>NC_064418.1:19460000-29460000 GCF_023375975.1 Astyanax mexicanus | reverse complement strand
GCTGATCAATTGCAGTGCCTCCCTCCATCAACTCATTTCTAATCCCCCTTTCCCTCCCCTCACTCCTTCCCTGCTCTCACCTCCTCACCCCCGAATGAAAGCCCATTACCGGCCAACTGGATCCCTGCAAGACTAGGGCACCTTCACGTGGCGCTCCCCTGCTTTGATCCCATCTCCAGTCTTTAAGAACAACAAAGCTCTGGCGTCAGTGTGTGTATGTGTGTGTGGATGAGAATTTGTGTGTGTGGACACAATCAGCGGCAGGAACCCTGGGAATAGAGTTTTTGAGGACCCTGTATTGTTCTGTCCTCTAACAATTATTGGAACTGACATGGAGCCTCGGCGCAGTTGAAATATAGTTGCCACGGGCAGGACCTCAGGACATCCAGGTTATGCTCAACCAAAGGATGGAAGGAAGGTGCTGAGAGCTGCCTGCTGAACAGTTTCCTCAATAAAGGCTCTAACAGCGTATCGCCTGTACCGACAGTGCTCTTCGGCTGAATCCCTGCAGCACAGGTCATCAATTCCAGTCTTGAAAGGCTGTTGTCCTGCACAGTGTGAGATTTCTCCTGCTTGAACACACCTGATTCAGCGCATTAGTTAATTACCACATTTAGTAGGTGTGTAAAAGCAGGAAAATCAGCAAACTAGACTGGACATTGTCCTTCTGGACCAGGATCGATGACTCCTGCTTTAGAGCGATACCTGAAGGAAAGCAGAAAATGCAGGAAAAGCAGATTCTTAGCTTTAGTGTACCTTACTGTAACACACTTTTTGTCTAATTAATTTTGTAGGGATGTCCCGATCAATTTTCTTGGCCGCCAGATCCAACCTAAGCACCTTAATGCTGAGCATCAGCAGAAACTGAAGTAAAGTCACTGTGTTTTATTAAACAGTTTATACACAGTACACTGTATAAGTGAAGATATTGGGACACCTGCTTATTTATTTATAAAAAATCAAGGGTATTAAAAAAGAGTTGATGCTGCTTTTGTTGGAGTGAATGTCTCTATTGTCCAAAAAAGGCTTTCTAGTAAATTTTGGAGCATTGATGTGAGGATCTGATTGTATTTAGCAACAACTAGTAAGTGTTAGTGAGGTCAGGCTATTGGATAATCACTAGACAGTCTAGACAGTCAACATTCAAAAATGAAGTGGGAGTGCATTTCCTTACTTGTTTTTGCCAAAGTTAAGGTAAGGAGGAAGAGCGTTCTTCAGACATTATGTTCTGTTTTTATGATCCACTGTAACATAGTTACACACTGCAGACTCTTGTTACCTTCTGAGAATTCCTCTCAGGTCTGGAGACTATGAATAGTATCCATTATTAGCGCCTAGAGGATGCCAGTTCGATGATGGGTAGAATTTACGAGGACAATGGGATCCATTAATGTAAGAGCAGAACTGTGAACTTTTTCTGTTAAACAAATTTAAGAAATATTTTAGGAAGATATTTGTGAATGAGGCACAATCTTTCTGTCTTGCCTATCGAAAACTTTACTGACTAAGCTTCAGGTGGAGACCTAATGTAGTTTTTAACCAGGTTAATTCTTAGAATTTATTGTTTTTTCTAGGACTTAATTCATCAGTGATAGCAGGCTAGTTTGATTTTAAAGCAATCAGCAATCAGTTTACTGTCTCTTTACAGATTGTCTGTTTTCGAGCTTAAACATATGAGATGTACAGGGCTAGGATAGTAACATTAGCTGAGGTAACTTAGCCTTGCCATTTGTTTACCTACCAAAAGACTAGCTGCCTTTATTTGTGTGAATTCCACTTACATTTGATCTACTGTGGCTTTCTGTAGATTTAAATAAATTGCAGATTTATTTTGATGCATTCAGCTGTCAGATTACTGCATGGCACATCTGTATTCATCCTTTTGAATTTAAAGTTTTCTGCAGTGTTCCATAAAGTTTCTTAAAATTCTGTAGCAGAGGCAGCAATAGATTTGAATGTAACAGAAAGACTGGAATTAAAATTAGACTAGAAACCTAGTCAGTGACTGTGTGGTTTGCTCAGAGCTGCTTTGCACTGAAGCTTATCACAGTAAGCTGACAAGGCAAACAATGAAGGATATCTTAGATTCTCTGATAGCAGAGAATCTCCATCTCTCTCTGTCTAACATGTCTCTCTATCCCATTCCCAGTGATGACTGAGTCACGTAGCCATTTGCTGCGTAGTGCAAACCTGCCTCATTACCAGCCCTTTGTTTATCAACACAGCTTTTCTCCTGAGATTACCTGCTTTCTCCTCCTCTGTATAGCTCTCAGTCTCCAGCGTTCATGTTTTTCCTTCTCCTCAAACCTCACAGCCCTTCCTCGGCCATCTCTTAATCAATCCCCCTTCTATTTCAGCCATCATTCATTCTTTCCATTGCCAGTGTTGTCGTTCTTTGTCCTTGGTGCAGGTCTTATGTACTACAGTTCTCTTTGTCAGCAAGACCTGCAGGCTAGTAGTCTCACTCTTTCTCTCTCTCTCTCTCTTATTTTGACACATACTACACTGTTATACTGGTCAGTAGTGTCCTGTTAGCTGTGACCCTCCTTATCTTTCAGAATCCGGGTATCATGTTCGTTTGGATGATCTAACTCAGGAGAAAAAGCCTTCGGGGTAGCTGTAGCTCGCTGATTCATTAGTCTAAAAGGCAATTATCATGCCACTTCATTTCCTTACGCATCACAATGCAGAATTAAGCTTGCCAGCGCGTTACATCACAAAAGGACAGATCCGCAGATCCATTTCGTAGAACCATTTTCATCTGTTACCGTGCCATCTTATGTATTATATAAGCAATGTCAGAAGCAATCACATTACTATGTAGGATTTGTTTTTCTGCTCAAACTGCACGCACTTTCCGTAGCTCTCCCAGTGTTCTCTGGATGACAGATCTATAATCCCTATTAGAGTCAATAGCAGGCATATCAGCGAGGCTCGGGTCCACTTCACTGCGCAGTCTGGACCCACTGGAATTGGAACGGCTATTTATAACCCGCTCAGCTTTTCTGGATGAAATCATGTGGTAATGATATCTCATTGTGGCAGCAGAGTCATTAATTAAACACCACTGCCAACGAGGGGGCAGGCCGACATCAGTCCAATTTCATATTTACAAGTTTTCCTCTATCACTCAATGAGCGTCACTCCCTGCCAAAGCATCTTATCATGGCAACGCACGCGCTCACGTGTTCAATCTTTCATGAGGAGCCTTTTAACAGGGGTGCAGAGGTAAGCCTGTAGTCACTTTAAGAAAGCAGACTGTTTATGGAAAAAAAAGTCTGTTAGGCAACAAAGGGTTTTTCAACTCATCTGCCTACTTTATTATTTAGCAGTGGCATTAACACCAAAGAAACATGAAACATTCGCAGCTCAGACTCAAGTTACAAGAAGAGACACACCCTCTATACATGTGTTATTTTGCATGCGTAGCATAGCACCACCTGATTGCACACACTATTTGATGCATTATAAAAATAAACAACAAATTAAGCTTCTGTACAATCTATTATAAGTAATGATAGCATTTGGTTTTCATCTGTTTATAGGTCAAAGTGTTTCAGTTCTGGGGCTGTAGGGTTAGTATCCAGAACATCCAGGTGATTTCTTTGCTCTGATGTAACAGGTAAACCTGATATGACAATTAGGTTTTAGCAGGAAGATCACTGTATTGTTCTGGACTAAAGCTTTCAAACTGGACCAAAGTTGGACTTACTTGTTCTGCCCTTAAAGGAGTAAAGATTTATAAGCATATTTAAAAACTATTTAATTTAATTAATATATATTTTTATATTTTTCCTTTCAGCAATTTTTAAAGCTCATCTGGTGTACCAACTTGAGATGCTGTGCACACCAGCCAATGAGTAGAACAGTGCCACAGTTAGAGAACCACTACTCTAACGTAGACCTAGTATCTGACTTTGTGAGATTGAGCAGGGAAATTGTCAAATTGTGCTGGACTTAAGTCTTTCAGTACCAGAGCTGGATGCACTTATTTCCATACATATTGAAAAACAAGGAATCTGAAGGAACCTCCTCTCAATTAGGGATAAGGTTAAAGGTGTCCTTCTGCTAAAATCCACAGACCCGGGGGCTGGATTTTTACTTTCTGGACCTGGACTACTCACCTCTGTGTGTTTATATAGGTTTACATAGGATCTCCAGTGGATTTGGCATTTTACAGAGACTCTAAGACTAAGCCAGTGGCTGAACTGCATTTAGCAGAGCATTACACATGTTGTAAAGTAACATATTTTACAAAAAAACAGCTCACATAGGTGGAGTTTATATGAACAGGAATTAGGTATGAAGTTAAAGAATTTAAAATTCAAAATGTAAAAATGCAAATTGTATTAAGTATTTGAATTTAAAATTAAGAATGCAAAAAGTATTTGGCTGCACAGAAAAATGTTTTGCATTGCATTGAGATAACTCCACATCACCCTGTGTATGTGAAGGAATTTTAAATGCAGCATATCAGTACATCCTCCCTACTTGCCATACACTGCCCTGCATTTTGAACTGTTGCACTATTAGAAGTGATACACATGGATGCTGTAGTGGAATACTAGTTAACCCAGATTTGCCCCTGAAAAAAATAAGAACTCAAGGCTACACTCTCCCAGGAATATGTGGAGGCTGTCTCCTCCTGCTTTGATGCTCTGCAACTGCCTCCGTCTCGCCTGCTTGTTGTCAGAGAGCTCCCGTGCCGCACTGACAGGGAATTGAGTGCTTCTCCAGGTCATTAGGAGCTCCCCATCTACTTATGCAGTTTGCTCCCTCTAACTCCCTCAGCTCAATAACTCTGCCTTGGAAAGACTCTCCGATAGATGCTACTGAAACCTTGAAATCCAGATAAGGGTTGTCTCTGTTTGCTAATTTTCAGCTGTGCTTAAGGCTGCTGTTAAAGCTGCCAATAGTCTTTTACATCACCGGTAATAAGGATAATGTGTGTGTTGAAGATTAGAGGACTTCTTATCTTTAGATGCTTGAGATAGGAACTCAAATGGTCTATAATTGTCTGAATCTTCCAAAGCTTTCCGGTTGCTTTTCTCTCAGAGATAAGTTGGTTGGGAGTAGGTGGCATGGCCAGTAGGTAATAAATAGAACTAATACCAACATGGCCACACAGAATTATTAAAATATTAATGCCTCAAAAGATAATTTCATCTGTGAGTAGGCCTGTAATGTTAATCACATTATCAATGATACATATGTAGCAAGATATGGACCTTTTTGGTGATCACAGTTTTGACCCAATTTACTTTTATTTTATTTATTAACATAATTAAAATATAAAAATATTTACCAGTGCTTTTTTTATACTTGTTTTCTAAATTTTCTGCCTGATATCACATGCCTATATCTTTACAATTTCTATTTAATCATTAAATAAAAAGTTTTTATGTTTGATAAGAAACGTTACTGAAAATCTAAATTGGTATTGTCATAGAAAATATAAGTAAAGTAAATCAAAATAAAATAAATCAAAATCACATAACTGATGCTTTCCTGAACTTAATACACATCAAACAGTTTATGTCCTCCAAACCTTTTATTGCCTTACAGTTGTCTTGTTTTTTTTATTTATTTTATATTTTATTAAGCAGAATTTGGGGTTGATTCCTGTTACTGATCTGAAATAAATAAGTGGAGGAGAAAGTGGACAAACAGCATGCTGTTAGAGTCTCCAAAGCTCTCAAAGTTTTCACAATGTAATTATCTTATTTTCTGCAGAGAAAAATGGTTTTCTATCACCTACATTACATTATACTTTCATACAAATACACCATTTCACCATTAACTTTAAATTTTAAAAACAACAAAAATAGTCCAATCCAAAACAGTTCATAGCCACAAACTGTGTATAAAAAAAGCATAAAAAATAGAAAGTGCGAGAACAGAGTATAAGAAAAAATCATAACAATTCTCAATTACATCCCCTACTGTATTATTAGAACTACAGCAGGGCCTCATTGCTTAGTAAAAATCCTTTGAAGCCTTAATGTATATGTTATTAGCTCCATCTAATAAAAAGTTATAAATAATAATTTACATATTTTATATTATTACATATATTTTTTATTATATATATATCAATGTATCAGTGGCATACAATTATGTTAAATAACAAACATATCATTTATCTCCATTTTTCAGCCCTGGAAAAAAATAATAGAAACAAAAAAACACTTAAGACTTATGAGTTTCTTTGATTTTACCAAATTAAAAACCTCTGAAATATATCAAGAGGAAGATGGATTACAAGCCATCAAACCACACTGAACTGCTTAAATGTTTGCACCAGGAGTGGCATAAAGTTATCCAAAAGCAGTGTGTAAGACTGGTGGAGGAGAACATGCCAAGATGCGTGAAAACTGTGATTAAAAACCAGGGTTATTTCACCAAATATTGATTTCTGGACTCTTAAAACTTAAAACTATGAATATGAACTTGTTTTCTTTACATTACATGATGTCTAAAAGCTCTGCATCTTTTTTGTTATTTTATACATTTTTTATTTGGAATTTGGGAGAAATGTTGTCCGTAGTTTATAGAATAAAACAACACTGTTCATTTTGCTCAAACATATACTTATAAATAGCAAAACCAGAGAAACAGATTCAGAAACTGAAATGGTCTCTTCATTTTTTCCAGAGCTGTATTGTCCAAAGCAAAATTGGTTTCATGACAGTCCATACTGTGAGGAATATATGTATCCAATCTAAGGAAAATTGTAGAGCTGAACAGTTCCAAAGAAATATGTCCATAAACGACTCAACGCCTTTGCCTGTGATTCTCTTTATGATTCTTCTTGTACTGAAGTGTAGTTCTGTGAAACTGCTGCTTTTCACAGAGGCGCAAATTGATGCCTTACCCAGAAAACACATATCTGAAGTGGTAGGAGGTGGTGGTAGTCATGCAGTGTGGCCACCTACTGTGTGTTTCAATGAAAAAAGTGACTGGAGATTTAGAGCTGAGCATGATTTTCCATTCCCCGCCAACTCCATACCCATCACTGTGTGTTATACTGGGCCTTTGAGAGGGCACTGCCTATCATGGACTTTGATGTGAGTCACACCTCACCTCACTTCAGCAGTACAGTCCTGCTGTGAAGCTCCGTCCATGCTCTGAATTACTGAGACGAGAATGCTTTTTGACCACCCTTGTGTTTGGTCCAGTTTCTTCAAAAAACCCTTAAAAAGCCACTCATGTGGTGCTTGCACACAACTCGGCTTTTGTTGACCCCTACAGTGAAACTGGTAGAGATCAGAGCAGAGGATCAAGGCTTTTTATGAGACTTGGAGAGGTCTTTTTCTTTTTTTAGATGTTTCTTCCAAATATCAAAAAAGTGTTTTTGTCATAAAAAATAGTTGCTGTCTTTTTGGGATGGGAAGAGAGCTTGCAAATTTCACACTGTGGTACTAATAAAGGATGGTCTTATCTCTTATCTTGCAAGCAGTGTCAAGTGAAGATGAGTATATTAGGGCTGTATGAAACATTATATAATTTTTTATTGTATTGTATATTGTATAATGAATAGGACAAAGCATCAACCCACGATACATTGTGATGGAACAATCGATTCCATGTTCATTTTATGAGTGTAAGCAAAGGGTGTATGATATGTCAGTCATTTTTGACAGAAGCCAATCATACAAACGCTTTTTTTTTAGCTATTTGGGGGGTTGCGGGGGGTCTTATTATGGTTGCTGCACAAGTTTTGGCTCCAAGCATTGACTCTTGTGAGCTGGGAGATACGACAAATCCTCCACCCAGTCCTCACAAACCAAAAGGAATGACAGATTTCCAAAAATGTAGTGGAGTGAAAGCAGAGTAGAGTAATGAATTATACAGCTCTGGAAAAAATTAAGAGATCACTTAAAAATTATGAGTTTCTTTGATTTTACCAAATTGAAAACCTCTGAAATATAATCAAGAAGAAGATGGTAAATCAAAAGCCATCTAACCAAGCTGGAGTGGCATAAAGTTATTTAAAAGCAGTGTGTAAGACTGGTGGAGGAGGACTGATTCAGAAACTGAAGTGGTCTCTTAATATTCAGAGCTGTATATCCTTTGTACATTGCCTTAATAAACAACTAATTAATTGTGAAATAAAACAGCTTAGTATTTGTTTATGCTTAGAACAGTAAAAGGTGCACAATGTGCACTTTTCAGTGTTTATACACTCAAAAATAAAAACAAGGAAAAGGCTCCTTATTTTTTTTGTCATTCAAATGTGTTCCAGAAAATTGTTAGAAAATTGGGTACCACTTTATAATAAGACTACCTTTATAATGGGTTTATGAATGGTTTATGACGAGTTTATTAATATTTATAAATTAAGTTGCAAATACTTTAAAAGCCATTAATAAGAAGGTAATAAAAAAATAACAACACATATAAAAATGGCAAATCTCAGCTCTTTCTAGATCCTGATCTTACTTTGTGTTTTTCATCAATCAGCATTCAAACCTGTCATATTAATATATTTGTAATTATGTTTAACTCTTTACTATAAATTAAATGACTAGGTAAACAATGGATCATTGATGCCTTTTCAATTGATGTGTTGTAACTGCTTATGAAAACATTTTTAATCAATTTACAACCTAATCAATAATAATTAATAATCTAATTTATAAACCATTTATAAACCCTTTATAATGGTAGTCTTATTTTAAAGCGGTACCGAAAATTGAATTGTTAATCCACAACTGTAATTTGAATTGAATCATAAGCAGAATTCATCATTAATCATCACCGTACAATCATTAAACCCAGAACTGTGATAAAACTATGAGTAACAGAAAACTTAACACCAGAACTTTTTCTTAAAATGAGAAAAATGAATGTAGCTAAGGCTGAAAAGTGCTAAAAAACTTTAGGATCTAAAATGAATATATACGTCCTGTTTCACATTAATATCTAGATATCTCATTTCACTTTTTTTGTCCATAAAGCCCAGGGTTACATCATACTGTATGTTTTTGTTTGTACACACATGTATATGTTGGTGTGTGAGTGTGTGTGTGCTGAAGTGTAGATGTTTTTCTCATATAATCCTCATACCCAGGGAGTCTTTAAAGGAACTAGTAGAGGTGTTATAATGAGGTGCAATATCATTATCACATCATTACTTGCTAGGTGGAAAGTGCTTAGAATACATGTGGGTGTCTGTGTGTGTGTGTGTCTGTGTGTCTGTATGTTTATTGCCTCTCTTTCTCTGTTTTTGTCTGACAGCCTGTCTCTCTCCCTCACACACTACTGCAAATCCTACAGTCTGTTGACTGAGGTGTAAACAGGCCCAGGCAACAAGATGAACCTGACCTGTTTGTTGAGTGAGAGACAGATACTGAAGGTTAGGCACACATACAGGCTCAGTCTGAAGGATTGAACTGCTTATGGCCCTGCACATATTTCCGAGAATGCAGGGAGACGTTTATTGTTAGATGTAATCCCTGTTCAGCATATTTAGGGCCAAGCAAATAACAGTGGTGACCTAAAATGACATATCCAAGTGAGGGAGGCATTTTCTGAGGTGTGCCATATCGTACCAAACGCATTAATATTGCTAACATCTTTAAATATTGTGAATTATATTATACCCTGACATCACATCAGGGCACTTTTGCTGTTTTTAGCAAAAGAAAAAATCCCATTGTTCTCATTTCCCATTATATGTCTACTAGAGACTAGTTTATATCTGTCCAGTATCATTCATTTTACTTCAGTCCTGGATATATTGAGATATATAAAGTGCATTATTATTAGTATTATGACATTCTGCATCATTGACATCTGTTACAAATCTGATAAAATTCTTGTATTTTTTAATATCTCAGTTAGGGGTGTGCCATATCATATCATATGCAATAAAAAATACATTTTCATTTGTGGCAGTAGTGTATTCTTAAAATAGTTTTTTAATTCAACATTTTGTCATATTGCTAAGAGTATCGTTATCACGAATATACCATGAAATATTGTGATATTATTTTAGGGCCTTATTGCCCACCCCTTGGTGCCAGTACATGTGGTAGCATACATTCTCAAGTCAGTGCTTTGGATTGTTGGCAGTTCCTTTAGCCCATTTTCTTTAGGAGTTTGTGTTTTGCTATTTGTCATCTGTATTGCTATTTATTAAGTCTTTTGTGGATAGTAGACTGTTGTTTCCTACCATTGGGACAGACAATCAAACATTTTCTTTACATGTTTTGTTATCAGTAGTCAACGTCTTCCTTGGCCAGTACCTTTGCAATTAATTAACTATGTTAGTTTACTATGGCATTTTTTTCAAATATGATGCAGGGCACGGTATGTCCAGAGATTTGTTGTAGATACACCTACTCATTTAGACTTTTCTCTGATATTATGGGTTTAAATAGATATTTTGTCCTGCTTTGAGACAAACCTCTATTTTTGTAGGAAGGCTTTACAATAGATATTACAACATTGCTTGGAAGATTTGACTGTAATGTGTGTTTGTTAAACATACATTAGCAGCATTGTATTGAATAAAAATACAAAAACAAACATTGAAAAGCATCTACATTTACAGAGTGTTCCAGTGCTTGACCAAAACATATTTAAATTACAACTGAGTGTATCTGTATTTTAATCTAATGGAGGCTGGAGCTAATACAGTCATTGTAAAAAGTTTTGTAAATCTCATATACACATATTCTTAAATTAGTCTCAAAGAAGTCAACATCTTCAAAATTTGCCTGTGTGACCAAACATTTTGGAAAACATAATAGAAAAGGCCACCCATTCACTAACTCGCCAAAACTATATAGGTTTGAATAGTTTCAGGTTTGTCGAGATTATAAAACTAGTCAGGTTTGTCGAGATTATAATTTAGCGAGATTGTGTGCAGGTATGAATCACTAATAGTGCACACATTTAATATATTTTTTTATTTACCTAATTTAATATTTTCTAAATTAAAATTAAATTTTAAAATTTAAAAAATCTGAGCCAGTGTGTAGGGTTTAGAGATAAAAGTGTTTCTTTAGGTGTTTGAATTCTTAGTAAATTCTAGGTATAATGTCTGTAAAGCTTTAAATTAGCTATTTGTAAATGTAAATCAAAAAGAGAAATATAACCTATCAAACAACTTTACTTTCTATATCCAAAATGGTAACTCCTTTTCCTTATCCTTTTCTACAGGAAAATAAAAAATAATAATAATTTTAAATGTAAAAGTAAAAAAATTAAAAAGAAGTTCAAAAATTATTCCAGGTCATTTTGGACTGTTCATATTTGAACATTCATCTTAAATATTTAAGACATAAAAAAAAAAACATTAGATTCAAGTTTTGTCAAAAAGAAAAAAAGAGCAAAACAAGACAGCGATGTTATACAAAAACTTGCAAAATTGAATTTGCTACTTAAATAAACATATCTAACAAATATGATTCATTTAGTCAAATAGTAACCTATTTTATTTTGCATTTTACATTATGTTATGTTTCTTCTGGCTTTGCCGCACCCTCTTATTACAACATTGGTAAGGGGATTTTGATTATGTCAGAGAGTTCAGGTGGGGGCTCTAATAAAATACAGCAGTAAATAGATGTAATGTATTTTTTAACACACATTAGCAGCATCATATTCGATTTAAGAGTGTTTATCTAATATTATTTAGTCTCTAATCTCTAAAAGCTGTATTTTCTGACATACTGGGTTTTAGATTGATAGCATCTCTAGTTGTGTGGTCTTGCATAATGTACAGTAAGGTGTTAGGAAGCAGGTAGTGTCAGAGTTCAGAGCACTGTGGCCCTAAATCTCCTGTGCTCACCTTAGTGTGACACTGAAGTTCCACAGGGCTGCTGTCACTCAGATCTATCTCACTATTCCAACATAAGTGTTTAATGCAGACGAGGAAATGAAGGGGGAAGAAGGGGGAAATAGTGTACGAAGAGACAGAAGGCCTACTAAGGTCAGGAGCTGCTTCCCTAAGGAATGGGAAAAATGACAGAAACCACTATTACATTTTTTCAGAATCTGCTCTGTAGACAGAATGTGGCTGCTATCAGATACTCAGGGAATAGAATGAGAGATGGGCCATGCCGTGCATACTGGTTGAGCTTGTTGACAACAGAGCTGGATTGCTGGTTTGTGGCATATAATTTGCCCTTGCTTTTTGGATTTTGGTTTGCTGATGGCAACTGTGATGTGGTGTACTGTTGTATTGATGGGAGTGAGTGCTTGCAAATATTATTTACATACAGCACTGGAAAAAAAAATTAGAGACAAGTAGTGATGAGTTTCTTCGATTTTACCAAATTGAAAACCTCTGGAATATAATCAAGAGAAATATGGATGATCACAAGCCATCAAACCAAGCTGAACTGCTTGAATTTTTGCACCAGGAGTGGCATAAAGTTATCCAAAAGCAGTGTGTAAGACTGGTGGAGGAGAACATGCCAAGATGCATGAAAACTGTGAATAAAAACCAGGGTTATTCCACCAAATATTGATTTCTAAACTCTTATTTTTTTATGAATATGAACTTGTTTTCTTTGCATTATTTTTGTTAATTCAGTCATTTCTCATTTGCAAATAAATGCTCTAACTGACAATATTTTTATTTGGAATTTAGGAGAAATGTTGTCTGTAGTTTATAGTATAAACCACAATATTAATTTTACCTATAAATAGCAAAATCAGAGAAACTGATTCAGAAACTGAAGTGGTCTCTTAATTTTTTCTAGAGCTGTATGATGGATTAAATTATGAATATTAGTGTGTTATTTACCCAGGCCTGCACTTCTCTTTGTATGTGTTTCTTTTCCAAGTGAATTCCAGGTGTACAACTGTATTTCCTATTTCGACAAAGCAACAGATATCTCTGAAAGCATGCAGGAGATTGTTCTAAAAATTGATTGTATTATTTTTAGAGCTGTCTATTGATGGACCTGTCTGCTTTTTTGCTAATGTTTATGCTCAGGGCTGCAGCTGTCTGGATCTGTGGAGGGTGAGTCTACCTCGAAGGACAAACCAGCAGACAAAGAGAGCACTCGGGAGGATCCGGTGAAGTTTAGCCTGGAGCGAGACGAGTACAGGTGCAAACAGAGACTTTATTAAAATGGGGTAAGTTTATATGCCTAACCTACAATGAACCACAGTGGATTCTCTTTCACGTCCATTCAGCAGAGTGCCATGCATATAAACACATGTGCACGCAACAAGGCAGGGGTCCAAGTTCTTAAAAATACAAGGGCTTTAAATGGTTCTTTGAAGAATGTGACAGAAAAAAAATATTTGGTTGCAAAAAACATGGCTGTAATACAGATGATCTGTGAGTGTGTAGAACCTTTACATCAATAAAGGTCTGTTTTTTTTTTTAAGTTTATCATATTCACACATCACACATTCACTTTTACAAAATAGGCAATGCTATATAAGAATCATGCTTGTACTGTTTATGAAATTTATAATAGAGATGTGTGAATGTAAAGAACTTTTACATTAAGTGGAGCTTCTTTAGACCACCGAAAGGTTTGTCACATTTAGACACCCCTATTACAAAGAAGAACCATTTGAAGCACCTTTATTTAGGTGAACCTGGCATGTCCAGCTGTCTGTCAGAATTGTTCTTTTTGTACATATAAAATGTGATTTTGCTGTCCTGTCCAACAAAGAATCAATGTCTCAGACATGCTGTTTCTGCATTAATTCATTGTTGATCTTCTATAGACACATAGTGTCTCTTTCCAACTCAGGCTGCTTCTGGAATCTCACAGTCAGACACATTTGGCAGTAATAGTATGGCGCTCCTATGAAAGCCCATTACAACTCAGTGAGTGGCTTCCTCAGCGTGTTGCAGTGTGTCTGCCTTAATTCAGTTCAAACGGGAAAAATGAGCATCTGCCTGTCTGTCACTAGCAGAGACAGCGAGGTGAGCCCTGTGTGAACTGAGCTGTGCTCCACATGCTCATTAGCCAAGCTCCTTATGCTAATCAAGTGTGTTCATTCACACGTCAGCAGTTTTTGCGCACAGCCAGAGAAAACACTGGGAACCACTATTGATGCGTGTAACTGTACCAAGTGAATGGCAGCCCACTCTTCCGCCGAGATTAAGCTGGCGGCACATTAAGATTCAGAGATAAACAAAGAAGGCTTTTTCTGACGCTTTATCTTTCTAATATAGCATTTAAATGAGCCTCCTTTAGCCAAAGGCGCTTCAGTGGATCCAGTTTAATTAAAGTGGCTTCAGATTTTAATTGAACACCTGAACATGTCTGCCATAGCTCTTTGTTATTCTTTGAAATGACATTGATGTTTTCAGGGCTTTCTATCTTTAATCGGATGACTGCTGTTATTCTCTGACAGGCGTTATAAGAGAGATGAATTATCCTTATAGCAGATCTAATCTCATCTTATTGCAAAGCTGAATGTGCCACTACGATTCAGCCGTGCTGTGCTGTGCTGGGCTGTTTCATAACTCCTACCTTTGACCCCGAATCTGTTTAAGATTGTGGATGGATATTAGCCTGGCCTGAAGCCAGGCGATTTGTACTAATTACTGAAAGAAGAAGTAAGCGGTGCTCCTCTGGTTAATCCATTACTCCTGTCCCATTAGTGAAATGACTGCCAACGGCGAGTGTAAAGCGGCTCTCTTCGTTACTGTCCTTTTACATCAGGGTCTTTTCTTACCCTTTTTTTCTTTCATTTAATATTTGTTCTGCAGAGCGTACCATTTTTAGAATATTAATGCAATTATTCTAGTCTTGAATCAAACAACAGGCACATTGCACCCACTGCAGCAATTGTTGGACATTGTGTGTCCCTGATTCCATGAGTCATTTCACATATTCTTCATCTGTTTATGGTTTCAGTGCAAGTTTGTAATCTCATATTAACTGCATATAAGAAATATTTGCAATATTTTACAAAGGGTAATCAGGCAGCTTGAAATCTCAAGAATTCTTCATAGTCTCCTTGGACCTCTCCTTGTTTTCAGAGCAATGCTCCTTGAGCATTTGGCAGCGGTAAATAATTGATGTTTAGATGGGCTGTGAATGTCAGTGTGTGAGCACAGTTTGTTGTCGTCATGCCAATGCCTCGGCTGTGTGTGTTCTGATTTTCACAGGGTTGCAGTCCCTGTGCCTCTCTCTGATGGACGGCGACTCATGCTGTGGTCATGCCGGACGTGAAGGCTCTGCCATGTGAGTACTCCCCAGCAGGTTCCCCTGCTGGCTCCAGCATGGACCTGGAGCCCTGCCTCAGCGAGCTGCCGGACCCTCTCTCTGTCCTCAGCTCCCCGTTATCTGGCTTTCCCCATCACGGTACCCCTCCCTACACCTCTCTGGATTCTCCGGCAGGCCGTTGTCCTCCAGGATGCAACAACAACAACAGCCTTCTCAGCAACCTAGGGCTCAGGTACTGCTCTACCAGCAGCGTGCAACCAATGAAACATCCCGAAACTCAAGCAGGGCTCTTGTCTCATGGCTGCATGAATTCCAGCAGCAACCGGCTGTACCGCAGTCTGGAGAACCTGCACTGGAATTCAGTACCTGACCGAAGCATGTATGGCTACAGAAGTGTAGAAAGTGAGTTTATCCTCCACTGCACCTCCAGCAGTCAGTGGTATGATGGGCCTCCTCAGGGATCACATGTATACAACATGATGAACTCCCCTGAGAGCATGCCGTTCTACCCTCGGAGAGGCCTGGTGAGGAAGGACTTGCCTCTGTTCCCTCAGTGGCTGTTTCCTGCCATGGAGGACTGGGGCATGAATGGAAATGGCAGAAAAGGCCTGCGAGATAAGCTCCGTCTGCAAAGTACTCGTGTTGCTGAGCCACACAAGCCCCTTCGGCCTCAGCCTTTGCCCAACAACATCTCGCATTCTTATTACGATCCGGATGTGGCCTTGCACCATGGTCGGCCCTCCTCCCCAGGGTTGGCAAACAACCAGAGAGACTTGTGTGCCCGTCGCATCACCAGCCCAGAGGAGATCAAGCAAGAGGTTATGCGGCGTCTGCAGCTGCGTAGGCAGAGAAGCACTCCTAACCTGTCTCTGAGCTCGGCTCAGGAGGGTAACCTCAGCAAGTCTCTTACCTCTGAGCCGGTTAACGGCACTGCCCAATCAACTCCAGAGAGGAAAAGGCCTCCAAAAGGGCGTCTGCATATCCCAACATTCGAAGAGTTCAAGAGGATGAGGCAAAGAGAAAGCGTACAAGGACCGGTGCCTTCGACACCCCCACCTGGTGGACGAACATCTGAAGGACAGTACAAAGAGGGAAGCATTGGAGAGAAAGCACAGGCAGTGAAAGACAAATCACAGACAGGGGTTAAGACTGTAACAGAAATCGGGCAAAGCTGCATCATCACTGAAGATGCAACGCAACCAAGGGGATCCGGTGAACAGGAACTGACAGAGGGCAGTTGTTCTTCAGAAGTCGCAGATGGACCCATCTGTACAGGCCCTGTGCCTCGCTCTCCTCTGCACTCCCAGAACACTGCTGCCACCGCAAGACAAGCACAGGCAGAGGAAGCAACAAGCTCTGCGGCTCCAGATGCAGGACTTATCCCCTTTCCTCCCCGCAGGGACGGTGCTGAGGGGGCTTCCAGCTGCTGTCCTGCCATCCCATTTAATGGGACAGGCCTCTCTAGCTATGGAGCCAAGATCTACAAGATGAAGGAAGACCTCCTTGGATCGGCCCTAGATCTCATTAAGAAGAGGTGAGTGAGTGCCAGTATGCTACATGAAGGATAATGTATGCTTTGTGCCTGTGGATCATCTGGAATTAACTGGTTTAACCATCAAAGTCAAGTTAATATTTGGTTTGCTGTAGTATTCATATTTAATTATAATGACTTAAATACATTTTAATATGTTTATTACCAACATTATAATTTATGTATTTAATAAAAATGCATTAATATTAGGCAACTGAAATTATTCTGCCAAAAATTGCACTTTTAGTGTAAAGAATGAATAATTTATATTGCAGGTTGGCTCATTCATTTTAAGTCATATTGCAGTGTTTCCTCTAAAGTTATGCTTTTTTCATCAGTGGAAGTAAGGGCCACTGCCCTAGCCCCTGGCGGTGTTGTGTGTAAGATCTATGCTATATACAGTGATGGGAGGGATGTAGGATGGAGCTGTCAGGCAGACAGAAAATGCCAGGTTTATTTCAGCCTTATTTGAATACATGAAATTAAATAAATCATTCAGCTTTACTTATCATATTTGGTATCAGTTTACTAGCTACCTTTTTACAGAATGACTGTATTTTAGCTGAAAGTTATGAGCTGTACAGGGCTAGGATACTAGCTGAAGTTAGCTGAGCGAATTCAGCTGTAGCATTTATTCACTTTGCTGCTTTTGTTATGAAAGTGTCGGTCACTTGTGATGACTTGTGATGAGTAGGTCTACTGATATCAATGTATGATTAGAATAGCTATACTAAGGTAAATCCATGATGAGACTAGCTCTACTAAGATAAATTCATGATTACAGTAGCACTGCGAAAGTGAGTTAATGAGTAGCATTGCTGAGGTAAATACAGTATATTGTTCTTTGTTGGTATGTCTGCTGGGATATAAAAAAGTGTTAAGAATCCAATAAATATTTTAAACTGTAGTTTTAGAGTGAATGCCTTAGGCTATTTAATTTTGTTCAATGATGAACAAAGTGGCTTTCAGTTTTCATTATTCAGTTTTAAGTTTTTGTCCGGTTTTGGTTTCAAGCCATACTTTCCATTTTGGTGCATATCTGGTAGTTAATATAATGTATCTGATTTTAATCTTAAGTATTGTTTGATGTAATGACCAAAATTAAATGGCTGCCATTTGTGTAGAGATGTTGTGTCTTAGTTATTTCCAGAGCTGTATGTATGATATGATGACACAATAGCAGAATAACATAATCATATTCATATGCATGTATCTAGTTCATATCTAATTGCACTATTTTTTTGCTATTACTAATAGTAAAATGACTTTAAAATGAGCCTAAGCTCTTCCAGCTGATTGGTAACATGTGTGTGTTTTTCTGGAATAAGATGCAAAACATTTTTTGGCCAATTAGATCTGGATCAAGGTAAAAAAGAGACAGATTCACTAAATCAGTCTGCTACTAAATTGTACTCGCTTTCTCATTTTCTTTGATCAATGAGCTGGAAAAAGTGGTTTATTTTTTCAGAATCCGTGTTGCTTATCATCCATGAAATTGCACGCTGCAGTGAGCGCTGAGACATTATTCAGTAAATCCAGCATTAGCCGCCTTGTTCTTATTGATTTATGTTAGCACCTTAGTGTGTTCCAGACAGAGCATAAGGGAGTGTGAACACTGGTTCCCTATCACCTTCTCCGGTGCCAGGGTAACACGTCTCTGCAGATGGCAGGAGTGTCTGGATTCCCCCCTAATGCATTCTGGCACCCAGTGGCAGCTGTCACGGGCATATTGTCTGGTGATTAGCAGCCTTAGAGTTCAGTCCAGGACAAAGGTGGAAATGGAGATGAAGTGTCCATTAGGAAATGGCTATGTTGCTGACCAGCAATCTGCTTGCCTCTGAATCACCACAAACTCCAGAGCTTTGCCAGAGTAATGAATGTAAGATATATACACAGCCTTTTCTGCTTCTGTTCCCGGAGGCAGGGATTAGTGTGAGTTGTAAAGTCAGTGAAGTCAGTTGTGAAGGGAATGTGAAGAATGGGGACATTTACAGCGCTAGGGCTGATTCACGCTCGGGCACTGGCAGGAACTGCTGTGAAGCCATTTTCTGTGTCACATTAGAAATACATTTAATGAACTTGCACCAATGCATTAAAAACAAATTTAATTTTAAATTAATTAAATTAATTAAAATGTGACCAAATGAATTTATGCTACAGCATATAATAGGATGTCTAATATTTTAGGCAAGATTACTTTTTCACATTATTTATTGTTTTAAAACACCCCCTTTGGCAAGTATCACAGCTTGTTAAAAAAATTTATAGCAAGCATCCTCCAAAGCTTTTTCACCCATTTTTTCTTGCAAAAGAAAGCTTTCTTGATTTTGAGCTATCTTACATTCACTGCTTTTCTGAGATTTATCCACATATTGTGATGAGGTAAAGGGTGTAGGACTGTGAGGGTCAGGGCAAAACTTTTAGCTTTCCGCTTTTGAGGTTGTCTATTGTATGTTTTGAGGTGCATTTAGGATTATTTTCCTACTGAAGAAGCCATTCTTTTTTCATACTCGGATGGTGTGATGTTAGCTACCAAAAGTTGCTGGTATGCCGTTGATCCCTCTCATACTTTTGATAACTTCTGGCACTGATTTTTGTGTTGAGGAAACAAGATTTTATTTCTTTAAGTTTTAGTTTTCTTTATTTAGTCAGTTTCTGTTAAATCGGTTTGGTGGACTTTTTGCTGTGAAACAAGCATACTTTTATTTTTAGGTTTAACTATTTATTTTCTGCCCAAGCCCGACGCAACCCACTGCATATACTGTCATTATGAGCCTGAGCCCGATATAAACCCAAAATTTTTTTAGAACGTAGAGCATTAAAACTGAGCTTTTTAAAAACATTTTTAGGCTGTTTGAATGAGCAAAATCTGTTTATCAAGAACAGCTACAAGTCAAGTGCGCAATGCGGCAAGTAGAGGAGCTCATGTGTGTGCCCTAAAACTGTGTGATTAAAACATTCTAATTTGTGCAACTTTTTTTAAAACACAGTTAGATTTGTTTCGTTGCTATATTTTGATTATCACGCCATAGCTTTATATAAAATAAAAATAGTATTAAAAAGAGATTGCTACATCACAGACTATTTTTTTAAACCAAACCCAGCTCAAATAAAGTGGGGGGGAATCTCAGCCCGAGGCAGAGAATCTAAACTCTACTATGTACCCTGATACTCAAAAAATGCATAATATCACACTTTTAAATAGTATTTGGGTGCTAGGCAGCTGCTTACAGGAGCCCACTGCTGCTGCTTGATGTAGAAAGTCAGATTGGGAACAAGCCATCACCCTAGCAATCAAATAAAAAAAAAACATGGTGCTAAAATATATATATTTGTTGTCACGGTAGCCTGCCTAAAATCAACACTATAGCATTTGTATCTTTTAAAATGAGCAACTTTTGTTGCTCCACTGTTACTGTTCCTGGCTCAGTACACTCAACACACAAATAAACTGTGTAACCAGTGCTATATACACTTAAAAGGCCTGTTTTACTGCACCATATCAGTAAACATGATTTTAAAAGCAGATGTCTGTCTCAACATTGAGTCTAGAAATTCTGGCCTTATGGTGGTGTCTGACACTTCCCATCTGTAGGGGGAGCCCTGGAGCAGGAAAAGGCAAGAGCCACTAAACCCTAAACCATATTTTTTTCGTTAATAGCTGAAATGTGTTCTTTTGAAGTAATGAAACATACCAATCTTGCCTAGCATTGCTTCGCCAATTGTTTTGTCTGTTCCCCGGGAGTCATGTCTACAGACTTGATCAGTGGGTGGTAGTTATACACATGCTGGGATTGTAATACCTTTCTAAGGGGTAATCAGAGTCTTTAGATGAGAGCAAAGTGAAGTGGGGAAAAAAGCCATAATTTCTATTTAATATTCAAGAATACAATTAAGCTTATATGAATATTTGTATTGTTCGTATAGTTTAAAGAATAAAAATGTGATTTTTAGAACTGAATGTTAGTGGTGACTTTATCAGTTTAAAAGGGTGTAAAAACATTAGCATAATGCTAACAGTATTTTTCGCACTATAAGGCGCACTTAAAATTCTTTTAATTTTTCCAAAAATCGTCAGTGCACCTTATGTATGACTTTTTACCAGTCAGGTTGTAAGAAGCAGTAAAGCCACTCCGCTAAAGTACAGCTTTATACAGGAGTTTCAGTTTCGTTTTTTGAGACTGGAGCAGTATTAGCATCTCGCTAAGTGTTAGTTCTTTTGCTCTTCAGAGGTGAGTATATCAGATTGTAGCCTGCATTTACCATGTTAAAACAAGCTATGTGGGATGAACTGCTAGCTAACTGCGGGTAGCCTTAGTGGAAATCTAAGCTTACTGTAAATAAACAGAAGTGCTTACTCACCCAAACAAACAGTTTTCAGGAGAGAAATTTGTGTAGATTAACATCCAGCACTTGTTTGACTTTAAAAGAGAAAGGGTTTTTTTAAGAATTACAGTTTTGTTAACTTAGCTTAGTTTTTCAGGTCTTGCCAGACCTGCTGTGGCAAGACCTGCTAAATTAGAAGAAAAAACATGGTGACACCCCTATTCCTAGTGTCGCACCTTATATGCTCTGGAGCGCCTTTTGTATGAAAATAGAAATTCATAGTGTATATATTCTCATTATATAATTCATATTAAATGGTTCTAATATGACAGTGCTATAGTTAATTTCAGTTATTTTTGGGACAATATATCGTCCAAATACAAAAGTATTTCTCATGCACAGAGACATATCTATAATGCTCTGTTGAGGCAATTACAGGCACATTTTATTTTACTGTACGCCTGATAAGGCAGTGAAGAACATATCTATTATATCATAGTCATTTTGCTTCTTACTGTATTCTAAGAGCTACTCTCAATTTTGCACAAAGACAAATTCACATATTTCCCACTTTTTTGTCAGTTTCGTCCTAACAGAGTCTAGCTTTATTCACATAAGATTTATTTCATTTCTTTTTGATACATATATTCATGCATACATGCATGCAGCCGAGAGTTGAAAGGTGGTTCACTAGTGCTCAGGGTTGTGCTGTCAGCTATATTCTAGGATCATATCTATGCAAATGATCCTCTGACGGGTTCTGCATTAACAAAGAAGATCCTGAGACATCAGACGAGAAGAGAGAGCGAGAGAGAGAGAGAGAGGGGGAAACCCAACTAAAGAGAAATTCATCTTTCATATTTTATCACAGAGAATAACATAATAAAATCCTGTCCATGTTAAGGATAAAAGCGGAACAGTTGTTAATGAACGTAAAAAATGTTAAAAAGTTAATGCAGTTCCTTGACATTTGCTGCTGCTAATTTAGCTCAGAGTAGATTAATATGTGTGTATTTTACTGTCAATATTTTATATTAGATGCTTATTGTGAACATTGTACATGTAATTATTATCAACTACACACAACAATTAAAACCATAAAAAATGTATACAATATTTGCTTTGAGGTTGCTATGGTGTTGCCTGATAGCCACTATTTAAACGAAATAATTGGTATAGTTTTGCTAAGTGGTTACTATAATGTTGCTAGGTGGTTGCATTGATGTTGCTTGCTGTGGTATCCCAAGTGGTTGCTCTGGGGTTGTTAAATTGCTGCTAGGTGGTTGCTTTATGTTTCTTTTTGGTTTCAATGTTATTTTGGGTGAGTTGCTATGGTGTTGCTAAGTGGTTGCTATAGTGTTAGGTAGTAGCTTAGTAGCAGGTAATAGGTGGCTGCAAAAAATCTGTTACTACATGCAAACTGTACGTTTGTTCTGCTGGAACAATCCGAATTTGGAACAATGTTAATATCCTAACATAATGTGGGAAAACTGTGAGGTACACCGGGTGACAAATGGCAGATAAATAATTTTATTAAAATTATTTAGAAAAGAAAAAGCTATGCAGTATGCAACCATGAAAACAATTAACCATGAATAGTTAGTTGAATTACATTTACATTTAGATCAGATTTTCTTTGGTATAATCAACTGTTTTCTGTATCTATCAGTATTAATGAAAAAAAACAAGGCACATTATTGTTTTTCCACAAATTATTTTTGTGCAAAAAACTGTATGTACAACAATGACATTTTACCAAAGTTATGACTTCATGAAAACCTACACAGTTCGATATTTCCACCTGTTTAGCCTACAGCTGTTTAGTTTTTTTTAGACTAGTTTTTTGTCAGTACTTCACTGAAAGCACTGACCAACTGCCTGTTATATTAAAAATAGACAGTTGCATGGTTGCTGTCACACAAAACAAAATCTGACATATCTGGAATTTGACAGTTGTTCTTTACATTGTGTCTTCATTATGACATTATGATGAATGAACCAATAGAAATGCTTCAAACTAGTATTCTTTATTTTCTTTTAAATGTGCTGTTTTGGAAACTTTTGCATCACCGAAAAGACATATTAGGAACATATCTGTTTTAAGATATTTCAGCAAGCTTAGTTCTTAAACAGGGTGATAAGATGTTTTTTTTTTCCTGAGATCATATACAAGCATTGGTCTTAAACTAGAGAAGGCCTGTTTAATTCTAATGAACAGAGATTGGAAAATGGTACTGTAATTATTAATAATGAAAATGCTCATGTAGTTATGAATAATTTGTTGGCGCATATAGCTTCACAAATGTTATAAGGAATCCTCAGGGGTAAAAATGTAGGATTTTAAAGTTTAAATTCCACAATAATTCACAAAGTACTTGTTTAATGACTTATTCAGTTAATGTATTGCCGTAATTGTATTACTACTGTGTTTTTGTTATTGGCTGTGACTTCTAAGGGTTAAACCGATAGACACTGGTATATTATAACAGAATACATGCAAACATACAAGCCCAAACATGTACACAGATAACTAACACACACACACACACACACACACATACACACAGACGATGATCTAAGAGATCATTATGGCTGGTTCAATCATGGATCTTCACACATCTTGTGAGTTCAGGTGTTAATGTGAATTGAAGCATCTAATTGCCCCCCGCACCCCCTCGCACCTCCTCACCCCTCTAGAAAGGGCTGTCTGCCTGCCCTCCCTGGAGAGCATGGGGGATGTTCAACCACATGCCTCAGAGAGGCAAAAATTATAATTCAGCTGTAGTAATAGACCCCTCTCTCTCTATCTCTCTCATCCTCTATTGACCCTCCATCCACACACTTTATCTATGTCTCTCTCACCCCCCCCTCTCTCCCTCTCCCTCCTTCGTTCTCTCGTCCTCCTCCAGCTGCAGTGCAGACACCAGCACCGAAGCCTCCGTCAGGCTGTCACATGACCGGGACGACGGCACTGACATCATCACTCCCCAGCCCAGCCGTCAATCTGCCCAGGTTGCCATGCCAACGCCGGCCTGCGGAGAAGAGGCTTGCACCGAAGAAGAGCCAGCAGAATGCGTAAGGCATTCCCCTATCCCTCACATGCACGCGCACACCCACACACACACACATGCACGTGCATGCACACATACATGCATCTATGCACACTCACACACAGCTCTCCTTTTTACGTAGCAGACAGCGAGAGGAGAGCTCTGTCACGCATGCGGTAGATAAAGCTCTGCAGGCAGGCTCTGCACGGCGCTCATACACGCGCAGGACTGCAGACATGCAGTGGTGCTTGCTGAGCACGGGCTCGGGATGACTCTGCCGTGCAGGATTAGAGACAGGTTGCGCTGTGGTAACTGTGTTTGTTTCCTTCTTTACATTTGTATGCAAGGCTGAGAAGCAGAGTATGTGTGTGTCTCTCTGTGTATGTGTGTGTGTGCAAGGATGTGCAGCTCCTGCTCGTTCTGTTTGGAATGCTAGCCGGTTCTTCGTTGCGCCACATGCAGCGTTTTGTCTCTGGTGACTGCCGGCTCGAAGGCTGAAGGCAATATTGATCGCATCTTCTGCTTGTTGGAGGTCATGTATTTTGAATCAGGCTGCAGGAATTGAGATTCGGCGTATGCTGTCTGTGAGTCTTCACCTGTCATTATGCATAGCTCAGCTGTGGCTTACCTGCAGCAGACTGTTATGTCTTTCCAGTGCTGTCAGTAATTAATTAGAATAGCAGCTGCATGGTTAACGATTCCGTGCGATACCTGATAACCCTAGGTGTCTGGTTTCTGATGCGCAGATAGCTGTGGAAAGCATATCCCCGCTAGGCTAGCTTACTCAGGAGCTGCTTGCTGTATTAGATGTATTGTGGGTGTACTGTGTCAGATGTTGCTAAGGTGCTGATCCCTGGCTTGCAGAGGTCAATGTTAGTGAATCATGCACCGTTTCTAACAAGCCAGAGGTTATGTATAATGTTCAGATTAAAGTCTATTCACAGGACCTTTTATAAGCTTCTTGGTAGTTAAATGCGCATCTTTACTGATGTATTGATTAGACAACAGGTGGAGATTAGCCCTAGACTTTGGGTCAAGAAGGTGACTTCTGTCTGACTGCATTATTTTCAGTTAAGAAAAGGTTTAAATGCATAAAGTGGTGACATAAATATTTAGTACCTCTCTTATACATGGGCTCACTTTAACTTTCCACAAAGCACTTGTTAATTGTATTTTTTCTGTTATTTTATTAATAAAATTTAGTTAATTTTAAAATATCATGTGGTACGACCCATAACAGCAGTAACTGCAATACATTCTAAAAAGATTATGTCTGTGGCTGAAATATCAGTAGTTGATAATTCTATTAGTTTTATGTGTTTTTTCAGTCTGTTAAGAAGTTAAGACTCTGACATTATAAAAAAAAATCATTATTTTCAAGAACTTTTAAGATAAATTATGGTCACACCACATGACATTTCAATTAAAACGAATGCTTGAACAATTGCAAAGATGTTTTGCAATTTGTAATTTTTATCATTTTAAAAATTGGCCTGTTAAAATGCTTTCAACCGGCTACATAATATTAGATGACATTGACATTGCGATATTTTGTTGTTCTATGATATACAGCTCTGGAAAAATGAAGAGACCACTTCAGTTTCTGAATCAGTTTCTCTGATTTTGTTATTTATAGGTAAATGTTTGAGTAAAATGAACATTGTTGTTTTATTCTATAAACTACAGACAACATTTATGTGCAGAAAATGAGAAATGGTCAAAATAATGAAAAAGGGACAGTGCTTTTAAACCTTTAATAATGCACAGAAAACAAGTTCATATTCATAAAGTTTTAGGAATTAAAAAATCAATATTTGGTGGAATAACCCTGGTTTCAGTCACAGTTTTCATGTATCTTGGCATGTTATCCTTCACCAGTCTTACACCCTGCTTTTGCATAACCTTATGCCACTCCTGGAAGCAGTTCAGCTTGGTTTGATGGCTTGTGATCATCCATCTTCCTCTTGATTATATTCCAGAGGTTTTCAATTAGGTAAAATCAAAGAAATAAATCATTTTTAAGTGGTCTCTTATTTTTTTCCAGAGCTGTGTATTGCAATGTTGAAAAATACAGGAATTAACACCAAATTATGTCATAAATCTATGATTCAGCATGTCATGATATTATTAGTGCAGTCTTTGCATCAATGTTTGGCGTAACATAAATGGTATTAGGTAGATGCCATCTGTAGTCTGGCAGATATATGTAATATATGAACATTGAGATTTTTGTTTCCTTTTATCAAGCAGAAATAAAATTGTCCTGCAATGTGACTATTTGCACCCTTGTGCAGCCTATCATTGACCAGTTTATGCTATATCGTGTTTGGTTAATTTAATGATAATTCTGACAAGTTTAAAATGAGTTTATAAAAATAACTTTGATTTAAAGCTCTATTGTTTTTCAGCTACTGTCAGTAGACACATTTACTGCATTTAAAGGCTGTGGACTATTTCCTACTTACAGCATCATTCAGTGTTAGCATATTAAAAGCTTTGGTAATGGGACACCACTTGCAGTTCAAAGGGATTTTCTCTGATCAATACATGAAACACTCTGTGATTCCACCCGTGAATACTCTTCCGCTTTTAAGCATGGCCATAAATCTCCAAACCTCACTCCTTTATCTTAGCACTGCAAGCTCATCCACTGATCTGCCCTCTGGCTAATACTAAGTAAAGAAAGCTGATTGATGGCTTGTGGTCTGACTGGCAGGTCTCAGGGACGGGATGCCGGCGCTCCAGCTCGGACGCAGCCTATGAACTGGCCGAATCGGTGAGGGCCCAGCGCGAGTGTCGTCTGCGGCCCCACTACAGCGACCCCATGCCTGCTGATGCTGCCAAGCGCAAGCAGCTGGAGATGAAGATCGCTGCGGCTGCACGGCTTCACAGTCAGCGCAGGGACAGAGAGAGTGGTAAGATTCCTTAGTTTCTTTTCATTTATTTGCTTCAACTTAAAATAAAGAATTCATAATGATCCAAACATCTTTATAAACTGTTAATGACAACTAAATAAACATTTAAACTGACATGGAACAGGAACTAGTTGTATGTCCCATGACTTTTGCCACATCCCATGAAGGGCAAAGATCAATGACCTGTGGGATATGTGTCTCCTGACTGTGAATGTGAATTGTCTGCTTGTCTGCCTATATTGACAATTCTAGCCAGACATGATCATTACATCCCAGTGCGCTTTCCACTGTGGGAGGTAATGCCTTCTTCAAAACTGTAAATTGAGGAATGTTAAATTCCAGCACATCTTGAAAAGGAAATAAAATGTTTCATCCATTTGCTACTCAATAATAGACCTCACTAAAACTTTAAAACTTTACATTGCCTTGCCATGAGCACACTGGACAATGTGTTCAGCCTCACCCACAACATAATACGTATCCAGCTGTGTGCATTCTCAGGAGGTTGCCTGAGGTAATACTTCATGATCAATTCACGTACTGCTATCCCACAACTTTTTATATGTCAGTATATACAGGTCCATTCTAGCAAATGTAATATAGTTATATATAATATAGTAGTTAAGGCTGCTTTGTCAGTTTTGTAAGTATTTGACTCTTTGACTAGCGTTTCTTTACAGTATTTGTATAGTAGTAGCATTTAGCACCAACAGACCTTGTGAGCTTTAGTTTGTACATACATAGAATTATATATACAGCTATGGAAAAAACAGACAATTAAAAAAAAATGAAATTATTTGATTTTACCTAATTGAAAACCGCTGGAATATAATCAAGAGGAAGATGGATGATCACAAGCCATCAAACCAAGCTGAACTGCTTGAATTTTTACACCAAGAGTGGCATAAAGTTTTCCAAAAGCAGTGTGTAAGCCTGGTGGAGGAGAACATGCCAAGATGCATGAAAACTGTGATTAAAATCCAGGGTTATTCCACCAAATATTGATTATGATATTTGTTTTCTTTGCATCATTTAAGGTCTGAAAGTTCTGCATCTTTTTTGTTATTTCAGCCATGTCTTATTTTTTGCAAATAAATGCTCTAAATGACAATATTATATTTGGAATTTAGAATAAAACAACAATGTTTATTTTACTCAAACATATAAAAAGCAAAATCTGAGAAACTGATTCAGAAACTAAAGTGGTCTCTTAATTTTTCCAGAGCTGTATAAAGCATTTACAAAAACATCTAAAGAAGAAGAATTTGAGCATTTGCTCATCATTTCAACAGTTTCAAATAAATAGCAACTATTCTTTTAAAGAAGCTAGAAAAAGAAGTTCCCCTCACATGGCCCAGCGGTCACATGGGTGCAAGAAAGCACTTCTCAGTCATTATACACCAGTGAGCATTTCCCAAAACCCAAGGCTATCACTTTAGTCATTCTCAGTGTTACCACACTGTTATTCCTAAGACTTGCCATTAGCCTTAACTTTGACTGTATGAGTGTGTGTGGCCACCAAAAAGTAATTCCCCCTCAGGATAGCTTTTAACTTTCCAAACCACTGCATCAATACTCGATGTACCTTTTATGTTCTTGTACTTTCTCTTAAAAGTTTGCCATTGCCATTTAGAAAGCGGTTTTGTATTAAGTACTGTGTATTAAGTAATGTGTAAAAAAGATACCAGGTAAAAAAAAGTACCATGCAGTGAAAAATGCCATGATATCCATCTGTTTATGCAGACTTTATTTTTTGCTGACAAAAAACAAATTACAAAAACAATATTTCCAAACAGAATCAAAATAGACAGAATTATCTATTATCTACTATGGGTATTGAAGGAACCAAAACTGGTTCATATATTGGTCTTTTGTGACATTAACCCTTTCAGACCCAAATTGAATTATGTTCCAGTGATGGAAATAAGTATAAATGTTATTTTCTGTCTGTAATGCAAACAAAATAAGACACTACTATCTTAATATATAATATATATTAAAATGAATCCAATTACCATTTTAAGGCTTTTAAATTACAGAATTAGTAAAAATGAGTTTGTATGCATCACTTGTTCTTTAGTGCTGACATAACCTAAAGTTTTTTTTGTCCAGTGCAAGCTTCTGTTTCATTGGCTGGTTTATGATCTTTTCTGATAGACACTTGGTCTCAGTTAGTGTTTTGTTTAACAAAACGTTTGAAAAAAACACTAGATGATGTCTATTGTAACTGATGCAGGGTCAAAAGACAAGAAACCACACTGACCATTTGTGTTGAACACAAAATGAATTTTGCTTCTACCTTCACCTGCAAGCAGTGATCACACACATACAAAGTAGCAAAACACACTCTAGGTAGCAGAGGGGGTTAGGGGCCTTGCTTAAGATCCTAGCTATAGCAGATTAGCGAACCCAAGTATTTAACTTGCCATCCCTTCTTCAGTGACCAATTACTATAAACCCTGAGACACCACTCACCACATACCTCTGTCACCTATCACCTATTACCCTTTCCTCCTCTTCCTCTTCTCCATTACCTGCTTACCAACTGTGTCTCTTTTATCTATATCAGGCGGATGCACAACCCGGGGGCGCTCTGAGCCCAGAGGGGAGGGCCGGAGTGGAGGGCTGGGTGTAAATCGCACAGGGCAGCACCGCTGGAGTACGGTCAGCAGTCTGAGTGCGGACAGTGGTGTGGTGGGTCTAAGTGACGAGCGGGAGGAAGAGGAGGAGCCACGCCGGGCCCGTCGCAGTGCTGGGGCGGAGGTGGAGCGAGTGGACAGTGGCATTGGTCCCGGGCTGGCCAAAGGCTGGAAGAGACCCTCTGCGTCTCTGAAGGCCTGGGACGCCCACCGGCCGTGCCCTGACTGCGGGGACAGAGAGGGTGCTCGGGGAGAGGCTATGTGTGAACGCTGTTCAAAACTCCGGACTGAGCGCAAAGAGGCCATTCTGGAGTTTCTGAACACAGAGTCCAGCTACGGGGAGGACCTGCGCATCATTAAAGAGGAGTTCTACTGCCCCATGCAGAGTGCAGGGCTGCTCACGGCCGAACAGCTCACTGTGGTCTTCAGCAACGTGCAGGAGCTTATTGATGTGAATGACAGGTTCACAGAGCACCTGCAGGACAGCATTGACCAGGCTTTTGATCAGGTGAGGAGGATTATCTTCTGCCTCATTGCCATTACCTTCCATGATATTAAATTATTGTTTTAATGAAAATCTAATATACACAGTTCTCCCCTAATGCCAAATAAGGCTGATAATGGAAAAGTGCTGATTCATCACAGGACTGCAGACAAGTGTGGATGTAAAATCAAAGCTTTAATAACAAAAGGAGTAATACAGAGAGTAGTCATAACAAGCAGGGTCAATACCAGAGAACAGGAGCCAACAGAAGAAAACATACCAGGGTCGATACAAACAGTCCAGAGTTTGGTACACAGGCAGAGAGGCAAAAAGGGCAGACAGATTCAAAATCAGAGTCAGGGTACACAGGGGTAATACAGGTACTACACAGCGCAGTCTTTTATACCTGGCTCCCCAGGTGCTAGTATTTAGGAAAACAACTTCCTGAAGAGGTCACATAATCGTGTGAGTCGCAGGCTGGTGCGTTCTGGGTAGTGTAGTCTAGTGACTGGCAGACGCAGGTAGAGCTGAGTGTGGGTGAGACAGGCACAGTTTCAGTGCTAAGTGTAACAAAATGACAGAAACTACAGGCAAAATTCAGGCTATTATGATGGCAACTGACCATTTTATGTGATGTGTCATCTAAAAAATGTCCCATGATTGAAATGTATTGGACATAAAATGTTATATCAGCAAAACTGCAGTATCGTCATTTGTTTTAATGCAGACAAATCAATGTTGTTTAGTTTAATTGATTTTAAGCTACAAACACAAACATAATGCAGAGCTGAAGAGTACCTTTCCAATTTGAGCTCTTTCCATGGCATTTGTTATACAATTGTCTATACATAGACAGAATAGAGTGCATGCTGCAACTTGCTGTTATTTATTTATTTATTATGTATATTACTATAGCCTTATAGTTTTAAAGCAACATATAAAGAAGCACATTTTTAACACTAAATATATATTGCTTATCACCAACATTTTGGTTAAGGTGACAATCTGATAAACAATCTGATAAATAAGAGATTTTCTACAATTTCTTCAGTTCAAATTTATATTTGGCACAGATACACTATATCTCTGATGAGTTGATGACACTGAATTCATGTTGGAGTGTCTGTGTTTTTTTACATTTTAGAGAAAAGGATGTTTGTTTGTTTTTTTATTGTGAAGGGAGATGAAGATCTGCTAACTGTATGCATCGGAGAAATCTTCTTGGAGTTTGTGAACATGCTGCCAGCCTTCCAGACCTACTGCTTACAGCAATCTGCATCTGTAAACATGCTCAACACTCTGGAGAAGGAAAAAGAGCTGCTGAGGTACCAGGAGAAACATATAAACACAGCATGCATATCTTATAAATATACCCCCTGAATTATATACACTCTTGGTAGTAATTCTCAAAAACACAGCATCTTAAAGGCCTTCTGAATGATGAAAACAAAAACTTTACTCACTTTTTTAAAGTAAGAGTGTGATGTATTTTGTATTATTACTGTAGACTGGTGGAAACAGAACTATTGTAACAGAAGTTGGATGCAGTTATCTGAAACCTGCTGCTAAATTTTCTAGTTCAGTCTGAATTGTTATGTAAACATGTACCTCATTTAACTTGTGGATAAATCAGCCAGTCTATACTGATATACCACATGTCTTGGAAAAGGAAGTAATCTGTCTCATGACTTTTCCAATTCATGTTCTGTGGAAGCTAAAGAACGCTGCACTGACCTGCAGAATATGTGTGTGCGGATTCCTGCATTGGATGTTAGGTTTCCTAACAAAATCAATTTCTTCCTCTTTCTTATCTTCCAGGATATTCCTTGATGTGTCGCAGAACGACAACACGGCTCTGCGGCGGATGAACCTACGCTCGTTTCTCATGGCTCCGCTTCAGCGCGTCACCAAGTACCCGCTGCTGCTGAGCCGCATCAGCAAAGCCACAAACGAGAGTCACCCCGACCACACTCGCCTCAGGGAGGCCAAGAGTCGTGTGGAGTCGCACCTGGAGCACATTAACATGAAGACCAAGCAGGAGGGCACGGCCACGTGGTCCCTGCGCTCCTTCCGCCGCGACAGCCGCAAGAACCGCGAGGTCATCAACATCGAGATGAGAGAGATGTCTATGAAGACTGTGGGCTGGGCTAGAGAGAGCACACGCTTCATCATGGAGGGCCCTCTGCAGCTCTCACAGCCTGCAGACGGCCAGTGGGTGAAGAAAGGGAGCAAGTCCCTGAAGTTCCAGAACGTTCAGAGTTTGCTGATGGTGCGCACGTATCGAAACACGGACGGAGCTCCAGCAGACGGGGTTAAAGGGGAGCAACAAGAGGTCTTCGACCTGGTGCGAGACGGCGTGCTGGTGCTGATTAAAGATAAAAGTAGCGGGAAGTTCACTGTGTTGCGAGAGCCCATCCGCCTGGCCAACTGCGTAGTGTCATCCGACCCTGACTGTGACGACACCTTTGAGGTGCTGGACATCCGCCGTGAGGCCTTCGTTTTCCGTGCCTCTGACAAACCACGTACGCAGCAGTGGTTTCGTCAGATCAAGAGGTATGCCTGTGATCTGGGAATCTGGAGAAAAAGACGCAACGCCCTTCCTAATATTATGATCAACACAACTCAGAGCCGCTCCTGAGACTGGCTACTACATCCCACCCTCAGCTGTCATTTCCCTCATATACCTGCTGTATATAATTAAAAACTTCATTAAATTGACAGTATTACATTAGGGAAGGCTGATCTGCTACTTCTCGTTCCTGATGAAATTCCATTCTGGGGATTTACTTTGATCTACAAATAGAACTAAATATTTGGACATGAGTGCACTTTCTAGAATAAAACCTTGACCTTTGCAAAAAGACAAAGGAGAAGAATGAGAACTTCCAATGTGAAGTTCCAGCTGTCTTGGGCAGACCAAAATGAGGATGTGGTTGGGAATATCACTGGCCACTGATTGTATAATATTTCTTAATATTTAATATAATATTTTCATTAATGACATGGTTTTGCTAAAAAAAAAGGCATGGGTGAAAATGTTTGTTGAGAAACTGAAAGGAAATGAAATGCCCTTTTTACCAACGATGCACAAAAGTGAAGAAAAGTGAAGTGTGTTGTGTGAAGGCAGAGCAGAGAAGAACTTAAAGTCAAAGTTCTATATAAATATATATATATAATTTTATTTTTTTGTTTTTTTTTCCATGATGGTAAGTCACTGCCCTCTTCCTCTCCTCTCAATAGCATGCAAAACTACTGTAGCATCCATTCTTACTGCCAGAGAGACGACCAAGAGGCAGTTCAAGCAATTTCCTTTCTACATGGTGTCTCAAAAACAAGAAAACTACCCTATAAAATAAAAATAGTTTGGAAGATGGTGGTCTTATTTTACAGAGAAGCTGTGAGATGCGTTCATACATACAACCTTGGAGTTTGAAAATACGGAATGATTCTGTTCAAGGTCAGAAAGAACACAAACTCCCTATTCCTATTTATTTTGTCTTTATGTCAACAGAGATCAAGTCAATTTACTATTACTGCACATAACAAAACACGTGTGGATGGGAGTAAACCATTGCAGTTGCTCTTAAATAAGTAGTTCTGTTGAAAACTCATGCCCCAACTCATTAAATAAGAGCTCAGCAAAAATGCTATTTCCTGCAGGCAATTACATGTTTGAGGTGGTGTTCACTCATCTTGTGAATACAGTATTTCCAAGATGACTTTAAGGCAGCATCAGGCCATATCTAAAATATTGAGGCTATCTTAAATGCCACCATTTTGCATCACTGTTTTAATTTAAGAACAAATTAAAGGAGAATTTTGGTGTAAAATATACTTTTGGTGTAGTAAAACAAGATAAAAGAGTACTAACCTTTGTTGAATAGCCCACCACTGTTCTCCTGCAGCTTTCTGAGTTCCAGTAATTTTATTCTGTTTGACCAAACATGCTTTAGAATGGATGATATGGGGCATATTTCTCCCCTGCAGATAAATCGCTTTTCACACCGTTATTCAGGCTTAAAGTAGCTCCACACCTCATTGGTAGAATCCAGAGAACCCTGACATTTAAAACAAGGCATTAAGAACTTTTAAAGTGCACAAGAAGTTTATTTAAAAAACACAAACAGGTTTACAACCTGTTGAAAACCTAATTCTCTAACAGTTGGATGAATCACACCCCTTGCTTTCCACTGAAAAAATTGAAAAACTGGAAAAAGTTGAATCCAAGATGGCCGCCATGTTGATAACTGTTAACAGTTTCCTCCTCCCCCATAAAATTTGGATCATCGTCTGCCCAAGCTGTTTTTATTTATTTTTTATTAGTTTCCTCACACTTGAGAAACCATGCATGTTTTTAGTTCCAGCAGTTGCACTGGAATTTTGACTGGTTGAAGCGAGATCGCACTGTGATCACTGTGCTGGGTAACAAAGCAGCAATAATCTACTCATCTATTGTAGCTACAAATGCTGGGTTCAAATCACCAATCCCTGACATCTCCAGTGAAGAAGCACTGCAGTAGCAATGTTGCAGTTTGTTTACATACTGTAGATCATGTTTCAGAATATGTGTCTTTTCTTGAATTCCCTCGTTTCTTTTGCCAGTAGAAGAAGTGACACATTGTGTGGTTAAAATACTATAGCTGTAGCATTAGAAAAAAAAAATATCTCAAAAAGAAATCCTTGAAGTAGGGGTGAGCAATATGCTATTGTTTTATGATATTTAAAGACAAAATACAGCAGGTTCTTACAGCAGGTACTTACAAAATGTCTATTTACATGCATTGCAATATTTTGAGCAATACTGTGCTCTTACCCTGCTAATTGAACCTTCACACTCTGCTATGACTTGTGCAATGTGCAATTAATGAGAATTGGCCACCAGGCTTGTCCAATTTAGCCATGAAACCTCCCACACTAAAATGACAGGTGTTTTCAGTATCATTGTCCAACCCCTGTATATGAATGCATATAATACAGCCGGAGTCCAAGAGAACCGGGTTGGCCATGCTCTCCAATCACTGGTCAGCACATGCATCTGTTAGCTGATGTATTGGAGCTGGGTTACTGCGCTTTTCTCCAAATGCACTGGCTACTCAGTGATAAAAAAAAATGCTGTGGCTGGTTTTACATATATTGGAGGAGGCATGTAGTAACATTCACTATCCTAGCATTGGGGGCGTTGGTTGTGGTGGTTATTTAGCTTGGGGATTGGGTCATTGGACCTCCAAATTAGGGCTATTTATTTTTTTTTTGCTGTACTTCATCCAGGAATAGATCTGTATACTGGTAAAACTGACACTGCAATTTTTTTCTGTAATATGTTGTGTAATTTGCTATAATGGACCTGAGTGCCTGAGTGATTTGGGGGTATTAATAATGCTTTGGGCATAAGTTTACCAAATTTTACCACAAGTCAACATGCCATAATATTAATAATGCATTATAATGAATTAAAATGAATGAAAATTAATGTCTTTGAAAATGAGAAGTGTGAATTTTCTTCTGTTTATCAGAATACAAGAAAACATTTGTCATATTGCCCACTCCTACCAACAAGACGTCTTAATCCTGTGATCACAGAGGGAAGTAAAAACCGTGTGCCTTCTATTTGATGCTCTACCGACACATTTCAGCAAATATCCCCTCTACAGTTCAACCTCAAACACACGGTCAGCTTAGTGAGCTTTTCCCACTTACCTTGTGCAAGCTTATAAAAAATACAAATCCTCTTTTCTGTTTGATGCACTTTAATCTAAAGCTCTTGCGTTTGGGTGTGAAGACATTCGTTTTAAGAAAAGCTTTACTGTTACTTTATTTCCAGATTGAGCTTTTTAAGAAAAGAACAGCAATATTTATCAACCAGAACGATTCTTTGGTTCAGAGTCAAAACTGATAAACCAGAATTGTTAATGTAAGCTTCAAGTCTCATCAATGGCACTGATACTGTTATACATGAATATTACAGCTTCCATGTTGCTCAAGAGTAGAAGAGGGTATGAACCTGCCACACGAATATCCTTATCTAAGTCATTCTTTTACTTGAGACCAGTCAAGCTGTTTTTTTCAGTTTGTTTTTTTTCTTCTGCATTCCAAAAACCTAATTTAATATTTTCTTTCTGTAAAATATTGTGAATTATATTAAAATTTAAGAAAAAATGAGACATGGTGTCACTTCATTGTTGGTTTTCTTTCTTTCCAAAAAGGTTTTAGCTTATGGTGCACTTTATTGTACAAAGATAAAGCATGTAGAAATCAAACATTACAGTTCCTGACGACAGGGCAAACTGTGCCATCAACACAATATACAGTTTCAAACTCAAAGACTTAAAGTCTCACACAAGCAAAAAAAAAAAAAAAAACAGGGAGGAGAAAGCAGAGTATGTACTATTATACTTGCATTACAATCCATAAGACTGCTGACAGATCTGAATTAAGGTTGAGAAAAATGTCTTATGGAGCTCCTTATTTGCCACATACCATATATTCATACCATACAGACCAATCACATGCTCATATACACAGCAGATACATACACACATACACTCACTAAGCACCAAAACAGCAGTTTATTGAAAATTAACAGAATTGCTGAAAATGTAAGCAAACTGTGGACAAAAAAAAAGACATTTTGTAATCTGAGGTCTTTGCATTTAGCTGCGTATTTAAATAAAAAAAAAACCCACTGTAACCCACAAGCCTGAATGCCAAAGGCAGCATGCAAAAATGCAATGCTGGACCCATAACCCAAAGCTTAAAAACACATAACTAATGGAGATTGCTCACTGAAAGAATTATGACGGTAGTGTATTACACTTCCTCGTAAACGAGCGCATTTACATCTGTAGATTAATAATCAGATATTTGCTTTGCAACCAGCCAATAATCTCACAGAATAATATATGCGACAAACTTCATGTAAAACTTAATGCAGCGTGTTTTTTCTTTGTATGAACAAACATCATCAGCTAGAAGATTATAATTATTTAAATCCTTCAGTTTCAGCGTCACTCAAAGTGTTTTGTCGTCATCTTAAAGGTGCTGTGTTAAACACTGCTCGCTTAACTGCTGCACAAGGGTGTGTTTTCACTCATGCACAGACTGAGACTTCAAAAAATAATCTGATTCAGAAAATTCAGCTCTGGAAAAAAAAATGTGATCACTTAAAACATTGAGTTTCTTAAATTTACAAATTGAAAACCTCTGGAATATAATCAAGAGGAAAATGGATGATCACAGCCATCAAACCAAGCTGAACTGCTTGATTTTTTGCACCAGGAGTAAAGGCATTAAGTTATCCAAAAGCATTGTGCAAGACTGGTGGAGAAGAACACGCCAATATGCATAAAAACTGTGATTAAAACCCAAATATTGATTTCTGAACTCCTAAAACTTTATGAATATGAACTTGTTTTCTTTGCATAATTTGAGGTCTGAAATTTCTTTTTGCATCTTTTTTGTTATTTCAGCCATTTCTCATTTTCTGCAAATAAATGCTCTAAATAACAATATTCTTATTTGGAATTCGGGAGAAATGTTGTCCGTAGTTTATAGAATAAAACAACAATATTCATTTTACTTAAATATATACCTATAAATAACAAAATCAGAGAAACTGATGTGGTCCCAATTTTTTCCCAGAGCTGCAATTTAGTAGAATATGATTACTAAATTAAAATCCAGGTTTTGTAACCAGATTTCTTAATCAGGCTTCTAGGTCTTACTTTGGAACATGCCTTTTACAGAACTACTTGAATAATCAATCAAATAACTGCAGTAATCCCATTATGAACAGACTATTAAGTGAATGTAAACATATTTACTGTTTTCTTTTTCGTACAACAGTACAGTCTTTCAGTCTAAACACAATAAACAAAAACTGCTAAATAAAAAATGTGGAGGAAATCATTTGAATAAAACATCCTTATGCCAGTGCTGATCAGCCCTCAAGGTATTTGCTACTGACAGTCAGAGAAAACACACACAAACACACACGTATAACTGTGCATTTCTATTCAGTGAAAACAGGTGCAGACATAAATTATGGCTGAGTAAGGGGAAACTGAGGTGAAGTTTCAGCTCGTACATGATCTTCATTTTTCTCCACAGGCGTTCTACCTACACAAACCTTCAGTATGAATTACTTACTTACGTTCAGTCAAGTGTTTAATGAAATTGGGAAGTATTTATACTTTTGATTATTAAACTCCTCACCCCTCTTCTACCTCTTCCGTGCCCAATGTTCAACTGTGCAACGGTTCACAAGCGTGATGATCAACACAAAACAATACAAACTGCAAAAATGGCACATCTACCCAACCAAACAAATGAACAGATGAAACTGGACAAAAGTAAACTTCTCTCAACAACGCTGAGAAACAGAACATCTCCTTTTCAGCAGGCCTAAATAGCTTTCCATCATAGTAGACTAGTGGCTCCAACATACACACCACTGTCTAAGGCTTCTGGGGCTTCAATCCCTCCATCCCTTCTTCTCTTCCTCCTCCCACCTGCCCACTGGCAGGTTAAGTCTCCAATCTCCCAGTCATGGAGAATTCCAGCCAGGGTAGTGCCCCGCGGCCTCTTCTGCTCCTCTGCTGCCTCTACTTATCTCCCCCAGCCTCTGGCTCCTTGGCAAGGCCGCGGATAGACAGGTCGTACACCACCTCCTCGATCTTCTTTACATCATACTTGAGGCCGTCGTAACGCTTACGTAGCGGGTCGTTTTTCAGGTTGAGCAGGCGAAAGCCTGAATCAAGTTCATTGATAAAATTAGAGATTCGAAGCGGGCGTCCATAGTCGCCTGCTGTCACACTGTTGACTGCCAATCTCGACTGTAAAGAAAGACATAATGGTCATGTAAGTATTTTATGTCTGAGAAGTCTGTTAACAAAACAGTCAGAGCATCAAAATAAAAAAAATCTGAAATTCTTAGTAACACTCGAACGAAACAGACAAAACTACACTAAAATACAAAAGTTGTGGGAAAAAAAAATACAGAATTTGTTGCACTATAAGGCGCATTTAACATCCTTAAATTTTCCCAAAAATCGCCAGTGCGTCTTTTAATCCGGTGCACCATATGTATGAATTTTACCAGTCAGGTTTTAAGGAGCAGTAAAGGCACTCCACTGAACTGCAGCGTTATACATGAGTTTCAGTTTAGCTCCCCAGCTGTATTAGCTGTATTAGCATTAGCTGTTAACCGCACCAAGCGCTAGCTCTTTGGCTATCCAGAGGTGAGAATTATCGGCCTGTTCACTGCTGCTAACCCCAGATAGCACTGCTGGAGCAGCATTAGCATTTGCATTAACACACTGTTGACTGCCAATCTTGACTGTAAAGAAAGACATAATGGTCATGTAAGTATCTGAGAAGTCTGTTAACAAAACAGTCATAGCATAAAAATAAAATCAGAAATGCTTAGTAACCCTCAAACGAAACAGACAAAAACACACTGAAATACAAAAGTTGTGGAAAAAAAACAACCAAATTTTTTGCACTATACGGCACATTCAACATCCTTTAATTTTCCCAAAAAAACTTTTCAGTGGCAAGACCTGCTAAATTTAGAAGGAAAACATGGCAACATCCCTGTTCTTTCTACTAGTTACTAGTGTTGCATAAAACGTGCCGTATAATCTGATGCGCCTTACGTATGAAAACAGACCAGAAAATAGACGATTATTGATAGTGCCCCTTATAGTGCGAAAAATACAGTAGTCACTTCTCTGTTTGCACAGACAATTCTAGCCAGACACTGCTGACCACAATCATTACCACCCACTGCACTGTTTACTGTGGGTGTTAATGCCCTCTATGTTGTATTCTCAGTACAAAAGACACTGGGAATCAAGGAATACTAAATTCTTGAACAACTTCAGAAATGGTATGTCCCATCCATCTAGCATTTACATTCTGCTATCCCATGTCTTCTGGCACATCAGTTTAATTATTTTTTTAATGGTTTTATTACACAATAAACCTATTCACATTAAATCACATTTATCTTACCAGTTCACTGGCCATAATAAGAACTCCTGCTAGATAATCTTCAACATCCAGATGGAAGCCTTTTTCTCGGTTAACTTCAGCTATATCAAAAAAGTAAAAAAAAAACGTCAACACACTGAACAAAAAATCACAAACTAACACAATGAGTTTAAACAAAGTGACGGTTCCACATACTTCCAAGTATTTTTGCCACTTCCTCTCGCGTCACCAAGGACTCAGTCTCCAAATAAACCACAAAGGATGCAAGGAAGGCGAGGCGCTGAAGAACGAACCGCCAGTGCTCATGAAATCTGAATATATGGATAAGAGAATGTTGATCTGCAAGATGCTACATACAAATTTATTTAAAACATACAGGGGGTATACATTGGCTGCTGTCCAGTGCAGTTTGGTAGTCTGTCACAATACGGTTTTGTGAATACTTTCAGTACTTTAGGAACCTTAACCAAAAACATGTATTGTTAAAAAAAGTGTAAAATTAGTCCTAAATAATATACTGCTATGCAGTCTGAAATGTTAAAATAAAATAAAAAAAAAACATTATGAACATATAGATTTTTAAAGAGCCCATTTTTTTCCTTATGTCCACATACACTGTGTCCTACTGCTTGTGGACACCCCTTTCAATAAAGGCAATCAGCTACTATGCTGAACCCATTGCTGGCAGATGGGCAGATGCACACACAAACACTTGCCTAATTTGTCTAGAAAAGAATTTCAAATGGACAAAAGCTCTCCTTGGAACAGATGATGCTCCATCTAATACTTCTGGGCTGAGTTGGGACGTTGTGTGACAACCATCCAACATCCTAACCTCACTAAGTCTCGATTAAGGCAATCAAATCCTTACAGCAATGCTCCAAACTCTGGTGGAAGGCCTTTTCTGAAGAGTAGAGACAGTTACTCCAACAACCACAGCATAAATTATTTTATACCCATGAATTCAGAAGAAACAAAGAATGAGCAGGTGTCAAAACTGCAGGAATCAATTTTACCAAAACATTTTCAAACTCTTGTCCAATACACATATACAGTTAGTTATAGATTTTGTTCTTTTGAAACAGATATGTATGCAAGTGACCTCTGCTCTAACGATCTACACTTTACTGCACCTTTCAGATGTCCAGGCATATTGGGTTGCTGAAAAAAAAAATTGGACTCATCAGAGAAGATGACCTTACTCTAGTTGTCTATGGTCCAATCCTTATGGTCTTTTGCAAACTTTAGCCTGGCTCTCCTTTGCCTCTCACTGATGAAAGGCTTTTTTCAAGCTTTAAATGATCTGAGCCCTGTCTCTAAGAGTCTGTTACGAACTGTTCTTGCCGTGCACTTCACCCCAGCTTCCATTTGCCATTCCTTTTGTAGGTCACTTGATGTCATCCTGCGGTTGCTGACTGACGTTCTAATAAGATGACAGTCATCGCGGTCAGTGGAGAGTCAATTTGGCCCTCTGCCGGTCTGTAGCTTTCTTGTCCTTAATGTCTGCTGCTTGACCTTGCTGTAATGAACTGTCATCTTAGAAAGTTTAAGGATGGAAGCGACATGAGGCTCACGATTAACCAGAAAAGCCAGAATTGAGCCCTTCTTCTCCTTACTCAAGACTTTTCTTTTTAACTCCTTTGGCATTGTGATGACAACTTTTCCTGGAGAAGGACTGGATTTGCCTTTTGTGTCTTTGTTTTCCTTAGGGTTTCTTTTAACTAGATTTTAAAGTTTTTTTTCCAGCAACTGTGGGCACCGGCTCACTCAAAAGAAACTTGGAGTTGGATCTGTGTAAAGTTTGCTGATTTGTGACATCCAATGTGAAAAGGCTTACATTTAACTACATTAAACTGAACACAATTGACATGCTCATACTTTTTCTTTAAGCAAGTAAAGTTTCCCCACATTATGGGGAATGCAAATGTGTCTGTCTACACAGGTTATTTTATCTATCCATTCTAATTTACCACATGTGAGAAAGGTATCAGAACAGAGCATTTATGCCATATTACGCAGTCAGTCCTACGGTGTGGTGCTTTCCCTGCTAAACCGCACCAGTTAAAACAAAGCATGCATCAGCAAAGAAATGACTGCTGTCCTAGAGAACCATGAATCAATGCTTTATCTGTACACAATCATACATTTTTACACTGACCTGTAGTATTGTTCCACTGGAAACTTGGTTCTCAGCTCTCCAATATGGATCTGAACTGTGGAAAACAGTTCTCTGGCCTTCAAACACTTGTTGGGAACTGGTGGAAAATGAAAGGCTGTTAAGTTAAACATACAAAACACACTAAATAGGCATGTACACAATTAACCTAACTAACTTACTGTCTTTAAAGCCGGTTGGCTGATGAACGCTTTGGAGGACGGTGAGGATCTCTCTGGCGGTTTGCTCCAGCCCTTGGACAACTTTCCTTATGTCCTAAAAGCAGGAGGCAACAGTGAACAGTTAAGAGAGGCAGAAGCTCCTGCAGCTGTGTGTCTGTCTCTGCTCTGCAGCAGGTAGGCTTAGTAACCTGAGGCTCACCTGAATACTACGTTACTTAGTTAGCTAACAGACCTATTATTATTCGCACAACCATTCTACTGATTCTGTCCAAGCCTCACCAATTTATTTATATTTAGTTCATTTATTATGTATTTATCAGCGTTAATTGAGAGATTAGTTCCCCTATCGTGTTAAATAGCCCATTCTCTGACTCTCAGCGGGGCTGATGTCTATCGTTACCTCTCGAACCTCCTGGTCGGCGCTCAGAAACCCCTGGATGTGGCTGAACATCTCCGTCACTGACATGGTTAGCGGTTATATAGCTAGATTAACTCGCAGCTGTTCCGCGGAGCGCTGGTGCAGCTCGCTGGGGGCCGTGAGGAACGGAAGCAGGAACAAGAGACGGGTTCTGATTGGGTTATGATCAGATTCTGATGGAAAGGATCTGCTGCTCTTCTCTCTCCTCCTTCAGTCCGGAGATCCGACCACCAACGTGCTCACCACCAAACCCCCTCCCTCCACCTCACTGTCGCACAACGATGACGAGCGCCTGTGCGGCTCCTCTCTACCACACGACCCGATTCTTCAATCTAATCTCCAACTGATCAATAAAGCAGCACCTGATTTAGTATTAATATGAACCCCTTATTCCCCCAGTTTCACTAGATTTCATATGTCTTCCTGTTTTTATTTATTTATTTTTATTCCATAATTTTTATGTAAAACATTATATCAATGTTGAGAAAAACATGGAAGTATACTAACACGTGAAACTAAGCTGACCACCTTAACTTAATATAACTTAATATTAAATAAATGAAAAAAAAAACAATTTTAAATTATTTAAAATACACACTGAGAAAAAAAAACATTCACTACAGCAAACCACTATAAGGATGTTTTACTGCATTTTGATTTTTTTTGTAAATGTATTAATTTTAATGCTTGTATAAAAAAACATGTATTACTGGAAATAGATGTTACTACAAAGAAAACCACTGCTTAATCAATAATGTATTATTATTGTAGTTTGCCAACTCAGTAATTAAAGACACGCCACTGAAAAACAACACTTCCCAGAATTCCGCTTGTGCATCACTTGCCATCATTTGTAGTTTCTGAAATGTTTGTGGAACATTTATCTAGTTTTATCTGCTGTAAGGTGTATGAAGGAGCTAAATTTAATAAAATAATTAATGAGATGTGTTGTCAGTCTTTGTGTTCTATTCTTTTCTTTCTTTCTTTCTTTTTTATGGGCTCCCACCCCAGTTTCATGATCCAGTGGGCGGAGAGACCGGGATTCTGATGCGGCGCTTCCGCACCAGCGCGCCTGCCCAATTCAACATTCCCCTATTTTATTACAAAATGAATGATAACGGCTAGAGGGAGCCCATAAATAAGTCCTCAATAAAAAGGGGTGAATGGAGCTAAACGGTTACAAACAATCAGTGGCGGACTTAGCAATTTGGGGGCTCAAGGCGAATTTAGCTTGGGGGCCCATCAATAAAAAATAAAATACTAAAAATATTGAAAATGAATAAAAAATAATTAATATAAAATAAAAACTCATTTAAAACACAATCAAAAGCTATCTAACAGTGCGCAGAATAATATCAGTTTCAGTTAGTTTCCGTTTCAAATAATTGAAACAGCTCCATAAAACCTCAACCTATCCTTTATATTTGACAATATTTGATTAACTTTACAGGTCCTCACTCATCTTAATTTATTTAACTAAACTGAGTTTTCAAATTATTTCTAGCCTCGCGCTGAATTCAGCTCCGCGCTGGGGGAGAGAGAGAGAGAGAGAGAGAGAGCGCGCACGCAGCTCAGTGCGGCGCGGTGCATTTTGCCTGATTTCTCTTGTTTAAATATCAATAAATATGTGAATTCAATATTTTTTACTACCATATATTTTACTTCACTTAAGAGGACCTTATTTATTAAAACTTTTTTTTACATGCAATGCCACGCGCGCTTTCCTTGTGACTGACGCTAAACTGTTTGATGCAGCTGTTATATTATATTATGTTATATCAATACCATTTTAAAGTTTTTCGTTTCTATGTTTTAAAATTCGTTAGATTATATTTTTGTCAACATTTTGGGTTTATTTTCGTTTGTTATTTTTCTAATAATAATAATAGAATTTACATAATTTAAAGTAAGTCAATTACTTTTACTAGTTACATTCATAGTGCGGTAACTCCTTAGTAACTAGTAAATATAACTGATTACTTTTTCAAAGTAAGGTGCCCAACACTGGTTGCCAATGAGCAAGTTTCCCGACGCACAAGAGCAGGCTTATTCTATTTGCCTGAATAACATGAAATTTTTAAAATTAATACAGACATGTAGAAAAAAACGAAGACAAGCTGTAACCTAGATATAAATAATAATATCTTAATAATAATAGAATAATAATAAATAATAGAATAATATGCCAATTAGGCATATTTATAGCAGTAGGGTATTTTAATTTTCATCCCTGACTCTAATTCATTTAAGTTATATACCTGATTTGATATTTTTCCATACAATCCCTGCTAAAGTTTTAGGTGAAGGAGACCCAAAGAAGGTAAGTGCATGTTTCTGGAAAAACAAAAAAGTGGGCGTGGCATCGCAATGGTTACCATCCATCGTGATGTTGGGTCATAAATGACGATATGGCACCTCCTGGTCCTCCTCCACCAAAACATTCGGGTCCGGTGGTGCTGACACACTAAAAAAAGCTTATCAGTTTTGGAAGAGCATCTGTTTTTAGTTTAGCCTCTTCCTTCTTTTTTCGCTCACATCCCACTTGTACACTTAATTTCACCTTAATTCCGTCTTTCACAAGCAGCGCGTGTGCATTCATGGCATGGCCACAAGGCATGGATGGAATATTCAATTTTAACGCGAAAGAGAGGGTGTGGACGGAATCTGTATTTCTTTGTAATTTATTGTGTTGTCTTTGTTTCCATTTTAAACATACAAGAATCACCATTTATGAACTCACTATCTGTGAATTACTGTCCAAAGGGCCCCAATTACCAGCTGTAGGCCTATGGGAAGTTTGCAGCTAGTCATGGGGCCCCTACAGTGGGCTGCAGTGGGAGGGGCCCAAGGCAGTTGCCTAGCAATGCCTCTATGCAAAGACCGCCTCTGCAAACAATAATTACAAATAATGTCTAACTACTTGTCCTTCATATTCCTTTAATTCATAAAAATACAATGAAGTATTTTGCTAAACAGCGAAGAAACCATATTGTTTATACATGTGTTTCATTTTTTCTACAATAAACGGTTTTTGGAAAACAAAGGCGCTAGCATCATTGCTACTGTGTGCCAAACGTGTGGTGAGCTAATGCTGGACATTCGGGCAGAGCACGTTTAAAAGGCTTATAAATTGAATATATTTGAAACATTTGCAAGCTGTACTGTAACGTAATACTGTTCTGTGTTCAGTTAAAAACCTTACTCGTTTTGGACTCATTCAGGAGCGCCCTCTTGTGTCTGTGAAACCCGGAACACACCCTCGAGTGGGTGTTCTCCTCTGTAGAGGATCTCTGGCGCTTCCTCTCCAGCTCTGTGTGTGTATAGGGCTGCTGCGGCAGAAAAGAACAGCGGCCAGAACAGCAGCCGTCAATTTGAAAATGAGCTAGGCTGAATTAGCTAAGCTAGCTAGTTAAGCTAAGTCTTCTCATTGACCTACCGTTTTTATCATTCATCTCATCGATCTAGGCTATGACAGCAAATAAAGTATGCAGCATTTCAGACCCCGCGGTGTCGGAGAGAGATATGGACACTGGTCTCTCCTGTTTCGTCTTGGAAATACTCCCGGTGTCCAGCTAAAGAGCTAGGTTAGCTAACCCAGCTGGCTAGCTGTCACCGATTGCTCGCTTTAGCTCAGTTTTGCTTTCAGTTGGGTGGCTTTATTTGCTTCTAGCTACCACCCAGATAACGCTAAGCTAGGATTTAGACTGATTTGGGTTTAAACTGCCTACGGAGAAACCAGTCAACCGAAATGGGAATCATTTTCACCAAGTTATGGAGGCTTTTTAACCACCAAGGTAAGTCAGATGTTTCAGTAATGTCAGATTGGAGCTCGGTGAGGGAGGGGTGTAGGGTAGGTAGCGTAAGCTAACTTAGCTAGCTAGTTACCTAACCTAGGTAACCTAGCTTGGTTAGCTTGTTGGCTAATATGATGTGAGTTGAATTCCATAAACGCGTCTGAAACCACTCACTCAGAGGGCAAAGGTATCTAGCTAGTTAGCTGGCTAGCCAGGCAGCTTTTCTAGCTAATAATGGTCGACTGCGCTTGATCAGTGTTTATTAAACTTGCTAGTTAGACACGTTATCTAGCTTAGCTGGTCTGATGTTGACAAGCTATGTGTGGACCTGTGGATCTGTTTCTGTGGCTCTGTGGAGGTTTATGACCGACCCGAGGTCAGTTAACAGGCGTTTAGCTATCGGTAGCATTTAGCACCAGAGGGGTTCGGGCCCATTTTAGCTGTACTGAGACAGCGGACTCGTATGCTAACCTAGCTAATCTAGCTAACTAACGTTATATATGTGATTAAAGTCTGAAAATCTAACAATTCAATAGCGTTAACTGTGTTTTTATTACTTGCCAACATGATATCGTCTGTTTTTTAGCATGTAAATGATACCATCTAGCTAATTAACTCGCGAGCTTAGCTTGAGTGTGTATTCTGTCAGTTCAGATGGTCCTCACGATGATGTAGTTTGTCAGCTAGCCAAACTGGGCCAACTAACTAGCGTTATTTATGTTATATAGCAAGCTGTTTTAAAATTTTACTAGTGAATTTAACTATTAATATCAGATTTAGTAATACATTCTGACTACTCATATTACCAGGACCACATATAATTTTTATAGGAATCTTCCACTTTCTTACTTTTTTCAGTAATGACGCTTAAAAAACAAAGCAGATACAATTATCTATAATTCCTTTTACTAATAGAAAAAATAATTCTAGATCTATACATTGTAATTCTGGCTAGTAAAAACTGGCAATAACATATGACCTTAAACTGCACATATTCAAAATGCACACCTCTGCTTGTGAAACAGCTAACCCAGCTACAATAGAGATATTTTGAATAACAATTTGTACTAGTCAGAACAGAAAATGTTTATGAATATGTCCACCTGGGCATTTTACTAGTGCGAATTACAGAATTGTAGACATATGTAACTCTGTATTTATACATTTACACTAGAAAGAAAACATTGTAAAGGGCGGTAAATTGAATTTATAAGTAAAATGTATTTATGGGTAAGAATGAGAGAGATTCAATATAAATCAATCGTGAAATATAGAGGTTAGACAAAACTACATTAAGCGTGTGTCACCCTTGTATTAAGACTGGTCAGAACAGATTTATAGATCTGTAAATCTGATCTGACATTATTAAAATCAGATCTACATTTCACATTGATTTTATATCAGACATTCCATATTTTTTGCCTGTTTAGTATGTGTTAGGAAATCAAATTTGAGTATATTTGTTTTCATTAGTCTAGTCAAGCTAGACTAAAGTAGTGGTGGATTGTTGTGACTGACAGAATATAATGTATATGACAGAATATAATGTCAGAATATAATGTAGGATATCCTGCCATTATATTGTGTTTCATCAGTAGAAGCATGACATATTTGAGCTAAAGTAAAGGAAGTGAAAGTCCTTGCTCATAAAACCACTTCTGTATTCATCTGTAATACAGCCTAGTGCTTGGTGCAGTGGTCTGGATGTTGTTTTCTCAAAACTTTGTGTCTTCAAGCTGCTGTGGGCTTCTGAATGTCCTCTGACGAAATGATACAGGAGCTGGCACTGACTGGGACATCCTCCTATGTGATAGCCTACAGTACATGGACTTTCATTCATTATAAATGATGTGGCCTAGTGCAGGCTTAAGTGTGACGCTGCTAGACTGACTGGGCCAATGGCTCTAGTTTCCCTAGAGAGTCGGCTTTCCTAAAAGATACGCTGGTTCTTTTAACATATTTTAAAATGGGAGCCAATGGAGGGTATATAGTGTGTTGAAAATATGACTTAAACCTATTGTAAACCACACCTATTCTCAGGTATTTGCAGCAGTGAATTGGAATGTGACAGCGTGGAACATTTCTTTGTTGTACCTGCTGTACTCGTTATCATTAACTGATCTAGAAAAAGCCATGCTAAAACACAGCCAGAGTCATATTGTTATCAGGAGATGATAACTTAACACTAATTCCGGGTTGGAATGAGTAGATTTGACTGATATTTCAAATTGATATTTGGTGATGTTTTTGTTGTACCCTGGATGAGCAGAACATAGTCCTGGGCTTTTGGGTGCTGCAGATAATGGGTGTGCTGCACCACTGCAGGGCATTTGGGATGTGGTTTCATCCTCGCTCTGGCCATTGCATGTGAGGATTTTTTGTCTGAACAAAAATCTCAGTTCCAGTTGTGCAAGATCATCTGACTCAAATACAAAAACTGTGTTCAGCCTGATTCAGTCATTAACTCATTCACTATTCACTATGGGTCATATGCTATATAGATAACTGACTATATAGCCTTGAAATCCCCAGTTGTTGTGAGGTGGGACCTCCATGGATCACATCAGTGAGTCTTAAGGTGTCAATTACTCTGTCGTCTTTTAACCGGTTGTCTTTTCTTGGACCATTTTTGGAAGGCGCATGGACAATGCATACCAGGAAAAAAAAGCACAAGACTTGTCCTGTCCTAGTCATATATGCTTCCAAATATGTCCCCCCAGAAACCTGTGAACATCAAGATGATTTATGTTCTTCATATTACCTGTAACTGGTGCTAATGTTATGACTGACGAGTGTATATTTGTCTCTCATACCCTTAAGACCTTATTGTTGCTGCTGTTTTTCCTGTTTTCCTAATTTCAAAAGGTTTGATTGATTTTATATTGGAATAGTTTTTTTCCACCTCCAGTATCAAAGGCATTGATCTGATTTTTGCTCATGAACTAACTAATACACAGAACACATTTCTGAAGCTTTTTTTGTGGTCAGTGTTGTGTTCATGATAACACTGTTAGATGTTTCAGATTACAAGCCACATTGCTGAGATCCAGATTTTTGCTCAGACTTAACTGTTTTATGAGTTTACATTCATAAATGTAAGTGACCTGTATCTGTTTGTAATTTGAACGAATCTGTCCCTGAAACGCCTCACATGTGCACGTTGACACATATATAAACTTTGCTTTCTTCACCACCAACAAAAAAAATCTCAAGTTTGAGAGACAACTCAAAGCTTTATAAAGGTGAAATGGATGCGTTAGCATATGTGAAGCATCTTTTGCTTTTGTGGGAGCAAAGAGCTCGTCTGAAGTACATATTCATGTTCATGTGTACAAGCAAAAAGACAGTTTTTTTGACGGTTCACAATTATGTAGCATGTCTGTGGATCGGATACATATCGGATTTAGGACCACATATGAAAGTAACTCAAATCTGGTAAAAAATAAAAAAAATCATCTAATTTGGCATGGTCACACAGCCATAAAAAATCTGATCTGAGACACAATGAGCAAAAAATATTATTTGAGCCACTTCAGCCTGGTAATGTGAACATAACCTTATGTATATCTATAGGTTAATTGTTTCTTGAGCATTTAATTCTGATTAGAAAGCAATACTTTCTATTGTGATTCCTTTTCTGCACATTGAATGTTGCTTTTCTGCAATCAAATGAATAATTAATGATTCTTGTTCATTTGTAATATTAATTAAATGTATCTTATAGTATTTGAATGCACGCCTTTTGCTGATATAGGTGTTCACTTGTGTGCACACTGAAATCGTGTTCCCAGAGGTAGGCCCAGAACTGTTGTGTTCAGATGGCTTACTCTACCTCAGGGAAGCAGATTGACATTTTGACTGTTGAAACGTGGTTTTGTTTGTTCCATATTCACAGCTGTTAAACATCAGAGTGTTTCAGTGAGTGAGTGAGAAAATGACAGCTGTTTTGTTCTCAAAATTGGCAACAACACAAATAATATTTTTTGTCCATTATTACTGAAAACTTGTCACATTAATTATCATATTAAATGTCTAACCAGTATGTGGTAGTGCACAAAACTGATAATATGTTTTAGATTGCATCTCAGTTTTATAATTACGGTTACGATCAATGGCCCATATTTATCGAACGTCTTGGAGTAAAAATGTTGATCCAGGATCAGCTGATGAGAACAGCTGAATTCGACAGCTGATGAGAGGTGATCTTAGATCAATACTTTTACTCTGAGATGCCTGATAAATAAGGCCCATTTTTCAGATCATGTCTCTGCTCACTTACCAGTAGTGTTGCTGAAGATGTGTAGTTGTTTTATTCATGGCACATTTATTATAAAACCATAATAGTAGGGCTTGATATTTATCACAATAGAAAATATTTAAATAACGGAAATATAAATTTTAAGCACATATTTGACATTACTCAGAAATTCAGGGGCTTTATTAAGCTGGTAACTACATGACAATGTTCTGCCTTTCATAACTGAAGATCTGAGTATTGTTCAAATATAATACACTTATTATATCAAGCAGTAGAATTTACTCTATCTAATAAGCAAAGTGTTATCAATTTGTTATTAAAAATCTGTAATCGATCCAGCTTGGAATCTTATACTAAAAATACTAAAGAACACTCCCTTTTTTCATTTTATTTGGACTATTTTGTTTTATTTGGATGTGACTAAATATATATAAAAAAAAATTGGTGTATGTTTTTAAGAGATATTACAGGGCCCTGGAGTCAATTCACTGCATTCAAGTAGAGCAGAAAGGGCTGCACACTACAGGTTTTTTTGCCTGGCAGTGTCAGTGTGTGATGATGTACACCACAGTTGTTGATTTTATACTGTTCATATCCATATCGGATTTATATTGTATCAACCAAAATGTAAAAATGTATTAAAATATACATTTTGGACATATCGTCCAGGACTATGTTTAGTGTTACCATGATTGTATGATTTGCAGTTTGTTTGTAGTAAAATATTTATGATATATTTACTGTTTGTTTTATTTGTTGTGTTTAGAGCATAAAGTCATCATTGTTGGGCTGGACAATGCGGGAAAAACAACAATACTTTATCAATTGTAAGTATGATGTTTATTGTGAATCTTCTGTAAAGGTTTGAAATTCTAGATTTAGGCATATACAAATGCAGTACCTATAATTACATGTATGTATGTATTTATATACTTAATATAAATATATAGTATCATATATTAATATCTTGTCCTACAGTTCAGTAAAAAAAAATGTTTTTGCTGTGTGTTAATTAGCTCTATGAATGAAGTGGTACACACCTCACCCACAATAGGCAGCAATGTGGAGGAGATTGTGGTGAACAACACTCATTTTCTTATGTGGGACATCGGAGGTCAAGAGTCTTTGCGCTCCTCCTGGAACACCTACTACACTAACACAGAGGTACAGTTATTGAGCCTCTGTTTTATTAGATTGTTTTGCTGTTTGTTTATTGTACAGCACATTAAGTCACTGATTGTTCTCCTTGTGTTAACAGTTTGTAATAGTTGTGGTGGACAGCACAGACAGGGAGAGGATCTCTGTGACTAGAGAAGAACTCTACAGAATGCTAGCTCATGAAGTAAGAACCACCTTAATGTTGGGCTACAACTAACATCTCTGATCAGGACTGATCTTAGTTCATTATTTTTCATTTGTTTCATTCTTATGATTATTATTTTACTATTTACTTTTATTATTATTATTATTATTATTATTATTATTATTATTATTATCATTATTATTATTACTTTTTTATTATTTATTTAATTAAATCTTTACTTTTAAGTGTTCAAATTTATTTTAGTTTCTATGGTTATTTTATTGATTTTAAATTTTTATATATCTTTTATTTATCTACATGTGCATCTAAAACATTAGAATGTCATTGAACAGTTACTTTATTTCAGTTTAATTCAGATGAAAATGTAATTTTTCTTTTTCTTATTGTTGAGGATTATGGCTTTCAGCTAATGAAAACCCAAAAGTCAGTATTATAAAATTATATAAGACCAATTGTGGGCAGTGTGCCAAGTCCTGCTGGAAAATGAAATCTGCATCTCCATAAAAGTCATCAGTCGAGGGAAGCATGACGTGCTGTAAGATTTTTTGGAAAAACACTTCACTGACTTTAAACTTGATACACAGTGCATCAACACCAGCAGATGACATGTCTCTCCAAACCATCACTGATCAACAGTAAATTTTACATTTAATGTGCAAATCAAGGAGGCAGAGTCTGGGGGAAGAGTGGAGAGACACACAGTCCAAACTAGGGTCTAGGGTGAAGTTTTCACAATCAGTGATGGTTTAGAGAGACATGTCATCTGCTGGTGTTGATCCACTGTATTTTATCAAGTCTAAAGTCAGTCAAGTGTTTTTCCAAAAAATCTTACAGCACGTCATGCTTCCGTCTGCTGACAACTCATGGAGACATGGATTTTATTTTCCAGCATGACTTGGCACACTGCCAAAAGTACCAATTGGTCTTATATAATATTCTAATTTTCTGAGACACTGATTTTTGGGGTTTTCATTGCATAATTATCAACAATAAAAGAAATAAAGGCTTAAAATGGATGAACTGCATTAGAAATGAGAGTCACCCATGTCTTTTTATTGTGTATGTATAGTCATATTATGTTTATTTCTCATTAATTAAACATGTAAACTATAGTAATTCCAACGCTAAACATTATTATGTTCACGGTTGGCATAAGCAGCTAATGCATTTTTGGTTTTATCATATCTGGAAAAAACTGGGTAGTGTTGGTCTGAAACGTTCAGGAAACATGTTTGTGTATTTAGATAATTTAAATAATTTACATATTTTGTTTTTTATGTTATGAATATATATATTATGTGTTTTATAGGACCTTAAAAAGGCTGGTTTGTTGGTTTTTGCCAACAAACAAGATGTGAAGGGTTGTATGACAGTGGCTGAAATCTCACAGAACCTTCAACTCACTTCCATTAAGGACCACCAATGGCACATCCAGGCCTGTTGTGCACTTACAGGGGAAGGGTAAGTTGGGTGGGTTTGGGGGCATCTCAGAAAAAGCAGTATATATCAGTGTTTATTAATAACACCAAAAACACAGCATGCTGGATGTTTAAATAGTAAATATCTGTGTATAGATACACTGACTCAGCAAACTGCATTGGTTTATGTTGTTTTACACTGAATTATATTGATGTTTCTACATTATAATTTACACCAGACTGTACTCAAGACTGAGTGTCATTCCTTATACTGAATACTGAGAACATATACTGAGTATACAAAATTATTGGGACATGTGTTGCTTTATTTATTTTTTATTTTTTAAATCAATGGTATTAAAAAGTGTGTCTCCTGCTTTTGATTTTTTTTATTTCAAACTTCTTTTCAGGAACTGCTTCTTACTAGATTTTGAAACATTACTGTTAGTATTTGATGGCTTTCATCAATAAGAGCATGAATTAGGGCAGGCTGTTGGTTAATTACCACCTGACCTCATCCGCAACTCTCTAACTCATCCCAGAAGTATTGGGTGGAGCATTATCATCATTCCAGAGAACACAGTTCTTCCACAGAGTGATTGTGTGTGAGTGTGTTACATTTGTATTGTATTTGCAGTAATAGTGTATATTCTCTCTCTGCAGGCTCTGCCAGGGACTAGAATGGATGATGTCACGGTTGCGGGTGAGATGACCTCTGACCTAGGCGAGCAGCGGACACACTTTCTCCTGTCGCTCACTGTGACGGTGACTCAGCGATGTCACCAGGGCTCGTGTGATTAATTTATTACAGCTCTCTGAGAACTGTGAACAAATAACTTTCAACTAACTTTTCAAGTGTGTCAGGATGTGCAAAACCACGTGGACTCCAAATCAGTGTTTTCCTGCACGCTGGCCCTATAGAGGAGCGCTCAGACTGTAGCGGAGTGGGGCTCTGCCTGGAGTGGCCTTTGCAGTATCGTTTGACTGCCTGACGTAGTATTGCCCTGTGTGTACAGTCCAGTATTTACATTAACCCTGTGCCTGCGTCTGAACCTCTCAGTACCCAGGGCATAAAACAGACAAATGCATCATGCAAGGAGAGGCTCTACACTTTATGTAAAAAAAAATAAATAAAGTGTTTTTATCCATCATGACTGCAATTTACTTCTTTTACCCTTCGGTTTCTGTAAGTTCAATTTGGTGCTGTTGAACACTTTAAGATGCATCTGTTCTTTGAGATACACACTTTGCTTTCTGACCCCTAGGGGGTATCAGATTGGTTTGAATATTTACTTTGTGCTGATTTGATGTTCATACAGGTGTAGTATTTGGTGCAGGACTATTTATAACCACAGGATTAGTATCTGTAGAGATTCTGATTCTGAGTATTTCTATTTTGCAGTTTTTTCTTATTCTAGTTCATTAACTGCTTCATAATAAAGCAGCCAGCACACCAACTGGCACATATAGTTAAGCACCAGCACACTACCTGGATCATCTTAAGCTGGCACAATTCAAAAACTGCCGGCATACCAATTGGCACACTGTACATTTTTCCACTCCCTTATTACTGTCTGTGAGGTGCTTGGTGTGTTTGTTTTCTGCATCAATAAAAACGTCACCCTGTCCATGGGATATTTCTACCTAGTGTCCAATATTCCTAGGTTGTAGGCACAAGACCGACAACAAACCAGACGAATTAAACGGATAAGAAGATGGATGGATGAATAATTGCCGAAGTTTAGTAATGTATGGACATAATGAAACCATACGATGAAAGTGGCTGAAAATCGCACAGGTGATAGCAACGGACAGCCTCTTTCAAATGATAGTAGGATTGTCATCATAGTGTGTTCCAATCTTGAGTAATTGAATTTTTTAATAATTAAAAATTAATATAAAATCAACCCTACCATGAAAATGGCTGATAGCCACGGACAGTCTCTTTCAAATGACTGTAGAATCACCGTCGTAGTGTGTTCCATTCTTGAGTAATTGAATTTAAAGCATTATTTTAATAAATAAAAATAAAGCACACTACCTGGATCATCTTAAGCTGGCACAATTCAAAAACTGTTGGCACACTAATTGGCACACTTTACATTTGTGGACAGGTCCAGCTCTTTAATATAAAATCAACCATACGGTGAAAGCGGCTGAAAATTGCACAGGCGATAGCCACGGACAGTCTCTTTCAAATGACTGTAGAATCACCGTCGTAGTGTGTTCCATTCTTGAGTAATTGAATTTAAAGCATTATTTTAATAAATAAAAATAAAGCACACTACCTGGATCATCTTAAGCTGGCACAATTCAAAAACTGTTGGCACACTAATTGGCACCCTTAACATTTGTGGACAGGTCCAGCTCTTAGTTATGCAGATTTTAATGTTTTTTTTTTTAGTCTAGAAGAAAATCTTTTGATTCCCCAAGGTGCCACAAGTCTTTGAATGAACAGTAAAGTGGTAGAGACACTTTTTCTTTATTCTTTTTGTAGTGCAGAATTAAGAAGAACCACACTTTTCTAAAAAGAATATTTATTTTATTTATTTTATTTTATTTATTCAATTTAATACATTTGAATAAATAAGTAGCTCTGTGGCTTTTTTATATATATATAGTATCAGGTTTTAAGTTTAACACAAACTCAGGTTGTCCATCTGATTTCTTTCTTGTGAAGGGTTCTTTAAATAACCCTGTAAAGAAAACCTAAAAGGGCTCCGAGTCAAAAAAAAAACCTTTTTACCAAAAAGTAGATAAGAGATGCGAGAGTGAAGAACCGTTTTAAAAGTTGTACTAAACCTCCACATGGTGGCAGTGTTTTAGAAAGAACCCTGAAATGTATATACAAGCTTTCAGTAGGTAAAGGCACTTCACTATTTCAAATCACTACTTTGAAGAATATGGCACTTCTTTTGTGCCCTTACCTTTTATAAGACAATAGTGGTAAATGACTCTGATCCACTCTGTCTCGGATGTTTTTATTTGTGTGTATTTTTCCACTCCCTTATTACTGTCTGTGAGGTGCTTGGTGTGTTTGTTTTCTGCATCAATAAAAACGTCACCCTGTCCATGGGATATTTCTACCTAGTGTCCAATATTCCTAGGTTGTAGGCACAAGACCGACAACAAACCAGACGAATTAAGCGGATAAGAAGATGGATGGATGAATAATTGCCGAAGTTTAGTAATGTATGGACATAATGAAACCATACGATGAAAGTGGCTGAAAATCGCACAGGCGATAGCAACGGACAGCCTCTTTCAAATGGTGGCGGAATCGTCGTCGTGGTGTGTTCCTATCTTGAGTAATTGAATTTAAAGCATTATTTTAATTTAAAAAATGTATATGAAATCAACCATAGGGTGAAAGTGGCTGAAAATCGCACAGGCGATAGCAACGGACAGCCTCTTTCAAATGATAGTTATTTCAAATGATAGTAGGCTTGTCGTCATAGTGTGTTCCAATCTTGAGTAATTGAATTTTTTAATAATTAAAAATTAATATAAAATCAACCATAGGGTGAAAGTGGCTGAAAATCGCACAGGCGATAGCCAAGGACAGCCTCTTTCAAATGATAGTAGGATTGTCATCATAGTGTGTTCCAATCTTGAGTAGTTGAATTTTTTAATAATTAAAACTTAATATAAAATCAACCATACGATGTAAGTGGCTGAAAATCGCACAGGCGATAGCAACGGACAGCCTCTTTCAAATGGTGGTGGAATCGTCGTCGTGGTGTGTTCCTATCTTGAGTAATTGAATTTTTCAATAATTAAAAATTAATATAAAATCAACCATAGGGTGAATGTGGCTGAAAATCGCACAGGCGATAGCAACGGACAGCCTCTTTCAAAAGATAGTAGGATTGTCATCATAGTGTGTTCCAATCTTGAGTAATTGAATTTTTTAATAATTAAAAATTAATATAAAATCAACCATACGATGAAAGTGGCTGACAATCGCACAGGCGATAGCCAAGGACAGCCTCTTTCAAATGATAGTAGGATTGTCATCATAGTGTGTTCCAATCTTGAGTAATTGAATTTTTTAATAATTAAAAATTAATATAAAATCAACCATACGATGCAAGCTGAAAATCGCACAGGCGATAGCAACGGACAGCCTCTTTCAAATGGTGGCGGAATCGTCATCGTGGTGTGTTCCTATCTTGAGTAATTGAATTTAAAGCATTATTTTAATAAAAAAAAATTAATAAAAAATCAACCATAGGGTGAAAGTGGCTGAAAATCGCACAGGCGATAGCAACGGAAAGCCTCTTTCAAATGATAGTAGGATTGTCATCATAGTGTGTTCCTATCTTGAGTAATTGAATTTAAAGCATTATTTTAATTTAAAAAATTAATACAAAATCAACCATAGGGTGAAAGTGGCTGAAAATCGCACAGGTGATAGCAACGGACAGCCTCTTTCAAATGATAGTAGGATTGTCATCATAGTGTGTTCCAATCTTGAGTAATTGAATTTTTTAATAATTAAAAATTAATATAAAATCAACCATACGATGTAAGTGGCGGAAAATCGCACAGGCGATAGCAACGGACAGCCTCTTTCAAATGGTGGTAGAATCGTCGTCATGTGTTCCAATCTTGAGTAATTGAATTTTTTAATAATTAAAAATTAATATAAAATCAACCATACGATGAAAGTGCAGTCCACATATACATATTTTTTTAATTTGTGACCCACTTGTATTTGTCTTTGTATTGTACATAGATATACCGTGTAACAAAATATATAAGGTATTGTATGGAAAGGTGTAACAACCAAAAATTTGCTTTGTTGCCTGAGGGCAACACTATGCCATAGAGTGTTAAACTGGCATTTTGACAGCTAAATCTGCCACATTGTTTAACACAAACTTTTGATTTCAGATAATGTCACCACCAGTTAAGATAGGATGGGGAGGAATTGGCTCAGATCCAGCTCCTCCCTCTGGACCCCTGGATCTGCAGTGACTCTCTCCCTGGGGCCTCCCCACTTTACATTCCTCTTCTGTCCAGTAACACAGTGTCCTAACAGATAGGGGACAAGATATGGGAATATCAGGGAGTTGCGCCTCTGTGTCCGACCACTGGGGGGCGCTAATCTAAGCCAGTTTTTACACCACCTGGCTATGTAGACTGCATACAGTAAATAAAAAATAAATAAATTGAAACGAATTTAAAACTAAACTTTTAATGTTGTTAGTGTGGAGGAGAAAAGCACAGAGGACTTTTACAGGTGTTTTAGTGGAGTTTTAGAGTTTTAAAGGAGCCCAGTGTAAAGGACTGTGTTTTTATTGTACTGGTGTAGTTCTAATGATGTGATTAATATTAATGTTACTGTGTGACCGGTTAATTATTATTTATATGTTTAGCGAACTATAAAACCGTTTCAGAGGTTAGACAGCTTGTTGTTGTGTTAGTCAGCAGTCTTTATATATCTCCACAGAGTGATTTATTCATTAGAAAAAATATGGAGCTAGCCATACCCGTCAAGTCTCCCGTTTTGGCCGGGAAACTACCGTATTTTACTCCTCTTTCCCGCTGTCCTCCCGTATTAGTATTTTCCCGTAAATTTCCCGTATTATATTAAAATAAAAAAATATATATTATTGAGGAGACAGGGAGCTGACTGCTCTGTGTCTCTTAACCAATCGTGCAGCCGGTTCAAGGAGAAAGTCCCGCCTTTCAGGAGAAACAGCCAATCAGCTTGCAAAGGAGGGTCAGTGTGGGGAAGCCACAGGCAGCTAGTCGGAGCAGCTGATGTTAAAACATATCTGGATATACAGCGATTTTTCTAAAAGAAAGGGAACGGTAGGCTAATCATGTAAACTGTGATGAGATTTTTCTGATAGCTGCTTAAAAATACTCGTCTCTGAAATAAAAAACACACAGATTAAACCTTTTAAAATAAAAAAAAATACAGCTTGAACTAGAAATGTTAAAAATTAACTAAACTGATCAGGGGTGGAGTGATCAAAAGATTCAGTTTGCAGAATTTGTGTACCCTTTGTTCAATTTTAAATCCATTAAATAAATAAAAAATATATTATAAAAAAAGAGTGCATTTATGCCAAAAAGACATGAAATCTTAACTTTTAAAAAAAATATTTGGAAAAGTGTTTTTAATTTGGCTGTATTAAAAGAATGACATATGTAGGAATGTCCGCAACATTTCAGATTCTGATAATCTGATAATTGTGTGTAAGTGGTTCACATGTCGTTATTTTAGATTTTTTTTGTAAACCTGTCTTAAAATGTAAGGGATACTGAACCTACATTGGGCTGGTGGGACAACTTTAAGCGGACAGAGGAAAATATCCCTTATTTTTTAATCTAAAATTTGACAGGTATGGAGCTAGCTTTTAGAAGCGCACTATTTTCTGGTCAGGGTGTAAAGAGGCTGTAAAGAGGCAGATTCCTACGTGCCTAGTCAGGAGCTCCTCATATTTAAATGGGTAAATTTCGTTAACCTTAGCTTACCTAATTATAATAACACATAACTAGAACTGCTGTATGTGTCAAATAACAGAGTTCGCCAGTAGCTAATATTTCTCAATACTTAAGTTTAAGTGATATTTTCTAAAAAAAAAAAAAAAAAAAACTGCAACAAAAAAGGAAAATTGGTCTTTAAGCTAACCTAAATGTATAAGCTAAGTTACCATAAACTAGCTAACCGAGCTAACCAGTTATGTAAGTTAGGTAAACTAGCTAGATTCAGACAGGCTCAATGTTTTAAACTTTTAAAGATTTGAAAATGTTACTGTAATACTGCTAAATGTTAATATAATACATAATATATAGTCACATAATAACACTAAAAAGACAACATTTATAGTTATGTTTCATTGCTCTGCAAAGACGGTAAAAATTGTTAATATTATTATATTGTTAATATTATTATTATTGTTATTATTATAAGTTTTCTCTTTTATCTAGCTTTTTTCCAGTGCAGCATCACTAGAGAGCCGGTGTGCTTGAAGGAAAGTGCCAGAAATTCAGCCCTGATACATCAGCCAGCAGATGCCTGTGTCAGCCAGCATCACAGTGTAAGTGCCATCTTTTATATGATGTGATGTTTTGAGGTTCCACTGAAACTGGTGGAAATGCAGGCTGGTTTGCTAAAAAAGCACCACGGTTCTTATAAGCCTGAAAAGAACTGGTCCAAGAACCAGAGTTCTTTTGGTGGAAAAGCGCTAACAGAACCGAGAGAGAAATTGTGCACCTCCAGTCTCCTGCTACTAATGGCAAAGCAGCATTACCCAGCATTTGAATTTGCAATCTTAACGTTTTGCAGGGTGAATATTTGCACTCTTTGTCTTCTTTTCAGATTATTTTCCATCATGTTTCTGGTGGGAATTTACAAGAAACTGCTGAGCATTTATAGAAGCAGATTTTTGAGTTTCAGTAACTTAGTTTGTTAAGGAAAACATGCTTGGAAAAAATAAAAATAAAAAAGCTGCAGACCATAGACTTGAGCCTGGTTATTTTTATTAACAGTGTTAATGCCACTATTCGCATGAGCCAGGAGTAAACACAGTTAATTTTATCAGAATGCCAAAATGAGAAAAAGACTAACCCTTACCACCTTACACAAAATGATTCAGATGATCGGGCAAATAGGGGTTAAGCCTAGTTGTAGATTGAGTCATTAATATTGCTTTCAATAGAAAATCTCCATTCAAAATGCTGTCTGGGAAACTGCCCCATAATGTTTGTGTTGAAGCTAGACTTTCTATACAGCCTTAAAGTCGTTATGGGAAGGTGATCAAATATTTTACATATCTTCACATTTGTGACTAGGGTTTGACTCAACAGACTCACAAGTTAAAATGTGCAGTCTGCAACGAATAGTATGACATATACTAAAATTTAAAGACCTGAGACTTGACTAAAGCACACACCCCAGATGCTTTAGACGTTCCTTAAATTCACACATCATTTGAGACTTGACTACGAATCACATACCAGAGAGTTGAGAATTTTCTCCCATTTGCACCCCTGAGAGAGAAGACTGCACTTGCTCTCTCTTCTCTGAGACTCTGAACTCGATCTATGCCTTGACTTATGCCTGCCCATATGTCTGCCCACTGTTTCACGGTGCCATTTTCTTAACCAATTTTTTTTTATGTCAGAATATCATTGCATGAGTCTTGCTAGAGTTGCCCCCCCTTATCTTAATTGTTTGGTGTTAATTGATTATCATAACGTGTATTTTTCTTGTCTTGATGTTCCAATAAAATGTTAAGTAATATCACAAGTCCTTAGTCTTTGTTAAAGCAAATTGTGATGTTAATGAGTATTCAATAAGTAAGCTTCACTGTTTCTGGTGTTTTCTCATAAATCTAAAGTAGAAGCATGATGAAAAATCCTCTTAAAAGAAAACTGATTGCAGTCTGACAGCAGTAGTGACCATTCAACATTCGAAGTATTTTCAGAATAATGATAATTTGTATTCAGATGTAGGAGAGCATTTTTAACTTTAAATTTTTGACTTTTAAAATATTTTTCTGAATCTTTTCAAGTCTTCTTGTGTATGGTTGACCTAAGATGCAGAGATGGAATATGCAACTCAGGCGCACCCCAGTACCAGACACAAGACTCATGCAGAAAAACAGCCAGCTGCTTCAGGTAATGTTTATATCAATCATGAGAAATATATAAAAATATGACCTTTTGAGCATTATTTCTGTTGCCATGGCTGGTTTGAGTCTTACTATGATGGCTGGTCTTCTAAAAACATCCAGTGAACAACAATTATGAAAATTCATTCTTAATGAGCGAGATCAACAGAGCACGCTCAGACTGGTTTGAGTTGACAAAGGTTGCGATAACAACAACAATAGAAAACCACGTCAGTTTCCTCTTTTATCTGACTGGAAAAATATAACTTGATCTCATGAATCTCATTTTCTGCAGAGGCACACATGGTAGGATCAGAATTTGGCAGCAACAGCATTAATCCATAGACCAAGTCTGTCTGGTGTTATGCAACTGTCCAGACTGATGGAGGTGGAGTAATGGTGTGGGGAATGTTTTGTTAGTACACTTTGGGCCTGCTAATATCAGCCAATCATCACTTGAATGCCATGGCCTATTAAAGCATTGTTACTAACCATGTGCATATATTCATAATCATGCCACAACCAGCCTTCCAAAGATAAAACATTCACAATACATTAGACAAAGCAAAAGGCATTTTAAACTGGTTTTATTAACTTAACAATAGGTTTTTTGTTCTATTGTGGCCTTCGCAGTGAAAATCACAAAAACAGTAGAACACTTTTCTGATGTGGTAGAACAGGAGATTTGTGAATTGTAAAAATGTTCCAAAAAAATGTACAGGACACAATCATGTCAACATAGACTGCAGTATCAAAGAAATGTCTCAAACATATTGTGCAATCCATGGAAAAAAATATTGCTGCTGTTGTTTTACAGAAAATATGGGCTTCTTAATAATTCAAATTGTAATACAGTACAAGTTCTTTATTTGTATAATTTATTACATTGTAGATTAATATTAAAGACTTAAAAACTATGACAGAACACATAGGTAGTAGTGTTTGGCACCTGACATAAAAAACAACCCAGGTTATTAAAAGCTCAGCACCTCTAGGAACTCCTTTAGGACAGTTGGTGAATCATTCCAGGTTCTACTTTATAAAGCCAACTGAGAAAATAATAATAAGAATGGTCAAAGTTGGCATCAAAGCAAAAAGCGCAACTGAATTTCTTTTTTGCTTTGTTTACTTCATGATAGCATACATGTTCCTGCATAGTTTTTCATGTCTTCAATATTAATATGCAATGAATAAAATCACAAAAATATATTAAATGAGAATGGGTTTGTTCCTTTTTTGACTGGTACTGTACAGTTATCAGTGACAACAACAACAAAAATTAGTTACGGTCCTTTTTGGATAATCAGTACTTTAATGAAGTGTGCTGCAGGTGGAATTTTATAAACAATACATACAACCATTCATACAACAGCTGAAGTGCAAAGGAACCATGGAAAGAAACTACTAACTCTTTGTTACGGTTGGGGTAGGTGTGGGATCCAAGTGCAGAGCAGATATGAATATATAAATGGATATATATTTATATATATTTATATACTTATAAGGATATAGTTCTATTTTGTATTATTTAGTTCTAGTTATTAATTAGGATAATAATTTTAAATGTGTTGTGCTTAAGTGAATGTTTCTCCAAGGAGACTGGAGAATGGGTGGGAAAAAAATCCCCCACAAGAGGTGTGGAAAAAAAGGCGGGAAACAGAACAAAGGAAATGCCACAAAATGGCTTGTGCCAACAAAAGACAGCTTTAAACTTCAAATAAACCAAACTAAAACACAACCAAACGTAGAACTGGCTGAGCGCCGCTCAGTCCTCTCTTTATGCTCTCTTTCAAGATATTTTCGTTTCTTTTCTTTCTGTGTGGCTCTCTTCACAGATCTCTTTCTTTCTTTTGAGACCACCTTTTTCTTTTCTTTTTTGTGTGGCTTTCTTTTGAGATCACCTTTTCTTTTATTTTCTTTTTGTGATGCTTGCTTTTCAGATCACTTTCCTTTTTTGAGATCACCTTTTTTTTATTCTTTTTTCTTTTCTTTTCTTTTCTTATACCCTCTAGTACCGACCACCCCTCAGTAAAGGTGCAACCATGAGGTCTGGTTTGACTGAGGTTTAAATAGGGTAGTGCACATGTGCAGCTGGTTGACGCTAATCACCGCCGGGGATGCTGGGAGTTGGAGATTTGGGATCCCACTCTACCATTTCTACCAGTCCCCCTGCTGGCAGCCCGCGGTGCAGCACTGCCTATCACACTTTTATCATAAAGAATAAGTTATATAGTAAAATTAGTGCCAAAACATATTGTTTAGATAATGTATTACCATTTGTATCATTTAAACTCACTGCTTGTGTATTATAATCATTTTGATATAGTAATATAGGGCTGCAACATATGGTTATTTTTTTATGATTATTAGTTGATTAGTCATTGATTATTTCTGCTATGTCTTTCGTCTCTACAAACGATAGAATCAGCTAAACATGATATTTTAAATGCATTTAAATGTTTAGATGATGTTTAAATGTGGTAGGTACTGATATTTAGTAAGTAAATATGTAATCTGTTGTATTTGGGCACTTTTGGAGACACAGACTTAGTTGAGTGTAAACTGTGTGAGTGAGCCATTTACCCACCTCCCATTGCGCTTCTGTCCAAAAGTTACAAATTAATGTTTAGTCGCCAATAAAATTTGTAGTCGACAATAAAATTTGTAGTCGACAAATTTAATTAATGGACATTGTTGATTATATCGACTAATTGTTGCAGCCCTAAAAACGAAAAAAAAAAAAAAACGAAGCAGCTGATCTTGAGTGTGCAATTCACAGTGCCTTGATGTTCCCAGCTACCCACCTTTGTCTGACTACTCCTCCACAAGTCAGTAGCAGACAACGTATCAGTTTTCTCCCCTATGCTGTTTAACAGGTGCCTCATAGGCAGTCACCTAATTTTATTGTTGTATTAATGTTTACTGGTATGTAGTGTAAATAATCTTTTCTGCTCTAGATGGCACAGAAGTTGAGCACATGGTGCCGACTTTACAAGGCTCTTGCTGTTAAGTTCTGGTGGCCACAGCAGAGGAGAATGTGTGCTGTGAAGAATTATGCACCCATATTTTTTGCTACTCTAGATAGTCAAACCGCAAAAGGTAAGAATGTCACCATTACAATTTTTTTTGATGATATATTATCCCACACTGTAAGCCCGGATTTTATTTCTAATTAAAAATGTATATTCAATGTACATAAATTATTAAGTTAGTCCATTACTGTCAAATGTAAGTATATTGTACTCATTTCAGCACGTGTTTAAACGTGTTAATAGTTTTTAGTTTAATAAACTAAACATTTTAAGTTTTTGAACTGATTGACTTAACTTTTTAAGTTATTTAACAGAAAAAAAACTTTTTTTTTGCATTTAAGCCCGCCCTTTTCCCAGCTTGCTGTTGGTGAGGCAGACTTATTTTTTTCGTGTTTAAGTAGCCATTTGTTCTCTTTCAAGCATTCGTTTCGGTGTCTCACTATGGGATACGCCCCTTCCGCGTATGCCTCAGAAGCTCTATTCCACTACGCCAGCCAATGAGGCTGGCTGACAGCTGTGACGCACAGCGTCACCTCCTCATTCAAAACCTTCTTCTCGCTTCACTCCAGAAGCCTCCACACACACACTCTCTCTTCTACAGGCCGCCTAAGCTAAACAGTCCACAGACGGAGTTAATACCTCCGTCGCCGGGCGCTTAGCGACTTTGAAGAGAAAGAGGATTTATTTAGGTCTTCACCATAGAACGAATATTTTCCTGTTTAGTCGGGTTGTCTCCAAACGACGGCTAAACGAACTAGCTAAGCTAACGAGCCAAGCTAAGCTAAACACCAAATTAGCTTTTAGCTATTAGCTCTCTGTGCTAACGGTGAAATAGATTGGCCACCACGCCGTCGTCCCCCGAATAGCGCAGTTTAGCACAAATTAGCACACCAGCTAATTGTTTGCAGCAATGCAGGCAGTGCCGAGTGGGGATAGTGAACCCGCACGGTCGTGTCCCTGCGGTAATAAAATATCTAGCAGGGACACGCACCACATATGCGCCGCTTGCCTCGGGCTGCGACACGCCCAGGCAGCGCTGAAAGATCCCGGTTCGTGTGATCACTGCGCGCGGTTCACTGTCAAAAGCCTACGCCGCAGGCTGGCACGCCAAGTCAGCCTGTCGAGCGGGGACCCGCTCATATCAGGCGATGCGAATCCGCCCAGTACACAGCAGGTCGCCATGCCCGCTGCATCATCCACTCCCGCGGGGTTAAGCTGGGGTGACCAGCTAGACACCCTCGCCCCCCTCCCCACTCTGCTGGACGCAGAAGAGGATGAGCTGGAGGGAGAAGAGGATGATTTGGACGCCGGATCCGAATTTCTCATCTCTGACGAGGATGATGAATTCAGTGATTCCCCGTTCCTCCCCTCCGCCCAGATGGCTACACTCCCATGTGCCATGGAGCTCACTGATGAATCGGGAGAGACACCACCCTCTCAGTTTCTGAATGTGGACCTCCAGGATGTGCTCAAGCGTGTAGCTGAAAAGCTGAACATCCCGTGGCCGGCCGTGCTAGCGGAGACCACTAAGTCACGCTACGAGGGAAAGAGATTGCCTAGGGCGAAGCGGGCAGCGAGACAGCTACTCCCCATATTTCCAGAGCTTATGGAGGAGTTAGCTACATGCTGGAAGGAGAAGCCCTTTACGGGAAAAACTCCTATCCAAGGAGCATCTGCTCTTGATCTGGAGGGTATGGAGAAAGAAGGCCTTCTTCGCATGCCTCCCATGGAGCCCCTGGTAGCAGCACACCTGCACCCCAGCCGCTCAGCAGTCTCCAGCCCCACGCTGCCCTCCAAAGCAGACCGCTTTCAGTCCAGCATGACCGATCGGGCTTATAAAGCGGTCGCCCTGTCTGTGAGAGCCCTTAACGCCATCTCCATGCTTACAGCCTACCAGGCTGAGCTGCAGGACGACACGTCAGCCACGCCAGGCTCACCTCAGTGGGAGGAGATTTGTGTGATTACGGATCTCTCCCTCCGTCTTCAGAGATGTGCGGTCCAAGCGGCAGGCAAAGCCTTGGCCACTATGGTTGTCCAGGAGAGAGGCAGGTGGCTGAACTTAGCGAATCTCTCAGACAGGGAGAAAGAGGCCATTCTGGATGCACCAGTTGTGCCCGGGGGCATCTTCGGCTCCGCTCTCGCACTGATGCAGAAGCGGTGCGAAGAAAAGAAAAGGGATGATGAAGCGCTCCAGCTGTGCCTACCCAGGAAATCACAGCCTGGCCCCTCACCCCCCCCTCGCTCTACTTTCACGCAGGCGGCGGCCCGTCCGACTGTCAGCTTTCGCATCCCCAAACGGCCGAAACCCCAGATGGACAAGCCGGGTCAAAGCGGAAGCGCTGAGAGTAAGGCTGCTTGGTCTAGGAAGCCCCAGCCACCCCCACAAGCTGCCCAGCCGCCCTCCAACCCACCTACGGGGATAGTGAGGAGGCAGAAGAAGTCAGCCTGATGGGTATCTGGCGCCAGGAGGGAGCCAATCTACCCCCCGTTTAGCTGGCTCCCCTCCCCAATGTTCAGGCGGAACGCAGTTCCAGCGCTCCCGTATGTTCCGTGTGCCAAACATGCCCAGTTCGCACACCAAGCACACCCTCACTCATTGTAGCAATGATGTGTTAAATAAAGCGAAGTGTTTCTGTGTTTTATGCTTGTCATATGTTATGAGTCAAAATAAAACACAAAATGTTGCAAAACATAAAATGCTTAGAACAAAAGCTTCAGAAAGTTTCCCTGCTTTCTGGGCTAGAAAGCATCACACACGCTATCCTGACGCGGCCGTGTCGCGCATGCGCAGTGGACGGCAGTTGCAGTTGCACTCCGTTTCCGCTAGAGGGCGCGAACGCCCCATAGCTGAACAACGGGAGCACATGCGTCTTATCTCGCGAGGTGCTCAGAGCAAAGCGAAATGTCTGCAGGCTGCAGTTCGACATTCGGCCTCCCCGTTTCAGGGGTCTTGTTCATTCTCCAGCCCCAGGGGAATCGGCTCACATTCTTTAGGGGGAAATTTCCCAATTACTGAAGGAAAGAGCAATGAGAGTAGCATCACCCAGACAAGTTCGGGGCATGTTCTACTCCCGGTTCTTACTAGTGAGACCTATTTTGCATTTACATGCTCTAAACAATCATTTACGGACACGCACGTTCAAAATGATAGTTTATTTAGCTCTGCTGAAGCTTATATTCCCACCTTTGGGCATGATGGCCTCAGCTATAGACGGTGTCCCTCTGGACCGATGGTTCATGAGGGAGTTTCAGCGCTGAGTGGCCTCGCTCAGGTTGGACCAGTTACGGCACATGCGCTAGAAAGTAAAAATTACCCGAACGGCTTTGTGTCAGTGGAAGCGCGAGCGCTTCCTAACACAGGGTGTCCCTATGCGCACAGTGCATGCCAGACAAGTAGTGACAACAGATTTGTCTGTTTGGGGGGGCATGCACGAAGAGAGGACAGTGGATGGCAGGTGGAATCACCGGCAGCTATATATGCACATAAACTGTCCGTAGATGCTGGCGGTTCAGCTAACACTCAGACTTTTTCTCCCTGTTCTAAAGAGATGCCGCGTTCTCGTGAGGACAGAGAGTACGGCAGCAGCGGTGTATGTCAGTCGCCAGGCAGGGCTGCGTTCCCATCCGGTACGCACGCTGGCACGCAGACTGATTTTATGGAGCAGTGTCTAACAGATTTCGTAGCGTTACGGGAGAGTAACGCTGGATCTGTTTGCGTCACTAGTGAATGCGTAGTGCCCTCTGTTTTACTCGCCGCACAATCGGAGTGCCACTCTGGGGGTCGGCGCTTATCCACGCGAATGGATGCGCACACTGTTTTACGCGTGCCCACTGATAACGTTAATCTCCCCAACTCTAGCCAGAGTAAGAGAGAGAGGTCTGACTGTAGTCTTAGGGGTTCCACATGGGCCGGACAAGCATTGGCTGACGGCAGTCACGCAGCTTCTCCAGGGCAACCACTGGCCCCTCCCACTGCGCAGGTATCTACTGACTTAGGCAGGGGGGGGGATGTTTCATCCACACCCGGAGCGCCTAGTCCTTTAGGTCTGACCCGTGAGTGGTTTAACTTAAGTGCAACAGGCTTACCGCCTAATGTTATTAAAACCATTCAGAGTGCGAGGGCCCCCTCCACTAGGTCCCTCTATGGATACAAGTGGGGGGTGTTTGAACAGTGGTGTTCAGATAAACTTGAAACTCCGTTTCAATGTTCTGTGGGGATTATACTGTCTTTCCTCCAAGACCTGATTGATAAAGGCAGGTCTTTCTCCACAGTTAAGGTTTACCTCGCAGCTATTGCTTCGTGCCATGTGGGATTTGAAGGGAAAACAGTGGGACAGCATCCTTTAGTGTGCCGCTTTATGAAGGGGGCACGGCGGTTGCTACCAGTCTCCAAACCCTTGTCTCCATCTTGGGATTTGTCATTGGTGCTTGAAGCCTTGTCGGCAGCACCTTTTGAACCTCTGGACCAGGTAGACTTTAAGATCCTGTCTTTTAAGACAGCACTCTTGTTAGCCTTGGCCTCAGCTAAACGCGTGAGTGAGATACATGCATTTTCTGTGCACTCCTCATGTATGCAGTTTTCGCAGGGGGATACAAAGATATGTTTGCGTCCAAACCCTGTTTTTATTCCCAAAGTCATTCAGCCTTGTCTCCCTTTGGAGCTGCAGGCATTTTATCCACCGCCTTTTACCTCACATAACCAGCAGCGGTTAAATGCACTATGTCCTGTGCGAGCGCTGCGTATCTATGTGGATAAATCTAAAAGCTTTAGGAAGAGTGATCAGCTTTTCGTATCTTGGGCTAAGCCGTACACAGGGAGAGCTATTACTAAACAAAGACTATCGCACTGGATTTCAGAAGCGATCGCTTTGGCATACACCAGTAAGGGGCTAGCAGTCCCGCCTGGCATCCGGGCACACTCCACGAGAGGCATAGCGACCTCATGGGCGGTCTTTAGTGGCCTTTCTATTCAGGAGGTGTGTGCAGCGGCGAGCTGGTCCTCGCCTCATACGTTCACCAGATTTTATAAACTGGACATAACAGCACCTACTATAGCACATGCGGTGCTGAGCGCCGGCTCGGGGAACACTCAGTCTCCACTGTGAGGCTTAGCTGGTTGACAGTGTGTTCAGGCAGGCTTGTCTGACAATACGGGAGTTAGGATATCCCATAGTGAGACACCAAAACGAATGCTTGAAAGAGAACTTTAGGTTACTTGCGTAACCCCGGTTCTCTGATAGCATGAGTGAGGTGTCTCACCAGACCACCCTCCTTGCAGCGTGAAGCGAGGAAGAGGTGTGCCTGTTTTTTGAATGAGGAGGTGACGCTGTGCCACCGTATTATATACGGGGGGTGGGAGCACGAGCGTCACAGCTGTCAGCCAGCCTCATTGGCTGGCGTAGTGGAATAGAGCTTCTGAGGCATACGCGGAAGGGGCGTATCCCATAGTGAGACACCTCACTCATGCTATCAGAGAACCGGGGTTACGCAAGTAACCTAAAGTTTTGTGACCACATTTTCACCTGCTGCTTTTCCTCTGATCCTGCTCTTCTACCAACCCTGCCATTTGGTAAGTGTTTACTTTACATCACAATAATACAATTCTAGTTTTACTTATTTGTTGCCTTTAGGCTAAATCACATGAGCCAATGGAGGATACAAATTAATTGCATTTAGACTGTCCGACACGCAGGCTCAGCTACACAGACAGCGGCAGCTGTGACTGGTCCGCTGAGCTGCCCACATTTTCCCGCCTTGCAGTTTAGACTGCAGAGGCACGGAGGACGCAAAGTATAAACCCGCTTCGCAGCTCAGGCCACTCGCGCAGGGTACTCTGTGGGCAACGCGTTGCCTCGACGCAAAAGTAAACAGCCTTCAGCACATTTTTTACAACACGGTCAACTCTCGTACTTCGGGACAGATACCAGCCCCGGGGGGTTCTATTCGAAGGTAAAACAGTCTAATAAGTCCAGTTTGCTCACACGGACGCCAAAGGTTTTAGAACAGAGTAATATAATTTAAAGAAACGCATTTTCAACTGCCCTGTTAAACCCAGAGGGAGCATCTGGTTAGCATTAGCCAAGCTAGCACACTGCTAGCTCTGCTCACCACGCCTCCGTTACATTCGTCCGACCGCCTCCTTTAGCTCCACGAGCTCCGCCCGCCGGCTCCGCGAGCTCCGCCCGCCGGCTCCGCGAGCTTCTCCCGCCGGCTCCGTGAGCCCATCGGCTCCGCGAGCTCCGCCCGCCGGCTCCGCGAGCTTCTCTCGTCGGCTCCGCGAGCTTCTCCCGTCGGCTCCGCGAGCTCCGCCCGTCGGCTCCGCGAGCTTCTCCCGTCGGCTCCGCCCGTCGGCTCCGCGAGCTTCTCCCGCCGGCTCCGCGCACTAATGCTACCACTGCTACACCCAGTCCTCGAAAACTTCACTGAAACTCACCCTTATAACGCTGTACTTCAGCGGAGTGGCTTTACTGCGCCTTATAACCTGACTGGTAGAATTCATACATAAGGCGCACCTGATTATAAGACGCACTATCGTTTTTTGGGGGAAAATAAAAGGACTTTAGCTGGCTAATCTCTCCTAGCTAGTTAAGTAACTACATATTCATATGTCTAAGAAACCTTTGTTTGACTAACTTCTGTCGCAAGTATATACAATTCTAGAAGGAAGCTTGTTTAGCTAAATGTAGTTATGATTTTATGTTCAGTGTAATAATCTCAAAATGCTGAGTAATATAATTATAGTGTTGTTAAACTAGCTTTTTCTTGGTTCTTTGTTACAGTGTGTTGCCAGCCAAAAGGAGAGATGCTCTGGAAGTACCACTGAACCAACATGCCTCAGGTGCCTCTGTCTTCGGGGGCTACCAGTCGTCTTGGGGGATGATCCTTCTGCCTTCTTTAAAACATCCTCTGACTCGTACAGCGGGACTCCAGTAGGACTCCTCTGTGTTGATCAGGAACAGCCTCAGCTCAACCCATCCAAAGTGGGGATCATCTTGGAGGGCGATGGTGATGGAGGACCTAGCCAACTTACCACAGGCCTACTGTCTTCTTTTTGGCTTGATCTATGCTCTGCACCTGGACTACCCTAAGGTCATGAAAAACAGTTTCTGCTTCATTCAACAGGTAATGCTCAAGCTGGGTAGTCGTGAGCTGCCACCCAAAATTCAGACTTTAAAAAATAAGCTTGCTTATTTGGACATGTCACTGCATGCAAACTTGACATACAAATAATGTTTTAAAGTCTAAACGTTTTAATTGAATTGTAAGAACTTTTGTTTAGAAAACATATTTTAGAAAATTTTCGAATTTTACGCACTTTGCTACATGAAAGAATTTCACATGTTACTGCTTGAGAACATAAGCAATGTACTATTGTACTGTCAAGTTAGTTGGTTACATTTTAAGAGGTGTTTTTGAGGTAAATATGTCCATTGTGTTCATAAATGTATATTCCAGTTTTTAAATGAACACTTTTGCAAGAACGTTACAAGAGATATGCCTGTTGTATTTCATGTTAATATATTGAAATTGAAATAAAACACAAATAATGTAATTGTTGGTCTCTTTTTTTCCATGAATATTTATACAAATATTTAAGTAAAGTTTAATAAAAAAGAAAAGTAAGAAGAAATCAATTTTTTGTTTACTTGTAACTCAAGATACTAAGTAGAATTGTTGGGCAAATGAATTGGTGTAACAAAAACAAAAGAGTTAAATCAACTTTCCATTTAGTTGTATTAACTTGATGTTTTAAGTTATGTTAACTTAAGTTTTCATTGCCCATTACTTAACTTTTTGAAGGCAACCGGTTTCCTCAAATTTTTTAAGTAAACTCAACTTATCCGGGCTTACAGTGCAGAAATTATAACAATCAACTGTTATAATCATTTTAAGACTATTTTATGCAAAGGATAAAATTATAAAATAATAGCATAATAAAGGAAGTTGTAATTACAAAGTATATTTAGTAATTGGACTATGACAATGTTTAAATGAAGAAATAAAATCATACATATACGTTTCTGACATATAAATTATGTAGGTTAATATATCCTTAGCTAAGTAACAATGGGCAACATTAAGGTCAGCAAAAATGATTGAGGTCATGTCGATATATTGTACGATGAGTTCATAATGTAACTATAATGACAGGTGTTCCTGAAGGTCAACAGCATGCTCACAATATGACTATTGATTTGTAAAGGTCATACATTGTTAACACACTCATCATACTCTGTATGTTCTGTATGGGTCCTCTGTGGAGATTGTTAAGAGCACCAAGTTCCTTGGTGTCCACTTAGCAGATAACCTCACCTGGACCCTGAACACCAGCTCTACAGCCAAGAAAGCCCAGCAGCGTCTCTACTTCCTCCGGAAGCTGAGAAAGGCCCATCTCCCTCCACCCATCCTCACACTCTTCTATAGAGGGACCATTGAGAGCATCCTGAGCAGCTGCTTCACTGCCTGGTTTGGGACCTGCACCGTCTCTGACCGCAAGACCCTCCAGCGTATTGTGAGGACAGCTGAGAGGATCATCGGCGTCTCTCTCCCCTCCATCACGGACATTTACACCACCCGCAGCATCCGCAAAGCAACCAGTATTGTGAATGACCCCACCCATCCCTCACACGAACTGTTCTCCCTCCTGCCTTCCAGCACGACCAGATTCATTCTGCAACAGCTTCTACCCCCAAGCCATCAGACTCCTCAACTGCAGAGACTGAACTGATGTTTTTTCTGTACATGCACACACACTCTTACCCCACTTACCCCAGAAAATGGAAAGCACTAAAAACCCTACTACCTCACTGGACTCTATTGCACACTGTGAAATAGAGGTAATTACTGCCTCACTGGTCTTTTTTGCACACTGCATAATTTGCACACTGTCTTGTTATTTATTATTCTTTGTCTGTATTGTGTTGTGTTGTCTGTCTGCACTTTTTGTACTGTTGCACTTATTGTTTTGTCTACACTGTGTTTATGTGCACCATGGTCCCTGGAGGAACGTTGTTTCGTTTCACTGTGTACTCTGTATATAGCTGAAATGACAATGAAAACCACTTTGACTTTGACTTTGATGTTCAAATGGTTGTGGACACTGCTTCTAATGAATGCATTCATCAAAGGTATCACTTTATAAAAAGGGAAAATCAGCTGATGCAACAAATGACGCTTACATACAGATTTATAAAAGTACACAAGATATAAACAAAATTTTTAATACAAAATAAAACGGAGAAACTAAAGGCAAAATTAAGTGGTTTTATATATATATATATATATATATATATATATATATAAAACCACAACTAATATATATATATATATATATATATATATATATATATATATATATATATATATTAGTTGTGTCAATAGATAAATAGATAGATACATTTTTAATCAGATGAATTACTACAATATTCTGGGTTAACTATGATTAATCACACTTGTTCTTTTTAAGATGCAAGTGTTTATAGTGGATATTTAAATGTAAATAATAGAACAATGGTAAGAAATGTAAAATGCAATTATATTTATATAAGTGGTGTCAATTAACAAACTAGTATAAACTTGAGGGGAGATAAAGCCAACGTGGGGTGTTAAAGAATTCTCATCTCAGTTTGGTTATTAGAATTTCTAAGTTAGTACTTAGTTTGCTAAATATATAATGGTGTTTTTACACCTGTAGTTGGTGTCTCTCATGTTTCTCTCATTTTTCTGTATATTTAATGTAAATGTATAAATGCACTTTCTTAACGCTTGAACAAATTAAAAAGTTTTTCTAGTTTAATATTGGCCCAGAGTAAGTGAGTGAAAGGCAACCAGCTTAAACCAATAGGTCCTTCAACAGCCAACAAAGTATAGATCAGTTCTTCATTAAGGCAGTATGAAAACATATCTATATTTTGAGATGATCTCCATTTGCTGATCATCAGATTCGCTTTGTGTATATGTTAAAATTAATCTGCTTCTTGTTTTGTCATGCTTTGAAGCTGTTGACAAACATGCCATCATTGTGCACTTCTGTCTGTCTTTATTTAGCTCACTTACTCAGTGCTTTGGCGAGCAGTGGTTGTTTCCGATGCTTTATCGAGGAGGCGTTATCTAAGGTATTTAATATGCACCCACAGCTGTTCAGCCTATTCTCCCTAGTTACTCTTTTTTTCTGGTGACTAAACATGTCATTGTTTTTTGTTTACATGTGTCCTTTGCACTCATCTTCTCTCTCTACATTTGAGAAATAAATCACACAGGCTTTTGTAGAATTTCATGAACTAACCTAATTTAAAAATAAACAGAGAAGAACTAGGGTTGTGAATTATTGTTGTGTTATCAGAACTAGCACCTTTAGAAGATCATGAATTAATGTAGAATATATGTAATGGGCAACATTTATATTTTTACACACATTTATAAATTTGGTCGTAACATTATTGTTAGAAACACTCATAACGGATGTCTGTATATTGCAGTTGTGAGTTTAGAAATGAATGTTAATGCAAGTGATATGTTAAAAAATAAAGATAAAATAAAATTAGAAACTGAGAACAAACAAACAGACATAAAATATCAAACAAGTTAAACAGACTAACAGGACTTAAGAGGTACAAACTGAAAGCAGAGAACTTACCAAAAAAGACACACAAAACTAGGTAAACAAACTGACAGGTGAACTGGAAAAAAACAACAGTTAAATAACCATGAAACAACTGTGAAACAACCGTAAAACAACCATAAAACAGCTACATAGCAAGAGAAAAACATTAAAGCTTAAGTGGGTTGTCATGCTGCATTCTATTTTCCTTGGATGTCAGAGCTGGAAATGACATTACACTAAGTTGACTGTTCTAGTTAAACATCTATATATCAGCTATTATTGTTAGTATTACCCCAGGTTAGCACTGTTAGGAATACCAGTTTATGGCAATACATGATACACTATTTTGTACATTTTTTGCACATCGGTTCTGATACTTCAGCTCACAGACGCCTTGTGCTGACCGACATCACCCTTTGGAGTGATGAGGGGAAAGAGAGCCATATACCCACCCTGAGAGAGCAAGGCCAATTGTGCTCTCTCTGGAAGTCCAGACCGCTGGACCACTTAGTTCCCCCCTATTTTGCACATTTAATCATCTCCAAAAGTGATGATAAACTGTATAACATTACTGTTTTTACTATTGTTGAAATCCTAAACTCAGGGTTGGTAAGGCTCTCACTACGTTCTAAGTAGGTAAGCTAAATAAATGTTTGTATGTACATACAGCTGAATGTAGAACCATTAAAAACATACATTGAGCTCAAAGCCAGATCCTGGGGGGCTAAAGTAAAGGGGTGATACCACTAGTTCACCTCATTTTATCGTGATGATGTTACAGCATTCTGGAAGAGAGAGGGAGTCAGTGAGAAACGCAGAGTGCTCCAGAAGAGAGGCCAGACACTCACAGCTGTCTCTGTCATTCAAACCGCTCTGGTGCGGAGGTGCTAAGAAGACATGGGCTTCTGCAGACCCATAAGTAAAAAGGCCTTAAACGTGTCAAAAATTTAAACAGCAAGGGTCAATTCATAGCCTTACCTTCAGTCTAGATCAGAGCTGTTGACTCGCTGAATGTTATGGGTTTAGCTGTCATCTGTAAGAAATGCCATCTATGACGAACAATATTACTATCCCCCTCCCCACCACTTATAGGTAAACTTTAAAAATAATGTCTGAGATGTTTTTTTGATTCACTCCTAATTCTGTACTAATGATAAGACTAGAATGAATATTGAGGTCAATAAGGAATATGAGACAGGCATGGGATATCCTTAACAAATGCCACAAAACATAACACGGCTGATGCCCCTGTCAGGCATCTGTTTTGTATACTTGGCAAGGACAGCGTGCAACAAAGGGCTGTTCAGATATCACTGTGGTGACACTACTAGGATATGCAAACAGTTGAATGCTTCTGAATGCTATATGACATAAATAATTTTATACAGATTCGCTAAAAATACACTACCTGCTACATTTTGTTTTGTTTCAATATTTCATGCTTAAATATATAAAAAAAATACATTAATAAAGAAAAGATACTATGAGTCATTGTAATGCTAAATAGTCCCTCAAGAAAACATACTTACCACTATTTACCATTATATATCACATTTACATATAATATTCAGAAGACATTTATCTCTGGTTTTACTATTGTTTTGGATAGTAAGTAAAGTAACACTAATTTTTTTAATTTAAACATTATAATCCTGTATCTGATCACCTTAGTGGAAATAATTATGCCAATTTATTAGCAGTAAACTATGTGGATATATTAATGCATTAAAGATAGGAATGGCACAATACAAATGTTTCATGTCTTTCAATATCAATACTGATATGAATGCTGCAACCTTGAGTATCTGGTAATACTGATATGAATCTGATACCGGCTTTTTCCATCTTTTAAACGTTTAAACATTGTTTGTTTGGATGCCCTTTGCTTAACATAAGCATCTAAATAACATCATTAATAGCTGTGAACTTAATAAATAAAGTTAATCAAATAATCAACTTCTCATACCTTAAACCACATACTACTCTGATTCTTGTAGACAGGTTAATGGTACTGCTATGAATAATTAAGGATAAAGGGTCTTGCTTTTATGTTATAATTGGTATATTGTGTCTGTAAGTTACACTTTCTAAAGCCTAGAATCCCAGCATGTAGGCTTGAGCATAGAAACGCTCGGGTTCTTGGGGTTTACATGATCCTTTAGGCCAGTGGCTGTGTACCAAAGCACCAAAAATGAAGCCACCACAAGTCTAGGGCCTCTGCTGGCTGGTTGCAGTATGATGTGTAGCTCCACTCATCCCTCTATTCTTCAATGACATTATACCATATTCTATCTTTTTTTTCCTCTGAACTGTCTTTTTTAATGTCCACTTGACTAGTTTCTCGTCCTATTTCTTTTCTTCTGTTATTTAATACGGTGATTTTGGTTAGTATAAGACTATTGCTGATGTTGAGTATTGGCTTGGTAATTTAAAACCCTGAATAAAGGTTTTTGAAGAGTTTTCCGCAAACACATTGGTATAAACAGTAAATCATTGTGCTGTTGCTGTTGTGGTTATTTATGTTACTAAACACAATTTAACTTAATTGCATGTTTCTCTAATGCATAAAAGAAAAAAATATGCCTGTGCTCTTAAAACATTTACATTTAAAGCAGTTTAAATACTTTGCATATTGCATCTGTGTTCCATTTATTTCCACTCAATCACTTTCATGCGTCACTGTTATATGAATGTGTAATTGTTTGTGTACAAGTCAACATCTGAAATCCCTCTTTTCCTCCTGACTTTAACTCAGTTTTAGGAGGCTGACACTCCTGGCCATTAACCAGTGGACTCCTAGGTTTCTCTGGCTACCCTCATTGGATGGAGTCCCTATCTGTGTAGGCTTACCACTTCTGTGCCAAAAAAGACAGTTTTAGAACTTTTATGTCCATCGCAAGTAGCATATTTTTATTTTGCTCTTCACAATTCACCTGTTATTGTTTATGTTATTTTCATTCATTTTCAGTTTTGTTTCTGCATAGTTGTATATTGCTGGATTTGCTGAACAGGTGCTCTTCTCTGAAGGCATCACTTATGTATATTTAGCAGTTGAAACCTGAGAAAGCTGCCCTCTCATTGGCTGGTAGGGGCACATGATAACTGGAGTGCTACTGCAGCTGTGAGCTGTCGCCCAGCGTTTCTCGGGAGGGAAGAGTTGGGGAGGCTCTGGCAGCTTGGGAAACGCTATAACTTTAAAGTCACTGGTAAGCAAAGAAAGTCAACCCATCAAACAACAATTCAGTTTTCCCTCTCCAGCGCATGTGCTTTGCATGTGCTCCATCTTTGGATTTTCTATACTCATTTGCCATTGGATGGAAGTGATGCTGAGGGCTCAGGGTCCTGGACCAAGAGTCTGAACCAAGAAGCATTACAAGGAACGACAACAAAACTGCTGAACATCTTGATGTTGGAACTTCCTTCTGGAATCTGTACAGCTGCATTTTGGGGTTCTGTCTGATCAGTGTGGAACTCAGTCTCTTCTTCAGTTGGGACAGAAGTGGGAGAGCAGATTGCTTGCTTCTTCATGCTCTTTTTTTCTTTGTGCTTGCAATTAAATTAATGGAAAAGCATGATTTTTTAATCTGTAGTTCTTTAAGTTGGATGCTAAAAAAGGCTAGTTAGTAGGCTGTCCTATATTTAACCTGCAGCCTCAGAAGGCATTGCAGCTCTGCTAGCTAAACAAAGCCAACCAATCAGGCTGTGGCATTAACTTACATGACAAATAGCTAGAGCGTCTAGGAGCAGCTGTCGCAAAGCTTCATCCAGGAGCTGTGGGTCTTTGGGGGGTCTTGGGTGTCAAACCCTCTGACCAGCTGAGGCCTGCAGAAACCTTTTAACAGACAATATACACTTATTCTGTTGTGCTTTTGCTGTTGGGCTTGGTGCCTAGTTCAGGGAAGTTTTGTGACAGATCTATGTCTGTGTCCAGATTTGCAGGAGGACGCTAAGTGGAATACCAGTTTGGGATCCTAGTACATGGAAAGTAAGCCCCTTATATTCTGTAAGGGCACTCGGAATACTACAAGAACCGTCTTGGTCAGGTATGATGTAATTGAATTTGGTTTAGATATACAGACAGATATGTTTTTATTATTGCCATTCTAATATCACAACCTGTGAATTCTTACTTATGTATAAGTTTGTCCTTGTAACTGATAGTCAGGATAGTTTTGATTGAGTTTTTTTGTTGTATTAAGAGTCACTTTTAGTATTTTTTAAAGTATTATACTGTGTAATTGTGTCCTTTTTTCAATGACCTCATTTTCAAGGACATGGCTAGATAAAGCTGTGCCTAACAATTGTTTATCTGCTTGACCCGCTGTAGACCCACTAAAAGTGTTCTATGATGGACGCTGACGAGTTTGAGGATGAGTATGAGGAAGAAGAGGTAAGACTCTCATAAAATACTTTTATACACTGGTCCACTATTCCTCTGTTATTTATAACTTATATATGTACATAAGTCAATCCAGCATTTACATTTTTTTAGCTCACTTCAAGTTTTACACTAATTAACTTAGTGCCACTCAGGCCATGTACATTTTTGAGCCCTATGAATAGTGAATTCCAATACCACCACAGTCAGCAGTTCAGTCTCAGCTTCCCCCGGCATCCATGACTAACATTGGGTCCCATTTCAGATGACCCTCCTCCCTGTAGGATGTAGGAACTCGGCACCACCCATTAGTGCAGTAAATAACCCACATAAAATATCTCTCCCATTTACATTAACAGTAATACATTTCCTGAATTTTGCTGTAAATTATTAGCATTTTAGCTCCATGTTTGTTTACCCATCAGATTCAGCCCAGCCTTCACATCACTCAATGATTAATGAAGCAGCTGCAAAAATGACATTTTACTGGTTATGTCTATGTGCAAAACATACAAAACATGATGTTATTGATGTTATGATGGTTATCTCTGTGATGTTTATTGATGCTCTTTGTTGATAATGTGCCATGTTGGAAGCTTTTTTGAAAATGAGTCTGAATGGAAGTAACCATTGTTAGATATGATATTCTCACGCTTGCTGTGAAACCTTTATACTAACAGTGGGATTACGTTCTGTTCAGCATGGTAAGACCCCCTGCAAGCTTCATCCAGAGCTACTGTTGCAGAAAGTGGAGCATACATAGTTGCATATTTGATAATTGCTTTATTTTCTATAGAAGGATCACTGGATTGTATTTTTTATGCTTCACCAGAGGACAGAGAGGACACCTAACTTCTATTTACATTTACTTCCTTTGGATATAATTAATGTAGTTCTGGAAGCTTCCAGGGGATCTTGCTTATATGTATATTTGTGCTGCTGTATTTTTGTCTTACTGTAGGCTATTTATGGACAATATTTTTAAGAGTATTCAGTGCAACAGTGAAAGCAGAAGGTGCATACTTTAATTCTTTATTTCCAAGTGAAATATAATTAAAGTTGACCTTGTATATTTTACCCAATTCCTGCTTTGGATATTTTACATGGGAACAGTTTATTCAATGTTTAAATGAGATTTTTGCTTTATTGTTACAAAATGTGTTGGAGTTCTCTGTAACACATTAACCAGAAATGGTTTAACTGTCATCTTTAATATTAGACATTGGCAATTTATATACACTCTGGTTTCACTATTTATTTACACTTTACAGTTTAAAAGACATGGCTTCTTTCATCAGATGTATGGAATGTTGGAGCCATTGTGGGCCTTTTTGTCTCTAGCTTATTTTTTAGGGTCATTTAACTAGAGTAAACTTTGTAAAGTTAAGGTAGAATTGTTGGGTAGATTATTACATTTGTAGATGAGTCGACAGTTGAAATTATTTTAAGTCTATGATTCTTTTTTACCATTAGGGGAACATTTCAGCTTTGTGAGGGGTTATTCTAGCAGGAGATACAAATATAGAAGCACACATCTGTGGTAGACTTTCAGAGAGCCAAATGAGAAGAGCCGCTCTGTAAATCACACTCAAAGTCTTGTACCCATTAACGTCATACTGAGAGAATGCTCTGGGGCTGGATATCATGGAAAAAGACACCTGCAAGGGGCAGAGAGGGGCAGAACTATGGTAAAGACAAAAGCAGGAAGGTGAAGTGAAAAGTTGCAGGGTTCCCAAAGTCGCCTTTTGTGTCTCTACAGTCCCATAGGTCTGTATGAAGAAGCCTTTTCACCCTGTGTGCATTTTCCAGCTCTGGTTACCAACTGAGGATATGGAGCTATTTTAGAATATATAGATGATAGGCAGAAAGATGATAGTTAAGGTAGCTATGATAATATGACACGTTTTGTAAATTAGGTAGTGTATAACGTCAAAAAATATATATTTGGAATCTGCAGTTATAGTTTGACAAGCACTTACAGACAAATGAGGTCATCTAGAGGTCAGTGAGATTGCAGTTTTGGTAGATAGCCATTGAGTGTTTCATAAACTAGAGAGGGTTAAAAAATATAGAGTCCAAGATATTGTAACACATTCCAGGCATAAGTGCTGTGCTAAGTACAGTCACGTGCCTAGAGTGGACTGGAAGCTGTTCTCTGACCCACTGCTTCTGTTTGTCACTATGACTATAACTATAACAGCCCCAAACAATAATAGCCATGAGTTCATCTATGTGCTTAGATGTTCTCTGCATTTGACAGGCAGAAGGCTCAGTCAGTCAAGGCTGGCAGTCTATTATAGCACAGGGCTTTTTTAAAGCTACAGAGAAGAAAACAATTGACAGATGTTCACTCTTCTTTTTCTTTCCTGAACAGTTGTCCTCAGAGGCAATAAACTGACATTGTTCTTATAATTAGATCTAAAAGGACGAGCACTGATGTGATAAAACCTAGCATGTACAGTTCACAAGCACCCTGTTCTATACACTGACAAATGTCTTGGCAACGCTCACCCCTGTACAATTTGTGAGGTCTTATCTTGTGGTTGAGGTTGTACACCATTGGCCAGTGTGTTCATGGCAAGGCAATGAGAATTAACGGATCTTAGTTAGGTTTCAGATGAATGGAACATTGTGATTCCTCGAATCACAGTTTCTCATATTTACTGGTAGCACATCATACAAGACATTTCCACCCACGTGACCTGCAGCATCTAGCTAGAAATGTCTGTGCAAACAGAAAAAGCCACTCTTGCAAATCCACATTTAATGCAGGAGGCCCCATATGCATATTCTGCAGGTCAGTGCAGTGTTCTTTTTAACTCATGGGACACAATAATAGTTTCTGACTGATGACTTATGGCTTGTTAGTGCAGATATGAAAAGATCTCAGGAGAAGGAAATGGGAATTCAAATATTCAGCATTTACCTTGAGCAGTCAGGTTCATGAGTATTTAACCCTTGTGTGGTGTTCATATTTTTGTTACTCATTTACTTTGTTACTTGTATTTAATTCAGCAAAATTTTACATTAAAATGCTTTACACATGCTTCACATGCTTCACCTAAATCGCAAGCAATATAAACAGCTTACATGGTTAATATTTGCCCTTTACCTTTCTTATGTTACATTTCTTTTAAAAAGTGCTACTCTTTTTTTATTAGTTTTTTAATAAAATGTAATTTAAGAAAATTAATTTAACTCAAGATATGAGTAGAACATTTGTTTAGTTTCAAATTTACAAATGAAGCAATGTTTATTAGCCCTTGGCCAAACATACTGTATGTAATATAAATGTGTATGGGGGGGTGTACAGTGTGTGTATATCAAAAATGTGTTTTGATATATGTTTTTCACATAAAATGAGCCAATGCCAATGAGTTTGAGTTAGAAAAAATATTTTTTTTAGTATCATTTGATGAAAAATGAAAACGGGTCCCACAGACCCGAACACCACACAAGGGTTAAACAATTTTATATTTGTTCTTGTGCCTTTATGAAATTACAGTAAATGAAATAATCAAAATGTAATTAAACTGTACCCTTTGAGATTTCATTCGAAAAGTTTAACTAAGAGTATTTTACAAAAACACTGTTTAGAAATTATTTAGACTTATTTAGATTTTAAATTCAGAATAACACTAACACTAACTTTTCACTGACTTAAAACTAGTAGGACAGCTGACTGATAAGCAGTTGTATAGCCTGTTTCCGCACAACAGAATATTAAGACATAATAAGAACAGTTAAGAGAAAATGTTGAATCAAAAAGCTAAATTTTACATTTTGGATTTATGCCTGAGCCAAAGAGGCAATGAAGCAGGGGTATTCAGCCATTAAATCCACTGGCAACTCAGGAAAACAACAAATGACAGAAGGACAAATGTATAAAATTTTTTCATTGGCAAAAATCTTTGTCAAAAAATGCAATTAAGAGACTAAGAGATGCAAATCACTGGTGACACTCAATAACTGGAATGCCAGATTGACTTTTCAGTGCTAATAAACTGCTATTTTGAGAAATAAATAAAATTGATTATCTTGAAAATGGAGAAGGAAATTAACTATTTCCAATCCAAAACTATATCTGTCAAACATGTTGGGGGAACTGTATTGCTGTGGGCGACTGGGCGTCCATGGCTGGCAATAAAACTGGGTTACTGAGTTAAAAAAAAATTAATTGAATTCAGTGAGGAGAGCGCAAGTTATGGCTCTTGGATATTCACCACCAGTCTAAAGTTATAAAAATTGCATTATTTTTCAAATACTTATTGACCTGACTTTGCAATCAGTCAGACATGTACATACTTATACTTAGGTAATAAGATAGATTTATAGTTCTATATGGCTACAAATGTAGTATGATTAATATAAAAAAGAAGACAGCTAGAGAGGGCTGGGATTTTATGTAGGTAGCTCAGCTTTGTTTTTTTTTTAATATTTAGGATTTCTGAAATAGAACAAATGCATCACCAAAAATCTGTTTAAATTACCAAATCTAAGAATCAGCCTAATGCAGACATATTTTAAAATAATTATTTGCTGATTATTTTGCCTATTTTAGTACAGATTGATTAGTGCAGTGTCGCCAAACATTTAACTAAATTAATAGTCAATCTATAATCTAAATAAAATTAATAATTGAATTCATCATTTATTTATAATAGGTAAATCCCTGAGTTTTAAAAAACCTTTAGAGCTGGAAAAAGCACACAGGCTTTTGTTGTAGCTTGTCCCTGGTGTCTGTGAGCTTATGTTCGAAAGCCCACAGTTTGTCCTATATTTGTAGTTTTATGAGGAGGGTTCGACGGTCATCACTACCACCACCACCACCTCCTCCTTCAGCTCACAGCAAAAAAAGGTCAATGAGGTAAATGGCCTCCTTCCAGGGTGTGCTGGTAAAAGAGACAGGTCGCTTATATTCTTGCATGTGTTGGGGGTTATTCCACTTTTTTCACTTCCATAATCTGGAGAAAAAAGTCAATAAAACATTACTCATTGAGAAACAGTGGATTATTAAACATAAAATACTTGTTTAACAATTCACAGTGCAGTTATAGGAGATAATTTGGTTTTCTAGACAGTTTGTATTTAACAGTATGTGAACTAGTCCAGACTCTGATGAAATAACCCCCACACCCCCTTCATACCCATAGTGTATTTAGCCTAGTAATAAAGGGCATGTGGTTTTGCAGCTGAAATAGCAGAGTAGGATTCCTTATTTGTGTGTGTGTGTGTGGCATGTGATATATGTTTTTGCCTCATTTTAACCTGCTTTTGTAGCACCTGCTGCTGCATTATGTATATGCTATCATGATGCTGCTAGGCATTTGTGGGTGAATGCATAAGTGTGTAGCCTTAATGAAGGGTAAAAATACACCTCCTGAATTTTGTAAAATGAAACTAACTCTTAAGATTAACACCTACATGCCACAGGTAAGTTAAATGATGAATGGTGAATGATGCTTTAAATGTTAAGATCCACAAATCTTTCTTGATTTAGTTTTGTTGGAGTAAAATGTCCATGTTTTATTAGGTTTTATTTAAAAACAGTGATTTGATTTTATTGATTTTTTTGTTTATTTTGAATATTTAAGTGTTTTTAATTCTATTTGAATATTCCTAATGATTAAAGCTTTATTACTCTTTATTTTATTAGCATTACTATGCTATTATATTTAAAATAAAAGAATGTCCGGAAACATCAGTTATCATAACTCTGTGTATCCAATATTTGAGTAATAGAAATAAAACTGGGTGGACACAATGTTGCAGTAAATATGGTGTAGAAATGTAATACTGTATGAATTTCTTTTTAAAATTTGTTGTATCATGACTATGATTGTATGTTTTTTCTTTATGTGTCATGTCCTGTGATGCAGATTGTGCATGACAGTATAATATTTGCAATCTAGGTGCCGCTCTATTGTTAATATTATGAAAGTGAATAAAATGTTTTATTTATTAATGAATGGTAATTAAGATTTTTTAATTGCTTTATTAATTGCTTTATCATTTTGCAAGTCACTCTGTATTGCGTTAATGTTGATGTAATCCTCACTGAATTCTTTCTCCCCTGTAGCCCGGACCTGGGGGACTTCCTGCCCGCAGGGTTAGGAAGAAGGTTAAGGTGGACACGTCCAAATTCATGACCCCTTATCTGGCACACAGTCAGAAGATGCTCGACCAGTACAGTCATGTAAGCAAACATCAGGCTCATACTGATCTCCAGAATGTGTATTATGATTGTCACTATTGATTACATTAAAATGTAATAATCTGTGGAGTAGTGGTCAGACCCTGGACAACTGCTAAAAATAATTGCTGAATATTTTTATCCTGATATACATAAGGAATCCTTTTAAATTAAATAAAAACTTCAACTAATGTTTATCAAGCATTCCAGAGATCTAAGATCTAAGATCTAAGATGGGCAACATCAGTACATGTAATCTCTCAATCTCACAAAATATCATTTTCAAACTGAAAAGTACAAAACATATGTGTAAAAGAGATATGGTGAAAATGATTAATCAAAAATATTTCAATCATAAATACTGACTATTTTAAGACTGTGTGAAACGCACCTTTTATAGAGTAGGAGAATTTTAAATACACTTTTTTCATCTTGTAAATTGTCAAACAATCATTTCACAATAATCAACATGGTACATTTTAATATTTTTTAAATATACTGGTTGCTAATGGGTTGTATTACAGGGTGTTTAGAGCATTAAACAGTACTGTTTGGTGTATCAGGTAACAGTTAATCTGTGTACAGTCTGTATAGATTGTATAGATTAATCAGTTTTCTACTGTTACTTTTTACACTAATAATTTCATCACTCTTGACACAGAGTTGAAATGAAAATTTACAGACTGAGCAGCTGTTTATCACATGAAATAAGTGTCTGTAAAAAACTGTTGCAGTTAATACATGTTGTGTCATAAAATCCACAAAGCAACACAATGAGCAAAATCATGCATCTACAGAGACACACCCAAAACACCAAGTTGAGCCTCTTGACTTGACTTGGCCTGATATTGAGCACATCATGCACCTACAGCAGCGTGTGTTGACACCTCCTTATATATCCAGATATGTTTTGAAAGCAAGGATTTTGGCCTTCTTTTGTCATGAACAATAGTTTTATTACTTAATAGTCATTTGGAATTAATGAAGTATAACATTTCATAATATACATCTATATCAGGGGTGTCAAACTCATTTTGGCCGAGGGCCACATTGGCATATTGGCTGTCCTCCGAGGGCCAGATGTAACTTATAAATATAAGAAAATGTAACCAAATGTAATATATGTAAATGAATGTAATTACTCCTTAATGTTAAATAACTCTCAATATATTATTTATTCAATCAAATATTACAGTTGCATGGAAAAAATGTTTGCTTGTTGCTCTATTAACATAAATCCTGTTATGAAATCCAAAAACTCCATCAATCAAGAACCAAACTATACAAGTGAATAGAAATGACATAAAATACAAGTTATATTAACTTTGATCAAAACGTTTGATACTGAAAAGAGGCTTAATAAATATAAAATCAAAAATTGTGAGCTGTGACAGATTTAGCATTTCCTCATCCAACCACTAGTGGGAGCTGCAGCAGCACAAGCCCACAGTCTTTACTGAGTCAGAGCTACAGCCCAGCCACGGGCTACAGGACTCAGCTGAGCCAGTCTGGAGCGTTTTTAAAATTTTAAGTTCTTCTGTGTATGAAATAAAATAACCCCACTAACCGGATAATACAGCTCTCTACAGTTCATATTTCAGCCCAAGCAGCTAACAGCAGCAGTTTAGAGCAGCCATCCCGGAGTCACTGCTCGGATTACATTATAAACAGGTCAGTTAGCGCGCTGCTAACCTCAGGATGTTTATAACTACGGAGTTTAGAACACACCACGGCTGCAAGGTTAGACTGTTGAAGGCTACTGGAGACTATTAAAGGCTATTGGAGGTTATTGAAAGGGTTATTGGGGGCAGAAATCAGTAAAGGCTGGTTAGATAAGTGATTCACGTCCTCGTCCTTTGCTGAGGTGAAACTGCGACTAGCGATGTCACAGTGATGTTTATTAACCTCATTAAAACAGATTTTATCAGCTATTGTCTTATAAATATTTACACATAATTTATATCTCTTCTAAAAAGCGTTTATTTTGGTCAGTAACACAAAATGCATACCGGTCTTTCGCCTTGAAGCACAGCCGTCCGTCTGCATCAACTTGTCTTTTTCTGGATATTATGGGATAAACATGTCTCAATTCCACCCGCGAAGTTACACCTTCCCTCCGGCAGGGTTTCCACATCAATGACTACACTGCCGTGTAGTGGCAGTAAGCCGTAACTTTGCGGGTAATACAATCGACAAGCATTGTGGGAAATGTATTTTTTGGTCAAAGAACGCTTCTGACCTATTTATTATAGACACTAAGATTTTACAAGCTCTCGCGGGCCACATAAAAAGACGTGGCGGGCCACATTTGGCCCGCGGGCCTTGTGTTTGACACATGTGATCTATATAAAAGCAGACAATTCTCTCCTCATGCCCCTCTCCCCTTCTTACTCTTCCTCCCTCCCGTTCCCTGTTGATGAATCAAAGTGAATGAATCAAACAAGATACACCAACATTCAGGACAGTACATTAAGAATATTAACGTAGTGCATTAAATTAAAGAAAAACATAAAAGTACATACAACAAATCAGATAATGTATTCATTCAACAAAAAAATCAAATCAAAGTGTGCAGCAAAACAGTACAGTAAATAAACAGAGCTAACCAAATTTGAAACAGGTTAATAAAACCTTCATAGCTTGGAGTGTCTCCTTCCACGCACTGAAAGATCTTTATTTGGTACTGGATATATGGGAAACCAAAAGCTTCATTAAAATGATATTAGGCTTTGACAACATCTATTGACAGCTTGAGATTCCACTGATCGACCAGCAGCTTTTTTAGCCTCTTGTTCTGTACTGAGAGAGTAATTGAGAAGAAATCGTTCAAAAGAAAAAAAACAGGTGTTGAACATGGAACACTGTGGTCTAGTAGAACCGTGGTTTTTGACCTCCTTGAACTTATGTGTCTGACCTTTTCTGTTATATTTGTTGCTCTTCTTTATCTGTACTAATAACATTTATTCAATTTTATTTGAGAATTTGTACAGTTAGATAAGCATTGTTTTTTTTTTTTTTGCTTGACTCCTTAGGTTTTTATACACAAAAAAACACTCCCGTCACTTCCGTCTTCTATTTATATTTGTTTGTAAATTCAGCCTTTGTTATATCTTTGTAGAACAAATACAGGGAGGCGTATGAGAAGGCCAAGGGACAGCCTTATAACATTTCTGCCGACACACCTGAGATGATTCGCATCAAGAAAGCCCAGGAGCAGCTCAGTGAGGTGAGAATAATAAAAAAAAAATCCTCACATTTTTCAGTACATTTTTAATAGTTGTTATATTAACATATAACTGTTTATTTCAGGTGAAATATCGTATGGAGGGGCTAAAGGCTAAGACCACCAGTCTTTACGATGGTGAAGCTCGTGAGGTTGCACATGTGAAGCATGTCTCTGATCTTGTCAGCAAAGTATGTACAGCTTTTCTGTAATAGTTGTTGCTCCTCTTTATCTGCACTAATAACATACAGTATCCGTTTTGCTAGATAATCTGTACAGTTAAATAAGCATTGCTTTTTACATGGCTTCTCAGGTTCTGTACAGACAGAAGTGGGATGAGACTAAGGACAAGTATCTACTGCCTCCTGATGCCCCTGAGTTGGTTTTGGCTGTGAAGAATGCTGCTAATTACAGCAAGGTGTTAAAGAAGCCCAAAATATTGCTTTAAAATATTCTTTGGAAATGGAAAATTGTATTGATATGAGTGATTTTTACATTCTAATTTAATTTTTATCTGTCTCAGAAACTATACACAGAGGCATGGGATGAGGACAAGGTCATGTACTACCCATACAGTGACAGCCCAGAGCTCCGCAGAGTGGCCAAGGCCCAGGAAGTCCTCAGTGATGTAGGTTTTCAATACTGCTGAACATTAGAAAACTACTAATAATATCCTCTTTGACCAGAAAAGTATTAGTACTATGGTTAAGTTATGAATTGTGGAGACACACTGATAATTGTAATACATTTTCTATTTTAGGTATGTTCATTGTTGCTGTCAGACAAAAACACTGTTTAACCATTTTGACATTTTTCACTGTTTCACACAGTTCTTCATGATGACCAATAGAAATGCTTCAAAATTACTTGGAATAAAACCGTATTTATTAAAAAAAAAAAAAAACTTCTATTAAACATTAAAAAAATATTATTATTTTCTTCTCCATATTACTTTCTATTTTCGAATTATTTTACTGTTTAAAAAGTAAATAAAAAAAATTACAAATCCTATTAATACATAGGGAAGTAACAAGTCAGTTAAGCAATAAGTTAATTTGTAATTCAATAATAAACTGCAATGTTCATATATTTAACAACTCATTTAACAAAGCATTTACTCCATTCACTGTCACAGTAACTATCAAACTGAACTTTAAAACTCTTTTGAAAATAGCTTTACTCATACTTTGTTAATGAAAGTGCAGAAACCTATAAACTGGTTCATAATTGTTGTTTTCTTTCCTCATAGGTCAAGTACAAGAAGGGTCATGATGAACGCAAAGCAAAGTACACATCCCTGGCTGATCCTCCAGAAGTGGAGATGGCCAAGAAAAACTTTGCTATTCGTAGCAATGTGAGTAGCTCATACTGATCAAGCCGAAAGCATCTGTGGATTTGTTACTTTTGGAAATAAGTGCTTTGTATCTCCAATTCGTAAAGGGAATCTGGAATTTGTTCTTTACATTGTGTTGAAATTTCATTATAAATGGACCAATAGAAATGCTCCAAATGACCTGGAATAAAATATTTTACAAAAAAGTTGGGAATAATGTGTTTTGGAGATGCAAAGTGTTTGTTCGGTTCTGATAATATATGCAAATAATGGACAGCTGTTGTAAAGCTTTAATATTACCTGTCTATTCTTTACTGTGTTGTATTTGTAATAAGCTATATTGAACAGTTACAAGGAAAGACTGGCCAGAACAAACTGTAGCAGGTGAGCCTGTCTGGAGCCCCTCAGATTCAGACAGAGATGACTCCCACCTGCCATCTGATATTATTAGACTGGAATAGCCCTGAGAATAGAAGACCGGACTCCAGCCAGAGCCAAACCTAAACCAGTGTTTGACTGAGATTAATAAGAGGTAATTCTGTTTGCAGCTGAAATATCACGAGGATTATAACAAGAACGTGAAGGGCAAGTGGTGTGAAACCCCGTACTTCGACGTTGCTGTTGGCAGAATGGTCATGGAAAATATAAGTGAAGTAAGTGGTGGCATGCAGAACAAATCTGAAAAAAAAAATCTACATTTATTCGAAAAATATGTTAATAATGCATTAAATATTGAAATATTCTTTTTATTGTTTATTCACATAACATTTTCTTTTTAACCACCCCAGAAAAAATATACTTCTGCTTATGAAGACATGAAAGACCAAATTTATTTCATGCAAACAGACACGCCGACCTACGCTTCAAACAAAAAGGCTCGTCAACACGCAAGCACGGTGAGTTTTACATGTTTCAGTAATTCAGTTAATTGAATATATATAATCTTAGAAATAACAATAAGATAAACATTAGGCTACATTAGGCACAGCTATAAAAACTTGTTTGTATTGCTTATTCCAAAACTGATTATCAATAGAAGAAATGAGTGTATGCGTGCGGACATTTAGAGGTGCTATCACTTCACAGGCGCAATCTCTTTTCTCTTTTTTCACAAACCTTCAAGAACCCGATACAGATATAACTATAGGGCCCTTCCACTAAATGGGTGCCATTTCTGTCCCCAGGAAATTACATGTTTAAATGCGCAGACAAAATAACTTTAAAATACATTTTATTATTAAACATAGTGTCTTGTACATTGACCTAATTGCAAAAGTAAAATATGTAATCAAAAAATAAAAAAAATACTTTAATATTATTATTAAAATCCTTCAGAGATCTGGAACATTGTAAAAGTCACACCTACAACAGGAAGTAAAGCTGGGTGGGTGGTGCTGCAATGAATTATTATTACCTATTTCTTAGTTCCTTGTGATACTTGTGTACTAATGATTTTTTAAATGCTTGTTATAAAGATAATGGCCATAAATCATTGAAACTACACATTACACTATGGTAATATAGTGGTTATCTTCATTTTTGTTCGGTTTTGCCTCTGTCTTAAAAGTGATTCTCAGCTCTCTGTTTTAAGTGTACCTCTAAGAAATCTCTGTTTGAAGGGCCATGCAGCCCTAACAGTTCCCCTACGCCTCAAGCCTAGGTCACCTCTTCAGCTCACTTCTGAATCAGTCCTAACTATAGAAGCTGATGATATTAAAGCGCTAGCTGAGGCTAGATGCTTAACATATTTCCCTTCCATAGCAGGGAGACATTATTACACTCTCAGATTATAATTGTGACGTTATTGTCGCTGTCAATCTTGTTCTTGAAATTTAGGTCAACACATTCGGAGTGTGTCATGTGAGAGGAATTGATTTTTTTTTTTTTTCAGCAGATAAGTAGGTAACAAATGTATTTGGTGCACGATCATATGCTGTTGTATTTTAGTGTTTATACATATATACACATATATATATATATATATATATATATATATATATATATATATATATATATATATATATATATATATATAAATATATTTGGTGACACATAATTAAGTCATATTTTGCACATTGATATAATTGTCTTTGTCTATGTTTTAGGTCCAGTACAAGAAGAGCTATGAACAAACAAAAGCATCGTCAGACTACAACGTTCTCCCTGCGACAGACAACCCCCTCCTGAGACAACTAAGATACGCTGGCACCATCTTGAGCGATGTACGATCACCTGATGAATTTAACTTTTATAACGTTTTAGGCATAGAATTAGTTTTTTTGTGATTACCCCAGAAAAACATAAATATATACATGTATTGTTTTTGTCTTAAACATAACACAAAAGGTTTTTTCCTCCAGTTGGTGGTGCTAATCACTAATTTTGACCCGGAGCTGATAAATCTTATATTATCTATAATCATAGGTCTTAAAGACCATTATTACATTATTTAAAAGGACCACTTAAGTAAACTAGTTCTTATAAAACAGATAATTTATTACCTTTCTTTGAAGTTGTTTTCTCCCTTTACTGACATTTGTCTATTTTTTTTTTTCTATTTTTAGAAAGTCTACAAAGCAAACTATGAAAAATCAAGAGGATCCAGCATTAATTACTGTGACACCCCCAAGTTCAAGATGGACAACATTCTCAAAAAGTTTAGTGATGTAAGTGCTGAATTCCTGATTGTTGTTCTTTTAAAATACAAGCAGGATCAGCTTAATGATATTACTGATATAAAAATATAGTGAGTTTGCTTTATCCTCCCTCTTTTAATAGGTGCACTACAAAGAGAAGTATGAAAATGAGGTCAAGGGTCACTATGTTGGCAGTTATGAAGATGTGTTCACGGTTCACTGCCAGAAGATTGAGGAGTTAAAGAGTGACGTAAGTGATATTTAGTATACAAAATACACCTACAGTGTGTTTTATTCCTTATATGATTGTCCTGTCATGTTATTGTAAAAATTGCCTCTGATCTCTTTTAGAAATTGTATAAAGCTGATTACGACGATATGAAGTCTAGATGCTACTTTCCTCAAACAATCACTCCTGAATACGAAGCAGTTAAAAAAGTGGGACAGTGTAAAGATGTGAGTAATGCAGTCTTTTTTGTGGATTCTGCATCAGATTCTGCATTTTACTTCTTAACTAACTTTATTTTCATTTTTGTCTTTATAGAAATTATATCGGCAACATCCGGACACAGTGAAGTTTACACAAGTTACAGACTCACCTGTCCAAGTACAGGCCGCTATCAACGCCAAACAACTAAGTGATGTATGTAAAAAAAGCTCTCAGAACATTCAGACCACTTTAAGAAAAGAAATTGATAAATGTTTGATTTCTCTGTAAAGAAGACATTGGTGTTTGTTTTGTGTGGATTTGTTTATTTAATCAGTCTGGTAAAGTAAATGTTATAAGGCAAAGTAAAGAAAATGTGTCACTTTAATAGCAATTCATAATGTAATCTAATAACAATCACAACAATTAGAATACCTATTCTATTCACAGCTCAGCTTAGTCCCAGTGAAGATTAAAAAAATGATAGTATAACTCTTCTGGAGGGCAGCTCTCTGGACATTATTGCCATCTGCTGGACACCTTGTGTCTTTTTTCTTGATTAGAATTATAATGCAAACAAAATAAATCCAAACTTTTTAACAAAACCTTTAAAATCACTTTATTCAAGTTATTTAAGTTTAGGTGTTTAGTCTCTTTACTTAAATACTGGATTTTATGAGGTTCATAATAAGAGAATACAGAATATAGAAAATTCCATTCAATAAAAATGTGTTCAATGCATGTATAGTAGTTGCATTATGATAATCTTATTCCCTGGAATGATATTTAATGTATACTGTCTTTTATCTCCTTTTTTCTAGCTGAACTACAAGGCAAAGTATGAACAAGAGAAGTTCAAATGTTACCTGCCTCCTGACTATCCATTCTTCATTCAGTCTCGAGTTAACGCTTATAACCTAAGTGATGTAAGTAACTGTTATAAATATGAAGAGTTTTATGAATATTGAATACAAAAAAAAAAAATGTTTTGGAATATTACTATTAATTATTAATTCAATATCGATATCTGTTCTTCGTTTGCAGACCTGTTACAAGTTTGAATGGGAAAAGACAAAAGCGAAAAAGTTTGAGGTGAAGGGAGACGCTATCGCCATCCTTGCAGCTCGCGCCCACACCAACATCGCCAGTGATGTAAGTGAACAGATCGCTTAGTGTTAATTCAGCATTAATCAAATCAACATGCAAGTTCATCGTTTGATGTTTTGTATGTTCACTGTGTGACTTTTTCTCTTTAGGTGAAATATAAGAAGGACTATGAAAAGACCAAAGGACACATGGTTGGCGCTCTCAGTATTAAAGACGACCCAAAGATTATGCACTCAGTTCATGTTGCAAAGATTCAGAGTGAGGTAAAATAACATCCTAAACTTTTCTACTGCATCTGACTATTGGTCTCTCAGTTTATTAAGTTTATTAATCCAGATAATTTTCTCCACAGCGTGAGTATAAGAAAGACTATGAAAAACTGAAGACCAAGTACCATGCCCCACTGGATATGATGCTTGTTACATTAGCAAAGAAGTCTCAGGCTATTGCCAGCATGAGAGGCTACAAAAACATCCCCAACCGCTACATGCTACCATACGACAGCTTGGCACTGGACCTGGCAAAGAGAGCCAACATCCTCCAGAGCGATGTAAGCATTCACACTGTACCTCAATGCACTGTAGTTACACTGAGCCACAGATGTATGCAAGCTGTTAATTAGTGTTTAGTTAATTTCTGATTGTAGATGCATGCAGTGTTTTCCAAAATGGACTTTATATGAGGATTTTTTTTTTACAGAAAGAAACTTTTACATACTAGAATTTAACACATTTTGCGATCTGCAATTTTATTATAAACTTTTTTTTATTAATTTCCTCCTTTAAAACCAGAATGAATATAAATCAGAATACAACAGCTACACTAAAGGATCTCCTTGGGTGCCTTATGGATCAATGGACGTTGAGAATGCCAAGAAAGCTGGACAGATCCTGAGCGAGGTATTGTAAAGTCTATTATAATGACTATTATAAGTATCATTACAGTTTAAACTAAAAAACACAGACTGTTGTCTTAAAGAGAGGGTAGTTACAAAGCTTCAACAGGTGCCACTCAGGCTTAGAAATGTGTAGACGGAGGTGTCACAGAGTCAAAAGCATATACAATATCAAAAACATTATTTTATTGTTTCCATCAGTATAAAACAGTGTTATATTAACATATTTTTTAATTAATTTGGATCAGATATGTGTTCCATGCACAATACGGGTTTTAGATCATTTGCAGTAAGCTGTGGTAATAATGAAACGTTTGAGAGTTGTGCAGAATGATCTGCTGTAATATGACATGACAAATGGCTGAATGATTAAAAAAAAGCTTGAAATTATTGATAAAAATATATTCAAATGATTTAGAGATATAATTTAAATTTCCAAATATTTGATAAATTTAATTTTGAGGCTTTGAGCAGTACAGCCCGCTCTATGCTTAGATTCAAATAACATTTATACACAATGTAGTGGGTTTACATATTAGTTTATTTAAACATTGCAGTCTTCTTCATTGGAGTGTGTTAATATTGTTATTTATAGTTCTTAACTTATAAACACCTGCTTCTTCAATTCCATCTTCTTCAATACAGTGAGTGTCCAGGAGAAATCTGGAAGCAAGATTTGTTATTTATACTAGCTCACGTGATATGGGATAAACTATGTCAGGGATGGGCAACTGGCGGCCCGGGGGCCGCACACGGCCCTCGTCATCACTCAGTGCGGCCCGCGAATAGATCAAAATTAATTTCATAATTTCATAATTTGTTTGCTGCCAAACAACCACGAAAATTGACATTGACATCCAGTCCATTGTGAGCCAGCAGGCCAAACCACAGCTCTCTCATTAGCTTCAATAAATGTTGGGCCTCTGTGGTCTAGTTTTCTGCTATTATTGAATGAGCTATTTGCAATCAGTTTTTAAATCTTTTTTGTTCTTTGTTATAAATGAGTTCAAATGCCTTTTGCACTTTTATAAGCAAATGTTTTGTCCTTGTTGCTTATGAAGGACTTGTTATAATGAACTTATTTTACACAGAGGAACTACTGTATTTGCAATCAGTTTTTTAAGCAAACTTAAAAAACTTTTTGTTCTTTGATATGAAGGACTTCCTTTTTGCACTTTTTTTAAACAAACGGTTTGTCTTTTGCCGTATTAAAATGCATTAATATGCAGAAAATAGTTGTTGATAAATGTTGGTGCTGTAAACATACAGATATAAATTCATATAAAATTTGTTCTTATTGAAAATCATTTGTAGCGTTTTTCATATTCAATTATTTGAAGTGCGAGGTCATGTGGCCCTCCAATGGTCATGCTGAAAAAAATGTGTCCCTCTCCATCACGGAAGTTGCCCATCCCTGAACTATGTGATCTGATGTTTATACAAGAGAGAATACATCCACCCCAATATCACCAGGTCTCCTGTCCTCTTAAGTGTGGAATAGTGCAACATATTGGTAGAAATTTGCAGTATCAAACAATAGTATTGTTGGCAGATTACTTATTTTAACAAAAAAGCATGTGTGTGAAAATGTTTGTAGATTAAACATCATACATAGTGTGTTGTTCATTACTCATAACCAACTTGTTGTTGGTTGCTTCAATCTAGAAAAAGTACAGGCAGGCCCCAGACACAGTGCCATTCACTGCTATTGATGACCACCCCATCCAGCTGCAGGCTAAGGTCAACCAGCTCATCAGAAGTGATGTAAGTACATGATCTCTTCCACCAGAACTGTATTACTGCACACTATAATATAGTGTACAATAAAGGTGCACAATATGTAGTGTATATCACACAGCTTTAGCAGATTCTACACACAAACCTATTTCTGTTTCTGCCTCTGTTTTAATATTCTGATCATGTGTTGATATTTGACTTTTATATTGTAAAATAAATGGTGTGTTTTGTTTTTTGTAGCTGCATTACAAGAAAGGACTTGAGGAAATCCATCAAAAATACTCTCTGCCTCCTGATGTCCCAGGATTCATCCAGGCCAAGTGCAATGCCTACAACATCAGCAACGTATGTAAAAAAAATCAGACTAGAAGAAATTTAACTTTATCTACATGTTTACGGATTTGACAACTTTTGTTATGGTTTATATAATAAATTGATTTAATTTTATTTGCAGAAATATTACAAAGTTGGATGGGAGGACATTATTGCAAAGGGTTATGATTTGAAACCCGATGCTATCCCCATTCGCGCAGCCAAGGCAGCAAGACATGCAGCCAGTGATGTAAGTGTCCATCTTACACATTGTACACAGCACAAAAACAATTATAAAAATATGTAAAAAAGAGTAAAATATATTTTTTGTTTATTATTCCTTTAGGTCCAATACAAGAAAGAGTATATTAAGGCGAGAGGCCACCACGTCGGCTTCCGTAGTCTTCAGGACGACCCACTGCTGGTGCACTACATGCAGGTTGCTAAAATCCAGAGCGACAAGAACTACAAGAAGGACTATCACAAGGCTAAACTGAAGTACCACACCCCTGTGGACATGCTGAGTGTTGCGCAGGCTAAGCACGCATCTGCAGTCCAGACCTTTGCTGGATACAAGCAGCCTCTCCATCACTACACTCTTCTGCCTGACGCCATGAACCTGCAGCTGGCCCGTACCATGAATGACCTCTCTAGTGACGTAAGATTGTCCTCTACTGTGTTTTTTTTTATCTAAATTAGGAATCTCCATTAATTTCTGTAAGCTTGCTCACACATGCTCTAATATTTTATTATTTTTGTAGTACAACTACAAATCAGACTATGAAGGCTCTGTGAAAGGCATAGGCTGGGTGCCCATTGGCTCACTGGATGTGGAGAAAGCTAAGACTGCTGCCCGTGCTCTTGATGAGAAGAAGTATAGGCAGCACCCAGATACCATCAAGTTCACCAGCGTCTCAGACACCCCAGTTATGGAGCAGGCGAAACTCAACGCACAGCAGCTAAGTGATGTGTGTACTAGATACACTGTTTTCTTCTATTTATATTATATATGTATATATTGATGTGTTTATAAGTGAGCATGTTTATTCAATTATACTTGATCCTTGTTTTCCAGAGACTGTACAAAGCCAGTGGAGAAAAATTCATGCACACCTACCATCTGCCTGCTGACACACCAGAGCTCCTGCAAGCCAAATTCAATTCAGTTAATGTCAGCAAGGTATGAATCTTTCTACAGACATTTCTACAATTCTCAGAAATATTTACTCATTATAAGTTGCACCTAGAAGAAAGTGACGGACTGCAATGCTATTCGTATTATAATAATATTTGTTGAGCTATACATACAATAGTAGTATTTTTAGCCATTGTGTAGTATATGTACCTTTAAGACAAGCTCTAGAGATGGCAGCAGTACGTGGATGGGCATTTTCCTTTTGAAATAGCCCACTGGAGTGTGCATTCAGAAAAGTTAGGCCTGGTTGATTTGCTTTTTGTGTCCCCCAAGGCAAAGTTGGGCTCGTCACTGAAATAAAACGCTGCCATAATGAATCACTCAATGACAGTTTCATTCCATTCAGTTTCTTTTTGGGTGCAACTATTTTTTGACAATCAGTGTAACTTCAATTTTTGTCTCCAATTGAAAATTTACTTCTGAACCTAAATGTTATTTTTGCAGACCTACTACACATACGCACACAAGCAGGATCTTCTGAAAGGACACCAGATGAAGCAGGATGCAATTCCAATCCTTGCTGCCAAGTCTTCAAGAGATATTGCCAGTGATGTCAGTATCTACACCTATCAATGTACATCTGTTAATATATTTTAAAAGAACAGTAGAGTGTTGAACCTTTGATATTAAAAATAGTATTTTTTCATTTACAGTTCAAGTATAAGCTGGCATACCAGAAGGCTAGAGGCCACCACGTTGGCTTCCGTAATATTAAGGACGATCCGCTGCTGGTGCACTACATGCAGGTGGCCAAAATGCAGAGCGACAAGAACTACAAGAAGGACTATCACAAGGCTAAGCTGAAGTACCACACCCCTGTAGACATGCTGAGTGTTGTTCAGGCCAAGCATGCATCTACAGTTCAGACATTTGCAGGCTACAAAAAACCCCTCCATCACTACACTCTGCTTCCTGATGCCATGCACATTGATCTTGCTCGCACAATGATGGAAATTCAGAGTGATGTGAGTCAAATCCATGCATACTCATTACTCATCGCTATGTTTTCTTAAATAAATGTAAGAAAAAGTTAAAGCCTGTCTCATGCATCTGATTCTTATCTTTCCAGAATGCCTACAAGTCAGAATATAACAACGTCTACAAGGGAGCAGGCTGGGTTCCTATTGGTTCTATTGATGTTGAGAAAGCCAAGATGGCCAAAGCCGCTCTTGATGAGAAGTCCTACAGGGTCCACCCCAGCACTTTGAAGTTCACCAGTCTGACAGACCAGATGAACATGGTCTTAGCCATGAATAATTCTAAGCAGACCAATCCTGTAAGTTAACCTTCAGATGTACTTAAAAAAAAATAATGCATTGGTTTATATTAAAAGAACAATTATCCAACCACTTTGCTTTTATTTTTTCCATTATAGGCTGCTTATAAAGCTTCTGGAGAGAAGTTCATGCACACCTACCACTTACCAGCAGACAGCCCACAGTTCCTGCAGGCCAAGTTTAATGCCCAGACTGTTAGTGAGGTAAGTCACATGATGGTCCAACAGAGGGTCTTATGCTGCGTTCATGTACTAGTGGGAAGATTCTAATTCCCACTTCTGAAGTTGGAATTACAAGTGCTGTTTTTGTTGCAGTGACAATGTTTTTTCACCTGTTTCTTGGGGGAAACTGTGCTAGCAAAGTAGTACATTTGCTTTAAATAGAATGCTTAATTGTACTGTTCTACATCAAGTTAATATGCATTCCAGACAAAAATAATGTTGACAAGGTGAAAAAAGTATTTCCATTCATTACCTAGGTAGATGTTTAGATGCTATACTGTAGAAGTTGAAGTGTCAACCTAAGCTTTTTACTCAAGTAAATGTGTATAAGTACTGGTTTCAAAAGTAAATGTAAAGTAAATGTAATGTAAGGGGGAAAAATGCCATTTTGTACAAAAACTTAGGCCACGCCTGCACTACCCCCCTCCCAAAAACATATTTTTATATAAGCCCTAATGTCTATAATGTATGCATTCATGCAATAAAATAAATACATTTTAATGTGTACTGTAAATATATTAAAAAAGGTTAGTTGGGACATTTAGCTTAAATCCTCTTGAGTCTCTGCACGGATCATCTTCACACTAGGCTACATACGTCTGCTATGTTCTTTCTAGAGTGTGAAGTGACATGTACAGGTGCGATGGATCGCTATCAAACCCAATAGGATGTCGCAATGATATACATTTTTACTTCTTACCAACCACAGAGATGCACTCTATCTGGATGGAGAGATTTATTTGGATAGGGAATGAAAACAAACGGAAATTTAATTGAAGTAACAGGAGTAGTGGTAAAAAGTCATCTGATAAATAAATACTCTATGCTTAATTATAGATAACAATCAGTAACAGTGCCTCACTATTAAAAATAAAGAATTATATACCGTCCATTACTGATTTTGTGTTGTTTGCTGCCATGGTAAAAAGGTTGAGGTCATCTTGACTCAACTCAATGTCGGTATACATTTATCTGAGAGTTTCCACTAGGAAACACAATTTAAGACACCCTTGCCCTGTTTTCCCTGTGTTTCTCGTCTTCCCGTGTGTTCCCCAGTAATTTTCCTCTCACCTGTGTTCATTTGTAACTCCGCTCCTTAGTCCCAGGTGTTTTCTGTCCACCACTATTTATAGTTCGTGTTTCCTTTCTCGTTTGTCGGTTCTTGTACGTCTGTTTGGTTGATGGTTTTTCTTAGTTCCCAGTCTTTATGTATTAATTGTTTCTATGTTTATTTCGTCTTATTTCTGTTCAGTTATCTTGTTCCCGTTTTGTAAATAAACTTACTCACATTTGCGTCCGCTCATCGTCCTCTCCCTGCTTGACACATTCCAACACATTATTCAGACGAATTTGTCCTAAAGTGCTTGAGGCTTCTGTGTTGTCTATTTTATTAGCGTACAAAGAATATGTTAAAATAAAACTTGCTATTAACCAAAACTAAAAGTAAGAAAAGGGGCTCATGAACATCACTGGCCTTTAAAACTAACCTATCATTTCTCCATTTTTGTAGTCACACTACAAATCCCAGTGGATTGCCGACATTGCCAAAGGATATGACATGAAAGCTGATGCTATTCCTATTATTGCTGCCAAACAAGGAAGACACATTGCTAGTAATGTAAGTATTAAAAAACTCATTCTGGTTTCTTCCAAAACTAGTACATGCTTATTTTTTTAATTATTGCTGCTGTTTATTTATTTGTTTACTTTGTTCACAGTTCCAATACAAGAAAGATTATGAGAAGGCTAGAGGCCACCATGTCGGCTTCCGCAGCATTCAGGACGACCCACTGCTGGTGCACTACATGCAAGTGGCAAAGCTGCAGAGCGACAAGAACTACAAGAAGGACTATCACAAGGCTAAGCTGCAGTATCACACCCCTGTGGACATGCTGAGTGTTGTACAGGCCAAGCATGCATCTGCAGTTCAGACATTTGCAGGGTACAAAAAAACCCTCCATCACTACACCCTGCTTCCTGATGCCATGCAGCTGGAGTTAGCTCGCAATATGAATTCTTCTTCTAGTGATGTGAGTCTACTTTATGTCACAAGTTTATTTACAGAGTGACACATATGAATTTATGAAAGAAAAGTAACTGTTGTTCATGCACACAAATGCCACAATATACATATATACTTATAACCATAATATTTCCAGGTTGAGTACAAGAGTGATTACAATGCCTCTATGAAAGGAATGGGATGGGTTCCCATCGGTTCATTGTCAGTGGAGACGGCAAAGGTTGGAGGTCAGATTCTGAGTGAGCACAGATACCGCTCTCATCCCTCCAAATACAAATTCCACAAGCATATGGACTCCATGGACCTGGCCCTCGCCACAGCCAACAACCAGATCATGAACAAGGTAAGTTTGAACTTTGGGGTAAATTATGTAACTAGAGGGTTTTAATGTTTTGTAACTCTTCAGTAACACGTATTGTTTATGTTTTATTACAGCAATCATATACTGCAGCCTGGAACAAGGACAAACTCAAAGTTCATGTGATGCCTGACATCCCTGAAATTGTCCTTGCCAAGGCCAATGCATTGAATATGAGCCAGGTGAGGTCATATTGTAATTGTTTCAAATAAAGAATGTTAGATTACAGTCAGTTTCTAATGTTTTCTGTACTTAAAGTGATTGTCCATAGGTTTTGGGAATGTGGGGACTTAGAGACCTCTCTGGTGAGAATATGTAATTGCAGTGAACATGTGGAAGAGTACTTTTAAACATTTTGTGTTTGGCTACAGTCCTTTTTTGCAATAGTTACTTAGGTAACTAGCAAATGATGCCAACTTCTCAATTTTTAGAGGCTATGCATGTGACCTAAGTACGTAACGATATGAGATGAGGCAAGAACAAACCCTGCTAAAACCTTCCAGACCACCCTGTTTTTAGAATGAATTTATTAGACATTGCAAGGATGGTCACGTCAGCACACTAATACTATTTATTAGAATAATAATAATTAAAAAGACTTGTTGCAAATTAAAGAGGAATTAATGTAGCAAGCTTATAAAAGTTAGGTGCTTTTTGTGCAATTGTTTTCTTCCCTGCATTTTCATTGTTTTTTTTATAATCTTTCATTCACACTATCTTGTGCTTTTTCAGAAACTCTACAAAGCTGGCCTTGAGGAAATGAGCAGGAAGGGTTATAACCTCAAAGGTGATGCTATTGCAATTGTGGCTGCCAAATCTGGAAGACATATTGCTAGTAACGTAAGTGATTTTCAGCTATTAGCTTCTTGTTGCACTTAAGCATCCGTATATTATACAAATATCTGTGTTAATAATCTAACCAATAAAAAGTAATGTAAAAGTCTTTCTTTTTTCATTAAATAATATAACCTTTTTATTTTTTAAGCTGATTTTTTATATTCACTGCTGTTTATTTCACAGTTCCAATATAAGAAAGAATATGAGAAGGCTAGAGGCCACCACGTCGGCTTCCGTAATATTAAGGACGATCCACTGCTGGTGCACTACATGGAGGTGGCCAAAATACAGAGTGATAGGAATTACAAGAAGGACTATCACAAGGCTAAACTGAAGTACCACACCCCTGTGGACATGCTGAGTGTTGTACAGGCCAAGCATGCATCTGCAGTTCAGACATTTGCAGGGTACAAAAAACCCCTCCATCACTACACCCTGCTCCCTGATGCCATGCAGCTGGAGTTGGCTCGCAATATGAATGCTGCCTCTAGTGATGTGAGTCTACTTTATGTTATTTTATTTACGCAGTGAAACATACACATTTATGGAAACAAAATAACTGTTGTTTATGACTGTATTTCCAGGTTGAGTACAAGAGTGATTACAATGCCTCTATGAAAGGAATGGGATGGGTTCCCATCGGCTCACTCTCAGTGGAGACCGCAAAGGTTGGAGGTCAGATTCTGAGTGAGCACAGATACCGCTCTCATCCCTCCAAATACAAATTCCACAAGCATATGGACTCCATGGACCTGGCCCTCGCCACAGCCAACAACCAGATCATGAACAAGGTGATCAGATATACTGGGCACACTATATACAGCTCTGGGAAAAAATAAGAGGCCACTTAAAATGATGAGTTTCTTTGATTTTACCAGTGTGTAAGACTGGTGGAGGAGAACATCCTAAGATGCATGAAAACTGTGATTAAAAACCAGGGTTATTCCACCAAATATTGATTTCTGAACTCTTAAAACTTTATGAATATGATCTTGTTTTCTTTGCATTATTTGAGATCTGAAATCTTTTTTGTTATTTCAGCCATTTCTTATTTTCTGCCACTAAATGCTCTAAATGACAATATTTTTATTTGGAATTTGGGAGAAATGTTGTCTGTAGTTTTTAGAATACAACTACAATGTTTATTTTACTCAAACATATACCTATAAATAGCAAAGTCAGAGAAACTAATTCAGAAACTAAAGCGGTCTCTAAATTTTTTTCTAGAGTTGTATTCATCATATTTGTGTTTGTGTTTTATTGTTAAATTCTGCTGATATAATAATAAACGGCTACAGAAACCTAATTGTTAGGTGTTGAATATTTAAAAATGTTGCTAAGCAGACCATACAGGACCACAAAACGTAATTGTTAGATGCAAGTTAATTATTGCTGATCGGATCATAATAGTCACAGCATCCTTAATTGTTAGATTTAGGATTTTGTTATTTTTTGTATATTAATGTTGACCGTTGTTATTGGATGAAAAACAATCACAACTGTTTATTTGTTAGATGGAAGATTTTGTCTAAATGTGAGTAAGGTTAAGGGTAAGTAGAGTACAGAGGTAGGGAATGGGCTGGCCAGTTGATAGGTGCAGAAATTTGTCATCATCCTGTATTACGTTACTATAGTAAACTGTCTATTTTACATTTTTTTCATTGCAGCAAGCATATACAGCTGCTTGGAACAAGGACAAACTCAATATCCACGTTATGCCTGACAGTCCAGAGATTATTCTGGCAAAGGCCAATGCCATCACAATGAGTCAGGTAGGTCTAAATCCTTGTATTTTCCTATTCGACATACTTTAGAAACACTGAGTCTTGAGCTTGAAGTTGCTTTTTCTTGCAGAAAGCCTACAAAGCTGGAATGGAAGCTGCTAAAAAGAAGGGTTATGACCTCAAAGCTGATGCCATTTCTGTAATCGCTGCCAAAACTTCAACACGCATTGCCAGCGATGTGAGTCAATTATCATAAATAATAAACTCAGCTATGAATACCTTATTTTAGCTTGTACACTTTGTAATGTTCTATGTGTTATATCTTACAGTACAAGTATAAACTGGAGTATGTGAAGGCTAGAGGCCACCACGTCGGCTTCCGCAGCATTAAGGACGATCCTTTGCTGGTGCACTACATGGAGGTGGCAAAGATGCAAAGTGACAAGAACTACAAGAAGGACTATCACAAGGCTAAGCTGAAGTACCACACCCCTGTAGACATGCTGAGTGTTGTACAGGCCAAGCATGCATCTGCAGTACAGACCTATGCTGGCTACAGGCAGCACGTTAGTCACTACAAAGTTCTGCCTGATGCAATGAACCTGGAACTGGCTCGCAACATGCAGATGATTGCCAGTGATGTAAGTTAGATCATTAAAAAATATTCTTAACGCACATTACATAGTATTTGCAACACTTTGTTATAACATTCTGCATACTGATTCAACACAATGGATTTCCTCCCTTTTCACAGAACATCTATAAGAGTGAGTACAATAGCTACATAAAAGGAGTGGGCTGGGTTCCTATTGGTTCACTGGACGTGGAAAAGGCAAAGACAGCCAGTCGTATAGGCAGTGAAAAACTCTACCGTACACATCCTAGCAACTATAAATTCACCAAAAATATGGATTCCATGGACCTGGTTCTAGCTGCAGCCAATAATCAGATCAATAACAAGGTAACTTTTTTATTCTAATTCCTGTTCAAATTTCTGATGTAAAGCATTTTAAATATAAAAATCTGTGTTTAATGAATTTCATTTTAATGCATTTTGACAGAAAGCATATTTCCAAGCTTGGGACAACGACAAGACCACAATCCATATCATGCCAGATGCAATGGATGTGGCTCTTGCAAGACAGAATAAGGTCATCTACAGCGAGGTCAGCTATTATTATATTATTATTGTACACTTTACTAAAAAAACAATGTCACTCATAAAGATGTTGTTTAATCTGATTAGTAATTTTATCAAAATGCCTTTTTCCAGAAACAATACAAACTTGCCAATGAACTGTCGAAGAAGAAAGGATATGACCTACGCAATGATGCCATTTCTGTTAAAGCTGCTAAAGCTTCCCGAGATATTGCCAGTGATGTAAGTATTATAAACTACATGAATATCATTCAGTGCACCAAGGATTTTTTAGTAAACAGAAATGGTTTGCATCCTTTTTAGTACAAGTACAAAGCTGGATATCGTAAGCAAGTTGGTCACCACATTGGAGCCAGATGCATCCAGGATGACCCACTTCTCATGCTGGCCTTGAACTCGGCTAAGATTGCCAGTGATGCTCTGTACAAGAAGGACTTCAACAAATCCAAGACCAAGTTCCATCTCCCAGTAGACATGCTGGCATTTGAGCTGGCAAAGAAGAATCAGATCCAGGTCAATGATGCCATCTACAGAACCTACCTGCACAACTGGACCTGCCTGCCAGACTCCAACGATGTCGTCCAGGCCAGACAGGCCTATGACCTTCAGAGTGATGTAAGTTTTTTTTTTTTTTCAGGTATTAATTTTTTTTTCTTTCATCTATCTGTTCTTTTTTTATTTTAATAATTGTGTGTCTATTACCTTCATTTCACAGGCTGTGTATAAGGCTGACCTGAAATGGCTGCAAGGTCTGGGATGGGTTCCCATTGGTTCAATTGATGTAGAGAAAGTGAAGAAGGCTGGAGAGGCCCTCAGTGAAAAACGTTATCGTCAGCACCCAAGCAACTTCAAGTTCACCAGCACAACTCAAGATATGGGAATGGTCTTGGCTAAAGCCAATGCTGATATCATGAACAAGGTGAATTATTGATATTGTGATACAAAGCACATATGTTGTCTAAAAAAGTACATTTCTGTATTTAATGGATTTTATTTTAAATGCATTCGGACAGAAAACTTATGTCCAAGCTTGGGACAATGATAAGACCAAGATCCATATGATGCCAGATGCAATGGACGTGGCTCTTGCTAGACAGAATAAGGTCATCTACAGCGAGGTCAGTTGTTTTTTTTTTCTTTTTATTGTGAAGTTTATTCTATAAAACTGTTGTTCTTGATGAAGCTTGTTTTACGGTCTATAAGATTTAAGTTGAACATTATGAATTGATCATACTCAGAATGAGGCTGTTGCTTGTTTGCTAATATGAAATATTCAGTAACATGTTGCTGTTATATGCAGTAACACACTTTCGATGTTTACCTGTTTAGTAATTTTATCAAAATGCATTTTTCCAGAAACAATACAAACTTGCCAATGAACTGTCGAAGAAGAAAGGATATGACCTGCGCAATGATGCCATTTCTGTTAAAGCTGCTAAAGCTTCCCGGGATATTGCCAGTGATGTAAGTATTATAAACTACATGAATATCTTTCTGTGCACCTAAGATTTTTCAGTAAACAGAAATGGTTTGCATCCTTTTTAGTACAAGTACAAAGCTGGATATCGTAAGCAAGTTGGTCACCACATTGGAGCCCTGAGTGTCCAGGATGACCCACTGCTCATGCTGGCCTTGAACTCGGCTAAGATTGCCAGTGATGCTCTGTACAAGAAGGACTTCAACAAATCCAAGACCAAGTTCCATCTCCCAGTAGACATGCTGGCATTTGAACTGGCAAAGAAGAATCAGATCCAGGTCAATGATGCCATCTACAGAACCTACCTGCACAACTGGACCTGCCTGCCAGACTCCAACGATGTCGTCCAGGCCAGACAGGTCTATGACCTCCAGAGTGATGTAAGTTTTTTTGTTGTTGTTTTTTGTTTAATTTTTCGGATTTCTAGCTTGTGTGTATCTTATATATGTACTGTTCAATAAATGAATTTTCTGTTACCTTCATTTCACAGGCTGTGTATAAGGCTGACCTGAAATGGCTGCAAGGTCTGGGATGGGTTCCCATTGGTTCGCTTGATGTAGAGAAAGTGAAGAAGGCTGGAGAGGCCCTTAGTGAAAAACGCTATCGTCAGCACCCAAGCAACTTCAAGTTCACCAGCACAACTCAAGATATGGGATTGGTCTTGGCTAAAGCCAATGCTGATATTATGAACAAGGTGAATTGTATTCTGAAATAAAATATGTGATATTATTATTATTTTTTATATTTATATTTAATTTTTTTTATTAAATGCTTTGACAGAAAACATATGTCCAAGCTTGGGAGAATGACAAGACAAAGATCCATGTCATGCCTGATGCAATAGAGGTGGTCCATGCAAAACAGAACAAGGTCAACTACAGTGAAGTGAGTTACATACATGGATTACACTGCACTTAGCTAACTGCTATAAGAAAAAATAAAGTCCATCTTGATCAGTTTATATCATTTGTTGTTCCAGAGCAGTAATACTGTTTAGCTTTGTGAGGGTAAATAATAATGTTTTTGGCGTAATTTCCCTTTCAGAAATTATACAAACTTGCCAATGAAGAGGCTAAGAAGAAGGGCTATGATTTGCGTGGTGATGCTATTTCTATCAAAGCAGCCAAGGCTTCCAGAGACATTGCCAGTGATGTAAGTATTTTTTTATCATATCAGTATGTTTCCTTTTTTCTGTACCCCTTGTTAGTTATCATAAAAAAAAGTAACGAATAAGTGATCAATGCTGTATAATCACAATTTGAGATTTTTTGGTTAATTTCTGTGCCGTTTCAAACTTTTAACTATAGTTCAAGTACAAAGCTGGCTATCGTAAGCAAGTTGGTCACCACATTGGAGCCCTGAGTGTCCAGGATGACCCACTGCTCATGCTGGCCTTAAACTCGGCTAAGATTGCCAGTGATGCACTGTACAAGAAGGACTTCAACAAATCCAAGACCAAGTTCAATCTGCCTGTGGACATGCTGGCATTTGAACTGGCAAAGAAGAATCAGATCCAGGTCAATGATGCCAACTACAGAACCTACCTGCACAACTGGACCTGCCTGCCAGACTCCAACGATGTCGTCCAGGCCAGACAGGTCTATGACCTCCAGAGTGATGTAAGTATTAAAACAGTCAGAAATTGTAAAAAAAATGTAAATGTTGATAGCTTTGTGAAGTATTCACTAATATTTTTTTCCACTTCTGTGTTTGATTAGGCTGTGTATAAGGCTGATCTGAAATGGCTGCAAGGTCTGGGATGGGTTCCCATTGGTTCAATTGATGTAGAGAAAGTGAAGAAGGCTGGAGAGGCCCTTAGTGAAAAACGCTATCGTCAGCACCCAAGCACCTTTAAGTTCACCAGCACAACTCAAGATATGGGAATGGTCTTGGCTAAAGCCAATGCTGATATCATGAACAAGGTGATTTCTATTCTGACTAAACATGCAACTGATTTTCTTTTCAAAATCTAAATATTTATGCTTAATATTTTCATGAAATGCTTTGGCAGAAAACATATGTCCAAGCTTGGGAGAATGACAAGACAAAGATCCATGTCATGCCTGATGCAATGGAGGTGGTCCATGCAAAACAGAACAAGGTCAACTACAGTGAGGTGAGTTACATTCCAATTTGCTGTAAAAATATTTATTCTGAACAATTGATATCATTTGGAATTCCAGAGCAGTAAATCTGTTAAGTTCTGTGAGGGTGAATAATACTGTTTTTGTTGTAAATTCTCTTCCAGAAATTATACAAGCTTGCCAATGAAGAGGCTAAAAAGAAGGGCTACGATTTGCGTGGTGATGCTATTTCTATCAAAGCAGCTAAGGCTTCCAGAGACATCGCCAGTGATGTAAGTATTTCTTTATCATATTTTTCTGTTCTACTTGTAGCTATTTTATGGCAAAAATTGTTTACTGAAAAAGATTCTTTTAACTTTTTTTTTACATTATAGTACAAGTACAAGACTGGATATCGTAAGCAAGTTGGTCACCACATTGGAGCCAGATGCGTTCAGGATGATCCACTGCTCGTGCTGGCCTTGAACTCGGCTAAGATTGCCAGTGATGCTCTGTACAAGAAGGACTTCAACAAATCTAAGACCAAGTTCAATCTCCCAGTAGACATGCTGGCATTTGAACTGGCAAAGAAGAACCAGATCCAAGTCAATGATGCCAACTACAGAACCTACCTGCACAACTGGACCTGCCTGCCAGACTCCAACGATGTCGTCCAGGCCAGACAGGTCTATGACCTCCAGAGTGACGTAAGTGTGTTGATATGTATATCAGTTATTTATTAGTCTTTTATTGCCAATAAACTTAAAAAATAAAAAAAATGCTCTGCTTCTTTGTTTGATTAGGCTGTGTATAAGGCTGATCTGAAATGGCTGCAAGGTCTGGGGTGGGTTCCCATTGGTTCAATTGATGTAGAGAAAGTGAAGAAGGCTGGTCAGGCTCTCAGTGAGAGACTTTATCGTCAGCACCCAAGCAACTTCAAGTTCACCAGCACAACTCAAGATATGGGATTGGTCTTGGCTAAAGCCAATGCTGACATTGGAAATAAGGTGAAGTAAAGTTGGCATGTTTCGTTTTTTCTGACTAAATTAGTTGTTCTGACTTGATACCTTATAATCTTTCAAAACTAAAATTTTCTCATTGATTTCATGTGTTACCAGAAACGTTACACTGAAAACTGGGAAAAGGAAAAGACCAAGATTCACATTATGCCTGATGCTATGGATATTTTGCTAGCAAAACAGAACAATGTTAATTACAGTGAGGTAAGGTTTTTTTTTTGCCCTAAAGATTTAATATTCAGTAAATAATTGTTTCCTATTTCTATTTTATCTTTGCTTAAAGGTAATTCAGAATTAATTTTCTCTGTTTTTCTATATCAGAAACGCTACAAACTTGCCAATGAAGAAGCCAAGAAAAAGGGTTATGACCTTCGTGGTGATGCTATTTCTATCAAAGCTGCCAAGTTATCTAGAGACATCGCCAGTGATGTAAGCTTTTTATTATTTTGCATTTTCTTGTATTGTGTTTTAACAGTAATGGCTACATTTTAAATTAAAAATCATAAAATCTTATTTTTCACAATAGTACAAGTACAAAACTGGATATCGTAAGCAAGTTGGTCACCACATTGGAGCCCTGAGTGTCCAGGATGACCCACTGCTCATGCTGGCCTTGAACTCGGCTAAGATTGCCAGTGATGCACTGTACAAGAAGGACTTCAACAAATCCAAGACCAAGTTCAATCTGCCTGTGGACATGCTGGCATTTGAACTGGCAAAGAAGAATCAGATCCAGGTCAATGATGCCAACTACAGAACCTACCTGCACAACTGGACCTGCCTGCCAGACTCCAACGATGTCGTCCAGGCCAGGAAGGTGTATGATCTGCGCAGTGATGTGAGTTCATTTTTTTTCATTTAATTGTTCTTAACATTTATTCTCATTTAATGTTTTTTTAAACAAACACTGATTGTTGCATTACAAGTCATATTACCGTACCTTTTTCAGGCTGTGTATAAACAAGACCTTGAGGAATTGAAAGGCGTTGGATGGGTGCCAATTGGTTCAGTGGATGTTTTAAAAGCCAAGAAAGCAGGAGAGATCCTCAACGATCGCCTCTACAGGCAGAAACCAGACTCTTTTAAATTTAAACAAGATATGCAGTCCATGCCCTTGGTCCTGGCAAAGGCAAATGCTGATATCATGAACCAGGTAAATATTTTTAATGTGTTAATTAGTTTGAAATATAGAAAGAAGGTTTAGATTCCCCCAGCTAGATGCATTTGTCTTCATACTTTATTCTGATTGATGCCCTTTTATATGTTCTTTCATCATTAATTTCTCTGTTATATTTCAGCGTCAGTACATTTCCGCCTGGGAGGCTGATAAGGTGAAGATCCATATTAACCCAGATACTCCAGAAATCCTCCTCTCTAAGGCCAATGCTATTACCAACAGCCGGGTAGGTTTAAGGTGTTGTTTAAGTTTTTCTTATCATATGGTTTTGTATTATTCATATGACTGTTAGACTTTAACTTGTATTTTCTCCCCTATTTTCCCTGTCTGATAAAAAAAATGTGCAGAAACTTTACAGGTCAGAAGTTGAGGAGGGCTTCAAGAAAGGGTATCACCTTAAATCTGATGCTGTTGCCATAAAAGCTGCCAAAGCATCCAGGGATATTATTAGTGATGTGAGTATACAGTTTAGATTCAGTTCAACCTCTAATTGATTCATTAACTGATTAATATTGTGATTAACTTTCTCAGTTAAATAATAATAATCAATCTTAATGCTTTAATTTTTGTACAGTACAAGTACAAGACTGGATACCGCAAGCAGGTTGGGCACCATATTGGAGCCAGATGTGTCAAAGATGATCCACTGATCATGCTGGCCTTGAACTCGGCTAAGATCGCCAGTGATGCACTGTACAAGAAGGACTTCAACAAATCCAAGACCAAGTTCAATCTGCCTGCGGACATGCTGAACCTTGAACTGGCCAAGAAGTGCCAGAAACAAGTCAATGATGCCAATTACAGAACCTACCTGCACAACTGGACCTGCCTGCCAGACTCCAACGATGTGGTCCAGGCCAGGAAGGTTTATGACCTGCGCAGTGATGTGAGTTGTCTGCTAAAACGATTTCTTCAAGACCTTTTTAGTGGGCTTCTTTTTTCTCTCAAATTGTTGATGATAATCTTTATATTTTCTTTTTTTTTTCTCCTATGCAAAACCAGGCTGTGTACAAAGCTGATATGGAATGGATCAGAGGTATGGGCTGGGTTCCTATTGGTTCTGTGGATGTAGAGAAGGTGAAAAAGGCTGGTGAAATCCTGAGCGAGAGGAAATATCGTCAACATCCCAGCAACTTCAAGTTTACCAGCAAAACAGACTCTGTCCCCCTGGCTCTTGCCAAGGCTAATGCTCAGATTATGGACCAGGTATTATTATTGTAATTTTGTAATAACAAGAGTATATTTAACAACACTAAATGATGGGTTGGGTGGTAATTACTTTGATTGTACAGTTGTGAAGTTATGATACATTTTACCTTTGAATTATAATATATATATATATATATTTTTCTCAATCTTTACTCCTTTGCAGAAAGCTTACATTGATGCCTGGAATAAGGACAAAATCAATATCCACATCATGCCAGATACACCTGAGATCGTATTGGGCAGACAGAACAAAATAAACAATAGCATTGTAAGTGAAATGGCACTGTGATCAGTGCTGGAAATGATATGAATACACAATGTTTAGCTCATAAATACATCCCTCACTGAATATTTTATCCTGTTACAGAAACAATACCGTCAAGCCTTCATTGATGGTATTAATAAAGGTTACTTCCTGCCAAAAGATGCGATTGCAGTTAAAGCTGCCAAGGCCTCCCGGGACATTATCAGTGATGTAAGTGTCTCTCTACACTGTATTAGGAAATAACAGACCAAAATCTTACATACAGAACAAATCTCAAATTTTCATTGTTATGCATTGTAATATTGCAGTATAAGTACAAAGCCGGCTACAGAAAACAACAGGGCCATCACATTGGAGCCCGATGTGTTGCGGAGGACCCACTGACCGTGCTGGCCTTGCACTCGGGTAAGATTGCTAGTGATGTCCTGTACAAGAAGGACTTCAACAAATCCAAGACCAAGTTCAATCTGCCTGTGGACATGCTGAACCTTGAACTGGCCAAGAAGTGCCAGAAACAAGTCAATGATGCCAATTACAGAACCTACCTGCACAACTGGACCTGCCTGCCAGACTCCAACGATGTGGTCCAGGCCAGGAAAGTGTATGATCTGCGCAGTGATGTAAGTATGGTTCTGGGAAACTCTATTATTTTCTATTTAAAAGTATAAATATACAGTATATATTTATACTTTCGGCACTTACCACCTTTTAAAATTTCCACCCAGGCTGTATACAAGGCTGACCTAGAGTGGCTGCGTGGATGTGGCTGGATGCCACAAGGCTCCATTGACGTTCTCAAAGTGAAGAACGCCCAGAAAATCCTCAACGACAAACTGTACAAACAACATCCTAGCACTGTTCCATTCACCAGTGCAGTAGACCTGCCTGTCATTGTTCTGGCCAAGCAGAATGCACATATCCTCAGTGATGTAAGTCTTCATCATCCTTCCGTTAATCAAGTGTACTATTCTTATTACTGTCAAATTGCTGTAAACAAACTGTTGTTTAAAGAACAGTGACTTACGGCAGATTTTTTTTTTTTTTTTACGTTTTCTATTTCGTCTGATCACAGAGAAAATACAGAGAGGCCTGGGATAAAGACAAAACAACCATCCACATGAACCCAGACACACCAGCAGTTGTTCTTTCTAAGGCTAATGCTATTGCCGTCAGCAATGTAAGTGAACCCTTCTAATCCCTATGCTTTTTTCTATAATTATTATATATTGGCATATTCATTCACTTTAAATTGACTTTTCACTGACTTGTCCTCCCAACAGAAACTGTACACCAAAGACTGGGACTCTCAAAAAGCAAAAGCATTCCAGATCAAAGAGGATGCCGTCGCTGTTTTGAAGGCTAGAGCTTCAAGAGACATCGCTAGTGACGTAAGTCTTCAATATAAGACAGAATTTTAATGTGATTGTACTGATTTTTGTAAATGCACTGTATCAGCATTACCTTTTTCTCTCCCCATGGTACAGTACAAGTACAAGGAAGGCTACCGTAAGCAAGTTGGGCACCATATTGGAGCCAGATGTGTCAGAGATGACCCACTGATCATGCTGGCCATGAACTCGGCTAAGATTGCCAGTGATGCTCTGTACAAGAAGGACTTCAACAAATCCAAGACCAAGTTTAATCTGCCTGTGGACATGCTGAACCTTGAACTGGCCAAGAAGTGCCAGAAACAAGTCAATGATGCCAATTACAGAACCTACCTGCACAACTGGACCTGCCTGCCGGACTCCAACGATGTCGTCCAAGCCAGGAAAGTGTATGATCTGCGCAGCGACGTAAGTTTAAATAAAAAAAAATATTAGTGGTGAAGTTTTATTGTTTATTTATTTTTTTATTTTTTAAATGTGTAAAGTTTAGTGAAGCTGTATATATTCTTCTTTTTTTGGGCAGGCCGTGTACAGATCTGATCTGGAATGGCTGAGAGGATGTGGCTGGAGCCCCCATGACTGCGTAGACGTCAAGAAAGTCAAGCATGCCCAGCAGGTCCTGGCTGAAGTAAGTCCATTAAAGTTGTTTTACTTTTTCGGAAATTATTGTAAATGATTGTAAGTATGTGATTATATTACATTTTCAGACCTTTTAGTTTTAAAGAAAAATAAATGCTATTTTTTGTTTGTTTATAGAGAGGCTACCGTGTAAAACTGGATAAACAGAAGTACACTACTCCTATTGACAGAGTTGACATTGTGTGTGCTAAGAATGCTGCTACTGTGCTCGATGAGGTGAGAAATCCAATTTTTTTTATTCTGAAAAAAAAAAAGAAATTTCATTTCAGCTTGTGCATTAAAAATCCCCTTACTATCTTCTATGTTTCTCTGTATTCCAGGCAAGCTACCGTGAGGCATGGCACCGGGATAAGACCAAGTACTCTTTGAAGGACACCCCAATTCTGGCAACAGCCAGAGAGGTGGCCAAGAATACTCATCCAGTAAGACATTGTTTCCTTTCCTTCAAGTTCCAGTGAAATACATGACTATGACTATGAAATGCACTTGAGAAATATGTACAAATATATAATTTCTTCACCTTGATCACCTACAGAAACTCTACACCAAGGACTGGGACAAGATAAAGGCTACCTCATACTTCATGCCTGGAGACGCTGTACCCATTAAACAGTGCATCAGCACCACTAAAGTGCAGAGTGGTGTAAGTTAACAGCCCATAACATACATATATATATTTTTTTTTCATTTAAAGACCAGATATTGCAAGCTTGGTATTTATGTGTCCATGTTTACATGTCCAAATCCTCTCATTTATGCAGCACAAGTACAAGGAAGGCTACCGTAGGCAAGTTGGTCATCACATTGGTGCCCGAAGCATCCAGGATGACCCACTTATGATGCTGGCTGTGAACTCTGCTAAGATTGCCAGTGATGCACTGTACAAGAAGGACTTCAACAAATCCAAGACCAAGTTCAATCTGCCTGTGGACATGCTGGCCTTTGAACTGGCCAAGAAATGTCAGAAGCAGGTCAATGATGATAACTACAGAACTTACCTGCACAACTGGACCTGCCTGCCCGATCAGAATGATGTTATTCAAGCCCGCAAAGTCTATGATCTCTGCAGTGATGTGAGTGCTAAAGTTATCTTTATTTTTTTTAGTGTACATTTTGAAAGTAGAGAATTGGAGATGGGTGAAAAATATACATCATCTATATACCTATATGTATATACATATATCCTTCTAGAATGTCTACAAGGCAGACTTGGAATGGATCCGTGGCTGTGGATGGATAGCAGCTGATTCTGTTGACCATGTCAAAGTGAAGAAAGCTCAGAAGATCCTTAATGACGTAAGTACTGCATCATTACTGCTTAGTGTTATTAGGAATGATAATAATTATTGTAGTCTAACATCTAAATATGTTCCTGTTCTCTCTAAACAGAGATTTTACAAGAAAGATGCCACAGAAAACTTTGCCAAGTTCACCCATGTTGTGGATCGTCCTGAAATTGCCTTAGCCAAGGTCAATGCTTTCAACCTCAGCGATGTAAGTATTTTTTAGTAACCTACCCTCAGCAGTAGACTAATCAGAGTTAAATAACCTAAATTCTTATTATTATTGTCAAATATAATGAGTAGCATATGAGTAAAGGTCCGTACTCAGATTAATGGACTTTAAAATCATATGACTGTATTTGAACTACTGCTCATGTATTGTTTAAACATTTGCTAGTAGCACAAGAGCACAAAGGCTACCTTAATATTTGCTACTTATGGGCTCTGAGTGGTCCAGCAGGCTAAGCGCTGCAACTATGATCAGGAGATCACCAGTTCGAATCCTGTTCATGTACCATAGCCCTAAGAGAGCACAATTGGCCTTGCTTTCTGGGTGGGTAGATGGCGCTTTCTCCCTACATCAGTCCAAAGGGTGATGTCAGTCAGCACAAGGCATCTGTGAGCTGATATATCGGCACCGAGTCTCTGTGCTTTCCTCAGAGTGTGCTGGTAACTCGGCAATGCTACAACAGCAGCAGGAGGCTAGTCTTCACCCTCCTGGTGTTGGGGTGTCACTAGTGATAGGGGGAGTCCTAATGAGTGGGTTGAATAATTGGTTGTGTAAATTGGGGGGGTAAAAAATATATATATTTGCAACATATTTCATTTAAAACTGCTATTATACTGTATATGATCATATGTCTTGTTAGTAATGTCTTTATTTAGTAAATTACTAAATAATGTTTTCATTATATTTTCTTCAGTCCTCCCATTTTTAAACCGTGTGTTACTCTTTTTCCTATTGTGTTCTATAGCTGAAGTATAAAGAATCCTTCAACCTGGAGAAGGGTCACTACATTGGTTCTGAAGATACACCACAGCTGGCCCACAGCAGGGAGTTTGCAAAGAACATCAGTGAGGTAAAGCACTTCTCTTCACTTCCCTCTCACTTACTCTTGTACTATATTAAACAGCTATACATATAAATAACTATACACTCTTAAATTTCTGTTGTACTTTTCTTTTAATAGAAACTGTATAAACTCAGCTGGGATGAATCAAAGGCCACTGGTTATCAGTTGAATCATCAGTATATGCCACTTACAGTAGCCAAGAAGAGCAGAGACATTGTCAGCGATGTGAGTGTGCCTTAAGTACTAATTAAGTTTAATACAATGTTAATGAAGTCATGCATGTAATGTTTTGAATTAATTACTTGTTGAATTGTTCAGGTTAAGTACCACGACGCCCATGAAAAAGCCAAGGGTCATTACTTGGCAGGCACTCTGGTTGACTTCCCTGATGTAGTCCACTATGGCAAGATTGAAAAGATGAAGAACTTGGTAAGCTGCTCTTAAAATACTGTGTATAGCGCACACACAATTAATGTTGAAATCAAATTAAAGATGTCATTTGATGTCATAATGGTAAAGATGCTTTGAATATCATTTTAAATACAATTTTTTGTGACATTTTTTTCCAACAGAGAGACTACCACAAGGATTACAATACAACCAAGACAAAACTACACATTCCAGCAGACATGATCAGCCATGTGGTTGCCAAAAAATGCCAAGACATCCTGAGTGAAGTGCAGTACCGTACCTACCTGCACCAGTGGACGTGCCACCCTGACCAGGATGATGCTATCCGCGCTCGCAAGGCCAACGAGATCCTGAGCGACGTAGGTTACTTTTACATGTTTGTACCAAATTAAACTCAGTTTGCGTTTCACCAGTTCATGTCAGATGAATGTGTTTTATTTTGAAATGTTCTGCTAGGTGTTCTACAAAGATGATCTGAACTGGATGAAGGGCATTGGCTGCTATGTGTGGGACACTCCTGAAATTGTGCGCGCCAAGAAGTCATACGAGCTCCAGAGTGACGTGAGTATCAGTTTTCCATGAGATCAATCAACGATCCTTAAACTGCATAAATATAGTTTATATTAATATAATAATGTTGTCCTTTTACTATGTTTTGTGTTAAACAGATCAAGTACAAGGCAGAGGGTAAGAAGGAGTTCAATAACTACTCCATTGTGACAGACACCCCTGTGTACGTGACTGCTATCCTGGGCCACACCTGGGCTAGCGAGGTACATCTTCATTTATTTCATCATATAATGTATAGGATTTTTTTATAATTATAATATTGTTTTGTATCTTGATTTATAAATTAATCTCCCTTGATTCGCAGCTGAACTACAGAGAAGCTTATCACAAAGAGAAGCACTTATACACCACTGTTCTGGACACCTATGACTACGCAAGATGCTACAACCTGAAGCAGCTTTACAGCACCGTAAGTCTGAGAACATTATGTCCTAAAATGAGTTTAAGGCTTTAGTAGAGAACAGTTCAGTCACTGTATCTGATTAATGAACCTGATTGTGCCATCTCTCCACTAGATGTCACTATGTCTTGTATATTTAAAAGGGTCTTTAAAAAGGAAAAACACAAATTATTTTTATACTTGACCTAAACAATGAAACAAACAAAAAATATTCCTCGATCATTTTTTTTTCTTGTTAAGAACAAAATATATTTTGTGCTGTTTTTTTATATGCCATGTGTTTTTACCAACAGAAATCATACTCAGCTGTCTGGGACAGAATCAAGGCCAAGAGCTATAGCATCCCTCACGACTCCCATGCTTTGGTCCATGCCAAACAGCAGAAGGTCGTCCTGAGCAACGTGAGTCCAACTCATTAACGGCTTCCTCAAAATTTAAACAAACATTTTTGATGAATAAAAGTGAATTACGCATGTGTTGAGGTAAAGAACTTCAATAATGAATGTATTGTGGTTTCTGCAGGTGAAATACAAGGAGGATTATGAGAAGTTTAAGGCCCTCTACACTCTGCCTAAGTGCCTGGCTGACGACCCAGCAACTGCCAGATGCATCAAGGCTGGTAAACTCAACCTGGATGTAAGTGAAGTCTCCATTTCTTTGTGTGTTTTAATGTGTGGTTATGAACTTTTTATATACAGATATTTATGTTCAGCTTATTTCAAGTTTTTAAATTAATATGAATGTTTTATAGATATCTATGAGTTCATTTATAGTGCACTAAAGGTACCTGATTCATGTTACCACAAAGACTGTAAATCAATGCAAAGTACATGTAACTTGCAAAATCATACAATGACCCTGTTTCTAATTCTTTTTTCTCTTTCTGTTTTTTACTATAGCGTCTGTACAGAGATAAGTGGGAGAAGACCAAAGCCAAAATCCACGTGCCTCCTGACATGCTGGATGTGGTGGCTTCCCGCAACACACAGAAAATGATTAGTGAAATTGATTACCGCAAATACCTGCACCAGTGGATCTGCATGCCTGACATGCAGGTCTATGTGCATGCCCGCAAGGTCAACGAGCAGCTGAGTGATGTGAGTAAACTTCTCTTGTTAGAAACTAAAGTCAAAAAGAAACTCCACTCCAAACGATTTCTTCTTCCATCACTTGAATTTCATACTAGAAATATCTATTGTTCCTCTCCAGATCTTCTACAAAGATGACATGAACTGGCTGAAGGGAATTGGCTGTTATGTTTGGGACACTCCTGAGATTCTGCGCTGCAAGCAAGCCATGAAGCTGCAGAGTGAGGTTAGCGCTGACCTTCCCTTCTCTCAGAATTTCCTACTCATTTTCACACACTTTTCTTAATCTATATTTAAACCTTTTTTTTTTATTATTTTTAGAATCTGTACAGAACAAAAGGAGTTGAGCATTTCAAGGACTACTCTGTTGTAATGGAAACTCCTGTGTATGAGACATGTAAGCTGAGTGCCCAGAACCTGAGTGAGGTAAGTTTATCAAAATGCTAGTAAAATATTGCTCATTAACATTATTGTAAAACTCACAATACAATGGGCATAGTTTGGACTAGTATTTTACATAAGGGACAAAGAATTTCTATCCTATCAGTAGCAGATCTAGGATTTTTACTGGGCCATCAAGGGCCTACAATATTCATAGAGGGCCAAATAATATTTCAAATGTTATTTTAAAAATCTTGCATGGTAAAATCTATATAGATAATTGTGTGCCAAGAAAAAGTGCACGTTGCAAATTCAAAACAGAAAAAGTAAAAAAAAAATGTATAGTCCTGTTTAATTTTATTATTCTTTGAAGTTATTTGAAAATTATTTGTGTTTGAATTTTGCCAGTTATTGTACAAAATTAACATAAAAAATCCTTCCTAGTTTTACATGCATTTTTACTGCACAAAGACCAGATACCCTCAAACACACACAGCATGTGAGAAAATCCAGCATTTTATTCTATTTTATTAAAACATTTTTTTTTTTTTACAAATACTGTCAGTTCAAAAACATCTCTCTTACATGAGCTTTATTCACGTTAAACAGTCCTATTTGGCTCATTAGTGGCACTAATTATTAGACATGAAAATGCATCCACCTATATTCTGATCATCACTCTCAAAAAAAGGGTAAGACAGATGAGTGAAAGGACAGGGGCACTTCAGAACCGCCAGTCTATCCTATCCATTAACTCCTGTTTATTTCCATCCTCAGCTGAACTATCGCAATGACTACGTTACCAACGTGAGGGGTAAAAACACTGCTCCTGCTGTGACAGTGGATACTGAAAGGGCTCGCATGGCCAACTACATCCAGAGTGACGTAAGAGTGCTTTTCCTAAGTACTGTTCCAGTTCATCTGCTGCACAATATTGATTTACTCTTAAACTCAATGTATAACATGTAAAATATGTTTTTTTTTTATCTAGAACATTTACAAAGAAGCCAACAAGAGCTTTATGCCCACCGGCTACTCTCTTCCTCATGACACACCACTTATCAAACAGGCCAAGGCCACCAGCATCATCTGTAGCAACGTAAGGCATCTTTTCTTAACTTCTTTTATCATTAAAATCATTGTAAACATCAATATGATTATCCGATTCTTCCAGTATGTATCAGCTTGTGTTTTGCTCATCCACAGGTCAAGTACAAGGAAGCTTATGAACTGATGAAGGCCAAGAACTATCAACTGGACCCCAATGGTGTCAACTTTGTCACCATCAGAAAGGCCAACAAGATCACCAATGATGTAAGACAAATAAGCACAACATTTCTATAATTACTATAATGAATATGTCAAAGAAGTGAGTGTTTATGAATTTATTAATCAATGAATCTTTGTTTCATATTTTAGCGTCTGTACCGTGCCAAGTATGAGAAAGAAAAGGACAAGATTCACTCTGTGTACGACACTCCTGAGATCAAACAGGTTAAGGCAACCCAGGAGGCCATCAGTGATGTGAGTAACCCTTATTTACCCTTATCTCCCTCCCTTTTATTTACTTGCATATCATTTAATTTTATTCAGTATTATATATGTTAGCTATTTCATTCTATTGATGCCGTTAAAATATTGGTCCATTCCTAAATCACACTAATCACACTGAACATCTTCTGTGATCTCAATAGGTCTGCTATAAGGAGAAGTACTACAGCAGCAGAGGAACACTGCTGCCCATGCCCATCACTCCACAGCTGATGCACTGCTTCCACGTCAATGAGCTCAACAGCGATGTATGTACCCTATGTTTATACAAATTAATGAGAAATAATATTAAAATTGTTTTTTACTTAAGTTATTTCAGTCATTTTGTGTCAGTGAGCTAGCTATGACTCTTAACATTTGTTTTTTGTATTCTTTATAGCTGAAATACAAAGAGGATCTGCAGTGGCTGAGAGGTATTGGTTGCTTTGTCTTTAACTCCCCTGAAATGGTCCGCATCCGCGAAATCAACAAATTTAGGGTAAATAATCATCAGTATCATCATCATCTTTTAACCATGCATATCCAAGAATATCCAATAAAGACTTCACGTTTTTCATTGTGTAATGCTAATTAATATTTTCCTTTTCACCCTTTTTTCTCAAGGCTTCCTATGATGTTGAGGCCAAGAAGAACTTTGCCAACTTCTCTGTGGTCCTGGACACCCCTGAGTACCAGCGTGTGTCTGAGCTGAAGACCCACATTAGTGATGTGAGTTGTTTATGATTGAGTTTTTAAGGTCATGGACATGTAGAAATGTTGTTGTTCATATTATTAATTTTGATGGGCTCTCTTTCTCTGTTATCTCTCTCGTTCTTCTGACAGCTGGTGTACAAAGCTGACGGCAATGTACAGAAGACCAAGTGCACCACTAGTGCAGATGCTTTAGACTTTAAGAGAGTCAAGTGGGCCCAGACCCTCACTAACAAGGTAAAGTGTTTAGTAAAGTGTCATAAATGTGCAAACATTCATTAAATATCTTTTCTCATATGATATACTTCTCAAACTGGACGCTGTAAAGATTTTACATTTTCATATAACATCTGTGTTTCCTGATTTATAGTGGTTGTACACTGGCCTCGCTTCCAAAGAGAGAGCCTTCTACACCCCAGAGTCGCACACCCCCTTGCTGGACCATGCCAGAACAATGAAAGTGGTGTACAGTGAGGTGAGTAACATTATCAGTGAGATCTGATCAGCACACGTTCACATTTTATACTTATTATTGGTCCTGTTTATAACTTCATCTTTTTTTTGTTTTCTCTCTACTATACATCTTTCTAGAACAAGTATAAAGAACAGTATGAGAAGATGAAGCACAGGTACACTGCTATTCATGACACACCTATCCTGGTGCGCGCCAAAAAGGCCTACCTTAATTCCAGTGATGTAAGTATAAGTCCTTTTCTTACTTCTAAACCCTTGTGCTCTGTGACTTTAGTTACATCATTAAGATTACTCCTCAGTGAACTCAAGAAAAAACTGCAAATAAGCTGAGTTGTTCCAACACAGAAAATTTGCTAATGTTAAATCAGCACAGTTAGGGTTATAGTAATAATAATAATAATAATAATATTAATAATAACAATAATACGAAATATTAAAAAGTAATTAAGCAGTAATTAAGCAGTATAACAATTTAAAACATAGCTCATAATAATATTGCCAGGTACATATTTCACATTTAAACAACTGTAAATTAACACTTGATCACTAACTGCTAGTGCTAAATTAACGCAACATTGTCTGCCTGACATTACACCACTAAATCTTGAGGATATCTATTTAAGCATTTAAGCATTGCATAAAAATCTTTCATGTTTGATAAGGAACAGGCTGCTATTGTAAATAAGTTCTTAATGATTTGCCTGGTAAAATAAAGGTTTATATAAAATAAAATTAAAAAAGAACATTACTGAAAAGCATAACTGTAATTGTAATAGAAAATATATTTAATATAAAAAATATTTAAGTAAATCTGCTAATGTCAAAATGTAATGAATAAAATCATGAAATTGGCTTTTTCCTGAACTTCTGATCAAACAGTCCATGTCCTGCAAAACTTTACTTTCATTATGTTTGTCTAGTTTTTACATCTATTTTCAAACATGCAGAATGTGGTTCCTGTTACTGATCTAAAACTATTAAGTGGAGTAGAGAGTGAACAGGCAGCATCCAGCCCTGTTCTGTAGAAGATTTTAAAGCTCTCAAATTTTCAGAATGTAAATATATTATTTTATTGCAGAAAAAAAGTGTTTTGTGTCACCTACACCTGTAGCCCATATATACGGAACAAAACATTTTAAAGGGTTAATATTTAACACTTGCAGTGTTAATTTAACACAAGTAAATGTGCTGTTTTAGTTGCACCAGTCATGTACTAAGCCAGGAGCCACCAGTGGTTCTGCAGGGTTTTAAAGGTTAACCATGAGTTGTAATTAATCAATTGACCATTTTAATATAATGTGCATAATTTTTTCCCTCTAGCTACGCTACAAGGAGACCTTTGAGCTAGCCAAAGGACACTATCACACTGTTAAGGATGCCCTGGATATTGTTTGTGCCAAGCGTGTCAGAGATGACATCAGTGAGGTCAGTGCAGAGCTTCTTTGTTTTTTAATAAATATGGTAATGTGTACATGGAGCTTAGGCCTGTACTCTCCAATCTCATATCACAGGTTAAGTACAGGGAGAAGTACATCAACACATTGGGCACCTGGAAGTCCATCCCAGACCGTCCTGAGTTCTTCCACAGCAGGATCGTGAGAGACTGCATCAGTGATGTAAGTAAAATTAGACTTTAATTTGAGTAAAGTCAAATCAGTGTTAAATCTATTAACACATTTAATCAATTTATTTATTTATTTATTTATTTTCCTTTTTTTCTTTCTCATTCATATCAGATCAAATACAAAGAGGATCTTGACTGGCTGAAGGGTATTGGCTGCTATGTGTGGGACACACCAGTGTTGGTACAGGCTGAGCAAAACAAAACTCTCTACAGTGAGGTAAAGAACTCTTCATTTCTTATAAATGGATCCAAGCAAATAAAACTATCAGCACACGTTGAACAGACAAAATAATTGACATCTCTGATTTATTATATTTTGTTCTCCTTTTGTTAACAGAGACTCTACAAAGCAACATATGAGAAGAACAGAGGCAACTTCAAATACACATGTGACACACCATTCTTTGAGGCTGTCAAGGCTGCTGCAGTCCTTGCTAATGATGTGAGTTTAATGTGTTTTTCTGCATTTCATAATATATATTTTAATATATTTTTTTTACATACAATTTGTTATATCTATGATTATGTTTTTTTCTGTGTTTATATGTACATAAAAATAACATGTGCTTCCTTCCCCCAGTCTAAAGCAGACACAAGGTTAATTTCCATATATAGATTTCTTTTATAAATGCCTTTTACTGTTAAAGTATGTTTTAAAATGTTATATATTTTTATATATGCCTTTATCACCTGCTTTCATTTCTATTTCCACTGGTTGAACATTCAGCAGTATCTCCCCTAGTGAGTGGTTAAGCCTTAATGCACTGCAGGCAGGTATCTTTAACTGTTGCTTTGATGTTCTGAGCAGAGATCCTATCGCGCTGCATATGAGAAGACTAAGGATAAGTACACAGTAGTTGTTGATGACCCTAGAAACATCCTGGCTAAAGAGAACAACAAGATGAGCCAGGTAATGCCCCCAGATTCAGTCTGCCTCAGGGGCCCAAGCATGAGGCCAGCTCCGACCTCCCGGATGGTGCCGTCGCATGATGACAGTGTCACTAATTCACGTTTCGTTCTCTCCTTTAGGTGCATTATTCTGCGCAATGCAAACAGGCTCTTTGAATGTAAAGCGTAGTATCAATCTGTTTATTCCAAAGAGTGTGACTTTCCAAAACTAATTCTATACAATATTGTAAACACTGTAACCAATTGCTGTATTTTTTACAGTAAAATCATACAGTAAATAACTGTTTAACGATGTGATACCTGTATATTAAACGGCAATATTTGCAGAAAATCAGGTGGTTAGATCAAAGAAGTTTCCCAAGAATTTACTGCTATGTTGTGAGACTGCACACAAGGCAAAACACATCAAATATTCCTAAGCTTTCTCCAATTTTAGACTATAAAAAGCGAGCATATACAATCTACTCAATAAATGTGAAGCAAAAATTTAACCTCACTTTGTTTTGGTGGAATTTACCTCATATTTTGAGTCAATTTTATCTAAATTGTACAGCTAAGACCCACTAAAAATCTAATGTTTCTTAGTATATTACACAAAAAGTTACGTTATTGACATGCTTTTTTTGCATAATGGGCATGGCTACAGTTGCTTGGATATGCAATTAATTTTTACACAATAGTTGACTGCCTGGCTCTAGTGTTTACACATTTTTTACACTGCATGGCTAGCTATATTTTTACAGTTATATATTAGTAATAATTTTACAGTACTTCATTGGCAACTAAAGATTTTAAACATTTAATACGGTTATTGTTAAAAATTGTTATAGTATTAAAATCGAAATATTTATTTATGCTAATACTTGCTCTAAAATTACTCTGTTTACTCTACTTGTTTACAGTAGATCACTGTTTTTACTATACGATTATATGCTGTAATCTTCCTCCATAGAGAATTACTATAATTTTACAAACTTGTTTGCTATTATTTACTGTAAAATTTACAGAAAACTTTTAAATGTGTACTAAAAGAGCTTTTTCTTCATATAAAAACCTTATTAAAGTCACTTTCTTGGATGTAACAGATTGATACAATAGCAAGTCACTCTCTGGACCGTAGAAGCTAGCGTCTATTCCCCTCCTCTCCCTCTGTCTGTACTTTGGTAGCATGACCTCTGTTTCTGTATGTGTGTGTATGTCTATGTCTCCTCTGTGGACAGATCAAGTATAGATATAGGGCCAAGGAGATGCTTAGGAGTGGCTGCAAAGAGTTGCTCCGCCCTGACATTCTCAATGCCATGTACAACTCCAAAATGTGGAGTAAGGTAACCATCTGCCTGAAGGCAATCCCAAAGTCCACCAAGAAATCTAATTTATTTAACTCCACAGTTTGTGGTTTGGTGCAATCACCATCACTACTACTCTTCTCAACGCATTGCTTCATAATAATTCATATTCATATGTGATCATTTCAGGTGTGAGATGGAGGACTCTGCTGAAGAAAGCAACCTTTCATATGCACATTCACTTCGTCCAGCTTATATTAGAGAACTGGCACACCTATTTTTTATAGCAAACAGTGTCAAAAAAACTGTAAAAATTGGGTCCAACCAAATTTATTGTCACTCATTAAACAATAGAAGAAGAAAAAGAATCGGTGATGTACCGAAAATTAGACATGCCACACAGCAGTATAACCACATCAGATTATGCTTATTTTTTTTGTAGCTTCTGTAACTTTGATCTTTGTTTATACACAGAATTAAAAGGTATTTGAGAGTAATGTGATACGCACATTCTGCTGTGTAATGGATTTGGGAGTTGGATTCTGCCTCAGAATTTGACACACAGAATTTACAACATTTTAAACCAAAAAGTGCCACGTATAGGGAGATGCATGAGATGACGACATGACATAGCACAGCTCTTTAGTCCGCTCAGTAAACTGTTTGGACTCTGGTTGGATTCTGGTTCTGACTTTTAGGTGTGAAAACAACCGTAGTCTGTACTTTTAAATTTAAATTATTCATGTCTGAGAGGAAAAATGACTTCACCACAGGGTAACAGAAGAGCAAATTAAGTGTTTGAGTTCTTCCATCAGAGACAATGTAGGGTAGTCTCTAATACTCTACGCTACTAGGAGAGTGCCGGTAACGAGTAGCATCAGTGTCATCGCCATCTTTTTATAGAATGTGGCCTGAAGTTGCTTTCAACCTCCAATTTTTTTTCCACTTTTCTAAATGTTGTTTGCTTGTTTGTGCTGCATGAAAGTGTTGCATGAATAACCTGCTGTTGTGTGTTAAGGGTTTCAAGATACATATCACATGACTCCGTCACATCCCTCACAGTTACAGTATACATACCTAACACATACAATAGCATGCTTTCTGCTGGCTGGATTTACATTATGGTAAAATGTGTTGGTCTTGCTAAAATCCCGCAGACAGCCATATTTTCCATTACCATGGGTGCACTGTAATCTTGTCACTGCATATTGCCCAGTCATTAAGTCATCAAATTTTATATTGCACTATAATAAGTTAAGTTAATACATGCACTGCCATACACAGGCACTGACTTTTGCTTCATATGTCCTAATTCCTCAGTGGAGGTACAAGGAGCAGTATGAGCGTCTCAAGTCGAAGTACACACCAGTGCTGGACACCCCTGAACACCAGGTCCACAAGCGCAGCAAGCAGATCAGCGACGTAAGGCATTCTCTGTTTTTCTTTTCCACCTGAACTCTATTTTTAAGCCATGGATTTATTTGAATGTAATAAACATGATTTTTTTAAAAAGACCAGAAAAAGACAATCCCTGGTCATGCTTCTTCGCCATCAGCATCCGGAATCTGAGAGAGCTTAATTGGCCATGCTCTCTCTGAGCGGGTAGATGGTGCTCTCTCCCCACATCCTCATTGTGATGCTGGTTGGCACAAGCTTCTGTTAGCTGATCTTTCAGAACTGTGGAAAGAAAATCAATACATTCAATTAATAAATTAATATTTGTTTTCCCCTTTTAGATCATCTACAAGATGGAGTACCACAAGAACAAGGCTAGAGGCTACACTCTTGGCCATGACACTCCTCTCAATCAACACATGAAGAAGGTCAAGGAGATCACCAGCAATGTACGTGTTACCGAATTCACATGCAGTCCAAGTCTATCAGTGTATGAAATCATCAAATTCTTACATTTTTTATTCATTTTTATTCTTCTGAAATAATTTTTTATTTTCCAGCTGAAGTATAAGGAAGTGTACGAGAAAAGTAAAGCTCAGATCAACATGGCTCCTGATGCCTACGACATCCGTGCTGCCAAAGAAGCCTACAAGAACATCAGCAATGTAAGTCCAAAATAAATTACTTTAGCAAAAGCTTTGGATTTGCAAAAGGATTTGGACTTATTTACCAAAAATCTATGGGTTCATAATTTATTTCTTTACTGTACCTCTTTCCTGTAGCTTGATTACAAAAAGAAGTATGAAGCTACCAAGAACAAGTGGATTTGGACCGTGGACAGACCAGACTTTGTTCATGCTGCGAAGGTCAACTTCCAACAGAGTGATGTAAGTGCTGTTTGATTTTAAGAGCTCTATTTCACTTATTATTCTATGAGGATAAAACATATAGTAACTAAAATAAATCTTCACCTTTCACAGATTGAGTACAAGTATGACAAAGAGATGCTGAAGGGCTGTGTGATGCCTGTCGCAGATGATAAGTACACACTTCTGGCCAAGAAGAACTCTGAGCTTGCCAGTGATGTGAGTACCTAGATCTTGACAATTTATTGATCATATTAACATATTCTAAATAATTCCATGCAAGATATGTATGTGTGATTTAAGTAAAAAAAAAAAGATTGTGGTTATATTTATATTTGGGTTATTTGTGTAGAAATAGTTTGGGATCACAGTGAAATAATACTAAGAGTGAAATCAGCATATGTTTATTATTAAAAATGTATATTGCTTAAATACTTTTTAGATAATAGATATTTATTACATATAGAGCATGCTATTTTTTTGGTGTTGCAAATACATACTGATACTTTAACACTATACATTAAGGTTTTTATTGTATTGTATATCACCAAGCATGTTGGTATATGAGTTTTTTAGTCATATAACTTAGCCTTAATACTAGATTATTCATATGAAATAGTAAAAAAAATATTATTTGACTGATTTGATTGACATACTGTATGTTTATTTTGTCTCATTTATCAGGTTAAATACAAACAGAAGTATCAGGAGGCCAAGGGTCAATACCAGGCAGTCCAGGACACACCTCAGATTCTCCACGCTAAATCTGTGGCTAACCTGGTTTCTGAGGTAATACATTAATTCCACACAGGCATGTACATGTATTCAGTATTTTATTTCATACCACTAGAAACTGCATCATAATTTACATTCTTTTGCAGAGCAAATACAAGCAAGCCAGCAAAAAGGAGCTCCAGTCTGGCTCCTTCACCACTCTACCTCAGACCCGTGAGACAGCCCACAGCAAAGAGGTGGCCAAAATCACAAGTAGTGTAAGTGCTGGTGCCAGGTTTGTTATTGTTTAAACAGCTTGTTAGACATGACTGTAAACGCAAATCTAACTTGTCTTGTAAACTTTCCACAGAAACTGTACAAGGAGAAGTTTGAGAAGGAAAAGGGCAAGTCTGAGTACAACAATATGACTGTACCCCCTGATATACAGCATGCCATGGAAGTAGCCAAGTGCCAGAGCAACGTGAGTATATTTGAACACAACAGTGACATTTTCCACCATAATTTAAACAGAAAAATAGAATATATGGTTTTAGATGATTAATATTCATTATTTTTGCCCGATCATTCTTCTTTGGTAGTTTGCCTACAAGCAAGAAGCAAAGGCCAAACTGCACTACACCCCTGTTGCTGACCGTCCAGACATCAGAAAGGCTACTCAAGCAGCCAAACTTATCAGTGAGGTAAGTATTAATCAGTGTTTTGAATAATTTTCAGAGATTGATTCAAAATTTGATTTGTTGTCATTAGAGCTGTGTATTGGCAAGAAATTGTCAAGAAGATATGTATCACTATACAGGAGTTACAATCCTATATATCGTAATATATTGCCATTGTATATAGCTCTGTAAAAAAAATTAGAGACCACCTAAAAATTATGAATTTCTTTAATTTTACCAAATTGAAAACCTCTGGAATATAATCAAGAGGAAGATTGTCGAGCTATCAAACCAAGCTGAACTGCTTGAATTTTTGCACCAGGAACGGCATAAAGTTATCCAAAAATAGTATGTAAGACTGGTGGAGGAGGTGCATGAAAACTGTGATTAAAACTAGGGTTATTCCATCTTTTTTGTTATTTCAGTTATTTCTCATTTTTTGCAAATAAATGTTCTAAATGGCAATATTTCTATTTGAAATGTTTTCTGTAATTTATAGAATAAAACAACAATGTTCATTTTACTCAAACATATACCTATAAATATGAAAATCAGAGAAACTGATTCAGAAAGTTGAAGGAATCAGGAAAAAATCAATCCTGTGTTTTTGGAAATCAATCCAGTACTTTACAACAAATGATAGTGATACTTCAATATTGTGATAATATAATGTAATTGTGATTATGCAATCAAAGTTATTATGCAGTTAAACTGACTCCTCTGTTGTGGTTGTAGGTGGGCTATCGTGAGAAGGCCCGTGAGGAAGCAAGCCGCGGAGGATCTATGTTGTACCGTCCTGACATCACCTTGGCCACTGAAGTGTCTAAACTGACCAGCCAGGTGACATCTTTTTGTCTGTTACTTTAGCTCCCTTTAGATGAAGGCAGATCATCATCCCATTATTTTGCTTTTTTTGTTTTTATAACAAAAGTTTTTATAACAATAACCATGTTACTAAGTTACTGAGAGTTACTGTTACAGTTACTGTTTCTCCATTCACTCAGTTTGGCATGCATGTTATCTCATTGGCCAGCAGTCTTATCATAATAACTGTAGTTTTAGGGTCAAACGCTCTAGCTGAACTTCTCTTGCTCACAGGCATTAATATCAGTGTCTTATACGGTCCATGTAATTTCCCCTTCTGTTCCAAATCGATTGCTTTCTAATTCATTCATAAATCCACTGTTACCTTCATTTATTGTCGTTTTAACTATATTCTAATACTACATCTCATCTAGCATTTACTGTCTTGTCCCATTTTCATTGTCTTGTCCCATGCTCACTGCTGTCACCCTGCCATCTCACTGCGCTTTGTAGGACGAGGATAAGCCTTCCCTCCATGGAGCTGCCTCCTATGATACTCCCCAGATGCGGCACATTAAGAAAATGAGTGCCCTGACTAGTGATGTAAGGAGGGTCCCTGAATCCCAGGGCCGGTTACCTTGTCGTCTGCCTTGTGTCTCCCTCTTTCTCTTTCATCTGTCCTCTTTCACTGACTGACTTGTTGATCTCTGGTAGCCCCGTGGCTCTCGCTGTAATTTTAAGGAATTGAAAAGACCAACTTTCACGTTTTTTTATGCACTCAATCTCCAGAAATCAATTTTCCTTTCTTGCATTTTCCTATCACTTCCACTCTTCCACTCACTCTGACTTTGCACTTTATGTCTATTTATGTCATGCAAGCTTTGTTGCCTTGTTACCAAGCATAGTCAAGTAGTGTGTTTTAATTTTTCAGTGACAGTCGTATTGAATGAATATTTGCTGCCTCTTGATTTTTGTCTCAGTCTGTAAATGTCAGAATATCAGAGCATCCCTCACAAATATCACTGAAATGAGGACTGTGTAGACCCATTTGACATTTCTACACATTTTAATTGGACGCACGCTCAAAGCACTAGGTGGCATTGTGACTCTTGCAACTGACAGATGTTCACTAGTGAAATTCTCTGTTTTTTTAGCTCTACACTGTCCTCATAGACTTCTTCTTTTGCTCGTTGTTTGTTCTTTCAAAACAAGCTGATTCCATTACAGATCCTTTAAAATATTGTAGACATTTTTCAAGCTATGAAATTGTCTTTATCCCCCCTAATACCATACAGACATAAATTGCAAAAATAGATGCCACTCACCTACAGCTCTGGAAAAAAAGAGAACTGCTTGTATTTTTGCACCAGGAGTAGCATAAACGTATCCAAAAGACTGTGTAAGTGTAAGACTGGTGGAAGAGAACATGCCAAGATGCATGAAAACTGTGATTACCAGGGTTATTCCACTAAATATTGATTTCTGCACTCTGAAAATTTTATAATATGATCTTGTTTTCTTTGCATTATTAGAGGTCTGAAAGCTCTGCATCTTTTTTGCTATTTCAGTCATTTCCCATTTTCTGCAAATAAATGACAATATTTTAATTTGGAATTTTGGAGAAATGTTATCTGTAGTTTATAGAATAAAACAACAATGTTTATTTTACTCAAACATATACCTATAAATGGCAAAATCAGAAAAACTAATTCAGAAACTAAAGTGATCTCTTAATTTTTTCAGAGCTGTATATACCAGTCACTTTTAGATGAGCACAAATATCCACTATCTTTCCCTGGTTTTGCTTCATTGCATGTCCAATTTAATCTCACTTTCTGCGGACACTCTGACCCAAGAAATGTTTTAGTCACAAGGCCTGGTTCTTGTAGCAGCCTGTATTCCCATAACTAGTGGTAAAGTTTTGCTCTAAAGAGTTACAACAACATAAGCGGCAGTTGCCTTTTTTGGTAAATGTTCTTACCTGAAAGTTTACTAGATCGACACAAAACGAATTTGATAGAGAAAGTCCTAATGAGTGGGTTGGGTAATTGGATAGAATAAAAAATGAAAATAAAATTGAATTATTATTTAATACTGCTGCACTATACCTTCTTGTATATATATGTGAAGAAGGCGTTAGGATGTTTATGTATGTTTCTGTCTCTTGTGTGTTTTCTGACATGAGCTTGCCACCTGGGTTTATATAATGAACAATTCATTTAATAAAGAAAATCTGAACATGGTAATTTAAGCTCTATTGATTTTAGATTTGGAAAATTTGGATAACTTACTCCCTTTTTTGCGCCCAGTTGTCAAGCTACTCAGCTCTATTATGGAATTTCTTTCTAGTTAGCCAGGCTCTCTGTTCACAAGTGCATGCATGCTGCTTTTGTGATGAACCAGTTGACCTGAATCTCTGCATTTTTTCAGCATTTGCACTCCTTATGTAACAGTCTCTTTGCCATCATCTAATAAATTCTTGGTTGTTTCTGAAAAGGTGAAATATAAGGAGAAGTTTGACAAAGAGTTGAAAGGAAGGAAACCCCAGTATGACTTAAAGAACAGTAAGATTTACCAGACCCTGAAGGACGCCAGTGAACTTGCAAGTGAGGTATGTACTTTGGGTTGTACTTGTGTGTTTTTCCTTGTTTGAAAGTAAACATTTAGATACATATAGATCTAAGATAGATATAAGATGAACCATATTGTTTATTTTTTTTTCTTGCAGGTGAAGTACAAGGGTGACCTGAAGAAGATCCATAAGCCTGTGACTGACATGGCTGAGTCTTTGTCCATGCAGCACAGTCTGAGTACCAGCAAGCTGTCCAGTGATGTAAGATTTTTAGAAAAATATTTGATTTAACCCCCCCCTACCCCCACCATCATGTGGACTCTTCTTATACACCGTAACCTTCTACTGCAACCTATCCTATACTTTACTTCCTTTATTTCTCATTATAACAGCACCATTAGCACCATTATCTATATCCTTCTCATTCTCAAATACATCACCTGATACACTTACCCATTCCTCACGGACATCATCTGGTAGTGACCCTCACCTCCTCATTTCTGACCTCTTCTCTTACTAGCAATTCAAAATATAAACTTTCACATTCATTCTTTCTTCACCTACATGTGACTCTTGATCTGATCTAATAGAACTCTAACAAATCTATATTTCTTCTTCATAAAAATAACAAATGAACCTCCCTTTTCAACCACCAATTTAACCATGCTCCTTACATTTTCTTTTTTTTTTTTTTTTTTTTTTACTAATGTAGCAATATTTTTTTAATTTTTATCTACAAATTGTCATGTGCACTGACATGCTAAAAGTCATGGGATAACAGTTTATAAACAGATCATAAAGTGTAACCTGTGGGGACATATTGAGAAGAAACTGTTGTAAGGTGTTTCTTGTGAGTGAGGTTGAACTCTGGCCAGCATGCTCATGGCAAGGCGACATGAATTATTATCGTAACATGAGTTTCGGCGAGGTCGAATAGTGGGTGCCAGATGGACGGTACATTTCATTTATGAAGTTGTGCAAACATTTGTCATTCTTTGATGCAGCATTACCACCCACAGTGGACAGCGGAGTGGTTGGTAACGATCATGAACAGAAGCGTTTGACTAGAATTGTCTGTGCAGGCAGACAAGCACAGTGTTCTGTAACTTCCATTGGACATTCTAGTCCCTGTCCCATAATTTTTAGCATGTCAGTGTGCTTTTGTTATATTACAAGATAAAATCTTGCCAATCTCTTTTTTAAACTTTGATTTTGCATCATTATGATAGGTAAAGGCAAGATTTTTTAAAATATATAAATATATATTTTACATGTTAAATATAACATTTAGGTCTTTACCTGAAATCACTTTTTTAACTTGATGTATTTGTTGAAATTAATAAGAGGTGGTTCAGAACAGTAGTTTAGTTGAATTGTTGTACTGAGCTGCATTGGTGGACATTCCCTCTCAGTACCAGTACAAGAAGAAATTTGAGGAGAGTAAAGGTCACTACCACATGATCGCCGACACACCTGAGCAGCTTCATCACAAAGAGGCATCAGAGCTGCAGAGTCACGTAAGTTTCACTTGTTCTTGCATTGTCCAGCTGATATCACCTGCTGACTGTATTTGTGTGCAGTCCCTCCATTTCTTTCAATTAAAAGTAGTGTTCATTATGTAATATAATGCTTGGTTTTAGTGCTCTATTAAACCTATTTTACAGTGACTATTTCTGGATAATTTATGCAGTGTTTATGGACCTAGTAAACCTTTTTCACGTCACTTAATTAAAACTTAAGCTGTTTATATATTTAATGTACAATAAACTTGATAGCTTTTCATTTTAATACATTTTCCCAGCAGTTACAAAAACATAAACTTTCTTCTAGAGGTAACATTTGGAACTCATCAAGTCACTTGCCTGAAAATGCTGAGGTTTTGTAATGCTGTTTATCAGGTGCAGAAACTGCGCATTGTGCTTCTCTACTTAATATATAATTTTAATTTGAATTCATTTAAATGATTTAAGATTTTTCCTATTTTTTGACAAACAGTATTTTTTTATGAAATGGATAAATTCAGATTTGGATTTTCACTTTGGTTTAAGCACTTACATTGCATTTGCCTTCACGATATGTTTGATATTTGTGATTCTCTTCAAATGCAGGTGAAGTACAAGGAGAAATATGAGAGAGAAAAAGGCAGGGCCATGCTGGACTTTGAAACTCCAACATATGTGAGCGCCAAGGAAGCACAGCATTTGCAGAGCCAGGTAAATAATAACATTCACCAATAACATCCTACAAATGTGATCTGCTTAAAAATACTGGCCTTTCGTGGATCTTGTAATTTAGCAATAGTAATATACTGTGTTACACTCTACTTGTTTATGCTCTTTGTTTTTATTCTGAAAAAACAATTTAAATATATGCACTTCCTGAACTCTGTTCTGACCTGATGGTGCATGGTCACTCTGGTACTTCAGAACTTTGTTTGCATCCAGGAACAAAGGGTGAATTGTGCTTCTTTTATATATGGATAGGACATTTTACTCTTTCCAGTCTGGACATGCATGCATCCAAACTATTCTCTGAGCTTAAGGTACACAATGCCAAACTCTCTGAATATATATCACATAAGGGGCCGATCAGTGTTTTTGGGGCTGATACATACTGATTGGCATTTGTCTCTTACAACAATCAGCCAATGGCTGATAGCAATCAAGTGTGGGGACTGGGTGCCACAGCAAGCTGTGAGAGTTTGAGAATTGAATTAATGTGATCTTGTAAGACAAATAGATTGGCTAAATTATCAGTCAATCACATATTTGGGCTGAGAACTGTCTAATCAGTCCTTGCATTTTTAGTATTAATAGAAGAAGAAGATTACAAGGGTACAAGGACTTAAAAGGGTGTGTTCCCTGGTGATGCAGTCAGTGGCAGTAGGTTCCAGAAAGCATAATTAACTTTGCTCTCTCTGGGTGCGTAGGATGTCCCATCCTCTCCCCCATTATTCAGTAAGATGCTAACCAGAATCAGTGTTAGTTGACATAAGAAAATTGGTAATTAGCGATTTCCTCTAGTCCAAGATGTGGTTGGCTGACTGCCTGTGACTCAGAGGAAGCTAATTCTCTCAGCAATCATAGCATCATCAGAAAGGGTTTTGCTTTATTGAAGATGAATAATTTTTATAAATCATAAAAAAACAGTGCAGGAGATGGTAAAGGAGATGGTAAAATACTGTCTGTTTTGTTGTGTGTGTTTTGTGTTTTGTGTGTCTTTTACTCAGTACCTTGTACCAGTGTTCCAGTGTGTTAAATTGTTTGAATGTGAATATGTGAATATTCACATGTGAATGTTTTCAGCACCATGTAAAAGATCAGAAGTGGCCAAACACAATGTTGGTTGAAGAGCTGTACAGTTTTCATCAATCTGTATTATGAAGGCTTCACGTGTATTTCACTCTTTTATCTTTGCGGTGGATAGAAAGAGTATAAGAGGGATTTTGAAGAGTACACAAAAGGAAAGAACCTCTCAGGCTTGGAGGTCACCCCTGCAATGATACATGTCAGACATGCAACCAAAATTGCTAGTGAGGTAACAGATGGGTTTGTCTATATTCTGTTTTTCCCATCCTGGTAATCATACTAAGAACACAGCACCCACAGCCACACACCCATATTAACACAGTGAGTGCGGTGGATGTTCCTGGTCACACCCGAGTAGTGAGCAGGCTGTGGTTAGTTTGCATGATTCACCACCCAGTCATAATACACTCAGTAATACCCCTTCCCTGTCCTGAGTGTTTTGTAGAAATTTGTTTTATGTTACAAGTGTTCTATGAAAGTTTTAGGTTCTCTGTGAGTTTGTTTGTCAGTTTTGTCTTGCTTTTTTCAACCACCCTCCAGTATGATAGCTTACCCATGTGTGTATTTTAATTACCCTTTTTTAAGTATTCATTTTAGTATTTAAATTAAATATGTAAAAATGTACATTTTAAGGAATTTTCTACAGTTTATATTCTAACTCTCTTTCTAGATACGCCAGTGCCTTTTTCTGGTCTTTCAAATGTCAATGCTGTTAATCTAATCTAAGAACAACCCCATATCAGTAAAGGCTGTGACAGTATGGAAAACACAAATTTAAAAAATGTTTTTTTAAATACATTCACATTTACTTTTATTTCATTGCAGACAGTATGAAGCCAATATATTCCATAGGACATTTCTGCATTAATACTGCATAAGTGTAAAGTACTTTTGACAAGGGCACTAACAGGATCACATACCATAACTATCTTTTTCTCTTTAGTCCAGTGCATGAAGTGTCCATTTTTACAAAAAAAAGATCTGGAGTACTGATTTATTTGACCACAGTACCGGTATATGTTTCCACTGTGTGATGGTCAATTCCAGATGCCTCCAAGGCCAAAAAAGTCAACACGCTTTCTAGATATGGTTAACATGATTGCAATCACCTGTTAACATCACCTGATTGAAATCACATCATTATATACTGTTTTGCCTCCATCTTATTTTTTGTAATGTGTTGCATCAAGTTAAAACTAAAGTATCTATGGTTCATTCTGTCTATAATAGAGTCAATGTAAGAAATACTGCTTTTTTATTTCCATTTTTCATTTTGTTCTTTCTAAATTACGATTGTACATTTACTGTGGTTGTATAGCAGTAGTCACAATTATCATATGGAGTAACTTGAGTAGACCCCTACCTGATTCAGCAGTGTCATTTACTTAACTTTCAGCCAGCACAGAAACTAAAAAAAAATTTTTGGATGTTAGATTTGGAATAAACGTGATCACCAGATGGTCCAGAGTATTGGTTCTGTCTTTACCCAAACAAACTAAAGAGTTTAGCATTAGGAACACCTAGGCTTAAGATGGAGGTTTGGTGAAAATGAGCCCTGTGTGAACTGTACTGTGTGTGTTTGTCTGTATGTCTGTGCCTACTTGTGTGCTTTCTCTGCAGTCTCTTTATTTTTCTCTACCCTGTAGAAAGAGTATAGGAGGGATCTAGAGGAAGGGGTGAAGGGTAAAGGTCTTACAGTTCTGGAGGAAACTCCTGAACTACTGAGAGCAAGAAATGCTACTCAGATCCTGAATGAGGTAGGATGTTGCTAGGTGAAGCCGAACACTGTATCACGCTTCTTCCTTCTTCCTCTTCTTAATGTCTTCACTCCTCCTGGCCTCTTTACCACACTAACAGGGCTGCACTAAAAGTGCTAAGTCCTTCTGAGCCTCGCTAACCACTAAAAACACCCACTTCGCTAATGGACCACCCCACCCATCCATCTAACCAGGTTTGGTAATAAAAGTTTGCTATTGTAGCACTTCCCATTTAAAATGTTTTCTTCCATTCCTCATCAAACTCGCCTGCGTTTTAATATCACTCTTATTTTCTAACAGGACTTTCCCCATATGCTGTTTAAATCTTCTTATTGTTCTTTTAATTATAGAACTTCTTAACTCTCATCATAACATCTGATATCAGTCTTGTAGACTTTAATCACCCTTGCAGTTCCTTAGCTTTGCAAATGTAGTGTATTTTAGGACTGTATGATCATACAATCACTAACACTTTCTCATCATCCACAGAGAGAGTATAAGAAGGCTTTGGAGCATGAGATTAAGGGCAAAGGAATGTTGGCTTTGGCCACTGATACCCCAGACTTCGTCAGAGCAAGAAATGCCACGGATATCCTCAGCCAGGTCAGTGAATCATCTCAGTCGTCATCTCAAGTCTAAATAAACCCACTGATTCACACAAGTGAAGAATTAAATTAGCTGAAGGAGTACAAGGACCAGTAACCTCCCATGATACAAAAGTAAACAGTAAATTGCCAGGGCTTTTGAAAAAAAAAAAGTAAATTGTAAAAATAAATAACTTTTATGGAGCACATCATTGGTTAACCACTATAAGATTATTTGTAGCAAAATAAATTAGGAATTAAAATCATTGCATGTTTAGAATGCTACATCATGTCTATAAAAATACACTTAACAAAAAACACAGAGAGAAAATTATTAACTCCTAAATGTGTGGGTCTAACAAATAAAGTCAGAGTAAGTCCACTTTCCTAATCTCTGGTTTAAGAAGAGGTTTAATAGACCTCTCAACAACAGCATCAGAAGGCAAGTTAGCTGCTTTGAGTTAAAGTCAGCTGCTTTGTTACATAAGATTTTTTAACCATTCATAAATATTCAATCAAAAATAACTAAGATAAGTTGGATCATGTCTTTGTCACGTGTTAAACTTCACCTAAATATATCATAAAGAAACACTTTTTATGTTTTAATTTTTGCCAAATTACATAAGGATATAGCTTACTGTGTGTTTTTAAATATTATGTTTAGTGAAAAATGACTAGTTAAAAATTCAATTTTATTCAAATATACCATAATATTTACTTTTTCACAGAAAAATAACAAATTCTATAGTAGTAAATATACTAATATTCAGTGAAAGATAACTCTAATAAGGTGGAACATTTGTGTGTGCATGGTGTGTTGTATCCAATATCACATAAATATACCAGAAAAATCACATTTTTTATTTTTCACCAAAATCAGCAAATTACACAAGGCTTCATTTGTAAGTCTTAGCTTTATGAGTGTTTTTGTACCATTCTTAAATATTCTTATATTCAGTAAAAAAAAAATCAAATAAGGGGGGAAATATCTATGGATAGTGTGCATTATCACCCTAAAATACAAGATAAATCACTTATTTATCTTGATTATTTATTTTAATATTTTACCAAAATAGCTATAGTTTTACCTTTATCAGTGTTTTTGGACTATTCTTAAATATTCTTATATTCAGTGAAAAGTAACTCAGATAAGGTGGAAAAAAGTATTTTGTGTTGTATCCAATATCATTTAAATATACCAGTAAAAATACTTTTCAGGCTATAGTCTTACCTTAATTAAAAAAATGGTCATTTCAAAACATTTCTATTTTCGTGGTGTAAAATAACTCAATTTAAGTGGAAAGTGTGTTTGTGTGTGTAATTCACTTTATCAAATTTCAATAAAATAATCTTTATAGTGTACTTCAGGTAAATTCTCCATAAAATGAAATAAATTTAATTAATGAGTGGAAAACTATAATTTAATAAGTGATTCTCAATATAGCTCCTAGAGACGCCCTGCACTGCAGATTTAACTATTCAGTTTTTCCGACTGCTTTCCGAGTTGTAGTTATAGCAGGAAAACAACTAAAATGTGCATGACACTTTTATTTGTTTTCTATGCAAACCATATCACCTTACCTGTCTTATAAGTACCTAAAGGTAAAGCCTTTTCTTTTTTACAGATTAAGTACAAGCAGAATGCTGAGCACGACAGGGCCACCTACACCACTGTGATTGACACACCAGACATCATTCATGCTCAGCAGATCAGAAACATCGTGAGCCAGGTAAGGGTGCCCAGCCAACCCATGAATTATGGGACATAATTGGGTCAAATTTTACTTTTTGAAAGTATATATATATTTAATTGCTTTGTGTCATGGATTCATTTATCCAGCTATCCAATCATGCTCTGCACCACGAGTAATACCATTCATATTCACATCCAACAGAAAAAATACAAGGAGGATGCAGAGAAGACCATGTCTCACTATGTGCCAGTTCTGGACACTCCCGAGATGCAGAGAGTCCGTGAAAACCAGAAGAACTTCAGTACTGTAAGTGTTAAAGCCTAAAACGTCGACTCTGACTGTTTACTGTGTCTGTGTTCCTTCCAGTATCATTTCTTTGTCTTTTGTCTTTTGTGTTTGACTGAAGTACAGTTTTAGATGAGTCTTAACCGTAAAAAAAACGTAAAAACAATATTATCGTTCTTCTTGATGAAACACAGTGGTGGCTCTTCATTCATTTGGGCCTTATAATCATACTTTCTTGCACTGATTTTTGTATTGATGTGGCACAGTTTTTTTCTATGTACATTGTCTTTTTTTCCATGTTAACTGCCCTTGCTCTCTTTTTTCTTTAGCAACTGTACCAGGTTGACCTTAAAAAGAGTAAGGGCAAAGTTACAGCAGTACAGAACACCCCTGAAATGCTTCGTGTTAAAGAAAATACAAAGAATTTCAGCTCGGTACCTACTGCTCTCTGAGTATATTTTTTCTCTCTCTTTTTTAAACATTTTTCCTAACAACCTACTTTTCACTTTTTCTCTTTCTCTTTTGAATTCTTGCTTTTTTGCTTTTTTTTTTACTGCAGTTTACTATAACAAGACCCTGCTATGCAGCCCCAGTCCTATATCATATGTAGGCTTTGGTATAGTTATTAACTACACTTTAGCAGATCACAGCCTAATAGTGTGTTGCTGCTTAATTGATTTGTTTAAAACTGCTGTCCTAACCACTTTAGGAACTAAAACCTTTATGCTTCTCTACATTCTACATGTTGCCAGTTCTTTTACAGTCTGGGCATGTTTGTCTTCTGTTGAGAGTCTATAAAATTCATGTGTGTCAGATTTCTTTTCCACATCATTGCAAGTTTAGTTTCAGCAGCTGTGTGTTCCACATGGAAAAAGCAACAACAACAAAGATAAATCATCTTTACCTGTACACTTTTAAAGATTCAGTACAAGGAGGATTTGGGAAGCGGAACTGCTATTTCAGAAACGCCTGAAATGGAGAGAGTTAAACGCAATCAGGAGGCTATTAGCACGGTACACTGCAGTGTGACCCTTTCCCAGTGTAACCTATCATCCTATCATATGTGCTAATCACAGTGTTCCTCCCCTACTCATTTACACCTGGTCATTCATACGTCAGGTGTCGCATTCAAGTGTCAGGATTACATCTGAATAAAGCCAAGTCACATAAAAATGCTAAACACACCTAAAATACACCTAAAAATATATAAACAGTCAAGACACTTTTAGAACAGAAACAAAATCCATCCACCTTCAAACCAATTTACTTAATTGCTTCTACCTCTCAAAGTAGTGCAACCAAAACACCAGTAACCAGATTTAATCTAAGTGTAAGTAAAAGCATGTGGTTAAAATCTTACAATTAATGAAGTGACCAGGTGTAAATGAGGTTCTTGCGAGTGCTCAGTCAAAATAAAGACCCTTCCTTTCCAATCATTTTAATCAAAACTTCATCTCAAATCCTTTATCAATGACTTTGTTTTCTAATGTGTGTACAGTTCATGTCAAATAGCCCTTCCAAAAGTGTACCAATTATTTTATTTCTATCCCATTCCTATATTATAATCTTTGACTATGTATTTCACTTCTGAATATGTAACATGGCATGATCCATGTTGATTAGTGTTATTCTCTTTTTATTTTGTATGTGTCTTCTTCCTTTATTTTTATATTCCTATATACTATATATGTTTACTATGTGCTTTCTGTATTATTATGTCTCCTGTATTTCTGTGCCACGAATCACTGAAATACAGATCAAATACAAGGATGAGTTAGGTCATGGCATATCTATACCAGACCTGCCTGAGGTGAAACGTGTGCGGGAGACTCAGAAGAAGATAAGCTCGGTAGAGTTGTTTTTGTCTCTGTAATAGAAATCTCTACCCCTCACTTTTATAGTTTAAATGTGGCCAGTTAGCTTGTTTTATACTTTTTTATTATTTAACGATTTATTATTTCTTATATATTTATTATTTGATTTAACATTGTCAATCTGCTTTTCTTTTTTCCCTCTGATTTTATTCTATTTTATTATAACCATGGTCTTAAATTGAGTTTAAGTTTACATTTTTGTATAATGACTTCATACCCATTTTTGCTTTAAGATTCATTACAAGGAAGATTTAGGAGGAGGAACTGCTGTGTCAGAAACACCAGAGATGGAGAGAGTCAAACGCAATCAGCAAAATATTAGCACGGTACTCCGTGGTTTGAGCCTATCTATCCCAGTCATCTGTCATTGCATCATCGTACTCCCTGCATATCTTTCCTTTGAGATAAACCTGTTAGAGTCCCCTGGTTAACAGCAGGTATCCCTTAAAACAGAGATTAGCACATCAAATCCTTCATTGATAACATTCATGTACTTCATGACAAACCTATCAAAAGCTAATTCTCCTAAAAGTTCATATTTAACTCAAAATTATTGATTGCTCTTCAAAAAAAACAAACAAAAAAAAAAACAAAACAAAAAAATGGTTTGGGATGGTGAACCTTAACGTTTTAGCACTTTAATTTTTTTTTTACTTGTCTGTCTTTACTTTTTTCTCTTTGCTGTTCTTCTTACTCTACAGTAACAGTATTTTTCTTCTTTGCAGATTTTGTTGTTTTCTGTGTCTGTATGTTCATGTTCTGATTTCGCTCCATTTTTGCTCTGTGTATCTTGCAATCCATCTTGTCTGCATGGAACCAAATCTGTGGGTAGATAAAGTACAAAGACTCACTTGGGCGATGCACAGCCATACCGGACCTTCCTGAAGTGAGGCGAGTCCGAGAGACTCAGAAGAACATCAGCTCGGTAGTGGAAGCTTCACAGAGTTTACATCAGCGCATGAACTCTCACGCTGCTCCACTTTCACTCCTCCACCATAACTACCAACTGTCCATCCAGTCCATCACCTGCCAAACTCTGAGATGCACAGTGGAGTCCTGATTTAAACCTGTTTTCCTAATCGAGTATCCAAAAAGAACATCACCTCTACCAAAATCATCCCAAGATCTAAAAAAAATAATCAAGGCTTTCATGAGATTTTACTTACCAGCTCCAAACAATGCATTTAACCCATCATAAGTTTAACCTCCTTTTTCTTTTGTTTCATTATAAACCTACAATCCACCATCATCTGCTTTCTTTAATTTGCTTTTCTTAACACTTTACTTCAGGGTTCTGTATACTCTACCTGATCAAAAGTATGTGGACACCCCTTCTTATGTTAACAGGTGCATAAGATTAAACACGCAGATTTTGTGTGTCATTCAGAAGGCCATAAGTGTTCAAAGTCTTGGACAGAAAAGTGCTAAAGCATAGAGCAGCATAGACAAATAGTGTATCCTTGGCTGCAGTGACGACTGACAAAACATTCCAAACTGTCTCAGGATGGAAGAGCTGTTCATCAGGAGCTTCGTGGATTGGGTTTTCATGGCCAAACAGCTGCGAACATGACCCCAGTAGAGCAGTTATATTGATGCCTGCTTCCTCACTCTAGAGAACACACTATATCTGGCAGTTAGAAGAAGTTTTTTTCATGGTTTGAGTTGGACTATTGAACTGCGTGACAGTAGTTGCTTAGTCCATAAAGCAAGAAATGGTTTGTTGAGTTCAGTGTGAAAAAATTGGAACATGGATCCTACTAATGCTCTTTTTTAAATAATTTTATTTCAAATGTTCTCCCATTTTTCTCCAGATTTAGCTAGACCAATGTCTCACCCATTCAGTTGCAGGTCAGCTGTATAACTCGAGATGCCACAACACAAGGAGTGCAAAGACTAGGACATACCTCCTCCAAAACGTGAAGTCAGCTACTATCCTTTTCGAACTGCTGCTGATGCAATATAGCCGAGTAGCATCACAGCGCACTCGGAGGAAAACACAGCGACTCAGTTCTGATACATCAGCTCACAGACACAGCCTTGTGCTGATCGATATCACCCTTTGGAGTGACGAGGTCAATTGTGCTGATGCAGCTGATGACAAGCCTCATGACCAGGATTCAAACCAGCGATCTCCTGATCATAGTGGCAGTGCTTTGGACCAATCAGCCCCCCCTACTAATGCTCTTGGCAGAATGAAAGCAGACCTTATTTCCATGCTCTAAAATCTAAGAGGGGGATCGACTCTATATTATGTTCAGATGTTCAACAAGCATATAAAGGGTGGTGTTTGGGTGTCCACATACTTCTGGCTGTTAAGTGTGTATATGGGATATACCCTCCATCTGTGTTGTGAACTGTGTTTGTTGGTTGTGTCTGTGCTGGGCACCATCTCCCGCTAGTAGTGCAGGAGTATGGTGAGTGTGAATGTATGGTGAGTGTGAATGTGTGATTAGTGTATTAGTGTATCTCTCTGACTGGCTTCTCTGGCCACTGTTCTTCTCCACTACAGGTTTTATATAAAGACACATCTGCCAAAGGAACCCCAGTGGTATTCACTCCTGAGATGGAGCGGGTCAAACGGAACCAAGAACACATTAGCTCGGTACTCAGTTTCAGGACGTGTGGTGTCCGTTATAACCTGTCTAACTCCCTCTTTCTGTTTAGGTGTCTAATATTATTAACGTCATTCTTCCATTTGCTGAATATAACTCCTTTAATACAGCTGTGATTTACTGAAGATGGATTTAATACAAAATTCCCTCATTCCCCCCCAATCCTGTAGCACTTCTCTGGAAAGTGTGAAACCTGCTAATTCATCCGTGTGAGGTCACAATAACACTGTGTCTGTCTTAACGGGTGTTTGTTTCCCACCTGTTTTCTGTGAGAGGAGGTAATAATGCACTATTTCCTGTATTTATCTTATTTTCTGTGTACTGCTCTTTCTCTCGGCTAGGTGCTGTACTCAGACAGCTTCCGTAAGCAGGTGCAGGGCAAGGCAGCGTTTGTGCTGGACACCCCTGAATTGAGACGTGTGAGGGAGACCCAGCGCATCATCTCTGGGGTGAGCTTCTGTTTAATCAATACGTTTATTACATCAAAACAGCTACAGAGGATTTACTGTAGATATAACTCACAAATCAGTTAGCAATAATTAAAATCAATATTTAGGTTATGCAGGTTTGTCAGAGATTTGAGGACAACACACTCTAAAATATATAACAGTGTACGTTTTAAATAAATGCATTACTATAACGTATACTTTATTTACATTTTATTTGAATTCAATTTAACTCCTTATTTTGACATTGTGAAAGTTTGCACACTACAGAAATGTACTTAACGCACACTTGAAATAAATATATAAAAATATATAGAAGCATAATAATACAAAAAAATGTGCAAGACAATACCAATTATCCGTACAAGCATGTTATTTTATTAAGACAGAAACTAGTAGTACGTTTGTACTCCATTGTACATATATATTTACAAGTGTATTTTTAAAACAAACAGCATGATAGTGATGCATTTGTAATACCTATAAAGTGTGTTTTAAATTAACTGTAAGTATATTTAAAATATGAGTTTGCCTACATTTTAATACAATTCAAGTTTGGATATTGTATCCAAATATACATGTGTACAAAAATGTATATTAAGTACACAATTAGTTAATTCAATTTTAGCATTGTTTAAGTGCATTGCTCATTAGTGTGGCTACATCTACACTTAAGTGCACAGTTTTAGCAGACGTGCACATGAAGTTTAACATATTTGAGTACTTGTTCACTGGGGTAAAAAGCGGTGGGCAAATTTAGAAAACAACCCTCATCATCAGAGCTTATTTTAGTGATGGTCATCAGTTGGCAAGTTTTTTTTTAACATTTAAAAATGGATTTGTGGCACTTTTAGTAAAAAAGGAAAAGGTAAGAGCGCTTTATTTACAAGCAAGCTATTTCAAGCTTTTTACAAAATAACTAGCTAGAAAATAGTCAAACAAAAAGTACTAACTACTTCACACTTCCCTGTTAAACAACAAACAGGCATTGAACCAGGTGATGCAAACAAATGTATTTCTTTATTTACTCTTAATTCACCCAGATTTAACCTGGTTTTAAATGTTAAAACAAAGCACTTCCCTAAAACAGAAGAGTAAAAAAGCATAGGCAACATGCAGCTAAACTGCATTAAAATAGAACATTTCAAAAACAAAAACAACTAAAACGGCACATTGTGTGACAACAGTACTCTCGCAACAGCAGCTAGCTTAGATTTTTAGACTCCCCCCCCATATTTTCTTGCCAGGCCTTCTATTGGTCAGCAAGAGCTGGAATCAGAAGCAGTTCTTGGAGGGGGAGAGCCAGGAAGAGAAACAAAACACAAAAAAAACAGTGATTGCACAGAACAATCAATCAGAGAGACTTAATTATGTGGAACCATTGAGGCCATAGTAGTAATTTTTGTGCATATATCTGCTTTAAAATGTAGATTTATGCAGCAACATAAAAAGTCACAAATAACTACTTATAACTGTAATAAAAACCTTGTAAAGTGGTTAACAAGTGCCTCAACTAATAATTGATTGATATTACTTATTCCTAAACATAACTTTTATGAATTGAGACATTTGTTGAATTGTAACTAATGTCTGTCTTAACTAGTCTTGATTAATAATTAGCGGAGACATCCTGTCATAAGTACTGTTAATTAAACCTTACGTACCCTTATTGTAAAGTATCATTTACACAAATGAAAACATCACAACAGCAATTCCAAGCTTTTGATCTGTGTTTTGTGATGTTTCCAACAGGTGCAGTACCACCAGGACTTTGAGAAGCAAAAGGGCAGTTTCACTCCCACCACCAGTGACCCTGTGACTGACCGTGTGAAGAAAACCATGCAGGACTTGAGTGACATCAACTACCGTGGCATTCAGAGACGTGTAGTAGAGATGGAGAGGAGACGCGCTGTAGAACATGACCAGGAGACCATCGCCGGTCAGTTCATTCAAGCACATTAAAACCAACAGCACTTAAACATTATATATTTGTAGTACTGTATTACTATAAAATGTAACAATAACTCTTTCTAACTCTTTTATTCACAGACTTGCGTGTGTGGCGCACAAACCCCGGCTCTGTGTTTGACTATGACCCTGCTGAGGACAACATCCAATCAAGAAGTCTGCACCTGATGTCAGGTATGCAACTGTCTCAGAATCTGTACAGTTCAAACAACGTGGCTAACTTTCTTGCTTTCTTGAGATGGAATTTTGAGCTCAGAGATTTCTGTATTTTTCAGTTCAAGCCCAGCGCCGCAGTAAGGAGCACTCTCGCTCCACCAGCGCCATGAGCGGAGTTGGAGACGAGAAATCTGAAGTGTCTGAGACCGTGGACCACCACCTCTCCCTCTACAGCAACGGATTCCCCACTACCACCACCATAGGTACATCAAAAAAGCACTGTACATCAAAAAGAACTGAATCAACAAGAAAGCCATTCAGCACTGAATAATGTTTTTTTCTGTTAAGACCATATACCATATTTGCACTACTGATATATACTATTTATACTGTCATTCCATCTCAATCACCATCAATATTGCACTATTGTCTTACGTATGTTTATTGTGTCTTGTTGTTTTGTACATATAGTGTCTCCCACTCTTTTATATTATATATCTATTTATTTATTTTTTTTTACTTATATTTATATATCTATTTCTCCCCACACTACTGCACCTTGTTTTTGTCTCATATATGTCTATTGTGTCCCTGCTGTATTGTACTCATAGTGTCTCCCATTCTCCTTTATTATATCTATTATCTGTACTTGCTGTAAAATTGGGAAGGATAGTAACGTAATTTCAATTCTCTGTATGTCCTGTACATATGCAGTATTGACAATAAAACTACTTGACTTGACTTGACTAAAGCAGAAATGCTACTTTCAGACGCTCAGAAAATGTTCATTTTCTTTCCTAAAGGCTACCAGCACACTAAGACCATAGAGCTTCAGCAGAGATCATCTTCTGTGGCCACTCAACAGACTACTGTGTCCTCTGTGCCCTCACATCCATCCACCACTGGAGTAAGTAGGATTTTAGAAAAGGTGTAGTTTTTTCAGAAAATATTATATAGTAGTATGAGGTCCAAATATGTAAACTTATGTAGACACTACATAAGGGGATTTTTTTTTTTTTTTTTATAAATAGTACAAGCTTGGGTATAATATTTTACAATGGCAAATTCATTGTCTTTTCAAAAAATATATTTTTCTAAAACTGATTGCTGCAACAGCTTCCAAAAAAAAAGTGGATCAGTGGAAGTAGGTAAAATCACAGCATGCTTGTGTGGTAGACTTGTGTTCCCCCACCAGACAAGCAAACCATGAAACATTACTGCTGAGAGTCTCTAAGCAAGACTTCCAACAACTTTATTAACAGCTAACTTTACAATTATCGTAAATATTAAAGAAATGGACAGAACAGGAGTATATATTTAAAAAAAGGCAAAAACACAACAGACTACCTTACCTGGGGACTTTTACCCCAAGATTTAGTTTGCTAAACTCGAGCTTCATTAAAGTCTATAACCACGCAAGTACATAGAGAACGAATAAAGGAGTGGTATTTTATGCAGAAGTTATCTTTTTGTCAGGGACATATCTGATCTGGATTTTACAGCTAGAGAAAAACAAGCCACAATGTGTCTCCATTACTGGTGCATAGCAGAGTGTGAGATCAGCCTGCCTGAAGTCCTGGCCTTTTTCCAACTGAGAGAGTGTGGAGTATTATGAAGCATATGGCAGCAAAAAAAAAAAATTCTGCTTTCTAAATCAAGTCCAACTGGTATCTTAACTGTTCAAACGTGATAAATCCTTAAAGGTAACGCCTACATTAGAGCAGTAAACAATTAACTGCCCTAAGGAAAAACGCCAATTGTCAAATGTTAGTTTACAAATAACTTTTTAAGTATATAACTGGGGAGGATAAAGGATAATTTATTTTATTGTGTTTATTTTGTCGTTCTTCTCCACAGAAAACCGTACGTGCCATGTATGACTACTCTGCTGCCGACAACGACGAGGTGTCATTCAAAGATGGAGATGTTATAGTGAACGTGCAGTCCATTGATGAGGGCTGGATGTACGGCACTGTGCAGCGTACTGGAAAGACCGGAATGCTACCAGCCAACTATGTGGAAGCAATCTAAAGACACGTGGGAAGAGCAAGGCATTCACTGGGCTAAAACACCTCAGGCATTTAGTCAAGAAGCTTGTTTATGAGTAGTTAATGTTAGAGTAGTTATGCCGCTGTTTGTCTGTATTAAAACATGCAATTTTGTTCAAGTCCGTGTCGCCCCTTCTTCAGTGGATGTGACGCAAGAAAACCGACAGATATTATACAGTACTTAAGTATTTATGATCGACCATTGTAGAGTATTTCTTTTATGTTCCAAACCTAGCGTAACGAGTGAGCAAATCAAAGCCCATTATTTTTGTATATTGCTGACAAATATCAGATTCAGTCGACTTTATGGAAAAAGGCTTCCCTGGAGTTTCCAGTGTTGAAACTTATGCACAAGAAGCGTTGGGCTTACTTTCTGTACTCATTTTTTGTGAAGGAAAATAACAGAGGGGTCAGACAAACATTACAAGGATAGTCAAACTTGCAAACATTGAGGTGACACCATCAATCTCTCAGATGTGAAAAAAGTGTACTGAAAAGTTATAAAGAAAACAAGCCTCTTCCCTCCTTGGCTGAAGGCTGATCACAAGTTGCATGTGTGTTTTGTTTCCTCAGAGATCTAGGGTTAGTTATATACCTTGGCTCAGTAGTTAATAAAGCACACCACGATTCTGCAGTAAACCAGTCTCTTGTCATGAATACAAGTCTTTAGGTTTTAAATATAATAGGATAAATGTTGTCAACAGTTTAAACATATGTAGTACACCTGTTTAGCATTCTCCTAAATCTGTCAGGTGTAAAAACCAAGTTAATTTCCAGAAAATTGCCTTCTTTTTAAAGCAGCCAAACTCCATCTATTTATTTGAGTCTTTATTTAAAAAACAAACAAAAAAAAGTAACAAACGTGAAACACACCATAGCCTACAGAAGTGTGTTGCAACAGCATAGAGATGCAGAACTAAATATTCACATTTCCCTTCACTGCATGCATGCGCTACCTTCTCACCTTAGTTTATGTACAGTTATTCACTAGTCTGTAAATGTTGGTTTTATACAATGTAAGGGAAGAGTCTGTTTAACATATGACTTTATGACTGAACATTAACTCACCAGACTTGAACTTGGAATTGTATCCAGAATGAGTTTGCTAAATAAAGTAAAGGCATCCAAAGAATTCTACACCATAAACTGAGCAGAAGGAAATCTTTCAATGTGTTTGGTAATCAGTTTTTCACCACATTCGAAGCACAAGTGTTTCCACAGCTCTCGTTAATGTTAACGAAAAGGACAAATGCTTTTTTTTTTTTTTTTTTTTTCGCTCCATAGTGATGTACATTCAGTTAAAAGTATTTTGTCTTCATTTATTTATTTATTTATTTAAAGAGTACTGGAATATTTAAAAAAGTGCCATCTGCATCCTGGTCTGCATTTAAGTCCTATAAAAACAGAAGTGAAGTCACCACTTCATATGATGCCATTATGTGGACATTAAAAATAGAACAAGCTGTTCTGAGAAAGTCCTGCTATCCATCTACAGGAAGGAAACAAAAAAAAATCAAAAAAAGAAAAAGGGATAAAATTATGATTAAAATCCAAGTAGTCCACTGCTAATAACCTGACAATGAAGAATAGATGATCCTTTCAGAAGATTCAGGGTTAAGATCCGGTTGCCATCAGAGTAAACTGTCCTCAAGTTTGCTGACTAAACGGGACTGAAGATGATCCACAATATTTCTCATCATTCCACTCAGCTGTTCGTGCATCGCACCCAGTTCCCTCGGCGTACAGCGACTGAGCTCCTCCGGGGTTAGTCGAGCACCCAAAGCAGCAACATCTGACAACAACTCCACAGATACTGGTGCTTCTTCCTTCTGCTCGGATACTGGTGTCATCTCTGATGTGAGAACATCTGCAGGTGAGTGAGGGGAAAAAAAATGCATCATATTAAATTACACTGCATAATTACCATCTCCATCTGGATTAAATCCTTAAACTTCTGTCAGATATACCTTGTGCATTTGTTGAAACGTGCTCCTCCTCTTGATTTGGAGCAGCATCTACCTCTTCAGGTTCAGAGGTCATTTTCTCCATTTCATCAAAGCTCTTCAGGTCATCAGGTCGTCCTTTTCGCTTTATGGAAGAAAGAGCTATTAGTAATAAAGCTTAAAGATTTTAGTTTAAGTACTTAAGCATTTATGTAACTGTTGTGTACCTGTTGTTCATGATAGGTTTTAAGTGCTTTCTTCACATTTGAGAGCTTTGGTGAGCGAACAGGGAGCAGCTTGATTTCACTGGGGGTAAGAGCACTTAAATCCCCAACGGTCTTGATGTTCCTGGCTCGAACAAGCTGACCAAGACCTCGTGGCCTAAGTATAGAGACAAAAATCAATGACAAAATGATACAAAAATGAACAGAAATCAAAATGTGATTGAGGATATATTTCAGACTGCCAGCCTAAATACAATTCTTAGACAATCTAGATTGTATCCTGATTCTTTTGACTGCAAAAAAAATATATATATTTATATTAAAAAAATTATACAAATCACACAATGTTTTTATCAGATTTAAACCACAGATTTAAACAGGTGGTTTTATGTGATTCTTAGCAGCTTTGTACAGATGCGTCTCAGTCTGGACGGTCAAATCAGATTTCCAAGTGTCTTTCACCAAACTGTTGGGAAGAAGGAAACCCAGCAGTGTGGCTATGTATATATTGACAACAGTAACCTATGCAGAAAGGTTTAATAATATCCAGACACGCAAATACAATTACATCACTTGAAAATACAAAGCGGACATTTATCAACAGATCTGATCTGAAAAGCAAATACTCTCACCCACACATTTAAATCATCTTTGTTGGTGTACATAACTCACCACATGTTGGAGGAAATCTGTGGAAGAACAGCCTCTACAGGAGTAGAGCAACAGACCAGAGCTGGATAAACGCAGTCCTTTGGAATTGGCCGAGGCTCCTGACTCATTTCAGAGATCTATTGCAAAATAAAAAAAATGACTTATCAATTATATACACCCCCAAAGTGAGAAAGAAACAAATGGGCACAAAAAAATTAAACTTACTAGGCATTTTTTGGAACTCTTATAACCTGGACTGCGAAGATTGCGGGGACTGAGCGTCAAAAGACCTTTGGTTGGAGTGGTGATGTACTGCAAAGAACAACAAATAATTTTCTTATATGTATACTAATTATGGGGAACTTTTTTTAAATTCGTAGATGCATCTCGATGCAGATGTGGATGAACCTGAATAGATTCACAAATTACCGAATTTGATTTTCTAGACTTTTGCTATAACAAAAACTGTGATGACAAGTTTTGCCACGTTTCAGGCTTCAAACTAAGATATGAAATTGTAATTTTTTGTGAAGAATCCGCAACAAGTGGGACAGTTGGATAAACTTTTTTCAGAAACAAAAAACTGAAAAGTGGGATATTGCAATATTATTCGCCCCCCTTGTGTTAATACTCTATAGTCACTTGTCTCGATCAGTTTTGCACATCGAGAGACTGAAAAGTTTGCCCCCTTCTTCCTTGCAAAACAGCTGGAGCTTAGTCAGTTTTTTTTAACTCTTTCCACAGATTCTCAATTGGATTCAGGTCTGGACTTTGACTTGGCCATTCTAACACATGGATACGTTTATTTGTGAAGCGTTCCATTGTAGGTTTTGCTTTATGTTTTGGATCATTGTCTTTTTAGAGGACGAATCTCCGTCTCAGACTCCCAAAAGGTTTTCTCCAGAATGGTCCTGAATTTGGTTCCATCCATCTTCATCAATTTAAACATCTTCCCTGTCCCGTCTGAAAAAAAGCAGGCCCAAACCATGATGCTGCCACCACCATGTTTGACAGTGGGGATGTTGAGGTGTGTGTTCAGGGTGATGAGCTGTGTTGCTTTTATGCCAAACATAACGTTTTGCATTGTGGCCAAAAAGTTCGATTTTGGTTTCATATCACCAGAGAACCTTTTTCCACTTGTGTTTGGTGTCTCTCCCAGGTGGCTTGTGGCAAACGTTAAACCAGACTTAAACGAGTTTGCTACACTGAAATTAAAGGGGGCGAATAAAACTGCTCGTTCCACTTTTTATATTTTTTTTCTAAAATAAGTTTGGAAAAATAAATTTCGTTCCACTTCATGTATGTGTCCCACTTATTGTTGATTCTTCAAAAAAATAATTTCAAATCTTTACGTTTGAAGCCACAAGTTTGAAATGTGTCACAAGTTTGAAAAGTTCAAAGGGCCGAATATTTTGGCAAGGCACTGTATTTAGTTGTATATGAATACCTTGGGTTGTCCGATAGATTTGGATCTTGGGGAACTGGTCCTTATTACTGGACTACGACGGTCAATGTCATCAGCCAGTTCCTGCTGGTAAATTGGGTTTGCAAAGGACACTCTGCGAGACTGGAGAAAACACAAACAATAAATAGATAATGCTTTAACTTTACTGCATGATAATAATAATCATTTAAAATTGCTGTGAGAAAGGTACAAAATTCTACCTTTAAAAGTGGAGATGGAGTATCATCTTCAAATTGCCTCTTCTGTCCTTTCTTAAGAATGCTGGTGGATGGGGAAGCTGTTGGGGACCATACGCCTCGAGTTACACTACCACTGGGACTCTGTGCTACTTCTCCACAAAGAGCTTCAGAGTACTTGTGCTTGGGTGGGGAGTCTAGGCATGTTTCAGCAGCGGAGGCAGTCTGAGGAGGCAGAGGGACCTCACTCAGATCAGCCTTTGGTTCGACTTCTTGGTCTTCTTGGTCTATCTGCGCATCTTCGGCATCCTCTTCTAAGTGAGGAGTAATACCATCCTCACCGATTTCCTGCTCATCGTCCTTCATTGGCAATTCAGGCTTTTCTTCACTGTCACAGTCAACTGCAATCTGCTGGACAGGTAATTCTGACTGGTCTTGGCATAGTGCGCCATCCTCCACAGGTTCACCGTGGTTCTCAGAGGCACCTTGAGGGCTTAAACGTAGAGACTGCTCATGACTAATGGTGTTCCCAGTGGGGCAGCTGTCATTTTCCTTTTCTTGAATCTTTTTCTCTGCATCACCAGCTCCTTCATCTGCATTTCCATTTTGGTCTTCCTCTACTACCTGGTTTGTATCTTCTTTCACACCAGACTCCTGGATATTAATTACATCAGGTTCTTCTACTGGGGTTTCAGTGGGAAGTCCTCCATCAGTTGTGTTAGTTAAAGCAGGTGAAGATTGATCACCAGCAACCACTGGACAGTTGTCTACAACTGCCACATCACCTTCCTTTTCTATTAAGTCAGGCTTGGCATCACTTAACTCAGATTGCAAAGTGTTAGATTGCTGAGAGAGTTCATTGTTTAGGTCTTGAGAAGCTTGAGAATCACTGGTAACATTTTCTTGAGAGAGGGCAGCGCTACGAGCCAGGAAACAGTTACAGTTTGCAGAACGTCTCCGACCACGACCTCTCTTAGTATGTGGGCATCTGTGCAGATCTGGAGTCTTTAAAACTACCTTTTCAGGAAGAACTAGGTTGTTCTGTGAAGATGCCAACGTTTGTCCCTCCATAGCCTTCTCTTCCATTGCAGCACTCTCCTCTACCTTCTCAGAATCTACTTCCATCTTAGATTCTTCATGTTTCTGCTCACTTTTAGCTGATTCTGCATTAGGTGACTGGCTAGCCTCATCTGATACAACAGGTTTGCTCTTCAGAACAGAAGGATCAGTTTGAGAATCACATTGTACATTCTCCTCCTGTTTTTCACTAGAAACATCAGAAACAGGACCTGAACTTTCTGGATCTTCAGTTACAGAAACCTTCTCCTCTTTCTCGTCTGAACTGGTCTTAGAAAGTATGCTCACACCTAAGCAGGCCTCTGGCTCTACTGGTTTCTCAGTCATTTCAACAGGATCTGCATTCTCCTTGTCCAACATTTTCTCTGAAACTTTATTATGCGCTGTTGTGTCTGGCACCACTTCAGAAGCCAATGATCTGTGGCCTCTAGCCTTTTTAGTTCTCTGGCCTTCTTTGGTCTCTGAAGTACCAGACTCAGAGTTCTCAACAGGCTGCAACAAACCTTGAGATGAGCGACGAGTGTTGTATTTGTTACGTCCTTGAGAAGAATCTTGAGAGTCTTTCGTTTCCTCAGTCTGTGAAGATTCAGAATTAACTGACTGGGATTGAGCAGCGTCTTTGCTGGAGGCCGCATCTTCCTCAGCCTTCTTCCGTCTCCCTGGTCTGCCTCTTGCAGGCGCCAAAGTCTGAGAACCAGACTGACTTAAGTCACTGACTGGTTCATTTTCATTTGCATGCTTTTCTTTGCTTTGCGCATCAGCAGCTTCTGCCCTCCTTGTTCTTTTTGGCCTACCAGGTGACTGACCATCAGCTATGTTTGGTACAGGTGTGTCAAGTTTGTTCTTTGAGACAGATACACCAGTTTGAGAATCAGTTTGGGAACCCTCGCCGCTCTGTGATTTATCTGAAACTTCAGAGCTGATAACAGACAGTCTTGTTCGCCTAGAAGGCCTACCCTGTGACTGACTCTCCGATTGACTTAATGGAGACTGCTTATCAGTGGAATGTTCAGTCTGGCTGTGCTCTTTACTCTTACTTCTACTTCTTACTTGTGGCGAGCTTACAGTTGTAGCCATAGCTATTTGGGAGTCATTTTGGCTATGATTCTCAAGTTCACCCTTGTTCTCTTCAAGAACTTTACCTCTTCTACTTCTGCCAGGCAAAACATTTTCGTCTTGCTTGGTAGGTGCAGGTTTTTCAGTCACAGGCAAAGCAGAACTATCAACAAAATCCTTTTTCTGCTGTTTACTTTTTAATTCCTCTTCACCTGGTCTAACCGGCTTACTTCTACGCCTGCCTGACCTCCGTGGCTCAGCCTGGCTTGAATTTGATACAGGAGAATGACCTTCTGAAGGCCCCTCAGGTGAAGCTTCTATTTCCATCTCTACCTGGGATTTATCCAAAGAATTATCTGCTTCATCATCAACTGCTCCATTCAGAACCTGAGTCTGAGTGTCTGGGATCACATCCTCCTCATCTCCTGTGCCTTCATTAGAATGATTAGCCACAGATGTCATCTCAGTCTCCATCTCTACATTTTCTTTCTCAGTCTGAGGCGCAGAATCCCCAGCTCCTGTACCAGCTTCCAGCTGTGAATGGGAAGAGGCCTTTGGAGACAAATGTTCTGACTTTGGAGTTTCCTGACTGTGAGAAGTCCTTGTAAGTGGGCCAGTAAATTTAGTAACACTCATTGGACTGGCTGGCCTGGGTTCTACATATTTCTCCAAAGTGATGAAGGACTGACGACGGCTGCTGGATTTTGGAGGAGTACCAGAGATCATGTCAGATGAACCAGACACATTCGGGCTGTGGTCCTTTGCAGTGGTGTCCTCATGCTCACCAGCATCTGACACTGGGAGGTCTCCAGGAGGCGACTGCATCTCAGTGTCTCCATCAGCATTGTTTGTTACTTTCTCTGGTGAATCATTCTCTGGGCAAACATTATTTTCTGCTTCTTTAGAGTCGCTCACAGATGATTCCTCAGTGTCTGAACCCTGTGGGGACAGGACACGTATAAGAGAAAATAGATGCTTTGGTGGTAGAAGCTTATTGGGATCCAAACAAAACACTAAAAATACAGTAATACATAAAAGTACAAATAGTTTTGATAGGCTAAACATAAAACCTTACCTTGGTTTCAACCTTATTTACTTTATCTTGAGATTCATCCGCTGGCAATTTATCCCTAAATAGAAACAAATTTGTTAAATATCTGCATGTTTGCTGACATTTTTGCTTTTGTATTGAAAATAAATTAAAAGGGATAGTACATACAAGGATTCCTCTTGACTCTGAGTGTACTGGGTGAAGACTGTAGTATCCAAAGAAGCATCCAGGTTATTGTACATGGCGGGGATGTCATCCCTATGGATGAAGAAGAACGAATTAATGAAAGAACAAACTAATAATCAAAGACACTGAACAGAAGGACATTTTAGTCTGGTATACAATTTGATAAGCTTACCTTTTTGTCCTTTTGACTTCTTTCTGGTGTTCAGTTAAAACCCTCTTCTTTGACTCAGGTGGAATAAAAACAAAATCGACAGATGCCTCTTCCTCAAGAACTTCTCTTCGTGGAGGCTTGGGAGATCCAAAATCTAGCTTTACCTGTAAACAATACATTTCATGTTCAGTTAAAGCCTCCATGGGTAGAGTACCTAAAACAAAAAAGGGTATTCTTCCAACTTACAGATACAGGCTTGGATGTGGTAGAGCTCCTTTCCTTTATTTCTCCTGCTTTAGCTAACAAGGATTCCCTCTTTGCTGCTGGTGTCACCTTGATCCCACTGATTTTAGTGTCAAGTTGAGAACACTCGCTCTGATCAAAACAGCAAAGCAATTAACTATGCAGCTGTCTGTTCCAATTCAAATCCAACAGCAAAAAAATAATGTTTAAAATGCAAAAGAAGAAAAACTTACTGAAATCTCTCCACTGAAATCTTCTGAGTTTCCAACTGCTTCAAATCCAGGTAAAATTAAAGGAGCCTTCTGCTTAGCTTGGCTTAAAACAGGCCTACAAAAACAGATTTCTTTGTCAAGGTATACAAAATAAAACAGTTTCACAGTCTTAGTTTAAAACCTACGCACTTAGCCACTTACGTGAGCATCTCAGGGTACGTCAGAGTAAGTGCATTTCCAAAAGTGGCATTCCAGAACTGAGTGACAGATAAACGAATTTGCTTGTTTTTATGTGGAAAAAGGACACAAAGCAGAGGAGAAAGCACTGCCAGTAGATCATCATCATACAGAAGTGCAGAACGTGTCTGGAGGCAGCCAAGCATTTCCCCTGCCAACTTCTCCAACTAGAAGTGGAAAAATAAAACACAAAATTAAAGGACAAGACCAACAGCACATCAGAGTTGGTATAAATATCAGGGAAACAAGTACCTTGGATCCTAGCACAGAGTGCGACTTTGACTGTTCGTCGTCTGAGCTACATAGATAAAAGCAATAATACAATTAATTGAAAAATTCAATTTTAGTGTTTTAGTTTAATGGCTTATAAAAGCACAAAATATTAAAAATGAAAAAAAAAAAACTCACCTTTCTACTTGTTCATATAGTAGTGCAAGAGCTTTGGTAAGTGAAGACAGAGACTCGTGAATAACCGTGGGCAGAGCAAGGCTTGTAAAAAGCGTAGAGACAACGGAGATGAGCATGCTGCCGATGCTGCTTAAAACTGCACCACCATCATTTGAGGAGTTCAAATGCTGTAAAGCATCCAAAGACTGCACCAACAGGACATGGAATTTTGAGAGATTCCCTAAAGCATTGTTCCTCTTCCGGACCCAACCTAGTGGAGTGTGTGGTGCTAAGGAGGAAGTGATTCATAGTTAATTAAAAAGTCATTACATTCAAGTTTAACCTTTACAACATCAGAAGAAATATCTCTTACATTTCATCTTCTGCTGAAATTGTGGAGTGAACGGAGAAAAATCCACACTGTCAACAATCGAGTGCAAGATATTCGCCACTGCATCAAGTGTGGACAAAGTCTGGAAGTAAACAACAGACGAAAGTGTAATGATGTATGAACTTAGTTTTTTAACAAAATAAGTTTAGTAAAACTATTATAGTATTTAACAGAGTTGTGTGTGGATGTTGTATGTTCACCTTGAGGGCTTGACCATCTAGAGTAGCAGAAATCTTGGTGCATAATTCTTCACAGCACACATTCTCCTCTGCTGTGGCCACCAGAGCCGAACAGCGAGCAAATGCCTTGTAAAGTCTGGACCATGTGCTCAGCATAGACTTCTGTGTCATCTACAGGAAAAAAAAAAAAACGATAAGATAATTAACATTTACATTACATTAATGTGGAACTGGATGTAACCAACTACAGGGGAAAACAGAAAAACAACTGGCTAATGACCTGTGGAAGAGCAGATCCGGGCAAAAGGTGAGTAATGGGGAACATCAAGGCGCTGTGAATTGCACTGAAGTTATGCTCAAGAGCATCTCCCTGGTTTACCTCGTTTGTCTGCAAGAGAATTATGATTGTTTTTGGATACTGAAAGTCAACCATGAAATAAGCAACAATCTATCAACAATGAAAAGGTAAAACTATGAAAAACTGACTGACAGAAAGACAGCACAAACCTGTGTAATGGTATCAGTCAGAGGATTCACAACCACACTCCACATTCGCCATAAATGCTCTTTGTTTTCCACAGCTTCTACATTGCGACTGATTGTGCCTAAAACTGCCTCTACAAAAGCTAAGGGTGAAGTAGGTCCACTGAGACCACAACTGACCAGTGTCTCAAGGCACAGGAAAAACCTACCAGATGACAAAAAGAGGAAATAAAGAAAACATTAATTTGAGCCTGAAGCCAAGCTAAACCAGATTTACCTGTTTAAAATTCTATTAGTTTGTAAGCAAGGCTTAAAGATTACAGCGATGAGATTAGCTCTGGAAACAATAGGGTTAATTTTAATCTCTTACAGTCAAAACAGTCCACTTTTAAACTGTATCTGGTTTTGCTTAGGTATGGAATATAAACAAAAAGTTGAATGAAGTCTCTGTACTCACTTCTCATCAGCCAAGAATGATGAGAGCATGTTGCTGTTGTAGAAGAGCAGTATTAGAAAAAGTGCTGGTGTACCCTAGGGAAGAAATGAACCAAACAATTTCTTTTTAGAAAACACACCCACACAAGTCTGTCAGCGACTAAGTATACTATATAGCTGTGCTCAAGTTAGGATTCTGGCCACTGTGTGGAACACTTGGATTCTATTTAATTAAGTACTGGTTATTCAAAAATAACTGTACCTAAATACTGGAAGGTTTTGAGGGCCTGTTAAATGTTTTTGTTCATTTTTACCAATACTATTTTGGGGCCAATTTGGATCGTTGATCGGGCCTTATTAAGGCCACCTCTGTCTGAACATAATTGCTTTAGTTTTCTGACAGCAGCTGCTGAACTTCTGCAGCGCTTGGTGTTGCGTAGTAAGCTAGCTTTGCTACTCACTGAGGAAGCTAAAATATGAACTGTAGAGAACGATATTGTCCAGCTGGTGGGGTCAAAATATTCTCTTTCAGCACTTGCCGCATTTGTCCTACACATATAAACTGCAGAAATTTTAAAAACTGCAGACTGAGCAGAGATTTATGGGGGATTAATCAAACAAGTATTAGCTGGCTCTAATTATATTACAAACATTTGTTTTTGAGGAAGATGGTTAATTGTAAAGACCCAAACTGTGCCAATAAAAACATTCCTTGCATAATTTAACCACCTCCACCAATCTGAACCGTTAGTACAAGGCAGGATGGTTCTTTATCTTTATGTCTTGTTAAAAGGGTCTCTGCACACAGATGCTGAACCAACAGTCTTCTGCTTTTGCAGCACATCTGCTTTAAAGCTTTAACAGTGAGGTGTTGTAGTAAAAACATAATCTAAGAATACCATTAGTTTAGGTGTTCTATTAATACGCTTCCTACAAAATAATTAAGAACATGCTCCACAAACAATGATAAAATCACACATTTAGGACATCCATGTTGGCAACTTGATATGCAGCTGAGCCAAGTACTTTCTGAGGTATGCCCTTCACTGTGGCTTCCAACAAAGCCTGCAACAAAGACAGTACAAAGAAAACATAATTTTAGGTAATGTCCAAAGCAATCACATGTATTCTGACATTATGTTCCATTCTGGCAAAAATAATTACAAATACATAAACTACAATACAAACGCATCAGCTGAGCGAATAATCTGTTAAAATACTGGAAACCCAAGAGCAGCAGTATGTGATGCTAAACAGCTGTTAATATGATGTACCAGAGCACGTGGAGCTGGCAGGGCCTCAGAAGACAGGATGGACTGCAGTGCTTGCAGCAGGTGAGTAAGTACTTCAGAACCCTGTCTTTCCTTTTTATTACCAGCTGTTAAGGTAGGAAACCAACAGAAAACAGATGACAGTTTAGATAACAGCACATCTTGTATACAAAGGTAAACAATGTATAGTTCTAAAAACCACTTCATGTACTTACCGGTCTCTATAGTTGTACTGACTAGGTTAACAAGGCTATTCCAAATCAGACTAAGCAGTGGTTCTGAATGAGGGAATACAAAAAAAATGTTTGTTAATATAAAATATATTATCCTATTTTTTTTATATAAAATAAAGTACCAGTTATTCTTTATTTGATAACAGAGACATTACACATCTCAATTAATCCTGAAATTTCACTTTTGGCTGTTAATGTATATAAAAATGCTAATCAGTGAATAAATAAGTAAATAAATAAATTCTCAATGAATAAATAAGTAAATAGTGGTACCAAAAGTTACACAATGTAAATTTCAGCAGTTCACGATGTTGAAAAATATTTTTCTTGGTAGCTGATTACTTGACTTGACTGACAAACGTGGCCTAAATTACTTGCAGTGAAAGTATCAGGATTGCAGGCGTGGACAATAAAGTATAAAGCGATACATTTATTTAAGCAATATTAACACAATCTTTAATAAAAAGAATTCTCAAATACTTTGACCAAAAGTATTTTTAGATAAACAAATTTGGCAGATAGCTGGCTGTCAAGGAACATGTTGGCAATGTGCAAAGAAAATCCTGCCTTCTCACTGCCACAACTGGTCATGTGCCTAAAAGCACATGAAAAAAAAGCACAGTCTTAAAAATCAGCCTTTTTGTCTCACTGAGCAAATTTATAGTTACAATCCAGCTGAAACTCTAGTCGGAGTAGCCACACAGCCAGCTCACTAATGTGAAGTGACATGATGGATTTGCCCAAACATTACATTATTTTTTAAAACCAAAACAGCTTGAATTTTCAAATTCATATGAACTTATATTTTGAGTTTATATATGGAACTTATAACCAAAAAGAAAAATTTGAGCTGATTGTCTTCAAAACAAGCTGTGTACTATAACATACTAAAGTGAAATCATCAAGCCTCATCTAAATATTAAGTTATACAATATTAGTATTGGTAATATCAAACAACATAGTACAGTACAATATGTGCTGCATCATTACCGCAAAAGCAATGCATTTCCGCAAAAGTAAATGAGAAGTGTGTACCTGGAGCATCCTTGCCCACAGCCATGAAGGCATTCTTAACAGAAGAGATAAAAGTAGAAGAGTGCTTGCTGAAGAAAGACTGGCTGCTCAGCAGGTTGTGGGTCAGAGGTTCTGAAATTTTTAGTGTGAAAATAGAAATAGGAAAAAAACACATTCATTATTTTAGTTACACAATTTTAAGAGCGCTGAAACAGTATAAAGTGACAGAACTTCATTCCATACCAAGATTAAGTTGCAGCTTGTTTTTTGCAGCAGCAGAAGTGGCCTGAGAGCCTAGAAAGTAGTGCAGGAGCATTTCAAGTCCCAGCAGCTGGATGGAGGTGTAGGACTGTTGGACATTTGTGCTGCTGTTGAGGCTCATTGTGCTGCTGTTCAGGCTCAATCGAGGATTAGCACCTGGAGTGCTACATGAAGGAACACCTGTGGGAGAAGAGAAACAGTAATAATACGAAGAAAAACACAGGGTATAAAAACGAAAACCAACAAACTGATTATACTTGATTTAGGGGTGCTCAGCCCAACACCATTGCTCTGGCTACTGTTTCTAGCAGGAGTGGCTGGGCCCTGCAGTGACCCATCTGGAGAAAGTGTATTCTGTAGCAGTGGTAGAGCAACCTAAAACATGACGGACAAAAAATAAACAAATCATCAGTTTATGTACAGAAGAGAATGAAGCAGTAAAAGCGCTTCCGCTGAAGCATTACTTAAATTACCTGCTCAAAATTAGTAGCTAAGTTGGGCCCCAGTTTAACTACCAGATACCACCAGACCTCTAACTTGGTGAGTAACAGGGCTTCAGTCCTCACAAGAATGGAGCTGAGGGGCTGCATGAGCAGCTTCAGTCGTTTGCTGCTACAAAGGATTTCTGCAAAAGCGAGAAAAAAAAAAAAAACATGCAGGATTTACACAAACAAGGCCTGATACAATTAATCACAATAGATAGGATAGTTGCATTAGCACAGAAACACAATATAGAGAGACAGAAATAAATTAACATTGAGTTTTCTGCCTACCAGGATTAAGAGCAAAGTTGTCAATAAGGCTCTTCCAGGCAAGGAAAGCAATTTTCTTAATGTTGGGAGAAGAGCTGCGGAAACCCAGCTCCTCCAAATACAGCAGCGAGTTTATGAAGGCACCTCCTTTGTGAAGCAACTAAAGAAAAAAATGAATATAAATATGAATAAATTCACCTTCCCTGACAAACATTTTTTGTGCAATAAAGTGACTTTAAAATAGTACTTACCTTGCCCAAAAGTTTAACAAATAAAGGCCAGAGCTTCAGAACATTACTTTCATTCTTTGTGGAGAAGAGTTTCTGCATTTCTGGGATGAGTTTCTAAAAAGGAAGAGTTGAGTAGAGAAAAATAAGGGAAAAGTGCAATGGAAGTGTGTTATATATGCGGTAAATAAACTGTCCATAATGTCCAGTGATGCAGCAAATACATGAATAACAGAACCCAGAATGACTGACAGAATTTGAAAGTTTACTCCACAGCAGAAGACCCATATATACATGATATGGACAAAAGCATTGTAACACATTGTCTCTTTCAAAAGTAAGAATTTTAACAAAGATGGTAACCTGCTTATGTTACAGTAATCTCTACAGGCCAGGGAAATATTTCTACTAGATTCTGGAGCATTAATATAAGGATCTGCTTGGTGATTCGATTGTGCCAAATGATTGTTGTTTATCTGCTCCATTATGTAGAGCCCTATGATTCCACAATGTAAAAAACACTGAAAGGCTAATCTGCCATTTATGTTTTCATAATAAGAAACCAGGGCAGATAATATAATTAGATAGATATCTACCAAATCAATTATTACTGACTAAAATAATATTAAGTAAACGTTTAATCAAGATATGTTTAATAAATTCTGTTATTTGCATATGAAACATATTCCAGACATTACTGTAGAGATGGACTGATTGATTGGCTATGTATTGGTATTGCTTGTTTTTCATGCAAAATACGCCAATATTTTCAGGCCTAATATTTTCTCGCAGATCCAATCCAGGAGCTAAGGTAACCAGAGCAGCTCAGTGTAGATCACTGTTGGAGCAGATGAGTCTGCAATTCCAAATACTCGCTCACCCTGCATTCCTACAGACTAAGGCAAGACTCGTACGTCAGCAGTCACTCAGTGCTTCAAGCTTAGCTCACTCAGTCGGTCTTGAGTTTGTGTTTTAGTAGTTTCTGCAGTTCATGTGTAGAATTAACGTGCCTCTTAGTTGAAATAAAATAAAAGTACAGCAGTCAGAAAGCTAAAGAAATGATGTTCAGACTGTTTAGTTCTGGATAAGCAACGATTTTCTGTTTCCACAGTGCAATTCTATAGAAGCAATCACAGACTGTCTCAGTTGGAGCTCAGCCGGAGTTTGTTCTTCTCATCTCATCTCATCTCATTGTCAACCGCTTTATACGTGAAGGGTCGCGGGGGGGGGCTGGAGCCTATCCCAGCAGGCATCGGGCGGAAGGCAGGATACACCCTGGACAGGCCGCCAATCCATCGCAGGGCAGACAGACACAGACAGACAAACAGACACATGCACTCACACACTCACACATAAGGGGCAATTTCAACCAAGTTCCAATCAGCCTGAACGTGCCGTCTTTGGACTGTGGGAGGAAACCGGAGAACCCGGAGGAAACCCACGCAGACACGGGGAGAACGTGCAAACTCCACACAGAAAGACCCGGGTTGCCCCAGCCGGGAATCGAACCCAGGCCATCTTGCTGTGAGGCGGAAGTGCTGGAGTTTGTTCTTATTAAAGCAATAATTTAGTTATATATTTTTCAACAATAAATATAACTATTTTAAGCAGTAAGCTAACTCTGGGGAAAAAAGGCAGTAAGGCAGCCGATGTTGGAATACCACTTCCATTGGCACTGGTTCCTAAGTAAGCATAACCCAATTATAAAAATAAAACTATTTACACACACATCTCTCCTAAACGTTTATTTTTTGAGAGTAAAGTGCTGTATCAAATTTGCCTGTCATCTATTTGGCATTAATGTGGCATTCGGCCCTGCCCAAGATCGGTATTGGCCATCTTTGATGGAAATCGGTCCATCCCTAATTAATAAAGGAAAAGACTTAGAGTGTAGTTACTCATCAGGTCATATCTGAGTAGCCTAGAATCTCCTAAAAAAACAACCTCGGTCATGTGTGACCATCTTCTACAATTGGATGAATAAAGGTGTAGCTATAAAAATTGGTCTAGGGTTGTAAAAAATATACATTTGATAGTGACTGATGTTCATTACAGGGAGCTTATGCCAGTTATTCATTCATTCATTCATTAATTTGTTCATCAGCTAAAATGAAACTGAATTGTACAGTTTAAAATACTTTGATGAATGTGATTAAGATTAATTAATTACGGAGAAAGTTTAAGATAAGCCTATAATATAAAAATGCAAAAATTTGATTAATAAAGCCATAAATACATTGCTTATTTGGGAACTGTTTAAAGCTTAATGCATTAATTTGAAGTAGTGCAATACATGTCTATGGTGTCTTGCTGAATCTGAATATCTACACATTAAGGTCAAATGTAAGCGCTTACCGTTGACATCATTGGCTCTACAATGGCAGCCACCTCCTGCTGTTTCTCCAGAAGAAGGGGCAATCCCATCTCTAAGGCTGCAGCTGCACGCAGGCGCACTTTCGAGGCAGAGTGGACCACCAGAGGAATGACCAGCTTAGCCCAGAACACTGCTCCTTGACCCATCTGAGTGGGTGCCTGATCCAGAAGCCTAAATTTAATATTTAACAATTAATTACAGATACCACTCCAGAGAGAGCATCTCTCGTCTCATTCTGAAATTCACCACATGGTGAGAAGATCAGTAAATTTGTGTGACACTTAAAGGTACAGTACAGGTACAGTAAACAAAAATATATATATTTACTTTATAACAACATTAAGTGACTCATGCTCCATCAGAATTGACTGTATGTCTCTTGTCTGCATGGCATCTAGAGTCTTGAGGATTTCTGGTGTCTGAAAAGATAGAAAAATTAGTAGTGCAATTCTTAGAATAAGAGCACAAAGTCTGTGAAATTACTTTTTACTGACCTTCTTGGACACCACCTCTGCAGGAAAGTTCTGCTTTGAGATAACCCATAATGCTCGGGTGCATGTGTTCTTGTCTGTGGATTTTAATACTAGCGCACAAAGGGCTAAAAGTATTTCCTCAGCAAAATGAGCTTTAAAAAAAAAGAATATAAATATTAGTATCCAACAAATTAAATATGACTTTCCAGAATGTTTATGACTATAGAATACAGCAGTCCTCCAGTTTACCTGGGATGCCTGAGACAATGTTTGTGTTGAATACACAAAAGCCCAAAGCTTGAAGAGCAGCCTGACTTAGCTCTTCATTCTCACTGGATATGTGAGTCTAAAAGTAAAACAGCAGAAACACAGAAATCACAGGTTTAGAAGATACAAGTACAGGCATGACACAGTAAAACAGCACAGTTAAAAACAAACGTGCAAATGATTAGTCAAGGTGAGTAAAAAAAAATAAATAGAATTTAACAGTAATTTATAATTTCAGTTTAAACAACCACTCACTTGAAGAGATTTGCCCAGACGTGAAAAGTGCTTAACAATTATAGGAAAGAATTGTCGCCCATCTTCTCCACTGAGTCGACTAAAATTGAAAAACAAAAACATTCACAGTAATTTTGATTTAGGAATGTAACATATGACAGTAAGAAACCAAAAGTAGTAACAGTAGAACTGGTAACTGATTAATTACTTGGCAATAGTAAGGTAAGCATCAGTCTGCTCTGACGCTCCGGCTGCATCATCTTCTAAAGACTCCAGGAGAGGAAGAAGGCTGGAGCTTGACAGAGGTACCGTGGCCATCATCCTCACACCCTGCAGAAAAAGCATTCCACCAGTGTTGTTGTAACTCTACCATTTTTCAACTACATTCATCCAAATAATCACTTTTGGCAATAAACTGAAACAATTGGGAGCAGAACAGAACACCTTACAGGCCTAAACTTGTGTACATTATAAATTATACCAAATATGTTGTACCTAACATTTGTAGCTAGTGGACAGAGGTGTACCGTATCCTATCATAAAGCAATAACACCAACACTGGTTTTATGTCATTATTGCAAAAATAGCATGAAATATCATGATATTTTTAGGACCATATTTTTTTAGCAAAAAAAAATCAAGTTGTTCTTATTTTCCATTAAGTCCACTGGACACAGATTATATTTGTCCAGTATCATTTATTTTACTTACAATAAATCAGATATTTGGATGTATTATTAGTATCATGACATGTTGGATCATTGACTTTAGTCACAATCTGGTGAAAATTTGCAAAAATCTGGTGCACTATATAATACCATATGCAATAATATCGGCAAATAAATTATTTTATTGTATGTAATTCAATATAAATATATGTAATCTTTTTTTTCCCCCCAGTGTTTTGACATACCACCAAGAATATTGTTACCGTAAAAACAATACTATTTTAGGGCCATACTGACCAACCCTTGTAAACCCTAAAAGTAACAAACTTTAGACACTACCAAACTTCCAATAACTTGCAAAATTTTGAGGAGAACACTCTTCTCCATTATAAACTATTCCAGGTTGTCTTTTTTGTTTAACCACTTCCCTTTCAGCCAAATGTATTCAGAAAATATGAAATATGAATATGAAAAAATTAAAAATCATTTGTAGATAATGAAGAGGTGCTGTTTGAGCTGTTTTAGCAAATAGAAAAAAACTATTTTCACTTCCCTTTATGTATGTGTATACTAAAAACATATGTCCAGTGTCATTTGTTTTATTTATTGTAAATCCTGAATATATGGAGTGTATTATTAGTGTTATGAAATGTGGGCCATTGACACTCGTTACAATCAGGTGAAAATCACAATAAGGGGTGCACCATATATCACACGCAATAATAGCTGCAAATAAAAAAAAAATATTCAGTGTTTTTTCATACCACATGAAATAGTGTTACAGTTTGACTGACTATTTGAGGGTCATACTGACCAAGAACCTTTGAAACAGAAGTAAAGGAACACATTTTCAGACACTACCAAACGCCCAATAACTTACAATATTTTAAGGAGAACATTGTTCTCCAGCAAAGTGGTGGTCCTGTTGCTGAGTTAGTAAGATAATTAAAGCAATTATAAGAAATATCTTATGTAAGCCACAACAAACAAAATAACATAAACTAACAAATAAGAGAATATTTAGAATTTATAAGAGCAAAGCTACATCTTAATGAAAAGCCAAACAGTTAGTTAACTAGCTTGGATGTTAATGTGCACTGGCTTCATGTGAAACAAAAATAAACAGAGCATTTAAACATAGATGAACTAGTTAGTCGCTTGCCAAGCAAACAGGTGGACAAAGATGCCAAAAGACCAAAATAGGCAGCTAATTAATTAGCAGGCCAGTTAACCTAGCTTTCCAAGGCTAGACATGCTCTGAAAACACTCAGAAAAGCTGAATACCCATGATATTTAGTGCCCACACGGATCAGCAACTTCGGTAGTAACACCAAATGAACTTTTATAACAATCTGAAGGAACAGTTAGTGCGAAATAGTGGATTGCGTGTTAGCCTACTAGCATTTCTGCCTTTCTTCTCCTTTCTTAGAGCCTTGTTAGCCTCAGACTGGCTAAAAGTTGGCTCACAGCTAACTAGCGAGCTAACTCTACAGCTGCAGTGTAAACTACAGCAATTATAGCCATAATATGACAGTCAGTTTATTTACCACGAATTAAAAACTACAGGGTAGGAGTGAGTGTTATCCTAGGTTGGTTAGTTAGTATTGAAGTTTAGAACACAGTGTAAACACTGCAGCAGCTCCAGCTTTATAACTAACTAATGACACGCACTTAGAAAATGTGGTTAAATCTCTAGCTAGGTTAGCGAACACAGGACCGAACAGCGAGCCATAAAACCAGCTCCACACAGCACATTAGCAGGTGAGCTATTAACACTTACTGACTGCCCCCGTGCTGCGTGTGTGGAGATGTGAGCTAGCTTTAGCTAGTTAGCTAACCAGCCATGGGCCGCAGTTCGTTAGCGGCCTCATTTGTGGAGCTCCAGAGAGAGATATCAGCACGCTGCTGCTGCTGCTGCTAACTCACCCAACCCCCTTCACCAGCAGCAGCAGCAGTACCACCACCACCACGAAACACTCTCACACAGCAAATACAACCAAACACAGCGTCCCCTCACCTCACACTCAACACAGGAACACGGCCCACCACACACAGCGGGAACATGGACGAGCGGGGCGAGCTGAATCCAGCCAGGAGAGCGTTTTTACTGCGAAACGCACTGTAAACTAACTGTCACCACAGCTAAGTTTCCCTCAGCTCCTCCAACCCCGCGAAAACGCTGGCGCCAAACGAGGCGCGCTCTACACCGTCACCTTTCACCCGACGCAGTCCCCGCCCCTTCATCAATTATTCATAAGTGAAGTAAAAAACACATTAAATTAAAAAATATTACAATTTTCCTTCTGTTATACTAGGTTTTATTCCATGCACCGCTGTTTCTGCTGACTGCATACACAAGCCCAAATCTCCATGTGTTTGTAAGTGTTTTTAGCAGTTTTTCAGACTGTTTATACACATTCACTAGAACACTACACATATTCCCCTAAACTAAAAACACAAAGCCCCTAACCATACAAACAAACCTTACACCAGACCATGCTCATACGGGGGCATGGATAAAAAAAAAAAGATCAACTGCGAGCTTTCTCTTTACATCTGAGACTATTGTGGCCTGGGAGAGACATGGGAAATCTGCACACTGTATTATCTAACTGTAACACTAGAACATTAATGAGAAGCAGGTTATAAACCTATCTATTTGATGATAATCACACAGCCTTGTAACAGTTCAAGAGCTGAAAATGCTCCTTTCCCTTCGAGCCTCTTGTTGTAGTGTGCAAAAAAATTGTTTGCTTAAATTAAAGAAATCATGTGTACGAATTGCAAATCGCTTGCTTGATTTACAGAAAACCTGGGCACAAACTGCTATATCAGTCGCTCGATTTAATTCTTTTTTCATCCACGGCTCCTTCTCGGCTCTGGTGTTGTGCCAAATTTAGCAACCCCTCTTGGAGCTTATTTCTAAGTAAAGATAAAGCATTTTTATCAAGAAGACGATGCGTACGTGATGTCGAGAGGGGGTGCTTTTCATGGTGGGGGTGCATATTTCAGCACTACTGTGGCGCTAGCTTTTCAAGTTAGTCTTGTGTTTAATATTATCGTAAGTCTAGAGATTTGGCTCACACAAATAGTGACGTGAACGTCAACAACCAATAGGCAAGACACGGGAAGCCACAAGGCAAGTGCGGGAACATCTTAAATGATCGTGACAGATGATCACTTAAATCATAGAAATACAGCACTAGAACTAGGGATATGTTTAAAAGTGAAAGTAAGAACATTTTTACATGCATAATGTGAAGGATTTAACAGCTGAGTTTCTATTATCAGTGAAGCTAACCAGCAAAAATTGCTTAAATTTCCTAGGGAGCATAAAGATTTGACTCTGGAGTGAAGGAAGCAGATCTTGTGGCCTGATAAGTTTCAGATTTACCCTGTTCCAGAGTGATGGGCACATCAGAAAAATACAGGTGGCTAGAGTGATGCACCTATGTATGATATGATCTGGTGTTACTGCAGGTGGTCAGGTCTAGGTTCAGCATCATTATGAGCCCAATTAATGAAGTCAACTGACTACATTAATATACTGAACAACCCGTTTTTTTCATTAATTGTTTTTTTTTCCTTCCCTGATGGCATGGGCATATTTAATGATGACAATGTCAGGATTCATCAGTGTCAGGCAGTCCAACCAAATATTAAAGCATGTGAACTTTTTTTGGTCAGACAGTGTATTTTGATTATACCTTTTCATTCAGTATAAGGGTAAAAGATGCAATCTCAGACATTTTGGATTTGTCTTCCGACTTCTTCTTCACCTCTTTGTAGCTTGGCACATTCCCAAAGGTCTAAATAATGTGATGCTTAACTATTGAAGAAAAAAATGATTACACCTCTTTATAGAGATTGTTAATTATCTACACCAAATTAAAATTATAATATTACATAAAGAATAAGGAACAAGGTTCTGTAGGTGGACTAAGTTTGTAGCCCATCTATCTTCAAATGGGGAAAACTGAAATTTTGTACATACAGAAAATGTTGTTTTTTCCCATCTCTGAATAAGACATGTATATAAATTCAGGTAATTGTTCAAAAATCTGATGTATAATAAGTCAGAAAACAAATTTCTGAAGTGCTAGATGAAAAAAGGAAATGCAATATTACAGGAAAACAAAATATTTATATTTACATAAATACACAACCCTGTAGGATGCTGCAAATAGTCTGAAGACAGTTTATTAAACTGGGGCTCAGATTGCATTTTTCCTATTATTAAGTTGAATAAACTGCTGAGAAACATTCTTGAACAGACTTTTTATGCTTGTCATCATAGACACTTTATCACCAGTTTAATTAACAGAACACACTGGGGATGTGTTACAACAACATTATCTATAGCTATAAACAATTCACATCATATTTTTCCAGCCATATTGAACTGAGCTCTATAATTAAGTTTTTTACACTAATAAAACTGCGTTTCAATAAATCTGATTTGTAGCAGTCAAAGTGCCCATCTTTGGAGAATAAGCTTTTCTTATAAACATCTTCTTCAAAAATCTTCTGCACATTTAATTTCAGGGCAGTATATGTTTTACCTTTGTTAAAAGTATGGGTAATGCACAGTTATTAACAATGTCAAGTGCATGTAAGCAGTCATAGGAAATATCAGAGAGTGTGCAACAGTTGGTTTAGAAAATCATTTTTATAAAATGACTGTTGCTTTATTATGACGACTGATAGTCATTATGATCTGTTACAGCGGTCAATAATAAACAACAACTGAAAAACAAGTACAAAAACAGAATATTTTGAACATTTCTAAACACTGTGGGTTATAAAAGTAATAAAAACACAAACACATAACTTAAATAAACACTCTAAGGTTAAGATGTCTGTTTACTAAGGTGTCAAGTGCTTGTGTTGTTTGTAGAGAACTGGTCCGGATCTACAGCAATGTACTCCAGCTGGAAACCTCCTGCAGACACAGACGAATCCGTGAGGAACTTCAGTGTCATAACATTCCCTAGGAAAAAAAAAGAGGAGTTAACAATTTCATAAAGAGAGCAGTAGGGGACTGGCTATAGACATTAGGGCTGTGTATTGGCAACAAAATGCTTGGCAGTACAATATGTATTATCATACAGATGTAACAGTTCAATATATCACAATATATTGTGATCCTGTAAGCAAGGTGACATTGTGATTGTTAAAAAAAAGTTATTTTTTTGTTAAATTTTATTATTATAATATAACTGTGGGATCTGACGACACAGTACAACACTGCTATCTAGTAGTCTGGGTTTAAACACAGCACTAAATGACCCATTTTTACATCTAAACTAATGTGTTTTGTGATACTTTGATACATTGATATTTTCTTACCCTAATAGATAATGGTTAAAAGGCTAAGGGTAAGACCAATGTATGGATTCTAAAATTAAAAAGGAAAAATTCTTTACATATTCATCTATTAAATGAATAGGAAGAAAATGAAACAGAAAACTCAAACATTTCAACAGAGAATGCAGGTTTACGTGTTCTCAATTATCCAATGAAGATAAGATTTCTGCAGTTATCTGATGATTCTAGTTTTCACATAAACAGCATGCTCTGACGTCTTACATTGGATTAAGACATTAAGAGAGATGTATTTTAGATTTCTAAGCATATGTATATGTTTGTTCTGATTTTCTTTGGATAACAGACACTTTAAACTCAGCCTGTTATAGAAATCTGTAAGAAGGGTAGCACTATGTATTTTTAGAAAGCATTAAAAACAAATATCCATATTTGCCAGTAAGGTTGGTTTGTGTGTGTGTGCACAAAAATATGTGACAGGATGTCTGAAGATTAGTGGCTGGTAGCAAAGTAAAAATTCCTTGACTTGTGTAAACCCAGAATTTTCTGGGTTATCTGATTGAAATATCAATTAGATTACTGACAAAATCAAGTTTTCTGTAGTTTTTGGATTCTTCAATGCATGTCAATTATGATTGACATGTTCAAATGTAAATAATGCAATACTGAGATAATATATAAATGGGTTTAAGCCATCTAAATCAGATCAATTATTCTGAGGGCAATCTTCCAATTCATATGAGATCCAACTGGATATGTGGTTTTGAAGATGACTATTAATAAATCATACCTGTACTAATAAAGTCCTCAGGCAGTTCATCCCCACAAAACCTGCAATAAAAAATGAACAAAGATTATTAAGAACTTTCAAGAAAGGTTCAACACTCTATACTTTAACACAGATTATTAGCTTGTTTAGGTGCTAACAGGTTTATTAACTCCACACCTTCCAGCAAATCCTGAAATATCATCATAGCTGTCATAGATTTCCAGAAAATCGCTAAGGCAGTCTGTGTCATCCTCTATGTCAAAGTCAAGGAAACGCAATCGGATCTTCTGGCCGTAGCGCAGACGGATGTGCCAGTAGCAGATCTGCTCATCGGGGTATTCGTCTGGATATCCAGGCGACCGCAAAATCTTCTGCTGGTCTGTGTGCACTCCGCCACACTCTTTAGCTGTGTTTAAAACAAAAAAATGTATATGAGTTATGTAAACTTATATAAGAACATGGTACATGGTACATCCAATATTTTGAGTTTTTAATGAGCTTTAGTCACAGCCCAACAATATCATGTAATTTGCTGTTACATTATAAAAACTGGTTTCAGAAATTCTTTTTAAAAAAGGGTACTTTGCATTCAAAATTGTTTTTATTCCTTGCAATGCTGTGAAGTGATGCAGCTTTGTTTTACTCTTAAGAAGCCTTTTTTTTTTAACAGAACATAAAACACATTCAGTCATGTGTGTCCAATCTCTGCACTGGCAAAGCAGTGACATTTTTGAACAGACTAAACTATTCACACTATAAAGCCACAAAATGAATACTTTCTTCTTATGTTTACCATTTAAATATGTGCATGTGTATGAGGCTACAAAATTAGAAACATGCCAACAAGTTCTGCTTAGGAATCTCAAGCGCTTACCAGATCTACTCTTTTATGGTGATGGAAAAAAGATAAAAGAAAAATATATACACTTAAAAAATACGGACAATACACGAGTATATAAGAGAAATGTTTTAAATGTTTTAACACATCTTTTTAAAATGTTTTAACACATCAACACATTTTTTTTTAAACATGGTGTGTGACATGGATACTAAACGGCCATCTGCATATGTGTACACTGTTTCAGTTAATATGACTAACTTAACATGAAGAGTATCACAAAAGGTAGTAGTAGTATATCTAATTAAAAAGTGAGAAGTAAAAAGTTTCAATTTTGCAAAAAGTATAAATGAGTCCTTCCAATGACAGAAAATGACTTTTCTTTGCGTTATTACCATAAAAAAGCAAAATTTTATTTAGACTCATCTTTATTCATTCATGAAGGCCCTTAAAAATAAAAATTTACAATAGTTAGGACAATAACTAAAGCTTACAAAAGGAAAAATTGATTGATATATTTTATTTCAATGAATGGCCTCAATTATTAAATGTAATAATTAAATATGAATAATAATAATAATATAATAATAATATAAATACAAGAACGAATTATACACAAAATCACCAAAAGCATACTCTTTTTTTAAACAAATAAATCCAAGAGAAGGCAAATGTAAGCCCTATCCAGATGAGATTAGTTTCTCAGGAGGTCCTGGGGTAATTTTCTTGGGGGGGTCCCATGTGATTTTTTTCCTTCCAGAACAACTATGTATGTGTTTTTCTCAGATGTCCCCTGAGAAACTTACAGGCTAAATTACCTACTGTTTTTCGTTGAACTCCTTGGTCCTCCGGTAATTTTAGTCCCGTCCAAACTCACATCTCTGAGTTTCATCATCTTGCGTTTAAAAAAATATATTATATTTATATATAAAATATATAAATATACTTATATTAAATATAATTTATATAAAATATATGATATATTTATAAATACAACAGTGAGTGTAAATGGAGGAGCTACTAAACGCGATGTCATGTGACCGAGAAAGCCTAAAAACTCACTGGTCCCCCTGTTTTTTCAATTGCAGTCCGGATGCAAGAGTTTTATCACTGAGTAGAAGTGTAAAATATTTTTCACAGGCGTCCCCCTGAGAAACTAATCCTGTTCGGACAGGGCTTTAGCTGGCTTTCTAGTGCACTGTCATCAGCGTGCTGCCCCACCAAACCCTGTAAAACCTTCAGCAACTGCTTTTTTTTAAATCTGGCTGTTTATAACATCACTGAGGCTTTCTGAGATTCACAGCATTGCAGACGAGGACAGAATGTTGTTAAAGATCCACATGTTTGGACAACGTGTGTTACGTGCACATTTTGCTACGCTCCACTGGTTTTAACTTTAGTGAATCATTTATTGTGCTTAAATTCGCTGGCCAGTGTTTCTACCCATCAGTCATGCTATCATATTTTCCTTGGTTCGCAGTCTCAGCTGTGTGAGTCTCAGGGCAGACCACAAATCAACTCGCCCTCATAGTTGGCCGACACTCGGCATGACACTTGTCTGCCTCACTTATGTCCATAGACGTAAACGTCTGTGTGATTCAGCATATAAAACAAACCTATCAACTCACAGAGCCTACCACCCACACCAAACTCAGCTCCTGCCAATGATAACTTCATTAATCTGGACTGAACTTCATCCACTTGGGGCAGTTGTCTGTATGAACAATATAGGATTATAGTGTAATTTGTCCCAAAACTGTCCATGGACTATTAGCATCCCTCCTAGAATTGAGTCACAACCATTTTTCTTCTAGTCTTACTCACAGTTAGGGTTGTAGCAGTAGACGTCCCATCTCTCACTTTTGTTTAGCCGATAGCCGTAATCAACGATCCCAATCCTGCCAAAGCCGCAGTTGGCCCCGGATTTGACAATGGGATATCCCACACGGCCTTTATCAAACCATCCAGCTGAACACACATGAAAGCCTTTAGAAAAAAGAGATAAATGTTATAATACTCTTTATTCATTGTGTTAACAAAACATGTTCAAACACTAGCACACTAGTGATATACCAGCCAACATGCTCACATGAAGCTCACATAGGTGAAACTTAAACTAAGTGGTTTCCAGGCGGGCACTGGCTTTGAGTGGTTTTGTACATGTATTTTTGCTAGGGCCCAAATAGGCTTCCTAAAGGGGCCCCATTATTATAGCCCACCATAATCTCACAGCAACTTTGATGGGGCCCATGTTTATCCCCTCCTTATATGGGACCAACATAGAACCCATGGACAAAACATTATGGTTCTTAACTAGGCTACCCATACAGGCCCCACATAGACACATGTTATCTGGGATTAGGGCGTTTTTAGCATTCCCATGCTCTTTTTTGTTTTCTGCAAAATCTAATTGTTGCATAAACCACATTCTGCTCCCTAGAAAACAACCTGGTCCCCTAGGAAATTGGTAATTGTAGGACATCCGCAGTGTGATCGTTTGGGGCAATGCAGAATAAAGACCTACAGTGTTCTAAAGCATATTGGTACAATTTGAGGCCGGCAAAGACAGGAAAAAAAGAGAAAACCAGACCTCCACAGACGAGTCCGAGCCACTTCAAATCACAAACAATTAGCTGTACAAAGGCTGAGACTGCATACAATCAACTCAAGCTGAATAAGATCATTTTGACAAGACACACACTACAGTAATAGGGCACAGAAAAATGCACTCTGACATTCTGCAGAACTGTCTAGAATCAGTACATATAATAAGCCTTAGCATGAACCTTAAATGTTAAGTTTACACAGTCTTTAGTATCTAACAATGGAGCACAATCTCCTCACTCTGCACAGTCATCAGACCTAAGCCAAAAATGGCGACAGAGACCTATTTGTCTGGCGGCCTCCAACTGATCGTAAGTGGCCAGTGTCCCTCCCTCAAACTTGCAGACGGCCTTGGCCTCCTTATATGTCAGCTGATATCTGCCCTTGCGAGATTCCCGGTGATAAACTCCAGCCGCTTGTTCTGTAAAAAGAAAGAAACATCAACCTCAATCAGTGCCATTATCAGCTTCAAAGCACAATCAGGCATACAAGCTGATCTCTCAGGGTCTGCTTAACGTTTCAATGTCTTTTGTAATCTGTACTAATAGTAAAAAGGGCATCATAAAGAAACACAAAGATTCTACAACCTCTAGCGCCAGCAGGAACTCATTAGACCAATCAAATAGTTATTTGTAAGGGTGTACTCTTATAGTAGATGTAGAAGATTTTATTATTTATCTTAATACGGCCTTTAAAGAAGGTTCTGTTTTCTCCATAATTATGAAACAGCACCTAGATCAAGTACACAAACGTTGTATTTAACTAAAGTAGAGATACACAAGGTAAAATATTACCCCAGTAAAATAGTATGTAGAAGTATTCCATTCAGACCATCACTTTTATTAAAAGCTTCAAAAGTACTAAAGTACAATTTATTATGACTCTATTATAATTTTTGCTTTAATCACCTCATTTTCCATAAACAAAATTGTCCCTCTTAAATCACTAATCTTTTAACAGCATAAAATTTATTAGTTAGACATTACTGTGCATTAAAATGATCAGAAGCACAAAATACTGAATGAGTCCACTGAATGTCCAACAGGTCAAAGTTAAGTGCACTGTAAATAATATAGTGAGTAAAATGGAAATAAAGGAAAATAAGTAAAGTACAGTAACAAATTACATTTACTATGTTACTGTCCAACAACAACCAAAGACTTTTTAAATTATTGTAATAAAGCAGAACAAACCCCATCTAATGAAAGTGAGATGCTGGTGAAGAGAGACATCCACTGAATATTTAAAAACCATCTGCTTTTGGATGTGATAAGTAAAACAGCTGAAGAAAATGCTTCATCTCTTCATGTTGGCATCTGCCGCAGTTTCCAAGCCTCTCAGAACAGTAAACTGCTTTTGACTTGTTTTGACATCACGCATGCATGACCTTGTAGAAGCTGGACTCACACACTTCAGATTGTTAATAAGCTTTACTGGCTTCTCCCATCAAGGTGCCTCTGAACAACAGAAGCCCTGGAGTGCTCCTACCTCACTACCCACAAACCAGAAATCAAGAAAAATCCCAACATGCATCAACGTAAACAGCCTGTTTATGCGTTCCAGATGTGCTGCAGTGGGAGAGATGAAGGTATCATGTTTATCAGACAGAGTCTCAGAGATGAGAAGATTAGCTTCAGCTTGCTGCTGAGGTCTAGCACAACCCTTTTAAACTATTAATGGACATGGCTATAAAATGAGAGTAATGAAAAGTGACAGACCACTGTTTCTGATATCCCCACTTCCCTGAACACAAACACTAAAATAAAAAGATGCTTTGTATTTACATAATTCAAATGTTTCAGGAGGTTGTACATGAATTAAATCTGTTATGTCAAAACGGGTCTTGTGAAATTGCATGAAACAAAGGAGAGGAACTGTATAATTTTGTTGCATCATATTTCACAAGAGAAACTGAGAAACTGAACAACTCTTTTAAATTGTGTTCATTCAAAATACCATTTCTTTTTTAGTGTTTCTTCAGTGCTGAATGACTCAACTGTTCTCAGGTAATTACACTCTATCTCTGTCATTTAAATTCAACATTGTGGTGTCTTGCCACACAGTGATGTCATTTCCCAAACCCCCTCAAGACCCCCTCAAAGGCAGGATAGACCATCAGCACTGAGAGGGTCATAAATGCCTTTCTACTACAGTGACTGACTGAGTGGCCAAAGTGCTAATAAACATGCTCTCAGAAACTCACTATATACACACACTATATGTTGTGCTTTGTTTTGTACATATATACTATTTAATGTATGTTTAATGGTATTAATAGTTTAAAAATAAAAACAACCAAATAATGAACAACATGACTAAATAAAAAAAATGTCTCTTTTTCAGATATTAATACATGTTACAGTTTTCAGTACACAGTATACAATATACACTATTTCACATCATTGTAAACGTTAGAAAGAATGAATGAATAATTACCCAGCCAAATGGAGTTGTGAAGTATCCCATTCTTGTACCCCCAGGCCTGAGTCTCCTTTAGGACGAGTCCTAAGAAAAAAAGAGCAGCTAAAATGTGGAGTGCTATCATTACTAGATGAGTCCAAATCCCGTCAGGGACACCGAGATCCTTCTGCCTCTCACAAGGAACTAATCAGTAAAAGCAGTGAAAGCCAGCTTTAAGTAGCAGCTGCAGTTGTTGCAGATGTCCGCCCAGGCCAGGCAACTCTGGTGGGAGGAGACTGCAATGCTCCTAAAAATGAGCTGCAGTGCGGAGTGGGCCTCCTTCCCACTTTAAACTGAGTCACCTTTTCATTTGAGCCCTCCCAGTGAACAACCAGCAATTACCGTTTGGAAAGAATCAGTTATTCTTAAAAAAAAAAAAAAAAAAAAAGATAAAGAAAAACTAAAATGGGCTTCACTTATAAACTTATATTTCTTCATTAATTAATGTTAAAATAGATTTCCATACATTCAAATACATTTCCATAAGTGAAGTCTTACCCTAACTTTACTGCTTACATGATCTACACAAACTGGAGCTTTAAAGGTTATTATCTTCTTGTGAATTCTTAATGTCCACAGCTGATATGTTTATATTTATTTTATTAAATATTCTCTGAGATGCTATCACATTGTAAGACTGGAAAAATTAGTAATTTTTAACACTACATCAATAAGAATGGATTTGTTCTTTTGTTCACATGAGGCTAGTCAGGTTTAACAAAGCGATGTACAATAAAAATTTGATTGTGGATAAAACAATTACATGTAGTCAAATATTTCAAATTAGTTAGATGTTTGTCCAAAGTGTTTTTATACATTGTATTATTTTAGACCAATTGATACAAGGTCTGAGTGTTTTTCCCTGCCAATTATGACCTAATTAAATTTCTGATATCATAGTAGGTGATCTGTAAACTGACCTTCACAATTATTCAGTGTAACCTAAAGTGCATGAAAAGCCTGCTTAGATAGGGTTCCCTCCCATCCTCCTGGGTATTATGACAAAGAATATAGTAATATTAGTAGTAGTAATAGATTATTATTTAGAAGTTTTTGTCTAACTTACATTTAAAGTTAAAGGTTAACCAGATTTTTAACATTAGGATTTTTAATACAGTAGTATTATTAATATTATTATTACTATTATAAAGTCTAGACACTTACATTTAGGGTGATCTTACACCTGTAAATTAATTCCATTTTAAAAAGGTTGAATCGCCTTCATAAATAGCTCTTACTGTAAATTACATGATGCAGAATTCAATCTATCATTTTATTTTCGCTCTCCTCGGAAAGTCCTTTATTTCATATTAAACGTAACTCATGATTCATGGAGTGATCTAAGTGGCTCTGTGGTTTTTTGTATAGTAAGTCATTGCTCATAGTGTCCTGGTCTGAAACATTTCCTCAGCTGTAGAGTGGAGGAGACACCTAGGGATAAAAGCCAAAGTGTATAAGCACTTTTTTTGAAATATTAAACTCTAACTACGCACAAATCCTTAGCCTGAAACAATTAAAGTAATAACTCAGAATCAGAATCAGAATCAGAATCGGGCTTTATTGGCCAAGTATGCTCACACATACAAGGAATTTGTGTTTGGTTTCAGTAGCTCACAGTGCACAATAATTGACAATAACATTACAGAAGTAAACATTTACTCACATAAACACACGCACACACATACAAACATACCTGTAACCTAACTTTACGTGTGCAGAGTTGTATATTTACAGTAAAGTGCTGAGTGCAGCAGTAAGGACACTGGTGCAGTCTGAATAAATAATTAAGTTAAACTGAGTTAAATAAGGCATATAAATATGAGAACAGAAGAATTACTTGCAGAGACAGTACAGTGTGTTGTAGCCACTATCACCAGATTAATAAAGTGCAGTACAGAGGGTGAACAGAGTGAGAGGGATGACATGGATATGGATGTATGTAACAGTCTTGTGTGGATGTAACAGACTGTATCCTGGATGTTATGTTGTAGTGTTCAGCTATTCATGAGAGTGATGGCGTGTGGGAAGAAGCTTCTCTGTAGTCTGGTGGTCTTGATCTTCAGTTGGCTAAAACGCCGTCCTGAGGGGAGACGCTGGAACAGGTGGTGTCCAGGGTGTGACGCATCAGAGACAATGTTCTCTGCTCTTTTCCTGGTTCTGGAGGTGTGTAGATCTGGCAGGGTGGGTAGCTTCACACCGATGGTCCTCTCTGCAGACCTGATGATGCGCTGCAGTCGGTGGATATCATGTTTGGAAGCTGAGCTGCCCCACACTGTGATGGATGTGGTGAGGACAGACTCAATGGTGGCGGTGTAGAACTGCACCATCAACTCCTGGGGCAGGTTGAACTTCCTCAGCAGACGCAGGAAGTACAGTCTCTGCTGGGCTTTCTTGATGATGGTGCTGATGTTGCAGTCCCATTTCAGGTCCTTGGAGATTGTTGTACCAAGGAACTTGTAGGAATCCACAGCCATCACAGTACTGTTGAGGATGGTGAGTGCTGGAAGGGTTGGGGGGCTTCTCCTGAAGTCCACTCTCATCTCCACTGTTTTTGCTGTGTTCAGCTCCAGGTTGTTGTAGTTGCTCCAGAGCACCACCTGCTCAACAACCCGTCTGTAAGCAGACTCGTCACTGTCCCGGATCAGACCAATGACTGTCAAATCGTCTGCAAACTTCAGGATTTTGACTGAGGGGTCTGTGGAGGTACACTCGTTTGTGTAGAGTGAGAAGAGCAGAGGGGAGAGAACACAACCTTGTGGAGCTCCTGTGCTGATGGTCCTGGTTCCTGAGGTGATCTTTCCCAGCCTCACCTGCTGCTCTCTGCCAGTGAGGAAGCTGGTAATCCACTGGCAGGTGGAGGCTGGCACGCTGAGTCGGGTCAGTTTGGTGTGTAGATGTCCAGGGATGATCGTATTAAAGGCAGAGCTGAAGTCCAAGAACAGAACTCTTGCGTATGTGCTAGGACGGTCGAGGTGCTGGAGGATGTGATGAAGACCCATGTTCACTGCATCGTCCACCGACCTGTTGGCTCGATAAGCAAACTGCTGGGGGTCTAGCTGAGGGTTGGTGATCTCCTTCAAGTGAGTGAGTACCAGCCTCTCGAAGGATTTCATGACCACAGAGGTCAGTGCGACGGGTCTGTAGTCGTTCAGTCCTGTGATGTGAAGCTTTTTGGGGATGGGTATTATTGTGGAGCGTTTGAAGCACGACGGTACGACACACAGCTCCAGTGATTTATTGAAGATCTTTGTGAAGACAGGAGCAAGCTGGTCTGCACAGTTCCTCAGACAGGAGGGTGACACTCCGTCTGGGCCTGGTGCCTTCCTCACTCTTTGTTTTTTGAAGAGTCGGTGCACGTCTTCTTCACAGATCTTCAGGGCAGGCTGGATGGGTGGCTGAGAGACAGAAGGGTGTGAATGGGTGCTATCAGGTTGGGTGGGGGTGGGCTTTTCAAACCTGCAGTAGAAGCTGTTAAGGTCTTCAGCCAGTTGACGACCCCCCATTGTCTGGTGGGGGGTACTTTTGTAGCCTGAGAGACTGTGCAGGCATCTCCAGACGGCTGATGGCTCGTTTGTGGACATCAGTCTGCTCAGCTTGGTGGAGTAGCTCTTCTTAGCAGCTCTGATCTCTCTGTTCAGTGTGTTCCTAGCCTTGTTGTAGAGCGCCCTGTCCCCACTCCTAAAAGCTTCCTCTTTAGACCGGCGCAGCTGCTTCAGTTTGGCGTTGAACCAGGGCTTGTCATTGTTGTATCTGATGCGAGTCCTGGTTGGAACACAGATGTCCTCACAGAAGCTGATGTAGGATGTCACTGTGTCAGTGTATTCGTCCAGGCTGCTTGTAGCATCATCAAACACACACCAGTCTGTTGACTCCATGCAGTCCTGAAGCCTCTCTTTTGCCTCACTGGTCCACTTCTTCACAGTACTGACCTCAGGCTTGGCCCGCTTGAGCTTCTGTCTGTAGGTTGGGAGAAGATGGACCATAGAGTGGTCAGATAGGCCCAGAGCAGCTCGGGGAACAGAGCGATATGCACCCTTTAGTACAGTGTAGCAGTGATCGAGGATATTCCTCTCCCTGGTGGGGCAGGTCACATGCTGTCTGTATTTGGGCAGCTCACTGGTGAGTCTCGCTCTGTTGAAGTCCCCTAAAATGATGAAAACAGAGTCTGTGTGTTTGTGCTCGGCGCTGGTGATCTGGTCAGTGAGAGCGCGCAGTGCCTCGCGCACGCACGCGCTTGGTGGTATGTAAACTCCCACGAGCACCACGGAGGAGAACTCACGCGGGCAGTAGAACGGTTTACAGTTGATGAGCACAGACTCCAGATCAGGACTGCAGGTTTTTAGGAGCACAGTGACGTCTGTACACCAGCCGCGGTTGATGTAAAAACAGATCCCACCGCCTTTGACTTTGCCCGACGTCTCTCGGTCGCGGTCCGCTCTGTAGAGGTGAAAGCCGGCGAGCTGCAGCGCGCTGTCCGGGGTGGCCTCGGTGAGCCAGGTCTCGGTGAAGCACAGCGCCGCGGAGAGAGAAAAGTCCTTGTTGGTCCGGTTCAGAAGAGAAAGTTCATCCATTTTGTTGCCTAGCGAGCGGAGGTTGGCCATGTGAATGCTGGGTAGCGCTGTGCGGAGTCCGCGCTGACGGAGTTTAATGAGCGCGCCCCCGCGTCTCCCGCGCCTGCGCGTCCGCCTGCGTCTCCGGCCGAGGAGCGCGGCTGCTCCGCTCACTAAAACTTCTAAAAAGCAGTCCGAAAACGAAAAATCAGGAGTAATGCCATGTGGCATGGACTGCCTGATGTTGAGGAGATCCTCTGCGCTGTATGTGAACGTGTTAGGTTCACATGTGGCGGCACGAACAAACAAAAACAGACAAAGCACGACGGAGCTTCTGACCAGTGTCGCCGTCCGCGGCGCCATCTTGGATCTTTGTGGGTATTCTCTACAATGGATCATTTAAATGCTTTCTATGAAAAACTGACCGCTTCATGCTCAAACACACAGGAATAAGGTCACTTAAATGGCAAAAAAACACAGTGAATCCTGAGAAATATCTCTCTACTGTAACAAAGAATATTGTATGATGATGCTATGGGAATAGGGGAAGATGACTAAAAGTACATGTTTTATGCTAACTTACATGAATCATAAATCTAATTAATCATGCTCTATAATGTAAAATGAATTGCTCTGCACTCACGACACATTTGGATGTAATTTTCAGAGTTAATCTCATCCACATAAGTCCTTGTAGGCGAGGAGGGATGCATAAGCACTTCTTTGTTTGCTGTAGCTTTTACAGTGTTGTCTTACGGCTGCCATGCCATGACTTAACATCCTGCTGTAGTGTGTGCCAAACTGAATGTGGTACTCTGTCTGGGTATGAGATCTCACAGATACAGCAGTAAGTATCTAAGTCAGCTAAAGACTCTCTCTTCAGTGAACATTGTCCAGGACCTCTAATGACTACAGCCCGACGTCAGTGTTACAGTTTTACAGGAAACATCTAATGAGGAACATATGCAGAGTTTTATGGAAATTAGGATTGCACTCTCAAAATATTTATCTCTCAGCAGACTTTTTTTAAAAGTTCCTGTCATTCAAATGTAAACATCAATGCTTTGTTCCTAATTCCATTTTCCTCCACAAGTTCCACCAAGTTTAGACTGTTATTTTACCAATAGCATACTAAAAAGTAGAGGTGTCAAGTAATGAAGTACAAAATCTTCTTTAATTTATTTAAGTACAAATTTAGGTTATTTATACTTTACAAGAGTAACTATTTTTCAGGTGTTACTTCTACTCCTTATATTTTACACAATCATCTGGTCTTTCTACTCCTTACATTTTAAAAATAGCCTCATTACTCCTATTTCATTTCCGAATTTTATTCTGGCTTCTCATCATAAAAGATCCAGAAAAAAACTTTCCATTAGTATAAAATAAATTTAATTGTGGTTGGATGAGACGTACGAAGCAAAGCGAAAATGTCCCAACTAGGGTTCTTGAATATATTTGCATTGTACTTAAATGCATTCATTTTCAAAGGGAATATATACAGCTAAAACAGATAGTCTTGTGCATCTCAAAAAGTTTAACATTAACACTTCAATATATCATTATAGTCATTATGACTTCAAGAAAAAGGGGAGCGGGGTGTGTGTGTGCACTATAACATTTCTTTTTTCTTACAGTACTTTTAATTAACTGTATTTTTTGCCCACTATCAATAAATGTCTATTTTTTGGTGTATCTGGTTTATATCTGATTATAAATGCATATTTATACTTCTGCGTCAAACCTACGGCTTAGCCTGTGCGTCAACGGATACATGTGAGCTACGGCACAGGCTAGTAAGTAACAGAGTTTTTGCCATGTTTTTCTTCTAATTCAGAAGATTCAGCAGGGTGACGAGGCTGGATGACCGCTAGCGCTAGTGGCTAATGCCGCGTGACAGCTACACTGAGGAACCTTGAATGTTCCGGTTAGCCAGGGCAATATTAGCCAGCCGTTCATCAAATGTAGCAGTAAAGACACAGACTACAGTCCGATATACTCACCTCTGAACGTTGAAAGAGCTAGCAGCACTTAGCGTGTTTAGTGGGCAATGCTAATGCTGCTCCAGCAGTATATTTAAATAAAGACATCATTAAGTGAATAAATAAATTAATACACACATAAATAATTGTATAGATAAATAAATAAATTAATATTTACATTGTCATGAAAAAGTGCACACTTATATCAGGAATCTATTTCCATATTTTCATGCATGACCCTGCATGTTTCTGCATTTCTGCAATTATTATTTTTTTGTTTATTCGTGCATTAATTGATGTATTTCTATATTTATTTATTTATTTATTTATTTCTGCATTTATTCGTTTGTTTACTTCAACATTTCTACATTTATTTATTTATTTATTTATTTATTTCTGTAGTTCTGCATTTGTATGTTAATTAGGTTGGCAGTCCTATTCTCGCTCTAAAGCAGTACTGCTTTAGAAAATACAGAAATAAATAAAGAAAGAATTATGGAAATAAGTAAATAAATACATGAAGAAAATTAAAAATAAATTAATTAATATTTATTAATATATTTGTCTATACAATTATTTATGTGTGTATTTGCGACTTGACTTGGCGCCGTGCTAGTGGCAGCCGATTGCAGCAGCTCCGTCTTGTGAGACATTATCTTAACCTTTAATTATTGTTCTTTGCTCTTATTGTAACTGTGCTGCTGTAATAACTGACTTTCCCTCTGGGATTAATAAAGTTCTATCTATCTAATCTATTTATTTATTCATTCACCCTGTGGACTGATGCAGTACTTTGTAGCAGTATTTTACACCATTATGGGTTACAACACAATATTAGTAACTGTCTCATAATAAGCAGATCATCAATCATGTACCCAATATTGTTCATAGTGACTCATTTAATACAAAGCTTTAAATTATTCTTAGGCCAGGGGATCCAACCTCAGTTCTGGTGACTTCACACTCTGCTATTTTTTTCTGTTTTCCATATATGGTGCACGTAATTAAACTCATCAACACGTAAAGAATATTTAATAAAAGAATAAAATAATTTGTGTTGATTCACATGTCATTTTAGTTTGAAGTTCAACGTTGCACTACTGCTCTTCATCCAGATGATGGCAGTGTCTCACTGAACATGGTCTCTTTAATAACTCACTTCATCTGAAACCTTAAAAAATAGGTCCTGTATGTGTCCAGCAGGTGGCGTACCTCAAGCAGTCTTTTGTTCTTTTCTGTCACAATATTTCACCCTTGACTGGGATCTCTTGTACTAAAGTATATATGAACTGATTATTAAGGGCATATTCCGCCGAATGCATGTGCTTCTATTCCCAGAAAATTAAATGTATAAATGTGTACACAAAATAACTTTAAAATACAGTATATTATTAAGCATAATGTCTTGTACATTGACCTAATTGCAAAAGTAAAATATGTTTTTTTTTAAATATTAATAAAAGCTACTTTGAACACTCGCTAACTATAAACTATATTACTATGAAATACAATTAATACAATTTCTCAAAGATGTCATTATTTTTGCAATGTTGTGTGACTCCAAATCCCATCGATCCTTTAAAAAATATTTATTTTCTTCATAATAAATCTATAATATTTATGTTAAAATACACATTTTAGTTATGTCCCTGGGTTTGACTCATTCCTGTTACAGTAAAACATTACCTCAAAAAATCTGGAACATTCTACAAGTCACATCTACAACAAAAAGTTGGTTCTTCTAAAGACCATGGGAAGACCAAAATTAAGTTCCCTCATTTGTTGTAAATTAATTGTTAGATCTTTTTTTTTTTTTAAATACAAAAATATTGGTAAAATCACTAGAATGTGCTCTGTGTCCTCGTGCTATTAGCATAGCCGCCATTTAGCAATTTTTCATGTTTTTGCTATTTTTTGCTAAAAAACTTGTTCCTGTTACCTTTAGTCATGTTTCATACCACATAAAAAGTAACAGGAATGAGTTCCAGTAACAGGAGTGAGTTCCTGTAACAGGGGTGAGTGAGTTATACTGTCATAAATATCAATTATTTGAACATGCAGTCAACCATTTCTTTAAAATATTTTTTTTCTTGAGAGAAAATCAAAGGAATTAGTGGATTTGCATTTAAACATGCTTTTTTAAATGTCACATGAGTTTTTGGTTACAGGACTAAGCAAAATGTAACCATCTTCAGCTTTGAAACCTTGTAAAATATTAAGTATAGCTGCCTGAGATTGACCAGTACTGTGCCAATATTGAGTATTGACCAGTGTTTTGAATAGTTACATATGTGTTATTAGATACAGAGTTGAAAAAGATTTACAACAAAATAACACCCATTCAGTGGAATGGCCCTTATGCAATTTGTTGCATTTGCTGATATATCTAAAAACATACACCCTGAATCAATGTAGCAACAAATACATAGAGAAAAGGTTTACATGTCTAAAACAGCAATGTTATTAGAGATACAAGATGATATATTTGATATGTTTCGCAGATCTGAACCTTCTCTGTTTTAAATGTTTTCTGATGTACAAACAGATACACATAAAACATTTAGACTAAAACTTTTTGGAAGGTGAGAAAGTGCACTGTTGTGAAAAAACAGCATAAAGAGTTTAAACTCAGGGTTACCATCACATAGGACACACACACATACACACACACACACACACAGAGGAAACTGCATCACTAAGTATTTACATAACAAAGAAAGCCTGATCCTCACTCAACCCAACTCTCAGCCCTATTAATACGAAACACCCCAGAATGCTGGAACAGTGCTCAGGGTTTCCTGCTGCAGCGTTTATTACCATTCACACCTCCTGAGAATATAATGTGGGTACAGGAAACAGGAAAGTTCAGAGAGAGAGAAGGAGAGAGAGTGGTGAAAGAGACAAAGTTTAATTAATTGTACAAAAAGCAAACATTGTGTGAGACAAAACCGTATTTTTATTTTATTTTTTAAAACAAGACTGAGAGACATACAGTAGTTAAAGATAAAGAGAGTTTGCGAGTAAAGCATGAGAAAATGAGAGAAAGAAACAAAAACTATTTGGGGGTAGATGGAGTTTGAGGAACAGCAAGGAAAGAAAGACATAAAAGTGTGAGAGAAAGAACAATTAAGAGTAAGAAATACATTACATGGACAAAAGTAATGGGACACCTGCATTGTTATTGGGACAGTCCTTGTTTAATTGTTTTAATGTCTATCCTGCGTTTGTTGAAATAACTGTCTCTCTATTGTCCATAAAACACTTCCTACTAGATTTTAAAGCATTGCTGTGAGGATTTGATTAGGATGTTGCAATAGTGGCAGGAGTGTTAGTGAGGTAATGATGTTGAATGATTACCACCTCACCTCAACCTTAACTCATCACAAGTATTGGATTGAAGTGGAATCCCATCATTCAAAAAAAAACACAGTTCCACTGCTCCACAGCTGAACATTGGGGGCTTTAAACCCCTCTAGCAAAACATGATAAAGAGTACTAACCTTTCTTAAATGGCCCACCTCCGCTCTCCCACAGCTTTCTGAGATCCAGTATTTTTTTACATCATTATTCAGGCTCGAAGTAGCTACACACCTCATTGGTAGAATCCGAAGATCTCTGACATTTAAAACGAGGCATTAATAACTTTATAAGTGCACAAGAAGCTTATAAAAAACACTGTTTATACCCTGTAGCATAACCCAATCGCTCAGAGATTAAGCTACGCCACGGTGTGGACCTACTTTGAGCCTTAATAAAAAGCGATTTATATGCAGGAGCAAGTGGATACCCTGACGCGGCCGGTGTAAAGAGTGCTGGGCAATAAGCACAAAATTACCTGTACTCTAGTAAGATTAGTACTAGATAAAGAGTATTAGTACTCTTTATCATGTTTTACTACACCAAAAGTCATTTTTACCCCGGAGTTCTCCTTTAAGCATAGTGCCAATATTTTCCAGTTTATCTGCTCCATTGAGTCCTTTTCTATGGGTAATACTTCTCTACGACACTAGACAAAATTGGTAAGTGCATTTGCACATCTGTGTCAACAATAGGTGATGATTAAGACAATCTGAGGGCATTCATTACAATGGGTGTCCACAACCCTGTGAACATCTAGTCTGTATAAAGAAACAGTGAGGAGTGAGAGACTGAAAGAAAATGAGACACAGAAAGACAGAGGTACAGAGGGAGAGAGATTGAAGTGATCAAGTTTCCCTTTAAAAGTGCACCTCAGTGGGTAAAGTGCACTTTGAAACAGGCGGAAAATGAAGATCAGTCAAGTCTACACAGATGGAAAAGCACTTGACTCACGTTTCTAGATGAAAGAGAAGTTTAACTTAGAATTGGAGAAATAAAAAATATATAGCAGACATACCCATGTGGTGAATGTGCTCTAAAAAAGACATAACAGTGGGAGATGACTGATCAAACTTTAAATCAAGAGAAAAGCACAAAAAGCACAGCAGCACTTTGAACTGTGGCACTGTGAATGTTTGACGAGGAACAGGTGATGGAAAAGCAAGAGCTGCAAGAGCTTTAAGCTGGACAGGAGAGGAGTCTTTACAGTGATGGCTTACAGGAGCATCAGCTTTAAGCCAACTAAGGGGGTAAGAACTTTTTGACACACTTTAATATTATGATATTATGTTTAGGTATACTGTTTTGATTTTTTTAATGAATATATGTAAATATTGGTGGCAGACAGCAGTTAATTTAGTGTTGCTTTTAATCCCTGCCCACTAGATAGCAGTGTTGTACTCTTTCTTTAGATCCAACTGTTCTGATTGTATAAAATAATCTTTTAAATTTTTTTCAAGTCAGATTTGAGTCACTTTCATATGTGGTCCTAAATCCGAAAGAGCGCCATCTACCCACCTGGAGGAAGCAAGGCATATTTTGCTCCCTCTGGTGCCTTGGATGGCAGAGCTACATAAACGGGATTCAAACCTGCGACCTCTTGTTCATAGTGGCGGCGCATTAGCCCGCTGGACCACTTGGCAACCCCAAATCTGATTTCTTACATTCACAAATGTAAGTGATCTGTATCTGTGTCTCTTGTGAACGAATCTGTCCCTGAAACGCCTCACATGCGCACATTGATACGTGCATAAAGTCGCCTTTTTCACCAACAAAAATGTCATATTAGAGAGACGGCTCGTAGCTTTATAAAGGTGAAATGGATGCGTCAGCAGCTCATATGTGGAGCATCTTTTGCTAGAGTGGAGAAACAGCAAACAGCTGGTCTGAAATACATGTTCAGGTCGAGGAGATGAAAAAAGGTCAGGCGGTTTGCTTTTGCTGTTTTTGCAGCTATAGCTGCACAGTTGCACCAAGAGATGTGTGGGTATGAGAGAGAAGCACGTAGTGCATGCATAAAAACAAAATGATGCATAATTTCCAATTTGACCGTTCATATTCATTTTGCATGTACATGGATCGGATACGTATCCGATTTAGGACCACATAAGAAAGTGACTCAAAGCTGGTTTAAAAAAATCTAATTTGGCATGTTCACACAGCCATGAAAAAAAATCTGATCTGAGCCACATTGAGCAAAAAATCTGATTTGAGTTACTTCAGCCTTGTAATGTGAACGTAGCCTACGATATAACACACCAGCACAACCACATGAAGACAGTGGGTTTGTATTTGCTTTTAACTACATTTATACCTACCAAACAAGCCTGGAAAGTATTATCATCTGTTCAGCTTTTCAACTTCTCAACTCTGAGCAGTAGCAGAAAGTTTGTTTGAGAAGAAGCCTGTGTTCCCTATAAAAGCCTGTTAAATAACAATAACTTTCACTGAAAAACACTTACTGAACCACAGCCCTTTAAAGTTAAGACCTTTCTGGGGTTAATAAAGTGGTCACAATAGTGCAGTAATTAATAACAGAGGGAAACAAGTATAGGGGAAAACGTTCTGAAAGTGCTAAAAGAACTGCACCACAGACCTACTTCTTTTTTGGACCAGAGATATAATCATGCCTGGTCAGTCTCACAAGTACGCTTTTTTATCATTTATGCTTTCTGTAGAACTCAATTAAAGTATGCTCATTGACTAAACAAAACAACACACCCCAGATTACTGTAAAACTGGGCATGCAGTTAGGTCTTAAGCCTGGTGTACACAACACATCTTTTAGAGGCAGTTTCACGGACAGGAACTAGGCCTTGTCTTGAACTACACAATATTTTTAATTGATACTTTCAAAACCTCAACCTCCATTGTCTGCAGCAGCTAGTAAAAGAAAATATTCTGAAAAATGACTAGATCAGGAAAAGCGCTCATATCTACGTTAACCCGTGAATTAGTATTCAATTAGTATTAGTCTCGCCTACCGTCTCGCCTACCGTGACCGGTCTTATCAAATAGGAGCTTACAGCGCTATGAACAGCATGGCAGTATGTTTCTGTGTTATTTGTGCAAATAACACATCAGTGTTATATGCTTTGCCCAGTAATTCAGAGCTAATGTTTAGAATTTGTCTATGGAACACCACCAGTGAAGTACAATTACAATTGGTAGGTGTATGTGTAAAACAGTTTACACTCGTTTAAACCAAAAGAATAATAATAATTTTAAGTAAAAAATGGATTTTTGCTTTCTGGACCTGTGTGTTTACGTAGGATCTCCAGTGGATTTCGTGTTTTACAGAGACTCTAAGACTAGATCAGTGGCTGAACAGCACTTAGCAGGGCATCACACATGTAAAGTAAAATATGAGATTGCAAAGACTGTTATTAGTGTGAAAATGTCTTTATTTTAAACTGTTGTCCATCTTGCTGCTGTTGCAGTGCTGTTAGCCAGTCAGAGGCGATATGTTTGCATGTATGAATAATTATGAGCAAAGGCTGAAATCCTATTTATGAGTCAGTAAGTCCTTCTTAGTGTATACTGTTTTGTCAGTCAGTGTACATGAAATATTAATAATAAAAAAAACTTGTTCAGATATTATTGATTTTTATACAAAATAGTCAACATTCATGGGGCCATACAATGGGGCCTTCATCCAACCTTCTGCAGTCTATAAGAGTACTCAATAAAATAACGTATAAGGTACTATTGGTCTTCATCAGCTCTTTTTCACTCAGTATATTACGACACATAACATCTAATTCTGACTCTCAGAGTCAGACTCTAGCATTTTAACCTACTTTCACTTCCCGTCTGGAACTTCCTAGGTCTATGGCGTCACTCCAGTCTAAGCGTTCTGGCTGTGGATGCTAACTTCAGGCTCTACTGCAGGAGACCTCCCACTACCTGATCCTACTGAGCCAACTACCCGATTAAAATACTCACAGATCACAGCCTGTGAAGCTCCATTACCACCACCATCTGTCTCCATATTACCAGTTTCACCCTTGGGACTCTTCACAGCACTCAAGACCACATGCTGTGTCATAAAAATCACAGAAATAGAAGCAGTGTGGCTATTAGTGGTTGTTGTGTAACTGGCTGGTGTACGCTTTACACAAGGACCAAGAATACCTAAACACATTTAACATCTGCATTTGCTATTACTGTTGCCTTTGAGTTGAATGTAAGGGCAGCTGGGAAAACCTTTGCTTTCCTTCCCAGTTACCATTGCCAACATCCAGTGTTTCTAAAGTCTGAAGTGAGTCATTTTTGTGAGGGTAACTCTTTTCTTTTACTCATATTTTACAATATACAGCTCTGAAATTAAGTGCTATTTATAGGTATATGTTTCAGTAAAATTAACATTGTTTTGTTCTATAAAATCAGGACATTTCTCTTAAATTCCAAATAAAAATAGTCATTTAGATCATTTATTTGTAGAAAATGACAAATGGTCGAATTAACAAAAGAGATGCAGAGCTTTCATACCTCAAATAATGCAAAGAAAACAAGTTCATATTCATTTCGTTTTAAGAGTTCAGAAATCCATATTTGCTGGAATAACCCTGGTTTTTAATTACAGTTTTTATGCATCTTGGCGTGTTCTCCTCAACCAGTCTTACAAACTGCTTTTGGATAACTTTATGCCACTCCTGTTCAGCTTGATTTGATGGTTTTTGATCGTCCATCTTCCTCTCGATTATATTCCAGAGGTATTCAATTTGATAAAATCAAGGAAAAACATCAACAAGTGGTCTCTTATTTTTTCCAGAGCTGAATAAATGTATAAATATTTATGAACAGTGCTTCACACTATGGCATTTTGTTTCCCTAAAAGTAGATTTAAAGCATTCTTTAGAGTATTACACAATGTGTTTCAACTGTGTATTGTGATATGTTTCACATCACCAAATTCTTGCCAATACACAGCCATGGTTGCTGCTGGGTGGACAGAGGAGAGGATGTTTTTCTTTCACTCTCTCTCTCTCTTTTTCCCTCTCTTTAGCACGCACACACACACACCCTGTCTGGCTAAGGTCTGAAAATGGCCTGAGAGTAGAGCTATTATCTAGCGTGTTCCAGCCAGATGTTAAATATAACCCCAAAAACAGACACCAATGTTCGTAGGTTCAGTGAACATCCGGGAAATTTGTTCTGCTTTCTCCTCCAAGTTCAATAAACAAACAGTTTTTCCCCCCATATCACACTGGATGCTTGGCAGTTTTCTAGGGCTTGTTTAACAGAAGTGTTGATAATAAAGCTGAACGCACATTTTCACTTCTAAAGAAGTGATTACATAAGTCCAGTGTACATCAAACAATATGGGACACTGTTTATCTCTAATCCTCCTAACATATATACACGAGTGCATATATAGTCCATTTATTCAGTGAACGATGGTTCATTGAACATGATGGGAAGTTTGAAATGACCTCATGTCGTGGGAGATGGTTGACAGTTGGTCTCTGATGTGCTCTGAAAGCTGTTACAGATAAAAGGAGCTTTATAACTGTGTCAGTGAGTTTGTCATATGTGAAGAAACTATAAAGACGTTTTCATTAAAATGTAAATAAAAAAAAGGTAAATCAAGACAAAAAAATTATAGAAATCATCTAAAAATACCCACCCAGTTCTGGATATAAATATAAATATTTATACATTTACATAGCTCTGAAAAAAAATAAGAGACCACTTAATGATGATGTTTTTCCTTGATTTTACCAAATTAAAAATCTCTGGAATATAATTAAGAGGAAGATTGATTATCACAAGCCATGAAACCAAGCTGAACTGCTTGAATTTTTGCACCAGGAGTAGCAAAGTTTTCCAAAAGCAGTGTGTAAGACTGGTGGAGGAGAACATGCCAAGATGCATGAAAACTGTGATTAAAAACCACAGTTATTCCACCAAATATTAATTTATAAAACTTTATAATTATAAACTTGTTTTCTTTGCATTATTTGAGGTCTGAAAGCTCTGCGTTTTTTTTTTTTTTTTTGTTATTTCAGCCATTTCTTATTTTCTGCAAATAAATGCTCTAAATGTCAGTATTTTTATTTTGAATTTGGGTGAAATTTTTTATGTAGTTTATAGAATAAAACAACAATGTTTATTTTACTCAAACATATACTTATAAATAGCAAAATCAGAGAAACTGATTCAGAAACTAAAGTGTTCTCTTAATTTTTTTCCAGAGCTGTATATATATATATGAATGACAAACTTTAATTTGATTCTATGAATTGGGTCACTGGTGCTTACTGGTGATATCCCCATTTTGTACATTTGTATATTATTGTTTGAAAACTTCAAGGCTCAGAGTTTGAAACACCAACATAACTTAAAGGCAAACACACTATCAAAAGTGTTGCATGACTTCATATCAGGCGGTCACACACCCAGATTCATTTCCCATTATTTATTTCAAACGCCCACACACAAAAATCAAATCAAACTCTAATTAGCCCCAGACATCCACACCCATATTCAAAGTGCCCAGGCACTGCAGACTAAAGTATTTTAGGCTTGGTTTCAGCATTTACTTCATATCTGTACAAATCATATTTGTAGGAATGTTGTTAAAGGCCGACATACAATGGTCCAAGTGCTGTGCAGAGAGGTGGGGGTGGCTTTCACTGCAGTGAAAAACAGTGAAAGTCCATAACAATCTTCATACAGCTCCTTATTACTCAGATTTGACAGTGGATTAAACCAATGACTGGCTGGTCTTGGTGTACAAACTATATAATTTATATAATTCTGCGGTACAGTTTTAGTTTTCTCCAAAATATTTCTTGCTATGTTTAAAAGCAGGAATGGGTTTGCATATTCTTTCCTCCTCTGCTGGGATGGGTGTGAGATATAAGACTGCTGAGACCCAGAATGCTGTATCACCTCCAAGTGGCCCAGATTCAGTCCCTCCCAGATGAAATAATATGTTTTAAGATGATCAACACAGTGCTGTTAAATTCCCACTAAACAGTTGAAGGCCTACAAGGAGGTTTACTCTATTATGTATATATAACCTGTGCAAATAAGTAAGGTTAAGCAGACAAACTAGCGGCTGGTTTTCTTATTTATCTCTTTATAAACCTGAATCTAATATACATTGTGCAAAACAAAAACGGTAAGAAAGTTATTGCTCTGTTAGTACCAAATGTATCAGCAAAATACAGAATGTTCTCGTATACATTTATACACTTCAAAAGACACGTACACGAGGATGCAGGTTTAGGTTTTTGTGAAAGGCACTGCTGTTAAGAAAAAAAAAAGAAACATACACGTATCAATGCCTCATTTATCTGTACAATGTAATGCACGCTGCATCCCTTATGGTGTGGAAGATTGTGGTTAGAATTGAAGTAAAATTGGCAAATTCACACAGGCAGTCCATGATGGGGGAAGCAGCAAATCTCATCTATTAGTCTTATTTTTTTCTTAAGAAGAAACGATCTGAGCTCATCCTGCATATCCTCATCACAAAAGGGGGAAAAAAAAACGTTGTGGTCATCACATCATACCATCATACAACCGTACTTCGTGGTTCAGTCATAAGTTCTGAAGAAAGGACCGAGAGAAAAAAAAAAAAAAAAAAAAAAATCAAACCACCAACCAGAACAGTCTCTTATTGGCAGTTAAGCAGGCTGTTAAGTATTTCACCAAAAGGTTCTGCATTTCTGCATAGAGTTCACAATCTCTGTTCTCCACTGTAGAACTGTAAACACTGCCCAACTGGACCGGTCCAGCCGCGTCCCCAACCCTGAAGCAGAAGGTAAGGGATCAGTGGACTCCTCCGTTGTATGACTTGCTGTGCATGTGGAAAACGGTCTCCACCGGGTGAGTCGAGATGGGCTGTTTATAGAGAGGGTTGGATGCCTGGGAGGAAGAGAGAAATGGACAAAGAGAAAGAAGGCGAGGGGAAACTAGGTCAGATGGGTTCATTGAAATGCACATGGCCGTCGTGCAGACCAACCAGAGGCTTTGAACAACAGCCTTGGAATGATTGCCATGACTGATTTTTTTTTCCCAACTGACTCAAGTGATCCAAGAAGGCTTATGGTTTCAATCAGAGCTTAGTGTTTTTGCCCAATTCGCTCTTTAAAGCTGGAACTTCTAATTGTTTACATTTAGGCGTCTGACAAACAGTATGTGGACATTCCACTGTGTCTACCTCATCCAAAGCACCATTGGAATGTAGGGAATGATAGGAAACAAGTTTAACACTATTTAGCTCACAGCTGGACTTTAGAGTCCAGACTTTATTAACAGGACTCACAAACTCAATCTAATATAGACTAAAATGATATTACAACTATACTGCAAATGTCTATATATACAAGGTTTACAAAAATAAATAATAATCTCTTTCTATTTTCAATTCATTGTCTTTTTATAGATTATACTGTGATTCTGTTTTCATTCCCTGAAATATGAATAATAAAAGAATGAATAATCTTATCTTAAAGAAATTTTTGAAAACTTGATTCTCCTTAGCAATAAAACAGTTCAGACAATGGAAGTGACATTCTGCAGTCTCTTCATTTCAAATGCTAGGCTTATACAAGTAACACTGTACAATATGCCAATTCCTAAACCATGGAACAATGGAAGTGAGGCTTAAAACAATAAATGCTATTGCTAAGGAAACTAAAAGGGAGAATGACTGACCAGAACATGTACCATTGTAATTGTCTGCACCAGAGGGCTGCAACATGCCCTCCAGAAGCGTGTAGAGTGACTAAAAAGGCTATAAGCTAACCCAGCCAATCGGCTACCAAGGTTTCTGATTGCCAACTATAAACCATGCTGAATAGACACAGAGAGGATTTTTTTTTTTATAAATTTCTAAGCTAGGCTAGGCATGTGTCTAAATCAAGGCTCGCCTTACAAGCAAAGCTAAAATAAAAGAAAAAAGTAATAGGCTCATACGTAGGCCTGTAAAACTACATTCAAGCATTTTTACTGCCAGTCAAATTCACATACAAACTATATACATAAACAACTTGAAATACTGAATAAACGACTTGTTCAGTACAATAGTTTGCAAAACATACTGATATTAATAATGCTCTTACCATCTCATATCGTGCTCGCGAGCGTGCACTTTGGAAGCGGGCGAATTCGCGTCGATCGTGAATGGTTATCACCAGCTTCCAGATGGCAAGCAGCACAATGCCCACCAACAGAATACTGCCCACCACTGCCATCACCACTGTCAGGGCATCAGGGGCAGAAGCACACTCTGAAAATGCAGAGAAAAAAAAATTGTATGCCATTTAACCCTCTGAATACTTTTTCTTAAATGACAATAGCTGCATATTGTTTTCTAGCTGTTGCAAAATTCTTAATCAGTTATGGGGAAATTAAATGGAAGATTTTTTTAAGACTTTAATTTCACTCAGACAAAATACAAAAAATTAACAAAATGCACACAATACAAATATTTAGTTTACAGACCTTCACAAAAACATTAACAAATGTTGCACAAATAAAAAAAAGGTTGATATGCTAAAAAAACCCCACAAAAGTTAGAGTTATCTAACTGGCTTTTGAAATATTTTTACTTCCCCATGCCCTTTCCTCATTCAGTATTGTCTTAATTTAGTCTGCTGTTAAGTTAAATCAGTAAGGTGACGTGCATATAAGAACTGAATTAAATGTTTTTGGGATTATAATGTTATTTAAGATATTTTAACACAAATAAAGCATTTTTAAGATAAAATTATGTGGGACCATTTTATACTTTCTAAGGTACCACAGATACCATCTTGATAGCAACTAAAGAAATTCATAACGGTTACTGCATTATGTGCCAAAATCCTACAGTTTAAACTTGTTTTATGTGAAATGTTTAATTACACATAAAACAAGCCTACACTTTCTAAACCAGCTATAGCTTAAAAATATATTTTTTTATGAAGAAAAGCAGCTCTGCATTTTCCCCAGTCTACTCTTGAGTCATATCATTACCTAATTATCATTCCCATCATGAACTCAGGTATTGCTCAGGGGGCTATGCAACTGGGAATAGCAAGAGAAAACACAAAACTATGTCGTGCAGGAAGAGGGGGTGAGGAGCTGAGGGGCTACAGCTGTAGAAAAACTGCCTTCAAGACTTAAAACAAAAAGCTCCAAATGTGCATAAAGAATTTAAATGTTTAACTTTTTTTTTACTTTAATAATCTCATCCTTATTCCTCTTTCATAACACTGGCACAAGCTGGAGTAGTGGAAGAGTTCCCAGTGTTGTTTTCATTGCTGGGAGCTGCACACTGACCTGGCTTCTGCAAGGCTTTGAGGACGGACTGGCCGCTCGCATGCTCAGAGTATGTGAACTTCATCACACAGTCGTTTTCTGTTTTATACAGGCACAGCACAGCGCTGGGGTCATCTGTGTCTGAGGGGGGAAAAGAAAGAAGGAAGTGGGGGTGTGAGGGAAGAGCAGAGAGAGAGAGAGAGAGAGAGAGAGAGAGAGATCAGTCTTCTTCCATAAAACAGCTGGCCAAACCGGGACTGAGCCACAAGAGCACAGGCAGAAAAACACACAGAGCCCCCAATCCAAACCCACGTTATAGAACCTTCTCAGTGAAATCATTTCTGGACAGCAGCTTGCATTCCATACTAAACACACTGTTGTAGCTTGAAAAAGACATGGACTGACAAGTCACTAAGTCTCCTCCCATCAGCACTAACCCACTGTGATAGAATGTACTGGGAAAAAACAAACATGTGGAGTTCATTAAAACCAAAGTATGAAATAGTTGGGAAATTCTAAAATATTGAGAAATGGTAAAACAGTAAAAATAGAACTACAACTTAAAAAACAAACAAACAAAAAAAAAACATATGTATATTAGCAGTAATGAAAGAGTTATAAAAATTATATCATTTGGGTCAGACAAAAAAATTAAACCTATTCCTACTATTTTTCATTTTTCAACTTTTAAAATTTAGCATTGGTTCTTTACACTGCAGCAAAACATAATCATAAATAAACCATTAGAAATGCTTAAGGTTAAGAATCTTTAAATAATCCAAAAGCAGTGAAATTATATCATGTTCATATTTTGTTTATAGATACATATGCAAAATATGCACTTAAAATATAGAGTATATAAACAATTTCTATAAAAGTGTGAATCATTTTGTTTAATATAAAGTGCCTTTAATGTCTGTAAATAAAAAAAAAATAGTTTTTTTTGTTCTGAGACACAAGGTTGTTATTTTAGGGGTGACACTTTGCCATGCTGTGCACTGGCTTATTATGGGGGATTAGGACTAATAGGCAGGAACTGAGGAGGTACTGCTACAGAACTGTATTCAGGTGGGCTGATCTGACTGAAGTAAGTGGTAGCTTTCACAGGTTCAATGTGTTATTACAGGATCTCGCAAAATAACACAGGCAGAGCCAATGAGAATGCTGCATTTCTTAATCCTGTACACTCCACATCCAAAAACAATGAAACACTACCTCACACACACACACACATTTAACTGTTTTCCCTTAAAAGTATCAGCTCCATATCATTGTGCTGATCTACTGACTTGTAAAATGGAAAAACTGTGTCTCTCTTATTGCTAGTCCAGACATGGAATGATGCTACTGCACTATAACATTTTGGTAAAGTGAGCAGGACATTACTTGTGAGTGTGCAAGGCAGGAGCGATTTATTTGTGTAAATATGGGTGTGCCATACCCCACCCCAGGGCGGATTAATGCATAGGCTACCGTAGGCCGCAGCATTGAGGGATCATTCAATGATTAGGGCCCACTGATTGGTCACTTTATTTACCCATTGGCCTATAGGTTGGTTGGTTGGTTTGGGAAGGCATGTTAAAGGAACATTTCACTGTGCAGTTGCTGACCTGTGCTGGCGAGCTCTATTACTGCTGTAATTCCCTTAAAATGTGTGATAAAAAGAACAGTAATGGCTCTGAAATGGAAAAGCATGTCAACTAAAGCAGACCTGCCAACATGTACACATTCTGTGTAACAGGCACGTATTTTGACCTCCTAGTCCACCTGTACGGTTCTATGTTCTAAACTACACATATTATTTCATCTCACATTTTAAAAGCGTCAGGCCCCATCCACACAAATCCAGATATTTAAATGTCTGATTTTTGTTCAGCATTAGCTTAGCCTGTTCAGAATGAGCCTGAAATGGGCACAACACATGGATGGATTCTGTTTTCTCTGTGATTTGTGAATTAATAACATGTTCACAGCTTAATTTAATGTAACTCACACATTACCAAACACAGTTTTTTTTCCAATACTCCTGTCTGGAGGTAACCTACGAACCTTACTGCAAACACAGATTCTGGACCAGGCCTGGGCGAACAAGTTTTGAAAATAAAGTAAAGAACATAAGTTGTTGCTGAGGAGTTGCGAGAAAATTCCTGTTTATTTAAGTGTTTTTAGGTGGTATTTGTCTCCGTGTCAAAGGGCATATTTTTGAAAATGCTGCATTTGTGGACAAAGATATTTTTTAAAACAGAGACAAAAACCTCAGTCAAGTTGTCACTGAAGTTGATTCATGGCTGAGCCACAAAGATCTGCTTTCAGCCAATCAGAGTGCTTCATTTTGACCCAACCACAATGCTCCGCCCCTGCCTCACGCTTCAGTCAGAGACCTTATTAATGATTGGAATGATCAGCCTGTCTGTGTGAGTGTGTTTGTGGCCGCTCACACTGCCACACTGTTTATCCCAAGTCCGGTTAGCAATGATGCTAATCCAGCAAGCTACATATGGAGCCATCTGCTACTTTAATCCACCCTTTAGTTTTCTCCAAACTGTTGACACACTGTCACTGTGCTGAAAACCCTCAGATGCTCTGTCTGTCTGTCACCAACACACACAGACATACAAACACAGAAACACAGCTGGTTGTGCATTTCCAGGTTGTTGTAGGTAGAATATTGTTATAAAAATATTGTTATAAAAGCAGTATTCTGTCTGAAAGCAGTGTATTATTTACTCAGGAGCTTTTAAATTAATAACATCATTTCAGTGTTTCTTCATATTGCAAGTAATGTGGACATAATGGACAAAAATTCTCTGATATTGAGATATTATTTAGGACCATATTACCCACCCCTAGTGTAAATCTAGTAATATCACTCTGCTATCTCAGTGCATCAATGTATTTATTGTATCTCTCGACTCAGAAAAGCTCAGAAAGGTCTCAGAGTGGGTCCTTCTTGCATGGCGACTCAATGCACCAACTCTTCCGTCTCTAGGGGGAGCACAAGAGTAGAACCTACAAATAACAGGAATGAAAACTGGAAGTTGTTTTTAGTCCAAGAGTGAAACACTTCTTCAGTTTGCAAAATGCTGAGGCTATTCAAAGCAAATTGATGACTACAATCAATCAGAGAAGAGCAATGGTGGGCTGAGTGGGAGTTAAATCCAGATTTAGGAAATGCTTCTGATGAGTGGTCAGATTAGCGCTGAGCAACGGTGCAAATTTGACTGGGTGTCAGGCTTCCTGCTGAACTGCTGAAAAGAGCTCTTTACAAATTAAGCACTTTCTAACTATTCGCTTTTAAAGGCACTGCCCAAAATTCTAGCCCACATTAGGACCATTAGGAGCTGAATTACTTTTTCTATCAAATTTCATTTGATAAGATTTTTGATAAAGCAATTTTATAGTCCATTTCACGTAATAATGAATCAAATGAGTAATTTGATATATACTGATAGCTGTGCATACAAAATTATTATTTTTTCTTCATTAAATGAGCCCTTTGAGTGAATAACCATATAGTAGACATGTTTCTCTTTCTGATGAAATCAGTTATTTTTACTTTTGTAAGATTTAACAATTATGAAAACCAAGTTTAAATCAGATTTTATTATTTTTTTATGTCAAAATGTTGTTTCTTCCAAGACAGACAAATGCTCAATATACAGCTCTAAAATAATAATAGTAATAATAGACCACTTAATGATGTTTTTGTTTAATTTGACCAAATTGAAAACCTCTAGAATATAATCAAGAGGAAGATGGATGATCACAAGCCATCAAACCAAGCTGAACTGCTTGAATTTTTGCACCAGGAGTGGCATAAAGTTATCCAAAAGCAGTGTGTAAGACTGGTGGAGGAGAACATGCCAAGATGCATGAAAATAAAATATGTAAATAAAAAACAGGGTTATTCCACCAAATATTGATTTCTGAACTCTTGAATCTTTATGAATATGAACTTGTTTTCTTTGCATTATTTATGGTCTGAAAGCTCTGCATCGTTTTTGCTATTTTAGCCATTTCTCATTTTCTGCAAATAAATTCTCTAAATGACAGTATTTTATTTGGAATTTGGGAGAAATGTTGTCTGTAGTTTATAGAATAAAGAAACAATGTTCATTTTACTTAAACATACACCTATAAATAGAAAAATCAGAGAAACTGATTCAGAAACTGAAGCGGTCTCTTCATTTTCTTCCAGAGTTGTATATTCTTATTTGTTGGAAGGGCTCAATTGTTTTTTAAAGGTTTTCTTTGGTTTAGACCACCTTGTGGAAAAATAAGTTGGAGATACCAAGGTCTTTTCTTAAATCTAGACAAACAATTTTTAATATCTGTCACTTAAATAGAACATTAAGATTCAAGTGAGGCATAACTTGGTGCCCATGCCCAGGAAGGAAAACTCATCTAGAACAAATAAAAAATACTCAACTTATTAATACCACATATTGTATTACCGTGTCAGGCCACTAACAAACTCTACCTTTAAACTGCCTGATAACACCACAGCATTTAAAGAACAACAGCCAAATCTCAAACAGTCTCAAGCTGGGCCCTGTGATACCACCTTAAATTATTCACATGCCTCATGCATCAGCAGTGTTCCAAAGTTAAGGACATATTTCCAGGGTAATAATTTGATGCCACAGAAATGATTGGGTTCACTTTTCAAAACAATATTTAAATCGACACTACATGAATACTGTATATACTCACGGAGTGTGTCCACGGACATTATTTGGTCCTTGCACATACGCTGACAGGTCTGGTTATCTGCATATTTCCCAGTGTTGAAGAGACGACACTCAATGCACTCCCTGAAAAGACACAATCATCATCATCATCCACTAATCAGTATTCATTTTATAGTTAGTTGAGTAGAAAACTGAGTAGAAAACTAGTACAAAACACAGGATGAATTAAGAAATAAAAAGACCCCTTAGCCCAAAATCTAACAAACACCACATGTCTACAGAGGAAGTATCAAACGCTGATATGGAAGATTTTCTTAACTGAGAAGAAACCCAGACCTATAAAGATCTGTGAATGAGCAATGACATGAGGACCAGAGGTCAAGGGGTCATCTAAGGAATGGAAAGCTTGTTCCCATCACTTTAAATACCCAATGTTTGTAAAAAGAAGTAAAAAAATGACAGTGTGATTTGTAAGTAATGCTCAACACAGCACTGCCCAAAGGTCCTAGTCACCAAAAACACCAATCATAAATGTGCTACATTAATAAGCTTTTTAAAGTAAGTAGATGAGCCATAACTAACTATGAGCAAATATGAAGATCTTACAGCCAAGCCAATCTTATGAAAAAAATAATTAAGAATGTATATATACAGCTCTGGAACAAAATTAAGAGTCCACTTTAGTTTCTGAATCAATTTTTTTTTATTTAGCTATTTATAGGTATATGTTTGAGTAAAATTAACATTTTTGTTTGAATCTATAAACTACAGACAACATTTCTCCCAAATTCCAAACAAAAATATTGTCATTTAGAGCATTTATGTGCAAAAAATTAGCAATGGCTGAAATAACAAAAAAGACGCAGAGCTTTTAGACCTCAAATAATGAAAAGAAAAAGACCATATTTCATATACCGGTAGTTCATATTTGTACAGTTTTAAGGGTTCAGAAATCAATATTTGCTGGAATATCCTTAGTTTTTAATTACAGTTTTTATGCATCTTGGCATGTTCTCCTCCACCAGTCTTACATAATGCTTTTGGATAACTTTATGCCTCCTGGTGCAAAAAATCAAGCAGTTCAGTTTGGTTTGATGGCTTGTGATCACCCATCTTCCTCTTGATTATATTCCAGAGGTTTTCAATTTGGTAAAATCAAAGAAACTCATCAGTTTTAAGTGATCTCTTATTTTTTTTTTCAAGAGCTGTATATATAAATGGTCTATAAATGATAATTAAATGTAGTTGCTTATGTTACTAATGTAGTATGTAAAAAATAATTCAAATGCAGCTCTATGGTATACCTCTTTGTGGCACAGGCGTCAGGGCAGGTGGGGCATTTTTCACACGTGTCCCCAAATGCCCCTGGCTCAGTGCACTGGCAGCGACCACACACACAGCTGCCCCGGCCGCTGCACATCCGGCCATCCTCAGACACACACGGGGCCGTCTCAGTGGAGCAGTTGCAGTTGTCTCCAATGTAGCCAGCATGACATTTACACTCCCCACAGTGGCAATCACCATGACCTACAGAAAACATGGAGAAAAAACTATTAACTTAGCAATGCAAAATAACATTCACTTACAGTTTTGAGAAAATATTTATTATGCCTTTGTGTTTTTCTACATGAATGCAATGGTTGTCATTTTCAAGTACTGCTGGAGCTACAGTATATTAGTTATATTATAGTAGTAAAGGCTGGATGTTCACATCAGCATTATTGTGCAACATTAAATAACAGAATTCTATAAGCAGATTTTATTACCTTAGACAATTCCAACAGTAAAGTTTTTACTACTGAACAGCCACGAACAGAAAATTACTGAACAATATTCACTTCACAATTATGCGACTATGCGACAGACCCTGACCTGGCAGATAAAAAAAATATACAATGCGTAAGTACTAGTAACAGTTAAATTATATCCTAATAAAACAGAGATGTTGTTGTTATAAATGTTCAAAGGGATTCTGCAGTAAATTTCACTTCCATTTCATTCTTATTTTTTGTTTTAATTAAACAGTCACAGTTCCAATTTATACACAGTAACACGTGCAGTAAAATGCTTTATATGCTTAAAATGCTCTGAAATTCTGTTTTAGTTACTTTTAATAGATTGTAAATAATCTCTTTCCCAATTGGGTGTCCAAATGGCTGACATTCAAAAGCAAAGCTGAATAACTCCTCATAACCTCAGTATGAATGAGTAGGGTTAAATAAAAAAAAAAAAAAAAAAAAACTGAAACCTGATGAAAAAGCAAGCCAGACTGATCCTCGTGATTATATAAATAAAAAATAAGAGAACACTTATAAATGATGATTTTTTTTTTTTTTTTTACCAAATTCTGCAATATAAATCAAGTGGGAGATGGATGATCTCAAGCCATCAAACCAAACTGAACTGCTTGAATTTTTGCACCAGAAGTAGCATAAGGTTATCCAAAAGCAGTGTGTAAGACTGGTGGAGGAGAACATGCCAAGATGCATGAAAACTGTGATTAAAAACACAAAATATTGTATTTTGGACTCTTAAAATGTATAATACGAACTTGTTTTCTTTGCATTATTTCATGTCTGAAAGCTCTGCATTTTTTTGATATGTCAGCAAATAAATGCTCTAAATGACAATATTTATATTTGGAATTTGGGAGAAATGCTGTCCATAGTTTAAAGAATAAAACAACAATGTTCATTCTACTTAAACATCTACCTATAAGTAGCAAAATTAAAAACACTGATTCAGAAACTAAAGTGGTCTGTTAATTTTTTTTAATTAAGAGACCACATTTAAATAAAGAACAGTTCACGGTTTAGGCACAAACCCACAGGACTTTCCTTTCTTTTACTTTTAATAAATATTAGATAGCTTAGATTGAAATGTAGCACTAGTAAAACTGCACCAGTAAAAAAAAAAAAAAAAATCACACAGCATATGTCTACAATTTACTAACCATGATGTCATTGCATTTGTAGAAACAATGCTATAAAGAAGGGCACTGTATCTATTTGACCTACATTCTTTCAGCTCAAAAAAGGGCTCTGTCCAACAAGAAACCACTGCCCACATTCCAGACCAGCACAGAACAACTGGAGGAATTACACGCAGTCCTCTCTGAAGGCGAGAAGATATTTGGCTCGTGTGTGTCTGCAACACAGCAAGTTCACACTGAGCCGAGTGTGCAGATGAATGAAACTTACTGACATGCCTGATGGTATCGGACGCCAGAAGTCACTAAAAGAGCTGATGGGGCAGCTGATAGAGCAGCAGTGAAAATCACTGTTCAAACACAGATTCGTCTCAGAGCTCTAACAAGCAGATCCATCAGTGCAGAAGATGATCACAAACAAGAAGGGCTTTCAGGGCACGGCAGACAGCTGTGATTAAAACCGAGGTTCAGTGCCATGTTCTATTACACCCATGTGCCCAGTTTGCATAGCATGAGTATTAACAAATCAACAGACTCAGCACAGCTGCAATCAAACACTAGCATACAACAAGCACTCGTTGTGTCAAACTGCCTTTAATGACTGTTGTTACTTTTCAGTTCAGTTAAACAGCTTTAAGTAATACAAGCTAGTAGTGCACATATCAGATTATTAGGACAATAGAAAATAGTATGTAAATAGTAAATGTGAAGTCAGCCACCATCTCTTTTTGAACTGCTGCTGATGCAAAAAGTGCAGCGACTTGGTTCCGATACATCAGCTAACAGATGCCTTGTGCTGATCTACATCCCCCTTTGGAGTGATGATGCAAGAGAGCATCTTCTACCCACAAAGAAAGAGCAAGGTCAATTGTGCTCTCTCAGGGCTCCGGAAGCTATTGGCAAGCATTGAGTAGCATATTTAAGACCTGCTACTGCAAGTACATTTGCTTGCATCTTTGATTTCTGTTATTGTGTATATGGATGTATAGCTTTATCTGTAGAAGGGCAGAATGTGTGCTTAAAGCAACAGAGGATAGGAAATGACAGAATAATGCTGCTAACAAACACCAGATTTAGGCTGGAAATATATCAACAAGCTATGTAAACAAGAGAAATGCTTTACTAAACAGACATCACTTAACATTTCAGTCAAACCCTGATGCCTGATGCTGTGCGTCACACAGTAGACCATGACCAACCTGAGGAGAAAAGTACAGAAAACCTAAAAATCCTATTCTCATCTCATTTCTATGACAGTTTTTGTACCCCGATCTGAAATTATAACATACACAAAAAATGTTCTTGCTTTTTCTCCTTTAGATAACTGGGTGTGTATTGTCCTACGTGGCAGATTTAAAGAGCTGGAAAAAGTGAATGTGGACTGACATGCTGTGGGTTGCAGGAAGGCTCCACGCCTTAGAACGGTCACCCTTAATCGCCAGTGACAGTGGACTGCCTATTGGGTGCAACAGTGAGTCACATTCAAAGAACGTTACCACAACATAACACAGTGCACGGTACATTAACACAAACCATCCTAGTGCTCCAAAACACTGCAACCTATTTCCCTGCCTCCTGCAGAACTGGCCCGAAAAGACAAGTTATAGCATGTTCGGAGAGAAAAAAACGGGAGAGTGAGAAAAGACTGCTGGAAGGACGAAAAGGCTGAAACAACACTAAAATATTCACATTAACACACATCCTGCAGGTTTTAACATGCTCGCTACTGAGAGGATTTGTCCCAGTTTGAAAGGGTTCACCCGAAACTACGTGGACAGAAAATGTAGCTTTAGCCCGAATCTGATATGACAGGAACAGTGTAAATCAAGGGAAAAAGAAGGCAAGCCATTTCTCCCAGCACTCTGTCTGATTTAGGTCACTGAGTAATTGTGCATCATGTGCTGTTGCTATGCCAGAAAAGCCATTCCATGCTGCAGAGGCTCTGGGAAAGAGAGTTACCCAGTTTTACCACATGCACAGTTCGAGCCACTACATTCACACATGGGGGGAGTCCAAAGCCACAGCACCACTGAGCTATGGAAATTACAGCTGAGCTCAAATATCGGGTTGATTTGAGGGTGTAAAATTTCACAGTAAAGACGGAGTGCCAGTTTACGAGTGACTGTGTTCTCTGTGTTTAGTGGTGCTGTCCCTAAAATTTAAAACACTACTCCCTGTGCGCAAAGTAAAATAAACAAAATAAAATAGGCATTCAGTATTCTGAAAATATGGCCCTAACACCAAGAAGCATTTGATTAAGTAAATGAGCTAACTGAAACTCAAAATTGCAAAAATATTAAAATAAGGTTGCTTCAATATTATATTAGGCCTTGAGGATTTTAGGATTGCTTGTCATGTTGATATTTAGTTCATTGACTTTGATCAGTCCACAGAACCTTATTCCAAAATGAAGCTGGCTTGTCTAAATGTGCTTAAGGCTTTAGCATATCTCAAGCAGCTCTGTTTGTGGCGTGTGCTCAGAAAAGGCTTCTTCATACAGCCTCTCCTTGTGCAAAGTGAGCTAAATAGTTGAACGATGCACAGTGACGCCATCTGCAGCAAGATGATGTTGTAGATCTTTGGAGCTGGTCTGTGGGTTGACTATGACTGTTCTCACCATCCTTCTCCTCTGATTATCTGAGATTTTTTCTTGTTCTGCCATTTCAGGCCTTAACTAGAACTGTGCATGTGGTCTTCCATGTCCTCACCATTTTTCTCACAGTGTAAACTAACAGATTTTGGTATCCTTCTTCTAAACCATGATTTTGAAAAATCTTTGTTGTCAAGTCATTTGAGAGTTTTGTTTTAGGGCTTCCATGTTGCCACTCTTCAGAGAAGATGCAAAGAGGACAAAAACTTGAAATTGGTCACTTTAACTCTTTTTTCAAAAAATGGATTCACCTGTGTATGTAGGTCAAGGGTCAATGAGCTAACCCAACAAATTCTGTGTTCCAATAATTAGTGCTAAAGGTATTCAAATCAATAAAATGACAAGGGTGCCCAAATTTATGCACCTGCCTAATTTTGTTTAAAGAGTCATTGCACATATTATGTAAACCTATAAACTTAATTTCACTTCTCAAATATAACTGTGTTTGTCTGCTATATGATATATTCAACTGAAATTGCAGATCTGAACAACCAATGATTTATAAAAGAAATCGTGAAAATTAACAGGGGTGTCCAAACTTTTTTTATACCACTGTATGTAAAGAGAGTTTTTGCCTGTTGGCACAGAGTGTCAAGTTAAAACACGTTAAAAGCAAGCAGCTCTCAAAGTTTGTACATTTCTTAAGAGGAGCCCATTGGTAAGTAGCTTGGGTCTAACATATAACCACACTGTGTTACTGTACTTACACTGCTAGACGTGCTGCTATAAATGTGACATGGGAAAGATAAACAAACTCAACCTGCTTCTAAGAGAGCCGCTTTTTCCTAAAATAAACCCAAATTTTCTTATAAGAGTCTGGAATGCCTGCAATGCTCTCAGAGATTTCCTGTATGCAAGCTCATTCCAGTTTCATGCAGAAGTCTACTTTTAGCTTTTTAGCCTTCTCCTACCAAACCTTATTTCTCTCTCTTTAGAAAAGATGAAAAACACAGAAATTAACTTTGACATTCTGACACAAGTTTCTGACATACCACTTAAAACCAACAGCACATAAAAAAAAAACATCCCTTCTCGATCTTCATGCCACAGGACTTATAATAATGAAATTCTTCTCACATTCTGGCAGCTGTCAAAAATATACTGTATATGCTCACAGATACTCTTTTGTGCCCAAGGCACTGTAAGAGAAGGAAACACACATGAAACGGACCAACTAACACCGGAACACCAATAAGAACAAAGAGAAGCATGCCCTTGAGTTTAGTCCTTCTGCAAAATAACTCATAACAGAAAGTACTATACAGAATGAAAGGTCGAAAGTACTGTACACAACTGAATTGTTTCTTTTGGTGTTTAATAAAGATGCAACTCTACAGAGCCAAGAAACCAATAAAGGAAAGGTTTAAAATGATAATCTAAAGACAGTTACTTATCTAGACTATTAACAAAGGCGTAGAATGCTTTAGCTTTCCAGTGCTGCAGAGATTTAAAAGAATTAAAGTGAATAAACAGTGATGCCTATTTTGCAATAGCTGATTTAACATCAGCTTTCAAATGTTCTTTGTAAAAGAAAAGTGTATTAAGTGTATTAAGTATATTTAACATGTACCTAATTGTGTACTATTCTGAAACAACTTTATTTAAACACAATATAAAAGCATTAAAATTGTGCTTTTGAGTGTATTTTTTCATACAACTTCTGCAAACTTAAGTAGACTTAAATATATGTGTTTTTTAAACCCCTTTTTAAATACACTTGAAGTACATTGTAAATGCACTACATTGCGTATTGATGCACATATTGTGTACACCTTTTTGTGACTGGAAAAAAATACACTAATGCGCACTTTAGGCAGTATTTAATGTCACTATATTTATTTTCTATCAACACAATGTATAATTTAAAGCATTGTTTAAAAATACAGTTTGTGGAGATACCGAGAAAGTATATTTAATTTGTATTTCCATGAAGAACATTAAATAGAAAATGCATTTTTAGTATTATTTACCTAATTTAAACATATTATGATGCTGTTAGGTATACTTCCTTCTCACAAGGGGTTTGTTTAGGAACTTCTAAAATTATAAGTTATCAGTCAGCATTTGCAAATTCACATTGTGTATGCTCTGTTTGTTTAAAATATAAATAATAAATAAAAAAAACAACAATCAGGGTTTAGAATCTCAATCTTCTTATAACTTCAATGTATATTTTACTTATTAGTAAGTATTAGACTGGCTGTTTGGTAATAATAATAATTATATTAATAATAATAATAAATATTTTGATACCTGAAGACATTTGTATTATACAGTGTGTATTACAAAATTTAGATTTGCTGAGAGGCCTATAATTAAGAATAAAAATGTAAAAATATCTTTAAAATATACTGGTGATTTTCTACTGTGCATTTGCACAAGTATTATTTTCAAGTACGTACAAATAAATAAATAAATAAATAAGAGAACACCTAAAAATTAGAAGCTTCTTTGATTTTACCAAATTGAAAACCTCTGGAACATAATCAAGAGGAAGATGGATGATCACAAGCCATCAAACCAAGCTGAATATTTGGACCAGACATTGCATAAAGTAATCCAAAAGCAGTGTGTAAGACTGGTGGAGAAAAACATACCAAGATGCATTAAAACTGTTCATAAAAAAACACCTATATTAAACATGATTATGTACTTGTTTTTTTTTTGCAATATTTGAGGTCTGAAAGCGTTGCGCCTTTTTTTGTCATTTCAGCCATTTCTCATTTTCTGCCAAAAAATGCTCTAAATGACAATATTTTTATTTGGAATTTGGAAGAAATGTTGTCTTGTTGTTTTATTCTATAAACTACATGTTCATTGTACTCAAACATAAACCTATAAATAGTTAAATAAGAGAAACTGAGTCACAAAATCAGTTCTCTAGAGCTGTATAATTATAAAAAACATGAAAACATTATGCGTAAATACTCAGTCAGTTATGTGCTTTAGTGTAGTTCATAAGGTTCACATTACCCAGGCTGCTGTTTACAGGCTGCCTATGTCTCTGGTTAAAATGCCTTGATGCCCCATGTGGCTCTTCAGAAACACAATATTCTTTTAACAACGTCTCAACAATTTTTCATCAGACCAATAACATAATCGCCGCATTACCCAGCCTTAATTAACCATGAACTCAAACTCCAGCAGTTACACAATAGAGGAACCAGTTCTACCCTTTCTGCAAAAATGATCTTCTGGCCTCTTAACAGAAAGAGATAAAGTTCTGCTTGTGAAGCCTGGAGGAGGAAGTGTCTCGACAGATCACTGAGACCCAGCTCCTTTCCTCTTCTCCCCTCACCCATACTACTACCTCTGGGAACAGCCAGCCTTCCTGAAATAAGATTCTTGGGATATTTCACTGCATCCCCACAGTTTCTCAGTTTTCCCCTGCCAGCGCTTGATGAACTGAACCCTGAGTGCTCCGCCAGAGTTAAAGGAGCTGCAATTACAGTGAGCAAGTGATGAGAGGTATTTGGCACCAGACCACATCATCCATGGGCCGTGTCGGTGAGTTCACCATGCTGCGTCTCCATTCGTTAGACTAGTGATCAGCAGAAAACTAGACAGATATGTCTCTGGGTGAAATGAAAGGAAGCAAAAATCCCACACTTCCCCAAAATCATGACGCCTACTTGAGAGTGAAGTTCCTACTTTTCTATTTAGAAAATGCTGCAAAATGAATCAGTCAGAGAAATCTTAACATGAAAAGTTCTGGTAGATCTCCTAGTAATCGGGCATAGTTATTCATATATCTTAATTATAGTAAAATATTGCTGTGTACATGCTGTAAACACAAAAGGTATAGAACAATATTTATAGCAGTCATAAAAAAAATTACACGAGTTTAAAACTATAGCATTTAGTAGCAAGTGGGACACAACTCAATAACATTTGATTAAAAAAAGTAAGAAAAAGAATGGGGTTTTAAGTTGACGCAACAGTCTAAGAGTTGTTTTTTTTTTCTATTATTTAACCTATTATTATTTAATTTTACCAGGCAAGTCATTGAAAACATTCTTATTTACAATAACAGTTGTTTTTTTTCTGCAGAAGTTTGAAAGCCTGGTTATTGATCACACAGATTTGTCAGCATAATCATTGACTTTGTTTTATGCTGTATTTTTTGTAACTTCTGTGTTTTTAATTAATTACTTCTACTGTTTTTCTTAAGATGGTTTCCTTTAGAACATCAATCTGCCCAGGGACAGCAGATGAAAATTAGTCACATGGCAAAATCTGGCACATTTACATTATGAAATAATAATGTTGATCAATGTGTATTATCCCTGTTATTTAAATAAATAAAAATCAAATAAAAAAAAAACACCCCCAATCATCGAATGCAAAGCTAGTCACTGCAGGCATCTCTTAACCGACTTAACCAACTTGGCAGATGCATGCATGTGTTGTGAGCTCCACTTTCCCATCCACACGACAACAAATAATAAAAAAAATTACATTTCCACTGTTTTCAGAAAGCTTCATTTTTACTAAACCAAAACAGGGTGTCCATGTGGTATAAAGTCAAAACACCGTGAAAATTTGCATGTGTATGTGTTAATACTAACTGTGCCACATGAAGGCTGTATATAAACTTGGCTAGCATTCCCTGTGAGTTATTCGGACCTTTCAAAATAATGCTTTATTCACTATCAACTTATTCTTTTGAAAGAAAAAATATATATATATAAAATAGGTAGAACACAGGGCCTTGCTCTGTAATAACAGCTTTTAAACACCAGCAATTTTTACTTCAATCATTCACCAAAACATTTTTTCAGACCAGCAACAGGTTTGGACAAGAGGCAAAAAAAATCCCCTCGACCTTGGCAACTGTTCAAATTCCCAAAAGTAGCAATTTCTTTTCTTTTGTTTTACATACCTGACTGAAAAAAATGACTGGAAGAATTTTAAGACAGCTCAAAAACAATCATAAAATGATTTAGTTAAAAAAAAAAAGTGTACTGAAACTTCTTGGCAAGATTAAAAAGCTGCAGTGTTTGCCTTTCAGGCTGACCTCAGATCTGGTTTTCACCAGGCTGAGGCTTTGTGGCTTATCTGCTACCCTTCTGGGGACAACTTCAAATAGATTCTGTCATGGACACACCATCAATTTACTTGTGTACAAACCCTGTCATTTCACAGTCAAAGATGCTTCAGTGCAAACTGTGGCTAGAATATCTCTGCCATGTCTGATCTTTAACCCACCAACAGACTCAGCGCTTTAGATTTCTGTTTCAGTCGAAAGCTCCAGGCATAACAGATGGTAGAATAGCAGGGGGACGCTTTCTTGCTGTAAGTATTGTGGTTTTTCATCAGTTATAAAAGACATTTTTGGAAACTATAAATAGAAGAAGGCATCACAGAAACAGCCATGAGCTTTTCTTTCATCTGAAAGAGTAGAGCTTGGTAATGCTGATGAATTGCAGTTTTAACCACAGCTTGACAGGGATTTTCTATCAAATTGAGCAAGTTATTGTATTTTTCCATTCATGAGCATATGGTCTAAACCAAAGACTGTACAACACATGGACAGCCCAACATCGCTTCAAAAAAAAAAACAATGCCAACAACAGTTCAAGCTCAACAGCTTGACTCTTTGGACTATGATGCGACTATCTCCATGTGTTTCAATTGGCTGTGCTAATTCCCCCCACCAAAAAAAAAACATGAATTTAAACCATGATTCTGTTATATCATAAAAAAGAGGGGTTACACTACAGTAATTACGTGATTGACAGAGTCAGAAACGCTGTTTATTACATGGACTCGAAGCAGATTGGGGATTTAACTGGGCGGAAGCTTTGGTTGGAGTTGAACAGAGCTGAGCTTTTTACTGTAATCTGATGAAAATTAAAATATGGTCCAAAATAAAATACATAAAATGCACTTCTACTGTTGGAACTAGGGCTGTGTATTGGCAAGAACCTAGCAATATGATACCATAATACATGATAGGATTTATGGTTTAATATAGTACGGTTTATTGTGATAATGTAAGCAAGCCATTTTCCAATTTTCATTTCTTTCTTTTTTTTTTTTTTTAAGTGAGGAGGGGTCTGAAGATCATGGTTTAAACATAACACAGCATGACCCAGCCCATTTGTGGGATGTTTTGATTAATATACTGATTTAATGTACATTCATTCACCTAAAACAAAGTATCAATAATTTTTTACTTTTGGTTTGATGTTAATTATAAAAAAAAAAAAAAAACAATGCTGAGTTTTTGAGAATTAGCACAGTATCACAAACATAACATTGCAATTTTTTTACATGCCAAGTTAAATCATTACACTTACAGGGCAAACTAGGTAGACAATAGGTAAACATCTCTTTGCTTTTGGTTCTTTAGGTAGTGCTGTAAAGTCAATAAAGGTGGTCTCTGCTCAACAATGGTGGCTTAATTTCCATACAACAAAAAAAAATAGAACCATGATGTCCATGCTTATATACAAACATTCATCAAATATGGATCATGCTTTCAACCGAATAACACAAACATGGACCATTTCTGAGCTTCTGAAAAAAAAAAAAATTAAATAACCAAAACTGTTGCAACAAACCATCTTCAAACCCAAAAAAATATTAATATATAAATAAAATATAAATATTTAATAATATTTTTTTAAACAAGCAACCTGAGCCACTTTTTTAAAGGTCACCTTCCGCGAAAATCCGATTTTTCTTGTTTTTTGTGGAATACAGTAGGTCTCTCTGAGTTGAATGTGTACACCTGCACATTAAACTGTTTTGCAGCCCCCATTGTCTGCAGGAGCTAAGCAAAGAAATCCCCCCTCCCCCCCTCCGAAAAACGGGTGAATTTTGAATTATCTTTCTGCCTACGTAGGCAGAAACTCACAGACCAGCCCACCTTGGCTCGAGAAACTCCCAGAGGCGGAGCTGAAGCGACGCAACATCACCGCTCATCAGTTAGGAGGTGGGAGGCAGTGAGCGGCAGAGCGGTGGAGGGGCGTCGCAGTGCTCCTAGCCAATCAGAGGAGAGATATTTGCATGCTGTTTGCATGTATGAATATTCATGAGCAAAGCTGGAATCCGGTCATTTTGGACACACCCCTAAAACAGTCCATTAAAAAAGAGCTATACAGAGACACCTGAGCACTTTTTTTTTACAAAAACGGCTCACATGTCATTCATTCATACTAGAGACCACAACTAGACATTTTAAAATGAAAGAAAAAACGACGGAAGGTGACCTTTAAGTAGAAGCTGCAGTGTTTTTGTCCATGCTAATCCAGCTGTTGTGTACATATAAACACTACCACAGAAACTCCCTACAGCACTAGGCCTGTAAAGTGCAGAGGCTCCTACGTCTGTGCTGTGAAGTAGAGAGGCAGGTTACACAAGCAACAGCATGTTCCTTTGTGCGGTCTCCTAAAGCCTCAAGGTCAAAATAGCCATGTTTAAATGTTGCCCCAGTATAAAAAAAAAAGCCAAAGATGGAGGAGACTTTTACAGGAGATTATAAAAAATGGATTCAAGTACAGTTTCTGCAGTAGAAGATCAGCAGGGGTAGTTAATGTGGGAGATCTAAATCTACACTTATATTATGAGGAAAACATGAGCAAATCTAACCTTTCTTCTTCTTTTAAATTCTTTCAGCACTGTAAGAGCAAATATGTATGTAATACAATTGGTTTAATCCAAGTTTATCAATTAAATACAATGCAAGTGTGCACACGAGAATGATAATGGTAACAAATTACAGATATATTTTTTTTTTAATTGAAGCAGTGGTAGTATTCTTTTTCTGACACTTAAAACACTAAGTTAGTTCTATCCATGTCTGATCAAGGAAACATAGTGGTCTCATCTTCCAATAAAAAATAGAAAATAGAGCCCTGTGAAGTAAAATTACTGTTTTTGCAAATTCTTATTTCTAAATTTTCAAAGTTTTCTAAAGTCCGGCATTTTTCTGCATTTCATCATGCACAAGAGTTTTTGTGTTGATTGAAGCCACAGTTTCCCGTTTGATTCCCCCAAAACAATAGCACATTGTCTTAGAAGCATAAATGTATTCACAACCTCTGTGAGTCTCTGTAAGTTCTATACAGCATAAAGGGATTGAGAAACTCAACCGTAGCTTCATTCATTATCTTTCTAATATTGCCATCTTTCTTAAATTATCCAAATGATTTTCACATGCTCCTTTATTGGCAGCATATAAAAAATACAGGCTTCTTTTATACTATCCCACAAATTCCCTAAAAACAAAACAAATCACATTGATTAAATTCACATTTAAGCAATTTAATACATTCTTCATTTCTCAAACGACTGCGAATTAGCTTCATACAAAACTACTTACAGGTAATACAAGTTTAGTACTTGTACTTGATAAAGATCTTTGGTGTCATGCCACAGGAACCACAACTTGGCAGTTGAAAATGTATTACTGCTTACAGATCAAAAACTGCCACTATGATTGGTAAAACATTTTGCACACTTACACCAGTGTGGGCAAAACAAATAAGTCATAAACATCCAATACAATACAGTAATGATTTGAGTAATGACATAATACAATCATGAGACCTCAACTTCAATTATTACTCAATTTACTGCCATGTATATCAAACTATCAACAGATGCAATACATGCAACATGAACATCACAACTGCACAGCTGGATTCATAACAGTCTACTATAATCATACACTGAAATGGATCTTCCTCCCCATTCAAAAGACCCATCCAACCGAGCCAGTGGTCTAGAAGAGCTGAAAGTTTAGTGTTTTCCACAGAATGCTGGAGAAAGCTAGAGGTGCTGAGAGAGCAGGTTTTATGTGCAACTATGTGGAATGTGTCAGGAGTATTTTTGTATGAGGTTGCAACTTTGTGTAGACAGTCAAACAAAACATCTGACTCATCATTAACCATCAGTCTCTGGCACACAATGACCAGCGTTCAACACAAACCATGTACTTGAGTTAAAGTAGAGATACAAGCATAGTAGAAGTAGAAGTTCTCCATTTACACACTCACTTAAGTAAAAAGTCAAATGTACTTAGGTTTCAAAATAAAAGTACCATGAGTTATTAGGGCTGTACTTTTCACATTTTTGAATCAAAACGCAACAAAATTTTACTGTAGATAAAAAGACTACCGTTTATCTTGGCAAACCAATCTTTAATTAGAACAGATCGTCAAACAATTATCATGAGTACAAAACACTGGAATAAACAATTTTCATTAGGCACCAAGTGGGTACTAATAAGCTTTTGCACACAGGCAGATTTTGATTTTAAGATCATTTTACATCTTACATTTACAAGTTTACATGAATAATCAAAACTTATTTTAGCACAGGTTTACAAAAATTGCCTTTACTATACTGCAAAAACACAACTCTGGGGAAAAAAAGAGACCACTTGAAAAGAAAAATGATGAGTTTCTTTGAATTCACCAAATTGCAAACCTCTGAAATTTAATCAAGATGGATGATCACAAGCCATCAAACCAAGCTGAACTGCTCAGATTTTTGCACCAGGAGGGTCATAAATTAATCCAAAAGCAGTGTGTAAGACTGGTGGAGGAGAACATGCCAAGATGCATAAAAAAGGCTTATTCCACCAAATATTGATTTCTAAACTTATAAAACTTTATGAATATGATCTTGTTTTCTTTGCATTATTTGAGGTCTGAAAGATCTGCATCTTTTTCAGCCATTTCTCATTTTCTGCAAATAAATGCTCTAAATAACAAAATTTATATTTGGAATTTGGGAGAAACGTTGTCCGTAGTTTATAGAATAAAACAACAATGTTCATTTTGCTCAAACATATACATATAAATAGCAAAATCAGAAAAATTGACTGAGACACTGAAGTGGTCTCTTATTTTTTTTCAGAGCTGTATATATTGCATATATTCCATACTGCACTTATGAAGGAATTTATACTAAAATTTATACTAAAACTTTTAGAAATGTATACTTTTACAATTTTAAACTCTATGCTTGCACTAGATTGTTCTGTTGAACAGAGCAGTGAACAGCTATGTTACTGTAACCTGATGTAAATGTAAATCTTTTTTTTAATAAAATACCTAAACATAGACACTCTATGCTTGGCCTGGGTAGCTATGTCCAACAGGTTAAAATTAACTCAAAACATAGTATTTGGGGAGTTGCTTCATGTTTCTTTTGGTTTGAAATTCTATGTTTCCATGCACACATAAGCCAAAACTGTGAAAGTAAACAATCACCCAAAAAGAAATGCAAAAAGTTTATTAAAGTACAGATAGATCAGACAACTATAGCAGTACAATAACAAATTATATGTACTTTATTATTCTCCACACTGCCAACGACATAAGTGACCACAACATTTATAAAAACCTCACACTGACCCCTTTCCTCAGACTTCAAACGGAACAAGTAAACCCACAAACTTAAAGGGAAAACAATCATAAATTTACAGAAGAATCAGCACTAATAGAAACACAGACATAAGCAAATACAAAATCCAACTCAATTTATCTTAAAGTCAACAAACCCAGTTCAGTGTTTTTCAGAAGCAGTTTCCTCAGTCTCAGTGCATCAATGTTAAAAGCATTAGCTCACCACATCTGTTGACCAGAGCAACCTCACAAATTAGGGAGTCTAAATACAACATTGGAGCCACGTGAGCAATTGTAAAAGGCAGGAAAACAAGACTGCAATGACTTTGCCATTTAATCACTATGTCTTGGCTTGGGCACCATGTCTTTATGTCTAAATATAATAAACAGATCAATACAATATTAAGAAAGCACTCATAGATAGCACATTAAAGCAAGCTGTCAGACTAAACAACCAGAAGAAATAAAACTACAGTAGTGGTCAGATGTTTGAACACACTCATTATAAAAAATTATCATCATATTAATAGTGGGATTTCAATTGTTGGTTGATCTATAATTCTGGGGCAGAATGAGTGTGCAATATTTAATAGGTACTGTAATTTATATATTTAATATGTACTGTATGTATAGGGTCAATATTATACATATATGAACTTGCTCTGCCCATATGGAAAAGTTTTTGTTTGACAGCACTTACAGTAATGAATAGATTGCTAATAATGATCAAGAAGCTCAGTGCAGACCTGAGATGAATGTCAATTTACACAGTCAGGAATGCCTTTTTTGGTGCCATTTTTGGTGCAACAACTGTAGATAATTCACGTAGAACATCCATTTAAACATACCTTACAAAATGTAAGTAAAAGATATTGGGAGGTGTGGCCACAACATTAAATCCAAACCCCAGCTAAGGGGAGATTGGTTTGATGGTCAGAAACAATCCAATAACCACCAAGGCACAGGCCTTCCATGATTTAGAAGGGGCTGCAAAATGCTAATGAATAACATTCAAATGCTATGTACAAAAATGGGGCACTGTGACACCTATAATTAATTGAAAGTACACATTATTCACTGCCCTAGCGCGTAAGTGAATACATAAACAAAAATAAATAAAATTACACCAAACCTTCAGCCATGTTCTGCTGGCATTGCATGCATGTCCTAATAAATCCAGACACTTATTACAATTAGTGAAAAACACCTACAGGTACCATATTTTTTGGACTATAAGGCACACTTAAAAGCCTTTAATTTTCCCAAAAATCGCCAGTGCGTCTTTTAATCGGGTTTGCCTTGGTTATGAATTTTACCAATCAGGTTGTAAGAAGCCGTAAAGTCACTCTGCTAAAATGCAGCACTATATAGGAGTTTTAGTTTAGTTCTCCAGCTCCAAGACTCGAGAACAGCATTACCATTAGCATTAGCCATTTTTGGATGTCAAATCTCACAATATAGGATCTGAAAGAATTAACAGATTCTCATCATTTTATTGTATATGCTTTAGGACCTGAATGTTCAAAAAGTAATGAGCATCTGTTCTCAGTGAAAAAGAACACGGTTGTTTGGACAATTCCCTTAGAATCTAATACAGGAGCCTGGGGCTTCCTGAAGGTCTTCCTTCATCAGCACTGGGTTTACACAGCTGGGCTTTATATTTTCATGAAGAGAAAGATCTGAACCAGTCCAGCTAATAAAACCAGTTACTAGTTAGACTGAAGTAGCAAAAACAGTAGTATCAATCGCTACACTAATGCTTTACATTTGGCATATTAAACTGTATGACTTAGGAATATGGATAAGAATACATGACAACAAGCAGCCCTCCAATAAGATTACCATACTGACTTCATTCCAGTCCGTTTCCTTGGTCTGCAAATATGGACGGAATCTGTTTTCAAGTGCTGAAATGAACCAATTACCCAAATGAAGAAAAAACAACACCTCAGTTCTGTCAGTGTATTTCTTAAGTCACATGGGGTTTCCTATCTGGGTGATTCTCACGAAATCAGACTAATGAGGTGGCATTAAGGAGTGTGATGAACAGGTAAATGCTATCAATTTGGGAAACACTGGTTTATAAACATCTCATCAAAGGCTATATTGGAAGTGATTAAAAGTAGACATTGTGATATTTTAAATTATATATTTTTTATAATTTAGTGTGAAATTCTCAGTACCGCAACGCGTCCATTGCTGAATCTCGGCTCTTCAATTACACAATTTTAATATTTAAAATAAATAAATAATAAAAAACTTAAATGTATCTCATAAAGTAAATTGTTACAGTCAATAAAAATGTATTACTTGGAATTCATTGGTAAAAGAAAAGAAAATATTTAGAAAAATAACTTTGGTCAGAACCAATGTTCTCAGCCTCCGCAACAATTTTCAAGCACCATTTAAGACCACAAGGAACAGAAAAAAAACAGCCATTTTGAGAGGGGGGACACCTTTTAGTATGACACCCAAGATGGCTACCAGGTAAGCACCTAATTTTATACCTCTCCAGATAAATGTTAAAAACTTGGTTGTCAGCGAGCATACACAACTTTTTGTTTCTCATTACCGAAACAGCTAGTTTTTAATGTTTAAAAAAATGAAAATGTTATTGTGTTTTGGGAATTTTTAAGGTTTTTAAAGTCTAAATACAAAAAGCTAGCAAAAGTTTAGCCAGGCATCATGGTGGCCCCACAGAGATCAAAGAAGGTTAAGGTCCCTCATACTCCGCAACAGCCTTCTCATACACCGCAACAATTTAAGGCCTGTTGCGGTAGAGAGATTCACTGTTGCGGTAAAGAGAAATTAATGTTTTAAGTGACATGAACTTATATATATATATATATATATATATATATATATATATATATATTGTTTCATAAAAAAGCCTTTATTTACTTATAATAAACAATATATAAAACAATACATGATGCAATTTCAGATAAAAAACAGATTTATGTAGCAGGGCAGTGACACCCATATAACTTCCGCATAAGATATAAAAATAATATATAAAAATAATAATAATAATATATATATATATATATATATATATATATATATATATATATATATATATATATATATATATATATATATATATATAATTTTCATATATATAATATATACATTTCATGAAACAACTTATTGTTATAAACTGTTAATAAAGGTTGTTTCATGAAATTTATTTTTATAAACTTTTATTGTTATAAACTGTTTATATGTATATATATATATATATATATATATATATATATATATATATATATATATATATATATATATATACACATTTTATGAAACAACCTTTATTAACAGTTTATAACAATAAAAGTTGTTTCATGAAATGTATATATTATATATATGAAATTATATATATATACACACATATATACATTTCATTAAACAACTTTCTTTAATTTTATCTTTAATTTTAATTTAGTTGCACATTGATGTTTACATTTTTCATGAGATTAATGCTTAATACAAAGATGTTTAATGAGATGTTGAATTGCTTGTTTCATACTTAAATATTTAATTTCAATTTAGTTGTACATTGATGTTTATATCTGTCATGAAATTAATACTTAATAAAAAAGTTGTTTTATGAGATGTTGAATTACTTATTTTGTATTTAAACATTCCATTTCAATTTAGTTATACAGTGATGTTTAAAGTTTTAAGGAATTTATGTCTAATGAGGTATGTTGAAATTTGTTTTATTAAAATACACAGTTCAAAATAGGATATTTTCACAGCTTGAGTCTTACTGAGAATAATTTTCAACAGCAAATACCACATTTTGTTCAATATTACTACTCCATACAAAACTCAAGAAGTACATCATTAGAATTTGTTATTTATTCACAGCATTCACACTCTGTGTTTGTTGTGTAAAGTGTTATTGTTAATTAAGTAGGAATCCTTGTAATGACTCTCTTTACCGAAACATTGACTCTCTTTACCGAAACACCATTCTCTTTACCGCAACACATATTTATTTACTAATTATTTTACTGTTATAAAACAAATTCTAGTTTATAATGGTATTTGGGTAAATTGTATTTCTTCATAGGTCATCTGTACTAAATAAGAAATTATACATGTAATTTTTCAGTTAAATATCCTGAAAAGACAGGACATGAATCATGAAATCTGTTGCGGTAATGAGACAAATCATAAAATAAAAAAAAATGGGAAACTTATAAATATAATATTTTCTGGGTTATATACACATATGAGCACAACTGTTAATAATATCTATTTAAAAAGTAACAAATGTGTAACTTTTAAACCATATCTGTTCTGTGTTATCATGTTGCGGTACTGAGAATGTGTGTGCTCTGACTGACTAAAATGGTGCAAAATATACAGAAAAAAATTATAAAATTAAAAAAAAAAAGTATTTCTAAAAAGTTCAGACCCTAGTCTTGCATAACAAAAAGAAATTTTATATTTAAATGCCTTTTGAAATTTTTCAAGTGTGAACCCTTTTAAATCTGTTTTTCGTGAGAATCACCCATCTACACTTATTTTCTTTTTTGAAATCCATGCAACTGCTAAAGTTTTCAGGATGCAGTAGGAAAGGAAAATTAAATAATCACACACAAACATCATCTCAATAATGTTGTGTAAAATCCCTTTTTTAAAACCTTTTGTGTCATAAATTTAGCAAAATGTTTCAGAAAGTAAACAATATGTTAAGAAGTATCCAGACACCCCTTCTAATATTTAACTACTTGTAAAACCAATGCACTCCTATTTCAATGTCCAACTGATCCAGAAGCAGGCCTGGTCAACCTCAATTAGTGACCTCACTAATGCTATTGTAGCTGAATGCAGTCCAAACCTTGATCCCATTTAACACCAGATAAGGTGATCACGACACAAAACACACCACATCGTGAGCAATAAACTGCTATAATTATTCAATGTAGAAATCAGAATATCAGAAATAATACAGAATTCAGTACTCACAAATGCACAATAAATGGAAGATTAAACATATCAACAGCCAATTAAAACTGCTCCTACATTTGAAGATCCATCCAACCAAGGTCCTATAGTCTCAAGAACATATTCTGAGAATGCAGGAAAAAAAATCTTGTCTTGTGTCTTTGTCTCACGTAGGTCTGTGTCTGTGTTATATTGTACATATAGTGTCTTCCATTCTTTTATATTTATAATCTTATTTTCAGTACTGTAACTTTTGGGAAGGAGAGTAACGTAATTTCAATCCTCTGAATGTCCTGCACATATGCATTATCGACAATAAAACTACTTGAATTGACTTGATTGTTCCAATATCCACTGAAAACTTCTCCTATAAGAGCAGAGGTTTTTACTGCAGCAACAGAAAACGCAAACAGCTTATTAATACTGCTACCAAATAACAGAAAAAATTACTGGACGCATATTATATCTTATAGCTTATAGCTAATTTTAAATAGCTAGACCTGCATGACAAGCAAATAGAACCTGCATTAGTCTATGAAGTAATCAGGTACAGGCCTAGCTGGAGAAAAGTCACACTACAAAAATAATCAATTCTTGCACATGCTTTTCACATCTTCACTTCACATACTAACAAATAAATATATGTAGTCGGTGAACATGAATTGTACATAGCATGTACGAAATATTTGCCATACAGCCTTTTTCTCCAGACAGAACAACTGCTATTTATTTGCACCGCACCCTAGGAGACTTAGACTCTGGTTTACAGTACATCAGTGAAGGCCACGTCTGTGTTTTCTTTAGCCCTAGAAGCAGTGGATTGCCAGCTGCTGAGGTCATGCCCAGGCTGGGGTGGGCGAGGATGTGGAGGCGAATATAATAAAAAAAAAGACCCAGAAACTACATCACTGTAGAGCATATGGTAACTGTGCACTTTCAGACATGATTTAACATAGGTTGGGCCTGTGGCCAAGCAATAAATGGAAGCAGATTGTAGCCTAATTACAGGATATATCAGGCATTCTGCATACATGTTCCTCTACTCAGTGCCCTAGCAAGCAACCCTCTGAAAACCACACCAACTCCAAAAATAACCAGCTGTCAAAAAAAAGACAGCTTGGTATAGCCGACATCGTACTGCAGATTTCTTAATGCATGGGACCAGATCCCCCTCCAAACCTAATTTTTCATTAAAGTCAGTATGTTCTACTGTAGGACACGCCAAAAACAGTGGACAAATAGAAGCATTCAAACGCTAGGAATAGGTCAGGCTAAGGAAAAGTGAATATAAATGCTAGCAATATTTATAGACGTGGTATAAAGGCTAATGGGTTTCAAAATAAAGGCCAAAATACTCTATGTAAACCAGACTGACAGTGAGTGTGTGCACAAAAATCTATTTATAATCATGTAAACAGGATACTCTGATTTATTAAGACATAACAAAACGATAAAGAGACCAGAAATCGCATTTCTCAGTGTACGCATTCACTTAACTGGAGTATACTTGGATTTCTTAGTCTGCGCATGAAAGCAGGCTGTGGAGCCGAAAAAAAGCAAGCAGCATTTAACACAACAACAGCAAAATGATGACAAAACACATCTAAAGCTGAAAGATTTAAAGCAGAATTCCTTAAGATTTTTTTTCTTTTAAATCAAAAGCAGTAGTGTTTAAGTGTGTAATATAATAGAATAAATGGCATCGGCATGCTTCACACTATTCGTGCAAAGAAAGAAAATTTATTCTAAAAACAGGGTGTCTGGTAGGTCTTGGGACCTTTTCTATATAGCAACATAGGCAAACATGACGCTTCTAATGGTGTTGATACAAGAGCCACTGGGAACATGGAGTTACTAAAAATCAGCAAACTCAGTTTTCATTAGGGCTGGATATCACTTCGATAACGATACCAAACTTTTAATTCGATACTGATATCCAAACAATATACAGTGAACGTGACAGACAAGAGATAACGCAAAGGAGTTGGAGAGCGAGAGACAGCGCACATGAAAGAGAGCACCACAATGTAGGTTTTAAAAGTACTTTTTTAAGCATGCACTTACACACTGAGTTTAATTGTGTTCTTATTGTGGCTTGTGTTAAAATTGTGTGCTACTAACTTTGGTTTTTGGTGCTTATGTTACGTCTTATGCTGCAACTATATTGTCTCGGGGTTCTTGCACCATTTTACAAGTCAAATTTAATGCTTTTAAGACCTCAATAAATATAATTTACTTATTTATTTATTTATTTATTTATAAAGACCCAAAAATGTAGTCATAATTTCTTTAGTTCTCCACGGTAAAATTAGCTAACTTTCTGCTGACATTAGTATGTAAGCTAACATCTCCGCTAACTTTAGTTCTATCCCTAGTACCGTTAGCTAACTTGCTGCTAACATTAGTATGTTAGCTAACTCACCGCTAATGTTAGCTAGCTTTGCGCTAACCTTACTTCTATCCCTGGTAATATTAGCTAGCTTACTTTAGCTTGCTAAAGTAAGTATGTTAGCTACCTTGCCACTAAAGTTAATATGTTAGCTAACTCGCCACTAATATTAGCTAGCTCTCTGCTAACCTTGGTTCAAACCCATAATAACGTTAGCTAGCACGTTTTAGCTAGCTAAAGTTAGTATGTTAGCTACCTTGCTGCTAAAGTTAACATGTTAGCTAACTCGCCACTAATGTTAGCTAGCTCTCTGCTAACCTTAGTTCTATCCTTGGTAACGTTAGCTAGCTCGTTCTAGCTAGCTAAAGTTAGTATGTTAGCTACCTTGCTGCTAAAGTTAATTTGTTAGCTAACTTGCCACTAATGTTAGCTAGCTCTCTGCTAACCTTAGTTCTCTCCCCGGATTAGATGTTTACGATGGGCCACTGTGTTTTCCCACTGGCATTAAACGCATCATCTTAAAAAGGAAATACCTACAGCAAATTTACAGTTAAGCTTAAGACAGTTTAAGATCTTAAATACACAGATTTTAATTTAAGACATTTTAAGACTTTCTAAGGACCTGCAGGAACTCTTTATTAACTTTTCCCATTATCTAATGACTTAAGTCTATGTAAATACTTTGATTGGATTATTGAGAAACTCTGATGATATGCCATAATTGGATTATGAAATGTATGTAAAAGCAAATCCCTGCACAAAGCTAACATTAGACTTACACATATACATAAAAACATCCACACACATCCACAAATATGTCAGCTGTACACTAAAACAGACCCCCAACAATGACCTCAAAGATTTCCAGGAAAGGTTTGACTGTAATTTACGAGTTTGGAACAGAAAGTCGCACTATTTCTGTCTTGCTGTATTATTGAGTGGTTGGCCTATTATACTGCAAATCAGCTGCACATGTGTGACAAAGTACTACAAAGTAGGGGTTTACTGAAGACCACATAAAAAAGGAATTAGTTTTAGCATGCCAGCATTCAAACATTAAAAAAAAGAAGTAGAAATACTGGACAATAACAGAACAACACACAAATGCAGGCAGGCACATGCCCACAGGCCTGCTTCAAGTCTAAAACTTCTGATAAAAATAATAATAATAATAAATACCACAGCAGTTACGCATTGCTTACAGTGCTTTATGCCAAGAGCTTAATAAAAGACAAATATCTTGCACAGTCATGCTAGTTCTGCTCACTTCCAACACATCCTTCACATATACACACAAAAAAAGATTTGCAGCACTGTGTGGAGAACTACTCAAAGAAGAAGCAACCAGTCCTACTAACTTAGCCAGCAATAAACAGAAGATGGTAGACAAACCACCAACTAGCACAATTTTTTTAATAACACTGAGTTCTTCATTCACTGTCTGCAGTGCTATCATTTTGGCTAACAACTTCATCTTCAAATCAGCAAAAAACATAACTCTCCATTAGTGCTGGGCGATGTGACCAAACAAGACAGTTTTAAAGTTTACCACAGTATTTTTTATTATTATTGTTTTTTTTCACGACTGCGCTTAAGTATAGGTTTGTGACTTACTTTACGGTTAGGAGTACATATAATATCAAACATTAAGGCTTTAAATTAAGGCTTCATTATCAGAAAAAAAGCTGAATAAAGTAAACAATAGACCTTAAGAAGAGATACGCAAACAATTTGTTTAACACGGCTTCTTTTACAAACTAAATGTTTTAAATAGTTCCATAAACACCATCAATTTTACTTAAAATACTCAAAATATAAGTATTCAAAAGAGATATGTCTGAAATGTTCTATTGCACAAGTTAGACAAATTTAATATCAATTTACAATATATTATTATTGAAGCCATTAGAGGCATCAAAGTATTTAAGCAGCTGTTTATCAGTTTATTACAATTCCCTTGGTACTATGGTTATTCATATTGCAACGAGCAGCAGCAAAAGCAGCTCCAGGTGTACTGTTCTTATGTTTCTCCAGGCAGGAGAAGACGAGCGTTTGACTCCTGAGAGCAAAGCTTCGAGTGTTAGCTTGTTATGCTAACTGGCTAGAATTACAACCCCTGGCAAAAAGTATGGAATCACCAGTCTTGGATGAGCACTCCTTCAGACATTTCATTCTGTAAAACAAACTCTGATCAAAAACATGATACAATAATAAGGTCATTCCAAAGTGCAACTTGTTGGCTTTCAGGAACACTCAAAGAAATGAAGAAAAAACATTGTGGAAGTCAGTGAATGTTACTTTTATTGACCAACCACAGGGAAAAAAATATGGAATCACTCAATTATGAGGAAAAAAGTATGGAATCACTCAAATTGAAGGTAGAAAATAAGGACACACCCAGTCAATTTCCTTTCCCTAAATGGACACCTGCCTCAGATTAGATCTGCTCGTTAGTCTGCAGTTAAAAACACCTGCAGTCATGACACCTTGGAGGGCTGCTGGACGAATTAGAGTGGCAAGAACCATGGCTCCAACAAGAGAAATGTCTCTTGAAACAAAAGAGAGGATTGTGAAACTTCTTGAAGAAGGTAACTCTTCACGCATGGTTGCTAAAGATGTGGGCTGTTCACAGTCAGCTGTATCCAAGATATGGAACAAATACAAACAGCATGGAATGGTTGTTAAAGCCAAGCGTACTGGTAGACCGAGAAAGACATCAAAGCGTCAAGACAAGCAACTTAAGGCCATTTGTCTTGAAAACCGAAAAAGTACAACTAAACAGATGAAGCATAAATGGGAAGAAGCTGGAGCCAATGTATGTGACCGAACCGTAAGAAATCGCCTAAAGGAAATGGGATTTCAATATAGGAAAGCTAAAAGAAAACCATCATTGACACCTAAACATAAAAGAACAAGACTGCAGTGGGCTAAGGAGAGGCAATCATGGACTGTGGATGACTGGATGAAAGTTATCTTCAGTGATGAGTCAAGAATCTGCATTGGACAAGGTGATGATGCTGGAACTTTTGTTTGGTGCCGTTCCAGTGAGATTTATGAAGAGGCCTGCCTGAAGAAAACAACCAAATTTCCACAGTCCTTGATGATATGGGGCTGCATGTCAGGCAAAGGCAATGGGGAGATGACTGTGGTTAATTCTTCTATCAATGCGCAAGTTTACATTGACATTTTGGACAGTTTTCTCATCCCTTCAGTTGAACAGATGTTTGGAGATAATGAAATAATTTTCCAAGATGACAATGCATCGTGCCATAGGGCAAAAACAGTGAAGGCATTCCTTGGAGAAAGACACATTCAGTCGATGTCATGGCCTGCAAATAGTCCAGATCTCAACCCAATTGAAAACCTGTGGTGGAAATTGAAAAAAATGGTCCACAAGAAGGCTCCGACCTGCAAAGCTGATCTGGCAACTGCTATCAAAGAGAGTTGGCACCAAATTGATGCAGAATACTGTTTGTCACTCATCAAGTCCATGCCTCAGAGACTGAAAGCCGTTATAAAAGCCAAAGGTGGTGCAACTAAATACTAGTGATGTATTTTGAATCATCTTTTGTTTATCTGTTTTTCATGATTCCATACTTTTTTCCTCAGAATTGAGTGATTCCATATTTTTTTCCCTGTGGTTGGTCAATAAAAGTAACATTCACTGACTTCCACAATGTTTTTTCTTCATTTCTTTGAGTGTTCCTGAAAGCCAACAAGTTGCACTTTGGAATGACCTTATTATTGTATCATGTTTTTGATCAGTTTGTTTTACAGAATGAAATGTCTGAAGGAGTGCTCATCCAAGACTGGTGATTCCATACTTTTTGCCAGGGGTTGTAGTTGCGAGCTCTGCTAGTGTGCCTCCTTGGCGGTGCTGTTCTACACAGTGCACCACAGCGCCTCTAGTAGTATATAAAAAGTCAAACCAGTTCTAATTTCCTGTCCAGTATACCATATGAACCAACATACCGCCTAGAACTACCCACCATGCAGTGAATGTAGAAGTTATTCAAGTGTCAAAGCTCCAATAAATGAAAAATCATAACCACCAACAGGCATGATTCTGGAACGCAAACTTCCTTATTCACTGTTTGCAGTGTTTGCAATTTGGCCTAGATCTATATCTTTGAATCAGCTTTTGCAAACAGTGAATGAAGAAGTTTAAAATTGGCATGATGCCAATTGGTGTTTGCCAAGGAAGGAAGAAGTTAGCATTTTGGCTATCAAAAAAACACAGTCTTAGAAACAAATAAAATTCCAGTGAGAGGCAGGTATTAATGCTGCATTTAATTTACCTCAAAAGATGGATGTAGGAGCTGGGAATACATTATAGAGTTTACATTCCATGTAAACATTTAGATAACTGCACACAATTTTAAAACATTAGCAATTTATGTTGCTAACAATGCATTTTTCTGTATTTTGCACATCCAAAAAATTCCAAATTTGAACTGAAAGTCTGATTTTTAACTCGGAAATTAGGAAGTGCTTTACCAACTTCAAATGCAAAATACAACATTTATAAAAAATAATCAATACCTGCGATTTACTCAAACGTACAGGTGTGATTAGTAAAATAAACTGGATGATACTAAATAACAGATCATACTTTTGGAACTTGACCTGATACTCTCCTGAAGTCCAAATGGAAGATGTCAAGTCTAAGATAGAGACAGAGACAGCCAGAATATCCTACAGCGTCAGCCGATCCTACTGATCCCCTACTCATTCCTGCTTTGGCTCTTTTAAGACACAGACACTAAACTCCTATCTGTGCTGCCAAACAGTCTTGGCGTGTTCGCCAGTTTGACCTCCTGACTGCTATCTCCGGACTGCAGTGCAAGACCGTGCCTCAGCGTTCAGTACAAACAGTGCAGCCACTGCTGAGAGCACAGCTCAGTCTGCAGGACTCATCACAACACAGTGGAATCTGTTTTAGCATCAAGAATCTGAGGTAGAACAGCCAAATAAGAAACAAATAATACTTTTAGTGAATTTAGGGAACATTGCCTCCTCAAAAAGTGCTAAGACATGAACCTAGTTGATAAGAGTAAATGAAAGCACAAGTCTGTTTAAACCTTTAGAAATCTGGTGAATAATTTGTGTATTATGTTTTTTTTTTAGTGTGTAAATGAGTTTTATCCCAGGTCTGATAATTATTAAGTATGGAGCACCAGCTCATATCCATGTTGTCTATGTTTTTATAGATGATCTATTAATAATGAATGCATTTTTGAGTCTGTATTTTTATAGCAGGGGTCGGCAATTAAGGGGCGCAAAAAAAAAAATCTGTTTTGGAAAATGAAGTGTAATAGGATGGAGTGCTACAGACTAGCAGCTCTCCAGACCAGAGGGTTGTTGAACCCAATTGCAGAACAGTTGAATTCAAAGCAGGTAAACTCAAGAAGAAAGAAAAAAAAAATCAATAAACACAGTGCTCTTCTTACACAGGATCGAACCAGTGTCGTCAAGGTTGCAGTCCAACGCCCCGGCAGAATTGAGACATGGTTGGGGAAAAAAAACGCACTTATAAGGAGATAGGGAGCCCAGAAACTAAAGCCATGCCAAGTGCGACAGAGAGACGTATGTAAATAAAAGCTTGCCAGGGAAGCATTTTATTATTTTTTCATTATCGGTCATTATAGTTTGACCAACCACATGGGCCAGATGTTTCATGGGCTGCCTATTCGTGACCCCTGTTTTATAATGTGTTTAATTTTGCATGATAACATTGGACTGACCTGCCAGATCAAGTAAAAGACTACATTAACTTAAAAATGCTGCAGTAAAATGTATTTATTTCTAGATTGTAGTGTTGTAAATGCAAATCAATTTTTCTTTTGCACTGATCTCACTGACAGTACAAATATCATGCTTCAAGTTCTTGCCTTGCTCTCACTCTCTTTTCAAAACCAGAAGGCTGAAATTTTATGCAACATATCTAATCATGCTTGACAGATTTGTGGTACAATCTGCTTCAATCTGACTGGGCATGCTCGTCATAGGTTGACAAAAACCAAAGGCTGATGTGTATACTGATTTATACTGCAGAACTGGAACACCACACTGTCAGCTTATACAAGAATGAATGCTAGTCTGAAGTTCAGAGGCTTGGCTTTGCTTAACACTGTGCTGCCACAAACCCAACCCTGACCAAAGTGACAGTAGGGTGTGGAGTGTGCAGTATACTATACTGAGCCCAAGTTTAACTAAGCAAACAAGAATATAGCTAAGCAGCCATGCAAAAACACATCCACTCATTTTACTACAATAGGTAATCTACAGATACTTAAAAATGTAAGAACAAAGAACCATCTTCAAAGTATTACTATAAAGTCAAGTAAAGCAGCTCATTCCTGCCCAGCTGTGTTTTATATAGACTAAGCAGCAGCCAATCACTTTGCAGAATCCCAAGTTTGCGGATTCTGGCCCAGTGACCTAAGGAGCAAATCACACAGGAAGTACAGGAACTCCACCCAAGGGGGTGGGGGGTGGGGGGGGGAGCAGCTTCCTCACTAAACATCACCATTACCTCATGACTACTGACAGGGTTTATAGCAAAGTATAAGTCTGTCCATTCTTGCCAGCACCTTCCAGCACTTATTTATTTTCCAGGCACATCTCTACTTGAACGGAAGACATCTATAAAGCCAGAACTGAAGACCAAACTAACATTTCAAAAACGAATGTAAAATCACTGTGTAATCATGCTGCTTAATGTCCGGGTTTACTATCCTGCCCACCTACATTAACCACATAATGTCTGGTTCTTAAAACGTAATGCATCTTGAGGAATCTTAATTTAGATTTTTCCCTTTTTAAACCTTGCTCCAAGTTTGCTCCTTGCACCTTTGCTACTTGCCATTTTATATTTAGTGCTCAATGTTAGTATTAATACTAATCTAACAATATGAAACAACCGGTGATTAAAGTATTGTTACAACAGATTACAACAATACAGCTTCTCTAAATACATTGTATTATTATTATTATTATTATTATTATTATTATTATTATTATTATTATTATATTACACAGTTATGAAAAAAGGACCAACATTTTGCCACATAAGGAAAATTAACTACTATTGCTTTTTGTCTAAATCACAGCCAGTGCACTTCATAGCATTTGTAAACAATGTAATTAAAACATATAACTTCCCAGATTTACAAGCCTCAGCAGCAATTTAAAAACTGTGGTAAAGTGATTTCCAGCTATTACTATGGGAAAGTAATGTAAACAAAAGATTCTGTAAAAGCTGGACCCTTTACAGGTCCCATCAAGAATGAAACCTTATCCTGAACCTGTTCCTACCCAGACACCATTAAACTGGTCTCACAAGCGCATAAACAGACCGAAAAGCCACAAAGCATGCTTACAGGGCATTTAACAACAGAGCTTGTGGAACTTTCCCATCAACAGTAGCGTTCTCAAAATTGGTATCAGGGGTTCATAGCACTTGTCCCAATTAACTTTTCTTGGCAAAGAGCTGGGAAAGAGCAGAACTCAGTCATTATGAACTCATTACTGTAGGAGAGCAAAGTTTTACCATCAGGAAAGTGATTGCTTATACTGGACTTTTGCTGTTTAATTAATGTCCCCCAGTAATCAGCGCTTGTACAAGCCTGCCGGCGGCCCAATCCCTAACGAATGCCCATTTAGAGCTGGACTGGCAGATCCTGCTGACTAAAGGAAAATACAGGCCTTTATTGGTTATAGAGCAGTGATTGTGTGCGGGGATAAACAGAATGCAGCCCGTTACAAAGCTCCCACTGTGGCACGATGGGGACGGATGCTTTGGGCTAGTGGGGGCCAAAGGCGTCCTTGAGTTTGGCATTATGGAATGCTAATAGGCAAGCCTGTTTGCGATGGTTGGAGCAGATGCCATTTACTGAGACCTAGATGGACCTTATTGCATGTTTCTAATCAGCAAAATGGGGTCTAGTTTATTGTTTTATAGCACGGCACGCAACCTTAATTCAGAACCGGTTTTAATGGCCGGTGCAGTGAACAGCTGAGATGAGTAGAGACCAAAACTTCACTGCTGACAGGAAGCGTGGATCCAGCTACTCATATTTGTTTTGGCTCTACTGCGGTTACTCATAAACTGCTTCATAAATTCAGCTTTGGCTTGAACTGTGTGTTTTGGACACAGGCCCAGTCAGAGAAGACAAGATATCAAGAGACGTGCAGGCACACCTTACTGAAGTCTACTATTTAGGATCTCGTTGTTAAAATAACGTATAAGCAATACAATCATCAGTTGATAAAAAAAATAATATGCATTTATTTTCGCCTCTTAAATTTAATAAAAGTGTTTTGTATAGTTACTGAGCATTCATAATTACTAGGCCTGAGCAATATAGTAAGGTCATCAGTTATAAGCAATGTCTGAGGTTTAATCCCATGATAAGGCTTCACAAAAGGTAATTAAAGTTGTGTTTGGAAACAGAATTAAGAGAACAAAAGAGAACCAAATTAAAATTATTAGATAACCAAGAATGGAAAACTTTTTACCTCAGCATAGTTAAACATGAAAGATCAGTAGAAAAATAATTTCATTTACACCACCAGCCCATTCACAAGAGTCTTTTTTTTTAACACACCAATCAGTGACAAGGCAAAACACAACAGCCTTTTAAGAAGAACATGGTAATAGCTTTTGATACCTGTAGAGATAAGCGCAAAAGATCAATATTGGAGTCTGCACGTTATCAGAAAATGGGTTGCTATACAAATCAGTACGCATTACCACAGCTTTGCCAGACGACACTGCTCAGAATCAAGACAGGAAACTAAAGCAACGGAAGCAAATGAGTATCTGTGCTAGGCTAAAAGCTAATGCTAGCTCCGGGAAACACTGCAGACAAAGTTACAGACAAGTGGATCTCAGGGACATGTGTGGGAAATCATGCTAGGCTAAAAGCTAACCCATGACAACTATCTTGAAAATCCCTATATCTTACTTAGAGAGGTCAGCGATACTTTTTATATTTATTCCAAAGTTATAACAGATAAAGACGATGTTCTTGTTACAGTGTTAAAAACAACAGCTATGCAAGAATATGCTACACACCTGTGGTAGGCCTAATGTGAATCAGCCAATTACTAAAAGAAAAAGCTGCATGTTTGCATCTAAGGCAAAATAACAGAATCAGAATCAGAACAGGGATGTAAAACCAATTTTTTTAACCCAAATCACAAACTACAGAACCTATTATAGGACCATTGAAAGAGTCTATTTATAATACAGTATATAATATTTATATTTATGCTATAATATGTATGCTAGTCTATTGTTTCCCATCTTCTCTGCTGCGATTGTGTGTTTTTATTTAACAATATAATATTAACAAATAAAAGCAACAATAATAGCAACAGCTAAAGACAGTAAAACAATTCTGTCTGTAATTCTGCTCTTTCTCAGCAATTAACATGTTGCTAATTGGTGTGCAATCAACTGAAAGTAGCCAACAAGTACTGTAAGCTAAGTGCACAGTAAAAGTGTCTTAGCTCCACTCACCTGAGCACAAAATCCCCTTGTGTCGGGCACAGGAGAAATCATCGCATTCACAGAAGGTGCCGTAGATCTTGCCAAACTCCGACTCATAACACCAGCACTGATTACAGCTGCACTCGCCACGTCCACTGCACACCTGCTTGCCTTCTGCCTCTCTGCAGGCACCGAGGTTCAGGCTGCTAGTATCGCCCTCCTCACACTCACAGTGCGCTCCGCGGTACCCCGGCTCACAGCGGCAGGTTCCACACGTGTAGGTGCCACTGGAGCTGCAGCGGCTGCTGTTGTTCTGAGTGTAGCGTGTGCAGCTACAGCCGCACAGATAGTCCACAGACACCTCCAGACGGTCTTTAAAACCAACTGGCTTGATGGAGAAACTCTTCTGTGTACCTGGAGGAGGACAGCCACGAGCATCCACACTGATGTTGAAGGAGACCTAAAGGAGAAAGGAGTCAAAGAAGTAATTCTTTATCGCTAGAAAGAGAATACAGCTTAACTGGAAATCAGTCAGTCAATCTCTCAAAGGCCTTGCGGGACATTTTGGCCTATTTTAAATGAGAAAAGTTCCAAATAAAAATATTGTCAGAGCATTTATTTGCAGAAAATGAGAAATGTCTGAAATAATAACAGAAAAGCTGCAGAGCTTTCAGACCTCAAATAATGCAAAGAAAAAAGCCAGTAATTTTAACTCAAAACAAAATGTAGCTACTGCATATGGTAAATGCTGAATAAAATGTCCAGTGTAGGTACAAGCGTAGGTGTACCTTATCAACAGGCAGCGCCATGAATAACAAAAACACTTCTGCTCCAAGGTCAGGGAGAGTAACATTGTTATTGCCGGTTTGATTATGAACTCTGTGTGACTCAGGCAGTGTTTATATGCATGGCCTTATCTCCCCTTACCAAGCGCGATCAGAAACAACTCTCTGACTGATGTAGAACATGCTCATAATATTAATCACACATAATTACAGCAGATGACTGAAACCCCACCCTGTTGATTGGTCTAAGGAAGGAAATTCCACATTGAGAACTAAGGCTACACTTGCTTGTTTGGACATGACCGGCTCAAAGGTTCTTACTTAAATCTTTAACTGAAACCCCTTTAAAGTGATGGTTTTACTCAGGGCATTATAAAAGCGTTATAATAGACTTTTTCAAATCAAACTACATTTGCTCAGAAAGCTTTAAAATGAAGCTTGACTGGTGGTCTCCACCAGAGGCTTGGCTGAAGTGTGGCCGTGTCCTACACAAAAGCCACATATGCTAAGAGTGAGTGAGTATGGCTGCTTCAGAGCCAAACCATGTGGGGTAGAGAACCCAATACTTACACAAACATGAGGTCTGGCTGCCCTTTGACAGCTTGGAGCCTAGGGGAGAGGACAAACTCAACATGGTGGTTTTTGGAGCTTTGATGCACAGTGCGACTTCCAGATCCAAAATCTCTACAATACAGCCCAAGCTAAACACTTGGCCACAGTGGCTGTGCTGGCGTTGGCAGACTATATACTAATCATCAGTCTCTCTTTAGTGGGGATCGAAGGCACGCATGCTTTCAACACAGTGTATTTCAGTGCATTAACAAGCTTTCCTATTAGTCTTTGTGAACCGGAGAGAACTTTACTTTGACCGTCTGCCCTAAAGAGCAAGGCTACACACAGTATTCTGACATTATCTGTAGCATGCTGGCAGCATCAGTAGTCAAATGAATGCTGTACAAGAGCAGCAGATTTACTTTAATAGAGTTTTTTTATAGTCAAGTTAGAAGAGTTGGGTCATTAACAGAATACAGTGTCTTTTGGCATCTCCTAAATTTAAAAATTAAATTACCAAAAAATTTTTTAACTCCTCTGACTATTCATATTTACTATTTAAACTACACAATAGGGCTATAAGATAGAGAAAATTTACTTTGTAATATTTTGTTCTTCTTAGACTATATTGTGATTCAATTGTAATACAAAAAATCCAGGATTTTTACCAAATGTTGCCAGATATCAATAATCAAACATCACCTGTGTGTCGATGACCGGAATAAAATAAATGGTATTTTATTAAATGGTATAATCTGGCAGATATTATCAGGTAAAATTATAGCAGTTTGACTTTTACTATGCAGCAAAAAAGTTTTAAAACATAGAACCTTTTGTGATGCGACTCTTGCAATATTGATGCTAAAACAACAAATTTCACAGAAATAATTTTCCAGCTTCATCACTTTTTACCATATTTTACAGTCTTTAAATCTTTTTTAATACATAAGGCACAACAGATTATGAGGCGCATTTTAAGCATCAATAGTGAGGAACAAGTGTGTCGCCCTGTTTCCCTTCTAATTTAGCACACTTCAGAAAACAAAACTGTAATTCTTTAAAAAAAAAAAAAAAAAAAGCCTTTTTTTTTCCTAAAATCAAACGAGCGCTGGATGTTAATCTACAGATTTCTCTACTGAAAACAGTTTGTTTAGGTGAGTAAAGCGATTTCCATTAATTTACAGTAAGCTTAGATTTTCAGTATTTTAGAGCGGTTAGCAGCAGCGTTTGCCGTGGTTAACAGCAGCAATACACAGGCTACAGTCCTAACATACTCACCTCACCTGAACATGTAAAGGGCTAGTGCTCCAGTTAGCAGCTAATGCTAATAAAGTTCCAGCCTCACAGCTGGAGAAACTCCACTGAAACTTTTTTATAAACACTGTACTTCAGCGAAGTGGCTTTACTGCTCCTTCCAGCCTGACTCCTTATAGTGCAAAAAAGTTTATTTCATGCATCCATCCACTCTGTCAAGACAAGCTGCCATACAGGGTGAAAAATGAGAGCAGCTTAAAGTAGCTAAATTATTAGGAGGGTAGATCACCAAATATTGACAGGTAATGTATTACTGTAAGCTAACATATTAGCTAGTTGCCATTTTATTAAAATAAAACATTATCTTTGCAATGACATTGAAATAATGAACCATATTACTGTAAGGAATCATTTTCCATCAATTACCCATATTAAGGCATCATTTTGAGACACTATCACTATCACTGTATTACGAGTTGTTCCATATCCTCTATACAGGATTTGTCATTCTGATAAAGCAAGCTAACCACAAGCTAATGCTAACAAGTATTCTTATCATATCCAACATTCAGAAACAAGAAACATCTAAATAGTCAAAGTGGATTGAATTATCCAGAAAGAATCCTGAGAGAAATTAGAAAAGAGCGGGAAAGTCGTGACTGAAGACTTGAGGTATGTCAGGACGGAAGGATAAGACAGTGGTCTACAACAGCAATGTTCCCTTAACGACTTAATGAGCTGCAGAATTGGATTAGCGAGGCATATGAATCACGAGGCAACAGCATGGGTGAAATGGCAGCACCATTTCAACGATGAAAGGATGATGGAGGAAAAAAAGGGAAGACGGATGGATGGAGGAAGTGGGTTGGGCAGGTTCGGAAGGTGAATGAATGGACAGACTGATAGCCGGCCAGTCACATGCTGTGACTTTTAAACTCTGGCTGTTTGGACGTGCGTGTTGGGGCCTCTTCGTCTGGACTCACAGCAAGAGGTTCAAGTTCAGACCACAGAAAATGCAAAGGTATAATTGGGCTAGCTTGGTTTTAGAATGTTTGTGCCCAAATATGCAGAAAGAAGCTGGTCGAAATACATTATAAATTACCAGTAGCCAACAGCAAAAACAGTGAGTACGTAATTTTAATTGTAAAACACAACCAGAATGCATTGTGATAGAATTACAAATGGATAACTTCTGTATTGTCTACTGATATATGCAAAAGCATCACTACACCAAGCATTCTCTATCAATGAAATCAGACTTTTGTCTGAAATGTGCAAATTTTCTGTCTCTAAATTTAGCATTATTTTTAAATGAAACAATCAATATGTACCACAAAAATGTGTTTACATCTAAGAAAAGGCAGCAATATATTACCTTGTTTACACTATCAAAATATACCAAATTGTAGGTCATATACTCTTGTGAGTACTATTAAAACCTGGTCAGCGTAGTCATGACAAGGTGATGTAAATTAGAATTAGAAAGACCTGATAGTGCAAAATGGACGGGACATTACATTTCTGAAGTTGTGTGGGCATTAGACATTCCTTTATCCACAGTATACTGGAAATATATTTTTTAAAAAGGTATTACCACGTACAGTAGACAGTGCAGTGGGTGTTACACATATCCCACAGGCTTTAGGTTCCATATGACATGGCAAAAATCATGGGACTTGATACTAGTTCATTCCCTGTAACATATGACTTGTCAGTGTATGACAAATGTGTTAATCTGCCTTTTAAGAAGGAAAGTAAAACTTAATTGAATCTGATCACACAGATTAATTGTATTGTAATGTATTGTGACTGTAATGTAGATGCAATCTAGATTAAATGCATCGATTTTGTGGGAAACACACTCCCTCTGTCATCAGACAAAGTTAATGGAATAACCAGAACCCGTGTCTACTGAGAAGCTCTGTAGAGAAATAATTGATCTTAAATCATATCAGTTAACTAAGTCACATAAATCAGTATTTAAGTTTTTAATTTGATAACAATTTATGTTCTGAAAAGAATGCTCTATTAAAAAAATCCCAAAGCACAGCAACAAAAATGATATGTTTCTGATTTTAATGGAAAGAGAGACGACACAAAACCATGGATAAACCAGCGCCCTGAGAGACGTGCCAGCTCAATATAGGATTAGCCCAATCTGTTATGTATGGGACTTTTTAGTAGTCTCGGGGGGTTTGAATTGTGTCCTGGTGAAGCCCGGGCTAGTGAATCCGGGCTAGTGCTTCTGTTACCAAGGCTCTTGTTTTTTCCCCCTCTCAGCTTTTCTGTCGAGAAAGAAATCTCCCCCATTGTGTGAGGCCATTGAGATGCAGCGTCAGGCTCCTCAGAGAGTCGGCTGGAGGCCTGCAAGTGACACATGGGCTTCTGCCTCTTTACAGAGGAGAGATTGGCACATGGGTGCGATGTGACAAATTCCTCCAAGGAAAAGACAACAAGAGCCAAGCTTATTACACTGGCCCGACAAAATAAGGCTTTACCATTCAGTGAGCGCATTCATTCTCCAGTTTCCCCAGCCAAGCCAGCTATATGTTCATTCAGGTTTAATGAACAGAGGGGGACAGAGAACCTTAGGGTGAATTTGTGAGAAGCCACCTCGCTGCCTGCTGGTATGTACTAAGTGTTTGTGTTAGAAGGGGTCTGCAAAAAGTAATGCAAGTGTGGTCTTCAATTCTGCAGAAAGGAAAACTTTGGACATGACTGAAATTTGCATTACGCAAATGTATTAAATTACATTAAAATATAAATCAAATATTTGGAATCCCATAAAAATATCAGCCAAAATGGCAATAAATGAACTTTACTACCAACAAAAAAGACAGACAGAAATAAAAAATACTATATAATTCATACAAAAATCTATTTTTTAAAGCATTGGCTAATTTAGCCACAACACAATATGGTCTGCCTTTATCAGTGTACATTTCAGTCTTAGGTAACTAAAATAGCAGTGCTGAGGTAAATCTATGACCAAAATAGCAAAGCTGAGCTAAATTTATGATTAAAATGGTTTCCTCCTCCTGCAGCTCTGAGAGAGTTTTTCCCTTGCCTCCGCGCTCACTGGGGGTTCTGCATTCTGTATTTTCTATGTTTAATGTTTTGCCTGATTCTTTGTCCTGTGATCGTGTTTCTGTAAAGCTGCTTTGTGCCAACACCAGTTGTGACAAAGCGCTATACAAATAAATTTGATTTGATTTGATTTGAAACAAACAGGTTAGGAATTCAGCCTTTGGCCAAAGGTTACATTTAATTCTGTTTCAGTTCGGTTATAGTCACAAAATTGTTTAGACATTACTTTACACAAACTACTTTAATCTTATACCGCTTTTAATCAAAACTAATGAAATTCCTAGACAGAAAATTAAATGATTCTGGTTAATAACACCTAAAAAAGATGTCCCCTGGACGATCCTAATCAGGGTCATTCATGTTATCAGTTCCAGAACAGCTAGTACCGGCCAATTTGACCACACGGTCCAAGAGCCTATTGGCCAAAGGGACAGAATGTTATTCTTCCGGAGCTTTGTGGAAAACCGCAACATTGTTGGCCTCTGCTTTTGTTTGCACATGCTCAGGTTTTGTGTAAATGGCCTGTTTGGGTTTTTGTTCAGTCCCCACGGTGTTGGGTTTCAGAGTTATGCTGCATGAGCTTCATAACTTGAAAATCTTTTTTTTTCTCCACCCTGCACTATCTGTTTCTGATGAGCTCTCTTATGCAACTACTTTCAAACTCTGGAACCGCTTAAACAACATGTCCTAAAATCGACAGCTTTTTTCAGAAGTGCTTACAAAGCAATTCACTCTAATCTGGCTGTGTTCAAACTGCAAAAAACGGCAAATCGAGGCTGTTCTTCAAATCAGATGTGTTGTAATTAATGTCTGCACTGTTATTTGCAAGTGGTCTGATAAGCCTTTCATGTTCAGACAACACAAAGGTATGGGTTCCTGTGGTAATTGAGGATAGTATTAGTAACTAACCTTTACAATTTGTCTAAGTTACATGTGGTTTCTGTCTTTCCAGACTAAAAAACACTCACCTAACTCCCTTTACTGTCTACCAAAATACTTGGTGCAGTTTTCCAACTAGAGATAATATTAAGTTTCTAAGCACATGTTTAAAATCATAGCATTCAGTTGTTACACTCTTCCAGTAACTCATTATCATTCCGTATGAAAAGCATCAATTGCTAAGTGTATATAAAACTCACTGTGTCTCCAATCTTTAGGTCAGCACACTTGCGGAGGCCTGGGAGGGACTGACCATCTTGACAGGTAGCAGTAAAGGCAAGACTCAGGTCCTCAGGATGATCCCACACACTCAGCTCCACTTTAGACCGGATGTTCTAAACAAAGACAAAATAATACACTGCAAAGATTAAAAATGGCAGGCACGTGGCTATCTGACGGTGGTCTGTGGTAGCTAGCAACAATTCAAATTGTATAATTTATGAGGTGAGTAGGATTGAATCAATGATCCTTCTGTGTCCCTTATCCCTGACCCAGTTGTCCTTCCTTCCATTGCTTCCTGGTATTGGCTACTTCAAACCAGAAATAACTTGCGTGATGTTTCAGAGATGTTCTGATATCTGATTTTTGGCTTGTCACTGTTTTCAGCACATCAACTTCAAGAACTTAATGTTCGCTTAAGCAATAATATACAAGAGGGAGCGCTATAATGTGTAATATTGGCACTGCTGTGCTGTGTCCGTAGACACGAGGCCTATGATTATACCACGAAGCTTGCGATTATACCACAGTTCCATTATTGCAATTTATTCAAAGATTTTGAGTTAAAGAGGACGAGAAAATAGGATCTGTTTGGTTATAAAAACTCTGCAAGTTAAAAGAGTTCCATTGCTGCTCTGTTTGGTTTGTAAGCACTGCATCGTTGCTAGGTTACCTGTATGTGGTGGAGTAATACATGAAGAGCTTGGGTTACAGTGCATTACCGGCTGATAATGGCACTCATAGAAAGCCTAGATCAGCCAATCACATTGCGGCATTAGAACTAACTGTGCTAACTAACTAACTAACTAACTAACTAATTGCTGCCTAATATGTAGATTATTAAAATAGGATAAACAAATGTTATTTACTTGTGATTTTAATGGTATGGCTGGTCAATGATTACTTGCTAGATTTAGCATGCGTGTTCCTGGTTGAAATATAGTAAATTAGTAATGTGACATGGTGAAAACCTATATTTTTCTGAATTAAAATGCAAATCTTTATGCATTAACACACTTAAATGCTTGCCTGAATCTATGATTGTCAGGCTGTTTACAGGACAATACAGGTCAATACATTAGGGGGGGGAACAAAAAAAAAACAGTCTATATGGCTGTATGATAACCCTCCATGGTTTTGTAAATGACTAAAGTAAATTATTAGCAATAGTATACAAAATACTTTCCACATGACTTTGAATGGACAAAATATTGTTTATTAAGCTATTGATATATTAGAAACCATTGTAGTATTAGCAATTTACTATTACAAATGTGAGGCAATCTGAGTTAAAAATAAATACTTAAACTTTATACTTTATTAAGTTTTCTATTGTGTTACTGTATCGTATCAAATATTGTTATATACTGTTTTTCAGTCTTCTCATAGATGACCTAATGGATAAACTGAATAAAACTGAACTAAATTAAACTAGCCAAATCATGTTAAAAAGTTCAAACACAGATTCATTAGGGTTAAAATCGCTAGTTACGTATGTAACTGTGGTTATGTGAATAGTGGATGACCGCCAGGGCGGTGCTTAATGTGAATGTATTCCTTGCCGTGCCCACGGCGAACCGAGAGTTGTATACCAACGAAGTCACTACACGTGACACAGCGTGTGACGCAAGCGGGGTATAAATGCCCCCTGGCACTCGCTGCTCCTCCTCAAAACTTGGTTCTTCTCGCAATCCGAGTGACCAAGAACCCTGGCGGTCATCCACTATTCACATAACCACAGTTACATACGTAACTAGCGTTATGTTTCATAGTTACTGACCGCCAGGGCGGTGCTTAATGTGGATGATGCATACCAGCGATGTCACGAGGAGATTCCAGACAGAACCGCCGCAGATAAGCCCTCGGCGGCTGCCACGTTCACACTGTAGTAACGAGAGAAGGTGCATGGTGACGACCATGTGGCCGCTGCACAAATCTCTAGTAGAGACACTCCTTGAAGCACAGCCCAAGATGTGGCGATGCCTCTGACAGAATGTCCTGTAGTCGGGGCAGGCAAAGGGCGATCTGCAGCCCTGTAGGCCCCCTGAATAACCTCCACAAGCCAGTGGGATAGCCGTTGCTTCGAAAGTGGTTTCCCCAACTTCGCAGCAGAAAAACATACAAACAGCTGGTCCGTTTGACGAACAGCCGTCGTAGCAGAAAACATATGCCCGTAGAGCTCTTACAGGGCATAACTTTAGCCTCCTGGTATCAGTTAGCTCCCTTCAAAAAAGCAGTCACAAGCTTATGAGAGCCCAAGGAAGTACCGTCCGCCGGCATCACGTGACAGGCTAAGGCCGCCACGTATACCCTGAGCGTCGAAGCGGCCCTGCCTTCCTCCAGTAGCGTCTGGAGAAAGGACAAGACAGTCTGTAGTGTGCAGAGGTGTGGTACCACACCTTGGTTAATACACCAAGCTTCAAAAGCCTTCCACCTGCCCTCGTATAGAGCCCGCGTAGAAGGAGCTCTAGCATTATCGATCGTGCGTCTGACCTGGGCCGTGCACGAGTCTAATGTGCTGGTGGGCCTAAGGGCCACAGCCATAGCCGGAGTTGCTCCGGACGTGGGTGCCACACCTGTCCGTTCAGCTGTGAAAGCAGGTCTGCTCGACACGGAAGTTCCCATGGAACCCCATGGAGTAATGACAGCAGCGTTGGAAACCATGTTTGATACGGCCACTTCGGGGCCACCAAGAGGACCCGATGCTGTTCCAGGCGTACTCTGTCCAATACAGCCGGAATCAGAGGCAAAGGGGGAAAGGCATAGAGCAGAGTTCTCGGCCAGCTGTGAGCCAGGGCATCCTGGCCCAATGGGCTGTATAGTGCCATCTCCGAAAACCAGAGAGGGCAGTGTGTCGTGTCTGGAGAGGCAAAGAGGTCCACTCGAGCCTCCCCGAACCGTTCCCACACCAGCTGTACCACACGCGGGTGTAGCTTCCATCGTCCTGGGTGAAGAGAACGGCGAGATAGCGCATCCGCCGTGACATTGGTGGCGCCTGTCACATGAGATGCTCTCAGAGATAACACTCTGGGGTGAGCCCACGTCCAGAGTTCTTGTGCCAGCATTAATAGCCTGCGGGACCGTGTTCCGCCGAAGTGGTTTACATGATAGACTGCTGACACATTGTCCGATCTCACCAAGACATGTCTGCCGCGGAGCACCGGGAGAAAATGTCTCAGGGCGAGCACTATGGCACGTAACTCCAGGATGTTGATGTGGTCTCGCGCCTGCCGCATGGACCAAACACCCTGCACTGCGCTGTGGTTCCAGACAGCCCCCCAGCCTGTGGCTGACGCGTCTGTAGTGATCACTTCTCTGCGAGAAGGAATCTGGCCCATCGTTACCCCTGACAGCAGGAAGGGTGCAGAGTTCCAGACATCGAGGGCAGCCAAGCACTCGCTGGTAATGCGAACGCGTGTGTGCCTGTGCCGTGCCGCATCCAGTTTCAGACTGATGAGCCACATCTGAAATGGTCGGATGTGGAGCTTCCCCAGTGCCACCACCTGCGCAGCGGCGGTGAGAAGACCTTGTAGTCGCAAAAGCCTCACATACTGCACCTTGGCGCCCCACCTGAGGCTGTGAATGGCCGATAGTATAGCCGCAGCGCGAGCTGAAGGCAGGGTGGCCAACATGCGACGTGAATCCAAGACCATGCCTAAAAAGGTTATGGACTGAGCAGGAATTAAAACACTCTTGTTCCAGTTCACCGCGAGCCCCAGCGCTTGCGTGTGCTGCAGTAATCTGAGTGTGTCTGTGTGAGCTCTCTGCTCCGAGGGGGCACACAGCAGCCAGTCGTCTAGATAGGGCAAGATTTTCAGCCCCTGAGCCATAAGGGGGGACAGGGCCGCCCGCATACATCTCGTGAACACCCTTGGTGCCAGTGAAAGGCCGAACGGTAGCACTCTGAACTGGTATACCCTGTCTCGGAAGGCGAACCTGAGAAACCGTCTGTGTTCTGGAACGATTGGAACGTGAAAGTAGGCGTCTTTGAGATCCACTAGGGTGAACCACTCCGCCTCGGAAACCGCGTGGAGAACAGCCGCGGTGTGTAACATCCGGAACGGAAGAACTTTCAAAAATTTGTTCAGGCGACGGAGATCTAAGATCGGTCTCAAACCGCCGTCTCTCTTCGGAACAACAAAATAAATTGAGTAGAACCCCTCGGGGTGAACTTGAGGGTCTACCAACTCTATGGCTCCTCTGGCCAGCAGGGAGCCTATCTCCTGGGAGAGACTTGCAGCCCGAACGGGATCCCGAACTTTGGTCACCGTAGGGTGAGAACATACTGGTGGCCGGCGGCGAAACTGCAGTCTGTAACCCACTGTCATGGTGCTCAGAGCCCACGGGTCTGAGATCATCTTTGTCCAGTAGGCCAAATGTGATTGTGAGAGCAACAGCGTCACCGGCCGTAGCATGTCAGCGGCGGTCAGCAGCGGCAGCTGCACGCGGCTTGGAAGGGTGGGGGGGTCGCCTAGGCGCTCTCGGCGGGACCGTGGGGCCTGCGGGGCGCGGCGGCGGAGCTGCGGCTCCGAAGCGCCTCTCTCTATCGTGTCCTCGAGTCCGCTGTAGTGGGCGACGAAAACTCTGTGGCTGCCCGGTATTATGCAGCTTTCGAGCCTCCGTCAGGGAGGATCGTCGTTCCAGGGCTTCCTTGGCTGCTGGTCCGAAGAGAGACCCGGGTTTGAGAGGCACGGACCGCAGCGTAGCTCGGCAAGGTTCGGGCAGAGAGGATTGGGCCAGCCACACCTGGCGCCGAGCATGCAGGCTCGTAGCGACGAGCCGACCAGTATCGTGGGTCATGTAACCCGCGGTCAAGAGGGCTAGATTCAGAAGCTCCTCCGAGCTATTTGAGTCCTCCGTGGATGCGGGGGAATTCTGCAGCGCAATAAGCAGGATGCAGAGGGAATTCAGCAGTCTCCCCATCCGCGTCGCTGAGTTGTGCATTTTAACAACCAGCTCGTCCGTGCGCCTACACTCCGCGCTCGGGCAGCGAGGTTCCGGCCGTAGCGCTTCGTCTGGCGAAACCACCGTGGAAGCCACACAGGGGTCAATCGCAGGCATGGAGGCCAGTCCATAGTCAGCCGCTCCGGCCATGGATGCTAGCAAGCGCGCCGTCTCCGTCGGCCGACCTGCTTTTTCGCTCTGAAAAGCAGCCGAGAATTCAGACACGAAGTCCTGACAAAGCGGCACCGCGAAAGCACCCGCTTCCAGGCGTTTAAACAGCGCGTTAGAGCGTACGCTCCCTGCTGCTGGTGTATCCAGGCCTAGCCTAGCTAAGGCTAACTTAAGCGTCTCTTCCACTGAAGCCCTGCGAGAGGCTGCGGGGTGTGTGTCCTCACTTCCCTTGGCTCCATCCGAAGACAGGGAGTGTGGGGGTGCAGGAGAGCTATCGGTCGGAAAAGATCCGAACCCCATCTCGTGCTCGAGAGCCGACCCTTGTGTAAAGTTCGCGTTGGAGGCAGCCGTTGAGAGAACGTCAAACTCAGCCTCCCGCCTTGGCGAAACAGACTCCTTAAACTCGACCGAGGGGCTCTCACCTGCTCGGTCCTGTGTCTGGCTGTTCATAGCTAAGATCAGGTTCTTTAGCTGGTGTAACTCCGATACAACCGAGTCCACACGGTTAGAGAGAGCTCCATAGCCTTTCTTTTTTCGCGGTGGCTCTAACGAGCTATCCGCGCTCCGTTTTCCCCGAGCCTTGGGCGTTGTCGCGGGGAGGGATGCCTCGCTTCGTGCTTCCAGGCCCGCTAGCCGCTCGTGGCGGATAGCCATGGGAATCATCGCGCAGTCGATGCATGGGTCTGTGAGCGCTTCGCGCAGATGGTCCAAGCCCAGGCACGACGGGCACAGTCGGTGTCCGTCGTCGGGCTCCAGGACGGCCTGGCAGTGCATGCAGCTAATCGAGGCTAGCATAGCAGCGCTAGGTAGGCCGCGGCTCCGGGAGGGGGTCTGACAGCCGCTCGCGGTGGCCGCTGGCTCGCTTCGGGCGTCGAGCGCCTCGCTGCCCGCTAAGTCACTCGGTGTACCGAGCACCAGCTAGCTGAAGCAGATAGCTCACGAGGAGTTTGCGCTAGTTAGAGCTACGGTTGAGAGTACTCACCGTGTCAGGCTCCGGCGAAAAGAAAAAGATGATGAAAAAACAGCTCTAGAGGTCGGAATCCGAGCTCTGAAGCGAGCTGCACTCAATCGGTTCTGGGCGAGAAGAAAAAGAGGAGGAGCAGCGAGTGCCAGGGGGCATTTATACCCCGCTTGCGTCACACGCTGTGTCACGTGTAGTGACTTCGTTGGTATACAACTCTCGGTTCGCCGTGGGCACGGCAGGGAATACATTCACATTAAGCACCGCCCTGGCGGTCAGTAACTATGAAACATAACTGACTGTATTGTGGCCATTCATATTCTGCAGATTTCTATCTCCGGTTAGCTTTAAATTGTCTGTCCTGATTTCTATCATGCAGGATTATTTACTTTCACATAAAGCATAAATAACATTGGACATAATGGATGGTCACTTGAAATAGTTCTCAACATTCAACCCAAACAAAAACAGGCGTTATCATGTAACAGTGTGCCAGCGTGTGAAAACTGAAACTATCCTTTTTTTTAACCCCTCCAGGCTCATGCCATAATTCACTATTCAGCCTTTTCCCAAATTACTCTCTGTAAAGCTCAGGAGTTCAGTATATTCTTCTCCCCATTGTAATGATATACTGCCAGAGCCTGGGGATTGCAGTTCACAAAGTGGCCAAAAGAAAAAAAAAGAAAAAAGCTGACACATCTGGTGCACATAAAGAGGATTCAGCTGTACTGTGATGTTCTCACCGGGATGTTTTGAAGTAACAGCACAGTGTGACAGTGGTTAAGACAGCACAACCACTGCTGTGTTCAGTAATACAGGTCTTGCTCTTTGTTCATATTAGGGATTGTATGTGTTTCTCAGATGTGTGGACACAAAAGAGGAATCCCAGAGATCAATTTTCCGCCCCTGTTCATCTCCCAGCGGGAAACACAAGCTTATATTCAACAAACAAAACCCCGCCCTTTAACTTAATAATAGAAAATCTCAACCTCAAACAGATCATAGATGCAAGTCATAAACATAAAACCTTTTTTAATTATGATAAACTGGGATTCATTTAGACTTACATTGTAGGCATTGACAATCAGCTGGATTATATTTTTGGAGCTCTGATCCAAAATCTCCACTGTAGTTCCTGGAATCAGTGCAGTGAAGTTCTAGAGAAAAGGCAGTGAAAGACTGTGAATACTGATAGAAAATAGAAAAAACAAGAAACATTCAATTACAGTAAAAAGAAATGAAAGATATTCAGTAAAAGCATGGGAGGAGATTTTACAAGTGTTACCTTGTAAAGAACATAGTGCCGTTTGGTCACTGCAAAGATCAGGAAAATGTTGTTTTCAGCCAGCTTCTCTCCGAGGAGGGCCAGTGAAGGGTAGTCCTGTGAAGAGGGACCGAGACATATACAAAGCCATATGTGAGTGTGCTAAATACATTCCCATCTCCACTGTGAGCTTTCTGCTTTTCCTGTCCAGGAGTCTGGAAAAGGAAGTCATCACTTTTCCGATTCTCCTCCACTGTTTACTTTACAAATCATAGTCACTTCCTGTCCTAGTAGCTGAAGGGCTTCATTCCAGGGGAGACAGGCCTGTGACGATGCATGTTTGTGCTGTGATCCGTCTCTGCTAGGAAGTTCTACTTTTATTTAAAGCTACAGAAATGAACCAATTCTAGAACCCAATTTAAGAATCTATGAAATAAACAAATAAAACTCCACAAACATTTACTGAGGTAGATATATCACCAAGCCATGCTGAGCACGAATTAGTGTTGTAGCACAGTCAAGTAATGAGATTTCATTAACAATGCCAACGTGTTCCAGTTGCACAATACTGTCCTCAGCATTGACAGCTGTTCTGAGAACCACAAAAAAAACTACAGCAAGTATTTCAATGCCAAAAACATTTTCAATCAGCTCCTCACCACAAAAAAACGTTGTAGACAAAAGATGCTCTTTATTCTACAGCTTCATTTCCTTTTAATTACAAATTAACATTAACAAATGGCACCAATTAAACTTAGTGAATCAACACCACATCCTAAATAATGCATCACAGTCTCATTTCATGCTGTTCAGAAAGTCAGTTGTTACAGTAATTTAAAGCTGAATCACTCAAAATTGACCAATGAAATTTCTCTGTGCCATTCTTTTGTTAGGAAATAAGCCTCTGCAGTGCATTTAAATGAACCTTTCACACAAACTTATAATTCTAATTTACAGCTGACAGGAATTACGGATGAGCAATCAGGCTTTACATGCGTGTCCAAATAAAGTCCCTCAGTCAAAATAAACATGTGGCCCTAATAAACCAGGGAAAATTCACCATACGAAAAGAAGTTCCGGGACACCTGTTCATGCACCAAAGGCTGCACACCCATAGAAGGTGCAGAGAAGGCTTTATGCTAGATTCTTTGAGGAACAAACCTCCCATGTCATCAAATACAGTAATAATGGGTGCAGAACCATCATTCCAGAAAACACTATCACTGCTAGTCATAGTGCCAATAGGTTAAAAATACCTAAAAAAAAAAATCCTAAAAAATAATTTAAAACAATAATAATTTACCCAAAGCAAAACTAAACAAAAACATAAAATTCTCCTCGAACAAAAGTTTATATAGATAAACATTTTACTATTTCATATTTTCAAAGGAAACCTTATTAATCAAACTTTTATTATTCTTTTAAACACACACATTGATCTAACATTTTAACAACCAACTCTCCAAATTATTCTAAAATCTTCTTCCTCGAATTGAAGTACACCGCTCCTTTAAACTTGAAATTAAGGTTTTTTAAACAGCTCTATCCCCTTAAGAGTATAACCACTTTTTTTCTTAACAAAATTGAGTTGGATGTTTAAAGGTAATGTGTTTTTATGAGCCGGCCCGTATACATTAACCATAAAATATTAAAGTCAACTAAATCGTAGAATTTCAATAACTTCAACTGATAAAACAGTGTATTGATGGATGACTATAGAACTAAAATTAAATTTTTAATTGTTTTAAATGCTTTCCCCCAGATTTCAATACACTAAATCAGGTGTGGAACAATTATTGCATTATATACCATATACAAAGCTTTATCATTGAATAACTCCCTTACAGCAATGCAGTACATTTTGTGATTTTTGTTCTTAAATGATTTAAGTTAGTCACTATTTTTTATTAAGATTTTTATATTTTAGCTCCACTCACCCCTATTCATAAAGGACTCACTCACAAGCTCCCTATAGCCTTTAACAGCTTGAGCTTTAATGAGCTTTAATAGCTCATTCAACAGCTCTGGCCATGCAGAAGATATGTTTTGAAAAACAGGGCTACAATTGTGTAGTGTAAACCTGGCCTTATTCTGTTGTCAATACTTCTCTACAGGGAGTAGAGAAGTCTGTGTCAGCAATGCATGCAGCTTACTGTAGCTGAATGCATTCATTAAAAGTGGTGCCCACAAACATTTAGAGGTACCATACAGTGTATACCGTTTCACTAAGTTAAAGTGTTTGATAGGAAATGCCAAAATACATATATGTAGTTTCCTCCTACCATCTTGGTTGAAGCACTGTACTCATTCTTGTCATTCAGGTGGCACTGGCCATCATGAGGCTGAACAAGTCCAGCAAGTTTGCCATCCAAAGCCAGGTGTGGCACATCATCTGTGGCAAATACCAGCAGGTGATACGCCTCTTTCCTCCAGCCAATTTTCTCCTGCCGGGAAAGAAAGGAAACAATTTAACGGCAAGACCACAACTCAGCCGTTACTACAGACCTTACGCTAATGATGCAGTTCAACCACATAAACAAAAAACAAATCACAAACTACTATTTTTCTCTTTACCTTTAAATAAAAAACTAATTTTGATAGAAAAAAAAATCTCAGATATAATCGAGACAAAAGGGGACAAAATAAATATTGAAAAAGGAATGTAGCAGTAGAAAAGCATTGTAGCACAACTGCAATTGGAGGATCATCTAACATTTAAAGTCCTTCCCATAAACCAAGAACTTAAACACCACCCATGTCACTAGACTACATTTAAGTACCAAGTTCAACAAGCTCTATTATTAAACAGGCCCAGAGACAAAGTCTGACAAGAACAAAGGAGCAAATTAAATGTACTTTAAACAAAAGATGACAGGAAGAAGAGACAAACGATAAATGGCTGCTCATTGTTATAGTTCTTATGCTGTGTTTCATTGTAACTTGGATGTCAGAATTTCAGAGTTCCTACTATGAACTTTTATTTGGAATGTCACTGCAAATCTCAGATTAGAGAGGTTAAATATAACCTAAAATAAATAAACATAAATATTGGTAAAAGCAGCGGAGATATCCAGTTTAATAGCACTTATATCTATGTGTGTTTTATACAATCAGCTAAACACAGATTACTGTCCAACTTCTTTATGTGAACACCGATATGATTTTGGTCAGATAAAACTTTTGGCCAGATTTCCCATAAAAACAAAACTTTGCAAACCTTTAAACAATAATATTGATCTAATTTTTTTTAAACTTTCAGATTTTCCCAAATACAAATCCATAAAGCCTGCTGATTTGTCTGAAGGCTGTTCGTTTGTCCAGCTGGTGGAGACTTAAACTCTGACATTTGTCGTCACGTGTTTGACTAATCTCATAGAGAAAAAGGACATCAAAGACATATCAAATGATGCTCTATCATGACAGAGACCTGACCTTGCAAACAGCAGCTTGTAGAATAGCATCGAATCCGCCCTCCGGTGCATCCCTGTTGCGTGACACCATCTGCTTTTGCACCTCCTCATTGAAGCGGTCGACTTTGTCAGTCAGAGACAAGAGGTTACGGAACCCAAAAGAGGGGACACAGTTTGGGAAAGGCTTGTACCTGTAACAATATTGTGAGAAGAGGAAGAGAAAACAGAAAGCGAGTAAGCAACTCATTAGATTTTTTTTCCATCTTATTTAAAACTGAAAGACGAAGCTACAAGAATTACTACTGTGGCAGCTTAAGATATTTAGTAAACTCCTGGGGGACGGACAGCAGAGGTTTGTTGTGGGTAAAACACAAAGCATAGAAGTGTTACCTTCCACAATGTGCTTCTGCAGTGGCATGGTCAGTAACACGCAAGAGGGCTGGGGACATAACCTACATGAGCATTGAAGCATAGTGGCAGTGCACTAACTTGGTGTGAATCACCCCTAGGGGCCATATGTGCAGCCATGTGAGCTCTAACACCCCATCACACTTTGTCAACTGCTCTAAAAGCCAATAAAATTATCAGCAGTGGTAATGCTCATGGAAAAAAAGCTAGTAACGTGATTGCACTGCAAGTGTGATGGGCCCTGCAATACATTAAATTAAATGGTGAGTCAGTACATTGTACATTGCTAAATGAAATGGCATGTATTATTAAAATTCTATTTTTTTTATATAATTTTTTTTTTGAAACAGCAACACATCAAAAAGCTAAAAAGTAAAGCTAAAAGTTAATTTTCATCAATATTACAACTGCAAAGACGAAATACTGCAAAACAATTGCAAATTATACACCATGTAGCCCATATCTGAAGGAATCTCTGAACTTTGTTATCTGAGTTTAAGCAGTGCTTTCAGGTTAGGCTTCAGTATTCACTGGTAAATTCTCCATTTCTCCATGAGATATCATTATCCATCCAACAAATGTACGCCAACTAAGGTTTTGTCTTCACAAAATCTACTTTATAAATACAGAAATAGCAAAAAAAAAATATATATTCAAAAAAGACCATAAAGAAACATAATGGAGGAAGTCCGCCTCTTACCCGTTGCAGGGATTCTCTTGGTAACTGGGAGCCGTGTAGGAGAAAGGTGACATGTTCTTATCCACGAACGTGCCGAAGCCGAGACGGAAATTACTGGTTAGCTTCTTCATCTCTTCAGCCAGTTTAGTTCCCAGGTTTCGAATAGTATCCAGGTCATCCTTCATGGACAGCGACAGGTCCATCAAATAGTACAGATCAACGGGGTAGTCTTCAACTGGACGCACCTGCACCTCAAACGAGGTCTGATCACCTGAGAAATTTAAAAGGAAAGCACTGAATAATTTGTCTGTGTAGTGATATTCTGAAGTCTAAGGCCAAGAAAATTTTTTTGTTCCAAAAGGGAACAATGAGTAGGTTATGCTGCACTACAATACATGCATTCATTCATTACTATACATCGATAAAGGAAACCATTATGACCACCTCTTAGTTTCTACACCCATTACTATGTTTTAGCTCAATTGATCGCATAGGAACACTTTGTAGTTATTACAGAGTGTAGTGCTTCAGTTTCTCTACATACACTTTATTATCTTCCTTTTTTTAATGGTCAGGACCCCAGTGGACCACCACCCATAAGCTATTATTTGTGTGCTGTGTCAGTCTTAGCACTACAGTGACACTGACATGGTGGTAGTGTGTTAGCAGTGTGTGTTGTTCTGGCATAATTTAGACAAAGCAGTGCTGCTGGAGTTCTTAAACACCCCAGTCTCACTGCTGATCTGAGAAAATTTTACCAACTTGGGCACTGATAAAAGACTAGAGGATAACCAACACAAATTTAATGACAACAGATCAGTCTCTGACTTTATATCAACATGGAAGTTTAGCTAGGTTGAAGCGTCTAATACAGTGGAAAGTGAGTGGACAGAGTGTTTAAAAACTCCAGCAGCACTGCTGTGTCTGATCCACTCATGCCAGCACAACACACACCAACACCAATGACAGTGTTACTGCAGTGCTGAGAATCACCCACCACCTGCTCTGTCATCATTTAGGAACTGGGTGAAACGTGAATAATAATGCATTTAGAGAAACAGAAGGACTACAGTCTATAATAAAAGAACTACAATGTGTCCTAAATGCTTGGTGGCCCTAAAAATTTTGAATAATGGGTGCAGAAACAATGGGGTGGTCAAATGCTATGCTTAGTTAATGTATACTACATTTTTAAAACTTTACACCTTTCAATCAAGTCATAATAAAGCAAAGGTATGAGCACTTTCACAGTAAGAACATACCAGGTCTCAGGCTGACAGAGATCTTCTGTGGTTGTATCTGTGTGACACCATACTGGGTAGATCCAGAGCTTTTGGAGCTCAACGGTCTGTTCTTCAGGGTGGAACTGACACTTCGTGGATTTTCTATGAAGTGAGGCTCACAACCCCTTTTTAGCAAATTCTGACTAAAATCACAGCGTGAAGTGAGAGTCCTTGCTCTTCCAAATTCCTAAGAAAGAAGCACACAGGTCATAGCTTTTGCACTTAAATGAAGAAACACTATCATAGCATTATCAGTTAATCAGCGCTACTACCAGAGAAATTCTGGAGCAAAGGCTTTAAAAGTTTATGGGAACTTCTGTAGAGCTTGTTTCAATGCTGAAGTGCATTATAACCAATGGTTGGAAAACAGGTGCCTACCTCCTGGTCGCACCAGGCGCAGCTCGGGTGGATGAGGAGACATTCCTCACACGATGTGGCACTTCCACTCATGCAAACATTAAGACCTGTTAATAAAATACAGCATTAACAAGGTGCACAAAAAAACTGAATTGAATTGTACGATACTGGACAAAAAAAATTACACTACAGTAGTGTTTGGTGCAATATACAGTTTTGAAGAAAAAAAAGAGACCACTTAAAAATTATGAGTTTCTTTGATTTTACCAAATTGAAAACCTCTGGAATAAAATCAAGAGGAAGATGGATTTTAAGCCATCAAGCCAAGCTGAACTGCTTGAATTTTTGCACCAGGAGTGGCATGAAGTTATCCAAAAGCAGAGTGTAAGACTGGTGGAGGAGAACACGCCAAGATGCATAAAAACTGTGATTAAAAACCAGGGTTATTCCACCAAATATTGATTTGTGAACTCTAAAACTTTATAAATATGAACTTGTTTTCTTTGTATTATTTTACGTCAGAAAGCTCTGCATCTTTTTTTTTTTCAGCCATTTCTCCTTTTCTGCAAATAAATGCTCTAAATGACAATATTTTCATTTGGAATTTAGAAGAAATGTTGTATGTAGTTTATAGAATAAAACAACAATGTTTTTTTTACTTAAACATATACCTATAATTAGCAGAATCAGGAAAACTGATTCAGAAACTCAAGTGACCTCTTATTTTTTTCACTGTATTTTGAAATAGCATTAATACTAAACAGAAGTAATTTAAGGATCTCTAAACCTGCACTTTTTACTAGTAAAAATGTAACTATTGATAAGAGACAACGAAATTTCATGCCAAATAAATGGTAACACATCACTTGTCAAAAAACAGATTATGATGATGTCTTTCTGGTTATATTACTAGTCAGAATGGATTTTTCCGGCTCAAGACTTGCTGGTCCCTGCAAAAAGAAAACAAAAACACACCCTATGCTGGTCAAGTATGTTCTTTTTTCCTGGATGACCAGCAGGCTGGACATTTTTATTTTATAATTGAGGTCACAAATTAGAGTTTCTACTATTAAACTCTACTCACAGAGAGAAAGCAGTTGTACTGCTGGTCTCATTCTTATTTTCTAATGCTGTATGAGGTAAACAGAAGTAAACACAACCCTAAAACCTGTGCACTGCAAACAACTCACACCTAGATAAGAAGGCTACACTGCTCTAGAGAAGTTTAAGGGAATGGTAAAGTAAAAAACTATCACTCTGGGACAGGCAGTCACTCGGCTTCTAAAGGGTTAAATAAAGCTGTGCTCTGATTCTGAAGCGCTTCAGTGAAGGGTTCAGTCAGCGGGACTCACCTCGGACGCTGTGTGAGAAGCAGTGGAGTATAATGTAGGTAAAGAGCACTGCTCGCTGAACACAGACCCACAGGTTCCACATCTTTCTGCTGAAGTGCAGGAGAAGTTCGGGGTTTAAAAAGAAGAAAAGCTGCTGGATCAGATCATAAACTGAGAACTCGGGGCTTCAGGGCTGGAGAACTCCTGTGTTCTGGGTCAGTCATCGCAGCTACAGCACAGTTCTGAAGTCTGGGTGAACGGAGCTCCGGCGGTGGGAAGCCTGCATGTCGGTAGGTCAGATCCTGTGCGGGAGATTAGGGGTAGTATCGCGGGCTGGAAGAGTGAAGCGGCGGTTAAATCCACACTGCTGCACCGGGATCATCCTTCTGCTGTACCCGAGCTCCACACTCCCGCTTCCATTAAAGTTAAACAGGAGTTCCTGCATTAGTGAGAGATTTAGTCAAAGCGGAATAAACTCATAGCGCCGGTGGGAGTTATGGGACGCTGAGCTTCAGTCCAGGCGGCTGCTGTTGTTTTCTCTCTGGAAGTTTGGCCGCTCCGCTCTCGCGTCTCTCTCAGACTCCGCCCCTCAGAGATGGCCCTATTAAAGGGGGAGGGGCTTAAATTAACCCTCTGGAGCAAAGTGCTGCCCTCAGGAAACAAATAACCAGTTCATTGGTTATTCCATACCATACCATACCTTACCTTACCTTATTTACTTTCTTTTTATCTTTAATATATATATATATATATATATATATATATATATATATATATATATATATATATATATATATATATATATATATATATATATATATATGTATGTGTAAGACTATATAAAGAATAATGTATCTGGCTGTTTAAATTCTTACTATATTCTTACATTCTTGCTGTCAACTTACTAATACAGTGTTCTTATGCGTTGCCTTAGACCACTTTTCTTAAAGTATTCATGATAAAGCATGTTTTGGGCGCTTCCTTTCTCAAAACCACCTGATTCAAATTGTCAGCTTGTTATCAAATGTCAGAATCTAAATTTAAAATTTGATATATTCACATATCCACAGGGACTTTGTAAAAATTAAAGACTATTAGCTACTGAATATTTACACTAACAGGAATGAGTTTTTAAGCATAGGATTAGAAAAAACATGAAAAATAACTAAATGGCGACTATGCTTGTAGCATGAGGACACCGAGCACATTCTAGTGATTTTCCCAAAATTTGTATAAAAAAAAAAAAGATGTAATTAATTTAATGCCAGGAATGAGCTTTGAGATTGAGACTGACCTCCTCAGTCATAGTTACAACAAGATCAAATATACAGAAAAACAAATAATGGAACTTAACTTTGGTTATCCCGTGATCTTCAGAAGAACCAAATGATCATCATGGTTCATCTCCTGTTGTAGATGTGACTTGTAGAATGTTCCAGATATTTTTTAGATGGGTTAATCAGGTATTATGGATTAATTATAAAATAATATTTTAAAGCATAGATGGGATTTTGATTAACACACACCAGAACAGATTTGGTGATTAATTCCACCAAATCTGTTCCAGTTGTGACCACAGGAAATGACATGTATAAATGTGCACGAAAAATAATTGAATAATTGAAATACATTTTATTATTAAGCATAGTGTATTGTACGTTGCAATTAGGTCAATGTACGAGACACTATGCTTAATAATACAATTTACAAGTATTTTACAACTATTTTTCTTGCACATTTATACATGTAATTTCCTGTGGTCACAACTGGAACATATTCGGCGGAATATGCCCTATAACTATTTGACTCTGTTGTCCTATATTTTTAAACCATTTCTATTGTCTAAGCACGATTAAAATAACGTCCAAAACTGTAACATATGATTATGATCATACAGTGTAAATGCCATATGTTAAATACTCCAGCAGGAATATTCCTCCCGCGCAGTCAGCAGTCACGTGACCCCGCCTTTAATAATACAGCCACGTGTCCAGCCTAAAGCTCGACCACCTAAACAACAACTCGCTAGGAGTACTGATCAGCGGTTTAGTACGTGCCTACAAGTTTGCAGACCCCTGTTCATGCTGCCAGATTTCTCCTAAAATGAACTATAGTTCGACTACCAAACTCTAACGCCCACTGCATATTTTACAGAGCAGGAAATTGGGGCTTTTATTTTGTTTTGTTTATACCGGGTGTCAGTAATCTGTTTATGGAGTTCAGCTCTGGCATCTGTGGCTCTCATTTAGTCCTGCCCTCAGTCTCAAATGTACCACAAGACAAAAGCTCCTCTTTACTCACTTTACACCAATAACTGCGCCTCTAGTGACCCCTACTGCATTTCACAAACAGTGCACCTCTGAGCCCAAATGTGCGACTGTAATTTAAAGCCTAACATCAAGTGAAAATATTATAATTAGACTAAAACTGAATCTTTTTTCACTTATGCCTCCCACTCATTCCCTCATTAGCCTCCTCCTTTACTTACAGGTTTGTGCACTGAACTGCATGGCTGTCGGCTGGTTTGGCACACAATATTCAACTTGTTTTAAAAGGCACTTTTCCTCATTGCAAATTTCCAACAGCATGTACATTACAGCAACACAAAATTCTGATATCAAGCACCTCAATTATCATTACTGAAGACGAGTCTAATGTTTTTAAATCCAGACAAACAATCCAGATATTTTGACTGCTCACATTATGGTCAACAAATTAGCAAACTTATCTCCCAGTTGTGTTTGTGTGATATATTAAAATAATCAGCGCAATCAGTATCCACAGTACTCACTTTACAGAACAATAAGACCTTAAGCTATGTTTGACTATACCTTAATATGACAAGAATGTGGTAGAACATCCACTTCTGCCGTATATGTAAAGTGTAATATATCAACAAAATGTACTCACGGTGAAGTAAAGAAGGATTTTAATGAAAAAATGCAAAGCAAATGGTTCACAAAAACCATTACAGTATTAACAGCTTAGTGTTACTTTAAAACAAAATGTTCAGATTCTCTGTGCTGTTCAACTAAACAGAGTATGAAAACAAAACCTCAAATATAACCCAACAATTTGGAATAGAATCTTACAAATGTAAGATTTAAGTTTTTATACTAGATTACAGACAATCTACTATTGGTACGAAATATTTTAAACTGAAAGCAAATCTGTGCTTCTGTCCTAACAGAATTAATTTGCATTAACATTCCTAGAATACCTAGTAAGAACAAGTGATGCAAAAAAACATTTTTGATCTGATAATTTGATAATTACTATTTACTATAAATGAACAAACAAACAAAGAAAGACAACCAAAACACAAGTTTGGAAATTTAAAGCAGGGAAATGTGACCTTTGCCCCACTCACACTGTTGTGGATGGTTGAGCCAGAAGGTCAGAGGTCATGTCCGATATAGCTCTCAGCGGAAGGCCACTGAGGTTGCCCCGGTGCTTTGCTCGCAGCTCCAGCAGCGCAGCAACAATCCTCTCTCGACTTACACCTGGGTGCTGCTCTGTTAAGCGGGCCATGAGCGTCTCAAAGCTGCCCATGGTGGCATAGTGCTGTGGAACATACGTACCAGACGCAGTGGGCTCATCGCATACGTTGATAAGCTTGTCCAAACTGCTGCGGAGAGGCTTAGAAATTAAGAAAAGCATAGGAACTCAATTAAGTATGGCATTTTAGACAATAAATTTAACTGGCAAATAGAAAAACAATCAAAATGTGTTCTAATTAGTGCTGTGAACATGAAGCATTAACACACGAGATTAATTTGGAATCAGCAACAATTAAATATTTAATTAGCGCAATTAAATATGCCAAGTTTGACCCTAACTTCTGCGTTTACTGCTCACAGCTGCGCGACTCTGCCCTGCACTTCCTATTGAAAACACTAAAAGTGCAGCAGGCACATTTTCAGCATTCAGTGTTAAAACTGCTTCACACTGCACAGATATACACGATGGAACACACTCCCTGCTGTATATACTTTCTTGCTCCCATGCCAGACAGCTCTGGCCAATCAGAGGCGATAATGTGCTCCCATGGTTGATTGTTGTGCATTTTGGTGTATTTATGCCTGTGTGAAACCAAACCAAACAGAGGGAGAAACGCTCCAAGTAAACAAACTAATCGACTGATCCGGACCATAGAAACCAACTACAGGTTTGAAAACGCCTTTTTGTACTCAGCAAATTAAGTTCTAATTCAGAAATCCTTACCTGAGATGTTTACAATAAAATCTCCCCTCAAACATACAAGTATATACCAGTATTTTAATTGACAGCACTAATATAAATATAATTGAAGTTTAATTTTTTTTTTACATTTATTCTTTTATTTACATTTAAATATCCACTATAAAAACTTGTGTCTTAAGAAGAACAAGAGCGATTAAATCACAGTTGAATCACGAATATTGTTGTGATTAATCAAGTTAAATTGTATAGTCGATTGACACCACTAGTTCCAATGCTACATGCTGCATTTTGTCCTATTCTTTCCTCAATATGTTACAGTAAAGAAAAGAAACATTAACAGTGCATTAAATGTGCAAGCATGTGTGTGGGACAAAATGTCAACCTTTTATCTGAACTTTAACATACATCTGTGCAGGTGTGGTTTACAAATGATGAAAATCATGCACAACAGCAATTTGTTAAAATCTCACTTTTTCCATCTTAGAACAAGTCTGGCCTGAATTATACTCACTTTGCAAAAATGTGTATTTCTCTTTGAGCCCTGTGTGCTCTGCCCTTCTTCTACAGTCGCTGCTTTACAGGCAGCTGGGACACATTCAGCACGGGGTGCTTTGATGGGGCCCTGGCAGCCTGCTGGAGACCTGTGGATGTGTTCCACACGGACAGTGTGGCCTTGAATGGATCGCCCATTCATCTCCCTTACTGCGGCCTCTGCGTCACAGGGGCTGCTCACACCCACGATGGCAGCCCTAGGAAAACAAAGCTATGGTGATGGACACTTTAAAAGGAACCCTGACCATTAATAGAGGAAATGAAATAACATTTAGGATGCTTTAATCTCCTCAAGAGACAAATTTGAGACTTTACAACAAAATTTGTGATTTCTGTTAAACAAAACTACAGGGACTGCAACTGTTTGTATACAGAAAATAGATTTGACTTGTCTATGAAATTGCGAAATGCAATGTGTGAAAAACAAAAACAGATTGTATTTACTGGCAGGCATGGCATGCATGGATTTAGACTTAAGACTCTTTGAAGATAACCTGATTAAGACTTGTATATTAACTGGTGTATATGTGAAATGCTACATATAACAGGTCTGTTATTTTACAAATATGGTTGCCTTAACAGCATATTGATCTTATATATATATATATATTTTTTTTTTTTTCAAGTAATGCTCTAGCTAAGAAGTGGCACACTCATATAGGGTAACAGGCCATATTACACACGGTCCAGTGTCAAAGGACGCAGCCACTGTTTTGTGGAAAACCCTGACAGTTTGATTGTGGACATTCTTAGTTTATTTATATAAAGTTACATATAATTAGCACTAGCAAATTCCGTCTTAAAAGTGTTTAGTACATAAACTAACAGGATTCTCAGACTGCTGAAGGACACTTGGGCCACTGACTGACCAACAGGCTATATATATATCCATCACAGCACTAACAATTCTAAACAGAAACAAAAAATAGCCCCCCAACAGTATATTCCAATAGTTGTCTACTACGCAACCCACAAGTTTGAATAGAGTAGCTTCTACAGAAATGTCTCTGACTTGTTTAAGTTTAAGCTTCACTCCAGTTTAGGACTATTTATGCACAAACAGAATATGCTGATATATAACTGAAGATCTACCTGTTGTTGCTGAAAGTGGCGAGGCTCACTTGTTTGGCATTATACCTCTCAAACCAACGCAGCAATTCATTCTGAAATGGAGAGATCATTCAGTGAGTATTGCTGCCCTCTGGAGGTCGTAACTATGAACTACACATTAATGAGCAGAAATCTTTTGCAGAAATCAAGTTACCCACATGCCATCAAATAGTATCCAATTACACCTTCTAATTAGTGAATTCAGTTGTTTAAAAAGTGCAACTGCAGAATTATATTGTCAAAAATTGAATGTTAATTAAAGTTGGATGCCCTGGAGCCACAATGGCCCAATACCAAGAAAAAACACTTTTTCTGGAGTGCCGGTAGGGTTGCAGCGGTAACCGGTTTCACGGTATACCGTGGTATTAAAATGCACGGTTATCATACCGTGTGTGTTTGCTTATTACCGGTAAAACGCAAGCCAGCGGAGAAAGTCACCCGCGCATGCGCAACTCTGCTCCGCTTCAGCTACTCAGCACACAGCGGTGAGAATGGCAGAAAGTGCATCAGACTAGAGCTTAGATTCTCTGCCCGAACCAGACCTGACCCGAGGACCGACCCGAAATCGGGTCCGTTCGGCGAGATTTCCCACCACATTCCTTGGGCCGGGTCGGGTTGGGCTCCAGAAAATAGTCTGAGATGTAGGCATCTGTTTTTTAATTATATATTTTATTTTTAAATAAAGCTCTGGTGTGATAATCACAATGTTAATGCTAAGTAACCAATTATTATTGTTAATGAAAACGAACCAAATAACGAAAACTGAAAGTGAAACTTAACTAACTTATTTATAAGCACTGTTTTCACTCCCGCAGTTCTACAGCGGGAGGTGTTGTGCCGATTCTGTCCGCGAAGCGGGAGTCGGATTGAGCAGGGAGTCGGATTCGGCATAACAGCGGCAGCGCGGCTGCACCTCGCGGTCCGCGGTGTTAGTTGTAAGCGCTCGCGCTAGCCGCAAAATACGACAGAAAACACTGAGGGAGCTGCAGAATTATGAATTGGACTAAAATGAGCACGAGGAGATAAAAGAGAACCTTTACCTGTGAGTAGCTCACATCAGAACACGCAAATCTCTCTCTCTCTCTGTGTCTCTCTCTCTCTCGCACGTGAACTTCTCCGCACTGTGTTTAGCTGTTCTTAAAAATCATTTTTATTAAATAATAGTTCTATGCTTCTATGTTAGTGTTAATTAACATAATTCTGATCATATTTCGCTCATTCAAACAGCCTGAAAACAGACTTGTAATCTTGTAATCAACAAGCTTGTAATCAATGTGGCCGTAGTCACAGCTAAAGGAGGAAATACATCAAACCTGTTCTCCCATCTCCGAGAACACCACCCCGCTGTGCAGCGCAAAGTATGTGTTCAGTTTATAATTTTACCTAAATAACCTAAATAAAACTTCTTTGTAGTCGTGCACAACCCATGCGGTAAGCGCCCGCAAAAGCGCTGAGTTATCCGAAATTTGGGCACGCAGGTACAGGCGTGAAGTGCGTGCTACGATGGATTCACGTGTCCGTGTAAAGGTCCTGGCCGGTCTGGATGTGAAAGACGCCATTCATTTACATGCGTTAATTTTCAAATTCTGACGTCCCTGTTTTTCATATGTTGAAGGTTTTAAGGTGTGAAAGCCTTAAAATAGAAATCTCTATTGTGAGGATCATGTCAGAAATAAATCCCCTCTTTCTGCAGTATCTGGTTATATACCAACTTTTTTTTATATATATATATACACTCTTAATGCCCTTAAGAGTAGTGGAAAAACATGGTTTCCTTCACCTGATGGTGTAGTTTCTACAATAAATAGTTAATTGAACAAAAAAACTTTGTTGTAATTTCTTTAAGGGTCAGTTTAATAATATATGTAACAAACTGTGATACCGTGATAACCGTGATACCGCGGTATTTTCCGAGACGGTTATCATACCGTGAAAATCTCATACCGTTGCAACCCTAAGTGCCGGGGCACCATGTAGAGCCAATTATCCAATATTAGTACCTAACTTCATTAATTGTTCCTTTTACTCTAATCAAATTCAAATAAAAATAGTTCAAGATCTATTGAAAAGCATTCCCAGCCAAAAGGTAACAAATGCTGCAATTTTGTACTGAAACAAAACATGAAACCCAACATGAATGCAGAAAATAATATCTAATATAATGAGTTTTCTACAAAGTTTTAACCATTAATAAATCAACCATTTAACCCCTTGACATGCCTTGTCCCATATACAAGCTACAGGTGTTGGTGATACAAAATCCTTTTTCCTGCAGTAAAATAAGTTATTTACATTTTGAAAATTTGAGGGCTTTGAATCTCCTACAGGATACTTGGAGAAGCTGCCTGTCCATTCTCTGCTCCACTTAATAATTTCAGATAAGTAACAGGAATCAACTCAAAATCTGCATGTTTGAAAATAGGCGTAAAAACTAGACAAGCATAACAAAACTAAAAGGTTTGGAGGGCATGAAATATTTGATTTGTATTCAGGAATAAAATATTCTGATTTTAATATAAAGTTTTATGAAATTTATGATTTCTTTCGTTATATTTTGACACTAGCAGATTTACTTAAATATTTTATTATGTTTTCTATTACAGTTACAATAATGCTTTTAGTCATGTTCCTCATCAAACATGAAAGCTTTTTATGTAATGCTTAAATAGAAATCCTCAAGATTTAGTGGGGTAATGTCAGGCAGACAATTGACAAAAATCCTGGCCTGTTAGGGGGTTAATCCTAATCATAATCAGCTCCATACCTGAGTAACATTACTTGGAAAGTCTGTGACACACAGCAAGGAACCCTGGTCTGTACTTCCATTTCTATCATCTAGAAAAAGTCAAAAATAATGCACAAGACAATCTGTTTTAGTCATATAAGCACTGGAACAAATGGAAAAAGGAAGGCATAAGCTCTACAGTTGATTCAATACTACACCTTTCTGGGAAATCTTCACTGGGTTCTCTCGGTCAGACAGTCCTGCCTGTTTCTCCTCTTTACATCCTTGACTAGCGGATCCAAGCTCTTCCTGGGCATCAAACCAATCCTCTGTGCAGCTGGATTCTTTAAACCCACCTTTAGATATACATACATAAATAATAAATAAACAGAAATTCAATGCATTACATGCTGTTTTTTATGGCACACTAACAGTGTATATAGATTATGCTTATAAAGTTAGTTTGTTCTGGTTAAAATATTGGGTGAAATAATAAAGGGTAAAAACAAACCAGAGTTTAACCACACTAAAAAGTACAGTTTATTTGTATGACCATACTGATGAATATAAAACTATAAAATGTGGTATAATTCTCTTTTTAAACGGTCAACACTTAAAACTAGCACTAGCAATCATTCTAAAAATCAATACATTTTTCACAGCGTATATTTACTGTGAATAGTCCTGTCCATGTATTTAAAGCAGGTTTTAGCCATTACTAAAATATTGTGGTTATTATTATATGTGGTTTATAAATGTTTACCAGGCCTAGCATCTCTGGAGACAGCCGTTTGCTGGTCGAGGACACACACCGCTCTGCATCGCTTACTGATGGCACCTTGCGATTCAGATGATGCAGTAGCATTATCCTGCCAGGGATTTAAGGGATCAGACCAAACTTTTTACAATACATATGAAAGTCACTGTAATTTTTTATTTATTTTATGACTAAAACTGAAAAAAGAGAGTTTATTTTATAAACTACAGACAACATTTCTACCAAATTCCAAATAAAAATATTGTCATTGAGAGCATTTATTTGGAGAAAATGAGAAATGGCTGAAATAACAAAAAAGACGGAGCTTTCAGACCTCAAATAATGCAAAGAAAGCAAGGTCATACTTATAAAGTTTTAAGAGTTCAGAAATCAATATCTGGTGGTATTACCCTGGTTACCCTTGGCATATTCTCCTCCTCCAGTCTTATACACTGCTTTTGAATAACTTTGCCACTCCTGGTGCAAAAATTCAAGCAGTTCAGCTTGTGATCATACATTTTCCTCTTGATTATATTCCAGAGGTTTTCAATTTGGTAAATCAAAGTAAGTCATCATTTTCAAGTGGTCTCTAATTTTTCCACCAGAGCAGTATATTAACCATAAAAAACAAGCAAACAAGGTCAATAGGCCTAAACTAAATATTATCTGTAAAGAGGGGTTTTTGGACTGCCAAACGTAATTCTTTATAAAGTTAATAAAATACATTTTACACTTCATTTTTTGCATTGTCTACAGCAAACTAAAAAACTTGCTTATTTTGTGAAAGGGCAATCTAGAGGCTTTTGCATTAAATTGGGTTCAAAGTTTTGGAATGTATGGATTAAGTAACCCAATTTGTTTGTAATAGACCGCCTCAGTAAACAATGAAAAAAAATAAAAGGTTTTAAAATCAATTCTAGTCACCTGGTTGGCTTGGTTACACTGGTCTAGATCTTCAGGATAACTTTCAGACCTTTTGAGAACAACGAGGGTTATAAAAAGAATTAGCATGTTTGTTTAGTATATGCTAGAATTAAATCAATAACAAAAGATAATTTAGAACAAATAAACAAAAGGAATGATCGATATATTGACACTCTTTCAACAGGACTTGCCTACCTTGGCGCTTCTTCAGTTGGAACATCTCCTAAATTGTCCTTAAATACCTATAAAAAAAAACAAAAAAAAACAAAACAAAAAAAAAAAAAAAAACAGATGATTGCCACATTGAGCTACCGGTACATAAATAAATGGTGTCTTAAGCAGATCGAAATCATTATTGAATTCCAAACCAAAGCAGGACTGTAGTTTGTCACTGTGATTATGCTGCAAACGTCCACAGACAAGGGCTCAAGGTTATCAAGATGAATCCCTTCCAGAATCTTCCTCTTCATCTCTAGGTAATCATCTTCCAGGGTCTTTAGAGTCTGAAACAGCTCCTTAGGCAGTGCTTTAGCCCTGCAGAAAGATTGGAACATTTATTGTAGGCACAATGAATCATATAAATCTTATAATTTAAAAAGCTCCTTATTGTACCAACATCAACCCAAATATGTCATTCCATTACCCCTGAAGTGCAGACTCGCCCAGTGAAGAGGTGTAAAAGCACCTCCAGCAGTGCTGCTGGCACATGGCAAACTGTAAAGCCAGTAGGCGCAACTCGGCTCGTTTTGCACGATGAAGACAGTCACAACCACAGACTCTCTGCTGACCCTTGTACTCAGATGCTCCAGGATTGCGTGGACCGGACCTGCATTAAACGTGAATATGTTTAGCTATGCTTAGATCACAAAGTCACAAAATCCATGCTGGAGCCACCCATGCTCTGCATGTTTTTGCATGGCCCATAGAATGTCATTTGACAATTGATAGACACTTTCAAAACTTAAAAGGTCTACAAATGGTGGTTCTTTGAGGAACCACTTTTTGTTCCACAGAGAACTGTGAATGAAATACAGATGCACAAATTAATTTTACAGTTCAGAACCCTTCACTTCAACTCTTTAAACTCACTCAAACTCATTTAGTTAACTTAAAATAAAGCATCTTCATCATATAAGCCTGGCAACTAGACACAAATCCTGATACAAGGGTTATGATTTCCAATTTACAGAAATATTTTGCAATACTGTAAGCAAGGCAATATATAATTATCTTTTTTTAATTAAATGTTTTAAACAAATGTATGTGTTACTAAAAACAAAACAATATTTATTATAAATGATGTGTACAAGCTAGAATTTGACAACCATTGTATATTAAAAAGATGTATAATTCATTATATTGTGAAACTGTGATTATACTTTAAGTAAGGTGATATATTGCAGAATATTTGAACACTGCTATCCCATCTAGCAGAAAGAATTACTGTCTGCAAGTAATCTTTGCATGCAAAATGTAAAAAAAAAAATTCTTGACCACATTTACATTTATATATGTCAGTTATTTAATCGTTTTAAAATATCAATCTGACTGGACAAACTAAAACTTTAGCACTTGCTGAAAATGAATCAATTCTGTAGAGCTGATATCAGAAATACTGTATTACCTTGCCATCTTCTCTTTCAAATTATTGTGCTCCATTTCAATCCTCTTTAGGTATTCGAATTCCTAAATAAGAGATACAGTGTATATAGACTTTTTCCATTAAATAAAATTTCATAAAATTCCATTAAGCTATATACCTAACAAAACAGTACCTCACAAACGACATCCAGGTCAGACATGTGGACTTCAGTTATTGTGCCTTTCTCAGAAGTGGACATTTGAATCGTCTTGGTCTCCTGCTCATTGTTAAGAGGGACTAAGTCTGTGCCAGTAGCGGCGTCTCTGCAAAGCTTCTCAAAACAGTTATGGCTGATTTCTGTTGAGCGATTAGTTGTAAAACAAGCTCTAAAATCACTGGAGACATCCACTGCCTTGTTTACACTTAGAGGAACAGGAGCAGCTTCAATTTTCCTTTGCAGCTCCACACGGACATTAAGCTTATTTGTTCCTAGAGACAGAAACGACTCCTCAGATGTAGATACTCTTCTGGATTCTGACCAGCCTGGATTAACAGAATTTCTACTGCTTGGGAGCTGACTAGATAGTGCTACCGGACTTGAAACATCATCAACGAGACTATGATACTCATCTGACTTTGGCTCACATCCCGAGTCTTCCTCGTTGCTGACATCCTGGTTATCTTCTGTGTAGTCAGTCCACTCAGAAGAGTGGCAAGATGCAGAATCAGGAAAGGCACAATTCTCAGCACCAGAAGCAAGAGAGCTTTCTACAGGCCCATCAGTGGACATTCCTGTGCTGCCCTTTGTGGCCTGAAGGGAGTCACTGCAGCTTGGCTCCTGCGATTCAGTGACATTGCTGCATTGCTCCAGGCCAGTGCTGTTTAAGCTGTAGTACTCAGGCAGGGTCTCCTGGTTTAGATTATGTACATTGCCTAGGTTAGTTTCGTTGGGGTGGCATTGCTTCTCAAGCTCCATGTCCAGAAAGTAACTTGCTTGTGCTGAGGGATCTTTATAGACTCTGATACCCGTTTCATCATTACACGTTTCTTCGTCCCACAACTGAGACAGATACTTAGCCTTAGAGGTGTGTACTTCCTGCTGGTGTGCACAGGCCTGTGCTAAACAAGCTCCACCAAAACCATGGTAGCCAGGATTTTCAGTAGCAACCTGGTTAAGTCTCCTCCCTGATGCTTCATATCTTGTAGCTGTTATGAGATTCAGCTCCTCTTTCACACTGTTTGGTAGCAGGCCTAGTGGCGTTTCTTCTTCTAAGTATGTATAAAAAACAAAACATGGGTAAAACACAGTCACATAAAAATATGACAACAGAAGAATAAATTAATAGATATTTTTGTTTGTGTCCAAAGCAGTACCAATCAATTGAGATGCATTAGGGGAATCATTTAATTTAAATTTATTTTTGCTTCAAACATGCCACTGACAATCACCAATTTATCTTGCGTCCTAAACGGTTTTACAAATTCTTACATGTCAACAACATAATTCATTGTGGGCAGTGAGTTTTAGGCCAAGCAGTGTGGTCTTCCTTGTGAAAGTAACTAGTAAAAATCAGTCACTGGACAATTTCGCTGCCCAGAAATTACTACAACAAAATACTGAACTTACCTAACGCACAAACATTCCCCTGCAGGTTTGAGGCAGTAATGTTCCAGCATCTGCCATATTTAGCCCCAGATGCATAACTTGCACCACAATTCAGACACTCTGACGCACCACCACAGAATCTAAAGGAACAGGCGGAACATAAAAACACCATCCCATGCTTCAGCACAGCAGCTCCAGAGTGCAGCCAATGTTTCAAGGAGAAAGGAATCCAAACATACTTGTTAGGTTTCGATGACATAGTTGCTGGAGGAGTGATTTGTTTTCCTAGGACCTGATCTAAAGCGGAATAAAGAACACTAAAATCCTGCTTCTGTTTATTAACTTTAAAAATCCTAAATTTGAGCAACTGAACTTACATTTCAGGTGAATATAATGCCTAGTCACTTCAAGAGCAGGGTGTCTTTGAAGAAAATTCAAAAATCCTCCTTCTTCTACAAACAACAGTTACAGTTAATTCATACTCCAGAAAAAAAAGACAATAACTACACAATGTATTCCAGAACATGCACACCCGTGGTATATACACCCAAGCTGTATTTTAATCATACCTTGAATCAGTTTCCTGTCTTCTGCTGGTTGGGAGAGATACCACCCAAGCAACTTCGGATCAGTCAGCTCCAGACAACGACTGACTTTTACAAGGTCGAACACAGACCTATGACGAAATGACAACAAGCACATTAAGTGCTGTAAAATGAATGCAAAAACACATACATACTCTATATACACACACAGTCATATCCAAAAATAGTCATTTTATATCTAAACTAAACGTTTTAATAAAGTGAAAATAATTTTATAAATCCTGTACAGAGAACATTTTGCACTTTTTAAATTTAAAAGTATTGTTCATGTATTTGATTTAAAAGAATGAGGAAAAAAAAGAAATGTGGCCTGTACAAAGGTTACAGTACATCAACCAATACTCAATACACTGAGGGTGACTCAATTTGCTGTCAAGCATTTACAACAATGGTAGAAATCATATAAAAAGGTAAAATAAAAAAGGACAAAAAGAAATAAAAAAGATTGCAAACCAAAAGAGAAAACAGAAAATAAAATAAAATAACTAAAAAGGTAAAGGAAAAAAAAAACTCAACTAAAAATGTCACAAGCTGTCTGAAGGTGGTTAGAAATTCCTCCAGCAAGCTGAGTTTTTACTTTCCTGTAGTGAATTCCAGCTCGCTGGTACTCTGTAGCTAAAATCAGATTTTCTGTATTCACCCCCTTATCTTATGTAAACTCAGGGTATTAATTTTAAAAATGTGCTCAGACATCTTGCTGAATCAAGAGCAACTTATTTACAACAATCAACAAAACATATTTGATTGTCTGACCAGGTTTACCTAAAACACCAACAGCCATGTCTTTTTATATATATCGACTGACTGATTTGGAACAGACAACACCTACCTTCTTAATAGGAATAACCTTCCATCCTCCACAGAAATAGGAAGATTCCTGGAGCCTTGGGAAAAGATGCAGAAAGATCAGGTTTACAGGTTAACTTACTTTCCTTCTGTGGGCTCATGTAGTTAGTTAGCTACTTGACCTGGACTGTGTATGAACACTATGACAATATGAAAACGTGAAGAATTAATGCTTTTGTGTGTACAAATGTGCCACTTTTTTATGAAATGCTAAATATCCAGAGGATATTAACTTGTATAACTAGCTAACATTCTCTATGTTAATTTAAAGGTTTTCAATCCTGAATGGAGAACATTTTGCACATTTTACTTTGCTTAAGTTTTGTTCATGAGTTGAATTTGAAAGAATGAGAAAAAAAATTGAATGCGGCCTGTACAAATGTTATGGCACATCAATGAATCCTTAATACATTGAGGGCGACTCCTTTTCTAATGCAGTCGAGCATTTACAACTTAAAGCGACTGAAAAACCAAAATTAACATTAAGTATTTAAATCAGGTTACGCTAAAATAAGGAAATTCATAAACAATATATGGCATCTCTGGATTATCATGGACTTTCTTTCTTATGACCCAGAAAAAAACATATCCAAAACTAGACACTACTTTATAATTAAGAGAACACTTTAGTTTGCTATTTATAGGTTTATGTTTGAGTAAAATGAACATTGTTGTTTTATTCTTAACTGCGGAGTACATTTCTCTCAAATTCCAAATAAAAAGTCATTTTTTGCAGAAAATGAGAAACGGCTGAAATAACAAAAAATAGGCAGAGCTTTCAGACCTCAATTAATGCAAAGAAAACAAGTTAATATTCATAAAGTGTATAGAGTATAGAAGAGTATAGAAATTAATATTTGGTGGAATAACCCTGTTTTTAATCACAGTTTTCATGCATCTTGGCATGTTCTCCTCCACCAGTCTTACACACTGCTTTTGGATAACTTAATGCCACTCCTGGTGCAAAAATTCAAACAGTTCAGCTTGGTTTGATGGCTTGTTATTATCCATCTTCCTCTTGATTATATTCCAGAACATTTTTTTATTTGGTAAAATCAAAGAAACACACTTTATGTTTAGGTGGTCTCTTGTAACTTATATGTTAACAGGCAGCTAAAACAGACGCAGTAGCGTTAGTAAACTAGTCACCGTTAGTCACCGCAGGCTGCTCCTCAGTAAAACTTACCGCTCATTTCGTTCATAGCAAAGCACATGTATTGGTCAAACGGTACAAACTGCCACATCAGTGTAGTGGGCAGGTCTGAAGCACTGCACGAGCTCGGCTCTAAGTAACACGGAACCAGGAGAGGAGGAGGAGGATACCACATCTTCTGCAAAATGTTCCTCAAAACCAACTTAACTTAACCTAACGCTAGATTACTTAACACAAATGTGTGTGCTTCAAAATAAAGATATGGAGTTACCGTATCTATATTTCTGAAGCAGTTACTTGATACTGATTAATCTAAAATTTTTCGTTAGCTAATACTTTCCTAATAGATAACGATAAACACGTGAACACCGCACCTCCTGTTTAAACTGACCAATCAAATCCACGTATTAATTAACATGTATCCCCGTAGCCAATCTGTAAGCAGCCTTTTCTAACGTCTTATTATTAAAGATCCCTCACTTCCATTATCATTCTACCTTAAGCTCAACTGACTCTAGATCAGCTTCAGTTGGTTTCTGTGTACTGCAGAGAATTTTTGTGATATTTCCTCAGCTCTTTTTATTAATGTCCAAATACAACACAACAAAAAACAGGACATCAAATATAAATTAAACCATAAAACAAACTAAACAATATATTTATGCTGATAACACATCTCATTCTTCAACTAACAAATTTAATTAATTTATAAGCTGTATAATGGACACACTTTTTTGTTGTAAAATAAAAGAAAAATACATTAATAAAGGGCATGACCTTTAACAAAATTTAATTTGTGCAGATATTTCCCAAAAAGGATAACCAAAGTGAATTTGTCAGTAGAGACCTTACAGTTAAAATAGTTTAAACCAATACTATATTTAATATCTATCCTATAATTTATTTTTTTTTGGTAAAACATATTGAGCTTGATTTCTTTTTTCAAAAAGATTTTGAATAACAACATTAAATATATATATATATATATATATATATATATATATATATATATATATATATATATATATATATATATATATTATTGTTTATTTTTTGATGTTTTCCTCTTCTGGAAATATTATCTGCACAATTTGGTAAATGTAATTTAGTTTAGTTTAGGTGATCCTCTTTTGAATGTGTTTTATGTTGAATTCACTTTTTAGAGTCTCTTCATTGTCTTAGCATGAAAAAGATGTGTTCACTGTAAAGTAACTAGCTATATGAAGGAGTTAAATTAGTTAGTTAGCTAAATAATAAAACAAAATTAGTTTGTTAAAGTTATATAGTTGTTTGTTTTAATTTATATTTAATCTATACCTTGCTTGTGTTATGTTGTTTTTTAGTGAATTCATAAAAATAAAAAAAAATCATTAATAATTAAAAACACTCAGCATACAATAAAATAAATAAATAAAACTAACCAGTTAGCTAGATACCCATAGCAACATACAACATATTTTTTACTTGGTTAACATTAACTAACCTAGCTTATATCAGAGAATATCTAACTAATAAGGCCATGGTTATATAGTTAGTTAGCTTGTTTAGTTAACTTAGATACTCTACATGTTAAGTATTTATTCTGAAACTAAATTAATTATGTTAACAAAATGTCCTGCTAAGCTAAATCTCACTAGCTAGCTGTGTAGGTAACCCAGCTAACAGCTAGTATTTACAAAAATGACGAGCTAGCTAGGTTAGCTAAAGCTAGGTTAAAAGTAACCTGTTAGCTCGCTATTAGGTGTAAAAATAGATTACCATAGTATTTGGTACGAAGCGCCACACAAACACCAGCGCTGCTGTTTAATTTCTTACTGTTTAAATAGTATTTTGTTCTTTTTAATTGGTTAAGCTAAGCTTAGCTTAAGTTCAGGTCTTCATTGATGCTATACTGCAGCGCGGCCCCTAAGGGGGGGGAGGGGGGGGGGGGGGTGGCGGTGGAGAACTAACCCTGGTTTTTAATCACAGTTTTCATCCATGTTCATGTTCTCCTCCACCAGTCTTACACACTATTTTTGGATAACTTTATTTTACTCCTGGTGCAAAAATTCAAGCAGTTCAGCTCCTTCTTACTCTTGATTATATTACATAGGTTTACAATTTGGTGAAATCAAAGAAACTTATCATTTTTAAGTGGTCATTTATTTATTTCTTTTTTTGGAAAAACGAGTGAATTATCCTAATTGAACCACTACCTATTAGAGGTAAGGAACACCTGCACTAAATATTGATAGAATAATTAGTAACACAGTAAAAAAAAATATTTACACTGCTTTTAAGGATTTTTTGGGGGTTTCAGACATCTTTTGGATAATTAAACATGCACTGGTTCAAAATTACTCTGGAACACCATTGCTGTTCCTAAAAAATGAACATAACAGGAGGATTAAGCAGTTTTGACACATAGGCTGACAGTAAATAAATAGTAAATAAGTGTGATATTGCAGATTGCTGGTAAGCAAATTATGATTATGCTTCTCAATACCAATGAAATGTACAATAATAACTAATTAAGTTAATTTACTTAAGTAGGTTAGAAACTTTTATGAATTTGAATGCAACCTTACAGTGTGATGAACTGATAGGCACCTAATTATATTTTAAAAGAATCACTCTATCTTACTCTATTGATTTTCAAACAGAAAATGAGTTTCATGGTTTATATAAAAAAAAAAGTCTAAACCATGTAAAAATTTAAACAATGGTTTTCCATTAATTTATATGTTTAGATTTGCTTTGTAAAATGGGTAACTTTGCAGAATCAATTTACATACTGTTGTCCCATGACTTAAGGCATATGAAGCTAGCTTCCCAATTAATGACTTGATAAATAGTAAGTCGGCTAACAATGGCATCTAATGAACTGAACTCCACTGCCGTACGAGAATTTAAGAATTGGCAGTTAAATGTTAATTGGAACTTTTTGGCATAATGTAAAGAAATGTTAAATATTTTAGGCTCTTTTAAATTATAAATACAGCTGATTTATGCTCTGTTTGCCTGTTGTTTTGCGATTAATTAATGTTTTATTGGCAGTTTTTCAACAGCTGTAAGCACTGTAGGTAATCATAAATGAAGCAATGTCTTTTGGCCCTGAGGACAGACACACATTAGCTAACTATCCAGCCCTAATGTACAGATGGAAAAAGCACTTAGGAAAAACAGCGGGCCTAATGACACTGAGACACACTTTTATATTCTGTGACCAATATAGCAAGATCATAGCGCATAAAGAAAAAAAATACATTTTCTGAAAAATACTTTTCCAAAGTAAAATATCAGAATTATTTATTATCCTTTCTAGCCTTCTAAGAGTACCTTAACGCAGGCCTCAAATACCTAGAACTTTTGCACAATCTTATAGGAAGAGGTAACCTTTAGCTAAAGTCTGAACTTTAGTCAGCATGTGACTGGTCACTAATTTGCAGAGTTCAAGTATGGTGAAGTCTTCAGCAGCAGGTCAGCTGAGGCCTGGGTGAAAGATAAATGAGGAAAGACACCAGTGGAAATGAAGCAGAAAGGACATTTTATTGTACCCAGTACAGATTATAAACTTAGCAGTGTAAAAGGTACACATTGTGAAGGAAGGTGAAGCCTATACAAGTGCAAGACTACCCTTTTACAGTAAAGTGGTGTGGAGGTGGTGATCAACGAGCACCTCGGTTCAATGAGAAAGCTTAATATTGAAAAGCAGTTCTCATAAGAAGGTGCCGCCCTCTAACCCAGCAGAAAGGGTGTCTGTCCAGTGCACACTGGTTCTGCAATGACTGCACCACAGGCATCCAGATTTTAAAACATACAACGTTTTAGGCAATACTATACAGCTGATACAATAAAATCCAACCAATGCAGACTTTGCAAAAATATATATTTATAGAAGTTCCTCTTTCCAAAAAGAAAAAAAGCAGAGAACTTAATTTCTTCCTTGTCCAGCATGAAGCGATATGTTAGCAGACAATTGCCAGTTGAATACACCATGCAAAAGGAAGCAGTGGTCTTTTTTCAACTTCAAATTGGCAGTAAGGAGTCCAGGAGGTGTTTTTACCTTATTGCATGCAAGGCCCTGGGCTTTCCTGCCATTTTGGTGCATTTTAAAACTACAAGAGTGCCAAATAAATGTAAGCCAAAAATAATACAAAACAGACTACAAATGCTAACCCTTAAATATGTTTTTTTTTTATGCAGTAAAATGAAATGTTGTCTAGTGCATCCCTTTTGAATATTGTTTAATACCTCACAGTACCAAATTTAGCTTCGCAGGGAGTGATGAGGCATACGGAATTACGAATGGGTTAACAGTCCCTGTAATCTGATAGAAAGTGTCCTTAAGAGTGCCACTGGTTTAGTTTCATTACAGATAAACATGAGTTATCCAGCAGAGAAAAAGAGAGACAGAGAGAGATAATGATACAAAACAATCCCACAACACTTAAAAGCTTCAATGACCAAAACATACCAACAATAAAAAACAGTATGTTCTGTAGGAATTGAACAAGTTTGAAGCAGTCCTGCATTCAGTTAAACAAAATGTGTTGTATAAAAGCCAGCTCTCTAGACAAGTCTAACCAACTCAAAAGAAAGAAAGAAACAGATGGGTCATTTTTTTTCCTCCTTTGCAAAATAAAGCCCTTTTGAATTCTTACAGATGTCTACACGATTTGGAGGTAACACAATCAGGGCCTTATAAAAGGCAGCTGTTTAATAGTGCTGTGTTTAGATTTATAGGACACCTTTTATCATCACTTAAAAAATAAAATAAAATCCAGATTGTCAAAACAGAATTGCTACAATTCTTTCCAGCCTGCACAGAGAGACCAGTCAGGCCTTCGGCACTCTTTGGCTCCTGGCTCCTCATCTTCTGTAACAACAAACACCCATCTACCACAAGGCAGGTCGAGCCTCTGGAGTCCAGGCACCCCTCTCTTCCCTGTCACCTTCTCATGGGTTGAAACCAGAGACCAGGTGGTTTGCAGATTTCTCCTCACTCTTTATTATTACACTTTTTTTTTCCAACGATATTTTTGGGGGAGGGCTAATCTGTAAATGCACAGCAGGGAAGGAGAAGTTGAGGCAGTGGGGACAGACATGTTTCAGCCTGCTTAGCAGTTCAGCTGCTGTTTTGGGGATGAGAGTCAGTACACATAGCCATCGGGGAAAGGCATTCCAGTTACACTTTGCTCTCCTGCATCCACCAAGTAAGGGGCTCCTTCGTCATAGTGAGTCAGGGGTAGCGTGTCATCGTCCACTCCAGGCAGACCATCAGGATCTGCCTTAAGGTTGGGCCTCTGGTTGTCTGGGAAGGCCATGGAGAAGAGAGCCTCGGGATCACATACGAACTTGTAAACGTACCTCTCTCCAGCAACCTAAGGGTGAAAATAAAAAAAATAAATAACAAGAAAGTTAGAAGCTGCACACTTACTGATGGTTCATGTAAAAGTTAAAATTGAGTAAAAATATTAAGAAAACTAAACCTGAACCTGCCTTTACCTTCTGCATGATTCCCTTCTCGTAGTAGTAGCGCAGAGAACGACTCAGCTTGTCGTAATTCATGGCCGGCCTGTTTTTCTGAATGCCCCAACGCCGAGCAACCTAAAATACAAACAACCATTGAAGAAATCATTTAAAAGGATTTCAAAACCTCATTTGAAGGACATAACAACGCAGAATGTGTACTTCAGACTACTTCAGACACTTACCTCTTCTGGCTCAATGAGTTTGAACTCCATCCCACGCCCTGTCCAAGCAATAAAATGACCATTGGCTGGGTCATCAAGGAGGGTTACCAGAAACTGCCAGAGCTGAAGAGAGCCACGGCGCTGGTAAGGTGGTCCATCTCGATACACAGAGGGCTCCTGCTTTACTTTGCCTGTTGGTAAAAGATAAAACAATAATCTGTCAAATACATGGCCAATAGAGGAGAGCAGAAAAATCCTAGCTGCTCCAGTGATGTATTAAACTGATGTGTGATGAACCATTTAAAATTATCCAAAATATGGTTATTTATGTAACAAACAGTGATCCTTGATCCTTTAACGATGTTATTCCAAGAACCACTTCAGACCCCTTCATTTTAAAAGGTACAACTGCACTGACCAGTGAAATATTCCAGTGTCACATTACAACTACATGATTTTAGTCCAGATTTTTCAGTTGCTGAATATTTGCCAAGATATTTGCTTGGCTGCTGGCTTGGTGGCTATGTAAAAATTGCTGAAAGACACATTTTGAATGCTTGCAGACATGTGGGTTTCTTCTGGTGAAGGATATTGTAACTCAATATAAGAGTATTTTTTTTTAAACATGTATAAAATGGTCTGAATGCTGCACATTAAGGCATCTTACCTTCAAGCCGCTCAGGAACCACGCATGTGTCATCAAAATACAGGTGTTGATCTCTGTCAAAAGAAAAATCTACAAAAAAAAAATGGGAAAGGGGGGAAAAAAGAAAATTATTTTAGTGGTACATAGGGTTAATGATTTAGCACTACAAGTCAGAAATTAACTATATAACAGTTTGGTTAAGGGTAGTAAAGTGTATATGTGCTTACTTTCATGGTTTTGGTAAAAGCTAGCTGCTCTCCCAAATGAAGATTGACAGTTAGGCACTTCTGAAAAACAAAAAGTGAAGACACACGATTAAATTTCAGAAATACAAAATCTTAAATACAATAATTCAATATGCCAAATACATCTAAAAATCAAATGACGATTTGTTGTTTGTACACATTAGGTATACACTGTAATACATTGTGTTTGCTACAGTTATGACTAGCTAAGAAATTATTTCGGATCATCCTAAAGCTTATGAAAGAGGCATGGATGCAACAGCTGGGCTGCAAATGTCCAGCCCACACATCTGGCCGCACAAGCTAAGCCCAGATCAATGTAGTAACAGCACATGCAACGGCATCGGCCGCATGTCTACTGAGACAGCACAACAGGATTAGTCACTATGCCCCTGAATCATGAAGATCACTGTTTGTTTAAAGTGCTGCTGATTCCTATCGCTGAATCACAAGCACCTCAAAAGGTGCAACAATATCACTACCAATTTCTGTCTTGTTTTGGATGTGTAATGCGACTGCCATTCTTAGATTAGGGAGATGCATCATCTGGCCAGCTGCTGGACAGATAAAAAGCACTGCAATGAGTCCAACTAACCACAAGTCTAATGTGCGTATTTATAGGCAACAGGCTAAGAGGATTTAAAATTACATCACTGCCTTGCAAATACACAGAACTAGATAGATAGCAAAACTTTTTTCCAGGGAATGAAATGGTTAAATGTGTGAAGGGCAATCAAAAGGAACAGCTGAGTATGCGCGTGTTCCAGTAAAATCCAGAAATTAGTGTGTAGAGTTTTTTTTATTTACCATATTCGCAGAGAGAGAAAGGGGTGCAGTTCATGTTGTGAGAATAACTGCTTGATTTCTTTAGTTTTTAAAAAAAGAACCTTCTCAATGTTTGTATGCTTTCTGGCCTTCAAGTTAGAACAGGGGTGATAAACACTCTGCTCAGAAAATCCCTGAATGTGTAAAGAAATCTGCCACGTCAGGCACTGCATTTTCTCTAGGCAAGAGTGTGAACATTTGTCTGCACCTCACCAGGCACTGCTAAATCTCACAGATTCATGCAAGCACACAGAAGATTCCAAACCCTCTGCCCAGTCGGTTTGCAGAAAACCTTTTCTGCCGTTACTGCCAGAAAAGGACTGGACAGGGCCTCTGTTTTGCCCTTTAAAAACAGCAGGTATTTATTAGCACTCACCAGAATCGAAGCAGAAGTCTCTTGGCTCTTGCTTGATGGCCATTGGGTGGAAGGCAGCCTGAAGAGGGCCCATATTGGGCACCCCTTGCTCAGCATAGCGAGGGTCCAACAGCTCCTGTTTAAAGCCCTGAGGATGCACAGGAACCAGTGGCTCCGACATCTGCCGATGATAAGGTGGCCGCCCATCTCTGGATGAAGTGCTTTGTGCCTGCTGAATGAAGTTTGGTCGTCCCTGGGTCTCAGAAGGTGGGAATGGCAAACAAGGTTCTGAAAGCTGCCGCTGAAACCTTTTAAATAGATAAAAATAGAAAAGTATTAATAAGATCATTAAGTATATAATTTAACACAAATAAACACAATGCCTTCCCAAACAAAACAGAAAGTCACGGTTCACCAAGTTCAAGTCCAAGTTCAAACTATGGGTTTGCTCACTGCACAAGTACATGAAAGTTAATGCAAACTGTAAAATGAGACGCTGAGGTCAAATGACACTGGAGGCATGTAAAGGGACAGTGGACATTCTAGAGTTGCTGGCTCCACGTTACTAACTGCCAACAACATGCCACACATTCCCCAGCATGCCCTCTCTGGGATCCTGCTGCAGGTGGCAGGGGCTATGTTCCCACGGGGGCCAGATTAATGCATTAAAGCGGCCACTGCACAACAACAGCCATGTGATCATCAGGACAGTTTTTATCATCCCGCAAAGGCAGCGTAATGGAAAGGTCAGTCATCTCACTCACACACACATGCTCTACATCAATACTCCTATGCTCTTACAGGAGTTAAATAAAGCAGAAGATACACTGACCAGAAACTATGTGGGTACCCAACGTAGACTGAAAATATACTACATTCCATACAGATACTCACCTATGCTCATTATTAAAGGTGGCATCGTGGTTTATAGGTGGGCACGGCACTGCAAAAGGTGGGGTCTGGCTGTGTAGTGGGAGTGCCCTCTGATTGTGGGTCGAGTTGCTCACAGCAGGCTGTCCATGAAGGGGCCTCTGGCCTAATGTGGGATTTGGAACTGGGGGCGGAGTCTGTTCATGCATTGAGTGTGTCCCCGGAGTGTTGGTGGTGGAGCTGCTGCATGGTGAGACAGGCGTCGAGGGAGGAGTCAATGGCTTGAACCCAGCTGAGGGTTTCCTTTCATAGGCACTTAAAAAGACACAAAAAGAAAGGAAACAATCCATCACACAGAACTAAACTCAACTCTCTGCATGCCATTCAGGTCAGCATAAAGACAACACAATAAGCATATTCTTATATTCTACACAGCGCAGACTTACCTGTAGTTATAAAGGCACTTCTCTCCGTACGGCATGGGACTCCGGTCCTGGCTACAGGGGGAGAGCTCTTTGGAAGGACTCAGTTCCCGTTTAATCTTGGATGGTGGAGGGCCATGAAACATCACTGAGGAAGACAAGACAATGGAAGCACATAATCAGCCAGAGCGTCTAATCGAACTCATCAACACAAGTGTACTGATGGTCCTCAGACGGAGTGCCTTGGTCTACACCATTAATCGGCTTACTCTGAGATATAAAAGCTACATCCTTCGTCCATCACTAGCATGGTGCAGCAAAACTCACGCAATCAAAGCACTCCCTTCTGATTTCCATCATGGCCAAGTCAATACTCATGAATCAGAGCGGTCGTAATTCAATGATTGTGAATGATTTTCCTCCCCACACTGTAACCATTAGCCGCTGGATCTCTGCATCAGCTCCCATATCCGGCGCCACATAATGGCCAGCGAAACTGGATCCCCGGGCACTGTGCAACACTGGCCAAATAAATCAACTTGACCATGCTAGGCTTAGTAAACCACATACAATGGGCACGTGAAAGCTTGATGCGTGTGCTGAAAGCTAAGGTTCACTGCACCACTGTTAACACTAGAGACTCCCTCAAATCAAATCAAACAGTAGATGGATATCCCAACCCAGTTGAGGTTGGTAACAGGAGGGTGTTGGGTGCCATGTGACACTCAGACAGCCAGAGGCACAATAGAAAGACCAACATCTCTGCCAAGAGCCCAAAGCTCTCGCCAGGATGACCATCAGACACATGAAAAATCTCACACTGGCCCGAAGAGCCACAGCACAAAGCAGGCACACTCCCCAGACACCTCAAAAGAGTTTGACTGTATAAACAATGTTTCACTGTATTAAACGCTGCAGCTAATCAGTTTTCAGCTACACCACACTGATAAGCAAAGCAAGACCAATGCATGAGGCCTGACAAGAAAACACCACGCCCTGTCTCCCAGTTTCAGACAAAAACAAAAACAAACTGGCCAACATCGAAAAAAGGAAATCATAAAATGCACCACTGACCATTACTCAAGTATATCCCTTGGCTGCAGTACAGCAGAGCAGTGGGCAAGCTCTAACAAATAACCCAGCCCAAATACTGCTGAGAACCTGCAGCTTTTACAGCCATGGGTGCTGCAGGTTTAGGTAAAAGAGTGGGGAAATCTCCACGCTCTGGAATCCAGTCCATTCCAGAGGCGAGGCTGAGTGCATAAAAGTGTGAAATCAGATTATGTGCTTGCCTCATGTGATGCCCAATACCAGTGGGGTGGGCATTCTCTTTTCAGACAGTCTAGCTCAGATTTAAGGGCCTGACCGATCAAATTATATCTGAAACCAAATTATAGGTGCTATAATTTATTCAAAACTATACAACAATACTTTTAGGAAAACAGTTTCAGTGGTTAAGTGGTTTTCTGATGGTTACTGTACTCAAAATATTTCCCAATATGTAAATATCAGTCAGCAGATTTCTCAGGTCAGGCCCAAGTCTAAACAACACAGGAACATAATCAGCAACATCCATCATTAATTTCTTCACTGAGAAACAGTAACCAGACCAAATCAACAAGATTGTCTGTGCACTCGACACCCTTCTTAGCTTATGGTGTCCTTTGTCCTCTCAAAAGAATTGTCTAGAAATTGGAACAAGACCTGAATAATGAATAGCTACTGGAGTTTGGGCTAACTGTTTCTCCCTTGCCCTCTCTGGACTCATTCCAAAGTACATCGCCAAGGAGAATAAATAATAAATCTCAGGTACTCACAGCTATCCGACTGGAAATCTGGGACAAACTGTTCATCATCGGGCACCTGGGCTGTAGACAGAAACAAGAGAAATTGATATTAAAGATGAATACCTGCATAGCAGTGCATGTTGAACTAACAGCGCTTCAAATCCAATGTCAGTTTCAATTACTAGCCTCTTACTTAAATTAAGCAACATAAATAATAAATTAATAAATAAAATACATTACACTTCTATGGTATACAAAGAAAAACACATGAAATACACATTGGAAACACAGGAACAGAACTGTCTCTTAAGTATCAAAAATTGAAATCTGATGTGTAGATGCTGTGAACGTGTTTATGATCAGATTAGCATGATACCTAACATGTAGATGGAACTCAGAACAGATCCTTTATTTAGCAAATTATTTATTTTAAAGCAAATATATTCTCAATCAATCCTAATAAAACATTTGCATTATGCAGTTCTTATTTGTCTAAAAGGGTGTGTAACACAAGAGATCTCTCACCCTCCGCAATCCAGATTTCTTGCAGCTGGCTGAGGTCCTGGAAGAGTTCTGTAGAAGACAGACATAAAGAACAGTCTTAGCACAAGAAACTGAATCTCAATTGAAATACAGTTGCTCACTTAGAAATGAAATAAAACAAGGTAACTGTTCAAACAGGACAATGAAGCCACAGCAAAAAAAATGCTCTAAACTGAAAACTCAATATTTTGTGAAATAGTAACAAACAGATATTTGTATTACCCTCTGTGTCCTGAGCGAGTTCAGAGTCTACGAACTTTCTTTTCCTGTCATTGGCTGCTCTGTTGCATGATTCTTCCACGCGAGAAGATTTCTGCTGTGAAGCAACAGACAAGTTAGAGTGGGGTCACCTGAAACATGAAGCATCAATTCTGTTATTCTTATATTATCTCACACTTTGGATTCCCATTTATTTAGGGCATACTTACATTAGGTGGCACCATAAATGGTACTTGCTGGTCGTAAAATCCGTCCATGTCACCTGGGTCTTCAAAAGTTCCCAGAACTGGGTCTTCGCTTAAAAGCGATGGCTGCTTTCTGGCGTCTGGTGTTCTCTAAGAATATAAAGAACATTTATATGTCAGAGAGCTGTTCAGCAGACGCACTCTGTATATTCTTCTACTGTCCTGCATACAGGCTGACATAATCTACAAATCTATCGCCTCCAGACTCAGACACCACCCCCCACCCTTCTTCTTCTTCTTTGTTGTTCATCACAACAGCCCTGGTGACAGAGAGTGAGGGCGTATGGGAGAGAGTACTGTACTATGTAAACACACTTCGAGGTTATGACAAACATCAACTTCCCTACATGAGCAAAGCCAGCCATCACCTGTACCAGCGACTAAGAAGAGAACCAAGAACCAGTTACACAGAACTAGGTTTAAGAATATTTAAGGAATGCATGCATCTTGTGGCAAACCAACACTATATGCAGATAGACAGAAGAATGCAGCCTGCAACAACTGGAGCCTGAAAGTTTTTAAAGTCATAAACTGCAGTATTGCTTAATCCCTTTAGGTCAGCATTGAAACACAGCACAAAACACACAAAAACAGCATTTAAGTGCCATGGTCTGTAATCTGTGTGGTGTGTTCTAGAGCACATTTACAAAAAATACTACTAAAAACATAGTGGATGATTTCCCTAAAGCTGCTGGAATACAGTAAAGTAGGATAATGTATAATGACTAAAACAAAGTGCAAATGGATGAACTTAAACAGTGTTGATCCCTTAATCTCCATTTAGTGTTATGAAAAGAGAGAGAGATAGAGAGCGCGAGAAAGAGAGAGAGAGTAGAAAATACTAAAAAGCTTTGTGTATGGTTTTCTCCACAACAGCTGAAATGAACTGAAGCTGAATGATAGATATTGTAACAAATGGAGGAACTGTAATTGTGTTGATCCTGTAACCTCAGTTTACTTTTATGGAGAATAGAAAAAAAGACGAAATTTAAAAGGAGATTGGAAAGAGAGAAGCTAAAAAGAGAAAAAAAGAAGAGTAAGAAAAGGGAGGAGAGACAATGAGAAAATAAAAGAGTGAGAATAAAAGGAGTGCAAGAGGAAAAAGGGGGGAAAGAGAAAAAGAAATAAAATAATAAAAAACAGATTCAAATGAAGGAAGAAAATACTAACCAGCATCTGAAATGTATCACAGGCAATAACTAAAATAACAAGAAAATGGATGAACTGCAAGTGTTGAATCTGTAATATCCGTTTACTTTATGAAGTAGAAAAAGATACACAGAGAAAGAGAAAAGGGGATTAAAAAAAGGAAAAACAAAAATAGAAAAAGAAGAGAGGAAATGAGAAACGAAAAAAAAAACATAAGAAGGGGGCGAGCGAGAGAGAGCGAGCGAGATTGTGACGCATATTTTTCAGTGTGCATATTTGGAGAAAGTTCACAGAAAGAGAGTCCAGATTAAATGGAGTGGAGCTGGCAGGTGATCCTGCCCCCATTAAAGCTACTGTTCAGCCAGCTACAGATTTATAACCTCAAATCATTTGCTTGGCCAAGTTCAAGGATACAGGCTACAACTTAGACTGATAAAATTGGACATAAAACAAACATAACTTAGTTAAATGTAGGTTTACTACTGAACTAACTACCCTAAAGAAGTTACTGAAACAGGTCTATGGGCAGCAATGGATCACTGTTATGTTAACTAACTAAGTTAAATAACTAACCTAGCTAACCAACTGTTCAGTAGAGCTGGAAGGGAGAAAATAAGTCAACAAAAAACTGGCTGAAACAAAAACACGTTGTTTTTTTCCTCTGTCAAAAGCATCAAATATTCTGTTTTTCCCCCCACTTTAATAGTGATTATATTAACTGTTATTCTAGCTAGTTAGAGTACTAACGCCCCCCCCCTCTCCTCTCCTCCCCTCCCCCTCGCGCCCCCTTGTTCCTTGTTTTTCTCAATGAAGTGAAACCTGATCCGCCAGGGGGAAAGAAAGCCTCCTCCATTCACAAAACCACGAACACCCACCTCACCGACAACACCAGGCTCTAAACCGCCCGCGGCACTATTCTCTTTACCAGCACGAACAAACACGCATAAAACCCTCTGAGAGAAACTTCACGGAGTAAAATGGTTGCCAAAGTGCGCTGAGACTGGAATAAAATGGCGTTCGCTTTCCTCTAAAGTCAGATAGCTGGATTTGCAGTTCGGAGTCCATGATAAACTTAGCGCGAGGTTAGCTATAGCTGCAGCTCCTCCAGCACGCACTTTCAGATCAAACCGGGAAAAAGCTGGAAAATAAACCGCGGTCTCACCCTGTAGATGCTCCGTGCGCGCGCTGGATCTCCCGAAAAACAGTGCAGAATAATAATATATTCCACCAGAGAGAGAGATAGAGAAAGAGCGTCCGCCCCTAACTCAGCCCTGATCACAGAACCGCTCCGCTTCTCTCGACTCACTAAACTTGAATGGGATTTAGTAAATGGACTGCCTGGGTTTTCCCTCTGGCTCCACAGACAAGTGCCTCCGACCGCCATTGGTCACACGCTACAGTCACTCCAGCCCAGCAGCCAATAGGCTTCGAGATGTGCATGCATTATGCATGAGACGCCCGTCGACCAATCACAGCTCGAGTCTGTCCTATTTTTATGAATGACTGGGTTTCATTCACATACGTGTTCAGCTCGTCTCTTTCCTCCCCCTCTCCACAGGCTGTTAAAGGGCCACAGGCAGACATTTTACACAGCAGGTAAAGTTGTCCTTGGTGCTGTGAGTGAGAGTCACGATTCGGTTCACTCAAACACGAATAGAATAGACAAAAAAGTGCCGCAAAGCTTTTTATTCAGAGTTTCCGAGTGCTGCATAAATCCAGTTATACAGGGTTGTTGTTTATTATGTTCAGTTTGAAATATGAAGCACAGGATATGCTCAGAGAAGCATGTTCTGGCGTATTGTTATGTAATTTGTCACATAACGATGACTACGTTGCTCTCGTTGTCAAATTTATATATATATTTTAGGAATTTAAATTTAAAATTCAACATTAACGCGTTAATCACGCGACAAAATTGAGTCTGGTGACGCATTATCAGTTTTTTAGTGATATAACACAGCAAAGCTTACTGTTGAAATTAGTAGTAGATCACCTTTCAATTATGCTGAAGTTTGTGCGATCCTTCTCTCTCTCTATTCTTTTCTCTCTCTCTCTCTCTCTCTCTCTCTCTCTCTCTCTCTCTCTCTCTCACACACACACACACACACACCTGATGGCATGTTTCCTCTTTTTAGGCTGTTAAAGGTGGAATATGGAGCTACACTACCGTTTATTTTCTCCATAAAACTCTTAGTTAAACTTAGTAACTCAGCACATCACAATATTCTAGTTTAATACATGTTGTAATATTATAATAGAGTAAAACTATCCTGAGATATTATAATACAGTAAAACTACCCTGAAATATTGCAATACAGTAAAAATACATGGAGATATAACCACACTACACCATTATTACTGTCCCAAATATAGAGTTTAGTACCAGCATAAAAAAATGTAATCATGATTATATCCATGATTTAGTCACAGAATATTTTGCTTTTGTTTTTTTAGTTTTTTTTACTTTTAAACAGATTGTGAATATAGTTGTTCTGTACATGTGTCAAAATTTCATAATTTCTTATACAATTAAATAATCTCCAATAAACATTCTTAATTGAGTGGTGTGCTCAGTTTAAACTATAGAAATACTTTTATAGCTTTGGGCTATGAACGAGTAGCATGTCTCTTGAGTGAAGGAGCTTCATAGCTGGAGTGGTTGAAATTGTGATTATCTCACTAATGTTCCTTTTTTGTTGCTGGTTGCATTGAAATCCTCACAGCAATGTTCCAACGTCTAGAGTGAAGTCTTTGTAGATGATGAAAAGGTGTTGGAACAGATATCTTATTAATAACCTTGAATGATCAAGTACATACAATGTATACAAGTACATACAATGTACATACAAACATCACTAGTCTTCAGTCAAGGTTATTAACACCACCTTCAACTCAGCGCAGAGGTATCGGATGGAGCTATGGAGTTCCTTTACTCTAGAGACATGCCACTGCCCTATAGCCCAAAGCTCTTTGGCTTTGTATTTCTATAGCCGAAACTGGGCATACCATTCTATTAACGATGTTTTTAAAGAGATTATACAGATGTATACACACTCTGAATTTCTAGCACAATATACAAAGTGACTAGATACATACAGTGTCACTGACCCAAAGCATATTCTATTATTAAGAATTATTAAGAATAATAGGAGGTGTCGTTCTGAGATTGGGGTTTTAAACGTGTAAAATTGCATATTTCACTTTGTAGCACTGCATTATTGTGGGTAAAACACAGAATAAAGAGTGTAATAGGGCCTTGACCTTAAGCTTTTAGTGCTTCAAGTGAAACCTAAAGTGTTGGTTAGGCCATAAATAGGTTAATACAAACAATTAACCTATGAAATATGACGCATATGAGGATAGTAAAACACACAACAGCTGTAGTACTTTTAAGTACTATTATTATTTCATATTAACATTATTTGTCCTCAAGCTCAAGTTTGGCCTCATTTAGCTACCGTCCTTCTAAACAGGGTGCGATCTACGCTCTAGTGGTGTTTGAAGAAATTTGATACGCAAGATCAGGGATTAAGTAAAGGGAGCCCGTGTAATTCTTCCAGACGTCCCGTATGGACTAAATTTAACAAGGCAACTTCTCTGAACGAGAATGAGAGGAAACCTTCATCCAGCAGGATGAGAATAATCAGCAAAATCCAGCAAGCTTTTGAGGTGAGCTTATATTATTTGGGCAGGACAATGATAGTTGAAAGGAGATAGGTATACAGTTACTGGTGTCTTTGTGGCTCTCTGATGCCCCTGAAGAATGGCCTGTCAATTACAATTACTGTGGAGGTCTCCTTTTTATAGTACACTTCAGTGAGTCTTTGCGGATGTAGTGGGAGGTGAGAGGGGGCGGGCAAGAGCATATTGTGTTTCCATTCGAATTCTTTCCTTAAATAAATCCGAAGAGGTGACACATACTACAGTGGCACTGCGGCACATCTCCCGCGGACACAATTCAGAGGGGTCAGTGAAAGACCACTGAGCCACACAGGAAGAATCTTTTTCTGCGTCCTTTACCATAGCAGACTCCTTTGTAGCACAGAGGACAGGTTAGTGTGGCAGCTTTGAAAGATCTGAATATATTTCCTGCTCAGGCTTTGTGTAGAACTTCAGCACTAGAACAGGTGCAGTGAGAGACGAGCCTGATCAAACAGCAGAAAGAGTTTCAGTGCAAATAAGCTACAAAGCCCAAAACCCCCATTAGAGGCTTGCGTCTCCTGCTGCAATATGCCAATAACCCACACACCGAAATGAAAGGTGATAAAAATCATAGCCGAATGACATCTCTGGAAACCCTGGGGTAAAATATGTCAGATGCAGCCGGCGGATGAAAGGGCAATAAGGGAAGTCACAGCTTCAGGCCACTGGTAGTCTCCCAAGGAGAGACGAGATGTGACTTGCAGACTATTAATAGAGCATAGAGAGATTATTCCTCCCTCATTATCTCTGCATGCCCAAGATGCCCAGCCTTCGCCCCTGTGTGTAGCTTTGTGTTGTATAATCAGCACCTCGCTGCTTAAAGGACTGTTTTGGCAAGCGCTCAGTACAAAGGCCGCACTGACAAAACTGTTATGCCATCTAGAAATACGCATGTCTTTTCAAACTTAAAGTTCAGTTTAGTAATCTGAATAAACTGTTATTCTGTTATTTAGAATTGATTAAGTCCTGTTTGAGTGCCAAATCTACCAGAGGGTTCTCATGACATGTATCTACAGTTGCAATCAAAATTATTCCACCCACATTGCAAATTAGGTTTATTAGCAATATGTACAAATTTCAGCTGCTTAAAATTAACCAATCAAACAAGAACAATTTTAATGGCTCAACACAACTTAAACATCAAGTGGTTTCTACGAATTCACCACAAAATGCCAGTTTTAATTACTACTGCAGTCTCAGAATTATTAAACCCCTGTAGAGAATCCTTCATAGGAGCACACATACACAAATCAAGCATTCAAATCATTAGTACTTGGAATGTTTGAATGCATGATTTAAATATAGCTCAAAGAAGTCAATAGTTGTTCAAAAAGTTCAGAGAAGAGATTATGGGTTTGCACACTTAAAAAAAAAAAGTATACACATAGACTGCAAAGGTGTTGAGTTAAACGTTCCTAAAGATACAGGTAAAGTCATAGGTTGCAAGTTTAAATTTAAAGAAACATTGCCTAAACTAGCTGAAAGAGGCTGAAAAATTAAGTTGCCACTAGTTGCCACCAGATTCCAAAACCCCCCAGTGACTGCAGAAGACCAGCAGTTAGATCTAGTGGAAGCAGGCACTGAAGTTTTAGTTTGCTCGGAATTCTGAGACTGCTGTAGTCATTAAAAGTGGCATTTTGTGTTAATTTTGCTGAATGAACTTTATAGTCCATTATATTACTTGTGTTGATGTATTTAAATTGTTCTTGCTTTTTTATATTTTTAATCGCAATCTCATCTGCTAAAATGTTACTTTAAAAATGTGTGGATCATTCTTAAACCATTCATGTCCAACAACTACATTTTATATGGGCAAACACCACAGAACCTGTCGAAGTGGTTTACAGTAATGACATTCTGTGCAGGTATTAGTATGCACATTAGTATTATTAGTTTTTGTGCAATTTTCATACTTACAGTCACAAACCATTTTTTTTTATATATATATTGAGGACAGTCAAAACAAATTATGTTTTGTTGGTTAAAGAATGGTTTGTTGTGATTGTTATTACCTTGTTTGTTTCAGACTACTGCATTCATCTAATATGATGCATTATATTATAACTTAATATATAACTGTATGATTTGACTGATATAAAGACCAGGCAAGCTCAGAGGAGATATTGTCACAGTCGGCACAAAATATCAACTCTAACATTTCTGCTTTGAATGTAAGTTGATGTAACCATACTTTATTCCTTAGTTTAATGTAATTTGTGAACATTTCCATAAATCCATGCATGATGAAATTGGGACACTACATATAGGGCATGTTCTTAAATTTCTAAATCTCCAAAAAATGAAAATCCATGTTTAATCTTGACAGAATATGGATGATAGTAAAACTGACCTTAAAAAATATAAACTTTTTCTTCATTACCATATTTTTAGCACTATAAGACGCACTTTATTATAAGGTGAACTATGAATAAACGTCTATTTTCTAGCCTATTTTAAAACATTAGGTGCACAGTATTATAAGGTGCATGATACTATAAGGAACTTCTAATTCAGCAGGTCTCACCGCTGGGTAATGGGGGGTGGTAACGTTAGCTAACTAAGGTAAGTAAAGCTAAACTAAGTAAACAAAACTGTAATAAAAAAGGCTTTCTTTTAAAGTCAAAAGAGCGCTGGATGTTAATCTACTCAGATTCCTCTCCTGAAAACTCCTGTTTATTTGGGTGAGTAAAGCACTTTCATTTATTTAGAGCAAGTTTAGATTCCTGAATTTCTACAGCAGTAAAGCTGAAGCATTAGCGGCTAACCGCTAGCTGGTAGTGCTAATGCTACTTCAGGAGTAATAGGGGTTAGCAGAAGGTTCACCTTTGAACAGCAAAAGAGCTAGATCTTAGCACGGTTAGCGGTTATTGCTAAAACTAATTCTGCAGTGCTTAGCCGGGGATAGCAGCAGGCTACAGGCCGATAATACTCACCTCTGAAGGTGGAAATAGCGATTAGCAGCTAATGCTACTCCAGCCCACTTGCTGGAGAACTAAACTGAAACTCCTGTATACGCTGCACTTCAGTGGAGTGGTTTTACTGCTGCTCCTTTAAACCTGATCAGATTAAAAGGCACTGACGATTTTTTTTTTTATACGGACCAAAACATATCTTGTAGTCAAGCTGAGTATGAATATTTTAGATTCTGGCTAACAGTGAACTTATTGATCTGAAAGGAAATCGAACACCAGAGTACCAGAGTGACTCTACCAGTGTGGCATCTGTAACAACACAAATACTTGAGTATACTCTGCTGGTGTAACACTAAACATATACAGTCCCGGACAGGGCTTAACATCATCAGCATAAAAGCAGTGAGTTGTGTGATTAAATTGAAATTCAATCAGGTTAAACAGAAGCTGAAACCAGTGGTGGATGGGTGCCATTAGTGGATAAGTGCATTTCAGCAGACCCCCTATGTAATTAACAACATCAGAGTCAGTTCTCAACCTCTTCTTTTATTCAATAAATCTTTTGTCCATTGACATGGATGCCTACAACTAACGGGCGATGGGGCGGGCAGAAGATAAGAGGGTCAGCATAAGGGGCAATCAATCCTTGCTTTTTAGTTGGAGCTCAGTCCACAGGGTTTCACACTGTGCCCTTGACCCTTGTTGACACTTACACACACATACACACACATACGCACACACAGATGGGCTGCTACAAAGCACACAAACTCATTGTGGGCTTATACACATATATGTAGAATATCACACGGAGAGATGATACGGGCTCTACTGCATCTGTCATTTAATACTGTTGACATGACCCAACTAAGAATAGGGCTGCATTGGGCTAAACCATGCCACCTCCATCCTATTTCTCCAATGTACAGGCAAGGTCAGAACCAGAGAAATGCAGAGAAGAGACTATTTATTGGAAGGACTATTTTAATGGATAGTTACTGTCATAAGACCACATGTTCTCAGAGATTCGGTTTCCTCAGTGTTCTGATGAGATATGAGCATGTCTGTGAGTGTGTGTTTTTAGATTATATCACATCACGTTGTTTATGTAAGGTCAGAAAGACATTAGACAGAAGCATAAAACACTGATAACTGAAGATTAGCAAGAAATATTTTTGCACATAGAAGATAGATAGATAGATAGATACTTTATTGATCCCCGAGGGGAAATTCTTGAACTAGACGTGTGTAGTAGCACAGAGACGATAAATAAACGTAAAAAACTCGAAAAAACACACAAAGGAGACGGAGCTACTGGAACAGGCAGCCACTCGCGTCGACGCCGGAATAGAGAAGTTGACAGTCAGCCTCTAATGACGTGTTAAGGACGTCATCTCCTGCACAGTGGGGTGATCATGGGAACCCTGCTCTTTGATGATGGTGAAGGCTAAAAAGATGAAGTTAATGGCAACAGATAACTCTAATCGAGCAAGATCTTTAATGTTTCCATTCTTTTTTTTTTTCCTTTTTTTGGTAGACTTCTCAGTTTGTATTGCATGAGTGTCCCGCTCAAGCCAAAATGCTTTTCTGTATTTGTCGATTAAGGCCATCAGTCATTTACATTGACAGAAGCAACGGAGAAGGTGACAGTGGGATGTATATCAGGGATGACATTTCCTGTGGGTGAATGTCAGTGACATATTTCAGTTCCCTGCTGATACATTTGTCTTAGTGCCAAACCTGCTCTCTACACGGTACTTTACAAACAACAGCCACAGAGGTACTTTTTTTAACTGTGAACATGCTGCTACGAACCGATATGATGAGGGGGAAAAATACAACAAATAAATACAGTGAGCTATGAGCATTAAGCAAAAGTCCAGGAATATGACGAGGAGGAACTGGACGAGGGTTGCGACAATCAGCACGGTCTCTCTTCAAGCAGACATCTTTGTCTTCTTTGCTTCAGCAGGCATGCGGTGGTGCAACTTTAGATAAAATATAAACAAATATCTATATATACACAACTGTTTAAAATCATTTGAAACTTTGAAATGAAAAGGAAATTGTAAACATGCACTCTTTCAACCAAACCGCCTGTCATGAAGTACCAGAGAGCCAGGAAAGAGAACTGTCTGAAGATCACAGGAGTTTCTTCTGCTTTTTTCCTTCACTACACTCGTAAAAAAATTAAGGTGCTACAAAGTGTTCTTTTGGTTGAAGCCAGAGAAGAGCTGCATTTTGAACCATCGTATTGTCTTATTCACCATACTTCATCTTCTGAGCAAATGTATTTATTATTTATTTTTAAAAATCCCTAAAAAAATGTCAATATTAGATGCATAATGTCTGATTTAACCCCTCAAGCTCTGTGACAATTACATGACATCTTAAGGATTACTAATCAGCAATTACATGCAAAACAATGAAACTGACACAGAGTTCTTCCTAAGTTATACCAGTGAGGGGAAAAAAAAGACAGGAAACCACACCTGTGGGTTGTTATCTTATAATGATGGATAATGATGGACCCTATTATACACATACATTGAACCAACCCAAAAAAGGAAGTACATTTCATAATTCTGTTTAATTCTGTTTAAATACCTCAAGCTGTTTGAAGAATGCTGGGGACAGTCTGGAAAGCCGAAAAAATATGGGCCAACGCTGCTGGGACACAAATTGGGGTCTGATCAGCCCAGAGGATCTTGGGAAACATCATTGATGATGTGTCCTAGCACATCCACAGATGTATCTATACTCCTAAAGAAATTTATACTTAAAACCACTTGGTAAATAAGGCCCCATGTTTGCAACAGAGAGTGAAAATCCTTTAAATTGTTGCTTTTTACAATAATTGTTGTCACAAAGCAGCTTTACAGAGATCCTTGTTCATCCATCTTTTAAGTAAACCAAAGGCAACACACATGTTCACACATCTATATTACAAACATGGCTCATTTTCTCTGGTATCACTTATATAACACTCTGTAGCACCTTTATATTTAAGAGTCTAGCAGTAGTCACGGCCGACTGACAGGAACCAGAGCAGAGTCAAATCCTCTGGTCATCTAGACAAGCTTTCAGTTCATAGGCTCTCTCGATACTGCAGCTGCGGTTCAGTGTTCTTTAAAGGGAACCAGAGGCAGAGCACGCCGGCTCGCCCCGTTAAGAGAATGAATTGTGTGTTCTGCGTGCTCAAAGGAGATTAAACCTCCGCTGTACAATCAGTGCTGATCTAGAATCATCTTAAAAATTTCTAATCTGAAGTTAAATAATCTGCTCTAAAATGAAACTGATCCCAGATCTGCACAAGGCGAACCTCGTGTCCTTTCAAAAAGGCAGGGCGGAGTGGTTCTGCCACCTCCGCTCTGAATGCAGCACGCTGCCAATTTATCCGATGATTACAGAGTGCTGATCTATAGCGGTGACATTCGCTTGTGTCCGTCATTCATGTCACCCATTAGATAACACTACTAGTCATTGTTGCTATGTTACATTTCTCTACAAGTTATATCATCAAACACATTCATATGTATGCACACAAGGCTCTCAGAATGTACAACTACAGCGTATTCATATACACGATGATCTTTAGGCATCTTTAGTCTAACGATGATATCTTCTCCATTAGGGCTACATTAGAAAGGTTAAAAAAAGGTTTACTTCACAGCGTATGTGGTGTCCGGCCCTCAGAATATACAGTATATACATATGTTTTTATTTTTTAAAACTCTTTTACGTGGATCTGTAAGGTGTTTTTTAACACACTTTGCCTTTGGATTTAATATAATGATCTGATGTTTTCAAGCTGTAATTAGGAATAGTGTTACATAGGAAGGATACTGCCTGAAATAGGTAGTTAAATTTAGGTTTAGTACATGTAATGGTAATTCATATCCCCACGTGGCAGAGAAGGACCATGGGGCTTGTTTATTAAGGATCCTATTTAGCTTTTTTATGAGCTGAGACACTTTAACTTTAACTAGTAAGTTATTTTCATTTAAGACACTTCTACTGATAGCTCAACATATTTTTTAGAGCAAATGTAGTAATTAAATGAAATAGTCTAAATAACAGTGGTCTTGAAACTGGTCCTCAAGGCATCAGATTGCCTACAATTTGGTCCTGTTTCTATATGTTGTGAGTTATGGTTGCCAGACAGCAAAAGACTGTCTATTTTACTCAATATTAAGTATAAGTAACTGTATAAGTAACTGTTTAGCTTTAGCTAACACAATGATCTTTGTTGCACAGTGGTTTGTAAATAGGGTAATGCGCTTGGGCCTCCTTAGTGGCGCAAGCATTGGTCCTTATCATTGGTTCGATCCCCAGTGGTGCCACAGCCATCTTTTGCTGGGGGTTACATTGAACAAAATCTCTCTCTGCTGGCCCTTCTGCTCCCTGCTCCACCCATCACTCACTCAGCATGATTCTAGTCCATGTGGGTGTCTGTTAGCTGATGTGTAGCAGAACTGGCAGTTAGTGTTCTCCTCCAAGCGTGTTTAGTTGTCTTATAACGTTAATGCATTAACTGCAATTCAAAAAGGTGTGGCTCACGTTATGCAATTCAGAGGAAGCACATGCTAGCTTTGACCCTCCCTGCACTTGTTGGAAATGACTAAAACTTGGGGTAAAAACATTCAAAGAAATGCAGTGTCTTCACTTTGGATGCACATAAACAAGTAAATGAAAGAGGAACAGCGAACTGCAACCCAAGAACAAGCCAAACCATTAGCCCCTAGTAACCCATTGACATCAGTGGCCTGAGGGTGGACACCAGATAGGCTATAAGCAAACAGTAGGGTTGGAGGTGTACATCTCTCAGCTTGTCAACCCAAGCCTCCCCCCTCCCCCCCACCAGCCATAAACAACCCCCTTCATAATAGATGAGCTTGCTGTTTCGTCTCTTTAAGTGGTGGCGTGTTGTGGGGCCTTGGAGAGGCACTGGAGTGAGTGCTTTGCATGCACTGATCTATTATTCAGCAGACTCCTTCAAGACGAGAGTTTGTTCCCTGGTCCTGCCAGGCCAGGCTAGGGCCCAGTGACGTCTCGGTGCGCGCCGCCCACTCCCACTCTGAAGAGGGACACACTCATGACAGGGCAAATCTCTCTCTCCAGCTGTTTACCTTGAATGCAGCACTCTCTATCTGTGTTTACCCTACTTTGGTGACATTTTGAAAGATGTTCCTGAGCACCAGAGTTTATTGTTCTTCCCAAAGTCGTCCCCTCCGTGTCGCTGCTCCTCAGTCTGTTTCGTCTGATGAATCCACTCAAGAGAAGTGTTACAAAGGCAGTGGCCTACTGGTAGGGGGTCCTGGTAGGAATGGATCATAGGTTGCAGGCTACAGGGCCTGTGATATATATGAATATCAGAGAGATTTAAATACACAGGAACTGGTCAAGACACTGAGTTGGCTCATTCAATCACTATAGCCTCTAAATGTTAGGCTATTATGGAAAATAGAGTCCTCTGTCCATGCATGATAGTTAAGATAAAAGTTTATTTTTTCCATCTGCAAGTTATCAAAGAATTGGGCTTCTCTACTAGTTAGTTCTCCTCCCAGATATTGAACTCCACTACTCCGAGCAGATAGAGGGGCTGAGGATGGTGAAGATATGCTTTGTGTGTGTTTTTCTGTGTGGGAGGGTGACCGATTGATTGGTCTAGTCCCGACTTCTGTTGCGCTTCTTGAGAAAGAAGAAGGGTGTTTTCTGTGGAGGGCCCAGCAGCATGGGCACTTGATTCTTGTGTGTAATTCGTATCTGTGGGCAGCAGAAAGAAAGAAAAGAAAAAACAGAGAACATCAGTCTATATGCAGGCCTATAGACTGTATATACCAGTTTGTTTATACTTATTTTACAAGGCAAGAGTGTTTGATTGCATTTGCCAAACTGGCACTCTCTCCACCCATCAGCTCACCACCCTCTAAACACCATTCCACATCATATTTATTCAATACACTGACCGTTCTTATTATACATGTCCAAATAAATCTACTAAAGTCTGTTAATGTGGGACAGCTGGCTCTAAAACAACATAAACCAAAATAGCATAAATATTGAAGCAGAGGTTTATCTCTGAGCAGCTGGGCAAATGAGAGGGAACTAATAAATATATATTTAGCAGAGGGGCTTGAGCTGCAGCTATGTGCAGATGGACCCCTCTATGCATGTTCCCGTCTCTATAATGACATAATCAGTCAGTGGTGGGGTGTGACATGACAGTGTTTTAATTAACAGAGAGCTTGTCTGGCTGAGATGCCTGGCTGTGCCGAAAAGAGAGGGGTGAGAGGAGCAGGCATGAGGCTTACACGCACAGTAATCCATCATTACAATATTCATCATTGTGCTCATTGCATAAAATTTTCTGATTTTAATATTAAATTAATTTGTAATTATTAATTTGCTCTCTACTTGTACTCTACACAATGCGATTAAGGCTAAATCTAATCTAATCCAATCTAATCTAATAATATTTCCTGTCAATAATAACAATACAATTTATGTTGCACTCCATTTCAATTGAGATGTTGGAATTTCCATATTCGATGTAGAACATTTGAACTGAAATGCCTCCCATGTGTCAAAATTCCTACTTGGAAAGTTGTGAGAGCCTCAGAATTCAAAATGGTTGCCCATGTCTGTGGACTTATTTCTGCAGTATTTGCACAAAATACAGAATAACATGTTATCAACTGGTATCGCTAACAATGCTTACCTGGGACAATGCTAACAATGACAATCTTAGACATTAAAACCTGACACGTTTTGGTTGGATTAGCCAAAAACACCAGTAAATTATTGTTAAAGCATTTTAGGCAAACACAGTCAAATTGGCTGCAGCATTAAGTAGATTCTATTAGAAACGATTCTGTTATACCAAGGATATATACAGCTCTGGAAAAAATAAGAGACCACTTTTTATTTTACCAAATTGAAAACCTCTGAAATATAATCAAGAGGATGATTGATGATCACAAGCCATCAAACCAAGCTGAACTGCTTGTATTTTTGCACCAGGAGTGGCATAATGTTATCCAAAAGCAGTATGTAAGACTGGTGGAGGAGAACATGCCAATATGTATGAAAACTGTGATTAAAAACCAGGGTTATTCCACCAAATATTGATTTCTGAACTCTTAAAACTTTATGAATATTAATTTGTTTTCTTTGCCTCATTGAGGTCTGAAAGCTCTACCTTTTTTTGTTATTTCAGCCATTTCTCATTTTCTGTAATTAAATGCTTTAAATGACAACATTTGTATTTGGAATTTGGGAAAAAATGTTGGCCACGGTTTTTAGAATAAAACAACAATGTTAATTTTACTCAAACATACACCTATAAATAGCAAAATCAGAAAAAAACTGATTCATAAACTAAAGAGGTCTCTTAATTTGTTCCAGAGCTGTAGACCATATTACACTGTGCTCACTTCTGGGCACACATAAACGTGTAAATGAGATAGAAACAGTGAACACAAGAGTTCAAATTGACCTCACCGTGCACGGAGGCTGCATCCACGGCTCCCCATCAATCTGCATAGGCAGCAGTCTGGACGTCCTAAGAAAAAACAAAGAGAAAGAAAAAAAGGAAAAGAAAGAGACACAGGGTGTTAGGGGTCAGGTTGCAGGCAGCAGCAGCAGCAGCAGCACATGGGCATGAGGCTCCTCTGTAACACCGTTGCTGGATGATTCTACACACTGCTTTCTTTGTTCCCACGAGTGCGTTCCCACAGTGGGCCCCACTCTCTATAAACTCAACACACACACTCAATTCAGCACCCTCCCATGCCCCCATACATACACACTCTTCTACAAAGTTAGTTTAGTCTTTTCAGCTGTGCCACTCCAAATTAAAGCAACACTGTATGGGAGAATGCAAATGATGAATGGCCTTTTTAATTCAGCTTTTGGAAAGTATTAGGTGGTGAAAGGCAGGTGTGGGGGAGGAAAGGGGTGAGACAGCCTGGGATCCACTCTCTCCTCTTGGCGCAAAGCTACAGTAGCTGTCATTAGCTAAGGTCATTATGAACGCTTAATGTAGCAGGCAAAGCAAAATTCTGAATAACTGAACTTGTGAACTCTGATGCAATGGCTGCGAGGCAGATTTCTCCACCCGCAAAATTAGCATACGCAGGCAGTGTGCGCTCAGAAGTGTTACAAACATTATTATTCATCGGGCCCGACTGCTGGGGCTTGTGAGAATGCCTGGACTGGCTGCACTGGCTGAGTGGAGTGGTGGAAGGTTAAAGGTCTGAGGTACTGGCTGAAGAGCTCAGCAGAAAGAGGCCTGCTCTTGTGTCACCGCAGACCAGAAAGAGGGCAAGGGATGCTTCTGACTGAAGCATCTGGCTGAGTGAGCTCACAGACTGACCCACGGAGGCAGCAGTAGAGCAGAGTGTTGGGTTTGGGAGCTGGTCAGAGGTTGACCTTGTGGTCAGAGTGTTTGTTAGCCTGTTTGTGTCACACTGACCTGATGGTGACACTGGCACACTGGGCTAGACGTCGACCGGCACTCTTCAGGCCTGTGTAGATCTGGCCCATCTCAATGGCCCCTTCTAAGCCCACCACCTCCAGGAGCTGATCACTCAGGTCTGGTCAAACAGAGAGAGATAAAGAGACAATGTTAGCTAGCATGTTTTGGCTAAAGGTGAAAAAAAAAATCTGTTACAAACAAAAGTTACACAGACTAAGAAAGTTGGACAGAGGCAATAGGGTCTTAAGGTCAACAGCTAAGCATAAGCTACGGCTAAGCTCCAGTACATGCTTGTAAAGCACTGTTTAATCTCTTTACACTCATTCATTAACTCGCTCTCTCTCTGTCACGTAGGCACGCACACACACAAGCATGAGTTATATAGTTGCACTGAGCTCTAGGAAAACGGCATTCATACTGTGGAAACTCGGTAAACGGTATAAGATTTAACAGACACCTCATGTAGTCAAATATGGGTAATAGGGTTAATGTGTAATTTTTAGAGCATCGAGACTGATAAGTTTTTTTACATTTTAACCAATTTAACACTCTGTACAAGTGGAAGAATGGTAAGATGGAATTTATTAACTCAAAAAAAAACAAGAAAATGAAAACAAAGAACAGACAATAAACAGCAGATTGCGCTCTGTTTTGGAAAAGTCAAGGAGAAGGACAGATGTTGTGACATCATATACCCGCAGTGTTATTTGTGAAGTCAATCATAAACAGTATGACTGACTATGACACAACCCAGATCGCGTGTAAAATTGTGAAGAGCTCAGCAGATGTATGGAAGCATTGGCTGAGACTCTGCTTCGGCCATTCGTAAACGGCCGAATATGGTTTATACTCGGCAACCGGGGTCTTGGCACAAGCATCTTGGGCCAATTCTTATATTTTACTTGGAAACCAGGTTGTTGTCATATGCGGCTTGGGCCAATTCTAATATATTACTCAGCAACCATGCTGTTTACCATATTACACTTAGCAACCGGAGTGTTGGTTGATGCAGCATGTGATGTGGATCAGCTGGGATGTGAGCCCAGCATTTGGGCTAGAATTGGGCCTAGATTCAAATCTGAAAAACTTAAGCTTGACATGTGGTATTTAGCCTGGAAATCACTCGAGTGATTTTTGCTAGTTGAGAAATGACCATGAAAAAGACCAATAACTGGCTCTTCTGGATGTTTAGAATCCACAGATCAACCACCCAGCAATTCAGGCATGTTTCTTTGTCATTTCTTCTCTCATATCCCCTTTAGAAAACCTGACCTACATTCCCTGCTGATCAGTGTATACCCACACTGCTTAGTGGTTGAGCAGCTGATTAGCACAAACCTCACAGACATATGGTTACATGTTCCCCAGTGTGGTCTACTCACTATGCACTCTACACAGCCATTAGAACGATCCCTTGTCTCACAAAGTCTACAGCAACAAATGTTGGCAATATTGGAAATAAAAATTTAAGACTCCATTATTTCAATATCAGCCAAAAAGACCATTTTATATTTTATTTATTCTAAAATAAAACAAAACAAACACTCTACTCGGCTTTCACACAGCCCACATATCAGAATGAAACCTGATGCTTTGCGCCACAGTGTAAACAGTGAGTGTAAAAATAATAATCGCACCCTGTCACCTGATGCAAGACAGATATGCGTTCATGAGCAAACAGGAAACTACTGCCTGGCTTTTTCTGGAGTCTGTGAAGAGCTGACAGCTCACGCAAGGCTGGTGATGCAAGCCTACTCTGTTCAGGAGGGTCATAATGCTCCAGAGACTCTGTGTGCTGACCAGGCAGGATCTTGGCCTAGCTGGTTTGGTTTTGGGTTACAGCAAGCAAATTATTATAAACGGCAACAGGAAATTCAAGTTTATGAGTTTATCGCATCATAAAATAATCATAAAATATCACCAGAGGGCCACAACAAGTGTTGGACCTAACATGGAGACGGTGAACAGTGACTTTGACTCCCAGTGATGCCAAAGACATTTGTAGAGATCATATTCAGCCATCAGGGAAACACAAGGTAGTGCAGGTGCATATTAGCTGATATAACAGAACAACTAGCATTAAGTGCTCTCATCCAAGCATGCTCAGCTGTCTGATGAAGTTGTGCTAGTGGCAGCTTGTTAGCAGTGGTTTGGAGGAAGCAGGTGCTAGCTTTCACCTTATCAGCACTGGTGGAAACTCGTGATGAGGAGACCTAGATTTTGAGAGGGAATTGGCAATGACTCAGAGAAATCTGAAAAAAAAAAAAAAAAAAACCCATAGAAAAACAAGGTAACATGGTTTCACATCTTAGGAAAAGCCTGGCTAATCTTATGACCAAAAGGCAGGTCAAGAAAAAGACAATATTTTGCACAAATGTAAGTAAATAAAAGCTTATAGCAGGCCTATTTAGAGATAATTTGGATTTCTTGTATGCAGATCCTTCATTTCTACTATGTTCAGAAAGTTGTCTTTACTTTCATGGGTAATGATACTGTTTTCCGAACTAATGAATGCAGCCTTGAATATTGCATTGATGGGTTAAGTAAGTTAGTGAGTCATTGTTGAGTCATTAAATATTTCAAAAGCGAATTTCATGGCACATATAACACAGCAAATCCTTTGGGTGAACATTACCAACTGTTAAACTGCGCCAAGCACAAGCCGAATACGCCTACTCCTACTTTTCTTTATATAATAACCAGAGTGGCTGAGATGTTTTAACAGTAAAAGACAGGTATGTTTGTACATACATGCATGTGCTTTTAAGCTTTTAGCAATTTACAGCATATTAAGGAGAGAGTCATAAATAATACATGCACTCATTTTAGTCTCCTTTTTCTTGTCCTCTGGGAAAAATAAGGAATACAGGAGCTCAAGGATTTATTGAGCTTGAGAAAGTAGAGTATTTTGATATTGCAGGACTTGACTGCCCTTGCCTTGGGCGACATGCCCTTGTGAACCCTCCCCCACAGATTGGTTAGATGGTGTCAGGATAATCTAAAATGCAAACACATCCTTACAGTTCGGTGGGAAAGGCAGATAAGCCTAATGGAGCACTACATACTGTATCTCCAGCCACGCATCAGATCCTCAGATGACACCAGTAGGAACCTGCAAGTCAAAGGTTTTGTCCTTAACCTGACACACCTTCAGCAGCACTTTTCCCAGAAGCAGTAATAGGATTGAGAGCCATTAGCGCAAAAGTGTGCCATTAAAGGGGCCAGAGCAGAGTCTCAGCAGTGATACTGTGCACGCACTGCGAGACATCTCTCTCAGACAACCAACAATAAGAGATCTTAATACAGCTCAGTAATAAGTATGCAATGATACTCTTAGGGCACAATATGATTCATATCCTCACATCCTCATAATAGCTCCATAACATGTTAATCCCATGACACAGCATTTCAATTTGCTTTCAAATTCTAATGCTGACTTAATGAAAGGAAACACACTTCCTAGACAAGTTCCTTCGAGTTTATCTTTTTTAGTTTTCTTTGAGCCTTAAAATAAATAAAGCCATGAGAAAAAAATGTGGACATCTAAAGTATAAATAGGCAAACAAATACATCTGCAGTGTTATTTTTAGTCAGAGGGTTTAAATCTCAGTTATGTAGTCACTCTAGTTTTGAGAGACGCTAAATAATAATAATGACATAATATGACATGAAAGAGTTCCACAGTATGAAGCATTACCCCAAAACAATATCATATTACACTCAGCAAGCTGGCAATACAGTCACTCGCTGACAAACATTATAAATCCATAATCAAACTCATACTCCTTTTATTTTTTATTTATTTTCTTCACATCGCACACATGCGCCCAGCTTCATCAGATGCGTTTTATTTTTTTTTTTTTTTCATTCCAGGCCGCGCATCACAGAAAAGGCTGAGCTAAGAATAGCACACAAACGTCGTCTTACATAACCTTGGCAGAATACATTCTAGGGAGGATGGCAAATCCAACCCATATTGAATTGGCCTTTTTGCACCATGCTTGTGCTAGCTTTACCAACATTAGTCTAAATTATTGTGAGAAGTCTAAAAAAAACTGCTCTGGGATCAGCTCTGCCGACAGCACAGCTCTGACTTCGCAGATATGCCAAAAGATAAAGAAGCACGCAGGCTCCAAAGAGTAGCGCTGAGCCAGGCTTCAAGGACAAATAGTAATTATGGGCCGATTAATTCAGCTCTACAAAGAATGCTTTGTGAATCTGGTTCCTTCAAAGGAAGAATGGTAACAAGTATTCAAGTATTGCTACTTGAAAAGTGAAAATGGGGATACAGTAAATGGTAAAGAAATGGAGAGATCTAGCTTGAAATATAAAGAGTGATAATACAAATTAAAAAGAAATACAATATTGTATAAATACTATACAATGTTTATTACTTAATGTTTTTTAGTTTCATAGTAGCTCCCATTTTGAGGATTATTAGTGTCTGCTGGCACAAATACATTGTAAAGGGCTGTAATAACAAAATAATCTACGGTAAGTTTTAATTAGCTTTTATTTCAAATTTTTATCCCATTTTCTCCCCAATTTACACGGCCAATTACCCAACCCACTCATTAGGACTCCCCCTGTCACTAGTGTTGCCCCAACACACCAGGACGGTGAAGCACATGCCTCCTCTGATACATGTGAATTTAGCCACCACATCTTTTTGAACTGCTGCTGATGCAGTATTGCCAAGTAGCATCACAGCGCACTCGGAGGAAAGCGCAGCGACCCGGTTTCCGATACATCAGCTTACAGATGCCTTGTGCTGACTGACATCACCCTTTGGAGTGATCTGGAGAGAGAGCGGCATCTACCCACCCAGAGAGAACAAGGCCAATTGTACTCTCTCAGGGCTACGGTAGCCGATGGCAAGCTACATGAACAGGATTCGAACCAGCGATCTCTTGGTCATGGTGGCAGCGCTTAGCCCGCTGGACCACTCGGAGCCCCCAACTTTTCATTTTTCATTTCAAAGGCCTAAATAAAGTCAATATTGGTTAGGTGATTTTATATTTTTTTGCTTTTGCTTGCATGACAGGATATATAGCTCTTTTTTTTTTTTTTACCAATGAACACCCGAAAAAAAGCGCTCATTAAATGTAATGACATTATAATTTCTGATATTTGCTTTTGAATAAACTTGGAAAAATAAATTTTGGTTTAACTAAACAGCAAAAAATGAAGTTTATCTGGGATGCACTGAAAAAGTATAATTGAATAGTATAATGGTCCTGCAGTTTAAGGGAGTAAACAAAGGCCTTTATAAAGCCCTGAGCTTAATCCTCTGCTTGTCCAGTGCAGTAATAATCGCAGTCTAAACTCAGCAGGGGGACTCTGTGTCATGTGGCCCAGGTGAGCAGGTATTTGTTGTGCTTCCGACTCCCTCATCTCTCAGCTCTGCTCTCTGTGTCTCAGGCTGCTCACAGCAATAGCAGATGGTCAGGAGGAACTAGCCAGGGTGGAGGAGCCACGGTGGAGGTGCGGGGGCGGCCCGTAACTTGGCATGAGGACAGATCCCCACAACCGCCTCTCTCTCCTCTATCTCACATGTTTACGGAGCACAGTCACAGCAGAGGAGAAGAGAGGAGAGAGTGGCTCAGGCAGCATGAGAGAAATAAACAACGAGCAGTAGGGCGTACATGTGAGCATGCTCTACGTTACTGTTAAGGTTGGTCTAAATTAGGAAGCCAGATTCATTCATGCAGAAGACTAGAGCTGCACGATCTGAACAAACAAATAAAACCTGCAATAGATACACACCAATCAACCATAACATTAACACCTCCTCCTTGATTCTACGTTTATTGTCACTGACTCACTTTATTTGCTGCAGTTATTATATAGAAGCAGTTTGTAGTTCGTCTGTTTTTTTGCTTAGCATTTTTTTTGCACTATAAGGCGCACTAAAAATCTTTAAATTTTTCCAAAACTCATAAGTGCACCTTATGTATGAATTTTACCAGTTAGGTTGTAAGGAGCAGTAAAGCCATTCGCTGAAGTACAGTTTTATACAAGAGTTTCAGTTTAGTTCTTCAGCACCGGGGCTGGAGGAGCATTAGCCGCTAATGCTAATGCTATTTCCCCATTTAGAGGTGAGTATTGTCAGCTTGTAGCCTGCTGCTAACCCCGGCTAGCACTGTTGGAACAGTATTAACACTGCCCACTAACCGTGCTAGCTCTTTCCCCGTTCAGAAGTGAGTAATATCGGCCTGTAGCCTGCTCCTAACCCCAGCTAGCACTGTTGGAGCTATGTTAGCATTGACTGCTAACCGTGCTTGCTCCTTCTCCGTTCAGAGGGGAGTATATCGGAATATAGCTTTTGTGTTTACCATGTTAAAACATGCTACGTGGGATGAACCACTAGCTAATATTGCCCTGTCTTACCAGAACACTCAGGGTTCCTCAGTGTAGAGCTGTATTAGCATTGCCCGCTAACCATGTTAGCTCTTTTCCCGCTCAGAGGTGAGTATTATCGGCCTGTAGCCTGCTGCTAACCCCGGCTAGCAGTTGGAGCTGTATTAGCATTGCCTGCTAACCATGCTAGCTCTTTCCCCGTTCAGAGGTAAGTAATATCGGCCTGTAGCCTGCTCCTAACCCCAGCTAGCACTGTTGGAGCTATGTTAGCATTGACTGCTAACCGTGCTTGATCCTTCTCCGTTCAGAGGGGAGTATATCGGAATATAGCTTTTGTGTTTACCATGTTAAAACAAGCTACGTGGGATGAACCACTAGCTAATATTGCCCTGTCTTAGCAGAACACTCAGGGTTCCTCAGTGTAGCGCTGTCTGGCGACATTAGCAGCAAACCGCTAATGCTCCAGCTTTAGTGCTGGAGAAATTCGGGAATCTACGTTTACTGTAGATAAACAGAAGAGCTTTACTAATCCAGGTGAACAGTTTTCAGGAGAGAAATCTGTGTAAATGAACACTTATTACAGTTTTGTTTACTTAGCTTAGCTTTACTTAACTTAGTTAGCTACCCCCCACCACCATACAGTGGCTAGACCTGCTGAATTAAAAGTTACTAATAGTGTCTCTTAAAATGCGCCTTATAATCCACCAGACAATAGACATTCATTGATAGTGCGCCTTATAATACGGTGCACCTTATAGTGTGAAAACTACGGTCTTTTATGTTAGTTTGTGTTGTGCTGGTATGACTGCATTAGATACAGCAGTGCTGCTGGAGTTTTTAAACACACCAGTGTCACTTCTGGGCTGACAATAGATCACCGACCATAAATATCCAGCCAACAGTGTTCTACGGTCACTGATAAAGGACTAGACAACGACCAACCCAAACTGTGCAGAAATTTGTGCAGAGCTTCTGCCTCTGTCTTCACATCTACATGTTGAAGCAGCTAGGTAACAGTGTCTAATAGAGTGGACAGTGAGCGGACACAGTGTTTAAGAACTTCAGCAGCACTGCTGTGTCTGATTCACTCATACCAGCACAACACACACTAAAACACCTTTATGCCAGTGTCCCGCTATACTACTATGCACCTAATCCCTGCTCTGTGGTGGCCCTGTGGGGACCTGACATTAAAGAACTGGGTGAAAGGGGGCTAAAAATATCCAATGGAACAGATGGTTTTCAGTCAGTAATTATAGAACTCTCCTATATATATATATGGTGAGTCATATATACTGTATATATACAGTGCAGCTGTGGTCCAAAGGTTAGAGAACTGTAAGGTCACTGCTTCACTTCACTTCTTTGATTTCTAGGATAGGCATTTATGGCTGAGGCGCCCCTGAGCAATGAACCCAACCCCCAACTGCCCTGTAGGATCTGATATGGCTGTCTATACGTGTGTGTGTGTGTGTGTGTGTGTGTGTGTGTGTGTGTGTGTGTTTGAGTACAGTCATATGGATGGCTTAAATGCAGAAGATGAATTCTGTTGTCATGCTGTGTAATGGCAATGAAGTGTGCCTAATCTTAAATTAAATTTAGAAAACATTTTGGTAAACCCTTGGTGTTTCATGATTTTCATGCATTATTTTCTCCAAATTGACATTTGCACATTTGTTGGCTCAACTGAATCCAATTTAATTAATTAAACATGAATTAAACTTTTATCTAAAGTTCTAATATTGATCAGATTGATCTACTAAACACAAAACATATTTTGTAAAAAGAAGAAGTAAATACTCAATCTCCCTCAAAAAAATACAGAGTATCAAAAGTGAGTTCTTTACATCAATACCACTTTTACTTTCCTATAACCTTTTAAACTGCTAGTACTTCAAAAAAGGGGTGGGCCATATGGCCCAAAAATTATATCACAAAATTTAGTGTTTTTTTCTCTAACTATATTCTTGGCAATATGGCAAAATACTGAAAGTAACTTTGTTGTAATTTGTTTTGTATTAAATATTAATAAAATATCAAAATTAATAATGGGACATTAAAAATGTGAAGACTACCTAGTGCATGCACACCAAGGTGTCAAAAGTATATATACAGTTCTGGAAAAAAATGTAGAGAAAATTAACATTGTTGTTTTATTCTACGGACAACATTTATTTGCAGAAAATGAAAAATTGGCAGAAACAACGAAACAGATGCAGAGCTTTCAAACCTCAACTAATGCGAAGAAAACAAGTTCATATTCATAAAGTTTTCATAGAGTTCAGAAATCAATATTAGGTGAAATAACCCTGTTTTTTAATCACAGTTTTCATGCATCTTGACATGTTCTCTTTCACCAGTCTTGCACACTGCTTTTGGATACATTTATGCCACTCCTGGTGCAAAAATCCAAGCAGTTAAGTTTGGTCTGATGGCTTGTGATCATCTATCTTCCTCTTAATTATATTCCAGAGGTTTTCCATTTGGTAAAATCAAAGACAATCATTATTACTAAGTGGTCTCTTATTTTTTTCCAGAGTCTATATATTGCATGAATTCAAACAAACTGAACGTAAGCAATTAATAAAAAAAACTTTTTTTTAACTTTACTAAATATATATGCAAAATACTATATAGCAAAAATGCAAAATTTGAAGGCCTTATCATGATAAAAAATGTTTTGTCATTTCAAATATTTAAAAATTGTCATGTATTATATGACACACTCACTTTAAATTATTCTTTTTCTAAATGATGTGTGGACCACCAAACATTGCAATGTGAAGATTCTATACCAATTAAAAGTATTTTTCTTTCCATCCAAGCTTGAGCTTTCACAACTTCAGTCACATGATTGCTCCCAATTCACTCCTCTCTACAAACACACTCTGTTCACGTGCTCCCTGCCTGCCCAACCACTCGCTGTTTTCCCAACCTCTGTTTCCCATGCCATTCACAGACAAAGCTCCTCTCACAGAGCCGGCCCACAAACACAAGTCTGATGTCACAGATCATGGGAAAATGATCTGCCTTTCAGTTCAGAAGCATCCTTAATTAATATCCACTCTTAAAGACACTCTTAAAGATGCCAGCCTCTCCTCAAAGTGAAAGCTTGGCTGTTGTAGCTGCCGTATGTGGAGAGACACTGAGTCACTACATTCCCACAATGCTCTCTTCTGGGCTGGGCGGTTGGCTTCTATTTGTGTCATGTGCAACAGTGAGGAAATAGAAGACAAACTGTTCCTACTATGTTTGTGTGTGTTTATGCGTAACAATGAACCTCACTGGGCCCTGAAATATCGCTGTGTGGTGGGTCTTTTGTGGGAAGGGTGGGGTGTGACAAATGCAGGAAAAGAGAGAGCGAGAGACAGAGGGAGAGAGAGCGAGATAGCCTGAGAGAAAGAGAATAAGAGGCAGAGAGAGAGAGAAAGGGATGACAGTGGGATGTGGGAACCAGACAACGCGGTTAGTGGCACTGCCCCTAGTTGACCTTATCGCAAGGATAAGTACAACTTAAAAATAAGGCTTTTTTTTTTTATAAAGGCTTTATGAATAGAATATCCTTAATGTTATTATTTAGGTTGTAAATACTTCAAAAAATCAAATCATTAATAAGTAGTTACAGCACATAAAAATACTTTTTGTTTATTCAGTAATCATATTGTGGTGTATACTATCATATTAAATGACTAAATTGACTTTCTGTATTATTTTATTAGATATTTTAATGCTGACTGATGGCAATGAGAACGTAAGATAAGCTTCCAGAAAGATCTGAGATTTGACAGCATAAACAAATGAGGAATCACTATTTGGCAAATGACACCTCACTGCTGCTCTTTCTATTTATAGAAACTTATAAAAAAGTATAAAAAGTATTTACAACCTAATTAATAACCATTAATAAACTTCTTTATAAACTATTCAAAAACATTCATGAAGGAACCTTAATTTAAAATGGTACCCACAGATAAATACAACACAATAGAAGCAGAGAAATAACGGGCCCTATTTAAGGGATCTACACCAATCATCGCACAGCTTGATTTAGGGCGTGTCAATGTCTTTGGAATCGTGAGGGCTTAAAAAAGGCGCCTTGCACGGCTCGAAACGTGCAAAAGACGTGTACTAATTCTCTTAATTAATCATGGATGTGTTTTAGGCGTGTCTTTCCTTTTTAGGAGTCAGGTGTGCTATGACTTTGTCGCATTTATATCTTAACAGCTTGGTGCTTTGTGTGTCTCAGCAGAGGACACTGACCTGCAATGTTCAGCTGTGAAGGTGCACCAGCATCTCATTGAAGTGAAATGCAATATTAAGGTAAAAGTCGGGTTTGCGCTCTGCAGCCTGTCCATGTGTGTGTTTAATGAGCGGGGGTGACTGTTGACTGTTGTCAGGGTTTTAATCAGTCAGTAGCACACCTGAATTTCCCACCATCAATAGATAGAAACACGCCAGATATTTACCTGCAGACATTTCACTTCCAGACCCCCATGCCCATCAGCATAAATATATATTCCTAAACTCTGATGCTCTGATTTTAACAGTGCAGGAGCAAGGCGTGAAAATAGACTGTTGACGGGCTGAAAGATAGCAAAGAGCATCACAATGTGACCTGCGCAGGGTGTATGATAGGGCCCAATGTCAGCTGTATGATTGCTGTTTTAATTTCCTTAATATAGCAGTAATAACATTACAAAGAGTATCTGTTAACAGTGGAGACATCAGTGTTTAAACCAAGCCCCTTTTAACACTTGTCTTATTAACAGCTCATTAAAGAAAGTTAATGTCACGCCAGGAACTCTGTTAAAGAAGGTCTAAGCTTAGTGATTTCATTAGAGTGAAATGGAAACTTAAAGGCATGATCTCATCCCCAGGCAGGCAACCAGTGCAGAAAACAAACAGTCAACAGAAAGAGCCAATTAAGAGCTGCTCTGTTTGACACACTGCCTTCTCTCTCAGTGCTCTCCTCTCACTTCCTTCTGACATTCTGTGTAAAACAGAAGTACGAAAACAATACAGATTTTATTTTTAAAGTCACACAGTAAAGTTTAGGCACAGTTACTCAGCTTTTCATACCGTTATATATTTCACATTAAGTGGCCTGTGTTAAAGTCTGAACACCTTACAAAATCATCACTTAGTAATATACCCTTTGCCAGAAACCACTCATTATAGTAAAAGCAGCTAAAATATTTTTCATTTTTAAAGATTTTACAGAAGAAATATTCTTGGGTTGTCTTGCACAAAAGCTTGTTCAAATTATATTCAAAATTCTGTTCTATTAAATTCAACTGTGTTATTCTGGGCTATTGCAAAAGCTTCAGTTCAGTCTCTTCAGGTAGACCACATGGGTTTGAGACATGTTTGTACCAGTATTCTGTTGTAGACACCATCCTCTTTTCAGGTCTAGCCTTTAAACAGATTTGCACCCAGAATTTGCAGATATTTTGTCAAATCAATTATTTCATCCACCCATGCAAGACTGCCAATGCCACTGGCAGCAGCACAAACCCAAAGCATCATGGAGTGACTAAAGTGCTTCACAGCTGGCAAGGTGCCCTTTTCTTAATTTTCAAATTGCAGCCAAAAGTTCTATTTTTAGAATTTTATTCTAATTTTCTCCCATTTTTCTCCCCAACTTAGCTGTCTGAATGGTCCCACCCATTCAGCTGCTAGTCAGCTGTATATCCCTCGATCAATAGTGATGCCACAACACAAGAAGGCTGAAAACTAGTTCATGCCTCCTCCGACACATGTGAACTGCCTCTTTTCGAACTGCCGCTGATGCAGCATTGCTGCTCGGAGAAAAGCGCAGTGACTCGGTTCTGATACATCAGCTCACAGACGCCTTGTACTGACTAGCATCACATTATAGGAGTGGTGAGGGGAAAGTGCACCATCTACCCACCCTTCAGCTTCAGCAGCTGATGGCAATCTGCATGATCAGGATTCGAACCAGCGATCTCCCAAATATAGTGGAGTGCTTAGCCCACTGGACCAATTCTTTTGACCTATGTTGATCCAAACTCCTCTGGCTGCTTTAGACGTTCTGTAGCGTACATCAATACATTGAGGTTTGTGAAAAGATAACAAGGAATCTTTCTTTCATATGATTCTTTCAGTAAGATAATGTTTATGTAAGCAATTCTGCAAAGTGGAACAGTGCAACACTCTCTCGTCACACAGTTTTACAGTTGTTAGCCTGTTAATCTTTTTTCTACCCTATGCTTTTTTTGAGTGTGCTTAAGGAAAGCATGCTCTTGATGTTGTGTACAAATGCAGCAACCCTCACCTCAGAGCTTTCAATTACTCAATAGCCAGTGGTCTGTGAAGAGCGATATCTAAACAATATGACAAGTGTGAAGACACATTGGTGTACATGTTCACTACAGGATGTCAAAAACACTGTTTAAAAGACTACAATCATTATGATGCTTTTGTCAGTGCAGCGTTTTTTGTTAGTATATAAAGTACACACATCTTACCAACAGTGTAATGTTTATTAGTTTGTATAGAAAAGATTTTTCAGTGTATGTACTGTATGTTCATATCAGAAAATCTTTCATAACAGAGAAAACCCACCGCATGTCATTCACACAACATGAGCCTGAGAAAACAACCTGTTCATACTGTTCATTCTGTAAATAGCTGTGAATTGTTCAGTTCCAGGAATGACCATCAAAGATGAGATCATTCTCATACAAAGCTGTATGTGGCAATCAACCTGACGCCCTTTTATTTTGTCAGTTGTAAGTACAGTGGTGGGCCTGCAGTTTTCTGCCAGCGCAGCACTATTAAAAAGCTGATAGTCAGAGGCTGGAATGAAAGCCTGAGCAGGGGGACGTGAAGGCAGCGCTGCAGTCTGTCCTTCTACGTGCTGCATTATGTGCTGGATTGAGTATTGCTGCCTGTAGGGCAGTTAAAGATTATTGATATGAGTCACACCACTGGCAACAGCACCCCCGCCAACCACCCCTCCCCTTCCACCCCCCACCCCACTCCTCCTCTGTACATTAGTGACTGAACTCACATGAATTCTGTTACCATGGAGACCCCCGGGCCTTACTGAAGAGAAGAAAAACAGGAATGAAGTCAGCAAGAGAGAGAGAGAGAGAGAGAGAGAGAGAGAGAGAGAGAGAGAGAGAGAGAGAGAGACGGAGAAGAAGAAGAAGAAGTGAAAATAGAATAGTGATGGATTGAGGATATCGGGTGTGTTTGAGGAAGTCCAGTTTGAGTGAATAAGGAAAGGGGTTGAGGTGTCAGTTTCCTCAGAGGGACATGCAGAGGTGAAGTTAAGATGTCAATCTTATGCAAGTTACAGCTGTCATCTACTGTATAGTCGACCCTTTATAAGGCGCTCTCATATCGAATCAAGTTTTAAGTTTTAAAAACAAGCAACAATTTAAGCAACTATTCTATGGACAAATACTTGCATTAAAATCAGAGCTTTGTTGGTTAACAGACCTATGTTGTAACTGTTGCTGACCATTCAAAGGGACATGACGACAACAGCAGACAAGATGATGTTGCTCAGAGCAGAACACAAAAGCTTATAAGAAAATATATAGGGGAGCAGAGCTGAAGTGCTGGGGGATAACAGCATGTTCTTTACAGAGCAGGGCCAGTTTTTTTTTATTATCTCTAAAACATTTCCCTGAACCAATCACGAAAACGCATTTTGCTGTGCACTGTAAAGATAATTCCTTGCTTATTTCTGATTGGCTCTTTGAGTCAAATAAAAGCGGCAGACTGTTTGGAGAATAAAGTTCGTTCAGAGATGTTCTGATTTAGTACTACAGGTCCTTTCAGTGTGAACATGAGAGGCAGGGATATAAAAGGGTCAATTGAACACTTCTTCCAGTTTAAACTGACTTCCACAATGTAATGTTTTCTAAACTGTGGTGATTTGTTGCTCAGTGTTACTGGCTTGTAGCCCTTCTATTGCTTAACTTGTAGTACTAGCTGTAGTAGTGTTAAGCAAGTATCTGTTAAGCAAGATATTAACTTAGTATCTTAGTCCTAACACGGACTTAACTTGAAACCCCTCTGCATGTATTTTATGAATGTTACATTCCATTAATTTTTCACTGTAGGAAACCCTATAATGCAATGTTTTCTCTACTTCATATATCAATTTCAGCCAGTATCACTAGCCCTTGCTTTAAAAATATAACTATCAACATGCCACTCCCCAAGAAAAGCAGTCTAGAATCAGGGCTGTTACAAAAGCTTTATGTAGATATATTTATAGTTTGTATAGGAGCATTTCAGCTAGCTCAAAAAGCTGTGAACTATAGATTCTCTTGCTAAATAGCCTTTGTGTAAGGGAGAGAAAGCTGACAGTAAGCAGAAAAAAATAAAAGAATGGTAATTTAGCTATAAGAACTTTAAGGGGTACTCCAGACAAGGATTAAGTCTAATCTTGCACTTGCACTGTAATGTTACATGTGATTTTCCATTAAAAGTAAAATACACTCCATAATTAAGCTCAATAACCATCCGGAAAACCAACCCATATATTTTAAGCCCCAATTACAGAGGCCAGAAGACAAAAAAAGTGTCAGATTCTGAATGTTCTGCTGTGTTAAAAATTATGTCAGTCTTTTACATCCTAAGAAGTGGTATTCTGTGTGTGAAAGGGCCTTTAAAGTTTTAAAATGGCGTCTACAGCAACAGTCTCCCTGGAGTACGCTAAATGTGCTAGGGACGCCAGCATCTGTGACAATGAGAGAAGCTGTGGCTTGTTACTGTCAGCCAGCCTCTGGCCCAGATCCCTAAATAACGATTAACATTGCTAACAGCCCTGCATGCCCTCATTAAGCCCGTAACGCTAATGAAGGAAAGTCTCAAACCCAGTGAGACTAGTGAGTGGCGGAGAAGAGTTGTGCACAAGCTAAGTTCACTCATTAAAGCAGCCGAAGAGCTATCTGCCGCTATCCTCACAATCAGCGAGTCAGTGTAGCCACTAGTGATACTGCACATTAAGCAGCTCCAAATGGCAAGCTTCTCTCCACTCCATGGAAAGAAACATCAGCTTTTCGCTGGACTGGAAATCTGTTTTCCACTAAACCACTTATTATCTCAAATGCCTTCCAGCAGCTGAGGAGTAGGAGATGTGTTTTAAGAGAGCTACTGGACTAAAGCCTCCCTTATAACATGAGAAGACATGGAAATTAATTTTTTGTCCCCTTTGTAGTGGACACTGGTCTGGGAAGCATTAATGCAATCTGCTTTAGTCCTAATATACTATCAAGGGGACATCTTGGGCTGTCCAATTAGGCGTCAGTTGTGGGGTGTGGCCAACAGAGCCTTGGAACCTTCAGTCAAAATGACCAGCCACTGACACATTTTAGCTTTCACATTTTATGGCTCTGGTAAAAAAAAAAAATAAGAGAACACTTCAGTTTCTGAATCAGTTTCTCTGTTTTTGCTATTTATAGGTACATGTTTGAATAAAATGATCATTGTTGTTTTATTCTATAAACTACAGACAACATTTCTCCCAAATTATACATTTTGTAAGAGTGAATTTGGTGAAATAACCCTGGTTTTTAATTACAGATTTCATGCATCTTGGCATGTTCTCCTCCACCAGTCTTACACACTGCTTTTGGATAACTTTATGCCACTCCTGGTGCAAAAATTCAAGCAGTTCAGCTCAGTTTGATGGCTTGTGATCATCCATCTTCCTCTTGATTATATTCCACAGGTTCTCAATTTGGTAAAATCAAAGAAACCCATAATTTTAAGTGGTCTTTTATTTTTTTTCAGGGTTGTATTTGTTTTGCAGATATTGGGTTTCTGTCAGTAATTATTAAATAGTTTATTTAAAATTAGATTCTTAAATTCAGTTTTATAAGATTTCGGAAATGTCAAAGTGTTTTAACAATCCTAGCTACTTATAGCTGCCAAGCAGCAGGAAGTAAAAGAGGCATGAAGTCCAAGGCTAGACGGTTCTGAGACAGCTTCTTCCCCTAGGCCGTCAGGCTGCTGAACAAATCAAAATTTTTCTTTTCTTTCTAATTATGAGATATAACATCTCCTCTTCTTACAAAATCACGTTGCAATCTGAACTTTACTTTACAGACACGCTGCTCTCCCACTCTTCTCCCACTCTCCTTGTCACATATTTTTGGAATGACATATTATTCAAATATTTAAATAGCAATAAATAGCAATATAAACATCTAACTAACTATCTACAGTGTAACCTATGTTTTTCAGTCATCTGTACACCTCTGTTACAGTGATATGACGTTAAAACTATTTGATTTAATAGCCCTTTCAAACCACAGCTTCTCTGCAGTGTCCTTTGTAGTTACCCATTTCCCATTTTTTACCCATTTTTGATTCGGAGGAAGCAAAGGGCTGATTTGTTCAGAATTGTAGGACACAAACCAGCAGGAAGGGCTCATCTCTGCAGGAAATGTTTTCTTCATCTTACTGTTTAATTTTTAATGTTCATGAAATAAAAAGAAATGTTTAAAAACAATCCACATTGACAAAATTAACACTATGGTTTTTTTATAACCTATATACACTGAGACCAAACAAGAATCTGTCTGCTATTAGGGAAATATGTTAAAAAAAAAGCTTTAATAAAATAAAGAACATTATAGATTTCTCACTGTAATGTTTCTTTCAACCACAATACTTAAATGACTTAAAACTGTTTTTTTCCTGCTATTCTGTTTTCAGCAGGATATAACAACATGTCCTCATATGCTCTCACACACAGTAATAATGTTGTTTCCAGGGCCTGACTTACCCTGCACGCAGAATTTGAGCTCCTTGGCATCAGTGACAGTGGTGGCAGGCATCCTCTCTGGTACTTTCTTGCTCATGCGGTTATAGTTGCGTCTCCTTTTGGTTTCGCCCCACAGGTTGGAGCCGCCATGCATGCTGGGGATATTGAGCACAGCGATGCCCTCCAGAGACGTGCTGCTGAGGTCCAAGATGATGCCGTCACACTGCGAGAAAAAACAAGTCAATCTTTCCATGTGCTAGAACCCTTTTTTATATTCACAGTTATGAAGTGGTTGAGGTATTGTATGAATTGCTTTCTTTCACATTTTTATCTCCCTGACTGAGAGGCTCACAGATAGTGAACAGAAAAGGTTTGTTTAAAAATAGTTCTTGTCCTTGTGGGTGATGTTCCAGGTAAGTGCAGGGTCAGATACCTTAAATGGCAACTTATTTGTATTATCAATGAATCAATCAACCAACCTTTATTTTCACTCGGGAAAAACATTGAGGGTGACCCTCATTTACAATGTTTTGCCGAGCATTTATAACATTTAATTATCATTTAGAAATAATAAGAAATAAAATAGTAAAAAATAAATTTAAAAGTACTAATTTTAAATCAACATTTAATAAAAATATATATGTAAAACAGAAAATTCTAAAATACCATAAAAAAAACAAATTTGACCCATAAAAGTAAAAAAATGCATAAAATACAAGATAACTAAAAAGATAATAGTAAAAGTAAAGTAAAATGTTAAAAATGATAAGAAGTGATTAAATGAATAATAGAACTAAGAACAAGAATGAAAATATAAAACATTAAACAAAATAAAAAAAATAATAATTAAACAAAAATAAATTAAACAAATTAAAAATTAAAATAAGAAAAAAATATGAATGCATAAAAAAGCAATAAAAAAAATCACATTCTTTTGTTATTTTATGCTCAACAAAAATGTATAAAGTGAAAATGCCGCAGTCTCAAATTTGATGTTTCACAATGTTACTATTAATATCTTTACGATAATACAATGCAGTTGAGAAACTCATCTTCTGCTTCCTGACATGTCTAACTAGTAGATTTGGGTGTCCATCATCTGCTTCCCATCTGTAATTGGTGGACCTTGTGAAACTGACCAATGGACACTTATTCACTTGTATGTGTGGGGACTGAGTTCACATATAGCCCTGCAATTAAAACACTTTTTCATAGCCCCACAACTCAGGATGTGAGTCACATATAAGCTCATGATAAGATGCAATCAAAAGGACATATTCTGCAGGTTCAGGAAATGTTTGGACCATATTTCTGTGCAGTGTTATCACAAAGATATTATTAGAATATAAGAGAATTTCTAATAATATAAAGAATATATAGAGAAGACATAGAGAATTACTAGAAGAAACAAGTGTGACAGTTATACCGAAAAAGGTTTTTATAATGATATATTTAGAATCATGTGAATTAGTTTGAACAATTGTAATAATTGTAAAGATTGTCTGCAAACTAATTGAAATGTATTAAAAAATCATAGGTTTCCAACTGTTTCCAACACTAATATATTTAGCCATAAGCCAGAATGTAAATAATAGCTGATATACAGCTCTGGAAAAAAATAAGAGACCACTTAATGATGATTGTTTTTCCTTGATTTTACCAAATTATAAAACCTCTGGAATATGATCAAGAGGAAGATGGATGATCACAAGCCATCAAACCAAGCTGAACTGCTTGAATTTTTGCACCAGAAATGGCATAAAGTTATCCAAAAGCAGTGTGCAAAACAGGTGGAGGAGAACATGCCACGATGCATAAAAACTGTGATTAAAAAACAGGGTTATTCCACCAAATATTGATTTCTGAACTCTTAAAACTTGAATACAAATATAAACTTGTTTTCTTTGCATTATTTAAGGTCTGAAAGCCCTGCATCTTTTCTTTTTTGTTATTTCAGCCATTTATCATTTTCTGCTAATAAATGTTCTAAATGACAATATGTCTATTTGGAATTTGGAAGAAATGTCTGTAGTTTATAGAATAAAACAACAATGTTCATTTTACTCACACATCTACCTATAAATAGCAAAATGAGAGAAACTGATTCAGTCTCTTAACTGAAGTGTTCTCCTAATTTTTTTCCAGAGCTGTATACTACTGTGATCTGTTATGCTAAAATAACTTTTTTTTTTTGTAATATAGCCTGTAGTCTATTTACTGGTGTCATGAACATGTTGCCTTCTAATTAATTACTTCATTCATGAAGCCACTAATTACTATGTAAGTGGGTTGTGGGTTTGGAGGTGACGTCAGTGTGTAAATCAAGTAGCCGCTCCAATCATAGATTTCTTATTTCATGCGAACCAGTTATACATTTATATATAATAGACATCCTGTAGTACAATTACATCACTTCACCTCTTACTGCATGCAAACAGCCCAGAAAACTATTTAGAAAACTATTAGTTGACTGTAGTATGACTGTAAATGCTTCAGCAGAAGCTCCTAAAAATAAAAAAAGCTTGACAGCACTGTATGATGTCAGTGACCACCCTGATTCAAAGTCTGGGTGTCAGTAGTGGAAAAGTTCACAAACTTAAAAAGGCTGAGAGCTGACACATTTACGACATAATGAGATGCTTCAGTGTGGATGAGAACCCACACAGTACAGCAAAAAAGAAACAGGAGCTCGGTGTAAAGACTGCTCTCGTCTGCACTATTTCACTGTTTTGGTTTTCAGAGAGCTTTTTTTTTTAGAGAACTCCGCATTTTAAGACATTCCTGGTGATCACAACATTTTGGACGCACCCATGGAAACATCAAGGATCTTTCTGTCCTCCAAAAGGCTCCTCAGGGTTCTATACAGTATGAAGAACCATAACATCACAGCAATCATAACAATAATGTCAGTGGGCTGTGGCAGCGCTAAATTACATCACATTCATAACCGCCGAAGAAACAAGATTAAATGTCAGAAGACGGCAGCTTGTAATATCTCCCTCCCTCCACTGTAATTTGTTTCACTCATTTTTAAATTAGTTCATGTCCCCCAGTCTTTATGAAGAGATGATATAATTTAGAAGTTTTCCCTGTTGAGAAGTTTTTATTTTTTACAAACTGAGAGCTGAATTAAAGTTATCTCTCTGACTGTTATACAGGAGCTGGACAATGAAACTGAAACACCTGGTTTTAGACCACAATAATTTATTGTCCTGACAGACAGTTCTGGTGGAAACAGGAGAGTTGAGGTGCACATTGAATTCTGCCGTGATTTGGGCAGCCGTGTTTTTTTGTTTTTTTTGGATACAATCCAGATAAGCACCCGAACATCCCTTTCAGACAGCTTCCTCTTGCGTCCACAGTTAATCCTGTTGGATGTGGTTCGTCCTTCTCGGTGGTATGCTGACATTACCCTGAATACCGTGGCTCTTGATACATCACAAAGACTTGCTGTCTTGGTCACAGATGCTCCAGCAAGACGTGCACCAACAATTTGTCCTCTTTTGAACTCTGGTATGTCACCCATAATGTTGTGTGCATTGCAATATTTTGAGCAAAACTGTGCTCTTACCCTGCTAATTGAACCTTCACACTCTGCTCTTACTGGTGCAATGTGCAATTAATGAAGATTGACCACCAGGCTGCTCCAATTTAGCCATGAAACTTCCCACACTCTCCTCTTCAGCTCACCACACAGCTTTTCTATTGAGTTAAGGTCTGGGGACTGAGATTGCCATAAAAGGAGCTTGATTTTGTGCCTCGTGAACCATTTTTGGGTAGATTTGGCCACATGTTTAGGGTTGTTATCTTGTTGACCAGTAGAAAGGTCATAAATTATTAAAATATATTTTAATATTTTTCCAAGAAAAAGTTAAGAGTGCTAGTAGAGATTATGTTTCTGCAATAAATAATACATTTATTTTAAGGCTTTTAACACATTTTAAACAGGGGTGCCAATAATTGTGGAGGGCGCTGTAATACAATATTTGTCAGTTGTTCATTTGTCCTGAACTGATGTATCATGTATATGCTGTGTGTGATGAGGTACCCAACACTTTCCCTTATTTATAACTAATTTTATTATTATATTTCTGAGTAACTATGAGTTAATATAACGTAGAACAGGGACGTCCCTTGCTGGTAATAAAAAACCCTGCGTCATTCTTAGCTAAATAACTGTTCCCTTGATTTAAATGAAGTCAGATCTTTGGTTTGCAGCTGAGCATATGGCCTAGAATAACAGAAGTTTGCAGTGGCTGTGTGCTTTGGGCTATTCATGCTGGCATGCTGTCTCAACACAGCTCAGATACCTGACACAGCAGAAGCAGCACGAAGTCTACTGCAGCTATGAACAACCTGCTGCATTCATGAATCACAGTTTACGTCTTTAGAAACACCTCAGGGCTGGCGACGGGCCCGGGGGGAGGGCATTTAGAAAGTGGCTGGCATCACAACCCATGGATTAATGAAATGCCGTATTTCATTTTTACCATTCAGAATTTCTGAACTGCCTGTATTGTGGGAATTTGTGGCATGCAGGCGCTCACGTACAATATATGCAGTGGTGGGACTCCATATATCAGTGTTTTAATGAGGTTTAGAACCTGAACTCACCTCCACTTCAATACACTCGTTTAGCTTCTTACAAGTGGCTGAGATGGTCTCTGTGGTGCCAAATTCAAAGTACCAGAGCTTGTTTTTCATCCTGAGAAGAAAGAAAGACATAAAGAGAGAAATGTAAGAATGATACACAGGCATCCATCTTATTCTGGCACATCCACTTTCAAGATAATTTCTGGTCAATTCATATCTCATATTCCATTATTTCATATTGAATGTTTTTTGGTTGTATTGTGTTCAAAGTGAATACCAGTTTAAAGTAGCTACTGTTGCGGATACTGAATAAAATGAGGTAGCTGTTCTAACCCAACATTCCAACAGAGAATTTAACATTATTTAGGGCTATTTAGAGCACAGGTAACACTCTCTTGAACACCATAGCGCGGCACTATAAAACTTATTGCTATCACCTTACAAAGAAGAGGTGCTATGTCTTTGGTTGAATACATTAAATGTAAAACATCCACCCAAACATCCATAAATTCTGATCTTATCATTTTGAAGAGCAAATCTACTAACCTGAAAAACATGCAATGCATCCCCTTCACTGGATCTTTATAAATTACCAATTTTTCTGGGTCTTTTTTAAGGTGTTGGTTTACCCTTAAAAAATGTTCTACTGAGTATTTTAGCTATACTACTCATTTAATTTTATATGCCCAATTACCCAACCCACTTAGGTAACCATTAGGAAACTCCCTATCACAAGTGATGCTCCAACACCAGGAGGGTAAAGACTATCACATGCCTCCTCCGATACATGTGAAGTCAGCCCTCGCTTCTTTTCGAAGTGCCACTGATGCAGCACTGCTGAGCAGTCAGCGCTTGGAGGAAAGGGCAGCGACTCGGTTACGATACATCGGCTCACAGACACAGCCTTGTGCTGATCAACATCACCCATTGGAGTGATTTGGGGAGAGAGCGCCATCTACCCACCCAAAGAGAGCAAGCTAATTGTGCTCTCTTGGGGTCCGGTAGCCGATGACAAGCTGCATAAACAGGATTCGAACCGGCGATTTCCTGATCATAGTGGCAGCGTTTAGCTTGCTGGACCACTCGGAGCCCGAGCTATACTTCTCATTTGAAAAAAACAATGACCAAAAAAAAAACAAAATGAAATTCACATACATATTTAAAATATTCAATTTTTTCTTAAGTTGTTATGCTGCAAATATGTGACATTGTAATCTTTTTTTTTCAATAGAAGGCTCAACATTTTTGATGCATTTGTTTATATTGTATGGTGAACTTGTGACTTGTCCTGCACTAAATACTAATTTACGGAAACGCTACAGTTACATTTACAGCATCTCAACATTTTCAGCACTCTGTTTTAAAATTGCTACTAATACTGCAGAAAGAAAGAACACACACTCTATTACACTTAGTGAGATTGGATATGAAAGTGAGGTTGTATGAGAAGACTAATGACTTTCCCCTTATTTATCATTCTCATCTTATAATTCTCCACATTGTAACACCTTCTAACTGAGCATATTAGCTATACTGCTGATTTTGTATGTTTATTATGGCTGTGATTTTAATCTAGCTAGCTACAGTATATCCACTGATCCACTGTAGCACTGAACGTGCTACACAAAATAAACCCAAACAATCCCCTCATACAATACCACTACAATCCCATCCTATTACAGTGTTGCAAAAATAAAGTTATGCTATGTTACTGTTATTCTCTCCTAGGCCATGCTTAAGCCACTACTACAGTGATGTAAACCAGACAAAAATGCAAAAGCTCATAATTGTTTTCCACCAATAAAGTAAAAATGACTGTGTTTGTGGAATTTTAAAGCAGCACTATGCTAACACATTGGCATTTCTTGCTCTGGAGACAGCATGGAGGTGGAATTTGGACACACTTTAACATGCATTTTACAAGCAGAGAGATACAGAACCATAATCTGAGTTAAATGTCTGTCTTTTCTCAATCACACCTTTAACAAAAGCAAATCTAGTGTCTCTGAAAAAGCAGCTGCTCTGTCACTGGAACAACAAACGAGTGTGTGTTGACACACCCGTATGATAATGCTGGTGTGACAACAAACACCATGGAAGGAACACTGCCTTGGGTTGTCAACAGATCAAACAGGTTTCCCCGACTGATCCGCAGCACACAACAAACCTCCTGCAAGCACAGAAGTTCATGCTCAATTCCAGCCTGGAGGGCAGAACTCTGTCAAATTGCCACAGTGTAAGCTTCTGGTGGTGTGTATGATGTGTGCGGAATGAAATCATGACTGCTCATTTGTGTGTGTGTCTTTCTACTGCTTAGAGCTTAGAGCTGAAGAGAAAAAGAAAGTTGGCTGACTTCAGATTAGAATAAATTGACCCATATTTACTTTTTTTAAGTGGGTTACACTGAGGACTCAGCGTTAAATGAATCATACCAGCAGATTCTTTCTTTATGAATCATGTCCAAGTCTCTATGTCTTTCTCTCTCTCTCAGGTGTTCTATTACAGTTTCTCCTGTCCCAAAAGATTCGGCTACCTCTGCCAAGGCAGAAGAGCTTTGAGCCAGATCATCCCCCACCCCTCTGCCCTTCCTCTGGCCGATTGAAATATTGATGTGCTACACAGAAAGCTCGAGCAGACAGGTGTGAGAGAGTATGAGTGGCAGTGAACATGGCTTCAGCTTCTGCAGGGAAACTAGAGCTGTGGACAGCAACCTAAACGTGATATCAAACATGGGCACTGAAAGGCCACAGAGAGGAGAGCACACAGCAATAGCTTAGAGAAGCGTAGAAACAGAAACAGGCCGTTTTGGTGCAGAGTGTCTGTGTGTGTGGGTGAATTTGAAAGAGTACCAAAAAAAGGAGAGATAATTTTAGAAGCTAACATCAAGTTAAAAAAGAACACAGTGTCACAAGGTCGCTGTAAATCCCAAACCCCTACAAAAGTGTTGCGTTTCCACTTTGCCAACAAAATGAGCAATTTACACCTATACCACCCCATTAGAACGTCCAGCACTGCGGAGCACTGCTGATAATCACAACATGCTTGTTTAATCAACAAGCTCCGAGGCGTCTGGAGACGGACAGTGTAAATTATGTCAGGGTGTCATACGTAAGACGGACGACCCACAGAAGTAGGTGATAAAGTACCAAAATGAAAGCAATCCATGTCATTTGGAACATCCAATTATAAATGTTGCATTCGTCAGTCAGTACATGACCCCATTTACACCTATAAAGCCAAGCTATGAAAAAAGATGCAAGTGTAAATGCACCCGAAATACAACTAAAACACTCCTTTAGAAAGCCTTTAGAAAGAGGTTTGTAGATGCGAAACAGTCTGGTAAAGGATTCAGATAGATCTCAAAACAGTTAGATATCTACAATTCCAATTTACAAGTGGAGATCATTTAATTCAATTGCAAACATGGCCAGTTCAGACTGCAGAGGTAGAACTAATCACCTAGACAAAGACAATTTCAAGAATCTGGGCACACAGTAACAGAAGACATGTTTGGTACTAATCAAACCCAGTGTTTGAGCAGAATAACCCATACCAACTATGAAACATGGAGGTGAACATTTCATGTTTTTGAGATGCTTTGCTGCAACAGGACCTGGGAAGCTGTCTATCATATAATTCACTAGGAATTTGTTACTGTAGGATGCTTGAGGTAAATGTGAGACCATCTGTCCAAAAGCTGAAGCTGAAGAGGAGGTGGACCACGCAACTTGAAAACAACCCAAAACTTTCCAGTAAATCCACGAAGCAATGGCTCAAAAGAAAGAACTGGTGTTCTAGAATGTCCAGATCTTAATCCTATTAAAGTGTTGTGTGTTTGGATTTAAAATGGGCTCTGCTTGCAAGGAACCCCTCAAACATCACACAGCTGAAAGAATTGTGCATGGAGAAGTGGGAAACACTTTCTCCCAGTTGATGTCAAAGACTGGTAGAAAGTTATAGGTAATGTCCAATTAGGTTATTTCAACCAAAAGTCCAAGACACTATCCTAAGGCACTCCTGGTAATTTTGGGTTATGGTAGGTTTTGAGTACAAATGTCCAAAGAGCTGTTTTTTCTTACATGCGGCTGAGATGGTCAGCCAAAGATCACCTAACCTTTAGGATTACACAACCACAAAAAACACACACACACACACACACATCAGTCTGACTCTAAACTAGAATGGCCAGGTCAAAGCCGGATCTTAATCCTAATGAGATGCTGTGGGTTTGATATACTGTAATTTGGGGTCTGCTTAAAGGAAACCCCTCAAACATCACACAGCTGAAAGAATAGTGCATGGAGAAGTGGGAAACACTTTCTCCCAGTTAATGTCAAAGGTTATAGGACATGTCTAATTAGGTTATTTTAGCCAGAAGTGCAGAAGACTCTTCTAAGGCACTCCTTGTAATTGTGGTTTATGATGGCTTTCCACTACTAATATCTAAAGAGCTGTTTTTCTTACATGCGGCTGAGATGGTCAGCCAAAGGTCACCCAACCTTTAGAATTACACAACGACAAAACACACACACACACACACCTCAGTCTGACTCTAAATTAGAATGGCCAAGTCAAAGCCGGTTCTTAATCCTACTGAGATGCTGTGGGTTTGATTTAAAATGGGCTCTGCTTGCAAGCTGCCCCTCAAACATCACACAGCTGAAAGAATAGTGCATGGAGAAGTGGGAAACACTTTCTCCCAGTTGGTGTCAAAGACTGGTAGAGGGTTATAGAAAATGTGTACCTGAGGTTATTTCAGCCAAAGAGGGAAATAACACCTTAAAAAGGAAAAAAGGTGTCCTAACAAAAAATATTATATTTTTGTTCATTACATTTTACAACTAAAGTAATGACAATTAAAATGTATTTCATTTCATTGCATAGTTATGTATGCTATATATCCTAATACTGTTCAAATGAAGATCAAGGGGTGTCCTAATTTTTGCATATGACTGTAGATTGTAGAAACATATCCTCGATGACTCCTTACATGTACAACCATAGCCAGTGCTAGTACTTTAAGACCTCCTTCTGTCTTCCTTTTTTTCCCATCACACACTTCAGCAGCCTGCTACCTTTGCTCTGTCAAATTAAAGGATTATGAGCATATTTGAGATCACAATTAGACACACTTTAGGCTCTCAATGGGGCAAGCTGCCTAACCTCATTATCTGGCTTCCACTTGAGAATTTGTGTAAAAAAACAATTAGCCTGCGATTTTCTCCCGCCTTCAGTGTGACGTTAAGAAATGGAAGAAAATCAAGCCGGATGTTCGCACCACGTAACAATTCCCTCAGCAAAAGAGCAGAAAATTCTCCTAAGGAACTCCTGGTAATTGTGGTTTATGGTGGCTTCCCAGTACAAATATCTAAGGGCCATTCCACCGAATGGGTGCCATTTGCTTGTTGTATCTCTTCCAAATTGAACTTATTTTTTTTGCCTTTTTTTTACATTGAATCTAATAAGACATGTATTTAACCATTCAAAACATGTACTTGTCAAACTCAGGCAGCTTTACTTAATTTTTTATTAGGTTTCTAAGCCGAAGATGGTTACAAAACTAATGTGACATTTAAAAAGCATGTTTAAAATCAAGTCGACTAATTCCTTTAATTTTCACCCAAGAAAGTCTTAATGGTTGACTGCATGTTCAAAAAATTGATATTTATGGCAAAAAAATCACTCCTGTTACTGGCACTCATTCATGTTAGTTTTTATGTTTTGATGTTTTTTATGTTAACAGGAATGAGTTTTTAGCACAGAATTAGCAAAAACATGAAAAATAGCTAAATGGCATCTATGCTAATAGATCATATTCTAGTGATGTTCCCAAATTTGTATTTAAAAAAATAAATAAGATCTAAGAATTAATTTAGGTAAGAAAAATGAGTGTTGAGATTGACCTCCTCAGTCATAGTTACAATAAGATCAAATATACAGAAAAATAAATAAGGGAACTTAATTTTGGTCTTCCCATGATCTTCAGAAGAACCAGCTGATGTAACTTCCTGTTGTAGATGTGACTTGTTGTAGAATGTTCCAGATTTTTTAGAAGGGATAATGTTTTACGGTAACAGGAATGAGTGAAACCCAGGGACACAACTGAAATGTGTTTGTTAATTTAAATATTATGGATTTAATTATGAAAAAAATATTTTTAAACCATAAATGGGCTTTGGAGTCACACAACAATGCAAATCTCTAAAGGATTTTAATAATTATATTTTATGGTAACGTTTATAGGTAGAGAGTGGGGATAGATAAATGCTATTTCTTCAGTGCTCTAGGTAGAATTTATTAATGTTTTAAATTACATATCTTATTTTTGAAATTAGGTCAATATATAAGACAATATGCTTAATAATACAATGTATTTTAAAGTTATTTTGTGTACACATTTATACATGCCATTTTCTGGGGACCAAAATGGCGAAATGGCCCTAAAGAGCTGTTTTTCTTATATGTGGCTGAGATGGTCAGCCAAGGGTCACCTAACCTTTAGGATTACACAACGACAAAAAATAAATAAATAAATAAATAAATAAATAAATAAATAAATAAATAAATAACACACACACACACACACACACACACACACACACACACACACACACACACACACCTCGCACTGACTCTAAACCACCTCACCACAGATAGCCATCTCACATAATCCTCTCTCAGAGCGATGACCTGTTAACCCGTGGGATCACTGTGGTGGCCGGCCACAATGCAGCGTCTCTGACTGACCCTAATCTAGTAAGATCTAAGTAGCCTCTGGTTGACTCATGAGGGAATGGGTGTGTAGGATCCCCTGAGGGGTCTGAAAGGGCTTTAAGATGGGATGGGCTGGGGGAGGGTTAAGCATGTGAATACTCACACTGACACCCAACCGACCATCACTGACCACCATCCATCCACATGGTTGGTTTCCAACAATTTCCATTTAGCAGATAAAGCCTGTGATTAGGAACGTTATCAGATGAACACGGGCTGGTGTTTAATTAAACCTTTTCCTTTCATATACAGCTATGTGAAAAAAACTCCCTCAGAAACCCCCATTATGTTCAACTGTGAGGAACAGCAATGTGCAGCAAATGTTCCCAATTGAAATTAGCCTGTGCTTAACAGTATGTACCAATCCAAATAATATATTTCTCAATAAATGTTATTTGCAATATAAATATTCCATTAAATGTAACATAAATATAATCAATATTTTGTATAATTACATGTTTCACCCTTTACATATACCCTTTACATTAACTTATTATAACTTACAGTTTTCAAACAACAATAAAAAAATAAAATGGCCTCAGTTTTGGCCTAAGTTGTATATTTGTTGTATATATTGTGTACTCACACTAGGCACAATTTGGTCAAATCTTCCTGAAATACAGTTCCTCCACCTCCCCACTCCACTGCTGGCCTGCACTCACACTGTGTTTAAACAATCCGTGCCGAGCACACTTATGTCACTCACTGCTCAATGGGCTAGTTGGTGTTGTGCCAAATTCAGCCCCCCTCCATGAAAAGCACTCTCTCTCTCGGAAGCACATCTTCTTGATGAAAGTGGAGATTACTCGCTTTAACTTACTTAGAAATACGCACCAAAAGTCACTAGTCAAATGAGGGTCAAAAAAAAATCTGTTATTTTACAGTTTACATTAGAAGAAAATTTATTTTTACATTTGAAATGTATAACAGGGGAAATAAATAACAGGAGTGCTAAATTTTATCTTACATAGCAGATGTTGGAGAGTTGAGGAGAATCCTGCTGGAGAACCTTATGGTCTGCCTTTTGACTAGGAAGGGTTGAATCTGGCCATGTTGGTAGTTGCTTTAAATGATCTTTACTTATGACATATTTTTGAGTATGTGTAAATAAGCTTGTAAAGAAACATTTTTATGGGGTTTCCTGTATGCTTTTTATGGGGTATGCCAAGCTAGATCTATTTACCTGGGGTATGTCTTAGCAGCCTTAGGCTGAAACCTGAGCATCTTGCTCTGTATCTGAACCTGTGACCTTTGCAAATAATCTGCTACTAGTGCCACTAGTCCATCTTGCTTTAAATCAACAGAAGTGTGACTTTTTTCAGAGTGTGCAAAAAAAAGAGTGTGCACCTCATGGTCCAGCAGTGTTGTTTAGATATGTTTATCTACTGTATATCTGCTATATCTAATTCATATGGATATGATGTAAAATGAATTGAATCAAATGAAAGTGAGTCAATCGAGTGAGCGCATTGCTTGTGTACTGTATATGAATCTCCACAGCCTCACAGAAAAGTGCAAAGGTAAGGCACATGGATGACTCAGGTCTAGTTTCAGGTAGCCTGTGGTGTGAAACAGACCCTCGCGGTGCGCATACGACCTGCTCCACAGCGGGAGAGAGGGGGGAGGCTCTGCCGGGCTGTTCTTTTGGCAGCAGTCAGCGACAATGAGGAGGAGAGGAGTATATTTATCCGTCCACACCGCGGGTCCGGAGCAGCAGGGAACGACAGGTTCCAGAACACAGCCACGCTGGGTCTCTTCTGGACCCCGACACACACACATATGTGCAAGCCGTGGGACACACACACACACACTCACACACCCACACATATAACATGCAGTCATCACACACTCATACACTCATGCACCCATACACAGGGCAGTGTACACACACAGACAGCGCAAACACAGACATATGGGTTATGAAACCCAACTTGGCATGCGGGGACAGACTCGCCGAGCCTGGGGTTAGGACCATATTTGGCCTTTTCCTGTGGCATGTCACATGATTACTCAGCAGCAGCTCTTTATCACAACAGCTCTCAATCAATCTCATGCTATTTATTACCTTAATGAACCAGCGGAGGGGGTCAACAAGTGCAAAGGACAGGAAGGTGTTCTCAATTATACTGAAGATGTTTACTTCCCGCAATGCATCAAACGTATATACCGTATTACCATACGAGAGCTTTTCCAAAAAATTATGATAAATTCTGAGAATTTATCTTACAAACACATATTCATTATGCTCAGATAAAATTTGTTTAATGTAGGAAAAAGAGTCTTATCAGGACATAGGGTACATCCGCTACTCATTAATATTGCTGCTAATGATTAACAGCCTAAGTCTAAGTAGCAATGACATATTTGTTTGTTACATTGCCAGTGACATGTGTGCCTTAGTGAATAAGCCACTGTCCTCATTTTCCCCCATACTGACAGCCCGCTCAGCTCCGTTCCTCTCCTCTCCTCAGATCAATGCAGTAACGACTCAGCAACTGACTGGCTTACTGTCCGTAACATAATGTGCTAATAATCAATACCTTCTAACATCTTTATAACATCATGACAAGGGCTTAGCATGAACATCATGTTACACAGCAATGCGTGGTAAAAAAATAAAAATCCATTACTTCTAATATATAAATGTCCTTTTTTCACAAGCTTTAATATGTATATTTAGCAAAACCAGTTTTTGTTTGCTGTTCAAATAAAGCTGAGGGTTCTAAGAAAGGAAGCAGCTTTACCTACCTGGCTTACCACCATTAGGCACTATTATAGCAGCTACTAGGAGTGTAACATTTTTGAATATCGTGAACAATATTATACCCTGAAATATTGTGCCAAATCTCCCATCCCTAATTATCACATCAGGGTACTACTTTTTTGCTGTTTTTAGCAAAAGAAAAAATCCACTGTTCTTATTTCCTATTATAAATCACCTCGAGACAGATTATATCTGTCCAGTCTCATTAAATTGACTTCAGTCCTGGATATATGTAAATATATGGAGTGCATTATTAGTATCATGACAATCTGGATCATTTATTTTTGTTACATATCTGATACAATTCTTGTATTTTTAGACCACAGTTAGGGGTGTGCCATATAATTTTGTATGCATTGATAAAATTTAATTTTCATTTTGTTGCAGTAGTGTATTATTGAAATATTTTTTTTAATTCAGTGTTTTGTCATATCGCCAAGAGTATTGTTATCACAAAAATACCATAGAATTAGCAGCCTCCTTGCAGATTTGTGCAGCATGCTATCATTTTAGTAATAGTAAACAGCTGGTAACACTTTACAATAAAGTTACATTAATTAACAGTACCAGTACTTATGAAAGAAAGTCTTAACTAATTACTAATTTAAACTAGTTAAGACATTTTTTAATCCTTACACATTTTGGACTAATATGGACTAATATATCAGTTCATTATTTTTAACATTATTACGTTTAGTGTCTTAACTAGTGTCAATTAAAATAGTTGAGACATTATTAACCATTTAACAATGTTATTACTATTGTAAGTACTGTTATTTAAGACCATTAATGTGAAGTGTTAGCAAACAGCTCTTTGTATTGCACATCATGACAAAAAATATCTGTGGGCTTTTTTCACAGTTGCCTCACCTAGTTTTCTCGAATGTTAACCACATGTTAGCCTCTTTCTCTCAAAATAAATGGCTCTAGGCCATCTTGCTAGGGTCAGCACTTATTAAGGCAGACTAAAAGAAGAAAAAATTCTGTATATAATGCTACTTGTACTCAATTCAATCAAAAAAACAAAAACACAAAAAACACAATATACTACATAAATCGTCCATAACTACACTAACTTCACTACCCTTAGCTGGCTGGCTAACTACACATTAGGTCACATTGGTCAATTTATGCTAACAACAGACATATCAGGAAAACTGCAACCTATTGTATAGGCTAATGTGCAACTCCATGTAACGAACAGAAAGATCTTACAGAATAACTGAGGCTGTCATTCAAATAATTTTTATGTGTAACCCCACCTTTCAATTAAATATTTGATTTTTTTATGAAAAACATTAAAAAAACGGATATTCTTATAACATAAACTAACTGTTGGAATTAGTTTTTAAAGAAGAAGAGTTTTAGAGAGAAAAAGTACATGACACTATAGAGAATAGGAACAAAAGGTTAAAAGGAGGTCCTGGGACCCTGGACCAATTGTGAACAAGATTAGGTCAAACAAATTTGTTGGCACAATTCAATTACCATATTTTTTCACAATAAGGCACACGTAAAATCCTTTAATTTTCCCAAATAATGTCAGTGCGCCTTATGTATGAGTTTAACCAGTAAGGTTGTAAGGAGCAGTAAAGCCACTCTGCTGTAGCATTATAAAGAGTTTCAGTGTAGTTCTCCAGCAGTATTAACATTAGCTGCTAACAACGCAAAGTGCTAGCTCTTTGGCCATCCAGAAGTGAGTATTATTGACCTGTAGCCTGCTGCTAATTTCGGCTAGCACTGCTGAAGCAGCATTAGCCACTAACCGTGCTAGGCGCACGCTCTTTGGGCATTCAGATGTGAGTATTATCTTCCTGTAGCCTGCTGCTAACCTTGGCTAGCACTGCTGGAGCAGTATTAGCATTAGCTGCCAACCACAGCGCTAGCTACGTGCCCTATTGCCCTGGGTTACCGGAACATTCAGGGTTTCACAGGGTGTAGCTGTGTTGGATGGCATTAGCTGTTAACTGCTTGCGGTTAGCCGCTAATGCTAATGCTTCAGCTTTAGTGAAAATCTGTAAATCTAAGCTTATTGTGATTAAAGCCAAAAAACCCAGCCTGACCCCACCGATTTCCTGCACATTCTGTCTGCCCTGCCCATAAACTGTCATCATGAGCCTGAGCCTGATTTAAATCCATAATTTCTTTGTAAGTAGAGCGTTAATACAGAACTTTCAAACTACAATACAGAGTTGATTAAATGAGCAAAATCTGTTCAGAATGATGGTAATGAACAGTAACAAAAAAGAAGCATAGCCCTTTTATTAAAAAACATTTTTTTTATTAAAAACAGAACTCTAAAGCGCAATGCAACAAGCGGAGGAGCTACAGGCCGATAATACTCACCTCTAAAAGGCCAAAGAGCGTGTGCTTAGCACGGTTAGTGGCTAATGCTGCTTCAGCAGTGCTAGCCGGAGTTAGCAGCAGGCTACAGCTCAATAATACTCACTTCTGGGTGGCCAAAGAGTTAGCAGTTTTTGCATGGTTAGCAGCTAATGCTAATACTACAGGAGAACTAAACTGTAGCTCTAACACACCACAATTTTTATGATTTACATTTAAGTCAGACTGAATGCTTAAACTCTTATATGCACAGATGTATGAAAACTCAAAATATCTACTTAGAATTCAGCTTTTACAGCTTAAGTTGCAGTGTGAGCGCTCTGGTGTAAAACAGTGATAGGCCAGATCCGCTGTAGTTGCTAGGAGAGGCAGTGCATAAATGTTACTAATGCTTACTTAATGGGAAAGAAGCAGCTGTCTCTGTGAGAAAGGTCCATAAGGGATCATTTATTTCTCTTATGTAATATTAATCAAAATTTATGATATCCCATGTTAACTATACACTCCTCTTCTCTGTAAAAGTGCTGCTCCATGTGGTAAATGATTTGCTATTCGAGACAGTTTGTAATTCAGAGTGAAATCTAACTGGTGCACATCAAGATGATCTTTTTTAGTGTGTGTATTTGTGTTAAAATATTTTAAAAAGGTGATAAAACAGGAGATTGTAATCTAGACACAAAAGAGGAGGTGTGAAAACCTTATACACTCTCTCAGCCGCTTCTGTGTAAACTGAATAGTGGTCCTATTTTTCCTCACCATTGTTTGGCTGGGAAACGGAATGTCAACAGAGTCACTGTTGTTATTGTAATCCAGTAGACAAAGAGTTTTTTTTTCGCCATTTCCATGGGGCAATCTGACACCTCCTAATCCAAAACTTCCTCTCCTTCCCCACGAGGAGGAGGAGAGGGGGGGGGGGGGGTAGCCTAGACTCCCTGTGGAGTCGACTTGCCATTGAAGAGCGCTCTCACTAGCAGAGCACTGAGTACTGACGCAGGAATCACACGAATGCAGTTTAACACAGTGTACGGTCATAAACACACACATGAAGACAAAAACAACAGTTTGTCAATAATAAACCAGACTGTAAAAAAACAAAGATGGCAGCGGGGGCACCAGAAAAAAAAAAAAAAACTTAAACTGGTAATATTCTGTAAGATAGAAAACAGTAAATTATGTTATACAGTGGCATGCATTCTTATCATATTTTCAGATTATCAAACAAACTTCAACATCAAACAAATATATAAACATAAACTTTTTAAATGATGATTTCATTTATTAAGGAAAACAAATCCAAACCAATCTAGCCCTTTGTGAAAAAGTGTTTGCCCCCAATAAATTAACTGTGATTAATCACATTTTTGCAAAGCTGAGTTCAATTTCCCAACTAACCACCATGAAGAAAACATGGAGCACTGGTGAACCTTCCCAGGAGTGGCTGGCCAACCGAAATTATTCTAAAAGGTCACAGACAACTCATCAAGGAGGCCACAAAAGAACCCAGAACAACATTTAAAGAACTGCAGGTCTCACTTGCTTCAGTTAAGGTCAGTGTTAATAATTCAGTAATAACATAGAGACTGTTTGAAAATGGTCTCCACGGAAGAGTTCCAAGGCAAAAAACACTGCTGACCAAAAATAACACAATGACCCATCTCACATTTACCAAAAAACATCTTCATGATTCCCAGGACTTCAGGGAAATAAAAATTTTTGACTGACTTTACAAAAATTGACTTTTTGGGAAGGTGTGTTTCCTGTTACATCTGGCATAAAACTCACATATCATTTCAGAAAAAGAATATTATACTGAATGTAAAACATGGTGCTGGTAGTGTAATGGTCTGGGGCTGCTTTGCTGCTTTGGGGTCTGGACAACTTGCTGTAATAGATGGAACCAGAAATTCTGCTGTTTACCAAACAATCCTGAAGGAGAATATCTGCCCATCTGTTCATGACCTCAAGCTTAGAAGTACTTGGGCTCTGCAGCAGGATCAGTTCGGATAGTTTTTTTCATTAATAAAAAAATATATAATTTAAAAAGTGCTTTTTATATTTACTCAGGTTATGTATGCCTGCTATTAAAGTGTGCTTGATAATTGAAAAAAATATCAGTATGACAAAAACAGCAAAGAGCAGGTGCTTTCTGCCAGAATGAAGCATTTTAAAAGTTTTATCTGTCAAAAAAGCAAAGATGGCCGGGTGCAAGTGTAAATTATGTGTGTTCCAAAAACATTTATTACCTCTTAAAATAATGACATTTACTTTCTCTATGTGTAACATAATTGCATTGCCAAAATACTTCAAAACTGAGAAATATAACACTACTCTTTTTTCAATATAATGTCTGCAAAAACGTAACTTTCTGGCAACAGTGGTTTACATTTATTTTCTTGCAGTTATAAATTTAATGTGACATATTTGATATAAATGCATAATAACCATACTTTTTTGAAAAAGTACAGAAAATCTTTATTTTAATTATAAAACTTTTTTTTAATGATTAGTATCCTTAAAAATGCCAACTAAAGGCTAATTCATGTATAGCACTTTCTTTGTATAAAATCATGACACAAAAAAAAACTTATGTTTTTGTATGCACATTCTGCTGTGTCATCTCAGCACTACACTGGTCAAAAAACTAGAGTGCAAAACAGGATCCCTTTCTCCAAACTGAAACAGTTCAAATATCTGTTAAAAAGGATTTTAGAGGGCTTTATTTGACATGCAGCAATAATGAACAGCCAGTCAACAGCTGAACTGCATAGCAACCACCACTCATGTACCATCTGGCAGCACACAGAGTTTCAGAGCGCTTTTTCTCTCCACTTCTAAACCACTACGCTTGCCCCTTATTAGAACCCGGCGGAGTGACAGATGCAATGCTCTGCTAAATCTAAAGACTGAAGCAGATGCAGTGTTTAGTTTTTTTTTATTTATTTGGCAGTGCTTTCTGTGGCGTTGTTAGATGACTCACTCTGGGGTTAGTCATTAAATGCTACAGTGTGCTTGGCTCATAATATAGATATTTCTCTCTCACTCTCTCTCTCATCTCCAGCTTTTTGTCCTTTAGCCATTTGAAAAATAATTAAATAACTCAGAAAAGGCTCTGCTAAAACCAGGGGCAGCAATAAAAGAGACCCTAAGGATGGGGTGTAGAAGACTGGCATGCTCTGAAAGCATGAGCCACATTTCAGCACACTCACAATAGTTTGGGAATCTGGGTCCATAAATTATTAATAATGAGGATCTGGACTAAACCAGCTAATTCAGCCGGCTCACTTCCATCACACTGCTTCTGTGTGTGTGTGTGAGTCATTAGAACCTGATTAAAAGGCATCTACACTATCACTGCCATTGCTACTGTTACACTGTAAACAAAATGAGTCTCTGTATAGATACTGCCTGTCTTTATATAATCTTAACAGTCAGAATTTTACAATAAAGCTCTGTTACAAAGCCATTTCACTGTCATGTGTAACATGACCTACTTATTACTGCTGTCTCTACTATTAATATTGTCTTAACCCTTTTCATTAGGTTTTTAAATTTAGGCTTAAGAAGTTCTTATGTAGCATTTTTTTTAGTATTACATTAAATATTTGATCAAAAACTGGAAATTGGACTTTGTTACGTCCTAAAAATTTGTGATTTAAGTGGTACCAGCTCATATCGGAAGAGACATTTGATACTGAAAAAAACGCCAATCAATGGAAATTTGAAAGTTTATGCCACAACTCCTATTTACTGCTGGCTGCTTAAAATTTCACTCTTAAAAAGGAGCCAAATTTCACTCTTAAAAAAATGCCTAAAACTGGAAATTGGACTTTGTTACATCCTAAAAATTAGTGATTTAAGTGGTACCGGTTCATATCAGAAGAGACATTTAATATTGAAAAAAGCAAATCAATGGAAATTTTAAAGTTTATGCCAGAACTCCCATTTTCTGGTGGCTGCTTTAAATCTCACTCCAAAAAAAAGAGCCGATTAGCTTGTTGGCTATGTAGAGAAGGGCCAACGATAATTTGGTGCTGGTTGTTCTGGCTACTGCCAGAGCTTCTCCACTAGCCACACAATATCACAACCCCACCCCCCGCTCTCTTTTCATTGAATGGCAGGACTTTATCCATAAACAGACACCATGTTGAGCGTTGTGAGAACTTCCATTCATATTTTAAGCAGTGACAACTCTCCTCATTTATAACATCTCTGGGAAATGTCTGTGGGAAAAGCTGAATATCCAGAACAAGCCAAAAAAATTATTGTTTGTTCATTATTGAGCCAAATGCTACAAACTATTAAAGAGATTATAGTCAGATTCTATCAGTGATTTGGATAGTGATTATTTGCCCTTCAGTTTAAAGTATTTTGGTTACTCCAATATTCATGGAGATTGAAGCCAGGAATTGTGTGACTGGAAAAAACTACCACATTGCAAAGATGGCCACAAAAATGGCTATTATAATTTTGGTACAAGCTCACTTTAAACACTGATTATATTAAGTTTTGTGAGGTTAAACCACTTTGTTGGGTTGCTGACTTTATATCACCCAAACATACTTTGTTATCTTCCCTGCTATTTCATGTTTATGATAGATGAAATACACTCCATACACTGACAACACTGTTTTATGCTGATTTGCTGAATTGTTGTCATAACTGTTTATTACAGTTAAAAAAGCCTATTTATAACCATGTTATTTTGCCTAAGAGAAAAACACTTATTTTCATTTTATAGGGGGCTTGTAAAGAAAAGAGAGATGAGGTTTACGTTTACGTAGAACAGTTTACATTACTGAGATGGCTCATAACCACTCACAGAAAGGTGCTATCTGTGTTATCTGAGTTTTCTTGGTACAGTGATACAGTTAGTTAGCTGAAGAGAATGTAGACATTTGGTCCTTCTCCCTTCTCTGGTTGGCATAGAGTTAGCTTTTAACCTGTCCATTTTTGGGGCATTAATAGAATGAATTAATGAGATAACTAAAAATGAGGTAACTTAACGTTACAATTTGAAGAGTAGGAAATGGTACATTTTACAGATATTTTATCATCAAAATCATTATTCAACTATGCCAAAGAAATATAGAGATTCGTTTTTAATTTTGTTGCTAGTGTTTGTTTTAGTACTATATTTTTTTTTTACCAACCTCAACACACTCATACACTCTCTGCAGTCATATCCTTTGAGTGTTCTTGAAAAACTGCTCTGTACTGCCTACAATTCATTCAGTTGCAACCAAGAAATGTTATTTGTTGTTTGTGCTAGAAGACTTTACTGACTCCGCTGTCTATCATGCTGAAGCCTTGGGGGAAGAACTTGCAAGAAGGACCAGCCGCAAACAAAACAGGCCCTATTCTGGAGCAATTCTTTTAAGTTGAGCTGCCAAAGGCTACATGGGCTTTTTATGGCATGCCTGAATAGATGCATCAGCTGATGAGAGCAGGGGACAATACTGCAGCTTCACTTCAAAGCGGGCCCCAAACAGCTACTGTAAAGAGCACTGCAGGCAGAGAGCAGCTCTTTCTTAAATGACGAAGGCGTCGTATGTTTGGTGCTGATAGTGGTCACCCCCAAGTGCTATTACAGGATTAGCCTGAGCTATTACTGTGTAACAGTTGAAAGACTCATAGGCAATAGTGGAACCCCAATGCTAAATCTGTGTTTAAAGGACGAAGAACGTTTCTGCTGGTGGTCCCTGCACACGCCACGGCATGTGAGTGTGCTGCTTTTTTTATGTCACCCCAGCCCACTGCACTTACTCATCAGACAAATTTGTTCTGGCACTACCTTGCACATTTATTCAATGGTACAATTAAAGGGAAATAATAGACAAGCACTTGAAATTAGATGCTATCTTTTTTTTACTCTCCCACTCAGAACGCCCATCTCTTTAGGAGAGACGACCAGTTTGCCTTCCGCTAAGTTCGCCTTAATTAAGAAGCAGCATTCACTCCAGCTCTTCCCACAGCTAGGGAACAGAGTGAGTCGGCAAGCCAATAACGTGCTCAGCCTGACATTGACCCAGCTGGCTTTCACAACAGAGGAAAGGAAGCAAAAACGCTCCAACTCATCAAATTCATCATCGTTTTCCTGTGTAAATGTCTATTTCTCAAGGTCAAAAGGCAAAACATCATCTGTATCGACTTTGCATTGGAGGACGTTGAATTAGTACACAGGGCATGACTTAATGTTCCTCACCACTGAGAAACTGTCATGAAAAGCTGTAAAGGAATGTAATGTAAGGAGTGTGAAGGATCCTGGAACACACTCTTCACTCAGAACTAGTATTATGGTCAAAACTGCAAGAGATGAGTTCAAGTCAAGACCAAGACCAGGTGTAGCTGCGATCAAGGTTCATACACTTTTTCTTTTTAAATCAATACATTTCCATGATTTTTTCCATGACATTTCTATGCCTTTTAGGCAATTTTTTATTACTATATGATTTTCAAAACATCAGTGCAGACATGGACAATAAAAACAAAAATCAACTAAAACTATAATATAATTAAATAATTATAGCAGGCTTAAAATGAAATTTTAATAATAAAATGTGTGGCAGATCCTGAGAGCTCCATTGTGTAGGGCTAAATTACTGAATTAACTCTGAGCTGATAGATTTTCTCTATGGAAACACAAAGATTTGTAGACCAAATTCCCAAATTCCCATGAAAATTTTCTGGGTATTTTTATTTATCCTTTTCCTTTTCCTTATCTAGGCCTAGAAATTGCTATTTTTAGATTCCATGACTTTTCCAGGTTTTTCATGACCAAGTGAAACCTAAGATAGAACATAGGATAAGAAAGTAAGAAAATAGGAATAAAAAAACAAATATGTATTGTTTTAATGATTTAATATCAATTATTAAATATCACAGCCTAAAATTATTATTACTGCATTTTTCACACTGGATTATAAGGTGCACTTTTAATAAATGTCTATTTTCTGGTCTACGTTTATACACAAGGCACACCAGATTGTAAGATGCATTATGCAACAATAGTTTAAAAACAGGGGTGTCGCCATGTTTTCCTTATAATTCAGCAGGTCTTGCCGCTGGGTCGTGGTGGGAAGTAGGTTAACTAAGCTAAGTAAAGATAAGCTAAATAAACAAAACTGTAATAAAAAAACACTTTCTTTCAAATGTCAAATGAGCACTCAATGTTAATCTACACATATTTCTCTCCTGTAAACTGTTTATTTGGGTGAGTAAAGCGCTACCATTTATATACAGTAAGCTTAGATTCCCAAATTTCACCAGTAGTAAAAGCTGGAGAATTAGCATTAGCGGCTAATGCCACCTGACAGGGCTACAATGAGGAACCCTGAGTGTTCAGGTAAGCCAGGGTGCTATCAGCTAACAGCTGTCCTATGTAGCTGATTTTAACACCGTAAACACGCAGACTTTAGTCCAAAATACTTACCTCTGAACAGGCAAAAGAGCTAGCGCTTAGCAGCTAATGCTAATACTCCTTTATAAAGCTGTACTTCAGCAGAGTGGCTTTACTGCTCCTTACAATCTGACTGGTAAAATTCATACATAAGAAGCACTGGATTATAAGACACACTGTTGATTTTTGGGAAAATTAAACCAGTTGTTATAACAACAATTTCCTAGTGCTCCTCACCTCAAGACCAAGACAAGAAACCAAGACCAGACATAAATAATACAATATTACTCAACACAGAGCTTCTCCTGTGCTGCTATTCAGCTCTTACGCGATCCTGAACCTAGACACGCAACAGCACCACAATAGGTGATTGCATAAAACTCTTCCACGTCACAAACTGTCTGCAATTACTGACTGTAGCCAAGCAATAACAATCGATTGATTTTGCCAGGTAGCTGCTGTTTATTAATTCATTGACTTTTGAGAATTGCCCAGCAGTTAAAATATACTACCACAAAAAAGTACAATACAACACCATTTCCTACAAAAACTACACAAAAGTAGCACCTCTTTTAACACCATTTTATCTTTTTTTTCAATTGATTTCTTTTTGCAGGTCAGGTTCTTAGAGAGTGCCGTGCTATAACAAAAAAAGTGAGAAACAGGACGATTTACACATTTTTTTTAACATTTAAAGAATAAACAATATTCTTCTTTTCATTGTTCTTAATTATTATCTACTGTCTGATTTAAATGCATAGTTTTTCCAACAAGCCAGGATTTTTGTAAATGTTCTGCCTGATATTACACCCCTAAATCTGAAGGAATTATGTTCAAGCACTAAATAATAAGGTTTCATGTTTGATAAGGTACATTACTGAAAAGCAGAACTGTAATTGTAATAGAAAAAATAGAAAAATAGTCAAGTAAATTTGCAACTGTCAAAATATAATGAATAAAATCATTAAATTAGCTCTTTCCTGAACTTAAAATTAATACAAATCCTAAACACAAATCAAACAGTTCATGTCCTCCAAACCTTTAGTTTCATTATGTTTGTCTAGTTTTTGTTTTATGTCTATTTTAAAACCTGCAGAATTTGGCATGATTCATGTTACTAATCTTGAATTATAAAGTGAAGTAGAGAAAAAAAAAACAGGCAGCTTTTCCAAGTGTCCTGTGGGAAATTTCAAAAGCCCTCAAATTATTAGTGTGTAAATAAGTATAGAAAATATTTTACAGCAGAGAATAAGGGTTTTGTATCACCTACACCTGTAGCTCGAATATGGGTCAAGGCATGTTAATAGGTTAAAACTGAATATAAATGGCCCTGTTACTCTTGGTGACTGGGATGAATGCCGTAGCTTCTATGTAACTGTCGATTCATAGCAGTGTTGGTTAATCGAGGGCATCTCTTAGGTCACATGGATGGCACTGAGCAGTACAGTTAGAAATATATTTTTAACACAAAAAAATGGCAAATACCACAAAAACTGCAAGCAGATGGGTGACATCAGATTTGGGCTTCATCTTCTAAAATCGTGTCTGGCTTGAGTACAGATGTGAATGATACAACATGTAATAGTAATAATGCACTTTGTGTATCTAAGATTAGAGTGAAATGATGAAAATGATACTGGGAAGACATAACTTCATATCTACATACATGGTAGATATGTCAAGAAAAATATAAAGGCGTGAAAATGTCCTTTTTTTAATAATTTGGGAAAAAAATGTAAAAGTAAAAGGCTGAACTAAGGGTTTTTGGATTTAAAACAAAAGTTATTTTTAAGCTGGTGTTGGGCAGCCCTTTAACAGTGTTTAAAAGGTAGTTTATATATTATTTTTAATTGTTTATTTTTTTTATATCACTTTTACATGTTGCTGTTTTATTTAATTTTACCGTGAAACATTTTGAGCTGCATTTATATGTATAAAAGGTGCTATATAAATGAAGCTTATTATTATTATTATTATTATTTTTATTATTATTATAAACTCTCGCATGAGCCTGCATTCTTCCTCCCCAAGTAAGATCAATATGCAATAAGGTGGACTGTAAATGGGATTGGCAATTACTAGCATTGTGAAGAAAACCTAATAAGATATATATAGACACTTAAATCATTAAAATTGACAAATTCTTACCTGCTGTTAAACTTTTCTGGATGTTTCTCTCTCATCAAGTGGAATCGGTGAGCTATTGATGCATCCTAAAGTGGAAAAAAAAAAAAAAACAGACAAAAAAAAACACAGAGTTATTTTTTTTTCTTTTAAAAGCTCTGAATATAAACTGTATTTTTTGTTGGTATGCAGAGGCACATACTGCCTCCTGGTTTCTACAAAAGAATTGGCCCTAAATCAAATACTATGGACTGAAAGTTCTAAATTGTGCCCTAGGGCCTGAAGCCCATAAAACCATAAGGCTATCCAGACATGACCCAGACATGTCTGCTCAGCCCCCCCATAGAAAAGATCAATCATTAGTGCATAGCTGCTATAGCTGCTCCTAAAAAAAACTGAACCAGAATCAGTTTAAACATGGTTTAAAATTGCTGTGATGAAGAATCACACCCCCTGAACAGTGCTCAACATGGCCAAAACTAAAAAATGAGATATATGAGGTATTAATAGGCCTGCGTTTCAGAGAGTTCCACAGCCAGAGACAGGCCAGTGGCCTGGGGGATAAGGGGAGGGATGAGAGCCCTGTTGCTGTGGCCTGGAGGGAAGATGTTTTAACAGATAGGCCGGCCGGACTGGACAAAGTACACAACCCTGTCAATAAGGCCGCAGAGCGAGTGAGCTTGATGAATAAGTGATCATATCAGCAAGGGTGAAGCTTTCCAGGAACGTGGGTAAAGGGGAAGTGTAAGCGGGGTGAGAGCAGAGGGCAGTGGGAATTGATGAGTTGAACAACATGGCAGTGACAGAGAAAAGCAATGAGCTGAAACAGTCTAAATAACACTAGATTTGTGGGGAAGAATGTTGCTTTAACAACTGAGTTCTTAAATGTGTGTGTTTTTCAGTGTGCCTTGTGTAACAAGCGTACAAACGTTCCTCAGGAATGAGTCAGCATTAAGAATTTAGTCAAATTTTTAATCAGTGCAGTAACAATCCTGCGCTAGACAGAAGTGCACAGCTCTTAGACCGGTGTAATGCGATACAGATCGCTCTGGATCAGTTGAATTGTTGCTTCATGCACATTAGTGATATTGATATTTACATTCTTTCTGTGTTATGCAATGATTTTTATGCTCTCTCCCATGACCTAACTAATTTTTTTCAGTTTCAGATTATTGCATATTTTTTGTGATCAATTTTTTGAAAGCAAACAGGTAATCTTCATGTACAATTTGTACATTTACATTTTATTTCCCTTTTCAAAAAAGGGAATAAAAATGAAACCCATACACAAACTTACAACCTAAAATGCCTTTGACCCCTTAAAACCCTCCTCAAGGCGACACGCCCCCCCAATACCCCCCAACCCCCCCATTCCAGCATTTCAGACCTGAAACACATTCCAAAAAAGTTAGAATGTGTTATTATGATGAGCTTTTGGGCAACATACAGAGTTCCATGCCATATAACATTTTACTATGCAAAACAGAAGCTTCACGTAAACCCTGTCCGGAAGTGGCGTTGGTATTCTGGGCTCAGGGGGATCTGGGATGGACCATCACAGAGTGGAACAACCATTTTTTTACAAGTTTACATCTGAATTGATGTCTATCAAAGGTTCTTCACCTTTTATCTTTTATAGTTCTTTAAGTCTTTTTTTATTCCAGCCTTTTTGTTTTATCTATTGTCTCCACTGAAGAGCATTAACATAACTGTGTTCTTTACAATCTTCTCTTTATTTAAGTTCCCTGATTTTGCCATTACTATGATGTATCACTAAACCTGCAATTGTGCAATGATTTTAAAGGTATGCAGCAAGTAATCTGATTGGCTGATAAGATCCTAACTAATCACTCCAATTCTTTGTTCAACTTCTCCCAACATTTTACACAAAGCACCCTCTAGCCTAATAACATTCAGAGTGATGTTTTGCATTGCTAGGAACAGCATGGCAGTTCGTTCCTGTGTTGTTTGTGCAAATATCACATCAGTGTTACATGCTTTGCTCAGTAATTCAGAGCTAAGAAACAAATGGTTATAATTTATCTATGAAACACCACCAGTGAAGTACAGCTAAGATAGGTAGGTATATATTTAAAACAGTTCTGTTTAAACTAGTTAAAAGAAAACATCCAGGGAGTTTTGTTTTAACTGCCGGGGTGGATTTTTACTTTCTGGACCTGGACTACCCACTTCTGTGTGTAACTATAGGTTTACATAGGATCTCTGGTGGATTTCGCATTTTACAGAGTCTCGGTCAGTGGCTAAACTGCACTTAGCAGGGCATTATTACACATGTTGTAAAATAACATATGACATTGCAACGACTGTTATTAGGGTAAAAATGTCTTTATTTTAAAACGTTTCTAACTGTTGTCCGTCTTGCTCGTGTCACAGTGCTCTTAGCCAATCAGAGGCGATATGTTTGCATGTATGAATATTCATGAGCAAGAGGCAAAATCCTATCGTTTTACCTCCCCTCCACTGTTCTACAGGACTAAAGCACGTTATACAGGATCTCCCGAGCACTTTTTTTTCCACAAAAAAAAAACAACAAAAAAAAACAGCTCACATGGCATTCATTCACACTAGAGACCACAACTAGACATTTGACATAAAATGAATGAAAAACGATGGAATAAGACCTTTAAATTACTCACAATATAATATGCACACTACAAATTTCCATTTCAACTTCCATAGTTGCAATAAATGTAAAAAATCATGGACACTGTTTGTCATTTATGACTAAAAAAAGACATATTTAGCATTCAAAACCACATTAAAACTTTCCCTAACATGACAGACCTCGATCAAATGAAAGTTAGAAGAATGTTAGCGCTTAAAATGCTACTAAATAATTTAAATATTTTATTATGATGATCTATTATTACGAGACAATGATGCTGAGTATTCCTGCTATTATAAAATTACTGACCTACAGTGTAATGAGTCATAATGTTAAATACTGGTTTAATGAGATGAGCTCACTGTCTTCATCTGTCTCCTTTAAGAGGGGTAGGCTCAAGAGGGGTAATTATCAGAAGAAAATTTTCAATTTATCCACAGCCTCCAGCTTTTTCCTTCTGCATCAGTTTCTTGCATGCCTTTATTTTACCAATTAGCTTTTCTCACAGCCTAATCTACAACAAAGGTTTAAGATGACAGGCATGACACTGCAGACTGAATCTGCATCCACTGTGAACTGGATCTAATGTGGTTTATGTGCAGAGTGGATTGGCAGGGCATGATCTCTACAGCGGATGGAAAAACAAGAGTATAGTGACTCATCAAGTCCTTCTCCTCTCAGGCTTGTGGAGTGCGGAGTCTGCAGGAGCGGCGAGTTACTGAAAGCCTGGGGGAGCAGTCTATCAGCACACGCCCAACGAGGGAACACACCACTCGAGAGGCTAAACTGTTAACAATGAATATTACATCTGCTATACAACACATCTACACATCTTTACATGAACAATAGGCCTAATTCACCAAGCATTACTACTACTTCTGCTTCTAATAATAAAAAAAAAACATTTTTATATCACCTTTCTTTCATCAGTTATGTAGTCCAAAATGCTTTAAACATAAAAAAATGATGACAACATTGGTGAGGATAAACTTCTCTTAAAGAAAGTAAAGAGGGGCCCATGCCCCTCTGTTCAGTTACCAATCATAAGCAAAAATTACCATACCACCACACAAGTCTGTTATGTTCAGATGTACTGATATAATTGTAATAGAGGTGGCACAAATATTGAAAATACTCATAATGGCATCAATTAGAAATTACCAGTAGGACTGCTCGATACATTGTTTAAGCATTGTTTTGTATTGTATTGTTTTTTCCCAGCCCTGTCCCAATTCACTAGCTAGGAAAGCGATAGTGTATTGGACCGCGACCCTGACGACACGGGTTTGATCCTGCGTGAGGAGCGGTGTGGTTATTTATTTATTTGTTCCTTTCCTCTTGGGTTTACCTGCTTTGAATTCAACTGTTCTGCAATTGGGTTCAACAACCCTCTGGGCTGGAGAGCTACTAGTCTGTAGCACTCCATCTAATTACAGTTCACAGGCACTTTAACTACGAACAATTCTTCAATTTAAAAACACATAATCTGACATGAATCTTACAAGACTTTTTGTTAAGACTTTTATTTTTAACTTAATTTTTAGAAATATATTGGTAAAAAGGTTTCACTGATCTTTGCAGTCAAAGACATTTGCGACAGCTGGGAGTTGTGTCACGCCAAGTCGTGGCTGCGATGGTGCCTCAAAGGTACGTTCTGGTGTCAAATGCTAAACCTTGATTAAAATCAAAGCAACAGAGCGTAAAAAGAGAAGCCAATTGATAAGTCAGGTTTCAAACTGTAACAGATCTGCTCCCTCTATATTTAGGCGTGCACACGTGCAAAGACAAAAGAGCTCAGTGCTGCCACATCCTTCAGAGGGGACCAAGTCTGAAGATGCCGCACATGTGCACGAGCTCGTGTAGCGGCTGTCACAGCGAGTGACATGGCGGAGGCTCGCGGCGCGTCTCACTCCGCACGCTGTTTCACTCTCTCAGACAGAGAGGAAGCCAGCGAGCGCAGGATTCTCAGAGTCTGATAGCTGGTGGCACGATGATGAAGCCACGAACGGACCGTGCTACGTTAGCACCTGTGCTTGCTTCCTGCCCGGGTCTGCAGGTGCGCCAGCGGTCACACGGGAGAGAGAGGAAGCTCGCTGGAGGGTGCAGGGAGGAGGGGTTGTTGTGTGGGGTCGAGGGGGATAAGGGGGTTGTGTTTTCATAACCCGCACCAATCAAAACCCAGCACAGCACATCTTTAAATAGCGTTGGAGCAGTGCTGATGCATGGGCCCTCTGAGCGCCTGACTGACTGCTGTGGCAGGGCAATCGATCTCAGCTCGCTCACAAAGCTGCTGCTGAAGCAGTGATGGAATGCATTACACCTCTGGTATTACCTTCACCTCATAAAACCCAAAATGTGCTCTACTCACACAAGTTATGGGAGCAAAGTGAAGAAAAAAGAAAAATACACAGAGATATACAGATACAGAATCCTACAGCTTCAGTGAACTGTTGATCAGTTGTGTCAAACTCACTGGATGTACTGGGTGGGCTACATTACATGATGTTAAGTGTCAAGTGAGTTTTTGGCAAAATAAAATTCAGATAATAAACAACAACTGAGCCACTGGCTAAGTAACTAAAGCTTTCAGTAATAAAACTAATTTTAGTACTACTTACAGAATATTCTACTTTTATTTTGGCAATATGTCCCAATAAACATCTTCAGTGTCAGAATTTTGTTTCAGTTTGACCCTACATGTTTCACTGGAATCCCCTCAGACCACTTCAGTTTCTGATCAGTTTCTCTGATTTTGCTATTTATAGGTATATCTTTAAGTAAAATTAACACTGTTGTTGAATTCCATAAACTACAAACAGTATTTCTCCCAAATTCTAAATAAACAAATTGTGTCATTTAAAAATATGGCATTTATTTGCAGAAAATAAAAAATGGATGAAACAACAACAACAAAAAAAAAGATGCAGAGCTTTCAGACCACAAATAATGCAAAGAAAACAAGTTCATATTCAAAGTTTCAAGTTCAAGTTTTAAGGGTTCAGAAGTCAATATTTGGTGGAATAACCATTAATAACTAATGCTGAAATGTTGGTCCACACAGCATAATAAAAATATCTAAAACATCTAAGTAAAACAAGTCTTAAATATATAGTTTACCAAATTAACATGATGTCAAAAAGTTTTTAAGGTCTAAATAAACTCAAGGTTTGCTGTAAACTCTAGTTGTGCTGTATCTAGGGCAAGACCTGATGTGTGTGATAGGAGAAGGCCATGATGGAGGCCAATATCATGACCGAGTGCTAAGCTACGTGACACGAGGCACTGTAGCAGAACACAGTTGATGTTTGCCAATGAGCTGTATACCTTTCAGAAGCAGCTGCCACCATCACATTACAATCCCAGCCGAGCATCTGGAGAAATAAAGGCTTTTTGAACTTTCGGACTTACGCAGTAAGAGGGCACGGAACAAAGAGCTCTGCTAACAAACAAACTAGCTGTGCGTCAGTCAACAGAGGAGCTGGGTTAGAGTTTTCTGCCCTCATTTCTGTAGCAGATGTTATCAGACGGAGCTCTGTGCTGCTGATATGAAATGCTTTAGGGTGATGTCATGACTAGTCCAAGAAGCTGACACCACTGCCTTTGGGGACATCACCCTTACCAATCCCTTACATGGAAGTGAAGAGGGGACAGGGACGCAATGTTCCCTACATTACCCTCTGACAGTATCTGTGCTTCCACTGTCTTACAAATAAAAGTGCTTACGGAGAGTGTTAGAAACACACTTTTGGTTCCAAACTGGATTTGTTTTTTTTTAAAGATGGATCACTAATCTGTAATTAAAGGAAAACTCCGGTGTAAAATTGACTGGTTGTAGTAAAACATAAAAAAGGGAACTAACCTTTGTTGAATAGCCCACCTCCATTCTCCTGCAGCTTTCTAAGATCCAGTAATTTTTATCCATTTGCCCAAACATGCTTTAGAATAGATGATATGGGGCACATTTTGCCCCTGCAGATAAATCGCTTTTTACACCGTTATTCAGGCACAAAGTAGCTCCACACCTAATTGTTAGAATCCAGAGAGCTCTAATATTTAAAACAACATTACGGCATTCATAATTTTAAAAGTGCACAAGAAGCTTATTAAAAAACACAAACCTAGCGTATCCTACATCTCTGGGCGTCGCCATCACTCATATTAATCATGACTTTACCTTAAGATGGAAGGACATTGCGCACTTTTAAAGTTATTATTGCCTCATTTTAAATATTTCCGGATTTAGAACCCCTGCTCATCCAGCTTTGCCATCAAGCTGCCGGCGTTAGAGGGAGCAAAATTGGCCCTGCTCCCTCTGGGTGGGTAGATGGCGCTCTCTCCCCACATCACTCCTAGGGTGATGTCTGCAGCACAGGGCGTCTGTGAGCTGATGTACCGGAGCCGAGCCGCTGTGCTTTCCTCCAAGCGCGCTGGCTGCTTGGTAATGCTGCATCAGCAGCAGCTCGAAAAGAAGCGGTGGCTGACTTCACATGTATCGGAGGAAGCATGTGTTAGTCTTCACCCTCCTGGTGTGTTGGGGCATCACTAGTGATAGGGGGAGTCCTAATGAGTGGGTTGGGTAATTGCCGTGTAAATTGGGGAGAAAAAATGGGAAAAATTAGAAATAAAATTATAAAAAAAATAAATAAAAAATAATAATAAAAAATAATATTTCCGGATTTAACCTATAAGGGTGTGGAGCTACTTTAAGCCTGGATAACGGTGTAAAAAAAGTGATTTATCTGCAGGGGTAAAATATGCCCCATATCATCTATTCTAAAGCATGTTTGGGCAAATAGAATAAAATTTGCCCAATTTGCCCAGTATATTTTACTACACCCAAAGTCAATTTTACACCATGAACATTATGTGAAGGCTCTAAAACCTTTAAAGATGTTCACAAAAGTTGTTTATCTCTGGCATCACTCTAAAACCCTATTAGGCACCAGAAACAGTTGGGACAGTATGGGAAATGCAAATCATATAAAAGAAATTTATCTTTTATTTAACATTATAAGAAAAATGAACAAATTTCAGTGTGTAAAGGGTAAGGACACAAGCCTAAGCCAATCCCACTGCATCAAGAACCTTTATTCTACTAAATTTAATAGATCCACATAGGCAGGGGATTACTTGGTCAAAACTTTATCAATTAGCACTACAATACTTATTAACTTCTCTTGGCTCTGATGCACCAAAGGATGGGCTATCACACAGTGGAAATGTGTATTGTGATCAGATCTTTGTTTAGGAAGAAATGGGCCCTGTGAGCTTCAGACCCAAATGAAACCTTTCAGATTGTTATCAAAACAAATCCAAAATATTTTCTTGGTTTCTTGGTTATTAAGTGGCAACATTACAAAATGGTAAATGCTTTAACCCCTTAAAATGCCTTGTCCCCTTAAAAAAACAGGACACTTTTACAGGACACTTGGAGAAGCTGCCTGATTTCTCTCTACTCTCTCTAATTTCAGATCAGTAACAGAAATCAAACCCACATTATGCAACTTTGAAAACAGATGTAAAAAGTAGTCACACATAACGAAACTAAAGGTTTGGAGACCATGAACTGTTTGATTTGTATTCAGAAAAAATATTAATTTTAAGTATTGAAAAGAGACAATTTTATGATTTTATTCATTATATTTTGACATAAGCACATTTACTTGATTTTTTTATATATATTTTCTATTACAATTACAGGTTTTTATTGGTATAATGTCAAGCAGACCATTGACAAAAATCCTGGCCTGTTAATTAACATCACAACTTTTTTGGAAAGTGTTGCAAGCCTAAGTTTCCCAGACAAAACATAAAAAACTAAACATGAAATAACCTGCAACTAAATAAAAATACATCTAAAATAAAAATACATTTTAAAATCAAAGTAAATAAAAAAAACGGCAGTTTCTCCTTTTTTTTGCAGTTTCCAAACTGTCCCAACTTTTTCCATATTTTGAGTTGCATTTGTTTTTTTTTATATGCCTCAGAGAGAATCTACTGAAAGGGTAAGGGGTTGAAGGGTATTAAATGAGGTGATATTCAGGTCACCGTGATTGGCGCAGCTAAACAGGGTTATTGTAGGGCTCCACTGTGTCAGTGTCCATCTGTGGCTCTGTCAGCACTGCGGGGAGCAGGTGCATATGGGACCCGTCAACAGCCTGCTAGCATGCGCGTGCAGGTCTGTGTTAGTGTGCATCGGTGAGAGTGTGTGTGAGTGTGTGTGTGAAGTCGGGTTTGCATGTTTGTTTGAGGAGAGAAAAGATGGAGAGGCTCTGTCTTCCTTCTTTCTTTAAGATTGGCCAGGTGTCAGTCAGCACGGCCATTCATTATGGTGGTAACCTGGTCCGAACCTGGCAGCCAAGCACTTCCTGTCACTGATACTTCCCCTGACCTTCAGCCTGTGCCAGTACTATACCCCCACCCACTCCCAAACACACACACACACACACCCAAACACACACACAAAGACTCTAGAGTAAGCATTCTTATTAGACTGCTTGTTTTTTCCCTGATGGTTGTGGCTATTCCCTTAGCTCTTTCCAGCAACAATTAGGGATGTACTAAAGTGGAATGTCTGGGTTGATACAATAATTCAAAACCAGCATTTTGTTTTGGACAATACTGATATTGATAAAAGCCACCTTTTTTTTAAATAAAAAAAAATCACATTATAATTCATAATGCAGTGTGTCCAATATAGATTACAGAGACTGCATGTAGAACTGCATATTTTATCGGTATTTATCATGCAGCAGTGTCTCTGTGTGTGTATATATGTGTACACTGATAAGCCATAACATTAAACCCCATTACAGGTGATGTAAAAAATACTAATCTTCACACACAGTGGCATCTGTCAAGGGGTGGATATTTCAGACAAACAGTGAACAGTCAGTTCTTGAGGGTGGTGTGTTAAATGCAGAAAATGGGCCATATGGATCTGAGATCTGAGTTCCAAAAATGAAATACTTGTGTTTCTCCCTTAATAAATAGGCTGCTATTCTTTTTCAATAGAACCCCTTTTTATCACTGCTACTCCCAAAAGAAATAAATATCATAAATATCAAGCTGATTTTTATACTGAATCTTGAATTAATTTCCTCAACACAGAGCAATATTAAATGTTTCAGTACCACAGACCATTTTTAAAGGTAAACTCCAAACATTTTAAACATGCTCTAAATATAAGTCCAGCATTGGCTTACCAACCAGTCAGTACACAGTAGCAGTAATGCTAGCACCTCTACCGCCAAAAACCTGTTTACTGTAGAAAAACTGAAATATATAGACAAGTTAGGCATGTATATTTTACTATTTAGATTTTTTATGTGGTTTAATGTTTTTAGCAGTTTAGCTCCATTCTCTTCCATTCATTTTGGACTCCCTTGATAGGATCCCTCTAGTTTTACTGTAATATACTGTAATATACTAATGCAGTCATTCGTTTTATAGGTTTGCAGTCATTTTCTGACATAGAAATTGGGAAGGCTCTTTTTATATGTAAATTGTGTAGTTCAGTTCAGCATTCACAAAACTATGAACATGTGCACAACACTGGTCATCATATACATAATATCTGAGTAAAATAAAATTATACTTTGCAATCTAAAGACTGTTTAAAACACTGCCATTCACTTCACTTGCAAAACATTAAAAACTGATATTGTATTTTTGAAAAACAATACAGTATAAAAAATATAATATTGTGATACACCAGCGTACCAGTATTTTCTTACACGCCTAATTTTTAAGACTGCATAAATGGGAATTTCTAATTAGATAAGCTCCTTTTTTATTTTAAATCCAACACTAAATGATCCACTGTCTGCCACAAAACTATTTATTAAAAATCAATATCATTCTTATGCACTCCTAGCAATACCATCAAAACAATCCTAGCAATACCATATAATCAGAGCACTCCTGGCTGCCTGATTGCCTGAGCACTCTTTGACAAAACAACAGCTACGACAGAACTCATCTGAAATCCGATAAATGAGGGGAAAGAGTGAGTGTGACACTGGAGATGTGAGGCGAAGTGATACCAAGCCGCTGAGAACACGATGCCAGAAGCCTTCTTCTCCCAGTGCCACTCCAGGGAGGGCAGGACAGGGCCACTGATAGCTTGTTGATGGCTGAAGAGGAAGGTTAGATTTCATCTGCCTGGTCTGGAGGATCAGGCCCGTGCTGGGCTAGTGTAATGGGGGGGGTGTGTTTAATGGCTGCTGACGCTGTGTGTTTGCTCTCTCTAATTCCCCGAGACACATTCTTTCCAGGGGGAAGGAGGAACTGGATCAAGCGGCGAACACTTTCCAGCAGGATCACCATGGCGTGTTAAGTCTGCATAGAAATGTCTCGGAAATCCGATTCACATGTGTGCCAAGCACAGCCCTCCCTTACAAAGTGGGCTTGTTTACTTGGAGTCAGGAGCCTCTGTTTCCACTAGCAGTAAAAGTAAAGTGAGTTCACAAAACAACACTAAATCAGTCTCATATTAATGATGTGTTCCTAATTAAATGGATGTTAAGCTATATCTAAAGGTAGAGAATACAGGTAGAAAAAAACAAAAGATCAATTTATTTGGCCCACATACTAGAATAAAAGCTGGCAATAAATGGATGTTGGAACATCAGGTCACAGCAGGATGCAGTTGGGCCAGTTGTGTCCCAAAATAGAAACACTAAACAATTGTTTTGATAAATAACAGAAAAGGTTTAATTAATGAACTATTGTGAGTAAATTGCGGGGCAGTAGTGGCCCAATTATTAGAGCATAAGGTTAATATTAGTATAGAGAGTAGGTGCTTTATGAGGCCCCACAGCAATGGCTGCTTACTGCTCTAGGCATGTGTGCTCACTAGTGTGTGTATGTGTGTGTTTACTGCACTTTCTCTGTGGTCATGATCGCAACACCACCAGAAGCTTATCTAAGGTCATTCAAAACCAGCATGTGATCTCCTTGAATGGGGAGAAACCAAAATACTCCTAAAGACAAAAACCTCCTGAATAGCTTGGAGCGTTTAGCTCAAAAATGCACAAAAATAGGATAGGATTTCGGCTCTTGCTCATGAATATTTATACATGCACTGTGAGACAGTGAGACAGACAACAGTTAGAAGACATTTTAACAGTAATGTGTAATATGCCTGTTAAGTGCAGTTCAGCCACTGACCTAGTCTCAGAGTCTCTGTAAAATGCCAAATCCACCGGAGATCCTATGTAAACCTATGTAGTTACACACAGAAGTGGGTTGTCTAGGTCCAGAAAGTAAAAATCCACCCCAGGGTTTTGTTGGCTAAGCCAACATTGTGTCAAAATCCTCCCCTAGTTGCCACCAAAAAAATATTTCGAAAGACAACATGTGGCCATATTTCTTTGACTGTCATGACAATCTTAAGATGTGGAGGCTGCTAAAGCTGGGCCATTTTAGGCCTACGATGCTATACACTTGCCTCTGTCATACCTAACCTGACATCTGCAGTCAAGTTAACCCAAGAAAAGAAAGACATGACTAGTCATTACAGTCTAAATCAGATTTTCATCCATATTTTACATGAATCTGCTTATTAAGAATTACATCAATACTTTATTTGCCATGACAATTAAGGGCGTCATTCTTCTGCTGTGTCCAAAGCAACAAGCAGGATCAGAAAGAACAGACGCTCCGCCGCACTTTCTGTCTTTTTCTGCCAGACAGCCAGGACACGACCCTGCTGCTGTTTTTGCCCCAGCAGTTCTTTTATTTCCACAAATCGCTTATTAGATTAGGTCATTGAAAATTTAATCTCTCCACTGAAGTGAACATGAAACAGACGACCCTGAAGCTGGCGATAGTGGCCTAGTAACCAGTAATGCCATGGCAACCCCAGCGGAGGGTGGCAGGAAAATGTTCCCTTTTGGGACGATAAGGCGGTGCAACATTGCTAATGATTACATCAGCGCGTGAGTCACCACACTGGTTTGCTCAGGTGTCAGTAGCTCCCGATGTGGAGCCATCTGTCCTCTCCTCATGGACTCCCAGCACCCTGTCCCTCTGCTCCAACAGCACACCATGCCTCAGCCCCAGAACTGCAGGCAGAGGAGAGGAGGGCCTCTGGTGCCCCCTAGGATTTTATGTGATAGCCAGTGAGAGTCTCTAATTTACTGATGAATATATATTTTATTATCGTAAACACTGTTGTTTTATTTCATCATTTAAATTTTGAAGCAAGTAAAAACAAGTATCAGCAGATGCTGATTGCTGAATTGCTGGGTGATGTGGCCCTTAATTAATATTGGGAAATGTATTGTTGGCAATTTTAATTCATTTTATGACTATACTACTGCAAGGCTATTTAGCATAACCTTTTAATTTAACATTCAGTAGAAACAAAAAATCTTTAAACTTTTGTCTCATTTTGAAGCAAGCATTTAACAAGTCTTTTGTGTAGAATTTTGCAATAATTTATATTGCAACAAAACAAATAATATAAAGTAACAAAACATTTACCACAATACCAAATATTGACCAATTGATTGTATTGATTTTTTTTACTATATATTTATATTTAAAAAAATTAAAAGTAAACATTATAATTACATTATATTATTTTTAGGTTAAATTATTATTATTGTGTGCAAAAAAATCTTGGCAAAGTACAGTTGTTTGCAAAATAGACAAAAGTTTACACATTTGTTTGAAACTGGCAAAAATATCATTTAAAATAAATACCCTGAAATATTGTGATATTATTTATGTTGCACACCCCTACTAAAATCTACCCAATTGATTTTGTTTACATTAATAAAATAATGAACAGCACTGTTGTTTTGCTGATCATTTACATTTTAAAGCAAATAAAACAATATATCAACAGTTCTTGCTAAACTGTACTCACACACAGTGTGCTTCCATACAACCAGTGGCCTACACTTGTGGCCTACAGTACATTGATGGACATGCAGGATACTCCCCCACTGGATTATTTCACGCTGTGATATAAAAAAGCGCATTCCGAGACAAAGCCTGATTTCATTTTATGTTTTTTTTTCCTTGTTCCACTTGTGAGAACCAGCATTGGTGCCAAGCCATGCATGGACCCTCCTGGCACAGACAACCTTCCCCCCATCATGAGACTCGGGGTCCACAGACCAGCCATTGTCCACTAAGAGTCAGCGGCCTCGCTGCCACCCAAGCTTTCCAAACCAGCCCACATCATCACCTGCAGATGGCCTGACACCCTCAATACACCACATTGTTTCTTAGCTTTCTCCTGCATTCTGCATTTTTTTTAAATAAAATGTTATTTGTTGTTTATTTAATTAACATTTAACATGGCAATTACGTTTCTTTTTATCTTAAACAGAGCTGAATGGGTTAAAAAAGCTAATCCAGCTATTCTCAAGACTATACTTTAACAAAATATCTTATTACATTAATAGTAAACCAAGATAGATTGAGCCAGCTAATAGGAATTGTGTAGACGGTTTGTCTCAGGCTAAAATAAAATAGTTTGAAGACTAATTTTAGATTAGAGTTGAATATAAAAAGCCTCACATTCTTTACTCAACATATAAAAGTACTCTGTTTCAAAATTAACACAAAACTGTTTTTGTTTAACTTTTAACATAACAATTACATCTCCTCATTTCTTAAAAAATTAAATAATTTTTTATTCTTTATATTTCTAATATGAAAAAAGCTCATCACACAAACTATTAGCCACAATTTTTAGCAGTATAAATAATCCAAATAAATAATCAAGCTATTGTACGACAGAGCAGTCCTCATAAATGTCCTTAAACTGGCACATTGCTGTGAGAATAGTGGATACTGATGGCTGAGGGAATCAAAGCTGTTCCTCCAGTCAGTGGGAGGCTGAGATGAGTTACATAATGGCGCTGCAGTGTGTCGAATTCCTGCGAGTTTCTGCATTATTTTTATTTTTTTCTGCGCCACCTTGCCTAATCCTTCCTGTCTCTGCTCCCGCCGATTCACGAACTCACTTCATCCGTATCAGATGGCCTATTTCAGGTCCCTTGCCTATTTTTGGCCACTCTAAATGTGGCCCGGGCTACCTGGCACACTTCACAAAGATGAAACAGCGTGTAACCAACACACCTGGGATGAAGCAGATTAGAATAGAATTTGGACATTTTTCCAAAATGAAAGACACCCTATTTATAGAGTGCTGCTCTATAAATGGAACAAAAATGAATCACTGTCTAAACAAAAGGGGGTAAATGGGAACAGTGCAGATACTGCGAGAGACTGAAATATTATCCTTCAAGCAGTTTTTTTGCTCTAACACAACCTAATTTAACCTCATGATGGGTTTGCTTATTAGCAGATGAATTGAGTTAGAGGTGGTTAAGAATGTGAAGCTCTAAATATGATGAGAAGGGTATAAATTAGAATTATGCAGAGTTTTTAGAAAAATATGATTACAAACTTATAAGATATGAGATTAATTGAAATGCATAAAATATAAGATTACAATATTTTTGCATATTTCAATAAAATAATATATACAGATATAATATATCGTCGCTGTCCAATGAAAAACACTTATCTCCATTTTTGTCGATTTTTAGTTTACTACATAATCTGAACAGACAAACTGTCCCTTACACGGTACCAAAATTTCTTGATGAATAGACCAATAGAAACTCTTCAAAATGACCTGAAATAAACTCTTTTTTACATTGACTTCCATTGAAAGTTTACAATGTTTTTTCTCTCTCCTGTAAAGTTGCTGTTTTGGAGATAAGTGGTTTTCATTGAACAGCAATGATATACAGATAGATTCAGATTCATATAAAAAAAATACAATTGAGTGCACAAATATTCTTATCTGATTTATCCTTTTTGAGTTTGTTTATTTTTCTGCCAAATGTTAAACATGCAACAAAATCAACTTGGCAAGGCCTGTGCATCCTCCTAACATACCATAGCAACCAGTTAGGAACACCACAGCAACCGACTTGGACACCATAGCAACCACTTGGCACTTCACAGCTACTGCATGCGATACAGTTCAGAAATCAATATTTGGTGGAATATCCCTGGTTTTTAATCACTGTTTTTTATGCATCTTGGCATGTTCTCCTCCACCAGTCTTACACACTGCTTTTGGATACATTTATGCCACTCCTGGCGCAAAACTTCAAGCAGTTTAGCTTGGTTTGATGGCTTGTGATCATTCATTTTTCTCTTGATTATAATTCCAGAGGTTTTCAATTTGGTAAAATCTATTTTTAGGTGGTCTCTTTTTTCAGAATTGTATACAGACATGTATTTCTGTTCTGTTGAGTGTAGCACAACATAGGGTTGGCTGTGCTAAATAACTTTCCTGTCTTTTTTGGCTTTTTGAAATTTCTAGATATCACTGTATTGTAAAGACATGGCATATTAAACTGGCCTGTGTGCAGAATCACAATTCTATGTAAAGTGATGATTTGCAGATTTATTAATAAACAGTTTTGTAATGTTCCCATAAATCATTATGAATATAGTAGCATTAGATTTCCCTAGAGGTATGAATCACACTCTGTCAAAGTGATATGTTTCCTCTCATTAAAATCTGTAAATGATCCCCAATCCAGATTTTATTCACTTTAAAGCAGCATTGTGCTTGCACTGTAACTTTGCTATGAACCTTAAACACATGCACAATACTGGAGGCAACAGAACAATATTAACTTTATCAATTTGATCACAACATGTTTGTTAAGAAATGTTTGTTCTAATTCTTTAAAACTTCACTCAATAGATGCCATTTAGTGCTGAAATAGCAGAAGACTCTAAATCACAATGAATTGGTTAGCATCAATTTGATCTTTTCCCACAAAACCTGTGAACAAATGGCTCTCATAACATTACAATGAGTACGGTTGCTAAGCAACTGAGAGCAGGCCAGTTATTTATTTTTCTCCATGAGCTGGTAAAGATGCTGTGTATAAAATCACAAGGCTCAAGTTTTGGCAAGTTGTAATTTCATTAATGTAATGATGCTTACCTTAATGTTACGTTTGATCAATATGTCATTAAATGCACATTAGATCTAATGGACATCTAATGATGTCTTATAAACTCACTAAAATAATCTGAAGACCAACTATATTCAGCCTTTGGGAAGAAGGAAAATTTGAAAGATATTAATGTGAACAGGAAGTTGTTCTAGCCAATAAAACATAAAATATACGTGTAATTAAATAATGCTTTTTTTTCCAAACATACCATGCTGCACTTTGGTAAATAGGAGTAGCAACTGGAATAATAAGACCAATTTATATGCCTAGAATATATTGTATAAGGGCCATTCCACCGAATGGGTGACTTTTGTTTGTTGTAGCTGTTCCAAATTAAACTTATTTTTTAGATCTATTTTCAACTCTGAATCTAATAACACATATATTTAACTATCCAAAACATGTACTGGTCAAAAGATTTCTAAGCTAAAGATGGTTACAAAACTCCTGTGACATTTAAAAAGCAAGTCCACTAATTTCTTTGATTTTCTCTCAAGAAAGTCTTTATTTCATAGAAATGGTTGACTGTAGGTTCAAATAATTGATATTTATAACAAAAATCACTCCTGTTAATGGAACTCATTCCTGTTACTGGAACTCACTCCTGTTACTGGCCCTCATACCTTTTACTTTTTAAATGTTTTGAGTAACAGGAATGAGTTTTTAGCATAGAATTAGCAAAAAACATGAACAATAGCTAAATGGTGGCTATGATAGTAGCTTGAGGACACTGGGGACATTCTAGTGATTTTCCCAAAATGTGTATTTAAAAAAAAACAAATAAGATTTAAATAAGAATTAATTTAGGTAACAGGAATGAGTGATACGTTTGACCTTCTCAGTCATAGTTACAAAAAGATAAAATATACAGAAAAACAAATGAAGAAACTAATTTTGGTCCATGATCTTCAGAAGAACCAGCACCATGTGAACCATGTCACTTCCTGTTGTAAATGTGACTTGTTGTAGAATGTTCCAGATGTTTCGGATGGGGTGATGTATTACGGTAACAGGAATGAGTGAAAACCAAACTAAACTAAAATGTGTATTTTAACTTAAACATTAAGGATTTATTATGAAATATATATATTTTAAAGCATAGATGGGATTTGGAGTCACACAACAATGCAAAAAAATTACATAATATTTATATTTTATGGTAAAGTTTATAGTTAAAGAGTGGGGATAGATACATGCTATTTTTTCAGTGTTCTACTGTAAGCAGTTTTTATTAATGTTTTTAATTACATAGCTTACTTTTGCAATCAGTTCGATGTACAAGACACCATGCTTAATAATAACATGTATTTTAAAGTTATTTTGTGTGCACATTTTTACATGTAATTTCCTGGGGACAGAAATGGCACCGATTTGATGGAATGGCCCATATAGACAAAAAAAGAAGACATTATTGAATAATACTTGTGTAAAAATGTGCAAATGTAATAATGATGTATGTAAGTGATTATAATTTTAGAACGAAATAATTGGTATATCAGGACATTCTTTGTGTGTGTGGGTGAGCATTATCCTGCTAAAAAATACCAGGTTGAAGCTCTGCTTGAGAGGCAACATATGAACATGTTTGGCTGCAGAACGTCCTGCATGATTAATACCACTTTGTTTCAATACAGGGTGTGTTGTGTTTTTTTGTCAATGAGTGTAAAATATTGCAAACAGATTTAATTCAGATTTTGTACAAGGAACACATTAGAAATCCACTTTTTATCTCCCTAATATTACTTTAAATATTTCTATTTATTAATTGTGTTGCTTCAGCTCTGTAAAATAAAAGTGTTAGGGCTTAACTAGATATGATGTGTATATGTATTTGTATCATCTAGGTAGTTAGAGTCTGAACCGATGCTTACCACACCGATGGAGAAGTAGTTGTTCACTATGCTGTACGGCACAGGATCTCCCTTTTCCTCCTTGTCATCAGGGATGATGTCAATGTTCCAGCGGTCCAGCACTACCTCAGTGCTGTGCTCAATGTCCTTGAGGAACTTGAGAAGACTGCCACCCTCATAGCCTGAAGAACAAAACACAGATATAATACACTACATGCAGAGAGAAATGAAATATGCAATAATATCGCCAACATTTTTAAACACCGTGAACACTATTATACCACGAAATATGGTGTCATATCACCCACCCCTAATTATCACATCAGGGTACTATTTTTTACTGTTTTTAGTAAAAGAAAATTTCACACTGTTCTCATTTCCCATTATATATCTACTACAGACAGATTATATCTGTCCAGTATCATTTATGTTACTTTAATCCTGGATATATGGAGATATTTGGAGTGCATTATTAGTATCATGACATTCTGGATCATTGACTTCTGTTACAAATCTGATAAAAATCTCAATTCGGGGTGTGCCATACCATATCGTATGCAATAATAAAATGTAATTGAAATTTTGTTGCAGTAGTTAATTCTTGAAATATATATTTTTTTAATTCAGTGTTTTAATTCAGTGTTATCGTGAAATTAACATGAAATATTGTGCTATTATTTTATGGTCATATCGCTAGTGATGGAGCGAAATAAACATTTTTGTCTGAAAACGAAAATGAACAAAATAAAATAGAAAAAACATTTTTTTTCAGGTTTTTCATTAATTGTGTCACTTTTTCATCACTGCCTAAATTATATGTTTTTAAGTCTTGATTTTCAACAAAAACAAAATCACAAAACTACAATTTATAACCATTTATGGAGCACTGAACATTATAATATCCCAGCAGATATACCAACAAAGCCAAAAACAGTCTTTAAATGACTTTAGGGAGCCCCCTGTCTGTTTTTAGTTAACTCTTGACATACTTTTGACCTACTGACCTAAAATATATTAGTTATTATTTGACATATATTATTTGCTTTTTTCACTTATTTTTCTCAAAACTGAAGGTGCTATTGTTGGCCAAATATTTCCGGTTGCCATATATCTTAAAAGTGCATATGCATATGCATAAAAGTGAATATTTATTTTCATGTACATAAACTCACTTTTAACTTTAAGAGTGAGCTGGACAGAGAGCTTGCCAATTGTGGTTTGATGTACACTAATGTTTTCAGCTATTCTTTTGTATTATTTTGTAGGTCTTCTGAGTTCTTTCCTGTCCTTCTTGCTATTGTTTAAAGGTCAAAGGACTTGTGAATCACACATTTACACTACAACTCACCTCCCTAATTGAAACACCTTTTGCCAATTAGCTCTTTAAGACGTCACACAAAAGGTTACTCACCTTGTCTAGTGTGCACTGTGGATACTTACTTACTTACTTACTAAAGTGTCCAATAAAAGACATGAACAGTACAACTATTAGCTATTAGTTAGATTGTACATTAATGTAATGTAGATAAGTATCAGGCAGGATTAACACACATACTCTTGCTAAAGTCTTTCTATACCCACTTAACAGGTTTTTGGTAAGTAGAACGTTTTCTGAATATTAGAGTTAATGTTCTTAGAAAATGTAATATGTATTTTTAATATAACATTTTTAAATATCCTGGTAACATCAATGCAACATCACTTGTGTCAAAGTTTTCATTTTAGTATAGGGAATGTTATTTAAAAAAAAAATACTATTATTGAAAAGTGACTTTATTCAAAATGTGAAATTCTATATTCTTTATAATATATTCTGTAGATGTATTACACACATTTTTAAGCATTTATTTCTTTTATTTTTGATGATTATGGCTTACAGTCAGTGAAAGTCCAAAATTTAGTGTCTCACAAAATTTGATTATTGAATTGGTATTTTTGGCAGCGTGGGCAGTGTGCCAAGTCCTGCTGAAAAATGAAATCTGCAACTTCATAAAAGTTTCACGTCACTGATTGTGGAAACGTCACACTAGACCTCAAGCAGCTTGTACTGTGTGTCTCTCCACTCTTCCTCTAGACTCTGGTCCCTTGATTTCAAAATGAAATACAACATTTACTGATGATCAGTGATGGTATGGAGAGGCACGTCATCTGCTGGTGTTGGTCCACTGTGTTGTATGAAGTTTAAAGTCAGTACAGTGTTTCCTGGAAAATCTTACAGCACTTCATGCTTCCCTCTGCTGACAACTTTTATGGAGATGCTGATTTCATTGGCTGTAAGCAATAATCATGAACAGTAAAAGAAATAAAAATTTCAAACACATCATTCTGTGTGTGATATATCTATATAATATATTAGATACACATTTTGAACAAAATTACTTGAAATTAGTTACTTTTCGATAACATTCTAATTTTTTTTAGCTCTAGAAAGAATGAGACCACGTAAAAATGTAATATAATCAAGAGGAAGATGAACAATCACAACCAACAAATCAAGCTGAACTGCTTGAATTTTTGCACCAGGAGTGGCATAAAGTTATCCAAAAGCAGTGTGTAAGACTGGTGGAGGAGAACTGTGATTAAAAACTAGGGTTATTCCACCAAATACTGATTTCAGAACTCTTAAAACTGTATGAATATGAACTTGTTTTCTTTGCATTATTTTTTGCTATTTCAGCCATTTCTCATTTTCTGCAAATAAATGCTCTAAATAACAATATTTTTTATTTGGAATTTGGGAGAAATGTCTCCCAATGTTCATTTTATTAAAATATCTACCTATAAATAGCAAACTGAAGTGGTCTTTTTGACAGTTCTATTGAAAATGTGATAAAAACTTTTGTTATGTCACACATAACGTTTTCTATATTATTTCTGTAACGTTACAGGCTAACCTTCCTGGAACCTTTTTAAAACGTTGCTAAATGTTCTCATAGCGTTCTCTGGGTAGCTGGGTATTTGCACTGAATGACAAAATGGTCACTTGGACTTGAGACCTGTGGGTGAAGCCATTTGAGTTGAATTGCTCCATCACGGGTCTTAATCACAGGCCATTCTGTCAGTGCTGCATGGATGATGTGAGAGGTGTTCGGTGTCGGAATGCCTCCCAACTCAATTACTTTATTAGTTCTGCAGAGCAGAGCAGAGCAGGGCACAGAGGCTGGGTGTTACTGCACTGTGATGGAGGCGTTATCTCTTAATGAGGGCCATCACACTGTGAGGGAAGCAGCGATATTGACACTTTCCTGGCAACCCTGTGTGCCTCTGCTCATGTGTGATGACACCTAGAAGATCACACTTCCTCTATGTACAGAGCACTGTCCCATGAACACACACTCATTCACCAGAAACACATGTTCTGCAGAGGACAGCGACTGGTAGCACTGACCATTAACAACAAAAAAAAAAAACTTTAATACTTAAAGCTGATGTCTGAACGTTTTGGGATTTGGGGGATTTAGGGCCCTCTCTGGTGAAAATAGGTAATTGCAGCGAGCATGCAGAAGGATCATTTTAAACTGGGCGGGTGTGATGCGGTCTCCTTTCAGAGTGAATGAATCAGATTCCAGGTTATGTTTAGTCAGAGAGAGAGAGAGAGAGAGAGAGAGAGAGAGAGAGAAAGAGCGCGCTCTGTCAGAAACTTCACTTCTTAGTTTCTTTGTTTTTACTATGAGTGAATGAGCTACTGAGCTCTGAGTTTCCCCTTCTGGAGTCTCCATTGCTCCACCAGCCGCTTGTATTCAATAAAACTGAGCCGGATCCTCTTTTAGAGGCTTTAGAGTCACTTTACGTGTGACGTAAGTACGTAAAGACATGTGACGTTTACAGAAAAACACCCACAAAAAGCCCAGAGAAGACCCGACACCCCAGTTTTTAGAATGAATATATTATAAGGTTTAGCAGGGATGGTCATTCCAGCACTCTGGAACCATTAAACACAATATTTTATCCCTTCTTCACTCAGAACTGCTTCTGCTTTCAGTTTAGAACCAAAATAATACGGACTGCCACTTTAATATGTAACCAAGTAAGGTTTCAGTGGCATGAGATAAAATACATTCAGATAGCTGCTAACTCTGCAGCTCTGCATTTCACTGCCTTCTCTCACATACCCAAGCAAATTGATCAATATCCCTACACATCCACACAGGAAACACAGATATGATGTAATAGGTTAATTAATCAGCAACCTCCACAAGGTCACAGCTATCTAACGAGCAGACGTAAATTCACTGATGCATAAAAATCCACAATAACCTTATGGAACCAGCGCTCTACGCAAAAATTATATAACATATGACACCTTTTAGAGAGGGATTCTGTCACTGTGGTGAAGCTTCCCTCAGTATTCTCACATACATCCATAGCAATTTCTTTATCAAAATTGTTCATTAACACTACAGTTTAAATTATTTATTGGAATTGTTACTAAAGTTATACTTAAATAAACACATCAGCAATTTATTCATATTTATTTAGAACTTAACAGAGCTCACAGATGATTTTATTTCATTCTTTTAAATAAATTTTTGTTTCTTTTTTTTAAATAAGCCTATGTATATTCATTCTTGTTAAATGTGGGGTATGTATGTGCTATACAGGCCCTTGTTCTCCAAACCAAAATGTAATTTTTGCATTCTGAATGTTGCTGCAATTACTTCTGTCCTTGCATTGTAATTGGCTAAAAAGGCACACTAAGAGTGCCAATATCTCATCATAATAGCACTCTTAAAGGTCTCATTCCATCCTTTTTTTTAATTAATTTTAAAATGTCTAGTTGTGGTCTCTAGAATGAATAAATGCCTTGTGAACTGTTTTTTTCTAAAAAGAAAACAAACAAAAAAAATGCTCCGGGTATTTGGTATAACGCTGCTTTAGTCTGGTGGAGGAGTGGGCAGGGAGAAACGATATTTTAAAACGAAAATGAATATTATTAATGAATAATAGCTCTTGCTCATGAATATTCATAGATGTAAACATATCGCCTTTGTTTGGCTAACAGCGAGTAAATACATAAAATAATAATACTTTGCAATGTCATATGTTACTTTACAACATGTGTAATGCCCTGCTAACTGCCGTTCACCCACTGATCTAGTGTTAGAGTCTCTGTAAAACGCCAAATCCACCGGAGATCCTATGTAAACCTACAGTTACACATAGAGGTGGGTAGTCCAGGTCTAGAAAGTAGAATTCCACCCCTGCGTTTTGTTGGCTGAGGCGCTGCAATAGGACAAACTGCTATGGTGTTCCTAGCACTGTTAGCTTCTGTCTGATGAGATGTTAAGGTGTGTGCTTCAGCTCTGCCTGTGGGCGGTCGAGAGTGAAGGTGGACGAGGCCATGAATACTAATTCACGGGCTGACATAAACAAAATTCTTTTCCAGATCACCTTGTTTTTCAGAACATTTTATTTGACTAGTTACTGCAGTAATAAAAAAGCAATAACCTTGGTATCTCTAGTTCTGAAACTTTAAACTTTTTGACATATTTCAGGTCTGGCAGTTGTTCTTTACATTAAATCATAATTTCACGATCAACAGATACAAATCTCTTGGAATCAAATATTTTTGCATTGACCATTAAAAATTATTTTTCCTTTTCTAGTACAGATTATAAGTTGTATAGTAAACATTATTTCAGGATGTATTTATCTACAGTTCTTATCTTATTTTGAGTAGTGTAAAGGGCTGTTTTGAGAGTTAGGATACTTAACGTGAAAGCTTAACATGATTAGATTTCAATACACAACACCCCCTTAACCGCTCATCACAACCACACCACACAACTACACCGCCACCTCTGAAGATGGGCAAAAATAGGAGATCTCTCACCTCCACCCCAGCGAAGGCAGCGTGCCAGGTCATTCCCAGTGCCCAGCGGCAGGATGGCGACAGGGGGGTGGCGTGCAAAATTAGCCTTATCTGAAGAGAACACAGAAGAGAGAATTATTTAACAAACAGGGTAACAAAGGCACTGAGGATAACTCATAAGATGTTATAAGATATTTCTTAGCGATACAATATATTTCTTAGCTGGTTTAAAATATGTATACGCCTGTATTGCTGTAAGTGGTGCTGATTTGGCATTTTATTACACATTTCTGGAAAAAAATAAGAGACCACTTGAAAATGATGATTTTCTTTGATTTTACCAAATTGAAAACCTCTGGAATATAATCAAGAGATGGATGATCACAAGTCATCAAACCAAGCTGAACTGCTTGAATTTTTGCACCAGGAGTGGCACAAAGTTATCCAAAAGCAGTGTGTAAGACTGGTGGAGGAGAACATGCCAAGATGCATGGAAAATGTGATTAAAACCAGGGTGAACTCTTAAAACATTATGAATATGAACTTGTTTTCTTTGCACCTGAAAGCACTGCATCTTTTTTGTTATTTCAGCTATTTCTGATTTTCAATATTTTTATTTGGAATTTGGAAGCAATGTTGTCTGTAGTTTATTGCATAAAACAATGTTCATTTTACTCAAACATCTACCTATAAATAGCAAAATCAGTTAAACTGATTCAGAAACTGAAGTGGTCTCTTATTTTTTTCATTTTTATTTTGTATATTGTCAAAATGAATCATATGATATTGGACAATAATAATAATCAACTAAAACGTTCTGAAAATCTCTCTAATATGTTTTTTTTTTCCAAAAGAAACCAGACAGAAGTGTCTGTGTCTCCCATAATTAGTGCAGTAGCTGAGTCTCTCATCAGATAAAAAGGGCCAGTAATAATATTTTGTATCCCTTTGCTGACAGTCCCTGTGTGGCTCACAACACAAGGTCTGCAGGGATCTTGCATTTGGGACCTTGCCCTGTTCTGCATGGTGGGATTTACTGCCTAACCAGAGGGGCTCTCTGACTAATCACCCTAAGCAGCAGCCATTTTCTAATGCTTGTCAAAATCATGTGGGTGAGGAGAGCTGATCTAGGAACAGATTGAATAAACTAATCATCAGATTTTACCATTAAAGGCTAAACAGCAATGCTGCTCCCAAATAAGCTTCCAAAAAAAAAAAAGAGAAAGCTTTTTTCCCTCTGCTCTTCCACTAATGGACCCTCACTGGCTCTCATGGGGGTAGGAGCTCAGCAGCACTGATCCAGGATCAGGTGTCTCTTCTCTCCACTGTGCCCATTTCTAGCTATTAGGTTATAAGTCCAAACTGATTCTAAACCAGCACTTAAAAGCACTATCTACCACCACCCACACAGACTTCTCTCCAGCGCTTATCCATTAACATCAGCAGGGCTGTCAGCAGGGAAAGAGGCAGCCCATTATCTCTCCACCGTTATCTTCCATTCACTCATATGAAAGAGGTCACAGATGAGCGTGCACGCTTCCTAGACATCATTTAAGAACAATAGCCTTTTAGAGGCCGATTAAACGCTACCATGATTATGTTTGCATTGTTTCGAACAAGAGCAAAGTTCCTCACTGCAGTGTGCTATTATTATCAAGAATATATATTTTTCTACATTTATTAGAGGTTCATTGTTTAAATAATTGGTCGTAGTCAAAACAGCTTAGACAGACTTTTTCTTTTGTCAGAATATGTCTTGTTTAAGCTGATTCATAGAATTTTATGTATTTAAGACTAAAGTGAAGATGTTACGTTAGATATTATTGCTACACACTTACCAATGCAATCCAAAATCCAGCCCACTGTTCCATCCCCTCCACAAGCCAAAACTTGGAAGTCAGGAACATCACGGAAGAAGTTGAGTCTGAATGACGTAAAAGAAGTAAAAAGATGGGTCAGACAAAGTTTTCTAATTGGTTGCTGAACTGGATTTATTTTTATAGAAAAAAGTATTTATGATATTTGGAAAAAAATATTGGGACACTTGCTAATTTAAATCAAGAACATTAAAAAGAATGTATCCTGCTTTTTTGGAGTAAATGTCTCTACAGTCCAGGGAGGGCTTCCTATACAGATTTTGATACATCTTGATGTGAGGGTTTGATTGCGTTTAGCAACAAAAGCATGAGGGAGGTGAGGATGTTAAATAATCTCCACCCCAACTGATCCCCAATTCCCTCACTTTCTGAAAAAATACTGTGTGTTTAAGCACTGTCATCGTGATGCGCGTGTACGCAATAATTACATTGCAGGACGTGCAATGTCACTTAAGGCAATTAAAGCAAACACATCATGTTGCAATGTTTTGACTTTGACATAAGAAGTAGATACACAGCGCTGTCTCTGTGTCTGTGTGAGTGACAGGCTGCTGCTGCCTGAGAAGCGCGAGGGGGAGGGGGAGGGGGGGCACAGCACAGTTTTGAGCAGATATTTCCAGTTACAGCTGAATTCACACTTTTAATCCCAGTAAAATGCTTGTTTGCCTTTTATAAAGCCATTTAAATGCCTGATTAAAGGGCTGATTACGGCTGTTTTGCCGTTTTCCTCGGGTTTTAAGGGCTCAACGCTGACTCAACTTTTGATTGGTCTGGACCCGAGACAGCGCACGAGTGGGGGCGGGGATGGTGACACCATGGGCCCTGCATTGTTTAATATTTCGATACATATTGTCTAAAAAAGAACATTTGCAATGTAAAATTTTCCAATATCGTGTAGCCCTATTAGACATTGTGCCAAAAAGGGACCAAACAAGCTGTATGCGTGCTACATAGGTATGTTATATTATTATATTACATTATTCTAGCCACTAGCTAAATGCTAATGCTAAATGCTACATCATGTCCTTTAAAGAAGCTATGTCTCTGAATATTTTATTTTAGTGACATAGGAATAATTCTTGGCACCACTATTTTTAATAGTTAAGAATTTAGAAATAAAAAATGTTACAGTCACTTAGTGTTTGAAGATTTACGCTGCAGTTTAAGAGCTTCCGGGAGCCTCCTGCTCATGTCCAGTACATAAACACAGCAGGGAACTGCTGCAGTGCTGAATGTGATACATTAGCAAAACAGCCACAAGATGCTGTCAAATATTAATTCTTGTAGTATCTGTGACAAATCACCATGTTTTTATACAAATGTGTGATTTAGGAGAAAGGCAGGATCAGCAATTAGGATAAATGTGGGCCAATAATTGGAAAAACACAAAACAAAACAGTGTGTATAGTCTTGTTTTATCTGGAGTCACAGAGTTGTAGGTGAACAAAATGGCTGCCATTCTAACAATCAAATCAGATTTGATTCACTTTCATATGTGGTCCTAAATCAGATACGTATCTGATCCATAGACAACATGATTGTGAGCAGTCAAACAGCAAAAGCAAGCCGCCTGGTCTCTTTCTGACAAGATAGCCTAATCCGATCTGAGCAAAAAATCAGATTTGAGCAATGTGGCTTGTTATGTGAACGTAGCCATACGTAATGTTTTTTCAGTTCATTCTATAGTTGACCAAACTGAGGTGAACTTTTGATTAAACTAAACTGAAATACCAAAAGAAACCTCATAAAACATTGACCTGCCTTTGATTTTTTCAAACTCCGCTTGAATGTAATTGCTATACTAGTTAAACACAACTCATAATTTACTATAATTACTACTACATATCATAATTGTCACTAATTGAAAAAGGGCTGTTGCCACAATGGCAATATATATGACATATATTATGTAGGTAATAAAAAAATGAAAACAAAATGTTTGTTACACAAGCCCTCAGTGTCAAAGGAAAAAGCTCATCGATTTGAACAGGTCTGAGCTACTGAATAATATCTGAATAGTATATTTTATTAAATTTAGCTTAAATAAAAATAAATTAGTAATAAATGCAGGCTGGGAATATTTCATAACATACATTAATTTGGTGTCATTTTCACTCTGGTGTTAATTTACTTGTACTGTCACTAAAAGGTGAATCAAGCTACGCCACACACACACTGCTCTGACTCCACATGTCTCTCTCTCTCTCTCTGAATAGCTTGTGGAAAATGAGCGCAGCTCTGGTCGTGACTGGAGATGTTCCTAGGGGGAGGGGCACTGGGACAGAATAGGTTGACTGCTCTCCTGTGAGAGGTCTATACCTTTTGTTCTCATTTTTTTCTGAATGAAATGCTCTGTTGCACAACTCACCCAGAGGTACAGAATGTACTCAAGTGAAGGGTGTTTGTGTGAGTGAGTATGCATACAGTATGTGTGTGGGATTGAGTGAGTACACACAAGCTTGACTCAGTGGATGTGACAGAATAGTATCATCTATTAGACTATTTGCTACTCTGTGCCATATGCACCAAATTATGATCGATGGGACCACAATCCCACATCAAGTTATCCCATATAACATTTCATCCCAAATGAAATTAATTGAATATTGGTTCATCAAGAATAGCCAATACAATAGCCAATAATTTCCTCTGTGGAGTTGATTACAAAAGTATCACTGATTAAGGCAAACATTGATTTATAATAAGTCAAAAGTAGACATACAAAGAACTTTTACTTGTAGAATAAACAAATGATTAGTCTAATCAATGTACTAAATGAGAGCTATCAATTTGTTACCCTTTAAATAAACATAAGGTACCAATTTTATCTTAAAATAACAGCTTTAAAATAATGTAGAAGTTCCACTGACTATATCAACGTGAATGGCGTCCCTATACTTCTCACTCTGAGCACTTTAATGCTTCATTTGCTGCTTCTTTTGATATTTAGGAGCAGTTATGTATCTATCAGCTTGTCAATAAATGCATGTGTTAAGCTGTTTAAGAGGTAATGCTGATTGATATGTATTCACTGCAGTGAAGTAAAAGTGCTTGCTATAAATCCCCACCACGAAATTCAGATAATTATTAATAATATCAAATTTATTTAAGATTTAAGGTCAGGGTTAGAGTTAATAATAATAATAATAATAATAATAATAATAAACTTTACAAGCAAGAAAACTAATTATAATAAACAATCAAGCAAGACAACTAAAAATTAACCACAAAAAGTCAATTAAAATGAACACTTGTAAAATATAAATATAATACTCAAAGCAAATGAATGAAAATTATGATAGAATAAAAATACAATGAAAAACAGACAGATAAAAATAAGATCTAATTAAAAGCTAGAAGAATAAAAATAAGATAATAATAAGGTAATAATAAAATCAGAACCAAATAATAAAACAGTTGTAAAAATAAATAAATATTAAGAAGGATCCAATTGAAAGCTAGAAAAATAAGAAAATATTTTTATTAAGAGCTAATATAAAAAGATATGTTTTAGCCTTTTCTTAAAAACAGTATCAGAGGTTGCTTGACGAATATTTATTGGTAACGTGTTCCAGATTTTTGCCTCGTAAAAACAAAAAGCCGCTTCTCCACTCTTTTTGAGTCTCATACAGGGGATATGAAGAAGTCTGTCAGTTGATGATCTTAAGGTGCTAAACCATTAATTGATTATGGGTTATACTTAACAATAGGCTAAGCACTAACAATACCATTTTTGTGATTATAGATATATTGAAATATTTAATATAGGCTTGTTGATTAGTATACTTTGTCTTTTTTGTTGACTTACCCTACTGTAGGTCCTCCACGCTCCAGACTGTACACCTGTCTGGGGTTAAGCAGGTACTGGAATTTCCGTAACACCCTAATGAATAAAATAATGAAGCAGAGTTAATGTTGATGAAGGAGTAATTAGGTTATAAAGCAACAGAAACTACATACAGATTAGAGAAAGGAGAGAGAAAAAGGGGAATGGGTATGTGTTTGACACTCCACACACGTGCATGTACACTGTTTAGACAGCTTTCAGTAACCTTGACAAATAGGTACTGCATGAAATGATAACTGAAAGCTCCACAATGCCCTTCAGTTCTAATTCTGTTAGCTTCCGCTGCCTCATGCTCGGTGGAGAGAGGATGGAGGGATAAATGAGAGAGAGAAGGAAAAATAGACAGATAGATAGAGACAGAGAAAGAGAGAGAGAGAGAGAAATAGAGTGATAGAGACGCAAAGAGTCTTGTCTGAAACAGAGAAAGCTTTTAGTGCGGTGCATTACTCATTATGTTGGGGGTGGGGTGGGGTAATTTAAGCACTTATAACCACTGAAAACACTATTCATTCAGCATGCAAAGAACATAAGGGCAACGTTAAGAGTCGAAAACTACCAATCAGCCTTTCAATGTAGTGAACAGGTTGAAGGAAGTGGAAAAATACAAGTTCACTTCCTTTTTAGCATCAAAAGGAACAGTCCGAACAGTGTTGCTTTTTTCGTATTCGGAGCAGTTAACACGTCTTTCTGCGAGCTAAAGTCTAATAATAGGGAATAATCGGGCCATTATTGGTATTTAAAAGCGTGTTGCCATGGCGACGCTACTGCTGGATCCCAAACTGGTCCCCTGGCGTAGTGAGGATGTATGGTGGGCGATCAGAGCTGCAACAACACCTACATTCATCCTTCTTAAAGAGCACTGCCGCGTCCTGTTTGCTTTGATGGTATTTAGGACAGTGCTGACGAGCAAGAATAACATGAGAATAGTTTGCGAGACATGAATAAAAGGAAAGAATGCTGACCACCAATGACTGTTTTTTTGAAGACGGGATAGAAAATGCTGGGGGATTGGTGAATAGCTTTGGGAAAATAGTTAAACCCTGCTACACAGCACTATACACAGTATTTTAAAAAATGCTAATTCAGGCTAAATGTATTCTATTTAAAATGGTAGCAGCGTAGATTAAGATTTTGCCAGTAAAACTAGTAAAATTAAAGAGGCTGAAGATTTGAAGAAGAGTGAAACAGAAGAGGAGCCCACCTTTCACCCTGTCGACCACCACTCTTAGGGTTAACCAGCACCAGCAGAGGATGTGTCCCAGGGAGAGGGGTGATCTGAATATGGAGAAAATCAGTATTGTAGTATTGTAAAGGAATTACAGAACACTAGTTACAGTTGCAAGAATGTAGACAGTATGTGAACCCTTTTCCAGAGGCGGTTCTTTAATAAGGCAAACCTAGGCATTTGCCTAGGGCCTCGACCAAATCTGTCCTCCATAGGGGCCCCCAAATCTGACCATCCCAGCTACAGTAAATACACCAAAAACAAAAAAACATATGTCTATTAAAAAAAACAGAAATATCAGTATAATACCGAATTAATGTCTAAATACTAATTGTCTTGTCCAAACACACATACCCCCCTCAGTTGCTTGCATTGAGCTAGTCCATAATATGATGACACACGACGTGTTTCCTCTAATTATATCCACGCCAAAGCAAAAGCTGGAAATTTACGCTGATAGTAAATAAACACGAGTGTTACTGACCAAAATAAACACTTTTTAGGAGAGATATAAGTTGTGTGTAAATATTTATAAGACAATACCTGACAAAATCTGTTTTAATGAGGTTAATAAACATCACTGTGACACTGCGCTATTCACAGTTTCACCGCAGCAAAGGACGAGGACATGAATCTAACCAGCCTGATTTCTGCCCCCAATAACCCTTTCAATAACCTCCAATAGCCTTTAATAGTCTTCAGTAGCCTTCAACAGTCTAACCTTGCAGCCGTGGTGTGTCCACTAAACTCCTGAGGTTAGCAGCGCGCTAACTGACCTGTTTATAATGTAATCCGAGCAGTGACTCCGTGACGGCTGCTCTAAACAGCTGCTGTTAGCTGCTTGGGCTGAAAGATGAACTGTAGAGAGCTGTATTATTCGGTTAGTGGGGTTAAAACCCTTATTTTCTACACAAATTAATTTAAGAAAACTGAAAAAAAGCTCCAGACTGGCTGGGCTGAGCCCTGTAGCCCGTGGCTGGGCTGTAGCTCTGACTGGGTAAAGACAGCCGGGCTTGTGCTGCTGCTGCAGCTCCGGCTAGTGGTTGGATGAGGAACTGCAGCTTCCTGTGAGCGAGCAGTTTCACCGGTTTCACCAGTTTCATCCACACACAGCTCTGATAAACTGCTTAACCCTAAACTCCTGAATCAGATCGGCTAAAATCAATGGAATATCGGCCGATCGCCGATACCGTATTTTGGCTAAAAATCGGCCGATACCGATACACTGCCGATCGATCGTTCCATCTCTAGTTACTTGGTTTATGTGTGTGTTTTAAGAATGAGGTCCCCTTGTTTATATTTTGCCTAGGGCCCCAAAATGGCTAGATCCGCCCCTGCCCTTTGCAAGTACCATTTAACTAGCCAAAATGTATATTTAGTATTCTGTATCACTGTATATCACAACAATATATATTTTACTTATACATTTTTTACTTGAAAGCCAGACAATTTTGGATCATCAAGTTCTCAACACAGTTGCTGATAATGTTTATAATCTTTATCATCTTTACTGGTACAAAAAACATGGGTACAAAAAAGCACTTTCACTGAAAGGTTCTTTTTTACCCTAATATAAGGTACAGCCCCAGCGACAAGCTTTGTACTCTTTTAAGTACAAATCTGTACTTATTTTTCTTAGTGAGAATAACTTGAATTTCTGCATGCATTGGACCTCAGTGAAGCTGGCCCCTCATATCATTAGAAATGAAATAAAAATATTTCCATTGGTTAGTGCTACGTTTGTGCTGGTTTGTGCAGCAAAAATTAATGTTTGTGCTGTTATCGTAATTGAAATATTAAACATTTAATTTTCTTACCTGTTATGTAACCCAGCCCCTCATTTGTGGCCAAATCGCACCAAAGTGGTCTCATTGGTTAGTGCTACGTTTGTGCTGGTTTGTGCAGCAAAAAATAACGTTTGTGCTGTTATCATCATTAAGATATAAAACATTATATTTATTACCTGTTATGTAACCCAGCCCCTCATTTGTGGCCAAATCACCCCAAAGTGGTCTCATTGGTTAGTGCTACGTTTGTGCTGGTTTGTGCAGCAAAAATTAACATTTGTGCTGTTATCGTTATTGAGATATTAAACATTATATTTACTGTTAACCTTATTGAGATATTAAACATTTAATTTCTGACCTGTTATAACACAGCCCCTCATCTGTGGCTAAATTGCACCAAAGTGGTCTTATTGGTTAGTGCTACGTTTGTGCTGGTTTGTGCAGCAAAAATTAGTGTTTGTGCTGTTATTGTTATTGATTTATTAGGAAAAAAATATTGAATAGGTGTGAAGCTGGCCCCTCATATAATCAGAAATGGAATAAAAATATTTCCATTGGTTAGTGCTACGTGGACATATTTTTATCTCATTTCTAATAATATGAGGGGCCAGCTTCACTGAGGTATGCATTGGTCATTAAATGTGTTCTGATCTTCATCTAAGTCACAACAACAGACAAACACAGTCTGCTTAAACCAATACTACACAAAAAATATATATGTTTGCATGGTTTTATTGAACACATATTGAACACAACAGGTTAACATTCACAGAGCAGAGTGGAAAAAGTATGTGAACCCCTGGGCTAATGACTTTTCTAAGAGCTAATTGGAGTCAGGATGTGATCAGATTGGATGTGTTGGTTAAAGCTGCCCTGCTGTATAAAAAACAGACACAACAGTTTTGAGTTTGCTGTTCTTAAGAAGCGTTGCTTGATGTGAATCATGCCTCACACAAAAGAGAGCTCTCAGAAGACCTACGTTCAAGAACTGTTGACTTGCATGAAGCTGGAAAGAGTTACAAAAAAGTATCTCTAAATGCCTTGATGTTCATGTGATGTTTAAGGGTTCACATACTATTTCTTGCAATTGTAACTGGTTTCATAAGTGGTGCATGTTAGATTTGGGTTGTAGGTTAATTTTAGAATAATGGAACTCTCTAGTAAGATGGGGTGGAGACCACTGTCATAAGAGTGTCACAAGCTACCTAAACATAAAATCTGTGTGTGATTACTAATTAATTCAATGTAGTTTGAGTACTGACCTGCAGTGCTTGGCCATCTCCTGTAAACTTGAAGCACTGGCTGGAGTCATCAGGACTGGTGCTGGGGGACGACTCACTTTCTCCTCTTTTTACTACAGAGTGACGATCCTGAACAACCGTATAAGAATATTACAGAATTACAGAAGATATGCACATACTACTACTACTACTAGTAGTACTATTAATCTTTCATTATATATCACGTTTTATAAAGATAGCAGTGTAAAACAAATATCAGTAACAGTACCAATAGAAAAATAAGTAAAATACATTAAAGTAAAACTATTGATTACACTGACATGCCATAAGTCATGGGATAACAGTATATAACAGTATGTTACAGTATGTATGTGATCACAAAGTGTTACCTCAGGGAACGCTTGGGAAGGCCCTGACCTGTATAAGTTCTAAGGTGTTAACTTATGGTTGAGGCTGAAAATTTTCATGGTAAACGTTTGAGTGAGGCCTGATAGTGGGTGCCAAATTGATGGAACAATTAATTTCTGAAGTTGTGCAGGCATTTAACTTTCCTCGATCCACAGCGCCACATGTGCATAATGCCTTCTACTTCATAGAAGGTTTTACAACCCACAGTGGATAATGCAGTGAGAGGTAATGACTGTGACCGGTGGCATCTGGCTAGAACTGTCCATGTAAACAGACAATCGACCCACATGACAGAAATCAAATCTAAATTCAATGATTTTTCCCATTTGGCAAAACATAATTTGACAAATGTATTGTAAATATTTTACTTGTATGTACACACATTCCCTGATAGGATTTTTGTGTTATTTTTATGTAATTTTATATTCTTTTTTTGAAGTTATGTTTGTTATAATGTTATACATTTTATACATGATTAAGGTAGAAGCTTTATTTAAGTCGATATCAGGTTTATTGTCTTTTTCTGCACTGTATGTTATTCTACACTGCCTGGCCAAAAAAAGTCGCCACCAAAAAAAAAGGTCACGTAGCACGCTTTCTTTGTGGCACTGTTTCAATAAGCTTCTGCAATGTCACAAGATTTAGTTCAGTCCAGTTTTATATTAAATTTTCACCAAGATCTTGCAGCATCGATGCTCATCCCAAAAAATCTCAATGAGGTTAAGGTCTTGACTCTGTGGTGAACAATCCATGTGTGAAAATGATGATCTCGTGCTCCCTGAGCCGCTCTTTCACAATTCCATGGAAAAAAATCCATTGATGGAATAACCTGGTCTATATTCAGTATATTCAGGTAGTCAGCTGACCTCATTCTTTCAGCACATACTGTTGCTGAACCTAGACCTGACCAACTGCAGCCACCCCACATCATTTACTTACTTAAATCCAAGTGGAGACCATTTTTTTAGCCTTAAAAAAAGCTAAAAAAAAATCTAGTTCAATGCAGCAGACTTCACACACACATATCCTGCAGTGCAGAATTCTTCAGCTTCCACTGGAGCTGGCCAAAGTCAAAAGATGGTATTATTTCCAATCTCATGACCTTCTTTGGCATGTCAGTGTGAAACTGATATTATTATAGATTAAAAATATTAAAATAGTCATTTTAATTAAATGCTTAATTAATTAAATATGTTTTCAAATAGTTTTCAAATGTTTCTCCTTAGTATAATAAAAGGAATATGAAATATATACATGACTGGAAGCAGAAGCAAACAATGACTAAACTGACCAACACGACTGGGCAGATATAGGATGGAAGGAGGGTGTGGTCTCTCAGTGGTCCACCATCACACTCTGCCTTCACATTAGACGCACACTTGTTATGGACCTGCAAATAAGAAGAGATATCAGGAGTTAGGTAAGTTTCAACTCTCTCTCTCTCTCTCTCTCTCTCTCTCTCTCTCTCTCTCTGTTTCTCTCCTTCATTTTTTCTCTTTCCTAGACCGCATTCACACAGATGTAAACATGCACGTGCAAATAGTGATGCTTGCTCCTATATTATGATTCTTTTTTTTCCCAATTGTAAACTTCTTATTTGAAAGACTGTAAACGTAGCCTATGCAGCTTATTAATGACAAAAAAAATATTATGATTATTTGTTGACTAATATTTGTTGATTATTTATTTAGGGATTTATGACTATTTCCCTTAGGAAAGCCATTAAATAACACGTCTGGTATATTTTTTTCTATAACACACTTAACGCAAAAACATTACTTAAAATCGCTTATTTTTATGTGTTTTATGCAACTGAGCCTGCATGCCCTTTTCCTGATTCATTCAGAAACACAATACTGGTTAAAAAAAAAAAACTCAATTTTGTGAATTTTGGGTGTCACCTTGCAGACACTGAGTGTAAGAGAGAGAGGAGAATTGATGGGATAATATTTCAGCTTTGACACAGACATCCCAGAGCAGCCATTAGTCATAGCCATTAAGTGAGGAATAGCTGTAAGCACAGAATACAAGGCTCCATCACTACTTGCCACCATTAAGTGCAAAGCATAGGAAATAACACCACCCAGAGGAAGAAGTGCATATTACATTAGTTTTATTCTAATCAGACAGAGAAGTTGGAATCTACATAAAAGTATAATAAATCTTAAAATTATTGTATTTCTTATAAATAATGCATTTTATTATTCAGTATCTTTGTTAAAATATTGTAATTGCCATCTTCACCCAAAATTGAAACTGAAGGTAATTATAATATAGGAATGTAGAAAACAGCCTACTCATAAAATACAGTTTACACAATAACTGATGGTGCTCATCAAATAAGTTAACAATGCAAAATTAATTTTCTATGAGGTCTGTAAAGGATGTTCATTATGATATGAAGTGGTGAATCAGAATCTGTGTAAATTTCTAAATGACCACCAGAGGGAGATGTTTACTCACAGTAATTTGACACCAAACACAATGAAGTCCAGTAAGGCCCTGGTAGTACTTGATACTGCGGTGACACCGGTCACACTTGGTGGGTGAGTTGCCCTCTATCCATACATGCTGCATAGCCTGCAAACAGGAAACAGGAAACAGGAAACAGGGTGAAATATACTGTTAACGCTGCAATATATCATTGCTATAATGACATACAGTACCAGTCAAACTTTGAACACAACTTCTCATTCAATGTTTTTTTTCAATTCTCAATTTCATTTATTTTCTACATTGTAGATTAATATTAAAACATCAAAACACATTAAATAACACATATGGAATCATGTAGTAAACAAAAAAAGTCTTTGTCCTCCACAATCCAATGACCTAAACCCAACTGAGATGGTGATTTGAGGTGATTTGGGATGAGCTGGAGCTTCACAGCATAAAGGAAAAGCAGCAACTATTGTTCAGCATCTCCACAAACTCATTTAAAAACACTGAGAAAACTATTCCAAGTGACTCTCCCTCATGAAGACACTGAGATTAAAATACCAAGAGGGTGCAGATCTGTCCTCAAAGCTAAATGTGCTTACTTAGAAGAATCTAAAATATAAAACATATTCTGCTTAAAATAATTCTACATGTGTCCCTGTATAGATTTAATGCTTCAATATTACATTTTAAATGTGAAAAAAAAAACCCATAAAAATAAAGAAAACACATTGAATGAGAAGAGGTTTACATTAAAACATTCATATCATTTAATGACACCTGATATTATAAAAATCATGATTCATGAGACAATAAATAAAATTTGTCATCACTACTGAGAAAATATCCAGATTAACTGTTAAATTAACTTAATCTAAAACCACTCCCACTCTTATTTAGAGCAATTTAGATTTGAATCACATTACACTAACAGATAAAATAGATTTAGTACTTTTTTTAGGTACTTTTACTGGGGTTACAGTAGTGTGTTTTCCCAATCAGGGAATCAATTCCTATTCTGGCATGGAGGAGACAGTACTGTTACCTATTACATTACACCAATCTTTATTATTTTATTATTAAGTTAACAATAAAAATCTTAGTTTTGTGAGACTTCTGTGATGACAGCAATAATGCAGAAAAGCACATTAAAAGTCCAATATGCTGCCTTTAATAAAATATTTTTTTGAAATATGAAACCACAATATAAAACCACACGCTGCAAACATTAGAAAGGGATGGCTGTGGTAGAAGAGGGTACAGATACTAGACTGGCGTGTTTATAGTTCTGACCTGTTCCCAATGAAAATGTGTGGAGAACTAAAAAAAAAAAAAGTAACCAGAAAAAAACATAAAATATCTCTGGTTTGTACTATTTATAATTAAATAAATGTCAAAGATATCTAGGGTTATCTAATAAACACAAATCATGTATTATTTTCTCAGCAACACAATATCAACAATAATATGATCCTACAGCAGAGTTTATGAGGAAAAATGCCACTGACCTCGAAACATCCACATTCCACAAGAGTATTATTAAGTACGTGCCTTAAGTCTGTTAGTATTTATTTTTAATCAGAAACATGTTGCCAAGTATAATATCAAATCTGTGCTGATGCAGATGTACTAGCACATAAAGATACTTTGTTTTTATAGCTGACCCAAAGAGGCCGAGCCTGGGAGACGATTCCAGAAAGTCTTAATTGAATCCCTAAGTCAGATCTAGAGACTAACCACATAAGTAGAGCTGTGTGATCTCCGTCTATCCCTCTCTTCTTCTGAAGAGAGCTACTGCTCACAGCACACAGCACACAGGGTGTTCTCATAACCTCCCGACACGTTTATGGAACAATGGTTTGGGGTTAGTTACTGTGTTTAAACTCCAGGCATCGAATGCAGCAAAAAATTAGGCATTTGAAAACCTAAAACATATGAAGAGCAGTCACACGAATATTGTTTGCAGGAATAACCATTGAAGGAGGACTATTGACAGTGGTGTTTTCTGTGAGAACTTTTTTTATTGTATTGAATTCGCATGCTATAATTTTGTAATACATGCATATTATATTCAGGCAGTAATCAATGTTGTTTTGTTAAGTAAGAATTTAATCGCACTGTGTAACTGCTTGTTTACTGTCCACATGAAAATAAAACTCAAAATTTAATTTTGAATGATAAATACTACTGTATTTTTCGCACTATAAGGCACACTTAAAATTCTTTAATTTTCCCCAAAATCATCAGTGTGGCTTATGTATGAATTTTACCAGTCAGGATGTAAGGAGCAATAAAAAACAATCCACTGAAGTGCAGCGTTATAAAGGAGTTTCAGTTTAGTTCTCCAGCACCGGGGCTGGAATAGCATTAGCATTAGTTTCCCCATTCAGAGGTGAGTATTAGCAGCCTGTAGCCTGCTGCTAACCCTGGCTAGCAGTACTGGAGCAGCATAAGAATTACCCGCTAACCGCGGGTAAACTAGCTCTTTTGCTGTCCAGAGGTGAGTATTATTGACCTGTAGCCTGCTGCTAACCCCGGCTAGCACTTAATCATGAGAAAACAAGCTACATGGGACGAACCACTAGCTAAAATCAATCCGGTGTGCCTTATGTATTAAAATAGACCAGAAAATAGACGTTCGTTGATGGTGTGCCTTATAGTGAGAAAAATACGGTATATTTGTTTGGTTAGAGAGATGCATTGCCTTGCACTGTTCATCACTGATTGTAAAAAAGTGCCCCAAAGAGCAGTGTGTTTATTCATACTCAATCATATTCATATGAAAAGTAGTAGACTGTAGTAGACATGCATGATAATGAATAGTAGGACTTGAAAATACTCACGTTGGTGTGTCTCCGGGACTTGGCATAGGTGCTGATGCAGGCAGCAATGTCTTTGGACACACAGCGCTCATGGACTGTGTACTTGCATACTGCCAAAGATAAAAGAATGAAAGAAAGAAAGAAAGCACGGATTTTGAGGGCTGATTCTGATGAAGCTTTAAAGGGAGGTTGGGTTGAAGGGTTAGGCATTCATTTTAAGGGCAATTTAAATGTTATGATCTGCACACTATTTAAAAAATGTATCAAGTAATTAAAAAGTAAATTGTACAGATTATACAATAGTTATCAGTTCAGCTGGACTTTTAGACAATTCCTATACTCCTATTTCAAGTGAGACCAGTAGAAGTATTTCAAACATGCCATTAATAAACATTCACTCAGAACATAATAAGTAAAATAGTATTTTTTTAAAACCGTATATGATACAGAAGAACACTGCATTAACTTTAGTGTCAAAACACTTGCTGACTTTTATTTATTACTGTTGGCCTGTTGGAGAACTTCCCACTTGTCCTACCTATACTGTAGCTCTGGTCCTTAAACATAGGCCATTTCTCAATATGGAGTACACAAGTCTGGACTCCCATACTTGGCAAGAACGGACTTGGTAAGTTTGGCTTGCTAGTGCAAAATTCCGAGGGCGGGAGGACGCAGGGCTTTTATTCTGTAATTGAAACAGCTGCGTACTTGATTACGTCATTCTCTCAGGGCACGGAAAGCGTTGTTCCCATTGTCACTTTTTTAATAAAGAAACCACATATTTGAAGTCATTCTTGCCTAAAAATAACTTAAACATTTATTTGATCACACAGCAGTACTGTTTTTAAAAAGTATACCTTACATGCATCCTCGATAATAAGGTAGAAGCAAGAACACATCAAGATATTTGTAGTGTACTTGGCTAACTGCGATCTTTGAAATGGGACAGTACTTGGGCTGCGATTGATGATGTTTCCTGAGTCCACAAAAATACAAGTACAGACCGGAATGCAGATTGAGAAACAGCCATAGTCCTGGAGATTTACACCACCAGTTACAAACATTACCATTCACTGTGCTGTCCACTGTGGGAGGTAACTGCTTCTATGACATATATTCTGACACGGTGACACTGTGGATGTCTGCACAACTTTGGAAGTAAAATATCTCCTGATTCTCATCACAGTATCTGATTTTATGGAACCCATTCTTACGTGAGCAGCAAAGGCCTTGTTTCCGCACTCCTAACAGCATTGTGTGACAGTAGTTACAGTACGCTGGCTTGTTGAAGTGCTTCAGTCTCCATACATGCTGCCCATCTTCTTCTACATTCTGAGGACACAAACAAAAGAAGAGGCAATATCAGGTTCTGTTACAGTCGCACAGACAGCAGTATTCCAGCAGTAGTCCAGCACTTAGCCTTCAGTCCAGTTTAAGCTTTGATTTCAGAAACCCAGACATGGACTCGGCCTCAGAGGAACCATCATTAGATTAACACAGCAGCAGACACACAGACAAAACCCCCACCCCCCGATACAGAAACACACACACACATACACACAGGAGCTCTGACTCACCGTCTCCATACCCAGTAGTACCAGTAGAGGTATGGTTGTCATCCCTCCTCTAATCCATTCCTCTAGTGTGACTGTTCCATCCCGGTCATAGTCGATCTCCTCCATCATCTCCTTCAGGATCTACAACAGAATCACAATTACAGGGACTTCCTTTGACAACATATTAAAGAAACCAGCTTAAAACTAAGCTCCGCCCATCTAAACAACAGGAAACAGAAGAAAGTAAAAGAGATAAATGAAAAGTCAAGCAAAAATCCAAGCTTCTGAAAACTGTGAGGCTAATGCTAATATATGCAACTATATAATTGAATTGGGGAAATTAATGACGGAAATTCAAAAAGGTCACAAACAGACCAAGCTCTTATTGACAAAACTGGAATCATCAATGGAAAAACTGAAAGCTTAAATGACAAAACTCGAGAAAAGTACCACAGAGACAGTGGGCCATATCATTACCATGGAGAACAACGGGAGGAGATATAAAAACACATTTTGCTATCTACTTCGCAAAGAGATTGACCTAATGGCCAGTTGTGAAGACCTGTAAAGCAGGTCAAGGCATTACAACCTGAGAATCTACCAAGTACCTGAAGTGAGGGAAGGAAAAGATATAGGCCTAAATGTGTTTGTGAAAAAGCTCATTAAGTTAGTCCTCCAACCAATGCCCAAAGTGAATCTATAATTAGAGAAAGCCTATCATTCTCTAATAGCCAAACCAAAAGAATCACAATTATAGTATGTCCACCAAAAGATTAATAACACATCCCAGACACTTTTTATCCTGCTGTATCGACACCCTGCCCCACATTTGAACTCCACATGGCGACCTCATTAGACACATTTTGGTCTGAGAGCTTTTATCAAGAGAGCAGGGCCCGATATCTTGTTAAAGGCCGACTGGCTATCAAAATGGTGCTGATTAAACTTGACAAAGGGAACATGGGTGCTGGAGTAAGGGGGTGGGATGTGTGTGTATGTGTGTGATTTTATTGAAAAATTAAAATGACCAATATCTTGTAAAAGTGCAGTGAAATCTGTAAGTAATGTGTTTAGTTTTTTAGCTTATTTTCCTTCAAACAGCATCTTTCCTGAGTCATTATGATTTAAGTGAAGTTTCTGTCTGTCAGAATTTATTTAGAATGTTATCATGCTAACTAAGCTAAAGCTAACCTTCTTCTTCCTTCTTTTTCATTAACAGCAAATTAACAATTAGCTACCATTGTTTTCAGACTGACAAAGTCATATTTACTCAATTTACTCAATATAAACTCATATTTAAGATTTTATTATTCCAAAACTGTACTAAATCCCAGCTCATGTATTCCTGCTGTACTGTTTTAAAATAACCCTACCTCACATCTGAACTGCATATGCTCACCTCATTAGAAACGCTTCGGTCTGATGGCTGATTCCATCAAGACAGCAGGTAGGGTCTGATATCTTGCTAGAGGCCGTATTGCTGTCAAAACTTTAGGTTACTTGCGTAACCCCGGTTCTCTGATAGCATGAGTGAGGTGTCTCACTATGGGATACGCCCCTTCCGCGTATGCCTCAGAAGCTCTATTCCACTACGCCAGCCAATGAGGCTGGCTGACAGCTGTGACGCTCGTGCTCCCACCCCCCGTATATAATACGGTGGCACAGCGTCACCTCCTCATTCAAAAAACAGGCACACCTCTTCCTCGCTTCACGCTGCAAGGAGGGTGGTCTGGTGAGACACCTCACTCATGCTATCAGAGAACCGGGGTTACGCAAGTAACCTAAAGTTCTCTTTCAAGCATTCGTTTCGGTGTCTCACTATGGGATATCCTAACTCCCGTATTGTCAGACAAGCCTGCCTGAACACACTGTCAACCAGCTAAGCCTCACAGTGGAGACTGAGTGTTCCCCGAGCCGGCGCTCAGCACCGCATGTGCTATAGTAGGTGCTGTTATGTCCAGTTTATAAAATCTGGTGAACGTATGAGGCGAGGACCAGCTCGCCGCTGCACACACCTCCTGAATAGAAAGGCCACTAAAGACCGCCCATGAGGTCGCTATGCCTCTCGTGGAGTGTGCCCGGATGCCAGGCGGGACTGCTAGCCCCTTACTGGTGTATGCCAAAGCGATCGCTTCTGAAATCCAGTGCGATAGTCTTTGTTTAGTAATAGCTCTCCCTGTGTACGGCTTAGCCCAAGATACGAAAAGCTGATCACTCTTCCTAAAGCTTTTAGATTTATCCACATAGATACGCAGCGCTCGCACAGGACATAGTGCATTTAACCGCTGCTGGTTATGTGAGGTAAAAGGCGGTGGATAAAATGCCTGCAGCTCCAAAGGGAGACAAGGCTGAATGACTTTGGGAATAAAAACAGGGTTTGGACGCAAACATATCTTTGTATCCCCCTGCGAAAACTGCATACATGAGGAGTGCACAGAAAATGCATGTATCTCACTCACGCGTTTAGCTGAGGCCAAGGCTAACAAGAGTGCTGTCTTAAAAGACAGGATCTTAAAGTCTACCTGGTCCAGAGGTTCAAAAGGTGCTGCCGACAAGGCTTCAAGCACCAATGACAAATCCCAAGATGGAGACAAGGGTTTGGAGACTGGTAGCAACCGCCGTGCCCCCTTCATAAAGCGGCACACTAAAGGATGCTGTCCCACTGTTTTCCCTTCAAATCCCACATGGCACGAAGCAATAGCTGCGAGGTAAACCTTAACTGTGGAGAAAGACCTGCCTTTATCAATCAGGTCTTGGAGGAAAGACAGTATAATCCCCACAGAACATTGAAACGGAGTTTCAAGTTTATCTGAACACCACTGTTCAAACACCCCCCACTTGTATCCATAGAGGGACCTAGTGGAGGGGGCCCTCGCACTCTGAATGGTTTTAATAACATTAGGCGGTAAGCCTGTTGCACTTAAGTTAAACCACTCACGGGTCAGACCTAAAGGACTAGGCGCTCCGGGTGTGGATGAAACAGTAGATACCTGCGCAGTGGGAGGGGCCAGTGGTTGCCCTGGAGAAGCTGCGTGACTGCCGTCAGCCAATGCTTGTCCAGCCCATGTGGAACCCCTAAGACTACAGTCAGACCTCTCTCTCTTACTCTGGCTAGAGTTGGGGAGATTAACGTTATCAGTGGGCACGCGTAAAACAGTGTGCGCATCCATTCGCGTGGATAAGCGCCGACCCCCAGAGTGGCACTCCGATTGTGCGGCGAGTAAAACAGAGGGCACTACGCATTCACTAGTGACGCAAACAGATCCAGCGTTACTCTCCCGTAACGCTACGAAATCTGTTAGACACTGCTCCATAAAATCAGTCTGCGTGCCAGCGTGCGTACCGGATGGGAACGCAGCCCTGCCTGGCGACTGACATACACCGCTGCTGCCGTACTCTCTGTCCTCACGAGAACGCGGCATCTCTTTAGAACAGGGAGAAAAAGTCTGAGTGTTAGCTGAACCGCCAGCATCTACGGACAGTTTATGTGCATATATAGCTGCCGGTGATTCCACCTGCCATCCACTGTCCTCTCTTCGTGCATGCCCCCCCAAACAGACAAATCTGTTGTCACTACTTGTCTGGCATGCACTGTGCGCATAGGGACACCCTGTGTTAGGAAGCGCTCGCGCTTCCACTGACACAAAGCCATCAGCGCCGTTCGGGTGATTTTCACTTTCTAGCGCATGTGACGTAACTGGTCCAACCTGAGCGAGGCCACTCAGCGCCGAAACTCCCTCATGAACCATCGGTCCAGAGGGACACCGTCTATAGCTGAGGCCATCATGCCCAAAGGTGGGAATATAAGCTTCAGCAGAGCTAAATAAACTATCATTTTGAACGTGCGTGTCCGTAAATGATTGTTTAGAGCATGTAAATGCAAAATAGGTCTCACTAGTAAGAGCCGGGAGTAGAACATGCCCCGAACTTGTCTGGGTGATGCTACTCTCATTGCTCTTTCCTTCAGTAATTGGGAAATTTCCCCCTAAAGAATGTGAGCCGAGTCCCCTGGGGCTGGAGAATGAACAAGACCCCTGAAACGGGGAGGCCGAATGTCGAACTGCAGCCTGCAGACATTTCGCTTTGCTCTGAGCACCTCGCGAGATAAGACGCATGTGCTCCCGTTGTTCAGCTATGGGGCGTTCGCGCCCTCTAGCGGAAACGGAGTGCAACTGCAACTGCCGTCCACTGCGCATGCGCGACACGGCCGCGTCAGGATAGCGTGTGTGATGCTTTCTAGCCCAGAAAGCAGGGAAACTTTCTGAAGCTTTTGTTCTAAGCATTTTATGTTTTGCAACATTTTGTGTTTTATTTTGACTCATAACATATGACAAGCATAAAACACAGAAACACTTCGCTTTATTTAACACATCACTGCTACAATGAGTGAGGGTGTGCTTGGTGTGCGAACTGAGCATGTTTGGCACACGGAACATACGGGAGCGCTGGAACTGCGTTCCGCCTGAACATTGGGGAGGGGAGCCAGCTAAACGGGGGGTAGATTGGCTCCCTCCTGGCGCCAGATACCCATCAGGCTGACTTCTTCTGCCTCCTCACTATCCCCGTAGGTGGGTTGGAGGGCGGCTGGGCAGCTTGTGGGGGTGGCTGGGGCTTCCTAGACCAAGCAGCCTTACTCTCAGCGCTTCCGCTTTGACCCGGCTTGTCCATCTGGGGTTTCGGCCGTTTGGGGATGCGAAAGCTGACAGTCGGACGGGCCGCCGCCTGCGTGAAAGTAGAGCGAGGGGGGGGTGAGGGGCCAGGCTGTGATTTCCTGGGTAGGCACAGCTGGAGCGCTTCATCATCCCTTTTCTTTTCTTCGCACCGCTTCTGCATCAGTGCGAGAGCGGAGCCGAAGATGCCCCCGGGCACAACTGGTGCATCCAGAATGGCCTCTTTCTCCCTGTCTGAGAGATTCGCTAAGTTCAGCCACCTGCCTCTCTCCTGGACAACCATAGTGGCCAAGGCTTTGCCTGCCGCTTGGACCGCACATCTCTGAAGACGGAGGGAGAGATCCGTAATCACACAAATCTCCTCCCACTGAGGTGAGCCTGGCGTGGCTGACGTGTCGTCCTGCAGCTCAGCCTGGTAGGCTGTAAGCATGGAGATGGCGTTAAGGGCTCTCACAGACAGGGCGACCGCTTTATAAGCCCGATCGGTCATGCTGGACTGAAAGCGGTCTGCTTTGGAGGGCAGCGTGGGGCTGGAGACTGCTGAGCGGCTGGGGTGCAGGTGTGCTGCTACCAGGGGCTCCATGGGAGGCATGCGAAGAAGGCCTTCTTTCTCCATACCCTCCAGATCAAGAGCAGATGCTCCTTGGATAGGAGTTTTTCCCGTAAAGGGCTTCTCCTTCCAGCATGTAGCTAACTCCTCCATAAGCTCTGGAAATATGGGGAGTAGCTGTCTCGCTGCCCGCTTCGCCCTAGGCAATCTCTTTCCCTCGTAGCGTGACTTAGCGGTCTCCGCTAGCACGGCCGGCCACGGGATGTTCAGCTTTTCAGCTGCACGCTTGAGCACATCCTGGAGGTCCACATTCAGAAACTGAGAGGGTGGTGTCTCTCCCGATTCATCAGTGAGCTCCATGGCACATGGGAGTGTAGCCATCTGGGCGGAGGGGAGGAACGGGGAATCACTGAATTCATCATCCTCGTCAGAGATGAGAAATTCGGATCCGGCGTCCAAATCATCCTCTTCTCCCTCCAGCTCATCCTCTTCTGCGTCCAGCAGAGTGGGGAGGGGGGCGAGGGTGTCTAGCTGGTCACCCCAGCTTAACCCCGCGGGAGTGGATGATGCAGCGGGCATGGCGACCTGCTGTGTACTGGGCGGATTCGCATCGCCTGATATGAGCGGGTCCCCGCTCGACAGGCTGACTTGGCGTGCCAGCCTGCGGCGTAGGCTTTTGACAGTGAACCGCGCGCAGTGATCACACGAACCGGGATCTTTCAGCGCTGCCTGGGCGTGTCGCAGCCCGAGGCAAGCGGCGCATATGTGGTGCGTGTCCCTGCTAGATATTTTATTACCGCAGGGACACGACCGTGCGGGTTCACTATCCCCACTCGGCACTGCCTGCATTGCTGCAAACAATTAGCTGGTGTGCTAATTTGTGCTAAACTGCGCTATTCGGGGGACGACGGCGTGGTGGCCAATCTATTTCACCGTTAGCACAGGGAGCTAATAACTAGCCGCAGCGCTGAAGCTAATTTGGTGTTTAGCTTAGCTTGGCTCGTTAGCGTAGCTAGTTCGTTTAGCCGTCGTTTGGAGACAACCCGACTAAACAGGAAAATATTCGGTCTATGGTGAAGACCTAAATAAATCCTCTTTCTCTTCAAAGTCGCTAAGCGCCCGGCGACGGAGGTATTAACTCCGTCTGTGGACTGTTTAGCTTAGGCGGCCTGTAGAAGAGAGAGTGTGTGTGTGGAGGCTTCTGGAGTGAAGCGAGAAGAAGGTTTTGAATGAGGAGGTGACGCTGTGCCACCGTATTATATACGGGGGGTGGGAGCACGAGCGTCACAGCTGTCAGCCAGCCTCATTGGCTGGCGTAGTGGAATAGAGCTTCTGAGGCATACGCGGAAGGGGCGTATCCCATAGTGAGACACCGAAACGAATGCTTGAAAGAGAACCCTGGTAATTAAACTAGATATATGGAGCTCTGGGGCTGGAGTAAGGTCTGTGTGGGGTTTCATGGTTCAATTCAAATATCCAATATCTTGCAAAAACACACACTGTTACAGTATCAGTAACATCATTTAAAATGACCTTCACACTCTTTACAGGGTGATGAACAGTTCCAGTCAGCTTACCGGTCGTAGCTCTGTAGAGTCCCATTCCAGATATTCTGCTACATGGACCATCTGATTGATTATGCGATCGAGTTCCTGAGTGGATAGTGATGACAGAGCAATATGTTAAAGTAAAAATATATATATATATATTCTGATAATAACAACAATAGTATGCAGACTCAAATTTCAGTCTTGTTTTCTATGTGAGAGTTTTTAATTTATACATTTTCTCTTTCTTTAAAGATCAACTCAAAACAAACAGGATCTTTGATGTGTAACCTCTTTAACTCTTGATATGATTTAAGTTCATCCTACTGCTTCTACAGTATACCTAGGCTGATACACGCAAAAAAAAAGTATTCAAAATAAGATGTAGGTATCCTGCCTCTAGGTGGTTCAGTGGCGCTGCCAACATGATGGTGGTCAACACAAATGACTGTTGGCTGATGTATTGGAACTGAGCATGCTTGCTAATTGGTGATGCTGTATCAGTGGGAGTTCAAAAAAGGCAGTGACTGATTTTGCATGTATCTTCACCATCCTAGTAAGTAAGTGAGTAAGTAAGTAATATTTATTTATATAGTACTTTTCTAAGACAGAGCCACAAAGTACTTTACAATAAAATAATTAAAACATAATACATAAATAATGATAAAATAAAAAAATAACATAAAAAAATAATACATTTCCCATGATCACTCATGTTTTTTAAACATTTTTTAAAAGATGCTGTAGATTCAGTAAGTCTAATATCTAACATCCTAGTGTTAGAAGCACTTTGGGGTATATTGTTTTAAAAAAAGGATAAAAATAAGATAAGATGTGAGAAAAAAACATGAAAAAAAAATGTATAGGTATACACTAAATGTGGCAGTGTTAAATTTACTGTGTACCCTATAAGGGCTATACCCTATAGGGTTTTTTAAAACCCTTTTAGCCCATATTAGTATATAATGAAGGTATCTGCATATTAGATATGATAATTACACAGTGTACTGTTTCACGCTTCTGACATGTAGCAGCAAATCAGCTCTAAAGTCAGTGAGGGGTGTCAAATTTGAAGAAAAAAAAAAGCCTTTCCATAACAGCAACAATATGTACATACTTGTAAAGTTCAAATAAAAACTTTTGTATGGTAAATCTGTACATTTATACATAGGTGCATGTGCTTAAATGTTATTTTGCTGCATAAGCACTTTTTATTTATTTACTGTGTCACCATTCAAAAGTGATGTTTCTCATTATTTCAAGCTATTATACTTGATTTGTCTGGCAAAGAACAATGTCTTTATCTAAAATATTAAAATATTCAGTAAAATAATCAGGGTTTATAGGCATGTAGCCTATAAGGATGAGAAAATCTGGAAAGGAAATGTGCATATTGGTGCATCCTTAATTAATATTCATTCATGGATCACTGCATAATCCCTGACAGACTGCAGTGGTGACACTAGGTTTCAACTCATAAATACACACCACCTGTTTGCACATATTGTCTACTACTATTGTCTAATCCAAACTGATTTAAGAATTGCCATGATCATGCAGAATTATCAAAGATTGTATTGTCAGTAAAGTCATGATATAACATTGATATACTTTAAGAAATCTTAGTTAGCTAAGCTGTTAGCTAACTAAGCATGTATGCATGTAGTTAAAACACAACGAGCAGCTGCTTCCTACAGTATGATGAAGAGTTGACTTACTGAGCTGTCCAACAGGCCGTTTCCATCTGTGTCATATAACCGGAACATGACTGCAGAGCGAGAAATGAAAGAGAGGCGAGAGATAAAAGAGCCCATCTTTTTTTCAAAGTTGAACATCCTCACTAGCCCCCTCAGGCCACCCATGGAGAAAAGGGATGCATTAGTACAGCACAACTACACTGCTGTCCAGAAGAGCGGCGGTTAAGACAGATTAGGTCTGGACTGATATAACTCCTGCTCATGCTAAAGTAGTCAGCGGAGCAGCAGAGCTTAAGGTTGCCTGTGCTCAGTGAGGTCAGGAGATGGACTGAGCCAAGACGTAAACGAGTGAGAGTGAGTTCTGGCACCTTCTGCCTGTCACTCTCACTGGCTGACGCTCAGACTACTGAGCAACAGATCTCAGATTAAAGAAATGATCATTAAGCTTAAAAGCAAACATTAAGTGAAAATTTAAATTAACACAATTTTCAGCCAAGACATCTGGCATCCAATATTTGGTGAACATACAGGCACATTAAATTCTATGGTTCTTAGTGTTCTCTATTAGTACAAACATTAGACAAACATTTCCTAAATCTTCAGTCTTGCCTGAAGTAAGTCCTTAGTTTTCTGCAGTGTCCATTGGTCAGCCTTACAAAAATCACGGTGACAGATGAGAGGAAGATCACAAACATAAGAGATGACCAGTTTCAGTGCTGTATTATCAAAAGGACACTCAAAATTAACATTGAGAGAAATCAAATTTGATGCAGGCTGTACCGTGGCCTATTCAAAACCCAATGTAAACAGGTGGAGAAGAAACTATGGTCGACTGAATAGGCAGAAATCGCATAGTTGGTTCTTGTGACTCAAAACGAATAATGTCTGTAGTGTAGTTATATACACTGCTCAAAAAAATAAAGGGAACACTCAAATAACACATCCTAGATGTGAATGAATGAAATATTCTCATTGAATACTTTGTTCTGTACAAAGTTGAATGTGCTGACAACAAAATCACACAAAAATCATCAATGGAAATCAAATTTATTAACCAATGGAGGCCTGGATTTGGAGCCACACACAAAATTAAAGTGAAAAAACACACTACAGGCTGATCCAACTTTAATTTAATGTCCTTAAAACAAGTCAAAATGAGGCTCAGTATTGTGTGTGGCCTACACGTGCCTGTATGACCTCCCTACAACGCCTGGGCATGCTCCTGATGAGGTGGCGGATGGTCTCCTGAGGGATCTCCTCCCAGACCTGGACTAAAGCATCCACCAACTCCTGGACAGTCTGTGGTGCAACGTGACGTTGGTGGATGGAGCGAGACATGATGTCCCAGATGTGCTCAATCGGATTCAGGTCTGGGGAACGGGCGGGCCAGTCCATAGCTTCAATGCCTTCATCTTGCAGGAACTGCTGACACACTCCACATGAGGTCTAGCATTGTCCTGCATTAGGAGGAACCCAGGGCCAACCGCACCAGCATATGGTCTCACAAGGGGTCTGAGGATCTCATCTCGGTACCTAATGGCAGTCAGGCTACCTCTGGTGAGCACATGGAGGGCTGTGCGGCCCTCCAAAGAAATGCCACCCCACACCATTACTGACCCACTGCCAAACCGGTCATGCTGAAGGATGTTGCAGGCAGCAGACCGCTCTCCACGGCATCTCCAGACTCTGTCACGTCTGTCATGTGCTCAGTGTGAACCTGCTTTCATCTGTGAAGAGCACAAGGCGCCAGTGGCGAATTTGCCAATCCTGGTGTTCTCTGGCAAATGCCAAGCGTCCTGCACGGTGTTGGGCTGTGAGCACAACCCCCATCTGTGGACGTCGGGCCCTCATACCATCCTCATGGAGTCGGTTTTTAACCGTTTGTGCAGACACATGCACATTTGTGGCCTGCTGGAGGTCATTTTGCAGGGCTCTGGCAGTGCTCCTCCTGTTCCTTCTTGCACAAAGGCGGAGGTAGCGGTCCTGCTGCTGGGTTGTTGCCCTCCTACGGCCTCCTCCACGTCTCCTGGTGTACTGGCCTGTCCCCTGGTAGCGCCTCCAGCCTCTGGACACTACGCTGACAGACACAGCAAACCTTCTTGCCACAGCTCGCATTGATGTGCCATCCTGGATGAGCTGCACTACCTGAGCCACTTGTGTGGGTTGTAGAGTCCGTCTCATGCTACCACGAGTGTGAAAGCACCACCAACATTCAAAACTGACCAAAACATCAGCCAGACAGCATAGGTTCTGAGAAGTGGTCTGTGGTCCCCACCTGCAGAACCACTCCTTTATTGAGTGTGTCTTGCTAATTGCCAATAATTTCCACCTGTTGTCTATTCCATTTGCACAACAGCAGGTGAAATTGATTGTCAATCAGTGTTGCTTCCTAAGTGGACAGTTTAATTTCACAGAAGTTTGATTTACTTGGAGTTATATTGTGTTATTTGAGTGTTCCCTTTATTTTTTTGAGCAGTGTATAAGGCCTATAGAGAGAACAGTACATTTTCAAAGTATTAGCAATGTTTACAAATTCAAAACATTAAATTTCTCAAATAAAAGTGAGGGGAAATTCAGTTTTACGTGCTAGAGACTATAGTATACGCAACATCTATATCTGTCCTTTTTCAGTGCTGAAAGAATATCTCAGCTAAGGAATTTATGACCAAAAAAATGAGCAAAGCTCTCAACTCACACTCTAGCTTGTCCTCTGGAGTCCCTCGCTCCAGCAGGGACAGGTAGCAGACAATGTCCTTTAGGAAGACCACCTGAGGTGAAGACAGGCCGGAACTCTTCTGTGGGGATGGACTTCTCCTCAGAGACACTCCTTTCTCTGACCGGCTTTGCTCTGAGGGTTACAACAAGAGTTGTATGTCAGTTATTGATAATGCGAGACTGTCAGAAATGTCTTTTTTCAAAGAACAAAAAACAAATAAATACCTAAAACAGGGGTCGGCTATAGGTGGCCCACGGGGCAGATATGTTATTTGAAATATAATGAACGACAATGAAACAAATGCTTCTCTGGTGAGCTTTTGTTTACTTTAGTTTCCACCTGTTCTCATTTTTCCGCCCGTTCTTGGGCTCCCTTTGCCCTTATATGGGTGTTTTTTTTCCCTGCCGTGTCCCAATTTGCTAGCATTGGCCCTGACAACACATTCAACTGTTCTGCACATAGGTTCAACAACCCTCTGGGCTGGAGAGCTGCTAGTCTGTAGCACTCCATCTCATTACACTTCATTTTCCAAAACAGATTTTTTTAAAACCCGCTAAATAAAATATCTGCTTGGAAAATATCTGGCCGGTGGCCAAACTTAATTGCCGACCCCTGTATTTTCACAATAGAAAACCTGTTGACTACACATGTTACCAGTATAGTGCTGTGAAAGCAAATGTCTCTCTTATAATAACAGCCTGTATGCAGAAATACATACAGTCCATCAGGTTAAAAACCTAAATATAAATCTAAAAAAAGAACAGTAAGCATTTCCTGATATATCCTGATAGCAGAATTCAGACCTGGGGAGAGTCTTGGGGAGTTGGTGGATTGGGATGGAGCCAGGGCGTTACTACTGCTGCTGGCCACTGGCGTTTTGGGCTGTGTGCAGGGCGAGCGGTGGGGCGCTCCTGGCGTTTGCCCGCCCGTGCCTGAGCGTTGAGAGGAGGAGCGGGAGGAGCAGGGGGAGGTGGTGGCACCTGAGCCTGGAGTCATCCCTGCAGAGTGTTCCGGAGTGTGCCGGCCCATAGCGCTCAGAATGCTCTTCCCATTCATCCCTGAGAGAACAGGAACAGTAGAGGGAAAAAGGGAAGATGTCGTTGAGACAATGTTGTTGTAATGCCATAGAGACACTGGGGAAATCCCAGAGACACCACTGCACGATATCTGTACAGTGCTGAAAGAGAAGAACACTGACGCTCTCACTACAACACAGCAACGGCCGCACACGGACGAAAATAACACTTACATACTATACTATACTAAACTATAAAGGCACAGGTCACTGTAAGCACAATCACAATACTGCCATAAATAAATATACTGCAGGAAACATGTGCAAATTTACTTTCAACAAATATTAAACACGCCTGCCAATCACGAAAGGCAACAAAGCGACAGCAGGTGGAGGGATGTGGCGTCTTTGGAGCAGACAGCAGCTGATGAGCAATGTTTCGCTGTGTTGATGCCACGCTATGAGGGTACCTGTTATAGGTGCACAGGCCACTTCTGTCTGTATAGAGATGCCTGCATCAATCGACTTGGGTTCTGCAGACACAGTTCGTTCAAAGAGGAGGGAAAAGTGACACAAGGTGGATGATGATGTGGGTTAGTTAAAGAGAAAAAAGGGGAAAATCGAAGTAGCATTTTAGTCAGCATAGCCCTGTATAGCATAGTTCTGAAATATTAAAATGATGATAATAGTTAGTTGGTCCAGACTTTTATCCTTTTCTGTTTGATAGCAGGTGTGAACCACGGTCTAAACCAAAGGAAATAAATAAGGTCCAACCAAAAGATCAACTAAACAATGGGTCCAGTTCGAACCGATAAGAGAAAGTTAAGGAATCAACCATTAACCATCTAAGAATAAAAGAAGAAAAATAACAGGTGTTGTGCTGAAATATGACTCCCCTTCCTGTGAATGCACATCATGAAGCAGTATAAACGCAAACGCTTACACTAGAGACTACTGTATCTACTATAACTGTAGATTAACTCTTATTAATAAACTGTATATATAATAAAAGGAATCTGAGGGAAAATATTTAGACTCATTCTGCCTCGCAACGCACATGCACACGAAGAAGATATGAATTCTGCCAGAGAGGCAGAATTTGGCAAGACATCTGGAAAAACTGTCTGCCAGGGCTGGACTCTAGTTCTCGCTCTGAAGACTACATTTCCCAGAAAGCACCTGGGTCTAACCTCCCGGACATTCCGGATCACGTGATGCTTCATTGTTGTGGCTCACCTGACTTTTCTGATTGTTAGTTCCTGTTTCCTTGTGTATAAATACCCCCTGTTTCTGTTTCCCTTAGCTGAGTATTAAAACAAAACTTTAGCCTTAGCTCTTCTACCCTGTGTTTCTGTGTTGTTCGCTACTTTATTACTGACCTGTTTTTGCATTTTGACCACTCTTTTTGCCTAGCCCTGTGTTGCCTGTTTTCCTGTTTCTCTTATTTTTGACCATTTGATTAACCATTTGATTAATAAACTTTATGTAAAGTATCTGTGAGTGTCTAACGCTTATCTGGCCTGTGTGACACTGTGAACCGACAACATTCTTCAAACCAAATAGTGTCAACTATAGTGAGGAGCATCTCACACAGGTGATGAGAACAGAATGCAGTAAAAAAAAAAATTCTGTGCTCAATCACTAAACTGCAGTGTGAAACCAAATGTAGGCACAACAGATTCCCACAATGTAAAAACACATGAAGCTTGGTTTGGACTCTGGTCTGCACTTTTAGGTATGAAAAAAACTTCAGATAGCATTCACTTTGGTTCTATCTATAGCTGGAAAACTATGGGACATTGAAATCCAAAGTGCCAAGATCACACTTCCGGGCACTAGATGGCACTATTGCCCATCTCTGCATAACAGCAAAAAAGCGGTGGTGGAGGGGGACTTTTGGACAGAAATCCTGCAACATCTTTAGGCGTGGAAAGGGGGCAAGATCCATCCATCTGGCCGCTTATATTCTGACAGCCACTATAAACTGAGAGGCAGCCAATTTCAGGGCAGGCCTTAACATGTAGTGCCAGAGCGGAGAAGTAAAAGAGCAGCAATTGTCCAAGAACCTCCCTGTAGCTATCCTCAGAGAGTCCAGACGCTGCTCTATTTAATTATTTTAATTATGCTGCGTCGTATTTGCTCGTGTGTCTGAGTCTGAGGGTATGTGTGCACATCCTTTCCCAATCTGTTTACACAGTTTTAAGCTAAGAGGATTTAAAAACAAGGTTATTTTGGTTATTCCAAAGATGTTGTAAATTGCTTTTATATTTATTTATTGTATTATATATTAAAATTCCTACAACATAAGCACAATCCTAGTTTTAGGTTCTTTTTTCTTCAAAAATGTTTTTGGATTTACAAGTACCGCTATATTCACACAAAACAGCTGTTTATATATCCTGAAATACAGTTCACTCATAGTTTTGATGCCTTCAGTGAGAACCTACAATGTAAATAGTCATGAAAATAAAGAAAACACAATGAAAAAGAGAAGGTGGGTCCAAACTTTTGGCCTGTACTGTAATTATCCCTAACTGTAACCCCATTAAGCCAGGCATTTTTGTTAACTTTCTACTTGATGTTACATGCTTATATCGGATTAGGATTTTATTTTTATTTAAGCATTTCATTAAAACATTGTTTAATAAGAAACATTACTGAAAATCTTAATTGTTATTGTAATAATAAAAGAAAACTTATAGAAAATGTATGATGTGAAACTGTTAAAATATAATAATAAAAAAAACATAAAATTGGCACTTTCCTAAACTTCATTTTAAAATGTATGTTTTCCTAAATACAAATCAAACAGTTCACATCGTCCAAACCTTTTGTTTTGTTACGATTATCTTGTTTAATGTCTTTGTTCAAAAAAAGAAAAATTGAGGTTGAATCCTGAATTCAGATACTGATCTGAAATTATTGTGTATAAGTAGAGTAGAGAGTGAACAGGCAGCTTCTCCAATTGTCCTGTAAGAGTCTCAATGTTTTTAGAACTGAAATAACTTATTTTACTGCAGAGAAAAAGTTGCAGAGTTTTGTATCACCTACACCTGTAGCTCATATATTGATATTATATATTGATTATTCAGGCTTTCTATAACATCATGCATAGAACTGCTGTGACTCAAACACCTTCTAAATTCTCCAAAATGGACAATTTATGGTCAAGTTATGGTGTATGTTGCTCTAAAGGAGTTCTAAAATCCGACACAAATAATTCCATTACATGAATAACAAAAATATAAAAGCATGTTAAAAAAATGGCATTATTGCATTTTTCTCTGATTTATAAGGACAATAACAATTACAAGCTATCAATCAATCTGTCCTGAAATGTTAATTTTAATATTTTTTTGGTTCGTTCATAATAAAAAATAAGCAGATTTCAAAAAGGCAAATGTTTTTGGAGGACAGCAATGATATGCTTTATGACAAAAATAAAATCAAGGATATTTTTGGAGGTGCTATATTCATTTTAGAGATTATGAAGTGATTTCAGAGTTCTGAAGTGATTTCAAAGTGCAATTACCCAGCAGTGAAGCTCCGGCGCGAGGAGCATCGGGGGAGCCACCTCCACTGTTCTTGCTCTTGAATGAGGTGAAGAGGTGCTGGCATAGTTCCTCTGGGATGTCATTCTCTAGGTAGGTGGCCATGAAGAGCTGGAAGCCCTCGTAGTCGATAGGCTGCAAGGAACAAACAAGTGATATGCTGTGATGAGCGAGGGAGAGGCAGGGAGAAGCAGAATGGCTTCAAAAAGCAGATAAACTAAATGTTCTATGTGCATATGTATTAACTACCTTTCTAAAATCATGAGACACTTTTTATTAGTCTTTTATCAAATCATGTAGCAAAAAGCACCTTATTTATGTTATAAAGAGTATAACAAAAAAAAAACAGGCGAACCTTTGAGAAACAGAGAACATAAAGAAACAGATAAACAGCAAATGAACAGATCATTCAAAAAATACACCACATAGAGTTATAAGAAGATAATGACAGAGTAAGCGGTTAGGCAGACGAAAAGAATAAAAGCACTGGCCGTGACCTTGGGACCTTTAGTAGACAGAATGACCTTTGCGTGACTTTTTGATTAGACAGGAATGAGCGTGAGGCACCGGTGTATTATGTTTGGGCATGTAGACACACTGAACCACAGAGCATGCAAACCCAAAGGGCGTTGGCTTACTTGGTTGAGAACGTCTTGCTTCTGTTTGGCATTCAGAGGGATGAGGAGAGGGTAGAGGCAGAAAGGGAATTAAGTTCTACTGGAAGGATGGAAGCGCAATGGATACACAGCGTTCCATGAACCGTTGCTCTTCTCAACATTAAAATAACTAACATCTCAAATCAGCACTCATTTTTGTAAAAAAAGTAAATAAATTACAACCGTCATAAAAAAATAAAATAATAAAATAGTTGCACCCAGAAGGAATCAAACAGTAGGAAAGACACTTTGTAGGTAGTAGAGCTAGTCTGTCATAAAGTGACTGAATGTCAGATGGTCATCATCAGCTTCTTTATGTCTTGCTGGAGGTGACCAATGAATCAATGTGAGGAGGCATTGTGAGCAGGCACCAAGATCAACAGTTTTTTATGTCTTGTGTCAGATGTCCTGAAGACCTGGTTTCAGAATGTACCAGATCACCTTTGGTTTTTATTACAGGCACTTTTAGGGTCCTGAAACCAGTGGCCCGAACTTATCTAAATGCACAGTCCTGTGAACTACTCCAACAGGACGATTATCATCCACATACTGCTGTCGTCTCAAGAGCTTGCCTTGAAGACACAGATACTAAGGCAAACCTGTCCCTAGGCCTGTCACAATAATAACAACAATATTTTGTGATTAACTGTTATTAATTGCACTTGTTCTACCTAAGATGCAAGTTTTATAGTGGATATTTAAATGTAAATAAAATAATTAATGTAAAAAAATGTAAAATGCTATTATATTTATATTAGTGGTGTCAAGTAAAATATAGTATATACTTGTATGTTTAAGGGGAGATAAAGTCAATGTGAGGTGCTGAAATAAAGAATGCATGATAATATTGGATTACATTTTTTTTTACTTTTATTGCAAACTTCTCAGCTTGGTTGTAAGAATTTCTGAATAAGAAATTAGAACTTTATTTGCTGAGTATAAAAGGGTGTTTTCACACCTGTAGTTTATTTATCAGTTGATAAATTTGTTTACTTGGAGCATTTTCTCTCTCGGTTTGGCTTGGTTTTATGCACCAAAATGCACACCAATAAACCACGTGAGCACATTGTCTCCTCTGATTGGTCAGAGCTGTCTGGCACGGAGCAAGAAAGTAAATATAGGTGAGAAGATTCTGTGTTTCAGTGCGTATATCTGTGCAGTGTGAAGCTACTTTAACACAGAACGCTGACACTTTGCAGCTGCGCTTTTAAACAGTGTTTTCAGTGTGAGCAGTGAACGCTGAACATACTGTGTGTGTAAACAGCATGAAGCAGCAGAGTCGGCATTTGTTCATAGCAGTAAATTATCTGGCTAATATATCCTGGTAAACTGAATCTAATCCGCAGTTTAGCCCAATTAGAGTGTCAGACCTGGCGCACGTGGGGTCAGATGTGATGCGCATTTTCGGTTTGTCTATCATTTGAACAGAAGTTACAAAGGTCCAGATATTGATTGTGTATGTGTGTGTGTGTGTGTGTATGTATGTATGTATGTGTGTGTGTGTGTGTGTGCCTGGGGCCTTCTTGCAGTCTCCTAAATCAGAACGCTAGCAAAAGAAAAGAACAGTGTGTCCACTTAAAAATAAAACCTCTCTGTTAAAATACATGGAAGTAAACGCAACGGACAATATCAAAGCTGGCTCATGTTCATTTATTCTACGATAAGCTGATATCATAATTATACGACAGGCCTAGCTTTCCTTGATGTAAAATGTGTAAGATATGCTATTAAAACTCCACTACTATGTTTACATGCTTACACACTACGTCAATGTGTGTATTAATAAATATGACCAACAGCTGCCCATCTTAGCCTACATTTTTCATTGTTTATTGGTTCTTTAGAATAGCACTGCAATACAACACTTTTTAAAACTTTTTTATTTGTCAATGAGTATATATACTGCATACTTTTTTCATAACTTAATAATTCTTACTTATAATTAAACCTTCCATCCAACTTCCTTTAGTAAAATGCTCTGTTTGAAGCTTTTTTAATCTTTACAGTGTGGCATTTACCTCTCTGTTGTTCTTTTTTGGGCTGGTCTGTTCCATTTCTTATAACAGATTAGAAACAAAAAAAAAAACAAAAACAGAGAAATGAGAAAAGGTGTAGCTGGAAGGCTGAGGGCGCTGGAAAGCAGAACCTGTGCTGAAACCTCTTTGTAAGAGCCGCTAAGTCACTCACAAAAGCTGAATTAATACGACTGTCAGAAGGCTGGAAGCAGAGCAGCTTTTGAAAGTGAGGACAAGAACTCACATGTTCAGGTTACCTATGGGAAAGACTCTTAGCATGAATGATGCTGGGAGGCTGAAATACATGGAACACGCTAAAGGCAGTGTTTGCACCAAGGTGCAACAAATCCATAAACAATATAAACAAACTAAGACAATATGAACAAGTAAGACTTTCAGAAAATTGCTAGTAGATACTACACTATTTTACAAAAAAACCCTACAAATTATTTAGACCCTTGTTAAGTCTAAGGTTCTATTAAACAGGGATTAAAAATATTAGAAAAATAAAAAATGAATACAACCCTGCTTCTGAAGAGCTATTTTAATGCTGATTTTGAATCCAACTCTAAAGCCCTATCTGGACGGGATTAGTTTCTCAGGGGGACGTCAGTGAAATATATTTTACACTTCTACTCAGTAAAAAAAAAAGGTTTTTGGCTTTCTTTGTCACATGACATCATGTTCAGTAGCTCCTCCATTTCCACTCACTGTTGTGTTTACATAGACCTCCGTGGAAACGCGCACCCAAAGTGTAAATACGGAGCGTGGCAGTGGACAAATAGCTATTTTATTAAATGCGAGGTGACAAAACTCAGAGATGTGCCCCCGGATGGGAATAAAATTACAGGAGGACCACAGAGTTCAGCGAAAAACAGTAGGTAATTCAGCCTGTAATTTTTTCAAAGAATGTCTGAGAAAAACATATATATGGTTGTTCCGGACTGGAATAGAATCACAGAGGACCCACCCCCATAAAACAGAAAATCCCTACCCTTTTAGATAGGGTTTAATTTTATCAGAATAATCCATTTAATTACTGCCTTCAGAAGCCCTTGATTGGCTAAAGGGGGTATGTCAGATGTGGTTTGCAGGGTAACCCTGCAGGAAGGTTGGAGACCACTGCTCTGAAGTCTGCTCCGCATAGTAAAAAAACATTAGCTCAGAAAAGCTAACAAAAAAAGGTAGCTCAGAGACCCGGTTTAGCTATTCATGTTCAAATTAGATACTTTATCTCTACGTTATTGCAATTAAACATTATTTTGTAAAATAGTTATATTTTTTTCCAATTCTTTTGCAACATTTTTAAAAGGTTGAGCAAAAAAAAGTATACGGTACCTTTTGCTAAAGCAAAAAAGTAAAAAAAGCAAAAAAAGCAAGAGAGTTGAGTGCATTTGTCTAAGGCAGAAACATACATTTTTATATAATATAATTATTGTTGAATAAAATTCACATTTAAATGTGTGTACAAATTACTGTGCTTAACAGCTCAGCTTTGTACACTCTCCACTAAAACCACTGTATTTCGGTTAGAAGATGTAGAACACCCTGCTCTCAGTCTTGACTTGTACTTGGCTCTAAAACTACATTCACCCAAATGCAGTTTATGGTATAATGATCCTGTCCATAACTTTGCTAATAGGCTTTATGTAGTATTTTTACTGCCGATTACTCATTACTTCACACACCACCACTTTATATGCAATAAAAAAATATCTTTTTAAATGTTGATACTTAATATTAAAATATTACTAAATATATATGCATCTTTTTCTACCCCACTGCTAAAACAAATGCAGTCACCACAATACAATCATATTGTCCCTATGAGTAAGGTCATTTGTTAGAGGGAACGGCAGTAAAATGATGATGGCAACAACAGGAACTTCCTTTTTGAAGTTCACAAGTCCAAACCACTTTGAGAGGGTTTTTGTCCCCCCATAAAAATAACAATGTGCCCATAAAAACAACATTAGGCCATTTACTTAACCTTACTCAGAGAACTGCTTCATATTATTAAAACTGAAGAATAGCTTTATATAAATCAGGGCTCTAAAGGATTGACATTAAGCATTTTGACCAAAACACATCAATCAGAAAGAGACTGGTCTCCAGAACACCATGAAGAGTCCTGTAATTCAAAGGCTTTCTCTAAAGCCAAAGCAGTCTTACTCTGAAATATATTGAAGTCTGTTGTTCCAAAGATATAGTGACTGGAGAACTGCTCTTTATCATGGAGCAGATCCATCTTTTTACTAATTTTCTTCTTCTGCTCTGTCTGGTTCCCTGTCTTGACAGCGGCTGTGAACAGACCTGAGAAGTCCTGCACCTCATATTTACAACCCAGCAGCCACGGATCATCCATCACAGAGATATACTGTGCTATCACCAGTAGGAGGGCAGCTTCCTGGCACTGATGGCATGTCACCAACATTTGGAGCCATTTGTAGGCTCTGTGTGATTTACAGGTGGTCACTATCTGACAATGATGAGCATGCTGTGGCCGCACTAGTCCAGTCGGCGCTGGCTGCAGACCCACTGACTGCACCAGTACAGAGCCCGTATCGATCTAGGCAAGGCTCTGGGTCGCACTCGGTGGCGCCTAACCCAGATGAGCTCGCTATTTATATCGAAGGAAGTTCGAAGGAGGCGAAGAAATATAATGGTGAAACTCCATAAAGAAAATTATGAATGTCTGCGCTGCTAGTCTTTGTTCTCAGGCTAGAATGATGCATGGGCTTTGTGGTGTGTGTCAATGTGGGGACAAGGCACCTTTGCCTCATAGAGGCGGATGACTAAGCATTTCCGATAATGGCCAGGGGGCTGAAAAAGCCTGTATTGGTGTTCCGCCATGTCACAGTCTTTTTTTTTTTTTTTACAATGCATTTAATCAAGTGAGCTCATAGCTCCTCCCTGTGCTGAGGGAACGTACCTGCTCGGGGTTGTATTTGGAGAGCACACCATTTCCATGAAACTCCTCCAAAACATCTTTCAGCTTCTTAGAGGAGTCTGCATATGAGAGAAAGATAAGGAAATGTAAGTAAGAAAAAAATAACATAAAATGTGCTATTCAACTTTTCTAATACATACACATTAATAATAAAAAATCCAACTGTAATCAACAAAGCAATCAACACTCATGTCATTTACAATGTAGCTGAACATTATACAAAGGAAATAGAAAATAAGTATAAATGTATCACTGAAAACTATAGCAGAAACACTGATTATATAAACTTAAGTACATACTTAAATGGATATATAAAATATTAAAAACTCTGGTAAAGCAAAGGTAGGACAATTCTTCTTCTTCTTCAAAAAAGTGGAATATTCATTTATGTCTTAGTCCTCATTTCATATGATTTGTTTATTTTCAATGTTGGATCTTTAACTCCCAGCTTGTCCAAAAATGCATGTGCAAAGTCTGTCATTTATAGTTCAAAGCACACATTACTCTTAATAAAGTCAGCAGTGGCAGCTTAATCTTGTCATTAGTTGTAGCAACTTGTCATATTCCTCTAGCAAATTATTTTTTAAAAGTTATTATTATTGCATCAGTTCTGTTTTTTAAGACATCCTGCAACACATTTAGACTACACAGCCATGAAAGAGCTGTCTCTGTCCAAACTAAATTGCTGCTACTAATCTGCTGTTTGCTCCTTCTTAACATTTAGTCTATTATTATTATTTAACATTATTATTAATTCATGAAAAATTAATAAATGCATTAAACTCTATTTTGTTTAAATGTAATATACTCTTTGTGGCGAATTCAGTGGATCAGTCAATTTTAGCAGTTTATTTTCTGACTGTATCAAGCTAAATTAGAAATGAAGAAGAAATGGGTTTTCATCCAATTTTTCAATTATTAAGTTTTTCATTTCAGCCTTTTTGTAAACAGAATTTCAAGAAAAAAGAAAAGTAGAATCTTCTCTCAATTTTCAGATTGGTCCATTTTTGTATCTTGTAAAACAAATCTGATGGTATAATCCAACTTGTAAAATGTAAAAATTGAAAAATCTGAAAATAAAAGATTATTTTATATATAAAAGATTAAGTTTTCCTAAAGTTAAGACTGTGAGGGGCAGAGGTGAAAAAACAAAAATTGGGAAAATGGATGAAAACTTATTTCTTGTACACTGCACTACATTAAAAAAAGAGTTTTTACATCCAATTTTCTATTAAATTAATAAACATACTGTTGTTCTTACAGACAGTAAGGTTGCTATGTAACACTGAGTAAATAGGATGTGAAAACTTGATGCTATAATTCAACCACATTTAGCTACTTTAAAAGCTAAAAAAGAAGGGGGAATCCAGAAGCATGTAATGCTTCAACATGAGCAAAACAAAACTACGCTGCCCTCACTTGCTTCACTTTCTTTTCTCTTAACCACAAGCTTTGACACTGTGTGTCATCATATCAGTTACTAGCATCTGCCAGAACAGACAAAGGGTGTTTTTCTACACAGACATAAGCTGTCCTTTTCTCGGGTTTTGACAGGGGTGATCCCTGAGCCTCCTACTGATCTGACTTGACTTAACTGTTGACTTAAACTGTTCATAACTCACAGTCTGCAAGATTTACCCTGAATATTAGGTTCAAATATTAGATTTGCATTTTATCTAGTATTTGCTAATAACTTACTATTGTAAAACACTGGCTAAATACAAGAATATGGAGGGTAAAGAATATCGAACTTTCCACACAGACACAATTTAAATGCATTCAGCAAGAAAAGCAATAGTGAGGCTCTGGTACTGATGTTGTTGATTAGTACTGAATTACAAACGCCACTCTAATTCATCCCAAAGGTATAAGAGGAGCTCCATCACCCCACATGACACAATTCCACTACTCAGCCAAGTGCTGGGAGGCTTTATGTCTCCATTCAATGCTTGCCATTAGGGACACTAATCCTCATTCACCCCCAAAAAAAGATTAACAGTTATTAATATTTAAAATGAAGTTTGATAACATTTTTTTTTCTTTCAAGTAGTGCTGGGCAGTATGACCAAAAATGTATATAATAGTATTTTTCAAGATTTTGACAATTTCACGGTATATCACTGTATTTTCATTATTATAATTATTATTTCTTTTTATACAGGTTTGTGATTTACTGTACTGTTAGGAATACATACAATATAAAACACTTAGGTTTTAAATTAAGGCTTTGATTACTATTGGGTTTACTTTGTCCCACAAAATTAAACAATATATGAAAAAATCTGACTTTATTATCAGAAAAACAGCTAAAGAATGTAAACTATTGCACAAGGTTGACACAAGTTTAATATCAATTTACAATAGTCTTGTTATTCCTGAAGCCATTAGAGGCATTATAGTATTCAATAAATTTAGTTCAGTGTGCATTAAAATTATACCTTAAGCTACAATATTAATATATATAAAAGGGTCTCTTTTCTGAGTAAATAATTGCTGTTTGCTGTTGTTCTTTATTTAACTTGGATAGAAACACTCATACAGCGAGGAACAGCAAAAGAAGCTCCTTAGACAAAGTGATGTTCTCATTTCATCTCCAGGCAGGACAGTGTATACCAGTTGGTATACTGCCCAGCAATACTTACAATGTTGGACTAAAGTAAACTGAACTAATTCCAAATAATAAAGCCCTGGTGGAAACAAGAATCTTCATGAAAACTGTGGGTTTTAAAAAGAAATGTCTTCTTAAGAACATTTTATAAATAAGGTACAGTGGACCCATTATAAATACAATGCTTTCTTCCAATGGAAATTATTCAAACTGCCATTTGCGCACAACTGAATGTCCATGTCAGCATCTGGTGCACCTTATAGTAGCTAAACTGGATAGCTTTTCACATTATGTGTGACAGTATGGGGCTTATATATAGATATATTAATAAATATTTAATGAAAGTAACTTCTGAAAGTTACTGTTTCAATGGGATGGAAGGTATTTCATTTCTAAACGGAGCGATCCGGCTCAGTCGAAATGAGGCACTGTACACTAAAAATAACCCCCTGAGCGAAAGCCAGAGCTCACCTCCTCTCTAATCTAAGGGAAAATGAGTCATCCCTCATCAGGTAAACCCCTAGACAAAGCCAACCGGTGGTTAATGTGATAGGAAAGAATGACCTCACACTTGCATTGACTGAGTCTGAGATTTATGAGCTGTTTGTTTAGTTTCAGGTCACAGTTCCATGTAAATGACAGTCTTTGCCGTGAAATGCCAGAGGTCAGATAGAGAAGGGGAGCAAATATAAAGGCTGAGGACTGACTGCTGTGAGGGGCTGACAAACAACACACGCCACTTAGCAGTTATTTAAATACTTCTAAAGAGACTCTATACTAACGGTTACAGACAGGAAGGTCATTTATTGGAGATAAAAAGAAATAAAAAGACACAGATCCTCATGAAGCAAGGCCAGCTTATTCAGTAGGACCATTTATAGTGTGTCTATGGTGTCTGTAACATAGAAAATGCTGCCATTTTGTAGTATTATTAATTTTGAGTATCTACAGATATACAGCTCTGAAAAAAAAATAAGAGACTACCTAAAAATGTTTCATTGATTTTACCAAATTGAAAACCTCTGGAATATAATCAAGAGGAAGACAGATGATTACAAGCCATCAAACCAAGCTGAACTGCTTGAATATTTGCACCAGGAGTGGCATAGAGTTATACAAAAGCAGTGTGTAAGACTGGTGGAGGAGAACATGCCAAGATGCATGAAAACTGTGATTAAAAACCAAGGTTATTCCACCAAATATTGATTTCTGATCTATTAAAACTTTATGAATATGAACTTGTTTTCTCTGCATTATTTGAGGTCTGAAATCTCTGCATCTTTTTTTTTTGTTGTTATTTTAGCCATTTTTCATTTCCTGCAAATAAATGCTCTAAATGACAATTTTTTTATTTGGAATTGAGGAGAAATGCTGTCTGTAGTTACTTCATATACTGAAAATAGTTTTTAGTGAAAAAAATAAAACTTCTCAACCCTATATCCCAGAAAATAGCGCCCCTCAAAAACATAAATAATGGCATTGGTTCCTCTTAGTTTGGTCTGCTGTTAAATCAGTAAGCAGATAAATCAGAAATATTGTGACATGCAACATATGCAAATAGAAACAAAACTGTATTTACTGTCTGTGATGTTTTTAAGACCTTTGAGCATAAATGAAACATGCTATTCAACTTTTCTAATACATACAAATGAATAATATAAAAAAAACAACTGTAATCAATAAATTAATCAATTAATCAATCAACCATTAATGAAGCTGAGCATTATACAGAAGGAATTGTATACATTTTGAGTATAAATTTATAATTCAATATAGCAGGAACATTAACATAAAATCATTAGTTTAAATCATACAAACTTAAGTACATACTAAAGTAGATTAATTAAGATGTTAGAAACTCTGGTGAAACAAAAAGAAGAACAATTCTTTAAAGAACTGTAGAATATTTGTATATGTCTCAGTCCTCAGTCCATATGATCTAAAATCTGATTAGATTTGTGCAGGCCATAATAATAAAATTGTGTAAAAAACAATAACTGTTTTTTGTGACAGCAAATGTTAGTGCTGTGAATGTAAGTGAAGCCTCAAGTGGCAGCTCGTTAAACAGACCTAACAAATATATTACATAATATATTTATTAACACCACTGTGTCAAAACAACCCACTATTTAGCACCTATCCCAGAACATACAAACACACACTTGCCCACACCACAAGCACATAGAATATACTCGGCCTTTACAGATATGAATGGGGTGTATGAAATAGAAGAAGGCAAAGCCCAACAACAACAACAACCTTTACATTCGTAAATAAAAACAAACAATCGTAAAAAAAAAATCAGTAGTTTTGTTAGTTTTTTTTTTTTGTTTTTAACTTTTCATCATAATTGACTATTTTATTAAAACTGAGGATTTCACAATTTAATCAGTTTGATGATGAATTCTCTACAGGCAAAAATGCTGGCTTTTAAGTCAAAAGACAAAATTATTCTGCACTGTTAAAAAATGACAGTCTTACACAAAAAACAATGTCATGTGAAAAATGCAATTTAATTTAATTGAGCAATTTAAGCTGTCAAATAAATAAAAATGGTAACGTTTAGCTTAGATGGACAAAAGCAGCATTTATATATAATCAATTAAAACCTGCAAAACACTCAACATCTGCTCTATTTCATTTTTAAAGACTGATTTACCGGAATGTTAATTACAGTAAAAGCCATTGAATTCTCTCCTGATTATAAAACATCATGGTGTTATGTGCTCAGCCCACATCGTCTACAGGAAAGTTTTGTGGAAAATGTGACTGACAGAAATATTCATATATATAAATATAGCAAGGTATATATATATCTGTGGAAAGCTGATGTCAGTTCTGTGAAATCAGGTAGGATTTTAAATTGTAAATTGAAAACAGTTTAGAAATATATATGTATTTTTAAAACAGAACCCTGTAATGTTAAAAGCCCTAAACCATATTAATGCTTTTACATTGTGTTGAATGTGTAATCATTTATTATCTAAATAATATTTTCATGCACAATAATACATGTATGTTTTACTGTTCTCCATTTCAACCTAACAAATACATTGTGAAAGCTAACATAATAATAATGACCAGCCAGTAAAGCACTGTTTAATTTTTGAACCATGTGTCCTGTTGTAGCTGTGTATTGACTATAACTTGACGATACGATAGTTATCACAATACAGGGGTTACAATTCAATATATTGTGATTATATCACTATGTTTAAGCAAAATTTGGGACAAAATATATAAGTATAAAAATACTATTAGAGTGATACAAAAGAACTTTTTATGTAATTAGAACAGTGGGATCTGAAGACAAAATACACGATACATATGTAATATACAATATACGATACTTAATGAAAATTGATATTTTCTTACATCCCTTTGTTCATTCTGGCCTGCAGACAGAAAAGATGGACATTAATAAAATGAGTAGTAAAAATGATCTGGCTATTACTGGATATTTGCTACAAATGTATAAATAATACAACTATGACTCAGTACTTTTATAATTGTTAATAATATTAAGAGAAAAGTCTCACATAATTAAACTCTTAATTAAGAAAAAAATGTACACTATATTTTAATACGAGAAATGCACCAAATATTTGGCAACCAAAATGATTCTTCTGAAAAGGGCTAAAAAGGCACTTTCTGTGTTATCAGTTTTCTTTCACAAACTGACTGCAATCCAATTGAAAGATATAAGCTGTATATGGGTTCGAATAGTTACATAAGCTGATCTAGTTTAGCCTCAGCATGTAAATTCCTGATTATGAAATGTCTGCATAAATATTAAAAAGGTTAAATGTTCTATAAATATTTAGAAAAAGCAAGACAATATACACTTTTTAATTTTAATTTTTAATAGACTGTTTAATTGTAAAAAACAATTGTTAAATTCTTTGGTTTTTGGTAAATTGTTTAATTTTGTTCAATTTCAACCATAAGTCTGGGTTATAAAGTATTTTGCATAAATAATAACATTAAAGACTCCTGATGAATTACAGAACAGAGAGCACTAGCGGGGCATCAATACATTCTGTCAATACAGTCTACCTTTCCAGCAGTGCCTCCTAAAAGCCCAGAGGGCCCGTTTCAGGGATATTTACACACAGTGAAATACCCTTAAATTACATATTGACCTGGACATTACCTTAAACAGGTGCTTTGCAGGCACAATTATCTGAAGGACTAAGAGCTTTAAAGAACAGATAAATCAAGTGATCAAAGCCTTTAAACCATATCTTTCTTAAAGAAAAAAGAGGAAGTGAATTCGCTGTAGTATAATATGTACGTAATAATAAGTACTTAAAAAAATAAATAAATCTAGCTCTGAGATTCATTACTGGAGACCGTTATAGCACTCCTCACTGCGGTGTGTGTGAGAAAAAGTAGGTTGGTTCTCTCTGGCTGTGCGGCGGTAAACATATTGGTTTTTGTTTATTTATAAGGCACTCTCCTGCCATTTGCCCATGGGCAATTTAATGCACGAGCTTACCTGGGTTTAAGCCCACAGGCCCTGAGTACTTACTAAGGAGCCTTAGATTGGCCATTTTTTCTATGAGATTTATTTATTTCCTTCAAACACTCTTACAAAAATAAATATTTGTGACTTCTGATTGACTGAATTTATTAAAGCTGCAGTAACTTAGATTTTATTTGAACTTAAATTAAAAGAAGTATTACTTATTGGAGAGGACATTATACAACACTTAGTTCTGACCTCACAATGTGATTGGTGGAGAAATGTTCTAACCGCGCTGATATTTGTGATAACAGCACGTCATTCTCGCACTAAATCTGTATCACTCTGCGGACGGGTTGCCAAGTAACACCATATACACACAAAACATTTTTGTATCATCACCTCCAGCAGCAGCACCAGCGGCAGCAGCATTAGCTTAGCACAGGCTAGCACCCAGCCAAGACACGCTCGCCCATAGCCCACAGCACTGGCTCGTCAATCCATCAGTTACCTCAGCTGCAGTCTGATAACCAGAACAGTAACCAGCCAGGCAATGGCTAAGCTAAGCTAATGCTAAGATAAACCAAGCTACACTAACCTAACCACAGTCCTGCAAGCACAGTTTAGCTAGCTAGCATTAGCTTAAAAAACACCACTCAGAAAACAGGCAGAAACGCTCGCAAACGCGCAGCTTTCACATGAAGACGACTTCGGGGAGCAGGAGAGGAGAGTTTCAGCTTTATTTCACGGTCCTTATTTTGTTTACAAGGTAACGTTCATGGCGTTACCCTGTATAAACCATACGCTGTTTTGTACTTACTGTAGTTCTGTTACAGTTCACTTGCTGTGGAACTACTTTTGGCAAAAAGCACAGTCCTAAATAAAGAACATTTTTTAATAAATTTCTTGAGGTTCTTTGATTTATATATATATTAAAAAAAAACTGTTTTAGAAAAGCAAGAGAACACTCGAGGTTGTTAATATCGCAAATAACATCACGGCTGTGATTATCTATTCGCAATAACACACTACCTCTCATGTTCTATTGCTTAAATATATTCTAATTACTGGTATCCATGCCCTCGAACAACCATCCTTGCAACATCTAATATATTAATTCTAAACAGAATGGTCTGGTAGGTTTGTCAGATTTAATTGTTCTCTACAATTTTACAGTATTTTATAATTGTAACCTAAAATATGTAGCTCCCTCCTTAAAGTACCCCCATTTAGACTGGAGTTGAATTATTTGCTGATTCACAGTACACCAGCCACAGTTCTTGGGCTGCCAACATGCAACATTCTAATCTGTGTGAAATGATTTATCTGTAATTCGTTCTGGAAGAGAGCTTCAGCCAAATGCTGTATATGTAAATGATGATTTGTGGGCAGTATTTAAATACAGAATTATTATCTGTAATCAAAAACATAGCTAATCTGTCTCATAGCTAATAATACAGTAAGTTTAAGTTATATTAAATACAGACTTATTATCAGTAATCTAAAATCTTCCTCATAACTAATCTGTCTCATAGCTAATAATACAGTAAGTTTAAGTTATATTAAATACAGAATTATTATCACTAATCTAAAATCTTCCTCATAGCTAATCTGTCTCATAGCTAATAATACAGTAAGTTTAAGTTATATTAAATACAGATTTATTATCAGTAATCTAAAATCTTCCTCATAACTAATCTGTCTCATAGCTAATAATACAGTAAGTTTAAGTTATATTAAATACAGAATTATTATCACTAATCTAAAATCTTCCTCATAGCTAATCTGTCTCATAGCTAATAATACAGTAAGTTTAAGTTATATTAAATACAGATTTATTATCAGTAATCTAAAATCTTCCTCATAACTAATCTGTCTCATAGCTAATAATACAGTAAGTTTAAGTTATATTAAATACAGACTTATTATCAGTAATCTAAAATCTTCCTCATAACTAATCTGTCTCATAGCTAATAATACAGTAAGTTTAAGTTATATTAAATACAGATTTATTATCACTAATCTAAAATCTTCCTCATAGCTAATCTCTCTCATAGCTAATAATACAGTAAGTTTATGTTACATTAAGTTCATAAGTGACCCTACCACATAGTCTTTTGTGGTTCTGGGAGGCAGACAGCAGTGTTTTGTGATGCTGTATATGGTCCAGGGTGTGGTAATATTAGTCTACATTAGTGAGGAGGAAGCTCAGCTGTGCCACGTTCCGTTATACTGGTTTTATGAATTTAAATAATCCCGTAGGGCTCAGGACCACCTTTAGCCCCCGGGTCCCACAAGCAGGTTAAAGCACCTCTGCCTATGCCATTCTATAATCACATCAATGATCTCTGTAAATAATGAAAACTATTAGACGTGCTCCAGTGACTGGATCACCTCTCAGGCTCTGAGAGTTTCTACTGAACTGGGAAAATCTGCACCACTTCAGCATTGAAACTCAATTTTAAAAACATTTTAACTTACCAACTCAAGTTTGTATTATTTTATTTGCAGTAATTTTTTTTATAATATTAAGAATAATACTTAATTCTCTATTAACTTTTTTAGAATACATTACTGTATAAATGTATTATTTGGTATTTGTTCAATTTGGGCCATCCTACATATGCATCTAATTAAAAATACCGTTTAATTGTTAAAAGTCATAAGCTCTATAAAAGAAAACCTTTTCTTTTCTACTACTACACCTACTACTGTTATGAGATAAACACATTACATATGTTCAAGTTCTACTGCACTATACAGCTCTGAAAAAACAACAAGAGACCACTTCAGTTTCTAAATCATTTTCTCTGATTTTGCTATTTATAGGTATATGTTTGAGTAAAATGAACATTGATGTTTTATTCTATAAACTTCTGACAACATTTCTCTAATTCCATTTAGAACATTTATTATCAGAAAATGAGAAATGGCTGAAATAACAAAAAAGATGCAGAGCTTTCAAACCTCAAATAATGCAAAGAAAACATGTTTATATTTATAACGTTTTAAGAGTTCAGAAATCAATATTTGGTGGACTAACCCTGGTTTTTAATCACAGTTTTTAATGCATTTTGGCATGTTCTCCTCCACCAGTCTTACACACTGCTTTTGGATAACTTTATGCCTTTTTTTACCCCTGGTGCAAAAATGCAAGCAGTTCAGCTTGGTTTGATGCCTTTTGATCGTCCATCTTTCTCTGGATTATATTCCAGAGGTTTTCAATTTGGTAAAATTTGGTAGTAAAGAAACTTAATATTTTTAAGTGGTCTCTTATTTTTTTTCCCAGAGCTGTATACTGTAGCCTCTTTACTGCTAATAATGAACCAGTAGCTGGTGTGGAATGATGCATACTGTTGAGCTGTGAAAACTCTAGTCCTCTGTGAGTTAGGTAAAAAAGACCTTTTTAAAAGCATTTAGAATTAACATGACAATGGCCTGGCCCAGCAGATGAGCAAAAAAAACTCTGTTTTAAACCACCAATCTAATCTAGACTGAAATCAAACCAAATCAGCAAATCAGCTGTAGCAATCATCAGAGGCGCAGACAGACATGCTGAGCTTCTGCTGTACGGATGACTCATGTTCGGTACTCACACTCGCTGTACTGCTGCAGTTGGGAGAACTCGGCCGGGCTCAGACACACCCAGCTCCCGTCGCCCATCTCGTCGGCCGGAGTGTGTGTGGCGAGCAGGGGGTGTGTGGAGACGACGCTGATTAGCCCTGGTTGAGACGGGATGTAGAGGTGAGCAGGTCTGGCGTCATCCCAGCTCCTTCTGTGAGCAGATGGCGAAAAGAGGTGGCACAGGAGCGGAGAAGAGCAGGGACGGCGAGATGAGGGGACGAGTTCAGAGTCAAGGTGAAACGGACGAGGTGTGACAGGTCGGGGCTGTGATTTGCACGGCAGGGATGTTCACACAGAAGATCACAGCAAGGCTGAATGGGTGACCTACAACCCACACTGACCTACAGAGAGAAGAAGACAATCAAATCACCATTAGACATACATTAACTGAAACTCATGCCATTAATCATTTTATAAGCACAGTACCTAATCATACCTGTACATTAATAGCTGAGTACTAACTGACTACTCATCAGTTAGATATGTGGACGAGCACTGTCTACAAGTAAACTTATACTTGAAGGACCCAAATCATGAAAAACTATATATTTTTTAAATACTTGAGATACAATACAAAAAAAAAAAAAAAACTATGAACATACAGCTCTGAAACAAATTAAGAGATCACTTCAGTTTCTAAATCATTTATAGGTTTATGTTTGAGTAAAATGAAAATTATTGTTTTATTCTATAAACTACCAACAACATTTCTGCCAAATTTCAAATAAAAATATTGTCATTTAAAGCATGGATTTGCAGAAAATGAGAAATGGCTGAAATAACAAAAAAAGATGCAGAGCTTTCAGACCTCAAATAATGCCAAAAAAACAAGTTCATATTTATAAAGTTTTAAGAGTTCAGAAATCAATATTTGATGGAATAACCCTGGTTTTAATCAAAGTTTTCATGCATCTTGGCATGTCTTCCTCCACTAGTCTAGTCAAATATTCAATCGGTTCAGCTTGGTTTGATGGCTTGTGATCATCCATCTTCCTCTTGATTATATTCCAGAGGTTTTCAATTAAAAAGTCTAATAAAAAATGTCAAAAAATATATCATTTTTCAGTGGTCTCTTATTTTTTCCCAGAACTGTATAAACTTCAGAAAAAATTTCAAGTTAAGTGCGAATAGCTAAGGCAGTAAAAAATGATCTGCTTTATAAAAGATATTAGGTTAAATATGACAGATTATTATGTTTATTTTCATCCCTTACAGATTTAAACTAACACAAAAAGAAATGCAATGCTGTTAGGCATGAGTAATCCACCCCCATGCTTAACAGCTGGAGAGAATGTCCTTGAAATTCTGAAATTCTAAAATGTTTTGAATTTTGTAGTAAGGATGCAAAAAAGTTTTTTTTTTTGTTTTTTTTAAATGAGCATACTTTGAGTTAATGTTGTCAGAGTGCTAGGCAACTGCTTAAAGGATCCCATAGCTGCAAAATGATATGCAGAATGATATTTGTAGTCAAAGTAGTTCTAAAGCTTTGAAATGTGAATCAATTACTCTTTCCTAATGATGACAGAAAACAAGCTTTAGCTTTATTAATCTGAGAACTCAAATCTTGTGCTGTGCCAACATTTTGGCATAGAGAGACGTTCATTTTTCACTCTAAAATGACACTAATAGTCTAGCTGCAACCTTTTGTAGTTCAGTTCATCTTCTATTCTTATAATTGTGTCAGAAATGTGGCCAAAATATTGAGGCAAGCTTAAAGTTTAAGCTACGGCCCCTTTTAAACAACTTCATCTAGTTAAAACCACAGCCAAAGTCCTTCCGTTGAGATATGAGTTCAAAGCCCCACTCAGCAACTGGATCACATGGTCCAGGCCGACCTCTGTGCTCAGCGTGCCCCACCAATCAATACATCTCTCTCTCTCTCTCTCTCTCTCTCTCTCTCTGTAAGAACACAGTCAGGCCAAGCAGAATGAAAAATCAACAGCAGTTTAGCAGCACTGTCATGGGGAAGCAGCCTATCACAGGCTATCTTATCTCAGTGTGAAGACAAAAAGCAAGAAGAGCAGCAATGATGAAGAGGGCAATGGTGACGGCATCCCTCGGTGATGGCATAAGTTACAGCGTGCCAAAGAAGGCCGATCCCTGTAGGTTTATACGCTATGATGTGAGGTGAAGTATATATTGTGTGGGCTACAGACAGACTCCAGAGACACACAGGATAAAGATTTTATAATGCATCCTAGCAATAGGGGTGGGCGATATGGCTCTAAAATAATATTGCGATATTTCAGGGTATTTTTGCGATATCGATATACTTGGCGATATACTTGGCGAAAACAGAAAAATAATTTGTTAATTTCAGGAATATAGTATAATAGTATAACAGTATAATCATAATGTGGCAAAATAAATAATATAGCATAAAATAATATAATGCAGCAAAAAATATTGCAGAATATTTAGTGCATGCATATAAACTGCAAACTAAAACAATTATACAGTAAATACACCTAAAGCTTCACACTAAATAATAGACTACTTTTAAGACAGAACAGCCCTATTATCACGATATGGATTTTTACTATCACGATATTTCTGTGTCTCGATATATTGTATACGATATAATATTGCCCACCCCTACCTAGCAAATGCTTTATTTCTGTCTGTCTCCAGCAGCGGAAGCTATGATACACACATTAATATTTCTACAGGGGCTTTACAGAAAGACACCTGCGCTATTAATCAAATGAAACAATAAAAATGCTATAAGATTATTCAGCATTTTTGATCCAAAGAAAACTGTTCCACTGTTTGAAACGATTCACTGTGCTAGTACCAGACACTATATAAGGGCCATTCCACAGAATAGGTGCCATTCGCTTGTTGTATCTCTTCCAAATTAAACTTCTTTTAAAATCTTTTTTCAACTCTGAATCTAATAACACATACACTTAACTATTCAAAACGGGTACTGGTCAGTTTTACTTAATTTTTTACAAGGTTTCTAAGCCAAAGATTGTTACAAAACTCATGTGACATTTAAAAAGCATGTTTAAAAGCAAGTCCACTAATTCCTTTGATTTTCTCTCAAGGAAGTCTTTATTTTAAAGAAATGGTTAACTGTAGTTCAAAACAATTATATTTATAACAAAAACAAATCACTCATGTTAATGACACTCATTTTTGTTACTGGAACTCACTCCTGTTACTAGTACTCATTCCTGTTACTGTTACTGTTACATTACTGTTATTTAAAAAACACACAATACAATTTCCACCTTGTTCACATGTCCATGACTTATCAGAGAGGGGGCATTGGCTTTCTACTGCAAGCAGAAGCTGCTTGAACCCCAACACAAAAAGTTTCGCCTGTCGTAAATATAACCTCCAAACTCTATTTCTTCACAAAGCTGCAATACGTTTGCAATCTGCAAAGGTTGTCTGTAAGTGGTTCTATTTCTTTTCTTTTTTTGATGTTTCAAAGAATAGCCTTCCTGCTACATCCGGTAAATTATTATAATTATGTTTTTCCAACTTTCATGAGACTGTTATTAAAACTTTTCTATTGCTCAGTATTACAGCATCAATAACTGATTAAGGCACACAATTCATAATTTATACTTTCTCTTGCAATAGCAGTTATGAAAATTATCAAAGGCCTGTAAGAAACAGAAGAGAAGTAATAGAACTACAGAACAGATGAACATAGAGAGAGGAGAAAGAGCGGAGCATATGATCAGCGGAAATAATGTAAACTGCAGTATGCACTACTGACATATTGAAAAACACAAAATAAAAAAGTTCATCATAACTGTTAAACAACCTTAATTAACAATAGCTTTGCTGTGTGCAAACGTGAACTGGTTTGCGTAATTTGTAGATATGTTTCTGCTCATGCATGACTGTGCACCACCATGTTTCACAGCAGAGATTTGCTTCTTTTCTACTTTGGATTGTGACTCACTTTTCATGCCAATTTTTTAGTGTTTAATGCCAAAAGAAATCAAACCTTGTGGCTTTTCCTCTTGTCTCTGTCAATGTTCAGGACTACGATTCCCAGGATTCCACTCAAATACATGCCAAAGACAAATGCGCCAAGTCAGGCAATCAGGGGCGCTTTTTATGCTCATCTTCACCTGAGTGCTGATTTTCTACATCTGTGTTCACTTTCTAGTATTGCATATAACCTACTTTAAAAGTTTATTGTGTTGTTATAGCATTGCTGATTGTTTAGAACTGTACTAAGTGTATTTTCACTAGTTTTGCTCTGCATACATTGTTTTTTTTTTTCAATTTGCGTTTGCCCTTTCCTGTTTGCTACTTGTTCTTAATATTTTTTTTATTATAGCCTGTTTTTGACTTTCCTTTTGCTTGTATCTGTTTTGCTTCTGCCATTGCTGGAAGCATCTCTCTTTTTCTATCCTTTTACAGTCTGATTAGTCACATCCGTACTACAATGTCACTTTTAAATCAATCTAACAAACAACTGAGGCCTTTTCTCTAATGTTCCTTGAAGGGCATTCTGAAGCCCATGCACATGTTAACTTAACATGTTCCCCGGAGAGGGGAAAAAAGCCGCTAGATAACATCAGGTGGGAATTGTCAATGACTAACACTGGGGAGAATTTATAAAATTAAATGAACAACATCCACATTATGTCAAATTAAGTACACAATACAGAATGATTTGGGATGTGAAGGTTACACGCACTGTTAGATACACAAAACGCAAACAACACACACCCTAAATGGAGCATGCTAGCGAACAAGCTAAATCTAAGATGGGACACTAATTAAAACTCTGATTTAGATTAGGTTTGATCAGTGATCCCTATTTGTATATAATTGAATGTTTAATTCAATTACATAGATTCTGATCAGGCTCTCCGTTGTTCTTGAAATGACAAGGGACAAATGACTGTTAATGAATTCAGAATGCAGAATACATTATAGGCTATAACGTTCTCGTCAATTTGTTTGGTAATTAAAAACGAACAGACATGCTTGTGAATAAATAATCTGCTCCAGATAAAAATACATACTCTCCACCGATATGACTCTACATGGGCGTATCTGATTTTTCCTTCCTAAACTTACCATCTCTTTTTTAGTGCGTAAATCAGGGGTATTATTTTTATTAGCGTCCCTTGACTTCAGAAGTTATGGATTTGCCTCTTTCTTGGAACGTCCAACGTCAGGAGCTAAAAATAGATTAGTCTGTTATTCTTATGAGATAGCCATGGCTCACTGAACAGATGCAATGCGTGAGCACCTAAAAGCTCTGCCAAGTCTGACATCAGATTCGTCACGGATTCTAGTTAGAACAGAATAGAAACAGAATTAAAACGCATAGAATATAGTATAAGTAGAGCAAAGGAACTATTAGAATTAAAATAGGTAAATTAATACATAATTAATACTGAATACTTAGTAGCTGACAGCCTGACTGTGTGGTAATAAATGCAGCGGATTGTTGTAGAGCTACAAAAGCTACAGGTGGGAAATTTAGAATAAATGTCAGAATAAATAAATTAAACAACAAAAATGTGACTGAAAGATTCTGCAAATAAAATAACTCGTAAATAAACTACAAGTAACTAGCATAACTAACTTGACACCTACACAGTAAATTTACCAGTGTGAGTGTTGAAATTTGACAAGAGTTAATTTTATAAATGGTAAAATATTACTAGTGTGAGCACTTTAATAATATGAAAGCATGGTATGCATGCTTTTGTCAATTTCAGTCTCAATGACTTGCTTATTTCTTGCTAATAGAATTAGTCAGTTTTTCCACTGTATATGAATAAAGCTTTAACAGCTGCAACATTAACAGAATGCCAGCCGCTGGCCTCGCCCTGCGTTTCTACTGAAGTGTCAGTAGCAGGCTGCTGGTTTCAATACTGCACTATTGGCATCACAATCACTAGCCTCACTCAGCGTCAGTACTGTGGTATTTACATCACTATCACAGCTTTATAGCCTCATCCAGCATTGTTATTTTTACATTAACATCACAACCATATCAGCTGCTGGCTTTAGCCAGCAATGCTACCCCAGCATTAGCAACAAGTAGGGGTGTAAAGGTTAAGAAAATTCACGGTTTGGTTCACACCTCGGTATAAACCCCACAGTTTGGTTTCGGTAGGTTTCTGTACACTTGGTGGGAAAAAATAATTATTTCTTTTCATTCTTTAAAACATCACCTTTATTAAATTCATAATAAGAATAAATCTTCATTATAACCATGTTTTGTTTTTTGGGATGGAATGTTGGAACGGGGCTCGAGCTCTTTTATTAAAAGCTTGCAATCAGGGTTCTCTTCTACTGTCATCATAAGAGACTCCATCTTTTGAATCTTGTTGAAACAAACAAATAATGAGCATGATTGTGGCGCTTTATTAAGAACAAACACAACGGCTTTATTTTAACTGATTAAACTGCAAATATTTTTTTAATAAGAATATTACTGGATGCATTTCAACGTTTGAGTTCTTTTTTAAGAAATATCAGCATTAGACTGTTAAAATTAAATTATATTATACTATCAGTGTCACTCACTTAAAACATGCTGGAATAATGACAGTATTACTGTGAGTGGAGAGAGAGAGAGAGAGAGAGAGAGAGAGAGAGAGAGAGAGAGAGAGAGACAGTACGAGCGCCTAAACCTGCGTTCACACTGGAAAGCAACAGGCGACCATTAGTTTCCTAGAAATAGTGCTATAGATACACTTTCTGGGTTACGTTTACTAGTTTCCTCCTAGTAACAAGCCATGTTCATCAGGGCCCTTCACATCCAAAACCTTGTAAACATGTGTTCTACATCTTTAGGCTCTGAGAGAAAGGCTTGAACTCTTTACCAGGCAGGGTCACATGAAACAGTACATGAAACATAAACCTTCTATCCAATGGTGGTTCAGCAAAACTTGGATTGTTCACACACCTTTGTGTTGTTATAGTAAAAAAAAAAAAAGTTGTACTGAAACACAGCTGAAAACAGATTCAATCACAAATCTATGGCAACATCTGCCACCATACTCACAACCACAAACATACTCACAATCACCCCTGCACAGCAGTACAAAAGTTTTTTAACTCTGCACTTAATCCATCTGTGGTAGTGGACTAGGGGTGTGCCATATCGCATCGTACACAATAATATCACCAACATTTTTTTAAATATCGTGAATGATATTATACCCTGAAATATTGTGCCATATCACCCCCCGCTAATTATCACATCTGGGTACTACCTTTTTACTGTTTTTAGCAAAAGAAAAAAATCACACTCTTCTCATTTCCCATTATATATATCTATTGAGACAGATTATATCTGTCCAGTATCATTTATTTTACTTTAATCCTGAATATATGGAGATATTTGGAGTGCATTATTACGGTATCATGACATTCTGGATCACTCTCAATTCTAAAATTCTTAAAATCTCATTTACTGGTGTGCGATATGCAGTAATAAAACTTAATTTTAATTTTGTTGCAGTACTGTTTTCTTAATTCAGTATTTTGTCATATCGTCAAAAATATCGTTATCGCCAAAATACCATGAAATATCGTGATATTATTTAAGGGCCATATCACCCACCCCTATAGTGGACACGCATTAGTGACTAGTGACTAGGACTAGTTATGCAATTTAATTTGAGTTTGTCATTCAAAGCATTGTCGCAACTATCACAATGCTTGTATTGGGAAAAGTCATTGTCTCTAACAATAAAAGTAGAATTTATTGCCCAGCACCACCGAGTACAGTGATTCCCAAATCTTCACTCACTAGCCAGGTCTGACCCTAAAACACAAGTCAGCCACCCAGATCGTTTTTCAAACTGCTACTAATGCACTGAAAAGATGAACACACTTGGAAGAGAACACTAATGCCAGTTTTGTTACAGATGTTAATAGACGTCCTCGCTGGCAAGCATCATGCTCACAAATCAGGGACCCCTGGCAATGGATAGCTGCTTGGGAGCCCTGTATTTATTTATTTGTTAACTTCACTCAATAGATTTCCTGTTTTTTTATCACTGTGAGCTCAACTAATTATAATTGGCCAGCTGTAAGATCAGTATATTCTCTTCTGTCTACCACTGCTTACAAATTGCAGTGGGTGAGTGCGAACTTACTGCTGCAACAGCTACAGCACTGCAGGTAGAACACACACACACACACACACACACACACACAGTTCTCTGATCTTCAGATAACAATGAGGCCACGTCTACTGTCAATCCTTTTAATACACACTGAACAGACATGCAGATTCAGATGCAGCTCAAAGTCAGTAACACCATATATTTTTCATTTTAACTTTAAGATCAATTCTACAACGTCTTCCCAGTTCCTCCATCTAATGGTACAAATTATGCATTAGCCATCTGGCACATTTACCTGATAAAATAGTGAAGATAATTAATTTGCATCGTCTTAGTTAATTAAATAAAGAAAATATAATGTTTAACAGTAATTAGTTAACATGGCTAATTTAATATTTTAGGTTTTTTTATCTTTAATTTGCACTTTAACAAACAAATCACTCCAGAATTGTCTTGGAGTGATTGTTTTGGTCCGCATTATTTATTTATTTACTAATTACTGTATTCACATCTGCAAAAATTGAATCACACCAAGAGTGAAACAAATCAGATATGATGACACATATTACATCTTGATTTTGAATAAAAAAATCTATTTTTAAAACCCTTTAAAAGAAATGTTATTTATATATTTATATATCAAGTCTTTAAGACTTAAAGCTGATATCTGTAAGTTTTGGGATTTGGGGTCCTCTCTGGTGAGAATGAGTAATTACACTGAGCATGTGGAAGAATCATTTTAAAATGGGTTTTCAGAGCCGATGAATCAGATTCCAGGTTATGTTCAGGCAGAGAGAGAGAAAGAGAGAGAGAGAGAGAGAGAGAGAGAGAGAGCACGCTCAGTCAGAAACTTCACTTCAACTACACACTTTGTTTTTACTATGAGTGCATGAGCTACTGAACTCTAAGTTTCAGCTTCTGAAGTCTCCATTGTTCCACCAGCCACTCCTGTTTAGTAAAACTGAGCTGGATTCTCTTTTAGAGGCTGTACGTGTGACGTAAGTGAGGTGGCCAGAAGAACTCCTGCGGAAAACGACCCAAGACCAGTTTTTAGAATGAATATATTAGGCTTAGCAGGGATGTTTTTTTTCAGCACACTGGTACCATTAAACACAATATTTTATCCCTTCTCCACTCAGAAATGCTTCTGCTTTCAGTTTAGACAGACTGACACTTTAAAGAATTATGACAACATTTACATACTACACCAAACTACACCATTATTTAAATTATGTGAATATGAAATACTCTATGTTGTAGACATTTTATCATAACTTGCAAGTTAAGATTTATGTAAAGATTTTAAGATTTTTAGTAATTCTGGGACATTTCTGTAGACACACGTGCATGAACGCTTCCATTTTCAAATGAAGTAGGGGTGAAACGATTACTCGAGTAATTTTAGTTACTCAATTTAAGAAATGTATCAATTATTTTAATGAATCGTTTCATTAATTTTAAAACGCAGAGCACGGAATTTAGCTCAGACTTTTAATGTGAAACAACTCTTATTTTATTTTTTATCTGATTACTCGATTAATTGAATCTATTTTTCAGTAGAGTACTCGATTACTAGAATAATCAATAGATGCAGCCCTAAAATGGAGTAAAGAAAAGAATAAGAAGCACAGGTTTAGATCTGGCAACGACAATATGCATCATATTTTAAAACTAACAAGAAAATCCAACAATGACTTAAAAAATCTGAAAGGTGCAGAACAGGTGTCAGATATTTTAATACTGTTCCTCCTTTTAAATGCCAATTTAAAAACTGCTCACATTTAGCTATACATCCAGGCAGCAGGACTAGGACAGCATGTGAACAGGCCAGTTAATCCAGAGTGGAGATCTTAAGAGATGAAGGCTGAAGAGACAAGGTTAATGAGCGAGTGTGTATGTGTGTCTGTCTGTCTGTTTGTCTATGTGTATAAGGTTAATGGGCTGCTGGAGGCACGTGCAGATCGACAGGATGGGGCCACCCCTCTGCGCGAAGAGGGATTCTGTTTGCTCGGGCAGTTGCCTGGCAACCTGACGTCATAAGTTTTTGCAGCAAGGAGATGAACAGAAAGGAGGGGGGGACCTGTGTTTATGAGTGTGTGTGTGTGTGTGTGTGCACATTAGGCTGCTTGTTTATGGTTTTCCAGCATAGAGGTAGAGCAACATGAGCTTCTGAGACCTCAATAAATCAGCAGATCCTTCACAAAACAAGGTATAATAGGAATGATCCTTTAGCACATCCATTAAAGCCTGCTCATTTCACATTTCCAGACTGTATTAGAAGCAGCCTATAGATTGTATGTGACATCACATCTAGAACAACCAGGTCAAGGATGCAATTAAGCTTCACTATTAGCACTCGAGGCTGAAGGAAAAGCAATCAATATTTTCATAGATTTTTGCCATCGACCTGCTTCGTGTTAGGTGTGCACACTTCATATATATAAATATACAGTTCTTATATGTCGTCGATGTACCTTCATTATTAATAGGGGCCTCTGTTCAGTATAATAAAGGCTATATGTGAAGCCCATTAATGTTTCAGTCAGTTCCATAAAGATCTATGCTATAACTGAACACACTGCGCACTGCAAACCGAGGCATGACCATGGTTTAAACATCATGGGCTGAGAAGAAAGACTTTAACGAAAAGACTCTCGAGCGTCAACTCAGCGCCATCCTCCTCCACTGCTGTGCCCTATTCACAGAGATAATGATGCTGAGTGAGTCATTCAGGTATTCAGGCTAAACTGAGAGAACAGAGAGAGAAACAAATATCTCCCCAATGTGAAAGTCCTCTCTCTTCTCTTTCAAATACTCTATGCTAGCTTTAGGGCTGGATTCATTCACAATCTGTTTGATGCCACTAATGATATACCTTCACTTTGATTCTGCTGAACAATTATGATATGAATTAATGATACCTTTTAAATATAATCAAAGTAAACATACAAATAAAAAATGTGTGAAATTACACAAATAAAAAGAACTGCTTAGGGAGTAGTATATAACGGTAAATCACTACATAGAGATGACAGTAAACCTTATCCTTCGATCATACTGTAACATGTGATGGGGGGTTTAAACAGCTGCCGCTCATTATGAACAACACAATGTGAACATGTCACGAATCTGTTGCACGTCCGTAAATGAGCCTTTCCAACAATCAACAAACCATTGACCATTTTTTTTCCTTTAAAAAATTAAATATAATAAAATAAATAAAGTTAATGATTTCTCTTAAAAGAGAGAAATTGACCAAATTTTGCAAAGGCTCATTAACCACATTTATGCCCATATTACATATGTACATATATAAAATTTATGGCTGCTGTTCATTAGTTTGCCAGTTGCTTTATGGAAGGTTCAAACTACACGACTTTCTGAGTTGTCAGTTGTTGTGCTGTTCACACTACAAGACTGACCGGCGACCCGGGGTCATAAATTACATTATTTTTCACAGCGGCAAATCGTGGACTCACCTGGCTGCACTCCAAAAACACGTATTGTCATGAGAACACGGCAAAAATAAACGCACACGAAAACTAACCAAGCCATGCCAGAGAATCTCTAAAGAGGAGAATATACACACTTTCAGTAAGTCCAAAAATAATGGGTTCTTATAGAGCAATTGAGCAAAATCCGAGTTTATAATTGTCTTTTTTTTTTTTATACTGAAATATGTACTTATGTCCTTAACACAGAACTATATCAAATGTTACAGCACCGCAGACAGATTTTTTAGGGTTTTACATGCCTTTAAAAGTCCCAAAGTTTGATCCCATTGGCTGTATGTAGCCATTGCTCCTGACCACCAGTCACCGACAGGGTCAGATATTTAGCATGCCAGATATTTGCTGGGCGTTTTCATCTGTCTTTTAGTAGTTCACACTACATGACTGAGCGAGTGCCGAGAGATCCCTGATTTTGATATTTTTGTTAGTGATAAACAAAAAACTGTAAGCGACTGAAAAAACTGGGCAAAAGTATGTTGCAATGATATTGCAGGGCATTCTGAGTATACTGAAGCTCCTTTTTAGCTGATATCAAATGGTAAGTATGCAGGGAACACAAGGCCACTGCTGAAAGACTCTGTGAAATGGAATGAAATTATGCTCATTGAGTCAGTTTAGACTTGATTTCTGCTTTGGAACAGTGCATTTTCCTGCTGGAATTAACCACGAGAAGATGGGTAACTTGTGGTCATAAGGGGGGCCATGCACATGGTCAGCAACAATACTCCAATAGATGTCAGAATTCAAGCAATGTCTGACCTGTTTTAACAAAAGTACCTTAAAAAGCATTCCCCACACTTTTACAATATTACACAACTTCTGGTCTGGACTGGTGTCTCAGACAACAGTGGATCCAGTGCACAAAATTCTGCCTCTACTGTCTATGTGTCTCAACAGACCAATCTAAATTTAACCTGAGACTGCAGCCTCAGCCTTCTGTTCTAGACTGACAGCAGTCAAAATTTACAAGGTCCTCTGCTGTTGAAGTATATATGTGTCCTGTATTGTAAGATTTTCTGCTTACTGTAAACATTATCTGAAGCTGCTGGTGCATATCTGAATCTTTTTATGCACTGCACTGCTGCCACATCATTGGCTGATTAGATCATTGCATGCTTGAGTAGGTGTACAGATATTTCTAACAATGGTCAGTAAGCGTAAATATACAGTGATGTTATTAATATTAATATATATTAATATATATTATACCATTACAGCTCTGTGCAGGAACATTTCATAATTGCTTTATTTTTAAAAAAATATCCTAAATATTATATTCCAAAATGTCCAGTGACGGCATCAAAAAAGTGGGCAATATGACAACATTTTATCAAATTGTGATACATTTTATCATATTTACATTAAAATCTCTGTACTATGAATGAAGGTATTTAAGTAGACACATTTATTTGCATTTAACTATTGTAAGGAATATAGTGGGCCATGAAAATGTCTTTTAATATCATGATACACCATTTTACCACACTGTCCAGCTCTACAGCATCGTACAGCATTTTGAAGTGTAGAAAAAACTACAGCCGTTTGTATATATGTGCATTAATCTGCTGTTACAGTTTAATTATAAAAGACCGAGGAATAGTTTCAATCAGATGTATCAGATTCAATACAGTTTTATGTTTAAAAAAGGTAAACATATAAAAATAACTAAATAAAGTGAATATGATTAGTAGAAAGAAGCTGTATTGAATGTTATTTTTGTAAGAAAATAGAAATAGAACTAATTTCCAGATTCTTTATATCACATCTGTTGTATATTTTTTTGATAAATCTGTGCATATAAACATCCAACAAATGAACTGCTTAGAATTTATATGAGGGATTTGCTCTTCTCTCATTGTTTAGATTATGAGGCTTAGTTATAATACAGTGTAACACACCCTGTGCTGTGTGAAGGCTGTGCTTTGGCCTGGCCAGCTCCTGCTAGTTATTTATATTCTTCTAAATGGTGCTACACTGTAGACAATAGGAATTTTAAATGATATGAGTGTAAATTATGTGACTAAAAAAAGAACATAATACCGTATTTTTCGGACTATAAGGCGCACCGTATTATAAGACGCACTATCAAAGAACGCCTATTTTCTGCTATTTTTCCATACATAGGGCGCATCGCATTATAAGGCGCGTTAAGTGACACTAGAAAGGGTGCCTATATCAAAGTGAACAGGGGTGGCGCCATGTTTCCCTTCCCCCACCAGGGGTGGTCGCTTGCCGGTGGAGCGTCTCAGTATACAAATCTAACGTTAGCTCTTTCAAAGTCAAACGAGTGCTGGATATTAATCTACACAGATTCCTCTCCTGAAAACTGTTTATTTGGGTGAGTAACGTGCTTCAGTTTATTTACAGTAAGCTTAGATTTCCAGATGTCCACTAAGGCTTGCTGCACCAGCGTTAGCATAGCTATCCGCTAGCACGCTAGCTAGTCACCTAAACTAGTAAAGTTAACCCAAACTTAAACGACAGCGTTACACTGAGTAATCCTGCGTGTTCTGGTAAGACAGTGAGATATTAGCTAGCGATTCGTCCCCCGTAGCTTGTTTTAACACGGTAAACAAGCAGATTACAGGCTGATAAAACTCACCTCTGAGAGAGTTAGCGCTTAGCATCTAGCTAATGCTAGCCAGGCAAAGCAGCACAGACTTACAGGCCGATAACTCACCTCTGAACGGTGAACGCTTAGCGATTAGCATCTAACTCTAATAATACTGCTCCAGCAGTATTAAAAGTACTAAATTTAGAAAATACTGATCTCTGAACAGTGAAAAAGCTAGCTAGCTAAGCGGTTAGCATCTAGCTAATGCTATTGCTGCTCTGCACGGAGTGTGTGTTTACTGCTCCTTACACCTGACGGGTAAAATTTAGATAATACTGATCTCTGAACAGTGAATAAGCTAGCTAATGCTATTTGCTGCTCCAGCCTCGGAGCTGCACGGCTCTGGACTCTGTATAGCACTGAAACTCTCTATAACGCTGCACGGAGTGTGTGTTTACTGCTCCTTACAACCTGACGAGTAAAATTGAGATAATACTGATCTCAGTGAATAAGCTAGCTAGCTTAGCGGTTAGCATCTAGCTAATGCTATTGCTGCTCCAGCCTCGGAGCTGCACGGCTCTGGACTGTGTATAGCACTGAAACTCTCTATAACGCTGCACGGAGTGTGTGTTTACTGCTCCTTACAACCTGACGAGTAAAATTTAGATAATACTGATCTCAGTGAATAAGCTAGCTAGCTTAGCGGTTAGCATCTAGCTAATGCTATTGCTGCTCAGCCTCGGAGCTGCACGGCTCTGGACTCTGTATAGCACTGAAACTCTCTATAACGCTGCACGGAGTGTATGTTTACTGCTCCTTACAACCTGACGAGTAAAATCCATACAAAAGGCGCACCGTATTATAAGACGCACTGTCAATTTTTGTGAAAATTAAAAGTTTTTAAGTGCGCCTTATAGTCCGAAAAATACGGTATTTATTTTCCACATAATTCAAGCAAAACACAGTTGTCAATGTTACAAAAAAGTCTTCAGAAACATTTTAGAAAAATAGGTTCTGTAAAAAAAAGCCTTTTAGAACATATAATAATACAGACATTAAATAAAATAACTAAATTAAGTAACTCATTTAAAAACAGGGCCTGTTAGCTCTGGTCTTTTGTATTTTAGTGCAGTACAGGGTGTAAATATCTTGTATCCTGCATTTTTAAAATTATTTCAGCTATTTTAATTTTACTCAAACATATAACTATGAAAAGCAAAATCGGATAAACTGATTCAGAAACTGAAGTGGTCTCTTAATTTTTTTTCCAGAGCTGTATGTTGTACTAGTGCTGGGTGGTATACCGGTTTATCAAGTATACTAGAGAGAACGGCACTTTGTCTGAGGAGCTCATGTTGCTGCTCCTCACTCTATGAGTTTTTTTTTATCCAAGTAAAATAGTGAAAACAACAGAAAACAGCAACTATTCACTTAGAAAAAGATTAATAAAATTGCGTAATCTATCCAGAGCTAGAAAAAAGGCTCCTCTCGTCCCCAGATGAGCCTAGAAGCGGTCCTGGTTGCAGAATCATTTATTCAGCACAAGTGACAAAACTTGTATTTATACAAAATATAAAAAATATATATATTTATACTGTAGCTTGAAGGATAACTTTAAAGCACACTGAACTAAATGTATTTTTTAACTGGAGAAAGAAGGGAATTGTGGATGATTTTATAATCCATAAAATATTTAGGCCCATAAATATTTAGTTTTGAAAAGGAAGCTGTGTTAAAGTTGTTGTTGTATCTCTTTTTTAAGGTCTATTGTTTACATTCTTTAGCTGTTGTCCTGCTAATGAAGTCCTTCATATATTCCTTCATATATTATGTAATTTTATGGGATAAACTAAACCCAACAGTAATCACAGCCTTAATTTAAAGCCGTAGTGTTTTATATTATACGTATTCCTAACAGTACAGTAAGTCACAAAACTATATAAAAGTCCAGTCATGCAAAAAAATATATATATATATATAAATAATAATAATAATAATAATTAAATAAATAAAAATACTTTGGTATACTGTGAAACCTTCAGAATCTTGAAAAACACTGTGAAATATTTTTTTGGTCATACCGCCCAGCACTATATTGTACTGAAATTATTCAGTGCTAAAAAAAATTCTGAATGTCTTGTTCCAACCGGATTGTCTGCACAAGTTGGGAACTCGGCCTGGTGTTCTGCAGCAATTTTAAGTATGAGCTCTGCCAGGCCACTTAAAAGTGACCGTCATGGCCATTTTTTATTTTATTCTTAGCAAGACTGCATGTGGTCAAGCACAAAGCTTTTTCTGTGAAAGTCAAGTACAGGGTTATGTCTCCGCTGGCCCCATTAAACAGTATGGGTCTCATTACTCTCCCTCGCTTCTTCTCTCCGCTCACTCTTTGTCTTGCAGCGGAAAACTCCATGTATCTTGCGTGATTTACCACTCCCTCTTCCCTTTCCACTGACACTCCATTACATTCTAGCCATGTAGTATTTATATCTCTCCCTCACATCTATATTACATGTCTTTCCCACTTGTTCTCTTGTTCTCTCACTTTCTCTATCTTTCTCTGACCGTCTCTCTCTCTCTCTCTCTCTCTCTCTCTCTCTCTCTCCTTCTATGTTTCTGTCTCTTTATTCACTTTATTCCCCTTGAACTACCAGACAGGTCCTTAATTACTCTTCTGCTCATGTAGAATTTATTTGACTATGACAATCCCTCTGCTCTGTACACCAGCCACACCCAGCTACTGTCTACACAACCCTGGTGACTGGGAGGTGTCTTCTAATCCTGTGATTAGATCTGGTAAGAGACAATTTACCAGGAATGTATTCATTCAGAATATTGCAAAGACGACATTTCACATCCTCTGCAGATACAGATATACAGAGAGTTTTTTTTTACGATGGTTTACGGTCCTGTTTAATGAATCTGCTGTGCCATGGCAAAGTAAAACTGCTAGCTATAAAACGCAAGAACACAAAGCAAATGATGGAAAACATATAAAACCCAGGTTCTGTTTGCATCCATTTGCCCTTCAATTAATATTTATGTTTATGCCTTCTGCATTTATGAACATTTTGCTCAGGGGCTTAGGATTAGGCTATACTATCATTTGTACAAAACAGTACAAAGCTAAACACTACAGCACAGATATGCCATTAAATACTTCTAAAGGTCAAAAGTTAAAATATCACACAAACTCTTTTAATCATGATTTTCTGACATAATTTAAATCTGGAAGTTGTTATTGACATTGTGTCACAATTTCATGATAAATGGACCAATAAAAGTACAAACATTTCCTGCAATAAAAAGTACTTTTGATGTTTGGCTAATTATGCGAAATGAATGAATAATGTCTACTGAACATTGAGATTTTTGAAGACTTCTTTTAAAGACTTATGTTTTATTTTGTTCAGAATTCGTTCAAATGTAATTAGTTTGACTTTTGTTTTCTGTAAAGTAAGGTTGTCATTTTGGAGTGACAATGGACTTGAGTTCAATCTCTGATTTCATCAAGTCCACGAACTACATTCATCTTCTCTTGAAGTCATCGTTACATGCTCACAACCCCCAATCAAGAGCTTTTTTCTCCAGTTCCTCCTCACCAGAGTACTGATAACATTCACCTGTTTCCAATCACTCCTGTTCGTATAAATAACGGATCAGTTTTATTAACAGAAGCCCTACTACGGCCACCTACGGAGGCATTGCCCAAGGGCCCAAAAGTGGTTTAAAAAAAAAAAGTTAGTATACTTGTGCATTAAACCCGCAACCTTGCTGTAAACAACACAGCACTTTAACTACTGAGCCACCACTGTCCTCTATTTACACTTTGGTTAACATCTTATACACTAAATAGCCACACTTCACATTATGAACATCTAATTTCTTCCTCAAATAGTGCAACTGAAAAAACTGTATAATTCTATTTAACAGAATGTTGAACACCACTCAATACCTGAGTCCCTTATTTTTTCTCTCTCTCTAAAAGAGATCAACTAAAATAAAGAATGTATATTTTATGCTCACTACGAACAGAGTTTAAGTTTTATTTTATGAATAACTACAACAAATCTTTACGGATTTCCTATGTCACGCAAAACAAGCTGCATTCCCCAAGTAGAAGGAGTTCGGATTTTGTGCAGTCTCTCTTTCTCAGAGCGCTTTGCTGAAGAGGCCACACCGCCAAATTAGGACACTGATCATGAGTGGGATAAAAGAGAGCTGGAGGTATATAGCGCTGTCCAGTGCAGTGACATCATGCTCGGCCTGCAGGGACAGTGAGCAGGCACTAACGTGTAGTTTATACAGCAGAAAGTGAGGGATCAGCCGTGATAAATGAAGAGGCATGAGCGCAAGATGCTGCCAGGCTGATTGGTTGGGAATGGGGTTTAGCGAGGGGCGCAGAGCCACTAGAGAACAGCGCGTCCATAAACACAGGCTGTTACAGTAATAAACATCCTCAGGCCTGGTAGAGCCTCAGGGCCTGTAGCCCACCACGAGCAAACCTTCGCCTGTTGCCTCATCCAGTTGTCAGCCAGTTCCTTCAACGCCACTAAGCTGCTTGCAAGTATGATAATGCATTGCATTATATTTTGGCTGGACCTCTACATCACGACTGTCCACTTGATGGGTGTGTATTTAGTAAGTCTAAGAGCGTGCTGTAAAGTGCACTGGCCTGTAGTGTAATATTAGCACTGCTAAATTTGTCCGATTATCAAATTGCAAAGGAAGTAGCTGGGTAGGAACTGATAAAGCCTCACTGTACTGCAAGAGTCTGCAGAACTGTCAGTCATACTGTTTCTTATTGGCACAGTGAAATAAATAAGGGTTATAATATTACTGGTGCAAAAGATTTACTGATGTACTTCAATTTTAAAAGTATAAAAGTGCTATATAGATAAAATGGATTTTTTTTGTTCCATAAAGAGCCATGTTTTTGAAACCTATCTGTATATCTGACAGATATCTGTGTGTATGTGTCTGTGTATCAACTCTTAACACTCCCACATCAAGCTGCATAAAACTGAAACAAAGGCATTGTGTTTTGTTGTTTTGAGATACATATATTGCGATTGTACAAATGATCACAGTACTTTTCATCAGATTAGTCCACAATTCATCATGTTGTAATTTAAATACTGCACTAGTGTGTATAACTGTTTGGAATAAAACAAATGATACTGGGCAGATATAATCTTGTAGATATGTCATTGGAAAATGAAAACATACCAATACAGTTGCAGCTCAAAGTTTATTATTTACTACTGCACATGTGCACACTGCAGTGACAAAGCTAAAACAATACATTGTGCAGCCCCACTTCTGCATCTCTATTACAACATTGGCATTTCTCCAACTGAACCAACAGTATCACCTTTATTTTTAAGAGTGTAGTTAGCTAAAAACTCTAGCTATCAATTACTGCAATTATCAAAATGCCTTAAACTTGTCTTGATTCATGTGATTAATTTATCTTTTACACACAACATACACTATATCTAGACACTGTAAGGCAAAAATGGCAACATTACAGGAGGAGTGAAAAAACTGAATTGTGAATTGAAGTCAATGAAAGTAAAATGGTTTCATTTTTTTTTACTTTCTTTTTATATTTGACAAAATATAAAGAACAAAAAATCTAAAATATTAAAGATATCTGAGTGAAAAGTGTGAAAACCCTTTTTAAGTTCAAAGAACCATCACTTTATTTACAGATTAAATTTTAAGGACCAATTTTAAAGGTTCTTCACACTCACGCATTTACAAACACCTTTGTAATGTGCCATCGTACAGCTACCAAAACAGTGGGGATTGTATAATTGTAAGGAATAAAAAACTAAAAAACACAGTTGATAAATAGCATTTCATGAAGTCAAATACACTAGAGGCAAAGTGGTTAAACTGAAAAACTGTCGAATTATTCTTGAATGCTAAATGAAAGAAGCTAAGCTAACAGAAACGGAAGGAATAAATAGATACTAAATAATGATGCAGGTGGTCTATATGAGATTCCTGATTTCAAGCAGTACAATGCAGTATATTATTATAATAATTCTCGCTACATAAATATTTAAGAACAAAGAATATTGCACCAAAGTCTATTCACTTTTCTTACATAAGATGTTCAGAGATTTAATTCCCAAAGTCAAACACGCTGACTGCTGTTAGAAAGACAATTGAAAGCATAAACGCTGATCCACACTTTCTTTATCTTTTTCACAAACATAATTACTTACAGCTTCACTGTGCCTTTCTAGCTTTGAGTAGAATCTTATCAGTGATATTACTGTCCAAATACTAATGTCAGTACAGTGCAGTCTTTGCTAAGGAATGCGCAGTCACTGTATAGAGAAAGACAGAATCCGCGACCACCTGTTAGGTCTCTGGGCTAATTTGTGTGCTCGACTACCCTGCTTTGGCTAGGCAAAATAAGAAAATGCAAACCTGTGCCATCACTCTCATCACAGCTCACTTAATGGAACATTACTCGTCTTACGTCTCATTTTTCACACAGCATCGTGTGTATGAGAATTAAACCTTCAAACGTTTCTTTGTCATAGTATGTACAGCTCTGGAAATGAAATAAGATATCACTTATAAATTATGAGATTCTTTGATTTTACCAAATTGAAAACCTCTGGAATATAATCAGGAGGAAGATGGATGATCACAACCATCAAACCAAGCTGAACTGCTTGAATTTTTGCACCAGGAGTGGTATAAAGTTATCCAAAAGCAGTGTGTAAGACTGGTGGAGGCGATCATAATGATTTCTGAACTTTATAATATGAACTTCTTTTCTTTTCATTATTTGAGGTCTGAAAGCTCGTTTTTGTTGTTTCAGCCATTTTATGCAAATAAATGCACTAAATGACATATTTTTATTTGGAATTTGGGAGAAATGTCTGTAGTTTGTAGTTTATAGTTTATAATTTATAGAAAAAAACATATTTTATTTTACTCAAACATATACCTATAAATAGCAAAATCAGAAAAACTGATTCACAGCTGTTACAACTACAGCTAAAATTAATTTACATATCTTTACAATGACCTAACTTGGCGTAGCCAATCATATAAAAATTGATATAAACAAGAGATAACTTTGATAGTCTGTCATGACGAGAAGTCATCAGCACATGGCGGCAAATAAAAAAAAAAGAAATAAGTAATGCAGGACTTCCGAGTGGCATAACTGTCTAAGTGTTAGCCCCATCACTGGGGAAGTATTAATATTGCCACAGCCAACCGTGGCATCCACCACTTAGCATAATGCAGACTGTTAGCTGTCTGTTAGCTGATGTAACACAATGGTTTGTTCTCCTTCATGTGTGTTCAGCTGTGTGTTAACTGTAAGCTTGCAGCAGCTGAAAAATATGCAGTTAACCACCTTCTAATGACTCAGGGAAAAAAACAAGCTTTACTGCACCCTTCCAATCCTGACAGCATTGTATAATAGGGGGAGTCCTAGCTTGCGAGAAGCAACTGAAAATGACTAAATGACCTGTCCCCCAAAAAGGCAGAGATAAACATTAAAACGGAATGCTGAGAACCTCTTTAGCTAAGTTAAGTAAACAAAACTGTAATTCTTAAAAAAAAAACATTTTCTTTTAACAAACGAGCGCTGAATCCTGAAAACTGTTTATATGGGTGAGTAAAGCACTTCTGTTCATTTACAGTAAGCCTAGATTTTAAGATTTCCATACGGTTAGCGGCTAATGCTGCCCAACAGCACAACACTGAGGAACCCTGAGTGTTCTGGTGATATTAGCTAGTGGTTCGTTCCACGTAGCTTGTTTTAACATGGTAAACACGCATACTTTAGTCCGATAATACTCACCTCTGAATGGCAAAAGAGCTAGCGCTTAGCGCAGTTAGCGAGTAATGCTAATGCTGCTTCAGCAGTGCTAGCCAGGGTTAACAGTAGTCTACAAGCCAATAATTCTCACTTCTGGACAGCCAAAAAGCTAGAGCTTAGCACTGTTGACGGCTAATGCTAATATTGCTCGAGTCTAAATGCAGGAGAACTAAACTGAAACTCCTGCATAATGCTGTACTTCAGCATAGCAGCTTTACTGCTCCTTACAAACTAACTGGTAAGATTAATACATAAGGCGCACTGAAATTTTTGGGGAAAAATTAAAGGATTTTAAGTGTGCCTTATAGTGTAAAAAATATGGTAGTTCTTTATAAATAGAACTTATATGCTGTGCTGCACATTTTGCCAGCTGTATGAATGTAGCGATGACTTTTATAAAGCACTTCACAGTCTCATGAAAGGAATTTTTCATCAGGTATGTATTTTTGTATCAACTCAATGCATTTGCAGTCAACTGAATTACCAACCTGAAATTGAGAAAAGTGACTGACTCTAATGAGAACAGCACGAACACATCTCCTCCATAGTTGTTCTTTTTCACAAGCTTTCCTCTTTTAGTCGTGTTTCACAACCAAGTTTTACAGCTCTCAACACTTCAAAAAGAGAGAGAGTCTACTGGCTCATTAAAATCATGTCTAAGTGTTTTAACATTAATGCAGTGAAGACTTTTGAATTGTCTTTAAAAAGTCTAATAAATCATGAACCACGACAAACCATAAATACTCTCTAACCCTCCTTCTCACTCTCTCTCTTTCTCTCGCTATACTCTCTGGGGCATGTAAGATCAAAAATTCTGGGATTATTTACAGAGGGGTTGGATGTCATGGCAACAGAAGGGTTTGGTCTGAGATTGCATTGCAATGACAAAGAGAAGGGAGGCAAGACTCTAATTCCCAGCCTACAGTAAACCCTCCAACTCACTGCCCTGCTCAGCAGCGTCCACAGCCATTTACAGAGAACGGGGAATATTACAGGGAACCAGTATAGGACCTTGAAGTGCAACATGTGATACTAAGTGGACAACAATATGTTAAAAAATACATATAAAATAACCAGCAAAACAATCACTTCATACATCTTTAATTATAGCAAATAACATGTCAACTTACAACTGATTTCAAAGCTTAAATCAGTTTTTCTCAACCCTGGTCCTCACATACAGCATTTCCTCTGCTCAACATACAGCTAATTCTTTCATTAACATTCATTATTAAATAAAAGTGGGTGTGTTAAAGCAGAAAGTGCACTGTAATGGGCAAGGTCAATAGACATTTGAAACCAAAGAGTGTAAAAACTGTATTACTAATGGATTTTAGCCAAGTTAACTATAAGCTTGGTTGTTTTTCAGTCGCTGATGGTTTTTCGTTAAAACCGACAAAACTCTACTCGGAGGCAAATCGGTGATCTCTCGGCGCTCGCACAGTCATGTAGTGTGAACTACTGAAAGACGCGAGCGAGCTGTTGCTGACCGATCGCTGACCAGTCGTAGACACCTGGCAAATATTTGGCATGCTAGATATCCGACCCTGTCGGTGACTGGGAGTCAAAAGCAGCGGCTACATACTGCCAATGGAATCACGGAGAAAGAGAGAATCACAGATCCAAAACACACCCCAGAGCTGTTATGGAGATTATGACCACTGTCTGTCCCCTCTGTTATAACATGAAATGAGTGTTAAACTCTAGAGGGAACCGGCGAGTGAGTCCTCTATGAATGGGGGTGAATGTAACAAAAAGCTAAAAACTGTATTATTAAATTAAAAATAATAATAAACTACTTGCTCTAAAAATGTATTTAATTTTTGAAAGTAGAATAATGTATTTTACTAAAATGCAAAGAAAGTGTGCCTTCATTTTTCAGTTTATCTACAGAAAATATAGAGTATTTTAAAAAGGGAGCTGAAAACTTAAAAAAAAAAAAGATGTCTGCAGTACTGTTACATTTAAAATAGTTCTGTGTTGAGGACATAAGTTCATATTTCAGTATAAAACTGATCAGATATTGGACTCACTACAAGTGCATATTCTCCTCTATAGAGATTCTCTGGCATGGCATTGCTAGTTCTAGTGCTAGTTCTGGTGTGTTTTCGTGACGAAACGGGTTTCTGGAGAGCAGCCAGGTGAGTCGGCGATTTCCCACAGTGAGAAATTGAGCAATTTGTGATCCTGTGTTGCTGATCAGTCATGTAGTGTGAAAGTCTCAACAACTGAAGGACTCACGATTACAGCTAAGCCAATCATGTAGTGTGAACAGCACAATGACTGACGCCTTAAAACATTGTGTAGTGTGAAACTGGCATTACACAAAACTGCTAGCAGCAGCACTTAGCAGCATTAAACTGGCAAAACGTTTTAAAGAACCGCTACCCATATATTTAGAATTTGGTCTTGTCTCTGTAGCAAGTGGAACCACCTAGCTGAAGCCTCCAGTATCACACTTAGCACACAGACAATTATGTAAAGCAATATGTTCAAAATACAGATAACTGTCTATGCAATGCATGGCCAAACAACAAGTATATCTTTAGCCATATTCTCTATGACTGCTGTGTAGTAAAGTGATGTAAAGTGATGTCACACGTAAGTCGAATACTATACTAAACACTTCCTAAAATGTACTTTATTACTACTGACCTCATTGAACATTGAGCTTGCGGTTGTTTTTGTAGTGTATGCAGTGTTAGCTTGCATGTAGCAACATACTTCAACTGGTTAATGACTTATTTGTAATTTAGAGAATTAAGTGGCATTTGGGAGGGAAATGTATGCAGGCAGGTTTTAAAATTGTAACTTTTTAATATTAAAAACATGTGTTTGATAGTAGCAATAAAATATCCAGATAATTTCTGTCCTTTACAAATCCAATCTAGACCAGTATAAACGCACAAATCTAAGATTTGGCAAAAAATATCTGGATGGGGATTGGTTAAACTATGCATGCACTACCACTTAAATAAGTATAGGCGTTTTAAACAGAAATACTAGCAGGTTTCAATGTTTTACTTTATTGCAGAATAGTATTAGGGCTCTGTAGAATTAGGTAATTTTGCACAAGTGCAATATTGAAAAGCATGAGATTCCTGAAACAATAAGAATAATTGCATCAAACATAAAGCAGTTTACTACATCTCAACCTTGGTTCTCGAGACCCACTACACTGTGCTTTTCTTTCTTGTTTTACCACAAGAAACATAGTGATGGTCTGTTAATGAGCTGATCAGCTGGATCAGGTGTGTTTGGAGAAGAAAAGAAAAAAGTATAAAAAAGCTGCAGGGCAGTGGGCATCCATTATGCATTATAATGAATTAACATTGTAATTATTGTAGCAGGCCTAGCCAGTCATTTGATCAGATGACATATCCTTATTATTTGTTTACAAGTTGGTCTGAGTGGCTGATCTTCCAGGATTCCAGGCCCTTGGCATTTTAAAGTCATTTTCCTTTGAGGACAGCAGCCTTGCAGCCAATACCACCTTAATAGCTCCAATTAGAGCGTCGGACTTACTGCTTCCAAAGCCTTGAGTGCTGAGCATGCCACCATGTACATCATGTACATAGTAGAAGCAAACAAGGGTAGTTACCAAGGAATATGTACACACACACACACACACACACACAAACACACAATAATATGTACACACTGTCAGGTCTGTAAATATCAACTATAACTACAAACATGATTTGGAGCACACAATATATCCCCCAACACACACATTTCAACATTATTATTTTAATAGGCACAATAGTTTAATACTTACAATGCATGATATGCAAAATTGACACTTTTTTGCTGCTTGATCTGAAAGAAATGTTCACACTGTTCTCTTTTTCTCATGTTCTCATTTTTCATGACATATCTACCAGAAGAAAATTATAATTATATTTAATCAAAAACCGATATCATCTGTTTTACACAAATACTGGATATACATAGCACATAATATTAGGCTCACAATGTTAGATCACTGACTTCTGGTGAAATCTGGTGAAAAATACTGCAAATATTGAAATGTATAATCAAGCACTTTATGCATTATGACTTATCATTTCTACACCCATTATCCCTTTATAGGAGCCATTTGAAGTTCTATAATTACTATAAGGACTATAAAGATTACTAGTCCTGAAATCTGTTTCTCTGCATTCTTTGCTGTTATTCTTTTTTTACTCTGTTCGTCTATAGTCAGGACCCCACAGAACCACCAGAAAGCAGGTATTATTTGAATGGTGAGTCATTCTCAGCACTGCTGTGACACTGGCACGGTGGTGTGTTGGTGTGTGTTGATATGTGCCGGTATAAGAGAATCAGGCACAGCAATGCTGCTGGAGCTTTTAAACATGGTGTCTATTAGACACACCTACGCAGCCAGTCCACCATGTTAGTGCTGAGTGATTTTTATGATTAATTCGGTTACAATTACAGTTTTACTGCGATTTTCAATATGGAGCAATATGGAACTCCTTAAAAGTTATTGCTTCACAGTTTGTGTTGGTCATCCTTTAGTCTTTAATTAGTTGTCAGGTGTTTACAAACTCCAGCAGCACTGCTTTCTAAACCAGCAGTTTAAACATGATGCCTATTTTAGTTTGTTTAACATGATTAAAATAACAGTGACTATTTTATTTAAAATGCACATTAAGTGTTTCATCCAATATTTGTTTGATCAACCCATTTAATTGAAATTAATTTTTTTTAATTAATTTTCTGCCATTGACAATAGAATTTTGATATATATTGTAGATCCCTGCTTTAAATCCTATGCAATTTGTTAGGTTATCATTTTTAATGGCATAACAGCTTAAACTACCAATGTAACAAAAATAAAAAAATGTAAAGGCTTCCACCTTTGAAGGCATGTTTTTATGCCAGGTTCAGACTTAATGATTTTAGCCCAGTTTTTCAGTGGCTGACAGTTTCTCGTTGTTTGCCGACAAAAACTCTGCTCCGAGCCAGATCGGGAATCTCTCGGCACTCGAACAGTCATGTAGTGTGAACTAGTAAAAGACGTTCTCCGAGCCGTAGCTGACTGATTACTGACCAGTCGCAGACGCCTGGCAAATATATGGCATGCTAAATATCTGAGCCTAGTTTTAAACCATTTCTTTGTCATATGTAGTTATATTTTTAGTAAGGGGAAACAATCTAAAATCTAAGATCTGTTTTTTTAGGCCACAATCGCCCAGCACTACACCATGTACAGTTGTGGTCAAAAGTTTACATACACTTGTAAAAAAACATAATGTTATGGCTGTCTTGAGTTTTCAATAAGTTCTACAACTCTTATTTTTCTGTGATAGAGTGATCGGAACACATACATGTTTGTCACAAAAAACAGTCATAAAATTTGGTTCTTTCATAAATTTATTATGGGTCTGCTGAAAATGTCACCAAATCTGCTGGGTCAAAAATATACATACAGCAACAAAATTTGTCAATTTTGGTGATGTAGCGAGTTGTGTCAATCAAATTAGCTTCATGTCATGGCCTCTTCACTTCTTGTAAGTGATTCTGATTGACTACAGCTGTTGACTTCTCATGAGCCCATTTAAATAGGGCTCATTTGACCCAGTGATTAGACTCAGCTACAAAAGCTACAATGGGAAAGTCAAAGGAACTCAGTGTGGATCTGAAAAAGCGAATTATTGACTTGAACAAGTCAGGGAAGTCACTTGGAGCCATTTCAAAGCAGCTACAGGTCCCAAGAGCAACTGTGCAGACAATTATACGCAAGTATAAAGTGCATGGAACAGTTGTGTCACTGCCACGATCAGGAAGAAAACGCAAGCTATCACATGCTGCCGAGAGGAGATTGGTCAGGATGGTCAAGAGTCAACCAAGAATCACCAAGAAGCAGGTCTGCAAGGATTTGGAAGCTGATGGAACACAGGTGTCAGTCTCCACAGTCAAGCGTGTTTTACATCGCCATGGACTGAGAGGCTGCCGTGCAAGAAAGAAGCCCTTGCTCCAGAAAAGGCACCTTAAGACTCGGCTGAAGTTTGCTGCTGATCACATGGACAAAGATAAAACCTTCTGGAGGAAAGTTCTCTGGTCAGACGAAACAAAAATTGAGCTGTTTGGCCACAACACCCAGCAATATGTTTGGAGGAGAAAAGGTGAGGCCTTTAATCCCAGGAACACCATGCCTACTGTCAAGCATGGTGGTGGTAGTATTATGCTCTGGGGATGTTTTGCTGCCGGTGGAACTGGTTCTTTGCAGAAAGTAAATGGGATAATGAAGAAGGAGGATTACCTCCAAATTCTGCAGGAAAACTTAAAACCATCAGCCCGAAGGTTGGGTCTTGGGCGCAGTTGGGTGTTCCAACAAGACAATGACCCAAAACACACATCAAAAGTGGTAAAGGAATGGCTAAACCAGGCTAGAATTAAGGTTTTAGAATGGCCTTCCCAAAGTCCTGACTTAAAACCCATTGAGAACATGTGGACAGTGCTAAAGAAACGGGTTCATGCAAGAAAACCATCACATTTAGCTGAACTGCACCAATTCTGTCAAGAAGAGTGGTCAAACATTCGACCTGAAGCTTGCCAGGAGCTTGTGGATGGCTACCAAAAGCGCCTAGTTGCCGTGAAAATGGCCAAGGGACATGTAACCAAATACTAATGTTGCTGTATGTATATTTTTGACCCAGCAGATTTGGTGACATTTTCAGCAGACCCATAATAAATTTATGAAAGAACCAAATTTTATGACTGTTTTTTGTGACAAACATGTATGTGTTCCGATCACTCTATCACAGAAAAATAAGAGTTGTAGAACTTATTGAAAACTCAAGACAGCCATAACATTATGTTTTTTTACAAGTGTATGTAAACTTTTGACCACAACTGTAGATGTAAATTCAAGAGACAGAAGCTCATCTGTTGCTTCACAGTTTGTGTTATCCTATAGTCTATCATCAGTGTTCAGGTGTTTAAAAACTCCAGCAGCACTGCTGTCTAAACTATTCAGTACATCACAGAATAACAAAATATCACAATGTCAGTTTTTTTTCCAGTATCATGCAGCCCTAATACACAAACACATATGTATTGCACACATACACAGAGTTTAGTTCTCGCTGTCTCTGCATCTCACATCTTTTCGAGATACCCAAGGAACCAGCGCCTCTGGTGTTTGCATGATGAGCCTTAATTAAGCGTGGCGATTTGAAATTTATCAAAGTCAGCCTCCGAGTCCACAGCGCTGTGGGTCTCTGTGGAGCGTCATCGCAGCCTCTCAATTGATTACAAACCTCCCCACGTTGCTAATATACACACATACACGCACACGGGCGCTGCACAGAAGTGTTTGATCTAAAACAAGATGGACCGCTGGCCAGTGTGAGAGAAGGCTGAGCGGTGCAGGAAGTGCAAAACAAACAGCAAAATGGTTGAGTGGCATATTCTCTTCCATGTAACCAGGATCCATCCCCGTGGACTCTACAACCTGATGCTATTGATCTCTTTAGGGAGAGGATGTGTAGCATGCTAGCAAGGTGTACACAGATTCCACACACACACACACACACACACGTACAGACACAAACACACACACACACACAGTTCTGTGTGATATTGTACAGACAGACAAGACAGAGACAGAGGCAATGAGGAGATCATATAAGCCATATGTAAATAAGAAGGGAGTAACCGTGTGTCGCCCAACCTGCGAGTCTACTATGCACATCAGTCACGCTGTCTATGTCAGAGACATCACAGGTAGCATCTGACACGCTGCAGGTCTTCATGCAGCAGCTGTTTATGTAACTACCTGCTTAAAGGAAGCTTATATGTTGCATTGAAGGGGAGCTTGCATGCAATATGCATGAGATGTGAGATACATATTATTTATGTATAAAAATAGCTTTCCTGTATATGAGAAGCAATACTGAGCACATGACAATTACAGCCAATTATCGGACACTATAAGTGTGCTTGGAATCAGCTGGGCAATATGCACAGAAGAGGTAGATAAACAACAGATAAAACAACAGAGAAAACAAGAAAGTCATATGGTCACAGGTTTGTCAGTTACCAATTATCTATGCCCTGTCAATATGGACATTGAAATGGGATTGTATTGAGAGGAGGGACAGATAGAAATAGAGAGATAGAGAGAAAGAGAGAGGAAGCTAAGCTCACAAGGTTCTGTCTATTAATTGCATTGCATTTTTATTGTATTAAAACACAAGCCTAAGGCATTATACGCCTGCATTTTATTTACTCTCTGGATCAAATGCAGCCGCCTGACACACTCCACTATAGCTTCATTCAACTGGATGAACAGATCAATAAAAAACCAAGCAAAACAGACACAAAATACCAAATATCAAACACATCACACCCTACCTCTGCTCATCCAGGTGATGATGCTGCTATCATGAGCTTCTTCAGTGGGTCAGAGCATCAGTGGACCCCATTGATGGCAGTCAAACACGAGCACGAATCTCAAAGCTCAAAGCTACGGGCAGCGGTTTTCACTCAGTGGCAACACAACATTGCTTCCCTCCAGCATGAATTAATTAAACTCTCTTTCTCTCCCTCTCTCTCTCTCTCTCTCTCTCTCTCTCTCTCTCTCTCTCCTCTCCTCTCGTGATTATCCTCCAGCAGGTTGTGGGTTGTTAGCGGTGCTCTGGTGCTCTCTCTCATGCAGCTGCAGCAGCGTGTAGAAGCGTCCCTGCACTTTCTTTTCTGACAGCCTGTTTACACAGAGCCGACTGCTCTCTCACTCTCTCTCTCTCTCTCTCCCTCTCTCTCTTTCTCTCTCTCACACACACACATAAGCTTCCCCTGCCATCGACAGTACAATATCAGAGCGCTTCTAATAGGGCCACCCCTCCCCTCGTGAACCAGCCCAAACACCACAGCCCATGCCTCACTGTTTTTATCTCTCTCTCTCTCTCTCTCTCTTTCTCACTCTCTCTCACTCTCTCAGCCCCTCTCACCACAGCCTTACTATTTAAAACACTGTGTTTGTACACATGCAATAATAATTTGCTTGTGAGAGAAACTGAAAAGGCTTTGAGAATGTGAGAAGAAGACTTAATATGACATTGAGGAAAAAAAACAGCATCAATAATTGACTGTTTCCTATTTGCAGAAAGCACTGTCATTTTTTGTACATTTTCGAGTCACACATTATTGATTGTGTAAAAGCCTTGTGTCTTTATGTGTCATTTTATATTCATATATACATACATAATGTATAATGTGAATCTGTTATTCATATATACGTATATAGCTCTGGAAAAAAAATAAGAGACCACTTCAGTTTCTGAATTAGTTTCTCTAAATTTTGCTATTCATAGGAATGATCTGATAGGTATGCCATATTCATGCCTATAGAGTTAGAATGTAAAGTCATTAGCTCTTCTTTTAGTCTATATAGTTAATAATCCAAAGCATTAAAAGTGGTGCTTATTTAGTAGTTATTATTATTTATTTTAATTATTTTTGTATGACTGGGCTCGAATATAGGTTTGTGAGTTACTGTACTGTTAGAAGTACATATAATATAAAACACCAAGGCTTTAAATTAAGGCTTTGATTAGTATTGGGTTTACTTTGTCCCACAAAGTTACACAATACATATGAAGAAATCAGACTTAAATATTAGAAAAATAGCTAAAGAATGTAAACAATAGTCCTTGAAAATAGATACGCTAACAAATTGAACACAGCGCCATTTACAAAATTAAACATTTTAATAAATAGTTTCATAAACACTATAAACAAACCTAAAATACTTAATGTTTAAGTATTCAAAGAGATATTTCTCAAAAGTTCTATTGCACAAGTTAGATAAGATACAAGATTAATATCAATTTACTATATATTATTCCTGAAACCATTAGAGGTGTTACAGTATTTAAATCAGCTACAGATCCCTTCTTTCTCCAGTTAAATACATTCAAATAATCCTTCAAGCTACAGTATTAATATATTTTAAAGGGCTGTAGTTACTGCTCGTTTTTACTGTGATACAAACACTATTACAGTAGAAACGGCAGCAGGAGATGTTCTGATTTCTCTTCAGGACGGAGCTAGACCAGCGTTTGACTCTCTTCTCTGATGGTTCTATTCCGCACGGCGCTCTGCAGCGCCCTCTAGAGGTGTGGCAGTATGAGAGAAACACATACCGGTTCAGGTTCACCACGCGGTATACTGAATGAACCGGTATACCACCCAGCACTAATTAAAAGCAATTTCAAAATATGCAAAAACAGTCATTCTCTGCATTTGTTGAACTATAGGGCCCTCAATCCTGCATATCAGGACTCTGTGGTCAGTAACGCTCCACTGCTCCAACAACACCTCTACAACAGCATGTAGCTGAACAATGCTCCTCCTCACAATGGCTGTTAATGAAGCAGAAGCAAACACAAACACCTGTTTCTCTAACAGTAGCGACTCAATAGCTGGAATAACAGACATCACTCAACGTAGACCATCTGCAGTAGAACAGAAACCCTACTAATACCAAAATGAAAACACCATGTACACACAAAGCAAAGAGTATGGATTCTGACAACGTTAAAGCCACAATGGAAAATTCATAACAACTTGTAATAACAACAGATCTGTCATGACGCCATGATGTAACCTCCAATCAAAGGTCAGAGAAGTGAAGAAGGCCTGTGCTTCTGAACTGAATCAACTGAATTTTCACTCCGTTATAGTGGGGGTTGAGTTAAGCCTCAACCAGTGCTCCATTGCTTAATTTGTGAAGCAGACAAAGGGACAAAAATAGCCCACAAGTGCTCCTCCCCTACGAACATGATCAAAAGCAGACTGTTTTTGTATAGCCTGACTTACACTCTGGCATTTTTTCCCTCATGTTTCTCTCACTCCTACAAATTTCTATCCTTCCATTTTTTTTTTGGCAAAAACTGCAGTTACAAATCTTTTTCACATAAGAGGTTTAAGTCAGAGGGCCTGAGCTGACTTCAGAGCCACTGACATATTTGCAGGACAGTGTGTGGAAAACAATGTTCTCCCAACATTAGTTATTCACCACTACAACAGCATGCAGTATTACAATAACACTACAGAATAAACGGGTGCAGAAATACATCTTTTTGTGCCGGCTCACAGCAGTTAAATGTGTTTAAATGTGCTTTTCTACATAGGCTACATAAACAGCATGCATTAGAGTGCGTGTAAAAGTTGAGCATGTTCTTTTGTTCAGTTAAAGTTCTGTACTGCTGGCTCAGGCTGGGGAAGGTGTGGGCGTTTCTAGTGTATGAGCTGCAGGAAATCAGAAAACCAAGACACAGTTATTTTCAGTGTGGAATGTCACAATCACAAGCACTCAGACGTTAACATACGACTCTAGCTTTCAGACACGCTGTGGTGAGCACCAACTGCCAACAACATGACAGCGAAAAGGACTTGCATCGGAACATCAATGAAATAAAAAATAGAAAAAAAAAACCTAAAATAATACTTGCTTTTACTTTGAATGCTATGATAATCAGGCATGTCTTGGCTAAAATGTCAAGTAAACTACCATAGTATAGAGAAGAATTAGTGCCAAATTGAAAAGCAAACTCTACCATGAAAGAATATAAATGCTATACACAAGATGCATTGCTTTTCCTCACGAACATTAGGGCTGCAACTAATGATTATTTTGGTAGTCGACTAATCTGATGATTATTTTTTTGATTAGTCGCTTAGTCATTTCGGTTATTTCTCCCATGTCCTCCATCTCGAAAAACAAAAGAAACAGCTAAACATGAGATTTAAAAGGCATTTAAATGTCTAGATGTTGTTTAAATTTGCAAAATATTGAAATTTAGTGATGAAATATGTATATATATGTAAATATATATATATATGTATATCTATTGTGTTTGGGCTATTTTAGAGACAGACTACCGGTAAGTATAGTCTTAACTGTGTGAGTGTGCCATTTACCCATCTCCCATTTATCTCCCATTGTGCTTCTGTCTCTAGTACTTTGTGTAATGAAGGACTGTTACAAATTAACAATTAGTCAACTAAATAATCGGCACTGTCGATTATATTGACTAATTGTTGCAGCCCTAACTAACATAATATAAATATATGCCAAAACAAAATGCATTTCACTGCCCTTGATCTCTTTTATTTTAAAACAATACACAAGAAATTATATTATTAAAACCAAATGCTGAATTGTGTCCAAATGGCACACAACCTTCCTTAAAATGCAATCAGCTCAACTGCATTGTATTCCACTGTGTGGCGCTGCGAATGTTCAAAAGCAAATCACAATGCACAGGGAATGTTTTTCATCTAGGAGCATTGTGGAATTCGTCCCAAAATGAAATGTAATCACTGTCCAATCAGAACCCACAAGGGACAGGGCTGAGAAAATAGTCAAAGTAAATCTTAATAAGGGGAGGCAGCACAAAAACACCCACACCACCCCACGCAGACCCGGGCTCGGATAGCTTCCACACCTGGTGCGATTTGCACCAGTGAAACCAGACAACTGATAAGAGATCAGACATTTTCTCTGGTTTAAAGTACAGCTATGAGTGCTCGCTTCTGATTGGTTTCTCAGCTCCACACAGAGGAATATAATGCAGTTGAGCTGACTGCATTTTAAGGAGGTTTGTGTGCCATTTGTACACAAATTTAGTAAATTCTTGCATATTGTTTTTCAATAAAGAGCTAAAAAGTGCAGTGAAATGTAATGTAATAGTGGTTTTGCATTTCATTTTGGCACATATTCTGCATGTTATTGAGAAAAAAGCAATACATCTTGTGGATTGCATTTCCATTTTTCCATGGTAGTGTTTACTTTTCAACTTGGAACTAATTCTCTCTCCATAGTATAGAAGTAAAATGAACACACCTTTAAATCCATGAGCCCACATACTGCACTGCTCTCTCACTATCTATCTCTCTTTCTCTCTGTGTCTATTTATCTTGCTATGTCTCCAATTCTCAGGGACTTTCCTCTCTGCAGTGAGAGTAGAAAGAAGCATTGCCTCATGCCAGCAGAGCATGTGCTTCCACATCCTGTCCTCATCTTCTCTTCATTTCTCACCTCCTTCACTCTGACTGGAGAAACCAATCAGAACTCTTTCAGCCAACATTACAAATGAGCAATAAACGACCAAACTGTGTGGAACTACAGACTAATTGTTGAGAAACAGTATTGTTCAGATCTGAGAGATTAATTAAAAGTAGGCTACTGTATATCCACAGATGGGTTTAGTACTACTTCTGAAAGAGCAGGCACAGTAATAATTATCCAAAGTTAAAATATATACAATATTTTAATATAGTATTTTATATTTTATACTACATTACTATAGATTTTATATTCATCATTTAGACCTCTCACAATAATTACATAATTTACTTATAGTACAATATGTGGACATGACATCAATCATTTATCATCAAGGAGAGCCCATTAACATAAATGAATTGTGATTCTGTTTAATTTTATTTATTTAGGATGAGCATCAAAATTTAATGCAACTCAATGTACAAAAATACAGGATAAATACAATATTTGAGGAATACTGATCAAAGCTGCACAGAGTCAGAGCAAACATGTGCTGGAATTTCACTTAATTTAATCTAGTGAAAAAATATATATACTCATCAATATGTGCTGCAATGTGCAAATTTTTTTTTTTATTGTTTAATGTTCAATATAAGTTGTCAAGTTACAGGCTACAGCTAATTCATTTTTTTTAATCTTTCAAACAGTAACAGAGACAATACCAGTCTCTTTTAGATACAATAATAAAGCCTTTTGGTGTTTTAAACAGGACTAATTACACTCTTTGTAATTTAACGTCTAGTTGTTCAGTTAGTCACTATTTTTTAAGCACTGATGGTTCCCAAAACGTTCTCAGAAAAGTTTATTAGTTGTTCATAGAAAAGTATAAAAGTTATACCTGTATCACAATAACAAAATACACATACAGTAATATACAATTCTGGAAAAAAATTAAGAGACCACTTCAGTTTCTGAATCAGTTTTTCTGATTTTGCTATTTATAGGTATATGTTTGAGTAAAATTAACATTGTTGTTTTATACCAGGGGTGTCAAACTCATTTTGGCCGAGGGCCACATTGGCATATTGGCTGTCCTCTGAGGGCCAGATGTAACTTATAAATGTAAGAAAATGTAACCAGATGTAATATAAAATGAATGTAATTACTCTTTAATGTTAAGTAACTCTCAATATATTATTTATTCAATCAAATATTACAGTTGCATGGAAAAAATGTTAGCTTGTTGCTCTATTAACATAAATCCTTTTAATTTGTCATGTTATGAAATCCAAAAACTCCATCAATCAAGAACCAAACTATTCAAGTGAATAGAAATGACATAAAATACAAGTTATATTAACTTTGATCAAAACGTTTGATACTGAAATAAGGCTTAATAAATATAAAATAAAAAATTGTGAGCTGTTAAGAACATGACAGATTTAGCATTTCCTCAGATTTAGCAGTTCCTCATACAACCACTAGTGGGAGCTGCAGCAGCACAAGCCCGCAGTCTTTACTGAGTCAGAGCTACAGCCCAGCCACGGGCTACAGGGCTCAGCTGAGCCAGTCTGGAGCGTTTTTAACATTTTTAAGTTCTTCCGTGTATGAAATAAAGATTTTTAACCCCACTAACCGGATAATACAGTTCATCTTTCAGCCCAAGCAGCTAACAGTAGCAGTTTAAAGCAGCCATCACGGAGTCACTGCTCGGATTACATTATAAACAGGTCAGTTATCGCGCTGCTAACCTCATGGTGTTTATAACTACGGAGTTTAGTGGACACACCACGGCTGCAAGGTTAGACTGTTGGGCTACTGAAGACTATTAAAGGCTATTGGAGGTTATTGAAACGGTTATTGGGGGCAGAAATCAGTAAAGGCTGGTTAGATAAGTGATTCACGTCTTCGTCCTTTGCTGTGGTGAAACTGCGACTAGCCCTGTCACAGTGATGTTTATTAACGTCATTAAAACATATTTTGTCAGCTATTGTCTTATAAATATTTACACATAACTTATATCTCTCCTAAATGGCAGTAAATATCTCTCCTAGTGGCAGTAAGCCGTAACCTCGCGGGTAATACAATCGACAAGCATTGTGGGAAATGTAGTTTTTGGTCAAAGAATGCTTCTGACCTATTTATTATGGACACTAAGATTTTACAAGCTCTCGCGGGCCACATAAAAGGACGTGGCGGGCCACATTTGGCCCGCGGGCCTTGTGTTTGACACATGTGTTTTATACTATAAACTACAGTCAATAATTCTCCCAAATTCCAAATAAAAATATTGCCGTTTAGAGCATTTATTTGCAGAAAATGAGAAATATAACAAATTAACAAAATAACAAAAAAAAGATGCAGAGCTTTCAGACCTCAAATAATGCAAAGAAAACAAGTTGATATTCATAAAGTTTTAAGAGTTCAGAAATCAATATTTGGTGGAATAACCCTGGTTTTCACAGTTTTCATGCATCTTGGCATGTTCTCCTCCACCAGTCTTACACACTGCTTTTGGATAGTTTTATGCCACTCCTGGTGCAAACATTCAAGCAGTTCAGCTTGGTTTGATGGCTTGTGATCATCCATTTTCCTCTTGATTATATTCCAGAGGTTTTCAATTCGGTAAAATCAAAGAAACTCATCATTTTTAAATGGTCTCTTATTTTTTCCAGAGCTATATTGTCATAATGCCCCCTTTAACTGTATAAGTGCAGTGTAGTGCACATATATAGGCCTATTTTCCACTGAATACACATAACAAAAGGAGTTCTATATTGTCCCAGACAAATAACATTGTGGTGCTATATAGATCCATTTTTAAAAGGTTCTACAGAACAATAGGAGCTATTTGATACAGGAGTAAGGATGAAGTGATTTGCTTTAAATCAGAACACAAGGTTTATTGTCCAGTATACTTATGATATTCTGAAACCAGAGTGGATGATTAAAAGTGACTGCATGACTGCAAAAAATGCAATTATATTAGATAGTTAATGCATTTTTTATGATTCACTCTCTGTAACAGTACAATAATGTGATTTTTCACTGCATCATTAAACCCCTGCTATTTAACAATTTCAGATATTAGTTATCATGGTCCTGTTTATAGGACTCTCTTTAGGAATCACTTTGTAAGGTGGCAGTTGAGAGATAAGCCCCAATATGTAACTGTGTGTGTGTGTGTGTGTGGGCGGTGAGGTAGGGTGGTCAGTGATGGAGAGGTAGAGACACTTGTCAAAGAAGATGGAGACTTTCTATTTTTATCCCTCCGGTGGTCCCCTTTCCCCAGAGTATAGAAGCACCTGCATATCCATCCACCCTAATCTCTACACCTACTGGGAAATCTCTGAGTCCACTGGGAGCTCCACACTCTCCCCATGAGTGCTCACACACAGAAACAGACTGCAGTTTACTCCCTCTCACTCTGTTGTTATGAATCAGACTATTTCTTCATAGCACTTTCGCAGTGTGGATGACGCACACACACACACACACACCAGCACATAAAAAAACAGTGCAAGCAGTTTCCAACTGCACATCCTCTATAGTAGCATATGTATTGGTAATGTGTGTGAGAGCGTGGGAAGGGGGTGAATAATAACACATCACATGCATCTTCCAGTCCCTCAGCCACATGGTGGGTCGGCTCATTGCCCCAGCAACAAGAGTAATTGAGAAAGAGATGAAAGGTGCAGAAACAGGGAGTAAGAGAAATATTTTTATTTGCATTTCATTGAATATGTCATTATGTATAGATGGTGAAACTGTGTCAGATATTTAAATTATAAAGTGCTTTATAAAGTGTATTCAAAGGAGCAATATCTAACACTGTTTTCCCACAACCAGCTTATAATTCATTATACAAACTGTCTTTATTGTTCAAAATTAAATATATCTGTTTTTGCATTATTTAGGTTTGGTATACTACAGTATATGCAAATAAACAGTATTTTAATGCAGATGTAACACAAGTTGTAAACAAACTGTAGTATCTCCAAAACAGCAACTTTATACAGCTCTGGAAAAAAAATCAGATCACTTCAAAATTATGAGTTTTTCAGATTTTACCAAATTGAAAACCTCTGGAATATACCGTAATAAAGAGGAAGATGAAGGATCACAAGCCATCAAACCAAGCTGAACTGTTATCCAAGAAAAGTTATACAAAAGCAGTGTGTAAGACTGGTGGAGTAGAACAACTGTAGTAGAATAACTGTGATTAAAACCAGGGTTATTCCACCAAATATTGATTTTTGAACACTTAAAACTTTATGAATATGAACTTGTTTTCTTTGCATTATTTGAGGTCTAAAAGTTCTCCATCTTTTTCTTATATCAGCCTTTTTCATTTTCTGCAAATAAATGCTCTAAATGACAATATTTTTATTTGGAATTTAGGAGAAATGTCCGTAGTTTATAGAAAAAAACAACAATATTCCTTTTACTCAAACATATACCTATAAATAGCAGAATCAGAACGTGATCTCTTAATTATTCCAAAGCTGTACATTTTAAGAATTTAAAAAAATCCTCTTCTTTACTTTTAATAGAAATTAAAGATTACTGCGTTGGAGCAATTCTACGACTCTATTCATCAGGACATGCTGATTCAATGTAAAGATCAATATATGTGGCCAGATTCAAATTTCTTTTTTTTATTTCTTAAAAATGTATTAATCTTTACTTACAGACATAGACAGTATGGTCTAAGTATGAATATATAGTTGACATTCTACATTAAACATCCTGTTAAAAATAATGAATTTGAATGTCCTCTGCATCTGTATTACAAAATTAGTGACTTTATGATTTATAATTTATTAATTTATATTGTGTTAATATCATTCTTTTCTGGAATTGAATACCCCCTTCAGTAATAATTGGGTGTGTGGTGTTTTGCATCTGTATCAATGTATTCATGATTTCATTACAAGTTTTAGAAATCTAAAATGCAGCATGCACTGTGTAAATACCTGGGTGTACAAATATGAGTGCAGTTATCTATAAATGTATATAAAAGCATTTTATTCTGCACAGACTGTGATGCCAAAAGTCATGGGATAGCCGTGTATAATCTGTATAAGTTGTGAGGTGTTATCTGGCGAAGGAGTTTGAACACTTGCCAGAGTGCTTTTTTAACATTCCTCAATCCACAGTGTTGTGTGTGCTGGGAATATGTCACAGGATGTATTACCACCCACAGTGGACATCACAGTGGGTGAGAATGATGATGTCTGCCAGTCTCTGTCTGTGCAAATAGACAAGCTTCCATGGGACATAGAAAAAGTCATGGGATACAATCAATCCAATGTCCCTTTAGGAATCTCAATGCATATACTTTTAGCAGAATTGCCTTTTTGGTGCACTAGGAGAACAGCAAAAAAAGACACAGATATAAATAATAGGATGAAATATAGCTTTTTTTCCTTTCTGTATCCTTCACAAGAAAGCACCATAAGCTAGAATGGCCAGGGAGCCATTAAACTCTAGCCTGTGACACTGCAGCCATGAAGATGCATTACACCCCTTAGTCCATAATAAGATCTATTGAGGTCAGGGTCAAACCTTTCAGGCCTAGGGAGGTTAAAAATGATGAGGACGAGGAGGAATACGGGGTGAAGGTGAGAAGATCGAATGTGTGAAGGCTCATTCTGTAACACGTTCATTGTGGCTGAAATTGTACTCTCTAAAAGGTGTCATTCCATCGTTTTTATTCATTTTAAAATGTCTAGTTGTGGTCTCTAGTATGAATGAATGCCATGTAGGGGTGTGACGAGACACTATTATCACGAGACGAGACACGATCCTGGATTAATGAGAATGAGACGAGATGAGATTTAAAACGCTTAAAAACTAGAGTTTTATTTGACAAAATCATATAACGCAAACTTAACAGACTGGTTTCTCTCACACATTGATTCTATAAAAAATAGAAATAATAATAAAAAATAAAAATAAAACTATTCTAGGTCTTATATAGTGCAAACAATAAGTGCAAACCACAACCAGTCATATTAAGACTATGGTTTGTGTTTTTTTCTCCTAAATCTCTTGTAATTTAACTATGCATAACCATAACCAGTCATATTAAGCCTATGCTTGAAGTGCAAACAGAAACAGAACTTTTTTTTTTAAATACAGTACAGAGCTAAGGGATTAGTACACCTGCCTATGAAACAGTCACGTGTAGGATTTACTTACAGTATTTACATATGGTTTGAGTCTTGTTGGTCACTCTATTACTGTTATTGTTTCCACTGGAGCCAAAATGCAGCCAGACATACAACTTAAAAGTAGCAGAAGCATCTTCTATGCAAATGCCCCAATTTTCCTCTTGCTGAGAGCTGGTCTCACTGCTCAGCCACCACACTGCTATCGCTACTGTGTTGCCAGATCCCTCTTAAAAAGTCCACACTAAACATTTTTTTTCCCCGCGAGACAGGTTTAAGCTTGACGAGAAATATCGTCACGTTTTAATCTCGCGAGATCTCGTGCCACGATCTCGTCACTCCCCTGATGCCATGTGAGCTTTTTGTAGATCCGGTATAACGCTGCTTTAGTCTAGTGGAGGAGTGGGCAGGGAAAACAATAGAATTTTGGCTCTTTTGCTAATGAATATTCATACATGCAAACATATAGCCTAACATTTAGGCTAACAGCACTGCGACACCAGGGCACATTTGAAAATAAATACATTTTTACACTAATAACAGTCTTTGCCATGTCATATGTTACTTTACAACACGTGCAATGCCCTGCTAAGTGCAGTTCAGCCACTATTCATATTACAGCTTGTATGAAAAGTAGATAAAAAGTCTTATACTTCATTGCTTTAAACTTCTGAACTATATATTTATTTTCAAAGTGAACCAATTCACACATTGCAGCGTCACTCTCTGCTTTTTAATATAACAGCTCTGAAGACTCTGTCAGCACTGTGAGCTGTCCGTTTTTGTTTGCACATTTTAGTGAAGTTGTGGTGATAATAATCACACCCCACACTGCACCGCCTTAAATGTTCTCACACTCTCTCTACTTCATGCTCTAAAACAAGCACCCATCCTGCACATGCGCATACGTCTGCATACACCTGCACACACAGAGACACACACACACAGATACAACAAGCACAGAGGTGATAAACTTGCATAAGACCTTTTCCAAATTTCCATCCAGATCTTCCCTTTAAAAATAATAATAACAATAATAATAATAACTGTTGCTTTTAAAATGTATTGTGCATTAAACATACTTAGTCATTTAAACACATACAGTAAAATTGTCAAGTCAAAGTGAAATCAAGAGACTTTTACTGTCATTTGAACTGAGTACAAGTACACAATGGAGCAAAACTACATGCAAAATGGAACAAACAGTACAATACAGACAATATAATGTAAACAGAAAAACAAAATACTACAATAAACACAGCGAATAGCGAATGGGATTAATAAAGTATATAAGTATATAACAAAAAAGATGCAGAGCTTTCAGACCGCAAATAATGCAAAGAAAACAAGTTCATATTTATAACGTTTTTAAAGTTCAGAAATCAATATTTAATTGAATAACCCTGGTTTTCAAATCACAGTTTTAATGCACTTTTCTCATGTTTCAAGCATGTTCTTACACACTGCTTTTGGATAACTTTATGCCACTCCTGGTGCAAAAAAAATCAAGCAGTTCAGCTTGGTTTGATGCCTTTTGATAATCCATCTTCCTCTTGATTATATTCCAGAGGTTTTCAATTTGGTAAAATCAAAGAAACTCATTATTTTTAAGTGGTCTCTTATTTTTTCCCAGAGCTGTATACTCAAAGTCAGCTTATACCATGAACACAGAATTCACTGATGTAGAGAACACACAGTACTTTGGTAGAATACAGTATTATAGCATCATATATTCCTGATAAAATGAGAGTAGGTACAGACTATAAGCAACAATAGTTTTTTCTTCTTTTTTTTCAGATCTCCAGTCAGATATCACGGAAGCAAGCCATTGTTCTAAAAGCCACAAGAACAAACTCTTTCCTTGCTTGTAAAAGAAAAAAGTTCAAATCTCCGGTTCATCTTTTCACCACCAGCACTCTTGTGCACTCGTTTGCAGAAAGATAGAGCTGTGTTTCCTCTGCAGACCTCCTACTCTCTCACTCCAGCATTTCCTCTGATGTCAACATTAGCGCTCTCATTTAAGCTCTCCACTGACTGACACCAAGCCGCTGCTTTAAACTTGCTTTTACAACGACCTCATCACTGTTTTACATGACAATAGTAATATGACTACACAAATCATCAACCAGTAAACAATCTGTCAGTCCACTCGTGCACTAAACCTTTGTGAAAAAGACCATAGACTGTGTATAGCTGGACAGAGCATCGTAGGGGTGGGCGATATGGCTCTAAAATAATATCACGATATTTCGGGGTATATTTGCGATAACGATATACATGGCAAAATAGGAAAACAGAAAATAATTCATTAATTTCTGTAATATAGTATAATAGTATAACAGTATAATCATAATGTGGCAAAATAAATAATATAGCATAAAATAATATAATGCAGCAAAAAATATTGTACAATATTTTCATGCATATAAACTGCAAACTAAAACTATAAACTAAAACAATTATACAATAAATACACCTAAAGCTTCACAGTAAATACATTTTAAGACAAACCATCCCTATTATCACGATATGGATTTTTTATATCATGATATTTCTGTCACGATATATTGTATACGATATAATATTGCCCACCCCTAGAGCATCGTCTCTCAAAAGTGAAGCCACCATAGGTCAGGCCCCCCCTGCTGTTCGGTTGCAGAAAGCTGTGTAACCCCACCCATCCCCATAGGTTTCAATGACAAAACAGACAACTTTCAACTATCAGAGGCGATATGTTTGCATGTATGAATATTCATGAGCAAGAGCTGAAATCCTGCCTCTCTTCAGAAACCAGTAATTCAGTGAAATAAAGCAGGGTTGTACAGAAACACCGCATCACTTTTTCTTCACAAAAAACGGCTCACATGACATTCATTCATACTAGAAACCACAACTAGACATTTTAAAATGAATAAAAAAACGATGGAATGAGATCATTAAGATTTAAATATTGGATGTTTAAATTTAAATAAAACTCAATTTTAGATAGGCCAAAGGGAATTTTATTTACAGTTAGTGGTGTCCATCGCTTGAAAAATACCTGCATTAATCACAATAATAAACAATATCCGGTGATTAATCATGAATTAAAAAGTTTAGATGCTGGTAACACCCTGTATTTTTGTAAAGCAAAAATAATTGTGTATTGTGATGTGTCTACGTATAATGCTTTTTACATCAGAATCTTTTAATGTACTAAGCAAAACTTGTGCTTTAGCTATTAACATAAGGAAGCTCTGACACACAAGCTTAAATGGAGCTAATGAATGCCAGCATAATGCAGCTCATGCAGGTCAAACAACTACTTTTTGTGCCAGCATCAACAGCTTTTTAATAAACCAGCAAATGCATCACCAGCCTCTGTAAAAAGAGTCAAATATATAAGGAAGCTGTGGACACACTTGATTGAAGAAAAAAAATATATAATTTACTTGCATGAAATCATAACACATTTTCGTTAACACTATTGAGCTATTCTGCATTTTAAATTGTTATTTGATGAACAAATATTAAGTGTTTGACAAGGGCCAAAAATGTGTAGATGCAGTTTGTTCTACAGGTAAAATATTTTACCGGTAGAACAAAACACACCGATTTTTCTTTAATAACGGGCCACATAGCTTAGCATTAATATTTAATATGGTAAAAAAATTTGCTGTGTTTGCAGTGTTAGATCAATATTTTTAGTGTTAACACTGTTGACGCTGCAGTTAACACTGGCAAATGTACTGTAAAGAATGTTGTAATTCGTTTTTGTAATTTAGATAGGGTTTAGATTAAAATTTAGTCCAGTTAAAGAAAATATTCTAGGTCTGAACCCAGGGAAAACCTCTGTTTTAGCTTATACTCATGCAAGGCACGGACTTCTCAGAAAAGCACTTTTTCCGGGTGTGCCTTGTCCCAACAGTACTTTTAACAAGTGTTTAACAAGGTACACATTTTACAAGTAATGCTTTTAACAAGTAACACTCGATAAGTACTGCTTTTAACAAATAACACTTTTAATGAATAACGCTTTTATCAAGTGACACTTTTAATGCCTAATGCTTTTAACAAGCTAGTGCTAAGTGCGAACACTAGCACAGGCACAGCCATGGTCACAACTAGCAAAGTATGGTGCTGCTGTACATCTTAGGGAAACACTATCTCAAAAAACTATAACAAAACAACCATATTGTCATGAAGTTACCTTTTACAATGTTGTATCTTTACATCTTAAATGGTTTCTACTATTTGACTGGATGAATGTAGTTTCTAGTGGTTTTTCTAGGGGGGGTATGCTGATTTTATTTTTAATGACGAGTAAATCATGTTTAAGATTTAAGTCTAAAAATATGTTATTTACTTATGTTGGCACACAAATACAGTTTTCCATTATTAGGTTTCTTTGAGTCATTTGCTAAAAACTGTGCACCCCTAGTTTCAGTAAAATGTGGGGGAAGAGCAACATAAAGAAACTACTGTCTACTGTCAAATTCAGGGTCTATAGCAACTGTCGAAAATGATTTATTTCTCGTTAATTAGGTAGATAAATTAGTCAGGAATAATGAACATGCCTGGGCTGAAAAGAAGGATTTTAATATTAATTCACTCTGTTTCCGTATTAAAATGTGGCTAACACATTCCTCGCCTTGCACACATGCGTGGAACCGTTTAATAATTCAACTTATGAGGTTTTAATAATTAAGATTTGGATTTAAAATGTAGATATTGCACTTGAAATTTTAAAGCCATGAGATATTAAGCTAGCACTGATGGGGTTTGAATGTGAAGTCTGCCTCTGAGACAAAAGCAGGAATATATGGCATAACTTTTATACTTAATAATATGGTGTAATACTACAGTACAATATCAACTACAAATAAATGTATCAACTGCATATAAAAAATAACTTACTCTTTCGGAGCAGTTTATTACCTGTAATATTAAATCAGATTTTTAAATATATATTTCTTTCAATCTACTTTTTGAAAATAAAAAAAATTGCTTGACCAAAGTAAAAGCAACCCTATATCCAGATATTGAATATGACATTAAATTTTTCAAAAAAATAAATAAATAAATAAAAAGAATAGCAAAAGATTAGCAGAACAGTTCATTTCTGCAATATAACTGACCACTGATCTACAATAATGACTGTTCTGATGAATAATCTGTTAGTTGTTATTATATAAGTATTCAGAATCTCGCAGATCTGTCAGGTTGTGGGTTCAATTTTTAAGAACAGAAGTCAGACAGGCAAAGCAGCCCAGCAGGAAAAGCATCAGTCTTGAAGGGGTGGCCAAAGAGTAAAAGGTCTTGTGACACGCCTTCAGCTGAAACCTGTGGGCAGGCAATAATAACAGAACAGTGGGGGAACCCAAAAGAGTGCAGAGCAGTGACTCAGTCTCTGGGGGAGACTTTAGGGAAAAGGGTCTTTTTAGTGAGAGTGGTGTCTGAGCAGGTGTCTAGGGCCATAATCAGTGACAACTAATCATTACACCCACCACTGACAGATATGTTATCAGCGAGGGTGGAAATAATTAGCTGGCAAATAAGAAAATTAGATTCAGGAATAGCTTTTTAAGTAACAGCTTCCCCTGTGATGTGTGGGAAGGCTGATGGTCTCCTGTGAAGCCCTGCTAGGAAATAATGGCAATTTTGTACCTCTTTCACACTTAAACTTATCATATATATATATATATCACATTCAGACATCCTTATGACATTAGCAAGGAGAGGCTTTAATGTTGTACGTGACTGCCTATATAAGGTCACCCGGTTGTGCAACAAGATGTTGTATTGGTTGCACCCTTTGCAAGCAAAGTATTCCGCAGAGAAGAATATGAATGTCATTGGTAGGGCTGCAACTAATTATTATTTTGGTAGTCGACCAAAATTTTTCGATTAGTCCATTAGTCAACCATTAATTCTGCCATTTCTAAAAACTAAAACAGCAGAACATGAGCTTTAAATGGCATTTAAATATCTGAAAGTACTGATATTTAGTTATTAAATATGTAATCCTTTGTGTTTGGGCACTTTTGGTGACACAAACTAAGTTGATTGTAAACTGTGTGAGCAAACCATTTACCCATCTCCCATTGCGCTTCTGTCTTCAGCACTTTGTGTAATGTGGTACTGTTACAAATAAACGATTAGTCGACAATGAAATTTTTAGTCAACAAATTTAAATAATCAACATTGTTGATCATATCGACTAAACGTTGCAGCCCTAGTCGTTGGCAGAAGTTGATAGAATAAGGCATAAGCCAACATGCAGAAGGAGAACCGTTAGGGCTGGGTATCGAAATTCGATACCAAAAAGGCACAGATCGAAATGTCTTGGAACTACATAGTATCAAAAGGTCTAAAAAAAAACTGTGAAGTGAAAACAAATAACCCAACGATGGGTTGGGTAATAACCCGATGCTCCAACACCAGGAGGGTGAGGACTAGCACACACCTCTTCCGATACATGTGAATTCAATCCCTGCCTCTTTTCAAACTGCTGCTGATGCAGCATTGCCGATTAGCATCACAGCACACTCGGAGGAAAGCGCAGCAACTCGGTTCCGATACATCAGCTAACAGATACCTCGTGCTGATCAACATCAGTAATGTGGGGAGAAAACGCCATCTACCCTACCCACTGGGAAAGAGCAAGGCCAATTGTGTTCTCTCGGGCTTCAACAGCCAACAGCATGCTACATGACCGGGATTCGAACCAGCGATCTCCTGATCGTAGAGGTGCGCTAAATATTATTTTAATTTTATTGCACGAAATATGCATTTGATCACCTACCAATCATTTGCAAGGGATGGATGAATCAAGCCACATACAAGGTTATCCTTGAAGAAAACTTGCTCCCTTCTGCATTGGCAATGTTTCCCAACTCTGTTTTTTTTCCATAAGGCCAAAGCTACATGCCACACAGCGAGGTCAATCAAGGTGTGGATGAAGGACCACCAGATCAAGACCCTATCATGGCCAGCCCAATCTCCCGAACTGAACCCCACTAAAAACCTCTGGAATGTAATCAAGAGGAAGATAGATGGTCATAAGCCATTGAATGAAGCTAAACTGTTAAATTTTTGTGCCAGGAGTTTCATAAGCTCACTCAAAATCAGTATGAAAGACTGGTGGAGATCTTGCCAAGACGTATAAGAACCATGATTAAAAATGATGTTCCACCAAATATTGATTTCTGAGCTCTTTAAAAACATTAGTATTGTAAAATGAATGCTCTAAATGAATTTTTATTTGGAATTTTGGGAGAAATGTTGTCAGAAGTTTACAGAATAAAACAACAATTCAATAATTTTGAAAATAATCTAAATTATTTACTGCGTTGTGCCGCACCTGGCTATTCAGAAACCTATCCCTATTCTATATTAACCCATGACTGTCTTTAGTGAGATCATTAACTTCTTCAATATTACTGTTAAATTAAAGACCACATTATAATCATCACCAGTAGGCTGTCCTTTACAGCATGTCTTATCTGTAACTCAGCCTAGTCTAGACTAGCATAAAAAGCCACTTAGTAATAAGCACATAATGCAAGTACTGAAATTGAGAGCAGTTCCTGCCGAGAACATTTCCTTTCAATTTCCTTCATCGTTATTGATATTTTCCAGCTGCTCTCATGTAAATATACAAACTAGACCTCTCCTCCTATTCCAGCAGCTATGCTCCTGATGTGATTAGGATGCTTCCAGGGCACATCATGGATGACCTAATTACAAACTGGGAGAAATAATGGAAACCTACCCAGAAGAATTCCTTTATTGAACTCCCCCCATCCACATTTTCATGATATGCAGTGTTTAATATAAACAGTAAAGCAGGACAGAGGCAGAATTCCATCAAGGCTGCTTCTCCAATAATGCAGCTTCTGTTCGAGTTCTGGACCCTGCTCTCTTCTGCTATAGAAGATGAAGGGAGGGGGAAAGGGGGAAAATATGCAGCCCACCTTTGTTCAACCCCAGAGACCCAACAGTCTGGACGGATGACATCAGCAGCTTGCTGTCACCATGGCAATAAAAATCTCCCAGGAAATTGTCAGCAGGGAGATGGAGGAGACCTGAATGCTAGCAGATCTTCATAGACACTGATATCTTCTGCCTATTAGGTGAAAATGTACTTCCTGATATGGAAGCAGGTGGAAATAATCATATTCACAAATGCAAAATTTAACAGAAAAAAACTGTAGGAAAAACAGTGAGCCTCCTGCCTCCTCACTGTGGATAAAAGAAATGAAAGCTTTAGGGAAGGTTCTACCAGGTGACTCTAAAGTAACATCACCTCATTTCCCAACCAGCTTACACCTGTCAGACGGCGACATATATCAGTTAGGAAATCAGTGTAGTGCACCTAGAGCTTATGCACCAGTGACTGTGCTTCCCATAGACTGTGTATAGCTAGACAGAGCATCGTCTCTCAAAAGTAAAGCCACCACAGGTGGGACGCCGCCTGCTGTTCGGTTGCAGAAAGCTGTGTAACCCCACCCATCCCCATTGGTTTCAATGGCAAAACATACAACTTTCAATGACGATTTTTTTCCAATATACTGTAATTCTACCTCAGCTTATATTGCCAATTTTTTATATCCCCACAGAATTTGTTTTTTAAAACGTTATTCAGCTCTATTCAAAAAGGTGTGGTTATTGTAAAAGGGGTGGTTATGGGCGGGACCAATAACAGACCTTCAGCTTCGCTCCCCTCCGCTCTGCAGCCTGTGACCTCGAGGCAGTCCTTAGGGGCGGGGTTATTTAAATGAGTAGGCTGTATCTCTAATAGTCTTTCTCTCTCCTCTGGTCTCTACTGCTCAGACTCGGGTTTCAGGATCGCCAACATGGTGGAAGATTTTGGCTTCATTTTCATTGTATGAATGGGAACGGCGACACAGCGTCCATTTTTTTTTACAGTCTCTGGTGCTTCCACACACACACACACACACACACACACACACACACACAGCAGAGACTGAGTGATGAGATGTTAGCTTGCAAACCTATTCGAGGACTTTCTCAAACCTAAAAAGCTTAAGAGAAGGTTTAGAAGGTTTAGAGTAGTCCAGTCCGGATGGACTTTGTTTTAAAGTTCCAAGGCTTTAAGTATTTTGGCTTTAAGCCAAATAAGCGAGGAGAACCCATCAACGTGAATCAGCCAGTATGACAACTTTGTTTCAAAACAGTGGCAACTAACCTGAGATCCTATTTAAAGCACAACCATTTAGCCCAATTGAATATGAACATCCAAGCTGAATATTGAATATGAATATTGTTCCCCAGAGAGATCTTGCCTTAAGCCCCACACGTTAAACATGCTGGTGTCCCTCGCTCTGAATTTGTCTGACAGATACATTAAAAAATACATTTATAGCAAGAGCTCTGGGCTGCTGAGCCATCTTTGTCTTTGACCATATGGACTCTTGTGTTTTTGAGCTAATGTGTGTTTTACAGCATATACATATATGATCAGAAATGGGTATTCGCAAGTGCCTTTGTGTGTTATGTCCAGAGTAAAAAAAAAAAGTTGAATTAATGTAAATATTACTTTAATATATTTGTTGTTACTTTTCTTGTTGTTCTATTTGAATCCCAGGGTGGTGTTACCTTATTTGTTTTATTTATTTCGGATATTAAAATATTGAAAGCCCCATGTCTGTTCTTAATTATAAAAAGTTAGTTTAACTGTAAAATGTTGTAATAGTATTATTATGCTAGACTAGTATAATATTACTGTGGCACATTGTCTTAAAGCTCCTTTGGGAGCCCAGAAGCAAGAAAAAAGCATTTTCTATTGTGGCGCTTTAAAACAATATTATCGTTTATCACAATCATTTCTGGGACAATATATCGTCCTGAAAATGTTGTTAATGTAACAGGCCTAATCCTCCTTGCCCTTAAGTAAGAATCTGAAGGGTCCAGACTAGACAAGTCCTGGGCCAACAGGCTTTTACAGTCATTTTCTCAAAACTCATATGATTTCACCAAGCAAATACTGCTTACACATAAAATGGACTATTTTAAAAGAATCCCTCTCACGACCTCTCAAGTAATCTAGGTTACTTTATTTGTGTTCCTTTGAGAAATAATGGGTGGTGAATTTGTGTGGGGAAACCTGGGTGCGCTGGCATGCTCTCATCCCGTTGGATCTCTGTGTCTCAGCAGTTTTTAATTAAAATGCTCCATTTGTGCCACCTACCCTGGCTGGCAGACAGTACAGGAGAATAAATTACTGCTCTCATCTCCAGGCAGCTGGCTACAGCCCTGCGTTTCACTGCAACACATTAAAACTGACAAACCGCTTTAAAATGGATGCATGAGTTTTTGTTTATCATCACATTGAAAAGAGGACGAAAGAAAAAAAAAGTGAGAGCATGACTGGCACTGAGTCAAAGAGCTGAATCTATGATGGACTGAATTAAATGTGGCATATAGGCTACGCACATTATACTTTAATTAGCCATATCAAATAATGATCAATTTACTTAGTAATAAAATATCATTTTGAAACGGCTATTAAAAAAGTCATTTTTTACTATATATTTATATATTTTTTACTTTACAAGGCTAGCAGTAGCGTAGACTAATATGACCAAAAAATGTAAATACATCATCAACCAAATTTATGAGTTAACACTTGTTGGAAGCAGGGCTTTCATAACTATCTGTGCTGCTATAATTCCTCTGGTTCCCACTACTGAACATGGAACAGATATTAGCTGTTAGGCTGCTAGGCTGCATCCAAAGAAGGCTATTAAACTCTTACTTAGTAACCTACAGACCTTTTTGTTACGTCCGACTCTGAATAGCAGCACTACTGAACTTCTGACTGCAGTGTTTAACAGGCAGTGTTGGGAAGGTTACTTTTAAAATGTAATCCCTTACAGATTACTGATTACATCACTCAAAATGTAATTTGTAACGTAATCAGTTACATTACTTCAAGTGAGTAACGTAATCTGATTACTTTGGATTACTTTAAATATTGTCATTTTTTTAAGCCTGAATGAATGTAGCAACCACATATTGCATATTATTATTTTATTTTTCTTTCCAGTCAACAAATAGATAAACAAATAAAACAGCCTTTTCAATCACCCTATAAAAATACTTATGAAACCATTTCATCAAACAATTTTATGAAACACTTCTATAAATTGATGATAAAACCATTTAAAACCAAACAATGTAACAACAACTGTAAGCTATCTATTTGCAGGTTTGCCACCAGTGTTAATTTTGACAACAAATTTTGATTTAGTTTTAGTCATAGTCTTGTGACGAAAATAGCATTTAGTTTTAGTCACAATTTAGTCATCTGAAATGTTTTTAGTTTAAGTCGACTTAATGTCATAAGAATATAGTCTACTAAAATTACAGTAAATTTAGTCGACTAAAATGTAAAGTGTGTAAATGTAAATGCTTTTTCATCAGTTCCCTTGAATTATTAACTATACACTTATACGAAATGAAGCGTTTAATAACCACTTAAGTAATATTGTTATTGTTTGAAAATGAAATATATTTATATATGATTTAATGTATATTATTATTATTATTGCAGGTGTGTGACTATACATATTTTACATTTAAAATTTTGCTCTAGAAATCAGGTCATAAAACATCTGAATAGTTAAATTATAGTTTGAACAGCGTTGTAGATGCAAAAACAGCCTTTAAAGGATCTAGTTTTATCTCCAGCACTAACCCAGCACACCTACTGGAGCTACAGTCTAGAAATGAGATCAAAAACATACATTCACACACTGTCCTGTAGAGATGCTCTCAGGATGTACTGAGAGACTTCCATACCTGTCAAATTTTAGATTAAAAAATAAGGGATATTTTCCTCTGTCCGCTTAAAGTTGTCCCACCAGCCCAACGTAGGTTCAGTATCCCTTACATTTTAAGACAGGTTTACAAAAAAAATCTACAATAACGACATGTGAACCACTTACACACAATTAGATTATCAGAATCTGAAATGTTGCGGACATTCCTACATATGTCATTCTTTTAATACAGCCAAATTAAAAACACTTTTCCAAATATTTTTTTAAAAGTTAAGATTTCATGTCTTTTTGGCATAAATGCACTCTTTTTTATAATATGTTTTTTATTTATTTAATGGATTTAAAATTGAACAAAGGGTACACAAATTCTGCAAACTGAATCTTTTGATCACTCCACCCCTGATCAGTTTAGTTAATTTTTAACATTTCTAGTTCAAGCTGTATTTTTTTTTATTTTAAAGGGTTTAATCTGTGTGTTTTTTATTTCAGAGACGAGTATTTTTAAGCAGCTATCAGAAAAATCTCATCACAGTTTACATGATTAGCCTACCGTTCCCTTTCTTTTAGAAAAATCGCTGTATATCCAGATATGTTTTAACATCAGCTGCTGCGACTAGCTGCCTGTGGCTTCCCCACACTCAGAGCCATAGAGTGGGCTTTGCCCACACTGACCCTCCTTTGCAAGCTGATTGGCTGTTTCTCCTGAAAGGCGGGACTTTCTCCTTGAACCGGCTGCATGATTGGTTAAGAGACACAGAGCAGTCAGCTCCCTGTCTCCTCAATAATATATATTTTTTTATTTTAATATAATAGGGGAAATTTACGGGAAAATACTAATACGGGAGGACAGCGGGAAAGAGGAGTAAAATACGGTAGTTTCCCGGCCAAAACGGGAGACTTGACAGGTATGGACTTCATGAGTTAAAGTGAGAAACTTATGAAAAAATGGGCTGTAAGGAACAGACTTTTGGGTTCATAGATTCACTTATTTTATTGTTTTATTTTGGTTATATTATTGAGTTTCTTTCTGACCTGTTCCTGCTTTAACACTAGCTATATCTTTCCCACTGTGAGACTAAACAAATGATCTGATCTTAATGAGTGAGTTCTGTATCAGTTCTGTGTTTTAGTGCACTGCCGAGTTAAACACACCATCTGCTCATGAAATAACATCAGCATTAATACGCGGATCTCTGCATGGAGGAGATCTGTGTGACTCTGGTCTGCAGAAGTTGAAAGATAAGTGGTGTTTTTACCGGAGATGAAGTCGCTCCACGCGTTTTTTTGCGACGTCAAAGGAGAAATATGTCAAATATCTCTCTCTCTCTCTCTCCCTGCTGAACACTGTCGAGTTAACTTCCAGTCGAGCTCCGTATCGACAGGTTAATTCCCGGGTTAGTTCCCTATCATATCAGAGCGATTTCACCGCAAAATGTTATTTGCGTTTTGTCAGTGTTGGATTGGAAGAGCAAAAATAGGTGCCGCAATGTAACCCTTTTATTTTAGCAGAGTAACTGTAATCTGATTACCACTTACTGAAGCAGTAACTGTAACGGATTACAGTTACTCATAATTTGTAATCTGATTACGTAACGCCGTTACATGTAATCCGTTACTTCCCAACACTGTTAACAGGGAGCTCGCACAGCCAACAGGAGCACAGTTAAAGGGATAGTTCGGGATTTTTGACATGAATCTGTATGGCATCAACATGACCAGTTTCGTGCATTCTCACTGACTTACCCCCGACCATGTCCGGTGAGCGGAGTTCTTGTCCAGTATTGTCCGAGCCGAAAGTAGTCCGGCATGTTTGCTGGGGTCACGAAACGAAAGCGTTTTTCTTCCCAAAACAGTACGAGTGCAAAAGAGTGATTTATTTGCATAACAAAAAACGGTGTCTGCAAAAGTCACGCCTCATTATCACTGGGGCACTACTTTCATTTTGGATCAGTGCGCGCGATTGCGCAACCTGGCAGCTAGCCTACGGTTTCGATTTCACTGTTTACTGTTCGGGAACATGTCGGACTACGAGAGCGACGAGGAATATATTGATTTCCGCTCAGAGCCAAGGGGGTATCTTTATGAGCCTGAGTATACTGAGGAGGAACTTGCCCAAATCGAATTGGATCGTGCAGAAAGAGAGAGGGTGGACAGAGAAATGATTGAGACCGAAGCTGGAGCCGCTGCTGCTGCTGCTGCGATACCAAGGGTGGCCGACAAATCCTGGTGCACTTGTTTGAAGTGCGAACTAATGCCGACAGAGGTGGAATGTTACTGCTGCCACGAGTGGGATTTAGTTATGCCCGAGATACAGAACCTGTCAATTGATGAGGACGTCGGCGGGCCAGCTGCTGCCTGCATCACAAACAACAGCGGGCATGGAGAAACATAGTCATCCTCGCTGAAGTGCGCACCGCAAACACGAAGCTTCTTCATTTTCACCACTTTGGTGTCCACATGGAAGCCCATTGCAAGTATCCAAAGTTGCCTGAGAGCAATGTCAGTCACGGGGATACGATGGAAACTGTGCGGAGAATCAGCCACATCTTTGTTGCTACAGCCTGGATAATTACAAGTCCGCACCATTTTAACACACACACATACAAATGTATAAATCTGTGTTCAAGAAGCTTATAAAAGCCGATAAACTTCTCTCTAAAGCTTGCTCTTTGCGTTGCTGGTTGAAGCTGAGCGCAGCCAATGATCTGAAAGACTAGTGCGCTGCTCGCAGTTAGAATGACATGCGCACTGATCCAAAATGAAAGTAGTGCCCCAGTGATAATGAGGCGTGACTTTTGCAGACACCGTTTTTTGTTATGCAAATAAATCACTCTTTTGCACTCGTACTGTTTTGGGAAGAAAAACGCTTTCGTTTCGTGACCCCAGCAAACATGCCGGACTACTTTCGGCTCGGACAATACTGGACAAGAACTCCGCTCAGCGGACATGGTCGGGGGTAAGTCAGTGAGAATGCACGAAACTGGTCATGTTGATGCCATACAGATTCATGTCAAAAATCCCGAACTATCCCTTTAACATGTTTCTCCAGCATGGACTAAAGGCAAGTCAGAATTAAGCAATAATGCACGATAGGGAGTGCTATAATGTGTAATATTGGCACTGCTGTGCTGCGGTCATCAGTGACTGCAAGTGACTTTAGCCACCCAATTAACTTTTCTTTTTTCTTTTTTTACTTTGCGCATACAGACAAAGGCGCAAGTGTGTGTGTGCATTGTGTGTGTGAGTCACAAGGGAGGGGAGGATGAGATTAACGCCTAAGCAATGATTGGCTAAGGTATAGTAAGATTACGTCTTCAGCCAATCAGAGAAAATATTTCAAACTCACTAAGGTCAACGGCAAAAATGTGCACGTCGAGTTTGTCATTTGTCATGGACAAACCTCTATGCAGGTCCTTGTCTTTGCTGTCGTGCACTCTATTCATTTGGCTTATGAAACACGCTCTGAGAAGGTGGGGGGCGGTGGTTACGGGGGCGAGTAACACAAAAGTAACGCAATAGTTACTTTTACTGGTAACTAGTTACTTTTATAGTGGAGTAGCTCAGTTTGTAACTCAGTTACTTTTTTGGAGAAGTAACTAGTAACTATAACTAATTACTTTTTCAAAGTAACGTGCCCAGCACTGGCGGTCATAGGCACGAGGCTGCAGGCCGAGACCTAGTGGCACTGACACAGTGGATAAAGGCTTCATACCAGAAACTGTAGGGTCACCCCATACATTATAGTGGTATATACACTATATATAGACTTACTGCAAGTATGTGAGCTCCCTAAAACAATTCCAGTATTATCATTATATACCTTAAAATATGTGAACACTCTTATTCTTATTATTTAGTTCAGATATTTTAGACACACCCCCTTGCTAAAAGTTGTACAGAGTCAAGCACATAGCCATGCAATCTTCACAGACAAACAATATAGATCACAAAGAGAAGCTCAAACTGTAAATGTAAGTCCCTCTACATCTTCCCCAGCCATCTATAATTCCTATTGTTTTAAAATGTGAACAACTATAGCAACAATAGCTGAGCCATGCAGTGACAGATCAAGCAAACTTACAAAGCCAAGTGCTGCATAGACCTTTCACAATAACAATTAATTTAAATATTTTTTTTTAATTTTCAGACCTTTTAATGCCACTAATACAATGACAATAGTAATAGCATAATAACACAATTATGCAACTTTTTATGCAAAAACAATACATTTTAACTAGTTACAGTTGATGAAACTATTAATTAGAGTACTTTTTTTTAGGATACTTTTTTCTTCCCGTGCTGATGAAGTTAATTCGTTTGTGAACAAACATGCAAGAAATCACAATTAATATCAAGGTTGACAACAATTATTTATAAGGCCATGACCATATATTTTACAATAAGTTAATAAAATAATAATTGTAACAGGCCTAGTGCTGAAACATAGCATGTACAAATCATTTATCCTCTGTTCTCTCTGTTCTGACTCACAACAAGGTTCCAAAATGCCCCAGGAAGCAACATCAGAACAAGAATTGTGAAATAAGAGCTTCATGAAAAATAGTAACAATAGTAAGTGCTGACTGGAATGGTGTAAAGCACGCCACCACTGGACTCTGGAGAGAAGTGGAAACATGTTCTCTGGAGGGATTAATCACGCTTACAGTTTGGCAGTCAGATGGATGAATCTGGCTTTGAAGGATTCCAGGAGAATGCTACCTACCTGACTGCATAGTGTAAACATCAGAGTGTGGAGGAGAAAGGCTAATGATTAGGAGCTGTTTTTTAGGGTTTGGCCAATTATTTCTAGAGCAACGTTAATGCTCCAGCATACCAAGACATATTACACAGTTACAGTGCATCCTGAAATCCTGTAAAGATTTTTCTGTACCCTTCCTCAGATCTGTGCCTCGATACAACCCTGTCTTGAAGGTCTATAGACAATTTGTTGGACTTCATGGCTTAATTTGTGCTCTGACATGCACTACTGTCTACTATTGGACCTTATATAAACAGGTGTGTGCCTTTCTCAATCATGTCCAATCAATTTTTTCACTTTACATTGGGTATTTTCTGTAGAATTTTGAGAAAAAAAAACATTTTTGTTCATTTTGAAACAAGGCTGTAAATCGCCAACCGTCAACCATCAAGCACGTATGAATAGGTAGGATTGTTAAGCAGATTGCAAAATTAATTCCTTGGAAATGCATGAATTCCAGCTTTTGCTAAAAATGTCTGGTTGCTGTTTAAAGCCCCACTTTTTCCTTGATTTTTTATCTTTTTAAAGTAGTAAAAATACAGCTTGAAACTCACTGCAGCGCTGCATTGAGGTGTAATAGGAGGAATAGCGGTGCTCTCGTGTCTGTGCCGGGCTCCTCTGAGCTCAAACTGTCACATATTAGCCTGTGTCTGTCCAGTGTTTTTTTTTTTTTTTTGAGCACATGGCATTTTTTTGTTGTTGTTCCGTCTCCACCCTAGCCCTTCCCTAGCCCCGCACTAACCATTACTGTTTTCACCTTGTGTCTTGTTTGTAAATGTTGTAAAAGATTAAAGTTTATATTTGCACTTCTGTCCATCATCTCCACCTCCCTGCGTGACACAAACCAGACTCTGTAAGTTTTCCGAGCCGGCCGCAACCAACGCTCGCGAGAACTGCGAGGGGCTTTCCGACCTTTAGTTCTAACAGTTCTACAAGGACTACTGGTTCATTCTTTACAAACTAACATACAGACACAGACATACAACATACAGACATACAGACGCAGAAGCTGGAAAGAGACCAAATATGTCTGTGAAAGCCAGAAAACGAGAAAGAGAAACTAATCCGCCTAAAACATTTATTACACTCTGCAACTGTAGGGGGAGCCCACGAGCACAAAATCTCAATCCTACCTAGTGGAGCTTTAAATTAGAATGCAAAGAGCCAACAACAAATTACATAAACATTGCTCGAAAAGCTTTACTATTTGTACTCGATGGTTGAATTATTGTAACTTAAATTTAAGATGGTAAAGAGTACTCTGTAATAAAAAAATAATGATGCATTACTGATTCCAAATTAATCCCATGTGTTACTGCTTTCTTATTGACAGCCCTAATAACAATATGTGGGAAAAGTAAAGCGTTGTGAATACTTTCTAAATGCACTGTATATACTGCCAATTTGAGACAAATGTGGTTCCTTCTGGTTTAAGAGGTTGTTGGGCCCACACAAAGCCCTGACCTTAGCCCCTCTTAACTATTTTGGATAAACAGGAAATACATATTATTTTCACTGAGAGGGCAGAGAGTCTCAATTTGCAATGTTTTAGGATGTGAACTTTTTACAATGTGCAATGGATTTTTTTTTTTGTATTGCTTGTCGTGTATATTTGACTTACTGTTCAAATAAAGCTAAAACTACTTAAATTGTTTTAATTAATGTTCTGAATCTTCTTTTCCATTCTTTACTGTTTAGAACAAGTTAATAAAGATTTATATTTCAACACATACCAGTGTTCATTAGTAAATTAATTTTGTCAACCTGACCAGCTTAGAAATTAATTTCTATGAGACAACAAAGCTGTGTGTCTCAAGAGCTCAATTTTCCAACTCTTAAAAGTCTGAAGGAAGCCTAGTCCTACTTCAATTGCATCACTAACACTGCAACATTGCAACACTTAATGTTAAGGGTTCAATCACTGTTCACTTTTGGCTACTTTTAAGATCACTTTCTTGTGAAGCTCAATATGTGTTATTCTGGTTGTTACCAGTAATATTATATATTATATTAATAATATTATATCCAATTAAAAAAAACACTGTTGTTTACTATCAGGCTTCCAGAACAAATCAGACGCTAGAAGATGATTTAATGACAGAAGTGGTGGTTAATCCAACACATGAGCATCCAGGCAGCAACCAAAGCAACCAAGGTGTGTGAGGCAGTAGCCATAAGACAGAAAAAGATCTTAAATCAATAGGTCAGCCTGAACCAAAGGACACAGTAACCAGAAAGCAAAGATAGAGCATAACCAGAACAGCAATCAGACAGGAAACTGCTCAATATGCAACAGGAAAGTTATTAAGAAACAAAGAGATATTTATATATAAGCTTAATCTGTATGCATCAGGCATGGTTTACAGCAGTATAAGGTGCCTTATACACAGCTCTGAAAAAAAATACGAGACCGCTTAAAAATTAGATTCTTAGATTTTACCAAATTAAAAACCTCTGGAATATAATCAAGAGTAAGATGGATGATCACAAGCCATCAAACCAAGCTGAACTGCTTTGATTTTTGCATCAGGAGTAGCATAAAGTTATCCAAAAGTGGAGTTATGTATCCATAACTAAGTTTTGGGAGTTGATCCACGCCCTCACTCCTCCCACTTCCTTCCCTATTTAAATCGTCACTTCCTCTCTACATGCTCGTAGAACAACCTCGCAGTTGAACGACCCGCGATTGATCAGCCTCGCAGTTGATCAGCCTCGCCTGCGGCGTAAACTCCCGCTCCTTACCTGCCCCACGATGGTACTCCGCCTCTATGTCTCCTGCGGTTGGCGTCCAACCTCGCACGACCAGCTGTTCTCCTCCACACCTACTCCTCCATCGCCACTGCTGCCTTCCTTGATTACGGTGCGTCTTCCCCAACCGCTGCGGCTGGTGTCTGCTCTCCTGGCTCCTCGGCCCGCCCTGGCTCCTCAGCCCGGTCTGGCCGCTACCGAAAGGTTCCATCCGGACTTCTTTCTCTCTCTCGCCTCTGCCGCTCCCGGCACCGGCGCCCACGCCGTTACTGCTGCCGCTCCCGGCGGCCGCGCCGCTGCGGGCGTTACCGCTACCAGCGCCCACGCCGCTCCCGCGGCCCGTTTTTTCCCTGTTTTTCCTTCTAACCTGCGTTCTTCCGCCGGGCCCGCTGGCGGGCCGTGGCTCCGCCTCCCTGCAGTGTCGTAGGGCGGTGCTCGAGCGTGGCCACTCCTCCTCCTCTCTCTCTCCTATTCCTCAGTCTGTCTGTCCTCCCTATTCCTCTTCTGTCTCCCATTGCCATCATCTTTCCACTCCATGTACCCACTCCATCGTTCTGAAAGTTCTGATTTAACTTTTGGGGCTTCGGCTTCACGCTTTACAGCGAAGCTGCCCCAAACTCCACCCAATACTGAGTTCGCTCCCCCTCTTTTCTTCTTCTCTGCCCAGTCAAGGGCGTGGGTCAATACTAGCAAAGCAGTGTGTAAGACTGATTGAGGAGAACATTCCAAGTTGCATGAAAACTGTTTAAAACCACTTGTTTTCTTTCATAATTTGAGGTCTGAAAGCTCTGCATCTTTTTTGTTATTTCAGCTATTTCTGATTTTCTCCAAATAAAGGCGAAATGACAATATTTTGTATTTGAAATTTATGAGAAATATTGTTAAGTTTGTAGAATAAACCAACAATGTTTATTTTGTTCAGACATATACCTATACATAGCAAAATCAGAAAAACTGGTTCAGAACTGTGATCTCTCAATTTTTTCTTACTTTACCAGTGCTAAGCTGACAAATATATTTTCCTGCCAATCATGTTGCATATTTTCTGAACATGCTCGCACTTACCTATTTTTGTTCTAATATTTTGACACTCTTAATTAAGCCCTAATAATATATAGACTTTTTTTCTTACGTTCATACACATTTTAGCTGTACAATTTTATTTGTACACTAATCCAAGTAAACATGTTTGATCACTTATCTGTTCTATACTGTGATACTTATTGTTAGTTTTTTCACCTTTTTTTTTTGTCTTCACCTTACAATAAGTTTTTTTTTTTTTTTGGGACCTTTAATAAAGGCAATATTGCTATACAGGACTAAGTCAGAGTACTTTGCATGCTTAAACTGCTTTTTCTGGTCAAACGGTTCTTTAGATTGGTGGAAACTTGTAGATGTTTCCATGTGCAAACTTTAAAAAACAGATTTCTTTAGCACCACAAGTGCTCCCCTATCATTATGAGTCAAAAAAAACTTTTCTGCTGTGTGTGTGAGTATATAATTACCCTTTTGCCTAAAGCTTAGACAAAGAATGATTTTCAACAGGATATCACTGCTGTCCTGAATAACTAGTGTCTGCCTAAACAGATAATATCCACTCCATAAACTATATCTAAATTTTTTGTTACCTTTGAGCAGTGTGAATCTGGCAGTTGTTTTTCATACTGTGTTAAATGTATTGATGAATGAACCAATAAAAATGCTTTAAAATGATATTTTGCATAACTAAACTAGGCTGTGATTTATTTTGCAGTTAAAAATATAATGAAATATATATTTTGCATTAGTAACTTTATATGTATGTTTATCTACAATTCTGAGCTTTTAAAGGAAATGACACAATACTGGCACTTTGGTTAAGCACAGTATCAGGAGAAATGAAGAATATTTGCCATAACAGATAAATAAACAACAAGCATAAACTGTCCAATCTCCAATTTTCCTGTTTTTCATTTTCAATACAATGTGAATTTAAAATATATTTATATTGTGTGAAATTGCATTATAAATGAATGGAATTGAAATTTTTATACATCTTGGCCCCCAGGTACCCCTCCCTTTCGGGTAGGATACCCTTACCAACAATACCTTTATACCTGTGTCACCTCATGTTTTGGAGCAAAATATGGGACCCTGAAATGAAAAGCAGGGTCATGAAAAACCTGGAAAAGTCATGGAATTTGAAAATAGCAATTTCCAGGCCTGGATAAGTTTTGGAAAAATAAATATACCCAGAATTTTTTGGAAAAGTAATTAAAATTTGGTCTACAAATATTTATGTTTTAGGGTATTAATGGTAAATCTAATTTGAGCTACCAAATACAACAGCTCAGAGTTAATTCAGTAATTTAGCCCTACGCAATGGGGTGCTCAGGATCTGATACACATTTATTATTAAAGATTGTGCATTAACATTTTATCAGATTCAGTTTAGACCTACTATAATCAAGTTTAATTATAGTTTTAGTTAATTTTTGGTTTTATTGTCCATGCCTGCATGTTTTAAAAATCGTATGGTCATGAAGATTTGCCTTGAAGGCATGGAAAAGTCATGAAAAAATCAAGGAGATTTATTGGTTAAAAAGTCTATGAAGCCTGAAAAGAATTCAGCTTTTAAAAACAAAATATCTTCACACCATTTATCATCAAGTATTCTAATGTTGGCACAAGTGTAAACAAAATCAAATTTAGCCATGCTTATTTTTTGACAACAAGAGAAAAGGGGGTCAAAGCAATGCACTTATTCTGACTATGGGTAGTGGAAGGTCAGAAATAGTACATGATGTTATAGTTTTAGTATCAAAGAAATTCAAGAATGCCAATATACTTAAATTGGGAAAAAGTAATTGTCTGATAGAGACTCAAAATGTGCTTTATCTCTTTACACTTTTAAAATCGCATAATTCATTCATGCCTGTGTCAAATACTGGGGATCAGTGTGTGTAGGCATGTGTGTGCTGGCATGCATAAGTTGAGAGAGAGAGAGAGAGATAAATTGGTACTTGTGCAGCCAGCTGCTGTCCTCAGCAACCTTTCTTCATACAAGAGAATGTTATTCTGCAGACTTGGCACACGTGTTGGCTTGATGAAAATGTGTTTAGAAAATGTATTACATCTATTTACTTTTCATGGGGTGACGGCAGTGTATCGGTTATTCCGCTTGTTGTGCACTCGTGCAGATATCTCAAAAAGAAACGCCATACACACTCCTCCTAACAACACAACACAACCTTCCACAGAGAAAAAAAACCTTAGGACACTTCTGAAGGCCTACAATCTGAGTTTCTTACACCGTGAATAAATCTACTGGTGAGAACTGCAGGAGACTTGCCTGTAATAATGCCTTTATCCTGAACACTTACATGTTCTTAAAACAACATCAACAGCAAACATCGGTGGGAGTGCATAACTGCAGGAAATGACTCAGAGGTTTTCATATACATTTAGCAACTTGCTTGATTCTAATACTGAAAACTTATAAAATAAATCTTATAAAATCTGTCTGACGAAAACTCTGGTCAGTGCAACATAGTAGTGCAGAGATGCCCCCTACAGCTGGGATTGAAATATTAGTTCCACTGTCAGTACTGTTTTCTGTCCAAGTCTGCATGCATGCAACCAGCTGCATGATCATTGTGAGGAAAGGGCATTTAATAAAGGTGTTATCTTCAAAATGCAATGAGGCACATAAAGTAAACTTGAGCTTTACTTCATTATGCATAAATTGAAACAAGTAAATAGCACAATTTGTTCATTATTAGAGATGGCTGGATACTTTTCAATATACAGGGTCAATTTTAGACAGCAATTAAGCTTAGTATGCATTATAATTCAATGGAAAAAATGCAGTGTAGTTCAAGACTAGACTTAATCCCTGTCTTAATACATTGCCCCAAAGAGTATATATTTTATTATCACATTACTTGCAAAACAGTTAGGTCAATAATATTACTCCTGAATTCTATTTCTAAATTCTAATTCTTAATCCTAATTATCTTTCATTATTAGTGTACAATTACTTTTTATAACGACTCTGAAAGGTTAGCACTGATAGGGCAGGAACTAGTGTCATATCCCATAACTTTTGTCAAGTCCCATTAAAACCTAGGAAGTGGCGTGTCTGTTTGATTAGACAATTTTAGCCATACGCCACCGTTTACAATCATTACAACCCAAAGTGTCATCCTCAGACTGAGGACAGAACGGTCATACTTGAGCTTCCCTTTACTATGTACCAGAGACTGTAAAAAAGATGGACGCCGTGTCGCTGGTTCCATTCATTCAATGAAAATGAAGCCAAAATCTTCCGCCATATTGGCGATCCTGATACCCGAGTCTGCGCAGTAGAGACCAGAGGAGGAAGAAAGACTGTGGAGAGACAGCCTACTCATTTAAATAAAGCCGCCCCTGAGGACTGCCTCGAGGTCACAGGCTGCAAAGCGGAGCGGAGCGAAGCTCACAGTCTGTTATTGGCCCCGCCCATAACCAGCCCTTTTACAATAACCACACCTTTTTGAATAGAGCTGAATAACATTTTTAAAAAATGTATTCTGTGGGGATATAAAAATTTGACAATATAAGCAGAGGTTACACTAGCTGTTGCATTTAAATAATGGAGGTAGAGTTACAGTATACTGGAAAAAAAAGTGATTGAAAGTTGTCTGTTTTGCCATTGAAACCTATGGCGATGGGTAGGGTTACACAGCTTTCTGAAACCGAACAGCAGGGGGCGCCCGACCTGTGGTGGCTTCACTTTTGAGAGATGATGCTCTGTCCAGCTATACACAGTCTATGCTTTGTACATGTTAAAACAGTGGTTCTCAAACTGTGGTACATGTGCAACTGTTGGTACACCAAGCATTTCAGGGTGGTACATCAGATGACCTCAGAAAATGTAATGTAATGCATGCACAAAAGTATTAAGAAACAAAATCTAAAAGACCGAGACCAGACTAAGATTTAAAAATAAAAACATTATAGTATCTTCTCTATTTATCCAAATTATGCTTAATATGTGTCTCTTCTAAAATTTAATTAGAAGTCACCACATGAAGTCAACTGAATCAAATTCTATTCACTATTTGCCCTCAAACAGCTCTTCGCTAATGTTAGCTATCTGGCAGCTAAGGTAAGCAAGCTCATCGCTAGCTTTAGTTCTCTCCCCGGTAATATTTAATGTGTTAGCTAGCTCGTCACTAAGATTAGCTAGCTCGTGGCTAGCTTTAGTTCTCTCTCTCCGGTAACATTAGCAATTTAGCTAGCTCGTCATTAAGGTTACCTTGCTTGTCACTAAGGTTAGCCAGCTCTTCACTAGCTTTAGTTCTCTCCCTGTTAACATTAATGTGTTAGCTAGCTCGTCACTAAGGTTAGCAAGCTCGTCGCTAGCCTTAGTTCTCTCTCTGGTAACATTAGTATTTTAGATGTGTTAGCTAGCTCGTCACTTAGATTAGCTAGCTCGTCGCTAGCTTTACTTCTCTCTCTCCATAACATTAGTAATTTAGCTAGCTCATCACTAAGGTTAGCTAGCTCCTCACTAAGATTAACTAGCTCCTCACTAAGATTAACTAGCTCATAGACCAAGACAACACCGATTCTAAACAAGGTCGAGTCAGAGACGAGACCGCTCGTTTTTCGAGTACTACAACACTACTCAGTAGGCAACTGCATTTACAAAGAAACAATAATCAATAATTTGTAGATTGCTAAATAGGTAAGGCACACAGTGGGTGGTACTTTAAAATTCTGGTTTGATCATGGGTGTTACATTGCTTTAAAAGTTTAAAAATCATTGTATAAGAGCTCAACTGTACTTTACAGACGTAACAGCAGAATGCACCAATTAAAAGAAACGTCTGTACACTTTTAAACACACACAGACCATGTGGACTCATGATAAAACTTGCAAAAACCAATAGGACTGAAATATTGCTACCAAATTCTAATGTAGTCCTCGTGACCTTTCATAACTGGTTCACACAGCTTTACGTCACCTTTGCTTTTTATAAAGACACCTGAACCAAAAACCACAATTGACGAAATGGTGACTGACCTCTCCAAGTGCGGCTCTACAATGCCGCTGTGGTATGTGTGCTGTACCTATATGTAATACAGTTTTATTTTTAATATGGCATGTATAGCTTAGCTCTAAAATGCATGCAGGTTTCAATAACAGTGAAAGGACATGAACTAGTGTTATGTCCAATGAACACTGCACAGGCATCTGGGACACATGTGTGGGGCCTCCTGCACAGACTAAATCACTGTTTGCATGAACAATTTTAGCCAGACATCAGCAGTCACGATCATTACTACCTAATGAGCTGTCCCCTGTGGGTGGTAATGCCCTGCCTTATATGATGTACTCAGTGTCCACATTGTCTGTATCAGGCCTGGCTTAAAATCCACCTTGTGATGCACACACTGACCAGTGTTCTTACACAAGTGTGGGCATTCCCTAAAATAGCCAATCCCTGAGGTAACACCTCATTATCAATTCTCATGCTACTATCCAATGACTTTTGGTATATCAGTCCACAGTGCGTGATTAAACATGTGTAAATTATAGAAGGCATGATTTATGCCACCTTTTACTGCTACAGAACAATACATATGTCACAATGGTAGATACCGGATACAATATATGGCATGGAAAATTCAAAAGGAGAAGTTAAAGGGCTCATGGTGTTTGATAATGATCGGACTCCATCTGTTATGACAACCTTTGGAGAAACACGGTTACAGAGTGCGTCTGTACGCATAAATGCTTAGCATCAAGCGACAATTCACTGTCAAACACAGTTCAGCTGCTATGAATGTCCTTGCGCTGCACGCGAAAAGCATAAAGCACCCCTCGTTTATTTTTATGCATGTGCTCAGCTGGAGCCTTTTCCTAAATTGTGCAGACCTATAAGCTACTATTTGATTTAGCTGTTATGATTGTACATTTTGTTTGTATGAACAAAAAGAAAAACATAATTGCCACAAAGGTATTGAGAGAGGCTGAGGCATCCTTTTGTTGTCTCTGGTTATTGTGCTGTTAAAGCCACCTCTGTGGATGGAATAAAGAAAAGGGTCTTCTTTCTGAAGGAGCGCTGCCTTTGTGTCTTTATCCCTCAGTCATTATAATGCAGCCTGCAGCTCACCGCTCTGCGCAGAGGAATGATGAAATAAGGGCTAAAAATAGCTCCCTCCCAGGATCCCCCTTTGCACAACACTGTAAACACTTCATACCAGAGCCAGCGCTGGGAAAAGTGCTGCTTCTTCTCACATTTTGCAAAGCAGCAGTGTTTGGCTCAATTGACCGTTTCTCATTTATGCATCTATGAGTTTATAGAGACAATAATGACAAAGAGTTTAACACATGGCTTGAGGCAAGACCCCATAGAGATGCACAGGAAATTAAACGTGACTGATTCGTGACTTCGTTAGTCGAGCACCACATCACAATCAAACATTTGCAAGCGTTTTGAATTGTTCATGGTGGCCTTGTTCTGATTAAAGATTAAAATGTTCTAAAATTATTTTAATTGCCATGTCATTTTACTACAACAGGGTGGACAGTATAATACTTTGCCTCAGCTAAGTATGGAAACAATATAAGACATATTAAGTAAAATTAATATAATTAAATGCTAAACATAAAGCATGTATCTTTTGTCCCCTGAAATACAACAGTATAAAGGCTGTGATGTCACTGATGCAAAATATATTTTTTTTAATGTGATGTATACCCTATTTATTAGACACGTTTAAATACCTTGATATTTTAATCTAAATAGCTAAATAAATAATTGAAAAGAAAAGGGCTATCGGCTACTGGAGCCCTGAGAGAGCACAATTGGCCTTGCTCTCTCTGGGCGGGTAAATGGCGCTCTTTCCCCTCATCACTCCAAAGGTTGATGTCAATCAGCACAAGGCATCTGTGAGCTGATGTATCGGAACCGAATCGCTGTGCTTTCCTCTGAGCGCACTGTGATGCTACTCAATGCTGCATCAGCAGAAGTTCAAAAAGAGGTGGTGGCTGACTTTAAATGTATCAGAGGAGGCATGTGCTAGTCTTTACCCTCCTTGTCTTGGGGCATCACTAGTGATAGGGGAAGTCCTAATGAGTGGGTTGGGTAATTGGCCATGTAAATTGGGGAAAAATAGGATACAAATTTGAAATAAAATTATCTGAAAAAAGAAAGGATGCTGCAGTTAAATTGGCTACACAAGTACTCTCTAGACTCTAAATAGCTAGTTAGCTAACCTATATAAATTTCTATTACACATAGCTACTTTTACAGACAGCTAACACAGCAACAAGCAACACCCCAGCTAACAAATAATGTTATAAGAACGTTTAGCAACGTTTTAAAAAAGGAGGTAAGCCTGTAAGGTTATAGAAACAATGTTTTTCAGGAACGTTCTGAAAAGGTGACATAATGTTAATGATTTGCATCATAACGTCATTAGAACGTTTCTTACTAAACGTTCCCATCTGGCCACCAACGTCAACAGACGTTAATTTCAGGTTGAATGTTGGTCAGGTCCGACCTCAGATGACAAAATCTATACGTCAGGATAACATCTAATACTGTTACATGCCTGCAGGACATACATTATTAAAAGAAGCATCCTCAAAACTTAGAACAAAAACGCTGACACAACGTGACGTCGCAGCGACGTTATCAGAACGTTTAAAAACGTTAAAAAACAAAAACGTTCCGAGAACACATCCAGGCAACTTAGATTGAACGCTCTAAGTAGGTTAGGTTAACTGTAACGTTCAGAAAACGTTCTACTAACCAGAAACAAACCATTACATTGGTGGACTCTTAGAGGAGCCGAAAGATGGTGGTCATTCTTAGCCAAAAAGCTGCTCCATTCGTGGGAAGTGTATTCTCCAGAATGGCACATTTCCATGAAGTGATGAACACAGAAAATGAAGCAGCAGCTACATACCTACAGCAGCAGCCTGCTCTGGACTCCTGACTCCATCCCGCCGGAGCACGAAGAGGAGAGGCAGCCGAACACACAGACACCCAACAGCCATGACTTGCACTACAGGAAGCTGGATGTACACGTTTTTTTTTTTTTTAACAAAATATATATATTTTTAAAATACTGACATAATGTCCACTCAAGAACGGCAGTACTGAAAAAACAACAAAGCATATAAACATTAAAGTTATAAGTTGTACACGTTAAATATAAGAACAGAAAAATAAACAAACAAACAAATAAATAAATAAACAAATACATAAAAACAAAAAACAACAAATAAAAACAACAACAAAGCATATGCACATTAAAGTTTGCACCAAACATAAGAACAGAAATAAACAAAGAAATGCTTACATAACTGAATACATAAATACAATACTGTTCCTGCAAGTGTGATTGCAGTGATGATTTGTGGCTAGTTTATTTGGTGTTGCTAAGCGGTTGCTAAGTTGTTGATAACCAGTTGCTAGGGGGTTGCTATGGTGTTGCTAAGCAGTTGCTAAATTGTTACTAAGTGGTTGCTAAGGTGTTGCTAGGGTGTCTGTGATGGTTGCTTTGGGGTTTCTAAGTGGTTGCTAGGTGGTTTCTAAGTGGTTGCTAGGTGGTTGCTAAGGTGTTGGTAAGGTATCCGGGGTGGTTGCTATGGTGTTGCTAAGTGGTTACTAAGGTGTTGCTAGGTGAGTGCCAAGGTGTTGCTATGGTATATGTGCTGGCTGCTAAGGTGTTGCTGAGTGGTTGCTAGGTGGTTGCTATGGTGTTGCTAAGCGCTTGCTAAGGTGTTGCTAAGCGGTTGCAAGGAGATTGCTAAGATGTTGCTTGGTGGTTGCTAAGGTATTGCTATGGTATCTGTGGGTTTTGCTATCCTGTTGCTAGGGGTTGCTAGGTGGTGCTGAGGTGCATACTGCAATCACACTAATTTAAACATACATTTTTAAAACACTGAATATATGTAAGTTACAGCTGTTTGTTTTCTGGTTTAATGCAAACGGGACTCATATTAACGTCCCACATCACGTGACCCCCAACAAAAACGTTTAAAATCGGTTAACGTTAAATAAAAGGCTAAAGCTAGTCTTGTGCTTTAGCTTTAGGCTTTCAGTCTGTGGTAAACACGGCTGAACACTTGACCTACTAAAGTCGTGACTGCTGTAATTCAGTGCTCGAATTCTGTTTACACGGGATTTGTAGTTTAGTTTAAGGGTTTTTTGTTAGTTTTGCGTGTGGAGAACATTTTACTGACGCTCAGTTACGCCAAAACTGTACTGAATGTGACACGTGTGCGTTATTTACGTGTTTCTGTCACTTTCAATTACGGTTTCTTCTTATTTTTTTCTTTCTTATTATTTCACCCACACCCCTCCTCTGACTGTGTGTGATTATCTCTCTCCATTAAACAGGTGTGTGTGTGTGTGTGTGTGTGTGTGTGTGTGTGTGTGTGTGTGTGTGTGTGTGTGTGTGTGTGTGCGAGCGCGTGTGTGTGTGTGTGGTTGTACTTCTGGTGCTGCTGCCGGGATGAGGAGGGCGACGAGGAGATTGGTTGCCATGGCAATACCGCCGTCCTGACGTCACGCGGCCACTCTGGTGAATCCCAGGGTTTTAATAACGTGAGAATATGATGAGTGTATGTGTGCATGCATGATCTGAATGGATGTAAAGAAAAGAGCATTAAATCATCACATCTGTCAGCACATCTCCTTTTTTAATGCAGTGGGACCTTTAAAGCCTGTCCTGTTTGGATTTTCAGTAATGGCAGGATTTCCTTTCCTCTTAATGATTTTTCTGATGATTTATTTTTAGCTCACACGTCACTAATCCTCCTGATTAAGATATATGTCCACATACTTTAAAAAATCTGACGTAAACAGTACTTTTCTGCACATTATCAGAATACTGTGCCTCATGACCATTAAAAGTACATATTTGCCACAGACCAAGACCACAGACACAACGTACACAAATATCATATTTTTACAGCGTAATCACTTTTTGTTTTTACTTCTTATTTGCTTTCATTCATGCTTCCAAAAACTGCAAGGCAGGGTGGACAGTAATAAAAATAATAAAAACTGTATAAAACTAAACATTTTTCAAATGTGCTAATTCATAGTAAATCTTGAAAAATGTATTTTTACATTGTGTTTGATAGTTTTAACACTTTGCCTGTATGTTTATCAGAGAACTTATTTCATATTATCCTGTTTTTAATTCTCACCTATTATTGAAATTTCTTTACCTGGATAAATTCAATTCAGTGCTGCCATCTTATGGTGAATAATAATTCTGGGTACATAATAATAGATCCATAGACCTTCTAAATTATTATTATTATTATTATTATTATTATTATTATTATTATTATTGTGATTAGGCTCTTATTATTTTACCAATGTTATTTTACATGCTAAGACTCCTCCTAAGGGGGTAAAGGCTATAGGAGACTGTGACTGCAGAGTGTAAAAGGGGCGTGAGAGCTCATTGGCACTACGTGTGTATTTTAAGGATTGGTAGGAAGGTCATCCGTCCCAAGCTAAGAGCCATAATTAAGGTCTCAGCATGCCCTCCTAAGCCAGGTGTATGATGGGGCATCTGTCATCACTAGATGGGAGTGTGATTTGGCACATGGCTTTGGCATTCTACTTCAATTGACCACATACTGTCATCGTAGTAAAGTCTAAAGTACTGACTGGGAGCCACAAAAAACACATCTTTTAGGTTAAAATATATGAAAATTATATACAGCCTTAAAATAAATGAAAATACCACTCCAGTTTCTGAATCAGTTTCTCTGATGTAACTATTTATAGTTATATGTTTGAGTAACACGAACAACATTTCTACCAAATTGCAAAAAAAAAAAAAAATTGCAGAAAATGAGAAATGGATGAAATAAAAAAAAAAAAACAGAGCTTTCAGACCTCAATTAATGCAAAGAAAACAAGTTCATATTCATAAAGTTTTAAGAGTTCATTAATTAATATTTGGTGGAATTTTTTTTCCACTGTTTTCATGCATATTGGCATATCTCCTCCACCAGTCTTACACACTGCTTTTGGATAACTTTATATGCCACTCCTGGTGCAGAAAATCAAGCAGTTTAGCTTGTTTTGATGGTTGTGATCATCCATCGTCCTTCTGATTACACTCCAGAGGTTTTCAATTTGGTAAAATCAAAGAAACTCGTCATTTTTAAGCGGTCTCTTGTTATTTTTCCAGAGCTGTTTTTATAACAAAAAACTGGAGGTACTGTTGTAATTAAATTGTGACTGGCAAGTCAAAACAGTCTAAATCCTCACTGTAGATTAGTGATGGGTGTAGACTCAGTGTACCCATCAACATGACTTGTCTTTGTTCACTGACCTGGGATGATGGGATGATTTTTTTTTTTTGCTGGTGATTATAAGGTTATAATAGTGCACTTCTCCCAGGCTTCAAATGGATGGCCCGAGTATCATTTTGAATTCTCTCCCTTTCTAACTTCTTGAAACGGCAATTCTTTTGGGAATCTGCCCATCAGATTGTGGTGCTAATGAGCCGCTTTAGTTCAGAACCAGTAACTCTTGGACGTTCTTCAAAAGCTCTGCTGAAGCACATCGTGCTGGATAGGCTACTATTTTTGTGTAGTCCTTCATACTCCCAAGTGGGCTAAAACTGTTGTAAAATCTTTTTTTAACCATGATTCTGATTATGTTTTACAAGGTCTTATGTGTTTCTAAAATAAGTTTTCATTCTTGAAAGATATTTTCCTGCAAATATTTGATATATATAAGAAAACATGGTGGCTTTTTTATGAATTTTATTTTAAGGGTATGCAACACCCTAAAATTGGCATTGTACTGGGTCTTGCAAAAGTATTAAAAAACTACAAATTCACACTATTTTCTTTTATCAGTATGCTCTTAAAGTAAAATGTTCAATTCAAAATTCATTATGTGTCTTTTAAACATCTAGTAATCAATTTAGCAACCTTTTACTGCAAAACAGCTTTTTAACAGCAACAACTTTTAACTGATTTGCACCTGATTTTTGTATGTTAGTTGAATGGCCCTTGTAATGGCTTATAGTGTCTCTCATAGACTCTACTCTGCAGCTCTTTCAAAGTGATTGTTGGCCTCTTTGTGGCTTCCCTTGTGAGTCCGCTTCTTACTTTGCCACTAAGTTCTGATGGACAGCAATTTCTTTACAGTTGATGCAGCAGAGCTCACTGGAATATCCATGCACGTGTATATTATTTAAAACCATTATCAGAGGAGATTGCTGGTTCGAATCCTGTTCATGTAGCTTGCCATCGGCTATCGGAGCCCTAAGAGAGCATAATTGGCCTTGCTCTCTCTGGGTGGGTAGATGGATCTAAAAATAAAATGTTAAAATAAAACAATGGTGCTAAATGTTTTATTTTTTACAGTGTTTTAATGTGTATGTCTTTAGGAAAAAGATCTCATGATGAAACCTATTTTAAGCATGTACACATTATTGTTGATGCAAGACACCAAGACTATAGATAGTACATCTGTATAGATCGATAACTGGGTAGAGAAAAAAGTTCTGTATACATAGCTGTAACATCACAGATTAGCCACAAGACTTACAGTCTTTACAGTTTTCTACAAGGTTTATTTTGCCTTTTATGGAAATGGATTTATGTACTTGTTTTCTTTCTGCTGACTGAAAGTATAAAAAAGGAACAGTGTTTGGGAGAGATAATGCCACTGGGCATGCTCAGGTGCTTTGTTTATTAACATAAAAAGAGTCCGACCATTCTGCCTAAAAGCATTTTAAAAGGTGAGCACCACACTGTGCCTCCTTCAGTGAACGGGGGTTAAACTAGGTCACTGTTAGTCCGTCCGTCCGCTGATGTGAAAATCCAGCACGGTAAGTTTCTCCTACAAGTACAGTGTTAGTGTATATTGAATAAAAATAGACAGTATCTAATTCATGCGGGGAAATACTTGTGATAAAGTGATAGGACTTGTAAGAGCATGAGCAATGGTAGTATTCAGTCAGCATATACTGTACACTGGTAGCATTTTTAGTGCTTGAGATTTTTACAGTGCATTTGGATGCTGGATGAGAACAGTAATAATATTTATCGGTTTCTTTATTCTTGCGTTCCTTCTTGTTATTTCTGACTCTGTAGGGACTGTACATTTCCATTAACAATACCTGTAAAAATGAAGTGTTTTCTTAAAGATGCCAGTGACTCACTCTCATTTCTCCCTCTTTTCTCTCTTGCCTTACAAGGAATCTTTCCTGTCTGGAATGTTTACTTTCGCATTCTTTTCATGGGATTAAAGTAATTCCTCTCAGCTGCGGAACTCTAGCAGTGACCTAGTAGCATAAAAATAACCCATGGCTTGGGAATGAAGCATTGGGCTGATTAAGGGAAAAGCAATCTGAGCAAGATGTTAGCAACTAGAGGGTCAGACAATTTGCAGAACATTACAGAATATTACATTTGTTGTTTATTGTTTTTTTCCCCCCCATAAAAAGAACAAGATCAGAAAGGACAAGATAAAATTTTAATGAAGTTTTTTATGTTGCAAAAATGAAAAGGTTTAATACTGAGGGCATTTGCTGTTCATCATTGCATTGGATACATTTTAAATTTACCATTGGTTCAATTAACATAGAAAATGAATTCTTGACCCATGTGTGCATTAAAGGGGTAGTGATACAAAAAGGGCTTTTATTCAAAAAGTAGGTAAGGTAAAAATAAAATAAGAATGTATGATGCTTAAAAACAACCCATGTTGCGCATTAGAGTGGGTGTGAATATGTTGCACATCAAAGGGTTAATCACTTCTGTATTTTCTGAAAGCTTTTCTGTTAGCAGTTGCTGCCGTTATCTTAGATGTCTCCATCTACTCAGACTGCCTTTACACTACAGCAGGGGTGTCTGCATCATGACCTTGCAGGCCCACATCTCAGCTGCCAGCTAATTAACACATGGGCCAACCTGTTAACCTATGGTCATGCCCTTAATAGTAGGCAAGTATGACTGCAAGTTCTGCCTGAGAATGAAAAAGGAACTTCCAAATTCCCAAAAACTTTGAAAAGATTAGCCAGATAGCAATCAATCACGGGATAGATGTCAAACTGTCAACTTCATTGAACAAAGTTTGCAATTTAATTGATGTGTTTTGCCCAAAAAAAAAAAAAAGTCGAATTATTCTTACACATCTGTGCTTATATTTTTATTTCAACTATCTTTGAAATGGGCATGTTAGAACTAGCATGTTTTTTGCTCACCCTCCAGAACACAAACGGAAGGTAGAGAGGACAGACGTAAATGCAGGTATATATTTTATTTAACAAAATAAGGTAAACTAAAGCATAAACAGAAAATAAACACGAGAAAAGCAAATGAAACAAATAAACAAGGCTAGGATAACTTAATAAAAAAGACAAGAAAAAAGATGAATAAAAAATACGTTTCTCAAGGGTTCCTGGGAAATTGTTCACTTTTATAGGGGGTCCCTAGGTGTGATTTTATTCCTTTCTGGAACGACCATGTATGTGTTTTTATCAGACATCCTTTGAGAAAATTACAGGCTGAATTACCTACTATTTTTCGCTGAACTCCGTGGTCCTCAGGTCATTTTATTCCTGTCCGGACGCACATCTTTGAGTTTCATCACTTTGCGTTTAATAAAATAGCTTTTTGTCCACTGCCACGCTCCTTAATTACACTTTGAACGCACATTTCCTCAGAGATCCATGTAAACACAACAGCTAGTGGAAATGGAGGAGCTACTGAACGCGATGTAATGTGACCGAGAAAGCTAAAAAAAAAAAAAAAAAAAAACCTCACTGGTCCTCCTGTGTTTTTCAATTGCAGTCTTGATGGAAGTAGAGTAGAAATGTAAAATATACAGAGAATAACACAGAGATTGAAAAAAAAAAAACCCAAACAATCAAAACAGACACAGATACATATACATGGCATAATAAGCACCCAAAATACTCCCAGAACAAAGAAACAAAGGCACTTATATACACAAGAAGGATGAGGAACACCTGGGGCAGGAAACGAAGGGGTGGAGCTACAAACAAGACACAAGGTGACAACACTAATGGCTATGACAGAGACAAAACAATTACAAAGGGCCATGTGCTTAAAGAACCCCTGGGGGAAGAACACAAAATAGGCTAAAAGGCTGAACAGGAACAGAGGAAACAGAAAAGAAAACACACAAGACATACAAAGGGTAAATGTGTGACAGTAAATCACTTTTCCACCACTGATGTAAAAAACAATAAATCAGACTTCTAGCTCCCCCTTGTGGAGTGCTGTACACATGCATTTGTGGACAAGATGAAGAGATCAAAACAGGTTTGTTGTTCAAACTGAAAACAGGTAAGTTATGTTATGTGTGATTGTTTTCAAACTCTAAAGCCAATAAATGAATTCTCAACATATGTTGTAATTTAATGATAAGTGATTTATTTTTTACTATCTTTGAGAAGAAATTACTTACAAGGAGCACTACAACATTCCTATTATAGCCAGAGGAGGGCTCTCACTTATTTTTACAGAAACTTCTTGTTTTCCAAAAAAAAAAAAAGAAACCTCTTGAACTGCCCTGTCATGCAGGAGTGGATGTCTATTGAGAGGTTTGGATAAACAAGGGCTTAACACGTGGGTTAGAAAGTGCTTGCCGTAGGCCTTTGTGCAGAAAAGGCTGTTGTTTCAGCATTCCTTTGCCTCTCTCTAGGCCACATCAGCAGTGTAGCCTTCGGGCATGTGCTAGGCCCTCTTTGGCAAAGCTCCTGAGTCATCAACATGGTCTGGTTCATTGTACTGGGAGATTTAGAGGGGCCTATTGACCGATATCCACGTGCTCACTGTGCTGCTAGTTCACTTGTCCTTCTTGTTGGTATACAGACTCTCTGTTTCTCCTGCCAAAGCTTGTGTGACTCATCGAACAGGTGTAATATACAGCTCTGAAAAAATTAAGAGACCACTTCAGTTTCTGAATCAGTTTCTCTGATTTTACTATTTATAGATATATGTTTAAGTGAAATGAACATTGTTGTTTTATTCTATAAACGACAGACAACATTTCTCCCAACTTCCAAATAAAAATATTGTCATTTAGAGCATTTATTTGCAGAAAATGAGAAATGGCTGAAATAACAAAAAAGACGTCAAATAATGCAAAGAAGACACGTTAATATTCATAATATTTTTAAGAGTTCATAAATCACAGTTTTTAATCACAGTTTTCATGCATCTTGGCATGTTCTCCTCCACCAGTCTTACACACTGCTTTTGGATAACTTTATGCCACTCCGGGTGCAAAAATTTAAGCAGTTCAGTTTGGTTTGGTGGCTTGTGATCATCCATCTTCCTCTTAATTATATTCCAAAGCTTTTTAATTTAGGATTTGGTACAATCAAAGAAACTTATAATTTTTAAGTGGTCTCTTATTTTATTTTACAGATCTGTATATTATCAGACAATTAAGTTACAGTAAAAGTAGTTTTCTCAGTAGTTCAGTATCATATTGTTAGCTGTCATGGTCATTAGCTGAGGTGGGCTGCGTATTTTAAAACCATGTTTAATAAAAAAATATACATATATATACATATACATATATAAAAAGACATACTGGCCTGTGTGATCACATTCTCCTTTTCTGTCTAAAATGAACTGTAGCATATTCAGTATGAGAGGTTAAATCAATGCAGATGCTAACTTATCTGAAAAATAAAAAAATCTAAATAAAAACAAACTTAAGGGGCCAAAATCGAAGAAAAGATCAGATTGTTTTAGTTAACATTAGCATTCGACAATACAAAAAAGATACTCTTCTATTCTATTTTATTTCTGTATTTTGTCTTTATACTTTTTCATTCGTCATATTATCCTGGTCATACATACTATTAACCACTAGGTGGAGGTATCGAACAGTTTTGAAGACAAAATTAATGAGAAGAGAAGGTGGTCCTGATAAAAAAAGAGAAAATAAGATCATTTCAGCCTCAAACAGACTCTCTTAATACAACTTACTTCACTTTACAAACAATTTGCAACAAGATTCATCTGGGCAGAGTATTTTAAATAGTGATTTAGTGTTCTTCATCAGTGAACCTCTGATTAATGCAGACTAAAATAAATATATCCTGCATTCAGTGTTCAGTAACTTCACACAGTGACGTTTTTAAATCAACCACTTTCCAGCTCTGTTTGAAGGGCAATCATGGATTCCCAGTATCGGTATCATGAAACACTGGCCATGTGAACTCATGTACTGTACTTCATGGACAAGCTATCTATATGTAGATATGTAGATATGTTGTTTTATATCAGAAAACTATAAAACTGTAAATAGTATATTTAAAAATAAATAAATAATGACCTCTCCCCCCCTTGAATGTTTGACTTAACCTCTAATAGTTTCTGTAGTAAATGGTCTGTCTCATATTCTGTCTTATTGATGTCTCAGTCAGATTATTTGCCATTTACAGGTGATAAATTATGCACTCTTTCATATAGACCATTAGTGATTTATATTTGTTTAATTAAATTATGCCTAATCAGTTAATGGCACAATTAAGTGAAAATAGTTTAATCTTGCTTGGGCTGGATGTATATATAGACAACTAGTATATATATATATATATATATATATATATATATATATATATATATATATATATATATATATATATATATACAGTGTATCACAAAAGTGAGTACACACCTGTGTGCAGCTTATATAACAGTATAATTTTTTTTCCCCCTAAAATAACTCAATAAACAGATATGTCATGTGACATCATGTAGGTCTCAGGTGTGCATAGGGAGCAGGTGTGTTCAATTTTGTAGTAAAGTTCTCACACTCTATCATACTGGTCACTGAAAGTTCCAACATAGCACCTCATGGCAAAGAACTCTCTGAGGATCTTAAAATACAAATTGTTGCGCTACATGAAGATGGCCAAGGCTACAAGAAGATTGCCAACACCCTAAAACTGAGCTGCAGCACAGTGTCCAAGATCATCCAGCGTTTTAAAAGAGCAGGGTCCAGCGTCACATCAAAATGCTGTCTTTGAAAGAAAGGCGTGCAGGAGTGCTGTCAGCATTGCTGCAGAGACTGAAGAGGTGGGGGGTTAGCATGTCAGTGCTCAGCCCATACGCTGCACACTACATCAAATTGGTCTGCATGGCTGTCACCCCAGAAGGAAACCTCTTCTAAAGTCTGTTCACAAGTAAGCCTGCAAACAAGAACATGGATTACTGGAACCATATCCTATGGTCTGATGAGACAAAAGATAAGTGTCTCATGTCTACAGTAAAGCATGGTGGTGGGAATGCCATGGTCTGGGGCTGCATGAGTGCAGCAGGTGTTGGGAAGTTACATTTCATTGAGAGACAGAAGCAGATCATGATCCTCCTCCCTTCGGAAACTGGGTCTCAGAGCAGTGTTCCAACATGATAATGACTCCAAACACACCTCTAAGACGAGTACTGCTTTATTGAAGAGGCTGAGGGTAAAGCTGATGGACTGGCCAAGTATGTCTCCAGACCTAAACCCAACAGAACATCTTTGGGGCATCCTCAAAGCTGCTGAAGGTGGAGGAGGGCAAAGCCTTAAATATCCTCCAGCTCCGTGGTGTTGTTATGGAGGAGAGGAAAAGCATTCCAGTGGCAACCTGTGAAGCTCTGGCAAACTCCATGCCCAGTAGAGTTAAGGCAGTTCTGGAAAATAATGGTGGCCACACAAAATATTGACAATAAGGGGTGTATTCACTTTTGTTGTTTGTGGTTTAGACAGTTATTTTGAATGAAGAATACATTTACACTGTTATATAAGTTGACACAGACTACTTTTCATTGTGTCAAAGTGTAATTTTTTATTGTTGTCCCATGAGAAGATATACTTTAATATCATACTGGTCACTGAAAGTTCCAACATGGCACCTCATGGCAAATAACTCTCTGAGGATCTTAAAAGATGAATTGTTGTGCTACATGAAGATGGCCAAGGCAACAAGAAGATTTCCAACACCCTGAAACTGAGCTGCAGTACAGTGGCCAAGATCATCATTTTAAAAGAGCAGGGTCCACTCAGAACGGACCCCACGTTGGTTGTCCAAAGAAGCTGAGTGCACATGCTCAGCATCACATCAAAATGCTGTCTTTGAAAAAAAGGCACAGGAGTGCTGTCAGCATTGCTGCAGAGATTGAAGAGGTGGGGGGTCAGTCTGTCAGTGCTCCGACCATATGCTGCATACTACATCAAATTGGTCTGGCAGTTCTGGAAAATAATGGTGGCCACACAAAATATTGACACTAAGGGGTGTATTCACTTTTGTTTTTTTGTGGTTTAGACAGTTATTTTGAAGGAAGAATAAATTTACACTGTTATATAAGCTGCACACAGAGTACTTTACATATCTGCACAAAAGTAAGAAGTGTACTCACTTTTGTAATACACTGTATATATACATTAGGACTAGATCAAAATATGAATTTGTAGAAATGAATGTTTAATCAAATAATTTGCTCTAATAATCTGAATAGCAAATATTTATTATCTTACAGCAATTGCAACACTTCATGACTTTTTACATTTATTGTATGTTGAACTGGTGCAAAGAAAGGCTTCTTAAAACTGCTTAGTTTGCACATTTTATTTTCTGCCCTTGTTTGGTCAGAACAGAGCTCCTCATATGGGTTCAGTACTCCCACTTAACCCGACGGATAGAACCCACGGCTGGATGCAGGGCTCCCCAATCAGTGTAGCGCCTGTACTCTCCTTTCTCCAGCAGGTACTGTCGCCCACGGTAGTTTGGATGCTCAAAGAATACCCAGGTACCCTCAGGCACCTTGCAGGAGTGGAACTCCTTGCTGTGGAGGCGTTCTTGAACAGAGGGGGCATTTTCTGTCACCTCCCATGACTGACCTTCGAAGTTGGGTCTCTGGAACAGTTTCAGTTTGTAGGGCCCATTGATCTGGGGAAGAAAGAGTGAACAATTTTCATTTTAAAGAAGATATAAGATATAAAAATATATAGATGTTTAGCAGGTCAATGTGTTATAAATGCTGGATTTCTTTCATCTAATGTAAATTTGCTAGTATTTCCCCACACCCCTGACTAAAAGAGGAGGAAAAGAGATTGGGCAGGAGTTCGGGGCAGCTTTGTTGGAAAAGCGTGAAGCTGAAGCCCCCCACACAAAGAGAAACAGGAAGAGAAAGGGAGAAAATAAATGAAGGAGGAAGATAGGGAGAAGGTGGGTGCAAGGTTGTTCGACAAGCAGGTAGAGAGGAAGTGACAGTTGATATAGGGAGGACAGAGGGAGGACTAAGGGCGTGGATCAAACTCCCAATATTAAGTTATATACATAACTCCACTCAAAGTTAAGTCAAACTGGACTCACATTTCTGATTAGACGGCAAGATCTGACACAGTCATTGAAGCCCATCCAGCGCTGGTAGTCTGGGTACTCTCCAGGTGCTAGGACATACTGATAACCCATAAAGTTTGGCCGCTCGTAAAGGACCCACCATCCTCCATCAACCCTTACAGAATTGCAACGGTTAAGAAAAGAATGCAGGTCATTAGAGTCTCCCTTGCATTCATAGGACCTTCCCTGGAAGTTCCTGTCCTCAAAAAACACAATCTGTCCAAGAAAATACAAAAACAAATAGTTAAATGTATAGTTTAAAATACAATTTTACATGTTTATCAAATAAAAAAAGATGCGCCTACCTTGTCCGTTGTCATTTTCAGGACATCAGATATCATGCACTGTGACACGCTTCAGGTCCAGCCTTGCTATTACTCTTTATATGAGTCCAGAACAAAGGATCCAGGCACATGGTGTTACAAAATGAGACAGATAATTCAATCAGCAATTCAAAATTATTTATCTAAGCTCAATGCATTGTTCTAAAGCACTGAATCACTGATCCCCAAACAATAGGACATCGAGAGAGAGACACAAACCGATGCTAAACAGATGCGTGATACTTGCCAGATCAAGGCCTGTCACAAAACTCTTTCCCCCATAGTAAGCTTTTTTGGTGTTTAACAGAGATTCATCATTCTCACATTGAAAAGAGAATATAGAATACAATTTGAAATGAAATATCAGTTTAACATAATTTACTACTGATCTATAAATAAAAAAAACATTATATATATTTTTCAGAACAATCTGGTGCATTTTTCTTTTGGCTTGTGAATGACCACAGCTGGCTCTCATTTAAAAATCCACAAACAAACTGAATCTCCAATATCATAAAAACTAACCATCTCAAAAGTGATTAGCTGGCTAATCTTTAACATTCAGCATTTTTGTCGAACTGCTGCCTAATCTGCATTATAGTGTATGGGGTCTGTTTCTGCACATATGCAATAAAATCCCCAAAAATATATGAAGTGCATCAAAGTCATTCAAAAAGATATTTCTTAAATATATGACTATTCACAAAGAGCTCCCATTTACTGTTGGTGCTATTTTGCCAAATACACAAAACCCAGCCTGCACTGAACTCAAAGAAGCATTGAGAAAACCAGTACACCAGTACTCTAAGGTATATACAGTGGTGTAAAAGAAACTGGGTTGCCCTGATTATTTTGATGATTTCCTTTATAAATCATTGGTTGTTCGGATCAGCAATTTCAGTTAAATATATTATATTACTAAATATAGCAGATGAAAACCATGATATTTGAGAAGTGAAATGAGGTTTATAGGATTTACAGAAAGACACACAATTGGACAGGTTCATATATTTGGGAATCCCAACAGAAGAATTACATCAATATTAAGTAGATTCTCTAAATCATAGGTTGGCAGTAGGCGGCCCGCAGGCCAAACGTGGCTTGCAAGCATGAAACATCTGGCCCGTGAGGTTGTTTGAACTACAATGAACGATAATAAAATAAATAAATAAAATGCTTCTCTGGTTAACTTTAGTTTACGTGCATCTCCTGTCTCTCTGTTGCACTCGGCATGACTATAGTTTCCACCCATTCTTGGGCTCCCTATCTCTTTATAAGGCATTTTTCCCCAGCTGTATCTCAATTCACTAGCTGGTACAGCGGTAGTATTATGAACCGCGACTCTGACAACTTGGGTTCAATCCTACGTGAGGAGCAATGTTTTTTTTTTCCTTCCTTTTTCTTCCTGGGTTTACCTGCTTCATTTTCAAAAAAAAAAAAATTTATGTCCTGCTACGTAATAGCTTGGAAAATATCAGGCCCGCAGCCAAAACTAATTGCCGACCCCTGCTCTAAATGCTTCCTATAGCTTCCAGTGATAATCTGTCTTTTGGTTGAAGGTACTTTGGATCATTCTTCTTTACAAATCATCTCCGGTTTAGTCAGATTTGATGGTTTCTTAGCGTTAACAGCCCACTTTAAATCACACCGCAGAATTTCAATAATATTCAGAGATGATCATTCCAGAATGTTGTACTTGTTCCTCTGCATGAATGCTTTAGTAGATTTAGGGCAGTGTTTAGTGTTTAGGGTCGTTGTCTTGTTAAAGTATCCAGCCCAGGCGCAACTTTATCTTTCTCACTGATTCTTGAACATTGTTCTCAAGAATCTGCTGATATTGACTGGAATCCATGCGACCCTCAACTTTAACAAGATTCCCAGTACCTGCACTGACCACACAGCCCCACAGCATGTAAATGTTTGACTTGGAATACTCAATTTTAGTTCACAGTCTACAGAACTTTATTCCAAAATGAAGCTGGCTTGTCCAAATGTGCTTTAGCATACCTCAAGCGACTCTGTTTGTGGCGTGTGCTCAGAAAAGACTTCTTCTTCATTGTTCTCCCATACAGCCTCTCCTTGTGTAAAGTGTGCTAAATAGTTGAACGATGCACAGTGACTCTATCTGCACTAAGAAGATGATGTAGGTCTTTAGAGCTGCTCTGTGGTTTGACTATGACTCACCATCCTTTGCCTCCCCCATTCTGTTCTCTTCTGTTCTAGTTCTCCAGCCACCATTGCTGCTGCATTTGCATCATTATCCAACATTTTCCCAAAGCTTTGCCCAAAACTGGCATTAGGCTTGGTGCCAAAAGATTCATGCTTATCTGATATAGAGATTCCTGTTTTACTGGCAAAACCTATCTACAGGGACTAGACAAGCTGTAACTGGGTGTAAATTTGCAAATCTTGCAATCTTGCAAATGTCTTTTGATTTTTGTCTCATTGTAACTACTCTAGTGCAACTGTTGCTAATTTCATTAAAACTACAAAAGTAACATGCGATAATGAATAATATAATTCATAAAGCTCAGTGCATTTATAAATGCTGGATTATACTTAACAAGTGCTGCACAAGTATCAAAATGGAAAACGTTCAGTCTCACAGATGTCTCTACATTCACTTTGCAATGATAGCAAAACGGTCCCCAGATCAATATACCAGAAGTTTAATTTAGTATACTCTGATATACTATTATTAATAAGTGTATTTTTGAGCAGTACTATTCAGCGCTGGAAAAAAGAGCTCTGGAAGAGACCAGTGACAGAACTATGGACATCATTTCACCCAAATTCCAAATAAAACTATTGTCATTTAGAACATTTATTTGCAGAAAATGAGAAATGGCTGAAATAACAAAAAAGATGCAGTGCTTTCAGACCTCAAATAATGTAAAGTTCGTATTCCACAAGCTTTAAGAGTTCAGAAATGAATATTTGGTGGAATAACCAAAAAACAGTTTTCTTGCATCTTGTAATGTTTTCCTCCACCAGTCTTACACACTGCTTTTGGGAAATGTCATGCCACTCATGCTAATATATAAAATATAATAAATCAGAGTTGAAATTAGTGAGTGCTATCATGTACAGTATTATTTTACTGGCATTACAGTAACCTTAACACTCCCATCTGAGGGCTGGAATCCTGCTGGGGCCTGTGAAATTAACAGAAATCTCAGATGTGCTTGTTCATCAGGTTCCATGTTATTTAAATGACAAAACCCCATAGGCATCCTATAGGTATAAAAGCTGTAAACCATTCACTCCGAGAGGCGTTGGCTGGATTCCCACAAAGACCATCAGACATGGGGAAAGTAAGTACTGGACAGAATGGATGCCATGCACAAGTTACACCAACAAACTGTACAGCATTCATTTTTAACACAAATTTGTAGCACCTAAAAAAAAATTGGTCTGTTTACCCTAAAAAAATACTTTCCATTCAAGTATTGGGACACACCCCTTAATCAATCAATTTATTTCATCCATCACATTGCCACATTTGTATAAAATTAAGTTCTTCTAGTACTAAAATCTATTTTTACAAACATTAGCGAAAGTATGTGTCAAATAGAATAGAAAATAGAAGCATTAAGGAACTACAGCAACTGTGCCAGACCACCTACAGTTACAGAGCATTGAAGAGCATATTGGAAAAAAGTTGCTAATGCTCTTCTGCAGAGTTCATAACCTGTTGTTGTAGCTGTAAAGTAGGGACCAACTATTTATTATTGCCTTTGGATTTAGAATGGAAAGTTATGAAAGCTGCTGTAACTAATGTTTAGGTTTCCCAATACTTTTGCTGCATTTCCCCCCTTTTTTAAGCTTGTTAAAAAAAGAGATGTAAGTCTATAAGGCATATTTGTAGCATTTGTGCATTTCAGATTTATTTAATTCTAAATTATTTTGGCATTTTTGTAGGTTATCTTCTACGAGGACAGGAACTTCCAGGGCCGCTCTTATGAGTGCAGCAGTGACTGCTCCGACATGTCCGTCTACCTCAGCCGCTGCAGCTCGTGTAGGGTCGAGAGTGGCTGTTTCATGGTCTATGACCGGCCCAACTATATGGGAAACCAGTTCTTTCTCAGGAGGGGAGAGTATTCTGACTACATGTCCATGGGCATGAGTGACTCCATACGCTCGTGTCGCCTGATTCCACAGGTAAGTGGAGTTGTGAAATAACTACATTTTCTCTATGTATCTCTTTCACATGTATCGAGATGCCCTGTTTGTGATGTTGCCCGGCCTGGCTCTCCACTGACTGCGCTGTGTTGGATTCCTGCACTACAACCCTGCACTCACTACAACCCATCTCACCTACTCACACTCATAACCTATAGCTCTTTATTATCCATTATGTGCCCATCACCTTTTCATATCCATAACGCAGTACCTGTTTTTACATTAGCCATATCTCTCTATTATCCGAGGGGGATGCGTTTTTCTGAGTTTTGGTTCCTTCTTAATGTAAGGGAGTTTTTCCTTGCCACTGTTGTCACCACAATTATTGGCATCTCTGTGGTGCTGCTCATAAGAGGCATGGACCTGTTTTCGCTGTAAAGCTGCTTTGTGACAACCCATTTTTGTAAAAAAAAAAAGCTATATGAATAAAATTAAATTGAATTGAATTGGTAGGAAGAGCATGCCTAAAAACCCACTTTCCAATATAACATCCTATTTAATATACAATACAATCACTAACTCATTCACATTGACATGACATGTATTTAAATCCCTTCACCTCCGCATCTCCTTCCGTTAACACTTTTATTTCTCCTTTCTGGTGTCAATTTTTATAGGGATTTTCTTTCCACAGCAAGCACTCAAACACTCAAGCCCAGAATTCTGTCCCGTCTATTTAGTCTTTCTCTGAAACTTGACATACTGAATCAGAGACCTTATTAATGAGGAGGCCATTGACCAGTGAATGAGTTCTCGTAATGCTAATCACTGTGCCTGTTTCAGGCCAAAGTCCCACCTGTCCCTTCAGCAAAAACAGGCAATCAGCTTGTTGGTTGTAGAGGGATCAAAGGAAAGTCAGCGTGCTATGGAAATGTGCGCAGGCGCAGCAGCCATAACAAGCTGAAAAATCAAGTTGTTTGTGCATTATGGATATGAACACCATAAACTATTCATCATGTTTTTAACAGATTTTATCAGTAATTTAACACATTTCTAAAATGGTAATCTGATGTTTGTTTTCCAGTTTTTTGGTCTCTCCCTATTTAAACAAATGGAAGGCTGGTCTTGCATGACTGTAAATACGTATCTGGTCGCATTGCAAAGATGGCCACCAAGTAAATTTTAACTGAATGCATGTTCCAAATTAGCAAAAGTGCATTTTTGCATTAAAAAAAAAAAGTTCAGTGTAAATTTGTGCAAACACTCAACTCATTTATCAAGACCCGGAAAGTGAAACATGCATTGTATTTTGTTTTAATTATAATTTTGTGATGATTTTATTCTTGTCTGATTAATTTTAAGTGTAATATTACTTTTATGCATATCTTTGTGTATTCATCTGCAAACTGCTTTTGCGTCTTGCAGCACAGAGGATCTTTTACAATGAGGGTCTACGAGAGAGAGAGTTATGGAGGACAGATGCACGAGCTGATGGATGACTGCGATTCATTCAGAGACCGCCTCCGCATGTCTGACTGCCAGTCCTGCCAGGTCATGGATGGCCACTGGCTCATGTACGAGCAGCCCCACTACAGAGGCAGGATGATGTACATGAGGCCCGGAGAATACAGGAGCTTCAGGAACCTGGGAATGAGCAACTTTAGATTTAGCTCCGCCAGAAGAATCACTGAAATGTGTTAGAATACTCCAGAAATGAGGATCATAAAAAAATAAATAAATATTGTGAAACACTACTTTTCTTTATATATTTTTTTTAAGTAAAATGAACAAATACAAATATTGGGACATGAATACACACACACTTAAAAACACTTGATGTGTTCAGACCTGAGATCTTCAGCACTGCTCTAGAAAAGCCACCATCCAGCATCCAGCCTTGAATAAAAAAATCCTGAAATATTGTTTCCAAAACCTATATATCATATATACTCTTGCTTCTGAAGTACTAGACATATTCACATTCATGGTCAAGATATTTCAAGCAATAAATTGGGGGGCTCAATATATGTTTCTATATAAACTTGGTTATTATCGTTGATCTGATTTAATAGATTTTAAAATATAAATGATATGTTTAGGGGAAACACTAATAAATAAACATCAACTTACAGTCTTTATTTATTACTGGCATTTTGCTGTGTGTTTGTGTTCAGAAGTTGCCAATAAATTTAATTATTTATCAATCACATCAGAAACCAAGGACTGCAGCCCATTTGAACTTGTTGGAATTTCTGGATTTCAAGTACGAAATTTCAATTGGAACCCCCAACAAATCAGATTTCTTACTCGAAAAGTCAAGAAAGCCTTTCTAACTTCGAGCATTGAGTTTAAAAGCCAAGATGTCTGCACCCCACATCAATAATAAAAGCAAAAGCAGCAGTATTAACACTTCTATCTACTTGTGTCATAAAATCAGTTGTACCTTGAATACTATCTAACTCCTATCTGTGAACAATGTTTGTGGTGTCTGAATGCACAACATAATACTACATAATGTTTTGGTATCAGCTTGTATCACTAACAATGCTAACCTGGGACAATGCTAACAATGCTAACCTGGGACAATGCTAACAATGCTAACCTGGGACAATGCTAACATGGGACATGAAAAATGTAACTTATTTTCTTTGGATTCCCCCCAAAAAACAGCAAATGATTATTCATACCAGCTGTGGTAAACTCCAAAGCCTTTAGATAACTGCTTTTTGTAAATGTTGAAATTAATGTACAATTACCGTAAGGTTTCAGTGGAATGAGGGTTTGACACAATTGTTCCTAGGTGTAAAAGCTTTAGTTGTGCTCCACTAAACACACCTCATTTCATTGTATCCATACAACTCAATCTTTGTCTAAACTGACTAAAAACATTCCACCGGAAGGCTTTTCTTTTGCTTAAAGGTGTCACTTCGGAGCAGTGGTTGCTCTTTTGGATGGCAACCTCTCAGTCACTGGCAGTGTATAGAGGTTTAAAGAAAAAATATAGAGCACTGCCTATGTGTAAATTGAAATAATAAATAATACTGATTTTTGAGATATCCTTTGTAGATGAGGGACTAAATTTGATTTTAAAATAAGTCTTTAAATATGTTATCTTCTGTATTTTTTACACTATAAGGCGCACTATCAATGAAGGTTTTTTTTACCTGTTTTTTTTTATACATAAGGCACACCGGATTATAAGGCGCAGAGACACTTTAAGAGACACTTTAAGGCAAACTTACTAAAGCTAAGCTAAGTTTACAAAACTGGATGTTAATCTACACAAATTTGTCTCCTGAAAACTGTTCATTTGGGTGAGTAAAGCGCTTCTGTTTATTTAAAGTAAGCTTAGATTCCTGAATTTCTTCAGCATTAAGTTAAAGCATTAGCATTAGTGCTTAACAGCTAGCGGTTAGTGGCTAGTGCCGTCTGACAGCGCTACACTGAGGAACTCTGAGTGTTCTGGTAAGCCAGAGCGATATTACCTAGCGGTTCATCCCATTTAGCTTGTTTTAACACGGTAAACACGCGGGCTACAGTCCGATATACTCACCTCTGAACAGCGAAAAAACTAGCACAGTTAGTGGCTAATTCTCATGCTACTTCAGCAGTGTTAGCCGGCATTAGCAGCAGGTTACAGGCATCTGATTGGGGAAATCGCGGTAAGTGGCTAATGCTAATGCTACTCCAGATCCGGTGCTGAAGAACTAAACTAAAATTCCTGTATAACTCTGTACTTCATCAGAGTGGCTTTACTGCTCCTTACAACCTGCCTGGGAAAATTCCTACATAAAATTCACTGGGTTAAAGGAAGTACTGGATTAAAATGCGATTTTTGGGAAAATTAAAGGATGTTAAGTGCGCCTTATAGTGTGAAAAATATGGTACTTAAATACGTTATGATTACCTAAATAACATTTATATATAAACCAATTTGACAAATGGACAATATTATTGAAACTTAGCAAGTAAACTAATTTTACTAATACGTCATTGCATTGTATTGATCTTTTATGTCTTATTGGCCAAATCTGAACCACACATAAACATAATCATTAACAAACAAACGTATAGCTGTGCATCCAATTCCATTTATCAAGAATATAATGAATAGTGCTCTCACTATCCAAACAGAGGTGCTGCCTGTGTACATAAGAGCCAGCCCTGCTCTCTCCTACAGTCGAGAAAAAGCAACAATTGGCTCAGCCCCAGGTACAAACAATTCTAAAACGTATCCTCTTGCAGACTGGTTTAACAAACAGCAAAGGATTGCTGAGTAAGGCCTTCACACAATGGCTGCAGAGTTTTTTAGCAATCAAACTGGATATAAAAGTGTCGCACTCATATGCCCGTAAAGCACTGACACTCTTCGTACTGGAAAAAACAATCATCATGGGAAGGGTAGGAACTTTATGTATATTATATTATATATATAGTATATAATTACTATATTATAAACATAGATTTCAAATGTATATATTTACATATACATATTTAGGATTTAAGAGGTCTAAATTCGAAGTTAAATCCTTCAATACTAAACATTTAATGTTAAATTTAATGTGATCTGTGAATCTGACTGAACACATGATTGTTGTATCTTTTAGATCATCTTCTACGAGGATCGTAACTTTCAGGGTCGTTCCTATGAGACCAGCAGTGACTGCCCTGAGCTGACCTCATACCTGAGCCGCTGCAACTCCTGCAGGGTGGAAAACGGGTGTTTCATGCTCTATGAGCGCTCCAACTATATGGGTCACCAAATGCTGGTGAGGAGAGGAGAGTACCCTGATAGCCAAGTACTGATGGGCATTAGCAAGAGTGACTGCATCAAGTCCTGCAGGATGATTCCAATGGTAATTCCACAATTCCCATACAAATAATCTGTACGTTTTATAATCTGCACAATATGTACTTGTTTGTTTGGTGTGTGCACATAAAGTGAATTATGCAGGGATCGTTTATTTTTTTTAAATAGTTTTTTATATCTTATTTTTCAGCATAGAGGTACATTCCGCATACGGATCTTCGAGAGGGAGAACTTCTCCGGACAGATGCATGAACTGATGGATGACTGTGACTCCATCCAGGAACGCTTCCGCATGTCTGATTGCCAGTCCTGCAATGTAATGGAGGGCCATTGGCTCTTGTACGAGCAACCCGGTTTCAGGGGCAGGATGATTTACCTCAGGCCTGGAGAGTACCGCAGCCTCAGAGACATGGGAGTAGGCCCAATGAATATTAGAATCGGCTCCTGCAGGCGCATCATGGAGCCATGCTAGATACAACTATATTACCATTAAAGAAATAAAATAAATCTGCATGTTAGCATTTGGAGTTGTGTATTTATTGCAGTATCAAAGGTTAAGGTACATCTTATTAGATATTTATTTGTATATTTGGCTATATATTTTAGATATATTTCTGGTTATATGAGCTTATTGGTTGTTAGGATCAAATGATGTAAGAACCAACACCATACCACAGTTTATTAGACATACCCAATCCCACAATAAGAAATGTGAGACCTTTATTGAAATATAAGTATAGTAGAAATATAGTGGAGCTTTCATGAATCCATATTTTTACATATTTTGTAGTTAATATAGCCACACAATAAACATATCAATTGCATTGATAATAATAGTGAATCAACTTTTTAGATTCTATTTGGTTATATTAGCTACAGTAAAATGTATACAATGTGAGTTTCTTGCAAATGTTTTAAGCCATTAAGTTCTATTCATTTTGACTTCACTTTGTTCTTTAGAAGTGTCATATTTTGACTGTTGCAGATTTACTTCAATATTTTCAAATATTTTCTATTCTAATATCAATTAAGTTTTTATATTAAAAAGTACACCTTTTTATGTAATGCTTGAATTTAAATTCTTAAGATTTAGGCATGTAATATCAGGCAGGAAATTTGTTTTAGATTTTAGAATCAAAATGATGAACACATAGCCAGCAATATCTAAAATCTTGTCTTCGGGTAGACATATTGTCTGATCATGATACCTACATATTCTACAAATTCTTCTTCTTAATACAGCAGTGGCTTTTGACCAGGGAGAGTATCAAACTGAAGAGCAAGAAAGTGTTATCATATTTCCCTGATATTTAGCTTTTGGAAAGTGAAATTTACAAATAGATATACACTTATCTTGTAACATGTGGCTGCTATGAGGACAGTCATTAGGTAATTTTTGTGTTGAGCTCACATGAGTTTATCAGTCACTTTCTGTGTTAGTGGGTTAAGCATAATTAGCTGCCTTTGTTAGACGGGTGTTATGTACAGTGTGTACATTTTTAACACAGGTGTGCTGTGTAGGTATACAATTACTTCAGCCAACTTTTACCCTGTCCCTCAAAATTTTAAAACTTTACTTTAAAAAGAGTTAATTTGGTGGCAGATTAAGATTATTGTTACGAAATGTAAAGGACCACCCTTTAATGTCTCTTTAGAATGAATAGGGGTAGCGAGTAGTGGGGTTAATAAAAGGGAACAGAAAAGTTACTACTTATTATATCATATAAACTGTGAGAGAGATTAAGCTTATCTATTTGTACATTAGGACATTATTATACTACAAATAACTATTCTTACTATGTATTCTCTTTATTTGTTTGTGCTGCAGGTTTAAAATATATAGATGTGTTTTTTTTCTACCAAAACATACACTCAGTTTCTAAATCAGTTTCTCTGATTTTGCTATTTATAGATAAAATGAGTAAAATGAACATTGTTGTTTTATTCTATAAACTACGGACAACATTTCTCCCAAATTCCAAATAAAAATATTGTCATTTAGAACATTTATTTGCAGAAAGTGAGAAATGGCTGAAATAAAAAAAAAAGATGCAGAGCTTTCAGACCTCAAATGATGCGAAGAAAACAAGTTCAAATTCATAAAGTTTAAAGATTTCAGAAAGCAATATTTGGTGGAATAACCCGTTTTCATGCATCTTGGCATGTTCTCCTCCATCAGTCTTACACACTGCTTTTGGATAACTTTATGCCACTCCTGGTGCAAAAATTCAAGCAGTTCAGCTTGGTTTAATGGCTTGTGATAGTTTTCAGTTTGGTAAAATCAAAGAAACTCATCATTATTAAGTAGTCTCTTATTTTTTTCCCAGCGCTGTATTTGTGAGTTTTCAGAAATTGTGACAGATAATATTTAACCCAGCTGTTTATTCATGTTTACTGTAAATCAGCACAGTTTTAAGGTTGAAATAAAGATTAATTATGCTTTCATTTATGAATTATGAATCAAAATTAATATTGCAGTAATATTGCAGTTTTTAACATTTAAAAAACTATAAATTACTTAGCATTTTCACTTAAAAGTCTTAAAAGTATGATTCTTTGAGGGTTTAGTGAGGACAATGGTATGCTGAAATGGTTCAATGGCTTATAAGCAATATAAATGTTGATATCCATGATTCAACTTACTTCTTCCTCTGAAAAAGAGTAACAGTGCAGTACTTGGCCTTCAACTGCAGATGTATTAAACAGGGATATTGGAGAGCCGGTGCAAACTGATCTGCTAAACCTGTGTGTGCTAATTGTGCTGCTAAAGTGATGAGATTAAATCAAGTGAGCATGGAATGCATGTTTGGCATGGGACAGAGAAAAGTTCCAGTATATGCTGCTCAGATTAAAGAAACAAACAAGCAGTTTCATAATTGGACATCACATTGGATATTTATATGTTACATACATTATTTTATAGTTTTGATTAAATTAATAGAATATATTATTTGCTATTCAACTACAGTTGCAAGAAGAAATATGTGAACCCTTTGGGATTACTTGGATTTCTGCATGAATTGTTCATTAAATGTGTTCTGATCTTCATCTAAGTCACAACAATAGACAAACACAGTCTGTTTAAACTAATACCACACAAATAATTTATGTTTGCATGGTTTTATTAAACACAACAATTTAACATTCACAGTGCAGGGTGGAAAAAGTACGTAAACCTTTGGATTTGATAACTGCGGAGAGATGGTCCTAAGTTTTCCTGCAAAATGTCTTGGTAAACTTGGGAATTAATTTTGTCCCTTGATGACAGCAATTCGTCCAGGCCCTGAGGCAGCAAAGCAGTCCCAAAAACCATGATGCCCACTCCACCATGTTTCACAGTTGGGATGAGGTTTTTGAGGATGATGGTGTGCTGTGTTTTTTTTCTCCACACATAGTGTTGTTTGTTACTTCCAAACAACTCAATTTTGGTTCCATCTGTCCACAGAATATTTTGCTAGTAGTGTTGTGGAGCATCTAGGTGCTCTTTTGCAAACTTCAAACAAGCAGCAATAAAAAGCTGACACTCTAGGATTCTTCCTCACCTCATTGATCATTCTGCGCTGTGTTCTTGCAGTCATCTTTAAAGGACAACCACGTCTAGGGAGAGTAGCAACAGTGCTGTCTTACTGTGACATATGAACATCAAGGCTTTTAGAGATACTTTGTAACTCTTTATAGCTTCATGCAAGTCAACAATTCTTGAACGTAGGTTTCTGAGATCTCTTGCTCTCAGAAGCTTTTGTGCGAGGCATGATTTACATCAACCAATGCTTCCTAAGAACAGCAAACTCAAAACTGGTGTGTGTGTTTTTTTTATAGAGCAGGGCAGCTTTAATCAACACATCCAATCTCATCACATCCTGGCTCCAATTAGCTCTTAGAAAAGTCATTAGCCCAGGGGTTCACATACTTTTTCCACCCTGCTCTGTGAATGTTAACATGTTGTGTTCAATAAAAACATGCAAACATATAATTTTTTGTGTGGTATTAGTTTAAGCAGACTGTGTTTGTCTATTGTTGTAATTTAGATGAAGATCAGAACACATTTAATGACCAATTTATGCAGAAATCCAAGTAATCCCAAAGGGATCACATACTTTTTCTTGCAACTTTAAATATGTTCACATAAATGACTACCTTAGATTACATCTACATCATAACAGTTACTCTTAGACCTACTAATGGGCCACAGTTTCCGAATGCTTGGGGGAAAAAGAGCACAACAACCATTAGAGGCCACCTAGTCGAGTTGAGATGGGTTTCTATGCTATGTTGCTCAGTCAGGGGTTTACACAATAGGCTAACGTATTCTTTGGGCATTAGGAAAAGTATAAAAGAGACAGAAGGTCAGAACTGAGGCTTTGGAATCCTGAGACAAAAATGATTACAGTGACGGCCACGGGTGAGGTATGTGAACTTTATATTTCTGTAAATTAGTTTTAAAAATTTAACCTGAACAACACAATTTCATAATAATCTGTTTTAAAACATGATCTTTTAAGATATTTGCTTTGAGACCAGCCGTGGCCGATGGACTGTCAGACATCTGCTTAGTGGAGCTGCAGCCACTGACACAACAAGGCAAGCAAAAAATATATTGCATTTTCTTGTGCTACTAGATACTTTTTATGCATCTTTGCAGTACAAGAGTATTTCTATAAACCTCATTCTTGTAAAAATGTTCCTGCCAATATATTTCAGATTCATTAACTTTAGCTCTAGATCTGCACATAATGTATTTGTTTAAATAATTAATGTATTCGTGTTTTATTTTCAGACATGACTTAAACTGGTGACAAACAGTAAAGGATAAACCTGCTGGAAGTTTTCAGTAAGTAAGTGATAAAATAATGTGTATTTATAATATATTTATGCTATATTTTCAATGATTTCAACCCAAAACTGACTTCAGTGTAAGCCTGCCCTGGCAAATTCGAAACCTGACAAATCATTATGACCATGTTTACACCTGGTAACTTCATCTGACCAGTATATGAAGGCTGAGTTCAGAGTCCAAGATGGCTGGGAAAATGCTATGCTAACAATGATAGCTGACATCTAAACCTTTAGCTGGAACTAGTCAACTCCAGAGTGTGATCAGACATCTGAGGTAAAGGAAAGCAGCATTAGATATAAGTGAGCTGAGACTGGCTCATTTACAATATAGAAATAAAAAGTGGTACCACATATTATAACACATATTGCATTATTGTTTAGTCTTGTTTCCGGTATATGGTTTCATTGTATTTTCTGCATTATAGTCAGTAAAATAGTAATAGTAAAAGTCCATAAAGCTAGCTTTAAATACTGAACAATTATTCATTAAAATGTTAAATAGTTTACTGTTTTCTGTCTTCTCAATTAATATTTTCTAAATGTTAAATTAAGTTTGTTTTGGTTGGTTTTACTGCTCGACTGTATCATAAACTCTCATCTTAAACCACTGCTAATTTTAAATAGCAAGAAAAAACTGTCATATATTTTTGTGTTTTTATGAAGGTGTTGATATAAAAATGTGAATTTTATTTACAAATCTGAGACACACTGTACAATTTGCATTAAAAGCTCACAAGAAATCATTGCTTTATGAACTTGGTTCTTCGCCAAGAAATATAAAATGAACTAAAAAAAGCAATAACCTGGTCAAACAATAGAACACATGATTTAATGGTTTAAGCGCATTTTAATTGTTTGCACATGCAAAGTAACCATATATAATTGGACACATCCCAATTTATCTTTTATACTTAAAGTTTTATAAAATAAGAAGTGTGTATTAAATGGGTTTTACTACTTGTAAGTTACACTGTTTTCAAAATGCGATTACAAATTAATAGCAATGCATTCTCAAATATTATTACACAGTAGATCTAAAGGATTTTTACACATCATGGGTCAGTTTCCAGGACAATAATTAATCCTAGTCATAGATTTTCATTAAAAAGGTAAATCTCTATTCAAAATGCTATGATGTCCAAGGCTTCTCTTGATCTTTGGAAATCTTAAGTTGCATTAAAGTGGCAGTCCATAATATTTTGTTTCTAAACATGTACAGCCTCTAAAAGAAGATCCTTCTCAGTTTTACTAAACACAAGTGGCTGGTGGAGCAATGGAGACTTCAGAAGGGGAAACTCAGAGCTCAGTAGTTCATTTATCCATAATAAAATCAAAGAAAGGAAGAAGTGAAGTTTCTGACTGAGCATGTTCTCTCTCTCTCTGACTGAACATAACCTGGAATCGTATTCAACCCTTCTGAAAGGAGACCACATCACACCAGCCCAGTTTAAAATGATTATTTCGCAGGCTCAGTGCAATTACACATTCTCACCAGAGAGGGCCCTAAATCCCCCAAATCCCAAAACTTATGGATATAAGCTTAAGGTAACAGGTCCAGAGCAGTTGTCCCACAAAATAAAATAATATAAAAAAAACGTATAGCTATAATTTTTCAAAATGATTTGAAGCCTTTAAAAGAGTGTTATTTAGTAAAAGAAATCACCAAGTTATTATTAAGTTATTAAATTATTAAATCAAAAAGTTATTAAGCAGCAGCAATAGTTCACATATAAAATCTGTTACACAAAACACATAAAATGTTGAGGGTTCTGGACACTTTTGATATAGCAAATTTATGGGATGCATTTCCTAAGCTTTATTAAATATTATCCTAATTTGCTTAAAATCCTGTTCATGCAGCTCGCCATCGGCTACTGGAGCCCTGAGACAGCACAATTGGCCTTGCTCTCTCTGGGTGGGTAGATGGAGCTCTCTCTCTCCTCACATCACTCCAAAGGGTGATGTCAACCAGCACAAGGCGTCTGTGAGCTAATGTATCAGGATCAAGTTGCTGCACTTTCCTCCGAACACGCTGTGATGCTACTCAGCAATCAGCAACAGTTTGAAAAGAGGCAGTGGCTGACTTCACATGTATCGGAGGAAGCATGTGCTAGTCTTCATCTTCCTGGTGTGTTGGGGCATCACTAGTGATAGGGGGAGTCCTAATAAGTGGGTTGGGTAATTGGCCTTGCAAATTGGGGAGAAAATGGGATACACTAAATCAGGAGACTAGGCACTGCTTTAAAAAATATATAACAAAAAAAGAAATATTCATAGCTGAAATTTAGCACTTTCTCAGTCTAATGTACTGTGAATAAAACAACATGTGAGAAAAATGTGTCTCTTAAGGTGACTCTTTTAATTAAATAGTTTTCTTTGCAAAGCAGGAATAATTAACATAAGCGTTGTTTCCACTTTATAGAACGTTTGTGTTTTTACCTTTATGTCTTTTTTTTCTTTTATTAGCAAGGTGTGTGGTCTGTTTGAACACATATTCACACGAGGGGTTAGCGACCACCATTTTTGTCTTTGTGGAAATGACAAAGACAAATTGCTCAACTGACGAGCAGGGCAAACACCTTTTGTTGTTTGGCAGCAGACCATTCTGCTGAAAAAAGCTGACATCAAAAGTCAATTGATGTCAATGACAATGTGTGTTTTCCTAAAGGATATAAAAGGGTAGCAGTGTTTCTCTGACAGTATTGTAGTTAGACAGCATTGATCCAGTACAATGGGGAAGGTAAGCCTGTTGTCTGATCTTTTGTCTTATTGTTTCCATGCACACTTTTGAAGCACATCTATAAGAGAAGACCTGATAATGGGTCAGAGGTTTTTTACGGCTGAAGGAACTTCACAGAAACGCTCATGTGTTACAGATTATCTTCTATGAGGACAGGAACTTTCAGGGCCGTTCCTATGAGTGCAGCACCGACTGTGCTGACCTGCACTCCCATTTCAGTCGCTGCAACTCCATTCAGGTAGAGAGCGGGTGCTGGATGGTGTATGAGCGGCCAAACTTTACGGGATATCAGTACTTCCTCCGCAGGGGGGAGTACCCTGATTACCAGAGGTGGATGGGTTTCAATGACTGTGTCAGATCCTGCCGTATGATACCCCAAGTAAGTCTCGCTCTGTGTGCAGTATTACAGAGAGATGTTTCATAAGCAGGACTAAGTGCTGTAATGTCAATCTGGATATGTTTGTCCATTCCTAGCATCAGGGATCTCACAGAATGAGGATCTATGAGCATTCTGACTTTGGTGGTCAAATGATGGAGTTTACTGAAGACTGTCCATCCCTCTATGACCGCTTCCACTACAACGACATCCAGTCCTGCAATGTGCTCGATGGATACTGGCTTTTCTATGAGCATCCCAATTACAGAGGCAGACAGTACCTGCTGAGACCTGGCGAGTACAGGAGATACAGCGACTGGGGTGCTATGAGCCCAAGGATTGGTTCCATCAGGCGCATTGCCTATTGAACCTCAGTATGCTAAAAGTTTAACATACTGAATGTTGTTAAGTTGATAAAATAAAATTCAGCTGAGCTCACTGACTGGTGTTTATTAGTTTTATAGAAATTCTGAGGAAATCATTTCCTCTAAGCATTTTACACAAAATACACACAATTATTGGGTTGGGGAAAAATGGAAAAAAAGGAAAAACAAATATTCATGCCCATTGCATATAACGTAATTAATTAATTATTCTCACTATTAATTAAAAATGAATCCCACTATTCAGAGTCAGACCTCTCAATACATCATCAGACGATATTCAGATTTATTAATGAACAAGGCATCAGTTAATATATAAACAATAGTAACAACAACAAAAGCTTCCCACAATTATCTTAGTAATTTACCTTTAATCAGAAATTATTTTCATTATTTAGAAATTAAGATCTCAGAATTTTTAGATTCCCTGTAAAAGCCATAACCATGATAATCATTTTCACAAAGAAAGACCTTGTAGACATCAATAAAGGTACATCCTAGCACTATATTATACAATTCTGATGAAAATTAACGAACTTTAATATTAAAATGTGATTTAAAAACACCCTAACAAAAAGTAAGCTTGCTAGGCCTGCTACGGCTGTCCATAATTACTTACAAAACTTAGGGTGTAAGTATTTATGTAAGTATTTATATATAACCAACTCATATTTATTGGCTAAAAACACAGTTATCAGCGTATTGATATTTGAGATAATGATATGATAAGATGATGATATGGCACAAGAGAAGGAAAGGTGTTTTTCTAAAACTAGAAAAATTCGGGCTCATTTTCATAACAACCATGACCAATTTAAAATATAAAAAAAAGTCTAGAATGTGTTTTAAGTTTGAATTGCAGACTTTTGTACCCCTTTTTTAAAGCTTAGATGCTAGTTTGGTACTTCAGATTGATTGAGCAGAAGTTGAAGTGTTCTTTAAGCATCATACTTAAGTATTGCAAGTAGGTTTTTTAAAAAAATGTTCTACTTAAGTACTAAAAGTAAAAGTACAAGTATTCGGCTTTCATTCTTTACCATGTGCCAAAATTGCATGATGAACAGATCGATAGCATTGTTCTAAAAGAAATAGAATAAAAATGTTTGATTGTGACCTCTAATTTAAAGTTAAGAATGTTATTTCCTTATTATGTAAGGTAAAACCACACTCACTGAATTGACCTATCATTGGTAAAAATGCCTGTGCTTAGGGTTGCCACCTGTCCTGTAAAATACAGAACATCCTTTATTTGGCAGTTAAATATTGCATCCCATATTGAACCAATGTGCAAAGCCATTTGTTCTTTATTGTCCTAAATGTCCACATATATAATATTCATATGTATACACATAAATATTTGTAATTATCTGTTTATTTGGTGGGTGTCCCTTGTTTTCATTTCTAAAAGGTGGCAGCCCTACCTGTGCTTCATATAGATGTTGGTCATTGTTGGGTTTTGTTTTGCCACTGACCACAACAGTATGGATTCTCTAATCGTACTTTATCAAACAAAACAAATATTTCTGAGTTCAGGTTCACAGAAAAGCAGGTTTATTCGGTTCGATTACCATTAGCTGGCCATCTGCTTCGAACTTATTTCCTAACGTTGAACAGGAACATATATACACATGCAAACATGCAAAAATGGATGAACACACACATGCATAGTAACATACCGGTTATTAGGTTCCTAAATCATTAGGTCAGAAACTAGTCTTCTTCCTCCCAGGATGTGACTTGTGGCTTGATGTGATGTAATTTTGTGTTGAACATCTGCTTTTCAGGCCTATCTCCTAATTTTCTACTAAATATCTTATATAGTTAAAGGTAAGTATTAAATATAATATCAAAACTCCCAACATTGTTGATGAGTTCTGAAACACACGTCGGAGAACTGAAGAAGAACTGTGCGCACGCCCACCTCCAAAATCTCACGCCCACCAAACTTGAGAGCCCTGCTGTACCCACAGAGAAGCGGATTTTTTTGGGTCAGATCTAAGCTCTACTACAGCCTGTGATTAAAGAATAGCAAGAATAGTTCTACTATTAGCTCAGTGGAAATGAAAATACGTACAATTAAGAGACAGCGTCCTCAGCGATTTTTTTACATTTTTTTAAAAATCTAACAATAGTTTTCCTCTACACATATCTGGGCACCCTTTATTTGCATTGTCTGCTACAGTAAAAGCAGGGCTTTGGTTTGGATTGTGCAAATGTTCTTTTCATATTGTTAAATCACATGCATTAAGACTAAACCTAGCGGTGAAATAAATCATGCATCATGTTATTACAGTGTTTGTAGTCCTTAATCTCAGTTCTGCAGTTGTTTTTTACAATTAAATATTTCTTCTGTTGTTTGGAGTGAACTGTTTCTCTCGACTGCATCATTAATTATCAATAATAATCAAAAGCAAAAGAAGGGCAAAAGCAGCATAGAAACTGACATAAGAGTCAATGGAACTGGATTAATTACAGTAGGTGACACAAATAAGAAAAGCATTTACAGTGTATTTAAACTTAAAATCAGTGTTTTACATTTTGCATTATTATTTATGAAAACTGATTAAACTGCCACAGCCAATTTGGGGCATTTTTTTTGGTAACAGTAGACATGTACACATTCCGTAATTCTATATTTGTATTGTGATAATTTTTATATTGTACTGCCTGCATCCAGATATTACTGTATCCACATTCAGCATTTTTGTAAACATACTGCAAAACACAATCAAACAAAAACACAATATAGTTTTATATATATATATATATATATATATATATATATATATATATATATATATATTATGGCAAGCCAAACAGGAAATCTATAATAAAAGCTGATATATTAAGCAGGTTTTTATAATGTGAGATTCAAAGTTTGAATGCTAGGTGTCAGAAACGGGCCAAAGGGTCGGAGAGGGTGCGCATTTCTAGCGCAGAGAAACAGGGCAAAAGACTCTAAAAGCGGAGAGAGTGCGCATTTCTAGCGCAGAAAAACGGAGCAAAAGAATCTAAAAGCAGAGAGGGTGCTCATTTCTAGCGCAGAAAAACGTGCCAAAGAGTCTAAAAGTTGCCGTAATTAAGGAGTTTTATATTAAGAGACATCGTGAAATTAAACATCAATTTGAAAAATCTTAGTTTACACAACACTGTCAAAGATAAAGATAGTTAGTCAAGTAAAATGGTGTGTAAATGAAATAATCAGGAAAAAAGTATTATTTATAGTGGTATATTTCATTATTTGTGTGGCCTGTGACTTCAAAAAGATTTCTCCTTCTGGCCCCCAACAAAAAAAGTTTGGACACCCCTGATATATATATATATATATATATATACATATATATATATATATATATATATATATATATATATATATATATATATATATATATATATATATACATATATATATGTATATATATATATACATATATATATATATGTATATATATATATATATCGTCTTTCATAAAGTTGTAAAAAAACAAGATTTGTTATTTTTAAGAGTGGCCCTAAAACACTGCAAACAATGCATTAAAAACTAAAAATATATAAATAAATAAATATAATATAATATAATATAATATAATATCATATAATATAATATCATATAATATAATATAATATCATATAATATAATATCATATAATATCATATAATATCATATAATATCATATAATATAATAACATTTTAAACTCCCGTGATAAACCTTTTAAACTCAGTGGTCTGACTGTAACTCCAGCATCAGCTCAAGGACCCATCAGCTCTCAGTACAGCCTAAAACCCGTTTATTTAAGAATCAAGTTTATTATAGAAAAACTGAACTTACTATTTTTTATTTGTGTTTTTAGCCCCACCACCGTTTAATTTTGGACTCACTCGCGGGCTCCCTCTATCGGTAGCAAGTGGGTAGGCTCTCCATAAATCGGCTTTGGTTCTACTGAACTTTCAACTGAAAAAGAACGATTGCACAACGTTAACCCCTAAAGTTGTATAAATTGCTGATGGGAGATACTCTAGCAACATTAATAAAATATGTTATAAATATATAATATATATAATAATATATAATTTATATCATTACAATAATTAGTATTGTAATAATGGGAAATAAACTAGCAATAATAAAATAACATTATAAAATAATAATACTAGTAATAATAATAATAATAATAATAATAACAATACTAATAATAATAATAATAATAATAATAATAATAATATGGTGAAAATAAATAAATATATATATATATATCCACCCCCACCCCCCCCCCCCCCCCCCACCCCCCCTCCCACGCCCCGCTGCGTCATTCAGCGCAGCAGCCGATTTGTTTTTATTCGAACTCTTCGGAGATCGTCAGCGGCAGCAGCAGCGTTTCTTTCGACGGACCGTCTACAACTTTTCAAAACCAGTTTACTGTTTTATATTTACTGTTTTATTATCTGTATTATCTTTTATTTACTGTATATAATTGTATATAATTGTATTATCTGTACTGTTTTGTCATTAATTAATTGTATTTTGTTTTTTTGTTTTTCAGGTTACTGTAGCCGCTGAGGGAGCTCACCCCCATACCGGTCAGGTATGGATCCCCGGTGGAGGAGCAGACCTCTTCCAATAGTGGTGAGTAAATTTGAAACTTCTCACATTTTACACCAAATTCACCCTCAGTAACACTCAGAAATTAACTCAGAGCTGGATTAGTTCAGGAGTTTAAAGCAGGGCTTTGTTTTTCAGGCGCAGTCAGGAAACTTTAGCTTCAGGACTCGTCGCGTGTCTCCGGTGAGTCTCTATCACTAACTGTTACACCTGCAGCTAATGATTAACTAATTAACTAACTAATTAACTATCACCCCAGTATACCTTACTGTAACCCTTTCAGTTCGGTTTTTAGAGTCAATGCTAATTTCTGAAGAGATTTCTATTGAGTGTCCACTGTGCCCTAACCTAGGTTAGCTAAGTTAGGGTTAGATAGCCAGCATATATTGTAAAGAAGCTAGTGAAATGATTTAACATGTATTTCTGTTGTGTATTTTCTTGGTTGTTTTTGGTTTTAGACTTAAAGGGAATGTTAGATAAGGAAATTAGTCTCAAAAATACATACATATGTTTTTGATGACTTGAGATTTATAAAAAAATGTGGTTAAAATTTTAGGTAAGTATTATATAGACAATATGAAATGTGCTAATTAAAAGAGGATTGAGGCAGTGATGAGCTGACATAAGATTGTCTGCAGTGGCAGGGTGAAGAGCCAGCCGCCTGTGAGGAGCCCCAGCCGTGTCAGCCCGGGTTCCTCGAGGTGAATCAGAGGGCCCACATTAAGAAGGTAAGAAAAGCACAATGAACAGTTAAAGTGTAGTCAAGTATCACTGTCACACATCTCTATATTAGCAACATCAATAATACGTACAGCTCTGCTTTCACTGAATCTTTATTAAATTGGACTTAAATTGGATTTTTAACAGTGCACAGAAGGTCAGCTGGAGGGACTCCTTCCCACCTCCCACCCAGAGTCTCCATTGCCTTCAATCACACCTGAAAGGTATCACAGCCTTCTTACCTGTCCCTCTACCACCCTGAAACCTCCCATTCCTTTTTTCTGATTCTGATTTACCACCCTGACACCTCCCATTCTCTCTTTCAGGAATGGCAGTGAGGCTCTGGTGGCGGTTGCGGAGGCAGAACCTTTGAACATGCTGAACACTGCTGGTCCAGTTGCACAGGTAAGAGTTTGCGGTTTATTCTGTATCCTCTCCACCTCTTTACCATCTTCCAATGATTTAAGATTTAAAGTTTTTAGGACACACACATACAGTATTCCCTTACACGCACATTCACACTATATATACACTTAAAGTATCCAGCTTTCTGCTTCTGTGTGTCTTGCTATCCCTTTGCTACTGTAATACTGTCAATTTCCCCACCTTTGGACTCAATTATCTTTTCTCATCTGTTCTTGAACAGTGTGAGGAAGCCCCGATCACGTCCCTCACCACCACCCACTGCCCGGAGACATTCAGCCAGTAAGACACTGCACTATCACCCACCATCAACACTCAAATAATCTCTTAAACACCTCGCCACCAACAGTAAGACCTCTATTTTTTCTCATTTCAGGTCAGGTGTCGATGTCCTGTTGCTGGTTGCAGAGGCGGATCCCTCTCACAGGCTGGACACCAACAGCACCGAGCCTGAGTCTGAGCCAGTGCCAGTTGCACAGGTAAGAGTTGGGAATAAATTCAGCTATAGAAGAAGTACCTGCAGTATCAGATTGTTTAGATATTTTCCACCCATTACTGTATCTCATTTAGTAAAAATACTTTTTATTTAGTGGTAGAACTAAACAGCAATATAATGGAAATATTTTAAACTGTTTCACTTATAGTTTCTTAAAAGTATTTGTTAAATATATATATAACTCATTTCTGCAGTGAAATTGTTAGTAAGGTGTTTTTTCCATTCTGTCTTCATATAGTTGAAGGTCTACAGTTCTTTGGTAAACACCTTTATTTTTTTTACTCTGTCTCTTATAGGCTGAGGGGGATCTGGAGGGCAGCGTGGAGGTCGATGTGGAGAGCATAGAGACAGCTCCAAAAACACAGGTCAGTTTAGTTTTACCTAAAGCATCAAACAAAACCAGTTCACTCTTTTCTGTTCTATTGCATGTGTATGTGTATGGGATGTATATATCGGAGGGTTTTACACCATGTCTTACTTTATTCTGTATTGATGTTTCCCTGCAGAGACGATGGCTACAGCGCTGCCTGAGAGTCTGGAGGAGCACAGCCTCTACTTTACTCTCCTGCTTTCCTCGTAGGGGAAATAGATAAAACAAAAAATGGAGAGGATAAATAGAATGAGGGTGGATAGATACATAGAAAGGGGGATGATATATAGGTAGATAGATAGAAAAGGGGATGATATATAGGTAGATAGATAGAAAAGGGGATGATATATAGGTACACAGGAAATTTGGCAGTGTTAAATCAACACTTATTAGTGTTAAACTTTACACTCAGTGTTAATTTAACACTGCCAAATTTCCTGTGTAGATAGATAGAAAAGGGGATAATATATAGGTAGATAGATAGAAAAGGGGATGATAAATAGGTAGATAGATAGAAAAGGGGATGATATATAGGTAAATAACATAACAAAAATAATTATTATGATTATTATAATAATAATTATACTATTTATCAATAATTATATAAAAATAATCTTTGTCTGTCTTCTCCTTTTTCTATCTATCTATCTTCTCCTTTTTCTATCTATTTTCTCATTTTCTATCTATCTCTCTGTCTGTCTATCTATCTATCTTCTCATTTTTCTACCTATCCATCTATCTGTCTACATTCAATTCAATTTAATATAGCTTTATTAGCATGACTGTAAATTACAGTGTTGCCTAAGCATTATAACAATTAACAACAACAATGATATATGAACATACATAACAGACAGACATAACATTTATAACAAAAATAATTATTATGATTATTATAATAATAATTATACTATTTATCAATAATTATAATTATATATAATATATATATAATAATATATCTATCTATCTGTCTGTCTTTCTCTCTGTCTTCTCCTTTTTTCAATAATATATGAACATACATAATAACATTTATAACTAAATATTTATTATAATTATTATAATAATAATTATACTATTTATCAATATTTATAATTATATATAATATATATAATAATAATCTATCTATCTGTCTCTCTTTCTCTCTGTCTTCTCCTTTTTCTATCTATCTATCTTCTCCTTTTTTCAATGATATATGAACATACATAATAACATTTATAACTAAAATAATTATGATTATTATAATAATAATTATACTGTTTATCAATAATTATAATTATATAATAATAATCATTCTCTCTGTCTGTCTATCTTCTCCTTTTTCTATCTTCTTATTTTTCTATCTCTTCTCATTTTTCTATCTATCTTCTTCTTTTTCTACCTATCTTCTCATACATTTCTGTCTCTGTTTATCTATCTTCTCCTTTTTCTATCTGTCTTCTTTTATCTATCTATCTATCTTCTCATTTTCTATCTATCTCTATCTGTCTTTCTGTCTGTCTATCTTCTCCTTTTTAAATCTATGTATCTTCTCCTTTCTATCTATCTATCTATCTATCCTCTTCTTATTCTGTCTGTCTTCTCTTTTTCTATCTATCTATCTATCTATCTATCTATCTATCTTCTCCCTTTTCTATATATCTATCTCCTTTTTCTGTCTATCTATTTTCTCATTTTCTATCTGTCTCTCTGTCTATCTATCTTCTCATTTAACTGTCTGTCTGTCTTCTCCTTTTTCTACCTATCTATCTTTTCCTTTCTATCTATCTATCTATCTTCTTCTGTCTATCTTCTCTTTATCTATCTATCTTCTTCTTTTTCTATCTATCTTCTCATACATTTCTGTCTCTGTCTATCTGTCTTCTCCTTTTTATCTATCTATCTTCTTATTTTCTATCTATCTCTATCTGTCTTTCTGTCTATCTTCTCTTTTTCTTTCTATCTATCTATCTATCTATCTATCTATCTATCTATCTATCTTCTCCTTTTTCTATCTAGCTATCTATCTTCTCATTTTCTATCTGTCTGTCTTCTCCTTTTTCTATCTATCTTCTCCTTTTTATCTATCTATCTATCTATCTATCTATCTATCTATCTATCTTCTTATTTTCTGTCTATCTTCTCATTTTTCTATCTATCTCTATCTATCTAACTATTCTTAGTTTTCTATCTATGTATCTTTTCATTTTCTATCAATCTCTAGCTGTCTGTCTTTCTGTCTCTCTTCTCATCTATCTATCTATCTTCTCCTTTTTCTACCTACTGTCTATCTTATCATTTTTCTATCTATCTATTTTTCTATCTTTTTTTCTGTCTCTTCTCATTTTCTATCTATCTATCTATCTATCTATCTATCTATCTATCTATCTATCTTCTCCTTTCTCTATCTGTCTGTCCTCTCAGTTTTTATATATCTATCTTTTATCTGCTTTATCTAGCTATCTATTTAACTATCTATCTGTCTGTCTGTCTATCTTCTCCTTTTTCTATCAATCTATCATCTCCTTTTTATCTCTTCTCATTTTTCTTTCCATCTGTTTCCCCTATCTATCTATCTATCTATCTATCTATCTATCTATCTATCTATCTATCTATCTATTCTTAGTTTTCTATCTATCCATCTTTTAATTTTCTATCTATCTCTATCTGTCTGTCTTTCTGTCTGTCTCTGTCTCATCTATCTATCTATCTGTCTATCTAAACCTACATAGATGCATACAAATATATATTTTAGTTTAGTATATATATATATATATATATATATATATATATATATATATATATATATATAAAATTGTATATATGTATATAATATATAAATTGCAATTTATTTATATATTATGTTTATTGCTATTATATTATTATTAACATATTTATAATATATTAATATTGTATTATATTTATTTTATTTTTTATATTTATATTATTTTATATATTCTATATTTTACTATTCTTTTCATTCTTTCCTCACCCTTTTCCACAAATCCTCTCACCACCAACTTTCGACCCTGTTATTAAATGTAAATAAATGTAAATATTATCACTACAACTTTGTGTCTGAGAGTTATTTCACTAAAAACAGGGGTTTTCATCTTTACAACACTATTCAGGGTGATGTAATGAACTTTTAAACCTCAGCTCACATTTTAAATATCAAACATACAGTCTTCTCTGTAGAAGAATAAGGTTTGCTTCCCTGGTTGGGAAATAAAACTTAACATAAATCTGTGGGCAAAACTCTTTCATACTACATTCACCGACTCCGATTCGAATGGCTTATGTATTGTTTTATTAATTTAATTACATTCTAAATAATTAACAATAATAAATTAAGTGCTTATAAAATTTTATAATTTATGTGATTCATTTATTGAATTAATATTTTTAATAGTGTATTCAAATTCATGAATTAAGTTTATGTTTGGTTTGAAAACATTTTTTATATTTTTAAGAATTACTTTTTTATATAAAATGGTACAAAAGTGACTTATTTGACCACAACTAAAAAATATCTATAAATCTAAAGCTTATAAAATGTTATGTATTTTTGTTATATGAGCATTGTAGAGATTTTTTTTATTCTACTTTTTAAAATAAAGAGTCTTCCACCTCAGCTCTGCAGTGCCTCTGAATAAAGAAATCATGAACTCTGTATTCAGCTTTATTAGTGGTCTTATCTCAGCTCGCATTGTTTTTCTCCTTTCACCTCTGTTGGCTGCAACAGTGGGATTCAGGCTTGGAAAGTATAGAATACTGGGTTCTAAAGGTGGAAACCACGTCTTTTCTACACACATTACATGTCAAAAGTTAATAGATGCAATCATCTTAATACATCAATGCAAAGTAATGTTCCGAAAAGAAATATATATATATATATAATATATATATATATATATATATATATATATATATATATATACGTATATATATATATATATATATATATATAAATATATACAGAAGTACAGTGTCTTAAAATGGTTATAAACCAAAAAATATAAAAATCCTTGAAAGTTAACATGAAATGTTTGCCAAGCACATGCTATCTTTCTTTTATGTTATTGATTATATTTTATTCAATTTTAGGGTATTATTTGATTTGTTTTCAATTTGTTCATAATTCATTTACAGTGTTGGGCAAAAGTAATTAGGTATAGTTATTAGTACTTCACTATAAAAGTAACTAGTTACCAGTAAAAGTAACTATTGCGTTACTTCGCCCCTTAAAAAAATGAACAAAAGAAAATAAATGATGTAATTACTATTATTATTAGAAAAATAACAAACGAAAATAAACCCAAAATGTTGACAAAAATATAATCTAACGAATTAAAAAAAAAAGAAACGAAAAACTCCACAGGACCAAAGAAAATTACTAAGGGTCCTATTTTAAGGTCCTGGCCTTGTTTCATGTCTCTGTGTGTTTTCCCCACGTGACCTGTGCCCCTCTGTGTCTCCTGTCTCAGTAGTTTTCCACCACATATCTCAGTTGTAGCTCCGCCCCTTCTCCAGGTGTTTCCACTTCTAGTGTGTTTCCTGTTCATATAAAGATCCCTTGTGCCACTTGTCCCTTGTCGGTCTTTGCACCTACACCTGTCGTTCGTCTCTCTCTGTGTTACAAAGCTTGTCTCAGTGTTTTCTTGTCTCTCTTAGCCTTAGTCCCTTGTTTCTCGTTTTTTGCTTGTTCTCTCGTTTTATAGTCTTTTCTTGTTTATTTATTAGTTTATTCCCTTGTATATATATTTCCCTAGCCCTGTTAGTTTATTTCTAGTATCTCTTGTTTGTTTAGGTTTATGTTATTTTGTTTCACTGTTTATTTTGGTTATTGGTTTTTGGTTTGTCTTTGTTACACGTTTACTTGTTCCTTGTTTCTTTGTTTATTTGTTATTTATTTATTAAATATTTATTTCTTACCTGCGTTTACGTCCGCCTCCACGTCTTCCCTGCACCTCATCATGACATCAGGTTTAAATCGGGTTTGGGCTCATGACGACAGTTTATGGGGCAGGTCTTGCACAGGCTCGGGTCAGAGCGGATTTTTTGGGTCAGATCTAAGCTACAGCCTGCGATTAAAGAATAGCAATAATAGTTCTGCTATTAGCTCAGTGGAAATGAAAAGACATACAATTAAGAGACAGCGTCCTCAGCGATTTTTTTTTACCGTGTCTCTGCTGATTGGTAGATATGGCACCATCAGGTTGGGTTACGTTCAACAAGGTTGAGTAGAAGTTAAAGGGTTACTTGTGGACCAGATGGTGTCAAACATCATGCCCATGACCACCATTCACTGAATGTCATGGTACTCTCCTCTTTTCAGGAAGAACTGGTTATCTATGAAGCTGTTCTTATACACCATGAGGCAGCCGCTGTCCACCCTGATAGAGCTAACCTGGCTTATGTATGATGAGATATTACTGCAGTCACACATGCACTCATAGTGGCGCACCTGGAACTACTTCTCTACTTTCTCCGCAAGCTGAGAAGAGCTGGAGCCCCCACCCCCATCATGACCACTTTCTACAGAGGGGCCATCGAGAGCATCCTGACCAGCTGTTTCACCGTGTGGTACGGGGCCTGCACAGCATCCTGCCGCAGGACCCTCCAGCGCATCGTGAGAGCAGCTGAGAAGATCGTTGGCACCTCTCTCCCCTCCCTTCAGGACCTGTACAGCTCCCGCCTCACGCGGAAAGCCCTCCGTCTGGCAGGAGATCCCTCCCACCCACTACACAGCTTCTTCAGCCTGCTGCCATCAGGGAGAAGACTGCGGAGTCTCGGGTCTAGGACCAGCAGACTGCGAGACAGCCCCATCCATCAGGCTGTGAGGATGCTGAACTCTCTTCCTGCTCTACCCCCCATCCCAATCCTGCCCACAGCACACACACTCTCATCATCCTGACCCCACATCCTCCCACCAACACAGTACTGAAACTCTGCACTAGAACACACACAGTACTGTAACTTTTGTAAAAGGACCTGCACTACACACCCAATACCTGCACTACTGTTACGCTGCACTGTCATACACACTTTAATTCCCCAAGAACTGGGAATTTTAAGAACTTTACCAGCCTTAGGCTAGATAAAACATTGCACTACTGTTATACGGGTTCTATTTATATTGTCACTTGATCTTAATCACCATTAATATTGCACTATTATCTTCTGTCTCACAAATGTCTATTGTGTTTTTGTTGTATTGTACATATAGTGTCTCCCACTCATTTAGATTTAGATTATATATTTATTTCTTTTTATTTCTATTTATATATCTATTTCACCCCCACCACTACTGCACCTTGTTCTGTCTCATGTATGTCTGTGTCCCTGCTGCTGTATTGTACACATAGTGTCTCCCCCTTTTTCTTTATTTTTCTTTATTATCCATTATCTGTACTTGCTGTAAAATTGGGAAGGAGAGTAACGTAATTTCAATTCTATGTATGTCCTGTACATATGCAGTATTGACAATAAAACAAAAAAAAAAAAAAAAAAAAAAAAAGTCCTTTCTTCAAAGAAGACAATCTGCCAGGAGAGCAACATATGTATTCTTTATATGACAGGATCAGATATTGTTGATTCATATCATTACATCTAATGCAAATCAGAGCTAACATTTAGATCAGTGCAAATTAAAACACTATTACCTTGCTTACCTTTGCTGTATTTCTTTTTCTCTGTAATATAATTCACTGTACTAAGCCTTTCTTTGGTGATCTTTTTTATACAAAAACCAGAGGGCCACATTTCGTTGTCATTCAAATGCCAAAAGCTGAACTGGCACTATGGCTGCTGAATGGGGCTATTAAAATCTAACAATAGTTTTCCTCTACACATATCTGGGCACCCTTTATTTGCATTGTCTGCTACAGTAAAAGCAGGGCTTTGGTTTGGATTGTGCGAATGTTCTTTTCATATTGTTAAATCACATGCATTAAGACTAAACCTAGCGGTGAAATAAATCATGCATCATGTTATTACAGTGTTTGTAGTCCTTAATCTCAGTTCTGCAGTTGTTTTTTACAATTAAATATTTCTTCTGTTGTTTGGAGTGAACTGTTTCTCTCGACTGCATCATTAATTATCAATAATAATCAAAAGCAAAAGAAGGGCAAAAGCAGCATAGAAACTGACATAAGAGTCAATGGAACTGGATTAATTACAGTAGGTGACACAAATAAGAAAAGCATTTACAGTGTATTTAAACTTAAAATCAGTGTTTTACATTTTGCATTATTATTTATGAAAACTGATTAAACTGCCACAGCCAATTTGGGGCATTTTTTTGGCAACAGTAGACATGTACACATGCCGTAATTCTATATTTGTATTGTGATAATTTTTATATTGTACTGCCTGCATCCAGATATTACTGTATCCACATTCAGCATTTTTGTAAACATACTGCAAAACACAATCAAACAAAAACACAATATAGTTATATATTATATATATATATATATTATGGCAAGCCAAACAGGAAATCTATAATAAAAGCTGATATATTAAGCAGGTTTTTATAATGTGAGATTCAAAGTTTGAATGCTAGGTGTCAGAAACGGGCCAAAGAGTCGGAGAGGTTGCGCATTTCTAGCGCAGAGAAACAGGGCAAAAGACTCTAAAAGCGGAGAGGGTGCGCATTTCTAGCGCAGAAAAATGGAACAAAAGAGTCTAAAAGCGGACAGGGTGCTCATTTCTAGCGCAGAAAAACGGGCCAAAGAGTCTAAAAGTTGCCGTAATTAAGGAGTTTTATTTTAAGAGACATTGTGAAATTAAACATCAATTTGAAAAATCTTAGTTTACACAACACTGTCAAAGATAAAGATAGTTAGTCAAGTAAAATGGTGTGTAAATGAAATAATGAGGAAAAAAGTATTATTTATAGTGGTATATTTCATTATTTGTGTGGCCCGTGACTTCAAAAATATTTCTCCTTCTGGCCCCCAACAAAAAAAGTTTGGACACCCCTGATATATATATATATATATATATATATATATATATACATATATATATATATACGTATATATATATATATATATACGTATATATATATATATATATATATATATATATATATATACATATATATATATATATATATATACATATATATATATATATATATATACGTATATATATATACATATATATATATATATATATATGTATATATATATATATATATATATATATATATATATATATATATATATATATATATATCGTCTTTCATAAAGTTGTAAAAATACAAGATTTGTTATTTTTAAGAGTGGCCCTAAAACACTGCAAACAATGCATTAAAAACAAAAAATATATAAATAAATAAATAACTAAATAAATATAATATAATATAATATCATATAATATAATATAATATCATATAATATAATAACATTTTAAACTCCCGTTATAAACCTTTTAAACTCAGTGGTCTGACTGTAACTCCAGCATCAGCTCAAGGACCCATCAGCTCTCAGTACAGCCTAAAACCCGTTTATTTAAGAATCAAGTTTATTATAGAAAAACTGAACTTACTATTTTTTATTTGTGTTTTTAGCCCCACCACCGTTTAATTTTGGACTCACTCGCGGGCTCCCTCTATCGGTAGCAAGTGGGTAGGCTCTCCATAAATCGGCTTTGGTTCTACTGAACTTTCAACTGAAAAAGAACGATTGCACAACGTTAACCCCTAAAGTTGTATAAATTGCTGATGGGAGATACTCTAGCAACATTAATAAAATATGTTATAAATATATAATATATATAATAATATATAATTTATATCATTACAATAATTAGTATTGTAATAATGGGAAATAAACTAGCAATAATAAAATAACATTATAAAATAATAATACGAGTAATAATAATAATAATAATACTAATAATAATAATAATAATAATAATAATAATAATAATAATAATAATAATATGGTGAAAATAAATATATATATATATATATATATATATATATATATATATATATATATATATATATATATATATATATATATATATATATATATATATCCACCCCCCCCCCCCCACCCCCCCTCCCACGCCCCGCTGCGTCATTCAGCGCAGCAGCCGATTTGTTTTTATTCGAACTCTTCGGAGATCGTCAGCGGCAGCAGCAGCGTTTCTTTCGACGGACTGTCTTCAACTTTTCAAAACCAGTTTACTGTTTTATATTTACTGTTTTATTATCTGTATTATCTTTTAATTACTGTATATAATTGTATATAATTGTATTATCTGTACTGTTTTGTCATTAATTAATTGTATTTTGGTTTTTTGTTTTTCAGGTTACTGTAGCCGCTGAGGGAGCTCACCCCCATACCGGTCAGGTATGGATCCCCGGTGGAGGAGCAGACCTCTTCCAATAGTGGTGAGTATATTTGAAACTTCTCACATTTTACACCAAATTCACCCTCAGTAACACTCAGAAATTAACTCAGAGCTGGATTAGTTCAGGAGTTTAAAGCAGGGCTTTGTTTTTCAGGCGCAGTCAGGAAACTTTAGCTTCAGGACTCGTCGCGTGTCTCCGGTGAGTCTCTATCACTAACTGTTACACCTGCAGCTAATGATTAACTAATTAACTAACTAATTAACTATCACCCCAGTATACCTTACTGTAACCCTTTCAGTTCGGTTTTTAGAGTCAATGCTAATTTCTGAAGAGATTTCTATTGAGTGTCCACTGTGCCCTAACCTAGGTTAGCTAAGTTAGGGTTAGATAGCCAGCATATATTGTAAAGAAGCTAGTGAAATGATTTAACATGTATTTCTGTTGTGTATTTTCTTGGTTGTTTTTGGTTTTAGACTTAAAGGGAATGTTAGATAAGGAAATTAGTCTCAAAAATACATACATATGTTTTTGATGACTTGAGATTTATAAAAAAATGTGGTTAAAATTTTAGGTAAGTATTATATAGACAATATGAAATGTGCTAATTAAAAGAGGATTGAGGCAGTGATGAGCTGACATAAGATTGTCTGCAGTGGCAGGGTGAAGAGCCAGCCGCCTGTGAGGAGCCCCAGCCGTGTCAGCCCGGGTTCCTCGAGGTGAAGCAGAGGGCCCACATTAAGAAGGTAAGAAAAGCACAATGAACAGTTAAAGTGTAGTCAAGTATCACTGTCACACATCTCTATATTAGCAACATCAATAATACGTACAGCTCTGCTTTCACTGAATCTTTATTAAATTGGACTTAAATTGGATTTTTAACAGTGCACAGAAGGTCAGCTGGAGGGACTCCTTCCCACCTCCCACCCAGAGTCTCCATTGCCTTCAATCACACCTGAAAGGTATCACAGCCTTCTTACCTGTCCCTCTACCACCCTGAAACCTCCCATTCCTTTTTTCTGATTCTGATTTACCACCCTGACACCTCCCATTCCCTCTTTCAGGAATGGCAGTGAGGCTCTGGTGGTGGTTGCGGAGGCAGAACCTTTGAACATGCTGAACACTGCTGGTCCAGTTGCACAGGTAAGAGTTTGCGGTTTATTCTGTATCCTCTCCACCTCTTTACCATCTTCCAATGATTTAAGATTTAAAGTTTTTAGGACACACACATACAGTATTCCCTTACACGCACATTCACACTATATATACACTTCAAGTATCCAGCTTTCTGCTTCTGTGTGTCTTGCTATCTCTTTGCTACTGTAATACTGTCAATTTCCCCACCTTTGGACTCAATTATCTTTTCTCATCTGTTCTTGAACAGTGTGAGGAAGCCCCGATCACGTCCCTCACCACCACCCACTGCCCGGAGACATTCAGCCAGTAAGACACTGCACTATCACCCACCATCAACACTCAAATAATCTCTTAAACACCTCGCCACCAACAGTAAGACCTCTATTTTTTCTCATTTCAGGTCAGGTGTCGATGTCCTGTTGCTGGTTGCAGAGGCGGATCCCTCTCACAGGCTGGACACCAACAGCACCGAGCCTGAGTCTGAGCCAGTGCCAGTTGCACAGGTAAGAGTTGGGAATAAATTCAGCTATAGAAGAAGTACCTGCAGTATCAGATTGTTTAGATATTTTCCACCCATTACTGTATCTCATTTAGTAAAAATACTTTTTATTTAGTGGTAGAACTAAACAGCAATATAATGGAAATATTTTAAACTGTTTCACTTATAGTTTCTTAAAAGTATTTGTTAAATACAGGTGCTGGTCAACGAATTAGAATAATTTGAAATAGTGCAATCATGAAATTCTTTGAATGCATTTTTTGTGCAGAAAGCAAATCAGGTGTTCACCGCACCTGTCCTACTCGTTAGACTAATCACAGTTACCTGGAAAAAAAATTGCTCAGCTGAGCTTTCCAAAAGGCCCATTTAGGCCATTTAACTGTGACACTGTTGTTTTATTGAATTAGAATAATGGAGAAACCGTTTCATTGAATTAGAATAATTTTTATTATAATTACAATCATCACTTTCTCAGTATTTTGTGGCTGCCCCCTTGGCTTGTATGACTGCCTGAAGTCTCCGCGGCATCGATTTGACCAGCTTGTCGCAAGTTTCCGCACTCACAGCTTCCCAGGCAGTGGCGATGTTCTGCTTCAGTTGGTCTAGCGTAGTAGGCTTTCTGTCGCGAATTTTCCGCTTGACAATGGCCCAAAGGTTTTCAATGACATTGAGGTCAGGCGAGTTGGCCGGCCATGCCAAAACTTCAAGCTGTTTTTTAGTGAACTAATCTTTGGTCGACTTTGCCGCATGAGCCGGTGCAAGATCCTGTTGAAATATGAAGTCTTCTTCGCCGAACTGTTCCTCAACAGTCGGAATCAGGAACGTTTCCAGAACATCTTGATATACGGCAGCATTGACAGTCTTCTTGAGGAAGCAGAGTTTCCCTACACCTCGAGCGGACATGCATCCCCAGACCATAACGCTCTGGAGAAACTTGACGGATCTTTTCACGCACTCGTGGTTGTAGGTTTCGCCACCACAACGCCAGACACGAGGACCTTGGTCACCGAAGGAGATGCAGAAGCGTGATTCGTCACTGAAGACCACTTTCTGCCAGGCTTCAGCAGTCCACTCGCCGTGTTCTTTGGCCCACTTCAGCCGTTTCTCCATTTGTTTCTTGTTCAGCATCGGTTTTACTGCTGGAACGCGAGATTTGAAGCCGAGTTCGCGCAGACGACGGTAAGTGGTTGATCTGGAGACGTCAGCACCGGTCTGCTTGTTCCACAAGTCGGTGAGCTCGGAAGTGGACTTGAACCGGTTGCTGACTGCGATCTTTCTCAGCTGCTTGTTGTCGCGAGCAGAAGTTTTTCGGACGCCGGAACAGTTGGTGCGCTTGCTGCAGTTTTTCTTGAGAGCTTTGCAGACGGAAGACTGGCTGATGCCGAGCTGCTCAGCAATTTTAGTTTGGGTCAAGCCTTGTTGGCAAAGGGCTTGAATTTGAGCCACTATTCCGGTTGAGAGGTTGCGCTGCTTACCCATGATTGATTTTACAACTTAGAAATTCTACTCAACCCTGACTTTATACTGCACAGTGAACACTCTTCACAGAAAACAAAAATTCGAGCATTTATTCTAATTCAATGAAACGGTTTCTCCATTATTCTAATTCAATAAAACAACAGTGTCACAGTTAAATGGCCTAAATGGGCCTTTTGGAAAGCTCAGCTGAGCAAATTTTTTTCCAGGTAACGAGTTCTGTGATTAGTCTAACGAGTAGGACAGGTGCGGTGAACACCTGATTTGCTTTCTGCACAAAAAATGCATTCAAAGAATTTCATGATTGCACTATTTCAAATTATTCTAATTCGTTGACCAGCACCTGTATATATATAACTCATTTCTGCAGTGAAATTGTTAGTAAGGTGTTTTTTCCATTCTGTCTTCATATAGTTGAAGGTCTACAGTTCTTTGGTAAACACCTTTATTTTTTTTACTCTGTCTCTTATAGGCTGAGGGGGATCTGGAGGGCAGCGTGGAGGTCGATGTGGAGAGCATAGAGACAGCTCCAAAAACACAGGTCAGTTTAGTTTTACGTAAAGCATCAAACAAAACCAGTTCACTCTTTTCTGTTCTATTGCATGTGTATGTGTATGGGATGTATATATCGGAGGGTTTTACACCATGTCTTACTTTATTCTGTATTGATGTTTCCCTGCAGAGACGATGGCTACAGCGCTGCCTGAGAGTCTGGAGGAGCACAGCCTCTACTTTACTCTCCTGCTTTCCTCGTAGGGGAAATAGATAAAACAAAAATGGAGAGGATAAATAGAATGAGGGTGGATAGATACATAGAAAGGGGGATGATATATAGGTAGATAGATAGAAAAGGGGATGATATATAGGTAGATAGATAGAAAAGGGGATGATATATAGGTACACAGGAAATTTGGCAGTGTTAAATCAACACTTATTAGTGTTAAACTTTACACTCTCAGTGTTAATTTAACACTGCCAAATTTCCTGTGTTGATAGATAGAAAAGGGGATGATATATAGGTAGATAGATAGAAAAGGGGATGATATATAGGTAAATAACAAAAATAATTATTATGATTATTATAATAATAATTATACTATTTATCAATAATTATATAAAAATAATCTTTGTCTGTCTTCTCCTTTTTCTATCTATCTGTCTATCAATCTATCTATTATCTATCTTCTCCTTTTTCTATCTATTTTCTCATTTTCTATCTATCTCTCTGTCTGTCTATCTATCTATCTTCTCATTTTTCTACCTATCCATCTATCTGTCTACATTCAATTCAATTTAATATAGCTTTATTAGCATGACTGTAAATTACAGTGTTGCCTAAGCATTATAACAATTAACAACAACAATGATATATGAACATACATAACAGACAGACATAACATTTATAACAAAAATAATTATTATGATTATTATAATAATAATTATACTATTTATCAATAATTATAATTATATATAATATATATATAATAATATATCTATCTGTCTGTCTTTCTCTCTGTCTTCTCCTTTTTTCAATAATATATGAACATACATAATAACATTTATAACTAAAATATTTATTATAATTATTATAATAATAATTATACTATTTATCAATAATTATAATTATATATAATATATATAATAATAATCTATCTATCTGTCTCTCTTTCTCTCTGTCTTCTCCTTTTTCTATCTATCTATCTTCTCTTTTTTCTATCTATTTTCTCATTTTCTATCTATCTCTCTGTCTGTCTGTCTATCTATCTATCTTCTCATTTTTCTACCTATCCATCTATCTGTCTACATTCAATTCAATTTAATATAGCTTTATTAGCATGACTGTAAATTACAGTGTTGCCTAAGCATTATAACAATTAACAACAACAATGATATATGAACATAAATAACAGACAGACATAACATTTATAACAAAAATAATTATTATGATTATTATAATAATAATTATAATATTTATCAATAATTATAATTATATAATAATATTCTATCTATCTATCTATCTATCTGTCTTTCTTTCTCTCTGTCTTCTCCTTTTTCTATCCATCTATCTTCTCCTTTTTTCAATGATATATGAACATACATAATAACATTTATAACAAAAATAATAATTATTATAATAATAATAATTATACTATTTATCAATAATTATATAATAATAATATATCTATCTGTCTGTCTTTCTCTCTGTCTTCTCCTTTTTCTATCTATCTATCTTCTCCTTTTTTCAATGATATATGAACATACATAACATTTATAACAAGCAATTTTTTATGATTATTATAATAATAATTATACTATTTATGTATAATTATATAATAATAATCGGTCTCTCTGTCTGTCTATCTTCTTATTTTTCTATCTCTTCTCATTTTCTATCTATCTATCTATCTATCTATCTATCTTCTTTTTCTGTCTATCTTTTTTTCTATCTATCTTCTCTTTTTCTATCTATCTTCTTCTTTTTCTATGTATCTTCTCATACATTTCTGTCTCTGTCTATCTATCTTCTCCTTTTTCTATCTATCTGTCTTCTCCTTTTTATCTATCTATCTATCTATCTATCTATCTATCTATCTATCTATCTATCTATCTATCTATCTATCTTCTTATTCTGTCTACTCTTTTTCTATCTATCTATCTGTCTCTCTGTCTTTCTGTCTGTCTATCTTCTCCTTTTTCTATCTATCTTCTCCTTTCTATCTATCTATCTATCTTCTCCTTTTTATATCTATCTATCTTCTTATTCTGTCTACTCTTTTTCTATCTATCTATCTTTCTATCTATCTTCTCCTTTTCTATATATCTATCTTCTCCTTTTTCTATCTATCTGACTTCTCCTTTTTCTATCTATCTATCTTTCTATCTATCTATCTTCTCCTTTTTCTATATATCTATCTTATTTAACTATCTGTCTGTCTTCTCCTTTTTCTTTCTATCTATCTTTTTCTTTTTTATCTATCTATCTATCTATCTATCTATCTATCTATCTATCTATCTATCTATCTATCTATCTATCTATCTATCTATCTATTTTCTTTCCATCTCTATCAGTCTTTCTGTCTATCTGTCTTCTCATTTATCTATCTATCTATCTTCTCATTTTCTATCTATCTATCTGTCTTTCTGTCTGTCTATCTTCTCCTTTTTCTATCTATCTATCTTCTCCTTTATATCTATCTATTTATCTCTCTATCTATCTATATACATATCTATCTATCTTCTCCTTTTTCTATCTATCTTCTCATTTTTATCTATATATTTATCTGTCTATCTATTCTCTGTTTTTTTCTAACTCTCTATCTGTCTGTCTATCTATCTTCTCATTTTCTATCTATCTCTATCTGTCTTTCTGTCCTTTTTCTATCTGTCTGTCTATCTATCTATCTATCCATCTATTTATCTATCTTTCTTCTTATTCTGTCTATCTTCTCTTTTTCTATCTATCTATCTTCTTCTTTTTCTATCTATCTTCTCCTTTTTCTATATATCTATCTTCTCCTTTTTTTATCTATCTATCTTTTCATTTTCTATCGATCTCTATCTGTCTGTCTATCTATCGATCTTCTCCTTTTTCTATCTATCTGTCCTCTCAGTTTTCTATCTATCTATCTTTTATCTGCTTTATCCAGCTATCTATTTAACTATCTATCTGTGTGTCTGTCTATCTTCTCCTTTTTCTATCTATCTATCATCTCCTTTTTATCTATCTTCTCATTTTTCTATCTATCTATCTATCTATCTATCTATCTATCTATCTTTTCTTAGTTTTCTATCTATCTATCTTTTCATTTTCTATCGATCTCTATCTGTCTGTCTTTCTGTCTGTCTCTTCTCATCTATCTATCTATCTATCTATCTATCTATCTATCTATCTATCTATCTATCTATCTATCTATCTATCTATCTGTCTTCTCCTTTTTCTACCTTTTTTACTACCTACCTATTTTTCTATCTGTCTATTTATCTATCTTCTTTTTCTGTCTCTTCTCATTTTCTATCTATCTCTATCTGTCTGTCTGTCTATCTATCTATCTTCTCATTTTCTATCTATCTATCTATCTTCTTATTTTCTATCTATCTCTATCTGTGTCTATCTAGCTATCTTCTCATTTTTCTATCTATCTATCTTCTCCTTTTTCTAGTTATCTGTCCTCTCAGTTTTCTATCTATCTATCTATCTATCTATCTATCTATCTATCTATCTATCTATCTATCTATCTATCTATCTATCTATCTATCTATCTTTTTTTATTTTAATCTGTCTGTCTTTCTGTCTGTCTCTGTGTCATCTATCTATCTATCTATCTATCTATCTATCTATCTATCTATCTATCTATCTATCTATCTATCTTCTCCTTTCTATCTGTCTATCTAAACCTACATAGATGCATACAAATATATATTTTAGTTTATATATATATATATGTATATACTTTTCCACAAATCCTCTCACCACCAACTTTCAACCCTGTTATTAAATGTAAATAAATGTAAATATTATCACTACATTTTTGTGTCTGAGAGTTATTTCACTAAAAAACAGGGTTACCTAGAATTTCTGTGTTCAGGAATTCTAGGTAATGTATTTTTTACAATTGCATTAACAAAAAATCAAAATGTGATTTTGAATCCAATTTGAATGGCTTATGTATTGTTTTATTAATTTAATTACATTCTAAATAATTAACAATAATAAATAAAAGTGCTTATAACATTGTATAATTTTAAGTGATTCATTTATTGAATTAATATTGTTAATAGTGTATTCAGATTCATGAATTAAGTTTATGTTTGGTTAGAAAACATTTTTAATATTTTTAAGAATTTATTATTTATATAAAATGGTCCAAAAGTGACTTATTTGACCACAACTATAAATCTAAAGCTTATAAAATGTTATGTATTTTTGTTATATGAGCATTGTAGAGATTTTTTTTATTCTACTTTTTAAAATAAAGAGTCTTCCACCTCAGCTCTGCAGTGCCTCTGAATAAAGAAATCATGAACTCTGTATTCAGCTTTATTAGTGGTCTTATCTCAGCTCGCATTGTTTTTCTCCTTTCACCTCTGTTGGCTGCAACAGTGGGATTCAGGCTTGGAAAGTATAGAATACTGGGTTCTAAAGGTGGAAACCACGTCTTTTCTACACACATTACATGTCAAAAGTTAATAGATGCAATCATCTTAATACATCAATGCAAAGTAATGTTCCGAAAAGAAATATAAATATATATATGAATAAATGAGCATAAAAGAAATTCTGACAGCTATCACACTACACTGTAGTTTTGATAATGGTAACATGAATTCTGATTATTAATTTGATTATAAAGACAAAATTTGGCGTTTTGAATGCAAAATTAAACTCATTAATTAATAAAAAATGTATTAATGTATTTATACAGCAAATGTATTGTATTTATAAACAGAAATGTCATAAGAAAATACCTAAAGTCTATTTTTTGTACAGAAGTACAGTGCCTTAAAATGGTTATAAACCAAAAAATATAAAAATCCTTGAAAGTTAACATGAAATGTTTGCCAAGCACATGCTATCTTTCTTTTATGTTATTGATTATATTTTATTCAATTTTAGGGTATTATTTGATTTGTTTTCAATTTGTTTATAATTCATTTACAGTGTTGGGCACATTACTTTGAAAAAGTAATTATATATAGTTATTAGTACTTCACTATAAAAGTAACTAGTTACCAGTAAAAGTAACTATTGCGTTACTTCGCCCCTTAAAAAAAAGTGAACAAAAGAAAATAAATGATGTAATTACTAGAATTTTTAAAAAATAAGAAACAAAAAACTCCACAGGACCAAAGAAAATTACTAAGGGCCCTATTTTAACAATCTATAGCACACTAGGTAATTGCGCTTTGCGCAGTTGAATTTAGGGGAGTGTCCTCTGTCTTTGGTATCGTAAGGGCGCGAAAAATACACCTTGCTGCTCCAACGGCGCAAAGGGTGTGTTTTAATTCCCTTAATTATTCATGGGTGTGTTTTGGGCGTAATGAGAAATAAGCCAAACAGTTTGTCTGTAGTCATTACCTTTAAGAGACAGGTGCGTGCTGACTTCTGTTCATTTCTATTTTAAGAGCGCACAGGAAACTGACTGTGTGTCAGGCTGTGAAGATAAACCAGCAGCTTAGAGAAGAGTAAATTTATTTTATTCTTTATTCTGTTTACTGTTTATGTAAAAACTGGGTTTGCAACAGCGATCATAAAAATTGACATAAAAAGTAAAGAATTTATATCTTATGAATAAAATAATAATAGCAGTGAAATTAAAGTATAATGATAAGAATGATAGGAGATTATCAAATTTATACCAACAAACTAAGAACATTGGAATTATGGGAAAAAAAAAATATATAGCCTATGTTTAATAATTTGTTTTGTAAAATGATAAAAAGAATTAAAATGAATTAAAAATGAATAATATAAAATATAAAGTCATTAAAAAAACTAATTTTAAACAATCACAGGCTTTCTGAGAGTGTGCAGAATAATAAAAGTTTCAGTTTCAGTTAGTTTCAGTTTTAAATCATTGAAACAGCTCATCAAAACCTCAACCTATACTTTATATTTGACAATATTTGATTAACTTACAGGTCCTTACTTATTTTTATTTAACTGAACTGAGTTTTATATTATATTTAGCCTCGCTGAATTCAGCTCTGTGCTGTGAAAGAGAGAGAGGGAGAGAGAGAGAGAGAGAGGGAGAGAGAGAGAGAGAGAGAGGGGGAGAGAGAGAGAGAGAGAGGCGCAGCGCATAATCTGTTTTCAATTTGTTTATAATTCATTTACAGTGTTGGGCACATTACTTTGAAAAAGTAATTATATATAGTTATTAGTACTTCACTATAAAAGTAACTAGTTACCAGTAAAAGTAACTATTGCGTTACTTCGCCCCTTAAAAAAAAGTGAACAAAAGAAAATAAATGATGTAATTACTAGTATTATTATAAAAATAACAAACGAAAATAAACCCAAAATGTTGACAAAAATATAATCTAACGAATTTTTAAAAAATAAGAAACGAAAAATATTTGATATTTGACAATATTTGATTAACTTACAGGTCCTTACTTATTTTTATTTAACTGAACTGAGTTTTATATTATATTTAGCCTCGCTGAATTCAGCTCTGTGCTGTGAAAGAGAGAGAGGGGGAGAGAGAGAGAGAGAGAGAGGCGCAGCGCATAATCTGTTTTCAATTTGTTTATAATTCATTTACAGTGTTGGGCACATTACTTTGAAAAAGTAATTATATATAGTTAGTAGTTACAGCGCATAATCTGTTTAATAGCTTTTACCACTTACTTTTATGACTCTTTGTGCTGACACAATATCTTTTTACATACATCAATTTATTTATTTATGTAATTTTCTGTGTAATGGCAATATAATGCGTGCCTTACATTTCAGAGCGCTGGACGAGATTTTAATTTATGAATTAACATACGTAATATTTTAATACATTTGCCCTGGTGATAAGAAACGAATGCTAACATACAACTTTATATTTCTGTATATTTCAAATGTTTTAAGTTTTATATAATTGACAGGCAGCATCACACACCAGGGTGACAATGTGCTTTATTTTTCAGCTATAAAAGTGAAATTCAATTAAATAATAGCAAAATGAACTAAAATAAATTTATGTTCAGTCATACATCTTGGCATGTTCTCCTCCACCGGTCTTACACACTGCTTTTGGGTAACTTTATGCCACTTCTGGTGCATAAAATCAAGCAGTTCAGTTTGGTTTGATGGCTTGTGATCCATCTTCCTCTTGATAATATTCCAGAGGTTTTCAATTTGGTAAAATCAAATAAACTCAAATCATTTTTAAGTGGTCTTTTATATATAAAATATACATATATATATTGACTTTTCAATATATATATATATATATATATATATATATATATATATATATATATATATATATATATATATATATATATATATGTTGGCTTTTCATTATATATAATATTGACTTTTTGGTCAAATGTTGAAATGTTGAACTGCTTTATTTTGTTTTATTTTATTTTGGGGGAAATCTGTCTGGTTTAGGGCTCAGAGTTTAATAACAGGACACACTGTTTTATTTAAATGTAGGAGTTAAAAACCATTTAATAAACAAGCAGTTTATTTACAGTGAGTGCAGTCAGAATGTCAGAATGGCTAAAAATCAGTGACCCGTCTGAAGGAGCCGACAATGGCACAGGTAGCGCACCAGTCGCGGTACTTCCTGTACTCGCCGGGCCTTAGGAAGTACTGTCTTCCCCTGTAATTGGGATATTCATAGAAGATCCAGAAGCCATTCATCACATTACAGGAGTAAACATAGCGGTGGTGGAAGCGGTCAGACACACAGGGGCAATCATCCATGAACTCCATCATGTGGCCGCTGAAATCGTTCTTCTCATAGATCTTTAATCTGTATGAGCCTCTGTACTGTAGATCAGAGAAGATCATCCAATATGTTTAAGCATTTTACTTTAATTAATAGAGGACAACAAACAGCACCCAGTAATAAACAGAGCTTACCATAGGAATACTGCGACAGGATCGAATGCTGCTGCTGAATCCCATCCATCTCTGGTAGTCGGGATACTCGCCCTTCCTCATGAAATACTGGTGACCCATGTAATTTGGCCTTTCATAGATCATGAAACAGCCACTCTCCACCCTGATGGAGTTACAGCGGCTAAAGTACAGGTGAAGGTCTGTGCAGTCATTGCTGCACTCGTAACTGTGACCTTGGAAATTTCTGTCCTCGTAAAAGATAATCTGTAAAGTAGAGCAGGGCTGGAGTTAGATACTTTTGATATGTTTTTTTATGAAGACAATGATACAGAATGATTAATCAATAAAAACAAACAAAAAAAATGTATCACTAACAATGACTCACTTCAATACACAAAATGGCCCCAAAAATCCTACCTTCCCCATGGTCTCCACTGGAGAGATTCCACAGGTTTCCCAAGCTTTTTATAGCACCTCTTCACAAACAAAGTATTGTTATTCAAATGAACACACAGTAATAACTAAAGGCTACTGGCACATGTTGACCTTTGTGCTGGAGCACAACATTGGTTCAGAAATATGGATTTGTATTTGAAAAAAAAAAAGAAAAAGATAAATAATTACTAGTTTGGGGGGTTGGTTTCACATGCATAGACAAGAGAAAGGCCTGGTGTGGTATCCACACATCCACACACACACTCAGTACAATGCTTTAGAGAACAATATGGAACATCCCTTTTGCATTATAATCGTCGTGTAACAATGAAGGCAGTTACTCGGTTACTCCCGACTACATTGTCACGCAAACCAATACAAACCCTCGAAAACTCACTGTCAAACCTGTGCATTATTAATATTCTAACTTCAGTATGTCAGATTACAGATAGCATACAGTTAATGAATTTGATTAGAGCCTGTGGTGAAAATACATTATATTGCCATTACACAGAAAATTACATAAATAAATAAATTGATGTATGTAAAAAGATATTGTGTCAGCACAAAGAGTCATAAAAGTAAGTGGTAAAAGCTATTAAACAGATTACCTTCATTAAGATTTCCTTTTTTGAAAATCTTTTTTTTTTTTATTTAAATTTTTTTTTTTAGTTTGTAAGTCACACAACCCTTGTTGTTTTATTAGTATATGTGTATATGTGTGGATCTGGTTGGATGGGCCTAATACTCTGGTTCTAGACCCATCCCAATTCAGTAAGTTGGTTTTGCATATCGGTAAAAAATACATTTTTCACAGACACAAACTATACTGTGTACATTTTCCTCAGATATCTAAAATGTTAGCATTGGTACACAAGCTAACACTCTTCAATTCTTCATTCTTCAATAAACTGATGTCATAAGACAACCAAATACTTTTTCAAAATCTTTTTTTTATATTCACAAAAACTAATAATAGAGTTTATTCACATCATATTTCTACACCCATCATCAGATTGTTGAAAGGCTGTCATCTTTTCTCCTTTTTTACAGAGCTAGCAAGCCCTGTCTTTCTTTTTCATCCCATGACAATATTTTTGCTCTTTAATAACTCATCTAACTAAAGTCATGAGCTAAAGCCAGCAGCCGGAGTCTGAGAGAGCACAATTTGCCGTGCCCTTTCAAGGGTGGATAGATGGCGTTCTCTCTCCCTCAATCACTCCTTATTTGATGATGTACGAGAGCTGGGGATCCTGCACTTTCCTTTGAACTAATTGGATGCCCAGTGATGCTGCATCAGCGACAGTGACGGTTAGAGTTCATACGAATGGGGATTGAGTAATTGGCCTTTAAATAAAGGGAGAAAATTAGGCATTTGTAAAAAAACACGTAGGGATGGTAGCATTTTTGGGTTGTGTTGACATATGGCTTTTTCTGTGCATGATACAGATTTAACTTGCATTTGTAGATTTCATTGTAAACTGTGTTCACAGACAGAGATTTGCAAGGATTGCAGTATTTTCTAGTACAGAATCATGTTTTTTTAATGCAGTGCCACCTGTGGACCCAAAGAGCACCAGCATCCAGTATTAACTGTCGGCCTTGTCCCTTGTGCACAGAGATTTCTTCATATTCTCTAAATCTTTTGGTGATTTTACATATCAAAATTCAAATTAATTAGAATTTTAAATTAGTTTTTTTTTATAGATTAGCAAACCATGTTTGCTTCTAAGAGATTCTGACTTTCTTAGTACCAATGGTGTTGTTTAATACCTTCTTATCATTAAGTTTAAGTGAGCTAAGGATTCTTAAGTTATCTCACTTTGAACATCTAATAGGCGTTCTGTGGCCAATAATGGTATAACGAATAACGTAACAAATGACACTATGAATTTAGCTAATTGCATTCTGTTTATATTTACTTATTTATGTCACTTATAAATGTACTTATATTTACTTACTTATGTCACAAATGTCATTTATGTGTGATTAGTGTACAAAAAAAACATATTCAACACAATTGTGCAATGAAATGTATTAAGTTTAAATATTACAGAAACAATGCAGTTTTTAAAGTCACTTTTTAAATTTAAAATAAAAAATGCATTAAACCAAAGTGGCAGAGTATATTTTAGCAGATTAAATGTTCTGTAAATATTTGACCACTCCATCACATAGAAAATATTCTTGCTTATAATTAATTAGTTCATTTTAACAGGATTCATAACAAATTCATAGCAGAACACAATCACACTCGAATGTGGCAATGAATAACAGTACACAATGAATTATGAGGTATTATGCAGTATAGTTAGTACATCAGAAAAGAATAATGCACAATTTTTTTTTATTTAAATTAGTAGATTATATTATACAAGTCACTAGATGTAGTGAACTAGGTGTATTGATTACAATATATAACTTATAGCAGTTCATAGCTCAAAAATGATAAAAGTACAGTAAAATGCAGTAAATTACATGTAATTGTAAACGGAAAAAATGTAGGTACAGTGTTGAACAATATTGATTTAATACTGAATATTAAACACAGGATCGTATTTAGAAATAACAATTTTAGTCAGTTTAATAGGTCATTATGCGTTTGATAGATCCCACGCGTGCACTCGTGCCTCCCCAGTCACTGAACCTTGTGTATTCTCCAGGTCTTATGAGGTACATTCTTCCAGAGTAGTTGGGCTTTTCAAAGAAGAGCCAGTTGCCACCTATAACCTTACAGGAGAAGATGTTACTGGTATGGAAGCATTCCACTACATTGGGGCAGTCGTCCGCTAGATCCATCATTTGACCTCCGTACTCCATTCTCTCAAAAAGCTGCATTTCAAATGTGGCCTCCTTTGCCTATTCAGAGAAAGAAATAATAATAATAATAATAATAATAATAATAATAATAATAATAATAATAATAATAATTACACATGGCAGCCCAATTTAAGCAATGTGTGAGATCAGATATACTTCAGTTAAATCCAGTTAATATTAATTTTACCTTAGGGATCACACGACAAGAGCCTATTAAATCATTCAGGCCTGCCCACTCCTGGTACTCTGGATATTCTCCTTTACTCAGGAAATACTGCTGGCCTGAGTATTGGGGTTGCTCATACACCATAAAACATCCATCCTCCACCTTTATAGAGTTGCAGCACTTCAGGTAACTCAGCATATCTGCACAATCACTGCTGCACTCATAATAATGACCACCAAACTTCTTGTCCTCATAGAAAATGATCTGTAACACATTAAAAAAAAAAAAAGAAAAAAGAAAGAGCCTCATAAATGTTGTAGATTAGTTAATACATAATATTGCTTGTAGTGTATTAAATAATGTATTAAATATCCCATTTACAGTATTCCATTCTATTATGTATCATGCATACAAATAAAAAGTAACACCAGTGATATTTTACCTTGCCCATTGTGCAGCTGTGCTGTGCTAGTGTGCCTGTGTTTGCTGCTTTGAAGACATTTTGCACTTTTGAAGGCATTTATAGAGGCCATGACGTGCAGACTCTGCGTTTGCTATTCATATTGTAATTGCTGAGAGTTCTCTGCACTTTCCAAAAACATTATATTGTTTGTGTTCTGTAGAAAAAGTTATGATCTGTATTTGGGCTTTACACAGATGATATTACATGATGCTGTGACACTATGATTCATAATCATAATTTACTTAATATATATATATATATATATTAGAAAATATAAATGTAAAATAAAATAATGTTAATCATTCTGTGCCAAACACAATTGACTAATAAAATTAATTAAAGTGTTTTCAGTGCTTATAAAGTCTTACTCTTTTAGAGGGAGCTATTGTGGTTGTTCTTTTATTTAATCGACCTAAAAATATCTGATATATTTAATATAAACAAAGAATTTGCACATAATCTAACAAAAACAAAACTTGACATCTGACTGATTAAAGAACAAAAGTATTGTATTCAATCCCAAGAAATTCAAGAGGTTTCTAAGCTTCTAAGAAATTCAGGCTTACAACAGAACTCCCACAAATTTACAAAAACAACAAAAAAAAAGGTTTGTGATTTATATGATGATTTAGATGATATAGTCTATTGCTGACCTGTTCTGTCCCCAGTATTCCTGTACTCTTTTCAGGCTTACTCAAGTTTTCTTTCCTAGTACATATCACACTGCAAGCCATGTAAAAAACAGCTTATCAGGACACTGCAGCTTTAACTCCAACACCAGTCCAACCCTACCATAGTGTTCATACAGCCTAATGATTAGTATGCACTTCAAACACATGAACTGCAGATTAGCACTCATGGTATACATATATATATATATATATATATATATATATATATATATATATATATATATATATATATATATATATATATATATATATATATATATATATGACTGGTTTAGAGCATGATCCAGTGAACTAAGACAGAAATATGTAACTCATATATAAATGTTCTACAGTTCAAATGTAGATAAACCCTTCCGATAGACCATGCTAATATGTGCATATGTTTGAGGTGCTTACTGGCATGAAACGTGATATTTGACTTTATATACATTTGCCAGAAGAGAAAGGCTTTTTTCTTTTCTCAGTTTTAATCAAAAAAGCACAGTAGGCCTAGTGCAGTACAGATTCACAGTTTACATCTGAATTTACAATATGAATATATAACAATATTTCAATTATAAACCCAGTTTTTAAAACTGAGGTCATGTAGAGGTTGCTGGTTTGCTTTGGGGGATATCTAGGCGTTGCTGTAACAGAGTGGGCCTCAGTACCTACCATTCAAGGCAATGAATATGACCACTCAACTTTACAAACGTTGTATTCCTGTGACAGTTTCATTCAAAAACTGACAATGTAAACTAGTCCATTTCCACCTGTTTATGATTTAGGCACGTTTTGTCACTTTGTAATTTTTTTTCTTACTTAAATATTACTTAAAATTTTACTTACTTTAATATGTTTGTGCCATCTGAATACATGTACACATCATGTACAATGACCAAGAAACATTAATATATGAATATGTAACATAAGGAGCACAAGCCTTTTTTAATGTGTTGTACATCTTTATTGACAATCCAGCGGCAAAACCAGCAAATGATTTAAGCAGCAGTGATTTAAAAATCAGTGATCCTGCGGAAGGAGCCAATGATGGCACAGATGGCTCCCCAGTCGCTGAAGTTGCGGTACTCGCCAGGCCTCATGAAGTACTGGCGGCCCCGGTAGTTTGGGTGCTCGTAGAAAGTCCAGTAGCCCTCCAGAACATTGCAGGAGTAGACGTTGCGGCTGCGGAATCTGTCCTGGACCGACTCGCAGTCATCCGAGAATTCCATCATCTGACCCTGGAAGTCTGGACGCTCGTAGATGCGCATGCGGTAAGGCCCGTCACTGGTCTGCAAAACAAGCATTTAGGTACATCAACCTCTGCAGTTGAACTGGGACAGAGTAAGAAACAGAATGTACTTAATATAAAAATAATAATAATAATAATAAAAGTGTAGTAACTAGTTTAATATGTAGCACAGGAATTTTTTCCAATAAATATTGAATAATCAAAACTGAGCACAAACATCAAACAATGAAAATGTCAAAATAAATTGTGTACCAGTACATATTACACAGATTGGACTGAAAACATTTAACAGGAAATAAAGACAAAAGATGAAAATAAAAAAGAGGCTATATTGTCTATATTGGATGCAGCAATAAGAAAAAAGGACTCACATATGAGAATGTACGGCAGGAGCGGATGCTGTCGTTGTAACCCATCCAGCGCTGGTAGTCAGGATACTCTCCTCTGGTCAGCACATACTGATACCCAGAGTAATTAGGCCTCTCATACAGAACCCAGCAGCCACTCTCCACTCTGATGGAATTACATCGACTAAAGTGGGGATGCATGTCTGCACAGTCTGTGTCGCACTCAAAGGAGCGACCCTGGAAGTTCTTGTCCTCGTAAAAGATGATCTACAACAAAATGCAGATGTTAGGTACAGGTTATGAAGCAATAATATCATACCATGCAAACAAAGAACATTTAGTAGTACATTCTAATTTTGGAAGGAGAAACTAAGCATCATCATGGTCTTGCAAAATTCTTGTCTCTTTTTAAAATCTTTTTTTTTTGTTTACTTTTTTTTTCAATGTAAGATAATGTAAAAAGATTTTTTTATCCAAGTCATTTTGGAGCATTTCTTTTAGTCTAATCATCATATAAAACAATATAAAAAATGAAAGTTGTCAACTATTAAGACAAAGTTTAAAACTACAATATTTTTGCATTAAAAAGTGATGAAATATTGCATTTAAACTGCATTTTCATAGTGCATAGTGCTATTAATGGTCAGTCCATCTAAGCTATTATGTTCACAGATAACAGACTAATGACTACAGATATATACAGTATAAAAAAACATCTTTGTCCTTACCTTACTCATCTTGCTGTAGGTTCTGGAAATGGTCCTAAACAAGAGAAACAATCATACAAACAAGGGCATGAGGTCTCCTTTATAAACCTCTATCAATGATTGGTGCAAAGGCTTTATTTGTTATTTTAATTACAGGGATTTGGCGCACCGATGTTGCTGCCAAAAGTCTTGATCCACTGCATAGAGTAAAAAGCCCTGATTCATCAATGCAAAACTCCTAGCTGGCACATTACTGACCTCTGTTGCCCCACTCTATTTCCACAGCGACTAGAGAAACACTTCATGTTGTAATGTGCCAAAACTCCATTAAAGTTAAAACTAGAATAGCACTTAATTGCATTATTTAATGGTGCTTACACACATCAATGTCAAACCTAACAACTGCACAAAGTCAGGTTGATACAGGTCCTCCTCCCTTCCCTGTACAGTTTGCCTCATTTAACTGGTTAGTGGTAAATGTGCATCTGCAAAATGAACATAATGCTTTTTATTACTTGCATAAAATAAAAACACAGCAGCATGTGTTAAAATAGAACAAGAAAATACATTTTGATTCCAGTGTTTAAAATACAACCATCTTTATTCATAATTATACTCTTTATCTTTATCAGACCATTTCCATGCAAATTCTCATGCTATTGGAAGCATTTTGTAGGCTAAAACATTACAGTTTTACTACATAAACACATTAGTTATGAACTAGGTAAAAATGAATGGATTAACAGAATAATTAAAAATGTATGCAACTGATTGATTAAGATTTGTCTTCAGAGTACTCACAATAAAAAAGGAAGATAACACAATAAGGACTTAATACAATATGTATATAAAGATACTATAAATGAGCTGTTGGTAGCACTTTACTTAAACTCTGCTACATACTTTTGACACACCCAAGCCTTAAGCAGGTTATGACAGATGTTATATTCTCTTATAAGTAACAATTACAGTTTGGGTATATTAGGATTATTACTGGTAACTGTCATGTTCTATGACATCTGCAACGGTAGGTAACATTAACATTGCCATTAATGATTACATATGTTTTAACATGGTTAACATGGCAATGTTTTCCAAGCTACATTTTTTTTAGTAAGTTGAACGTTACGACTGGTTTGTAGAATGTTCAATCTGTCAAGTTTATCCAGTCCCAAACATTTTTATTTTTAATTTAATTTTAATTGTTATGTTTATTTGTTTATTCCTACTGTTATATATGGTCTTTTCACAATTGGCAGGTATATAAGGGAAAATCATTTACTCTTTAATTGTTCATGTTAATCATTTAAACTATTTATTTATTAGTGTATTGTATTCTATAGATTTAAATAAATGCTTTAATTCCTATGTTTGGAAAATGTTTAACGATAAATTCATTGAATATTTTTATCTGTGTAATATCAGTGTCTTTTTATAAATCTTTTTGTAATACTTTTTGTACTGTACATTAATTCTTAGAGTTGGGAAATTTACTTCAGGTGTTTCCATAATGTTACTATTATTACATCCAAGAACATTGCTTGTGTAACGTTACTGACTAGTGATTCTGCAACTTTTTTTTAAACATTGCTGAATGTTCCTATAATGTTCTCTTCCAGCTGGAGTGCAGCAGATTTAAAGACACCAAAATGTAATGTGTGAAGATGGACAACAGCAGAAAGGCCTGAGGATGATCGCTGACTGTGTAGCTTTTAGGCCTGCAGGGATTCCTGAGAACCTTCATAGTGCTTTCTTTGCTCTTTCAGGGAATCTTCACTGTCCTGTGTACAACACAGAAACACAGTACCAATTACATTCAAATTCCATTTTTTAGGGGGAACCATTGTGTAAGTGCTAAATATGTGTGTTCTAAATATATACTGACATGCCAAAAATCATGGGATAGCTGGAAGTATATTGATAATGATCAGGGGGTGGCTTGGGAATGGCCACACCTGTATAAGTTGTGTGTTAGTATAAGAGAGTATAAGTAAGTTAGTATAAGTGATGTGTTAGTGAGTGAGGCTGAGCATAACCCAGCATGCTCATGCAGAGTGAGTCTGAATAAGGCCTGACAGTGTGTGCCAGACGGATGGGACATTCCATGTCTTATATATGTTAAGGCATTTAACATTCCTCGATCTACAGTTTAATGTGTACACCAACAATATGTCACAGAAGGCATTACTACCCACTGAGCTGTCCACTGTGGGAGGTGATGACTGTTGGTATCTGTTTAGTGTTGTCCGTACAAAAAGACTAATAGAAATAGAAATCACATGCATGTTCAGTACAGGAGGTGCAATATGCCATCCCCTGCAGGTTTGAGCACATTTCTTTAGCTTTTGTGGGGCATACCAAAAGTCATAGTATTGAGTACTAGTTCCTGTCATATTATTTAGCATGTTAGTTTATAAAAGATAAATAAAATATATGATAATCTATTAAGAAAAAGGATGTTCATTTTATGTGGTCAGGTTCTTAAAAAAACTCACACTGTATGAGGATGAAGAAGAAGAGGAAGAGGAGACAGAGGGGGCTTTCTCCTCCTTATCCACTTTTGTAGACGCTCCCTTGTTACGCTCGCTGTTCCAGTGCTTTAACAATTTTGCTGGTGGAGAAAAAGAACAAATCACTTTGATTTGCTGTTTCATAATGATACTAACATGCACACATATTAATACGTAATTGATAGAGAACTGATTCCTTAATAAATAGTGTATACATACTGTGCTTTTTTGAATGTTCTACTGCCTTATATGAACTGAGCATGGCGAACGGGTGATAGGATAAGGTGAATGGGTGAATGATGTTGCTCTGGGTAGGTAATATGAAGAAAACAACAAGAACAGAGAACTTAAGATCAGTATGACTAATATATACAATGCTTCAAGTGATGCAAAGGTATTAAAATTTACTTATGCAATAAAAAAAAGTTTATGAGTTACTTTACTTTATTGTCCTGATGAGGACATGAAGCAGATGGTTTGCAGCTATACAAAGACAGGATATCTTCTACAGGTAGACTATTCTGAAATACAGACACAAAATAATACACTGACAGGCCAAAAGTCATTGGATTACACTATGTAAATTGCTAATAAAATGGGTTGGGAATGCACACACTTATACGTATACGTTGTGAGGTGTTATCTTGTGAGTGAGGATGAACACTAGCCAGCATGCCCTTGGCAAGGCAACGTGAATTATCGAGGGAGTTTGGGGAAAGCATGATAGTGGAGATAGTGAGAGTCAGAAAATGGGATATTAATTCCAATTTGGAAGTTGTGCAGATATTAAACATTCCTCGATCCACAGTGGAGTCATGTGTGAGTACAGCATAGAAAGCATTACCACCTACAGCGGACAGCACAGTGGGTGGTAATGATCAGAACTGTCGACTATCCAACATTATCTGGCATGTCAGTGTTTAGTTTACACACACAGTATATTAGCATATACTTATATAACATGCAGGGGTTGGACAATGAAACTGAAACACCTGTCATTTTAGTGTGGGAGGTTTCATGGCTATAAATTGGAGCAGCCTGGTGGCCAATCTTCATTAATTACACCAGTAAGAGCAGAGTGTGAACGTTCATTTAGCAGTGTAAGAACACAGTTTTGTTCAAAATATTGCAATGCACACAACATTATGGGTGACATACCAGAGTTCAAAAGAGGACAAATTTTTGGTGCACGTCTTGCTGGAGCATCTGTGACCAAGACAGCAAGTCTTTGTGATGCATCAAGAGCCACGCTATCCAGGGTAATGTCAGCATACCACCAAGAAGGGCAAACCACATCCAACAGGATTAACTGTGGATGCTGTAAGAGGAAGCTGTCTGAAAGGGATGTTCGGGTGCTAACCCGGATTGTTTCCAAAAAACATAAAACCACGGCAAAATTCAATGTGCACCTCAACTCTCCTGTTTCCACCAGAACTGTCCGTCTGGACAATAAATAAATAAACCAGGTGTTTCAGTTTCACTGTCCAACCCCTGTAGTTCTTAGAGGAACATTATATACAGATCTAACTAGCTTACCAAAAGCATCCCAGCAAAGGAAGAAAGAATCATAGCCTCTCTTTCCAGACGGTTTGGATACTGACTATGTCCAGGACTGATGACTCCTCTACAACAAAAAAAAACAAAAAACAAATAAAAGTGTGCACAGTTTTAATAAACACACAAACATGTCCGATTTAAACTCTTAAGAACTCTACTTACATGAGTTCTTTCTCAACTGGGCTCTTTTTTTCTTCTTTTTCCAGCCACCATAATGCTACACTTACAGCTAAATCATAATGTGCCTGTAGAGATAAGTGGAGATAGCAAAATAAAATGTTTCTGAAGCTGCCACAACGTTTCCTTACACAATTTTAATTCTACTGTTATTCTTTACGAACTAAAATGCACTCATTTGCACAAGGCTGAACCAAATGGACACTTTCAGTACAATCCACACAGTTATTATTAATATGTTATTCGTGATTGGTAATTTGACATTAGTGAATTTCCAAGCTAGCCACCAATGTTGATAAGTGTTATCTGGTTGTGCCAACAAGTAATCAAAAATCATCCTCAAGACAACATCCTGTAAAAAAAAACTCACATTACAATATAATCTAGTACAGCTAAAAAACTCAGGGATACAGTTGCTACACCATGAAATTCTAACATTGTTATAGAACATTTTTGGGTTTAGTCCTGCTGTTTTGTAACCAAAATTATACATCTATCAAACACTGAAAGTGTTGGTTAAAATTTTATTATCAATGGACCAAGTAAAATTCTCCAAAATGACTTGGAATAAAATAAAAAAATTGACTTTTTTTTTAACCTTTTCCTATATTTATAGTGGCATTAAAAATATTTGCCCCCTTACAGATTTATTTTATTTTTGCATTTTTGTCATACTTACATTAGTCAGATTATCAAGCAACTTTAATAAAAACAAAGATAACCTGAGTAAATATAACAAACACTTTTTAAATGATTATTTAATTTTTTAAGGGAAAAAACTGTCCAAACCAATCTAGTGTTTGCCCCCTAAACCTATAAACTTGGTTTTGCCATACAAAACAAATCTGTGAGGGGGTAAATACTTTTCCACATCATTGTATGTAGTTTTTTTGTGACAGCGAAAGGTTATTTTATTGTTTAATTATTTGTTCAAATAAAATATTACCTTACCATATCATCCAGCACTGACATGCCTTTTCCTTTAGGATCGAAGCCATTTTCTCTTAGTTTCTGCCCAATATATTCACCACTCATAAAAATAAGACAGACAGGTGCATAGATGTTATACTACACTAAATTACTGTTACAGATATTCTACTTTATGAGATTAATATTAGCAAAGATGAGAGAACACCCGTGAAGTTTAAGGGAGATTAATGTTTACAGATCAACTGTGCTGCACTTCTCATTCTATAAATCACATATAATAAATATACTAAAGGTACTTGTGAGCAACTCACAGCAGGGCTTCAATGTCTCGCTTTAATCGTCTGGATTCCATGTTTCAGAAAGTAAACACCACAGTCAGTCCTGATTAAGATTTATTTCCAGATGTACAAGTTTAAACAATATCTGAAATTACATAAGAACAGCACACAAAATACATAAAAACAAAGTTCTTTGTTTGTACAATTTACTGTGTTATTCTCCAATTGGAACATCTGCTACCAGGGGCAACAATAAACACAGCGTAAACCTGAAGCCCCATTTAGTCTGGCCAAAAACAGGAAATGCGATACAAGTGATATAAAACAGATATATTTGACTTGTCAAACTCAAGAAATATTGTGTCATCAATGGCTGTGCTTGAACGGATGTTTCAATTGTGGTTTTCACAAAGAATCTCAAAACTACAGAAAATTGTATCGTTAGACTGCATTTAAAATTAGTATGTGGTCAAAAACACCCTGAATCAAGATCTTTCAAATCCATGTACCAGAAGTCACACATCAGTGCAAAACACTCTACACAGGACATAGGATAATGTGGTTTTAGACAGAAATAAAAAGTTCATTACCATTATGGCTAAACAAATAAAATATTTTAACTTACCAAATGCTCATCAAGACAACACATAAAAGTTAACATCCATTCAAAAGGTAAACATTAGCTGAGTATAGCGTAGAGTACAGGAGACGCTCCTACACTCCAGCAACAGGAGACATATCAGGTAAACAGCCTATTCTGAATTATTCATGCAGAACCTGAACCCAGCCGTCACTTTAATAACATAGCAACCACCACGTAGATTCCATCATAGAGTCCTTCCTTCATAGGTCACTTAAAAGGGGAGGGGCAGAGGTGTCTCCGTCAAAAGAAATCAAATTAAATGAAAAAGAAAAAAATAAAACAGAATTTTATTGAAGACAATAAATAAGCATTAAAACTGCGGTTGCAATGTGGGAGAACGGATTTACTCCTTATTTTTCTTAGTCCGTTTCTTCATTTTGTCTTTGAACACAGGAGACCTTAAGAATTTGGTATCGGAGAACTTGTCGCCACGTCTCATTTTACTGTGAAATAAAGAAGCAAGAAAGCAAATTAAAAACAGAAACCTATTTAAACAGTTGCTACAGCTACCAACTTCTGCAAATGAACAAGATTTCAAGGTATTTTTTGCACTATAAGGCTCACTTAAAATTCTTTCATTTTCTCAAAACTTTCAGTTCACCTTGTAATTCAGTGCACCTTATGTATAAATTTACCAGTCATGTACTAAGGAGCAGTACAGCCTCAAAGGAGTATACAGGAGCTAAGCGCTAGCTCTTTCACTGTTCAGGGGTGAGAATTATTGGCCTGCAGCCTGCTGCTAAGCCCAGCTAGCACTGCTGGAGCAGCATTAGCATTAGCTGCTTACCATGCTAAGCGCTAGCTCTTTCGCCATTCAAGGTGAGTATATCAGACTGTAGCCTGTGCGTTTACCGTGTTAAAACAAGCTACATGGGACACCAAGACCACCCACCCACCCAGACCTGCTGAATTAGAAGGAAAACATGGCAACACCCATGTTCCTTTCTAGTGTCGCATAATGCATCTTATAATCTTATAATATGTACAAAAATAGAGCAGAAAATAGAAGTTTGACAGCGCGCCTTATAATCCTGTGCGCCTTATAGTGTAAAAAATACGGTACGTTTTAAAGGCACTATTGTGCATGTTAGCCATTTCTCTCAGAGTGTCTGAATTTTAAAGTGAAATTTGAAACATAAGTTCGAAGGCACTTAAACGCCCACAACGCACCATAAAATATAGTAAACATCACTGACTACATGAGCTAAATGTGTCCCAAAATGCTTTGAGTCTTGTTACCAAGCAACAGACAATGAGAGCCACTACAGTCACTTATATTTTCACAGCTACTTAGAAAACTAAACCTAACAAGGGAGTAGATATTCATTATAACCACTGCAATGGTGTCTTAAAAGAAAACAACCTATACAAACTGAATTATGAAACTTCTCTTGCCATAAATGTTCAATCTGATGATCTGGTCCGGTCTAGGCTTTTTTCCTGCACATTTAAAGTTGTAACAATACAAAAACAGTGCTTACCTGTTGAGAGGAGGCTCCTTGTACGATACAGGGGCTGCCTTTCTGCGGGTTCTCCCTGATGCACCATCATTTAAGTCTGTGTTTGTTAAGCTCTTCATTACTCTGTTATCTACAAAATAAAAAAACAAAGAGCATATCAACTTAAGGGGAAAATGCATGATAAAAGAAAGCCTAACTAAGAATTAAACATTTTTTGGACAACACACGTCAGATTCAGATGTTTTAAAGCAGGGTTTATAAAAACTTTATAGACTGTGTGACCAACAAACCCAACAAATGGAATTTCCAATTGTCTAAAGTTTTACAAAAGTTAAAAACTCAATAAATCAATCAATATATATCAATCATATTTTACCCGACTATTATCAAGTACAAACATATCGGTTTAAATTCATTTAATACATGATTAGGCCTGCCACGATAATATTATTTTTTGCTTATGTTGTTCCTGAAAATTATTGCGATAAACAATAATGTTGGCATTTTAAGACCATTAAATGGCACTTACATAATGAAAAAATAATATGGTAACAAAGGAATTAAACCCTTTTAAAAATATACATGTTTCAAAGCACAGAGGCATGGTAACTATAGGTCTGCCCCACACCATGATGTGCAGCCCTGGTCTGTCCCAGCTGGCCCACATTGGACCGGTATAAAGACACTGCCTCAGCCTTTACCCGAGAGATATGCTGATGATCAGAGGAAGGCTGAGGCAACGTGAACCTAAGACACTAAAATTAGGAGACTAAAGCAGGACCGGGTCATTCCCATGTTTCTTTAAGTTTGTTTTGGGTGTTGATGGAGGGCATTTTTCCAAATAAAGGTTTGTTCTGAGTTAATTCACTCCCTGTGTCTGTGTCTCTCTGTGTTTCTTATCCTCAGGAGCGCAGTCACAATATATGTGCATTTTGTGTTTTTGCCAGACTAGTCAACAAGCTGACATATCAATATATATTTTTATGGCAAATGTCATTTTACAGAAGCTAGTACTATGTCCTTTGACTTTAGCCATGTTCCATGGAAGCTAAAAAAAAATGCTACACTGGTCTGCAGTATGTGTGTGTGTGGGGCGCCTGCATTAAATGTGGATGCGATGCGTGTTAAACTTGTCTGTTTGCACGGACAATGCTAGCGAGACACTGCCAGACAAGATGTATTGGGAATGTTAAAAGCACAAGTTAAGAAAATGTCCTTAATCCAACTCTGATAATACAGGTTAAACTTAAAACTTAAACAGGTGTGGGAGTTGTGGGTACTTATCTAGTACTAAAAATCTTTAAGTACCTGGGGAACGACGTGGCGCATTCCACCCTGGCTCCTCGTAAATTTCCACACTTTGAGCGGAGGTATCAGGTGAGGGACGTTCGGCAGCGTCAGGACTATCGCATGTAGAACTCTCAGCAGAACTAACATCTAGAGATTCCCACGGCGGTCTCTCCTCAGGCAAGAAGTCGCTTTCTTTCCGTCTGAGCTCTTCAGTTTTTCTTGGAGTTGACTGTCTTTCGCTGCTATAATGAGTAGCAAGAGATTCCTCGACTTCTTCGTTTGTAAATAGACCGTCTTGAGAGCTACAGTTGGAGGCCATAGTCTCTTCAACAACATAGGTTTTTCTGCAGTGGTTCTTGTAGTCTTCATTACTTTGAGGTCTTGAACAGATGTCTCTCGTTATGTCAGGGTCATGGTTGTGAACAACAGATACATCAGAGCTGTCTAAGATGACGGAGTAATTTCTGGTTGTACTACTTGTCTCTTTTTCAGGTGCTTGCCAGGTGTATCCTTCAAGAGTAGAGTTCTGTAACTCTTGCATTGAGTGCTGTAATGCAGTGCTGCTATGAGTGCTGTTTTTTTCCTTCTCAATATAACTTTCAATTTGTGGTTCAGACAATTCAGTTACCAAAACGTCAACATTCTTTTTAGAGCTAGAACTTTGACCTCTGTTCTTGCCTGAAGCTGTATTTTTTTCTCTTGCTGTGATGTTCTTGCTTTTTACTTTTTTACTCTTCCCCTCTTTTCTAGGGTACTTGGGTTTAGGCTGCTGTATTGGAGACAGTTCAAATGAATTATTAAAAAGACTCTCATCATTGACAGATGAAATCCCATCCTCCTTTCGTGATCGGTCAATAAGCACTGATGAAGCGAACTGTAAATCATTTTTGTCTTCCAGTGTCCTTGTTTGCACTATTGGTCCACATTCATCATCATCTTGAATGTCTATTGGCTGGCTATCATTCACAGTGTCATTAGGAACAGGAGTCTGGCTTTCATGAACCACATACGTCCCTCTGTTATTAAATGTGTTGGGTTTTTTTTCTTTCTGAGAGTGTGACTGAGCTGACGTCTTACTCTGAGGTTTTCCACTTCTGTCATTGAGGATTTCGCTGTGGACAGAGGTCTGGTTTGCATGGACCACATATGTGCCTCGGATTTTAACTGTGCTGGGTTCGTCGCTCCTAGAAGAGCTTTTACTATGATGGTTTTCCATTTGGTCAGAGAGGATTCTGTCATTCAGAATGTCACTGTGGAAAGAGGTCTGATTTGTAGGGACCACATATGTTCCTCGGTTATTCATTGAGCTGGTTTCTTCCCTCCAAGCAGAAGTTTTACTATGACTGTTTTCCACTTGATCAGAAAGGATTCTGTCATTTAGAACGCTACTGTGCACAGAGGTCGGGTGTTCATGGACCACATACGTCCCTCGATTTTTAACAGTGTAAGGTTCTTCTGTCTGATAGACTGACTGAGCAAATGTTTCATTCTGATTGTTTTCTACATGTTCAGAAAGGATTCTGTCGTTTAAAACGCTACTGTGCACAGAGGTCGGGGGTTCATGGACCACATACGTCCCTCTCTTTTTAACAGTGTAAGGTTCTTCTGTCTGATAAACTGACTTCACACATTTTTTTTTCTTCTTGTTTTCTACACTGTCAGAAACTATTTTGTTGTTCATAGCGCTACCCTGCACAGAGGTCGGGTGTTCATGGACCACATACGTCCCTCTGTTCTTAACATTGTTAGGTTCTTCTGTCCGAGAGACTGCCTGAGCAGATGTTTCATTCTGATTGTTTTCTTCTACATGTTCAGAAAGGATTCTGTCGTTCAGAACGCTACTGTGCCGTTCATGGACCACATACATTCCTTGATTTTTCTCCACGTTGGGTTCTTCTGTCCGAGTGAGTAAAAGAGCTGATGCTTTACTCTTATGGTTTTCTACTCGTTCAGTGAGGATTTTTTGAGGGTCAGTGTTCACAGTGGCTGAAGGTTTAGTCAATGATATTTCAGTGCTCTCTTTCAAGTGTGATGCATTTCGGTCCTTACTGATAGATGGAATTTTAGTCTTCTTGCTCTTTTGTGGTCTTGACTTCTCCGAGATTGTTTTTGTTTTTTGGTTCTTTGCACATTCTTTTTCATTCTGAGGTACCTTTACAAGTGCATCATCTTTATCTTGATCATCAGGTATGTCCATACTTCCTTTCTCACCATGCTGAACTGCCACATCACTGAAATAGTCATCCAGTTCATTACTGCTGGAAACGCAATCTGATACAACATACGTTTTCCTTGTGTCTATGTTTTCTACACTGCGCTTCTGAGAACTACACGTTCGTTTGCTGGATTTAGCATGGCGAGAAGCAACATGAGTCTTTCTGCGTGCTGTGACCAACTCTGTTTCTCCAGGCAGGGTTTTGACTTGCAGTGGCAGGCTATCCTCTTCATTACTGCAACCAACAAGGGACGTGTTTACATTTACTTGAACCGGATCTTCAGAGCACGCTTTCACAGGTGGATTCAAAGCGGCATCATTTAGCTGTGTCCCTAGTTCTTGTCCATTAGAGGACAGAATGCTTTCTCTACCCCTTGTTAAACCAGACTCTCTGGGTTTTCGAGATCTTCTCGGATCATCTTCAGAGCTTTTCTTCAGCTTTGTCTGAACGGTGACTATCTCCGAAACATTGTCAACTATGGTCAGTTCCATTTCAGAGTCATATAGAGTATTTTGAGCTGTTTCAAAGCCTTTCGCAGGGCTAGGAAGCTTATCCTTGCTTTTGTCTGAACAGTGACTAGGTAGTTGAACATTCTCTCCTGAAACATTCACAGGCACGACCAGTGCGGGTTCCTGTTCCACACATTTGGTGGGAACTTGGGATGTGCTGCTTAGCTCAGGTAACAACTCATTTACTTCTTTCTCAGAGTGACAAGTATCTACAAACAGACAAACAAACCACAAGCAAGTTTTATAATATATGATAAAGAGAAATAATAACTGGACATCCACTAGTATTTAAAGGAGGTTATGAAAGTAATAAATTAATTCCACACCTTGAGTGACCTCTGCATTTAGGCTCTCAGATGCCTAGTAAGAAATAAATGGCAGACACTTTTTTAATAAAACCTCTACGAACAGTTTTGCAAAGATGACAATCTTAAAGTACTGGGCAACATGTAATTTATTACCTCTTCTTTGGAAATAAAGTCAACTGCCTTTGCCATAGTATTGATGGAGGATGTATAAAACTCACGCAGGATAGTAAACTATAGTGGAGAAAAGATTTGCCAAAATAAATTATGAATTATCACAAAAAATTATATAAGTTAAACTACTGAAAATCTAACACTTTTGGACAGAAATAAATTAAATTTGAACAATTACATGGCTATATTATATTTTTGTAGAAAAGAACTTCCGTTAACTACAGAGTCTCACCATTTGTTTGTTTTTGTGGCGTTGAATTGCAAGCTCAAATCTCAGGGCCTGAACTTCTTTCAGCACAACCACAGTCTCGGTCTCCAGTTGCCGGGTTCTCTGCTTCTGAGCCGCCAGAGCGAGAGCAAGAGCCTTGTTGTTAGTTTTCAAGGAGACCTTGAAGAATGACGATGTGTCTGAAAGAGAGTGTTACCAAACAATAGATCAGATGAGATTAGATAATATCTATGGAAATTCTGAATTCATTCAGGAGTTATATGAATGTATGACACTATGAGACATCTTTTTGTTCCTTATGTCACTGTTAAAATAAATATCTTACTGTTGAGTTTTGTCTTTATTTTGGCAGCAGTCTGCTTTATCATGCTTTGTTTCTTCTCCATCATCTCTCCGACAGGCATTTCAGCACAGGCTGCTAAAGAGTACCTATAAGATAAGAAAACCACACCGGCCTGTCACTATAATTGTGCTGCTGAATTATTGTACAGTACAGGGACATAACCTCAATCATTTATGTTGACCTCAATACTGCAAAAGTGTTTACTTAACGCACATGAGCCAGTTTGTTGACTTTGTTTATAACAAGTGGTTAATATTACAGGTTAATGATATCGTAATTATATTGGTATCAGACAATAACTGCTTCTTCTTCCTGTTTTTTTTTTTTAATAATCGGCCAATGTCTAATTGTTTTTTTAAACCCATACTTGCTAATGTATTTATTGCCTGCTAAAAAATACTATATTTAACCTGTTAATCATAAAAAAGGACTAAAACTGTGAACAGTCCATGTAAGGACCAACTAAACTAAATAAGTTTTTATTAAATTAAACGTTTAGCAGTTTAATTTTCTGACTGTATAAAACTTGGGTATAAAACTTGATCAATTTTTTCATTCAGTAGAAGAAGAAGAAATGGGTTTTCATCCAATTTTTCATTTCAGCCTTTCGCAAACAGAATTTTGAGAAAAATTAAACAGTAAATCTTCTCTTGATTTTCATTTTTGTATATTGTAACACAAATCTGATGACATAATCCAACTTGCAAAATGCAAAAATCTGAAAATATTTTTTCCCCATTTTTCCTGAAATTCCGATTGTGAGGGGGCAGAGATAAAAAACTAAAATGGGAAAAATGGATGAAAATGTATTACTTATTTCTTGTACAATAACTACATAAAATGAAAGAATGAGTTTTTAAATTTAATTTTCTATTTTTGCATTTAGCCTCAAATAAACGTTACACTGACCTTCCAACATCAAACACACCAAACAGTCCACTCTGAAACACACTATTCCCCAACTAACCTCATTCCTTCCAGAAAAGAGTTATCGTGGCAGAAACTGTAGCTACAACTAATATATTCACCATATTTAAAATAAGACAAACAAAAAAAAACTACTTTAGAATAATTTAACTTATATCATCTAATCTAACTAGTCAAGTAGCTAATGCAACACACTTTTAACGCTTATAGTTAACGCTAGCTAGAATTAGGAGTCTAAACAATTCACACAACATGAGGACATAAATATTCATATTTCCACACGTTAATTACAACAAATACTTTACAAACCCCTAAATATAGCCAGTTCACCAGCTAGACAGTTAACTAGGTTAGCTCGTTAGTAACCAGTTTACAGTTCAGCAGGTTAGCTAAATAACGTTTACCTACCGTTCGCACTCACCAGAGAAAGGTTTAACGTGAAAATGAATTCATTAAAAGTAAGTTAACTCCCTGAACTTCTTTAATAGTTATCTAACAGACTAAACGGCTCGGTGGAGACCTCATTGTGGCCGTAATCTTGTGTGTCTAAACCGGTAACTCACTAAAGCAGTAAATCTCTCTACTCTGAATTTAAACACAAACACAGACCCGCGGTTCCTCCAAACGCTTCTTCAGCGCCTCTCCCGATGATAAAAACTCAGTCTCTGAACCAACTCCTCCACCTGCTGGACAAGCAGCGGCAACAGCAATAAGAGCTCAGAACGCCGTATGAAGGGCAGCCAAACTCCCTGATAAACCTCACCACTATTATCTTGTACAAGTGGATTTATTTTAGAAAGAAAAAGGGACACATTTACAATTTAAACACAATTAACAAGTATTTGTATTCTCTGTGAAGAGCTTTCGCTTGGACTTTTATTTTGAAGGAATTCGAAACCGGAGGTCGATGTTTTACACTTTAGCGCTGCACTCACTTGTCTAGCTAACATAACATTCTCATTGACCTGTTATAGCAGAATACTACCCCAAACCGCTAGAGGGAGCCCGCGAGTGAGACCAATATGAACTGATGTGAATGGAGCTAAACGGCTAAAAATACAAATTAAAAATAGTAATTAAGTACTTAACTGGAATGTTATTTTGAGTTTGCAAAGTAGAATAATGCATTTTTCTAAAAACCTAAATAAATTATACTTGTTTGTTTGCATTATTACACAGAAAACATTTTTTGTATAACAAAGACGCTAGCATTACTGCTACTCCTCGCTGACGGATTGGTGAGCTGGTGATGGACATACAGCCAGAGCACTGAGTATATATATTTAAAAAAAACCTATACTGCAGTTTTAAAGCATTATAAATAATGTATTCGGTACTGAACTATTTTATATTTTTCTGTGTTAAAGAAATTAGAACATTTTCTAGTGTAAAAAAATAACAAACATTAATAAACTTTGATTTTGTTCATGTGCTCCACATAAACTCATTCATTTTGGTCTCACTCGGAAGAGATTCGTAAGTGGGTGTTCTCCTTTGTAGAGATTCTCTGCTACCACCCATATGATTTATTCTAGCTATCAAGAAAGCTAACGTTAGCTAGCTGGCTAACCCTACTGGTTATACTATATAAAGTCGAGGGTGAAATATCGTTGTGTTTTCAGTGAACACAGAGCAGGACTGTAGGGAGAAATGGATGGGCAGCGCTGGTTACCACTGGAGGCGAATCCAGACGTATGCAGCTTTGCTTTTACTTTCATTCAGTTTAATAGACAGAAAACTAGCTGGATATCGCTATTCAATGAACCCTGTGTCATTCTCTCATCATAAACATGATGATATCTGTTCGGCTAGGATATAATACGGCGTTATAGTGAGAGTCTGTCTATAACTGGCAAATATAACACTGATTCTGTGTTGATGAACTGATTTGTTTTTATTTCTCTGTTTTTCAGGTTATGAACCAAGTGAGTAGATGTCTCAGAAATGTGGTACATGGACAGAGAATCAGACAAAACATTCAACATACACCACAGAACCTCCAGTGAGCGACAGAGGCAGGGAAGAAACCCTGAGAGGAACCAGGGATCACATCTATCTTATATTATTATCACATGTACTATCACATCCTACTCTGGTCAGACAACATATACAAATGAATGTAAAAAAAATCATTAGACATCCACAAAGGTCTAATTCAAGTAAATAGACAAACAGCAGCAGTGGAATCGTTTAGAAAATTAAAATTCTAGATAGAGTTAATATAGACTTTAATGTAATCGTTACTGCTGTGGGTAAAGGGGACACCTGACTTCCAGAGACTTCCATCAGTCTGGCCAAACAGGTGACAGGGTCAAACTACATGCTGCTCTGGAAAAAAAATGAAACCACTTCAGTTTCTGAATCAGTTTCTCTGATTTTGTTATTTATAGGCATAGGTTTGAGTAAAATGAACATTGTTGTTTTATTCTATAAACTACAAAAAACATTTCTCCCAAATTGCAAATAAAAATACTGTCGTTTAGAGCATTTATTTGCAGAAAATGAGAAATGGCTGGAATAACAAAAAAAAGATGCAGAGCTTTCAGACCTCAAATAATGCAAAGAAAACAAGTTCCTATTCATAAAGTTTAAGAGTTCAGAAATCAATATTTGGTGGAATAACCCTGGTTTTTAATCACAGTTTCGTGCATTTTGGCATGCTCTCCTCCACCAGTCTTACACACTGCTTTTGGATAACTTTATTCCACTCCTGGTGCAAAAATTCAAATAGTTCAGCTTGGTTTGATGGCTTGTGTTCATCCATCTTCCTCTTAATTATATTGCAGAGGATTTCAATTAGGTAAAATCAAAGAAATTCATAATTTTTAAGTGGTCTCCTAATTTTTTTCCAGAGCTGTACGGTATATCGATGCTGTCCAATGAAAAACTATTTTAGTTTACAATACATTTTAAAAACCCAAACTGTCCCTTACACTGTGTCAAAATGTAATGATGAAAGAACCAATGGAAATTATTCAGAATGAACTGAAATGAATTATTTTTACATTTAATTTAATTGAAAAGTAAGAAGGTTTCATCTCTCTCCTGTAAATTTGCTGTTTTGGAGACACATGTTTTTCATTGGACAGCAACAATATACTGGCTGATGGACTGAGACAGAAAAGTTGTGGAATAATTTAAGTATACTTTTTCTCCTTATACTTACATTTTTACCTATTTAATCAGAATTCCAGAATATTAAAAAAAAGGTATACTTTAGTTGGCTGTGCTATTTTTGTACTAGTAATATACTTAACAAAATATATATTTTAATTAATAAACCTTCATTTTGTGTTGCTTATACAAATGAACACTGTGCTCATGTACCTTTTTATGTATTAAAACTGTACTTTAAAAATTTACTTCAGTTAGTTTAGTCTAGGTAAAATAACTTTAACTGCAGCAATTAGATGTTTGTTTTTACCAGTTTTTACCAGTTTATCCTCCCCAAAATGAATGTGATGTTAAATCTATACTTTAATTACACTTTTGATTTATATTTATTTAATATGTTCAGTTGGACAGCTCAAATATACAGACAAACATACTTAAAGTGGTGAACATAACACATGAGTAATATACTCAGTATAAATTTAGTGCAAATGTATATTATTTTGTCATTTTAAATACACATAATTAAGTACAAATTAGTAGTTCCAAAATATCATAACTTAAGTACAGACCTATTTTAGCATGATTTAAGTATACATTTTACTCTTTCACAAGATAACTTTCTGCATTAGGGTTAATAGATAAATAATTAACCTTTGGTTTAAGAGGAGCCATGTAATCATTGTAGTTCCCTACACTCACACACATCTTACACACGCCTGTTATTTATCTCTGTCACAATTTTTCTGAGCTGTCCAGAAACGTGAGTCACTAATCTGCAGATTGCAAAAGCGTACAATGTCCACACAAAAGCCCCAGTAGGCGGTACTCTGAAGTTTTAATTTAATCATGGAAGATTTAAATTAATAACACCATCACCAGCAATCCAGTGGCCCTGCTAAAAAAATCTGTCTTACCATGAATTTTTATGTATCAAAATATCTTGTAGTTTTTACGACAGCTGGGACTGGTATCTACATGGCAGTTTGGAGATGTTTACGGTTTGGATCCAGAGCTCCTTACAATGGTGCCCAGGCCTGTGTGTGCTGTTCTGCTCCTGTTTCCTGTGACAGAGAAGGTAGGATACTGAGATGCTTTTGTAAATCTTGGCCTTGTTCAGTTGTATGTTTTAAACATGATTGTTTGAATGTTGGTCTAATAGTTTGGTCATTGACGAATTGCATTTGAAAACCATCGCCACATAAATTACATATTTTTTGAATTATTACATGTTTTAAAAGGACAGCTGCATGTTCAAAAGTTTAATTTGTTATAGGGAAAGTTTCTAAAACACTCTCACCCTATGTTTAACTTATGTAGAATCTATAGATTGCATTAACATTACAGTCTGTTATTTCCAGTTTTCTTCCTGAAGACCTAATGTATAAAGCCAATGATCACTGTAATCAATCATCATATAAGCCTTTTTCTCAGTTTACCAGACACATTACCCAACAAGACAACACATCTAAAATCTGTTAATCTAAAAGAAATAACAGAAAACCTTTGAAAAGAAAAGCCCTAATTCTTCATTCTTCACAGTGAGGAAAAAAAAATCTGCTTAATTATTTTTTCTTTTATCAACCACTCCCCAATGTTTGCCTCTAATGACAATATACCTGAAATTAAGTAACACTGATGCTTAATACCTGAAATATATTAAGTATTTTTCTATACATATACTTATTCTATACAAATTAATGGCTCTGTTGGAAGTTTGATGGCAATTTATAGAGCCATGACAAATCAAAGAAGCCTTAAAATGCTTAAAGAAGCATTACAATTATTATTAGCATGGCAAAATGGTTCTTCATAAAATATATCTTAAAAAATCTTCAATATAGCACTATTGTTTACTGTTGGAAACATTTTTATTTAAATATTCCATTCTGTGCATGTAAGCAATTGATTTATATATCACATTTTACTTTATATATTCAGTGATTTTATTACCAAAGCTGCAGATTTAAGCTCTGCTCTCCCTTTTGGCTCTGCTATTTACTTTATTTTATTTTTTTATAGTACACATATTCAACAGTTAACGTTAATTAATACACAGAAAACCTCGCCCTGTAGGATTCATTACATGTATCCATTAGCAGACATATAAACTGCAGATCATGTTTAAGAATGTCAGCTCATCTGGAATGCCAGTACTAGAGCAGTGTAGGGGGAACACCAGCCAACCTGAGTATCATCTGACTGATATCCTGCCATTTGAAAGAGCAGGGTATGAGTAAGCTTAATACAGACAGGAGGTTCAGAATACCCCTTCTTTTTACAGTACATGGCACTGTTTAGGAGAGAATGATGTAATGTAAAGCAAAGCTTCTGACTGAATTAAATTGTAATAAACATTATTTAGATTAACTTTTTTTAACAATGATGTTTGATTCACCTGGTAGATTTACAAGTTTTAAGTATCTATAAATGGCAAGTTATAAACGTAACTTTCATTCTACTTTTATCTGAATTTCAAAACTGCATTAAAACCAATATAAATAGATATAAAGTTAAACAATAACCATGTTATTTCAAGTGTTCGTGTATCTGTTGTGGCTAAAATGTTTTCTTTTCTGGTTTTACAGTATGAATCATTTAGACTGGAGGAAGAAGCAAAGATTAAGGCCCAGGGGCAAGAAGTATCCCCAGACGTGTACTTCATGAGACAAACTATTGGAAATGCTTGTGGCACAATAGGATTGATTCACGCAGTGGCAAATAACCAAGGACATCTTGAGTTTGGTAAGTTGATCTTTAGAGTGTTTTAGTGGCTTTATGTAGGCCTGTCACGATAACAAAATTTTCAGGACGATATATTGTCCCAGAAATTATTGCGATAAATGATAATATTGTCATTTTAAAGCGCCACTATAGAAAATGCTTTTTTTCCCTATTTCTGGGCTCCCAAAGGATCTTTAAGACAATATGCCACAGTAATAATATACTAGCATAATACTATTACACCATTTTACAGTGTAAATAACTTTTTATTATTAAAAACTGACATTGAGCTTCCAAAATAAAAATATTTTAATATCCTAAATAAATGAAACAAATAAAGTACAACAACCCTGGTACTCTATAAGTTCTGAGAAAACTGCGCTAAATATTAAACAGACCTTTATAAAAAATAAAGTAACAAATAGATGAAAGTAACATTTACATTAATAATTTTTTTTAAACTCTGGACATAATACCAAAAGGCACTTGCAGATTCTCTTTTCTGATTATATATGTATATGCTGTAAAACACAAATTATGCGTGCGTTTGCCTCAGACAAAGAGCCGGTGAGAGAGCAGCTCTAGAAATCTAGCGCTCTAATGTAAACAAACTCACTTGGAGACCCGATGGCTGTTTCGACGTCGGCAAAAATGATCGCAGTTTAAAAAATGATCGTCGATAACTTAATTATCGCGACAGGCCTAGCTTAATATAATAGATATTTACTAATTTTACATTTACGTACTCACCAACTGGTCACTTAATTATCACCATATTGCATATATACTTTATGCAATAATTGTCCATTTTATCAATTCTGTTAGCCTCCTTTCCCCCTGTTCTTCAAAATCCTGTGATCAGGACCACTACAAAGTAGGAATCATTCAGGTGGTGGGTCATTCTAAGCACTGCAGTGACAGTGACATACAGTATACAATATTTTTCTTTGATACAAGCTGTTAGACTTAATCAGTCGGCTTAGTTGATTGGTTCCAGTGTATATATTGTTGTAATGTGAAGAAAGACCTAAAAAATCAAAAAGTGAAAAGCAAAGTATCCATTGAGAAGTTGGTTACAGGTTCTAATTGCCTGTGTTGCAAGGTTTCTTGTTCGTGAACATTTCTTAGTGACACTGAGGTGTTTAAAACCTCCAGCAGCACTGCTGTGTCTGATACACTCGTACCACAGCAACTTGCAAATAAACCACCACCAGTGTTCCTGCAGTATTAAGAATGATTCACCACCCAAATAGTACCTGTTCTGTGGTGGCCCTGTGAGGTACTGACCATTAAAGAACAGGGTCCAAGCAGTTTAACAAAGTATGTTATTATGGGTCAATGTATGGTAAGTGTAGCTGAGTTTGTAGAAATAAGGAGGCGGTTTTAATGAGTTGTCCATATATAAATGTATTTTCTCCTTGCATGATACTTAATAATTGCAAATGTTTACTTTGCAGAGCCCAACTCACCACTGAAGACATTTTTAGTGCAGTCCTCCAAGTTGAGCCCAGAGGAGAAAGCAACTTTCCTTGAAAAAGATGAGGTTAAACTTTTTATGCTGTTTTTTTATGAAGACAATTGAGACAATGTGTTTATGATTTGCTGTTTGTGAAGTTGCTTTATTTAAACTTTTGTTTGATACGGTTCGTATTTTCTTGTTTGCAGAGTATCCGTGTAACACATGAGTCAAGTGCTCAAGAGGGCCAGACAGAGGTTTGTGTTCTTCAAATTCTAATGTACTGCATGTTATTAATGTTATTAACGGTATCTGGTTTAGCTCTGTTCGGTGCTTGAAGTAGTACTGGTATGTAGTGACGGAGACATTTTTTTTATAAGAAAACTGGTCACCGGTTTTAATCTTTTTGAGAATCTGAGCCAATCAGCTTGTTGTTTACTCCACAAGTAGTGGAAGGTGGGGGGAAAACAAGTACAGTCAAGTGCATTAATGAGACAAAGGCAAAAACTATTACATTTTTAGTTTTTTTTTTATCTGATTTTATTAGTAGTTTAAAACATGTTTTGAAACATAAATCGTTTTATGGGTTGTATGTAAAAAACAAAATTGGGTTTTAAAAAAAGTGTGTTTTTGAAAATAAAATTAATTTATGGATGCTGTTTTTCTTTTTTAGGCTCCAAGTTTAGATGAAAAAGTAGACCTGCATTTTATTGCCTTGGTAAATGTTGGGGGACATTTACATGAATTGGGTAAGCAACTGATTATTCTGAAGTGCAATTGATTTATTTAAGCTTACTTAAGAGATGCTGCTGCTCAGCTGCTACAAACCTAATTTCTTGTTTTGTATTTTTGTTTGCCTTTGCAGATGGAAGGAAACCTTTTCCAATTGTTCACGGAAAAACCTCAGAGGACCGTTTTCTTGAGGTAAATATAGTCAGCCAGTTAAAGAGACAGTAACACTGTAGATTCACGTTGTTTTAGGCTTGCGTTAAAGCTCCACTAGGTAGGATTGAGTCTGGTTTGAGTTCAGAGGAGCTCCGGCACAGACACTGCTATTCCCCCTATTACACCTCAATGGAGTGCTGCCGTGAATTTCAAGCTGTAATTTTACTTCTTTAAAAAGTTTAAAAATCAAGGAAATCCTACCTAGTGCTGCTTTAAGTTGAATGCAAACAGTTTGTAGAGTTGTATCTTCAGAGCTTCGCTGTAAAGCAGTGGAACTGCATTTTCTAGTGAGATGTTGCACCACCCAATACCTTTGTGAGGAGTGTGAGCAGCATTTATGATTCAGATCTAATTATCCAGCATGTTTCTAGTGATTGGTCATCGCATATGAGTAGTGGCTGTTATTGCAACAAAGTGAGGTCTAAATTCCCTATTAATTTTCTTTTTTTTCTGATTAACCTCAGATAAGCAGCTTTACAGACTTTTGGACATATAGTGTACTCATATTGTGCTGAAAGAAAGTTCATCAGGCGAAATTCTAAATTATGTCTGTGAAATATTGTGTTTTGTCTGCTTGTTTGCAGGATGCTGCAGAAGTCTGCAAGAAATTCATGGCACGTGATCCTCAGGAGCTTCGCTTCACTGTGGTGGCTCTTTCCAAAGCATAAGCTGCTCGCTCTTTTGTGTTCTACCAAGACGAAAACTGCCAATCATTCTCAAGTGCTGAACATGTTGGAATGTTTGCAATTTTACAGAATAGATTTTGATAAAATGGTTGTTTGCTGAAAGCTTTGACTCTAACACCTGCAAATTTCCCTGACCTGCTGTGTTGCTCTAACCCTAAAGTGCAGACTATAAGTGAACTAAATATGAACAATTAAATCTGTGATTAGGTAAAAGAAAGTATTAAATCATATCAAAATGCTGTTTTATTGCTATTTGCATTAAAAAAATGGTCCACTTTGAACTCTCCCTCCTACCAATGCTCTAATGGAAATAATAATGATGGGTTTCTTCAGATTTCACAAAAGACTGGATGTTATGTTAAAGTCTCTAAACTGATCTGGAATCGGGAATGATAATATTTGGGTGTATTAAAGGTTAAGCTGTTTATAAAAGCTGATGTGTTGTGGTTTATCACATTTCCAATGATTGCATTTTCTGTTGATAGAATTATTTGCGCTGTCCTGTGGATGCCCTTCTTCAAACTCTTCAAAATCTTTAAACTGTTCATTTAACCATTATAAATATTGATTTTAATGAAATTTGAAGCAGGAATGTTTTTTAGCTGGGTTTAATTTATGTACTGAATATGTAAATGGAAAATGATTCATTTCTGATGTTTGCAGTCTGCCAGGCTACGAAGGGTAACTATATAAAATGAAGCACAAGTGTTTTTTTATTTCCAAACTGAGACATTGCATATTTTTTTTACATGAAAACCTTATACCTCCAATGTGGCAAGAAGATACTTAACTGGCAACTTTATTCCAATAATTTTAGAGCATTTTTATTTCATTCATAATAAAATAAAACTGACACATGTTGATATAGCAACATTGTTTCAACGTCATATGTTCAACCTTTATTAAACCATAGCTCACTAAAATTAGAAAATCCTATGGTTAACAGTGTTAACAATAAACTTACATCACTGTAGTAAAGCTGAGTATAACGAAAGTAACCCACCACTACCAATCTGATTCAACATCTGATCTCAAAAACACTCAAACAGTAAAACTATTAGAACATGAACATAGGGTTAAATTAAAAAGCAGTTACTGCAAATAGAAGTTTTTTAAAAATTATATAGAAATGTAAAATGCTGATTCAAAAGGCAGACGGTTGAGAACATTATGTTGATACAACGTTTAAATATTAACGTTAGCACAACCATCGAACATTAAATGTTGATTCAACATTGTTTCAACGTTGAAACAACAACATACATTACTTTAGTCATATTTCAACCACATTTCAACGTTGAAGGTCGGTTGTGTGCCAGCTGGGATACCTCCACATTAGTTTCACTCTTAAATCATGGAAACAGCACACCAAAACCTCAACCTCTCCTTTATCTTTGACAAAATTTGATTAACTTTACTCATCTTAAGTTTATTTAACTGAGCTGAGTTTTATATGGGTATGTTTGTCTGAACTCAGCCCCGCGCGCTGCGAAAGAGACAACCCAGCTGGCATACAACTCAACCCTCTGCCTTTTGAATCAGCATTTTACATTTCATCAACATATAATTTCTGAAAAAGGTTGGATGGAAGCATGGTCGTGGTAGTGGGGGGAAAAGTGGACCTAACTAGCCAGGGCCCAAGTACGGAGAGGGGCCCATGAAAACCCTGATTTTTTTTCTCTCATGTTCCTTGTGTACTGGCATGGATAGGGGATCACTGACATTGAGAGTGTACAGGACCCAGAATTAGCTGCTTCGCCCCTGCTCCTCTCTTCCTGGCTCCTCCTCCCTTGTGCTTCTCTCTAGTGTGTTTGTCTCGCTTCCCAGGATAGCCTTTGTTGTTTCCCTCGCTTACGCTTTGCGTGATCTCTGTTTCCACCCGTTTTCGCTTCACACCCGTTTTTGTTACCACCCGTTTTCGTTTCCCACCCGTTTTCGTTTCCCACCCGTTTTCGTTTTTCGCCCGTTTTCATTCTCCGCCCGTTTTTATTCTCCGCCCGTTTACGTTTCCCACCCGTTTTCGATTCCATCAGAAAACAGATTACCAATAATCCCCCTGCAAAAACATTGAATTCAACCACCTAACTAAACGTTTTCCTTGTTACTGACAGGAAAAAATGCCATGGCAGGTTTTTACACGTGTTCTACTAGTCTAAATAGATTTCCCGTTGTTTTCCCATATGTCACCACGATCAAAAACACTTCTCTGGTCGCTGACTATTTAAAGTCTCGTCGAGCGTACCTCTTTTTATGGCTCATGAATATTCATGAAGCTTATCAGAGGCTAATCAGAGGCAGCCATCCTTGCGCCCCCAATATAAATAATATATATAAAAACACCAGCATTTTACACACATTTCTGTTGGATGATGTGTTGGTCACTATGACATGCAATTTTAATTATATGTATTATATAGTATATGATATTTATATAGTATTATTAATATTTAAAAATAAAAAAGCATGGCCAACTATAGGTATTTAAGGTGTAGTAACTATAGGTCAATATTTTATGTATAAGCATAAATATTGAGTTTATTTAGCTTATTTTGAGTTTAAATCACTTAAAATGAGGTTAAAATAAAATTCTAAGACTGAATAAGAGCAATATTCATAAGTAAGCAAAATAATCACAAACTTACAATAAAAAAAAAATCAATACATTATTATTTTTTTCCATTCAGTATAGTAAAGAAGAAAAATAAAAGTTAATCTTTTCTCGATTTTCAAATGTTTTTTATTTTTGTATTTTGTAAGTCAAATCTGATGGAATGATTCAACTTTTAAAAAAAATGAAAAATCAGAAATTAAAAAAGAAAATATATATTTTTATTTTTTCTAAAATTCCGATTGTGAGGGACACAGAAATGGATGAAAACTTAATGAATTTTTACATTCAATTTTTTTGCATTTAGCTTCAAACGGTCAGAAAATGTAACTGATAAATGTTACACTGACCTAAAACAGTTCCAATTTCTCGTGGCCACTCGGAAAAACGAATTGCCCGCCCCTGCCTCAGAATGTTCAGTGGTGTGTTAACTGCGTGTAGCCGCTTGGGGGCGCAGTGTGCTGAAGCCCGGCCTGCGTGCCGCTGCTGTACTGAGAGCTGAGCGGCGGTAGTAGTAGAGCGGGTGTGCGGGTCTGCAGCTCGGGGCTGTAGGAGAGTTAATTGGGAAACTTTTCTGGAGAGCATGTCGCTGTTCTGAAACCAGTACTGTAACCTGTGTCTGGAGCTGTGGAGGCCTGCAGCGGTGTGCGGTTTAGTGGAGGTATAGTGATGTTAAAGGGCTGTGTGAGGAGCGCAGGAGCGGCGGGGCAGTGCTGTGAACAGGTAAGAGTTCAGACTGGAGACAGAGTGTGTCCAGCGTGCTTCATTATTCCACATACAGCTTAAATTAATTAACTAATTAAAGGATTTTAACCACCAAATTAAAGGAGACTGCTGTAACTTACACTGCACTGTTGTTTTTTCACTGCTAAAGTGTAAATATTGCCTAATGCCTAATTATAACTCTTGCTGAAACATAATGACACAGATTAACATTTTCATATTGTGTGTTCATTACAGTGGACAAGATGTATTTACTTATTTTTTTTTCTCTGTTTTGTTTCACATAACACTAACTGAGACCTGTTGTTTATCAGAATAGACTATTGACGAGCCAATGAAAATGTTTAAAAGCCAATGAAACAATAGTTTAGCCCCGCCCATTGCCCACTGAAATAAAACAACACTACAGCCAAAAAGGCAAATTAAAAAAAGCTAATTTTTACTAATTTTATGTAATTTCTAATCACACTTTTCATCGTTTTTTTATTTAGTGTTTAAGGATGGTTTGTGAGCATAAAAGTTATTAATCAATATCAAATCTAAAATAAAAATGTTAAGCATATCAAATAGATGCAATCCAATAGATGAAAAAAAAACTGTTACTCTTTTTAGTTAATTGAATGTATTGTTTATATAGATTTTATATTCGAATATTAGAGTCTTTCTTTTGTGTGTATTACAGACAGAAAACAGTGTTGTTGTTATTTTTTTAAATATTTTTCCATCCCTGGCACATAATTCAGGTTAGAGGTGGGCGATAGGGCCCTAAAATAATAAAACAATATTTTACAGTATTTTCATGAGAACAATAACACTAAATTAAAAAATATATATATTTCAAGAATACACTACTGCAACAAAATGAAAATAAAATTTTATTATTGCATACAATATAACTGATATATTAAAAAAATACAAGAATTTTATCAGATTTGTAACAGAAGTCAATGATCCAAGATGTCATGATACTAATAATAATGCACTCCAAATATCTCCATATATCCAGGACTGAAGTAAAATAAATGATACTGAACAAAAAGAACCTGTCTCTACTAGATATATAATGGGAAATGAGAACAGTGTGAAAATTTCTTTTTGATAAAAACAGCAAAAAATGAGTACCCTAAAGTACCCTGAGTGGGTGATATGGCACGATATTTCAGGGTATAATATTGTTCATGATATCTGAAAATGTTGGCGATATAAGTACGATACGCCCCTATTTCAGGTCTGAAAGGGTTAACGCAGACCCTCCTGTTTGTAATGTCCTTAAAGGAAAGTCTATTCAGTGTTCAGGACTTTTAAATTTAAGGGGGAAATTGAGGAGACATGTCTAACTGTTGTGTTTTGTAGGTTGTCCAGACTGCAGACTTGTGAATCAAGACTCAGAAGAAGCTAATCTACACACACACACACACACAAACACACACACACACACACACATACTTGTGGAGAGATGGAGTGGAGTGAGTCCTTGTCTGAGTGTGATGCAGCTCTTACAGAAGCTCAGAGATGGATGGAGGTAAGAAATTATACAGCACTTATAAAAACATGAAATTTTGTTTGTTTTAAGAACACTGGCAAATATTTATCAAACTTCTCAGAGTAAGAATGCTGATTCAGGATCAGTTAAAGTTTACTACATTTTTAGATCAGTACTTTTACTCTGAGATGCCTAATAAATAATAAGGCCCATTCTTACTTAAGGTTGATTGGGCCATAGAGGCAAATGAGACAAATTAGAAATTTTAAATAGTCCTTGATGTAAAACCACATCAAAATGAACATCTACAGTATTACAGAACTTTGTCCTTTGTTTGGCTATTTTTTTCCATCAAGAAAGCTCCAAAACTCCCAATCCCAATCACCCTCAAATCACCAGGGTGCTGCTACCTCTTTCACTACCTTTATTTAATAAGGGATATATCTGTACTAAATTTGCAGTTGCTTTTTTCACTTTAAAAGAACACAGTTGAAACTGATGGGTCACGGCGTACCTTTCAGGGTACATTGCTCTGTTTGTACGTCTGACAGTGTATAATACGATATGATATTTGAGAAGTAAATAAATAAATAAATAACAGTCGGTAGACTCATCAGGGCAAGGACAGGACAAAAGGATTGTATGGAACAAATAAATATACTGTATATAGTATATATATAGTCAAGCTGTGGCTTTGAGTATAGGGCTGGATGATATTGCATATGTGTAATATCATGTTATTTATAATACAAAATATGTCATGATGTTTATTTGTTATGACATCTAGTTAGAGAAGTTAGAATGGATAAAACATTAGAACAATCAAGGTGGTGAATCTAAAGATACTGGCAAAAGCTGACAGTATGAGCTGTTTTTATGTAGCATTCATTTACAGCACTAAGTCCAATATATCAGTACTTAGTATCAGCTTTTTGTTTCCAGCAACTTTAAAATGGATGGTTCTTTAATGGAAAGTTTTGGATACTCTATAACCTTTTTTCAAATAGCTTGTTTTGTATTTATAAAAATAGTGTTACCACTTCAATGACATTACTAAAACTGTACAGCTAATAACCATATAGAAAGCTTTATTTATTTTATAGTATTACTGATGACCACTTTGGACAAAAACCTTGTATCTACAGCTGTTTTTTTTCTCTCTTTTAATAATGTGAATACAGCGGTTGTTACACTGGATGTGACTGCATTTAATTATGAATGGACCAATATAAATGCATTCTGTAAAGCAGATCATATTTTTTTTGCATTGATTTCCACTGAAAGTAAAAAAAAAAGAATCATTTTCCAGTAAAGTTGACATTTTGGAGAGTTTTTGTGACCGCAACAATATTCTACTACATGAGCCCAAAGAGTAGCCTGCAGTTTACATTTGTTTATAGTCATTCACTAATAGCACAGACACCATACCGGGATATTGATCTCAATAAATAAATAAATCGTTTTTAACTGATTAACGCAAAATACAGCTTTGTACTTTTTGCTTGTCCTATTCAATCAGACCATGTGGCGCTCCCTTATCCACTTCAAGAACACAAACGATGTGGATCTCTCTGGCCTTGTGAATTCTTCTCTCAGCAGGGGATGGCAGACCAGAGCACTGGCTGTAACTAAACAAATATTGTTCTTATTTCATGAGGGGTGAATCTGAATGCTTTCACTGTGACATCAGCCTGCAACACTTACACACTGGTTCATTGTCATGGGCACAGGGCCTTGGCAGGGCTGTTTCAGAGCAGCCTGGTGCTGATTGCTCCTCTGTATGGAAAGGTAATGTGTCATTGGGCCCCTCATTTGAATGATTAACAGTTTGCCAGGCGTGAGGGCACACTTAACAGAGCTGTAAGTGTGTGTGTGTGTGTGTGTGTATGGGTGTATGGGTGCAGGAGGAAAGGGCAGGTTGTTAAAGTGGACTGAATGGTCTGGAGTCTGTCACATGCGCACATTCTTTCTCCAGACTCCATGGCTGTGGCTTTAGACATTCCTGTTTTGCTTCAGCGATGGCATAGTTTGAAGGTTAAGACTGGTACTTAGCTATGGTGTGAGGAACTGTAAAGAAATGTCTGATTTAATCAGCTGGAATGATTTAGAATGATATATCTGTAGTCATGAGCTCTTTAGTTATTGTTTATGCTGTTTTCTGCATGACACTGGGTCACATGTGGTTTATGTATTTATTTATTTATTTATTCGTTTGTCTGTTAAATATGTTGAAAACTGCTTATCGAATCTTAATAGTTTTTTCTTTTTTGTAATTATTTTTAGTATTTAGTACCTGCTTATTTTATTGCTTTTATTTAGTTTTTTTAAGGCAAGGGTATTACAAAGTTAAAATGAGTTTGTCATGCTGTTGTGTAAGTAATTGTCTCTACTGTCCAGAGAAGTTTTCTTTTAGATTTAGATTTATTGATGTGATGATTTGATTGCATTCAGCATTAAGATTGTTAGTGAGGTCTGGGTGTTGGATTCTCGTCAACCCACCTTATCCACAACGCTCCAGTTAATCCAAAAAGTAGGCTTTTATATTGGTATGTTTCCAACAGCTTTATGTTTATCTGCTCCAGAGATTCCTATTCTCTACTGCAGGGGTGTCCAAACTTTTTTTGTTGGGGGCCAGAAGGAGAAATATATTTGAAGTCACGGGCCACAGACTCTGTAATAAAACAAATAATGAAATATACCAATTTAAATAATACATTTTCCTGATTATTTCATTTACACACCATTTTACATGACTTACTATCTTTATCTTTGACAGTGTTGTGTAAACTAAGATTTTTCAAATTGATGTTTCATTTGATGATGTCTCTTAATATAAAAATCGTTAATTACGGCAACTTTTAGACTCTTTTGCCGTTTTCTGCAGTACAACTGCGCACTCTCTCCGCTTTTAGACTCTTTGGCCCGTTTGTCTGCGCTACAACTTCACTCTCTTTGGCCAGTTTCTGACACCTAGCGTTCAAACTTTGAATCTCACATTATAAAATCCTGCTTAACAGCGGGCCAACTTTAATTCTATTTCTAAAATACCTTGTGGGCCGCTCTAAAAAAAGGAAACGGGCCGCAAATGACCCGCGGGCCGTAGTTTGGACACCCCTGCTCTACAGGGACAAGACAATGCATTTAGTAGAAGAGGTGTCCACAAATATTTGGACATATAGTTTATTTTGTATGTATGCTACAAAATAAATAAATGCTTAATTTTGTGCATTCAGGAAAAAAGTGTATCAAAAATAGAAGGTAAATATCATAAGCTGCATATTAACTGATATGAAAAATTGTGGATGTAAACTAAGGATCAATTTTAAATTGTTAAAGTCTCTGTAATCTTTTTTGTTCAGTTCATAATCTGACATTGTTCCTTCACTTTAGCTCTTAATGTTCTTCTCCTAAATCCACGGGCACTAGACCAGCAGGCCCTACTTCTTGACTTGGAAAATGAGAATGTTGTACACTTGGCATCAGCACTCATTAGTGTTCAGTGTACCCTGTGATTGCATAAGGATTAAAATGCTTTGGCCCAATTAATGATGGGCTGCATTGCGTGTGTCCACACAGCTTAGAAAGCCTGGCTGCTCCTGCTGGCCTGAACAGAAGCTTTGTGTTTGGGTTGTTTGATGCTAATATGTAACTGTTTTAGATTCAGACCTCGCGTCATATAATTGAGCTTCACAGCTGCCGCAGCAGTTTTCTGCCCTAACCCTGTAATGGCACTGTTAATGGATTCAGTAATCCAAGATATATATAGGTATCCTCAAGTGCAGTAGAACTTCTAAAGCCCTGTTAAGTTAAGTTTGAAGGAACACTTTTTAAAAAATCTTGTTACTTATTTTTTTACTGACCTTTATATGGTCAGTAGTTTGGCAGTAGTTTTATTATTATTATTATTATTTATTTTTTTTATTCATCTTTGATTTATTAACTGTTTTGATGTTTTTAATGATTTGTTGCTCCAATTCTAATGTCTACATATTCTCAAAAAATTAGCAAACATTATTGTTATATGAGTTATATGAGAAAAAAAGGGATTATGGTGACATGAATACTTTTCTGTACCATTTCTTAATTAATTTAAGACTTAAATAATTTGTAAAATGGACCATTGAACTTATTATTGCATAATATATATTATAGTGTGCCAATATATGGCTCTGTATGATAAAGTAGAACTTTTATTACTATTAGGAAGAACAACAAGAACAGTTCATTTACTGACTTTGACATAAATACAAGGAATGGTGTTGTTGATTTGTAACTCTGTAACTTTAGTAACTAATAGGATACTTTAATAAAATAAAAAAAGTGAAAAATGCACATTTAAGTGCCAGAAGTTGAACTTACTTTAAATGGTTGTTGATTTCATTAAATTCTTAAATGTATTTGTCCAAAAATACATTTTTAGAGTTATTTAAAACATATTTAAAACATAACAAAAATGAATCAATCCGCCTTAATCTTAAGAACATTACACTTATGTTGTATGTTTTCATTGGTTCTGGAATGTCTGATACCCTTAGGAAGCAGCAGGGGTCAGGATTTCATGTTTTATGTTAGGAGAGTGGAGCTGTGGGAAAACAGACTTACTTGTGTGTATGCAGCAATTTCTTTACATTTTTAAAGTTTTAAGGGTGTGTCTAAAAATATTTTGGCTATATATATATATATATATATATATATATATATATATATATATATATATATATATATATATATATATATATATATATATAACAGTGAATTTAATCCAGTTTCATAGATATTTTCACAGTCACCCTCTATTTAAAACGTGCTGTATGAAGGAAGGTATGCTATAAAAATAAACTAGAATGCTGCTTTTATTTTGCTGTACAGTTCTGAAGATGCAAGTACATGTCCTGTGAAGCTGTATATCTAATGGAGCAGAACAATGGTGGGAGCTACGTTTGGAGGATTTTTTAGCCAACACCTATTGATCCTGGTGAAGCCAGTTCTACCTGTTTTACTCGCTCAGGCCTCCTGAGACTGACATTGCCCTGTGCCCTCAAACAATACCATCTTTCTGATTTCTTTTATGATGTGTATTTTTGGGTCAGGTTATTTTTTACTTGTTTGTGGTAGTTTGTGGTAGTTGTATAATAGACAAAAAAACAAACATTTAAAAAATATTTTACGTTAAACATATTTTTAACTATATGTTGTTTTTTGCACCTGAACCCAGAGTATTACCCAATTAGGCCTGACACAATTATTACATACATTACATTGCTTCATCAGAATTATTATGCATTATTAAGATAATGCATTCATCACAATCATTTTCTTCCTTTCTTCCAAAATTCAACATGTTAGTATTCCTCAACCAGTATCTACCTAGCCTAATAAAAACAGTTTTTGGACCATAGTACATTTAATCTAGCAAATGTACATCTATTATTTTCAATATTATAGGATGTAATATGCATATTTATCACTTTATTAACATAGAAACTGCATTTAAATCTACCATTCAATAAATTGGCATTCTTTTTCATAATATTTTGTGCTCATTATTGCAGTAATATTACGTCTTATTTAGCCTTGCTAAAATTGTTTTGCTCTAAAATAGTTAATCCGTTAATGTTAACGGTCATATAAATATAATATTTCAATGACAGTTAATTGTGATCTGAAATTGAATGAACCTAACTGCTAGGGCAGCAACAATTAGTTGACATAAGCAACAATGTTTATTCTAAAAAGAATTGTTGAAGTTTCAGGGCTGATTAATGGATAACTTGTAGCAGCACCACACTGCACAAAGTGCTGGGGACAGAAAAGCAATGAGAGAAAGTTAAGGGCTCGGTTCACACTCAGTGTGGTCAAAAACATTTCCAAACACGACAGAATACATATTTTCTCAGTAAATATCAGAACACTTCACATTTAAATGTCTTCTGGGCATTTAAATCACATGTTGGTCTATTTCTATATTGTTGAAGTGTAAGAGAAAGCTAGGAACAGGAGCCATACCTACAGAAAACAGAGAAGAAGGGCATGACAAAAATAACCGTATAGACTAATCTGAAGAATAATCAATATACTACCAAAATAAACATTAGTTGCAGCCTTTGTGACAGCGCTACAGTCGATACCAGTGCTTGTTTATTTTTCTTCCTTTTGCAAGTTAAAGTCTGCCCTCCCCTTGTGGAATCATTTGGGACTTTCTACTTGTGTTTATTTATTAAAGTCTAACAGGTCTAATGTACAGTATTGTGGAAATGTTTTAGGTACCTGTGGGAAATCTAAGTAAAGAAAAAGCTTCTTATCTCTGCAGTAAGTGTTTATTAGCTTAGTAAAAACACTAGCATTACAATAAATACGAACAGCAAAACATCTCCTTATCTCTCATCATCCAAATTTAGTAGTGTTATTTCTAGTTCTCATCATATCAACACCTGGTTTGGTAAATTTGGTAAATCAGGTGAGCTGCTGATGGAACTAAACACACATGCTGGCTGAGGAGCATCCAGGAGAAATCTGGAACTAAACTTTGTTCTACAGCTTGGCACAGGATACAACCTACTTACCTAAAAATAAAAAAAATCTTGTTACCTTTTGCTGTATTTATATTTATTTGCATCTGTTTAAATCATATTTGGTGCTTTTTTCAGGCAAAAACACTCGTATTGCTAAGAGAAATGAATTAGTGTAATTTGCTTAATTAGGTGCCTAAAACCTTTGCACAGTACTGTATGTGATTACTGAGTCACTTTTCTTTACTGTCATACATTCAGAAGCAGTTTTGGTAGGCTCTAAAAGGAGCTAGTGTTTATTTTTTGGGATTAGCCAGTGAGAGTGCATGTTGTAATCAGGGGGTAATCACAATGTACATGCTTCCCAGTGTGGGTAAGCAATAACAATAGGGTGCCTCTCCTCCGTATCCTGCAGAAGTTGCTTGAGATCATTGGAAAGGCATGAGGCTGGAGCTGCACGCTGTATTGTCACATTCTTCCAGATGCTCTTGTTTTCCGCGGTTTGGCTGCTGGGCTCCTGCCCTGTTTGCTGAAGGACTTGGAGCAAAGTGAGGCAAACTCAAGATCTCACTCGAGAGAATACGCTCTGCTGATGATTTGCTGGTCCTTTCAGGATAGGAACTCTGGAAGCCTGGAACATTCCTCTAATTGCACATCTTACCTTCTCACTCAGTGACTGTTGCTTCCTGTGTTTGTTCTCTCTGTACAGGCGGTCACTAAGAAGAAGTTTGGGAGTTGCAGCTTCCGGAGCTCTCTGGAGAATGGAGTACTGCTGTGTGAGTAAGTAATACTGTTTTTCACTTTGCACTTTAGTGTAGTTTTGATATGTATCTTTTTTTTTTTGACAGCAAAAAAAAAAAAAAATTTTAGATGAGTTTGTCGATTTGATTCAGTATTTTTTTTTGACTCTGTAAAAGCTGTTTTCTGCATTTTGCAAAGGTCCAAATAAGCCAAATAAATAAATAAAGAATGCATGCAACATCATTCAGCATGTTTTGTGCTTTTGTTGAAATGATACAGAGAGTGTTACTTTGGTGTAGTTCAAGGAAAGTGAAGGTAGGCAATATAGCGCTAAAATAATATCACAATATTTTAGGATCTTTTAGCGATAGTTATAAACTGCAAACATAAATAAATATAAAAAATTCAGTTAATAGCAAATCAAGTAAGAAAAGTGTATATATTTTTTGTGTTATTCAGAAATGATGATGATGATATTATTGTGTACAATTTGAAAATGCACAAAGATATAGTCAATATTGAATCTAATATGGTTCCGCTGTGTGAGTAAGTAATACTGTTTTTTACTTTGCACTTTAATTTAGCTTTGACATATCTTTTTTTTTTTTAACGGCAAAAAAAGCTTAGACAAGTTTGTTGATTTGATTCAGGATTTTAACTCTGTAAAAGCTGTTTTTACATTAAATAAATGTGTAAATAAGCCAAATAAATAAATAATGCATGCAACATCATTTAGCATGATAATTCTACATAATTAATTATATGAAAAATAACCCTAAATCTTCAGTCAATAGCAAATCAAGGACAAAAGGTATCTATTATTGTTTTATTCAGAAATTAGAATGATAATATTGTGTACAATTTGAAAATGCACAGTGGTGTAGTCAATATTGAATCTAATATGACAATTTCTATACCACTGCTTTTGCGTTGTGTAAAAATTGCATTTTTCTTACCTTTCATCTTGACATTACCTTCAAATTAGGAATTCCAGAAATTGCTAGAGAGCCGCCCCGGAACCAGTTCTAAATTTGCGAGTATGATAAACATGCACATTCAGCTGGGCGCGGCAGCAATGTAGTGTTTGTGTTGTTATTGTTTCAATGCTTTTGCTGCTGATGTACCAAACACTGACCTGCCCCTTCCAGTAATTCTTGACTAGGACTTATTTTGTCTGCTTGCACTTAGGCATACTTTTTAAGCACAGCCTCAGAAAGCGTTTTGGCTGGCAGATGAAAATAAAGAATGAGGGGAAAGTGTTTACAGGACAGATGTAATGAAGTGTTTTGCAGAGACCTGAGCACTATGCCAGTCTGTTGGTGAGGAGGGAGGGAGGTGGAACTTCTGGGTGGGGGAGGCTTTTTGGAGGGTGGGTTTACTCCAGACAAGCTGGCCAGTGCAAGCTCAGGGTTTTCAGCTCCATTTCTGAACCTGACTGGGTGGTTCTGGGCTGATGCGTGGGCAGCAGCACCTCTGGATCGACACGCTGGTGTCAGATCAGTGAGTCAGCAGCCTAATGATGAGCTCTGTCCATTACAGACGCTCACTGCACCCTTTCTGAACCATGCGCTGCACACAGCCTTTTGCTTAATTATAGTCTGCACTGAGCCAGTAACTCGGCTGTTTCCACACTATAAAATAATAAAAAGGGTGTAGTTCAGGAAAGCTGGCCTTTGTAACATTAACCACTTTTATCCATATAAAAGTTCTGCTGAATAAAAAAAAAACAGATGGGCAATATGAAAATAACGCTCTTAACAATTCTGAACTATGTGGTTTCTGAATATTATCATGAACATTGTCAATAAAATTAAAAAAAAATAAATAAAAGTCAGATTTAATAATGCAGACAAATTACAGGGTCAAAGGTAATTTCTGAAGTAGATTCTCTGGCATTGTCTACTGGGCTGGTCAAAACATTAGTGTTAGCAGGGCCAGACACAGCTTCCTGTGTGTTGTTCCTGGAAAACATTTAAATTAAAAAAAAGTAGATATTTACTGTTTAAATACAGTGATCATCATGCTTTAAAGATAAAAAAAAACTATATTAACTGGATGTTTTGTTACAAAAAGTGTGAGTTAATCCCGGTTAATTATATCTAGTTCAGGAAATGTTGCAATGAAACCATTATTGTAAAGTTAGGCGGTTTTGCATTTTTTTTTATGAGGCATAATTTTGTAATTAATCTTGTGCATGATGAAAAATGTATTGAAAAAAGTATTGAAATATATTATTGACTGGTTTTGGAATAAGGGGTGAAGTTTTATTTTGGTGATCTTCTCCTTTAAAGTCAGCACGAATAGAAGATCATTCATGAGATCACATTACTTCTGTCCCATGACGTGTTTGTTTTTGAGTAACACGCTGCATTAGAAAGAAGCTCTGCACTTACTCACTGTTTATACTCAGTGAATGGTGAGAATGCTGGGTTTCTGAATCAGTTTCTTTGATTTTGCTATTTATAGGTATATGTTTGAGTAAAATGAGCGTTGTTGTTTTATTCTGTAAACTACGGACAATTTGTTTTTCCAAATTTCAAATAAAAATGTTGTCATTTAGAGCATTTATTTGCAGACCTCCAATAATGGCAAGAAATCAAGTTCATATTCATAAAGATATAAGAGTTAAGAAATATTTGGTGTAATAACCCTGATTTTCAATCACAGTTTTCATGCATCTTGGCATGTTCTCCTCCACCAGTCTTACACACTGCTTTTGAATAACTTTGTCACTCCTGGTGCAAAAAATCAAGCACTTCTGCTTGTTTTGATGGCTTGTGATCATACATCTTTCTCTGTATTATATTTTCCACCTTAACCACTTTTAAGTGGTTTCATTTTTTTCCAGAGCTGTATAATTACAACTAAAAGACGCTTTAGAGACCCAGCCCATTAAATCTGATGGAAGGTTGTGAGAATAAACTATTATTGAAAAAGGATACAGCTGTCTATTAATAGACTCTGTCACCTCATTATGGTCAATTCAATGCTATCAGTCATTCCCAATCCTGGTCCTGGAGGACTGCCTGCCCTGCACATTTTAGTGTTTATCTTTCTCCCAATACACCTGATCCAGCTAATCAGCTCATTAACAAGCTGTTTCTGAGCTGAAGGCTGTGTGTTAGAGCAGAAAACTACTAAAGTCTGGTGTTCTCCAGGACCAGGGTTGGAAATCACAGCTGTATACTGTTGACAGTTGTGTTTATTTTTGCAAAGGCCATATGATTAATAACTAGAAAAGGAGAACTACATTCCTAACTTATCTGAGTCCTTCAGTGCTTCCTGAGCTGGATTAGGTTTTGGACACAGAATACGTAAAACTATTAAGGGCAGGGGATTCCCAAAAGTTTGTATTGAAACATGCAGTTAAGATTCCCAATATAATAAAAAAAATAATATTGTGTATCACAATAACAAGACTGATCACAATAAAGATCAGATATTGTTATAGTTTCACCCCTGACACCATCCCCTAGTAATCCACTACCACCATTATGTTTTCATATTATTTTAATTCCAGGCTCAGCACCGTGTTCACAGTGAAAGTGAGTGGTGCTCTCAGTTGCTCTTAGAGTGTTTTCACAGCCTATAACAGCACCCTTTATATTGTTAACAATGTAACCAGTGATTTGCTTTTCTTAAACCAGTCAAAACCAGTTAAAGGGTTGTTTTGTCCAGAGAGAACTACAATTAAAGATAGGATGATATGGCCCAAAATAATATCACATTATATTTTGCGATATTTATATTTTGGGCAATAATGATATTCTTGACAATATGACAAAGCACTGAATAAATAATCTGCTATTTGTCTATATCATTGCATACAATATGATATGACACACCACTAAATGAGTTGTAACAGGAGCTAATGATTCCAACATGTCATGATACTAATAATGCACTCAAGATATTCAGGATTGAAGTAAAATCAATTATACTGGACATATATATTCTGTCTCTATTAGATATTTAGAGAGAAAAAAAAGTTGTGCCCTTGTGGCCTATATGGTGCTAAAATAATATCACAATATTTCACTGTATTTCTCCAGTAACAGTATTTAAAAATGTTGGTAATATTATTGTTGATTATATGACATGGCACACCCCTAGTTGTGAGCATTGTTCATAAACCAAAATTCATTTATTTTAATTTTCCAAAAATATGGCCTGTAGAAGAATATTTTTTTCTATAACTGATTACTTCCACACTTTGTATAGTTTTTGTATTTATATATTCATGCATATATTTTTAAATGTCTTTTTAGAGTCTTATTTTTCTTACTTTGCTCTCTTATTATACTACCACTATTGTTTGTTTCTACTGTGTTGTGTAACTGCTAGTGGCTGCTAAATTTCCTTTGGGATCAATAAAGTATCTAGAGATGGATGGATGGATGGATGGTTGGTTGGTTGGTTGGTTGGATGGTTGGTTGGTTGGTTGGTTGGATGGTTGGATGGATGGATGGATCCAGATACATAGATACTTTATTGATCCCCGAGGGGTAATAATTTGGGGAAATTACATAGATAGTATCCGTCTATCTATCTAATGTTGGAAGCAAAATATTTGTGTGTCTACCTTGTTCAGATCCCTGTGAGAGTCTATAAAACAAAGGCATGTGTTAAACATTAAAAGCCATAAACAGTTTGCAGATGCACCTTACTACTGTTTGTGCTCATAATGAAGTTCACTAAATCTGTTCTCTCTCTCTTTCTCCCTCTCTCTCTCTTTCTCTCTCTCTCTTTCTCTCTGTCTCTCTCTCTCTCCTCAGTCTAGTTAACAAGATCAAGCCTGGCATTATCAGGAGAGTTAACAGACATTCCACACCTATTGCTGGCCTTGTAAGTTCCTGTTTTCTATTGTGTTTTAATGTGGAATGCATAATATGTCTGTAGAACCGAACACAGCCTTTTTTTACGTAGTGATTGAAAAAACACATGGTTATGAACAATCTGCTACCACAGCCAAAAAATGTAAATATTTTGTACCACGCTAATTGCATTTTTATTTTATATCTGCTGATTCATTTAGAAATACACTTGTCGTAAAGATTCCTCAGCAGTAATAAAATGGCAGTTCAGATTAAACCACCCCTCCACTCCCATAGAACTACATTTCATGGCAAAATGCCTATTTCACACACTGTACAGACTTGACCCAGACAAAATGTTCCTCATAATGACTTTACCACTAACCTAAAAGGTGATTTATCTGCCTTTTCACACTAAAATCACATGAAATGTCTTCATCCACATATTGCTTTTTTGTTTGCATGCTGTACAGTTCAGTTCTGTGGTGAGATGTTTTAATCTTTGCCATGAACAAAGAAACATTAAAACTTAAAGGTGTCATTCCATAATTTTTTTTATTCATTTTAAAATGTATACTTGTGGTCTCTAATATGAAAAAAAATGCCATGTGAGCTGTTTTTTGTGAAAAAAAAAAAAAAAAAAAAAAAAACTGGTGATATGGTATAACTCTGCTTTAGTCCGGTGGAGAGGGGAGGCTGTTGCTCATGAATATTCATACATACAAACATATCGCCTCTGATTGGCTAACTGTGACAGCGAGAGGGACAACAGTTAGAAACGTTTTAATATAAAGACATTTTTACACTAATAACTAATCTTTGCAATGTCATATGTTACTTTACAACATGTGTAATGCCCTGCTAAGTGCAGTTCAGCAATTAACTTGGTCTTAGAGTTTCTGTAAAACGTGAAATCCACTGGAGATAAACACACATAGTTGGATAGTCCAGGTCCAAAAAGTAAAAAACCACCCAGGCAGTTGGAACAAAACCCTGGGGTGGATTTTACTTTTATCTAGTGTAAACAGAACTGTTTGGCTGGTGGTGTTCCATAGACAAATTCTAATCATTTGATCATTAGCTCTGAATTACTGGGTAAAGCATAAAACACTGATGTGTTATTTACACAAATAAGACAGGAATGAACTGCCATGTTGTTTCTAACACTGTTAGCTCCTGTCTGAAAGAGATCCCTGGTTGGCTTCAGCTCTGTGGGCGGTCGCGAGCCAAGGTGGGCAAGGCCATGAATACTAATTTATGAGTTGACAGAGACACAGGTGCTTTTTCCGATCGACTCGTTTTTCTGAACATTTTCTTTTTCTAGCTACTGCAGACAATGTGGGTTGAGAAAAAGTTTCATGTGCAGCATCCATACAACTCAAAGAGACCTGTAGTATTTCACAAAGAACAAGAAAAAGTGGATTTTAGCAGAAAGACACCTTTAATATCTCTAAAGACAGCATGCACATTTTATCTGCAACAGTGAGTCACATGCACAGTTTTGAAGTGGTCCTAAGAGACCATGTCATTCCAGTTACACTCACTTTACGCTGCCTTCTCCCCTCAAGTACATAAAAGTGGCTCAGTTGCTCGAGTTGAGCCCTGCATGTTCTGTGGCATTTTGGCTTGAAGTGCAGCAAAGCATGCAGGCCCATTTGGTGCCCATTACCCTTTAAAACAGCAGGATATTTACCAAGGTAAATCTGGATATGCAGCTCCCTGTCCAACAAGCATTACTGTGGTATTTCCGTGCGAAGTTTCCAAACCTGAAATTTACTGAGTATAAACTTTCAACTGAGAACTGAAATGGCAATGTTCTTGTAACGGCATGCTAAAGAAAACATTTCAAAACAGTCCCAGTTTGGAAGATATTTTTGCTGTCGTAAAGTTGCTGTCAAACATCTCTGTGTTGGGAGCACTGAATTAGAGCTGAAACGTGTGGAGGAACACTGTGAGATCTGTGCAGCTATGATTATAACTGCGGAAATGTATTTTTGTCAGAAATCATTATTGTTCTGTCAGTTTACCATTGATATACATTAATACATCCAAACACACAGGCTTTAAATCTGGTAAAACCAAGGCTCATTAGGAACAGAGTGGAGCTCTGTGGTTTACTGGACTATTTACTGACTTTGGCTAACGGTTCCTCCAGTGTATCCTCTGTTTAGTTTCATTTTGTCCGTAGATCAGTTTTCCATAGCTGAGCTCCTTATGTTCCATCAGACCTCAGAGCTGTGGTTTTCCTCCCTGTCCCATTGGATAGCTGATCCTCCTTTTAACAATCTGGAGAGGAAACCTACACTTGTGTGGTGTGCTGCTTGGCCACATTAGAAAATTTGGTCTGGATAGTCTTTGCGTTGAGGTTGAGCTGAGGGATGACTGCAGGGGCTCAGAGTCTGTAAACAGGCTATAATTGAGCTGGGTTGCTATATCTGAACCAGACCTCGCCAGCGGGAATAGGGAATTGGCATAAAGGATTATTTTAATAAGTCTTTTTAGTAGACCACCAAACTTGAAATCTTGTTTATTCCAAAGGGGAAAAAATCAAGCAATAATTATTATTCAACAAAATTATAGCCCCTATTAAAATATGTAATTATTTTTATACACCAGTATATATATATATGTGTATATATGGTATATATGTATAACAGTCAAAAATTTGGACACACTTTAAATTCAGTGGTTTTTCATTATTATTTCATTTTCTGTGTTGTAGATTAATACTAAAGTCATCCAAACTGTGAAAAAAAACATATAAAAATTATTTAGTCAGAAATTGAACACTAAATATAAATGTTTTATATTTTAGATTCTTTAAAGTAGCACCTCTTGCATAGATGACAGCTTTGCACATCTTGGCTGGATTTTATTAGTCATTTTAATAAGGGAGAGTCACCTGGAATGGCTTTCAGTTAACAGCTGTGCTGAACTTGTGAATAATTAATTAATCACTTAAATTTCTTGCCTCTTAATGTGTTTGAGAGCATCAGCTGTAAAGTTGTGAAGAGGTACAGTTGGCGAATACAGTGAAAAGCTCTATTTATTATGGCATATTTTTTGCACTGTAAGACACACTTAAATTTCTTTTTTCCAAAAATCGTCAGTTCGTCTCATAATCCGGTGCACCTTATATATGAATTCTACCAGATAGGTTGTAAGGAGTAGTAAAGCTACTCCGCTGAAGTGCAGAGCTATACAGAAGTTTTAGTTTAGTTCTCCAGCACTCAGAGTTGAGACTGGAGCAGTATTAGCATTAGCCACTAACCGCACTAAGCGCTAGCTCGTTTGCCGTTCAAAGGGGAGTAGTATTGGCCTGTAGCCTGCTGCTAACCCCGGCTAGCACTGCTGGAGCAGCATTAGCATTACCAGCTAAGCGCTAGCTCTTCTGCAGTTCAAAGTTAAGTATTATTAGCCTGTAGTCTCTGCGCTTGCTTACTGTGTTAAAACAAGCTATGTGGAACGAACCGCTAGCTAATATCACACTGGCTTACCGGAACACTCAGGGCTTCTCAGTGTAGCTCTGTTGGGCAGCATTAGTCGCTAACCATGCCTAGCCTTAGTGGAAATCTGCATATCTAAGCTTACTGTAAATAAAACAGAAGCGCTTTACTCTCCCAAATAAACAGTTCTCTGTGTAGATTAATATCCAGCGCTCTTTTGTTTTTAAAGAATTACAGTTTTGTTTATTTAACTTAGCTAAGCTTGGCTTTACAGGTCGCGCCACCCAGCGGCGAGACCTGCTGAATTAGAAGGAAACCATGGCAACAACCCTGTTCCTTACTCATTTCACATAATGCGTTTTATAACCCAGAGCACCTTGTGTATGAAAATAGACGTTCACGGTTTGTGCCCCTTATAATCCCTTTCGGTTAATTAAAGAAAAATCTTTAAGAAAAGGAGTTCAGTCCACCTGAAAAATTTCAAGAATTTATCCTCAAGTATCCTCAAGTGCAGTTGCAATGTCCATCAAAAACATACTGATGAAACTGGCTCTCTTCAGGACCGCCCCAAAAAAGGAAGACCAAGAGCTACCTCTGTTGCACAGGGTTAGTTTATCAGAGTTACCAGCCTCAGAAACTGCTAGTTAACAGGTTCCCAGATTAGAGCAGAGCATAGCATAGATTTGCTATAATATTCCCTAGGTGTTCCTTCATAGTCTGGATGACTTCAGTATTCATTTACAATGAGGTAAATACAAATATTCAAACTTTTGACTGGTACTGTAGATATATGCACACATACATGAACAGTGCACTGTGTAAATACATATATATTTATATATATTCATTATATAACATCATTGAAATCTTCACACTAATCTATGGTTCTTAAGCAGGCTATGGTTATTTACATTTAGAGTAGATGGCCACTGAATAATGACTCTTAAGTGGCTGACATTCTTGAGGAGAGGCTTGCGAGTTATGTGGGGTGGATTATAATTGTTGGATGGGCCCAGCATTTTTGACAGGATTATGTGAACTGACTACAAAGTCAGCGTGAGATACTTTCTGTGTCATTATCTCTGCATGATTTGGGGCTGAGTATTAATTCTGAACATAGCAGGACTGGTTTTGGTTTCAGATGTTAGGGCTGCTGGAGTTGATTAAAAGGGACGGCTGTGTGTGAAGAGTCAGGCCTAAACATGGGACTCAGTTATGCAAATTGTTAACGGATGCCATATTTCCACTAATAAAATCCTTCCTTTTCATTGGTACTGGATTGTCCAGTTTAGGAGTGGCATCACGGAATTATTTTGCAACACTTATTAGCAATCAGAAAAGAAAGGAATGCATAAAGCATGCATGGTCTAGGTAACACGTCTATTGGCGTTAGTGCATTTGTACCTGTTTCCCTCATGACTGTAGTATGCACTGGCTTACTTACTTGATCTGTAAGCAGGTGACAAAGAGGGTGGCTAAAAGAGTACAAACTTTGTTTGTCAAACTTTATTTTCAAGCATTTGAGGTGGGGCTGTACGATACATTGTATTTTTATTGCTATTGCCTGAGATAAAAATACCTTAAGTAGAAATTGTCCACTGTAGGCCCCATGGCATAAGCTATTCTCCGTACATTACACTACTTACATTACATTGTGAATAACAGCAAACTCATAGATCATCACACTGTGGAGGCTGGAGGCAGAGTGAGGCAGAGCAAGGTAGTCCACAGTGAATGCACTTACCAAACTACTTCTTAATCTGGGAAAAATGAGCGCAGAAAAGCCAAGTGCAAAGAAAATGTTACGGATAAATAATTTACCGTCTGTTTTTGTGTGTTTAACATTGATATCGGGCTATTCAAAAGCGTAGCGCAGATTGATTGATTTAGAGGGGTGTCTTGTGTTTTTGGTATCCTGAGGGCCCAAAAAATAGAATTAGTAAACTCACAAAAGGCATGTACCAATTCTCTTAATTATTCATGGGTGTGCTTTAGGCATATTGTGAAATAAACCAATTAGTGTGCTGTTCAGCAGTCATTACCTTTAAGATTCAAATGCTCTGGCACATTCTTTTCATAAGTGCGCTGTGCTTTGTGGGTCTCATCAGAAGAAACTGACCTCCAGCAGCAAGCGGCATTTTAGAGCGCTGGATGAGACTTTAATTAATTAATTAGTTAGGGCTGTCAACGTTAAAGCATTAATGCAGGCTGTTAATTTAGAATTAGTAACGTGTTACTATTTTTTTAACGCAAGTTAATTAAGGCAATAAGTTTGCCCCTACTTCCGCTGTAATCTGCCACACCCCCACCCGATTTGTTTTCTGGCTGAAGGATTGAACAGCGTGCTCTTACGGTGTACAGCAGTAACACTCCGGTTCAGACTTCCAGCTCCGACCCAGTCAAAGAGCTTTGTTTGGTTTCTCTCTGTCTATTTTTCTGTTTCTCTGTTTCTCTCTCTCTCTCTCTCTCTCGTTTCTGCGCAAAATAGTGAGCTGGATAGATAGCTTTGTTTTAAATAAATATAACTAATAATAACATAGTTACTGTGCACATTTTTAAGCATATTTTATAGTTGATTGTTGAAGGGGAGGTGTGTTTTTGCTGTGGTAAAGAAGAGATGGTATATGGTATTTTGCTTGGGGTGAGCAGTGCACACCGTGATCCAGACATGGTTGTGCGGCTGACTAACTGTTAACTGTTGTCAGGGTTTTAATCAGTCAGTAGCGCACCTGTTTTTCCTGCTGCCAAGATAGAAACACACCAGAAATTTACCTGAACACACGTCACTTCCAGACCACCATGCCCATTAGCATTTATATTCCTAAACTTGATAGCGTAATTTTAACGACGTGCGCAAGGCTTAAAAAAAAGACTGTTGATGGGTTGTAAGATAGCATTGAGCAATGCCTTGCGCAGGACATATGATAGGGCCCGTTGGATTTCTTATCTATATCATACACTATTGTCTGAGGTGTGTAACAAAAATGGTTCACAATTAAAGCAGGGGACACAATATTCTAATTCATGGTATTATTGTAGTGTCCTAGTACTTTCAAATCCCAAAAACCTTCAGGCTGTTGCTTTAAAATTCTGGAAAAAAAAATGTGTGTGTCCTTCACAAAGCACAGAACATTATTCTTTCCCATTAACTAGTGCTCTTAGTTAAGGGTGAAGGACAGTGACCCTTGCCTGCTGTTTCAGGGCAGGACCTTTGTTCCAGGACAGCAGATGGTAATAGTTTTTACAGTATTTTAAAACAGCGCTATTTGTTGATGAGTAAGTATAGTCGGATTTAAAAGGTTAACTCTGCGTTCATTGCCATCGGTTAATAAGCATGTTGCTGTATAAATATAGAGCAGAGCACCCCATGATTATTTCAGACCATGTTAAAACCATAGACACAGCCTGGGAAGGATTGGCTAGCAGCACAGCTTCCATGTGATACACAGATGCTGGATCAAAACAAACTGAAAGAAGACGAACCAGGGTTTCGTGTGTAAAACTGTGAGTGGCCTGATGCAGTGTGTTAAAATACAGGATGTGTAATCAAGCACGCGGTGGTGGAACGGAAATTTCTTTAAAACATTAAACTCTCCACACGTTCAGAACAATTGCTTGGGGGCGAAATAGTTTGAAGTTTCAGTCATCCGTCCTCTGCGTCGTAGCAACCACATGTCTCCAAAATAATCCACCCCCTGCCGTTCCCGCAGGTATGCTGCAGCGAGGCACAGTGAGTGACAGTTTCTGGGTGTGAGAAGGAGAGAGAGAGAGAGAGAGTACACTGGAGTTTGTGTGTGTGTGTGTGTGTTTGAAAGGGGGCAGGGCAGCTAGCAGAGCTTATTTGACTATCTGCCTGGCTAGATCTATGTCTAGAGGGAGGGGACTCTTAGCTCCACCCCCAGTGGTGAACTCCCACTGTCACAGGTAGAGGGACTGATCAGTCACAACTTAAGCAAAGCTTCACCAGAGCTCCACCCCTCCCGCTGCAGTGTCACTTTATTTGCCACCTGAAGCACTTCCTCTCCACCCCCTCTGAGCTCACAGGAGGTCTGAACTTTGGTTGCAATGATTTCTGGACTGTGTGCCCAAAGAATTCCTGTATGAGTGCAGTCTGACTCAATTGGTGGTCACATATTCTCTGCCAACAGGACAACGTCAACATCTTCCTCAAGGCTTGTGGCAAGCTAGGACTTAAAGAAGCCCAGCTCTTCCATCCAGGGGACCTGCAGGACTTGTCCACACGTGTTACTGTCAAGTAAGTTGGAAAACAAGTAAGGTGAAATCTTCTGTCACACAGTGTAGAAACGTGCTTGAATGCTGTTTGTGGCTTAAGGCATGGTGAATTTGACAGATAGCCCACAGAGCCTACACGCCTGTGTAAAGTGATCTGGTGCTACTGACCCTTGGTTTATATTTAACTGAACCCATTATCAAATATACGACCCCACAGCGGGAGGTCTTGTCCATTTAGAAAGCTTGAGTAGGAGGTTTTGCAATGTTTGTCACTTGAGCTTTTTGAATTCAAACCTTCTGATTCCATAATTAGCCTCATTTAGTTTGAAAATGATAGCAGTACCAGTAAGCAGTAGTAAGAGAGAGCTTTTACAGTGATCATAAAGCACTAATGCAACAGAAGTGACAGATAACTAGTCAGAAACTAAATGTCAGATACAAATCTGAAATGAGTTCACTTGATAAACTTAAAAATAAAGTTAACTCCCTCAAATATCATATCATTTAGTTTTCTGTGTGTTTGTGGGCAATTTTTCATGCTGCTCAAGCTCTCGTGTTTTTAATTTTCCTCTTACATAAGGCTGGGTGAAACAGACATGGCATGCTGAACAACCTGTTCAGTTTTGAACAGGTGTGTCTTTTTGATCGTTGCCCATCCCGCTCTGACATGTTCAATGTGACGAATCAAAAGCAGCACCTGCGCTTTCAGCAGTTCACTGAGTGTGTCTTTCATGAGCTGATTTGTTTGACCAAGGTGCCCCATAGCTATTGTATTGGGTCTTTTGAATATATATAAATGTATGTTTAAATATGTATCTATATACATAACATTCATAATGTTACAGCAGCATAATAATGCAGTTACACATTCCTTGTTCAATGTACAGTACTTATAATAGGGCTGGGCAATATGGAGCAAAAATAATATTTGAAAATAATTTTGCTGGATGGCAATAAAGGATATATATTTCAATATTTGTTTTGCTGAATGGCGATATATGATGTATATCTCATATTTTTTTCATACCATAAGGTAAAACAACAAGACATTTCTAAGAAAAGCTACATATTTCAGCTTGTATACAGACACTTTTATCCTTCAGTTCCTTCACTTCAGTAGTCAAGCAGTTCTAGCAGCATTTCAAACGCAACATTTAGTTTATATCGATATAAGCGATATTGTGTCTTCTTATGTCTTGTAGGAAAATATATTAATAATTCGTATAAAATCAATAATTCTTATATATCGCCCAGCTCTATGTTTATCATTGGAATTGGAATATTGAAATGGCTTTATATCTTAAATAAAGAAAACATAAAAATACAATAAATTATTTTCAAACAAAATGTTGACGCACTGGTTCATTCATGTTAATTTGTTTTATAAGTAAACACAATAGACAATATTGAGTTCAGCAAAAAAACAGTAATTTAATGTCAATATATTGTACAATATATTGATCATTTCATTATTGTTACAGGCCTAGCTAATAAGTTGTTGTTTTGTTGTCATCTAAGCCAAAACATGACATCACAATTGACAAATAATTATCTTCGTAGTCGTTTTTACTTTGTCTACATGGGTGTGCTGGCTGTTTTGTGCACACTTTCTTCAGCTGTTTAACATCAGTGTAAACTGTGAGCTGTAGTTCAACAAAGCCAGTTTTGCTGTATGACTGTAACCATGCCACACCCTCCTAGCCATAGCAACCTCACTGATCGACTGAGTTTAACTGCTCCCTGTGGTGTGTGTTTGTGTCTGTGTGTGTGTGTGTGTGTGTGTGTGTTTGTGGTCTGTCCACTGTCAGGCATTCGTCACTGCACACAGTGTATTGCTTCTAATTATAGACACTAAAGGTCAGTTTTTGATAGTGGATGGGGTGGGATAGAGGCATGATTACTGGCAGGGTCTTTTTTTAGCTTGTGTGTTATATTCTGTGCATGTGCTTCTGGTGTAGCTTTACATGACTTGCAGAAGCATGCTTGTGTTTATGCCTTGTAAACAACGTTTCTTTTTGTTGTTTTTAGCGTTTTTAAGGGTTTTTACTTTAGGGCTTTATTTACAAAGGACCAAGTATATGGTTATCTAGGATGCTTCTAAGCTTGTGCTGCAGCTGTTTGGTTGATCCACCTTAAACCACCATAGATAATTACTGGATTTTTTGGTGTACATAGCGTGCATTAATGTTTTTTGAACTTGTTTGACTAAGAGCTCTTTCATGTGAAAAATGGATACATGTTTACTGTGTGCTTTGCAATGTTGCTCAGTGTTGCTTGCTCAGAGAAGACCTAAAACAACATCTTTAATACTGAAGGCCCAAAAAAGGTCTGCCACAGCTTTAGTGTCTGATGTCACACAGCGTACAGGCAGTGTGAAGAGCTGGGAACTTGCCTGAGATAAGCAAGGACTCCATTCCTTATCACACTTCATTGGACTATGGGAAGCAAGTGTCTCATTGAGAATAGAAGCTCATAGCTTTTAGACGTGCTGGCTCCTCCTCTGTAGAGTTATACAGCTGTTCAGATTGATATTTTTTTATATCTGTTCTGTAAAAAGGGTCCGGCATATTGGGTGTGAACCCAAATAGAATCTTAAGATGTGAATAGAAAAGAATAGAAATTATGCTGTTAGGCCAGTCACAATACAATTCAAAACAATGCAATCACACACTTTTTTGGAATGATTATTAATTATTATGAATATAATAAAACAAACAATCAATCAATCAACTTTTATTTCTACTTGGTAAATACATTAAGGGTAACCCTCATTTTTGTAATGCAGCCGAGCATATACAAAATTAAACAGACTGAAAAATAAGTTTAAATTATAAAAACAAGCAAGCAATATAAGATTTAATTAAGAAAAAATGAAATAATTCAGAATAAAAGGATATGCAGACAGGCTTAAATGTAAAGAGATAAATACTTAGAATAATAAAATATAAACACAATTAAAAAAACAAAGGACTAAAATAACACCACAATTATAAAAAAAATGATGGAACTAAAATAAAAATAAAACCATTGAAATAAAACTACAGTTTTTAAACAGTATACCAGCTCATTTATGTTAACAGACTCTTCTTGTTAAGACTTAAAACTTAATGACAGTTATTAAGTTCAGCAAATATTGTTTAAGTCAGTATTCTTTAGCCTGGCCTGTAGACCTTACAGAGTAATTTATCGCCACTCTAAGAAAAACCTGTATCTCCAAAACAGCACATTTATAGGGGAAGGAAAATATTTTTTGAAACATTTCTATTGGTCCATTCATCAGCAACTTTTGTCACAATATAAGGAAAAGCTACTGTGCTAAGACATCTACTAAAAAATACAAAAACATCACCAAAAATGTAAAAAAAACACGTTTTTCTTTGGACCGCAAAAAATGTCTTGGCACTAATCATATAATGATGCTGTTGCTGATCAATCATGATAATTATTAACATACAGAATCTGTACATTTAGTATGTAGTCGGTAAGATCTTCACATAAACTATGAACTTCACGTACATATCTTGATGGAATGTCAAATCATACTGCTACTAAATCATAGTCCAGAGACTTTATAGTCAGTTGTTATGGTGATGGCAAAGTCCTTCATGAACCTTGCCCTCGCTTCACTGCTGTAGTATTGAGAGACGCTCGCTTTACATATTGCCATTACCTTTTGTTACGTAATGCTCGCCTTGATAAAGAGTGTTATCGCATTCTTTACTCCAATAAAAGATCTTCCGCAATAACTTACACAGTTAAATATTTTATCAGGTGAGTCAGGATAAATCCTCACCCTTACAGCTTCCTTGTATTTTTCCACCAAATCTTTATATATATATATATATATATTTTTTTTTTTTTTCCAGTTGGTTAAAGGACTTTTAATTCAAAATCTATTATATTCTAACATGCCTGAAGTCTTAAACAAGAACTAGTATTGTGCCCCATGACTAAAAACACTGCACTGACCGGTGGCAAGTGTGTGTAGGGCCTCCTGTATTGAATGTTAATGTTATTTATGCCAGAGTAACTTGCCTGTTCACATGTACAAATACCTACAAAAGTTTGGTAATGGGATCTCCCATCTATCTGGCACCCACAATCAGGCCTCACTCCAACTCCTTCAATTCAAATCATCTTACCATGAGTATACTGGCCAGTTTTTAGCTTCACTCACAAGGGAACACCTCACAACTTACACAGGTGTGTGCATTCCCAAGCTGTCCCCGGAGTAACACTACATGTTTCATTTACATTTCATTGCTACTATCTCATGACTTTTGCCATGTCACTGTAAATGACCCAGTATATGAAAACTATAAGACTATATAATACCATTTATACCTAAGCAATTCAGTATGCTTACATGATTTCATGCAATCCCACATACCAAAGTGTGTCCTGTTATTCAGACTTATGAAGGGTCAGTGGGTTTCAGGACTACAGCAGGAAGTGCTGTAGCAGCTCTATTGTTCTGATCTACTGCAGACAGCCTCTTATGATTCAGGGCTGTTAAATCCATTAAATCATCTTAGTCAGCAAGGACTTTCAGAATAACTTCTTCCCACAGTATCTCCTGCAATCAATTCATCTGAAGCATAAAGCGTGATCACCCACGTATAGTATCGGTATGACTGTCATGAGATTAGTTGTTGCCTTCATCTAATCAGGATCCTCAGGGTCTTTTCAGTGGCCAAAAAAAACAAGAAAAGGTGATTTAAACATGATAGCTCCTCATACAGGTTAATGCTTCATTATCAATGGATATAAAGAAATGCTCGACAATTAACTCCTATTAAGTGTCATTAAAAGATAGTAATGTAAAGTATGTATCTCTTGTAAAGTTTAGTTTAGTAAAGAAATAGATGCACATACTGTACATACTCAGATAATGATGATATTGTAATTGTTGTTTTGTTGCTGTGTATCGACAAGAACCTGTTAATACAATATGTATCAAGAAACAGGGGTCACGATTTGATACATTGCAGTGAATTGCAGTGATAATAAAAGCAAAAAGTGAGATAATATATTGTAATTTTGTTTAAATCATATTTTAGTCATAGTATAAAAAAACACTGTGATACTTATACAGTGTAAATAATAGAAAAGTTTAGATTTTATGCAACCAGAACTAAGAGTGAGATTTTAACTACAGATTACAACACTGCTACATAATGTTTAGGGTATAAACACAACAAAAAATGTCTTCTTTTTTTTTTATAATTTTATTTAATTTCTTTTTATATTTTCCCCCCAATTTACACGGCTAACTACCCAACCCATTCATTAGGACTTCCCCTATCACTAGTGATGCTCCCAACACCAGAATGGTGAAGACTAGCACATGCCTCCTCTGATACATGTGAAGTCAGACACTGTCTCTTTTAGAACTGGTGCAGCATTGCCGAGTAGCATCACAGTGCGCTCGGATGAAAGCGCAGCAACTCTGTTCTGATACATCAGCCACCACAGATACACCCTTGTGCTGATCGACATCACCCTTTGTAGCTGATGACAAGCTACATAAACAGGATTCGAACCGGCGATCTCCTGATCATAGTGCATAGGCAGCGCTTAGCCTGCTGGACCACTCACAACCCAATGAACCACATGAATTACATGTAAAAATTATACAACATTGTTATCAACAATATCTCACAATATGATATCAATATTTTTTACATCCCCTTATTAAACAGAAACATTTTACTGTATATGTACATTAATAAATAATAAGAACAAGACTATGAGTAGCTTGCATCAGTTGATTTTAAAGTCAAAATCAGTGAATAGAAGAATTTGTTACACTTTTTTTCAGTTGTTTTTATCTGGAAGATGAAGGGTACAAAATGTACAGTACTTACGATTACATCACTTTTCTTCACACCTACACCTACAATTATATTTCAACAATAGCTCAACAGCACAGACTCTTATTACAGAGCAGTAGATGTGTTTATGGCCTTGACTTCAGCACTGAAAGCGTTTGCTGGTGCTGTATTATTTGTCTGGGAGTCACAGTGTGTCTTTGTGCTGGGCCTGAACTTTACATTCATTTGATATTTAAATAGCTTTGTGTGGTTTCACTATTAGGACTGCATGCGAAATGTGAAAGGAAGGGCAGATACCGCCACAAATACAGTGTTTGCTCTTTGGGTGGATGGCCGTCGCCATCACTAGCACTGATGTAGTTGTGTTACACAATAGTGAAAGGCACGATTATAATGAATAACACGTCAATAAACTCTTCTCTGTGTGAATGGGCCACACCATAATCAGGAACACAAGGGTGGTGTTTGTGCGTGTGTTGACCGGCTCATCGGAAGGCCCAAGAGCCAGTGTCACTTTACGGATATGGATGGTAGCAGCTGATGAAGCTGAGTAGACTGAAACCTTCCCTTAGGAACGTGTTATCCACTTCAGATGATTCCCCATTTAAAAAAAAACTTTGAGCTGAGATTGAGTGAGCTTGTTTCACGTTTTGGTATAATATGATTTATGCAAGGGACGAAGGTCATGAGTGGCATTTGTTTGTATTAACAGGGGAACATTCTTTAGCAGCTGAACGTTTCTGAGCTGAACTAGAAGGCCTTAATTGCTCAGGTATGCATGTACATGCACACACCCTCTCGTTCAGTGTTTATGAATATGTGACTACAAAGAAATATATTCCAAATGGAGGTGTGGACCTTTCGCCCGCAGCCCTTCCCATCTTTTGTCAAGGGTGATATTGGTGAATTGTCTGTCAGGGCTTGGTGATGTTCTATAGATACTGAGAATGGGTGTTACACTTAAAAATACAGAGTATTGTGTAATAGAAGCACACAAATAATATTGTGTAATAGAAAGTACTGGAATGATTGGTATGTGGTTTTGATACTGTGTAAGCTGATACTTTATATTACTTTATATTAGAGGACACTGTGTAAAGTATAGAAGATCAAATGAAGTGATTGGTTTTGTGATAACATTGAACAATTTATCAAACCCACATTTTTCTTGGTTCTTGGTTCTTGCTCTTTCCTAGATCTGTTCTAAGACACAATGCTGGAACAGTATGGTGAGCCCCAAGGATTGAGATGAGAAACATTACCATAGAATAAGTAGGACTAGGCAGTATATTATATACATAAATAATAGTACATTTGGAACCATTTCATAAAAAGATTTGGTCAGTTTGTGAGTTTGCGTGATTTGGTCAGTTTGGCTTAATTTATGGGGGGTTGATACTTTAAAAGAGTACAGTCTTGGGCAAATGATGCTATGAAAAACACAGCAATAAGTGAAGAAGCAGCATTAAGACTTTATTTCACCACCCCTTAAACAAACTCGTTCTGAGTTATAGGGAGCATATTAGAGGAGGTTTGGGGACCACTGGGTTAATCTGCACAATGTATTATTAAGGCCTCTAATAATGTTAATGACAGGGGAAAATCTGTCCAATTAGTAAAGGTAGTCCACTAAAAAGGTTTGTCACAGTCATTTTTTGTAACTTCTGGCATACAGTGGATGATTTCCCTAGGTTGTCTGTAAAAAAAAAAGAAAAAGAAAAAAAGAAAGAAAAGGAAACGAAAAGAAACACAGTTACATCGCTGTCAAATACACAGTATGCCACATTTCATGTTTTTACTGCTAAAAAGAAATACTGACGCTTTAATATAATACTTTGTTAAGTTTTGTATTATATCTTATCATATATCATCAATTATCTTAAACATATCAAGATATTAAACATTGTTATGGCGGGACAGGATTCAGACCCATGCAAATGCAAATCAAAATATACTTTATTTATTTATTTATTATTTTTATTTTTATTTTTTTTACGCCCCGCCACCACCCCCCTCTTCGGAGGACTATTAATACTTTATTGGTTATTTATTTATTTGTTTAATTTATATATATATTTAATATATATTTTATAAGCAGTAAAGGTTCAGGGTTAGAAGAAGGGACATGCAGAAGGGGATACAAGGGGAGAACAAAAAAAAAACAAACAAACACAGAAACAAAGAGGAAAAAAAATAGGAAAGAAACAGAAACATTCATATGTAAATACATATATACCAAAATATAGCTAAATAGAAAACATGAATTTATGTGCAATTTTAACTGATGATTTTGCTACGGTTTATATTGTGTTGGATTATTGTGATTTATTTTAATGTTTGAATTAGATTGGGTTCAAATTGGGTTTGAATCAGTGTTTTTGGTGGGTTCTGAGTCTGTGTCTAGAGGGAAATGGTCTGTTAATAGATTTTTCCAGTGATTGATGTTAATGTTATTTTTTGTTTTCAAATTAACGAGGATGATTTTCTTGGCGATGATCAGCAACATCAAGATTATTTTATTGTTTTCTGGTGTTGTATTAGCGGTTGATGCGGGGCTTAAATTATCGACTGTGTTTTAATTGCTGTGTGTACAAATTGGTTAGTTTGTGAATGCCATTTTATACATTTTGTGTGTGGTATAGTGTACTCTGTGGATAACTTTATACTGTATGAGTTGTAAATTAGTGTTTATGATCATGTTGTGATTATTGTTACACACCTGTACCCAAAAATATACTTTATTTAATAAAGATCTAGACAGTGGAGTAGTCGGAAGGTCAACACATACCATACAAGAGAAACAGTCCAAGGGTCATACACAGGCAAGGTAATATCAGAGGTCAGGCAAGAATAAGGGTCGGTAAATACAAAAACAAGGTCGTATACGAGAAAGCTAACACAGGTAGGGAAAAATGTGTTGTACGAGGATAAACAATCAATATGTAGTGTATGTGTATGTATATAGTGAGGGTGTATTTATATGGGTGTGGACAGGTGTGTTCAATATTCCGGTGATTGACTTCCTGGAGGTGCCGTGTGCAGTGACTTGTTATGTGTAGTCTGGAGACTGAGGCTTGCAGGTAGAGCTGAGTGTGGGATTAAGTATATTTCAACCTTTTCTCTGCTGTTTCTGTAACAAACATCCACTTACTATGGATGACAGAGCCGTGTATTAGCAAGAATCTTGCAAAAAAAATGCATAAGTAAAGTTTATTTTCTATGCAGTCAGTGGGCATGGTTTAAACACACTACAAAATGAACCACTATCTGACACCAATCTTGCCATGTAAACTAATCATTAAAAAAACAGTACTGTGTTTCTGAAAATTGATACACTATTGCAAAACATTTTTTGGATAATTCAATATATCAATATTTTATCACATTACTAATAACCAATAATAATTGGCTCAAAAACTGACCAGAGTCAAAGCACTCTGCACAACTGTCACAACATATGGGTATTAGATTGATAGTGTTGATATGGCAAAATCAACATTTCATGCTGCAATATTTTTGTAAGATGTCCTCAGGTTTCTTACCACTGGTTTATACTGGTTTTTGCACCATTACAGTCACCAGTACAGTTTCTTCTGTTAGTACCTTGAGGGCTCGAGAGCAGCTGTGACAGTGGACTACTGAGGAATGCTGCTTGGGTCGTTTTCCCAGTTGATTCTCGCATGCCCGTGGAAGCATGTAACAGCTCAGCTGTGGGTTGGCTGCCTTTGGTCGAGCGCAGTTAGTGACGATGTAAACATGCGATGTTCTGTAGCACGGGTTTGCTTTTTCACCATGAGAACCAAACACAACGGAGTGCCCTTAATCCACACACTGACATGTTTTGACACTCTGTCTCCTTTATCAGTTGCACACGTGATCATGTTTGATGTTGTTTCATCAACTTAGAAATGTGTTTTTGACAAAATTTTTGAGTAAATTTCACCCCGAATTCATAATGATAGCCTCATTTCTCAACAAAACACACACACACACACACACACTTACACACACATCATTTGCATTCAAATTTGCCTTTTTTTTTTTTTTATCGAACATCAACACGTACATGCAGGGATGGGCAGTGCCAGGGGTTCCCAACCCTTCCTTGCACATTTTAAAGCACAGGGCATTAAATCTAGTTTCCAATACTGGATTTTTTTTTATCACATTCTTATGGAATGAATTGGCTATGTAGTGTCTACCAAAAGAACAAAAACTGGATTCAAGAGCCAGATATAAAGACCTGTGTTTTAGAGTTAACCCTACTTCTAACACACCTATTCAAGGAAATCAGCTGATTAACAAATCCTTCCTGAGTTATAGGGAGCGTATTAGAGCAGGGTTGGAATTGATAAGGTTTCTAATAGTGTTATTTACTAGGGAAAATCTGTCTAATTATGGCATTTAGTCCTTTAAAAATGTATTTAATAGTTACTCTTTGTACATTTTGGTAAATAAATATTTTCTAGAGGTTGTCTGTCAAAAAGTAAAAGTGAAAAAAAAACAGCTAGGGTACGGTAGTGAAGGTATCTGTGAGTAAACTATGAATAAAGTATGACCAACAGATCAGCTTACCATTAATATTGGCCGAAGTTCCACATATATTTTTGCATATATAACAGAACAAGCACCAATAATTGGCATATAATAGACCTAACAATATTAGGGGGAAACCTTTAATTGCCATATCGATGAGTCTAATATTTATATCATTATCAAAAAACAATATAACTTGATTTAATTTTTAATTTTGGATTCAAATCAAAATTTCTTTATCTAAAAGAACATGACCTCTGAGACCCGACAGTAATATCAGTACAATTGTGCTCAGCTAAACTCTTGAGGTATAAACCAGAGACTGTAAAAAAGATGGACGCCGTGTCGCCGTTCCCATTCATTCAATGAAAATGAAGCCAAAATCTTCCGCCATGTTGCCGATTCTGATACCCGAGTCTGCGCAGTAGAGAACAGAGGAGGGAGAAAGACAGTGGAGAGACAGCCTACTCATTTAAATAAACCCGCCCCTGAGGGCTGCCTCGAGGTCACAGGCTGCAGAGCGAAGCGGAGCGGAGCTGACGGTCTGTTATTGGTCCCGCCCATAACCAGCCCTTTTACAATAACCCCACCTTTTTTGAATAGAGCTGAATACCGTTTTAAAAAAAACGAATTCTGTGGAGATATAAAAAATTGACAATACAAGCAGAGGTTCCAGTAGCTGTTGCATATAAATAATGGTGGTAGAATTACAGTATATTAGAAAAAAAAAGTTGTCTGTTTTGCTATTGAAACCTATGGGGGTGGGTGGGGTTACACAGCTTTCTGAAACGGAACAGCAGGGGGCGCCCGACCTGTGGTGGCTTCACTTTTGAGAGACGACGCTCTGTCCAGCTATGCACAGTCTATATGGTATAAACTATAAATAATAAAAGAAAATAATGAAAAAATAAAAACGTTTGACCAAATGTGAAGTGAAAAGTGTGAATAATTTATATCAAACAATGGCATTTTTTTTTTTTAAACAAGATTAAAAAAATAATTTATGGTTTCTTATTTTAGTCATATGTGAAAAAATAATGCTAATGTATTTGGCCTGAAAACAAACAAAAAATAAATTAATTTGAATGCATTCCTGAAACAGTCCTAAAAATGTTATGATTGCATCTGAGACAAGGTGTGTGCAATCAGAAGCTCGGAGAGCCTGAACGCCACAGCGTCACATGATCAGCAGAGTCAGGAAAGTCCGGTGAGAGAGCATACTGGGAATTGGAGTCTTTGTTGTAAAGATCAGAGTTCAGAGCAGGCAGACTGACAGCGTCAGGACTGACAGAAGAAATGCTGACTGAAAACTTGCCCACCTTTTCACTTAGAAGGCAGGGTATTGATGAAGTAATGAAGGCAACAACATGTCCTGGAATTTCCAGTGTATGGACAACTTACTGCTAGATATAAAGTATTAGCATTATTAGCATTAGCTAAACTTTGATTCAGAAAATGACTTGGTGCCTTCCTGATGTAGAATCCTGCCTGATTATGTTTCAGACAGAGCCATTGTTTGGGTTCTAATCTGTATACCAGGGATGTTTGGTCTTTGTGTTTAATCAACTGATTCCAGTCCAAACAAACATCACATGAACTCCTGTTTACAATGAGCTTAATACCAATTGGTTGAAATGAAAATCTGCATATACACAAGCCTATTGTGTGGTTAATATTATACATGAGTGTCTGTTAATAGAGTGGCTTCTACCATGATATAGCAATTCTTATCATGTTTGATTATCAGTAAGTTCCAACAATACCAGCCTTATCTGATCATATCTGCAATGCAATGTGAAGTGGAGGATTATGTTACTCTGTCAGTGGTGAGTTGTTGGTTCAGTTTCAGCTGTGTGAGTTTGTTACAGGAGCTAGCTTAAAATATACTGAGTGTTACAGTGAAGCCTGTTACTGTGATTTAATGCCTTGTTTGTGAGTTCCTGAATAACTATAAAACAAGTAACTTTTTGTTACTCTTCATATCTCTCTTTCACATGAGGAAACAGCTGATTGTGTGAAGCTGCAGTCTAGCCCCTTGGCGCTGTGAGCAGAAAGCTCTCCTTTATCCTGAGCTCACTCCCCTGAGGAATTCTTCAGCTTTTTTCAGAACTGTTAAATTAGTATTAGGTAATCGGTGCTGATGTAGATTGTTCCTGAAATTCCTGACTATTCCAGCCCCACCATAAATGTGGACTTTGTTCTGAAATGTGAGCGGGAGCTTTTTCTCCTCTCTGACCACTTTTTATAGGGGCAATAAATCTGTATGATCTGGTTGGGTGAACTCCTTATTTAATGCACTTCACTGCACCTGTTGTGCTGGTTTGCTTACTTGTCAGAAGCCACAGGCCTCTAGAGACTATCATCGTTTTTTTTTTTCTATGACCAGTGTCACTGCAGAAATAATGTGCTTAGATGTTGTTTGCCAGATTTTAACAAGTTATTGTCAGTGGTTAAATGTCATGGTAAGAGAAAGTATATAAACCTTTCATTTTTTTGTATTTCTTTATAAGGTTGAATAAGGTTAAATTGGCGATCAGATATTCACCTAATTTTTAAAACTATGACAAAAACTTAAAACAGTTTTTACTTTTATTTATTCAGCAATATTATTTAGCATTAACCTTGTTAATGCTCCTTGATTAAATGAATGTTTATGTTAATATTTTTGTGATAGTACAGCACAAAAATAAAATTAAACATTTTCTGAATCTGTGGAGTCTGTCTAATAAGATTACATTGTATTGTAAGATTTTATATGACTCATTAGTCTATAAAATTAAATTAGGCTATAAAACGATTAATAGCAACCTTAATGGGAAGGCTGCAATTATACAGTTAAGTACGACCTTAGAGTGTCTGTTGGTCAGTTTCAAACATAGAGGACTGCATTAACCCAGTAAAGTAAATATTCTGTGTAATGCCAATAGATATGTAAAAATTGCAATAGATATAATTTTTATATTTTTTACTTAAAGTGTGTACATTTATGTGTAACTGTATTGCAACTGTAACGCTGCAAAGATATTAATAGGAACATTAAAAAAAAACATTAAGTTTAATGCCAGTGTCTGATTCAGGATGGCTTGCTATTATTGATGGTCTTCAGGATTGTATCTCAAATTGTACAATGTCTGTAAGATTCTGCGTATAACCAAGTTGATCATGCCTCAAGACCTTACAAAAACAGCTAAAGCAAAGAAAATACAACTTTTTTTTTATTGTAAGATCAAAGTCAAAGAAATATTATAGAATGAGCTGAAAAAAAGCCATTTTGTAGTAGTGGCAGTAATAGGCAAAAAAAATCCTTAAGCAGAAACATTTATGCTATGTTTACATTACCAGGCTGAAGTGACTCAAATCTGATTGTTTTGCTCAATGTGGCTCAGATCTGATTTTTTCATGGCTGTGTGAACATGCCAAATCCATTTTTTTTCAAGTCAGATTTAAGTCTCTTTTCATATGTGGTCCTAAATTGGATACATATCTGATCCATGGACATGTGACATGAATGTGAATGATTTAATTGGAATTCATGCATCTTTTTACTTTTATGCTGTGCTACGTGCCTCTCTCTCGTACCCACACATCTCTTGGTGCAGCTGTGCAGCTATAGATGCAAAAACAACAAAAGCAAACCGCCTGGCCTTTTTTTAACCTCCTCGACCTGAGCATGAACTTCAGACCAGCTGTTTGTTGTTTCTCCACTCCAGCAAAAGATGCTCCACATATGAGCTGCTAACATCCATTTATTTCCCTTCATAAAGCTACGAGTCGTCTCTCAAATATGACGTGTTTTGTTATCGGTAAGGAAGGCGGAGTTCATACATGTATCAATGTGCGCATTTGAAGTTATTCAGGGACAGATTCGTTCACATTACACACAGTTACAGATCACTTACATTAGTAAATGTGAACAGTCAAGATCCAATCTAAGCAAAAAATCATATTTGAGCAATATGGCTTGTGATGTGAACATAGCCTTAGTTGAAGTTTCTGCTGCACACAGGGACCAGGATCTGGTTACAGTGTACAGACATGTCTCTCTACATTCTAAATCAACACTGCGATGAGAATGTTTCCGGTGTAGAGTTGCTGATGTCTCTGTCATGCAGGTGTCTGCACATGAAGTTCACATATTTCCAGCAGGTGCTCTCTGCTGCATCGCTATCATGGCACCAAATAAAAGGCTTAGGGCTGCAGGCATGTACTGCTATTAGATTACCAATGACCAGAGGAATGCACACTATGGAGATGAGAGGTCAGATATTTAATGCTGTCATGGTCTGCCCTGCCAGTGTGGTCTCATGTTATTTTTATTAGTTACATAGGTATTTACACCATTACACTATTTAAAACCTTTTAATTATTATTATAATTTTTTTTAATTTCACAGTAATCACTTTAGTAGAAGCTCAACACAGACTTGTTTAGTTGTAATAACTTATCTATGGCATCACATCAATGTCAAAAATGTGAAAAAAATTAACCAGCGTGTTTTAACATTGTGTGTGTAAATTAACTTATTGTGAGCGCAAATGTGAAGCTCGCGAGCAAAAAAAGGGGACTTGTGTGTGCACAGAACACAATGTTGCTCTCAAACATCATTCTTCTCCTCTCTGGTGTTTATGTTCCTCTCTAATTCCCAGTTCTCCTTGCGTGCTGTGTGAATTACCTACGGCTTTTGTTTTTGCTCGAACGAGGCTGTCACGTTTGAGTTTTGAAAGGGGTGGTTTTGACAGTTTGGGGGCGGAGTCACGATCGCCTCCCTCAGTGAACACTATTGGCTGATATCACCAGGGTTTGTGACGGACCGCCTACTAACACCACCCGGAGGAGGGCGGAGAAATAAGGACGGCGGGGTTAGCTAACTAGCTATTCTAACATCCAAACAGCCTACTCTCTGGCGCTGTTAGCTGGGGTATAGAGCCCGGAATGACCGGCTCTCTCGTTCAGCGCCTGCAGCGACCGACCCTCCGACGCTGTCTGTCCGGGTTTAGAGCCCGGAGCGACCAGCTCTCCCGTTTACCGTCTGGATCGACCGGCGCTGAATGAGAGATCCGGTTCGTCACAAACCCTGGAGATATCAGCCAATAGCATTCGCTGAGGGAGGGATCCTGACTCCGCCCCCAACCTGTCAAAACCACCCCTTTCAAAACTCCAGCGCAAAAGCCTCGCTTGAGCAAAAACAAAAAACGCAGTTAATTTGCATGGCGCGAGGAGAACTGTGAATTCAAGAGGAAAATAAACACCCGAGAGGAGAAAAATGAAGCAATATTTTGTTCAGCGTGCACACAATTCGCTATTTTTTGCGCGTGAGCTTCACATTTGCACTCACGAGAAGTTAATTTACACACGCAAAATTCTAAAACACGCTGGTTATTTTTTTTCACCTGGTATTTTTGCGCCCCCAACTTTTGACATTGATGTTACGCCATACTTATCACTTATTTAGTTATGTTGACTATGGTGATTATATAGTCAGGTGACACATACTTTGCTGGAAATGAGTAACACATGAATGGAATATATTAGGACCAGGATGTGATTACATTTCTCGTTGTTATTTTTAACCTTAAAACAAATTTTGTTACTTCCATTATTTTTGAGGACAGCTATAGCTAAACTGGCTTGTAAGATGCAACACATTCTTGTGTTTAGTTTGTTTAGACAATAGACTGTGTATAGCTGGACAGAGCATTGTCTCTCAAAAGTGAAGCCACCACAGGTCGGGCGCCCCCTGCTGTTCGGTTTCAGAAAGCTGTGTAACCCCACCCATCCCCATAGGTTTCAATGGCAAAACAGACAACTTTCAATCACGTTTTTTTCCAATATACTGTAATTCTACCTCCTTTATTTAAATGCAACAGCCAGTGTAACCTCTGCTTATATTGTCAATTTTTATATTCCCACAGAACTTGTTTTTAAAAATGTTATTCAGCTCTAATCAAAAAGGTGTGGTTATTGTTAAAGTACTGGTTATGGGTGGGACCAATAACAGACCGACAGCTCTTCTCCGCTCTGTTCTGCTCTGCAGCCTGTGACCTCGAGGCAGTCCTCAGGGGCGGGTTTATTTAAATGAGTAGGCTGTCTCTCCACAGTCTTTCTCCCTCCTCTGGTCTCTACTGCGCAGACTCTGGTTTCAGGATCGCCAACGTGGCGGAAGATTTTGGCTTCATTTTCATTAAATGAATGGGAACAGCGACACGACATCCATCTTTTTTTACAGTATCTGGTTTAGTCAGTATGAATGAAAAAGTTATTCCACAGGGTTATTGAGATTTCACAGACCATTGATTAGAGTAGGAGAGTAAAGTGTAACAGTAGCACAGTAGCACAGTTTTTAATTCTTATTATAAGAAGCTATAAAAAGCTTGTCGACAGGGCTGTATGTCTAATCATATCTTTATTCTTATCAGAATGAGGTTTCACAATAAACATGGCAAAAGAGCTGCTGTAAAATATTTCACAGTGCAATGTATTGTACTATATGTTGTACTTTTTTAGCCTGAATAACAATAAAATTCATATTATACAACAGTTAGTTCCGACCCTGCAAGCCGGTAATGCACTGTAACCGAAGCACTCCATGTATTACTCAGCCACATACAGATAACCTAGCATCGAAGCAGCACTTACAAGCCAAACAGTGCTTCTACAAACAGAGCAGCAATGGAACTATTTTAACTCAGTTTTTATAACCAAACAGACTGTATGGAACTGTGGTATAATCGCAGTAATAAACTGGAGGTTTGTGCTATAATGTGTAATATTGGCACTGCTGTGCTGATGTACAATCGCAAGTCATAGTACTTCCTCTCGTGTATTGTTGCTTAATTAATATTGGTAAAAATCAAATTAATTTGGCTACTGACATAAATAAGCCAAAATGGCAAAACATACTTTGAGTTTTTGGCTTAATACTTAAATTTAGCCTATTTAATGTACAATAAACTATTGAAAATGAATGTTTAAATGTTTAATTTGGTTCCGTTTTAGAAATGTTTTTACTGTGGTGCATCCCAATTGTAAGTAATTAATTTGATCAAGCAACTTATTCATATATTTATCAGAACAATGCTTAAAAACAATATTTAAACACCTATTTGGCTAGACATAAATATATTTTATCTTGAAAATATAGAATGTTAAGGCAGTGCTATGTTGCATCCAGAGTATTCTCTATTATTATTCATTTTACTGTATTTTCAACCTTTTATAAGCCAATGTGGCATTTCTCAGTAAGGGTAAACCAGATCTTTATTCTTTACCTTTATTAATTGATATATGTCATCTATCAGGATCTGTCCAGAAATCTGTTGTTGTTGTTTGTATTGGTTGTGTAAGGCAGGAAAGTGTATGTTTGTGTGAGTCAGAGGGACTGTGCTATCTGCTGTCCTGCTGCACTGAGTGTATAGCTTTTGTGCTGTGTTGTGAGGGGAATCTGGCACTGGGGATTGTGCGCTCACTTTCTAGCTCATTCACTGGGGATCACTGGGACCCAAAACATGCCCACTATTCTTTTATTGTCCTTCTCCCAGAGTGAGAGTCATTAACCACTCACACCTCTCCTCTCCTCTTCTCGTCTCTCCTGCAGGCATCAGGAGACCAGCAGGAGGCTCAAAAATGTAAGTGCTAACTAAGCTGTCTTATTTCGCCCTCTCTTGGCAAATGGTCATGACTTTGTGTTTGTGTTTCGTAATGTGAAATAGCAGGAGCAGCAGCTGCCATTATAACATACTGTATACATACAGTAGTGGTGCATAGATTATATGGTCTGACCAGTATGAAGTGAAATAGTTATTTAGGGGTGATTTTAATTGTTGTTGTGTTTTGTTTTAATCGATGGTGTGAAAGGAAAACCCGTAACTCAGTAATTCTACATAGTAGTTTGTGGTTTCCTTTTTGCCTGGTAGTGTATAATGGAGTAGTCTATAATGAAAGGCTACGTGCACATGCAGAGGGTTCTGGATCAACCTAGAAACAAAAACTGCTACTAAAGTCCAGCCACCTGTTTGTAAAGGAAATGAAAGATGCATGGTTTGTTCTCACCCTTGACTGCTATACTAATTTGTGACTTTCCTTATGTGCCCCAGGTTCTGATCACAATCTACTGGCTGGGCAGAAAGGCACAAGTTGATCCAGCGTATAATGGACCTTACCTAAACCTGAAGGCTTTTGAGGGATTACTAGGAACAACATTATATAAGGTAAAGAAATGACATGCATAATGTTTATATGGTTCATCTATGGATAAACTATGATCCTTCCAGCCTGGAAAATTGCAAACTCATTGCATTTCTGTCCACTCTGGGTTTTAAAAACAATGCTGCTAAGAATGGAACCAAGTGGTTACACTGCAGGGCCAAACCCTTAAATGCAAAGTAAATCATAACTTCTTCTGTTAGGCAGTTGCAGTATTTTAGTACTTTTTTTTTTGCTTTGTTAAACAGTAAAAGGCAGTTTGATCTATAATATTTAATATACAAAATAATTGTAATGCCTTCACCTCTTGTGATCTTCAGCTTTTTTATTTGTTTGTTTTACATATTTATTCTTGGTGATTCCAGAATTCACATCTCTAGAATTAGATTAACTTTTAGAACAATAATTCATTATTGGATCAATTTTAAATAACAATAATGCGTGATATATGTTTTCTACATAATTTTGACTGGTTGCCTCCTGATTTATTCCTTCTGTTTAAATTTTACCATAAATAATTCTATATAAGTCTAATTTAAATCTTTTTGTGCTTTATAATAAAAAAATATATATTTTTTATCTGTCCAAATGTTCTGTTCAAAACTGTATATAATATGCCAACAGTTCTATTAAAACCTGTGACCTGCACTCAGTGACGTCAGTTTCTTTGCTAGGAAACACTTGGAAATCTTAGAGATGTTGTTTTTTGTGTGATGGTAAAATTGTGAGAATACACCAACAGTACATTAATTACTGGTCAAATCTGTTATTTTTTTCTATTTTTAAACACAATAATATGTTGAAAATGCATTAATAACTGTTTTTAGACCGTCCTAAATAGAAGAATCTAGTTTGTGGTTAGCACATAGACTTCAGGCATAAATTGGGGTGAAGTGTCAGCTCTGATAATGGTTGAATGATTTTTAAAACTTTAATGATAGCTGACTTGATGATGAGTCCAATCTTCTGTACTTAAAATGTACCCGCATAACCATTGGCTTGGACTCAAAACAGATTATGTATTTAGACTTGTTGGAACTGAAACACATTATATAGTTCTATGGCTGCTGCTGAATGGTGGCTGTTAGCAAGTCGGAACATGCATCCACCACGGAGGTCCATGTGAACGGCAGCCTTTTTAATGCTGTGTCTGTTTCGATGAGCTCAATACAGACATAGCAGAACATGAGCGAAGACTTTTGTACACATGTTCCACTTCATTGATGTGACTCAGAAAAGGAAAAAATGGGCATTTAAAAAAAAAAAAAAAAAAAAAAAAAATCTGTGTTTTTAGACTAGAGTTTGAGTGTACATGAGGAGGCTGACCATTTATCCTGAAGAGCTGAGTCAAGTTTCTGTGCTTCTGTACTGACTGGGCTTGTGTGTGTCTGTGTGTGTGTGTGTGTGTTGCACTCTTTTCCCTCGTGCTCGACAGGCACTAGATGATTGCACGTCTCTACGGCGCAGTGTGAGAGAACGTGAGTTTGGAGACAGCTGGTACTCGGAGAGAGAGGAGATATTTTCTCTGCAGGCAGGACACAGGAGAGACGACTCTCTGGACAGTTTAGACTCGCTGGGCTCCAGGACCACCAGCACGTCATCAGAAACCAAACTTAAGGGCAGTAGTGAGGGTAAGACACTGGGGCATCTGCTGAAGCTTTGAATGGTCAGCACTTCTTCAGCATTTCTTATGTTTAGTATTCTATATATATATTACATAAAAGAGTTATATTGTGTGAACCTGTGTGGTGGAAGTATATATATTTGCTTTGATTTTTTTTTTTAGTGTTTGTGAATGATAAATATAAAAAAGTGATAAAAGCCATGTTGAAAGGCACACTTTATTATAATTGTGCTGATATTATTTTGAAAAAAAAAAAGATGGTTCATTTTATGGAGGAGATTTTTATGTTTAAAAAAATATTTAAGATTTATTCTTTATATGGATTCAGTTTTCCACAAGGCTTGGCGCCCTCTAGTGTTATGTTTTGAGTGCTATTGGTCTCTCAAACATTCTAAAGGCCAAAACACAGTGGTGTTTTTAGACATTCCTGCATTGTAAGATAAGTGTGGTTTCCAACAGACACTCACTATTTTGATAAAAACTGTTCTTTAAGCTCTGTCCGTCAGTTCGATTTTTCCCACCATGTGTCTAAGCCTGTGACTAAGCAAGGGGTTGTAATTAGGGGGGATCTCTGAACTCTCAGAGCTTTGAGCTCTCTGATCACCTCAGTGAGAAATTCCTCCTCACTCCACAGTAGCCCGTAAATTAGCCTTCCTCTATTCCCACCATTACACCATCGTTGGTTACCCCAGATAACTTCTATAAGTGTTTTGAATGTGTGTGTGTTTGTGTGAGAGAGAGAAAGAGAGAGAGAATGTGTGAGAGCGTAAAAGAGAATTTTTTTCCCTTACGTTTGTCTTCATCTGTCCTCTCACAGGCTGTGGCAGTGACCCTGAAGCAGAGCTGGGCTTCAGAATGTCAGAAAACAAGGACTCCCTCAGCTATCGCCGCTCGCTTGTCGTCACCCCCAAGACCACCACTCAGTTCAATCAGTTCCTGCCCACCAAAGACAAGCAGACCGGCTACGTTCCAGCCCCCCTGCGCAAGAAGCGCGCTGAGCGTCATGAAGACAACAGACGGAGCTGGGCCAGCCCCATGTTCACCGAGGAGGATGGAACCTTTTCTAGGTAAAGCCTTGAATATCTTCAAAAAGAGCTCATGCTGTGAGGTTGTTTTGATCCAGACTAACCTTGGAATATCATCCACGGCAATGTTTGTGGTACACCTCACATTTGGTACACTTTTTTGGATGCAGTTTAAAGCATGCTTGATGGAAAAAGTAGCTCTGGTCTTTTTCATAGCACTGAACAGAACTAGAAATGTCTTCTTACTCTAAAATCTGTTACTTTTCTCGCTCTTAATTCTTTCAGTTAGCTAGATTTTCAGGTGCTTCCACACTTGACTCAATTGGTTTTACCTTCAGACTTCTCAGTTTGGTCTTAACCAAACATGCAGGTGTTAAAAAACATGAACCATGGTCTGGACCAAAAAGAAACAAAATTTGCTCTGACTAAAAGAGGTGCTTTCGCTTAGAACAACCAAGCCATGGTTCAGTTTGATTCGAGTGTGAAAATATTTTATATTATATGTAGACTTACATATAATATCATACTACATTACAGGAAGTTGAGACACGCCATTGTCACCCATTAAACAATAGAAAAAGAAAATATATATTCTTGAGTTGTGCCCAAAATCTGTGCATCAGGCTGCAGTATGGGCACAGATTACACAGATTATGCGGTATCATGGTTCTTCTATCTACTGTAACTGTAGATTATTAAGTTATTAATGGGAAATCCATTGGTTATTCTGCTGCAGGCAGAATATGGCACAATTCTTTAAGCTGCTCACAAATAGGGCTGCAACTAATGATTATTCTGGTAGTCGACTAATCTGATGATTATTTTTTCGATTAGTCAGTTAGTCAACAATAATTTCTGTCATTTCTAAAAACAATTGAAACAGCTGAACATGAAATTTAAAAGACATTTAAATGTCTGGATGTTGTTATGCTGATATTTAGTGAGTAAATATGTAATCTGTTGTGTTTGGCCACTTTTGTTGACACAGACTAAGTTGGGTGTAAACTGTGTGAGTGGAACATTTACCCATCTCTTATTGGGCTTCTGTCCCCAGCACTTTGTGTAATGCGGTATTGCTACAAATTAGCGATTTGTCGACTATGAAACTTGTAGTGGACAAATTTAGTTGATTATATCGATTAATCGTTGCAGCCCTACTCACAAAACCAAATCTGGTTAAAACGTCTTTTGTCTGCAATCAATTCAGAGAGAAAAACACAAAACAGGGAATTAATGCAACTTTAATGATACTGTAACTGATGAAATGCTGTAATTTATCATTTTTAGTGTCGTATATCTGAATTCTGATGCTGTCTCATCCCACTCTGTGTTGGTATTGTGTGTGTATGTGTGTGTAACCCCTCTTGGATTCTGGCCACAGTGTTGACAGAGCAGGTAAAGCTCCTTCTCCTGTCCCTGAAGCAAACATCCAGAGTTCCATGCCAGCCACCCAAATCAGTTTGGCATACGAATACGAGAGCAGCGATTCGGACACCGATCGTCCGGACCCTGACTTAGTCCTGGATGACCTGGCCAGCCGTAGGTTTCACAGCCCTTCTCCGGTACCACCCACCAACTTTGCCTTACCCATGAGCTCAGTGGAGTCCACGGGTACTGCCCGAGCTTCGTGGCCACAGGTCACTGTCACTAATGTTCCCAGAGAGACGCTGACTTATTACAGGTCAGACACCATACCAAGACCACCATGCTTCTGTTTGGCATTGATGCATACCAACCAACACTAACATACGCATCTCTTTATTTGCTGTGTTTTTAATTTATTTATTCATTTTTTTGGTCTTGGCTTGATTCTCTGATCAAACTCATTTTGAACGTCCGCAGTCTTCATTTCATTGAGTTTTTCAGTTAAGTTTGGTTTGGTTGGTTTGGATTTGAGTTTGATTTGTGCACGCATGGCGGTTTGATGATGTGTGCTGAGGAGTGTATCTGTGCAGTGACTCATTTACTTGGCCCATTCTCTCGAGCAGCAAGGAGGCTACACCTCCCCAGACGCCTACAAGGAGGCCTGCGTCTGCCAGCATCTATGCGTGTGAAGACTCTGAGGAAGAGGATGATGAGATCGGCTATGCCGACCCGGTTCAGGACGATCTTTATGCTCGTAAAGTGGGCCTGATCACTCAGGGTTCTGCCTTAGTGGCCTATGATAAATTTTTACCCAAGTACTGGACACCAGAGGAGGACGCTCACGTGCAGAAGATTCGTCTGGGCTCTCAGCGTCGGCCCTGGTACAGAAAGATCCAGGGGTTCAGGTGTGTCTTGGCGCTGTGAGGGTAACGGCAACTAACCACATAGAAATATATAACCAGATATAAATATGCAAAATATGATAATACGAGATCTAACATTTTTTAAATCTGCAATAATATTAATATTTACACCACTTTATTGTTTCTACACTTACTGTTAATTTTATCAGCTCCACTTTCCATATAGTACTTTTCTTTTTAGTTCTATAATTAGAACTACAGACTATAAACCGTCTGCTTCTATACATACTTTATAATCATAACATTTTACCCTGTTCTTCGATGATTAAGGCCACCACAGAGCATGTGTTATGTATTGTTATTTAAACACCTCAATGTAAATCCTGGACTGTAACAGTCCAATCAGAATCACAAAGATCCAGCATCCTGTGCCCAATCAAGAAGAACTAGAATTAATCAACACAAACTGTGCAGCGAAATATGATAATCTATGATAATCTATATCTGACTTCATCTACAGCTCTGGAAATATTAAGAGAGCACTTCAGTTTCTGAATCAGTTTATCTGATTTTGCTATTTATAGGTATATGTTTGAGTAAAATGAACATTGTTGTTTTATTCTATAAACTACGGATAGCATTTCTCCCAAATTTTTAATAAAAATATTGTCATTTAGAGCATTTATTGGCAGAAAATGAGAAATGGCTAAAATAACAAAAAAGATGCAGAACTTCCAAACTTTAAATAATGCAAAGAAAAAAGTTCATATTCATAAAGTTTTCAGGAAAAAGTTCAGAAATCAATCAATCAATCACAGTTTTATGCATCTTGGAATGTTCTTCTCCACCAGTCTTACACACTGCTTTTGAATAACTTTATGCCACTCCTGGTGCAAACAATTCAAGCAGTCAGCTTGATTTGATGACTTGTGATCATTCATCTTCCTCTTGTTTATATTCCAGAGGTTTTCAATTTGGTAAAATCAAAGAAACTCATCATTTTTAAGTGGTTTCATATTTTTTTCCAGAGCTGCACATGGTGGAGCAGCTAGGAAAATGTGTGTAATGGAGTGTACAGTGAGCAGAGTGACACAGTGTTTAAACACTCCAGCAGCACTTCTGTGGCTGATCCACTCTACCAGCACAACACACACTAGCACACAGTGTCACTACAGTGCTAAGAATGACTAGTCACCTAAATAATACATGCTCTGTGGTGTCCTGTTCTGGATGGTCTTATTAGTTGATGTAATACAGATTTTGTATTTTTCTATACTCTTTTATACATTTAAATGGCAATTCCAAACATTTAATTGGCATTGTATTGGATAACTAAAATCCTATTAATATTTTTTATGATCACAGCTTGGCTCTTTTATATTCTGTGTTTGCATGTAATCAAAATCTCCACCTTATGTAGCTTAATTACACATCTGTTCTGCTTTCTCCTGGTTAATGGGTTCTGATTTTGTCTTTCTCTTTCCTCTCCGTTCTCCCTCCTGTCTTTCCCTTCACTCTCTGACCTCCTGGTATCCAGTCGGAAGAAGTCTGGCTCATCCTCAGAGGATTCAGACTATGATGGGAATCCCTGGCTGTGCTCCTCCTGTCCCTCTCGCTCACACTCTCAGCCCCCTCCCTCTCACTCCCACACACCTGAAGCTTCGGCTCAGCCCACTCCCAGGTCCTTATCAGAGTCCCACCTACAGTAGGACTGGCCTCTCTGTGGCTTCTGCTCACACAGACTAACGACTGCAACCTACTGAGCTGATGTGTACTAACCTATATTATCTTCTTTAATTATCATGTTTCTTTATTTAAGGGCCACCTTGAATAGTCACTGCTTATATAATCATATATTTAGTTATGCAGCAAGGAGGATTTTTTTTTTTTCTTAATTTTTTTTTTACTGATTTAAAAAACCTAATGGGCTTCAAACATGTAAAATTCAATAGGCCTGTCACATTAGCTTTTTTTTTCATTTGGACAATGCACTGTCCTGAAAATAATTGCAATAAATGATAATAGTTTTGATCTGTAGATAATTTTGATCCAGTAAAATAATCTTAATATAATAGCATAATAATGCAATTGCACTCATTAAAAAAACAAACAAACAAACAAGTATTTGTAAATATTCTAAATAAATAGAACTTAAATAAAATAAGTATGCTGTTTTTTGGTCAGCATACCAACTTGTCTATAGTAATATTGTCTCCTTGCTAAGAAAAAATTCGGCCAACAGCAGTTTATATTAAAACACGCAGAGTCATGTTGGAAGTTATAAGGAGTGTTTCACCCCATAAAACTTTTTTAATGGAACCTCAAAACAGAGTTGTTGTTTACATATCAGTCTTAAACACACAGACGGAAAGAAATCCTGTTGACTTCTAAGAGATATACAACTCTGAAAAAAAAATTAAGAGACCACTTCTGAATCAGCTTTTCTGATTTTACTATACTATATCTACTATTGATATATGTTTGAGTAAAATGAACATTGTTGTTTTATTTAATAAACTACAGACAACATTTGTCTCAAATTCCAAATAAAAATATTGTCATTTAGAGCATTTATTTGCAGAAAATTAGAAATGGCTAAAATAACAAACAAGATGCAGAGCTTTTAGACCTCAAATAATGCAAAGAAAAGAAAGTTTTAATAGATCAGAAATCAGTATTTGGTGGAATGACCCTGGTTTTTAATCACAGCTTTAATGCATCTTAATATGTTTTTCACTAGTCTTACACACTGCTTTTGGATAACTTTATGCCACTCCTGGTGCAAAAATTCAAGCAGTTCAGCTGATGGCTTGTGATCATCAATCTTCCTCTTGATTGGTCAAATCAAAGAAACGTATCATTTTTAAGTGGTCTCTTATTTTTTCCAGAGCTGTATAAAAATATATATAAACTTTCAGAATGCTGGATAAGAAACCTTTAAAGTGTTTGTTATTTTGCACATTTATATCGAAACATATTAAACTTAGGTGGCCCTGTAGCAGTGCATACCTGTATTCCTGTAGCATCACTTTCATGCAATTCTACTGTACTTGCCTCCTCTTCACTTGCTTTGTCCTCTTGTACACTGTGCATACTCTATCCCTGTCCTCTCGCATGCTCTGAAACCTGCTCTCTCTTTCCTTTCACTCGACTGTAGCCCACCCATGCAGCCCCTCACAGTTGCTCAACCGAGATCCAGACCCTTCATGTTTGAGCCCCCTGATTTCTGGCCCAGGCCGGACCCTACCTCAGGCCCTAGCCTCATTAAGTGTGAGAAACGTCCCCTCCGGGGGCGCGAGCACCCCATGGACCCCTACAACGTGTCTGAGGACATCCTTCCTGATTTGGAAAACGACGACATGTTTGCGCGCCGCACCAGTGCCTTCCACACCAGCAGCGAGCTGGCCTGGCAGAAGTATGGGAACTTCTTCACCTCACACCGCAGGAGAGAGCCTGACATCAGAGTGGTCACCCAGCCACGCCGCGAGGAGCCGATATACCCCGACATCGAGAGAGATGATGTGCTCTACCGCAGAGTCCAGCTCCAGTACGCACAGCGTCCTCTATCAGGAGCGCCCGACAACTACAACCCTGTGCCTCTTCCAGAGCCCTGGACTCTACCTCCAATGCTTCAGGCCAGGCTGCTGTGTCCTCCATGCCCTCCATGTCCTCCATCACAAGAGCAGCCAAAGCTACCAGAGAGGCAGAGCCAGGAGGAGCACAATAAAGCTGATGATATGCTGGTGAGGAAGCTGAGGATGATGCAGGTCCAGGGCACATGCAGTCCGTCTGGGGCCGGTCAGGGATCATCTGTCACTCAAACAGGCCCCAGCATACCTTCATCCTGCAGCGAGGAGGACCTGCGGAAAATGCAGGCCATCAGAGAGGCTAGCCGCCTGAGATACAAGAAGAGACTGATAGCCGAGAGACTAGGCTTCTGAGTGTGTGGTAGACATGTCCCTGCCAGTCCCTGCTCATTTCTGTGGATCATGGTACAGCCCATGTGCTCATCATATTGCTTATATTTCAGCCCATTTGTAGCATAATGAAGTTTGTTTGTTTACGTGTGCCTTTGGTTGACTGTTATGCATTAGTAGGTTTTATTTTGAAAGAGTAGAAAAAAGATTGTCTATATTTTCAGTTCAAATGTCATTGAGAATTACTCAGACATTTGATACAACAACAAGGGTAATTTATTTAGTATTTATTAACCATTTTAACTATTTATTTTCTTATTTAATTTAATCTAACTTATTTTAATGTAGCTTTATTTATTTATTAAACTGCATTGCTAACATTATGTCATATTAGGGCTTAATGATATGGACAAAGTTTACATCAAGCTATAATTTATTCGGTCAGTAGGGCTGCAACAATTATTCGCTATAATTGACAATGACAATTATTTCAATGTGTCAAATAATAATAAATTAAATTGTCGACTTATAGTTCATTTGTATCAGTACACAAAGTGCTGGGTAAAGAAATGCAGTGTCTGTCTATTTTTTTTTTATTTTGTTTATATGTCCTCCCCTGAGAATAATGCATTATTATAGAGTGAAAAAAAAAGATGAGAGATGGGTAACAGGCTAACTCATAGTTTACACTCCACTTAGTCTCTGTCTCTAAAAGTGACATAATACATATTTAATCACTAAATATCAGTACTTTCCATGTTTAAAGAACCTCTAGACATTTAAATGATGTTTTGATCACTTTTAGAGATGAACAACAAGGCATAAATAATCGCTGCCTAATCGACTAATAAAAAAAATTAACCATTAGATTAGTCGACTACCAGAATAATCAATAGTTGCCGCCCTATCTGACAGTACAGTCTAATTTTGATATTGAAACAAACAATCTAAAAGCCACGGAAAAACTGCGAAGAACACCCACAATGAATGTCTGCAATTACAAACCTCTATTACTCAAATAAAATGCCACTAAATAAATATAAATATAAATAAAGTGCCCTGTTTTAAAAAGCCAGTGGCAAATACTATAAATAATGTCTATTGAAATATCAGAATTGTGTTTTAAATCATATAATCAGTATTAAAGCATTTTATATCACAAAATAAGCATTTTCATACTGAACTGTTTATTTGCCCAGCCAGTGCCATAGATGAAGACTTGATTTATTAAGAATGCATGAGTTTGAATTTGCCATTGTAACATAAAAAAAGGATGTTTATTTTATTGTTTATGATTTATCATACTGTTTTTTTCTTTTCTTTTCTTTTGATCTTTTTTCTTGATTGCCTGTATGTTACATTGTTTGTTTGTCTGGTAAATAAAATGAGTTATTGAAACATCTTGTTGATGAATGTACAAAAGAAAAAAAAGCTAAAATGAGAACTTGTGTGGTTCTGCATACATTTGATCTGAGCGACTTGATGCTGCTGCTGCTGCTTTAAATCATGAGCTTCACACAGGCTTGTGGAAGTGGGAGTGTAATGACCAAAGCTGTGGAGGAATGTGCAAACCTGAGTAATGTCTATAAATAACACGGGCAGACACAGCTACCCTTTACAAGGCTGCCCACAAGCCACCCTGGCTAGAAATTCCCCATAGCTGCAAGATCCAGTGAAAGCTGGAAATTACGCTTTTGTGTCCGTGTGCATGGAAACACACTTCCAAAGCACATGCGGCGTGCGAATGCCAAGTACAACACTTGAACTGGTAGGGAGGATGCACACCTGTAACAAATTATACAGACTTATATCACCCCTGCATGCGGGGAACTCCCGTTTCCAGTGACGTAAGTGTGCCTGTCTCTTTTCCAAAAGTTCCAAGGGTTATTATTATTGCCGATGTCTGGATTTCTTCTCTACAGCCTATGTTCTCCTCTCTGTAAAGGAATGACAGCATTATAGTTGTGGTCCTGATGAGAGATGTGAGTCTGGCAACCAACTGGGTTTTACTAACCGAGATTAGTCTGGATTGCTCTGCCTGTTCTGAATCGAAATAGTTTTAAATGGCTTTTGAGTGAATATCTGTGCTGTACTGAAGGCCTGATTTGTATTTTGGTCAAATACTCACATTAAGACCTGGCTTGTGTGTGTGTGTGGTTGTCTTTGGTTCCCCAGACTGTTGCATAAGGACTCTGGTAGGGCTGGGTGAGTAGATGTCTGAGGGAAGGAATGTGGCACGTTTTTTTTGCTCAGCTGTGTTGCCGTGCCTTTGTCCGTGCTCTGCTGTCTGTGCTTTGCTCTGACACTGAGTGCTGACGCTCACATTGCTTTGGTCCCCACGGGCCGCAGGCCAGCTCTTTTCAACGCCACACAAAGTGGAATCAACACATGCTTACAATGATGCTGCATAATAACACCTTTGGATAATAACAACATTTGCATTGCATTGAATGGAAAAGTCCAGCGCCTTAGAAATTCAGGAAACATCCATAGCTGATGCATAGACAGATATACACAGCTAGATATAAACAGCTAGTGCGCCGTTTGAATGCTAACAGCATGCAAAAGCTGGTTTACTAACACTGGAGAATATTCCTGCATGCACAAAGGCATGTAAAATGCTCTAAAATTACTTTACTTATATATGTTTTACTGTTTATTGCTTTGTCATGTCCATAGAAGGACATAAAGGTGCTAGACTGGTGCATGGCTCTCTTCCCATAATGAAAGGTGAATGCTCTGTATTCTAATGTTCATGTTGTGTGTATTTGTGTGTGTTTATTGACAGGAGCAAATCAATAGGTGACATCCCAATTGAGCAGGTCACAAAGCAGGTCCAATATGAGCAGCTCCAGAAGTTCCGAGACCAGGTGAAAGAGAGTGAGGACAAGTGGCAAGATGTGAGTATGAGCTCTGCTGCAGGGGCCTTGTTTTATTGTGCTGCTTTCTTTTGCCAGCTCTGTTTTTATATTTATGTTTATGGCATTAAATCAAAAAATGCACTTACAGAAGTGCTTTGCTGTCCATTTAGAAAATATCCTTAGCGAGAGTGGATAGGCCAAATAGGCCAGAGTCCAAAGACACCAGTTAGCTCGGATAGTTTCAAATGAAAAGACGGTATGGATGCATTTTTAAGACCATTTTTGAATTTTCAGATACCAAGTTAATCTGATTTTCTCTTTATTTACATTATTTGTGCTATGCCTTCCCCAGACACACCAATGAGCTCGTCAAAATATAAATCTACTAAAAATGTTTCAAATTAATTAAACCATTAAAAAGTGTTTTTCTTGGGTATAACTACAATATATAATCACTTTTTATTCTACGAGTGTCAAACTTTGTAGGTACACACGATTCAGTGTCATTTTGGCTGGGCCGATGTGTACACAGTGTGCACTTCTTTTGGAAAGAGCAATGCTTTCGGCATAGTTTTTTTATTTTGCTAATGGAAAGATTTATTAATTAGCATGTTTTGGCTAAAGTATGCTAGAAGAACAGTAGCTGACAGAGTCAAACAGGCCACGAATTTAACTTTTTCTAATCAACTAATAGACATTTATAAACAACTTTTTGAGCTCCACATGACGTTCTGGTCTCCACTCAGATAGTTAACTTATAACTGGCTTAAGTATGTGAAGATCATCAAATTCTAGCTTAGTAAGGTAGCAGTAAACTTCTTACAATACATTTTCTTTTATTTCTAAAATGATCACTGGTTTGAATCCCAGATCATGCTACTTGCCCTCAGCAGCCAGAGTCTGAGAAAGCACGATGGCCATGATGGTATTTCTGTTAGCTGTTGACTCAGAGTTGGAGGTCCAGTGCTTTCCTTTGAGCGTCAGCGATAGTTCAAAAAGAGAGACAACTCGAGCGAAATGTCCCAACTAAGCTTCTTTAATATATTTACATTCTGCTAATATGCATTTATTTTCAATAAACATATTTATGCAGCTGAAACAGGGAGCCTAGTGCATCCCACATTTATAAGCATTAGCTTCTGTTGCGGCATAAGCTTTTGTCCTTAATGACATTTTTGCCTTACATTACTTTTACTTTAATACTTTAAGTAGTCTTGAAAGCAGTACGTTTACACTTTTACTTGAGTAAAAAGCTTGAGTTGATACTTTAACTTCTACAAAAGTATTTTAAACCCTAGTATTTATACTTTTGCCTGAGTAATGAATGTAAATAAAAGACAAGAAAATAAATATTCACTTAAAAAGCTTGAATGTCTATATGGTTTTACTGGTCATGCCAATAAGGTAGTGCCTTGGGAGTTGTTTATTTGTTTGTTTGTCTCTTTATTTGCTTTAATGAAACATTCAGTTCGTTATTTCTCAACCAAAATATGTCAAAGCATCAAATTTAAAAAATATGGGTGGTGCAGTACATGCTAGCCCCTATTGATTCCAAACTTTAAAGTCTTTAATGGTACAACTTTAATATACCTTCCCAAGCAAGGAATGTTATATTTTTTCACCATTGTGTCACCAACATCTTTCTAAATTAGTAAAAGAAAATGCATCCAGTAAGACAGTGAGGCATGTAGTGCAGACCTACACATGACCTTTTGTTAATGTTTCTAGGGTAGGGCCTTTTGATGCAGAAACTGATCTGCAGCCTGTGGCCATCAAGTGAAAGCTGATTCTTCTTCTTGTAGAAGACAATAAAGTGTGAATAGATGTTTGTGGATAATGCCATATCCATCAGTATTCCTTTGATGAATTCACTCTCTCTTCCTGGCAGTGGTTCTGTACTGTAGGGTTGCAAGGGTGTTGGTAAGGACTTTTTCCTCAGTGCAGCATTTAGGTTACATACGGGCTCCTAATTCACATGGGACAAATAGAGGCAAGCTCTCAAATAGGACACCACTTCAAATCTAGTCCACCACCCCCCCCCACAACGCACACACTTTCTCTCGCCCTCTCTTTTTCTCTCTCTCACTCCCTCTCTTTATCCTCTTTCTCTCTCTTATTTCTCCACCTGCTGCTGTGTAGGAATGAGCACCTGAGTGCAGGTACATAAGATGGATGTGGGTTTTTGTAGGGTCAATGTTGTTGTCTTGTCTCCTTTAGGATCTCAGCGCATGGAAGAACAGACGCAGGAGTGTTAACTCCGATATAATGAAAAAGAAAGAAGAGAGGGAACAGATAGAGGTCCTCACTTCAGGCAGCAGCACCAGGAAATCCAAAACCTTGAGAGAGATGGCTGAGGAGAGGTAAATTGCACCTCACCTGCACCCATGCATGCATATCTAGAGATTAGCAATAACAACTATATATCAGTGTCCAGTGTTTACTTTATTTTACTGAAACACAGACATTTATTTTCTAAGCTTTTTACAGTCAATTAAAAAACGTATTCATATGCAAATGTCAGGAAACCCATGGCCAAATTACAGATTACACATTTTTTGCCATCTGCAGCTAATAAAATATTTCCGCACAATTTTATTTAAAAAATAGATTTCAGTCTTTTAACATACAAAACTATATATAATAAAGTCATTAATGTGGTATGATAAGATGTAGTTTTTGTAGTGCAAGATCTAATCACACAATCTCTTTGACCTTTTATTCAGGAGATATTCAGGGTCATTCCAGTAGTAGCTTCAGTTTGTATTACTTTGATTTTAATTGTGGATTTTATAAACCATGTTGCAGAAGCCATTTTTTGTTCTTTTTTTGCTCTAGCCATTTTAACATTGAAACAGTTTGAGATAATTGTATAGTTTGAATCCAGGATTTGCTGATATTTAAAGGAATCCATTTTTTCCTCCACCCATGCAATACTGCATAGCGCCAGTGATGGCAGCATAACCCCAAACATGATATATTCACTGCTATGTTTTACAGTTTGTTTAAAATATGAGCTGTTTCGTTACACTACAGTTTAAAGGTTGAACTACCTATTTATGAATCTGTTATGAAGATAAGTAAGCATTGTGCGGCTGCTTGGCAATGATCACCGCTGGGGATTCTGGGAATTGTAGTTTCGGGGCTCAAATTCACTGATTCTTTAACACCCCCAACCATCGCCCAGCTCCTCTGTTGGTGGCCAGTGGCAGTGCAGCACTGCCCATCACAGTTACTTTAGTTTACTTTAGATCATTAGACAGTTGTGTAGTAGAGCCCATCTTTGAGAAAATGACCAAACTTTGCATGCAACTGTAGATTAATTAGTTTAATTCTAATTTAATTCGTCTTTTTAAATAATCTTATTTTAAAATGTCCACTTTTTTGTCCAAATAAGATTTAAGTTAAAATTACAAATAACATGTCTTTTGAAACATTTGCTTGAAAACTCATTTCTTCACTCACTAGAAAGAGAAAGTGTAGTCTCTGCCACTCTCTAATCGTTTCCGAGCTGATTGTGTGCGAGTGTAATCTAATCGTAGTGCCTTCCCTGCCTTGCCTTCTCCTTTTCACTATGCAGAGAGAACAGAGGTCCCGGCAGCTACAGGAGTCGCTTCAGTGCCTACTCCACTTCTGAAGACCAGGACGTCTTCGAAGATCCAGCACCCAGCACCAGGTCCATCCTGTCTCGCAGCTACACCGTTGATAATCCCTACACTCTTAGAGAGAAGCCAGCGGTGCGCTCTCTGCCCAGTCTGAGCGATGAGGAGCCTATGGCTGGCAGCGTGGCATCCGACGAACCAGATACTCCAGCGAGCCCTACTTACACCAGCCCAGGGAACGAGGTAAAGATGAGCAGCAGTGGTAGAGAAAACCAAACCAGCAGTACCAGCCGCAGCCTACTGGATGACCCAGTTCCATCCAGCATCACCAGTCGCTCCAGTAGCAATAGCAGTCCTCCGTTGGAACCCAGCATCAACAACAACAGCAGCAGCTTCAAGCCAATCGAGAACTCCAGAAGCTCCATTACTCCTGTGCCTGAACCCAGGCGTCTCTATGGAAGGCCTGAGGAGGATCAAAGCCAGACCTATTTGTATAATAAGCCCGATTCAGTGGAGACAAAGCAGCCTGGGGTGGCTCGAGTTTCCGCCTCCCTCCCCAGGAGCTACCAGAGATCGGATAGCGCCCGGCTTACCTCTGTAGTTACGCCCAGGCCTTTTGGCATCCAGACAAACAGGATCGCCTCTCTGCCTCGAGCCTACACGGTGAGAGACTTTACTCACAAGTGTCCTCACATCTTAAAAACCTTTTGATTTTTAAGGGTCTGGAAATGTGCTGTTATGCCTAAATGTTCATAGACAGAGAAGTATCTACACAGTTAATGCCTGATCTGTTTACAAGTCTGTAAAATATTCAGCATGCTAATTCACTTGCACTATTGGAGCGAAGCTGCAAATTGAGGTGAGAGTAATTTGGTGAATGGTGGGAACAAGATAATTATGTACTTAGGCCTAACCTAAGCATGTGAGCCACATGTTAATGGTTAGATGACCTGACACTGCTCTCAGCACCTGTGTATCAAGTACTGCATGGGTCTACATCTAGCAAAATTCACAGAACAGGCTCTGAGTGGTTCAGCGGGCTAAGCGCTGCCACTATGATTACTATGAGATCGCCAGTTTGAATCCTGTTCATGTAGCTTGCCCTAAAGGAGCACAATTGGCCTTGCTCTCTCTGGGTGGATAGATGACGGTCTCTCACCACATCACTTCAAAGGGGGATGTCCGCAGGTGTCCAAAGGTGTCTGTGAGCTGATGTATCGGAACTGACTTGCTGCGCTTTTTTTTAGCAATGTTTAAAAACAAAAAGCAGTGGCTGACTTCACATGTATCGGAGGAGGCATGTGCTAGTCTTCACCCTCCTGGTGTTGGGGTATCATTAGTGATAGGTAGAGTCCTAATGAGTGGGTTGGGTAATTGGCCATGTAAATTGGGAGAAAATGGGAAAAAAATAAATAAAAGCATAATAATTATAATAAAATTCACAGAACAATGCTAACCAAGTTTGACCATGCTTGATCATGCTGGTTGACCAGCATAACCAGAAATACCAGGTTGATCAACCAATATGACCAAGCATACACAAAATCAATTAAAACATACACTATGTTTCCCAGGTTTAAAGCACACTGACAATCAAAGACCAGTTTAGACCATCTGAAATCAGTTACCATCAAAAACTTGCATTTTTACACTCGTATTTCACAGCAAGGTAGTGTCCCACACAGTATACTAACAGCCTTTGAGCTTTTTTTAGATGCAGTGATGTACTTTAATAATTCTTCCACTTTAACTAAACTACTGTTCTCTAACTGCTCCCAGCTGGACGACTCCCACAAGCGCCTCAATGGTGAGACAGAGAGCTCCAAGAAAACTACAGTTCCTAGCCGTTATGCACAGTTTATGAAGGAGGACGAGGCAAACTCCCAGACAAGCTCTGTTCATAGCAGCAATGAGGATGAGGGTGAAGAGGAGGAGGAAGAGCAGGTAGCTCCAGCTACTCAAACATCCTCCTCTGTTACTCCTGTCAGCCGTGTGTCTCCACAGCCTAAAGCTGTGTCCCCTGTCAACAACACACAGCAGGTGAGTTTACATACATGATACGATTATCCTTGTTAATCTGCCTACTAGTATCTGAAAATAACATTTATTTTTGTAGGCTTAAAAATCCAGTACAATAAATAAAATACGTATTGTAATGTAGCTTGCCAGTGTTAAGTATAGCCATTTGGATGTAAAAATATCAAATGCTTTTAAGATGCCGGTATATTATAAGTAATTAAGCAATTCCGATAGCTATATGATTACGTTTTTATTGTTGTTTTTGAATGATTCTATACTCTAACTAAGCAATAATACGAAAGAGGGAGTGCTAGAACGTGTAATATTGGCAATATTCCACATTATAGCACAAACCTCGAGTGTATTATTGCGATTATACCACAGTTCCATTATCGCTGTTTGTTGGAAGATTTTGAGTTAAAGGAGACAAGAAAATACAGTCTGTTTGGTTATAAACACTCCGCGTGTTAAAATAGTTCCATTGCTGCTCTGTTTGTTGCTGCGCTGTTTGGATTGTAAGCGCTGCATCGTTGCTAGGTTACCTGTATTTGGTGGAGTAATACATGGAGAGCTTCAGTTACAGTGCATTACCTGCTGATAACGGCATTTATAGAACGCCTCTCAGCCAATCACATCGCAGGGTCGGAACTAACTGTGGTTTAAATTGTATTAGTCAGTTTATTAGCATAATCATAATGATGCATGTTGTCCATCTTTTGACCAGCATAATTTATTAACCCCCATTCCTTCTGTGATTGGATTGGACCTTCCTTAGAAACACTGTTGATCAGACATTATCTTTATAGTAGAGTACTTTCAGAACAACATGATAGTAAAATAGTAGTTTATGTTGCACTTGTATCAAGATTTTTAAATAGACCATAGTTAGTAGTCTCTCCATGGCTTTGATCTGTCTGTCTTATTAGTATAGGAGGAGTTTTCTTTTAGAGCTTTATTTAGGGTGGGGAGGTCTAGAGGTTTTTAGTTCTCATCTTGACCTCCCCAGTCCCCCTGAATTTCCAATTCAAATGGAAAAACAACAATTTTTATGGGATTACACAAGTTATACATGGAAAATTGAGCTTTTGTGCCTGTAGCTATAAATCAGTAAATTCACATTCAGTAAATCTGTTTAATTAAATGACCGTTGCACGTAGTTAAAAAGAACTATACAACTAAACAGTCTTTATTATATATATTACTCAGTGAGTAAATATATACAAGTGGGGGTACCCTTCTAAACCACCCACTTTTTTACTCTATAGGGTAGAATTCAGTGAGATGAAAAGCTGTATATTATGATGAACCACAAGTTTTACCCCTTCACGCCATTTTAGCTAGACGGTCTGAGTGATCACTCTTTATTCAGCATTGTTGGTTTCCCACACTGTCTTTTCTCTGCCTTCCAGGAGAGCTACAGTGACATGAGGATCAGCTTGAATCAGAAACCCAACAGCAGTTATGACTTTGGCTTCCAGAGCACCTGGGACTCCACAGGGGCTCGTGTCAAATCAATTCAACCAGGTATAAATAACAAAAAGTTGAAAATTGTCAGCTTGGGAAAGCTAAATGCCTTCCTAAAGACCACTCTTGCAGCATCATCCAGAGGTCAAAAGCATCACACACAATTATCTTCTATTTAATTCAATTACGGAATGCACAAGTGACACATGAATTAACTGAGCATATGTTGCCCTCAGCTCTGTGCTCGGCTTTTAATGCAGATGTTCACAGAACGTATCTCTCTGCAGCCCTTTCTAAAGCTATATAGGGCAGAAATTTTCTAGGTCATGTGAGATGAGCCACTCATCAGTATAACGGGCGTGTGCTGGGCAGCAAGAAAGAGAATAAAAGCTAAAGGATACTGCATAATGCAGAGTCACAGAATGTTTTAGCTTTAATTGAGTATATTTAGAGTACAAATAGAAACTCTACTTACTCATCTATGATCAAATTTACTGCAGATATTTGCAGTATCATTCTAATTTGTTTGTTTCTTAGTACTGAACATTGTGTCAGGCTGGAGTGTGCTTGACGAAAAGAATAAAATTAACATTTGGAGTCCTGTCTTATAAGCTCAATCTGGCTAGTGTTGATTCTGCACAGATGTTTGGAGCTGAGGAGTGTTTAATATTTGAGAGGAGTAGTGCTGGGAATTATTGATTCAGAGTTTGAGATGGCCTTTCTCTCTCTCTCTCTCTCTCTCTCTCCAAAAAACAAGAACTGGTTCTATTTGTTGGTACAGCATAGCACAGTTTATGATGATTTAGCTAATCACATCAAGTCCTTAATAAATAAGAATGAATAAGAGGCTTTGCTTTTAATGATTTAATAATCTTTCTGAATTTCTCTGTGTATGTGATTTTGTGTAGGCAGTCCAGCAGCGCTGTGCCATCTGCAGGTGGGGGATGAGCTCCTGGCAGTAAATGGACACAAGGTGGCAGACATGAGCTATGAGGAATGGAAGAGCAGTATGGACCAGGCCCTGCAGCAGGGCAGCTTGCTCATGGACATCCGCAGGCATGGCAAGAACAGTAAGACCCCTCCACTTCCACCCACATGTACACACCCACTTGCCTTAAGACTCTATAATTGGGCCTTCACCATCCTTATCTGTCTATGACTGACGAAATGTCATCCAGCCCTGGCAGTGTTTCCAAAGTACATAGGTGAGCCACATTCTTATCAGCGAGGTAGACTGGCAGAATTCACCTCTTACCCAGCATTGCAGGCAGTATAGTGACTAATCAGAGTGACTGCCAGATGACATGCTCAGTCGGTCATTTAATATTCTTCTCCAGCCGCGTTGTTCAAACCGAGTTGCCAGTTCAGTAATTCAGATATATAGCGACAGGCTTCACATACAGTATATCTGAAGCAGGTGCGTGGGAGCCTACAGGCTTCTGGACTGGTGCAGCTGCATTCCATGACATATAGAGGACAGAAACAAACAACTACAAATAGAGCACTGGCCATAAGGAAAAATCAAGTAAAGATTCAAAAGCAAATATTATAGTAAAATAAGATACCTTAATTCATATATAAACACAAACCCAAGTCAGAAAAATGGGGACCTTATGGAAAATGCAAAAAATAAAAAATCTCATAAACATACAAACAAACAGACAAAAAAAACCACCCAAACGCAGAGTTTTTTTTAATGTTTTAGCATATCTAGTCAACTATACATCCATTCCTGCGTTTCAAGTTGGGATGATAAAGCATTTACCACTTTCTTTGGTTCCCATCCGTTTTTACAGCACTTGAAAGACGTGGCACGAAGGATCCCAATGATTAGGTGTTTCAATCCCAACACATTTTTTACTGGGAAAAGGTCAGGACTGTAAGGAGTCCTGACCATGTACCCGCTCCCTCCACAATCAGGCCATAGCAACACGTGCAGCACGTGGTTATGCATTGTAAAAATATGCATTGAAAAATATACCATCTTGAAAGCAGCATGTTACTCTAAGATTTCAATGTACTTTTCTGCATTAATGCTGCATCACAGAAATGCGGTCATATAACCACATAAGATGACCTGGCCTTTTTTTTTTTTTTTAATAATAACTAAGTCTAGTCTAAATCGTGCATCTCATTTTTGGCGTAGAGTTCATGGTGTCCATTCCTTACAAAAATAAATTAAATAAAAACAAATAAAAAGATCTGGAATATAGATTTGTCTGACATGTTTCCACTAAATCATTGTCCATCCTAGATGCCTTTAAGCCCAGCAAAGCCCACATCATTTCTGGACATGGTGAACATAAGGCATTTGTAACTGTATTTCCATATTTTAGTTCTAAACCTCAATTTGCATTTTTTTCAAGTAGAAAATATATTTTTTACTTTAACTAAGTATAAGTAAGTATATGAAATCCAAATAAATTTATTTTACACCAGTTTGTAGTTCACTTAGCTTTTATTAATCATCTGTTCAACACTTAGTGTGATATGTATTTGTTGACACAAGAACGTATATCTGTTGTCTTGTTGTCTGTCTGTTTGATTGTATATGTGTGTGTAACTGCTTATCTGCCTGTCAGGCTTTCTCTTCTCCCTTTTTAAATGTCTGTCTCTTCCAGGCTGTGTGTGTGTTTTTTCTTTGGTGTGTTTGTCAGTCTAAATTGATGTCATTTTAACCCATCTTGTGAAGGTTGATGGTGCACTTTTTTGTGGTGTTTACCAACAAGCTTATACTACTCGGAATTCTGTTGCATTGTTTATCATCAATATTTTTCTATTTTATATATATAAAATATCATTTTATCAAATTGGTCATGCATTAGGTGGTAGTGGGTGGTATAAGCTTGTTGGTAAAACTGGTGTGTGGAACTCTGTAGACTGCATGGCGGGAAGGTGGTCTTTCTGTCAACCCCACTATTTGGTAGCATTAACCCGGTAGCTAAGGTCTTTCTGTCAGACGCCTGTGTGTAGATGTGTGTATCGTTATAGTGGCTATTTTGTATGTTTTTAAAATGGATGACTTTTGACGACACACCATTATCAGATTGGGGCAGAGACCAACCTTCCCTTCCATTTAAAATCCATAAGACGATCAATCTGACCAGTGCGGATCCTCTAGGTCCCCCTGAGACATACGCCAACTCCAGCCTGAACTTCAGCTCCCACCCAACTGTGGACACCACCATGAAAACTCTGAATGTCAGCACCCAGCCTGGAAATGTGAGCATAGAAGTGCACTTTACATGATTAATATGATTCTATAAATTCTTTTACTATTAATACACATTAGAGGAGTTGTGAAAACTGTCCTGGTCTATTTCAGTAAGCTGATGACTCACACTTTGGTTCTCTGTTGCAGTATCTGCCTTCTAATGGCATAAATGGTGGAATACGTGAGGAGCCAGTGACTCTTAGGAACAAAGGTAAAGCATTTCTCACAGTTCATGGCTGACCCTGTCTACTACTAATATGAGTGAAAAATGTAGTCTTTTCTGGAGTGCTCTGCTTGTTGGATAGAATGTGTTTTTATTTGGAATTGCACAGAAATTAACGTTTGGCCAAAACCAAACATGATGAAACATTTGGCCTAAATCCAAATACAGAGTATAGTTTTTTGTAACTTTTCAAAGAAATATGATTACAAATCTACAATTTAAAAATCTCAGCAGACAAACCAACAGAGCACATCATTTATCTACCTTTAGCAGAGCTAGTCAAGTCACATTTTGTGGAAAATCTATTGAGAATTTATACAGAGAATCGCACCTTTTAGTTGGTCTTTTAGTTGGTCTCAATTAACAGTGATTTAGCTTAGCTTAAATGACTATCCTAGCCCTGTAAAGCTTATATTATTTTGTTTATAGAGAGGTAGGAAACTGAGTAAACTGATACCAAGCCTCATAAGTGGTGCTGAATGCTTTATTTCATTGAATTTACGCAAGTAGAGCATAAAAATGAACCTGGTATTTGCTGCCTAGTTGTTGGCTCCCTGGTGGCTCACTCCCTTCCTGCTGGCTCTGTATACGAGGGAGGAGGGTTGAGGAGTGTTGTGCCAATGCTGCGGGTAAAAACGTTAGTTAAAACACTGCAGTATATATATATGACTTAAAATAAGTTATTTGTTGTTTGATATAAATCATTCAGTCTTTTCACTCATATTCGGCCAAACACAGAAAGTGCTTTTTGACATTTATCATTAATGTGTGATTGGCATTGTTGAGCATTTTTGAAAGGGTTAAAGTTTGTGTTTAAAAAAAAAGTTTGCTAACCTCATATCTGTATTACATTCTTTACTTCTTTAATGTAATGTTTTTTCAAATGTAAACTCATGAATCTGTTTTATCATTCTTCCTTTCTCGTTCTCTGTCCTCGTCTGATCTCTCTTGTCTCTCGTGTAGAATCAGAACCCATTTCTTTGAAAAACCTAAAAAGGAGATCAGAGTTTTTTGAACAAGGTAAAAGAGCAGCCCACGCTGGCTGTGTGTGTTTGGTGCTGGGCATTGCTAGACCTTCATCCTGTCATCCTCTTCTTCCTTTCGGCTGAAGCCCTCATAACCCATGTGCTCTTCTCTCAGGCTCAGCAGGGAACACAGTCAATGCTCTGGTCTATCTCTGTGGTAAACAGGGTTGAGTGTGCAGTGTCCACCTCCACATCAACACACTGACATGCTGTCTGCTAAAGCCCCAGAGCACATAAATAAGGAAAGATATAAGGCAGAAAAAGAGGGAAAGAGTAAACACTCGAGGACAGATATATGTATGAGCTCAGGCGCAGCAGAAAACGTGCCTCAGTGTGGCTACACTCTCAATTCATCTGAATTGAATGCATGATGAATGCAAATTCTTCTTCTGTTAGAAAACAATTGAATTTAGGCTGAAACAACAAGGGACTGGAGTGTGTACTGCAGCTGCATCAAGACTCATTCTTCTGCTCTGTTTTCTCTCACATGTGCATCTGATCCTAAATTTAATTAGAGCACATGGTCAATACTTTTACATTGGTTTAGTGCCTCTGCTGTCCTTGTCCCAGTCTTTTTTTCTAATAGTTTGGTTTTAAAGGTAATGAAAAATCCACACAAAACATTCTGCTATCTTTTCAAATGTTCACCCAGTAAGTAAGAAATCTTTTCTTAAAAACATGTATATGAGGGTGAGAAGAGCATTGAACGTTTTTTGCCATGCATTTGGTTATGTGGGACACACATTCATTTGCCAATTTTTTGTTGATAATGTACAGAATGCATTCTATTTTATTTAGAAAACTAGTCCAGGAGACATACTTATTTGGGTGCAAATTTGGTCAAATCTCACTTATTTTTTAAGTGTTTAAAGTAAGTGTTTAAGTGTAAACATTATTATTTTTTTATGGGAAGCAAATCTAAATGTAACATTGTCCCTACATTTTAGATATACATTTTACTATTTTATGAATTAATCAAATAAGGAAAAAATACATTACTTATTTAATGTGCCATTATTTCTGCACATGCCAAGAGAGTTAATTTCCAGACTGACATCATTAACTCTCAAAAGTCTTGTTGTGGTTGATTCATGGATATTTATACCTCTCTCCAATCAAATTACATCAAAAAAGGATAAACACTACTCAGAGTCTGGTTTTGAAACTCAAATTAGGCAAATAAAATATAAATGTACAGAATGCACTTGTGCAAAAGATAAGCAATGGGGAAATTGGCCAGGGGTCCTCAAACATTTGCATAAGACTGTATATTTAAGATAAGGTTGTAACAATGCAGATTAATAAATTGTATTTTTTGCTAATCATATTGTATCATATTATATCATAATACTTAGCGTTTTACTATATTGTGGCTCAATTGTTAATTGATTAATTATTCATTGCTACACATTTAAAGAACCAAAATAAACTGTTAATAAAAGTATGATTTCTAATATGCTTTAGGGTTTGTTGAATGGTTATGAATAAAAAAACTGCAGTAACTGTGCAGTTAAAACTGTTGTGCAGGCTTCTGCATGGCAAGAACCATACTGAAAAATCAGAATTCAAAGATTCTCTAAGACTCCACATCAGAAGAATAATAAATTGTACTGCAGTTCTTTTGCAGATCAGTGCTATGTCAGGGTGTCAGAGATCCCCCTCATGTATAAATGATGCAGCAGAAATATTGAGAAAGTGTTGGTTGGCATTCAGCGTCCCCCTCTTGGCCTACATTTGTTATTCCTTCGGATCTCATCCCCTGTCCAGACGTCTGTGCCGCTGCGCTTCTTCAAATAAGATCGGCTATTGAGGAAAGAATAGAGAGCTAATGTCTAAAGCCTGGGGTGCAGACCGTACAGTAACATGTAGTGTGATCTGAGTTGGTATGACACGGTGTTCAGGTTAAGCACAGTACAGTGTTCTTCTGCTTTTTTGCATGTTGCTGTGGTGCTGAGCATGGATCTGGTATACTGGTCTTCTAAAGGCCTGTGTTTCTGCATGTAGCATGTGACAGCTTTATTTCTATTTTTGGAGTGTTGACTTTTGCCTGCTCTTTGCATGTGTGTGAGACTGAATTAATGTTTTTGCAGTGTACATACAATTATGATAATAATTATATGGTATGTGCTATATATTATCTTTATTACTGTTGGTACTCCAGGAAGTCTGTTAATTTAAATAACTCAACAGTGTGTCAATTACAAGAAAATAAATGAACAAAACCAATCAAAACATTTAGAAGCTCCTTATAACTTTCCTTTCTTTTCAGGTGGATCTGAAACTGCAATATCAGATGTAAGTGAAGTTGCTTGCTTATAACATTTTTGTGAGGCATTTACATATTTTTTTAAGCATGTTGTGTGTTAAAGTTATAGTAGGTAATTTGCATGTTATATTTTTAAAATGATATGTATGTCCTGATAGCAAACCTTAAATCTAATGCTCTTATGACATAAAGAAAGTAGTTATTTCCAATTGAGACCATATGACTGTAAAAAATTGCATTTGCCTCTATTAACCCCACAAACATACACACTCTTGCACTGCAACCAGCAGAAGCACAGAGCGACAGAAAGAAAAAGAAAGAATGAAAAATAAAGGGCTTCAACCCAAAATAATTTGAATAAAACATTAAGTCTAACCATTGTGAATATCAGTGAGGATTTTAAATGATGGAGTGACCTGCAGCCTGGAGAGTGATGCTGTTCAGCATATTTTTAGTGTTTTTGTCTTGTTTTATAAACAGATTCGTTTTTTTTCCTTAGTTATTTGGCCAAAACAGCAGCATTGTTAACTTTTTACCTAGTAAAAATGACATTTTTATAAAAAATCTAATATTTAATCACAGTGAAAAGATTTGCTTAATATTGGAGAGGCTGTTGCTTGCATATGGAAATTACTGAAACCATTGTAGACTGTTTTTGTATGCTTAACATCAAACTTTGTAAGGTTTTAGGTTCCCTTCCAAGCTAGCATGTTCACATTTATGTTTTAGAGTCAGTTGTGCATTTTTAGAGTCATATTAGAATTTTTAGAAAAAAAATTACATTATTTAAAAAATACATGACTAGATGTGGACATGGTCTAAACTTGTAGGCTAGCTAGCTGTGTTGCTAGCTGTGTTGTTAGCTAGGCTAGCTAGCTAACTTGCATGTTTCTCTGTGTGTATGTTTCCACATGTTTTCCTGTGTGGGATTTTTTTTTATCTTGGACTACTGGTTTCTACAAAATCACAAACCACAGCTTCAAGTGCCCTGGAAAGCATTTTTTTGGAATAGCACCAGAAAACACAGTGTCATAAAACTTTTAGGTTGGGTGCAATAATAAAATCTTCATTCTTCAGTGTAAATCCTGTACTGAAGTCATGTTTGTAACCTATATTGTTCTAGTGTAGCTCTATAATAGACATGGATACAGGCTAAATGATAGAAATATTCCTCTGTGTTCTCTAGTTGCTCGTTCCACCTCTCTCTTCCTCCTCCAACCGCTGGTCCTGGGACCCGGAGGAAGAGCGCCGCCGACAGGAGAAATGGCAAAAAGAGCAGGAGCGTCTGCTGCAGGTATCCAGCTCCCCCCCACCACTCATTTGTTCAGGCCATTCTAGTGTCCTAATTTACTCTCTTTTTTACCTGTGTTTGTGATGAGATCAAAGTTCTGATGAACAGATGGGTGAGCTTGCGGCGTCCTTGAACCTTTATGTAACCTTTTTTCATTATTAGCAGAATGTATTCTGTTGTGCTCCCAACAGGTTTGCAAATTAAAGGGCACCTGCTTTTACATCTACAATACACTGGGTATAAAAGTTTGTCTGCTTATCCAATGCTTTATGAAATGATGGGAGGAATGAATGAGAAGTTTGACCTTTACTCCCCTCTGAAGGCTGTACAGTAGATACTGGAACATTTGCTTTGAGGATTTAAATGTATTCTGAGCATTAGTAAAGTCAAACACTGATGAGTTCTGTATCACAAACTGCACTTCAGCTTATCCCAGTTATTAGATAGTGCTTAAACACAGTTCTGTGGTACCAGAGCCTAATCCTGGAAGTGCTTTTTACCGCTCCAGTCGATGCTTGTCATTGGGCATAGTCACTGTATGCTTTGTTCCAAAATATGGGTGTCTGAGCATAGAATGATGTTGCACACAAGTTAATGGAATTTTAGTTATCTTATTTTTCGCACATATAATCCTTAAATTTTCCCAAAAATCAACAGCGGTCTTATGTATGAATTCTACCAGTAGGGTTGTAAGGTGCAGTAAAGCCACTCCGATGAAGTACAGCATCATACAGGAGTTTCTACAGGCTGGAGCAGTATTAGCATTAGCCACTAACCGCAGCGTTAGCTCTTTCGCCATTCAGAGGAGAGTATATCTGTATTGTAGCTACAACGTGAACTGCTAGCTGATAGCGCCGTTGCTTACCGGAACACTCAGGGTTCAGCAGTGTAGCACTGTCAGGCGGCATTTACTAGCGCTAAGTGCTGCTAACCACAGCTAGTGTTGCTAATAACCGCGGCTAGCGCTGCTGCTAACCGTGCTGTTGAAAATATTGGAAATCTAAGCTTACTAAGATTACTGTAAATAAATGGAAGTGCTTTACTCACCCAAATAAACAGTTTTCTGGAGAAAATTGTGTGTACATTATCATCCAGCGCTCATTTGACTTTGAAAGAAAATATATATTTTTTAAATGACAGTTTTGTTTACTAAGGCGCCCCCAGTGGCTAGACTTGCTAAATCAGAAGGGAATCATGGCGACCCCTCTGTTGCTTGCTATTGTCGCTTAAAATGCGCTTTATAATCCAGTGTGCCTTATGTACTGTATGTAAATAGACGTTCATCAATAGTGCGCCTTAAAATCCGTAAAATACGGTATAATGTAACTTTTCGTATAACTGTACACTTGTATAAAACAGAATTTTAAAACATTTTCAAAACATTTAAAGACTTCAAAGTTTACCACAGCTGATATAACAATCTTTTACTGATGTTTTACTGTGAATCATCCCAAAATATGTTCCACTTTACACCAGGTTCACATTTTTAGCAATAGCAGTTGATGACACATTACACAGTATTTTTGCTCATTATAACACTGTGTTAATGAAAACTTGAAAAATATGGACAGTATTGATTAAATGGTAGAATGATTAAATCAAACAGATAGAAATGCAAATACTAAAACTCTACAATCATACAGTTTTTAATGATGCTTCCTACATTTGGTGCACCTATCTTGGATTTTGATCTCAGGGTTGTTGAGGCTCTCTTGACTTCCCAAGTAGAAGATCTCATTTGTGGAAGCAATTTTAATTTACTTACAGTAATAACAAGTGTCTCCTATCGTGAAATAATACATGTTTATTCTCTTTTCTGCAGGAGAAGTATCGTCGGGATCAGGAGAAGCTAGAGGAGGAGTTTAGAAAAGCCCAACAGGAAGCTCTCAAAGAGGGCACAAAACAATATGAAGAGGTACTAAGGTCACTGGACTGAGTGATGCAGTTAATTATAGATTTTTTAAATGACCACTGTTCTGATTATAATGCAATTTTTGTGACTTCACTCACCAGGAGATGAGGAACCTGGAGCTGGAGCAGCTCAGTGTCAGCTCCCACTCCCCACTGTCTCCTCTCAGCCAAGCCAGTCCACCTTTAGAGGAGCAGGAGGCCTCCAGACTGGCGGAGGAGAAGCAGCGTCTAGAGGAGGAGAAACGGCAACTAGAGGAGGAGAGGAGAAGGAAGGAGGAACAGCAGCGCCTAGAGGAGGAAAAAAGAAGAAGGGAACAGCAGGAGCGTCTTGAGGAGGAGAGGAGACGAAGAGAAGAGCAAGAGCGACTCGAGGAAGAAAGGAGGAGAAAGGAACAACAGAAACGACTGGAAGAAGAGAGGAAGAAAAGGGAGGAGGAGGAGTTTAGGCGTAGGGAGGAGGAAAGAGTAAGAAGGGAGCAGGAGGAGAGGAGGCGTCAGGAGGCCCAGGAGAGGCTTCAGGAAAAGTAAGCAGCAGGTTCCTTTTAGTGAATGTCAGACTTAGGTGTAAGATATACAGAATATTGTTGCTGTCATGCAAAAACCTTGCATCTCAAATGTTGCTATTTTTCCCCCTATAATATAATATAATGTGAATTATAGAGGTGTTCTCTACATTGTGTAAAAAAAAATTGAATAGACTGATAGAAATGCTCAAAAAGGATTTGGAATACAATCTTTTACCTTCTTCTGTAAAGTTGCCATTTTTGAGATATAAGGTTTTTATCTGACAGCAACAATAGGATGTTATGTGTACATATAATATTTGAGGCACTGCATGTTTGCATCAGTTGCTCTGTAGAGGCACCCTGTTCCATATTTTATGTGTGATAACTGTAATCGGAGTTCTGCGATACAGAATGTAAATAAGGAACGTTACTCATGGCTGCATGGTTTCGCTTTGAATGACGAACTGATTTGACTAACGCTCTCCATTGTGTGTTAACCCATGCATTAATAACCAGATACACACTCATGTGTTGTTGTCTTCATCTGTTTGTGAATGCTTAAATGTCTGCTTCTCTGTGCTGCTTCTGATGTTTGATCACAGTGATGTGGACTATGGCTATACCAATATATTTCCTGAGCTATCCTACTCACACAGGTAAATATAATCATTTAACGCTATAATTCCATGCTGTATTAAACCTTTTTAACACTTTTAATAATGTAGTAGATTTGAATGCAGGGCTCGTTACCACCAACTCATTGTGTCTACACTAAGTTAAGCAATAATACATAAGAGGGAGTACTATAACGTGTAATATTGCGGTTATACCACAGTTCCATTAACACTGTTTATTGAAATATTTTGAGGTCATTTTGGTTGAAGGACTGTTCTCTGTCCACCAGTAATTTAGAGATGTTTAAAAACACAGCACTGCTGTGTCTGGTCCATTTGCACCAGCACAACATACGTTAACACTCCATCTGCATCTCCTTCATGCCATTGTCACTGCAGTGCTAATAATAACCCACCACCCAAATAATAGCTGCTCTGTGGTGGTCCTTTGGAGTCCTAACCATTGAAGAACACTGTGAAAGTAGGATAATAAAGTTTGCAGAGAAACGGAAAGACTACAGTTTGTAGTTACAGAACCAAGTGCTCCCATATGATTAATAGAGAAGATAAAATTAACAATAAGTCTAGAAACAAGGAGGTGGTGTTAAGAAACTGGCTGGTTGGTACTGTTATATAATAACATTTTTATGTCTTTTTTAAAGGGCAAAGTCCAAATCCACACCAGAGCTTGATGAAATGGAAAAATCAGATATTAAAGGTTAGTATTTTTGCCGTTTGTCATTATGCATTGTTCATTTGACATGATAAAGATCTGCTGTCACATGTGTCGCATTAAACCAAAGGTTGGAGGAGCCTGAAATAAAAGAGTCTTATTTCTAGAGCGTGCTGCTAGTATGTACAGTTCAGAGCCGTGTTGGAGTGTATGTGCGGCTGTATGCAGATGTGTATAAGAGGCACAGGGGGCTGGCAGGCTGGCTCTTGGAAGAAGAATTAAGAAGAAAGAAAGATCCTCATATCCAGAAACAGCAGGCCGCATCGGAGCTGGAACTAGAGAGGAGAAGAATCCTTAGTGCTATGAAATACAGAAACCCAGAAAGAGGTGGGCAATAGCTCATGATCGTTTCCATCAAGAAGCCCAGCCAATCACATGGACCAATCAACAGTTCAATCTATGATAAACCATCCAATCAAGTCCAATTAAGCATGTTTTTACCACCGAATCAACATGCACCAAAACATGATTCAGTCTGAATGAACTCTGAATGTAGTCTGATCAAAGTTGCTCAAGGTTTGGAAATCGTGTTTGTTTTCATTTTTATAATTCAGTTGTGTTGTTAAATGTTCTCTAGCTGTAGGTGGTGGTCTGGGCGAGAAGAAAGACTCATTATCTCAGGCTGAGTTGGAGAGGCAACAGATCATTCAGGATATGAAGAAGAAGACTCCGTTGCTGACAGACGGCAGCTGGATCCGTCAGCGCAGCACTACAAGCAGCACGAGCAAAGAACCTGTCAGTCTGCCAATGAGGAGGTCAGTGCTTATCAGTGTATTTTTTGGCAGGTGATTTTATTTGAGTTCTAGTTGTAGCCTTTTGATTTAAATGTACAGCTCTGGAAAAATTTAAGAGACCACTTCAGTTTCTGAATCAGTTTCTCTTATTTTGCTTTTTATAGGTTTATGTTTGAGTTAAATGAACATTGTAGTTTTATTCTATAAACTATAGACAACATTTATCCCAAATTCCAAAGAAAAATACTGTCATTTAGAGCATTTATTTGCAGAAAATGAGAAATGGCTGAAATAACTAAAAAGATGCAGAGCTTTCAGACCTCAAATAAAAAAAACAAGTTTTAAAAGTTCAGAAATCAATATTTGGTTTTCATGCATCTTGGCATGTTCTCCTCCACCAGTTTTACACACTGCTTTTGGATAACTTTATGCCACTCCTGGTGCAAAAATTCAAGCAGTTCAGCTTGGTTTGATGGCTTGTGATCATCCTTCTTCTTCTTGATTTTATTCCAGAGGTTTCCAATTAGGTAAAATCAAAGAAACTCATAATTTGTAAGTGGTCTTTTATTGTTTTCCAGAGCTGTGTAGTCGTTTTAGTCATATATTATACATTTAGTTTTAGTTAGTTTTAGTTTTTTTAAAAAACGAAATAATTTACGACCAATTTTACTCCAAATAATTTTAGTAATTTTAGTCATTCATTTTAACTATTTCAGAGGTACAGTTATACTACATTAGAGGTCATACAAATAGCTAAATATCCTAAACAATAACAAAAAACATATATAAAATGGTCACAGTATCATCCGGTATTCTGTAAGGAATATGATTCTCTTTTTCTTTAAATACATTTAACACTTAAACTTTAATTTAACATTTTAGTGTGTATCCACAATATGTTTCACTCTGATGATGTAATTTGCAAAAATAAACTCAATAAACATATTTCATATGTAGCCCATCATTGCACCTTAGTTTGTCTGTTACCCCTTAGTTTCTTGAAATTAGTAATTGAGCTTTATTTAAAAAATGCTACAAAAGCTGTAGAAATTGCTATCTAACTAAACAGCTAAGCTAATGATGATGGATAAGGATGAATATCTGCAAATATGCTGACAGTGGCTTATAATATAACCTAAAATGCTTAACTCTGGAAGTAAGTGATGTTACTTACTTGTGAGCTTTGGCAGCTAATACTGCTTCACTTGCTTGGCAGAGGAGAGTCTCTGGACAACCTTGACTCAACCCGTCCCTCTTGGAGGTCATCATGGACACCAGGCAGCACTTCCTCCATTCCAGACTATAGCCGGCCCTATATGTCCGGCTCCTCCTCGTACAGCAACAGCGGACGTCCAGCCTCTGCCACTCTGCCCGCGTCCCAGTCCCTGAGCTCCCAGAAACAGTCGTGGTCTACATCCTCCATTCCCTCTCAGCTCCCTAACACCAACACACAGCAGGACTCTCAGTCCCTCTCCCGGAACAGGTATTCCCTCAGTGAGCCATTCCCTCAGCTTTTGTCCAAATGCCAGTGATACCAGTGTTCATACTCTGAGTTTGTCAGTTTATTAGGTACACTAAGCTGTAGTGGTGCACTAAAGAGATATTTGCTACATTCTGTTGCAATCACCTACCTAAAATGGACTTTGGGTGTATTAAAACATGATAAAAAGTACTTATCTTTGTTGAATAGGCCACCTCCGCTCTCCTGCAGCTTTCTAAGTTCCAGTATTGTGTGCACTTTTCCCAAACAGGCTTCAGAATGAGTGAGATGGGGCATATATTTCCCCTGCAGATAAATCACTTTTTCCACTGTTATTCAGGGTTAAAGTAATTCCACACTTCATTTGTAGAATTTGGAGAGCCCTGATATTTAAAACGAGGCATTTATAACTTTATAACTGCACAAGAAGTTTATTAAAAGCCCATAGCATAGGTAAATCTCAGGGTGCCGCCACCTTAAATTTAAGTCACAATAAGTTAACCTTTGAGCAAAACAAAAAACGAATAGGTAGGATAGTTGAGCAGATTGCAAAATTAATTCCTTGGAAATGCATGAATTCCATCTGTTGCTAAAAATATCTGGTTGCTGTTGATATTACAATGCACAGAACCAACAACAAATTACATAAACATTGCTTAAAATTGTTGGACTATTACTGCTCGACAGTTGATTATTGATGGTGGCCCCTGGAGATTTACCTACGGCATGGAATGTAAATGGCAGCTTTTAATAAACTTCTTGTGCAGTTTTAAACTTCTAAATGTCTCATTATAAATGTCAGGGCCCCGTCTCACTAATTCTTAAGCCTGTTTGGGCAAAGTGAACAAAATACCGGATTTAAAAAACCTGTGGGAGTGCGGAGGAGGGCTATTCAACAAAGGTAAGTACTCAACAAAAGTACTTTTTTTCACGCTTTGATACACCCAACGTCCATTTCTCACCAGAGTTCTAAGTTCTTTCTTAATCTACAGTTATAATAGATACAGGAATCATAAGTGTAATTGTTGTGTCCATACTGCTGTGCAACATGCATGCACGTGATGAGGAGTCGATTTTGGCAAATTGTCTGTCCTTTTTCTTCTTTTTTTAGTGTTTAGTGGGTGACAGTAGCTAACCTTAACTTACATTAATTGGGCTGAAAATCCAAACCGTGTAAAAAAAAAAAAAAAAAAGTGATTTCATATTGCAAACCAGCCGAGACCATCTCTTTTGATCTAAGCAAATTTTTGTAATTTAGTCCATACCGTGTTGTACAGCACCTTTTAATAATGCCTGTTATTTTAGTTAAGAACAAACAGACAGAAAGTTCTGAAAGCCCACATAATATCTGATCAGTGCAGGTCCCCTTTCATTGCATAACAAAGTGTATTTATACAGTATGGTGACCGCAGTAGACAAGAGTAGGCATAAGGTATCTAATAAACTGACTTTCATGAGCTGTAGCCATTTAACCTTTACATTCCACTAGTCCGCAGATTGTGTGCATCATGTGTCATGTCTACAGGACCTCACCGCAGTGAGCGATGGGGTGGTGCATCTTGTTGATCTCTCAGGTCATTTTTACATTCTGTAATCCAGGTCAGTCAGTGGCAAGAAAATCTGTACTTTCTGTGCTATGCCCCTGGGCAAAGGAGCGGCCATGATCATCGAGTCCCTGGGGCTCTGTTATCATTTAACTTGCTTTAAGGTGAGAGATTTCAACGCCTCCAGTCTCGGGGGTTCAGGTCATCCTTCCTGCTCTGAGGGCTAATCTGCCTTATACTGCCCTTCTTGCTTTAATGCTACCCTTAATCAAATATCCTACATCTAATAATCCTTTAACCACTGGTGAATATTTCATTTTCCTAAACTTTATAATGTCTTTAAATGCTTGTTTAATTGTTCTGAATTAACCACATATGTTTATGTTGATTAAAACACTAAATCCAGAAGTCCAGAAGTTGTAGACACCTACTTTTTCTGAATTAAGGGTATTGATGGTCACCTCGCCTTCATTCAGTATCAGCTTTTACTCAATTTGAGGAGACTTTTTGCGCCCACACCATTTAAATAGCAACAGAGCTTGCAAATATATCTATACTGATGGGCGTGGTGGTCTACAAGTGAGGTGTGTTTAGGCAAATTGCTATACTGGCAGCAAGTGCGCCACTGTCTGATTTGAACCATGACAACAGTCAACCATCAGATGTCTATTGCTATCTTATGACACCAGCGTTCTGGATTAGGAACTCCAATCTCTCCAATTTATCCCAATCGAAGGAGTTACTTACTAAGCTACTTCAGAGAATGTGCACTAATATTGTCATTTAGAGCATTTATTTGCAGAAAATGAGAAATGGCTGAAATAACAAAAAGCTTTCAGACCTTAAATGCAAAGAAAACAAGTTCATATTCATAACGTTGAAGAGTTCTGTGGTTTTTAATCACAGTGTTCATGCATCTTGGCATGTTCTCCTCCACCAGTTTTACACACTGCTGTTGGATAACTTTATGCCACTCCTGGTGCAACAATTCAAGTAGTTCAGTTTGGTTTGGTGGCTGGTGATCACCCATCTTCCTCTTGATTATATTTCAGAGGTTTTCAATTTGGTAAAATCAAAGAAAGTCATCAATTTAAAGTGGTCTCATTTTTTTTCAGAGCTGTATATGCTATTTAAAGAGTGGTGTCTGGATACTTTTGGACCTTAAGTGTATGACTAATCCTGCATGTGTAAGGATAATAGAACACTGCAGGTTTTGTCTCTATTGTTGCTGTGTTGAGAAGATTGGGATGGCATCTCTGCCAAACAATCCGGTCCCTGCTGAATTCAAAATGTATTTCTGTGCACTCACTCACCAGCGCAATCATAGCAGCATGCCTGATTTGGTGCTTAATCACTGCTGGGGCTTCCGCTGTGAATCTTTTTATAGGGTCTTAGCATTTCACATGTTTGTATCTAAATGTATTGCCTGGTTGGGCTTTGACGTGCTGGTGAACGGTTTTCCTCTCAGATGAAAGTTCTCATATTAGAGAGAGGACTCACTGCAGCAGTGAGTCAGAGATGAAAGATCAGATCTCCATTCATATATAGGTGAGTATGTGCTAAATGCATATATGACCCGGTCTTTTACTGTTTGTCCCTTGTCTCCTGTTTCAGTGTTTTGAGTGCAAAACAGATCTGGGAGGCACAGAAGCTGGAGCTGAAGTCAGAATACGCAACAAACAGCTCTACTGTAACTCCTGCTACATGCGGGTCAAGGGTAAGTCTTGGTTCACTCACTGCACAAAACATGATTCAGTGATTCATCGTCTAAAGTGAGAAAGCACACTGCATAGTCGTTGTGTTTTTGTCGTAATGGAACAACATGGTTTCCTGTTTTCAGCTGGGCAGCCCACTGACATGTGACCTCATTGGATTACAGCAGATTGAGGAAGAACCTACACCCTACAAGTAACCACCAGCACTGCGAGCGAGCATTACCACATGTGGTGAACACTTTGGAGATTTTGAATTTTGTCATGGGAGCAGTCGAGATTACACAATGAGCTTTTTTCCCCTTTCGTTTCACTCATAAATGGCTAAGATTAATACAATAATCAATGTTTCCATAAAAGTATTAGTGTACTTGTATAAAGTATGAGGGACGTGCATTTATCTGGAACCTAGCCACACATCCGTAAGCAGTAGCGCATGCCGTGTTCTTCACAAATGAAAGATGAAAATGAAATACTGGATTAAGTGATCTGGTTAAACAGATGTGGCTAAAACTTTTTCTTTTTTAATGCTAAAAGAGTGGTAGAGTCTGCTGTCTTTGTCACTGCTTGTTAAGGCTATCTTTCTGAGATTTTTATGTTATTTTTATGTTATCTTATGGTGTTTTGTCAAAGATATCCTGTCATTCTGTTCATTTTTGTGCCTTTCTGTTTAAAATGGGAAAGAAAATCATTTAGCAAAACACGTTAAGGATATATTTTAAAATGGCATGGTTATTAGGAGAAATGGTGTTTGTTGTTGGCATCCAGTTAATGCAGTTAAACAAGATTTCAAACTCATACATACGGCGTAAGAAATTGTATTCATTAATATTTGTAAATAAAGTTTTCCAAAACTGCATTTCAGGTTGTATGTGTTATTATTCAATAGACCAGGGATGGGCAACTTCCATGATGGAGAGGGCCACATTTTTTTCAGCATGACCATTGGAGGGCCACATGACCTCGCACTTCAAATAATTGAATATGAAAAACGCTACAAATGATTTTCAATAAGAACAAATTTTATATGAATTTATATCTGTATGTTTACAGCACCAACATTTATCAACAACTATTTTCTGCATATTAATGCATTTTAATACGGCAAAAGACAAACCGTTTGTTTAAAAAAAGTGCAAAAAGGAAGTCCTTCATATCAAAGAACAAAAAGTTTTTTAAGTTTGCTTAAAAAACTGATTGCAAATACAGTAGTTCCTCTGTGTAAAATAAGTTCATTATAACAAGTCCTTCATAAGCAACAAGGACAAAACATTTGCTTATAAAAGTGCAAAAGGCATTTGAACTCATTTATAACAAAGAACAAAAAAGATTTAAAAACTGATTGCAAATAGCTCATTCAATAATAGCAGAAAACTAGACCACAGAGGCCCAACATTTATTGAAGCTAATGAGAGAGCTGTGGTTTGGCCTGCTGGCTCACAATGGACTGGATGTCAATGTCAATTTTCGTGGTTGTTTGGCAAAAGTAGAATTACGTTTTTTTTTTTTTTTTTTTTTTTTTTTTTTAAATTATGAAATTATGAAATCATTTTTGATCTATTCGCGGGCCGCACTGAGTGATGACGAGGGCCGCCAGTTGCCCATCCCTGTTCCAGTTTAAACTGTCTTTCACAAGATAACGTTAGCAAAACTGTGGTGATTCGTTGCTCCGTGTTACTTGCTTGTAACTATTTTGTTGCTTAACTTGTAGTATTAGCAGCTAGCTGCTAACCTCTCTGCGTGTATTTTATGAATGTTTCATTCAATAAATATACACTGTAGGAAACCCTATAATGGAGACACATGCAGGGTTTATTTATTTACTTCATACATCAATTCTAGCCAGTATCATTACCTCTGGCTTTATCAACATTAACCTACTGTAAAACAATTACATTCATATAAAGTATTACCCATAGAAGTCTAAGAAGGCTGTACTGACCTGGCTGTGTGATATGTGTGTAGGGCCTCCTTTGTTAAATATAATGTAATTTCTCATAGAGCCACTTGTCTGTTTACATGGGCAATTCTATGATCAAGGAATGTAACAATCCTGCCCAACTTTTAAATTGGATACCCCATCCATCTGGTACTCACTGTCAGGCCTTGTTCAAACTCTGATAAATCACGCAGCCTTGCCATGAGCATGCTGGCCAGTTATTAACCTCCTTCACAAGGTAACACCTTACAGTTTATATAGATGTGGGCATTCTCAATCTGTCCATTAAGATAGCACTTTACGATCAGTTTATTAAATGCTTTCTAAAGATCTTTGGCATGCCTGTATGTATGTCAAATTAATGCATTTATCTACATTAGGTAGTCCACACTGCTGACACATGTCTGGTGCTGTCTCACTTTAGCCTTGTGGTACCGGGTTGAGTGGTGGTCAGTGTGTATGACTTTAATCAAATCCTCAAATTCCAAATTCCTTTCCTGTACCAAAAAACAAAACTATCAATAAGTAGGTGTTCCAATGTTTTTGATAATATAATGTATATATGTGCACTATATTATGTAGTAGCAATGATTAAACAAATTCAAACAAAAAAACTTATTTTTGAACACATAATTTTGAAAGGGTCAGCTGCTCTATACCACACACAATTTATATTGATTTTAATGAGGCACATAATAAATGCAGATATTGATCGATTGATTGACTGACTGAGGGAAACTGATAATTAAGGAAGGTCCATTTGACCTTTATGTCACGTTAAGAGATATTTTCATTCACACCTGTGGATAAAATATACTATAGTAAGTCATGCAAATTACACCATCAATGTACCAGTGTTGGATAAACCTAGCAGAAGGGGGCACTGTTGCGTCAACTGCTCAGATATAGCTGCATAAACAATAACACTTTATAATACTGTTCCATAGTTAATAGGTAACTAAGCTGGACCTAAGCAGTAACTAAGTAATAGTGCTGCATTAACCCCTAAATCTTTTCTATATCAGGAAGTACTGAGTAATTACTCAGTAGATAGTACTTAACTATTGATTATAGTAGTTCACTATTAACTCAATATTAATTACTGAGACTTACATATCTCCTGGAGAACTACTTACTAATTATGTCTCCTTTATGATTAACTACTTATTAATTACTGCTCAAATCTACATTAACTGTTCAGCTGAAAACCCTTACATGCCACATGGGGATGTATAGATCTAAATCAGTCTACACAAACAATTATTTGAACAGTGGTGATATTAAAGGAATATTTGAATTAAGCCAGTGACACCATTTGTAGTAGTAGTAACTTATTTACCTTATTATCCTCAGTATCTTCCAAATATTAGCAACACTTAGTAAAATACGACAGTGTATAGTAGTTTGCTTAACCCTCATTTTTGGAAGAAAACACATTGTAACGTAATATTATTACACAGGAGACATTAATTAATGTTCTCCAGAAGGCATCCAAGACTCAGAGAATGACTGTGAGACTGTAATAAATCTTCAGGCTCTTGGAGGTGGGCGGTCCGTCACAAACCCTGGAGATATCAGCCAATAGCGTTGGCTGAGTGAGGCGACCCTGACCCCGCCCCCAACCTGTCAAACCACCCCTTTCAAAACTCGAGCGCAAAAGTCTCGCTCGAGCAAAAACAAAAGCGGCAGGTAATTCGCACAGCGCGCGAGGAGAACTGTGAATTAGAGGGGAAAATAAACACCCGAGAGGAGAAAAATGAAGCTCGAGAGCAATATTCTGTTCAGCGCGCACACAATAATTTTTTGCTCGTGAGTTTCACATTTGCGCTTGCAAGAAGTTAATTTACACACGCAAAATGTTAAAACACGCCGGTTAATTTTTTGCGCCCCCGACACATTGATGTTACGCCATAACTACACACATATAACCTAACTAACAAAACTAACACACACCCTAATGCTGGAATAAGCCGGAAAAGGTCTCATTATCTTGATTACTTGACATATTTTCGGTCAAATAAAGAAAATATAAGTCAGAAATAGTCTTTTTAAGACCTCCAGCAGCACAGCAGCAGAGAATTTACACGGAGAAATTACCGTAATTACCCTACTAGTGCGCAAAATAAAGTCTCTGTGAGACTGCAAGGATGAAGATGCACTTTTATAAGATTGATGCTTAATATTAAAGCAATAATTATTAAAGTAAAAATATTACAGTCATTATTTGCATCTTATATGCCTTCTGGATAACATTAATGAATGTCTCCTGTGTAATAAAATACAATATAATGGGTTTTTTTTTATTATCAAAATGAGGGTTAAGCAGACTACTACACACTGTAGTATTTTACTATATGCTGTTAATATTTGCAAGATACTGAGGATAATAAGGTAATTAGGGTACTACTACTACAAATGGTGTCACTGGCTTCATTCAAAATGTAGCATGTAAGGGTTTTCAGCTGAGCAGTTAATGTTGATTTGAGTGGTAATTAATAAGTAGTTCAATATAAAGGAGACATAAGTAGTTCTCCAGGAGATATGTAAGTCTCAGTAATTAATGTGGAGTTAATAGTGAACTACTATAATCATTAGTTCAGTAATATTTGCTGAGTAATTACTCAGTACTTCCTGGTAGTTAATAGAAGAGATGTAGGTGTTAATGCAGCACTTTTAATTAAGTAATTAGTTACTGCTTAGTTCCAGCTTAGTTACCTAATAACTATGGAACGGTTTTATAAAGTGTTAACACGTAAACTGTTGCATTATTTGAGAAAAAAGCATGTGTGTTTATTTAGACCCATATATCTATATACCATGATCTGAGTCAGTTTGGCAGTATTGTATATGCAGCAGCTGGCAGGTGTCGTGAACCGAACATGGTCATGGATCATGGATCATGTTTTTGTTTATTTGTTTTTCTGTGTGGCCATAATGGTCTGAAGTCTGTTGTTGACGATGATGATTTATCATTAGAGCTTTCAGACATGGTGTCTCAATGGTGCAGCAATTACACGTTCATTGTGGATTTCCCTCACATTCCCTCCAGCCGCCTCCTCCACCTGCGGTCTGAATTCACTCTAATTTTAATCAGCATGACTGATGCCACTTGAGTCTTGTTACCATGGTGTGCTTATCCTTTGTGAATGTCTTGTGTGTGTGAGGTGTCGTGCACACTGAACTTGCTTTTTTGTTTGTCTTAAAAAAAAAACATTAGAATAGGAATATATAGAGGTAATATCAGCAGCTGTTTAGTAATACATCTATTGTAACTATTGAATACTGACAAATATTTTGCTTTTTATTGTCTATATTATCAAAATTATCTATAAAATATATATTAACAATCTAATAAAAACTACACCTTTAAGGGTTCCAAGGTTAAAACTATGATCTGAGGAACACCAGTTTGAACGCTGGACTATGCTGCTTGGCATCAGCAGCCAGAGTCCGAGAGAGAACAGGAATGAAGCTGGGGTGCTGCGCTTTCCTTCAAGTGCTCTAGAGAGAAAGCATAGGAGGCATGTTTTAGTTTTCACTCTCCGCTGCTAGTGATAGGGGGATAATTGGTCTTTCAAATTGGGGAGAAAAGGGGATATAATTAGGAATTAATTATTTTGGAAAAAAAAATTAGAAGTCACTCAAAATAGCTGGCCCACTTTTCAGATATTTAGAGAGCTTCTTCATTTTACAGAATCAAAAAAAGGAAGATTACACCTAGTGGAGACCCACTGTCCGGCACTTTGTAGCGTTTTCCCTGCCAACAACATTTATAGCCTATTACTGAATAAACAATGTGAGTGTGTTAAAGCAGGAAAAGCTTTCAGATGTAAAGGACAGGGGGCCTCCACTGTTCCCAACCACTTTAAACTGTTTCATCTAAAATAAAGGTCCTTTTTGCAAAACCTTTAATACATCCTCATTTAACTATGAAATGCCAGTCATATTAATCAGTCAATAAATCTTCTGTGTACATTTTTATAACATTTGTGTTTGTAGCAAAAAAATTTATCTTTTTACAAATCCTGCGACTGACCAACATCGTAGCTCTGCGAAACATGGTGGACATGCCAGGCCAATGCAGGGGCAACATAATGTGTACCACTGTCAATCATCCATTATAATTCCATCTTTAGATTAGGGCTGAGCAATAAGGGTAGAAATACTGTATCATATAAATAAAATGCATTTGTAGAGTCAGATCCTTTAGTGCTTTTCATTCAAAATGTGCTGAACTAATTAAATTAAACAGCAATATTTGCGCTGTCTGTTAATAATCTGTGCAGTTGGTCAGTGTTTTTAAAGAACTGATAAAATCTGAAACGCAGACATGTGTATCATTTATCACAATTGCACAAAAACAACATGTCTCATATCTGAAAAAGAATGATTATGAAATGATAACTGTCATGGATGGGTGGACATAAGTGCAGATATAAGATTTATTTCAACAGACAAGATATACTAAAGCAAAACTGAAATCAAACACTGGTAATGCAAAAAATAGAGAAACAAGACTGGGATATTAAATTGACTAAAACATGAACTAAGATTAAGCTAAACTAAGAAAACATATAACAGGAACAACATTCAGATCTAAGACTAAACAAACCTGACAAGCATACAGTCACGGATGAGAGGGATGGAGAGGATGGACGTAAATGCAGATAAATAATTATATTTATAAAATAAACAAGAAAAATAAATACAGAAAACAAAACACGGGTAACGCAAAAAACTTATAAAAAACAAGACTAGGATAAGGAATAAACTTAGACAAATGCAAGGAAAACTAATTAAACTAGAAACTCTAACTTTAAACAAAGAATAACTAGAAAATACAAAAACAACAGACCAAGATCATAGAAACAAAAAAGATTCTAAGTTACACAAAACACAAACTCTACTCACAAATATACAGTCACATAGATACAAAAGACTCCACAAGCAAACACTCATACAAGGGGCTATTTATACACAAGGAGGGTGAAGACAGGTAACGAGGGGGCGGGGTTACAAACAAGACACAAGGTGACAACACTAATGGCCAGGGCAGGGCTAGGGCGGGGCTAGGGCGGAGACAGGGACCAAAACACAACAGAAGCACATGGCTGGGAACATGACAGGAGCACAAGGGAACAAATGAGGGGAAAAACACAGGACAGACACAGGCTAATGTGACACATACATGGAATCTTTAGAACTCTACTCAAACTAAGCACACAAAACAACAGACCTGGATACAAGAAAAACTGAGATTTTATAGGACACAAAAAAATATAAAAGACCAGACAAAGAAACACTCAAACTACGGGCTATATATACACAGAGAGGGTGAGGAACACCTGAGGCAGGAATCAAGGGCAAGAAACCAGGTGACAACACTAAGGGCTCAAGGAGCACATGGGGAGGTAAACAAAACAAGAGAACTGAGGACAGGAGCAGAAGACAGACACAGGCTACAGGTGTGACTATTACTATTTTTGTGTCAGGCAGTCTCATCCTAAGACAAACTGTCTGACTGCTGTGAGAATAAAATGCTCTGGTATATTTCTTTAAGGTTCATACTGATAGTGCTAATGTGTTCTCATAATGCTCTCATCTACTGGGCTAAAATATACTGTAACTATTCAGTAAAGCCACTTTCAAGAATACAGTGGCAGTGCCATCACTGCCAGATGTCAGAACTTCCAGCTCTTTTACTTCACCTCTGTTGATGAGAACAGGTGAGGTAAATGGAAAATCCACACAACTGGTTTATCAGTCTCAGTGTTCCAGAATCTGCAGTTCACTGATACATCATTCCAATTACTGCATCCCCCGGTGGAGACAGTAACTAAATACACACATTCACTGAGGCATTGTTTTGATAAGCTTCTGCAGTGTTACAAGATTTATTTCAATCCAATGTTGCAATAATTTTTCAGCAAGATCTTGCAGCATTGATGATGGTAGAGTCTAACCACTGCACAAAGTCTTCTCCAGCACATCCCAAAGATTCTCAATGAGGTTTAAGGTCTGGACTCTGTGATGACAAATCCATGTGTGAAAATAATGATCTCATGCTCCCTGAATCACTCTTTCACAATTCCAGCCCCATGAATCCTGATATTCTCATCTTGGAATAAGTCCGTGTCATCAGGAAAGAAAAAAATCCATTGATGGAATAACCTGGTCTATATTCAGTATATTCAGGTAGTCAGCTGACCTCATTCTTTCAGCACATACTGTTGCTGAACCTAAACCTGAACAACTGCGGCAACAACCCCAGAGTATTACTTATAGTTAAATCCAGGTGGCCACTTTTTTTTTCCTTATTATTTTACAATGATTCTGTCAGTCTCAATAATGCCCTCAAAATAGATTTAAGATAAGCGGCAGAGATACAGCAGACTTTTCAAAGCTGGATTAAGTTTAAATTAATTCTATACTACATTTACTACAAAATGTGTGGTTATAGGATTCCAACTTTGCATTCATTCATCCAGGTTGTTTTGTTGAAAGCTGAAAATGCATGTCAACGATTATGCTGTGGCTTGCAAAAGTATTCATACATCTCACTCTTTTTTTTTCTTTTCTTTTACATTTTTTCACTTTTAAAACACAAACTTAAATGTATTTTTAGAGATTAGATTTTAAGTCATAAACCAACACAAAATAGCACATAATTGTGAAGTGAAATGAAAATGATACATTGTTTTCAATTAAAAAAAATAAAATCTAAAAAGTGTGATGTGCAAAAGTATATAGCTCACTTTACACTGACCCCCCTAAATTAAATCCAGTTTAGTCAGTGGTCTTCAGAAGTCATAATAAGAATAAGTTAATGGAGTGCAGCTGTGTGTAATTCAGTCTCAGAATAAATACAGCTGTTCTGTATCGACCTCAGTGGTTTGTTAGAGAACACTAGTGAACAAACAGCATCAAACAAGTCAGAGATAAAGTTGTGGAGAAGTTGGGGTTAGGTTATAAAAACATATTCCCAACCTTTAAGCATCCCAAGGAGCACTGTACAACCCATCATCCGAAAATGTAAAATGTATTCTACAACTGCAATCCTACTAAGACGTGGCCGTTCACTCAAACTGACAGATCGAGCGAGGAGGGCACTAGTCAGAGAAGCAGCCAAGAGGCACATGGTCACTCTGAAGGAGCTGCAGAAATTACAACACAACTATAAGTTGTACACTTCACAAATCTTGCCTGTATGGAAGAGTGGCAAGAAGAAAGCCACTGTTGAAAGAAATATATAAGAAGTGCTGTTTGTACAGCTAACATGTGGAAGAAGGTTCTGTGGGCAGATGAGACCAAAGTTTAACTTTTTGGTCTAAATACAAAGGGTTTTGTGTGGCTGAAAAGTAACACTGCTCATCATCCTGAACACACCATCCCCACTGTGAAACATGGTGGTGGCAGCATCATGCTGCAGAGATTCTTTTCCTCAGCAGGGACAGAGAAGCTGGTTAGGGTTGATGGGAAGATGGATGGGGCTAAATACTGGTCAATCCTGAAAGAAAACCTAGTGAGGCTGCAAAAGACTTGAGACAGGGAAGGAGATTCAAGACAATGACTCTAAACATACAGCCAGAGCTACGGTGGGATGGTTTACATTAAACAATATTAATGTGTTGAAATCATCCAGTCAAAGTCCTGACCTAAATACCACTGAGCTTCTTTGGCAAGACATGAAAATTGCTGTTCACAGACGCTCTTCATCCAACTTGGCTGAACTTGAGCTGTTGTGTAAAGATGAAGGAGCAAAAATCTCAGTCTCTAGATGCGCAAAGCTGGTAGATATATCCCAAAAGACTATGTTTAAATGATGTTGAAAATATGTATGTTTTTACCACTCACACATTAGATGTGTAGATGTGTGCTGCTTACACTAACACTGAGGATACAGGCCTTCTTAGTCTCACGATCTTCAATCACAGATGAGGTGACACACTGCACTTGTTCTGCTCTGAAGCACCAATAGACGACACACGAGTGTGGGCCTGGAGAGGTCCATGGTGCTGTAAAGGCAGCTTTTCTCAAATAAATCAGGGGAAATATTTATTTATTAGGTGTGGAGAATCATTGGGATTTAACTATTCACTATTTTACAGTTAAATAAAGATCAGAGATCTGAAGAGCAAACTGTGAGTACTAATCAAGATCATTTTCTCATCTTAAAAACTACCACTAAGCAGGCTTTGCTCTCTCTGGTGCTGATTTCTCATTTTCCTCAATTACGTGTTTTAGGATTCAAACACTTACTTATCTTACCTTAGTCTAGCCATCTCTGGCAAAGGCAGCACCTGGACTGAAATGGGCTAGCCTTTCATTTCCAGTGACATGGAAAATGCTCATGAATGCTGAGGCAGTCACAGCTGGAGGACGCAGATACGCTTCAGAAGTTATTATGCCAAGAGGATGTTCCCCAGACCAATATAAATTCAGCAGGCATAATGATGAGCTGAGCATGGGAAGGAATGATAATTCCTGAGTTAATGTTTTCACTGCTCTTTCATGCTAAATGACTCTGATGATCAAGGTATGATAGATACAGTGTTACAGTATAGGAAAAGGCCTTGGGAGTTGCTGTGATCTCATAATCATAAAAGGATATGATCCTTAAATAACCGTGGGCTACGTGATTTACGATCAATATTTGTGCTGTTTATTTATTTTTTTATTTATTTACTCTCCGAGCTTCTCTTATTCACAAAACAAATTAATCTTCATAAAAGTGCATAAGTGCAGCATTACAGTGATGAACACGGCAGGTTGTTCCAGATCTCCCAACATCCCACCATTGCTTACAAGCACAACCGTCTGCTGGTCCCTCAGACATCCCCAGTCATTTCCAGCCGTCGTTAATTAGAATTTTATCAGTGCGCTTAAAAGGCAGAGCATTTTAAACTGTCCTCCTTTCCGTGTAAGACCTATCAGATTGGCTTTTGAAATATGCAGAATGCTGAAATGGCAAAAGGCTGACATTCAACATGTCCTTCCCTTGGGCCTTCAAAGAAACAAACAAAAAAAAAAATCCAGCCAGAGAGTCAGAGATTTTTTTTTAGATTTTGCAAAATCAAGTCAGATAATTAAGTTGTAATAAATAAGGTTCTGTTTTTAATATATTCACATTTACAATAATAAGAAATTACAAATCAAACTCCTTTATGGATCATATCTTGGTGAAATATATCGCTGCATATTTAAATAAACAGTACTAATATAATTGTATTATCTTAAATTCCGTGGGGTTTTTTAGATAATGAGCAAAGTCTCTATTTTTTATAGATTTAACTGATGTTGTAGTTTTATGTCAACATTTTAGAGGTATTATTAAATATTAAAATATTTAATAACAGGCTTATTATTTTTATTTAGGCTAAAATGTTAGTTGTAGTGATAATAATAGATAATAATAATAAAACTAAACAAACTGCAGAATTACTAACTGTGCTATTTTAGGTTTCTGCTGTTGGCTTGCAAATCAGTTGCTATGCTTTCCCAGGTATCATACTTTATGTGGTTGATATTGTGCTCCAGGTGGTTGATATTGTGCTCCAGGTGGTTGATATTGTGCTCCAGGTGGTTTACACCTTGCACTGGGTGTAAAATAGGACACCAGGTGTTGTTTTTTATCCACTGGCTATTGTTTTCCTGTTTTTGGTTATGTAGGCTGCTATGAGTTGTGGTGGTTTTCTAATTAATTGCTATGCTGTTGCTATGGTATTTCAGGTGGCTATTATGGGGTTGGCACGTGTAAAATGTCACGTAAAATGTAAAATTATAGTTTAAATAGCATGCAATTACAGTTAAAGCAGATTTTAAACAATTTTGTATTGTTTTCTTGAATTTGTTCTCTCACTATAATATACTGTACACTATACAAATATACCATGTTTTTTTATGATATACAAAGTATTTATTTTCCCCTGTTACACTGTTCAGCCAGCCAGCCAGCCATGAATCATCCAATACTTTCAACTTACACACTACTGACCACTGCTGATTTACAGTGCCTCACAGTGCAGGTGACTCAAATTTATAAGCTAATAATATCAATAGAGCTGTTGTGTTTTCTGTGGCTGTAGCAACTGCAGAGAACAAACTTCAATACTGTCAGCATCTATTCATTTTAATATTTTCGGTGCCATATTTTAGACTGCAGCAATTGTCTTCAAGCATCCATTCTTTATACAACTGCAATTTTGAACAGTTTTTAAACAATTAATTACTGATTTAGAATGGATTGTAAACTCAAACAACTGAAAAGATGAGCTGGCTATGTAATCACATAATTTATGCAATTGGATTTCATCTTTTTGTCTCAAAGATGCTGAACCTACTTGGTTAAATTACGTTGGATACATCTGTCAATCGTCAGATAAAAAGTAAAGCTATTACTCAAATATAATGTTGGAATTACATTTAAAATAAATTAAAAGCTAAATAAAGGAGTCTTAATTTACTGTTGCATATGCATTCATCTCCACTATTGCTAAACTGTAGACACTGTTTCTCTTCAACCGCAGACAAAATAACATTCATTTTAATCACACTGCAAGCAGAGTGAAATCTCTGATGGTATTCCCTCAGATATTTAAACAGCGGCGCAACAGAGACGGCAAGAACATCTTGACTGGATTTGGAGATGTAACCAAGCGAAAAATGCTGTCAAGCAGGGTGTCCCAGGGCTTTTGTTTGAAAACCATGTCTCCTGAAATGTTTAAGCTGATTCTACACCTTCTCTTCACATCAGGTACAGTCATTAGGATGGAGCTTGGGGCTTAGGACTCGGAGAGTTTCAGGGTCCAGGTAATGCAATTTTGCAAACTTATTAGTATGCAGAGTCCTAGTACAACATAGAAGATCTTGAATGTCGGAATGTGCACTTAAAATCACACTCTGTTCACAGAGAAAAGAGGCATCTTCCTGACCTCTGTTTATTTAGCCTTTTTCCTTGAGTGTATCCTCTTGAGACCCTGCGTCCTCATATGTGGACGTTACTGCTTATCTGCCTCATGATACTCTTTATAATCATTTAAAACGTTGACCCTTTGAACTTTGGCCTCATATGAAGACACTTCCTGTACCATTTAGTGGTCAAACAACAACATTACAATAAATTAAAAAAATATTAAAATAACCTGAATTTAAAATATATGCCCCCATTTGAGGACATACTGAGGACGTTTTTGCAGAAATTACTTCTTGAACAAAGACAAAGTTAATTTTTTTAAGAATAAATGAATGAAATGATTCTGTACTCAGAACTTTTGTCTGTGGATTGATAGTTTTTACTGTAATCAAGTTTTTATTGAAAGTTTTATAGATAACAGATGTAACAATATAGTGCATTACAAAAGCTGCCAATGGTTTCCTGTCTCTTTTAAATCCCGCCCACATCCAACCCACCACTTCCCGTTCACCTTACCTACAACCATCCCTCTCCACCCGTTTGCTGTTTACTGGGATAAAAACGTTCATACAGTAAAAGAACAGCAGCAGGAGCTCCTCAGATAAAGTGCTGTTCCCGTACCCTTCATTTCTCGTAACTAATCGCAAGCTAAAGCTGGGTCTCAGGAGGGTATATGTGATTCTTCAGTAACAAGAAAGTGGTGTGTCTTGCTTTATATAACTTCCTTATAACTTTGGGTGTTTTTCAATATGAAGAACATGAAGAATGTTCTAGAAAAGAACGTTTTTGACGAGTTACCTTTCAAGAACAAACTCACAAGAACACAGGACATCTTTTGAGATGCTGCATACTTGCTATTTTGTTATATTAAATTAGTCTACTGTAGACTATAACAATTAAATCTGCCTTTCAGTTTAATCACTGTTATCCAAAGCTAACCTGGTTAGTTAAAGCTACCACAGCAGGGTAAATGAGCCTCACAGCAAAACAGTAAACAATAATCAATCATTGTCAGTATCAAATGAAACCATGCCTAATTTCTTAGAAGCAGAACCAGAAGCCCTGTTCTTTTAAAATACACAAACATAAAACTACATAATTGTGAATATGATTAGTGTCTTCTGCCTTCTGACAAGCAATAAACTGGCAATGAATGCTGGGAACATCCACTTGTCCTCCTCAGCAAGTTCAAAACGAGGCTGTTTTTGGCAGAGAAAAAAAAACACATCCTAGAAATGTAACCATTTTTAGTAAATGGGCCATTCCACCGAATATGTGCCATTTGCTTGTTATAACTCTTCCAGATTAAACATATATTTTTTATCTTTTCTTAACTCTGAATCTAATAAGACATGTATTTAGCTATTCAAAACATGTACTGGTCAAACTCAGGCAGCTTTACTTAATTTTATACAAGGTTTCTAAGCCAAAGTTGGTTACAAAACTCATGTGACATTTAAAAAGCATGTTTAAAAGCAAGTCCACTAAATTCCTTTCATTTTCTGACAAGAAAATCTTTATTTTAAAGAAATGGTTGACTGCATGTTCAAATAATTGATATGTATGACAAAAGAATCACTCCTGTTACTAGCACTCATTCCTGTTACTGGAACTCACTCCTGTTACTGGCCCTCATACCTGCTACTTTTATGTTTTGACTAACAGTTATGAGCTTTTAGCATAGAATTAGAAAAAAACCATGAAAAATAGCTAAATGGCAGCTATGCTAATAACATTGAGCACAATCTAGTGATTTTCCCAAAAAATTGTATTTTAAAAATAAAGAAATAACATCTAAGAATTGATTTAGGTAACAGGAATGAGTGTTGAGATGATCTTCTTCAGGCATAGTTACAATAAGATCCAAAAAATACAGACTTCCTCTCGTAGATGTGACTTGTAGAATGTTGCAGATGTTTCAGATGGGGTAATGTGTTACGGTAACAGGACTGAGTGAAATCCAGGGACACAACTAAAATGTGTATTTTAACTTAAATGTTATGAATTTATGGGTGCTGAGTGGTCCAGCGGTCTAAAGCGGTTCGAACCCCTCGCTCATGCAGCTTTGCCATCAAGCTGTCGGTGCTCAGAGGGAGCAAAAATGGCCCTGCTCCCTCCGGGTGGGTAGATGGTCGCTCTCTCCCCACATCACTTCTAGGGTGATGTCTGCAGCACAGGGCGTCTGTGAGCTGATGTATCGGAACCGAGCCACTGCGCTTTCCTCCAAGCGCGCTGGCTGCTCAGCAGTGCTGCATCAGCAGCAGCTCGAAAAGAAGCGGTGGCTGACTTCACATGTATCAGAGGAAGCATGTGATAGTCCTCACCCTCCTGGTGTGTTGGGGCATCACTAGTGATAGGGGGAGTCCTAGTGAGTGGGTTGGGTAATTGGCCGTGTAAATTGGGGAGAAAATGGAAAAAAATTAAAATAAAATTATATAAATGTTATGAATTTATTATGAAAAGACATCTCTGAAGGATTTTAATAAATATATTTCATGGTAAAGTTTATAGTTAGACAGTGGGGACAGGTAATAAATGCTATTTTTTTCAGTGTTCTAAGTGTTTTTTGTTTTTTAATATTTTTTTAAAAGACATATCTTACTTTTGCATTTAGGTCAGTGTACAAGACATAAAATGTATTCTAAAGTTATTTTGTGTGTACATTTATACATGTCATTTCCTGGGTGAGAAATGGCACCTATTCGGTGGAATACCTTCTAATGCCTTCTTGAGTATTGGAATGTAACTTGGGCGTTAGAAGATGACGGCGAGCAACACGAGTATACATGTTAAGAAACTGCCTTTCTCTGCCATTCTTGTGAACCTGGCTTAGACAGAAAGGCAGGTAGACAAGCAAATCACATGTTCAATCATTTCATTTGTTCTGAATGCTCCAGTCATTCCAAATGAAACGATTGGACCAGGTTTCTCACTCTTGTGGCCTCAACAGATAAGGATTATCTTTTGTAAAGAATAGAAATAGTTTCTAAAATAATCACCTACTCCAGCTTTAAGATACTGATAACAACTGGTCTTATGACTTTAGCAGCCCTGCATTAGTTATCAGGGCAAGAAGACATGCATTGATCTTAGATCAGCTGATTTAAGATAAAAGTCATCTGCCAGAGAAGACAGAAAAGAGGGAAAAAAGGGCTTATCTCTAGTATTAGTCTGTCAGTCCGTTTATGCAGTCAGTAGCGGTGAGAGCAGCCCATTTACCCAGCGTTTTTATGAAGCAAGGCCAGAGCTTTTGTCTGTTTGGAATGAGCCATATGGAGCCTAATCCTGAGGGTGTGCCAGAACAGTGTTCACAATAATGTTCTTAGCTCTGTTTCTCCAAACCATGTGTTGTAGGAGCCATGTGTTTTGCATTTTGAGCTCCAGCAGAGATAATATTGGGATGCACGCTTCGTCTTTGTGTCAGAGTGACTTACTGCCATCCATTTAAATAGAAACTCAAGAACTGCTGGTGTTTGAGAGACAAGTCTTACTTTCTGCTGCGATCTGCTTTAAAACAATGCTATTCAGCTTAGTCAAGTCTCATGTTAATACCACTTTTAATTAATTAAGCCCAGTGGCATCTGCAGGTCCCCACTGTGTACTGCCTTTTCTCTTGAATGATCTAATAAAAAAGTATTATACTCCTTTCTAAAGAGCCAGATGAAGGATTAGGGAAATGTATGAATGGTGTTTATAGATTTATAGAAAGTTAATGTTGATATCTTTCTCAGGTACAGACACTGTCACAGTACCCTATTAATACCCTAATAATAAACTTCAGTTTGTACATTATTGGGGGAATTTGGGGATTTAGGGATCTAGTGAGAATGTGTAATTGCAATGACCATGAAGACCATGAAGAATACTTTTAAAACACGGGTTGTGGTTGTGTCTCGTTTCACTGTGGATACATCTGATGATTGCAAGCTTATCTAGTCAGTGGAGTATGCAGAAAAAAATCTTCAGTACAAAACCTCAGAGGATGTGAGAGAATTGGGTAACACTTTATAATACTGTTCCATAGTTAATAGGTAACTAAGCAGTAGCTAAGCAGTAACTAATTAATAGCGCTGCATTAACACCTAAATATTTTCTATTAACTACCAGGGAGTACTGAATAATTACTCAGTAGATAGTACTGAACTAATGATTATAGTAGTTCACTATTAACTCCACAATAATTACTGAGACTTACATATCTCCCAGAGAACTACTTACTAATTATGTCTCCTTTATAATAACTATTCATTAATTACTGCTCAAATCAACATTAATTACTGAAAACCCTTACATCCCACCTGGGGAACTATAGATCTATATCGGTCTACACAAACAATTATTCTATCAGTGGTGATATTAAAGGCATATTTGAGTGACACCATTTGTAGTAGTAGTAACCTTAATTACCTTATTATCATCATTATCTTCCAAATATTAGCAACATATAGTAAAATACTACAGTGTGTCGTAATCTGCTTAAACCCCATTTTTAAAAGAAAAAAATAAATAAAAAAAATAACGTAATATTATTACATAGTAGACATTATTTATGTTCTCCAGAAGACTCTAAGACTGACTGTACTCAATTTTGTTTTAATGGTCACTGCTTTAATTTTCAGCACCAACCTTATAAACGTTCATCTTTAGCCTTGCAGTCTCACAGACTTTTAGTGCGCATTATTAGGGTAATTACGGTAATTCCACAGCGCCAGACCGATAGCCTCCAGAGTGTTTATCTGCTGCTGCAGGTTATTCTATCAGTGGTGATATTAAAGTCAGTGACACCACTTATCATATATTAACCTTACTTACCTTAGTATCCTCAATATCTTCCAAATGTTAGACACACTGAAATGTGCAGTAGTCTGCTTAACCCCCATTTTTGTAATGTTCTGTCAGTGTGTTACAGGTGTTTATTCTAAACCTGTGCTCTTCTTCAGTCCTCCTGGAGATGTGCTCAGTAGAAGTGATGGCTCACATACAGCTTTACTGTAGGCTGTGTCCTACATCCTTATTCTGGAGGAATTCATGTTTAAATGAATAAATATTTGTGTTAGATAACGGACTAGGCATCCCTGTGTTCTTCATAGATAATTAATAAGGGGTCCCTGTCTTCTTTTTTCGGGAGTTAACAGCAGCACATGGTAACCCATTACTAATTACTGAGGGGTTACTGTGTTCTTCTTTAGGAGTTACTGCAAATCATACCACAGTATTATAAAGTGAGAAACATGTTAACTAATTACTAATTACTGAAGAGTTACTGTGTTCTTCTTTAGGAGGTACTGCAAATCATACCACAGTATTATAAAGTGAGAAACATGTTAACTAATTACTAATTACTGAGGAGTTACTGTGTTCTTCTTTAGGAGTTACTGCAGATCATGTCACAGTATTATAAAGGGAAATATACATTAATAATAATAATAATAATAACACACATTTAACCTAGCTAACTAACACACACATTTAAACTAGCTAACTTAGCTTGCTAACTAACACACATTTAACCTAGCTAACTAACACACACGCATTTAACTTGCTAACACACATATAACCTAGCTAACTAACCCACACATAAAAGTTAACTTAGCTAGCAAACGAACACACATAAACTAGCTAACTAACATACATTTAAACTAGCTAACTAACACACACGCATTTAACTTGCTAACACACATATAACCTAGCTAACTAACCCACACATAAAAGTTAACTTAGCTAGCAAACGAACACACATAAACTAGCTAACTAACATGCATTTAAACTAGCTAACTAACACACACATAACCTAGTTAACTTAGCCAGTTAACTAACACACACATAACCTAGCTAACTAACACACATTTAAACTAGCTAACTAACACACACATAACCTAGCTAACTTAGCCAGTTAACTAACACACACATAACCTAGCTAACTTAGCCAGTTAACTAACACACACATAACCTAGCTAACTAACACACATTTAAACTAGCTAACTAACACACACATAACCTAGTTAACTTAGCCAGTTAACTAACACACACATAACCTAGCTAACTAACACACATTTAAACTAGCTAACTAACACACACATAACCTAGTTAACTTAGCCAGTTAACTAACACACACATAACCTAGCTAACTAACACACATTTAAACTAGCTAACTAACACACACATAACCTAGTTAACTTAGCCAGTTAACTAACACACACATAACCTAGCTAACTAACACACATTTAAACTAGCTAACTAACACACACATAACCTAGCTAACTTAGCCAGTTAACTAACACACACATAACCTAGCTAACTTAGCTGGCTAACGCTAACTACACACACAACTTAGCTAACTTAGCTAGCTAACACACATCCTAAAGCTGGTTAACAACCCACAAAGAGTCCTGTTCTGATCAGGGGGTAAAATCAGCTGGAAAAGATCTCAATATCTTGATTACTAGTTTATTTTCAATCAAATACAGAAATATGTACGGAGCCCCGGAGGGGCCGTGGATAAAAAAAATAATTAAATCGTGCTCACGATTTGCTATTCGTGCTCACGTTTTCTTTAAATCGTGCTCACGTTTTGCTATTCGTGCTCACGTTTTCTTTAAATCGTGCTCACGATTTGCTATTCGTGCTCACGTTTTCTCTAAATCGTGCTCACGTTTTGCTATTCGTGCTCACGTTTTATTTTAATTCGAGTGAACGATTTCTGTAATTCGTGCTCACGTTTTTATGCGCAATAAGACAAGAAGCTCGGAGGGAAAGGAGCATTTTCTCTCTTGATCTGTTACAGGGGTGCAGTAATGATAATCAGTTATCTACCTTTATAACCTGCTGTTATTAATGCACTAGTGTTACAGTTAGATGTACAGTACAGTGAGCAGATTTTGCCTGGTGGTGGAATCTCTACAGCGCGTGGGGGAGAGCCGTCCGCGGCATCGGTTCCCCCGCCGCCAGACACCTGCCGCGCGCGCAGGTCTTCACGGAGCTTATTTACCAACAATGTAGACAAATACAGTCAATTCCAGTCATGAATAAAGGAAACAAACATTTTACTGATGCAGGACAACTGTGTGTTATTAAAACCAGATCAAAACAAAGTTATAATGCAATGTGCAAATGTGTTTATTAATTTCTAAATAACATTCAGCCAGCCTCCAAGGAAATGCACACCTTCTTAAATCTGGTTACATCATTATTACTTTTATGATAGATTTAATCTATATTTTAATAATTTGTATAATAAATAAACACATAATTCAGAAAATATACATTTAAGAAGTTTATAATTATTATATTTTTTATTTGAAGCTTGTGGCATGTTTCTGGGCAGGACACTGTGATTTGAGAATAAGCAGATATTCAGGACATTTCATCAGATATAGAAACTTAATTATTTTAGGAAACATATTGGAATAAATTATCAAATTGATCCAAATTATTATATGAAATGCCTATTTACTAAATATCTTAATACATTGTATTAATAGTATTTTAGACCAGCTATTTTGATTTTATATAGTGTTACATATTTAAAGCAGCTCTTATATGAGCCATTCATAGACAACTGTCACACCTTGCATTAATTTTGTATTACCTTTATTAACTTTTACAGTGTACATTTGGACCTAAGTCTTATAGCTGTATATTTATATAATTATACTTCTTTACGTTATACTATTGTTGAAAATAAGAAATTATAAACAGTTCCACATTGCATTATAACTTTGTTTTGATCTGGTTTTAATCCTGCATTAGTAATGTTTGTTTCCTTTAATCATGACTGGAATTGACTATATTTGTCTATATTGTTGGTAAATAAGCTCCGTGAAGACCTGCGCTCGCGGCCAGGGAACCCGTGCCGCGGACGGCTCTCCCCCACGCGCTGTAGAGATTCCACCACCAGGCAAAATCTGCTCACTGTACTGTACATCTAACTGTAACACTAGTGCATTAATATCAGCAGGTTATAAAGGTAGATAACTGATTATCATCACTGCACCCCTGTAACAGATCAAGAGAGAAAATGCTCCTTTCCCTCCCAGCTTATTGTCTTATTGCATAAAAACGTGAGCAGGAATTACAGAAATCGTTCACTCGAATTACAGAAATCGTGCGCACGAATTACAGAAATCGTGAGCACCAATTAAAGAAATCGTGAGCACGAATTGCAAATCGTTCACTCGAATTAAAGAAAACGTGAGCACGAACTGCTACATCGTTCACTCGATTTAATTGTTTTTTTTATCCACGGCCCCTCCCGGGCTCCGTAAATATGAAAGCAGCAGAGTCTCTCTTAATCCTCCTCCTCCAGCAGCAGCAGCGCACAGCAGAGAATTTACACGAAGGACCAGGAGAGCTGCGTCGGCTGTGAAATTACCGTAATTACCCTAATAGTGCGCAGTAAAAATAAATCTCTGTGAGACTGCAAAGGCTGAAGATGCACTTTTATAAGGCTGATACCTAATATTAAAGCAATGATTGTTACATTATTACTGTCTCACAGTCATTCTTAGAGTCTTAGATGCCTTCTGGAGAACTTCCATCAATGCTTCTATGCAATAATATTACGTTATAATGTTTTTTTCTTCCAAAAATGATGGTTAAGCAGAGTAATACACACTGAAGTATTTTACTATATGTTGCTAATATTTGGAAGGAACTGAGGATAATAAGGTAATTAAGGTTACCACTACTACAAATGGTGTCACTTGCTTAATTCAAATATGCCTTCAATTAATATGCATTTAACTCAAATATGCCTGATTTAGATCTATAGTTCCCCAGGTGGCATGTAAGGGTTTTCAGTAATTAATGTTGATTTGAGCAGTAATTAATGAATAGTTATTATAAAGGAGACATAATTAGTAAGTAGTTCTCTGGGAGATATGTAAGTCTCAGTAATTATTGTGGAGTTAATAGTGAACTACTATAATCATTAGTTCAGTACTATCTACTGAGTAATTATTCAGTACTCCCTGGTAGTTAATAGAAAATATTTAGGTGTTAATGCAGCACTATTAATTAGTTCCTGCTTAGTTCCTGCTTAGTTACCTATTAACTATGGAACAGTATTATAAAGTGTTACCGAGAATTGTATAAAGGACTGTATTCATTTAGATCAGATTATGATCATTGTATTTTTTTTTTAATAATTTAAATGTACACTGTAAAAAATGATTTTAGAGGGTGGCATATCACATGCATATTGATTAAAAATGCTCAAATGCATTACTCAGAAAGCAAAAACAAATTACAATGGGTAAATTCTACTCATTTTACTAACTTTTTAAAGGTGTCCTTCCACTAAATTCCACTTCTTGTTCTTTGTGAAATACAATTGATCTCTCTTTCTTAACCTCCATTGTCTGCAGTAGCTGGTAAAAGAAATGTTCAGAAAATGAATGGATCATTATGTGAGCTCGTAAATTCATGGTCTTGCTCACCTTGGCTTGCGACCACCTACAGGAAGCGCTGAAGCCAACCAGGCACGTCTCGTCAAATAGGAGCTAACAGCGCTAGTTCGTTCCTGTGTTATTTGTGCAAATAACACATCAGTGTTTTATGCTTTGCTCAGTAATTCAGAGCTAAGGGACAAATGGTTAGAATTTGTCTATGCATACACCAAGTACAATTGAGATAGATAGGTATGTTTAGAACAGTTCTGTTTACACTAGTTAAAAATAAAAATTCAACCCAAGGCTGCATGAGTGGCTCTGCTGCGGCTTAGCCAACAAAACCCAGGGGTGGATTTTTACTCTCTGGACCTGGACTATCCACCTCTAGGTGTTTACATAGGTTTACATAGGATCGCCGGTGGATTTTGCGTTTTACAGAGACTGCAATAAGCAGGGCATTACACATGTTGTAAAGTAACATAGTCTTTAGGTCTTTTAGGTCTGCCACTTTATTTATAAATAAATAAATAAATAAATAAATAAATAAATAAATAAATAAATATATTATATAATATATTTTACCCTTGAAATATAAGTTACTGATACAAAGCATTGTAAATATGCCATATACAGTTGCTGTCAGTTTTTGTCTAGGTGCTTTTATTTTTGCAATAATAAAAGTCTGGTTTACTGGTTCCCTTATTGAGGCCTCAACAGCTTTACTGGTCGCAGCATCTCTGGGATCCATTGCATTAGCTGTTGCCATAGAAACAAATGCTTTGGCTGGCCGTGAAGGTGAGCCAAGGTATTATGTGTCACTAGATTAAAGGATCATGAGTTCTCAGGCAGCGCGACTGCCATTACTCTCATGAAAGTGACCTCAAATAAGGCCATTTCACACTGAGTGCTGTTAAAGGTTTGCTTTCTATTCTAAACTGAGAAGCTCAGGAAAGACAAATATAAAAACAATGCCGCAGAGATAGTGCCATATGGTACTGGATGCTGGGTTCTGCAACTAAAATAAGAATCTGAAAGCCTGATTGGCACAGTTATGTATGTATGAATTTGTAGGATTTACAAAGATTTTTCCTTTATTCTGAACATCAGAGCAGAAGGCGTGCAGCCAATCACCAATTCACCAATCCACCAACCCCTGTGATTTACACTCATTCACAGCTGTGAACACGCTGTTGTTGTGGGCAATTCTACCAAATGGGTGCCATTTGCTTGTTGTAACTTTTCCAAGTTAAACTTAATTTAAAAATAATAATAAAAACAACTTTGAATCTTATAACACATATATTTAACTATTTAAAACATGTACTGGTCAAACTCAGTTTTACAAGATTTCTAAGCCAAAGATGGTTAAATTCTTCATTTAAAAAATATGTTTAAAAGCAAATCCACTAATTCCTTTTATTTTCTCTCAAGAAAATGTTACTTTAAGTAAATGGTTGACTGTATGTTCGAATAATCGAAAAATCATTTTTTTTAAATATGCAAAACCATTTTTATCTTTTTAAGAAGACCCAAACCTGAAATTGATCAAATTTATTGTCATGCAAATTATTAAACAAATACATAAATTATGAACCAAAAAGAATTGGAATAAAGTGGTTTACATTAACTAATATTCAGATTAATATATCAATAAACAAGGGGACAAAAAAGGACTCACTCCTGTTACTGGCCCTCAGTCCTGTTACTGGCACTCATTCCTGTTACTTTTTATGTTATGAGTAGCTGGAATGAAAGTAACAGCATAGCATAGAATTAGCAAAAAAATTGCTAAATGGTGGCTATGCTAATAGCACGAGGACACTGAACACCAGTAACTTTCCCAAAATTTAAATAATAAAAAAAGGTCTTAGAATTAATTTCGGTAACAGAAATGAGCTTTGAGATTGAGCTCCTCAGTCATCGTTACAACAAGATCAACTATACAGAAAAAATAATGAAGGAACTTAATTTGGGTCTTCCCATGATCTTCAGAAGAACCAACTGATGTATCTTCCTGTTGTAGATGTGACTTTCTTGAGGAATGTTCCAGATGTTTCAGATGGAGTAATGTGTTACAGTATCAGGACTGTGTGAAAACCTAGGGACACAACTAAAATGTGTATTTTAACTTAAATATTATGGATTTATTATAATAAAAATATTTTTAAAGCACACATGGGATTTAGAGTCAAACAACTATGGAAAAAAAAGGATTCTATGTCTGAAGGATTTTAATCATTATATTTGTATGCTATTTTTTTGTGTTCCAAGTAGTTTGTATAAATGTTTTAATTACATATCTTAGTTTTGCAACTAGGCTAATGTACTATTTATAAGTTATTTTGTGTGTACATGTCAGGTTTAGGAGCAGGGAGAATGCAGACCCAGGTGAGAGTGAGTATTTATTTAAAGAAAAGAAAACAATGAAGTAAAATAAACAAACAAATCAAAATACTAAAGAAACAAGAAGACACAGAAACAAAAGAACCACAGGACCTGACTGACGCAAAGACATTCAAGAACCGACCACGAGAACAGAATTACACGGATTATAAATACACACGGACAAGGACAGGTAACAGGAAACAACTGGGGATAGGGGGTGGAGCTACAAATGAACACAGGTGACAACAGTAAAGGTAAAGACGTGGACCAACACTGGGGCGGAGCTACAAATGAACATAGGGAACAGGTAAACAAACAGAAACACAAGCACAGATGGGAAACACAGAAACAGGGCAAGAACATGACAGTACATTTATACATATAATTTCCTGGGGACAGAAATGGCACAGATTCGGCAGAATATGCCATATGCTATATTGCCGTAAATGCATAGTTTAAATATGTGTTACAGTTTGTTGTACTCTGAATTGTGAGCTTCACATTGTTTTCTGCACAACAGTGTAATCTATAAAACATGTTGGCACTTGAGTCCGATGCTAATAATGAGTTTCAGGTTAGCTTGTTTTAATGGGATTTCACAGTAGTAGGTAAATCTGTACTGAACTGCACTGAGAAATGTACCGTATTTTTCGGACTATAAGGCGCACCGTATTATAAGACGCACTATCAAAGAACGCCTATTTTCTGCTATTTTTCCATACATAGGGCGCATCGCATTATAAGGCGCGTTAAGTGACACTAGAAAGGGTGCCTATATCAAAGTGAACAGGGGTGGCGCCATGTTTCCCTTCCCCCACCGGGGGTGGTCGCTTGCCGGTGGAGCGTCTCCGTATACAAATCTAGCTCTTTCAAAGTCAAACGAGTGCTGGATATTAATCTACACAGATTCCTCTCCTGAAAACTGTTTATTTGGGTGAGTAACGTGCTTCAGTTTATTTACAGTAAGCTTAGATTTCCAGATGTCCACTAAGGCTTGCTGCACCAGCGTTAGCATAGCTATCCGCTAGCACGCTAGCTAGTCACCTAAACTAGTAAAGTTAACCCAAACTTAAACGACAGCGTTACACTGAGTAATCCTGCGTGTTCTGGTAAGACAGTGAGATATTAGCTAGCGATTCGTCCCCCGTAGCTTGTTTTAACACGGTAAACAAGCAGATTACAGGCTGATAAAACTCACCTCTGAGAGAGTTAGCGCTTAGCATCTAGCTAATGCTAGCCAGGCAAAGCAGCACAGACTTACAGGCCGATAACTCACCTCTGAACGGTGAACGCTTAGCGATTAGCATCTAACTCTAATAATACTGCTCCAGCAGTATTAAAAGTGCTAAATTTAGAAAATACTGATCTCTGAACAGTGAAAAAGCTAGCTAGCTAAGCGGTTAGCATCTAGCACGGAGTGTGTGTTTACTGCTCCTTACACCTGACGGGTAAAATTTAGATAATACTGATCTCTGAACAGTGAATAAGCTAGCTAATGCTATTTGCTGCTCCAGCCTCGGAGCTGCACGGCTCTGGACTCTGTATAGCACTGAAACTCTGTATAACGCTGCACGGAGTGTGTGTTTACTGCTCCTTACAACCTGACGAGTAAAATTTAGATAATACTGATCTCAGTGAATAAGCTAGCTAGCTTAGCGGTTAGCATCTAGCTAATGCTATTGCTGCTCAGCCTCGGAGCTGCACGGCTCTGGACTCTGTATAGCACTGAAACTCTCTATAACGCTGCACGGAGTGTGTGTTTACTGCTCCTTACAACCTGACGAGTAAAATCCATACAAAAGGCGCACCGTATTATAAGACGCACTGTCAATTTTTGTGAAAATTAAAAGTTTTTAAGTGCGCCTTATAGTCCGAAAAATACGGTATCTTGTTTTTGGTAGTTATCTCATGTTCCCTAACCCACACACTTTATTCCGGGGCGGCTTGAAATTGTCTGATGTCTCACCACGAGATGCTTGTTTTAGGAATTCACATGCGATAACGTGTGTAATTATGGCAGCAGCTTTAATTTCTCCAGAAGCAAATGAGTAGACATAAGCCTAATTTTCCTCACTCCTGCAGTATATCCCCCTCACTGAGCAACTGACCTGATTTCTCTTAAAATGCAACATTCCACACTGCTGGAACTCTCTGTTCTGTAGTGAGAATAAGCCAGGCTACACTGCCAATTCCTGCCTTAATCACTCTGCCTCACTTCACCTTGCTGGTCAGAGCTCTCTCTCTGCGTCCTACAGTTCACACTGCACTCAAGTGCCAAATGTTTCGCCATTTAATAACACTGCGGCTGAATGACTTGTCCATCTTCAGAATAGTGGTGATTATGAGGACGTTTACTCTCTGGTTCTTACTGTTGTTAGTTTTGTCTGCAGCCTTCAAAATCTCTGTCACTCTGGTGTCATTACAGAAAATACCCATTGATAAAAACTGCAAGATGAATACCGTGGATTGATCATTTAGAAAATCAATAGTAGAAGTGTTTCATACAGGGCCTTTGGTGCAGGAACCGGGGGGGATCAGATATAGGTGGATTTGTTCCACCTCAAAAATGATACAGCAGAAAAAGAAGAAATTGTTTTAAAATAAACTTTTATGTTAAAAGCTTGCCAAAATCTGCTCCCCCGCCATTAAAAACAGCATCCCCTCTCGGGAGCGTGTTTCTAATTGAAATTAGCTAAACAATTATCTACGCTTTTATCAACAGGACGGTGCCTACACACTGCAGAGAGGTGGTGCTTTTCATGGTGGGGGTGCAGATTTAGGCACTACTATGGTGCCGAATTCAGCACCCCCGCCAGAAAAAGCACTCCCTTTCAGGAGAGGCTGCAGAATATTTTCTAAATAATGTTAAAGCCGAGAAGACATGGGTTCATGCTCTCGAGAGGGGGTGCTTTTCCTGGCGGGGGTGCAGAAATTGGCACAACAACAGCTTTAAATGCAAGGTCAGTGATGAGAGCAATGATGACCGCAACAATAACAATGTACTGCAATATTTGGGCAATGTCTTGTTCTGCTAACAGACTGGGAGGGTTTGAGTTAACTAAATTCATATTAACTGCTGCCAAAAATCTCTATGAAACATTATGTGAAAGTTACATTCTTTAAATAAAAGGACACCATTTTGAAAAAGTGCTTTTAGTAGACAAAATGAAATAGGACTCAAAGTTTTTTAACCCTTTGAACCCTAGGCTGTTTTGGTGTGTTTTTTTCTCTGTTTTTTGTCAGTTCCTCTTTCAGGTCTTATTACACATTAATTATATATCAGACAGCTACATGCTATGAGCTCTTTTACTCCAGAAGCCAATAAAATGTGCAATAAATTAAAAACTATATAAAGTAGTGCCATACCTAGCTTTAGTTTGAGTGCAGGTACTTTTAGACTGTTCTGTGGACACTTTTGGGTCATTTACTGATATTATTTGGAAACATCATATAAATATGTTGGAAGCACTAGAAGTAAATAATATTGGTTGGGGAAAAGCAAATTGCACGTATATTTTTGTTGTGGGGAAATTCCCTTTTTTTCAACACTTTTTTCAACACACAGGAATCAGTGGCAATGATGACATAATACAATTTATTCAGAGAGCTGAGAGTGAATGTAAATACAACTGATTATGTGTTTGAAACAAATAAATATAGTTAAAATGGAAGAATTAAACAAGGAACTTTGAAGGAGATCTTATTTTTTAGGTGTTTTTCTCAATGTATTTCTTGTAGATGCCTGAGATGTAACTACTATTTTTCTTTCTTTTTTTATTGTTCTGTTCTTTCTAACCATATATGGTTAATGCTGATATGTGAAGGAATTCCTGAGTAATTAAGGTGAGAACACACTGTGTGATTTTGGACGGAAAATCCGTCCGTAGGGTTCTGAGGGTTAAAAAGAGTGGAGAAAATGTAAGTATACAACAGAATTGACATACCATTACATAATAATAATAATAATAATAATAATAATAATAATAATAATAATAATAATAATAATAATAATAATAATAATAACCAAATCTGTTATATTATTTTAAATGATCAGTTTTTTGCCATAAGTATTTTAGTCATATGTATATAATTCAGACATTGCACGCATAATTATTTTTTCTAGCAACAGTAAATGTTTTTTGTATTTTTTTGGTGTTTTTTTTTTGTGTTTAACTGTAATTCCGCAAATGTTGTTCTAAGTTACTATAGGCTGGGCTTTGATTCATTTTAGCAAATGTGTCCCCCTCCCAATGTCAAGCCCACATTCAAAGAGACATTTTAAGAAGTAGTTTCTAAGCCAAAGTCAAGCAAGTCAAGCTGTGTCAGCAGCTCAGTGTAGTGCAATAGAAGTCAGAATGCTTGGTGCCAAGTGCTTCTGAAAATAATTGGGCCAATGCAAATGAAGACTTGTCTAAATGACTACTACCCGGTGGGACTCACTTTAGACATTATGAAAGCCTGGCACTGTCATATATAAATGGCACCATCCTACACTCCATCCACCCACTTGAGCCTGCTTACTGCCCTAATAAGTCTGATGCCTGACAAGAGTCTGGCTCTACTACTCTAGAATCCTTTAACAGAAACAGCACCTATGTTCAGGTGCTATTTATAGATTACAGAGAGGAATTTAACACAGTTGTTCCTGCCAAGCTGGTCCAGTACATCTTCCAGCACATAGCACATCTTCTCCTCTTATTTACTCTGCAGATAATACCAGCAATCAGTGTGCATACAGGAGTGAGGGGGAGAACCTTGTAAGTGGCCCAATTCATTTTTTGTGAAGTGATGTTCCTTGATGTATAGATGTGTCAGCATGCTCTAAGTAAAGTGAAAAACAGCAGCAGCAGCACTTTCAAACCTACGTTTGAAAGTTGACAGTGCTTAGAGAAATGTAACACGGGGATGGACGAGGGCTATGGAACATGACAAAGATGTTTATAGAATGTGAGCCACCTTCAGGAAAAGGAATTCATATCATCCCTAAAAAATAGGAATGTAGTTGTAATGAAGCTCAGTTCATTACTGAAGATTCCAGTCACCTCCACCACAGACACAGTAACTGTTTCCTTTTATACCTTTTATATAGTAAACAACAAAAATATTTATATTTCTGCAATGTAGTTTACCACTTAATAAAGAGGAGACCGTATCTGGTTTAGTATCTTGCAGTCTTTAGGTGGATCTTACTTGTAGGACCATGGCAAAATATGTGAGGACACAACTGAATACCTCAAAAATCATTAACATACAGTATATGAATAATAAAATCTCCATTTATTGCAATGCCTATGTTTAATAAATAAAATAGATAAAGAAACTAGAAAGGGAAAGTTTGTGAACGTACAAGCGCTTATAATTAATACATTTTGGCTAAAATGGTGGAATGCTAATACTTTTGGCTGATATAGCAGGGTCAAAAAACTTTTGGCTTAAAGCTAAAATCCATTTTTTTACTAAAAGCTAAAGTCCAAACACCTCTGGCTAAATATTCAAAACCTTCTGGCTAAAAGCTAAGGTCAAAAATGTTTGGCTAAATGCTAATGTCCAAAAACTTTTGGCTAAAAGCTAAAGTCAAAAATGTTTGGCGAAATGTTGAAGTCTAAAAATGTTCGGCTAAATGCTATAGTCCAGAAATGTTTGGCTTAATCTTAATGTCCAGAAACTTCTGGCTAAATGCTAAAGTCCAAAAATGTTCGGCTAAATGCTATAGTCCAGAAATGTTTGGCTTAATCCTAAAGTCCAAAAACTTCTGGCTAAATGCTAAAGTCCAAAAATATTTGGCGAAATGTTAAAGTCCAAAAATGTTTAACGAAATGCTAAAGCCCAAAAACCTTTGGTTAATTGCTACAGTCTACTAACTTTTGACTAAAAACTGTAGCCCAAAAACTTTTGGCTAAATGATAAAGTCCAAAAATGTTTGGCGAAATGCTAAAGTCCAAAAACATTTGGCTAAAAGCTAAAGCCCAAAAACTTTTGGTTAAATGCTACAGTCTACTAACATTTGTCTAAAAACTGTAGCCCAAAAACTTTTGGCTAAATGCTAAAGTCCAAAAACTTTTGTCTAAAAGCTAAAGCCCAAAATATTTTGGCCAAATGCTTAAATCCAAAAACTTCTGGCTAAATGCTAAAGTCCAAAAACTTCTGGCAAAGCTAAAGCCCAAAATATTGTGGCTAAATGCTACAGTCTAAAAACTTTTGGCTAAAAAACTAAAATCCAAAAATGTTTCATAGAACTATTGCTGATAGAGCAGTGTGAAAAACCTTTGAATACATGGTTGATATGGAAGCCCAGATCATTGTTAAGTGTGTGCTTTCAATTGAATAACAACATTTTCACTGAATAAAATAGCAATACAAACTGTGTCTGAGTGTGGTTTTATGTAAGCACAAATACATACACAACATTTCAGGGTTGGCAACTATAGAAGCAAGCACTTCACTGAAATCCCAGACATATTACAATGCATAGAAATGCATGTCTTAGATTCCAGAAAAAGAACATGGAAAATAGGACATTGTCACATTTTCCTTGTTTTAGTTCTGTGTGCTTTTGAAACTGTGTAAAACTGTGTTATGCTTTGGTTTACTGTGCATGCTGAGGAGATCAGCAAAAAATAAAGAATTTTACCACATGGTAGTAAATCACTCTACTCTACTACTGTCTTATCTAATAGTCTTTTGTAAGTTAAGCAGCACTTCATAGAGAAAACATGAGCCAGGCAAACTTTGAAGTATTGAAGTCCCTGGCGTACACGTGCTAAGATAAGCCAGCTGCTGCAGTCTCCTTCTTCCCTGGGGGAATTGTTTGGAACACAGTCTGACACAGGCACAGCCCAACTGGGAATTCCACCAGAGTCTTCTGTTTTAGGCCATTTAGCTTCTTGTTCATTTTGGATGAGCACTCATTATCCATCTCAGACCTCAGAGGGTAAAACACATTCACAAATCTCATCTCTCATATTGTCAGCTGCTTAAAATGATAATCATGTGCTAAGTGTTAGATTAGTTTGAAGTGAGCAGTGCAGAAAAATATGCTGCAATAGAAAATTGTGTTTTTTTAATTAAATTTATTCATTCACAAAGCTAAAACTGTCTGTAGGATATGAAGTCCAATCACTGTGAACTATATTTACAGTGTTTATAATAGGGCTGCAACGATTAGTCGATATCAGAGACAGTAAAAAAAGATGGACGTCGTGTCTCCGTTCCCATTCATTCAGTGAAAATGAAGCCAAAATCTTCCGCCATGTTGGCGATCCTGATACCCGAGTCTGCGCAGTAGAGATCAGAGGAGGGAGAAAGACTGGAGAGACAGCCTACTCATTCAAATAACCCCGCCCCTGAGGGCTGCCTCGAGGTCACAGGCTGCAGAGCGGAGCGGATCTGACGGTCTGTTATTGGTCCCGCCCATAACCAGCCGTTTTTCAATAACCACACCTTTTTTTAAAAGAGCTGAATAACATTTAAAAAACGAGTTCTGTGGGGATATAAATTGACAATATAAGCAGAGGTTACCCTAGCTGCTGCATTTAAATAATGGAGGTAGAATTACAATAGTTTGGAAAAAAAACGTGATTGAAAGTTGTCTGTTTTGCCATTGAAACCTATGGGGATGGGTGGGGTTACACAGCTTTCTGAAACTGAACAGCAGGGGGGGCCTGACCTATGGTGGCTTCACTTTTGAGAGACGATGCTCTGTCCAGCTATACACAGTCTATGGTTGATATAATCGACAATGTTGATTATTAAATTTAACGACTACAAATTTCACTGTTGACTAATCGTTCATTTGTAACAGTACTACATTACACAAAGTGCTGGAGATAGAAGTGCAATGGGAGATGGGTAATTGGCTCACTTATACAGGTTACATCCATCTTAGTGCACAAACACAACAGATTACATGTCTAATCACCAAATATCAGTCCTTACCACGTTTTAACATCATCTAGACATTTAAATGGCTTTTAAATCTCATGTTCAGCTGTTTCTATTGTTTTCTTTTGGATGGAGGACAAAACAGAAATAATCTTTGCCTAATGGAATAATTGAAAAAATAATCATTAGTTGCAGCCCTAATTTATAAACAGAAGCAATATTTTACCAACTTCCTACTAACTACTAGAACAGATTTGAGATTGTATTCCATTATTCTCAATTGTATTGTATTGCTGTTTTCTAAAGTATTTAAAGTATTTGGTTATGTACAGAATTAGTTGGAAGTAATGTTATAATTATGCAACAACTTATTGTTATTTATTTTACCCTCAAATCGATGCTCTTCTAAATTAGCAATTGTGGTTTTGAAAACACTTTTCACATTCATTTACCTTTTTCAAATAAAGTCAGTCAGATAAATTAATTGTCATCACAGTTTAATTGCTTCCTTAGCAGTGATTAACCAGGATTGATCGGCTGGAGGAACATGCGTATTTGTCTAAAGTCTAATGCGTGAGTAAGCAAAATGGCCCGATTGCTTATTGACGTCCCACTAGTTTTTCAAAGGAAGGGGACAAGACATAATCACATCCCGATCGACAATCTCACTGCAGACGCCGGGCCTGATGACCCAGTCCGATCAGTATCACTGCTTGTACTGGTCCAGGCACCTACCTCCACCTACACCGCCATTTACAGGCCCCATGTGGAGGAGTGGAGTGTGTCCCAAGCTGCAGTAGGGAGATAAGATGGGAATGAGGCAGGAAGAGGCAGTTGGTAGACCTACGCTGGGAAAGGTGCATGTAGAGAGTGTGTGCAGTGATTAAACCTACCCCCCTTCTGAGATGCCACCCCACAAAAATCGTTCCATCTCCAATCCTTCTGCCACTTCTAACTGGGACAAAACACACACACACACACATAAACACATATACAGGCACAGACACACTCTATCATTTTAAAACAAGTAATAGTTAAAGCATTCTACAGCCGTCTGCATTAATAGATAACAGTTTAAGAGGCAGTTTCTCACCCAGGGATTAAGTCTAGTTTTGCACTATACAGCATTTTGATTGGAGATTTTCCACCAAAAGAATAATAAAGATATTAGCGAGGCTAAATCTAAGTCTAGGAAAGGGACCTTAAGTCTTTAGACTTTTATTTTTTGTATTTAACTGATTTACATGTTTACTCATATAAACAAATAAATATATACTGTATATCATATACAGTATACTGTATGAATGAAGTTACACTTGTATAGCGCCTTCTAGAAACCCAAGGGCATTTTACAATCATGTTTTTCCACACAACCATTCATACTCAGCTCTCATCCTCACACTGGTGAGAAGCGGCAGCCAATAGCGCACAGCGTACTCTCAACCGGAAACAACCGTGCACCTGGAGGACTGCATCGGGCACTACAGCATTTTATCAAGGACAGAGTGTTAATCCATATATGGGCACAATTACATACCTTTACACACATACAAACTTACTGTACATACACACACACACACACACACACACACACACACACACACACACATATACAACAGATCAATTCTAGGCTATTTTGGGTATTTTTTTGAGTATCCAATTTTCTGGGTCATTTTAGGGTATCCAATTTACTTGATCTCCATGTTTTTGGACTGTATATATAAAATATACAAATGCATGTGTATATAAATGTGTGAATAAAATACATTCATGACACAGTAAAGGTTAAAAGTGTCTCACTTTGTGTTTTGGCCTAGAACTCTGGCCTAGTTCCTGTAATAGATGCTCCACCTTTGCATTTCAAAGCACTGTGGAGTTACCTAGCCTCAGAACATGATCAATATTTCATGCTTGCACATGCAAATCAATGTGTTTTAAATTAAAAAGATCCTCCGTGATGTGCTTCACTGTGATTATCAGAGAGTTGCCATTACATGCTGAAGATCTATCGGTTTCTTCTTTTCCAGATGCCTCAGAACTGCCTCATTAAAATACACCAGCTATAAATTACTCTCTGATAGAGAAAGTGAGTGCAATTTGCATAGTGTGTTTAATTACTGATCACATAAGAGCGTTAAAAACAAAGCAAAAAAGTCCCTCTTTGCCATATTCAGGCACACAGCCGGACACAGTTGGCTGGATGTGAGGTGTCTTTAATGCACCAAGAAATGAACGTCATTTACAGTCTTTATAGGAAGGCTGTGTCCCTCAAGAAAACAGGAACCGGTAATTATCTCCCTCCAAATTCAATTGACTCCCTGCATTCAGACAAACAAGCATTTGTTTAGAAGCATGAAAACAAGACACAGAAGTCAAACAGTTAAAGGCACGTTAATTGGGAATTGATTAAGACCAGTGCCTTCCTGCTTTGGGCCTCGCATCTATATTCACAGCGCCTCGTTTTAAGGTGACCCGAGGCGAGAGATTGTTTCTGAGAAGAGGCTCTCTGCCTTGAGATTCACTTCAATTCTAAACAGGTTCACTGACTGCTGTGTTAGAGAGCTCCATACTCCATCGTCAAAACAGCACAGGCTAACATCTATCAGTGATTCTAGAGGTCCAGCACATTTGCAGCGATGCTGTGAAGAGTGACTATCTGGTTTAATGTGTAAAAGCTGCAGTGTTTGACACCTTATCAAAGGCAAACAGAAGAAAGACCACCAGTGCTGCCATGTTTTAGATTAAGCATAGCTATGTGCCAGTACAGAGAAAATAAAACAATTAATAAGGAAACCATTCTACCCCAATTTTGAATGTAGATATGCTAAATATTTTGGGATGACAATATTTTCACACTGATCTACAGGGTATAATAATTTTATTTATAGAGCACCTTTCATATATAAAAATGCAGCTTAAAGTGCTTCACAATAAAATTAAATAAAACAGGAAAAATGTTATACAATGAGTAATATCAAACAAATAAAAACTGTTAAAAAGTAAAAAGTAAAGGTTTAACGAAATATTATTAAATAAATAGAAAAACATCAAATATTGAAATAAAATATAGACTAAAATAAACAGAACAAAAATAGGAACAACAAAGTCAATAAAATAAAATCTTTTAATATAAACAAACAAACAAAAAAGGATTATAGAAAGCTAAGCTAAAAAAGAAGAGTTTTAGCTTCTGTTTAAAGCTAGCAAGCTTCACCAGTCTTTTTGTGCTAGTCTGAGATGTATGTAGGTGCTAACCCATTAAGAGATTTATAAACCAGTAAAAAATTGTTGGTAACGCTTTATAATACAGCCCATGTTTTAGAGGGTAAGTACTGTGTACTTACACAAGTAAAACACTGTACACTACATAATACAGCCCGCTCCCTGTTGTATCTAAGTACTTACTGAGTAAATACTGTGTGCTTATAGAGTAAGAACAGTAAACATCAGAAAACCTTGTAGTTTTTGTGTATTAATTAATACATTTTCTTTAAAATCCAGCATTCCTGATTGTGTTATTGAAGATATATAAAAAATATTGTATTTTAGTCTTGACATTCCAAACTATACGTTTTCTTCCTACTCCACCCTGACTGTTTTATAAGCATAAATCAAATTCCCATCTTCGTTTTTCAAACTCATAAAATTATAATAATAATAATAATAATAATTCCCTGGGGTGTGACTGGAATGAAGCCTTCATAACTGCCATGAACAAAGGGCAAAATTATACATATATATATATATATATATATATATATATATATATATATATATATATATATATATATATATATATATATATATATATTATTTCATGTGAAAAATGTACTCATATTTAAGAACAATTAAACCATAAGTGTTGGGAAAGTACAAGTTTCAGAAAGTTATCTAGTTGTTATACTCTTGTTGCTGGTTGTTCTTTATTTATATGTACAGTTTAAGTACCTGTAGGATCCGGTAAGTATTTTGTTCATCCAGAGAAGTTACACCGTAAGTAAAGTGAACTTTAACTCTACACTTGGGCTGTATTATAAAGTGCTACCAAACTGTTTTAATTAATCCTGAACGACACAGGCAGCCAGTAAAGTGAAGCTAAAACAAGTGTTATATGTTTCTCTTTTTTGTGTGTGTTGGGACTCTGGCTGCAGCATTCTGAACATGCTATAGTCTGTCAATCGTGGTTTTGGGCAGTCCAGTGAATAATGCAGTAATTACATTAGTCTAATCATGAAAAAACAAAAGCATGGATCAGTTTCTCAGCATCTTGCAGTTTGAGAAAGGGTCAAACTCATGCTACATTTTTGAAAGATGAAAGAAAGCTGTTTTGGTGACATTATCAATGTGAGATTTAAAAGTTAACAAAGAGTATTCATTTACACCAAGATTTCTAATTTGATCTTTTGATTGCGGAGCCATACTTCCCAACTGATTTAAAACTTTTGTTCTTTTGTTCTTCATTACCAATTGTGAGAATTTCATTTTTGTCTTCATTTAACTTAAAAAATAATTATTATCCAATTATTTACCCAGTTAATTATACTGGATAAGCAGGTTTTTAACTTACTTAAGGTGCTTGCATCATTTGGCTCTACAGAAATATATAATTGTCTGAAGTCAGCATAGCTGTGATAGCTCACCCCCCTGCTTTTTAATTTATGGACCTAATGGAAACATGTACAAAGAAAAAAGAAGCAAGCCTAACACAGAGCCCTGTGGAACACTATAAAGTATATCACATGTGTGTGGGAAATAGAGGACCTCCTGCATTTATTATAAATGTGATTTCTGACTGAATCCTATGTTCGCACCAACAATTCTAGCCAGACAACACCAGTCACCATCATCACCTCCCATTGCACTGTCTACTGTGGGCAGGGATGCTTTCTGTTGCGTATTTCTGGTAGACATGACACTGTGTATTGAAGAATGTAAACTTTACACAACTTCAGAAATGGAATGTTCTATCTGGCCATCTGACACCCACTGTCAGGCCTTACTCAAACTCACTTTGATAGTTAACGTTGCCTTGCCATGAGCATGAACGTTTTCAAGCTGTCCAACCCTAAAGTAATGCTTCATAATCACTTTACATACTGCTGTCCCACGACTTTTGCTTGTTTGTTTATAATAGTATACATTTTATTTTATTTTTTACAGGTTTTGACGAGTCCAACTGTTCATTTTTTGGAACTGAAATGTAACATCAAACTGTATGCATATTAAATTCTAGATTTCTCACATGTTCATATATGAACAACGTGAGTGACTTCACGGGTGATATGCCACTCTGTATTGCCATTAGAACACAGTATTTCCACACAGCACACGCATAATTAGCATATTCACTTGAAGTAATCTGTGAACTAACAGATCAACAGATTTTTATTCAGTACAGACAAAAATTGATCATAGAAAGTTTATAACCGATCTCCACTGATATAATAATATTTGATCTATTGGTTCTAGGGGATTTTGCTCTTGACAGCCCCAGTGTTTGAAAATTATTGCTGTTTTTCCCCCATTCATTGTCAGTCTTTGGCTCGAAAAAAAAAGGGGCTGTTGTTTGTATGCGCTGCTGATTGATGCTTGTGATGCGTGAAGGCTACAATCATGTTCTAGGAAGTGTAGGCAGATTGGATTGAAAAGTGCTGGACCAAATGAATGCAGCATGCAGGAAGGAGGGCAGTCCGCAGCATATCCGGGAGCATTATCCACCTCTGAAAGGAATCATCTTGAAAAGAAAAGGCTGTCATGGCTTTGGTCTTTATTGAGCCAATTGGCTCAGCTACAAGAAAAGTCGAAAAAGTGTATTGATTTCCCTTGGTGACACAAAAGCGCAGAAGTGGAGCATTTTTTCAGGGAACTTAAAATGATCATCAAATGCTCTTGTTCTTAATAATGATTGCAATTTAGTTTAATTCACCTTAGTATAATTCACTTTTGTTCCGTTTGGCTTTTACATGCCTTTTCTATTCAGTGGTTTTCTAAGGGGAAAAATTAAAAGACTTATTGACTTGCCTTGCTTTGCCAGTGGCTGTCACCTCACAGCACCTGCTAAAAGATACTGCTACCTGAACACCATTTCAGATGTTTGAATGGCAGGAAGTGTGTAGAACTCTGAAACACGGAAAAGGGAGTTTTAAACGTTCTCTTGGTCTGGTTAAATTAATGCAAAAAAAAAAGTCTGGCTTTATTTTACTGTTCTTTGATAGCTGTGTTTAAAACATAAAAAACACTGCCTACTCTACTCAGACAGGATTCTGATAAGGGTAGGCATCCAGTCATGAGTCTTAGTCTAGGAATCTATCATTCTTGTTGATTGGAAAACAGCTATTGATAACACAGCTGAACGCAGATAAACTAGAAGTGAGCTGTCCATACTATGACAATGTCAGGACATACTGTTGCCTTTGTATTTTGAATACAGAGACCTACATAATAAGTGAGGTCAGCAGGGCATCAGGTCAGCCATATACTTACTTCCAGTTTCAGACACAGACACAGACACAGAGTTTTGGTAAAATTATATATAAATCCATGGCAAATGTACAATCCCTAGTGAAAAAAGTAGATTAAAGTATACTAAACATTATTAATCAGTATATTTAAAGAGTGCTAAAATGGAACAACTTTTTTTGTACTTATTAATTATACTTTTATTGTAAAACAAATAGCATAAAAGTCTTACTTAATCAGTGCAAAGTTTACTTAACTGTACTGAAATGGAACTATTTTAAACATACTACTTTATGTATGTAACCCCATATTTTAAATATGCTTACAGTAAAATTATAAAACATTTATTTAATGAGTATTACAAATGTATCACTATTATACACTGGGTATATTAGAAAAGTACTAAAGATTAAGGTTAAATATATTTACATTAAAGTACAAATATGCTTCTTGTTTTTGTAAGTAGCACCTACTTCGAATGGTATAAAAATATATTTTAATATACTGTACTACAATTTTAGCGTTACACATTTTACAAATGACAAATTTACTTTACTTTTTTATTTGACTTTTAAATGTGTTATTTAACACTGTATCCTATAATTTACTTATTTATTTATTTATTTATTTATTTATATTTTCTTAATTATAATTACAGAGCATTGAAATACATTTTAACTGTTATATTGATGTAATACCTAATTATATTTTTAAAACCTTTTACCAATGTAGTAATTTAAATTACTTTCTAAAGAGTTACATTATACATTGTACTTTAAGTGAACTAATGTAACGGTTGTTTTTAACACATTTTGCTAAAAATGTACAAATGTATATGTGGAAATAAATAAATAAATAAATAGAAATAAAGTATACTGAGTTACATTACACTAAAAGTGTACTTCGTGGTAGTCTATTTATTTAAAACACACTATATTGTACTTTTTAAAAGTATGATCAAAGTTTACTTTTAAACATTTACTTTTAAACACAACAAAGCATAGTATTAATGTACTTTTAATATATTTTAGGTAAGTACATAAATCTGTTAGTATATTTACAGCATACTTAGACATTTCTCAATATGTTTTAAGTACAACTAAGTATATATTTTTCATCTCATCAAGGATAAGATCTCAACATTTATTCATACATAATTAAAAGACACATTTCCATAATGATATTTTGCACTATTTGGTCTGGTTAAAATGGACTCTGGTTTCATTTGTACCCTTAGTGTGGTTCGATTGAGCAGGTGTGAAAACAGTAATCGCATTGGGTGCGGATCAAAACAACCGGACCTAGACCTGCTAGAGGAGGTGATCTCGGTCTGGTTCCAAATGAACTCTAGAGCGGTTTACTCGTGGTGAGAACATAATCTGGTCTGAATCCAACCCAGCTATCAAATATACTCCTTTTAATTGAGCTAAACTGCTGATAAAGCTCAGTTTAATTTGATTATATTAGCCAGATAACTCTAGTTACCACAGATATGAACAAACACTGTCTCTGCTCCATGCTGTTTACAAGCACAGCCTGTGCAGCATTCACTTCTCACACCCGATTTTTTTTTTACACATTGTACAAATCCTTTAATGATGTTTTAGTTAAATAGGTACAATTTTCTTGAGACAAGGCTGAAATGTAATTAACACAGGCAACCAGCTATCACATAAATATTGTAGAGTAGAGTTCAAAATGAAGTAAGATTCAACATGAATCATCCAATATCAATTCCTGACCTCATTATTGCTCTTTTGGCTTAGTACAATCAAATCCTCACAGCACTGTTTCAACATGTTGGCCAATGTCTGTATAACATGTTTAGAAGGGGCTTTTACAAATCAATCAGCATTTATGCATTTGCATATAAATGCAGAAATCAATCAGCGTTTATGCATTTGCACCTATGGGGCCCATTTTAGCGATCTGTAGCGCACTGTTTAATTGTACATATCAATTGATTTAGGGCATGTCTTAACGTGAAATAAACCAATCAGTGCTCCAGTCTTCATTCTCTTTAAGAGCCAGGTGTGCTCTGACTTTGGCACGTTGGAATCTTGACAGCACTGTGCGTTGTGTATCTCAGCAGAGGAAACTGACACCAAAAAAGTGAAAGTACACCAGCAGCTCATTTAAGGGAACAGCAATGTGATTGTTCATGTAAAAGTCGTGTTTGTACTCTGCAGCATGTCCTGCATTGAAAGCACACACTGTGCACTGTGCTCCTGCATGGCTAAGATAGGATTGTGCAGCTGACTCTTGACTGTTGTCATGGTTTTAATCAGTCAGTGGTGCACCTGTGTTTCCCACCACCAAGATTAAAACACGCCAGACATGTACCTAAACATACCTCGCTTCTAGAACACCACGCCCATCTGCTTAAATACATTTCTAAACTCCAACGCTATTTTAATGGTGTGGGTGCAAGGCGTAAAATAGACTGTTGACGGGGTGTAAGATAGCAACGAGCATCGCAACGTGCTTTGCGCAGGGTGTACAATAGGGCCCCAAAATGTGTTAGTTCCTTTTAACTCTAAGAATTTGGCAACAAGCAGCTTTACTCTGCTGGTCGTAAAAAAAAAAAAAGAAATGATTAAAAGGAGGTTTCTTATTCTTCTTATGATCTGAAGACTTCTCTACCATAGACGTTAATACTAGTCTACTCTTACTCATCCCAACATGCAATCTAAGCTTGGCCTCAAGACATGGGAGCTACTGTGCTGTGAAAATGATTAGTGTACAATTATTCTCCTCCTGCACAGATGAGTTGCTTCTGAATTTCTCAGCATGAAATGATGTGAAGTACTCATCTTTACGAGTCTAGTCTTATTCATCCAAACATGTAATCTAAGCTTTGCCTGAAGACATCCGAGCTGCGGTACGCACTTTGACTTTTCAATGTGATTTCCAGTGAGGTTTTCGTCTTATTGCTACTGCTGCCAAGCAGAACAGCCGAGCGGAGATTCAGAATTGATGTTCCAGTTGTAGAAATAGCAATATCCTGACCTGAAATATGCTTGATTTTTTTCTCGCTGTTTTATTTGTTTACTGAGTACTTGATCTACTGAAAGTCTGACTGAGTGATGATTTGGCAAATTGCTGAATTAAGTACAAAAAAAACGAAATAAAAGAGTAGATTACTGCTGTTTATTACATGAAAGCACATGAAATCACAGACTGGGATTGTTCCTGGATTGAAACAGCTGCGCTGAATAAGGGTGCTCTCTCTCATTGCCCTATTTATCTACTCAAGCTGTAACCTGTAAATAACACATTGGGAGCAGAAAAGGACATCTGGCTATAATATGAAGATGAACAGATGTTGGATGTTTCCTAAGCTAATTACAATTGCAGTTAGGTTATGCAGTATTCACTTTTTTCATATCGTCATACCATGTTTAAATATTAAAACAGTATATGGAATTACCAGGAGAAGGGATTTACATAAGTCATGTGTTCACATGTCTACAATACCATCAAATTCTGGGTTAGTTTTTAACTAGAATATTATATAAGACCAACTGGTACTTTGGCAGTGTGGGCAGTGTGCCAAGTCCTGCTGGTGTCGGTCCACTGTGCTATATCAAGTTCAAAATGACAACTTTCATGGGATGCAATTTTCATTTTCCAGCAGGACTTGGCACACTGCCCACACTGCAAAAAGTACCAATTAGTCTTATATAATATTCAAATTTTCTGAGACACTGATTTTTGGGTCTAATTGGCTGTAAGTTATAATCATCAACAATAAAAGAAATAAACACTTAAAATAGATCACTCTGTGTGTAATACACCTATATAAAATATGATTTTCACATTTTAAACTGAATTACTGAGTAATTTTCAATAATTTAACTTTTACAAATGTAACTTTGGTAACACTTTACTTGGATGGTCCATTTTATGGCATTCACTGAATTGAATGTCCATTAAATTCAGTTCTAATCTCAACCCTTAATCAACCATATAATCTAACCCTTACCCTAACCTTAACCTAAGCTTAAAATCTAACCCTAAACCCAATGTTAAGATGCTAAAATATTAAGATAAGCGTTTGGATTAGAGTTGAATGTAGGGTTATATTCAATAGAGAATCATTTACTTTCACCTTTTAGTTCATTTGCATTTAATAGACATGTAGTTAAATGTTAGTTGAATGTCAGTTGAGCATCAAAGAGGCCATCAAATGGACCAAGTAAAGTGTTACCGTAACTTTTTTTCAGATTCTCTACACTCTAAAAAACAGAGGTACCATATGAGTACTTTTTTGTACTCAAAGGTACACTCTTCATAATTGTACCCTCCAAGGTACAATATTGGTCTTTACAGGGTCAGATTTGTTCCCTCTGAAGTACAAAGTAATTTTTAACAGCAATAAGTACAAATTTGTACCATTTAACCAAACAAAAGGTACATTCAGTATTCTGTATCACTGTACTAATTAACAATATATATTTTAATTGCACATTTTTTATTTGAAAGCCAGTCAATTTTGCATCATCAAGTTTTTGAGCCATATTTAGTTGATGATAATGTTTATAATCTTTATAATCTTAACTGGCACAAAAACCATGGGTACAAAAAAGGACTTTCACTGAAAGGTACTTTTTTGTACCTCAATATAAGGTACAGCCCCAGCGACAAGCTTTGTACTCTTTTAAGTACAAATCTGTACTTACTTTTCTTAGAGTGTAGTATATACACTGATGTTCCAAATGTCATGGGATACCAGTATTTAAACTAATCATAAAGTGTGAAGTTGGGGCCACTGGCCAACATGTTGGTGACAAGACAATATGAATTATGAAAGCGAGTTTGAGTCAGGCCTGATTGTGTGTGTTAAACAAATAGGACGTTCCATTCCTGAAGTTATGCAGGCATTTAACATTCCTAAAGGTCATAATTGTTATGTTTGTACCAGAAATTATAAATTCATTATTGAAGCCATTAGAGGACAGCACTGTGCGTGGTAATGATCGTGACTGGTGGCATCTGGCTAGAATTGTCCTTGTGAACAGACAAATTGCAGAAATCACACCTTCAGTGAAGAATGTCTCACGCGCATTATTTAGCTTCAATTGGACATGGCAAAAGTCATGGAACAGTGACTAACATTGTCAGTCTATAGTAGTGTATCTGTATATCTCTTTAAAAAGTTTTCAACCAAAGGAAAGAATCCTTTAACCAAGCAAAGAAACCTTTAAGCATTAAAATAGTTCTTTAAGTTGACATGGCTCTATTTACATACTGCTTTTATTTAAGAACGCTTAAAGAGAACCACTCAAAAATCAAATAGTGTAGCAGCCAGCTCCACTGCAGTACGGATGATCTGCTGTTTAATTTGTAATTCACACTGCTATCTTGCTTGTCCATATTTAGTGCTTGTACCATGGAGAGTATGCTGTCAAACCCTCATTTCATGCTCGTGAGCTGGAGCAGAATGTTTGATACCCTCTCAAAGGCAAACAGAAGAGGGACCATGAGCACAGTCATGCATTTAGATGGAACACATCCACACACACAGACACACAGACACACAGAGGCACAGGCAAACACAACCATATACAAATATACACACTGACTTTTAAACATACAAGCTTGCAAACACACTGTTGCCTTCTGTTCCCCCAGTTCACTTCTGTCCTTTGCTTCTCTGCTTTGCAAGAGATCATAACCAACAGACTGCAGGGTAATTACATTAGTAAAGACTATAATCTCAAACAAAAAAAAAATATGCAGAACTCCTGCTCTCTTATAATGTGAAATGTGTGAGTGTGTGTGAATGTGTGAGTGTTTGTGTGTTATAAGAGGAGATGATTAAAGCAGAGAGTCTGAACCTCTGCATCTCTGCTGTTCTGAATATAAAGAGAAGAGAAACGTAGAAGAAACCTTTCATAACAACTGCATTCAATTTAATATCATTCTAAGATGATTGTTATATCCAGACCTTTGTATTGAATGGATCTTTAATATAGAGAGGCTTTCCAGGCCTCTTCTTAACTGAGATGAAAATGATGGAAACAACAGCAATAGAAAAAACTCTTTTTGTGTAACTTTCTGTGTAATTCTATTGTATCATATAATGCTTGCTGTGTTATTTGTCTACTGATGACTTGATCAACTGAAACTTTCTGTGTAATTCTATTATATCATATCATAAGAATATATATTCACAGTGGTTTGGTGTAAAATTGTGTATAAGAAATTATGAAACTGTGAAATTAACTACTCGAATGAATTGAATTAATTTACAGTGCTGATGAAGGGAACACAGATCATGCTTAGAACCTACACATAGTTTCTGATTATTTTACATGTTATGGTGTAAATAGTAAAATAGTGGTCAATTTGAAAAAAAAAAAGTTTTCTTTGGGTACACTGGCCTCTTTGCCAGGAATGTATTTATGAAAGGTTTTAGGCCAAAAACATTTTCTTCAAACCTCAAACAACACTCTTCCTCTAGAAAATAGTATTTTATTTTAATCTCCTTTTAATGTACATTTAATGTTATCTCAACCTTTCAAAATGGTTCAATCTGCTTAATATTTTATTTTTGGAAAGATATTAATGTTTTTAAAGATATATTTATTCCAAAGTTATGTATCTCTCACTCTCTCTCTTTACAAAGGGTGGTGGGCTATTCTCAGCATCACTGGCAATGATATTGATATTGTGTTAGTGTGTGAGTGTTGTGCTGGTATGAGTGGATTAGACACAGCAGTGCTGCTGGAGTTTTTAAACACCTCAGTGTCACTGCTGGACTAAGATTAATAGCCAAAAGTCCTGTGGATTTTTCAAAATGGTTCAAATCACTTTTAAAAAGCTTCAGTTCAATTTTTAAAGAGGGCTCAGATAAGTAAAAAAAAAATCTGTTTTTAAATGTTTTCAATTTTTCACATACTTTTCCAAAAGATAAACATCACTTTTGAAAGACACATTTAAAAAAAAACCATGCATATTACTCTCCAAAAAGATTTGAATCCCTAAGCTTTTACAATTTTCCATAAAAGATTTAGGTCATTTTCTGAAGAAATTATTCATATTTAACCAAAGAAAAAATAAACTGGTTGAGAAAATATTTAATATTTGAATTTTAATTCCAGGCCTTTTAAAAGATTCAAATCACAACAGCCTCCACTGTTCAATCAAAAAAGAAACAGGCACATTTTGCTGAAATAATAATAATAATAATAATAATAATAATAATAATAATAATAATAATAATACTTTCAGTGCATATTCATTTGTATTTCCAAGTATATAGTTAAAAGGTTGTGGCATACATTTAAGTTTTAAACTAAATTTGTTTAGCTCCAGAGAAGCTCATTTGCTTTATTTAAAAAATATTATGAAAATTTGGTATCAAATAGTAATTGAACACAATTGAACACAGTAATTTTTGTCCAATGAAAAACAAGTAACTACTTTTTTTTTTTTTTAGTTTACTGCATGGTTTGAACACATCAACGGTCTCTTATGCTGTGTCGAATGGACCAATAGAAATTCTGCAAAATGACCTGACCTTTTTTGTACATTGACTTTACTCCAGCCTGTAAAGTTGCCAATTTGGAGATACATGTTTTTCGTTGGACAGCGATGATATACTGAGCTTTGCAAGGTGGATAAGCTAAAACATTTACGTCACATTACAATTTGCATATACAGATTTAGCAAACTCAAAACACAAAAAGGTACTGGCCAAATAAACAGCTTTCTAAACTTTATAATTAGCATTTTATCATTTGTAAGTGTCAGTTTCTCAATAATTTTGTAATACATAGTCTACATTAATTCAACACTTAAACCGTTACAATTGTGTTTCTTTTTCATATTTAAATTTTAGAAAACAAACATATAAACGTATAATTATGATGAGTGAGCAGCTGATTGATGGTAATAAGCTCTGAGTGGCACTGATTGATTGTAGGCTTGATTCTGAGTGGGTAGGAAGGGACATGGATCTTGTGTCAGAGGACTGCTGGGTTGTATTTTAAGGGCTCTACCCACAGATTGTCATTGTCATCCCACTGTGCAAAACACTTAACCCGAGCTGTTCCAGGGATGCAACCTCGGTCACCCCATTCCTCTTCAGGAGATGTGCTTGTAAATGAGAATGTGTTGCCAATACAGATAAGAAAACGTGTTTTTCCACCATAGAATTTTGCTCCCATGTGAGATTTGCTCCCAGTATTTTTTTCTAGATACAGAACTGGAATAATGGTGAGTAAAATAATCTCAATTTCTTTTAACACCCCTTGCTAAAAAAGCCTGGCCAGGTCAAGCTGGTCAGGTTTGTTAAGCTGGTACTTGACTAAAAAAAAGCTATTTTTTTTTGCTATTATCTATTTTTATTTGTTATGGGCCATTCCACCTAATAGGTGTCATTTGTTTGTTGTAGTTCTTCCAAATTAAACTTATTTTTTATTCTTTTTTTCAACTCTGAATCTAATAACACTATTCAAAACATGTCCTGGCCAATCTTAGGCAGCTTTACTTAATTTATAAGGTTTCTAAGCCGAAGATGGTTAATTTTTTTCTCAATCCTGTTACCAAAACTCAGCTGACACTTAAAAAGCATATTTAATTTTTTTTAAGAAATGGTTGAGTGCATGTTCAAATAATTGATGACAAAAAAAAAATCCCTATATATGCATGCACACTGTATTTTTCTAAAATATGCAAAACCATTTTTGTCTTTTCAAGAAGACCGAAAACTGAAATTGACTAAATTTATTATCATGCAATTCATTAAACAAATGGATAAATGATGAACCAAACAGAATTTGAAAAAAGTGTTTTACATTAACTAATATTCACATTAAAAACATCAGTAAACCAGGGGACAATACTCACTCCTGTTACTGGAACTCACTCCTGTTACTGGCACCCATTCCTGTTACTGGAAAACACTCCTGTTACTGGCACTTTTTCCTGTTACTTTTTATGGACCGAAAGTAACAGGACTGAGTTTTTAGCACAGAATTGGCAGATAAGATATAGCTAAATGGCGGCTATGCTAATAGCACGAGGACACTGAGCACATTTCAGTGATTTTCTCAAATTATGTATAAAAGATCAAATATACAGAAAAACAAATGGGGAAACTTATTTTTAATATTTCCATGATCTTCAGAAGAACCAGCTGATGTCACTTCCTGTGTTGCAGATGTGACTTGTAGACTGTTTCAGATGTTTCAGATGGGGTAATGGGTTACGGTAACAGGAATTAGTGATAACCGAGGGACACAAGTAAAATGTGTATTTTAACTTAAATATTTAAGATTTACTATATTAAAAAATGCAAATAAATTACATCTCTAAAGAATTTTAATAATTATATTTCATAGTAAAGTTTGTAGCTACAGAGTGGGGACGGGTAACAAATGCAGCCCCCTTAAACATCCATCATAGTTTATAGACCATACAAATCCAGCAAAAGCTTAAATAAAGTTGGATTTCTCAGCAGGAATTGTACTCATTGTTTTTGCATTGTTGTTTAGGTGCTAAAAATAATAATATCTGTAGGTTATTTTAAAGAAAAAAAACTCTATGTTTTTTGTGTATCGTTATCACTCATACAACTAATTATTTATTGATCACAATTTTTGAAAAGCTTCATAGTTCGTAGTTCTATTTGCTAGTCTGCTCCTGTCATCCTGTTTAACAGTGCTGATAATGCTGAATGTCCTACAATTTCCGTTTGAACATAAAGTCAGCTAATTCAAGACAGACGCCTTCACTGTCATCATATACATACAATGAAATTAACTAAGATAAGGTTAGATTAGATTTGCTTAAATTAAATTTAGATCTTAGCACTGACAAAATGAATTACAAGTATTAGAACTGACAAAATGAATTACGTGAGAGTTATGTTCACATTTGCTCTGCATAACTTTCTCATTCAATAAGCAATACCGCAGTGTCTCCTGAGTGATGCATCAATAAAAAGAGAAATCAGGAAAAACAGATGTGCATCCTACAGCAGGATCAAAGAAGGGCACAGAAATAAATTGGATGAGTTCAAATTGAAAAGACAGCTAGTTCCACAGGGACCACTGCTTCTCCTTCATGGTCTTTTATAGTGTTCATAGTCTCTCATAGTCACTTGATAAAGCTGGGTAATTATTTTTTTTCTTCTGAGTGTGCTGTGCAGCTGTATGACGATGTGTTTCATGTTTTGATGAGGCAGCAGGCTGTATTTTCTTTGATCTAGAGCATGATCATCATAGCTGTCTGAACTGCTAATGATATGTACATTTATTTTTTTCATTTAGATTTAAGATCAATGTACACATTCTGTCAATATCGGCTTCACACACAGTTTGGGGTTGATTTTCACTCATTGGTAAATTTGGTCAGCTGGACCTGTTGATTGAACTAAGATCTTGACTTTGACATAACCAATGGCCTTTGGGATCATTGGTCTCAATTAATTGTGTATTGTATAAAATTTAAATCCAGATTTGACTCCACAAAGTTATGGTTTTAGCACTAGAATTGTTTATATACTAGAATGGAATTAAGAAAGGTTGCTAGATTTCCTGTATGTGGCGGAGTAATACAGGGAGATCATCTGTTACAGTGCATTACCGGCTGATAATGTCACTCATAAAACACCTCTCAGCCAATCGCATTGCAGGGTCGGAACTAACTGTGGTATAATTATGGATAACTGAATCACTCTAATAATTGCAAGTCATTCATTTTAAGGCACATCAGTTATTATGAAAATAGTTAACATACATGAGGCACGACAGAAAACACAGATCAAGCTAAAAAACATAAAGCAAAATTTGAATTGTGGCAGATTTGATACTCAAGTGCAAAGCTGTTCACAAATTTCACGTATCAGCATGCAATCGAGTCTATAAGAATAGACATTCACAGAAAAGCTGAGGTCTGGGATTTAGTGAAGCTTAGTACAGCTAAAGTAGTTCCAGGTATCCCTACTGAGCTCAATGCAGGAGGGATAATTCTACTGACTCTTGATAGATTGATTGATAGGTTTGGAGTGGTGCAATGTTGAAATACGTTTTTTTGTATTTTTGTCAAGAGGTTCCAGACTAAGACACATCTGTACAAATTTGATTATAATAATCACATTTCAAACCACCTCAAATGTGATTTGGATCAAATTTGTAACAGTCAGATTTAATGTGGTTTGTTCTTGTACATGCTATCAAAAATCAATCTGTATACAATCTAGATATTTCAAAAATTATTATTTGATTTGACATCTGTGAAAAATATTTCATACTTCTATTCAGTGATAAAACTGAGACTGCAATTGAAAAAAACTGGAGGACCAGTGAGTTTTTTGGCTTCCTCTGTCACATGACATGGCTTTCAGTAGCTCCTCCATTTCCACTCGCTGTTGTGTTTACGTGGATCTCAGTGGGAATGCGCACCCAAATTAGAAGTACTGTGAGTAGCAGTGGATAAATAGCTATTTTATTAAACGCAAGCTGACGAAACTTAGAGATGTGATTTCGGATGGGAATAAAATTATTGGACGACCACGGAGTTCAGCGATAAACAGTAGGTAATTCAGCCTGTCATTTTCTCAGAAGACGTCTGAGAAAAGCACGTACATGATCATTCCAGACAGGAATAAAATCACAGAGGACCCCCGTAAAAGAGAAAATGACCCCAGGAGCCCTGAGAAACTAATCCTGTCCGGAAAGGGCTTTTGATCTACTGTAGACATAGCAGACTCATAGTCTGTACATGGTGTATACGTTCTGTGAACAGCTCTCCAGCACATTTACCTGATTCCCAATAAGAATCCACTTGAGAGCTGCATGAAGCACTGTACACAAAAGCCGAAGGACAGCAGGCGTCTAGGTGAATTCAAAAGGGCAAAGCAGGCTTTCTGGCTTTAAGCATAAGTGGGAAATGACCTTTATCCAACAGGCTCTGAAAGAACCTTTATACCACTTGGTCATGTGGATTATCCACGTTTTCCCACAAAAGGCATGCTCTGTGTCAACGAGCCTCTTTATGTGCTTGCAAGTCGTCAGCTGTGACTCTAGCCCAGTGGCCATAGTCAGAACTGGATCAGGTCCAGGCGCCATACTTAACCCCTCCAGCTGGCAGGTCCTGACCTGACTTGGAACCGCAGTCACTGAATTTGGTTAACCTTTTGCCAAGGCACTGAGGGTACCAAACCCAGATACAGGAAGGGTAGCAGGGTTACAAAGCACGGTATTTCAAATGATTATTATTTATATACATATATATATATATATATTTTTTTTTTTTAGAAAAACATATGTATGCATTATAAACTATGTATTATATACTGCTCTAGATTTTGCTATTTATAGATATATGTTTAGTCTACAAATTACGGACAATTCTCCCAAATTCCAAATATTATTCCAAATATTGTCATTTAGAGCATTTATTCGCAGAAAATGAGAAATGGCTGAAATGACAAAAAAGATGCAGAGCTTTCAGACCTCAGATAATGCAAAGAAAACAAGTATATTTCATATTCATCAAGTTTTAAGAGTTCAAAAATCAATATTTGGTGGAATAACTTTAATCAGTTCAGCTTAGTTTGATGGTTTGGTGGCTTGTAATTGTCCATCTTGCTCTTGATTGTATACCAGAGGTTTTCAATTTGATGAAATCAAAGAAACTCGTCATTTTAACTGGTCTTTTATTTTTTCCAGAGCTGTACAATAAACAAAAACGTAAACAGGAAATTCATTGAATTCTAAGTGAAAATGCAAATATCACTTGCTTGACAAGAAGAAGAAGAAGAAGTGTCTTTTTTAAATTGCATCCATTGCTAACGCAAATGTTAAAATGCACTCACACAGCTTGTCTCGCCCCTGTAGAGAGACTTATTGCCAATAGAATAGGACTCAGGAGCAGATAAACATGCTTAATGCGCATGGGCCAAAAGCATGTTTGTTCCCTAGAATGATAGTGCTTTATCCAATACTTTTAAGATGAGCTGGGGAGGGGGGTACTTATAAAACACCCTTACCTTACCTCTTGTTGCTGCATGAGGTCAGATCCTCACAGCAGTGCTTCAAAAACTAGTAAAAAACCTTCTACTGAAAATTAGACATAATAACTTCAACAAAAGCAGGATAAACTTTTTAAAATAAACAATACATGAGCAGGTGTCTTAATATTTTTTGTCTATATAGTTTATAAAGTGAAAATCTTTTTTTTTTTCTCTGACTCACTCGGAGAATGAGCGTAGTTACAGGATATCTGAAAAACAGGACACCTCATCCCCAGCTTGCATGTGGAGAGTGAAAACATATTTTTTATAACTCAGAACTTATTTTTAACTCAGAACTTATTAGAATAGCCATATTTTATTACCAGCCAATTGAATCTGAAGACAGTGTTGTGATGTGCAAATACAGAAAATATACCAGACGACTTTGATCTAAAAAAAAAAAATAAACAAATAAATAAACTGCTTAGGGAAATGAACACAACAAGTAGGACTGACACTACTATGAATATGCATGTAAACAGATTATATCCTGCTAGCATATTCAAAGGGAATAATATTTGTTTTGTAGGAGAAAAAGGGACACTCAAAATGCTGGAAATGAGTGTAATCGCTACCTGGAATTACAAGGATGTGCACTATAATGAGACTGAGACAAACACGAGGCATCTCTAGTATAGAAAAAGCAGTGAATAATGAAGGGCCGATGTCTCTCCAGGACACAGGGTTTTACCGTTTTGTCCCTCAGGCAAACCCCCCCACACCTCATCCCCCTTTATGTCTGCAGCTGGAACCTTTTGTTATTTACACTTGAAATGATAATGACATCACCATCTGAGTACAGCTGCAGCATTTGCATCTGAACATCACAGACTAAATTTGTATTATGAGAAAAAACGGAAGGCTTCTACCCGTAGAAATTGAATCCTGATTCTTTGAAGGTACCAATTGTATCACTGACCCAGTTACCGCATTTATTCTAAACGGCAGTATTCCATCACTGAGTGGGTGGAAATCTCTGTCTGGAAGCTCATCGCTCTTATCTACTAAACGCCTCAATTTTCCTCTCCTTTTTTGGTAACACTTCCTCAGACATTTTTCCCCATTCTAATTCTTAAAAGAAAAAAAAAGAAAAATTGTTCTACTTTTAAACCCTTCCAACCAATAACTATTTATTCATCATTTCTCCCTTTGGCGAAAATCAGTTGTTTTCTTTTCTCTTGTTATCTTATTTTAGTGCCTTCAATAACTAACAAGTGTCAAGTCAAAATGTTAGTCTATTTATCTAAAAAAGAAAGAATAACTGATTGGTTCATATGTGGTAAACATATGTGATGTGGTAAACATACAATGATTAGGGAAGGGGATTTGATTTTATAATATAATAAATAATAACAGTTTAGAGTGGAGTTCATATGTACCTAACTAAAAATAAAAACCCATACTATATTTTCTCTCTAATTTTATCCTAGTTTTAAAACTACAGGAACATGTTGAGCAAAGAATCTGAGACTGAACAAGGCTGAACAAAAGTTTCTGACTGACAACAACACAAGATGTATTTCTGTTAATAATGATTTTATTTACTTATCCAAACATACAACACACACACTGTTTTCTTAAAAAAAAAAGGAATAAATCCTATACAAGTTAACGATCAAGCTTTTATGGTTGTACATGGAAATCAAAAGATGGATTATTATTAAAAAAAAACCCTAGGTAAAAAGACAAACTTTTTTATAGAATGTTTAAACTATCCTGTACTATTTACTTAACAGATTAAAAAAATAACAAAAAATAAATAATAAATAAATTATTATTTTTATTAATAATAAATAAATAAATAAGATCAATCTGTCTCTTGAAGGAAGAGAGCATCATGCAATTTAACAAAGAAAGAACTACCAGTTTGATTAACATCAGAGAGAGCAGAGAGTTCTAAAGCATACAGGCCTATCAGCATGTTTCTTTACAGATGCTGTAAATCATCTTCTCTCAAGCTGTTTTCAGTCCAGTGTTTCATTTCCCCAAGAGACATGTTGGCTATTTCTGCTTTCCATGTACAACTAAGAACATTCAGCTAAGTCTTAGGTATCTATTTTGGTTTTGTTCCATACCGTAGAATACTTCAGTCCTTTACTGGTATGACAGCACATGCATAATGAAACGTATAGGTCACACTTCATTATAAAAACTAAGTCACACACTGGCTCAGAATGTGCTCTGAAGAGTCGCTGTAGGCCACACAAGTCTACAGCTAAAGCTATTTACAGCTCCTCCTCAGTAAAACGGCCAGTACCCTATAGAAAACGCTATAAAGACAGAACAAAACTAATGTCAAATGTTTTGAAGTAATGTTTCCACAGCCTCACAGTTTGAGCTTTTTGACCTTTTTCATTTTAATTAAAGTTTAAATTTCACTAGTAGTTTAATTCTGCATAATTAAATTAAGATGTAAACAATATGCGTCACATAGAGTGGTTTGATATGAACTGTGCAGTTATAGAGAAACTTACCAATTCAGAATTAGTCTCAGTGTTGGTGACTAGATCAACATGTCTGAAGGATTTAATGCCTCTATAAAAGTTACCCCAACAGAAAGCTATAAGCTATTAGCCTACATAAAATATACTGACAGATATATGAAACATTGTTCTACAGAAGTTCTACAGAAGATTTTGGTGTTTTTTTTTTTTATATTTTTATGCACTGTAAAAAAAGTTTACAGCCTTTTCTCTGCAGTGTGCTTCTCTCAAATCTGCATTAAAATTATGAGAAAACATTGTCTATTGTAATGTGAATAGGTGTACAAATATATATATATATATATATATATATATATATATACAGAAAACATGGGTTATCTGTTTTAGCTGCTGTAAAAACTGTAATACAAACTGTAAAATAAAAAGTATCATTTGGTTAGAAAAAGCCCCATTAGGTAATGTTACACAAAATATTTGTAAAACAATGGTAACTTTCTGATAAGTAGAATGTTTTTTGAGGCAACCCTTGCTGCCAGAAAATCACAATTTTAATTCTTTATTGGTAACACTTTTTGGTCATGGTTGAGGTTAGGCTGAGAGTTAGGTGTAAGAATAGGTTCTATAAAAAATCATTTAAATTCAATGTAGGGTTAACTTGCATTTAATAGACTTGCAGTTGATTGTTAGCTGAATTTTAGGTGAACATATATCCAAATAAAATAAACCTATACATAAAGGGCGCTGTAAGAAAGAAATTGATTATTTTGTTTCATTCACAACTTTTTTCCATTATAATTAACATTACCTATTTTCCAAACTCAGTAGTCATGTGTATGGTTAACTGGTCATTTTGAATAGAAATTAGAATAGCTATATTTGCTCTATGTTAAATTATGAAAAAAAACAGTACAACTGTACAACACTGTAAAAATGAAATTCTTGGCCAATACAAAGTATGTTCTGTTTTGCAGAATTTCATTCATTTTGATACTTTTATCATCTTCACAAAAATTAAATAGCGTAAATGCATTTTTTGGTCTTATAATGAAAAAATATTTATTGAACTCTTTAACATTTTACCATTCTAGCAGACATTCGGTGCATTCCTGACCATTGTAGCCTATTGGAGATATGTTAAATCATGTTTGAATGACCACCACCAACAACAACATGAGAATTTTATACTGCACAGACCATTTCATACCAACCCACTCTGATTGACGAGTTAATTATGAACTATGCAGAATATTTTTTAAACAATGTCCTGATAAAAAAATCCAGCTGGTTAGCCAGAGAAAACATACATTATGCTGCACACTAAAAAACAGAGGTACTTAAAGGTACACTTTTCATAATTGTACCATCAGAGGTATAATATTGGTCTTTACAGGGTCAGATGTGTTCCCTCTGAAGTACAAAGTCTTTCCTAACATCAGAAAGTACACACTTGTACCATTTAAGCAGGCAAAATGTACATTCGTCATCACTGTACTAATAAACAATATATATTTTAATTATACTTTTTTTCATTTGAAAGCCAGACAATTTAGGATCATCAAGTTCTTGACACATATTCTGTTGATGATAATGTTTATAATGTTTACTGGTACAAAAAAACATACAAACATACAGCTTTGTATGTTTGTGTGTGTATGCTGGGTATGTTCTTTATCTATCTCTTGAGCAGGCATATATTTGATTTTTTTCTGGATTATCAGCTGGATTTTCTTTGATCAGGTTTGTGAAACTGTCACCTTAAGTATAAAGAAATGTAAAGCTGTCTAAACAACATCTGGACAGATGTTACTCTACAGATGTGAGGGAGCTATATAAGCTGCAGTCTGTGAGTGACTGTTTTTTTTTTTTAGTATTATTTCTATAGGCTATTATTTACAGCAGTGCCAGTGTTGAGTCTCAGTCTCTACAGAACACGTATTCTGTGTAACTGGTCCAGACCTTGTCCTCGCTGGGCTCGTTGCTGGAGTACGCGCAGGTGCCCGTGGAGCTGCACGCGACCATGCGGAACCCGAACTCGGTGAGTTTGTCGAACGCCTGCTCGAGGAAGTTGTACTTGAGGTAGTAGCGCGAGGTGTAGCGCTCCGGGGGTCTGTCGGGGTCTCGGCTCTCGTTGAGGGTCTCCCCGAACACCTCCTTGGCCAGGGAGGTTTTTCCGCAGACGGTGATCCGAGCCACGCGCCTGAACTTGGCGTCGGTCTGGATGTCGCGCCCGATAGTGTAGGACCCCCGGTAGCCCACCGTGATGTAGCCGCAGGACTTCTTGTTCTCCTGGGAGGGAGACGGGGAGGTGGAGGGGGGCAGCAAGGCGCCCCCCGGGCCGGGAGCCTCGTCCCAGTCGCTGCTGATGTGGGACAGGTCCTCGCTGATGGAGTTCTCCTTGCTGACTCGGGGGCTCAGGCGCTTGGAGAGCTCGCGCAGCTGGAAGAATTCCGCCTCGCGCTGCAGGCGGCTCTTCTCCGGGAAGTAGTCGGGCAGCACGAGGTTCAGGTCCCGCAGGTAGTCCAGGATGTAGCGGAAGAGGAAACCGTCCCTGTCCAGGAAGAAGCGCCCCTTGCTGTCCCGCGCGAGCTCGCGGGGCGTCTTCTTACTGAACATGCTCCAGAGCAGAGAGTCCGGAACCGACACCAAAGTTCTGTGCCTGGTCACGTACACCTGACCGCCCACGTTCAGCTCGATGATCTCAGAGAACGGGGCTGGAGAGTCTCCTCCGTTGGTCACGCCGCGGTCCGGGTCCGCTAGAGCCATCTCTGCTCCTCCAGCTGTCCCAGTACTCTCCCAGTAGTATCCTAGCTTCCCGTATCCAAGTGCGCACGCGACTCCAGCACCGAACAGCTCAAAACCTGCTGCTGCTGCTGAGCTGCATCTGCTGAGCGGCTGAGGGGCTGCTGAGGGTCTTTCTCTCACCCTCCCCTCCCTCAATACTCAACACAGTGAAGATGATGAAGATGGGGGGAGGGGGAGAGGAGGGGTGTTTAAACAGAGAGCGCAGAGAGAGAGAAAGAGGGGAATGGGAGGAGAATGCAGCCTGCTTCTCCTGCTCCTCCTAGCCTGCTTCCTATGCTCCTACTGCTTACGCTTCCTCCTGCTGCTCCTCCTTGCCTGGTGCTCTTACTTCTCCTGCTCCTGCTTCCTACGCTCCTCCTGCAGCTCCTCCTTGCCTGCTGCTCTTGCTTCTCCTGCTCCTACTTCCTATGCTCCTCCTGCTTCTGCTTCCTCTGCTGCCCCTGCTTCGTCTGCATATCCTGCTCCTCCCAGCCTTCTCCTGCTGCTCTTGTTAACCTGCTGCTCTTGCTCCTCTTGCTTCCTCTGCTTTCCATGCACCTCCTGCTTATTCTAGCCTGCTCCTCCTGCTCATGTTTCCTATGTTCCTGCTGCTCCTGTTAGCTTGCTGGTCTTGCTCCTCCTGCTTCCTCTGCCTCTTGTAGTCCTGCTAGACTGCTTCTCCTGCCTCCTCTGCTACTCCTGCTTCCTGTGCTTCTCCTGCTCCTGCCAGCCTGCTCCTCCTGCTCTTGTTAGCCTGCAGCTCTTGCTTCTTCTGCTTTCTATGCTTCTCCTGATTCTGCTTCTTCTGCTCCTGCTTCATCATCTTCTCCTGTTCCTGCTAGCTTGCTTCTCCTGCTCCTTATAGCCTCCTGTTGCTCCTGTTAGCCTGCTGCCTTGTTCCTCTTGCTTCCTCTGCTTTTCATGCACCCCCTGCTTATACTAGCTGGTTTCACCTGCTCCTGCTTTTTCTGCCCATTATGCTCATACTCGCCTACTTCTTCTATTCCTGCTGCTGCTCCTGCTGCCAGCCTGCTTCTTCTGCTCTTCCTGCTTTTACTGCTCCTGCTTTCTCTACTCCTCCTGCTCTCCTACTTCTCCTGCTCCCCTTGCGGTTGCTTATCCTACTGCTGCTCTTCCCGCTATTCTGTTTCTCCTGCTCCTCCTCTTCCTCCTGCTAGCCTGCTTCTTCTGTTCCTGCTGCTTCTGTTGCTGCTGCTGTGGATGATGATGGGCAGTGATGGGAGATGATAGTCTAGTCGTTAGTCAGTTCCCTTTACTGAGTTCACTTAAGGACCTGCAGCTGGAGGCTCAAGGTTCTCTTTAGCTCAGGGTCTCCTGACTCTATAGACCTCTTCTCTCACACAGTCCCCCTTTCTCTATCACAGTATCAAACACAGCGTCAGTCAAACACACCATGAATAAATACAGCTGTTCTAACGCTGTGTGTCTCTCTGAACACTTTCATCAATGTTATGTTAGTTTCTAGTAAAGCTCCTGGAGCACTGTCTCCACAGCCTTTTCTCCACAGGCTGCGCAGGCAGTGTGCAAACATTAGGCAGATCTGCAAGGTTAGAGCGCCACCTGCTGCTAAGTGTGAAGTATTTCACAATTTTCACAAACATTTAAAAAACGGACACAAAATTATTATGCCCGCTTCTTGAAAGTTGTGAAATTTCAGTTACTCCTTTTTATCCCACTAAGGTCAGGCCTCACTTCTCTTTCTTCATATAATGTGGCCACTAAGGAAATGAAAGCAAAACTAAATAGCCTTCTTCTTTTGCTGATCTCAGAAAAGAGTGTAAAGGGGTGCATTATTAGGTTAAATTATGTTTTTAAGTAGTATAATTTATATTTAAGTCTAAAGCATGCTTTGGTCAGTACCTTAGTCAAGCTGGTTTAGGTTGTTGGTCATCTTAGCTCATACATAGGGTATGTTTACATATACTTTAAGATTTAATGTTAATTCTGCTGCTATTACTATGTCTAAAATGCCTCATATTTTCTAGTGCAACAACTTACCCATTGTAAGCAAAAAATATGTGTACATGCCTATACATATGCTAGCAGATAGACTCCTCATATTGAGCTGTATCTTTCTAGATATCTATATCAAGCTATAAAGATAATCAACCTAAGAATGTTAAACATAATCAAGCTGGCTGTACAGTATGACCAGCATGACCAAGCTAGAGCTGGGAGTTTAATCAAATTAATTAACTGTTTTAATGCGATTTTCAAAATGTGATACTCAAGATAATATACAGCTCTGGAAAAAATAGGAGACCACTTTAGTTTCTGAATTAGTTTTTTCTGATTTTGCTATTTATAGGTATATGTTTGAGTAAAATGAATGTTGTTGTTTTATTCTGTAAACTACTGACATTTCTCCTAAATTACAAACAAACAAATATTGTCATTTAGGGCATTTATTGGCAGAAAATGAGAAATGGCAGAGCTTTCAGACCTCAAATAATGCAAAAAAAACAAGTTAATATTCATAAAGTTTTAAGAGTTCAGAAATCAATATTTTTGGAATATCCCTGTTTTTTACACAGTTTATATGCATCTTGGCATGTTCTCCTCCACCAGTCTTACACACTGCTTTTGGATAACTTTATGCCACTGCTGATGCATACATTCAGTTCAGCTTGGTTTGATGGCTTGTGATCATCCATATTCTTCTTGATTATATTCCAGAGGTTTTTAATTATGTAAAATCAAAGAAACTCATAATTTTAAGTGGTCTCTTATTTTTTTTTTTCCAGAGCTGTATATATCTTTACATATAGAAGCTGCAAGATTAAATTTTAGTATAGACATTTGCTTCTGTCAAAAATGAGCCACCATTATGTTTAACAGATAAAGTATCTTTCTTCTCTTAGAATGTAATGGCTTTGCCCAAAGTGTCCCCAACATCAAAGAAACATTAAACCACCTGTGTTTATGCCAGGGCATATAGATTATGTCCGGGTAATTTCTGGCATGTAGAAGGGGCTACATTTTTATTAACAATGCTAACTGATATTTTTGGTATTGTCCTTTATATAAATATTTCTGTCTGGAGTTTCTAATATTTTCCCTGTGTTTTCCAAACACACTTTGCAATTAATGCAATTAATCAGCTGATAATCAGCCCATTGCCAATTAAAATGTCAATTCAACTTAAATTTGTAAGTACACAACTGATTTAAATGACTTCCAATGTAAATTCCACAGTGTAGACAAAAGTTATTTTAAATTGCTTGTTCTCTTCTATAGTCACACAGTTCAACAGGCATTTTTTTCCTTTCACAATATAGTATTGTGTAATATCAAACCAACTTTCATTTTCACTCAGCTAATCACAAACTCCCAGTTCATCATTTTTTATGAGAACAGTGAAAATAGCAGAACAATTTCATTGTTGTACTAATGTAGATCTCACACCCATATGTTCTGTTTCATTTCCACACATCATCAATTTCTGAAAATTCCAGACCCTACTTCCACATGTGGCAGACAGTGAACTGAGAATATTGTGTATTGCAAAATGTACCATGTGAGGATGTGTTTCATGTGGACATGGTTAATGTAACCCTCATGTGTGCGGTTTTATAGACCACAGAACCTCTTAAGAAATAGTTTTAGACACACACACACATATACATACACTTACTTAAGTCTTCTTCTTTATGTTCTTGATGTTCAACACAGTTTGTTAATTAAATAAACATAATTACGTCACATGAAAGCAAATGAACTGAGTTTTTTTCTTCAAATTAGACTCGATTTAATACTTTGCATCAAACAATGGTTCGTTCAAAGCATTTATTTAAGCTGAATAAACCCAGTTAAATGGCTCATTTCCACATGAAGTATTTTTCCAATTCACTTTTTCCTATGGCTCCCACACAATGTTTAATTTTTTTAGCCTGATAATACTGTTATATAATCAATTTCTTAAATGCGCACATACAATTTATTGCAAATGAAAATAAGGCTTGGAGATAAAGAGGCACTAAACCCTAAACCATTTTTTTTAAATTAATAATTGAAATGTGTTCCTCTGAAGTAATGAAACGTACAAAAGCTGCTTAAAAATTGTATAAACTTTTCCTAAACTTTAAAAATCATTTTTATTGAGCCTCTTTTATTATTTTATTAAGCCTCTATAACACCCCTCTCAGGTTTAACTGTGCTATAAGTGAGGATTATGTTTTTGCATACTTTGGTTCTTGGACAGACACAATATGCAATTGAAACAACAATAATACCACTCCCGTGGTGACGTCTAACCATTTCTCACCACTATCGGAGGCACAGCACTCAGCCCAATCAGCTCTTCCTCCTGCCCCACCCCTAAACCCATACATCACCCAGTGCCCCCCCAAACTACCAGTTTTCAAAGGGCGGAGTCAGCTAAAATCAGCGAGTTTAGTTACCCTTTAAGGCTTAAATCTATGCAGCTTTTCTATGAACTTAATTATACTGAAAAAATATGATACATTTATTAATTAAGTATGAAATAAAAACATTATGTACGTTTCAGCTATACACTGTATTTGGTCTCAGGAATTCTCAATGAGCAAATAAAGACAAAAACGAATGATTTTAATGAATTTTTGTATGTATAATTACACTACACATAAAACAACAATGTATTGTGCTACATGCTTTTATTTTCATTTTTTCTCAGTTTAATTGCATGTTTGTGCAAATGTGTGTAAGGAAAAACATCTTCTTAAGTGGTCAGCTATATGGTGTCATTGTGCAATAGTGTACTTCTCTGATGCATGCGCTGTGTTTTTTTGTGGTTTGCTCACTTTGGAAAGTTGGTGAGGCAGTTCTTATAGGGGCAGCTCTGTATATAATGGCAGCAGAGTTGTCAGACCTCACAGTAACAGCTCAGCTGTTTGAGTACACAATGCTGCGAAAGGTATAAACAGATATTTTTGAACAGATATTTACAAATATACCACTTTAATTTGCAGCTTTAAAATATATATCCCTGAATCAGGCTTCATTTAATAAAAAAAAGCTCTGATGGATGAAAGTAGTCTTTAGTTTGGACTTTTAAAAAAATTACTTTTGGTTGTTTTACAGAGTGTTACAGAGAGCTTCGGTGCAGCTGTGTCATCGCTGAATGCAGCTCATCTGACAGATGGAGTTATCAGGAGAAGCAAGAGGATGATGCTGGACACACTGGGGGTCGGGTTACTAGGAACCAGCAGCCCAGTCTTTAATGTGGTTCTTCAGCATGGCAAGGTAACACTTCAGCACTGCACCTTTTAGTAGTATTAACAGATTTTAACATACAGCTCTGGAAAAAAAATAAGAGCCCATCTAAAAATGATGAGTTTCTTTGATTTTACCAAATTGAAAACCTCTGGAATGTAATCAAAAGGAAGATGGATGATTACAAATCATCAAACCAAACTGAACTGCTTGAAGTTTTGCTCCAGGAGTGGCATACATTTTCCAAAAGCAGTGTGTAAGACTGGTGGATGAAAACATGCCAAGATGCATAAAAACTGTGATTAAAAACCAGGGTTATTTAACCAAATATTGATTTCTGAAAGCTTTGCATATTTTTTGTTATTTCTGCCATTTCTCATTTTCTGCAAATAAATGCTAATATTTAAATGACAATATTCTTGTTTGGAATTTGGGAGAATGCTGTCTGTAGTTTATAGAATAAAACAACAATGTTCATTTTACTTAAACATATAACTATAAATAGCAAAATCAGAGAAACTGATTCAGAAACTGAAGTGGTCTCTCAAACTCTTCCAGAGCTGTACGTAAAAAGGTAAATGCTTTTTTCCTGTTAGATTACAATATGTTTATTTTGCCTATCAGATGTACCAGTCAAAGGAGAACAGCAGTGTGTGGGGAAGACCAGGAACATTTCTTCCGCCTTATTATGCAGCTTTTGTCAATGGGGTTGCGGTAAGTTGCTAAAATTATGAATTCTCTAAAGATGTTCTTACAGTTCTTACCATAGCTACTGATTAAATTATTACTTAATATTTAGATCACACAATGTAAATACATGTATAACACATTTCATGTCACATTTTTAGTTGGGTTTCTTGTATGATTTTTGTGAGATGTTTTGGTTAGCTCAACTAGACAAATGCATGGGCCCCAATTTTCTTAGTCATTTAAGTTTAAAGATTATCTTAAATGTGTTTTGTCACCAAGAGTGTCGTTTTACATTTAGGCCCATAAGTATTTGGACAGTGACACAATCTTAATGATCAAATATGATATAATTAAAGTGTAGACTTTTAGGTTTAATTTAAGGGGTTGAACAAAAATATCCTATGAAGCTTTTAGGAATTACAGCCGTTTTTCTACAAAGCCTCCTCATTGTTGCTGTGAACCCATAACATGCGGTTATTAAACAAGCTAAATTGAACTAAACCTTAAAAATCTCAAATCCAGTCATGAAGATTGTGTCACTGTCCAAATATGTACGGGCCTAGAATGTTACTGTGTGAGACCATGCTAAGATCCCTCTAGAAAACCCAGCCTTAGTTAATATTGAATATGCATTTTGTCCAGTGACATTCTGAGTTAGGAAAAGGAAAAAATAGGAAGCTGAAAAATACTGTAATGCTGTAAATTAAGGTTAGGTTGTTGGTAATGAGTACAAATGTTCTAAAATCTAACATGATTGTAACATTGTAATGATGCTCGTAGGTGCACTCTATGGATTTTGATGACACCTGGCACCCTGCCACTCACCCCTCTGGAGCTGTGTTACCTGCTCTGTTAGCTCTAGCTGAGACTCTCCATTCAAAACCCTCAGGACTGGAGCTGCTTCTGGCCTTCAATGTGGGCCTTGAAGTTCAGGGAAGACTTCTGAGGTTTTCAAAACAGGCTCATAACATCCCTAAAAGGTACAGCTGCTTTATTAAATGCTGATGTTCTGAAAGATGTATTTTCCTTTCTATCTTTGAATATAATCAAGAGGAAGATGGATAATCACAACCATCAAACTGAGCTGAACTGCTTGAATTTTTGCACCAGGAGTGGCATAAGGCTATCCAAAAGCAGTGAGTAAGACTGGTGGAGGAGAACATGCCAAGATGCATGAAAACTGTGATTAAAAAACAGGGTTATTCCACCAAATACTGATTCCTGAACTCTTAAACTTTATTATCATAAGAACTTGTTTTCTTTACATTATTTGAAGTCTGAAAGCTCTGCGTCTTTATTATTTCAGTCACTTCCCATTTTCTGCAAATAAATGCTCTAAATAATAATATTTTCATTTGGAATTTGGGAGAAATGTTGTCTGTAGTTTATAGAATAAGACAACAATGTTCATTTTACTCAAACATATACCTATAAATAGCAAAATCAGAGAAACTTAATTTTTTTTCTCTGATATATTAAAACTAAGAACAATAAAAAAAAAAATAAAAAAGATCAAATAAAATAAATTCTATTAAACAATGATGCCTTTAATGCCATAATAAAATCGTTTATGTTGGTATGTTTAAAGTAATGCTTCAAATGTTTAGTGTTCAACAAATATTTGAAAAGTGTCATTTTTGTAATTGCTTTTTTGTTACAAAGCAAGGCAAAACTACATTTAGGTTTTATACTGTGGCAAAAATCTTACAGTTTGACAGTTTCATTCTCATTCATTTATGTTTAATTTTGTTCACTTGCATCCCATAATGTTATATTTGGAAATACCTACATTTTTTTTAACTATGCCTAACCTTTTCATCTTTTTATTATCTTTTTATGTGTTGTGTTCTCAGATTTCATCCTCCTGCAGTGGTTGGAGTTATGGGCAGTGCTGCAGCCACGGCTAAACTCCTAGGCTTGTCTCCAGCTCAGAGTATGGCCGCTATGGCTATTGCCTGCTCATCTGCAGGAGCTCCTATGGCAAATGCTGCAACTCAAACCAAGCCACTCCACCTGGGTAACGCTGCTAGGAGGGGCTTAGAAGCATCTCAGCTTGCCCTGCTTGGTCTGGAGGGCAACAAGCAGATTCTAGACCTGGAGTCAGGCTTTGGAGTCTTCTACCAGGATTATATTCCACAACATTTGGCCGAGGTCACTCCAAACGGCCACTACAGGTGGGTGCTGGAGGATCAGGATATTGCGATTAAACGCTTCCCTGCTCATCTTGGCATGCACTGGGTAGCTGATGCAGCAGTAAAGGTCAGAACACAAATTCTGACTGAAGACCCTAATGCAGATCTCAGGCAAATCAAGAGGATCACACTGAGAGTTCCTTCATCCAGATACATAGACCGTCCTATTCCAGACACAGAGCACCAGGCTAGGCACTCTTTCCAGTTTAACTGCTGCAGTGCTCTGCTGGATGGCGAGGTGACTGTAGACTCTTTCAGCAGTAAAATGATGAACAGAAAATCTCTGAGAGAGCTGCTCCACAAAGTGCATCTGGAGAACCCAGAAGACAATCCGGCCAGTTTTGAGAAGATGTATTGTGAAATCATGGTGGAAATGGCCCGGGGAGAGACTCACACTGCTCGCTGCAACACCTTTTATGGTCACTGGAGAAAGCCTCTCAGTCAGGAGCATTTGGTGAGAAAGTTCAAGACTAATGCATCAACCGTGCTGACATCAGGTGCTGCAGATGGGATTGTTCAAATCATTGAGAACCTAGAGAAAATCCCCGACTGTTCTGTGCTTGGGTCATACATGCAATTTCATAAGCATGTAACACAGAGAGAGCAGTCCTATTATTCAGCCTCAGTATGAGCATTATTGAAGGTTTTAAAGGATTCTTCTAATGTATAATGTGATATTTTTCTGTTTTAAAACATCTGTTTTGTGTACATTTATAATGCTGTGCAATCCAAGAAGGCTTATTTCCTGTTTGGGAAACTGTCCTTGTAATTGTCCAAAATGACTGTATAAAATAGATCAATTTATTATCTGCATGATTGTTTAATGTTAAAAGTGATTTAATACAAATGGTAAATGGGATTATGTATATAGTTATGTACTTATTTTCACTATAGTCAATAATAACACAAGCAACTGGCACTTTACTTTTTTTATTTGAGCCAAATGAAAATGTATTAAATTGTAGAGCTCTTATAATGCATACTGTTTACTAATGCGATCTTAAAGTTTGTGTGATGTTTGTAAAATCAAAACTTAACTAAATATATTTTGGAAAATAAAAACAAAGAAAGAAAACATTGTATGTTATTCATTCTGTCTTAATTAATGTAACCAATTAATGTGGCCAAAAAAAGTAAATGATCTGGGGTTGATGCTGCAGTTGGTCAGGTCTAGGTTCAGCAACAGTATGTGCTGAAAGAATGAGGTCAACTGACTACCTGAATATACTGAATATAGACCAGGTTATTCTATCAATGGATTTTTTTCTTTCCTGATAGTACGGGCATATTCCAAGATAACAACACCAGGATTCATGGGGCTGGAATTGTGAAAGAGTGATTCAGGGAGCATGAGATCATCAATTTTTCACACATGGATTGGTCACCACAGAGTCCAGACCTTAACCTCATTGAGAATCTTTGGGATGTGCTGGAGAAGACTTTGTGCAGCGGTCAGACTCTACATCATCAATGCTGCAAGATCTTGTTGAAAAATGAATGCAAATCTGGACTGAAATAAATCTTATGTTGCAGAAGCTTACTGTAATAATGCCACAGTGAATGCTAAAGGCAATCCAACGAAATATTCGAGTGTGACCTTTTTTTGGCCAGGCAGTGTATGTTCACTACTTAAAATATTTAATGTGACCATTAAATAAATAGCTCACAGAGATATTATTAATATGCAGACATGTTTTCTCTAAGTATTTAATAATAAAAAAAAAAACACACTTAAAAGGTTAATAACTGTTTATTGTGCAAACTACCAGAATACACAGCATTTCATCACTATACTGTGTGTCATAATACTTTTTGGAAACTGGAAAAAAGTGAAGTCCAGTGACACTGACTGATTGTGTGTCTACGTGCGGACAGGAAAAAGGAAACGATGAGTGACCGTTGTCTACACTGGAGTGTTTCAGTTTATAGGGTCACAGGGTATTTTTTTAAACAAACTCTGGCAGAACAGTCACCCTTTGTATTTGTATTTTTTTTTTTTAGTGTAGGCACTTGTTTTTACATGTGGGAGGCTGTGATACTACAGTGCGTTCAGGCAAGTTTAATAACATCTTGAACCATTGCACCGATTCCGTCAAATATCTCATGGAGAGGTGCCTTGCACATGAAGGCACAGGTGGTGACAATCTTGTTTTTCTCATCCACATGGGTTTCATTAACATTCTTACAGATGTGCTTGCAACCAAGCTGAGAGATTGCTTCAGCGGTTCCTGGGACATCTGGAAATCTGGATTAAAAAAAAAAAAAAAAAAAAAAAAAATCATCAACAGCAATACATTTGTTAAAAAAAACATCATTATATAAATGTTGCATGTTTTTTGTTTTACTTTATCAGATATTTAAACATGTCAAAGTTTATAATCTTTACAATTTGTGCAACTAATTTTAGTAAAAGAGCTATAATAGGTGAAATGTATCACTATTTTGCATATTAAACAGTGTTTGGACTTTTAAAATTTTCACTTAATATATTGTCTCTGTATTTTTACCAAACACATACAGTGTGTGGCATTATAGCAAGCTTAAATAAAATCGTTACAGCTCACTTCATATTGTGTCAGCATTGTTATTACAATACGTAGTAAGGTATATGATGTTTCCAATATCATGCAGCCATACTGGAATCTGTTGCAAATTTCATAAAGACACAAACTTCAAAATATGACAAAAGTTCCTGAAGCTGATGTGCTCCTAGGAAACATGGGTGTACCTTTCGTCCTTCTCGTGGCCCACAGTCACTTCACAGCCGGGAAAAACCTTAGCTGCCAGCACTGGGGAGATGCAGCACAAGCCAATGGGTTTCTTCTCACCATGGAAGGCCTGCAGCACTGTCTTAACCTGATCATTCACAGAGCAGTCTTTCCCCTCCACAGCCCAGCTGCACAGGTTCTTAGCAGCCCCAAAGCCACCTGTTTTAATGAGTGAACAAAAATACAATGTCTAAAAAGAAAAGTACCATCATTCCAGAGAACACAGTTCCACTGCTCCTAAGCTCAAAGCTAGGGGACTTCACGCCACTCCATTTCACACCTGGCATAAGGCATGGTGCAAATAGGTTTATGCTTAACTGCTCCGGTGAGTCCTTTTCTATTGGCAATACTTCTCTACAGTGACTAAACAGGGTGTGTGGGCATCTGTGTTAGCAATGGGTGCAACTTAAAAGGAAATTGCGCTTTAAAGTAGTTGTACTTTGCTAAACAAATTACTTTAATACTTTAATTTAGTTTTTCTTACATTTTTTGTATTTTTACACTATAAGGTGCATCTAAAATCCTTTCATTTCCCCAAAAATCGTCAGTGCGCTTTATAATTTGGTGCATCTGTATGAATTTTAGCAGGTTTTAAGGAGCAGTAAAGCCACACAGGAGTATACAGGAGTTTCAGTTCAGTTCTCCAGCACTGAGGCTGGAGCAGTATTAGCATTAGCCGCTAAACGTGCTAAGTACTAAGTACTAGCTCTTTCGCCGTTCAGAGGTGAGTATTATCAGACGGTAGCCTGCGTGTTTACCGTGTTAAAACGGCATTTCCAGTTACCCACTAATGCTAATGCTGCTGCACCAAGCCTTAGTGGAAATATGGAGTTCTGGAAATCTAAGCTTACTGTAAATAAATGGAAGAGAAATTCTGTATGAATTAACAAACAGTGTTCATTTGACTTTAAAATAATTGTTTCCCTCAAATTACAGTTTTGTTTACTTAGCTTAGATTTACGTAAATTGATAAAGACAACCACCACCTGCTGAATTAGAAGGAACACATGGCAAAACTCCTGTTCCTTACTAATGTCACATAATGCGACTTATAATCCAGTGTGCCCTATGTATGAAAATAGATCAGAAAATAGACGATCACTGATAGTGCACCTTATAGTGCGAAAAATATGGTAGTCGTCTACAGTAAAAGTATTTTGAAGTCTTAATTAAACAGCAGTAAAATCAGTTTCACTTAAATTTTACACTAGTCACATTAGGCTTACAATACACAAAGTAACTAGTTTTGTATGCCACAACTTGTTGCTATGTGCCACAAAAGCTAAAAAACTAAAGAACACATTACTGACTTGTGGGATATGCATGCAGGGCTTCCTGCATTGAATACAAATGTAACCTATGCCAGAGCCACTTATGTGTTTACACAGACATTTCTAGCCAGATGTCACGTGTCACAATAATTATCAACCACTGCCTTGTACACCTTGGGTGCTACATATTACTTATGTTCACACACACACTGAAACTGAATGTCTGATTCGTCTGGCACATAGAATTAGGCCTTGCTTGATTTTTGGTCATTTACACTACATCACCTTGCCACCAACAGTATTCATCCTCACTCACAAGATAATGCCTCACCATCTATACCTTAAGTTAATGATCAATATCAGTATCCAGTATGTACTAGGGTTGTCACGATACCAAAATTTTGACTTCGATACCGATACCAACTGTAGTATCACGATTCTCGATACCAAAACGATACTTGGAAGAAAAAAAAACAATAAAAATATCTGAACATAAAATGTTTATTTTTGATTGGACTGTATTGAACACTGAACAATCGGTGCAAACGTTTTTATTCTAAAATGAAACATTTGAACAAAAAACAAGTTTCGTTATTATAACCTTAACTATAACATAATTATCTAAACACTTCATAAAAACTAAAACCTCTTCTTTTCTGAAACTACACTGTGGGAAGTTTCTTTGCCTGTTTAAGGTTCTTAGCCAGGAAAACAAGTGTGTCCACATGGTCTTCTGTCAACCTTGTTCTCCTTGGACTGCAGATTAACCACACGTGCGTTATCACATGCAGCCTCGAAAATTACGCTTTTAATAAGGAGATAAAGTGGATATTATTTTTTTTTCTGCCTCAGTTTATTTCATGCGCTGTTTGTATATAATTGGGGATTGCAGGAGACTGGATTGATGGATTCTCTTAAGTCTGGTTTTGAAGGTAAGAGCGTGGGGGAGCCGCTGGTGGGGGTTGAGGGGGTGGAGGGAGTGACCTGAGGTAACCCTGCAGCGAAAAACAAGCAGCTTTTAACTCTGAACACGCGCTGTGACGCGCTCTTTCAGCTCTAATTCAGGAACCGTACATCCTACAGTAAAACGGAGCGAATCCGGAGAGACAGACGGTTCGAATGGTGTATAACATGTCCGCATTCGATCAAATATGGACGTACGAGAAACGGAAATATGAAAATTATGATTTCATATTTTCAGAAGCAAGGCATATTTCGCCCTAAATGTTTATTTTCTGAAAGGAGATCCAGCTAAATGGGCTAGATAACTGAAAAGCCGAGATTCTAAGCTTTAAAATGGCATATTGGGTGTCTATATTGAACCTATAACTATTCATAAACACAGCCAGATATTAAATATTATAAATTTCTGGCCCGCCGGCGGGCCAGGGCTAGTAAATCTTAGTAACGCTACAGACAGAGTGTATCTTGACTAACTCCACTAACCTGTCGACTTCTCAGCTCTTTGTAGAGATCAGGGTGCTTGTCTGCTAAATGCGTAGCCAGGTTGCTGGTGTTCCCTCCTCTGCACTGGATAGACTTATAACACCGTTTATAAACTGGGTTTGTGGTGTTGGTCGGATTCCCTTCTTCATCAGAGATGTAAGCAAAATTTGCCCACACTTCACTCCTCGCGCCCGTTTTGTCCACAAGTCGCGGACGAGAGACATCTGTTATTTTAGACGTCGCCATTCTACACTCGCCGCTGCTCTCTCTCGCTGCTGCTCTGCTGGCTTGCGCGTGCGTGTGTCGCTCAAGCGAGTCAAATGAATCGATTCACACGTGTGTGAACACTAAGTTTATCTGAATCCTGCCACACCGACTGCTGCGGTGTGAATCAGTTTTCTTATGAACTGAATCAAATCGCGCCTACTATTTTGACTCATTTGAAGCTAGTGACTGGGCTATATAGTATCGAAAGCATCGAACGCTAAAGAACCGAATCGTTTGTGATGACGTAGTATCGAAAAAGAATCGAACCTTCGGTACACCGTGCAACTCTAGTATGTACCATACCATACTGTGATTTTTTTAAGCCTCTGTCCACCCAGTTTGAGGACAGACACATATGACACTTTTAAACTATAGTTTACAAGGCAAACCTCATTTAGGGAAACATTAAGCACAAGTTCTCTTACCTGGAAAAATAATGGCATCCAACTCTTTTACATTGAGCTGGGCCAGATCTTGGATATCACCCCGTGCAAGCCTGGCACTTTCCACCAGCACATTGCGCTTCTCCTCTGTAGGTGCACCTTTCAGATGATCTACAACATGCATCTGGTCAATGTTGGGTGCAAACATTTTGACCTGTGGAAATGTGAAGGAAATTAAAATTAAAATATCTTAGTCTATATAAAGAATTTAAAGTATGAAATTGAATTGGACCTGTGTGATATTCTGTAAGAGCTTAAGATTTTGTGGAAGAATAATAGAATCATCTTTACAGAAATCACACACAATCTAATTGTATTACTAAATATTTTTTTGTTTGGAATTTGTCAGTAATGTTATTATTGAAACATTTCTCTTTTTATGCCATAAAATCTCCAACAATAATGTTCACCATATTTATTATTCCTGTAGTTATTTCCCAGAACTGCATTAACACTTGTGTAACACTGAATATTAGATTCGGATATAAGAAAAATTATATATATATATATATATATATATATATATATATATATATATATATATATATATACATATATATATATATATACGTATATATATATATATATATATATATATATATATATATATATATATACGTATATATATATATATATATATATATATATATATATATATATATATATATATATATATATATATATATATATATATATATACGTATATATATATATATATATACACATATATATATATATATATATACACTGCTCAAAAAAATAAAGGGAACACAATAAAACTCCAAGTAAATCAAACTTCTGTGAAATTAAATTGTCCACTTAGGAAGCAACACTGATTGACAATCAATTTCACCTGCTGTTGTGCAAATAGAATAGACAACAGTTGGAAATTATTGGCAATTAGCAAGACACACTCAATAAAGGAGTGGTTCTGCAGGTGGGGACCACAGACCACTTCTCAGAACCTATGCTGTCTGGCTGATGTTTTGGTCAGTTTTGAATGTTGGTGGTGCTTTCACACTCGTGGTAGCATGAGACGGACTCTACAACCCACACAAGTGGCTCAGGTAGTGCAGCTCATCCAGGATGGCACATCAATGCGAGCTGTGGCAAGAAGGTTTGCTGTGTCTGTCAGCGTAGTGTCCAGAGGCTGGAGGCGCTACCAGGAGACAGGCCAGTACACCAGGAGACGTGGAGGAGGCCGTAGGAGGCCAACAACCGAGCAGCAGGACCGCTACCTCCGCCTTTGTGCAAGAAGGAACAGGAGGAGCACTGCCAGAGCCCTGCAAAATGACCTCCAGCAGGCCACAAATGTGCATGTGTCTGCACAAACGGTTAGAAACCGACTCCATGAGGATGGTATGAGGGCACGACGTCCACAGATGGGGGTTGTGCTCACAGCCCAACACCGTACAGGACGCTTGGCATTTGTCAGAGAACACCAGGATTGGCAAATTCGCCACTGGCGCCTTGTGCTCCTCACAGATGAAAGCAGGTTCACACTGAGCACATGACAGACGTGACAGAGTCTGGAGACGCCGTGGAGAGCGGTCTGCTGCCTGCAACATCCTTCAGCATGACCGGTTTGGCAGTGGGTCAGTAATGGTGTGGGGTGGCATTTCTTTGGAGGGCCGCACAGCCCTCCATGTGCTCACCAGAGATAGCCTGACTGCCATTAGGTACCGAGATGAGATCCTCAGACCCCTTGTGAGACCGTATGCTGGTGCGGTTGGCCCTGGGTTCGTCCTAATGCAGGACAATGCTAGACCTCATGTGGCTGGAGTGTGTCAGCAGTTCCTGCAAGATGAAGGCATTGAAGCTATGGACTGGCCCGCCTGTTCCCCAGACCTGAATCCGATTGAGCACATCTGGGACATCATGTCTCGCTCCATCCACCAATGTCACGTTGCACCACAGACTGTCCAGGAGTTGGCGGATGCTTTAGTCCAGGTCTGGGAGGAGATCCCTCAGGAGACCATCCGCCACCTCATCAGGAGCATGCCCAGGCGTTGTAGGGAGGTCATACAGGCACGTGGAGGCCACACACAATACTGAGCCTCATTTTGACTTGTTTTAAGGACATTACATTAAAGTTGGATCAGCCTGTAGTGTGTTTTTTCACTTTAATTTTGTGTGTGGCTCCAAATCCAGGCCTCCATTGGTTAATAAATTTGATTTCCATTGATGATTTTTGTGTGATTTTGTTGTCAGCACATTCAACTTTGTACAGAACAAAGTATTCAATGAGAATATTTCATTCATTTAGATCTAGGATGTGTTATTTGAGTGTTCCCTTTATTTTTTTGAGCAGTGTATATATACACACACACATTTGTGACTTATTTTCTGTTAAATGCAATATTTATGCAATATTTAAGGATTTTATTAACCAGGAACAATCATCAATTCTGAAATCCTGATCGCTTTGTTCATTTGTAAATCCATAAATATACATGGTTTTATTTTTAACTGGGCTTAACCGTGGATCATTACATACCCAGCTAACGCCCCTGTCCTTGAGTGACTCCAAATGCTATATTTGCTTATCGGTGTAATATGATTCAAATACAATTCAGACTGGATAAAAGTGTGAGGCAAATGCCACAAATGCAAGTGGTTGTTTAACTGAATTAACTTAAATGAACACAATTTTAATTTTTTCTAAAATAAAAGGAACAAATAAGGGTAACTTGCTTTGTACGCAAATTTCATTTGTTTACTTTTTCTTCAACTAAAACCTTCCTGCGTTCTGAATCAGCGTTGAACAAAATTCAGACATTGGATTGCAAACAGGAAGGTGTATTTACCAAACAAAACTTCACAGTATATATTACATATGATTACAACCTGAATTTCATACACATTTTTGTATGACTAACTAACAATAAAAACTAACAATAAAAGCATATTCTATAAAACAGAATAATTTTTAAAGTGTTTTTTTTTTTGTCCTAGAAAACATTGCTTTATCGAAGTCTAATAATTTAGGCCATTTGAGGAACTGTATACCATAAGAAGCAATAACAGTTCCCTGTAAAGTTCTTAAATAAATTATCATTTCATTTATTCACTGTTTACAAAAACAATTGATTAATTTGAAATGCATATATTGCTCATCAACGTTAAGGAAATGTATGATTAAATGTTAGCGTCTGTGCTTCTATTTGGAAGAAAAAAATGTTACTTTAGAGTTAAAAGTTTTACATTCTCTCCTCAGTGATTCGCTGTCAGCCGGCATTTAAATGTTAGGCACTAATGCTGCTGCACCAAGCCTTAGTGGAAATCTAGAGTAATGTGCCTTATAGTGCTAAAAATATTGTAGTCATCTTCAGTAAATGTTTATATTTTTCTTCAGTCTTTATTAAACAGCAGTAAAATTAGTTTCACTTTAAATCCACTTTAAGGAAATGTACGGTTAATGATAGTGTCTTCCTGTTACTTTAGCGTTAAAAGTTTCACTTCTCACTATGCGATAAGAAATCATTTCCCTTAACTGAAATGAATTCAATAACACGTCCTGTAATTCCAGTACAATTTCAATTTAACGTCATGTAGAGTTGGATTTAGTTCAAGTTCATTCACTGAATTGAACTAAATTCTGAAATTCTAAATTTTGGCACAGGCCTGTTGTCCAACTTACAGCAGTAAGAGAAACAGGGGCAATTGTTCCTTTAGAGTTCACCAGGGAAAACTGGGGGGGTATTTAAACATTTATTTAACACCCTGCTCAGTTTTCACTGCAGTTCGTGTCTACAGTATCCACAGAATAGAAACTTACACTTGCTCCATGGCGGCTTAAATGCACCAGCACCGCTGAAGCCTCATGGATTTCACTTCCGTCGAACACGCCGCATCCAGCCAGCACCACAGCCACGCGCTTCCCCATCCTGTTACCCACTACTGTACTTTACACACAGCTTTAATACAGCGCCTGTAATCAGTCCCAACACAAAGGGTGACTGTTTTATAAATAACTAACCCGGAGGACCAGAGGAAAAGCTCTCCTCTGTACCAGAGTTTACCCCACTAGCACCCACAGCCGCTGCGGTGGTGGAAGTGCAGCGCTGACAGCGCAGCACCACCCTGGGTTGCCAAGTCCAGTAAAAACCTCCAGGATACACTGTGCCCAATACGCTGAAAGCAGCCCACGATTGACGTACAGTAGCAGTCAAAAGGTTTACACCTTAAATGCAATAATAGCATTGTAGATTTATATATATATATATATATATATATATATATATATATATATATATATATATATATATATATATATATATATATATACATTTTACACTTTTAAGTTACTACATAATTACTTATATGTTCCTTCATATTCTGGATTACTTCAGTATTAATTTACAATGTAGGGAAAACAAGAATAGGAGAAGCATTGTCCAAACTTTTGACTGGAACTGTACTTCTATACAAATTCTATTCTATACATTATTCTATACGTTTTTATATATTATCTATACGTATGATAATATACTCTCATATATTCTTATAGTGAATCTGATGGTACTTCATATTTTAAATAATATGTACACTGTTGTTGTAGATGTTTATACTAAAATTACTATTTATTTTTTTATTTTTGATATTTTACAGTTTATTAATTTTGACCATGTTGGCCAGTCTGTGCTGAACTGAACATTTTGTTTTATCTGACTTCAGGTTCTGTCTTCACAAGTTGTACATGCCGTGCTTCCAGATGGGAAGCTATTTATTTTTCAGATAAAAAGTGACCTGGTAGTATGAAAGGCCATCATTTCAAAGGAATTAATTTAGAGTTGATTTAATCTGTTATTAAGTTACACTATTAGTAAACTGTCTTTAGTATGAAAACATCCGGTCTAAGCAGATGTCAAGTCCACAAAGCTACCACTATACTGTCCACTACTACTATAAGAATGAATAGGCCTACATTTCTGACGGAGCTGTGTCGGTATCTCCGCTATACCCTACCTAGTGGGAGTGTCAAGGGGAAGTGAACGAGGGGGTAGGGGACTGAACTGATATGAACTGGAACAGCCCCACAACTGTCATACATGAGGAACAGGCATCTCACAAAAAAGAGGAGGCACAGTGTGCGGTAAATAATAGAGCAGAACTGTCCGGATAGCAGTATTTATTACAGTAGTATATCTGTGGGTCAGGCAGAGATTTATTAGCTTGGTCAGTTAACCTAGCCACCTGGCTCGCTGTGCTAATTTACTGCGGTTACTGCTCAGCAGTGCAGAGAGCGTTATCTAGCTATTAGCAGGCTAGGCTAAGCGCTGGAGCTGCAGACAGCGGAACACTCAGCTGGGATGGGGAGAGAAGATTCAGGGCAGTTTGTGGATTGACAGGTAGGTGTAGTCAGTTGGCTTATAGCTGTGTAGACAGAGCTGTTATCGCTTTAATATTCAGCTTCACCGCAATTTTGCAATATATCAGGTAAGAGACAGTTTCAGAGACACTTTATTATGCATTAATGAGGTTATTTACTTATTTTTTGGACTGTGTAATATATTGTGAACAATTTAGCTATAATACATAAATATAATACAAAATGTAATATTTACTTGACTTTAAAACACATATCATTACCAAGTTACGTTATTTAAAACCCTAGTCCTAAAATATCTTATCAGTGTGTTTTTTGTTTTTACTAATAATTATACTAAATGATTCTTTTTACAATTTGCAAATACAATAAAAACTACAGTTTATCTATACTATTTTCTGTGTTTGTTTTCTGTGGGTTGATTTAAGACATACTTTCCAAACAAAAATATTAGCATTCAGCTAGCAACATAACTGTTAGTCAGGGTATTACAAGTAAAGAGTGCAAAAAAATAATAGGGCTTCAACTTATAATTATTTTGGTAGTCGAGTAATCTAAAAATTATTTTTCTGATTGGTCGATTAGCCAACGGTTATTTCTCCCTTGCCCTCCATCCCTCCAAACTCTCAAAAAGCTTGTCAATATGACTGTATTGCCTGTATGTCACCAATTGTTAATAATAGCTATACATTTGTAGTCTTTACTTAATATTTTCATTTTTCATCTTTTCATTTTCCTTACCTGAAAAACCAGTCTGTGTCTAGCTAAGTATTTAATTACAAATACTTTCATCATTAATAGACCCATTTAAAGCTATAGCCAGCTGACTGAAAAGTAGGGCTTGGCAATGTTTTATAATATATATATATATATATATATATATATATATATATATATATATATATATATATATATATATATGTTGCATACAAGATGATCATATTTGTAATATTGCATAATAGTTTGATTTAATTACAAAAAATGTGTTTGGGTTGTTTTTGTGGAAATGTTTGAGTTTCTGGAAAGATCATAATCATTAGATTTTAGTCTTGTGCAGATTTAGGCATAAACACAATTAAAGTTCAAGCAATTAAAAGAAAGAGAAGAAGAAGAGTCAGTGAATTACTGAAAATGATCTAGGGCTTTTTACACCTAAAAAATCCTGATTATAATAAAATGTTATAATAAAATGATAAGCAAGCTATTGTTTCCTTTACATTTAATAAACATTTGTATTAGTTTTGCCTTACATGCAGCTTTTATATTAAAAACACGATTCTAACATAACCTCCTTGTATTTCAGTTTAGGAAAATTGTAAAATATGAAAATCACTGCCCTATAAGAGTTCTTTACAGGTTTTAGTGATATTGCCTAGCTCTACTGAAATATATCTGACTGTTTTTTGATAAATGAGATGATAAGCTTTGATAAATTCACTCTTACAGGTATTTTGATGGCTGCAAGTTGTATCCCGGGACGAGTGACCGTGTACACTGTGCCAGGTTGCCCACAGTGCTTACAGGCCAAGGCTACTTTGGGGGCTTTGGGTCTACCTGTGTGTGATGTGGACGTGAGTCATGATCCAGGTCTTAGGGCTCAGTTAATGAAGCTGACTGGTAGCAGCACTGTGCCCCAGATATTCTTTAATGACATCCATGTGGGAAGAAATGAGCATCTAAAGAACTTGGTGAGTGAGAGTTTATCTAGAAGGCTTAACTCTAATGTACTTCTGTTCCTCTGTATGAATAGGGAATGCTTTAAAATTAAGACACTTTTTTTTTACTATAATCGCCCCTTTTAGGCACCAGAGGCACTTGAACAACTAGTGTGTATGGTGAAAAAGGAGCCTGTGCCACCGGATGCTCCACCGTTACCTGCAGGAAGCAGTGCGGAGTGTGATGAAAGGGATAGAGGAGGTAAATGTCATGCACATAAACTGCCTGTTGCCTGTCTTAAAAGTGCACCTCCTATCCCTTTCCTTGTGCATTTGCCTTTGTTTATTATAATAAAAGCCTGAATGAGGAAATGCATTTTTTTCTGCCAGTCTAAAGGAAATGAGCAAGAACTCTTACTCTGGAATGTCAGTCAGGTGCATGCATAACATTTTCCTTCTATTACCTCTATCACAAGCTGTTTCTCCAAGAACACTCTCTATGGTCATTGTTATAGAGTGATGCCAAGAGGAAAATAACTACTAAAGCCTATAGAATGATCGATCCAACACCAGCTTAGTGCGAGAAACATTCTCTTGAATTATGACTTTTTATTCCACACAACATTTGCTTGTATTCCATTTTAACAACTGTTCTCACGTTGAGACAAAGATTTTTTGTTTTCTTTTGCTGGCATCAGATCATCTCAGTCTCTGTCTACCTAACAGAGTTTAAGTGTGAATAAAATGTTTTTATGGACACAATAGAGAACTTGAAGAGGAGCGGGCTGAGTGGCAGCCGCAGGAGGTGGTTAAGGGGGCACAGAAACAGCTTTACAGGGACAAAGCTGGTGGATTGGCTGTGCAGAGAGAAGGGTTTGGGTAAGTTACCTTAACTCCCCCTATAAGAGACAGGGAACATACACTAACATTCCAAATGTCATGGGATTCATGGGCAGAATGTAAATCGCTCATGAAGTGTTAGCTGACACGGCTTAAGAATGCCCGCACCTGTATAGGGTGTAAGGTGACCAGCTTGTTCATGGTAAGCCGATTAAATTATTAAGTTTTTGCAAGGCCTGATAGTAGGTGGCACATGGATAAGACATGCAACAACCTGTAACATATCAGAGAAGCCATTACCACCCACAGTGGACAGCACAATGGGTGATAATGATTGTGACCTACCAGACTTTGAAGTGACTGGGGCAGAAACACATCCAGATTTAATGCAGCGAGTCCCACAAACATATCTCACAGGTCAGTGCAGTGTTTTTAAGCTTCCGTCGGAAACGGTGAAAGTGACATGTGACACAAAATTACTTCCTGTCCCATGATATGTGGCATGTCAGTGTGGAATATTTTCATCATATGTTATGTAGCTTATTTTATGGACTATTAGGCGCATCGAATAATAAGGCACACTATCAATGTACGTCTTTTTTTCTGGTCTATTTCAATTCATAAGGTGGACCAGATTATAAAGCATATTATGCAACACTAGTAAGGAACAAGGGTGTTGCTACGCTTTCCTTATAATTCAGCAGGTATGGCCGCTGGGTGGTGGTGCTGTTTATTTAGGCGAGTAAAGCACTTCCATTTATTTACAGTAAGCTTATATTCGTTAATTTCTCCAGCACTAAGGCTAGAGCATTAGCTTAATAACCGCTAGTGAATAGCCACTCAACAGCGCTACACTGAGGAACTCTGAGTGTTCCGGTAAGCCAGAGCGATATTAGCTACGGTTCATCCCACATAGCTTGTTTTAACACTGTAACCAAGCTGGCTTCAGGCCGATAACACTCGCCTCTGGACAGCAAAACAGCTACCGCTTAGCGTGGTTAGCGGCTAATGCTGCACCAGCAGTACTTGCTAGGTATCACAGCAGACTTACCTCTGAATGGTAAAAGAGCTAGCACTTAGCGTGAGTAGCGGCTAACACTGCTCCAGCAGTGCTAGCTGGGGTTAACAGCAGGCTAAAGGGTGATAATACTCACCTCTTAACATTCAAAAAGCTAGCACATAGTGCAGTTAGTGGCTAATGCTAATACTGCTTTAGCCTCGTTACTGGTGAAACCTCACTGAAACTCCTTTATAATGCTGTATTTTAGCGGAGTGGCTTTACTGCTCCTTACAACCTGACTGGTAAAATGAATCAGATTATAAGGATAAAAGGGTTTTGAGTGCGCCTTATAGTGCGAAAAATACACAAAATATACCTTTTTATTAGCTCATAAATGCATTCGGCTATTTTGGCCATTATAATATAGTGCACAGACTTAACTGTTAATCACATTATAGAGCTTTCCCAAAAACACAATTTGGAAAAAGTGTACTTGGAATAAGGTGTGGCATTTGTTTATGTAAAGTGTTTATTTATGGTGACTTTAGAATGTTCTAATTTCACTTGATTACACTTCAGTTAATTGTAGATAAGGGAAATGCTGCAGTTAGAAATTTACATTGCAGCTATTATGGGCAAAATGCACTTTGATAAAAGTAACACCTCATTCAGGTTGCTGGAGTTTGATCCTTATGCAGCACTCAGCTCTGGAGAAATGGCAGCATGCAGCCCAATGAAGGGTATGTAAAATCAGTAATAATAGCAAGTGCAGAAGGTAGAAATCGGTATGTCTATGAGTGCATTTCACCTCTGCTGTGGTCTTTCAGGCTTCTTTTATAGTGCTTTCCCTAATGTAGAGTTTTCTTACCTTTCATACCATTAAAAATCTTTTCTTATTCCTGCTGTACAGACACTATAAACTCACTCCCATTTTACCCTGTATGCTCCTTTAGACCTGCACGTTTTTACAATCTGCATGTGTTCGGACTTGAAGCTTGGGGTTTATTTTTTTAGGGTGCAATCTTTTTATTTTTTTTCAATGCTAGTTAACGATTGTGGTTTAGACAAAGGAAATAATACATCTGTTTTATACTGCAGTTAACATAATATATAGAATAAAGAGCATTTCATTCTTTATATGTAACACATTATTTGAAGAGTTGATTATAAATGATGCATTAATCCATCGTTGCTGTTGGCCCACACAGCTACTGAACTTTCTGAGGCCCTGAGGAATCTGATCCTGAAATTGTACTCTGATTACCTCTCAGCTGATGGCAAGGTACTGTCTTACTCAACTACTTCTGGCATATAATATTTCAGAATGTTTAATATAAAGCCACATGGCAACACAGCTAATGGGTAGCATTAGTCTAGACTAGACTAGAAGTGAATATGAATTGGGGCTTGATGGTTTATGGGATTTGATCATCTGTATGTAATAATGTGTTCTGTCACTTTTTTCTGTAGTCAGTGGACTATAAGTCTATGTCTCAGAGCCCCTGTTTTGAACATTATTGTGAGCTGGCTGTGCAGCTGCAGCGCGTGGAGTTAATGTCTTTGAGCCGCGAGGAAAAGCTTGCCTTCTTCATCAATGTCTACAATGCCCTGGTTATCCACGGGAACCTGCGCCTCGGCTTTCCCAAAAACGTGTGGCAGAGGTACCGGGTAAGATGAGGACACCATCTGTGTTTTTTTTTTAAAGTTGTATATTAACAACTTTTTTTTTTTTTTAACAAAAGTGAAAATCCTTTTATCCTTGCTCACAGGCTTCTGTGAGTTTCAATTATTTTGCACTTCTTGAAGCTCCTTCATGAAGCTGGCTGGAAACTCATTTGCAGCTCATGAATGTTTTTACCCGTGGCCAAGAAATACTGAGTTATAAATTAAATAATTGTTCTCATTTTGCAGTTTTTTAATTATGTAAGCTACCTGATTGGAGGCGAAGTGTTCACACTGCAGGATATTGAGAACGGAGTGTTGCGGGGGAACAGAAAAGGAGTAGCACAACTGCTAAAACCCTTCTCAAAGAGTGACCCTCGACTTCAGGTGACTAGTACATCTATTTCTATTTCACATTGCTTTAAGTAGAATCCCACTGCCATACAGGAGTTTTAGTACAAACAATTCTTGAAGTAAGTAGTTACCCTAAACTTTCAGTTTGTAGTTATAGGGGAAAGGGGGACATTTTCTTTTCTTAGATGCATCTTGATTCGGACGTGGACAATTCTGTATCGAGTCATAAATGCCAAAAATCGATTCAAACCTGCCAACATGTACGCTTTTTATGTAATGGGCGCACAATTTGATCTCCTAGTTTGCTTGTACGATTCCATGTTCTAAAGTACGCATATTGTTTAATATCAAATTTCCCTAATGTTCTCCCAAACACACACACACACACACACACATACTCAGCTAATGATTCGTTTTCTTTATCAGATCAGCTATAACATTTAAACCAGCTCTCTATATACATTACACTGCTCAGCCGTAACATTATAATCACCTTCTTTGTTCTGGTAGCTGGTTTTAATGTTACAGTAACAACATTAACGTTTTTTGTATTAATCATTTGAATAAATTAACCTTACTATAGAAATAGTGCCAAAGGGCCTTTTAAATTGCGGCATTCACCATAAATCATTACATATACTTTTACTTTAAAAGTACTAAGTAGTCATGAAAAAAGAAATCATGTGTAATTGAAAAAATTATCATAATTATCACATATAAAGATCATAATTAAATCGAAGCTCAGATTCTAACCTCTAGTAATAAGCATGTTTGTTCAGTCAAATCCAGCCTAGAGAACCATCTATCCCTTAACAGGGTTCCTGCGGGTCCTTAAAAAGTCCTAAAACGTCTTAAGTTAAAATATTGATAATTGTCCTAAATTGTCTTAAATTTACTGCAAATTTGCTGTAGGTATTAAATTTCTAGATGGTGCGTTTAATGCCAGTGGGAAAGAACTGGGGATAGAACTAAGGTTAGCATAGAGCTAGCTAACATTAGTGACAAGCTAGCTAACGTTACTGGGGAGCGACTTAAGGTTAGCATAGAGCTAGCTAACAGCAGAGAGCTAGCTTACATTAACGGGGAAAGAAATTAGGGTTAGCGGAGTTAACATTAGCGGCGAGCGAACGTTAACGTCTAGTTAGCTAACGTTACTGGGGAGAGAACTAAGGTTAGCGCAGAGCTAGCTAACGTTAACAGGAAGAAAACTAGGGTTAGCGGAGAGCTAGCTAACATTAGCAGTGAACTAGCTAACAAGCTATGTTCTGCATTACAATGGAACAAAATTGATAAAGAAAATGAATAACAAGTGGAAAACTTTAAGCTTTAATTTTCAATACAATTAATTCTTTTTACGTAAGAAGGGCTATAAATTATATTTATTGATGTCTTAAAAATATATATTTTTTAAAAGTATAATTCAATACACTTACATGCCAAAAATCATAGGACAAAAACTAGTATGGTATAGGACCACATCTAAGCAAAGTGCTTAAATTCAATGTGGCATAGATTCCACAAGTGGGCGGAAAACATCTGGAAGAATTTCAAGTTGTCCATGTTGTCTGGACAGGCACCTGCTCCATCGTTCTGGGGGTGTTACATAAAGTGCTGCAAATGGTCATCCTGTAGTGAAATGCTAGAATTCTGTGTTGGTACACTGTGGTTGCTAAGACCTCCCCTGAGATTCCACTTTATTTATGTCAATTTACATACTGCTATCCCATGACTGCTATCCCATGACCCATCACTGTATTCTATGATTCACAAACTTATAGCCGTACAGAACCTGTATGATTTATTATTTGCTAAACAAGTTGCTAAAGTATAAGCAGTGAAAGGTTGTCACACAAGGTTAAATGATAAATGATCTCACTTTTAAGGCCTGTTCATTTTTTTTTTTTTTTTTTGATATCCAATGGATCCCTTGTGACTCGTTTCTATGTATTCTAACACCCAATTAGGTTGCGCTTCCTGATGCTGAGCCTCTAATTCATTTTGCACTGAACTGTGGGGCGAAGGGCTGCCCTCCAATTAAAACCTACACCCCACAGGTAAAAGCCTCACTTACTTTGAAGTTCCTGAAGAAAATGGAACCCAAATTGATTTTTTTTTCTTTCCAAAGAAACTTTAGCAGTGAGGGTGTATGTTTCTCAACAGGGTATTGATAGTCAGCTGCGCATTGCTGCTGAGGCTTTTCTGAAGAATGATGATGGCTGCATGGTGGACTCAGTGAAAGGAGAGGTGAAACTCAGCCAGATCTTTAAATGGTACAAGGCGGACTTCGGTGGCACGGATGAAAAGGTAGCCTGTTTCAAAAGCATGATCCAATTTGAGGGTCAGTGTTCCCCCGTCGAGTTCTTTTCTTTGAACCTGACACTCTTTCCCTGTTACATTACGTTTTATACATTTTTGATTCCGACCTGTAGATGCTCTTGTTTTATAAGTGATGTCCTTCCTTATAGATTCTGAGCTGGGTTGCGGACCACATGGGGTCGTCGCAGAAGAAGTCGAGTCTGAAAACCCTTCTCTCTGCAGGGAACGTGAAAGTGAGCTTCATGCCTTATGACTGGTCCACCAACAGCACGGAGTGAACAAGTCTCTGTTTGTTATAGAAACGTTTTAGGGTTTTGAGCTGGGCTGCTGAGAATCTGTGGTCAGTTTAGATTTTATATTTCCATATCAGAACAGAGGTATTCTTTACTAAGACTGCAGTCAGCTTCCTGTCAACCCTAGAGAAAAAACAAAAAACAGAGACTGAAGATAACTATGCATCTACATTGTTGGTGATAGTTCCTACACATCCCAAAGGGCAAGTTAAAGTTGTAGCCATAGTAAAGATTTTTAAAAGATTTTTCTACCAGTAGTTTTCCTACTAATGACGCTGGATTTTGCACTTCTTTGTGGAAAAAGTTTGTCTTTAACTGTGTTAAAGCGGGTTCAGTGCAATGTTGGACACCTGGATTCAATTCTATTTATTTGTTTCAATAAGATATTGCAGTGTCATTTATCAGTGAAATTTAAACCTGTTGATTTAAAAATCACATTATTTATGACTGCTGTGAAAACAATTATGCAGATTGCACATAATACTTTATATGTACCAATAAGTAAAACTACACTAGCAAATGCACTCTTAATATAACTGCATGTGTTTATACTGAGTCACCATGACTGGATTCATGTGGGTTGCAGTGCCCCAGAGGTAAGAGACCCATAACTTGTTTTTCAGTGACACCAGTAATACCAGTGTCAAGGCTTACAGTACTGTGCAAAAGTTTTAGGCACCAAAGCAAATTACACTAATCCATTTATCTCAACAATATGTTAGTGTTATTACCTTAAAAAAAGCACCACATAGGATTTAAACAGATGCAAATAAACATACATACATAAATACAGTAAAACGTAACAAGGAATTCTCATTTTTAACTATAAGTATGATATATCCTGTGAGCCAAGCTGAATAACAAAGTGTAGAGATTCCAGATTTCTCCTGGATGCCCTCAGCCAGCATGTGTATATTATGTTCAGTTCCGTCAGCAGCTCATCTGCTTTACCACATTTACTAATTTACCAAACCAGCTGTTGATATGATGAGAACTAGAAATAACTCTATTAAGCTCAGATGAGGAGAGATTAGTAGATGTTTTAAGGAAAACAGTGCTGTAAAGTTGCTGTTTGTATTTATTGTAATGCTTGTGTTTTACTAAGATAATAAACACTTCACAGATAAGAAGTTTTTTCTTTATCGAAATTCCCGAAGGTGCCTAAAACATTTGCACAGTACTGTATATATATTATCATATTATGTGATTTAAGTCTTAAGACTTGATTTCAGGGTTGAAAACACTGAGAGAATTCACAAATTCATAATCTTAGGCATAAATATGCATGTCCTGGGAGATGTTTTGCATGTTGTATGAAAGGCTAGACTATACTGAGATAATTTACTGGCTCTATGTTTGGCCAGGCAATGCCTTTTTCTCACTGCATGACATTTAATTCAGGAAAATACTGGAAACTTAACAGAAATATACATACATAAATGTTAGTAGGTATGATATATGGGGACAATTTAAAAAGAAGCAGGTGGACTTTTAACATGCTGACCTCTGTCCTTATCATGAATTAATGCACAGATAAGATTCTTAAACAATACTGCACTCAATCTCCTGCATGAACCTGATTTCTTGAGTTCTTGAGCAATATTACATATATGTGATGAATAGATGATATTGTACGTATGCAAACCTCAACAATAAAGCATATCTCTCTAAAATATGTTGTGTCCGTTGTGCAATTTTTCCCATGTTTTAGCTTCATTTTGGGGGTTGAGTAAATTATATGTGTGCTTGTAAAAAAAAGTCAGACTATATATGTTGCACTTCCTGTTCTGAACATATGGTGTCACTGTTGAACTGGAATTGAAATATAGTGGCGTCACCTCAATCTGCATTTCTATATTTGTTTATTATGGGCCAAATGCATTCCGCTTAGCATATCTAATGTAATAAATTCCACAACCAGCTGCGAGATAATTAAAAATGAATATTAAAACCCTCTAAATCGTTTGCCTAAAATTAAATGTGTCAACATATGAGTGTTTAGTCACAGTTATTAGTGTTTTAGGCTTTTCCTAAAGAATATATGCTACTCAAGTTTTAAAGAAATTAAACTCCCTGTCAAACCTGCAGGTCGATGCTGGGCTGCACATTTTTGTAAAACAAAAAAACATGTCTGGTTAAGTGGAAAAAGATCATAGCATGTTTATTGTCTACACATTATTCACTGACATTAAATATTAATATCAAGAATTGAAAATACAGACATATTTGACATGTACAACCTTCTGTAATATATACATACAGCTCTGGAAAAAAAATAAGAGGCAACCTAAAAAATGATTAGTGAAAACCTCTGGAATGTAATCAAGAAGAAGATGGATGATCACAAGGCATCAAACCAAGCTGAACTGCTTGATTTTTTGCACCAGGAGTGGCATAAAGCTATCCAAAAGCAGTGTGTAGGACTGGTGGAGGAGAACATGCCATGTTGCATGAAAACTGTGATTAAAAACCAGGGTTATTCCACCAAATATTGATTTCTGAACTCTTAAAACTTTATGAATATGAACTTGTTTTCTTTGCCTTGTTTGAGGTCTAAAAGCTCTGCATCTTTTTTGTTATTTCAGCCAATTTTCATTTTCTGCAAATAAATGCTTTAAATGACAATATTTTTATTTGGAACTTGGGAGAAATGTCCGTAGTTCATAGAATAAAACAACAATTTTCATTTTACTCAAACATATACCTATAAATAGCAAAATCAGAGAAAATGTTGATGGTCTCTTATTTTTTTTCCAGAGCTGTATATTGTTGCTGTCACAAAAAAATAACCTTGTACCTTCAAAATGGCAACTTAATAGAGATGGGAAACACCTAGGAGAAACAGAAGTCATTTTAGAGCATTTCTATTGGTCCATTCATCATGAAATTCTAGCACAATATAAAAATGACAGATTTATATGATTAAATAGTTGCAAGTTGCAAATAGTTGTAGTTACAAGTGGTCTGGCTGTTTACATACAGTTGCCTCCAAAAGTTTTGGAACAGCGAGGTCGATCCCTTTATTTCTGCTGTAGACTAAAAAACATTTAGGTTTTACATTAGAATATGAGTATGAGACAAAAGATCAACATTTCGTTTTTTTTTATTCTGGGTGAGTTCAGACAGAAGGTGCTATCTTCTGAACTGTGTATCAGATCCAGATGAAAAAAAAAACTTGAAAAAAACCTTGTCTCATATTCATCTGTTAATGACAAATCCAAATGTTTTCAGTCTTCAGCAGAAATAAAGGGATTGACCTCACTGTTTAAATACTTTTGGAGGAGACTGTATATGATGTTTGGAGGACCTCAGTCTTCTTAATCTACTTCTGTACTTTTGTAGCATATATACATATTTATACAGAGGTAGTAGATCTAGCAGGATGAAAGGATGAAAAACTCTTGAGTTCACTTATCATAAATATATATTTTAAAATATCTGCATTAATGAAATGTGCATTTTTCACTTGCTTATGTGAATGTTTTCTGTCCACAGCACTGAAAGTCCAGTGATAATCCACCTTTTCCAGCATCAGAGATAATTCCTGCATTTGACCAGCTTTTGAAAGGCCTTCTTGAAGTCCTCATTGAAGATGGTGTAAATGAGGGGGTTTATGAGTGAGTTCAGATATCCAAGCCAGGTCAGAAAGCTGGCTATCTCTGAGGAGGGGACACAAGTAGAGCAGGTGTTAATGATCACTTCCTGAATGAAGAAGGGCAGCCAACAAATGACAAAGGCCCCGAGAATGAGGCCCAGAGTTGTGGCCGCCTTCCTCTCGCGCGTGCCTGATATCCGCTGTCTTTTGATGGATCTTTCTCTGCGGGACTGGAAATTTGGGCTCCTTGCAGTAATGCGTACCCTGTCCCCCTCTGTGGACGGCTCAGACAGAGACTTCTCTGGGGGACTGAGCGTATCGGGGCTTTGCTGTTCCCTGTCTGAACATTTAGGGATCATGTGTCCGTTCATTTCGGTCTTATTCAGACGGCTTGTCCCTCTTTTGTGGTAAAGAATTTTAGCTGCCCTGTATATCTTGTAGTAAAGAATCAGGATCAAAATTAGGGGGATGTAGAAGGCTCCAAAAGTGGAGTAAAGTGTGAATGCAATGTGATCGTGCTTAATGAGGCACTGGTCCGTGTCTTTGTTCTGTCTCCAGAGCAGCGGAGGGAGGGAAATGAGAATGGAGAGCAGCCACACAACGCAGATCATTACAGCGGCCCTCAAAGATGTTCTCTTTCTGGAGTATTCCACAGCGTCTGTGATGGCGCGATACCGGTCCAAGGCGATGGCAGCCAAGTGCAGGATGGAGCACGTGCAGCAGGTGATGTCCACGCTGAGCCAGATGTTGCACATCACCTGGCCCATGACCCAAGTGTCCTTCACGATGTAGACGATGCTGAAGGGCATGACCAAGACGGCCACCAGCAGGTCCGTCACCGCCAGGGAGCAGATAAGATAGTTGGCGGGGTGGTGCAGTTTGCGAGTGACAATGATGGCAGTGATGACTAAAGAGTTGATGGCGGTGGTCAGGACAGCAAGCACAGAGAGAGTGAGGGAGAGCAGGATCATTCCTGGAGAGCTTCTACCTAGCCCATCTGTAGGACTAGCTCCATCTGTGCAGTTTGAATCCATGCCTGGACAGAACGCAGTGGACAGAGTCAAGGGTAAAGGGTTGTGTAACTGCTATATACACTGTTTAAACTCTTAAAATCTGAATAAATACAGCAACAGAAACACTCTAAAACCACTTGGAAAAGATTCTTGGAAAATACAATATATATATATATATATATATATATATATATATATATATATATATATATATATATATATATATATATATATATATTTAAAATTAATTACATTTCCTGTAATTGACCATTAAAAAGATTGGGGGTGTGCCAAATCATACACATTAATATCATTATGATTTCTTGAACCAATAAATGAATATTCAAATATATTCAATTAAATGTCATTAAATTAGCATATTTTGTATTTGTTTAGCTATTCGCTGTAAAACTTTAGGGGAATTTTGTTGTGGAAATATTAATTAATAATTTTTGAATTTGTAACATACAATGTTTGTTTCTAATGAAAATTTGAAACAATTTTTGTTGCAGTAGTCTATTCTTGAAATTAATACATTATTTATTTCGTATTTTGTCATATTGGCAAGAATTTTGTTATCATAACAATCACTTAAATATTATTTTAGGAACATATCGCCCATCACTAATGGAGAAGCGTGTTTTTTCACTGGACAGTGACAATTTACACAATTATTCCAATTATCCTAAATACAGCCAGTTAGCTGAGACATTTGCTTCTTTAACTTTGTACTAAAGCAAAAAAGGAGAATCTGTGCCACCCAAAATCCTTTTCAGTTCCAAAGACTTTGTGGCACAAAACTAAAAAAAATAAAAAATTAGGCACCAAATGTCATGACTGGTCTGCTACATTTGAGGTACAGAAGAAAATTGTGTAAATTTGATTTTCTTCTTCTGTAAAACTATTTTAATAATGCAAAAAAATGTTGCAATATTACGATTTTACACAGAATTGGGCAAAATCTTTGTTTCTACTGAACTTTTGAAACAATTTTTTGAAATTATTATTATTTTTTTTTTCTCGTATTTTGTCATATTGCCAAGAACATTGTTATCATAGCAATCACTCAAATATTGTGATGTTATTTTAGGACCATATCGGCCATCACTAATGGAGAAGCGTGTTTTTTCACTCGATAGTGACAATTTACACAATTTTCCCACTTATTGCAAATACAGCCAGTTAGCTCTGACATTTGCTTCCTTAACTTTGTACTGGAGCTAAAAAGGAAAATCTGTTTCTCCCAAAATCCTTTTCAGTTACAAAGACTTTGTGGCACAAAACTAAAAAGGAAAAAAATATTAGCACCAAATGTCATGACTGGTATGCTACATTTGAGGTAAGGGAGAAAATTGTGTAAATTATATATTTTCTTCTGAAAAACTATATTAATAATGCAAGAAAATATTTTACAAAAAAAGAGACCAGCCTTATTCCACTGGTATCTGCATTAATAATAATAATGGTTACAGCACTAGGTGCTCTACATGACATAATTTATTTTAGTTACTCTCACAGCGATGTGAATGGTCTATGACATTTCCCCTATTTGTTTAGTTATGGTACATGAGCCTAAGAGACAGGTTGCTTCTAATGACCTTTATGGACATCATATGCACTTATCTTAAATGCGTCTTTCTCGTGGCCTTTTGTGGACAGTCTTTTCCCTATTTCAGAGCACTGTGACAGTGGGTTAGCATTTTAGCTGCCAGGTCCTCTCATTTTCACTGGAATCTGACATGTGACTGTACCTGTGGAAGTGCCGTTCATTCATTTGCCTGTTTCTGTGACCGTGCGTCACCGGAACAATACGTCATCTTGTCTTTGTGCTGACGGTAATTGACCATGGTGACACGTGCCATCAACTGCCAAAAGGTCAGCATCTGAGGGGTGTAGATCATGAAGTGACAGTGTGTTAGTGTTGCCAAGCAGAAGGTCAGATTAGGTTTGCAGATTGCAGCTGGTAAAGAAACATAATACACACACTATGTTAGTAAAACTACTGTCAAACAGAATAGCATATATTGTTAATCTGTAAATGTAAATGCAAATGAATGTAGTTAAGACATCTAGCCCAAATAAAAGTCTCTACCTGGGCCTGTTCTGTTAAGAACACAGACCTGTCTGTTCAGAGTCTCAATTTTTTTGAGGGGTAATCCATACTGCAATTATATTAATTAATACCTGTCAGCTGAGAAAATGTGTTTTAAACAGCAACCTTTTTAAATAGTGAAAGTGTGAGAGTTTTTATGACTAGTCATCAGCACAAAATTACTATGTATGCAGCTCCATTATGCACATATCCAGATACATTACTGCCCACATATAAATATATATATATATGTGTGTGTGTGTATCAAGCTGTGCCATGGCATAGACAGACTGTCTTTTATTACTTCTACAGATTAGGTAGCTTGAAACCCTACCTCAATCTTTTTTTTTTTTTTTTTTTTTTTGAGATCCAGACTATGAGGGAACCATGTAGTAAACTTAAAAGTGTTAAACAAACCAAAATACTCTTAAACTCTGACCTTCATTTCTTAAAGTATTTTTTCTTTACTTAGTTGAGTAGTTCTTGCCATAATAAGTATTAGAACATTACTCAAATAGGGCTTTTCACTGTATACTAGGGGTGTCACGATCTCGATATTTTATCGAAATCGAATCGAAATGAGGTCATGGTCTCGAGTATCGAAGTCAAAAAGAGGATCGACGATCCCTCCCGCGCGCGCTACGCAAATAGCGCAGCGCGCTACGCAAATGGCGCGGCACCAAACCAGCGCATATATAGAAATATAGACAGGGCTCTCAAGTTTTGAGTGTCGGCGGGAGTGTGATCACTGTTTTTTATCTGTCCAACGGGGGAGGGGGGGCGGGGGTTGGGCGCGCAGGTTTTGTATCTGTATCTGACGGAGGGGTGGGTGCGCGCAGGTGAGAGCGTGTGAACTCGCTGAAATGCGTGTGTCAGTGTGACTTGAGAACACTGACTATAGATCACAGTGAGGTGGATTAAAAATCTTAAACTTATAATTGACTACACCTGTTGCTTTCCATTGAATTAAAAAAACATCTTTCTCTCAGATAAAGTAAACACAAGCGTGTTTCTGACTAAAATAAAAGCTTTTCAGGAGAGATATAAGTTATGTGTAAATATAAGACAATACCTGACAAAATCTGTTTTAATGACGTTAATAAACATCACTGTGACAGCGCTAGTCACAGTTTCACCATATCACTTATCTAACCAGCCTGTACTGATTTCTGCCCCCCAATAATGCTTTCAATAACCTCTAGATAGATAGATAGATACTTTATTGATCCCCGGGGGGAAATTCTTGGCATCCAGCAGCAGGTTACACAATACACAAAGTTAAAAAAGACAAAATATAAAATATAAAGATACATATAAATACTCTAATAGCCTTTAATAGTCTTCAGTAGCCTTTAAAAGACTTACCTGGCGGCCGTGGTGTGTCCACTAAACTCCATAGTTATAAACATCCTGAGGTTAGCAGCGCGCTAACTGACCTGTTTATAATGTAATCCGAGCAGTGACTCCGTGTCGGCTGTTCTAACCTGCTGCTGTTAGCTGCTTGGGCTGAAAGATGAACTGTAGTGAGCTGTATAATCCGGTTAGTGGGGTTAAAACCTTTATTTGTTTACAGAAACAGTAAAAACGGACTGGCTGAGCCCTGTAGCCCGTGGCTGGGCTGTACTGAAGTAGTGACTGAGTGAAGAGAGCGGGGCTTGTGCTGCTGCTGCTAGTGGTTGGATGAAGAACTGCAGCTTCATGTAATGAGCAGTTTCACCAGCCATCCACACACAGCTCTGATAAACTGCTTGTTTTAATAGTGCACACTGTTGCTACCAAAAAAAGTCACTAGATGGCATTACCATATATATCTTAATAAATAATAATAATAATATTTATAATATTTACAATAATAATAATAATAAATATATTATTTAAATTTTATGAGGCATAAAATAATAACAAGAAAAAAAAACAAGAAAATCGAGAATCGAATCGAATCGTGACCCTCAAATCGAAAATGAAATCGAATCGAGGATTTAGAGAATCGTGACACCCCTACTGTATACCAACTCTACCTCTGCAAAACTTTACAACTGATGCTCTCAAGCAGAGATCAAGAAATGACAGTAACTTTTAACTTTTGACAAGTTCAGCACAGCTGTTAACTGAAAGCCATTCCAGGTGACTCTACCTCATAAAGCTGAAAATCCAGCCAAGGTGTGCAAAGCTGTTATCTAAGCAAGAGATACAGGTTTGGAAACTGCAGCCCCTACACACCTACAAAACATACCTGTCCAAGCTAATATGAATAATGATATTAATTCTGAAATTTAGTGAATCTGAATCTGAAATAATCTGAAATAAGTCTCGAGTTTGTTTAAGAATGTATTTCTGAGATTTCATCTGACTGTGATGTGGCAGTTTCCAGGGCCTGCCTTTTTTACTCTGATCGCTGCTTAAACCTAACTATTGTTATCTCCTTTCTCAAACTCTCACACCCTTAAAAAGCCCAAGAGCTATTACAGGTAAAATACACGGGGCCCAACAACCTTTTAAAAACATATTTACAAATAACACACTATTCCACACAGCCAGTTTGCCTTAGTGTTAAACTAACACTGGGAAATTTGCTATGTAATATAGCACTGAATGTCTCAAATGTAAAATAACAGGTAAACACAGGCTCTAATTATACTTCCAAATTCAGTACTTTATGGTGTTTACTTTTAAAAAGGAAAATAAAAACATTTGCAGGTAACACAGCAGCACATGATCTTCTTTTATACCTTGTCTATGTTCAATTAAACATGGAAAAAAATGTCAAATGTAAATTAGCGTATTTTTCACAATATGAGGCGCACTCAAAGTCCTTAAATTTTCCCAAAAAATCAACAGTGTGCCTTATAATTTGGTGTGTCTTATGTATGAATTCTACCAGTCAGGTTGTAAGGAGCAGTAAAGCCATTCCGCTGAAGTACAGAGTTATACAGGAGTTTCAGTGAAGTTTCCAGCGAGGCTGGAGCAGTAGTAGCATTAGCCGCTAACTGCAGCACTAGCTCTTTTGCCGTTCAGAAGTGTAGTCTGCGCGTTTACTGTGTTAAAACAAGCTACGATGAACAAACCACTAGCTAATAGCACCCTGGGTTAACGAAACACGCAGGGTTAATCAGTGTAGCGCTGCAGTTACTAGTGCTAATCGCTGCTAACCACGGCTAGTGCTGCTGCTAACTGCGCTAAATTACTGGAAATCTAAGCTTACTGTAAATAAACAGATGTAGATAAACAGCTTTACTCACCCAAATGAACAGTTTTCAGGAGAGAAATCTGTGTAGATTAACATCCAGTGCTCATTTGACTTTGAAAGAAAAGTTTTTTTTAAGAATTGAAAAAAAGAAAAATTATTTAGGTGCCCCTGCGGAGAGACCTGCTAAATCAGAAGGGAAACATTGGGACATCCTAATTCCTTCCTATTATCGCTTAAAATGCTCCTTATAATCCGATGTGCCTTATGTATGAAAATATACCAGAAAATAGAGGTTCATAGATCAGTGGTAAGTAAGACTCTATGACCTTTCATCTCTCTTTCAAGTCAGAGCATTGTACAGCAGGGTGATGGTAGTTTTGTGAAGCTATAGTCTTAAAAAAGTTGTTGTTTTCTCTTTTTCTGACTAGTCAACAGCTGCCCATTGTGGCGACTACTGTATGTCCTTTAGTATAATATGGCTCATGTTGAGGAAATTATTAAGATTTTTTTTTAAATATATATGCATCTTGAGTCAAAAGTCAAAGGACACTGGACAGATTTCCCATCACTTTCCTCTGGCCAGGTCGGGTCGGGCTCAAGAAAATGGTCTGTGATGCAGGTTTTTCAATGCTATTTTTATTTTATATAAAGCTATGGTGTGATAATCACAATATAGCAAAGTAATGAATCAAACTATTTTTTTAAAAGGTGCACAAATTAGAATGTTATAATCACGCAGCTCTGGGGCGCACAAGTGTGTTCCGATCCAGCTCGATCTAAGGTCTAGTTCATAATGATTGGATCCAACATCTGTGCTGCCCTGTGACTTTTGACTCACTCTGTATATATAATGGATATAGGATATAGACTATGATAAAAGAGAGAAAAATTCATTTCCTTATTCAGAAAGTCTGTTGCTAAACTCAGGTGTTGTCTACATTTACACTATTTGTTTTCTAGCTTCAACTCGTGATTATATTGATCTTAAAGCTCCATAATAATAAGACCATCTTATACATTACATTACCAATTCACCACGTTACATATTATTCTTGCTCTACCAAAATGACATTGCTACATGTGCTACATGTTTCAGAACAGTGCAAATGAACTCTAGACTAGGGGTGGGCAAAATTATATCGTATACAATATATTGTGACACAGAAATATCATGATATTAAAAATCCATATCGTGATAATAGGGCTGTTCTGTCTTAAAAGTAGTCTATTATTTACTGTGAAGCTTTAAGTGTATTTGTTGTATAAATTGTTTTAGTTTGCAGTTTATATGCATGCACTAAATATTCTGCAATATTTTTTGCTGCATTATATTATTTTATGCTATATTATTTATTTTGCCACATTATGATTATAATGTTATACTATTATACTATATTCCTGAAATGAATTAATTATTTAATTTTTCCTATATCGCCAAGTATATAGTTATCGCAAATATACCCTGAAATATCGTGATATTATTTTAGAGTCATATCGCCCATCCCTTTTTTGTCCAATTTTATGTTAAAAGTACCCTTGAGGATGTCACCCCTGTAACAAAAGGGGTACCACCCCATAATTATATATCTTTTTTATGACAGTGTAAAAGAACTATAAGAACCGTAATCCTAAATGTCAGTAGATATGTACGTGATAATCTTTGAGAAAGCTAAAATGTGAACTGAAGTACTTTCTGTTGGGAGAAGCAGTAAATTACAGACATCCCAAGTTGCAAAAAAAAAAAAGAGAGAGTTGGTGCATCAGACTATTAACAGACAGATAGCGACCTGGGTAAATACTGTATGTGTGTGAATCCTGCCTCTTTATAAATTGCAGCTCTATGTGTCTGTCCATGTCAGAATGTAACTTTGTTAGAGCTCACACTATAATGGCACAATAACTAGAATATTTTTGGGCTATGGATTTAACAAAAACCCAGGGCGCTGTGTGGTGTTAACCTGGGCCTGCTTACAACTGTGACACACTGTCACTGAGTTCATAACTATTCAATGACCAAGTCATCTCTCAGTTGCAGAAAACGATTCAACCAAAGCCTAGGCAACACATGGTTCCCCAGATGCCACAAAAAAGCCTACCATTCAGCCTTCGCCATCTCAGTGTGACAAGGACATATTAAAATAACTTTCCAGTCTTGCCAACACTCAACATTTAAACAGTACCTCAATATTCCAGTTTGTAGTTAATCCAGCCTCACTATGGATAGACTATATGTCCAAATGTTGGTGGATATTGCTTCTAATGAATGCACTCAGCTATAATTTGGCACAGGTGTGCAAATGCATCCACACATGCAGCATGTAGAGACCCTGAAATATTGCCACCAATTTTTGTCATACCTGTCAAGTCTCCAGTTTTGCCCAGAAAACTACCGTATTTTACTCCTCTTTTTCACCATCCTCCCGTATTAGTATTTTCCCATACATTTCCTGTATTATATTTTATAAATACATACATTCCTGTGCCTCTTCATACTGAAATGTCACTAGTCTCGTGAGAACTGCCACCCAGGCTGCTGCATGTTTCAGTTCTCTCGAGATTAGTGGCGACAGCGGTAACAACCCTGAAACAACAAATCAGAAAAATGGATGGTTGCAAGGAGAGGAAGGACATACTTGCCAAAAAAGTGAAGACTTAATTTAAATCTCTAGAAATGTGCTTTTATTTTGGCTGTATTATACACTGTAAAAAAATGCTGTAAAATCCACAGTAGTTTACTATGTTCCTGCACAATTAACTACTGTAAATACTTTTACAGTATTATACTCTGAATGCGACCAAAACCACAGTAATTAACTTGAAAATAATAACACAGTTATGTAATCACATTAATAATCCCACTACTGTAAAAAATCAAGTAATAATCCTACTACTGTAGAAAATCACCGTAATACACTGTAATAATCCACTAATGGACAATCAAAAGGGGGCAGAAGTCATTTGGATTTATTTTGGATTTAACCCACCTACAACCTGAAAAAGAAGAAGAAGAAGATGATGAAGAAGAAGAAGAAGATGAAGAAGAAGAAGAAGAAGAAGAAGAAGTTTGAAAAGTGGAGAAGCACTGAAGCGACCATTCCATGTAAGTATCATTTAGCACAATGACTTGACTAACTAAAATCTAAATCTAATTATATTTTTATGTCACAGTAGTCAAAGCAATGAAATCAGAATAAGACTGGTAGATGAAAAAGCAAGTTGCAAAAAAATAAAAAATAAAACTAAGCTAAGCTAAATTTTAATTAGATTTAAACGTTTGCCTGTTTAACTTTGAAAACATGCTCTTAAATGTTCTGTGTTTGTCCCATATTTTTCAATTAAGAGTTTTATTTTTCTATAAAAACTTTGACTTGCCCTGAGAGCCTCTTATTAACATGATGAGCTTAACAAACCAGTTTGGTGATTCTCTATATTAACTTTAATGTTCATTTCTGTTTGATTCCTTGTCAGAATGAATCCTGACTCTAGCAAGTGCAGTGTAAAGTTCAAGAAAAGCCAGAAAACTGGAAGAACTGTAAAACATCAGATATGAATCCATGCATCCTTTCTTTCACAAGGGACTTCAGAGTTTGACTGGCAAAATAATTAGATTAACCTGTTGTTCTTCACATACTGAGGAAAAAAAATAATGAATGATGATTATTGTTTGCTGTTTCTCTGCACTCTGATTTTGTTGAACAATAAAAATGTCATGCAGTAGATGGCATTAAAGAAATGCTTATGTTTAACAGTGATTTAATACTGGCTGCAAAATAAAGCAGTATGGTATCATTCTATTGTGAAAACACTAATGTAAATAAAAACACAATACACATCATTTTTTTTTACAGAAAAATACAGTATGAATGAAACATTTTTAGAGACTAATCTACTATTCAGCTGCCAGTTTTTTTAACAGTGATTTTTGTTTTTACAGTAACTTACTGTTAAATTTCTGCCGGTTAGTTACTTTAATTTGCTTTTGGTTCACAGTAAATTACCAGTATTAGTATTAATACTAGTATTAGTATTAGTATTAGTTACTGTGATTTTATTTCACAGTGAATTACTTGTAAATTACTGCAAGTTATTTACAGCACATTTTTAAATTTCACAGCTCTTTTTTTACAGTGTAAGAATGAGTAGTTGGTATTTTGGATTTCTTGTAATTCTGGCTTAAAATGTAAGAGATATTGAACCTTGGTTGGGCTGGTGGGACGTCTCTAAGCAGACAACGGAAAAGCTTCCTTATTTTTAAATCCAAAACTTGACAGGTATGCCCATTGGCACAATTTTCAATGTCAGGAGTAGGCTAGAGCAGTATAAACTGTTTTCTGGAATGTTGGTGCTCCATCCAATACTTTTAGGATAAGTTGAGGTTGGGTTTTGATCATCTAACAAGCTGACCTCGCTAATGCTCTTGCTGCTGAATGTATTCAAATCCTGACAGCAATGCTCCAAAATCAAGAAAAAGGCCATTCCAGGACAGTAAAAGGAGTTACTCAAACAAAAGAAGGATCCACTTATTCATTACCATTAATTTTGGAAGAAACAATGAATGTGCAGATGTTCCCATATGTTTTTGTTCATAAAGTGTATCCTTAAATTACAATGTCCATGTCATTGAAAAAGTGCAATGTTCTTTCTGCAAGTACAAAATTGGTAAATGATTGGACCCAAGGATTGGAAGATTGGACCCAAGCACAAAGAGGAAAGTCCACTTTATATATTCTTCTTATTATTCTTATTATTAGCTGCTATAATGATAGGATGAAGTAGGGACTGTGAGTGCTTTTGACTGTGTGAGAGGAATTAGGGTGAATCCCATTTCTCCCCTTGGCCCTACCCCTTCTTTTCGAGTGTAATCCTTCCCCTTGGAACGGAGTTACAAGGGGAAGGGGTAAAATCCTACCCCTAGGAATTGGGACAACCCTTCAAGCACCCGGTGAAAGGTGAATCTTATTGAAAATAGCCTCCATAATATACTAGAAATTGTATATCACACTGGTTCCCAACACTGGTCCTGGAGCAGGTAATGTGTTACAAAAACAATATAATGTGCAAGAATATGGGTCCTCAGTGACAGAGGAATCATTGGTATATCACAATGACGTTTGTCAATGAACAATAAATACATAAATAAATAGCACTGATTTATGACCAGGCTACTAGCGGTGGTGTGTAGGTGACCCTGCTGGGCTGATGTGATGATAGCAGTGGAGCGCTAAAGTTCAGTAGCCTAGCTGCTGGTTAACTAGTTAACTTTAGGGCATTGTATGTGTACAGAAAGGGGGCAGGAGGTGCAGAAATTAATTAATATTGTCCATTCCTTAATTCCTCTGTGATGGGGAGCTGAAATTAGCTCTGATTATTTTTTATTTGATTTATTTTTTCCGTTCCGCCTTAAATGCGGTAGCGCCTGCCGTCTGTTGCACCATTTAAGGTGGAACGGTAAAGTTAGCTAGCTAGCTAGCTACCGAAACGAACTACTAGCGAACTTTTTATGCTTGTTACGAAGAATTCAGCCATAAAACATCAAAACTACACAATAAACTAAGGTAATACAGTGCTAATCGTAATTTTTAACATGGAAAATACTTTCTTTGGTCGCTTGTTCCGCCATCTTGCCAGTCATTCTCATACCCCTCGGTACGAAGTGTGGGTCTGGAAAATCTCCGTTTGAAGGGCTAACTAGCCCTACCCCTTACCCCTACCACTTCATCCTAACAGGAATCGGGACACCCCTACCCCTTGACGTGCACGCGCAAAACAGAGGGGTAGGGCCAAGGGGAGAAATGGGATTCACCCTTACACTTCCTGAAGTAAGAAGGGAAAAGGCTTGAAAAGGGAACTTAGGAACTTACTATAAGAAACTTACTGTTGCCTTTTTTATGTTCTTTTGATATTTTCTCTTCTTTTGTTTGGCTTTCTTTTAAGGTCTTGTTGCTTTATTTGTGAGAATTTTGCTTTCTTTTTAGATCTTGTTTTTGGATTTCTTTTGAGATCTCTTTTTCTTTTCCTTTCCTTTCCTTTCCTTTCCAAGTCACATCTCTATAAAGGTGTGACAAGGGTGTACTTCTTGCCATGGCTTTATATACCAGTGAAAAGGTAAGCCTGGTTTGCACTGATCATTTCTTGCAATTCTGGGATTTGGATTTCCCTTGGGTGACAGTGATTTTCTGTCTTCACCCTCTGCTGGCAGCACAAGCCAACCTCTTACAACAGTGTAATAGTACTAAAATGAATTCTTACACAGTTTGTCCAAAAGTACACAAACACTCTCTACACTAGATACTGGATTTTGCCCCTTCAAGGTGTATACATTATGGACACAGATGATCAATTGTGCACACTGAAAAAAACACTGAAAAAGCAGTCCTTGGGATAGCCACAGATAAGCCTGAAACCACAAGGCCCAATATTAAGCATCATATAGGCTGGTATACACATCCTAAGCTTTGGGCTTCTGACTTAAAACCCCAAAATTTTAGTTATTCGAAATGATAGAGCACTATGAATTGAGGTGGTACTCTTGATCCCAAACTCATGACCCAACTTTAGCACCAGATATTTAGACATCACCTGTGCCTGAATATAATCAAGTCCTCATCAAGCTACCTGTTAATCCCCTTGAGTTCTAAAGAAACATTACAAAAACAGGTGTTCACAGGCTTTTTGGCATGTATTAAATTTCCTACAGAAATGAATCAAGGTTGTGTTCGTCTTGGTCAGGTTAAAGGTTCCTAATGCCCTAAGGTTTGCAAAATTCTAAGGCTGATGTGCAGTAAGATAAACTCCATCATACTGCCCAAAGACCTTCTCTCACATTAAGTGGTTATTTTGTCACATCCTGTTTTTCTGAATTTGGGAACTTTCACCTTCAGGCACTCAATTTAAAGAGGTATGTCACCTTATCAGTCTCTACCTTCTGAACACCTCCTTTTTTAAACTGCAGGAGTTATCTGAGCACAGGAGCACTCATTTGAATATAGGAATATTTGGCTGCAACTTTTGCTTGGCATGCCCTTGAATTTGTTTTCCCCATGAAATCTGCCATGTTATTCATTCTTAAATAAGTGTGTGTGAGTAAGTAGCAGAGCTAGACTTCGTTTAGCAGCAGACCTACAGAAAATGACTCTTCACTTCTCTAAAGCAAGAAGCACTAAGTACAGCTCAAGAGAATCCATCATCTGAGTTTGTTCTGAAACAATTTACTTTGATGAACCCAGTGCACTTGGCTAAGTGGTTATTTACCTCTTGAAGACAGCAGGCTCATGTGCTCTCTCAAATGAATAGAAAATGGCACATAGTGCTCAGACTAGCTTGGTTTGTGTTGTTCTTTGAGAGAAATTTCAACCATATGATTTAATTCACTGACCTGTATATCCTGAAATTGCTGCAAAATTGGCAATAATCTGGCAACTGGGCAGGCAAAGGAAGTGTTGCAGTGTGTTGACAAGGACATTCCTGGTTAACCCTTGACGTGTGGGTTTGCATTCATTTACATATGTGCTTAAGACATAACTGCCAGAGACCTACAGTGTTGTGAAAAAGTATTTTATTTTGTTTTTTCCATTTTTGTCATACTTACTTTTTTCTTTTTTCAAACTTTAATTTCTAACAAATATAACCTTAATAAATAAAAAACACTTTTTAAAAGATGATTTCATTTATAAAGGGAAAAAAACTATGCAAACTAATCTAGCCCTGTGTGTGCAAAAAGTGTTTGACCCCATAAATTAACTGTGATTAATTACACTTTTTAGAAAGCTGAGTTCAATTTCACTACTAACCACGAATAAAAGATCTCAAAAAGCAACACATTATACATTATCACAGCGGACCACAGAAAACATTATTCACACTGGTGAACTTTCCCAGAAGTGGCCAGCCAACCAAATTATTCCACAAGGTCATGGACAACTCATCCAGGAGGTCACAAAAGAACTCAGAACAACATATAAAGAACTGCAGGTCTTACTTGCCTCATTTAAGGTCAGTATTAAAGATTTAATATAAGAAAGAGACTGGTCAAAAATGGTATTAATGGGAGAGTTCCAAGGCAAAAAACACTGCTGACCAAAAAAAAAAAAAAACACAACGGCCCATTTTGGACAATGATCCAAAGCACACAAACAAGTTCACCGCTGTATTTCTTAAAAAAAAAAAAAAGAAGATTTTGGAGTTGCCTAGACAAAGTCTGATTGAGATGCTGGGCATGATCAATCTCTACGATTGAGATTTTGTGCTTGTGGGCTTTCCCTACAGTTGTAGAGTGTAATAAATGTTTCAGGCGGATTAGTTTCTCTTTCTCGTTTTCTGGCTTTCACAGACATATTCGGTCTCTTTCCAGTTTCTGCCAGAGTGTCTGTATGTTAGTTTGTAAAGAATGAACCAGTAGTCCTTGTAGAACTGTTAGAACTAAAGGTCGGAAAGCAGGTCGCAGTTCTCGCGAGCGTTGGTCGTGGCCACCTCAGAAAACTTACAGAGTCTGGTTTGAGCTTAAAGGAGTTCCGGCACAGACACGAGAGCACTGCTATTCCTCCTATTACACCTTAATGCAGCGCGGCAGTAAGTTTCAAGATGTAATTTTACTTCTTTAATAAGATTAAAAATCAAGGAAATCCTACCTAGTGCTGCTTTAAATAGTCTGTTTATGCTCAAAACCCCTTTTTTTTTCAAACAGGGCTAGATTGGTTTGAATATTTTTTTATATAAAACAAATCTCTAGGGGGCAAATTCTTTTTCACGCCACTGTATGTGGTACATAAAGAAGGTTCTTTTGAAACAGATTTTTAAATCAAAATGAATTAACTCAATGTCCAGTGAACTGCAACATTCAACCCATGTAGTGACAGCGGCTTTATAGAGGGAAAGATGTAATGGAACAGGGGTAAAGGTGGGGGTTTCAGTAATAAAAAAATTATTGCTCTGAAGGCCCCCACACTCATTTCTGTACCTCCACTGGATTGATGGGAATGGTTGTCATGGTGATGACTTTTTGTTTGGAATAATGAAAGGCCTGTGTGGAATGAAACAGTAAATCCGTTCAGCAAGGAAGTGTTTTTATTTTTTTGGCTGATGTGGTCAATGTAAAGAGCTATGTTTTGACAAACAACCTGAATTTTCTTCAGGTTATTTTCACATGTACTTCAGTATCTACACCGCCATGTATTATTGAGGGCTTGGTAATTCTTATTTAGGTAAGTGTGGCCCACAGATTCATAAAACACATTATCATTAAACATTTCTTTTAAAAAAAATTATTTTACATATTTAAAATTCTTTTTCCCATTTTCTCCCCAATTATACAGCAACTACCCAACCCACTCATTAGGACTCCCCCTATCCCTAGTGATGCCTCAACACCAGGAGGGTGAAGACTAGCACATGCCTTCTCCGATACATGTAAAATCAGCCACCACCTCTTTTCGGAGTGCTGCTGATGCAGCATTGCTGAGTAGCATCACAGCGCTTTTGTAGGAAAGTGCAGCGACCTTATTACGATAAATTAGCTCACAGACGCCTTGTGATGACTGACATCACCCTATGGAGTGATGTGGGGAAAGAACACCATCTACCCACCCAGAGAGAGAGAGCAAGGTCAATTGTGCTCTCTCAGGGTTCCGGTTGCTGAAGGCAATCTACATGAACAGGATTCGAACCTGATCTCCCGATCATAGTGGCAGCGCTTTGCCCACTCGGAGCCCAACACCTAAATATTTCTAAAACATACATTATATGGACAAGAGAATCCCAACACCTGATCATTTATTGTCCCATGCAAGATTATTTTTTGGCATCAGGATGTCCCCCCACCTCATCCTCAACTTCCAAACTCATTCTGAATAAGTAGTACTGGATGAAGCACCATCATTCTAGAGAACACAATTCCATGGGCTCCACAACTCAATACTTGGGTGGCTTTATACATATTTATACACATGCCTACATATGGCTTCAGGCATGATGCCAACAGCAAGTTCATGTTTATCTGCTTCAGATTCCTGTTCTATTGGCTGTACTTCTCTAGAGGGATTAGACAGATGTGTGTGTGTGTGTGCATTTGTACATCTGTGTCAGCAATGGGTTCAACTTTAAATAGCTGAATGCATTTGAAGGGATGGCCACTAGCATATAGTATACATATACTATAGCGCATATAAGGAATAAGAAAAAAAGAACTTCAGAATGGTTTAAAACCCCACACTGTTGCAAAAATCTATTAGATCCCTTGTCTGAAACGTTTTATTATTATTATTATTATTATTATTATCTGTTTATCTGAAGAATTGCAGATTATTTATTAAGCACTCTATGAACAATGATTAAAACACACTAAGTTTTATACACCATTTTTGGTAAATTTAGTTGGCGCACTGCAGTATGCATGTAATACTTAACAATGAAAACAATTCATAATACAGAAACTGCACACATACATACGACAGACTGATGACTATTAGTATCTTTACACTAACTGTAGCTTCCTTTAAAGTCGCAGAAAAAAGGCAAAATGGCAAGAATTACCCAGCTGTTCAAATTCCCCAAAGAGTAATTGGATTCTGCAATTTTAATGTCATGTCATTAATGTCATATGCTTTCAAATGTAAAGGATAATAATTATTTATTTATGTAACTTTTAAATATCATCGCTCACCAAGTGAGTCTAAGAAAGGCCAAGGGGTCTACAGGAGCTTTCTCAATTCAAGACGTTCATTTTGACTGATTTCACAATATGACTTGATATGTGATATGTGAGGTTAGGGCTTGTTGAGAAAAGCCACCTCTAATGCAAGTCTTGTTTATGGCAGTTTCTTGGAATGTGCATTAGTGAGACTGTGCTGTGAACCTTTTGTATTATGAGAGCTCAAATGTGAAATCTGTTATTTACATTTACACTTATGGCATTTAGAACATGCTCTTATCCAAAGGGGATTACGAAAGTGCTTAGTCATTTACTTAGAACATCCAAAGCTAGTATTCACAGACCCTGAATTTAAGATGCTTTTGAGCTCCTGTCCCCTACACTGTAAAATAAAATGCAGTGAAATCCACAGTAGTATACTGTGTTCCTGCACAATTACCTACTGTAAATACTTTTACAGTATTACATGATTAATGTGGCCAAAACCACAGTAATTAACTTGAAAATGTCAAAATCACAGTAATAATCCTCATACTGTAGAAAAACACTGTAATAATCCAATGATGGACAATCAAAAGGGGGCAGTAGCCATTTGGATTAACTTTGGATTCAACCCACCTACAACCTGAAGAAGAAGAAGAAAAGGAAGAATAAGAGGAAAGAAGAAGAAGAAGAAGAAGAAGAGGAAAGAGGAAATAAGAAGAAGAAGAAGAAAAAGAAAAAGTTCACCAACTTCTGGTCTTTTGGTCTGAACCATGGTTTGTGGCCCCTTTCACATCGGCTTTTTAAAGGTAGTTATTGTTATGCTATCACTTATTTAAGATTTTATATTTTTTATTTAAATTGCTCGTAGATGTATTTTAATAAATGATTTATGTAGATTCATTTTTTACTGTTTATTTTCTAATGCAAATGCATTATCGATTACCATATTTTACTATTACTATAGCTATATGTGTGATCTTCTACATTAATCAGATCCCATTAAATCAGTTTTTCTTCACCCCAGTTAATTGGCTGTAAAAAAAAATATGTAAAAATGTATCACAAATGAGAAACCAATAAAACATTTCTGGACTTGCCCGAAAGCAAGCTCACAGGCTTAAATTTCATTTTGCCACCTTAAAATTCTGAAAATTTTTTTCAGTATGAACCTTGTTAAAAAATTTAAATAGTTTTTATTTTACATCAGGGTGATGCTGGTAAGTCTCTCCTCTCATAAATTGTATTACTGCCAGCATAATCATACACTGGTCAGTTTTTTATTCATGTGTACAACATTTGCATTCGATTTTTTTTCAACGGTTCTGAAATATTTCTGTTTTGCTGTGGAATTACTGCATTTCTGAGCATTCCACAGGAAAACACATTGCATAACTTCTACCCTTTTATCATGTGGGTGCCTAAACGGTAATAAAAGAAGTTAAGACTAAGCTTAATATTTTTAATTAGACATAAACACTGCAGGCAGGGGGCTGTGCGTTATGTACTCTGTGTTATGCAGTGATATAAATGGGCTTAGGGGCCGTGCTCTTCTGTTTACCCTCCTCTTCAGTGGATTTAGAAAGTAGAAGTTTCCAGAAAAAGCTTGCCCTACATTAGAATATGCTCCTAATGAACCGTGCCGAGAACACAAATTAAATCTGCTTTTTGTAGAGGCATACAAAAATTTGGAAAGCCTGATCAACAGTTCTGTTATTTAGAATGATTAGGCAAGAAGGTAATAAACTGATCCCCACAAGGCATGAAGTTTCCATAAATATAAATCATACTTTTCAGCTGCATTTTAAGCAAGATTATTATGTGTGTAGGGCCTCCTGCATTGAATGTTGATGTGCTTTCTGCATTAAAAGGCAATGCCTTTTATTAAATACAGTGGCTTGCAACAGTATTCATACCCCTTGAACTTTTACACATTTCGTCACCTTATAACCACAAACTTTTTTATTTTATTTTATAGAGATTTTAATTGATAGACAAGCACAAAGTAGCGCATAATTGCGAAGTGAAATGAAAATGATAGAGCAACGAGAGCACTGGCCAGAGAAGCAGCCGAGAGGCCCATAGTCACTCTGGAGGAGCTGCAGAAATCCACAGCTCAGGTGGAAGAATCTGTCGACAGGACAATTATAAGTCGTACAGTCCACAAATCTGGACTTTACGGCAGAGTGGCAAAAAGAAAGCCACTGCTAAAAGAAAGACATAAGAAGTGCTGTCTGTACAGCAAACATGAAAAAGAAGATGCTGTGGTCAGATAAGTACAAAGTGTTTTGTGTGGCAGAAAAGTAACACTGCTCATCACCCTGAACACACCATCCCCACTGTGAAACATGGTGGTGGCAGCATCATGCTGTGGGGATGCTTTTCTTTAGCAGGTAAAGAGAAGCTGGTTGATGGATGGGAAGATGGATGGAGATAAATACCGGTCAGGAATCCTGGAAGAAAACCTGGTGGAGACTGCTAAAACATTTAAGACTGGGAAGGAGATTCAAGACAATGACTCTAAACATACAGCCAGAGCTACAGTGGAATGATTTAGATTAAAGAATATTAATGTGTTAGAATGGCACAGTCAAAGTCCTGACCTAAATACCACTGAGCTTCTGTGGAGAGACATGAAAAATGCTGTTCACAGACGCCTCCATTCAACCTGGCTGAACTTGAGCTCTTTTATACAGACTAATGGGCAAAAATCTCTAGATGCGCAAAGCTGGTAGAGACAAACCTCAAAGCACGTATAGTTATAATTGCAGTGAATGATGGTTCTACTAAGTATTCATAAAGGGGGCTTAATATTTTGCACATTACACTTTTCTGATTTTGATTTGATAAACAGTTTAAAAAACATGCATTATTTTCGTTCAAATTCACAATTACGCAATACTTTGTGTTGGTCTGTCACCTAAAATCTCAATAAAATACATTTAAGCTTGTGGTTGTAAGGTGACAAAGTGTGGAAAATTTCAAGGGTTATGGATACTTTTGCAAGCCACTGTATACCCAACACACACATGACACTGTGGATCAAGCAATGTTAACTGCCTGAACTTCAGAAATGGAATGCTCCATTCATCTGGCACCCACTACTCAAATTCATTTCATTTATGTCACCTTGACATGAGCACATTGACCAAGGTTCAATTTCAATGACAAGATAATACCTCACAACTTATACAGATGTGGGGGTTCCCAAAGGGTTAACACTCCTTGATCAAGTTACCTAATGCTATCCCATAACTTCTGGCTTCTCTGTATATAAAAGGTAGTAAAGTGTTTTGAGGTAGATGTTTCCCCAAAAACAGTGGAGGTTAAGTTAAAACCTTGAAAACCGAGAAAGCTTACTGAGAGAACTGCTCAGATGAATGCAAAAACACTGGTTTCAATGCAAAAGACTCTTTTCTACTGTTCCGTTTTACCAGCACAGTTACAACCATCATAGGAGAGTCATCAAAAGAAACTACTGCTCTTAACATGAACACACAGAAACTTTATTCTTTTAGAATGAATTCAGAAATGAATAATTTTACCAAGTATGGCCCCAACTTCGTCTAGTAATTCTCTTTTTTTATAGAGCCTTGTGAGGTATTACCAGTTTTATTGAGTGATGTAAACACAGAGTCACTACTGTTCATTTATTTTGAAATACAGATTTAATTTTATAACTAACTCTCTTTCTTGTACCCCTCACTTCTCATTCTTTTACCTCTGTATGGACCTGAAATTAACAAAGTGTCCTGGACAGTCCAAGAATATCACAGAACCAGAACTCTATTACACTTTTACAAGAAAGAATGAATGAAAACCCCACAAAAAAAATCACCGGCTCAGCTGCTACAAAAAGCATTTACAATTTGTTCTACGTGCCAATGAGAGTGTTAGTACTTTGCAATGTGTCATTACTTTAACTTTTTTTTTGCTCTTATTATTTCTTGATTTTTTTCTGGTGCTTTCTGCGCTTTACTGAGTGAAATTAAACTAACAACAATTATGATGATTAATAAATATTCTCACATGATTCCTGCTCTTAAAGGTGCATTATGTAAGACCTGAGAGCGAGCGTGTGAAATGGCTACAGCAGTCCAATTTCAAAACACCACAGACCTAGTCTGCTCCACCCACCCCTCCCCGGCCACGAAAGTTACTCGGGTTGCCAAATTCAGCAGGCTGAATCTACACAATCTACATAAAATTAAGACTAGGAGGGGCAGAGAATTTAGATTACGAGCGAGAGGAGAAATACAGCAAATCTAAACTCTTCTATCACCCGGGAGCCCCGCGCTCGGCGAAGGAGCCCCGCGCTCGGCGAGTGAGCCCCCATGAGAGACAGCTCGTCCCTAGTAAGCACATCTAGTGGTGGTGATAAAGTACCTGACTGAATTAGCTAGTCAGTTAGCTTACCTGTTCAGGAGAAAAGTAGCAGCTCTGGGTCAGTCTTGTAGTTTATTTGAGCTCTAAGTCTCCACCGTTCGAACTCACTGCCAATATTCACTCTTGTTATATTCCTTCTTCGGTCACTGAGCTTTTTTTGAGACATTCTGAGGCTTTTTAAGCTGTGTAGCAGCTGAGGTTTAACTGAAACAGCTCTGCTAGCTAAGCTCCTTTGCTGCAGCACCGATCGCTGTAGTATAGTGTTACTTTGGTGGCAACCTCGGCAGGTGGAGTTAGTGTTGGAGAACGAGCAGCAGGAAGAGTCAGAGTACAAAACAAACACAAAACCCGGGACGGCCTGCACATTTAAAATAGGAATGTACTGCTGAAGCCCTGCTGACAAGAGCTGCCAGTGCTTTCACTCAACATGTTTCCTTAATATCTAATTATACTTCCTGATCATTTTATCATTTACTACTGAAAATTAGTTACATAGTTGTCCTTTAATGTTCTATTCATCTCTCACCTGAATAATCCAAATCAGTCACTCATTCAGGTTTTTTTCCTATTTGCTACCCCCCCCCCCTCCCATTTATTTACCCTAAGTCTATATCATTATATTACCCCTCCCCTCCCACGTCTGTGTCAACAATGGCTGCATATTTAAGTAGCTTAATGCTTTTATTAGAAGGGTTGTCCACAAACATTTGGACATACAGTGTAAATTGTATCTTGCTGTAAATATGAACAGGGATAAGTACACTCTGTCTGTATCATTCAGCTCTGGAAAAAAATAAGAGACCACATGAAATAACAAGTTTCTTCAAATTGAAAACCTCAGAAATATAATCAAAAAGGAAGATGGATGATCACAAGCCCTCAAACCAAGCTGATCTGCTTGAATTTTTGCATCAGGAGTGACATAAAGTTATCCAAAAGCAGTGTGTAAGACTGATGGAGGAGAACATTCCAAGATGCATGAAAACTGTGATTGAAAAACAGGGTTATTCCACCAAATATTGATTACTGAACTCTTAAAACTTTATGATCGTTAATATGAACTTGTTTTCTTTACATTATTTAAGGTCTGAAGGCTATTTGAGCCATTTCTCATCATTTTCTGTAAATAAATGCTTTTAATGACAATGTTTCTATTTGGAATTTGGGAGAAATAGTTGTATAGAATATTTGTTTATAGAATAAAACAGCAATGCTCATTTTAATCAAACATATACCTATAAATAGTAAAATCAGAGAAACTCAGACTTATACATAGTGTCAGTTCTGAGTATGCAGAGGGGTGAGTGAACCTAGAAGCCTTTTAATTCTTCTAATTATATTTTAAATGAAGTGTGACGATTACAGAATATTGGATCTCATGAATATAGAAAGCTCAATTATTCGATTGCAGACCAAGTTTTTTTTTTAATGCATACTTCCTTTTGCACAGCATGTGACAGGTGGCTGACATTTAGATAGTACCATTTATATAGGGACTCTCATACAGAGACAAAGAAATGAGGAGTTTGAAAATGGTGAAATGTGAATAATAAATGAGTGTGAAACCGGTGCAGAAATGAAACATGAAAGAACAGAGTCTTTGGCTGCATTACATTCAGCGACAACTCTATTATACTTGTGCCTCATAAACAATGCAGTAATATAAATCCAGGCGATCGACAGACTAGACCCCTTAATCCAGACAGCTGATTACGTGCACAAGGCAAAGATAACGCACTGAAAAAACAACTAATAATAGCCACAGACATGCAGTGGAGACAGTTGTACAAAGTTAATTATGTAAGGGTTTATTAGTAGATGAAATATCCCTGATATTGATATAGGAGCTATGCTTTTTAGAGCCTTTCAATGAATTACAATTTATGACTGTACTGTTTTTTTAAATCTATTTTGTTTAGTTTTATTAGTAACTTGAAAATGATAAGTTAATTGGTGACCTTAATTAATTACTTATCCGAATCATGTAACCTAACTGCCTACTTCAGTCATGCAATTTGATCAGCTATATGAAATATGATATGTTGCAATCCACTGACTGCTCAAATTCTGCTCTGTGATTGGCACCATGTAAGCCTTGCCAAATAAATCCAGTAAAGAAAATTAATTTGTTGTTTCACCCATATACAAGTATACAGTGGTGCACAATAACATGCCTCTGGGACCATGGTGCAACATAGAGCAACACTACTGTACACAAGACCACATACAGTGCAAACAATACAATACAGAGTAATAACAAAAATAACAAAAAACAGTATGCACAACCCAATATTCCTCCCACAACATCTGATTCGCTTGTACTTTCTTGCTGTTTAAATACCTTTAAATTATTAATTATTAACACCGATATAAACTTAAAAATAAAATACTGCCTTTTCTAATCTGAGCCAGTATAGCATTTTTAGTTACATACATAAATTAATAAACTCAATGTAACTATTTACACTACACAGTGAAAGAGATAAAAATTTGATGGTAAGCACTAAAAAAATGTAAGAAAATGTAAAATAATACAATTAATATATATATATATATATATATGTGTAAGTATTTGGGATATATTTAACACTTCCAAACCTCTCCTCGCAGAAGCCAAGCTTACAGTTAAAGTTAGTATCGTATATCTGCTTTATCTGATCAAGCCAGCATTAATAAAAATAAGTAAGATGCTGGTGTAGCTGAAAAAAAAAACACATTCTGCCAACACAGTGGCTGACGTTCAGACATTTCCAGATTGCATAAGACTTACTTACTGTATGTTATACTTTTTTATTTTAACAGCATTCAGAATCACACACTTTAAATATTGCAGTATCATGATGCTAACTTGCTAATTAAATATCTCAAAAATAAACAATAAGAGAAGATAGAAACTCTGGTGCTCAGTTCTCATTGCTTAAGCTGGTCAACAACAGACTTCTTTAACGGGAAAAGGTCATTTTACTAACATGCAAAACCGCAGTCATGGTTGTGGCACAGTATGCGGCTTTGACAGGCTCATTTTTCATCATGATGTCTAGTACAGATAGCTGTTCACTACTGCTGACTAAAATGAAAAAAAAAAAAAAAGAAATACTGAAAATATTTTGGATGAAAAACCTGACACAAGCAGCATTTCTTCCTCCTATGCGCTTACATGCATTTCTGCATAACTGAAAAATACACTGACATGAAATGGCATGGCATGTAAATGAACCATGATGTATTCTCTCAGGCGATGGCTTGGAAACACCCACACCTGTATAAGTTATGAGGTGTTATCTAGTGAGTGAGGTTGCACAAAAGACAACGACTCGGGTTGCACAGCAGTGCACAATAGAACTGCACAATATATCGTTTAAGCATTGCGATTGTGATGAGCGCATGGGCAATAGTCACATTGCAGGACATGCAATGTTACTTAAGGCAATTAATCAATAACAATTGATTTTTGACGCAAGAAGTAGATACACAGCGTTGTCTCTGTGTCTGTGTGAGTGACAGGCTGCTGCTGCATGAGAATTGCATGAGCTGCATGGTTTTTTTTACTGTTTTTGAGTGCTTGGCCCTGACTCAGCTCTTGATCGGTCCGGATGCAGGTGGGGGAGGGGCTGGTGAAGTCATGGGCCCTGCACATTGTTTAATATCACAATATATATCGTCCAAAAAAGAACGTCTGCAATGTAAAACTTTTTTTTCCCAATATTGTGCAGCCCTAGTACACACTAAGCAGGTCTCGCAAGCATTGCCTTGACCGCTGTACCAGAGTAACATAAATATAAATAAAATATAAATGTTATAGTAAAATGCTAAATGTCGCTTTAGATGAATCTATCTTATTTTACTGGTTTATCAATGGAATTCCTGCCTGGGGAACAGGAAACTGAACTTTAACCTGTGCAAAGCCGTGTAATAGCTATGTTACTGCTATTATCCATTGTGTTATCAAAGCGTTATCATCTAACTAATGGTGCAACTGCTTCTGAAGTGTTTATGAGATGTTTACAAAAATGACTTGGCAAAACAGGAAGGGAATATTTGGTGTGGCAATCAGTTAGTACAGGAATCCGTTACGGCATGCATTGAGCGCACTGTCTGACATTTTGCTGTCTATTAATGGGCATTAATTAATGGACACTGACCTAAAAGCTTCAAGAGGGCAAGCGGTTTAGTCAATGTGATTAAACAGGGTTGTTTTAGAGCAGTTGGGGCCTGATGTGGGAGAAAAACAACAGATTGTAATTAGCGCGCTGAAGGAAACAGTCTTCAGAGGTGTTGTCTTGAAAGGTCTCAGTTTCATTTATACCGTCGCACTGAAGCTATTAAAGTGGAGATAACTCGAGCTGAGTCACACCTCCTTTCAATGCTGTTAACTTGCTAGGAGATGCTGAGGTACTGGGTATTCTTTCAGACAGAAAATTGCTAGTATTGTAATCCTCTTTTTACATGCAAACATGCATCCTGTTGCTTTGTGTGTTGCATGCCTGGATTGTGATGGTACAAAAGGATATGAACTGGATCCATTGTATCTGTGATGCAGAGCAGGCAGCAGGGATTGTGTGTTCTGTCCTCGTCATAACCAAACCTGTTTCATCGGCATTGTTTCCCTTGTCATAATACATCAGCCTTAAAAATAACAAAAGAGCCTTTAGTTAAAAAGCAGTGTTTCTAAGATATGTCACTAAATTTAGTATGTAGATGCACATGATACGTTAACCTACATACACAGTGGAGGCATGCAGTATGTGTGTCAACAATCCCTAAAGATGGTCAGTTTTCAACATGTATGTATTTCCAAGCATTTACTGACAGCTTGGTTTGAGAAACCAACAAGCTAACAAGCCTCTACTTCTTCCAGTAATGGAAAGAAACCAGCACAGGACCACCGCTGACCAGATATTACTCAACTGGTGGATCATTCTCCTTCTTTTAACACCTCAGGGGCACAGGTGGATTGAGAACATCGATTATATATATGCTGCATACTGTGGCCATATGTTCAGAATCATCATGAATGTTCCTGTTCGTTTGTAGACTTATAGAGATGTGGCTAATAAAGACCCTAAATGTACAGGTCATTGTGACTGCTTTGGGTCCACTACTCAATGCCAGTCAGTGATTTCACTAATGTGTTATTTAGTAACGCGTTACTCTAATCTGACCAAGAGTAATCTAATGCGTTACTATTTCCAATCAAGCATCGTCTCTTTATTGCTGGAACTTGGTTGCTGTCAGCCTCAACCATGCCAAAGTAACAACAGTCAAACAAACTAACAAGCTAACAGGCTAAGGAGTCTAAGGAGTCATTCACTACGTATGTGAATGTGGGCGTAAACAGAAGTCGGGGGACGATTTAAAAACAACATGGCGGAACCCGAGCTCCTTTTGAAACGTTTGCTGCTGTCCTCAGTGGAGCATTGTTGATTCATTTTAATTCATTTAGCTGCTTCTGCTGCTCTTAGCTGTGAATGGAGTTGAGTTGGTTTGTAAAAAACTTTGCCCCGGAGACGCTTCAACGCCCCGCACTTTGGCCGCTCGCGTCACAGGTTCGCTGGTTCCAAACCAGTAAGATTGTGGGGCCAGAACAGAACTGGCTTTTCTGGCCAAGAATCTGTGATTTTGCGGTAAAGAACCGTTCGGAAACTTGGCACCAGCACCACCCTATGCCGGTGGAAAAGCACATTTACATAAAAAGTCCCAAAAGTGGAGCAAAGCTTCCAATAAAGTGAGTTTTGGCTGATGAATGTAACTAATATTTGTAAACTTGTAATCTAATTTAGTTACTTTTAAAATTAAGTAATCCATAAACCAGCTATGTTACTTTTAAAAGGGGTAATCAGTAATCAGTTATGAGATTAGTTTTCATGGGTAACTATGCCATCACTGATTACATTACATCTCATCAGTGGTGGTTCTTCTTACTGATAGATTGGGCCAAGCAGGGGTCAGCATCTTTTTTTTGCGCTCTTGCATTAAAATAAAAATAAAATAATTATTGTCTTAAACACCAACTTTTAACCCTAAAGACTAGCACACAGAATTCTGGTCACACAACAAAACAGTTTCACCTAGCTAACAGCTAATGAAAAAGTAAAGAAAATACAGTATTAAAGCTAAACTTAACAGACTTATTTGTATTTAGAATCATTCCAGCTGGTTTCTTTGCTAAATTACATATAATTTCTTTGCTAAAATACATATCATTACAAAAAAACTGTAAAAAACAGGAATGCTGAAGTCAGCTTCTTATTTGCCAGTTTCTTGTTCAAATAATCCTGTTTATCTTAAATTGGGCAGCATTTACATTCTGGCACCTCAGACACTATTTCAAGTAGAACAGAAAAAAATTCAAACATTGAGAAATAATTCATATTCAACTTTTTCACTTTCATGAAAAAGTACAGTGCCAGAGTATGATAAGTATGATGAGAGAAAAAGCAGCCATAATTGAGCTAAAGCAAAAAGCAGAGGAGAGCAAGTGTCCATTTTTATTATTTAATATTTTTTGCCTATGTTAGGACATTAGCATGTACTGAGACATATTTGCAGCCAAAACAGTAAAAGTGATGTGCTCTTAAAAGTTTGAATTTTGTTGAAAGGCGAAAATTCTTCTTAACAAGAATGCCATATATTCTCTAAACATATCTGCACATTCACACTATCAAACGGTCAATATTAGCTGCCTATCATCATAACTTGCTGGAACCCACAGCTGGAAGTCACTATTTTGTCACACCCATTTAAATTTTAAGTCATCAAATCACTAATATAAAGAGAATTATATGCTAATAATGGATATATATACACACTATACTATGCTATTAGTAGGTCATTATGAAGAAATCTAATTAGAAAAACTTGCTGTAAAATGCAGTCACTAAAAGAATACATATACAAACATTAAAAACCCTCTATCCACTAATACTACCCCATTACTCTTCTATAGTTCACTGATGTGTGGCCAACATAGTAAACTGGGTTTGGCTGATTTGATCAATGCTCCTAAATATACCACACACCATATTGTATTGGTCTTCATTATAAGTGTATGAGACAACAGCCAATGAGCTGAAAGATCACTAAAATATTTGCAGAATGGTTCAATGTAAAACTATGTGAAAATATATATTTATATAATTCTGGAAAATGTAACGACCACTTTACATTTTATAATACAGCACTGACATACTGTGTAGCACTGTATATTATTAGTACAGCCCAGAAACAAGATCACAGGAAAATTCAAATTATATTTCCTGCATTCCTAAATTCTAAGAATACATCATGTAAATGATTGACGTGAGCATGATCTTAATCAGTAGGTTGCAGACAGTGGGCAGGCAGATGCCACAACTGTGTAACACAGAAATACATAAATAAATACAGTATATTAAAATATTATGACGCAGAAATGGGTTCAGTTTCAGCATCATGTATAAACAACCTGATAAATAACCATCATGTAAATAACCAAGTTCCAAAGTCTTGATGCAAATAGAAATGTATCAGATAACCAGCAAATATATTATGACAGTGATATCACCTGTGTAATAATAATGTACACAGCAAATTTGCCAGTGTTATTAAATACTCTAAATATGTGCTTGAAGCTACACAGCTACTAACACTAGTTTTCCCCGTGTCACATTTATATTTAATTCATATTATATATTTTTCTTACATATCTCTTGGAGTGCAATAGCTCATTCTGACAGAAATCAGAGTGAGCAGAGTTTACTGTTTGTTTATTCATTATCCATTATCTGGATTTGATTGACCTGTTTTAATGCTTCTCTTTTATTAACACTCACTTAACATCTGTATACATTAGGCTACATGTGCATTAAGTGTCTTCAGTATGGTGTTTATCATTATGGATGTATTTAAGGTGCACTTAAGGAGATGTTTGTGTTGCATTGCTGGTTGCCCATTACTGATTCACATTGCAAAAAATCATGTGACTTTTTTTAGAACAAAGAAATAAGAAGCCATTAGCATATTTGCCAACCTAGAAAGGGAAGGCATTTTCCCAGTTCATCTGTGCCTAGGTCTTCTATGCATAATTTATGCTATGTGTAATGTTACTTGTGCTGCTGCTGCTGCTCTGTGGGCTTTGATGCAGGTTCATCATGCGGTGGCTGCTTCCTAAATGGGTCTAGCCACTGTAGCCCACCTGTTCAGCCTATCTTCAGCCTATCTTCATGTTTAGCAAGTGTGTGTTTCATGTCTTTTCATTGCATTTTTTAAAATATTAAACATATTGAACTACACTGATCAAAATATGCATGCATATTAACAAACATGCAAAAGATTTAAATAGTATCTACACGATGATATATATATATATATATATATATATATATATGTATATGTATATGGAATAATGCTATATAACCTGAACAGCTCAGTAAGCAGAAGCAGAGCAGTACACAGTGGATCAGTGTAATTCCAGAAGAGTGAGCTGCTGAATGAAGCTTGTGAGTTTGTGTCTGAGATGTGAAACTTGCTAAAAGTGGCGCTGATTTGCGCAGCTCGTGCTCAGTGTAATAAACCTCCCCAGAGAGCTTATTAATCAAACATATACTCACAGGTCTGTGCTGCTGCTGCTGTGTGCTGCTGTGTGTGGCTGTGCGGTCGCGCGCTGCTCCAGTGTGTACGGTCCCGTGCGCGCGGTGTCTGTGAGAGGATGATGAGGTGGGTGAATGTGTGCTGAAGGTAGGCGCGCGCTCTGCCGAGTAGCCCGGTGACGCACGCGCACCAGCGACGCACACTCTCTTTGATTCCAAAACCGAACGAAACGAAATGTATTAATGTAATATATAAAAAAATTGATAATAATAATAATAATAATAATAAAGAAAAAAACACGCTCCACACGTTTCTGAGGACTAAGTTGATATATTTTCTCTCTTATTCTCTCTCTCTCTCTCTCTCTCTTTCTCACTCTCTGCTTGCTCTTTCTTTCCTTCTGTCTCTTTTGCCCCTCACTGTATGAGAAAGACAGCTACAAAGGCTCTGGAAAAAATAAGTGTTTTTTTTTTATTTTACCAAAATGAAAACCTGTGGAATATAATCAAGAGGAAGACGGATGATCACAAGCCATCAAACCAAGCTGAACTCCTTGAAATTCTGCACCAGGTGTGGCATAAAGTTATCCAAAAGCAGTGTGTAAGCCTGGTGGAGGAGAACATGCCAAGATGCATGAAAACTGTGATTAAAAACCAGGGTTATTCCACCAAATATTGATTTCTGAACTCTTTAAACGTTATGAATATGAACTTGTTTCCTTTGCATAAGTTGAGGTCTAAAATCTCTGCATCTTCTTTGTTATTTCTCATTTACTAAATAGCAAAATCAGAGAAAATGATTCAGAAACTGAAGTGGTCTCTTAATTATTTTCCAGAGCTGTATATGAAGCGATGGAGTGGTCTTTTTTCACACAGGCTCTCTCTCTCTCTACCTCTCTCCCTCTATCTCAACCTCTCTTGCCTCTCACTGTGTGAAAAAGATAGATAGACATTATATAAGTGTTGGATAGATAGTGTGAGTAGTGGAGAGATAGTTTCCCCTATCATCTACTCGTCTACTGATTTATCTTTTTACCTTTAACACAGTCTCTCTTTATGTCACCTGCCCTCTCTTTCTTATTAGCTTTATTGGCATGACTGTAATTACATAATTACAACGATATTACCAAAGCAATACAAACAACAACAAACAGCAATAATTACAAAATAGGATAAACTTACTGATATCTATACATACAAATACTTTACACTACTTTACACTACACTACTTACAATACACATACACTACATTACTACATGTGTAATTGTAATAATTTCTTATTTTATTCATGTGGAGATATTGAACATACACTATATTGCCAAAAGTAGGGTTCCAATCACTAGCATGGTCACAAGTGTATAAAACCAAGCACCTAGACATGCAGACTGCTTCTACAAACATTAGTGAAAGAATGGGTCGCTCTCAGGAGCTCCATAGTGAATTCCAGCATTACAACGAGTCCAGTCGTGAAATTTCCTCAATACTAAATATTCCACAGCCAACTGTCAGTGATATTATAACAAACTCACTCTGTCATCTGAAAAATAAGAGAGTTTAATCACTACAGATCTCCAAACTTCATGTGGCTGTCAGATTAGCTCAAGAATATTGTTTAGACAGCTTCATGAAATGGGTTTCATGACCAAAAGCAAGGCAGGTGAGCAAATACTACACTTGACACTTGACGATAAAGTGTATTTAAGTAAACAGTACATTTATGCAACATTTTTTTCAGTGTGAGCATATCCCTGTTTAGAAAGCTGAGGTGTGCTATGCATGAGTCAAACAAAATAAGGGATTCCAGTCTGACGCTGTTGTGCCGAGAGTGACAGAGAGCATCAGTTAAACTTGAGGCATTCAGGGACTTTCACGACAACTCTGTTAAAAGTTTAAACTCTCTGCTTCTGGGAGAACTCCACCAGCAGGCGGAATTCATTACTTGGAGAGAGTGGGCGTCAGCTTTGTTACTACGGATAGTGTCATCCGCGCGGCAGAGATAGCAACATCTTCTTTCAAGAAATCTCTGATTCACGCAGAGAATGTTGCCATTTCATAGAAGTGCCATAAAAATATAATACTTAATGATCAAAGCTCAGACCTGCCACTTCCTCTACACAAACAAAAAGCTGCTGGTTAAGTACAAGCTGCATTTCAGGGGGAAAAGCGTGTCAAACCTGAGTTCAACCTTCTGATCATGTTTGTTTTGATGACTGAGGAACATTTCACCACATAAACATGTCAGTTTTCCACGGGTCTCTACACAGCATTGGTGAAGCACAAGCTTTTCTCCAGCTGCCTGTATTATTACTGACCATCGTAAAAAAAAAACACACAGAGCCAATCAGTGAAAGAAAGCAGCAGATGAGTACAGTGAGAGCTGCTTTCTAGCTTTTTATTCTGCAATAGACGGAATACAAGCTAAATGAGCACAAAATAAAAGCTTGAACAAATTGATCAACATAAAAGCAACATTTCACAGTCTGTGCAGCTCACCATTACAGCAACAAAAGGAGGACAACACTGTAAAATAATGGATGCTGAAAAGGTCAAGCTGTCACTGTGGATGGCCTTTGACTCTGGTTCTGCATGTGGCAATAACATTCTCTCAGTTGGTAAACTGTTGGTGCCACCCTCCCACATACTCTGACCATTGTGCTTCTGAAAAACTGGGGGATGTTTCCAATTAAAGAAATGGCTCCCGAATACACCCACAGCGCAGAAGCTCTCCGTCTCTCTGGGTAATCTCCTTCACTCATCTCCTCACATTCATTTGCTCTTTTCTCTGCCCCAGTTTGCTGTATTGTAAAGGTGTCAGGGTGAGTAAAGTGCTTAATTATCGAACTGTTTCCATTTCATTGTGCCTATTTCTTTACCAGTCATACTTTAATTGCTTTTCTTTGATTTACTCATTTAGTTATTCATGTAAAAATTAATCACATCACATTCAAACCACTGACAGGTGAAGAGAATAACACTGGTTATCTCCTGCAAGCGGCAGCTGTCAGTTTGATATATACTGTATTAGGTTGTAGGTGAACAGTCAGTTTTTAAAATTAAAGAATTTGAATGTCTTTGACATTGGCCAAATTATGATGGCTAAATGACTGTGGAGTCCGTACATCTCCATAACTGCAGAGTAGCAGCTTTTCTGGTATGCACAGATTAATGCCAATGACTGTAAAAAAAAATAGACACTGCGGTTCCACATTCCCTTCGGTTCAATAGAAATTAAGCCAAAATCATCTGGCATGTCGTCAAATTTCCCACTAGTAGAAGTGTAGAGATCAGAGGCACAGTAGAGATCAGAGACCCTGGCAGATTTCCATGTGGTAGACCCACCCACTTCTCCAAGGACGTGTCTCAGACCATCATCACTGAGTTTAAGGGCGTTTTCACACCAGCACTATTTGGTCCAGTTAAAATGAACTCTGGTCCGTTTGTGACTTTAGTGTGGTTCGATTGAGCAGGTGTGAAAACAGTAATCGCACTCGGGTGCAGATCAAAAGAACTCGAACTCGGTCTCAGTCTGGTCCCCAACGAACTGTGGAGTGGTTTGCTTGTGGTGAGAACGTAATCCGGTCTCGATCTGACCCAGCTATTAAATAGCTGTTAAATATAGTCCATTTCTTTGGGCTAAACTGCGGATAAGGCGCATTTTAATCTGATATATTATCCAGGTAACGCTAATTATCACAGCTGTGAACAAACGCTGTGTCCATGCACACACGGTCTGTGCTGCATTCACTGCTCACAGCCGCGTGACTCGGTTTACTATATGTACATCTGCACTGCACGTCCAAACACTGGTTAAAAGCACACCGTTTCAGCGTTCAGTGTTAAAGCACAGATATACGCGCTGGAACACAGAATCTTCTGGCTATATTTACTTTTTTCATATATTTAAATTTACTCCCACGCTAGACAGCTCTGACCAATCAGAGGTCACAACCTGCTTGTGTGGTTTATTGGTGCGCATTTTGGTGCGTTTAGGTTTATGTCTGTGTGAAATTAAACCAAACAGAGGGGGAAAACGCTTCAAGTAAACAAACTCATCATCTGATTCGGACCAGAGAAACAAACTACAGGTGTGAAAACCCCCTAAAACTCTTAAAGACTAATGTACCAGAAGCAGTAGGTGTAATGTTTCCACAGTAAATGTGCAGTTCATTTACTGTATTTTACAGCAAAAATGAGTTTTATCACAGTTTAAAATGTGAGTAAAAAGTTTCTTTTATGGAATTGCTTGTAAAACAGGTCCAGGTATGTTTGCTCGGTTTGCTACTAAGACCAACCAAAGTTACTTTTGTGCAGTTTGACTTCCGAGCTTCTGGACAAGACTGAATACTAATGCTATCTGGCTGGCTAACATCTAATTAGATTAACTTTTGCCCCTTTTTAAGGCTAACATTGTCTTACCAAAACAGCTTCCAAAAACTTCACACAGAGCTTAAAGTGGTCCAAGTTAAAGCAACTGGTTAATCTGTGGCAGAGTAATGGAGTAATGCCTGCCAAAGACTCATTGATGTGATCCATGGAAGTCCCACATCACAACTTACAGGACTTAAAAGACTTACAGGTCTGCTCCTAGCATCTGCTAAACAAACGACACCCTCTGGAGTCTTGTGAAGTCTATCAACGTTCCAGATCTGTTGGTTTTAATAGATCTGGCGGCTGTTCAATGTACGTAGTGTCTCCTGAATGCGAAAGGGCACAGCAACCTAAAAAAAAAAATGCAGTGACAGCAATGAGGTATTATTCCCCCCTTGGGAGAAGCATGGAAAGCAGAGCCAAAATAATTGTAGCTGTAGGCTAATGGCTAAACGATATCTGTTCACACATGGTGTGGCTTTTCATCATCTACTCTTCGGACCTGTCAACCTACTCGGGTCTCACAGCAGTAGCTAGTGGTCCTGTCTTCATTCACTCACTGGGAGAGAAACGAGAGCGTAAATACCTTCTCTGAAACAAGGAATAGGTGACAGCTCTCTAATTACCCGCAGGCTCCCACTGGTATTTCTCTGGCTTAAAGATTAATGGCAACTCTGCAAATGTGGTGATGGTAAAATGGATCGTTGGAAGAATGGAAGGATGTATAAAGTATGATTTTATTACAAAGCACAGCTCAATAAAGTCTGATGACCAGAACTGAAAACTGAAGACCATCCTTATAAAGAATATAATATGATTGACATCAAGATGTTTTTTTTTTCACCTGGTACAAGTCACCTATTGTGGAGTCATTCTCTAAAAACGTCAGTTGGGTTCCATGTGTTCAGCAGCCAGAGTATATTGGGTTTTGATCATCTTCTTTGCCCTTAGTGACTTTGGCAGCTATTGAAGAAATATGCATTTTTCAAATGTGGAGTCGAGGGAATACGCGACTCTCTGAAGTCAGTCCTTTTATGTCTAGTGAGCCCACAGTTTCATGATGAGAGGAAATGTATTAGTCACCACATTTAATGCCTCGCACTGACAAGAGACACATAGAGAGCTTCTTCTTTCCAGAACAATGGGCAAAACATCTTTCCTACATCACAACATGACGTCACAACCTAAGCTGCCGTCATAGTGGGTAAACCGATTGCAAAGATCGCTCAGTTCAGCAGCTTGAGTTCACTGCTTCTCCATGTGTCGGGTCCTGTGGCATAAGAACAAGAAAGGAGACTCAGATTTATCATTTTACAGACTTCTTAAAAGAGCCCGGAATGGAGAGAAAGTAGATTGGCAGAATATAAAAAAACGCAAATGGGACGCCAAACGAGAGCAGGCGACTCTACAGTCCTCATCAAGTCTCCGGTAAGTCGTTTTTGGTTAATAGCAATAGGTAGTTGGTTCTTTATATCGTTTGTGACCTTCAGGTGAATAAGTTGTGTAAAACTGTGACACCACTGACAATCGAGTAAAAACTGAGAATTTTTAAAAATGGGAACCTCGTGCAACTACTGAAAATCAATTATACAAACATGAAATTCTGACAGTTTCAGTTACATAACAATTAGTGCTGCACGGTATATCATTTAAGCATCGACATCGCAGTTTTCATATGCGCAATAGTCACATCGCAGGAAGAGCAATGTCACTTAAGGCAACTGTATCAAACACGTCATGTTGCAATGTTTTGATTCTTGACACAAGAAGTAGATACACAGTGAAGTTTTGGTTCATCCCAAGATTCCTTCTCTTCTTCTTTGTAAAAGTTTTTCTTTGCTACTGTTGCCTTTGATTTTTTGTAAAAGCACTATACACATTCATTAGATTAGATTAGATTAGATGTGTTTCTTTTATCCAATGGCTTTTAAAATATATTGCAATTGATTTGTAATGAATTTGGGTCATTCCACCGAATCAGTGCCATTTCTAGCCCCAAGAAATTACATGTATAATGTGCAGACATAATAACTTTAAAATACATTTTATTATTAAGCATAGTGTTTTGTTCATTAACCTAATTGCAAAAGTAAGATATGTAATAAAATAAATAAATAAAAACTATTTAGATCGCTGAGAAAATAGCATTTGTTTCCTGTCCCCAATCTCTAACAATAAATTTTACCATGAAATATAATTATTAAAACCCTTAGAGATGTATTTTTTGCATTGTTGTTTCAGATTAAATGTAATAATACTTGTGTTATTAGATTCAGAGTTGAAAAAAGATAAATAAAAAAGTTTAATTTAAAAAGTTACAACAAGCAAAAGGGCATCCATTTGGAGGAAAGACCAATTTAGTGTTTCAGATTTGTTTAACTTATCAAAATGATTTCTAAATCTAAATGACAAAAAGTGTTTTATTTATTACTCTTAACAATTGCCCTTTTCTAGAGGGGGGGGTGATTTCTGTTGCTTGGGGCACAGTTCAGTACAGGTCCCCCACAGCTAAGGTGAGTGATGAAGGTGAGGGTGGTGATGGGGAGGAGGCAGGGGCGGGGTATATAGTCACGAAGGTGAGGAGCGACTGGGAGGTATATATAGGACTAGGTGGAGGAGCTCAGGTAATTGAGGTGCGGCCCATATCCCAAAATTGTGTTAATTCTTAAAGTGGCAGTTTGTATTATTTTATTTCTAAACTGAAAGCAGAAGCATTTCTGAGTGTAGAAGGGATAAAATATTCTGTTTAATGGCACCAGTGTGCTGAAAAAGCCATCCCTGCTAAGCCTAATATATTCATTCTAAAAACTGGGGTGTTGGATCGCTTTTCGCAGGAGTTCTTCTGGCCACATCACACGTCTTTACGTACTTACGTCACACGTACAGCTTCTAAAAGAGGATCCGGCTCAGTTTTACTGAACGCGAGCGGCTGGTGGAGCAATGGAGACTTCAGAAGGGGAAACTCAGAGCTTTTTAGCTCATTTATTTAAATTGACAAAACCGACAACCATATATAATAACTCTCTTACATCCACTGAAAACATTTCTCTCAGCAGTTTCTGACTGAGCGCACTCTCTCTCTCTCTCTCTTTCTCTGACTGAACATAACCTGGAATCGGATTTATCCGCTCTGAAAGGAGACCGCATCACACCCGCCCAGTTTAAAATGATTTTTCCGCATGCTCGGTGCAATTACCACTTCTCACCAGAGAGGGCCCTAAATCCCCCAAATCCCAAAACTTACAGACATCAGCTTTAACAAATTTTTTCACTTATTTTTATACTTTACTATACTTTTGAAATTCTTAGTTACAGTTTTCACATCAGTAGGCATCTGATAGCTGTTCTCTTACAGTATATTATTCCTTATAAAATAAACTGTGTAACATTTTTATTGATTGGTTTTATTTAATGCATTTTCTGCACTTACAAACTCTAGCCAATACAGCATTAAGTACATTACTGTCATAAAAAAGCACATTGCTATTTAAAATACATACTATAACATAAGAAATCAGTATGAATCTACAAAATATCTTCTGGTTGAATGTTTTTAGATGGGGGAAAATTGAACAAAGCATGAAAACGACTGAAGGAATTGTATCAGGATTGCCTCTGTGTGCTGCCTCACCTGTTGGAATTATCTCTTCTTCATGCCATGGTGGAGGTGCACTACAGATAAAATTCCCTGGAGGCTTCAGTCTGGCTCTATTGAAGGCTGCATCCCTGACACAGTCTTTTGTCTTGCAGCAGGAGAGATTGGGTTTGTGATTAGATCAGTTCATCAGTATGTCACAGATCCCAGCACAAATGTATATTGCAGAGGATTATATATGCAAAGCCATTGTGATTTTGTTGTCTGGAGCCCCACAGAAATGCTAAGGCTGCATATTCAATTAGATCAGTCCTTCTTCTGTATGAAACTGAACCATTTATTAAAACCGTATTCAGGCTGCATGAACTTCCAGATGGACACCCAGAAGACATTATTACCTGTGTATCAAAACATGAAAATTGTGGTAATGCTGTGAGCGCAGGCAGCTGCAGAAAAAAAGCAGATGCTCTCATTTGCTTTTTTCAAACCTCTGGGCTCCTATAAGACTAGCACATTTAAAAAAATAATAAACAGCCGATGACCATAAAGCAGAAGATTATAAGAGGAAAGCAAAGCATCTTCAGGTACGCTTTAGTACAATAACAATTAAAATGTTTATTGTACTATTATTAAATATGTTCCTCCTCCCTCACCTCCCTGCACCTTTGACTGCAAATGGAATTTTAAAACAAAAAAGCCAATTTCACTTTCAGAGTCGTAAACTTCACACTACACAACTTATTGTCACAACAGATCAATGAAACAGAGTCACTAATCACAAGATCTTTTACCAGAAGGAACTCGCAACAAGTCTCTCTGCTTTCCAAAACCAAATTTTTACACAAGAAAAAATGCAGTGCCATGCAGGATATTCATATTTTTAAATATGAAAAAAAAAAAACAAGTAATACCAGTTGCCTGTGCACTGATTAGCAGCAAAAACACAGAGAAAGAGGGGTCCCCCTGTCACAGGGGGCGTAGGGCCCTCGCACACCGGTGCAAAGCATACCGGGCCAAACCAAAAAATTGGACCCATATGTGATTTTTACAAAACATGCAGTTAATCACATGTACCTTTGACAAGCCCAAAAACTGATATACTGCCTACCTCATTCTGCAGTAAACAAGACATCTTTCAATATGCCTGACTTCCTGTTGGGCAGAGCTAATACAGGCCAATAGGTAATTCATGCAGCATCAAAATATCTATGCTTCTATCGAAATTTGAGAATATTGGAGAAATTTTGAGACAGCCAGAGCTAATTTATTTATTTGAGTTTTTAAGCATTCCTAAAATGTCAAATATGCATTGAAAGCCTAGGTGGCAGCATAGAGCTGATGACATACAAATATAGTAAATTATTTTTTTTATCAAAGGACAGCCTACAACAAGCAGGCCTGTGAAGTTTTGTGAGTTTTCATCCATTGTGACCTCCTTAAAACACCTAGCATTACCTAAATGTTTCCACTTCCTGTTTTGATGTGGCATCTCAAGCAATTCAACTGTCTGACATTTTGTCCTCGTTTGAGATATCGACTAATTATTTGCACATATTTCGAAATGGCCTACTTCCTGTTGGGCGGAGTCAGTCATACTGATACTGAAAACATGTGTAATGACGTCTGTTATGTTTCTGTAACATTTCATGAATGTTCAAGAACCTGTGTTCTGACCAAGCTCTATGTCCCCATTAAATAATTTGCCTACCATTACATCATTGTTTCAGCTATCAACTATTCCTTTGCAATTTGTCACCACATATGTCTGGAGTCTACCTAGATCCAATTTAGAGGTAATCTGTCGTAGACTCTACGAGGAGAATGAGTTTGTAAAAATGTGTAATAATTTCACAAATTCCAATATGGCTGACTTCCTGTTGGGCGAAGCTAATACATGCCAAAAGGTAATATGTGTGGCATCATAATATCTATGCTTCTATCAAAAATCGAGAATAGTGGAGAAATGTTGAGGAGTTTTAATTTATATTTAGCCTAAACCAAATAGAGGCGCTGTAGAGTCCTCTAGCTACATATGAAAAAAATTACAAAATATTTCTAAATCATTTTGAGTCCTTTTTAAATTTACCAAATGTCAAGTTTTTTCGAGCATTCCATAAATGTCATAAGCCAAATAGGTCTGTAAAGTTTCATGACTTTTCGAATATGCTAACCCCCCTCCCCCAAAACTCAATGGGAATTCCTGCTGGACAAGTGATCCTTGTTCTTTGGGAGGAGGTCAATGAGTGTAATAAAGATGGTGCATATTAGACAAACTTTATCCCAGCCATTGCCGACGTTTGGGGGCACTATGGAGCTCCTTGAACCACGCCCAAGCCCATGCTCTGTGGAACTTTTCAATTTTTACCGAGTTTGAGGCCTGTGCCAAAATTCATTACTCAAGTTTTTGAGTATCGAAAATGCCTCAAAAATTTTGAAAGTGTCAAGAAGTGTAATAATAAACGGAAAAAAAAAATGGGGCTCTGCACCTCCGGTGCTCGCGCTCTAATTAAAAGAAAGGAATATGGATCCACGATCTGCTTTCTCCTCACTCTTTATCTTTGTATCTAACTTCAATTTGCACAATTACTACTGACCATATTAGTTATAGAGACACTGACAGGGCCAGGTTTTAAACATGCTGGATATTTTGTAGTGGCTGGTGAGGCATCTGCAATTATTTGAGATCCTGGATCATGTCTTACAGCAGATCACAAATAGGAACTAAGCCAGCGACCTAGCCATCAACCCATCAAGCAAAAATACCAAGCAAATGCAATTTTGCCACCAACCTGAGTTTTTTCTCAGTGCAATGCAAAACACCAAGGGAGGAGTTACTCGTGTCTGGAACAATATTAAAAAAAATGTTGGATTACAATGCATGTGCAGCAACAACAGCGTCTGGAGAACCTGCAGTGACAAATGTTTGCACAGCAATCCTTATCACATACTGTTATTTACATTACCTGCCAAACCTGCACTATAAAAGTTAGTATATGCACTCATCAGCTACTTTATTAGGTACACCTTGCTAGTACTGGCTTGGTCCCACTTTTGCTTTCAGAAGTGCCCTAATCCTTCGTGGCATAGATTCAACAAGGTACTGGAAACATTACTCAGAGAATCTGGTCCATGTTGACATGATAGTATCACGCAGTTGCTGCAGATTTATCGGCTGCACATCCATCTCCCGTTCCACCACATCCCAAAGCTGCTCTATTGAATTGAGATCTGGTGACCGTGGAGGACATTTCAGTACAGTGAACTCACAGTCGTGTTCAAGAAACCAGTCTGAGATGATTGGCGCTTTATGACATGGCGCATTATCCTGCTGGAAGTAGCCATTAGAAGATGGTACACTGTGGTCATAAAGGGAAGGGCATGGTCAACAACAATACTTAGGTAGGCTGTGGCGTTGACACGATGCTCAATACTAATACTAATGGGCCCAAAGTGTTCCAGGAAAATACTCCCCACACCATTGTACCACCACCAGCAGCCTGAACCACTGATACAAGGCAGAATGGATCCGTGCTTTTATGTTTTTGAAGCCAAATTCTGACCCTACCATTCGAATGTCGCAGCAGAAATCAAGACTCATTAGACCAAGTAACGTTTTTTCAATCTTCTATTGTCCAATTTTGGTGAGCCTGTGCGTGAATTGAACCCTCAGTTTCCTGTTCTTAGCTGACAGGAGTGGCACCCAGTGTGATCTTCTGCTGCTGTAGCCCATCATCCGCCTCAAGGTTTGACGTGGTGTGCTTCCAGAGATGCTCTTCTGCAGACCTCCGTTGTAACGAGTGGTTATTTGAGTTACTGTTGCTGTTTTATCAGCCTTTATAATTAACCAGTCTGGCCATTCTCATTTGATTTCAAGCATCAACAAGGCATTTGCTCCCACAGAACTAAATCCGCTTTGGCACCAACAACCATGCCACGTTCATAGTCACTTAAATCACCCTTCTTCCCCATTCTGATGCTTGGTTTGAACTGCAGCAGATCGTCTTGGCCATGTCTACATGCCTAAACGCATTGAGTTGCTGCCATGGGATTGGCTGAGTCGATATTTGCATTAATGAGCAGTTGGACCGGTGTACCTAATAAGTGGCCGGTGAGTGTAGCTTATACCTTATAGTATTTATAAGAAGTACACAATTTGGATGCAGCCAGGCACTTTGCTTTTGCTTCTGTACAATATCAGTAATGCATAACATTCACAATTACATGCTCTTTTGATAGATGAAGATCATCAAAGGTCTTCTTGCTCTTTGCCAAGAACTTGAAAACAAATCTATAAGTGGTGAGGGTAAATCTATTTACAAGGCCTTTGGTCTGTATGTCTAAGAGTGACCTTTTCAGTCAGCACAGGAATTACTGATGATGTTTTACTAACTGCTGTGTTTGTTATGTGGAAAAGTACTTCAGAGGCTTTGCTGGCTAAAACCCAGGTACAGCAATCTGTGTGCTGGCAAGTGCATATTTGATGTTGACAGTGGTTTAACTACATACATGAGATCAGCGGCAGGCAGATACACTGTGCTTTACAAACACAGTGGGTTGTGAACACTTTTCTGTCTGTTTTATTTTGGATGAAAATCCATAGCCTGAAACCACCTGCCCTATAAAATAAAGTCTCCAGTAGCAGTAGTGATGTAAGTGCATCACTATACTGACAGCTAAACTCATGGAATTTTAGTATGTATATTTATTATAAAGACTTACCTGATGTCAAACCTTAGCCTATGTTTGTCTTGTGTTTTCCTTTTTTGGTCCCATGTGCTTCTGTGTCTTGTGTTCCTAGCCATGTGCTCTTTAAGCACATGGCCCTGTTTTGTTATTGTCTTGTCCCACCCTAGCCCCACCTATCTTGTTGGTTACCCCGCCCCCTTGTTACTGGTCCCAGGTGTTCCTCACCCTCATTGTGTATATAAGCCCCTTTGTTTCAGTGTTTGCCTTGTGTGCTCCATGCCTGGTTTGTGTATTTTGTATTCCCTCATATCTGTAGCATTTGTGACGTGTATATTTTGTATTTTTTGCATGCTTTGTGATCTCCTGGTCTGGTGTGTAAATTTATGGGCTTACAGTCTGGTCTTATTTTCTAAGTCTATTTCTTATTTTCTTAGTTTTGTTGGATTTATCTAGTTTTGTTATCTTTATTCTTGTCCTTTGTTTAGTTTGCTTTGTCTTGTTTATTTGTTTTTACGTCACCTGTGTTTGCTTTCTGTTAATTTTATGTTTATCTTGTTGGTTTTAATTAAAATAGTAATATCTGCATTTACATCTGTATCAACCCTTGTCTGTGACACCTAAGAAGAAGACAATATAAGTTGTGAGGTTTTATCTTGTGAGTGAGGTAGAACACTGGTCTATCTGCTCATGGCAAGGTGGCATTAATTATCAAAGTTTGAGCAAGTTAATTGCATCTAACTGGTCTGTAGGAGCCAGAACTCTTAATGATTGGTAGGGGACCAAATACTTATTTCTCTCTGCAGATAAATGCAAATAAATGTATATAATTTATACAATGTGAATTTCTGGATTTTATTTGAGATATCCTATCTCTCACTGTTTAAAATAACCTACCCTTCAAATGATAGACTGTTCACGTGGTGAAAAAATATACTTAATTGTACTTAAAACATACTGAGAAATGTCTAAGTATGCTGTAAATATACTAACAGATTTATGTAAAACATGTTAAAACATATTAAATGTACAATAATAGCATGCTTTCATCAAATGTTTGAAATGTTTTAAAAAGTACAATATAGTGTGTTTAAGAAATAGACTACTATGAAGTACACTTTCAGTTAATGCAATTCAATATACTTCTAAAATACTTATTTCCAAATATACTTTTGTACATTTTTAGCAAAGTCAGTTAAAAATAACTATTACAGTAGATCATTTAAAGTACAATGTATCATGTAGCTTTTTAGAAAGGAAATAAAACTACTACTACTTATTTTTAAAAATTAAAGTACATTTTTGTAACATGCTACAAATTATAGTACAGTTTATTAAAATATATTTTTATACCCAACTAAGTACACTAAAAGTGTGCTCCTCACAAAAGACAGGAACAAGAAGCATTATTGTACTCTAATGTAAATATATTTAATATCAATTTTTAGTACAATACTAATGTACCTGGTGTATAATAATAGTGATACAGTTGTAATGCAGTTGTAATAATCAATAAATATTTTATAATTTTACTGTAAGCTTATTTAAAATATGGGATTACATACATGAAGTAGTACAGTATGTTTAAATGTTACTTAAGTATATTTAAAATAGTTCCATTTTAGTTCAGTTAAGTACACTTAGCAGAATTAAAGAAATATTTTTGTACAAATATTTTTTACACAATTAAAGGATAATAAGTACAAATGTTGTTCAATTTTTAGCTCTCTTTTTAAATATACTGATTGATAATGTGGCTAGAAGTACACTTTAGTGCACTATAACATAATAATGCTTAGTATACTTTAATCTATTTTTTTCACTAGGGTATGAACTTGCAAGAACAAAAGACATTCTGTAACCATTCTGTAACATCTATTAAAATATACTATATACAAATATCATGTATCAATCTGAAATAAGGATTTCAGTTACAGTTGCCTCGTACTGATTATCTGTCAAGCTGAGTTTCATCTGATGCAAAGATTTGCTGCTGAGTTGGCAAGAGATCTGAGCAGCTTTGAACAGATGCACATATGGCTGTAGGTTGAGGGTTTGACCACAGGAGAGAGAGTTCTTAGTTAAATTTTCATTTAGGGAGCAAGGGAATATAATATATATATCTATAATAAAATATACCTTAAAGATAATAGGGGAACTTAGAAGGCAAGAAGGCTTATATACAAATTCCAGGGGAGCTTAAATACATTGTGTTAATGTATATACATACAGCATCTATGAAAAGTAGTTACCCCCTTGGATGTTTTACCTTATAATATATATATATATATATATATATATATATATATATATATATATATATATATATATATATATATATATATATTTTTTTTTTTTTTTTTTTTTTTTTTTTTTTCAAATGTCAAAGTGAAAAATAAATTCTACAAAAAAAATGTCAATGAAATAAAATAACAAAGTAAAATAAGTGGTTGATTAAACTATTATACACCCCTTTAAGTCAGTATTTAATAAAATGCTTTGGCCTCGCTATCACAGCAGTCTGTGTGAATAGGTCTCAATCAGGCTCTCACATCTGAGCACTGCAATTTCCCTCCATTCTTCTGAGCAAAACTTCTCAATCTCTGTCATGTTGTACACAAATCAGGCGTGAACAGCTCATTTATAGTCCGGCCACAAATTCTCTACTGGATTGACGTCTGGGATTAACACTTCAGTTACTCCAGTCTCTCCAGGCACTCGGGGGGATGCTGTGCGTTTGTGTCTTGGTAATATTTTTGTATCCATCCCCTGATGTATAGTTTTCTATTACCTTTCCTCAGAGTTGCTTGGAGTGTTCTTTCATCTTCATTTGTAGCCAGAACTATTGATTATCCACTAGACCTTCCAGACAGGTCTTCATATTACACTCACTTTTATTATCACAGACACAGTCACTGCACTCTGATCTCCATTTCCCTAATTGTGAGAGAGACTACTGGCACCAACTGCCTGGACCTCTGTTTAGTTAGGTCTATCATTTTAAAGGGGGGCAACCACATATTGAACATTGATATTGATTTGTAGAAACGTGTTTTTTTTTTTCACTTTGACATTTAACAATTCTTGAAAACAGGCAAATTATACTGAACATAATTCCATTTTTAACCCTTAACTTCTGCTCAATCTAGCACTCTTATTAACCTCTTAAAAATCTGTGTCCTCATACGGGGATGTACATTCCTGCTTCTTTGCTTAGGTTGATCACTTGACCTTATATAGAGACACTGCCCATAACATCTGGTGGTCACATGACAATATTACTCTCAATTGATTCAAAAGAGAATTGAGGGAATCCCAGTCAAACGTTTTTACAGCCAGTCCAGACAAAAAAAACATGGGGCAGAAAAAAAACAATCCAATTTTATGTTTAAAACTAGTTTATTTACTTACTGTAAAAAGCTCACATTTAGCTTTGGACTAATTGTAGGGGTGTAATGGTACAGAAAGCTCATGGCTCGGTTTATACCTTGGTGGAAACCCCACAGTTCAGTACATTTTCTGTACATTTTAGGTACTGTTGGTGGAAAAAAATAAAGAGGCTGGATATTCTGTATAGCCTCCCTTTTACTAATTTCATTATAACAGTGGAACTTCATTATAATCATGTTTTGTTTTTTGGAAGGGAATGGGGCACTTTCATTAATTTTTAAACATTTTATTTTATCAAATGCTTGAGACCAGGTTTCTCTCCTACTGTCATCATGAGAGATCCATCCTTCTTTTCCTAAAGATATTAAGAGACAGAGAGAGAGGGGAAGAGAGGGCAAATGCGCCAGAGAGAGAAATATAGAGAGAGAGCACTAGAGAGAAATAGAGAGAGAGAGCACAAGAGAGAAATAGAGAGAGAGCACAGGAGAGAAATAGAGAGAGAGAGAGCACAAGAGAGAAATAGAGAGAGAGCACAAGAGAGAAATAGAGAGAGAGCACAAGAGAGAAATAGAGAGAGAGCACAAGAGAGAAATAGAGAGAGAGAGCACAAGAGAGAAATAGAGAGAGAGCACAAGAGAGAAATAGAGAGAGAGCACAAGAAAGAAATAGAGAGAGAGCACAAGAGAGAAATAGAGAGAGAGCACAAGAAAGAAATAGAGAGAGAGCACAAGAGAGAAATATAGAGAGAGAGAGCTCAAGAGAGAAATAGAGAGAGAGCACAATAGAGAAATAGAGAGAGAGAGAGCACAAGAGAGAAATAGAGAGAGAGCACAAGAAAGAAATAGAGAAAGAGAGAGAGCACAAGAAAGAAATAGAGAGAGAGCACAAGAGAGAAATAGAGAGAGAGAGAGAGAGAGCAAGAAAGAAATAGAGAGAGAGCACAAGAGAGAAATAGAGAGAAAGAGTACAAGAAAGAAATAGAGAGAAAGAGCACAAGAGAGAAATAGAGAGAAAGAGCACAAGAAAGAAATAGAGAGAGAGCACAAGAGAGAAATAGAGAGAAAGAGCACAAGAGAGAAATAGAGAGAGAGAGCACAAGAGAGAAATAGAGAGAGAGAGAGCACGAGAGAAAGATAGAGAGCGCGAGAGAGGGCACATCAGAGAGAGAGGGCACGCATGACAGAGATCGATAGAGAGAGAGAGAGAGAGATGGTGATGGTTCGCAAATAAAAACACGTACCAGTACACCACTAACTAATTGTGTCTTACTACTGTCCACATATGAGGACAGTACAACCTACACAAAGACAAAGTTTAGTTGTTATACTAATCCCAAATTGTCACACTGTAATCTGTGTCTGTCTTGTGTTTTTTCCTTTTTCTGGTTCTTCCTGTTCCTGTCCTCTGTGCTCCATGTGCTTCACACAGCTCTGTTTTGTTTTTGGTCTTGTCTCTGCCTTAGCCCCACCCTGTCATCTGTAATCCCGCCTGTATCATTTGTAACCCCGCCCCCTCATTACTTTTACAGGTGTCTCTTGTCTGTGTCTGTGTTCTCTGTCTTGCTTTTTGTATTTGACCCTGTGTCTTTGTATGAGCTTTAGCCCCTCTCTGTATTTCGTCCCTCTCTTAGTAGACCCAGTATTTTGTTTGATTGGTCTTTGTTTGATTCTCAATTCAGCTGTTTTTAGTACGTTTAGTTTCTGGTTTGTTTTTTTGTTTGTTTTGTTGTCTGCTTATTTTTCTCATTTGTTTATTAAACACATCTCACTTCCAGACCACCACGCACATCAGCGGAGACATATTCACAAGCACTGTTGCTATTTAAACAACACAGGCGCAAGGTGTGAAAATAGACTCAGTGTGTAAGATAGGGCCAAATGTAGTTTTTAAGATTATGATGAATTAATTATTTTTTATTTTATACAACATATACTGTATTTTTACATTTTACAGTACATTAAACCAAAATCAACATTTTCACAATTATCCAAAGGTACATTTATGGAATACAGTGAAGGTCTGCGCCGCAGTAAGGAGTTTTGTAGCCTCAGTACATTCTATTTGAAGTGTGAGGGGTCCACTGCTGTTGATGAGTGTCACAGCTCTGGGGAAATGGCTGTTAGCAGGTGTCTAGTTGTTCTGGCTTTGATGGTTCTTCTATCATAGGGAAGTAGATGGAAGTGGTGATGTTCAGGGTGAGAGAGGTTAGCTATAATCGTGTCAGAGCACTTTGTGACCCTGCTGTGACTGTATATACGCCTTGAAGCACTGACAGAGTACACGCCATGATTCTCTCTGCTGTTCAGATCATGTGCTGAAGTTTGGCTTGTTTGTGTAAGGTAGGATGATCTTAATCAGATAGTTATAGATCAAATGAAGATGAGGATGGACTGTATGAATGTTGTGTTGTTATATAAATCTAGATTATGGGGGCCTGTGGTTTCAAAACTTAAAAACGCTTGTGCTTTTTTGCTACGTAGGGTCTCCAGTGGTGTCCTTCAGCTTGGTGCTTTGTTCTCTTTCGTTATTTATATGTAAATATATTTATTAGGGCTGTCAATGTTAAAGTGTTAACGCACACAATTAATTTGGAATCAGTATCTCTGATGTTGAGAAGCTAAGATGCAAAACATAAAGCCAATGTTTATGCCTTTATTATTGATTAATGCCCTATATTTAATACTTTAAGAAATCCTAAGTTTAAATTATTTAATTAAATTTATTAAATTATTAATTATTAAATTATTACTTGTGGTATTTATGTGTATTTTGTGTTTTATTTATTTCTATTTGTGCTTGCAATGTGGAAATGTATGTTGTGAATTTTAAAAATTAAATCAATTGGTCATTCATTATTAAGTGAAATTTCTTATTTTCTGAAATCTCTTATTTCATGTTTTATCCGATTACTTGATCAATCGAATTGATTTTTCAGTAGAGTACTCGATTACTAAAATAATCAATAGCTGCAGCCCTACTGTAATCTGCCTCGACCCCGCCCAACCCGTGGATGGTTTTTCTGGAGCGGTTCGCTTGTGTTGAGAAAATGATCTGGTCTCATTCCGACCCAGCTATCAAATATACTTCTATTTAACTGAGCTAAACTGCTGACAAGGCACCGTTTAATCTGATATATTAGCCAGATAATACAGTACCGCAATGAACAAATTCTGTGTCTGCTGATACATGCTGTTTACTCATGCGGTCTGTGCTGCGTTCACTGCTCGCAGCCACGAAAGCCACAAACTCATCAATGACTGTTTTACAATAAAGTAAAAAAAGTGTCCTCTATCCAATTTGTCATGCATTCTTTAAACCAGCTCCCCACATTGACTTTATCTCCCCTCAAACATATATACTAGTATATACTAGTATTTTAATTGCCACCACTGAAGTAAATTAAATTGCATTTTACATTTCTTACATTCATTATTTTATTTACTGTGTCACGTCCTGGCCCTGTTCCTGTCTGTTCTCATGTCTCTGTGTGTTATCCCCACGTGACCCGTGCTCCTCTGTGTTTCTTCCCCAGTAATTTTCCATCACGTGTGTCCCATTTGTAGCTCCGCCCTTACCCCAGGTGTTCGTGTTCAGTGTGTGTTTCCTGTTTGTATAAATAGCCCTCCTATGTCACTTTGTCCTCGTCGGCCTTTGCACTAACCCCTGTTGTTTTGTCTCTCCACGTTTATTCGTATTTCTTAGCCCTAGTTCTTTGTTCCGCGTTCTTCTTAGTTCAGTGTTTATCTTCTTGTTTATTTTCTTGTTTATCCTAGTTCATTTTCCTTTGTTTGTATCTTGTTTATTTCCATTGTTTTCCTTGCCCTGTTAGTTTATTCTGTCGTGTTTTAGTTCCTCGTTTACTAGCCTTCCTGTTTGTTTACCGTTATCTCTCGTTTGTTTTGGTTTGTTTCTTTGTTCCTTGTTCTTTGTGTATTTTGTTATTTATCTAATAAATTTTTATTACCTGCGTTTACGTCTGCCTCCGCGTCTTCCTGCCTGGCTATCCTGACATACTGTTAAATATCCACTAGAAAAATTAGCATCTCAAGAACAGTAGTAATATGTATATGTATTTTTTGTTAATATTTTTTTTCTTATATAGATACCCTTTAATACATATACTATTTATTTGTCACTACTTGTAATAGTTATGTGTAATAGTGATAGTGTGTGCAACTTAATTGATTCTTCAAAGAGGAGACTGGGGAATGGGTGGGAAAACACATGTCTCAGAATAGGTGTAAAAAAAAAAGCGGTAAACAGAACAAAGAAAATGCCACTCTTTGCATATACACAAAAGACAGCTTACACCTCAACTAAAACACAACACAGGTCAATCCCCTTGCTTTACTTCTCGTTTAACTCAAACAAATTAAGAATAAAGTCTTTTCTGACAAACCCCTTAGTTTCACTCTTGTTTTGGGTTTCTTTAATGATTTTCCTTGTTGATCTTGTTGTCTTTTATTCTTGTATTCTTTTCTTTTTCGTTTCTTTATCTTTGTTTTGTTTTGAACCACTGTTTCTGGCCACCCCTCTACAAAGGTGCGACAGAGGAGTGTGGTTTGGCTGGGGTTTATATAGAGTGCTGCACAGGTGCAGCTAGTTGGTACTAATCACTGACAGGGATTCTGGGAATTGGAGTTTTGAGATCCAACACTATCATATCTTCCTCCATGTCTACCAGCCCCCCTGCTGGCAGTCCGATATGCAGCACTGCCCATCACACAAATCTTACCAGCCTGACTCATTATGCAGATTTCTCCTGTTTTATTCTCTTCAGGAAGCTCATCCAAGTGCTTGTTTTGTCACTTTTCATCTCAAGGCTTGACCACTGCACCTCCCTCCTGGCTATTCTTCCAGTGCAAACCACCAGCCCTTACAATGGCTCTAAAACACAGCAGCATGACTAGTTTTTTCTTCAATTTTCCTAAATTTCTAAATCTAAAAGTCTGACAGTGACCTAGAAAGCCAGTAGAAATGGACCAGCTCATCCCTGTATGAGAGGACAAGGGTCTAGACTTTCCTCTGTCCTGACATCAAGGTGGTGGAATAAACTCCCACTGGGTGTCTAAGCAGATGAGTTACTTGCTGTCTTTAAACTCAAAATAAACACAGAACATTTAAAAGCAGTTAATTGAGAACATTGGTATTGATTTTAGGAATCAGTAACACTACATTTTTTGTCTCTAAATGTGGATTTTGTATCTAGATGTCAGTACTGACTAGTGGTGGGCGATAAGGCTATAAAAAGACCACAATATTTCAGGGTATTTCTGAGATAACAATGTTCTTGGTGATAAAAATAATTTCAACAATACACTACTGCAACAAAATACATTTTACAATTTATTTACCTATATTATTGCATGCGGTATGATATGGCACACCCCTAATTTAAATATTTCAAAATATTAAAACAGAATTCAATGATCTAGCATTTCACAATATTAATAATGCACTCCAAATATCCAGGATTCAAGTAAAAATAAATGATACTGGACAGATATAATCTGTCTCTAGTAGTTACTTAATGGGAATTGAGAACAGTGTGAATATTCCTTCTGCTACAAAAAAACAGCAAAAAAGTTGTATCCTGCATCTTTGGAATGGGATGTATCTGGACAGTTCTGGAGAAGAAAGTTTTCTAAATGCCATAAAATAAATGTACGTCTAAAGCCATACTTTTGTAGCATTCCTAACAACTGCTTAGTACAGCTTTTAAACTTCTTTTATTAAAAATTCTTATCTTTAAAATAAGACACAGCATTATAAAAGACAGTGGGGAAAAAATATTATTTTAGCTGCACTTATTTTATTTACATAGTTACATGTACATAAGAAAAGGTGGATGAATTTATACTTTCTGAAGAATATTCAAGTGTTATTATGTAGGAATTACTTTGAACTAACACTCAATATTTAAATCCCAAGCAATATTTACTGCTTAATAATTATAGTAAATTATAAAAAAGACCATTATAATAAAGGACTATTTCGTTCATGCAATACAGTTTAAATTATTAGCATTTATTTTTGGAGAAAACTTCTTTCTATTTAAAATTATTATATTCATAATAGTATAGTATATATAGTACCTTTTAAAAACTATTTTTTTTTCTACATGGCAAATGAATGCTAAAGTCATCCAGACTATGAAGGAACACATAAGGAACTTAAAGTGTTTTTTTTTTAAAAAACCCAAAACACTCTGTAAAACTTTAAGCTGTAAAGTGCTGTAAATTTAATTAAAAAAAAATAACTCTAATGAACGTGTCCTCATGGGGGGGGGGGGGGGGGGGGGATTGGGGGGGGATACTTGAGGATACTTTCAAAGTTCTTAATTTTTTCACATTGACTGATCTTCATTTCTTTTTCTTATTTTTATTTACTTGATTGAGTAGTTCTTGCCATAATATGGATTAGAACATTACTCAAATAGGGTTATTCACTGTATACCAACTCAACTCTACCTCTTCACAACTTTACAACTGATGCTCTAAAACACATTAAGAGGCAAGAAATTCAAGTCATTAACTCTTGATGAGTTCAGCACAGATGTTAACTGAAAGCCTTTCCAGGTGACTCTACCTCATAAAGCTGACTGAGAAAATCCAGCCAAGATGTGCAAAGCTGTTATCTAAGCATAAAAATATATATATAAACATAGTGATGTTCACACTTTTTTGATGAATAATGAATTCAATATGTTTTTCTTCATAGTTTGGATGACTTTAGTGTTAATCTAAAATGCAGAAAAAAAGAAAAACCCTGATCTTCACGTGTGTTCAAACTTTTGACTAGTACTGTATGTACTTTATATATGCTTAATATAAACTTTATTAGCAATATTTTTGTGGTCCTCTTTGCTTCTTAATCTAATACTTTTTTTTTTTTCTAATTTTGCCCATTCTCTCCCCAATTTAGCACAGCCAATTACCCAACCCACTCACTAGGACTCCCCCTATCACTAGTAATGCCCCAACACACCAGGAGGGTGAAGACTAACACATGCTTCCTCCGATACATGTGAAGTCAGCCACCGCTTCTTTTCGAGCTGCTGCTGATGCAGCATTGCCAAACAGCATCACAGCACGCTCGGAGGAAAGTGCAGCGACTTGGATCCGGTACATCATCTCACAGACGCCCTATGCTGCAGATATCACCCTAGGAATGATGTGGGGAGAGAGCGCCATCTACCCACCTGGAGGGAGCAGGGCCAATTTTGCTCCCTCTGAGCGCCGGCAGCTTGATGGCAAAGCTGCATGAGCGGGGGTTCGTTAATCTAATACTTTTATACTTCTTTTTGAATAGATACTTTTGCAAGTTTTGCAAGTCATGAGTTCACTGAAGTAACACAAAACTTGAGTTTAAGTTTAGCCCACTCTGCCTGAATATTGTGGCGGAGCTACAGGAATTAGCCAGCTGTGCAAAAACTGATTAGAAGATAAAACCGGTCAGCAAAGCTTAATGTAATCATTATCTCAGCAGAATATTTGACACCCAGTATAAAGAAGACTGACATTTCTGGGATGAAAATACCACAAGGTGGGAGGTAGGATTCAATCATTAAGGGCAGCTGGAAATAGAAAGAATAGAAAAGCATTCCTCTGCTGACTAGCGGGGGACAATAGGGAGATGAGTAGGCCGATTAAGGACACAGAATTGCATTGAAGATGAATAGAAATGTCAGCGCTTGTAATTCTGATAAGCAAAGGAGTGAGGAGGCCGATTACTGAAGCTAGCAGACCTGTTTTCACAGGCAGAGCCGAGCGAGAGCATTCTGTTTACTAATGAGAAGTTGTCAGTGCTAATTATAGTGGTTTCCATTAGCCATGCTAGACCTATCATGACATTGACAGTCATTTATTAATGTTGACTGAACCAGTCAAGTAGTTCCAGCAATATTGAGTGTGATGGAAATCATGTCTCATCTCCTCATTCTTTAATCCTGTAGTTAACTACATACTTGAGGTGCTGCATCATACAGGCATCAGAGTTTTCTATTAGGTATCATGAACCTAATCTATGAGGCTTATTTTATAAGTTTATAAGTATCATGTTAACAGGAGTGAGGCATTGACTGAGTGATCGAGGCGACAGCTGAATGATTTGCATAGTTGTCCAGACTTGCATAGTTTATATGAAATCAGTGCAGCATCCCTGAACATCCTCATTACTCGGTCATGCCTTGCCGAGAAAAATGACCTGCTCAGTGCTGTTGCTTGGCGTAATTTTAGAGGATTTAATCAGGTGTGATTCCTGTCATCTCAATTAAGGTGCCCTCTCACTTCTCACTTGCCAGTGGCAAAATATAATCACAGCTACTGATTTTTGTGCTATGAATAAGCATTGTTGGCTCCTGGATGCACCTCAGAAACTAAAAGTGCATACACTTAAGGCTACTTTGGGAAAAAGGTACTCTTTCAACAAAAGTGCACTTAAAATGTTTTGGGGAAGGGGCTCTGAGTGGTCCAGCAAACTAAGTCCCTGCTACTATGATCAGATGCTCACTGGTTTGAATGTTAGTGGTAATAAAAATGGTACATTATGGACATTATGTAGAAATTATTTTTAAAGGTGTCACTGAATGTATTTGATTTAGTGTTTTACTCAAATGCATTTTTTAAATCATGTTATTGTTCCTGAGGAAAAAAAACAACAACAAATGGTGGGGATTGATTGAAAAAGGATGATTTGGTTGGTTTATGATAATGTATTTCAATTTTTCTACAGGATTTTTTGTGATATAGATGCTTGCATTACTGCTACTGTGACCTGGCTGGTTGGGGAGCTGATGCTAGGAGTTTCAGCTTTTATCAGGCTTTTTGCTAGTTTGCATCATGCCATCATCAGCATGATGCAAACTATTTATTAAATTACTGCACACTTACAGCACTGAAAAGCACTATTTTACGGTGGCCGAGAAAGCCCAACGCAGTGCAAATTGAAAAGCGCTGCAAAAGCACAAAACACATCCATCAAAATTACAACACAGGCGCAGCAAATAGAAAAACGCGCTGCAAATAGAAAAACGTGCTGCAAATAGAAAAACGCGCTGCAAATAGAACCACAACACAACGGAAGTGAGTCACAACACAACGGAATTTTCCCGGGGGACCTTAAAAGATACTGTACCAGCTAAGCTGCGTCTTCAGTAACGTCTCGGACTTCACTATGTGTACAAAGGACAATAAGTGGCAAACAAGGCGTTTTGTGAAGCAGAACTTTTAATAATATGCACACAACCGTGGTAATCACAGGTAATAAACATTACTTACTTTTCAGAAGCTTGTTTGCCACTTATTGTCCTTTGTATACAGCTGGTACAGCATCTTTTAAGGTCCCCCGGGAAAATTCCGTTGTGTTGTGACTCACTTCCGTTGTGTTGTGGTTCTATTTGCAGCGCGTTTTTCTATTTGCAGCGCCTGTGTTGTAATTTTGATGGATGTGTTTTGTGCTTTTGCAGCGCTTTTCAATTTGCACTGCGCTGGGCTTTCTCGGCCACCGTACTATTTCAGTGAAACCAACAGCGGAAACCCAGGGAAGTGACTGAAATGGTTACAAGCACCATCCATGATCACACACCCAGACACACACACACACACACACACACACAGTTTGGCACGAAGAGAGGGTCCAGTGGTGCACAATGGGACAGCAAGACAATGTGCCCCACTGCCCCTCCTCCCCACACTCTCCACACACATTAGAGTCTCTAACGATGGGCACCACATGGAGTCGAGAAACCAACTACAGCTAAGAAAAAAAAATTGTGTGTTATGTTAGCTGACTTACCACACATAGTAAAACTGACATTTCAACAATAGTGTTTTTGCTGTGTGGCTAGCCTGGCCGAGTACTGCAACAAAAACTTTAAAATTGTCTTTTGGTCATTAATCCAGAGTCTTAGCAGATAGTGTGGTTGTCCTCCAGGTACTTTCTCATCATGCTGTAATTAAAACCAAATGACTGTGTCAGATTTTAGCGTGCTAGTTTTTACGTACTTCACCGGCGAGTAAATATAGGAGTGTAAACATAATAAGTCTACTATTAAGTAAACTACAAAATAGTTGTGTTTTTACAATTGTACTGTTTTACTGCCCATTTTTTGTTATATGTACTTCTGAAGGAGACAGCTTATCTATACCTAAAACCATTTAACTAGTAGTTACTGCTGCCATTACAGCAACATTTGGCTTCTTAAATTGTTCTTTTCCTGATTAAATTGTTCTTTTCATTTGTTGAAAATCCTTTATATGTCTCACACTTTGCAGACAAACATATCCAAAGAGGTTGTAGATGGTTTGATACAGAACCCAAAAGAGTAACACTGTTACTAAACTAAAAGTCTTTTCAGAATAATAGAAACCCCATTTTACTGGCATTGGGCACAGTGTGGGACAGGAGATCCAGTAAAATCCAAGACTAAATAATAATTATTCTCAAATCAGTTTTGACAAATATGTTGTCAGTTCTGTGATCTGTTTTGACAGACTCACTGAACGAGGCATGAAAAAGTGTCTCTGCCAACTCGATTAGCTGAAAGAAAAAAAAAGAGGTTCTTAAAAATGTCTTCAACTCGTGATGATTTACAGCTTGTAATTGGTGCCTTTCTCTCTCTCTTTTAATGACAGCAGCCTTTTATGTTGGATCTACCTTTAGACCAGGCACAGTTCTCATTCAGAAAGATGTAAAAGGTTATATTAAAGCAATAAATCATGATGTGCTGCTGCCTCTGTGACAGCAGAATGACTGTGTGTATGAGATACCTCTGTGTCCCACCATTCCTCTAAGGACCAAACTGCCATGCAGCTGGAAGTCTTTGAAAGGCTTTTTGATGCACATTAGTCATTATTTTTTAATGGTTTTGCTCTTCGTCAAAATAAGCACATTGAGGCGGAATAAACACATAAACTTGAAGCGGACCTAAGTGCCACAGTGTGCACACCCCTAGGTCTAAATTCCTCCTTTGAAAGGCTGTTATGGTTCAGCGCTGAAGAGGTTTTACTGTTTTCCGGAGAAACAGACCACCACATACTGTCTCTCTGTTGGTCTAATATTGTAATAAATGCAAAACTGTTTTTGTAATTTACTCTGTTTGTCTGCTTTTAGAGCTCGGGGCTCAAAACCAACACAAAATGATTAAAAAAGCATTTATAGAAACCTCATTCATGTCTCTATCTTTAGCCTTCAGTCTGCACAGATCCAGAAACATTTCTAGACTCCCATAGAGATTATAAAAAAAAATGTCTGCAAGAAGTTTTTAATTAGTTTTTAAAAGCACGCGGTTGTGCACACAGTCATGTTTGACTCACGGAATACCTCTGAAGAGTGCGATAGGATGAATAAAGTGCAGCTTCATCTGCATTCTATAAAGCTTTACTAATTGGCATGATACGCGGCACTTTTGCAGCCGGCTCCAGCGCTTGCTGTGCCGAACAGTGGTGTACTAATGACTGGTTTGAGCTGCTCATTACAGCTTTGGGAGAACAGTGCCATGGCTAACTCTCAGAGGCACGGAATTTGCATAATTCAGGATTTACAGGCAGCGTGCTATAATTCAAAGCTGTGATGATTATTCTATTATCTGCATCTGTTGCGTCCTGACAATGTCTATGATATGATAATTGCAAAGGTGTCTATTTAAGAGGCGCCTGCGTCCCGGGAAGAAATTAATTATTCAATGCATGTCATGAATTAAAATATATATTTATATCTATATATACATGAACAGTGGAATGCAGTCTTTAACAAAGCAGAGAGTGGCAATTTTCACCTGTGTTAAGGGCACGCTCTCTGGGGAAAAAAATGAACATTAAACAGTGGAAATTAAATAAGGAGCAAAGATAATGTGCTATGAGGTGCATGGTTAAGAAAATGGTGAAGATGTGTTACTATTTGCTATATAACATTATTTAGTATATGGCCAATAATATATGCACTTTTAACATATTATTAAAAAATGTAGAGATGCACTGGTAGCAGGTAATCATATCTGATTTTTTTTCTATGTAATATTCCATGTGCTGCTCCTGCTGCCCTATAAGAAAGACTCTTTCTATGAAAGGCTATGTTCACATTACCAAGCTGAAGTGACTCAAATCAGATTTTCCACTCAATGTGGCTCAGATCTGATTTTTTCATGGCTGTGTGAACTTGCCAAATCAGATTTTTTCAAATCAGATCTGAGACACTTCCATATATGGTCCTAAATCAGATATGTATCTGATCCATGGAAATGTGACATAATTTTTTTTTTTTTGCTTTTACATATGTGCTACATGCTTCTCTCTTGTACCCACACATCTCTTGATGCAGCTATAGCAGGAAAAACAGCACCTCCTCGACCTGAGCATGTACTTCAGACCAGCTGTTTTCTCTCTACTCAAGCAAAAGATGCTCCACATATGAGCTGATGCATCCATTTCCCTTTATAAAGCTACGAGTCGTCTCTCAAATATAAAGTTTTTTTGTTGTTTGTGAAGAAGGCGATGTTTATACATGTATCAATGTGCGCATGTGAGGCGTTTTAGATTCGTTCACATTGCACACACATACAGATCACTTACATTTGTGAATGTGAACCGCCAAGATAGCCAAATCAGATCCGAGCAAAAATATGTTTTGAGCAACTGTTCCACCTTAAAAGCGCCAAAAATTGTATCTACAGCCTGAAGCCTGTGTGCCGCCACAGCAGCATGGAATGGTAAATTATGGTAAATTAGCAGCAATTAAGGTGGGATAGCAAATTCATGCAAGGAAAAGTGCATATCGTCGCTGTCCTATGAAAAACACTTATCTCCATTTTTGTCGATTTTTAGTTTACTACATAATTTGAACATACAAACTTTCCCTTACACTGTGCCAAAATTTCTTGATGAACGGACCAATAGAAACTCTTCAAAATGACCTGAAATAAGCTCTTTTTTACATTGACTTCAATTGAAAGTTGACAAGGTTTTTTCTCTCTCCTGTAAAGTTGCTGTTTTGGAGATAAGTGTTTTTCATTGGACAGCAACGATATCTAAGTAGACAGCAAGCTACTTACACGTAATGCTGTAGTTTGAGCAGCTTGTGTACCTTAACTTAGACGCAAACCACCTGACCAATAATGAGCCAGCAGACAAGTAAACAAGAGGAACCCTTATTATACCATTATACCATGAAATGGTATGATCCAAGGGGTGCTTGAAAATATACCACAATATTCTTCCAGGTATAGATACAGTATTGTTTCTGTAGTATTTAATATATATATATATAAATTATATTTAAATGTTTTGACCCAAACAATTGTTTTGGGTTGAAGTCTTAATTGGACCCCCCCCCAATCCGCCGTAAATTGCACACTTCCTAAAGCTTGCCCAGTCACCAGATTTATCACTTCAGATTAATACACTAGTTCACAGCTATATCACTTTGTGTGGAAGATAGTATGTCATGCAGCATCAACATACGTATATAATGGTCTACTTCTAGTCCTGGTTATTGCTGGTTTGGTGTATGTTGATTTTATTTAATTGTCTGATGCCAAATAGTAATTAAAAAAAAAAACATAAAAACCTGCTTACATCTACAAAACAGTTCCAATATTACTGGTCATACCTATTGACAATTTTGTTTTATATTCTAACATTGTTCCTAAAATATTTTTTATCAATTTTTGGGGGGATTTATTTAACATCCCTGGCTTTAACACTTTTAAAAAATTATATTTTACAGCAAAGACGGTTTTCACGGGTGGCCAAAATATAATAGCTGCAGCGAACAGCAAGGTTTAAAGACCCATTGTAAGATACAGATGAACAGAAACAGATGGAGAGGAAGCAAAGCCAGTGAAGGACGACACTCTCACCTGCTGGATTCCCCCCTCATCATTCCCATTCTCTCTCTTTTTCTCTCTCACTCATTTCTCTTTGCACCCCCCTCCCTCTTTCTCTTCTTGTCACTTCATAACACTGCATTGTATTAGGTCAGCACCTCTGATGTCTTTTGATTGCTTTTTTTTCCTGCTGGGTAAAGAGCTGTGAAATAGCGCAGCTGCTCAAGTGTCTGTGTCATCTTTAGCCTTTATCATCTGCCTGTCATCTTTATCAACTACCACTCGTCCTTTTTACTCCTATTCAAAGTCCTCAAGTAAATTACGAGCTGTGTAACTGACTTTCTCTGACGCAGTGACTGCATTTCTGTCAAAGTTGTCAGAATTAACGTGGAATCTGATGTTTGTAGCATTTGTCACATTGAAGATTAGACTAAGTCTAGCTAGAATTACTGTCCACAAAACAATTAGTATAATAGCATGGTAGTAATTCTAGATCTGTTCTAATCTAAGTTTAGTCTAGCATCACACTATACAGATAAGAGATCAAAAGCTTGACTCTAAATGCTATGTTCACTTATCATATGCCTAAACCCTCTAACGTCTATTAACCCCAAATGGTTAGCTGGTTAGAGTGTTGTCATTAATATACTCTAATTGTTAGTGTTAGAGTTGCTGGTGGATCCAAGTTTAGAGCAAAGTGGAAGATTTTATTTTAAATTTATATGTTTATCAGTAATATATTTATATGTATTTTTTAACGTACAGAACAAAAGAACAAAGGAAAAGCCACTTTTGGCATAAAGACAGCTTTCAGCTTAAAAGAAACCAGACTAAAACACTGAGCACAGCCCAGTCCTCTCTGTATCTCTTTCTTTTATTTGTTTTAACTCTTAGTGCTTTTTTTTTATAAATCCTCCTTTAACCTTATATTTGTCTTTGTTTTTTTTTGTCTATGGTTTCTTTTTTCTTTTCTTTTGTTAGATGTTTCTTTCTATTCTCTTTTTTGTTTCTTTTTTAAATCATTTTAATACCCTCTGTTACCGGTCACCCCTCTACAAAGGTGCGACAGAGTAGTGTGGTTTGACTGTTTTTTTTTACACTGCTGCAAAGTGTGGCTGATTGGTGCTGATCACCGCCTGGAATTCTGGGAGTTGGAGTTTTGAGACCCAACTCTGCCATTTCTCCCCCTACGTCTGCCTGCCCCCCTGCACTCTAAAAAACAGAGGTATGATATGAGTACTTTTTTGTACTCATAGGTACACTCTTCATAATTGTACCCTCAAAGGTACAATATTGGTCTTTACAGGGTCAGATTTGTTCCCTCTGAAGTACAAAGGCTTTCCTAACAGCAATAAGTACAAATTTGTACCATTTAACTAGACAAAGGGTACATTCAGTATTATGTATCACTGTAATAATAAACAATATATATTTTAATTGCACATTTTTTTATTTGAAAGCCAGAAAATTTTGGATCATCAAGTTTTTGAGCCATATTTAGTTGATGATAATGTTTATAATTTTTATAATCTTTACTGGCACGAAAAACATGGGCACAAAAAAGGACTCAGTATAAGGTACAGCCCAGCGACAAGCTTTGTACTCTTTTAAGTACAAATCTGTACTTCCTTTTCTTAGTGTGTGCTGGTAGTCTGCAAATGTTTAACTTTTATTATGTATTAAGTATTTATAATACATAAAAGGTCTCAAAGTTGGAAATATACAGAGATTTCATAAATGTTTTAAAACTTTTGATACCATCACTTTCACATTGTTTATTAATATCCTTGCTTTAGCTGAAAACATTAATGTATTTGTAACATTTATGCTGCTTTTGTTGACTTACAGTACAATTGTACTTTCAGTTTGTTTACAGTATAAAAACATTATGTTGTTCTCTGTTTTATTTATGACGCTGATAGATTAACTGTGGGAGCAAAGTTCTGATCCTCGCTCCAGATATATGTTATGAATTGGATATAAAGTAATTTATTATAAATGTGACCTTGACCCACCATTTAAGGCAATATGACTACGCCACTCCCTTGTTATATCGGGTGGGAGACCCCTAATAAAAAAAAAGGTTGACCAAAATGCCCACAATTCAACCTTTGATCGTAATCTATTAGTCCCACATACACCCTCTAACAGTTAAGGACACAAGTACATTCTCATGGAGTCTGATGCAAACAAGGAATCTTTATTTTCTTGTTTTTAAATGTCAGAGTACACTCTCAACCCACAACGGGGTAAACAACCATACACAATTCTATAAACACAATTTTACTCATTCAGTATTTAGATTATAAAATAAAACGTAGATAATTTTATTAGGGTAGCTAAAAAATGTTCCAAGACAATAAAATTATTCAAGTATCAAATGGTGGTTCCCCAAGAAAGAGGAATGTACCCACTTTAATCTCGAGCAACCAAGGGCTCACACTCAGTACGGCTGTATCACCTCACACTACACTCACATGCATATAAATATACTGCGATGAAAATAACAAAAAAAAAAGAAAAAAAAATCACAACCTACACAAAGCAAATCCCAAACTTAGAAAAATAAATATACACACTCATTAAACCCATACATCCAGAATTGAAAACCAAATACAATACTGAGGTGAATCCCAATTACTCAGAGCTTACTGAGGTTATACTCCATAAAAAAAAAAAAGGAAACCTAACCATTATTGAATTAGTAACTTGGGTTGATTCAGGCACCCCACTAATATCAGCAGTAGGTTAAATCGGTATTTTGGGTTATATCAACCAAATTCTAGTTAGGACTAGGACTGGGTCTCCCACAAGGTTGAGACTACAGCAGGGAGTATAACACTAGAATTAAACTATATAATAAAACATTCTAAAAACAGTATGTAGAACAGTGGCTACTATCACAGGCATGCGCCATCCTGTAAGGCACACATAGACACAAGTACCCAATTATTCCTTTGAGTTTTTCTTAAAAATCAGTATTAGCTTATTTTAACTTCAATATTTACCTGTGCAACAGCAGTATTTGCCCAATTAAGAGTATTCCTTCAGCTCCTGCCCACCCTCCAGGTGAAGCTCTCACTGTAATATGTACAATCAACTTTAGTTAATTTGATATAAGCTAATATTACCCCCCCCCCCCCACACACCAAACATGGATAATCTCATACCTGATAATAAATGCCCACGCTAAGCTCTCCTAGGCAGCCTCGCAATCACCCTCCTGCAATCTAAACACCGTGTATATATATATATATAAGTCTAAACAGTTAAAACCTGCTAAACTTTTATAAGGCAGAAAGCACAACATACCCTCATATGGTTAGCTCATACACAAGCTCACGCAGTCTCCCTCCACTCCAGAAGCTCCTCACTCCCCTCAGGAGGTTTCACACCTCGGATCCAGAATCGCAACAGTCTATTTTCTAAAAAAACTCACTCGAGTTATAAAACAAGGATATAATTATCCGCATTAAACCAGTTACCGGTACTACACACCGTGCCTGCGGCCCACCGGTGACCCAACGAGACCAAACGATCCTTGGCAAACTACCGCGAGACTAAAATGCCCCTCTAAAATGGCCGCCCCCACCACCGAACTTCAAAATAAAAGTCCCCCCCCCCTAATCTCTAGCACTCTCCCTATGGGCTTCCCCACTGCTATGGCTGCCCCCAGGGATTCCTTTCAAAATAAAAGTTTTACTTGTAGCCCTACCGGCTACATTCAACCCCACTTTGAAATGTCACCGTCTCGGTGACCTTCCCTGCTCTTACCAGGGTCTAAAAAACCCTTGCACTGTATTAAGGACCGGGTGAACTGTAGTCCCCTCTGACCCCCTTGGATCAGCCATTGGGCGGGGGAGATTATGAGGGTTTGAGTGTTTACCTGCTGTGGTTCTTGTTGAGCGCCTCAGTGCTACCTGTACTGGCTGAGGTGGACAAACTTCTGGTTGGGGAGGCTGCGGATCTGTAGTAGGAATGTCAGTTTCAAGCTCTACTACCCAACGTTGGGACTCCTCCTCCTCAATTGTGCTCTGGCTACCTTCCCATTGCTCCTCTTCTGGGGCCCCCTGCTTTTCTTTCGGGACGTCTGCGGGGCCAGCAACATCTTGTCCCGGAACCACTCGCAATTCTGTCCGGTGAATGTTTCTATCTGGCCCTTGTTCTCCTTCTGGGCGAATTGTATATACTCTACCATCTCCATCTAAACACTTCACCACCTTGTACCGAATGCCATCCCACACATCTTGAATTTTATTACGGCCTTGCACATGATTCTTCCTAAAAACAACAGTCCCAACAGGAAGTACTGGGGCTATCCCAGTCTGATGTTTCTGAGCCCGTTGGGTGCTTGCTGCTTTCAAGTGGCATTCCGCACTGGCATAAGCGAATTGAAGAAATTCTTTCTGTTCCGTCACCCAATCTTCCACTGATCCGTCCATAAACTGCTCCTCCACTCTCCCCAGCAATGAGTCGATGGGCAATTGTGGTTTTCGGCCAAACATGAGCTCATATGGAGTGTGGCCAGTGGATTGATGCACGGTAGTATTGTATGCAAAAATTAACTGTGGAAGATGTTGGGGCCACCTGCGCTTCTTTTCCACTGGCAACGTTCGCAGCAAGTCATGCATCGTCCGGTTGAACCTTTCACACTGTCCATTTCCGGCTGGATGGTACGGAGTAGTGCGGCTTTTCTCCACCCCATACACCTTACAAAGAGCCTTCATCAGTTCTCCTTCAAAATTTCGACCTTGGTCTGAATGTATTCGCTGAGGGATACCATACAGATAGAACCATTTTTCGGTCAGAATACGCACCACTGTACTGGCCTTTTGGTCGGTGGTGGGGTAAGCCTGAGTGAACTTTGAAAATATATCAGTCACGACCAACACATTCTCTCGGCCATCACTCGCCCGCTCTAGTACTGTGAAGTCCACTGCCACAATCTCCAAGGGTTTACAAGCAATTAGACTACCTGGAAAAGTTCGCACCTTTGGGTACACCGCTTTGGCGGCCACACAACGAGAACACTGTTGGCACCACTGCTCGATCTCCTTCCTCATCTGGGGCCAATAACATCGCTCTCTTACCAGGTGAGTGGTTCTCTCACACCCTTGGTGTCCGTGATTATCGTGGAGAGCTGTCAACACCTCAGATATTAATACCTCTGGCAACAACAGCTGTAACACTTCTTTACATTCCCCTGGCATATGAGTTAGTCTGTACAGTACTCCACTATGGTTTCTGATCCTTTTCCACTGGTTGGTCAGTTCTAGAACTGGCCGTGCCTCTGTTTTTCGTTCTTCTGCCGAAGGCGGGTAGCCCCTTCTCCAGTACACCAAAAATGCCCCAATAATGGGGTCATCTGCTTGCAGAGCCATTAAGTCGGCCTTTCGTCGCAAAGGGAGAGTGTTCATTTCGGCAATCATTCCAGTGTTTTGTACCCCTGGCAATTCCTGGTCAATACATGGTACTGCAATCCCTGGTGTTACTTCTTGGATCGTCACAGGGGGTGGCCGCTCGACCTGCCGAGATAAAGCGTCAGCATTGCGATTCGCCCCTCCAGGGCGATACTTGATATCAAAGTCAAAGAGGGCCAGTTGGGATGCCCACCGCTGCTCTACTGCTCCCAATTTTGCTGTCTGTAGGTAGCTCAATGGATTATTGTCAGTAAATACCATGAATTTGGCCCCCAACAGGTACTCACGGAACTTCTCGGTTATTGCCCATTTCAGCCCCAGGAGTTCCAACTTCATAGAGCTATAGTTTGACATGTTTCTCTCTGTTGGGTGAAGCCCTCTACTGGCGTAAGCAACAGGTCTTTTCTTTCCTTCGTGTTCCTGCGACAGAACGGCCCCAAGACCACTATGGCTTGCATCAATTTCCAAGATAAATGGCTTTGAAAAATCAGCATACGCTAGCACTGGTGCAGTCACTAACTTATTTTTCAAAGCATTAAAGGCGACCTCACACAGATTATCCCACCTCCCTTCCAAAGACCTGTTACTCATCTTCCTTTTACCCTCTTGCAAGGTTGCTACCAGCTTATGCAAAGGGGCGGCGATTTTGGCAAACTGGTCCACAAAGCGGCGATAATACGACGCAAACCCGAGAAAGGATCTAAGTTCTTTTACCGTCTCGGGACGTCTCCATTCTGCAACCGCTCGAATCTTTTCAGGATCTGTTGCCACCCCATTCGAAGAAATCACATGTCCCAAATAGTGAACCTCTGACTGAAAGAAATGGCACTTCTCAAGTTTCAATTTTAAATTGTACTGTTGCAGTCTTCCCAGTACCATTTCCAGACGCTGTAGGTGAGTGTCAAATGATGGAGAAAAAATAACTATGTCATCCAAATATAATAATAGCGAATGGAACCGTTTATCACCAAAAATACGCTCCATTAAACGCTGAAAAGTACTCGGGGCGTTACAAAGTCCAAAGGGCATTCGATTGAACTCGAAGAGCCCAAATGGGGTACAGAAAGCAGTCTTTTGTTTATCTTTTTCAGCCATGGGAACTTGGTTATAGCCACTGGTAAGATCAAGGGTGGAAAACAGTCTTGCCCCTGCCAAAGCATCCAAGGACTCCTCTATCCTTGGCAGAGGATAAGCGTCTTTTCGAGTCTTGGCGTTTAACTGTCGATAGTCCACGCACAGCCGTATCGTCCCATCCTTCTTCTGGACCACGACAATTGGAGACGAGTAGGGGCTACAGCTCACCCGGACAATCTCCCTATCCACCAAATCTTGAATATGGGCTTTGACCTGCTCATACTGTGACGGCGGGAGACGGCGGTACCGCTGACGAACTGGAATATCATCTAAAACAGGAATCTCATGGGCGATCAAGTTAGTACACCCCACATCACCCTCACTATGGCTGAACACTCCACTAAACTGTTGGAGTAGAGCCTTTCCTTGCTGTTCCTGCTCTGTAGACAATGTAGGCCAAGAAAGACTAGACAAATCCAATTCGCTATGTCCGACACTCAAGGACCTAATCACTGCTACTCGCCCTTCTACTCCAGTCTGTTCCTCAAAAGACAGTACCTGCCTACTCGTCTGCTGTTCTGCACAAAACAATGCTCCAAGCACAGTAGCGGGAGGGATCCATATATCCCTAGTTTCTACATTTACCACTGGTACAACCAACTGTCCTCTATTAAACGAAAGAAAAGCTCTAGATAATAAAATACCTGGAGGGAGCCTTCCATTGCCCGGTTCAAGGAGCACAGACTGCAGTGATGGCCCCAAATGCTGGTTTCCTATGGCCTCCACCAACTTCACTGATCCTGCAGGGACACGCACTGCTGTACGCCCGGCCACCTTAGCTGGTCCTAGATACCCGGTTGCTGGCAAACACTCTAATTTTTGGCATTCGGCAAACACCTGTCTCCAGGCATTCCTTTTTGACTGCAAAAGAGTGGTCTGGAACAAGGAAGAACCATGCTGCTGGAATATTTCGCTGTAACATGGGCTAATCACATTCATGCCTAGTAAACCTGGAACCTTGGACTTTTGGACTCTAGTGTGGGGATCACTAGGATCCCTTACTACCAAGACACCCATCCCTGGTAAAGTTCTACCCAAGACTTGAAGGTCAACCTCTAGATAACCCAAATAAGGAACTTCCAACCCATTAGCTGCTCTGAGTTGAAGCCAGCGACACTCTTGAAGTTGGCCTGATAGAGACTGTAAATGTTCATCAAAGAATTTTTCTGTCACGGTGGTTACCATGGAGCCTGTGTCTAACAGACAAGACACCGGAACCCCTCCCATCACTACTTCTACTACCGGGCACTCCCCCATAAGCTTTGACCCATCCCCAGAAGTTAACCTTGAGCCCACTTTACCCTGACCTGATGTTTGGCTCTCGCCACCAGAGGGTTCTAGTTTCCCTGCGGCTCTGAAATGCTGGCCACCACACCCGTCCTAGGACTGGAGCGACTGTCCCCCCCTCTAGGCACCATACCTGGTCCCCTTCCTGCCCTACAAAACCTTGCAATGTGTCCTACCTGGTTGCACCGCAAACAAATAGGCTTCCCTGTAGGATCGTAACGAAACTGTCCAGCTGCATTAGCCATAGGTTCCCTATGAGGCGGAGGGTGGGTGCTAGTCAAGGAAAGATGGTTCATCAGCATGTCTAACTGTGCTTGCTGCTTTCTCAGGCACTCCTTTAATTCAGATAGTTCCGTATTAGCTTTAGGTGTTACAGTCTGGCTTTCCATGTTACACTCACCCATGACTTCAACCTGAGTGTCACAAGAATACGCCCTGGCCCTTGGATTGCCCACATGCTCGCCTTCTTCCACCCATCGGATGGCTTCGCTGCGAATAATCAAAAAAGAAACATTAGGGTCAAGTCTCACTGATCGCTTAAGTTCCCTTCGAAGCATACCATCTCTTACGTGTTCAATAAATTGATCACGCACCAGATGGTCTGTATTTGAAATCAACCGGGGGCTTCTACGTTTGATTGCTTCCATAAGGGACAGCAAAACGTGGGAATACTCACGTAAAGATTCCCCGTCTAGTTGTCTACGCTGAAAAAATTGTTTCTGAAGGCCTATATAGGATTGAGAACATCCATAAATTTCTTTTAAAATATCTAAAATTTTCTTCGGGTCATTTCTTTCACTAATGGGGCGGAATTTGATTTCATTTTTAGCCTCACCGTCCAATTGATCATATATGAACAAAGCTTGCTCGATTTGAGACATGTGACGGCTCTCCAAGGACCGATGGACCTCTTCAACCCAGTCCTCCACTGTTAACACATCAGTAGGTTTCCCTGAAAATCTAGGGCATTTTCTCTCTCTAGGCATATATACATATCGTTCAGTTACCCCACGTGTCTCTGAAAGATTAACACTCCCTTCAGTAGCATTATCACTAGCACTAGCACTAGCCCCTACATTGGAGCGCAAACGTTCATTATCAGCTTGTAGCTGTTGTACACGCTCAGCCAAAACTCTAAGCTGCTCTTCCATATCAGAATCTACTACAGACATTAAGAGAGCGGAAAGGGAAAAGGGAAAAAAACAAAAAATATATATATATATATATATATTTTTTTTTTTTTTTTGTTATATCTATCTATCTATATGTATATTTCCAGAGTCCCAAGATAAGCAGCAAAACAAATTACTTCTCCAACCCCAAAAGAAAAACAAAGAAGGGAAAAAAAAAAATCTTCTTTGAAGGTTTGGTCCTGGATCCCAGCTGGTCTTCAGATAATAGCCACTGTTCTCTGTTCTCCCTTATATATAAACCATGGGGTGCCAAAATTCAACACAACTACAGCCACTATTAGTATACGATTATATCTTACTATAAGTATAATTTTTCCTTTCTTGCATCAAAACTCCATCCTGCCGACTACGCCATAAATGTGACCTTGACCCACCATTTAAGGCAATATGACTACGCCACTCCCTTGTTATATCGGGTGGGAGACCCCTAATAAAAAAAAAGGTTGACCAAAATGCCCACAATTCAACCTTTGATCGTAATCTATTAGTCCCACATACACCCTCTAACAGTTAAGGACACAAGTACATTCTCATGGAGTCTGATGCAAACAAGGAATCTTTATTTTCTTGTTTTTAAATGTCAGAGTACACTCTCAACCCACAACGGGGTAAACAACCATACACAATTCTATAAACACAATTTTACTCATTCAGTATTTAGATTATAAAATAAAACGTAGATAATTTTATTAGGGTAGCTAAAAAATGTTCCAAGACAATAAAATTATTCAAGTATCAAATGGTGGTTCCCCAAGAAAGAGGAATGTACCCACTTTAATCTCGAGCAACCAAGGGCTCACACTCAGTACGGCTGTATCACCTCACACTACACTCACATGCATATAAATATACTGCGATGAAAATAACAAAAAAAAAAGAAAAAAAAATCACAACCTACACAAAGCAAATCCCAAACTTAGAAAAATAAATATACACACTCATTAAACCCATACATCCAGAATTGAAAACCAAATACAATACTGAGGTGAATCCCAATTACTCAGAGCTTACTGAGGTTATACTCCATAAAAAAAAAAAAGGAAACCTAACCATTATTGAATTAGTAACTTGGGTTGATTCAGGCACCCCACTAATATCAGCAGTAGGTTAAATCGGTATTTTGGGTTATATCAACCAAATTCTAGTTAGGACTAGGACTGGGTCTCCCACAAGGTTGAGACTACAGCAGGGAGTATAACACTAGAATTAAACTATATAATAAAACATTCTAAAAACAGTATGTAGAACAGTGGCTACTATCACAGGCATGCGCCATCCTGTAAGGCACACATAGACACAAGTACCCAATTATTCCTTTGAGTTTTTCTTAAAAATCAGTATTAGCTTATTTTAACTTCAATATTTACCTGTGCAACAGCAGTATTTGGCCAATTAAGAGTATTCCTTCAGCTCCTGCCCACCCTCCAGGTGAAGCTCTCACTGTAATATGTACAATCAACTTTAGTTAATTTGATATAAGCTAATATTACCCCCCCCCCCCCACACACCAAACATGGATAATCTCATACCTGATAATAAATGCCCACGCTAAGCTCTCCTAGGCAGCCTCGCAATCACCCTCCTGCAATCTAAACACCGTGTATATATATATATATAAGTCTAAACAGTTAAAACCTGCTAAACTTTTATAAGGCAGAAAGCACAACATACCCTCATATGGTTAGCTCATACACAAGCTCACGCAGTCTCCCTCCACTCCAGAAGCTCCTCACTCCCCTCAGGAGGTTTCACACCTCGGATCCAGAATCGCAACAGTCTATTTTCTAAAAAAACTCACTCGAGTTATAAAACAAGGATATAATTATCCGCATTAAACCAGTTACCGGTACTACACACCGTGCCTGCGGCCCACCGGTGACCCAACGAGACCAAACGATCCTTGGCAAACTACCGCGAGACTAAAATGCCCCTCTAAAATGGCCGCCCCCACCACCGAACTTCAAAATAAAAGTCCCCCCCCCCTAATCTCTAGCACTCTCCCTATGGGCTTCCCCACTGCTATGGCTGCCCCCAGGGATTCCTTTCAAAATAAAAGTTTTACTTGTAGCCCTACCGGCTACATAAATATGATATGTACAGTAGATACAGTATCATTTGCAATAGATCCTAAATCATTTTACATAGATACATAATCATTTATAGTAAATACCTTGAAATGGCCCATGGTTCAATAAGCCGAATTTGTCAAAATGTTACTTGAGTACTCATTGACTTATGTGAATAATTAGTTTTAAAAAAAGTATTTTGCATAATGGTAAAATTATTGACAGCCTCATACGCTGATTCTAAAATGCATTGTTTGATTTTGTATTGGGATGTGGGTTTAGGGTATTATTTTTGGTGTAAATTCTATAAAAACAAAGGAAATTTAAAACTACTGCGTACAGACAGGATCACTTCACAGGAAATACAGAGGAACACAAGGATTAGAACTCATCTTTACATCAGGTCCCAGTCTTTATTCATCCTAGATTGCCTATACCCCTACTGAAACCACAATCTAAACCTTTGTTCAGAGATTCTTCACATTACCCCACTGCTTTGATATCGCTCTGTGGTGCAATATTTATGAAGTGGCCTGGCACCTGGGCAATTAGGGCGAACTGGCCTGATTCTCTTGTATTTAATCTAGAATCTGGGTCCAGCACTGGAACGACAGGCCACTTTCATCCGCGCTGCATGCAGCCCCCCGTTTGATCTTAGCCTCCAGACTCGTTTTAAAGGACTACAAGGAACAGCAGCAGCCCTGTCATTACCCAGCACTTTTATCTGCTTCAAAGCCACTGACTACACAATGCCATAAATCATAATATAAATGCCAGCTGCTTACAGTTTTAGCTGTAGAGTGTGGGCCATTGACAGCTTACAGTAACGCTGTCTCTGATGAGTTGCCTCTCAGTGTCCTGATTTAAAGATTATTACGTAATTGAGGGAGCGTGAGCCATATTTCACTGGCCTAATAGCTGATTATGTTCCACAGGAATGGGCCCTGCCCATTAGTCCTTATATAACATTATGCAGCATATATCTGAGGCTCTAAAATAAAATATGACGTAATATAAATTAAAAACAAATATTGCACATTATTTATTTTGATAAATTACTGATATTTTAAATATAAAACAATATGGAGATTGTGATGTCACTGAGGTTAATGGGTACTTTTTTAATGGGACAGGTATCACAAAATGACAGCGTAGACAGGAAATTTCATGACATGTTTAAATACTTTTTATATTTTTATGAAAATAACCAAATGAACATTTGAAATGGCATGTTATATTTACATTGTACTTATGACTGGTATAAGTAATAAATACACTATTGGAAAGGACCCACTTTGTACCGATAATGTGACTTCTTATTCAAATCAATCTTTAAATGTTAATTATATATATATATATATATATATATATATATATATATATATATATATATATATATATATATATATATATATATATGAAGAGTTTAATTCCAAAACGCGATAAACGCCATAAAAAAAAAAAATGAGTTAGAGCCAGAATCAGAATGTTATGTGCCCACTCTTGAAAAGCCAATATTCAATTTTCATCAAAACGCCACATCCGCCGTGTAATACTGCCCTGCTTTCTCTCTTTCTTTCCAAAACGCGATAAACGCCAGTCTTGTTTTCCCGCAGAACGCCACATCTCCACTCATCCAATCACAGTGCAGCATTCCACGAGCTATCTAATGTAAACACGCGCGCTGTTGAGTCGGCCGGCATTTCGTGTAGCCTACTTTCACTTTCGTTTTTCACTCTCAAAGTCCGTGAAAATGAGCGGTTTTGATGGCATAGAGGAGCCTGTTCGTGAAGCAGTTATTGAAAAAAAGAGAAAGCCATTAAAAAGGTCTAATGGACGTGAAAAGGTAAAGAAAATGAGGCATTCAGGAGGGGGGGAAATACCGGCTGTCATCTGCAGTTCACACACACACACACACCCACACACACACACACACACAATACTACACTACACTACACTACACTACATTACACTACAGCACATTAATGTAACGTGATTTGGGGGATTTTATAGTGTTAATGTCTTGTTCTTTAATGAAATTTTGCACTTTTTCGAAAAGAAATGTTTTGAAATTTGTGTTTTTAGGCCCAATGGTTAAACTGTTATATTCAGATGTACAATTTACTGTTATTTATTATTGTATTTTGCACATTATTAGTAAAAAAAAAATTCTATTGATGCCAAAGGATATATAAGACATTTTGAAAAAAAAACTTGGCGTGGATTTATTGCGTTTTGCGAAAAAAACGAATTTTTTTTAAAAATAAATCTTTAAAATTTAAAATCCTCATTTGATTTTTTTGTGTTATTTTAACCTTAGTATGGTATTTGATAGTTTGAAACAGACAACGGTGGTTTTCAGCCTACCACTTTCTTGCTAAAGAAAACCCTTTTTTACTCAAATTGATAAAAATGGATTTATAGCGTTTTGGAACCAAACTCTTCATATACATATATATATATATATATATATATATATATATATATATATATATATATATATATATATATATATATATATATATATATATATGATATATAGAAATGATGGGTTTCTTTTATATAATCAAGAGGAAGATGGATGATCACAAGCCATCAAACCAAGCTGAACTGCTTGAATTTTTGCACCAGGAGTGGCATAAAGTAATGCAAAAGCAGTGTGTAAGACTGGTGGAGGAGAACATGCCAAGATGTAACTCTTAAAACTTTATGAATATGAACTTGTTTTCTTTGCATTATTTAAGGTCTAAAAGCTCTGCATCTTTTTTTGTTATTTCAGCCATTTCTCATTTTCTGCAAATAAATGCTCTAAATTACAATATTTTTTTGGGAAATTTGGGAGAAATGTTGTCTGTAGTTTATAAAATAAAACAACAATGTTCATTTTACTTAAACATATACCTATAAATACCAAAATCAAAGAAACTGATTCAGAAGTTATAAAGTGGTCTCTTATTTTTTTCCAGAGCTGTATATATATATATATATATAGTATGTACTCACTGTTATAAAAATGTCGGTTGGCCGCGCAATAACACAGCCAAATGTCACAGATATGTAGCTTATGGTGCATTGTATGAAAGCTTGTCAATACCCAGGATTACTGTAATTCCTTGGTTTGATGTTGACGGCTGGTTATAAGCCTGATGTCTCGGGGGCTGTGGTCGCGCAGTGCAGTAAACCCTCCTGGTGGATATAAAAGTGTATTGCTCAGCACAGTTATAGTCTTCTCTTTATTACAGCTGAACATAAACACCCTTCAGTGTTTCAAGTGTCTCTAGACTAGTACTTGCTTTTATAAATGATGCAATACCATCAAAAGACTAGAGCACAATACACAGTGCTTTTACAGTAGAGCATACACCAGGCTTTTACTCAAAGACAATATAAAAAATGTCTGAATATACAGTACATGAGTCTTTTAGTAACAGTTTTTGTGAGGGAACATCAATGTGCTCTATTTACTCTTATGTAAATGTAGATGAGATTGATTCTTGGCAGCTTGATGGACAGAGAGAGAGTCTGTCCAACCAGCCATCACAGCAGCAAACACATTTCTTACTGAGCTTGTTGCTTAGCTACCAACTATTTCCATAGGTTTTCACTCTGATTCGGTAAAAGCCTTAGATGAAACAGAGCTCCAAATCTGAGATTCTGCAAATTGATACCACCTTTTACATTAGTGTAAATATATTCCATCAAAATAAATCAAATCAATTTCATTTTCCACTGGACTGATATGTTCTGCTCTGATCAACTTAACGTCACAATCAGCAGTTTGGGAAGAACACCTCCATACTGAATCTTCCAGAAGGATGAAGCTGAGACACAGGTTGGCACCTAAAAGTCATAGACAGAGCTCTGAACACAATACATAACAATAAACAGAAAAAAAATCATTTGTAAAAAGTCATTTGTAGTTGTTACTGAATCATTTCTAGTAGATATAAGTGAATAACGTATATTAGTTTCTGAAACACTGGCAATATATATTAAAGCATTTATAGTAAATACTAAATAATTTATAGTAGTTATTGAAGAACTGACAATTGATATGAAATCATTTTTAGTAGAAACTGAGTCATTAGTAGTAGTTACTGCATCTTTTATTAAAGACTACAAAATTGTTTGTAATAGATAATAAGTTATTTGTAGTAGATGCAGAATCATTTACATATACAGCTCTGAAAAAAAGAGACCACTTCAGTTTCTGAATCAGTTTCTCTGATTTAGCTATTTATAGGTATATGTTTGAGAAAACATAACATTGTTGTTTTATTCTATGAACTACAGACAACATTTTGCCAACATATTGTCATTTAGAGCATTTATTTGCAAAAAATTAGAAATGGCTAAAATAACAAGAAATTCACAGAGCTTTCAAACTTCAAATAATGCAAAAGAAAACAAGTTAATATTCCTTAAGTTTTAGGAGTTCAGAAATCAATATTTTGTGGAATAATCCTGGTTTTTAATCACAGTTTTAATGCATCTTGGCATGTTCTTCTCCACCAGTTTTACACACTGCTTTTGGATAATTTTATGCCACTCCTGGAGCAGACATTTAAGCAGTTCAGCTTGGTTTGATGGCTTGTACTTATCCAACGTCTTCTTGATTATATTCCAGAGGTTTTCAATTTGGTAAAATCAAAGAAAATCATAATTTTTAAGTGGTGTTTTATTTTTTTAATTGCATAAAAGATGCATAATCGGTTAGAGTAGTCACTATATTATATAAGTCTTAAAATTGAGACTTAGCTTTGTTTTAAGAAACGTTATTTAAGTATAAAACTCAAATCAATTAGACAGATTCACTGTTCTTGAAGCAGGTCAATTCCACGACAACAATAAAACAATAAAAAATATATATATATACGGGTTATAGACAGGGCCCCTCACAGAATTTCATCAGAAGATAGATAGATGCCACAGTAAGCAGTGTGGGAATAAACACCCTCTAATACTAAATCTTTCAGAAGGAAGAAGGTGAGTGGCAGATTGGCACCTAAAGCTCATAGACAGAGCTCTGAACACAAGACAACACAATCACTGACAGTGAACAAGAAAAAAAAACAGCATAATCAAACTGCTCCATTGTTTTGGCAGACATGGGGGTAGAACAGTTGGAACAGGAGGCATCTGAAAGTGCGTCAGCTGTGTAAACAAAGAGCCCCTCGCAAAGACAGAGGCTTTAAAAATATATGCAGATTGGAATACATTGGAAGAAATCAGAAGAAGTTGCTTCTGGTGCTTTCAGGTACATCAGCATGCTTGTCTTTATTTATTTATTTTATTTTTTTCGAATGGGATGAAATATTCAAGTTGACTTACGGCTGATTTGTACATTCAGTGTGTACAGTCATTGGCTGCCGACTGTAGAGAGAGTATGATGAAAATGGAATAGGAATGAATGAGGCATTCCCCAGCTGCATAAGTAACTTCACTGGCAGATGATTACTATTTAAGGGGTTTGTACACAGAGAGCTTTAAACATTCAGTGCTGGCTGAAATAAATGTATCAGCTGCGCTAGATTTATGTACAGTGTGTGGGATTTAGTGTGCCTGGGAATTCTGACAAATTGCATATTTGTGTTAGTCACGGTTTCCCCTGATTATTGCGCGCAGAATAAATAGCGTCTGGTAGAAACGGCAGCTTTAGAGGTGAGAAGCGTTTTTCATTATCAGATCAGTTATTACTTCATATTGTGTTAAATATTACGATACTCCTTCGGCAGGTGCCTTATTAGATTGTTAGATTAGCAAATAGCTGACTTTATTATATGTAACGATAGAAATAGAGCTCAATGATGATATAGACAAATAAATGATATAAATGAGTCACAGATTAAATTAAACTAAAAAGAAATAAGCATAAAAAGATACACAGTAAATTAATTATTAGCTTTATATATATATATATATATATATATATATATATATATATATATATTTTTTTTTTTTTTTTTACACATAATACATCTACAGTACATGCATTTTATTTTTTTTATTTTCCCCTAAAACAACTCAACCCTGTGCGCAAATACAGAAGCATCCGTAAAAAGCTGTAAAAAAAAAAAAAAAAAAAAAAAAAAACTCAAAGCTCATTTTGTTTTCAAAAGGTTACAGCAATAATATTTATTGAATGGAAATGATAATGTGTACCTGTGAAACAGGAGAGTGCGGCCTAGCCTGGCTCCCAGCCTAACTTTTTTTTTTTCTTTTTTAGTATGCTCAGGGAAATTGAATATGCTGATGAAATTACCTTCATTGCTACTGTTTTCGCTGTTTATGCATTGAAATTCGAATCACTGATCCCTCCAGGCAGATGTTTTAGGAATTAAACGTACGGTCGTCTTGATATTCATCAGTACACTGAGCTCCGCCATAGTTCATGTTTGCATAATGAATTAAGAAATTAAAGCTGGGAGCTGCCATTTCCTTTGTGCGCAGGCTGCGGCCTGTTTTTCAGATGACATTTATCGTAGCCGGAGCCACTTGTTTAATTTCCAGGCAATCAACGGTAGCGAGCGGCAGCTGCTTTTAGTGAAAATACATTAAAGGTATTTTGAAAATATTTTTCTCGACATTTTTAATGACAGTGTGATCTTTGCACAGAGCTGTGTGGCTGTTTTCTTCTGTTTTTTTTTTTTTTTTTTTTTTTAATGGCGTGCGTAATGAGCTTGCTTTAGAATTCCAATTTGTTAGACACTGCAGATCTGCAGTTTGATCAGTCCTGAGAAGAAAAAGGGCATTAGCCTTATTTGTAGAGTGTACATATATGTGCTGGGCATTACATAGCTGTGATACCTGTGAGAAGGCCAGTGTTGCTGCTGTTCCCACTGCAGAGGTGTGAGAGTGTCTGACCTGGAGACAGAGAGAGCGAGCGATCAGGCAGGAACAGGTGCAGGAGCACAGCTCCAGGCCTCAGATCCAGCTCCCCTGCCTAATTAAGATCAGGGGCTTTGTGCAGCCCGTGCTTGGTTACTTTGGCAGGCTGTGCGGGCTCAGTGCGAAAGGATTTAGCTGAGCGACCTAATAAACATCACCTTACTCTCCCAAATCACTGTCCTTTTGTCCGTTTTCATGGGAAATGCTCTTCTTCGCTGTCCACATGATCCTGTGTTTTCAAAGACTTTGCTTACAAGTACCCCCACTTCCTGTCTTCTGTCTGTCCGTCCCTTTCGCTCACTGTCTCTCTCTTTCTCTGCTTGCTTTGTGCATAAAATCACAGCACTCTGAGCCACATGTGGGTTTTTTCAATAGGTGTTATTTTTAAAACGAGCCACTAACCCACAGGGGACTTGAAGTTCAGGCCCCTCTAGAGATTACAGTTTCAGGCAGTAATAGAAAATTAAGCCGAATTAAAAACTCTCAGGGTAACGACAGAATATCAGTGCTGGGGTTGTTATATTCAGATACAATCTGTGTTCTGATGTTCATAAAGACTCATTGTGTGCTGTATGAATGAATTGATACTTCATGAGCTTGTTAAAGCCATAATTATCCAGTTACCAGTGTTGGAAGGGTTACTTTAAAATGTATTGTTTTTAAAATCGATAATCAGATATAGATAATTCAACTAACCCTTAAAAAAAAAAAATAATAATAATAATTTTGTGGAAAGAATATAATAAACACCACTGCTTTAGCATTATTTCCAACAAAAGTGGTCTAGCTGCATAGTGAGTAAACGAAAACTAAAGGTAATGTTTTAAGACATTTTGTGGCAAAAAAAAGAACAGTACAAATATTAAAGGGATGGTGTTATAATTCCATTCCATAGAGAGTTAATTACTTTAGTTAAGTAAGGTAAACTGACAACTTTCCACTACTTTTGGCATAATTTACATTAATTTGCTCTTTTTAAAGCCACAAAAATAATTAAAGAGAAATTAAAATAAGTTGCTTGTTATATATCTCTATGTATCTATGTTATATCTCCTCAAACAATCTTGTGATCTTATGAAACAAATCACCTGTCTACTACATTATATATACTATCAGTGCTGGAGCAACACCTGATGAATAGGAATTTTTAAAGGAAAAATAAAACAAAAATTAGATTTATTTTCAAAGTTAATGCAAAAAAAAAGATTAAAAAGTTAAATGACATTTTTTAAGTTATTAATAAATATTTTTGTCCATTTATCACAAAATGTTCAAACATCCATCTGAAACAAACAGCAGCTTATACCAGCGTGAATTCTGTGCTGATGTAAAATGGTCTAAATTGATTTATGCTGGTCTGGTGCTGGTCTGGTTTGCTGGTGTGTGCTGTTTTTTTTTTATCTATCAGTGCAGTGCAAAAGGGCACCAGTCTGTTTTAGATTATGTAAGAAACTAAAAAAGCATCAACATGTAATATTTGAGAAGCAAGGGTACAGGATTTAGTTTACAGGGTTTGTTTGTGATTAATCCTATTAATACTAAAATAATACACAGAATTAAAATACACCTGCAGACTCATTTAACCACAGAAAGAACGATTTAATTAGCACAGTGTCCAACACTCAGCTAATGTGCCCTCCTAACTCATCTACATGGATTAAATGATGCTTTTCTCACCATTAGATGTTACTTTAAATTGAAGTGGAGTCTTTTCCTGCCTGGAAGGCATAATGTACTAAACACTGAAGTGTGAAAATCCTTACTTTTTTACGTATAAAATGAAGTTCTTTTGAAATTTAAATTAGCGAATGCATTTTCACAGCATATCACTGTATATACTCAACTACCTCTGTGTGAACCCTTAAAGAGTAAGAAACAGACACAAGCAGAGTTGCCAGGTTTGCGGTTTCCTCACTAAATTGGGCTTGTTTGAAAATCCAGTTGCAGGTGAAATCCAGGCGTGGCGAGTGCTTTTTCTAAAAATGACCATGTTTGCCAAAAAACAAAAAAAGTGGGTGTTGCCTTGGATGTTACGTCAACACGTCGGGCAAACGTGTAGAAGTCCAGACTAAAATCAATCTTCCTTGAAACACAACAATAAGAACCAGGACATCTATGGGAGATAACCAATTTTTAAAGACTAATAAAAAAATTGTAACCATTGCATTTTAATTTTAAGTTTATTTTTGACATTTATTTTACAGTTGCAAATGAAGTGGTTTAATTTTGTTTTTGATTTTGTCATAATATTTTCACACGTTTGGAAAAAGAAAGTGCAAAACTGTATTTGCATTTTCATTTTAGTTTATTTTTATTTTTGGCAGGATTTACCTCCCATATATAACGACATAAACAACAACATAAAAAGGAGAGAGAGAGAAAGAGAGAGGGAGAGTGAGAAAGAGAGAGAGAGATCACAATGTAACCAGAAACCAAAAATCAAAAGGCATGAACAAAAATTTAAAAGAGGAGAGAAAAGAGTTCAGGAGGGGCAAGAACTGAATTTGATAATTATGTTACTATTAAATGTTCTTGACTGGGATATAAAACTGTTATAATAGAACTAATAAAACACTAATGTTACAATATTATTATTGACTTTAAGATAAGCAATACTGATAATAAAGTCATAAATGTTTTGCCATTTGCTTTAAGCGTGTGACAGAAATATATTTTGGGCTAGTTTAAGCTTCTGAAGGACAGGTTTTAGACTGATTTTGGGCTGGATACTGTTGTTGGACCTGGCAACCCTGGTCACAATGAACATAAACAACAGCAGCAGCATTTCACAGCTCTTCACTCTGTTAGAAACAAACATGGTAAGAGTGGCGATTGTGTTTAGGCTGTAATAAAATTCTGCAATTTTTCAGTTTTTTTCAGTTTTATTATTTTTCTATTTTTATTTTTAAAATGTAAATGTTTTTGGTATTATTTACCTGGAATAGAGTACAGTTTTTGTTTTTTGTATCCTGACTATGTAGCACCATATTGTTACTACCAATCCCTGCCATTTACCTGGACAGGAATATTTGGACCACCCTTCTAAATTATATGTGTAACAATATGCTAATAGTGTTAATAAAGTAAACATGCAGCCATGAAACTTTCATAGACAACGGCAGAGTTCAGTGACTTTTCGTGCTGTCTTTCTAACAGGTCAGTTTATTTTTGACTTGTTTACTGTCCCAGTAAACTCTAAGTGCTGGTGTTGGGAACTACAAACATCTAATTCATTGAAAGCTTACAAGCTTACTAAATAGATCTGGAACTGCTTGAGGTAAATAGTTAAAAAATATATATATCCTGTCCTCAGTGGCAGCAATCAATACTGAGTTCCTGCCAATTATTGCTTTCATTCAGGAGCTTTGTGAATTTGGTTCTCAAGGCTGATCAGATGCCTGGGAGAATGAGATCACCATTAAACAATAGAAAAGTAAAAGAAAGGGCGTTGTACCAAAATCCAACTCCACTCTGTGTGCAGGTGCATTCGCACAACAGTATGGGCACAAATGCATGATTCCTGTATCTACTGTAACTGTAGATTACGTCATTTTAAAAACAGAAATGAAAAGATTGTGTTTTGTTTTTTTTTTGTTTTTTTTTTCAAATTTTCTGCCCCAATTTACACGGCCAATTACCCAACCCACTCATTAGGACTCCCCCTATCACTAGTGATGCTCCAAAACCAGGAGGGTGAAGACTATCACATGCCTCCTCTGATACATGTGAAGTCAGCCACCGCCTTTTTTCGAACTTCTGCTGATGCAGCATTGCCAAGTAGCATCACAGCTCACTCGCAGGAAAGTGCAGCGACTCAGTTCCGATTCATCACCCTTTGGAGTGACGCGGGAGAGAGAGCACCATCTACCCACCCAGAAAAAAGCAAGGCCAATTGTGCTCTCTCAGGGCTCCGGTAACCGATGGCAAGCTACATGAACGGGATTCGAACTGACTGGCAATCTCCTGATAATAGTGGCAGTGCTTAGCCCGCAGGATGTGAATTTATCCTGTTGTAGTGACTCTGCTTTTGCAAGGAGTCAGATACTGGCAAGGAGGCAGAATTTGACACAACACCTGGAAAGTTTTCTCTGACCGAACTATCAAACTATCAAACGAACTAATAAATATAGTGAGGCCCGCCCTATGTAGGCATGACACAGCATAGTTTTTTAGTGCATTCACTATTCACTGCAGTGTAGAAAAATCTAACCGTACTACATGTACTGTATACAAAGTAACAAACAGATTAACCTTGGTTCAGACTCTGATTCAGACTTTCAGGTGTGAAAACACTCTTAGAGAATCATGTGCTTCCAACCCTGTGACAATGGTTTGGTGCAGGTTCTTACTTGTTACAGGCTGAAAACACCCTCATACACAAAGCAAGTTCCATAAAGCCATGTTTGATGTAAAGTCGGATGTGGAAAAACTGGACTGGCCTGAACAGACCTGGCCTCAACTCCATCAGACACCTTTTGGACGACCGTAACTTCGGCTGTGAGAAAGGCCTTATTTTCCAATGTCAGTACCTCACCTCACTGATGCTCTAGTTGTAAAAGTGAATCCATGCAGTCATTTTCCAAAATCCCTCCCAGAGGTGTAGAAACTATTACTGCAGCAAAAAAAACTCCACATTAATGATAGGACTTTACCAAGCATACAGCTCTGGAAAAAAATAAGAGACCACTTCAGATTCTGAATCAGTTTCTCTGATGTTGCTATTTATAGGTGTTTGTTTGTGTAAAATAAACATTTTTTATTTTATAAACTACAGACAACATTTATCCCAAATTCCAAATAAAAATATTCATTTTTGTCATATTTTTATGTCATTTAGAGCATTTATTTGCAGAAAATAAGAAATGGCTGAAATAACAAAAGGGATACAGAGCTTTCAGGGATGATCATTACTTCCCATCATCCCCAACTCCCCAACACATCCCAAAAATAACATAATTCCAGAGAACACGGCTCCACTGCTCTAGAGCTCGGTGCTGGAGGGCTTTATATACCACTCCAGCCCACATCTTACGCATGGTGCCAACTGGTTCATGATTTTTTTTACTGTGTTTTTTTTTCTTTTGCATTCTATTATATTGGCAGTACTTAGGGAAAACAGGGAATAGAGCAATAGTTAGAAGGGGGTGCCCACACACTTGTGGATTTATAGTGCAGTTTTCTTCTGAGAAAATCATTGATAATCAACTTAGTCAAAGAGCTACTAAATCAAAGAAGTGACCTGGTTGCTACTTTTGCTCTCATCTTTATAGCCAATTAAGCCATGAATTAGTATTCAGTGCTGCTTTTTACAGTAACTGTAATATTACCATCTCATTACTCATTAACATCTCAAACTGAATCTTTTTTCAACTTTTCTGCAACAGGCCTTTGAAGTATGAAGTTATTTTGAGAAATACTGCAACAAAGGAACTCGTATACGCAAAGTGAATTTTAATAGGAAAATGTAGGACTACCCAAAAACAACTATACTTTAGATAAAAAAAAATATATATATATATATATATATATATATATATATATATATATATATATATATATATATATATATATATATATATAGATAAAAATAAAGTTGATTGTTGAGCGGCATGCAATTTCAGAATGTAGTAGAGCTACTTTTTAGAGAATGTAGAGTACTACATTTAGACCTTTAAAATTAAATATAACATGATTTACAATGTCCTATTATAATTTTAATTTATCAACTCATTTTTGGTAAAAACACTGGTGTTAATTATGCTACATGAATTTTTTTAATAGCATGTCATCAATTAGTGTTTTAAATTTTTCATAAGCACAAAAAACTAAAGGCAGACATGTATCCAGTAGGAAAAACATTTTTTTGTAGTTCTGTGTGGACTTCTCTAAATTGAACTCAATGTCTGTATTCATCCCGTACTCAATGCCACGCATCATTTTACATTTTACTTTCAGAGGTTAATGGACAGGGTGCTGCGGGTCACTGGGGACTTCACAGCGCCTTACATCAATGATGTCCTCATATACAGTGATGAGTCTTGAAGAAGAAAAGCAGGGCTGACTGTTAACCCAAAGAAGTGCAAGTCTCATACCTGGGTTATGTGAAGGGAACGGCATGGTACGTCCACAAGCAGACAAGGTGAAAGCGGTCATGAATGCCTCTGTTCTAATAATATTCCAACGTGTTGAAATATTTAAAGGTCTCATTCCATCATTTTTTAAATGAATTTTAAAATGTCCAGTTGTGGTCTCTAGTATGAATTAATAGCTTTTTTTAAAGTGCTCAGGTGTTTTTATTTAGCCCTGCTTTGGATCACTAAATTAGTGGTCTCTGAAGAAAGACAGTTTTTGGCTCTTGCTCATGAATATTCACACATGCAAATATGTGGACTCTGATTGGCTAACAGCATTGCAGCAGGGAACGCCTACCTGCCTTCCCCCACAGTCAATTTCATAGCTCTAAAACTCAAAGGATAAAATGTTTTCTGAGATACAGCCTTAGTTAAAGATATAGCACTGAGTGCTAGGTAAATTTAACCCTTAAACTTCACTTAACGTCAGACCTGCGGCCACGATGCCACTATTACCACAGCAGTGTGAATAACCCCCACGTCTGCTAAGCCACTCACCCCACTGCAGCGCAAATATCCTAAGGCTAAGGCTACCAACTCTTACCTCAGACTTGGTGATTTGGTGCATGGGCAGTTTTACCACGTCGAAGCCCCAGAGTCCACTCTATACCATAAAATCTGATGTGAACGGCGTCTATTTGACAGGTGTTCTGTCGAATCTAGCTGCCTTGTCAAACTGTGCTTCCCTAGGGTTTATTTAAGGTCTCGGTAAAACGCCCAATTAACTGGAGATACGATTTAAACCTATAGTTACTTACACAAGATAGCTAACGCTAACTAGCTCTGTAAACAGAAACTGAAAACAGAGAAAACTGAGTTTACTGTTCGCTCCTCATTAGCTGTAGCTCCTTCTGCTGTAGCCCGGGTTCAGCTCCGCCTGTGGGCGGTCCTGAGTCAAAGTGGGCGAGGCCATGAAGTCACTGGTTGGCGTCGACATCTAACGTCTCTCTGATCAACTCGTATTTCTGAGGATTTTCTTTTACTAGCTACTGCAGACAAGGGAGGCTGAAGAACAGTTTCATATGCAACATGCAGTATTTCACAAAGAACAAGAAAAAATGGATTTTAGTAAAATGAGACCTTTAATTTTGAACAAAAATACATGTGTATTATACATAGCTTATATAGAAACAGTCTTTTCAAGATAAAGTCTTTGGGCCCAGATCCTGTCGTACATGGAAGCCAACCACTCTGGGCACCCGAAAGGGACCAACCTAGAGGTGGTGGGGAAGGAGGTGGGAGAGAATGAGAGAGCAAGATGCGGGTAAAGTCATTCCTAGATCTGGTGGGTTGGTATCGCCGGTTCATACAAGACCTCTCCACTATTGCTAACTCCCTCACAGAGCTGATGAAAAATGAATGCCTGCAGAAGGTGAAATTGACATCAGAATGTGACGTTGCTTTCAGGACAATGAAATCATGCACCCGTCCTGAGAAGCTCAGAGTGGAGTAAGACATTTGTCGAGGAAACAGATGCTTTAGGGATTGAATTAGGTGCAAATCTGTTACAGAGTGATGGGGAGGACTTTCACTCAATCTCTTACATCAGCAAGGAATTGATTCTCCGGAGAACAGAATTACTCCACAGTGGAGAAGGAGGCTCTAGCTTTTAAGTGGGCCTTGGATTAATTTAAGTACTACCTGATTAACAGCAAATTTTTACTGGAGACAGATCACTATGCGCTGTGGAGGGCTGAAAGTTATTTAAAGGCAGGAGAGCACATTCAAATGAAGACACAGGTTTGATCTTGGCAGGTATCTTGTATTTTTAGGATGGTAGCAACTATTCCATCTTGGTATTAACTCCTGTCAGTGTAAATACTATGTAGATATTGGATTGAATTTGTATTTTGGAGTTTCTACTTTGTGGGGTGTCTTTACAAATAAATGTACTTTTGCACTGTATGTTGTACAGAATGCTTGTGATCTGGCAATGGTCATATTCTGCATGAATTAGTGGAATGAAAAGTAACATATTTGAAATCTAATGTACTCATTTTTAATTAAAGTAAAAACTCACCCGAATTGGAAATAATTTAATAAAGTAAATACACAAAACCTACTTAAATCCTACTTAAGCACATTAAAGCATTATATTTTACATTTGATATTTTTATCTAGGTGCACAATGACTATTATTTAACTTTAAATATTAAATGTTTTACTCCACTGCAGATTCTTCATAATAAATAATGTTCAATTTAGCCTGTGTGCATTTAAACAAAAATGTATTTAAAAAATAAACTTGAAAGTTTTTTTTTGTTGTTAAAAATGTATTTATAGCCACTTTGTTTTGTGTTTTGTGACTATGATCATTTTAACAGACATCTGTCTGACTTATTAATGATATTATATATATATATTTTTAAATTATGTTGTACCATATGATTGTAAAGTAGCAATGACATATTCTTCATTAATTAGTGGAGTGAAAAGTAAAATATTTGAAATCTAGTGGACCTAAAGTAAAAAGTCACCCCAATTGGAAATACAACAAAATAAAGATACACACAAACCCTACTTAAGTATGTTAAAGCATTATATTTTACTTAGTTATTGTATACTACTATAACATTTCTCAGACTATCACGAAGAATCTAGGAAGCCACACATTCATTTGTTTCCTGTTGTGGGTGGTCCTAAGACCAGTCCAGCTCACTTAAGCACTGTCACCTGTTCACTTAAGGACTGTGATTAAAATCATCAGAGGCAGAGCAAGTCAGGACATCCCACAGTCAGGACCAGCCCCAATCAGCCCATCTCAAAAAATGCTTTTCAACAATTACACAGATGAACTAACTCTGTAGCAGTTACCCACAGGGTAATCCACTTATCCACTTACCATATGGCACCGTATGTACATAAAAATCCTACTCAAGCCATTTTCCAGTAATTGGTTATTTGTTCTGCAGGGAGATGTTCTGCAGTTATACTTGTGACAGTGTCAGATGTAATGCAATGAATACACCAGCCCACAGTATTTTCCATTTGGCATTTGTTATTTGTGAATTATTCAATCGTGTGTAATAATACATTTCTAAATAGGTGTGATGTCTAATTCATTTTTAATGTTAATTTCACTATAGGCGTGTCACAGTAATATTGCTTTTGACTCATTGTAAAATATATGAACTTTACCTCAATCATTTTTGCTGAACTTGCTATTGGTCATTTCTTCTTTGCATGTTTGTTACATACTAATGAACTTGCACAATGACTATTATTTAACTTTAAATACTGAACATTTTGCTCCAATACAGATTCTTCATGATAAATGATATTACATTTAGCCTGTTTGCATTTAAACAAGATTTTATTATACTGCAAACAAATGAAACGTAAAACTTTTCGAGTTTGCCAAATGTAAAATTTTCACTCGGTTTTGTGTTTTCTGAGCATGATCATTTTAATAGGCATCAGAGTCTGACTAATTAATGATATTCTATTCAACAATTTGTGAAGAAAAAATTCTTTTGAGTCAGTTTATTTAATCAGTTGCCAATGACAATTTACTTTCATATTTGATGCTTACGTACATTTGAGTACTTTTACTCAACTGAAGGTCTAAAGTGAGGGCTTCTGCTTTTACTGGCATCTCTGCTTTTCCTCAATTACATGCTTTGGGTGCTTTCTCCATGAAACAATTAATATAATTATTGTTTATTCATGACTCATTAAAGCAGTAACTCTAGATTTAAACGACTTGTTTATTCAAGCCTCTTTTTCATATTTGACACCGACATCTAATTAAGGGAGAAAACATCTAAGCCTGTATGTTGCATTTCATAATTGGCTGCTTTTGTTGCTCCCTGTTCTGTAAACAATCACAGCGGATTTGTGTAAGCAGCACCGGGCCTTAACTGAAAGCTCACAGCCAGTGGAAATAGAGAGTGTCGAGTTACCCCTCTCTGCCCTAATTACCACAGCTTTGCTGCAGGAGGCTGCAGAGGGCTGCTGGAGTGTGGTAATAGCCCGGGGACAGGGGGCATTAACATGGATGAGCGGGCTGAAGGGGGGTCAGTATAAATACCTGCACACGTCCTGCGTGTGTCACACAGGTGGGCAGACGGTTGCTCTGTGGGTCCAGAGAGACACTGAGAGGAGCAGTCATGACCTGCCAGGCCTTCAGCAGCACGGACTCCTTCACCACGCTGGGCGGAGACTCGGCCCTGCCACTGCTGATGCACCACGCTGGAGCTGCTGACTGCCTGTCCGTCACCAGCCACCCCAGCAACATGGTGCAGCCAGGTAACATTTACACTACATCATAACATTAGTCACACAACCTCACAATCTCTACTTCTGGTTCTTCATGTTCTTCCTCTTCTCCTTCTTTCTGCTGCAGGTTTGGCCTCCAAGTGAAATGTCCCAAATCAAATTAGAAATCAAACTTTTTTTGTGCACCACTTTTATTCTTTTCTCCTCCCACTTATTCCTCTTTTTATTATTCTACTCCTCCTTTTTATCTTTCTTATCTTTTTTTAATTTTTCTTCCTCCTTCTTCCTGCAGGTTTTACCTCTGACTCAAATGTCCTGCATCATTTTCACAAATCAAAGAATTCTGAAATTCTTCTTCTTTGCATATTACTTTTCTTACTTTCTTTCTCCTCCTCGTCCTCCTCCTAATTATCTTTATCACTATCATCATCATCATTATCTGTGTCTCTGTTTTTTCATCTTTACTTGTCCCCCTGAAGGTTCATCTGCAACCCTTATCCTATTTCTTATCTTTCTACGTCTTCTCTTCTTTTTTTCTACTTCTTCTTTTTTAACATTATTATTCTTTTTTCCTGCAGGTTTTACCTCCAATTTAAATGTGCTGCATCATTTTCACAATCAAGGAATCCCATTTTTTTTGTCCTTGCGTATTATTTTTATTTTATTTTCCTTCCTCCTCCTCCTAGTCACATCATCATTATTTACGTCTCTGTTTTCTTCTTTCTTCTCCCCCTTCAGGTTTCACCTCCAACCCAAAAGTCCTGCATCAAATTCCCAGTCAACTCTGAATATACATCTTTTTATGTTTCAACTTCTTCTACTTCTTGTTTTGTTGCTCAGTTATCTTTTCTATGTCTAATTCTTCTTGTCTTTCTCTTACTCCTCCTTCTTCTAATTCTTCTTTTTTCTCCCCTTTAAGTTTCACCCAACTCTAATATCCCACATCACTTTCCCAAATCTTTTCATTATCCTGCTCCTCTCTCTTTTTTTTATGAAATTTGAATATAAATCAAATCTCTCTTTTTATATCTTATTATTTGGGTGATTCTAAATGCACTTATTACCTACATTCTTCTATTATTAAATATTCGATTGTTCTACGTTTATATTTGTTTCAATTCTTTTTCTTGTTCTTTTACTTCTTCTTGTTTTTCTTCTTTTTATTTGTCACATCAAATCTAGAAAATCTGTTCAATTTTCTTTTTCTCATCCTCTTCTTCTTCTTCTTCTTCTTCTTATTATTATTATTATTTTTATTATTCTTCCTTCTGCAGGTTTTACTGGTGTAGATGATGTTAGTAGTGTTACATCTTTGTGTTTAATGCAGTCTTATTACTTTCCTGCAGTGGAGCAGGAGGTAATCATTTTCACAGTTCTTCTTCTCACTGAAATACAAGCTACTCTGCTGTGTGAAAAGGAATAAAGTAAAATTATTCTTTTTTTTTAATAAGTTATCCCTAGTTGGTAAATATCAGGAGAATTGTTGGAAGTTAAGGCAGAGGGGCAATAGAGACAGCTGTCTAGGAATGTTCCCAAAGGAACAGACAACAGACAGCTGGAATCAGACAACAGAGAGTGAGAGAGAGAGACAGAGAGAGAATGGGAGAAAGTGAAAATGAGAGACAAAATGAGGGAGAGAGAGAAATAGAGAGGAAATGGGAGAAAGTGAAAATGAGAAAGAAAATGAGAGAAAGAGCGAAAGAGAGAGAGAGTGGGAGAAAGTGAAAATGAGAAGGAAAATTAGGGAGAGGGAGAGATAGAGAATGGGAGAAAGTAAAAATGAGAGAGAAAGAGAGTGGGGAGAGAGATAGATAGAGAGACAAGAGAGAATGGAAAAAAGTGTAAATGAGAGGGAGAGATATAGAACGAGAATGGGAGAAAGTGAATATGAGAGGGGAAGAGAGAGATATAGTGAGATAATGAGAGGAATGAAAATGAGAGGAAAAGAGAGAGAGAGAGACAATGAAGATGTGAAGATGAGGGACAAAGAGAGAGAGAGAGAGATGTGATCCGTCTGTTTATGAGGAGTCACTGTGACCCTACAGTGCAGGGGTTCTGCTCTCCTGCTGCTGTCATCACTCTCAGTCTCGCTCTCACATTGAAAGCATGACCTTTTCACTGACCACACACACGAGCAACCCCTTGTTCTTCATCATCATCTTCTCCTTTCTCTCTTCCTCTTCTCTTCCTCACCGTTTCCTCTTTTAAATGCATTTTCAGTCCGACCTCACAGGAGGCTCTTATGTATATTGGCGGCGTTTGTGTTACTGAGGCAATATTCTGATATTGCTCATTTTATCACCACCCAGGCAATAAGGTTACACTGCATTCATTCCCAGGTCTTCCATTTACTCTGATCTATTTTGGAGCCGTTTTTCGGTTTGTATAACGCTGCTTTTCTGTGACACGTCTACAGCAGCACACCGCTTTATTTTTTTTACATCCTTTTATTTAACCAGGAAAATCTCTCTGAGATGAAAAAGCCTTTAAGAGAAGCGTCTTTGCAGAGATAGGCAGCAAAATAAATTATTCTCTCATAGACAGACATTACAAACAGTAGACCAAATAGCAAACTCCTTACCTTGAAAAACATCTTCAAAATAAGTAAATCGTAAGTAAATCATTAGAAATCTATAATTTCTAATGATGTTTATGCATATATTGTAAACAATTATGTTTATCATTGCATTGAAATTTTGGACATAATGGGAATTTGGTCATTGTTCTTTATATTGTGTCCATATTTCATGATGAATGGACCAATAGAAAAACTTCTGATATACCAAAGAATAAATGGCAAAGTGACTCCATAATGAACACTGGTGGGTAATTGTCCTACAGCTCATAATACACTGTCATACACTGTACATACACACTACTAAAGGTGAAAGCATATTGATGACATTGTCTATAAAATCAAAAGCCCTTTTTTCTGCAAATTCTGACTCTTAGCATGATCTTATACTCTAACAAAAACGTCCACATGTAGAAATATTGTTAACTGTTTTCTGGGGGGTTTATTTTTTTTTTTGCAAAAACAGCAGTTTGTTCTATAAAATATTAAAGCATCTTATAAATTAAGCAAAACACGGTGCTGAGTGGGCACAAAACAATAAAAGCAGTGTCATCAGCATATTAATGGGAATTTGCGGATGGCACATTGTGATAAATATAGCAAAATGAAGATGCCCCAAAACAGATCCCTGTGGTACAGCCTGAGAAACCGTTAAAGGTTTACTCATGAAACATTCAGCCTGCTCACACTGTCTTCTACCAGAGGAATAATTTTCAAACTAGAAGATTGCTTTTTCAGATAACCCAATGCTGACAAGTCTAGATTATATTATAATATCGATAAATCGATAAAACGGGCTGCAGTGCGGCTTCCTTTATCTAATGACTGAGTTTTGCTGGTTAATACCTTTAGGGCCACTGTAGGATCTTTCTAAAACTCTACTTAATATTGGATGACACCATAATATTAACAATATCCTACTTACTATTAATCTATTATAATTACTAATTATAAAAAAAACAGAGAAGAGCAGAGAAGACTCTTATAATCTCAATTTGCACATCTGTTACTTTTTTATGGAGAACTCTAGAACCAAACATGTTTTCACATTGATATTACACTGAGAACTAAACTAGCATGTGTTGTTTTGTCAAGAGTTTTACACATAGGATACTTCCCTTACAACCATTAATGTTTTTACCTTTTCATAATCAGACACATTAAACCTCAGCACAGTTATTTAACCTGATTTAGATGTAGTATTGTATATACACACAGACATCCACTTAAACACAGGTTTATAGCAGGTAGTGTCACCTGTGGGTTGGTGTTAAATCGCTGTGATTAACAGGGAAGCGTGTCGGAGTGTGTGTGTGTCTGTTTCCTGAGCAGTTTGAAGTGGCCTGGTTATCTAACGCCGCTCTGACTCTGCCTGTCATGCTGATATCTAAAGTGTCTCCTCATGCCGAGGAGATGAAAAGAACAAATAATGGAGATTATCTTTACAAGATTATGGGTGGGAGGCCTAATTCAGTAGAGCCCCACTCAAAGTCGGCATGCAGTGGATGGAAATCTTCTGATTAAGGAATCAGAGACTTTCTTTGACTGAATACATTTGATAGTACAGGAATAAGGGTGACTGAGGAGAAAGGGACAGTAGTACTGCTGACAGTATCTGTTGGATTCTTGCCTGGCCTGGATACTAAAGAAAATTATTTGTTTTACTTACACACTTATACACCTATATTAAAGGTCTTCTTCCGCTAAAATACAGGCAGGGAGAGCCGCGGGGTAAGCAGTTTGGGCTCGGCTCACAGCGTTAATAACGTTTTTTGGCCACGGGGAGAGAGCGCCACCGGAGTGGGCAGTCTGGGCTCAGCTTGCGGTGTTGATTTCTCGGCCTTGAGTCTTGCGTTAAGCAAATTTTAAGGGTTAACTTTACCTAGAACTCAGTGCTTTATCTTTATACCTTAGGCTGTATCTCTGAAAACATTTTGTTGTTTGAGTTCTAGAGACTGTGGGGAAGGCAGTTAGTGCTGTTAGTCAATTAGAGGCGATGTATTTGCATGTGTCTATGTTAATGAACAAGAGCCAAAACCTGACTTTTTTTCAGAGACCTCTAATACAGTGATCTAAAGCAGGGCTAAATAGAGCCTGAGCACTTTTTTTTCCCAAAAAACGGCTCACCTGGTATTAATTTATACTAGAGACCACAACTAGACATTTTAAAATGAATTAAAAATGATGGAATGAGACCTACCTTTAAAATTATAGTTGCACCCAAATAGAAGTGATCAATTTCAATAATATTTGGAAGGAAAATGAAGGTTACCAGAAACAATAAATGGTTAAACATAAAGGCTGCTATAGGCAATATTTATTGATCTACACATACAGAAGTAGCATAACGCAGGTGTAACGGAACATGACAAACATCTTCGCATGGTGTTGTAGAGGTTCCTAAGGGTGTTCTGCTAAAATCCATCTCATTTAACTTAAATATTCACACAGTTCCTGCAGATATTGCGGTTGGGGGTGTAGTGCTGATAAAACATCAAATAGCAACCCATACATTATCAGTCGAGGATAGATCTGACAATACAGCTGGCTATGGCATGTTTGTCTTTAAGGCAAGCACCAGCAAGATAAATGCAGGACTTGTCACTGAAGATCAACCATTGCCAATCTGATTGAGATGACCAATGAATCTGTGGGTAGCCAATGCAAATGTCAATGCCAAGTTTGCCGCCACACACACTAGGTATCATGATGTGCGGTGTGATTTCGTACAACTCCAGATTACCTTTGGTCTTTATTTTAGGCATTTTTTACAAAACCTGCATTTAAGCAGCATGTGATGGATTATCGCAGGACACTACTGTAGGAACCACTACAACTCCATGCACAGATGTCTGCCATGTTATGTTATGCATGTGTTACACACTAACCTTCTGTATGTGTAGCTCAATTAATATGACAAAGAGTTGCCTATATCAGTCTACATTTTTATTATTACACCTGTAGCAGCTCTCTAGGTTGGGAAATTTTTAGTTTGCAGAGCTTGCTGGTTAGTTAGTAACTGTGAGATGTGTCTTTAACTTCAGTAGACCTGGTTTTCATCTCCGCCATGCTTTCTTTCACCTCGCCCAAGCAACCGCTGACCTGAGGTCTAGCATTGCTCCCACCATAACTTCACTCAACACACTTACCTACATTTCTTAAACAGATTTGGTTCATAGTTTTGGATTCATCTCTGTTTAGTTGCATGTCTTGGTAGGTTGGGTAAAGTTAATTTATTTCAGTAATTCAGTTCAAAATGTAAAACTCATATATTATATAGCGTTTATTTATTTTACTCTTAATGATTATGGCTTAAAGCCAGTGAAAACCCCTAAAATCTGTGTCTCAGAAAATTAGAATATTATATAAGACTGATTGGTACTTTTGGCAGTGTGCCAAAATGAAATCTGCATCTCCATAAAAGTTGTCAGCAGAGGAAAGCATGAAGTGCTGTAAGATTTTCTGGGAAAACACTGAATTGACTCTGAACTTCACATTTTGAACTGAATTACTAAATTAAAATAACTTTTCTATGATATTCAAATTTTTTTTTAGATGCACTGGTTTATTATCGCTGTTCAGTGAAAAACATGTATCTCCAAAACAGCAATTTTACAATGGAGAGGTAAATCCTTCTTGGCTTTCAATGGAAATCAATGTAAAAATTCATCAAGAATTTTTGTTTGTGTGTTCAAAAGGTAGATACATGTTTTTTACTGGCCATACCTGACATCGAGTATCATCAGTCTTCATTTTTAATTATTTATTGTTCCTGGTAACACTTATCTTCCTTCCAAATAGCATTCAAATCAAACACTGCAATCCAACTATATTTTTCATGAAAAGTATAGTATAAAGAAAAGCTTTGCTTATTTTTTATCATTTTATTTTTATCAGCAGATATTGCCAGCAATTATCAAATATGCACATCAGTGGTATTGAATGTGGATAGATATTACCATCTGTGTTTACAGTGACTTTTGGACACGTTATGTAGGTGCTCCTTTTGGTGCTTCTCTATAGCGCCAATAAAAGACACTCCATATCTCATTTAGAATCAATCTAGAATCAATAAAAATGATGGCCTTTTATTCCGTCATCTTGTCCTGTCACTTTGTTCTTTTTGATGTAGTGATAAGATCATGTGCATTGTCCTGTGCTCCTGTCCGCAGTTCCCCCGGGTCTGCCCCTCGTCCAGTCGTCCAAGCGCTCCCACATGCATCTGTCCACGTCTGCCCTCAGCAACGCATCGGCCGGCCTGCACTACTCAATGCCCCCATGTCACTATAGCAACCAGCAGACCACCTACGGCATGATGGCAGGTGTGTTGATACGTCTCGCTGCTGGGCTACGTCAGTGCGTTCTTCAGAAGGGCCTCTGACTCAGTGCTTTGAGTGGTATCAATCAATGATGCTCTTTGCATGTGCACGGATGTGTGTGTGTGTGTGTGAGTTTGTGTGTTTGATGTATGAAGATATTGTATGTTTTTGTCTGCAGCACAGGAAATGCTTTCAGCCAGCATTTCCCAAACCCGCATCCTGCAGACCTGCGGTGTTCCTCATCCCAATATGGTCAATGGAGCCAATTCACTGCAAGGTAGGGACTACAACATGCCACAGACATTAGACATTAAATATACTGCAAATACTTTAATATAAAGCTCTGAAAAAAATTAAGAGACCACTTCAGTTTCTGAATCAGTTTCTCTGATTTTTATATTTATAGGTATATGTTTGAGTAAACCGAACATTGTTGTTTTATCCTATAAACTACAGACAGCATTTCTCCCAAATTCCAAATAAAAATATTCTCATTTAAAACATTTATTTGCAGAAAATGAGAAATGGCTGAAATTACAAAAAAGATGCAGAGCATTCAGACCTTAACAATGCAAAGAAAACAAGTTTATATTCATAAAGTTTTAAGAGTTCAGAAATCAATATTTGTTGGAATAACCCTGTTTTTAATCACAGTTTTCATGCATTTTGGCATGTTCTCCTCCACCAGTCTTACACACTGCTTTTGGACAACTTTATGCCACTCCTGATGCCAAAATTCAAGCAGTTCAGCTTGAGTTGATGGATTGTGATCATCCATCTTCCTCTTGATTATATTGCAGAGGTTTTCAATTTGGTAAAATCAAAGAAACTCATTATTTTTAAATTGTATCTTTTTTTTTTCCAGAGCTGTACATTGTATAAAGACTGTGAAATAATCTTTAAGCACAACATATTAAGTCAGGCTCCTGTTTTAAACTTTTCTTTAGGCACAATCTTGTTTATACTGGGAGAGTTGTCTTCTTTGCACAAGTTTCTCTGTTTACTGCAGTGTAATCAGTGTTAAGACATGTTTTTGTATGACATTTGTTTTTTTTGGGTTTGTCATGAAGCTGCAGGACAAAAGTAATTAAAAATAATGGAGGTCCGTAGATGTGTTTGGAACTGTGGCCTATTCATTATTCGCTGCATGTTAAAATTTGTGAAATACCAATAAGGTTTTGTTTGTACAGTATAATTTGAGATTATGAAAGTGACACCACTACAAAATAGTGAAATCACAAAGTAGAGAACAGAGACTGTAAAAAAGATGGACGCCATGTCACCGTTCCCATTCATCCAATGAAAATGAAGCCAAAATCTTCCGCCATGTTGGCGATCCTGAAACCTGAGTCTGCGCAGTAGAGACCAGAGGAGGGAGAAAGACTGTGGAGAGACAGCCTACTCATTTAAATAACCCCGCCCCTGAGGGCTGCCTCCAAAGAGCTCACAAAGTCTATAGTCCCATCCATACAGTCATTGGTGTAACCCAGCCCTTTTACAATAATAACACCTATTTGAATAGAGCTGAATAACGTTTTAAAAAACGTATTCTGTGGGGATATAAAATTTTGACAATATAAGCAGAGCTGTTGCATTTAAATAATGGAGGTAGAATTACAGTATATTGGAAAAAAACGTGATTGAAAGTCTGTTTTGCCATTGAAACCTATGGGGATGGGTGGGGTTACACAGCTTTCTGCAACCGAACAGCAGGGGGGTGCCCGACCTGTGGTGACTTCACTTTTAAGAGACGATTCTCCGTCCAGATATATACAGTCTATGGTAGAGAACTATATAGTGAATATGGCTCAGTTTCAGACACAGTTCTAGTCATTCCGAAGGAAAAATATCTCTAAACAACCCCCTACAGGAAAACAATGTGATACTGAATAGATTTTAAAAAGTATTTACTCAAAAGTGTTTTATATCTCAGGATCCCTAAATGACTTTTTGTCACTTGAATCAAGAAAAAAGGTCAATGTTCTGTAAAAAAAAAAAAAAAAAAAAAAAAAAACATAGACAAAGACATTTTGTTTGTAATCACAATTTCAGACCGGATTACTACCAGTCATGATGAATGAAAAAGTAACCTTTGCAGTAAAAAGAAGTATAGGCTTAAAGGCCTCAGTAAAGAGCATAAGATACCACAACCAATAGAATGTCCTATGTTAAGCTATATGAAGAAGATATTTCAGAAAGAAAATGAAATATATATATCAGTCTGGAAAGGGTTAATTTCTCAGGTACTGCAATTCCAGAGAACCACAGGGAGAGCTATTATCTACAAATGGAGAAAAAAATCTCAGAACAGTGCTCAATCTTCCCAGTAATGACCAGCCCACAAAAAATGTCTCCAAGATGCTGCAATGGCTTATCCAGGAAATCACAAAGGAACCCAGATGAACATCTATAGAACTGTTTACCTCTCTCACCCCAGATAAGGTCAGTGGTCTTCATTAACCATTTAAAGAACATGACCAATAATTCTGACCATTAGAGAATGGTATCTGTTGAAGATTTACACTTCAAAAAAAGTTTAAAGCAGAACTTTGACAGACACTGATGCCTTACACAGGTTTTTATTATAAGAACATTATGCCAGCAGTATTATACCAAACATGGTGGTGGTAGTGTGATTATATAGGGCTACTTAGCTGCTTTAAAAGCAGCAGCAAAAACAAGTCCACTAATTCCTTTGATTTTCTCTCAAGCAAGTCTTTATTTTAAAGAAATGGTTGACTTCATGTTCAAATAATTGATATTTATGACGAAAAGATGCAAAGCCATTTTTATCTTTTCAAGAAGACCCAAACCTGAAATTGATCAAATTTATTATCATGCAACTTATTAAACAAATGGATAAATGATTAACCAAACAGAATTGGAAAAAAGGTGGTTTACACTAACAAATATCCACATTAATAAATCAATAAACCAGGGGACAACTCCTGATACTGGAAAATTAATCTCTGAAGGATTTTAATAATTATATTTAATGGTAAAGTTTATAGTTAGAGAGTGGGGACGGGTAACACATTTTTTCAGTGTTCTAAGTATTTTTTGTTGATGTTTTTTTATTACATATCTTACTTTTGGAATTAGGTCAATGTACAAGACACATTTATACATGTGATTTCCTGGGGACAGAAATGGCACAAATTTGGCAGAATATGCCAGTGAACTTTCCGAAATGGTAAATTAATAGGAGAAGACAAAAATGGATTTCGAGGCCTAGTGCCCTCTTACTGCTTAAACACACCACATGAAACACACTAATGGGCTGCTAATGAGCTGATTAGTTGAATCAGGTGTGTTTGGGAGGAAGGAAGACACTAACAATGGAAGGGCAGTGGGCCTACTAAAACGTGATTGACAAATACAAGTTTGACATTTACATTTAAATTGATTTCAGTTTAAAAATCTTAAAGAATTTTACTTTTTATGCACAAGAACACTTGTTGGTTCTTTGTGTGAAGGTGCATTAATCTTGGTCCTACCTGGTATCAGCCTGAAAGAAATTGAGAGATGAGTGAATTCAGTAAGGAGTTGTGAACTTGATTTGTACTGAGAAGTGTGAACAGATTGCCCCCTGGTGTCTACAGTCACTATTACAGGCTTAGTGAAGTAATAACAACATGAGTGATGTTAGACGGAGGATGCTGCAGCTATAACTGTACCTCTTCTGCTAGATGTGTACATGCTAATCCTAATGCTAAAATAAATTTACCTAAGCATTTCTATACATATGTTTCTATAAATGTATTGGATTAAAAATGTTATATCGATCACCAAGCAGTGATAAAACAGGAACATAATAGGTCCAAAATGCAGTACATACAAATGAAGACTAGGGGGAAGCACCAACCTGATGTTTCTTTTTTGCCAATTTCAAGAACACTAATGCCAACAAAATGAGTAATATCTACATGACTGTGTATATACAGCTCTAGAAAAAAAAATTAGAGACCACCTGAGTTTCTGAATCAGTTTCAATGATTAAGCTATTTATAGGTATATGTTTGAGTAAAATTAACATTATTGTTTTATTCTATAAACTGCAGACATTTCTCAATTATTGTCATTTAAAGCATTTATTTGCAGAAAATGGGAAACAACAAAAAAGGTGTAGAGCTTTCATACCTTAAATAATTCAAAGAAAACAACTTAATATTCGTAAAGTTTTTAAGGGTTCAGAAATCAATATTTGGTTGGAATAACCCTGTTTTTAATCACAGTTTTCATGCATTTTGGCATGTTCTCCTCCACCAGTCTTACACACTGCTTTTGAAACACTTTATGCCACTCCTGGTACAAAAATTCAAGCAGTTCAGCTTTTTTTGATGGCTTGTGATCATCCTTCTTCTTCTTGATTTTATTCCAGAGGTTTTAATTTGGTAAAATCAAATAAACTTGTCATTTTAAGTGGTCTCTTTTTTCCAGTTTATTATGGTTTATTATTAACTGAGAAAACATATTGTAGATTATTGTGGATCATTGCTAATAAGAAACTTTATTTCATAGCCAGATTGGCAGTTAAATAATGCACCATGCTCTAAAACCCTGTGATCATGAACATGTTGTCTTTTGAACATGTGAACTCTTATGTGTGTTTGCTGTTGGCACAGTGGCCGATGCGCCTAAACACCCTTATCTTCTTTTCTTTCTGTCTGTCTTTCTTTCTGTCTTTCTTCTCCTTTAATCCCAAAGGTGCTTTGGCTCCCTGCCTGTATAAGTTCCCAGAGCATGGTCTGGGTGGAGGCTCCTGCACTCTGCCCCACAGCTTCCCCCAACTGCCACAGGCCCTGTTCACGGAGGAGCCCAGCCTGGGGGACATAAAGCAGGAGCTGCGCAGGAAGAGCCGCCCCCCAGAGGAGCCCCCCGACATGGATTCACCCCAGATCCGAGAGCTGGAGAAGTTTGCCAATGACTTCAAGCTGAGGAGGATAAAACTGGGTTTGTCCTACTTACTCTAATACTGGGTACTCTGAATAAATCAAAAGATGCTAATGATAATTATAACCTTCATTTAAAGATGCCCTATTTTATAAATTTCATTGCATTGATGGGGTGATCAATTATTCAGCAACCAATAGGTCATATAGGTCAGTAACTGTAATCTCACAAATGTTACCTACAGCTCTGGAAAAAAAATAAGAAACCACTTCAGTTTCTATATCAGTTTCTCCAATTTTGCTATTTATAGGTGTATGTTGATAAATGAACATTGTTGTTTTATTCTATAAACTACAGACAACATTTCTCCCAAATTCCAAATTAAAATATTGTCATATAAAGCATTTATTTACAGAAAATGAGAAATGGCTAAAATAACAACAAAAAAATACAGAGCTTTCAGACCTCAAGTAATGCAAAGAAAACAAGTTCATATTCATAAAGTTCTAATAGTTCAGAAATTAATATTTGGTGGAATAACCCTGTTTTTTTTATCACAGTTTTCATGCATCTTGGCATGTTCTCCTCCACCAGTTTTACACACTGCTTTTGGATATCTTTATTTTACTCCTGGTGAAAAAATTCAAGCAGTTCAGTTTGGTTTGATGGCTTGTGATCATCCATCTTCCTCTTGATTATATTCCAGATGTTTTCAATTTGGTAAAATCAAAGCGCAGTATATTGAAGGTGTTTCTGATAAAATGGCCTGTGTATGTACAAGGTACTGTATATGTCTCTATTAAATACAGTATATAAAATATACATGCATTACAGAAAATGTAACGGTATAGTTATACTTGTATATTAAAGGTAAGGTAAAGATACAGTACCAGTCAAAATTTTAAATATTAAAAACATTAAACCTATACAGAATTATTTTGTAAACAAAAAGTGTTTTATGCTTAGATAGATTGGTTTTCTCAGCATCTTGAAGGAGTTTCCTTTCATGCTGTGAAGCTCCAGCTCATCCCAAATCACCATCTCAGTTGATCAGGTTTTGGGTCAGGGGATTGTAAAAGTCAATAACTTTTTTGTTTAATTTGTGTAATTTTATATTTGTCTTTAATACTAATATACAATGTAGAAAATAAATTAACTAAATAAATAAAATAAAACACTTTATAAGAATGTGTCTCCAGACGTTTGACTGGTACTGTATTTTATCTGTTATTAACAGGTTACACTCAGACTAATGTCGGCGAGGCTTTGGCGGCTGTACATGGCTCGGAGTTCAGTCAGACCACCATCTGCCGCTTTGAGAACCTTCAGCTCAGTTTCAAAAATGCTTGCAAGCTCAAGTCTATCTTGGCCAAGTGGCTGGAGGAGGCTGAGCAAGCTGGAGGTGAGTGGATGTTTGTCCATTAATAGTGTATTATAGGGGTTATTAACCTTTTGCAACCTTATCCCACCATAAAATGTACTGTGGCCCACCTGTACATCCTGCTACTGATTGTGATAAATTACCTGATGATGATTAGTAAAGCTTAGCTGAAGCTTAGTGCTTACTTGTTCAGGAGATAATTATCCAGCTGGTCTAACTGAGAAAAAGCATGGAACCTTTTAGAGGGATGCAGAGGCTGCAGCACACTGTGTTTGCCTGCTGCTGTGTTCCATACCTGGCAAACCTGAGACTGGAAATATGTAGCGTTGTAGTCAAGAGCCAAGTCCGAGTCAAGACCAAGACAGGGAGATGTTGAATCTGAGACTTTTAGGTAGTTGAGTCAAGGGGGGTGGGGAGTCCGGGGGTTCTGAAATACATTAAAGTATCTTCTTTATTAATTAAAATAATGCTTAATCTGTCTCTCCAAAAAAATATTCAGAAGTCACCACTTTAAGTCAGCTGAATCAAATTCCATTTATTTTATCATAAATGTGAAAACATCACAATTTGGTCTTAAACTAAATCTATTAAAAAAATATGGAAAGGAAATTTTAATTCACAGCCAGCAGCAAATAAACTTTACAAGGAAACAAACAAGACAAAAAGTTTAGCTAGCTTGTCGCTAATGTTAGTTCTCTCCCCAGGAACATTAGTTTGTTAGCTAGCTTGTTGCGAAGGTTAGCTAGCTTGTCGCTAATGCTAGTTCTCTCTCCAGTAACATTAGTTTGTTAGCTAGCTTGTCACTAAAGTTAGCTAGCTCATCGCTTACATTAGTTATCTTTCCAGTAACATTAGTTTGTTAGCTAGCTCATTGCTAGCTTTAGTTATCTCCCTTGTAACATTATGTATGTATGTTAGCTAGCTTGTTGCTAAAGTTTTAGGCACACAGAGAAATGACTGGTTTGGTCTGTTTGAATATAGAGTACTTGAGCAGTCAATTCAAAGAATAGCAAACTGGCTAAAGCAGTTGTTAGGAGATGCTTAAATTTAGCATATTTTCTTAAAAAGTGATGACAATTCCTGATCATTTTATGTGTTAGTATAAGCAGAAAGCTTGTCAATCACTGTATCTAAATTAAACCTCTCTCCACAGCTCTGTATAATGAGAAAATGGGGATGCAAGAACGCAAAAGAAAGAGAAGAACAACCATCAGGTACAGTGAATATCTTACTGAACTGAACTCTGTAGACATTCTCTCACTTCATTATTCCAGAGCGCTGTTCTACAGAAATGTATTTTTAATTCACTTCCTCAGTCTGGGGGCTAAGGAGGCGCTGGAGAGGAACTTTGTGGAGAAGAGTAAGCCATCGTCACAGGAGATCGTTCGCATGGCAGAGGGGCTTCACTTGGAAAAGGAGGTGGTGCGGGTTTGGTTCTGTAATCGCAGGCAGAGGGAGAAGAGGGTAAAAACCAGTCTGCACCACAGCTCACTAATGACCAAAGAAAGTTCAGCCTGCAGGTAGAGCTGCTGAATTTTCATTTAAAGCAGTGTCCTGAGACTGTTCTGATCAGTGCCTTTACCTCCTGAAACCACAGACAATTGCAGGTACAGTTCTAAGATGCTGGGCTTATACAAGTTATGTAACTTTATGGTTTTCAATTCCGTCTTTTTCGCAATACAAGGTGCAGTAAAAATCGTTTAATTTTCCTTTAAAAAATGCAGTAAAGCCACTCCACTGAAGTACAGGGTTATACAAGAGTTTCAATTTAGTTCTCCTTCACCGAGGCTGAAGCAGTATTAGCATTACCGCTAACCGCAGCGCTAGCTCTTTCTCTGTTCAGAAGTGAGTATATCAGCCTGTAGTCTTTTTGTTTACCGTGTTAAAACAAGCTAATCGCTAGCTGATAGCACCTTGACTTACAGGAAAAGTTAGAGTTCCTCAGTGTAATGCTGTCAGGTGGCCACTGCTAATCTCGGCTAGCCTAGTCCTAGTTCCTCAGTGGGTGGTGCTCCCTGAATGTATGATTAGAACTAATGCATCTTACAACAGGAAGATAATCTGTAAACTATGTAATAATATTCCACATGCCTTTTCCTTTTTTTCTCTGATATTGTCTGAATTGTTTTTATTCTGAATGTTATTTACACTACAGTATATGTCCAAACATGTTGGACATGCTTGTAGAAAGCATTCAGCTACTTCAGGGTGCATCCATTATTGAAATCATATCACAGGTGTGCAAACGCAAAATACTTATGATTCAGGAAGAAACGATGAATGAGCAGATGTCCCAATAATTTTGTCTATATTAAGTATTTGTCCATATTATATAATATTTTGTGGAATCATTTTTACTATATGCCTGCAAGTGCCTAAATGTGCCTAATGTTTCAAATGTATTCAAAATTAATATATTCATATCAGAATTTAGCAATAAATTGTAATATATTAAGTCACAATAAAGTGATGTTGTTAAAATTTGTTTTGTCACTGTATTTTTAATAAAAGGCTTTCATAATTGTTTTAATACTCTGATAATACAGCTCTGGAAAAAAAAGATACCAAATGATGATTTTCTTTGATTTTACCAAATTGAAAACCTCTGTAATACAATCAAGAGGCAGATAGATGATCACAACTATCAAACCAAGCTGAACTAGAATTCCCCCTTAGGGACCAATAAAGTATCTATCTATCTATCTATCTATCTATCTATCTATCTATCTATCTATCTATCTATCTATCTATCTATCTATCTATCTATCTATCTATCTATCTATCTATCTATCTATCTATCTATCTATCTATCTATCTATCTATCTATCTATCTATCTATCTATCTATCTATCTATCTATCTATCTATCTATCTATCGAACTGCTTGAATTCTTACACCAGGAGTGGCGTAATGTTATCCAAAATCAGTGTGTAAGACTAGTGGAGGAAAACAAGTATTGATTTTTGAACTTTATGAATATTAACTCGTTATTTTTTGCATTATTTGAGGTCTGAAAGCTCTGCATCGGGTTTTTTATTTCAGCCATTTCTCTTTTTTTGCAAATAAATGTACTAAATCACAATATTTTTATTTGGAATTTTGGAGAAATGTCTGTAGTTAATAGAATAAAACAATATTTTACTCAATGTTAATTTTACTGAATCATATATACCTATAAATAGCAAAATCAGAGAAACTGATTCAGAAAAACTGAAGTGGTCTCTTAATTTTTTTCAGAGCTGTATATTGAAAAAGTGATTGTATTGTCCAGTATAAATAAATAAAACAATAATGGTTGAATTTGTGGTATTAAAATTAAAAAAATTTTATAACAGTTGCACCAACTAGTCTAAGAATAAAGGGATCTGATGGAGAGGAGGGAGTAGACTCACTGGAAAGACGTGAAAGGATGTATATATGTCTCTAGAGTAGGAAGCACATGCTAATTTACTACTGCAGGTGTGTGGTACATATTGAAGCTTGTGCTCTGCTCTGTCCCTGCTGGCTTTTATTGTGGAATATTTATTACAGCGCTCTAGTCCTCCTGAGTGTATGAATACATTAGAGCCTCTCACCTGTATTCATAACTTTCCCAAACACACATCACTTTTTGCTGTCTACACCATCATCAGCTGCAGCATCAGCATCCTGCCAGCCCCTGCATCAACACAGCTCAATTACTGATGTTTAAATTTGCTCATAAACTGCATTATATATTGACACATGGAATGATGTTATAATAGCTATAGCTATAGAAATGCTAATTAATTAAAAATACAATAAAAAAAAGGAATAAAGAAAAACACAGAATGTAAAAGAATAATAGAGGACTAACTGTTAAAATGAGTTTAATCTGTCTCTGCTTTCACAGTCCATTATTGTTTTTAAATTAATTGACTTCACAGAAATTAATTTAGGCAAGGTCATTCTCCTGAAACTCATTAAGACCTCCTGTATATTTGCTATCATTATGAACAATGATCTTTAATTCACTTCAATCTAAAATGGCCTGAAAGGGCAAGCTGGTCTATCTAGCAGTCATAAACTTTAAACTGTGGCACATAAGGATCCAGAACCACATGTAACTTTACACAAAGCTGTTTTAACCCTCTATGGCATGAAATATATTTTTGGAAGCTTAGGAGTCTTAGGAGATTTTAACATTCTGGGTACGAGGAGATGAGAATCACTGCTTCATCATGATTCATCTAACAAAAGTGGTCTAACTGAACAAGGCAATAAATAAAACATTGTTTTTGTACATTTACAAAAATGTAAGAACATAAACAGCCAGATATACCTCTTTACATATTCTTACACATATACCACTTGCACATCTATTTATATTGGATATTGATATGCCATATAATGAATGAAAAAGTGAACAAATAAAAAAGATAGTATGGTATGGTATGGAATGGAAATTTGGTTATACAATAGAGGGTTAACCCTCCTAATATGTTTAGTATTAGCACAAACTAATACATTTTGTTTCTTTGGTCAAAACTGATGGTTGCTAAGGTATGGCTCATGGGTCGTAAGTCATTCATGTAATTACGCTATGTAATTTGATGTGCTGCTAATTATTTAATATTTGTATTTGATATTTTATAATCTGCTCACAAGAAGGGTGCACAAAGTAATAATCCTCAAATTCACAATCAGACTAATCTGGAAATGGAACGGTAATGGTAGAAGATGGTAGGAGGGTAAAAGTCTCCTTTTGAAGAGTCTCTAGCCTGAAATCACCTCCATTCCCATACATACATTCATTTTTTTGTATTATCACCCATTCATTCTAATGACTGGATGTTTTTGACTAGGAAACCTGTGTTAAGCAGGTAAAAACATATCAAAAAGTTAATTAAGTGCTCAAAATGAATTATTAATTATTGTTCAGATGATTTGAGAGAAAAAGTCATGGAATTTCATGATAATCAGATTAAATAAGAAAACGTTAACTGAAACACAGTAGAAGGGTTAAGCATGAATCACACAAGATACGAATATTTTTTTTATTCATTATAAAACTGAAGAACCCATAAAACTGTACATTCACATACATCATGTATAAGTTAGCGGAAAAACAACAGCAAAACCTAAAATTAAAACATGCTGTGAATCACACAATGATACAATCAAGGTAAAAAGAAGACGTTAATGTATTGCTCCTCTCCAAACTGGCACTACCTACACCAGAATTGATTAATGAGGTTACTGTTTTGCATCCTTTACAGTTCAAATAAAATAACTGATTAATGGAAACACCATGACTGAAACATAACTGCAGTTCAGATTATGAACAATTCACCCATTTGAATGAGACAAAACAAACCAATAGCACCGATTTCCCTCCTAGTACTGGTCATGTTCACAGCTTCACATTCTTATCTGCAGATACTCAATTCTATCTGACCAGCACAGGGGACTTCTCAGCCCAGTAACCGATCTTTATCATAATTAGTGTGCAGATGTGTGTGGATAAGGCTGTAGTAATAATGACACCTGAAACACAGTGTTCAGTAAATGCTAGACTACGTAATTAACCAGAGCTGACACCAGGGTTTCTTGTCTCGTCTCTCACACACCTGTGCGGGTCCTCTACGTAAACCATTAGAAGACCTCTCAGTTGAGCTGCTGAGCTCGTATTGCTGACAGGACAACTTGTACATCATCAGCCATCATCATGTGCAGATAGAAATTACAGAATAAATTACAGTTTCAATTGGTTTATTAATTAATATCATTTATCACCTGCAACTGCAAAACTGCTGAGCAGTCACTGTGTCTAAACTGAAAGGTGGAGAACATTTCATCATACAAGACTTTCTTATGAGAAGACAAATGCTTACCAAGGCCTTACCAACTCCTTCATCTTAGCGCGAGGAAAAGCATTAGCTTTACCTAATTCCCATAATCAGGATACAAAATCTACAGAGAGATAAGGAATAATTGGTAATGTGAGCACTTCATAAGTTAATGCAGAACATTTGGGAAAGTATTAGGTCACCCAACGAAACCCCATGCAAACAATGCAAGTGGTCACTTAAAATCAAACACTTTTCCAGAACGTTAGCATTGCATACTTGTATAGTATATTAAAAGGTTAATATAATGCTGCCAGAGCATTAGATTAAAGCCTTAAACACTCCTTAACCAGTTCAAAATTCAATCACAGAGGAGATTAAACCTTCAGAACACTTTAATGGTAAGGCCCATTACTTTTAAACAGTGACAGGACTAACAGAATAGGAAAGACTACGGAAAGTCCTGGTCACGTCACATGCCTGAGCCACACTGTTTGATTAATATTTTTTTATCTTATTCTCTGACTTTAAAAACATTCCTTCATTTGCACCTTGTACCACTCTATGCTTTTTGGATACGTTTGCTGTCCTTGCAAAACCATGCATCTCTATAAAAATCATGTATCTTACCATATAATTTATGTTATATATGTATTTTGTCCCCTGATCTGATCAAGTCTTTTAAGGCTTAATGCATTAATCCTCTTAATAACAAATATTAATTTGATATTTGTGTTTGTATTAATAATACTGTTTAGATAGGAGGTGTGCAATAATTACTACTGATTTATTAACAGTCTACTGTATTTTTCGAACTATAGGGCGTACTTAAAATAATTTAATTTTCCCAAAATATTATCAGTGAGCCTTATATTCTGGTGCACCTTATGTATGAATTTTACCAGTCAGGTTGTAAGGAGCAGTAAAGCCACTCTGCTAAAGTACAGCGTTATACAGGAGTTTTAGTTTCATTTAGTTTCTCCAGCAGTGCTTATCGCTAGATCTTTTGCCCTTCAGAGGTGAATATATCAGACTGTAGTCTACGTGTTTACCATGTTAAAACAAGCTACGTGGAACGAACCGCAAGCTAATCTCACCCTGGCTTACCGGAACACTCAGGGTTGCTCTGTGTAAGGCAGTCGGGCGGCATTAACCGCTAACCACGGCTAGCACTAGCGGTTAGCTGCTGATGAGGATATTGCTCCACTCAGCTATAGTGGAAATCTGGAAATCTAAGCTTACTGTAAATAAATAGAAGTGCTTTACTCACCAAAATAAACACTTTTCAGGAGAGAAATCTGTGTAGATTAACATCCAGCGCTCATTTGAATAAAAGATAACGTTTTTTTTAATTATTACAGTTTTGTTTACTTAGCTTAGCATTACAGGTCTTGCCGCCCAGCGGCGAGACCTGCTAAAATAAAAGAAAAACATGACGACACCCCATGTTCCTTACTAGTGCTGCATAATGCACCTAATAATAATGATTTTCATACATAAAGCGCACTTTATGTATTAAAATCATCCATAACGAGCATGAAGATCAGGAAATAGGCGTTTATTGATAGTGTGCCTTACACTCTGGTGCGAAAAGTCTGGTATATAATGAGACATTCTGATTAATTTCGTTTAGTAGTGAATAAAGTGATGTAGTAGCCTATCATTGTTTTTTAAAGTGAAATAACTGTTTATTGTGAGATTAGGGTCGATTCAGGGTTGTGCATATTAACATTAGCATTAGCCTCTAGTCCAGGGGTGTCAAACTCATTTTGGCCGAGGGCCACATTGGCATATTGGCTGTCCTCCGAGGGCCAGATGTAACTTATAAATGTAATAAAATGTAACCAAATGTAATATATGTAAATGAATGTAATTACTCCTTAATGTTAAATAACTCTCAATATATTATTTATTCAATCAAATATTACAGTTGCATGGAAAAAATGTTTGCTTGTTGCTCTATTAACATAAATCCTTTTAATTTGTCATGTCATGAAATCCAAAAACTCCATCAATCAAGAACCAAACTATTCAAGTGAATAGAAATGACATCAAGTTATATTAACTTTGAAATTATTAACTGAAATAAGGCTTAATAAATATAAAATAAAAAATTGTGAGCTGTTAAGAACATAGCATTTCCTCAGATTTAGCAGTTCCTCATCCAACCACTAGTGGGAGCTGCAGCAGCAGCACCACAAGTCCGCAGTCTTTACTGAGTCAGAGCTACAGCCCAGCCACGGGCTACAGGGCTCAGCTCATCCAGTCTGGAGCGTTTTTACAATTTTTAAGTTCTTCTGTGTATGAAATAAAGATTTTTGTAACCGAATAATACAGCTCTCTACAGTTCATCTTTCAGCCCAATCAGCTAACAGCAGCCGTTTAGAGCATGAGTCACTGCTGGGATTACATTATAAACAGGTCAGTTATCGCGCTGCTAACCTCAGGATGTTTATAACTACGGAGTTTAGTGGACACACCACGGCTGCAAGGTTAGACTGTTGAAGGCTACTGAAGACTATTAAAGGCTATTGGAGGTTATTGAAAGGGTTATTGAGGGCAGAAATCAGTAAAGGCTGGTTAGATAAGTGATTCACGTCCTCGTACTTTGCTGCGGTGAAACTGCGACTAGCGCTGTCACAGTGATGTTTATTAACGTCATTAAAACAGATTTTGTCAGCTATTGTCTTATAAATGTTTACACAGAACTTATATCTCTCCTAAAAAGCGTTTATTTTGGTCAGTAACACTCTTCGTAACACAAAAGGCATACCGGTCTTTCGCCTTGAAGCACAGCCGTCCGTCTGCATCAACTTCTCTTTTTCTGGACATTATGGGATAAACATTTATATGTCTCAATTCCACCCGCGAAGTTACACCTTCCCTCCGGCAGGGTTTCCACATCAATGACTACACTGCCGTGTAGTGGCAGTAAGCCGTAACTTTGCGGGTAATACAATCGACAAGCATTGTGGGAAATGTATTTTTTGGTCAAAGAACGCTTCTGACTTATTTATTATAGACACTAAGATCTTACAAGCTCTCGCGGGCCACATAAAAAGACGTGGCGGGCCACATTTGGCCCGCGGGCCTTGTGTTTGACACATGTGCTCTAGTCAGTTCTAAATGCTGTTCTGTGGTGGTTTAAAAGCAAAGAAAGTTAAAGATGTTATGTTTCCATGGTCTACTGTAAAATAATTCCACACTGCCTAATTTCACTCCAACTAAACTCTTAACTTATTTTACTTTCTGAGAACTCTCCTCAGTGCTGCCAACTGGGAAGATAACATCCATTAATGGTGCCTTAAGGACACCAGACTTACTGTGGCTCAAACACAGACTGGACAGGGGTTAGGATTGCAATACACAATCCGTTAAAATATGGCTGGATCAACCCTGATCCTGATCCACTGGATCAGATCGGGAGATGTAATTTCAGTTTGACAGCTGTGTGGACATTGTTAGGCTATTTAAAGTCAAATATTTTTTACAGAGATACAAGATTTTTCAAGAACAGCAACAACATGTTCAGCATGTGCTGTCTTATAAAACCCCAACATTATTACATTTCTATGTCATTCATTTATTAGCTAAGCCCATGGTCCTCCTTATCCCCACACAGTGCATGTGGCGGTGCATGTGTGCTGCAGCAGAAGCCCTCGTGGTCTCGGGAGTTCAGAACGGTTTAGTCCACTCCCAGAGCTCTCAGCTGCCTCTCAATGTCCTCGTCTGAAATGTTAGCTGTCTTGGTCTTGGCTGCACTGGGGATGCTCTTTCCAGCTGAAGGGGCTTTCACCATCTGCACAACACCATTAAAACCATTCAGAAGAGTTAAAATAGTCAAACACCTGCTGATAACAGTCTAAACTCTAAAACTATAACACACACAAAGAATACATAATCATTACTGGTCTGAACGAATATCCTAGCTCTAAAACTGGAGCATGGTAATAGAAGGATGTGTTTAGGCCCAAGGGAGCACATCACACATCTGTTTGAGTTGAGAACACTGACAAGAGGGTGGGCAAAATACCCAACAAACCCAAGGCAAAGCCAAAAGCCACTCATCTGCCTGATCGAACTGCTCCACATAAAATTCAGCTAGGCTGCGTTCACCATATGGGCAGGTAGAAGAAACAACAGCAAAGAAGTGGTCGAGTTTTTTTACCTTTCCAGAGATCTCAATACCAATCTCATCCAGCACCTGGTTCACAATGTCCTGGCACTCCTCTTCATCGCCTGATTCATTAAATATTTCATCCAGGGTATCGTTGACTGAGGAGATAAACAATAATTCGTAAAACTTTAAACTCTTGAAACCTTGCATCCTCATAGGCAGATATTACATGTCTGCTTCTCTGCACTTTAAAATGGTGACCCTTTGGCCCCATATGGAGACTAGTGTACCATCTAGAGGTCACATGATAACATTACACTAAGTTAAATGAAACCAAGATAGTGGGAATCCCAGTCAAAACTTTCTACAGCCAGTCCAGATAGAAATGTGGGCCAGGTAAATATTCTCATCAAATTTTAGGTTTGAAACTAGTTTATTTCTGTACATCTATAGCTTTGTATGGCATGCATTTCTGTATAATGACAAAGTTTAGTTTTTATACAAAACTTTAATACCTTCTAATCCCATTTTAAAATTAACACCAAACAAAAGCCTGGGTCTCAGGAGGCTGAACATGACACTTAAAAAATGAGTTTACTGTGTATAAGGGTAATAAAACTTTAGCATAAGTTTCACCATAAGCTGCTTAAATGCATCTCTTTAAGATAAAGACCTAAGTAATCTCTTGTGTCTACTCATGAGTTTTAAATACAGATCTCAGTAAAGTCTCACAGTTTGCTCAGATTTGCCATAATAATAACAACCACTATTTTATTTTACAGTTTTACAATTTATTGTATTCTTGTATAAATCTTTAAATAAATCATAATCATCTTTCACTGGAAGAACAGATTACCAAATTCGCCTATTTTGAACACATAAAGAGAAGAGCCAATTCACTGAATAAAGAATTCTGCTTAGAACAAATGAAGGTCATAGAGAAAGAGGATGACCAGCAATAAGACAGAGGGTATTAATAAACCTAATACAAGATGCAAAATTATTTCTGACCTGGTAATAAAAGTTTTAAAAACTAGAAGTAAATCTGACTGGACACTTTTGTAGAATTAAACTGAATGTGCCTGATTAGGGTTACAAGATAAACTTTAGTCCTTCTTAATAGTTTTGCAGGGATTTGATTGCTTTACTGAGCAATGTCTGTTTATTCTGATATAAATAATAGGCCTCATGTCTCATTTTTGTCTCACACTTCAAAACAATTTAGGAGAAACTTACAGGGTTCATAAACTTCTAACCAGTAAATTTCCATGATTTTTTCATGACTTTTCCATGCCTTCAAGGCAAATTTTCATGACCATACATTTTTTAAACCTCAGTGCAGGCATTGACAGGCAATTGACCAAATTTCCATTACTTTTCCTAAACTTTCTGGGTATTTTTTTATTTTTCCAAAACTTATCCAGGCCTGGAAATTGCTATTTTCAAATTCCATGAGTTTTCCAGCTTTTTTTATGACCGTATGATCTCTGAATTTATGTTGCAAAGTTGATCTCCAAATAAAATCTAATTCAGATCACAAACAACACACTTTTTCTGGATAATACTCACTCATGTCTTCAGTCATCTCCATCTTTAAGTTTTCTTTCTGGAAATCCTGCATCGTCTGCAAAGTCTTCTTCGGATCCATTTTTTTATTGACGGTCTGCATGGTCTGAAAGACAGAACCAGTCCAGGCCATGAATCAGGTTCACAGAGGAAAAATAGGGCATTATTTGACAGTGTGATAAAACAACGCAGGCAGAATCCACCATGGATGAATACATTTTGAAAGCAGCTCAACATAAATCTGGATGTAAGTAAGCGGAAAGCATGACACATAATAAAATAGGTTGAGCTGAGAGCAGGTTTTTTAAAGGCCCTCTGGGTTTCCAGCAGTGTGACAGACAAAACAGGAAAAGTCACATCAGATTACAGAGAATTATTTACACAAATCGTCTCTGTAACAGCCTCATTATAGACCGTGTCAGCGCCACCGTCTCCTCCACAAAATCTTCCCTACGACAATACAACTCCCAGGATATACTGACAGCCAGATGAAGAAATAATGATAGCGCATGTGTGTAAATGTGGCCTACTTTAAGTGAAAAGTAGTAAGAAAACAACACACTGTGAACAATCAGCGAGATTTGCTTTTAGACATACATGGCTTATTCATGATTTAGTCTGCCTAATCTGAAATACTAGCTTTCTTACTTCCCTTGTCAGCCTCTGTCTTAAGATAAAAAAATAAAAATAAATATATATTTAGAGGTTTGGATAGAGATCCTGCCTCAGGCTTCATCATTAAATCCACTTAATTCCCCTAATTCAATTTCATTTCAAATATAGCAATCATATGCCAGATTGAGTGTAAGCAGAGTAAAGCTATGATAATACTCACTGCATTAACAACAGCGCACTTGTTATTCCAAAACTACCCCATGTGAATACAGATATAATAATTTGTGAAAAATGATATGCTAATTTATCAAATTGGTTTTAGGACGTACAGGGGTGTAATATGGGTCAAATTTCAGATTTAATTTTAGATATCACAGTAGATCTTTAAATAAGTGGTAATGAGGACAATGGTGAGAATCCAGACAAAGAGAGGCTCCATTTTAACAGGCTTTCTCTGGGGTACATGATGAAAAACAGTTTTAAAGCCAGTGCACTTAAGAAGCCACTTCACAACATGCTAATTAGCCCCTGCTTAAGCATTCTTTTGAAGTGCGGGATCTGGTTCATAAAAGCTTCTGCTTATGCAGCCTTTTTACTGTTAGCCCAGCAACACAGCAGCTCAGCAGGCAGCAGAAGCACTGGCTCAGAGACCAGTTTCTATAGAAAAAGAAAAGTGTAATTTCTCACCTTTGCTGTGGTAGACATAGCTCCTGCCATCTTCATCTGAGAGTTCATGACCTTGGTCTGCGTGGACATGGAGGTGACTTTAGAGCTCACAGCATAGGTCCGGTTCTTCTGCTTTCTTAATTGAACCAGCTGTTTAGCCAGGATCTTGCAAGCCTCTCTGTTTCCAGTCTTGGCCATTTTCTTGATTTCCATTTCCTGTTGGATATAAATACATCTATCTTTACTAGGAGTGTAAAAAAATATTTATATTGATTCTGTTACACCTAAGCCTGTGTCTGTCTTGTTTTTTTTTTTTTTTTTGTCTGTCTTTCTGGTCCTCTCCACTGTTCTCTTGTTTTGTTTTTGGACTTGTTCCCGCCTTAGCCCCACCTGTCTCATTTGTGACCCCGCCCCCTCATTCCTTCACCAGGTGTCTCTTTTCTGTGCCTGTGTATAAATACCCCATGTGCTCCTTTGTTCGCTGTCATGCTTTTTGTTTGACCCTGTCGTGTTTTACTCAGCTTTTTTGTATGATTTCTGTCAGTTTGAGCCTCAGTCCTACTGCCTTATTGTGTAAGTTTCTGTTTTCTTTTTGGTTTGTTATGGCCATTAATAAAAAGACGGACTTTAAAAAAAAAAAAAAAAAAGGAAAAAGACAACCAAGGTGTAATATTTTTTTATTGTTAGTTCATTTCTAAAGATTGGTGGCAGATGGCAATGTTGTACTTTGTTGTTAGAGCCCACTTTAAACCCTTCTTTTACTCAGGTTAAAAATATGATAGTGTGTTTTATACTACAAACATATTATACTATGTTTTTAATAATCACAATACTTTGCCTTGCTTATCCCAATATATAAAATTATATTCTCTGTATGATTCAAATTCTTGCCAATGGGACCCCAAATCTTTACTACAGATGACTGTTGAGGGTAGTTAACTAGAATGACTGGCTGTTTCACATGACATTTTGGAAACCTAGAGAAGGAGTGAACAAAATGATCTGCATATTACATAAACACATATGTTTGATAGATTTATTAAAGAGCATGATTGATTTCAAATAATTTAAAATAATAAAAAAAAAGAAATCAAATACCAGATACTAGGTGAACACTGCTAATAAACACTGGACTTAGACTGTTCTCATCTTTGTAAATACACACAAAAATGACTTAACTCACATTGGATCCAGATTCTCTATTTTTTATAACATGGTATGACTTTTTTTTAGTATATAAAATCAAAATGAATGAATGAACCTAGCTGAATGAGATCATAGATTAAATTTATCAGTGAGATCCATCTATGCCATTTTCCTTTATAAATATTAATACACATATTCATTTTCATTTTAAAAATGCTTTTGTGATTTTTTTATTTATTTATTTATTTATTTTACTAAAAATATATATTTTGGGCCTGTATTTTGTTTGATACCACTGTCTCTCTTCCCTTAGAACAACAGTATAATATGACATTTAAACTTTTTTAATAATCACAGAGACTGATGTCTAATTGTCTTGTTTAGACCCACCGGTCTGTGTCTCTTTACATTAGTAAGTGAATGAAAACAGCCCACCAGGACTCCTGGGACTAAGTGCATCAGACAAATGCACTATGTATTTGCAGAGTGATGATGGTGAGTATGCACAGTTCTCCCCTGGGACGCCACAATACCGTCAGCTTACTGCAAGCTAGGAAAGCCCATCAGCATTGCAGCAGCTGGGAACTAGCAGCATGTGTGTCTCTCTAATAAACACTCTAACATACACACACGGGCTTCTAAAAAAAGAGCAAAACCGCTCATAAAACATCTGTTTGTGCCGGAGAGAACACAGCATCTTCACTAAATACTTTACAGTCATTCACCGAAACTGTCCTCAAGCACATATTGATATCTGCATTTACATTATACCAGTTACTTGCAGCAGTTCATGCTAAAGAGATAAACACAGAAAAGAGGCAAAATCAAGAAACTGTTTAGTACTTCTGATTTTGCTCTTACAATTAATCTGTTCTACAGGAGCACACACTTTACAAATACTGTAGACAAAGATCAATGACCGCTGCCAAAGCAAAGTAATCTAATCCATTAAAAAATACCATGCACTTCTTATTTTAGATTATTTAAACACTTTTGATTAAAACTGTGAATTGTCATTTCTTGCTCCTGGATTATAAGATGCATTGTGCGACACTAGTAAGGAACAAAGGAGTCGCCATGTTTTCCTTCCAACTCAGCAGATCTCACCGCTGGGTGGTGGTGGGGGGGTAACTATCTTAGATAAGTAAATCTAAAATAAGTAAACAAAACTGTAATTCTTAAAAAAAAGTATAATTTTAAAGTCAAACAAGCGCTGGATGTTTATCTACACAGATTTCTTTCCTGAAAACTGTTTATTTGGGTGAGTAAAGCGCTTGCGTTTTTTACAAAAAGCTTTGATTTCCAGATTTCTTCTAAGGCTGGGTGCAGCAGCATTAGAATAAGCAGCTATCCTGGCTACAGCAGGCTAAAGGGGTGAACGTCGAAAGAGCTAGCACTTAGCACGGTTAGTGGCTAATGCTAATACTGCTCCAGCCTCTGGATATTTAAACTGAAAGTCCTGTATAATGCTGTACTTCAGTGGAGTGCCTTTACTGCTCCTTACAACCTGACTGTAAAAATTCATACATAAGGCGCACTGGATTATAAGGCGCACTGCCGATTTTTGGAAAAAAAATTAAGGATCTTAAGTACACCTTATAGTGCGAAACATATGGTACTTGAATATTACTTGACTTTGCAGCATTACGTTTTTTTCCCAAGCAACATGCCGAGCCCAGTGCATCAGTTCCGTTTCGATTTTAAAGCTGTTATTTTACAGTAAAATGCTGCGTAAAGCTTCTTTATGTAATCATCTACAGCCAACAAACCTACATACCATTACTATTTACCATACTAATACCTATTTACCATTACTCACAACCAGTAAATGTGCAATTTTTGGTTGCACTTGAAAACAAGCTCTACTTAAATTCATAAGATACATAAGCTATTATCAGTGCTGCAATAAGCGATACCTTAATCTGAATGGCAAATTAGATGTTTGTTTTTTTTTACATATCACTGCAGGTAAGAAGGATACCATAAATTACATTTTTCCAAGCAGACCCCTGACCCTGATTATTCCTCCTGTTCATGTCATATACATATGCATACAGACACAGCACTGACAGAGGCACAGCAGTGCATTGTCCTACTTAACCATAAAACCCCCATAAAACCGTCCTCTTGACAGACGACTCGTGGGTCTTCACACTCCCTTTCTGTCAAAACCACAAACATGACTGAAAGAGGGGAATTTTAGAGTTGAAAACAGGCTGATGGAAATCAGATCATGTCATCATGGTTATTAATATTGTTTTGAAGTGGGGAACGGGAGCAGTGGAACAGGAGCTCGGCTTATTAGAAATGCTTTATTGTTGCGTTAGCCGCTGCATGATGCTTATATTCCGAGAGCTGGTGTTAAAATGACAGATTGATGCTGCGATTCCCTTCTGTCTGCAGACTGACAGTGAATTCGCTATTATAAAAGATGGTAAAGTAGGAGGAGGTGCAGAGCTGCAGACTGCATCTTTTAAATCGGCCTTCTTGTATTAAACTAGTTGATCTAATGCTCAGTCCATTAGTTTTGTATTCCTTGATGAAAAGATGAAATCATTAGAAATATTTTTTTCCTGAAAAAGGCCCAAGAAGAGAAGATAATTAATGAAAATCATTCCTGTGATCTATGGAACAGAACCATGGGCTACATGGACGGAAATGACCATGAAAATGAAGAAATAAAGTGCTTCAATTTCAAAATAGGTCATTTTCCTAGTCGTACAACAAAGCAAATCACTTGCTTAATTAGAGTAAAAATTAACCGTAAGGAAAAAAGAGCCCCTGGGAGGCAATTATATTCAGATTTCTATGTTTACTTAAAAACGAGGCACAAGTTTCTTCATTTATGATTAAAAGCGGGCGAGAGCGAGTATGAGTGGGAGTGGAGGGGGTGGGTGAAGGGGGTGGGTGACTACTCCCAAGCTTATGATATAAAGAGATTGCAAGAATACTCTCTCCCTCTCTCTCTCTCTCTTCTCCTCCCTCAGGTGTTAAACTAAGCACATCCTTCCTCTTAGAGCTAATTAGACTATCTAATCTACCTGCTTCCAAAAGAGATCAAAATACCCAACTCCAGTTTCCTTGCGTTTGAGGCAATAAACGACAGCTTCACTGGACCACGCATTAATGAGAATGCCAGACAGATGCTCTGTATGCTTTGAAGGAAAAGGTGGGTGTAGGACAGTGAAACGAGGCTTTACTTAAACTCATGGGTGCTTTCTGCTCCACTTACCATTTGTTTCTCCTGTTTCTCCAAAGCGGCCCGGTCTCTGGTGATTTGTCTTTGGGTGCCTCTCAGCTCTTTGGACTGTTCTTTGATGATATCTGTGACAGAAAAGGATGAGGGAAAAAAAAAAACATGTAATAAAGCTGTCTGGTAAATCCAGGCACAGTTCACTGAGCTGAATCCTGGAGCTTTTCGCGGTCTAATACATGCACAGAACAATATGTGGGTCACTAAGCCAATTCTTAAAAAAACTGACAGCAAACTATTGCATTAAGAATCGGAAAAGCTGTTCTGGTAAAGCTACTTTTCAGACCAATAAAGAAAAACCTAAAACTTTCACACAGATCTGTGTCAACAAATATAGATATACAAAATGTTCATTTTACAGGACAAGATTTTACAACATTTATTCTCAGTAGTTTAGACCCCTGCTACTTGATCTTCTTTAGAAATGGGATGTAGATATAGGAAATGTAACTAATGACAATCTCCATATTCAATTAGGTGGATCTTTCTGATTTCAATTTGCTAATTAATCTGGAAAAGAAAAGGTGCTGCAGAAATATTTCAAAGTAAATGAAAAGATGTACTGCATCCATAGTAACATACTGTATAGGGCACAGTAACAAATCATATCAATTTCAACATCTGACTGTTCACTTACTGCCTAATAGGTATATCCCACTCATAATGACAGTGTAAAAACATTCCCAGGACCCTCATTGAGGTCATCTGATTTAATGGAACTCTATCTTCTATTAAACTGACGAATCTCTAATGACAAACAAGGTGGTCATCATCAGCCCCATCCAAAAGCAGCTCATCACACAAGAAACACAGTCACAGGTTTTATGGAAACTTTAATCCACAAAGTAGAAAGAACCTGGGGTTCTCTACGTGGTTGGTGTAGGACCGTAAGAACCAACTTTGTTCCCTTGGCAAACTACAGTTAGAGGACCAGTGAGTTGTTTGGCTTTCTAGGTCACATGACATTACGTTCAGTAGCTCCTCCATTTCCACTCGCTGTTGTGTTTACTTGGATCTCTGTGGAAACACGTGCACAAAGTGTAATTACGGTGTGTAGCAGTGGACAATGAGCTATTTTATTAAATGTGAGGAGACGAAACTCAGAGATGTGGATCTGGACAGGACTAAAACTACAGGAGCACACACTTTACAAATACTGTAGACAAAGATCAATGACCGCTGCCAAAGCAAAGTAATCTAATCCATTAAAAAATACCATGCACTTCTTACTTTAGATTATTTAAACACTTTTGATTAAAACTGTGAATTGTCATTTCTTGCTCCTGGATTATAAGATGCATTGTGCGACACTAGTAAGGAACAAAGGAGTCGCCATGTTTTTCAGCGAAACAGTAGGTAATTCAACCTGTAATTTTCTCAGACGACGTCTCCGAAAAACACATACATGATCGTTCCGGATGGAAATAAAATCACAGAGGATCCCATCTTAAAAAAGAAAACTACTCCAGGATCCCTGTCCAGATAGGGCTTCTGACAACTAATTTTAAACTGTTTATTGGTGATGTTACTGTTAATGTTGATGAACAGTAAAAGAAACAATAGTTTCACTGCTCAGTCAAAATATCTCAGTGAGGCATGGACTCCACGCAGTTATTATTCAGCAGTTTATGCTACAGTAGCTCTTCTGCTGGATCGGATTTTGACTCAGTTTGACCAGCTTTCACTCCCTACTTGTGTTAATAGCCCTGGGCACCCACAACCCCATCAGTTCACTGGTTGTCCTTCCTCAGAGCACGTTTGTCATGTACTGACCTCTGTGTATCTGGAACACTTCACAAGACCTGCTGTTTTGGAGATGCTCTGACCCAGATGTCTAGCCATTACAATCTGGCCCTCAGATTCTTAAACTTGCCAATTTTTGTTAACTGCACAAAAAATCAAGTTGCCTTTATTTATATAACTATGCATTATATTATCATTTTAAATATTATATTTAAATATTATATTATATTTATATTTAAATATTATATTTAATTGTATTGTAAATTGTAAATCTATATATAATTTAGTTGGATGAAGAAATTAAGATAATTAAGTTGCCAGAAAATGGCTTTTGTATTTTTTGTGTTTAATGGAATATATTTAGTCTAGATAAGTCAGGAAAGTGTGTTGAAATTGCACTTTCATTTTTTATGTCACTACAACTCAATAAAACAATAAATAAAAATAAAAATCTTGCCAAATTCATATAACTTTTTTATTATCTTACAACAGGTTTTTTTATTTAAGTATTAGCTAAAGGCCATCATAATTACTTTTTAAAGTGCAGCTATGATTTGCTTTTCTGTTTCATAGACTATATTAAGTCAATATTATGCAGAATAACTTCTGCGTAAAACTTATAATTTTAAGGATTATAAACCTAAGAAAGTCAGAATAAAGGCAGATGCATAATTGTTAGTGGTTTATCTACACTAATGTTTACACAATGTACATAGTATAGAACACTTTGACCTATTTTATACACACTGCCACCCTCATACACACTAATAATGTGTAGAATTCTTTATATTAGTACAGCAGCCATTATATATTGTCCAAGTCATACTGATTCACTGAAGCACTGCAGCCTTCACATGCACGTCCCTGGCACTGTCCATTCCCTTACTCTAAATCAAGTTTTAGAATAAAACAGCAAAATTCAAATCAGATTAATTCGATTTAAAAGACAAAACTGATCACAAAACATGAATAAACACATCATCGGATTCTATACACCATTACAATTAAAGTAAACTAATTACAGCAGCATTACATTTATCGGGTAAATAGCTGAACAATCTCAATCTCATTGTTTCAGTCAATTCACACAGGTCCATCAGACCCCCCCTACTCCTCCACCTCCTCTATGCACAGAAAAAGCGATTACTGGTTCTCTGTATTGCCTTGAGTCGAGCACTCAAGCGTTTTTATGAGATAAGAGAGAAAAAAGGGAGACATGAATGAAATACATGGAGTGTTCATCTGGGGGGCAAACAGACAAACATTATACAAAATCAGATGGTCTAAAAGTTAACCTTCGCCCACACTTCATCATACACAGCATACACAACCGTGTAGACTAGAGGATATGTAGCTCTGTTGCCCACAGGGATGTTACGGTCTCCTAGACAGCAATCAGATACACACTGTTCTCATGAATGCCAATCATATCATGTTATAAGTATCTCAGGCTGAACAGATAACCTTTATTTTGTCAGTGGACTAAAAAAAAACAGAGAATGATAGAGAAAAGGCCAACCGCTTAGAGGGAAAATCCCAATATCATCAAAAAAGAGAGAAAATATCTAGTAAGAGAAAGTATGAAATGAATGTCAATAAAAGGCATTAAAATATCAACAAAATTGTAAAAAAAAATGTATGAAACAATAAATACTGAAAAAATCTGAAAATCCTGAATAAAAGATTATTCTTAAAAAAAGATCAAGTGAAAGAAGTAGCTTGAAACTAATATCTAATGCATAAAAAGTAAACAACAAATAGATAAGTACATAAATAAATACAGAAAATTCAGAAAATAAGTAAAAATAAGTAAAAGTAAAAAAAAGTGTTTTAAAAGGTAGCATGTGTGTATGTGGGGGGGAAAAAAGAAAAAAAACAGAACAAACTCTTGAATTCTTATATTAGAAACATGAATAAACTAACATATAATACAAATGTCAAATATCTAAAATAAAGTCTGTACCTTTAAAAGTTCTTTACTAACCCATCACCCAAAAATGGTAAAAGAACTGCGTTCAGACGCTACGTAAAAGGTGACGTATCCCGAAACGTAATAGAGGGAGGGTTATCGTCCACATAAGTCTAAACCAACTGTGCCATCTCATAGTTATCTAGAGGATGCCATGATACGCTGATACCACGCTAACCCAGGACCTGAGAAACCTATGGCAAAAGGTCGGACAGGACGAAACAGGAATGACAAAAGACTAAAGACACGCGTAAGTAACAACTGGAGTTGTTATATTGTGTTTTTGTATGATTATTTTCTTTTTTTCTTTGACAGTTTCTGATTATGCATATATATTTTTTTATTCAATTTGATTTTTACTGAAAAATATGAATTTATTTAAACGTACGTTGGTAAGTAAATGATGCTGGTCTGAAGCAACATCTATTATATCTAAAATATTTATTCAAATGTTATTAGTGTAACCTTACTGTCTGCATATACGGATATGACAACTAGAAGGATATACAGTAAAGTGAATGGGAAGCCGGATCAGTGGCAGAGGCATGAATTATGAATGCTGGGTTGCTGTATGCTGTTTGGATGGGAGCCAGCCTTTGGGTTTGAATAGTGTTTAATAGCTTAGTGAATAAAGTTTATAATAAACATCTCTAAAATACAAAATAAAGAACAGAATCTAGAAACATGTAGAAACAGTCAAGTCGAGTGGTCTGATACAGGAAATAAGGGAAGGAAGTTAAATTAACACCCCTGATAAAAGCACAGGCACTTACAATAAAGACTTTAATAATGCATGAGAGCGACCGACCGTGACTTTAGCACTTAGTCTGTATCCACCAGAGCTTTGACTGAATCAGCACCAACCATTGATTTACCTAATGACTGTTAAAGAAGAGCTAAACCTCAACAAGTCGCTTATTAACTACTTACTACTATCTTATAACAACAGTATTACACCATTCTCACATGCTCAACATTTTAAAAAATGCTCCCTGCTCGTACGTTACTCTAGGTAAACACACACACACACAGAGAGAGAGAAAGAGAGAGAGAGAGAGAGAGAGAGAGAGAGAGAGAGAGACAGAGAGGATTATTGACAGCTGAGTTTAACCTCTGGCACACTGACAAACAGGTTTTGCTATTTAGTATCTGATTCACTCCAGTATAGAATTCTACCTCGATAAATGAGGAATCAATTATGAAATGAATAGACTGACAGACGTAGATAAAGATATTTTACTTTTATAGTGCTTTTTTTACAACTTAAGTCGCAAACCAGCTTTAGATAGAGAGCTCTAGACAGACAGACAGACAGGTACAAAGAAAATGGGTGAGTAGACAGACAGAAACACTGGTAGGTAGATAAACAAATGGGTATCTAGAAAAGTAGGTAGATAAACAGATGAGTAGACAGACAGGTAGGTAGATAGACAGATGGGTAGACAAACAGACAGCCAGGATGTAGATAGACAGATGATAAACAGACAGGTAGGTACATAGACAGATTGGTAGGCAGACAGACAGGCAGGTTGGTAATTGGACAGACAGGTAGGTTGATAGACTGATGCGTGGGTAGACAGACAGACAGAAAATGTAATAAACCACACAAACTAGCAAGTTCCAAACGCCAAACTATACCTACACAAGTACAAACAGGACTCAAACAGGACTCAAATTTGACTTACAGTAAAGCAAACAGTAAACAATATTTAATATTTATATAACCTGGTTTTAATTCACTCATTTAGCAGAAATCTTGAATATAACTTTCTGAAAAGTGACTTAAAGTGGCTCAAATCTACTAAACAGCTTTCAAGCAGCCCCAGTTATTAAAATAAACTTAAGATATTGTCTATTTTATAAACTGGTGTAACCCAACAAAGGAAGTTATCACACAGACCCATATCAACTATATAAAATATACACAATAAATGCTAATGATAGTTTTAATCAGTAACTCACAGTAATCCTGTTGTAACCTGTGGCTGTGTGTATAATTTTACACTCAGAGCTCGGAGTGAGTGAATGAATGGGACGCGGTTAAGTTTCAGCCCCGAGTTTAACAGAAAGATTAAAGTCTGAATTAAAGAGTAAAGAGTGTAAAACTCACCGTCCACAGTCTTCTTCTTAAACAGAGAGGCCATGTCGACTCGGCGGGTAATTAAACTAGCTACAGAAACTGTATATATATATAACTCTACAGGCGGGAAGCGTCGGGCTGAGCTAAACTCCTGATGATATTTTTCCCTGTTTGTTACCGGACTGACTTTCCGCACATGACTGCACTGAGTCAGCGGGGCTGTGACGTCACCGCGGAGTCCTCCTGCAGTTCCCGGCAGCTCCTGCAGAGGCCGCTGCGCTGCAGCATTACCGCACTGTACAGCGGGACCGCGCCGAGGAAAACAGAGGAGAAAAGAGAGAGAAGATGAAAAAGACAGGAAAAGAACATATAAAAACATATAAAATAACCCAAAAGAGTCCACAGTGAGGTGTGTGTGTGTGACAGACCCTAAAGTTCCTCACAGCACTCTGTCCTTCACTTTAAAAGTGACAGATACTGAACATCCTGAGAGCATCACTACAGCGCAGTGTGTAAAACTGTGTTTGTTCATTTGACTCAATTTACAGAATGTAGCAGTGCTGGGTTAGAGCTGGAGATAAAATTTGCTTTTTTCTTAATTTTAAGAAATTGTACAGCTCTGTTTCAACCATTTAACCTTTCAAATGCTTTAAAATTAAACGTTTTGTGTTCTATAGAACTAAGTTTGACCTGATTGGTAGAACAAAATGTGAAAATAATTGTTTAGAATATTTGTGTTAGATCTGGGTTTTAATCTTAAAATATTTATTCAATCTTGTGCCCACAGTAAAAAAAAGAAAACAAAAATATTTATTAATTAATGAGCTGTTCAATGAATTTATCTGATTTAGATAAATTATTTAGAAATTGGTCTGGGCTCTTATGGAATAAAGAAAATAAAATGACCTGTTAAACCCTTTTTTTTAATTATGATTTAAAGGACCATTAAAGATTATATTTTCTGTAGTAACTTGTATCATGTTCTAGAAGTGGATAGATCTGGTGCGACTTCACTGCACAACAAGGTGCCTGGCAATAAATTCACTGATCAAAAATAGTAAAAACAGGATCGTAACAGGATCAGAATGTATCATCAGATAGTAAGGAAACATGCTAAGTTAAAGAACTGACATCTTTTGTCAGCAGAGTTTCAGCAAATATGTTTCTATTGGAACTATGTGGTGTGTTTCGGTAATCTGTGTAGGTTCTGTGTAGTCTCATTTCCACACTCAGGTTTGCCAGGTATATATATATATATAACAGCATGCAAACCAGGTGCTGCAGCCTCTGAGCTTTATTATGGTTGCTAACCATGGTATTGTAATTTACCAACACCACTATAGTGTACTAAAGACAGACAATATAGACACTGAAACAAATACATATATATTCACTTCATCAGCTACAGAGAAAGGCTCGTTGTCACTGTGTGCCAAGTTGGCAACCCACATGAGCTTCCATATATTACTGATTGTTTCTTTAATGCACTTTAAAAACATTGTATTTCTAATACCATATACAGTAATAAAAAACAGCTAATCTGAGCTTGTCTTGCCTTGTTATGCTGGTTAACTAGTTTGGTCATGCTGATTGTTTAGCGTGGTTAAGGTGATCATGGTTATAGTCCAGTTAAAACATATAAAACAAACCAATCAATGAAAAAAAACTCAGCTAAACCATTAAAACATGTTGACCTATGCTGGTAAAAATCTAAGCTGGTCAACCATTTTAACCTGTCTGACCACCTTGAGCTGGCCATGCTGTTTCTGTACTGTAATAAACAGTAAATGTTCAAATTTAAATTATCAGTCTGGCATTTTTTTTTTTCAACTTGGCAATTATGAAGTTTTGATTGCCTCAGTGCGTCCGTTTGAAGCACATGCTCCTTCAGTGAGATTTCCCCTCGTGGTTAAATGGGGAAGGCAGGCCCAGAGAACGAGGGCAGGGGATTACTGGAGCAGAGCAAAAGCACAGAGCCAAGGAGATGAGAGAGAGGAAGCTGCACAGGGTGACTTTGGAAGGGATAGCGTGTGTGTCGCCTCCAGCACTTCATAGCCTCTCTCTGAGGAGGAAATTGACCATCCTGGGGCATTATTCTTGTTAAGGTTATTAGGGAGATGTTTTCGTATAATCAGCAAGGCTGGCAACAGGGACCGGCACTAAATGTTCTCATAATGATAATAAGCCCACTGGTGATCAGTCTTGCCCCAAGCACACAGACCAATTCGACGCAATAATGAGACAAAACTACAATTTCATTTGCCATTGAGGGTGTCTTCAAAGTATATTAAAAATCTACATCACATATTGGAGGGAACGCGTTCAGTGCTGCTGGAGAACTCCCACAGAGGCCCATTTGAAGCATTTATCTCTCTTTCTCTTTCTCTGTTCATGTTATTGCCCAGGGCTAACAGACGTTCAGTGTTAATGTGCTAACTATGCAGCCAGACAGTCAAATAAGATGTTTCAGCTGTGAAATTAGATCTCTGCACTGATCCTGCTACAGAAACACATTACTGCAGAACAGAATTACTCATTTCGTATAAATAAGAAATACACCTCTTTAACTGTGGGTGGCCATAATGTGTTTTTTTCCATAGGATAAGGCTATTCATTTTGTATTACATTGCCACACATTTACATCTTTAATATAAATAACCATCTTATTGATAATTTAATATGCTACGTAGATTTATGGCACTTAAACACCTTCACCTATTTAATCAGAAACAAATGTTTCAAATTTCAGTATCTTTACACAGTGTTCACTAATCAATATTAAATCCACTGACAGGGGAAGTCAGTAACATCTGATTATCTTTAATGGTGGCACCTATTAAGGGCTGTTAAGCTCTGGAAAAAAAATTAAGAGTCAACTTCAGTTTCTGAATCAGTTTCTCTGATTTTGCTACTTATATGTATATATTTGAGTAAAATGAACATTTTTGTTTTATTCTATAAACTATGGACAACATTTCTCCCAAATGAAAAATGGCTGAAATACCAAAAAAAAAAAGATTCACAAAAAAACAAGTTCATATTCATAAAGTTTCAAGAGTTCAAAAATCAATATTTGGTGGAATAAACCTGGTTTTTAATCACAGTTTTCATACATATTGGCAAGTTCTCCTCCTCCAGTCTTACACACTGCTTTTGGATAACTTTATTCCACTCCTGGTGCAAAAAATTAAGCAGGTCAGCGATGGTGGCTTGTGATCATTCATCTTCCTTTTGATTATATTCCAGAGGATTTCTATTTGGTAAAATTAAAGAAACCCATAATTTTAAAGTGGTGTCTTATTTTTTTTGTCAGAGCTGTATATGCTGCAGTTCTGAAATTTGATGTGTTCGAAGCATGTAAAATAAAGCAAGCATAAGAATCTGAGACACTTTGAAATGGGCATATGGACATATTATAATGGCTAGACAGCTGGGCCAGAGCATATTCAACACAGCAGGTCTTGTGAGATGTTCCCAGGACGCAGTCCTTAGTCCCTACCAAAAAAGAACTAAGGAAGGACAACCAGTGAACCAGAAAAAGGGTCACGAGTGCCCCAGGCTCATTAAGGCAATCTATAGAGGGCACACCTCACAATTTACACAGCTTAAAGGGTCTGCCACGGTCTGCCACAAAACTTCTTCAGTAAATTCAGGATTGATGGGTCAGAACTGTTTTGGTGGTGCGAGAGACATTATTAGGCAGGTGGTATAAATGGTATAAAAAGATCAGAATAATTGTCACTGCTGAATTAACAATAGACCATCTAGCATTATAAAGATATAAGCAATATTTTTGTTGCACTTTATTGTATTGCGTTGCAAAAACAGTATTTTTTAATGAATAATATAGCACAGTTAGTTCCGACCCTGCAATTTCATTGGCTGAGAGGCGTTCTATGAGTGCCGTTATCAGCCGGTAATGCACTGTAACCAAAGCTCTCCATGTATTATTCCACTACATGCAGGTAACCTACCAATGATGCAGCGCTTACAAGCCAAACAGCACAGCTGCAAACAGAACAGCAATGGAATTATTTAAAACGTGGAGCAGGCACTCAGCCTGCTGTTACAGCCCTCCCTCTCAGGTATTATTGCTTAAGTATATATGTAAACAGTGAATATTTTTGTGTTGTGTTATATAAAAATTGAATGATACTAGATAACAGTGTTGTACTTCACATATCTTTACGTATGGAAAAAAAAAAAAAAAAAAATATATATATATATATATATATATATATATATATATATATATATATATATATATATATAGTGGTGTTTGAGAAACGAAGCAGACGCATGTGAATGTGAAACGATAAACACACGCGGTCAGAACCAGGAAAATTAATAATACCCTTCCTACGAAAAGTCAAAGGACAAAATCCAAACAAGAAACTCAGAGAGACCAAGACCAAAATCATGTACAGAGAGACCAGAATGCTAAGTAATAATACAGGCAAGTCTGATGAGAAACAGGGGAGTGTGATAAGTATTCAGGTGAGAAGGAAAGAGAAAGTTTTCCACATGGGAATATTCAACTATAGGTAATGGTTCATCACAGGACACCTTTAGGAACCTCTACGACTCTACCACTCTCATAGTGAGAGACACTTCATCTCTATGTATAGCTCAATAAATATAAAAAAAAAAATATTTGTCCTGATAACCTTTATCTTCCCTTTATATAGAATTGCAATCAGATGATTCCCACTGGCTGCAATAATTAATAATTGTTATTATATATATGATTTGATATATATATATATATATATATATATATATATATATATATATATATATATATATATATATATATCATGACAGGTGCTGTACATATAGTGATTTTAATACAAATGAACTGCTTTACGATTTCAACGCCTGTCTTTCTGGAGGAGACAAAATAATACATTCTTTTTATGGCCTTAGTACATAACGACATGACTTGACACCACGCAAACAGGGACAGAGGAATCTGGGTTCTAGCATGCTGATTTAGTGGCCACATCTTTGCAGTGATAAATGTGTTGTGCTTGAGCGCCCTGGAGCAGAGACAGGGAGCTAATATTTCGTGCGACTTCCCTCCATCTGCCCCTGGGAGGAATACGGCTCAGGAGCGTCCCGTACCGTACCACATAAGAGCACCCGGGGACCGTGGGTAATGAGAGATTATCACCCCTGTTGAGTTGCAGTTGTGCACGGACACACACACACACATGTATGAAAGATGGTCACATAGCCTGCTACATCATTAATGACCTGGTAATTAATCAGTCATGTTCAAATATTTTCACACATGGATAGCGTACGGTGTCACGGTGAATTAATAAAAGGTCTTGGTTACATTATGTAGCTGGTTCAATGACACCAATAGTACCATCCAAAGGCGATGTTTGCCCTCTCTCATCCACGACTCACCATGAGGTGTGGTGCAGGTGAGGTGAGGTAGCACACTAAAGTAGGTTAAGGATGTGTAATTGCCAGGTCTTCCCCTGTACTCCGGTAAGCACAGCCTCAGGGTTAAACAGGAGCCAGAATTATTCAACTGAAGCAAATGAATAGTATTTGCATGGGGAATTAGAATCATTAAAGTTAGAAGGGCACAGGGAGGAGAAGTCCTTCAGAGAGGGACATTAGGCGAATTCCAGACAGACTTAGCTAGTGTCTGAGCACCCTGCCTGCAAACCAGTACGTGCCCTAAATACACATCACGTAATTGCGGCAAGATAGCCAAAGTACAAAAAAATATATAATTTTTTACAATTATTTATAATGCAGCATTAGCAGAAACAGCAGGCCTTATCTGCACTGTATCTCTTTTATCACAAACAAAACCTCAAAAGATAAAGAAAAATCAGCTCAGCCTCAGTCTAAGACAATTCCTAGAATTCCTAGAAAACAATATGCACACACGCAGACTTGCTGGTTAATTAAAACTGCAAATTTGCAGATCAGATAACATAACTATTCAGCAATAGAACACAATTCATGAATGCCATAAAGAATCAGACTGCGCTGAAATATGTTCAAAAGCATTTGCAATTAATATTCACTTCCCGCCGAGAGGTCTTTGTTTGACCTCATATAATGTTTTCTTTGGTATGCAAAAGAACAGATGAGTTTCACTATCTCTACCTATGGGGTCTTTGAACCCAGTGCAGCTCGTTTATTGGAGACGGATGCGCTCTTTCAGCCCCCTCCATTATCTTCACATTTTCAAATTGATGACATTTACAGAAAAACAGGAGTGCCTAATTATCTGCTGTTCATGCATGGGCCCAGTGCTCGAGATAGTCCTGATATAGCAGTAAATTCATTTAAACGCGACGTAACGGAGGTGAACAATTAACACCAAGAGCTTTGGTGTCTGGACTCCCTCCATGGCGGTCACACCAACTGAAATGAGCTCCTTTTAATGAATCTCACATGCAATTAAAACTCACATTTACAAGACTGGCATGCTGGTATGACAGTGTAATTGGTGAAACAGTAGGACAATTAAGTATATGAAGAAGAGGCATGAGCGAGGACATGCTTGTTGATAGTCATATTAAATACATGTTTCTGTGGGTTTGTCCTGAAAATGGGATTTTAATCCTCTCCGAGATATGATGTTCTTTGAGTCGACACTTGACACTAGCCATTTTAGCCATTAGCTTCACAGATGGATGAGCAGAAGATTGCTTCTTTCTGCACAAGACATGATTTCTTTTCGTACACCATGCTAAATTGCGTTTCTTGAAGAGCACAATATTTCACGATCACCCGGACCATGTGTTAAATATCTAAAAATAATTGCATTATGTGATGCTTCTACAGGATTCTGCTACCCTGAGCCCCAACTCCACCCACCCCCATCTCCTCCACCCACTCCCCATCATAGACATCACTGGTTTCACTTCATAATAGAAAGAGAGTAAAAAAAAAAAACCCAAACAAATAGACTGTAAATCTGCATATGCATATATACCCTTCATATAAACAAATACTACATACTATAACAGCAGGAAAGTCTGATTCTTTTGTGGTGCTGCACTATATATATGTCCAAATGTTTGTGGACACCCATTCAAATTAATGCATGTAGGTACTTTGTTTTACATATTGCTGACACAGATGTGCAAATGCACAGCTTATCTAGTCCCTGTAGAAATATATTGCCTATAATAGAGGACTCTATGTATTTAGGAGCAGATCAACATATTTTTACATGAACATATTGCCACCATGCCTCATGTCAAGCATAGTGCTAAGATGTTGCTCCATTTAATGATTTTGGGATGAGTTGGGCAGTTGGGGATAAGGTGGGCTGGTAATCATCTTGTCACGGAATGCAATCAAATCCTCAATGCAATGTTCCAAAATCTAATACAAAGAGACCTGTGTGGCAGGCCATTGTCATCCTTAAGTGTTAAATGCAACAGTAAGATTTAGCAAAACAGGCAAGGCTGCATAGATTTGGTAAATGTATAATTTCTTGCATAATTTCTTGCATTTTAATTTCATTTTGTATATTTGTTCTACAACAAGGCTTAACTCAAACTACAACTTTTCATGAGTTTGATTTATTTCATCTATTTCACTAAGATCTTGGATTTAAATGGTATATTGTATTCATAGAAATGGGTATATAATTTAATAGCACACATTGATCAAGGTTAAGTTTCTTGATGAATAGTGTAATTAACACTAGTTTAAGTGGTTTTGGTTTATAGCCAAGACTGAAGCCAAGAGTGAGAAGTTTATTGTTGTTAAAACAGACTTTATTATTCCTTCTAACATTTCGTAGAGTAAAGAACTAATTTGAAGGGAAAATAAGTGTAATTAACTCCATCTGCTTCGGCATGAAGGATTCCCACTTCTCTGAATTAGTTTCACTCTATGTCTTTTTTTTGTCTTTTCACTCTAAGTTTAAAACAGTTTTGGTCAATAGATTTGTTTATATTACTGAAAATCATATTGCCACGGCAGATTGAGGATATTTGTCAGATTTTTTTATTTGTTAATTGTGCTATATAATTTAATCAAAGAGGAAATATCATGTCTTAGCAAAAGCTCTTATGGGATTCGGAAAGCCATCTTTTCAAGAAGAATATAATGAGGTTGTCCTAAAGCATGAATATACAGATTTTTCTGCATAAAAGAAACTAAACCTAAAACACAACTCAAAACTCTCTTTTTCTTCACTGTTTAATTCTAACAAACTAGGTTATACTTGTGGCTTCCTTTTCTCATAAATAACCCCTTGCATTTATCATTGTCTTGGGTTTCTTTAATAACTTTTTCTTTTCTTGTTGTATTTTCTTTCATTTTCTTCTTTTTTTTCTTCTTTTCTTTTCTTTTCTTGTTGTATTTTCTTTTCTTACTTTTTTGCTTGTTGTATTTTTTCTTCTTTTTTTCTTGTTGTATTTTTTCTTTTTTTCTTTTCTTTTCTTATTTTTTCTTTTGTTATATTTTTTTGTATTTTTGCTTTTTTTGTCTTTTCTTGTTGTATTTCCTTTTCTTTCTATACCCTCTGCTATCGGTCACCCCTCTACAAACTATGACAATGTGTCATTCTTTGAGCTGTGTTTTTATACTATGGTGTGGCTGTTTTGCACTGATTACTACCGGGAATTCTGGGAAATGGAGTATCCTGAGCCCCTGATTCCCCCCTGATTCTTTCCCTCCGTCACCTAGCTCCCCTGCTGAAGGCCTGTGGTGCAGCACTGCCCATCACACTTAGCACTTAGCATGTTTTAATTCAATACATTTTTTAATGCTGCATTTTGCAAACACCTATTTACATATTTTAAAAATAGAGTTTAAAACGCATAGTTTTAAACACTTAAAGTTCAGTATTTTCTGTTTTTCTGACACACTGTTCCCTCTTATATTACTACAAGCTTATGGCTGGTCCAGTGAGTGCTCACTATCTGTTCTTAATAGGTTATTTTAGATGCATCAGCTGTTATAGATGTTCAGCTGCACTGGTGATCTGGTGTCAAGCTGAAAGCTTACATAAACCTGCATAATTAGTCCTTGTGCCACAGGAGCATGCAGGTGTGTGTATTATATGATTCTCCTAATTAACCCTTGAGAAAAGTCAGCTGTTTGTTTAATAAAATCACAAGAGTAATGTGATCTTCACCGACACCGTTTTACATACATTCACATACCATGATTAATTTCTTCTGACAGGCCCAAGAAGCTGGAGTAAGTGTGAAGACAAAGCAGAGGATGAAGAGTTGATCGTTCCTTTTCACGTCCCTGCTGATTGGTCACGTCCTGGAGGCTGCACTTCTACCCCACCATCTGTAGCAGACAGAGAGAAAGAGGACACACAAAACATTACTGCACACACACTCTCACATGCAGACTTTACTCATTGTATACTAATAACAGTAATAATACTACAAGTCTTATACTTCATCAATGTACAAACAAAAACATGTACTGTTGCAAGAGAAAGTATGTGAACCATTAGGGATTACTTGAATTTCTGCATAAATTGGTCATTAAATGTGTTCTGATCTTCATCTAAATCACAACAATAGACAAACACAGTTTGCTTAAACTAATACCACACACAAAATTATATGTTTGCATGGTTTTATTGAACACAACATGTTAACATTCACCGTGCAGGGTGGAAAAAGTATTTGAACCACTAGGCTAATGACTTTTTTAAAAGCTAATTGGAGCCAAGAGTCAGCCAACCTGGAGTCCAACCAATGTGATGGGATTGGATGTGTTGGTTAAAGCTGTGAATCATGCATCACACAAAAGAGCTCTCAGAAAACCTCATCCCAACTGTGAAATATGGTGGAGGGGGCATCATGGTTTGGGGCTGCTTTGCTGCCTCAGGGCCTGGACGGATTGCAGTCATCAACGGAAAAATGAATTCCCAAGTTTACCAAGACATTTTGCAATAAAACTTAAGACCATCTGTCCGCCAACTGAAGCTCAACAGAGGATGGATGATGCAACAGGACAACGACCCAAAACATAAAATAAATCAACAACTGAATAGCCTCAAAAGAAGAAAATATGCCTTCTGGAGAGTCCTGACCTCAACCCAATTGAGATGCTGTGGCATCATGACCTCAAGAGAGCGATTCACACCAGATATCCCAAGAATGTTGCTGAACTCAAAGGGTTTTGTGAAGAGGAATGGTCCAAAATTCCAAAATAGTCCAAAAAAATATACAACCAGAGTTACAGTGGAAAAGTTTATGGTTTAGAAAAAAAAATATTAATGTAATAAAATAGCCCAATTGCGTTGAGCTTCCGTGGAGAGACATGAAAACTGCTGTTCACAGACGCTCTTTATCCAACCTGGCTGAGCTTGAGCTGTTTTCTAAAGAAGAATGGGCAAAAATCAAAAATTAAAAAGTCTCTAGATGCACAAAGCTGGAAGACTTAAACCCCAAAAGACTTGCAGCTCTAATCGTAGCAAAAGGTCGCTCTGCTAAGTATTGTGCAATATGGCGGGGGCTGAATATATTACACTTTTTTTTTTATTAAAAATGTGAAAACCATGTATCATTTTGGTTCCAGTTCACAATTCTATACAATTTTCTGTTGGTCTATCACTTAAAATACCAACAAAATGCATTTAAGTTTGTTTTTACAAGGTGACAAAATGTAAAAGCTTCAAGTGATAAGAATAATTAACACTTAATTACCACTTCATTCTTTACACTAACACTTCCCCAACCTCACTTTACAGAACTGTATTTGTTACATAAACTACTTCTAATACTTCTAAGGCACACCAGTCTCTTTTATAACATATGTCATTGCACCTTGCACTTTACTTTGCTCTTTTAATTATTCAATGATATTTAATCTACTGCACTGCTCAGTGAACAGATAGTTCTTTACCTTGTATAGAATGTTTTTTATACCCTTATATATTTTCTATTTTTCTGTGTTTATTTATGTTGAATATATTTTTTATTGTATTGTGTTGTTGATGCTGGATGCCTAAATTTCCTTCAGGATCAATAAAGTACCTACCTACCCACCCACCCACCCACCCACCCACCCATCCATCTATCTATCTATCTATCTATCTATCTATCTATCTATCTATCTATCTATCTATCTATCTATCTATCTATCTATCTATCTATCTATCTATCTATCTATCGAATACTTTTGCCACTGAAGGCCACTGTAAGTAATGATGTCTAGATGTATAAAAATCACAATACATCAATTGTACTGGATAAGAAATGCCTCTGTTCTGCTCTTTGTCATGAAAGTTCAGAGCTAACAAAGGCAGAAGCACTAATTTGTATTTAATTAGGGGTTAATGTCAGTGGCTGTTTAAAAAAAAACACAAGCCCCATCCGCAGGCACATTTCCAGCTCAAAGGTCTAAGCCGGTGTGATGGCATTTAGATGACATACTACATCAACCTGTCTGGCTGTGGAACACCTGTGAGCTTCTGTTAAAATAAGGGTAAAATATGAACCAGCTCGGCTGTGGAATGTCTTAATATAAGTATTTGTTTAACTGTCAGACTAGCTAATAAGCACATGATTGAAAATATACAGACAAATTCTGCTATTTCGTCTCTGGCTTTCTTTTGTTTCGGAATAAAATTGCTCTCTCACATGCGGTGCTGTGGTATGTCTGTGCCAGTGTAGTATAATTAGGGCATACCATTCTAGTGGATGTGTTTAGTCTGTGAAAACTCCTTTGTGGGCAGTTGGGCCAGAGAGAGAAAAAAAGAAAGAGAGAGAGAGAGAGAAAGAGAGAGATAATATAACACTCCTTTAAAAATCCTGGTTGATTTCCTCTGCCCTCAAAATGATTTTTGTAATAAGCTGTGGCAGAGTGAAGAGACGGGTAATGGGAGACACTTTCTCTCTGTAGTGAGATTCTCAGTTATTAGCCTGCAGGGTCAGTGTGTGTGCCAGTCTCACTGCTGTGTGTGTGTGTGTGTGTGTGTGTGTGTGTGTGTCTGTGCATGATCTATTACTCCCCATCCAGCCGCTGTGCCCCAGATCTTCCACATACACACATACACACAATCACAACCCAGCTAAATTATTCACATCTCCATCTGTTAGCACTGCCATTAAAGTGCATAAAACATTTGTAATAAACAACAACAGAGCAAATGAGCAACTTCTAACCGTACAAACAGCTGGATTTCATCTAGACTGTGTTGAAAACGAACATTACTTCATATTGAACTGTCAAGAGAAGATCCTGAGCTTTCCAACAAGGCCTTAGTTATGGGAACGTGGCTAACAAGGCACAGGTACTTTCTATTAAAAAAGCTGACCATCGAAACTTTCATATTTTATAGCAACAAGAGGAGCAAATGATCTGCAGATATTTTGCAGTTTCTGTGGCTAATATTTCTTATTTTAATAATTTCAAATGTGTTTCTTACAATTTCAGAAAATATTAATGTCATATAAATAATATAAAATACACACTGAAATCTTTTCTTTGTATTATTTTAATAATTATTCTGCTTTTTTCCACCTTTCAAAAATCTTAAAAACACGGTGCCCAACTTGAAAATATGCTAATTTGCCATAGTTGTGAGTGTGGGGTTTGGTAGCCTAAGATGGACTGCTGCTCTGCACATCTGTCGAGGAAGTATTCCTACTATGCACCCAATAATACCAGGTAAGTTTCAGCCGCTCCTCAACCCTGACCTGGAATAAACAGATAAGAATTTAAATTAATTAATTTAGGCCTTCATACAGTATATAGTTTGTCACATTGTCAGTTTTTTAATGTCATTATTGATCGAAGATCGATTAATTGTCGACAATAAATATATTCTTTGAAAAAAAAAAATTCATTCCATTTCTTAATTAGACTACCCATTAAGATGGGGGTCATATACCTTATCACCTTGTAAAGCTGAATTATTTATTGAGGTTTGAGGGATTTGATCCAAAGAGTCATACTCAATTCCAACAGCAGGGGGCAGCACATGTCTGAGTCTGATTTATTATCAGTGTTAGAGGACATCCAAGTGAGAACTATCAAGGCTAGAATGTATAATTAAAATTAATTAAATTAATGACAAAAGCAATTCAATCAATATAATTAAATAAATACACATTTATATTTTTTTATAAAATATATAATGTTTTTTACTTAAGACCAACTATTTTGTGCAGTTTGTGGCAGGGAAAGAACATATGCAGGGAAAACATCCATTCAAATATTATAATTAGCAATTCATTTGTATTGATTGATTAACAAGTTATTATTAGTGTCAGCGGACATACAAGGCACTAACAAGGCTGAAATGTATAATAAAATTTGAGATAAATGCAATTCAATAAATATGATATAATATATATATATATATTTTTTTTTTATGTAATACTTAATACACAATAGCAATGATTACATATAATAGTTCAAAATGTGAAACTCATATATTATATACATGTATTACACACAGAGTTTTCTATTTTAAGTGTTTATTTCTTTTGTTGTTGATAATGATGGCTTGACCCCAATGAAAAGCCAAAGGTAATTATCTAAGAAATTTTGAATATTATATAAGACCAATTGGTACTTTAGGCAGTGTGGACAGTGTGCCAAGTCCTGCTGGAAAATGAAATCTTCATCTCTATAAATGTTGTTAGCAGAGGGACACATAAAGTGCTGTAAGATTTTTCACAAAACAATGCACAGTGGATCAACACCAGCAGATGACATGTCTCTCAAATCATCACTGATTGTGGAAACTTCACACTAGACCTCAGGCAGCTTGGACTGTGTGTCTCTCCACTCTTCCTCCAGACTCTGGTCCCTTTGTTTGCATCCAAATAAAATTGACTGATGATCAGTGATGGTTTGGAGAACCATGTCATCTGCTTGGTGTTGGTCCACTGTGTCTAAAATCTTCAAGTCTTTAAGTCTAAAAGTCAGTGTTTTCCTGGAGATTATACGGCGCTACATGCTTCCCTCTGCTGACAACTGTTATAGAGATGCAGATTTTATTTTCCAGCAGAACTTGGCACATGCCCACAGTACTAATGTACCAATCGGTCTCATATAATATTCAAATTTGTTGAGACACTGATGTTGGCGTTTTTCTTGGCTGTAAGCCATAATCTTTATGCGTAACATATCTATATAATATAGCTCTGGAAAAATAATTAGAGACCACTTTAAAATGATGATTTTCTTTGATTTTACCAAATTAAAAACCTCTGGAATATAATCAAAAGGAAGATGGATGATCACAAGCCATCAAACCAAGCTGAACTGCTTGAATAATTGCACCAAGAGTGTCCTAAAATTACCCAAAATCAGTGTGTAAGACTGGAGGAGAACATGTCAAGATGCAAAAAAACTGTGATTAAAAAACAGGGTTATTCCACCAAATATTGATTTCTGATTTCTTAAAACTTTATGAATATGAACGTGTTTTTTTGTTGTTGTTTAGTTTTTTTTTCATTATTTGAGGACTGAAAGCTCTGCATATTTTTTGTTATTTCAGCCATTTTTCATTTACTGCAAATAAATGCAAGTAAATGACAATATTTTTATTTGGAATTTGGGAGAAATGTTGTCTGTAGTTTTAGAATTAAACAACAATGCTAATTTTACTCAAACATTTACCTCTAAATATTAAAAGCAAATTTTTTAATGATTAGTTTCACATTTTGAGCTGAATTGCTGAAATAAAGTAACTTTTCAATGATATTCTTATTTTTTTTTTTTAAATGCACTAGTATATCGTTTATGGCAGGGGGAAATAAGCAGGGTAAACAACCATTAAAATATTATAATCAGCAATTAATTACTATTGCTATTGGTATTGATTAGCAACTTGTAGTAGTGAATAAATCTACTAGTTTGCTGAAATTATTATTTTTTAATTACTAAAAACCTGGTCTTATTCTGAGAAATCATCACAGCACCGCTGCTGCAGCGCGGCTTTCTCCGCTGAGCCAGAGCTGAAATGGGTGTGTGAGATATTTAGTTTGAGCCTCAGCCAATCAGCGCGCTGCGCCCTAAACTTCCAGCCAATCGGAGAGCTCGTGGAACTTTAGAGACTCTTTAGAGCGACTGAGTCCGCGCTCGCTCTTTATTTTGATGCACGAGCTCTCGATGGGACACGTTTTTTATGCTAATCTCGTCTTTTATACAGTGCGGAGCTTTTGTGAGCGCTGGGCTTTATAAGGAGGGAATGGTGCCGTTAGCCGTTAACCCTCGCTGAGGATCTCAGAGCAGCAGCCCTTTCTGAAGAGCCCTCCACGATACAGCCCTTTGCCATGAGCTGCCTGGATGTTATGTATCATCAGAACTATGGAGCTCATCACTATTTGCCAGCGACCTCGGTGGCAGCGGCAGCAGCCTACAAAGCAGCTTACTATCACCATCATCACCACCATCACCAGCAGCAGCAGCAGGTAGGTCCTCCTGAGATACACATCAGAGCAAAGCATAGATGCCTCTTAAATAATTGAAAATTTGTGTTGTTGTTACTTAGATCAGCTTTATTGTTATATCTGTGTTATATTTAGTGTGTGGAATAGAGCACATTTAGAAACATGTGTTATTAAATGAAATTATTAAAGTTATTAAATAAGTTCCACCTTTTTGTGATTTCTTTTTTTATGAATGTAATGTAAATGTAGTGTAATTACAAGAAAGATAATTTATGGCTAGATTTTAGGCCTAGAAATGAATGGATCTGGTGCAACTTCACAACACTGCACAACAAGGTGCCTGTAAATAAATTCACTGATAAAAAAAAATAGTAAAAATCAGCAGCACTTTTTGATTGGATGGAAAATTTCCAATTTATTAGAGATACAATGTTTTTTTTTAATTCTCCCGTCAAAAACAAGTGCTGCTGTTTTTTTTCTTTACTACATTTTAGGCCCATTTAGTTTGTAAGATTGAAACAGAATACATATGGCTATTTATTTCTCTTTAAAACAGCATTAAAAGCTGCTTGAACACTCATGTAAGCTATTACAAGCTCAAGAATCCAAACTCAAAATTCTTAAGCACTCCTAAATTCCAAGCACTTAATAACAATATCTGTGCTCCTGCAGCCCCTCACATTAAAATACACTACCCACCTCAAGCCATTCTAGCCAGCACTAAAAGAGTTTTAGCTCAGCCGTACAGCAGCAAGAGCATCACACCACTGTAACAAAGTGTGGGCAGCATACCATTCCTGTGCCAAGTGCGGGCAGCGGGCCAGTGATTCAAAGAGGATCCTCAAATATGCAGGGATCTATTTTAGTCCAGCAGCAGGAACCCAGTGTGTAGGCAACGCAATCTCGAAAACTTCTTAATTACCCTCTGTGTGTTTCTGGAATTCTGTCTACAGAAAAAGTTCAGTGCCTACAGTAAGATGCAGGGCTCTCTGGACACGCCTGTGCACTGTGGCCAGAGCAAGCCGGCTGAGAAGCCCAGGGCTGAGCCTGAGCTGCAGAGAGAAGAAGGGCCGGCCGGCGTGGAGGAGGCGAGGTGTAAAGAGACGCAGCCCGCCGAGGCCGAATACCTGAGCGCCAGGTGTGTGCTCTTCACGTATTTCCGAGGGGACATCGGGGACGTGGTGGATGAGCACTTCTCCAGGGCCCTGAGCCAACCGAGTGCCTTCACTAACGACACTAAGAGCAGCAGGCACGCTTCTGGAGAACCATGGAAAGGTAAGAAGAAGAATTAGAGTCAAGAAGAGAACCTTTCTTAATCATTATCTTCATTATTTTTAGTTATTATTATTTAAGACTTGTTGTTGTTATATAATATCTGTGATAAACATTTGTGGTAAACTAATAGAGAAGTTATGTACAGTGCATACAGGCCCTTTGAGTTTCAGATGGTCTGTAATATATCTGTTGCATACTAATAAGGGTAGTATGATAATATTATTATCATTTTTGAATTGATAATAAAAATCAATATTGTCATAACAGCTGATTTTGTATTTGTTTAGCTATTTACTGTAAAGCTTCAAAAGGATTTTTTTTTTATTGTACTTAATAATGTTCTGTATATTAGTGCTTTGTTGGATCTAGATCTAGGATCTAGTGTTACATATATAAGTTTTATGTTACAATATTTTAATATTTTATACAAAATCCAGGTTGTTCTTGCCAAGTTAATGTTTACAGAATATATAAAGTAGGCATAATTCTCTACTGAATGTCTGAAACACTAAACATTCATTTTGTAGCATTAGTATAGTTACAAAATGTTTTAAATATTTTTCTGTGTTTTTTATATCCCCAATAATATCATTATTGTCAAATATCGCCCACCCCTACATACTGTACAGTTCCTCTACTGCTGCGTAGTTCAATGACTAACTAACTAATTCTCTGTGGTTTTTCAGATGGAGGCTCTCCTTCAGAAGCTCAGTGTGGCTCTTTGTCCTCCTCCTCACTGTGGAGCAGCAGTTACCCCTCACAGACCACCAGCCCCTGCATCTCCTCTGTTCACACCGACTTCCCTGCCACGGCCTTTCACACAGCAGACTCGAGCATTTGGAGTGGCCACAGCCTGGCCCAGCCTGGGCTACCTCCTCCATCAGCCCTCACTGACTCCTGGCCCTACGCCCTGGGCAGCCAGGGTGCCCCCGGATACCCTCACATCCACGAGATGTACCCTCACATGCATCCGCGTCACCCGCACCCCCATCCCCACCCTCACGCCCACCCGATGCTCCATCACACCCACGGCACGGCCCTGGACCCCCGCTTCAGTCCCCTTCTGCTGCCTGGCATGAGGCCATCCTGCAGCCCTTCATCAAACACAGAGGGAGTAAAGACAGAGCTGGAGCCCAGCGCCTCTGCAGCATCCAGCTGGCCAGCAGCATCATTCCATGGCTCTGTGGACATCTACGACACAGGTAAGAAGATGAGGAGGAGGAGAAGCTAGATGATTTGTATTTAGCAGAATCATCATTTTAGACTTCATTTGCTTTTTTTTTTAAATAACTGGCTGAAAAAAGATTCAGATCTTTTTAAACCAAATCTTATTATAGTTGTAGGAACACAACTATTTTCCCACACAGGGATTAAGACCTAATCTTGGACTGCAAAGAGTTTTGAATGGAGATTTTTTAGTGAATAGAAAATATAGTCTATGACTAGCTTTAATCCCTTGTTTACACACATAAGAAAGAATAAATGAATATAAAAATAAATAAATAAATAAATATAAAGAAACACAACAAATATAATTTTAGTCTAAAAACTCATATGCATGGCAAATATAGATACAAATACTGACTGAAAAGCTTTAACTTATTTTGCCCACCTTTTTATGTAGCTAAGATAAAATAAGGTTTTGTACATGGCAGAATCAATCAAAAACAGAAACATTCAACATTCCACACATTTGATATATATATATAATAAGGTTAAGTTTTTAATTTTGGTGATGAATAATTATAAAACTCATAAAGAAAGACATGATCCTTGTTTTATATATAATTGGTGGAATGGTGGAATTTTCAATATCTTATGCTTATCTGTATAATCACAGTGTCCTAATTGCTAATAACAAATGGACAATATCTTAAATATGCACTGATTTCTAATCTCATATCTGTCTGTCTCCCTCAGCATTGGACCAAGACAAACCCAAGGCCAGCGTCTGGTTCTGAAACATTCTGAAATACCTCCCGGTGACACGCAGCCTTGGAGCGGAGCAGCTCCGACATGAACAATGTGAGATGGCCCACGGTCGCACTGTGGAATCTCTCCCTGGAAAGCTTTCACATTCCCCGGGACGCGACTCAGGAAAGAAAACTTTGTCTCCCTCGGTGAGACAAGCATAATAATAAATTTGGAGCAAAACAGCCTTTCTATAAAAGCAAAGCATCCTGTTTTGAGTCAGTGTGTCTGGTGTGTGCTCACGGAGAAAGAATCATTAATGCTTTCAGCTGGAGTGCTCTACCACCTGGACTATTAAAGAGCTCTCAGAGAGGAACTGCAGTGAAGGACTCCACTTAAATATATCAGAGTCGAAGAGGTATATTTTCCTACTTTTTTGTAAATCCCTGTTGAACTTTTCCTAGTTGGTGGCTGATGTTGAAAAAGTACTTACCACTGGTTCTGTTGAAAGAACTGCCTGTGTGGGTACGATGAAGGGCGGTTCTGTACTTACGTGGCTTTGAAAGTGTGAATGTTTGAGTAGCAGACTTGTTCAAATAGAAGTGTTTATTTACTTTAATATATTTTGTTTATAGTCTTGTGATTTACAGACTTGTGAAATTCTCTAAGACATTTGTGCAAATTGTTTCTACCAAAGTTTAAAGTTCTATGTTCGGGTTACTTTTTGAATGTTGTTAAAAATGTCAATGTTTTCAGTTCTAAAATAAATTGATAATTTCTGATATGCTATGTTGACTGCATTGGATGTACAGCTCTCTTCATGCATTTCATTTACTGTCAGCACTGTAAGTGTTGTCACTTTTGGCTTATATACATAAATCATTCTCATTTTCATTATTTTAACTATCCAAAATTATTTTACACTTATGGCAACAATAACTAAGCCAATATATCATTGTCAAATTATGGGTCATAATTCAGAGACGACTCTGAAATGGAGTTGAAAAAAGTGTTTCTCTGTGGACGAAGCCTGACAGAGTTTTGACCAATTTTGGGAAAACACTGAGGCCACAGCGAATCCCAGAAGGAATAATGTCATTCCATTCAAATGCATCAGGACAAGCTCGTTTTTCTCTAAGCCACAAACATTATGAAGATCCTCAAACCTTCAGCATATGCAGAGACATGATAATGTATATGGCCTTAAATGTCAAACTTGGAATGCGTTTCCTGTTTAGCTAAGAACTCCAAATCAAACGGCAGCGAGCGAATGTCAGTTTTAACACACTCTGCAGATCCACCACAAATATGTCCTAATGTAGACTTAGATAAACCAGAGGAATGTGGAGATCTGCTGCTCACAGGAACGACCCAAATTCAGCCTAAGAATGCAAAGAGCGCGCGATATGTGCTCTGGTGTGAAATTGAACATTATTTCGGAGAAGTGCAGCTTTAAATATTTTGATAGGAGCCTGGTGCCAGAAGCTGTATTATTTTCAGCCCGGCAGACAGCTGTTGGGTCAGTTGGGGATGTGTTGGGAAAGAGGAGGGTCTGGTCTGGAGAATGCATCACTTGGGGTGAGATTTCTGACCAGGTGTCAGGACTGACCCCTAACAGTTTTTGGTATCTTATATAATGACTGAGGGTGTTGTATGATCTAGAGCTGAATGATATTAGAAAAAATATATTGTGATATTTTGCTGCTCTGCAACAAATTGCAACATCTTAATATACATTAACTTTTTAACTGATTTGGCTAAAAGTCAATGATCCAACTTGCCACAACATTAAATATAATGCTCTCTGTTTATAAAAATAAAATGTAATGAATTGTAATGGGCAGTTTTAAAAACTCCCTCTAGTAGTTTTTTCAATGGAAATAAAACTAGCAGCAAATTTCCCTTTTGCAACATTGCACACTGTGTGATATGCCTAAACATGTTCTTTGGTAGATTAAGAGAAGAAATTCTTGTTAGCGACAGTCCGTAAATTCTTGGGATTTGGGGATTTTAAGGCATTCTGATAAGCATGTGTAATTTTACCTACTAAAATATTACTTTAATGCAGGTTAATGTACAGCCTACAATTGGCTTTTTGTATATTGTTTTGTTCCTTTTTTCATTATGTATTACTGGCAAAATGTAGAGATGAATTACATACAGCTCTGGAAAAAAAATCGGAATGTTTCTGAATCAGTTTCTCTGATTTATAGGTATATGTTTGAGTAAAATAAACATAATTCTATTCTATGAACTACGGTTAACATTTCTCCCAAATTCCAAAAAAGAGTATTCTCATTTAGAGCATTTATTTGCAGAAAATGAGAAATGACTGAAATAACAAAAAAGATGCAGAGCTTTTAGACCTCAAATAATTCAAAGATAACAAGTTTATATTCATAAAGTTTTAAGAGTACAGAAATCAGCATTTGGTGGAATAACCCTGTTTTTTTGGCATGTTATCCTCCACCAGTCTTACACACTGTTTTTGCACCACTCCTGGTGCAAAAGTCAAGCAGTTCAGCTTGGTTTGATGGCTTGTGATCATCATCTTCCTTTTGATTTTATTCCAGAGGTTTTTAATTTGGTAAAATCAAAGAAGCTCATCATTTTTAAGTGGCATTGATGATGATGATATTGATAGCATTAATTAGAATATTTTTTCTGCTCCCAACTCAGGAATATGACTGCTTTCTGTTTAAAAGAAAATATTTTTAGATTGATTAGATTACATTTTAGGGAAATAAGCAGACATGATCTAATTACATGAAATTATTTTTACTATTTTACTTTTCCTGTAGATTCAGCCTTGTGGAGATACATGTTTTTCTTTGGAAAGTAACGATGTGTTTGTGTCTATGTTGGTAGTTCATGTGTAATGTTAAAGGAGAGGAACCTGTTATGAGGTCTACATTAGTATCTTTAGCTTGTGTCTATCATTGAACTAGTCATTGTTTCCCCTAAGCTCTTAAGGCTAAATTGTGTTTTGAGCATTAAATAATACTAGTATGTTGATTGGTGGAAAAAAAATGACACATCCTGAATAATGGACGTAATCGTGCTCTAGTGGATGAACACGGCCACTCGGATTAAAATGATACACAACACTGGCGCTTTGCTAATTGCTACTCTCGATTATATAAGTCTTGAGATGCTGAGAGCAGAAAGCCTGTGATCCGAAGTAGGAGGAGAGCTTCTGGAGTGGCCCTAACAGAGACACAGCACAAGATAAATGAGGACTGTAAGGACCTGCCATCTACATCTAACCACTCTCCACAAGAGAGAAATAAACAGCAGAAAATGCATGACCCTGTACATGCTGTACTCTCTGACAATGCGTGACCCTCTTGTTGTGCTCTATGAACAGGGGGCTTAGGAGGGCAGATCAATACTGATTGCAAATTAAGCAGAGTTCCTGAGTGCGGCACTGCTGCTGCGCTCACCATGTGGATATAGTGGTGCTTGTACATCAAGACTCTGGATGCATTAGTAATTCCACTTAGTAAATATATGTGGAGCAGCCTGGTTGTTGGTGTGGGGCTTCAATTAAACATCAATAAATGTTCCTAACAGTTAGTGTGGTCCAGAGCTGCAGTATAGAGTATACACACACATACCAGAGAGGTCTTTGAATCAGTGCTAAAACTGCAATCATCTACAATTCCTGGACCAAAGTGTTGGGACACCTGTTCATTCATTGTTTTTGATTTGTTGGAGTAACTGTCTCTACTGTTCAGACAACATGAGCTTCCTACTAGAGCACTGCTGTGAGGATTTAAAGGAGAACTCCGGGGTAAAATGCACTTTTGGTGTAGTAAAACATGATAAAAAGTACTTACCTTTGATCAATAGCACACCTCCGTTCTCCCACAGCGTGTTTAACAGTTTGTCCAAAAACACCCTTTAGACTGGGTGACACGGGGCATAATTTGCCCCGATAAATCGCTTTTTTTCACCGTTTTCCAGGCTCAAAGTAGCTCTACAACTCCTTGCTAGAATCCGGAGAACCCTGACATTTTTAACAAGGCATTAATAACTTAGTGCACGAGAACCTAATTAAAAACCTCTGTTTACATCCCGTAACGCTAGCTTCAGCTCTGAGCTCCACCATTACTGAACTGAAAATAACATAGACATATAAAACATAGAGTCCGCATAGCCTGCCTCCTGGCACCTACTGCTACGCTATGCGGAGTCTATATATATAATATCTATGACATTATCAATACAAATATGGCGGCACACGGAGCTGAAGATAGTGTTACGGGATGTAAACACAGGTTTTTAATCAGGTTCTTGTGCACTTTCTAAGTTATTAATGCCGGGCTCTCCGGATTCTAGCAAGGAGATGTGGAGCTACTTTAAGCCTAAATAACGTTAAAAAGCAATTTATCGGGGCAAATTATGCCCCGTATCACCCAGTCTGAAGGGTGTTTGGACAAACTGTTAAAATTTCTGGATCTTGGAACGCTGTTGGGGGGAGGAGGTGTGCAATAATTCTTTGCATAAATTTGGGCACCTCAACAGAAAATTACATCAATATTTAGTAGGTCCTCTTTTTGCAGAAATAGCAGCATCTAAACGCTTCCTATAGCTTCTAATAAGAGTCTGGTATCTGGTTGGAGTTTTTTTGGACCATTTTTCATGATGCCCAAGAACATCGTACCTACAATAAAATATAGTGGTGGTAGAGTGATGGTCTGTTTTGCTACTTCAGGACCAGGATGTCTTACTGTGATAAATAACACCATAAATTCCACTGTCTACCAAAAAATCCTGAAGGAGATATTCTAGCTATCTGTTTGTGACCTCAAACTTAAACGAACTTGGTTTCTGCAGCAGGACAATGATCCAAAACACAACAGCAAGTCCACCTCTGATTGGCTAAAGAAAACCAAAGTGAAGACTTTGGAGTGCCCCGCTATTAAGAGTGACAAACATGCAAAAAATTAAGAAATCATAAAGGAGACAACACTTTTTTACACCACTGTATATACAGCTCTGGACCACTTAAAATGTTTCTTTGATTTTACCTAATTGAAAACTTCTGCAATCAAGAGGAAGATGGAAGATCACAAGTCAACAAGCCAAGCTGAACTGCTCGAATTATTGCACCAGGAGTGGCATAAAGTTATCCAAAAGCAGTGTGTAAAACTGGTGGAGGAGGACATGCCAAGATGCATGAAAACTGTGATTAAAAAAACATTGTTATTCCCCTAAATATTGATTTCTGAACTCTTAAAACTTTATGAATATGAACTTGTTTTCCTTGTATTATTTAAGGTCTGAAAGCTCTGCATCTTTTTTGTTATTTCAGCCGTTTCTCATTTCCTGCGAATAAATGCTCTAAATGACAATATTTTATTTGGAATTTGGGGAAAATGTTGTCTGTAGTTTATAGAATTTATAGAATTTTTTTCCAAAATGTGCACATTCTACAGGGGAAACTGGAAGATATTAGCAGCACATTCTTATACATTACAATTAAAAGGTAAAATGAGCATCTTAATGCTAACAATTAGTTACGATTGTTATTGAATATATTATTTTCTAACTCTCTCATTGGATACAGATGGAATGACTTCTTCAGTTACGTCTCCGGCCATCACATACTAAAGAAACTTTCTGAGCTGTAAAAATAAAACATGTTGAAAATGTCAGAAAGTCTCCATTCACACAGTGATCAAATGATCAGGAAATTGCTGAAGAGGTGAAACTGGCTTAAAATCACAGCCCTATTATTAATGCAGTGCAGTCCCAGCCACTCAGCTCTGTCATTCTACAAAGTGATGATGGGCCTGTATCTGGCTTCCCTCACTTGTCTTCTTTTTTCTTTGATGCTAGAATAGTCTGGTCTAGGCAGTGTCTGGGTGGTATGATGCAGCTTTCATTTCCTAACAATTGCTCACTGGAATACCCAAACACGTTACTGAGGTCAGGTATTAATGTTGGATGATTAGTTTTGGGTCACAAACTCCACTCCAGCTCATCCCAAAGGTATTCAGGAAATGTAGCAGTATATGGCTGCTCTAGAGCATCTATCAGTGTATTGGGAATTTATTTCCTTCAAAGTGTATGTGGACAATGGAATGCCTGTTCCAACAAATCGGTGAAAATATACCATATTTTTTGCACTATAAGGCGCACTGTATTATAAGGCACACTATCAATGAACGTCGATTTTCTGGTCTATTTTTATACATAAGGTCCACTGGATTATTGGGAGCATTTTAAGAGACACTAAGTTAAGTAAAGCAAAGTTAAGTAAACAAAACTGTAATAAAATGTCTTTTTAAAGTCAAACGAGTGCTTGATATTAATCTACACAGATTTCTCTCCTGAAAACTGTTTATTTGGGTGAGTACTAAGGCTGGAGCATTAGCATTAGTATCTAACCACTAGCGGTTAGTAGCTAATGCCAGCCGACAGCACTACACTGAGTAACCCTGAGTGTTTCGGTAAGCCAGCGTGATATTAGCAAGCGGTTCATCCCACAAAGCTTGTATTGACATGGTAAATGTGCTAGGTTACAGTTCGATATACTTCCCTCTGAACCCCGAAAGAACTAGAGCAGTTAGCGGGCAATGCCAATGCTGCTCCATTAGTGATAGCCGAGGTTAGCAGCAGGCTACAGTCTAATAAAACTCCCCTCTGAACTGCGTAAGAGCTAGCATGGTTAGCGGGTAATGCTATTGCTGCTCCATTAGTGATAGCCGGGGTTAGCAGCAGGCTAAAGGCCAATAATACTCACCTCTGAACAGCAAAATAGCAGTTAGCCACTAATGCTAATGCTGCTTGTGTCTCGGTGCTGGAGAACTAAACTGAAACTCCTTTATAATTAAGCAATAGAACACGAGAGGGAGTGTGTTATCACGAATATGATGTAAAAATGATGTTATTCATGATAACACACGACCTCGAGTGTTCTATTGCTTTTATACAACAGTGTTTTTTTTTACAAAATGAATAAAGAAAATAAATCAAAGAACTTTAAGAAATTCAGTTTGAATATGCTTTAATATGGACTGTGCCTTCCGCCAAAAATTAGTTCCACAACAACTGTAACAGAACTGAAATTTAACTACGAAACGTGCATGGTTCATACAGAATAACACCACGAAAGTTAGCTTGAAATCAAAATTGGGAATAAGCGAAGATGGTGACGTTAGGAGCGTGAAATAGCGCTAATACTCTTCTCTCCTGCTCAGAGGAGTCGTCTTCAGGTAAAAGCTGCGCATTTTTTGAGCATTTCTGCTTGTTTTGCTTTAGCTCAGCATTAGCTTAGCTTAGCCTAGCCTGGCTGGTTAGCGTTCTGGCTGTCAGATGGCTCACTTCTCAACCAATCAGATTGTGAGGTTGGAACTAACTGTTGTATAAAGTGTGATATGGTACTTACGCTAAATAAAAGAAATTCGGAAATTAAAAGATGCTCTGGATACTTTGGGGTCTGTATTGTTTAGGGTTTTCTAGTGGAAGAGTTAATATGAAAGTTCAGGTTTTTATGTAATCCTATACCAGCCTTTTACTCTGTATGCTGACAATGACTGACAGCTTGTCATCAGTAGGATCAGAGGATGCTCCACTTTCTGCAGCACATTCTCAGTAGTGTAGAAGGAAACTGGCTGTCTCCCCCCACCCTGCTCTCCAGGCACAGTCCCACCCTCAGGAAACCAGCCATTGGAAACATGCAGCTCCTGCCTGGAGCACAGGAATCAAAGCGCTCTGCTTGTAGCCCCTGCATTAACATGTAATGCACTTATATGCTAATTCACTCAGGGCTCCTACTGATACCCTTTGGACACACCACAGGCACTTCCAAACCCGCCAGTTGACAGTGCATGGTGCAGGATGTAGCCCAGAATAGTTTCACTGCTTCCTCAGAGAAAGTGAATATGTGTTAACCGCTAATGATCAGCTATGACCCTTAATTGTGAAAATTCAAAAAAAAAATTATATGTAGTTTCAGCTTTTAAATATTATTATTAATAAGAAAATTGTATTTTAAAACATTTGTCACAATGTCACAGTAATTCTTCTTTTTCAGGATTTATGATCTTTAACCCTTTTAGAAAACGTATGAATATATGAAAATATATGAATGCTGTCTGTAATGCCGACTCTACTGTTCTAAAATATATATACATATATATATATATATATTTTTTTTTTATTGGAAGCTTTGTTATTTCACAAACCATCCCTAAACAGTAAAATAAACACTTTTCCACTTTTTCAATGCAGTGGGTGGTTTCTGGTTTATTTTATACTGTAAAAAGTTTCTTGTTAATCTTCACAGCAAGTTAACAGCAAAAAAAAGTTGGCAGTAAAGGACTGTAAAATTACAGAAATATCACAACATATTATTTTATAATAAGAAGAGTGATTAATACATTAATTACAAAGTATTACAGATTTTGTAAAGCAAGCTTTGTCCTAAATAATTACACAATAACAATGTAAATATTCATTACACTAACCATCTGTAATTAATGTTTAACGTTTTGGAGTTTAAGTTGCCAGTGAATAATACACAAGAAAAATATATATACAGTACATGATATCCATTGTAATGGATGCAGGGTCTAAACGAGTTAATTTGCTTTTTGAACATTAACTTTACAGAAAGTGGAACTCCTTCTCACTGTTTAGTTGAAGAATTTTATTATTTTGAGGCATTTCTCCATTTTCCATTCATTTCTGATGCAATATCAAAAAGTGAAAAATGAACTACTTTCTTTTTGTCAGTTGAAAAATATATACTGTATATTATTTTGCTATAACCCATTCATATCACATTTATAATAGAAATCTAATTAAAGTATTTTGAAATACTATGATAAAATAGTAGGATATGAATATTTAATAGAACTGATTCAAGTAATCAGCTGCTAAAAATAAAAAATATATATTTATTTCAGAGAAATGTTTATTATAAAGTAACATTTCTCTAATTATTGAGAAATGAAATTACGTCTAAGGTTAAATTATTGATACCATTTTAATTACTATATTTGATTTCATCAGTGCTTCAAAATCAAACTTTTTAGATCAATAAAAGACACCTACGTATATGTAAAAGCCACTACACTGGAATAAATGCTGTAGTTTTAGAGGATTATTCATTCTATTTACTGGATAAATAAATAAACATAAATAAACATAAATGTCACTCATTTGTGACGTCATTCATATTATCACATACGAGTGGCACTTAAACCTGGATCATATAGAGATTGAGTTGTTGCTTGACGAGAACGATAGAGAGCTCTCTCTCTCTCTCTCTCTCTCTCATTCACTCACTCTCTCATCTGTCAGCCCCATTCCTGCGTAATTGAGCGGATGATTAGTCTAACAATCACCAACACAACGCCAGCTGTCTGGATGTGAAACTGCATAAATACAGCCGCCCCTATTTCATTACACTCTTTTGGCACGCCTCTGTTTTCTCAGCAACATACACGAGCATATGGCAGTCATAAAGCCAGCCTCAACCTAGCCTGATCTGGACCCTAACATCCACATGCCAATTTCTCTTCCAATTTGGAGGAATAATTTTGACTAATTTGCTTTCCTCATGCGAGCTGCTGGAGATGAAACACTGCACTTGGGTTCTGTTTGGATATTAAAGGCAGGGTCCATTTTCTTCAGCCAGTACATGTCAACACCCATGTAAGTTGTGTTAAATGAAGCGTGTTGGTTTTATTAAACTGCACATGTCCTCTGATTGGGGCTCTCACTTGTTTTCGGTAAAACCTGAGCACTCATTACTAAACTAAGTTAAAACAGAGAGCTTAGTGGAGCAGTACAAGTTGCACAAACGGAGCACAGTGAAGTTGATCTCCAGTGGGCTTTTACTTTACTGAATTTACAAGATGTATGAAGATTAGGGATTCCCAATCAAGTTATTTTGCCCTGTGATCAAGTCTCTTAACTCTTAACGAGTTATTAGTCGATGCCAATCCAATCTGATCCTTGTGTTTATGAAACTGTGGACTGGATAAGCTTAGTAGTGAATTTTTTAATCCTGTATGTCTCTTCTACCTGATCATTCCTTATAGCTCTACATTTCTTTAAAACACTGTAGTCAAGTCACTTCATGTGCGTGTGTGTGGTGTGTGTGCATGTGTGTGTGTGTGTGTGTGTGTGTAGGAATGCACACTCTTGACTGGCATCTATAGTTGTTTGTTGACTACTGATGTGTAAATTATGGTTTACATTGAGGTGAATGCACTATGATTTGGGTTTCTATATAGTGTATGTGTATTAGCATAAGCATTAGCCTCCACTCAGTTCTAGACACGCTGTCCATTGTTTATTTGTTTATAAACAAAACAAAACAAAACAAAGGCATGTGCTTCTTACACAAGTAAAACAGAGCATTTACACCACAGTTTTCTATAGTTTCTGTAAGATTGTAAAACAGTTTTACACTGCAGACTCAAACTAAACTCTGTTGTTTACCTTTTGAGAACTCTCCTCAGTGCTGCCTGCTGGGCAGCAATGTCTGGTAACGGTGGCTTGATTATGGTGGCTGAGAAAGCCCAACAGACTGCAAAAGCACAAAACATCCATCAAAATAACAACACAGGCCCTAAAAAAATAGAACCATGCTGCAAAAACAGCCACAACACAACAACAGTGAGTCTATCACACATTTAACACAATTTCCTCTGGGGACCCTAAAAGCTACAGTACCCCTAAACTACATCTTCAGTAACGTCTGGGTGTTTGTTGTGTGTACAAAGGAATATTAGTGGCAACCAAACTTCTTAAAAGTCAGTTATGTTTGTGATTACCTGTGATTGTTATGATAAAATGTGATTACCACGATGGTATCCATATTAAACGTGCTGCTTCACCTAACGTTAATACAAAGACGTAGTTTAGGGGTACTGCATCTTTTAGGGTCCCCCGGGGAAAATTCAGAACGCAGCAGCACGTCTGGTCTTCACCCAGCCAAAACGGGCACATGTCACATGTCTCCAATGAACGTCTCCTCGCTTTACCAAACATTCACACAAAGCAGTTTAGACTGTTCTTATACAGAGTTCCCCAATGGTGGAACAAACTACCTTCCACTACCAGATCAGGAGAATCTCTCGCTATCTTTATGAAACTCCTGAAGACCGAGCTCTTCAAAGAGCACTTACTCTCCTAACACCTCTAACACACTAACTACTTCTAACCTCATTTCCTTCTTCCCCTCCTTCACTCCTCTATCCCATTATTTCCCTTTGACCTCCTTTAGGCCCTTAAAAAGATGTTTTTACCTTCTATTTCTTTTGTACTTCACTATTGTAAGTCGCTTTGGACAAAAGCATCTGCCAAATGTACTGTAATGAAATGTAATTTTGTTGTGTTGTAACTCACTTCTGTTGTGTTGTGGCTGTATTTGCAGCATTTTTTTATTTGCAGTGTGTTGGGCTTTCTCGCTCACCATACTTGAGGACACCAAATGGCCCTCTGGAGACTGTAGTTTCTGCACTGTGTTTGGGATTAAAATAGCCAATGCACAATCCATTAAAATATAACCATGCTATCCCTAATAAGAATGTAATCTCTTATTGATTTATTTTATAGCAGAATTTCCCAGTTCTCAGAGGAGAAAGTGTGCAGCACTGACAAGCAGATCAGTCCCTCCTGAGGAGAAACAGGGAAACTTGCCAAAAACAAAACGACAGGCTGGTCATCTCACCTGCTAGTGCTAGGAACCTTCTGGCTCAGTAACCAGAAACATAACATAACATGATCAGTTCTGGAATTCAAAACAGCAGCTCTACAGTTTCTACAGGCTCGCTCCTCTTCACACTACCAAGCTTCACAAAGTCTTTTCACTTATATTCCTTCAGAGCATTACTGAAAAAAAGATAAAACATTTTTGCACGCACCATTACATTAGCGCTCCAAGTATGTGTTCAGTGGAAACGATGACAAGTGACGTGGCACTAAATCAAACTGAATCACGGCTTATAACATGCACTTGGGTCAACACTGATGAGTGTTTATAATCAGGCGTAGGAATCAGCATCAGCATTTCAGCTCTCTCCACCTGCAGAGCACTTGCCCACCCACCAAGTAATGAGAGTGCATTCCTCGCACTTACTGACAGTTCAGCTTCCCCTTCTTTAAAGCAGGCCATAAAAGCCTTATGGTGCTATCAAATATGCATCATTTCAGGACAGTGTGGTTAATATGCATAGATTACATTAATCAGAACTTGCTGTAATGAAATGAAGTAAATCTGTTAAGATCTTTAGACGTGAGTTTCTGCTTTCCATTGTCTGTTTCACTGTCTTTGCTAATCTTAAATGCAGTATTGAACTGTATGCTAAATGAGTCATATCTACAATAGCTTTACCACACTGTATACAGTATATGCATTTTCAAATAATTTGCTCCGTAATGTATGTACTGTACTTACATACCAGGCAAAATTGAATTCTTCTTAACAAATAAATCCATCCTCTTGTACTATATCTGTATTATTTCCTGACTAGTTAAGGAAAAAAACGAATTGTATACTACTATATAATACTAATTTATTGGCAGTGCAGATGTCCAAAAAAATCAAGACATGACATGGTTAACATGTAAATGACAGTTCTTGGCGCAGTGCCAGCTGTGGGACCAGAGATCACAGGTGTTCAGCTTAGGCTTGTGCCCTTGCACTTCTTTATGCTTTATGCATTATGCACTGTAACGGCACTTTTATTCAAATTAATTTAGGTAATTTCCCTTATTTTAAATGTATTGTTTTAATCATGTTTTACTCATGCTTTATTCTTATTTTATTTTTATTTCCATTTTTATTGTTATTCTCTCACTTTTTTTTATTTGACTTCTCTTTGTATTTTCTAATTTGCAAAGCACTTTGAATGACTGTTATGCGTATGAAAGGTGCTCTATAAATAAACTTGTCTTGCCTTGCCTTACACGTCTGTTACAACATAGAGATACTCTGGTTATCTTTGCTCCTTCAAGACTCAGCTTTTTTTTTGGGGGGGGGGGGGGGGGTTCCTACTGTTTTTGTACTAAATCATTCTTACATGATGATGAGATCACCTGTTGCAAGTGCAAAATTGACCCCATGTCAACATTGTTTGAAATGTGTTGCAGGTATTAAATACATAAATATGGATGCATGAAATATCTTGGGTTTATAATGTCCAAAATCAAATAGAAGTCAAAGTAATTGGAAGATTTGTATTATTTGTTTCTGATGTTGTGGTTCTTAATTTTTAAACATTTTATTTAAAATGTCTCTAAAAGGTTTAAATTGCTATAAATTGTGTATATTTCTTTTAAAGAAGCTAAATTGGTTCTTCTGAGGTGTCTGTCAAAACATGCTCTTAGGGACTGCTATTACTATTACACTTAATAATGTGCCGACTGAGACTGTTGCATTAAAATTGCATAAGTATGTGTGTGTAGGCTGAAGGAGGCCCATTGCTCCCAATAACTGTTATTATTATTATTATGATGATTATGAAATGCTGATATTTAGTGGCTTGAGTTTAGTATTTTTAGAAGGCATTTAAATCCAGCAAGATGCTTCACATTTATCTAACCTGTCTATTGCTTTCCTTTATTATCTTACAACCTTTTTTATTAATAAGTCAAAAAATTAAACAATAATTAAAACATTTTCAGATCTTTTGTTGAAGGTATTTAAATAATGTCCTCAGTCTTTCTGCACTATAAACACTCTAGTTCTATGATTGATTTCTGATATTGCTCAGAGTGAGAGTGGTCTGAATATGGTCAGAGCACGCCAAATATTTTCATTAGTGGTGTTAAGCACTAGGGCTCGTGGTCATCTGATGAGAGGAAGAGATTCATTAGCGGCCCTGTCCCTGGCTGCACCTCAGCTTCCACTAGTAGTCATGTCTAAACACAATCTGCTCTGCTGATAGATGAGCTACAGCAGGAGCAGGTGGGAGCAGGCTGGAATCTTCACATTGACCAGTAGCACTGAGCCGTCCACTCTCACGCTCTCAATCTGAGTTGTCCACACTCAACTTAGCCTTAAACCCACAAACCACAACAATGCACATCATATTTTATTACTACTGCCATAAAAACATGACATTTCTAAATTTCTAACTTTAAAAGAAATGGAATTAAATTTTCAATTCAATTTTAACAAGAAAATAATTCACAGAACTATATTTTATTATATTCTATTTACACTGGATCAGTTAATAAACAAATAATTATAACAATTCACAGAGGAAATTTTTATACATGCAATATCTTATTACACTTTACAGTGAAAGTAAGTACAATATGAGCAAAAAATACTTAATTTACTTTATACTGTCAATAGATGCATTTTAAATGTGAATAAATCTGAATAATTATTCTTTTAAATATTGATTTCTTCTTAAAAATGTACACCATATTTGGTTGCTCTTAACTTCAATGCTGTATTGATATTTATGTAACATAAACTATTTTTAGTACTATATTTTACAGGCTATAAGTATTAATAGGTGCACTATGAATGAGCGTCTATTTTTTTGGGTCTATTTATATACATAAGGCACACTGGATTATAAGGTGCATTTTAAGGGACAATAGTAAGGAACAAAGGTGTCACCATGCTTTCCTTCTAAGTCAAACAAAACTGTTATTAAAAAACATTTTCTTTCAAAGTCAAACAAGCACTGCATGTAAATCTACACAGATTTCTCTCCTGAAAACTGTTTATTTGGGTGAGTAAAGCACTTCTGTTTATTTACAGTAAGCTTAGATTTCCAGTATTTTTGTGCGGTTAGCAGCATCGAACTGAGGAACCCTGAGTGTTCCTGTAGGCTAAAGCGCTATCAAGTAGTGGTTCGTCCCATGTAGCTTGTTTTAGCACGCAGAGTAGTCTGATACGCTCACCTTTGAATGGTGAAAGAGCTAGCATTTACAGTTAGCGGCTAATGCTTATTCTGCTCAGCCCTTGGTGCTAACTCCTGTATACCTATAACTCCTGTATAATGCTGTACTTTCGCTTTACTGCTCCTTACAACCTGACTGGTAGAATTTATATGGATTATAAGGCAACCTGTTGATTTTTAGGAACATTAAAGGATTTTAAATGCGTAGTAATTCTGCACAATTTTAGTTTAGGAGACAGTTTCTTCACATCTTCTAACATCACATTAATATACACATCAAAAAATAATTTAACTATCAGTTCCTCATGGAAAAGGCACTGTGTTGCTTGGTCTTTTCATAGCTTTTCTCCCCCAAAACCTGAAGGCTCTGAACAGAGTGAGAGAGCTGCGCACAGGCCCGGTTAGGTAATGAGAGGCAGTGCTTAGCCAAAGGCTAGAATAACACAGCCCAGCGCATGCATAGCTGGAATACTTCTCCATTTTAATAAGAGATTAGAGGGCACCCTCCACCTGTTTCCGCGGCTCAGGCGTTTGGCAGCGATCCGTGTGGGCCTCGGCGCGAGACCACAGCCTTTACATCTGTTTGGCATGTTGTGCTTTTCAATCACAGTGGCCCCGGCCGGCCATGCCACAGGCTTCCTGGGCTTACAATGAGATTAGTGTGTTCTGCTTGGGCCGGGCCCTCGTCTACACGGCCTCTTGTTTTTCACCACAGCAAAGTAAACAGCTGGAGTGGAATGTAAATTCACAACGCCATCATTTATTTGAAGTCCGTCTAAAAAGGTCAATTAGTCCAGTGGCCAAGGAGGAAGAGAAGAGGAAATAGAGATTCTAAAAGTACAGTATATGACAGATACAGAAATGAGTTTTTAGGAAGTGACTGTTATTTCTGCAGTCAAAATACCATAGACGTGTTTTATTCATGGCTAATAATTTGCAGGTGGTACTTACTATGAAATGTCAACCATCTCAAGTGTGCATCCCTGAAGTCTGAAAGTACTAGACAAGGCTCTGGCATGCAGAGTCGAAGAACAGTATACTACAGCCTGATCAATATTGCATCGCTGACGCAGACTTTCCTACATAAACATTTCACATTTTAACACAGGTAAGCAACTGTACCACTGGTCCACTAGTACTGGAACAGTATGCCCTCTTCTTTCATCATAGGTCATTGTAGTTTTCCAAAAAGACAATGACAAAAAGACTACTTACACCATGCGCAAGGCGTGTCACAATTGGTATTTCACATCCCAAAAACAATTTTCATGTCTTCTGCCTGCCCCCTTTAAATAGCAAAGTTGCTATTTGTGCAGTGGTCTGGAAGTAAGGAGTGTTCAGTTCATTTTCTGGCATGTTGCTATCTTCGCAACAGAAAACACAGGTGAGCCACTGACTGATTTGATCCCTGAACCTACACCACCGCATGTTACACACATACACATGGACAAGCATGAACCCTCAAATACAACATTAATGTTAACAATAAATAGAATGCTAAATAAAATAGCATTGCTCTTCCAGTAAATTACCTGCTTATGTCAATTGCACAATGCTAATTGGTGGACTGTTAGCTCCAAATATTGTTAGCTAAATTAGCCCTCTTGCTTTTCAGTGCAAAACCTGAAAAGTAAACACTGGACACCAATTTTATGTCTTGGCTGATCAACTAATGTACATTTAAGGTAAGTTTTGGTTTTTGGTTAAGTTTTGCTTCGAGGCAAATATATATCAAGACTAGCTAGGACCTTAATGAACTGTCCTCAGAGCTGCCAACACTGATGGACTTTTATGGCAGTAATCACTCCTCATATTTTAGATTTTTATGTTAATGAAAGCTTTAGCTGACTGGTCATATGCTATAATTACCACTTACTAATGAAGACTATAATTGATGTACCGATCCCAAATTTAGTATAAATCCTTCTCTACACAGTAGAAACAGTTACTCCAGCAAAAGCAGGATTCACTCTTTTTTAATGCGCTTGATTTCAGAAGAAACATTAAATGAGCCAGCGCCCCAATACTTTATTCCACATTCCAGAGTAAATGCTATGACTCTCCTGGCCTGATTCCTTCCTGTGCCATTGACCTGCTGCTTTCCGACAGCCCCCTGTTGTGGCGAATCTGCCCAAACACACAAACAGCAAAGCTCTCACACTGTGGCTCCACCGACAGCCCTTTCCCTTCAAACATGGCCATTGTCAACTAATTGAGTTAGAACACACTCAAGTCTTCATACAGGAAGCGATCCATCAAAATCGTGTCACGTTCCTAATTACAGTAATCGGTAAGAACAGTCCTCGATAAACCAGTGCGCTCTGTTTATCAGGTATATTGCCTCAAACTTTAACCACTCCATTGCATTTCATATTTAGGTTTACTTAAATGATATCATTATGTAACCATGATTGATATCAGTTTAACACTGTAAATAAGAAATGCAAGGCAGATGTCTTGGTATGTAATGGTGATATAAGTATATGTGTTAGGAAAAAAGCACCATAAAGCACATCTGCAGAAGAACAGCTGTGAATGTAACTATAACACTTCTTCTGTTTGAGCCTCTGTCCAACACATTCAGAGTGAGTGTTAGAGTAATTGTTCTGCAAGATCTTCTTGAAGAGTCTCTTCTAAATCACTTAATATCTCCAAAATCAAATTTGAAGACCTGCTAAAACCATTCTTAATAAACTCTACTTGCTCTCAGTTAGGCCAGTGTGTGACTTGTTTTCTCAGAAATAAAGAGTACAGGAGGACCTTCATAGGAATTCACTTTTACCATGTGCTTCAAATTTGAAGACCTGCTAAAACCTTCCTAAATAAACTCTACCTGCTCTCAGTTGGGCTTTAGGCCAGTGTTGGTGCTTGGTGTTACTCACTCACTTGCACTGCTAAACTGCTAAACTGTCCCAGGCTGACATCTGCACCATGCATCACACTGAGTATCAGGGGAGGGAAGACATGACAGGGGGGAGGCACTTCACATATGTAAGATGTCTCAGATGGCAGCTCCCTGAAATAGTTGTCAATCAGGCCGGAGGAAGCTGCAGTAGGCTGGCACTCACCAGGAACGCCACAGAAAAAAGGAAAGACTAAGAGTTACCTCTGTTGCACAGGATGAGTTCATCTGAGTTACCAGCCTCAGATACCGCAAGTTAACAGCATCCCCAGATAAGAACGGTAAAGCTCTCACACTGTGGCTCCACCGACTGCCCTTTCCCCTCAAACATGGCCATTGTCAACTAATGAAGTTACTAATGGAACACACTCAAGTCTTCATACAGGAAGCGATCCATCAAAATCTTGTCACGTTCCTAATTACACTAATCGGTAAGAGCGCTCCTTGATAATTCAGTGTGTTCTGTTCATCAGGTATACTGCCTCAAATCTGAACCACTCTTTGGCTTTTATTGAATGTTATCACTATGTATCCATGATTGATATCAGTTTAACACTGTAAATAAGAAATGCAAGGCAGATGTCTTGGTATAACGGTGTTATGAGTTGTTGTGTATGAAGACATGTTGGGAAAATAACACCATAAATCACATCTGCAGCGGAACAGCTGTGAATGTAGCCATAGCATTTCTTCTGTTTGAGCCTCTGTCTGACACATTCAGAGTGAGTGTCAGAATGAGTCTTCTGCAAGATCCTCTTGAAGAGTCTCTTCTAAATGACTTGTTTTCTCAGATATAAAGAGTATAGGAGGACCTTCATAAGAATTCACTTTTACCATGTGCTTCACATTTGAAAACCTGCTAAAACCTTCCTAAATAAACTCCACCCGCTCTGGTTGATCCTAACTCTAAATCTGAGCTTTAGACCAGTGTTGGTGCTTGGTGTTACTCACTCACTTGCACTGCTAGACTGCTAAACTGTCCCAGGCTGACACCTGCACCATGCATCACACTGAGTATCAGGGGAGGGAAGACATGACAGGGGGGAGGCACTTCACATATGTAAGATGTCTCAGATGGCAGCTCCCTGAAATACCTGTCAATCAGGCCGGAGGAAGCTGCAGTAGGTGCGGCCAGAGAGTGAGGAGCAGGGCCGGCGCTGCTGTCGCTCAGCCTGAGCCCTGCCCGGCAGGGGAGCCGACCGACACCCTGCTCAACTCCAGCAGGCCTCTCAGCGGGCAGGCCGGGCCCTAAACAAGCAAGCCTGCTGAGCCTCAGAGGGAACAAGCCTGCCGCTGTCAAGGGCTCAAACCGAATGGCAGGACAATGGCAGGACAATGGAATTAGCTGGCAATTTGTATGACTTCCCCTCAGGACAGAGCCATCTTATCCTGTTAGGAGCTAACTCTCGGCTGGCCTACACAGCCCCTGCTTTGAGGCAGAAGAGGGATAAGCAGGATAAAGCCCTTGTTATCCCACTTTCCCCTCAAAGAGATTACAATCTCTGCTGCGGTGCGGCCTTTGGGTGGCGTTTGCATGTCGGCCGGCGCTTCCCACGCTTGACTGACACCGTGCCCCGGGAGGCGTCATTCCTTCAGGACACATCGAGTGCCTCGTCACTGTAAGAGCTCAGGTACTGAAGGCCGGCCTTTGGATGCGACATACCAGACTCTTTCCGGCACTGTCTGTTTGACTTCTCCACACCAGCTGGGGGTAAGAAGTAGCAGTCAGGCAGCAGAAAGAAGGGGGGGAGTGGAGCACAGAGCCTGAATGGAGGGAAGCGTGCTGCCTTGTGCGTCAGGGGGCAGTATGAGTGGAATGCGCAAGTGATAATGGACTGTGGCGGGTTGGTTCTGTTCGCCCGATGCCACAATGGCGTCTTTGACAGCTGAGAGAACGCCGCTTTTGTGCGAGCCTGCCAGTGACACTACACATTGTTGTGAATGCTCCACATAGCTGGCATTCTGCTTCATGCCTTCTTCTGTGTTCTTGGCTTATCAAAAATTCCTTCTTCTTTCTCTCCCGCACTTCTTTTTTGTGTGGTTGCACACTGTATTGGCAGCTACTGCTGAGGTCAAAGGAGCCTCAGAGAATGGCTCATTTAAACAGCAGCAGCTCCTGCCGATGACCTCATTCAAACATACAAACTCTCCTACAAAGAATGATGCAATAAAAAGGCTTTTACAGCAGAGCAGTAGTCAATACACTATTCTCCGTAATGAATTTAAACACTCATAAACACACACATTGTCAGCTGTCATCCAAACGTATTATTAATATTTTCCAGTAAATCTATCTATGACATATCCACATTATATCATCAATACTGAAAAAAATGATTGAACTGATTGAACTGATTCAACTGGTTCAACGCTGTACTGGTGCATCCAGAACTTATCAGAATGACGCTCGTAATTTTTTCAACCCCAAAAAAAACATGAGCTGAACCTCCTGATTCATTGTCCTTCCTCTACGTGTATCGCTGATCCGCAGATGCTGAGCAGGGCAGAGTAGATGAGTAATAAACACAGGTCATCCAAACAACCGCACAAAGCGTAACCCCAGAAGGTAGATGAAAACACTTCAGTGTTCTCATTTTGCTTTTACAATATCTCAGAACATCTCTTATTTGAAGAGGAGCCCCGGCGCACTCATGTAGGGATACGCTAATTGAGTTTCCATCTCATGTCTTTTAATAATTGGGTCATAGAGAGGTCGAGAGAAGAGGATGGAACACTGAAAAAAGTAAACAACAAAATTAAAACGGATTCAAACTAATTACTCAGTATCCTCACCTGCTTTTTAATCATGACTAAAGGCTTGAAATAATGGAAAATTACTTTTTTAGCATGTTACATTAAAATCACACCATCGGTACATCATCGGTCACATCGAGCTGATAATGATTTTTTCATAATCTTAAAGACATTTTGATGTAAAGGATATAAGCCTAAATGCAAATATGTATCGTAGCATTCATGCAAAAACGTTTTAATAATAAATAATAATAAATAAATAAATAATAAATAGAAAAACATTAAAATGTCTTGGAATTGACTTTTTATCTCCTGCAAAGTTGTCATTTTAAATGTGAGATATGACATTTTGCATGTAAGCAATGACTTTAAATGATTATTAAATAAAAAATAAAGGTAACACTAAAAAAATAGCAATATTTAATAATAATAGTACTTACAAGAGTAATAAACATTGTTAAAGTAACAAGTTAAGTAATGTTTGAAGAAAGTATTAATTGTCACTAATTAAGAGATTATTAAGCATTACTATTAAACATACTTCATTTTACTGCCTAAGAATGTTGTAAATGATAACGAATTGAGACATTGGCTAAAACAAATTGTTATGTGTAATAACATCTTCTAATAACATCATTCTGTCATAAGTACTGTTAATTAATATATCCTTTTTGTAAATTAAAATAACGAATGCAAACTATAAGTTAAAAAAATAAGTTGATTTTAGTAAAGTTATTGATATATAAGTTCATTTAAAGGAATGAAGAATTGATATATACTGTTTTTTACCATGCATAATCCATATGTTTTTTTACAGTTTGCATAATTCTAAAACATGGAAAATACTAATAAAGAAATCCTTGCTAGGTGTGTCCTATGACTGAGTGGCACATCAAAGTTTTTTCTTCTTCAACTGACAGCTTAGGTATATATTCAGAGGCTGGATGTTCTGCTTTCACAGCAACAATATGCTTTTTCAGACATGAAGCTGGATTTAATCTCTGCTGCTCTTTTAGCTGTGAAGCCTCTTGAGGGCCGGTCTGCAAAGCAAGCAGAGAAGCTAAAGACTGTGCAAAGTGAGCTGCAGCCAACAGAGCCACCATTATGGTAAGCTGAACCCAATCCAAGGGGGCATGGTAATGAGGCTGGAATTGAGCCGGTTTCCTGTCCTTTCACTATCCGCCGAAAAACAAGGGATTTTATTAAGAGAAAACATCATTCCTTGCCATGCTCCAGGGCCCCTCCCTTTCTCACGCAACTGCCCTGCTGTGATACAGCTCGATGTGGGCCAGGCCCCAGCTCATATATGGCATCCACATGTGTTCTGTCTCTCACTTACTAGTGCTTTCTCTCTCTCTCTCTCTCTCTCTCTCTTATTCTCTGATTTATACTGTGGAATATACAATGTCACTTAAGTAAACATATACAGTATATATACAGCTCTGCAAAAAATAAGAGATCACTTGAAAATGATGAGTTCCTTGGATTTTTACCAAATTGAAAACCTCTGGAATATAATCCAGAGGAAGATTGATGATCGCAATTCATAAAACCAAGCTGAACTGCTTGAATTTTTGCACCAGGAGTGGCATAAAGTTATCCAAAAGCAGTGTGTAAGACTGGTGGAGGAGAACATGCCAAGATGCATTAAAACTGTGATTAAAAAACAGGGTTATTCCACCAAATATTGATTTCTGAACTCTTCTTCTGAACTTTATATATAAATAATTGAACTTGTTTTGCAATCTCTGCATCGTTTTTTTTATTTCAGCCATTTCTCATTTTCTGCAAATAAATGCTCTAAATGACAATTTTTTTTATTTGGAATTTGGGAGAAATATTGTCTGTAGTTTATAGAATAATAAAACAATGTTCATTTTACTCAAACATATACCTATAAATAGCAAACTTTTCATTTTTCCAGAGCTGTATATATACTCCTTATTTCTGCACCCATTATCTTTCAGACTGTATCCCTTCTTTAACTCTTTTCATGCTGTTCTTCAATGGTCAGGACTTTACAGGACCACCACAGCACTGAAGTGAGACAGGCAGCGTGGGGGTGGAGTGTTGCACTAGCAGGAATATATGAGACACAGCAGTGCTGCTGGAGTTCTTGAACGCCTGAGTCCTACTGCTCGACTGAGAATAGTCTACCAACAGCATCCTGTGTGCAGCATTCTGTGATCGCTCTTAAAAGACTAGTGCATAACCAACACAAACTTTGCAGCAACAGATTCAAAGCAGATTCAGACATCTACATGGTGAAGCATCTAAATATGAGTATCTAATAGAGTGGATACGTTGTTTAAACTATGTTTAGTGGAGCTGCAAAAAAGGAATACTCCGTGTAGAAACAAGGAGGGGGTCATAATGTTATGCAGTCCTTCACTTTTCCTCACTCTTTCTACAGAATCTATTGTAGAAGAATAGTCTGAGTGCTGTAATCAATGTTGTGTAGCCTGAATGAGGCACATAATGCACTTTTTTGGATTCACACACACACACACAAACACACACACATACCCCCCAGGTTTGGCAAAGCTACACCCCCAGCTGTTGCAGCACCACCCCAATGCCAGTTTGCTGTTAGGCCCTGTGTTTGATCTTTTAGATTGCGCAGCTGTAACATGAATCTGCACTTATTTAGTGTGTTTATGTCTCCCTCACACGCGTTCACTGGCATATGGCATTGGATGGGACAGCGAATCTCATCAAAGGCTTTTCACAATCAAACCCCTCGAACTGTTCCAGAAACCTTCATCTAGCACAATGTCAAATAATCCAAAATTGGAAACGGCACAGTTTTTACAGTTTTTTTCATTGTTTTTTAAATTCCAAAGCATGTATTTTATGTTTATTAAAATACATTAAATGCAACGTTGCATTCGATTGAATGCATTTATTTGAGTGTTTGAGTATTTTCTCTTCTGTCTCTCTCTTACCAGTGCTTTCTCTCTCTCTCTCCTATTCTCTGTTATATACTGTGGAATATAAAATGCCAATTAAGTAAACATATACAGTATATATACAGCTCTGGAAAAAAATAGGAGACCTTTAAAAATGATGAGTTTCTTTGATTTTACCAAATTGAAAAAAACTTTGGAATATAATCAAGAGGAAGATGGACGATCACAAGCCATCAAATCAAACTGAACTGCTTGAATTTTTGCACCAGGAGTGGCATAAAGTTATCCAAAAGCAGTGTGTAAGACTGGTGGAGGAGAACATGCCAAAATGCATGAAAACTATGATTAAAACCAGGGTTAATTCACCAAATATTGATTTCTGAACTCTTAAAACTTTATGAATATGAACTTGTTTTCTTTGCATTATTTGAGGTCTGAAAGCTCTGCATCTTTTTTGTTATTTTAGCCATTTCTCATTTTCTGCAAATAAATGCTCTAAATGCCAATATTTTTATTTGGAATTTAGGAGAAATGTTGTCTGTAGTTTCTAGAATAAAACAACAATGTTCATTTTACTCAAACATAAACCTATAAATAGCAAAATCAGATAGACTGATTCAGAAACTGAAGTGGCCTCTTCACTTCCTTGTTTCTACACACATTATCTATCAGATTGTAGTCCTTCTTTTCACCCTGTTCTTCAATTGTCTTGACTCTACAGGACTCTACAGGACCACTTCATTTCTGAACTCTTAAAACTTTATGAATAAGAACTTGTTTTTTCTTTGCATTTTTTGAGGTCTGAAAGCTCTAATTTTCTGCAAATAAATGCTCTAAATGACACTATTTTTATTTGGAATTTGGGAGAAATGTTGTATTATATGTTTATTAAAACACATTAAATGCATTAAATGTTGCATACGATTGAATGCATTTATTTAAGTGTAGATTTTTGCATCTTTAAAAAAAACACGCTGTGGAAGATCATTCACACACAAACATTCACAGCTGTTACGACTTCAACAGGAGTCAATTTAAATAAGCATCCAGAATTCCAGCTCTGCATTTATCCACTTATTTGGATGGGTTTTTTTATGACACACATTTAGCAGTGTCATTTATTTTTACATGAATGTAAATGTACAAATACAACTGATAAGCAATGGCCTCAAGGATGCGCTTGTCTTCATTGCACCCAGAGTTGCTGTGATCATGTCACATCTCTGTTAGTCATTCTGCAGCCCTCCATTCGTAGCATGAATCCCACTAATTAAGAAAGATAAGAGCATGCATATGCTCCATTAAACCTTAGGGCATCCCGGGGAGCTTTTGGAGCAGAGTCAAGACCACTTCATCAAATGTATCACCCACTGCAGAGGGAATAACATTAACAAAAGGAATTAAGCATTGTGGTCCACCTGGGAATTGGCTGGTAAGAGAGAGTGTCTGTTTCTGCATGGGTGACTTTTTATTTGCTGGAGGATCTGTACGGCACTAAACGGAGTAATCTGCGCAGTCGTAAAGCCTCGTACTGGAGAGGGTGGGAGACGATTGGAAGGGCTTTACTGCTACAATATGAGGATCACTTTGGGGATGAGGCAGAGAAAAAAAGCCTGACCACAACGTTCCTTCAGAGACAGCAATTCAGACCTTTTGCCAAAGGATCGGAAAACAAAGATCGAGAGCAGCAACAAACAAGCAACAGTAACACCCGACACTCAAAACTGGGTCAGTATGAAATCTACTGCCTGCTAAGAAACACAGCCATCAGATCTGTTTACAGAAACTACAAGCATGCAGATTTTTAAAAAACCACCACAAACAATCTACAGCAAAAGCACATAATTTCTTCTGTCCTTTTTTCATCACAGGCAAGTTCTCTTTTTGGGCCGGAAAAATGCATCCGGTTGAAACTGATATCTAAATGGCATGAGGCTAGAGAATTACCTGTTGTTTTTTTAACTGATGAGGGCCAGTTTCATCATAATGTTTTGCTGGTCTTTGCGACTGCACTTAAGAATGCTTTTTTTTTTTCAAGTTCTTGAAAAATTTCGGATTGACTGACCTTCATTAAGTTTTTATCCTTTACTTATTACCAATAGTTGAGAAGTTTTTGCCATAATGTGAATTAGAACATTACTCAAATAGGGCTATGCACTCACTGTATACCAACTCTTCATGACTATACCTCTTCACAACTTTACTACTAATGCTCTCAAAAACATTAAGAGGTCAAGAAATGAGTAACTAAGTAATTGACTCTTGACAAATTCAGCACAGCTGTTAACTGAAACATAAAATTAAACAATGTGCAAAGCTGTAATCAAAGCAAAGGGTGATATGTTAAAGAATCTAAAATATAAAACATATTCTGGTTTGTTTAACCTTTTTTTGTTTACTAAATAATTACATATGTTTTTCTTCATAGTTTGGATGACTTCAGTATCAATCTACAATGCAAAAAAATACAGCTTTGGAAAAAAATGAAGAAACCACTTCAATTGCTGAATCAGTTACTCTGATTTTGCTATTTATAGGTATAAGTTTGAGTAAAATGAACATTGTTGTTTTATTCTATAAACTACATACAACATTTCTCCCAAATTCCAACTAAAACACTGTAATGTAGAGCGTTTATTTGCATAAAATGAGAAATGGCTGAAATAACAAAAAAAATGCAGAGCTTTCAGACCTCTAATAATGCAAATAAAACAAGTTCATGCTCATACAGGTATACAGATATATTCATACATACAGGAATAACACTGGTTTTTAATCACAGTTTTTATGCATCTTGGCATGTTCTCCTCCACCAGTCTTACACATTGCTTTTGGATAATTTTATGCCTTTACTCCTGGTGCAAAAATTCAAGAACTTCAGCTTGGTTTGATGGCTTGTGATCATCCATTTTCCTCTTGATTATATTCCAGAAACTCATAATTTTTAAGTGGTCTCTTATTCATCAAATATCATTATATAATTTATTTACAATATACATATATTTTTTAATATTATGCTTTTCTGTCTAATTTAAAATCACAGTTTATTAAGATTAAAGTGGCAGAAAATAGAAAGACAATCTTCACCTATACACTATTATGATTGCTGATTTTCCAAACTGAATAAACATGTACCTGTGCTCCAGTTTTTATAAGAAACTATGTGTTTAAGGATGGAAACCGGTAGGAGGAGAATGCTGGGATAGGGAAGCAGAATACTGTAGACGGAGTCAGGTTCCTCCTGGGCACAGAGACAGAACAGGCTCAGCAGTACCAGCCCTCATGTCTGTTAGTGTGGCCCTGAGAACTCTGCTAATCGGCCCAGTTCTCTCCAAACACAGCGCTGGCCCCGAGCCTGCTACGCATTCCACAACTTCCAGACAACTCCGACTTTATTTTCAGGCAAAACGGCATCGGCCTCCTCACATGACATTCCCAAAAAAGGCACTGTGGCCTGAGCCTGCCCCGACTGCTCTATATGACTCAACCATCGAGGAATTAAAACAATATGAGGTATAGCAAAGCCAGTGGAGGAAGGTGACTCAAGCGCTCAGAAAAGAGAATCTGTGAAGTGGAGGAAGCCAATAGAAACACACAGAGCTTCCATCACTGTGGATTGCTCACAGCAGCTGAATAAGACAATGTTTCATTCAGTTACGCAGAGTGTCTCAGAGACACAACACTGCTCACACAGACTAAAGGCTTTAACCATGAGCCAGCAGAAAGGGATATCTCACCAGAGCACCAGCACTTTAGATTCACACACAAACAGTTACCATTACTCAAATACTGTTGCAGGAAAAAGTATGTGAACCCTTTGGGATTACTTGGATTTCTGCAAGAATTTGGTCATTAAATGTGTTCTGATCTTCATCTAAGTCACAACAATAGACAAACACAGTCTGCTTAAACCAATACTACACAAAAAATTATATGTTTGCATGGTTTTATTGAACACAACATGTTAACCTTCACAGTGCAGGGTGTAAAAAGTATGTGAACCCCTAGGCTAATGACTTTTCTAAGAGCTAATTGACAGGATGTGATGAAATTATATGAGCTGCTCTTGCTCTATAAAAAACACACACCAGTTTTGAGTTTGCTGTTCTTAAGAAGCATTGCTTGATGTGAATCATGCCTCACACAAAAAAGAGCTCTCAGAAGACCTACATTCAAGAATTGTTGATTTGCATGAATCACTTATGTATGAATTCTATTATATAAGGGAGCAGTAAAGTCACTACACTAAAGTAAAGCTTTATAAGAGAGAGATTTCAATGAAGTTTCATTAGCACTAAGGTTGGGTGCAGCAGTATTAGCATTAGCGCTAGTTCTTTGGCCGTTCAGAGGTGAGTATATTGAAATGTAGTCTAGGTGCTTGCAGTGTTAAAACAAGCTACATGGGAAGAACCACTAGCTGATAGCACCCTGGGTTACTGGAACACTAAGGGTTCCTAAGTCTAGTGCTGTCGGATGGCATTTACGTCCCGCTCCATTGCGGTTAGCGGCTAATGCTAATGCTGCTGCATCCAACCTTAGTGCTGGAGAAACTACCCTGAAAACTCACCCTTAGACAAAATATTGGAAATCTAAGGTTACTGTAAATAAATGGAAGCGATTTACTCACCCAAATAAACAGTTTCCAGGAGAGAAATCTGTGTAGATTAAAATCCAATGCTCGTTATATATATTTTTAAGAATTACAGTTTTGTTTACTTAGACGCTTCCCCCAGCTTCCCCATTAAAAGGAAAACATGGTGACACTCTTGCACACTTTGATGTCGCTTAATGTGCCTTATGTATGAAAATACACCAGAAAATCTTGTGCACCTTATAGTCCAAAAAATATGGCAACAAAACAATGTGTGAGCACCCCTTTAAATTCTGTGATGTTAATTCAGGAAAGTATAAAGACATTGTTATCGGAATCCTCCTTCAATGGGTCTCTCCCACTAGTTGCTGACAGTTAGCCAGGTTTGTAATTCCTGCAGCCAGCAAAATATGAAACTTCAGCTACAATAAAGCAAAGTTATCCAACAGGAATCCACTAATTAAAAAAGAGAAAAGAAGAGGAAGAAAATTACATAGGATAAATTAGACCTGTGTATCTTGTAGTAATGTTGTAATTAAGCAGCAGGCACTCTAGCGGCAAAATATATAAGAGTAATGTTAGCGACCTGTCTGGCAGTCAAAGCTAGTGACATGCTAGAACAGTCAGTGCAACTTGTTTTGAACAGGCAAGAGCTCAGCAATATATGCAGGAAATTCTACACCATTATCATAAACACTTTACATCACTTCCTTCATCTTCCCAGTCATCAGATTTATTGCCAGTCAATTATCTATGGGACCAGTTGGAACACCAGCTTCAACAACCTATGAGTGTGCAGGAGCTAGAGGCCCAGCTGCAACATTTCTGGACAAATGTGCTGCAGAAAGCCATAAAAAACCTATATGTATCATTTTTGCCAGGAAACATTTATAAAGACCTCAATATCAAAGAGAATCTACAATCCGAATAAAAATAAAATATTAATAAAAAGGTAGTTTAAGCCATTTCATGTCAGCATGGGTATTTTTACAATCTACCCTTTTCATAACCTAACTAACCTACTCTCGTAAAAACAACACTCATCATTACAACAAGTGAGAGCTTTATTCAGCTGCCTCTTCTTGTTCTACCAAATGATGAATCACTCATCATTACTGTCCACACATGCTCTTGTGAAAACAATGAAAATCATTTATGTCCTATTATTGTACGCAGAAGAGGCAGCAGCAGCAGCATGAGCCAGAAAAAAAGAGGGAAAGAAAGAGAGAAAGAGCTTTTCATATGATTTCCATAATAATAAGGGCTATAAAACATTGATTTCTGAAGCAGGTGGATAAGAGTCTATTCAAAACCTTCAATCTACAATCGGTTCCAGCTGTAGAAAAACTAAACTTCACTTTTGTCGTAAATCCTCTCCCTCAAGCAAAAACACACGTGACACTTTTTATCAGTCCCTGTAAATTTTTCATCTGAAATAATACAGAAACTGTGTAAATCAATAGGAATTTTAAAACTTAAAGAATTTTTTCACATTGTGCTGAAAGGCTACTTCTGAGATTAAAATGAAATTTTTCATTAAAATTAAATTCTGCATTAAAATATTCATGTTCCAATTAGACACGGCAAAATTACTTCCATAAATACTGCCTGACAGAATCATAAAACGGCCTATAAACACAGAAACGTCTCTAAAGTAAATCTTTAAAGTCTTTAATATTTCAGAATGTAAAGTCACTTTAATATTGTGCAGACTGCAGAGAAACGTGTGTGTGTGTGTGTGTCTTCACACACTAAAAGACTTGTTGCTCTCTGACAGTTGTGCTAAGGTTAATATGTTCAGCACATGCTTAAAAGCAGCTCTATAAGCTGTGGGTCTAAGCTATAAAGACAGTGATGTAAACAGCACACACTGTGTGGATAATCTCCAGTCTGAATGGTTTAATTGCGCTGGGCACATATAACCCACCGTGCCTCCCTAAGTTACGCATTTGCATACACAACACATCTCTGAGGACATGCAAATGAACACCAATTGAGAGCCAATCATTTTCACAGCAGAGTTTAAGCATTTTCATTTTAACTCAACCACTGCCTGTCTCTCCCAATAAAGCGCAGTATCAAGAGGCAGCAGATAATTGGATCTCGGCAGTTAAACAGGAAGATGTCAGCAATTTGAGGATTTGATTATTTGCTTTTACTGTTATCTCCTTAGGGCTGGATATGTGTGTGTAGTGTGGTTTCAAATGACACGCCATTATTGTTCAATAATCTGCCCACACACATGCTTGCTGAATTAGATTAAAACACACACTCACACTGACAAGCCAAACACTGTATATACACAATACAAGTCCTGTGTCCCATTACTTTTGCCATGTCCCACAGAAGCTAATGAATCTTGCACTGACCTGTGGAATATACGTGTGGAGTGTCCTGCATTAAATGTGAGTGTGATTTCTGCCAGTGTTGCTTGTCTGTTTGCATGGGCAGTTCTAAATCATTACCCCCCACTGTGCTGTCCACTGGCGGTGGTAATGCCCTCTATGATGTATTTCCAAGACACATATGACACTGTGGACTGAGAATGCTAAATCCCCACACAACAATCTGGTCCCACAATAAGTCATTGCTTGAATTCACATAGCCTTGCCATGACCATGCCGCCCAGTGCCACTTACAAGATAACACCTCACAATTTATACAGATGTGGGTGTTCCCCTAGGATAAGAATTCATGATCAATTCACATACTGCTATCCCACAATCACTGGCATACAAAACAAAAAAAATAACACATAAAAAAAAATAAATTAATAAAAAAAAAAAAAAAAAATTAAAAAGTATTTAAAAGCTTATCATATGGGAAGCTCTGTAAATGGAAGTATTATTTTATATTGATTACTCAGTACCTGGTTCGATGAAGCAGTGCCTAGTGATGGAAAATCAGGTAACCTGGAGATGGATCTTACCAAATCCATCTAACTAGGGTCCAAAATAAGAAATTTGGAACAAAGCTTTGTTCTATAAACTGCTTTAAAATTTGTCAAATTCTCAATTTGTCAAAATAAATATATATTTTAGGGCTGTCAACATTAAATCAGTGGAATCAGTTATGCACTATTATTTATATATATATATATATATATATATATATATATATATATATATATATATATATATATATATATATATATATTAATCGCAATTAATTACAACCAGAGATTGTAAAAAAAGATGGATACCATGTCGCCGTTCCCATTCATTCAATGAAAATCTTCCGCCATGTTGGCGATCCTGAAACCCAATTCTGTGCAGTAGAGACCAGAGGAGGAAGAAAGACTGTGTTGAGACAGCCTACTCATTTAAATAACCCCGCCCCTGAGGGCTGCCTCATGGTCACAGACTGCAGAGCGGGGCGGAGCGGAGCTGACGGTCTGTTATTGGTCCCGCCCAAAACCAGCCCTTTTACAATAACCACACCTTTTTTGAATAGAGCTGAATAAAGTTTTAAAAACCAAATTCTGTGGGGATATAAAAATTTAACAATATAAGCAGAGGTTACACTAGCTATTGCATTTAAATAAAGGAGGTAGAATTACAGTATATTGGGAAAAAAAAAGTCATTGAAAGTTGTCTGTTTTGCCATTGAAACCTATAGAGATGGGTGGGGTTACACAGCTTTCTGAAACCGAACAACAGGAGGCGACCGACCTGTGGTGCCTTCATTTTTGAGAGACGATGCTCTGTCCAGCTATACACAGTCTATGATTACAACACGAAGTTTGACCCCAACTTCTGCCCTAATCTGCACTGACCCCGCCCAACCCGAATATTTTTTTCTTTTTGGAGTGGTTCGCTTGTGGTGAGAAAGTGATCTTATCTCTATCCGACTCAACAATCAAATATACTTCTTTCTTTTTCCAATATATTAGTGGGATAGCACTAATTACGACAGCTATGAACAAACAATGTCTCCACTGCTCCATGCTGTTTACATGTGCAGTCTGTGCTGTGTTCACTGCCTGCAGCCACGACACTCCGTTTACTCCACCTGAGCTGCACAGATATACATGTTGGAACACAGAATCTTCTCGCTTTAGTTACTTTCTTGCTCCCACACCAAGACTGCTCTCACCAATCAGAGGAGACAACGTGCTTGCATGTTTTTTTGCTGCGCATTTTGGTGTTTAGGTTTGTGCCTGTGTGAAACCAAACCAAACAGAGGGAGAAAATGCTCCAAGTAAACAAACTCATCAACTGATCCGAACCATAGTAACCAACTACAGGTGTGAAAAACATGCTTTTATACTCAGAAAATTAAGCTCAAATTCAGAGCTTCAAGAGATGTTTTTAATCTATCCAATTTGTCATGCAGTGGAATATTTTATACACGTCAAAAATATATATATATATATATATATATATATTATTTAAAAGTGGAAGGATTAGTGCTTCATTGAATTTAAACAGTCTCAAGATGTGTAGAAGCTCATGTTAACATGAGAAATTGTTAACAGACACCAGGCACCAGAGCAGTGTTTGTGATTACTCCAAGCTCAGTCTGCTATTCATCCAATTAAAAGATCCCAGAGTTCTGTTTCAAACATGCAAAGCAGCAATGCAGACACAAGACTGAGCACAGCATCTCCACAGTCTGGTTTTAATAAGGAAAAATTGTTCTGACAATGAGTGTTCAGAACATTCATAAAATATACTTTTAATAATGCTAATACGTACGGAGCCCGGGAGGGGCCGTGGATAAAAAAAATAATAAAATCGAGTGAACGATGTAGCAGTTCGTGCTCACGTTTTCTTTAATTCGAGTGAACGATTTGCAATTCGTGCTCACGATTTCTTTAATTCGTGCTCACGATTTCTGTAATTCGTGCGCACGATTTCTGTAATTCGAGTGAACGATTTCTGTAATTCGTGCTCACGTTTTTATGCGCAATAAGACAAGAAGCTCGGAGGGAAAGGAGCATTTTCTCTCTTGATCTGTTACAGGGGTGCAGTAATGATAATCAGTTATCTACCTTTATAACCTGCTGTTATTAATGCACTAGTGTTACAGTTAGATGTACAGTACAGTGAGCAGATTTTGCCTGGTGGTGGAATCTCTACAGCGCGTGGGGGAGAGCCGTCCGCGGCATCGGTTCCCCCGCCGCCAGACACCTGCCGCGCGCGCAGGTCTTCACGGAGCTTATTTACCAACAATGTAGACAAATACAGTCAATTCCAGTCATGAATAAAGGAAACAAACATTTTACTGATGCAGGACAACTGTGTGTTATTAAAACCAGATCAAAACAAAGTTATAATGCAATGTGCAAATGTGTTTATTAATTTCTAAATAACATTCAGCCAGCCTCCAAGGAAATGCACACCTTCTTAAATCTGGTTACATCATTATTACTTTTATGATAGATTTAATCTATATTTTAATAATTTGTATAATAAATAAACACATAATTCAGAAAATATACATTTAAGAAGTTTATAATTATTATATTTTTTTATTTGAAGCTTGTGGCATGTTTCTGGGCAGGACACTGTGATTTGAGAATAAGCAGATATTCAGGACATTTCATCAGATATAGAAACTTAATTATTTTAGGAAACATATTGGAATAAATTATCAAATTGATCCAAATTATTATATGAAATGCCTATTTACTAAATATCTTAATACATTGTATTAATAGTATTTTAGACCAGCTATTTTGATTTTATATAGTGTTACATATTTAAAGCAGCTCTTATATGAGCCATTCATAGACAACTGTCACACCTTGCATTAATTTTGTATTATCTTTATTAACTTTTACAGTGTACATTTGGACCTAAGTCTTATAGCTGTATATTTATATAATTATACTTCTTTACGTTATACTATTGTTGAAAATAAGAAATTATAAACAGTTCCACATTGCATTATAACTTTGTTTTGATCTGGTTTTAATAACACACAGTTATCCTGCATTAGTAATGTTTGTTTCCTTTAATCATGACTGGAATTGACTATATTTGTCTATATTGTTGGTAAATAAGCTCCGTGAAGACCTGCGCTCGCGGCCAGGGAACCCGTGCCGCGGACGGCTCTCCCCCACGCGCTGTAGAGATTCCACCACCAGGCAAAATCTGCTCACTGTACTGTACATCTAACTGTAACACTAGTGCATTAATATCAGCAGGTTATAAAGGTAGATAACTGATTATCATCACTGCACCCCTGTAACAGATCAAGAGAGAAAATGCTCCTTTCCCTCCCAGCTTATTGTCTTATTGCATAAAAACGTGAGCAGGAATTACAGAAATCGTTCACTCGAATTACAGAAATCGTGCGCACGAATTACAGAAATCGTGAGCACGAATTAAAGAAATCGTGAGCACGAATTGCAAATCGTTCACTCGAATTAAAGAAAACGTGAGCACGAACTGCTACATCGTTCACTCGATTTAATTGTTTTTTTTATCCACGGCCCCTCCCGGGCTCCGTAAATACGTACGAAAGTAATGTCAAATATTTTATTACTTTCTCTAGTTTTGGTCTCTTTAAGTGCTGCACTAATCCTCTTGGCACTGTTTGAAGAAAACGAGCTGTGTACATTTGGCACAGTGAGCCGTGGACTTCCATACAAATTCCTATAGATGAATTCTAAAACCATAGGGCCTATTTAACGCTCAGTGTCCTGAGGGAGAATGAGATTGGTTGTAAATGGCTTAATGTAGACTAGCCACTAATTAGACAAAAAGGGACAGCATCAATCATGTGTGTAAGGGCTACTCTCCCCCAAAGCACAATTTCCCTGGCTTGCATTTTTCTGTGGTATGGAAATTGTTTCAGCACTGTTGTGATCATTATCATCGCTGCACAAATGAGACAGAGGCTATAATAGAACAGGCCTGCAGAAACGAGTCTGACAGTCTCAGTATCAGGCTGTGGCTTTGAGTCTTTGTTCTCACCACGTTTAATAGACTCCACTCTCTGCAGCTGTTCCTGATTAAACAGCACCATCTAGCGAATATGAGGAGAATTAAATAACAGTGCAGTACATATACAGCTCTGGAAAAAATTTAGACCACCTTCCGTTTCTGAATCAGTTTCTCTGATTTTGCTATTTATAGGTATATGTTTAAGTAAAATGAACATTGTTGTTTTAATCTATAAACTAAACATTTCTCCCCAATTCCAAATAAAAATATTGTCATTTAGAGCATTTATTTGCAGAAAATGAGAAATGGCTGAAATAACGAAAAAGATGCAGAATTTCAGACCTCAAACAATGCAAATAAACCCTTTATTCCACTTCTGGTGCAAAAAATCAAGCAGTTCAGCTTGGTTTGATGACTTGTGATTATCCCTCTTCCTCTTGATTATGTTCCAGAGGTTTTTAATTTGGCAAAAGCAAAGAAACTTATAATGTTTAAGTGGTAAGCTGTATGTTTATCGGTGACTAAAAAGTAATAACTCAATTAAATGAAATAAACGTTATATAAAATGATCAAATAAATAATAAAAATAAAATATAAATAATTAAAAAAAGGGTAAAAACATTTGCAGATATGTATTAATTCAGTTTTGCTATGACAAAATGATAGATTTTATCACATAAAAAACGCTGGTGTGTTAATCCTATGCTAAATATAAATATAGATTACAAATATAAATAGTATGTTATTATAATTTATAATAAATGCAAATTAATAATCATGTTGGAAATTTAATCCCGTAGCGAAATTGTCCCTAAAAATTTGTCTCCATGCAAACAAGCCACATTTTGATTACACATATTTCCACATTTTGATTACATAATTTAAAAGCAATGTAATCATTTTTCTATTTTATATTATTGTATTATCATATTTATTTGATTTTAATATGAAAATAATAATAAATGATAAACTGGTTATATGTCTTTTTCCCCTTTGAGGTTTAATCTAAACTGTCATGATTTTACATCCAGCAGAGGGCACGCTTGTTCTACTAATACACCGCAGCACTGTTGCCAAATCTTTAAAAAAACAAACCGATTAAAAAAAAAATCTAAATAAAAAATATACAAAATTGTCACAAGCAATATATAAGGTAAAACGGGTTAGTAAAATGCTTTAAAATAAACTGCCCGGTCACATTAAAACAACAATACGTAAAACAAAAGAACAATGAGTCAAAGGCAAGAAGTTATTACATAAAAACATACATTAACAAAAACACCTTGTGAGACCAAAAATGAAAATAAAAAAATGGAAATATCCGTTTTAGTCAAATATATGATGATTATAAGACGGCTAAATAATGTTTTAAGTCTTTAAACATACATTTAATATATTTTATGGAATTATGGAATATATCTAAATATAGAATGTTATTGGTATTTTACCACAGTTAGCACTGAAAACGAGTTTATACATTTTTATCTGTCATACTCCCAGTTTTTTTAAGACCTGGCAACCCAAATATGAATACGTGGTGACGTAAGTGCAGCGCTACCGTACCATGCGCCGCACACGTGGTTTCTTCTTTTGTTGGAGCTGGCTGAGCGGTTTGTAGAAAGTACTAATATGGAGAAAGAGCGCAGCGCTACACGCGGAGCACAGAGACACACAGAGGAGGTGGGAGATCTGGACTGGATACATAAAGACTGTGAGACGGTTCTGCAGGTCTGTAAAAACGATGTATGTGTAGTTTAGTGGTCTCGAGCATTGCCTCGTGGTTTTGGGTAAATTGTGTTTATCTCAAACTGAGGCAGCGTGTATTGGTCTTGTAATTACTTTAGATTAAACGTGTTTTTCACTAGTGTTTAGTTCACTAGTAGTACCAGATTTAACACAGCACCCACTACTGCTATGGAATGCATTGCTAATAAACTATTGGATATGTTAGGAGTGGAGAAAACACTTAACTACGCGACCAGGGTTGGGGGAACTGGTTTAGTGCAGTTCTTCTTCTTCTTCTTTCTTAAACCTAGTCCTGGAGGCCTACTGCCTTGTAGCCACATTTTAGTGGTTTCCCTGCTTCTAATACTCCTGATTCACCTTATCAGTTCATTATTAAACCATTATTATAGTAAACTGCATGTGTAAATGCAGAAAAAGTACTCCAGGGTTGAGGTACACTGTTGTAATGCACCCTCACTTTTTATGCAAGGTCAATAGATTCAAAATAGCTTAATTGCATAATAGATTATGTTAAAACTGAACAAATGCAAAACACTAAAGACATGTGATATGTGCAATGATGACTTCTATCTTCTGAGGTTATGACCTATGAAATATTATTATATATGCATGTATTAGCTGAGCACATATCAATTCATTGGCAGGTATGAGCTCAAACAAAAGCACTTTCTGGAATATTTATTTTTATTTTTTTCTCTACAGAACTACCCGTGGCTCAGTGCTGTTTTCCACCGATTTTAAAGCGGCTATTATTTCTACAGAATCTCCAAAATGTCCTGGGAGGTGACTAAGACAGGTAGGTAATTAGGTGGTCATTGATGTGTATATAGGAAAAACTATTTTTTCTAAAGCATTTTAGTGTTTTCCCTGCTTCTAATACTCCTGCTCCACCTTATCAGCTCATTAATAAGCCATTATTCAGTTAAAGTGGGTGTGTAAATGCAGAAAAAGCACTCGCATGTGCAGGACAGTAGGCCTTGAGTAGCTGGGTTGTGACACACTATTATAAGTCACCCTCACATTTTTTTTTTTTAATGCATGTTCTATAGGTCCAGAAAAGCTTCAGATTATGTTAAAACTGAACAAATGCAAACAATCTAGTGACATGTGATATGTGCAATGATGACTTCTATCTTCTGAGGTTATGACCTATGAAATATTATTTTATATGCATGTATTAGCTGAGCACATATCAATTCATTGGCAGGTGTTACCTCAAACAAAAGCACTTTCTGGATTTAATTTTTTTTCCCTTCTCTACAGAACTCTCCACAGCTCGGTGCCCTTTTCCAGTGGATTTGAAGCTTTTGTTTCTACAGAATCTCCAGAATGTCTTTGGAGCTGTTTGAGACGGGTAGCTAATAATATGGTCACTGATGTTTGTCATTGCTGTCCAATGAAAAACAAGTATGTTGGTAAAAACCCTGTCCCTGGTTGTTTGTAGTAGGGCTGTAATTGAAATATTTGTTTTCAGATAGAAGTTTTAATGATAAAAAGATTCAAAAAGATTCTGTAAGATTGTTACGTAACTAGACTGGAGGTAGAGGTCCCCAGTAAACATATACACACCAAACTACTTTTTAGCCTGGGGAAAATTAGTACAGCCGAGCCAAGAGATGAAAAAAATTCAAGTATTATACAGGAAGTAATACAAAGTCTTTATCTATCAAGTTTAACATCAATCTAGGGATAATCATCAGTGTTAGTTTCCTTTTTTTCTCCATATTGTACACCCTAGCCTGCCATCAGTAAACTGTGGATCACAGAAAATCTATTTTTAGTACTCTGACTTTGCTCTGATTGCAGTTTTGAAATGCGCCTTCAGGGCACAGAAGGGTTTGATGTTACTTGATAGCAGATTTCTAATCAAAAGATCCAATCAGCAAACAGTACAGTCTAGTCTACTGCCTTGTACATTTTAGTGTTTTCCCTGCTTCTAATAGCAGAGTTGAGATACACTGTTATATAAATAAAAGTTCTATAGATCCAAAATAGTTTTAGATATATAGATTTATGTTTAAACGTGAACAAATGCAAACAAGCTAGAGCCATGTGATATGTGCACATATCAGTTCATTGGCAGGTGTGAGTTCAAACAAAAGTACTTTCTTGAATTATTATTATTTTTTTTCCTTCTCTACAGAACTCTCCATGGCAGTGCCCTTTTCCAGTGGATGTGAAGAGGCTGTTTCTACAGAATGTCTTGGGAGATGATTGAGACAGGTGGGTAATTAGGTAGTCACTGATGTGTACATTAAACTATTTGTCTTAAAGCTTTATGCACAATTTTAGTGGGAACTTGCCAACAATTTTAATATTTTTGTTTTCAGCATAGGAGTTTTAATGATAAATAGATTCAAAGAGCTTCAGTAAGATCGTTACATTGCTAGGCTTGAGGTAGATGTCCACCGTGAACACACACACACACACACACACACACTCTAAACTACTTCTTAGCCTGGAGAAAAATTAATCCAGCAAATCCAGGTGCTGAAAAATAGGTTTAAGGCGATTATACAGGAAGTAATAGAGCATCGTTTATCTATAATGTTTAACATTTGATCTAGGGGTATCCAATAGCATTAGTTCACTTTTTTTCTTCATATTGTACACCCTAGCCTTCTATCAAATGTGGATTGAGAAAAAATCTATTTTTAGTAGTCTAACTTTGCTCTGATTGAAGTTATGAAATGCACTTTCAGGGGATGGAAGGGTTAGAAGTTACTTGATTGCAGATTTCTAATCAAAGGAGCCAATCAGCAAGCAACAGTACAGTCTAGACAGTACAGTCTGGCACATAGTAATATAATTTTCTTAACACATGCAACTTAATCAGAGGAGGTTTTAGGTCAAATTATTTACTGTTTTGATGCCTGGTTAACTTAAGATGATAAAAATATTTGAATTATTTTCTGAAGACGGTCAGTATAAAGGATGGATGCACTGTGTGTCTAATGCCCGTGTCTGCTGAGGGCTTTGAGTAAAAAACAAGTTCTGTTGTGGAGCGTATCTTCAGTCGTAAACTGACTGCCAGGAAATTTCTTTCTTTCCAGAAACTATGCGATCCAAAGGCTACATGATTGTGCACGTCTCGTGAACTTGGAGAAGATGTCCAGGCCATACCGAACTGCCAACAGATCTGGCCATCTGGAAATGTGTGTGTGTAACACAGAATGGGCTTTGGTAAGGTATAAAAGATGACTCATGTTGTATTAAATCATTTGCTGTGCCCACATTGTATATACGGCGAACACTTAAAAAAAAAACAGTTCACTGCAATATGCCGAGTGAAATGCGTGCTATGATGACTACTTTATGTTGAGGTTATGACCAATGAACCTAATAGCATGTATTACCTGAGCACATACTTGTTCTATCAGTAGGCGTTACCTTGGAGAATAAACAGCCCTTAGTGACTCTGCTCTGTTTTTGTTTTTTTCTAGGTTGAAGTGGATATGGGAGATTCATCTAGTTATTTACAGAGGTATAAAACTTGCCTGCATACATCCACTGAAAATATTGTATTTGCACATATGTGCAAGGATGACCTAAATATGAAGAGAGGCTTTGACCAGTGATTTATCGCATGTATTACCTGAGCACATACTTGTTCTATGAGTAGGCATTACCTTAGAGAAAAAACAGCCCTTAGTGACTCCGCTCTGTTTTTTTTTTTTTTTTTCTAGGTTGAAGTGGATATGGGAGATTCATCTTGTTATACCAGAGGTATAAAATTTGCCTGCATAGATACAGCGCTGAAAAAAAATGAGGCCACTTAATGATTTTCTTTGATTTTACCAAATTGAAAACCTCTAGAACATATTCAAGAGGAAGATGATCACAAACCACCAAACCAAACTGAACTGCTTGAATTTTTGCACCAGAAGTGGCATAAAGTTATCCAAAAGCAGTGTGTAAGACTGGTGGAGGAGAACATGCCAAGATGCATTTCTCCAAATATTGATTTCTGAACTTTATGAATATGAACGTATTTTCTTTGCATTATTTGACCTCTGGAAGCTCTCCATTTTTTTTCCAGCCATTTCTCATTTTCTTCAAATAAATGCTCTAAACTACTATTTATTTGGAATTTGGGAGAAATTTTGTCTGTAGTTTATTAAATAAAACAATGTTAATTTTACTCAAATACATACCTATAAATAGCAAAATCAGAGAAACTGATTCAGAAACTGAAGTGGTCTCTTAATTTGTTCCAGAGCTGTATATTGGAAATATTGTATTTGCACATATGTGCGAGGATGACCTAAATATGAAGAGGGGCTTTGACCAGTGATTCATCGCATGTGTTACCCGAGCACATACTTGTTTACTAGCCAGAGAAAGTCTTTTTTTTTTTGTTACCACATTTTAATGCAACATTTCCCCCTTCCTGGTCTTGAAAGGTGGTTTGCCCAGCTATGATATGAAGAGCATCCATAATGCCTAATTATCTTCAGTGATGACTTGGAGATTGAAATGTGTAGGTATTTAACATGCATACAAGTTGGATATATTTATGTATTTATTTATTACACTATTGACTCCATATTTAACAGCATTCATTACATGCATTTTATTTATTCTTGCAGGTGGACAATTCAACTTCGTTTCCATCAACTGGACACCATTTTCTCTGGACGTCATGTGCTGTGGGACTGCAGACTATTTTTATCTAACGTGATACTGCATATCGGTTTAGTTAATTGACTTTCAAATCAGTCCCAATGAGTTTAGAAATTAAATTAACTATGATAAGGGTCATATCTGGGGTATTTATTTAGCACCCAAGTCATCTGCTGGTAAAAAGGAGGAAAGTATGTTGACTGACAATTTTCTCTTATTTTTGGACATAAAAACACACTAACACATTTTAGACAAGTACACATTATTTTAAGTTTACAAATAAGGTTTCAAGAATCGGGTAAGAATGACCCAATCCTTAAGTGTCCTTAAATCTCTAAGAAGGTGAAACGGAAGAAAGGAGTGGGTGGAAAGTCTTCTGCCCTGTGGATGACTTGTAGGACATGTAGAACACATGCACTGGCTGTCTAAGGAAAGGTTCCCAGCACTTCACTCCAATAGCTTGTTCTAAGTTCATATGCATTGGTCCCAGAACAGCGGCCATGTCCTCCTCACAGCGCTCACTGTTAATAAAAACACTGACCTTTCTGATGCCTGAAAAATTACAATTTCAAAATCCTTGTCTCATTGTGAAACAGTAAAAAAAGAGAGCAAAGTTCATAAAGATAAATTAAGTAAACATATGTATATATTAATGCTGTCAATCAATTAAGAAATTTAATCTGATTAATCACAACAAAGTTCTGTGAGTATTTGCATTAGTTTTTTCTTCAGATGCATTTTTGTATAGTGGATATTTAAATGTAAATAAAAGAATGGATGTAAGAAATGTAAAATGCAGTTATATGTATATTAGTGGTGTCAATTAAAATAATAGTATATATTTGTATGTTTGAGGGGAGATAAATTCAACACACAAAGAATGCATGATAAATTGGATTGTAAAATTAGTTTGAAGATTTCTAAATTCAAACTTAATTTGATGAGTATAAAAATTTCAGGGATAAGGAGCAGGGCAGGAAAGTAAGTGTGTGTGTGTTTGTGAGAGAGGCAGAGAGAGAGTCTGAATCGGGGTGTTACTGCTGGACACTGTAAGAACACGCAGTTCAATCGTTCAGCCGGAAAACTGATCAGTGCGTCGGGAGGGGGCGGGGCAGATTACAGCGGAAGTAGGGGTCAAATTTGGTGCCTTAATTAACTAAAAAAATAGTAACGCGTTACTGATTCTAAATTAATAGCGTGCGTTAGCCTTAAACGTTGACAGCCTCAATTTTTATACATGTATAAAACAATTAAGAATAAGAGTGTGAGGGTGTGGTTATTTCCAATATCCCCCTTCAATGGACAAAAATTGTCCCCATTTTACAGCCTTGTTTTACTAATCAGATTTAATCTGATTTATGTTTATGCAGGTCTGTTGATTTCCAAATCCCATCAGCTTTACTCCACAGAGTTGTACTGAATTGTGTTAGTCACTAAAAGGTCTGCTAAATCAATACTAACACAATTCATCCTGCCTGTGGGCAAGTTGTAACATTAGGATTCCCAGTGTTTTTGCAGACATTTTCATAAACAGTATCTGCGTACTTATTCATAAATAATAAGAAGAAAACCATATCGCTTATTAAAGAAATATTTATTTTGGCTTCTACTAAGCTTTAGGCAAAACAAGCACCATGTATGAAGGTACTGTCAAACAACAATTAAATTATAGAATTTCATTAGTGTGCCCCTGAAGTTTAACCACATTAATCCACACTTCCCTCCTCTTCCTCCTCTCCTTCCTTGTAATGGCGGTATTCCGGTTTAAGCTCCCAGGTGCTTTTGTGAGGCCCTTTGGGATTATAAACTCCAATCTCACGTAGAATTTCTTTCAGGTAGATCTACAAAAGTTTAGGACAGTTTAGAAATTGAAAGCCATTCATACAATAATCAAAATATGATTATTCAAGAAAGCAATGCTAACCACTTAGCACAGGTGCTAATGCTTATAAACTTATAAACAAATAATATAAAGCTATTAATTTAAAACTTTGGAGGTAGGCCTTGAGTATAAATAAAACAGAACAAAAAAAGTCCAACCAGTGGAACTTTCCACTTAGCAACTAGCGAAAGAACTGGTGACTAGTAAAGTAAATATTATGAATTCTTCTGTAAACCTTCATTTACAGTAACACGCTTAATGTTGGGGGGTAAATTAGGCAGCAAGTGAACAATCAGTGTTTGAATGTAATGTGTTAAAAGCAGGAGTCTGAGACACTCTGGAAAAGGCCCAAGTTGTGATTGCTAGACAACTAGGTAAGAACATCTGCAAAATATCTGGCAGGTCTTATGGGGTGTTTCTGGAATGCAGTGGTCAGTAAAAGGCCTGTACAATACTGGGTAGAAAACTATATATTGCAATATTAAAAATAGGGGAAAAAAGTCTGTGTGTCCAATACTGTAGTAAAATAAATTATACTAAGGAGGTATAATCTGCTACTGGCAGGAAATTTGAGAACAGTACAGATCAGATTATCCTTTTATAGCAGCAAAAAGGTTGTAGCAAGTCCTGCAAGTGGACTACTGCACATTGCAATGACAATGCTGAAATTATATATTTTGCAGTACAAAAAAAACACAAACTGGTGAACCTGAAATAGGATCAGGATGCAGACGTGTCAAGTAATGAAGTACAAATATCACACAATTATCTGTAATTTATACACCTTACATAAAGAAATAGCCTTGTTACTTATATTTCATTTCAGCTTGTTTTTATGCCGGCTTTTTATTGTAAAAGAAAAAAAGAGATGTAGCCTAGTATGATGATCCGTTTCAGAGACTCAAGAAAACTTGAGCGAAATGTCCCAACTAAGGTTCTTTTATATATTTACATTGTAATAAAATAGTCATTTTAAATAGGCATATCTGTGGCTAAAACACACAGCCTACTGCATCCCAGATTTTTCTTTGTAAATTTATTTTTTCAGTGTGAAATTGACATTCAAAATATATATATATAAAAAATTGTTATTACTTCTGATATTACAATTATCACAGTTTTTTTATGCCTTTAACAAAAAGAAACGTATTTGTCACTACTGAAATTTTATTGTAACATAATAGTAACTTTGGCTTTTAGAAAAAATGTGTTTTGGTGAGGGGTAGTGCAAAAAAAATGTGTTCTGGTGCATCCAATGCTTTTTTATTAATGGTATATTTACCATTTACATACTTTAAGTCGTTTTAAAAACAGTACTTTTATTCTTACTTAAGTAAAAATGTTAGAGTTGATACTTTAACTTCTACGCAAATATTTTTAAACCCCAGTATCTATACTTGTACCTCAGTAATGAATGTGACAAGGGGGTTTACCCAATATTATGCACTAGTTGGTGTATGTGAGGAAATGTGTTGTAATTAAACATGGTGACCACTAGATGTCTACAGATAGCACAGTTTTTGGTTAGTAAAATATTGGAATATTGAATCTTCCTCCAGTCCTGATTAGTCTCATAATATATCTGTGTACATATATGAGTCACACAACTTCATGACATTTACTTTCTGCAGCACTAAGAGAAAGCGAGACAGCATTTAAGTAGGCGCCATCCTTGAGTAGATCAAGCACACTTACCAATGATAATGCAATCAAAGAGGCACACAAAGTCTACCTGAGTGCAAACTTTGTTCTAGTGCTGGCGTGCATCACATTATGATGTCAACACAAATTATTCATATCTCCAGTGTTTTACGCCAACAAATGATAATGCCACTACAGCTCTTGGAGAGAATGTTAGAGTAATTTAATGCCAGAATCACTGATCTGCTAATGAAGGTCTTTTAGAGCATCGGCTAAGCCTGGCTTATGATTAAAAATCAAATTAATGTAACAATATGTGAAGAATGCTTTCATATCAGATGACTCTACAGAAGATTTTGGTTCCAAAAAAAAAAAAAAAAACACATTAAACTAGGAGTGCTTTTTTTGTAGCTGTAGCTTTACAGGTTGTATTTCCCATCCACACACTCATCTCCCGCACTGAGAGTTTAAATTAGATTTGGAAATGGAAAGCCCTCACGCTCTTGAAATCAAAACACGAGTCTGAAAATACAGCACTGAATAAGTGGCTCAGAAAATGGAATGGAGATATATTCAGGTAAACAAAAAAAAAAATACATTCAATCCAAAAGTTCTATTAAAAAAAAGGAAAACACAGAAAATGCCACCCACTCTTGTAAAACTTGGCAATGTTTAGGCACCTTTTAAAACTCCCCCTATCAAGCACCTGTTCGTAGCTTTATAAATATAGAGCTGTGGGGTGTGCGAGGCTCGGAGGTATATACTTGTGCGCATTGTGGGCTGTAAAGCTCCAGATACTGTACATATATGTTGCCATTTTTAATCACCAACCAGCGTAAAGATAGAAAAGCTGCTGGGAATCAAAGCCAAAGCAAAATCAGCATTAAAATATTTATATTTCATTCAATTATACTGATAACTAGATTGATATCTGATTAATTTTTGTGTGTCTGGTTAATTCATGAACAGTGCAACTCACCACAGGCTGCTTAGTGATCTCCACCAAGTTCTTAATGTTGTAGTACTGATGCTTCTCAAAAGCAGAAAAGAGCATTTCCAGAACCTTCTCTCTGTCAGCCCTGGCTCTCTTCCCTTGTTCTTTCTTTTTCTTTTCATATTCCAACTGCACATAGAGAGAGCAGAGAGCTGAGGTAACGCAGGGCTTATGTGCATGTGTAGACGACAGACAGATACACACACACACACACTTACATTGTAAGAGTGGTTGGATACAGGTTTGTAATTGGTGGTAACTGCTTTCTCCAGACACTGAGACAGTCGCACAGGCTTGGTTGATTCTTCAATCTGCAGTCTGTAAGCAGCATCTTTACATTAGGGAAAAGTGTCTTTTCTTTCCTTTCTAAATAGAATAATATTCAGAAGCTTGTTGATCAATTTGATAAACGTCATCCGGAACATATACTCACTTCTTCACTTTCACATAGCTCTCCTGGACTGCTGGCCGGCACTCAGCACGTTGTACCACCATGCCTTCAACTGCGATCTGATCTTTAAAGCAAAGAAAGTGAGGGGTTGGAGACAATTAAGCAATATTATTGTCATTTTAACACCATTTAATGGCACTAATAAAATAATGATTATATAGCATAATACAGCACATCCTTTTAAAGAATAATGAACCTTTAATAAAATATGTCAAAAGTGAATACCAGTATAGGCAAAGTTAAAAAAAAAAACGTAAAAGATTGATTGATAGATTATCCATAGATAGATACAGGCAGACAAAGTAAAAGGCTGAATTGATTTAAGACCAGAAAAAAATATTAGCATTGCTTTAATATCTTAAAATGTGTAGAAGACAGAAAGTGATAGCTGCCATGACATTTGCCAGACCTATTAAAAAGAAGTTTATACAAAGTTTTTTTTTTTTTGTAAAGTGAGTAACTGATCTTGAAAGAATAAAAATAATAAGAAGCAGAAGCAGCAGAAGCCAACAGATAACAATAGAGGGCTTTGCTATACAATCATTCCAATCAATAATAGTTTAATAGTGCCTGTATACACACAGAATGGACTGTGCATACATATAGTATTCATGCAAGGAAACACGTTGAATGATATCAAGGTCAGCAAAAATGTCTGTATGATAAAAATTTTATGATAAATCAAAAACAAATATTGTGACCAGTGTAGAGAAAATGATCCATTTTAGAATAGCAGTAGTGATTTGTTTGTCCTTATTAACAGACTCCCAGAATGAAGACACATATTACATAAATAAAAACAATTCATTACTCTTTAGTCAGGAGGAAAAATCACCACCATCTTCCTCAATAAGAATTTCAAATTTAGCCCACCAACAAGGAGGTCACAACAGAATGCCTCCCAATCAGGACAAGATGTTCCCCTATCTTAGATAATAAACAATCCAGTGAAAATCTGAGTTTTACAGAGAAAAAAAGAAAGCAAGGGTTTAGATAGGTCAGTGGGCAACAGACGTGATGCAGTTATTGCAAGCAAAGGATTTGCAACTAAATATTAAGTTTAATTCACTTTAATTTATTTTTTAATTTAAATTTTCTGTTCTAATACTTGGGTTCAAATAGAAGTTACTGTCTTCTGAACGGTGTATCGGATACAGATGTAAATACACAGAAATGTATGTACAGAATTTTTTTTGTCTCATATTCATTCTTTTTATGTCAATCCCAAATGATTTCAGTCTACAGCAAAAATATAAGGATTGATTCCACTGTTCCAATACTTTTGGAGGGGACTGTATCTATACTACATACTTTATACTCAAAAGCAGTTAGTGTTCGTAATTAGTACACAGTTGGGAAGCTCGCAAAGTCTTTGAGAAGGAAAGATGGGAAGAAGATCTCCAGATTGAACACTTATTATTAACAGAATCTAAAAATAAACGTACAAAACTAACAAAATGATTGATATAAACTAGATTACATTGGCTAGAGGTTCTAAATGCCGGAGTCTGATTCTGATCTTAATTTCTGATTAAATGTCCAGCCTTATTTATTTACACTGGCAGCTGATTTTTGCAAGTGAAGGATCAAGTTGAGGAGTGAAAACCTTCAGGCGATGTCTCACAATAGAGAACACAATAGCCAGCTTTAAATACCACTTAGACCTTGTGGGACTGTATTGGGGAAACAGGGATGACACATTCAAGCACTACAGGTGGTGTGTGGACAGCAATGAAGAATGTGTAGGAAGCAAATCGTTTAGATCTCAAAAATATGAACTGTTTAGGCAGAGATTGGTTTTGTCAGAATGCTCTGCGTGTTCGTCAGTCACATTCACCAAAAATAAATGGTGCTACTCAACAAAGCTAACAAAGAAGAACCCAACAATAAAGGACGATGCAATACAATGCTTTTTCAGAACTGAGCACCCTTAATTGTAGTGTTGGCACAGAACCCCTTTTCGAAACTCAACTTGACATTTGACAGCTTGTGATTCAGCTGCGTTTTTTTTTTCCAACCACTTTGCTCTGGCCAGCCAGCGGTGAATTTTATCCCACTCCTCTGAGCTTTGCTGAACCCTCTACAGAAATCCATTTCACTGCTCAGCTGTCTGCCACCTCCCATTTGTTGGCATATTCTGAAAAAGGTTGATGGTTATCTGACCTCTGATGCTCTGTATTTTCCCACATGTCACAAAACTTGCGCCCACACAAACATATATACAATTTTATATATATAAAAATATAGATTTTTTTTTTCTTGGTTTACCAGTGTGAAGCTTCTCTGCTGTCCTTGCTTATTATGTCCAGCAGAAAACCTTTAAAAAAGGCTGCACAATTCCAAGCACGAAAATCTAATACTGGCTTCGGCTAATGCACTCAATTATTAGCAATTACTGACTGACGAGTACGGGAGCACTTGTTGCAGGGACTTGATAAATACACCCACTTGCGCTTCACAACTTCACCAAAGCATCCGTTTCCATCGCGATTACTCAGAAGGTTTCCACAGGGTTCAGGGGTGCCGGAGAGCATGGAGTACGAATCCGCGCTCAGCTCAGCTCAGCTCAGCTCTGGATCCTTCTCTCCTGCACGGATCCCCAAAGTAACACGTGATGACTTCTCCTCCTGCTTTAATGTTACATAAGTATTATCACAGAAGCAGTATCACGCTAAAACCGTCAGCTATGTAGGAGAGGTGTTTACATCCGTGCTGAATGGAGCTGTTGGGGGTGGCGTGAGCCGCTCAAGCAGGCTGTAGGCTGCCGAACTGCTGTAGAGATCTGGGCAGGGTCAGAGGTCAATCATCCGCCCCCTCGCAGGTTTCCATCCGCTCTGCTCTGCCTAGGCTTAAAACGCGCCAGCGTTAACATCCGAGGCCATCCACAGGACACACTCTCTCTCTCAACCCCCACTCTCACCATCCCACTTACAACAGCAGCTCAAATCCCCAGACGTCTCAGTTCATCTGCATACGGCCGCGGATAATCAGCACTTCACAGCGTCTCTGTGCCTCTTCTCATCACCCCATGCTGCCTCTACACATTTCCAAATGAAAGATTTAGGAATTGTGTCATCAGTGATTCACTTGTTAAAGCACAAATTCCACAGTTTCACAATAGCAGAAGGTTCACGTGGAGCTCGGGGGGTGAATTGACTAAATAATTGATTCACACACCGCAATTAGTATCTTCATCACTTTAGGAGAGAATAAAAAACATTGTTTGAAAATGAAACGTTGTCTTCACATGTCTACTCAAAAACAGTCTGGATAAAATGCAAATACTGACAGTCACAGTAAGTAAGTTTTGGTCCACAAAAACTGTGCACAAGCTAGCAGCCTTAAGTGTATAAATGTATAAATATTGCTGCTTTAAAAAGCCAATAGGACACACATTAAAATGATACACACCTCACATCAGAGAATCAACTCAGAAATCAACTCAAAAATAAAGCCGGACATGGTCACCCAGCACTAGAAACAGATACAGCATTTATATATATATATATATATATATATATATATATATATATAAATATAATATAAATATATATATATATATAAATATATATATATATAAATCAGAACATCAGAAAGTGAACACAGCTGTATGAAAAACAGCTCTTTTAGAGTGTGTGTGAGTGAGAGAAGCTTGGGGTGTTCTGGTGTATAAACTACTCAAACAGTCAGGTTGGTAAAGGTCCTCACAGTTAGCGCTCTTATGCTACTTCTTAAACGGATTCATAACTGTGTGGAGTACTGAATCACCTGTTTCACTACAGGACACGTTTTATTTATCTCTCTCACTCTCATATTCTAATCCCATACAGAGTTCTACAGTTTTCTCACTGTTTTCAGTCGTAATTTCACGGCTAGTGCGAGCACTGTAAAACAGTATCAGGCACAAGGCAAACTGAATCAAACACGTCATGCTACAACTTGCTTGATACAAAAAGAACATTTACAAGACAAATTTTCCAGATATCATATCATATCAATTTATAAAAAGATATTGTAAATGTCAAGGTTTTTCACACTCCTATTTTGAACACACAAAGGGCATTATGAATATCATGAAACATGTTGGATTTTTGACTTTTGAATAAACCTGATGAAAATTCCTTTCATTTTTTTGCAATAACTATTACAGAACAATGTCAGTTTTTCTAGAAGATCGCGCAGCCCTCTCACATTATGATTATGATACAGGATGCTGTCACACATTATAAATACCTGCTTTCATGATGAAATACTTTTCATTATGCTTTTTAGCAAAGACAGACATATGGTATGGCTTATAAATAACTGTGCTAATTAATTAATTTTATATTTTAATGAAGAAACGAGCTCTGGTGCTAGCCACCAATATGGTGGAAACTCTGGATTATTCTCCAGCCTGTAATGAGGTGTCTATGTACAGTACAGGCCAAAAGGTTGGACAAAAGGTCTTCTCTTTTTTAATGTGTTTTCTTTATATTACATGACTATTTACATTGTAGATTCTCACTGAAGGCATCAAAACTATGAATGAACACGTGGAGTTTTATGTACTTAATAAAATGGGTGAAATAACTAAAAAATATATATATACAGGTGCTGGTCAACGAATTAGAATAATTTGAAATAGTGCAATCATGAAATTCTTTGAATGCATTTTTTGTGCAGAAAGCAAATCAGGTGTTCACCGCACCTGTCCTACTCGTTAGACTAATCACAGAACTCGTTACCTGGAAAATAATTTGCTCAGCTGAGCTTTCCAAAAGGCTCATTTAGGCCATTTAACTGTGACACTGTTGTTTTATTGAATTAAAATAATGGAGAAACCGTTTCATTGAATTAGAATAATTTTTATTATAATTACAATCATCACTTTCTCAGTATTTTGTGGCTTCCCCCTTGGCTTGTATGACTGCCTGAAGTCTCCGCTGCATCGATTTGACCAGCTTGTCGCAAGTTTCCGCACTCACAGCTTCCCAGGCAGTGGCGATGTTCTGCTTCAGTTGGTCCAGCGTAGTAGGCTTTCTGTCGCAAATTTTCCGCTTGACGATGGCCCAAAGGTTTTCAATGACATTGAGGTCAGGCGAGTTGGCCGGCCATGCCAAAACTTCAAGCTGTTTTTTAGTGAACCAATCTTTGGTCGACTTTGCCGCATGAGCCGGTGCAAGATCCTGTTGAAATATGAAGTCTTCTTCGCCGAACTGTTCCTCAACAGTCGGAATCAGGAACGTTTCCAGAACATCTTGATATACGGCAGCATTGACAGTCTTCTTGAGGAAGCAGAGTTTCCCTACACCTCGAGCGGACATGCATCCCCAGACCATAACGCTCTGGGGAAACTTGCCGGATCTTTTCACGCACTCGTGGTTGTAGGTTTCGCCACCACGACGCCAGACACGAGGACCTTGGTCACCGAAGGAGATGCAGAAGCGTGATTCGTCACTGAAGACCACTTTCTGCCAGTCTTCAGCAGTCCACTCGCCGTGTTCTTTGGTCCACTTCAACCGTTTCTCCATTTGTTTCTTGTTCAGCATCGGTTTTACTGCTGGAACGCAAGATTTGAAGCCGAGTTCGCGCAGACGACGGTAAGTGGTTGATCTGGAGACGTCAGCGCCGGTCTGCTTGTTCCACAAGTCGGTGAGCTCGGAAGTGGACTTGAACCGGTTGCTGACTGCGATCTTTCTCAGCTGCTTGTTGTCGCGAGCAGAAGTTTTTCGGACGCCGGAACAGTTGGTGCGCTTGCTGCAGTTTTTCTTGAGAGCTTTGCAGACAGAAGACTGGCTGATGCCGAGCTGCTCAGCAATTTTAGTTTGGGTCAAGCCTTGTTGGCGAAGGGCTTGAATTTGAGCCACTATTCCGGTTGAGAGGTCACGCTGCTTACCCATGATTGATTTTACAACTTAGAAATTCTACTCAACCCTGACTTTATACTGCACAGTGAACACTCTTCACAGAAAACAAAAATTCGAGCATTTATTCTAATTCAATGAAACGGTTTCTCCATTATTTTAATTCAATAAAACAACAGTGTCACAGTTAAATGGCCTAAATGGGCCTTTTGGAAAGCTCAGCTGAGCAAATTTTCCAGGTAACAAGTTCTGTGATTAGTCTAACGAGTAGGACAGGTGCGGTGAACACCTGATTTGCTTTCTGCACAAAAAATGCATTCAAAGAATTTCATGATTGCACTATTTCAAATTATTCTAATTCGTTGACCAGCACCTGTATATATATTCTAGTTTCTTCAAAATAGCCACCCTTTGCTCTGATTACTGCTTTGCACACTCTTGGCATCATTCTCTCAATGAGCTTTAAGAGGTGGTCACCTGAAATGGTTTTCCAACAGTCTTGAAGAAAGGAGTTCCCAGAGGTGTTTAGCACTTGTTGGTCCTTTGCCTTCTTCACTCTGTGGTCCAGCTCACCCCAAACCATCTGGATTGGGTTCAGGTCCGGTGACTGTGGAGGCCAGGTCTTTTTTTGTTCAGTACATAAAACTCCACATGTGTTCATTCATAGTTTTGATGCCTTCAGTAAGAATCTACAATCTAAATAGTCATCAAAATAAAGAAAACGCATGGAATGAGAAGGTGTGTCCAAACTTTGGGCCTGCTCTGCATATTATTGCTATGGCTCCATAAGTATGACCAAAAGGCTCCTGGGAAGAAGTCTTCATAGGACAGTCTGACCAAGGACCCGCCCTACTCCGACTACCTGCAGTCTAAGTTTTTGAAGGCAGTTTGTGTCTCTTTCAGCACATCAGAACTCTTATCGCCCCCTCCTCCCACATCTGTTATGTAATGGTGGTCACTTGTAATTTGCAGTTTCCAAATGGCAAACGTCTGATCTAAAAGACTTTCCCATGACAACTGTTGATCAAAATCATGTAGCTAACACCTCAGCGAACTCTGAATAATTTAACGCATTTACCATTTATAGAAAATCTCGACACAGCTCATAATAACTGTGCACTATAATTATCATCCAAATCCCAAATAAAGACTTAAGGAAGAGGCTTTTGGCATTGTGAGAAACATGTACTTTCTCACTAAAATGACAATAGTGATGAAATAATTTGTATTCAGTCATATTTGTCCATGTTAAGTTAAAATTTCCGTCTGCAGTTGAATAACAGGATTAAATTCATGCTGTTAAGAAATTGTGCCTTTTGACAGATGTAGACGAATATGATTCATCCTGATGAGCCATTACTCATAAGTATTCAACGCTAATAAATTCTAAGACAGCAGTGATATATGTTGATGCTAAAAAGAGCCATTTTAAACATAAATGATAGTAGATGAGTCTAATGAAAAAGCAGTACGTGCCTCTCATACTAGTGAATAAAAAAAGAAAACGGACACATTTAGTACATAGACACACGAATATTCACTCATCCAAACATATGAGCCAGTTTATTCACTGCCTTATTTAATGTAAATAAGCTCATTTAACATAAATCATAAAGTAAGAGATGGACCAATCAGTGCTTTTGAGGGCTATATTGAACACCATACGTCAAAATTTAATCAAAAGCTGGGCTGAATGCCATATTAATCATTCCAGGGAAACTTGGTGTTGCTCTACTGCCATTACACATGGCTTCGCTCACATTCCAATACATTGTATCTCAAGATGGAATTTAAAAAGCCAGTGATACCAGCAGCTGTAATCCTTTGTAACCATTCTTTTTTTAAAGGCATCCTTCATAAAATCCACTTTTTCTTGTTCTTTGTGAAATACTATAGGTTTCTCTGAGTCTCATCCTCAAACTCCATTGGCTGCAGTAGCTAATAAAAGAAAACGTTTAGAAAAACGAGTCAATCAGGAAAAGCATTGTGTCTACTTCAACCCGTGAATTAGTATCCATGGCCTCGCCCACCTCTGCTTGCGACCGCCCACAGGCAGCTGAATATGTTTAGAACAGTTCTTATTACAATAGTTAAAAGTAAAAATCCACAGATTTTCTTTCTTTCTGGACCTGGGCCCACCTCTGTATAAGTAACTAGGTTTACATAGGATCTCCGGTAGATTTTGCTTTTTATACAGACTCTAAGATTACGTCAGTGGCTACACTGCACAGAAGACCATCTTGCAAAGAACAGCTCACATGGCATTCATTCATACTAGCGACCACAACTAGACATTTTAAAATGAATGAAAAAAAAAACGATGGAACTAGACCTTTAAAAGTAAAACTGTGCTTTCTGCAGATCATTTAGATTCCTGTATTCATGTATGAATGAGAATGACTCTGAAGCAATGTTATCAAGCAATTATCGGAAGGTCAATGGTTGGTGTTAGTGTCACTAGCTATAGGTCACAGCAAGTTCAACACTTCTGACACTTAATCGTGACTGGCTGGCAACGTCAGATTTAGCTTATTTTGTGTGTTAGCAAGCTGATAAACAGATAAACACAGAACAAAATTAATTGTTTAATCTTCCTATTCAGACTTTTCACAATATGAAGTAATACTAGTTTAGTAATATTTTAGATTTCAGACCATGCTCACATTATACAGTCACCCTTTGGTTGTGCATTTAGATGACCTAGAATTCAGTTTAATGGTCATATTCCGTGGGACAAGGTTTTTAAGTGGTTTGTTATTTAAGAATCATAATTTAGTGCAAGATCTGATCCTCTAGACTCAGCAAACATGTTCAATGTGCCATCACTCATTTCTGAACATCTTGAACTTGTGGATCAGTCAAATAATGCTAAGAATTTTACTCCGTTCCCTCCATGAGACATTTCATACAATGTACAAATATGTGAGTTTTAGTCAGATACAGTAAAACCATCAGACTAATGGATTTACAATATGGAGCACAATACAACACTGGCTTTCAGACTTGAATGGGATCCTGCAGAGTTGTGTGTGCGTGTGTGTGTGTGTGTGTGTGTGCCATAATTCCATCTAGTGATAGAACAAGGAACTACTTGTTGAAAGAGGAGTAGGATGACTCCAAGTGGGTCAGCAGGCTAAGCGCTGTCACTATGATCAGGAGATTGCCGGTTCGAATCTTGTTCATGTAGCTTGCCATTGGCTACCGGAGCCCTGAGAGAGCACGATTGGCCTTGCCCTCACGGGTGGGTAGATGACGCTCTCTCGCTCTCTCCTCACATCACTCCAAAGGGTGATGTCTGCAGCACAGGGCGTCTGTGAGCTGATGTATCGTTATGAAATGTAATGTAATGTATCGAGTCGCTACACTTTCCTCCGAGTACGCTGTGATGCTACTCGGCAATGCTGCATCAGCAGCAGTTCGAAAAGAGACGGTGGTTGACTTCACCTGTATCGGAGGAGGCATGTGCTAGTCTTCATCCTCCTGGTGTTGGGGCATTTTTAGTGCTAGGGAGAGTCCTAATGAGTGGGTTGGGCAATTGGCTGTGTAAATTGGGGAGAAAATGGGGAAAATTTTGAAGTAAAATTATAAAAAAAAAAAAAAAAAGAAAGAGCAGTATGAAACAGAGCGGCTGTAGTCAAAAATCATCTGATCAGGTCTTAGGATCAGTCATTTTAGTAACATAGATAGATCTCCAATCCCATTCTTGAATTAAAAAAAAAAAAAAAAATTATTTATTTTAAACACTAGAAAACTAGAATGGGATGACTGCACCACAGCATCTATTAAAATGTACAAAAAAAATCACTTTCAGAATTTAAGTAAAGATGCTTAAAGGCACACAATACCTGTTCTTCCTGCATTCTCTCTGTTAAATATACAAAAAACTAATTTTTAATGTTTATGATGCACAAAGCAGTAAAGAAAGCAAGAGTACGCAGCTGATTTACAAATGAGCACAAAATCCCTTTGTATTTAAAATACAATAACATTGGCTAAACCACTGAAATTATACCCAGCTATATTTTGTTCATAAGATAAATAAAAGTTTTTTCTAAACAATTTGTATTTGTTCTTCAGGAAATGTTGCCACAATGTAAAAACCAACTGCCAGATTAAAAGTATGTCCAAAAAAAAAAAGAAAAACAGCAAAAATGGAGATAAGGCGATGATACACAACAGCCACCATGTTGACACCAATGAGCTCAGCTCTCCTGGCCTGGGGCAAGCAGATCACGCTGGACGACTGACAGGTTGTCATTGCTGACAGCTCACCGTGATGTCTCAGATGTCTGACCAACAGTGCCCAAGCCATATTAGCACAACAGTGTACACACTGGCATGTCTCCTCAGAGACAAAGACACTTAGAAACACTGCATCGGCTGCCTGTCACTGTCAGCCCACATTCCCAAGGCACTATATTAAGAATACCAAGTCTTTTTTTCCTGGGAGTTTAATACTGGTCACACGGTACTGTGTTGTGTTTATCCTTTATATACCGTTATTCAGAGATGGTCTGCGGTCAATTACGCACAAACCACAAGCATATCCTCACTAATCAAAAGCTCGGGCTTAACTCATGCTCCCACAGCTGGTAATTAGGTCACTTCTTACCACAGATTGATGCAGAGATCACAAAGACAAGGCAGCCTTTCTCTTTTAAAGCCTTTCAAAGGGAGGGAAGCACTGACTGCATTCATGCCTTCTGAAAGATGAGAAACAAGTCATTTACATAAACCCATCAATTCGCCGTCTTCTTTCTGGCTCTCGTTTATTAATAAACCTGCCAACGCTCACCACGCCACACAATGGTGGCAGATGGACCTCTGAAGCAAAGATTTTGACAAGAGAGAACTTTAACATGTGTAGACTTTTCACATTAACACTAATGCATCCCACTGGCTCAGTTTAGGCAGAGTGCATTAAGTGGGGTCCCAGTGATTTGGCCCACTCCTGTGAGCTCACGTGCTGTCTCCCTGCTCATGAGGCCCTTTCACCAGAGCAGAGCGGCGCTAATTGCTGAAGCAAAGCGGAGGAGCATGCTGGAGTGGAGAGGTGATTAAATCCAGCCTTTAAAGTGGAGGGCAGCGAGCGATGCACTCTCTCTCCCCTTCTCCAGCCCCCTTCCACTGACGCAGGCGAGCCCACCCCTAACACCCCTCCTCCACCTCCTCCGCCCCCTCCTCCTCCTCCTCCTGTGAGCGTGCGAGCGCTCGTGTGTGTGTGTGTGTGTGTGTGTGTAGGGCTGTGAAAGGCTCCAGCACTGCTGGCAGTGCTTAGTGCTCCCGTGCTCAATGCCAGCGCCGCTCAGCTGAGCTCCTATTCGTTCACTCGCCCGCACACATACACACACCCCTCCCCACCATCACATCCCCCCCCACCCCCACCCGCGCTCAGACAGGCTGGGCTCGAGGAACGGCATGGAATGGAATCTCAGAAGGATGGAGAGCGAACTGAGGCAGATCAATCCGGACTTGCTGCAGCCCAGCAAGAGCTTTAAGAAGCCTTCCTCGAGCACAATCACCATCAACGTGGGGGGCTACCTGTATGCTGCGCAGCGCCAAACACTGGCAAAGCACCCAGGCTCCCTGCTGGAGGAGATGGTCACCGGCAAGAGACCCGTGCAGCACATCGACTCTATGGGGAACACCTTCATCGACCGCGATGGCCCCATCTTTCGCCACGTGCTGAACTTCCTGCGGACAGGTGAGCTCATCCTGCCGGACGACTTCAAGGAGGTAGCGCTCCTGCGCCGCGAGGCTGACTTTTACCGACTCAGCGAGCTGTCCCAAGCCGTGCAGGACTGGGAGCAGCAACAGGCCACCCATCGCGAACCCGCCTTTCTGGAGGTGACAGACAGCCACGAGCGCTCCCAGGGCCTCAAGGTTTACTGCAGTGACACAGGCTTCATCGAGAAGGTGAAGGGGCGCCTGGTCCAGATCTCAAAAAGCCGGCTGGACGGCTTCCCCGAGGAGTTCGAGGTGTCGTCCAACGTCATCCAGTTCCGACACTTCATCAAGTCAGAGCAGGGCTCCCGGCTGGTGCTGAAGGAGGACAGCACATTCCTGTGCACGCTGGAGACGCTCAAGCTGGAGACGGTGATGATGGCACTGAGAGGAGGCTTCCGGCTGCTCACCTGCCTGGACAGCAGCCGGGGATCAGTGGTGCAGTGTGAGGCTCTGCACTTTGTCAAGTGACCCAACCAGGACTGATGCTGAGAACCACATGACCCGCCGAGACCTACCAACACCAACACCACCACCGCTGCCACTGCCTCCCATCCCATATTGACGTCCCCCTGCCACCAGCACATACTGCACAGGACCTGCGCTGGAACACAAAAGGGACATTCCACAAGTAACACTGCTTCTGCGTTCCTCCAGCTCCAGCTACCAACTGCCTTTACAAGTGAAAAAGAGGTGTTATGTATTGTGTTTTCTTTTGGTATACCATGCATAGTCCCTCATTTTAACAAAAGCTGGCTTTTTTAAAAGGAAGAGGAATAGCACATGGACATGGCCTCTGAACTGCAGAGTGTTCTACCCTCTGACCTCTTCCCAGAATCTCTTCAGATAAGTGGAAATGGCAACAGGTGCATTTATACAACTACTGTGATTTCTGAGCAACAGGCTGAAATACTACCTAATGCATGTGCAAATTCTGTTCGCCTCTGGGAGCAAATGTTGTGATTGCTGGTCTTGTGTAAAAGTGAAGCTGACAGTAAAATGTTATTGTAAAATATGTCAATGTTTTACAAAATAAACATTATAAAAGCTACCTTCTGCTACATGACTTATTTAAAAGACATTTCCATAAAGCTGTAGGTTTGTTACATTACCTGATCAATTGTCTATCTGTGATGAGAATGATCATAACAGCCATTAGCAAGATTGTGTAATGTACTTTAATGAAGAAACATGATTCAATCCAGTGTGCACACAGCTACAACTCATTTCCTTGGTAACAGTGAAGGCAGCTTGTAACAGGAACTACATTGTGCCCTAAATTAGTCTTTGCAATATTCTGCCTGACCTAAAAATAGAGAACCACAATTCAATAATTGTTAAATATCTCCTCAAGCATTGATCCTAATTTAAAACAGGGATGATGTTAGTGTGTGAAGCCCATTAAGATGTATTAAGATTTGCCTTTCATTCGGCACATGTGCTCTGCTTTCAGTTCTTTTTTTTTTATTATAAATACTTTAACTATAAATGTAAGCAACATGTAAAGGTAAAATCTACGTTGTACATCACAGATACATGTGGCTCATCTATCATTTATGGTGGCTCCTTTTATTTCCCCTCCAACTTGTGAAATACAGGCTGTGAGATAATGCTACTGAAAAGAGTAAAATTTATGAAATCTCTCTTATGTATTAATTTAAAAACTGTCAGTATTCAGCATTCACCTAAAAAAAAAAGAAAACTGAAAAATGCCACACTAAATGCCACACTGATGATTCAGTTTTATACACAAAGCTAAACTCAGCCACCACCCAAAGTCAGTCATTTTTAAATGAGGCAACATTGGACATATGATCACACCCACAAATGGAGCAGACAGCATCTCCACACAAAACAATCCATCTGCTTCCATATAATCTGTCCTGCTCCCTTCTCCCTCTAATGATTCATAATAATTACTTGACACAAGGAAATGGAATCAGTCCCAACCCCACAGTTTGTTGTGAGAACATCAAACCGAGTTCCATTTTTAATTGCAGATAAGGGTCATTCATTTTTGATGAGAGACTGTGGGGCTTATTAGCCCCTTATCCGTGACTGATGATGTAGCTCTAACCCACAGGCAGCGGGCAGCTAACACCTTGTGGGGTGGAGTGTGGGGGGGTTGAACGCATTTATTTCAAATGGAGAGCCCATTATCTGCTCAAATATTCATGGCTTGGTCTCACATCCATTTGCTGCCAAGCGAACGAGACTCCTACATTACAACAAAAGCCTGCTGATGCTCATCAAGTGTTCCAGGGGAGGAATGACTAATATTGCTCCTCTCCAATATCATAATTGGTCAAGCTAACATGTGAATTCGAGATGGCACATGCCCTCGATAGACCAGTTTCACAACTACAGCTCTGACTGTTCAGAAAGAGTGAGAAACGAGAATAAATCAGACCCTGGCTCATTCACTTTTACCAAATAAAGTAAATGCTAGCCATCGTGTTCCTGAACTGAACGGTAAGTAAAATTCATTAATTCACTTGCATTCATGTCGTTTTAATCAATACAAAGAAACTCAACAGCCCACATCTGAAGCACAGGCCATTCACAAAATGCAAAATCGTAGATCCAGGCAACAGGTAGCTCTTGTTTCAGAGAGTTTAGAATTTTTTAATTTGTCTCAGAATTGTATGCTGTATCATATTATATCATTGTTGAATGCCTATTTAGTTTACCTTGCCCACACACTCACACACACACACACACACACACACACACACACACACACACACACACACACACACACACACACACACACAAACACACACACACACACACACACAATTAATCAGAGATAGCATAATCTGCAATCCACCCAGTCAACTAGAGGTGGGCCATATGATATTTTATCATATTGTGATAAATTTTCTTATTGTGTTCACAATATGATTTTTTAAGCATATCAAGAATATAATCAGTGCATAGAAAACACTGCACTGTATGCCCCCGTTCTGTCACAAAAAGCTTGTTAAGCAGGGCTGTGAATGGGCGAGAACTTGGCGATGCAATACACTTCACGATACAGGAGGTACAAGTCAATACATTGCAATATACTGTGATGCAGTACGTACTGCATTTTATTGCAATCGTCCAAATTTGGGAAATCTCTCAAAGTAAAAAAAAAAACTATGCAATCAGAGCAGTGGGATCTAACAACAAAGTACAACATTGTTCTCTAGTGGTCAGAGTTTAAACACAACACAAAATAAACCAGTGTCTGCCACCAGTGGCGCAAAAAGGGGGTATGCAGCCTATGCGACGCATAGAGGCGCTGCACTAGAGGGGGCGCCAAATCAAAGCCAAATAAATTTGCGGAGCGCGGTGAAAGTAATGACAGGACGCTGATGATTTTAAAACGCATCTCAACAAGCTGACGATATAAATGCGCAGCAAAGCAGCCCCAGCCCATCACACTACCACCACCATGTTTTACATTCAGTATGATGTTCTGTTTCTGAAATCGTTAGCTTAACGTCAGATGAAATGGGACACAAACCTTTCAAAAAGTTCTACTTTTTTGGGGGGGAGCATCAAAATGTTTTTTGGCAAATGTGAGATGGCCTTTTCTGTACTTTTTGGTCAGCAATGTTTTTTTAGTAATAAGGCTTGGTTGTGGCTAGTAAAATTTACCTTAGATTTCCAAAAAGTGTGATTAATCACAGTTAATTTAATGGGGGGACCAACACTTTTTCCGAAAGAGCTAGATTGATTTCAATAGTTTTTCCCCCCTTTCTTTCCCTAATAAAGAAATATAAAATTTAAAAGGGCTTATTATATTTGTTTGATATTAAAGTTCGTTTGATAATGTAAAAAATTAGGTATGACATAAATGCAAAAATAAAATAAATTAAACATTGTCATACTTCGATACATCAACACCCCTAGTGTTTAAATCTTGAGGAATTAGATGGTGTGCAGCAAAAATCTGAATATCAATGAAAATCACTGTGCTATGCATGAGACTGTTTTTGAATTACATTTAAGAATCTGCAACTGCTGATGCATTCTGTTTGTGTGTCAAAACACCCGTGTATATGTGTGTAAAAAATGTCTTTAAATGCTGTGATACTATATTTTACCATATCGCCAGCTGTACCGTCAACACGTGTGGGACATGGAGTCACAGAGTCAGAACAAATTTAATTAAAGCTCCATTCCAGGAAACGCTGACAGGACACTCGGGTGAAATGCATGTGCAGTGTTTAAGAGTTCTCTATAATTAACTCTAATTTGAAGCCTCTTAAGACTTTTCAATCATATCTTACTGGGAGATTTTTCCAGGAATAAATCTCTGCAGTCTGCTCAGAAAGACACAGTGTAATACATATTAAACACTACTTGTCCAAATGTTTGTGGACAACCACTCTGTTAAATGTACTCAGCCTCTTTAAATTACACCCATTGTTAACCAATATGTGCAAAACACTGATTATCTTGTATCTGTAGAAAAGTATTGACAATAGAATAGGACTTTTTGGAGCAGAGAAACATGAACCTATTGTATTCACATGAGGCATGAGCTGAAGGGGTATAAAGCTGCCCCAGCATTGAGGTGTGAAGCAGTAGAAAAGTGTTTTATCCAGTAATTTTTTTTTTTTTTAAGAGTTGGGGGTTTTGATCCTCCAGGATTCAACATAGCGTAATGCAACCACGCTTGTAACACACACCAAAAAAAAAACTATGAATGAGCAGCTGCCCCAATACTTTTATCCACATACTAGATTACATTAGATTAGAAGAGTGTTTAATTTTTTTTTTTCGATTTAACTCTATCTTCAATTGAATCATGCGATATCGATTTATATAAACCCAGGATCTATCCTTAGAATTAAGTCAATTTTTCCCATATATTTGTAGTTTTTTGGTTTTAACGTCTCACATTTTATCTTGCAAAATCATCCTTTTTTCGAGCACCGACCTCAGACCATGGTGATCAGTTAAGCATGACTTTCTTCTGTATTTCCACTCACTGCTGCATGTGCTTATAAAACAAGTACATTTAACACTGTTTTAAGTTGTTTTACAGTGATGTCTTTTTTACCTGTACTTAATTGAAAGTAAGACCTGACTGGGTAAAGTTACAGTTAGCTTAGCGAGTTAGCCAAATCACCGGTTAAGCTAAACTTATGTTAAGTCTTCATAACATAAACAATAATATTTTAACAATGCAAGTTTGAGTGTTCCTTGTAAAATTTCAACATTTTATATTTAAAACAAAATTTTTATTATAACTGAAATTTACTTAAATTAATCAATATTGAATTAAATCGGGACCTCAAGAATTGGAATCGAACCTGAACAGGGTAAATCAGTGGCGATACCCATCCCTGCTATAGATAAGAATGACTATATTCTGTGGTGTATTATCCCTTTATGAAGAGGAATTACATTCAATATCCTGGTCTTTATGAATGGTTGAGACAGATTTCTATCACGATAATTCTCTTTTGCCTCAGTACTAAACAAACTGACGCTGGAATTCTCACAAAACTCTCAAACGGTTCAGAGCTCAAGAGAGGCTGATTATTTTTAAGCACTGTTAACACCAGAGGCATTAGAATCTTAAACAGATCACATGCCGTGATGTTAACAAGATGTAGAAAACAAAGAAAGAGACTGCAACGGACACCACAATCCGTGTTCTGCGTTAATAATGTGCAGTGGTAGATGGGTGAGAAGAGAATGGTGTGAAACACGCAAGCCCTCAAAGATAATGGAACGCACTCCAAAAGCAACCGAACTACCCACTTCACACTTGTTAAACCTTGCTCTGCTTGGTTTTAGTGGAATCCATAGCTGTTCCACAGAGATGTTAATGAAGAAACTTTTAGACAGAAGCAAATGAAATGCTGCCTGCTGTAAAAAAAAAAAAAAAAAAAAAAATCCAACCAAGGTGATCCAAAAACGCCTGAATCTCGCCTGTAGTGATTCAACCTAATTGCAGCGCAGCAGTCACAGAGACGGACTGTTCTAGCCATAATATCATTCAGTGATTCAGCAGCCAGAAAGCTGAAGATACTGCTGCTCTTCTTACCCAACTCCTAAAAACATACACAAGCTTCAAATGCTTCTTTGAAAGATGCCCTAGAAAAAACACGTTTGGTTCCTTGAAGAACCAAGAGCTTCATTCACCAATACCTTTAATAGATTATTTTTTTTTATAAACTAGTGTTTAAGAAATGTCAGAAAGTTTATATGAAGTCATTCTTTCATATTAATAAGTCCCATTATGCTTATACATTGAATGAATCCAAAATAGAAAACAATGGTGAAAGTCAGAATTTTGGTAAGAACTACAAAACTAGGTGGATTTTAACAAATTTCTTTAGAAACATCTTAAGAACAGTTGGTGAATAAAGTTTCGTGTTTTTAATAATAGACATAGAAGTGAAGATATAAAAGTGACAAAGTAAACCCAAATAATAATCAAAGCCTTAATTTAAAGCCGTAGTGTTTTATATTCTTTGTACTCCTAGCAGTACAGTAAGTCTACAAACCTATATTAAAGCCCAGTCGTGCAAAATGGTATATAAATAATAATTAAAAATAAAGTCATATATTGTAAAATTATCAGAATCTTTTACTGTGTTATGCATTTTTGCAAGTTGCAAGTTATCATGAATCATTATCAATCAGACTGAACTATGTGGCGATGGAATGAAAACTGCAGGATTATATTTTGTTCTAAGTATATCTTCTGTTAAATAACTTCCCCTGCTTTTATCATTTTATACATTAATTATAGTTTCACACATTCATATTTAATTGTAGGTTGTTTCTGAGAATGACCAGGTACACTTTAAAAAAAAAAAAAAAAAAAAAAACCTTTTCAGTGAAAAAAATATTAAAAATAATTTTGTGTGACTGGATACCCTCTGTGGACAAGGTCACACAAGCTCATGGTTATTTATTCAGCCTTTTTGGTATTAACTGATCAAATATGACAAGAACAAAAATAGTGAGTTAAAGGTTATTTACATTTCAATTGTCCCAAACTTTCCTCATCAAAAAAAAAAGATTGTTTTATGACGTTATTTAAAGAAACATATTGTTAAGAAGCTTAACTTTTAAGCACTTACGGCTGAGCACTGTACCACGATGGGAAGATTTTATCCCTACCTGCATGAACAGAGCCACAGAGCTGCCACTAAGAATGGCTACATGCTGGTACAGTGTCTCTGATCAGCTACTGTGACTCATGTTTACCTCTCTAAACATGCTTCAGGCTCATGCTGTTCTCCAAACACAGAATAATTGAGAGGAAAAAAAATACATATTGCTGTGAGGGAAAAAAAAAACTTCAGCGATGATTATCACGGTCACGTGACTCCTTTGTATGAGCTGAAAAGCAACGTTCTATTTAAGGCCACTGATGAAAATGTGTGTTACTGTGCGCAGCATCATTTATGACTTGGGTCTCGTTCTCAATACCCGGCCTTTTAAATAAGTATTGTGATTCCAAGGCTATGTGGAAGCGCGTGTGCGCGTGTGTGTCTGCATACAGCTTTCTCTGCGGTCTGACCTAGCAACAGGCTGTAAGCGCCTACGTGAGTCAAGGTAAGTTGACTCTCCAGCCTACCTGTCACTGCAAGAGAGCCTGTGCTGTTAACAAGCGGCAAATCTCACTTTTGACACTGACACCTTATTAAAGTCTCTGCGGCCTTTCCATTCACCAACGCCCTCTTATCACACGCACTTAAACCACACAGCCTGCTCACTTCAGAGGAAGGAAAAAGCTCGCTCTCTCTGGCCTCTTCTTTTAATGGCCTCCCAAATTTACACCTGCCTGTTTCCTAGTTCACACTCTGTTTAATGCTGAATTTATCCATGAGCAAATCTGTCAGACTTCAACCACAACCACTGTTAAAAAACATCCATTTGATTCAGTTCCTGTCATCTACCTGTTGCATTTACTACAACCACAAAACAGGCAGAAAAAGAGTATACAATGGCATTAAATTTAATTTATCCCAAAACAGCATGATAATTATGGCAGCATAAATACAGCCTATTTTTCCATTGAGGCCAATCATTTGCGCTGTAGCCTAAAGCAAGAGCTTTGTGTATTTCAACAATAGAAATTGATTATAATTTACCAGGTTACACGTTAGAGTAGTTTCTTTGTTTGTACTCTGTTTAATGTTGACTTTATCTGTCAGGAAGTCTTTTAGGCTTCAATCGCAACTACGGTTACAATTACTAAATACCCTTTTTTTTTTTGACAAAAAAAAAACTAAATACCCTTTTAAAATAGTTTGTCATCTACGTGTTGCGTTTAATACTACCACAAAACAAGCAAGACATAGTATACAATTTACTGTAAAAACAGTGAGTGCGTTTATATTTAATTCATAATATGACTATTAAAAACTGATTTCTGAAGTTATCAGATTTTTTCATTAATCATGTACACAACAGGAACAATTATGATTTCTTAGAACAAAGATTAAAGTTCTCATTCCATCATTTTTCCATTCGTTTTAAAATGTCTAGTTGTGGTCTCTAGTATGAATGAATGCCATGTGAGCTGTTTTTTTTGTGAAAAAAAGTGCTCCCTTGATCTGGAATAACACTGCTTTAGTCTGGTGGACAAGTGGGAGGGGGGAATATTCATACATGCAAACAAATTGCCTCTGATTGGCTAACAGCACTGCGAGGCAGCGAGACGGACAAAATCTAGAAATGTTTTATGTCTTTGTAACGTCATGTCATAAAATACGTCTTTCTGGCATTTGTTTATATTCCTCCCCTGTCTCTCTGTTGCGCTCGACTTTAGTGTCCGCCCGTTTTCGTTTTTCCGCTCATTCTTGGGCTCCCAATCTCCTTATAACGTTTTCCTGGCAGTGTCCCAATTTACTAGCTGGGGCAGCTGTAGTGTATTGGACCACAACTCTGACGACTCAGGTTTAATCCCGTGTGAGGAGCGATGTGTCTATTTACTTATTTTTTTCCTTCTTTTGGGTTTACCTACTTTAAGATGAACTGTTTTTCAACAACCCTCTAGACTGGAGAGCTACCGTACTTGTTTGTAGCACTCCATCCTACTACACTTCATTTTACTTGTGGCCCACCACATAATGACTTGAAAAATATCGGGCCCGCTGCCAAACTTAATTGCCAACCTCTGCTTTACAACCTGTGCGATGCCCTGCTAAGTGCAGTTCAAGCCTTAAAGAGTCTTTATAAAACATGAAATCCACCAGAGATCCTATGTAAACCTAGTTACTCACACAGAGATGGGTAGTCTAGATCCATAAAGTAAAAATCCACTGAGAGCAGTTGGAACAAAACCCTGGGGTGGATTTTTATTTTTAACTAGTGTAAACTGAACTGTTCTAAATATACACACCTAACTATCGGAATTGTACTTCACTGGTGGTGTTCCATAGACAAAGTCTTACCATTTGTTCCTTAGCTCTAAATTACAGGGCAAGGCATATAACACTGATGTGTTATTTGCACAAATAACACAGGAAAGAACTGCCATGCTGTTCCTAACGCTGTTAACCAAGGTGGGAAATGCTATGAGGCTATGCAGACGATGGAGGTTGAGGAACAGTTTCATATGCAGCATACATATACAATTCAGAGAGACCTATTGTATTTCACAAAAGAAGAAGAAAAAGTGGATTTTAGCAGAAGGACACCTTTAAGAAAACCATAAAGGTTCAGCCAGAGTCCGAGGAAGCAGAACTGGCTTTGCTCTCTCTGGAGGGTGGGTAGATGGCGCTCTCTCCCCTCATTACTTCTAGCGTGACGTTGGTCAGCGCTGTTGGCGTCTGTTAGCTGTTGAAGTAATATGTTAAAGCTGGGTCACTGCTCTTTCCTCCGGGTGCACAGCAAGCCCAGTGATGATGCATCAGCAGCAGTTTGAAAAGAGGAGGTGGCTGACTTCATATGTATCGGAGGGAGCATGCAAGTTTTTTTTTAGCTTCCCAGTTTTGGTGGTAAAAAGTGTTCAAATGACCAGGGATTGGGTAATTTGTTATTTCAGTTCATGTATACACTTTACCAAAGTATTCTCGGATTTCTCAGTGCATGCATGAAAACAGATCATGGTACCCAGAAACACAAGCAGCATTTACCACAGCGACAAATCACTTTAGGAACGATACACTAAAATAGAATGATTTTAATAATCTTCTCAAACTGCAGTTAGGCACTTTAGCAAACATGATGTGAAGTTTGGGTTTTACATATTGTTTATGCCACTGTGAGATTATTGGCTGGTTGCTAAGCAAAAATCCTAATACTGACCTACTTTACTACTATAAATTCTTAAAAGTCTTTCCATTATCTCATTACCCAAGTTCATGTAACGATGATCAGATTACTGACAACACTAATGGTTTATGTAGTGTATGTGAATGTACTCTTACTGAAATGAGAACATTATTTAAAGTGTATTCCAGCCCTTGAAAGGCAATGGGTCAACATCTTGAGTAAAGTCTCTAAATCAAGCATCTGTTTCAGCTTTTTACACCCACATGATAAGAGGAGATCATAATAAATAGAAATACTTAGTACGTGGAGGCCAAGGGGTTATGTAAACTGAGACTGCATGGCAACAGTACAAGCTGGTGACATAGTAATGAAACATTTCTCCTGCCAAAGAAATGCTGATGCTATTAGACAACCATTTCAGGGAGATAGTATTTAACATTCATGGCATTTCACATCTCCATGGAACCCACTTTAATGCATCAGAGCCAGTAAAACGGTGATGGCTAAATCAGCACGATAGTAGAAAAATAGGCTGCATTTATGCTGCTTTAACTCCATTCGACTCCATTTAAGTCAATTGTATTCATTCAATCGTGCCGCAGCCTGAGGGAAGAGCTCCATGTATTGCAACAATAAAAAATGATTATATTTTTCGACGTTAGATTTCAGTGTAGTTTCCATTTTGTACCAGAAAACTTGGGCAAACTGTTTGCTTCCATTACAGTGAAGCAGCATTTATCTGCAGATTCTGGGGGGAAATTCTTAGAGTGTTTGGCGACTCTGAGTGTTTACGCTGTAGCATTTGATGGAGTGCTTTTCACCTTGAACTATCTCAATTCATAACTTGCTTAGAAAAGATTTTCCCCTCCCTTTCCACCCCCATCGCCCAGAGAAAGCTTTTAACTGCACTGTAGAGCCTCTATTCATTGCCAACTTCTGTGGCCAACCTGTTGCTTAGCAACCACTTAATCAATACCTGCGGCTTGCAAGAGCGAGGCAGACAGCGGGAAAAAAAAAAATATCATATGCGATGGGAACAAAAGCATCGAAAAGTACAACAGAAATTCAACAATTCGTTGGCGTTAAATTCAGGCACTAATGGGGATATTTAATATTTAAGCTTAAAATGCGACCCACGCCAATTCTCAATCCCACATTAATACGTCAGTGTTTTACAATATCCAAGATATTTTTGCCAAAGCAAAAACAGGAATGTGGTGCGTAGTGTGGTGCATTAACCACGCAAACTCGCCTGTTTCCATTAAAGGGACAAAACCGGCTACAAAGGAAGTGATCAGGCTTGCGTCAAACCCCATCCCCTACAGACTAGGCAGTAAACAAATGGTTCAAGCAAGTTCAATTTTCTAAAAGGAGTTTCTTTTCTGTGCAAGTTAAAGCAGTGCTTTTAACCAGAAACAGCAAACTGTAGATGGAGAGATGCATTCCTAAGGCTTTAGGAGTCCTTGGAGTTGAGAACAATGGAGGCCAACAATGTTTTGTGTCGAACCTCAGCCTTCTGACACATGCGAGTGTGCCTTCAAGGCTCCCCTGCTGTTCAATACAATGCCAACGAGCAGAAGACCAACCAGCAAGAAGATTCACCTACTGTGTAGGCACCTCTGACAAGGTAGGTATGTAATATCAGGGGGATATGAAGAAAAATCAGGGAAAGAAAACAAGCAAACACTGTTACAACCTGATATAGTCATATATCTATGTATTATTATGTGTACTATTTGTTACAGTAAAAAAAAAAAAATATATATATATATATATATATATATATAAAATTAATAAAATAAAATCTGTTTTTTTTGGCAGTAAAACAGACTGAAACACATTCCTTCTATCAAAAGGTTTGAACTCGACACTTACTTGAGGAGCTCTCAGTAAAGACTGCCAAAACCTGGCCCCCCACAGACTGCATGGTGAAGGGATGTTCTCGGGGGGCTCGCACTGATGAGGCCTTCTCCCCAGAACTCTCAACCAAGGTCAGCTCCTCATTCAGATTGAACGATACCTAAAACAAAAACAAAAAAAATGAAAAAAATTTAAGAAAAAAAAAAACTTCTTCAAATGCTATTCAGCTAGTTTGGGATGTCTGTGCTACAGTGCACTCAAATACATTTTACAAAGCATAACGTGTTAAATTATTGTTTCAATAGTCTACTCCTACGCTGTAAATCAATGGTGACATCATGTGGCAAACTGGAGTGCTCTAGAGCCATGCTCTGGATTTTTTTCCCTCTTTTTAAAGCCATTTAGTTTACCTCAGCTGTGTTATATAACCCACTTGTTCATGAATACAATGTTTTATAGGTAGCTAAAACTATATTTTTATATATACAGTGGTATGAAAAAGTTTGGGCACCCCTGATCATTTTCACAATTTTCCTTCATAAAATCATTGGTTGTTCGGATCAGCAATTTCAGTTAAATATAAACATATTGCAGACGAACACAGTGATATTTGAGGAGTAAAATTAAGTTTATAGGATTTACAAAAAGTAACTAGCTAGGTTTGTTTGGTAAGCTCATTGACCCTTGACCTACATACACAAGTGAATCCAATTATAAGAAAGGGTTTGCATCTTCTCTGAGGAGTGGTCAGATGGGAGCCTCAAAACAACTTTCAAATGACCTGAAAACAAAGATTGTTTCATATTATGGTTTAGGGAAAGGATAAAAAAAGCTATGTCAGAGATTTCAGCTGTCAGTTTCCACTGTGAGGAACATAGTGAGGAAATAGAAGGCCAAAGGCACAGTTCTAGTTTAGGCCTGAAGTGGGAGAACAACAAGAATCTCAGATAAGCAAAGGAGAAGGATGGTGAGAACAGTCATAAGACGCTTTCCTACCAGCATGGTGCCGGTGCTGGTGACAGGTTCCCGAACGGTTCTTTGTGTTTCCACCACAAAATCACAGGTTCTGGGCCAGAAAAGCCAGTTCCGTTCTGGCCCCACAATCTTGCTGGTCTGGAACCAGCAAACCTGTGATGCAAGCGGCCAGAGGGCGAGGCGCTGAAGCGTCTCTGGGGCAAATTTGGTTACAAACCTCACCTCCATTCACAGCTAAGAGCAGCAGAAGCAGCTAAATGAATGAAAATGAATCAACAGTGGTCCACTGAGGACAACAGCAAAAGGTGTTTTTAAACTCGTCCCTCGACTTCTGTTTACGCCCACAATTACATACATAGTGAGTGACTCCTTTGAGCAGTGGAAACACAAGATGGTTCTTAAAAGGTTCGCAGGATTCCAGTCAATATCATCAGATTCATGAGAACAATGTTCAAGAATCAGTGAGAAAGTTGAAGTTGCACCAGGGCTGGATACTTCAACAAGACAATGACCCTAAACACTGCTCTAAATCTACTAACGCATTTATGGAGAGGTACAATGTTATCTCAGTCCACAGACCTGAATATTATTGAAAAAAATAATGTAATAAACCTGTGGTGTGATTTAAAGCAGGCAGTTCATCAAACCTGACTGAACTGGAGATGTTTTGTAAAGAAGAATGGTCCAAAATACCTTCAACCAGAAGCCAGACTCTCATTGGGAGCTATAGGAAGCATTTAAATGCTGTTATTTATCCAAAAGGAGGAGCTACTAAATACTGATGTAATTTTTCTGTTAGGGTGCACCTGCATAATTGTGTGTGTAAGGAATTATTGCACACTTTCTGTAAAGACTATAAAATTCATTTCACTTCTCAAATATCACTGTGTTCATCTTTTGTGTGTAGTAAAGCAATATTGGAACAGGTCATGTTACTGCACTCTCTACTGCAGCATTTACACAACACACAGTGCATTCGCTCTGTACATCCTAAAATTAGGAGTCTTTTGTTTAGAGAAATTACAGATGAAGCCAGAGAATGGTGAGGTATTCCTACACCTTCAAAAGACTCTTGGAAACTGGAGAAAACTGGTACAAAAGGAGGTCTGGCTGACCCACATGGCAACATCTGCCTTTATTCCAGTTTCAGCAGTGAAGATTAGAATTTCTGACAGAAGGTCTGACAGGTGAAGTGCAAAAAATAGCAAATAAGTACAATTACTGTGAGTTCAGTACAAACAGTATAGCAGTTACAGTGTTTGTACATGAAAAAAACATTCAGTTACACAGTTTATAAAAAACGTTCAAACTTACACAAACAAATACACAGGACACAGCTCAGAAATAATTGTAAAAAATGTGACACAATCAGGCTTTAGCTATTGTATGTGCCACATGTTATTTTAAACAGCAGGCCTTACCACTGTTTTTCCTTGGTTCCTTGAGGAGAAATGACACAAAAGCTAATTAGATAAACGACTTTAAAAATGTTCTAAGGTGATTAAGGTAAGGGTACAGTAGACATGATATGGTGGGGATTGGAATTACTTAGCTATTTTAAGTTTGCCAACTTCTCCTCGTCCGCTTGCTTTCCCCCATTGCTGAGACAGATACTTGGGAACCTTGTAAAAGATGAAAAGGCCAAAGTAAATATTACACACTGTAGTTATATTTAAGATACAGCCTTTTGTAGCTGTATTTAGAATAACTAACTACACGAGCCGTCAAATATCAAATAAATCTAAATTATCCAACAAATAATCTCTTTGTACACGAGTATATTACGAACCTTTACCAGCCACACGCCGGTATTTTGTTTGGCTCTTGTTAAATCGATATCTTGGCCTTTATTAGACATGGCTGCCTCTCACCTCCAACACTGGACCAGCTATAAGCGCCAGAGAGCAGCTTATACCCCCACCTAGCGGCAGCTCTGCAGAACTACATATAATGACTCCAAATGCTGTGAACATGAGAGAGATTGTTCTTTTATTAACTACAATATGAAGGTATTTTATATGTAAAGCACAGATTAAAAAACACACACACACACATATGGTGTATATACTGTATTAACAGGCAAATTTAATGTATGAAATATAAGAAAGGGTGAGCAGTATGACAAAATATGCATTTTAAATTATATTATAGATATGGAGCCTGTTATCCTCAGTCTGTATTATAAAATAATCCATCCATACCTTTCAGACTGTAATAGTATATTTTATCTGGAACTATCTGCCACTGAATCTGAGAACATGCAACAAGTAATCTGAATTACTTTTAGAGAAATAAAGTCATGCAGCATAAAAAGTATTAAAAAAAATATTTAGTACTATTTCTGCAAATATTAAAAAAAAAAAAAAAAAGATTTGGGGAGTGTTCATCAAAATAGCATTTAAAAACAAATGTTTTGACTTTAGTACAAAATCACTGCCCACACTGCTAAAAGTCACAGTTGGTCTTATATACTATTCAAATTTTCTGAGACACTGATTTTTGGGTTTTGATCAGCTGTAAAATAGATCACACTGTATGTAATACATAAATATAATATATAAGAATTACTAAGATAAAATAATTTTGTAATGATATTCTTTTTTTTTTTGCTGCACCTGTAGTTGCAGTTTATTCTCTACTCAACTTAAACACATTTCATATGGTGACAATACATTAGCTACCTGTTTTTGTTATACACATGCAGAGATTGTTCATTATTAAAGAAGATAACAGCTGTCCACCACAGGCATTCCTCATTCAGTAACCTATTTATTAACCCCTGTCATCACAATCACTATGGTCAAAGTGTTTTTATTTTGTAAAGATCTTGAAGAGTTGTTTTTATTGTTTTCTTATTAAAACATAAATTACAGTATGCTATAAGCTGTCTTGGTATTTTAACAGTATGTATGTAAGCGGTGTAATTAGCCATTTATTCAAGTTTGCATCTGAGAAAGATAAAGTTTTCAGTGGAGCTAAAAACCAAACATGTAAGAACATTAGGTAGAAAACAAATATAAAGTTATATTTGATACATCTAACAGCCTAATTACCTATGTGGCATTTTTACTGTCACATTTATGTCATTCTCGCAAGAAGACAAATATGTGGTGAGATAACACAAATACAAAGATTTGATACAGATATTTAAGTCAGTTGATTCCTTTTATATATAGCTTCATTGTCTGATGTTCAAATGTGATGGGGAGGATTAAAAAAAACAAAAGCAACAGCAGTTGAAAAAAAAAAATATTTGTAAAATGTAATTTTAATAGAATTAATAGAACAGAAGAATTTTACTGGTAAAGGTAAAGTTTATGCAAAAAAAATATAAATTCAAACAAAAAAATGAATGCACTAATAAATACATACACTTACAGAGTAAAATCCGCAGTGTTAAAATCACTGTGTAAATATGTTTTTCACAGAGTTGGTGTTATTATTCAGAGGTAAAATTTAACTGGATCTAACAGACTCTGCCTCTTGATTTTGTGTGTGTCTTGGATAGGATAAAAAAGTAACAGATTCTGTGGTATAGCTCACATTTTATAATGTTTTGTAGATTTTCAGTGTTGAGTTATTTTAACACTAGAGTGAGTGGGACAATATGTTATCTAGGACAAATTTAAATTACTGTCAATTTTGCTGTGTATGTTTATTCATGTAGAACTTTAAAGCATTTAAATAGAAGTACACTGCTATTAAATGAGCCCCTAGGTGGCGCCATTTGACACCATCTAATAACAAAGCCTGTCTGTCATCTGTTCTGAACATAACACAACCCAGACTGTGTTTAAAACCACAAGCTATACTATACTATACTACACAAAATGAGAGTAACCTGTATTATGCCATACATAATGTGCTAATAAAACTGCACCTTATGTCTCCTAATGCACATATTATTTTGACATACAGCAACTGTTAATACACAAAGGTATATTTAAGGATATTGGGAAGCGATTTAAAACACATATTTAATCATGCAGTGGAAACACTGCGATACTGAACTTATCTACTGACTTCTTTTGTGTTCCATCCTTACGCAACAACAAGAACACATTCAGTTGACAGGCCTGATACAAGACATGGTACATAAAGAAAGGCTTTCAGAGGCAGAGCCCATCCTTCATCACATCTTCATATGAAATCAAATCTCTGAAACAAGCACCTTAACGAAGATCAAGGTTATAACAATGACAGAGTGCTGAAATACTGTGAGCACAGTCCTTGCTGTCTTATTCAAGGACACCAAAATGAAATCAGCTGCATTGAAATTAACTACAACTGCTTACTCCACACTGACACTCATGTATTTCAGATAAAGCATAAGATAGACCTGGTTTCCATTACATAAAGTCTAAGAAAGACACACAGATAGATTGAAGCTTTATTATCACCCTCTTCAAATTTGTTTCACCAATAATTTGCACCAAAATTCCTCTCACAAAATGGCAAACACTTGCAAGACCACAACATCCGATCTGTGACTCTGCAACAGGTCCAAACAAAGTCTTAGAAATTAATGGTAAAGAAAAAAACTCAGTGACCTTTACACAGTGACAAAGCTGCAGTGACAAATAGAACCAGGTTAACATTCCCACAGGAGGACCTTAGATCTATGAGTTTCATTTATGAGAGACAATATAGCATGTGGCACAATAGAAACAAATGGAACAAGTGAAAAAAACAATCTCTCTTTCACCTTCTAGCAAAAACGTATTACAAGCGCCTTGGTGAAGGTTGTGAGATCATTTATTAGCTTTAAATCAGCTGTCACAACAAAAGCCAGCAGCAAACTCTTGTGAAAATAAATCAATCTTAGTTTGATAGATAGATATAACTGTCAAATAAAAAAAGCACTTTTGAAAGAAAGTTTAAAGTGGTTTATGTGTATAAAAACAATAATGGCTTAAGTATTAAGCCTTGAGGTACAACACTTGACAGATGTTTAAGTCAGTGTACTACTGGAAGAGAATTATCTATGGCATCAATAAAGTGTTTCAAATAATCTAAATCTTTATTCTTAATACTGGTTTCTGTAGTAAACACCATGAATGATAAATCAGGAACAGCAACAACAACAAATCTCAACATTAATTATATTTAGAGTCACATAAGCAATTCCTTCATAGAGAATACACATTAGTACTATTGTTATATATGTGCATTTAAAATAGCTTTTTAGAAATAACTACTGCAAACGGTCCCAATAGTGCATTTATGTTAGGATGCGTTTGTTATTTGATTAGCTAACGGACTCAAAAAAATTGTAGTTTATCGAAAGGGTTAAATGTGTTCTAGGCATGGCACACCACAATTCTGATGTATTATTAGTGAAATGTAGCTCTCTTTGTAGCGTTACGATGTTACCTTTACAGGAGTAATACTAAAATTATAAGGGTGTAAAATGTATCAAGCATTTTCTTACAATTTTTTTAATATGTTGGATATCTAAAGCTTATTTATTCATACATACATTAATGACTGAATCAACTGTAAAGGGCAAGGACAGGAAAAATATGACCAATCATAATCACAGGTACCATTTCATATCGCAGGCATTTGCACACAATAATTTACCAAATGAGCGGATGACTGGACTGGTCTGACAACACTATGAGTATCAGAAATTCCGACTTAAAGTTGGCTCACAAGTGGACACAATGCCCCAACTACAGGCTTGACATCTGTATTCAGAGACTTTAGGCTTTGCTTTGCTGCTCCTCTCTCTCCTGTAGGCTTTTGTTGTTTCAGGAATTTCACCTCGCTTCAGGACAACTGTGTCAATGCAGCAGCTTCATCTGCAGGCTTCACATATTTCAAAACCCATAAACATCTTTGAACATGTTTAAATGCTCTCATGACAGCAGCAGAGAAAAGCAATGAAAGCACAGCGTTTTGTTGTTCTGCTTTCAACTGAAGCCTTGGATTACATGCAAACAGTGACTCAACAGTGGGCCCTATTCTTTTATCTAATCATAAAGATATCATTTTAATAAATGTTTACAAACTAAAGCAGACAGCAGTGTTTAAATTGACCATAATTGTTCAGGAGGACAATAGCTCTCTGTGTTTTTTGTTGTGGAGTGCCAGTGTGATTTAAAGCTGCTGACAGCACCAGACGCTTACATTGCAATCAGCTCTCGCTGGCTCTCTCCCTCCGACATTTGTATGGATGGGTACAAGCCTGTCTGCCTGGGCTGAATATTGCCTGCCAGTGACAAAGGGCACACATTCATTTCGGAAGGGCATCTTATATCGTTTCCCAACAGTTATTGTTCCGGATTACAATCATATCAACCTCACTTTCATTCAGGTTTGTTGACGAGTCCAAAGAGAAGGGATATCTATCAACTGTAGGTCACATCAGCTTTTTGTCCAATGAAGTACCGCATGCAGTTATTTTTGCATTACAGGGGTACACATTTGTATTTCATTGAATAAGTCCTGGATCTAAAAGCTTCTGAACCTCTGACAAAGCAGCTGTTTTAATGAGACACTGTTATATGCCTAAAATCTGAATTTAGTCTCTGAAAAGAAGGTCATTCAGGTAAGTATGTGCATACAATGAATATATGTTAACATGTTATCTCAAATTAGTACTTAGTAGTACCTCACCTCATATGACATAAAAATTACCAAATTGATTTCCCCACTAAAAAATATGTTCTTTCATTATTGGCTATCTATTACACTACTAGAATCAATTATCAAAAGCACTACAAACAACTCAACTAACAACAGACTAAACTATGCTACCCCTACCTCAACTTTTGTGCTTTTTGTTTTACTAGCAATTACACACTACACACCACATCTGACAAAAAAGAACTCTAGAAAAGTTCCAGCTAACTACAGACCTATTTTACACATTAACATCAGAGAGACAGTATGGAACAGGTCTTGTAAATGTCCAAAGAATGTACTGTTATAAAGTCCCAACCCCTTTAAGCAATGTTTGAATATTTCTTAATCCATAAGAGTGTAAAGGTGCCAGTGCAATCCCACCAAAGCTATGTATTTTTCTAAGTTTCATAATGAAAAAGGAATATGTGGAATACATTCATAAATACATTTGAAAATGGACACAACATTTATGTTTTTGTTAATATTCTGCAACTATTTAAAATAAATGTCATAGTATAAACTATATTATACAATAATATAATAATATTAAATCATTTTAAATTAGTTTTCATATATATATATGTGTTTATCATATATATAACCATATGTTTATCATGTTGCGCAGCCCCTTCCCCTTAAGTCATATTTTAAAACCCTTAACACATTAAACTACTGAGCCTAGAACTTTAGCTCCTACTCTAAACAGAGAGGACCAACCATCAGTGTGTGCAATGGCTGTGCAGTGAACACATGTGTTTGGTTGTTCTCTTCTGTCTGTGGAAAAATCTGGCACCTCTTTCAATGTAGCTAGTTGTTTTGTGAAAACAGGACACATTTCTGGACCATGTTAGTTAGCCACCAAGCTTGTTTCCCCCCATACAGTCTGTTTACACTTTGTTAAGCTGCTGACCCAGACAGAAGTCAACAAACTATCCTAGGTGGGTCTATTCAAGCTAAATAGCTAGCTAGCTATGCCATATAGCCCTGATAATGTATAACAGATAACTCAAAGTACCACCTTCAAGTCATCCACAGGAACATACACATGCAAACTAGGGGTGTATGATTTGGACTAATAATGCAATGTGTAATAAATATGTTGGATATCCTGAAGTTAATTTGATGTGAAACACAACAAATTAATGCTACAAAGTCCAATAAAAATGCTGTAAAATGAATTTCATTCTCATGACTTTTCATTTGGAGAAAAGTATGCTCATTTTAGAGTATACTCATATAATGTTTTTACTCAACAGTGACAACATGTTATTGTCTCCAATTAAACCAGGCAGATTCTTAAGACCCAGATATTTGGACATCCCCTGGTACCCACATGCATTTGCTTAAATATTTTTTTCAATCATCCATAATGTCAAATGTGAGCCATAATGAGTTTAAAACTGAGCTTGGTCTGCGAGCTAGCTTAACTGATTATTTAATTAGCAAGATACAGCTCTGGAAAAAAATAAGAGACCACTTACAAATTAGACACTTCTTTGATTTTACCAAATTGAAAACCTCTGGAATATAATCAAGAGGAAGATGGATGATCACAAGCCATCAAACCAAACTGAACTGCTTGAATTTTATCAGTTTTATCCAAAAGCAGTGTGCAAGAATGGTGGAGCAGAACATGCCAAGATGCAGGAAAACTGTAATTAAAATCAGGGTTATTCCAGCAACTATTGATTTCTGAAGTTTTTATGAAAACTTTATGAATATGAACTTGTTTTCTTTTCATTATTTAAGGTCTGAAAGCTCTGTTTCTTTTTTTTTTGTTGTTATTTTAGCCATTTATCGTTTTCCGCAAATAAATGCTCTAAATGACAATATTTTTATTTGGAATTTGGGGGAAATGTTGTCCGTAGTTTATAGAATAAAACAGCAATATTTATTTTACTGACACATATGCATATGAATATATACAAAATCAAAGAAACTTAAGTGGGCTTTTCAGAGCTGTATCTTTCTATCCAACTTAGCTATCTAGCTAGCATCACCCGGGCCAAAAGGACATAAGCGACATGAGGACAACGCCCACTGACAACCTCAGGGGTCCAGTGGAGATAAAGCCCCCCTCCTCCGGTTCTCTCACGTAGTAAGCTAAAGCTTTCTCTCTTTCTCCGCTGCTGGGGTGTCTCACAACCCCTCTGAAACACTTAAAAGCAGAAGTATTTTATATTATATTATATTAGACACTTAGAGCCATAGAGACAGCGGTTACAGTACGGTCAAGTCTTTTTTCAGCTGATAAATAACTAGCTAGCAAGCTATTTTGCAGATCTCTCCAACAGACCACCCCGCTCTCACCCTCTCCTGACTCTTCCCTTGTTTCTATGCTCATTTTTTTTCTAGGCTCACCCCTCCCTCCTCTTTCCTCCCTCCGCCTTTCCCTCAGACTGGCTTTATGTCTGGCTGTTGGCGGCGTAAACAGACATGCGCTGTCGCCATGTTATCAGCAGCTTCTCCTCCCCCTTTCGGTCTCGTCACAGGCAGATAGCTGGCTAGCAATAGCACAGGCTACATTACAAGGAGACAGAGAGAGAGCTGAAGAGAGACAGAGAGCTGTTGGGAAAGAAGATACTAGCTTACTATTTAGCTACTGGTGCAGCTAGCTAGCTAACACTGGATTATAACAAAGAGGACGGGGACATGGAATAAACACGGACTCCGGTAACGGTACTCGTTTTGGATACAGCCTGCCAGCTTGACAACGTCGGTGGATTGTATGGTTTTACGCCTGCTGTAACGCCGGATTCAAAATGCGAATCACAATCTAGTAGCTGTAACTGTACTACATGCACTTGTAGCCAGCCACCGCTGTTGGATATTGAAAACGTTAGGTTAGCTAACTCAGCTGTGTTCAGTTTGTTTGATAATAAATTTCTGTATTTGCTAGCTGTTTGGATAATATGAACTGTTAGTTAGCTAACTAAATTTGGTCATATCTGACAACGTTCTGGATCTGAAACGTCTTCGACAGTTAAATAGCTAAGATAAGCTAGTTATGTTAGCTTGCTAACTAACTGAGTGTAAACCAGTGTTTCTAAGCTGAGAGCACTAACGCTAGCTAGCATTAAACGACGACTGTTTTTAACTTAGCTAACGTTAGCTAGCTAAGCTAGCCATAAGCTAGCATTCAGTTTAGCCAGGTTAGCTAGCTAGTTATCTAGCGCGTAGCCTGGCCGGGACATTGTTTAAATACCTTGAACAAAAGTGGAATTATCGACTCCTGGCTGTTTTTGGAAAGGGGCCATTAGTTTTATGTGGAAACTACTTGGGCGAGGTGAAATTCCTACTGAAAAAGACCTTGTCAACACGGCAGTTCTTGTAAGCTGTATTTACAACTCTGCCGGAGACCACCCCCTAGAAATGCATCACCCCGACCCAGCAGGAGACTCGACGAGCGCCCGAAAAATGGCGCAACCGGCGACTTTTGCCCGACGGGCTGCCGGTAACACCGCTAGTGCTTCTCCCTCCGCGTTGACATCTTCGGGAAGTGCCAGCCTTAGCAACAACCTGATGCCGGCAGACGATTACAAGCCCTCCGCGCTAATCCAGCCGCTGGCCTCAGCCGCGGCCACGCTCGGCTCCCAGCTCCCTCCTCAAAGCCTCAGCATCCACCCCCAGCCCACGCTGCTGCCCCAGAACCTGCCCGTGGCCCCGGGGGCACAGATTAAAAAGAAAAGTGGCTTTCAGATCACCAGCGTCACCCCTGCCCAGATCTCCGTCAGCACAAACAACAGCATAACTGAGGACACTGAAAGTTGTGATGATCTGGATGAGTCCCACACAGAGGACCTCTCCTCTTCTGAGATCCTGGATGTGTCCTTGTCACGGACCAATGACACCGGTGGACCTGAGAGGAGCTCATCTGAAGAAACCCTCAACAACTTTCACGAGGCAGAAACCCCGGGGGCTGTATCTCCAAATCAGCCACCTATTCTGTCCCAGACGCACCACGGCGGCACACACACTATGGTCAATGGTGCTGTTAACCACCACCATCATCATCATCATCAAAATAATAATCATCATCATGTTCAGCAGCAGCAACAGCAGCACCACCACCACAATGCGGGGCACCCCCAGCCCCACCACCATCAGTTTCACCCTACGCATTCTGGAAATACTCATTCCACTTCTTCTGCAGGATCAGGCGCTACTCAAGCTGCTGGCATCCCACTCGGTAGTGTGGTGACCTCCACCATCACAACAAGCCCTGAATCTGTACCAATCATAGGCCAGAAAATGCCTTCGAATGTGGGTGGAATTCTGGAAAACGCCTCTGTTGCCACCACCAATGTCATTAGTCAGCCCTTGGTTGCTGGTGCACCAGGAACATCTACTGGCATAGTCACTGCGGCATCAGGTGCTACGATAAGTATTAAGCGTTTACCAAGCAATGCAAGTAATGTTAATATATTAAACTCCAATGTGCCTGCTTTGGGTGGCATAAGTACAAACAGTAGCAGTGTAGTTTTTTCCTCTGGCTTGAATAATACCAACAACCAAAACGTAAACCTAATGCAGCAGCAGAGTGGTGTAGTAAGTAATGTCATCACAATGACAACTGGCACCACTGCCACTGCTGTTACTGGGTCAACAAGTGGTAGTCATGTGGGGACAGCTGACGCTACCCAGCCTTCAAATGCTATCCTTGGCTCTAACACTCATTCTCAGCAGGCACAAATGCCTCCTCCTGCTACTACCAGCTCACGCTTCAGAGTGGTCAAATTGGACTCTAGTTCCGAGCCGTTTAAGAAAGGCCGATGGACATGCACAGAGTTTTATGACAAAGAGGCTCCAGGTTCTGGGTCCTCTGAAAATGCACCTAGCACCCGAACAGTAGAGAGCATCCGCCAGTTTGTACCTGATAACGTGTTGGGCTCAGAAAGAGACAGTGTGAGCTCTGTCAGCAGCTCAGTCAGCACTCTAAGTCACTACTCTGAGAGTGTGAGCAGTGGTGATATCGGAGGCTCCTCAGCTGTGCAGCAGATCTTTCCACAGCCACCCACTACTGCTAACATTTCCAAACCTCAGATGCCTCGCCAGGACATGGTGCATCCCCATCTAAAGGCTGGTGCAACCACCCCACTGCCAGCCTGCACTCAGCAGCAACAAAATGCGGTAAATATGGTAGGCTTGCAGACGGCCACTGGGCATCCATCACCGGCCGTGGCCCCACAGCAGATGACATATGCCCAAGCAGCACAGCTAACTCCAGCTCAGGGCCTCTCAGGAGTCACCCCACAGCAGATGGCCTACCCGCCTGCACAGCAGCCAGCGGCACCAGCCCAGGTAGCCCCAGCACACGTCAACCCTTTAAGCCAAGGGGGCAGCCTGCCACCTGACTTCACTCAGCAGCAGCCGCCTCAGGAGATCATCCAGGCTGCAGCTCCGGGATCAGCGCAAGCCCTTCCCCACCTGTCCAGCTCCATCCCCCCTGTCACCGTGGCAGGCAGTGCTCAGATGATGCCGGGTTCACAGCCACCTGTGGGCACTGTGCCCACTGCTGTAGCTCAGTCGCTTTCTCAAGGACTGATGCAACCACAACAGACTCCCTCACCCCAGATGGCCCAGGCCCCCACCGGTGGGGTCATGCCACAGCTAGTGCAGTCTACAGGGCCTGGAGTAATCCAGCAGCCCCAAGGACCACAGCTTTCCTCTCAGCTCTCCATGGAGCAACATGCGCCCCTCAGCAATCAGGCATTAGGAGCCCAGTTTGTCCCTTCAGTTACATCAAGCCTGCCTGCATCAAATGTGCCTCCCAATCCTCAGAGTGATCGCCAGTCCAGCTTGGTACAGAATGGCGCTAAGAATGCCAGCGCCCAGCCTGTTGTCAGTGCCCTTTATGCCACCCTGCCCTCACTGATGGCCACACAGCTGGAGGATGCCCAACGCCTTCTCTTTCAGCACCAGTCTGTGCTCGCACTTCCCAAGCTAGCAGCTGGTGAATGTGCCTCCCAAACTGGCTCCTCCTTAGGTCCTGAGGAGAGTGGTGGAGTTAATGCCTTAACTGCCTCAGCCAGTCTGCTGAAGAACTTGCCTGTAGATGGAGAGGAAGATAGGTGAGTGTCAAAATTTGTTTTGAAAAAGTTAAGAAAAAAAGTGTGGCTGATGTGAATGTTTAGAATTTTCTGCATTTCTTATTTCTAATATAAAGTATTACACTTATGTACAAGGTTATTTTCAAATATAGGTTGTTCTTGGGGAATAGAAGGTGTAGGGATATTGTCACATAAATAAAAATAGAGAGCAGACCCCCTTCATAGGCTGCTGGTCACTTTTCCCATGCTAAGTGACAACTGCTTATATCAGTGTACTGACAGACACGGATGCCCACTGCTTTCAATTCACACTCTGACCTTTAAAAGTGTTGAAGGTTTGAAGCTGACTTTTGCACATGTATCAACTGCAGGTGTAATATTTAAGCTCCCTCTATGATTACAGCAATATTCTAAATACCTGTCATAAAAAAATAGTAGTTTGTTTAATCTGAACTCCAGAACATCACACCTTCTGTTATCCAGCCAAGCCCTTTTTGGCCTTTTTCATGAAAAAAAAAAAACTAATGCGCTTAATGAAAGATGAATTCATGTAGTCATCCTAAGGGGCAGCGCGTGTAATGGAATGAAAGTAGGAATAACTGTTTGGATAATAAGATCATGGTCATACAGGTATACATACACACTGTATTTAACTCAAGAGACATGTAGACTTGCATTACCATCAAAGACAACACAGAGTATACTCTACATATGACTCCTCTGTTCCTGACAGAGCTTGCTCACAGATCTGGGATGATGAACTGCTCCGTCACCAGACACTCCTTAATGAAACTGGCAGTTCTGTTAGAGCGTACACATTAGGAGAGGCAAATTATCAGAATGTTTCTGGTATTCTATTTTTAGACTGAAGTTAATCACAATAATAACTTTTATCCATTGCTGTTAACTATGAAAGCCCATGATGATCAAACATTACATTGTATAATTACTTTATATGCTGTTTTTTGGGGGGTTCTTTATTAAATGAGAACAGCAGCAAATCTTAAACACGTGTGTGTGTGTGATCATACATCTTGACCAATTTAATCATAAGAGATCACACACATGATTGAGTGCTTTGTGACTGTAACTTACTGATACTGAGTTGCTCACTCACTCCTAGTATAGCTTAAACAGTAACATTAATTTGACTGTCAGATCAGATCCTCAGAAACTGGCAGGATGCTGTTAAATTTGCTTGTCTTTTTAGCCTTATAATGGTTCATCAAGCATCAAGTGAAGGTTTACTAATAATGTTGGGTGTTTCACCTTATTACCTTTCATCTGTGGTTCATTTTAGGGTGTGAGTGTGTGGATCATGAGCAAGTGAATATTTGCTCTCCAGCCAGCCTGTATGAGTGACTAAGAAGCCAGATTTTTTTGCGAGAGGGGATGATGTGTTAAGTCAGGGCATGTTTATCTAACTGTGGTGTGTTCAAGAATTTACAGACATTAGCATCTTAGTCCAGTTTGATATTTCAAATTCTAAAATATTGAACAAAAAGAGTGCCAGTATAAATATGTTGATTGAAAGTCAGAACCAGATCAGCAAAACTCAAAGTAAGAGACATGTGACTTGAAATGAGAGAGGCTGTCAGTGAATCTAAAGCAGTGATCCTACTTGACCCATCTTGCTACTGTCTTTTAAAAGGCTTTTATTGGCTAATTGGGGGTGTTTTTGGTTTTGTGTTTAAAAGTTAAAACCTACAGACAGGTAGTTCCTTAGAAGGAGGAGGGTTGAGGACCACTGTTTAAGATCTTTAAGGTAAACAGACAGATGCTGGTACTTCTGCTTAAATAACTTGTTACTTGCTTGATGTTATTTCAGCTGAAAATGGTGAATTTAATTGAAAATGCAAATAACAATGTTCTAAATCAATTAAATGATGTTCTATATGAGTAAATCTATTAGTAGAGTAGACAAAAAGTACTTGACAAAAAGGTGATGTGTGTAATTCTGGATATCTAATGTTAATATTTGAACTTGATCTGAGACCACTTTGCTTTATATTTTCAGAGACAAGTTTGAGTGCCTTTATTATATATTTTTTCTAACTAACAGAATAGAGAGCTAGCTAATGCTCCTATTGCTGATTGGATGGAATAATATTGTAAGACTCAATCCGATCAAATTTGTTTTCTTATAATGGAGGCAGGGCAGAATCCCCAACATGGCAATATTATTTCTAGTGCTGATCAGAGACCTAGTGAGCCACAAGAAAACAATCATTGAATTGTACAGTAAATATAGTGTGTATATACAGTTGTGATTTCAGCAGAGTTTGATAGTAACAAGCTGCATTTACTCAGTTACATTAAGTAACGTTTTGACCCAAAATTGTACTTTCAAGCGTTTTATTGTTTTTAAGACATCACAAACATTACAAACGTAAAACAAATTTAAGCGTCAAGTGAAGCCCTGGCCTCATATAGAGACAATGTTTTCACTCCAGGCTACCAAAACCAGCAGTTATATCATGCACTGCCTTCTGTGCCAGCCTAAACACGTGGACCTTTCAGCAGTCAAGAACTGAGAAAACATGTTGGCAAGTGGATTGGTGAAGGTAGCAGGTAAACAGTGGTAGAAATGTGGCTGAGAAAAGTGCGTCAGGTATGGCACTGTTGTTAAAAGTTGTTTTGATTTAGCTGTAATATATATTGGCTAAGTTGATGGTAAACACAGAACATTATTTAATCATGTATTTTGTCAGGAAGTGGTGTTCGTTTCTTAGACTAAGGTTGCAAATCCTTTCTTTTCTCTGTTGTCTGTTTCTACTTTTTTTTTCTATTTTTTTTTTCATGAGATTGAGATTACTGAAGTAACAGTGCCTTTGGATTTCAGTATACTGATGAAGTGTCCTGACAGTAGTGGGCCATGTGTATGTCTATTTTTTCCTTCCAGAGTGCCAGTGATGACTTTTATGGCTGAGTAGACTCCAACAAAACCCCGGCAAATCCTAACTCACTACTGCTAATTGACATTTAATTAAGACCCCCCTATATGTGTTTCTTTTGCACCAGGAATGGCATACAGTTATCCAAAGGAGAACATGCCAAGATGCATGAAAACTGATTTAAAAACCAGGGTTATTCCACCAAATATTGACTTTTGAACTATAAAAACTTTATGAATAAGAGCTTGCTTTCTTTGCATTATCTGAGGTCTGAAAACTCTCTTTTTTATTGTTATTTCAGTCATTTCTCATTTTCTGCATTTAAATGCTTTAAATGACAATATTTTTATTTGAAATTTGGGAGAAATGTTGTCTGTAGTTTATAGAGCATACCTATTAATAGCAAAATCAGAGAAACTGATTCAGAAACTAAAGTGTGGTCTCTTAATTGTTTTTCCAGAGCTGTATACTTTACCTTCTTTGCTTTAAGTTATTAGATCTAAAGTCTACATTAGATTAAAGTCTACAGTTCTAGATAGGGTGTCAATCAGCTTCATTATTGTTTAAAATAGTTTAATGCTTCAGCATTTGTTAGTTGTTTAAATGTTTTATGTTTTGCTCAAATCCCCATCAATACCACTTGATCTGACTCGGCACAAATGATGCTAGTGTTTTTGTAATGATCTTAGGTCATGGTGTCGACCGGCGGACCTGTTTAGGAAGATGATTATCTCATGTTTGCTTTTTTTAATGTAATCTGCTCTTGGCAGTGATAGAAGCTGCACACAAGAGTCTCAATGAATCGCTCTTTGTGTGGAGATCAAGTAGATTATCTCTCCAATTAATGGGCCCTGTGGAATGGGAGAGGAGAGGAAATGCTTTCAGTCCGCTAGTTCAGGCCAGAACAGATAACAAGGTGGATGACGGTATGCCGTGATGCAGCTGGGTCTCATGTTTGGCCTATCTCACATTCAACAGGCTGTACTTTTAAAGCGACAGAGACAGACACTGCTCTATTCTGCTGTGGGGCGGTTCTGGCAAGTTCATGCCCCCCCCCCCCCCCCCCCCCCCAAATATAGTAAATTACTTTTTGATGCTCATCTGGTTCCATGATAGAATTTGAGTAGCTGTCAGAATGTGTTAGACCACCAGAAGTGTCGTCCATCATCTGTAATTCAAGTGCATAATGAGCCATTGAAGTTTGTATCACCAAAAAGATACTGTGCATAAAGGTCTCTTATTTTTTCCAGAGCTGTATTTATATGTATGTAGAATATATTTATAGTTACAATATATATCCACAACCCCATTTGAAGGTTTTTTTGAAAGCTTTAAGAGAGACGACCTTGCTTTGCTTCAGGTCATCATGATTGTTCTCAGAAACATCATTATTTGTCATATGTTTTCATTTTCTTAAAACAAGGGCTTGTCGTCGATCATGTTTATATATTTTTTGCACAATAGCGGTCTGGAGGTTCTGATTTGCATTGTGCTTGTTTGATCCTGGAGCTCGTCAGCTGTACTGGACAAAGGGATTTTATTTTGTTTTGTTTGTTTCTTCGTGTTTACCTTTTTTGCAATGATAGTCTTTATTTTATAATTGGAGGGTCTATATGAATACATATACATGTAAACAGTATTTTATTGTGTTGAAGCATTGTGCTTGAACACATGGTAAATTGGAGAGTGTCAGGGAACAGCAACACATTGGTCATAAACTACGCTACTTGTATGGGTATTCATCTGGCCTATTTATTCAGCCACATTCAAATGCTGTTTGAACATCATCATGGCTAGTAGTGACAATAGCTGCATTGCTTATTCTCCATTGAGGCCAGGCATTGTTGCCAAAGGTTAATTGAATCACTCCTCCATTTAATTGTCAATTAAATCTCTGCTTTGATCTGAACAATGCAGGTGGTGTTGTGCCTGTAATTTTGATTTGGATTGTCTAATGTTTGTCCAGCAGTGGGAAGAAATTCTGTGTGTGTGTGTGTGTTTGGATACCAGTGGGAATGGCATTGTTCATAATAAATTCATTGTAAATTAGAATGCTGAGGCAGTAGGTCTGTGAATTAATTACATGTAGCAGTAGAGTGCCTGCTTATTTGTGATGGTTTGGGTTTTACTTCTTCACTTTCTGCACAAATCAAACAGGTTGGACAAGTCTGGCAAATGTTAAAAACCATAAATCTTCACATTTTTCAAAGAATTTTTGAGAGATTATTTGATAAACTTAGCTCCCTCCTTTCTAAACCTAAGACACTAAACTGTCATGTGGTTTTATTTGGAGTGACAGTGGTGCAGAAATGGAGGAGCCGCTCACATCTCCCAGTATGCTTATTTTTATTTTCATTTATTTTTCCTGATTTTGTCTGAATCTCTTTGCTACAGTTTTTGAGATATTGACAGTTTTTCAGATTTCAGAACAACTATTTATTTTAATTATTTATATTTAAAATGTCTTTTATTATAGAACATTTTATTATAGAACATTTATTATATTGTAATTTTGCACCATCTGTTTGTGTTTTATTTCTTAAAATGAATGCACATGGATTTTGTTGCGTGTAAAAATAGTTTGGATTGGAATTGAAGGACAAGCATGATTAATTTTTCACTGTATCTCAAACAGCATAATAATCCAATGGAGTTTATAAAAAAAATAAGTATACCATACAGATGTTTGTTTTATTTCCATGACTATTTACATTGTAGATTCTCACTGAAGGCATCAGAACTATGAATGAACACATGTTAAGTTTTATGTACAGTGAGTCCAAGAAGTATTTGATCCCTTGCTGATTTTCTTTGTTTGCCCACTAATAAAGACACTATCCTTCTGCACTTTTAATGGTAGATATATTCTAACATGGAGAGACAGAATATCAACACAAAAATCCAGAATATAATTTTAAAGAATATATTTTAATTAATTTGTATTTCAATGAGGAAAATAAGTATTTGATCCCTCTTGCCAAACACACTCAATACTTAGTGGCAAAGCCTTTGTTTGCAAGCACAGCGATGAGACGTTTGTTGTAGTTAACCACAAGTTTAGCACACACACCAGGGGGAATTTTGGCCCATTCTTCTTTGCAGATCCTCTCTAAATCATGAAGGTTGGTGGGCTGTCGCTTGGCAACTCTGACCTTCAGCTCCCTCCATAGATTTTCGATCGGATTGAGGTCTGGCGACTGGCTGGGCCACTCCATGACCTTAATGTGATTTTTCTTGAGCCAATCCTTTGTTGCCTTTGCTGTATGTTTAGGGTCGTTATCATGTTGGAAGACCCAACCACGGCCCATTTTCAGATCCCTGGCAGAGGGGAGGAGGTTGTCCCTCAGGATTGTGTGGTACATGGCTCCATCCATCTTCCCAGTGATGCGGTGAAGTAGCCCTGTACCCTTGGCAGAGAAACACCCCCAAAACATTATGCTTCCACCTCCATGCTTGACGGTGGGCACAGTGTTCTTGGGGTCATAGGTAGCATTTTTCTTCCTCCACACATGGCGGGTGGAGTTGAGGCCAAAAAGTTCAATTTTGGTCTCGTCTGACCACAAAACCTTCTCCCAATAACTTGGTTCATCTTTCAAATGATCATTGGCATACTTGAGGTGCGCCTCCACATGTGCTCTCTTCAGCAGGGGTACCTTTCAGGCACTGCAGGATGTGAATCCATTGTTGCGCAAAGTGTTGCCAATTGTTTCCTTGCAAACTGTGGTCCCAGCTGCCTTCAGGTCATTTGCTAACTCCTGCCGAGTGGTTGCAGGACGATTTCTGACCGTTCTCAGCATCATTGCCACCCCACGAGGCGAAATCTTCTTTGGAGCACCGGGCCGAGGTCTGTTGATTGTCATGTTATACTCTTTAAACTTTCTGATAATTGCACCAATAGTTGTTACTTTCACATCCAACACCTTACTAATCTTGTTGTAGCCCATTCCAGCTTTGTGAAGGTCAACAATTCTGACTCTGAGGTCCTGTGACAGCTCTTTGGTTTTACCCATGCTGGAGACTTGAAATCTGTGTGATCTGTCTGATTCTGTGGACAGGTGTTTTTCACACAAGTGATTAGTGAGAACAGGTGGCTTCAGGTCAGGTAACAAGTTGATTGGGAGTGTCTAACTGGTCTGTAAAAGCCAGAACTGCTAATGAATACTAAGGGATCAAATACTTATTTCACTCCATGAAATACAAATCAATTAATATATATTCCTTAGATTTATTTTCTGGATTTTCTTTTTAATATTCTGTCTCTCCATGTAAGAATACATCTACCATTAAAAGTATAGAATGATCATGTCTTTATCAGTGGGCCAACGAAGAAAATCAACAAGGGATCAAATACTTCTTGGACTCACTGTACTTAATAAAAAAAATATATTCTAGTTTCTTCAAAATAGCCCCCTTTGCTCTGATTAATGCTTTGCACACTCTTGTCATCATTCTCTCAATGAGCTTCAGGTGGTCACCTGAAATGGTTTTCTGACAGTCTTGAAGGAAGGAGTTCCCAGAGGTGTTTAGCACTTATAGGACCCTTTGCCTTCACTCTGTGGTCCAGCTCACCCCAAGCCATCTCATTTGGGTTCAGTTACGGTGACTGGGAAGGCCAGGTCATTTTATTTTTAAGTACATAAAACTCCACATGTGTTCATTCATAGTTTTGATGCCTTCAGTGAGAATCTACAATGTAAATAGTCATGAAGATAAAGAAAACACATTGAAAAAGAGAAGGTGTCCAAATTTTTGGCCTGTACTGTATATTATTTGGATATACTGATGGATGTTTTTGATGTTACAAATGAACTCTTACTTTAACATTTATACTTTGAGGGTTTAGTAATTTTCATTTCTCTTAAGAATATCAAGTTATGAGTTTTTAGTTATATCTCACAGTCCTTTTTGTGAATCACTGGTTAACTGTGTAAAACTAATCCAATCCAAATCAGACTAATATTTAGAACAACCCAGACTAATATGATTTCCTCTTGCATTGTTGGCAGAATTGTGTAAAATAGATCTTTCATACTTTTGTTCACAGTTCTAATTACAGCACTCAGTTGATAGGAAGCTCTGACTGATCTACAAATCATAATCACAGTTTGCTTCTTGCTCCTCTGGACAAACTTGTGTAGTTTTATTTGATACTGTAAGCACTGAGTGAGCACAGCATGAAGGTTTCTGGTTTTCTGGTTTCACAAAGAGAATTATTCTTCACAAGCAAGAGGATGTTTAAACCACGAGCCAGACCTCAAGCATCACATCTGCCTCAAGTCTTACTCTCACAAATGCCTGTGGGTATTTGTTGAAATAGTTTACCTTCAAGTTATTTTTTTTAATGGTCAGTTCTATAGTGTGTGTCAGTTTGACGAAGCTGTTGGATTTTTTAAATAAATATATAAAGCTAAATTAGCTGTAGCTTTCTTTAAGCTTTTGTTCTTAGACTTTCTTAGTCTAAGCTGAATGTGAGTCAGCAGAGTTGGAATGCTGTCGTTTGCTGTGGTTTTGGGCAGCGCAGGAAATCTTTGGCTCAAGTGTGTAACCTTGAGCATGTGACCATGTGCTGCTCGTGCTCTGTTAAACATGCACAATGAGATTTGCCCTCCTTGTGGCATCAGGCTGAGCGGTGTGAAATGAGGTCAGTGTGGACACAATGGAAGCTGCCGCACAAATTATGCCTCCAACGCAGTGGGGTTTTATATGACTTTTTTTTTTTTTTGGCTTTCCTCAAAAATGGTTAAAAAGTTAATGATGTAATTTTTACTGTGGATTGGAGTGGACAGCTACATGACTTTATTAATCTGTGCAACAAGTTTTCCTCAGGTGAAAGCATGTTTCTCTCATGCTTGTTTAATCTGATTAAAGGACAAATTTGAAACACATTTTGAGATGGGGGTAGAGATGAGACTGATCTGATACAATATCTGTATAGGGGGCCAATATTGACCAAATTTAATGTATCGGATATCGGGTGAGCACGGCCGATCCATGTACCGATCTGTATTCCAGTCCACAACTTGAGCTGGACAATAAACCAGACGTAACGTTAACACAAAGTGCATCGCTTATCCAGATCCCACAGTTTTACCCTAATCTTCTAGCAGCTTCAGTCTCTGCAGCTGAATGAGTAAACTTTAGCTAATTGTCTACAAAAAAAATGTCAATTGTCTGGAGAGTTTTCACTTTCTAAACAGTGAACAGCAGAACAGCTACACGTAAAATTTGTAAATTCAGCGTCTGAGGGGTAAACAGATTAACACCAGCAGTCTGTTAGACTAAAGCTAGCACTAAACCGACAGCTGCGTTCTGGTGTTGTAAAGGTATTACCTACATACTGGAGTAAACTATAGTCACAACCCACATATCCTATAGAACCACAAAGTCTACAAACACTAACCAGCACAAACACACCGATTAACTACAGTTAGAATCGCTAGTTAGCCGTTAGTCATGTCCATTAATATCTGCAGTCTGTTAGCCTAGCTAGCATTAGTCTCAAAGCTGCATTCTGGCATTGTGAATGTAATAAGTAACTAACTCAAGTGAATTACAGCCCTAATCCACATTTAATATCATACAACAGATCCTACCTACTTTAACCAGCACTAAGAAATCAATCTATTATTAAAAACAGTGACTAATTTAGCTCGGAAATACAGTTAGCATTGCCGGTTAGCCGTTAGCCATTGCAGCTAATCCATTACGACATGTGTCAAAATAAGAGTGTTCTGCGCTACCCATGCAGAAAAATAGTCTAGAGCCCTGTATTTAATATACAGTAAGGAGCCTAAAATGATTGTTTTAAATAAATGTTCTATTTTTTATTTTCCATTTCATGTTCTAAATCACATAATTAAAAAAAACTTGTAGACCATTTGAATCAGATTTTTTATGGAAAATCGTTTCTGAATTGAATCATAATCTAAATCTTGAATCGTAATCAAAACGAATTGCCACACACAGAGATTTGCATCCCTATTTTGAAATTGTTGCTGTGACTGCTCTCATTATAGAGCAAAGGCTCTGTCTTTATCCTCAGTCTGCTACCATTAAGGGATTTCTGCACCTGCACCTTATCACCATGTGTGCCACAGATTATCAGTCAGCCAAGTTTTGATCCTTTACAACTAGCTGACTGCTGTGGCATGTAGCGTAGCTGGTATACAGCTTGGCGGTCATTGAGATAAATTGCCCTGGGCGAGTCACCAGTCTGTCACCCGGAGGAACCTGGACATCCAGCATTGCGAGGTAGAGCAGCTGTGAGCACTTTGAGCACAACTGAATACCTTTGGGATGAGTTAGAGTAGCGTTTGTGATCAGAACTGATCATTTAATCTCTACCTGACCCTCAGTAATGCTGTGTTCACATTACAAGCCTCATTAATTAATTAATTCAGATGTTCTTTTTTTTCTCCCTCTTCTTGGTTCACATTCATAAATGTACATAAGAGACAGATGTCTTTTTGGTCTATTTTAACCAGAGATTTGTCACTGGTTTAAATATGAATGGAAATGTTTGTAATGCTTAACATAATGCCTGCCTACAGATAAAGTACAACAGTAAAGTACAACATACTAAGCCAATCAGCTTTCCTTATGCTGCAAGTAGGCGTGGTTCAGTGTGCTAGTAGATAAGTCCACCTTGATGTGGAGATCTGTGCAAGCACAGTATTCAGACTAAGCTAAAAGAGTTTTTTTTTTTTTTTGTGCTTTTTTTGAGCAAAACACTTCAAATTGTTTGAGATTCTTATCAGATATTATCTATTATTAAAATAAGTCACAGACACAGTACTTGTACCTTCAGTTTCAAGTATTTTAGTCTCCCCCTTTTATAAAAATAAGAGCCTGGACTAAAAATACAACTGCCCCATCACTGACAGCACTTGATGCATACAGGCAAAAAACATAATAGAATTTCAGGGGCCAGAGCATCCAGACTGAGACAGATCTGGTTGTAATAGCATTTTAACCCCCCTCCAAATGTTGTTTGAACAGATTTGGCAAAAATTGGATTTGACATGTTGTATGGCTGTCCAAAAATCAATCTGTCTACAATATAAAAATGCCAAAAAATGTATTTGTGCTGGCAGTGTGAACAAATCTAAAGTAAGTCGAATCTAATTTGAAAAGATTGTGTGTGGCGTGTCCACACAGCCCTGAAAAAAAATCAGATCTGTATCATATAAAGGCTTATTTGACTCACTTGAGCCTGATATTGTAAACTTAGCCTAATGTTAATGTGGTTGACGGTCATGCAGTGCAATGTTTCTATGTCTACCAGGAAGTGCCAAGGCTGTTAGAACCTCTTTATTAAAACTTTAGATTTTGACAGACATTTTGAAGGATATGTTGGTCTACGAATATTTTGCACATGGAGTCTATACGTATTATTGTAGTGAAATATATTCACACATTTTACTTTTTACTTTTAAGTATTTTTTTTCTACCAATTCTTAAAGTTTTGTTAAGTTTTTTACCAATTTTTAAAGTCTTGGTTAATTTTTTTTTTTTTGGATGCATGCATGCAATATTTGATATATAAAGCCCGCAGGATGATACGGTATGCACTGGCTGCATGCTCATGTATGGTTTCATCGTGGTTCTCCTCTTCATTTTGTCCAAAATAACACCCCCCCCCCTTCTCTCTCTCTCTCTCTCTCTCTCTCTCTCTCTCTCTCTCTCTCTCTCTCTCTCTCTCTCTCTCTCTCTGTGTCTCTGTCTCTGTCTCTGTCTCTGTGTCTCTCTCTCTCTGTGTGAGTGAGGAGGCTGAATGAGAGCTGGGCCCTGTATTTAGCATCCAGCGTGCCACTGTGAGAGCCATTAGGACTGAGTCATTGTTTCAACAGCACTGCCAGTGTCACCTGGCTGCCAGCCAATTCGCTGCCCCTCCATTCCTGCCCCACATGCTTGCCAGCTCTATCTTTTATACCAGTCTGCCTGCTTGTCTAAGCTGCTACCAAGCTGCTACACCATCAGTCTAAAACCCCCTTAGCACAGCCATTCCACAGCCAGCATGGGTCTCTCGCTGCTTCTCAATCAGCTTATCGCATTTTGGGAGAAGGGAGTGTTTCTTGGTGCTTTTAATACCTGGACATGTGCTATGGATGGGATTTGATGGCTTGAACTTTAAAACGAATGGAATGATGTCACCCAAGTTGAATGTTTTTGATAATTGTAGACTTTTTTTGTTTGTAGACTAGCTGTTGGGCCAATATGTCCCACTTTTTATATTCCAAGTGAAGAAGGGGAATAAAAACTAAAAATTTAATTAGGGCTGTGTATCACCACTGATTTACAGAACCATTTAGATTCCAATTTGCAAGGTCCAAAAATGATTTGATTTCCGATGCAATGTGATTTGATTCAAATTTGATTAATTTAGGGATATTATAACTACAAATTGTGTTGGTTCAGAAAGAGTTTTAAAAGTAGAGTTTTAGAGCATTTTAGAGCATTGGAATTTATGTGGAAGGGCCGAAAGGTGAAAGGGGAAACGCTAACGCTAAACGCTAACATGTTGTTTAAAATTGGGATTGTAAAATTCTGTTTCGTTGATAGCTGTTTCTACTGCATAGTTGGCACAATCTTTTTAGAATAGAAATCATTTTCTGAGGTAACCTGTGTAGAAACTGTAATATTACATTATGATCATTGATATCTTATCAATATCAATATTGATCTACCACAACCCTAATCCTAGGTTAGCATTGTTAGTATTTTCCCAGGTTGGCAAACACATGTAAACAAAGACTGTGCAAAACAGTTTAATAGTAATGTGTGTAGGACTGATTTAATGAGACACAAATAGGTGCTTATAAACTGTTTACTATTAATGAATAATACGTTTTAGTTTCTTAATGTTGCTGTGCATCACAATCGTCTTGGATCCTGGGACTGAGATTAGGTTGGCTCTCTCTTAAGTTTCCAAGAAGGAAATCTGACTTGTTTGGTTTATTCTAGATTAAATTTCCTACTTGCATGCAGCATTAGCTATAGGGAGCAAGTTTGAGTTTAAGACCTTTTGGCCCACCACACTCTTTATTGGATGGAGAAAAGTGTTTGTACTCTCTGTACCAAAATCTAGATGATTTCTGCTATAGTTTTTGGGACCCAGATTCTGGTTGTGTTGAAGGCAACTCCATAGAGCTGTGTTGCAAAGAGGACTTTCTGAGATTAGCTTTACTTTAGAGGCTGTTCTTTTCATGCCTGTCCTCTCTCTTAGGTTCATGCTGAATGGAAAACTACTTGTGAAGGAGGAATGTTTATGTTTATCCGCACTAACTGTGCCGGAGGTCTCAGTCAGCGGTGCAGTTTGTGGAAGCAGTGGCCGTGCTTCTGTCTGGGTCACTAGCTGACTGCTAGTGTTCCCAAATGACTCCGTCTCCTTACAGCACTCTCCCACGAGTCTTCTGACCATCTGTTCAAGAGAGAGTCTCGCACTGGGAGTGGACCATATATCCCCACTGACCAGATCTTTACCCCTGCTGTAGTTTGTCCATTAGTCTGCAACAGATAATGATTTATGAAAATCATGTTTAAATATGGTGTTGCACTGCAACTGAAAAATATATATCAGACAAGATATATATCCCTTTCCGGACTCCGGACATCTGGACGGCAATTGAAAAAACAGGAGGACCAGTGAGTTGTTTGGCTTTCTTGGTCACATGACATTGCGTTCAGTAGCTCCTCCATTTCCACTTGCTGTTGTGTTGACGTGTATCTTCGTGGAAACACGCGACCAAACTATAACTATTCCCTCATTCTCTACATCTGTAGCTTTTGAAATAAGACATAAAATTAATTATGTATCTCATAAATATTTATTTGTTAAGCAATGCTATTTAACTCAAACATAAAGCATTTTACTGGAGTAATTTTGGTTAGAAATTTACCCCAGTATCACAGTAGTTATACTGCCGCTGCTGAAACATCGTAACATACATGGATACACTGTAATATGACTTAAAATGAGTCATTGTTCAGTATAAATTATTTGGACATTTTACAATTACTTGGGGTTATTTGATAGTTAGAGCAATTGATAGAAAATTTTGTTATAGGCACAGTGCCTGTAAAGTAGGGCGGGAAAAAAAACTGACATTGCGGTACATTTATATTCTGAGAATATACAGCTCTGGAAAATAAATAAGAGATCACCTAAAAATGATGAGTTTCTTTGATTTCACGAAATTGAAAACCTCTAACCAAGTGGAAGATGAATCACAAGCCATCAAACCAAGCTGAACTGCTTGAATTTTTGCACCAGGAGTGGCATAAAGTTATCCAAAAGCAGTGTGCAAGACTGGTGGAGGAGAACATGCCAAGATGCATTAAAACTGTAATTTAAAAACCAGTTTTACTCCACCAAATATTGATTTCTGAACTCTTAAAACTTTATGAATATAAACTTATTTTCTTTGCATTATTTGAGGTCTGAAAGCTCTGCATCTTTTTTGTTATTTCAGCTGTTTTATGCTTATTTATTTGTTTTCTGCAAATAAATGCTCTAAATTTACAGTATTTGGATTTGGATTCTGTGCACGATTGGGGGAAAAATAAAATGCACTGAAACTAAAATTATGTAGCCGAATTGCAATTTATTTTTATTTTTTTTATTTATTTATTTTTTTTTTTTGAAGGTTTTTATTTGATTTTACCACTTTTTAAAATATTGCTTATATTTAATTTATCTTAAAGTTTTACAAAAATTAAGAGCAAGAAATGATCTGACAGTACACGTGATATTGCACAACCTTTGATGTGACTGCATGTTGCATATGCTCAGATTGCGATGGTCTTGTGTATTCCTTCTATAAAGCATTGTCTTTAGGATGCAGTTGTAGCCAGGAACACTGATTAACCAGTGACTGGTGACTTCCAGGCATGTGTTTATTTAATAACGTAAGACAATTGGTCTCTACACATAAAACATTAATGAGATTATTTTTTCTTTGTGTTTTGCTGGTTGGCTGTTGCAGTCTTGCGTGACTTGAAGACACATTTGGTCAGTCTGTTGATGGGTTGTCCCTCTGCTAATAACTCTTCTCTTCATTTTCTTTGAGGGCCCTCAAAACATTGAACTTCACCAAGGTTTCTGCCTAAGCTTGTTTGAGGCTGCAGTGCCTGGAGCTTCTTCACTGAACTGGGTTTAGTTTTCTGCGAATTATAGCCGTGTCCCTTTAGGCCATTTGCACATATACACGCACACACAGAATCTGAGACCTGTTCTCCCACTCTATGAGCACCAAGAGGGAATTCACCTTTCAAACACTCCTCACCTCCTTACCTAAAACTCTGCAGTATGATTAAAGCGTTACACATCAGCTCAGTCTCTGACGGGTGGCATTTACTATCTAGTCTCAGCAGTAACCATCCCATCTCCCCTCTGCCTCGCCCCCACCTCCACCTTGACATGGTGGAAACGGTATAATTATTTTATTTGTTTATGTGTGAGCTCAGATTGTTTCCAGGGCTTCTGTGAGAATGTGGCTATTATGCAGGTGGCTGCCTGACAGGTGCTGTGAGTTATTGTTTAAATTGCACTCAGCCAAGTCCCCATTCCAGATAGATGATTCACCTAAGCCAAACTTTGCTAACATCAGCAGCCCTCAGTTGCCCAGATTCTTGTAGCCAGACTCATTCAAAAGTTTTATATTCGTGACTCAGTGTCTGTCTGTTGTAATTTGTAGTATAGTAGTGTTTTTTTTAATGTATGTAATTGCTTTATTGTGCACTTGATCTTTTGCCATTCAGTCAGTTATTAGTAATCCTTGCCTTGTTGACAGTGTAGATTAGTAAATAAAGAGTAGAAGGAAAAAGAACGTTGAGTCAAAAGGCTAATCAATACATATTTATATTTGAGTCGATTTAAACCTGGGATGATTCATGTGAAACAAAGGGTGGAGGTTGGTGAGTAGGCCTCCTCTTATGCTCAGCATTTGTCAGTGGGTGAATTCTATCTGGCATGCTTTACAGAGGCTGAATCATAGCTGAGAGTTAAAGGGATCAGTCAGGAAATGATGGCTATAATTTACAGTTTGTTTTGCAGGGTCATTTAGGGTTATTTCTGTATAGTGTTTGATGTACACATTATCAGTATATCGTGATTAATTCTGAATTGCAAATGACTGATTTTTCCATAAATAACAGACACAACAGGCATTTTTATTTGATACAAGCTAGGGATGCGCTTATATTTTTAGGGATGCCCTGAAATATTAAAACCTTTTTTAGGCCTACTATGAAACCAAGCGACCCGGTTAGAACGTGTATGTAATGTTGAAGGCTTTGATTGGGCTGGGGTGAAATGTTAACTGTTTTTCACAGCTGGATTACTCGCCAAGTTGAGGACAGACTGATGTCCCTGTCAGAACTCTGTGTAACTTTGTGATACTATAAGCATTATGATACAGGGCCCAAGTTTAAATCGTTAAACTGTATTACTCAAAATCCTTTTTTCCAAAAATCGACAGTGTGCCTTATAATCCGGCGCACCGTATCTATGAATGTTACCAGTTAGGTTGTAAGAAACAGTTAAGCTACTCTGCTAAAGTACAGTGGTATAAAGTAGTTTTAGAGAAGTTGGACCAAGGCTGGAGCAGTATTAGCATTAGATGCTATCCACAGAGGTGAGCGTATCAGACTGTAGCATTTAACATTAAAGTTTACCTTGTTAAAACAAGCTATGTGGTAAGAACCGCTAACTGATAGCACCCTGGGTTAACAAAAAGCTCAAGGTTCCTCTTTGTAGCGCTGTCGTGCAGCATTTACTAGCACTAGCAGCAGTGCCAACCGCAGTTAGCAGCGCTACAACCACGCTAAAAAGCTTACTGTAAATAACCAAAGTGATTTACTCACCCAAATAAATCTAGTACATTGTTGCAAAACAAGATATTGTTATACTATACAATATATTAGCATCTGTAGAACTGGGTCTTCCCACTATCCTGTGGCTATTAAAATCTCTCCTGTCTGTTGATCACTGTAGGCTAACTCTGGCATCTTTTTGCCTCTGATTTGTATTTCTAAAGCCAGGCGGACACTGTGCGATTTTAGCCCGATTTTAAGCCCGATCTGGTCGGATGCGACTGAATTTCATGATCGGGCCGAATTTTAGCTTGATCGTGCGTCGTTTGTCGTGCAGTGTGAGAGGGGAAGCGATGTCCGATTAATTGCCCATACGAGCTGCGAATGAGCAGTCGGACGCGACCAGGGATTTCTGACATGCCAGAAATTTTGGTCGCTTGTCTCACAGTGTGAGCTGTTTTGCGGGCCGATTTCTTAACGTCACGACCTGTTTTCCCAAACATCTGCACAGTAACTATATATAATTATTAGTCATATTTATTTCTGTCAGTTATAAGGATTTATATTTATGTTCGGTACACAGACTTATAGCTTAATATAGCAGACACAGGCATTCTGCTGTTTAAGAATTTCAACAGATGCTTATTCTCAGTCAATAGCTGGAGTTTTTGAAAAGAAAAATTAAAAGAGAAAATATCTTTGACAAACATAAATTTATTTTATTTCACTTTGCTATTATATCTGAAAAATAAAGCACATTGTCAGCCTCTGATGCTGCCCGTCAATTATATAAAACTTAAAACATGCACAGAAATATAAAGCTATATTTTATTATTCGTTTCTTTTCGCCAGGGCAAATTTATTAAAATTATAAATATGTTAATTTATTAATTAAAATCTCGTCCAGTGCTCAAGAATATTAGCCACGCAAAGCCAGCTTAGCGCAGCGCGTGGCATTGCGCGCGGCATTGCCCGCATAATAACCTCTGTCTTCTAAAATAAACGTTTTAATAAATAAGGTCGGAGAAGTGTAGTAAAATTAGTGCTATTAAACTTACTAAAGCTAATAAATGTACTGATAATTATTCAAGATAAATCAGACAAAATGCGCTGCGCCTCTCTCTCGCTCTCTTTCGCAGCGCGGAGCTGAATTCAGCGCGAGGCTACAGAAACTCAGTTCAGTTGAATAAAAATAAGTAAGGGCCTGTAAGTACAAGCAAAGGACCTGTAGTAAATATTGTCAAATATAAAGAATAGTTTGAGGTTTTGGTGAGCTGTTTTCATGATTTGAAACTGAAACTAACTGAAACTTTGATTAATCTGCAGAAAGCCTGGGTTATTTTAAACGAATTTTTTATGAGTTTATATTTTATATTTTTTATTTATTCATTTTAATTATTTTTATTCTTTTATTAATCAAATCATTAAATATATATCTTCATAAGATATAAATTTTTTACCTTTTATGTCAATTTTTATTATCTTTTTTTAAGGTCCTATTTTTCCTTTTTTACGTATATATTTTATTCGTCTATAATAAATGTCAGTTTTTATTTCTATTTTTTATATATTTTTTAAATCCATTTTAAACTGTTAATGCTCAGCGGCACTGTAAATGAGGGTCCCTACCCAGTGTGAATAACCGATTAATTGTTTAATATTCAGTGTTTCAAAACCAGTTTTTACATAAACAATAAACAGAATAAAACATCAAATTATTTTATTTTATTTAAGCTGCTGGTGTTTCTTTCGCAGCCTGACGCGCAGTCATTTTTCTATGCGCTCTCCTTCTGTAAAACGGACAACCCGTAGAGTCCACGTCGCCTCAGCCACCTGCGAGTCCATGTACGTCTCTTCCGTGGACTTTCAGCGCACAACAGGGCACAAATAAGTAAAGCTAAGCGCTTTCTTTTGCAAGGCGTTGTGTTGAAGCGAGAAAGCAAAGAAAGCTCCGCCTACGGGCTGCGTTTAGACGTGCAGTGTAAGCTCCCCCGTCGCAGCAGGTCAGTCGGACCGTACAGTGTGTGCAGATGAATCGCAGGCGTTGTTCATACACGACAAACGATTCAAACGTGCAGTTTGAGCTCTCCAGAACGCATCCGATTAAAAAAATCGCACAGTGTCCGCCTGGCTTAAATCCAGTGACGTGCCACCACTGCTAAAAACAATTATAACATTAAACACTGTAACATGGCCCTAATACATAATACATAAGTAATTAACACATAAACAATACATAAACTTCTCTTATTTGGCTAAACACTGAATGACCTTCTTTTTCTGTTTTGTTAGGCATATATTTTTGGTTGGCAAATATTTAGTTCATTCTAATTACAAGCTGATTGAATTGTTCATTTGGTTTCATTTGGTTTGATTTCTCATCCACATTGCTTCCATGTCTTGGACTGCATGGGGCAGAGTCACATGACTACAAATATGTATTTTAAGAGTACCATTCATGAAGATCCACAGTGGAGAAAGTTAGTAAACTATCTATTAAATCTATTAAAATCTATTAATAAACAATTAACATTAGATTGGTAAGAGGCTCTGAGTGACTGAATGACAACATAACGTAACATACACATAATCATTTATACAGTTAGTGGATATTTGCTATAGTGGAGACTGGTGCTGCAGTCAACTGCACTGGGCTTTGCTTGTGAAAGATTACTCATAGTGAATACACTTATTTCATAAGCACATTCACAGCGTGGAAGTAATTGAAGCTAGGTTGGATTTTTATGAAGAGCACTATCTAAAAAGCTGTACTTGAGCAAGAGCTTGCCATCATGGTTCTGGTGTTTAGTAGTAGTTTTAGCACACCCTTGCAAGGCAGAAGAGCATCCGTGTTACACAAGCAGCCCTTGTAGTGTGAGGGGAGGAGGGCACAGTAAGAAGCAGTGAGGGGTTAATTTAAATTTGTATATTAAAACACAGCACGAGAGTGAAGAGCTTTATCCTATCAGGCTAGTCTCATTGGTTGTGTTTGTGCTTTATAGTTGCATGTTCTACTATATAATAATAGGATAAAATAATGTGTTTGTAAATATTTTTCTTTCTTCCATTTATTTCATTATTACCCTTCTCATAGCAAAATGATTTCCCCATTTCCAAATAAATAAACTGCTCTTTGTACAGTAAAGAGCAGCCAGCATAGATCCTGTGACATTCATGCAGTATTGATGGAGAACTTTCCTCTAAGCCCTCACAGACTGCTCATTCACTGTGGGGCCAGGTAATATGAGACACACACACACACACACAGAATGGTGTGGTGTGGTGTGCTCGCATTGTCCTCACTTCATTCATGTGTGGATGTCAGCCGTAGATCACTCTTTCACAGTGCTGATAATAACGCTTAGTCTATATCCTGTAATTAATATTTATATTTTTTTACCAGTGCTGTTTAAACTGTAGTGGTCAAAATTACAATATTATCACAGTTTATTCATTCATTTGTAGGTTTATTGTGCTTTGTCTGTGCTATATCTAGACTCCTCATTAAGAAGATAGTTCTTAGTGATGAGTGAAAAATAGTGCAGAAGGCAGTGTCTTATTGCAATAATATTCTAAATACAATTAAAGGTTACTAATAGCGATAAATAATTTAGATTAAATTTAGACTGATTTATTTATGATTTATTTATATTTATTGAGAAACTCCTGGAGTAGTCATATTAAACACAGGCATATCACCTGTGTCATAATGTGCCGAACATCTCTTTATGGAGCTGTAGAGAATCTCATTGGTTTTCTTGGATAATTTATCCCATTTAGCACAAAAATTCTCACAGAAAGTTTAGTGTTAGGGGGGAGTGATTATAATAGTGTGTTAAAAAGCATCTCACACATTTTCAATCAGAGGATACGTCTGGCTGCTTATGGCATAGAGACTGTGCTTTCAATGCAACCTCTTGAGATGGTAGCAGTATTGTCCTGTAGATGACAAATAAATTTGCACTGTAGTCTTTTTATCTGAAATCCATTTTTATGCATTTTTATGTGATTCTGCCTGTATCTCCACATGGCAGAAAAAATAGGGCCCTGTTTTTACATGAAGAATCTCAAAAATAGGTACTGCTTATCAGATCAATGCTTGAAAAATGTGCAGCTTTAAGCTATCCACAGTGCCTGTGGATAATTCCCTGTATGTTTTAATAGAAATTACTATAGAGACATGAGACTACTCATGGGATATTTTGAAAGAAATGATTACATTACATTTCATTTAATTGATTTGAAAGTAATTGCAGGAGCAATCTGATATCTCTGCAAATGAGTGCATATATATGTGTGTGATATATTTTTCTGATAATAGAGGCATAGTAGAGTCACCCCACTTGACTATCCTGTCCTGATTGTAGAGGCACAGAGGCTGCTGGAGGGAGCAGCAGTCTATTACATAAGAGGGTCAGTGAGCTTTTAGTATGACAGTCTGGTTCTCTGAGGACACGCACTGGTCAGGACAGAAACCAGGAATGTTGTTTAGCTTCTCATTTTTTACCGGGCGAATGATGTCTATATTGTAGTAATTAAGAACTCTAATTTGTACACAGTGATATTCTATATTTTTTAAATTATAAAAACATAAACCGCTCTGGGGAAAAAATGAAGAGACCACTTCATTCCACTTTCTGAATCAGTTTCTCTAATTTTGCTATTTATATGTATATGTTTGACTGAAATAAACATTGTTGTTTTATTCTATAAACTATGGACAACATTTCTCCCAAATTCCAAATAAAAATATTGTCATTTAGAATATTTATTCGCATATATCAAAACAATGCAGAGCTCAAATAATTCAAAGAAAACAAGTTAATATTCATAAAGATTTAAGAGTTTAGATATCAATATTTGGTGGAATAACCCTGGTTTTTAATCACAGTTTTCATGCATCTTGGCATGTTTTCCTCCACCAGTCTAACACCCTGCTTTTGGATAACTTTATGCCACTCCTGGTGCAGAAATTCAAGCAGCTCAGCTTAGTTTGATGGCTTGTGATTATCCATCTTCCTCTTGATTATATTCCAGAGGTTTTCAATTTGGTAAAATTAAAAGATTTTCCAGAGCTGTAAATTTGATAATAGTGATATTCTGTTTTGTATATGTCTTGTTTTGTGTGCTTGTTATTCGCAGTAAACAAAACATTTTTCAAGGGTCTTTTTGTATAATGGTTTATTTTTTTACATCAGTTTGTGTTAGTGCTCTCAGCATTAAAGCATTTATGCATGGAATTGATCTGGAAACATGAACGCGTTTATTGTTTAATCTTTAACATGAATCATTTTAGCTACTTTACCCACAGCTTTTTTCACATTCACTCTTTTTTTTTCGCTTTGTCAAGACTGTTCAAAAGTTCAAAAGCTAGATTACTGTTTATTATTGTTTAAATGTGGATTAATTCTCCTAAATTCTCCTTCGGTATGACACTCTATCGCTCTCACATGCTCTCTATCATTAAAAAATACCCCAAAATATTATATTAATTGTTTAAAAAAACTATTTTTGTGATTTAATACTATTATTTAGAATGATTGACACCACTAATATAAATATATGTTTATATACATTATGTATATCCATTTGCCACTATTAATATTTGAATGCCCATTATTTAAAGAGTAAGGCTTAAAAAAAGCGGTTGATTTAAAAAAAAAAAAAAAAATAAAAAAATAATCACAAAATGTTCTGTGATTATTCTCAATTAAACAGTAGACACCACTAGTTTCCATTCATACACTAAATATGCTCCTCTTTACTATTGTGGTAGATTTTTTTTATTATTGTTTTATATTCAAAATAAGAGTCTTGGTGTATTTTTTTTTAGTTTTTTTATTTATTTATTCTGATGGTTTGAAACTCTAATTAATAATTCAGCAATAAAATGTTTTTAGTTTTGTGTTATGTTGCCAAGAATAATATTGTCCTCATATTGACCCTGAATTATATATTTTTAGAGCTGCATCGGCCACCTTAAGATTGTAGAATTGGTTCTACAAAGTCTGATGTCAGGATTCATAATCAGTGAAGTCAAACAAATGCCAAACTTGCATCTGTTAAAGGAAGTGTATCCTTAGTGTAGCATCATGACTCAAACTCCAGCATTGCTCAATGAATGCTTGTGTGGCAGCAGCATAGTTTTCACATGACAAAATATGACTCATCCTGTTCTCTACTGAAACCATGAGACAGGCTTTAGCACAGCACTGCGGGATTGCCCTCAGAGCAAGATCACACCCCTGACAGCACTGCATCAGACACATCAAATGATTCTGTATTTTCACTGTTATCTGAAGTGAGATATATAGCTTATGCTAATAACGTCATTATAACTATAATATTGGTTCAGCCTGGACCAGCAGCAGAGTTTCACCCTCAGCGTGTGACGAACTGTTGCTCATGACAGTTCACAAACCGCTGAATAATGTCCCATGTTACTCAGCCCAGTATATTTGTTTTGGGACCTGATGTCTCAGGATGCATTAAGTTCTGTCCTCCAAAGCCTTTAAATCCCTGAAGGCTGTCTGCTCGGTTTTGATTGGGTAATTAGCTGTACTGACATTTTGTCTTTTTGTACGGAGGAGTATTGATTGGGAATGCCAGAGTTGTGAAAAACTGCACTGCTGAGTTGAATCATCAGCGTTGAGGGTAAATGTGTATTCTTTATTGGACGCCATCTAGTGGTCTGAATATGTAACTACTTAATGTGAATCATGAAATGATTTGGTTGTCTCTGCAGCCATCTAGAGGCCATTAAGCAGAAGACAGATAGAAAAAGAAAACTGGAACAGATAGAGCGAGTGAGCTCTGGAAAAAAATAAGATGCCACTTAAAAATGTGGGTTTCTTTTATTTTCCCAAATTGAAAACCTCTGGAATATAATCAAGAGGAAGATGGATGATCACAAGCCATCAAACCAAGCTGAACAGCTTGATTTTTTTTTACTTTGGTGGAATAAAGTTATCCAAAAGCAGTGTCTAAGATAATGGGACGATACACTTTTTTCTGCTCCGATCCGATTCCGATATAAAACTGAAAAAAATAAATAAATAAATAAAAATAAAAATAAAACTGCCGATACTAATAAAAATACCAAAACTTTTAGTTTATTATTAGTACTATGATTAAGGTTACATAATGAGGCTGAAACAGACCACACAGCCCTTTGAAGAGTTTTCACAAGTGCATTTAATGTAAATGCATTCAAAAGTCTTTTATTTGACACACTTTATATACAAATACACAATAGTTTACTTTCAAATTAAATGTTTAAATATTTATTAAACATTTTTTAAAAAGTTAAATATTAAATATGTTAAATATTAAATACAGGGCATTTTTTTTGCAGGTAACGTAGTGGATTAACTGCAATAGCTAACGGCTATCCAGCGGTGCTAACTGTATTTCCGAGCTGAATTAATCACTGTTTTTTTTTAATAACAGATTGATTTCTTAGTGCTGGTTAGAGTTGGTAGGATCTGTGGTTTGTTATTTGATGTGAATTATGGCTTTAGTTTACTTGAGATAATTACTTATTACATTTACAATGCCGGAATGTATTGGTCGGGCCGATGCTAGCTATGCTAACAGTCTGCAGATGTTGATGGAGATGGCTAACGGCTAACTGGCGATACTAACTGTGTTTCCGAACTAAATTAATGACTCTTTTTTAATAACAGGTGTGTTTGTGCTGTTTAGTGTTTGTAGATCCTGTGGTTTTATAGGAAATGTGGATTATGACTATAGTTTACTCCAGTCTGTAGTTAATACCTTTACAACACCAGAATACAGCTGCTGTCTGTTCAGTGCTAGCTAGGCTAACAGACTGCTTGTGTTAAAACTCTAGAGATAATTGACTTTTTTTTGTAGACACACAGTTAAAGTTTACTTAATTAGCCGCAGACTGAAGCTGCTGAGGGTTCAGGGTAAACTGTTAAACTGGAATCCGGATCAGTGATGCGTTTCATGTTAACGTTACAGCGGGTTTATTGTCCAGCTCAAGCTGCGGACTGGAATATGGATCTGTAAGTGGATTGGTTGCGCTCACCCGATATCCTATTCGTTGAATTACGTCAATATCGGCTCCGATACCGATATTGTATCGGATCAGTCCCATCTCTAGTGTAAGACTGGTGGAGGAAAACATGCCTAGGCCTGTCACAATAACTACATTATCGACTTATCGTTCAATAAATTTACATGACTTCAATCATTTTAATGATCGTGATATCGTGCATTGTGTTGGCACTTAAAAGATGCATTAACATATTTTGTGACTGTGGTTTTTTAGGGTTCTTGGAAGAGCTCCATCTGTTGCTGCATGTGGGTAATGCAGTTTAAGTTTGCTGTTATTGAATGGATTATCACACTTTTTTTTCGATGCATTTATCATGAAACATTTTGATGAATTGCACGGCCCTACTAATATATCAAAATACATATTACAGAAAAAAAACATTTATTTTGCAGTGTCAGATTTTCTTGTGTTGTGCAGCTCTGCTTACAATTTCCAAATACAGAAATTTAGAAATCAGAAATATATAAGGAACATTTCTATATTTTGTGAGCTCTTTGGGTCCTATGATATGCAGTTGGCCTAAAGGCTCAGTTATATTTCTGATTCAGGCGTGTCCAGTGTTCTTTATTTGGCATACATGTTAAGCAGTTCATCCACTAGAGGGCAATTCAGAGTCAGACAACAAACATGGTGATGATACTGGACTTGAAAGATGAAAAACTGTGCTGTAAAGCCTATGTTGTAACTTTATATTCTGCCTGTCTCTTAGTTGTTGTGTTCATATAGACCACTAATATTGTCATTCTGTAGTACTCATTATGCCCATATTTGGAATTTAGATTTGAAGCAGGATTTGAAGCAGATATTTGGCACTTCAGGTCTAACCCTCATTTTGATTGGTAAAAATGGAGCCAGCAGTGTTTGGGGGACATAGATATATTTTGACATTTCACTATTCTGTATTGATTCTTAAATATTCAGTGCTGATTTTTACTTATTAGTTTATATGTAAAATATATAATTATATATAATATAGAATATATTATAAACAATATATATATATATATATTCTTGCTTACAGCATGGACACATGTCTTCATGTATTAAATCATAATAATAATCCCTGCATTGTCATGCGTAATGTATTGCCAGGTTCTTGCCCATACCTATCTCCAATGTGTATCACTAACTTATTGTACATAGTGCTGTATCACCATGGCCATACCACATGCCTAAATTGCGCACTTACCTTGAAATATTTTGACTTGTTAAAATGGACTTGCTTAATATGTTTTTTTTCATCTGCTGGTCAGTATTTGTTATTGAAAAAAGCTAAGTGAGAAAAAGATGTCCTGATTCTTCAGAAGGCATAAAGTAAAAAAATAAATTGACACTAGATTGCAAGATTCTATCTTTTGCAGTTTGTAGTTAATGCTAAAAGAATTTAGGCCCAAAGCACCCTGCACAGTGTTTTTAAGATTTTCTTTTAGCAGTGGCAGTCTTGTCAGAATCTGCCTTTGTTGAGATTAAAATATATGAGCTATACATGTCTGAAATAGTTACATTAGCTGAGGTAACTTGGATTTAGCATTTTAGTACCTATAAAGTGGCTGCAAAGTTAATGTAGTGAAAACACTGCAGCAGTAATCAATAGTTACTACTTGTACGCTTTTAATTCTGTGAGTTAATTGGGCTGTCTTGCATGGTGTGGAGGTAAAGCTGCAGATTTTCAGTGATGTTTAGGTTCGGACACTATAAGGGGTCATGGCAAAAAGCATTTTTGAGATAAGGTCACAGGAAAGGGTATTTTTTTTGTCACAAGGTTGTATCTGAATAACATTGGGAAGTGTAATTGTAATGTAATTATCACTGTATGTAGTTTATAGCCTGCTCATTATGAACAATTAAGAACTAATTGTCCAACTAATATTGAATTATTAATACAGGTGGGTGGTAGGACTGTTTTTTTAAAGTCTAACTGGAGTATATAGTTGCCCCTTTCATTTCATTTATTTATGCTGAAATGTTTTACCTCCTGTGACTTGATCATATATTTTACTGATGTCCTGTAGTGAAAATACATTACTCCCCAGATAAAACTAATTATGTCTAAATAAGAATTTTTGTAAGCTTTCTTTGTTTTTCAGATTTCAATCTAATCTCAGTCATTCCTGGTCATTCTTGTTGTCTAAAATTTATAAAAAAAAAAAAAAAAAAACGTATTGTTTTTTTCCTGCTTTGTGAGCAGGGATTTAGTGGTTAGTCTATATAATTGAAAATAAGACAACCATTTTTTTTTTACTCTTATTTTGTACGTGAATGTCTTCTGGGTGTTAAAATGGTATTAAAATTCAGCTGTTTCTGTCATTTTGAAGTGACTGAGAAAGCTAAGAACAGAAGCCATACCACAGAAAGGATAGTTGGAAGGGCGAAGTTGGACAAATAATCAGCAGATTATTTGATTAAAAAAAATAATCCATTAGTTGCAGCACGATTCGTATGTATGACATATTTACATTTTTAAAGTATGAGGCAGCTGCTTAAAGGAACCTGTGACTTCTTTTTATTGTTAAAACAGTGTTTGAAGAATCAGAGTATTTAGCTTCTGAAATTTGCATCACCTCAACTCAGATCTTAACAAACAAACAAACATAGTCTTTACAAGCTTAAGTATGTTCTGAGACTGCAGTAGAACGTTCAGTGTGTCAGCAACTCACCCATAATAGATTCAAATGCCACCAGAAAGAGGACTTTACTGTTTGAACACACTGAATTGAGATAAAGGCCTCTATAATTGGAGGAATCTGATGCTAGGTCAGTGCTCACACTGTGAGACTCTTTGTGAATTTGGATCCTGGTGTGCTCAATTTTGTTCACAGCTCACAGCAGTACTGAAGGAAAGCAATGTTCAACTCCATTATTAGACACACCAGACTGGAACATAGTGTGATTACAAGGACCGCTGGGAGCAGATCAAATATAAATGATGTGCTGGTTTCTCAGATTATTTATTCTCATCATCTCATTTTAATAAGCATCTCCACCAGACTTGTGTGCAAGTGTGTACAGTCATTCTTCAGTCCTCGACAGCATTTACATAAGACTTTGAAGTATTTTTATGTGTAGAAGATTTGATATTTTTAATAAATACATCTTAGAGAAGGTCATTCAAATGTTTTATTAATGCTAATACTGCTAGTACTATAATATATTATACTTCATTCTCCTCAGATTATTCTCAGTAATTCCTTTAGTGTACACTAGAGAGCAGACTTGGATCTCCAGAGAGTTCATCTTCATTGTTTATATATTTAAGATCAGCCTGTGCTCCATACATGTGCTTATTTGTTGTTCTTGCAAAGGCATTTCACTTATTTCTGCAGAATGTGGCTCTGAATGAGATGCGTAGACACGTTTTAATGTCTTTTTGTGCCAGTGTGCTCAGTAAGCACAATCACAAACCTGGATCTGATGCAGGTTTAGTTTTTTAGTTTTTGTTTTATATTAACAAATATTTTTAATGTTTCAGTTCATTTTAATAAGCAGTGACACCAGTGATGTCATTAGTGTAGACTTTTGTGAGTGCTAGGGGTGTGCCATATTGCATCGTACACAATAATATCGTATTTTTTTTTAAATATGATATTATACCCTAAAATATCGTGCCATATCACCCATCCCATTTCCCATTATATATCTGCTATATATCTGTCCAGTATCATTTATTTTACTTTAATCCTGGATATATGGAGATATTTGTAGTGTATTATTGTTAGCTTCATGACATTGTGGATTATTGACTTTTGTTACAAATCTGATAAAATTCTTGTATTTTATAATATTTCACTTAGGGGTGTGCAGTATTATATTGCATGTAATAATAATATATATTTTTTTCTTTCAGCGTATATTATATTTTTGAAATATGTTTTTTTTAAATGTTTTGTCATATCGCCAAGAGTATCGTTATCACGAAAATGCCATAAAATATTGTGTGATTTATTTTAGGGCCATATCGCCCACCACTAGTGAGTGCATATGGTCAATCTTTAGTTTTGAATAATAAATCTGAATTGTTAAATAGTCAAAACTAGATTTTGTCATCTTCAAGCCTTTATGCCTTCAAGCCTTCTATAAACAGATCAGTAAAAAAAAAACCCTAAAATATACTGGTATTTTAAACAGAGTTATCTTGTTTACAATTCTGATTTAGTGCAAGGAGGGCTGGGTATTGTTTTAAAATTTGATACCGTTACCGATGCGATACTTTTTCCGTTACCGATGCAATACCTTTTTCTAAATTGTAGCCAAAAAACAAAACAATAATTACTATTATACATTGTTTGTGACTCTTTGTTAAGAACAAAAATCATTGCTTAAACTGCAAATTTAAATTATAATTTTAAATTATATTAGTGGTGTTAATCTTTTAAACATGTATTATATTTTTTCTTTATGCTGCTAGTTCCCTGTATTTTTAAGAGGGGAAAGTTATAATAGTTTATTGGAGTTTAGGTCGGGCAGACTAGAGGTTTTTTTTTATATTGTATTTGACGTGTTTATGCGTGTTTCATGCAAATAATCGAAAACAGACACCACTTTTTTTTTTTTTTTTTTTTTTTTTTAGACCTTTCAGTACCGAGACATATCACCTCATGAATTGTAAATGTGATTCATGACTTTTAATCCTCTTATCTTATGATATGTTAATAATCACAAAAGTTCAGTGTTGTACTTGAGAAAAGAGGTGTGTGTATTTACTCACCTGTGATTTACACAGCATTGAGATTTAGAATCTGTCGTGACATGAACTGAAGAATTCTGTGTTAAATGTTCATGTAAAGTATAGTGAAATACAATAACATTACATGGCATAAAAGTAACCTTTTAAGCTGTGGCCATCAAAAAACACTGTTTCACCACTGAACTTAGTTAAAATGTCATTCTCATTATTGTACCTACATGCGTCATAAGCTGTGGCATTTAGAATCACTGTTCATTGACCCTCATCAGCCTGGAAATTAAATACTCTTTATTACTATGCTCCGCTCACTGTTACACTGGCTACTGACCCATCAAATGTGTAAGGTCACTTCAGCACCGGCGCTTAAGAGCTTTTCTGTTTGGCATTTGTCTGTTTACAGTAGCAGGGTGGATGTTTATGAGGGCAAAAGTTAGTGATGAAAAAGGTTACACTCCTCTTAACTCTGTTTTCTTCTGAGAAATCCAACGGCGTACAAGTTTCGTCTTTCCAAGAAAATATGTACTTTACTGTGCCGTCTGAAGACCTTTCCTCAGAATTGTTAAGATGACTGCAATATTGAATTCTCTATCTCTACCTCGTGTTCTCTTGCTCAAACAATCTTGTTTGGATTCATTAATCAGTAAAGTGTTTCTTGAGAAAAGGTATAAATGTATTTCTTTAGAACACTTTACTGCCTTTATCAAAGAGTAGTTAATTACAGCAACGTGCAGATAAACAGTTAATATCACTCTGCATACATGTATACACAATAGAATTTTCCAACTAAAAAACACACACACAATTATTTCCAGTTTAAACACATGAAACGAAAAGCGGTGAGTAGAGATTCGACTAAAAATGTAAGCAGTGATGTATCTATGGTTTGGGTTCATAAAGAATATTAATTAGAACATAATATTGAATAATTTCTGTCCATCATGTTCTGTGTGCAGCAATCTTAAGCAGCCTTTCAGTTTATCTGATGTTGGTGAGCTAGAGCAGTTTTTAAATGCAAATTAAGTCTAGTCTTGAGGTAAATGGGTAAAAAAGGTTAAGTATTAACAGGAAAATGTGCTCCATATATAGTAAGTAGTATATACTATTTTCTGCAGAGAATAACAACTGAGTGCAGCCTCTTTACCTAATCAGTTTGTAATGTTCCTTCAAATCCATGTTTTTGTGCATACTGCATACTGAAATGGGTGATATTATAAAATACTCTTTGACCGCCCAGCTTAAAATGCTTAAAAATCAGATGCAAATATTAAGACAATTTAGATATTTGGCCATATTTTGATCAAAAGTTTGTGTACAAAAATCCAAAAAAGTCAAAAAATGAGCCCTTATGGCTAACTGGCTATGCTCACTGTTTTCTGAGCTGAATTAATTGCTGTGCTTTGATAACCGATGAACGGCACTGTGCTGATTAAATGGTTGATAAAAAATGTGAATTATGGCTAAAGTTTAATCAAGTCCAAGGAAGGCGATTGAATTAGTGTACAAAAAAAATAGCATAATTAATGCGTTAATTTATCTATTTATAATGTGTGCATTTCAAAAACTTACTAATGTGCTAGTTTACAGGGTAAAATGTGTGATTTATGATGTAAGTGGTAGTGATGACACAGTGGGAAGACTAGATGATGCACTCGATGAGAAATGCCTGGCTGTCTTATGTAGCTGTACCATGGGGACCTTCAGGGTCACAGTGGACCGGTTAGAACTGGATAGGCTCTGCTGCAACACTCTCATTTCTATCCCAACCCCCTTCCCCTCTCTCTGCCTGCTGTGCTCCTAACCCCCACATCAAAACTAAAAACCACAATCAGCTATTATTAAATTAACATCTCCAAGCATATGTTTGAAAAATGGAATAAAACTAATACCTATTTCCAAAATTATTTAGTACCTATGTTTCTTAGTATATTTTTCAAAAGCATACTAAATCTTACATGATGTTGTCCGTTCTCTTATGGAGGTTGGTTGATGGATTCTGTTAAATGCCGTTCATTTCTATTGGAACTATTATTTTACTTTGAATGTTAAATAAAGATGATCTAGTTTGGTGTTGTATCTGATGGTACACATAAGATTATCTATAAGATCAACATCTTACCACGCAACAAACGTTCACAGATTTTTCAGAAACATCCCAATTAAAACACAGACTCAACTCCAGGTTCTTTGCTCTACAACACTGCACTCAGAATTTGTAACATTGAAGTGTGTATTTTCCCTCTTTCAGTCGTGTGCAGTAAACCGTAAGCTCAAAGTTTACTTGATTTATTTTTTTTTTTATCAAGGTTGTCAACTAGTAGCAGCAGTTCTGTACTAAACTATTTATTCTACATTTGTACACCCTATACTGAAGTCAAGATAAATCACTAGAAATAATCTGTTTTGTTTTCAATTTTAAGTTAAGTTAAGCATACATTTGCGCTGTACCTGTGCCCACTCTGGTCATGCTATTGAAAGCCATGGGATTTTTTTTTTCTAGAATTCAGATCATTGTGCTCTGAGAGCTCACTCAAAGTACACTCCAAATGCTTTGACCTAAAGGCTGAAACTGCTGGAGTGTTCTACAGCAGTTAGCCATTTGAAATGCTATCCATGGTAAGAGTTTGGGGCACAGGCTGGTATTATTGCCCTTATTTAGTCACATGACTGTATAGTTATATCTGTCTTCAGGTGCATTCTTATGCACTGCTGAAGATTTTAGTTTTAAAAATCCCTATGGAAAGAGTCATAAAAAGGTCATAAATTAAGGCATTTTATATAGCTATGTAAATTTGTCTTAAAGTATCTTAAACTATCTCTCAGATGTCTTAAAATCAGTTTTGTTTTTGTTTTAGCTCCTTACAGCTCTTATTTCTTTTTTATTTTATATACCAGTGAGTTTACTGATTTATTGCTAGACTGAACAAAACAGAACCAATGGCAATATTTTTGGCTTTATTGCTATTTTCAATTATCTTTATTACTTGCATTTTGATAGCCAATGCGATACTGTAGGCATTGGGAATTGTAAGGATTAGTACTGCCAATTTTTAGCTGAATTCTATTTACAGTGTATTAACAGTTCCACTTTTGTTTGTTTGTTATTGTGACATTTCATTATTATGTTTGCCTATTGTATTGCAATATGTATTGCGATATTAAAGGCAAGGCCGTTTTAAGTTTATTTATGTAGCACCTTTTATACACAAAGGTCATTCAAAGTGCTTTACAAATTAGAAAATACAAAGACATGTCAAATAAAAATACATGTAAGAGAATAAAAAAAAACAAAGTTGAATGTTTGAATCATGTTTTTTCATACATCATTATATTTAAAAGAAGGAAAATTAACAATTTCCCATGTATTAATTAGAATAAAAGTGTGCGGAGCTGCAGTGTTTTAGGCTGAGCTTAAAATCACATGAGAAGACTTATCGGATGTAAACAGATTTATTGGAAGTAAAAAAAAAATGGTATTAATATAAAATAATATAAAATATTGGAGTAAAATAAACTATTTTAGCCAGGTATAATCTGCCTCTCATAGATGTGCATATTGCAAAAAAAAAAAAAAAAAATCCCCATAAGTGCAGATACCATGTTTGTTTTACTCTGCCTTCCAGGAAAAAATTATCATCGCCTCTGTTGAATAGTCTCTCCTGGTCATTTGGCCCGTGTCAAAATGGACTGGGACTTTTTACACATCGGTGTGCAAACACTTATCCCAGCCTGGAACAGTACTTAGGGATTAAGCCCTGATTATGGTAAAGATGCAAGCGTCACAGCTCTGCGTCTGATGTAATCCTGTACAGTAATCAGGGATACTGTTCTCTATTAACACTGAGGTAAAAGAGAGGCAGTACTGATCAGGGATATGACACACCGGTGTCACAGTGCTAACTGACATGATATGTTGACAAAGTCAGCAAGAGCTTTACAGCATGTGACTGAAATGACATTGCAGGAGTCTGAAGAGACTTTCCATTCATTAGCAGAAGTAGCTCCTTTATTTACCTGCCAGCCAAGTTTAATCCCCTGTGAGAAACCTAAGCACCTTAACATCTGAATAGAGCTTTGTGGTAGAATCTGTTTGAGTGTAGATTAAACACTGTATTGAGGCTCTTAATGCGATCTGGTTGTTCATCATTTTTCTGTAGCACGCTGCTCGCAGGTTGTAACACACCCTCTTTAATGCAGCGGATGATTGCCAGAAATTTATTTTGCTTTATGCTTCAGCTTGCTCAGACTTGATTCTTATCTGGTAATGACATTCTTTGGTATGTAACATTAAGTCTCAAGGCCATATTGCTGATCTAGTTCACTTGATGGCTGCAGTAAAGTGAAATGGAGTGAAGTCGTCAGGTACTTGGCCTAGTCAGTGCATTTATGGAGCCATTTGGACAAAACCAAAGTTACTTTAAGATTAAGAAAAGGGGTTGTGTGATCTAGTGTTTAAGTTATGCTAGGGGGTCTGCAATATGGCAGTTTTTTATTGTATTGTAATGCTTTTTATCTTGATTAGCGGGGTTGTGTTTCATTTTATTGCAATTTATTGAGAAAGATTGCTTTTTTTTATAGACTTAACGGTAAGAGTTTAGGCGAAACTTATTAATCTGCCACCCATTTTCATATTAAACAATTATAAAAATGAACACTGTGTTTTTGTGAAATGATACAGTATTGCAAACATATCACAAAACTGTGACATATCAATATTTTCATACACCCCTACACTGATGAGCTATATATTTCATTACAAATAGTGTAATGTAGTGTCCTGTGTAATGAAGTGAAGCACATTTTGAATCAAAATCACAGGACTCTTTATGGAATAGTATTAAAATAGCAGTTTTAAAGATTCAGACGCTACTGATTTTGCCTACATATCAAAATAGTGTGTTAAGTGCATATTGTAAAAATGTTTTTGTTAAAATATAGGTCTACAGCGCTGCCACTATGATTGGTAGATCGCTGGTTAGAATCCCGGTTACGCAGCTTCCCATCAGCTGCTGGAGCCCTGAGAAAGCACAATTATACTTACTTTCTCTGGGTGGGTAGTTGGCGCTCTTTTTCCCAGTCACTCCTAGGGTGATGTCGATCAACACAGGGCGTCTGTAAGCTGATGTATCTAAACCGAGTCGCTGCGTTTTTCTCTAAGCACACTGGCTATTCAGCAATGCTAAATCTGCAGCAGTTCCAAAAAAGAGGGGGCTGACTTCACATGTATCGAAGGAGGCATGTGCTAGTCTTCAGCCTCCTTGTATTGTGGCTTCACTTGGGATGGGAGATGTACAGCTGAGTAGCAGTTGAATGGGTGGGACAATCGGCCTAGCTAAATTGGGAAGACAAAATAGGAAAAATGTTCAAATACATTTATATAACAAAAGAAGTAATAATGATGTATAAATTGCCTTTTTTTAAAGATACGGAATTGCAGGGGTTCTCATTTCCTGTTCCCTTTTGCTTGTAGCCATTGGCCAATATCTTTCACATTTTGGACACAAAAAAATGCAGAGCCAGTTCTCTTATTTATTTTGTGATTTGCAACTGCAAACAAACAGCTAGACAAGTTGAAGCTTCACACATTTACAGTCATCCATCATTAATTTCAACCTTCACAAGCAAGCTCTGGAGTCGCGTGCAGGACTGTCGGCAATGAATCATATTTTGTAAGAATTAGGGCAGTGCAGGTGCAGTCATGAATAATTTCCAGTAGTACAGATTTGTGAAACCTATTTACCCCAGAATGTCCCGTGACTTTTGCCATGTCTCGTAAAAGCTCACTGCCCTGCCCTGACATATTGGATTTGTCGCAATTGTACTTACCACCCACTTTGTTGTCCACTTAGGGTGATGATAATTTATTTATTCATAGTGCACACATGACACAAGGAATATTAAATGCAGACACATCTTTGAAAATAGAATCTACCATCCATTTGGCATTCATTATTAGACCTCATTCACACAGCCTTGCCATGAGTACACTGGCCAGTGTTCAATCTCACTCCCAATATAACACCTCACAACGTATACAGATGTGGACATTCCCAAGATGTTCCCAGAGGTGACCCTTCACGATCAGTTTACACATCGCTTTTCCAAAAAAAAAAAAAAAAAGCAGACATCGTTGTTATCCCATATATCAAACACAGATTCCATATATTTATTAAACATTATTTTATTCAGAAGCTATTGCAATGCCATTGAGTGCTATGCTTTCATACACAACTTCCATAAGTAAATTTTTCATAAGTTACAGCTCAGTGTTTTGACCACAGCTCCTACTATTGTGATTCCTCATATTGGTTTATTGAAAATTTGATCTCACTCCACGCTCCCAGTCTTTTCCCAGAACACTGGCGCTCTCTTGCCGAGGCATTCTTCAGTCCCGCATGGCCGCGGCTCTCTCTCCAGTAAACAGCACACCTCTGTTCTCCTGCCAGGCTTGCGGAAGGAGGCAGTGTGCCCAATCTCCCTTCGCCCACACCCCCTTCCTGCTCTAACAAAAGGGCACAAAGGAGAGGGCCCAGCGAGGGGAGTGCAGGCGTACTCGATATTCCTGCACTAAGAGAGATTAGTGCAAATGGGGGGTCCCTCCCTAAATGAACAGCTGTTATGTAACATAATGGGTACAGACTGTGCTTGCGGTTTCTTTATGCTCGGCGTATGTCAGCTCCGAAAGGGGTACAGAGCAGCCACGAGCTGGATGGAGAACTCTGTTCTCTCACACAAGCAACACCTGAGACTAGTCAGGCTGATGGATAGAATAAGAGATTCCTGAAGACTCTTCTACACTTCTTCACCCACACCTGGCTACTTCTTTAGCCTTTGTATGAACTTTTGCTTGGTTACATTCAGGGATGTTCTGAATGTTTAGCACCTAATAACATTCTACCGAAAATGGCAAAAAATTATAACTGAGGTTTGGATTGAATAAGTTGAATTCATAAAAAGCCAAAATAAATGATTCATTGTTCAGTATAAATTTTCAAGGTCAAGTTATTGTTATTGGTTGGTATATCTTCTGCATAAAAAAAATGTTTAGTTTTCGTGAATCAGCCTTCAGCTAATTGTTTTTTTTGTTTGTTTTATTCCACAGGGATTACATTTTTTTTAAAAAACACATTAAAGCTAATTTAATGTATAGTTTAATTTTAAGGGAAAAAAGTGACAAAGTAAATGAAAAATTTAGAGAAAAAAAAAAAATATATATATATATATATATATATATATATATATATTTCTTTTTTTTTTTTTTTTTTTTTTCAGCCGTCACCCAAATGTTTTATTTTTTTTTGGTTACGGAAAAAAATCATGAAGAAAATCAAATGAAAAATATATGGTTGTATTTGGGTGTTAGAATTTCCGTAGTCCATGTAGGAAACTTTTCTGCACTGAAAGCTTGGAGATCCTCACCAACTCAAAGTTCTGAATCCAAGATGGCTACTCAGCCAGCCCCAAGCAGAGTAGTATTAAACAGTTTATTATTACCTCTCTCTGTTAAATCAGTTGTAAACACAGTAATGTCCAATTTCTATCCGTGGACATGTTTTCATTGTGTTTGGATCCACAAAATACTGATTGAAACTGAGTGAAAATACTGTTTGTCTTGTAACAGTGGTAATCTGGGACAATGCTTTAAAATTATAACCTGGGTCATAAAAAGAGAGGACTATTTTGATTGGGTTCGCTGTAAACGATTGGTAAATAATTGTCAAGCTAGATATAGTAAACTCTGTCAACTCTGGTGTGGTGTAACTCCCAGCTCCAAAATCTGAGATAAATGTAATGCATTAGTCCTGAGCTAATTAAGCATTTTTAATGCATGGCCTACATGTGTATGAATGCCCGTCTCCCAGTTTGGGTTTTGGGGCTTTTGGTCTTTGTGTTTGTATAGATGATAGTTTTACCTTTGTGGACTAACATTAAAAATCAAACTACAGATGACAAAGAAATGGTTCAAAACTAGGTTTACCTGTAAATGAAATTGTTTGCTTTGGGTTGAGTTGGTTCATTGAGTGAATCAATGATTCAATACATTGTTTACAAGCCCATGCCACTGGATAATATTTTAGAACACAGGTTTGTGACTGACTCATTTAACGTATTATTACTCAATTGTCAAATAAGAAACTTTGAAGGAGAGATTTTTATTGTTTTCCACAATTAATCAAGAATCCTCTCCGGAGAGCCATCTCCGGGGTCATAATTCCAGAGAACACAGTTCTTAGTACTGAGGAGCTTTATGTCCCTCTTGCCTAAGCTTGGCACTGGGCATGGTGCCAGTAGGTTCATACTATTCTTATTGCCCAGTATCATTTTATTTTTTTTAGAATCTACGTGGTACATGGTGTGCATTATCATTTATTGTGTGTCTGATCAGTTCCTTTTTATATACATATCTCTTTTATTTAGTGCATCATATAACAGCAACATATTGAATACACTACTTAGCCATGAGGTGCATCTTTGCCAGTGCTGCACAGTGCAGACCTAAAAGCATTGCATTATATAAATTAAATTAGAATATCATTTGCCAGTTATTAATATGTTGGTGTAGGTAGAACGACATAGGTTTGGTGCATTTCTGTGAGTTTAATTGTATAAATTTGTTAAATTTGATCGGGCAGCTTATCTGATTTCATTTTGAAAAACTGTTTGATTGCATAAAAAATGTAAACATGTGCCTTCCTCCATAAATTTTGGAATTTGATAAACTGACTTGCTGACATAAGAAATTATTACATTAAAAATTTATGTTTATTTTTAAATATAACTTTGCGTTATTTTTTACGAGATTAAATTAGCAATACTGCATACAATACACCATGTTGCATGTAGTAGTGATTTTTTTGGCTTATTTCCATTGTGTGATGCAACACACTGCTAATACGAGGTTCATAATCCCACTTGGATGCTTCTCTAGCGTTGCCGTATGTTATGATTTTGCTGTGGTGTGTTTAGCTTTTAGTCCAGCTGCGACGCTGCAGGTGTGTGTTCACACACAGGACGGCACAAGACTGAGATGCTGTAGCGATAGATAGATAGAGTTTTGAAGGGAGGGCTTTGAGGCCCGAGCAAACTGGATCCTGCCGGTTAGTGTTGCCTGTTAATGTTCCTCTCAGAATTAGGGCAGAGCAGCGGGGAGAGGAACAGTCGTCACGGGCTGACGTGACAGATGGAGAGAGAGAAGGCGGGGCTGTGAGCTCATAGGATCTGGGAAAGTGGACAAGTTGCCCTATAATAGAAAAATGGGCACTAGAAAGAGGAGTGTTGGGGGACGTCATACTGATGATGTTCATGACGGCTAAATATAAGTTTTGTTGTTTGGTTTGGTGAAATCAGTTATGGTCTCTATGAGATCACAGAGAAATGTTTTTCAAGGTCAACATAATATTTATACTGTGCATACACTGTATATTGTATGTGTATTAGGCAGCTAGAGGCAATTCTAATGCTGTTTATCTTCAGGATGCCACTACTGATAACCCAATGTTCCGATTGGTTGCCCTCCAGTCTAAAACAGAAGAGCCATCTGCCTTGTGGGATGGCTAAATGCTTTCTTTTCTGTCACATGCTTGTTAGTTTTATGTGAAAGTAAATGTCTCCTCCACACATGCCTTGGCTTCTGATCAAGTGATTGTGCTGTTGGGAGCGTTCGGTCAGCTGCTGCATTCATCCAGAGTAATAAAGCGTACGGCAGACAGTAATTTCAAAAGAACGAGGCATGCAATTAAGCTCTCTAGTGGGCCGTTTCACTATAACTGATTTATAGTTAAAGGTTTAAGCTTTACGCTTCAACACTCTTGATTTGATGGTGTTATGAAAGTGGAAAGATTGAATATTTAGCCCACAGTATTGCTGTTATGAACCATAATGATATCTAAGGCTATAGACTGTTTGCTAAAACATCTAGATTAGCCTGGGTGTTCTGAGATTTGGTGTGGGATGTGGATTATGGCTTGGCAATATGATCTATAAAGTAATCATCTCAGTATGCTTAAGAGAAATTGAGATACAGTTTAGAATAACATGTATAAAGAAAACCTTAGAAAAGTATGATGTAAAAGTATTTTTTCCAGTATATATTTGTAACACTCAAAACAGAGCATACTATACATTTAAACAGTGTGTACTAGTGTGTCTCAAAAATTGAATCTCATTCAAAACCTACTTTATTTCAGTAATTCAGTTGAAAGTGTGAAACGCATATATTACATAGATGTGTCACACACAGTGTGATCTATTTTAGGCATTCATTTCTTTTTTTTGTTAATGATTATGGCTTACAGCCAATAAAAACCCAAAAAGCAGTGTCTCAGAAAATTAGAGAGCCATGTCATCTGCTGGTGTTGGTCCACTGTGTTATATCAAGTCTAAAGTCAGTGCAGTGTTTTCCCAGAAAATCTTAAAGCACTTCACGCCTCCCTCTGCTGACAACTTTTATGAAGATGTGAATTCCATTTTCCAGCAGGACTTGGCACACTGCCCACACTGCCAAAAGTACCAATTGGTCTTATTCTTAGTTTTTGAGACACTGATTTTTGGGTTTTCATTGGCTGTCGTAATTAACAATTTAAGAAATAAATGCTTAAAATGGATCACTCTGTGTTTCACATTTTGAACTGATTTACTGAAATAAAGTAACTTTTCAATGATATTCTATTTTTCTGAGATGCACTAGTGTATATATAAAACTGTTTTAAAATAATAAACATAAGAGAATTGTATGCGTGTAACTTACCAAGACTTACCAATATTTCAAAAATAATTTAATGTACCTAAACAAATCACCTTAAAATATTAAAGTGCCGAAGATTTAATGCATGCATATAAACTACAAATATGAACAATTACATAAAAAATACTGTTAAGGCTTCAAAGCATATACCAGACTGCTTTCAAGACAGAATATCTCTCTCAATATGTATTTTTTTAAAATTACAATATCAATATTAATTAATATCTTTGGAGCTAAAGTTATGTGTGCAGCATGCACTATATCAGAGTATGATCAATTTTGTATCTCTTATAAAATATTGTTGAATATATCAGTATTTACAGTATATTGTCCAGCCCCAGTGCCAACTACCAAAATGTATTTAAGAAAGCTTGGATATTTTATGGATGCTTATTTTAGAACCACAAAGGGTGTGCTCATAAGTTCGTTGCTGAAACTTCCCCGTTTTGGTGGAAGCCCTAGACGAGGATACTCCCCACCTTGACTATGTCTGCAAACATACAGCAAAGTTGACAAATCGGGTTAGGAGCTCGAGTGGAAGTAATGCTTGCGCTTGACTGGCCGTCTGTATCAAGAACATCGTGTACAATGTAAACAACCCCCTCACGGTTCCCCCAAATCGGTCACGTCCCACCTATTGTCTGACTTGATCAGCTAACTGGAGCTTGTTCCTCGCCACGTTGAGTGCATGCCTGTCTGTCTGCTTCACTTGAAATCTTTCACTGTACCACTGTATGTATTTCTATTTTTTGTTGACTTTAGTGCAGAGCATATATATTTATATATGAATTTATATAACTGTTGATTCACTACTGCTGACTACTGTATTCCACACAGAGGATCACTGAAGTTACAGTGCATTTTTCATTGCATTATTATTCCCACATCTTACATCACTACAGTGCCTTTACTGTCACTTTATATAAAGGCTACAGTGATTCCAGACAAAGCGAGGGAAGGCACGGGCTGGTGCTGCTACAGGCAGTGAGGCAAAAGAAGGGGGGGAAAAAAGCCTCTACTGTTGTAACTGCAGGCAATTTCTTCATGCCTTGTGCAGAAGAGTCCACTTCAGCGATTCGACCCAGGTCTTCTTCCCGGGCTGTTTTGTCTTTGGGCTAATCCTGCTAATGCCAGGTTTCACTCCACATTACTTATACCTGCTGCCTCTGTATGCACACTGGCACAGTTATATAACCGCCAACGTGTGAGGAAGTGTGTTCACACTTCCTTAAACACTTGATATAGGAGATAAGTGGAGTTTTTCAGTTGGTATTTATTTTGGTATTATTTAGATGGCTGATTGAGACATGTTCATATCATATTCTGAAAGAAGCTCCTTATTAAAATGAGCCTAAGCATGATTTTCAATAAACCAACAAGAAAAATAAATGGTAACAATTGTATTGGTGTCAAGAAAACAGACACTAATACAAATTTTACAGACTTGAGTTTTTATGTGGAACTTAATTGGGCCTGAAATGTAAGTCAGACAAGATTCTAAGGCACACAGTCAGGTCTGAATCCAAGTTCAGTACCCTAGGCTTTTTATTTATTGGGCAAAATTGATAATGGTTAATAGAAACATCAACTAAAAGCCCATATCCAGCTTTGTGCTGTTGATACCCTGTCAACATCAGGGCGATACGTTAAAATTGCAATAGTGATTCAGATGGAGATGTTTATCAATACACTGCCTTCTAAAGTACTGACATATGAGTAGAGTTGCACAACGAGCCGAACTTTCGATTCAATTTAGCGTTCAATGCTTTCAATATTGTATAAAGCCCAGTTACTAGCTTCGAAGGAGTCAAATTAGCGCAATTTGATGCACTTCATAAGAAAACTGATTCACGCCGTGGCCGGTGTTCAAATTAACATAAAATTACTAAATCTTCTTCTCACTCTTCTGCCACATCTTCATACAGTCAGACAATCATTACCTTTGTGCTACACAGACACAGAAAATATGATAAATCTGTAGCTTATTACATCTGCGTGGACAAAGTGCCTGTATATACAGTTGAGAAAACCAGGGTTCAGAAATCTGATACAGCAGTTAGACAGAAAGTATGACATTCCTGTCAGAAACCGGTTTGGTATTGAGAATCGAGATTCTACAGTTGGTATTGTATCAAAGTCAAAATTCTACATGTGAGACAGCAAGGGCAGGAAGCAAGGCATCTAGTCAGCCACCTCCAGTTTTAGACAACACCCTAGCTGTGTACAAATCTGTGACTGTTCACTTTTTAGTGCACTGTTTTGGAGTTCTGCCATTTTTTTAAATGTTTAATTTGTTGTAACTATCAGACATGGACTGTTATGGGCCATATGTATTTTATCACAGATTCTCTGTGGAAGACCATTTATACATATTGTGGAAGTGATGCAGATTACTGTCACATAGTAATGATGTGTTCAAATTTCTTTGCTGTCTTTCAAATTCTCGTCCCTATATTGATGTTCAGGCTGGGAATAATGAATAGGGAACAGCTTTGTACACCGCCATGTGTTGGATAAAACATCTTGGGTCCTAAATGGAAAATTTAGACATTTAAATACTTGGCAATTGGAGGTTATTTCATGGAATATATAAACTCCATTTTAAAGATACAGACTATAACCTGGGTATTAAAAAATCTCATAAACATTATTGAGTTACTGTGTCATAGAATTTATAAAACGGCCTGTCGTTCCAGCATCTTCTCAGAAACCTATTGACTCTCACCAACCAGTGGTTAGTGCACATTGGCACAGTTCTCTCACACTTCTTTTCTTGCTTATCGGCAGAAACTTGCTAAGGCCGTCCAGCCTTTTCTGTGTGTGCGGCACTGTGCGTGTGGGAGCTGGAGAATACAGGATGGAGCTCTGTTGTGCAACCTGCTGCTGTCAGCCCAAATGGCAAAATGACACGCACACTCTCACGCAGAGTGGCAATGTGGTGCTCATTTGTCCTGTGTTACAATTCCACAAAGCAAAGCGTACATCCTGCACCCCATAGCTAGCCACACAAGACCACGGCCAGTGTGTGAAGCGTCAGCCTAAAGTGGAAAATTACGGTCAGTGTCCGTTACATCAGCCTAAAGTCCTGTGTTCATGCTGATGATGTGTTTGCAGCTCATAAAGAAGCATCTAATCACAGCTGCACCTCAGCCCCATCCAAAGCCCCCACTCCCTGCTCTTTAAACAGGTACAATCCCTCCTATTGTCAGGCTCTGCATTGTTTTATTCACTGCAAGCGGCCTAAGCCTGGGGAGACGTGCGTGTGTTTCATCAGCCGTGGGCGCCCTAAGCCTGCGCGGGGCTACAATACTGATGAGAAGTGACAAGATAAGTCCAGGCTGCAGTGCAGGGGCCTGACTCTCTCTAAAGCCCCAGTTAGAAAAGGGGGAAACTATGAGCTTCTATGCCAGGAAAGTAAGTGGTGAGGGTAGAGGGCTGCGATAGGTGAGATTTGGGTGGCCTCTGAAGCAGTGTGGGCGGCAGCCTCCTAAGCATCAACTTGTAAAAATACTGATCACTGGGAAGATCTTAATCTCAGCTGAAGGTTTATGTAACAGTGAGTCACATGACGTGACATCACGGCTGCCCCGCTCTTGTTTTCGATCAATCACTCGCAGTTCTGCCTGCAAGACGTTCACAGCCAGAGACAGAGGAGAGAGGAGACAATCAGAACGAAGAGGCACACGCAGCCCTAAGCCCAGCCTTACTACACTTCTCTGCTAGTGCTGTGAAACTCAGAGCGGGAAAACTGGCCAATGCACCGATGTGTTTGTGTCTGAGCCTGGTGGAGAGTAGTGGAGTAAATTCTGTTTGTGGAGGAGCACAGATTGACGCATCAATGAGAGAAACGATCCTCCAAGTGCAGGGCCGGGACGAGATGGCCGTCAAGCTATTGTTCTGGGAGTTGGAACAGCATTTGAAGAGGTAAAGCTAAATTATGGCTGGAAAAAGAGGCAAATATTTAGTGCAGGAATGTTTATAGGTCCCTCTGCAGATACAGATCTTTGGGATTTTAAGTGGCGTTTAGCCATTTAATTTTTCCATCCAGTTCATTCTCTTAATTGTTTCTTAATTGATATGGTCAGTTTCAGGTATATGTTGTACACTATTTCCGTATATTTACTGTATATGCACATTTATATACACAGTTACGTACATTTAATATGCACATGTCATTTCAGTATTGCAGTGTGTGTGTGTGTGTGTGTGCATAATAGTCACATCACAGAAAAGTTTTAGCACAATATAACAAACAATTGATTTAACATGCCAAAAAATAATATATATATATATATATATATATATATATATATATATATATATATATATATATATATATATATATATAACATAGGGTTATTTTTTGTTTTTTCAACATTGATGCTGTTTTTTTGCCATCTCTGGTCTCTGTCATCAAAAGTTGGCAAGTTGACAGTTTTTATAGGTATTTTATAGCAGTCATTTTGTTGTTTTGATTGTTTAATGTCACTTGCCATGTGTCTAGCTGTATTATACTAGGTCTGAACTGCCATCAAGACAACACTGTGTGTTAACAATCTTACTAAGATCGGGTTATTTGAGTCACAGGCGGTTTTGGCATTGGCTGTACAGGTGCGCTGTGGTTGGTCTTGAACAGGCAACGTGGTTTAGAGCTTGTGTCTTAGGATGAATGAGTAGCAGCGTGTGGTAAGTCCCCTGAATGACGGTAGTTGGAAAGCTGTGTTTATGCACTGAGGTCGGGTCATGGAGAGAACAGGTATATTTGGGCACTGTAATTGCTTAAATCCCTTTCCAGTCAAAGAATCCCGGAAGAGCTTGTTGAGCCGTGAGCTGCTTGGATTTTGTCCCTATTTGTTGCGCTGCTACATTTAATTGGGATAAGTGGTCTATATTTACTGTACACCGAAACAGACTACAGGTATAGAGTGTATAAACATTGATAATCCTGAACTCTGAGTGACATTGTGGAAAAGGATGCTCAGTATATTAGGATGTTCAAAGCACACCTTTGTTCAGTGATGCTTCACTGATATTTGACCTTGAAAACACAGCTAAAAATATTTCCTATCTAATCTATATATGGGTGTGTGTATATGTATATATAATATACATATATATGTATATGTATATGTATGTATATTATTTTTATATATATATATATATATATATATATATATATTTATATATATATATATATATTTATATATGTATATATGTGTGTGTGTGTGTGTGTGTGTGTGTGTCAGAGCTGGGATATGACTGGCTATTAGTTACTTTTAAGGCCCAACTTCTGAGGTGCCAACAAAGAACCTAATGCAGCGTCATCCATTGCTAAGCTGCTTTCTTGATACTTTAAATACAGCTGTGTAAATAACACTCGTCATATTTACAGACAAGGTGGTCTTTCTGAATCATTTGGTGTGTTATTATGTTATATTAATAGCTAGTTAGAAGCATTGAGTCAGCATGGTTAAATATACAGCAGGACTTCTGTCATCAGATTTCCTGGTGGCTTTTGTCTCCTGCACACCAAGAACTGCCTTCTTTGGTAGGAAAAGGGGATTTTTCTTAACACTGCTCCAAAACTGTGGTTTGAGTTTGTTTAGGGACATTTTTTTATCTGATCAAAAACAAAATAGAATGTTGCTTAATTTTAAGTATTCCTGTGAACATCTCATTTTTCCTCAGTAATTATATACAGCTCCTAATGCCCTGTCCACATATATCCAGGTATTTATATAAAAGAACGCTGACGTCACAATCTGAACTATATAGGCAATTCCATAAGTCATAAAACTACAATATCTATACACACAGCACAAGATTCCAAACTTACAGACATATGAATGTGATAAATGTATGTACTGTTCAATCACAAATATATAATGCTCCTTTTATATTCAGAAGTCCACTACTTGGGTAGTTGTGTGTAATCCTCATGTAAACCTTATGCACAAACATTTGTCTCTATGTGTGGACAGAAATATTTTTTTAAAAAGATGGATGATGGGAAATCCCCATAAAAAAAAAATCCATATACTTGTGGACTGGACCCAAAACTCAGTGTTGTCATGGTGGAAAAATAAGTGGGCAAAGATGTTTGTTTCCTGTCAGACAGGAGTAAACACAGACCTGTGTGTGGCCACTTAAAATGAAACCAACCAGATTGTAATAGTTTGTGGGCAGAACACCAGAGGCTGAGAGTTTGTGGTGGTAGTAGAAAACTGTCTACACAAGCTGAGGAAACTGTAGCATATCAGCAGTGCTTGCTGTTAATTTTGCTGTTTCAAAAAGTTAGAGCTCTCTTCCTGGGACTTTTCAAGAATGTCGTTATTTACTATTTGCAAGAAGCTTAAATCATAAGCTATGAAGGCATGTTTAGTAACTGTTTTACCAAGACTTTGACAGGCACCTCATGACTAGGACGTCATAAATCTGTCACAGTTAGTTGTGTTTATATTTTAGGACAATAAAAGTGTGTTGCTGCAAACAGACCTACAAGTGTTCTTCGATTAGGAAGAGCATTTTAAAAGCGAGCAGTATTTCTCTACTGGGTGTATTTGCGTGCTTGGGTGGAATTATACTATTGTCTTTGTGTTTGGGTGTTGTGGATTCATTTTGACATCTGTCATATGACATGGCATAAAATTCTGGCTAAAATCCAGACAGCTCTTTCCAAGGGAACATTTAATTAAGTGCGTCTTGCAGTTCCTCATGTGCACACAATTTTTCTTCTTCTGTTTTTTTAACTGCCTAATGCCTGTGTGGGCTGACCTGGAAGGGTCTGTACATCGAGTGGCTGATGAAAGGCTTTTTGTTTCGTTGTTGCCAGCACTGTCTTGGACGTTAGACACCAAACATCTCATGAGAAATTATCACAGTTTGGTTTCTTAACTGTGCATTCTTGGTTGTTCGTGTTGGAAAGATTTCCTTGCTAATTCATTGTGCCATTTTTTTTTTGCTTTGGGAGAGATCAGATCTTCCAGAGCATGTGCACGTTTGAATAATGTAAATCACACCACTGGAAACTGAGAGGAGCTCACATGAGTTTGGTTATCTAATTTACAAATTGAGTAATGGTACACTTCCAGTAATACTTTGTCTTTAAAAGGAAAAGGAGTGTGAGTGGCGGTTTTTGCTTCTTTGAGAACAGTAGTCAGTATGTTTTAATGTTTAAATATGCTGCTGTTCTACCTACGGCCAACAGGTGGCAGCATGTAGCTACTTGTTAATTCTGAAAGAGCATTGCAAGCATATATTTTAGTTCCGTTTTTAAATGTTTGCTAAATTTATTGTATATTTGTTTTATTATTCGTCCTCCATATTTAGCGGGATTAAGGCTATATATTATATGTATTTGGTTGTAACGATATCCTTAATAACGGTGTGAACAGAGCCTGTGTTTACTGTTGTGCCTTACTCTCAGAGCTGAAGGTATTGTTCCCATGCCGAGCGGAATTTCCTTATTAGGAATCAGAGTCCTGAATAAATTATGTCTGCTGGGTGGACTGAGCTCGAGGTGGGGGCGTGGCCGCATACATTATTCAAATCGCCTCTCCTCCCTTCACCAATCGGGTGCCGAGCTGCGCTGTTTTTCTTGGATAAATTATGCAAATAGCCCAGGCTGCAGATTTTCACTAGAGCAGGGATGAGCTGACCTTGGAGATTCTTTGTGCGGCGCTGGTGGATGTATGGGCTCCTGTAACGCAGGGCTTTCTTTACGGAGGTCCATTTTTCGCCTCGTTTGAACGCTGTAACCTGTGAGCAAGACTATGTAATGCTCGCCCAGCACGAAGAGGTTGTATTTTTCTAGCCTCCGTGTCGGTATATATGGACCTAATAGCATGAATTCTCAGTGCTACTCAGTGGCGATGGATCTTGGTGTATGTCAGCTGCGAAATTTCTCAATATCGTTTTTATCATCACTGCTGGGAACAGAAACTTCGTCAGTAAGGCTCGACAATAGGTAAACTAACAGCTATTTTAGCTTAGCTAACCTAGTTAGCAAGCTTGCTAACGACTGAACGTGTGTTTTAAGAGGAAATCCCTTTGGTGTTCTATAGCTTGTGGTCTTAAACAGAGATGTAAACCTAGCTAGCCAACCTAATCCACAGTGTGTTTACTGCATGCATCCTGTGTGGAGGATCTGTTTATCTGAGTTAGGTTTCATAAAATCCAATAAAATGTAAAAATACAAATACAGGACTAAGGATCACGCTAATCGCAGCACATTCCGGCTGCTGTGGTTTCGTTGCCTTTTCCATAGGTGCGCTTTCTTAGCTAGCGTTAGGTTAATATCAGTCAGTGTACGCTGGCTGGCTTGCCCTTGTGCACACGATGCTTTTCCTCTAGGAGAGAGAAAAAAGAAACACGATGCATAGCCGCATAAACACACAGCAGAACGTTGTTAATGTTGAATCAACGTAAAAATTTCCATCGCTCGTGCGTTGAAACGACGTTGATCTCATTTGATCTTAGTTAATTTATTTATCTCTGCCTATAGATTTTGCTTTGGTTTAACATTGATTCAACATTATGCTTTTTTTATGTGTCGTTTGTATTGACATTAAATTAAATAGATGTAACGTTAGTTAGCTATATTGTTTGCATTCTATCCGTATAGCCGCTACTTCTATTGTAGTACAGACAGGGACAAAAATATGATAATAGCTAATTATTATTTGTGGGTACCTTTTTGTCTAAACGCATTAAGTGTAATTGTTATACCATCCCCCCAAAATCCAAAGCCTTCAACTAAAGCCTTTAAATGTAGCTTGTCCACAATGAGTGTTTTTGCCTATTAACGTTAGTGTTAAATAAAGGTGGTTTTCCATTGTTAACAAAATATGTAACTTATATAAATAAATTACACTAAAATTGTAACGTTTATTCAACATTTACCTATTAGTGTATGCAGTTGACACAACTGTTAGTTAACCTAAGGGGATAACAGTTAAATAGTTATAGTTACCCCTAACTGACCTAGTTAGCTAGCTAGCTAACTTAACTATAGTTAGTTATAACTAGGTAGGTTAGGTTAGCTAACTTAGGTTAGCGGTTATATAGTTAAATAAGAGTATAGCTAGCCTATGGCTAGTTTGCCATACGTTGAATCGACGCTATGATGCAATCATTTAATTTTGTTATTTGGAACTATTGTGTTTATTTTCGTAAATCTAACGCTCAGCTAGCCAACCCAGCGAACTAACGAGTAATCTGAAGGTTAGTTAACCTAGTTTATCTAACCCTAAATGATGTTTCGTGAGCATTTTGAGAACGAAATAACGATACAAATGTTGTGGCATGTTAAAACTACAGTGGTTTGTACTTGTCTTTCTTATTTTACCGACTGATTAATTATTTGTTTGTGTTTTTTTTATTTTGCAGTTCTTCGGGTGCCAGTGTTGTGGCCATTGACAACAAAATCGAACAAGCCATGGTAAGTGTGCATCTTGTTAATTACACATAAGTTAATTTAAAAGGAAAAATACAGAGATGGGACAATGTTAATGAATAAATTGGTTAGATAATTAGCTGCTTAACCAGCACTGGTAAAGCTTGTGACCTTTTGTCAGTGCTGATTTGTATCTGATGTCTCTGCATAACTAGGTCTCGTTCAGGTGTGTCTTTTAAAGCTAGCTGAATATTGGCATCTACAATAAGGCAGATTCGTTGTTAGTTTGCTAGTTCGTTAACCAGATTAATTCAATGCTTAAATTATGATTTATTTAACGCTAGGTCGGGACGTTTTTAATAAAAAAATGAAACAAACTGCATTAAATACATGACCAGGGGCTAGAGGTTGAGGTTATGTTACTGTTTTATATGCTGACATTAGTGTGGAAAGATATATAGATATGTATCAGAGGCAGGTTTTGTTGTAATGTCTGTAATGTTAAATGTGTGTGAGCTGTTCTCACGCCATTCCTCGCCTCGTTACTGTTGCTAGGCAAAGCTCGAAGCTTTTACACCCAGTTAAAAATATCTCGGGCTGTGATTGGCTGCGCCGGGAGTGGGCCGGCCATTTTGTCGGGTGTGTGACGCGGTGCTGTAGTGAAGCAGTGGAGGTGTGTGTGCGCAGGTGGATCCTGACCTGCCTCACTGTGCTCTCTGTCTCACTGACTCCTAGACAGGGCTTATGAGAGACGCTTTAGTGCAGTTTCATATGATGTATTATTGTAGTTGCTAGTTTTGTAGGAAAGGCAATGTTTTCAAGCACATTTATCTGTGGTACAGGTACAGAAATAGCTGAGTTGCAATACTGTGATTGAAGGGGTTGTTTCCAGAATGCAGTTAACTCCTTTACAGGCCTTTGAACTCTGCAGTAAAATAGGTTATTCACATTATCTTTATTAACTTTGAAGGCTTTGAAATATCTTACATGACACTTGGAGAAGCTGTCTGTTCACTCTCTACTAGTGTATCAATATTAGCAATCAACCCAAATTCTGCAGATTTGAAAATAGATATAAAAACTAGACAAACGTAACAAAACGGAAGGTTTGGAGGACATGAACTGTTTGATTTGTATTCATGAAAATACTGATTTTAAAATGAATTTAGGAAAGTGGCAATTTTATTGTTGTTATACATTTATATTTGCAGATTTACTTAAATTTTTAAAATAATTTCTGTTGCAAATACAATTAGAATTTGTATTAACGTTTATCATCGAACATGAAGCCTTTTTATGTTATGCTTGAATAGAAATCATCAAGATTTTGGTGTGTAGTATATTACAAAAAATGCTGGCCTGTTAAGGGGTTAAAGTCATTTTCTGACACTTTGTTTTCTTGCGGGCAGAGAGTTTTAGAGAAACATGTTTTCTGGTGCTGTACAAATTAGGATTTTTCTACCATGATGGTAGAAAAAAATGGACCTTATTCAGAACCTTTCTTTTTAAAGAAAAAAGTTCCTTATGAAACACGCTTGGCCAGTTTCAACATTTACTATTTATTATTTGAATTTTGTTGAATTTTCTAAGAACATAATTTTAAAATCAGCAGTCCATCATAAATGTGACAGACTTCCTTTTTCCTTTTGCACAAAGCACACATTTAATGCACATTTTAGGAAGACAGTATCAATCATATTGTTTATTGTGTAAAATAGAGTTTTATTACTTTACATACTTTGTATGGACAAAAGTATTGGGACACATACAGAAACACTTGTCATTCAATTCTGGACCCATAGCAAAGAAAAAAAAAACAGATTTGGCCCCCATTTGTAGCTCTTACAGTAGGTTTGGAACTCTGAAGTTACTAAGTTAGCAGAAAGTCTGCTACTTTTATACATTCTGCAGACAGTAACCTTACACAGTAGTACACTCAAAGTTGATTGTGGAATATCTAGGTTTGAAAAAAAAGAAAGGTTTGCAGTTGAATTTGTTACAGTGGTGGCATTGTATTACAGTACCACACTGGAATTCAGTGAGATTTTTAGGATGTCATTCTTCCGCACGCTTATAAAAAGGTATTTTATGCACCTGTGGTGATGGGACTAAACAAAACACCTAAATTCAGTCATTAAACGGTCCCAGTATGTTTGTCCTTGTAGTGTATGGTGCAATACAGTAATGCACTTTAGATAAAACAGCTTAATATATCATAATTGTTAGGCAGCAGTACACAGTATGAAGAATATCTGATTGAAATTATGTAAAACATTGAAAAACTGCAACCAGTGACATGAAAGGTTTGCACATGAAGGTGTCAATACTCTGAAATGATGTTGTATTGATGTATATTGAAATTATTTCACATTCATTATTTCATTCATATTTACTGTGGAATAATTATGCTCAATATTAAATGCTCCCATGTTTGTTGTGCCTGCAGGATCTGGTGAAGAGTCACTTGATGTACGCTGTTCGGGAGGAGGTGGAGGTCTTGAAAGAACAGATCAAAGAACTAATAGAAAGAAACTCTCAGCTGGAGCAGGAAAACAACCTGCTGAAGAACTTAGCCAGTCCAGAGCAGATGGCACAGTTCCAGGCACAGGTTCAGACTGGCTCACCACCATCATCCACACAGGGGGCGCAGCAGCCGGCCGTGACCCAACTCTCCACACAGAACTCTGGACCCTCAGCATAGCACACAAGTTTTCCCTGTTAAGGGGAATGTTGTTACCTGAACTCAGATGGACTTAAATAAAAAGAACAAGTATGCATCACTCACAGGAGGATTATTTCAAAATTTGCACATATTTAAAGTCTCTAAACTTGACAAAGGCTAAAAAGAGACTCTGAACACGCTTACTGACAGTCCAGTACGCTGTTGACCCACGTTGGATATTGCCAAACCCTGTGGACTGTGACTGTCGGTTGGGAGGAAATATCAAGATGGACACAATTCAAAAGATTCACTGTGCCTGTGTCTAAAGGATTCTAAGCGATGTCGAGTGTTTTCATGCCTCGCTTACTTTTTTAGTGGAAATGCTGACCACAGTCTTTTTTTTAGGCTGCAAAAAGCAAGCACTTTAATGAAAACGAATATGACAAGTCTTTTGATGAACAACTAATCACTGCGCTGTCAGGTATGGGCGAGGTGAAAGATGAGATGGTGATCCCAAAATTTGCTTTAGCGTCATCATTATTCCTGGGTGAATAAAGGGAGTAAAGTTGCCTATGATGAGACGATCATTTTCAGTATTTACAATTGAATTCCTCACTCTCTATTGCGGCTTTAAAGCTGCCTTTTCCAGTGCCGTGGCACTCGCAAGAAATCAGAGGAAACGGTGGTGGGCTGAGTTGAGTGAGTGAAAGTGGGAAGGCTCTTGTATATTCTTGTATATTTAGTGTAAGTAATCTGTAAAATAGTGATATTGCGAGAAACACTAAGAGAAACTATTTAGGTTGTACAAACTAAAGACGAGGTTGTTTGCTTGCCTGAGACATTTGACCATCTTTTTTATGCTGTTATACAAGAATGGAGGTATCAGTCTTAGAATATTTACATCAAATGACAACTACTCAACGTCTTGGCTGTGTTTAATACCTACTGTAAACCACTGTTCACTTGAAGTTATTTGAAGTATATTGCACCCATGTGATTTCCGTTTCCATTTTTTTGACAATGAAGTAATCTGGAGATCAAACCTTTAACTTCCAGTTATTCTGACTATCATTAAGATCTGATATGCATTATTACTGCATTATATGTATGAGTTGTATGCTTATGTTTTGTGCATGTCCCTCAAAAACCGGAGATAAGGTGTAAAATAGTTCAATTGCACTTCACAACTTTCAATAAAATGTTTAAGGAACCATTACTTGACGCTTAATGGCTTTTCTTGATGTGTGTTTTGTTGTCTTAAATGAACTTATTAATTTGGTTTCCAGTAAATCGAGTTAATTGCATTAAATTATGGATTTATATACTGAAAGAAAATGTATGTGTGGTGGTGTTTAGTTGTTAAGATCTTACAATGGAATATTCTTCTTCTATACCATACACTAATGTTCTAAAAGTAGAATGCCAGTCAAGTTTCAAATTGGCCTGAATGTAATTTATTTAATGTTTGTCCAGTGAATATAGCTCTTAATGAAGTTTTATTCAAATCATGAAGCCAGTAACAGAATTAGCACTGCCTTTGCCATCAAATAAACCTATTTTGTACTCTTAGAAAAAGGGGTTAACTTCTATTTATTAACTGTACAGTCATCGACACCAGGTATGCTGCTTATGATTTCAGTTTTAAAGCTATTATATTGTATGGGATTTGGCACTGTTTGCTGTGAAAATTTACTAACTATATTAACAAGATTGTTACAGCAAATAAAGCTGAATAACAGCTTTTTGTTCTATTCAATTACACTGTACACTTCCTGTGGTTTTATTTTGCCACATGTTCCTTGTTCACATCCTCTACGTGAACTCTGCTCTAAAACCCAATAACCTGAGTTTTCCCACCACAGCCGAGCAAAAGCAGAAATGATATCAGACACATCCCAAATGTATAATATTTATTTGAAAAAGTTGTTACGATACACAGACATATATAGAAACCAATTATGGCACATCGTTCATGATCACAAAAGCACATTATCTATTGCACAAACATATATATGACCCATGATAAGACATTGCTGGCCATAATGTTTCAGTAGAAAAGCACTTGTTCCTGTTGTCCAGGTACATTTGTAAACAAGTGATGGAGGGTGGTGATGATGTACAGTACACAGGACTCATCTTCTTAGCAAACCGGTCACATTCAGAATCCTAAGCCTCTAGATTCCCCTCAGATTGTGCCTCATGGCCTCGGCTCTCGTGGACGCGTGAGGTAGGAGACGTGGACCACACTGGTGCTCACATGCCCATCCGGATGCTCTGAATGATCTGAAAGATGGCTGAAGAGACAAAAAGGAGGTAAGGAGCCACTCTTCTGGAATTTTTTGATGTCTAACTTCAGTACAGGGTCCATTTACTTGTCTTACTGTGTGGACCCATAACAATGCTCCAAAATGAAAGAGTAAAATACATATAATTTTCAGTGAAAGCTATGAATATTCTTTCATTTTATGAAGATTTGCCATTTTGTAGATACACAGTTTTTGTTTGACATGATGATATTAATGTGTAAATAAGATGTAGAGTTAAATCTTACCTGAACCACAAACGACAAATACAAAGAGTGCCAAAAGCCACGGCCCGACTGGATATTTCTCTTCTTGTGGTCGCTGCAAAAGAAAAAGAAAAAGAAAATGCATTTTAGCACAACAAATGTATTGTCATGTTTTCAAAAATATTTCTGTATCTAAAAGAGACATGAAACAAGACTGCACTGAACACTGAGTTGTCTCTGCATTAAAAAAAAAAAAAAACAATTTACGGTTCTGCCATTTTATGTGTCTAAAAACAGTGGACAATTTATGCACTGTAATATTCCTACTAGAGCTGCAATGATTAGTCGATATAATCGTCAATATCGATTATTTAAATTTGTCAACTAATCGTTAATTTGCAACAGTACAACAGGGTTGCAACAGGGTAAATGGCGCACTCACACAGTTTATACTCTACTCCAAAAGTGCCCAAACACAACAGATTACATATATACTCACTAAATATCAGTACCTTCCACATTTAAACAACATCTAGACATTTAAATGCCCTGTTTAAATCTTATTTTCAGCTGTTTCTATCATTTTTAGAGATGAGAGAGGCATGGCAAAAATAATCGTTGACTAATCAGAAAAATAATAATCAGATTGGTTGACTACCAAAATAATCATTAGGTGCAGCCCTAATTCCTATAGTCCCGCTTCACAAGAAGTTTACAAATGATGTACCACTGCAGGCATAAAATACCCATAAATAATTGCATTGTGTGCTTATAAGATGCACAAGCAACTTCCGTAATACCTTGGATACACTACATGAACAAATTATACTACATGACTGTAGTCATTAGGGCTGCAACTAATGATTATTTTGATAGTCGACTAATCTGATGATAATTTTTTTGATTAGTCGATTGGTCAACGATTATTTCTGCCATGTCCTCCATCTCTAAAAACAACAGAAAAACAGCTAAACATGAGATTTAACAGGCATTTAAATGACCACATGTTGTTTAAACGTGGAGAGTACTGATATTTAGTGAATAAATATGTAATCTGTTGTGTTTGGGCACTTTTGGAGACACAGACCAAGTTTCTTCTGTCCCCAGCACTTTGTGTAATGCGGTACTGTTACAAATTAACAATTAGTTGAAAATGAAGTTTGTAGACGACAAATTTAAATAATCGACATTGTTGATTATATCGACTAATGGTTGCAGCCCTACATGACTGTTTTATATAGAGACAATATAGAGCACGCTACATAACCAGATTACTGATGACCCACACCATTATGCACGTGGCTCACACTACCTAGGAGATCAGATACCAATATGGAGGAGCACGACCTTGCTTCACTTGTTTTTGTGCTGCTATGTGTGCAGAAGCAAACAAAAAAAATAAAAAAATGTTGTTGGGTAAAGTTATGATTCTGCTCAAAATCATAAAAAAAAAATCAAGTCTCAGTTCACACAAGACACAACTTACATTCTGACTGTCCACGCTGCCTGCACAGGAGTCTGCAGACTAAAGCCAATTAGCAAAGACTCAGCACAACTGGAAATCGGTGTTAAAATCAGGCTGACAGTCGTGTAGTGTAACTCAAGCTTTAATGAATACAGACATTAAGTCTGTCTGTGATGCACAGTAATGAGGCTTCCAAAATTATTCACAAGGGATAGTGAATAGGGCAAATTTCCAGACACAGACAATGTTATTAAGCGACTAAGGCATATTTAAAATACAGTTTACCATTGTTATCGATGCTGCCTAGATACTGTTGCTGAACCTAGACCTGACCAACTGCAACACCAGATCTTTTGTATAGTTAAATCCAGATGGCGATATTTTATATATACAGTTCTGGAAAAAAATAAAAGACCACTCAAAATTTATGAGTTTCTTTGATTTTACCAAATTGAAAACCTCTGGAATATGATCAAGAGGACGATGGATAATCATCAAGCCATCAACCCAAGCTGAACTGCTTGATTTTTTTGCACCAGGAGTGGCATAAAGTTATCCAAAAGCAGTGTGTAAGACTGATGGAGGAGAACATGCTAAGATGTATGAAAACTGTGATTAAAAATGTGATTTATTCCACCAAGTATAGATTTCTAAACTCTTAAATCTTTATGAATTTGAACTTGCTTTCTTTGCATTTCTCTGCATTTTTTTTGTTATTTTAGCAATTTCTCATTTTCTGCAAATAAATGCTCTAAATGACAATATGTTTATGTGGAATTGGGGAGAAATGTCTGTAATTTATAGAATAAAAAACAATGTTAATTTTACTCAAACATATACCTGTAAATAGCAAAATTTAGAGAAACTGATTTTTTTCCAGAGCAGTGAATATTTTTTTAAAATAAATAAATAAATAAAATACATTTATGAGTTTCACACTTTAAAATTAATTACTGAAGTAAAGTAGATGCACATGTACATCACTTACTAGCTGCCATGCTGTTAGAGGTACATCTCTATGGAGAAATGCCAGATATGTTTTGGAATCTGCTGTATAGGCCTGATGATGTGTGTGTGCTGAACTTGACCATATTTATTGCCACACATGAGAGGGCGTGACCATGGGGTTCCACTGCAGTTTACAAAAGCCTGTCACAATCCATTTATTCACATGCCCATCATCTAGCCTAGCTACCCCTCAAACACACGGATGGTTTGTATCACAGGTGAGGTTTAGTGTTTTAGACACCTTTTAAATTAGCTTTATTTAAGCTAAATTAATCATTCTCTAGCTACATATGGAATGTAGTGCCACGTTTGCCACGTAGGTTGAACACCTTAACGTTGCTTAAACGTTTCTTATCAGACTGTAGACAATGTGTATGGTTATTTAAAACCCCGCACAGACAGACACTAGCTGAAATAGGCGTTGTGTGGTGAGTCTATGATAACAGTAACTAGCTAATAGTGAACTCATTTTCCTCTCGACGTGATAAATAAATAAATAAATAAGCACCTGGACGACAGACAACGCGAAAACGCTAGCTAGTTAAATCATTATCGATTTGGAAGACATTAAATCACGACATTCTCACACAGAACATCAGAATTACGCGTTAATTCGGGCTCTCCTCTTCACACAGCACGGCAGCTAACACCCCCATCTTACCAGCGTCTTAGCTACGTTTCCCCTCTGAGTGATGTTTTTGCTGTGCTTCTCGTTGGCCATCCGAATCCTTTGTTTGGCTACCATCTTCCGTTCCTATCAGCAGATCAATAGCTCGCCCCTGTCAAGCCACGCCGTATTGCTTTATGTGTGGAGAAAAGTCACCTCTATTTCCCAGCACCTGCCCGAAAATCCACACAGAAGAGAGAAGAGCGCCTCCATAAACCCCCCTGTGAAGGGGCGAGCAGGACACTAGCGGAGGCTCCCCTTCATTTCTGTAGCCTCCTGCTAGTTAGCCTGACTGACCAGGTCTTTGACAAGCTGTTTTATCCCCAAATGATACAATTATACACCTGTACAAACTCACATTCTAGAGCTCTATAATGTATTTTACTAGTATAACTTCATTTTGTAATAATACAGCTTTTTAATAGTAATAATATCAGACCTATACATCTATAATCACATTCTGACTAGATATAACTACTGTAATGCCAAGACTACATATCCTCAATGCAATTCTGACTGGTCATTACCATTGACACCTTTTCTTTCTACATAACATATGTCGATTTTGCTATTTATAGGTATATGTTTGAGTAAAATGAACATTGTTTTTTTATTCTATAAACTACGGGCAACATTTCTCCCAAATAAAAAAAAATATTGTTATTTGGAGCATGTATTTGCAGAAAATGAGAAATGGCAGAAATCTTAACATGTTCTCCTCCACCAGTCTTACACACTGCTTTTGGATAACTTTATGCCTTGTGATCATCCATCTTCCTCTTGATTCTATTCCAAAGCTTTTCAATTTGGTAAAATCAAAGAAACTCCTCATTTTTAATATAATTAATTAATTAATCAATAGAATTATATAAATATATAGAAAGTATAGTAGTATAGTAGAAATTGTCATTTCAATCTATTTTGTAACAAACAAACAAAAAAAGATATCAGTAATATTATTGTTAATACTCAAAACTTAGATTAAAAAAAAAAAATTACAGTACTAGTTAAAAGTTTGGACACATCTCATTCTAAATTGTTTAATTTGTTTTCTACTATCTACTATAATCTTCAGTTTTCAATGTAAAACACATTGAATAAAAAGATGTGTGACCAACCCTTTGACTAGTGCTGTATATTATAGAATAAAATGCACATTATTACTACTCAAAACTAATTAGCATTTGTACTAGTCAGAATACATTTAGGTATGTGGATGTGAACTTTTGAGTTACAGGGGTGATATCAGGAATTACTATTTCTACTAGTATAACAATGAATTGTGGATATCTGTAATAGGAGTTTGTATTGGTGAAAAATGAGAGACAGTTCCATAAATCAAATGAAATTCCATGTAAGTCAGTGGACACAGATGACTAGTCAAAAGATCTAGCTTCATTATGGATATGTTGTTGTTTTTTTGGTATGGCTTGTCATAATAGGTTTATATATCTGTAGCTTGATCTATAAACCTAGAACCTAGTAAAGATATAACCTTTTAAGTACTTTTTCGTAGTAAAGTTACTACTCTGACTTGTATTGCTGATATGTATCATTTTTTGCTAAAATAACTACAAGCTCTTTTTAAAATGTTTTAGAGCCACTTGAATTTTACCATTAATACAGAAGCATGTTGCGAATCATTGTGTGTAGCTATAACTAAACCATCAACTATAGTCTACAACTCACAATGGTTCAGTTAGCCTAGCATGTAGCTATAGCTAACTCCCCATCTCAGAGAGCTAGCTGTAACTTTTGTGTGTAATCAGTGCTGTTTCTGTCTGTGAGGGAAGTTCCCCCATCTCTTTATCCTGCCTCCATACTCAGCGTACGTCACTCTGGGAGGAGATATTCCCTTTTTATGTTGGAATTAAGAGGAATAAATAAATAACTGAGTTGAGAATGGCGTTTTCTGTAGCTCTGCTCCCGCAAGATAAAACGGTTGCTTAGCAACTGCAGTGGGGTGTGTGCACGCGCTGCCTCTGGCCCACAGTCTCTGGATGTTCACACTACAAAGGAACCAAGTGAACTTCACCATAACAAACCGCTTCAGCATAAATGTCACCAGTGGTACATTGCTTAAAAACACATTAAAACTGCCTGGGATTCCTTTTATTAAAGTTCTATTGTCAGGAGTCTACTTTTCAGATAATAACTATACAATGTTTACTAGTAGGTACACAAGAAATGCTGCCTACTTATACAGGATTGTGAGGCAGCTAACTAGCGACCTAGCCTTCTGTTAAATTTAGTAAAAATGCTAATGGCTAATGATAACAGAGCTAAATATTCATATCTTCTAGGGCTGGGCGGTATTGGTCAATAATATAATACAGGAAGATAATAAACCCTGCACCTAACAAATTTATGCATAGAGCTTACCCAGGATCTATTATTCAGCTAACTAACAACAAACACAACCGCAACAATCTGATACTGGTTCGACAAGGATCCAGAAGTACAGCATAACACTACGTCATGGTCCATTGCCTCAACTGCAAAGCATTCAGACCTACAGAGAAAATTACCCAATACTGGAAACCCTTAAGAACAAACAGAAAACACTCCTTACTCTGGACAACCAACCAACCGAAGCACAATAGTAGACAATCATTTACACGTTAGGGTTGCGTGGAGCAGAGCATAGCAGCCGCTACAATCTGTTGCTGTGTGGAACTAGGTGGCTAGGTTAGCTCATTTATATCCACTGCCTTCCAGAGAGGAGGCACTGCATATGTGGTTGAAGGAGCTAAATTTAACACCCAAACGTCCATACAGTATGTCTGCTCTTATTATTCTGTGGAGGGAAACTTGGTTCTGAGACTCCAGACTCCAAAACACAAAATTGTCCTCATATTTTAAGTAGACCAGCTGGTTATCCAGAGAAAAACCTCCCCAATGCTAGTTGGCTAGCTCCTTAACTAGCTCTTGACCAGTATATAGACTATATGTATACTCCAGTCTATATGTGACCTGCTGGTCTTGAGCTGGATTTTTTTGCAGGGCAGCTGTGAGAACGTATAAATGGTGCGCTGCTGCACTGGAAGATCTAATACAAAGTTAACAAATAAAGTGAATAAGGTGGAAATGCAGTTGCTATGGTATTCCAGGTGGTTACTTTGGTGTTTGGTAATTGCTGTGATGTTGCTAATGGTTTGCCAGATGCAGTAGTGTTTTAGGCAGTTGCTATGGTGATATTGACTGGTTGTTAGGTGGTTTTTATTGTTGCTATGATATCCCAGATGGTTGTTTGATGTCTCAGGTGGTTGTCAATTTGTTGTTGTTGTATTCCATATGGCTGGTTATGTGTTACTAGTGTATTTGTATTATTCTTGCATTTAAAGGGAGACAAATCTTTATCTTTATCTTGGTACTACTACTACTATTACTACTACTACTACTATTACTACTACGACTATCACTACTACTACTACTAATAATAATAATAATAAGTCACCATTAACAAATAATACATAATATGTCACATTCACACACAAATCTTCCTGTCTCTTTGCTGTCCATAACTAATACTTTTTCTTAAGCTTTAAATTTGAGTTTTCCCGGCTGTGTTTGCCTGTATCTATATTACAGAACTAGTATGTAGCCATGGTGTCATATTTTTATTAGATTAGCTTATGTTACTTAGACTTTGTGGGAATTTTACAGCATTAAAATGTTGCTTCCCTTTCAAGAAGTGAGGTATAGTTTCACATGTAAAATTCTCAGAACTATCATTGTCAGATCATAAAAGCTTTTTTTTTTTGCATATGAGGTCACATTTTTTCACTTGTGATCAAGTTTTTTTTAATTAAATGGTAAATTTGTGTTTATGTTCACATGTGTATATATAATATATATTTTTTGGTTGCTATAATAGACAAATCTTAGCCATGTTTAAAACCAAGCCAGTGTACAGTATTTGTTGACTACTTTTTTGGGTAGAGCTTTTTGACAAGGGTCTCTTACTGTCAGCTTTGCATACACAAACACAAAAGTCACAAAGTCATGCAGCCTTCATGCACATATTTATTGTATTTATTGTCTTGTGAACTTATTGTCTCATGCACACTATTTTGTGTCTGCCTGCTGTCTATGCACTATTGTACCACATCTATACCTATAAGTCATTGGATATCTAGCCCAAAAGTGCTTAGTTGTACTGTACAACCCTGTACAGGTATAATGAAAAAACAAGGAATTACATATGCAGGTCCTTCTCCACACTAATGCATTAACCTATAGACTTAGGCCTATTTGCTGTGTTGTATAACCTGTACTGGGTTCTCCTTTATAGCAACAATCCATGATGCATAAACTAAAGTTCTTCTTCTGTTCGCCTTTGAATTCATCTCTGGTATTCATATTTATTTATCTTTAGATTGCACATGCAGGGATGGTCTGACCGTTGGGTGGACCAGGCAAATTTCCAGTGGGCTGCTATGTGTGTGGGCCAAAGAGAGAGCAAGAAAGAGGGAACTGTATCCTCATTGCTCAGTGGTGAAGTAAGCAGTTTTTTACTCAGCCTAACTGTAACCAATGCTACTAATGACTGGCTTAATGTTAATTTACTATCACACAGTAAATCTGGGTAATGACCTAGGTAGTTACCATGCTACCATTAGCATTCTTAATCAAGCTACATTATCTAAAAATAAGTTTCCATGTAGTGTTCCTGATAGCAGCATTAATATAGGAAGAACACACACCTTTTAACAGACAACTATAGTATTAAATACTGCTGAGTGTGTGAAAATAACATTTTATTTAAACCAGAGACTGTAAAAAAGATGGACGCCGTGTCGCCGTTCCCATTCATTCAATGAAAATGAAGCCAACATCTTCCGCTATGTTGGTTTCACTTTTTAGAGACGATGCTCTGTCCAGCTATACACAGTTTATGATTTAAACTAACATGCCAACTGTAATGGAACTAGTATTGTGTCACATGGCATGGCATGTCCCATAGATTAAATTTAAAAAAAAAAACTAAAGAATACTGCACTGACCTGCAGAATATCCTTGTAAGGTAATCAGTTTATGTGATGCTATTCCTTGACTTTTTGCATGACAGTGTATTGTGCTTAATGTTAAGGTTTATGTATTGTATTTTCATACTTAAGCCACACCGGTATATAAGGCAAATTGCTTTGTTTTCCTTCTAAATCAGCAGGTCTCGATGCTGGGTGAACCTCCTCTGTAAACAAAACTGTAATTCTTAAATAAAATATTTTTTTTTTCAAAGTCAAACAAGCACTGGAGGCTAAAATACACAGATTTCTCTCCTGACAACTCACCCTGTTTATTTGGGTGAGTAAAGCACTTTTATTTATTTACAGTAAGCTTAGATTTCCAGGTTTCCACTTAGGCTGGCTGCAGCAGCATTAGCATTCGCAGCTAATGCTAATGCCACCCGACAGCGTTAAACTGAGGAACCCTAAGTGATCCTGTATTATCTAGCAGTTCTGCCAGAGAGCTTGTTTTAACATGGAAAATGTTATACAGGCCGATATACTCACCTCTGAACGGTAAAAGAGCTAGCTTAACAGCTAATGCGGCTCCAGCAGTGCCAGCCAGGGATAGCAACAGGCTACAGGCTGATAATACCTCTGAACGGTGAAAGAGCTAGCACTTAGCGTGGTTATCCGCTAATGCTTATGCTGCTCCAGCAGTGCTAGCCAAGATTAGCAGCAGGCTACAGGCCGATAATACTCACCTCTTAATGATGAAAAAGCTAGCGCTTACCGCGGTTAGTGGCTAATGTTAATACTGCTGGAGAACTAAATTGGAACTCCTGTTTTTATGCTGTTATAAAGAGTGGCTTTACTGCTCCTTACAACCTGACTGTTAGAATTCATAGATAAAATGCAGTGGATTATAAGGCACACTGACACTGACTGAAAGTATTTTAAGTGCGCCTTATAGTGCGGAAAATATATATAAAAAGAATTGTATTTTATTAAAACATAATTTCTGCATGATATAAGGATAAACTCTGAAAGAGTTCCACATCTGACCCACTTCTGGGCCTCCATTCCATGTGGGAAGTGGGACACTGTTAAATGTCAGATGGCCCAGGATCAGATCATTGATCACTGATCAGAGATGATGCTTTCAAGGTTACCTATGATAATCAGGCTTTTTTTACCCAACAAAAATATCACATTCATTTTCTATCTGTTCTGTTTGGTGAAGGGAAAACATTATAGAAACATTTAAAAATAAGATATCAGGTTATTTTTGCTGTATGTAATGGAATTTATGATGTGTTAAGTGTAGAAAGACTGACAGGGATTTGTGGTGGAATTTCTATGTTTGTGATGGGCCGGTCTAGACATAAGTTTAGGGCTGAAATTAGTTTCCAGTCAGCCTCAAAGGGTAGCATGAATACATTGGAATTAATGCTGTTTTATGCTGTTCCTTTTTCCAGACGACTGGGCACATGCTTTAGGTTCCAGGTCACAAAAAGGGCTATAAAATCAGCTAGAAAACAAAGATGCACCAGACACCCTGAGGACTGTTAGGCTACAAGTACAGGCCTTTGTTGTCTGAGGGGTGAATATCAATATAACGTGCCTATTGTGTCCGGAGCATAGTTGTTAAAAGTTCATACAAACTGTGTAACAATAGATATATTTCAAGATCTGCTCTTATTAATAAACACATTATTACAAATATAGAATATAGAATTTTAACCTTCTCTCAAATGCACTTTTCTTGTCTCTTTGATGTGGGGGGAGGAGTTTTACCATGTCTGGAGTGCTGCGTGGTTAGGTTGAATGATTCTTTTAAGAGGTTATACATCACAATTTTATTTTTAAAATAAAAAAATAGGAGACCACTTAAAACTGATGAGTTTCTTTGATTTTATTAAATAAAAAAAAAAACTTCTGGTATATAATTAAGAGGAAGATGGATGATCACAAGCCATTAAACTAAGTTGAACCGCTTGAATTTTTCCACCAGGAGTGGAATAAAGTTATCCAAAAGCAGTGTGTAAGACTGGTGGAGGAGAACATGCCAAGATGCATGAAAACTGTGATTGAAAACCAGGGTTATTCCACAAAATATTGATTTCTGAACTCTTAAAACTTGTAAATATGAACTTGTTTTATTTTCTCTACATAATTTGAGATCTGAAAGCTCTGCATCATTTCTGTTATTTCAGCCATTTCTCATTTTCTGCAGATAAATGCTCTAAATGACAATCTTTTAATGTGGAATTTGGGAGAAATGTTGTCTAGTAGTTTCTAGAATAAAACAACAATGTTATTTTTACTCATTTTACCTATAAATAGCAAAATCAGACAAACTGATTCAGAAACTGAAGTGGTCTCTTAATTTTTTCCAGAGCTGTATTTTCTAAAGATTGTTTTTCTAACCATTTCCTTTTCGAAGGACTGAAGACACATGCTGCATGTTCAGCAATTAATAATGGTAATTTCACCTAAGATTTGTCATATGGTCTTCATATTTACCTGAGGTTAAACTGTCCATTATGTCATAGTAAAATAACGAGGTAAGTAAATTAATTTTACAAAAATCAAAATATATACATAAAACAAATCAAGGTCCAATGAACAATTGCAAAAGTTTGCAACTAAAATTGCAAAAAGCATAACAGGAAATAAAAAGTGAAAATATGAAGTTATATTTATTCTGAAAAAAAAAAAATATTTCTGTGTAGTTTAATGTCTTATAAAGTATGATGAAAGTTCAAAAGTAATTTTCTTAGATTATAAGCGCCCTAAAGCACCTAATCAAGAATTGTTCTCTTTACTTCACATAGAATTGACCAGTTTAAAGATGGGCATCCACGTCCCACCTCTGCTCGCGCTTCTCTCCTCCCTCTCATCTGCCTTCAACACAATAGCCTTCTGTCTCAAGTCTCTGTACAAAGCGCAGGCATCAAAACAGATCATTGCCCTTCTTTTTGTACTTTCCCAGGAATATTCTCCATTAAGGTGCAACAAAAGCCCCTCAGTTCTTTTCAGAACATTTCATTTTCTCTTTGTTTCATTGTCCTCTTGACGTATCATCTCTGTCGGAAAGTTCACTGCCACAAACATAATCTATGGCAGTCTCGTGAAGCGTGATCCGGTCGCCTGACTGTAAGTACCCCACTGAGGCCTGGTGGCAAACACCCATGGTGTATTCAAGAATGTTGTTTTTGAGCTGAAATGGGAGGAAGTTTCTGACCTAGATTCAGATCTGTTTACCTCCAAATTGCTCCCTAAATTATGCTCTTAATCTCTGAGAGGACTGTCTGTGTCCTCGGAACGTAGTATGTAAGTAGGGAAAACATGTTAATCTGGCTAAACAAATAGGTGGTTTGGCGTCTTTGAAACTTAGTCGTGTGTAAAAAAATGATAAAATGTGTGGTGTGATGGATGTGAAGCAGATGCAAATATCAGAAGGTTAATGGGCGGTATACCTGTTGTGCATACATTCAGTCAAGTCAAGTCAGACAGTTTTATTATCAATACTGCATATGTACAGGACATACAGATGATTGAAATTATGTTACTCTCCTTCCCAATTGTTACAACAAGTACAGCAAGAATAAGATACACTAAATGTACAATACAACAAGGTCACAGACATCGACATATATGAGACAAGAGGCAAAAGACAAGAGTGCAGCAGTGATGGGCGGGATTAAAAAGAGAAAGACAGTACCATTGTTAACTGAAACTCTATAAACATTAGTGCAATATAGTGGTAAAAAAAGCTAAACGCTGGTAAAGTGAATGAGTAAATACAGTTCTTTAAATGTCCAGTTGTAGGGAAATCAAAGTGAGTATGACAGTGCAAGTATAAGCAGTAGTGCAGGTAAGGCTGTGTGTGAGTGCATGTCATTTTTCATTACAGTACTGTGTTGATTGAAGGGAGGAGGAGTTACACACACACACACACACACACACACACACACCGCTGAACCATTGAGGTGTTGTAAGGTTTGTTAAGGTTTGATGGGCTCTGATTGGTCCAGCAGACTAAGCGCTGCCACTATGATCAGGAGATTTCCTGTTCGAATCCTGTTCATGTAGCTTGCCATCAGCTACCGGAGCCCTGAGAAAGCACAATTAGCCTTGCTCTCTTTGGGTGTGGTAATCCCCACAAGATTCCAAAAGGATGATGTCGATCAGCACAAGGCGTCTGTGAGCTGATGTATCGGAACTGAGTTCATGAGTTTTTTATGGCAAAATCAGACTAGCATTGTTAGCATTTTCTCTGGTTAGCATTGTTAGTGATACGAGTTGATAACAACATATTATACATGTGTATTTTGCACACATATCCACAGACAGAAGTTGGACAATACTGTGGGTACGGCTGATTTAATGAGATGCAAATAAATAGAATTTCTAAAATAATCTGTATTATTCAACTGTTTTTCTACTGTTGACGTGCAGAGCAGCAATCTTGGATTCTGAACTCGGGGTTGGTGTGACTCTCTTGAATTTCTTAGTAGTAATCTGACGTGTGGAGGGTGTTCCAGTTGAACATTTTGACATCCGAGTTCTGAAACTTACCTTGAACTTACCAAATACCATTGCAACTTATCCCAAGGTATTCAATGCTGTTGCTTTAACACTAATCTATTGGCAGTGGATATGGTAACATCACAGTGACTCATGTGCCACCACTCCAGAGCATCTTATATTATTGCCAATGCTTTTCTATGGAGATTATACTGTAAAAGCATTGCTTGTGCAATTGAATGTCTGTGTCAGTGTGGCTGAATTCATATACAGGATGTCTGGGTACTTTCGGGAATATGGTTTTGGGTGCTCTTGGTAGCTCTTTGTTTATATTGTTGTCTATAAACTAACAGACTAAGCTTTACCAGCTCAGGTTTTCAGTCTTTGCATATCAAAAACACAGGAAAGAGAAGAATCTTAGCTTCTAAGTATCTAAAGTAAGTCGTTCCTAAGCCAGGTATATTATTTCTACAACAGGAAGATAGAAAACAAACAGTATCATTCGGATGATTCAGTGGGTGGATAAGTAAGCAAACAAAGGTGAAGCTGTCTGCTCTTGTTTGGGTCTGGCGCGTTTTCTCCATCATTCCGCTGGACCTGCATGAAATGACTTGCCACTCTCGTTCATTCACAGGAAGCACAGTGCCAGGAGACAAAGTCAGAGTGTATTTTTTAGGGCGAGGGCAGCTCATGTGAGCCGTGCACCTCCCTTAACCAGCCAAATTAAGCAGGAGCGTACGTACGATGCAGCCAACTGGGATCTGAACATGTGAAGCTTCAGCAGATATTTGGGTCAGAATGGAAAAGTGGGCTAAGTGCTTCCGCAAAACCCTGGTCTAGGCTCCTCACTGCTCTTTTTCTTTTCCAGTTCTTACGCTCTCTATCTTTCTTCCTGTCTCTCTCTCTGGAGGCTAGTGGAGGTGCTTTGTAAGCTCTGCACTGTTTCAGCACACGCTTTGTACAGGGACACTGTACACTTCTCCCGGCAGGACAGGGTGAAGCTCAACTAGCTCAGAGATCTTTCACAGTTCTGTTCCAGGCACCATCTGGCTCTTTGTCTCTAGCCGTGCCGTCTGGGGGCTATTGTGTCACCTCAGTCTCTGTGGGGCAGTCAAATTACAGGTAGCCTGTCTGAGAAGGCTAAAAGGGGGGCTGGTTTCATTGTAGAATGCTGATTGGTCTGGATAAGAAGTAAAATAGGAAGAAAAGAGTCATGTTAGTATCTTCACAGCGTGGTTTGTTAAAGTGACCAGCCATTACAGCAGCAAATGCTAGTGAAAGTAAAGTGAAAAATACATTTATACAAGGTATGAAAGACAATGGTATTGCATTAATGATATCAGAGGAGCCATGTTTTTTAGTACTTGTACTCTGTTCATAAAGAATGCCATTACTTGTTTTGGATGGACTGTCATGTTTTGTCTTGTTTTCAGCACCAAAAGGGAAACCTTACACAGTATCATAAACAACAAAACAGATGTAAATCACATTTCTAGAAGGTTTGCCCATGGGTTTGCCCTGAGTATGTCTACTCCAATTTCCTCCCACCCCTATCAAACACACAAAAGAGCTTTTTGCACATATTTTATGATTGACTCTACCCTTCCCTTCCACAAAAGGTGCTGTTTTGTCATATTATACGCATATCCTGTTTGCCAAGTACTTGAAGAAGAATTGAAAAAAGTGTAGTGAGAGCTGTGTTTCTATGTTTAGGCTGCAGTCAAGGGAGGCCAGGTCCACTGTGAGACTGACCTGTAACTACTCATTTTTAGTAGCCTGTTGGTCCTACGTACAATACGGAACAGTCTAACAAAGCTTTGTGATGATGTCAGTTAGTGACACTGTGGTGTGAAATCTGTTTTTTTTTTTGTTTCTTTACAGAAATCATTTCCATCTTTTTTTAATACAATTTTGTAGTGCTTTTCTTCCTTTTTCTGTGGATTTGGAACAGTCTTCTGTGATGTATCGGCCAAGAAATGAAGCCCATCTCGGCTGAAGCTTAGAAATTGGACCTCAGTTTACAGCTATATGTACACTTCTTTGGCATGTGTATATGCACAAGGCTCAAAGTATATTTCAGCAAGCTTAGTGCTGCCAATATGATCAGGAGATGGTTCGAATCCTGGTTATGTGGCTTGCCACTGGCTACCAGAGCCTTGAGAGAGCACAATTGGTCTTGCTCTCTCTGGGTGGGCAGATGGCGCTTTTTTTCACTCCAAAGCACGAGGCGTCTGTGAGCTGATGTATCTGAACAGAGTCCTTGCGCTTTCCTCTGAGCACGCTGTGATGCTACTCGGCAATGCTGCATCAGCAGTAGTTTAAAAAAAGGCAGTGGCTGACTTTACATGTATCGGAGGAGGCATGTGTTCACCCTGCTGGTGTGTTGGGGCATTACTAGAGATGGGTTGGGTATTTGGCAGTGCAAATTGAGGAGAAAATGGGAAAAAATTGAAATAAAATGATAAAAAAATATATATTTCATAAACTTTGTACAAATCCTGCAATAGCTATTAACTCTCATATGTACGACTTCCTCTTATGACCAGGCTGAGGTTAAATGGTTGTGCTAAATTGTTCTTAAGTGTGAGTGAACACTGGACACTTAATAGCATATTACTTGGTACCACTTTAAAGTAAGACTACCTTTATAAAGGGTTTATAACTGGTTTACAATTAGTTTATTAATGGTTACTAATTAGGTTGTATTAAAAATCATTAATAATCAGTTATAACACATACATAGAAAGGGCAACAATATAGATGGCTGTGGATTCACTATTTGGCAAACAACAGGTCTACGTACATTTCTACGTATGTGTTATAACTGATTATTAACAATTTTTAAGGCATTTACAACCTAATTAGTAGCCATTAATAAACTAATTGTAAATCCATTTATAAACTCTTTATGCAGATTAAAATACCTCAGCAGAGTTAATTTCAGCGTGTTGAGTGCAGGTCCTGTTTTTTTTGTCTGTGTGAGCTGACACTGCAGGACACTGGAGGAGGACAACAGAAGCACATGAAAGAGATGTTTCTTGCATTCCTGGACAGCATGCGTCGTGACTCAAGGGTAAAGATTACAGTGAAGGATAAAATACAAATATGAGCTTTCGTACAGCGTGGGAAGACGATGCAGACGATTTAAAGTATATGTTGGTCTATTTGTGGAAGTTTGTGATTTATTCAATAGTTACTTCTTACTTGTGGAGTGAGCTCCAGAATCAACAGTGCTTTACCTAAAATAGTGGAAAATTGGAGTGTCAGATAAACATCCCTCTTTGGATTTGAGCTCGGATGGATTTAGCCAGGAAGGGAAGCTCTTAGAGGAGTCATCCTTACTGAGAAGAGTCATAATAAAAGCGCTGCTCTTTTGAGAATCGACTCGCTAAGAGCTGTTTTGACCAGAGACAGATGTGCTGAGAGGCGAGAAATACATCTGTACCTTTCAGAGTTTGTGCACGGTCGTAGAGCTGAGCTTTTAAAGACACTTTTTTTTCAGCTTTGGAAATAAATTCTTCGCTTTCAGGTGAGGAGACAGGCTGTCAGGCCATCTGGCTGCAGCGAGTAAATGACCTGAAGCAAACACCTCCTACCAATGGGATCGGCACATATTCAGCACAACTAGGCCACACATCCCTCCCTTCATAAGCCTGTCGTACAGTTTATGCCAGTTCTTATGACTGTGTGTTTCAGGGACTGGGAGAATGCCACAGCCAGCTCTGCACATCATCACAGGCTGTTAGTAGTTCTTTCCGTACCCAGGTACACGTCTTATTGCTTTAGTGGGTCAGGAAGCCGTTGAGAATCAGCCAGAAAGAGAGCGGGCCACACGTCGCTCAAAGGTCATGGATTATTTATTGACTCGGCTGTTTGTGGATGGGAGAGGAGAGCCCAGAGTTCTCACGCAAGTATGAGGACACACCCTCCTGAAGAACTTGCTGGGTTGGGCAAGGACAGTACTTCTCATTGAACACCAGATACTTTTGATATCATAATGTTTTCTGCAGAAGAGATGTTTAAGGTGCTACATATTTTGCATATTTTGGATTTGTTCCAATGTTGAACTGAAATGATAGCAGTAGGTTTAGAGTTTACGCAACTAAATCATTTATAAAACCCTTCCCTACTTTATCTATATATCTTACTGCTTGTTGTTTGTACTTTTCTACTTACCGTCATGCTTAATTTTAATGTACTGTATCTTCCTAAGACTTGAACTCTTGCATGGCATGCATGTTTTATTTCTCTCTGCTATTTGATCTAATTGGCACCTGATTAGCAAAACAAAAAATCATCTTATTATATGAGAAAATTGATGTCCACATATGAGGACTTTAGTTTAATACTTTAATAGAACACAACAAAATCGCAATTGGTAATGATGTGCAAAACATTTATTTTGTGCCTGAACACAGCAGCAAAACAACAGTAGAAACAACAACTGTGCCCCTTTGAGCAATATGGCTCACTTGAAGTGTATGTATGTTTTTCATTTTTGAAGTTTAAAGAACATCCACATGGTTTTAAAGTCCTACATAAGCTTGCAAAACGTATTTTTTTTCTTGAACTTTAGGCTACATCCAACCCAAAAACTATTCAGGAAATCAACAGGAGGTCTTTTTTGCACTCGTTTGCTGCTGCTTTTGTCTCAAAAATGTTCCGGCTGTATTTTGTTCCTGTCTCAACACTTGGCTGTGACTATAGACTATAGAGTTTGACTTGATTTAAACCGCTTTTGATCAGTAGAATATATTCTTGGAAAAGCAAAACAGGTCTGTTTGAGTCAGATACACTGAGGACAAACAGTAGCCGGTGTTAATCTTGCCTGCAATGAACAGCAAGAGAAAAGCGAGTACGCCCAGTGTGTGGAGCAGACATGTTTGTAGGCAGGACCTCGACTCTATAGCAACCGCACAACACACACTTGTGTGTGTGTGGGAGTGTTTACCTGGGCAGTAAGTGAGGGAGTGTCACCTTTAACTTAAGTTATTTGTGTCCGTGGAGATCCTGATCCCAAACACACTCGCCCAGTCAAATAAATGGGTGTAGCTGTTTTGCTAGGCGATTGGCTCCGGGAGCGAGTGAATGAATGAATGGAAGAGGCCTTGTTTTGTGAGAGATGTGCTGGACTGTGGCCAGCTCATCACACGGAGGGATGAAGCCCAGAGAAAAGTAGGCAGTGCTGCATCACAGTGTCACAGTGGTGCTTTGCCATGTTACTCAGCCGCCATTGTTTCAGGCCCAGTGTGTGAAAAGCCCGGCCATTTTCTTCTTTGTCAAATACTTGTAGTTGTTCGATAAGCTGCTCACTGGCCATATTGTTCATGCTGCTGCATCACACAAAACCATTTAAGCGAGGCCATGCTGTTTAAGCGAGTGAAACTTTAGAGGAACAAAGCAGCTAAGAACAAAAGGACACAAAGCCAGTGGGCCTGACCCCTGAAAACCCCAGAGAGAGCAGGAGCAGCGGGCTGCAGGCCACCACAGCACAGCGCGGGGTATCTGAGATCAGCTGGATTTCACGATTTCTCACAGGTATATAATTCTGTTTGTGTGTGTGAATATAAATAGCTTATGGTAAAGTGTTCCAGACTCTCCAGAATCTCCAGCAGCATGTGTCATGAACAGTGTATTGGTCATTCTAAAGTTGCGCATACATTTCGCATCTCTCACATAAACCTTACTTTTCCGGTATTTTTTCAAGAAATAATCTTTATTGAATCAGTTTGAACAATGATCATTCATTTTCCACAATTTTAATTAATAATGCTTGTTGTATATCGTAGGCACAATCTATTCTCAAAACTCTCAAAACTAAATGTCTCCTAGCTCACAACTACTGAGAAAACCGATACTGGATGTAATTGATTTTAGGGGGGTTAATAGGATGAATATTAAAAACAATTATTTTGGCTTTTAAACTGATTTTACACTACATAAAATCTGCAAGTATGTGACCCACACTTAGTGATGTTATTTTTACTGGTGATATATGTAAAAGGAAGAGGTGGAAAGTAATGAATTACATTTACTCAAGTTACTGTAATTGAGTAGATTTTATAAGTAATTTGTAATTTTTAAAGTAGTTTTTTTAAAATAGGTCATTTTACTTTTACTCAAGTTCATTTTGACACAAGTAATTTACTTCGCTACATTGGAAAACTCATCATTACTGAGTAAAAAAAAAATCGCAGGGGGAAAAAAAACAATCTGAATAATAAAATAATTAATAATAAATAAATATATTATATATTATGTTCAAATTATTATGTGGAATAATAGTTCATTAAAACAATTAATTTATTATTTGTTTTTACTTTTTTAAATCAAATAATTAAAAGTAACTATGTAACTTTTACTCAAAGTACATTTTAAATTGAGTACTTTTTTACTTTTACTCGAGTAGATTTTTAGATGGGTACTTTTACTTTTACTTGAGTAGAATTTTAGCAAAGTAAAGGTACTTTTACTCAATTACAATTTTTCTGTACTTTCTCCACCTCTGGTAAAAGGCAGTAAGATACGTCAAAGAAAGAGGATTGAAAGAAGATAAACACTTTTATTTATGATAGATTATGGTGATGTAATTTACAAATCTACATCAGCATGTACACTCAAACCACTACATTCTGTATATAATCAGATTTAAGATTCATTACTGGTGACCTGCACAGTACACATCCGTTGTTTTTTACTGAACTTGGAAAATCTGCTTTTAGCAACAGCGCAACAGTGAGCTGGAGTCACAAAATAATTTTAAACTCATAGTCCTTCTAGTCCTCCTAGCCACCTTCAGACAGCCTGCCACTGTTATAGTTCATTTTTAATGTTTTTATGATTTTTTGGTATGTATTTACGTTGTTTTTGGTCTTATTTTATTTTTAGTTATATGATTTGTTTTAGCTGTTTTTTTAACCTTCCTTTCATTGTTTCTTTATTTTTTTTCTTCTCTTATTGTTTTTTAGCTATTGCTTTTTTAACTCCTTTGTGTTCTTAGTTTTATTTATTCATCTGTAGTTGCATTTTTATCATTTTTCTTACGTTTGATTTTATGAAATAATTTCTTATTTTTTATTCTATTTATGTATTCTTTTTTTTTAAACAATACCATCCCTTCCTTGTGTTTTGGCTTGGCTACATAGTAAATGAGGGCTACCCTCAATGTGCTCTGAGTTTGACTAAAGGTTGATTGATTGATTTATTAATTGATAGATTGAAACTATTTTTTTTTCTCGAAACATTGATTGTGATATTGAATTAATCTCCTATGTTTGATTTTAATGAACAATAATGTAAAAATATAGCAAAATTCTGTGTAAGGTGTTAACATGGTTAAAATCACATGACACATTATTGGCAGAAAATAGTGGAAATGTCAGCTCTATTATTGTGATATATATTGTAAATTTTCTAAATGGTTTAAACCATAGACTGTGTATAGCTGGACAGAGCATCGTCTCTATAAGTGAAGCCACCACAGGTCGGGCGCCCCCTGCTGTTCGGTTGCAGAAAGCTGTGTAACCCTACCCATCCCCATAGGTTTCAATTCCAAAACAGACAACTTTCAATCACGTTTTTATTCTAATATAATGTAATTCTACCTCCATTATTTAAATGCAACAGCTAGTGTAAGCTCTGCTTATATTGTCAATTTTTTACATTCCCACAGAATTCGTTTTTTAAAATGTTATTTAGCTCTATTTAAAAAAAGGTGTGGTTATTGTAAAAGGGCTGGTTATGGGCGGGACCAATAACAGACCGTCAGCTCTGCTCCGCTCCACTCTGCAGCCTGTGACCTTAAGGCAGCCCTCGGGGGCGGGGTTATTTAAATGAGTAGGCTGTCTCAACACAGTCTTTCTCCCTCCTCTGGTCTCTACTGTGCAGAATTGGGTGTCAGGATCGCCAACATGACGGAAGATTTTGGCTTCATTTTTATTTAATGAATGGGAACGGTGACATGGTGTCCATCTTTTTTTACAGTCTCTGGTTTAAACAGTTTAGGAATAGCAGAGTTGGTTGGTGATTCAAATCTTTTTATACCTGTATGAATGCACCCATTATTCTAGAATAGACCACATACAAAACTCAATTCAGTAAATTAGAAGCATATTTGATATGATCTTGCACTTGATTCTTCAAATAAAGCTGATGGATATTGAAGTCTCTAATGGGAGGCTGACTAAAAGCCTATTATAAAAAGGGTTCTTGAGTATGATGCCACACAGTTCTATTCTATTTCTGAAGTAAAGCGACAAAAAAAACTGTTGACCTGAACACACTTCCATTAAGGTTAATGAGCACGGCAATTTCCAGTCAATGGGTTTCCTGTTCTTTCACTCATGTTGGAGAAAAACAACTAATGGCACTTTTCCACTGCATCACTGCATGGTACCTACACGACCCATGATATCTAATACCAGGTTCGTTTTCCACACCATACCACGGTTCCCTGCATAAATGTAGCTAGCTGATGACGTCTCAAAACATTGTGACTGCAGAGTGGTGATACAGTGACAGTGAAGACTGCTGAACAGATCTTGTTCCAGATTCTCGTGTCTGCATTTAAGTGCGTAGTGACGATTTTCTTGGGCCTATCTTTGCTTTGCGATGTTTACACATCACTTTTGAATGTGGACTCAGCATACACATAGCATGGTGCCATAAATTATTGTATATGGAAAGTTATTGCACTGTAAATGTTGCCATAAATTATTGTATATGGAAAGGTATTGCACTGTAGAAGGTATTGCACTTCTTTTTCAAATAACATTTGTGAACCTTACTTATTTTAATAATAATAATTTCAGAATTTTATTAAAGATGTGTTTGACTGAATACAGTGGTGTGAAAAAGTTTGGGCACCCTTGATAATTTTGATGATTTTCCTTTAAATAAATCATTGGATGTTTGGACAAGCAATTTCAATTAAATATATCATACAGCAGATGAACACAGTGATATTTGAGAAGTGAAATGAAGTTTATAGGATTTACAAAAAGTGTGCAATAATTCTTTAAACAAAATTAGGCAGGTGAATAAATGTGGGCATCCCAACAGAAAAATGACTTCAGTATTTAGTAACTCCTCCTTTTGCAGAAACAACGGCCTCTAAACACTTCCTATAGCTTCCAATGAGAGTCTGGTTGATCACACGGTAGCATTTATATCTTTGTATGTAGCTAAACGTAATGTAAACGTAAGCTGATTTAATAGAAAGTCATTTGGAACATTTCTATGAAACTGATTTCTTTCATGAAATGTTAAATGTGAAAAAAAGCATATGTTTAAAAATGTGTAGAAATATAGTATACAGCGTATGCATAGTATATAGTATATAAGATGTATGTTTCTGTCCAAATAGGGCCATTGTGTGCAGTCCTTTCTTTTGTCAACTTTATTATATAGTGTTTTACATTGCAATGGAAATCTTTCTAAGAGAAAACTGATACTGTGAGGAATTGCTATGTGTAATGTTGCTCTTTTCACACTAGAGCAGTCTGCGGTCGGAGCTCTTTCTCTTGAGAAAGGAGCCTGGAGAAATAGAAGGCTTAGTAATGTGAGAAATACGAGAATGATAAACAGAGAAGAGCATCTCTCTTCCAGACAGACGGATATGCAGGCCTCTGATGGGAGGCTGATTTAAAGCCCTTCATAAATATTCAGGAGCAAAACATGCCACCTCCCTTCCAACTCCGTTCCCCACGACAGTAATAGCACCATTACTTCTGCACCGCGATCCTGTCAAACTTCAGCAGGCTGTTTTGACTGTATATGTCTGAGTGTTATTCGCACCAGTCTGCTAGACAGCAGAACATGTTCCAAAGAACAGATGACAGACACGGCAATTAGCTTGGAGGGTGTGGTATGCAAAAATTCCACGAGACCAGATGGATTTACAATGACCTGTTTCACTGCAAAATATCAATATTTACATACTCGGGTTTCCCTCAGGGAGGCGCGCCACAATCAAAGGACGTTTGTCCCTGTTATTTGGATAAATAGCAGAGAAAATCGCTTCCCTTCAGTGGCCAGGATTTGTTAAATAGACTGCCGCATTTCAAAGGAAGCCTCGGTGTGTCTCGGAGCCAAGGTCAACATGAAACGTGCAAGTCAGGTTTCCACTGGCTGCGCTTGCCCTTTAAAAACAAGGCCAGGACTCTGCCACATAAAAATGCTGGAAGTGTGAGTTGGGACACCATCCCGTCTGAGCCAGTGTCCATCTGCTGACGCTGCCAGCCCGTGCCTCGTTCTTGACCAGGCAGCAGAAAGTAGGTCGCTCGCTGACAAGCCAAACAGATCCAGAGCCCTCTGGCCCACTTCAAACAGGGCTTCGCACGAAACGGAAAAGAGAGAGGGCAAGAGAAGCCCTCTGTCCTGCTTGTCGAGCATGACAGTCTCTTACGCCATCTCTGACCCTTTATTTCTGCACTTTTTTTCCTTCATCAGTGATCAGAGGACACTGCTGCACAGGGGATACTTCCCGCAGGACGCTGTTTAAAAACTCCAGCAGCACTGCTGTGTCTGATCCACTTGTACCAGCACATCACACACACACTACTAACTCACCACCAACATGTCAGTGTCACTGCAGTGCAGAGAATAAGCCACAACCCAAATATAATAGAATAACTGCTCTCTGGTGGTCCTGTGGGATCCTGACCATCAAAGAACAGGGTAAAATAAGGAAAATAAAGTACCGTATTCTTTGCATTATAAGGTGCACTACCAATTAACGTCTATTTTCTGGTCTATTTTTATACATAAAGCGCACCAGATTATAATAAGGTGCATTTTAAGAGACAATATAAAGAACTTATTATACAGCAGATCTCACTGCTGGTGGTGGTGGTGGTGGTGGTTAAAGGGGGCTGAACTTAACTTAGCTAACTAAGTTAAGTAAAGCTAAGCTAAGTAAGCAAAAGTGTAATAAAAAAATACTATCTTTTAAAGTCAAACGAGCGCTGGATGTTAATCTACACAGATTTCTCTCCTAAAAAGCTGTTTATATGGATGAGTAAAGCACTTATGTTTGTTTACAGTAAGCTTAGATTTCTGAATTTCTCCAGCACTAAACATTGAGAATTAGCATTAGTGGCTAACCACTAGCGACAGCGCTAAACTAAGGAACCCTGAGTGTTCCGGTAAGCCAGGGAGATATTAGCTAGCAGTTCGTCCCCCATAGCTTGTTTTAACACAGTAAACGAGCAGGCTACAGTCCAATATACTCCCCTTTGAACGAAAGAGCTAGCACTGTTAGTGGGTAAATTTCCAGCAGTGCTAGCTGAGGTTAGCAGCAGATTACAGGCTGATAATACTCACCTCTGAACGACAAAAGAGGTAGCGCAGGTAGCAGGTAAACCCAATGCTACTCCAACAGTGCTAGCCAGGCTTAGGGGCAGGCTACAGGCCGATATTACTCATCTATGAATGGGGAAATAGTAGTTAGCAGCTAATGCTAATGCTACTCCAGCCCTGGTGCTGAACTGAAACTCCTGTATAATGCTGTACTTCAGTGGAGTGGCTTTACTGCCCCTTACAACCTGACTGGTAAAATTCATACATAAAGCGAACTGGATTATAAGGCACAATGATGATATTTGGGAAAATTACAGGATTTTAAGTGCACCTTATAGTGCGAAAAATATGATATGCAATGACAGAAAAAAGCCCTTTGCCCTGCTTATCAAGCCTGGTACTCTCTTACTTCATCTCTGACCGTTTATTTCTTCACTGTGCTCTAGGGCAAAGGATGTGGAGGCAAAGAGAAAAAAATCATTACAAAACTCATTCCACTCAGTCCATTCACAACAGTATAACTAATTGGTTACAAAACCAGTGTAGGATAAGCTACTAAAACTTTACTATATATAATATTACTATATATATACTACACTACCAGTCTTGCGTAATCATTCAGCATTGGTTGTGTAAAGCCTTAAATAGGTAGACAAAAAATAAACAGGATGTCCTCCCATTGGTCAGGAATTACCGGTAGACCTAAAGGTGTCCAATTACCAATTAGCTATTCACACTCATACGTCACTCTGGGCGTACTAGAAGCCGTACATACTACATTTCACTGGCTGTGATAATGAGTGGTAGTCTAACCGACAGTGACGGCAGTTCTTTGCAAGGACTCCTTAATGAGGAAGATTCTGTTACATTTCACGTCTTTTACCAGTCAAACCACCAGTCCAATTGGGCACCACCTTCTTATTCAATGTTTTTTTTTTTCTGTTTTCTGTTTTTTACATTAATAGATTCATTTAAAAGTCATCAGAACTATGAAGGAACATGTAGTAAACATTATGTAGTAAACAAAAAAGTGTTTGGCCCTCACTGTAGGGGTGTACAATATGGATAAAAAAATGTATATGTGCGATAACCCTGTAGAATATTCTGATATCGATGTGAAAAGGGAAAATGATTGATACATTGTATTTGGTTTGATGTGCTCGAATGTGCTGATGTGTTCTACAGCTCCGGAAAAATTTAAGAGACAAAAGAAATGCGATATAATGTGATTCTGTATTGGTTGAGCTCCTCAAAAGTTTTTTAGCATCTGGTTTGGCTGTACAAATTTTTTACAGGATAAAGCCCTATCCGGATGGGATTAGTTTCTGAGGGGGATATCTGTGAAAAATATTTCACACTTCTACTCAATGATAAAACTCTTGCATACATACTGCAACTAAAAAAAAAAGGAGGACCAGTGAGTTTTTTGGCTTTCTCGGTCACATGACATTGCGTTGTCGCGTACCACTGACTCTTATTTTGGTTTGAGGCGATGAATTTGTAGGAATTGGTTCAGTAGCTCCTCCATTTCCACTCTGGGTTGTGTTTACATGGATCTCCGTGGAAACGCGCGCGCAAAGTGTAATTACGGTGCGTGAAAGTGGACAAATAGCTATTTTATTAAATGTGAGGTGATGAAACTCAGAGATGTGACTCTGGACAGGACTAAATTTACTGGAGGACCACAGAGTTCAGCGAAAAACCGCAGGTAATTCAGCCTGTAGTTTTCTCAGAGAATGTCTGAGAAAAACACATATATTCACTCTGGATGGGAATAAAATCATAGATTTTTCTCCAGTAAGAAAAAAAAGAAACTAATCCCATCCTGATAGGGCTTTTTGAAGTAGTTTAGTGTTTGTGCGTTCACTGCAGAACTCCAGTCTAGCTGTGTCTCATAAGCACAGTCTGCAGTCTAAAGAGCTCCTTATCTTGCTTTGTGTTGGTAATGCAATTTGAGTTCGCTCTTATTCACAAAGTAATTGCAGCTCTTTTATATGTATATTGTGAAAACCTGATATTCCAAATTAACAGTCATTGAACCTAAACCTAATACATATGGAGAGCAAAGTGAAGAAAAAGAAGCCAGCAAGTCCTCAAACCCTCTGGGAACTTCTTCAAAACACTAAAACTATTTTTATTAAGCTTTGACTGCTTCATAAATGTGCCAGTCAGTCATCAAAACAAATGGTGGCTAAAATTTTACCTGAGAAATCTTAACTATAAAATATATTCTGGTTCTTTAAATAAATATTTGTATGTGTTCCTTCATAGTTTGATGTCTCCAATATCTGAATCTGTAATGTAGACAACGATAATAATAAAAATAAAGAAAAAACATTGAATAAGGAGTAGTATTTATTAACATTTGTCTGGTATTGTATGTATTAAATCCACAGTGATAGCTTCTTAGTGCTAACATGCTGCTAGATGTTTTGGGCTGCTAACAGAATATAACTTTAGCACAGAGCTATTTTCCCTTCATTTCTAAGTTTTGACATTTTTGGCCTGAACTGAAGGCTAGGTCTATGCAAATATGATTCATTATGAATCTGTGAAATATCATGTGTACATAATGTCAAATCCAATCCCAACACTTTATTACACTCACAAAACAAACATTCACAAGTGTCTTTTAATTAGCATTTCAGCTAAACCCATTAAGCGTCCCCTCGGGGAGAAACACAGAAAAAAAGTGATGCATTAAATTATTTCAGCAACTAAAATGCTACATAACATTGCTTTTTTTGAGTTAAGTTTGGCAAATAGTTGAGCTTCCATTGAATATCAATATCAACTATTTCTCTTTTTTGGGAGAAATCCGTTATTTTCTTTACTGTTTATTAAATTATTTTATTTTAAATGCCTTAATAAATGGAGAACTAGAAATCTAAATAAAACACATTTTAATGTTTTTAAATAAAAAAGAATGAATAACTGATTTTTCTGTTAAAAGGGAAAATGATTAATACATTTATTACATTTATTAATACAGTATTTGTTTGGAAGTGCTCAAATGTGCTGATGTATTCTACAGCTCTGAAAAAAACTAAGAGACCATTGGATTTGACATTAGATTTTTATAGGTATATGTTTGAGTAAAATTAACATTGTTGTTTTATTCTATAAACGACAGACAACATTTCTCCCAAATTCCAAATAAAAATATTTTCATTTACAGCATTTATTTGCAGAAAATGAGAAATGGCTGAAATAATAAAAAAGATGCAGAGCTTTCAGACGTCAAATAATGCAAAGAAAACAAGTTCATATCATAAAGTTCATAAAGAGTTCAGAAAATTATATTTAGTGGAATAACCCTGGTTTTTAATCACAGTTTTCATGCATGTTGGCATGTTCTCCTCCACCAGTCTTACACACTGCTTTTGGATAACTTTATGCCAAAAATTCAAGTAGTTCAGCTTGGTTTGATGGCTTGTGATCATCCATCTTCCTCTTGATTACATTTATATTTTATATATATTTTTATTTTTATTTGGTAAAATCAAGGGAAAACATCATTATAAAGGGTTTTTTTCCTCACTGATTCCTCTCTGTGTTCCTCTGTGATCTCCTGCCTGGGAAAACAACCTTTCTTTCAGTGAGGCTCATGAAGTTTTGATGATCTCCGCTCAGAGCTTCTCCCAGTCCAGTAAAGTACGGTAAGAAACTCCATCACCTGTGTTTTCAAAACAGCCACAGTGACCCTATCTTTCCAGGAAGAGCTGTCTCTGCCCTGTGACATCATTAGCCAATCGGGAACTGGGTTCGACCACAGGTGCATAGCTGACATGGGTAGTCATAGTCTCCACGAACGGCTGCTTTGTGGGTGTGTGAGTGGGATAATGGGGCCCAGTGGTGATGAAAAACGGTGCTGAGGCCTAAAGATAAACAACATGTTATAAATAGACTGCTGTAGACCAGGCCGTGGCTGATACAAGCTGCTCTACACGTTGTTTACCTAAGACAGGTCTTTGTGAATTGATGACAAAAAAAAGTGGGATTATAATCAATAACAGGAGATCTATTTCACCACTCAAGTGGGCTTATTTCTAGCACAACTGCTGTTATAATTCAGATCTGTGTCTAAAGGCTTTGATAAATTGTCATATGCATTTTATTAAGGTTGGGATTGCTTTCCAGACAGTGTAATTACCATGCAATTAACCCGTCTTTTTAAGGCATGTCAGTCTTTTTTCTAGCAAATCACAGCCACAAAAAATGTGTTTAAAACACAATTTGGAGATACAAAAAAAATAAGCTGCCATTTGCAGAATGGTTTGAATAAATCATTCGTTTCATGACTGAGAAACTTTCCAAGCTGTTAAATTATATGTTTTAGCCTCAGCTTGCTCTGATTGCTATGGAGGCTTGATTAAGGGACAGACTTTTCAGGCTGCTGAATCCTCGCAAATGAGAGACACTGAATCCAATCAGATACGACTTCATTCACTTAGAAATAGTAAAATCACTTCATTATTGGTTTTAATCAGTTCCCTCAGTGTGTGTAACAAATATAATAAAACTTGCTTCTTTTTAATGAAATACAGAATGTCAGTTACTGCAGTGGTCAACACCAATAAAATCTGTACATTAATGATTTAAAATGTTACCATTTGAAATCTGTTACATTCAATATGCAATATACACAGAACATGCCTGCCCTGTACTCGAAGAAAAAATGAGAAAACTGTAGCTTTATCCCAAAGCCTTGGCTGATGCTGAGACAGGCTGCATTGTTTAGCTCTGCATCAAAGACTACACATATTTTCAGAATGATTTTAAGGATGTAACTGATGTGTCCTTCCCGACCTTTAAGTACCCTCAATTCTCTGCACACTTACCACACAAATGAATACTGGGCGAAAATGTTAGAAATCAAAGCCTTAAACTAGCGCACTATAGGTTCCTGTGGCACAAGCTTTTGTCCTTTGCATTACTTTTACTGTACTTTTATACTTTAAGTAGTTTTGAAACCAGTATTTTTAAATTTTTACTTGAGTAAAAAAGTTGATACTTTTAAACCCTGGTATCTGCACTTCTACCTGAATAATGAACGTGAATACTTTTCACACCTTTGCATAAGTCAGATGTGTCAAATGTGGACGTAAGAGACTACTTAAAAATGAAGAGTCTCTTTGATTTTACCAAATTAAAAACCTCCGGAATATAATCCAGAGGAAGTTGGATGATCAATTGTCTTCGAACCAAGCTGAACTGCTTAAAGTTACCCAAAAGCAGTGTGTAAGACTGGTGGAGGAGAACATGCCAAGCTGTTTTCTTTGCATCATTTGAGGTCTAAAAGCTCTGCATCTTTTTTTTGTTATTTCAGTCATTTTCTGCAAATAAATGCTCTAAATTACAATATTTTTATTTGGAATTTGGAAGAAATGTTGTCCGTAGTTTATAGAATAAAACGACAATGTTTATTTTACTCAAACATATACCTATAAATAGCAAAATCAGAGAAACTGATTCAGAAACTGGTCTCTTAATTTTTTCCAGAGCTGTATATCAATAAACAGTCCAATTTGGCTACATCTACTGGTCTTTACACTTCTGTGAGTGAGTACAATTAGTAGCTTTTATGATCACATAAACTAAACACTACAGGGGTTGGACAATGAAACTGAAACACCTGGTTTTAGACCACAATAATTTATTTTCCCGACGGACAGTTCTGGTGGAAACAGGAGAGTTGAGGTGCACATTGAATTCTGCCGTGATTTGGGCAGCCGTGGTTTTATGTTTTTTGGATACAATCCGGGTTAGCACCTGAACATCCCTTTCAGACAGCTTCCTCTTACAGCGTCCACAGTTAATCCTGTTGGATGCGGTTCATCCTTCTTGGTGGTATGCTGACATTACCCTGGATAGCGTGGCTCTTGACACATCACAAAAACTTGCTGTCTTGGTCACAGATGCACCAGCAAGACGTGCACCAATAACTTGTCCTCTTTTAAACTCTGGTATGTCACCCATAATGTTGTGTGCATTGCAATATTTTGAGCAAAACTGTGCTCTTACCCTGCTAATTGAATCTTCACACTCTGCTCTTACTGGTGCAATGTGCAATTAATGAAGATTGGCCACCAGGCTGCTTCAATTTAGCCATGAAACCTCCCACACTAAAATATTTTGCACAATTACATGGAACTGTTTGACAACATTTTGAGCAAATGTAACCTCTGGAAATTAGACTCAGAACCCCACAGAGTAATGTGTGCTTGTGAATTGAGAGTTTGGAGGCCTACAGTATGAGCCTCTTGTGTCCAAGAATTCCCTCACTGGACACTACTCAAGCATCTGCGTCCCTCCTGTCTCAGAGCCTGTCAGTGGTGATGTAATGTTTAAAGTGGCAATTCCTCATGAGAGTGCAAGTGCAATGACACGCGGAGAGGGACGCAGTGACAGGTGGGATTCACACAGGCATGCGAGGGACACTGCGGCTCACGTGGCCTTATAAGGATTCAGCACAGGAATGCAAGGAACGTCAACTTCAGTTTTTACAGCCGTCAGGTAACCTTCAGACAGTCAGCACTTTTTTATGAGGTGGTGCTGTCGGCTTAAGGTAACCTGGGAAGAAAAAAACAGGCCATTTTCTGTGCATCAGTGACTCAGCAGCAACCAAAAATGCACGTACTGCATTCCACCCAGAGGAAACCGCATGCCAGGCATAGGAGTGCTCAGCTCATCCAGATTTGCAGCTGTACGCAGTTCACAGTTTTCAATTCGAAGCATTCTTGTTTTCCACCATAACACATACAGTAGTTCCACTGAGATACGGCGTAATACACTCATGTGATAAGTCTCCTGCCTTGTGGCCCTTGTTGTTCAGAGCGTATTCCCCCTGGTGAGAGCCAATTAGACAAACACCTCCACTTATGGTGAGGCCCCTGAGACTTCACTCCACAAACACTGATCTATGGCTTAGATTAAAGGCTGAGGCGGTTTCAGTTTTACGCCTTATTATCCACACTGTCACGAAGGCATGTTCACAGGCAGGCATGTACTGTGTAAAGCTGATACCATAGACAGACAGAGATATCCAATCATGTGCTGTCACAGCCAGAGCTTCCTCCAGAAAAATCTCGAAAACTTTGTGAGGATCACTGGGGACAAAGAGAGGGGGGCAGAGGGGGCAACTGCCTCCCTAGTCCCCCATGTGTAAAAAAATGTCAAAAGAGACTAAGGCTAAGTTCACATTACAAAGCTGAAGTGACTCAAAACAGATTTTTTTGCTCAATGTGGCTCAGATCCGATTTTTCATGGCTGTGTGAACATGCCACATACGTTTTTTTTGTCAAATCAGATTTGAGTCACTTTCATATGTGGTTCTAAATTGGATACGTATCCGATTTATGGACACACGACATGAGTGTGAACGGTCAAATCAGAATTCATGTGTCTTTTTGCTTTTAAACATGCGCTACATGCGTTTCTATCGAACCCACACATCTCTCGACCTGAGCATGTACTTCAGATCAGCTGTTTGCTCTCCACTCGAGCAAAAGATGCTCCACATATGAGCTGCTAACGCATCCATTTCCCTTTATACAGCTACGAGTCATCTCTCAAGTATGATTTTTTTTATTGGTGAAGAAGGCAAACCAGTCAGTGTGCCAGTTGTCATTCCCTTTAAGAGCCAGTAACACCCTGACTTTGGCGCGTTTGTATCTTACAAAGCAGTGCCTTTGAGCATCGCAGCCTGCGATTTTACACTGTGAAGGTACGCCAGCAGCACATTTAAGGAAACAGCAATGTTATTTTATTTTTTATTTTGTTTATTGTTGGTGTAAATGTCGGGTTTGCACGCTGCAACGCCTCTGTGTGTGTGTGTGTAACAAGCTGGGGTGTATGCCGCTGAGGATGCACGGAGCTCCTGCATAGTTTAAGATATGATTGGGCGGCTGACTGTTGACTCTTGTCAGGGTTTTAATCAATCAGTGGCACACCTGTATTTCCTGCCGCCAAGATAGAAACATGCCAAATATTCACCTGAACACACCTCACTTCTAGACCACCACGCCCATCGGTGTAAATATATCCCTAAACTTTGTGAAAATAGACGGTTGACGGGGTGTAAGATAGCAACGAGCATTACGACGCACCTTGCACAGGGTGTACAAAAGGCCCCAAAGCGTCTTTTTTCTCTTATTGGCCCTTTTTGGGGAAAAAGGCGGATCAAGTGCCCCATTATGCAATTAAATAAGATGATGTGCCCTCTAGATCAAGACATTTTGTTAATGTGTCATAATGAGTGCCTTATATGCCACCCCGTTTAGACAGTGTCCCAGTGATGGATTGAAGGGGGGGTGGGGAGCCCTCTAAAAAGACTCCCAAAAAAAGAGAAAAGTGCCATAGTCGTTGCTCTTCTTGTGGAAAAAAGCGATCAAGTGCCTAAAAACATGTGCCAACTTACAGTAAATTATGATGTACCCTCTAGATCAATATCATTTGATAACATGTCTTAATTAGTACCCATCTATAGGTGTCCTTCAGGCCCTCCAATAAAAAAAAGGGTATCATTTTGAAGTGCCTTATGTGCCACCCCTTCTAGACGAATGGGCACCTCCCCCAGTGCCCCATGATTAAAAAGTGCCTTCTAAAAATGAAAAATGAAAAAAAAAATGACACATTTATTTGCAATAAATTATAATGATGTGCCCTCTAGATCAAGAACATTTGTTAATGTGTCTTCATGAGTGCCCATCTATGCCCTTCCAGTAGCAATGAGTGCTGTTTAGAAGTGCCTTATATACCACCCCTACTGAACATTCTCTTAAGAAGCACTGGTGGACTGAAGGGGAGGGGCAGTAAATCACCTCCCCTGGTGCCCCCATGATTAAAAAATCATTGCTTAAGTGTCGTCTAGATATATGAAAAAGAGACAAGGTGCCTTATTGGCTGCAGGAAAAAATTGTCATCTTCTTGCAATAAATGTAATAATTTAAAAAACTGTTAATCTCTACTGTACGTCTTAATGAGGGGCCATCTATGAGTGCCTTTTTGCCCTTCCAGTAGGAAAATGTGGTGTTTTAAAGTGCCATTTATGCAACGCCTTCTAGACCATGTTCAAATGTTTGTAGGGTTCTGCTACAGGTAAACAAAACACGAAGTGCCCAATTGGGTGCATCTCTAAAGAAGAAGGTCCCCTCCAGTGGATTAAATGTGCTGTAAAGGGTGTCTCTACATGTGTAAGAATGTGAAGACGTCTCTGAAAGCTCCATTCACTGCAGAAATTATTTTCGTTTACTATTATTTGAATTTAATTTTTTTACTTATTTTTTCACCCCTACCCTTCAAACAGGCTGAATCCACCACTGGTTTAGACACCTGAGTCAGGCCTAAATGTCTGAGAGCAGCAGATTGAGTTTGTTTTGCCTCTAGTCTACCCCGTCCCACCCTGCGCTGCTCTCTTATGTGTCACCTGATGCTGTCACCGATCTGACAGAATAACGAGTGCTTGGCGTGGGAAGCCGTGATCTTTCAATCGCCACTTTTTCACCTTCCAGACCACATTCCTTCTGACAATGATCTATTGTTTTGAATGTAGTACAAATCCTCAATAGTAGTAAAAGTGAACCGACCTGTAACATTTCTCTGAAAACAGAGAAAGTCAACAACAAGCCCGGCTTCTTGGACGCGTACAGGGAGGTGAGGTAAAGCTATACGCAGTGGGAGGGGTCAGTGGCTGTGATCTTTTAGCTAATGAGCGAGGATAGAGTGAGTGTTCCCGGTACCGCGAGCTACGTCCACAACAGTCTTCTATTCTAAACTAAACCCTGGAGATTAATCTTACATGGTGAAAGGATCCTCTCTCCTCTTCTTCTGGGAACATCTTTTCGGGGAGTGATTAAGAGATGCATTACCTCTAAGACACAAGTAACCGAATCTGGATTACTGAATAGATTCTTTTGAAGCCAAAGTAGAACTACTTTTTGCGTTTCATAAAGAAACTTTTAATGCATAGATCTTTAAAGAATCGTTTGTTTGGTCAAAAGAATCATACACTCACGCAACACTGACATATCGAAGTCGTGGGATAGTGGTACGTAAATTGATCATGAAGTATATCCTCAGGGCCAGGGACGGCTTGGGAATGCTTACACCTGTATAAGTTGTGTAATAGTGAGGTTGTGTTATCTTGTGAGTGAGGTTGATCACTGGCCAGCATGCTTGTGGCTAGGTGACGTTCACTATCAGAGTATAGTGGGTGCCAAATATAGTTAGGACATTCTGTTTGCGAAGTTGTGTGAGCATTTGACATGTGTGTGCCAAGAATATACTGTACATCATACAGTAGAAGGAATTATCACTCACAGTTTATAGAGCAGTGCATGGTAGGGATTGTGACCGGTGGTGTCTGGCTAGAATTGTCCATGGGAACAGACAAGCAGAAGCAGAAGTCTCATTCACATTCAGTGCAGCATTATTTAGCTTACAGGGGACATGGCAAAAGTCTCAAAAAACAAGAGTTGGCAGCTGCGGGTGACTATAATGTGCACTTAAAATCCTTTAATTTATCCAAAAATCATCAGTGTGCCTTATAATACGGTGTGCCTTATGTATTTATTTTACCAGTCAAGTTGTAAGGAGCAGTAAAGCCAGTTTTAGTTCAGTTCTCCAACATATACACTGGAGCAGTATTAGCATTAGCTGCTAATTGCATTAAGCACTACCTCTTTTGCCGTACAGAGGTGAGTATTATCAGCCTGTAGCCTGCTGTTAACCCTGGTTAGCACTGCTGGAGCAGCCTTAGCATCATCCACTAACCAGACTAAGTGTTCGACATTCGTTCGACATTCAGAGGGGTTGAGTATTATCGGCTGCTGCTAACTCCAGCTAGCACTGTTGGACCAGCATTAGCATTATCAGCTAACCACACTCAGCACTAGCTCTTTCGCCATTCAGAGGTGAGTATATCGGACTCAGTGATGGTATAGTTACTTTGAAAAAGTAATCCGATTACTGATTACTCCTTTAAAAAGTAACTTAGTTACTTTATGGATTACTTGATTTTACAAGTAACTAAGTTACTGTACAAGTTACTTTATTAGTTACTTTCAGCAGCTGCAGACACCACCTCCCGCCGCGGCGCCGCCTTAACATAAAAACTATAACCAGTTTTGCCAATACTCCCTTTATTGGAAAATGCATTTTAAACAGCAACAATGTATCTCTAGACATTTAAAGTTTTTTTTTATAAAAATAAAAGACAATTTCTCTTGAATTAACTTAACATAAGTTATTTTTTTATAAAAAATAAAATATGGTCTTTCTTGATTTCACTTAACATAAATACTTAAAATAAAAAATAAAGAAAGTCTTTCTTGACCTGAAATATTTAACACTGTAAATCTTAACATTGAACCTGTTGTTCTCTGCAGGGCAGCAAGGAGTGGTTTTATAAAACAGAACCGTGTATATGGTCTAGGCCAGGGATCACATATATGCGGACTGCGGTCCGGGTCCGGACTCAGACGTTGTCCAGTGCGGACCCATACCAGTAAACTACTGAAAAGTATGTAATTTGACAATTTTCCTGTCTTTACGGTATACGTGCTCTGCGGCACAAAATCTTCAAACGCTCTCCTCTGCCAATCAGATCTGTGCAGACCGCTGCCCTGACTAGTGAATTGGGACGCGGCCGGGAAAACCCGCCTTTATAAAGAGATAGGGAGCCCGAGAACTGGCGGAAAAATGAGAACAGGCGGAAACTAAAGACACGCAGAGCGCGAGAGAGAGACAGGGGAGGATTGTAAAGGTGACGGGAAAGGGAGCGGTGTGTGTGTGTGTGTGTAAGTGAGGTGGAGAGAGAGAGAGAGTAACACACAGTGACTTGGATAAGTAACTTTATTACTGGATTGGAAATAGTAACGCGTTACTATTAACACTGTAAGGAGAGAAATCTGTGTAGATTAACATACAGCGCTCGTTTGATTTTTAATTACAGTTTTGTTTACTTAACTTACCTAAAGGTTAGAAGGAAAACATGCAACACCACTGTTCCTTACTAGTGTCGCATAATGCACCTTATAATCCGGTGTGCCTTATAATGTGAAAAATGCGGTATGTATGATTTATCATATGCAGTAAAATACATAACAGTATGCAAGTTCTGCAGCTGGATTTACCATAAACTCAACAACTCCTGTATGATTAGAACTATTGTGAGGGCACCCAAATAATAACAGCTGCTCTGTGGAGGTCCTGTGGGGTTCTGACCACTAAAGAACAGAGTGAAAGGAAGATAATAATAATATTTATAGAGAAACAGAATAGACGACTACACTCTGTAATTATAGAACTACAGACTGTTCCTCAATTGCTCAAAAAAAATGGATGTAGAAACAAGAAGGTGGTCATAATGTTATGCTTGATTGGTGTATATCATCCGATACAAATTGTTATTGTGACAGCAGGCCATAATACAAGAATAATATAAGAATATAATAGAAAGTCAAAGAATAGCATAGAATAGAATCAATGCTGCTCTTTCTCTTCAAAGCTTACTACGTTGCACCAGAAAGGAAATGACTGGCTCATCCTCAGTGGTGTGAGGAAGTGTGACCCAAGGGGGATCAATCAAAGAGACAGATTCCAGTGCAGCCAGTCCAAACAGACTGTTCAAACAGCACACGCACACACGCACACACACACGCACAAACAAATGCCTCTCTTTCCCTGAGTCTCCTAGGCTAGAGGCCTTTACACAGCTCTGTGTTCTGTATTTACACATGTATGTACTCTACACTGGAGTAAAGTATTGGACAGGCAGGCATGTGACTGTGACCACAATGCAGCAAAACTATTTAACGCTGCTCTCCAGGGGGGAAGCTTGGTAATTTAGGAGGAAATCAGTCCAGAGAGGAAAGTACTGAGCTTCAGCATTCCTTGGGGAGCCTGTACAGGTAAATGGGTCAGCGCTGCCACACTGAAAAATCCTCCTCCTACTCCTCCTGCAGCTCGGCGCTAGTCAACCTGCTGAGTGTGAGGAAAAAAACAGCCCTGCGCTTGTTTACACTAATCGGCGCAGCAGCAGTCTCGCATTAGGCCGGAGCGAGAGCAAGCCAGCACTGGGACCTGAACAACAAACGGCCCATTCAGGCCCACCGCCGCTGAGATCACCTGCACCGCACTGACACTTCCTGCCTGAGCTCCAAGTCCAGCTAGAAGAGGAGAGCTCTTTCCAAAACAGCTGGCTGCCCCTGCCCTGCCTACTTCCTGTCAAGAAGCAGAGAACTGGTTTAGACCAGTCTTCTGGGACAGAGCGAGTTATCTGGAATGGGAAGAGCTCTGATCCTGTGTGCAGTTATCCACACGGCTAATGCTCACAATATCCAGCATAGAGAAACAAATTTCAGTACTTTACTGTCAAGTCAAGTAAACCTTTGTTGTCATTTTTTCACCTCACATACCGTGTTGGGTGAGGAACAAATTTAGCTCTGGAAAAAATGAAGAGACCACTTCAGTTTCTGAATCAGTTTCTCTATTTTTGCTATTTATAGGTATATGTTTGAGCAAAAAGAACATGTTGTTTTATTCTATTAACTACAGACAACATTTCACCCAAATTCCACATAAAAATATTGTCACTTAGAGCATTTATTTGCGGAAAATGAGAAATGGCTGAAATAACAAAAAATATGCAGAGCTTTCAGACCTCAAATAATGCAAAGAAAACAAGTTAATGTTCATAAAGTTTTAAGAGTTCAGAAATCAATATTTGGTGGAATAACCCTGTTTTTAATCACAGTTTTCATGCATCTTGGCATGTTCTCCTCCACCAGTCTTTTACACTGCTTTTTGATAGATTTATGCCACTCCTGGTGTGAAAAGTCAAGCAGTTCAACTTGGTTCGATGGCTTGTGATCATCCATCTTTCTCTTGATTATATTCCAGAGGTTTTCAATTTGGTAAAACAAAATCAAAGAAACTCATAATGTTTAAGTGGTCTCTTATTTTTTTCCATGATTTTAAGACAATATGACAGTATGACAAAGTTGTATTTGGCAGTCATCAAGACCTGAGGACAAATGAATTATTAATAGTTATTAATTAGGTTGTTACAACACAGGGGGTGTCAGTGAGCTATCATTATCCAGAGAGTGATTCCACATTCATTTATGCTGTTAAACCTCAAAAGTTGTTTTATTTTAATTGCTTTATCTTATTTTGTCTTCTCCATCAGTCATCATTAACATATCTGTTCGTAATACATTTATTTAATTTAACTACCAGGTTAATTAATTATACAGTAAGTATAATTGGATGTATGTTAACATATTCAATGACTAAACTGACTTTCTATATTATTTTATAAGATATGTAAATGATGCGTAAAATTTACTTGAAAAAAGGTTTTGCAACTTTCTGCATTTGCTTTTTTAAGTAATTTAATTTAATGTAAATTGGAGTAACTTCAACTCAGTTTCAAGACTTAAATGTTACATAGAGTAAATAAGTGAACTGAACTTCAGTCAATTTATTTTATTAAACTTTACTTAATTTATTTTTGCTAAATCAATCCTTTCTTTTAGTAAACTTTACTTAATTTCCGCATACAATATTGCCTAGTTACAATTAATTTATACAATATTATTTTAGATAATTTTAGTTAAAAGACACATTCAAATATTTACATAATCTCAAAGATTTAAAGAGACATTTAGTAAACTAAAAAGAATGTATTACATGCCATCCATGTGTTGAGACAGTGTAATATGTAGGTTTTAACTAAAAAATATTTAAATTTCAGGAATTATAATATATTATGTATCATAAATTATTTGAGTAATATAAATTAAGTAATTGTAATCAGGTAATAATGTATGCAGAAATTAAGTAACGGTTACTAAAAGAAAGGACTGATTCAGCAAAAATAAATGAAGTAAAGGTTACTAAAAGAAAGGATTGATTCAGGAAAGATAAATGTAGTAAAGTTTACTAAGAGAAAGGATTGACTGAAGTTCAGTTCACTTATTTACTCTATGTAAGATTTAAGTCTTGAAACCGAGTTGAAGTTACTTACATTTATCTGAACTTAAATTTACTTAAAAAAACAAATGCAGAAAGTTGCAAAACTTTAAGTAAATTTTACACATAATTTTTTCAGTGTGAGGTTTGACAGTATAAATGAATGAGGGATCACTATTGGCAAACAGCAGATCACTGTTGCCCTTTCTAATTTAGATGTTGTAACGGCTTATTAAACCATTAATAAACTCCTTTATAAATAATAAATAGAGGTTGGCACACTTTTCAACATGTTTGGTTTACTTACCACTTGTCTAAACTCACACTATTGTGACAACTTTTATTGCAGCTGACTGGCACTGTAATTATTATTATCTCTATTAAAACTGTAAACAAAAGTATGTGGTCCTCAGAGAGACTGAGAAAGCTTTCAACTACTATCTCAGTTACTCCAGCTTTCATCAGGTTTAGAGTGAATTGATTACCATCATTCTTCCATCCAGCATGCTGGCCCGAGCACTTAATCCCAGCCCTCTCTGAGTATCGAGGAGCCTGCAGTCCATTAGCAGTGTCATTAAAATGATTAAAGCTTAATAAAAAATGATCAAAGACATTTGGGGACATTCTCTTGTCCTCTGAGAGCTCAATCACATTAAAGTCTTTTACATATTTATCTCTGTGGCGCACTCACTATGAGGCGAGTCCACTTGGAGCCGGTGCAGAGAGCAGGACCCTCAGCAGTGGAGGACAGAACAGCGGAACCCTGATTAATTATCCGTGCCTCTCGTGAGCCTGTGGGCAGTGAAGAGCGGCCAGATAGAACCTGCTGACCCGCTGCGGCCGCACAGGAAGAAGAGGACACTCAGCACTCTTTACATGATTGCCTTCTCCAGGACCAGAGCCAGAAGCCCGAAGCGTTCACAGCTTTTATTCTAGACAGAATGAGGCCTGAGTAAACATGACTTAAGTGTTACACTTGTTTACAGTGATTTTATTGATTTAGTTAAATAAAATAACACAATATATGTAGAGGTGAAAAGGACAAACTGTACTTAAGTGAAATTAAAGCTATTGTGTCAAAGACGCAATCCTATTTCACCCCTTGGTCCTACCTCTCACCCCTACCCCTCTTTTTTGCATGTTCACACCAAGGGGTGGGTAGGGGTGTCTCGATTCCTGTTAGGCTGGAGGGGTATGGGGAAGGGGATAGGGCTTGTTAGCACTTTATATAGGAATTTTTCAAATTCACACTTCTGATTCTCATACTGAGGGGTATGAGAATCACTAGTAACATATACCAACACATGTATAAAAGTATTTTCCTTGTAAAAGTGATGATTAGTACAATATTACCATAGTTTATTGTGTTGTTTCAATGTTTTATGGCCAAATTCTTCATAACAAGCATAAAAAAGATTGTTAGTAGTTTGTCTCTTTTTCCCATTCATCCTTAAATGGTGCAACAGCCGGCAGGGGCTGCAGCATTTAAGGCAGAACAGAGAAATAAAATAACATAAAAGCTAATCAAACTAATTTCAGCTCCCCTTTACAGAGGAATTAAGTGATGCACAAAAATAATTAATTTCTGCACAATCCCCCCCCCCCTTTTCTAAAAACATACAATAACCAGTAACCAATAATTAGTTAACCAGCAGCTGCTAGGTTATTGAACTTCAGCGCTTCTGACGATGCATCGGGTGCTTGAAGGGGTTGTCCCAATTCTTAGGGGGAACATTTCACCCCTTCCCCTTTTTACACTGTTCCAAAGGAAAGGGTTACACTCAAAAACAAGGGGTAGTGATAATGGGTGGGCCAAGGGGTGAAATAGGATTGGACCAAAATCACATTTAGTTCAAAAATGAAAAATGAAGACAAAAACAGTGAGGCAAAAAATATCATATAGTCATTTTGGGGCATTTCTACTGGTCCATACATCATGAGATTCTGATGTAATTTAAAAAAACATTTCCAGATTGTAAAAACTAAGAAACTGATGTTTATTTTTCATGACAGTGATTTTGTACTACTGTCATTTAGCCTTATAAATGGTACCCTGTTAATTTGACATGTTAAATTAAATAAAAAATGCATTTATATAAGTATAATAACTATTACACAAGCATTTTCCACATACACAAACAATTTAACAAAAGTGCCCTGTGGCAGTACAGAATGACACAGTCTCGCAGGCATTATACATGTATACTTATGTCCAGATCCGGTGTACACTGTTCACTCGTCTGTTGCACCTGGGTTCCCAAAAGAATATCAAACTGAAACTTCCACAGAAGTCTTTCTCATCAGAACAATCAGTCATAGCTTTCGTCTATATGCCTCAAAGGTGAAATAACAAACCCTCAATCCTTCAGTTAATTCACTTACTCAGAACAAGCCTTTTAAGGTTTGCATGAGCAACCATGAATAAAAAGCATGATGATTAGAGTAGACGTTTCAACATGTCAACTTCAAGGTTCCTCTTACTGTAACAGCACAAATTATATCTCTGATTTCACCATAATCCAAAACTCACTGTCAAGAAATTGATTTATAGACTATTACATCTCACTGATAACAACAGTGGGTCTTACGAACATTTCCACAGGCTGTAGCAACTTTTCTTCTTATTCCGTTTGTACTGTAACTGGGACCTCCATATACAGAGACCACTTCAGTTTCTGAATCAGTTTCTCTGATTTTGCTATTTATAGTATATTTTTAAGTAAAATTAATATTGTTGTTTTATTCTATAAACTACAGACAACATTTCTCCTAAATTCCAAATAAAAATATTGTCATTTAGAACATTTATTTGCAGAAAATGAGAAATGGCTGAAATAACAAAAAAGATGCAGAGCTTTCAGACCTCAAATAATGCAAAAAAAAGCAAGTTCATATTATAAAGTTTTATCAGTTGAGAAATCAAAATTTGGTGGAATAATCCTGATTTTTAATCACAGTTTTCATGCGTCTTGGCATGTTCTCCTCCACCAGTCTTACACACTGCTTTTGGAGATAGCTTTATGCCACTCCTGGTGCAAAAAGTCAAGCAGTTCAGTTTGGTTTAATTGTTTGTGATCATCCATCTTCCTCTTGATTACATTGCAGAGGTTTTTAATTTGGTTAAATCAAAGAAACTCATAATTTTAAATGGTTTCTTATTTTTTTCCAGAGCTGTATGCCTTGACATCAACGATTAATGATAAGCACTATGAACAGTTTTCTTTCAAATTTGACTTCAATTATTTCATATAAACTGTTCAAATACTAGAAACATCACAGGTCTGACAAAACTAATTGTAACTGTGAAAAAAATTCATTCAAAGGTCTCAGAAATTGAATAACTGCATTCTCAGATTCAGCTTATTCTTTGTCCATATTCTACAGTATTAGTGGCATCAGTGGTAAAATACCACATTTTAAAGCTTTTGGTGCTGAACTATATCACTATCCTTATAAAACTATAAAAACAGAATGCACCATGCAGCAGGATTTACGCAGCAGGATTTAGGGTTTGTTGGTGTGTTGAGCATGCCTAAGCTAAAAACACACAAAAGGCATGTACTACTAAATCTCTTAATAAAAGAGTGTTTTGGGCAAATAAACCAAATAAACCAATAAGCGTTTCACTTGCCATTCCCTTTAGGAGCCAGGTGCACTCTGACATTGGCACATTGGTGTCTTAATTGTGCAGGGCTTTGCGAGTCTCAGCAGAGGATACTAACCTGCACGTTTACGCCGTGAAGGTGCAGCAGCAGGTAATTTAAAGGAAAAGTAATGTTTTTTTATTCAGTTTGTGTATTCAGTTTATTGTTGGTGTATAAACTGGAGTCCATATGTAACGAGCAAGGTATATGTGTGCTGAGCTGTGATAAATATAAATGGGTGAATATTGACTGTTGTCAGGGTTTAAATCGGTCAGTGGCGCATCAGTGTTTTCTGCCATAAAGCTAGAAACATGCCAGAAATTTACCAGAACACACCTCATTTCTACACCACCACACACAACAGTGTAGATATATTACTAAACTCCGACAATATTTTAACCACACGGGCGCAAGGCGTGAAAATAGATTTTGTAGGGCCCCTAGAGTTTAAGATATAGAGAACAGAATATGCTGTCATGATCATTTTTGATAGAAAAAACAAAGTGATAGAACCACTATAGACTATTTATTTTGTAACAGCTTGCTGACATCTATCTGATGCACTGTAGCATTAGCTTACATGTAGATGTAGCAATATTAGTATTATGACTCTTAAAGGACCTCATAATCTAGAGGATCCAGTGAGGTTCAGGAGAACAATTTACACAGAACAAGATGATGTTTTGAGGTTGGACCCAGAGGGCCAGATATGGGCATATATACATGGACAACATATCGCTGACTACAAAATGCAAACAATAACTATTGAAGCTTAGGTCCAGTCAGCTCACAGGTAGGTTGAATCTGCTCTACTGATCTACTGATCTACTGGATCTGCTTGTGCAGTTCATGTAAGCCAGAGTTCATGGTATTATTATAAAAACAAAATAGGTGCCTACCAAATCATAGTCGTGTAATTGTCAGGAAGACCAGTCCATCACAGGATATCATACACACCCACTCAATCACTCATCAACTTACCTAGGGCAATTCAGCTTAATCAATCTGCATGTGTTTCTGGGAAGTGTGAGGAAATTGGACAACCTGGATTATTTCCAGACAAACACAAAGAGAATAGATCAGACGCATCATAGACAGAGACTGGAGTGAGTATCAAACCCACAACCCCAGGCCTTTGATTATGCAATCGAAAATGTGGATTAAATTATTGTATATACTAGGGGTGTGCCATATCGTATCGCACGTGATAATATCACCAAAGATTTTGAATATCGTAAACGATATTATACCCTGAAATATCGTGCCATATCACCCACCCCTAATTACCTAATTATCACATTAGAGTATAAAAGAAAATGTCACACTGTTCTAAATACCCATTATATATCTACTAGAGACAGATTATATCTGTCCAGTATCATTTATTTTACTTTAATCCTGGATATATGGAGATATTTGTAGTGCATTATTATTAGTATCATGACATTCTGGATCATTGACTTCTGTTACAAATCTGATAAAATATATTTTTTTAATATCTCAGTTATCCATATCATATTGCATGCAAGAATAAAATTCAAAATATATTTTTTTATTCAGTGTTTTGTCATAGCGCCAAAAGTATCGTTATCGTAAAAAAAAAAGAATATCGTGATATTATTTTTGAGCTATATCGCCCACCCCTAGTATATCCAGATAATAAGCTACAATATTATCAGACATGCTGCATAAAACTGTACAAACAATTTTGTAAGCTAAATACATTTCCACTTACTGCCCAAGGTACAGGCACATGCAAAGGGTGGGGTGGGGGTGTGAGCGGTGGGTGGGTGCGGTGGGTGCTTGAGCACCTGCCCATTTGGGTCTTAGTGCCCTTACTGCCCCCAAAGTCCCTCAACTTAAATATTCGCCAGCATCCAATAACATAACACGAAGAACATGCCACGATGCATAAAAACTGAGATTAAAAATCAGGGTTATTCCACCAAATATTGATTTCGGAACTCTTAAAACTTTATTAACTTAATTAACTTGTTTTCTTTGCATTATTTGAGGTCTGAAAGCTCTGCATCTTTTTCTGCAAATAAATGCTCTAAATAACAGTATTTTTATTTGAAATTTGGGAGAAATGTTGTCCGTAGTTTATAGAATAAAACAGATTCAGACACTGAAGTCTTATTTTAACAATTGCTCTTTTGGGTGTAAACTGGATCATGAGAATACAATTTCATTCCACCTTATGTACCACATGTGATGTGAATGACAATAAAGACTCCTTGAATCCTTAAATATTATTTACAGCCCAATAGAATGCATATTAACCTGGCCAGGCTGTTGTGTTTTTCAGATTGCTGTGAGCACTGCTTTGTTGTTAAGTCTTTTCTTGAGACTGACAGCATTTCAGGAGCCGAGCCAGAAATTTGTGTCACTGCGTAAACCCCTCCATATCAGCAGACCTCTCGCCTGTAAGTGGAGGAAAGCTGCTGCCTCAGCATCAGCGCAAACTATCCACTCTGCACCTTCGCCAACACCGATCCGCACTGCAGAGCGTCCTGAAACCCTCAGACGAGCCAGAACCGTCCGTGAGCCAGGCCGTCCGCTCTGCCCAGAGCCCCATCAAGCCTGTCACTTTTACTGAGTGAATACAGGGAGAGGAGAGTGTAATGGAAACATCTCCATGCCAAGCCACAGAGCTGACTCGCTGACTCTCATTTCCTTCTTGTTCTAATTTTAAGGCAGCCCCAGTCAGAACAGTAATAATAAATCCACTGGCGTCCTCACTATCCAAACACAAAGTGGAAAAGGTATAATATTTTGTTTTCTGAGAATATTTTCTATGATCTAATTATGAATAAAATGTATTAAATTATATTCGGTTTCTTAAATAGAATATCATGTACGGAGTCTAAAAGCCATGTTAATATTTTTTTTACCATTTTCTCCCAAATTTACACGGCCAGTTACCCAACCCACCACTAGTGAAGCCCCAACACCAGGAAGGTGAAGACTAGCACATGCCTCCTCCTTTACATGTGAAGTCACTGATGCAGCATCGCAGTGAGATCGGAGGAAAGCGCAGCGACTCGGTTCAGATACATCAGCTCACAGATGCCTTGTGCTGAGCGACATCACCCTTTATTCCCTATTAAAGCCCATATTAGGGATTTCTGGTATCGATTTTCAATAGCAGAAATTAATAGGGTTCCTAAATATTTGCTTCTATCACATTTCTATGGTAGGTAAATATATTCTGAACCTCGTACATTTGCGCTGTATATCTTTGTTTCTTCTTAAACATCAGTGTTGTTTCTGCGAAACAAGATTTTTTAAGAGTCAAAATATTATTAATACAAGAATATTGCTATATGCAAGCTAATGCTACTGTAAACTGAATGTAAGATATTTGTCTGCTCTGCAGCATATTAAACAACCATACAAACTAGCACACCTCAGCAGCGTAGTTGAGTGGGGTTAGCTAATTCAATCTAAGTAGCAGATGTTTATCATGCTAGTTCCTCAACATGACCAGCTAGAACAAACTGGTCAGACACCTTGGTCACAGAAAAGGTACAAAATTCCAACACAATAACTATTGAACCTTAGGTTCATTTAGCTCACAGGTAGGTGGGATCTGCTCTGCTGATCTACAGAATCTACGTGTGCAGTTCATGTAAGCCAGAGTTAATGGTATTATTATAAAAGCAAAATAGGTGCCTACCAAATAGTAGTTGTGCAATTGTCAGAAACACCCTCTGGACAGGGCACCAGTCCATCACAGGATATCATACACACTCCCTCAATCACTCACTCATCAACTTACCTAGGGCAATTCAGCATAATCAATCTTCATGTGTTTCTGGGAAGTGTGAGGAAACTGGAGAACCTGGATTAATTCCAAACAAATACAGAGAGAATACATCAGACGCATCATAGACAGAGACTGGAGTGAGTATCAAACCCACAATCTCAGGCCTTTGATTATGTACTCGAAAATGTGTATTGAATTATAGTATATACAATGGTATGAAAAAGTTTTGGCACTGCTGATTATTTTAATGATTTTCCTTAATAAATCTTTGGTTGTTCAGATCAGAAATTTCAGTTAAATATATCATATAGCAAATGAACACAGTGATGTTTGAGAAGTGAAATGAAGTTTATAGGATTTACAGAAAGTGTGCAATAATTTTTTTAACAAAATTAAGCAGCTGCATAAATTTGGTCATCCTTGTCATTTAATTGATTTAAATACCTTTAGAACTAATTATTAGAACACAAAACTTGTTTTGTAATCTCATTTACCCTTGATCTACATACACAGGTGAATCCAATTATGAGAAAGAGTTGTGGGTTAAGGGTAAAACACAACTCTCAAATGACCTGATAACAAAGATTGTTCAACATCATGGTTTAGAGGAAAGATACAAAAGGCTATCTCAGAGATTTCAACTGTTTGTTTCCACTGTGAGGAACATCGTGAGGAATTGGAAGAACCACAGACAGAGTTCTAGGAGAAGGATGGTGAGAACCGTCATACTCAACCCAGAGACCAGCTCCAAAGATCTACAACATCAACATCCTGCAGATGGAGTCACTGTGCATCGTTCAGTGCACTTTGCACAAGGAGAGGCTGTATGGAAGAACAATGCAGAAGAAGCCTGTTCTGAGCACACGCCACAAACAGAGTCGCTTGTGGTATGCTAAAGCACATTTAGACAAGCCAGCTTTATTTTGGAATAAGTTGCTGTGGACTGATGCAACTAAAATTGAGTTATTTGGAGGACGGTATGCATAGAGAAAAAAAGAACACAGCATTCCAAGACAAACATTTGCTACCCACAGTAAAATTTGGTGGTGTTTCCATCATTCTGTGGAGCTGTGTGATCAGTGCAGGTACTGGGAATCTTGTTAAAGTTTCGAGGTTCGAATAGATTTCAGTCAATATCAGCAGATTCTTAAAAACAATGTTCAAGAATCAGTGAGAAAGTTGAAGATACTTCAACAAGACAACGACCCTAAACACTAAACACACTGCTCAAAATCTACTAAAGCATTCATGTAGAGGAACAAGTACAACGTTCTGGAAAGATCATCTCAGTCCCCAGACCTGAATATTATTAAAAATCTGTGGTGTGATTTAAAGCAGGCTGTTCATGATCAGAAACCATCAAACCTGACTGAACTGGAGATGTTTTGCAAAGAAGAATGATGTGAAATACCTTTAACCAGAAGTCAGACTCTCACTGGAAGCTATAGGAAGCATTTAAAGGTTGTTATTTCTACAAAAGGAGGATCTAATAAAGATTAATGTATTTTTTCTGTTGATGTGCCCAAATTTATGCACCTGCCTAATTTTGTTAAAAACTTTCGGTTAGTCGTATAAACTTAATTTCACTTCTCAAATAGCACTGTGTTCGTCTGAACAACCAATGATTTATAAAGAAAAATCATGAAAAAAAACAGGGGTGCCCAAACTTTTTCACACCACTGTAAATAACAAATCACACTGTGATTGTAAAAAAGTTGCATAAGTTAGAATGCTATAATCACACAGTACTGGACTGGCCTGTGTTATGTGCACACACACCAGCTCCTCCATTCGTCTCTACAGCCTCTGCTTCTTCCATGCTGAACTGTTCATTAACATTGTTCATTCTCTCTGGCCAGTCTCTGGGGATTCGCAAGGCTTCTAAATTATAGCTTTGTCTCTTCTCTACTTGGCTCGCTTAAAACCAGGAATAAACAGATACTCCATTAAACAAGTACCCCATTCCAGATACCAAGTACCACAATTGTGAATGTAATAAAGCAGAGTATAGTGGAGTTATCTAGGTACCATGCAGCAGAAACAAAAAGCACTATAATACATAACAGTAAATTGATGGTGCACAATTACAAAACTGGTACCAAAGCATAAATCATCACTATCATTTATCAGTCCATTATCATCCATCTGCAGTGTCCTGTACTAGAAATGAGCTGTCTAGATTGCACTGATCTTCTGTCTTCCCTGTAGTGTGACAATGCAGGTTATTTACTCTGTCTATATATAGACCAATCCCTGTGTGCACAAGATAGCAAGTCTGCAGACATGGCTTTGCTCCGGAGGCACTGCTGGCACAGAGCCAAACATCAGAAAAAAAAAAGTAAAAATAAAGATAAAAACATTCAAGCATAATAGATTGAAATGTTTGCTTAGGGATTTTCTGCTGAAAGAGTTTGAATAAAGGTTTAAAAGCTACAATTCCTGGAAAAGGGGAGGGAGAAAAGTGTTCTTTCCAGCTCTGGAGGAGAGGAAGTCTCCTCTTCTTCTGTCATCAGTCTTTGTGACTCACAGTTCTTAAGATATCTTACTATTTTTATAGAGGCTGAGTTATTGAAGAAGGGTTCATACTGAAAGGACACGGCATCGTAGTTCGTGGACCTGTGTCGTTTGAAATTCTACAAAGCGCGTTCTTTTTATTTCTTTCTAAAAGGATAGACTGGATATTTGTATATATTTGTGGCTGTAAGATCAAGTTCTGTGGGTGGTCAGGTGTATTTATACAGTATGTGTGTAGAAAACATGTGGATGGTGATGGTGGAGAGAGAAGGCACCACTTATATAACTCTTAGACTTCTGTTAAAACAAGAGACAAAAATAAATTTCACAAAAAGATAGAGTTTAACTAAAGTGCAGGCTAGCAGTGCAGTTTTTTAAACCTAGAAGTTGTTTGAACTCAAATAATTTGAGTCTGTTTTACATAAAAATGGTTATTTCTAAACAATACTCAACTATTTTGAGTTAGTTGAACATTTTTGGGCACATATACATTCAAACGGAGATCTTTGAGTTGAACCAACTTATAATAACTGATTTTAGTCTGATGCATTTGGCAGCTTCCTTTCCATTGGCTTCTGTCACAATCTATTTGCATACTGGGTGTGTCCAACAGTTTCTGACTAACATTCACCATCAGTGTGTAGTGATTCCCCCTGGGCTACCTTAGAAATAAATCAACTTCCCCTTTATTTGTAATAACTTGACATTTTAGTTTATGCTAACTCAAGTTTTCATTCCCGGTTATTTAAAAAATTGAGCAAAGTGTCTGAACTCAACTTATCCGGTCTTACAGTATAACAAAAATGAAAAAAAGTTAAATCAACTTCCCATTTAGTTGTAATAACTTGATGTTCTAAGTTATGCTAACTTAAGTTTTTATTACCCATTACTTAGCTTTTTTAAGGCAACCGGTTTCCTCAAATTTTTTAAGTAAATTCAACTTTAAATTCAAATCTGGGCTTACAGTGTACTATGAATCATCCAATAACTAGTATAAAACTAATACACCTATCAAATTCTTTATTATGAACTCTATTAATGCTGCTGTAAATGTCTCATCTACCACACTGTGCTCTGTATTGTACTGAATTGTGTTGTGCATGAAGCCAGTGGGAGTAGATGTAAAAAGTTGGGTAATGCAAAAGTTCAGCAACCGTCCTCAAAATAGGTAATTGGCCATTGGGGCCTTAAATAGATGCTTTTGCTACAAATTCTGACCGCATTTATTCTTTGTCATGTTGTGCATATAGATTATGTACTGATATGATTATAACCACATGCATTTACGCACAGTAGTCAAATGCTGTGTGCTGAATATACAAATCCACTGGTTACTCTTCCTGTGCTGTGCCAAATAGAATTGGTGCTGCAAATTTTGGCATGAAAAAATTATTTAATATCTATCACAATCCCTGCTGACAATGGAAAATAAAGACTTGCGCTTGCATCCTGCCTCCTCTCCGTTACAAATACATTGCTTCTGTAGACATGTTCCTATGCCTGAAGGTTCTATCTGAGTTCTATCTGTAGAATTTCTATCAGTGCAAACTAGTCTGTCGATTCTTTGTTAACCCCTGTTATCAACAAGCCATTTCTGTAGAACTGCAGCTCACTGGATGATTTCTCTTTATTTCAACATTCTGTGATCCCCAGAGACTGTTGTGCATGAGAATCACAGGAGATCAGCAGTTATAGAAATATTCAAACCAGCCCATCCGGCACCAACAATTATGCCACACTCAAAATCACATTTTTGTCCCATTCTGATGTGAGGGTTTAATACATTGCCCTATAATAATGGCTAATTACACAACAAAAAGTCAAGTGTTGATTTAACTTCCACAAAGTTGATTTCAACTCTTTTTTTTTATACAGCTCCACACTCTTTGGAGTTAAATCAACACTTTTAAAATAGTTTCCAGAGTTCCTTTTTAACTCAGATTTGTAATTCTTTAACTCCCTAAAGTTAAAGAAAATAAATAGAAAGAAGATTAGTCAATTGATATGTCTATTTATTATTGATTTTCTATTCGGGGGAGCTTGTGTTTTTGAGTTGTAATACATGATAAAACATCCCTGCTTACATCCACTTTTATTCCTCTATCCCAATAGAATGCTAAATGTTCTACTTTTGTATCTATTGGTTATGTACCTCATAATTTGTATTTTGATACGAACAGAGACACAGACCAATGACTATGAACACATATGTTTCTTTTTAGTAGTTTACCAGAGCCAAAACCAACTGATATAATCTCCACCCCAATTCTAGGCTGAAATAGATTTTTTATACAGCTTTTTATACCACTTCCCTTAGAACTAACCAATGCCATAAAATGGGTAAAACAAGGGTGCTGATACAAAGATATGTAACAATAATACAAATATCCATTTTCACAGTTTCATAGTTTCACAGCAACTTTCTGAATCACATGTATGCTCCAATTAAAATGTTTGTATACATTAATATTTCTTTTTTTTCTCTGTTACAGGTATGGTCCCCTTTCCCTTCTTCAAGGATGGAGACTCCCAGGTTAGTAAAAGCTTTAATTTATCAGGAGTTACTCTTTTTTTGCTTCTTTAGGGTGAGCAGGACTGGACACATGTAAGTCTTAAAATGTACCCTACTTTATTACATGGCGACAGTGGAGAAGGTCATGATAATGACCATGGTACTTACTTGTCACACCTGGTGCTGAGAGCGCTCCTGTCTCTCCCACACTCAGCTCTGCCTGCGAGCTCCAGTCTCCGGACTACATTGTCCAGAATGCACCTCACACTGACATCACTTCCATTCCCGATCATATGACACTAAACACGGCACCTTCAGAAAGCCAATCACCTGAATATTAACAACATATTGTTCTAGGCCTTATTTAAGGGACTTACTCCTGAGTATTGATGGATTTGTTTGACGGTCCTCGTAGAGCACGGTTCCCATTGCCTGTGTAAGCTCTCTCATTTTTGACTTTGTTTGTATTTACTGACCCTGACTCCTGATGTTCCTGGTATGTTATCTCCTTATTGCTGCTGTTTACCGCTGTTGACTTTGCTTTGTCTGATTACCCCTTTGTCTTATGCTTTAATCCTCCATTCCTGTCATGCCCCACGTGGTCCTGTATTCCTCTTGTGTCTCCGCCTTAAGTGTTTTCACCTGTGTTTAATTTTTAGCCGCCCCCTCGTTAAATTTATTCAGGTGTTTATATCTTGTCCCTTTCCGTATATATAGCCCTTTGTTTTCAGTCTTAGTTGTCGGTTCTTGTATGTTTTTATGTCAGTTCAGGTTGTTTGTTCTGTTGGTTTCTCCAGTTTCTGTGTTCCCTGTGTTTCTTTCTTTAAATAGTTCTTTGTTTGTTTATTTTTATATTTTTAATAAATTCACTCGCATTTGTGTCCTCTCTTTGCTCCTGCATATCTGCACATGTCTAAGATCTGCTCCACCATGACATTACTACTAAAAAGATAAAAGTGGAAGTGGTGTAAATGGCTGTATACATTCTTTGTTGAGTCCATATGGCATTGGTATGTTTTGGCTTCAGCTTTTGGCTACACTGCCCTTAGGATATGGCTGCATTTTGTAAATATCCATATGGAATAATTTCAAAAATAGACAGCAGGCTTTGTACGCATACATATTCATATTTAATGTTGCATAAATAAGCATAATTGTGCCTTTATTGTCTTTGCCCAAATTCTGCCTTCTTCTTTTTGTTCTTCAAATAATAAAACCCACACTGAAGGAAAAAAGTGCCTCCGCTGATACAATTTTGATTCCTAGGCAGAATAATTCTTCAATCTAACATCCTTGACATACAGCAATAAGCAAGGCCACATAGCCTGCTTTCAGGAGAACATTTGATGTAAATAACTATTGCATGCCAAGAGAGTGTACACAAGGACACAGGCAGTGTGGGATCTCTTCTTAACAACCTCCTCCTCTTTTTCCAAAACAAAAGTAAGTAGTTCTGCGTTTTGGAAGCTCTCTGGGGGGCTGGGGGGGGTCGCCTACCAGCTGAACTGCATCATACAGGCAGAGTCATTGTGGTCTGATTGCAAAAAAATCAGATGCAAAAATGCGTGGTTACGTAACTGTAAACTGTGGCTGGAGACAGTAGGCAGTAGCAAAGATGCGGTGAGACACACACACACACACACATCTTAACTCTCTTAAAGAGCTCCAACTGTGATTAATTATCATTCATTAAATACTGCTGTGTCAGATTAGCATCAACAAACATATTAAATAATGATCAAATGTCACAGTGAAACGTGCACCCCTTCAATTATTAATGCATTAGGTTACTTTGTATAGTTGCACCCATTGCTGACACAGATGTGCAAATGCACACATACAGCTTGTGTAGTCCACTGCAGACAGTTACACCAACAAAAGCAGAATAAACTTTGTTAAAACTTTGTTAAATCTCTGAGATAAAAAAAACAGTGATCCATATAAAGGTCTCCTTCCGCTAAAATCCTTTTTTTTTTGTTCTTTGTGAAATACTATAGGTATCTCTGAGTTGTATATGATGCTGCACATGAAACTCTTCCTCAGCCTCCTTTGTCTGCAGTAGCTAGCAAAAGAAAATCCTCAGAAATACAAGTTGATCAGAGAGACGTTAGATCGACGTTAGTGAGTTCATGGCCTTGCCCACCTCTGCTGAGGACCGCCCACAGGAAGAGCTGAACCCGGTGCTGGAGCAGAGCCGGCTGTGTCTCGTTAGCTAAGAAGTAGCTTACAGCTCTGTTTACTCTGTTTACAGCAGCTAGTTAACATTAGCTATCTTGTGTAAGTAACTGTAGGTTTAAATCGTATCTCTGGTTGATTCTACGTTTTACAGATACCTTAAATGTAGGGTTTGACAAGGCAGCTCAACTCAACAGAACACCGGTCAAAGCAGGTGCCGCTTGCGCCGGATTTTACGTTATAGAGCGAACTCTGGGGCTTGGTGGGGCGACATGGTAAAACTGCCCAAGCACCGAATCACCAAGTCTGAGATAAGAGTTTAATAGCATTAGTTTAGCTGAAAGAAATGTTATTAATGCATTATAACTAAGGCTGTATCTCTGAAAACACTTTTTCCTTTAAGTTTTAGAGCTGTAAATTTGACTGTGGTTGGGGGGGGGGGGGGCGATTGGGGGGAGGCAGGTAGGCGTTCTCTGCTGCAGTGCTGTTAGCCAATCACAGGCGATATGTTTGCATGTATGAATATTCATGAGCAAGAGCCCAAAACCTGTCTTTCTACAGAGAACACTAATTCAGTGATCTAAAGCAGGGCTAAATAGAAACACCTGAGCACTTTTTTTCACAAAAAACGGCTCACCTCGTATTAATTTATTTATTATGTATAGAGACCACAACTAGACATTTTAAAATGAATGAAATAACAGTGGAATGAGACCTTTAAGGAATCAGTCCATCGTGATCCTTTCAAAAAAGGTGTGGTTATTGTAAAAGGGCTGGGTTACACCTAGCCGAGGTGGGACCAATGACTGTATAGATGGGACAATAGACCGTGTGAGCTCTTTGAAGGCAGCCCCCAGGGGAGCGGGTTTATTTAAATGAGTAGGCTGTCTCTCCACAGTCTTTCTCCCTCCTCTGGTCTCTACTGCACAGACTCGGGTTTCAGGATCGCCAACATGGCGGAAGATTTTAGCTTCATTTTCATTGAATAAATGTGAACAGCGACACGGCGTCCATCTTTTTTACAGTCTCTGGTTCCACCTTAAATTCTGCTGGGGTATTGGACTTGTACTAGAATGTCATAACTGCTACATCTTTTAAGGTGGAACATAAAGTGGTATGTTGAAAAAGTCTCAATACATTTGAGCAAGAAAAAATTAAATACAGAAAGAATACTAAGAAAAGCTACATTTCGTGATTATTTTTTATGCTTGGGTTCCATTGGCAACCAGATTCAGACAACCAGACCTTCAGATTATGCTCAAATTTAGGTTGATTTAAACCATGTCCCTTTAATCTTATCCAGAGGGACATACAAAATTGCTTCACTGATTGTGCTTAAAAGTATCCTTGGCTGGTTTGTAGAGGCTAGTGCTAATTTAGCTACTCGTTGAATAGCCTAGTCTTTAGTCAGCGTTTAAAGCTTCTCTGCTGCTATTGGGAAGCCCAGTAAAAGTTCATATTGCAAGATAGTGAAAGATCTTTGACCGCCTTTGACAGTCATCCTTCAGGAACAAAGTCATTGCTATCCGAATGTGAAAAATCTGATGCAAAAATGCGTAGTTATGTAACTGTAAACTCTGTAGACGGTAGCAAAGATGCTGTGAGACACTAACCCTGAGCACGTCTTAACTTTCTGGAAGACCTCTAACTGTTATTAATTATCATTTATTAAATACTGCTGTGTCAGATTAGCAGAAACAAACATATTTAATTGGACCATGTTCAAGCATACCGTAGTGAAACGTGCACCCCTTCAATATGAATTTATGTAGCTACTTTGTATAGTTGCACCCATTACTGACACAGGTGAGCAAATGCACACAGTGCATAGTACAGACAGTTACTCCAGCAGTTAAACCAAGCTGAACTGCTTGAATTCTTGCACCAGGAGTGTTTTAACATTATCCAAAAGCAGTGTGTAAGACTGGTGGTGGAGAACATGCCAAGATGCATGAAAACTGTGATTAAAAACCAGGATTATTTTTCCAAATATTGATTTCTTTATGAATATGAACTTGTTTTCTTTGCATTGTTTGAGGTCTTTCATTTCAATGGACATATATGCAGCAGAAACAGGCAGTCTAGTGCATCCAAAAATAGAACATTATAGTCATTGTGGCTTTTTTAAAAATGTGTTTTGGGGAGGGGGGAGGGGTGTAGTGCACTATAGGACCCTGTGGCTCAGCCGAAGCTTTGTTTCTTAATGCCATTTTTTCCTTACATTACTTTTATTTTTTAAGTAGTTTTGAACCCAGTACTTTTGTTGATACTTTAACTCCTACAGGAGTATTCTTAAACCCTAGTATCTATACTTAAATGCTGTAAATATTTTTGACACTTTTGATGGTGCACACTAAGAAAAGTAAGTACAGATTTGTACTTAAAAGAGTACACAGCTTGTCACTGGGGCTGTGCCTTATATTGAGGTACAAAAAAGTACCTTTCAGTGAAAGACCTTTTTTGTACCCATGGTTTTTATGCCAGTAAAGATTATATAGATTATAAACATTATCATCAACTAAATATGTGTCAAAAACTTAATGATTCAGAATTGTCTGGCTTTCAAATAAAAAAATGTGCAATTTAAATATATATTGTTTATTAGTACAGTGATACATAATACTAAATTATGAACAATTATGAAGAGTGTACCTTTGAGTACAAAAAAGTACTCGTTTCATACCTCTGTTTTTTAGAGTGTGTTACATAACTGAATTCGGAAGACTGAACCGCAATCAAGAGGATAGAAAAATCTCAAAATCACATCACATAAAATTAACATAAAATAACCTCAACCCCCAAAAAGAAAAAAAGGGTAACCCCTGAGCATGCTGGGAGCTCCCCCATAACTCCTAAATCCTCGCACACTCAACATCAATACAGCATGAATCCTAAAGTGAGCATACAGTTTTATCAGGAGAGCAATACTGAGGCATTGAAGCAGGAAGGCTTTGTTCTCCTGAAAGTCTTCCTTTATCTCGTCATCTGAGGAAGCTGATAGTGGCAGTGGTCTTAGAAGTATTCCCCTTCTGACTGTAATGCTTTAGTAGGTCAAGCTGGCATTAGTGCGCCTGCTGCCCCACTGACCTCAGTCAGAGGCCTTGACAATTACCTAAGTAGCTCAGCTACTACTGTATATCTATAAAGAATTTCCCCTTAGGGATCAATAAAGTAAATCAATAAATCTATCTATCTATCTATCTATCTATCTATCTATCTATCTATCTATCTATCTGTCTGTCTGTCTGTCTGTCTGTCTGTCTGTCTGTCTGTCTGTCTGTCTGTCTGTCTGTCTGTCTGTGCTGTGAAAAAGTATTTGCCCCCTACAGATTTCCTTTTTTTATCATACTTACATTTTTAAGATTAACAACCACATTTAAACACAAAGATAACATGGGCAAATATAAAAATGTGTTTTAAATGATAATTTAATTTATTAAGGGAAAACATCTATCCAAATCAAACGGACACAAAATGTAAGAAAGTGTTTGCCCCTAAACCTAATAACTTGGCTGTGCCATGCTTTTGGCAGGTAGCTAGCAATAAATCTTTCACATCTCTTTGGAGGATTTTTTGGCCTCTTCTTTGCATAATTGTTTTAATTTACACTCATTGGAGGGTTTTTGAACATAAACGCCCTGTTTAAAATCATGCCACAGCAATAATCACAAATAATCTCCCTCTATTTGTGCACACACACACACACACACACACATACAGACACACACTTACCAACAACTTACCAAAGCAACACTTGGTATTACATAGGAAATTACTGTTTTTTTCTCATTAATTATTTATTTTTCCTTCTTTCCCATTAATTACTAAATAACTCTCTACCAACATTTAATCTTATTTTCTATCCCTACCTATTTCGGTCTAGTTCGTTTTTTTTTCCATCTTCCTCTTTATCTTGCTCTTTATTATTTTTTCTTCCTCCCTTTTTTGTTTTGTTTTGTCTCTTTCTTTTTCTTTTGTGAGTTTCATGTTTGCTTATGTCCCTATCCTTCCTCAATAAATAACCAATAAACATAAATAAATAATTAAAAAAATTAAATAAAATCATGCCACAGCCTTTCTGACTTTGAATAGGCCACTTCAAAATCATTGTTTAGTTTTCCAAGGTGGACTTGCTAGTATGTCACTATGGTCCACCTGAGTTTGCTGAATTTTGATTAATAGATGTCAATAAACTTGTTTTTTTTTTTTTTAGATCGGGGCATAATCATGTTGCTTTTTGAGATCTTTTATAGTGCTTAATGTTGGCAGACAGGTTCTGTTTGAGTGATTTCTTGATTCTACTGATTGAGTCTAGTAAAATTGAACTCTTCCAAAAATGTGCTTATTAGTAGTTAATTAATAGATATTTTTGTCCCTTAAAAAATGAAATCATCATTTAAAAACTGCTTTTTTGTTTATTCATGTTATATTTGTCTCTTTGATAATCTGAAAAATGACTAAAAGTATGACAAAGAAGCAAAAACAAAAAAAGTCTGTAAGAAGGCAAATATTTTTTTCCAGCTATCATTTACCACAGCAGCTAGCCGTTCATTTCTGTTCATTCCGTTTATTTCTATTGATGTGTTCTTTATCAGCCCTGAGGTAAAAGCATCTGTCAGCACAGAGTGAGTTACAGTCGAGTCAGCGTGTCAGTCGGAAGTCATAAATCACCTGCACGTTGTCGTTTGACTGCTTCCCATATTTAGAAGGACACATTCATCTTGATTACACTCTGCATGCGTGTTTGTGTACAAGCACGTGCGTGTGTGTGTGTGTGTGTGTGTGGCTCATGTTGCAGTGGTTGGAGCCTGTGTTGCAGTGATCGTTCTCTCGTGTTCCATGACGCTCTGCAGGCTTCCATCATTCCAGCAGATTTATGCCTAACATGCATCCAGCATTTACAGAATGCTCTCAAATGCTGAGAGTAAAAAGGTTTGCTTGAACGTCACGCAGGCCACACTGTGACACTGTTTAGATGTGATCTCGGAGGACAGAGCTATTGTCTCCTTTGTATGACATGCTATGACATGCCCAAATAAACAGCCTGAAGATTCTACGACCATATTTAATTAAGCTTATCAATTCAAATTCAATAATGTCCTGTTCTTAGAATGTGGGATATTGAGGTTATGACAAAATGCTGCTGAGTGTGATCTAAATTTCACTTCACATGAATTCAGTCGTCATTGGAAGTACCAAGAACACTGTAAACAAGGGCAGCAGACGACTGTAAACAGGTGCACGTGTATAGACCTCCCAGTCTTTTGTATAGACACAGTAGCTTATTTCAGGAAGCACAGCAGCAGCTTGTTGAATGTCTTAAGTGTGTTTACAACAAACACACACAACTGTTATAAAAAATATAGATTGCAGTTCTTGCAGAGACTGCAGGCATGATTGCAGTGCCAAAACTTTGGCTAAAAGCTAGGTGGTTGCTGAGGTGTTTCTAGGTGGTTGCTAAAGTGTTGATATGGTGTCTGTGATGGGTGCTATGGTGTCGCTAATGTATATGTTGCTATGTGATTGCTAAGGTATTGCAAGGTAGCTGCTAAGGTGTTGCTGTGGTGTCCATGGTGGTTCTATGTTTTTGTTCCATTGTTTTTTATTTTACCAGACATGAATATACTTTAGAGTAGTCTGAGGTGAAATGAGTTTTGATGGGAGCCAAGATGATCCCTCCCTTACTCTCTGAACGCATCCCATCGAGGAGGAGAAAAAACAATGCCCGCTGACACTAAAAACTGATTGGCTGACTCACAGACTCTTTGTAGAGAACAGACCAATTAGAGCTTGTTGAATGCCTTGAGTGTGTTAACAACAAACATACAAAACTATGTATAAAAAGACTAGATTGCAGTTGCTGCAGACACTGCGAGCATGATGATGCAGTGTGAAAACTTTATCTAAACAGCTAGGTGGTTGCTGAGGTGTTGCTAGATGGTTGCTAAGGTGTTGCTATGTCGTCCATGATTGTTGCTATGGTGTCGCTAATGTATGTGTTGCTAGGTGATTGCTAAGGTATTGCTAGGTATCCGCTAAGGTGTTTCTATGGTGTCTGTGGTGTTTACTGTGGTGTTGCTAAGTGGTTGCTGGCAGTTTCTAGGTAATTGCTAAGGTGTTGCTATAGTATCTGTGGTGGTTGCTATGGTGTTACTAAGTGGTTGCCAGGTGGTTAATAAGGTGTTGCTAGGTGGTTGCTAAGGTGTGCCTATGGTATTTGTGATGGTTGCTAATTGTAAATAAAAATTACACACCAAGAAGGAGTGGCATAAAGTTATCCAAAAGCAGTGTGTAAGACTGGTGGAGGAAAACATGCCTAGAGGGATGAAAACTGTGATTAAAAACCAGGGTTATTCCACCAAATATTGATTTCTTAAATGACAATATTTTTGTTTGGAATTTTGGAGAAATGTTGTTCGTAGATTATCGAATAAAACAACAATGTTTATTTTACTCAAGCATATACCTATAAATAGCAAAATCAGAGAAACTATGTTCTTCTGTAGTTTAAGATAAGATAAGATAAGATAAGATACAAGAGGTCTTGTATAGCATTCTGCAGCACTTTTACCCACAGGTCTTGCAGTTGGGCCTGTAGATCCTGCACAATGGCATCCAAGCAAGTCCCATACAAAATCCTTGATTGGCAATTAATTTGGTGACTACCCAGGCCAAAGAGACATTTTTGTGAAACCCTTGCTGTGTGTGGGTGAGCATTCTCCTACTGAAAAATGCATGACTGCATACATCACTAAACTGTAAGTTTCCATCACCAGCAAATCTGAGAAAATGGAGTCATTGCTAAAGACAATATGATTTTAGTCGATAGCAGCCCAGGTTTCTCAGCCAAGACACTGCGAATGAAAGCGACGGTGGCTCGCTGATGGGCGGTCTAGATGGTGGGCAATTTCTCTAAAGGACCATACTTTCTCTTGGTCCAGTGATGCACCCCCTCTCAGGCATGACTAGCAGTTAATATTCACTATCCAGAAGTAGCTTCTGATCTTTTTTATGGGGTATTGGGGGAAGCTCTCTTTTATACACTCTTCTTGCAATATTATTGGTCTAATCAGACCACACCTAAGATGTAATACATGCCAAGCTTACATACGGAATGTGTTATTTTTTTAGTCAATGAGTGTTTTAAGGTTGTGGTCATGCAATACTCAGGGTCGTATCCGTCCAATACTGGCCACAATCACTGTATCAAATATAGAAGGAGAAATGCTTACATTAGTGTAAACTATCATATAAAAGCTTAACCCCAAGAAACCAAGTTATATCTATTCAATCTTTCAAGTATGTTTGTATACTGTTAAGTATTGCTATTGGCAGATACTCAGTGTTGCAGTATCTATTTTGGACACACACATACACATATTCTTATGATTACACTGTGGTTTTAGACAGGTAACACAGGTAAATGCTTTGTGATTTTAAATAAAAAAGATACATTTAAAAAAGGTACAGAAATGGAAAGAAACAGGCCGATACCGAGCTCTGTACACACAGCCCAGTATTACCGACACTTTTACTGCTGCATTTGGCTCCACTGCAGTGTTTTCCAGGTCACTACAGTTGCAACTGGGAGAGAGAAAAAAAAAAGCACAGTAATTGCATGTGCAGCCTGTGATTGGTCCATGAGGAGGTCAGCTTAACCTTGCAGATATGAACACCCAATCTGCATGATGTAATGTACAGAGGAAAACTATGGTACTGAAGTGTCTGACACAGCTTACACAGCTTTAAAATCATTTAAAATATAGAGTTTTATTTATTTCCATGACATGAGTCTCAATTATACGCTGTGAGTCCAGTCTGGATTTCCACTCTGCAGTCTGCTGCGTCTATGACCACATCAATGCACTTCTGCCAAGCGAGAATACCATGCTGCCCGACATAAAAACACACCAGCGCTGCCCTGCTTTACAGAGGAAGAAGAAAACCGAAGGGTTATATGTTGTTTTTGTATTGGGGTTTAAGCACGTATGTTGGTGCTATGATGATATACACAGATCAAGGATAACAGATATCTACATTCATTATTGGTTTTTTTTGTTTTGTTTTCAGCTCCATTTAGCATATAGGAGCACATTTTAGTTACATAATTACAAACTGTAGGTCCTTCTGCTTCTCTGTATACCTATTTTCCTTCTTTACTCTGTTGTTTAATCAACGGTCAGGACTCCACAAGACCACCTCAGAGCAGCTATTATTATTTGGGTGGTGGGTCATTATCAGCACTGCAGTGATTCTGACATGGTGGTGGTGAGTTAGTAGTTAGAGTTAGAGTGTTGTGCTGGTATGAGTGGATCAGATACAGCAGTGCTGCTGGAGTTTTTAAACACAGGTCAGTGTTACTGCTGGACTGAGAATACTCCAGCAACATGGTCCTGTTTACACTGATGGACTGAAGGACTACCAAGAAGACGATCAACATAAGCTGTGCAGCAACAGACGAGCTTCTGTTTCTGACTTTACAGACATCTTAAGCTGCAAAAATTAATTTTAGAGAGGTACCCCCAGAATTATATAACTTGCCTTTTGCAATCATTTAGTCCCTTATGGGTAATGCTAAAATCACTATTACAAACTGTACAGCAGGCAAGACTTTCATTGTTTTTTACCTTTGCCATACATGGATATACTTTAGAGTAGTCTGAGGTGAAATAAGTTTTAATAGGAGCCATGATGCTCCTGAATGCATCTCGTCCAGGAGGAGAAAAACATACTCATGACATGACATGACATGACATACTCATTAGTGCCCTATTTAGTAAATAGGGAGCCATTTCGGTCACAGAGCCAGGGTTTAAAAACTCCAGCACTACTGCTGCATTTCTGAGAATGAGCCATCACCCAAATAATACTTTCTGCTCTGTTACCATTACCACTGACGAACAGGGAGAAAGGAGGATAATAATAAAGTACACAGAGAAACTACAGATAACTACAGGACTACAGTTTGTAATAATAGAACTACAAAATGTCCTACATGAACAGTGAGGCTGAATAAAGGGATAATAGCTACCGTTATAGAAACAAGAAGTCATATTGTCATGCATGATTGGTGCACATCATATTCAGCACAATATGCTGTTGTGTTGTGCTCACTGACGCGTGGATTCCACACAAACTAGGCCAGGCGTCACACTTCACATACCAGCACTCAAATAAGAGCTGTCAAAACAAGTCATCAGACTAGCCCTGACATCTCCATCACCCACTCCTCCTGACGGCTGGGTGGACGGTGTTGTGGTCATTCCAGCAGCGTGCGACAAGACATAGCTGAAGTGTTTATATGACACAGCACAATGGCTGATAAGGACAAAGGCCTGCTTGTGATGCAGCTATATTGCAGTTGGATGGGAGCCAACATATTCCTAGTATCTCCTACTACACACACAAACAAGCTCTTCCCTTACATTGTAAAGAGAACAGTGCCACCTAGTGTCTGCTCGCCTCCTGAGACACCTCATCCACCAATACACCAACAATGTTAGAAAAATGTAAAGGAATACCAATTTATTTGGATTTACAATAATTACATCAATATAATGTGTTTTTTATGTCCATATTATAGTTGTTTAAAATTCATACAAACACATTTTTTTTATTTAATCTGAACAAACACATTATTGAATATACAGCTCTGGAAAAAAATAAGAGACCATTTAAAATGATTTTTGAGTTTCTTTAATTTTACCAAATTGAAAACCTCTGGAATATAATCAAGAGGAAGATGGATGATCACAAGCCATTAAACCATTAAACTGTTTGAAATTTCTGCACCAGGAGTGGCATAAAGTTATCAGAAGCAGTGTGTAAGACTGGTGGAGGAGAACATGCCAAGATGCATGAAAACTGTGATTAAAAACTAGGGTGCACACTGCTTTGGATTACTTTATTCCACTCCTGGTGAAACATTCAAGCAGTTCAGCTTGGTTTGATGGCTTGTGATCATCCATTTTCCTCTTGATTATATTCTAGACGTTTTCAATTTGGTAAAATCAAAGAAACTCATTATTTTTAGTGTTTTCTGATTTATGTATATGCTGTACATACAGTGAGTCCAAGAAGTATTTGATCCCTTGCTGATTTTCTTTGTTTGCCCACTAATAAAGACACTATCCTTCTGCACTTTTAATGGTAGATATATTCTAACATGGAGAGACAGAATATCAAGACAAAAATCCAGAATATAATTTTAAAGAATATATTTTAATTAATTTGTATTTCAATAAGGAAAATAAGTATTTGATCCCTCTTGCCAAACACACTCAATACTTAGTGGCAAAGCCTTTGTTTGCAAGCACAGCGGTGAGACGTTTGTTGTAGTTAACCACAAGTTTAGCACACACACCAGGGGGAATTTTGGCCCACTCTTCTTTGCAGATCCTCTCTAAATCATGAAGGTTGGTGGGCTGTCGCTTGGCAACTCTGACCTTCAGCTCCCTCCATAGATTTTCGATCGGATTGAGGTCTGGCGACTGGCTGGGCCACTCCATGACCTTAAATGATGTTATGTAATAACAAAAGTTTGGGAGAAGGACCACGCCCGAACTCTACGTTCTAACTCCACCCCGTATCAATCAACCGTCCTATAAATACCTCCCCTAACTAACTACCTCTCGTGACGAAAACTTCGCAACAGTCGAATCTGCCGCACCCGCCTGCTCGCATTAGCTTGTTCTCCGTCATGGACCTTTAACTCACCGCCTCCGACGAGGACCTCTTCCCTCCTGGCCAGCCTGTCTCCAATCCTGCTCCACCTCGCCGGGCTCGTCGTCTGAATTCCGTAATCTCCATTCCGGCTACTCCTGGTTCTACTCCGGCTACTGCTTATTCTTCCTCCCGGGTCGGTCGTCCTCACCAGTGCACCCCCGGATCTCGGCACTCCCGCCGCTCTTCTCCCCCTTCCCCTACTCCACCTCGCCGGGCTCGTCGTCTGAATTCCGTAATCTCCATTCCGGCTACTCCTGGTTCTACTCCGGCTACTGCTTATTCTTCCTCCCGGGTCGGTCGTCCTCACCAGTGCACCCCCGGATCTCGGCACTCCCGCCGCTCTTCTCCCCCTTCCCCTACTCCACCTCGCCGGGCTCGTCGTCTGAATTCCGTAATCTCCATTCCGGCTACTCCTGGTTCTACTCCGGCTACTGCTTATTCTTCCTCCCGGGTCGGTCGTCCTCACCAGTGCACCCCCGGATCTCGGCACTCCCGCCGCTCTTCTCCCCCTTCCCCTACTCCACCTCGCCGGGCTCGTCGTCTGAATTCCGTAATCTCCATTCCGACTACTCCTGTTCTACTCCGGCTACTGCTTATTCTTCCTCCCGGGTCGGTCGTCCTCACCAGTGCACCCCCGGATCTCGGCACTCCCGCCGCTCTTCTACCCCTTCCCCTACTCCTCCTGCGCGGGCTCGCCGCTCCGGACGCCCGTCTTCCTCGGCCGGCCTCGCCGGCCCTGGGCCCCTCTCTCGCATGTCCGATTGGACTGTTGTTAAGCTGCAGCGGGTTTTTGAAGGGCCGCGGCGTCCCTTTCCCCCGTTCTGCTCCAAAAGCGGAACTTTTCACTGGACCTCTGAACAGCGCACATGAGCCGCACCGGCGTCGCGGCCTGATGACGTCACCCGCTCAACTCGCTGCCGCTGCAGCTCTCGCGCCCCTGGCGCGGCACCAAATTCGCCTCAGCGCCTCGTCTCTCGTCTCTCTTCCCCTCTGTCGTCCAACTCCCCCTCCCTCTGTCGTCCAACTCCCCCTCCCTCTGTCGTCCAACTCCCCCTCCCTCTGTCGTCCAACTCCCCCTCCCTCTGTCGTCCAACTCCCCCTCCCTCTGTCGTCCAACTCCCCCTCCCTCAGTCGTCCAACTCCCCCTCCCTCAGTCGTCCAACTCCCCCTCCCTCAGTCGTCCAACTCCCCCTCCCTCAGTCGTCCAACTCCCCCTCGCCGCTGCTGCAGCTCTCGCACCCCTGGCGCGGCACCAACTTCGCCTCAGCGCCTCGTTTCTCTCGTCTCTCTCGTTTCCCTCTTCCCCTCAGTCGTTCGAACCCCCTCTCTGTCATCCTCCTTCTCCATTTCTGCGTTCCTCCTGCTGTTCTCCAACAGTGTTGCCAACTTGCCAATGTAGTTTGTTTTGTTATTGAGAGTTTACATGAACACACATGCTCTTCAGTTTCTCCTCAGCGAGCAGCAGGTGCTGCCGCGAGCCCCGCCCACGACTCTCACAGCGCAGTCTCGGTCAGACCACACACTCACACCGCTCTTCAAACACGCTGCAACGAACTGCGCATACCTAAAGCCGCTGCTGACTGTCAAAAAAAAAATAAATAAAAAATAAAAATAAAAATAAATAAATAAATAAATAATGTAATTTACGTTAAAATGGAGTTATTTTAGGAAGTCTCTGCCTATTTATAAAAGCAACAGACGTAGTCCATTTGTTAGAGTTCATTTGTAACATTTCTAACATTCAAGGGGTTTTAATCACAAATTGCAGCCAATGGCTACTTTCCTTACTGAGCAGTTGGCAACACTATTCTCCAACCCGTCCCTTCCAGCCAGCCTTTCTCCTTCCTTTACTCCGTCAATTCTCTCCCCGCCTCCTCTCTCGCCGTTTCTCACCGGGCTGCAGCACCCGCTCAGCTCCTTGCTGGAGCTTCATGACCTTCATTCTCCATCTACAGCGCCGCCCCCTCTCAGCTCGCGCTGCGGTTCATCTCCACCACTGGAACCCTGCTACATTCCAAGACGCCCGGATCTGGAACTTCATTGACGTGTGTTTGCGGGACGAAGCTCCCCATCCCGCGATGGGCCTGGCTGTCTAAGGCTGACGTGGTTTCGGCTTTCAAAATCCTCCCTCTCCATCCTGACTCCTGGCGCCTTTTCAGAGTCCGTTTTTCAGTTCACCTTGCTTTCGGGTGCAAAGTAACCCCAAGCTTCGACTCCTTTGCTAAGGCGCTCTGCTGGATTTGCTTTTCTTCTACGCCAACGCAGCTTCCAGCTCTTTTGATGTTAAGCTATTCACAGATGCCGCTCCTTCCTCTGGTCGCTTCTGCTTGGCCGGAGAACTTCATGTGCTCCGCCGCGCGATTCTTCTGCGCTCTCTGGACTTATATGCGGTCCTCGTCGCTGCCCTCCTTTGGGGACATGAATGGTCAGGAAAATCAATTTTACTCCATTCAGACAATCTCGCCGCGGTCCACATCAACAAAAGTCGATCAAAATCGCTAGACATAATGCCTTTTTTCCGTCGCCTCACTTGGCACTCCATTAAGCATCAGTTTATAATTAAAGCTGTCCACATCCCAGGTTTATCCAACTCTATTGCTGACTCTCTTTCTCGCTTTCAATTCCAGAAATTCAGATCCTTGGCTCCGCATGCAGACTGCAACCCAACGCCGGTACCTCCATTTTCACTAACTACACTACACCTAATCCCCGTCTGAACGAACTAATCCTCCAAGCACAACAAACCATCCTTTCAGCCGTTTCCCCACAGACACTCTCTACTTACTGGTCAAGCTGGAAAGCATACAAAAATTTCCACTCCACACATAATATATCTTTCCCTTCTCATCATCCATCCGTAATAGCAGCTTATATTACTTTCATTCACACTCAACATTCAGCCCGTTCCTCATCACTCAGAGTCCATCTGGCAGCTATCAATTTTTTCACTAAACTAATTACTGGCATACCACACCCTTCCTCTAATCACCCTCAAATTTCCCTTCTCCTGAAAGGAATCCAAAAATCAGAAACTCCATCCTCACACGAACGAGCTCCCATCTCACCAGAAATCCTCCATCGTTGCATTCAAACCCTCCGATCAGGCTTTTACCCTCCGACAACATCCTCCACGCTCCAATCGCTATTTCTCCTGGCATACTTCGGATTCCTCAGATGCTCAGAATTCACTTCACTAAAAAATCTCCCTCAACTCCTTTTCATACCCCCTCATATCAGATCTCAGCATCCTGGACTCGGATACTCTCACCTTTAAAATCAAGCAAAGCAAAACTGACCAACTTGGCAAAACCACGACTCCATCTGTTTAAACTTGACTCACCCCTCAGCCCGTGCGAACCACTCGTCCACCACCTAAATCTCCGGCTCTCTCAACAAGCTTCGGATACTCTGTTCACTACGGAATCTGGTAGTATAATCACAAGGCACTGGTTCCACACACATTTCCGCCGTATCCTTTCAGTCAACGGTTACTCACCAGACCAATTCTCCGCCCACTCATTCCGCATCGGTGCAGCATCCAACGCCTCCAGACAAGGAATCCCCGAGCACGTCATCAAGCTTCTCGGACGGTGGTCTTCTCAGGCGTACCACTTATACATCCGTTCCAAACCAGACGATTTGAGACAGGCTCATCTCAAACTAGCTTCATTGTAAGCTCCATATTTTGGGGATATAACTGCACGCTTCTTCAGCACGCAGTTCAGAACTCCAGCCCAAATTTCCCCGAGTTCCCTCCCCTTTTTTCTTCCTCCTTTTCTACTTCTATAAGGCGTGGTCCGCACTTAGCAAAATGATGTTATGTAATAACAAAAGTTTGGGAGAAGGACCACGCCCGAACTCTACGTTCTAACTCCACCCCGTATCAATCAACCGTCCTATAAATACCTCCCCTAACTAACTACCTCTCGTGACGAAAACTTCGCAACCCACCTCCTCCCCAACAACCCCCTTTTTTCTACTCTTCCACTTCTCATTGAATAAAAAGGGGGGGATATAACTGCACGCTTCTTCAGCACGCAGTTCAGAACTCCAGCCCAAATTTCCCCGAGTTCCCTCCCCTTTTTTCTTCCTCCTTTTCTACTTCTATAAGGCGTGGTCCGCACTTAGCAAATGTGATTTTTCTTGAGCCAATCCTTTGTTGCCTTTGCTGTATGTTTAGGGTCGTTATCATGTTGGAAGACCCAACCACGGCCCATTTTCAGATCCCTGGCAGAGGGGAGGAGGTTGTCCCTCAGGATTGTGCGGTACATTGTGCGGCTCCATCCATCTTCCCAGTGATGCGGTGAAGTAGCCCTGTACCCTTGGCAGAGAAACACCCCCAAAACATTATGCTTCCACCTCCATGCTTGACGGTGGGCACAGTGTTCTTGGGGTCATAGGCAGCATTTTTCTTCCTCCACACATGGCGGGTGGAGTTGAGGCCAAAAAGTTCAATTTTGGTCTCGTCTGACCACAAAACCTTCTCCAAATAACTTGGTTCATCTTTCAAATGATCATTGGCATACTTGAGGCGCACCTCCACATGTGCTCTCTTCAGCAGGGGTACCTTTCGGGCACTGCAGGATGTGAATCCATTGTTGCGCAAAGTGTTGCCAATTGTTTCCTTGCAAACTGTGGTCCCAGCTGCCTTCAGGTCATTTGCTAACTCCTGCCGAGTGGTTGCAGGAAGATTTCTGACCGTTCTCAGCATCATTGCCACCCCTCGAGGCGAAATCTTCTTTGGAGCACCGGGCCGAGGTCTGTTGATTGTCATGTTATACTCTTTAAACTTTCTGATAATTGCACCAATAGTTGTTACTTTCACATCCAACACCTTACTAATCTTTTTGTAGCCCATTCCAGCTTTGTGAAGGTCAACAATTCTGACTCTGAGGTCCTGTGACAGCTCTTTGGTTTTACCCATGTTGGAGACTTGAAATCTGTGTGATCTGTCTGATTCTGTGGACAGGTGTTTTTCACACAAGTGATTAGTGAGAACAGGTGGCTTCAGGTCAGGTAACAAGTTGATTGGGAGTGTCTAACTGGTCTGTAAAAGCCAGAACTGCTAATGAATACTAAGGGATCAAATACTTATTTCACTCCATGAAATACAAATCAATTAATATATATTCCTTAGATTTATTTTCTGGATTTTCTTTTTAATATTCTGTCTCTCCATGTAAGAATACATCTACCATTAAAAGTATAGAATGATCATGTCTTTATTAGTGGGCCAACGAAGAAAATCAACAAGGGATCAAATACTTCTTGGACTCACTGTATGTATACATAGAAGCCACATGCAGTAGTATAACCTTTGGTGAAAAACATTAAACCCATCCTAATATTAATTGGATGCGAGTTCATTTATTTTACTTTTAGAAGATCAGTACAGTATAGATAAGATATGCTAAGATATATTACCTCCCATCATCATTATTCACATCATTTCGAGTTTTTAATCAATATGAGAACCTTTAGGAATCTTCCTGACCTTCATGAGCAACACAGAGCAAATGGCCCTTCATAGGAAATCAATAGGATCAGTCTCTAGAGTACAGTCAGAGTCGTACAGGTTTTTAAACATCAGCCTCTATTTCCACCTGATGGCCAGCCTGACATCACTATCGGGTCCGGCTGCTCGACTCTCTCATCAGTGTGGATTTAGCTGCTCTGGAACTTTCTGGCTGAATCTTGCTTCACAGTGAATCAGCAGAGGCCAGCAGAAGGCCCAATCACACACAGTCACCACAGCCTTCATCACTGCCAATCACCAGGATGGCAGCCTTCCAGCCAAAGGGCAGAACGCTCGAATGCTAGATAAACAAAACATCCCGCTGGAGTTTCAGATTTTATTGGCATTCCACTTGTGTTATCTTTTTTTCATGAGCATTATATATACTGCATAAAGTTTATACAAAATCCTGAATAGTAATGTAAATATTTGCCCATCGATATGTCCAGAGAGAGGCTCCAGAACATTCCTTCCCATGTACTTTAACTACAAACATGTCTGCCTGGAGCTGCCCCTTTCTTTATTTTTTTTTTCAATCAAGGTAAACCTATTTTTATTCTTTCTATACATTTTATTATTAATTCACACACAACAGCATTCAAACAGTTTATATGGTGCATTAGCATAAGCAAATAATCCTTTTTAATAAGATTTAATTAATTCCTTAAATTCATTCCTTAAAACTCAGGAACTACACTACACCATTAAGGCAGTGCAAAGCCCAAAACAACAATCTGCAGGCTTCAATCACTTTTCCATCCCATAATCTTACAAATTTGCAATGCAAATTAAAGCACTGCAAATAAGCTGACAGGGCCAGTCTGCCTATCCTCTTACAACTGAGCTATATTCCTGTTTGTCCAGCAAACACTTTCTTAATTATCAAGCTTTTAGACCTACTTAATTACAAGACATTTCTTTCATAACATCACCTGTGACATAATCCAATGTGCACAGCTTTTCATATTCAATTGTAAACAAAACTTAAAACATAAACACAATGCAACAAAGAATTCACAGAAAATTATATTCAAGTAAAAGTATTGTTATCAGAACTTAATTTACTTAACAAAATGTAAAGTATATCTCAATTACGGCCAGGCAACAATAAAATTTCAATATACAGCTCTAGAAAAAATTAAGAGACCACTTCAGTTTCTGAAACTTTCAGTTTCTCTGTTCTCTATTTATAGGTATATGTTTAAGTAAAATGAACATTGCTGTTTTGTTCTATAAATTACGTACAACATTCCTCCCAAATTCTAAATAAAAAAAATTGTTATTTAGAGCATTTATTTGCAGAAAATTAGAAATAATAAATTAAGATGCAGAGCTTTTAGATCTTAAATAATGCAAAGAAAACAAGTTCATAATCATAAAGTTCTGGTGGAATAACCCTGATTTTTTTTCACAGTTTTCATGCATCTTGACACGTTCTCCTCCACCAGTCTTACACACTGCTTTTGGATAACTTTATGCCACTCCTGATGTAAAAATTCAAGCAGTTCAGCTTGATTTAATGGCTTGTGATCATTCATCTTCCTCTTGATTATATTTCAGAGGTTTTCAATTTGGTAAAATAAAGTGGTCTCTTGTTTTTCTTCCAAAGCTGTATATTACAATAAAAACAATTGCATTAAATGTGATATCATTTCTCTTATATTCCAAAATACATTATTTACAGCATCTGTCAGCACTGGCTAATATTCAGCACAGAGTGCATAACACAAACTGACATTAATCTTTAATTAAAAGTTTGTTAGTACAGACCGGTTTTGTACACACCATTTTTCAAAGTTTTTGCGTGGCTTTTATATTGTTTGTGATATTGAAATTATCTCATATTGACTGAAACTACAAAATATATTGTAATATAAAAATATTTCCATATTTCCAGCTCTAATCTAAAACCATCTTAACTTCAGTTGAGTACATGTAAACTACCCATCTCCACTTTATAAACATCATTAAAATCACGTTGATGCTCCACTGACTTCTAATAGGGAAAAAAGCACTGCTGTATAGCTATATAGCTGCAGTATGTAACTCTGGTGTAACGGATAGAACATTACTTGTGAGAACTGTATAAAGTTGCGTAATCTCTTCATGAACATCACGTTGACGTGAAATTTTGTAATTTCACTACATTACTACACTAAATGTCAGTCCATATGCTTCCACAGTTCTGTATCTTTCAGCTTGTCCAGAAATGCATGTGTAGGCGTATCCTTCTTGTATGGTGTTTCAAAGTGCAAATTCCATTTTTACCTGAGAAGTGAAATGAACCATGTATAGAAACATGCTTGGAAAAGTGGGTTACTATAAAAGCTAATGCACCTGTGTATTAAAAGCTAGACCTGATAGGATAGTTCTGGAAAGTGACTGCTTAGCAGCATTGAAGCCTTTGTATCCTGTAAATTTCTGTATTTTTCACACTATAAGGCAACCAACTTCTATTTTCTGGTCTATTTTTATACATAAGGCACACTCGATTATAAGGCGTATTTTAAGAGACATTATAAGGAACTTATAATTCAGCAGGTCTCGCCGCTAAGTGGTGGTGGGGGGAAGCTAACTAAGTTAAGTAAAGTTAAGCTAAAACAAAACTGTAATAAAAAAAAATGACTTTCATTGCTTATTTCAACTGTTTATTTGGGTGAGTAAAGCATTTCTGTTTATTTACAGTAAGCTTAGATCACCGAAATTCTCCAGTACTAAAGCTGGAGCTATTACATTAGCATTAGCAACTAACAGCTCCAGCATTGCTAGCCGGGGGTTAGGAGCAGGCTACAGGCTGATAATACTCACCTTTGAGCGGGAAAATAGCAAGCGCGGTAGGCAGGTAATACTAATGCTGCACCAGTAATGCTAGCTGGAGATAGCAGCAGGCTTCAGGCTGATAATAATACTACCCTTTGAACAGGGAAATAGCGAGCGCAGTAAGCGGTTAATGCTAATGCTACTAATATGAACTAATATGAAACTTCTGTATAACACTGCTATTTGCCTTTACTGCTCCTTACAACCTGACAGGTGAAATTCATATACAAGATAAACTGGCGAGTTTTGGGAAAATTAAAGGGTTTTAAGTTCGCCTTACACTGCAAAAAATACGATATTTCTTTCATTGGAAGATAAACCCTATAAATGTTCAGAATTCTGAATTTAAATAAAAAAAAAAAAAACCTCCCTTTATGTCCTACATGCATCAGTAAACTGCTTTAGTGCTTTAGTTCTTCAGCTAAACAACCAGTTTACATCTTAGTGATCATGTTGTATACGTTCATGGGACTCTTTGATCCACAGAAAGCCGATCTGAGTGCCAAAGTTGAGTCCATCTCGAACATGGGAGAAAAAGGAGTCAGGGTGGCAGGAAGTGCACAGAGTGAGGTTGGGTTGGTCTGTCACTGTGTTGTCTTGGATGTGCTCTGGGAGGATCCCACCTTTCTCTAGAAGGACCCTGAAAAAAAAACATTTAATTAAGGAAAAGTATTTTCAGTAACATTACATACAAAAAAGAAAGTTCATACGAATGTTAATTCTAAAAAAAACATCCCTTTATGCCAGTGACATTCAGATAATCAAAGAAACTACACTGCCTGGCCAAAAAAAAAGCTTGGATTGCAGCTCCCATCCGCTGTGGCATTGTTTCGATAAGCTTCTGCAAAGCTTCTCCAGCACATCCCAAAGATTCTCAATGAGGTTCAGGTCTGGTGTGGTGGCCAATCCATGTGTGATAATGGTTATCTCATGCTCCCTGACTCACTCTTTCACAATTCCAACTCCATGAATCCTGACATTGTCATTTTGGAATATGCCAGTGCCATCAGGGAAGAAAAATAAATCCATTGATGGAATAACCTGGTCTGTATTCAGTATATTCAGGTAGTCAGCTGACCTCATTCTTTAAGCACATACTGTTGCTGAACCTAGACCTGACCAACTGCAGCAACCCCACATCATTTGCACTTTTTAGCCCAGGCAGTGTACTTAGGGTTATTAGTACAGGTACAACTAAAGACTCACTATGTGGATAAACATATTTGGACATCATTAATCATTAAAATCAGGTGTTTAATTGCAACAGGGGAAAGAAAATCTATGTAATGTTAATACACAGTTACAACAAACCAGGTGGTATAATTTCTTTACTTCTTCCAAGATATTTCACCATCAACTGTGAGTGTTTTTTATTGAAAATGGAAGCATTTAGGAGATCCACAAAAATATAGAGTTAGTGCTGAGACACAGCAAAAGGAGCTATTAGAGCCGAAAGGGGAGGATCTCTTCATATAATGCCTATAGACATAGGATAGATTGTTCTAAAAGCTCTTGTAGGTAACACATAAAGGTGTCCCAATCCTTTTTTTCCATTTAGTGTATTTGAGCTCATAACTGCTGTTGTGACATTTACTTGCAGTCATCCAACTGGTTTTAGAAAATTGCACAATCAATATGAGAAACTGCCTTTGATTAAAATCAATAAGATTGATCTACAAAGCACATAATCACATAATGCACAGCTTCAAAGCTCAACCTTTATTAGTACCTGGTGGCAAGCCGGATATCGACATAAGGCCTGGGTGAGTCCATGTTTCTGACACAGTCAGGATGGATGGCCTGAAACTCTCTGGCTGAGTGTGGTTCCATAGTGAAACAGCAGGGCCCAACAGACGGACCGATCACAGCCACTATGTTAACGAGCTTGCTGCCAAACTCCAGCACCATGGCATTCACTGTTGCCATGGCAATTCCCATGAGGGTACCCTTCCAGCCTGCAAAGAGAAGAGAGAAGACAAAAAAGCATCATATTCCAGTTCGAGTTTCACTACAATTTAGTGGTGGCCAGTGGTTTATACAGTTTCTTTGATTTTACCAAATTGAAAACCGCTGGGATATAATCAAGAGGAAGATGAAGGATCACAAGCCACAAGTTTTGCACCAGGACTGGCATACCATTATCCAAAATCAGTGTGTAAGACTAGTGGAGGAAAACATGCCAAGATGCATGAACACTGTGATTAAAATCCTTGTTTTCTTTGCATTATCTGAGGTCTGAAAGCTCTGCATCTTTTTTTGTTATTTCAGCCATTTCTCATTTTCTGCAAATAAATGCTCTAAATTACAATATTTTTATTTGGAATTTGGGAGAAATGTTGTCTGTAGTTTATAGAATAAAACAACAATGTTCATTTTACTCAAACATATACCTATGAATAGCAAAATCAGAGAAACTGATTCAGAAACTGAAGTGGTTTCTGAATTTTGTCCAGAGCATGCTTAGAACAAAATGCATTTAAATACCTTTCCTCTTCAGCAAATGGTCAATAAAACTCTTATCAAAACTGATGAAACAATGACTTTAAAAAGGATGTTAATACTTTCCCAAACCTCACCAGCCCCAATTTCTACACACAGTACAATACAACCAAAAAAAACAGCTCATGAATGACTAAATTACTTTTTTATTTTCCCTGAAGAAAAATAATCCCAGCTGTAGCATCTCAAACTAATCAAACTCACAGGGCACTGTGATTCTTCCCTCAGCTTGATTTCTGCACACTGTCAATCAATGTTTTGTCTTGTTTAAAACACTGAAGGCATTGTCTTTTTGGGATACTTTCCTGAATGCCAAGAATAAAAAGAAAACATTTCTCATCGTCAGAACAATCCAAACTCTGCCCTCTTATTGTTCCTTTCTGTGGTTGTGGGTTTCTAAACACAATGTTTTAAATGTAAATAAACTGTTCTGCTTCCTGAATGGTTTCGTGGAGTTCTTTGCAAAATGAGAATTTTTATATTTACAACGAAAAGATGTTCTTAGTAATTCTGCAGTGGATTGCTGCCACAAAACAGCAGTTTAAGGTGTTTAAGGTAATTACCACAGTTAATTATATTGTATCTATTAACTGTAACTCTCATTGAATCATAATTGGAAGCTTAATACAAAGGGTGTGGATCAAACTTCTTAAAACAGCACTGCTTTGCATTGACATGCCCCCTCCCCAAACAGAGCATATTTTTAGCCCGCCTTCATTAAGCTTACAGCGCTAAAGCAAAGCAGATTTTTATTTTGGAGACCTGTTTTATTGGTTAGTATAATGTTTCAACAGTAAAGCTGTGGTTCATGTATTTTTTTAGAATACAACTCAGCTACTCCACTGCATGAGAGCTGTCAATCATTACATTCAAGCTCGATTCAATTGAATTCAATTTAGCAGAAAATTTTTTTAAATAGTTTTTTTAACTATTTTCTGAGGCTAATAAAAACAAATCCAGTATTAGCACAGAAACAACAGACATTTAAAATCAGACACTGTTAATGGAAAGACAGCTTAGAAGATAATTGAGATGGAGAATTAGCTGTTTTGCCACTTAAATATATACAGATGTGTTGAGATACACATAATACTGCAACCAGCTACCACAGGCGCTTGACCTGTGAGTACTTTACTTTTAAGGAATGATGCACCGTCCATGTTTTCTATGGTCATTTGTCTAGTCTAATAGTTCTATTAGTTAGAAAGATAAAAATGAGTATCTACACAAATAGCAGGAGTTTACTTTTTTTAAGAATACTGCTGCAAGTGGGTAAATCACAAAATAACTCTATAAATAAAGATCATATTCCCTTATGTAAGATCCCCCTGTAAAGACTGAGGCTGCACAGAAGAGCATGTAATCATGAAAGCAACTCCTCTCCACTTAATGATGCATATGGGAGCATAAAGGCATGAGAGAAAGAGGAGGAAGTTAAGTCACCTGCATGCGCTGCTCCGATGACCTTTGCCACAGGATCTGTGAAGAGTAGTGGCATACAGTCAGCTCCTGGTGCTGCTATGACAACTCCTGGCTGATTGGTCACGATCCCGTCATAGCTCTCGGGCGCAGGCTTGCTCATTACCCACACATCACTGGCATGGTTGACCTAATGGGCAAAAGAAGGACCTCAAATCCTGCACCAAAAACACGGCTCTCGCGGTCACAAACAAAAAACACTGAGGTAGGCAAACCTGTCAGACTTATTTTAGGTAACAGTCCATGTTACACAACGTCAAGTGGGCTAGATCGATTTTGTGTGGAACAGCATAGCATCGAAGCTGGCTAATGACAAATGTCATGATGTAATATCAAATAGGATAAATATCATAATATCATAGCACACTGTAGATTAAGTGGCTCCTCTTACAGCCTCTGTCAGAACTATGATATGAAGGTATTAAATAAAAAAATCTTTTCAGGGCTTCGAGTGGTCCAGCGGGCTAAGCGCTGCCAATATGATCATGAGATCACCGGTTCGAATCCTGTTTATGTAGCTTGCCATCATCTACCGGAGCCCAGAGAGAGCACAATTGCCTAGGTGGGTAGGTGGTGCTCTTTCCCCTCATTACTCTAATGAGTGACGTCGATCAACACAAGGCGTCTGTGAGCTGATGTATTAAAACTGAGTCGCTGCATCAGCAGCAGTTCAAAAAGAGGTGGTGGCTAACTTCACATGTATTGGAGGATGTGCTAGTCTTCACCCTCCTGGTATTGGGGCATCACTTGGGGTGCATCACTTGGGTCAAGAATAAAACTATAAAAATAAAAAATAAAATGTTTTGCCTGCATGGTTCACAGACTGTTTGAACACTGCTGGCCATCATCTGAAGAATCATCACTGAAGAACATCGGGTCCTATCTTAATGAGGCGGCAGTGAGAATTACTGCAACTGACATTCAGTACATTTCACACAGTGCGGAACATAAACTGTGGCAAACTGTGTAAATATTAATTTATACATCGCAGTAAAATTGATTACTTGACTAGTGAGCCAGTGAGCCAGCTCTCCACTCAACCTGATCTCCAGTCAGTTTTACCGTTTGGAAACCTCCCAGAAACTAGAAAGATTTTATTTAATTTTTTTGTATTTTTATTGTATTTCTTTTTAACAATGCAATGCTCTACAGATTTGTTAATCAAACAAAAGTCTGTATCAGTCAGTGGCAGTAGGTCTACCTTGGCGAGGTGAAACTGGTGAGGCTCAAAGCCAGCCTGAAGTCCGAGGCGTCGGAGGTTTTCAGCCACCACAGCAGTGGAGTCTCTGCGCCGGGAACTGCTGAACAGGTTCAGGGAGCTCAAGGTGCTGATGGAGGAGATGCCTCCTGTTCTTTTTGTAAAACCATGGGAAAAGCAGTCTGTAGAATTAGAAATAGAATGAGTCTGTAGAATGAGAAAAAACGTTATACTGTATTTTTGTGGTTTTAGCTGTAGCTGTACATTAGTATAGAATGTTTGGTTTATGCAAAACATTTGGTAAACATTTACTGTATGCTCTTTAAAGAAGAACAAGAATCTTAAATCATTCTTATATCTAAATGTACTGTATTTTTATTATTATTATTAATATTATTATTATTATTATTATTATTATTGTATATACACCCAGGTGCAAATAGCTTGTGCCTACAAAAAAATCACTATATTTTTTTTATATATAAGAAATTGAAAGAAAATTATTATAATTTACAAATAAGAACTTTAGTCAGAAAGCACCAATTAAAATGATCTGCAAGCTATTGTTTCCTTTACATTTAAAAGTCTAGTTTCAAAAAATTAGAATATTTTTGAAAATTGTTTATTTATTTCAAAATGTGAAATTCATTATATAGGTGTATTACACACAGAGTGATCTGTTTTAAGTGTTTAATTTTTTATTGTTGATGATTATGACAGCCAATGCAAAACCAAAAATCAGTGTCTCAGAAAATTAGAATATTATATAAGACCAATTGGTACTTTTGGCAGTGTGGGCAGTGTGTCACGTCCTGTTGGAAAATGAAATCCACATCTCCATAAAAGTCCTCAAGCAGCTTGGATTGTGTGCTTCACCACTCTTCCTCCGCACATGGAGAGCCATGTAATCTGCTAGTGTTGGTCCACTGTGTTATATCAAGTTTAAAGTCAGTGCAGTGTTTTCACAGAAAATCTTACAGCACTTCATGCTTCCCTCTGCTGACAACCTTTATGGAGATGTAGATTTTATTTTCCAGCAGGACTTGGCACACTGCCGACACTGCCAAAAGTACCAATAGGTCTTACATAATATGCTAATTTTCTGAGTTACTGATTTATGGGTTTTCATTGGCTGTAAGTCATAATCATCAATGATAAAAAAACAACTAAAACAGATTACTCTGTGTGTAATACACCTATATAACGAGTTTCACATTTTAAACTGAATTACTGAAAGTAATTTTCAATAACATTCAAAATCTTTGAGACTAGACTTTAAAATGTAATGGAAACTATAGCTTGCAGATTATATTAATTGGTGCAGTCTGACTGAAGTCTCTCATGTATTTAAAAATATTGATTTTTTTTATGCACAAGCTATTTGCACCTGGGTGTAAAAAAGCAAGAAACATTACAAATAAAATAGAATACAATGTATTAATAAAAATGAATATAAGAAATAATAATAATAATAATAATAATAATAATTTTCTAATTTTCTGAGATACTGTAAGCCATAATCATCAACAATAAAAGAAATAAACGCTTTGAATATACATTCATATAATATATGAGTTTCACATTTTGAACTAAATTACTGAAATAAAAAACCTATAAAGTTATATATATATATATATATATATATATATATATATATATATATATATATATATATATATATATATATATATATGTGTGTGTGTGTGTGTGTGTGTGTGTGTGTGTAAATAGTAAGGTGCTTCATTACATGCAGCTTTTATATTAAACACAGTGACATAACGTCTGTGTATTTCAGTTTAAAACAAAGGGTGGGGGTACAAACTAGAAATGGGATATGAGGCTTTAATTTTATCATAATTAAAAATGTGTACATTTACCTGAGATTAGTGGAGATTTCAGAATGGTAATTTCTCCCTTCACCGCTGGGAGGCGCTGCAGAAACGTGGTAATTTCGTCCTTGACCTCAGTGATCTGAGAGCAGGTAGAGGAGGGGTGACCGAGGGGACAGGGGGGCAGGTCATCGAACACATCAGTGCGGTAGTGGAAGCTGTAGAGGGGGGTGAAGAGGAGCTGCTCGTACACCTGCAGGACCTCCTGTCTGCGGCTGCAGGTCAGCACCTCCACATCCGTGACCTCCAGACTGTCCACAGCCTGTTTAAATGAGTGAATGGATGAAGCTGCGCTGGGGTTCATTAGGACACGTGCTGCTCCACTGTTTACACTGACCAGTCTGTCCATGAGAGCCCCCTGAGAGAGACCCCCCGCCTCCTGCTGGAGCAGGAGATACACCGGCTCCTTCACATCCTCCCCGATGACCTGCTGCAACCTGCTGACACGCTGCTCCATACACACAGCGTACTGAGAGCAGGCGGGGTGATACAGGTCCACCAGAATCACTTTAGCCATTTAGACAAACCCTTTAGATTATTTAGGCTGTTTACGCCAAGAAACAAACCAGAGTTAGCCCGATATAAGGCTAAAAATCCTCTCAGAAAAACTCCTGAATCAGCAGAACATCAGCACGCACACTCAGCACTCTTCTCTGTAGCGATACTTAACTTTACTATATTTAGTGAGTTAGCTTCAGGCTAGGCTAGCGCAGCACTCCCTCTGTTACTCGCTCTGTTTGCGGGTTGTTTCCTCTCCTCTGCAGCGCAGGACTCGTCTGCTCTATCTCTCTGATTTCACATCGTATTTTAAAGCCTCAGAAAAGTGGAAATTCTCCTGTAGCGGTGTGTGAAAACACTGTAAAAAACACACACTTCCTGCACGAGTCTCCGCCCACACTGGAAATTCCTATCAGAAGAAGCAGAACATGAAGTGCTGCTATCGTTAGCCCCAGCCTCACTCTGCAGCTCAACTGCAGCCAGCTGACTCAGTAAACATTAACTAACCTACATATTTTATCATAGATAATGTTATTGTGTCTCTAAACAAGTTACATTTTTTAATTTGTGTTTTTAGTTTCTTTGGGACTTTGGTTTTGCAGCGCCTGTTGGTTTTAATTGAGTTGTTTTGGGTCTTTTTCAGCACTTTTAGCTTACAAAAAGTGGTGGTGTAATACTGTTCACAGGAGAATCACAGAAAAATAGGAGACCACCTAAAAATTATCAGTTTCTTTGATTTTACCAAATTGAAAACCTGATGACAAGCCGTCAAACCAAGCTTAACTGATTGAATTTCAAGGGTTATGCCACCAAATATTGATTTCTGAACTCTTACTGTTTTCTTTGCATTATTTAAGATCCAAAGCTCTGCATCGTTTTTTTGTTATTTTAGCCATTTCTCATTTTCTGCAAATAAATGCTCTAAATTATGATATTTTTTATTTGGAATTTAGGAGAAATGTTGTCTGTAGTTTATAGAATAAAACAACAATGCTAATTGTTGTTGTTGTTTTAATCAAACATTTACCTATAAACAGCTAAATCAGAAAAACTGATTTAGAAACTGAGACGTGTATGGGGTAAGATTTTTTTTCTTAATAAGATTTCTTAAAATAAGCAATCGCAAAATCCCAGATTGGGTGAAGTAAATATTAAATCATGCAAAAATCATTTTAATTGGCTTAAAATTGGACACAGAATATTAGTGTATAAGAATCACTTAGTGGTGCTTATTTTTTACTTAAATAAGTCTGTCCTTAAGATATGTTACTTTGAAACCACTAATTTGTACTTAAGTACCACTTGTTTGTAGTTACAATTATATACATTTTGCCACTATTTAATACAGTTCAAGCAAATTTGTGTGAGCTGTCCAACTAAACGTTATAAACATATTAACAAAAAATAAACAATTTATCTCACTGCAAGCATTAGCTGTTAAATATTGGACTTGTTTCACAGGTGCTGCATCCAATCTCTGTACTACACTGAAATTCACAGAGCTTCTAAGAGCGACTTATTGTTTTACTAACTATATTTTGTAGAAACAGTCTGCATGATTGTTTTTTTTATATCTGTGGCAATAGAAATAATTGAATGGATTAACAAATACTTTTGTCAATATAGTTTTTTTTTGCAATGAAGTGAGCTGTTTTGTGTGCTGCATTTAGATTAGAAATTATTTTTTAATAGTCAAGTCATAATAATATTAACCACATACGGTTACATGCATTGTGAGCATGAATATCATGGCAATATTGGGCTGTTCAGCTTGGTTTGATGGCTTGTGATTATCCAGCTTCCTCTTGATTATATTGCAGAGGTTTTCAATTTGGTAAAATCAAAGAAACTCATAATTTTAAATGGTCTCTTATTTATGGCCTGGACTTTTTTCCAGAGCTGTATTGACCCTGTGTATACACAACTTTGTGGTTTATATATAGTGTGCAGACACATCCATATTTTTTTATTGTGCATTATACTATGACTATAGTAACAATAATCTTCTTTCTGCCTAATGTAAGGCCAGTGCAAAGCCTTTCATAGACATTCATGATCATTGAAAGCATATTTTTGCCATGACGTGTATAGCTTATACCTTGAATGAATGTATGTAAACCCCCAAACATAAATGAAATATATGCTGTCTCATCAACTGTACATTTCTGTGTGTGTGAGGCAGCATGAAGAAACCCAGTGGTAATGAGACATTCTTCCTCTCTGGAAAATCCGCTGTCAGCTGACAGTCAAACTTGATAAACCAGTTTGTGCACACGTGCTTTTAACTCCCAGTGCTGGGATATCCCAGTAACTGAATTAAACAGATACAGTTTATGTGGTTTAGTTGTGAAATTTAATTCAGAATTTGGCTCTGCACAATGTTATTGCAGCAAATGGAAGTGTGACTTATAATAGGGTTGGCCTTTTGTTATAGAGTATAAACACTGATGTGTCTGCGGACACTTTTGCTGTGTTAATTTCACAACAGGTCACCTGTACTCTGGACATGTGATATAACTTGGACGTGTGGTTAGCTGTAATTTTGGTTTTATTCTGTATTGTCTGCCTCTAAAAGATGTGTATGTAAGATGTGAAGCTTTTTGCCAAATACATAGTTTAGAACAGAAAGTCATATAATACAAGGTCATTTTATTTCTGTCCACAGTTTAAAAATTAGGTAGATCCCTACATTTATTTTTGTTCAATTAGTATAAATATACTCTTTTGTGTAAGTCAAATTTCCACCCCTTAGAGATAACGCTTTACTTATGTTAATTCAGTTATTATTATTAATTATATATATATATATATATATATATATATATATATATATATATATATATATATATATATATATATATATATATATAATTATTATTGTCCCCAGTTTTTATGTATTTTTAATGAAAGCCTTGGTTACTATTGGGTAAAATTGTCTGGAACAGTATGTTTCTAATATTAATATTTAAATATTCCTTACATGCATTAAGCCCAACTAAGTTTAGGGTTAGGATTTCAGCTTTAAATATAATTTTCCCGTATTTGACCCACAATTTAACAGAAGGGTTAAGGCATTATTCACATTATATTATGCCTGTATAATTTAATGTAATTTTATGAATGAAATACTTATCCAGTATATAACATGTTTTGAATGACCAGCAGGGGGCGTAAAAGTACCAGAAATGCTCAGTACTGTGAGCTACACACCGATTCAGATTGCTCCTAATGGAGATCTGATTGGTCAGAATTTGAACATTTCCTGTTACTTTAGGTAAGAAATTATATAGTAGTACAACAACAACAACCAAAAATTATAACCATTACATCAGGGGAGTCCTGCACACCCCACACTAAGCACGTTGTAATATTTTCACTTCTTGCATCTTGTATTCCTGGATTAATGAGTTTCTTAATCAAGCAACCTATATATTTAGAATTATGGGGGTGAGAATGTGACATAAAACATAAAACAGTGCAGAGCACAGGGTTTTTATGACTACAACTGGGAAAAACTGTAATATATTCACTGTCCACATGAAGTTCTGAATTTTTAATGAAGACACAACTGAAAAATAGTATTCAAGAAGGATATCAAGGGTTTAATGTTTTACAATCTGTTAATCTGTAAATGCTCAATTATTGTACTATTTTGACAAGAATTTGTAAGTGACTTCTATGCTGAAGAATCCACCTTATGACAAGTTTATAACAGGTAAAGCCTGTTATATTGGTGGACCAGTGTGGTTAAGGTAAGATAAGATAAGATAAGATAATCCATTATTAGTCCCACACTGGGGAAATTCAGTGTTACAGGAGTAAAGGAATAGCAAGGCACTCAATAGAAAAAATAAATAAATTAAAACAGCACAGTATATACAATATAAATAATAACATACAACAGATAAGTTAAGAACACTTAAGGTTGTATTTGCAAATAATTACACATTGCCCCTTAATTGCACAGGGGTAATTGAAAAACTATTTCACATTATGTTACACTAAAAAAAATCAATTTTTTGTAAGTGTGTAATGTTTAAACGTGTGTGTGTAATGTTCTCCTGTCTCCTACCACCTGCACTGGGTCTAGTGGGCTTCCCAGGACAGAGCTGGCCTCCTGGCCTCTTTTAATGAATTTGTCCAGTCTCTTCTTGTCTGCTGTTGAGATGCTTCTGCCCCAATAGACCACTCCATAAAAGCTAGCTGGTCAAGCTGGATGTTGACCGGCTTGATCATGCTAAAACTGGTCAACTACCATGATCATTTTGGCTAGGCACCTTGGTCATGCTGGTCAACCAACTTGGTCATGCTGGTAAACCAGTTTAGTTGTACTGGTCATACTGGCTAACCAACTTGGTAAAGATGGTTAACCAACTTAGTCGTGCTGGTCATGCTGGTTAACCAACTTAGTCGTGCTGGTCAACCAATTTAGTCATGCTGGTCATACTGGCTAACCACCTTGGTCGTGCTGGTTAACCAACTTGGTCATGCTGGTCAACCAACTTAGTCGTAGTGGTCATACTGGCTAACCCACTTGGTAATGGTTAACCAACTTAGTCATGCTGGTAAACCAATTTGGTCATGCTGGCCATACTGGCTAGCCACCTTGGTGTTGCTGGTTAACCACCTTGGTCGTGCTGGTCAACCAACTTGGTCGTGCTGTTCATACTGGCCAACCACCTTGGTCATGCCACTTGGGTCAACCAACTTGTTTGCGCTGCTCAACCCACTTGGGTGCGCTGCTCAACCAACTTATTTGTGCTGGTCAACCAACTTGGGCGTGCTGGTCATACTGGCTAACCACCTTTGTCGTGCTGGTTAACTAACTTGATCGTGCTGGTTAACCCACTTGGTCATGCTTGTCAACCATCTTGGTCATGCTGGTTACACTGGATAGCCACTTTGGTCATATTGATGATACTGGTCAACCACCTTAGTCATGCTGGTCAGGTCAACCCTGACCATCCTTGTCAGGTAGTTTGGACCAAGCTGGTAGACTAGCTTAGTGTGGTTGTTCACCATAGTGGATCTTGCCCTGCCAAAGACATAAACTGGGCAACCAGTTATAACCAGTTTGCCCATTATAAACTGAGCAGGCTGTTTTATTCCGTTTATTATTTAGATAAATCATATGCATGATTCAGATGACCACCACACTGAGCTGCTCGTGAACGCGCTGAAACACCTGAACCGTCCTTGCTGCTCGGTGCGCGCGCACGCTGCTGGGTGGCGCGCGCCCCCGCCAGGTTGAAGGCGGTGCGAGCTGTGGCGCAGCGGCGGAGCTCCACATCAGCCATCCGGCTCTCGGCTCCAGCAGCACGGCACCGGAGATCCGCAGCTCGGCGTTCGGCGGGAACTTGCTGGAGGAGGTAAGAGGCTGGGTTTTCGCGGGCAGGCGGACGGTCGGTCGGTGTGTGTGGAGCTGTGGAGGCTGGGTTTTCTCTTCTCCGCGCGACGCTGTTTCTGAGCTGCTTCTCTCCGTTGCCTCTATGCTGCCTCGGCAGCCGCGGAGACTTCAGCCAGCGTGCTATTGTGTTGATCCGCAGCGTGCAGCGCCTGAGCGGAGGAATGGAGCGCGTGCCGCTCTACATTAACCGGACAGTTAAACTTAAGGGCGCGCAGGACACGATACGAGCACCGCTGACCTGCATAGGTTCGGGCAACGTTCGGTACTTGTTGGGGAACAATCCGGATTATTTGAAACGTGTTGCATGTTTTCAGTGGTAATTACTGGTGACAGGCTCGTGCGTGGTCAGCGCCTATTCATGCATGCGTGTGAGTTAGTAGCCTATAACCGAGCCTATAACTGTGCACGAGGACTGGCAGTTACTACTTCGCTGACAGCTGCTCAGGAAGTTCTCCTAGAACAGTGTTCACTTCTCTCAACACCACCAGATTCAACCAATCAGCCTTTTAACAAGCCCTTTCAGAGTTTAAAGTGATAAAGCAGGGCATTCACTAAAATGTGCAGGCCTTCTTTGTTCCATGTTTTTCTACCCAAGCTCCAAAAAACGCTTGTCCACACTCATTAGCAACAATCCGAATTCAATCTCTTTAAAGTCCCAAACACCGACCCTCTCTGATCTGCATTCTCTTTGATCTTCGCAAAGGTGCGTCATCAGCTTTAAAGAGCGCCGTGCTTTTAATGAGCCATTAAAAAGTAACAGCAGCTCTAATGAAGCTCAGTGATTGAAGGAGATGCCTCTGATTGGCTGATGGCCTTGATGACACGGTCACCTGGGAGACGCTTCAGCACCATGGAGAGGGTTCAGCGTTGTGCTGGGATACAGCAGGGCCAAACACTCAGCAAACTCAGCTCAACTAAGATCAACTCTCACTTACAGCATAAACAGCTCTGAAAAAATAAGAGATCACTTAAAATGATGAGTTCCTTTGATTCTACCAAATTAAAAACCAAATTGAAAAATCAAGAGGAAAATAGATGATCACAAGCCTTCAAACCAAGCTGAACTGCTCGAATTTTTGCACCAGGAGTGTTGCATGAAGTTATCCAAAAGCAGTGTCTTGAAGGACTGGTGGAGGAGAACATGCCAAGATGCATAAAAAACTGTGATTAAAAATCAGGGTTATTCCACAAAACATTAATTAAGTTTATGGATATTTCTTTGCATTATTTGAGGTCTAAAATCTCTGCATCTTTTTTATTATTTCAGCCATTTCTCATGCTCTGCAAATAAATGCTCTAAATGACAATATTTGTATTTGGATTTTTTGAGAAATGTTGTCTGTAGTTTATAGAATAAAACAACAATGTTCATTTTACTCAAACATAAACCTATAAATAGCAAAATCAGAGAAACTGATTCAGAAACTGAAGTGGTCTCCTACTTATTTCCAGAGCTGTATCTATACACACTCTCTCCTGCTGCACCCAGTAAATTCTTCAGTGTCAGACCAGTGTATAACTGGTAGTTATAAGACTGTTTGAGTGATTGACCTGTTTGGTCACTTCCGCAGTATAAACGTTCTGCACACACTTAACACCTGCACTTTTACTGAATATAGCAATGCTTTTTTATTTAATGCTGTTTCCATTAGTGAATGATTTCCAGTAAATTAAGCTGTGCTAAATGAGCTTTACACACACACTACACCAGGGGTGTCAAATCTGTCCATGTTGGCTCAGTGTGTCTGCAGGTTTTTATTCCAGCCAAGCAGGAACACATGTCATCAGCTGTTTAAAGACTGACTGTCTCTGATTAAGCAAGTGGGATCAGGTGTGCAGCCACACCGGACCGGTATACAGACTTCTGACACCCCTGATCTAGACACTTATATTGCATTTCAGACAGCAACTAGAGAGTGAAGTTCTGTAGTGTTGTCCTGTAATATATCTGTCTAGAACAGTATTAGAAAAATAATGGTGGATAATGAGGCATGTGCAACAGCAACACTGTGGGAGAATTTGCATTGATGTATGTTGGTAATCCAACAATTCATCACATCAGCAATCACTTCCTATTTAGTTTATATCATTTAGTTTAGGTTGTGGAGTTGGTCAAACTACACACAGCTCTGGAAAAAAATAAGAGACCACTTCAATTGATGAATTTCTTTGATTTTACCAAATTGAAAACATCTAGAATATAATCAAGAGGAAGATAAATGATCACAAGCCTTCAAACCAAACTGAACTGCTTGAATTTTTGCACCAGGAATGACATAAAGTGGTAAGATTGTGTGGAGGAGAACATGCCAAACTGTGATTAAAAAACAGGGTTATTCCACCAAATATTGATTTCTGAACTCTTAAAACTGCATTTGAGGTCTGAAAGCTTTGCATCTTTTTTGTTATTTCAGCCATTTCTCATTTTCTGCAAATAAATGCTCTAAATGACTTTTTATTTTTATTTGGAATTTGGGATACATGTTTTCTGTAGTTTATAGAATAAAACAACAGTGTTCATTTTACTCAAACATAAACCTATAAATAGCAAAATCAGAGAAACTGATTCAGAAACTGAAGTGGCCTCTTATTTTTTTCCCCAGAGCTGTATTTGATGGATTTTATTGATTTTTATGTGAAAATAGGTTTATCTAATGATTCTCTGCAGAGAACAAATTATATCATGCAATGACTTTGTTTCTTTGCTTAATTTAACATATTTAATATGACCTTTTACAAAGATTGTTTTATTTCTTCACTTATTTATTCCAGCAAAAAAATAGAAATTTTGAAAGGCCATATTTAACTTTGCTTCCTGTAGAGCAGAGGCTGGGAAAGTTCAGTACACTTTGCCGACATACAGTTACACACCGGCTGTGTCCCAATAATAGACTACACACTAATACTACAAGGTGTTGTCTATACACTAATCTTGTCCAGGCTAGTACAGAAAATTCAAATGTGCTTACTCATTTTGTAGGCTTTTTAATAGTAATTGATGAAGCATTGCCAAATCCAACATACATCACTGTAAATCTTTGCTGTCTAATGAAAAACATGTATTTTAAAAACTTTACAGGAGAGAGATAAACCTCCTTAACTTTCAATGTAAGTCAATGTAAAAATAGTTTGTTTTAGGTTATTTTGAAGAATTTTTATTGGTCCATTATTCAATTTTTAATGCAGTGTAAGGGAGAGTTAAAGTATGCAGTAAACCAAAAAATCAACAAAAATGGAGATACTAGGTTTTCATCCAGATGTCTCATATATATTTTTTTAATATTGTTTCAGACGTTAGTAGCTATTTTTTTCTGTCTGTGGTAGATTAATGTCTATTATGACCACATTTACCATTTACCACATTTAATACTCCACAGTTTTAACGCTTTGACTCTACCACATTCTGCATACTCAAAACTAGTTTTTACAAGTAACTATTATGCAGTTGAGATGCACCCACTGACCTAAACTGCCAATTAACAGGTAAATTAAATATGGTCTGCTCTAGCAGGAAAAGCAAACATCTGTGCAGGAAACCTTATCTTCGACCTGCTAACTTATTTTTTTCATGCTTAAAAATCAGTACAACCTCTCTTATGAAAATGGTTGTCCACACTTTTGCTTAAAGCTCAAGCCCTATGCGTACGGGATTAGTTTCTCAGGGGACCCTGGGGTAATTTTCTCTTTTATGGGGGGTCCTCTGTGATTTTATTCGCATCCAGAACGACCATGTATGTGTTTTTCTGACGTCCTCTGAAAAAAAGTACAGGCTGAATTACCTACAGTTTTTTCTGAACTCCGTGGTCCTCCGGTAATTTTAGTCCTGTCACACACCATAGTTACACTTTGGGCAGGTGTTTCCATTTAAACACAACAGTGAGTGAAAATGGAGGAGCTACTGAACGTGATGTCATGTGACTGAGAAAGCAAAAAAAAATCACTCGTCCTCCATTTTTTTAAAATGCTGTCCAGATAGTGTGAAATATTTTGCACATACGTCCCCCTGAGAAGCTAATCCCGCCAGGATAGGGCTTAAGACTGTACACACAAGCACACCATTATATGAGTGATGGTGAACAATGACCACTGTCTTACATCTAGGTGACATGAGTTACCATTCTATTTCCTAAGAGTGTGGACGGTTAACATGTACCAGGAATACATAGGTCATAGATGCATTACCACCCACAGTGGACAGAGCAGTGTGTCATGGAAGCTAAAAACACTGCATTGACCTTTTGACAGGGTTGTTTGTCCGTTCACACAGACTATTCCTGTCTGTTTCCACTCGTCTTTATCATTAAAACATATTGCTGCTTTGCAGGGTGTTTTAAAGAGGTATTTTGAGTAAAGTTATTGATATGATGTGCTATACTGTGTATGATAAATGGAAATCTCTGGGCATTACTGAAGAGAGGTTTGAAAATGATTAACATGTTGAGATGTTAATAAATCAAATATGATCAGATGTGTGTCCTCCGCATAGCTCACGATACTGAAGGACATAACAGAATTATATATTCAGGAGAAGAAACCCCTCAGAGGACACTGTAACATTGTTGGCTGCAGCTGATTTGTTATAATGCAGCCCTTCATTGTTGTGTTCATTGCTGTGTTTTGGCAGAAACAGCAGAGAGCTGACCAATTTACATTACCCTTACCAGGAAATGTCCTGATGCTTGCACTGTTTATAAATACGGTCACGGTACAAAAGCCAAACTCCCGATGCTTTCCAGTCGCTGTGAAATTAAATTATTGTCAGTAATTGCGGTGGCATTTTAATGTAGTACATTACGTTTGCCTGGTTCTGGTCTTTTAAAAAATGTTAATTCAGCTCCGAGACTGGAAGGTCTTCCTGCTGGCCTTGTCTTTTCGAAAAGCCCAGCTGTGTTTTCCATCGATCCAAAGGGTGTCCAATTAGGCTCGCTTACAGCTCTGCAGATACACGGCTGCCTCTTTTTTTAACAGGCTGCATTTTCATTAACATTTTCCACCGGCCCTGCGTGCCGAGGGAGCTAAAGCGCTTGTGTAAATATCAGCTGGAGAAAAATGACTGTCAGTGTGGATGCATTGTGTTGCGTCGCATGCTATGCATTTGTCTGTTTGTTCTGTTGTAGAGAGAGCAGAAACACAAAGGAGTGGTGTGGTCTCTTTTTAGACAGCCGTGTGCAGATGAAAGCTCAGGTCTTGCGCACGGCCAGCCTTCACTCCGAGATGTGGGATGCTGGGAAGATGATGGTATTTGCAATGGCATGCTTTTTCCTCTCTTTCCGCTGGCCGTCACACCGGCCGTCTCCTCTGGTTAGAGGAGCCTGGCGTTATTAGTGTCACCGCATCAGATATAGTCATCCTTGGGTGTCTGCTCTTCCATTCATCAACCATGATCATCACAGATGAGGGCAGCGTCACCCATTGTGCCAGATTAGAATGGCTTTGGTCACAGCTGGTCTTTGTCCTCAGGGGACACCGTTTCTTATTGCTCCTCAGCACAGCAGATTTGAAAGTGGCCTTTGATGTGGGGATACTTTTTGTGATGGCGTCTGTGCTCCTATAAGCTGTATTTTATAGGAGCTGGGGAGCCTTCCAGTAACGCTTGGCATCAAATCAGGTTAATTTAATTTATATGGACATCCATGGAAAGGCAAGCAGGAAATGCAATTTGCTGCTCCTCAGTTGCTGGAATAAAGGCGACTGGTTTAGTGTACAACGAAGGGAGATAAAGCAAGAGCCTGAGGGGGGGAAGGACAATGGCAAAGCGCGTTGCCGAGGACTGTTTATTTCTTGCACATATGCAAGCACTATGGCAGGCAAAACGTCCCTTGTGTAGTATTTTGCAATGCAATTAAATTATACCTCATTTTCTTCTATTCCTGTAAAAGAAATATTTACAAGGTTAGAACTGGCTGGATTTCTCTTCAGCTCAAGTCGTTTTTTTATTGTAATTATACAGTACATTTTAAGTGCTGAAATTAATTAGCCATGAGGAGCACTTAATATGCTATTTAAATTGCCTTTCCCCTTATGATGAGGATGAGTTTGTTATAGAACAACTACGCCTGTCTGTTAAACAGGTTTTCTTTTTCTTTACCTCACCTGTCTTTAATCATTTCATTTAACACATCCTGCAATAGTGGGTTGCAGTGGAATGTTCTTTTCAGTAGAGAGAAAAAAAAAAGCACCACATGACCTCAATTATGTTTTCATTTGTCTTGAGAGGTGTGTTGGCCGCAGCTCTCAGTGTTAGAAGAATAAACGGGGGGCGTTGCAGATAAGAGCGGACCTTCGGTCTTCCTATTACCAGCGTGTGACCGGGAAGGGATTATCACACTCACTCACACACACACACACTCACTCACATACGAGCAACTGTTTTTTTTCTGTTTTTAACTCATTTCACTGTTTGAGGCTTGGTTGGGAGAGAATTTAGTGTGTCTTTAAATTTAACACAGCTGCACTTTCTATTTTACAATGGTATGGAAATGAAGCTGGAATAAGTCTTAAATAGAATCATTATTATAAAAAAAACAAAGAGTTGTTTATTACATTTTGCACCTTCAAATAGTTTTTAGTGATGCCATTAAAGAACTACCATTAAATCCATTAATCAATCCATTATATATCTATTTAAAGTTTTTTTGCATGACTGGGCTTTAATATAGGTGTGTGACTTACTGTACTGTTAGGAGTGAATATAATAGCAAACATTAAGGCGTTAAATTAAGGCTTTGCTTAGTATAGGGTTTACTTTGTCCCACAAAATTAGACACTAAGAAATCAAACTTCATTTGCAGAAAAACAGCTAAAGAATGCAAACAATAGCCCTAAAAAAGAGATATGCCAACTGACTAACGTCAGCTAGTGTGCTGTGCCAGTATGCTTCTTTGGTGCTCCGCAGCGCCTGTAGCGGTAAAACCGATATACCTCACAGCACTAGTTTTATAATTCCTAAAGTTGTGTGGACATGTAACTTCCCTTGATACACAGTATCTCGTGTACTGCGAATGCGTCGTAGAAGGCATTACCACCCACAGTGGACAGTGCAGTGGATGGTGATTTCTGTGACTGGCACATCTGACTATAATTGTCCATGCAAATAGACATGGAACAGGATACTGTAATGATATACATGACATTTGACTTAAAGCAAGTAAAGGTTAGACATCAGACATTCATATTACAATGGTCCTTTTTAGGGATGGTGGATTCTTTATTATGATTTAGAATTTTTTTTAACCTTTAGTTTTTTAATTGTAAGCAGCACCATTTAAAGTGATGTGCAAGCTGTTGTTTCCTTTACATTTAATTTCAATCTTATTTACTTATTTGCTTATTTACAAATAGTAAGCAGCCTCCTTCAACCTTACATGCAGCTTTTATATTAAACACGATGCAAACATAACATTTCTGCATTTCAGTTATATTTACTTTTGACTATCCCGTTTTGAAAGTCACATTCATTTTAATATAAAGTCACATTATTTTAATATAAATTTAGTTTTTCAGATCTTGCACTGTAAACCCATAAAGTGTATAAGATATACTGCATAACTATGCAGTAACGTGGTGCCTGGAATATGTTGTGAATATAAGACTCAGTTTACTGTTCACATAATAGAGAAGAATTGTTAGCGTTCTGTGTCTGTAGAGCGTAGGTTAAGTTGTGGCGTTTCGTGCAGCTTCTGAGTGTGAGGCTGTAGAGATGTGCAGGTGCTGGGCTGCAGCAGTGGTGCGCATGTGGTGCGGGATTACTGCAGATGAGCTCCTGCTGTTCCCTTAGCAGGTGCTGTGTGTTGTGATTAGGGGTCACTTTGAGAGAGGAGCATTGGCCAGGCTCTGTGGAAGACCTTCTCCGCTGTGACGCTGGGTCACGGCTGCGCTTTCAGCCATAGGCTTCAGTGTGTCCAAACCTAGTGTGTCCAAAGCCTGGTGGCAGCGTGACAGTGAGAAATGGGCTCTTACAGGAAAGAAAGGGATTTTTCCTCTGGAAAGAAGACAGATTATTTTAGTCGTTTTTCTTCCTCTAGAGGGAACAAAGAGAAGAAAAGGCAAGCTTTAATCTGCCATTCCCATTGCTTGGCAGGGAGGGGGGAAAAAAGTTCCTGCATAAGTGAGATGTTCATATGGGCACATAAAACGTCCCCTAGTTTTGTAGATTTCATTTTGTTGGATAATGCAACAATGCCCAGGCACTGTGGAGGCTAATGGTGTTTGCTATGCCTAGAGAAGACCTTAATTCGTCTCTCTGTAAAGGCTTTTAAACGGTTCTGGGATTGGTCATAGAGTTCTAGTAAAAAAAAAAAAAACGTAAAAAATGATGTGGAATATTTTTGTGGTATGGAACTTCTCAATGCTTTGAAAAAGACCAAGTAAACAAGTTTTTACAAGATGATCTAATTGTGTATTTCAATTTACAAATGTCCTGTAATTAGTGGTGATAATCGCAGAGCATCTCATAATCTAATATTATCACGACACAATGCCCACGATAACAATATCACGATACTGGGATTCTGCGATACTTGACATATTGCAAAAAACAAATTATCTGGTATTTCACAGCATCTGTGTTACTGAAAAGCATAAAATACTCCTAAATAAGCAAATACCAGGAATTATGATTAATTGGTGTCAGTTTCACAGAATTTCACTACCAAGATTCTTCACTGCAGGTTTACCCTATTTATATGATTATAGCGCCACCACAAGGAGCAATAAACCATTCATTTTAGTAAGTCAATTTGGGGGGATGTGTGTTTAGGGGTTTAGAGCATCTATGTTTCAATAAAGTATAGAAACAAATATGAATATTTGCTGTCATGTATCGATACAATATGGTAGAAACAAAACAATATGTCAATATATTGTCCCGCCCTTTGTCCCAGCAAACGCTGGGATATTTGTCAGCAAACTCTGTTCCAAATTTCCACTTGATGTTACGTCACATCAATAACTTGTTTTATCCCACACTTAAAAAAAACCCTCAGTAAGCACTTAATCTTTATAGGTTATTATTCATCAATGTTAGCAGGTTCCTTCTGTTCAGTAAACTGGTTGAGTTACTTAAGCATTTAGCTAAGCTAACAGACATAACTAACAGAGACAGAACTTTATATATTTACTGAAAGATTCAACATCCAAACCAACATTCAAAGTACATACAGTATAAATACGAATTCTAGGATGAGCTGCAAATATCTGCAGTTAATCACAGGAAAATTCACATTTTACAATAATTGACGTTTGCATTATTTTATCAGGGCTAAAGAAAAGACAAGGATTCTGTGTTAAATATTGCTGTGTAATTAAATATATGTAGTAGGTGTGGGAAAAAAATATTGATATCGCTATATAATGTTGAATATGCTTGTCTAGTCTGTGCTGTGCTCTACGACAGCCTTTGTTGAGCTAACTAACAAAAATAACTCCAGCATTACAGACATACTTTTGGGATGAGTTGGGGAGTTTGGGATGAGATGGAGTGGTGATCATCCAAGGTCCTGACCTCACTAACACTCTTGTAACTGAATGCAATTAAATCATCATAGCTGTCTTCCATAATTTGGTAGCAAATCTTCCTTGGACAGTAGAGACAGTTGCTTCAACAAAAGCAGGAAACCTTTTTTTTAAATACTAGGTAGGAGTACGTGTCCCAATACTTTGGTCTTTATAGTGTAGATCTTCAAAATGATTCTTCTGTGGGTCTTTTTTTGGCACTTTGTACTGTACTTTGGAAATGCATGCTGTGGTGGCAGCTGATAGATCATTCACCAACAAATGGGAGTAATGGAATTCCAATCAGTGATCCAAAATTGATGCACACTTTTTTTCCTCAAAAATTTCCCGTTTTCTCCCAGTTGTCCCACATGTGCAGCTCCTAGGTAGCTTAATATCCCCATCACTTATGATTTCACAATACAAGGAGGGTGAAGACAAGCACAAGCCTTCTCCGACACATGTAAAGTCAGCTACCAACTCTTTTTGAGCTGTTGCTGATGCAGCACTACTGAATAGCATCACAGTGCACTCGGAAGAAAGCGCAGCAACTCTGTTCTAAATCATCAGCTCACAGACGCCACGTGCCGAGCAACATCACCCTAGGAATGAAGAGGGGAGAGGGTGCCATCTAACCACCCAGAGAGAGCAAGGCCAATTGTGCTCTCTCTGGGCTCCGGCAGCTGGTGTGAAGCTGCATGACCGGGATTCGAATCAGCGATCTCCTGATTATAGTGGCAGCGATTTAGACCGCAGGACCAGACTGATCCCGTTGATGCACACTGATGCACTTTGAGGAAATCTATGTATTCGGTTCTCAGGCAGGAACATTAATGCTGTACCAATCAGAGTCTCAATAAGAGAGACTGCTAGCATTATGCTTTTCTACCAAAAATAGTGTATGGAAATGCCTGTAGCATTTCGTATTTACAGTACATACACTATGGCTATGCATAATGAATCACTTCACTACACTGCACTTCATATGTGAATTCTAATGTATATATATGTACATATATATTAAAATTCAGAACACTTAAAAATATATTTCTATAACTATCAGCTGCAACAAGGCGCTAATTATTACTTCTCCTGGCTCTGAAATTCCATATCACTGCATCCGTGCTGTAGAGCCTGTAACCCTTTCAAGGACAGCTTTGATCTCTTCTCTTCCCTGCTCCAAGGACAAAGAGCAATAAATGTGGGGGATGGGTGGGAGTCTGCTGAAGAAGAGCAGGTCATATGGGCAGCGCTGGACCACTCGCTTTCAGCCTCAACTCCTCTCTGGCTGCGTAATAATGCCCACCTTTCTTTCTTTGTGGCTGGAGGTGATGGCGAGGTGATGGAGAGCTTAGTGGGCCTGATTGGGCCACAGCTCCAATACTCTCTACACTGTCATGTCGGTGATGGGATTTCTCCCGACAGCAGTGGCCAGCAGTCAGGGGATTGTGCTGGGCTGTGCTGCTTTTGTCTTCCAGTCGGATGGAATGACTGACTGATAAGAAGAGAATCCTCTTTCGTCTCTGGCTCAAGCCGAGGCTTGGCTTCAAATAACAAACACTTGCTTCTTACGTTCAAGTTTTGTTTTCTGTCATTCTGTACAGCGGTGACTGTGTCAGCACTGATTGTGCTCGAGTAGGGAACATCTCCCGGCCACGGTCTCATCCCTGGCCCACTTGCTTTTACCTAGATTGCTCAGGGAATTGATATGACCTGAAGGGGCTGGACTAATAGCTAAGAATAAGAAAGAAAACGTGAATCATGGGCAGACTGCAGAACTACAGCTCTACAGATCTTATATAAATATGTACACTATTAGTGTTCATACTGCATTACCATTTTTTGAAGTAACTGCCTGGTGCTTGTTTATTATTTATACTAGATTTATACTAAATTCTGTGTAAATTTGATTTATTCAATGATCAAAGCATTAGTGAATTCATGGTTTAAGATGATCACCACTTTGCCTCACCTCATCCACAGCTCCCCAACTTATCCCAAAAAAATATTGGATGGAGCCATCATTCTACACTGCTTCACAGATCGATGTTGGAGTTGCTTTAGCCCATGCTTTGCATTATGTATGGTGCCAATAGGTTGATGCTTCTCTCCCCAGTGAGTCCTATTCTATTACCTTTACATCTTTACATAGACTAGACCAGCTCTGTGTGTGCATGGGTGTGGTAGTGTGGGGGAAAAGTGGACCTGACTACCCAGGGCCCGAGTAGGGAATGGGGCCCATGAAAATCCTGATTTTTTTTTTTTGCTTACATTCCTTGTGTACTGGCATGGATAGGGGCCCACTGACATTGAGAGTGTACAGGGCCCAGAATTTGCTACTATGCCCCTTTGTGTGTCTGTGCTCATATTTGCATATCTGTGTCAGCATTGGGTGCAACGGAGGGCCTGTTCACACCTAGGAGTATACGCACTGTGATTGGATTACTATAAGATCACTCAAATGACATTCAGACATAGGTGGCCAGAGATTGATCTTTTCAATATTTAGTAATTTTCTACCTATATTTTATTAGTGTAAATGATTCTGTGGTAATTGAAAACACACGTTAATGTTAGTAATTATTGCTGTAAAACCCAATCCCATTTCATCACTTAGCCCTACCATGTTGTTTTGTGCATGCTAGACCCTTCAAACTAGTGCTAGGCGCTATGACCAAAAATGCATATCACGGAATGTTGCAAGATTCTGATGGTTTCACAGTATATCACAGTATTTTTTAATTATTTATTTATATTTTTTTGCATGGCTTAGCTTAAATATAGGTTTGTGACTTACTGTACTTTTAGTAGTACATATAATATTAAACACTATAACTTTGTCCCACAAAATTATACAATATTTGAAGAAATCAGATTTTATTATCAGAAAAACAGCTGAAAAATTAAAACAATAAACCTTAAAAAGAGATACGCCAACAGCTTAAACACGGCTTTCTTTACAAAACGTAATATTTAAAATAGTTCCATAAACAATATAAATTGATCTAAAATACTAAAAACGTATTTAATCAAAAGAGATATTTCTTACATTTTCTATTGCACAAGTAAGACACATTTAGATTACATTTAGTCCAGTGTGCATTAAAATTACCATCAAGCTACAGTATTAATATATTTAAAGGAGATATAGTTACTCGTATTGTAAGCAGCAGCAGCAGAAGCCTCAGGAGTTCTGTTCTCATGTTTGGCAGGATGGAGCGTTTGACTCCACAGAACTGTGGTGCCGTTACTACAGTGTGTTAGCTTGTTATGCTAACTGGCTAGCGTTAGCTAGTGAGCTGAATCAGTGTGCTTCTTTGATGGTGCTGTTCTACACAGCGCTCCACAGCACCTCTAGTGGTATGGTGGTATGTGAAAAATGCATACAGGTGAGGCACACTGGAAACTATGAGATTCTACTATAACTATAAGTGACCAAAAAAAACAACAAATGTCAATATATTCCTTGTTAAATTGATGATAACCACATTATTACCTTAGTTTATTGTGTAGTGTCAATATTTTTGGCCATTTTCTTCATAACAAACACAACAAATGGAAGTTTATCTCAGTAGCTAGTCATCCAACTAACTATCTTTCCCATTCCACCTTAAAGGGTGCAACAAACAGCAAAGGCTGCAGCATTTAAGGTGGAACGGAAAAAATAAAATAAAAGCTAATAAAAGAGGCCACACTTTTCGGTATATGAAACTAGCAGAGTTTATTTTCTTTCAGTTTAAACAGTCCATTGCATTTTCTGATTTCTGACAGTTTTTAGGAGAAACAGTTGTTTACAGGAAGTGTAAAAAAACAATTACACTTTAGTGCGCTCATTAGGCGGAAAAATACAATTGATCTCATCTGGTCATGCTGGGGATGCGTTTTAATGGGAAGCGCAATCTGAATCTGGTATTCCCAGATACTATCCAGATACAAACCTCATGTTGAGGCCAGGTGTAAACAGGCTCTTAAAATACTGTAGCAAAATGCATTCATTAAATGGGATGTCCACAAACATTTAGACAGATGGTGTGTATAGATTACTGCAGGTTGGGTGACTAGAAAGCCCTGAATTGTGCAGCGAACCTTAAAGCTGTATAGCAGTCGGCGCTGCATCACCTTGTTCAGCCTGTGACATTAACTCACTCCTGACAACATAAACACAGCCTACACAAACCACTAGAGTTAAATATATAAATCTCCATCTTCTGACGTGTCCTTCAGTTTACACCCATGTATTCATGAGCCTGAACAATACATGGAATAAAAACTGAGAAAACATCTTGAAGATCAGATATGACAAAGCGTGAGACCCCCCTCTATGCCCCCATGACCCAGTTTATAGTGGTGCGTTGTGGAATAATGGGGTTCTAATAGCTTTAGTCAGGGTTCCTGAAAGTATGAATTAGGGATGCAACAGTATGAGATTTTCACTGCATAAGGTCTAAAAATATCACAGTATACATATCTAATGTATTTATGATTACTCCAAACCATTAACAAAATATAAAAATTAAATAATAAATAATAATAAATATAATTTCACACATGCACTGGATGACTGCTATCTGGAGGGTTTAATCTGTTGATTTCTTGCTGATGGTTGTTGACAGCCTGAAGGCTGATTGGATAGGGCTTGCTGTTTGCTATGATATGTATATTATGTATGTAGGTTATTCTGAACCATGATACTATAAAAAAGGAGTTGGATTCTGACAGAACTCATATGACTAAACTCGCTAACATTCTACATTTCAGCATTAAAGCTGAAATGCTAACAGACACAGCAGTGGGCCATGTTGGCAGTGCTGGAGTGGTATAGCCACAGTGCTAACCACTCAGAAGGCTTGGCGCATGTTAGCCACAATGCTAACTGTTTAGCTATTAGTTGTGTACCAGCGTGTTCATTTAAGGGGTATTCAATGTAATTCCATGCTGCTGTTTTCAGTCTTAATTTTTAAGCGGAAGAAGATTGGCACAATGAGCTTTGCTGGCATGTGCATGTGCGAGCGAGATTCTCAGTTCACATGCCTTATTTTCATAAATATTGTCAGCATTACAGTAATAAGCAAATGTCCATAAGGACCACTATGCATTTCCATACCATGGTATACTGTGAAACCAGTTACCGCTGCAACCCTAGTAGAAATTAAGCCATTATTCCCGGACATTATTGGTGTTTTGTAAATTTGATTATGTCGTACACTATATATCCACAGATGCTTACATCCACTAATCATCGGCTGTAAACACAGTAATTTAATAACAGCCTTTAATGCAGCTGTGCTGAAGCGGGGCTGATTCAGAGTACGCTGATAAAAGGAATAGATCGGCACGCTCAGGCTGATATACACATGTACCTGCCACAGATCTGACACCTTCTCAACAGAGAATTAACAGGTTGCTTAGCAACAATGCACAAGCATGGCCTTGGATTCCTTTAATCTTAATTAGGGTGTGTTTTTGACTGGGTTTTTTTTTTTTATCTTTGGGGGGTTGGGGGGGTTGGGGGGGTGGCGGTGGTGAAGGTGGGGGTTGCAAACTTCCGTCAAGGCATTTTTCCCCTAAAAGTAAAGTCGCAGCAAGAAGCGAGAAAGACGTTTAGAGATGAAATAATGAAACCGGGGACGCCGCGTCTCCCCGTTCAATCTGCCGCCCACAATTTACATAGACACACTCCTTCAGCTTTTCCTCAAGCGTGAAGGAGCGGCGGCACCTGACTCTATTGTTTCTCAATGCACTGTAGTTCCGTCTCCGGTGGGGAAGGAGCCCGGCAGGAGGGCTAGAGGAACAGGCCTAACTGCCTCTGTAATTTTTTTTTTAACTGACGTTTGGGAAAATTACTCACTAGTGAAGCACGCCACGGAATGAAATCCCATTTCTAGTCCAATTCCACGTTTTTTTTCACTGGGTTTTCACAGAATAATTACTTTGGGATGGAGGCCGTGTCTGTAAAAACAAATGTCTTCTGTCAGTGGCTTTGCCGTCTAAATGAAAACACATTTGATGTGATGTGTGCCGCAAAGCATTATGCTGGGGAATTTGAGGTCACGCCAGATTGTGTTGACACATTGTTTTAGTTTAACACTGGTGGCCTCATGAAAAGGAAGCTGATTTTATGCTATATTCCGGCAGTGATTGCTCTCTGTTAAGTGCAGCGTGCATGAGATGCTGCTATTTGCGTGTACACACAGAAGGCGTCTAATGTTCAGACTGAGATTTCTCCTGTCACTGTGGTGTTTCCCCATTAATGTTTTAGCAACCACCTTCCCAGGGGCTCAAAAATATGTGTAACATTATCCCTCCCCCATCACAGCGACACTGAGCAACGTGTGAAATCTGCAGCCTGAGAGCTACAGAGTAACACACATCTCTCTGTCTGTCTCTCTCTCTCGCTATTTTCTTCCATGTATCTGTCTGTCTCTCTATCGCGCTATCAATTTGTTTCTCTCTGTGACTCGCTCTCTCTTTTTCCCTCTCTCACACACACTTCACATTCTGCACACTCCAGGCATCAGCCAAGTAAGAATATGCCATATTATATCAGGGCAAAAGCTGTTTCCATTCATTCTGAAGGTAATGCATGCAGAACAGTACAGTGATATCCAAAGGACATAATGGTTTAAATTCTAATGACTTCTGCAGAAGGCGGATATTTCGCCGGTAACACTTAGCCGCACAGGCTAAAATCTATAATCCTCTTTATTGGATGGAGACTCAGCGTATTCCCATGAGAACGCACTGATTCTGTATACTAATACAGCTCGGTGGGGAGTGAAGGCAGACAGAGGTGGGATTCCTTTGTTCAGTGTGGTAGGAATTTCCCCCATTCTCATAAGGCCCATTGTATAATAGTCCTCATAGCTACATCAGTATTGAGACTAAAGGCTCAGACGTAAAGCTAGAATAGGACACTCTATGCCAGAGCTTAAGGCAGGGTCTTCCACCCTACTCTTGGAGAGCTACAGTACCTTCCTGCAGGTTTAAACTCCAGCCCAAATCACAAAACACACCCCACTTAGCCTATCAAGAACTTTTAGAGGCAGTAAGTAGTTGAATCAGTTGGGGTGGAGATGTGAGGTTGAATCCAAAAATTGGGTTGTGGGAGGTAGAGTTTGAAGAGCAACATTGGAGGCCACTGGCTTGAGATCTCCATGAGCGTGTGTCAGCTAAGTGTTGGGTAGAGAGGCATGTAATTGCTTAGCTTCGGGTTGTGGAGCAGTAGAATTGGCACATCGTGCTCTAGTGCTGGGTATTGGCAAAAACTTGGCAATATGATACAGTGGTCACAAGTGTCGCATGATTTGGGGTGTTTTCACACCTGAAAGTCCGGAGCTGAGTTGCATCAAGGTTCATGCATTTGTTACATTGCGTCTCACAATACTTTATAGTAATTGTTTTGTAGAATGTTAGTTTTGAGTTTGCCCAGTTGCTTTGTCCAATGTTGTGATGGGTTCTGTCAGAATCCCACGCCCCTTCGCTTTTACACTGCGGATGAACCGGACCATGCTTCAGTGGATCCAGACCTCTTTTGGTCAGAGGAAACTTTGGTCCAGACCATGGTTTACAGCTTCTTTCACATCTGCTACTTTGGTTCAGACCAAACATGGTAGGTGTGAAAACACCTTAAAACACAACACAAAAGTACTGCCTGAAAATGTGTACAGTATTGTAAAACAAAATATTGCAATATATGTATATATATATTTAAAATATGTCTGGATGTGAAAAATGTTCTAAAAGAATTCAAATTCAGTAATGAAAAGAGCATTATAAATTTGTAGAGAGCTATTTTTACATTTTTCATGTATAAACACATGTATAATGTATTATGCGTATAAACACACCTTTTAAGATGTGTTGGAGTGGGGTTTGTGATGTAAAGTACCTGATATCAGTGCTTTTGTGGTTGAAAGCAATAACATCCTCACAGAATGCTTCTTATTAATGCCCTTTTTATCAGAAGAAACATGGATGAGCTGTGTTGAAATAATAATCTGAATGATTAGACAGATGCAAATATATGTTTATATCAGTGTTTTTTTTTTTATCTCCCCGGCACATATTAGTGGTTTACCAGCTTTAACATACAACATACACACACTGACACTCTGTAAGGACTTAATTAAAAGGAGTTAATTAACTGATTAGGTAAATTGGTGGTTGGAGTAAGGGAAAGCAGCAGTTGTGCAGTTCATGGTGGTGGCATCACGGATAGGATTAATAAACAGTGGTATATATAATGTGTTTTTCTTACAACTCAAACCCGATCTTTAGTTCAGTGCTTAGAGTGAAAAAAACACTTTCTTGAGTTCCAGATTGTATGTAGTGCATACAATCAGACGCATTCTCCTTGATTCCACAGCAAATCATCATTGCACAGATGTTGCGGCAGAAGCTGTCACAGAGACAGTTATGCATGTTAACACTCTGTGACAATCAAATGCAAAGATCTTGCAATAGGTGCGATCATAAACGTAGCTCGTTTAATTCAGAACCAGGCCTGCTAGTCTGATTTCTGATTGCTGTCATGTTCTGCGCTATCAATATTTAATCGCTATAGGACCCAGACAGCTGAATTCTTAAACAGGGTCCGTTTCTCCTGCGCGGAGAACAACGAACGTTCAAACAGGGATTTTACTGTAGGAGAAGATAAAAGGAGTCAGTGGGCTTGTTTTTTGAAGGCCGTTTTGTGGGCTAGAGGATGTAAATGCACCGCTCAGCTTTTGCTTCAGTCTCTGGTCTGTTTATTCATGGTTTAATAAAGAGCACAGAAAAATCAATCACACCTCTTCTGCAAAATAAAGAAATGAGAAGACTAGAGATGTGTGTGCTATTCAGATCACATTTCCTGAATTGATTTGAGACGTGCCGTACACCGAACAGCATGTGTGATTACATTGGAATTAGAACCTACACATTTCTGACATTGTATAATAGCCTGTATTTCCAGACTTCCTCTTCTCCTGATTATACTGTGAGTGTGTCTGCGGGCACCCTGAGGAGCTCCATCTGTTTTTTGTTTTGAAGTTAATGGTGGATGGAAACATTTGAATGCTTGGGTAATGCGGTAAATTTCTGAGTGCTTACCTTGTGCTTGGATGTTTGGACTTGTCTGGAAATGGTAATGAACGCTCTGCACTCAGCAGGATCCCAGCCATCCAAGATTACTCAAGTAATGACCAGTGGAAGTGGTGGCAGTTTCCCTTAATTTCCTTGCGACCGAGTGAAATAGAGCTCGCAAGTTTTCCACTGGTGCTTTTCCTTCGAAGAAAAGGGTTCAAGGTTTTTGGCTCTTTTGTGGTCTTAAAAATGCTCACGAAGTAGGGATTCTTGGATTCTTCAGAGCTTTCAGCATAATCGCTTTTCAGACTGTGTTTCACCATGCTGATTGAAATGTACAACCTGATACACATGGTCTCACTAGCTGTGGAATAACTGGATTTAGAAGACCTTGATGTGGGGAGAGCCGTGTGAGTGATTACCGCTCTCTACACCTCCACTTCCACAATCTACCACCCAGCATAATTACTGGCTTAAATTCACTCTGTTCTTTCCATTTGGTTCATGATCATTTACAGAGATGACTTTGGCACTTTAACCTTTTCAGCACAAAAAAAAATTAAATGTGAGATTTACTGATGGAGAAAAATCAAAGACCATTCATTTACAATAGATATGGGGTGTGATTTGTTTAGCTGCAGAAAACGCAGACAACACAGTATAGATTTTTCATTTAAATGTATTATTAATATTTTATTTTTACCTTAAAGTTGGTGGTTCATTTCATTCTGAGTTCATATCCCTACTGCTAGATAGTGTTTTACTCTAGTCTTCTGCTCCCACTGTTCTGATCTGATAAAAAAAAATTTTTGAAAAAAAAAACTTTCCTTTTACTCTGTTTTAAAAAAAAATCCCAAAATATTGAATAGTTACCCCTGTATTGTGATGTGTTTTTTCATTGCCAATGCACACTACTAAGTGCCATTGACCGTATTCATTGTTTTTTTCAATATATATTTTTTTCTAATATTCAATTTGAGAGCATTAACATAAAACAATAAATTGTCTTATTTTTGCATGATAAGATCAGTAATGTTGATATCAGGGTGATTTTATTTTTCTTCTTCTTTTGTTTTAACACCCCTTTGAAAATGTATTTTTTTTAGTAGCAACCTAGAAAGTTTTCCCTTTAGCAGGGTCTGTAGACATAATATCTATTTAAATTTTTTCACATTATCTACATATTTTCACCGTAAATACACTGTAGTCACGTTGGCTAGCCACCAATTGTAGTTTATACTAAATATATATCCACAGTGGTTAAAAAATTTATTTTTTATTTTAATTTTCTTTTATTACTTTTGTAAAGTATTATGCAGTATGTGGTTACAATTACAAATTACTACCATAAATGGAAAACCATTTTGGAGTAGGTGTTAAACAGTCTTAAACAGGCTCCTCGAACAACCACGCAGACCCAGATTTGTAGAAAAACTACAGATCTTCTATCAATTCCTGTTTGCTGCATTATAACTGTCCCCAAAAAAACATAAATTATCAGATATATAATGTAAAATAATACAGAATATATAATATTAAAAAAAGTGTCTTATTTAACACAATTGCGAAATGAGATATGAGAAACATTGTGGTTTGTAACAGTGATAGAAATAATGGGTTTTATTCATCACAAATATTCGGACATTCTCTAATATTTAGACTGTGTTCAGTGCGATCCATATCCAGTCTAAGATAATAGTTCTGAACAGTTCTGTGGTTTAAAACACATTATAAATCTGAAGAGTTAATTTCTCAAGTCCAAATTTGAGAACATTCGATTGAAGTCTAATGTCTGTCTGAGACCAGACTTGTAAGAACAATCTGTTGTTTACCCTGCATCTATAATTAAGGAGTGATTGATATGAAGGTTTGGTGAAAAATTGATCGTGTCAGTGGGACAAGTGCTGGTGTGTGATGTTAACTAGTATGAGAGCAGCGAGGTGCATATCCCTGCCTGCCTGAGGGTGATTGATCATGACTAAAGCACCGGCCCCACCTCTCGGCTCCCAGAGAGGCTCTAGTCAGTCCAGCAAGAAAAGCTGCTCATTAGGAGAGGCCTCCTCTCTTCACAGACACTATGATGAATGAGGAGGAATGGAGGAGGGGACCCTGCCTGGATTCCAAGCTGATGGCAGTTTATCTGTTTAACATGTCTTCACAGCACACCTCTGCAGATATTCAAGTCTGTTAAAGGTATAGTTTAGATGAGTCGGCCATGTTTGGTGCCCTATGTTGATGTTTTCTTCTCAAGTGTTTTAAAGGAGCTAAAAAGCTAGAGTACTTATCAAGTAATCTAATCTTATCTTCCCAAAAAATTTATAAGTGTTTTAATTACAATTTTAGCACAATCATTAATAATACTTATAGGGATCCACCAATGTGGGAAATCTTAAATCAATTATTTTTAAAGTAACCCAGCTAGTGTTATCCATTATTTGTGATATTGTTCATATCAGCTGATGCAGAAAATACTCTAAAAAAAGAAACAAAAAAAAAGAAAAATCAATACCAGTACATCTTCCAATACTGATATAATTCCAACATCACTGTTATCACTCATATTACTACTACTACATCTACTACTATTATAACAGCCAAACTACTACAACTTCTGTTTTGATACATTTTTTGCTACCTTTTAAGGATGCATGCTCTATGTTGTGGAAAAACAGTTATTCTCCATTTCACTCCTAAACCTACGTAAGATTTTTTTAAAGGCTGAACAGAAAGAAACAAGTGCTTTAAACATGGCTTGTCCAAAATAGTTTGGGAAATACTCGTGCTCCAGAGGATTCTGAAAGTCACACTCATGTCATCGCACTCGCTATTAATTCTGATCACCAAAATAGCAATTGGGTGAATGGGCTTGCACCTAACCAAAATAGTAACATGACAGCATTATACCATTAGATTATGCTTGAGCTGGCAACAGAACCCTTAGTGTGTAGGCATGCACATGTTCCGCACAATGGTAAGTGCAAAATGTCAATAGCCAACTATGGACTACATTTCTCCCAAATTCCAAATACAAATATTGTAATTTAGAGCATTTATTTGCGGAAAATGAGAAATGGCTGAAATAACAAAAAAGATGCAGAGCTTCCAGAATAATGGAAAGAAATCAATATTTGGTGAAATTTGGTTTTTAATCACAATTTCATGCATCTTGGCATGTTCTCCTCCACCAGTCTTACACACTGCTTTTGGATAACTTTATGCCACTGCTGGTGCAAAAATTCAAGCAGTTTAGCTTGGTATGATGGTTGTGGTCATTCATCTTCCTCTTGATTATATTTCAGAGGTTTTCAATTTGGTAAAATCAAAGAAAGTCTGTTATTTTTCTTTCCAGAGCTGTATACACTTTTTACATTGACTTTAGTTGAAAATTGAAAAGGTTTATCTCTCTCCTGTAAAGTTGCAGTTTGTAAGATATAAGTCTTTATTGGACAGACAAAATATGCAATATATACATCATTGCTTTTTCCAAAATGAAGGACATTAAATCTAAGTTAATTCTACTCTGATCTTATTGTATTCAGCAGAACATCTATTAGTGAATTATGGATATTGTATGGCCATCAACCAAAATCGCCTCATATGCCCAACTCCCCAAACTCAGCCCAAAAGTATTGGATGAAGCACCGTCATTCCAGAAAACATGGTTCCAATTTTCCACAGCTCACTACTGGGGGGCTTTATACCCCCTGTAACCCATCTCTAGCATTAGGCATGGTGCCAGCTGGTTCATGTTTATCTGCTCCAGAGAGTTCTATTCAATTGGCAATAATTCTCTACAGGGACCAGACAAGCTGTGTGTGTGAACATTTAAACATCTGTATCAGCAATGGGTGCAACAAAGGGGTGTCCACAAACATTTGAAGTAAAATTGCTAATGCTGCATTCTTTGCTAACTGTCTGGCATGACTAGCCTCTAGCCTTTATTGGTGCTATTGACTTTAGTATGTAATTTGTGTTATGAGAGTCTTATTAGAAGGAACACACAGGTTTGCATCATCTCATCAATGACGCATTCCAGTTTGTCCTAGAAAATTTGCCAGTTTTTTTATTGTGAGGTCATTTAAGGGAGTGTGCTTGTGCTTGTTTATGTGTTTACGCTTGGTTGGATTTATGCGTGTTTCTCTAAATTACCATGCCAGTGCGCATAATGTAATGACTGAAAAATGCACTTCTCACCCAGCGCCTGTTGATAATGAGTCGTTTTTGGTGTTGTTTTTGAGCGCAGGCACTTTTCTCCTCCATATGCGCAGAAGGGCTACACAGCTCACACGGATCTAGCTGTGGGTCGCCTGACCACAGCCGCGCTCTGCCATATGTGCATTTCTGGCACTAACTCGCCTGCACTCTATCACCACTCGGTTCTGATTTCAAAGGAGTGTTTTCTGATACTTATTTGCAGAACATCTCGAAGCATGCCGTTTCTACCTTTAGCAACTTTCCACATTCCACTTAGCCTCTTTCCACTGTGGCGTGAATACGACGAAGTCACGCTATTTTCTGCTCTTCCCTCTCAGCCTAGATTGCCAACAGCACTCTTCACAGTGGATTGATTCCTGGCTCAGTCACAATGTGCATATAGGTCATGTAAGTCTGATCTCAGACTTTGGGTCAGGAACCCTACAGCAAGCTGCGAGCAGGTTCACAAAGAATCATACGCAAGCACACAGTCAACAATAAGCACTTTGTGCAGCGTGATACACTACTCCACTACTACTGTCTGTCTGTCACCCTTAAAACTCAAAAAATGGTGTTGTTACAGTTAAATTAAAGTAGACCTGTCACAATAATTACAATAATTATTTATTTATTATACAATATATGGATTTATCCTCAATATGTTTTGCTTATCCCAATATTGCCCATTCTTATTGACTAGGGCTGCCACGATTAGTTGATATAATCAACTCCAAATGTTAATGGTAGACTAAAATTGTTAATCAGCTCGATTTTAAGTGAAAAAAATAGAGAAAGCTAGAAACAGGAGCCATACCCACAGCAAGCAGGGATGGTGGGCATGGCAGAAATAATCGTTTACTAATCGACTATTTGGAAAAATAATCACCAGATTTGTCGACGACCAAAATAATCATTAGTTGCAGCCCTATTATTGACATAAACGAGCTGGTACAGTGGTTTAAATATATTGTATTAATTTTTTTATTTTGAATATTTGAACATTTTTGATAAAATAGTTCTGGAGCCTAGATCATCTAGAGTCTGAATATTCTTAATTTTTTAAAGTTTGTTGGTTCAAAAGTTGTAAATCATCTTCAAATTTACAGAAATAAGAAAATACCTTCATCTGTAAAATGTGGATTTTGGAACATTTGGTGCATTTTATTTTATTTTTTTAAAGTACGCAATGTGAAGGACTTTTCAAATTGATTTATTTATTTTTCCAATTTTGCAATTGGGAATAACAATTTTTTTCTGAGAAAATATATCGTCCAAAAATAGGCTTAGCTTGAAAAACCATCAAAATTAGTAATAGATCCTTGAACCTTTAAAGCCTTTTAAACTTTAAAGCATGTTATTTTTTTCTCTATTCTTGAAATCAGCAGATTGAAGGAGAGTTTGCTTTTTCCATGGCAACACTCCTGAGAATGCAGTGTGGTATTTTTAGCAGGATGGTTCTTTGATTGACTCATCCATATCATGGCAGTTGTGTCCTCAAACAGATAGCTATTGTTCTTTATGGAGTGTCTCATCTCTGGCATGTTCGGTATTGATGTAAATCACACAAGCTTTACCTCCACCACCTGCTGCTGTACCCCAAACAATACAGACACCCAGCAACAACCATTGTTCCCAGAGTTTATACAGTGACTACTAGGGGTGTGCCAAATAAGGTTGTACACCATATATTGTGACACAGTAGTATAGTGGTTTAAAAAATCTATGTTGTGATGATAGCAGCATTTAAATTGTATTGAAGCTTTAAAGGCATTTTTGTATGATTCTATACGTTTGCAGTTATGTTTATGCGTTGTTCTGCACATTTGTTTTTTGGTAGAAGTATTTGCTCTTGAGTCTTGGTAAATTATTGTTATAGACAAAGGTTTTGTTTCTACTAAATGTATGAAACTGTTATACTGTTGTTGCAGCAGTATTATATTTTTTTGCACTATAAGGTGCACTTAAAATCCTTTAATTTTCCCAAATGTCGTCAGTGCACCTTTTAATTCAGTGTGCCTTATGTATGAATTTTACCAGTCAGGTTGTAAGGAGCAGTAAAGCCACTCTGCTGAAGTACAGCATCATACAGGAGTTTCAGTTTAGTTCTCCAACACCGGGGCTGGAGTAGCATTAGCCGCTTACCTCTATTTCCCTGTTCATAGGGGACAGTGTTCTCAAGTCTCACGCTTTGAGCGTGTGACACACGCACCTCAGCGAGTTCACACACCACACATGGTATTTCTCACGCTTGCCAATCCATCGGCTGTATATTATAATGTACTGTTGTTGAGCCAATCAGAATATAGATCGCTCTGTTTTTAGGCAGACCTAGTCAAAGAGGGCAACCCCACACCCCCCGCCCCCCCCGCCCTCCACGTTTAACAACTGAAGAACTGTAGCCTGCTGCCAACCCCGGCTAGCACTGCTGGAGCGGTTAGCCGCTAATGCTCAAGCTTTAGTGCTGCAGAAATTCGGGATCTGTGTAGAATAACATCCAGCACTTGTTTGACTTTAAAAGAAAGTTAAAAAAGACGACGGTCCGGACCTTGGCCTGACGAAATTTTCTCTAACTGGACCGTACTGAATTCTAATTAAATAACCCTGCTCTAAAATATTGGGATATTATTAGTAGGACCACATCGCTCACCCCTACTACATACTGTAAACTATTCAAGAACTATTATGGAATATTTAGAAATTACTGAGAGTATAAGGAAATGAAAGGCCTCTATATGAGTCATACAGGGTGGACTCTTTTAAAACAGGCCATTAGGGTTTTAGAAGGGTGTGTACTGAACACTCACGCTGATCCAAACAGCCCAGTGCATGCAGAAAGCCCAGGTCCAGCAGCAGCAAACCACAGCCACCTGTCCCCGCTTTATTGAGCCCAACTGCCCAACTCCAGGAACTCTTCCCTTAACGGGATCAATATTACTCAGGAGGCCTGGAGAACTATTGATCTCTCCGTTTGAAACATTTTCTACTCTTGTCATTAGGTAAGCTTGAACTAATGTTTTTACGCTCTGTGCTACAGTTCTCTAGCCATCATTCTTCACAAATTGAAGCCTGTTTTGTAGTTAGTTACATCACGTACGTTCAGCTTCAGCAAGATATGTTGGCAGTTTTTCCATTCTTTTTTTTTCTGTGTAGCTTTTACATTTATTACCCTTATTTGCTGCACATGTAATTAGGAGTGACGTGATTTGCATTTAAATATAGATTTTCTTCAGTACAAAGCCTACAAAGAAAAAATGCTATGAAAATAAATTACAGTTCATTATGAAGTAAAGATGTTTATGCTTTTATTCGGTCTGGGTTCAGCAGTCAGGCTGAAAACAGAAAAGTTAATGCTGCTGATTGTTATAGCTTTTATATTTATATAAAAGGTGACATTTTGCTTTTAGTACCTGCTATTTTTGAAATACAGTAGGTCAATCAGAGTTGCATATGCATTCTGGACGTGAACCCGTTATTTTACCTGCATTAACCACTAAAAGCAAATAGACAGAAAAATAAGTAAATCAGGAAAAGGCCCCTTACTGACATCAACCCGTAAATTAGGGTTCATGGCCTTGCCCATGTTGGCTTGCGACTGCCCACTGCTGAGCCATAGAGGAAGCGTCACAGTGCTGTTTGCCAATCAGAGCTGAGACGATTGCGTGTCATAAATATTCATAAGTAAGAGCCAAGATTTTGTTGTTTTTCCTCATCCAATTAAAACAGCCTGAAACAGGAGCACCGGAACACTTTCTTCACAAAATAAAAAACAGCTCACAGTTCATTCATACAAAACACAGCAAAATTAACGAAATGACATTTAAAAATGAGATAATGTGGTTCAGATTTTTATTTAGTGTCATCAAATTGATGGTATGATTCCTGCAGCATCTCCTATTAAAAGGGTTTAGAATTTTTCTCAATATGGTTGAGGAACAAAAGGATGGATCTAATATGCAACCAAAACAGGACTGGAAAACATATCTATTTAAAAACATTACAACTGTTTCCAAACAGCCTTGAATAACCAAAAATGTACAGAAAAACGGTCCACTAGTGAAAGCCCTAGTCGAAACTAAGGAAATGGTAAAATTTGATGGTGGCTTCAAGAAAATATGGTGTTGTTGATACTAGAGAGAAGCACATCACCTCCACACTAGTCATGGTAATTTTGCATGCTGTGGAAAACAGGCCTTGTGACCAAAGCTTTTCCTGCGTCTATGTCCAGAGAAAAGGGGTTCAAACTTGTTATGAACACAATGTTTTGAATGCCCCAGAATCCAAGAAGGCTAAAAGCTAGTGCAAGCCCTTTATCATCTGCTCCCTTGGAAATAAAACAAAACTATCTCTGCTGACTGGCAGCATCTAGCTGGAACTAAACACAAACACCAGAAAAGAAATACTGGATTATTTTTTTACCAGTAGGATTCAAGAAATCCAAACAAACCTGGGTTAGCAAGTGTATAAAAGTGGCTAAAAGATAACTGGCTGACATCTCTTTTTTATTGCAGTTCTCTCCTTGTCTGTTCTAAGCTATTTACTAAGAACTGTGATTTTTTTTTTGTGTTTTTGTTATAGCGTTTAAACTGTGCTGTAATATGTGAGTTCTGTGTGCTGTCACTAGTAAGAGCTTGGTGATGTTTTATACCTATGATCTCTTAAAATTAATTAAATCAGTGTTTCATTCTCAAGCAAAAATACAGGTTTGTACTTGGTTTGTAAAACTGCATCAAAACTGCATTTTTTGCATCATCTTCTTTGGAAAATTTGCACCTTTAACAACTTGTTTGTGGTGCTCAAATTACTGTATAATGAAGTTTGTGTGTTGTCACAGACCTACAGGCAGCATCGGACTCAAATGACTCATTTTGATTGTTTCAGTGCTACTCAAATCATCTAAAGTGATGTTAAGAGGCTTTTCACCTTGGTAAAATGGTTTGTTTGGATAAAATGGTCTTGCTGAAACAGTGGAGTGTGAGGAATCTAGGTGTCAGCATGGCCTTTGCAATATATGTAAGTGTTTTGTTCACATAAAGCTCAAGTAAGTTGTTTGGATAGAGGCGATAGTGATGATGATGATAGTGTTATTGAGCAGGGGAATAGAGGCCGAGTGTGAGAGAAAGCATCAGGTGTGTATGTGTGTGACACCCCCCCCCCCGGCGGCTGGTGGCTGGTGGCTGGTGGCTGATGGCCGCTGAAGAGAGGAAGCAATAAAAGTGGATTAGCGATGGATTAGTTGGCTGTCACCCTACTCTGCATTTTCTCCTCCTTCACACCTCATTACGCTGCCTGGCTGCACAGGAACTGTACAGAAACACGCACTGGCGAAATCATACAGACGCACACGCAGGAGAAAAGTTAAAATAGTAATAGGTTTGGAATTTACATCTTGATATGGCAGGAGACCCCCGTAGAGCGCAGGTGATGAATCGGCCTTTCCCTCTGTTGTGCTGTGGTAAACCTGCTGAGATTTATGGGGGCTATTAAAGCCAGAGATGGTCACTCTTAGGCCACTTCATCTTGTTGATATATAGGAGAGAGAGAGAGAGATAGGGAGAGGGGAAAGTGGAAAAACAGTGAGAGGGATGTGGACGTGACTGGCTGAGGCAGATCCTGCAGCGCTGTGGGCAGAGGCAGAGGGAGACGATGCTGCATGGCCAGTCTAAGGACTGATGACTTGTTTTACGGCGGCTGCCGCCGGGCGCTCTGCTCGGATTTGAGCGTGCGGGCGTTGGTGGCGATGCGGGGCGACAGGGCGCAGGGTGCAGAGCGGGGAGGAAGGCTGCGGGCTCGTCTGTCTCTGCCAGGGCACTGCATCTGATTTCAGAGGCTCGTGTGAATCCAATTTCCATTATTCAAACGTCCCAGCAGTCCCTGAAGCTGCAGGCAAAGCCATGGAGGCCCTGCAACCACTGTAAACAAATCCAGCATGGGGAGTGAGGGAGAGAGAGAAAAGAGAGAACGAGAGAGAGGGTGGGGTGGGGGAGAAAGGGGAGGAAAGAAAAAGGAAAATTCATGACAAAAAAGGGAAATACACTGACATACAAAAAAGCCATTGGATAGCAGTATTACATTGGATTAAAAAAAATTGCCTCAAGAGATGGCTTGGGAATACCACACCTGTATATATTGTGAGAGACAGATTACATTAATCCCTGTCCTATAATATGTGGTATGTAAGGGTAGAATACAGTGAAATAAGAAACAAAGGAGAAAAAAGAGAAAGAGAGATCAGGAATGGAGAGGAAAAGAAGAGGATGAGGGAAAAAAAGAAAAGAGGCAGAGAAATGAAAATATAAATATACAGCTCTGAAAAAGAATTAAGAGATAGTTTCAGTTTCTGAATCAGATTCTCTGATTTTTATATTTATAGGTATATTTTTTAATAAACAACGGACAACGTTTCTCCCAAATTACAAATAAAAATGTTGTCATTTAGAGCAATTATTTGCAAAATTGGAAATGGCTGAAATAACAAAAAAAAGATGCAGAGCTTTCAGACCTCAAATAATGCAAAGAAAACAAGTTCATATTAATAAAGTTTTAAGAGTTCATAAATCAATATTTGGTGGAATAACCCTGTTTTTAATCACAGCTTTCATGCATCTTGGCATGTTCTCCTCCACCAGTCTTACACACTGCTTTTGGATAACTTTATGCCACTCCTGGTGCAAAAATTCAAGCAGTTCAGTTTGGTTTGATGGCTTGTGAGTATTCATCTTCCTATTGATTATATTCCAGAGGTTTTTAGTTTGGTAGAATCTAAGAAACTCATCTTTTTTAAGTGGTCTCTTATTTTTTTTTCCAGAGCTGTATATATAAAGATTAAGGGGACAGGAATAGAGAGAGAAAGTAAAAGAGAGAGATATAATTTAATGAGGATAAGGAGATTGTAATGAGATCAGGAGAAAGATTAAGTGTTTAAGAAACAGCAGGCAAAAAGAAGGTGGTTAGAAAAGAAAGAGAGAGGGGAGAAAAAGGAACGACAGGAGAAAAAGATGGAAGTATAGAGATTAAAGAAAGGAAAAGCAAGAGATAAGTTGAATGTCAAGAAAAGAGAGAACCTGAAAGAGGGAGAAAGAAAAGAGAAGAGCAGAGAGTGAAAAAGGGAACGGAGAGACAAGACAGAGGGGGTAGGAATAAAAAATGAAGAAATACAGATGTATGGTAGGAAAGGGGAAGAAAAAGAAAGTAAAATAGAGAGAGATTATGAGATGTAAGAGATGGTGAGGAATAAGAGAAGAATGTGTAGGAGGAAGGGAGAGAAATAATGAAAGGAATGGAATGAAAATATAGAGAACAAGTAAAGGAAAACTAGGCATAGAGAGAGAAGAAGAGACAAAAAGGAGGGGGGTGGTAGGAGATAGAAATACAGAAAAAGAGAGGGAGTGAATGGTAGAGGGAGAGAAAAAAAGTGAAATAGGCAGCATCACACTGAGCAGCATCTATCCTTTCATTTAACAGTATTAAAAAGCCCAAGGCTGATCTTTGTGTGTGTGAGAAATAGGATGTGTGTATGGGTCCTTCTTTTATTTTCCCTCCGATTTCACAGCACTGTGTGTGTGTGTGTTGTGTGTGTATGTTTGCAGCACATACTGTAGAAATAACATGCATATGTGCAGCATATATTTTTGCAGCATCAATATTGCGATGTGTGCATGTGCAACAGTCACATTGCAAAATGTGCAAGGTTTTATACTATATCAATGACTTTTTTGATGCTTATTACAAAAATAAATTCACACTATTCTCATTTTACAAGACAGTATCTACCGGTAGGGGTGTGCCATTCACGTAATTTACGCAATAATATTAGCAACATTTTTGAATATGGTGAACAATATTATACCCTGAAATTTCGTGCCATATCACCCACCTCTAATTATCACATCAGAGTACTACTTTTTTTGTTGTTTTTAGCAAAAGAAAAGAGATCACTGTTCTCATTTCCCATTATATATCTACTAGAGACAGATATATCTGTACAGTATCATTAATTTTACTTTAATCCTGAATATGGAGATATTTGGAGTGCATTATTAACATTATATCATTCTGTATCATTGACATCTGTTAAAAATCTGATAGAAGTCTTGTATTTTTTTTTTATATTTTAGTTAGGGGTGTGCAATATTGTAATGTAATTTTCATTTTGTTGCAGTAGTTTATTCTTACAATATATTTTTTTAATTCAGTGTTTTGTCATATCACACAGAGTATTGTTATCGTGAAAATACCATGAAATATTATGATATTATTTTAGGGCCATATTGCCCAGCCCTAACTACGAGATTAATGATTATATCTACCTAATACCATTTATTTACTCCAGATTGCATTAATAATATTATAACATGTTGGATTATTGACTTTTGACAAAATTCCTGTATTTTGTATATTACAATATACATATATATATATATATATATATATATATATATATATATATATATATATATATAGTAGAGCAAAAAAATAAATATGTTAATATGTAATTTAGATACAACTCTGGAAAAAAATTATGACACCATTAAAAATTATGAGTTTCTTTGATTTTGCCAAATTGAAACCCTCTAGAATCTAATCAAGAGGAAGATGGATGATCACAAGCCATCAAACCAAGCTAAACTCCTTAAATATTTGCACCAGGAGTGGCATAAAGTTATCCAAAAGCAGTGTGTGAGACTGGTGGAGGAGAACATGCCAAACTGTGATAAAAAAACAGGTTTATTTTTTTTACCAAATATTGATTTCCGAACTCTATTGCAATAAGACAATGCTTGTCCACATATTGCCTTACAAGCCATTTCTGGACCCATCCTTAATTGAAAATGTGTGGGATGTTACGATACCACAATGTACCACAATGTTGCATTAGACTTGCGTAATTCTCTACTTCTGTATGTTTAGCTCTCTCTCTCTTTCTCTCTCAATATATATACATATATATATATATATATATATATATATATATATATATATATATATATATATATATATATATATATATACAGTTGTGGTCAAAAGTTTACATACACTTGTAAAAAACATAATGTTATGGCTGTCTTGAGTTTTCAATAAGTTCTACAACTCTTATTTTTCTGTGATAGAGTGATCGGAACACATACATGTTTGTCACAAAAAACAGTCATAAAATTTGGTTCTTTCATAAATTTATTATGGGTCTGCTGAAAATGTCACCAAATCTGCTGGGTCAAAAATATACATACAGCAACAAAATTTGTCAATTTTGGTGATGTAGCGAGTTGTGTCAATCAAATTAGCTTCATGTCATGGCCTCTTCACTTCTTGTAAGTGATTCTGATTGACTACAGCTGTTGACTTCTCATGAGCCCATTTAAATAGGGCTCATTTGACCCAGTGATTAGACTCAGCTACAAAAGCTACAATGGGAAAGTCAAAGGAACTCAGTGTGGATCTGAAAAAGCGAATTATTGACTTGAACAAGTCAGGGAAGTCACTTGGAGCCATTTCAAAGCAGCTACAGGTCCCAAGAGCAACTGTGCAGACAATTATACGCAAGTATAAAGTGCATGGAACAGTTGTGTCACTGCCACGATCAGGAAGAAAACGCAAGCTATCACATGCTGCCGAGAGGAGATTGGTCAGGATGGTCAAGAGTCAACCAAGAATCACCAAGAAGCAGGTCTGCAAGGATTTGGAAGCTGATGGAACACAGGTGTCAGTCTCCACAGTCAAGCGTGTTTTACATCGCCATGGACTGAGAGGCTGCCGTGCAAGAAAGAAGCCCTTGCTCCAGAAAAGGCACCTTAAGACTCGGCTGAAGTTTGCTGCTGATCACATGGACAAAGATAAAACCTTCTGGAGGAAAGTTCTCTGGTCAGACGAAACAAAAATTGAGCTGTTTGGCCACAACACCCAGCAATATGTTTGGAGGAGAAAAGGTGAGGCCTTTAATCCCAGGAACACCATGCCTACTGTCAAGCATGGTGGTGGTAGTATTATGCTCTGGGGATGTTTTGCTGCCAGTGGAACTGGTTCTTTGCAGAAACTAAATGGGATAATGAAGAAGGAGGATTACCTCCAAATTCTGCAGGAAAACTTAAAACCATCAGCCCGAAGGTTGGGTCTTGGACGCAGTTGGGTGTTCCAACAAGACAATGACCCAAAACACACATCAAAAGTGGTAAAGGAATGGCTAAACCAGGCTAGAATTAAGGTTTTAGAATGGCCTTCCAAAAGTCCTGACTTAAACCCCATTGAGAACATGTGGACAGTGCTAAAGAAACGGGTTCATGCAAGAAAACCATCACATTTAGCTGAACTGCACCAATTCTGTCAAGAAGAGTGGTCAAACATTCGACCTGAAGCTTGCCAGGAGCTTGTGGATGGCTACCAAAAGCGCCTAGTTGCCGTGAAAATGGCCAAGGGACATGTAACCAAATACTAATGTTGCTGTATGTATATTTTTGACCCAGCAGATTTGGTGACATTTTCAGCAGACCCATAATAAATTTATGAAAGAACCAAATTTTATGACTGTTTTTTGTGACAAACATGTATGTGTTCCGATCACTCTATCACAGAAAAATAAGAGTTGTAGAACTTATTGAAAACTCAAGACAGCCATAACATTATGTTTTTTTACAAGTGTATGTAAACTTTTGACCACAACTGTATATATATATATATCAGTCTACTTTTTTAATAATTTACTGTTCCTCTTAATATTTATCTTCCTTCTAAATAACATTGGGATCTAACATCCTTCTGGCTTCTATTTTTGCAGCCATTTCTTTGAGGATGAGTGTATATATACTGTTCTGATCACTTCTCTCTAACAGCTCTGCAGTCCTGAATGACACTAGTTTAAACCAGAGCTAAGTGCGGCTAATTCCCCCGAGACATTAACATTATGCATTCAGCCTTCAGGGATCCATTTGGGTTTGTGGTGGAGTGCTGTGCAGCCCATGATCTCATGTCTAGACCAGCTGCCAGCCACCGGCTCACTCAGCCCAGCTCCCCTCTCTCTCTCTTTCTGCCACCAAAACCCTGCACTGAATCAAAGGAAAATATGACACTTCACTCTTTCATTACAAACGTGCGCGTTTCAGCGGGTTTCCACTGCGGCCGCGCTCACTAATGCAGGAGAACGCTGTTAGTGAATGAGGAGCCTCACTCAGTGCTGCTCTCTCTCCTCCTGAATTTAGGCTCCTGCACAATAAAAAAATGAGTGTTAATGCTTTATTGCTATTTGCTTCGTTATTTCTATGGCAACGTTGTGTGTTATTTGCATTCCCATTTTGATCTCTGGGCAGAGACTGCCTACATTTTGCCTACATTTTTTTCAGTGGTGTCAAAACAGTGCATCAGAATTTGAGCTCTGTGGGTCTCTGCCAATTAAGAGAGAACAGATCTGAAGCTTTTCAGAGCGAGTTCAGTACTTTGTGAAGTAGAGTCTTTTGCCGCAGTCTGATTAGTCTCGAGAGTGTGATTGCTTGTCTGAGATTCAGTGTGGACAGAGGTCATTACTTCTGTGACTTCTGTACAGTTGCAGAACTGCTCAAACACTGATTTCTTTTTTTTGGCAAAGATATGCAGAATAGCTTTGTAAAAAAAATCTAAAAACTGCACTCTGCTTAAAAAAAGTAGAACATCCATCATCTATCAGCAAAGGAACTGGATTCAAGGCTGGATACAGAGCTATCTTTAACGTTTTTGCACTTCTGTCTGAAGTCAATGATGGGTCTCCAATTGTAGAGGCGTGACTAATTATAACTCTGGTGAAAAACTCTCTGGTGACAGACAATCTCAAGACAAGCTTTGACTGGTTGCTGGTTTTAGATGATCCAAGTTTTGATAGTCGAGGTGGTTTAAAAGCTGATCATTCAAGTACACTATATTGGCAAATGTGTTAGAATATCACCCATCGAAAATACTGAACTCAGGTTCCCATTTCATGACCATAGATATATAAAACCAAGACTGCTTCTACAAACTAGAATTAGTAAATGATAATAGGATGCTTCCTGTACAGGCACTTCATGCTCCCCTCTGCTGACAACTGTTATGCAGATGTGGATTTTCCAGCAGGACTTGGCTCACTGTCCACACTGCCCAAAGTACCAATCGGTCATAATATAATCTTTAAATTTTCTGAAACACTGATTTTTTATTTTTTTTTATTGGCTGTAAGCCATAATTATCAACAATAAAAGAAATAGACCACTCTGTGTGTCATACATCTGTAGTTTCATATTTTTAACTAAATTACTGACAAAGTAACTTTTCAGTTATATATATATATATATTTTATATATTTTTTTTGCAATGCACTAGTATATACTTTTTTAGAACCTCAATGTCTCCCAATACTTTTACCCATATATACAATAATGTATGTGAGTATAATATATAGCATTATGAACATTATGAAGATGAACATATTGGTGAAAAGACTCATTTCTTTTCATTTCTGGCACAGAGAATTGAGTAAATAGAGTTACTATAGTATACCCACATCTGCACATAAAGACAAAGACAACAGAATGCTGCTGTGTGTAATGTTCGAGCGCATTAATGTTCGAGCTATTCTGGGTCACATCAACTGTAGCTTCATTATCTGGGAGAAGGAATACTAAGCCAGGAAACTTAATCTTCCTGTCAGGCTCGACCTCCTCTGGACTGATAGAGCAGATTACCAGGCGGTACCATGCTCTGTAGTTATATGTCTGCTCCCTTAGCCTATTTCTGTGTTTTTTCTTCTCTGTTTGAAAAGACTGCGTAAAAAAAAACCACGCACACTCACTCATTTGGTATGGACGCATAAAATAATAGGGTGAGGGATAAGTGAGTGATAGATTGTGGTTAAAAAAAAATCTGCTCTGCTCCGTGGTTTCGAGTCTGAGCTCAAATGAGACAATATTCATTTTACTGAATTAATGGGCTGTACTAAAAAGGCCTGTCAGATATATGACATACTGCATATGCTTTTCTAAATGCTTTATTCTTTTCTCTTCCTTAACCAATAGCACAATAGCTGGCAGAAAGCTCCATCTTTCCCCCTCTCTTCTTTTTTATACACAAGAGTACGCCACTAAACTGCTGCTGAAACTAGCCTGGACTAGAATGGCTAATTCAGGACCCTGTGTGACTTTTTTTCGCATATGTGAATGAGATTTATAGTTCATTTTGGTTTGGCTATGATGGATGGGTGTGCAATTTTGGAGAACTCAAGTTTTTCTTTTTTTGAGCTCCCTCTCTCTCTAACCACTATGGAATTATAATTTCATCACGTATGGAGGAACGCCTCAGATACAATATGTTTATTTTCACCACAGCTAGAATTATACAAATTCTGTGCCCTTTAATAAACTCAAAATCTTTTTTTAATGGCAGTTACACAGAAAGTTCACAGCTATACTACAATTCCTATAGTTACAGAAGATACTGAAACTAAGCCTGTAACTTTTTATTAATAAAACCACTGACCTTTAGGACCCCACAGGACCACCACAGAGCAGCTATTATTTGGGTGGTGAATCATTTTCAGCACTGCAGAGTCACAGACTTGGTGTTGGTGAGTTAGTGTGCGATGTGCTGGTACCAATGGATCAGATACAGCAGTGCAGCTGGAGTTTTTAAACACTGTGTTTAATCACTGTCCTCCACTCTATTAGATATTCCTACCTAGCTGTTCACCATTTACATGTAAAGTCAGAAACAGAAGGTCATCAGTTGCTGCACAGTTTGTTTTGATCATCTTATAGTCCTTCATCAGTGGTCACAGGACCCTGCCCACAGGACACTGCTGGTGAAATGTTTTTCCAGTAGTAAAACTGAGATGTTTAAAAACTCCTGCAGCACTGCTGTGACTGATCCACTCATTCCATCACAACACACACTTACACCACCACCACCACCACCATGCCAGTGTCACTACAGTGCAGAGAATGACCAATCAAAAATATTCAAGCTATGTCCATTTGTTGCACGATAAGTCAATAGCATAATTATCAGAGCATAGCAACATGGACACAAGTAAAATGGGGAGGATTTATTTTTAACTTTCCTTTCAACAGAATCACCTTTTTTTAATCAGTTTCCGAGTAAAACTAAAAAAGTGGCTACATAATGAAGGCAGAATTTTTTGTGCCATCTGACTGTGTCCACCATACATCTGTGAGTGCAAAGGCACCAGACGGTTCTAGGAGAGCTTAGTGTAGAACAATACTCCACATACTTTTTGACATAATTAGAAATGTAAATTACATTGTGTCAAAAAGCGGGGATAAATGGATCTGTAGAATTGCTAAACAATATCTTGGAATTAAATCTTTTTACTAACATTAGCTGCGTGTTACAGGGGAGAGAACTAAAGTTAGCGTAGAGCTAGCTGACATTAGCAGCGAGCTAGCTAACGTTACTGGGGAAAGAACTAAAGTTAGCATAGAGCTAGCTAACATTAGCCGCGAGCTAGCTAACGTTACCAGGGAAAGAAACTGAGGTTAGCGTAGAGCTAGCTAACATTAGCTGTGAGCTAGCTAACATTACTGGGGAGAGAAGTAAGGTTGGAGTAAAGCTAGCTAAGATTAGCGGCGAGCTAGCTAACACTGCCGGGGAGAGAACTAGGGTTAGCATAGAGCCAGCTTACATTAGCGGTGAACTAGCTCATATGCTAACATGTTCTGCCTCACAATGGAACAAAAATGAAAAAAATTGATTAACATCAATCACTGGAAAAATCTACTAACAGACCATCTCCCTCTAGAGAAAATAAAATAAAATAAAATTGGTAACAAATGGGAAACGTTTGATTTCAAATAAAATAAATTATTTTCTGCTAAAGAAATTTCAACTACATTTTTGAGTCTTAAATTATATTTATTGAGGTCTTAAAACGTTATTAAAAAGCATTAAAATTCACTAAAATGGAGCGAGAACCCTAAAAAAATATTGAGGTTATGTCCATTTATTGTTCGATAAGTCGATAAGCGTAATTATCATGACAGACCTGCCTGAGCTAAAACCGTCCACATCAGTTCCACAGTGCCGTCAGAGAGAGAGAGAGGTGGTAAAAAGTGGTGCTCTTCATTCCTGAGCTGAAATGTTTTCCTTGCTGATTTGAACAGAGCGCTGATTCAGCACGTGAGGAGCGGGGAGTAAGTGTAAGGTTTGCTGACTGAAGCTCTGGAAGCGAGTGCAGAAAGGGACTTCAGAGATTGTTTGGCGGGGGTGAATAATTCAGCGCTAAGCGGCTTGTCCTTGACCTTACTCTGCACTATTACATCCTGAATACACTGAGATTTGAACAGAATGCCTTTTGAAGCTCATGCAGAGGTACTGGACTTCCTGACCCGCTCGCTGCTTCTGAGGGCAGGGCAGGGCAGGGCCTGACACAGAGCTTTTCAGGTTAATACTCTATTACAACAGCAGAGGAGACAAGGGTACGTGGAGCTGAATTGTGCTCTCACGCATGGTCCCCCATCATTTGTTTCTTTACTCTGTTAAGTGTACTGGACAGCCTTGTGCATTTTAAATGACGTTTGTCCCCGAATAGCTCTCTTTTAAAATCCAGTACATTAGGCCGTGCCCCTCGGCCTGGCTTTTGTTCAGTTCCCTCATGCTTCTTTTCATCAGCTGTACTCAGAATCCGTGTGCCTCCCAAAGATTAATAGATTTTTTTTATCTCAAGTATTAAGGCTTAATGCACTGGGAAACATGACTATCAAAGCACAGACCTTATTCCTTTAAGGATATCCCAATTTGGTTTAGGTTAGACTTTAATTTAGGGATTTAGTTTGAATAGATTAATCAGCTCTATAGCTCTACAGCTATATATATTCATAATCTCAATCCTTTAAAAAGAAAAAGAAATAGTGAGCAAAGTTAATAAAACTGCTAGGCCTGCTCTATCTATTTTGAGTGTCATGTTGCTCATTATTGTGTGAAATCATTGTTTTTACAGCATGCAGTGAAGCAATTACCAGTTGTGCAATGGGATGATTTTTGGAACAAAATTCTTTGTCTTGTTTTTTAAAGGGATTTGTGCTAAAGACAGTGGATCACTGTGGGGGGATAGTACAATCCTCCAAAATTAAGGCCAGCTGACATTTTCTCTTTTGATGAAATTATTATCAGTTATATTTGTACATAATAGTTAATAGTGTAGCACTGTATTACTGATTCATGCTGCTGTGGGAGTTTTTAAAACAATGTAATAAAATATTAAGTTTGTTCGAAAATGAAGTACTAATTGAGTTGGCATCTTAGTTTTTGTATCATATTTTGTCGCACTGTAAGGCGCATTTAAAATCCTTTAATTTTCCCAAAAATCATCAGTTAGTCTTATGTATGAATTTTACCAGTCAGGTTGAAAGGAGCAGTAAAGCTACTCTGCAGAATTACAGAGTTTTAAAGGAGTTTCACTAAAGTATTAACCGCTAGCTGATAGTGCCCTGGCTTACCGGAACACTGAGGGTTCCTCAGTTTAACGCTGTCGGGTGGCTAGCACTAGCGATTAGCTGCTAATGCTGCTGCACCCAGCCTTAGTGGAAATCTGGAAATCTAATCTTACTGTAAATAAACGGAAGCACTTTACTCACACATCCAGTGCTCAGTTGACTTTAAAAGAAAATGTTTTATTTATTTTTTTAATTACAGTTTTGTTTACTTGGCTTAGCTTTGCTGAACTTTGATACAGCCCCACTAACAGATTACTTAAAAAATTGTTTCTCAGTGTCAGTTTTAATTCATTTCAATTTAGTTAATTGTCCAGCCCTAGTAGATGTATATCACTTGCTCCAGGTAGGACCAGTGTTAACATTTTCTGGTGATAATTATACTAAGGCAAGGACTTGTACTTGTACTATGTAAGTTTTGCTATTTTGATAGAACCTCAGTATTCTAAACCCACAAGTTTTTTTATATGTGATTTAACTGTAAATGGTAAAAGGCTTTACCGTTGGCTCTTTCCTGCAGATTATTTGTATGCTGCACCTTTATAATAAAACAGCAGCTTTTTTAAAAGCCCTATATAATAGTATGCGATAGGATGTGTGTGTCTGAGGGAGAGAACTGAGTGACTGCACAAAAGAAAAGAGGCACCTTTCTGAGGCCCCAGAACATTCTTATCTGTTTGCTTCCTTTACCCTGCTGAGTTTTTCTTTTTAATTGGTTGTATATCAGATGAGAGCTTTCTACTGACTCTTTCAATAAGCTTCTCCATGCAACAGTGGTTCTATTAAACCGATTCCTTCTGAAGACGAGCCTCTGCTGGTGTGTTTTGGCTGTTGGAAGGCGTGAATAGACCGTGTGCTTGCTGGCTCAGACAGCAGTTAAACATTTGAATTGAAAATGCGTATTGTGAGATGCCTCAGAGTGTGCGATGTCTGTTTATTGAAAATGATCGACTTGTGTAAAAAGACAGTGCTCACTATTTATAAGGAATAAGGAGCCAGTTTACAGTTATGTTGTAATTTCCTCTGTTGTTAATTACAAAAGAATGTGGGTTTCAGAGAATGACTGAAGATTTTCATGCTCTTCAGATGTAGCTGTGAAAGTTCACGCATGACTGCTCTAGGAAATGGAGCCTGTAGATCGTGACTTCAGGCATTGTTTCCTTCAGGGACAAATTCTCTCATACAGATGGATTGATTAGAAGAGCTTTCTTCATCAGAAGGGATACATTTTAGGCCATGTTTATTTAAGTTTTGAGTGTTAAACAAATGGAATATGGAATATGGTCATGAGCTCAGAGTTAAATAGTGCCTCCAGCTGTTTTGGTTTTGTTTGACATTGTAAATGGTCTAGGTCTCTGATTGATAAACCATACTGCTGAAAGAATAACTCAAAAGGAAAATGTATATGACTTCCAGACTGTTGCTTAAACTGTGTGGTTTCAGGTTGACAGGTCCAGGTTGGCAGTTTAACACATGGATAAGAGCCATAATAAAATATTCCTTTCAGTAAAAGTCGCAATATGCATGGGATTTATTTTATGGGCTTATTTCTCATTTGAAAGGTTTTAGGGTTTCATTATGATTTTCCTCATTTCTAACAGCGGGGCTTTTTTATGGCTGGGTTAGTATGCCATGCTGTGGTATTCAGACTGTGGAAAATCCTGACTCTCTTACCTTTATCCATGCCAGTGGCCAAGAGTCCTTCATGCAAAATGACTGCGGATCAAGGCCTTTTTCTTTTCTCGTCATTTCCCTGATCTCAGCTGGGTCATTATCAGTCTTTTGGCTAAAAAAATGACCTAAGATTTCTAATCCTTTGGACTGTTTATCATATTTATTTAATGCGATTTAAGATTTCAGACATCAGAAATCATTCTCCCAGCTTAATACATTTTTTCACGTTGTATTTCCTGTCATTAATGTGCTCAGTAACCGGATGACAATGAACAGTTGGACAGTTTTATTAAAAATTGGCATTTGGTGGATACGTGGTTGACCTACAGTTGTTCATGATGACCTTGTTCTGTTTCAAAGACTCTGTTTGATGTTCTAAAATCATTTAATTTTATAATTATTTGAGATTATTGAGATTATGAATTACCTTGGTATTTTACCACAACAGGGTGGACAGCTCAAGATTTACCTTTGCTAAGTATGAAGACAGTGTGAGAAATAGAAATAAAATTGTTATTATTAATTGCTAAACATTCAGCATGTGTCTTTAGTCCCTTGAAAATAACTGTATAAAGATTGTGATGTTAGTTAAATCACTAAAACCTGAACCGATTACTGAATATTGATGGCAAATTTAAAATTGAATCAGATAAATTCAGTGAGCAGCTCTTTCTTGTTTTTAGTGTGGGCACATGTTAAAAAATCCTGATGTATCGTAAACTTTAAAACTTTAGAGAAGAAATGCTCAGAACTAGTTCTATGGAATGTAAAACATTTAATTAAAGAGTAACCTTAATTAAAAAAAACATAACCTAACACTCATATACATTCTCTACATAAGATACTACATTAATTCCCCATAAACTGTGAACTTTAAGAACTTTACGCATTCATCCACTTTACCAGCCTTAAGCTATATACCATATTTGCACTACTGTTATATACTATTTATACTGTCATTTCATCTCAATCACCATCAATATTGCACTATTGTCTTACGTATGTTTATTGTGTCTTGTTGTATTGTACATATAGTGTCTCCCACTCTTTTATATTATATATCTATTTCTCCCCCACACTACTGCACCTTGTTTCTGTCTCATGTTTGTCTATTTGTGTCCCTGCTGTATTGTACTCATAGTGTCTCCCATTCTCTTTTATTATATCTGTTATCTGTACCTGCTGTAAAATTGGGAAGGAGAGTAATGCAATTTCAATTCTCTGTATGTCCTGTACATATGCAGTATTGACAATAAAACTACTTGACTTGACTTGACTTGACATCACATGATCACAGATTTACACTGTCCAGTGATGCTCTCAGGATGTTCAGTATATGTTACTTCAAAATATGGACTTATTGTGAGATGTCTCAGAATGTGAGATGTGTGTTTATTAATAATGCTCAACTTGTGTAAAAATAATGTGTTCTATAGAACGACTGAAGATTTTTATGCTCTTTAGATGTAGCTGTGAGAATTCACGCATGACTTCTAGAAAAATGAAGAGCCTGTAGATCATGACCTCAAGCATTGTTTCCTTCAGGGAGGAATTCTCTCATACAGATGGATTGATTAGGTGAGCTTTCTTCATCAGAAAGTATAAAATTTAGTTTATTTAAGTCAGTAATGTAGGATTTTGTGACACAAGTTTATGTCACTTATGGACTTTATGAGTTAAAGTGAAGGGCAGAGTGCTGTAAGGAACTTTACATAGCTTTTAAAGGGTCTGTGACACATATTTCACCATGGGTCCTTTTAGGATAAAGAGGTGGGGTTATCCCAAGATGACAGAGTGGACAGGAAATTCTTTGACACATCTAAGTGGTCTTTAAAACTTTGGAAAAATCTAAGAAATCATCCTCCACCTTAAATGTACAAAAAGTGCTTTAGAGCAAAGATGTTCATTCTGAATAAATCTTGAAACACATTTTGTTAAACAGTGTTTGTATGAAATTTAAACAGCTACCCTGCAGACGCAATAGTCACATTAAAATGATATTGACCTATTTGCTGAGTGTCTTGGAGGAGCGAGGTCTGTGGATCAGTCCAGGACACGGAGAAATCGGAGCCAAAACATCTGGGGCCATCGTCAAACCAGCGTTATGTCCAAATCCCAGCATCCAGTCTCTCTCGAGCATAAAAGGAGGGAGCAGGTCACAGCCTTTCGTGACTGTTTTGATTCTGGATCTGGAGTTGTTGCGTATCTAAAGCCTTCTCTTTGCTTCAGTTAGAGTTGAGATTCCTCGTCATCCGCCGAGGGTGTGTCTGTATATCTGGAGATTGTTTGTAGATCAGATTGTAAACATGTGTTTAATGAAGTTGATGACATCGTCTTATACTGTAGTCAAGCTTTGAGACAGAATTCCGAGGCTCGACAATTTATGCTTAAAGTTGACGCTAATTAGAAGGGAAGGGAACATATGGTGCTGCCGTAGCTCAGTGACTCTGTCAGTCATGCTGCTTGGTGCAGATACACAGTGCTCTAATAAATGCGGCTCCGAACAGACTCGAGAGTGTGGCGTAAAGTCTGTTTCTAAAACCGGATCTGCCCACCGCTCGGCTTCGTCCACATGTTTTCAGCACATCGGCGACATGTTATAATGGCTGTGACTGGTGGGAGAAGTGAGTGGAGCTGACACTGAGTGGGGATGTGTTGTGAAGACTTGCTTTCTGTTGGGAGCCTGACTGGTTGATAAATCACCACGCTGGCCTTGGATGCGACGTGGCCGCCACAGGCCTGACGTACAGTAACAAATGGTCCGGCGGTATTCCAAAACGACCCGTGACTTTCTGATTGGCCATTTTTACCACTGCGCTAGGAAGAAGCCTGCACCAGGAGACTGTGCCATAGCGCAGTATGCAAATGGAGCAGCAGAAGAGTCACAGGCAGCTCTGTCAGGCTCTGTACCGGGCTCAAAAAGGTAGGAGGGGATCCGGCATGAAACACTTGTCTGTAGCTTCTCTCTAAGATCAGCGAACGCTTCGAGGCATTTTTTGACAGTCTTCCAACAAGTCTTATACTCTCGCGAATCAGACATTATTTCACTCCCGTTTCCCGCAGCTTATGTTGCTGTTGTTCTCCCCCACTCTCCACACTCTGCATGCTCCCCACATAATATACAGTCTTAAAAATCAAGCTGCCGGAAAAGGGTTTTTTTGGAGCGCTGCCACAGAAAAAAAAAAACGCTTTCTGCTTCAGTGAGGAACATTTCATTTCATTTGAGAGGTTTCAATTCTGAGTGATCCATCTTCTTCAAAGTAGTTCTTCAATAGCATCACCCCAAAGAGCTCTTTTTCCCAACCTTGTTTTTAAGAGCGCAGCGCCAGGCTCGGGGGCAGGGGGCCACTGGCCTCTCTCCAGGAACAGCAGCCTGTATTTTATCTGCAGATACGCACAGTCCATCAGAAGGTGAGTGGTCGTGCGGAGAAGGGTCAGATGGAACGCACTCTTCAAGCATTAGAGTGGTGCCTTGCCTAGCAGGGGGCAACTTTTGCTCCATGGCCAGCCACAGGCTGCTACTTTCTCTGTCCCTGTGTTGCTTTCTGATCTGAAAGTGGTCACCAACCCTGCTTCTGGAGATCAAACCTTAAGCCATCTTTATCAGCTCAATTCAATTCAATTCAATTTTATTTATATAGCGCTTTTTACAACAAAAGTTGTCACAAAGCAGCTTTACAGAGAAAAACAGGTCCACGCCTCTTATGAGCAGCACCACAGAGATGCCATTTTTTTGGTGACACAGTGGCAAAGAAAAACTCCCTTTAAGAGGAAGAAACCTTGGAAAGAACCAAGACTCGGACAGAGGAACCCATCCTACTCGGGTTGATTCGCTCAGTACAAACAAATAACAAACAACAAACAAATAACAGAACAAAACAGCAGAACAGAGAAATAATGTGAGCTATAGCTAATGCTATATGTGGTTGATTAGCTATAGCTAATCAACAACACCTAAAAAAGTTTAACCATTTGTTTCTGCTAGAGTTTCTTTTCATGAAATGCCTCTGCCATGTTATTGAACTACTGGCTACACTGCCCTGAGTCCAGGGAAAAAAATAATAACAATTGACTGAATTGTAAATAAAATAAAAAATGTTAGGTCATATTGCAGTGTTTCTGCTAGATTTCTTTGGCACTTTTTTGAATTCCAAGACTAAAATGGAGCAATAAGTTAGCTTAAAGCTATCAACAGACAAGAGTCAAGGCTCAAGACTGAGCTCACACAGGGAAAGTCTGTCATCAAGTCAGTGAGTAATCCAGCTGAGAAAAACAGTTAACATCATACTCCAGTCCAGCTGAGACTGGCTGGTAGACTCTATGGGTCAACTGTTTCTGTGTCTGTTAGCATCAGCCCAGCTCAGGCATTTCAGCAAAGCAGAGGATGGCTGCTGTGTCTACCTCCCTCATTACTTATTAAAAGCCCTCTGCAGGGTTGGGATTAACCCTTTTAATAAAGTTCATGTGCAGTATTTTATTTTATATGTAAAAGACAGACTATTACGTTAATCATGTTCAATATCTTGGTTTGGTATACTATTGTACTGCTTAATAAACTTTCAGCGTAGCTCTTCAGAAAGAGTTTTGGTGAGCATGGTTGTACAAATTGCATTTTCTCATTTGAATCATACCATTCAAAAGCCTGAGTGACTGACACAAATGGGGATTGCTTGCAGCCAAACCTGGCGATTTCCGCCACATCCCACAGTAATGGACTGTAATGAGTCTCTAAAGGCTGAGTAAAGTTAGTCATAAAGGCATGGTGACCATCCACAGGGGACGATGGGGGGGAGATGCATTGGAAAAAGCTTGTATTGGACTTACCGAATTATACGCTGCCATGGAGCATCTGTGCGTGGGACAGCAGGTTCTCCCCTCCTCCCTCTACTGCAGCATGGCACCAGCGGCCCAGGGGGAATTGGGCCTGGTGCTGCTGAGTAAACAGACCCGGTACGGGGCCGCTGGAGCCAGGCCAGAGTAAAGAAGGGTTTATGTTGCATCTAACGTGTGCATATACCCTCTAACTGTGTGGGGAAGAGAGACACACTCCGTCATCGCACTGGCTCATCCGAGTGTTAAGTCAGCACAGCTGTGAGAGCCATTAGCATGTCTGGAGAGGATTCCACCCAAACATGATATCACTCCAACTCTCTGGAGCGAGCTGCTGCCTTTTCGCAGAGATTACACTGTGCTCGTTTGAGAGTTTCCTCTCTGGAGTGCGTTATGGAGCTTGTAAAAGGTGATATTCGAATCACGTGACGACATGAGAATTACTCATCTGATTGCGTGCACACTCATGGCGTCTGATTTGAGGAGCACAATGGTATCAGTCTGATTTTTCTTTTCAGGCCATAATAACATCCTGCTCTATTTCTCCTCCTCCTCTCTGTGGACCTTCATCTCTAAATATTCATGCTTCAGGTTTACAGGCGGTGTGTCAAATGCAGCACCATGCTAATTGGGCCTGCCTGCCTCTGTTTGTGTGTGTGTGTGTTTTTTAGAGAGAGAGAGATACAGCAGGAGGAAGGGAGGAAGAGAGAGAGAGAGAGAGAGAGAGAGAGAGAGAGAGAGAGATGTAGTGAGGGGAGGTGTTTAAAATGCAGAGCATTCACGGCTGGAGGAATGCTCTAACTCGCTCTCGCCATCTGGTCACTTTCACTGTGACTCAGAGCTATCACCCCCTCACACGCCGCAGGCTGCCGCAACTCGCGCACGCACGCACAAACACACACACAAACACACACACTCTCTCTCTCTCAAATGTGCACACACACACACACACATACACACACGCAGCTTATGGTCAGCTCTGCCCTTATGCACTTCTAATGCACTTACCCTGTAAATCAGTAAGATATGGTGCAGCACCAGCAGCACCCATGAATTGCCCGCATGGCCAGCGATGGATAAAATTGGGCTGTAGGTTCAGGAAAGGTGGGCTGTGGTGGAGAAGAAACCCACACACAGCGAAGGAGGTGATAATTTATGATGGTTCAGAGCCGAGTTGGATATAGGTGTTTAATGGTTCAGTGTGAATCTTTCTCTGACTCAAGTCTATTAATAACTAGGTAGAGCAAGAGAGAGAGAAAGTGAGAGAGAGAAAGAAAGAGCGAGTGTGTGTTCTAAATGGTAGCTAGCATGTCTAGTCCTGGATCTCCAATTAAGGGCAGTCTAAATGAGTGAAAACATTTTTCTTAACATATTGCAGAAAAATTATTTTCATTTTCTAATAATAATAAGAAGAAGAATTGTGTAATGTAGTGTAGAAAAAAGGCAAGCAATTCTCTCCTTAAGCACACATTTTTAGAACAGGATGGAACATGAAACACCACCATGTGAGCAGTGGTTTTCTCTGAAAAAAAAAGTGGCTGTTCACCAGTGGAGACTCTTATCCACCTTTCAACCCAACACCAAGAGTGTGAACAATGCACCACTAGTGGAACAGCCTCAACTATATCTCATTTATCTAAACAAATATAACACATAAACCTATATATACACACACAACCCCCACAAACAACATAAAACTCCATATTACCCCCTGTGTGAAAGCCCCCGTCCATACTCAGTGCTATTTTAATATTAATAATGATACATATACAAGTATTACTATGCAATGAACTGGCACCTTGTCTCAACAGTGTTCCCAGTTACACCCAGTATTTCTGGGTAGCTTAGAGAACCATCTTAACCCTTACTTAAGGAATGAGTTAGGTAGTTGGGGAGGAGGTGGGTTGTTGATCCTCCAATATCCTGACCTCACTAACACACTTAAATTCTCACAGCAATGCTCCAAAATCAAGTAGAAAGGCTTCCCCATACAGTAGAGACAGTAGAGGTGGGCAATATGATAATATTTTATCATTCATGTGATAGACAGTGTATATTTCTCAGCATATTGAGGATAATGTGCATAATAATACATGTTACGGGATTCAGAACCAGCATGTATAGGCAGGACCTAGGAAGGAGTGAGCAGGATAGAAAGCATCATTTCAGGATTTGCTGCCTCAAAACACCAGTTTGGAAGGTTGGGTGTTCCTTGCTATTTTCTCACCAGTTGAGGCAGAACAAAACTAAATATTTTACTCAAGCGAAAGTATGGTATCAATTAATAGCTGAGATGTAGCACTTTTAGGAGAATTCATATGCTTAACATATCCAAGCAAGCGTATATAGAAGAAAAAGCCTATAAACCATGTGGAGTAAATGTGGGGTAACAAATTGTATATTCCATATTATACATAATTCATTGCCTTAGGTCACATATAGACCTGCTGTCATGGTAACTATATATATAATTTATTATCATATTGTGCTGCTGGTATACTGATAATAAAACTCCATTATAATTCAAATACACACTTTTAACACATTTTAATAAATACGAATATCCAAACATATTCTACATGTCCTACACACTACTACTGTTTTAAACAAGTGTTTTAAACAAAGACAACATACTGGCACATTTACATTAACTGTGTCACTGACTAAACACAATGCCAAATATTGAGGTGAACAAAAACTAATATAATGACTTTACAGTACCAGTCAAAAGTTTGGACACATCCATTGTCATGTAACATTCTTTTCCTTATTTTTTTTATTTCGTACATTGAAGATTAATATTGAGAACATCAATATTATAACTATAAAGAAACGCATATGCAAATTATGAATAAAAAAAAGTGTTAATCAAGCTAAAATATGTTCTGTACTTTCGGTTCTTTAGAAAGTAGCACCTTTTGCTTTGATGCTGACTTTGCCCACTCTTGGCATTATTCTCTCAGTTTTCCTCATAAGGTAGAACCTGGAGTGGCTCTATAACTGTTTTGTTTGTTTTAAATCTACAATATAGTAAATAAAACAAAAATAAAGAGCAAATATTATTTTTGACTGTTATTTTTAACTGTTCACTGGTACTGTATATTGTAGGATACGTCATATACTGTAATTATTGTGACAGGCCTTGTCTCAAACTCGTATTTATTGTATGTTTAATTAGCATGCACATGGGGAGTTTGAATGAAGACTTTAGATTCTGGACTGAAAAGCAGCAGGTTGGCTTTCCTAGTGTGCTCACAGGTGGTGCTGCTGGGCCTGAGAAGCAGTGACATGTGATAGTGTTTACTCTACCTTCAGCCAGGGCCTGCTGTCTCCGCTGAGCAGGCGTCAACGGACAGGCCCAGCAGATGGAGGGATCAGATAGATGACAAGACGTGCGGAGCGATGGGCGGGTTCCTTAGTGAAGGAGAGGACGTGTCATGGTTTCCCGAAAAGCAAAATAGAGCATAATAATGATGGCAGCCAGCGAGGCCTCACAGCTAAAAGGTGTAGGCTTGACTGAGTTTATCGTATGTGTTTATGCCGCTGAAGACCACACACAGACAAGGCATCATCGGCTGCAGTTGTAGCTGTCTGGAGCTGTGCTGATGAGGGATGCGAGGCTTTGGCCCGCGGAGAGAGCCGGAGGGTGAGTAAGTGATGGAGACTGTGAGACAGACAGGATGCCTGCAGGAGGAGCGTAAGGAACGAATAACGAAGGCAAAAGCTTGAGTGCAGGAGGAGGAAGGGGGGAGAAGAGGAGAGCGGAATTGAGGAGGTGCCTTCTGTTGCGTGCTGCTTTGTGTTGGGCGTCCGCAGACACAATCGTTCACATTTGTCTTCATTAACGGCTGAGGGAAGTTTTGTTCAGACAGTGGCAGCCTGGTCGTCCGCAAGCTCTCTTATTCCTCCCCAACAGTCACCCAGGCCGGGACAGACATGCTAATTAGCTCCGCATACTGTAGCGGTCACGCTAATGGGCCTTTTCCTTATGTGGAAGCGTTTATGACAAAGCCACACGTTGCCCAGTGTCCAGAGCATCGCGCGCATTTAGCAGGCTGATTGGTGATATTAGCACTGGAAGAGGTGGCGAGACAGTGTCCGCATCAACAGACACAAACTGAAAATCAGCTGTGATCAACTGCTCATCAACACAGTGAATGAAAAGAGAGAGCAGTGAAAGCATCACATGCAAGAACACACACACACACGTTTCCCTGTTTAAGCACAAGAGTCAACTGGAGGGTTTAATTGGACCTGCAATTTCGAACCAAATGTGGACACAGCTCTTCTCATTCAATGTGTTTTCTTGCTTTTTAGGATTTTTACATTGTAAATTTAATATTAAAGATATTAAAGTTGTGCAGAAACACATACAGCATTAAACAAACCAGAATATGTTTTATAATTTAGATTATTCTAAGTAGCACATTTAGCTTTGAGGACAGATCTACACACTCTTGGTATTTTAATCTCAGTGTCTTCATGAGGGAGAGTCACCTGGAATAGTTTTCTCAGCATCTTGAAGGAGTTTCTGGAGGTGCTGCTGTCCCTTCATGCTGTGAAGCTCCAGCTTATTCCGAATCACCATCTCAGTTTGATTAAGATCAAGGACAGACACTTTTTTGTTTACTATGTAAATCCATATGTGTCTCTTAATTGTTTTCATGTCTTTAATATTATTCTACAATGTAGAAACTAAATTAAATAAAGAAAAACATTTAATGAGAATGGTACTGTATATGTAATAATATGTAATAATGTTCAGTCAGACCATTATCTGCCGATTTAAGAACCTACAACTCAGTTTTTAAAATGCTTACAAGCTCTGAAAATATTCCATCAGCACATACACGCTGTCTGAACATGAGGTTCAGCCAATACTTGAAGGCGACATAATTTAAATTTTATATTAATCTAACAAAATATCTCTTAGTTTGATTGTACCTAAACTAAATTTTCTTCAGACTTTACTGTGATCTTACAAAATTCCAAATATGACGTTAGCATGATAAAATTCTCTCCAAACTTGACTGTAAACCAATAAAGTTCTCTTTAAAATTAACTGTCTCTAAACTTGATTGTAATTACGCACATTTCTCTTTTTGTTAAACAATTAACTCAACTACTTGAGTATAATCTAACAAAATACTCTCTAAAGCCGAAAACACATCTCCAAACCTTACAATAATCCCCAAAAATCTCCAAATTTGACTGTTGCCCAAACTCATCTATAACCAGACAATCTTTTCTCCAGTCTTGACTATTGCCCAAAAACCTTGGAACCTATTCAACCTGTCTGAAAATGCTGCTTAACTATATTAATCTGGAGCTGTTCTTTAAAAAAAATAGTTCGCTGCAAAGCCATTCCAAGAATAAAATAATTTTACATTGATTCTATTGGAAGTTAAAAGGTTTGTCCATCTCTTCAAAGGCTCACTTTTTTTGTCTGACAGGGATGATATATGGTCAAACTAAATAAATGTAAAACCAACCAACAAATATTCTGACAGATTTGAAAAGTGGTTTTTGAACCAGACTGAAAGTGCCATGAATAATTGGATTCTATTTGGCTCGGACAAATATTTCAAGAGCCTCGACAGGAGTGTGTGATATGTGAAGGGAAGGGGGTTGATAAAAGGCATGAATGTGACTCATGGCGAATGCCAATTGCTTACACGCAAGGAAATGCAGTGGCTGAAAAGTGGGCATTGTCCGCGGCCGTGGCCTCCTGTGCTGCATCTGCTGATCATACTTTCATTTTTGTGCATCAGAAGAAAAGGGGAGTCATCTCCCCAGGACTCGTTCTGTCATCTGCAGCTTGTCTAAATCTACTGAAACTACACGAGCAAGCCATATTCAATGAGAGAGTATCCAGAGACACGAGGTTTGTTTTTTGACCTCTGTGGCTGGACAAAGTGCTCATTTGCATACGGCGGAGATGGGAATTTTCCACATGCCTGGAAGAATCAGCGTCTGCATTCGGTTTATGACATTTCTCTGCTCATCTCACAGGAAGCATATTTCTTCACTCTCACCTCTCATTGAAGCACCGGCGTGTGTTGACTGTTGTGGGCAGGCGGTGTTGCTGTGGGGGCAGACGCTGTGAAAGCAGGCACTGGGACGACCTGCCCCTAAGCTCCACGCAGGCTCTGCTGTCACTCAGCATAATGTGAAAGCTGACGGGACGTCTGTGCCCAACCTTGGACTCATGTCTACGTTTGGGAACCTTATAAAGAGCTTCCAGCCATGGCCATGACGCAGCTTAAATGCTTTATACAATTAATTCTATTACAGGAAATAGTCAGTGACTATGTTTTGCTGTACCACAGTAAGATACACTTGGATGAATCTAAGTACACTGGAAAACATTGTAAATGCTGTGTTTATTATAAATGAAGCTAATGCTAACCATGTGTATCTTCTGGTGCCATTTGAATCCACTGTTTTCTTTCCAAGCTCTCTTTTATTCCCTTTCTATTCTTATACGTTGTTCATCTGAAAAAAAAAAAAAACAGGTAGTGGTGTAATAAAATACTGATATATTGTAGTATTGCAATATTATTTTGTAATACTGTATACATTTTCATAAACACAATTCTGATTTGTAATTATTAGTTTACATGTAAAGACTGGTGGCAGACAGAGGTTAGTTAGATTTTACTATTCTAATTGGATGAAAAGTAAACTGTTCTTTAGATCAGATTTCATAAATATGATGGTGTTTTTATACTGAGGTAGTTTTCCTAAAATTTTATCTAAACAATCGCTGTATATTGCCTTGCTTTTAATATCGCAATATATTCCAATGTATTGATTTGTAATCCCTGTAATCCCTGTAATACATATAGTTTCACCATGTTATTTTCAATACAAAGCCCTAGTATTGGGGTCTATTTGGTAACATATGCTAAGGGACCTCAGTTGTTTATTAAACCATGAGTGCTTCATGTGTCTCTTAGAGCACAGAACAAAAAAACGTATCATGATGTAAAAAAAGAAAATAGAGAGTGAATTTTCTAAAAGAAAATATGATTTGCACAGCTGATTTGGTAGAACATTGGATGAAAAAAGGATAATCAGGTGATTGCTGGTCAGGATGGCTGTGGATTATAACTTGTAGACCTGCTTACATGAGGTTTGGTGATTGTAAGGACATAAGAACTCTTTGTCTTAAAAGTGTGTGAAAAAAACAGAAGTGAATGGAAAGAACAAGTGATGAAAAAACAACAAATAGATGAGTGCAGGGCAGGATGGCTGTGGATTAGAACTTGTGGACCTGCATCAAATGAGAACATGCAGTTTGGGAGTAAATGGGAGTAAAGAGGGATAAAAAGAGAACGAATAAGATTATAGAATATCTAAATGGTGTGCATCGTTTGAATAGAAAACAGCACAGTAGATGGGCATGCACTGTTGCAACCCATTCATTCTTAATGGGGAAATAAGTGTATGAAATTTTCAGAGACTGTAAAAAAGATGGACGCCGTGACGCCCTTCCCATTCATTCAATGAAAATGAAGCTAAAATCTTCCGCCATGTTGGCGATCCTGAAACCCGAGTCTGCGCAGTAGAGACCAGAGGAGGAAGAAAGACTGTGGAGAGACAGCCTACTCATTTGAATAAACCCGCCCTTGAGGGCTGCCTCCACAGAGCTATACACAGTCTATGGTCCCACCCATACAGTTATTGACCCCACCCCAGCTAGGTGTAACCCAGCTCTTTTACAATAACCAAACCTTTTTCAAATAGAGCTTAAAAAACAGTATTTTGTGGGGATATAAAAATGTAACAATATAAGAAGAGGTTAGCTGTTGCAACACTAGCTGTTGCATTTAAATAATGGAGGTAGAATTACAGTATATTGGAAAAAATGTGATTGAAAGTTGTCTGTTTTGCCATTGAAACCTATGGGGATGGGTGGGGTTACGCAACTTTCTGCAACCGAACAGCAGGGGGCGCCCGACCTGTGGTGACTTCACTTTTGAGAGACGATGCTCTGTCTAGCTATACACAGTCTATGGAAATTTACAAACCGTGCATCAGATAAAAAAGTGGAATATATGCCCAAATTACACAATCAGACCAAACTCAAATCTGGGGTTGGAAAGGTGTCTATCTCCTGTGTAATAATAGTAATAATATGAAGAACATTGTGCAGTGCTCAACAATAACTAGAATGCCGTAGGGCCTCATTCCCTTCTCAGTGGCCACTCGGCTCCAACAGGAGCAAATATCTTAGAACAAAAAAAAGAAGCAGTCAGTGAGAAACCCGCCTATATCCTTCTATCCGAAAGACACAGCCAGTGTAGCCACTCCACTAGAAATAACATTGTTGTAATACACAGGGATTTCCCAGATTATACAACTCGCTAATGGGATTAGGATGATGTATAGGTACGCGTGCTTCATATCAGAGAGACAGGGTTTGGGAAAGAGGCTTTAGAAAACAGTTGCTAAAAGAGGTATGTGTGTGTCACTCGCTGCTCTGGTAAACGCCCGCTTCTCTTTTCAAGCTCTTGCATCATTATCCGTCAATGCTACATCTGCTTTGTTACGTCGGGGCTGCTCTGCTCTCCAGCCACGGTGGAAGCGGCCACTCCTGCTTTTTTCTGCTCTGCATTTTCCTGTTCTGCATGTTCTGTGCTGCCATGCTTATGGATGCAGGCATTATGCATTGTCTCCAGTTGGCTGGCTCCGTAAGGGCTTGGTGAATATTGAGCACACTTCATAGCTCCTCTACTCCCTGCAGCCATCCACACTCTTACATCTTTGTTCAGAGGAAGCAGCAGGAGAGCTGCCTTCTCTTTGTTCTACTAGAGCTCTATTTTCAGCATTAATTCCAACAGCCATGATTCTATGCTGTGATGCATTCCCAAGGAGGACAGACGTGGAATCTGAGCTTTATGATCAGTGAGAGGCTCTAAGCCAGGCCTAGTTGACTCACGGATGTTAATTCACGGCTGCGGAGCGGGAGGAAATGGCCGAATACTGGTGCATTTACTCATATTTACAACCTCTTCTAAGACCTTCTTTGCTTCTCTGGGCTTTTCTTGTAGGACAGTGCTGGAGCTTTTGTAATGACTTGTGGGAGCTGGGCTTAAATGAATCTTGGCATAGTGCTTCTCATTCTCCACCGTAGGAGGTTTCTCTCCATGAGGAGCCATGAGTTTAATGGTGCCTTTCTAAAGGCATTATTAGGTGCAATTTGCTTTAAGCAGTGACTGATATTGTGGTCGTGACCCCTTTTCCAATGAAGGGTAGTGCTCCTCTTAGCCTAGCAGTCCTTTCATGGCTCTGTTCAATCCATATCATCCACACTGTCCTTAAATAGGAGACAAACGGTTGGTCAGCGGCGCAGCAACAGGGAACACAGCAAACACAGGTGTGAAACAGGATGGTGTGAAGCTGCGAGTCTAAAAGCTAAGCACACTTGATGCCATGATATCGGGTGAACCAGGGGGATGGGAACCAGAATGGCCTTTACTCCATGAAGAATCTGTTGTTTAGCCTGCTTACAATAATAAAAACACTTGGTGAATAATTCATAATGTGCTGAGCTGGCTGCTAAATGTCATAAGATTTTGTTCTACAGGCACATGAGATAGCTTCCCATCTCTCCTGTTATATGTAGGTGCTGCTATGAACATCTGATTTGAGCTGCCCTGACACCTTTGATGCATTATAGATGTGTTATTATGGGTTATACATTCATTCATGATCCCTCGTAAGGTTCTGCTTGGCTGAAAGTGTTAGCAGATAGCATGACATGCACTGCTGATGATGAAATATTGAGCTTTTTAAATTGGTGTCTCTGCAGACTGAGCATCTTATTGTGAGCGTGCCGGTGTGTGTGTGTGTGTGTGTGTGTATGTCTGTGCATTTGAGGACAGGATGCTTGCTCAGTGGTGCAATAATGAAGGCTGCTGAAGATGTGCTTATTATGTGATGCTATCTGTCTGCACAGCCATCCACAGGGCAGTAAGGTGCAGGTATTGGTTGCAGTCAGTAGTTGCCAAAACATTTTTGTATACAGTACCAATCAAAAGTTTGGACATGCCTTAAATTCAGTGGTTGTTCATTATTTTAAAATATGTATTGTAAACCTGCATTTCAGAATGCAACATATAGAATTATTTAGCAAACAAAAAGTGTTGGACAAACCAGAATATGTTTCATATTTTAGTTTCTTTAAAGCAGGCACCTCTTGCTTTATGAGGTATGAAGTCCCCTGGAATGGCTTTTAGTTAACAGCTGTGCTTGACAAACTTGTCAAGGGTTAATTACTTGAATTTCCTGCCTCTTAATCTGTTTCGGCGCACCTCTTCATGTGTTATAAAGAGAGTTGATATACAGCGAAAAGCCCTATTTGATTAATGCTCTAATCAATATTATGACAAAAACTACTCAACTAAGTGAAAAAAAATATATAGATATATTTTTTTTTACGAAATAAAGGTCAGTCAGTCCAAAAACTTTGAAAGTATCCACAAATGCAGTCGCAATAACCATCAAAAACATAGTGAAAAAACTGGCTTTTATCAGGATCACCCCAGGAATGGAAGAGCAAGAGTTCTCTCTGTTGCATAGGATAAGTTAATCAGAGTTATCAGCCTCATAAACCGCAAATTAACAGCGCTCCAGATGAGAGTATTGTCGTTTGTTTAACACTTTTAAATTACTACATGATTCCTTATATGGTACTGTATACATGCTTAGACACAATTCTCTGCCTGCATAAATCGCATCCAGGTGTTCATTAGGTCACACAGACTTGTTTTAGTACACCTACTGACTTACGGTGAACTTATAGAAACAAAGCTTCGACATGTAGCTGAAAGCTGAGCGCAGCCATTTTCAACAGCAGGGGATATAGCTAATTGCACAGGAGGCCAAAATGACTAAAATAGCTGTCTGAAATAGCTGCTCTCAGCTATAAGCTACATTGTGGAGTTTTGAACGGTATTTTTATAGTGCTATATAATCATAGGTGTGATTTGAGTGGGTTGTGTGATAAAGAAATGATTAGAGATTTGGGAGACTGTTGACTTCATGATTGTTTATGTTGGTCGACCGGCTTGGTCATGCTGGTTAACCAGCATAGTCTAACTTGTTATACTGGTGGTCTAGCAGCAAACCTTATGCTGGATATCAGCTATGCTACTGCTAATGAACAGCTATGCTAGTCAACAGCGATGCTACTGCTAGTCTACAGCTATGCTACTGCTGGTCATCAGCTATGCTAGTCAAAAGCTAATCTACTGCTAGTCAACAGCTATGCTAGTTAACAGCTATGCTACTGCTAGTCTGAAGCTATGCTACTGCTAGTCAACAGCTATGCTGCTGCTAGTCAACAGCAATGCTACAGCTCTCAGTCAACAACTATGCTACTGCTTGTCAACACCTATGCTACTGCTAGTCAACAGCTATGCTAGTCAACACCTATGCTACTGCTAGTCAACAGCTATGCTAGTCAACACCTATGCTACTGCTTGTCAACAGCTATGCTGCTGCTAGTCAACAGCAATGCTACAGCTCTCAGTCAACAACTATGCTACTGCTAGTCAACAGCTATGCTAGTCAACACCTATGCTACTGCTAGTCAATAGCTATGCTAGTCAACGCCTATGCTACTGCTTGTCAACAGCTATGCTACTGCTAGTCAACAGCTATGCCAATCAACACCTATGCTACTGCTAGTCAACAGCTATGCTAGTCATAATCTATTCTACTGGTAGTCAACAGCTATGCTAGTCATCCACTATGCTAGTCATAAGCTATTCTACTGCTAGTCAACAGCTATGCTAGTCAACAGCTATGCTAGTCAGCTAATATAACAAGCGTGTCAGGCTGTTTTTTCAGCAAGGTTGACAGATTTACTGCTAGGAAAAGGGTGTGAATTTATACAACCATTTTTTAAAAGACCATACCTTGGTTAGCTTTTAGCCTAGTACCAACTTGCTTCCCCATGTTTGGCTTTGTTTACTGGTAAAAAAAAAGATAAGCCAGCACCTTCCCTTTCTGATGTGTTTTCAGCTCCAGTTTGCTAGTCAGCTGAGGTAGTTTAGTTTGTTTTTATGGGAGCATGTGTAAGATTGGCTTTAATTTTAGTCAAGTAATAAGACTCTCTAGCTTCTTCAGCTTTTTGTTATGCTGTGCTAAGTTAGAGGACAATGTTCCAATTTAGGATTCTTTTAAGAACTGTAAACTTTTTTGTACGATAATAAAAAACATAAAATAAGTTTTAGGACATACTGATTCATTCATTGTAATTAAATATTTTAACAATGCATTTAGGGATGCAATCACTTATAATTATCAAAGCAGAATTGATTGTGATTGAGTAGGTGAGTTTAAAGGAACTATAGCTGTGTTTGTGTGGTTTAGCTCCATTATCTCAATTTTCTCAGGTTCTTTACATAGAAAACAGGATTCCAGTTCTGGATCACAACTCGGCAGCTCCGTCCAAACACTAAAAATTATATTGACTTCTCTTAGAAAAGAAGGATCTCCTGGAAATGAAACGCAAACCTAATAAAACCTATTTACACTGTCCGTTTTGATTTATCCCTTTTCTTCCCTTCTGTTCTGAACATCCTGAGGAGCATTTGGGATTAATCTAAAGTCTTACATGTGTGCACCATATTTTTTATGGGTCCCTCTCCCTCTCGCCAATACTTTCCTCATAGGGTGGGCTTAGGATTCATAGTGACCCACTTGATTTCGGAGCAGGATGCCACTTGAATGATTCAGACATGTCAAGTGTGCTCATAAATAATGAAGGCAACACGAATTGTGGAGTAAATATTTCATGGCATGTGAAAGTGAGCAGAGATGCTTGGCGGTTTGGCGGGGTGGGGGTAGGGGGTGGTTCCATGGTCAGTTGGGAAGTGTGTACGGACGGGAGGAATGAAGGGATGGAGAAATGAAGGATTCTTGACATGTGATGTGAAGTTGTGTCTGCCCTTGGGCTAATATGATGAAGAACAGAGGAGATATTGCCTCATAAGAGCTGTTATCACAGTACTACTTTAAAATCCTTTAAGGCCTGAGGACGTGTATGTGGGTCTGTATATAGAACCATCTGAAATTGATTTTCCACCAATCCAAAAGACCCTTTAACCAGGCACAGATTTAACTCAACCTAGCATCAAAATGGTTTCTTCGGTTGTAATGGAGTTATCATAGAGTATACAGAACAGGGTCTTATGTTATTATATTTTGGTTTAGTTGAGCATTCAGAATTAGAAAAGTACATTACCGATTAACAGTTAAAACAATAAAACAACAGGGCAGCAATGCAATACCAATGCAATACCTTCCAAAAAAAATCTTTAATCCCCTATGACATGGTGTTGCTCTTAGGCAACAATGCATTTTTAACTGGTAGTAATATTTTTTTTTTATTCTGGGGGAGGAGAAATACCTTACGGAGCAATCACATATGATGATAATATAATTTTTTGCTCATTAAAATAAATGAAAAAATATATATATATATATCTTCATGAAACATGAGTATGTACAGACACACACACATATTTGTATAAACCTATTTATTTTTTGTTTATTCAAATAGAATGTTTTCTCCAAGTTATACAGAACCCATGTTAAAACCCATGTAACATACCACTTGTAGGATTTTTATTAAATATGCCTTCACCCAAAAAAATAAAGTCATACCATAGAGGGTTAAAAATCTAAAAATTAAAAATAATAAAAAAGTATTTTATATGTCATTTTGAAGCATTTCTAATAGTCAATTCATCATGAAACAACTGCCAGATTCACAATATGTCGAACAACGCAAAGAAACAACAATGGAAATTCACAATTTGGGTGTAAAATTAATGATTTCTTTAGTAAACCAATGTGTATATTCTTTGGCATCAGTCCACATAGATCACTCCTGCCTCTGTAAACATAGCATTTTTAATGCATGCTTTTGCTTTATTTTAATGGTCAGAAGACATCTGGACATGAAACTCCAGCTTTCTTCAGCTAAAATGTTATTTTTGGTGGTTTAAATAAACATTTCCTCATTAGGCCTGTGCCCTTAATATGAAAGTAGTGATATGATTGCCTCAATTAAAGGGAAATTGCATTGCGCTCCTAAGTTGATTTCCGTGTGTCAGATTTGAATAATGATCATTACTGCAGTGTGCTCGAAAGTGGCAGACAGGCGCATGTTTGGCATACTGATGACAACCCAGCTCTCAGCTCGACTGCTGCTGTAGCTGCTGGAGAGAAGGAGCACAGTGCTCTCTCTCCACAATTGGGATCCATCACCCGTGCCCATATTAAGCAGTGTAATGGCCCTCTTGCTCAGACATTGATTTCCTGCATGATATAATGCATGTGGTTGGAGGCGAGGCGCAGTCAGAGCATATTGGAAAAAGGAGGAAGAGAGGAAGAGGGGAAGAGGGGAGAGTGAGCTGTGGCTGCTGGAGTAAGAAGGGGGTTGGGATAGGGTTGTGTCACACAAACACATGACCTGAACTTCGCCTCAGGACATCTGATGGCTTGCAGCATGACACACGTCAGATTGATGGTCTGCTGACAGGTTAGCTGGAAGTCTTTTGGCAAGGTCGCTCTGACAGGAGCTTTCAGACCGGCTCTGAAGGGCCACATGTCCTTCAGGGCTATCATTGGTAGAGCCCTATAGCCTGAATAACTGAATACCTGTGAGATGTAGAAATACATAATGAACTTTACTGTATGTAAGAAGGTCTAGGGTGTCCATGGTGTACTATGGTTGATGTAGTGTAGTGTAGGGGCTAACAACATTGCCCTACCTGTTACTGACTAGGGTTTGTTTTTTGATAATTAATAAGATCCCTGGGCAAGACTCCCAACACTGCATTAGTGCATATCACTGCATATCACTAAGAGCAAAAGTCAGTTGCCATGAATATATATATATATAATGATACATAAATTTTAATTAGCTAACATGTATTTTTTTTTATAATTGTCTTTGCAGTCAAAACAAATGGGAAAAATCTGAAATTCAGATGTGACATTTACCTCATGTAAATGTCAACATAATTCACTATTCACAGTCTATATAGTTGATTGTGTAATTAGAAATCTATTTTAACCACATTATATCACACTGATTAATATGATTTTTACTGCTTGGACAAAAATCACTAATTTGAAATATCTAGATTAAGAAATACAGCACAATAATCAGTGTAGACACATTATTTGAATGATAGGCCTGAATTGTTTTTTTTTTAAATTGTAACAAAGATGGGTTAAACTAAAATTGAAAAACATTTCACTCAGACAATATTAACATAACTACATATTACTACACATTTTTCGCACTATAAGGCGCACTTAAAATCCTTTAATTTTCCCAAAAAATTGTCAGTGTGCCTTATATTCCGGTGCGCCTTATGTATGAATTATGCCAGTCAGGTTGTAAGGGGCAGTAAAGCCACACTACAGAAGTGCAGCAATATACAGGAGTTTCAGTAAAGTTTATCCAGTACCAAGGCTGGAGCAGTATTAGAATTAGCCGCTAACCACGCAAAGTGCTTGCTCTTTTGCCGTTCAGAGGTGAGTACTATCGGCCTGTAGCCTGCTGCTAACCCTGGCTAGAAACTGCGAACTGCACTAAGTGCTAGCTCTTTTGCTGTATTTTGGACTTGGCATTGTATTGGCATGTATTTTGGGCGTGGCATTTACCATGGTAAAACAACCTCTGTGGGATGAACCGCTAGCTAATATCGCACTGGCTTACCTTTTAGCCGCTAATGCTAACGCTGCTAAGTGGAAATCTGTAAATCTAGCTTTAAAGAAAGCACTTCACTCACCCAAATAAACAGTTTTCAGGAGAGAAATCTGTGTAGATTAACATTCAGTGCTTGTTTGAATTTAAAAGAAAATGTTTTTGTTTTTTTTACTTTAGTTACCCCCCTACTACCACCCAGAAGCAAAACCTGCTGAATAAAAAGGAATAAATGGCAACACCCATGTTCCTTACTAGTGTTGCTTAAACCGCTTTATAATCGGGTGCACTTTATGTACGAAAATAGACCAGAAAATAGACGTTCATTGATAGTGGGCTTTATAATCCGGTGCGCCTTATAGTGCGGAAAAATATGGTAGCTTGCTAAACCAGCAGCTAGGTTTGTCAGTCATGTGACTGTACAGTGCAAGAGCAATCAGCGGGTTTCGTATAATTGTTTTTTGTGAGTAATTCACATAACATCTGTTGCATCTTAAACTAAATGAAATCATTGGTTATTGGCCTCTAGCAGTACCACTGTGGTCCACACACCTATCTAGACTCATAAACATCCCTCTCAATTTATGCATGTATGCTATCTTGTCTTTTTTTCCCTATGAACATATTTACTAATGTATCTTTATTTCTGTGTCTTACAGATTTGTGTGTGTGCTGTGATGAGCCCCTGAAAACCTTTCTCCCCTCTGGCCAGCTGCCCTGGATGAGCAGGGGCTCTGGTGACAGCTTTGGCCTCCTGAAACAGAGCTACAGCAGACCTGCCATGGCCAGTGGTAACTAAACATCTCTCACCACCATCTCGCTTAATCCTCAGGATATCAGTGACCCAGCACACTGCAGCATGATTCATTAGGGTATGATTAATTATAAGCCTCATATTGACACCTGGCTTTGCATGTCTGTTTAGCCATGCCTGGTGTTGAAGGAGGAATGCTAACTGAAGGAAAGGTCTCAAACTATTAAGTAAACATGTTATACTGTGTTAAACTCTTAAAACTGCTGGGGGTAAGACTTCCTGTGGATGCAATATCAAATGGAATCTATGAACACATTCATAAGCCATCATAAACATGGTTTTACATATATATAAACATGCTGTACACTTTGTAGTAATGCTTATTATGTATTATGAATTGTTAACAAAATGCGTTACACTGGCATTAAAGTAGTACGTCCCATTACTTTTCTATGTCCCACGAAAGCTATACTGCCAGGGCTGCTTGTCTGTTCACATGGACAGTTCTATGGAGTGAGTAAAAATCAAAACTAAAACGTGTTTGGTGCTAATTCAAAAGAAAAAAATATAGCAAATATATATTTTTAAATTTACTTGGTTACTTTATTATTTTTTGAAGTTATTTAAAAAATATTTCAGTTTGGATTTTTTTGTGAATTTTGCTGATAAAGTCTTTAGGAAACTCTAGTTTGCTTTTGCTTAATTTTTTTGGTTCTGAGTTTTAGCACAGTTTTCTCGGGTGGGCGGGGCTTTTCTCCATTGGTCAGCTGATTTTGAACTGACGGGTCCCCTGAACCCTCGTGTGAGACCTGCCACACCCACCCCGCCAGGTTCAAGCTTTTTTCCAAACACAGGGAGAGAACAGGTTCCAGTGCACCACAGCATATAAGTTGTTTATATGTGATAACATGTTATTATATGTTGTGCCAAAAACACAGTTCTTTAAAAGAGTTATACTTAAAATACTTTATAGTCAGACGGATGGAAAATTGACATTTGAATATTTTGTTAAATGACTTTACAAGCTTAAACTAAAAGTAACAGCTTTTGTGTATTGGGACAAATGGAACTTATTAGCTCAGAAAATTAAGTGTAGATAGAGTGTAATGATTCTAGGAGAATCTTTAAAAGTGATTAAATGCTGGGCAGTGATATAAAAAATCAGTTTTATCCAGATCTATTATAGTATGATTGACAGAATCACAGTAATATTTAATTTTGTATTGAAATGCTTTCTTAATTGATACCCTAATTTTAACAAATGTTTTCCCTACCTCTCTTAGATTTGGTAACGTGTAACATTTTCTCAACTCATTTTCTCAATTAGTATTGGTATTATATAAATTAATTTGGTTCTATTTCTTTTAAAATTAAACAGATTTCTAAAGATTTCTAAAGATTTCTGAAAGGAAATATAACGTTTTTAATTTGTTCATTTTGATCTTGAAAACAGTTTGAACCTCCTAGTCAGTGATTAGCATTGCATTGATGTTGTTATATAACCCAACACTGTAATTCAAACCCTTCAAATTTGATTCAGCAGTAGGTCACAGTAGCAGAAAGGCTGTTCAGAGAAAGTGGGTAAACAGTGGACGTGGGTTGTGAAAGTCACACTCAGTGTTCCTAAATAAACAGCAGCAGGCTGATCTATAGCTGCCACCTGTTCGCTAGAGGAGAAAGTGTACCAGCTCGGTTGTTTTTTTTGTGCGTTAGCTCGATGTGAAGTTGTTTACAATAAAACCTTGCTGGGCTTAATGATCTCTTTTCCCTGAGAGCAGTTTTGCGAAATAAAGTTCTCTGTTCTCTTTCAGCGGCAGACGGCATTGGGAACATTGGGGGTTTGGGAACAGAGCAGAGCCACCTCAGCGTGCCTGTGGCGGACCCTGGCGCTTGGGCTACAGCCATGAACAACTTGGGCATCGTGCCCATGGGCCTGACCGGGCAGCAGCTGGTGTCAGGTAGAGTCATACATCTTGGGCCTATAACCAGTCTAAGCCTTTCACCAGCCCCAGTGGACTTCTGCATTGTAACCCCAGCTCCCTCACCCAGACACAGGAGCCGGCTGTAGCCTAAAGGGAGGTTCATATATTCCTCTAGGCAAACCGCTCAGGCACTGGACACCCAAGCCAAATATGTGACCTTTAGAAGCAATACTAGACATTGGATTTTATGTTAAACCATGTTCCAGTCTGTTGAGCTTTATTCTTTCGCTGAGGTACCCAGTTGTTTCAGCTCTAAAAGGCTGAGGCCCTCGAGTGCTCTGGAGGCACACGCTGCCCAGAAAAGCTCTGTCTGGGTCCTTACATCCAATTTCCACTTGAAAGAATCATTTATAAAGGTGTTGGTCTGCGGAATGCTGCCTCTCTTTGGCCAGGTCTGTGGAAACTAGAGAATCATGAGCTGAAGGATGGTGAACTGCTAACGGAATAACTATAATCAGGCTGCTGGCACCGTTAATGTGCTTTTTCTTATTTATAAACACACCCATTTCACTAGGAGCACTGGGCTGTCTGGGACTGTGCTTCAAGTGAACAGCAGAGTGAATGATAGGGAAGCCATGTAATTGGCTTTCCTCTCAGACTGTGTTTTGTGCTCTTCCTGCATTTATAGCAGTAGACAATCTCATACAAATAGAGTCCCTGCTTAGAGTGCAACCTATTGTAATTACCATCACGCCAAGGAGCCACAGCAGATCCAGGCAAATTAAGCAGGGATTAAAATGCAAATGCATGAGCAGATTCTAGAGATTGTGCATATTTAAAGAGGCCTGGTATAAGTTGGATCAGCTCACGTTTGAAGTATATGCTGGATGTTTTTAGTACATAGGCTTGTGCTTCAGTCTCAAAACCTCTAAAGAAGTACACTTTGTTCAATATAAAAGTTTTGCGTAAGGTTGAAGGGATCTTTTCTTTTATTTAAAAAATAGCTAATTTTTTTCAAATATATTTTGGTATAAGTATTATAGTGTTTGCACAGATTTTACTGCCCTGAAAATAAATGTAAAAGAATCATTGGTTTACGTGTTTGATCTCTCTAAATCAGTGGTTCTCAGACTGTGGTGCATGTGTACCACTGGCGGTATCTAGGACATCGCAGGGTGGTATGCCAGATTACCTCAGGATGTATGCACAAATCTTTTTTATTTGTTCTTGATCAGTGCGTTATTATGGAAGTATAGTATTATTATACCAATGTTAGTTCTGACCATGCAGTGTGATTGGCTGAGAGGTGTTCTATGAGTGCTGTTATCAGCCGGTAATGCACTGTAACTGAAGCTCTCCATGTATTACTCCACCACATACAGGTAACCTAGCAACGATGCAGCGCTTACAATCCAAACAGCGCAGCTACAAACAGAGCATGGTCCACAGGTCCTACCATAGAACCATGTGGAACCCCATCATTTCCAATAGCAGAATAATTAACCTATGGTTTAAGGGAATACACTACTGTTATTACCCTCATTCTCAAGTTTTCTGTTATGTCTCAGTTGGTGCACTGCGCTGACCGTAATCAATGTTCTGCTCAAAAGTGATCAAAGCACACACATTATCTACATTAGGTAGTTTTTAGAAATGACAAAAAGTTTGAGAACCACTGCTGTAAATGGGGCTGGTTGTCACTATTTTGGCACATCTACAAATAAAAAAAAAACTGAGATTTAATTTTTTTTGCAATATCACCCAGCCCTGCTTTTAGCATTTCATAACTTCATAACACTGTCTTTAAATATAATTGGTTTCTTTTCATGTGTACGGTGTGTACATCAAGTATCTGTATATTTTCATAGGAATGATCTGATATTAGATAAACACACACACACACACACACACACCTGGCAGTGCAGACCCAGTCACACTGGAAAAAAGGATCTTTGAGAACAAACAGTACCAACCTACAGGAGCCAGCAGGAGCATTGTGATATTTACAAAAGTTCCATCTTCAAAAGAAAGACTGGAAAAAGCAAAAGCATCTGGGCTCTGTCAGGGTTTTAAGTATATTCCGTAATGTCTGCAAAGGTTTTGTTCTGGTCTCTTTAAACCAGATTTTCTAGGACAGTTGTAAATATTACAGGAATTGCTTTTGACGCACTGTATTAAACAGCTTCTGAACTTACTGCACACAAAGCAGCTTTGTACTATTTGCACTTGTGTATATATTTTTATTTTTAATACTTTCAGTTTCAGCTGATTGTAACTGTTTATTTTCGTCGCTGCGTTTGAACATTTGATGCTTCGTGCAATTATTTCTCAGTCTACACTTATCCAGCAGGATTTGTAAAGAAGCACAAAGAAGCCGGCTCTAAATATAGCGGATTTTCTCGCCGTTGGAGTTGCTATTGTTAAAGCTCCATTTTGAGCGCTATTAAATGAGCACACTGGGAGATTTGGAGTCAGAATGGGTGTAAGCCCTGAATGGCTGAACTCATGGATTTATGCAAAGATTCAGGAAGCCCGAGCTGAGTTGATGAAAAAAAACAATACAGTAGAAACGCTGGTGTGCACTTGTGATGACCTATTTAGCCACTGCTGCGTTTTATCTAGGAAACAACTCCCTGTGTGTTTGTTACGGTGCAGTCTGGACTGACCGTGATGTCTGAGGATGGAAGCTTAAGAAGTCTTAGATTTAGCTGAATTTATCTCTTTGGTCTTGAGATCTGCATAATCTCTCGATACTGATGTTACTTATTAATGAGCAGGACTGTTGGGATTCGCACATTGGGAATGCATATTCAGAATATAGAGATTAATGCAGACATTAAACATGTATACTGAGTCCATGTTATATTTGGGAAAGGGCAGAAATCAGAATACACTTACTTTTTTTACATTTTTGAAGCAATATTTAAAAAAAAAACTCTCTAGATAAAAAAAAATGACTTCATAATTGCTATTGATTGGTGCCAGTGTGATGGGCAGGCAGTCTATTTCAAATGTGTTTTTTTTTTCCTTTCAAATAAGTTCAAATCACTTTCCCATTTCAGCACAAAAACTGCCACCACTTTGTCTGGAGTAAACTGTTTTTCAAAATATAACAACATTCAATGCATTGTATTCAACGCTGTAGACTTGAGTATCCTCTGATACATTGTTAAAGAACGTGTCCCATTGAAACATGCTGAAAGTCTGATTACTAGAACATTCCAGTTTCACAGATTAAGCTTTTTCTTAAAGAAAAATACGAATAAAACAACAAAAAAAGTAGTAGCACAGAAAGTGTGAACTTGCTGAAAGGAAGGCCTGGTATACACAGTGCAGCATAGATTAAAGGTAAACACCTTTAGAATAATAGAAGATAGCCGGATGCATGAATGAGTACATACTGATGGTGACAAAATAAAAAAAATGCACACCCAGAATACAAATAGGTGATGCCAGGAGCTAAAGAAAACAGTTGGAGATTTACTCATCATGGTTTCACTGCCTAAACATAGGGCACGTAAACTCGTTTCCAGGCCTTAGAAATGTGCTTTACCCCAAACCATCAGTAGCCAATAAAGTTAGTAGTGGGCGTGGCTATGCCAGATTATATCTTGTGTGTAGACGTTTGAACGCAAACCAATTACATTGCGTCTGCAAGAAATAATAAAGAATTTCTAAATAGCTTGTTTATTTGGTTTAAAAACACAATGAAATGTTTAGACGCTACAAAGAATTTACTTTTCTTCAAAAAAAAGCATGTATTTTTGTAAATCCAACAGAAATTAAAAACCCTTGCTTGCTTCTTGCAATTATTTCTTAGTCTACCCCTTTTTTAGCTTGATATAATGTATCCTGTCAAGATACAGTAAATTAGATTTATTCTAAATGTGTTGTCTTAAATCTAAAACACATAGTGTATCCTGTCAAGATACAGTAAATGATATGCATGCCCAATACATATTCATTTTTAATGTGTTTTAATTAGGGCTGTTAACATTAACAAGTTATCGCATGCAATTCATCTGAAAACTATTCAGATTATTTTTTTTCCTCAAATGATTCACTTGACAAAGTTTACAGAGCCTGGTTGATGTATTTAGCAGTTATATTTAGCAATGTAGCACAGCGTTGTTTACTGCCCTTTTCAGAAGATAAATTTCCTTTTATATATATCTGAAATATATGCTCTTTCTCAAACGAACACGTTTCCTCTTTCTGTCTTGATGAATGTGGAATATGGAGCTACACTAACATTTATTTCCTCCATTAAACTCTCTATTCAATTCAGTAACTCACATTAACACACATTAAAAGATAAAAAAAAAAAACATTAAAACTACAGTGAGCTGCTATTATGACTGACAGGCACACTTATGATGTTTTTTTACATTCATATAATTATTTTTACATTCATTTTTTTTTTTACATATTTTTTTATTAACAGCTTAGTCTTAAGGAGAAGAAAAGGTGTAATAATCATATAATTCTGTTGTGATTAATCTTATTGTATATTTTTTTAATTATTTTACTCGACCAGTTCTAATATAACACTTCCAGGTCAGTTGATGTCTGAGCAAACTTGCTGAACTTTTACAAGAGAAATATAAAAAAAAGAAACACCAACACCACAAAGGTGAAAAGGACAGAATTTCACCTCCAGAAGACCCTCAGATGTGCTCTCACGTAGCTTCGCTCTTATTACGAGTAGCCCTTCAGTCTGCACAGTGGCTGCTCTCAGCCGAGGCGGCTGATTAAGTTTTTGTGTTCCTATCCGAGTTACACATCATCACTGTGGCTGCTGGGGAAGTGCAGGTCTCCCAGATGCACCATGATGAGCGATGGCTGGAGGTGTTTCTCATGGCCAAGGAGTACAGGAAGAGAAAGAACTCCTTATGGAACTGATATTTGAAGTGGCCCACAAATGGTTGATAATGGTATCTGTGGAGGCCTCTGATTGATGACATCTCGCCTCCCTGCTAATCACGGGCAGCTGTTTTCTGTGGAGCAGCTCTGACTCTTGGAGACTTCACGGTGGATCTAATTTCTGTGGAAAGGGGAAAAAAAAGATAATAATAGCAAATAAAAGCCGTCCTTCAGTGTCTGGCAGCAAGCGAGGAGCTCCAGGCCAAAAGAATGAGCAGTCCTTGAATCATTCTCAGAGGGAGGAAAAACAGCGCTAACAAGTGATGAATGCAAGGCATTTCTATGTGCAATTTACCTGTTAGAATCATCACGCATTATATTTTCTGAACCCTGTAAGGTTCACACGGATCTGCTGAGGAACACATGCATTTCATATGACCGCTAGAATGGTGGTCTCTTTTTCTTCTGATATGCTGGAAGAGTTGTAATAGTTGAAATTTTATATTCTGATATAATGAGACAAAATCATGAGACAAATAGGGTGTGGAGCTGGTTTAGCATATGATTTATGTTCTGAAATCTGTTGCTGTTGCTGTGGCCTGCTATGAAAATGAGGAATGATTCTGGAATGATTTTCTTTTTGGAACTATTTAGTATTTAGTATACACATATATTTAGTATACGTGTATAAGGAAATGCTGTGTGTAGTTATTTTAATGTACTTGTTTTAATTACTTTGTTACTTGTAACCTGTAGCATATTAACAATTATCATCATTGCAAATTGTAGCTGTTTTATTAAACACTCAGAAAGAAACAGGAAGTGGTGACTTGCTCTTACAGCCTTTAACACTTAGATCTGGCAGGTACACTGCAACATAGATTAAACATCTGGAGATAATGGCTGCACACTGACGGTGATTCATTTTTGACTACAGCTATTTTGTTTGATATATAGCATATTAGGCCGGCAACTAATGACTATTTTAGTAGTTAACTAATCTGCTGATTATTTGCTTAATACGTCGAATAATTGCTATTTTTTTATTCATGCCCTCCATTTGTACCTTCTACTGGTGAGGAGGGCTAAACATTTAGGCCTCAAAAACAATTTTGCACTACATTCATTTTGATAGATTGATGTTTCTATATTAAACTAAACATTACAAAGGCTGGAGGGTTTTTTCCCATTAGATTCTAGGATAATACCTCCCTGAAATGATTGTTTGTCTAAGAAAATAAAGTTTTTTTTATTAAAGTCTGCAGTTACTTTACTCTATAACATAATGTTAATGTAATGAGTACAGTACCTCCCTAACACTTACTTCCTAACACCAGCTAACATTAGTCCCTCCCACACTGAAACCTCATTGGCCAGCTAAGCATGAGGAGAGGTCAATCAGGATGCTCAGGATTTGTCACTCTCTCACTACGTATGTGTCTTTTCCTCTCTCGCCCTTTTTTCTCTCGTATGCACTCTCTCTGTCCTGTCTAAGTACACTAAATTCTACTTATTCAAAATGCATTGTTTTAAACAAAGCACCTAGTATATCCTTGCAGGCTACAGCAAATGACATGTATTTAAATAAAATATGTTCAGGTCAGTTGATGCAGTTGATGAGTAAACATGCTAATATTTTGATATCAGGAGAAAAAAACAACACAACAAATATGAAGAGGACAGCAGTTCATATACCTAAAGGCAGAGTACTGGTCCTCAGCTGTGAAAGTGAGATCTTTTTCTTTTGAAATGGTTTTCTGTTGGGATTTAGGACAGTACTTACATTTTAAGGAGATGGCATGCAGTCATTCTTCACAAATGTGCAGCAGTGGCTCTGTTTCTGCTCTTTTCTGCTCGTGTTTTGGCAGCATTAAGATAGAAGACTCTTTTTTTTTTTACAGTAAAAGAAAATCAATGAAAAATAAATATTTGACTACTTTCCATAAGAGGAGTACACTAAGATAGACTGAAATTGCTCCTACAGATGCATAACACTAACTCCACTCCCCACAGTTTATTTTATATATAGTATTTACTTCTAAGTAAATTCAGGGACTTTTCTGTTCCATATCCTACATGGCTTAGTGTTATTGCAATGTGAGGAAAATGATTTAAAGAATATGGATTTACTTTTTCTGGAATTAATAAGGCAGAGGGAGGTGGGTCTCTGAAAACTTTGTGCTTCTTTGTTGTTCTGCTCTAGCAGTTTAATAGTTTAGCTCCTAATCAATGGCTTCATTAATAACTCTTTATTTTGTGTGTTTTTCTGCCTCCTCAGACTCCATTTGCATTCAGGGTTTCGACCCCAACTTAGGAATTATCGCCCCCATTAACCCCATGATGGCAGGGATCAGTCTTGTGCCTCCCCCACCTGTGCCTCCGGAGCTGCCTGTCATCAAGGAAATCATCCACTGCAAAAGCTGCACGCTCTTCCCTCAAAATCCCAGTAAGACTTTCTTCATGCTGCTGTCTCATCACAACTTAAAGCTTCACTACTATAGTTAGGATTGAGATTTTGTGCTCGTGGGCTCCCCCTACAGTTGTAGAGTCTCTTTCTCATTTTCTGGCTTTCACAGACATATTCGGTCTCTTTTTCAGCTTCTGCCAGAGTGTCTGTATGTTAGTTTGTAAAGAATGAACCAGTAGTCCTTGTAGAACTGTTAGAACTAAAGCTTGGAAAGCAGGTCGCAGTTCTCGCGAGCATTGGTCGCGGCCGCCTCGGAAAACTTACAGAGTCAAACACAAGAACACCGTTATTTCTCCTATTACACCTCAATGCAGAGCTGCAGTGAGTTTCAAGTTCTAATTTTACTTCTTTAAAAAGATCAAAAATCAAGGAAATCCTACCTTGTGCTGCTTTAAATGAAACAAAAATCATAAAAAAATGTATCAGTTGTATATTCTGTATGATTTTTAATGTTTGTCTCCTTTTACATTGCAGATCTACCGCCTCCATCCACAAGAGAACGGCCTCCAGGCTGTAAAACAGTCTTCGTTGGTGGACTTCCAGAGAATGCGAGTGAGGAGATTATCCGAGAGGTGTTTGACCAGTGTGGGGAAATCGTCGCCATCCGCAAAAGCAAGAAAAACTTCTGTCACATTCGTTTCAGCGAGGAGTTCATGGTGGACAAAGCCCTTTATCTGTCTGGTTCGTATTAAGCTTTTACAATAACGTACACACACACACAATCACAAATTAAGCACATGGCCATACAGACAGTCTTTACAAACATTAGTGAAAGAATAGCTCGTTCTGAGTTACTGAATTCATGAAGTGTCAGACCATGCAAAGAGTTACAAACTTTTCTAGTGCAGAATAGTTACTAATGCTCTTACTTTTTCCATTACTAAATGAAATCATAATTCAAAAACCAATTAAGCACCTAGCCATGCGGGCTGCCATTACAAACATTAGTGACAGAAAATCTCATTCTAAAGACCTTACTGAATTTGTGAAGTGTCAGACCATGTAAATGCACAGAGTTTTAAACTTTTCTACTGCAGAAAAGTTGCTAATTCTCTGCTGACTCAATAACTGCAGAGTTTCAAAGCCTCTGTTAGAGCTGCAAAGAGGGAACTAACTCTGTCATAATGCCTCTGGATTTAGAATTGGATGTAATAGAAGCTCCAATAGGTGAAGTGTGTATGAGTTCCAATACTTTAGTCCATTCAGTCTATGGCAAAGTCTGCACCTTTATCATTTTTAATATTAGTTTTCCTGAATGTGCTTTAATAAAATGTAGTGAGATAAGGCTCACCCATGCTAAATAACATTGCTAACTGAATCTATCTATCTATCTATCTATCTATCTATCTATCTATCTATCTATCTATCTATCTATCTATCTATCTATCTATCTATCTATCTATCTATCTATCTATCTATCTATCTATCTATCTATCTATCTATCTATCTATCTGTCTATCTATCTGTCTGTCTATCTGTCTGTCTATCTGTCTATCTATCTATAACCTGAGAAAACATAAAAAAGATTTTAAATGAGACTTTTATCTATTAAGGGAAAAAACCCTTTGTGGCAACAATCGCAATCAAGCTTTTCCAATAACTTCCAACGAGTCTTTCACATGTCTATGGAGGTATTTTGGGTAGCCCTTCTTTGCAGAATTGTTTCAATTCAGTCATATTGGAGGGGTTTCCAGCATGAACCACCCGTTTAAGATCATGCCACAGCACCTCAATCAGACTTTGACTAGGCTACTCAAAAACCTTCATTAAATTGTTTTTTTTTAAAACATTCATAGGTGGACTTTCTGGTGTGTTTTGGATCATTGTCCTGCTGCAGAACCCAAGTATGCCTGAGCTTGAGGTTATGAACCGATGGTCAGACATTCTCCTTCAGGATTTTTTGATAGAGAGTAGAATTCATGGTTACATTAATTACAGCCAGTTGTCCAGGTCCTACAGCAGCAAAGCAGCCCCAGACTGTCATACCACCACCACCACCATGTTTTAAGTTCAGTATTATGTTCTTTTTCTGGAGGGTAATTATTTTTTTCACATAGGGCCAGCTGTGTTTAGATAGCCTTTTTTGCTTTGGTTAATAAAACTATTATTTAAAAACTGCTTTTTGTATTTTTTTTTGTATTTTCTTTGTCTGATATTAAAGTTTGCTTGATAATCTGAAAAATGTTAGGGTGACAAAAAATATAAAGAAATCTGTAAGGGCTATTACTGGCAAATACTTTCTCACAACGTATTTATACTTGCACTCTTATTCTCTGTAATGAATATGCCTTTGTTTCAGTACAGGAATGTGGAAAGTGGTGTCAGTGTGGATGAGTAATGGCTCTGTTTGATGCGGGTTATGTTAGGCTACCGGATGCGCATCGGTTCCAGCACAGACAAGAAGGATTCGGGCCGCATTCACGTGGACTTTGCTCAAGCGAGGGACGACTTGTACGAGTGGGAGTGCAAGCAGAGGTTACTGGCGCGAGAAGAACGTCATCGCCGTAAAGTCCAGGAAGACCGCCTGAGACCCCCTTCCCCTCCCCCCATCATGCACTATTCCGAGCATGAGGCGGGCCTGCTGGGCGAAAGACTGAAAGGTATGGATTTCTTCCGAAAGTGCTGTCGTGATCACTGCGGTTTTGTGTCATCAGGAGATTTATCATCATTACTGTAGTGGAGGAACACAGTGCAGGTGGGAGATCTCCCCAGCTGCTCTCTGGGATGCTGTACGGGGTTTACAGGGTTCACAATAGTCTGATGGCCTGTTTGGTCATTTGGATTTGTTTGTATGCAGTTTTAAACACCTTGCCTGGCGATTCTCTGATGATGTAACAGGCGGCACTGTAATGAATGGCTGTCTGGCTCTAAGTCCCTCGATGCTCCACAGAGTAGTCCCCTCCACTCCCTGCAGCTGCCACCCAAACAGCCCCAGCTGTTGTTTGTTCTGTAGGGCTGGTGCACTTATGCATTCAGCTAGTCTCGTTAATGCTCTATAGTGACTATTCACTGGAAGGCCTCCTGACCCTGGACTAAACACGGCGCCAGAAGGCTATAGGGTGACAAGGATCTTCCAGAGTTCAGTAGATAATATTTGACTTGTTTTTAGGGTGGGCAAGGCTTGGTCAGCTGTGCTCTCATTTATAAACAGCTAAACAGCTTTGGTTTATTCTGGACAGATGTAGTCGAATGCATAATTAATCAGACGCGGAGCTGCCCAGGTTTAGCCAGGAATCTGGAGCATTGTAGCATATTGTACTGCGCAGAAACCTTGGGCAGTCTGCAAAAATGTTAAAAAATATTTATGTCAGTAATAAGTGTGTCTGCCTGTAAAAAAAAAACAAAAAAAAAAACACCATGGGCTGGTTTCCCAGACAGGAATTTACGTGTAGTCCTCGAGTAGCAGTGTAATATGGCCCTGATAAACTGCTATTTTTTCAGTCAGACGTGACTCTTCCTGTAGCAGTTTTCTTCAGTTTCCAAGATTTTTTTCAAGGTGTAGGAATCAGTACTCACTGTACTCGTGTTCTCTGGCCTTATCTGTAATTTCTCTAAAGAAAAGACTTATACTTTTAATAGTTAGAGTTATCTGTTTCTAGCTATTATGGTGAAAGTGTGAATGTGCTGTGTGTAAGTGTGTAAATGCTGCAGTAGAGAATGCAGTAACACCATATGTTCCAACACTGCTTTACTAAAGACTTTAAAAAGGCTTTGTAAATTTGACATTTTATAATTTCCAGTTCCAGTACAGACCAATTGTCTGTTCACCAAATAATTGTTTGCTAAAAATCACCCCCTTTAAAAAAAAAAAACAATGTGATTTTTTTTTTACATAAAAGCAGACACCAAATTCATATTTATACTTCTCAAATATTTGCTTAATTTTCAAAAAAATAAAAAATAAATCCACCAGCAGCTCATTTGATTGCATTGTCGTATATTGTAAATTATTGTAAAATATAGTGGTAAATTCTGTCCCTCCCCAAAGAGAGCTTTGGAAATGGTTAGAACATGGTGTTCTGCATTCTTAACCCCCCCCCCCCCCCCCCCCCCCCACACACACACACACACACACATTTATATTACATACAGTATGTTTGGCCAAGAGCTAATAAACGTTGCTTCATTTGTAAATTTGAAACTAAACAAATTTTCTACTCATATCTTGAGTTTAATTCATTTTCTTTTACATTTTATTAAAAAACTGATAAAAAAGAGTAGCACTTTTTAAAAGAAATGTAACATAAGAAAGGTAAAGGGCAAATATTAACCATGTAAGCTGTTTATATTGCTTGCAATTTAGGTGAAGCAAGCATGTGTAAAGCATTTTAGTGTAAAATTGCTTAATTTTGCTGAATTAAATACAAGTAACAAAGTAAACGAGTAACAAAATATGAACACCACACAAGGGTTAACTTATTTTTGGTAACACTTGACATAACCATGCCTTAAACATGACATAGCAGATATAATATGCTGCAATAAGCTTAAATAACAGATTATGTATTTTATTTTAACCCTTTAAAAGACCTTAGTCCGTATATGGGCTACAGGTGTAGGTAATAAAAAAAAATCCTTTATTCTACAGTAAAATAAGTTTTTTACATTCTGAAACTTTAAGGGTTTTAGAGATTCTTCTACAGGACAGTTGGAGAAGCTGCCTGTTCACTCTGTACTCTTAATACACGTAATAATATCAGATCAGGTTAAAGAGGAATCAACCCCAAATTCTGCATAAGATAAAATAGACATAAAAAATAGACATAAAAAAGAACAATGAAATGATTCATTTGTATTTAACAAAATATTAATTTTAAACTGTTAAATGTTCAAGAAAGTGGCATTTTTATGAATTGTATTCATTATATTTATTATTTAATTATTAAAGTATTTTCTTTAACAATTACAGTTAAGGTTTTTAATAAAGCTTCTAAACCAAACATGACACTTTTATATGCAGTGCTTGAGAAATCCTTAAGATATAGCTGTATAATATCAGGCAGAAAATTTACATAAATGCAGGCATGTTAAGTGGTTCATGGTGTCATTTTGTAACATGATGTCATGACAGATACTATAGTGTTTAATATCATGATTTTGCGCATCTCAGGAGAGCATGTGAAATGTCTTACATCATGTCTATTACATGTCAGTGTTACATATCAGATTTAAAGTAAAACGCAATTTACGTTCCTTCTAATGATTTTAAATAATTGCTTATAGCTCAAAAACTAGCCTTTTTCAAGATGCCAGTGACTCATAGACAGTGCTGTGTATGTGTATTTGTAATTATCAGGCATATAGGTGAAGTTTGTCGTGACAAGTGCTGTGTGTGGGTTCCCTTTGTATTGCTTGAATGAACCCTATTGATTTTTACCTCATGCCTGAGGGTGATTTTCCAGGTACCAGAAATTGTTTTTCTAAACTGGAACCCTGGAAGCATTTTTTCTGCTCCTTGCAGACGGGCAAACTGAATCAGTGCTTTCTTTATTTAGAATGCTGTCTTTTTCAGCTAATATGCTATTTTTTATGTTTTGCTGTCTCTTTTTTTTTTTTTACCATTTTTTTCATATTCTACACTGATACTGTTATTTTATATCATAAGCATTTAGCACATCATGTTTTATCCAACACATTTCTGATTTTATACGTTACATAATCAGGTGCTTAACTGGCGCAATACAAGCACAGGCTCAGAGCTAATATTTTTCTGATTAGATGGAACTTGAGGCATACAGCGAGTCCAAGGTGATGACTGGGTCTTTTCCAGGCTTCTCTGAAACTCTCTTATCTCCTGCTAGATTTCTGCTTTCACTTAGATGAAGGACACTCGACAGCATCCCCCCACCTCATCAGCAATCATGGCACACTGTCAAGCCTTTCCCATTCTCTCTGTGTGCTGCATCCTTTCCACTGTGCTCCCTTGTATGTTAATTGAGCCCAAAGGGCATCAGATAAAGCATCTCCGTGTCTAATACAACTCAATATTCTTCCTGGCACAGGAACACTTCACTCTCTGAAGAAACAGTCTCTCCATCAAAGCCTCGCTTTAAATTCGGCGCGGCCTGCTCTGTTCAATTTCCTACTACACTTGTATTTATAGGCAACAAATATCACAGTGCTGCCTGTTTAAATGTGAGCAGCGTGCAGACGGACGGACAGACGGGAAGCTTTTGTCCGTTTCCGAGCCTCTGTGCTGTGAAACATCAGGGTGTATTCCTGTGCAGGAACCCTAACGTGTAAAACTGGAGCAATAGGCCATCAGAAAGAAAGCCAGCGCTCTGTTGGAGGACTGCTTTTCAGGGCTATTCTGCAGTGAGTTAGCATAAATTCAGGGCTTTATCCTTTATCTATGATTTTCTTTAGCTTCTTTCTTTTTGCATGTGGGAAATGCTAATTAAAACATATGCCATTAAACGCTGCATTTATGTGCTGTAATAATTATCAGTACTGGTAACAAATGACTGTATTACTGGACATAATTTGTCACTACATCTCAAGGCAGCATGTTAACTGCTACATGTCCGTGTTACTTACACCTGTGTACTCCTGCGTAGGGCAGCATTTCAGGGCTATTCTGCATGTTTTTAGCGTTAGTGTAAATACAGGGCTTTATCCATGTTTATGTTGCTTGTGGTCTTATTACACAGATTATATACAGCTCTGGAAAAAAAAATATTAAGAGACCACTTGAGTTTCTAAATCAGTTTCTCTGATGTTGCTATTAATAGGTATAAAGCATTTGTTGTCGAAAAAGAGAAATGGATGAAATAACAAAAAAGATGCAGAGCTTTCAGACCTCAAATAATGCAGAGAAAACAAGTTTATATTCATAACATTTTAAGAGTTAAAAAATCAATATTTGGTAAAATAACCCTGGTTTTTAATCACAGTTTTTATGCATCTTGGCATGTTCTCCTCCACCAGTCTTACACACTGCTTTTGGATAACTTTATGCCACTCCTGGTGCAAAAATTCAAACAGTTCAGCTTGGTTCGATGGCTTGTGATCATCCACCTTCCTCTTGATTATATTCCAGAGGTTTTCAATTTGGTAAAATCAAAGAAACTTATCATTTTTAAGCGGTCTCTTATTTTTTTTCCCCAGAGCTGTATATTTGTTTATTATTATGACACTGTGTGTGGCGAGCTAATTAAATGTGATGCCATCAAACGTTATAGTAATACTGTATGTGCTATACCAATTATCTATCAGTGCATGGTTGTGTACAATGCCTGTATTAGACAGTTCTGTTTACTTCTTCTGTGTAGGGCAGCAGTTCAGGGCAATTCTCTTTACGTCCATGCTTCTGTTTCTTTTAGTCTTTTGCCGGTGGTCTTATCTATCTAGTGTCTTCAGGAGCTCCATCTGCTGCAGTTGCTGCTGCTGCAGCTTCTTTGTTTGCTCTGTTTTTTTGTTGTTGATGTTGTTGTTTTTAATGGTATTCATTCCAACAGCCTCTGGTTAATGCTTTCTCATTTCAGGCGAATAAATACATTACTCACGTTGATTACTGCAGCACACAGGCTGAGAAAAATAAATGTGGCAGCTTCATAAAAATAAGCCAATAACCCGACACTAAGCAATTCTGTTTTTGTTGGCAGCGAACCACCGGTAACATGGTGACTGTCACAGGAGTTGAGTTACAGCGAGGGCAGAGGGGGATGCTGGGGGATTTTGAGGGAGGGTGTGGAGATTTACACATTTACATTTTCTGTCATGGCCCTCATTAGTGGTGGGGGTGGCGGCTGCGCCGTCTCATTTGACTGAGGGAATTATTTTTACTCCCGTCAAATGGCATTCTTGCCTTGGGACTTGGAGAATTCTATTAGCTTTAATTAGCTGGGAAGGCAGAGCGTCACCTGAATGGCAGATCTGCTCTCACTCTCACAAACAACTGCTTCAGAAGCCTGAGGTCCCCTGGCTGGTGGGTTTCCTGCCAAACAACATAGATTGCATATCAAAGATGAGAGCAATATTTGATAAATTGTTTATGTGATTCAAATGCTCCGAATATGCAAAGATTATCACATGTCTTTCAGTTATATACAGCAGGGAAGCGTGTAATCAATGTGTCACTTTTTAGATACTAGACTTCATACTCCAGGATATTGTTGCACACGATCTGGGTGAAGGGAATAATGTAAGGGTGGGTGCTGTATATAGCATCTCATAGTGAGGGGGTGTAATTTACTGCTGGTCTTATGCTGTCTGCTCTGGCTCAGTGGCAAATTTCAATTATTCTTGCAATTTCTGTAATGCATTTCTGAGAGGTCCACAGAGACCAGATTATCAAAGCCTGAGAGGGGCCACACTCAAAGCCTCGGCCACAGACGCTCCACTCAGAATTGTACTTCACGTTAAAGCATCAAGACATGCTGTGCTGTTTACCCACTCGTAGGTCATGGTTCAGCTTTCAGAGAACACTTTACACCATCACACTACTACACTCACATACTGCAGTCAAATACAAAAAAATAGTTCAGGAGGAACAAACAATAGGACTCTATAAACACATTCATAAAACAGTATAAAACATTAGTAAGGCATTATAAATATCTCTGTAAATATTCATAAATATGATTACCCATTCAACACTCATGAACACTTATTCAATATACTAATAGTCATTTATAATGTATTACAATATGTCTCATTGTTTGCTAAAAAGTAAGGTGCAAGTGACAGTTGCTCATAGATCATGATTGATAGATATTTCCATTAATATGAAATTTTAAAGTGGACATATTATGCAAAATTAACTTTTTGTGTGCTTTTGTATTTCCACTTGGGTCTGGACTGTCCCTATAAGCACTTCAAGAACGAAAAAAAAAACAAGTTTGGTGTCAGGAATCGTATAGTTTTATGAGTATGGTTTGGCATTGCTCCTTTATTGTGACGTCACAATTAGTGTTTTTCCACCAAAAGAGTTTTGTTTGGACTAATAAGAGATGTGGTGTTTTTCAGCAAACCAGCCTTCATTTCCACCAGTTTTAGTGGAACCGTCAAAATGTCACATATACGTCATAAACACAGGGCGTTGCACAGTGAGTTTTGTGCTTTTATCACAGTTATGTGATGAATAAGCTTGTTCGTTTTTTGCCATTCAGAGCACAAGCTAACACTAACGTGTGGTAAACACTTAGCGTACACATGGGGCGTGGCCAGAAATGGCTTATTTACAGAAAAGTGCCAGAGCCCTTAGACAGCTCATTCTGTAAGGGATTAAAATGTGCAAGAATAGAGCTGATGAGATCTCTTTATGCGAGTAATTTTTTAATTAATACATTCATAAGACCTTTTAAGCTCTATTTGTGAGAGAAAAAAATTGATAGAGAAAATTTTGATTTCAATATTTAATTTCTTGGAATTATAATAAAGATATTGTCAGAGGTTTACAACAAATATTATCTGTTTGAAATACACCAAATATTAAACCGTTTCTTGATACTAAAGCATAACATACTATAAACACAGCTGATATATACATAATGAACATGGCTATACTGGACAAAATAAGTCAAAACTGTGAACTTCTTAAACTTGAGGGCATCACAGTGGCATGGTTTATAGCACGTTTACCTTCCAGAAACTGGGGTCATGGGTTCAAGTCCCTATCTGAGTGTTTTTCCTCCCAATCAGGTTTCCTACAGTCCACTCCCACATGGATATCAGGTGAATTGGTTACTCTCAGTTGCCTTGTGTGGTGTTTGTATATCTGTATGGCCAGATATGAGCAATGGGTCAATGCCTTAGTGCCGATTGCAGTCCTTCGGGTGAACGGTCATTTCTGGTGTAGAGTACACTGGCTGGCGCTTCTTGCCAGCGCTTTGGATGAGTTCTGGTGTGTGTTGGGCTGAATAAAAAGTAGTTGTCTGTAGAATGTGATGTGATGATTCTTGGGTGTAAAGAAATGTGTTTATAAGGCAATTAATTCATTTCTTTAATGTAATAAATCTGTTTACTGTTATTCCTCCTTTTCACAGATGACAACAAGTTCAGCGAGGCCATAACTGTGCTGTACACATGGATAGAAAGAGGCGAGGTCAACCGGCGTACCGCCAATCATTTCTATTCCATGGTCCAGTCAGCCAACAGCCACGTGCGGCGCCTAATGAACGAGAAGGCCCAACACGAGGAGGAGATGGAGCTGGCCAAAGAGCACTTCAAGAACTCACTGCTCACCATCCTCACACAATGTAAGACACTGCCTGCACGCTGCTTACCAAGAGATGTTCATCTAGGGTTTCCATGACAACGGCACATCCTTTGTACAGGCTTGAGATTATGCAGGATTCTTAAAGATGCTCAGCCTCTGATCTGATGGCTGAATCTTTTATGTTCCTCGCAACATGGCTGGTATTTAAAGATCAGCCATTTGTAAATGCCGTCATCTAGCAGTTGTGCCATAATGGATTGTCACACAGAGTACTGGTCACTGTTTATGTGGCACACAATTACTTCTTATCGGCCTGATTTATGCTTTCCAAGATGCCAGGTGTTCAAAGGAGCTAATGGAAAACAGTAAAAAGAAAAAAGAAAAAAGTAAAGTCAGATTCAGACCTAGTCCCTAAAGTCAATGTCACTCTAGCCATAGCCCAAAGAATGGCCCAGGGTAAGTACAGTCTCAGTGGAAGCAGTCTGTCCTCATAGCAGGGATGGAGCTGTTCAACTTATCGTACAGGTAGGCCAAATTCAGATTCCCTCATCTTCTGAGACATAGGAGCAGCTGGAGGTTCATCACGAACCAACAACAGCCACTGAGAAATGTATTATAAAATGCACTGTATATACTTTTGTGCTGTATCTGTTGACTGAATGCAAAAGGTTTTGATGAGGTCTGATGGAGATAAATACGTATCAAATCTATACACTGACATGCCAAATGTCATGGAATATAGGACTAAAATATAATAGTGTTTCACAACTACTTTTGCCATATGCCACGGAAGATAATGAACACTGTACACCTACTAGGGGATTATGTGTGTGGGTTCTCATGCAGTCAGTGTGGATGTACTGTGATTTCTGGCTGAGCTGTTCGTTCGCTCGTTTTTTTGAATTGACAGTTCTAGCCAGAAGCAGACGGTCACGATCATTACCACTCACTGTACTATTCACTGTGTGTGGTACCGTATTTTTTGGACTATTAGGCGCACCTAAATCAATTATTTGAATTTTCCCAAACATTGTCAGTGCGCCTTATAATCCGGTGCGCCTTATGTATGAATTCTTCTGGTCAGGTTGTAAGGAGCAGTAAAGCCACTCTGATGAATTACAGAGTATAAGGGAGTTAGCACTGCTAACCATGGCTGGCTTTGCTGCTAACCGCGGCTGGCTAGCGCTGCTAACTAGGGCTGGCTATGCAAACCAGGGCTGGGTAGTGCTGCTAACCAGGGCTGGCTAGCACTGCTTACCACAGCTGGCTATGCCGCGGCTAGCACTCACCCAAATATTAGAAATCTAAGCTTACTGTAAATGGCTAGAAGCACTTTACTCAAATAAACACCAAATAAACAGTTTTCAGGAGAGAAATTTGTGTAGATTAACATCCAGCAACTTTAAAAGAAAATGTTTTTTTAAAAATTACAGTTATGTGTACTTAGACGCTTCCCCATTAGAAGGGAACTGTAGAAATCCTTAATAGTTTTGCTTAATGCGTCCTATAATCCAGTGCGCCTTATAGTCCGAAAAATACAGTATTCCCAATACAGACATGACACTGGGAATTGAGTGATATAAACTTGGAATGTCCCATCCATCTGACACCCACCTTGCCATGAGCACACTGGCCAGGCTCATGTTCAGATGTTCATGTTCACAAGACAATACAACACAACTCATACCAGTGCGGCTCCCTGAGATCACACTTTTTGATCAGTTGTATCCCATGACTTTTGGCACCTCAATGTTAATTGTGCATGACAGCTTGACTACACCAAATGACATAAATAACTATGTTTTGTACTGTACTGTACAGCAGAGGAGAAGGAGATATAAAGATATAGAAAGTTATGCAGGTTATGTCACAGATAATGTATTGTTTTCTCTTAATGTATGTTTTTGTCTTCTGAACATCACACCAGTAGAAATGTACACAAGTCAAATGAAAGCAGAACAAAAGGCAACATTTTACAAGAGGTAGAAATTCAGCAAGCATTTGGAACCTTGTCTCTAACTAAAAAATAATGAATAATGAATTATTGTTGTTGTAAAGCAAGAATATAGAGCATTCATTTCAAATGAAGCTTCTGTCAGCCTCTATTAATGCTATTATTATTATTATTATTCTCAGCTATTTTACTGCAAACGGAATAATCCACCAATTGTAGACTGTTGCCTTCCTCAGTCCTAAAGGATATGAATCAGCAGGTAATGAGATGTAAGTACAATAGAGCACGCAGGAACCTCGCTGTTTTGAGGAGCAGCTGATGGTTTCTGGTGTGTTGCTCTAGCTGGCAGTGGTGCAGAGCTTTACATAAATGGCTTGTCTTGTCTGACTTCCCTATCCACCAAAGTTGAGCAGATTACGGCCGTATTCACCGCTTCCACCAGACAAAAGGCATGGGACCATTTCTCAAAAGCACAGCGCAAGAACATAGACATTTGGCGAAAGCAGTGCGAGGTTGGTACCGCTCCTCCTTCTTGTCATGCTGACTCTCCACAGGCTACATTGGTCCTCCAGCTGCTAATGTGAACGTGCCTCTTGTGGCTGTTCATTCCATCGCTCATGACCAATGTAGCCTGTCCTTAATTACTGTGGTCTCACAAAGAAACCGTCCTATCTTAGATTTCTGATTCTGGTCTCTCGCTCTGCAACATAGTCCATGTCTGCTAGAAAGTCAAGTACCTCTCAAGTTACCATGGCAACGGATGTTTCCAGGGTTAAAATGATAGTCATTAATGATAAGCTGGGATTAATTATTCATAACTCATCAAATTTGTATTACATCTCTATTAAAGGCTTTAAAAACGAGAGGTTGATGTTATGATATATAGCCCTTTGATTCGGCTATGAAGAGCCATCACAAGCCATCCTTGTGAAGTTTTAACTTTCTAGTTTCAAAAATGTCTATGTAGTGCCTACTGGACTTTCTTTCAATTTGACTATATTTAAAAGGTACTTTCTTTTTGATTTACCTTGTTTTGATCCTATAGAGACAGACTGTATTTAGGCCACGCCTACACTGTGGGGGAAAATTTGCATTGCAGCTTTCTTACCTTTTTTTTTTTAAATCTGACATTACAAATATGCTGCAAAACACAAAAAAAGCAGATTTTTGGTGTAATACACATAACATAGTATTAAATCATTGATTGAAAGGTTGACATAATTGTAACATGAACAGAGCTAAAAAGATAAGCCATAGGTGGCTTAAAGCCATCAACAAACAAATTGGCTCCCTATTGCCACACAGACCTTTATGGGATCTTGATTAAATGTTGTTATTGTAATGCTGCAGCTACCCAGATAACATGCCAGGATATGATCATTTAATTTTACATGACAGTATCATACAACAATAAATCAGATGAATACAGAACATTGAGAATAACAGATATAGTCATTCGGATATAGTTCATTCGTATTTTTAGTATTCCTCACATTGCTAGCTAAAGTTAACTAAGCTAAGTAGCTTAGCCTTCCTGTTGTCTGTGTAAGATAACTGTTCAGTATTTTTTGCACTATAAGGCATACCAAAAATCGTCAGTGCATCTTGTGTATAATTTTACCAGTCAGGTTGTAGGGAGCAGTAAAGCCACTACACTGAAGTGCAGAGTTATACAGAAGTTTCAGTTTAGTTCTCCAGCATTGTTAGCATTAACTGCTAACTGCAGCGCTAGCTTTTTGGCCATCCAGAGGTGAGTATTATCGGACTGTAGCCTGCACATTTACCATGTTAAAAAAAACTATGTGGAACAAACCGCTAGATAATATTGCCCTGGCTTACCGAAACACTCAGGGTTCCCCAGTGTAGTTCTGTTGGGCGGCATTAGCCGCTAACTGCGGCTTTTGTTTACTTAGCTTAGCTTCACAGGTCTTGCCACCCAGTGAATTAGAAGGAAAACTTGGTGACACCCCCGTTTCTACTACTAGTCACTAGTGCGCCTTATAATCCAGTGTGCTTTATGCATGAAAATTGAACAGAAAATAGACATTCATTTATAGAGCGCCTTATAATCCGCTTTATAGTGTGCACCTTATAGTGTGAAAAATACAGTAATTACATTGTCAAAATAAGTGACGCCTGGTCTGGGCTCATTCTTCCACAAATCAGACAGTAAAGTAGTCCAGTTGTATTATGTATATGTATATATGTATATGTCTTGCCTTTTCTTTTGGTTAAAGGGTATTGAAGTAGGATTTTGTTGACATTTTACGTTACAGCTGTTTTTAATACATATTTACCCACAATTTCCCATTTACTTATGTTTTCTCCCACAAGGGGCGTGGTCTACTTCCACTGTAGTGTGGAAGTGTGTGCTCTGTCTATTCTATAACTCAGTGCCAGAATACTTTTAAATGCAGTAAATGAGTAAATGAGTGGGATGTTTTTTCTGTGAGGACCAAAAAATTTAATAGCCCCACCCCCCCAAATCCCCCAGGGAATGAACACATTTCTTGTATTCACACATTTCTGTAAGTCCAGTCACTGAAAGGAAACGTCCCATTTAGGTTCACAGTACATCCAGAGGTAAGACACTGCTTTTCTGAAGGTGACTTTGGTGCAGTGACAGGCCAAAATCAGTCATGATGCCACCACTGTGAAATCTTGGCATGGTGCCATTTTAGGGACATATTTCAGTAGAATGTTGTGTTATACTTCAGTGTCATTTCTGTTCAGCTACTTGCTCTTTTTTCTGTTGTGAGAGAAAGCGAGAACTGTAAAATCAGATATGAGCTATTTATCTGCATCTGCAAAGCTCTTAGGAAACCCAGCTCAAAGATAAAGCGATGTGAAACTAGAAAAGACAGTTTTTACTCCAGATAGCAAAACTCAAAAGTGCTGTTTTGCAGCATCACTAATTATATTTATTGTGTCTGGGCTGCAGGATTTCACAGCAGTGGCATTAAACATCCTCGCCGCTGATCCCTATAATGACTATCAGAGGATCAGTGAGCCTGGAAGTTTGTATAATGCGATTTCTACGCTCTCTTTTCAGTACCAGACAAATGGAGCATCCAAAGTTTTGTTATCGCACACAGCTGTGAGACGGCACAGCCGCAGCTTTCTCCTCAGGCTGTTTCAGACTCCACACATCAGTCACCTCGGCTGTGTGCTTGCCACTGCACTGTCTGTTACATTTTACCGCTGTTAAAGTTGTGCTGCCTGTTCAGAGAGCAAAGACTAGAGATACTTTGCATTTCATACATTTTAAAATGCTGAAAATATTATGCTTCAAGACTAGCAGTAAGGTTAGCACTATGAATATCATTAACTGACACATTTCTCTAGAATATGATGCTGTATGTTCGTATCTACAGTTGATTCTGCATTGCTTTTTCATGGGAGTAAACAGTATATATAAGCACAGTATAAACCATTACATATCAATGAATGTTATATTATGGCACCCTGTCTCGGGCAGCTGCCACTAATGGTGTGTGTATGTGTGTGCGTGTGTTTCTGTGTATGTGTGTTGGGTGTGTTTGTGATCATGTTCTGCTAGGAGCTGAGAAACGCCCACAGTGAGGAGATAATGGGAATCAGGAGGGAAGAAGAAATGGAGATGTCAGATGAGGACTTGGAAGAAAACCCCTGTAAGAAAATCAGAATGGATGAGTCTGGTAGGAACTTAATGCATAAGTAATAGACACTGCATTATGACATACAGCAAAATGAACAATACACATCATAAAGAAAAAAAGAAATGTATATATACATACAATATAATGTATATATACATACAAACCAACCACACTAATAACAGCAATATAATAATAAGTAATAAAAAGTATCCTGATTACATAACGTTGTTACATGCTTTTTGTTACTACAAAGCCCTGTTTATATCTACACAAAATCATTCTTTACAATTTTTGATACACAGTGGGCATTATTAATATCATGGCACATATTGATTGCAGGCTTCTGAAGAACTGTGGTAAAAAAAATATATATTTTCAAATATTGAAATATATATTGCAAGATCCCCCCCAAAACATGCAGTTTTAGTAAATAATAATGTAATATTAATTTAGGTTGCCATTAAAATTGTAAGAGAATTGTGCTGCTCTCATTTTTAAAAGTTCATTTTTAGTCTGACTTTATACGTGCAGTGGAATGGTATCATGATTCATTGTTGAACATTCCCTCCAGAACCCTATTAAATATTAAAAGCCATCCAGACTATAGCAGTATGTATAGTTAAAATTCAGCAGCCATATCCTCCATAATCTCGAGGAAAACATTTATTTATTTATTTGAGTCCGGGTGTCAGAATGAGTGATTAAAGCTTCCAGTTTTATGTTTTCCATGACAAATTTGATTAAGAATGATTCCTCCTGCAGAGCCCAGCTGTAGAAACTGTCTGGGGATTCAGAGCTTAGTAATATTTCATGACCTGTCATAACACGGCAGCTCGGAATCCTTAAGCAGAATTTTGCATGCCATGGGAAAAAATAGAGTATTTAATAGTCCAATTCTGTTCTTATTTTTACAAAACACAATGTTGTAAAGTTGATTTAGAAACATTCTGTTTCAGAATCCACAATGAAGGCAGCAGAAGGGGAAATGGCATATTTTTCGCACTAAAAGGCGCACTTAAAATCCATTTATTTGCCCAAAATATTTGCTAGCTCTTTTGTCATTCAGAGACGAGTATATCGGACTGTAGCCTTTGTTTATCGTGTTAAAACAAGCTACAAGGGATAAACTGTTAATGATAACGCCCTGGGTTACCAGAAACCTCAGTGTAGTGCTGTGGTTATCACAGCGGTTAGCCACTGTTAGTGGTGCTTAGCGCTAGTAAATTTATTAATTTAATTTAATTAATTTAATCACAAATGTTTTATTACAGTTTTGTTTACTTAGGCGCCTCCAGCAGCGAGACCTGCTGAATTAGAAGGGAAATATGGCGACATCTTTGTTTCTTACTATTGTCGCTTTAAATGCGCCTTATGTATGAAAATAGACCAGAAAATAGACGTTCATTGATAGCGTGCCTGAGCTGCTTGAGCTGGCCATGACAGAACAGAGAGTGACTGAATACCACTGCCAATTTGAGTATTGTTGCTGACCATGTGCATACCTTCATAGCCACAATTTACCAATCTTATAATGACTAGGTCGCAAAATAATATGGAACTGTCACAATCAGAAGTGTTTTCATGAACATAGTCTTTCCTGTCACTGGGTCAAAATACAACACAACACCTTTGGAATGTTATAAAATGGAAAATCCTGGAAAACTGTCAGATACTGTGAGACACATTCATGTCAGCATGAACCAGAAACTCAGGGATTATTTCCAACATCTAGTGGAATCCATTCTATGAAGAACTGAGACTGTTTTAAGAGCAACCACACTCTACTCACTATTAGTATAGTGTTTCTAATATGATATAAAATTATGTATAATATTGGCTCTCCAATCTGTTCCAATCAAGAGTTGATGTTAATCAATCAGGGTTTTTGCAGTTTAAATAGCTGCAGTCGTGGCTCCACTTATCTTGGAGAAAACATGCACTTGAGGCCTGTTCATGCTATATGACAGGGAATTGGCAGCATTTAACAGCATTTGAGACATAATTAGGTCATAAAAATGGGTCAGAGCAGTGAAGTGACCTAAGGTTTTATTCTGGTAGAGATGATAACTTAAAAATGGTCATCTGGAAAATTACTTGTATATATGATTTATATTATAAACTGTTATACATGTGTTCTTTCACTTTTGCTATATGCACACATTGACAGAAAAAAAAACAAAGCATCTGAAATCAAATGAAAGGTTATATGTGTGAATGTAACGATGATATATGTAAGTGATTACTATGTTAGAGTAAAAAGATACATTTATTTGGGGAAAATGAACAGCTAAATGGAGGCTCTGTTGGGCCACTTTTAGCCTGAATACAAGGCCAGATATAGTTGAGCACACCGGCAGCATACCGTATTTTTTGCACTATAAGGCGCACTTGAAATCCTTTAATTTTCCGGTAGCAGTAAAGTCACTCAGCTGAAGTGCAGTGTTACACACACAGAGACTGGAGCAGTATTAGAATTATTAGCCTCTAAGCATTAGCTCTTTTGCCGTTTGAAGGTGAGTATTATCTGCCTGTAGCCTGCTGCTAACCCTGGCTAGCACTACTGGAGCAACATTAGCATTACCCACTAACTGTGCTAAGCACTAGCTTTTTCACCGCTCAGAGGCGAGTACTATCAGCCTGCAGCCTGTGTGTTTACAGTGTTAAAACAAGCTACGTGGGACGAACCGCTAGCTAATATCACCCTGGATTACCAGAACATTCAGGGTTCCCCAGTGTAGCTCTTCCGGCGGCATTAGCCGCTAACCAAAATCTAAACTTGCTGTAAATAAACGGAAGCACTTTACTCAATCAAACAGTTTTCAGGAGAAAAATCTGTGTAGATTAACATCCAGTGCTCGTTTGATTAATTTTTTTTAAGAATTACAGTTTTGTTTGCTTAATTTAACTCCAGTGCACCTTATGTATGAATTGTGTATGATGTGTGAAAATAGACCAGAAAAAAGACGTTTATTGATTGTGTGCCTTATAATGTGGTGTGTCTTATAGTCTGTCTAGCAGCTGGGCCTGTAGATGCTGCACAATCTTAGGTTGCTGAAGCTGGTGACTCAACTGGTCCCATAGACGCTTGATTGCTGTTAAATCTGACGCATCATCACAAGGCCTCCATACTCAAACCCAACCGTCATCGGATTCCAAACTAAACCTGGATTTATGTACAAATACATACAATTCTAGTTTGTAATTAGAGTTTTGCAGCAACCTGTGGTACATTATTTCTTTAGTCATTAAGTGTATCTATTATTTTTAAGACTGTTTAGTGTTTTGTGTTAAGTGTCCCCCTCTCTGTATGTGTTTCCAGCCCTGGCTGCGCAGTCATGTGCCCTGCGAGAGGAAAATGACAGTCTGCGCTGGCAGTTGGATGCCTACAGGAATGAGGTGGAGCTGCTGAAGAAGGAGCAGGGCAAACCCCACCGCTCTGAGGAGGACCACACCCATGAACAGCAGCTCCATTTCCTTCAGCAGACCATGCACAGCATGCAGCAGGTAAATAGAAGAATGCTTACATTTGTGCTCATCATACAGTCATGCATTTTAAGCAGATCTTCCAGCTTCAGTGGATCTACACTGAAGAACACACCTCCATTATCCAGCCCTGTTTTACTCAGATATACCGAGACGGGCTTGCCCTCTTTTCACTGAGCTGTGGATACTTACCTGCTGCTTGGGGAACTGTTGGGGAATTTCTACTCCTGCTCTTACCTGAGTTACTTACGTTGATGTCGGTACAAGACACCCGCTACTTCCTGTCCCTCTACAAAAGCAAAAGGAGCATGTGCTTTTTCCCTGGTCTCAGTCGCAGTAAGACTGTAACTGTAATAGCATTGTGTCATACAAGATATGGAATATATAACAAAATTTCCAAATATCCATCTTAGCCTCTTTACATGCAGTTTGAGCTCATAGAGATGAGCTAATGATGCATCTCACATTTGCCAGATGTTCGTTGTTATGCATGTGTTATGGATTTAGGTGAATAATAGCATTGTTGAACCAGAGAAACTGAACCCCAGTCTGCTGTATGAATAGCAGTAGTGTTATCCACTGATCACTGGTTCGAATCCTGTTCATGAAGCTTGCCATCAGCTGCCAGAGCCCTGAGATAGCACAGCAGGCCTTGCTCTCCCTGGGTGGGAAGATGGCGCTTTCTCCTCACTTTTCTCCGAAGGGTGATGTCGATCAGCACAAGGCGTCTGTGAGCTGATGTATCAGAACCGAGTCGCTGCGCTTTCCTCTGAGTGCGCTGTGATGCTACTCGGTAATGCTGCATCAGCAGCAGTTCAAAAAGATGCACTGGCTGACTTCACATGTATCAGAGGAAACATGTGCTAGTCTTCACCCTCCTGGTGTTGGGGCATTACTAGTGATAGGCAGAGTCCTAATGAGTTGTTTGGGTAATTGGCCTTATAAATTGGGGAGAAAATTGGATGAACAAAGAACCCAAGCTATAGGGTTTAATAAAACTCTGATAAAAAACCATCATAAGCTTAGATGTGCTAAGAATATTTGTTTTTCAGAATACTCCATTTCTTATATATTCCCATTTGTGACTGCCCGTGCATGTTTTGTCTATCATAAACCGGGTAAATAATCTCGAATTGCAGTAAAGACCAAATAGATTTTCTTTTTCTACCAGTGATTTCTTTTTTTTTTTTTGTATGTGAATTTCCTACCTTAAGAGGAGTACTTTTTTTAGTGGCTACAGCCTTTTGTCCTCTATGATCCTGTCTGTCTCCACAGCAACTGTTACGGCTTCAGGAGGAGCTGAAGGGTAAAGAGCTGGAGCTGGAGCAGGCCCGTGACGAGCAGCGCTACCTAGAGGGAGAGGTCTTCAGCCTCAGAGAAAAGGTAAGGCTGGTAATGTCAAGAGTTAACAGAATCCTCATAAGACCTTCTTTTTTAAGAGAGAGTCTTATTTACTAACCATGCTACCTACATACTCTACACATTTGTTCCTGGTATAGGAGCAGTGCTTGCTTAGGAAATGCATCAAATTTTAGCCAAACAGACAGAGAGGGGTGGAGTAATGCAAAGTTAAGGAGTGTATTAGAAAGCAAAGCCTTGAAACCTGTGCCTGCTTATTTTACATATTCATATATTTTGTGCTTATTCTACATATCCTTACATATATCCTGCTTATTTTACATATTCATACATACTCTGCGTATTCTACATATTCTACATATTACTAGTTTCATATTTCAATTAGTAAAAAAAGAGAAGTGAATCAACGTAATTCTAGGTATTTTTACACTGAAGCTATTGTAGCTTACAGACAATGGAAACTTAATACAATACAGAAAAAAGGACATGTACAAATGTAAAATTGCTTAAAATTGCTGCTAGTGTTGTTATCCAAAGGTGAGTAAAGTATACTAGTGTTTTCCAGTCTTGCTCCTGGGGATTTGCAGCACTTCATATCTGTTACACCCAGCTAATGAGTTTAATCTGGCTTGTTAGTTATGAAATATTAAGTGTTATGGGTCCCTAAGATCAGGATTGAAAAACACAACTACACTACTGCTAAGGTTTTGTGACTTCTATGAAAAAATGACTCACTAAGGGCACAGCTTCAAGAAAAATATGTGAACACTTCGGATGAATTTTGTGCATAAATTAGTCATAAGATTGGATCTGATTATCATCCAAGGCAGGGGTATCGAAAAATATAATGTCTAACATAACAGCACAAAAATGCCATATGTAGCAAGTTAATGTGAACTGTGCAATGCTGTGTAGCCTGAATCATAAGGTATATGTATAAAACCCTGTAATATTACTGTACAGTATCAGTCCACTGGCTTTGTTCCCTTCTTTTCAGGTTGTCCAGAAATGCCTGTGTAAACGCATAATGCTGCTTTAAATTTAGTGGAAAAAAAGTTTCTACTCACCTGTTTTTTTTTTTTTTTAGATGCGTGGCATATTTTTTAATCCATTTTAAAGATGACAGTATGTCATGTCATGTGGTTGCAGTGGGTGACATCACCTTCACATCATTTTATTTTCTTTTATTTATATATATTTTTGCAAACTATCCGTTTAACATTGCTGCATTCTTGACCTTGGTTCAGATCCATTGAAATTCAATAGGCTTGTTCATAAACACATCATCAGCTTCCAGCTGGTATCATATTAAGGTGCATTATTTTTATAATCTCTAACTGATATAAAGAATTTCAGAGCACTTTTCTGTTGGGAGATGTTCCAGTTTGGCAGCCATTCCTCTCTTTCTGTCTCCCTTCATGTGTGACAGCAGGAGGCCAGTGTGCAGCCTGGGGTCACTCAATGTCCTCACTCTGTCTCTCTGTGAATGCAGCAAGAGAGTGGCTACATATGGCAGCAGGAGCACTTCACTACACATGCTCACATTCTTAAACACACACACACAAATACACACTCACTAACAGACATGCCGTTCTAAAAATTCTGTCTAAAAAGGTTTCGTAACATGATTGATGTGAAGTACTGTATCTGGAGGGGGAATCCAGCATAGCAAACCAATAATTTTTTTTCATCTCCTTTATTCTCTACATTGGCGGAGTCTGACTCACTCAGACCTGCCTTGTTTCTACACGCACTGCTCACAGACATGCGCTCAGACAGACACGTGAGGTTAACATGAAGGCCATAAAGGAAACACGCATTAGTGTATATTTAGTGTGTTAATGTAGCCCACGCAGCACACGATCCAGATGAACCCACTGATACAGCACCTTCACCACTGCACTGCGCAACATGATACCTCATCATTTGTGCCAGCACAGTGGTTTGCCCAGGTGTATACAATAAGAGACATGCTTGTTTACTCGTTTCTTTCAAACTACAGACATTGCTTTGCTTGAGTGTTACTTGACTGAGATAATGGGAACATCAATATTTAGTGGAGGTCCTGCGGAGTTTGCCATGCATTGTGCGCGAAACCTAACTAACACATAGCTGAAAATATAAAAATAGACATCTTCAGCTCCTTTAGATAAAGGGTTCTGTGCATGAGGAGTCACTTTGTATAGAAATAAATCAATGAATGCATGTAAAGGTTGCAGTTAAAAATCCATAGCATAGTTAACACACTGCTTCTGTCATGCAAAAGCCTTTGCAGCAGCTTTGCACATTTTTTATATTGTTTAAAATAATTTAAATGTCAATTGTTCTTTAAATTGTGTAGCAATGTCACAGAGAATGAGCCAATAGATGCTAAAAAAAATAATGCTACATTTTTACTTTCTGGACCTGGACTACCCACCTCCATGTGTTTACAAAGGTTTACATAGGATCTCCGGTGGATTTCACGTTTTACAGAGACTCTAAGGCTAGGTCAGTGGCTGAACTTCACTTAGTAGGGAAGTACACATGTTGTAAAATAACATACGACACTGCAAAAACTGTTATTAGTGTAACAATGTGTTTATTTTAAAACATTTTTTTTATTGTTGTTCGTCTCGCAGCCTTGCAGTGCCACTAGCCAATCGAAGGCGATATGTTAGCATGAATGAATATTCATGAGCAAGAGACGAAATCTTATCATTTCTCCCCTCCACTCCTCCACCGGACTAAAGCAGCGTTGTTTTTTCACAAAAAAAACAGCACACATGGCATTCATTCATACTAGAGACACAATTAAACATTTTAAAATGAATCAAAAAATGATGTAATGGGACCTTTAATAGGAACTGAACTGGTAATTATTCACAGTGCCAGAAATTTTGATTAAGATGCCTGTACTTTTGCATGCCACTCTAAGAGTTATGCAGATTCAATAGCAAGGTTTTTAACTTCAGATTACATTGTTCACAAAGTTCCTTTGATATTTTCTTCTTTGAGTTTTCTTCATTCAGCAGCTCCTCAATTCTGTGAATGTTCTTATTTTTGTGCTGACAGCTTTTGAGCAGTACAGACTCGGCGGAGGGGACGAACCACACCACTGAAGTTTCTGAAAAGGTAAAGGTATGACTCAGCTGTCACTAATCTACCACCTGCTGGGCTTTCTGTTTTTACGCAATGCAGACCTACCGTGGTGTGATAAATGTGAGAATGTGCACCACAGTTACGTACGAAGCTCAAATCTTGGCTTAAAACTAGGCTGTTGAAATGCTGTTGTTTTTACACTGGCAGTCAAAAAGTATTGCTGTGTCATAATTACCAGTGATACATATAATCAAATCAAGATTTTAACAAAACACCTATGTGTGTTCATCAGTATCTGGTAGGTCGTCCTGTGGTCTTGGTGACCACCTCTGCTCTGCTTTGTTATATTTTCATAATATTTCCTTAAAATTATCTAAATGAGTAAAATGATCTTCCCACACATCCATTACTGTTGACCACAGACCTCCTGCAGTGGCTGTACTTTCCTTTCCACACATTTCCCAACACTCCCACTGTATAAATCTGGTGATTATGTGGCCATGACATCACCTGTACCTCCTCACTTCTCCAGACCACACTGCTTAGGTTGTATTATGGTTATTCATCAAAACCATACCCACACTACTTGCATGAAATCAGTGTATAAATACAATCCTAAAACTAAAGATGCTTTGAATAGTTACTTAATTGATGCCATATAATAACCACATATTGTTCCATAATGAATTAAGAAACCATGTTTGTAAAATGCTTGTAAAGATGTAAAGATGCACCTTCATTTTTATAGTGAATACGTACTGAATATCTGAGCAATTCATTTTGACTGCCATTTTCTTCATTTATCTTACAATTTATGTCTTCAAATGAATGCATTCAGGTGTGAAATGGACTTAGGGTGTATTTAAACATTATAACAAGTACAGACCTTTGTCATATAGCCCACCTCCGTTCACCCCCAGCATTCTGAAATACGGCACTTTTAGCCGATGCTCCCAACAGGCTTACAATGCTAGCTATAGGGGCATAGTCCCATGCAAAGAAATCACTATTTTTACACCACTAACAACCTCCACATAGCTCCACATGTGGGTGGGGGGTTGGTAGCTAACTAGGTTAAGAAAAGCTAAGCTAAGTAAACAAAACTGTAGTAAAAAAGACTTTCTTTAAAAGTCAAACAAGTGCTGGATGTTAACCTACACATATTTATCTTCTGAAAACGGTTTATTTGGGCGAGTAAAGCACTTCCGTCTATTTACAGTAAGCTTAGATTCCTGAATTTCTCCAGCACTAAGGCTAGAGCATTAGTATTAGCATTAGCGGCTAAACACACAAGCTGCAGCCGATAATACTCGCCTCTGAACTGCGAAAGCGCTGGCGCGGTTAGTGGGAAATGCTAATGCTGCTCCAATATTGCTAGCCGGGGTTAGCAGCAGTCTACCGGCTGGTAATACTCCTCTGAACGGGGAAATAGTGATTAGCAGCTAATGCTACTCCAGCCCTGGTGCTGGAGATCTAAACTGAAACTCTGTATAACTCTGTACTTCAGAGGAATGGTTTTACTGCACTTTAGAATCTGGCTGGTAAACTTCCTACATAAAGCGAACTGGATTTTTGGGGACATTTTTGGGAAAGGATTTTAAGTGTGCTTTGTAGTGCGAAAAATAACGATAAGTCGACTGAGTGTGAAGCTACTTTGAGCTTGTTAATGGTGTAAAACATCACTAGCATTGTAAACCTGTTGGGAGCATCAGCTAAAAGCTTTATATTTTGGAATGCTCTGGGAGAATGGAGGTGGATTATTAAGTTTGTTTCACTTCACCCCAAGTGCATTTCACATTGGATTTCTCCTTTAGGTTGCACCCATTCCTCACACAAGTCCCATTTTTTCACATAAACTGCATGCTTGTTTACACTAATATGCCAAAATTCATAGGATAGCTGTATGTAAACTGATTGAAGTGTTACCTCAGAGGTAGCTTGGGAATGCCCACACATGTACAAGTAGCGAGGGGATGTTTTGTAAGGGAGATTGAAAACTGGCAGGCAAAGATGCAGATTAGTGCATCATCCTTTAGCTTCCATGGGATGTGGCACAAGTAACGTGACATGATATTAGTCCCATGTCCCATGACATTTGGCATGTCAGTGTAACCTTATTAAAAGAATGAACTATAATGAACAATACAGCTTCAGAAATATAATCTTCAAGAAAAATATTGGCTGAAACTTGACCAGCTGTGGTAAAAACAGTCAGAATTTGTTATGAACTTGCATGGTCTAATAATTTATGTAGCACATGTGCTCTGACAGACATTTGCTTAGCTTGTGTGTAAATACAGTACCAGTCAAAAGTTTGGACACACATTGTTCTGCATTGTATGTTAATACTACAGTCATTTAAACTATTAAGACCTAAAACCTATGGAATTATTTAGTAAACAAAAAAGTGTTAAACAAACCAGAATATGTTTTATTTTTTACATTTTCCAAAGCAGGCAGCACTTAGATGACAGCTTTGAACATATTGGCATTTTCTCAGTTAGCGTTATAAGGTAAAATCACCTGGAATGGCTATCAGTTAACAGCTGTGCTGAACTTGTAAAGAACTTGTAATGACTTGAATGTCTTGCCCTCTTAATGTGTTTGAGAGCATTAGTGTGTGTGAAGAGGTGGAGTTGGTATACAGTGAGTAGCAAGAGTTACCTCTGTTACACAGGATAAATTCATCAGTTACCAGCCTTAGAAACTGCAAGTTAACAGAACCCCAGATAAGAGCCACCTACATGCTTCACAGAATATTTTTGTTTGTTTAACACTTACTTAAAAGTTACTACATGATTCCTTATGTGTTCCTTCATAGTCTGGATGATTTCAGTATACATTTACAATGTAAAAAAAATACAAAGAACACTGAATAAAAAAGGTGTTTCAACATTTGAATGGACCTGTACTCAGCAAAATGTAACTGACCTAAAATGCTTTTAGCAGTTCACCTTGAAAAGAGAAGTCTCAGACTTTTCCAGATGCTACTGAACTCAGCCAGCCCTGTTTTGACTCTTGATTCTGGCTATGTTAGTTAATTGGGGTTAATGCAATGTGTTCAGAGAGAATGACTGAAAAAAAGCTTTTTAAAAAAAATAAAAAAAAAATCACTGAGACGTATTCTCGTGTTGCTGTGAAAACCTAGTAAAATTTCCAATGCAACATTAGATTAGATCTACATGCCTTATGCACTGTTGCCTTTCATTTACGAGGTGGTTTTAAAGGGCATCTGAATAGATAGCTCAGTGTGTATGCAAAGCCAATTTCTATGAGGCATGCTTTGATTCATCCTTTGTGTGACTTATGGCCCGCCACCTTGTGCAGCCTCTGCAAGGAGGAGGGTGGTAAATGTCAATAAACATTGATTCCCCTGAAAGCCGGGCAGAATGCTTTGCGTTTTTAGTACAGATTGGTCAGCATGCTGTTACGTGGCTGTTGCTTCATCAGCTTCATCTGTATGTTCGCCACATTCTGTTTCTAATTCTGTCTCTGGTGCTTCACTGCATTCTAATTCTTATTCTGTGTCTGATCTTCATGTGTGTGCACATGTGTGTGTGTGTGTGTGTGTGTGTGTATGTATGTATGTATATGTGAACAGGGTTTGAATGGCACCGCGGCGCTTTATCACCATCGGGAGAAGAAAAATGAGGCGGTCATGCGAGGTCCTCTGAGATCAGAGAAAGAAGCCCTGTTGCTGGGTAATTACAAGCTATCTCTGCTCTATATACTGTAGCTGTACAGTCTTGATGTTTTAAACATCAGCAGCAGTGGGTGGATTGGGTGGAATATGGGATCAGCTCGGAACACTGAGTCTTACTCCAAAGTCAAAAGCACAAAGCATGCAGAGAACATATAGTATGCATTATATAGTTGACCTTAAGTCGTGTGGAGCATACTGGATTATATTTACATTGAACACATAAGTAGGTGCTAAATTCCGATTTACTGTCTGAAACTGACTGCTTGTTTTCATCACTGATTGATTGTCTAAATCCAACATTTGAACAATCTGAACTGGTCACCTGATTTTAAATAAAGCTCTATCAGGACAGGATTAGTTTCTCAGGGGGTCCTGGGGTAATTTTTTATTTTATGGGGGGTCCTCTGTGATTTTATTCACGTCCAGAACAACCATGTATGTGTTTTTCTCAGATGTCCTTTGAGAAAATTTCAGGTTGAATTACCTACTGTTTTTCGCTGAACTCTGTGGTCCTCCGGTAATTTTAGTCCTGTCCGGATTCACATTTTAGAGTTTCGTCACCTCACATTTAATAAAATAAAATTTGTCCACTGCCACGCACCATAATAACACTTTGGACACGTGTTTCCACGGAGATCCACGTAAACACAACAGTGAGTGGAAATGGAGGAGCTACTGAACATGATGATACATGACCGAAATTCAAAAAACTCCTGTTTTTTCAATTGCAGTCCGGACACAATCAGTAGAAGTGTGAAATATTTTTCACTGACGTCCCCCTGAGAAACTAATCCCATCCGGATGGGGCTTAAGACCCCATTTATAACTAGTCTCTTTATCTGTCTCTATCATTAGGATTATATTTGGATAAGCCCAGGCTACATAAAGCCTAGGCTACATAAACACTTTAAACACTTTAAATGCATCTGTAGCAAGACACATTTAAAACATCTAATCATTAAAACCATTCCAGGAGATACTCATTCAGAAAGATAGTGACAGAAAGAAAGAAGTCCTTATCTTTCCTTAAAATATATTCTTCCCAGTGTGGAATTATAGTTAAAGGCCTTTAGCATATGATAAGTCAGTAATGTAAGTTAATTATCGTAACAGACCTACAGGCTGTTAGTTATACTGTACACAGGGTTTTCAGAATCTCATTTATAAACATTGCTGTTTAAATAGGATACTTTAGAGCAGCCAAACACCAACATACTGTACATGCCTAAGGTCTACATACCATGTGTTAGTTAGGGATTGATTGGAATAGTATAAATGCCCCCCACAATGGGATATAAAACATCTTTATACCTTTGGGATGAGTTGGATTGGATTTTGTAATCCATTACTAATTATCCAACATAAGTACTTGACTTTACTTATGCTCTTATGGCCAAAAGCAGTCAAATCCTCACAGCAATGTTTTAATATCCATTATACCTCAGTTAGTTCCGACCCTGCAATCTGATTGGCTGAGAGGCGTTCTATGAGTGCCGTTATCAGCGGGTAATGCACTGTAACCAAAGCTCTCCATGTATTACTCTGCCACATACAGGTAACCTAGCAACGATGCAGCGCTTACAAGCCAAACAGCACAGCTACAACAGCAATGGAACTATTTTAACTCGCGGAGTGTTTATAACCAAACAGAATATAATTTTTTTGTCGTCTTTACCTCAAAATCTTTCAATAAACAGCGATAATAGAACTGTGGTATAATCTCACTTTTTTTTTTTTTTTGACTACATGGTTTTTGGACTATTTTTAGATCTGATATAACAACATGATTAATTAATAAGAATATTCAGATATTGGATTTGAAATATACAAAAAAAATTTAAATAGCCTGATAAAATAAATATTACATAAAAAAAAGTCAACAAACCAGGTCATGAACGTTAATGAGCTCACATATAATGTCCATGTATTGTATGATAACTCGACTATGTAATTATTGTAAAAGACCTACGTGTGAACATTTCAGATTTTAGTGCCGCACAAAAAATTAGTAAGCTAACTCAGAATTAAGAGGGTCAAAACTTAACTTAGTGTGTTTTTCTTTATGGTGTTCACACCTTAGGTTTAAAAGTAGGTTAGACATTAGGACAAACACTCTCTCTGAGACAAAGTGTGAATGCAGCCCTTGACAGTGTGTGAGAGAGAAAATAGAGAGAGAACGTGATGGTAGCTGTTGCTAGGGGACAGAGTCACAGCCTCTGTCTGTCATGTATTTGGATGAAGATCCTGAGGAGCACTGAGGTCAGATAGGCTCTGGGGAGCTGTTCCTTTCTCTGCCAGGCACTCTGCTGGCTCTGACCCACACAGCCCCCACTAATTCTTCACACACACACACATACACATACACACAGAGTTTCACAGACTCACGTACACATCTAATGGTTGCACAACATGCACCATATTGCCCTGTACTCAGAGAGGAAAACACACTGTGCAGATGGGAGCTGGGGAAGAGAGAGGCAGACTGGGAGGCCCTCAGCCAGAACGGCAGAAAAGCTCAACTTGTTCCAGAAGGAAGGAGGGAAAAGACTGACAGTCAAACACAAATTGCTTAAATCTCCAGACTCGCACAGCGCTCCTCCAGCCGCACTGAAGTGTTAACTCTGAAGAGGAAGCCCTTCCTAATAATTCACTGATTTGGATTGGCTTCCTTTCCTTTTTAACGTCCCTTTGTTGCAGCAGGCGCGCCTTCTTATTACTCGTCTATTTCCACGGCGCCATTGCTAAATATGACTTCCCTTTATTTAAAATGATTGCTGCTAGATTTCCTTCTTTTCATAGCGATTGATTAAGGAATAGATTTTTCGTTTTTATCTCGGTGGAAGCAGCAGGCTTTAACACAACATGGACGGTGATAGAGTTGCAGGCTTCCAGCAAACACTCTATCAGCTCCTGCACAGCTGCTGTGCTTCTCATTTCAGAATCGCTGCAGACATCATGACGCGTCCCCGCGCCTCCCCTCCCCGCTCCACAGCGCGCTGCCGAGAAAGGAAGGCTTGCAGAGGGAATTGAATTAGGTTCCTCTGTAATTGGCGGTGTTACGCCATATAAATCAAGGAAATAAATATTGGCTTGGGGCCCTCCAGGGAAGGCACTATATTCTCTGCCTCTGCATCGGCGCGTTACCTTTGCAGGACCTCTCCAAAGTAATCAACTTAAGGGGGGGGTGGGGCAGCGGTGGTTCTGCTCTGAGCAGGGGTTTTATGACCGTGCAAGCTGCATTTATTGCCTTGCCTGTCTGTTACATGCAAATTTGGCCACAGTAATATTCAATCACATTCAAGCCTTCTGTGCTCTCACTCTCTCTCTCTCTCTCTCTCTCTCTCAATGTCTCTGTCTCTTTCTCTACAGGGGTCATATCAACCTTCCTCCACGTCCACCCATTCGGAGCAAACATTGAGTATCTGTGGTCTTACATCCAGAGACTCGATGCAAAGGTAGAATCTTTTATTGTATTTAATTTGTTTAATTTGTTAATGAAAGGGATTCTATACAGCATTCACATTAGAAGATTTCCAAGTGAGTAAATATTATATTGTTTTTCAGTTGCATGCCGTGTAGCTAAACAAGCATTACGCTCAGTTGGCTGAATAATTGAGTGTCTGCAGGGCCATGACATTTGACCTGGGTTTAGCTTTCTTTATTCTAAAGGTGCCACAAAAACAAATATTAAGTATTAGAACTGAATAGGTTTTACAAGCCTATTTACAACCCTGTTATTTAGCTTTGGAATTAAACACTGACTTTCTTTTATAGAGGGTATTTAGGAAAAATGACCTCCGTTTTATTGGCTGGTTTACATCACTCTGACAACTTACATGAGCTGTGTAACATGGCACAGTATAGCGTGGAGTTTTGTTTCCAAGCTGAATTTTCAATGCGCAGAATGAACAGGCATTTAAAAACTTGGCTCTTACATATTGTGCGGTAAATAAACTGTATGTTATTCTGTGCACATTTTTTCTCCTGAACATCACTGAATTACAAGATTGTTCAAGAGTGCACTGAACTGACGTCACAAGACAGCAGAACAGATTGCGAGCAGGCTAGTGGAGGTATAACACCAGCTGTCCAGCTCTGGCCTTAAAACAATTTGGATTCTTCTTCTTCTTCTTCTTCTTCTTCTTCACAGAGGATCAATAGAGTATTCAAAGAATTGAAAACCAGTTCGTTTTGGTGATGATGACCAGTGTGGCCTGTGGTTCTTTTAAAAATGTAATCACACTGGTGGTGAATCAGATGGTTTACAGTTCTGTAAACCAGTAGAAAAACAGAGAGACTACAATCCTGTAAACCAGTAGAGAAACAGAGTCTACAATTCTGTAAACCAGTAAAGAAACAGAGAGTCTACAATTCTGTAAACCAGTAAAGAAACAGAGAGTCTACAATTCTGTAAACCAGTAAAGAAACAGAGAGTCTACAATTCTGTAAACCAGTAAAGAAACAGAGAGTCTACTATCCTGTAAACCAGTAGAGAAACAGACAGTCTACTATCCTTTAATTGTTGGTTGGTCTCCAGTTGAATAAAACAATTCAGAACTTTAGGTTTAATTACTTTAGTATTTTCAATATTTATTTGAAAAAAATCATAATAATAATGAAAAAACAAGAAACATACATTAATTACGCTAAAGTATTGTTTAATATTATTCTATATCAAGTCAAATACATTTTTTAAACCCAACTCAGACCAGGTTGGGGATTAAGCCTAAACAATTTTGAAATGGTGAAAGTGATTCAACATTAATACATCAGTTTAGTTCAGGATTAGGCGTAATTGATGTTTAGGAAATCACAAACATTTAAATTATTTTCCACAGAATTTTTCTGTTTTAAGCTGCAATATTTTCATATACTTGCAGTCTGGTTTTGTGACGACCCTAGAACAGGGAGATGATCATAATAGATAGATTTGACTGCTTTGATTCTGGAAGCTTTCAGCTGAGAATGAGACATCGAGTTTCGTCTGCCAGTATACGATTAATTAAAATTATGTTTTGAAGTATACATAGAAAAACATGTTGGCATTTTGAAGTATGGTGCAGGCTTTATTGGGTTTCTTGTGAATAAATTATATATAAACGTCCCCTTCCCAGATCTCTGCCAGTGAGCTGGAGCGGCTGATGGTGCGACTCCCCAACATGTTCAAGCAGGAGTTCAGCGGTGTGGGCGCCACGCTGGAAAAGCGCTGGAAGTTCTGCGGCTTTGAGGCTCTCAACTCAGCATGACGAACAGAGCCACGGGCACAGAGGCTGCCGGACCTGCGAGCACTGAGCCTCGGTGACACTTCCACACAAAACAGTGAGACTGGCCAGCGGCTCAGAGAAGCTCAGTAGAGGGTTCTCGCTCCCTGCTGGAGCTGTTTGAGCTGTCACGCCTGCTGCTCTGCTTTACAGACACTGATGATGGCAAAGGAGGAAGCGAGGCACTACATGCAGCATAGAATCAGGACAGATGTATTTACTTGAAGAAGCTCTTTTCAGACTCTGAGGCCTGTTGCATAACTTTCCCTGTCAACGACGGCATCCCCGCAGACTGGGGGGAGATATCTAGGAATACAGCGCTGCTCAATTATAAATACGAAATGTGGAATACGGTAATCTACACTGACACACACACGAGGGTGTGATAGTGGCTCTCTGCGCCCATCAGATCCAGAGTGCGTGGAGACGTTCGCCGTACTGGACATTTCTTTAGGATTTACCCTCAACCGTTACACAGAGTGTTCAAAGAGATACTTTTTATACCTTAAACCTTACCATCATCACCACGCATCTCCATTAGGTTCATTTACGAACCTCGGCCCTGGTCAGCACGGCTAAAGGGCAGTAGCCGATACCGACCTGCTACGAGAACCCTTTCACCACTGTGTGACGGAGGATCTTTTACTGTGTTTCAGGTCTTTTATGGTTGTGTAGACGATGTATGTAACATTGTGCATTCTCTTTGTGTCACGATGCACCATTGTTATCTGCTCATGTAAATTATGACTTTATAAAAATCTATTAAAAAGCTTTTTATCCAAGGTCTGACGCCGATACTCTGTCTGAGATCAAAGCCATGTGCCAATCAGTGTCTTCAAATGCTTTGCAGCTGGTTGCTTGCATCACATAACATGTTTATTTGACTTCTGGATCAAACATAAGTGCTCAGCAGGCAGGTTTGATGGTTTTCCAGTCATTAACTATAAAAAGTGGTTAATTATTAATAGGAATTAATGCAAGGTTGATCTGTCTATATATTACATGTACTGTCTTGATATTTGCAAGAGCCTTCATGAAAATGTTTTATCAGGACAGTTTATTATTTGCTTTCAACAAGCAGTTCTCATATCAGCTATCAGCGCTTTTCATAACATTGAAATATCATGCATAGAAAGCAGTAGATGTTCTTGCTGTAAATAATAGACTCTAAGGTTATGTTCACATCACAAGTCATATTGCTCAAATCAGATTTTTTATTCAAATCGGATTTGGCTATTCTGTCGGTTCACATTCACAAATGTAAGTGATCTGTATCTGTGTGTAATGTGAACAGATCTGTCCCTGAAACGCCTCACATGTGCACATTGATACGTGTATAAACTCCACCTTCTTCACCAAGAAGAACAACTCGTAGCTTTTTAAAGAGAAATGGATGCCTTAGCAGTTCATATGTGGAGCATCATTTGCTCAAGTGGAGAGCAAACAGCTGGTCTGAAGTACATGCTCAGGTCGAGGAGGTAAAAAAAAAAAGGCCAGGTGGTTTGCTTTTGCTGTTTTTGCTGCTATAGCTGCACCGCTGCACCAAGAGATGTGTGGGTAAAAGCAAAAAGATGCATGAATTCTGATTTGACCGTTCACAATTATGTCACATGTTCATGGATCGGATACGTTTACGATTTAGGACCATATATGACTCACAAGTGACTCAAGTCTGATTAAAAAAAAAAAATCGGATTTGGCATGAAAAAAATCAGATCATGAGCCACATTGAGCAAAAACATCGGATTTAAGTCACTTCAGCTCGTAATGTGAACATAGCCTAAGATGCACTCATTGCTGACAGAGATGCCTAATCTTTTACAGAAATATTGCCAATATGGGGTGCCGAGTGGTCCAGGGAGGTTGCAGGTTCAAACCCCCGCTCATGCAGCTTTGCCATCAAGCTGCCGGCGCTCAGAGGGAGCAAAATTGGCCCTGCTCCCTCCGGGTTGGTTGATGGCGCTCTCCTCACATCACTCCCACGGTGATGTCCGCAGCACAGGGCGTCTGTGAGCTGATGTATCGGAGCAGAGTCGCTGCGCTTTCCTCCAAGCGTGCTGGCTGCTCGGCAATGCTGCATCAGCAGCAGCTTGAAAAAAAGCTGTGTCTGATTCATGTATCGGAGGAAGCGTGTGTTGGGTGTGTTGGGGCATTACTAGTGATAGGGAGGGTCCTAATGAGTGGGTTGAAATAAAATTATTAAAAAAGAAATATTGCCAATACATTAGGACTTTTTGCAGCAGATGAACCTACTTTCTCCATTGACGTGTACTAGAGGGGTATAAATCCCCCCCAGCATTGAGCTATGGAGCAACAGAACTGCAGTGCTCTCAGAATTCATGGTGCTCCATCCAATACTTTTGGCATGAAGTAAATGAGTGGTGATCATCCAACATTCTGACCTCACTAACACTGTAATCACTAATTGCAATCAAATCCTCACAGTAATGCTTCAAAATCTAATAGAAAGTCTTCCGTGGAAAATAGAGACATCTATACCAACAGCAGCAGGACAGACTCTTCTAAGACTCTTGATTTTAGAAGAAACAATGAATAATCCAATGTACCAGTACATTTGTCCTTTTAGTGTAGCACTACAAAAGCAGTTTAAAAAAGAGCAAACAAAAACATCTGATCCAGATCGATGGTAGTGCTTAGAGTGAAGAGCAGACAGAGAACGAGAGATCAGCTTTCAGACTGGATATGGACATTAGAGGTGGTTACTGTTCTGAGTTCAGCTTAGTAAGGGAACCTGAAACTAGATGCTACTCAACAACAAATAGCAGAAATAGAACAGAGGTATCTACTGAGGTATATTTAGATTTCCTATATCAGGTGAAAAACATATTTTCTAGGAAATATAAGGCAGTGCAGTTGAGCTCTGCATCTTTTGGACAAAGGCTTCGCAACATTTTGGTTTCAAAATTACTCCAATTAAATGTTCCTATTAAAAAATAATGTCCTGCAAATGGTTCTTTACATGATACCAAGGAAGAGCCATTATTTCAAATCTGTAGCACCTTTTAGAGTGTGGGTGGTAGTATTTTTCTGGCAAATGATAAGCAATGAGCTCTAATGGTGAATATGCAGCATTCCTGTGCTCCGTGTGCATCTGATTTTGCTTTAGAAAATAGATCCCATCTGTCTGGGATTGGATCTGAGGGATTCAGGATGTATGTCCAGCTGCAGACTTTCACATACTAAAGTAACACATTGTCTCATCCAGTCATTTTTCTTGCTGTCTTCTCAGACTAATGGCTCTTCCACATGTGGAGAAACAATAATGCAGCCATTACAAGACATTCTGAAAAGCTTGCATTAATATTAACGGTCATAGGGGTTATCTAGGGGTGTTTAAGGGTTGCTTATAGTGTCAGTGGATTTGATCCCTGAGAGATCATAATTTGCCTCACTCTCTCTGGGTGGGAAAGCCCTCCATCTCCCCTTCTTATACAGTGTGAATCTGGCCAATGTGAGCATCTGTTAGCTGACAACCTTTGTGTGTGTGTGATCAGGAGATTTTGGCCTCCTAGCTTGGTGGTATTATATGTGAGACCAATCTAGACAGATTAAATGCACATAACTTAGTTTTTTGTGTGGAAACAAATTAGACAAAAAATAAAATAGTTACTTTAAAAGTACAGTTAATTCTTTAACAGCCACTAAGAAATTGATTTTCTTCAGTCCACTGTTTATTACAGCTATAAGCAATAATCAACGCTGGATGCAACGTTCAAAATCCCTTATTGGCAGAATATCCACAATCAAAAGGACAGTATTGCCTAAAGTAAACTTCTACTTCTCAATGTTTCCAATCCAATCTCCTTCTACCTGTATAAAACCTTAAATTCTATCTTCTCCCAATTTTACTGGACAAACAGAATCAAATTAACTACATAAAAAAAACACAGAACTCAGGAAGGTCTCAAAGAACCCATAGTTTCCAACAATACCTCTCCACAAATCAACCACATCATATAATAAATTAGATAAAACTGAATCATACTGATAAAATATAGAAAGAAATAGCACAAACATTAAGTAATGAAATACAAATCTTTGAATCTATGATTCAAAAACCCAATGATATCTTCATCCCTGACAGCTTGGTGGAAACTGTACCAGTGCACAAAGCACTACACTAACATGGACTAAATACTCCCCAATTTAGCATAATCTTACTTTTGACTTCAATTTAGATCTATACTTAATACAAAAATGAAAGATAAAGCAATACTACAACTTACTCTACCAATCACTCTTTCAGTTACTCCCACTGCCGACTGGACAAACTGGATAAAAACAAATCAAACACATTTAACATAATTGACGGCCTGTCCAGTGTGTATACTGCCTTCCGTTTCAAGTCGCCCCCCGTGACTCTGATGGATAAAGCGGTATTGACAAAGGATGGATGGACATAAAACATGCCTCCCAATACTAATGTCCACCTTATACAGTATAAAGTAATTTAGAGTACACTACAGTAAGCAAAAGCTATATAAAACAAGGTTAGAAGACTCTGAGACCTGTATACACTGCTCACTAAACACTCCACATACACACCTTAAGGTACTGTCCACCCATCAAACACTTCTGGCAACTGGTCATAAATCCCCTAACTCCACTACAGAAACAGCCCCCATCCCCATCACTCTGTCTGCTAGGAGACACTTCAACCACAACCACTAACCTTCGCCAAAAAGACTGTCTTCACAAATTGGAATTCAAGGGAAAACATCACCAAGGGAAAACACACACACACAAACTGATGTATTGGTAACATTGTGTTCCTAGATAATTTTTTAGCAATTTATTCCATATGACCAGTTTAGAAAATGGATGGAAGTCAATCAGGAAGCTGACTTTTCTTATAAACTAACATACAGCATTACATAAAAATTACAGTCTATGTAATACAAGAAACCTAAAATACTATTAGACAAATATATGTATTTCTTCAATTACAGGCTCTATTAGTTGCTGCCTAAAAAAAATAAAAAAATAATAAAATAAGTTTCTACATTTTTGTGGATTTTTAGTTTACTACATAATTTGAGCACAAACTGTCACTTACACTGTGTCAAAATTTCATGATGAATGGACCAACATAAATGAATATAAACTGATAAAATTTGTTTTACCATTTACAGCAATTTGATATCAAAAATGTTTGTAACTGTGGTTACAATGCCAGTAAAGGGTTAATAAACACATTTGTCACCTTGAAATCCTTGCAGAAACCTTCAGTCTTCTTTTGTACATGAAAATGCTTATGCACTCTGGTTTTAAATCACATTTTTAAATTCACTGTACATTGCACAAATATTTCCTTCTCAAAGACTTTCCGAGTCCGCAGAAATGCATGTTGTTGACAGCGTGTTGGATAGGAATAAAGCTTGCCTAAGCTATTCTTACTGGCTAAAGCAGTGAATAAAAATAGTGTTGCTGCAGTAACTCAGGACACCAAAACAGGGAATAGCCAGAATAGCACTTATTCCTGCAGCCCCAATTCCTCTGTGACAGATTAGCTTTATTTTAAATGCCCCTGGAGCGGAGGAAAATGCACGCAGTCTTGTTGTTTTACTCATGCAGTGGCCGCATTAAGCACATCCATATTTTCCATTTTTCTTCCCTGGTCATTTGGATCCCCCATCCACGCAGGGTGTAACGCTCCTGAATATCCGTGGCATGATGGATGACCAGTGAGACGCTTACAGACGCAGCAGGCTGTTTACAAGCCCAGATTGAGCGCCTGTCTTTCTCTTCCATTTTGGATCCCTCCCCAGTCTTGCAGCCAGGACTCGCTTCTATTGTTCTCGCAGTCTGCTGCTTACATCACGGGAAAGGAGACAGGCAGGGTGTATTTGTCTTCTGGGTGCCATCAGCCTGCCTATTGTGTCCATATTAATGGGATGCAGGTGATGGGATTCAGACAGCCACTCTCACTGATTGGTCAAGGGGACCTTCCCTGTCTGTGGAAGCTCAGAAAATTGCACTGCACTGCAGAGCCCTCAAGTCACACTAAACACAATCTCAAGCTCCAAATTCAAAACAAAGACGACCATTCGTACCACACATTTTAATCAACAGGCAATTACATGTTTTGCATTAGGAGGAGAGTGGTTTAATGAGAAAATGATTTTTTGCTTAGAAACAGAGAGCATTGAGCTTTATATGCAAGCCTGTAGAAAGAGTGGAGTTTGTTATAAAAAAAAAGAGGTTTATTGAAGTCTATAAATAAACTGTAGGATTGGGAATACAGCAGCATGACACACTGCAGATTTCTGCTAATGAAGCTACTTGGCAGAGCTTAATTAGCTGCAGTCTTTGTGTGCTTTAAAGGGAAAGAAAAAAAAAACAAAAAACATACATCCGTTTGCTAATCTGACTCTTCCTGGACAAGGTTGTGGAGGGTCAGGAGCAAACATGGAATCACAGAGAGCAAGAAAGGAATACCCCTGGACTGGGCGCCAGTTCATTGCTGCCAGTGCTTCAATAGAGCTGGTACACAGTAAAATCTATAGTAATAAAATCACAGTGTAAACAGTTTAAGACTCCCTGGGTTTTATTCTAACAACTCTCAGTGTTACAATTCACATAAAGTTGAAATTATTCAGCAGAGTTAACAAATTTCAATCCTCCCATTGAATTCTGTCTCACAAGCTCTGCCTCCAAATTTTGCCACACTCAAAGTTTGTCAGCTGCCATTTTCTTCGTGATTCAGCGAAAGCAGCAGGTGTGTCTTTTTTCCCTTCAAACTTCAAACTTGAATTTGATAAGTAGTGACATTAAATATATTTTGTATGGTTTTACCATGTATTAAATGTGTTTTTTAATTCTAAATATTGTTTAAATGCATTTTTATTAATCCTGTGGAATCCTTTTTGGGCTCCTTTAGTTATCGCAAGATACAACTTAAAGTTAACTAGCTAGTTTGCTAGCTGAGGTGAAATTGATAGTTCTTTCAGGAAAGCAACACTAGTTCTAGCTAAAAGGCACGGTCGGTAAATTCTGGCGTTTGAAGTCCCAGCATGGGGGTTAGCTAGATAACGTCTGTAGCTACCATTTAAGGTGGCCTATTTTCTGGTCCACCTTAAACTACGCAAAAGGTAAGTTTTGCGCTGCGTTCGAAATTACTCATGTTGTACCCTACTGCAACGTGATTCATATCTATGAATGTGTTTAAATGTGATGCATTTTAAATAAAAATACCAAGAACCTGAACAATAAAAAAGGATACGTTTTCGTCTTTTTATTTAATTTTCACGATTCAATGTCATTAATACTAAGTTTAACACTTTAATACTGTAATATTTACTTTTTGTTGTGTGGGACCATATATATATACACTCCAAATGGTGTAAAATGAACCCTTTAGGTGTTGCTATAAGACTAATGAACAACACTAGCATAAGTAAATGGTACACTGCACAGTATTATATTAACACTGAACATTTAACACTGCTATCAGTGTAATTTTTATTCTATGTAAAAAGTGGGACCATATATGCTCCTAAGGAGTGTTAAAGTTAACTCTTTAGGTGTTGATCCAGCACTGCTAATTTTACTGTGTATGTACAGAGATCCTGAGAAGCTGCCAGTACGCAAAATAATGCATCAAATGAACTGGAATTACCCTGGGGCTTCCAGTGCGATGACCAGAAGCAGTTATGAAGCCCAAATCAATAATCTTTGTAAGCACTTAACCCTGAAATGTAACTGCAATTTAGGACAAAACCCACCATTGGTAAACGTCAAGTTCCTTTTCACTATTAACGGTGACTGCACTGTTTGTTAAAAATAAGAATTATGCGTCATCCAATACTAGGGGTGTAACAGTACAGAAAATTCCCGGTTCAGTTTATACCTAAGTTCGGTATACCCCGCAGTTCCCCGCAGGAAAAAATAAAGAGGCTGGGCATTCTGTATAGCCTCACCTTTATTAACATCATAATAAATACTTCATTATAACCATGTTTTGTTTTTTTGGGATGGAATGTTGAAACAGGGCTTAAGCTGTTTATTAAACGCTTGAAACCAGGGTTCTCTCCTACTGTCATCACCAGCATTACTTTAACTACAAATAATTTTTCCTAAGCATATTACTGAATGCATTTCAGTGTTTTAGTTCTTTCTAAAAATTATGAAATATGAAATATCAGCATTAGACTGTTAAAATTTAAATATATTAGTTGTGTCAATTCCTTAAAAAATGAATTAAAATCATGGTTAATTTTTTTAAAGTTGGACTTTCCCAGTATTATTGTGAGGGGACAGTAATAATAGTGTAGTGTGATTCAGGTCTGGAAGATTAGATAGTTTATTTTGTATTAAAAATCTAAAAATACGAGAAACGTAAAATACGAAAATAGAAACAAAAAAATAAAACAGATTTCATAGGGTCCTATATATATATAGTGTGTGTGTGTCTATTCTGAACCTAAATTAACTTTTTCTGACACTCATCCCAATTCTCCTGTCCTGGATTTCATTAATACACAAACATGTATATTTATTTGCAAAAAACTTTATCAAAAATCTCAGTGGGTGCTCATTTTCTGTAAGGCTCTTATCTTAGAATTTTCCTACTTCATGTTACTCAATTTTAGCCTTCAATTACTTTTGAAAATTGGCTCAGCAACAGCTTGGTGTTGGCTAGGTCGCTGTGTGTGAACTGCAATTCCCCAACAAACATCTGCCAGGTTTGATATCTGGACCTGTCAGCAACTTTAAATCCCAGTGGCAAACTCAAGCTGTTTGAAGGACAATGATTAAAAACAAAAAAATAGCATAATTTCCATATGCTTTAAACACACTGTTCAGTGATGTTTTTGAAACAAAGGTGTGTGGTTCAACTGCAAGTAAAAGTGAGCATTCCTGTGATTTTACTAAAAAATCTATACTTTAAAAGAAAAATAAACTTTCATTTACCTTCTGAGAACTCTCCTCAGCTGCAAACTGAACAGAAATGTCTGTTATGTCTGGTTAAAACTAATCTGGAATCCTGAGCCACTGGATCAGATCAAAATATCCCTATCCCAAACATCATGCTCTCATAAATCATTTAAATCAGTTCATATACTAAAGATCTATTGCCATCCTGCACTGCTTTTTTGTGTGTGTAATTTTATTTAAAAAACCTAAGCTCACACTGTTTCCATCACCCCAGCAGTAACATTCTGTTTCTGTAAAGATCTTCCCCACATCTGCCACAGTGACACAGCTCTTTTCCTGCGAACTCAATCGCTCTGTGCCGAGCACACCACAGAGCAAAGCACGGTATATAGGTTACAAAGTTTGATTTTTGTAGCTCTTTGCCTCTGCTCTCGTGCCTCAGATGTCTGGAGCTTCTGACAGTGATCCGAGACTGGTGATGCTTGACCTGACAGCTGTGAGGAGTTTAAAGACAAAGTGAGGAATAGGAATGGCGAGAACTGAATGGGAAGCAGAGAAGGGTTCATAAGCTCTACTAAACAACCTACACATGCTCTACGACACAAGAGTGCAAGTTTACCCCAGTCTCTTTCCTAAAGCTATTTATTTCAAATTTTGGCTGGGTAATCACAGCATTATCTAAGTAATTTAAACCACATGCAAGCTGAAAAATATTACATCCTTGTCTGCAGATGAATGAGAAGAACAGAAGCTGCGGATCAAAGATCTGTCAGACGTGAAGCATGGACAGCAGCTGTGTATATGAGAGTAGAGCTGTACCTGCTTAAACCTTATATAAAGAGACCTTGAGTACCAGGACAAATAAAAACCCTTTACTGACCACAGGCCTCTCACAATAATTACATTACCAGTTTAGTGTACAATATACAGATATAACCTTAATTATTTTTGATGACCTCAATATTAGCCATTGCGATTAGTTTCTCAGGGGGACATCTGTGAAAAATATTTCCCACTTCTACTCAGTGATAAAACTCCTGCATCCGGACTGCAATTAAAAAACAGGAGGACCAGTGAGATTTTTGGCTCTCTCGTTCACATGACCTTGCGTTCAGTAGCTTCTCCATTTCCACTCGCTGTTGTGTTTACATGGATCTCCGTGGAAACGTGAACGCAAAGTGTAATTACAGTGCCTGGCAGTGGACAAATAGCTATTTTATTAAACGTGAGGTGATGAAACCCAGAGATGTGCATCTGGACTGGGCTAAAATTACAGGAGGACCACAGAGTTCAGCGAAAAACAGTAGATGATTCAGCCTGTAATGTTCTCAGAGGACGTTTGAGATAAACACATACATGGTCGTTCCAGATGGGAATAAAATCACAGAAGGCCCCCACATAATAGAGAAAAATACCCCAGGACCCCAATGTTCCAATTCTGCAGGCTTTATGCATCTCAAGCTAACACTTGGCTTAGGACATGGTAGAATAATCTTTAGTTAATAGAGTTTTTATTGCCAATGTATTTTTGAGGGAGACTCTGTGTACCTTCAGGTAGCTTGGTTCACCAATTAATAATAAAAAAACGATGTCTGGATACATTTGGGCACCTAAGATTGGTTTTCCAGACAAGAATTTTGCCAAGGCATAATGAACAATCTCAGAATGACTTAACAGAATGACCTAAATTCCAAGACTAGGCTTAATCCTGTCTGGGAAACCAACTACATAGCGTATATGGAAAATTCTTCAGGTCTAACTAAGCAAGACCGGCAAGTCGCAGGTATATTAAAATGAATTTTACGAGGTGGTGAGGTCCGATCATATCCAAATTCAAGGCTTCGCGACATATAAAACCCTTTTACTGGACAATATTCAGCAGGACCAGAGCCACATTTGGACTGGGTTCTTATTTTCCGCCACTTAATGGAAGTTCACAGTGGTGGAGGGGGACCTGCAGCGAGCAGTCTTGTTCAGGAACTCCATGCAGCTTTCACAGCAAGCGCAAAGGCTGAAAATAGCTGCAGTCACAGGGGGGGTCAGAGTGACACAAGCCAACAACCGGGCTTCAGTCAGAAGCAGCACACAACATTCACCTCTGATATACTTACTGTACACATACAAGTAATCAATATCAGCCGCAGCACCCAAACAGGGCTGGGCCATGAGGGGAAAGCTGCTATAATCCACATATCAGCGCTGGACTCAGAGCAAGGAAGAAGGATCGCCATCGCTTTGGCTATGCTTTACATACCAATCATTTTACGGGGCGTCTAAAGCAGACCTCAGCTTATTCAAAGCTTGGTCGTAATTACCAAAGTGGGCCAAACGCATGACAAATAGTCCCGATCTGAATCTTTCCATTACACAGACAGACAGTCTGCAGTTGTTCGTCTCTGTAAACACGAGGAATGCTTGCTGGCTGGTCTGTCTGGATGGCCACTCTTTTGATGTGCTTCAATCACTCCACAGGCCTCTCATAAAAATTGTAAACTTCTTCCACTCACTACCAATGCTCATTTAAAATGAATGCACACTTCTTCTCCCCATTTCCAAAGCTGAGCTGCTTCTCATCTTCCCATCTGCCCCGTCATACATCGAAGTAAACAGCTTATTGGCAGCCAGGCTTATGAACATCTGAGCAATAGCTGTGGATACTGCCCTGACCTTCACATCAATCTACAGGGGGGCTGACACACAGTAAATGACTGTGCCCTTACTGCAGCCATCTATCAGCCTGGGACACTGTGTGGGCCACTTCACACACACACACACACACACACACACACACACACACACACACACACAGTGTGATCAGAAGAAAATCAGGCCGCTACAAAGAATTCTTTAAACAGTGCAACAGAAAAGAGGTCGCTAACAGGCAGACTGCAGTCCAGGTCTGAACCTAGATGCTCTTGTGTCCTGAGCTGAACAAACAACGAATAAGCTAGGGATGCAACAAAATGTTTTCGGGCAAAACTAGAAAACAAATTACACACAATAAATACATTTTGCCATTAAAATTAAAAAGTTATAAATGTATTTCGTCTTGCTTTTCAAAAAGCAATTACAAAACAACAGTTAAAAAATATTTAACACTTTTTCAAACATTTGTAACTTCCTAGCAAACATACCAACAAATCACAATACAATTAGGCCCAGTCCCATTTCACCCCTTGGCCCTACCTCTTGGGGTTACCTCTGTTCCAAAAGGAAGGGTTACACTCGAAAAGAAGGGGTCGTTATAAATGGTAGGACCAAGGGGTGAAATGAGATTGGGCCTTAAACTATTTGCTATTCTATTGCTATTCTAATCATTCATTTACTTCAGCAGTACAAATTACATTTGATTTGGGTTCTGTAAGCAGTTGTGTGTCAATTTTACAGAGAAAAAGGCAGCCAGTCCTTCTGTAAACAAACACAAATACTAAGGCATTAAGGAAGTAGCAAACTTACTACTTCAGCTAACGTTACCATCCTATCCCTGTACAGCTCATATCTTTCAGCTGGAAAACAGTTTCTTCACAGTTTGAGAAGAAATTTTGTGAAGGTAGTTAACTGATATCAGGCATGATAGATGATATTGGACACATTGGATAGTTTACTCAATTTATGAAAGCAGAGAGTAAAAATTAACTAGAAACTGTCTAGATTGGTTATTAATAACAGCCCAGTAGACCTTTTTCACAGTTGCTGTGCCGTCACCTCTGGCTTTAAATAGCTGCAATATTGTACTTGAAAAAAGGTGTAGGGTTCTCCACTTAGTCACACATTGCGACATTTCTACATTAAACTACTTGGCAACACACTGCCAACAGTCCTCACTACTGCATTTCTTTTTAATACAGTATAATAGAGAGTGACGCGAGTGAATGACAAATATACATGGAATAGAGGTGAAAGAACAGTCAGGGAAGAAAGAAAGCCAGAGGAAAGTAGATTCATATGGCAAGCTTTGAATAAAGGTGTGTACCAGGACAACCATGCTTTTAATGAAAGGATATACTCTCATATGTTTATTGCTTCCACAAGCAGTTCTAAACTAGTATAAGTCATGTTCAAAGAAAGTGACGCTTTTTTACAAGCAGGACTGTTTTATAAAATCTATTTCTTATGTTGGTTACACATATGAACGTGAAATGAGTCTTTGTCCTGACATCACCAGAATGGTGCAACTGAAGGGAACGTGTGGGAGAAAATAGAGGCTGTTACTTTGTGCACCTAGACTTTGGAACACAGCTAGTCAAGCGTCACTTCAAAACAAGTAATTAAGCACTTTATTGTAAGAAGCAGACTTTTTTTTTTTAAACAGCACTCAAAAAACAGTACACAAATGTCACTTGGCTTGTACTTCAGTCACTAGTGAAGATACATATTTGATGTACAGTGGTAAGAAAAAGTATGTGAACCCTAAACCAAGGGATTTGACAGATATAATGTGCATACAATACCACATCAAAACATGCTTAATCATGTCTTAATTGAGAACAACCATTAAAAAAAACTCAAAGTGCTAGTGGATAAAGCATGTGACAACTTGAGTTAATGACCTTAAAAAAATTGTATTGGAGGCAGGTATATATATATATATATATATAAACACCCAAAATACACCATCACAAACAAAGTATGGTGGAGGAAACATCATGATTTGGGCCTGATTTGCAGCATCAGGGCCTGGTCAGCTTAAAAATCATTGAGGAAAAGATTTAATTCCCATGTATATTATGTATAATATTTTACAGGAATGTATGTAAGCTTACAAGCTTTGCAGAATTTGGGTGATGCAAAAGGACAATGACCTAGGTGTTGTATAGTAATGCAATTACTAGGCTTCGTAAATAAATACCTCTTCTTAACATATAGCCTTTTGGTTTCATAAGGGTAAAAGTTTGTAAAAGAGATGTGCGAGTATGTAGAACCTTTGAATTGGAAAACCTTAGTTGAAATAATAACATAACCCTTTCAGGCAAACACAGAGAAACTCTAAAGCAGATTTTGGCTTTTTTTTTTAATGTAGAAATCCTCTTTAAACACAATTCCAAAAGTAAGACATAAGGAAACTTAGTGATCACCATGTCTCAAAATGTTACATCACAAATCATGGGCAATGGAAAAAGCATGACAGCAATAAAACAATGAGGCATTTACTTTTTTTATACACACAGTTTATTCCATAAATAAGTTAATGAGTGTTCTGACACGCTGTTCCATCTGGATTACTCAAAGCACTTTCACACCCGTACATATCTGCAGAGAGTTGGCTAAATTACCACCATAATGCAACAGACAGAGCACACCTTTACAGCACTCTAAAAAATAAAACGAACACTGGATGTTCCATTTAAATACAGTACCATACCTTCAATATAACTTTATATTCACATCGTATTTACTATATCACATATAAAGGTCCTTCAACGTGAAAGATCTGCTCTTGACGTCTGATGATCCACATCGATGGAGGTAGCAGTCCATGGCTGAAAGGCCAGCGATGCAGAGCCTGTGAGCTGGCTGGGTCAGTGCAGGGCAGCATGAAGAGGAGGAAGCTGGTCAGTGAGAGCTCATGTACAGAAGGGGGGGAGGGATGTGTGTGAGTGTGTGTGAGAGAGAGAGAAAGAGAGAGACAGAGGATAAGAGCGAACAGGAAACAGCTGAGAGGATGGAGCTTTGAAGAGCAAAGACAGTCAGGTTAATGCCGAAGGCCAGACTCGAGCAGATCTTTTGCTTCATTGATCTTCGCTGCCAAATATGGAGATCCACCTGCAGGAGAAGCAATGGTTTTCCATCAGCTAATTTGTGTGAGTGCGCACGAGTGTGTTTTTTCCTCCCTCCTCCACCTTTTCCAGTAAATGCTCAGAAAGTGTGGGAGCTGGAGATTTACACAGCGTGCAAAATGTGTGCGTTCATATAAAAGCCGATGCTGAGGCTAATGCTGAGCTGGGCGAGGAGTGATCTGACTACAAAAACACAGAGCATAATCCATAAGCGTAATTATATGGCGTACTGCATTCAGGATAGCATTGAGCTAATGGAAAAGCATGCTTTGTCACACAGCCAGAGAACCTGACGGGTCTGCTGTTGATTAAGTGAGGCAATCTTAGTCATTAGGTGCTCTGAGTCCTATAGACGCAGTGCTATCTAATTTCAATTTCAATTTACCAGTGAGAACATTTACATGTGCTTAAAAATTAAGATTATTGCAGTTGATCTGAATATTAAGTCGTGGTTAGCATGTAAATAGCATTTTTCTTCTTTTTGTTTCTTTAAATGTGAAAAACAAAATCCAACAGAAAGCTAAATTTTAGCTCCATAAGTGTATTTGTCAGTCCATGTTCACTTGAATAAATGTATACAGATTTCTCAGTCTATGTATAAAAAATATATATATTTAAAAAACTACATAAATAATCTTAATCTTCTCGCTCAAGGTGTTAAAAAAAGTCACAGCCACAGAAGATCGGGTCTTACATGATGTTAACATCACATCTTATTCAGTGGAAATATTGACTGGTTACAAAGCAAATGATCATCTAAATATACTTTTTTTTCTTAACTTAACCAAAAAATACAAAAAATATATATATATATTATTACCCAACGTATTCATATAACAGCCGACATTAGTAATCTAATTCTCTTACTGTTACCAGGATCTTGCTGGAACAAACAGTGAGCATGTTTACGGCACTTTATTAAGAACAAAAATCAAACAAAAATTGCTTGTACTTAAACTACAAATATTTTTCCTACACATATTGCTTTATGCATTTCAGTTTTAAGGGTTCTTTTTTAATCTCAGCATTAGACAGCCTGAGTTAGCAAGAGACAGCGCGAGTTAGTGAGACAGCGCGGGTTAGCGAGAGACAACAGAGAGTTAGCGAGAGACAACAGAGAGTTAGTGAGACACAGCGCAAGTTAGCAAGGGATAGCGTGAGTTAGCGAGAGACAGCACAAATTAGTGAGGGATAGCGCAAGTCAGCAAGTTTGCTTGTGTGAAGCAGGGCACCATCGGGCTGCACAAGCTCATGTTTCATGCAAAGTATCGAAAACAGGCATCATTTTATTTATTTATTTTTTTACTTTTGGTACTCGGTAGTACCGAGACATTTTGGTCAGTGCCTTTTTGGTATTGAATTTTAATACCCAGATTACTGACACACTAATTCTGAAGTAATTGGATTATTAAGTGCATATAAACACACTTACTTGCATGTCTGCACATATTACTCCACTGGCAACAGTTTTATGATTTAATACTATTTTTTTAATACTTGAGTGCCAAGGTAATGTGCCAGAACATTAAATGGCTGCTGATTCCAGGACAGCAGGACGAGGATCATGATTAAACAGCCTTCATTCATTTGCTTTTTCTTGTCATTTCTTTAAGAACAGTTCATCAACCGGGCTGCAACAGTGCCTCCTAGTGTACAACACTGTACAAAAATATAGAGTGCTTCTGGATAATACACACAGAGGGTTGAAGGGTTCACAGCCTGAGAAGCTTCAGAAGCCTTGACCCTCTCACTCAGGCCTACAGGTCAATGAGTGTCACAAAGTGACCTTGTTGAGCACATAGGGCACACAATGTGCACATAAACACCAACCCAAGCGCACAAACACACGCACACACACTGCTTCAGTTTACACACAGCTCAGAGTGTCAGGAGTGGTGGCGGTTATAAATTGGAGAACATGCTGGAGAGTGAGCAGGTAGCAAGGAGCAGGGCCGGCAGCGGCTGCTAATCTGTCTGTGTGCCAGAGGGGGAGCAGAACAGAGCAACGCAGCCTGCAGTGACAGACTTAATTACACAGGGCTCCGGCACAGCCGCAAACACACACAAACAAACACACACACACAGATCACAGCGCGGCACAGGACAGCTTAAATATACAGGCTCAGGTTCAATCTTTAGATGCAGTCTTCACAGAGAACACGCCACTGGCCACTGCTGATGATTACCTGCTAATTAAATTTTAGAATATTACCATAAAGCCTTATGACACGGCTCTTCACATTAAGTGCTAGAGGGCCAGTGTCCAGCAGTTTAGTGATCTTGGTAAATTAATCTTTCAAAGTTATATTTTTTACTTTTTATTACCTTAAAATAAAAGCTTCAAAATCATTGTGTGTTTCTCCACTGACTGTAACAGGGAGAAAACCTGCTCTTCCAGGATTGGCAAGCTTATAGCTGCACTATGTAACTTTGATGAAACAGGCTGAAAAAAAACTTCAACACTGCTTAATCTATTGCATAGGTCATATTGGAGTAAAATCCTGTAATGTTATATATATATATATATATATATATATATATATATATATATATATATATATATATATATATATATATATATATATTACAGTCCATACGGGTCCTTAAGAGAAAGCTGCACCCTTGCAGTGTTTTTTATATAGTAATTCTCTGGAAAAACAGCAACAAAACAACTTGCATATACATTTTTTTTTGCATAACTTGGGTCTGACAGCTGTTTACATTATATAGAATTCAAAATGTCATGATGGGACAATAGAAATGTTTTCAGCTTTCTAATGGCCATCATATTGTATTGTTTTTGTTCTATATTTGCACACTGCACCATTTTTAGTATGTTCCTAAAGGACTCATACTCTGATAGAACCGGAAAGGTATAAAGTACTAGAGACGATGATTTGATTAAAAGTACAAGCGCTCTATCAAAAAGTGACTTGAGTAGACGTAGAGTATAGATGCAACATATACATTTATTGGAGGAAAAATATTAAACTTGAAAAATATGTGGTAAAGTAAAAAAGGAAGCATGATAAAAAAAAAAAAAATAAACACTCAGGTAGAACACATAAATAATAAAATGCTGTATAAGTACAAGGATAATACCTCACAACATATACAGATGTGAACATTCCTGAGTTGTTCCTTGAAGTAACACTTCATAATCAATTTAAGTTCAGTTATACCATGATGCTTGGAATATCAGTGCATGCTTTTGTGTTTTTTTCTTGTCTTTTTGCTGATTTATTTTTAAAGCTGATTTGCTCTGTAAAAACTTACAAAAAAAAATTGTAAAAAAAAAAAGGACCACACAAATAAATATAATTTAACTAAGGTTTTAACGCACTTGAATTATTTAATTTAAGGCCATCCTCAACACAGGCAGACATTCAAGCAATGCCTGTGCTTTCTCATTGGTTTATTGTCAGCCATCTATTGAAAACTAATTTAATAATCACTCCATGTCATTCTGTCTCTGGCCATACGAGCTAGTCCTCATTACAGCTCAGAAAACCATTACTGGATGGAACACATGAACAAATGACATGGCTGCTCATATCGATCCCCATATCACCATCTGCATTAATCTGCAGTCACTGTAACAAAGAGCGGACAATGTGAACATAGCAAAATATAGAAAACCAAGAAAATTAATGCAGTCAAAAAAATGGAGTAACTTCCAATTTAAATGGTAAGATAATGGGCTGCATACAATCAGCGTTTATGATCATTCATCAGGCATGGCCGTGTCTTCTGAGAAGCCTCAGCTGCCCACATCTCGTGCCAGGAAATCTTGTAGATGCACATAATTGGGAAGGTTTCTGTTCTGTAACAGAATTCGATACATGCCTTGTTCGCCTACTCCTCCTGAATAACAAAAAGGACGATACTACCGTGCGGGTACGAGAGGCACTGCTTTAATAAGCAATATTTCTCTGCAGAACGAGCAAATGGGGGCAGTAGCTCTAGTGCACTCACTCGTGCTCTCTCTCTCCCTCTATCTTTCTCATTCTCTCTGTTGCTCTCTTTTGCTCTTTCTCTGCAGGGCATCTTCCCCTTGGTTACCGGCCTTATCTTTCAGCCACAGATAGGCATCACGGTGCACATTGCTTATTTCACACAGACTAAAAGTGGCCTGGAGCAGGACTGCACTGGCTGGAAGGCACACACGCTCACTCTCACGCACACACAAACACATCAGGACTGTGAAAAATGCAAGCAGGAGAGGGAAAAGCCAGAGAGAGGTAAGGCTAGGCCATTAACCTTGAAGAAAAAGCAAAAAAACTAAACAAAAGCAAGCTTACTAGCCACCAGCTGGGGCTTTAATGTTTTAAAAGAAGGAATACAAATTACAGAAAAAAATGACTGCTGTTTGAGCTTGATTCAAATGGACTGGTCAATTAAATGACCCAAACAAAACACATGCAGGAAATTCAGTTCTCTGAGGCAGCAGCACGCCATGTCCAATCAGTGTAGATGCAGCTACTGGACATCAGCACATTACTTCAGAGCGTCAGTGATAATGTGTTAATTTCGGCTATTTTAACTTGGAAACGCCAAACAAACCCAAACACTGGTCCAGATTTAACATTAGTAAATAAACCAACCAACATTGGTTTTTGAACCAATCCATTCAACCATTTACAATCTAAACACGTATTAATAATAATAATAATAATAATAATAATAATAATAATAATAATAATAATAATAATAAAGCACAACAATAAATCTGCCTTATATAATTAATTGATAAAACTTAAACTGTCTCAGGATCTTTCGTTGGGAAACCACGTTTTTAATCAATTTAAAATGGGTAAATCTCAATGCAATAAATCAGAAACACTTAACTCAGACTCAACCCATTATTTTCAGAAAATAATTTAAACGTCTCAAATTTCATTATAAGGGTCATACCAAACTGTTTACTGTTATCTTTTTTACAATTTTTTATATTTTTAAAAAAGTTTCTAAAATGTTTTGCATATAAATAGTAAATGCATTAATTCCCAACTATTAATAATGCTTGACTTAGGTTTTATGCACAATTTGTGCACCAATTATTAACCAAGTGAATTGCCCACTTGACATTGCTGACTCCTGATTCATACAATTAACTTGAACTTAGATGATGTATTAATCTAATTTTTAGGTTTTTTTTGGTCACTTACATACATTGTCTATTTTCTGTAGTATAACTTTTTAGATATTCAAAAATATGTTATATGTATGTCCCAATGTTCTAGGCATCTGTTACCTGTGATATAAAACCACATCAAATATGCAACCCGTTCTAATAATGTTACTTCCTTTGGCAGTAAATATGAAAGGCAGTGAAATATGTCAACTTTCTCTCAGTATTTTGTATATGAGTATCTTTTCTTATTGGTCAGATTTGTCATTTTTAAAGAGTGAATGTTTGATTCATATATTAATAAACAGTAATGTGCTGAAAACCCATAATATACTGTATTAGATGTGCCACGTGTAATCTAGTTTGAAGAAAAAAGTCATCTTTGTTAATATTTAAAATCTTTAAATACTTAAAATGTAAATTCAATTACTTTTTTAAAAAGAACAAACTTTTGGACAAATAATATAAAAATAATAGAAAAACTGACTCACGGTACCAGAGGACCAAGAACCCATGAAAAGAACAAAAATGACAACTCCAAAGCAAAACATAAGATACAGATGATACAAGTATGAGGACAAATCATACAGTCTTGCAAGCCCTTGGCACTAACCTTTGTCTGGATGATTTAGAACCATGATCCTCCTGTGGGCTTCTCGCACCTTGGCCTTGGTGCTGGTTGGGCTAGAAAATGAGAAACATGGAAATATTTATAAAGCAGCACACCCCCATCTAGTGGCCATACTACACAATACCACAGTCACAGCATGCACCCGTCCACACATGCCAAATATTCATCAGACTCAATTACAGCAGGCCATTTTTCTTCCCCACACAAATCATCAGCATTATCAAATTGGCTTCAACTCAGACCATGAGCAGTCTCAAGGTTCTAGAAAGAGTTGGCTGTGATTTTTAGCCTCTGCATACCGAATCCTTACAGAAAACCAGATCCTCTCTTTCCTGACCAGCGCCTCAATTTGTCCAGGATTTAAGGTGTGCATTACTCACAGCCGAAAACGTCAGAGACTATGATTAGAAACGACCAACCATTAGTCTTAACACACACCCAAGACCCGAAAAGCTCAGAGGCTGGAACCGCTAATTAATACGCAATAGGAACTTTGCAGAGTGCAACGTTTTTACCATCAGGCGAAACTGTCCAAGTTCAAGGCTTTAGAACTACAGTTTGAAGGCTGAGGGCTCATGTGTTAAAGCACACCAGATGGCTTTATATGCTCTGGCAGATGGAGAGCAAATCAATCCAGTCTTTACTTGCTCAGACCCTTTTCAACAGAGCAAGGCTGCAGGAAGCAGAGCTCAAAATAAAAAAAGACATTAAAAAAGAGGTGCTGAAGTAAACAGATTCCAGTTCTTCAGAGAGCAGAGAAAAGGTGTAGAGTAGAGGTTTGATTTTTTTTTTTTAAATCACGCTCCCACTAGAATTCACTTTCCTGGACAACCTTCAGCATTCGTCCTGCTTCTGCCTTTAGCGGGCATTTTCGCCCAATTCCACCTGCTCATATATATACTTATAAATAAATAATATAAGTAATAGGGAGAGATGACACCAGTTTAATTTTGTTAAATTCATAGCAGGTTATTTTTAATAAAATACAAAGAACTATGATGCTTTAATGCAGTCAGCATAAAATCCTCTGTAATGTCTCTAAAAACATACATCATATATTAAACAACAAGTGACTGACAAGTTCATATTCACAAAGTTTTAAGAGTTCAGAAATCAATATCTGGCGGAATAACCCTGTTTTTTAATAACAGTTTTCATGCATCTTGGCATGTTCTCCTCCACCAGTCTTTCACACTGCTTTTGGATAACTTTATGCCACTCCTGGTGCAAAAATTCAAGCAGTTCAGATTGGTTTGATGGCTTGTGATCATCCATCTTCCTCTTGATTATATTCCAGAGAATCTCATAATTTTTAAGTAGTCTCTTATTTTTTTTCCAGAGCTGTATATCTTCACTCAGGAAGGCATTTAAAATAAAAACTAACAATAGTTACGTTAATGCTATTTAATGTGTGATTACATTTTTTATACTATATTTACTCATTTGTAGGATTTTTCTAGTGTATATATTAACCTGTTTTGCACTCACAGGATTGATTAAATCAACCGGTCCCACTAAATTACATTACATTTTAGTCCCATGCTGCAAGATACTGTGAAGAGACCCATTCAAATGCAGACCTCTTGTGTAGAGAGCATTCAAAGATTTGGTGTTCTCTACTATACTGAACACATCCCATGTCCAAGTTCTGCACTCACATTCATTACAGTTTCACTTCAACTCTGGCCATAAACACAAAGAAAGACCAGTCTAAAATTCTGCCTCGTCATGTCTATGTGGTTATTTGATCTGCTAGAAGAAACACATTCTCTTTCCCCAAACAGGAAGCTCTTTCCTCATCGCTGATTTCTCAGTGTTTCTCTCGGTAATATCGTCATCAGGAGACCACCACTAGGCTGAATAAAACATGACATGACAAACAACACGCAGAGAACCATTAATTTACTACTTTTAACAGCATTCTGCATTAAACTAAAACAAAATAATAATAATAATCTGCTTCAAAATCCAAACCATGACTAACAAGCTTTCTAATCAAAAGTATCAACAGCATTTTACAAGGACAGATTCGCTTAAAAAACCTGAGAAGGGAACACAGCCAAGGAACACTGGCCACATTGTGGTCGAACGCAGTCAAAATACGACTCAACAGACAAGCGGATTAAACGAGCCTCAGTCATATGACGTAAGGCCCACCGCACAGTGTGTGACGCTGCCGGGGTGAGTCACACCTGGTGTGGGACTCTGACGAAACCTCCTGGCCCTCCCCTGCACTGGAGACGAATAGGGGTGGTCCCTGACTGAGCAGATTACAAAGCTAAAGACGCGATTGCGGTTTACAGTTGTCACCCCCACCAGGATCAAAGCTCAGACACACAGAGTGACTATCAACACGAAACCAAAAAGATAGCCTTTGGATCTGACCGCAGGTCCTGCTGGGAAATTCAGTGATTCAGCGATTGCACATGTTGTGAAAGATTTAGGCTTTGTTCTTAAAGACAAACTCAGAAAACAAAGGAAGCGCTGGAAAGAGAGGCGGCTGTGAGAGGGGAATTGTATCTGGCTGTGGAAAACGATGCAAAGCTTTCAGCTCTTACCTGATTCCTAGGATGAGACTAGCTTCTCGTTTCGTCATCTTCTGCTCAAATCCACCTTTGTAATATGCTGAGAACGCCTGGGGAAATAGAAAGTGAACAAATTGAGTCTATGCTTTATGTTGGACATACAGTAACACCTATTTTTAAGGTCACAGAGTTCCTATTGTTCAGCTCGGCTTGAAGCTAGCACCCTATCGTATTACAGTGTGAAAAATAACACTATTCTGGGATTCTAAAAGATTTAACAGACATTGTGCATATTTCCAAAAACAAAGCACAGTGAGCCTGAGGCGGAGAAGTGTTAAGACCCAGGAAAGTTTCAGAGGAGTGAAAGAGGCATTTCTTAAGAACGTTGGGTTTAGTTTGGATGCTTGACACAAATCCTGGTTTTGTTGTTAATACCAGCTTCCAAGTGCGTTTGGTTAAAGTATAGCCCCCAGGAGAGAAGGCCGTGTTTATTCTTGCATGGGCTTCCCAGGTTTTTCATGTTGGGTTTTTTCCCCCATTTAGTTCAACAAGTTCTTCATTAAAATACTTTAATGGTTTCAGCACGTCCTTAAGCTTTCATCAAACAAATGAAAAGAAAAACAATTTGCTCGCAAAAATCACTCAGTGGAACACTGAATGTAAGGAGTGCACTTTCCAAAAGTCTGTCATGATTAAATTCTAAGGAGACAAATCACAGGTCAGGAGGTGGCCATTTAAACAACTGTCATTTATACACAATTCAATGGGAAACAAAACTCCTGCATACTTATGTTTAAAATGGGGATGACCTCACAGGTGATTGGGTGTATCCTGAGTTAGTGGTGAGAGCTGTGAGTCAGCACAGTAAAAACCAGGATTAACAAACTTTATCTTGTAGCTTGTCTTAAAGAAGCTCAGTATGAAATCAAGCCTAGAGTGAAACTGTAATGAGTCACCACAGTCTTGCACCCCACAGTGCAGGATTACCAAGCCAATACCACACACAACTACACTGCTCCAGGAGGTGAGGTGAACATGGGGAAAATCCAAAAATCCTTACTACCCACAAATCATCACTGCCTGAAACTAAAACTGTGCATGATGGATGAACCTGATGCAGATAAGTGTTAAAAATGGAGAATTGTAAAGGTGCAGGATTCCAAAAGGTGTTCTGCACACAAGTCGTGTTCAACAAAACGGTTCCCAGAAGCATCTTTAAAAATATTGAGTTAACAAAACGCTATAAAGGTTTTTTTGTCACTTACCGTAGAGGGAAACTTTTTGGCAGTTTCTGTAATAGCCTGTCCAAGAGGTTTCCATAAGTGAAACGCATATCGGCCTGAAAACAAATGGGGGGAAAAGAAAAGGAGAGAGAGAAAAACAGAGGTTGAAAAAAATGGTCCTCCAACAACTAATACAACTGGCACCACACACAAACCAATACACCACCACATTGTATTCTAGCTAAATACATGGTAAGGTGAGGGCTCCACTCAGCTTCCCTCAGTATTTTCTTGGCCACAGCTCTGGTGAACTGCCATGGTCTGTGGTTCTCCCCAGAACAAAATGAGGGCAAATCAACACTCAACAGAAAGGGCAAACAGGGGCTTGCCTGACACCATGAAGTCAAAACTGTTATTTTTGCTTTACTCTGCAGAAGGTTTAATTTAAGATGAAGATAGGGTACTTCACACTTTATATACAGACATTTCCGTTCTACATTTCCAGCATGGTCCCATATTTTACTCATCAGTCCACACCCCCACACTCAAATATTTAAAACCATCAGTTAGCCATGTATGGGAAAAGATCAGCCAGAAGACAAAGAAGAGGCTGAGCTGTCTGAAGGCTTCCTTTTCCGTTCACATTTTCTTTCTAAAAAGAAGGATCACCTTCGCCATGTGACTTGTTCATAAAGATATTGGTCAAGATATTAAACAATTTGTAAATAATTAATAATAATAATAAACAATTAGCAAACCAAGGTGTGTGATTCTACTGTTTGATTTCCTTGAATAGAATCTGAAGCATTCAAGAATTCCTTCTTTCAATTGTGGTCAATTATTTTATTAGTTTTAAATTTAGTCAATCAGTGCTTGAACAGAGAAAATGTTTGCAGTATTTAAGTCTGGACTGAAGTGTAAAATACTGCATTAACCTCTTAACAGGCCAGCATTTCTGTCAATTTTCTGCCTGATATTAAACACCTCAATCTTGAAAATGTATATTTAAGCATTACATAAATAGGTTTCATGTTTGATAATAAATGTTACTACAAATTCTATTTGTAATTGTAGTAGCAATTTTCTACTATTTTTTTAAAAGATGTTAGTAAATCTGCAACATTAAAATATAATGGATAATCATAAAATTGGCACTTTCCTGAACTTGACTGCTGATTGCTGTTACTGATCTAAATTTTTTAAGTGAAGTAGAGAGAAAACAGGCAGCTTCTCTAAGTGTCCTGTAGTATATTTTAAAGCTCTCAAACTTTTCAGAATGTGAATAACCCATTTTCCTGCAGAGAAAAGGGGTTTACACATCTACACTTGTAGCCTGTACATGTTTCAAGGTCTAAGATATGCTGTACACATTTCTGGAATGCAAATACTTGAACTCACCAACAAACCAAACATGACTCTCCCTTCAGTGCACCTCCAAAAGCTCCACTCACAAATTGTGTTGGTTATCAAACTATTGCTACAGTTGCTGCTGCTAAGCAAACCACTATTGCTTATCAATCACAAATTCACAAATATTTGACTATGAAAAATCTGTGTAAAAAGTGTTTACTGTAATATCGCATCTTAACCATATCTGAAGGAGAACACTAACTGTAAATTCTGTTGCTAGCCAGAGCATGTGTCTGCTGGCTGAATCATTATGTAGAATTATGGGGGAGGCCGTCTAACCCACTTAAGAGAGCGAGGCTGATTATGCTGTCGATTAGATAGAGTCAACACTCAGTCACTCTAATACTTTGTAATTTGATGTGTCTGAGTGTTAATCACATCTAACCCTCTTATGTATGAAGGCCAACATTTACAGTTCCCATCAAATACAGTTTATCTAAATCAAAGGAGCTTCTGGTGCAACTGAACAACTTTACAAAGTGAGCAGAAAGAACAGAGAAATCTAAAGCCAAACCAGTGTTCTTTCTGTGTATAATTAAATAGAAAATACATTGACTGTTTTGCTGCATTTATGTTTTTTATATATGTATACTTGTTCCAATGTTTTTCAATGTATTATAAGCAACTGCACTTCTTCTGAATTCTCATTTAAACCCTAATAAATATAGATGGAAAATAAACACTGTCTTTACAGCAGCCGTAGAATTATCAACTTATTATCTACTACTAATTATATAAATACTAGGATCTATGGATTTATTGGTGTCAGTTTCAAAGAATGTCACGACCAAGATTCTTCACTACGGGTTAAACCTATTCATTTGATTAGAACCACCACGTGGAGTACGGAATCAGTAACTTTAGTAAGTCAATTGTGGAGCAAGTTTTATTTATATTTGACGCCACATATCACACAATATATCGCAATATCTTTATACTGTCCCACCAAAATTCACAACACCAGTTCTTAAAGCACTTACTGCAAACAGAGAAACATACTTGAAATGTGCTTGAATGTTTAGAAAAAGGTTAGAAAAACCTATAAAGAGTAATGAGCTTTAGAAGGAGAATTAGAGAAATATACAACGTGAATTATTCTGGAGTATTTTATCACAAGCTACATGATGAAAGACATATTACTGAGAGGGAAAGAGTTATTTTACTTTCCACCTCAAAGTATAAAGCTTACTCCCCTCTAAGCCAAAAGCCTTTCCCTAAGCAGACCACACACTGCTTGGGTTTTTGGCAAGAGAGCTGCCCCCTCACTGTACTGAGAGAGGAATAACGTCCCTTCCTCAAAGCAACCGCAAGAGCTATTCCATGCTGACCTCACACAATCATGGGTGGAAGTCTAGCAACGATTAACAACGATTACCTACTGCATGAGGGCAGGGAGTGGGGACATATCCACCTGCCAGAAAAGCAAAAAAGTAAACAGTCTGATGACAGAGTTGGGTTAAATTATTCACCCACTTTCATCCTTTTAAATGTTGCAGTCATTCATTTTATGGCAAAGGCGCTTTTATGCTTTAATAGCAGCTTGAACCTCATTAACCAGTGAAAGGATCATTTGGGGACTTGAACAAACACGTTCAGTAAGAGAGGCTTAACCACCAGTTTATCAGTGTCACCAAAATATTAGGCGTTTCCAACACAATTACACAGTACAACAAATTCACCCTTACTCTACCCTGTCCAATTACAATAGAGAAAAAAACATTTAATACTAAATAAACAATAATACGAATTATATAATACTTTAACTACTATAAAGAAAAGGTCATTTAGAGTCCAAATATATGTTATATTCCTGATTTACTTATTTTGTAATAAAATGTAATCTGTAAAATGAATTTATGGGAATTTACTCATGTAATATAAATATGACATCGCTATTTATTATACCTGTCTATTAAAATGTAGTAACTGGAGAAAACTAGCAGTGAAACCTGTCGTTTGCAATCCAATTTTCAATAAATCCTGGAAGGTTTTCTGAAAGGATATTTAAATGGGAATTCTGCCGATTCTTCTGAAGATAACATAGCTATAATCGCTGATTTAAGAACACTGACTAACTGCATGTTTAACTAAAAACATGCCCCATGAATGAAATAGAATTTTGTCTGCATTGTGTGTTTACCACAGTACAGTGATAAATATTGTAAATCATGAGAATGTCTTTAAATTACGTGATGTATTAATTTTAGTACTACTTAAAAAATAGTTCCTGTGTTATGGACACAAACACTTTAGATGTCTGACTCCTATACAACACCAATTCTTTCTAAAACTGTGCATTTTAAATATTGAGAAAATATTGAGATTTTGTAGTGATGAAGGGACCTAAATGACCTGTCAGATCAATGCCTCTGATCATGTAAAGAACTCAAATAACTAAAGAGTTTGTGGAAATTTAAACAGCCTGTTCAGAAATTCCTTTAAAACAATGCATAACATAACATTTATGGGACACTTGGAACGACCGACTTTTGACAGTTTCCAGCATATGTTCTTATGAAGAAGAGTTATTTTAAGTGCAGGCATGATAACGCTGAACAATTTTGCATGTCACATAACACAGTTTTGCAATGTGTTATAATGTGTAAATCTTTACATTTACATTGGATTTTCAATACTGGAGTAAACTTGAAACTGCATTACTCACCTGCAAATCCTGCTGCCGCCACACCAAGCCCCACTGCAATGAGTGTCCCACCCTGAAAAAAGACACAAAAAAGTAGATAAAGTCAGTAGCTACTTAAAAGAAATTAACTAAATCATGCATGTCGCAAATACAGTGTATCAGGTCAGTACTATTAAAACATAATATTTAAAATTAAATAAAATGTGTTGTTCAATATAAAAATGCACGGGCAAAATGTCAATATCAGTATGTCAGTACTGGCACATAGTGAGATCATATGATTGTACAAGCGCTAGAAAATATTTCGCACTTTGATATAATCAGTGAGAGAGATTGCAAATAACGTAGTCTGAAACATCGGGAAAAAAGGTATTCTTTATTTGTATTACTTCCTACACTGTAGATTAACACTGAAAACATCAAAACTATGAATAAGCACAAATGCAATTATAAAGCAAATAAAGTTTTAAAGAGGCCAAAAAATGTTTTTAGTTAGATTCTTTAAAGTAGCTCCCTTTTTTTGCCTACTCTTGGCATTATTCTCTCAGTTGGCTTCATACAGTAGAACTTGAAATGATTCTCCAGCTGTCTTCAAGGAGTTCCTAGTTCCCCCAGTTTTCTTAATCTACAACTTAACTGTATATGTTTAATTTAAGTCTTTAATATTAATTTACACATTACAATAGTACAGAAAGTAGTAAAATAATATAATAAAATTGTATTCAAAATACAAACAAATAATAAATATTAAAGAGACTGAGTGTCCAAATTTTGAATGGTACTGTAATTTTATACTGAGATGGAATTATTGTCCAGCCCTATGTTGCACTGTATGTTTTACCATCACAGAATAATACAAACAGAAATGCTTTCATTTTGGATAAGCCAACGTGCTTTATTTTTTATTTATTATGTGCTTTACATTTTCTTCACTGTTCTCTACTCCTCTCTGCTTCTCTACTGTTCTCTGAGTAACAGTGAGAAACCATGTGATGATGCAACACCTGTGTAAAGCTAGTATGTTTGCAGAGCGACTTTTTAAAGTCGTCCGCTGGAAATAACAGTATTTAACTACTGCAAATACAACATATCAGTATTGGAAACTGAATAAAGTGAACATGAAGATATTTAGCTGCATGTCTTAACAGGGTTTTCTTTAAAAGGGTAGGAAACAACAGAATTAGACTCCTTTTAATATTCTGTTTCTCTAGGCTTTAGCATATGTGTTCTGTAAGATGTGAAATGTTATGTGAAGATTGTAGGAGACCCTGACTGACTGCACTAGGTTATGTTGTGTAACTTAATTAGCTAGCTAACCTGGTTCCTACAGGTTAGCTAACAGTAAATAGATACACATAAATGTGTAATCTAACATAACAGCCTTTATCTGGTTATATTCCGCGTTCAGTCGACTAATAACCCGCTACAAGAGTATTAATCCATCAGTATTACACAGTTAAAGAGCTGGTTGGGTCTGCAGGTTGAAGTCTGGCTGTGAGGTGAGCTGTTCTGGAAGGTCACCGCCGGGCTGAGCGCTGTTATGTTATCGTTAGCATGTTAGCGGTTAGCTAGCTGACATTAGTTGTGATATTAAACAGTGAAGGGCGCTGTGGAGGACGCGTCTTGAACACAGCACTTCAGCGTTTACTCACGAAGCGCTTGTCGATGTCTGTCTCGCTGCGCGCGCTGGGTTTCGGTGTGTACTCTGCGTATCTCATCATATCACTGTCCAGCACCACGCCACTGCTCGGGCTCGCCATGTTTCACACCGGGGTAGAGCTACGGGTCCGCCTGTGGGACAAATCTCATGCGCGAAGTCCGCGGCTCATAGGGCATGTTCTCTAATGCTAACACTAGAATTTGACTTCTAAAAAACTCTAAAATTTTTAATAGACTAATAGACTAACACCCTCTGATATCTAAAGACAAGTCACAGACTAGATCATAGGTTAAGATTTTGCATTTTATTGTTCTCTCTATAGAAACTACATCCTGCTATATTTCACTATATTATGCTTTGAAATGGCTAGATGCACCCAAGAAACATTAGCCAAATCTTATTTCATTGCCAAACAGCTTATTTTGCTGTTGCTATTTGACACTTGTTTTGAGCTTCTGGTACCCCCAGGTGAAATGCCACGTTTAAAAGGAAAATTTTAAAGGGTTTCCAACAGTATTAAATGTATTACTATTTGTGCTGTGTTTATATAGAGAATAAAATATACTCTTGATATTTCAAACAGTAATACCAAGCAATTCCAAACACAGCTCCAGATTCTACAATAAAATCTTCCTAAAATAATCAAGTTTTTCATGAAACTTGAAAATGAAAAATGAAAATTTTACAGCTGTTATAGCTAAAACTATACAATTACAATGGTTTAAGAGGATAGTTTATCATAGAGACAAGAAGTAGAACCAACCTGAAACATTCCTACTTCAAAATTATAAAAATACTGATTAAAAAGACATTTTAATAGCCACAAATGGTAAAGCATTTCTAGCTAGCTTTATGGACTTAGCTATTTTGCTGACTAAAATGCAGCCTTAAAAACTCAATAATGAGACTAAACAACTATGCTGGTATACAAACCAGCACATTTAAAAACTGTCACAGCTTAAAGCAGCACACACACGGAACATCTTACAGCAGCCAGTTAACCTCCTGGCACAGCTTACAGCACCAACACCAAACCGCACATCTTACAGCAGACACCACACAAACTGGTACAGTCTAAAACAGCTGGCAACTCAAACAGCACATCCTAAAGCTGCTGACACTCCAAGCGGCATGTCTTAAAACTGCTACAACACAAACTACAGGAGTTGGCACACAATTTGGCACAACCTAAAGCAGACAGCACCCCAAAAGACATGGCCTAAAGCAGCCGGCACACCAATCAGTACATCTTGAAGCTACTGACAGACCAATCAGCAACCAGTAAAGTTTAAAGCAGTCTGCACTTTTAAAGCAGTCTGCTTCTATTAAAGAGAACCTGAAAGGGAACCAGCTTGAAATTGTCTTTATGCTTTTTGTGCTTACACTGTAAGTGAACTGAGTTTATTTTCTTGTCCTTTTTAGCACTGATGAGATATCAGACCATGTTTGTATAACTACAATTACATATTTAGCATTTATGGATTTTAATGTTTTTCAAAATAGTCTGAAGGTTTTGGCCAATTATTCAACTTCTGATTAACTGTGAGTTACTAAATACAATAAACAAGGACACAGAGCAGGGTAAAATAACAGAAAATGAACCAACAGGCATACTGCCAATCAGTGATACAACAAATTAACACATTCACATTCATTACTTAGGTAGAATAGATAGTATACATAGTAGGGTTTAAAATACTGTAGAAGTTAAAGTATCAACTCAAAAGTACTTAAAGGACAAAAGCTTAGGCTCCGCCATAGGGTCCTATAGTGCACTATCCTCCCTCCACTCTCCAAAACACATTTTTATAAAAGCCATAATGACAATGATGTTATATTAAAATGTTAATGTTGAAACATAATTTGGGAGGTAATAGTGAAGTGTGTGATTGGAGATAACCACACCATCACACTCTTATTCTTAAATGTTTTATACATTTATATATACAGTTATTATTTTTACTGTTCACTTAATTATTCACTTAATAACATTATGATCTTTGCTCTATTTTTAACTGTCACAATGACACAAGGCTTTGGAGGTTGTTTGTACTTTTTCAGGAATCAGGAAGGCCAGAGTGTTTTCATCAACAGTGAGAGCTGTGAGGAGAACGTGACCCTGAGTGGCAGAGAAGCTTCACTCTTAAAATCGAACACAGGCCAGAAGATCTTTCCATCCACATTTTCCTCTGTTTCATCTTCTCACAGACTTTAGGACACTTAAGGATTGTTTGATACACAGACTGTTTGCTGTTCATGAAGGACACAGAGCTGAACAACACCATGATAAGAACTTGTTGCTCAGACAGGCTGGAGCTGAACACGTCATTGGAACTGGACAACAATCTGTTAACTGGACTCTGCTGACGTAATCATAATGATAAGTTCTGTCCAATTACATGTCATTTGCATAAATGTATAACTGCTTGGATGAAGTCTGAGGGGTTCTCTCTGTCCCTCGACTGGCTTTAGTTTCTTTCTCTCCTAATATATATTTATTAATTTGTGTTTTTTTTATATATATCTGTAATGCTGAAACTTTTTTTCCAGTAAACTTTAATATATTTTAATTCTAAGCTCTGACTCATTAATCATCATTTCATGTTCTGGGATTTCTCACATCCGAGTTTTATCTAAGTCATTCTGTGGTAAATTACCCTACACTAGTCTACCTGTTACAGACACATGGAGCTCTGAAAAAAAAATAAGAGACCAAGTTTCTTTAAATTTACCTAATTGAAAACCTCTAGAATATAACCAAGAGGAAGATGGATGATCACAAACCATTAAACCAAGCTGAACTACTTGAATTTTTGCACCAGGAAAGGCATAAAGTTATTCAAAAGCCGTGTGTAAGACTGGTGGAGGAGAACATGCCAAGATGCATGAAAACTGTAATTAAAAACCAGGGTTATTCCACCAAATATTGATTAAAATGTTATAATATGAACTTGTTTTCTTTGCATTATTTAAGGTCTGAAAGCTCTGCATCTTTTTTTTACTTCAGCCATTTCTCATTTTCTGCAAATAAATGCTCTAAATGACAATATTTTTATTTGAAATGTGGAAGAAATATTGTCTGTAGTTTATAGAATGTAAAATGAACAATAATGTTTATTTTACTCAAACATATACCTATAAATAGCAAAATCAGAGATACTGATTTAGAAACTGAAGTGGTCTCTTATTTTTTTTTACAGAGCTGTATGTGCCCAATAAAAATGAATGGATTTTAGTACAATGCAAAAAATATTAAAGAAGCTTAGTTGGGACATTTCTCTCAGGTTCTCTTTAGTCTCTGCATGGATCATCTTCATACTAGGCTACATACATCTGCTATGTTCTTGCTGGACTGTGGGCGTGACGTGTACAGGTGTGATGGATCACAGTATAAACCAATAGGGTGTTGGAATGGTAAATGTTTATACTTCTCATCCAACCACAATCAAATTCACTGTCTGGAAGGACAGATTGGATAGGCTTTTTTTGAACAATGAGAAGTTGGAATGAAAGAAGCCGAGGAGTAGAAAGTACAGATCATTGTGAGAAAATGTAAGGTGTAAAAGTAAAAGAGGTCTAAAAAAAAGAATTACTCCATTAAAGTATAGATAACCAACATTTCTACTATGTAAGGAAGTATTTGTGTTTTTCTTCTTGACCATTTACTTCCACATTAACACACACACCCCACCCATTTTTGTGAACAGAAACTAAGTGAGGACACACCTCAGTCAGACTAGATTAGTTGTGGATTCATTTGTCAGTGTGTAGTATCAGTTACAGACAGAGCTCGCCTGAAATACATCTGATCATGAACCCTAATAAGAGAGGGGGCTCCTGGACTGATCCGAGAAGAGGAGGAGGAGGAGGAGGAGGGCAGCAGCACCACACCAACAACATGCAACCCGGAGAGACTGAAAACCACCTCAATAACAACCAAAACCTGCAGAACACACAGAACCCGCAGGCTCAGCAACCCACACAGTAAGTAAATACCAGAAAAAATATAAATATACTGTATTAAATATATTGGATTTCTGTGTTAGATTAGCATTTGGCTCGAACAGGCTGCAGTATAATAAATACAGCGAGCTTAATAACATCTTAATGACACTCAGACTGGAGTACAGGAGGTTATAATACTGAATAAATAGATGTTAATAAATGATGAGTTTATGCTTATTTATGTTTATATTCATTTTATTAGATAAAAGTCTGTCTTCAGTTTCTCTTTCGTTTCCGCGGCAGAGCTCAGTGTAAACAAACCCCGCGCATGCGCACTAGCCTGTTGCATAAACTCGCCTGTGCTGCCAATCACACTGCAGACCCCCTTCCCTGCTTTACATATGTTCCTGAGGCAACCCTTTTACCCATTCATTTTTATAAATATGAAACATCAGACAATTAAAAACATTAGGATAAGTGTTTGTTTGAGTCTGTGTGTGTGACCACATGTATCTGTGAGGACAGATCTGCACACTCTTGGTGTTTCAATCTCAGTGTCTTCATGAGGGAGAATCACCTACAATAGTTATTTTCAGTATCTTTAAGGAGTTCCTAGAGGTGCAGAACAATAGTTGCTGCTTTTCCGTCATGCTGTGAAGCTCCAGCTAATCTCAAATCACTATCTCATTTTGGTTTAGGTCAGGTGATTGTGGAGAACAAACACTTGTTTTTGTTTACTACATAGTGCCATATTAGTCTGTATGTATAGCTCAGTTTCTGATTCAGTTTCTCTGATTTGGCTATTTATAGGTATATGTTTGAATAAAATTAACATTGTTGTTTTACTCTATCAACTACGGCCAACATTTCTCCCAAATTCCAAATAAACATATTGTCATTTAAAGCATTTATTTGCAGAAAATTAGAAATAGTCAAATGAACAAAAATGAGATTTCAGACCTCAAATATTGCAAGGAAAACAAGTTCATATTCATAAAGTTTTAAGAGTTCAGAAATCAATATTTGGTGGAATAACCCTGGTTTTTAATCACAGTTTTCATGCATCTTGGCATGTTCTCCTCCACCAGTCTAACACACTGCTTTTGGATAACTTTATGCCACTCCTGGTGCAAAAACATTTGTTCAGTTTAGCTTGCTTTGATGTCTTGTGATCATATACATTTACTTAATTTTCTTACCAAACCTTCTTTTGAATCTAAAAATGTCAACCCAGAAAGAGTTTTCTGTTACAGAAAACACACCTATCGAACATTATTTACTGAAAAAAACATAACAGGCCTATCAGGCTTTTACAAAGCTAACTGGGTAAAGCTTTACATTAGATAAATTCAAGCCAAATACAATGCTGAATATTGTAAGACTATAACATGTTTGAACATATTTAAGTATATATCTTGAAAAATCATGTTTTTTTGGTTTATTTTAGTCGTTAACATTTAGTTGCTAATTCATTTCTTGTGTTTAATATTTATTAGGTTTCATTGGTGAAAACTGCTTATATAACTGCTTTGTGATTGGTCTGATCTGACTTGTTTTTGAATCTAGGCCATCAGAGATAGCCTAAAAGAATCTTAATAATTCAATATTTAACAGAATTAAAAGGAATATTTTCAGGGTAAAGAGTATGGTTATGGACAGTTCTGCTTACCTTTTAGCAGATCACTTGTCTACACTGGAAATCCCCTAGAATTCCCTTAGTTTTGAATGAAGACTTATTAAACAGTCTTGGCTCCATGTTTGTATGTACTGCCCATAGATGGATTTAATCTTTTTTCATAGTGTACATTCAACTGGCACAACTTACAAGTGTAGAATAAGACAAAATGCAGCACTTTTAAAATTCACTTCACTAGTTAAACAGTCAGAGGTGTTCCTCTGGAGTGCCAAGTTCAACAGTGCTGACACCTCATGTAATAAAATGGAGAGAACTACATCATTTCCTCTTTTAAAGAAGTGCTGGGTGGTATTCACAAAATTCATGATTCCAATATTGTAGCACTGGTGTTGGAGAAGACAGAAAACACAAATTCTGCTGAAGAGATGTTTTATTGCTCTTTAAAACCAACATGGATCGTACACCATATTGTAAACATTAACCAGACATAAAGTCTGGTTAATGTTTACTTGCTTTATAACAGGAATGTCATTTAGTGGACATTATAATGGATAGAAATCTAATCAAACTGTCACATATATCTAAAAATGCAGTGTCATGATACCGTAGTGTCATAGTACAGATGGTTTTGCTCAGGATTATTTTTATGTGTGAATCATTTACACATAAACATGAACGTAGTGTTTGCAGAAGAAATAAAGGAACAAATTTGATTTTAGAAACTATTTACACTTTTTTTGTGCTGCTGCACAAGTTTAATATGTTGCTGGACACAGGCCAATTCACACATGCTTACTGCTTAATGTTTAGGTGGTTTATGGGTTGAATGGTGCAACAGGGTATTTTCCACTGGTTAAGGGGTATTTTCCACCCTATTGTGGTCCAAAAAACACATTTGCAATATTAATTCCTCATATAATCACAGTCAAAACAGTGGTTTTTTTTTTTATAATTTTATTTCAAATTTTTCCCATTTTCTCCCCAATTTACACGGCCAATTACCCAACCCACTCATTAGGACTCCCCCTATCACTAGTGATGCCGCAACACACCAGGAGGGTGAAGACTAACACATGCTTCCTCCGATACATGTGAAGTCAGCCACCGCTTCTTTTCGAGCTGCTGCTGATGCAGCATTACCGAGCAGCCAGCGCGCTTGGAGGAAAGCACAGCGGTTCGGCTCCGGTACATCAGCACACAGACGCCTTGTGCTGCAGACATCACCCTAGGAGTGATGTGGGGAGAGAGCGCCATCTACCCACCCAGAGGGAGCAGGGCCAATTTTGCTCCCTCTGATGCCGGCAGCTTGATGGCAAAGCTGCATGAGCTGGGGTTCGAACCTGCGACCTCCCGCTCATAGTGGCAGCGCTTTAGACCGCTGGACCACTCGGCGCCCATCAAAACAGTGTTTTACTCTAATTTTATTCACAAAGACATATATATTATGTATATAACTGTGTTACAATTTATTGCTCTCAAAGCAACTGATTTTATTTGTTTTGTTTTGTGTAGATTTTTAGAAAAGAAACTTTTATGGCTAGTAAATTTAAATTAGAAGAATGGTGAGTCATTATGCACAAAACATATAATAAGCAGAAATGTAAGGATATGTATGAATCGACATTGGCCTTTAATTTCTTCTAAATGTGTCAAAGGTTACTTTCTTAAGGGGCGTTTAAAACAGGGTGGACAGGGAATTATTGAACACATTTTAAAAAAGTAAAAGGGGTTTATATTGGTTCCGAAGCTCTAATTGCTGAAATGCTATTTATGATTCTTTGCAGATAATGGTGGTCCTGTAAATTTAAGCTTGACAGTTTTTTTCTTGTTTTCTGTAATTGCCACACTGTACTGATAAGACATTTGCTGAGAATAGTATTACCAAGCTTTTGGATGTCTACTCAGTATTAAAGTTGTTTTAGCCTCACACCTGAAATTGAACAGAAGACCCACTTTACTATAGTGACCCTTGACAGCCCATAATATAAAAGACTCTTTGCTCTGCTTACCAGTGTACAGATTCTCTGTGCTCCATACCTGAGTATTGGGGTGTAATTAGAAGCTGTTTGGTTTCCTCTTGGTTTTCTGTGATGTACCTGTCTATCTGTGTGTTGACCCACACTCTTTTTTTTGAAGTGTAGATGTCATCACATTGGCCCAACCAAATCAGCAGCTTTGCATAATTAAAAAAAAAACAACTGCAGCTAACCCTCCAAGCATTTTCACTTGCATGCTGTAGTGAATAATGTTAGCTGAGGATTAAGCTCAAGTTCAGTATTGACCCAGTCAGTTTGAGCAAGTCAACTCTAAATAGCTTCACCTGCAAACCATTGTTGAACAACTGTTACAAATACGGCTTTGCAGTGTGTCTATTTCTCAGCTTCATCTGCCTACCTAGCAGACTGCAGTATATATAAAAAATATGTTGAATTTCATCATTTAATAATATAGTAACACTGATAATAAAACAATGGAACAATGGCTCATGATTTTAGTTAATATCATGCAAATACAATATTGTTTGTAGCATATTTAATTTATGTGCATCTTTTTAATCAGGTGAATGTTAAACCATATGAAAGCATTATTCAGTGTAGTATGGATAATAGTAATATTTACATAAATACAAATTATTTCCATGTATTTTAATAGAAAGGCAGTGAATCGAACTTCAGGCAAATACCACTGCACTGCATTACAAGAAATTGCTGCTCTTAAAGGTAAAGAGTAGAACTGATCTGGGGTGGGTTTCCCGAAAACGATCAATCTTAGGGAATAACGAACGAACTAACGAATGACGTGAGTAAAGAACGAGCCAGTTCTGCGAGTGTTTCCCAAAGAGCTTCGCAAAGTGAAAATTAACGAACAAGGTTAAAGAACGTCTTTGTTGACTCCTCCCCCGACACAGCGCGCTCAATCGATCCACAAATATCGATTCAACACTGCATATATGCAGTATTTATTCACTATTAGACCATAAAAACGTAGAACTGTGTTGTAATCATCAACATTATACATATTCTGAAATTTAAATTACAAAAGGATGTACTTTGGCATTAATAAAATACTCCTAAAGATACATATGACTAAATAAATAATAAAAAATCTAATCTATTTTAAAACATTAAACTTTTCTTACATTTTTAAAATTATTATAGTTAATATATATTATATTAATAGATATTATACTAATATTATTAATAGTAATATTGATAGTAATATTAATGTATTATTATTATTATTATTATTATTATTATTATTATGAATAATTATATAAAAATAATATAAAATATATAAAAAATAAATTATATAAAAATAATATAATAATACTTATACGTATGTACCTGTTTTTTTTTAAACCAACCAAAATATGTTTTATATACACTCTATGAGGCTCCTGCTCATCCTAAATCACTCAGTTGAGTTTAGGTCAGGGGATTGTGAAGGCCATGCACCTTTTTGTTTACTAGACAATTCCATATGCGTCAATTAATCGTTTTCATGGTTTTAATATTAATCGCCAATGTAAAAAAATAAAAAATAAAATAATTAAATGAGACGTGTCCAACTTTTGACTGGTACTTATATATTTGCGAGTTGACACACCCCAGAGTTTGCCCAGATGAACGGCCACAATGTTGGTTAGAAGCACCTGAATAAGGAATATTATTACATATTACCTGCACATTCACCGATACCCTTTACAATACGTGTAGGTGGGATTAAAGACACCGCAGGCGTCCCCTGCACCGGACCTACTTTGCAGATTTGCTTAAACCGTGAGCATCATCTGCAGGAATTCACTGATTGCATTTCTTGCAGCATTAATGTCAAGAACTCTAGCATCGCTAATGGATTTTAATGATTTATTCGTGGGTTTGATTGGTCAATTCCAATATGTCCAGTTATACTACAAGCCACAGACAAAGTTGGCATTATAATATAATATAATATAACATAACATAACATAACATAACATAACATAATATAATATAATAATATTGATAATTATATAATAATATAATTGATTATAATTAATAGTAATATAATATAATTGTTCAACCACGGAAATAATATTTTTTCTTCTTCAAAATTGGCGGTCCCTGGTGTTTAAGGTGCTGAACTGCAAGTCGAGATCCCCTAAAGAAGCTCTTTAAGAATAACGACTGGGTCAGAGCACTCGTTAATCTGCGAGCGAGTTTACGTAGTACTTTAGTTACGCACAGGTTTGGGAAACACTCTTTAATTAACGATCAATCTTAAGTACGAGTTAACGAAGTTCTTAGCGTTACGAAGCTTTCGGGAAACCCACCCCAGATTGGCTGTTGCCGCATTGAGCCTAGGCAGCTAATAATTTGTTTGCTGATCAGCTGATAACTCCACCTTACTGCTCTGCTACCACTGCTAACACTAATCCAAAGGAAGATGGATGATCACAAGCCATCAAACCAAGCTAAACTGCTTGAATTATTGCACCAGGAGTGGCATAAAGTTAACCAAAAGCAGTGTGTAAGACTGGTGGAGGAGAACATGCCAATATGCATGAAAACTGTGATTTAAAAAACAGGGTTATTCCACCAAATATTGATTTAATGAACATGAGCTTGTTTTCCTTGCTTTATTAGAGGCATGAAAGCTCTGCATCTTTTTTATTTTTTTATTTCAGGCATTTCTCATTTTCTGCAGATAATTGCTCTAAATGACAATATTTTTATAAATAGTAAAACCAGAGAAACTGATTCAGAAACTGAAGTGGTCTCTTAATTTTTTCCAGAGCTGTGTATACATGCCACACCAACTCAACATCAGCGCCACAGTCTTATGCCTCATTTTAGCGTGTTAAGCCATGTCCACAAAAATAGAGCCCTTTAAATAAAATGATGTAATCTGTAAATCCCCAGCAGGGATGGTGTTTAACTGATCCTCATATGTGAGTCTACTCCAGGGCTTTGCATTCACTCCAGTAACTAAACACTGCATTTTACCATCCTCTAGTAAAACTGTGTGAGGGACCCAGACAGGGAACATCTGTTAAGGATATATAAGATAATGGTGGTGAATCAGCTGGGATACAGATGGGCTGTTTAGGGTGTGGATTGTGAATTTCCTTTGCCTGTGTCTTTCTGGATGGGCTAATTTGTGTCATAGCTGTCTATGGTGAGGTTCGGAGGGGAGTTCCAGATGGTTGTTTGTGAAAATGTATTTGGACTTTGTTTACAGTAAAATCACTCATGCCCCACCTTTGTTTGGGACATTCTTGGCACATGAGTTAGTGGAATTTGTTAACTTTAGGGCATTGAGGGAAATGTGAGTGAGTAAAACTTACCTGCTGCAACTAATTATGTTTCTGCCCACTCAGCTCTGATGGATTTACCATGGTTCCACCAAATGAATCAAGACGGAGCAAAATGCAGAGGAGTAAGTCAAGAGAGGAGGAAGCTATTTCATTCTATCACTCCACAGGTTTTACCTCTGTAATTAAACCCAGCAGGTGCAATTTCAACACATGGTTCTGTTCCAACATTCAGTGATCTGTAAAATAAACATTAGTTTTATTTCAGAGTGTATTCTGAATGTTCAAAAATAAATAAAAGTTGTGAACCAAGACAGACATTTAAAGTTATAAAAACTAGTAAACTGTAAGTATATAATCTGAGGCTATTTGTTGCCCTATTTTTAAAGTAATGTTTACTGAAAACATAAATTATGCACAAATGTAAGTTAATTTCATTTATGTATTTTCAAGTGCTTTGCACAATAATTCTATTTTGAATATGGGTAAATAAATGTTATGCTTGCACTTAAGCTAAATATAGATTATATATATATATATATATATATATATATATATATATATATATATATATATATATATATATATATATATTTTTTTTTATATAGGTATAGAACACTCAGAAAATTAGACGGAGTAAGAAATTGCTATAGTGTGAACAGTATAGCACACAGCCAACACAGTTCAGTTAACAGTTCAGAAAATGATGCTTGCTCTTACAGCCTACAACATAGAATCCAGGCAGTTAATCACAATATATGATCTACAAGTTGACCTAAGGTAACCTGGGGTTAATCACTACACATTGATGGTGAGTGTCAGAAACTGAAAGACACACGCAGTATGCAAATAGATTAAAATCTAATAAACAGAAGTGGTCATTGGCAACACGCTAAAACTAAAAGTTTTTTAAAGTTGATTCAACTCAAATATCTCTGTTTGAATGTATATGTGGCAACAAATGTTCAGAAAAAATTTTAATTATAAATTAAGTTTTTAATTAAGTTAAAAAACTTAAATTATATTTAAGTTAAAACAAACTGTGGAATTTGGTCTAGTCATTAACTAACACTACTATAGAGACACACAATCTAATCAAACTAAAAATCATCTGTACTGTTGAAATTAACATTCATGGTGCGAGCTAAAAAAAGTAAGTGAACCACAATCCTGTGTTAAGGATTTCTCCAAAAGCTAAAATCACACCCATAGCACAAGGAGCAATGCTGAAAGAGGTGAGATTAAACATACTGAAGACTATCAACTGTAAGAGCATTTGTTTAAACAACAAAGGTATGAATTCTGCTGTCCAAAACATATAATTCTTTATGATCTCCAGGATGTTCCACACTGATTCTAGGAAAATCCTCACATATATAGATCTAAACAGTTTGGTTAAGAGCAATTTTCCTGCCTCAGTGCCTGAAACTTTTTCGGTAATTAGGGGGAAATTAATTTGATGTTTTATCAAAAGGTTCACTTCCTTTTTCTAGCCTGCTCTGTGGATGATTGCACAATGTACTTAAAGGACATTAAAGGTGTGAAATGGAATTGGGTTGTAGTGAAACATGATAAAGAGTACAAATGTTTCCGAATAGCCCACCTCCACTCATTCCCAGTTATTTTATCAGAGCTACTTTAATGAGCTTGTTAATGGCGTAAAAAAGTGATTTATTTGTATGGGCAACACTATGCCTCTATCACCAGCATTGTAAGCCTGTTGGGAGCATCAGCTAAAAGTGCTGTATTTTGGAATGCAGGGGGTAAAAGGAGGTAGGCTACTTGACAAAAGTTTGTACTTACCTTTCACTACAGCCCAAGTCCATTTCACACCAGATTTCTCCTTTAATAAAACAAAAGTATTAGATAGATAATAAGTAATGGTGTTTTATTGGTTTATTTAGATTTACTTTAAAAATCAGACCTCATTTTATGAGTAATCAGTGGATAAATTCAAATATGGATAATTTAAAAGAATTGCTTTTTCGTAAACTGCACCACCACAATGGTTTCACTAGTTGTCTACATTTTAAATAATAATGTCTAACATTTAAGCAACATACACAAATAGTGTAAACTTACGCTGAGCATAACATGATAATTATTATAATATTAAATATTAAATCTAAAGTTCATTCTTTTTTCCTCATTAGAGATTTCTGAAAGAGCTTTACATTATGTTTTTCTTTATGTAAATACTATTCAAACCTCAAACTGCAAACATGGTTGAGTGAGCAAATACTGAAGTAGCCTACTCTCTTCTTTTTCCTACAGTTGCTCGAACAGAGGAGGAGAACTATAACAGATGGAAGGAGGAACATCGGCCTGGCCCCATTAACCTGGCCCCTGAGATGCTAGGTATTATGGAGATGTATAACAAATATGCTCTGATCTAATAAAACAGACCAAAAAAAAATCAAAGTCAAGGATGCCAGAGAACCTGCTTATGTATTCCCTCTCATAGGTGGCGGTGTATCCTTGGCAGAGGTGAGGCAGAGACAGCAGATGGAGGTCCGCCAATCAAAAGTAGAGAAAAAGGTTTCCACTTTCTGTTTAGAACTGGATATTCACACTGCAAAAGACTCATGCTTATAATTACAGTGTACTAAAGTGTCATGTTCTCTAGATCCGAAAAGAAGAAATGGACAGAATCAGGAGAGAGGAAGAAGAAGAAAAGAATCAGAGGATGAAGGCCATTCAAAGGGAGAAGGTACTGCATTATGGAAAAACTCTTTTTCTCTTTTCTGCCATGCTTTAATTTACAAAACTTGTAAAATTGTATACATGTATACAGCTCTGGGAAAAAAAGAGATCAGTATATAGATCACTGGAATATAACCAAGATGAAGATGAATGATCACGAGCCATCAAACCAAGCTGAACTGCTTGATTTGTTTTGTTTTTTTTTGCACCAGGAGTGGCATAAAGTTATCCAAAAGCAGTGTGTAAGACTGGTGGAGGAGAACATGCCAATATGCATGAAAACTGTGATTACAAAACAGGGTTATTCCACCAAATATTGATTTCAGAACTCTTAAAACTTTATGAATATGAACTTGTTTTATTTGCATTATTTGAGGTCTGAAAGCTCTGCATCTTTTTTGTAATTTTAGTCATTTCCAATTTTCTGCAAATAAATGCTCTAAATGACAATATTTTTATTTGAAATTTGAGAGAAATTGTGTCCGTAGTTTTTCAGAATAAAATGTTAATTTTACTCAAACATATACCTATAAATAGCAAAATCAGATAAACTGATTCAGAGGAACAGCTGTGTAATTCCACTTTAAAACTCTAGATGTCGCTGGAGGCACCTGTCACATACAAGTCATCAAGTGCCTTTCAAGTAAACATCATCAAACATCATCAGACCTTTATATAGACACAAGGAGGTTTGCCGATTGATGAGTCAAATTATACAGGCGGCCACAAGCGACAATAGTTCACTTTGTTAGACATGCTCCACTTACTGCTTGGCTAGTCTCTGACTGTGATAGTGGTTTACACATCAGGCGCCCATGGAAATGTTTTTGTATTAATCCATAATAAATACACCCACCCAAATGATATTTTGTTTAAAATTTAAATTACACACTAAGTTTGATTTAAGATTGTAGTCTATACATTTTGCGGCTTTAATTCTGTGAGAAAGTTCACCAGAATTAATGAATTCCTGTTAAGCTATATTTTATTTCTGTATTGTAACGCAGGCCAATAAATTGGAGATGAAGAAATTACAGGAGGAGCAACAGAGAAGGGAGCTGCACCAACATGATCTACAAATGTATGTTCACATATTTTCATTAGACATTGGCAGATCCCCCGTTGTGCTAAGAATGCAGTTCTCAGTCATTAAGAGGAAGCTGCTGTAGCTCGACTGGCTCCTATCCAAGAATAACAAACCTGAGAACACAGTTCAAAGCACCACAGCAATCTTTTTCCGTGACAGTCGTTACTTTAGGAGAGATGGCACGAAAGCTGCAGTGGTACAAATGCAGCTCTAAGTGTCGATGCAATTTCTGGCACACTAGAGTCGAGAGGAAATAAATCAATATTCACAAAACCAGCAGTAATAGAGCAACAGCCTACAGCTGCCAGTGTAATAGAGACATCAGCTGACAGGCTGTTCATTATCTAGTATCAGATCATTTTTGGAACATTTAACATACTGATGCCTACTTTGTTCCAATCAGTTTAATAACACTTTTTCTTCTTCTTAAGATTGAAGCTTTTACATTTAGCGTATGGGCCATTCCACTGAATCGATGCCATTTCTGTCCCCAGGAAAATACATGTATAATTGTGCACACAAAATGACTTGTAAAATGAAAATTCATATTACTATTAAGCATAGTGTCTTGTACATTGACCTAATTGCAAAAGTAGGATATGTATTTAAAAACATTATTAAGAGAACTACTTATAACACTGAAAAAAATAGCATTTGTTACCTGTCCCCACCTCTCTAACTATAAGCTTTATCATTAACTATAATACTTAAAATCTCTCAGAGATGTAATTTTTTTGCATTGTTGTGTGACTCCAAATCTTTAAACTGTATGCTGTAAAAATATTTATTTCATAATAAATCCATAATATTTACGTTAAAATACACATTTTAGTTGTGTATCTGTGTTTCACTCAGTCCTGTAACCGCAATATATTACCCCATCTGAAACATCTGGAACAGGAAGTTACATCAGTTGGTTCTTCTGAAGATCATGGGAAGACCAAAATTAAGTTCCCTCATTTGTTTTTCTGTATATTTAATCTTATTGTAAATATGAATGAGAATGTCAATCTCAACACTCTTTCCTGTTATATAAATTCATTGTTAGAAATTATTTGTTTATTTTTTAAAATACAAATTTTGGGAAAATCACTAGAATGTGCTCAATGTCCTCAAGCTATTAGCATAGCTGCCATTTAGCTATTTTTCATGTTTTCGCTATTTCTATACTAAAAACTAATTCCTGTTACTTTAATTCCTGTAACTCAAAACATAAAAAGTAACAGGAATGAGTGCCAGTAACAGGAATTAATGCCATTATCAGAATTTAATTTACAACAAGCAAATGGCACCTATTCGGTGGAATGGCCCGTGTACATATTTACAAAAAAATAACATAAAATTACAGCTTTATTTATATTAGTGGTGTCATTCGCTTATGCAAATAATTGTATAAATCACAACTATATTCTGTGATTAATCATGATTAAAATGCTGGCGTTGCACTGTATTTTCAGAAGGGAGACATAACTATAATTGTGAAGTGTGGTGTGTCTGGAAAAGATTTTGTTCCTTCATTATTATTTCTAAGGCTAGTTTTGTTGCTTTATAAATTAGAATGTGTTGAGTAAAGGTTTAACATGAGCTTAGCCTCAAACATGAGGAAGCTCGTACAAGGAAACTCTAATGGAGGAAATTAATGATACCACAGCGCAGCTCGCTTGAGTCAAGCATTCGAATATCTTTGCTTAACAACTTTTAAACAATAAATCGGTGGATTAATCAAGGTAGTATTAATCTGAAGGAAGCCTACGGAAATAAAAGGAGCAAGAGAGAGAGACTGAAAGAGAGGGGGAGAGAAAGAGAGAGAGAAGATGAGGGAGGAGTAAGAAAAGCCAGTTTTAGGAAGTTAGTTATGAGATTTAATCTATATTTCAGTTTAAGCATACGTAATCTACCTCCTGAACTCAAAAATAGCGACGCTGTGTTTACAACAATAAATAAAACTGCCAATACGTCACAAAGCTCTGTGAAAAGAGTGAATCACAGGAGGAAAGTGAACCAGTTGTTAAAATTGTCAATTAGCGCTAAACAATTTACAGTACTGTTACTGTTAAATTTGACAGCACTAGTTTGAACAATAATGACCTGAAATTCAATGGGTTAATAGTATGAATAGTATGAAAGTATAGTAAAGTACAGTAAGGCAATGGTCACATTACAAGCCACATTGTTCAAATCCGATTTATTGCTCAGATTGGATTTGGCTATTATGTGGGTTCAATTCACAATTGTAAGTGACCTGTACCTGTGTGTAATGTGAACGAATCTGTCCCTGAAACACCTCACATGCGCACACTGATACGTGTATAAATGTCGCCTTATTCACCAAAAACAAAAAATGTCATATTTGAGAGACGCCAAAAAAAAACAAAAAACACATAAATTCCAATTTGACCGTTCATATTCATGTTGGATGTCCATGGATCGGATACATATCCGATTTAGGATCACATATGAAAGTGACTCAAGTCTGATTTGAAAAAAAAAAAACGGATTTGGCACATTCACACAGCCATGAAAAAATCAGATCTGAGCCACACTGAGCAAAAAATTTGATTTGAGTCACTTCAGCCTGGTATTGTGAACGTAGCCTAAGAGTGCATCCTACTGTTAATTAATAACATGATAATAAACTTAATTGTCTTAACATTCTGCAGGATAAGAGAACAGCAACAACAAAGGCTTCAGAGGTCCAGCTCAGTTCCTATGGCAGCGAGCAACTCCACACCAGCGTCATCTTGGGTAAGATGGCAGCCAAAGAATGCAGTGTGTGCTCCGTAGGCTTTCGCTGCATAGCTGCGGCGCTGAGGTTAAAGCTTGAGGCACAGGGGTAATTCACACCAATTGATCTGACTTTGATACATGTTTTTAGAGTAAACACACCCCGCTCTGGGGCTTTCATCAACACGATGCGTTCGACTGCAGAAGAGAGCGGGCCTGCTAAGGGATTGGGTTCACCCCCCAACCCTCACCAATTATCTCCTCATTACCCTCACGCCAGAGAGGGCTATCTGAGTCTGTGATTGAACTTTCCCAAATATAAACACGCAGGCCTTCTGTTCACGGCCTGCCAGCATGAGGATGCGAGCGCTGCTTCTGCACAGGAAGGCAAAGTAGAGTTCAGGGGACTTCCCAGAGTTCACCCCGACCTCGCCTCTTACAGAGTAAAGAAGGATGTGTGAGAGCGCAGGAAAAGGGCAGACAGGCTGGTGTGGAATAACCTGCATTGTTCTAGTGAAAGTACCTGGAGAGAGGCCAATGACACAAGCAGTCTCAGAGGATGTAATTGGAGGTGTCAGTCTCTGAGTCACTGTAATTGCATCACTGTCACTTTATCAGCCGAAATATGTAGCACCGAGCCGGCACAGAGAACGACAAACAAAACGTAAGTCTTGGCCGCGTCTGGCTAATCGCAAATTGGCCTTCATTTTGCCGTCAGAGTATTGGGTTCTCGCATTGAACTGACAAGTATTGTTGGGAAAATTGGGCTGTAAAATCTGCAGAAATACAGTATTTGTTTTGGTTGTTAGTTTTGATCTAAGTCTGTGCCTCAGCATGCCGGGGATGGTTCTGCAGACAGGAGACTGGGGTGACCATGGGAAGCTTGAGGCCTGGCTGTCTTACTGTATGAACCACTTTATGTGGCATTTGACAGCATTGTTAACATTGCATTTGCAGGTCCTGTGGTGAGAGAAGAAATGTTTTTGTGAGGCCCTCTGCAATGTTGTTGTGCATGTTCCCCTTGTCCGGGCATCCAGGATTTCCCTCCATATGTCTGTTATGGAAAAATCCCACTAATAGACATAATGCCTTTTAAAACGGCAGGGATTAGATGTGTACAGGCGTACTGTATTAGAATTAGTGTGCAGCAAAGTGCTCTGGTTCTGCCAGTTTAATAGGAGGGGGAGGCCGGTTTTTGACTGTGCTTCTCAGCATATTGATTTAAGTGTCTGGAGGCCTTCCAGGCAAAGTAATGAAATGCTCCAACCTAAATGTTATAGGCCTGCCGATCAAAGTGTTTGTGGAAAGGCTGGGTCTTGATGTGGTTTCGTGGCCACTGAGAATTGTTATGCTTTCAGTGATCTCCCCAAGACAGATTAATCTCCTCCATATCCTCTGTTTGTGCAAAGGATCCTTTGTGTTGGCTTCCCAGGGTGCCAGGCCCAGGTCGTTCCACCTATTCCCCTTACTCTTGGGCCATTCCAAACAGTACAGCCCTTGCCCGGTGTCCCCGGGCCCTCTGACCAAACACACAGGATCTCTTCATCTCCCGAGCTCTCTCCGGCCTCGCCCCTCCTCATAGCGCCTCATTGTGCACTGCCTTGAGAATCCCACGATTACATCATGAAAGGAACAGCTAACACCCCTCTGACTGAGCTGAGCTGTGTGGTCGGGTCACCTGCAGTGGGGGTAAGGCTGTCAGGACCATGGCCTCACTCACACTCTGGCCTCTCTCCACAGGATAGGGGGCGCGAGTACAGGGAAGCCAGGAGGGCTGAGGAGCAGAAGGAACTGCAGCTGAGGAAAGCAGAGCAGCGCTTGAAGGTACCACACACTGTGAACCAAACATCACCTGCACTGCAAGTTCACAGCGGTGCTAATAAAGCTCTGGGCCACACCCAAAGAAAAGAGAAAAGAAAAAAAGAAAGAAAGAAAAAAAAGACTTAGCTTGGCTCATTCTGTATGAGCATGTGCTCCTGATTACAGTGATTTTAGGTTATATGCTGTAGTAATGGGTGAAATACTGTAAGGATTTTCCTGCTGGCTATAAAGTGATATTTCAGTGGTTTTGACAATTCCCATGTCGGTCAAATTTGAATTTTATTTAGGGATAATGATCAAGCACAGAAAGTTCTGTATGGCCATAATGTGGCTGACTTTGTTAATTTAATATAAGCTTTGTAATTAAGCTGTTACGGCCTTGTAATTAGCTGATAAACATCTGCATCTGTCATGCAACTGTCTACAACTAGGGAGGACAGGGATTAACTTTCCATTAATGTATCATTTTCCAGAGTGAAATTTTGGAGGAAAAACAAAAACACGAGGAGGAGGACAGGAAGAGGCGAATGGAAAGCGAACGTCTGCGGTACGAACACCTAATTCTGAAAGAACTTTGCAAAGCCATGAATGTCAAGGTTAATAAGGCATCTGTAGAAACACCGACAGGTTCAAAATAACACTGTGACGTATGGGTCAGTCTGAATGGTGGTTATGAGGTGGTGATATATGGCTTCCTCCAGGGTGAACTCGGCCTTCCTAGACAGACTGGAGGCGAGCGGATCAGGTAGAGCGTCTGGGTCCCACCCCTGCACCCCGGAGGGTGGTAACATCTGGAAGACGGAGGAACCACAAGACCCTGCCTCATCCCCGATGCCCTTCACAACACAGCTCCACAGTATCAAGAAGGAGGAAGAGGAGGAGGAGGACGAGAAGAGGGATGTGAAAGTGGAGGAGGAGGACGAGGGTGAGCCAGATTTATGTGCTAGCCATTATGCATGTTTAGTCTTAGGCCCTTCTGTAATTGTTTCCATTGCAGTGTCTTCTCTCATCAAAAAGTAATTTGTCTCCGGGTATGATTGATACTGTGCAGAGCTCTGTCGTCCTATCCCCAGTAGTCTTTTTTGTCAGGCCCCGTAAGGCGGTGTAGCGCATTATGTAAATAAAACTAAGCCTCTAAATCCTCCTTGTGCGACAGAAATGCGGTGGGCTCAGACGCTGTGTTAGGGCTGCAGAAGGCACAGAGTAGTAACAAAGGGTTCGGCTAATGAGGTGCACCCACTGAGAGAGACCGATTTCAATTACAGCAAACTGCATGTTTGACGGTGGTTTGACTCACGTCCAAAATGCGTGCCAAGTAAAGATCATCTACACTATAAAACATGAGTTATTGACATGCCTTCTCTCACAGCAGTCTGAGTAGTCGAATGTCTCTGTGACTCCTGTGATTCTAGGAGTCAACGCTGGAAAAAACAGCTAGCTGCTTGCTTGATAACTTGTCTGGCTGCTGTCTCATTACTTGTAGTCGTGCACACTGGTTTCCTATGACCAGAGACATTAAATTGTTCATTTAGAATCAGAACACTAAATTTGTCTTAAGTACCAGACAAATATCAAGATAAACATTTTTTAACCCAAAGACTGTAGAGTCTGTAACATATTCATGTTTTTAAACTAGGTGAAAGTTCACTGGGGATTCCTTAACATTGCTTATTGAAAATCTTGAAGAGATTTCGAAATGATTTATGGCTTGATTCACTCACTGCCCACAGCCTGAAACACATCTGAAAATTCCTCGCCTTTTTGCCAAGAGTGATGGCTCGAGCCAGCTTTTCCATGAGCTAGCAGTGTTTACGGAGTTCATGCCGCATGACGGCGCAGGATTAATGTGCTGTTCACCTTGTGCCTGTCTGCAGTGTTTCTAAGAAACTCAATGATACATCTCATGGGCCTGTTTAGCCTCAGCTACATTTGAATCACTGTGAGGATGCTGACCCTCATCCTCAGCCGTGGTTTGGGGTTAGCCAGGTCCTCCTATTCTCAAACTCTCAATTCTGTCTCTGATTACTAGACACATTCAAGGCAAAACGCGCTTAGAGCCAAGAGTGTCCCAGGCTGCCTCTCAGCTGTCTGTGGTCTGCTCCAGTTCACTGCTGCGCTCTCGGGCCCTGACTGGACCAGCCTCGGCTCATAAAGCTCCTGGACATCTGGTCCTTGTACAGTACGGCTAGTGCTAGGTTCTGGCTTGTGCTTCTGTCGAGCTCCTGAGTGACGATCATTCCATCCATCTCAATTAGCACAGTGATTGAGACATCAGCATGTCACCGCTTGCCTCACTCAGTTTCCTCTTCGATGCCTCTGCGGAAGCCCAGCCTGCCGTGGCGTCCAGCGCTGCTCCTGCTGGGACTAAGACTCTGCGGATTGGACGCGTCTGACATAAGGCTTGTTTTGCCCATTAGCATGTGGTTAGAGGACCAGGATGGCACTGTTTGCGGAACGGAGCTGGCAGGAACACTGCGGTTAAAACAAGCACTCCCACCCAGTCTGTCCTGCTACATGAACTAGATGAACCAGCAGGCAGATTCACTCAAGCATTCAGCCTCAGTACGCAATGGAATGGGATGGGATGGGGTAGGATGTGTGTATCTTCCCATTCTACCGCGCCTTTCACTTTTTCCTCATCATCTTTCATTTTTACCGCTGGTCCACAAAAACAGTAATTAAGTTGTTTCACTTCTGAGTTGAAAGGAGTTGTTCTAAATGATATTTTCTTTGTGTTTTTCTTGTAGAAGCCGAATGTGAATGGGCCGTGATGAAGCTTCAGAATGACTTCCCTTATTATGAGCGAGATTTCCTCAAAGACATTGTCTCCCAATGTAACAACAATTACAAGCAAGCTTATGATCTACTCAATGTTTAAAGTAGACAACAATGTTGGTACAGACTATAATATATATAATAAACTGACATGCCAAATATCATGAGTCAGGAACCAGTATCATCCTCGGGTATTGAATGAGGATGTGATTACTTGTCTGTTTACAGGATCTTATCCTTTCTGGTCTTCCTCCTGCCTCTGTTGATCCCCTGATTCCTAAGGACACCGTCTTCACCAGCCAATCAGAAACCGTTTTTTCTATGCTGCTTCCCCTGAGTTCTAATTTGATGCACCTGTCACTGATTCTGATACCTTGTGTGTATTTAAACCTGTTTTTTTTTTGTTGTATTTTTTCAGTCTTTTGCTTATTGTCCATTCCTCTCAGTTTTGATTCTGACTGTCTAACTTTGGTTTTCCTTGTATTGCTTGATTGTTTGGTTTGTTTAATTTCCTGGTTTTAATTCTGGCTTTGTTCACTTGGCTCATACAGAGTACCGATTCTGGGTCCTTCTAAAATCAGTGGTCTGGGGTTCACTTCAAGCAGACTCAGATTCGGACCGTGGTATTTGTGAAAGCTATCTCAGCCCGGGCTCATGTAACGCTTTAACTTCCCACATTATTTCCATATAAATTGATTAACAAGACTTAATACCTAATTAATCCACACTTTAATAGAACAGGAGCGAAGGTACTCTCACCTCTGTGGAGTGAGTGCAGAAACTGACAGCATAAACCCTTGTCTTGCGCTGCCCTGCCTGTATAATTATCTTCTCATACGCAAACAGCTGCTGGTTTGGAGGAGCTTCACAGTGGAATGTCATGCACGCTAAAAGTGCTGTTTCTCACTACTCAAGTATTTTTATCCAATAAAAATAATAAAAAGCAGCCGTCAGCCGAAGCGTTTATGAACTACACACAGAAAAGTGACATATAGGATTAAGCCTTCGATCCACAGTTCGAAAAAAGTTCTCGAGTGTGAAACCAGTGATAATGAGCTCCTCCCCCAAACGAGCCCAGAATTGGCCCTGGGTGCGGATTAATTTATTCGGCAGAAGTTTAGATGCCCTTAGATGCTCAAGCAGCTTTCAGTCCTTAATCAAACTACAATAATTCATGACACCTTGCCATGATCACACTGCCCACTCACAAAATAACAGCTCACACCTTTTACAGTTGTGGGTTTCCCAAGCTGCTCCCTGAGGTAACATTTCATGATGAATTTACATACTGCTATTCCATGACTTTTGGCATGTCAGTGTATATGCTGTACACATACTTTAGATGTGAAATTCAGGTTCTCAGAAAACAATTTAAAGCTACTTGATACTGTATGGGTGGATTTTAAGGAAAAATCAAAACAATAAATACAACATACAAAAAAAAAAAAAATTGTGAATGTTTCCTTCTTCTCTTAAATTACAGCTATAATAAATGTTCCTGTTATGAAAACAAACTGCTCAGGCCAGGCATATCATTCTCACGTTCCAGTTCTGGAAGTCAGTAGTTCAGCCTGAGATTTCTTTAAGGAATGGGTGTGAGGAGATAAAAGTAACTGATACGAAATTCCTCATTCACTTCCACCAGCCGGAAATCCAAAGGATGCATGGTTTGTTCTCACGAAGTCCAATAACTGATATGTAATGCTGTGAATGACAAGCTGAAATTTTAACCACCACCACAGGAGGAACAGAAAAACAGTCAAATAGAACACAGATAACCGGCCGCATGAGAATTTTGTGGTGGATCTTTCCGTGCTTCCCATTAATTTTCTTTTACAGGGTTTGGTTGTGTCAAATCCAGCAGATGTAATCTTAAAATGGAAATGGCTGCTTCATGTAACACCAAAAGGGAAATAGTGCAGGTGTGTGTGGATGTGTGTGGTCAAAAGTCAGTGCAGGTCTGATCCAAACATTACATCCTGCAGCTCGCGGCTTTCCCAGGGCTTCAAAGTTAATGGAACATGAACGCTGAAGCTTGTTCTCCCTGCTCAGAGAGGCAAAAACTACAAACGGTGAGTTTGGTTCTGAAAGCTGTCCTGTGCCATCACCGGTGATATTGGACCCGCCCATGTTGACATTGAACCAGGATTAATCACGGTGGCTAACACTTCTTATGTTAATGTATCCCCTTTTAAATAGGCCATTTCCTGTGATAGCCTGCCTACCTTTTGATCTGAGAGTGTGTAAGAGAGTAAGAGAGAAAGAGAGGTTTAAAAAGGAATGAGTGTTAAAAAAGGGGCTTTCCAAGGTGTTTTGATTTTACAGAATGGAAAGAAGTGAGCGATTTCTGAGGAATGAAGCCTGTTACGTATTTACACACGAAAACAAAATGTTTCTGGGCCAAAACAACGCTGACAACATTTAAAACGAGAGCCAACCTACGACTCATTCTGGAGGGTTGAAGTGAACACAACCCCAGCAGCCCACGTTCAACATTCTGCATCCCCCCGAAACATACAGGACCCTGATTAGCTCAGCTGCTGTGAGGGGGATTTCTTGTGGTTCCTCCCCTGAATTAGGTCACAGTATTACCCATATCACAGAAGAATTCTGGGGAAAAATAATAAAAACGACAGACAGTTTTAAACCACTGAATACACCCTACAGATCTGGAGGCTATTATCCTTTGGTGTCAAAGTCAAAATATATTGATTCTCTATAAACTACTCCATTCGATTTTTGTTTGACTGCCATCCAAACGTGGAGCAGGGGAAAAGGTCAAATCGTGAACTATGAGTAACACATTTGCTGCAGTATTATTCTTCCAAAATCCTCTGAAATGAAGAGAAAAAATATCAGTAATGAAATACAGCCCTGGCCTCCGCAAAACAGAATGTGACTGAAAAGATTATCCCGCTCTGAAAGCCTAATGTCTGCAAAGGATAAGACTTTTATTATTGAAGACTGTGACATTTTTCCATTCAGACTTTGCATACAGGGCGTTCTGTTTCCTCTAGGCTATCTCGCCTTATTGGAAGGAAAGGATATTTCAGGCCAGCGGAGGACCTTAATGTGAACTGGAGAAGCATGCCATTCGCAGGGCCGTAACACGCAGAAATCTCCGCACTCGACCACAACTGAGTCACTGCGGAAAATCGACTCCACGAAAGAGAGGCCATGAAGGCACGCCTTGGCTGTTGGTGAACAGTGCTGACAGTCTGCTGAGCTTTTGCACTAACACACTCTCTCTCTTAAACAAAAAGCCACACAAGGAAACAAATAAAACAGGTATGGGAAAAACTCGTCCATCAGCGCTGGAACGGACTCAAGGCAACTCTGCATTGTACAAAGGTGCCCAAGCTTAAATCTGGCTTAAATGTAATGTACAGTAGAAAGTCATGTATGCATCATTACACATAAACATTAGGCATAGCCATAGTGTGTTGTGTTACACGGTATCAAAGCATTTTTTGCAAACATAAAGAGAAAGGAACAAAGAATTGTCCGTTTCTGACAGTTAATAACTCAAAAATTCATACACCTCATATGCGCCACAAATGGTCTACATACGTATATAGTGCAATAAAGTGCAGATGGTCTTTGGTGCAGAATGAAATTTTATTCTCACAAATCATGTGTTGTATTACGTACATACTGTATAGTACTATATACAGTATGTGTGTTTGCTCTTACATATATGTGTGTGTTTATATGTGACTTGGCACTGGTGTGCTCCAAAATACACCCCGCAAAGTACTTGGAACATGGAAAAAGCTGAGGAGAGAGGCTTCAGCAGTGATGAAATGTCATATCCTATCCCACATGCTTATGCTGTCATGGTGGTGTGAAACCAAAACACAGTACACTGGTTGGAAATCTGTCACCAGCCTGGCCTGCTGGCCATGGAGAGTGTTTGAGGAAAGATGGAGAGGTGATGAGTTTCTTCGGCCTAGGGCGAATGTAGTGCTGTCCCTCTGTCCTTAAAGGACCTCCTCCGCTACGATAAGAGGCACAGAGCAGGGCTCTGACACCACGGTGAAACCTTCGCTAGCACTCTAATTACTGCTAATCTTATTTTGCTGGGAAGTTTTTTTTTTTGTTCAATCTTGACCATTTCCCCAACGAGGGCTGGCCTCGCTCCAGCCTGAAGTTGCTCTACATGGAACCTGCACAGCTGCAGGACAAGGAAAATATTTGCCTTCTCTGGTCTGGCACGAGCACAAAACCCAAGGCCAGAGCAAAAGCAATAAAGTTGCCCCCTTCGAAAACTCTCAGCTAATACCCACGGTTTGGTGCTCCGGCGGCCCTCTGTTGGAAAACATTGCTCTCTGACTCTCGGCGTGGATTCTCACGGGTAGCATTAGCTGTCAGACCAGTGAACTTCCTCTGCCCTGGGTCTTCTCGTCACTCGAACCCAACCAACCTTCCTTCTCTCTGTGTTCAGATTCAGAGACGACACTTTAAGCTCCCTCCCCTAAAGCAGAAGCCGTAGAGGAAGACATCCCACACTAGAAACCGTCGATGCTCGGCTCTTCTGCGGCTGCTTCGTGATGGACAGAGCACACTGTGTGCTGCTAATTAAAGGCCATGGCAGCACTGGAGACCGAGCATCAACAGTTTCTCATTCCTCTGCAGAGTCTTGCTGTCAGTGGCTGTCTCGGATTGCTGGATGATAGGTTTGCACGATGACTTGCTTTGTTTGGGCTCACGACTCATGGCGAAATTTCCGAATGGTCATCTGTCATCAAAACAAATAAGTGATGCCGGATTGTTTTCAAACACGAAGCAAAACGCAGCTGCCAAAACAGAAGAACCTTCCTTCGTTTCTGTATTTCTGTTCTCAATTACAAGAGCTAACATTACACAAGTCTGCGAATTTGCAACAAAAAAGCATCTCTGTTGCTCGAAGACATACATAGGAAGTTGTTAGAGGAAAAAATACGAATAATACAAACAACAGCAATGAACCCGAAAACAGAGGTCAGTTCGGTTTTAGGAAAACATTCCACCAAATAAACTCAGTGACTTAATTTAGAAGTTGCACAGGACAAAAGCCCTGACCATGCTGTGGTCTTCTGTCTCAGTAATATCCTCAATGATGCATCTGAACTCCCAACAGTGTCCCACTTTATTCACAGCGTAATCAGTTCAGGAGCCTGGGGGAGGCCTTTGACCAGCAGACAGTCGGGCCTTTCACAACACTGATTCCACTGTAGTGTTATTGCGTAAAGTCCAATTTCAGGCAATTGTGGTATTCTACCAAAGTGGGTCTCTGAAGACCAAAACGCTCCAACCGTACTGTACAAAGAAAACGCTGTTTTTTATTTAACCAGATACCCTCCATTAATCTGAAGGAAATAAAATATAGGAAAATACCTTAGATGTTTCCTGCATGTGGTAAAGAAATACTGAGAAGTTCAAAATGAGGAGGAAAAAAATAACAGATAAAACAGAACAAAAGAGGTTTCGCTTTTCAACGTAGGTCCTCTTTATTATGTACACTATATTGCCAAAAGTATTCGCTCACACCATCCAATTAACTGAATTCAGGTGTTTCATGCAGACTGCTTCTACAAACATTAGTTAAAGAATGGGTCGCTCTCAGGAGCTTAGTGGAATCCAGCATGGTATTCCTGTGCATCAAGCATCAATTTCTGTGCATCAAGTCCAGTAGTGAAATTTCCTATTGATATTAAATATTCCACAGTCAACTGTCAGTGGTATTATACAAAGGGGAAGCAACTAAGCAGATGCCGAGGCACATAGTGTGTGGAGGTCGCCAACTCCCTGCAGAGTCAATCACTACAGACCTCCAAACTTCATAGGAGCCTTCAGATTAGCTCAACAACAGTAGAGCGTAGAGAATAGTATTCCCGAGCCAAGCAGCTCCAGCCAAGTCTTAAGTTACATCACCAAACATAAGGCAGGCGAGCAGATCCTTTAAGCAATATATTGTATGTCCACAGACATAACACTAATTGTCCATCTTATCAGCTACACTAATCATACAGTAGCATTTCCAGTTCTACAAACACAGACTGTAGTTGACAGACTGTTTCTTTGCTAACTTTATTATCCACCTTTCACTCTGTTCCCCACAGTACCACCACAGACCAGACAGTATTATTTGGGTGGTGGGTCATTCTCAGCACTGTAGTAACATTGACTGATGGTGGTTGTGTGTTAGTGAATATTGCACTGGTGTGGGTGGATCAGGCACAGCAGTACTGCTGTAGTTTTTAAACACTGTGTCCACTCTACAACTCTGGAAAAATTAAGAGATTACTTCATTTTCTGAATCAGTTTCTCTGATTTTGCTATTTATAGGTATATGTTAAAATAAAATGAACATTGTTCTTTTATTCTATAAACTACGAACAACATTTCTCTCAAATTCCAAATAAATATACTGTAATTTAGAGCAATTTATTTGCAGAAAATGAGAAACGGCTGAAATAACAACAAAGAAGCAGAGCTTTCAGACCTCAAATAATGCAAAGAAAACAAGTTCAGATTTCAAAATTTGTTCAATCACAGTTTTCATGCATCTTGGGATGTTCTCCTCCACCAGTCTTAAACCAGTAGCCGGCAAACCAGCTTCTTGGTTTGCCGGCTTGTGATCATCCATATTCCTCTTGATTATATTCCAGAGGTTTTCAATTTGGTTAAATCAAAGAAACTCATCATTTTTAAGCGGTCTTCAATTTTTTTCCAGAGCTGTATTATTGTCTACATATTACCAAGATGATCCATCTTGTAAATGTGAAATCAGAAACCAGAGCTCATATGTTGCTGAGGCATTATCAAGGTTCTGTCAGAATATGGCATATACAGTATTTCATTAACCTAACATGCCTTGTGTCATCAGGCCTGCACACTCTGGGCCTGTTAATACTAATTAATCATTGCTTGAATTCCGCAGTATCGCTGCTGGCCGCACTCATATCTTCAAAACCACAACTCACAATGGCTAATTCTGGCAGGATACTGCACCATGTCACACCCATTATCCATTTTTTTCAGCTCCACTGAGTATATACAAGCTATTTTTCTGCATACTTTATTATACCACAGTTATTTCCGACCCTGCAATGTGATTGGCTGAGAGGTACTCTATGAGTGCCGTTATCAGTCGGTAATGCACTATAACCGAAGCTCTTCATGTATTAAAATGAGAATAATTAAGCAATAATACATGAGAGGGAGTGCTATAACTTGTAGTATTGGCACTGATGTGCTGATCTTCAGCACTCAGTCTGGGGCCTCATGCCTATGACCGCATCACAGCAGTGCCAATATTACATGTTATAGCACTGCCTCTCATGTATTATTGCTTAATTATTCTCTTTTTTTTACCCGGTTCTTCAATAGTCAGGACCCACAGGACCACCACACAGCAGCTACTATTATTTGAGTGATGGGTGATTCTCAGCACTGCAGTGATCATGCACTGCACTGGCATGGTGGTGGTGTGTTAGTGTGTTGCACTAATACAAGTGGCTCAAGGACAGCAGTGCTGCTAGAGTTTTTAAACACTGTCCTCTCTAATAGATACTCCTACCAAGCTGGTTCACCATGCTGCCCACAGGATGCTGCCCACAGGAAGCTGTTGCTGGACTATTCTCAGTCAAGTAGTGACACTGAGGTGTTAAAAAAAATCTGCCTGATCCACGTGTACCAGCACAACACACACTTACACACCACCATCATTCCAGTGTCACAGCAGTGCTGCTAGAGTTTTTAAACACTGTCCTCTCTATTATATCTAGTTGGTTTGCCATGCTGCCCGCAGGAAGCTGTTGATGGACTATTCTCAGTCCAGCAGTGAGACTGAGGTGTTAAAAAAATCTGCCTGATCCACTTGTACCAGCACAACACACACTTACACACCACCATCATTCAGTGCTGAGAATGAACCACTGCCCAAATAATACCCCCTCTGTGTTGGTCCTGATCTGTGAAGAACAGTGGAGTTGGGGTGGTCATAATGTACTGAAGACTACCTTTCAGGGTACCACCCCAGTGAGAAAAAGGGTCTCACCCTGTTAGTTTTGTATAGTTTTTTTTATTCGTGAGAGTGTGCACAGTACTAGTATAGTGTTCCTAATAAAGTGCTCAGTGTACGTACTGTACTGCATGTAGGATTACTTCTATAATCCTTTTTCCCTCAGTCTGCTGTCATATATCTTACGGCTCTGAGCAAGTGCTGAACTTTGAGTACTGACCATAATAAACCCACGTAAACAAGTTGGGCTGTTCCAAGCAGGCATGCAAAGCAGCCCACAGACCGAGTACCCACCAAGGATCAAGCTGTCAAGTCAAGCACTTTATTTTCCACTGGCTCTCTGTACAGATCGTGCTAACTTAAACAACATTGCCGTGTAGCAACAAATATTACATGAATTAGGTGGAGAAGTGTAACGCAGACAGATCCTGTTTCCTGCCCCGTGTGCTCTGAGATTAACTGTCTTTAAAGAAGCTCGTTTACCGTATTTACCATCCAGTTTGTGCTGGGATGAGACAAAGTGCAGATAGTTAAGAACTTGGCATAGATGAAAGGTTTGTAGGCTTTGAATAATATAAGAGATGTAAATCACTGAGACAGAAACACACAAGAACTCTGCCAGCTGTGTAACTTTTGACATATGTTTGACATTCTGATGTTTTGGCATATGGCAGACAGACGTCCAGTTCTTGTAACTCCTCACAGCAGTTATGACTGTTGTGAGCAGAGATGGCCACTCCCTAGAAAGTAAGCATCTGCTGGACTAATGCAAGAGAATGTTGTCGTCATGTCTGTGTTTACAGTCTGCTTTTTGATTACTGAAGTAATTACACAAATCATTAGATTATTATTTCTTCTCAGAAGTCATATTTCAAATGCTCCCACTATCATGTCTCAACGCTTACATGACTATAGAGAGAATATTACCATGTTAAACAGCAGGGTCAAAATCATTACTGACTCTGAATTAACACATTATTACAAATATAGGGGAACTTTAAACTTCAATTCAAAGTACTTTTTGTACATTTTGTATAGTTTTCTTTGATGTGAAGGGTGGTTTTCCATACATCCTTGCTTTTTTTAGACATTTTAATTATTAAAGCAGCATTAGGTAGGATTTCCTTGATTTTTGATCTTTTTAAAGAAGTGAAATTACAGCTTGAAACTCACTGCAACGCTGCAATGAGGTGTAATAGGAGGAGTAGCGGTGCTCTCGTGTCTGTGCCGGAGCTCAAAATCTCAACCCTACCTAATGGAGCTTTAATTTAGCTATTTAAAAAATAAATAAAAAATAAACTATTTAGGTGTGTTCAAGAACTCTTTTATCTTTTTGGGATAACCACCTCTTATAAAAAATGTATTCACATGACATAACACAAGTGACATAACAACCTTTATAATGGCCGTTTCTCAATATGCATTTTTGTGTGTTTTTGTGGACTCGATGCCCAATTTGCATTCCAGTACTCAAGATCATATTTACCTAGCCCATGTTTACTCCACCTCATAAACCAAGGATTCATTGGTTGGTGACTTTGTGAAAGAATTTTATTTTTTTTTTCATTATTTTTTTGTGGCGATCTCTAGCATGAATGAATGCACTTTGCTAAGTGCGGACCATGCCTTATAGAAGTAGAAAAGGAGGAAGAAAAAGGGGAGGGAACTCGGGGAAATTTGGGCTGGAGTTCTGAACTGCGTGCTGAAGAAGCGTGCAGTTATATCCCCCCTTTTTATTTAATGAGAAGTGGAAGAGTAGAAAAAAAGGGGGTTGTTGGGGAGGCGGTGGGTTGCGAAGTTTTCGTCACGAGAGGTAGTTAGTTAGGGGAGGTATTTATAGGACGGTTGATTGATACGGGGTGGAGTTAGAACGTAGAGTTCGGGCGTGGTCTTTCTCCCAAACTTTTGTTATTACATAACATCATTTTGCTAAGTGCGGACCACGCCTTATAGAAGTAGAAAAGGAGGAAGAAAAAGGGGAGGGAACTCCGGGAAATTTGGGCTGGAGTTCTGAACTGCGTGCTGAAGAAGCGTGCAGTTATATCCCCAAAATATGGAGCTTATAATGAAGCTAGTTTGAGATGAGCCTGTCTCAAATCGTCTGGTTTGGAACGGATGTATAAGTGGTACGCCTGAGAAGACCACCGTCCGAGAAGCTTGATGACGTGCTCGGGGATTCCTTGTCTGGAGGCGTTGGATGCTGCACCGATGCGGAATGAGTGGGCGGAGAATTGGTCTGGTGAGTAACCGTTGACTGAAAGGATGCGGCGGAAATGTGTGTGGAACCAGTGCCTTGTGATTATACTACCAGATTCCGTAGTGAACAGAGGATCTGAAGGTGATGCTTGTTGAGAGAGCCGGAGATTTAGGTGGTGGACGAGTGGTTCGTACGGGCTGAGGGGTGAGTCAAGTTTAAACAGATGGAGGATCGTGGTTTTGCCAAGTTGGTCAGTTTTTGCTTCGCTTGATTTTAAAGGTGAGAGTATCCGAGTCCAGGATGCTGAGATCTGATATGAGGGGGTATGAAAAGGAGTTGTGGGAGATTTTAAGTGAAGTGAATTCTGAGCATCTGAGGAATCCGAAGTGTTCTCCTGTAATGTTTCACAAGATGGGACAATACAGAAAGAGGGATCTTTGACCATTCCTCTTTGCACATTCTCTCTAAATCATCCAACGACCTGGGTCCTCTCCTCTGCACTCTCCTCTTCAGCTCACCCCACAGGTTTTCAATGGGGTTGAGGTCTGGGGACTGAGATGGCCATGGGAGGAGCTTGATTCTGTGTGCGGTGAACCATTTCTGTGTAGATTTGGCCACATGTTTAGGGTCATTATCTTGCTGAAAGACCCAGTGAGGACCCATCTTCAGCTTTTGGGCAGAAGCCACCAGATTTTGTTTTAAAATGTCCTGGTATTTTAGAGCATTCATGATGCCATGCACCCTAACAAGGGTCCCAGGGCCTTTAGAAGAGAAACAGGCCCACAGCATCACTGATCCCCCGCCGTATTTCACAGTGGGCATGAGGTGCTTTTCTGCATACTCAGCTCTTGTGTTACGCCAGACCCACTTAGAGCATTTGTTGCCAAAAAGCTCTATCTTTGTTTCATCTGACCAAAGCACACGGTCCCAGTTGAAGTCCCAGTACTGCTTAGCAAACTCCAAACGTTTGCGTTTATGATTGTGAGTGAGAAATGGTTTCTTCTGATCTGAATTTCTGGAATTGAAAGCGAGAAAGAGAGTCAGCAATAGAGTTGGATAAACCTGGGATGTGGACAGCTTTAATTATAAACTGATGCTTAATGGAGTGCCAAGTGAGGCGACGGATAAAAGGCATTATTTCTAGCGATTTTGATCGACTTTTGTTGATGATGTGGACCGCGGCGAGATTGTCTGAATGGAGTAAAATTGATTTTCCTGACCATTCATGTCCCCAAAGGAGGGCAGCGACAACTATAGGATAAATCTCCCAGAGCGCAGAAGAATCGCACAGGTGCGCAGCGGAGCGGACGAATTGCTTTGGCCAGGCAGAGGCGAACCAGCGTCCGCCGTAATAGCCGCCGAAACCAGAGGAAGGCGCAGCATCAGTGAACAGCTGAACATCAGAAGGGCTGGAAGCTGCGTCATCATAGAAAAAGGAGATCCCGTTCCAGTGGCGGAGGAGAGAGAGCCAGAAACGGAGCTCCGACGTGCAGTATTCGTCGAGCGTGACGAAATGGTGGAGGGATCGGACAGAAGAAGACAAGCGAAGGAGATGGGAGATGAAAGAACGACCCTGAGGTATGATTTGGGTAGCGTAATTAAAGTGGCCGAGCAGGGAAAGAAGCTGCTGCTTAGTACGGGTGGGAAAACTGAGAAAGTCGGAGATGAAAGAAGTGACGCGATTAAGCTTTTCCTGAGGAAGAGAAGCTTGGAAGGAAGTGGAGTCGAGAATGATCCCGAGGAATCCAGGGACGTGGCGGGACCCACGGTCTTCTCTTCCGAAATCGGGACTCCGAGACGAGTGAAAGTGCTGGTCACAGCGTCAAGGCCCCGCGAGGGGGGCGAGGAAGGTGAGTCAACGACGAGAAAATCATCCAGGAGGTGGAGCACGAATGGGAGCCTGTGTTTATTCAGCAAGATCCAGCACAGCGCCTCAGGAAAGGAATCAAAAAGCTTTGGGCTGCTTTTGCACCCAAAAGCAAGGCGAACGGAAAAGTAAAACTGATCGTCCCAGCGGACTCCAAAAAGGTGCCAAGAGTCAGGATGGAGGGGTAGGATTTTAAAAGCTGAGATGATGTCGGCCTTCGACAGCCAAGCACCTCTGCCGGCCAACTTGATGGCTTCGATGGCACAATCCACGGTCTCGTAACAGAGAGAAAATTCAGAACTAGGGATGAGGCTGTTGATGGACGGGTCCGAAGAGCCATGCGGAGCCGAGAGATCAATTATGATCCTCTTTTTGCCAGAGTATTTTCGTGTGGCAATGCCCAAAGGATTGATGTGAAATACGGAAAAAGGGGGCGTTGAGAAAGGACCGATAATGAAACCACTGGAGAGCTCCTGTTGCAGAAGGGAAGACATGACATCGGGCTCGGCCAGAGCGGAAAGGAGGTTAGGACAGGTGAGAGAAGAGCTCGGCGAGGCGAGGAGACCGGGGTAGAAGCCAAATAGAAAGCCGTCCAGGAGGCTGCAAACGAAGGAGGTGTCAGGGTGAGCAGACAGGTCAGCGGCGAGAGCCGGTACGTTGACCGGGGTGGAGAGGAACCGCAACAGTCAGCTCCGGCCGAACTTGGGGGGACGCGTTGGGCAGCAGGAGAGAGCGTGCGCCAAACCGCATCGAGAGCAAACGTGCAGCCTTCGACAGGAGGAAGCAAAAAAACCCAAATGGTTGAAATTGTTGCAAACCATCTGCCTGTCGAGAAAAACGATAGGGCGGCCGAAGCTGTCGCGGGCGCCCGAAGAGGACGGGCTCACGGGAGCGGCGCGCGCCGAGGAATGTTGGACGGGGGCCAGAGGGGCGGTGGAGGCTGCCTGGGAACAAACAGAAGCAGGGTGAGAGGGGCCGCCACACGCGGAGCAGGAGAGGGAGCTACGTCCCGCGAAAACGTGGCAATAAAGTTCCAGGTCTGGGGCGCCCCAGAATGTAGCAAGGTTCCACTGTGTAGGACGAGCTGCGGCGCGGGCTGAGAAGAGGCGGTGATATTCGTAGAAACCAGAGCCTCCGAAACGGATAGCCATATCCAAAATCAAGGACAGATAGTCGTCCAATTCCTGGCGACGTGATGGAAAAGCCGAACAGATGACATCCCTGAAGATGGAGAAGGCAAAGGCAAATTCGGCTGCAGAGAGGATTTTGGAGACACGGGGGCTTGGTTGATGCAAGGTAAGCGAGATGTCGCCGGTGTCGATGACACGGGGAGCAGAAGAAGTGGAGGGGAGAAGTAGGGAGGAAAGATCGACATCCGCACCTTGAAGAATGCGGTTCCGCAGAGAGGAGGAGACCAGTGGAGGGTTGAACATCCGTGCGTTGGCCGGGGGGGCAACAGGCGGTGCCGTAGACAGGGAGAATGAAGAGCACGGAGCTCCGGTGAAGGGCGCGGCGAATGCTGCAGACTGGGGGGGAACAGGGATAGAAGTGGAGGGGAGAGGCTGGACTGGCATAGAGTGAGAGAATGAGAAAGGCTGGCTGGAAAACACTGGTTGGGGGACGGCAGAAGCGAAGCAAAGGGGAGGGACGAAGGATGAGTGAGGGAAGGGGTTGGACGACTGAGGGAGGGGGTGGGACGGCTGAGGGAGGGGGTTGGACGGCTGAGGGAGGGGGGGTTGGACGATCGAGGGAGGAGGTTGGACGTTCGAGGGAGGGGGTTGGACGATTGAGGGAGGGGGTTGGACGATTGAGGGAGGGGGTTGGACGAATGGAGGAAGCGGGGGGGAAGGAGAGAGACGAGAGAAAACAGCCGGGATCGGCAATGAAGGAGAGAAGGAGGCAGAGGAGAAGGGGAGGGGTTTGGGGCCCGGAGGAGGAGGCGCTGAGGCCGAAGAGTTGAGCGGGTGACGTCATCGGACCGCGACGCCGGTGCGGATCCTGCGCGCTGTTTTCCACCCAATGAGGAGAGATAGAGCGAAAAAACGGGGAAAAGGGACGCCGCGGTCCTTCAAAACCCGCTGTAACTTAACAACAGTCCAATCGGACATGCGAGGAGGCTGGGATCTACCAGAAGAGAGGGGCTCGGCCAGGGAAGGGGGTGCGGGGCCGGCTAAGGAAGCCGGGCGCCCAGAGCGGCGAGCCTGACCAGGAGGAGTAGGGGAAGGAGGAGAAGAGCGACGGGAGCGCTGAGATCCGGGGGTGCGTTGGTGAGGACGACCAGCCCGGGAGGAAGAATGGGTAGAAGGAGTAGAACCAGGAGTAGCCGGAATGGAGACGACAGACCTCAAGCGATGAGCCCGGCGAGAGGGAGCAGGAGCAGAGACAGGCTGGCTGGGAGGGAAGAGGTCCTCATCGGAGGCGGTGAGTTGGAGATCCATGGGGAGCGAGCAAATGCTGGCAGGTGAGTGCGTCAAATTCGATTGTTACGAAATTTTCGTCACCGAAGTTTTCGTCACCGAAGTTTTCGTCACGAGAGGTAGTTAGTTAGGGGAGGTATTTATAGGACGGTTGATTGATACGGGGTGGAGTTAGAAGGTAGAGTTCGGGCGTGGTCCTTCCCCCAAACTTTTGTTATTACATAACATCATTTTGAGCTGGTGTTTGTGAAGAAAGTGTTCAGCTGCTCTTGTTTCAGGGTGGTTTAGATAGTTTTTTTCCTTGGGGAATGAAAGAAAAGACAGAATTACTCATAACATGCAAACGTCTCGCGTCTGATTGGCTAACAGCACCGTGACACTTCCTCCATGGCTCTAGCCAAAGTGAGTGAGGCCATGAATCTTAATTTATGGGTTCACTGATTCACTCGTTTTTCTGTCTGTTCTCTTTTATTGGCTAATGCAGGCAATGGGGATAGAAGAACAGTTTTACGTGAACTCAGAGTGAACTATTTTATTTTAAAAAGAGGAAATACTAAATGGCTTCTAGTGGAAAAACACAGAATTCAATGTGAATCTGGCACCTTTTTCTTTCCAAGGCACTGATAACACTTGCTGCATGTTCAGCAATTATTCATATATATTTTTTTATTGAAATTTTTTATATTGTCTCGATATTTAGCTGAAGTTAATTAAGCAGTCCACCTTGTTGTGATACAATTAATATACTTTCAGAAAATTAAAGTGTATCTTTAAAACATAACAAAGTCAACTTCAGATCAACATCCAAGAATCAAACAGACTTGTCAAGTCTCCCGGAAGTTGCGGGAGTCTATTGCATATCAACAATGGCACCTGATGCCGACAAGTCAGATAAAATCTCCCGGAATCTAGAACGACACAGATTTTTTTTCCCAATGGCATTTGTGAAAGCACATGCAAAACAGAGAGGGTTCTGATTGGCCTGTTCTCTGCAAAGAGTTTGTGAATTAGTCTATCATGTTTTAGTGTGGGTAGGCAGTGTTTTTCCCCCTCCTGGATGGGATATGTTCAGGAGCATCACCAAAACTCATTTCACCTCAGACTACTCTAAAGTATATCCATGTCTCGTACAAGTAAAAAACAATGAAAGTCTTGCCCACTGTACAGCTTGTAATAGTGATTTTAGCATTGCCCACGGGGACTAAATGATTGCAAAAGGCATGTTGACATTAGTTAATGTGAAAAATAGCCAAAAGGTAAAGTTATGTAATTTTCTGAAATTTTGGGGCACAATATTCTGATAGTAACCCTGACTTGAATTTGTGCATCTTTGTGTAATTTGTTTGGTCTTCAAAAGACCACATTAAAATCATTAAGGTATCTGGTTAGAAAACGTAACAAAAACTAAACAGTTGAAGGTTTATACAGCATTCCATGAACCCACTCTGGCTTCTATGTCAACAATACTGGTAGAGTTGGTGTAATAGTGCAGGGAATTTAGATTTCAAGGCACAAATTGGGCCTGTCAATACTAATTTGCACGATTACGGACAGAATGTTTCCATATTATATAAAGGTGATATCTTTTAAAGTTTGTGCCCTATTGTGGATGCTATTTTGCTATTTTGTGGATCAACGTTTGGTCTTCAAAGTTTTTTTTTTTTTTATATAATAAAAGCACTGTCTACATCAAAAAGCAGCAAGGTTCATGGGCAAGCCTTCTAGTGCCTCGGATAAATAGAGCCGCCCCCTCACTGTCTGCTACATGGTGCCATGCGAAATTACCATTGTCTAGAGATGAGAAGATGGGAAAAAGATCAATTAGAGAGTTAAGTCAACCTTGCCCAGAGCTTCAGAAGGCCTGCCAGCTCACCTAGCACGGTCATTCAGCATGTGGAGCACAGTGTGGTGGAGTAGGCACCAAATCCTGACCAGTGTTTAGCCGGACGCTCTCCGCTCTGTGATTTGTTGAGTCACAAGGGAGAGCGACAGGACCACCGGTGTGAATGAAATTACTGTATTCTTCTCACGCTATCAGTGCGCATTCACCATTATATCCCTGTTTATTTTCCAGCAGTGAGACTTCGGACTTCCAGGAAATAATAGAACTCTTGTTTTTTGAGCATGCCCGTGTAATGCAAAGCCACTAGTGCTGTAAGAATACAAAAGGCCTGGCTGGTTCCACTTGACTTTGGGCAAATATTCTACGAATACGGCAATTGGAGAGCCCAACAGTTTGTATGGGACTAATGTGACAATGGATTGATGTGCTAAGCTGTCGTACAAATATAGTGCAGAATATTTGAGGTGACACAGATAAGTGGCCTCTGTGGTTTCGTCTAGCCTCTGTATCTCAAGCACTCTATATATCTACAGTCTAAACATCTTTATGCACAGTAAGCAGCGCCTCTGGAAAGCCCCTGGTCATGACGCAGTCTCTCTAGAATGAGCAATAAAAGTTTTTTGCTTTTTTGTTTGTTTGTTTGTAATTACCTGATGAAAAGTTGCACGATGCTACATGTAGACCTGTTCGTACAAAAGCGCTGGAAAGGGAGTAGTGTATACACTTGTGATATGACCAAATTAAGTGCAATTCATTTCTGCATTCTATATTTACTGCAGCCTCAATTGTACCCCAACACCACAATAGAATAAACAGTCCAAAGATGGAGGAAATGTATAGAAATGCGTTTATTTTTCCCTTATTAGCTTATTATGTTAAGGGCCATTTTAAGCATGATACACCATATAATACCAATTAAAATACAAAATACAACTGTCTCTGAAAATGCTCATTTAACTTAAAGATGGTAACTGATATCCAGAGGTGAACAATGTCTTGACATCCCACTTCTCTTCATCCCACTTGCGAGATTTCTCCTCATACTGATAACAGCAAAATAATATGACTGTCTGCTAACCATTGGAAGAGTTTAATTGCTTGTATCCAGTCAATTTGTGGGAAACAACATGTTGGATTAACATTTTTTTAAATACGTGCACTGTTTAAAGAAACATTAGTTGATTTATCTCCTAATTCAACACTCTGTGAAGCTGTGAAAAATAATTTAAAAAATAGTCATTCTTTTCACAATGGCATCAGCATGAATGCCTCAGAAAACTCGTTAGAATAACAGTTCTCTTTCGCTGTGTTTACACTCAGTAATACGTCACAAGATAACGTGAATGACGGTAAAAATCACTATGATTCACGTAGACTTTAAAGAAAACACATTTTCTTTCGTACAGTGCTGATTTGCCGAGATGAGGATGTGTGTGGTACTTGAGCAGCTGCCTAATGACATTCTAACATGCTTGCACATTTTCCATGCTGAACAGCAGCTACCAATCACTGATGCTGAATTACAGGCAAACGTGCATCCAGTAAACCTGAAACCTGACTACTGCTGCTGCTTCTGCACTGGCTGTGTAATTGCGTGCGTGTGTGTGTGTGTGTATGAGTGTGTTTGTGTGTGGGGGGTATGAAAGGTGGGCTACGGAACATTCCCATGACCTTAAAATTACAAGCATTTCCATGCTGCTTGTTCTTGGATTTCAGGAACCTGTGTTGTGGTCAGCACTGTGTGTGTGTGTGTGTGTGTGTGTGATGTAAAAACGTCTCAGGAAACTTGGCTGGCTTTGAAGTGCTCTGGCTATCCTTGCATGATGGCCAAGTTCAGCTCACACAGTGAGAAAAGGCCAATGAAGTGTTTATGGATGGAGTGTGTTAGTGTGGCCTGCAGGTGCAGGGCAGTGACTCTACTCATTTATGTGGTCTCTGAATCACACTGCATTCCCAGTACTGTTTACTAAGCTGCTCTGCATGCTTACATGGCTGGGGCGATGCGATTGGCCGCTGGAGTGTTTCCGTCATGGTGACAAATGGCCTGTGCTACATCTGTTATTAATGTATCAGTAAAAACACTGACTTGAATTGGTGGAGATTGGTGCAAGGCCTTAAGCAACATATTTGTGTTTGACCTTAATTACAGTGAAAACATGCAAAAAGAGCACACAACACAAATAATTTAAGTTACGGCCGCACAAATCGGTCAGAGCGATTGTTCTCTAAATTGTTTGTGTAGGCTGAACAAATTGATTTAGGAAAAAATGAGAGTGCACCACTCTCTGTCTGTACTTTCTGCTTTTCCATACTGTTCTACTCTTCACACGCCATCACAAGTGTTTAGACAATAATATAGTTAGATAAATAAAACACTGTCCTGAACAGTTATGCTACAATTGAGCAGCACATTCCATATTCTCAAAACTTCCAGACTTGTAATTTAGGATCTTTCAAAACAAGGAATGTTTTTTCCATTAGAGTTTCCACACAGGGCCGATACGAGTTTGTCAACCCATCCAATACAAAGAGAAAAGATCTGAGATCTGAGAAAAATGTCCCACAAAGTCCCAGTGTGGGGAAACTGATTAGCTTGAGGATGAATTTCACCCAACAGGAATGAAAAACCCTGACCAGTACACGTAGACATACAGACACCAGTAAATGCGAGAGATTTCCACAAAGCACATTTTCTTACCACCAAGATGATTATTAAACCTAATATCCAACTATAAACTGCAAATGTGTTGTTTTCCTTTCCATATGTGCGGACTGAGATGGGCAGTAGCGTTAAAGTTAAGCACCGTAATGCTGTGCTCATGTGCTCAAGCTCTAGTGTTCCTTGACGGACTGGGCTTTTTCAATGTCTGCATGTTTGGATGTTGCATGAGTGCAGTCAGCTCTTGTCATGGAGTTCATTACCCAGCCTCTGTAATAACAAACAGATGTGCATGTCTGCTGCTGTAGCTTACACCATAATGATACCAAGCTGATACTGTTCCAGATGACCACAGCACAAGCATATTCAGATATTCAACTTCCTCTAGGAGAACTGGATTTAGTTTGATAATGGCGGCAAACAAATCTGAGAGTTTAGTAAACAAAAACGTGTTCAGGCGAGGACTGAGATAACATGTGATATTGACTAATTTAAAAGTCTCTTTTTTTAAGGAGAATAATTTGGATTAGCAAACATTTAATACTTTTTTAAAAATAGGTAAACAAAAAAAAATTTATACACACTCTGACCTTGATATGTTTTCTTTTAAGTTGAAAACAGCAGTACTCCTAAATTGTGAGGGGTCAAAGGATTCTAAGAAATGGTGTCAGTGTACTGACACAACCATTATTCTTACATTTAATTTATTCATAACCTGGATGATATACTGAACGCAATTGTTCTCTACATTTTAACAGTACTTTAAAAATATTGAGCAAAATTAACACTTAAATATACTTGTCAAAAAAACTTGTCAATTAACTTATCAATAAAACACAGAATTTCACATATTATTCAGCTAATTATTTACATTAACCTGTGTAAAAAAGTACTCTTTCACATTATCTGTGTAATAACACATTCTAACCAGAAAGATCACTAAATCCCTGAGTCCCCAAACATACAGACAGTCACTTTAACAAAGATGCTTTAAAATATTCTTTAGGGAATCAGAACTGTGGCAGTGGTGGTTCGGCATTTAGAGCACCGGGTTACTGATAACAAGGTTGTGTTATTTTTCAAGTATGTCATCACGTACTAGAAGGTGGAAAAAAAGGGGGCAGTGTGCCAAGTCCTGCTGGAAAATGAAATCTGCATCTTAATAAAACTTATCAGCAGAGGGAAGCATAAAGTGCTGTAAGATTTTCTGGGAAAGCACTGCACCAACTTTAGACTTGATATAACTCAGTGGACCAACACCAGCATATGGCTGTCTAAACCATCATTGACCATCAGTAAATTTTGCATTTTATTTGGAAATCAAGAGACAAGAGTTCCCTGTGTTACATCAAGTCTAAACTCAGTACAGTGTTTTTCTGGAAAATCTTACAGCACTTCATGCTTACCTCTGTTGACAGCTTTTATGGAGATGCGGATTTCATTTTCCAGCAGGACACACTGCAAAAAGTACCAAATGGTCTTACATAGTATTCTTACTTTCTAAGAGACTGATTTTTGAGTTTTCATTGGCTGTAAGCCATAATCATCAACAATAAAATAAATAAATCATCATAGATCACTCTATGTGTACTACATTTATATAATATATGAGTTTGAACTGAATTACTAAAATAAAGTTACTTTTGTCAACATTTTTAAGATGCACTTGTATAGTGAGTGTAACAGGTGTAATCAATATTCAGGTGATTGGCTTCCTGGTGGTGATCATGTGATTGTGAACGGGAGTGATGTCAGTGTGTTATGCATTCTGGGTATTGTAGTCCAGAGACTGGAGATTGCAAGTAGAGCTCAGTGTGGGAGAGACAGGAGCACCTTCGGAGCCAGATCTGCAAGAGTTCAGACCTTAACAAACATATCTCATAAATATTTAATCTTGCAATTTTGTCTCTAGAGTTGTGCTGGTAGACTTTTTTTGGAAAGCAACTTTATACAGCAGTTAATTCCCAGATAGAAAAGCAAATGTGTAAAATTCTGTACACTTACAGATCGTTGTTTTTACAAAGATGTATTTAATTACTCTTAAGGGGAATCAGAATCGTGACAGTGGTGGTTCAGCATTAGGCTACTGGGCTACTAACAAGGCTGAGAGTTCTATACACATCTGGACTCTTTACCCTCCCTGCTCTCCAGGAACTGCAGCAATAGATGTCAACTATATGTGACTGTGTGTCTCCCCAGATTCCATCTGTGTCCAATACAAGTATGATAAATATGGTTCTTTGTCTTAGTCTTTGCAATCCTCCAAAGAATATCAAATCTAATGAGTAACTTAAGTATCTGTCTGCAGTTGATGTAGCGTAGTCGGTAATAACAGGGTTTAATTCCCTCTTCAGGCAGGCACACTAAGCCAATAAGAATCCTTGGGCAAGACTCCTAATGCTACATTCTCCTACCTGTTCAACACAATTCAGATGAAAGTTGCTCTGGTTCAGAGCATCTTCCAAATTATTAAGACACCTGCTTATTTAGTGTTGCTACTGAAATCATGGGCATTAACAGGTTGTATGTCTCCCTTTGTCGCAGTAATATCCTCTTCTCGGAAGGCTTACCCTAGATGTTGGAACACTGTAGCTTGGATTTGTTTGTGTTAAGCTACAAGAGCATTAGTGAGGCCTGTACTAATCCTTTTCTGTTGACAATGCTTGTCTCTGGAGATTATAGAGGCTGCATTTGTGTGATGAATGTGAACGGGTGTACATTAAAGTAGCTGAATTTATTCATTTGAAGGAGTGCCTGCCCGGGTAGTTTTGGCCAAGGTGTTTAAACAACCCACAGTTCTGTTGTCCTCTGCAGGTTTTATGGGCTGTATCTCCAGTGTGCCAACAATACGAGAGATAAGATCTGGTAATGAATAGTCAAGCTAATGCTTGAAGTGTGTATATATGTTCTAGCACATGCACGCCTACATACATTACAACATTATGGTCCACATGAAAAAAATAAGTCAAAAGCTGAAATTGGGAGAAGTTGAGACTTACTGCAGTGGGAACTGGTTGACTCATATTCCCTCACTGAAGTCAAAGAATTACTCCATTGTTTATGACATACTGGAATAATCTGCTACTTAGAGACATCTGTGGTTTCGTGATGGCTGTTTTGAAACTGATGGCAGCTTTACATTATTTTCCCTACGCCAGTCCCTGGGCATATGCAGGCAGAGAAGACAGGGCCGCACCAGCGAGGCACCACATCAATGCCGATTCCTCTGTGATCACTCCAAATGATCTTGCGGCATCATCAGGTTTCTCCTCACTTCTGTTTTTTCTTGGGTTTGTGGCCTGAGAACGGAAATGTGTGATCCTCCACGAGGATCAGGCTTCCTAATGCAAGCTTTCATTTTCTCAGCGAATCTCATTTTCATTTGAAATGCAAGCTTTCATATTGTAAGTACAATTCAGCTGCATGCTGCACTGCTGTTTGAATGACATTATTTATTAAGTTTTATTGATTTCTCTTTTAAATTGAAAGCAGTCTTCAAAAATAGAAAGTTCTGGTACATTTTCCTGGGAGTTTTTCTGGCCATGATAGCTTTTGCTGGTTACCTGAGCTATTTCTGTGCTGCTAATGGCACAGATACAAAAGCTACTGCGAACATGGAGATATCAGACCTGCAAACTCAGTTTTGAGTCTGCACTTTCCCGCACTGCTAAACTAAAAAAGACACATAATTAGAATCTAAGAGAGCAGCTGAGCTAAAGTGAGCTCCACAGAGTCCTTGCTCAAATCACCAGATGCATCTGCTCTGAAAGGACACCGCACTACAACACATGTTTAAAAAGTAATTTTCTGCATGCTCATGCAACTACACAGCACAACTAAACACTAACTAAACCTTTAAGTTTTTTTCTATTCACATACTTAGATATCAGTAAATCTTTAAATAATTCATTGTATTGACCCAAAGTTCTGCCTACTTTACAGAAACCATTTTACAACTGTGGCTAGCTAAATCAGTGCCCAAAGGGAAAACATGCATCTCCAAAATAGTAACTTTGCAGGAGAAAGAAGCAATTTTGAAGCATTTCTACTGGTCAATTCATCACTAAACCTCAAGGACAGCTGTTGTGTTTAAATATTGTAGTAAACAAAAAAATGACAAAAATGAAAATACATAAAGCATCTAGTAAAAGTTCTACCAGGAGACTCAAATCCTGCATCACTTTATTTTCCAACCAATCCCCAGCTTCCACCTGCCTTTTAAATAACATAAAATACACACTACCTTTACTGCCTACACGTGCTGACGTTTTCTTTTTTCCTCTCCATCCTCCCCACCACCTCCAATATGGTCTTTGTTCAATGCGTGGGCTCCTCTCTGCCCTCCATGTACATTATGGTAGGATATGGAAGGGTCCAGAGTTTAACATACATTTCTGTTATATGTCAGTTTGTTAATGTATCAAGATAAAAACAAATAGAAATCTTGCATTGATAGCCAAGCAAATGTGTCAAATATATTTGTTTTCTTTTCTTTTCTATATTAAGTTTCTTCAGTGGTGTTTTAGTAACAGCATTAGTACTGTATTGAACCATGAACACTTTTTCACACACCCCCCACCCAAAAAAAATCAACATGAAAAAAACAATTTTCATTACTATCCATGGTAAGCAACTGTAAGTCATACTTACAGTGCCATAACCGCACTGTGAAGTCTGGCCCAGCTTTAATAAGGCACAGCTTGTGGTTTAAAGACGTAGAGAAAAGTGTGGAGGCATGTATTTATGGGAAAGATTTTGGTGGACTATTGACTTCCAGTGATTGTCAGAAATATTAGCCGTATAATTTCAGTTCTAAACTAAAGAAGCAACATTTGGACAGCAAATATTTCACAGCTAATCAACAACATTTGATTTATGTAGAAAAGTGTCCAACAAATTGGATGTTTTATACTGTGTATACGACCATGGCAGACAATCCTGTGTTTATTAATGTGTTTATAAAGTTATTTTAACCAAAAAATTCCATTCTGATGAATAAGCTTATATCAACCATTTTTCCCTTTTTGGAAAATATCGATTAATATCTCTTGTCAAGTTCTACTTTGGTTTATGTGTGACAGCGACAATATTAATATACAATGTAAATATACAATGCATTTACAAAAAAACACATTTTCTCACATTTTACTATGTTGCAGCCTTGTGCTAAAATATTTTCCCCCCCATCATTTTGTAGTCAATATATGTTTTCTTTTCTTTGTTTGTACAACTTGTTTTTACATAAACAAACAAAAAAATTGAATGTGCATTATTCAGACTTAGACTTCATTCATGAGGCCACTTAAAATAAAATAACTTATACATAACTTTTACAATAGTTAAGAAAATAAAAGATTTCCCCAAAAGGAAGACATGATTGATATATGATTATTCATTGGAAGGGCTCAAACGGTTTCAGAGTAAACCTCTGACATTTACAGTGTTGCTTGACATACTTAAATGCACCCAAGTAAACAAAAAGCAGAGATACTATCAGTCCTGAAGCGAGCTCGGTTATACTGCGGCTTGTCTTGTCCCAATTTGATACAGGTATAGATAAACCCACAGTCACTTCGAAAATAAACCTTACAGTCAGAATAGAACTGCCGAGATCTAATCAGTTTTGGAGTCTCATAACGAGCTGATGTACGTAAAGGTTCTGGGAATCTTTAACCAAAAGTAAGCTACGCTAAGCTTGCGGTTAGCTGCTATGTCAGTAAGTAACCAAATAGCTCTTACTCATTGCTGTGTCTCTGAGTCCATTCCTCTCTGCACATGATGGTACTATGGAGAGAAATCAGCACCATATGAATAATACTCCCAGTGACCTTCACCCTGTGTGTGTTGTTGCTGGCAGTTTGCAGAGTCTAGAGCTTTAACAGACATAAGTTTGTATATGATACATCCCAGTACAATCCCTCCTCGACTCCATGAATTTCCATTTCTCGCTGTGGCCTAAGATGATATCAGTTTCATAAGGCAAAACTACTGAATATGTCCAGCATAGACATGAAGTAGAAATGACTATCTTCTTTAATGTTTTTCCTAAACTCCGACACATGCTCATTTATTGTTTTATCTAAAATTTTGTGTATTTAAAAAAGAGTTTATCTTGATTTGGTTAAATCAACTTTCTCATCTTTCAATGGAAGGCATTGTACTGAGTGAGGTGAGATTTGGTTGAATTCAACAATAAGCATCTAAAACAATCACAACCCTTGACAACAATTATTTTTATATAAATATCTTAGCACAATAGATCTTAGAATGTTTCACCTTTAAGAATCTTTACACGTTTTTACATGAAATGTGAATGAAAGGAATGAAACATAACATTGAACAGAAATACTTTAGGATATAATAAGAAGCATGGGCGTGGTAGTGGGGGGAAAAGTGGACCTGACTACCCAGGGCCCAAGTAGGGAGAGGGGCCCATAAAAATCCTGATTTATTCATTTATTTTTAAGTGGTATTTTTATTATTGAATTGGGCCCTCTAATTAACTATTTATTAATTAATCTATCAAAAATTATTTTTAACATCTACTGAGAGAATTAACTTTAGTTACAGTCCTCTCAACATATGGGACATTCTGGGAGCCCCCTCCTGGAGGCGCAAGATGGTTTGGTCCGCCCGACAGCGACCCGGCTACAGGTGTACCGTCAGTGAGCCCAGATTAAATGACCTGGGCGGGTTAGAGACTTCATTCTGCCCCTAAAACAGAAATCAGGTTTTCAGAAGAAGAAAGAAAGAAGGCAGAGTGAGGGGAGGCAGCTGTTGACGGCTTTCTTTCCCAAAGGTGAACAGAGTTTGCTTGTTATGCTAAGTGTAATTAAAGTTAATGTAGTCCTCTCCACACAGCTGCTGCTGATGTCTGTATGCTCACGTGAAGCCGTTAGCTTAGCAAATTACCAACCAGGCTGCTGCTGCTGTAAGAATAAAGGTAATTCTGAGCCGCCTAAGGTTAGATATCGACATTAACCGGTCTTAGAAACTCCCCCTTACGTTGGTATGTTGGTTCGAGAGAGAGAGAGAGAGAGAGAGAGAGAGAGAGAGAGAGAGAGAGAGAGAGAGAGAGATTTATTATAAGTTATAAGTAAGTTATTATTTTGGTTCAGTGCGTGTGCTATAGCCTATTGTCTACTAACACAGCAGAGCTGAAAGAGAAACAGTGCTGAGACTTAATAAATGATCCACCTAGCAATATTTCTGCTGCATATATCAACATGTAAATAGCCTACCAATATCTCTGTAGGTGCGAGTACACACTAGTAATATATTAAGCAATAAAGCAATTGATTATTTTTGTCTGGTAAAAAGCCTTAGCATTGCAGTGCAGTGCTTAAAAAGCTATTATCAACGCTCAATAAATTCATGATGTGACCAAAGCCAATTAATAATCATGTTAAATAACTGTGATCTCAATATTATCAAAAATAATTGTGATCATGATTTTTGCCATATATTTTTGCCAGAGATTGTAGCTTAAAACTTTATTAATGCTTTTTATTTTAGATAAATACCGCTTTTTTGCTCACGTTCTTCATGTACTTGAAAGGGGCCCACTGACATTGCGAGTGTACAGGGCCCAGAATTTGCTGCTACGCCCCTGATAAGAAGTAATCTGATTTAAAGAAACATTGGAATTTGTTATTTTCTCTCAGACATGAAAGCTGTAAGGGCTGTTTATCTGATTTATCTGAACTTTGGCGGCCTACGTGATTTTATATAGTTGCTATGAGTCAGATTTTTTCTGTATCTTTTGATCCTTTTTTGAAATTTCTGTTTCTTCCTTTATTATCATTTGAATTGCCACTTCCCCTTTCATTATGTTATATTGGATCTTGTAAAACGCATGCATATAATGCCATTTTTTTTTTTACCTAAAATGAAATAAATAAAGGGTGCTTTTTCACTTTGCACTGTGCTGTATAAGATAAACTAGATACTGCAGGGGAATTCAAAGAATCCAGTAATGTTAGTTCCTTGTTTGCTTGCTTCCTGCTACAGTATCAAGAAAGATAACATCAGACAAAAATGTGCATTGTGCATTTTTATGTCAGACAAGGACAGACCTGTTTCCGTAATGTGCCCTGTGATTCTGTCAAAATGATGAATGTGTATTTACTTCTCTTGTAAAGTTCTATTTTGGTTTATGTGTAACAGCGACAATATAAATATACAATGTAAATATACAATGCATTTACAAAAAAAACACATTTTCTCACATTTTGCTATGTTGCAGCCTTGTGCTAAAATATTTTCCCCCATCATTTTGTAGTCAATATTCAGTTTTGACCAAGTGAAAACTTGGTTTTAGATATGAACTGCAGCTTTATTAAAAAGGGACAACCAAAATATTTCATTGACAAAACAATTTAGTTGACTCCTCCAGACTCCAGTCTTCTTGCCACAAAGTTGCCAGAATCATCTGGATTTGGGGATTTACTGCCATTCATATCTGCAGGTCCTTTCAAATTCAAATGCCGCCACCACCATGCTTCACTGTAGGGATGGTATCGGGCGTGTGATGTGCACGTGCCTGGTTTCCTCCAGGTATGACACTGAGAATTAAGGAAGAAAAATTGGTTTCATCAGAACAGAGAATCTTCTTTCTCACAGTCTGAGAGTCCTGTATGTGCTTTTCTGGCACAAACTCAAGGTGGGTGTTATTGTGCCTTTTACTGAGAACTGAGAACTTTTACTGGTTAAGTGCTCCAGTGATGGAGCTCAGCCAGAGTGACAATTTGGTTCTTGGGTCACATCTTTTTTACGAAGGCTGTTCTTTCTTGATTACTTAGTTTGATGGGATGTCCAGCATTAAAAGAGTCCTATTTGTTCCAAATGTCTTCCATTAAAGAATGATGGAGGTCACTGTGTTCCTGGAGACTTTGGGTGCAGCAGAATTCTTTTTAGCTTCTACAGCTGCTGCTGGATCGATGCTACCACACAATCCATGGTTTGGTTTTTGCTCTGATATGCATGGTCAGCTGTGAGATCTTATATAGGCTTGGGAGTCTTTCCAGATCATGTCCATGTTTTCAAGAGAAGTTGGAGGCCCCCAGATCTAAATTCCCTGTCATATCTAGGGCTGGACAATTATTCAATATCAATATATGTGGAGACAAAAAGTGCTTTTATAACGATGATATAATTTCAGAATATACTGTGGGAATATACTTCTCTCACTGACTGATGCTCATTACATTACATAATTTGGCAAAGTAATTTTTCAGAAATTTGCAGGTACAGACGTCCTTTTTTTCCGTGGCTCCTATATTGTTTATTAAACATTATTAATACTATCAATATTAATTTGTATTGATTGAAAAGAAGATATATATTGTAATAAAAAAATACAATTTTGCCCTAGTCATAGCTAAGGTGTTTTCACTTTGTCAGGCTACAATTTGTTTGACAGCCCAACTTTATGCTAATGAGGTTGTTCAAATTTCTGAGTGCAGTACATTCCAGTACACTATTCCAACAGGACAATGCTGCTGTTTCAAGAGCTTGCCTTACAGAGGACACCGATACTACACCATGGCCAGCCCCATTGCCAGACTGATGCCTGATTAAAAAAAAAACACCACTCCACCTATATCACACAATTAGAATATTCAAGCAGAATGGGATGGATCATAACAGGACACAATTAGGAACCTCTACAACTCCATGTCTAGCAACTTATGTATATGTAGCTCAATAAATATGACCAAGAGCTGTACATATGTATCTAAATGTTTTATAATTTATTGTTCCTGGAAACCTTTATCTTTTTTCTGAATAGCAGTGCAATCTGACATATCCTTGACAAACATATATACAGCATTATAAAACTCACTAACTTGTATGATGTCACACCTTTAGCCATTTGTGTCTTTTTTTTTCAGTTCCTGTCCTGCTTCTCTGTTACCTCTTTTCCACCAACAAAGTGCTGGTGCCGGAGCCAGAGCCAGTTCCTGCGAACCTTTTAAGAACCGGCCCGTGTTTCCACTGCTCTAAGAAGTCACTCACTACGTATGTGAATGTGGGCGTAAACAGAAGTCGGAGGGGCGATTTGAAAACAACATGGCGGAACCCGAGCTGCTTTTAAAACTTGTGCTGCTGTCCTCGGTGGACCACTGTTGATTCATTTTCATCCATTTAGCTGCTTTTGCTGCTCTTAGCTGTGAATGGAGGTGAGGTTTGTAAACAACTTTACCCCGGGGACGCTTCAACACCTCGGCCTTTGGCCGCTTGTGTCACAGGTTTGCTGGTTCCAGACCAGCAAGATTGTGGGGCCAGAATGGAAGCATCTTGTCTTGCCCAGAATCTGTGATTTTGCAGTGGAAGCGCAAAGAACCATTCGGGAACCTGGCACCAGCACCGTCACCATGCCGGTGGAAAAGCGCCCTGTTTGTTGCTGTTTTTCTTGTTTTGTTTTCCTACCCCATGTGCTCTGCAACCCCACCCCCTCGTTTACCGGTCCCATGTGTTCCTCACTCTCCTAATGTATTTAAGCCCCTCTATTACAGTGTTTTGTTTGGAGTATTTTGTGTGCTACTTTGCTGTGTATGTGTCAGGTTTGTTTTTGATTCAAGTATTATTGTTTTCTTAGTTTTGATTGGTTTATATTACATTTATATTTCTGCAGTTACATCCATCCTCTCATCCTTCCTGTGTTGTTTAAGAACATTTTAAAGAAGACACTGCCTGTTCAAAAGTTTGCGCAACCACAGGCTGTACTAAATCTGTTTATTCATTATAGTTCTAATAATCTTAGACAATGTGTTAGTGATTAGATCAGTAGAAACAATGGTGATGTTTCAGTAATGTCATTAAGTGCATACCATCCCGTAAAGCTCAGCCATAAAGTCATTACATCATAGATACATAAGCCAGGCTTTAATCTAATTCACTCTACCTTGGGAGCACACCTCATCTCAGTATTGCAAAAGAATAGCATCACCATGGATGACTCAACAGGGGATTCCCTCTCTACAACCACAACATGTCCTATTTCAACAGAAATAATATTATTGAAGCACTTCTTGAACATCCCTCACGGACACTAAGTACTGACAAATCTTACATCAATATGTGTTTTTCTGTTTGTGGAAGTTGTTGTTTACAGAACTGGGTGGTACCATGATATGTTCAAAATATGTCCCAATATTAGGCAATATTTAACCTTGTTTTAATAAGGTTTTTTTAATTACTTTGTGAGGGATTAGGTAATTAATAATATATTAAATTACCTATTATATTAAATTAATATTAATATATTAAAATGCTCTGACAATAGTGCAAATGTGTTATTGCCAATAAATGAATGATATATAAGGTTAATTTCCTAAAAGAAAAATAGGCCCTAAAATAATATCATAATATTTCATGGTATTTTGGAGATAACAATACTTGGCAATGTGACAAAACACAGAATTATAAAAACTATTTCAAGAATACGCTACTGCAACAAAATGAAAATTACATTTTATTGTTGTGTACGGTATGATATGGCACACCCCTAACTGAGATATTAAAAAATACAAGAACTTTATCAGATTTGTAACATGCACTCCAAATATCTCCATATATCCAGGATTAAAGTAAAATTAATGATACTGATATATACAGATATAATCTGTTTCTAGTAGATACATAATAGGAAACGAGAACAGTGTGAATTTTTCTTTTGCTAAAAACAGCAAAAAAGTAATACCCTGGTGTGATAATTAGATGTGGGTGATATGGCACACTATTTCAGCGTATAATATCATTCACGATATTAAAAAATGTTCGGACCTACAGAAAAAGGTATGTGACAAATTACTACAAGAGAAAAACCCACACCTAGCACCCAGACCAGCCACTTCCCTTCATCCATATTCTAACACCCAACACATAGCAAGCTCTTCATAATATAAACATCCATCAGGTAGAGGCATCCCTTCTTTAGTGTTTCACTAAAGTAAAGGAGAACTCTGGTGTGCCATTGATTTTGGATGTAGTAAAACATGATAAAGAGTACTAACCTTTGTTGAATAGGCCACCTCTCCTTTAAGCCCACAACACCTTGCTTGCTATCTGTGTTCTTTTACCTCAGCCATCAAATCTGCATACTTTAGCCCTTTCCTTTCGTACGTTCCATCTACTTCATCTTGGAACAGAACAGTTAGCTCTATAAAATGCACTATTTGTTTGGTTTTAGAGTACAACACTACATCTGGCCTCACGGTTGTGACTGCAATGAACTCTGGAACATGTAGTTTATTGCCTATATCTACTATCAACTTCCAATCTTGTGAGTTATTTTGTACATTTTACCTCTTCCTCTTAAACCATTTTAACATATCCTTCTCTCTGGTGATGTGGCCTTGCTGAATGCTTTCCACAAATCACCTGACCTTAGTTCTACCCTTCCATTTTGCACCTTCCCTACAACATCCCTATGCTCCAATGCCCTCCTTGCTGCTGATTTACCTTTTAAGAATTTAACTTTCTCCCTGACCATTCACTGTCACTGGTGCTGTTGATTTAGTCAGCCCATTTTTGACCCTTATAACTGCATTTTACGTACTACCTTTCCACAACCTTGGCACAATTAAACAACTAAGCTTATCAGCGGCAACACTCCTCTCCCACACTATGCCACACTACTTAGACAACATAGCACCCAGAGCCATTTCCTTATAGCATTATTCAAAACACTTTCTAAACTCTCAAGCTCAGAGATCGGAATATCATAAACTGTTGAATTCGCAATACATAGAGAGTGAGCGTAGATTTTCAGAATATGTCAAGTATATATTGGTAGTTAATTCAAATAAAGAGGAAATAGAATAGAATAAAAAGAAGTAAAAATAAAAAAGTAAACTATTTATGTAAACAGGTTGTGGCTGTCTGGCAGTGGTTAGAGATAAAAGATTAAAATGTTCAGCAGCAGCTAAAGGACTTTTTGAACATCCTGTATTTGAATTCCAGCTTTCTGGTGAACTGTTCCCAGTTCAGGAAAAACTGGTGATGCAGCCACTGCAAGTCTGATCATTTGCATTATATTTATTGAGCATTGTTGTGATATTCAGTGGCACGTCTGTGAAAAATATTTCACACTTTCACACTGATAAAACTCTTCCATCTGGACTGCAACTGAAAAAAACAGGAGGACCAGTGAGCTTTCAGTTTTTCTTGGTCCCATGACATCGCGTTCAGTAGCTCCTTCATTTCCACTCGCTGTTGTGTTTATGTTGATCTCCACGGAAACATGCGCCCAAAGTGTAATTAAGGTGTGTGGCAGTGGACAAATAGCTATTTCATTAAACGCAAGGTGACAAACGGAAAGGTGAGAGATGTGCGTCCGGACAGGACTAAAATTTACCGAAAATCAGTAGATTATTCAGCCTGTAATTTTCTCAGAGGACATCTGAGAAAAACACTTACATGGTCGTTCTGGACAGGAATTAAATAACAGAGAACCCCCATCTGGATAGAGCTTTCACGCATTTTTTTTTACGCTGTTTTTTATTTTAATATAGCCTCAAACAGATGTTTTTTTTTTGCGTAAATAGTAAAAATATTTTGTTTAGGTACTGGAAAAAAGCTTATAAGTTTATACCACACAATAACCATTACAGTCAGAGGTCATAAACAATATATTATACAGCAAATTTAACAGCTATTGGTTGCTACTTTAACACAATCTAGACCTGATCCTGTTTCAGTAAAGGGATAATCCATTAAAAAATCTAAATCTGTCAGTAGTCAGTCAGTGTTTTCATATATTACACAAACCAGAATACTAAATTCAAGGTTATACATCAGTGTACTGATTCACTGCATGGATATTAGAGTTTACTGTAAAACTAATAATATGAGCTTGCATGAGTTTCAGGTTCACATTTTCAATTCCACCTTAAAAAAAGGCACAGGGTACACTGAGCCTGTAGTAGCCTACATATTCTGAGTGCTTTAAGAGTTTTATACATTTCTGCTTATTTTGTGCAGAAAACTAAACCTGTAACTACACCGGTATTCTTATTTAAATGGACTGTTTCACCTTAAAAGTCCCTAAAAACGAATTTTTACCCTAAAGTTTGTGTGTCGCCATAGCAGCATTTAAGGTGGAACGGTATGTTCAAGCGATTTAATGAGGGGAATAAAGTGTTTTAAGAAAATTAGATAGCAGCTACTTACACGTGCTGCCATGGCTTATAAAGGTGTCACCTTAATGCAGAGCCAAGTCTGGACTTTTATCTCTTTTGTGTCGTTTTTTGTCCGCGGTGTTTATGTTACTGTAAACGAGCAGAGCCCGCAGAGCGCGCGGGCCGCAGGTGAAGAAACGCGCTGTGTGATTAGACGCGTGCCTCTTTAAACGCACGCGCCCTTGTAGAAGTCTCTCGTCCAATAGCAGTGCGTGTTGTTGACGCCACCAGAAAGTAGACTTCAGCAGCAGTGCAGGGCTCAGGTTGTGATTTGCGACGGTAAGGTGTGAAGTACACTGAGAGAGCAGCAGATCTGAAGGGTCACTTTTATCAGTTTTCTCGGTTAAACCATTTAATACTAAAGCTGAAAATAGATAGTTGTGTATTATTGGTTATGTAATTATATTTTGTTCATTTGGCATAGTTAATTTCATTTCTGCTTTCAAAATCTAAATTTCAGAAAAATTAAATTTACTTAATTTTTCTCTCTTTTTTTTATTTTGTAAGAAAGAGTAGGTTGGATTAGATTTTCCATTAGAGTTTAGTTACAAAATAAAAAAAATGAGAACAATATTTTTGTTCCCAAAACCAGAAAAAAAAATCTTCACAAACAGTTTTCTATTTTCAAATTAAGCCTCTAACAGTACAAAAATTGAACTGTGGAACGTTACACTGACCCTAAAGAAATTACATTGTCTTCTAATTTGTGCCCTTTAGGTCAGGGCTCATAAAAGGCCGCTTCAGAATAGTCCGATGTCTTCCTTCCTCTTAGCCATTCTTGGTTGTTTTTAGCTGTGTGTTTTGAGACCAAGCTTTCTGGCACATTTCTCTCTCTAGTTCAAAATCAAAGTTGAATTTTTATTTGTTCATTTTCATAGAAATTTTATTTACTATTAATTTTGTCAGATTCAAGTTATTTCTGTGAAATTTCTTTCATTAATTGAGGGGTATCAACAATTTTGTCCATATGTGTAGTTAGTTGAACAGAAAAGAATGTTGTCTTTTCAATGTCAATGCCAAGTCATAAGATTTTTAATTCTGTTCATATAAAAGTACAAAGCAGAGAAAAATGACATTACCAAAGTCTGATGTCTGACAACCTGGTGGGACATAGGGTTGCATAGTTTGGTAGTGATGGCTTGGATGCTCTGGAGGATGGCATTAGTGAAAAACGTCTGTGTGAGGGATGGGTGGATTTTTCCACAACACTGGTGGCTTTGTGAATGGAGTATATAGTATAAATATCCATGATGGAGAGGAGAGAGACCCTGATAGTCTTCTGAGCTGTCTTTTTATAGGCCATGATGTGCAGGTGTTCAGGATGCTATCCATATTCCCTCTATAAAACATGGTGAGGATGTGGAGGTGGAATATGTGTTTTCTTCAGTCTCTGCAAAAAGCAGAGGCGTAACGGAGGTCAATATCATTATATAGAAATGAATAACACATGCCCAAGGACTGAACCTTGAGGAATATCCATGGTTTCTGATGTAACTGTACGTGATAGAAGGATGAGAGTCCCTGAAAACCCTTTTTTTGATGATCTTGATGCTCTCAATATTCACTGTAGGGACAGTTCTATCAGAGTTGTTGCAATTCCCAAATCAGACGATGATGCAGCTGCCCAGGATGCTCTCTACACTCCTTTAATAGAACATGGTGAGGATAGAAGGGGGAATATGTGCTTTTAATCCAGTCTCTCCAGGAAGTGAAATAAAATGAATAACAACAAATAACACTGGCTCAAGGATCCAACCTCCTTTACTAGATCACAAGGGCACACAAATTTGTTATTCCAGCTAGTATGCTAGTGAATGTTGTACACTTCTTGAAGATAGGGAAAAGTAAGAAGGTATGAATGGCTTAGGAGAGATCAATGAAAATGTCTATACAATGCTTTCTGGCAGTTGCCATAAGGAGATCAATTAAAATAAGTGTGGTAGCAGCTGTGGTACTGTATGTTTTTCTTTAAAACTTAAAAAGTTTTCAAAATTGGTAGGTGTACAAAACTCACAGCTTAACAGAGAAATGACTTTGACCATCATTAACTAGGGATATTAAGACTTCAGCTAAGCATGGCAGATTTGTGCCTGAAGTTATTAAGATCTCCTCCTTTGTGGAGTTGAGTTACATGCAGTGTTTTCCAGATACTCATAATAATACTGGATAAATAGGTAGATATATTTAAATGTGCGTAATGGGTTTTACAATCGGGGTCTAATCTACCCTCTCCTGTACTTTTTTTCTAGAGTTATTGTCTATGTCTGTATTGAGGTCTTTAGCTACTTAGTGATATAAGAAATGGTGATTTCCAAAGAGACCATTAGTGCAGTCAAGCAAGTTAAGGACATTTCAGCCTTAATGGATCACAGTGATTGGAACTGTGCTGTCCAAGGTCCTGAAGCCTACAGGAGACCTGGTAGAGGTCAGCAGGGGGCCCCTGTTCCCCCAGTGCCAAACCTGATTGGATCTTTCAGTCAGAACTCTTTTTAAAGCTTTTCATGCCACCCAGTAAAAATAACAAGCACAGCTTAGTCAGGAAAGGAGGAATGCATGAGCCTGCAAACTGCAAAGTAACCTTAAAGTGCATAACAAAGCTCCCAGCTGCTTCATAAATCTAAATCTAAACCTTGGAGCCATTTCCTTCTCACCACAGAATCCCATAAAACTAGGCACCCCTAGTTCGCTAATCGTGTAATGTATCAATGCCTTCAATATGTGCTGACAAAAGCACCAAAACATGACTTTACTCCAAGCCCACCAACTGCTTGAACCACCCGAACGCTTTCCATATAATATTGAATGATAAATTAGTAATTCCACGTGAAAAGCTTAACACCTTTCAACACTGAATTCCAGCAAGAAGGCACAGTGTTAGGATAGTTAATGACTGCACCTACTGGCCTCAAACAGCTGCATTTTATCTCTGAGATTAATTATCCTTCTGTACACTTAAAAAGTAAAAAAGCAAAACAGAAACTCTTCAGCTGCAGCAAAGCATATCCTTAATGCACATAGTAAAGAAAACATGTGTGTACACATGGCGGCGTTGGCACAGCTTGCAGACATTATCTGCTAGTCCTATCTCTCCGTGCCAAGCGTTGCGAAATCAAACGTCTTCAGAAAAGTGTGCGAACAGTGCACAGGCTTGCTGTGTTTGCATTCTGAGCGACTCTTTGCCTTAAAAAAGCAATACCACAAGTAGGTGTCAGTTTTTTATAAGTAGTAGAATTTCTGTTTTCAAACAACACAATGAAATTGCTGGTTATATGGTGTTATGGTGTGCTTAAATTTTTGTGTTGTGTGATCGTTTCAAGATATGGCAGTTATGAAACATCATTTCAGATACGCAGCCACCAGAACATAATATATCTCAAACACTATGGTAAAAAGTGGGTGGCAATGAGCAGCGTACATGGCAAATATGGGTGATAATCAGCGCTGCATGTGGCTAGCCCCACTGGCTTTTGGTTTTCTTTAAAAACCACAGTGTTTAGACTAGAGGCCTACATTGAGCAATCTACAATTGCCTCCAAGCGAACATATAAAAACGAACAATCCTCAAACCATATATTTCTGTTCGTGAAATAAACAATAGCATACTGTCAACCTTTAGAAATAAGTTACAGTTTTGAAAAAAAAATGAGGAAAAACTGGATCACCCTTTAAATGAATTATTGTAGCTTTCAGTAAAACTAGTTCCAGGAAAATCAGGCCTGTTTGCAATTTAAAAACACACAAAAGAAGCAAAGTAAACAACAATAAAAGTTAGACAATAAGACCCATTATCCTTGTGTACACAGCTTTCATATTCCTTATTCCACCAACTGACTGGGAGAAAAGTTGAGAAAAGTGTTGTTTTGTTAAGAGTAGTGCTGTTTTATACCTTTAAAAAATAAAAATAACTAGGCAGCCTTACATTTTTTTATACATTGGCTTCATTCCAAATGACAGGCGTGGGCTAGAGAGGAATGAGGGCCCCCAGTATTGAGCTGTGAAGCAGCAGAACTGTGTTCTCTGGAAAGATTCTGCTCCATTCAATACTATTGGGATGAATTAGGGAGTTGCAGATAATGCGGTGGGGTGGTGATCATTCAACATTTAAATCCAAAATCTAGTAAAAAAAGCCTTCCCTGCACAGCAGAGACAGTTACTCCAACAAATCAAGATAAACGATTTTTTAAAACCCTTCATTTTAGAAAAAAACAAACAAAAAAAACAAACACGTAATACTTTCATATATTTTACAGTCTTCCACATAGGAATGCTGGACAAAAAAGCTCTTTAACTCTAAGCAAAAACATAACTCCAGTGTTTAGGCATATTTAGAAAAGTAGTTTTATTAGTTAAAATGATATAAATAAACATACAAGTAAACAAAACATTTGCTGAGATATGAAAAATTCTTAAACTTTAGGTTTGAAATTTAAATCTGTATAAATTCTGCTTTGAAAGAGCCTTTGCACACAGAATTGTCAAATAAATGATACATAAATACAAAGTTTCTTTACTGAGAAACCACTCAAAATAAGCTTTAAGAAGGAGCCCTGTGCTTCCCATTGACGAACGAAAAAAGCGCTTCTATAACTGACCTACAGTCGACGCCTGTCATCCAAATCTTCTGATAAGAATGGAGCACAGGCAGCCACACACACTGTACATAATTTTACAATAAGACAGATCATTTTACAAATGGTCCATCTAGTTCATGGTAAAAAATAAATAAATACATTTAGTGCATTGTCTCATTTTCTCCAAAAGGAGTAAAATGAAAAAGAACTCTTAAATTAGAGTGTCCCAAACTCAGTTTGGTTCAATGTATTCCTCTCTCAATCATTTCAGCTCTCACAATGACAAAAAGACAGTCCAGCTATCTTGATTTTATTTCCCTTTTGTGTGAATGTTTAGTTTTACATAAACTCCATTTATATGGCAACTACTGTGTGATGCAGGTGCTGCAGAAACCCAACAGCTGCCTTTCTTTTAATCTTTTATAACCTGCATTAAAATCCCAGGCAGGAATTGCAGAAACAGTGCCAACTCACTCTATGACTAGCTTTGGATTTATGATTTATAAAAAACATTCTTAAACCCAGTCTTGTACAAAATCTTTTGTTTCCTATTTAACCTCACTGTTTCAGCCGAGGGGTTGATTATTACCCAAAAAGCTGAAGCAGAATTTCTTTGGAAGTGGAGAAACAAAATACTGCACAGCGCATGGGATATCGCAACTATGGTTGAGAAGCAGCTCTGTAAAAACTGTAAGTTTATGCAATGTTGAGGGGCTTGTACGTATTACAATATATTACTGTGTGACAGATATTCACAAGTGCATTCCCACAGATTAAACTTAAAGGCTCTTCTTTACCTGGGGAAAAGGCTCTTATACTGCATTCCATGCCCAGTTGGAAATGGCATCACACCCGAGATACATGATCAAGTTAAACATTCATATAATTGCACACCCTTTCCAAAAAAGCAGTAACTGGTAGCTAAAGAGTTGGGAGTTTACCACAAGTTTTATAATCATTTACCAGTGTTTTATGGTAATTCAAATTCAAAATTTGTCCCACCTTTTATGTCCCAGGCTTTAATTTAAGCATTTTCCCAGCTTGGCACTGTTAGACATATCATTATATGGTGTTTTGCCCATCCATGTAGAACTAATTTAAATAAATGGATATAATTAGACAAACATATAGAAGTGCCAATAAACTGTATAATATTACAGCTTTTACTACTGTTGATGTCATGCTGTGCAGCCATCCTGGATTCTAAACTCAGGGTTGGTAAGACACTCCTGACTTTCCATGTAGAAAATCCAACTTGTGGGGGTGTTCCAAATTGAAATATATTAATTTGGAGTTTAAATGGAGCATCAGTTTACTAATTGTGTATTCTTGTCACTAACAAGTTTGTACAAAAGCTGGCCCAATGTAAACAACAGTCAAATGCTTTGCTGAAGTTTCCAACTTTCAATTTACAACTTTTACACGACTCGTTATGTCTCAACTGGAGAGCGCCTAAAAACAGCAATGCTCCTAAAACCTGCAATGGCAGTTAATATTAGCAAGTCAAAACATTGAGGCTTACAAGTGAAGTCAGATGTGCCCTTAAAATATGTTCAATATACTCAATGTTGAACAAAAAGTCAAAAGTCAGTGATCTAAATTAAGTGCTCAGTGGTTCTTGGTCATTTTGAAAATGTTCATAAGTTGCAAAATGTGCATAAACAAGTTCAGTAGCAAAAATAAAACAGATGTCACTTGCTCATTTTAAAAACACCAAAGTAAGTCCCCTCAGGTTCTGGATCCAACATCCACGAGTTGGATACGCTGACGTAAATGCCGTCATGTTTATTTAAAAAAGCACTTCTTCCTTGCTGAACGCAGTAAAGGTTGTAGTTTTGGTTTCCCCACTGCAGTGTCCCTCCACTCTTTGAAAGGAGAGCAGGTCTGGACTTGCTCGGCTGCGTGTGTATCTCGTGGTAGATATACTGCAGCAACTGGACGTTGCTAACGTCCTGCTTCCTTGTGGCATGGTCAGGGGCGTAGCGGAAGCAGGTCTTGGCGTACACGTAATACCATCCTTTTTCTTCTACTAGTAGTCGTCCATCGTGGTACTGGACTTTAGTATGAGTGCCTCGAGTCTCGTCCCAATAGACTGTTGTTATGGAATTAGGATCAGCTGTAAATTGAATGACAGGATGTATTAGCAGACAGCTTCATCTAAAAAGAAAATATGCAAATTGAGCTGAAAAATAACCCTGGCTTACTGCTTGAGAAGTCTATGGGGGCCTTGATCGGAAGGTGCGCTTTTGGGAGCTGATCATTTTTTTTTCTGGGTTTCTCTCGTTTCTTCTCATCTCTAAGTGCATCAGCCATCATATGTTCAGAATGAGTTTCCTAAGAAACGAAGAAGAAAAAAACACACATGTAAAACACTACAGCAAAGGGCAGTATAAAATAACAATTTACCATTAAATGAAAACAAGGCAGATAAGACCTGGAGCCTGTTTGGAATGAAGTTACAACACCGGAAATAGGTTGTAACATTAGATATTTCCAACACTGTGTTTGTTTCTTGTTAACTACCACACATTAACAGTAAATCAGTGACTCAAGTAACTATTAATTAACTATTTGTTTATTACTGATGGTGGCTTATAGCACAGACATCTTATTCTACTATTACAAGACAAATTCTTTCCATATCTGTGGGATTTACTCATGATTCAGGGTTGAGCATTTTGTGACTAACATCAAGTGGTTTAAAAAAGAAATAAAAGTTAAGACAACAGTCACCAATTATAGAACAAACATAATAACTAACCCATCATCAACTGCATGTAATAACACAGAGCATAAGAAACAAAGATTTGGTAAGGGTTGGTGTTGCTAAATTATCTGTAGTTTTACTAGAAATGCTAGTACTGCAGTAAAGGTTTCCTACCAATGAATGTAGAAAAGCATGAACACTGTGATTCTAGAAAATTTAAGCCAAGATCATCTGCCATGTTGTTAAAATGGCAACCAAATTCTGTATAGTAGAGAGCAAAGTCAGGGCCAGAATTGCCTGTTCATTCAATAGACCTGTTTACTTCTAATGGACTTAGTGGACTATGCAAACCAGTGGGTTTATAGCCTAATGTGCAAAGTGCAAAGTATAACCCAGTGCAAAGCAGATTTTTCCTCCCATCCTCTGGATATCATGTGCCCAGTAAGTGAAATGTGCAGTTTATGTATTTTTTTTAAACCTTTTTACATTCAGACTACAGCATCAAACCATCAAGCACCGTAGATCAGCTCTGTCTGCCAATGAGACAAACCAAAGCCACTACAATCGAGTTGTACCTGTAATGCACCTGTAATGATTAAAAGAAGAAACTGGACTCATTATGCTCTCCATAATGAGATTTTTTTTGGGGTCTTTTGGGTCAGTGATCTTAAAGTACTGACAATATCCTCAGTTAGATCCCCGGAAGAGACAGAGTGCAAATACTACTACTATAAACATTAGCTGCTGGCTGGCGAACAGCTAGTTAGATCACACCTACCATTTACACTAACATTAGACCTTCCATTAAACTGAGAAGAACTATAACAGAATGATTAACTTTAAAAATGATTTCTGGAGGAAAATAAAAAATGTTAAAATAAGGAGGAAAATAAAAAAAAGAGTTAGCCGATGAAAAATAACTGGTGAATTTAGATATTGGATATGGAATGTCAGACAGTTTTATGTAAGAAAACTTAAAAAGGAGTCTGTTTTATCATTGTAAAATATAGGGATTGGCAGTGCTACACATCATACACTGCAACCAACCAGCAGAGACACTAGATATGTGGGGGCTTTACTACAGAGAAACACTGCATTGCCCATGCTTTTCTACAGTCACAGAATGCTGGATATAAAGTACTACAAGATGAGGGCTGGTTACTTACATTGCATAATCAATTACACTGGATATAGTAAACAGCACACTTTGCTCTGGTGACTAATTAAATTGCACTTAATACTAGTAGTATTAGTGCTGAAAATGTCAAGCACATATTTTGAACTCTTTTTAGCAAATCCAGTCCGTTTCTGATCTTAAATGTTCCATCAGCGTATATAAATATGGTATTACACATGCTTTTCTCAAACTATTCCAAATATTATGAATAGCATCACACAGAAAACTCCGTAACTCTGCAAACTTGATTAAAGAGCCTGATTAGCTGACTTCAGTGGAGAACTCTTGATGCAGTTCAGATGCTATGACCATGAGAGTTTTGGTTGACCACAAACAAAGTGCAGGCCAGTATATACAACCTCTTCAATTGGACAGCATTTGAGCAATAAAAAACAGAACTAAGAGAGTTGACAGATTTAAACACTGGCTTTTTTCAAGTTTAGATTTAGGTTTTCCATGGAAAAATGTTAAAAACAGTATATTTGACACTGTCAAAGTATACAAATTGTGACCCTGGAATTTCATAGAAAGCACAACATGACTAAAAACTTGTTACACATGTTACTACACTCCTTTCCAAGGTAGTGTGTGAGGTTCATGTGAGGTTTATGTTATGCCTCCTTTTGAGATAAATTTATAAAATATTTTCCATTTCATAACAGGTATTTTCAAAACATAACGTCTTTATTCGTGTTTGATTTATTTCCATGTTGCACGCAACCCCTTTACTCTGACTTCTAGTGTCCGTGAGGTCACATACCAACATCCCCCAAGCAATTCCAAACTTCTTTCCTAATTAATAGAGGAGATAACGTGCAGCTGATATTTTCAGGACATAAACTTTAGTTTACATAAACATGTCACTTGTTGTAAATGCAAGTGATTTGGCAGATGATATGCAGGTTAAATCCTCATAGTGGTTATCCTGACAAAGAGCAGGCCTGTGTTCTTGGGCTTGACCTTTATACACGCAGCCCAACCACCATGGTTAAGGAAATGTTTTACAGCGGCCGTGGTATGCAGCACAATGTTTATCCTTTGCTTTAAACAAATTATGTGAAAACAGCAGCTCTAAGCGTATACTGAAGAATGCAACTTGGCCATCATTAAGAACGAAAAAAGAACATTAGTTCTGCTCAAGCACACACCATTTTAAGACCATGTTTCCTTTACAAGGGAGCTTAAACACTAGTATTTCCTGGTTTGTACAGATGAAGGAAATGTCTTGTTTCAGCAAGTTTTCACTAAATAGCTAGTTCAAGCTGTACAGCCAAAGTAGGACAGCTTCTAATGAAGATCAGAACCCTTCTTGGTGAAGCCACAAAATACTTCTAAAATGTTCTAAAACAATCAGTAGGCCATAAAAAGAGAAGAGTAGATCTTATAGCACAAAAACTCACCTGAACAGGCTCAGCTGAAGACAGGTTCACCTGAAAAACAACAAACAACAACATTCTGTCACACATCTGGCTTCCATCAAGAAGAACTGCTGCCAGTAAATTGGCATTAACGACTCTATTCAGGGCAGTTGCATACTTTGTCATTTTTATGGGGTTATGAAAAACACGGTTTGTTCACAGAGTGAACTCTTTAAAGACTAACAAGACACTAAGAAACATCTGTCCCTGAAGAGCCAGCAATCAGAACGTGCACTAATGGATTTACAACATGCCAAGCTTGTAAAAGTAAGAGGTAAAAAAGTGAAGTCAGAGTTGCTTTGTGTCAAATGATGCCTTTCGATGGGAACAAAACCCAAAAGAATGTAAAGTAACATGCTCAGCAAACTGCAGCGAACACTAGGGGGAAAGCCAAAATATCTACACATGTGCAAAAGTGTGTAAAATCCACAGCTCACTCTCAAGTGCTTACAGGTGGAACTGCCTTTGCAGAGAGAAAGAAAGAAAGAAAGAAAGAAAGAAAGAGATGGAGTAAATTCCTTTTTTTATTTTCTTATATTATTTCTCATCTGCTATAAAGGGCACGGATCTCAAATTCTCCATAAAAAGTCTAAAAGAGTCAAATCTGCAGCGTTAAGATTTCATCCATTGGAAGATTTTCTCCCTGCATCGGTTTCTGAAGCCGATCTGAACTTTCTGCCAAACACAACTGAAATCTGTCTTTCTTCTCTCTTGCGTCTGCTGCACGGGCTCTCCCCCAGGACACAAAAAGCCTCAGACGCACACTGCTATTTACGCCAAAGCCTCAAAAATCAAGATGCCATTATTCTTCATAACATCAAACAAGTAAAGCTGGGTTTGATTATGCTGGAGTGCATGTATTGACAGGCCTATATCTTTTCCCGGGATTATAACTCTGTGATGACCAGTTCAGTCAGAAAGCCCTAGCTAAATCAGCAGTTGAGAGACAGAACGAGAGAGAGCTGGTAAGATCCTTAAAATGCTGTGTTTGCAAAAGCCGCACTCTCTTACAGGATGAAAATCTTAAGTTAGTTTTCTCTCAGGCGCTTCCTTCCTATATCTTTCAAAGGACTGCATATTGAGATTTATTGATAAAGTCTGGTTTATGTTAGGTAAAGTCTTGATAGAAAAAAAACAAGACTTTCTGCTTTTCTCTGTTTCTCAGCTTTCATTTTGAAAAACTGGTCAAACAGGCACAAAATGGCATGGCAATGTAACAAAAAAGTGAAAATCAACCTCTTATGTAATGTTTCAGCATCACTTCAACACTAATAACAGCTCTAGGCTAACTATCAAGGAAGAGACTGAGAGCAGCCAGAGAAACACACTGACTGTTTACAAACAAACCCTTATTTTCTACTTTGGACAAATCACAGACTGCAGGGACTCGAACAGGTAAAATAACAGAAGTCTCGCCTACAAGACTTGCCTAAAGAATGTCTGAGAATAATATAACTACAAATGCTAGTATAGGCTTATGTTAGGGCTAGATTAGGCTAGAGAGCACCAGGTTATTTAGGCAAAGACTTTTTTCTGATTTTCTCTTTCTGTCTGTTTAAATTTAGGAGAACTGAAACAAAATGACATGGCATCTCAAACAGGCACAAAACTGCATGAGAACTGATCAGAACAGGAAAAATGAATCTTATGTGTAGCCCATTGTTTCAGCATCACTTCAACACCAATAAACTGCTCTGACTTCCAGTGAAGAGACAGAGAATAGCCTGAGAACAGCTCTGACATTTTACAAACAGACTCACAGATTGTTGGGACTCAAATAGATAGAAAACAGATAAAATAGCAAAAAACTTGCCTACAAGACTTAATAAGTGTCTGAGGATAATATAGTTATAGTTACAGTTGCTAGTATAGGCTTATATTAGGGCTAGATGAGGCTAGTGGCTGGAAAACTAAGTTATTTAGGCAAAGGCTTTCTACTTCCCTCCTTTTCTCTTGTTTTATTTTGGAGAACTGATCAAATAGCCACAAAATGGTATGGCAATGGATCAAAAAAGTAAAAATCAACTTTTTTTTGTAATGTTTCAGCATCACTTCACCACTAATAACAGCTCTAGGCTAAATATCAGGGAAGAGAGAGAGAGCAGCCAGAGAAACACATTGACAGTTCACTAACAAACCCTTATTTTCTGTTTTGCACAAATCACGGACTGTTGGGACTCCAACAGATAAAAAAGCAGAAGTCTAATAAATCTCTGAGGATAATATAGACAGTTACAAATGCTAGTCTATGCTTATGTGTGGACTAGATGAGGCTTAGATGTGGCTAGAGCACCAGGTTATTTAGGCAAAGACTTTCTGCTTTTCTCTTTTTCTCTGTTTAAATTTCAAAACAGGGAAAGTAAAGCTCATGTGTAACCTATTGTTTTTGCATCACTTTAACACTAATAAACCTGACTTCCAGTGAACAGCCCGAGAAGAACAGCTCTGACATTTTACAAACAGACTCTTTTGAACTAGTCACAGATTGTTGGGACTCGAACAGATAAGGCAAGTCCTAAAAAGACCCGTGAAACGCGATGAAGTGAAGCAAGTGTAGTTTGCTCACTTATCGAGGTGGAAAATCAAGCGAGTCACAAGCCTGTGGAGCAAGGCTGCACAATCTGTGTCTCTGTGAAAGGAGAAGATCAAACGCGGCGAAGTTAAGAGGTTAAGATAAGCTCCAACCGCCATTTCCAACACGCAGAGAAAAGCGCTAACCTCGCTCTTCCCGAGGACAAGCAGGTAACTAAGGTACGCTAAAACCGAAACAACACTCTAAAAAGCTCAAAAACACACTTTTTTTAATCAGTTTTAGCAGCTTTTTACCCCAGTGCGTTTCTTCAGAATTTATCTTTAAACTCAACTAAAACAAAAGCCCTGATTTCACCTCGCGAACCTGAAAAACGACTCCCCCCACTAACCAACTGGCTAAGTTAACAGGCTAGTTTGCTGGCTAACAAACTAGTTAGCTTAAATTAACCTAACCAGCTAACCGTTCCTCTAGCGGGCTCCCCCGCCGCCCGCAGCCGCAGTCCCCGCACCCCTGAGCGGCTTTACCTCCTGCAGATAGCCGGTGAGGTGCAGCAGGACGGTGACACTGGAGGCGACCTGCAGCAGCCCCATAACAGCCAGCGTGCCGAAGAGCAGCGGCCGGTGAGTGCCGTGCGCCGTGTGAAGCCGCGCCTCGCCGTTCTCCATGGCCGTATGGTTCCGCAGGTAACCGCGATAGTCATTAGCTGCCATGAGCGCTCGCTTCTAATAGTCTAGTGAGTGGCAGGAAGTCCGTAATGAACAGGGATTCATATAAACAGTGGGTGGGCAGTGGAGCCGCGCTGCCTGTGCGCTCAGACAGCCAATCAGATCACAGGGATTCGCCTGGCTGAGCAGCAGTCTCAGCGGCGGAGATAGATGTGTGCTGAGCGCTTCAGGGACCAGTGAAAGAAATACAAAACTACACACATAGAGCATCCACACCATTTACACAGCACGAGGGAAATTTAGACTATCTAGTAAAGTATTTAACAGCATTTGAGAGCTAATTAAATAAAGATCTGGGCATGTGTTTAACTTGTAATCCAAGAATCCAACAATAAAACACAGGGTTTGAGATTGCAAAATAAAAAAAAAATATATAGAAAAATGATCAAACAAAGCTGTATATGTGTGAATGTAATGATGTAATGTAATTATAATGTAAATAATGTAATTATTTGTCTGTAATTACTTATTAGTACCTTGTTGATCAGCCTCTAGTCTGTATATAATAAAAATGTTGATGTTGCTGTTGGGCCTGTAGATCCTGCACACGCACATATATATATAGGTTGCCAAAGATGGCTGGTTGCATGAGTGTGTGATTTTGGCCGTACATCTGGCAAGTATGGAGGTCAAGGAAGTGTTGCAATCTGGCAAAGACATAAGTGATAGAAAAAAGAGTCATTTCTTTCAGCTCTCAAGTGGTTCCTTAGATTTTTTGTTGCTTAAATTAATTTATTGCCATGTCCAAAATGAATTAATAATTCAAAAACATACATTATATAAAAGCTTTTTTTTATTTACATGGCCTTATTTAAATACGCAACATGGAACAGAATGCTACACAAAAAAAATCACAAATCTAAATTAGGCAAAAATATCTAATCTCTAATTGTGTATATCATTTGTAAATTTTCTGTGTGCTCACTATGCTGTGTGTGTTTGTAACTCCTCCCTTCCCACTCAGTGAAGACTCACAGATTCCACCACACATCCTGACTAATAACATGTGGCTCTAACACAAAAAAATCAGCTTACAATTAGGAGCTGGCTCCCGTCATTCATTTCAAAGAGATTTTTTAATTTCTAATTTTCTCCCATTTTTTCCCAATTTAGCTAGGCCAACTGTCCTTCCCACTAGTGACACCTCAACACAAGAAGGACGTAGATTAGCACACGCTACTCGGTTCTGATACATCAGCTCACAGAAGCCTTGTGCTGACCGACCTCATCCTAGGAGTGATGAGGGTCTAATGAGAGCAAGGTCAATTGTGCTTTCTCAGGGCTCCAGCATCTGATTGTAAAATACATGACCAGGATTTGAACCAGTGATCTCCCAATCATAGTGGCAGCGCTTTAGACCGATGGACCAGTCGGCGCCCCTGAGCTGACGACCCATCCTTAAAATACATTCTCTGGAATCCCATATTGTGTGCGGGTGAGCATTGTCCTGCTGGTTGCTGCAAAAATGCCAATTGTAAGCTGTTTTGAGAAGCAAGACATGTGGCTGCAATATGTCCTGCACATATCGCTGGCCTAGTACTGTCCCTCGTATCACTATAGGGGTGACAGACTGTCGAATGTAGAAAACAACAATCTCTCACCAAGAGGTAAACTGAACATTCACATTTATGTTAACAGTTGCATTTGAGAGTCTTTTTATAGGGCAGTATGGGAAGTACTTTCAAGTTCTCTTGTGGTAAGATCCTGCCTAGAACACAACTTCATGACAGGTTTTGTAGCATTTCGGGGTGCATTCTTTTTGGAAATTAGTGTACTTTCATTTTGGGGAATTTCTGATTTGTAAAATGCTACAAATGAGCAAACCAGGCCAGTTACAAAACACTGAAATATTATGGTTGATACATTCATAAAATACTACAAGAAATTTCTAATAAGTGTTTATTAAATTGGTTAAAAGCATGTAATAGTTATGTTAAATCAAAATCTTAATCTCTTTAATCAATGCTGTGAAATCAAAATTTTAGAAGGGATTAAGCATAGTCCTACACATAAATTTGAATGGGTGATAAAATGCTGTCAAAGTTTAAACAAATGCTTAATGATAAATAGTATCCAATACTATATTTTATTATGCTAACTTTTCTAATCCAGTAATCTACATATACAGTTTGATAATGCATTAGAGATATTTTATATACTTTAGGACTTATAAATAAACAAATTGTAAAATGTCTAATAAAATGGTTAATAGCATGTAATAGTTATGTTAAATGTAAAGTGGAACATATGTCTGACTAATATGCAATCAGAATTTCAGACAGGGATTAAGCTTAGTCTAGGACCACACAGCATACTGAATAGAGATTTTCCACTGTCAGAAAAATGTAGTCAAGGACTAGACTTAATCACTGTCTGGGAAGGAGTTTCCTAAAAAATAAATAAACATTATTGCACAAAGATCTCCAAAAATGTCATGCATACCTCAGTGACATATAATAGTGAATGATAATAAGGTGTTAACCATATTTAATTTAAATTCAGAGGGTATGAGTGGGAGCATGCATTGAAGCAGGGGGGTGGGACACACCTCATCTACCACTAAGTGTCTGAGTGATGCTGCCTTGATGATGCACTCACTGGGATAACTGACAACACTGAGTTGACTCACATGGCAGTGGCTGGAGGCACACAGGATGTGACTGCATTTACGTATACTGGGTAAAGAGGATAATATTAGCAGCAGATGCTATGGTGCAATGTTTGTACAGTTCCGTTGTCATTTGTCTGAAGATGAGGCACAAAAGTGCAAAAAAACTTCAAACCTGTAATAACTTACCTAACAGCATTTTTATCTTAAGCCATCATGTTCTTTATGCAGCACTTAATACTTCATAAAGGAGTGGAGCTACGCTTTGGCTTCTGAACAGTTTCAGTTTTCCTTGGAATGTTGCTGTACAAGTCCTGAGCTGTTTATAGTGGAATATTGGAACGCATCTAGCTTTTTGATGAAAGAAGGAAGTGAAAATTTACATAATCTGCTCCAAAATCAGTGGAACAAAGGTCTAGTGGTTTATAGATGAATGAGGCATGACAGCGAATGAAACCGGACTTTTTTTTTAGCTTTAGGAATGGGAGAATAGTCAACTTCCCGCTTTTTAAATTCCAAAGATTTAAATTGTGTTAAATGTACTGTAAATTTGCTGTAGGTATTACATTTTAAGACTTTATTGCCGGTGTGAAAGCACATACTTACATTAGCGGCAAGTTTCCAGGGAGAAAAAGATGAGCATAGAGCTAGCTAACATTAGTGGCGAGCTAGCTAACATTACTGGGGAGATAAGTAAGGTTATAATAGAGCTAGCCAACATTAGCCGCGAGTTAGCTAATGTTACTGGGGAGAAAACTAAGGTTAGCGTAGAGCTAGCTAACATTGGCGGTGAGTTTCCGGGGAGAAAAAGGTTAGCATAGACCTAGCTAACATTAGTGGCGATCTAGCTAACATTACTGGGGAGATAAGTAAGGTTATAATAGAGCTAGCTAACATTAGCCGCGAGTTAGCTAACGTTACTGGGGAGAGAACTAAGGTTAGCGTAGAGCTAGCTAACATTGGCGGCGAGTTTCCAGGGAGAAAAAGGTTAGCATAGACCTAGCTAACATTACTGGGGAGATAAGTAAGGTTATAATAGAGCTAGCTAACATTAGCTGCGAGTTAGCTAACAATATTAGGGAGAGAACTAGGGTTAGCGTAGAGCTAGCTAACATTAGCGGCGAGTTTCCAGGGAGAAAAAGATTAGCATAGAGCTAGCTAACATCACTGGGGAGATAAGTAAGTTTATAATAGAGCTAGCTAACATTAGCCGCGAGTTAGCTAACATTACCAGAGAGAGAACTAATGTTAGGGTAGAGCTAGCTAACATTAGCAGCGAGCTCGCTAACTTACAAATGTTATCGGCGAGTTAGGTACATTATCAGGGAAAGAACTAGGGTTAGCAGAGAACATGTTCTGCATTAAAATGAAACAAAATGTAAAAAATATTAACAAATGACAAACATTAAGGTTTGATTACCAATACATTTTTTGTTCTTAAATTATATTTATTGAGGTTTTAAAAAGGTCTTAAAAAGCATTAAATTTGACTTTTAAAATGGAACAAGAACCCTGAATTTAGAAAATGGCGCGAGCATGGGAAAGCAGCAGGGTGCATGTGATTCTTTAAAATGGCGTCGCAGTTATTGGCCAACATTATACAATACAGAAGAATTACCTGCACTAATGGCCCTTAGAAACCAGTGTGGATTCTATGTTATGTTTAATAGTTGGAAAAAGTCATTGTGGGTTGAAGGCATCGCTTGCCATTCTCCAGATGTAAACATGTGGCGAAATAGGAAAAAGGCTTAAAGATAATTCATAAGTTTATATTCCCTTTTCCATTGCTCACAGGTCCAGGATTAGTGCTTGTTACACCTGGATATGTGTCTTTACCCAGTTTAATGATGCTAAAGCTTATATTTTAGTTTTTTTTGTATTGAGATCAACTATCAGAGAGGAGATGATTTAAATCTGTGGTGTTTTTTTATTGGTGTTTGGCTAAAATGTAGCTCTTGTGTAAAATACACATACACATATGGACAGAGCCTGTATTCATTTTATTCTTATTTGTGCACATTCTTAAAAGCTTCAGAAGGTTCATTTATACACCCTCAATGTACAACAACAAACACATTTGTGTCAAATGTTGTAACAAACAGTGTCCACATGCTTCTATGCATCATTTACATTTGCATGGATATTAAGCAGTCCATCCACTAGAAGGCAGTGAAAAGGCAGTTATAATAAAGTACTCCAAAATGACGTACGGACAGGAAGGTGCATCCATATGTGTATCTGGATTTGCGTATATTGCCTTTTTTAGTTTTTAGGAATACAGATGGAATAAGGAGAGTACCAATGAGTCTATGTAATAGTTTCAGTGGGACATAAACATTTTAAAAGAATGAAGAAACATATAAACTGAAGGCAGATTTTTAAAAAATACCATTCACAGTAATTTACTACTGCTACCTCTTTCGTCTTTTTGGTAGCACAAACATTATCACAACCTCCTCCACAGATGGCATGTTTTTTAAGTATCAGAAACCTTTGACTCTGGATGTATTGCTTAACATCAATGCCAACATAAATAATGCATAGAAGTATGTGGGCAGTGAGATTTTTTAACATAGGTGTTAATTTTGGTACATAATGAAAGTACAAGGTGCACACACCCACACCTAGTGAGATTTCAGCACAGGCAATTCAACTACCATGAGTCTTGTTTTTAAATAGAAGGAAACTCACATGGACAGGAGGAGAACACACCAAACACTGGTGCAGATTGGTTTTTAGGATCAAACCCACAACCCCAGTCCCCCAGGAGCTGTGATGCGCTAAAGGGAAGCCACCTTTATAAAATTAAAATCAAATGTAATAAGGTTTTATTTTGGACAGTATCTATTGCCCCATTCATTATGAAATTTTATCACATTTGTAACCAGTGTGCCTGATATTCTAGATTATCTTTCAACTGCAGGTTAAATATATTTGTTTCTTAAATCAGATTTGGGCTAGCAGTGTGAACATAGACTTAATTGCCTCAAGCTGCTTTAAAAAACTTATATCACACTTTATCTAGAACTGAAAGATACTGGATCTTATTTTTGTGGCCTTCTTTTTTTTAAACTTTAATATTTTTGGGGTGATGTTTCAAGTATTATTATTTCTCTCTGCAAATGATAGCTTGTAGGATCTTATTGTAAGAGTTTAATAGCTAATGTTTCATGTTCTTCATTCTTGCCAAAGGCAGTAAAGTTCTACTGCTTCCCTTGTCTTGCCCAGTCTAGTAATATTTCCACAGGAAATGCACTTATCGAAGAGCACATCAGGGTTAAATGGTGAAAGATGGGATAAAAGCTCATATCTTAGTGTCATTCACTTGAATATGATAGCTCCTGGTGGTCCTAATGTTTACTAGGCCACACTGGGAGGGAGAGCTTCTGTCTTGGCTCACTGTGCTAGATTTGCTTTATTGTTCCAAGAAGTGGCCTTCTTTTCCTGCTAAAAGTGGAAAAAGAGCAGTTTGACGCAGATTATTTTAAGCAGCTGCAGTGACAATAGTGTAAACTGGAGTTTTGCGAAATCTCAGAAAATCACTAGGTGTCAGAAGAGTTCATGGGCAAAACTTGGCTTCGGTGCCTTTAACCTAAATCCTGCAACCTCACTACCCTAAAATCATTTAGTGCACAACCATTATATTGCTTTTTTCAGAACCACAAATAGCTCTATGGTTACTCAGTGTGTCATGTTACATTTGTAATTGCATTTGCCTTTGGCAAAGACGATCTCCCCGTCAGTTCACCTGAATTCTTTTACAGGACTGAGCAAGACTGGACTGGACAGGGACTTTACCAAAGAGATGTCTGGGAGATCTCCTCCTGAGTGACCTTTCGAACTCTGCCGGCCGGCCAACCGGGCGCTGCCGTCCTACGACGCTCCGCGCTCACTGTGGAGTCATTAATATACCGTGAGAACCCCCGTTTTTTTGCAGCGGGTTTCTCGTGCCTTCAGCTATTTTCCGCAGAGCACAGGCACTGGGGCTGCGGCAGGAAGGTTTGGGTGGTATTTATACACAGGTATTTATATCCCTTTGTTTTGCCATGTGAGCTGTTCTTGCCCAAGCCAGGAGGTAGTTGAACAAGCCGAACCCAATGCTCCATCACAATATGACAGGCAGCCAAAACCATACAGTGTTCGGAGCAAAGCAGCCGAAACCACTAGCAGGCACTTTCAGTGTGCTGAGCAGGCCTCTGGAGGGTTACTATTTGCTCTCCTGCGAGCGGGGTACTGTACGCACAGGATGAGAGAGCGCAGGTTCCAGAATCCTCCGCATGTTTCTCAGACTGTGGAGTCACCATGAGGGCGATTTTTTTCCTGCCTCTAGACTCCATGTGGCTGTCCTACAGTATTTCAAGCCAACCGCCTTCTTTGCATAAGTTTCATGATATTTCAGCACTTCAGGCTGGACAGGAAGCCGGCCATGAATTATGAACACCCCCCGACTCGCAACTGAACCTCATAGTGGGAGCGGGACTGTTGTAATACTGCCCAAGGAGATTACTTATATGTTTTCAGTGTGGACTTTAAGGTTGTGGGGTTCTTGATTTCACTCTACCATGCTCAGTGGCAATGTAATAACACTGGTGGTTATCACCAGTTAGGAGCCAGCGATGAAGGTCAAACGGAGTAGCGTTGCAGTTTAGAAAGCAAGACAGGGACATGAAAGAGCGCACTGTTGTCTTTCCTCTCGCTCCCACATCCTGTGTGGTACATCCATCCCAGAGCAGCAAAAAAGGAAAAAAAAGATCTTCTGCATCTTTTCTTCCTCCTACTTCCCTTTCATTCACACACACACACACCAAAACACGAGGAGAGCACGTTTGGGTGTGTGGAGCACTGTTTTGTCTCCTTGTGCTGGCCTTTGCACTTTAGACCTTGTTTGTGAACGCATGACATAGCAACTTACATAGCAACCAGCGTGTTTACGATCCCCATCCGTTTAGACATTGCTCATGCAGCACACAAGGGGGAGTTTGTGGTTTTAACCGAAGTACAAATTTGGACAGATCGTGCATATTCATGTTACTCCAGAGATCATGTTAGATCAGGCAAATTTGGGCCATTACATATATTAGGGTGAGTTTATCCCCACTGTGACTGCAGAGTATAGGCTCTAAAATAATACAGCAGACCTCTAGGATTTGTGTAACGAGAGAACACTGCACTTTTACGCCGTGGTTTTAAACTGATGTTGCCACATGTATCACAGAAGTATTACAAAACACAAACTAGTGCCAGCATGCCGAAAGACCAGCCTACTTAGACTGTCAAAGAGGAAGACGACAAACACGAGTCCCCTGCGTAACCTCCTATATTTCGATACGCGATCCATCTGTTTATAACCTGAAGTAGACAGATCAAGTGAACAATTGGCTGAAAAAAGTATAACAGGCTAAAAGCCTTTTAATCGGCTCTCGAGGATCAGTCTAGGATTACAGCAGGGCTGTCCGTAATGTGCTTTCCAGTGGGCTTTTGAGTGAAAACGGATCGTGTTTTTTGGGGGGAAATAAATGGCACGCATTAAAATTGAAAGCATTGAAAGTAAACACTGTGGGGTTTTTTTTCGATTGCTCTCTCACACCATTGTTCACAACATGAATACTCGCATGGAGTATTTTTGATAGTAGCTACACAGCTTGCTGCTGGTTTCCCTTGTTTCTACACTCTTGACTGACGAAACATTGTCTGTCAGCTTGCTGCTTTTGTATCATTACAGCCAGTCATGTGATTTTTTAAGATGAACAATGCGTAGTAGTTCAGTGGTAGACCATTTCAGCTGAAACACTGGTTGGAAGCCTGATAGTCTCTAATTATCCATACATAAACTGTAGCTGGCCCTCTTAGTGTGTGCAAAGCCACATCCACAACTCTGCTCGATGGACTGCCGCTTATCCACAAGGTCTAAACATGCAATATGTCACCACTTTAGCAGTTCTTCCTCCGCCGTCCGCAGACAGCTTCCTGCTTGTCTTTCCATCAGTTAAGACCTAATTAGAAAAGCCGCACCGCTGCCCTTTTCAATCTGGCTTCAGCCCTCCTTCCCCTTTTGGAACTCTGAGTGAACTGCACGGGCTGCAGCTTTCCAGCTAAGAAGGAAAGAGGACCTCGCTGCCCTACTGACCGCTCAGTAACTGCTGTTAAGGTGATACTGTACATTCGCTCCGCTGCGTACGGCCAGCGCGAGCTGCAACAACATGACTGCAAATCAGTCAGATAGCATCCCAACAAGCAGCCAGGGAAAGCCTCCTGATTCATCCACAAATCCCCGCGTCTAATCTCTATTTCCTACACTCCACTGTATCCATGTAAATAGGGAGGTTCTTGTACTCAGGGATTAAGACTTGAAGAGACAGAGGGAGGACTGATGTCATGGAAGGAGATGAAGAGGAGTGTTTGTACTATCAACATGACATGAAGCCTATGAGCTCACAAGCAGTTGAAATCATCCCGACAGGAGATAGATCAAAAAATAGATCAAAGAGGCAGCGGCAGTAAAAATGTAGGTGGGACCTCGCTGTCAATCACTTGATTGTATTCTGAGTGTTTTCTCAGTACATCGTGAACCACGGCCCTAATTGTGTGCCAGACTCTCCATCCTCCTGGGCTGTTTTCAATCGCATTAGCCAAAACTTTGTGAGGAGGGGAAAGATTGAGCTTTTCCCTTTCTCAGGATGTTTTTGAATGCCTGTAAGGTCCTCACTTTCTCATGTTAAACCTTCATTTCTTTCAATAAACACTGATATTTTGAAATGACTCAGCTGCTCCTTGAGTGAGTGAAGGATCTTACAGATCTCTCCAGGCTGTGCAGCTCTCCCACGGTGGGACTTTTCCATGATAAACATGGCCAGGCTGGTCCGGCACTGGGCTGCTGCCGCTGCTGCTGCGGGAGAGCCTAAAGCCATCCGCCCACCCACTCATCCACCCACCTACCCGCGCAAGCTCATTTCCACCCGGCCCGCCCAGCCCACAAACACAACACAGACCACTGCCATGTGCGCCGTCGTGTTGTCTGAGATATCCTGGATACAGCCACTCGATACTCTGCTGTACTGTGAGGTAAAACAATGACCCATGCGGGAATGGAAGTAAACAGCTCATGTGTTCAGCAGAGATGGGCACGGCCACTCTCGTGTGTCAGCTGCCGCCACCCGGCCTTGCCAGGCCTGTGAATGGGCCGGCCGCTGGTGGGGTGTTGGTGACTGCTGTGGCACGGCGGTCAGATGTCAACAGGTTCGCGCTCTGGTGGTTTCGAGCGAATCTGGCGGTTGTCGGTCTGTTGTGTCAGAGATATCAGCATTACGTAGTCAGAGCTGGCGTTTGATGCTAATGAAAAGTGAATAAGCAATTACAGGCAATTCAGAGCTCCAAGATGTGAAAGGCCTTATTAAAAAAGATTTTCTGTGGCAGTCGCTCGTACGCATTTATGCTAAAATGAAATGCCGAACGCCAGAGGAAAGTTTATGAGTTTGTGTGTGTTTATGGACATTTATGAAGGGAGGAAATTTATTTTGGAAGGAAAAAAAAAATACGTTCACTGGAGATTTCATGAAAACCTGACCATTAGCCTTGTGCACTGGATTAATTAACGCAGACCAGCGTACATTCTTAGAAAATGATCTGTCACAACCGATTAAGAAAATTGACATGTGTTATTGCTTAACTTTACTATGTTTTGGTATTGTGAGGACGTTAATTAAATCTTTTATGGGAGAACCTTAAAAAAAAGTGTGAAGGATTTAGGTGGAGATCCCCTTTACATGAAAACTTTACCATGCTGTATGTCATGAATACCAAGGCGCTGATTCAGGCCTTTGCTTTTGAGTGCACTGGATTCACCCAGCAACACTGGCGTTTTGTTGGTGTTGAGAGGGAAATGATATCATGGTCTGGGCTGATTCACGACAGACCCAGGGGGTGGGGGCTGAGGGGGGGATTCCAGTCCAAGACCAAGCCTGTCTGATGTCAGACCACACGAGTCAGAAAGTGTGGCCAGAATGATGAAGTCAATGGGCCTCGGCTTGTGCAGTCTCCCCGGAGCGGAGCGCTACCTTGTTTAACTGCCGAGAGGGCTGAGAGGGCCGTGCGGGCTGAGAGGGCCGGGCCCTATTATCAACACAGTAATGAGTGTTGTGTTTGAAGTGCTGTGTTAAGTGTGCCTTGTTTCTTGCAAGACTCGCCACCCTTTCACATTCTTCAATCCGTGTGTCACTACTAAGCCTGCAATTACCCCTGCTTTCTATTCACATCGCCCAATCCCCTCCAGACTCTAGCGAAGGCTCTGTGAGGAGGCTGCTGACAGGAGTTGTACATACAGCACAGAAACACTGAGAGGATTATACTGTATCATCACATAATTCTCGAGGCAAAGGCAAAGTTGGAGCTACTGACTTAGCAGCCAGGAGGTTACAAATTGAACAACAGGAAAATGGATTTTTACCAGCTGCTGTCAGGCTTCAGGCTGCAGTTGTGCCTGTGAGCAAAATTCAAAACCAAAGATTGCATCTGATGCATGTATTCTGTTAGTAGGGTGTCAAAATTTTTATATACACTGCCACAATTCCAGCCCGATGAATCCTGGCTTTGTCATCTTGGAATATGGCCGTGTCATCAGGGAAGAAAAAATTAATTAATGGAAAAACCTGGTCTATATTCAGTATATTCAGGTAGTCAGCTGACCTCATTCTTTTAGCATATACTGTTGCTGAACCTAAACCTGACCAATTGCAGCAACCCCAGATCATTTGCTTAGTTAAATCCAGGAGGCGACATTTGTTTTTGGCCAGGCAGTGTAAAATGTAAAATCATGTAGGTCAGGGGTCGGCAATTAAGTTTGGCTGCGGGCCAGATATTTTCCAAGTCATTCTGTAGAAAAAAAAAAGAAAAAAAATGAATACAACGCTCTTCACGCGGGATTGTCAGGGTCGTGGTCCAATACACTGCGGCTGCCTCAGCTGGTTAATTGGGACGTGGCTGGGAAAAAGTAGAGAGCCCGAGAACAAGCATAAAAACAAAAACGGACAAAAACTAAAGTCACGCCGAGCGCAACAGAGACACAGGGGAGGAATGTAAACAAAATCTGGCCAGAGAGGCATTTTATTTATTTATTTATTTTTAATTATAGTTAAACAACGTAATAAACCGAATAGTTTAAACAACCTCACGGGCCAGATGTTTCATGCTTGCGGGCCACATCTGGCCCGCGGGCTGCCTTTTGCCAACCCCTGATGTAGGTAGTGTCATGAGCCAGGTACATGAATTTTGGCACTCGTAAAAAGTGGAAATGCAGTATGATATCTGGAATCAAGGTGGAATGAGTTGGGGAGCTGTGGAGGGGTGATCACCCAACATCCTGACCTCAATAATACTCTTACCTCAATCATATACTTACGTGCTCCTAAATCTAGAAGAAATAGTCTTGATTTCAGAAGAAACAATGGAATCAGCAGGTGTCTCAACTTAATACTCGTCCATATAAATATATACGTTCAATAAATATTTTGATGCCCTCAAATAAAAGTTAATTTTCACTGTATAGAAATATCAGTAATTGAATGTACTGAAATAAGCAGTAGAAGCCTGTCTGTCTATGCAGTATGTGCTAATCAGCCATAATATTAAAACATAGACTGCTCTAATCCATTAATGTATAGCTGCCACGAGACCTCTGAAGGTGTTCTGTTATATCTGGCACTAGGACGAGTTGTGGGGTGGGGCCTTCATGGATCACATTATTGAGCTTTGGCTCGTGAGCCTGTTGTTGGTTCATCTTGTTCTTCCTTGGAGCACTCCTGCACTAACTACTGCACACTTGGAAAACACTCCACAAGACCTGGCTAATGTTTTGGAGATGCTCTGACTTCAGTCATTATTCATTTCACATGTCAGTTGCTCTGTGTTTCAGTGGCTTTTTAATGCTATGGGTCACTTGGTCTATACAGGCATGTACAAATGTTTCTGCACTCCATGTACTGCAAGTACATGTTGTGGTCATTTTAATGTTTTATTTTCTCCCCCAATATGCTAAATTTAACACATAAATATAAGATGTGCTTTCAAATTTAAGGAAATAAAGCCTCATATAATATGTTTCCAGCAGAAGGTTTTAATTTGGAAAAATCAATAAAACATCTAATTAGAACAATATAAGCATTATTATAGATGCTCTGTAATAGGGCTGCACAATATTGGTGGGCCAGTGAAGAAATATATAGAGCATAAGTGGCCACAAAATTCTAGGATTGACTCCTGGCTGACTTGATACAGGCAGTGGTGGCCCAGTGGTTAGAACACCCGGTTACTAACGATTACTAATAGTTACTAATACCTGGGTTTCCCAAGCTTGACATAAAATATACCAGAGGCTAGTCCAATATTATTGCCAGGAGGCAGGCTATGCGGCATCTATGTATAAATATCTATACTTTGGCCATTCAGAGGTGAGTATTATCGACCTGTAGCCTGCTGCTAACCCTGTGTGGCACTGCTGGAGCAGCCTTAGCATTAGCATTAGCTGCTAATCACAGCACTAGTTCTTTTACTCTGTAGTCTGCATGTTTACAGTGTTAAAACAAGCTACATGGGACAAACCACTATTTAATATCACTATGGCTTACCGGAACAGTCAGGGTTCCTCAGCGTAGCTCTGTCTGGTGGCATTAGCAACTAATCACTTGCTGTGTAGAGTAACATTCAGCACTCGTTTGGCTTTTTTTTTAAGAATTACACTTCTGCTTACTTAGCTTGCCAATGACAACCCCCCTTTTACTACTTCTAGTACTATTACTAGTATTATTACTACTACTAGTGTTGCATAAAATGCTAATCCGGTGTGCCTTATGTATGAAAATAGACCAAAAATAGACGTTTATTGATAGTGCAGTTATCTGGAGATAAATCCTGCATTTATTCTTAAAAAAAAATGATACAATGTCAGTTTTTTTCTAATATTCTGCAGCTTAATCTGCAGACACAAATCACTCCTCTGTAGAAAGATACAGAATTAATATTCGGGTTGCAACTAATGAAAGAAAATAAAGCTTTTTTAAATTGAAGTCTGTAGTTACTATAACATATAACTTAAGTCCAGTGGTGGAAAGTAATGAATTACATTTACTCACATTACTGTAATTAAGTAGATTTTATGAGTAATTTATCATTTTTAAAGTAGTTTTTAAAATTGTTCTTTTACTCAAGTACATTTTGACACAAGTAATGAGTAAAAAATAAAATGCTGGGGAAATGCTGGCGCAAAATAATAATTAATTAAAAATTATTTAATGTAAGATTTGTTGTACTTTTTTTACATCAAATAATTAAAAGTAACTATGTAACTTTTCCTCAAAGAAAATTTTAAATTGAGTACTTTTTTATTTTTACTCGAGTAGATTTTTAGATGGGTACTTTTATTTTTAATTGAGTAGAATTTTAGCGAAATAAAAGGTACTTTTACTCGATCACAATTTTTCAGTACTTTTTCCACCTCTGCTTAATTCTAATAGATTGGACAGAGTACAGTATCTCCCTAATACTTAGCCTGCTAACGTTTAACTAATGTTAGTGATGTAAATGAAGGAGTGAAGCCTGTTTAAACTCACCTCAGCAGCTCTCTGCAGTAATTTAGCTCACCACGGGTAATATAGTTAATATAGAAGTCAGTTTTTAAACTAGTAAAGACAGACTGCAGAGTATGTGGGGTTAAATGTGTTTGTTTGAGTTTAATGGTCACAGTGCTGCTGTTACACTGTATGCGCATCTCACTGGCCAACTCAGAATGAGGAGAGGCCAATCAGGATACTCATGATTTGTCACTCTCTCTCTCACTATGTGTGTGTCTTCCTCTACTGCCCTTTTTTTCTCTTGCATGCGCTCTCTCGTTCCATTTTTTTGCTATTTACTTGTGTATCAGGCAGTTGTTCTTTACATGATTTTAAAATATCATGATAAATGAACCAATATAAATGCTCCACAAGGGCTTGAAATACATTATTTAGCACTGGCTTTTCTATGTATTAAAATATATAGTTTTTTTTTTTATTTGTTTTACAACTCTGTGTACTTGTGTGTATCTGGATGTAAGCTGCTGGAAGGTAGTTATACTTTCTAGAAAGTGAGAAAATGTTCATGGTATATAGTGTCACACACAAATTTTAGAAGTACCCATGCCTTCCCCACACACATACATTACTCTTCAGACATTAATGTAGTATAAGTTCATTAGAAATGCTTTGCTTGATGAAATGAGACCACTTCAGAGCTCACATGAAAAAGCTTTATTCTTAACCACAGCTTTAACAATAACAGGTATAGTGCTCTTACTTCAGGCTTTAAATGTGTAAACTATTCAGCAACTTCACTAGGGGACAAATAGTGTAACCACCATTATAAGTTATACTGACATAAATTATTAAATATCTTTCATGGTTATACAAATAAGCAGGAAAACAACAGAGAAGTCAGTGTGTGTTATCTGTCCACTATACTATATACTATGGAGATGGAAATGATTCTGCACAAGTAACAAAATATCTCTCTTTTAAACTATGTGGTCGACTCTGCGGTACACATTCGGCTTTAAATAACACAAAAAGCAAGAGATCGCTCGTGAAACTCAGGAATGTACATAAAATAAAGTCTCAGTACACAAGGGTAGCACATCTAGGTCTGTTTACACTTACAGCAAGAGCACAAATGCATGTACAATCCCATTGTGAAAGAGGCAGCACTGAAAGATAGGGTGCAGAATAGCAAACACTGTACACATCACCTTCAAATGCACTTCACTCATTCATTCATTCGTATTCTCACGCTTTTATGGCCGTCATTTTTTTTTTAATACTCTCCTTCCTCTCTCCAATTTGGATTCAGATCATACTGTAATAATCATACTTTAGGCTCACCAGTAAGGGATTGTACAAAGTTTTATGGCAGATTCTCTTAGATACGATTCACAATCATGTAAACAAAAGTAGCCCCTTTTCTCCAGGTCCTTCAGAATTAGTGCCAGTTCAAAATATATTTGGCAGCGTGAATAACTAGAACTGAAATATATATATATATATATATATATATATATGTATATATCTGCAGTGTTCCACTGTAGCGATTCACATACAGCTAGCATGAATAGCCAGTGTGCTGTATGACTGGGCTTTTTAGGCCATGCACGTGAGAAAGAATCAGCACTGCACACGATGCCATGAACAGAACATCCACACACACACTTAAATAGTAACACATGTAATGCATGAAAGCATGAATGGATAGCACAGCATGCGCAACACGGTGCTCCTGTGAAACAATCCCTACCCTCTTTACGGCTCAGGTTACTTCCATACTGTCTATTTCAATGACTTCACCCTACTTCAACATACTGTACAAATGTATACTTTTAGACTACATCAATTGTCTTAGCAATATACACTTACATAAACTGTTTAAACTCTTTATGTGTGGCAAAAAAATGGGTAATTATACTGAACAACTGGTCCCTAGTGTAATACACCTGATATTACTGCATACTCAAATACTCAATATATAACACAATATATGGTTATGGTACTTTCCAAATTTCTGGGCATCAAATACGTTTCGAATATTCTATTTTGAGGTTCTGACGGATACGCCGGGAAGGGCCAGCCTTGCCATTCCACAGTAAAGTGCAACCTCCATGGGCAGTGCACATTAAAGTGCAGGCAGTGGGGGACTGAGCGGGGGGGGGCTTAGTGTGGGAGCGTGATTATCAGCTGAGTTATGCAGGCACAGTCAGCTGTGGTTCAGTTGCGGTTCTGAAGTAGTGCTGTTTTGAATTGAAGAATTGAAGCCATCATAGATGTAGCGCAAAAAAAATATTTATCTCAGTCTTACATGAATAATCCTTTGCCATTTTTAGCCATCTAAAAAAAAATACTCACTGTAAAAAGAATCTATTTACAGCACTGAGAATCCTTTTTTAAAGAAAGAGAATCGTGGACGGAATTTCAATGGAATTTCAATGGCGTTTCTATTGGTCTGAAGCACGGTGTGAAATTGAGATCATTTATTTAAAAGTATCTGCGCATCATATGGTGGTTTTCCGCTGCATGGTACCTACATCACTACTCAGGTCAACATTATCTTTAGAGCAATAGCAAAAACTGTGGCCCAAAGTAGGAAGGCTGCTTTTTTTTCGGTCACTGTGTAAAAGAAGTGAAGGACCCTTCGTATACAGCCTAGAAACGCAGTCGATGTACGGAGCAATTTCAAAGATGCAACTGAGGTATCTATTACAGCCCCAGTCACCCACAATTCTTTAAGCAGGTACAGGAAAAATCAGAAAAAATCCAAACCACAAAAATCGTACGAAAAGCCTTCTTAGAAGAAGTCTTCATTGGGTTCCAGATTTTCGGTTTGTGGCTTCTTTATTATAATTTTATAAGCTGCCATTGTGAGTTTGGATAAAAATAAATGTGATTACTACTGTCACTTGGAAATGTAATTTATTTTTTTCCTGGATGTCTGCATTGCCTTGTGTGGAATTACAATTTTAATCAACGTACTACAGGATTCACACGTCTTGTTTTAGTCTTTACTCGATACTTGAATACTTAAAAAAAATTAAAAGAGCAGGTACTAGGGGTGTGCCATATTGAATCATACGCAATAATTTTGTCAAATTGTTTGTATATCGTGAAGGATATTATACCCTAAAATACTGTGCCATGCCACCCACCTCTAATTATCACATCAGGATACTACTTTTTTTTTTGCTGTCTTTAGCAAAAAAGAAAATTTACACTGTTCTCATTTCCGATTATATATCTACTAGAGACAGATTATACCTGTCCAGTATCATTCCTTTATACTTTAATCCTGGATATCATGACATTCTGGATCATTTATTTCTGTTACAAATCTGATAAAATCTTGCATTTTTTACTATCTCAGTTGGGGGTGTGCCATATATATCATATCATATGCAATAATAAAAAAATAATTTACAATAGTTGCAGTAATGTATTCTTTAAATATATATGTTTTTTTTTATTCAGTGTTTTGTCATATTGCTAAGAGAATTATTATTACAAAAATACCATGAAATTATTAATAGGGCCATATCGCCCACTCCTAGTAGGTACCATGCAGTGGAAAAGCGGCTATTAGTTTATATTAGGGCTGCACAATATATTGAATATTTATTATTTCTCACATATCTACCAGACAGATTATATCTGTAAAAATTTATTTAATTTACTCCTGTCTACTAAAATCTGATATTAACATCAGGAAATGTTGGACCGTTTACTTCTGGTGATTTTTGTTGAAATGTTATTTTTTTCTATAATGTAAAGCCCTAGTAAATACCAGTGAGCAAAAACTCAAATAGAAATGAATCCCCCAGTTCAGTTTTGCAAACTCCACCCACTGCCTAACATACTGTTTTTAAGTCTGCTTCGTTCTACTGTGCAGGTTTGCCTGTTTAGCAGCTTATCATGAATGTACTAGTTACTGATACTTCACTTATTTACCTAACCTGGACGGACGCTTAAAAAAATAATGACGTGAACTGTGTGATTACTGGTACATTTTTGGCAACAGTGGATCAAACACATTCTGAGAACACTCAAATATACCTTAACCTGTTATGAAGTATCCTTCAGAGGAGAGGGTGTGGACCGTTAGGGTGTAAACAACTTACAGGTTACCTTTTCAGTCATACAAAAATATATTTACATATGTGCTGCTTTATCTCTAAAGTTAGGCTTTAGGATCTTTTAACAAACTCCAGTGCCATTCGGAAATAACAAACTAAAAAAAAAAAGAAAAGAAAGGAAGGGAGGGTTCGGAGTGGGATGAAAATAGTAATAAAATCTGTTGATGGATTCGTTTAACAGGAACTATTTTTAATCTGTCAAAATATTTACCATGAGGCATGTCACTGGAAAGCTATTTGGAAACCACAGATACTGGTATTGAGGCTGTGTGGGGAAATATGTGCTATTATACTGTTATAATTGAATAATTGGTCTTTAATTGCTAACCACTATAATGTTACCTGGTTCATTTGGCTGTCAGTTGGCACACGGCACAAGTCCATAATGACAGTAAATACAGATAGATAGGATAGATGGAAGTGTTTTTTTTTTTTTTTTTTTTTAGTTCTGGGAGTGGTTTGTTAGGATGGTCCCTGTGACATGTGGCTACATCCCCACAGAGGAAAGGTATGACAGTGACTGATTCTTCCCTTCAGCTGTGGGGATTCCCTTACAGAGAACAACACAGCCACAAAGCCCTCTGTCTTTCGCTGTAACACTCGGTTAGGGCGTGAAAGCAAAACACAACAAAGGAAAGGTGCAAATGATAGCATATTACATGTGTGTGTGATATGCAGTCTAATTTCAAAGAAAAGTGACAAGTGGAAACAAAAAAGAAATAAAGAAATAAAACACCTTCAGTCACAGCATGCGACACACACACACAAACACACACGCACGCATACATACACACACACACAACAAGTCTCCCAGAGATTACGTCAGCCTTTTCTGTGGTGCCCCCTCCCCTCAGAGTGGTGGCGGGTGCACTACCAATACATAACACACACACACAGATAGACACATTCAACTGGCTAGGCCTCTACGTTTGGCAGGTACATTGCACATCACTGTGAAGTGACAGGAATCTTCACCTTTAAAACAGTGCTGTTAGCGCTCGCTATTGGAGTGTCGATTGCTAGTGTAAGCAACAGGTAGGTGTTGGTGGTCTACGCGTGTTCTAGAAGCCACTGGAACAGGGTCCTGTGGCCGCGCGCGGTGTCCACGGCCCCCGGTTCTTCCTGGTACGGGCTCTCCTCGTAGTATCTGAGCAGGGCCTGCAGGAGCTCCCCGACCCGCCACTCTCGCTCTCTCAGACACTGCACTACAGTCAGGAACTGCGGCGAGACAAACACACAAATACAACAATCCTGATTATAGTACAAGTTGTTGTTGTTGTTTTTTTTGTTTGTTTTTTTGAAGAATGGACTAATTGAAATGCGCCAAAATTACTTTTTAAAGTAAAAAAAAAAAAAAAGTGAAAGTGTGGTTGGTGTGGCACAGTGGTTAACACCACTCCATGTTGGAGACTGGGGTTTAATTCCCAATCTGGGTGACTACGCTGTGCTACAATAATAAGAGTTATTTGGGAAAGACTTCTAACACTACATTTCCCACTTCTGTAATAGTAATAACTTTGTAAGCAACTCTAAATAAGAACGTCAGATAAATGCCATAAATATGAAAGTTAAGCAGGCTTTTTTTTGTCATTTTAGAGATTTTAAAAGGTTTTTGTGTGACAGCTATGATATATTTTGAAAACACTATTGTCAAACTAAAGCAAAAATGAATTATATAATTAACTCCACATTCCTTTCAGCATTACTCACTTCTACTAGCACACCTCAAAGTATACTACTAATAACAAGTGTCTGGGTCACAAGGTGAGTCTGTGTACTGGCTCATAGCCATCACAGATTAACACACACTATTCTCCTTTCTCCTGTTTGGGGAAAGACAGGTAATGTAGAAAGCCCACAGAAAAAACACAAAAAACTGATTATACCTCTCTTGGTATGATTTACCTTATTTTTGCACTATAAGGTGCACTTAAAATCCTTACATTTTTTCCAAAAATTGTCAGTGTACCTTATGTATGAATTTTACCAGTCAGGTTGTAAGGAGCAGTAAAGCCACTCCACTGAAGTGCAGCGTTATACAGGATTTTCAGTTTAGTTTCTCCAGTAACGAGACTCGAACAATATTAGCACTAGCCGCTAAGGTGAGTATTATCGGCCTGTAGCTTGCAGCTAACCCTGGCTAGCACTGCTGGAGCAGCATTAGCATTAGCTGCTAACCGCGCTAAGCGCTAGCTCTTTCGCTGTTCAGTGGTAAGTATATCGGTTTCTAGCCTGCTAGTTTACCGTATTAAAACAAGCTACATAGGATGAACCACTAGCTAATATCACCTTGGCTTACTGGAAAACTCTGCGGCTAGCCTTAGTGAAAATCTGCAAATCTTAGCTAACTGTAAATAAACAGATTACTGTAAATAAAATTACTCACCCAAATGAACAGTTTTCAGGAGAGAAATTTGTGTAGATTAACATCCGGTGCTTGTTTGAAATGTTATGTTTTTAAGAATTACCTTACAAATGCAGCCGATCTTAGTTTTACAAGTCTCACCACCCAGTGGCAAGATCTAATTAATTAAAAGGAAAACATAGCAACAACCCATAATGCGCCTTATAATCCAGTGCGCCTTTTATCTGAAAACATACCAGAATATAGACATTTATAAATAGTGCGCCTTATAATCTGGTGTGCCTTATAGTGTGAAAAATATGGTAGTACTTTTTTTTTTAAGTAGTGAAATAATTCTATGAACTAGTAAAAATATTAGGAGGTAAAGTGGATTGTCTGTTTTTATAATAAAAAATAAATCACACACTTGTCAATGTTTGAAAATGTAAGGCATTCTGTTTAGCTATGTATGAAAAGGAGCATTGTGTGAGAATTGTTTTTTTGTTAGTACTGGGCTCTCTCCACAGTTAAGAAGTTTTAATTACTTTTAGTCCATTTCTGTGAATATATAATTCATGTTTTATTATTACCCTTACAGACAAATGGACACTATAGAGAAGTGTACACAAGCATTTGTTGACAAGTGGCCATTAGGGAGCCATTTCGACTGATGTGGTAGATTAATATTAAAGCATTTTACAATTTGTACAATTTGTACAGCTTCAGCTACTTTACATATTGCCATAACAAGGGTTCAGGCCTGGAGTTATAATGACAGACGTATTTCTCCCATTAAAAGTCAGTGTACTATCAAAATGGTGTGGAAGCTATTATTTTCAGGTGAAATTGATATGATTGGATTTTTTTTTTTTTACAAGCATGACCTTAACGGCACTTTTGTATCATGTTTGATTCATGCTTTATTCTTATTTTATTTTCTTATTTTATTTCCTTGTTTCTTGTTTATTTACATGTTTTTAATTTTACTTCTCTTTGTTTTAATCATGTTTAAATCAATCATGCTTTACTCTTACTTTATTTTTATTTCCATTTTTACTGCTATATAAATAAACTTGCCTTGCCTTAATAATAGTGTTATTACAAATACATTTTTTCTTTGTAATAAATAACATAAAAATGTGGAAAAAGCCTGTTTAAATGTATTTTTGTTGTTTCTGGCTGACAGTTTTTATGTGTATCTGGGTTAATAAAAAATGGGTTGTTAAGTTTAAAACATGGTGTCTACATTTAACCATTAAAAAATGTAAAAATATATATATCTAACCTGCTGCAGCTCTGCTTCCGATTGCAGATTAAGCTGAATGACTGGCAGCTCAGCGATGGATGCCGCCATCCACTGAAGCACTGCTCTCAGCTGGGGATCTGGGGCCTGGCCCCACACATCTGTACTGACCACCAACACAGCCCTTTCCGCTTGAGCAAGGCCCCTCTCCGCTCGCACCGTCCCTGCCAGAGGAAACACACAAAGGCCTGTTATACACCCACAGACAGACACATGAACACAAACCCTACCATTATCACAATCAGAGCAGATAACCCTTATTTCAGCAAGCCCATAGCATAAACCCATTTCCCACAGTCGCTCAGGAAACAATGCCAGATGGCTCAAGTCAGGGCATATAGGGAAATGAAACTAGTGAAACACTCCTGCTGCCAAGTACAACCATTCAGAAAAAAATGCTGGGGTCAAAAACAGCTGTGAGTGAGACGTGTGGTACACTACACTGAGTTTACCTATACCAATACAGATACCAGGCTTATGAGAGTAACAATTCATCCATTACCACCCAAGTTGTTCTTGGCCTCCGTCTCCTTCTCCTCTGTGCAGTCACTATAGGAAGAGAAATAGAACACGTGTGAGAGAGCAGATCAGAGAGACACCATTAATGACAGACCTGGAAGAAGCTTGAAACAACATGCAAAGGAACACATGCATTCAGAACCAATAGAAAAGAAGAGAAACAGAAGTTTCCAGCTCGCCCGCTTTTCACTCAGATCTGCTCCACAATTTACAGACAGTATTGATCCATAACCTAAGCATCTTATCTCAAAGGGAGGAACGGAAATGTTCCTTCTAAAGACCCTTTCACACAGTAAGTTTTTGTCAGATGGAAAAAAAAACACCAGCATGTTTAAAAATGGGCACACATGTATTATAGAGCTCTGGAAAAAAACTAAATTAAAGACCACTTAAAAATTATTTTGAAAAATACGTTTTGGATTTTACCAGATTGAAAACTTCTGGAACATAATCAAGAAGAAGAGAGATCAGAAGAGAGTCAAAAGACATCAAATCAAGCTGAACTTCTTGAATTTGTGCACCAAGAGTGGCATAAAGTTATCCAAAAGCAGTGTGTAAGACTGGTGGAGGAGAACATGCCAAGATGCACAAAACTGTGATTTAAAACCATGGTTATTCCACTAAATATTGACTTCTGAACTCTTAAAACTGTATAATTATGAACTTGTTTTCTTTGCATTATTTGAGAGATGAAAGCTCAGCATCTTTTTGTTATTTTAGCCAATTTTTATTTTCCGCAATTAAACGCTCTAAATGACAATATTTTTTTATTTGGAATTCGGGAGAAATCTTGCCTGTAGTTTATAGAATAAAACAACAATGTTTATTTAACTCAAATAGCAAAATCAGAAAAATGATTGAGAAACTAAAGTAGTCTCTTAATTTTTTTTCAGACCTGTATATTATATCGTTTAGAGTCCGCAACTTAATTAGCCAGAAGACAGCAGAACACAAAAGATTATATGATAAGCAACAGTCTGAATGTTAAAAAATGTACGTTTAAAGAACATGTATTCCAATGCAAAGATGAAAGCCAGCTTGTCTGTGCATTTATGTCTTTTCGTGTTCATAGAGAACTGTGAACTACAGCTAATAATCACTTGTGTAGTGGAGGGAAATTAACGAGTAGAAAAAAGGGGAGTAGAAAGCAGACAATGAGCAGAGAAACAGAAAGAGTGGAAATTTAGCTGAGAAAGCCATGGAGCTTTAGCCTTGTTTATAGAGCACAGAAGGCAAAAATGAGTGAAAAATTCATTATGTCTTTTGTATCCATTTTTTATTTTGAAGGGGAAAAAAAAAAAAAAAAAAAAAAAAAAAAAAAAACTTACTCTGGGTGAAAGGGCCATTAGTGTAAGATGATAGTGTCTCACGTGATTTTCATTGAAATACAGACACAGTAACACAGTACTTTCACACAGTAGCGTGGGTACAAAGGGTAACCAATACTGTATCTTACCCTGGTGACCTTGGTTTGAAATTCAGAGAATGTTCACAAAGCCCAAAGGGCAAGAACTCCAATTATACTTTAGCTCATTAAATGGTCACATCGTGCTAGCTTCAGATGTCGTTTTTTTTTTTTTGTTTAGTGAAATGAAGTAGTGTATCATGATCTTGGTTGCCATTTTAATAACTAATTTTCCCAGTGGAACAGTATCTGTATGAAAAGCAGGGGCCAGAACATCCTCCAGTCACTCAGCCATGCAGCGTCTAGCAAAACTGACTGCACTGTTGCCAGAGACAAGACTTCACAAAAAAATACTGAATGAATGAATGAACAAATGAATGAACTCCCCAACCCTTTATACACCCACCACTAGATCATCTCTCTCTCTCTTTCTCTCTCACTCTCACACCACACACACACATACACACACACACAGTAATTTACTAATTCCATTTCCTCAAACTGCAGAATGCAGAGCAACAAAGAGCTGTTGTGCTCCTGGGTTTCCTTCCTGTTGCAGTCACTCGGACACATTTTTCAGCACTCGCTGATCAAAGCTCTGACATCATGCAGTAATTAGAGAAAGCCCACGCTGACTGTACCCCATATCCTCTGGACCAACCTGTCTGATGGGGAGAAGGACAAATGCTCTTCATAAACCTCGCCCTCTAACCCCAGACTGCTCCAGCTACTGCTGTTCCCATTACTGCTGGGGGAGAGAAGAGGAGCACTCAGCACTGGGCAAACACAAAATCTACAACACCATCTACGTCACTACGTATCTAACATACCCCCCTACAGGAGGACCGCTACATTCTATTACACACAATCTTCAGTTCTACTATCAATCTACTATCAGTAAAACATCTGATGATAAGGATTTTCCGATCAAGTCTTTTTGGCCCAGTCCCATCAGAACACCTTAATACCAGCTGTTGGCTAATTATAAGTCTAAATATTGCACACTTTTTATGTTAAAGAATAACTGATTTCTCCTAAAAAGGGAGAAATGGTCGATAACTGGTTATTGACTGGAAGGGCTTTATTTAATACATTCCCAAAACTCATGAGTCATGTGCTGTTAATTAACTAGTACAAATACTAGTTAACACTAATAAAATGGCTTTTTTGTATAATGAAATGATGTAAACAGATGTTTTTACTTTAATATCTTATAATTAGGGGTTGGTAATAGGGCCCTTATATAATCTTATATCACAATATTACAGGGCATTTCTGTGTTAATAATATTCTTGGTGATATGACTGAACATTGACTGTTTTTTATTTATTTCGAGAATATACTGAAAGCTAAAAAAAAAAAGTTTCATTTAGTATAAATTTGTCAGTTTTATACATTTATACCAAGACACTGATACTGCTAAAAAATGATCTAAAATGAAGTCACGTTACAACAAAAATCTACCGCAAACCTAAAGGGCAGAATATTTATTGCATGCATATAAACTGCAATCAAACAATTAAAAGTACATTTTAATATAGAGCACTACTTTAATAGTTTAGTCAGATAAAAATATATCTCCGCAATGATCATAGAATAGAATATCTTTGTGAAGAGTGTTTTAAATCATCTTTTTTTTACATTGACTAACAAACACTTTTAACATTTTCTATGTGCTGGTTATTGTTGCTTCACCATGCTTACACCAGGCTTTGAGATACTCTATGCTAAGCTAAAGTTGTCACCGGTACACAAACTTTCCTTTCCACCTTAAATATTGCAGCAGTAATCCTCTACTGTTGAAATGTACACAATGTAAAATGTAGTGTTGCACTTTCTGAAAGCCAACTTTAGTGTTCTAACAGGTAATGTCACCTGATCAGTTAACATTAGGGATGCATGATGATACAGGAATTATTTTGGTATTGGCAGACACTTTTTTTTTTAGAATCATCTGCATTGTACGTTTACCTGATATTTCAGACCAATACTTGCTGATGGATCATTTTTCGACATCCAATAAATACAAGTGATTCTGGCCGTGCCACTACAATTGCCTGACACTGGCCACGCAACTTTAAATCCATGAATTTATGTTCATATAATTTTTTTAATTAGTTTTAATAGATCTATTGTTTTATTTAACCTGTTAATTTAAAAAAAGAGGGTTCAAAGCTCCCCTCCCCTGTACAATGTAGAAATGCCAAAATTCACTGTATAAATGAAAATGTAAGATTCTGTGCACATTTTTGAGAAACAAATGTACTGAAAGTCTTATTTTTAAGGTTTTGAAAAGTTTTATGCAATTATAAAAGCTAATTTATATATATTTAAATTACTCATATAATTAAATCATTCATATCGTCAACGTCCAATAAAAAACACTTCTCAAAAACAGCAACTTTACAGGAAAAATCAGTGAAAGTCAATGTAAAAAGAGTTTATTTTAGGTAATTTTGAAAAGTTTCTATTGGTCCATTCATCAAGAAATTTTGGCACAGTGTAAGGGAGAGTTTGTTCAAATTTTGTAGTAAACTAAAAATCGACAAAAATGGAGATAAGTGTTGTTCATAGGACAGCGACGATATGTACAATGGCGTAAAAAATATTTGTCATCCTACAGTTTTGCTAGGTTTTTTGACATTTTTTCTGATTATCAAACAAACTTTAATATCAGACAATTATAATTTTTTCAAAGAAAAACTATCCAAACCAATCGAGCCCTGTGTGAAAAAGTGTTTCCCCCTAAACATAATAACTTGGTTGTGCCACTCTTGGCGGCAAAAACTGCAATCAAGCTTTACCGATAACTGGCAACAAGTCCTGGGGATTATCAAGATGTTTTTTGGGAAATGTGAGACGGGACTTTGTGTTGTTTCTGGTCAGCAGTGTTTTTGCCTTGGAACTCTCCCATGGAGACCATTTTTGAACAGTCTCTTTCTTATTATTGAATCATTAACACTGACCTTAACTGAGGCAAGTGAGATCTGCAGTTCTGTGATCTCCTGGATGAGTTGTCCATGCCCTTTTGGAATAATTTCGGTTGACTGGCCCCTGCTGGGAAGGTTCACCAGTGTTTCATGTTTCCTGCATTTATGAATTTTAGCTCTCACTGTGGTCTGCTGTCCCAAAAGCTTTAGAAATAACCTTTTCCAGACTGACGGATATCAGTGACTTTGTTTTCTCATCTTTTCTTGAATTTCTTCAGATCAGGGCATAATGTGTTGTTTTTGAGATCTTTTAGCTTCTTCACGTTGACAGACGGGGAAGCACTTTTTCACAAAAGGCTAGATTGGTTTGGATAGTTTTTTTTATATTAACTAAGGTTATATTTGTTTGATATTTAAGATTGTTTGTTACTTTCATTTTTCAGATTATGACAAATGCAAAAACAAAAGAAAGCACTTTTTCCACAACAGAGTATTTTTGGATTGCAGCACCAAGTAGAGTCTGATTTACACCAAATTTGGTATGCAGTCTGGTATGAGTCATGTGCTGTGTACATATATATATGTGTATATATATATATATATATATATATATATATATATGTATATATATATATATATATATACATATATATATATATGGAAAATAAAGCCTAAATTTGTTTCCATGTTTATAACCAGGTTGTCTAGTCTTTCTTTAAGTTATAAATGTGTATATCAGTAATGGCATCAGTAGATATGTAATAACTGCTCAGAATTCTACATCAGTGCATCCCTATTTAAAATAAAGATTTTATTGTTTTGTCAATTGTAATTGTTTTTAACCTGAACAGTGTTCATTTGTGACCTTATTACAATTGACAAAACAATAAAATCTTTATTTTAAATAGGGATGCACTGATGTAGAATTCTGAGCAGATATTACATATCTACTGATGTCATTACTTTTTTTAACAAGATGGGAATTTAAAAGCTGATATCAAACCCATTAAAAAAAGCTTGTATCTGTCCTCATTTCGATGCATTCGATTGGATGGGGACATGCCTATCTGATTAATCCTTTTACTATTTAAATTATAACGCCAGTTAAAATAAAAGAAGTGAAAGGGAACAGCAGACAGATGAATTTCTGGAATGAAGTCTGATCCATAATGCAGAATGAGCCTCTGTGGAAACACTGCCTCAAGCTGAATGACTGCTACTTACAACCACACCTTTCGAAAATATTTTGAAACCTTTACAGTGCTTTCATTGTCCAAAATATCTAGGTTTGCTTCCATAGAGATACCTGCTTGTGCCAAATATTTCCTTACAAGAAAAATCACTCAGCCTTATTTAACCATAAACACATAAAAATATAATGCTGTATGATTTAGTTGGTGCTGCCCAAAGCACAGTGTAATCACTTTTTATTTATTATTTTAATATATATATATAATTTTTTTCCTAAAGAATACCCATCCCTGTATTTTGTGTGTATGCAGTTGTTCTGAAGATCGAAGAAAGATTTTCTTTCGTTGAAGCTGGAACAAACAATCTTCACAGGGTGAGTGCAGTATTTATACAAAAGGGAAATCCCTAATCTGTGAGAATGAATCATAGATTTCCACGAACAAGGGTTATGTGAAGGCCATGAGTTACACACTAGATTAATACAACTGTTCAGTTTAGACAAAATATCCCAGCTAAAACCATAATATCAACACAATGTTCTGGGTTACAGTAACACAGATGTTCAAAATACCACACAGTGAACCTTTAACGTCATCTGCATTTGATCAATTAATTTTGACAACTGAATTAGGCACAAAGCTTGTGAAGCTTCTACACTGGATTGTCCTGGATTTGACTATTCTAGTTCTGGAGCACCAGATTCCTGCACAGGTCCGTGCTTTCCTTTTAGTGTGCATTATATGGTATTGTGCACATTCAAACATTATGAACATGTTCACAGATAGAAGTTGGACAGTAGTCTGACTGATTTAATGAGAAACAAATCAACAGAAGAGCTAATAAATCAACAGTAGAGCTAATAAACTGTACAATACTACTGCTTCTACTACTGTTAATGTCTGGGGCAGACATATCGGATTCTGAAATTTGGATTGGTAAAGCTCTCCTAAATGTTCAAGTTGTGGAGGCATTTGAGTTAAAATTACTTTTAAAGTATAAATTCCTTAAGGAACTTTTAGAGGTTCTTTGATTTAGGGGCGTGTTGGTATGTTTGTGGTAATGTTAGGGCGCTAAAATACGCCTCATGCAGCTCGAAAAGCGCAAAAGGCATGTACTAATTCTTTATTTAATCATGGGTGTTTTTTGGGTCTAACATGAAATAAATCAATCAATGTGCCAGTTGTCATTCACTTTAAGAACCAGGTGAGCTCTGACTTTGGCACGTTCATATCTTAGCAGTGAGGAAAGCGCAACGACTTAGTTCTGATACATCAGCTCACAGATGCCTCGTGCTGACCGACATCACTTTGGGAGTGATGTGGGAAAAGAGCACCCTCTACCCACACAGATAAATCATGGCCAATTGTGCTCTCTCAGACTTCGGCTGCTGATGGCAAGCAGCATAACAGAGATTTGAACCACTATCTCCTTAACAGAGTGGCAGTGCCTTATGAAGCTGGACCACTCAGAGCCCCGTACATGGAATTCCATTCTTTAAAATATAGCATAACATTTTATTCCATCTTGGTTAGATGTACACATGTGAACAGTGCAAAAGAGAGAAAGTACGGTGTTGAAAAGGGTGATTGGGGTGATTTGTTAGTAATCAAAACATCAATCAAAATATAGAAATGAGCATATCATTTTACCTGTCACTTAGGTGGTGGAAGCTACTACTTTCATCTGGATGGTCTTCTTCAAAGCTCAAATTAGACCAGCTGCCAAGACTGTCGTCTCCCACACTCAGATTGAGCTGCTGACTGACCGTTGACTCGGTCACACTCTCTCTCCCAGGAGAACTGAAACATTAATAACAGACAATCACAGCAATATATATATATATATATATATATATATATATATATATATATATATATATATATATATATATATATATATATATATATATATATATATATATTTTTTTTTTATTATTTTAATAACTATTCTAACTGAACTGAGCAAATCTGTTATTAGCTTTCCTTGTTATTAAAACAGTCATACACAAACAATATGCAAACCTAACTTTGTGTTTACACTTGTAGTTCAGTTTCTCATTACATTTGCTTCTTATTTGCTTTGCGTTTGCAATCATGGCGCACGTGTGACATACAATATGTATGGCTGCAATATACAGTATGTATGTATGCGATAACTAGCAGGTGAGATTTAATTTGCAGCACCATGATTATTGTGGGCAAGCATCTGGCCATAAAGGAAGAGATTAAATTATAAAGGGAGAGATTAAATTGACTAAATTTACATTGTCTTTGTATCAGTATGAAACCACATTTTTTTATGTGCTATATTATATGTTTATTACCACATGTTAATTACATATTGACGTATATTAAAGCTGTAAAATTTTAATGTTACTGTGGCTGCATCCCAAATCGCACAGATGAGGCCCCTACAGTAATAAATGCAATTTTATTGGCGACTACTTTTGAAACATTGTTTAGTGTGGCGGTATGTGGTTTGGGACACAGCCCTGCTTAACTAATAGATTAGACTTTAGAGTTAAAGCACGGAAATGTGGGTAGTGTGGGAAATGTGGGCAGATCTGCGAGGAGACCGAAGGCTTCAGCATACTTTTTGGGGAATTGACATTCACTTGGCTTAAGCTACCAATGCAGCAACTGGGCAGATGCAGGCAGCAGGACGTTGGGAAGCGGGAGGCAGGGTTGGTGCAAGATTTTGTGTGCAAGAGTGTCTCTAGCTGAAAGAAGGCCAATTAATACACAACCATCTTGTGACATCACAAATTTAGATTGAGACGTTTAGCTGCCTTTAGTTTTTATTGAGTTTATATCTTAAATGAACCGCACCAGAATTCATTTAAAAAAAACAGACAATTGGAACCAGGGTTTGTCTGATCAAACCAAAGCTGACAAGTATAAACATACACCATTACGTACTGTACATTAAATAACAATATAACTCTACAGTGCAGTATGCATAAAAAATCCATTACTCAAGTTTCTCTGCAGAAACATCTTGTTGCTATGACAGACCAAAAAATAGTAATGACTAAGAATTTCATATTAACAGATCAACTGATTAGTCACATTTAATCAGACATCCAATCCAAAGCTTTTACTAAAAACTGCTTAAGACATCGTCAAATTATAGAGTTTTTTTTTTTACCTCAGATTTATGGTTTGGCAGACGTTGGACATGGCAGACGTCATGATCTCTGTGGTAATACTTTCTGCAAAGCTTGCACCATCGTGACCAATCCCACTGTCTGCATTTAAGCTGGTGCTGCTCAGTTCCTTCTTGGCCTTCTCAATTGCAGCAGACACCATTTCTTCTGCAAACACTGCTCTCTTGTCCAAATCGATGTGAATTTTGGGAATTTCAAGACCCGCCATTCCTTCAGAGTCTTGACGCATCCTACTGTGCAATCCCTGGTACTTGAGATGTCCATCCCTGCTGCAAAACGGGCAATCTCTGGCTTGACAGTATCGACAGGCTTTATAGGCTTCTGTCAACTTCTCTGTAAAAGAATTCAGCTCTAAAGTCCTTCTTTCTTCTGCTGTCTGGTGACCAGAATGTCCCAGAGTCACCTCTAGAGTGTCATCAACGATCTTCTTGGCATAATGCTCGATTACTTGCATAACACCGTTGTTGTAATTTCCATCATCTAAGCTGCCGGTGCTGTGGTACTGTCTGTTTTTCTCTGTGTATGGCAACAGTGAGCATGAAAATGTCGTTTTTATTACATTTTCTGCTGTGTCTTCAGCATTTGACTTCCTGTAGAGACATGAGTCAGTGAGAGATTTGGGAAGCTTAACCGATGACATTCTTAGTTTTCTTGTAACATCACATGTAATATTGTACGCCAGGGACTCTGCAAAATTCACAAGTTCCATGTAATCATTCCTGCTCATGTCTTCCCCATCTTGACAAACACACAACATGGATTCACTTGAAGAGCCTCCTTCTTTCACTTGGGGAGTAAGGACTGAAGGAGACAACTCAGATGGCGGAACCCTACAGTTGTTGTGGCTGCCGTCGTGGTGTAAACGGCGAGATGAGTGAAGCCTTAAAGGAGACCTCTGCTTTATTTTGCGTGCAGCATGCGCCAGGCCTGATTTGATTGATCGATATGCCAATCGACTAGCGTACTGATCCAAGATGAGCTCCCGATTTCCCCCTTCTTTCTTTAGGACCTTGATAACGTATCCTGCATACTCATCCGTAACACTTTCACAGCTTGGGTACTCAGATGACATTCCACCTGACGGGACTCTCTGAGGGTTGAGGACTGGTGCAAGGAGGTCATTTGACCACTGATTAGCCATGCCAGACAAGCGGTTTTGGGTCTCCACATTCTGGTCACCACTCTGACGGTTGGGATCTGCCTTACTAGATCGTTTAGCTGTTTTGTGGCGGCAATGGCTGGAACTTACCATCCTCTTGACATCATTGATAACCTCCCCAGCAATATCACCAGCATAGGTCCACAGGGAATTCAAGGTCTGTTCTGAGAACTGTGCACTGTGCAAAACAACACTGCCCTTGCCTCCGTCTTTCTCCTGCTTCCGTCCACCATCGCCGAAGCTTATAGTGTCCATCTCAGTTGCCATGGATATAATATGGCATGCCAAACGTTCAGCGTAATGCAGAGCTCCTCTCTCAATGACTCGGTTTCCTGGACTTGGAGTTGGTTCTGCATTCTGATCTGCAGAGTTAAGCCCATCTTCCTGGTCTTCATCTTCGTCTTCATTATTAACAGCTTCTTCAGAAAGAGACCTCATGAGCTTTAGCATGAATTCAGCTTTGTCTGAATCAGAGCCCTCCTCCTTGTGGCCTTCAGTGGGCTGGTAATGTGGAGTGGGTGGAGGTGTTGCAGGGGAGAATTCCTTTGCAAGCTTACTCTTGAGCTTCTTAGAGAACTGTTTGATCTGTTTCTCACTAGAGATGTCAGATGGTTGCTGCGGAGTCGATGGAGGAGTGCCTGGGCTTCCGTTGGATTTTGCGCCAGAGTTGCTGCTTAGCATCTCCTCCGTCACAACTTTTCGGCTGCCACGGACGTTCACTTCAAAACTTGGCACTTCCAAAGTATCTTTTATAATAACAGAGTGGACATCTGCAGGGAATTTGCTGGCTGAACGTAAACTTCTTGAGGCAGACTCACAGTTGGCTTTATCTGTGGTCTTTGATGCTAATGTCAAGTGAGATTGCGTGGGACAGAAGGATGATGACTCTGCCACACTTCCTTTACCAACAAATGATAAGACTTTCTGAGGCACACGCAAGTCATAAGGTGGTGAACTCTGGCACGCCACGTCTTGGGACTTTGCCACACCACTACCTGAAGTGGCCATTCTACCCCCTATTGTTTTACTCAAAAAATCAGCACAGTCTTCCACTTTCTTCTTCATTTTGCTTGCGGTCATGATATCAAATGCTTCGCCCACTATTGTGTCAACCAGAGCACCTGAAAAATTGTGACAACTTCTTTCAGCTGGAGTTTTCCCAGGGGAGGCAGTTCCAGGGGATGCATTTACACAGTTACCACAGGCATTGCGAATTTTGGAAATGCCTGGCACTGATTCAGATAGTGTTGCAGTAGATGTGGCTGAAGTGGACGTCATCGCTCTCCCTTGAGAACAAATGCTTCTTTTGGGGCTTGTCTGGCATGTGTGACTAATGCTGGACTTATAATGGCATGTTTCCTCTGGACTTTGCAGGTAGGAGATAGCTTTACCAGCTGCTGGAACTGGAACACAGCTGGCCATTCCAGACACACAGTACAAAGCTTTCTTCACAGTGCAGCTATCTTCCTCTTGGCTCCCAGGCTGTGCAGGTGGCTGCGGTTCCTGATAACTCGTTCGGGCATTGCAGATCTTCATAGTCTGGGATGAGTCTTCAGCATTGACGTAGCAGATATTGTCCAGTGACACACTTATAGCAGCCTGTGTTGTGAAAGTCACGTCTGCTTGAGACAGTTCTATAAAGGCCTCTTGGAGAACTGACTCTGAAAGGTCTGAAGCATATGAGCAAACCACTTCCTCTTCTTGCTCAAAAGACCAGTCCCTTGGGGTAAGAGGCGTAGAAGGATGCGAAAACTGGCAAACTTCCATAATGCTCTCAAATACTAGTTCCTCTGCCAGATCACTTGCAAATCGGGTTACAGTGTTGTTGAAAATCTGCTTTTTCACGAACAAGAACTCTTTCAGAGCGCCAGATACTGCTTCCCCAACAAGGAAACTGGCCAGTCCATTTATGGCACGCTCTTTGAGAACATACGCATGGCGCATCCCTATTTCCTGGAAGGCCATCTGAAACACTGAAGAGGTTAGCCTTGCAGCTAAATGGCAAAGCGTTGTAGTGCAGGAAGAAACTCCTTTCTGTAAATCTCGTAAGGCACTCCCAATGCTCATTTCAACCAAGTCTGTGGCAAACTTCTGGATCCCGTCTTTCAAAGACTGTGACTGTGATTTGGCAATGGTGACTGTCTCTTGGATGTCTGATAGCTTCATAAGATGTCCGTTAGTGTTTTTGAACTCTTTATGACAGACACAAGTCAAGTTCTTATTGATGTTAATGTCAATGGGAGAAGAGTATCCGCAGACAGTTCCGAGTATTTCCTTTGACAGATTGTTTGCAAAGTCTGAATAGGTTTTATATAGTGAACAAAGATCCTGTGGTTTGCGTAACTCCAAAGCATCCCCATCTACTTTCCAGAAACACTCCAAAGCTCCTCCTTCTCCCAGGGGACTGAAAGCTGACGAGCGAACTGGGCTGAAAAGTCCCGCACTTTCCTCACAGGATGTCCTTGTTGGCCGTGGAGAATCTGGGGCATCAGAGTGTAAACTGTATGGTGACCCTGGTTTAAGTGGAGTGGGTTTCTTGACATTGGCTGGGAGAGTCCTGTGGTCAAACTTGTGAGGGTTCATTGCTGTAGTTGAGCCAGACTTTGAAGCATATTTACTAACAGAGGAGTCAGACAGCTTCTTTTTCTGGGAAAACAAGGCCTGTTCTTTTGGAATCTTCACGCTGGAATCGAGAGGCTGATCCAGGTCATCAAACTGATCAAAACTATCAAAAAACTCACTAACCTCAGAGTCAGAGTCTTCTACTCCATCTTTGAGAACAGGGATTTTGGGAATGTCTAGTTTCGCCTTTAGACTTTTCTGATAACCAACTTCGTCCAAAAAAATAATCGGGCTTGGACTAGAGCAGTCCGATTCATCTGATTCTGTGAGAGATGTACAGGTAACTCGTCCTTTTGGTGGGCTACTTGGTGTCGTTAGGCTCCACTGACCCTCTGCACTTCCAGTTAATGATGCTTGTGCCTTCTGCTTTGCTCCTGACAAGGTAAAAGCTGACTTTTCTTTGTTCACTGACTTCTTGGAGATGGAACTAATGATGACACGGGAGCCAGATAGATCTTTAAAATGAGGAGGAAGGGTTTGAGAAGCCACATCCCTCTGATTCCGCTTATTAAATGAAGCTGCAAGATGAAAAGAAAAAAAAAGAGTCTTAGAAAGTAATTAGAAAGTAATTAGAAAGTAAAATATATATATACACAAGGTTGCACATTTAGAGACAAACAAAACATGTTTTAATGAATATAACCCAGTAGTTACATGAAGAGTCCCTCACTATAAGTGAATGCCTCTCTGTGTAGTATTCAGAGAACCCCTTCGTCAATATTCCAGCTCCCCCCCACCAATCACCCCCCAGACCGGTGTTCTGTCGAGTTGAGCTACCTTGTCAAACCGTGCTTCACTAGTGTATATTTAAGGTCTCAGTAAAACGCAGAATCAACCAGAGATCAGATTTAAACCTGTAGTCACTTACACAAGATAGCTAACATTAACTATCTGGTATAAACAGAGCTGTAAGAAAAGAGGTGTACAACAGACCTGTTGTATTTTACAAAGAACAAGAAAAAGTGAACTTTAGCAGAAGGAGACCTTTAAAAAAAAAATAGTGCTATCAAATGTGTAGGGTACAAATTTGATGGGATGGATAATTATGGCTTCACTTCTACAGAACGTTTGGGAATGGAATCACAATGTTCATGTTTTCTACAGTCATTGAGATAACTTCCCCCTTCATATACACATTTGGTACATAACTGGCTTACAATTAGCTTCTACATATAAATCATTAAAGAAAGGATCCTCTTTATGGATGACAAAACACACTCTTTTAAATACTATTAATTAGAGAGTATCAATCCGTTGGAAAGTTATAAAACTGACCAAAAACAAAAAAAAAACATTCTGAAGAACTTGAAGATAATTCATTGTACCACCCAGACACTGCCTATACAAAGCTGACCCTATAAACATCAGAGCAAGAAGAGGACTTGTGAGGTAGGCCACATAAAGGCCAAGCATTACTTCAAAGGTGTTACAGAGCTCAGTGGGTGAGAAAAAAGTGAAGGTGTACCAGTCACTGATATCAAGCACTCTGCTGAGAAAACAAATCCCACATTAAAGCACATCTGGAGTTCACCAGAAACGTCGGTGGTCGGATGAAACAACGTGATTTGTTTCATCTGAACTTTTTTGGGGGAAAATTCACAACGTTATGTGTGGCACAAACCTAACTTTGCTCATTCTTCAACAAACAACATCCCAACAGTGCAGGGGTGGCAACATTATGTTGTGGGAATGCCTTTCCTCAGAAGGAACAGGGCAGTTTTTTTTTAAATAAAGGACAGATGTATGACGCAAAACACTAGGACACAATGCAAGACAGCTGCATCAGTCCGCTTTAGAAACTGTTTATACCCGGTCACTTCATGCATGCGAGAGTAAACACAACCCAAAAAGCATTTATAACAGATGCGAATCCTATCACTCAGACCACTTAAATTAGTCTAAGACAACTTTAAGCCACATATTGTAACAGAATAAATGCACCTGAAAAACACCAGAAATAATTGCACCACAACATGATTTAATCCCAAACAGCAATCGTATATTAGCCTAACTAACAATCAACTTTTTTTCCCATTTCTCCCCAAATTACCCAACCCACTCATTAGGTCTCCCCCTGTCACTAGTGATGCCCCAACACTAGAAGGGTGAAGACTGGCACATGCCTCCTCCGATACATGTGAAGTCAGCCACCGCCTCTTTTTTTAACTGCTGCTGATGCAGCATTAATGAGTAGCATCACAGCGCTGTGACTCTGTTCTGATACATCAGCTCACAGACGCCTTGTGTTGAGTGACATCACCCTTTGGAGTGGGGAGAGAGTGTCATCTATCCACCCAGAGAGAGAGAGCAAGGCCAACTGTGTTCTCTCAGGGCTCTGGTAGCCGATGGCAAGCTACGTAAACAGGATTCGAACTGGCCATTTTTTCCTGATTGTTAGCCTGACTAACCAAACATGATTTTGCCTAGGGGCGTGCCATATCGTATCATACATAATAATATCGCCAACGTTTTTGAATATTGTGAACGATATAATACCCTGAAATATCGTGCCATATCACCCACCCCAGGGTACTATTTTTTTGTTTGTTTGTTTTTAGCCAAAGAAAAATTCAAACTGTTCTCATTTCCTATTATATATCTACCAGAGACAGATTATATCTGTCCCATATCATTTATTTTACTTTAATCCTGGATATATTGAGATATTTGTATCATGATCAGTGTTGGGCACGTTACTTTGAAAAAGTAATTAGTTATAGTTACTCGTTACTTCTCCAAAAAAGTAACTGAGTTACTAACGGAGTTACTCCACTATAAAAGTAATTAGTTACCAGTAAAAGTAACTATCGCGTTACTTTTTATTATTCGCCCGTCAAAAAAAGGAAATCAATTATGCATTTACTATTATTATTAGAAAAATAACAAAAAATAACAAACGACAATAAACCCAAAATGTTGACAAAAATATAATCTAACGAATTTCAAAAAAATAAAACGAAATTCTCCACACAACCAAAGAAAATTACTAAAACTTGTAATACTGAAAAAAGCGGAAAAACGCGTCTGGGGATGAAATTTAACAAACCAAGCCACACTCAAAAGAAATATGTATATATAAAACAAAATAATGGACAAAAACAACAATTTAATGCCCGTTAAAATGGTATTAATATAACAGCTTCACCAAAAGAGAATAGAGCTTAGATCGTGCCCAAAAAATCCGACCCAGCCGGAGCCCGTGCACATTCTGCCCAAGCCCGAACCATAAACTGTCATTATGAGCCTGACCCGATCCTCCCCATAAACTGTCTGTTTTCGGGCTGATTGAATGAGCGAAATATAATCAGAATTATGTTAATTAACACTGTAACATAGAAGCATAGAACTATTATTTAATTTAAATGATTTTTAAGAACAGCTACACACAATGCTGCAAGTCAAACGCGGAGGCGTTCACGTGCGCCCAGAGCTACGTGATTACAGTTTTCATTTTTATTATAGTTTAATTTTATTTTGTTTTTATTTTTTCTGTTCATTTTAGGGTGGGCTTGCTAGCGCGAGCGCTTTACACAAGAACTAACGCCACGGACCACGAGTGCCGCGCGCTCGGCACAACAACTCCCGCTGTACAACTCCGCTGTACAACAGCGCTTATAAATAAATTAAACACAAAAATGAAGGTATTCTATCAGTAATTTCAGTTCGTTTTAGTTAGTTTTATAAACACAAAATACAGTTGGAGATAGTTATGTTTTTCCTTTTAATTACCGTTTTTATTAGATTCAGTTAACACAAATGTTTTTCACTTTCAATTTTCGCTATTTCGTTCGCTTTAGTGAACAATAATAATTGGTTACTTAGCAACATTGTGATTATCACACCAGAGCTTTATATAAAATAAAAATAGGAGCCTGATTTCGGGTCGGTCCTCAGGTCAGGTGGGATTCGGGCAGAGAATCTAAGCTCTAAAATAGAAAGCAGCAGCACCACAAAAACCGGAGCCGCTAAAAAATGCTTAACGTCCTTAATTCGGAACTTGGGTTGTCCACGGCAATCACTGAATTGATTAGAGCACGCAAATCGTCACAATTGTGCCTCACTTCACCACGCCAAACCACAGGCACAGCGGCCAGAAGCTCAAGTTCACCGGACAGAGGAAGGGTTAACCAGGGCAAAGCGAAATAAAAAAAAAAGTTCATAGAGCTGCTAAAGTAACGTGCAGTAACGGGGTGTCGGAAATGGTAACGGCGTTATAGTTACAGTCATAGTAATTAGTTAGATTACTCGTTACTGAAAAAAAGTAGTTTTAACGCCTTTACTCCCAACACTGATCATGATACTCTGGATCATTAACTTCTGTTACGAATCTAATAAAATTCTTGTATTTCTTTTTTTTTTATATATCTCAGTTAGGGGTGTGCCATATTATATATTATGCAATAATATAATTTAATTGTCATTTAGATGCAGTAGCGTATTCTTAAAATAATTTAAAAACTATTAGCAATATGTATTTTTACATTTTGCTAAAAATAATTATCGCGAAAATACCATGAAATATCGTGATATTATTTTAGGGCCATATCGTCCACCCCTAATTTTGCCTACCAAACTTAAATGCTTGTGTCTGAAATCTTATTAAAATACAATCCAGACACTAGCCACATGAACTGATCAAGTGTAATCCGTGTTTAAGCCTATACCTTTCAGTAGGACAATAATCCCAGGCACAAGACCAAAGCAATAAAAGAGTGAATAATAAAAAAATAAAACAGCTCTTAATCTAATCAAAATCATCTGTGGCTAGTTTAACATTTATGTCCAATAAGCATCAACCATTAACAACACAGAGCTGATAGGTACACTGACACTGACAGATTTGTTGGCTTTCAAAAAAAAAATACTATCTGGAACGATCTGTGTAAGAATAGTTTGAAGTACAGATGGATCTGATAAGGATTGAATACTTATGCTCTTTATCCTGAGTGGTGCAATGATTGCTTAGAGACAAAAAAAAACTGAGGGCTAAGTGAAAGTACAAACAGAAGGACAAGGTATTCACAGATCACACACTGAAAGGCGAATCTCAGAAACATTCTGTGAGAGAGAACGTGGGAAATATGATGGTGCAGAGGAGGAAGGTAACTGATCACGTACAGAATGCTAAAAACCCACATGTGCAAACATTCTGCAACTAAACATTTAAAACATGCAGATCTTAAACTGACCTTGAGGCCTTTCATGTCAGTATGTGTATCTTTCAGCACTGTATGTGTTTTTAAGTTGACATGAGTAGTGTTTTTAAGCGGAATGTGTTTGCAGCCTGTGTGGCCCTGGATATCACACATCCAGCGCCACTTCTCTCACCTTCAGGCCACGGCTGCAATCAGGGTTAAACAAGTTTGGTTTAAGAGATGTTTACATAATAATAATAATAATAATAATAATAATAATAATAATAATAATAATAGTTTTTATTTTTACTGCACACTACACATTTTACACATGCTTTTCTAGATAAGCTAAAAGATAAAAAAAACTTGCATGTCGAATTCTGCAGTGTTACAGTACAATTTACTACAGCTAGCAGCAAACAGAGCACAAACATTTACAGCAAATTCTGTTTTAAACAGAAAACCAGTGTAGTATCGCATTTTACAGACTATAAGGCACACTATCAATGCACGTCTATTTTCTGGTCTATTTTCATACATAAGGCACACTGGATTATAAGGAGCATTTTAAAGGGGGGGTGGTTAAGTAAGTTAAGTAAAGCTAAGCAAACAAAACTGTAATTCTTAAATAAAAAAAAAATATTTTTTTAATTAAACAAGTGCTGGATGTTAATCTACAAAGATTTCTCTCCTGAAAACTGTTTATTCGGGTGAGTAAAGCACTTCTGTTTATTTACTGTAAGCTTAGATTCATGAATTTCTTCAGCACTAAGGCTAGAGCATTAGTATTAGCAGCTAACCAATAGCGCTAGCTCCCGACAGCACTACACTGAGGAACCCTGAGTGTAAGCCAGGGCGATATTAACTAGCGTTTCGTCCCACATAGCTTGTTTTTATCACGGTGAATGCACAGGCTATAGTCCGAAAATACTCACCTCTGAACGGCAAAAGAGCTAGCATTTAGTGCGGTTAGCAGGTAATGCTAATGTTGCTCCAGCAGTGCTAGCCGGCATTAGGAACAGGCTACAGGCTGATAATACTCACCTCTGAATGGTGAAAGAGCTAGCGCTTAGCATGGTTAGCAGGTAATGCTAATGCTACTCCAGTCCCAGTGCTGGAGACAGTAATCTGAAACTCCTTTATAACTCTGTACTTCAGTGGAGTGGCTTTACTTCTTCTTACAACCTGACTGGTAAAAATCATATACAAGACGCACTGGATTATATGGCGATTTTTGGGAAAATTGAAGTGGTCTAAAGCGCTGGCGCTCTGAGGGAGCACAATTGGCCCTGCTCCCTCCAGGTGGGTAGATGGTGCTCTCTCCCCACATCACTCCTAGGGTGATGTCGATCAGCACAAGGCGTCTGTGAGCTGATGTATCAGAGCTGAGTCGCTGCACTTTCCTCCGAGCGCGCTGTGATGCTACTCGGTAATGCTGCATCAGCAGCAGCTCGAAAAGAAGCGGTGGCTGACTTCACATGTATTGGAGGAAGCATGTGTTAATCTTCACTCTCCTGGTGTGTTGGGGCATTACTAGTGATAGGGGGAGTCCTAATGAGTGGGTTGGGTAAATTGGAGAGAAAATGGAAAAACATTTATATAAAATTATCTAAAAACAATTGAAGGATTTTAAGTGCACTTTACAGTGTGAAAAAATACAATAAATGTAATGTTATGCAATTTAATATAGGTCACAGTCTTCTGAAGCATATATAGTTAATGGTGGCCAGATACATTTGTAAAGTAGTTGTTCCTGCAACTAGCAGAGCAGGTTTGCTGTTTGGTTACAGACAAACTCTGTTAACCTTTAGGAAAAAGGTCATACTGAGAAACAGCTTTTTAAGCAGAGTGAGAAGAGATATTTGATTTCCTGAATGATGTCACCTGTTAAATACAAAGAAAGGGCAGCTTCTACCTGATATTCCAGTTTCAGCAGCAAAACCAACTAGAGCTGGCATGTTAAAATAAGTAATTCTGTATATTACTCAGAGAGGCATTCTCATAGTGAGATATAGAACATATTATTAAGAGAAAACAAGATTTAACATTAAACTTTATGATATCACAACTTAGGAGTTTATCCAACATTTATTTATCCAAGCCCTGAAATGAAAGTTACCTGTCTCATCTTCCTCAAGATGTTCGAAAGCCGTAACAAAGTCCTCCTCAATAGACGAGACAGACTGGTTAGTGTCATCATCTTCAGCTTGACACGCCTCCGATACGCCCCTCTGCAGAGACTGCAACTCCAGGGCATATCTGATTCCTGCTGTATAGCGTGTCAGTAGCCCCAGCATTGTGCTGATTTGTGGAGAGCCTCCATGTCTCAGTATACACATTGCTCTGGATAAGCCAACCTGCATTTAAAGAAAGACACCATGCTTTTAGCAGCACACAATTTATCTTAAATATGCCATAAATGTACATACTAGTGGTTTCAAAGAGTTTACAGTATCCCTACTTTATTCAGCAGGGAAATAAACAACATAATTTTCTCACAGACACAATTGTGTCCAGAAAAGGCCTGTTCTGAGAAAATAATGTAACAGTTTATGAAAGTTTTCCCAGGAAACACACTTGAGAATGCACATAAAGTTTGTAATGTGTTTGTGGTTTGATATAAAGCCTATTATAAATATAGAATGCCTGGTTGTAACAGTGAGGCCTATTCCTTTATTTTTGCTGTAGACTGAAAACATTCGGGTTTGGCATAAAAAAAAAAAGAGACAAAAGATCAACAGTCCAGTTTTATGTCCCGGTATTTATATCTGGATCTGAAACACAGTTTGAACGCTATTCAAAAGATAGCACCTTCTGTCTGGAACCCACCCATTTTTTTTGTGAAATATTGATATTTTGTCTTAATTAATCTTTTAATGTCAAGTTAAAATGTTTTTAATCTACAGAAGAAATAAAGGGATTTACCTCACTGTTCCCACGCACAAAACATACCTCCAAGTAGGGGTGTGCCATATCGTATCGTACGCGATAATATCGCCAACATTTCTGAATATCAGGAACAATATTATACCCTAAAAATATCGTGCCATATCACCCACCCCCACTTACTACATCAGGGTACTACTTTTGTTTGTTTGTTTTTTTTAACTGTTTTTAGCAAAAAAAAAGTTTCACACTGTTCTCTTTTTCTATTATATATCTACTGGAGACAGATTATATCTGATTATCTGTCCAGTATCGTTTATTTTACTTTAATCCTGGTTATATGGAGATATTTGGAGTGCATTATTTTTATTAGTATCATAACATTCTGGATCATTGACTTCTATTACAAATCAGATCAAATTCTTGTATTTTTTTAATATCTCAGTTAGGGGTGCAACATAAATCGTATGCAATAATAAATTACAATTTTCATTTTGTTGCAGTAGTGTATTCTTGAAAAAATTTATATCGCCAAGAGTATCGTTATCGTGAAAATACCATGAAATATCGTTATATTATTTTAGGGCCATATCGCCCACCCCTACCTCCAAGTAAAGCTGTAAGAAAATATTGATTTTTTTTTGTATCATAACTTTTTTTTTTTGCAATACTGTATCAATTTTCAAAAGCACAGTGTTGATTTTTTTTATTATTACTTTAGCTGTAAAGATTGGTTTCAGAAGTAGTTTAGTGTTATGTTTATCTCCGCCCACTAGATATTTTAGTGGTGTACTTTGAGTTGTATGGTTTTTAGATCCCATTGTTCTGATTGGATAGAAAGTTACATTTTCTTTTATTTTTTTATTTAATAAATATGATAGTGTGTTTTATATACTATGAGAGTTTTTCCAAAATTTTATTTAAGCAATCGCAATATATCTCCTTGCTTACAGTATCGCAATATATTGTAATATATTAAATTGGATCCCCTGTATCGTGATGCGTATAGTATTGCCAAATTATTTGCCAATACACAGCCCTACCTCAAAAAACAACAAAAAAAAAATTCACATAAAAATTACGAAACTACTTGTATTAAAAAACAATCATGCTCAATGCTTTACCGGTACAATGCCTTCTTTCCTGTCAAAAGGCCGTTTGGGGTCCTTGAGGAGCAGCACTTCTTCATCCTTCAGAGTGTGCACATGCAGTGATCTGAGCAGCTCCATCAACTCAGCAGATAGAGAGGCCAAAGCCTGTAACATTACAACAAACAGAATATAATAATATATACAAAAATCAAAATTCAGCAACTAAATGTAAATGATTTTATGTCTATAAAGCAAATATAAAGCAGTAATTACCTGTAGTGTGAAATCCTCACCCTCAGCATGACTAGGTAAGTATACAAAATGTATCTAAAAGAGAGAAAATTGTAATTACATGTTGTGCAAACTCAATTATTTAGGTTATATAGGTTGATACTGAAGAAGTGTAAGAAATGTACAAACAAGATCAAATAATTTGCAAAGATCTGAAACCTGAACAATTCTGATTCACACATTTCATTCTAGTATAAATAGATAGAAGAAGATAATGGATGGTATTGGTTACCATGACCAGCAATACTAAAAATAGTAGTAGGCAGGTCAAAATGTAATGGCCAATCAAAAACATTTTTATTGTACAATTTTCAACATAATAATCATGACACTTTTTTTTGTTTTACATTTATGTGTATGTGTGTCTGTGTGTGCACCATTTATATGCACCAATTACACTCACTGTATGCACCGATGCAAACATGCGTGCCACATCTCTCACATAATTACCTGTTCAGCAACTTATGTTTTCACATGTAAACCTCACCTCTGGCAGAAACTGAGATTCTCTAGTGTGCAGTTCTGGCACCACATTGCTCAGCTCCTTTCTGTTCTTCAATAGGCTTCTTAAGGACAGAGCTGAGTTCTCATGTACAGTCTAGTCAAACAGATACAATCACAACAGTAAGATATTGATGCTTATGTTTTACAATCCAACTAAAACAATTGTACTAGTAAAATAGAAAAACAGATTTGTATGCTGTTTTTATGCTGTTTTATTTTAACTTTCTGTGTGAGTCAGTGCTCAACTGCTTTCTGGAATTACAGCATAGAGGAACAGGAAGAATTTCATTTAACAGGACTGATCTGAATGTAACATGCAGTTGGTCGGTGTTCTTTAGGCACTTTTAATTTCCATGATATGTGTGTGTTTTGCATCAAAATTAAAGAAAAATTCACAAAACACTAAGGTTGCTTTCACATCTGCCTCGTTTGGTCCGGACTTTCGGACTTTTCAGTTTGGTCCGAACCAAAGTAGCAGGTGTGAAAGGGGCCACGAACCACGGTCTGGACCCAAGGACCCGATTTTGGTCCGGATCTTCTGAACCATGGTCCGGTTCGCCTGCAGTGTGAAAGCGCTTTTCTAGATGGTTCCAACTTTCGGATCAATTACAGGAAGCTGAGCCGGTGTTTCTCAACAACGGCAGCAGAAGAAGAAAAATAACCGGAAAAGCAGGAAAAATGAGCCGTGGAAACAGTTGCTTCAGGACAAGCACGTTCATTTGACGAATTTGAACTAACCTAGAGTACCTAAGTTGCTGCTAACCTAACCTAAGTTGCTGCTGCTGCTGGTATAAAAATCACAATAGCAGCACTAATATGGAGATGAAATGAATCTGTTAATTCAATTTATCTTTATCCTGGAAAGGCTTCCCCCCGAATGAACCACCCACTGAATTGTCAACACGCCAACGTCAGACGCATGTCCTTCTAAAACCAATCAGCGTCAGGTTAAGGAAAACGCATCGATACGTAAGTGATGATGAAAGGATGTAGGAGTGTCACACAAAAGTCTTTGTTGCGCTCCCTAAACTGCAGTGTGAAAACAAAAATAAGCGGACCAAATATATACAATGTATCAAAACACATGAACCTTGGTCCGGACTTTCAGGTGTGAAAGCACCCTAAATGTCATATTGCCCACCATATTGTTGCGTATTTCCTCAATTACCAAAAACATATATTACATGTCATTTAATTGCCTGAGGACATATTAAGCACAGAAATAAGCAAGAAAAAAATATCTAAAAGAATTTTCCATGAGCTTCAGGAACCAATACAAGCAGACAATAAAGTTTTAGACAGTGATCATGGGCAAACAGGCCTTAAGCAGTGAGTGAAGTTTAGAAAGCATGCAGCATTTTACAGCATCTGTATCAATTTTACCTGGTAATTCTGAATAAAATATTGGGTGACAAAGCATGTATACTTATTCATACTACAATTAGTTTTACTAATACTCAGGTTACCTCTTTCCTGATGGCACGGTTTTTGAGTGGAACTCCTTTGATCCTGGCACAGGCATCCATGGCAATGCAGGGCGGGGCAGGGAGGCTAGCCTCACCTAAGAGAGAATAGAAAGAATAGAAGAACAACTGATCAAGACAGGAGGATTCATCATGATATTTGGATGTACACTAAAGCAGATAACTGCATAACCAAACAGCAGGTTGGACAAAGATTTCGATTTTACTAATACTTTTAATAATACCATCTACCAATAACTAATAATTAAATAACTAAATAAGTATTTCAGCGCCCAATACAATAATATCTATATTTTATTAATTTTGTTTATATAACCCTATATAAATAAATTCTATATTGAATATATTACATTAGAATTTTTTTGAGCAACTGAAAGAACATGTTGTGCTCATTCCCCAATAGTGCTGGGCGGTGTACTAGAGGGAAAACTAAAACCGGTAGGCAATTTTTACATGCTGCCGTTTTACTAAAGGCATTGCAGAGCACGGTGTAAAACAGCACCGCCAAAGAAGCACACTGGTAGAGCTCGCTAGCTAACACTAGCCAGTTAGCATAACAAGCTAACACACTGGAAGCTCAGCTCTGTGGAGTTAAACGCTTGTCTAGCACTGGAGAGAACTTTATCTGCTTTAAGGAGCTCCTGCTGCTGTTCCTCACTGTATGAGTGTTTTAATCCAAGTTAAATATAAAAATATCAGAAAACAGCAATTATTCACTCAGAAGAGACCCTTTTATTAAAACCAATATATTAATACTGTAGTTTGAAGGGTAATTTTAATGCACACTGAACTGAATTAATTTGTAAACTGGAGAAAGAAAGGAAATTGTGGCTGATTTTAATACTGTAATGGTTCTAATGGCTGGTTCTAATTGATATTAAACTTGTGTCTAACTTGTGTCTTAGAGCTTTTGAGAATTCTCTCTTTTGAATACTAAAAAACTGAGTATTTTAGGTTCATTTATAGTGTTTATGGAACTATTTAAAATATTTAGTTTTGTAATGGAAGCTGTCAAAGTTGTTGGTGTATCTCTCTTTAAGATCTATTGTTTACATTCTTCAGCTGTTTTTCTGATAATAAAGTCTGATTTCTTTATATATTGTGTAATTTGGGACAAAGAAAACCCAACAGTAATCAATGTCTTAATTTAAAGCCTTAGTGTTTTATATTATATTTACTCCTTACAGTAGAGTAAGTCACAAACCTATATAAAAGCCCAGTCATGCAAAAAAAAAAAAAAATAGACAAAATAAAATAAAATAAAATAAATGAAAATATACAGGACATAAAGGATCAACTTCTAACATCTTGGAGACAGATTCCACAGGACATCTTCAAAGGTCCGTGTCTCAAATGTTTAGGTCTGCTGTGATAGCACAAGCGGTCATATACTCAATATAAGGCTGGTGGTATGGCTGAAAATATAAAAAAAAAAAAAAAAAAAAAAAATCCAGCCAAGATGGCTAACATTATAATAGAAAAACTGCACACTATTTAAGTAACAGTAAAACTGGCTTTATACTGGTTTAAAATATAATATACAGCATATAATAAAACTATATAGAAGATGGCAACATTTTGGCAAATATCTGATATGTATTATGATACAGGGATTATGACTCAATATATCAAGATATATTGTGATACTGTAAGCAAGGTTATATACTAAAATATTTCAGATATTAGTCAGTGTCAGTACAAAAACACACCATCATATTTATACAATCTAAATAAAAGTTTATCTTTTATGCTAATATAATAAAAACAGGGATCAACACTACTATCTAGTGGGGGAGGGGGGATAGGGGCTGGGCAATATTATATCGTATACAATATATCGTGACACACAATTATCATGATATTAAAAATCCATATCGTGATAAAACGGCTGTTCTGTCTTAAAAATAGCCTATTGTTTACTGTGAAGCTTTAGGTTTATTTATTGTATAATTGTTTTAGTTTGCAGTTTATTCAGCAATATTTTTTGCTGCATTATATTATTTTATGCTATATTATTTATTTTGCCACATTATGATTATACTGTTTTACTATCATACTATATTCCTGAAATGAATTAATTATTTTAGTTTTCCTATATCGCCAAGCATATCGTTATCGCAAAAACACCCTGAAATATCGTGATATTATTTTAGAGCCATATCGCCCACCCCTAGAGGGGGGTGTTATACACAACACAAAATGAACCACTGTCCGACATCAATCTTTAAATTAAAAATCAACACTGTCAATATTGTTTAATAACGGCAACAGATACCATTCAAAATAAACATAACTGCTTATTTAATTAACCGTTCATTGTATTAGAGACCTATAGAGATGCAATGTAGGCGTATGTTGACCTAAACTAAGTAGATTACATTATGACTTGGCTACACTGTTCTGCAGCTCTATGACTGTATGAGGCAAGATCTTATCTTTGTGCTGCAAAACTGAAAGCCTATGCAACTTAGCAAGAACTAGAAAAAGTGCTGACTTATACATGAAACCTGAAAAACCAACTGTATGAAACAAGAATGCAGGTCAAGACCACAAACCTTTCACATTTGGGTTGGAACAATACAGCACGTCAATACCCTGAAACAGAGTTCAGAACAGTTCCAAAACCTATAGCTTCGATAATGTGTTATATTACATTATTTATTTTGTTATTAAAAGGAGTTTTATTAGTTTATTCAGTTTGACACCATTATGCTTAAAAAAATTAAAATACAATAAAATCAGTTTTATTTTTATATCGCCAAGAATCTAATTATCTCTGAAACTCTGAAATATTGTAATATTTTATGGCCATATCGCCCACCCCTAACATACACACTAAGGCAGCTAACCAAACAAAAAATTCTATATTTTGTGCAAAGGAGATATCACAGCGTTCATGTTTGTTTTTGTTGGATTTTCCCTTTAAAAGCATGACATTGACACATCTACCATCTCCATGTTTCACAGTTGTACACACAAATGTATCTTTGCTGATCTTGTCCTGTAGCACACACTTGTGAGTCTTGTGATGAGAACTGATGTTAAGTTTCCTTATTATGACTCTTCCATCATTAAAATTATGTTTATGTTCTGTTAGCAATGCTACACAGTTGACTAGTGCACCACCCTCTTGACTCAGATAAACGTTTATACAGATCTTTATTTGCCTTATTTACCAGTCATACAAGCAGTTTTCTCTGCCAACCAGGACTCCACAGGTCCCCTGAACAACTGTTAAGAACATTCTGCACTGTACAAATTGCCACCTGAAAAATGTAGTTTTGTTCTTGTATAGTTCCTAATGCACCTGAATTGAAGAATGCTGATAACCCTAAATTCTGAGCCTTTCCCCAGTAAGACATTCATAGTAAATGTGTTGAAATATATTGCATCTGTAATAAGTGTTTATTAGGGTTCAAGCACCGAAGGTGCGTAGAACCCTATTGTTTTTGCTAAGATTTTTCTTCTTCTTCTTCTTCTTCTTATTATTATTATTCTTTTTCTCTTGTAAAAACAGTTGTGCAGCCTAAACCGTAAGTCATAGAGAAATGAAACTTGGTAGGTAGATGTAGGATCAGTGCATCTCGGTGGACAACAAAAATGGCACCGATTGGTCAAGTGGTGGCGCTATAAACAAGGAAATTCATTTTTCACACTTTTCTCAATAACTCAAAAACCAGAAGACCTACATTCAAAACTCTTTTTTTGATGGATTCCTTGGGTCAATACCAACAACTTTCCAATTTGGACCATGCACTTTCGTCTATATAGATTTTGTGCTAATTTGCATAATATGCAAAACCTACTTTTGCAAACTAGTCCTAGGAATTTTGACCAATCCTGGTATGTTTGGTATCAAAACACTCGTGAGAGCATGCGCTTCAATATTCATTAAGAAAAAGTTGAAATATGTAAACAATATGGCCGCCATATGCAAATTAGTCCTTCCGGATATATGCCCCATTCACTTCAAGAGGTAAATTTGGAGCACTGTTTCTCAGCAACCGTGCAACCTAGCAAGTTGAAACTTTGCATGCAGAATCTATCATACAGCCTCTAAAGGATGTTCAAAGGGCAACTTAATCAATCAACATGGCTGAACACCATCAGCCAATCAGCATTCAGCAGACATTTTGGCAGGCTGAATGTTGCCCAATCTGGATGATATTTGGCAGTTATGTTCAGGTGGAGACACTGTAGTGACCTGCAAAGTGCTGAAACAATCCGCCCACTGGGGGGCGCTGTTCCAAAAAAACGAGTATATGTCAATCATGCTGTACTATTTTGACATCTAATTGTTTTTGCCATATTTAGTACAGTGGCTCTGACAAATTTCTCAATACAACTATGTTTAAAAAGTGCTTTGTTCATTCATAATTGCTAATTGTTTGAAAATAGCTATATTGAAACTACTCTCTGGATATTTGGCCTATCACCTCCATTTCAGTCTTGCTGCACACTGTAGAGTCTCTAGGTAAATGTTCATTAAAAACATTTGTGAAAATTTCACATACAATACTCTCCAGGCATCAAGCAATCTGTTGTGCTAGTTGGTGCTTGATGAAGCGCCATTTAATTCAGAACTAGATTTATAATAACTTCGTAATTACGTCATATCAGAACATTCACTCCTTTGTGTTAATTTAAACTTGTTTGGTCAAACATTTCAGCTTGTTCTGCAAAGGTTCAAAGGTCAATCTGAATACCACTTTGTGAACATTCTGGTTGAAGCCACCTGATCAATACCAATAACATGTAGACACCTTTTGACTAGTTCTAACTCACTTAATGAATATCCTACAAAGTTCACTAGATTTACATGTGAATTTAAGCACTGATCAGGTTGAAAGGCCTCTGCTCAACATTAATAACAGGTGAAAAACTTGATAATTTCTAAATGTGACAGGGCATCTCCAATCATATTAGACCTTCTTACACATCACCATTCAATGCTCCAGTAGGCACCATTGTGCAAGTTGGTGCTTGAACCCGATGATTGCCGCTTGCGGCTATATTTTCTGTTATGTTATCAGTCTATTACAAATAGTTTTATAATAAGGCCTGAGCTCTTATTATACATAATTATATAATTGGAACATCTGCTTCAGGTGGCAGACTTTTTTCCTGAAAAGCAAACAGTCCAAATATGAACACATTGCTGTCAACAGACAATAAAACAATGAGGCACGCTGTCAGACACCTCCACTTCAGGTAGTTTTGAAAAGAAAAAAAAAAAATCAATAATATAGATTATGTACTTTTTCAACAACTATGCTCTGAAAACCCCCAAAAATCTTATTTTAATTAAGTCCTGATTAAACAAACATGGTAACACATGCTGGATAAATACATACATAAACAGAGACACACACAAATTTGACCATATTTATATAAATGTTTTACATATCATGTATAAAAATATATGACAGTAATTACAGTAATGACAGTTTTAAATAAAATTAATTGGCAAAACTATTGCACCACTTGTTAATCAGGTAAAGAGTTAAAGAGTTGTGCTACATGCACTTTGCACTGTGAACACTGCGGTGGTAAGAATTTCATAAGAACTTTGGTCCTAAAATGGGTCACACCAATGCCTTTCGAAGTAAATGTGTGTGGGTGAGTAAAGATACGCAGCAAAATGAGAAGCAAAACCACAAAAACAGATAAAAGGATAGGGGAAACTTTATTTTAGCACTTGAAGTTCACTAAGAACACACTCTCCTTCAGAAAGGAGGGGGTTGAGTGACAGCTCGCTAATTGTAATAATGCCAATGAGGAAATGCGGCCCAAGCATAAAGAGGACTGATGCTTAAATATAAGCCTGATGTTTCTAAACCTGTTATTCCACTAACCAAAAAGAAAGAAACACACAATCAACCAGAATCAATGGTGTACGGTGTAATCTGGGGAGCGGTGTGATGAATCAAGGGAATGGTGTAATTAATCAAGTAAACGATGTGATAAATCAGGTAACGGTGCAGTAAATCAGGGAAACAGTGTGATTAATCAGGGGAATGGTGTGGTAAATCAAGGGAACGGTGCGATAAATCAGAGAAACAGTGTGATTAATCAGGAAAATGGTGTGATAAATAAAGGGAACAGTGTGATAACTCAGGGGAACGGTGCATTAAATCAGGGAACTGTATAATATATCAAGGAAATGGTGCAATAAATCAGGTAACTGAGTAATAAATTAAGAAAATGGTGCAATAAATCAAAGTATGGAGTGATAAATCAAGGGAACAGTGTGATAAATTAAGGGAACGGTGTGATAAATCAAGGGAACGGTGTGATAAATCAAAGGAACGGTGTGATAAATCAAAGGAACGGTGAATAATCAAGGGAACGGTGTGATAAATCAAGGGAACGGTGTGATAAATCAGGGGAATGGTGTAATAAATAAAAAGAACCGTGTGATAAATCAAGGGAACGTTTTTGTTTCTAAACATTATTTTTCCACCTTCATCCAATAGGGGCTCCATAGATTCCAATTTCACATTTATTTACCATTTCCTTTTTCATTATTCCTATAAAGGGTCTCTATAAGGAGGCAACCCCTGTCCCTTATTTATCAAATCATATAAATTCTTCATTTTTTTATGCGCTTTAATCCACGATATTAACCATAAACCCTGCTGGGCCCTCTGTCCTCCCACTGCTGTGGGGCTACAGGCCTCTGCACAGAACTGACAGCTCTCCCACAACATGCTAAAGAGCTAACGTGACCTAAATTAAACCCTCTTGCTGCTGTTCTGATATAAATAAGGGGATGATATGATCATGTCTGGGTTAAAGTGTTACTAAACTGAGCCTGCTGCTGGTTGTTTTGTTCGCTCAGAGCTCAGGCCTGACAGTGAGAGCAGCGGGGCTGTTAGCCTGGTTAGCAGCTGCGCTGTTTTTTATTACCGGGCAGAATTCAGTCTTTTTGAAAGGATCCTCTCTCTGAACTCCTCAGAACACACTCTGAAACCCTGTCTGATACAGGGCCGTGCGGCGCGCGGGGCGGGTTAGCTGAGACAGATGTGATTTCGACGCAGATTATTCCTAAACCTGCAGCTAACCCCGAGCTCTGAGCAGCGCAGCGCCTCACACATAACAACAACACCGAGACAGCCGCTCTCACTCACACACACTGTGTAAACACACAAGACACTAAACACACTGTTTAAACGCGCTGTATCACAGTAACTGTCCGCTCACACCTCCACCACCTTAACCGCCCCTCTCACCTTTAGTTGTCGGACCCCCGCAGTGAGCCGTTAGCTGTAGCCCTGCTGCTCATGAAAACAAGCCGCACAGGCCGGAGCAGCCGAGCACCGAGCGGAGGATCTGACAGCGCCGAGCCCAGAGTCATCGATGGAGGAGGCTGTAGAGCTGATCTCTGTATTTTCTCTGATTTTACACTCAGTTTATTGCGTTTCACATCACTGTTTATACAGTCCTGGAAAAAAATAAGAGATCAATTCAGTTTCTGAATCAGTTTCTCTGATTTTGCTATTTATAGGTATATGTTTGATTAAAATGAATATTGCTGTTTTATTCTATAAACTACAGACAACATTTCTTCCAAATTCCAAATACAAATATTGTCATTTTAACAATATTAGGTGTGGGAACAAAATAATAAAGTCCTCGCCATATAAGTTGCCCCCATGACTCAATTACCTAATTCCCACGCTTTAATAGGTCGTCCCTATGACTCTATTATCTAGTTGCAGCGCATTAATAAGTCGTCCCTTCAACTTAATCATCTTGTTCCAACGCTTTAATAAGCTTGTTTAATAATTCTATTTTCCCCACTATGAGGAGCACTTAAAATCCTTTAACTTTTTTTAATTCATTAATTTCCCCAGTTGTCCCCACAACTTAATTATTTCGTGGCAATTTGTTTTGTACACAATGTCACCTTACTGGCTCTGTACCTTAGGCACGTTAACACAAAATTAATGTTTATTGATTAATTTTAGCTATTAATAAAAATCTTTCTATGGATGTCAGTATAAAAAGTATTTGTTCAGGTTTTGTCCTGTCTTTGTTTCGATTGATCATCAAATTTCCACATAATTTAAAGAACATCTTAAAACTGGCTTTTATTTGCACAAGTAAACAAGTACTTAAATATTAGATTTGTTTTAATACCATTGCCATTTTAAAATGACAGCATGCAATTAAAACTGGAGTTAGCAGAGGATGGTTTCAATCCATCGACCTTTGGGTTTACACCCCAAATGGGACCCGATCTCACAATCCCTAGCTTAGGAGGCTTGCCTTGTGCTTTGGCTCAACCTAAACTGTGTCAGCAATAGATACTTGTTTCAAAAAGATTCAAATTGCTTCCCACGCTGCATGCAATTAAAACTGGACTTAGCAGAGGATGGTTTCGATCCATCGACCTCTGGGTTATAGGCCCAGCACGCTTCCGCTGCGCCACTTTCAAATCTACAAAATAAAAAAATGACTTATTTACCCATATTATCACATCCTTGTCCTGTCTCTTGTCAGCCTCCATGTTTTTGTTCCCCTCCTTTGTTTGTTGTCCCAGCCATGTGCTCATAGCACTCTGTGTCTCTCCTTGTATCCGCCCATGTCTTCAGTGCTCCCACCTGTGTTCATTTGTAGTTCCGCCCCCTCATTACCTGTTTCCAGGTGTTTCCTGTATTCCCCATGTGTATTTAAGCCCCTTTGTTTTCAGTGTTGGGTTGTCTGGTCTTGTGCATGTTCTATGTCAGTCAGATTGCTGATTCTTTGTTTTTTTCTGTTTTTAGTTTATTCTGTGTTTTCTCTAGTAGTCCTGTCTGTTCATGTATCTTGTTTTGAGTTTAGTTTTGGTTTATTGTTTGTTTTCTTGTAAATAAAGTACCTGCGTTAACGTCCTCCCTGCTGCAATACCTGACACATATATACATATATACAAAATAACCAGAGGCTTGACATTGCTCACCACATTAATGTATAAACCCTAGTAGCTATATTTTTTTTTACCAGTAAATAAGATGTTAGCTCCAATTTTTACTTTCATTTTTAACTGCTCTCTCAGACTGTGTATAGTTCCCAAATGCTTTAAGAACGCTATCATTATTCCCATGCCTAAAACTAACAAAATCTCTCATCTTAATGATTATAGACCAATTGCTCTCACATCTGTTGTTATGAAATCTTTTGAACAGATTGTACTCTCATACCTGAAAGAACTCTCTTCTCCTTCCATGGACAGTTATCAGTTTGCATACCGGGCCAATAGATCTGTTGATGATACAGTCAACCTGGCCCTTCATAGGATTATGCAACATCTGGAATCCCCTAATACATATGCTCGGATATTGTTCATTGACTTTAGTTCGGCCTTTAATACTATTAATCCCGTCAATCTTTTCAATAAACTTAGGGATATGGACATTGATATTGCTCTATGTTACTGGATCCACAATTTTTTGTCAAAAAGAACGCAGAGAGTCAGGATGGGTAACCTCTCTTCCCAAACTCTAACCCTTAGTACAGGAGCCCCCCAGGGCTGTGTTCTTTCACCGTGGTTATTCTCACTCTACACAAACACCCTCACATCTACCCACAGTTCAGTTTCTATTCTCAAATATGCAGATGACACAACAATAATTGGTCTTATCACCAACAATAACGAACATCACTATCGTGAACAGGTTGCCCAAGCAGTCACTTGGTGCCAAAATAACAATTTACAGCTTAACATATTAAAAACTCTGATTTTTCTCGCACACCCATATACAAAATACCCATCTCTATTTTTTCGCAACCCATTATCATCACTGATTCATTCAAATTTCTGGGAACCCATATCAGCAACACACTTAAATGGAAACTACACTCACACCAACTCTACAAAAAAGCCAATAAAAGGCTATTCTTTCTCAGACAACTAAAAAAATTCGGAGTTAGGAAAAATATCCTTCTTCAGTTTTACACTGCCATCATTCAAAGCATACTCACCTCATCCATAACAGTGTGGTATGGGAATTTGGATACCCATTCACGCAAAAAACTGCAAAGTATAGTAGATAAATCATCAAAAATCACAGGGCACATCCTCCCATCCATTGACACTTTATATTACAGACGCATCACACAACGAGCAATAAAAATCACCTCAGACCCCTCCCATCCTGCATATCATCTATTTACACTTATGCCTTCTGGAAGACGTTACAGGTCACTGTCAACCAAATCTGTCAGATTTAAAAATAGTTTTTTCCCAACCGCTGTACGTTTACTAAACCAGGTTTAACTGTTTATGTATGTATTTGTCTATTCACTGTTGTTTGTTGTTTTGATACAGACAGAGATGTGAGCATGTTATGTTATGCTGTACCGTAAGTAAATTCCACCAACTTGTTGTGTGGTCATTAATAATAAATGAAATGAAAATGAAATGAAATGTTGCTAGTAATTAGGGTAAACTTTTCCATGTATACCATAATGCAATGCGGTGGGGCGGTGTCAGACTTCCAGCACAAACTAAGACTCTTTGTTGTTCGGTCATTCCCTAGTCTGTTCCATATGTAGTAAATGCTATATAGTAAATAGTGAATAAGGTAACAAGTGAACCATATGGGATTAAGGTCTGGAGACTGGCCACTCAGTGACCTTAATGTGCTTCTTTTTGAGACACTTCTTTGTTGCCTTGGCTGTATGTTTTGGGTCATTGTCTTGCTGTAAGACCCAGCCATGACCCATTTTTAATGTCCTGGCAGAGGGAAGTAGGTTATCACTTAGGATTTTATGGTACATGGCTCCGTCCGTTCTCCCACTGATGCGATGAAGTATCTGTGCCTGTGCGCTTAGCAAAGAAACACCCCCAAAACATAATAATAAGGTGTTTATTGGCAAACTTCAGATGGGCCTGCACATGTGCCTTCTGGAGCAGGGAGAGCTTGTGGGCACTGCAGTATTTTAATCCATTACGGCGTAATGTGTTACAATGGTTTTCTTTGTGACTGTGGTCCCAGCTGCCTTGAGATCATTAACAAGTTTCCCAGTGTAGTTTAAGGTTGATCTCTCACCTTCCTCATGATCAAGAATACCCCACAAGGTGAGATTTTGCATGGAGAGTTTGTTTAGATTAAAACAATAACACAATGGTGGTAGCATCATGCTCTGATGTTATGTTTCTGCCAGTGGAGCTGGTACCTAGTACAAAAAGAATGGAATAATGAAAAGCGAGAACAACCTCATAATTCTTTAGCATTAGCCTCCAACCATAAGCTAGATGTTATTCCTTGGACAGAACTGGGTGTTCTAACAGAACAATGACCACAAACATATATCAATCAAAGGTGGATGTGGAATGAATAAAGCAAACTAACAATAAGTTTTAAAAATCTGAAAACATGCAGACTGTGCCCAAAATTAGGTCTGGAAAACCAACAAATTGAACAGAACTCTACCAAGTCTGCCAAGTAGAGCGGTCAAATATCCAAACCAGTATTCTTCCAGATGTGTGTTTATGGCCACCGAAAGCATCTGGTCAGGGTGTAATTTGCTTTGGTACATTTAACCAAATATTAGGTGTGCTGTAAGTGTGTTTATTTCGGAAACCCCCAAAATATATACTTTTTAATACAGTTTTCACTACTAAAGATCTTATTTTGCCTCAGAAGAGAATAGGTCAGAGAATTAATTACTGAATAGCAAATATTGCAATTACAATCATGTCTTTATAAGTGTATGTAAAAATACTGTAAATAGTAACATCTTTAAACCTACTGCCAAGGTTTTTAAGGTGGAACAGTCTGGAGGTTGTCTTTTACTGAGTCACTTATTATTATTACTATTTGCACTACAACTACTGACCTAGCAGTAAGCAGTTATATACAGTTATTTATGAGATACTTTATATGAAACTAAATACATCTAAATTCCCTTCATTATTTTAGCACAAAGTACCAGAACTCTGGAAGAATGGCTCAATAGGTTTAACACTGCAAAGTTAAATATATACTTAAACAAATATTATGGTATATTTGGAGAGTCAGTACGACTTAACTTTACACTTACTAGCCATAACATTAAAACACTTTCCACTCTATTAGACACTGCTTCTGAGTGGGTCCACCTTGACTTAATGTAAATGTCTTGTAAATAAGACACCACTTAAAAAGGAAGAGTTTCTTTGATTTTACCAAATTGAAAACCTCTGGAATATAATATAGAGGAAGATGGATAATCACAAGCCATCAAACCAAGCTGAACTGCTTGAATTTTTGCACAAGAAGTGGCATTAAGTTATCCAAAAGCAGTGTGTAAGACTGGTGGAGGAGAACATACCAAGATGCATGAAAACTGTGATTAAAAACCAGGACTATTCCACCAAATATTGATTTCTGAACTCTCAAAACTTTATAGTATGAACTTTTTTTTTTTTTTTTGCATTATTTGAGGTCTGAAAACTCTGCATCTTTTTTGTTATTTCAGCCATTTCTCATTTTCTGCACATAAATGCTCTAAACGCAATTTTTAAATCTGGAATTTGGGAGTAAAGTTGACTGTAGTTTATAGAATAAAACAACAGTGTTCATTTTACTCAAACATATACCTATAAATAGCAAAATCAGAGAAACTGATTCAGAAACTGAAGTGCTTTCTAAATTGTTTCCAGAGCTGTAGTTGTTTAGTAGCTCTGATCCAAATAACCAATAAGGAAAAACAGTGGTCTAATGTGCATTCTTAGTATGACTTAGTATGACTAGTACATGCATAAAACTAAATAAATGCAATATATTCTAAATAACTATGAAAATGAATGAACAGAAGACATTATGTGCGTGTATGCATTCAGATTTATTGAAGAAGTAAGATATCAAGTGGTACCATTTTACCACTTCAAAATGTACAACAAAATCGAAACATTTATTTCTTCAATCAGGATACAAAAATACACATCTCAGTGACTTCCATATTGTAATAAATAGTTAACCATGCATCTACGATAAGAAGGCACAGAAAACAGTCACTTAGTAGTCATAAAAATTACCAACTACTTTACCAAAAAATCATCCAGATATCAATACAAGTGACTACTGTAACATTATATCCCAATGGTGAAAACACATACACATCAGTTATTAACCTTAATAAATATGCAAATGCTGTATATAGCTATACACATAGTTTTTAAAAATCAAACTGTGTCATTGTAAACACAATGTAAACAAACGAAACTCACATCGCACACCTCTTAATAGGATCATAGGATCATGTCAGCGATATGCAATCCTGCTCTACAAATTTCTCATGTGAATTGGATTTGAAAAAATCAGGCAGTATACAGCTTTATGTACACCAGCTAAAGATGAGCCCGAGTTTCTTGCTTTTGCCTGATGTTTTTTTTAATGTCTTATCATAGAAAAACACTCCTATTCTGGTGAGCTCATTCAGAAACAGATACACGCAGAAAAAGTGTGCAGATGAATTCGCTGCAGCATGAGAGGAAGACTGCACTTGGGGATCTGAGTGAAATGAGAGCAAATAAAACCGCACAGAGGCACCGTTATATTGAGGTCAGTCAACCTGCTACAGTTTATAAATGGTAACACTGTAAGGCCAGATCTTCGGGGGTTGTGACGGGAAGCAAGTCAAGTCCTTAAATCTTTGAGGCGCGATGAAAAGAACTCTCAGAATTCTTTTAAGGAAACTTTAACCACCATTTTTTTTTATTTCACGTCTACATCTATGGTGGGCACGATGCGCCGTTAACACTGAAACCTGTGCTACAGGTTTCCAGAGTAAAATGACTCGTGGAGTCAACTGACATTTTGTACTGGTATCTTTGGTAATGAAATTGGGGAGATTCATTTTATCACTGGAAACATACAGTCTTTGACTCCTTTCAAAGGCAATGCATATCTGTTTAAGTAGAGTGGAAAAATAAAAAGAAAACAAATAAAAAAAGAACCTACATTCAGTTTTTAATGACATTGCATGCGTGTTAGAGTGAAGACTGATATTCTTCAAAAATAGCATAACTCTTGTCCATTTCTTTCAACTCGTACGCTCACAACACATTCCTATCAATCATTTCTAAAGAGTTAAAGATATTAGAACATCCATATATACTCTATGGCTATATGAGTATATATTTATATTTATATATATATGCACTCCCTTCGTTTACGTTGTGGTTTAAGTGGTTCTCGTTTCTAATTTGCTTTGATTTAAAAGTAGTAGTAGTAGTAGTAAAATGCATGTGAAAAAAAAAAATGGTTGTGAGTAAGAACTTGGCTCGGACAGATGTGATCTGCCACCCTCTAGAGGGATATTATGATATGACCATGACCATAAACTCAAATGCAAATCTATGACCATGTCCTTCCTGGTCTGGTTTACTTGTGATTCCCAGACTTGATTAAAGCAAATGGGAGAAAAATATCAGATGCGATGAAAACAAGAAGAGGCACAGCGAGCAGTTCTGCCCGTTTCATAGTGAGTGAGAACATCCAGTTGTCTAGCAAATTATCCTGGAAGCACAGTTTAGTAGATATGACTGACAATTTGCCTGTGGAAGATTTGATGAATTTGGAACGAGTTATGGTGTGAAAAGTCTTTCTAGGAGTCCACCTTCTACCGAAATCGAAAAAAAGGAGTGCATGAATTGGTTTTTGTTTTCCATGGAAAAACGTCACATAATAAAACTTCGTCGAGAAGAAAATGTATCAAAATAAATACAATATTGCACCTTCAATAGAATACAACAGCACTTAACATTTAAATGCGATTACTAAACATTAGAATAGTTCACATCGTTATCATGGTGCACTATACACAATCAAAATGTGTAAGCTCAATATATCAGGTTAGCATTAATCTATACAAACCATTTATCTATACAAACCTTACAACAGTTCAAGATATGTACAGTGCATATATTAACAAACAAAACTTCACTTACACTAGTATACCCTGTAATGCCACCCACTTAACAAACTTTAGTTCTGGGTATCCTATCAAACTTACATTTTATCCCTAAATGCAATTTAAGGAGCGACGGTCATGAGAAACCTACGTTACGTTACGTTGCAGATCAACTGCAATATCTAACGCTGAAAATAAGATTCCTATTCCAAGTAAAATAGATATATGTTTAAAAGATTAACTGCAGACTTGGAGTCAGTAGTGCAGAGGTGACTCCACTTTTCGGCTCTAATGTGATTTTCATAAGAATATAATATTCTTATACTTAAAATGAACACTAAATATTTCATTCTACTCCATTTGGGGGAAATAATATTTAACTCTAACATAGTTTGTGGGAAATGATACTTAAAGCTGAGGTAAATGTTCATTTTTACTGAACTTGGGAAAATTATACCTAAAAGTATTTTTTTAATTACTAGTAATAGTTAATGTAAACTATTAAAGCACACGTAAATATTAAATTCTACTGAATTTGGAGAAAATGATATTTAAAAGTACTGTTAATTGTTAACTGTAACCTAGTTTGTGGGAAATAGTGCTTAAAGCTTAGGTAAATGAAAAAAAAAAAGTTACAAAACGTGGTGCTAAGGAGACTTAAAAGCACTACACAATGCTGAATCTGGGGCTAATGAGACTTAAAAGCACTACACAATACTCAATTTATGAGAAATCTTAACGCAGAAAAATAGTTTTTTTTTAAAACAACAAAACGTTTTGGCCACATTCACTTTGGTACTGTTTTAACAACAAACTGATATTCGTCTTACTTGATGTGCTAATCAGATCTAAATCAAAGATTTCCTACCAATAAAGCACATTTTACAATAAATATGGCACGTGACACTGCTCTTTGACACAGAGGTTTCATGCAAACAAATAAATAGAAATAAAACAGCAGTCTTGTGATTAAGACCACAGGGATTTCATCAGTAGTAACAAATGGCATCATACTAAAGTCATAGAAAACTTGTTCAAGTGTTAGTTTGTACAATAAAAAACAAGACACTAATCATGCAGTGAAATAGATATCGGAATCAAGCATAAATACCATGCATCAGAATGTCACTGTTTCAGGAACCCCCTTTTAAAAGCGTTTTCCTGGACTGCGCACTACTTCGCTATGATTGCCCTTTGATTGCAATGCTTCAGCAGCCGTTTTCCTGTCTCCTTAAAATGTAAACAGTGCTGTCGAAAGAAGAATATTGCTGACACATCATCTCTCCCCATCCTATTGTAGCCACCTACCGCAAGGCAAAGAGCCAGTGAGCTATTACAAGGCCTTACTTCACCCACAGTGAACACTTTATGGAAGTCCTGTTTTGCTACTCTTGACTCTTTTTTTTTAAAGATGCCAGAAGTTGCCTCTACAATGAGAGTTGCATACCTGATTGTGCCATCAATGCAGTATGTAAAAAAATGGCTTTTTTTTGTGTTTGTAAATCTACCACCGTCTAGATCGTTCTACCACTACTGTCTGTCTCTTTTGGCACCAGCACTCGCTCTAAAACAATTCTCAGGTTCCCTAAAGCTATGCTTAAACAACAGGAGAAACCTCTCGAGACCGAACTCATCCAGACAATGGAGCTCAGTGTAACATCCGCTCCTGATGAAAGGAACGCATGCTCAAGCCTCACAGGTCCACCATGGCGCTCTTAGCCAAGTCCTTAGTTCCCTGGAGAATTCTCTTCATATGACCCACCTTCGAGATCCCCAGATCCTGTCGAAACGATCACACAAAGATTCAATGAGAAGAACATTTTAGGAGACGAAAAGGACAGTTTAGTCACCAGGCATCAGTTACAGTGTACATTATCTGTACAAGAACCCAGAATGAAATAGTTAATTTGTGGCCTAAAATGTATGTTTTCAAAAAAAAGGTAAATCCATTGAAATCCCCTATTGAAATCCCCTATTATTATATCAGGAATAATATATTTGGCAATAATATAAAAAATATTTGACAGAAAAACTAAAAAATCTAACTAGCAAGCTACATCTGACATGAGTATCTCGGGTAAATGTACGACTCAATTGCACTGCTAAGGTAAGTTTATTATTAGAATAGCAGTGCTGAGGTAATGATAAAAATGGAACTGTTGAGGTAGCATGGCTGAAATAAATGTTTTATTATTGATAAGAATAGAGCTACCAAGCTAAATGTTTTACTTAAATTGAACTGCTGGGGTATATTTATAATAAAAATGGCACTGCTGAGGTAGCCAGATAAATGTTTGACATAAATTCATGATTATATCACACATTTGGTGGATTTGCTGGTTTGTCTGCTGGGATATAAAATAATTAATACATATTCTTTAATTGTAGTATTGCATTTGCTTTTTGTTTTAAAAATGAAGAAAAAATACAATTAAGGCTATGTAATTTATTCAACAGTAAAATAAAAAAAAGCATATTTATTGAAAACCTGTGAAAAAAAATTGTTAATTATTTGTCTGTCACCGACATGTTTCTTTTTTTTGTTTTTTTATTACGTTTCTCTATTTTTAAAACATATTGACTATATACATATGCACATAGTCAATCAACTACTAGTCCACCCTGCCAATATAAACTAAACAATTTCTAATGTATTGCATATTAACAGAACGTAATACATCTCTCCAATATATAGCTTTACAGTATATTCACCAGGACAGCCCAATAGACAACATGGGGTTCTTCCATATAAATGATAGGGACATCTGAAATGAGGGGGGGTACAACAAAGAATAAAAATGGCACAGTCCAAGGAGCACTTGTTCTGTCCTTCATGTCTAATGTATATATGATACATCACCATTCATAGAATTATCATATAACACATTTACCACACGAGTAACAGATGGACAACATGTAATCATTCAACTCCACATTAAAACTTGGCAGAGTGCTCAAATTGCTCATGTTGAGGATGAAGTCGTAATTAGTGGTTATAGTCTTACTGGTGTATTTTTGCTGGTGAGACGGGTAGGAGTTGTTGGATAAACTCAACAAGTGCAAATGATAGCACACTAATGTGACAATGATCAGCGATGACTCCAATGGTTGTGTTTAGTATCAATTGAATCATCAATGTGTTTATAAGGGATCTATTAAACGTATGTATTCGATCAGTTCAGCTACAGATTTGCACTTGTTTCAAAAGATCTTGCTAGTGTCATTCTTTTTTTTTTTTGCCTCATCGTGTGAGAAAATACAGGCGTGCACACTTTTTTCTCACAAAAAAATAAATAAAATAAAAACCACAAACAGAAGCATGCTGGTTCACAGCTAAGCTCTTTTCACACCAGTTGGGTTGTCCGTCACACAACAGTAGTTGATGCACATGTGTCACACCATGCTGCAGGTGCTGCAGTCGCACACTTTTTTTTTTTTAGCTTTTTTTAAGCTTTTTAGCTTTCCCCCTCTTCACTCTTCACTCTGCACTTTCACCCCTGTTTTTTTTTTCTATTCTACATTATCTCAGCGCTTCCAAAGCCTATAAGCATGTCAGGGCCACAAACGGTTAGTTATGTAAGTAGGTTCAAGTCTCGAACGACACTTGCACAGAGGAAGCCAAGCAGAGCAGTGCAGCACAAAATAGCAAACAGGGGTCAGGTCAAAAAAGACAGAAAATATATACAGTGAGAAAGAGAGAGAGAGAGAGAAAGAGAGAGAGAGGTAGAGAAGCAGTAAAAGAAAGAGAGAGAGATAGAAGGAGAAATTATTTGATTTGTTTTGAGGGACATTGTGAGGCACGTAAAGGGCGGGAGGGGGGGTGTGTGTATACCTTCAGGTCCCTCCTCTCCAGGTGTAGGAGCTCGGAGCCGCGGATGTCGTGGCGGATGAAGGTGTCTTTGTACTCCCCCAAGCTGAGCTGCTCCAGCCAGGCGCCCACCTCCTCAGTGCCCCACCTCTGAACTACACAAGTCAAGAGCGAGAAGCCCCCTTCAGTCTCCGAAAACCCCCGCACACACGCGCAGGACACAAGCAGAACAGGGTCAACGCCAAAATGGGGCGGAAATGAATAGAAAAAACAACAACAACTACAACAAGAACAACCACAAGAGGAGGGAAAAGGAGGGAGAATCAAAACAGAAAGAGAAGAAAAACACACAGAAAGGAGTGGCAGCGGCAGCTGGCAAAGAGAGGGTTAAACAGGTTTGCTTTCGGTAAAGGTCTCTGGTCACTGGCACACCCAGAGGAATGTTTTTTTTTTTTTTTTTCTGGCATGCAGGTTATCACAGTGGGACATCCACCACCGCATTCAGAGCACACACAGGAGACAGGAGATAGGAGAGAGAGAGAGAGAGAAAAAATTGTGGGAGAGAAAGCTAGAGAAAGGGAAAGAGAGAGAGAAAGAGAGAGGAGGAGGGAGGACGGGAGGCTGAAGCCTGTGCACCCTAAATGCTCTACATCTATCCCTACCTGCACCATGGTTTGAACTGTCCTGTCCAAAAAAAGCTATCTAAATGCTGGCTCATCCACAGGCAGGAAGCCGCGCTTCAGAGATATATTAATAATCAGCTAAAGGCTAACTGTACCCCCGAAACACAGAAGCACATGTAGTGAATAATCTGCTCACCTGGAAAGGATATATCGTCACTGTCGTAACAAGAACAAAAGCGTTTCTGAAGTACAACAAAGTAACCAAGTAATTCTTGGCAATTTGTGCTATTGGTCCAATTTAAGAACAATAATATTCAAAATTGAGATGATTGTTGTTTTGCTACGACAGCGGCAATATTTATAGTCCATCCTCAAATCAGAAAAGGTTGGGACAGTATAGAAAATGCTAATATTAATAAAATTAATAATAATGCTTTTATTTAATTGCAGACAGGATCCAAGCAGCCAAGATATTTCATGTTTGTATGGTCAACTTCATTTCATTTCTTAATACACATCCATTTGTTAAAGTGTCCTAAGCTTTGCAACAGTACAGAAACAGTAACAGTACTGGCACATTTTTTTTTTCAAATTCTCTACACATTCTCAGTGAACAAGTGAAGACTGCAGGCAGGGTAGTGGCTCTTTGTAAGAAAAAACATTCCTTTTTCTTTGTAAGAAAAAAATAAAATAAAAAGATATCTGGAACACTGATTTGTATGACCAAAATATAGGTTTCCATAGTATGATAGCTCATCATCAAAGCCAAAAAAAATGTTGATGCCACTTCTGGACATGGTTAACACAAGGCTTCCGTTTTGCACCTTTGAGTTTTAGGTAGCATTTGTGAACATAATTCTGTATTGCAGTTCCTGACAAAAATTTTATAAAGTAAAATGAGAAATATCACTTCGCATTTTGTTATATTTTGATATATACTTGTATTTCCTGTATTTATACATCATGTATTTCTGGAAAAAAATGAGTATTGAATATAATTACTCCTCAATCACCTTTTTGAAATGACATCAATATTTATAACAATAAACTATTATTAGCACTAAATTGTTCCTGCTCAGACTTTTTTGCAACTTGTTGCAGACCTGAAATACAGGAATGAATGTTCATTCAAAATTGAAATGAATTTGTTCAGAAAAAACATGAAATATCTAGGGTCCTCAAGTTCAAGTAAATGTAAGAATTTCCTTTTTATTCGCATTCTTTATACCGTCCAAACCTTTTCTGATTTGGGATTGTATTATTTTTTTTTAATTAACATGACCTAGCTATTTAACTGTCAGCATGTTAATTTCCAGTGGTTCCAATAAGTCCAGTGGTTTCAGCATCAAACCTCCTACAAAAAGTGTCCCCACGACTAAGAAAGACAAGCTGATGTTTCTGTTGTATGCAAGGTAGTGGTTTTCTCTTCTGTGAGCTGGCTGAGCCTTGGTTTGTGCCTGCCGTTCATGTGTGGACACATGGGACTGTATCTGACTCACAGGACGACACCATGAACAGAGGAAAGTGCAGGATGCTCATGGATGGTTGGGTTGAACTGAGGACATCACAGAACAGAGAGAACTCTCAGAGGGGGGGATGTAGATGCTACATGAAGCTCCGTATCATCAGACAGGCCACGCGGCATTGCCTTAACGGTCGTTAGAGGTCAGACACAATATCCTTTAACAGAGTACTGTGATGCTGTGTTAACCAGAAACACTTTTGGTATATAAAAAAAGGCCTCAGAATTCAGTTTCTCTGGAAAGACTCAGCATTATGACATTTTTGTCTATTTCAAAACACGATGTGGGAACACAACTCACGGCACTCCATGAATGCAACACGCCATCCATGATTTTTTTTTTTTTCGTTCCTGTCCAATGTCAGAACACCCAAGCACTCTTACCTGACTGCGGACTGGACTTCTTCAGGGCCTTCTCCTTCTTGAACTTTGGCACGATGCGGAACATACCGCTGCGGCTGTTCCTCTTGCCGTACTCCAGGGAGTGGTCCTATCACACACGACAGAGACGCGTTCACTCTTTACACCGGCATCTTCACGCTCACACACTCTGCCAAGAGCTGCTGTAAACACTGGGCCAAAAGCTGACTCCACAACAGTCCGCTTGATCTCACCTCCTCATCGTTGGGCTGGAGGATGTGGTAGAGCCAAGGAATCTCAGACAGCTTGCCCAGCTCCACCTCCACACTCTGCAGAGCGCTGGACAGCAGCTCCTCCTCAGGGGGGTCCAGTTGCTGTAGGATACAAAGCCCACAATATAAGCCTTTGCCAAAAATCACACATAGCGTAGCCATAGACTACATTCACAGTGCCAAAGTAAATCGGGGAGATCTTCAACATCTTAATCATGATCACCGACAGTCAAGGGGGCGCCCCTTTTATAAATGAGTCTTTACTGTACTTACCAGTGACACTCGTCCTACTAGGAGGGACTCGGTCTCGTTGTGCAGGGCCTTCACTGTGCTCGCCACTTCAATAGCTGTGTTTCTGGTCAGGCTCTGAAAAAAAAAACAAAAAAAAAAACAGAGAGAGAGTTGCAATCTGATTACAACACTCCATCTGATTGTGTAAACGTTTATGGTCTGCGTGTATGCACAGCTGAGTCCCAGGCAGGATGCTCTTGAGAGCAAGAACTGAGCATCGAAGGTGGTCTGCTTAGAATGAAGAACACTTCCAATAACCAGAGGAAAAGCGGTAAACATCTGGGTATAAAATCACTGCTGAAATCACGTAGATCTGTGCAGTTTGTATTTAAAAAAACATGCTGCTACACGTATCGTAAAGTAACTTTAACATGATGTCCATCATGCTATTCTAGTAAACCTATGTATTTTGTGTCTTGTGTTCTCTGTGTAATAGTGTGAATGGCATAAAACACAATGCACCTTACACCATAAATTACTGCTAAAAAAATGCTCCTGTGATATTTAAATTGAAATCTAACATGAAGCAAACGTTGAATACACTGTCGTCTGCATCTGTCCGTATTACTAGAGGACACTCTCAACCACATCAGGAGCATCTGAAGTGTGATGTGATGTTGGGCTATTGTTGTTGAGAGAGTTTGCGTTTTGCACAATCAAAAAGATTGTATAAGCACCCTAAAAAAGGGGAAATTTGGAAATTGAATTTAGGACACTTTGTGCTGTGTGGATATCATATACATAAAATATATAATGTTTTTTTTTATTATTGCTGTCTTTTAAAGTATTCAACTCTGAAATACACTTTTGGTATGACTGCATTACATTCTTATAGTATTTTGTACATTTTTATTAATCAAGTCTGATGTTTTTTCAATGCCTAAACATGAATGTCTTTTAGCTTTTAATTTTATCATTTTATTTTATATTATTCTTTTTTAATTGTTTATTTATTATGTTATTATTTATTTTAGGCATGTATGTGATTTCATTATGATTTGAATGTTTTGTGAAAAATATATACAAGATGGGCATGGTTATTTAAATACATTGAAGTAAAAGCTTCAATCTCAATCACTGTGTTCATGTACTCAGTGAGGTAATTGAATAAGAAATGTATAGTTGGAAATAAGAAAACTATACATCTTCGTTTTATACATTTTTAAACAACTTAACACTCAGCGTCTGAGGTAGAACTACAAAAAAAAGAGAACAGCTGTTAGCAGCTGATACTGACTCGTCTTAAACAAAATTGACACATCTAGCTGAGAAATGAGTTCCATGTACACTTAGATTATTCATCTTAGCTGACAGTATGTGATAGTATACCTTAAACAAAGGCAAATCTCTAAATAATGTGGAAAATCAGACAATACACGACATTACTACATTCTTTTAAAATATCTGAATTATTCTTTTATAACATGGATCTTGTGGAATGGTTAACCATGGTTCACACAGTACTACAATTCTGACTCACTTCAGGGAACTTGGGGTGAGTTTTGTTGATGGCGTGCGATGCAGCATTAACAGCGTGAGCCAGCTCTTGCTCCAGGAGCCCATTGGTCTTGGCAGCCTCACAGATCCTGGTGATGAGCTCCTCTGCAGCGCGGGCGCACATCTGGATAAGCGTGGCCTCCTCCTCAGTTGCCAGGTCCACAGAGTGCTGAGGGTACAGGTGCGGCCGCAGAGGGGGCTTGTCATACTTCAGCTTGTCTTCCCAGGACTTTAACGTGTTCTCAAATGCCTTTGACGAGGGCAGAGGAGAGCTTTACATATATAAACGCACAGGGGTTTGGGTACAAAAACAAAACTGTGTAAAGTATACATTCACAGAGACACTACTCAATAAAATACTCACCCTGTCTCTGGTCAGCATCTGGGCCCGATTCTTGTGTTGGATCTTGATGACTCCGGGTGGCTGGATCCAGGCTTCTCCATCCACTTGGATCGGCACTCCTTCATCTCCCAGGATTGTTATCTTCACTGTGCGACACTATGGCATTGAGAGGAATTAGAAAAAAGTAGCATGTCACTATGGGAAAAATCTGGAGGACTGCTGTTTCACAGTATACTGTTGCAAAATCCCAAAATGGCAACTTCACGGAAGTTATCCAAAAGCAGTGTGTAAGACTGGTGGAGGAGAACATGCCAAGATTCATGAAAACTGTGATTAAAAACCAGGGTTATTCCACCAAAAAATGGTTTCTGAACTTTATGGATATGAACTTGTTTTCTTTGCATTATTTGAGGTCTGAAAGCTCTGTATCTTTTTTGTTATTTCAGTCAATTTTAATTTTCTCTAAATGACAATCATGTTACTTGGAATTTGGGAGAAATGTTGTCTGTAGTTTATAGAATAAAACAACAATGTTCATTCTACTCAAACATAAACCTATAAATAGCTAAATCAGAGAAACTCGTGTTGAAATTTTTTTTTAAAAGATTCTTTCCAGGTAATTTTAGAACATATTATAATGGTCCTAAAATGCCAACGTAAAGAACAAACTCAAAATCAACAGTGTTTACGGGACATATACAGCTCTGGAAAAAAATTAAGAGACCACTTCAATTTCTGAATCAGTTTCTCTGATTTTACTATTTATAGGTATATGTTTAGGTAAAATGAACATTGTTGACCTCAAATAATGCAAAGAAAACAAGTTCATATTCATAAAGTTCAGAAATCATTTTTTGGTGGAATAACCCTGGTTTTTAATCACAGTTTTCATGAATCTTGGCATGTTCTCCTCCACCAGTCTTACACACTGATTTTGGATAACGTTATGCCTTTACTCCTGGTGCAAAAAATCAAGCAGTTCAGCTTAGTTTGATGGCTTGTGATCATCAGTCTTCCTCTGGATTATATTCCAGAGATTTTCAATTTCACATAGCAAAATCACAATAAAAAACTGTAACTTTCATTTCACTTTCAGAGAAATTAGGAAAAGAAATGGAGAGGAGAGAAGAAAAAAGGTAGCTAGTGTTAAATATGATTTATTAAAGATTTACCTTTAAAAGAACATTTGCAATGTAACGTAAATCCCATGTAAACTGAGTAAACTGATACTGATAAAAGCACTTAGATTCACAATGCCATGTTATACTATTGATGTTCATCTGCTGCTGCTGTTGATAAAATCCCAGGGGAAACACTGTCAAATAATACCAATAATACAGCAAAAATCGAGTGTTTATGTAACAACATCTGCACACTGTATATACTTTATGCATTATATTATTATGCATTATATGCATTATATTTAGCAGCAATTCTAAACACTGTAAGACTCACCTGGGCTATGCGATGATGCTGGAGCTTGATCACTCTAGACACTGCCATCTGCATACTTCCAAACACAGCAACCACTTCCAAGATTTTATCATCAAAAGATGGCGCACAGAATATCTGGTAGATGTGAAAGAAAAATAATGTAAGATGTTATTTTTTTAATCTGTGAATAATATTTTTATGCAACATCTGTAAAACTATCTTGCTGGAGTCGAGTTGTGGTCGCATCATCTCAATCATTCAGTGTAAGGTGGTTAGGATTGAAAGTTTTAGTCAGTCTTTTTCTCGTCCTGGTGTTCAGATAAAATCAACCGTGTTTAATATTAGCAAATATTAAACCAATAGGAGAGCTACAGGAAGCCGCAAGGCAAAAATATTTTACGTAACTATTTACAAATGATTTGAAAAGAACACATTTTGCAGTTGATATGCCTTATATGGTTCTTATCATTTTTTATCATTTTAATTGTAATTTTTCCCATTTTTCTCACAATTTACATGGCCAGTTACCCAACCCTATCATTAGTGATGCCCCAACACACCAGGAGGGTGAAGACACATGCTTCCTCCGATACATGTGAAGCCAGCCACCGCTTCTTTTCGAACTGCTGCTGATGCAGCATGGCCAAGTAGCATCACAGAACACTCAGAGGAAAGCATGGCGACTCGGTTCTCATACATCAGCTCACAGATGCCCAGTGCTGCGGGCATCACCTTAGGAGTGATGTGGGGAGAGCGCCATCTACCCATCCGGAGGGAGCAGGGCCAATTGTGCTCCCTCTGAGCACCGGCAGCTTAATGGCAAAGCTGCATGAGCGGGGCATGCATGTTCGAACATGCGACCTCCCGCTCATAGTGACAGTGCTTTAGACCGCTGGATCATATATGGTTCTTACTTTAAACACAGGTTATTTTATTACTTTAAACACAATTATTATTGTGCAGTGTTATTTTTGATACAAACAAGTTTAATAAATACACAATTTGGAAGAATGATGTTTCTATTTAAAATAAAGGCAAATGTATAGCAGTGAAACTGTGATTCTTTGCTGTACAAGGTTGTAGCAAAAAAGGGGGGAAAAGGAGCTTATAGGCAGAATTGAACGCAAAATGTATTCAAATAAAAAAGATCAAGAACTAATTACAGTGTGGCAGAAAAATAAACTGTTGATGGGGACAAAAGTTGTGAGTCTCTGATAAATCACAGTACTGACATACACGTTATTTGTAACTTAATATGTAAAATGTATTGTATGTAAACTCCTCCAGAAAAATGATGGGAAATAATCTCAGATAGAATCTAGCTGCCGTCTTGCAAATATTGATCCTCAGTCTTTGCAAAATCTTACTCTGTGAGTAAAAGTCTGTGACGAGTATTTTTATGTGTCAGAGGCTGTCAGAATTCAGTCTGTTAAAAGCCTTTTTTCAAAGTTGTGTAGTGTACGGAGACAGCAGTACAATTTTACAGGTTTCCCTGATTACCACTAGAGGGCTCTTCACAAACACATTTGTGATGCTATATGGAAGTAAAGCATTTTTACTGGGTGCAAGCAGTTAGTGCACATCATAAGAAAATACCCTAGACTTGTAGCAATGACACTGTCTCATCGAATGACGTTCTTGGAGCAGATCCACTGGATGTCCTGTTCGAGATCACAAGCATGTCACTGCTCTTTTGCTTGGGCCAGCTTATGTAACCGGGCCTCGCAGAGTGCTGCCAGAGTCCAGCGTAACCTCTCATGCTGAGGCTGGACACAGGGGAGGCCTTTCATTTCATAGCCAGCTAATAAACCAGCCATGAAAAGCTTGTCAGCCACACACACACACACACACACACACACTCAGGCTAAATACCAGAGGAGGTTAACAAGGTTCCTCTGAGAGACGCTTGTGTTCTCCATTTCAATACAGATAACTGTACCAATTATACTACTATACCAATATGTATGCCAAATGTAGGCCTGTCACAATAATTGCAATATCGATTTATCGTACAATAAATGAACATGACCTCAATAATTTTGGATAATTGTGATATCTAAATTATGTCTATTATGTTTATTTGTATGTTTGTTCACATATATAACAGTGAACAGTATTTTAGCCAGTCATGCTTCAATAGCTGTGACTCCATACACACAGTGTGGACTAAAGTAGGTGAGGAAATTAATATATAATTCCCAAACTAATTATGATAAATGATTATTGAAATTTTTGCTGTCTTTGTGTGTATAATTACTTTTTTATGCTATTCTGTTATCATTGTGTCAGAGGCATTTAATAATCTTAAATTACAAAAATATCATGTATCGTCTACAAAAAATTCTTATCGTGACAGGCCTAGCCAAATGTCATGGGATAGAGGTACGCTGCAGTTACACTGCCCCGTCGCATCAACGCACATGAACGCACTGCCCCACTCCAACTGGTCGCATGTGGGTGTTACAAAGATGTTTCCTGCATTGTAATTAAATTGTTTTAATAAATGGTAAATGTAACGGTTTTATACAAGCTTTAATTTCTATAAACTAATAAATATAAATGTTCAATTGAGCTTCATAACACTGTCTACTGAGCAGCATATAGGCTAACAAAAGCAAACTTTTTGAATTAAATTATATTTTAATATTTTCAAAGCCCACCAGAGACCCCAACAGTCTTGGCAAACTTTCTCCACACTGTATTACAATTATCAAAGTCCTTGTAAATCAGCAGGGATTGATCATAAAGGACAGGGAAGCCTAAAACTGCAATGATTAGCTTTTTGAATGCTGGAAATCGAAACTAAAATGTTTTCATACACTGCACTGAGGACACGTATCAGGCAAACACCTGCTCTCTGATTGTATTGATGCATCGCGTTAAATGGATTAATCTGCATAAAGTTCACCTTGATTCAACTTTTTATCGCATCGAATCCCCTGAACTCGACACGTCAGGCCCATGATGCGCCGTGCGACTGCATCTGGGGGTTCGCTGTGTGTTGAAGTCACGGAGCAGTGTAAATGCACCATTACTTGGAAACACCCACATCTGCACAAATTGTGAGGTTTTATCTCATATAGTTACTGTCCAATTACTTTTGGCATGTCAGTGTATAACGTATAGTACACCGTGGTTTAACTCAGCAGCACTATTCACTCAATCACAGTTTTTCCATGTGACATCTCATTGAGCTGAGTGAACCAAACTGATCTCACTGTGAACTAAGTGAAATGTAATAAACTGCAGAAGACTTTCAGATATAGAGAATGAGCCTAATTTATTTTGCTCTAAGGGGTTTACTGAATCATTTCAGTGAGTAAGTGAGATGAAAAGCCAGTTCCAAGTAGCTGCTATGTTGCTAGTTTGATATAGAAATTATGTCACAAAATGTCTGTTTCTCAGCACTCACTCAAAGATTTACTAAAATCTGTTTATAGGAAACGTTTCCAGATTAGAAACATTCCTCAAGTTTAATAGGGTTTACGTGTATAAAAGAGGAAATTACAGACAGTAAAAGGAAAGAGTCAGGGTTAACAGGGTCACTTACATCATCCTCTTTAGTGCCGCCCCAGAAGTTGGTTCCTCCAGCATAGCTGGGGATATTCAGCACAGCGATTCCCTGGAGACTGGGGAGCGGGATGTACTGTCCGTCACACTGCAAAACCCATCACACAACAATGAGGAACTCTGCACTTTAATTCAGGGGGGAAATGGGCTGTCAGCCATGAACAAACATGAGTAACTGTCTCCTAATGATTATCATCTAGGCCATAAAGAGCAAATAAACAACCGCACTAAAAGTGACAGATAAAAAAAATTACAGTTGCCTAGTAGAGCTGTGAGAGTACTGAAGTATTACTAATTGTGTTCTATGGAGTTTGATAGTCTTTTATTTTTTTGTTGAAATAAAACTTGAGATTTTAATTTAATCATCAGTGTGCATTATAATCTTATTTTAGGATAGGAATTTTACCAGTGAGGTTGTAAGGAGCAGTAAAGCCACTCCACTGAAGAACAACATTATACAGGAGTTTCAGTTTAGTTCTACAGCACAGAGACCCCAAGTATATCAGACTGTAGCCTGCATGGCGACACCCCTGTTCCTTACTAGTTCTGCATAATGCACCTTATAATCCTGTGCACCTTATGTATGAAAATAGACCAGAAAACAGTCGTTTATTGATAGTACGCCTTATAATCCGATGTGCTTTATAGTGCAAAAAATACGCTACAATTTGCTTGAATAAGTGTCTCCTAAACCTGTATCCACTTTCAGTGTGTAGTCTTACCCACCAGAGCTACCTTTCAGTGGGTATTTAGTTATATTTTATATGATAGTTGACTGTTTGATACAGTGTTGTAGGCTGTAAGAGCAAGCTACCATTTTCTTTATTGCGAAGTGTGACTTCATGCAGCCTAAAAATTGCAATGAAGTAGCTTTGTGCTTGATTAATTTTCCATCTAACGGTATTATTTACTCAATACCAATACGTACACTTTTAAGATTTATGGTAAAATTAACTCAAATCAAGAGTTGTTGTTTTTTTTTTACTCTAGATTGGACACTCAGTTGATCTGAGCTCACAGGGAATTTGTTCTAAAAGTTCTATAATCATTATTATTGCAAATAAATTAGGCAAATAATGACTTTAGGCATATTTCCACAGGTGGTCATCATATGTACTGTATTACTCATGCACATATCTATAGAAAATATGTACACTGCTGACTCTGCACAGATAACTGTTATGCTTGACGTCTTACTTCTAACTGCACTTTCTGCTCCAGGTTCTTGTAGGTCCTCTGCAGAAGCTCCTTGGTGCCTAAGACTCCATACCACATCATGTTCTTGGTGCGGCTCCTACCACAACACAAGGAAACAACACAAATATGAAAAATCAAGATATAAACTGGCTATTAAAGCTTAATAAATTCCAAGAGACTGAATGGCCCATTGCCTGACCTGCATTTCTCAGGATGCTCCTCTCGCTTGTTATTGAACTCCAGTGAGATCTTGGCATCCAGGCCAATCCCAAAGTAGTTGTTCATGACACACTTCTCCAAATACCCCTCTCTATGAGAGAAGATAAGATTCAGCATGCTGTTTTCAATACAGGACATGACGCGTGAAAATTAAGATTTGAGTTAAAGACTCTTACAGTGGATCCAGGTCAGGGTCAATGAAAGGCGTGGCTCCAAATGGGTCGATATTGGCAAGTAACATCTTACTTATGATAGAGCTTCCAGCTATGGAGGCAGCAAGGCCGGCGCGCAAGCCTGAAGACACACAGAGCAACAGGTTTAATATGGTAAATAAAGGTCATAAAAGATATAAAACTATATTAAGACTTTTAAACAATAGATAAATAAATCAATGACAGAAAAGGAAATTATTTTAATAATTGTTTAGCAATGATTTTTGTTCTCATACCTGGGCAGATAATGCGAGTGTTTAAGACAGGCAGGTTCTCCTTGCTTGTGGTGAATGGAGGCATGGAGAAGGAACCACATGACTGCGTGCTGCGACTTACACGTCTCTCTGTAGGCGAGCAGGGCGACTTCGCCACTGCAGGAACAAAGAAGCATGGTTTTAACATCTAAGGCACACCTGCAGGGAACAGGCAGTCACTGAATAATTTATCTCTCAGTAACCAAAAAATGATAAAAATTGTATACCACTGCCCTCTCAGACACAGCGTCTCAACACAACTGAAGTAAACACACTAAAGAGTCATGGGAGAACTGGAGTCACCACACAGTGATGTTTCTTATGCATTAGATTCTAGAGATGTCACAAATTACGATCCAGTTGATCGGTATTGGGCTTGTCCAGCTTTTAAACCCAAGTAATCTGATTTTCCATGCCCAATTTTTAAAATCTCTATACAATGTTAAATTATGACCTCATTAAGTAAACAAATCATAAAAGAGCTTTATTTTAACTGATAAGTGTGTTGACATTATCAGTTAGCAGCAAAAACAAGTCCCAAGTTAGACTCTAATTCTAACTCTCCATTCCACCTTAAATAGTGGGTTTGTGAAATACTATAGATCTTCCCGGGTTGAATATGCATATATGCATATGAAACTTCCTCAACCTCCATTGTGTGCAGTAGCTAAGAAAAGAAAATAATCAGAAAAAAGAATTAGATCAGAAAAAGCACTGTGTCTACGTCAACTCACAGACAGAGCTGAACCCAGGCTGCAGCAGAGCCGACATTGTCTTGTTAACTAAGGAGGAGCTAACAGCTCTGTTTACTCCAGCTAGTAGGTTTAAATTGGATCTCATTTTACCAAGACTTTAAATATACACTAGGGAAGCATGGTTTGAAAACGGTGCAGTTGGCGTCAGATTTTATGATATAAAGCGGACTCTGGGACTTTGACATGGTGAAACCGCCCAAGCACCGAATCACCAAGTCTGAGGTAAGAGTTTAGTAGCATTAGTTTAGCTGAAAGAAACGTTATTAATGCCACACCGAATGGCATTGAAAGTCTGCTGTTAAACGAAGTAATAAGTAAGTCTGTATCTTAGTTGAAAACATTGAAAACATTTTGACCTTTGAGTTTTAGAGCTGTAAAATTGAATGTGGGGGAAGGCAGGTAGCAATCTCTGCTGCAGTGCTGTTAACCAATCAGAAGCAATATGTTTGCATGTATGAATATTTATAAGCAAGAGCCCAAATCCTGTCCTTCTTCAGAGACCACTAACCCAGTGAACTAAAGCAGGGCTAAATAGAAACACCAGAGCATTTTTTTTTTCACAAAAAAAATCTCACATGACATTCATTCATACTGGACACCACAACGAGACATTTAAAATGAATTTAAAAAATCATGGAATGAGACCTTTAATGTAAAACATTACATTGTGTACGTTTTAACAGCGAACGCAATGTAACTGTAATCAAAATAACTTTTTTTGTTATTAGATTCAACAAAACTCTAGAGCTTCAGGACAAAATTCGAACAAGAACGCTCATCCAGGCACAGTGTATGGCTGCACAGCCATGTATGTAATCTTGTATGCAATCTGGAAAGCATCAAAACTACTCTATATCACATAGTTGCAATAATAGGAAGTCAAGGAGCAAAATAAAAAAAAAATAAAGTATAAATATTTACAAACTCTAAAACATCAAAGGCTGCTAACAACAGCACGACAGCTGTGCACTGGAGGATCAACCAGGAACCCCTGGGGGACTGACAGCGTTCAGGAGAACACACGCAGCCTTTCATTGTCTACTGGACACGTTCAAGCAGGAAGCTGACCTTTGTATAAACAGGAAGTGCCACTGTCCAGCACACAATGACAAGCTCCCTATAGAGACAAATATCGTTCCTAGCCTCTGAAACACACACACACACACACACACACACAAACACGCACACACACACTTAGACCATAAACACTCTTACATGCTTAAAGCCTGTAAACAGAGCACTTCAGCTCGGAGGAGAACAAGCTCACTCACGCAAAAGCAACTTCACAACTGAGGAATTTCATTAAAGAACAAGAAGCTGTAGTCTGTTTTTATTTAAGCTACAATTTAACAGACAATTACGATTTATCATACAAAAAAGTAGGCAAATTAAAGCTACAACTGTATGGCCAAAGCAAAATGTATTCATACACAGTAATGATAATGTGAAAACACAAGGACCTGTCATAACCAGCCGTACACACTAGAGGGCAGCATCACTATGCTTTTAGAATAATAGTGAACTGATGATTATTTCTCTAAACTGAAACTCTCAGGCTACATCCCAGTTGCATACTACACTACTACTACACTAAACTAATACTAAGTTTTATACTATATACTAATCCTAATAGTGCAGGCTTGGCAGGTTACAGAAAATATTAATGTTAGTACCTGATTGGTACTATCTGCACTTTGAATCATTATTTAGCATTTTTTCAAATATTGTTCCAGACCCGAGTAGCTTCTCTCTTTTTTTATTTTGCATTGTTTGTGAAAAAAAAAATATTGGTATATTGGATATTTGAGTATACAGCTCTGGTAAAACAATATTAGAATTGTGTTATTTATTACAGGTATATATTGGAGTACAATTAACATTGTTGTTTTATTCTATAAACTACAGACAGCATTTAACCCAAATTTCAAATAAAATTATTTTCATTTAGAGCATTTATTTGCAGAAAATGAGAAATGACTGAAATAACAAAAAAGATGCAGAGCTTTCAGACCTCAAATAATGCAAAGAAAACAAGTTCATATTAATAAAGTTTTAAGAGTTCAGAAATCAATATTTGGTGGAATAAACCTGGTTTTTAATCACAGTTTTCATGCATCTTGGCATGTTCTCCTCCACCAGTCTTACACACTGCTTTTGGATAACTTTATGCTACCCCTAGTGCAGAAATTCAAGCAGTTCAGCTTGGTTTGATGGCTTGTGATCGATCTTCCTTTTGAATATATTCCAGAGGTTTTCAATTTGGTAAAATCAAAGAAACTTTTCATTTTAGGTGGTCTCTTTTTTTCATTCCAGAGCTGTGACACATTTATCTATTATAATTTCTTTCCTAGTTAGAGACTACTTAGTTATCAATACGCAATTGGGATGCACCCTTAGTATAAATGTGTTAGTGGCATTTTAAAGTGACAGGAAACACACTGTTACCATATTTTTCTCACTATAAGGCGCACCAGATTATAAGGCACATTAAGGATGCCTAAATCAAAGTGAGCAAGGGTGTCGCCATGTTTCCCTTCTAATGTAAACAAAACTGTAATTCTTAAAAAAAAAACATTTTCTTTCAAAGTCAAACAAGCACTGAATGTTAATCTACAAAGATAAAGCTTAGATTTCCAATATTTTGTCTAAGGGTAAGTTTTCAGTGAAGTTTCTCCAGCACTAAGGCTGGGTGCAGCAGCATTAGCATAAGCCACTAACCGCAGTGCTAGCGGGAAGTAAATGCCACCAGATAGCACTAGACTGAGGAACCCTGAGTGTTCCGGTAACCCAGGGCAATATTAGCTAGTGGTTCGTCCCACATAGCTTGTTTTAACTAGGCAAACAAACAGACTTCCATCCCATATACTCGCCTCTAAACGGTGAAAGAGCTAGCGCTGCAGTTAATGGATAAAGCTAATGCTGCTGCACTCAGTGCTGGAGAAACTTCACTAAAACCCCTTTTTTACTTTAGTTTTTACTGCTCCTTACAACCTGACTGGTAAAATTCATACATAAGGTGCACTGGATACATAAGGCACACTTTTGATTTTTAGGAAAATAAAATAATTATAAGTGCGCCTTAAAGTCTGAAAAATATGGTAACTTTATTAGGTACATAAACTCACAGGGCAGGGACTCCAGTTCTTTAGTGTCCTCGTCCTTCTCGTTATCCTTGTTTTCATCCTCTGTGTCCTTTTTAAAGTCTGTAGGAGACTGCAGATCCTGCTCATCTGTATGTGCATTCTGTTCATCCACCACTAGAAGACAGAAACAGGTCATACACACTTACACATCCTCCCTATTTTTACTAACAGCAAAGCTTTACAGCCTGTTAAACCGATTGCATGATGTTATGGTACAGTAATTAGAAGAGATCACACACCCAGTAATGTTTCTTTCAGTAAAAACAAGGGATACGTGACTCTCATTGAATTACACAAATCTTTTGCTTTTCATTATTCTAATGAGCTTTGATTTCATGACATTAGTTCAGAAAGTGACCTAATTTAGTTGTACTGTACTTGGATTCTGTTCTAATAAAATGAACTAAGCTCTGCACCAAAAACTAAAAGCAAAATAAAGCTAATACTGCTAAAATACAAAATAATTACAGTACATCACCTTGCCATGAGCACAGTGGTCAGAGTTCAATCTCACTCACAAGATATCACCCTTCTACTAAGGCGCTGCCACTATGAACAGAAGATCGCTAGTTTGAATCCTGTTCATGTAGCTTGCCATCGGCTACCAGAGCCCTGAGAGAGCACAATTGGCCTTGCTCTCTCCGGGTGGGTATATGGTGCTCACTCTCGACATCACTACAAAGGTAATGTTAATCAGCACGAGGCGTCTGTGAGCTGATGTATTGAAACAGAGTCGCTGCACTTTCCTCAGAGTCCTCTGTGATGCTACTCTGTAATGCTGCATCAGCATCAGTTTGAAAAGAGGTCTGACTTCACACGTATCGAAAGGAGGTATGTGCTAGTCTTCACTCTCCTGGTGCTGGGGCATTACTAGTGATAGGGGAAGTCCTAATAAGTGGGTTGGGTAATTGGCCATGTAAATTGGGAGAAAATGGGATAAAAAAAAGTATATACAAAAAAAAAACCTTAGAATAACCTGTGGGTATTCTAAAGCTGTTCCCTGAGGAAACACTTAAAGAACATTCCACATACTGGTATCCCCTGACTTTTGGCATGTGAGGGTATTTTGTATTATGTCGGAATTTCATTATGTGACAGCAGCCTTTTTTGGTTATAATTAAAACTTGATTGAAAAACTAAAAGATATCAAAATATCTTCTTTTCAATAAGATATTACTAATTAGCATTACATATGCTAATAATTTTTGGGAAAAAAAACTTGTTTTACTTTTTAACTTTTTACATTAAAAAACAAAAATAGGCTTTATTTATACCTGTATTTCCTTATTTATAGATTTAATAGTTTTAATAGATTTAATACATTAAAGTAACTTAAAGTAGCTTTTCCAAATTGTTGTTGTTGCAATGGATCAATTGTTTGAATGACGTAAATATTTAGTTCCTATTATTATGGCCAAAATTATATATCTTTTATTTTTCACTGTCTGACTTTCTTCTTACTCTTCTCAGCCTGCTCGATGATCTGCCGAACTGCTTTCTTCAGGCTGTTTGCGCGGAGCATGAGCTGCTCCCTCGGCCTGAACAGCTTGTGTGGAGAGTCCTTCTCCGTCACATTCTCCTCCAGCTTCTCCTTCAGCTCCGTCAGAGACTCCTCGCTCAGGTCCTCCTCCTCCTGCAGCTCCTCCTCCTCCAGCTCCTCCTCTACGATAGGTGGAGTGGTGAGAGAAGGAGGCCTCATGGCCTGCGCCTCTGTGTTCAGCGTCTGCAGCAGCAGGTCCAGCTTTTCATTCAAGATTCCACACTGTGGACAAAAAACAAAGTGTCAGTATGCAGATAAATAAAAACACTCATAGTGTTACAGCAAAGCCTTTTTAATCTGAGAAGTAGCTGAAATGATTTTGTAATAGGAAGCTGGGAATGACTAGTGAGTCACTGAGCCACAGGAAAATCCTCTGAGAGGAAGTGTCTGCTAGCGACATGAATAGCACTATTTTTATAATCGTGTCTCAAGTACAAAAATAAGGCACAACATCACAGCACTGATGCATGTGGGTGTGGTAGATATATTTTGGATGTTTTTTTTTTATGACAGCTGGTGCAGTGTGGCATAACAGTGAAAAAGAAGCAGAGTAAAAATGAATACTATTAGTAGTAGTTAGTAGGTATTAGTAGTAGTAGGACAGAATAGTACAGTGTTTCACACCAGTTAGTTAGTTCATCCTTTTGACTGGCTGCTAACTCATTATCTTTGGGCAAACATGCTTAGAAGAGAACACTAATTGCCAGTTCTGTTACATCAACCAATAGACATCAGCACTAAGTAATACTGCATTATGTGATGGAGGGAGATAGAGAGCCATCCTGCCCACCCAGAATGTGCAGAGCTAGTTGTGCTCTCTGGGATTCTTGGCTAATGATGTGGTATCACCAGGCATCACCAGGGATGAAATGTTAGTCAGCTGTAAAATTTGAGAGCTCCCTACTCGAATTAACAGCCAGGTTGACATGGCATATTATCATTTCCTTAGTAGGAAATTGTCTATGTCTATATCAATTGAATGAGTGTGATATAAATAGTCAATGTCCATGAAAACATAAAGTAAGAAAAGTGACAAGATGTTATAATTGTACTAGATATTTTTAAAAAAATGCTGCGTAAAATTTACTTAAAAAAAACTTCTGCAACTTTCTGCCTTGCTTTTTTTTTAAAGTAAATTTAATTTCATGTAAATTTAAGTAACTTCAACTCGGTTTCAAGACTAAAGTGTTACATAGAGTAAATAAGTGAACTGAACTTCAGTCAATCCTTTCTTTTATTAAACTTTACTTCATTTATCTTTCCTGAATCAATCCTTTCTTTTAGTAACCTTTACTAATTTTGTGCATACAATATTACCTAATTACAATTACTTCATTTATACAATATTACTCAAATAATTTAATTTATATTATAAATACATAATATATTATAGAAATTTAAATATTAAGTAAATGTAATTAGGTAATAATGTATGCAGAAATTAAGTAAAGGTTACTAAAAGAAAGGATTGACTGAAGTTCAGTTCACTTATTTACTCTATGTAACATGTAAGTTACATAAATTTATCTGAAATTAAATTTACTTAAAAAAAGCAAATGCAGAAAGTTGCAAAATATTTTTTAAGTAAATTTTACACATATTTTTTTCCAGTGTATCACTTTTTTGTGGTTATGGAAGACTGGCTAATCTACAATATCAGGAATTTAGTTCCCTTGGTCCAAACCAATCAAGGAAATTATACATTTGTCCATTTTAGTAATGGTTCACTTCAGATCACTTGCAGCATACATGCATCCAATAATGAAGCACTCTAATGCCTGGTTCACACTACGCGATTTTAGGCCAGTTTTTTAGTCGCCCTCAGTTTTTCGTTGATCACTGACAAAAACTCTCCTCAGAGGCAAATTGGGGATCACTCAGCCCTCGCTCAGTGTGAACTACTGAGAGACACTGGCTGATCCGTCACCAACGGATCGCCGACCAGTCGCAGACGCCTGGCAAATATTCAACATGTTTAATATCTGACTCAGTCGGCGACTAGGAGTCAGGAGCAGCGGCTACATACAGCCAATGGGATCACAGAAAGAGAGAACCTCGGGTCCAAAATGCACCAGAGCCGTTTATGGAGAGTCTGATTATTTTTCGTTTCCCCCTGTTATATTAACAGTAAATTACTCTAGAGGGAGCCCGCGAGTGAGTCCTCTATGAATGGGAGTAAATGGAGCTAAAAGCTAAAACTTTAAATTAAAAATAATACTACTTTAAAACTACTGGTTCTGAGTATTTCTGTAATCAGTCATGTAGTGTGAAAGTCTCAACAACTGAAAGAAGTGCGATTACAGCACAACCAGTTGTGTAGTGTGAACAGCACAACAACTGATGACTTAAATAGTTGTGTAGTGTGAACCGGGCATAACAGAGAAATCGCACCAGGGTTTGTTTTTAATCTAACTAAAGTTGACAAACTCACTGTAACTGTGGCAGTGGATTATGAATGTTTTTAAACTCCATGTTTTTTTTATATCCCCACACTCAGTATAATACAGACATGCCCATTTAAATCTGGTATTTGGATGACTACAATAATGATACCCCAGACACAATACTGTCTTCAGGTCCATGGCAAACTGATTGTTGCCACGCAGTGAGACTAACCACCCCACCCTACCCCTCCCGTACCCTTTCCCATGCCTTCATTGCTTGGTCTTTTGTGTATATTGTATGTGCCTATGTGCTGAGGTTTTTTGATGTTCCTACACTGTGAACTCTTTAGGGCACAGTCTAGGGGTATGTTTTTTACCCTCTTCTTTCCCCTTGTATCCCTCTAACTGAAAAAATGATGGCTGCGAATGAACACGCTGCGGCTTACCCTGTCTTCCTGTCCTGTCCTGTTTTCCCCCTTGTATGTTATTGTATGGATGGGTTGATGGCTAATTTCAATGGTACTTGTGACCATGTGACAATAAAGGCAATTCTGATTCTGATTTGTAAAACTGCATTGATGCTTAGTAATAAAACAAAATTCGTAGGGCATTTGTAAATGAACCCAAAAAAATTGATAAATACACAAAGCAGTGAATAATTTACTTTAAAAACACAACCTCATTAAAGTGTAAGGTCAGATTTACCTTTTTAATGTGTTTTAATGGAAATTGCTTACTTTGCATTAATTATGTGAAATGCATTCAATGTACTCTTTCAAATACACCACTATCAACAGCAAAAACACAAAGCCACCTATGAAAAAAAAAAAAAGATTATGTAGCAGTAATTGTTCAGTGCAGTGAGCTTACTTTCAGGGACATGCTTTCAGCCTCATCCGTGTTCTCCATGCTTTTCTCGTAGGACTTTCCCACTTTGGCTACAAAGTCTTTCACTGTTTCACACAAAATCCTGTAGAAATTGGAGGGGGAAAATGTCATTTTATCATATTTTTACTCATATTTAACTCTTTTAGCTGTGCAAGCTGAACAGTGTTGTACTACACAGGTAGACTCACTTTGCAGAGGATATGACCACAGAGTGCTGATCCGAGTTGAGGATCTTTGTGAGATGAGCAGCGACGGAATCCTCGTAATCTGTTATCTGAAACTAAAGCCACATTAAGGGTACATTAGCTACGAGTCTAAGGCCAGGGTTACTGTAAACACTGTGGGTCAGTTTCCTGGACAGGGATTAAACCTTTAGTGGGAAATCTTCATTGAAAATGCAGTGCAGTCCAATGCTAGGCTTAATACCTGTCTGGGAAACTGACTGTTTGGTTTAATTGACTATTTACAGAAAACCCTGTTAAGAGCCATTGTAGGCTGTGTATAGATGCTGGTGTGTGTGTTCTGAGAGCAGGTACCTGGCAGTCCTCTGCCTCCTCAGGTGTGGCAGGGCAGCTGTGTTTGGGAGGTATTTTAATCTCATACGTCATTATACTCCACCTGTGAAGAGCAGAGAGCAGCTGCACTAAAAACCATGCATGACAGAGCAGCAATGTGGAGGCAGCCCAGCATCCTCTTCGCTCAATTGAATTTTTCTGCAAACATTTAATTTGGGTTTGCAACAACATGTCTCGCTGGGATTTAAATCTGCATAGTTTAACTGTACAATGTTTTAGACTATATGTTATAGACCTGAAGTGATTTTAATAAGAGATCACTATAATAATAGCATCATTAAATACCTGAACAGGGCCTAAAACCGAAGGAATGCTTACTGTTTAAAGCATGAGGAAAGGAAAGATTGTACCTGTTATATTTTAATTACACTATGAAAAATAACTGCAAAAAACATGGACATTTAGAGAAGAATTAAAATTAAATTAAAAGCATTTTTTCATCTCAAAGTTGATTTTATGACTGGTTGGTGTGGTACAGTGGATAACACCACTACTTGCCAGTGAGCTAACCTATCATGTAGGAGACTGGGATTCAATTCTCGCTCTGGGTGACTACACTGTGCTACATTAATAAGAGTGCTTGGGCAAGACTCCTAACACTATGTTGGCCCCTCCTCTGTAATATGATTAACCTTGTAAGTCTGACCTGCATACTGTATTATATTATAACAGCAACCTATTATTTTATTGATGCTGGGAAACAATAACGGGCAAACAGTTACAGGTTTCCACCTTGCGCAAAACCACAGTGAAGAGTTTAGATAATAAGAATCATCAATAGAAAACAACAGCAAGAATCTGGGACCACCAACGTCAAATATGACATGACAAGGCAGACTAAACTAGAAAATTCTAATCCAGTATATGTGAAATGTAAATAAAAAATGTATCTATAAATTGTATCTAATACCTTCTTTTTATAATACCAAAAAATAAACTTTTATAAGGACTATTTAACTAAAATATTAAGGTCCTATCGTACACCCTGCACAAGGTGTGCCGCAATGCTTGCTGCTACCGTACCAGTCTATTTTCACGCCTTGCTGCCGCATCATTAAAATGGCATTGGAGTTTAGGAACATATTTAAGCCGACGGGCATGGTGGTCTGAAGATGAGGTGTGTTCAAGTAAATAACTGGCGTGTTTCTATCTAAGCGGCGGAAAAAACAGGTGCGCCACTGACTGATTAAAATGAGGACAACAGTCATTCAGCCGCCCAATCCTATTTTAGCCATGCAGGCCGTGCGCCCTCAGCGATACCAAAGACACGCAGACATGCCTTAAAACCAGCTGCGTGATATATAATTGACTGATACGCTATAGATAGCCAAAATAGGGCCCTTAATTTTTTCTCAGTATAAAATTATATCGGCCAATATTACAGCCATGAAATATCAATGTCAAGAAAATATTGTCAAAACATTGTCAAAACACATTATTTTTATTTTATTTTAAAAGTTCCAAGATTTCTATTTTATTCAGCTTATTCTTCCACACCACTATTATGAGTCTTGTTCTACTGCCTTTGTGTATTATTGTATTAGTGCATTTAAATGAGTGCAGTCTAAAGTAGCTACTGCCGTGGCCACTGATAAAAAAATACCTAGCTATGCTAACCCAACATTTCAACAGCCTTTTTACATAATCTAACTAGCTAATCTAACTTACTCTTTAGCAAACCTCTTATCTGAAAGCCTCACATACACCTGATATCTTCGTTTCACTGGAGCTTCATAACTGAGCCTCTGGATAAGAATATTCTGGTACTGGTTTATCCTCTAGAAAATGGTAGAAACATATAATATGTATGGACGTTTAGGTGGATATTTTACTTTTAGTCCCTTCAAACAAAAGTCCTATTAGAACAAGATTCAATTTTGATGATCCTGGGGTAATTAATAGCTTTCCTCGGTGCCCTGGCTGGATATAAATTATATTATTTTTTTCAAATTATTGTGACACACTCTAACTAAGCATATTACACTACTTGTTTTGTATGTTTATTATTTTTGTGGATGTAATCTGTATTAATGGATCTATGCTGGACCCAGAAGTTCTAACATAAAATAAACAAAAAATTGACGGCCCATAATTGTTGCTATGGACTACAGCATGGATATTTAACGTTGTTGTAAATTGGCATAAAAAAAAACTGTTCATTTGAATAAGATGAGTGTCTCCACAATTTTGACAGGCAGATTACAGCCCTGAACAGAGAATCGCTGAAGATAAATGAGCTGTGTGTTATAGCCCACATTCCTGTATCAGATAAAGGCCAGCTCAATGAAGTGCTATTTTACCTGCAAATCCTCTGCCTTGACATCTCCATTTTGTTCTACCCTGTTTATCTACAACCATCTCAGAGCACAGATTAACCTCAGCACTCTTCAGGAAGCGCTCCAGGCTGCCTTCATTTCTGCAGGCTGTAGGAGAAGAAAGGCTTCCCTACCTGTCCAGCATTTTGGTGCTGGCTCGCTCCAGTTTGGCCAGTATCTGAGGGAGCTGTGTGTCGTCGTCACACGATGGTCCCCAGCCAAGCACCCGTGCCAGGTCGTTCCCCGTGCCCAGAGGCAGTACGCCCAGCTGACACTGCCAACGACAGCACACACCCTCAGCACACTCTTACACAGTTTCACTTACACCCCTCATTAACCCTTTATCACAGTCTTTTTCACTAGGAAAATCAAAGCACACAGTCACTATATTTTCATTAAAACAGCAGCTCAGTCAGATTCACTTTCAATAGAAACACTAAGAAAACACACTTTTACCAGACAATTATTATTATCTCACCTCTATTTTAATGTTATAATGTTAAAAAAAAAACTATAACAATATGAACAAGTTAAAGCACCTGGAATATAACTCTACGTTTTCTTACTAACTAAGTTTAAGCTATTCTAGCTGCCCTAATACATATGTTTTATGAATATTTCCTAATAACTCTAATAATATCTGCTGAAATTTCAGCAGTATTGTTTCCTTATTGATGGGCAAGGCTAACTTTAAAGGTCTTCTTCCAACAAAAAACACTTTTTCTTGTTCTTTGTAAAATATAATAGGTCTCTCTGAGTTGTATATGCGTGCTGCATATGAAACTCTTGCTCAACCTCCATTGGCTGCAGTAGCTAGTAAAACAAAATACATAAAAAAAATTAGTCGATCAGGAAAAGCACAATGCCTATGGGTGGATTTTTACTTTCTGGACCTGGACTATCCACCTCTGTGTGTTTACATAGGATCTCCAGTGGATTTTGTGTTGCACAGAGACTCTAAGACTAGTTCAGTGGCTAAACTGCGCTTAGTAGGGCATTACCCATGTTGTAAAGTAACATATGACATTGCAAAGACTGTTATTATTGTAAGCATCTTTTGTACCCATCCAGTCAGGCCAGCATTTGAGTGTGTATGAATTCTGTAGATGCTTATCCAACAGGAAAGTTAGCCAGAAAGATCTTATGATTGAATTTTAATGGAGTGTTTTATCATAATTCTTCTTTGTTTCTGTATTTAAACCTTGCTCAATAAAAATATCAATATAGCAAAAAGAGTTGGCAGGGTCTGTAAACATCATACTATAGTTATAGAATACCTGTTTGTGAAGATTGAGTTTATCAATTTCAGACAGGACCCAGCCGACACTGCCATCTCCACCACACACGAGGATTCTGAAGTTATCAAACTTCTGAAATAAGCGTAGCCTGTAAAACATAGACAAGCAAGAAACAAAATAATTAAACAACTTCTTGTGATTCATTTTACAGAAATAAATAAAGTGTGTGTAACGGTCAATCAGCTTACTAAAGAATATTTAGAGCTTCTCATTATATTACTTTTTTTATTATATATTGTCAATATCACTTAACAGGTTCTGTTTTACACCAGCTATTTTTCTTAAATAACTTTTTTTTTAACTGCCATTGCCATTAGCACACATTAACAAGCAATTAACCTCACATAACTAACTCACCTTAGGGTTGGGCTTCACTTGATGTCTATAAATGTACATAAAATAACATCATACATGGATATGGGGTGCTACCTACATCTACCTATGCTTATACTTACTTAAAAACAAATAAACAAACAAACCAACCAACCCCATATACTGCCGAACCAAGGTAATTGATAACTGATAGCCATCTTCTTGTAAGGGAAGGTAATTTTAGTTGTATTTGAGCTGTCATATGTTTCATCATATACACATTATTTACTTATTTTTTTGTACCAATTGAACAATTGAGTGAGGACTTGGCTTCATCCACTTAATAGTGAGCATTTTTCTTGCAACAATCAACAGAATTAGCATTATATAGCTTTGGTCTGTGGTGACCATGTGTTCAGGCAGTATTGTTCTTGCACCATTTTAAAAGTCAAATGTAATGTTTTTTAGGACCACAACAAATATAACTTAAAACCCAAAAATGTAGTCATATTTTCTTTGGTAGAAAATAATTTGTTGTATTGAAAATCAAAACTTAACGTAGCTAACACGCTGATAACGTTACTCAGTTATCTAGCTTGGTGCTAATGTTAGCGAGCTTGCCACTAACCTTAGTTTTTCTTCCTGGTAATGTAGCTAACTCGCCGCTAATGTTATTATGTTAGCATGTTAGCTAGCTCACCACTTATGTTACTATTTAAGATAGCTCTCCGCTAACCTTAGTTCTATCTCCGGTAATGTAGCTAGATAACTCGCTGCTAACGTTAGTATGTTAGCTAGCTCACCGCTAAGGTTAGCTAGTTCTCTATTAACCTTAGTTCTCTTTCCGGTAACATAAGCTAACTCACCGCTAAAGTTAGCATGTGCCCTTTCCACTGGCATCAAACACACAAGCAAATTAACAGTAAATTTAAGACATTTTAGACTTTGGAGAAAGAAAAATATCTTATTTGAAAAAATATATATATATAGGTCAACTAAAGGTAAGGCAAACTCATCTTGGAGGTGAGAGAAGAATTTAAATATTCTCCCTTTAAATAAATGGTCAAATATTTTCAACCCTCTCTCAGCTCATCTTTTATACATTTTATACATTTTGCTAAGTTGACTAATTAACAGCAGTTAGCCCTTAACAAGTCTTATTACATTATGATATTTCGTACACATATATTATATTATTATCAGGCTCCATCAGATCCAGTGTGACGTACCCTAAATGAGGTCCCCCGTTGACGAGGTCAAAGACCTGAGCCGGGTTGAGCAGCTGTTTGAAGCGGCGTAAGAATTTCACTCCTTGGTTGTCTCCACTTTTGGAATTGACGAACACTAGGAGAGGGCTGGCACACGATGGGGGGCAGGTGGCCTTCCAAAAGCCTGTCCAGAAATAGAACAAAAATATACTAATGAGTTTACACCTCCAAACCAGAAGACTGATTTTCCTCCTGTTGCTTAGAAACACTGAAGTATGAAGTATGAATCACTGCAGGAGTTTTTTACACTTTTACACTTTGAAGTAGGGAATTAAGAGTTACACAACTGCAGTGACTAATAGCATCTGAAAAAAAAGGCTTCCTGAGTCACTTGTCTGACAGCACGTGTGAACGCTCATTAACAGCCAGGCATTCAGTCAATTCTATATGCCTGTACCTTTAGGATTTCAACTGAAGCATTATATATAAAGATATCATGTTTGATACGAAACATTACAGAAAATACTAATTGTAATTGTAATAGATACTATTTCAAAAACTTGAAATACATCTGCAATTGTCAAAATATAATGAATAACAATCATACATTTAAAAAAAATAAATCATCATTTTTTACGGTTGTCTAGTTTTTATGTCTATTTTTAAACATGCAGAATTAAGAGGAATACTGAGTGAACAGGCACTTATTTTTTCCGCAGTAAGTGGCTTAACATTACCCTATCACAGCTCTATTTATGTCAGGTGCAGGCAAGGCACTGTTTTAGCATTTCACACACACACACACACACACACACACACACACACACAAACACACACACACACAAACAAACAAACACACACACATACACACACTATATTCTTAAAATTCTTAAACAGAAGAAATGCAACTTTGGTTCCATAGCTGCCAGGTTGAATTCCAGCCAATGAATACTTAAGCCAGTAAACAATAGATCATATACAGCGAGTTAAGGATTACAGCACCTCTGTGTGAGGTTCATTGGCCAAAAGAAGCTGTAGTCCCTTGATCAACCACTAGATGGATATACATCTAGCTGGTGCAGAGCAAGAGCCAGTCAGTCTGGCATTTAATTACTTATTTATTTATTTATTTATTTTGAGTTTCTGACACAAACTCACATATTTGTAAAGTGTGTTAAACTAATGCATCATATGTAGGTGGCAGAGTTTTACCACCACTAACCGGATTCCCCTATTGAGAGTATACCCTTCAGCCCATAGAGTGAGTAGTTATTAGCACAGCAACACAGTGGAGCTAACCAACACCACTATTGACCACTAAGTTTGCCTGGAAAGGTTAATGCAGCATCCGGCCATGTCTTTAATCACTATCTGCGACTGATTTCTAGCTCCACTATTGCCCACTATTGTTTGTTTTCAGTACTACAATAGCATAAATGTTTATTTTTTTCTTAACTTGTGATCCTAAATGATTAATTATGCTCATGATTTAGAGTTACTCCAGAGTCTCTCCAGCGTGTGCACGTGTGGTAGAGCAAGGCACAAGAGAATGTGCTACTGCGCTGTTTCCAACTCTGTTTTACCCTCCGAGTAAAATCACGTGCTGGCAGCATGTGCACTAAACACAGCATCCGAGCAGGCCAGCGTCTGCAGGCAACAGCCCAGTGTCACTGGATGTATTTCTCCTGCTCAGTGTGCATGACTGTGTGTATAAAGGCGTAGGTGTGTGTGTGTTTGTGCGCGCACATGCATGTGACATGCATGTATTCTGCATCTGGCTGCGCAGTCATGTGTCTGTGTGTTTGCTTTTCATGGACAGGCTGATGATTTGGACAGACGTGAGTGGGTGGATAGATGGATGGATGTGGCCTTGCCTTCTGCGGGGGTGACATTGGGCCCTTGGGGGTTTACTCTGCTCCCCCCACTCGCTCTGTTTCTGACTCTTTTCCTCCCTTTTTCCTTTCCTTTCCTTTGTAACTCGCCCCCCTCCTTCCATCCCTCCTCCCTCTCTTTTTTTCTCTAGCTCCTCCCTTTCTGTCTCTCAGCTGAAGGAGATTGAGTCACGGCGCTGCTGCACGTGCCAAAGGCAGCCCGCAGCCAATTAAGATCCGACTCTGAGGTGGGGGTTCCCTTCCACGTGAGGCATGGAGGACAGGGACAAGGCTGCTGGAGGAATCTCCTGCTCTACACACACACACACACTCAAAAACACACTGTCAGCATCCTTCTCTGCTACTCTATTCTCAGTGATACCAGCCCAGCTTTCACTATTGTGATTTAAAAAACAGCCAATTACTAGAGACACAAAGCATTTCAGTAATATAGTTATCAGTCTGTTACATCGCAGGGATTGATTTCCACCCCATCTGCGCCCATAACCGATCTTCACTTCCGATTCACGCTCCTCCAATTACAGCGCGGGCTCAGCAAACCCAAAGCTCGCTTGTGAGAAGCTCAGATGAGGCCAAATCAATAGAAGACGCCCTCAGCGATCGCCCAGGTTTGCCTGCAACACACGTGCTAAAGTGGAAGTACCCATGCCAACCTCCCAGCGCGGCGAGCTATTAAAAGACCTTCGCAGCACACACTGCCAGTCAATATCCTCCAAATAGCTGTTTTATTTAGCTATCAATAAAGAGCCGCACGCAATTTCCTGGAAAACACGCCTTCAGTAACACATGTGCTAAGATCAGCTGGTTGAGCAAACAGTCAACAAACGGGGACGGACGCTCAACAGCAGGTTAATAATGCATGGAGAGAGATAGAGAGACACGAAAAACACAGACACAAAGCGACAGCAATAAATAAACACTTATTGACCAAAAAAATTAATAAAATAAATAAAATTGGAGTTTTTATATATGTGAATGTAATAACGCTATATGTGAGTGATCCAAAAAAAAGTAAAAGAAAATGTTTTTTTTTGTGGGAAAACGGAGGAGGCTCCAGTATTCTGATACATATCTGAATGAGACATTGCAGCATTCTGACTATTTGCTACAATTCCTGGTGCCACATTGTTTTGTAAAAAGAAAAAGAGAGAGAGAAAATAGCAAAAGAGATAAAGGAGTGTTGACACAAAAAGCAAGTGAGAGAAAATTACTGACAAAAAGAAAGAGAGGTACAAAAAGAGAGGTAGAGTAGTGACAGAAAGCTAGAGAGCGAGAGCTATAAAGGAATCCACATAGTGAAGAAAGAGATAGAGAGTAAAGAAAGAGAGAGATACAAAAAGAAAAGAAGTACAGAAAGAGAGACAGAGAGTAAAGAGAGATACAAAAAGAAAAAGAAGCACAAAAAGAGAGACAGAGAGTAAAAGGAAGAGATATAGAGATACATAGAGAGGTGTGAGGGTGAAAGCGATAAAAAGTAAAAAAAAAAAGATGCAGATAGAAAAAAAAGATTGATGGATGAATAGACAAGAGAGTGGGAAACAGAGTGGAAGAAAGAGCGAGAAACAGAGCAAGAGAGAGAGAGAGAGGGAGAGAGAGAGAGAAAAGAGGGAAAATGCCACTGTTTGCTTTCATCTTGAATTTTCCGTGCTCATGCTCAGCCGGGCTGTTGTGTTTACACGCGCAAAGGCCGATTCGCTCGGAGGAAAAGTGACTTTCCACGAGGCGCTGGCACATGACCGCTCGCTTGGGAGCGATGTAAAGGGACATCACCATGCAGCATGTGAGACTGTGACTCATCCCCCACCTCCACCAGCACATCTCAACAGGTCAGGAAGGCAAAAGCAGAGACATTCATTACTCTTCCAGTAGTAGAGGAAGATTAGCAAACCAAATGAGCTTCAGCTCCTCTATAACCAAAACACACACACACACACCCCAGCATATAAATGCACACACTCAGCCAATCACAGTACATCAGTGATGCTTTCTGCAATTATTGCCAATCAGAACCGTGTCCACAAAAACTGAATTTTGTTTTTGCTGCGTGAGAATAATGTGTGCTTCTTCATTATTATTTAAAAAAAAAAAAAAAAAGTGAGTAAACATTCCTGTAAATGAGAGCTGAAGTGGAACTACATTAGAGGCATTACCACACTGCCAACGTTGGAAAACATCTATATATCTCTCTATATAAATAGTGGACTTGGTTACGCAACAGCATAGTCATTAGGAGGCCTACCGTCTGAGTCGATACTGTTGAGGGCGGTGGGGGGGATGATGGACACTTTGCACTGGCCCAGAGGACACTTGCGGGGGTAGATATCCATGCAGGCTGTGTGCACCTGTTCAGACAGAGACACACTCTGAGCTTCAATAACACAAACCTGCCTAGACATCTCACTCAAACACTGTCGCCGGCTCTGCTTCATCCAACAATAAAGGCATCATCTTTAATAACACAGTAATAGTTTAAATTCCACATACAATAAATGTCATACAGCTCTGGGAAAAAATAAGAGACCACTTCATTTTCTGAATCAGTTTATCTGATTTTGCTATTTATAGGTTTATGTTTGAGTAAAATGAACATTATTGTTTTATTCTATAAACTACAGACAACATTTCTCCCAATAAGGCAAAACATATGTTTATATTCATAAAGTTTTAAGAGTTCAGAAATCAATATTTGGTGGAATAACCCTGATTTTGATCACAGTTTTCATGCATCTTGGCATGTTCTCCTCCACCAGTCTTACACACTGCTTTTGGATAACCTTATGCCACTCCTGGTGCAAAATTCAAGCAGTTCAGCTTGGTTTGTTGGCTGTAATCATCCATCTTCCTCGTTTTCAATTAGGTAAAATCAAAGAAACTAATCATTTTTATGTGGTCTCTTATTTTTTCCAGAGCTGTAGGTCAAATTCAGCAATGGAAACAACATTGTTGTCCATAGAATAACGTTAAGAGTCCATGAAAACTTTAATATAGTTTACCATTCATCTGAACAGTTCATGATCCTAAACTGGTGAAAATGTAATGTTTCTTGTAAACATGGAACATTACTTGCTCACAACCACTTCTTTGGTTTACATTCTGGGCTTCTTTAAACTTCTACTTTATTCATTTATTTTTTTATTTAAATTGTAGCCTTGTCCTCCCACACTGTTCTCAGCCATTTCTTTTACAATTTCTGAAAACACTGTTCCTTCCAATTTAGTTTGAACAGAGACATTAATTAAATATTTATTTAGAGGCTTGTTAACTCATAAATCCCACCACCATTCCCATAACTCATTGCTGTTAGCCATTTTCCGTTCCCCACAGTGAATGTTGATCTTGATAAAAATGGTACATGAATTCTGATCTAGCAGACTCAGATTAACTTATTTATTTATTTATTTTTATCTCTGTCACATATGATGAAAACGATCACATTTCCACAGTTCCACTTATAGTACTAGTATAGTATGTGTGAACATAATCTAAATAAATGGTTTGCCTGTCACAGAGATTTCTGGGAAATGAAGTCCTTACCATAGCTTTGCACCATAGACAGCGCCAGTCTTGCAGGCGCAGCACGCTGCCACATGTTTTGTCACACACAGCACACTTGGCACTGACTGGTAGGTTGCCTTCAAGCCACTGGTGAGGCATTGCAATCTATGGAACAAGAAACAAGCATGGAACAGTAGAGGATGTATTAGTGAACAGCGGTGGATGTTCCTACTCTAACTTTCCCTCCTTTCTTCACTGCTGTACTGTCCTGTCTTTGATAATGTCTTTTTGAAGTAAAAGGCTTTGAGGTTTCACTCACCCCGTCTTCATCTTCTATAATATCCTTCCCGATAGAGGCTAGAGTGGTCCATTTACAGTTGTTAGTGGCCCTGACAGCACACCTTTTGTGGGCTTTAAATTTACACACTGCAAAGAAAGAACAAAACATTCTTCAGACCAATTAAATAGCTCTTCTCTGGCACTCTGAATGCTTCTTTTCATCAATAAGAAATAAAAATAAAGAGAACATGAAGTCTCAATAGAAAAACAAAGAGAAACTGGATCAGGGTAATAGATGCTGCCTCGATCTGGATGAAAGTCAAGCAGAAGTGTAAAAGTCAATTATCATAAACTGTGGCGACAGACGACAGTTGGAGCACAGGCTCAAACACACGCTCTGCTGCACACTCTGTTCCGCTGCCCACACCACTGGTGTGGGTGAGGTCCAATAAGCTAATGGCTGGCAGCGCTTTGCTGATTTCCTTCACTAAATTGCATTGCGGCTTTAATCAGATTAAGAATGTTCATCTGGCTGTGTCCGCAATGAGAATTAAGTGGCTGATTGATTGGCTAGCATCCTCCATGGTATCACCACTAGTTCAATACCCACACATGCAAACTGCCCACTAAGCTGCTTTCCAGCGTACACACACATGCACACACACACACTTCATAATGGCATATATCTGCTACTACATACTGGTTTCAGTAACTGACTGATTAACCATTAAAGAAAGAAGCAGAGCTGAGTGGAGACATCTTAAAGCATACAGAGGACAAATATAACATTAAACTAGCTTTATACATCAATACATACCTTACTTTTAGCATTAAACTATTAACTAACTAACGTACTGTATTTTATTTATTAGAAAAATTTAACCTGTCACGATAATTGTTACTGATTTGCTCTACAATATACGGACATGACATCTGTCATTTTTACTTATCAACCACAAACTGTGGTTGCTAGGGGTGTAACAGTACACAAAATTCACGGCTCATAGAAACAAGGGATACATTAAAACATAAAAAGGGAAACATAAAAATAAAATAAATAAATAAAAATGGCAGTTTTGCGTGACCCTGTACTGTGATGGTTTGTAAAGAATACACATACCGTTACACCCTCAGTGTTTACTAAGTAAGGAGATCCCATTTATATCAATAAGCTTGTATGTCAACATTGTTTAAAAAGTGTTTACTGTATTTTTTGAATACTTTATTTACATTTTATATATTACAATTCCAATGTCTGAACATTAATAATTAGAAGCATTTGGTATATTTTTAAAAGGATGTACGTGCATTACTGTGCTACAATTTTATCACTCATATATATTTATATATATATATATAAACTGGCTTAAAAATGACAATACCATCACTTATGACTATAATTTCTGTGACAATGTATAGCTCTGGAAAAAATTAAAGAGACCACTTCAGTTTCTGAATCAGTGTCTCTGATTTTGCTATTCTATAAACCACGAACAACATTTCTCCCAAATTCCAAATGAAAATATTGTCATTTAGAGCATTTATTTACAGAAAATGAGAAATGACTGAAATACCAAAATAGTTGCAGAGCTTTCAGACCTCAAATAATTCAACCTAACCTCAAGTTCATATTCATAAAGTTTTAAGAGTTCAGAAATCAATGTTTGGTGGAATAACCCTGTTTTTAATCCCAGATTTCATGCATCTTGGCATGTTCTCCTCCACCAGTCTTATACACTGCTTTTGGATAACCTTATGCAACTCCTGGTGCAAAAACTCAAGCAGTTCAGCTTGGTTTGATGGCTTGCGATCATTAATCAAATCTACTGACTTTTTTTTTCAAAAGCCTGTTTCACATCAGCAACAACAGCAAGCTGCTGGTCCTCCCGTGACCTGCTGGATCAGGCAGATTTGTGATGACACTGCTAATCATGCCCTCACTCTAACCTTTCCCTGTCAGTTTCAGAGCAGCTCCACCACAAAAAGGTTTCATATTGTTTTCTCTTTCTTGACTGATTCAAGACCAAAGCAGGGCAGGTGTGTGGGAGTGTCTGCGGAAAAGCAAGCGCACCATGTGGAACATACAGAGTGTGCCAAGAGATTTCACTCTCTGCTCGGCTCTCTCTCTCAATAATAGATGAGGCACATCCACTGAAACTGCCGTTTCTAATGTGAAGCCACAGAACGCTTCCTCTTAGCAAAGCCGCACCAGCAATAAGCAGCGTTTCATCCCTCTGCTGCTCTGCACTTCCACTGCAATCCGAGCTCATCCTCTCCCCAAATATTCTCCACCGCTCTGAAAACAACGCTCCGATCGATAAGACTAATGTCATTCTCGGAGCTGTTAGCAAACCATTTACGGACCGTTCCGTAATGTTGAGGGAACGCAAGACTGTACGCAATGCGCGGCTAATGGACAGGATGTCTCTGTCAAATTAGACAGTGAGAAATACAGAGTCTGCCTCTTTTGTTGGGACCCAGGTCGCACATCAATCTTTATTGATCGGCTGGTGCAGGAAATCGAAGGGAAATATAAGCAGCAATTATCGCTCTCAACTCTCCAACCTCTTCAGCCACTCAGAGCTTCCTACGTACTGGCCTTTCTCACACTGCTTCAAAGGATCCTCAACAAACTCCTTAATGCTTAAGGTCACGGGACACAGGGCTGCAGAGTTTGCTAGAAAAACACATTGCTACAGAATGTTCAGTCTTGACACAGGCAGAACACAAGGTTCTGCAACCACGGTATACATTACAGAACACAGCTGCAGTCAACACATGTTTACAGTAGAGAACAAAAACCGTCTTAACTTTTTAATGGAAGCCAATCTAAAAATATTTTATTCCAAGTCTTTTTATTTCAAGTTTTAATAAATTATTTCTAACTTTTAGCTCATTTTCACACTATTTGGAGGGCCAATTTCCCAATCCCTGCTCATATGAACTTCCCCTACACATTAGGAAAGCACATGGCACATTAGCACATGACTTCAATACATGTGAAGCCAGCCACTACCTCTTCTTTAACTGCACCAACGCAGCATCACTGAGTAGCCAACACGCTCAAAGGAAAGTGCCGTATGCCCAGCTCCGATATATCAGCTAGCAGATGCCTGTGCTGACCAGCATTACAATAGGAGGGATGTGAGGAGACAACACCAATACTATCCCACCCAAAGAGGGCACGCCCTTGGATTATGGTGACAATCCCTTTGTCCGCTAGACCACTTCCTTTTGAGTGTCTTTTTGCAGCATTCCTATTGGTCCATTAACCCTGCAATTTTGAGAAAAAGTTAAGAAAAACTGCCAGATTTACAGAAATGGAGACACAAGGTTTTTTGTGGTATTCACAGTATGCATGAACTGGTTACTTACTATTGGTACTGCTGCCAAAAGGGCAACTTTACGAGAGAAAGGAAAAATATATATAACTTTCAATAAAGGTCAATGTAAAGAAAAAAATCCTTCCAAGCTGTTAGGATGTGTTTATACTTGTCAATTTTGTTTAAATTATAATGAATGCTGGTGCAAACCAGGACTAAAATATAATAATGTATAATTGTTTTTTTGTTTGGTCCAGATCAAGGAAGCTGAACTCCATTTATCATGATAACTACCTGATTAATATGCAATCAAACGTGTTAAATATTCTTTATTCTTTATTGTATATTATTATTCATTTGTCTGAATCAAACCTTAAGTGCAGAATTCAGAGTTTTCTGCAGAGTCCTTCAGGCAGCAGTGTAATGGAATCTCAAAAACAGCGTTCAGCTGTAGTGATATTAACGAGATGTTCCAACATCTGAAATAAGATCATCTCCTCACACTGAGGTATAATTAATACTCTTGAGGACCTGCTGCGTGAGGCGCACGCTGAGAAACACTGCAGATTGTCCCTTAATTATTATCGTTCTGCAGACCACTGAGACACCAGGGAGAGTGGCCAGCAGAGTCCACACCAATCTTCATTTTTCTTTGTTTTGGGTAAGAATAGCTCATTAGTGCTGAATTATGGTTGTTCGGCAAAGTGGCACTTAATGCTTTTATCGCGTAGGCATCGATGGCACCACCAAAATCAATCATTTTCTTAAAAAGAGCACTTTTTTGGTGCCAAACGATTCATCCGAAACCCAGAACATTATGATCTGAAGGGTTTAGAATGCGGCGTTCGAGGCGTACGCATGGAAAACCTGTAAATTTCCAACTGGCATCATAATAATGAGGTCCGAAGGTTTATGTGCTTCAGCGTTGGAAGCAGTGTTTAAACAGGCTTTTACCCAGTGTCTAATGAATGCAATAAGTTTCCACATGAGCAAAAATAGACCCTAGTTAAAACGAAACCCTGTTGATTACTGGTCATGGGGATGAGCGTGATGCTATTCCGGGGGTTTTGCAGGAACCGCTGACAAGCTGAGGTGTTTAATAAGTACCATCTGCATATCTCAGAGACTAATTAGCACTATCTTTCCACATGAGTTCAGCCCATTAACATAATGCATGATACTGGTGAGGGTATTTTTAGGGGGCGAGGGCTTTAATCTGCCAGCAGCTTCTTTGGGGTGCTTGCACCGTGGATCAAGACAATACACACAGTACAGTTCACCCTCACATATGTGCACAAACAGTGACACAAACGCACAAGCTGTGAGACTTCACCACTGCTAATTATCACTCGCATTCTATTTTTCACCACAGAGTATTCTTTTCTCTCAGTACAGTCATATGGTCCCACTCCTGTTCAAATGACGTCATTAATGATTTACGGATTTGATTCTTTAAGTAAAGAAAAAGTACAAATTACATTTAAATATTTTAATTTAATACACATTATTTTGCTTGATGTACAAATTAGAGAAAAATAAAATAGAACACTTTTACAAATTTACGATTTACAAATATTATCTCCCACTTTTTAGGCTGTTATTTATTTAGTTCGTTTTTAGGTTAATTCAACAAATAATGCTCATTAGCTACATTTTAATGTTTGTTTCCTGTAAAGACACTTAAACAACTCAGCAAACTATTTATTTAAATCTAAAATAAGTCTTTAAAACATTTGCATACAACTGTACACCATATATAACTCTACTAACTATGGGGAATATGAACTTAAATTGATATGATTTATAACCTTTTCCAAATCCTGTCAATAAACAAACAATCCATAAACCAATTAAATCCATCTGACAAACTGACAGATTGACATTAATGGATATTGGTATCATCAGAAAATCCTGGATTAAATATCAGCGGGGAAAAGTGATAAAACCAATCCAATAATGTAAATCCAGCCTTGACATAGCACACAATCACACAGGGTGACATCATATAATTAGATGTGTGTTTTCCCTGCAGAGTAGGCGAGTGTGTGAGTAGTGTGAATAGGATAATGTACCTCTAAAGTGCTGATCTAAAAAGTGAAGTGCTTCAATTAAAAATGACTCATTAAAGCAGCATTATGGGATAATTGGCTCTTTCTTGCTTCCACGCTCCCCTCCATTCGGGATGGAGAATTCCCGCTTTGAGACACCCCAGCTGGGAAATGCAGAACATTTCATTGAAACTGAGTGACGCAGCAAAGTAATAGAGGATTTTACAAATATTTTCTAAATATTAGTCTTATTTAGGGATATTTAGCATTACACAGTTCTTAGAAGTGTTTTCCTCCCACTTCATCAAAGTTACATAGCGCAGTTAGCAGCATGCCGACCATGGATTAGCAACAATACAGCTGCTGTTCTGCTTAGTACAGGACAGTGGAGCACATCTTAATGATTTTGACCTTGTTAAGTTAAGGTAAAATGCGCTTTTAATTTTTTTAATTTTTATAATGACAAAATACAGCTCTAAAAAAAGACCACTTAAAAAATATGAGTTTCTTTGATTTGACCAAATTGAAAACCTCTGGAATATAATCAAGAGGAAGATGGATGATCACAAGCCATCAAACCAAGCTGAACTGATTGAAATTTTGCACCAGGAGTGGCATAAAGTTATTCAAAAGCAGTGTGTAAGACTGGTGGAGGAGAACATGCCAAGATACATGAAAACTGTGATTAAAAACAGGGTTTTTCCACCAAATATTGATTCCTGAACTCTTGTTATTTCAGCCATTTCTCATTTTCTGCAAATAAATGCTCTAAATGACAATATTTTTATTTGGAATTTGGAAGAAATGCTGTCTGTAGTTTACGGAGCTACAAAAAAAAAAAAAAAAAAAACAATGTTCATTCTACTCAAACATATAACTATAAATAGCAGAGAATCATAGAAACTGATTCCGAAACGGTATTGGTCTCTTTTTTTCCAGAGCTGTATAATTGAATCTGTATTGGTAAATACTTATCGAAAGACCAACATCTAAAGATATTTGTGTTTAGATATTATTTAATGTCCTATATTTGATATGTGATATATGTCCATATATTTTTGGGCTCATTACAGTATGCACACTATGCATCATTTTTATGATACGACAACAGATAGGACAACACAGTATCGTCTTTTACAGCAGTATGCCGCCTCCAAACCCCAGCCTCTACTGCATCTTCCTCTTTCTCTCTCTCTCTCACACTGAGCTCCACAACTGTGGATCTGCAGCTACAACCTACTGTATGTGGCTGAACTGAAAACGGGCACTCTGCTCAGGAGGGACAGCGAGCACTAAACCACAGCAGGGAGGCATGGGTGAAATACGGCATCCATTATTAAACAGGTATTAGCATACAGAGTGCTGAGAGAGATATGAGAACAGGAAAAAAAAAGGAGAGAAAGAGACAGACAGACTTGGACTTGGCACCTACCTTCACACGAGAGGCCATGAGAAGTGACCCCTGAGAGGCTGTCCCTGCAGACGTTGCAGAAGGTGGGGCGAGCGTGGGAGCAGGCATACCAGTTGTGCATCCCTGAGAAATGTTCCACATTAAACTGTGCCGTCTAGCAAAGGAGAAGTTAAGACAAATTGGCAGACTTTTTCGGAGCCCCTGGAAAGAAAGGCACTTTATAACATGAAGGCTTTATAACGAGCTATGGCTTTATTATTGTTTTTTATTATTTTTTTATTTTTGCAGTCTAGGGCATCCTTCCAGCAGGCGGATTGTGCATGCGGCTGCTGGAAGCAAAAAAAAAAAAAACACACCCGGCTGCCTCATCAGTGTGAGGAGCAGTGATCCATATACAGTGCAGTACAACACCACTGAGCGCGCTCGCTCCAAGAGCCCAAGAGCTGTGGCCACCACAGACTTTTAACACTTTTTTTCTTAAAAATTTGATATCCCTCCCCAATTAGAGACATCAGTGGAATCAGTTTTAGTACAATCTCTCTCAGATCAAGCCGTGTAAAAAACTCCACAGGTGAAGCTCCAGCTCTCAGGAGCTTGTTTAGAGGACACCGTGGCTTTGAGATGTGCGCCTTAATTATCAAGACTAAATGAGAGAACAGCTTGTGCCCCACTTGGCAGATGTGTGGGTGCGGGGTGCAGGCTGAGAGCGGGGGCTCAGGGTGTGGTATTGCAGAGCAGAGCATCAGGGCTTATGTAATCTTTTTTTTTTCTTATTTTTCCTCCCCTTCATCAGTTTGTTTTATAGGGAAAACAGCATTTTTTTTTTTTTGGTGGAAAGCGCTAACAGAGGCTAATTATCATCTGTTGACAGGATGCATGTTCTATAAATTTCAAATGAAGTCATGATAAAGGCATGCTTTGATGATATACGGGTGAATCACATTTACTGGTACGTAACTACATCGTTAACCATATATGGAATAATTTGGCTAATTGGCGTATTTTATTATTTTGAATTAATGATTTTGAGGTTTATCATTTTAGGAGCAAAGATGACGAGGGGAGGAAAGATGTAAATTAATTGAATTATTATCTTATTGGAAACATGTATAGAACACATACTGTACATATACACATGCACACTGCACTGTACTGTAACACTGAGTTTGCTGAAATAACAGATTGGACCTTGCTATTAATCTATTATTATATATTATAAGTCCACTAATGATCAGTGATGATTCTGTAGCATGCTTGTTTTTTTTGTTTTTTTTTTGATAGAAATGCATATATATATATATATATATATATATATATATAAAAATCATGCACTTCACAAACACACCAATTATATCAATATCACACATCAAACAAGCTTGAACATACGATGTACAGTAACATTAACAGTAAGGCATTTGAAACACATATTTAAACATTTGAAAGCTTCTCTTGCTTCTCTTTACTACATATATCCCGCATCCAAGTTCACGACTCAAGCTCCTCATCAGCTCAACATCAACTCCGTCGCATGACAGAACGCAGGACATGTGCAGCAAATAGAGAGAGAGAAAGAGAGAGAGAGCGAGACATGCGCTCCTTACCTCGTAATGCTCTCTAGACTGAACCGATTTTAAAGAACTGATCCAGTCCTCCATCTCTTTTCTGTTCTCCGCGCACAGGATGAGCCTTCGAAACGGAGTAATTACCTACAAGAAGAGAGAAAGCGTAAGAGTAAGAGACAGAGAATAGACAGAAACAGAGAAAGGAGAAAAAGAGAAAGAAAGACAGAGAGAGAGAGAAAGATCCAGGCAGATGAACCTGCTGGCTTGCTTGCTTGCTGGCTGGCTTGCTGCCTATCTCAGAGTGAGGCTGAGGACGAGTCCCCTGTTCTTAAAGCTGAGAGTCAGGACACCCCCTCCACGCCCCCTTCCTCTCCCCTCCCGCCTCCTCCAACCCCGCGCTCCCTCTCTCCTCAGCGCCACTCCGCCAGCCCGGCTTGAGTGAGATCCAGGCTGACAGGCGGAGCGCCTCGGAAAATGCTAAAAGCCTGTTTCATAACAGGAGCAGCCTCCGCACTAGCGCTCCAGGAGCAGACTACCCTTGTGCTTTTAATACACCTATTATTTATTGATCACACACCGCTTCAGCATCCCCTTCCACTTACAGGCAGCACCACGCCAGACCCCACACCACCAGCGTCCACGGGGACCACGCATGAGATCACCATTACACACTGTTCTCAGAGTTACAGGACATTCCGTACACCGCAATAACATGACATTACCTATACCGCAAACGCAGAGTGTCTATAACATCGTCTATATCACATCAGTAGAGTGTCTGTAACACAATCTATACTACAACAGTAGAGTGTCTATAACACTATCTATATCACAACAGCAGTGTGTCTATAACATCATCTACATCACATCAGTAGTGTCTATAACACTATCCATACCACAACAGCAGAGTGTCTGTAACACAATCTATACTTCAACCACAGTGTGTCTATAACATCATCTATATCACATCAGTAGAGTGTCTATAACACTATCTATACCACAACAGCAGTGTCTATAACATCATCTATATCACAACAGCAGTGTGTCTATAACATCATCTACATCACATCAGTAGAGTGTCTATAACACTATCTATACCACAACAGCAGAGTGTCTATAACATCATCTATATTACAACAGCAGTGTGTCTATAACAACATCTATATCACATCAGTAGAGTGTCTAATACACAATATAGACAGCAGATTATCAATAACACAATATAGAACAAAACAGCAGAGTATCCATAACACTATATGGAACACAACAGCAGAGTGTCTATAACATCATCTCAATCACAACAGCAGAGTGTCTATAACATCATCTCAATCACAACAGCAGAGTGTCTATAACACAATCTATACTAGAACAGCAGAGTGTCTATTACACAATCCATACCGCAACAGCAGATTATCAATAACACAATATAGAACAAAACAGCAGAGTGTCTTTAACACAATCTATACCAAACCAGCAGTGTCTAAAACATCAACTATATCACAAGCAAAGTGTCTTTAGCACAATCTATACCACAACAGTAGAGTGTCTATAACATCATCTCAATCACAACAGCAGAGTGTCTATAACATCATCTCAATCACAACAGCAGAGTGTCTATAACACAATCTATACTAGAACAGCAGAGTGTCTATTACACAATCCATACCACAACAGCAGAGTGTCTTTAACACAATCTATACCACAACAGCAGAGTGTCTTTAACACAATCTATACCACAACAGCAGAGTGTCTATAACACAATCTATACCGCAACAGCAGTGTCTATAACATCATCTCAATCACAACAGCAGAGTGTCTTTAACACAATCTATACCACAACTGCAGAGTGTCTATAACACAATCTATACCGCAACAGCAGTCTATAACATCATCTCAATCACAACAGCAGAGTGTCTATAACACAATCTATACCGCAACAGCAGAGTGTCTATAACATCATCTCAATCACAACAGCAGAGTGTCTTTAACACAATCTATACCACAACTGCAGAGTGTCTATAACACAATCTATATCGCAACAGCAGTCTATAACATCATCTCAATCACAACAGCAGAGTGTCTATAACACAATCTATACCGCAACAGCAGTGTCTATAACATCATCAATATTACAACCACAGTGTCTCTAACACAATATATACCACAACAGCAGTGTCTATAACATCAACAGCAGTGTTTTAACAACATTTAAAATAACCTATACAACCACAACAGACTGTCTATAACATAACCTATACTTCATCCACAGAATATCTATAACATATTCTATACCACAACAGCAGAGTGTCCATAACACTTTACAGACCAACACAGCAGAGTGTTTATAACATTAGCTAAATCACATTAGCAGAGTGTCTATAGCACAATATAGATCTCAACAGCAGAGTGTCTATAACATCAGCTATATCACAATAGTGGAGTGTCTATAACACAATATAGACCAGAACAGCAAAGTGTCTATAACACAATATGTATTTCAAAAACAGCCTCTATAAAATCATCTATATCACAACAGCAGTGTGTTGATAACACAATATAGATCACAACAGCAGTGTCTATAACGCATTATATACCACAACAGACGAGTATCTATAACACAATATAGACCACAACAGCAGAGTGTCTATGACAGCATCATGTATGCCACAACATCAGTGCGTACACGATGTACAACACAACAGCAGCAGGTCTGCAAAATAATCTATACCACAACTGCTGTATGTCTATAATTTATTTCTACACCATAATGGCAGTATTTTATAACCTAATCAATGCCATAACAGCAGTGCTACTCTAACATAATCTATATCACAACAGCATGCACCCATAATGTGTTTTTTTTTTTTACCACAAATGCTGTGTCTATAGCATAATCTATACCATGACAACCCATGAAATATTGTATTTTGTTCTCATGTCATTCCTTAACATATTTAAATCTTTACATTTCTTAAAAAATGTTTCTCTTAAAAGGTTGTCTATCATATCACGCAGTTATATTATCATTGTATGTCGGTGGCATAAAATGTCCAAAAAAATCTTTAAAAATATTTGCTTTTTAAATATTATACTAAATCATAAATCATCATCCTAACACTCATGCAAAATGTAAATAGTCATGAAAATAAAGAAAATGCATTGAAAAAGAGAAGGTGTGGCCAAACTTTTGGCCTGTACTGTATGAGTGAAGATTAGGGTGGGCGATATGACCCTAAAATAATATCATGACATTCACTGTATTTTCAAGATAACGATACTCTTGGCGATATGACGGAAAACTTAATTTAAAAAAAATATACAAATACACTACTGCAACAAAATGAAAATTTAATTTTATTATTTCATACATATTGAACACTCTTAACTGAGATATTAAAAAATACAAGAATTTTATCAGGTTTGTAACAGAAGTAAACGATCCAGAATGTCATGATACTAATAACACACTCCAAATATCTCCATATACCCAGGACTGAAGTAAAATAAATGATACTGGATAGATATAATCTGTTTCTAGTAGATACAGCTCTGGAAAAATTAAGATACCACTTCAGTTTCTGAATTAGTTTTTCTAATTTTGCTATTTATAGGTATGTTAGAGTAAAATGGACAATGTTGTTTTATTCTATAAACTACGGACCATATTTCTCCCAAATTCCAAACAAAAATGTTGTCATTTAGAGCAGTTATGTGCAGAAAATGAGAAATGGATAAAATAACAAAAAGATGCAAACAAAAAATGTAAATAATGCCAAAAATATATATATATTTTCATATAGTTCATATTTGTAAAAGTTTTAAGAGTTCAGAAATCAATATTTGGTGGAATAACCCTGATTTTTTATCACAGTTTTCATGCATCTTGGCATGTTCTCCTCCACCAGTCTTACACACTGCTTTTGGATAAAATTTGATGGCTTGTAATCATCCATCTTCCTCTTGATTGTAGTCCAGAGGTTTAACATTTGGAAAAATATCATTTTTAAGTGGTCTCATTTTTTCCAGAGTTTTATGTATTGGAAAATGGGAACAGTTTTTATTTTTAAGCAAAAAAGTAGTACCCTGATGTGATAATTCGGGGGGAGTGATATGGCATGATATTGCAGGATATATTATTATACAATATTAAAAAAGATTGGTAATATTATGTCTATGATATGATATAATATGGCACACCCCTAGTGAAGATCAATCATAATAAATATAATATTATGAAATATCACATACACTACAGCTACACTTAACACTATCTTTGTGTCCTTTATCTATAGCCAATCCAAACATTAACTCAATTTTTACTGAGATTTAACCAGTATTTGTTGCTCTGTTAAACAAGATGAATTACACCAACTAAGGGTGGGCGATATGGCCCTAAAATAATATCACGATATTTCATGGTATTTTCGCGATAACAATATTCTTGACGATATAACAAAACACTGAATTACAAAAAAAAATCAAGAATACACTACTGCAAGTAAATAATATTTAATTTTATTATTGTATACGATATGATATTGCACACCCCTAACTGAGATAGTAAAAACAACAAAAAAATTGATCAGATTTGTAACAGAAGTCAATGATCAAGAATGTCATGATAATAATAATGCACTACAAATATCTCCATATATGCAGAATTAAAGTAAAATAAATGATACTGGACAGATACAATCTGTCTCTAGTAGATATATAATAACAAATGAGAACAGTGTGAATTTTTCTTTTGATAAAAACAGCAAAAATGCTTCAGGGAATACTTCAGGGTATAACATCGGTTACGATATTCCAAAATGTTGGCGATATTATCGCGTATGATACGATATGGCACACCCCTGACACCAACTCTAACCAACATTATCACATGACCTACTAAAACAACAACGTAACTTATGGAACATCCCTGTATTTATTTTGACCAAGTCCTAAATCCGCCTTAACAGCTGGTATTGCAGGGTCAATCTGCTCTGAACTGCTCCTATAGAGGTGGTCTTTAATAGTAGTCTCCTCCTGGAGAGATACCTTCCTCTAGCTTTCATCTCCAACACATTTCAAACACCCCACTTAGCCAATCAAGAACTTCAAGAACTTTAATCAAACAGTTGTATGAAGTCAAAGCCCACAAGAGGGTAGCTCTGCAGTAACAGTACACTGCAAAAAACAAAATCTTAGCAAGTGAAATTTTCTAAATTTAAGGCAATTACTAGAGGTGTGCCAAAAAATCGATTCACATAAGAATCTTGATTCTCATTTACTACGATTCAGAATCGATTTAAAATGTCCCAAAATCGATTCTAAGGTCCAATCCCATTTCTTCCCTTGGCCCTACCCCTACCGAAGCGTTTTTCGCTCCGCCTCCCACTGCCCAAAGCGGCAAGTGGGAGGCGGAGAAAGCGATTGGCTGCGCCGCCGTAGTGTGTAAACGTACCGTCACCCCTAAGGCGGGTAAAGGATAGGGCTTGTTCAAACAGAGATCTTCCAGACCCACACAGAGCGTAGGTGTATGAGAATTACCGGTAAGATGGCAGAACAAGCACTATATTACCTTAGATTAACGTGTAGTTTTAATGTTTTATGGCAGAATGCTTCATAACAAGCATAAAAAAGATCGCTAGTAGTTCGTTTCAGTAACTGTTAGCTAGCTAACTAGCTAACTTTCCAGTTCCACCTTAAATAATGCAACAGGTGGCAGCGGGCTGCAGCATTTAAGGCGGAACAGAAAAATAAAATAAGCTAATCAGAGCTAATTTCAGCTCCCCATCACAGAGGAATTAAGTAATGGACAATATGAATTAATTTCTCCACCTCCTGCCCCCTTTCTGAAGAAATACAACGGCCTAAAATTAACTAGTTAATCAGCAGCTGCTCCTGAACTTTAGCGCTCCACTGCTATCATCACATCAGCCCAGCAGCGTCACCTACACACCACCGCTAGTAGCCTGGTAATAAAGCAGTGTTATTTATTATTTATTTATTGTTCATTGACAAACGTCATTGTGATATCCCAGTAATTCCTCTGTCACTGAGGACCCACATTCCTGCACATTTTATTGTTTTTGTAACACATTACCTGCTCCAGGACCAGTGTATATTATGGAGGCTTTTTTTCAATAAGATTCATAAGCCAGAAGCAGAAATTTGTATAATTCAAATCGTTTTGAATCAAAAATCGATTTTGAATCGAATCGTGGCCCCCAAAATCGGAATCGAATCGAATCGTGAGATAGTAAAAGATTCCCACCCCTAGCAATTACTCTTATTTTCTTCTCTGATAAGACTTTTTGACTTACTAAGCATTGTAAGAGTTAGATTATTCAGCTTATTTTAAGGATAATTATCTGAATTATTCTTACTTAGAATTTGTACTTTATTTTAAGTAATTTTAACTCAAAATAAGCACAATCAAGCAGCAATCAAGTTATTCTGATTCTTGTGTCCAAAAACAGTGACTTTTTTTTGCTTAATTTAGGTGTTACTTCACTCATTTTGAGACTTTGCCATTGCTTTTTGTTAGAAATCTTACTAAGAAAATTTTGCTTACCCCATTGGCAGATTCTTTTGCTCAATATACATATATTTGTCTTAATTTGCATATATTTTGTCTTGTTTTTGCCAAAGGATTTTTTGCAGTGTACTGGACAACACTGTTCTAGAAAGCTGGGAAATAGATTTAATTTATACCAGCAATAAAGATAACAGCACACAGCTAACAAAATCCATCTGCTCATAATACAAGTGTCTCAATCACAAGTTCAAGAAGAAGCTTCATGTGTTTTCTTAAAATAAGCCATCAGCCATAACCATCTGGCAGGAGCAGGAAATAAATGGCGCATTACTGTTGCGGGCCTGCATGTGACACTGGTTAGAAGAGTGCTGCATTTATGGACACGCTGAACCACAATGTTACGTAACCAAAACAAATGCATTCTCTCTAGTACATGAAATTTCCCATTACTGTTACTGATCTGTGTGTGCACTTTTGCGCTGCCCTCAGTTTGTGCTTCATGAGGCTGATTAGATAGAAATGGGAGGAGAAGGAAAGAGTGCAGAGCGCATGATATGGAGTGGTGTGGAGCAACACAGATCAAAACAATGCTTCTGCAACACAATCTGCTGTACAACAGTTGCATTTTTATAATAATTATTATTAAAAAACGGCAATAAAAAATGAAATGTATATATATCATAATCTGTACCAAAAAAAGCAACAGCACTATAACAGGATCTATAACTAAAGCAGTGACTTTATAATATAATTTAGGACAGTTTCTATACAAATATTCTATACAGTTTCTATAAGGGTCTATATTACCCTTAATAACAAAACAGCATCGCCAGCAGCAATGCAACCTACAGAATATATAGGGTGGGATTAGAAATATACTCATTTAAAGTTAAGTTTAGTCAAATTAAAGCAAATTTCAGCATGTATGGTTAAAATATAAAGAAGAGGTTAAGGCTTTGTTTGAAAGTAAAAACTAAATCAGCAAGTAAAATGATCAAATTTTATTCTTTAATCTTATTTTTTTCTCTGACAAATTTTGTCATATCAAGTGTTAGATTATTTAGCTTATTTTAGGAATAATGATCTTAATACATATAACTTAGAATTCTCACTTTATTTTAAGTAATTTCAACTAAATGGCATAAGTCAAGTTAATCTTATTCTTGTGTTAAAATTTCAGCCAAAAAAAAATAGATTTTTGCTTGATTTATTCTTCCTTCACTCATTTTGCGCATTGTAAGAAATCTTACTAAAAAAAAGATTATTTCCCAATTGGCAGATTTTCTTCTAAATGTAAGTATATACGTCTCAATTTACCAATATTTTGTGTACTTTTACTTTGGATTTTTTGCAGTGTTATTATTTAAAGTATGATGTGATGAACAGTGAGGAAGAGAAGAATTCTGTCACACATTAAATTATATTCACCTGTTAGCTATTCCTCTCTGATGCGTTTTTGAGGAGTTCATTGACCACAGGGTGGTGAGTTTGTATTTTCACTAAACGTTTTGAATTCTAACAAGTGTTGCATAGTAAAAAGGTACCAAAACAGCAATGTCACTGTATATCATAGCTAGCGTATAACACAACAATCATATAATCTATCATCTAAAACTGCAGTGCCTTACTAACATAATGTATTCCAAACTGTTTAAATACTGTACCAAATCAGCAGAACTACACAGTGTCTGCTCTGTGGCAACAAGTGCAAGTGGCCTGCAAAATTTTGAGTTTTTACCTTTTTAACCTCTGCAGTTACACTAGTGATGAGTTTTCTGTACCGTGGCGCAATACAAATAACGATGGCTGAAATTCATAAGCTAATGTAGGAGTTGGAGCTCACAGCTGTTGTTTCTTCTACTAAATTTCCGCAACAATAGAAAGACATCTCTTTCTCGTTATTACAATACTAGGGGAGAGGTCATTAACCAGCCTCTCTGAGAGATAGTAAAGGAGCTGTGCTCGTTCACATCTTCTGTATCGCTCAATCTCTTCTTACACCTCTCTCTCTCATCCTCTTCATCAGAAGCTATTCAAACCACATTTGAGTCATTAAGACTGTCTATGTTAGGCACTTGTTAATATGGACTGATATCATGGAACAGCTCCCTCTACTGTCACATCATTTGACAGTGACAGCTTTCAAAGCAATGCCTGGCAGAAGGGAGCTATCTTTTTCAAACAAACAAACAAACAAACAAACAAATAAATAAATAAATAAATAATAGCGTATTTGCAATGCAAGCTGGGATACACAAGACTGTTTAAGGCATATTCTCCAAATTACGATGTCACGGCCAGCTGAGGAGGAGATACAAAACAGACAAATTAGTTTTATGCCTTTGTAAAAGGATACATATAAGTCTAAATAAAGCACATTTGAGTTTTTTTACTCTAAAACATTGTCCCAATCTAAAAAAAGAAAGAATAAATGATTTCTCTCTAAAGAGAGAAATTCTGATATACAGTTATTCATTGGCAGGGCTAATTTCCTGCTCTCCTGTGCAGCTGCTGCTGCTGTTGTGCAGTGCTGAAAGCAGTGACCATGCTCCCAGAGATGTGCTCACTTAAGTCATTACTGCCTGCTCCCTACCGCCTCCACAGGCTACAAATGCTCTTGGCTATTTGACAGCAGAGTCATTAAAGCAAAAGAATTAGCAGAGCAGAACTTGGCCAGGGAAAAGAGACAAGCAGGCATGCACCAACTTATACATCAGTTCAATTCAATTACGCCATTACTTGTTGATGCAGTGCTTTAGGACAGAGCGGCTTTGAATTTCAGTTTGTTTTCTGAGCAGAGGGCATAACCTCAACTGCACAACATGCAGATACTGTAATTACAGAATGAAAAGTTAAGTTTAAGATGAGAAACCACACTGAAGGGACACAGGATATTACTGTGCTGGATTTAACTTGTAGTACAACTTTCAAATAAACCGATCTCTAAAAAAAGTTATCAGAAGAGATAAAAACTCTATATAACAATATTAAAATGGCTTCTAATTCTTCTCCAACTGCTCTTTAAGGGCCCCAAGATGATCCAAATCCAACACTACATCTACAGTAAAAAGGGGTAGTTTGAGGGTTCTTTAGTAAGTAAGTAAGAATTAGCTAGTAAGGCCCAAACCAATTTTACCCCTTGGCTCTACCCTGATTCTTGTTAGGCTGAAGGGGTAAGTTAGGGGAAGGGACAGGACTTGTTAGCCCTTCATACAAAGATTTTTCAGAGGCACACTTCAAACCAAGGGAAATGAAAATCACTGGTAAGATGGCGGAACAAGCGATCGAACAAACCAACAAACGTATAAAAGTATTTTCCTTGTTAAAAGTGGTAACTAGCACTATATTACCATAGTGTAATGTGTAGTTTCAATGATTTATGGTGAATTCTTCATAACAAGCATAAAAAAAAGATCGCTAGTGGTTTGTCTCAGTAACTAGCTAGCTAGCTAATGTTCCCGTTCCACCTTAAATGGTGCAACAGACAGCAGGAGCTGGAGCATTTAAGGCGGAATGGAAAAATAAAATAAAATAAAAGCTAACTACACTTGAAAAGAAGGGCTAGGAGTTAGTGGTAGGGCCAAGGGGTGAAATGGGATTGGGCCTTAGTACTAGCTCTACATACAATAGTCTTAACTCGCATATTTACAGTATCTGAAGGCCTTTAAGGATCTGTAAGGACCTCTTAAAATGGTTCTTCACATACAAAGATCATGCACAGTAAGATATACTAGATATAAAATATAAGGATGTTTCTTTACAGTTTTTGCTTAGTTAACTCTACATGATTTAAGCCTGGATTGCTAATTGTTGCAGACTGTTTCTTTTTTTTTATTGTTGGCGTTCACTCTGCGCTTACTCAGACGTGTATTGTGAATTCCTGAAAGACAACCGTCTGGGAGGTTTGATATCTGGACCACTCTGCAACTGTTAGTCAAGAGCATTGACTACCTACAGGCAATGGGATTTGCACAGAGAGAGAATCTTCTGCATGGCACTGCTAATTCTTGCAAGACTTTAGTTATTGTGTGTTCTTGTAATAAAGAGCAGCCAGATGAATCTGCAATTTCCCTAGATGCAAAATAATGTGACTCTTTGACCCTGATCGGTCACATAGTGTAAAAGCCAAACCAATTACAGCAAAACTAGTCGTGTGGTGTGACATACAGCATAACAACTTGATGACTCAAAAAGTCATGCAGTGTGAACCAGGCAGTAGAAATGTGTAGACTGTTTGGGACCAGGCTGAATACCAAGGCACAAAAGAAAAAAGATAAAAAAAGTTTTTTTTTAGCATAATGGGTCTTAAACCAGTCCTCAGCAACCCCTAGATTGTACAGATCTTTGGTTTCTGCTAGGGCTGTGTATCAACAAAAAAGCTGAATAAATGAATAGTGCTTTTAATCCAATCAGAGCAGTGGGATCTGAAGACAGCGTACAACACCGCTATCTAGTGGGAGGGGTTTAAACACAACACAAAATGAACCACTGTCTGACACCAACCTTTACATCTAAATATTCAATTATTTAAAACTGATAGTGTGTATTTGAGAATCAATACAGTATTGCAAAACATAATATTGTAATACTTCAATTTTTATATTTATATATTTAATATTTTCTTATACCTCTAGTTTCTACTCAGCTCACAAGACAAAGATCTGGAAAATCAGAGGGTCACTAAAGACTGGATGAAGGAAACAAATTCACTAAAGAACACACTTTTAAAGGACTTTTAAATACTTTTTCGGCTTTTTCATAGGGTCATCCATGGTACCTTTTTATTTTATGTGATGTTGTATGTTGTAAATTTAAAGAAGGGTTCCAAAACCTTATCAATGTCATACAGTGCATACCCAACCTTAGTGATGGTGTTACTCATTTTAACGTTAGTGTTCTAGGGTTGAAGTGTTTAGAATTGTTTTTTTGGTGAACCTTCACCTTAATGTCTTCAATTTAACCAATTAACCGCAATATCTATATAATATTTTTCCAAACAAGAATCCTCTAGTGACTATACTTTCCAAGCAACAGTTTGGATAGTCAATTTAAGCTTGGACAGAGCAGACCATCAACCTCTTTTAGCTTCATTTCATTCCATTTCTTCCTTATAAATGACCGCTTTGCTGAAAGGGAGATAAAATCTTTTCAGCAGAGGCAGTGCTCTTCTGGCAAGTGTCCAGCTCGCTTATGCCCGGGTCTCTGACGGAAGGCTTTAGCAAGATGTGGGAATCTGAAAAAGCCTTCTTTGTAAATAGCAGCCGGTGCCAGTGTGAGGAACTTACGCTATGCTATGTATGGGATCGGTTGCTCTTTACGACCTTAGAAATGACAAGAGGCCTTTGACACATGAGCGTTTAGTGGGAGGAGATGTGGAGTGTCGTTTAGCGCTGGGCGTGTGGAGGAGGTTAGCGGCAAGCCCACACACGGCTCTAATGTTTATTTATACACTCTCCATAGATACTGCAACCCTCAACAACAAGCCCCACAGCCAATGCTACTACTGTACTGCGGAGAGAACTGCACTGCACTGTTTTAATGCGTCTCCTGCAGAGAGAACTTTAAATCTGTATCATATCTGCTGTATTATCACTGATAGAAATGCTTTCCTGGGAGTTTCTTCTCTCTCCCACTACAGCTAGAGGCTGGCACGCTCTTTCACTACAACAAACACAGATCACTCCTATCAATTTCCATTCCTGTCTCGATGCAGCAATCACATTAGCATTCATCTCCACTCGCTTACACAATCACGGACAACTCCCAGAGCATCAAGCCACAGACATCCACTTACTCTAAAAGCTTCTTCAGACACTCTACTCAAAGACACGGGAGTGATTTCTCTTGTTCTTCACCGCTGCAGCTTCTGATTACATTAAAATGGGGTTCAGAGGAGCAGGCAGGCAGGCAGGCGGGCGGGCTGGAGGTTGGAACAGGACGAGGGGACAAGTCGTTTTTTTTTATTTTATTTTTACAGACACTGAGAAAGCAGCAGTGGGCAGCGTGTTTGGGACAAAGAGGAAACCGTTCAAATCCCACAGCTCTAAATCAGCATCAGTGGGAGAGACGCATGGGAAGGTAGTGAGAGCAGAGCTCAGAGTCAGAGAGGGGGTCTGACGACTGGTGTCAGGGGAAAGACCAGCACTTCCTTCAGTAAACAGTAAAGAGTCACTGTCACAGCAGAGAGGCCCTGTGCAACTAATGGTACGATAGTTAAAACTGCACAAGTTCTGCAGAATTCTGATCTCTGCTGGTATGAACACTTGCAGATTTATTCAGTATTCTCTGTGGAATGCATGTTAAAAATGTTACATATTGTGTTAAAATATGTAGAAATATTCAGCACCAGCACATTATTACAGTTATATCAATGAAAAACCATGAAACAATTACTATAATATATTTTTAGAACTATATTTTAGGGATGTGTGATGACATCTGAATTATATCAGTTTTTTTTATCATCAGCATTGACCAATATGGCCAGTATTTTAAACCAATATTTGCTGACATTTTTACTGTATGCCAGAAAAGGACCAAATGACACTGCCCGCACTACTTTTTAATTCATTGATTTAAGTTTATTTAAATGTACTTTTACTACTTTTTATTTTATTTAAATAATTTTAGTGCTTGCCTTAATTAAGTTAAACAATAATTTATACAAAACTATTTTTTTTTTTTGTGATTTGTTGGTATGTCTACAGGAATATTGGTCAATTATCAAAACTGTAGGTTTATACTGAATTGCTATTTCTTAAAAAAGTAAAACAAAAGGTCATAAGCTATTTAATTTATGCAATAGCAGAAATAGTAGTAAAATGTATAAATACCAGCTAAACCTTTTTCCTTTTTCTGTGTTTGGTATTTAACCTTGAGTCGAATATTTAAATAGTTTCGGTTGGGACAAAAATATTCATTTCGGAGCATCCCTATTTTTACAACAATTGAATAAACTGTTATTTCGATTTGCATTTTTCATTATAAAAGGATCCAATACAACTGGCTTAAAACCTTGTTTTATTGACTTACATGAAGAATTAAGTTCTAAAGCCATATTCTTGGTTCTGTTATGTTCTTGCATAATATAGTTATTATATAGTCATAGTCATAGTAATTAAAAGTGTAAAAAGATAAGTGATCATATGTAAACATTCTGACAAAACATGTAATTATTGTTTATTTGGCTAATTTAAAATTTTGGAAGAAAATGTGACATATGAATAATATTTCTAATATGTTTAAATAGGTTTTGTATCATCCTGTGTAATGTGCAAAAAAAATATTAAGTTTGTTTCATTTATGTCACATGAATGTATGTCTTCATCTACATAAAAACAAATGATGAAAAGCTTATTGTAATATACTTATGTGTTTTGAAACTTCCTCTTTATTCATTCACTGTGATGCATTCGTCTGCAAAAGCTTGTAAATGAAAATTCACAGTAATAATAAAAAATACATCAAACATTAAAACTCATGTGCTCTGTAATGGCAATATCAAGTGTGTAATAACTAATTCCCTGTATGTGACACAGTCAAATGTAATAAGTCAGATATCAATAAAGATCTGTGGTAAGCCACACTTCAGAATGTGAATCAGAACTGCACTCTGTGAACTTTCTATCCAATTCAATTTTAAATGTAGTTCTCTCAGGCAGAATTTAATTTAATTGCTTAACCACACAGGAATGTTATTACAGTCAAATGTCATTTGATTTAATTAGCATAAACTAAAACAACAAAAGCTTTATTTTTATCATAAACATTTTCGATATGAACTGTTAATCTCTGCTCCAATATCCATGACTATCACATTAAATGACAAATAAAAACTGTGTAATAAAATGATTACCAAAGAATTACAAACAACATTGCGGCAACAGTGGAAGAAAATGAGATAATGTACTTACTACAAAAAAAAAACAGTCAGGGATATAAACAGTAGTAGTGTGTAACGCCAATTATTTAAAAATGTTCTTGAGAATGAGTTCTTAAAAATGAGTCTTTTCTGAAGTTTCATCTTCATTGTGTCATCATGTACAAAATGGCCGTAGTTCTAATTTCAATTAATTATTATCTACACTGCTCCAGCATTTCCTGTGGTACTGGTGTTGCTCCATTACAACCTTATCCAGAAGCTTTTAAAAATACACACAAAATACTAAATTAACACAGACTACAGACAGAAGACTCTGGAAGTCCAAAATCTGAAAATTATTCAGAATAAGGCTGAGCGATACAGAAAAAATATTGTTTCACAATATCTAAAGACATTTTCACAATATTTATCATCATATTGCAATTTAAAGAAAAAAATATTTACTATACTAGGGCTGCAACTAATTTGTTTTGATTATTAATTATTTAATCATTGATATTCACTTATTTATAAGTTTTTTTCTGCTATGCTTTCCAACTCTGCTTGCTGTGAGCAAGATTCTAGTTCCAATTCAACTTTTTACCTTACCTGCTCAAGTATGCATGCTTGTTTTGTTTCTCTGATTTTGCTATATATAGGTATATGTTTGAGTAAAATGAACATTGTTGTTTTATTCTATAAACTACAGACAACATTTCTCTCAAATTCAAAATAAAAAAACTGTCATCAAATAATGCAAAGAAAACAAGTTCATATTCATAAAGTTTTAAGAGTTCAGAAGTCAATATTTGGTGGAATAACCCTGGTTTTCTATTACAGTTCTCATGCATCTTGGCATGTTCTCCTCCACCAGTCTTACACACTGCTTTTGGATGAACTTTATGCCACTTCTGTTGCAAAAAATCAAGCAGTTCAGCTTATGATAAATCCATCTTCCTCTTGGTTATATTCCAGAGGTTTTCAATTTGGTAAAATCAAAGAAAATTATCATTTTTAAGTGGTCTCTTTTTTTCCAGAGCTGTAAAAGTGTAAATAGTCTTTCAAAGGAAGATAGTGAATAGTTCACTATGAAATTTGGAGTTGATACATTTTTATAATCACACATTGTTGATCATAATAACTAATAATTGAAGCCATGTATTACAGCTATGTAAACACAGTGATTTTTATTATAATAATGTACTAAAATGTGCTGTATGTCATCCAGTTAAACAGTTTAAACAGCTCTTTAAACACCAGTTACATCCATGGATCTTATCATGATATGCTAAAATATTGGAATAGCAGCCGTTCTTCAGATGGTCAGAAAGAATTCGACAACCAAGGAGGCTGTTCTGGAGTAGATAAAGCAGACTAACAAAAAAAAAAAAAAAACCATAATGCCCTATCCAAGGTACTGACCTGAGACTAATCTTAACTGTGCTATATGTATATTTTTGACCATATGATCGTAGTATGTTGATTTCACCTTATTAAAGATGCATTTTGCAATAAAAGTTGAAACAAACCACTACAGTTAGTGTAAACATATTAAAATATTTGTTTTATATTTTTCATTCTGCTTGAACTAATCAAAAAAGAAAAGAAAAGAAAAGAAAAACAATATGAAGTAAAGCATCTCTACTGTCTTGCGTAACATGTACTGAATGTAGTGTTGTACTGCATATAATTAGAACAGCCTCGCTGCACCTCTCTCTCTCTCTTCGTGCCTGCATTATTTCATATGAGCGATGCTGCAGTATTTCCTCTGGGCAAAAGTGATTATTATTTCATTAGATGTGGCCATGTCTATTTATGGATCTGAGTCTATTAACAAAGCCTCACCTTGCTTAACCCAGTGTTGATGATGAATTAGTAAAAGTATGTTGGGAATTATTTTTTATTATTTTATATATATATATATATTTTTTTTTTTCTGTCACGTTGCTGTATTTTACAGCTAAGAGCTGATGTACCACCTGTGTTAATCACACCAGGATAAGCATTAATGTTCATTTCTAAGCCGACGTGACTGGGACCAACTTAACCTTGTAGCTCGCTCTCATATCTAATTTGCTCATATTCATGCTTTTGTACTGGTGCTCTTACTGTACAATGCATAACACTTATTATTAGATAATGATGTATTGTTTGCGCTGTGTAAATGTAAAAACAAAAACAAAAGCAGACCCATTTTCCTAAATTGAGCTAAAAGCTTTGTCTGAGAGTGAATAATGGAGTGTGTCACGTGTCGTCAGAGTGGGAGCTAAAATGCACTTGCTGGAATTCACGGCTTGCCTTCCTCACGTGTACCTCAAGGTGCTCGGCTCGGCTCGGCTCTTCGTCTTCAAATCAGAACAGCCCTCCTCCCAAACATGCACACACACACACACACACACACACACACACACACATATATATATATATATATATCTGCACACAATACAGCACATGCTAACACTGCTAATGAAACAACAGAGATCATCTATTTGTAAGCTAAAACTGGGCAAGATTCCATTCATTCCACCCAGCCAGCAGCTGCAGAGACACCCGTCTGCAGGGAACGGGACACAGCGTTCACACTGTCGTTTCCCCCCAGCATTCTGATGTGTGTGTGTGTGCATGCACGTGCATGTGCATGTAAATCTGCAAACAATGCACTCACCAGCAGCCTGTTCTTCTTAAAAACAGCATTGTCTCATCTACAAATAAGATGCGAGCGTTGCATCCCCTGCACCTATTTACTGTATCTCTCTAAGCATATGTGCATGTGTGTGTGTGTGTGTGTGGAAGTCGCAGCTCTGTCTGTGTCTTACTCTGTCCTTGCATCCCTGCCTGACTGTTCCAGCACCCTCTACCGCATGATGAACTACTGGTAATACAAATACATGCACATACATACTGTATACATCCATGTGCACACACACAAACACGCTAATATAACAGAAACCTTCAGAAATGAAAGGGATTTAGCATTTAAAACATCATTTAAAACACCAGTCTCACTAGCGAATACACATACATACACACACTCTCATACACACACACACACATGTCCCTTTACCGCATGCTTCACTGAGCTTCGTGCTTCCTCTCTATGCCCGGAGCTGAGCGCTCTGCTCTGTCACCACTCTGGACCAGCGGCCAAGTGAAGCGTCATTAAACCGAGTCATTAAAACCAGAGGAAAGCATGGACTCACTCACCTATTGCCCTTCAGTCACTCCATCCCTCTCTCCCTCTCTCCCTCTCTCCTGCTCTCTCCCTCCTCCTACTCCGTCTCCTCTTGTATCCATCGCTCTCTCTCCTGCCTCAGCCCTCCACTCACAGTGCCGCTCCCACCCACCGCGGAGGCGTTCCCTCACTGACGTCACACCGAGGATTTCCTTTTGTTCCTGGAGCAGACCTCAGACTTCTCCCAGCAAGCCCCCTCTCTCTCTCTCTCTCTCTTTCTCTCCCTCTCTCTCTTTCTCTCCCTCTCTCTCTTTCTCTCTCTCTCTCTGCGCCGTGCTATTTTTAGCCACGGAAAACTGCCTGCCCGACTACAAAGAAGCAGATAACCACCCCAAAGGAACTACAGTAAAATGTTTCTCAAAAAGTAGATCATCGCTGCTGTAAACTCAAACGCAGGACTCGTTTACAGGAAAAGAAATAAAACATTGTTAACTTTTTATATAAAACAGTTTAACGAGATTACACTAAAGCTTATTTGCAGCCATTTCTACTGTTTTATTAGACAACTAAACCATTTCTATTGGTTTCATTCATGAACTAAACCATTTAAACTGATTTATTCACTAATCACCAATTATATTGGTAAATTAACACACCATATAATAGGGGTGGGCGATATGGCCCTAAAATAATATCACAATATTTAATCATATTTTCGCGATAACAATACTCTGTGTGATATGACAAAACACTGAATTAAAAAAAAAAAAGATTTCAAAAATACACTACTGAAAAAAAAAATAAATTTAATTTTATTATTGCATATGATATGATATAGCACACCTCTTACTAAGATATTAAAAATATATATATATTAAGAATTTTATCAGATTTGTAACAGTAGTCAGTGATCCAGAATGTCATGATACTAATAATAATGCACTCCAAATATCTCCATATATCCAGGATTAAACCTATATAAATGATACTGTACAGATATAAGACTCTTATATCTAATCATATATAATGAGAAATGAGAGCAGTGTAATTTTTTCTTTTGCCTAAAACAGCAAAAAGGTAGTACCCTGATGTGATATTCAGGGTGGCACAATATTTCAGAGTATAATATCGTTCACGATATTCAAAAATGTTGACAATATTATTGCGTATGATACCATATAGTAAATCCCTACTATACAATTTCTATTGCTTTATTCTTCAACCGAAATTTTTCTATCGCTCATCTGATCTACTGCACAGTTCCCGTCAGTCCATTCATCCACTGAATCATCATTATCAGTCAGTTCATTCACTATACAACCTTTCAAAGGCTTCATTCATTCAGAAAACAATTTCTATTGGTTCATTCTTCCATTGTACAGTTGTATTGCTTCATTTATTCGCTTTACTGTTTCTATAGGTTTATTCATCCACTGTACATTTTTAATTGCTTCATTCATTCGATGAACCATTTCTATTGGTCCATTTATCCATTAAACCATTTCTATTGCTTCGCTCAACCACTGAACCATTTCTATTGGTCCATTTATCCATTAAACCATTTCTATTGCTTCACTCACCCACTGAACCAATTGTTATTGGTCCATATATTCTTTAAACCATTTGCATTGGTCCCTTCATCCACTGAATCATTTATTTTGGTAAATTAATCCACTGACCCTTCAGGCATGTGAAACAAGCTCTTCCTAAATGTTTCCTTAATTTATAGCTATGCAGCAACACAGAGCAGAAATACACAAATACCCCTGAATAGGAAGAATCTTATTCTTAGTCTTTTAGTTGATTCCAATCATCCAACAGCATGTTAACAGCAACTTGCCTATGAATAAAATACGAGCTGTCTGAGTGTTGGATTTGTGTGTCTGTCATCATCATCTAAACTGTAGTTGGTGGATGTAGTTCTATGTTTTGTGTGAAATTTAAAAGTGGGAATGCAGGAAATTACTAGAGACATGTCCACCCTGCCAGACAGCTGTCAATCTTCATTAGAGGGAGATGATGTGTAAACAGTTTGTGCAGCATGTCTGAAAACAGCAGCAAAAAAACAGTATCAAGTACCAGACTAGGGGATTTAAATATAGGCAAGTTTATTTACTAAAACTCTAGGTTTTTTTAAGGCAGTATCACAGTAACGGTGGACTGGACTGACATTTGGTGTGACACACATCATCTCATGTCATATAGAGTACATTTCTACTCAATAAATGATTTTATATAAATGACTTTATATATATAAGCAAAGATGGTTCAGAGTGGTCCATTTATCCACTGGACCATTTTCTTTGGTACATACACTGAACCATTACGTCATTAGATTATATATGGTAGTTGGGATTTTGGGGGGGAGACACAAACAAATGAAAAAAGGTATAAAAAGGTATATATCAAAGAGGAAGCTCTTTAATCAGAAGAGCACTAAAAGCTGCAAACAGCAACTACAGTAAGAGCCACTTTGAATCAATCCCACCATAGCAAAACTGCTCTTTACGCTGAGAGAGAATAAAAGACTTATACTAAAAACCTACTTAATAGCTTGATTTAGTCTGAATTATTGCTTTCGTCACCTGTTATATAACACAGGAAATCACGAAAGAGATTTCTTCTAGGGAGGAAAAGGCAAAGCAGCCCGGAGCACGTGCTAAACACACACGTCCACGCGAGTACGAACTCACATCATCATTAAACAATACGCCTGCAGTCAAGTCATCTGAAACATGCTCAGTGGAGCACTAACAGCACTGCTGCTATGAATAACTCCTCGTCCTCCTTGGAGCTTTCTTAGTCCTCCTCCATGTCTTTTTATAGCCATGCCTGGGGAGAGGAGCAATTTTTAGAAGGACACGGCCACCCTCGCCGCTCCTCGGGAGATTTGTTGTTCGCTGACAGCCGCCACTTGTTTGTGATCCTACACCCTGACGCCCACTGGTGCATATTCATACACCGGAGAACACACTATAAGGTTTTTCACCACTTGGCTTGGCTGGATTTTTTCCATCCCAAGAAATAGTTTGGTTTGTGTGTGTTCACTCTGGACCTCTACCTCACTCTGCCTCCAGCCTTGTTATGTCAGTCTGCAGCGTGAAAAGTAGGGCTGGGTATTGAAATTTAATACCAAAAAGGCAATGATCGATTTGTCATGGTAATACCAAGTACCAAAAGGTCTAAAAAATAACTATCGACAGTTTTCGATAGTTTGCATTAAAACGCACATAAACGCGCCAAACGAGGAGAGCGCACATAGTGAGGTAAAAACAACCACCAAATCTCTCAGGCGCTCATGCTGTCTCTTTCTCTCTCTCTCTCTCTCTCTTGCTCACTCTCATTTGTGTTGTCTCTCCTTTTCTCTCGCTCAATTTGTCTCTCAATCACTCGCTCTCTCCATCTCCCCCCTTTCTCTCACCTGTGCTGTCCTGCTCTTTCTCTCTCTCTCTCTCTACTATAGATATTAAGATATAAGATATTATAATACAGCACAAAATGATCTAGTCTTCTAGACCTAAACCACACCATACTTTTCTATTACAGTCCCCTTAAAATAATACTGGGAAATTCCGGCATAAAAAATTAATCATGATTTAATTCATTTTTAAGTCACTGACACCACTAATATAATTTAATTTTGCCAATCTAATGCTGATATTCCTTAAAAAGAACTCTTAAAAACTGAAAAGCCTCCAGTAATATGCTTCGGAAATAAATGTTAATGAAATAAAAGTTAATGCTTAAAAGTAATGTTATTGTTTTTGTTCTTGATAAAGTGCCACAATCATTGTTTGTTACAACAAACAGCTTCTCATGATGACAGTATGAGAATAAGATTACTCATGTTGGCTGTTAAATAGAATAATTAACGCTTTTTGTATTTTTTGTTTGCAATTTTCAAAAAGGTATAAAAAAGTACCATTTGGATATCAAATGCGGTACCAAATGCAAGGTACTCTAGCGGTATCAAAAATGTTAAACAGATACCCAGCCCTAGTGAAGAGTGACCTCTGTTAAAGCACTTGAGCAATAAAATTGGAGTTTTCTGTTATTCCCAATGTTATAACAGCTTTTTAGATGTGTTTATAGTAAAAACTCATATGGCAATGACAATAAAAAAAAGGTTCACCATATAACCCTACATAAATAATTATACCTGAAGGCACTGTCCCACCATTATTTCACAAACTGACAGATGTTTATTTACAAAGATCTATTTTAGATAAAACAACTCTCAACCCTACTCTCAATATCATATTAAAAGACCCCATAAACAGATTTATATCTGGATTTTATCTGAAATACACACATACAAAATCATCAGTGTGCACTTACACGTGCACAAAATCATGAAAGTGCACCTAAATGCACATGTCATTAGTGCTTTTTACGTTCAAAGAAGAGCTAAAAAAAAGTATTGATCAACAAATGCAATAACCTTAAATAAATCAATAAATATCATATAAATACACAATAAATGATATATTATATTTAAGAAGTTATTCTCATAATTTTATTAATTATCTTCCCAGTTAGCTTTTAATCTTGTTATGATATCACATTTTCCCAACATTATTTTACGAACACAAAAGTCCCCACCAAAAAGTTCTCAGACTAAGCTATACGACATGCGGTAAAGAGAGCAGATAGTTTGGTATCAGCAGCAGAGTGGTGTGTGAACTGTGTACAGAAAAGTACTGAGTGACTATCAGCCTCAGTTTACTCGTCCCCACTGTGTTGATGTAATGCACCAAAATGGCCGCCTACCGTGAAACTGTTGTTGACATTCTTTGTGCTTGATTCGGCAACACTGGCATCTGAGAGGTCCACCTCGTCGAAGATGAGGGACTGTGGACAGCAGAACAGAGGAATGGTAAACACAGATGATTACAGCAGATGATTACAGCAGACAGCTTGACCTCTAACCTTTCAATTTAGAAAGAGAAAAAAAGAGCCCGTGAGGAATTTCAGCTGTTAGATCACACTAACAAGAGACATGTGCTCCTCTCAGAGCCGTAGCGTTACCGCAAATAGGAAACACGCTAGACTGAAACAAAAACTTTACTCAAGCATGTACATTATTTCCATATGAATGTAACATGTTACATTAACACAGGTTTATCCCCCAGTTTACTTATTTCTGGCCATATCTGTGTTAATGTAATGTACAGTACTGTGTACGTAAGTCTTAGACGTGAGAAGTTTGGGGAGGAGAAAAAAACACACTAATAATTAAATAAAGTAAAATACTGAAAATTTACAGTACGCAACTGCATAGTTAATTCTCATTATAACTGAAACAAACAAAAGTGTGTGATCCAGTATATCAATAAACCATGTAAACAATGTGTTTATAGCTAAAGAGGACAGTAAATATTTAATTACAGTACCGGTAATATACTTCACAAATGCATTTTACAAAAAAGTAAAAGAAAAAAGCCTATTTTCAGTATACTACATGCACAATTTACAGTAACTGTAAACAAATAAAATATACAGCTCTGGACAAAAATAAAAGACCAAAAAAAAAAGATAAAAATTATGAGTTTCCATTATTTTAGCAAATTGAAAACCTCTGGAATATAACCAAGAGGAAGATGGATGATCACAAGTTGAACAGCTTGAAATTTTGCACCAGGAGTGGCATAAAGATATTCAAAAGCAGTGTGCAAGACTGGTGGAGGAGAACATGCCAAGATGCATAAAAACTGTGATTTAAATACAGGGTTAAACTTTACGAATATAAACTAGTTTTCTTTGCATTATTTGAGGTCTTTTATTTTCTGCAAATAAATGCTCTAAAGGACAATATTTTACTTGGAATTTGGGAGAAATATTGTCTGTAGTTTACAGAATAAAACAACAATGTTCATTTTACTCAAACATATACCAAAAAATAGCAAAATCAGGGAAACTGTTTCAGAAACTGGAGTGGTCTCTTAATTTCTTCCACAGCTGTACGCAACTACATTATTTTTCACATGCTAAATGGTTAATAGAGGATGTGCAGAGGGTGTGAAACTTCTAAATACAGTCATTTTTGAATAAAGGACATTATTGTACTGTAACATGTACTGTTGAATTACATAAAAATGTTTTTTAAAATTGTTCATGCCTCTGCACAGTACTGTATTTTAAACGTGCAAACCAACCTGCTATACACACATTGTACACACAATTCTTTTGAATCCTCTATATGGGCATGCATGTATATTTGTATTCACCAGGTATATCCTCTTTTTCTAATAGCAGTGGATGACTGAAGCATTAGCGGGGAGGCATGAGACACGTGGACATTCACACAACCTTCACAGCCTCTCTAACAGTTCTCCTTCAGAGTGGTAAAGCTGTGTTGCAAAAAGCTCAATCACATGACAAAGTGTTTTTGTCATTTTAAAGATAAGAGATCAATATACACTTAGAGCCAGTCCCATTTCTCATTTGTACCCTTATCCTTCGTTTTCCAGTGAACTTTGTTCCAGGGGAAAATAATGGAAAATCTCCCCCTGAAAAATGGAACAAACCTTTAAGCTGATACATGTTAAAATAAATAAATAAATAAATATGAACACTGTTTAGTTACCAGGCTACAAGCAGTGCTCTGTAGATTACACTGTTAGCCGTAAAGTTCAACCTCGCTAATGCTGGACTTGAGTTATATTACCTGTATTGTTTACACCATCAATGAACGTCTATTTTCTGGTCTATTTTAATACATAAGGCACACTGGATTATAAGGCACATTATAAGAAATACTATGAAGAACTTCTAATTCAGCAGGTGGTGGCTAACTAAGTTAAGTAAAGCTAAGCTAAGTAAACAAAAATGTATAAAAAAAAAACAAATTATTTTAAACGAGTGCTGGATGTTAATCTACACAGAATTCTCTCCTGAAAACTGTTTATTTGGGTGAGTAAAGCGCTTCCGTCTATTCACAGTAAGCTTAGATTTACAAATTTTTCCAGCACTAAACATTGAGAATTAGCATTAGTGGCTAACCACTAGCGACAACGCTAAACTGAGGAACCCTGAGTGTTCCGGTAAGCCAGGGCGATATTAGCTAGCGTTTTTTTAACGGTTAATGGATAATCTAGTGCTAATGGTAAAATTGATACATAAAGTGAACCGGATTATAAGGCTCACTGACAAATTTTGGGAAAATTTTATGATTTTAAGTGCGCCTTATAATGCGAAAAATAACTATTATTGTCCACTTCTAATTCCTTGGTGACAGGAAAGTTAGCTAAGCTAGCAAATTGCTAGCTTCTTGTGAAAATGTATTTATTTATATTTTACATTTATTTGTTATGCACTCTTTTCTTTGTAAAAAGCATAAAAATACGCTAGTAGCACATCTGGTTGGTAGTTAGCTACCTAGCTACATGTCTGGCTCCACCTTAAATGGTTACACTCTGAGTGTTTTTTTAAATGATTCTTAGAATCATAATGCTTTAAAATTACATTCAACTAAGAAAATTCAATGTTAATATTTTTATTTTAATTAAGAAAATACTACATTTGTGGGTTTCTATGAACACTTGCGCAACACATATGGAATGTGCCTCTAAAATATATCTGTTTGAAGGTTAATGTGGCAACAACACTTCACCCTATCCCTCCATTTCAACAAGAATCAAGACTTAGAATCAGGACTTAGTCTTAAAAGTCCACAGTATATAAAAAAACAGTACAGTAAATTTACAAACATGCCCTTCTTTGCTCAGAACACGTCTCAGACACACTCTCTAGGGCAACTGAAGTCCTGTGATTAAGACCTGATCACGTTACAGCACCTAATCTGTGTTTGAGTGCTGATTGGCAGATATTTGAGTAAATGATGACTTGTGTACTTGGGCAGTGTAAGCAGTGTGACATCCTGTTTATGATATGATCTGCAGTCTTGGCTGGTCTGCAGAATGGAGAGAGCAGACTCTGCGCTGGCTGCTTGTCTGGCTGGACTGCACCAGGCCTGAGTATCTGTCAGAGAGCAGGGTGCCATGCCAACACAAACAGAGTCCCCCAGACACATACACACATCCCCTCCCCCATGTCAGCACAACTGGACGCCTGGCCACCTCGTTTCTGCTTGTGAGGTCACTGTCAGAACTCCCCTTCTCTAGCTCTCTGTCTTTCTTTCTCTCTCCCCAGGTATTTGGAGAGTTTTATATAAGAAAAAAAGAATAAAAAAGTCAAAAGAGAGAACACAGTTGTGCAAAGAAGAAGTTTGAGTTTTGGATTAAAACTCAACAACTTTAAACTACAAAGCAATAAGGTCAATTTAGACAACAGAAGCATCACAACCAGCATCACCGAACCTTAGTCTTATCCTGATGTCCCATGACTTTTTTTGCCATGCCCCATGAAAGTTAAACAACACTGCACTGATCTGTTGAATATGTTAGTGGGATCTCTTGCATTGAATGTGGTTGTGATTTCTGCCAAAGAAGTTTGTATTGTTTGCCTGGACAATTCTAGCCAGACATCACCGGTCACAGTCATTGCATTTACATTATATTTAAATTTAGGGTATTTAGCGGGTGCCCTTATCCAAAGCGACTTACAAAAGTGCTTTGTTGTTTACTTAAAAATATCCATAGCTAGTTTGTAGAGTCTAGGATCAAGAGTTTAGAACCCTAGGATACATATATTTTTTATTATTCAAGATTAGTTTAGGAACTCTGCAAGTCATTACCACTTACTGTGATGTCCACTGTGGATGATAATACCTTATATTTCCATATGATCATGTTGACATATGTTCCTGCGGATGAAGGAATATTTAAGGCGTGCATAACTTTGCATATCGTCGCTGTCCAATGAAAAACACTTATCTACATTTTTATCGATTTTTAGTTTACTACATAATCTGAACAGACAAACTGTCCCTTACACTGTGCCTACATTTCTTGATGAACAGACCAAAAGAAACTCTTCAAAATAAACTCTTTTTACATTGACTTCCATTTAAAGCTAACAAAGTTTTTTCTCTCTCCTGTAAAGTTGCTGTTTTGGAGATGTGTTTTTCATTAGACAGCGACAATATGGAATGTTCTATTCATCTGGCACCTACTATTAGGCCTCAGTCGAACTCTAATTCACACCACCTTGCCATGGGCACCCTAGCCAGTGTTCAACCTCGGCTACAAGATAACACCTCAGTTTTTGAGAGCTTCAGCACCCCCAAGAAGTAGGTCCAGAAGTTGCTCTATAGCAATATGGAGATGTGACTGATTTAATGTGTATAGCTCATTAGGTCATCAAACATTGGTATTAAATATCAGACAATGCTGGTATGGATATGATTCAAAGTGTAAATGTATGAGGGTTTACTGCATAGCTGGTCATAAGTGCACAGTGCCTGCAGCACCTACAGGAGCTTGTTGAGACCCAAAGACCTGGCAGGTAATTCTTTCTGAAGGATCTGAAAACCTCCTCCTTTCTTGATCAGAATGCAAGACGGTGTTTGAATGTCATCCTTAACCCACAGGTCAGAGCCGAGCGCTGATGTTGCTACATGAATGACAGAGGTGGAGGAGACGGTAATGGCACACTGATGGCTGGCTCTCTTTAGTCTCTTCATGGAACGAACGAATGCAGACTTAAAAACAAAGTCTCTCCTCTCGGACACAGAACACTGACACACACGGCCCGGCACCACCACACTTCTCTTCTGTTGCCTATAAGACGAGCAGACAGTGATGGCATGATGTTTCTGCAGCCACAACGCAGCCATGGTGTTCTCAACCATTGCAGGGCAGGACTTCCCAGCTCAGGCACAATGGGGAGAACAGGCATCTTTAAGAAATGCCAGAGTGGAGTGTCCAGCCAAATGAAAGCAGTGAATGGCAGTCAGTATTTCAGTATTAAATCTGAAGGATGAGGGTAAGATAGTGGTGGGCGTCCACTGCCAGAGGGGCGGAGCTCCTGCTGCTGCTGTTGCTGCTAACCCGAATCGCCACCAAACCTTCCTCGGATCCGCTGGCACCCAGAGAGGGCGGAGGGCGGCGCGCACCGGACCAGCAGACGGAGAGCACCCTCCAGCACACACGGCTACGCGAGACCCGATACTGCCAGCGGGCCAGCACACCACCCGTCTGCCTCAGGGCAATCACATACACACACACACAAATACATACAGACACAATGGTGTTAAAGGGGCTATGCTCTATAACTTTAATAGTTTTGGTTTCCTTATAGACCTTTTATAATCTTTGTGTGGTTTTGGTTTTCATAACCATGTTCTAACATTTCTTTACACAACTCTTGTTCTAGGGAACCCCCTCCTTTGCACATTCTTGTGTTTTTCATGATTCCAGCACACCTGTTCCAACTAATCGGCTCAGTGACAATGTTTTCCTCAGCTGAAGTGAGGGTAAGATTACAGAAAACCCCCAAAAAAATAAGGGCAATGGGTTGGAAAACTGGACTTTGGATTAAAATAATCTCTACTGTATATTATGGCTTTATGACTTGGTGTACAAGATTGATACTAGATACAGTAGACCATTCTGATTGGCTCCTCTGTATTCTGCCTCATTCACAAAGCAGTTTTGACTGCAGTGTAGAAGAAGCCATTACATTGAGACTAAAGTCCTCAGGAATGTTGGGAAAAAAATAAACTTCAGCCATTGGATGGCCAAATCTGGAAGGATTATACAGGAAGAGTGCCTGTGGCTTTGTTCCTACAACCGCAGCACAGCAGTGCCAATATTACACGTTATACCACAAACCTTAAAGAGGACGAGAAAATACGATCTGTTTGGTTATAAACTTCGCAGGTTAAAACCTGTCAACATATGCCTCATCACTATATCACTTTAAAACTATAATAACTTATACATCATGAAGAAAAACACTGGGGGAACAATAAAATGGGAGGAGCTTAAATAATTGACAATAAACAACTATAGAGAATGTTTTACTATAAGCACCATCCGTATACATAGATAGGAGAGTGCAAAGTGGTACACTGTGAAGCTTTAAAATGTTTAAATATTACCCTATTCGCATGTTCAATCTTGCATTAAGAGAAAACCTTAGTTGAAGTTGGCTGTAAAAATGTGTGTAGTTATGCTGAGGGTCCTAGAATACTTCTCTCATTAGTTGTGAGAGATCTAAATTATAAGGTATGGGAAGTAGAGAGTGTGTGGTACCTATTAGGGGTGTAAAAATGATTATTATTGAGTTAGTGAATCGAAATCCTGCAGTCCAGTGGTAGTTAATTACATTGATTATTTTATTGATCTTGTTTTTATTCTAGTTCCATGTACATTTTCCATCACATTTGTGTACTGTTTTATTTTAGATATTTATTACATTTTAATGGATTCCTAGAAAGTATATATAACTATATAAATATTATATATACTATACATATAATATATACTAACTATATAAATAACTAAATAAACTATGTCTTTGTAAAATCTTAGTTTGGGCTTTACAAACAAATGCATTAGTCTCTATATAGAGTAAGTATATATAGGTAGCCTGCAACATCACCTTGGCATCCTTGGCGTAGTAAAGTGTCCGGCCGCGAAGCTTGAAGTAGCGCTTTTTCCAGCGCTGGAAAGAGCTGGTCTGTTTCAGGAGCAGGCCTTCCTTCACACTTGTCTGCAGAGAAACAGAAACACAACATGAGCACAACCTGTTTAGAGCCATCAGACAGGAAAGCTCTGCAGAGGGTGGTGAAGGCTGCACAGAGGATTGTTGGAGTCAGCTTCCCCAGCACCATGGACATCTACACCTCCAGATGCAGGAAGAGGGCCACCTGCATCAGGAAGGATCCCACTCACCCAGCCCATGCACTTTTTGTCCCGCTTCCCTCAGGACGGAGGCTGCGGAGCATCAAGTGCAAAACAACCAGACTGAGAAACAGCTTCATTCCGGAAGCTGTAAGACTCTTAAACTCCACTTAACAACACACTGCACTGACACACAAGGACAATTACTGCACAAACACGGTCACTTTACCCGCACTGAGACACTTTATTTTCTACTGCTCTAATTCATTTCATGCTGCTATAGCACATTTGCACTCTGGACTTGTTGTTGCAACCTGTCTACTCTTTCTATTTATTTCATTTGGGGTATTTATCTTTAACTATTTTGTATATTCTATTTTTATTGTATTCCTTTATTGTACTTTTATCTATATATCTATTTAATAACAGCTCCTGGGTGTAAACTGGATCGTGAGATCACAATTTCGTTCCACCTCATGTACCACATAAGATGCGAATGACAATAAAATCTCCTTGAATCCTTGAATCACACACAGACAGCACTAGGGATGCAATGGTTCTTGGTATTTTATCGAACCGTTCGGTTCGGCCTGTTCGGTTCGATGGACCTGGATGTATTTCGGTGCGCGCACTAACAGAGCGAACGGACGCTCTGGTACTGAATGGCCACGGGGAGGGCCTGCTGAGCACGTGCTGTTGGCGGGCGGCGATTGGTAGTTGCAGTGAGTGCTCCTCCTTCTCCCCAACTGTACAACTTGTACAACGGCCTGTTTTCAAGCATTCACAGCCCAAGGATAGAACCCCAGATTATTCAATTTAATAGTATACACAGCCGAGGGCTTGACAAAAATTCGATATCAGTAGTTAACAACATTTTAAAAAAACATTCTAATAACGATGATATAATTAAAAAATAATAATTTTAACATTTTCGATATTTTGATATCACTTAGAATCCAACTGAGGGCTGCATTAATGCCTTAACCACATGCCGTTGTTCCGAACTTCATAACTGAAAACCAGAGTAACGCACAGACACCACACACATATCATATCAAATAGCAGAATTTATTAGTATAAAAAGATCTAACTGGTACAAAAATTTGTGATTATTCTAGCTCGGAAAACAGTTAGCATCACCAGTTTTCTGTTAGCCAGCTCCATTTAAACCGGTCGTCTGTAGCCTAGACTATAAAAAACAGTTTTTTTTATATATTATAACCTATGTTCAAAATATGGTCAAGTATCTAAATTCTGTTGATTTTGCATTTAACTTTTTTGCGTTTTAAGCAGGACTGGAGTATTTCTTTATTATGCAGCAACATATTTAAGCTATTAATGTAACAATGTATTAGAGTGTAGTTACTCTTTAAGACATATCTGAGTAGCCGAAAACCTTCTAAAAAATAATCTCTGGCATGTTTGTTTATCTCCTATACAATTTTTGTCATTTTTAGGTGAATAAAAAAAACATCAAACTATAAAAAATTGGCACTATTATATATAAACTATTAATAACATCAGCACAGGTGGTGACTTTTGTAACACAATTGAATTGTTCCTATCAATATCAAAATTATATCACATTTAATTAAATATATATTGTAAAATAAAGTTTGGCCATATCGTCCACTAACACAGAAAGACACAAGAAATTTTTATACCCTAAAATATCGTGCCATATTATCGTAGTACTTTTTTGCTGTTTTTAGCAAAAGGAAAATTCACACTGTTCTCATTTCCCATTATATATCTACTAGAGACAGATTATTTCTGTAGAGTTTCATTTAGATAGCTTTTATCCTAGATATATGGAAATATTTGGAGTGCATTATTAGTATCATGACATTATCTGCATCATTGACTTCTGTTATTTGATAAAAATTTGATAAAAGTATTTTTCATTTTGTTGCAGTAGTGTATTATTAAAATATATATTTTTAAATTCAGTGTTTTGTCAAATTGCCAAGTATATCATTATTGCAAAAATACCATAAAATATATTATTTAAGGGCCATATCGCCCACCTCTAATATACAATATGTACAAAGATGGGATCATTTAATAAACACAGTTGGGAGTCCAAAGCTATGCTCTTGTACTTCCAACAGGAGATCAGGTTTATGTTTTTTTAAATGTCAGTGCTTGTCTACTTTTGTAAGTAAATGTCACTGCGGCTCACTCTGGTCAGAGCGAGGAGGTTTCTCATGTTTCAAGTGGATTTGCTCACACTAACCAAATAAGCGCTGCTCAACAAATTTTGGTTTTGTTAAGCAAATGCTGGGCTTCTGAGACATTGGCACCACACAACTAGTTCTGGTACCTGTTCGTATGTACCTTATACACACAGCTAACCACCATCAGCCAATTCATGTTCACTAGAAATAACAAAAATGCTTTATGGTGTGACTATCATGGCTGTAAAGCAGAGCATGAAGCTGTCACCATGCTAAAACGAAGCAGATGCTGGAAGTGAATCCAGCTTTTTGAGTTGTCTCAAGGGACCATGTGAGTGTCTGAGCCTCTAGCTAGTGACCATGCCTCTGTATTTATCTTTAGGAAGCCTGGCCAAGATCAAGAGTGCTCCACCAACAATTTCACGCATGAGAGTAAAGAGACAAGGCGATGGGAGGCAAGAAAGGAAGACCCATTATTTACAAGATCCAAGCAGCCCGAGTGGCATAAACACTCCCAGGCAAAGCGCTGTCGCATCCCAATCAGCTCACATGCAATCACACTGAAACTCCTCAGACGACTGGATGAGGTCCACTAAATTACTGCGATGCAATTTTCTTAAAACCATAGATTTTCATACACTCATATATATCTCATATAGGAGATGAAAAAGTAATCATGGCTCTCCCAGATCTAAAATAAGAGTAATACTGAAGCTCTCCTCATATACAATAACTAAACCTGACCTGTATCTATAGGTGATGAAAAGCTGATATAGCAGTAGGCAGTAGGACAGTATTTTATATTGTACCATGATTAGACTTAATAACTATGTTTTACTCTATGATATTTTGTCCTAAAAATAATTGCGATAAATGATATTGTTATCATTTTGAGATGATTTATTGCCACTGTTATAATGATTATATAATAGCATAATAGTGCATTAAAATAGTGCAAAAAAGAACAATTAAGATTTAATTGTTAAGAATAGTCAGATATTGTAGCTAGAATATAAGCATTTTTAAACATCCTAAATAAATAAAATATAAATATAAATAAAAACACATTTTTAAGCAGAGCTAACATACTGTTATCTTTTTAAACAGAGCTAACATACTGGCCTTTTCATTTGTATAAGCTTTCCCTTTTTCTAAGAAAAGCATAATGAGCAATATTGAGGTCAGCAAACATTACTGCATTCATTGATATTCACATGATTTACATGATAACATATTAATCGCGACAAGCCTAATCATAATGCATTTTGTTTTGTGATACAAAATTTAATTTAAGTATATCATGAAAATTGTCATTGCTTAAACACTGACCAACTTTACATTTCATTATAAAGCATATTTTTTCATGTTTAATGTATTTGAATGACATGCCCCATATTCGTAATAAAATCCATGTATAGAATATTTTGATTATTATTATTTTTCTAATTTCATGCTACTTGTGCTGTTTGTCTGCATATTGCCTTTTTATCTTTTCAATTGTCATTCACTGAAGAAGACCCCAAAAAAATGAAATACAATAAGAAATGAAAAATAAAATAAAAAAATAATTATATTTAAACAATTACTGTAATAATTAAGGTAACTTACCTTCATCGAAATGAATGCAACCCAATATGCTTTTCTAAAAGTGCTGTGGTTATCATACAGATTTTTAATGACACTGAACAACTGTATCATAAAAATATATTTGTCAAACAATTAAACAGCCCTCCCCAACCACAGCATCAACAATGACAGTAGGAGTAACTGGAGTAACTGTAGAAACTGTAGCAACAGTAAAAAGCATCTACATGAATCCCATTAAATGATCATGAATTATAATCAAATAATTTATTTTAACCTTAATTTTAATGTTATTTTGGTAGGTTGATTTAAATATAGCACTGATGTTTTTCCATTTGTCTGCAAACATATTACAAACAAATTATTGGTATAAGTATTGCCCATCATAATCTTCTAAAGTACTGTGATTAGGGGTGACTTGAATATTTTGAATACCGGTATTCATTTATTCCATTATTACACTGGTAATTTTTTGCAATCTTAATTCAGTATTCAGAACTGTTTTTATGTATTAAAACTACAATACATTTAATCAAGAACTTCAAATAGAAGATAAATAATTGTTAATAATAAATTGGTAAAAACATTGGAAAAACAGAAATTACATTTTTTTTTCTAGTATATGTATTACAATAAAAAAAGAGAAATTTAAACCAGATTTAACCAGAAGTCACCAGACATGATCCAACATGTCATGATATTAATAACGCACTCTGTGCATTCTAGCCTGAAGTAAAATAAATAATACAGGACAGATATAATCTGTCTTTGGTAAAAAAAAAAAAAGTAATTGAAAATGAAAACAGTGGAAAATTCTCCTTTTGTATTATGCAGCACAGTTATTGCAGCATCACATGGTTGATATCAATTTAATAGCATGTGGCATTGCACATCCTGCAATGTAAATATATTACATGGTCACATTGCAAGGAAGAGGCTTGAATGATATATTGTGCAGTCTTAAAGGAAATGTAAAAAAAAAATAGATTATACACTACCTGGCCCAAAAAATGTTAGCACCAAAAAAAAGGGTCACACACTCTAACATTTTGTTGGGAGTATTCCGCCTTTAGCTTTGACTGCAGTACGCATTCGCTGTGGCATTGTATTAATAAGCTTCTGCAATGTCAAAAGATTTATTTAAATTCAGTGTTGCATTAATTTTTCACCAAGATCTTGCAGCAGCATTGATGATGGTAGAGTCTGACCGCTGCACAAAGCAGCTCTTCTCCAGCACATGCCAAAGATTCTCAATGAGGTTAAGGTCTGAACTCTGTGGTGAACTCTCTCAATCCATGTGTGAAAATGATGATCTCATGCTCCCTGAATCACTCTTTCACAATTCCAGCCGCATGAATCCTGACATTGTAATCTTGGAATAAGTCCGTGTCGTCAGGGAAGAAAAAATCATCCATTGATGGAATAACCTGGTCTATATTCAGTATATTCAGGTAGTCAGCTGACCTCATTCTTTCAGCACATACTGTTGCTAAACCTAGACCTGAACAACTGCAGCTTTAACCCCAGATCATTTGCTTAGTTAAATCCAGGTGGCATTTTTTATTTGGCCAGGCAGTGTATTATCTTTTTTAGTTAAATGTATCACAATTGCATGGCATGCATCCATGATGCCATACGATGACAGAATGCAAAAAAATGCTTTCTACACAACCTAAGATATCACTTATGTGGGAGTTTAGTGGAAAGTGCATCTGTGCTGCCAGAAAGTCAGCTAAAAATGCCTTAAAAACAAAATGCACTAAATGTGAGCTGGTCTTTACTGGCCTGTAAAATTCAGTTCTGCTCAGGCCGTACGGTGATGTTACATGAAATTCCCTCTTTTTTGAAAGTGACCTTCCCCTGCTTTCTACTTAATGGTTAAGCACAGGTATCAGTGCCTCTGTACAACAGCGGGGGGTGTTACACGGCCGTGGTGAAGGAGCTGTTCAGACGAGTGGGCAGACATGGCCGATATGTGGGGGTCACGGTGTCAGTCAGATGATTTTAATAGAGCTTTTCTGTCATTTCACATTATACCACTCCTTACCAACAATGCACAAGAGCTACAGACCTGGAAGCAGTCGCGCTCCTTCCCGTCCATTCATCTACAAATATAGCAGGAACATGGAAGAGTGAAAAAAAAAACAGGAATCCACTGACATATAGGGGAGGCAGGCTATTTATAGCAGAGGAAATATGCTCTCTGTGGGGAGAATTGCAAACAGAGGCACAGGCTTCGATCTGACATCCTGGTGCACAGCTGTGTCAACTTAAGCAGCAAGTCAGTCCGCCAGCGCATTCAGTGGCACTGCACGACCATTAAAGCCTCCTACTCCAATATGCAATAACACTGCTGAACTCTTTATGGCTTTACAAACAAGCACATCTTCATTCTTTACTAATATAACATTATAATAAAGATGTAGACATGTACAAATGTGTACAAATAGTGACGAATAGAAGTAGTAGAAGTGAAGCAGTGCATTAAAAAGTGTGACACTGCAATCAAAATGCACGATTCAAAGGTGATTCTCTGAATCGGGCATCCTTGCAAGAGGGAATGTTATGCAAAACTAACTTTTTGCATGCTTTTATATTTCCACTTGGGCCTCTAGTGCTCCTATAAACACTGCACGCTAAAAAAAATCCATTAGTTCTCTGTGAGTTTAAAGGGTTTTGTGTGAGGAATCATATGATTTTATGAGTCGTTAGGATGGCTCCCTTATTCTGATGATCAGAATTAGGAAATTTGGCAACCCTTATCAGCGTTCCACCAATTAGATTAGTTGAAGATCCTCCCTTTTGGTCTGCTGGTTTTACGAGCACTGTACATAAGATGCCATGGATATAAAAGTGACAGAGCCCTTAAATGGCTTATTCTGAAAGGTACTAAAACTGGCAAGAATGGAGCTGGTGAGATATGTGAGTCCCTTTTAACATCCCTATATCTTACTAAACCACAAAGTGTATTTTAAAAGTCATCATTTAATACATTAATACGAAAATGTAATTTTGTAAAATGTAAAAATGCATTTTTGATTAAGCAATTCAATCGCAACCAGCTGCAATATTAACAATGTTCAGTGTTTAATAAACTGCTACTAAAATTTTAATAACAAGACAAAAACATTTTTGTCTATTTAATTTATGCAATAGAGAAAAAGTAGCACAAATAATGAAAACCTGCAAAAAATTTGTTCCGATTTCTGTATTCAAATAAATGTTTAATTTGGATACATCTCTACTCTTTAGCCAAACAAACTCAATAAACAGTCCAATCCACTTCTTAATTTTTACATTTAGTTACATTGGTCAAGAGTTCTTAAGCATTGTGAAACATTACAGGCATGCACCAAAAGCACCTAACAAAGAAGCTCTGAATAAATACTGAATCAGACATATACTGTGCACACTTCAAACACAAATACACTTCCTTTACGTAGAGCAGTTTAACCACCAAATTCCTGCAGTTCATTAAGGTCACTGCAGCTTCTTTATAAGGACATAGACTACCTTCCATCAAATAAACATTATAAACAGACAATATGATGAAGAAAGCTTCGGATTCCTAACTGAAGTCATGCTCCTGATTAAATATACTGTACAGTTAAACCAGCTACTAAAAAACAGCTGGTTAATCAGAGTTAGAGCACCTGTAGAATTTGGCTTGGTATATTGCATACTCTGATTGCTCATTCATAAGCTGACTATTATGGTCTGTTCATGGCCAACAGCTCAACATATCTCAGTTAAAAAAAAAGGTCAGGCAATGCCTTAGCAGATGGATGAGAGGTGCAATCACCAAGCAATTTGCTTAATCCAATTTCAGCTCCAAAGATCTTAAAGCTTTATGAAAGCCTGGAGCATATTAAGAATATGAGAGAATATAGTCTTTCCTTGAAAGGAAAACTGTATTGTCCTTGGTATAGTCGAATGATAAGAGTTTTGAACATATACTATACAATGAACTTTAAACATTATTGTGTTTTCATTAACAATGTTAATTAAAATGTTAGCAAAAAATGCTGCAAAACAAGCAAATTTTAACTCACCAAAACTGTTATGTAACAGTCTGTATTCCTTTGAAGCTCTGTTCACATTACCTGGTCGAAGCGACTCAAATACATTTTTTTCAGTTCTGTGTCAAATCCAATCTTTTTTAAATAAGATTTGAGTCACATTGGCCATGTTCAGGCTGCAGGCAAATTGGATTAATTTTCCAAGTCATTTATGTTGAGATGACTGTTCTCACTGTTATTTGCAAAAGAATCAGAAATGTGTGATTCTGCATGTTCAGACTTTACAGGTCAGCTGCAATAACTAACTTTAGCATTCTTCTTGGACCCTCGCTCTTCTGTCACTCTGAATTTAATATGGTTACTGTTTCACATGTTTGGAGTGACACAAAAGACTGCTGAAATTTGATTTAATGTGGTTTGGACCAGAGTTGCAAAAATCTGACATGTAGTCATTCATGTAGTTTCTGGCTGTCCAGAACATCAAAATCTATTTTTATACAACCGGATTATAAGGTGCATTTTTGGCGACAATAGTATGGAAAAAGGGTGTTGCCATGTCTAATTTAGCAGGTCTCGCTGCTGGGAGAGGGGGGGTTGGGGGGGGCTAAGTAAACAAAACTGTAATTCAAAACAACAAAAAAAAACATTTTCAATTGAGCTCTACTCAGATTTCTCTCCTAAAAACTGTTTATTTGAGTACTTATTTAAGAATACAGCGCTGCCTTTTATTTACAGCAAGCTTACATTTCCAATATTTTCAACAGTGCAGTTAGCAAAAGCGCGGTTAGCAGCAGCTCTAGCCACGGATAGCAGTGCTTAGAGTTAGTAAATGCCAGGGTGCTATCAGCTAGCGGTTCTTCCCATGTAGCTGGTTTTAACATGGTAAACACGCAGGCTACAGTCCGATACACTCACTTCTGAACGGTGAAAGAGCTAGCGCTGCGGTTAGCAGCTAATGCTAATACTGCTCCAGCTGTACTTCAGCAGAGTGGCTTTACTGCTCTTTACAACCTGACTGGTACAAATCATATATAAGGCGCACCGAATAATAAGGCGCACTGAGGATTATAGAGAAAATCTAAGGATTTGCAAAAAAAAATACAGTAACTTTTTTTATATTGCCTATTTAAAGTTATAACAGTTTTACCTATTGAAACATGCTTATGCTTTTTTTTTTATCTCCGCATTGGTGCAGCATTATTAACTATTATTAATGTTGTCCATAAACTTCAAAACTACTTTGAAGACAATGCTTGTTTCCACAAGGTTTAATGGGAAACTCTAATGATCCACTTTAATGCTCCATTTATTTGTTCGTTTTTGGTCTCCATAGTTCCTTTCTTGTCTTCAGTTCCTTTCTTGTTGCCAAGTAGGACAAGAAGCAATCTATTTATAGTTTCTTCACTAAACTGTGAGAGGGAGAACAGCTCTGTGCCAGACAAAAGTGAGTAACCCCACTGTGCCATACTGTACACACACACTAACACACACACACACACCTCAGTAACTCTACCACATCACTGTGAGTAACCCTATACCTCAGTCCTCACGACACTGACACACAAAAATAACACACACACACACACACAATAGACAAAGGCGCCAATGAGGGCAGCAGCTGTGTTGGGGGGATAAGAGCACAAAGCAGGAGTTCCTAAGAAAGTGAATGAAGAAAACAGGCTTCCATCCTGTCCCTGAGGATATCCAGCCTCAGTATCTCACTCACTGGCACACGCCTGCAGTACCGGCACCACCCACACACACACATACACATACACACACGCACACAGGATGTGTCTAGTGTTCATATGGGTGACTAATGCAGTATTTTCAGCTCCTACCTGATTTTATAATGTATCCATTTACTAGTGGTTATCTAAAGTAAAGGAGGATTTTTCACTTGTGGAAAACTCTGAAGTTGCTCCATACCCAAGAACAATAAGAGCACAGTGTGCTTTGTTCACTCAGACATTACTAAAACAGTTAGAGAAAGATGGAATCAGAAATATTTCATATTTTAAGTTTGACACAGACTGCAAATCAAATGTGAAAACAATACCTTTTATGGCTATTTGGTTAATCACAATAACAAATTTTAAACAACATATTTCCTATAAATTATTGCAAAAATACATATAGATACAGTAGCGTAAATTATTTGCAAAGTTTTTGCCCCCTTACAGTTTTCTATTGTTTTTGCATTTTTGTCATTTAAACATTTTTCAGATTATCAAACAAACTTTAATATCAGACAACTATAACCTGAGTAAATATAATATGCACATTTTAGATTATTTTATTTATTAAGGGAAAAAAACTATACAAACCAATCTAATCCTTTGAAAAACATTAACTTGGAAAGCTAAGTTCCTGCCTGACAACAAGAAGCAGCAAAAAGATCACAAAAAGCAACACATTATGCTGTGATCTTAAGAAAACAGATGAGAAAACAAAGTCACTGACATCGGCCAATTTAGGAAATTGCTTTGGGGTAACTAATGGGAAACTTTAATAATCTACTTTAATGCTCCATTTATTTGTTCATTTTTGGTCTCCATAATTCCTTTCTTGACGCTTTGAGACTCCAGTGGAACACAGTGAGAGCTATTATTCACAAATGGAGAAAACACTGGCGAACCTTCCCAGGAGTGGCCAGCCAAAATGATGCCAAAAGTGCATGGACAACTCACCCAAAAGGTCACAAAAAAAAACCCCAAAACAACATTTAAAGAACTGCAGGTCTCACTTGCCTCAGTTAAGGTCAGTGTTAATGATTCAATAATAAGAAAGAGACTGATCAAAAATGGTCTCCATGGGAGAGTTCCAAGGCAAAAACCCTGCTGACCAAAAGAACACAACTGCCCAACTTACATTTGCCAAAAAACATCTTGATGAGCCCCAGGTAAACTGTCTGTTGAATTGACAAGACAAAAGGTGTGTGTCCTGTTACATCTGGTGTGAAACTAACACATAATTTCTAATAAGTTTTATGTTTATGCTGAATGTAAAACATGGTGGTGGTAGTGTGAAGTCTCGGGCTGTTTTGCTGGAAAACTTGCTGTATTAGATGGAACCAGGAATTCTACTGTTTACCAAACAACCCTAAAGGAGAATATCTGACCATCTGTTTGTGACCTTAAGCTCAGGCGTACTTGGGATCCAAAACACACAAACAAATCCACCTCTGAATGGTTTAAAAAACAAAATGAAGGTTTTGGAGTGGCCTATTCAAGGTTTGATTGCTGTGGCACAATCTTAAACAGGTCATTCACGCTGGAAAATCCTCCAAATGTGTCTGAATTATAACAATTCTGCAAAGAAGAGTGGACCAAAATTCCTCTACAGAGATGTGTAAGACTCATCGCCAGTTATCGGTAAAGCTTGAATGCAGTTGTTGCCGCCAAGGGTGGCACAACCAAGTTATTAGGTTTAGGGGGCAAACACCTTTTCACACAGGACTAAATTGGTTTGGATAGTTGTTTCCTTTAATAAATAAAATTGATCATTTTATATTTACTCAGTTTATCCTAGTCTGATATCAAAGTTTGTTTAATAATTAAGAAAACTAAAGAAAACTGTAGGGGGCAAATACTTTTTCACACCACTATACATGATTTTTTTTTATAAGACAATATTATGTCATTGATATATTATAGAACCATAGTAATGCAATTACACACTTTGAAATTATAATATTAAAAATGCTATATATTTATAAGTATATAAAACATAAATAAAATAAAAACACTGTTTCAAAACACAGTCAACATATCAAATTATTTACGTTAATAAGCTCATTCTTGCTAAGTAGACACAATGGGCAATTCTGAGGTCAGCAAAATGATTGAGGTCATGTCTGTACATTGTGTGGTAAGTAGGTAGCGTAATTATTGCGCCAGGACTAGTTGCTATGTAATTATTATTAAACTAAACTACATAATTACATTTCAATGGTATAACAACATAATACCTCTCAGCAGCATTAACATACTGTAGGAGTTAATTAATCAGTGGAGGAGGGAGTCATTTTCGCACATTTTTTCAAAGCTCAGAGAAAAAGATTATTTAGTTAATTTAAGTCAAAATGAAATGGATAGAACTTTGTTTTAATTCTGATTTTATCTGGCATTATATTATTTTTTCTAAAGCTACTCATTTTTCTCATCTGCACTCAACTGACACACCTACAGTGTTTTCCACAGGGGGGACTGGCTTTCAGATTCATGATCTCCTGAGATCCAACAAAACATTTCTTCAATACTTATCTACTGTATATATTTTTCTTAAGGATGTCATTAATGTGTAATGTAAGGAAATTGTCACTGGATTAGATTTATCTTCAGTTTAAATATCATTGATTATCTTTTTACAATGGCACCTATCAAGATGTACAGGGGTTGGACAATGAAACTGAAACACCTGTCATTTTAGTGTGGGAGGTTTAATGGCTAAATTGGAGCAGCCTGGTGGCCAATCTTCATTAATTGCACATTATTGCACCAGTAAGAGCAGAATGTGAAGGTTCAATTAGCAGGGTAAGAGCACAGTTTTGCTCAAAATATTGCAATGCACACAACAGTATGGGTGGCATACCAGAGTTCAAAAGAGGACAAATTGTTGGTGCACGTCTTGCTGGTGCATCTGTGACCAAGACAGCAAGTCTTTGTGATGTATCAAGAGCCACGGTATCCAGGGTAATGTCAGCATATCACCAAGAAGGACAAACCACATCCAACAGGATTAACTGTGGACGCAAGAGGAAGCTGTCTGAAAGGGATGTTCAGGTGCTAACCCGGATTGTATCCAAAAAACATAAAACCACGATTGCCCAAATCACGACAGAATTCAATGTGCACCTCAACTCTCCTGTCTCCACCAGAACGGTCCGTCACCACAATAAATTATTGTGTTCTAAAACCAGGTGTTTTAGTTTCATTGTCCAACCCCTGTATGATCTCATTTTAGGCAGAAAGTGAACAGTCAGTTCTTGAAGTTGATGTGTTGAAAGCAGGAAATAGGGCTAAGTATAACTATTTAGTATTAACTATATAAACTTTTTGACAAGAACCAAATTGTGATGGCTAGACAACTGGGTGAGAGGATCTCCAAAACATCAGTTAGGTCTTATGGGGTGTTTCTGGTATGCAGTGGTTCCAAAAGTGCTCTAGGAATGGACAACTGGTGAACTGGTGACAGAGTCATGACCCGTGCATGCTTAAGGCTCTTTGATGTTCATGAGGAATGATGGGTAGCCGTTTGGTCAAAACCTACAGGATCTGCTAATGTTTTGGTGCCAGATATCATGGGACACCTTCAGAGGTCTTTCAGAGGTCATGCCTCACTGGGCCAGAGCTGATTATGTGGAATAAAGGGGTTGACACAGTATAACACAGGGTATAATATACTGTAAGAATATGTAAGTTAATGATTAGGTGTATTGGGAACGCCCATACTTATATAGGCTGTTTGGTTAGAGTAGCACTGCTGAGGTAGCTAGCTAGCTAAAAGTAAACGTATTGTGCTTTGTTGGTTTGGTTACAGGGATTGTAAAAATGATTAAATATATAAATAAAAAAACTAAATATTAAACACATTACAGTTTTCAAAAATGTAAATAAATCATTTTATTTTAATGAATATATGTTTGAAACTTTGTGTCTATCCAAAATGGATGTGGTACATGAGATTATATCTAAATAAATAAAGAAATGGAAAACGATCTAGGCTATTTCTAGTGGCTTAGTTGGTGTCTGGTGATTGGTGCTGTAAACCCGAGTCTGCTTTTGTGTACTGTGGTGATCTTTTTATCTGGAATATAGAGCCTGTGGGGGGTTCTGTGGCAAAGACACCACACAGACTGCTGTGCCAGGGAGTTGAAAGGATGCAGCTTTTCTCTGTTGGTAATTACCCACAGGCTACTCCTAATGGCCAGCACATCAAACCCACCCCCCATCAAGTTTCCCAGCCACACTGAAGACATACGTAGCCATCGTGCTAAACTACTGCTGCCACAAATGGTCTCGGGTCTAATTGGAAGGTAGCAGTGGGATCAGTAATCCCCAAGAACATGGGAAAGCGTTTGTTGTAAAACAAGCTTTTGAAAGATTTCGAAACATGATCTGGCGCTTTCATGTTTGGATCAATATTGAAGTCAGAAAACAGATTTTGTGGTTAGAAACCAGACTAAACACGCGGAGAAATTCACTGGTCTTCTTCCTGTTCTCACTGGTTGGCTAGGAGTTGCCTAAGGAGGCAGTTTGTGCAGAGAGTCTCAGTGGTGACAGATGTTCTGCTTTAAGCTTGTGAAAGCCAGATATATTTTGGGAATGATGTGAGAAATTACCCCAAATATCTTGCCCTATTAATCTCAATACTGTGGCCCACTTTGGCGTGAGTTAACTCTGTGCTTTGATGGTGATGGACTGCGGTGCTGCAGATGCACAGAACTCAAATATTCACTGTAAAATGTACTAAATCTACCCTACATACTGAATTCATTAAAAACTTAAACAACATTTGTTAAACAAATAAATGAATAAAAATGAACAGTGGAGATATTTTTACTGTTTATTTGTGTAACTACATCTTGGCATGTTTTGAGTTGCATGAACTGATTCAGTTGAGTGCAGTTTTCATTGAAATATGGTTTCATTGAAATATGGTGTGATGAACCTTATTTCCATTGGCTCACAAGACCATATATTTGCCTCCTGTTATGTTCCTTCTCCCTTTACTCACCATCAATGTGTAGTCATGTGTGTCATTAACTCATTAGCCTATATAGTAACGCGTTACTCTAATCTGACTAATTTTTTCAGTAACGAGTAATCTAACACGTAACTATTTCCAATCCATGAATCAGATTAAAGTTACTTATCCAGGTCACTGTGTCTTACTTTTTGCCATTTTCCTTAGTGAAAAGATATTGTAGCGTCCGGCTAGACACATTGAAACGTAATGTATTCTGGGAATTGTAGTGTGGGTGTGTAGTTGCTTAGGTGCTGCAGCAGCACGGGTCTAACTCTCACTCATTTTTGTTGGTTTAGCACGGCCACTCATTTTATGTTCATGTCATGACCAAGCAGCCTACAATAAATGGCCAGTACTTCTGCTCATCTTTCTGCTGGAAAAGAACCAAAGTTTGGGTATAACCCGAGGCAGAAATCAGGATGAAAGTAACACAGTCATTGTTTAATTGCTGAAACTTACAATTGTTGCTGTAGGCAGTTTCCCTAGCCTACCTTAGGTAACCTTGTAGATAGGATATTATAATTGACTGCCTGACCTCCATATTGTAGGTTGTAAGAGCAAGCATCATTTTCTTAGCTGCAGTAACTCTGTATTGGGGGGCCGCGAAGCACTCTCTAGGGGTCCGCATGGCTCATCCTCAGAGGGACACAGTCTGTAGTGAGCACCAATATTTTGTGGCCCGCGACTTAAAATTAAAATTTTGTGTTAGTGCTGAGCGACCGCCAGAAAGACGCATCCTCTCGCAAAACGCATCCAATTCATTTCAATAGAGAGAGACACTGCATGAGCGCAGCCCCGCCCTCCAGCAAAACGTTCAGAGCTGCGACTTCCCACACACATACGAGCCTCTCACACACAGAACAGCAGCCTTTCAACCACGGAGGAGAAGCTGAAAACGGATTTATAGAAATATAGATCACAGTTTGATTAAAAATCTTAAACTTAAGATTGACTACACCTGTTGCTTCACTTGAATTAAAAAAACGTCACGGATACGCCTACACACACGGCAAGCCGAGTGATCAGGTGTTCTGTCGAGTTGTGCTACCCTGTCAAACCGTGCTACCCTTATGTGTGTATTTAAAGATAAAAATACAAAAGAAGCACAATATTAGAGCATGTTTTTAGTAACATCTATGTGTATTTCAATTCTATATTTTACTTAAATCAAATAAAAAAATCTTTTGTGTTCACTATCAATGTGTAGTTGCTCCCTCCATGCTACCTTAGAGTATGTGTGAACTTGTAATGTGTATTGTTGTACATGTGCACAGGTAGACAGGACACTGGATTCACAGTCAAGATATAAAGACAGCTGTGTTAGTAATGTAAATTTTAGTTGAGAATGAACAGTTCCCATTACATACTTAACATTACTTAACAAGTGCACTGTTAGTACTCATTTCAGTGTGTTACTTAAGTAAACGATTTAAGCGAACCATAAAACAGAGAAACCCCAAGATTCTCATAGGTTCCATTAAAGAGAGATAGAGAGACTTATAAGAGATTAATAAAAGAAAGATAGAGACAGAGCAATAGGGACATGTCGCCCCCCCCAGTGATCACTGTTCTGGCTTCGTGTTAGCAGAGCATGATCAGAGCCCCACATTAACACAAACACCATGCTCCCGCCCCGCAAGTTAAAAATACCACTTTCTCTGAAACTTTGCAGCATGGTTTAAACTGGCCCAGCAATTACACCTTGTCAAATGTCGGCACATAATTTTCCCATCTCCAGCGACACAGAGCCATTGTGTACAGCGTGAAGCAGAGCGCAAGGTAACAATTACACTGGTCAGGACACTCAGGCGTGGGGAGGAGGAACGAATGACAGCCACTGAACCGCTGCTATACAGTCAACAGGGGAGGGAGGGAGGGAGGGAGGGAGGGAGGGGGAGGAGAACAGCCATTAAAACCACCAAACAAAGAATCCAGCTCTGTCCTGCCACCCCTACCCTTAATATAAACACACAATACATACATATACTGCCTCCCGTCTGACTCAGCTATGACTGTGAATGCGCTCTTGTTCGCACTAGACGGACTTGATGCCGCCAAATACCATCAATCATGCTACAACCATCCGCGGTTTACCCTGCCGCACTGAAAAGTTGCATGTACAGCGTTTAAGGCCAGTAGGTTACAAGGGGATTGGCCAGGTCACTCAAGCACAAGACAAAACAGTCAGTCAATCACTGGAAAGCAAAATCATGTGACGCGGGAAATACATCAACAGAGTCCAATTAAGATGAAAATGAAATGACATGATGAGGGAAATACACTGTCCGTCTTCAGTCTCCTCTGAGGGTAATTTACTCCATAATGCTGCGCTTACAGACCCCTCGAAAAAAGAAAGAGCATCACAATCTGAATAGCTTGTGTCGAGCACAACAACCTGGTAATGACATTCAGAGGTGGTATATGTCCTTGGATGGCCTTTGGTCATCAGCCCAGGTCCTTAACTATCAACAAATCTGCTCCATATTTCATATACAGCTTATAATATATGAGAACATGATGAGACAGTGTAGCATTTTCACCAGGAAGGCAAAAGAGCATGTGTTCCACAAGTGTTTTTATGGTTTTTGAAGTAGGTCAGTGGTTTTCAATCAGTGGGCAAAATGGTACTGCTAAGGGGGCATTGGCAAAAAATGGAAAATGGGAAAAAACTGTTCTGATTTTTTAGATAGCGCTTGAAGACAGGTCTATCAAGAAATCTGATTTGTAAAATCTGCTTTACAGATGATATCCAGCCCGTAATATATGGGAACATGAGACAGTTTTTAACTAATTTTAAACTAAATAAAAGGAGGGGAGACAATCCTATTTTTTCCACTATAAAAAAAATCTGGGCCCAGTTTCACTAATGTATCTTACAATTAAGAATATCTCCATATGGACATACATTATTGTTGTTATTATTATAAAAAATATATATTAATATAATATAATTAAATTCCTGAAAGTGACAGTCCGTACATTTTTGATGAAAGTGTGTAATTTCACACAAAATGCTAAGAAGAGTGTTATTAAAACATGCATTGTGTTGCAGTCTCTATTAAGAATGAATGAATATGGTGATTTTAGCAAGAACTCGCTCTTCAATATTAATTCTGCATTTGTATGGGTTACAATGTGTGAATGAGCAGATAAAGACTGAGTTTGCTTTCTGATATCTCCATGTTCGCAGTAACTCTTGTATTGGTGCCATTAGCAGCACTGCGGTTGCTCAGGATACAGCGAAAGCTGTCAAGTCCAGAAAAAACATCCCGGGACCCTGTTTTTAGAATGAGTGCATTTGGCTTTGCAGGAATGGTAGCATAAGCACAATGACTGCTGCTATAAAGTATTATAAATGTAAATGACTATAGCAGAATAGCAGTTTAAATAGCATACCATAGTTAATGAAGACCTTAAAGTAGAGATACTTTTAGACAATAATTTTATATCAGTATATATCAGGGCTGTCAACCTTAAAGCGTTAACACATGCGATTAATTTGGAATCAGTTAAGCTAAACTGCTGATCTGATAATAGCCAGATAATATCCTGCTACAAACAAACACTGTCTCTGCGGCTTCATGCTGTTTACACACTAAGTGCACGGTATGTGTTGCGTTCACTGCTTACAGCCGTGACACTCCGTTTATACATCTGTGCTAGGGCTGCACAATATATCGTTTAAGCATCGTCATCACAATAAACCATGATTGCATGTTTTATTGGTGCATATTTTGGTGCACTTACTGTAGGTTTGTGCCTGTTTGAAACCAAACCAATCAGAGGGAGAAAACGCTGAAGTAAACGAACAGCTGATTTGTATTAGAGGACCACAGAGTTCAGTGAAAAACAGTAGGTAATTCAGCCTGTAATCTTCTCAGAGGACGTCTGAGAAAAATACATACCCCCCCTGAGAAACTAATCCTTTCCTGATAGGATTTAAGACAAATTCTAGCTAATTTTGCCACACTGATACATTCAGAGAACTTCAATATTAAATTTTATTATTGGCTAACTGATATAGTCCTAGTGCTCCACATCTTCCATCATGCTTGAGAGCTCAGGAAACAATGACTGGACTCTAAAAAATAAAATCAACCAATAGCTTAGTGAGAGGACCCCTGCAGCTACAAATTAAACTCTGCCTTCCTCTTTTGTAATTTTAATCCAGACAAAGGTCTAAGAGGAGTAAATGTAAACCCTGTCTGACATTTCACACAGTTATCATATCAATCTGTCTACAGCTTCCTGTTTCATTTGTGGTTCACTCTCCTGTTTAACATTAATGTGATCTGTGATCAATGAGATGGTGATAGGCTGTGTAGGCCATTGTCTAGCCTGACATCATTGAGTCCTAAACACAATATCTGCTCTGTGCACTCCAAGTTCTAATTGTGCTATCAAATTCTCCTATTCTGTGCTTAATCACATCACTGCAGATGAAGCAGGGGGACAACAGGGTAACCCTAGAGCTGCAGTCCATTAACAGTACAGGGGGCTGGTTTTCATTAGGAAATGAAGACAGCTATGCTGCTTGATTCTTCGTTCATTGATTAGACAATCAGTATTCACATTCTCTATTGGGATATAAAGTGAAAATTAAATGAGTTATTTTAATAATTTTTGACTTCATTTGAAGTGGCAGTTCATATTGTTTAGTTTCTAAACTAAAAGCAGAGTTTATGCTAAAACCAGGATTAACTCGGACTGGCATTCGAACGGTGGAGAGATCTTCATAAGTGATGCTAAGTTTGACTAAGCGCGCTCTCCCTCACTGACTGAACATAACCTGAATTTAGATTTATCCACTCTGAAAGGAGACCGCATCACACCCGCCCAGTTTAAAATGATTCTTCTGCATGCTCAGTGCAATTACCTATTCTCACCAGAGAGGGCCCTAAATCCCCCAAATCCCAAAACTTACGGACACAGATGTAGTAATAACCTTGAGTTGGAGGAACAGAGGTCTTCAATTCCCATTCGATTCAGCTGATGTGGCTGACGTTTATCAATGGAATACATATTGCAACACATTTTAAATTTCATCCATAATATACTATAAATATATATTGTCCAGGGGTCTAATGAAAAAAAAGAAGTTTATTGAATTATCGTGAAATTATACTTTTCCAATACTGTATCTATTCTATATTCATGTATTTTTTTTTTTTTATTAGTTTACAAGCAAAGTTTGATGTCAAGACAGTGGTTCATTTTGTGTTGTGTTTAAACCCTGACTGCTAGATAGCAGTGCCTTCAGTATAGAAAATGTAAACTTTTCTTTTACTAGGATTTTTTTTTTAATTGATAGTGTGGTTTTTATACCGTGTCGGGTTTCCTAAAAAATGTAACAGAATATAAATATACAGTCATGTTTGCAGTATCACAATATACAAAAATTTAATTTTAGCATTGTGATACACATCATATCGCCAGGTTCTTGTGAATACACAACCCCAGTAATGTTACCTATTTGACACAGAAGGCATATATATATATATATATATATATATATATATATATAATGCCCTGTCCAGATGGCATTCCTGGCTTGTTCCCAGTGATTCTGGTGAGGCTCCAGACCCACAGCGACCCTGACCAGGCAGGAGTGGATAAAAAGACGATGGATAAATCCACTTATATATCTATTGCAATGCTACACTAAATTCTATTAAACTTGGATTTTTTTTTTTAGAAATACATTATTCTTTTATCCTGTCAGAATGTTGTTAAACACAATATTGTTGATATCACAAGTTCATAAAGAACACTGGAAATCTGCAAGTTTTCTTACAAACAGTGTAGTTAGCCATGGTTATTTTGATGGAGTGCAGCAAATAAATAGAATAAATACAAATCTCATACTAAGTATCTAAAAATCTGCTGCCACCGGTGTATTACTATAACAACTGATAAATATTGTATATCAGGAAAATGTCAGTAAATATTATGACATACATTGACATACCAATCATTGTACAGCAGAATGTAAACTGATCATGAAGTGCTATGGCTTGGGATTGCCCACACCTGTATAAGTTGTGAGGTGTTATCTTGTTGAGTTTGTGTAACGCCTTATAGTGGACAGTACAGGTTATGATCGTCTGTCGGTTATTGTCCATTATAAACAGACACACAATTTTGGAAGGAATCACACATCCACATTCAGTGCAAAATGGTGCCAAATGTATATCCCACAGGTTGATGCAGTGTTCTTTAGCTTCCATAGGACATGGCAATATTTAAGAAACACGATATACTTCTGGCATGTCAGCGTTTTTTTTTTTTTTTTTTAACAAAAAACTGCCCTATCCTGAATAAAACCTGCAGTTTTCAGGTTTTAAATACTGATGATATCAGTAAGCTCTGAAATGTATATTTATCATAAGGTATCACGTAGGCCTGTCACAATAATTGCAATATTGATTTATCATACAATAAATGAACATGACCTCAACAATTTTTGATTATCGTGATATCGTCTGTTGTGTTTATTTGTATGTTTGTTCACATATATAACAGTGCACAGTATTTTATTCAGTCATGCTTTAATAACTGTGACTCCATACTCACAGTGTGGACTATAGTAGGTGAAAAAATAAGTATATCATTTTCAAACTAATTGATTAATGAACTAATTGAATTAATTTTTTATTTCAAATTTTGCTGTCTTTAAAAAGTGTATAATTGCTTTTTTATGCTATTCAGTGGCATTTAATAGTCTTAAAATTACAGAAATATCGTGTATCACAATAATTTCTGGGACAATATATCTGGGACCAAAAAATCTTATCGTGACAGGCCTAGTATCACGATAACAATATATGTACGATAAGTATTATATCATATATTACTGTGATTCAGTGATACACATTATATCACAAGACAATTCTATTGATACTTCACAGCATCTGTGTAACTGAAGAGCATAAAATACTCCTGAATAAGCAAATAGCAGGAATTATTGAGTAACTGCACTCTAAAAAAAGAGGTACGATATGAGTACTTTTCTGTACTCAGAGGTACACTCTTCATGATTGTACCCTCAAAGGTACAATATTGGTCTTTACAGGGTCAGATTTGTTCCCTCTGAAGTACAAAGTCTTTTCTAACAGCAATAAGTACAAATTTGTACCATTTAACCTGCAGACAAAAGGTACATTCAGTATTCTGTATCACTGCACTAATAAACAATATATATTTAATTGCACATAATATATAATATATTAATTGCACATTTTTTATTTGAAAGCCAGACAATTTGGGGTTATCAAGTTTTTGAGCCATATTCAGTTGATGATAATGTTTATAATCTTTATAATCTTTACTGGCACAAAAACCATGGGTACAAAAAAGGACTTTAACTGAAAGGTACTTTTTTGTACCTCAATATAAGGTACAGCCCCAGCGACAAGCTGTGTACTCTTTTAAGTACAAATCTGTACTTACTTTTTTTAGTGTGTGGTGTCAGTTTCACAGAATATCCCAACCAAGATTATTCACTGCAGATTTGCCCTATTCATTTGATTAGAGCCACCATGTGGAGTAATGAATCAGTAAGTCAAATTGGGTGGATGAGTAATACGCTGCATTTTTATTGCTCCATCGTGTTAACACACCCTGTTGATTCAGTAAGACGCAGCACCAAACTTTATGCACATAAATTTGTCCAACATGATGCGTCTATCCAATCAGAAGAGAGCACTATTTGCCTGATACATGTCCCCAGTGCAATGTATGAATCATTTGTTCAATCTTCAAACTTTCCTGAAAAGCATGATGCAAAAATTACTGCCCTCCTTTATGATCAATCCCTGTCAAATTACAGGACTTGAATTAACGCAATACAGCACAGACAAAAGCTGCACAGTTTATTGTGGTCTCCAGTGGGTTTAGAAAACATTAATATATCATTTAATTAGAAAAGTTTGCTTTTGTCAGGCCATATGCTGCTCAGCAGATAATGTTATGGGGCTCAATCAAACATTTATTTACAGAAAATGAGAAATGGCTGAAATAACGAAAAAAATTATTTGAACCTTTTTCAGACCTCAAATAATGAAAAGAAAACAGGTTCACATTCATCAATATTTGGTGGAATAACCCTGTTTTTTAATCACCGTTTTCATGCATCTTGGCATGTTCTCCTCCACCAGTCTTACACACTGCTTTTGGATAACTTTATGCCACTCCTGTTGCAAAAAAGACAAATTTAAGCAGTTCAGTTTGGTTTGATGGCTTGTGATCATCCATCTTCCTCTTGATTATATTCCAAAGTTTTTCCATTTTTAAGTGGATTCTTATTTTTTTTCCAGAGCTGTCCCATATAAATTTAAAAATCAGTGTTGTCTAAAATAGGTAACCACTAACCCCATGTAACAGGCTCTGTGTTATTCACTGCCTCAGGTTAGTAGAAAACCTGTAAACTGGCTTCACAAATAGCCGGTAGAGACTGTCGCGTGGGAAACCTACTGAATAAACACTGAGAGTGATGTTGCTACGGAAACTAAATCTACAAATCATGAGACGAAAAAAGACCTGGAGTGTCCCTTTCTTTATTCCGTTTGTTTTGTTTTCGTGTTTGATATAAACTTCTGAGGCCTATGTTCTCCGGCGTGGACGTTACTGAAGTCTGGCGAGGCTGTTTTGTGGGAGCGCTGCGGCGGCTTTCTGTTCCTCTGCTCCTACACATTACACTGATGAAGATAATACCTGCTGGTTGCCATGGTATCAGCAAATCAGGGTGAAAAACTGTCATTGCACCCCCGCAGTAAGAGATCCACAGCATCTGGACAGCTGTGTTTGTGTGTGTGCATGTGTGTGTGTGTATGTGTGTTTGTATACGTGTGTGTGTGTGTATGTGTCGGTGGCCGAGGCGCAGGCAGGAAGCTAAAGACAGTCTCTATGATGAGCCAAGTTGAGCAAACAATGAGGTGAAACAGCACTCAAAGCCTGCGTGCTCCATTACCGCTAATCTCGCACATCACAGCCCAGTGCGCAGCCTAGACCAGCCTCCAGAGAAGAGTCGGGTTTAAACACAGGAGAGCAGAGACGATACTATGACATGTCTCGCTTAACTGTTCTTCTAAAACAAAACAAGCCATCTTCTATTACTCTTTATCTTATGCTCATTGTTTTAGAGAACACATTTGAGTCACTACATATTATTAATTAGTAGTTGATAAATCTTTATAGGCAAGTCAGTTCACTCAGCGGCCATCTCTGCAACATCAACAGGCAGTTATATCCACTCAAACCAGACCAGTCTTCCATCTCTTTAAATGGGCAGACACTAAAATACTCAAAACAGAAGGTCTGAAAATAAAAACCCTCATGATTAGTTTGTAGCGTTTGGCTCCATAATGCACAAAATAACAATTGTTTTTGAGTTTGATATGGCTACTGCACTTGCGCTGATCTCCACACTAGCACCCACCTGACTGCTTGCAGTCTTTGTTCTTAAAGGGATGCTAGGTTGATCATTACGAGAACTCCCAGTTACATTTCAGTTGGTCTCCTCATTAATAATATCTCTAATAAGATTAGACCTGATTGTGCCATCTCTGCCAGTCAGCAGGGATATGTTAGTGTAAAAAATCAGTCACTGTGCCATCCAATAGTACATCTTTTCAGTTCTCATATAAAAATCACTCCATTAGTGGTGTGTCATATTGTATGGAACACAATATATCGTGATTATAAAATCCATATTAAGATATGCTGTATTCTGTCTTGTCAATAGTCTATTATTTACTGTGAATCTTTAATTGTATCTAAATATTCTGCACATTACATTAATTTTATTATTTATTTTGCTACATTATTATTTAATCTATAATTTTATACAAAACAGACTGTAAGTTACTGCTGTTTACAAAAAATAAAGTGTCCTGATTTTTTTTTTTTTTTCTGCAAAATGTTTAAAACTGTTATACTGTTATATTCTGTTGCAGTAGTATATTCCTGAAATTAACCAAAAACTTTTCAGTGTTTTTATATATTTAAAACAAACTCTTAAATTTTATGATATTATTTTAGGGACACATCATACACCTCAAACTTTGTAACATTGTTTATGGAGGAATTCTTGAACGTAAGCACATAATTTTCTGTTTTTAATATTTTCAGGCATTTAAATTAATTAATTCATTAATTAATGGAATTATGTCATTTTATACAACATTCACTGCATCATGATTATTTTGCATTTTTGGTAGTGTTCTGATTCTAACATGTGTTACCTTAAACATTAAAAAGAGGTATATATTTTAAAAACTGGGGTATTTAAAAAGAATAAAAAAATAAATCATTTAAATTATTGCCCCATAAATTAAATAATTGATTGCTTTTTCCTTGATTAGAACAATAAAGGGTTAACTACATGAGCTCTAAATACAATAGAAATACAAGTGCCCACTAATTTATATATATAACAGCCAAAACTACTATAGCTCAGGGCCATGTGTGCTTGTGTCCCCCCACTGGTGATGCAGATGGCCTGGTTAGGCCACTCTTGATCAGGGCAAAAGCGAGCTGCTCTTGCTGAGATAGATCATAACAAAACACAGCTGATAAAGTCCAATTTTAGTAATTCAGTAATGACTCCTTATGTTTCTTCAATGTGTTCAAAGATAAAAAAAAAATGCATCTTAAAATGATAAATTATAATTTCTTACACTTCGTACATGAAGTTAGAAATGCCACATAAATGCATATGCAATATCCAAAAACCACAGTACAAGTTTACATTCTCTCTATTTGTTTTTATAGTTTATGCTTGAGAATCAGTCGCTAATTTATTTCTGCATTTGATTCATATACAAAAATGCTAGCATAAGGAAAATGCATTTGCAGTTAACATGTTAAACAGTCTCTCTTCACCCATCTGGAGTGTTTAAAAAGGACTCTTAATTAACATGTCAAAAGATAGGCCTTCCCAGCATCAGTTCACAATCCAGAGCAGCAAGCCTCTAAATATAGCCTTCATAAATAATGTAGTGAGGCTGGAGCGCAGCAGTCAATAATTGAGGGGATCACATCCTGGTCAAAAAAGGAAACTTTTCTTTATTGGGAAACAGTTCAAGTGCACTCAAGTTTTGACAACTTTTTTCCTAAATTGCATTTATTGCAAGGTGAGATCAAGGGCCAACAAGTACTTGCTTCATTTCCTCGAGTGAGTGATGGCAGTGGAACAATTAAATGAGCTTGGGGAGCATTTAAGAGGTCAGTAAAAGTAGGCTACGCTTACACCGAGCACGCTGAAAAAAGAGCTCATGATTAAAGTGTGTCAAGTGGATGCACATAAATAAAATATCAGTGTATAAGTTTGCTTTTATTTTTAGCAAGGACACTTTGTTTGCTGTGTTCACATAACATATATTATTTATCTGTAACCAACTGACATGTAATTTCAGTAATATGTTTTATATTTGGCTATAACACTAGAAATGCTTTTTAGTAAACTTTTTAGTAAACTGTGTGCAGTGCATTCTTGTAATTTTAATGTGCTTTCCAGAGGGAATGTGTTATATTTACTGGGGAAGTATTTTTTAACAGTGAAATATTAATACAAATATCATATGGTTTAGGCTTCAAATAATAAGGTTGGCTTAATCTTAATTCGATTTAGCTACAGCTCTGGGAAAAAATAAGAGACCGCTTAAAATTATGAGTTTCTATGATTTTACCAAATTGAAAACCTCTGGAATATAATCAAGAGGAAGATAGATGATCACAAGCCATCAAACCAAGCTGAACTGCTTGAATCCAAAAGCAGTGTTTAAGACTGGTGGAGGAGAACATGCCAAGATGCATAAAAATTGTGGTTAAAAAACAGGATTATTTCACCAAATATTGATTTCTGAACTTTATGAATATGAACTTGTTTTTTTATTATTATTATTTAAAATCTGAAAGCTCTGCATCTTTTTTGTTATTTTACCCATTTCTCATTTTCTGCAAATAAATACTCTAAATGACAATATTTTGACAAAACGTTGTCCGTAGTTTATAGAATAAGAAAATAATGTTTATTTTAATTAAACATATACCTATAAATAACAAAATCAAAGAAACTGATTCAGAAACTGAAGTGGTCTCTTATTTTTTTTCCAGAGCTGTTTATGACACAGTGGTAAGGCTAAAAATAATAAATAAAAAATGATCTCAGAAAATGATCACTATATTATAGAATACCTGCATCTGCACTAGCTATAGCACAAAATGATAAATGCCCTTTTTCAACAAGTGGCCAAGCCAAGCAACAGGTCTGCAACATTTAAAAGTGGAAGGCCTCTCTATATATCAGCACACTGTAAAGAAAGTGAATGGGGTATCAGTGCTGAGTGAAAAGAGAAGGTAAATCGCTTGTATTTGTCGTTTTTCTCATCCATACGGATCCATTAATGCTATATAGCAGCAGGATGTAAGCTAACACAACCTGTGGATGCTCGCCTGCGGATGATACACAGAATCAGTGTCGTGCCTGAACTCGCCTCACTGCTGCTGTTTAATGGAGAACCGCCGCCGCTTCCGCGCAAATGTCAAAATAAAAATAAATAAATAAAATAACATGTGCAACAGATGAAATAGCGAGGGGGCTTTCTTACCTTGCTCCGGATCTGGCCAGACGTGGAGACTTTCCTGATGAGTTTCTGCGGCCCTTCTTGCTCTCCCTCGCTGTCGGAGGACTCGTCCGCCGGCCCGGCTCCTCCAACGGCTCCCGGCGGCGCTGCGGCTCCTCTGGGCTCCTGCTGAGGGGGAGAGGAGGCGCGGAGCTCCGCGTTAGCTCCGCCGAGTGCCGCTCCCTTCCTCTCTGCCAGGCGGGAGCTGCTGCTGCTGCACAGCGGCTGAAATGAGCCTCTCTTCGCCGTCATCTGCCTCCCTCTTTCCCCCTCTCTCTCTCCCTCTCTCTCTCTCAGCTTCTCACTCTCTTCCCAAAAACCCACCAGGTGAACGGCCTCTCTCTCTCTCTCCTGTCTCTCTCTCTTTCACTCCGCCACCCTCCAACCCAGCACAGCACGTGGACCCCCAGCTACAGCCACCGAGTCCGAGCAGCGGGCATTTTCCCCTCAGCACTCACTCCTCTCCACTCCACCGCGCTCTCGCTCTCTGAAGGCTATGTTTAACCACAGGCTCTGCCTACATGGAGCCAGAGAGGAAATCTCTGTAGCAGACCCTAGCGGTGGCTGATCTCTGAGGAAACTCCAGCCGCTGCCAGGACTGCAACACATGTCCCTCTGTCTGTCCTGAGGCTGTCCTCCTCCTGTAGGACCACCATTCATTCATTCACACATCCAAACAGCAACACAGCAAGCTAGCTGATCCCCGTCACTGTGCCTCTCAGGCCTGCACCACACTGCATTAACCTGTTATAAGACCTAGATCATCTTTTATATAGACCTTATTAATGTGTAGACATACAGGATTTCCACTGTTACAGTGCATATTGTATATGCTGTTTAATGTCACTGCAGCAAATCATAATGCAGTGTTTTAATGCCCTTACAGTCATGTAAATAAATAATTTAACCTATGAAAGGTCTTATATTTACTGTTATATACTGTTTTATATATTTACTTCTTGTATATACTGTTTATACAGGTTCTGTTTACAATGGTACTGTCATTCCTCTTTTAATCCCCTCATAACTATTGCACTACTGTCTTGTGTTTCTTGCTTCACGTATGTGAATATATATATATATATATATATATATATATATATATATATATATATATATATATATATATATATATATATATATATATACACTACCGTTCAAAAGTTTGGGGTCACTCAAACAATTTTGTGTTTTCCATGAAAAGTCACACTTATTCACCACCATACGTTGTGAAATGAATAGAAAATAGAGTCAAGACATTGACAAGGTTAGAAATAATGATTTGTATTTGAAATAACATTGTTTTTACATCAAACTTTGCTTTCATCAAAGAATCCTCCATTTGCAGCAATTACAGCATTGCACACCTTTGGCATTCTAGCTGTTAATTTGTTGAGGTAAGCTGGAGAAATTGCACCCCACGCTTCTAGAAGCAGCTCCCACAAGTTGGATTGGTTGGATGGGCACTTCTGGCGTACCATACGGTCAAGCTGCTCCCACAACAGCTCAATGGGGTTCAGATCTGGTGACTGCGCTGGCCACTCCATTACCAATAGAATACCAGCTGCCTGCTTCTGCTGTAAATAGTTCTTGCACAATTTGGAGGTGTGTTTAGGGTCATTGTCCTGTTGTAGGACGAAATTGGCTCTGATCAGGCGCTGTCCACTGGGTATGGCATGGCGTTGCAAAATGGAGTGATAGCCTTCCTTATTCAGAATCCCTCTTACCCTGTACAAATCTCCCACCTTACCAGCACCAAAGCAACCCCAGACCATCACATTACCTCCACCATGCTTAACAGATGGCGTCAGGCATTCTTCCAGCATCTATTCATTTGTTCTGCGTCTCACAAACGTTCTTCTTTGTGATCCAAACACCTCAAACTTGGATTCATCCGTCCACAACACTTTTTTCCAGTCTTCCTCTGTCCAATGTCTGTGTTCTTTTGCCCATCTTAATCTTTTTCTTTTATTAGCCAGTCTCAGATATGGCTTTTTCTTTGCCACTCTGCCCTGAAGCCCAAAATCCCGCAGCCGCCTCTTCACTGTAGATGTTGACACTGGTGTTTTGCGGGTACTATTTAATGAAGATGCCAGTTGGGGACCTGTGAGGCGTCTGTTTCTCTAACTAGAGACTCTAATGTACTTATCTTCTTGCTTAGTTGTGCAACGCGGCCTCCCACTTCTTTTTCTACTCTGGTTAGAGCCTGTTTGTGCTGTCCTCTGAAGGGAGTAGTACACACCGTTGTAGGAAATCTTCAATTTCTTAGCAATTTCTCGCATGGAATAGCCTTCATTTCTAAGAACAAGAATAGACTGTCGATTTTCAGATAAAAGTTCTCTTTTTCTGGCCATTTTGAGCGTTTAATTGACCCCACAAATGTGATGCTCCAGAAACTCAATCTGCTCAAAGGAAGGTCAGTTTTGTAGCTTCTGTAATGAGCTAGACTGTTTTCAGGTGTGTGAACATGATTGCACAAGGGTTTTCTAATCATCAATTAGCCTTCTGAGCCAATGAGCAAACACATTGTACCATTAGAACACTGGAGTGATAGTTGCTGGAAATGGGCCTCTATACACCTATGTAGATATTGCACCAAAACCAGACATTTGCAGCTAGAATAGTCATTTACCACATTAGCAATGTACAGAGTGTATTTGTTTAAAGTTAGGACTAGTTTAAAGTTATCTTCATTGAAAAGTACAGTGCTTTTCCTTCAAAAATAAGGACGTTTCAATGTGACCCCAAATTTTGAACGGTAGTGTGTATATATATATATATATATATATATATATATATATATATATATATATATATATATATATATATATATATATATATATATCTGTGACCTTGTTGTATTGTACATCTAGTGTCTCACATTCTTTTATATTTATATTTTCTAATTGCTCTACTTGTTGTAACTTTGGGAAGGAGAGTAACATAATTTAATTCCTCTGTATGTCCTGTACATATTCAATTCAATTAAATTCTTAAAACTACTTGACTTGACTATATCTATTTATCTGTCTGTTTAAATTGGTCAAAAACAGTTTGGATGTTGCATTGTGCCAGAAATATTATTATCATTTAAAGACCATTCCATAACACTAATATTAGGATAATACAAAAGCATAATAATGCATTTACACATACAGTATCAGTCAAAAGTTTGGACACACTCCTTCTCATTTATGTTTTTTCTATTGTATTTTTGTTATTTTCTACATTATATACTAATACTGAAAAATAGGTTTAATACTTTAGATTCTTCAAAGTAGCACCTTTCAAGTCAGGTGTTTGTGAAGACTGTCTATTACCTAATTGCATATGTGTTCCTTCATAATTTGTAACTTACATGTTAACCTACAATGTAGTAAATAATACAAATAAAGAGTAAATATTAATGAGAATGTGTGTCCAAACATGTGATTGGTACTGTACTTTTAACCTCTTATGCTTCTGGACTTTATTATGTCCTGGAGGTTATTAGTGGATGACCACAATCAAAGCAATGCAAACTGACTGAGTTGTTCCTAAGTTATAACAGTGGGCTAAATAAATAAACATTTTGTTTTTAAATAAAGTCAGCTTTTTCACACCAGTTGGATTTCCTCAATAAGGGAAACTCATTGGAGGTGTTAGTTGAGGTCAGCACAAATGATTGAGGTTATGTCCATAAATCGTACACTAAATCAATAATGTAATTACTCTGACATGCCTATATGTATGTATATTGATCAATATCTACCTAAGTTAACTATTTATATACTCAATTAAAACGTACTTAATTTAGTTTGACCTTAAGGGCAGTTGTATATTTGAGGTTAACCTTGTCAGGTTACCTTGTATACATATATCTATAATAGAAACATGTAAAAGAAATATATAACTTAGGTATTATAGTATAGTTAAAATAACTGCCTTAAACTCTCTTGAGGGTGTTGGGCATTGAAGGTTACACTGACTTTGTATATTTGGTGCAGAAGGTAACTGTTACCTGTGCATCACCTCCAATCAACTATTAAGGATAAATCACTGTTCACTTTCCAGGGGCGAAGCATGAGATGTGTGGCGTTAAAGCAAATGGATTTAGTAAAACCGACTTATTTAACAAACCTATTCCAAACAGACACTCTGTCTTTCTTCCTTTTTTTCTTCTTCCTCTTTTCTACTAAACTATTTCAGGGTATTTAGTCAGACACTCTGGCTTGCTAACGATATTTGCTGCACTTACATTATGCTCCAGCAGTGTATAAACTCAGTCAGCATAAAGCCAAACATTAAACGCTAAACTCCAAAATATGACTGTCAGAAACAGATATCATAACTGGGAGCTCTAAAATAAGTACAGGAATCCCTGCAGTCAGCTGAAGTGTGAAGATACCGCAGTCGGGCTGTCCTCGCTTTTCTCTCTTTTTGTTTCTCATCTTTCGGGACGAACTCCACCAAAACACCAAAACAGCAAAGACACAGCCCCTTTCCGTTTCTACAGCAACTCCCTCAGCGCTAAACAGCTAAAACAACACAGCGCGCGGATTCCTGTTGATTGAGTTCACTTATCAATCACTGTACCCGCTAAACGCTCTCTCTCTCTCTCTCTCTCTCCAGCTACTTCTCCTCCTCCAATAAGCAGTATGAAAATATCACTATCTACAGACAGATACTCACCAGCTCTTCCCAGGCAGGGCTGCGCGAGCACTGGTACTCATCCTCCATAGTCCTAATTCCTCTCCGCCTGCTCTCAGGACCTGTACCCTACTACACACGCGCTTCAGCCAAAAGTCAGGGCGGCTTTGTGATCGAGTAGCCGGGCATATGGGTGGATTCTTCAGCTGGCTGCTGTCGCTGTTACGCCTTTCACACTCCTCCACTTATCACCTCCCTCCTCCTCCTCCTCTTCCTCCCTCCTGCTTCACTACCAGGGGCTTCCAAGGACTGAGCCTCCTGGCCACGTGATAAATGTCAAGCCGTAAAAGGACTCGCAGTGATGATCTTCAGGAGCTCATCAGACCCGCTGTAGGAGTGTCAGAAACCTCTTGGACCACTTTACAGAAAAAGAAAAATACAGTTTTTAATTTTATTTAGCTGGACTTAAAGAGCAGCAGTGCTCAGAGCATCTGCTCCTGCTGAGCTGAATGAATATTAACCAGGATCAAGACACAGACAGAGCCTGATGAAGGGCACGGATCTCCTGTAACTGCTTCAATGAATTTCAGTACTATTCTTTTGTAAAAAAAAAAAAAAAACGGTAATTAAATGTAACTAAAAAAACTAAATGATGTGAGATTATAAAATAAAAAATAAATACAACATAAATAAACCAACATTTTGTTTGTAAATAAAGTTTATTTACGTCAACTGGATTTCCCAATGAGGTGTTAATTGAGGTCAATAAAAATGATTAAGGCTATGTCCATAAATTGTACAATAAATCAGTAATGAATTTTTTGTGACAGGCCTATATGTATCTAAATAAGAAATGATTAAATAAAAAAAACATGTAGCAGAACATTAAAACGCAATATTAGTATATTATAATATATATTACTTTTCAAAACATCATAAGGAAATCACCACATACTAGGGGTAATAATAATAATAATAATAATAATAATAATAATAATAATAATAATACAAAAATAATGCCTACTTAAATAAATAATGTATTAAGTACGTAGTACTACTACTATAATTACTACTACAACAACTAATACCAATAATGCCACATAGGTACTTACATACATTAATTCATACTATATAAAAAAAAACAAGCATCTATGATTCCTATTTATAATTAAATAATATGATTTTTTTTGCAACGTTTCCATAACGTTGTATGGATTTTTCTTTTCCACTCATTTTCTAACACAGTTCTACAAAGCCCTTAAGTTTGTTAAATCAGGTGATAGTGTTGTCCATGACATTACCTGAACTTCCCCACTCCTTAGTCTATTGCATATTCTGATATGGCATTTTTCATCTTGTTCTTTCCCCCTTAAAATACTGAAAACAGCTGCTAATTATTATTGCTTAAAATACACACTACTACTACTACTTCTACTACTACTACTACTACTTAATTAAATAATAATAATAATAATAATAATAATAATAATAATAATAATAATAATAGCTAGAAAAAATAAATAATCAGTCAGTAAAATATAAAATGAGAGTAATGTAACGTTATAATAAGGTCACTGCAACATCCAAACTCCTACTTTTCTCCCGGAACCAAACGCAGCAAAGTTCCGCGTTCCGTACGGAAAGATTATGCGACGGACGACTTCTGTTCTACAATTATTATCTTCCGCTGTGTCGGCATTCAGAGGGTGAATATGAGAAAGCCCAAATAAAAGAGCCGTTTCTCTCATCTGGCCTTTAAACAGCGGCGCTCACAGAACAGCAGCATGCATTCGCGCATTCTGCTCCAGGGTACAGCAGCGGCTGTGGCCGCGAGGAGGATCCGCACCATTCTGGGCTCCGTAACAGCGAAGGAGGGCTGGAGTTACAGCGCGCGCGAGGTCAAATCACTGAACACAGCTTCAGGTCAGTCACACTGACACTACTGACAACACAAATTCAGATACATTGACACTACTGACAACACAGCTTCAGTTGCACTGACACTACTGATAACACAGCTTCAGTTACACTGACACTACTGATAACACAGCTTCAGTTTAACTGACACTACTGACAACACAACTTCAGATACATTGAAACTACTGACAACACAGCTTCAGAGACACTGACACTACTGATAACACAGCTTCAGTTACACTGACACTACTGATGACACAACTTCAGGTACACTGTCATTACTGGTAACACAGCTTCAGATACACTGACAGTACTGACCACACAGCTTCAAATACACTGACACTAATGACAAAACAGCTTCAGATACACTGCCACTGTTGACCACACAGCTTCAGATCAGTTAAACTACTAACACAGCTTCAGAGACACTGACACTACTGACAACACAGCTTCAGATTCACTCACACTGCTGACAACACAGCTTCAGAAACACTGACACTTCTGACCACACAGCTTCAGTCACGCTGACACTACTGACAGCACAGCTTCAGATACACTGACACTACTGACCACACAGCTTCAAATACACTGACACTACTGACAACACAGTTTCAGATTCACTCACACTGCTGACAACACAGCTTCAGAAACACTGACACTTCTGACCACACAGCTTCAGTCACGCTGACACTACTGACAGCACAGCTTCAGATACACTGACACTACTGACCACACAGCTTCAAATACACTGACACTACTGACAACACAGTTTCAGATTCACTCACACTGCTGACAACACAGCTTCAGATACACTGGCACTGTTGACCACACAGCATCAGATTAGTTAAACTACTGACAAGAAAGCTTCAGAGACACTGACACTATTGACAACACAGCTTCAGAGACTCTGGCACTACTGACAACACAGCTTCAGTTCAGTTACACTGCTGAAAACACAGCTTCAGCTCAGTAACACTGCTGAAAACACAGCTTCAGCTCAGTTACACTGCTGAAAACACAGCTTCAGCTCAGTAACACTGCTAAAAACACAGCTTCAGTTCAGTTACACTGCTGAGAACACAGATTCAGTTCAGTTACACTGCTGAAAACACTTCTTTGGTTCAGTTACACTGCTGAAAACACAGCTTCAGTTCAGTTCCACTGCTAAAACACAGCTTCAGCTCAGTAACATTGCTGAAAACACAGCTTCAGCTCAGTAACATTGCTGAAAACACAGCTTCAGCTCAGTAAAACAGCTGAAAACAGAGCTTTGGTTCAGTTACACTGCTGAAAACACAGCTTCAGCTCAGTAACACTGCTGAAAACACATCTTCAGCTCAGTAACACTGCTGAAAACACATCTTCAGCTCAGTAACACTGCTGAAAACACAGCTTCAGCTCAGTAAAACAACTGAAAACACAGCTTCGGTTCAGTTACACTGCTGAAAACACATCTTCAGCTCAGTAACACTGCTGAAAACACAGCTTCAACTCAGTAAAACAACTGAAAACACAGCTTCGGTTCAGTTACACTGCTGAAAACACATCTTCGGTTCAGTTACACTGCTAAAAACACAGCTTTAGTTTAGTTACACTACGGAAAACAGTTCAGTTACATTGCAGATAACCAAGTCTTAGGTCAGTTACACCTTTAGGTATATTCTTCAGGATTCTCCAGTAGAACAGAATTTGATAGATTTATTTAATTTACCTATAATTATTATTTTAGACAATATTCGTTTGTCTTTGTGAACAGTTTGTGCTTGCTTGTACTGCTGTTTAATTTGACCCTGTTTGATCCACAGGTGACACTGTGAAGATAGGGGACATATCTTACCAGCTGAAAACACCCAGGAATCCTGAGTTTGTGCCAATCAATCACAGTAGGTTCAATTTATAATTTATTTTTATATAAGGGAGTGAATGTAAGAGGGTTCTTTGATCTTGTGTTTAAGCATAGTTAGATTACAGTGGATGAAAAATCTACATCTACATCTACATACAATTAAGCCAGGCGGACACTGTGCGATTTTTTTAATCGGATGCGTTCTGGAGAGCTCAAACAGCACGTTTGAATCGTTTGTCGTGTATGAACAACGCCTGCGATTCATCTGCACACACTGTACGGTCCGACTGACCTGCTGCGACGGGGGAGCTTACACTGCACGTCTAAACGCAGCCCGTAGGCGAAGCTTTCTTTGCGTACAAACTCTCGCTTCAACACAACGCCTTGCAAAAGAAAGCGCTTAGCTTTGCTTATTTGTGCCCTGTTGTGCGCTAAAAGTCCACGGAAGAGACGTACATGGACTCGCAGGTGGCTGAGGCGACGTGGACTCTACGGGTTGTCCGTTTTACAGAAGGAGAGCGCATAGAAAAATGACTGCGCGTCAGGCTGCGAAAGAAACACCAGCATCTTAAATAAAATAAAATAATTTTATTTTTTATTCTGTTTATTGTTTATGTAAAAACTGGTTTTGCAACACTGAATATTAAACAAGCAATCGGTTATTCACACTGGATAGGGACCCTCATTTACAGTGCCGCTGAGCATTAACAGTTTAAAAGGGATTAATAATATATATAAAAAATAGGAATAAAAACTGACATTTATTATAGACGAATAAAATATATACGTAAAAAAGGAAAAATAGGACCTTAAAAAAAGATCATAAAAATTGACATAAAAGGGAAAAAAATTATATCTTATGAAGATATATATTTAATGATTTGATTAATAAAAGAAGAAAAATAATTTAAATGAATAAATAAAAAATATAAAATATAAACTCATTAAAAATTCGTTTAAAATAACCCAGGCTTTCTGCAGAATAATCAAAGTTTCAGTTAGTTTCAGTTTCAAATCATGAAAACAGCTCACCAAAACCTCAAACTATTCTTTATATTTGACTATATTTACTTACAGGTCCTTTGCTTGTACTTACAGGCCCTTACTTATTTTTATTCAACTGAACTGAGTTCCTGTAGCCTCGCGCTGAATTCAGCTCCGCGCTGCGAAAGAGAGCGAGAGAGAGGCGCAGCGCATTTTGTCTGATTTATCTTGATTAATTATCAGTACATTTATTAGCTTTAGTAAGTTTAATATCACTAATTTTACTACACTTCTCCGACCTTATTTATTAAAACGTTTATTTTAGAAGACAGAGGTTATTATGCGGGCAATGCCGCGCGCAATGCCACGCGCTGCGCTAAGCTGGCTTTGCGTGGCTAATATTCTGGAGCACTGGACGAGATTTTAATTAATAAATTAACATATTTATAATTTTAATAAATTTGCCCTGGCGAAAAGAAACGAATTATAAAATATAGCTTTATATTTCTGTGCATGTTTTAAGTTTTATATAATTGAGGGGCAGCACCAGAGGCTGACAATGTGCTTTATTTTTCAGATATAATAGCAAAGTGAAATAAAATAAATTTATGTTTGTCAAAGATATTTTCTCTTTTAATTTTTCTTTTCAAAAACTCCAGCTATTGACTGAGAATAAGCATCTGTTGAAATTCTTAAACAGCAGAATGCCTGTGTCTGCTATATTAAGCTATAAGTCTGTGTACCGAACATAAATATAAATCCTTATAACTGACAGAAATAAATATGACTAATAATTATTTATAGTTACTGTGCAGATTTTTGGGAAAACAGGTCGTGACGTTAAGAAATCGGCCCGCAAAACAGCTCACACTGTGAGACAAGCGACCAAAATTTCTGGCATGTCAGAAATCCCTGGTCGCGTCCGACTGCTCATTCGCAGCTCCTATGGGCAATTAATCGGACATCGCTTCCCATCTCACACTGCACGACAAACGACGCACGATCAAGCTAAAATTCGGCCCGATCATGAAATTCAGTCGCATCCGACCAGATCGGGCTTAAAATCGGGCTAAAATCGCACAGTGTCCGCCTGGCTTTATATGAAGAATTGTGCTTAATATGACCAGACACATAAACCATTATGGCATGCATTGTTTAATCTAGTCTAATGCATGTGTTTGAGACTTTAGAAATAGTAAACATAGCCTGAGGCATTACATCAATTGCAAATAGAAACTTGCAAGAATTTCCAAGCTTTTTTTAACTGATTGTGTACTGGTTGAACAGGAAAAAAAACTTGCATAGAAGTTAAGTGGGTGGCCAAGAAAGAGAATAGTGCTTGGTTCCACTGTGTTGCTTTTCTTGCACAACCATGCTGATCATGGGCCAGTGAAAAGGAGATAAACTTACCTGCAACTTGATCATAAAACGAAGTGTGTACTATGTATACTAAAGATCATTCAGATAAGTCAGATGACACATGCTATTCACTAATGCAGTCAGATTACTCAGACACTTTGGACACAACCAGCAAAACTATATGGTTGGAGTGAAAAAAGAAGTGCATTTAATGAAAAGAACTCTTTGCCGACTGTGAAGCATGGGGGTGGATCTATCAGGATTTGGGGTTGTGTTTCTGCCAGTGGCATTGGCAGGATTCCACAATATATAAGCAAATTCTGGATATAGATGAGCAATCATCATGGAAAAAATGTCTTCTATAACAGGATTGGGATCCAATATGTATTTCAATCCACCAACCAAAGACTGACACACTAAAGCTAAACGTTTTAGGGGCACCAAAGCAGTTGGATTAGACTATATTTAGTCTATATTCTATTATATCTATTATATTCATGTTGGTGCAACATGAATATGTTTTTTTTTTGTGAACTTTTGACTATTGTACTATTGTACAAACTACAACTTGCTGTATTGCTTTAGGTATCAACACCCCCACTATCCTACAGTCCATTTTCATTTACAATGCAATTAAAAACTTTATATAAGGACACCTCAGATCATTCATCCATGCATATTTTGACCTTTGGGTCTTTATTCCAGGTCATTTAGAATATTCTTTTGAGCTTCACTCCACAGCTTTTCAATATTGTTAATATCAGTAGGTCTGTGTGCTCACTTCAGTAGCTTTATTCTGGTTTTGTTGACTTTTTTGAGTCATTGTTCTGCAGAGGAATGTAACCATGACACAGTGCGATCCTCCTGGCAGAAGAGCCTGGTTTTGATGTCAAATCTCCCACTAGGCTATGTTCTAGAGGCCATGCTTCCAGAGAAAGTCTTTCATAACCTCAAGGACCCATCACCATATGTCATACTGTGAACTAAGTTCTCTTCAGCATTCATTTTCTCATTTTATACAACACCTGTTCAGAGTTTTTTTTATGTTAGCTTGCTTTATCCATTTCATAAGCATCTAAATTTTCTGTTTAAGATCATTGTGCTATTGGAGCACACATTTGTATTTAGAGGTATTCCTCCTTCTTCATTATTTCACTCACTGTATGTTTTTTAGAAAACAGGAAAGTAGACAGAAACATAGACAAAGAGTATCTGGCTGCCACCACCATGCTTACCAGTTGGTACATTGTTCTAGGGTTTTAATGTCTTACGTTTACTTTGCTTAAAATTAGTTTGTCTTATCCGATCATAATTATTTTTTCATGTGGTCAACTACAACATTTTTGGGGCAGTTTGTTGGACAGTAGCCATGAATAGCCATGATCGCTAACAGGAAATTAAGAGGTCTTGACAAGACACCCCCCATCTGCTGGGATTCCAGCAGACCACAGTGAGAGCTACTATTCACAAATGGACGAAACACGGAACACTGGTGAACCTTCCCAGGAGTGGCTGGTCAACCAAAAATTATTCCAAAAGGGCATGGACAACTCATCCAGGAGGTCACAAAAGAACCCAGAAGAACAACATTTAAAGAACTGCAGGTCTCACTTACCTCAGTTAAGTTCAGTGAAAATTATTTAATAATAAGATAGAGACTGGTCAAAAATGGTATCCACGGGAGAGTTCCAAAGCAAAAAAACACTGCTGACCAAAAAGAAACAGAAAGGCTCGTCTCACATTTGCCAAAAAAACATTGTGATGATGCCCAGGACTTTTTTGGACTGACGTGGCGAAAGTGGAACTTTTTGGAAGGTGTGTGTCCCGATACATCTGGCGTAAAACTGACTAACTACCTAACTAATAATATCAAAAAAATAAAATCATACTGAACTTAAAATATAAGGGTGGTAGTGTAATGATCTGGGGCTGCTTTGCTGCTTCAGGGCCTGGACAACTTGCTGTAACAGATGGAAGCAGGAATTCTGCTGTTTACCAGACAATCCTGAAATAGAATATTCATCCATCTGTTTATGACCTCAAGCTCAGGTGTACTTGGGTTCTGCAGCAGGACAATGATCCAAAGCACACAAACAGGTCCACTTATGAATGGCTTTAAAAAACTGAATTAAGATTTTGGAGTGGCCTAGTCAAGGTCTAATTGAGATACTGTGGCATGATCTTAAACAGGACGTTCATGTTGGAAAACCCTCCAATGTGGCTGAATTAAAACAATTCTGTAAAGAACAGTGGGCTAAAACTCCACAGAGATGTGAAAGACTCATTGCCAGTTGTTGGTAAAGCTTGATTGCAGTTGTTGTCGCCAAGGGTGGCACAACCAAGTTATTAGGTTTAGGGGGCAAACACTGTTTTACACAGGGCTAGATTGGTTTGGATATTTTTTTTCAATTATCATTTAAAATGTTCTTTTAATATTTACTCAGGTTATCTTTGTCTGATTTTGTATGGTAGATAATTGGAAATATATCAGTATGACCAGGGAATTTTTTTTTTTAATCCTGTAATGTAATGTATGTAAGATTTTGACACTGTTTTGATTTCAGAAATCCCCAAACTTTTCAAAACTATACAAAATATCCATTTCAGATAGGTTTACCACTTATAGAATAAGAATATGTTTATCACTTATGTTTTCAGCTTGATTAACAGCAAGGCATAATATTTAGAAGTGTGTGGAAAGAGCAATTGTCCTGTTCTCTGGGACATTTTTTTCTTGACTGTAGTCTTTCCACTTGAATCAAGGGTATTAATAGATGGTTCGTCCCACCTTTGTTGCAATAATAGTTTCTGCTCTTCTGGGAAGGCCTTGCTCTTCATTGTGGTACATTCCTGTGAGAATTTGATAGCAGGGACTGTGTTAAATTATTAGTTTGACATCAGAGTCACCACTCCAGTTCTTTTTGCAGGTATTGGCTGGAGTTCTCTACTATTATCCAATGCTGGGGGGCTTTAATGCACCTCTAGTCCAGGCATGGCTTTAGGCGGGATGACCTTAGGCATATATCTTGTGCTTTAATATGAATAATATACAGGACAATGTTTGTATGCAGAATATGTTTGTAAGCAAAACATGAATTTGCGCTGTCTTTGTTATTCTCAGTTGACACTGACATGCCAAAACTCATAGGATTGCAATATGTAAATGAATCACAAATTGTTACCTTAATAATGCACAAAATGATAGTGGCTTTCAGATGGATGGGACATTTTAATTCTTATGTTGTGCAGGCATTTATTATTTTCTCAACCCACAGTTCCACATGTGTCATGTGACATACCAGGGATAATTCATAGAAGACAGTACACTCCACAGTGGACAGTGCAGTGGTTGGTAATGATTGTGTCCAGTAACATCTGGCTGAAAATTTCTGTATGGTCAGACAAGCAACTCTGGCAGATATAACATGTACAGTGAAGGAAATAAATATTTTGTCCCCTTGCTGATTTTGTAAGTTTGCCCACTGACAAAAACATGAACAGTCGTTAATTTTAAGGGAGTGATAGAATATTAAAAATAAAATCCTAAAAATCACATTGTATAAATGATATACATTTAATTTAATTTTGCCAAGAGAAATATATATTTGATACCTCTGGCAAACAAGACATAATACTTGGTGGCAAAAACCCTTGTTGGCAAGCACAGCAGTCAGACGTTTTTTTTAGTAGACGATGAGGTTTGCGCACGTCAGGAGGAATTTTGGTCCACTCCTGCAGATAATTTCTAAATCATTAAGATTTTACTCTGAGCTTCAGCCCACTGCATAAGTTCTCTATGGGATTAAGCTCAACTGACCACAGCACTTTCTCCCAATCACTCTCAGAATCAGCCAGGTGTTTATTGGCAAACTTCAGACGAGCCTGCACATGTGCCTTCTTGAGCCGGGGGACCTTGCGGGCACTGCAGGATTTTAATCCATTACAGTGTAATGTGTTACCAATGTTTTTTGGTGACTGTGGTCCCAGCAGCCTTGAGATCATTAATAAGTTCCCCCTGTGTAGTTTTAGGTTGATCTCTCACCTTTCTCATGATCAAGGACTTCATGTTGACGCTACCTGCTTACTCTCCCTATTTATTTTTTTTTGTATTTATCTTTATCTATTTTGTTCTATTCTATTTTTATTGTGTTCTTTTTTTATCTTATTTTATCTATATTATCTATTTTAACAACTGCTCTTGGGTGTAAACTGAATTGTGAGATCACAGTTTCGTTTCACCCCATGTACCACATGTGATGCGAATGACAATAAAGTCTCCTTAAATCCTTGAAGGATACCCCATGAGGTGAGATTTTGCATTCATATATATTTATGTGATTAATGTGATTTCTCACTATTTACATTGGACCTACCCTTAAAATTATAGACTGTTCATGTCTTTGCCAGTGGGCGAACTTACAAAATCAGCAAGGGATCAAATGTTAATTTCCTTCACAGTACATATTTAATACAGGAGGCTCCACACATATATTCCAAAGGTCAGTGCAGCATTCTTTAGTTTTAATGGGACATATCAAAAGTCGTGGGGAAACAAAACCAGTTACTGGCTTATAGGTTTTGATGAGTGTATATGCTCTTTACAAATTGTAATAAATTACATATTTATTACACACTACTGTACAAAATGGCATTAGTATGCCATATGTTGGACTTTATTTGAAAATAAGCTTGATTTACAGATTTTACAGATTTTATGGTTTTAATTTATGCCTGCTTTGCAAGGTACTGTTGTTATTTTGTATTTAATTACAGTGAAAATATGTTCTCTGTAGTGCCAGATTCCATGCCACAGGTTGTTGCCCAGCACCTTCGGTGGATCATGCAGAAGGACCTGCTTGGGCAGGATGTGTTTCTCATTGGTCCCCCTGGTCCGCTGCGCCGGGCCATTGCCATGCAGTATCTGGTAATTTCATTTAACAGCATTCATTACTCATATTACAGTGCCATTGAGAAAAATGTTAAATTGTACCTGTATGCCATGTTTTTGATCTACTTTACACATTTTTTTCTTGACCATCTACTGCAGGAGCTGACCAAGCGGGAGGTGGAGTATGTGGCTCTATCCAGAGACACCACTGAGACTGATCTTAAACAGCGCAGAGAGATCCGCTCTGGTACTGCCTTCTTCATAGATCAGGCAAGTAGGAAGTTCTAGCATCGACATTAGTCCACAGTCTTCAGCTGTGCTTACACTTGCAGTCGAGGTTTGAGCATGTAATTATAGCTGTTGCCCATGATAAAGCATTCATTATGTATCCGACCCAGCGATACCCTGCAATTTTACTGTTCTTCACCCTGAAAGGAAATGTAGAACATTTTAGAGGTGTGTGTGTGGTGCGAGAGTGCCTTATGCAGTGTATACAAATTATACTGAAGTATTACTGGAAATAGCACATGTTTACAACAAATCCTGGATAGAATGTTTGTTTAAAAAAATCATTTGGCTGACACTCTTATCCAGAGAACAACTGGAGGTTAAATTGGGCAATGCAGGTAGATTAATTTTTATTGGAGTAGGGTAGTAGTGTGCTTGTCAAGCCAGTGTGTTTTCCACTATGATACCCTGATCTGATCTTTAAAGCACCCATATGTATCATTCCTACCTTAAAAAAATGTAAAATCAAACGAGGGAAATGCGACTGTGGGCTCATTCCTGGGTGACCCAAATGGACATTACATGCTTCATGTACTCCATAGAGAACTTGAGGTATGGTAAAGATGTAACTACTTAGGTTTCAGTGAATGTAAACAGAATATTTCATGGATAAAATAGAATATTAGATGATTACTTGATTATTCTTCTGTTTCTCTTCTGTCCGGTGAACTGCAGGAACGCTCTGTCTTCCTATTGTTCAGAGTCAGGGAGCACGTTGCAGAGCATGTCAAACTAGGCGATAAAATACAAAACAATTCTAACATGCTTGTCTTTCTGTCGGATGCTCTGACGGCGTCGCTCACGTCAAATTACTGCTCTTTGACTGTGTCACATTACACTGACCTTCGTCATTTGCGACACTGAAATTCGGATCCGACGCACGCAGTTTGTCGGCGCCAAAAAAATCGGGTCAAAATCGGCCTACAATCGTGAAGTCTGACCTGGGCATAACTGCATTATGTAGCTTTGGTGAAGCAGGAAAAATGATCAGTGATAGTTCTGTATCTCTCAGCTTGGTCAAACTTTGCGTTAGAATATCTAAAAACCCAAATTCCGGGTATAAAATATACCTGTTCTCACAATGTTGTGTTAACATAGTGGTGAATGTTTGGATTCAGCCATTTAATTTGAATGATAGGGATTTTTTGGGTGCATTTACACTTGCATTTTTATGTGGCTTATCCAGATATCAGGATAACAATCCTTATACGCCAGATCAGGTGTAAAAGAGGTCTAAATATATATATATTTTTTTTTTTCTTGAATTGTAGGTCACAGACACACTGACACTTCGCTGAAGTTTTGAGTATGGTACAGATTTTAATCAACTGGCCCTGAAAAGCCATATACCATAACACTAATGCCTCCACACTTTCACAGTAAAAAAAAAACCTTTATTCTAATTTAATATTAAAGTATACAACGAATATCTTGCTTGTTAAAAAAGATCAGTCAAAATACTCTCTTTCCAGTATATTTTATATATGCACTTCCTGGCCAAAAAAAAGTCACCACCTGGATTTAACTAAGTAAATGATCTGGTGTTACTGCAGTTGGTCAGGTTTAGGTTCAGCAACAGTATGTGCTAAAAGAATGAGGTCAGCTGACTACCTGAATATACTGAATACAGACCAGGTTATTCCATCAATGGATTTTGGCATATTTCAAGATGACAATGTCAGGATTCACGGGACTGGAATTGTGAAAGAGTGGTTCAGGGAGCATGAAATCATCATTTTCACACATGGATTGTTCTCCACAGAGTCCAGACCTTAACCTCATTGAGAATATTTGGGATGTGCTGGAGGAGGCTTTGTGCAGTGGTCAGACTCTACCATCATCAATGCTGCATCTTGGTGATCTTGGTGAAAAACTAATGCAACGCTGGATTGAAATAAACCTTGTATCATTGCAGAAGCTTATTGAAACAATGCCACAGCGAATGCGTGCCGCAATCAAAGCTAATGGTGGTTCAACCAAATATTAGAGTGAGACCTTTTTTGTTCACACCTACAGAGCACATCGGCACTGTTGAGGAACAACCTTGCATGCTTTAGAATGTTAGCAACAGTTTATTACCTATAAATCTATATTTTTGGAGCATTGGTGTCATTATTGCACTGGTTAATTATTCAGTGCATTTGTGTTGTTGATAACTGATAAAAGTTAATGTTTAGTTTTTAAACTCATGTTTCGTAAATGATAAGACTAACAACGCAACTACACAGACTGTTTAATGGACTAGGCTGTAAGTATATATGTATGTGTAAGATGGTGGGAGGGAGTGTTAACTGGAGCATCGTACAGCTCTCAGGGGTTCTGTGCTCTTTTTCAGACCCATATTCTGAGCACTGTGTATAAATATGGCCTTCAGTAGACTAGATCTGTATGAATAGAAAATCATGTTTGAGGTGGAATTGGAAGTGGAAACGTTGGTGTTAAGTATTTAAAAAGAGTATTTACTTGATTCAGCCAGAGGTTACTGTACTTTTACTGTTTAACAGGCTGAATATCCAGAGGGGAGATGTGTGGACTCATTGACCCTCCAGACTGAGTGACTTGAGCTTTAATGTTTAGTGGAAGAGAAAGGGCATTTCAAATGCAAGTGTGTGGGTGTCTGTGTGTGAGTGTGTTAAATGAGTCAGGCATTAGTACTAAATGACTAAACGACAAAACTATCAAACGATTGACTGGAGTTCAACAACAAAGAACATTTATTAAGGGAACATTTGGCCTGTTTTTATTAATTTTTAGAGTTATTGTCATTAACAGGGTTAGTATGGTCATGAAAAAAATAGAAAACAGCAGTTTCCAGACTTGGATAAGTTTTGAAAAAACAAAAATGCACAGAGAGTTTTGGAGAAGTCATGGAAATTGTGTCTACAAATCTTTGTGTTTCCGTTTATCGATGGATAAAATCTATTTTTAGCTTACAAATACATCAGCTCAGAGTTAATTCAGTAATTAAGCCCTACACAATGGAGCTCTCATTATCTGACACACATTTTATTATTAAATATTGTGTGTCAGATTAATTTTAGGCCTAATATAATCAATTTCGGTTGTAATTTTAGTTAAATTTTGGTTTTATTGTCAGTGTCTGCACTGATGTTTCAAAAAATCGTATAATTATGAAAATTTCCCTTGAATGCATGGAAAGGTCATGAAAGAAAATATATATATATATATATATATATATATATATATATATTTTTTTTTTTTTTTTTTTGTTAAAAAGTACATGAACCCTGCATTACATTTGCTGTGTTTGTGTTTTAAAGGGGACTTGTATTGGTGTGGATTTCATTGGTGTGTCACAGTGTGTGTGTTTGTGTGTGTGTGTTTGCTTGTAAGTCACTGCAGCGCAGCAACAGAAGTCAGCTGCTCAGAAGCAGCGATGCGCTCTGTATATTTACAGAGGTGACGTCATGTTGCTGGCTCTGAGTTATTCCATCGCAGGCTGAATGAGTGGCTGTTTGGGTGCAGGAATTCGAGAAAAAGTTACTTCTGATGAGATCACACTTTCCACCTTGGCCACTTGTCGTTTTATTGCTCTCGCTGTTAAAAGGCATGAAGCTCTCAAAGTTAAATAGACGGAAAGCAAAGCAGCTGTAGGGGAATTTTGCTGGGGTTATATATGATATGCTGTTTCATTGACAAACAGTCCACGGCTGGTGTGCGGCTTTACTCGCCTCGTCGTCCTGCGTCACTAACATTTCTAGTCATTATGGGATTACAGTGTCCTCGATGGAGCTGGGTCCGAAGTTAAATTTGGAGCATCTGTCTGCACTTTTATAGGCCCTATTCCCACACAATCAGGCATATATTTATATGTTAACCTAATTATATGGCAGCTTGTTTTGTGGTCAGCAGAGCAGCCTAGTATTTCCTGCCTTTGACGTCAAGGCTACTTCGTTCTTGCACGCATATGCTTGCATGTTTGCATCTTCATAATTGAAGAGATCTGGTCGTTCTGCCCACATTTGGTCAGATTTTTTAAAAAGGTGATGTAACTTCAGGATTTAAAGATCCCCTGCTAGTTTCTTTGTTCTGCACATTTCAGATCACTGCATCGAATCAGCTCGCACTTATAAAAAACATGTGAAAATAATTGCAGCTGTGATTTATGGATTGTTTATTTCTGTCTTCGGGAATCTCAACTTTGAAGATGACTCATTTCAGCCAATTAAGTAGTTAAGGTTGCATGGCGAGCTCTGTGTGCGGGTGGTTCTTTTATGCTAATTATAGAAGGCAAAGGCGTACAACCACAAAAACCAAGACACTTGCACTGAGTCTGAAACATCAGAGGCAGAAGCAGAGGAATGTAAAGCTTGAAACTGCAGATTACTGTGTGTATTGAGCTGTAGATGCTATGCGCTGTGTGCAGTGTGCAGTGCGAGCAGCGACGGAGGGCCGGATTCTGGTGCTGGAAGGGCTGGAGAAGGCCGAGCGGAACGTGCTGCCCGTGCTCAACAACTTGCTGGAGAACCGGGAGATGCAGCTGGAGGATGGACGCTTTCTCATGTCCGCTCAGCGCTACGACAAATTACTGCAGGTGATAATAGGTTTACTATATTCCTTTTAAAAACACACAGACTTTGGGGGCTCTGAGTGGTCAAGCGGGCTAAGCGTTGCCACTCTGGTCGGGAGATCGCTGGTTCGAATCCTGCTCATTCAGCTTGCCATCAGCTGCTGGAGTCCTGAGAGAGCACAATTGGCCTTGCTCTCTCTGACTGGGTAGATGGTCCTCTCTCCCCACATCACTTCTGAGGTGGCGTCTGTGAGCTGATGTATTGGAACCTGATGTATTGTCGCTGCGCTTTCCTCCAAGTGCACTGACTTCAGATGTATCGAAGGAGGCATCTGCTAGTAGTCAATCTCTTAAGCTCAGTAAACAAAATTGGAATTCTTTAATAAAAAATAAAAAAAACATTTAAAAAAATTTAAACGAGCAGTGGATTTTAATCTACACAGATTTCTCTCCTGAAAACGTTTTATTTGGGTGAGTAAAGCACTTCTGTTTATTTACTGTAAGCTTAGATTTCCAGATTTCAACGTGGTTAGCGGCTAATGCTGCCTGACAGCAATACACTAAGGAACTCTAAGTGTTCCAGTAGGCCAGGGTGATATTAGCTAGCAGTTCATCTCACATAGCTTGTTTTAACACAGCTAACACGCAGACTACAGTCCAATATACTCACCTCTGAATGGTGAAAGAGCTAGTGCTTAGTGCTGTTAACGAGTAATGCTAATGCTGCTCCAGCAGTGCAAGCCAGGGTTAGCAGCCGGCTACTTGCTGATAATAGTCACCGTTGAATGACGAAAAGGCTAGTGCTCAGTTAGTGGAACAGTTAGTGACTAATGCTAATGTTGCTCCAGCAGTGCAATCCAGGGTAAACAGCAGGCTACAGGCCGATAATACTCACCTAATGCTAATGACTAATGGCTAATTTTTGCTCCAGTCTCAGTGCTGGAGAACTAAACTGAAACTCCTGTATAGGGCTGTACTTTAGAGGAGTGGCGTTACTGCTCCTTACAACCTGACTGGTAAAATTAAACAGGTTATATGGTACACTGACAATTTTGGGGAGAATTAAAGGATTTTAAGTGTGCGTAAATATCTTAAAGGCTCATACTGCCTTCCAACGTAAAGTCAAAGTAAATTTAAGAAATACTGCATTTTTTTTTTCTTTTGCCATTTTTCATACTCTTCCAACGTTTTCTGATATGGGGTTTTGCTATGAGGTATTCAATAACTGCTATAAAGCTAATATGTAGGCATGTTAGTCAGGAATTTATTTGTACACAGATGATAATATGTAAGGAAATGTACAAATCTTATCTATCTATATCTTAGGAACACACTAAAGAAGAACTGGACCTGTGGAAGATTGTGCGTGTGAGTGAGGATTTCCGGGTCATCGCACTAGGCCTACCTGTGCCTCGATACAAGGGCAATCCGTTAGACCCGCCCTTGCGCTCTCGCTTCCAGGCTAGAGACATCTATTACCTGCCATTCAAGGTAATAAGGTCACACATTTAATGAGTTACTAGCTAAAGTCGTTTCAGATGAAAATCACTCAACTGGACGCTTCATTTGCATTTTTTCATTTTAGGACCAGCTTGAGCTTCTCTACAGCACTGGACAAAACGTGCCAGCAGAAAGGTATAAGTGAATTTAGGCACATTTAGATAAATATGCTCTTAAATATATCCTACATTTGACAGCTTTACTAATGTACAGTAATATATTTATCATATTTAATACAGAATAACAATGTTTAGGATGGGGTGAGTCATGGAATTTCTGAAATGTATGCACTTCCTTTCTTTTCAGAGTGTCCCAGCTCTTGTCGTGTGCTACTACTCTCTGCTCTCAAGAATCTGCTACCCTGGGTCTCCCAGACTTCCCTGTGGACAATCTACCACCTGCTGTCAAAGTGCTGGTGGGTTGTGTGTGCATTTGAATATAAAGAATAAAGGAAATCAAGCATTCATAGCATTCATTATTATTATACTACCTCCTGCTCAGTTACACAGAATTATGTCACACATTGAATCTTGCACACTTTAGACTTTACACATCTATTTCTATATTTCATAATGTTATATTCTTTCTTTCCATATACAGCTCTGGAAAAATAAGAGACCACTTAAAAATGATGAGTTTCTTTGATTTTACCAAATTGAAAACCTCTGGAATATAATCAAGAGTAAGATTAATGGCTTAAAGTGATCCAAAAGCAGTGTGTAAGACTGGTGGAGGAGAAAATGCCAAGACTTTATGAATATAAACTTTTTTTTTTTGCATTATTTGTGGTCTGAAAGTTCTGCTTCTTTTTTGTTATTTCAGCCATTTTACATTTCCTTCAAGTAAATGCTCTAAATTACAATATTTTTATCTAGAATTTGGGAGAAATGTAGTCCGTAGTTTATAGAATAAAACAAATATATTAATTTTACTCAAATTATACCTATAAATAGCAAAACAGAGAAACTGATTCAGAAACTGAAAAAAAAATAAAAATTCATTATATATATTTTTTAGCTTAAATTGTATTTTCGTGTGATCAGGTAGTCATCAGAGCTTTTCCCAGCAGCTTGTATTGGTCATGACTGTATGTAATGTAAAAATAAACTTTGAACAAGGTTGTTCTTCAAAAGTAATGATGTTCTATGTATCTGTTGTCACTCCTGCAGGATTTATTCCCCATGCTGTCTGCTCAGCAGCTCATCCAAAGGCTCTATCCATATGAGGCCATGCTAAACAAGGAGGGTTGTAATGCTGTGGAGGGTGTGCTTAGTGTAAGCTATCACTACCTTTCTCTCTCTCTTTTTCTCTCTTTCTCTCTCTCTCTCTCTCTCTCTCTCTCTCTGGATGTCTCTTTCTCTCAGTCTTTCTTTTTTCTGAGTTTATGGTTCAAAAACAACGGTAATTCATTTTTACATGACCATATTTCTTAAGCTTAGTATGCCTTAAAATGAAACAGGCCTTTTTGTTACTGTTCCTTTAAGATCAGTATATATACAGTTATACACTGTGTGTTCAGAAAGTTCACAAAGTATTCAGACACACACTCTTTCATTGTGTCTTATAAATAAGAATATTAACCTAGGGGGTGAGTGGTCCAGTGGTACAAAGCGCTGCCACTATGAATGGGAGATCGCTGGTTCAAATCCCGGTCATGCAGCTTGCCACCAGCTGCCGGAGCCCTGAGAGAGCACAATTGGCCTTGCTTTCTCTGGGTGGGTAGGTGGAGCTCTTTTCCCAAATCACTCGTAGGGTGATGTCGATCAGCACAAGGCGTCTGTGAGCTGATGTATCGGAACAGAGTCGCTGCGCTTTCCTTCGAGCGTACTGGCTACCCGGCAATGCTGCATCAGCAGCATTTCAAAAAGAGGTGATGTGAGGCATATATATATATATATTTATTTATTTATTTTTTGCAGACACCCCTCCTAATGAATGCAGTCAGCTACTTTAAGTTGGATTCATTGCTGATATTTCAAACACACATTGATTTGTCTTGACCCTATAGAGTAGTATTGCCAATAGAATACCGGTAGGACTCTCTGAAGCAGGTTAATATGAAACTACTGGCACAGTTGTGAAGCAGTGGAACTGTGTTTTCTGGACTGATGATGCTCCATCCAGTATTTTTTGGATGAGTTGGGGTGGTGATGAAGTCATTAATGTTGTTTGTGCTGAATCAGATCAAATCCTCACAAAAAAAGACCCAAGATCGAGTTGAAAGCCTTTTGTGATAAGCAGAAACAGGCATTCTCAATAAAAACAGAATAAACTCTTTTTTTTTTTTTTTCCTCATTACATTTGATTTCGTCAGAAACAATAAATAAGCAAGTGTTCAACCAGGATTAAATCTATTCTCTTTTTTTCTTTCTCTCTGCAGCGTTTTGAGCTGCTGGATGGGAAGAGGCAGCCGTCTCCCCGTGCCGTGGTACATGTGGAGCCTGCTCCTGATGCACAACCAGGACAGGCCTCAGTCACTCTCAATATCGCAGACAAGAACATCTCCTTCCAGGTCAGGAGGCAGCAGCAGCAGCAGCAGCTACTCTCCATACATTTCATTCAATACATGATCTATAATTAAGAAGACAGAGCAAAAAAATGGGCTGTAAAGCTGCTCTCTGGATTAGCAATTACATCACTAGCACACTTTGAAGATAATATTTTGTTTGAACATCTTTCAGACCCACAAGTAGTGATAACGAGCATGAAAACCTGCTGACAGGATGAAATATATCTATTAAAATGCACCATTTGTCTTCGGCAGTTACTGATTGGACGCACACAGATATGCCTGTGCTCTGGGAAATTTTTCCCTCTAATGGAAATGCTGCTTCATCGTCCTTTTCTACAGGTTCCAGCAGGGCCGCGGCCCCCCCGACCACCCAACACCAGTCCCACTTTCATCAGCACCCCCACCCACGCCCGCCTGCTGGCCGAGATGATGCAGTCGCACCTCGTCAAGGACATGTGTCTCATTGGAGCCAAGGTACACAAGCAACTTCCTGAACCCACAGCAGGGAGAGTTGCACACATCAGTGGAGCTCTTAACCACAGAGCTGGCATGTGCTCAACTGTAAGAACAATAGAGAGAACTGCCTCTTAACTGCCTCTTAAGGTAATGAGGAAAGACCCTCGGTCACTGAGTGTCACTGAGTTCAGTCCGTGTATGTGGTATGGAGTATAAATGTTATAGAAATATCTGACTGCATGTAAACTCTTTATTTTTTTTGTGTCCTTTCAGGGTTTTGGCAAATCGGTCATTGCCAGAGAATTTGCTGAGATGCTGGGCTATAGCATTGAACCAATCATGCTCTATCAGGTATGGTGGAACTACTTCACTTAAAAAACACTGGGATAATAATTCTGTAGCTGCACTTCAAAGGCCAGGCTGCAACTAAGGTAGCTTGCGCTTCTTCACATTAAAAGACCCTTCTTATACAGCCAAGAAATGCAGCCTATGTTCGGAGCAATTTTGAGGGCGCAACTGATGTATCCTTCCCGGCCCAAGGTTACCCACAGTTCTCTGTGAAATATGCATTGCCCTACCTCAGCTGCAGCCTAGGCTTTGGAACGTAGTGTATTGATGTTGTGGATTTTCTACAGATAAAGCAATGTTATGTAGCGTAGTTACCTCTTAGCGACAGCTTAATCTATGTTGTTGCTTCATCAAATTGTAATAGGGAGAATAGCACTGCTATTATTACTACTCCAGGTTTGACTTCCTGTTAACTGCAATACAATGCAGGCAGTACAACACTTGCTCAATTTGTAATATCACTCTACTACTTCAGGCCATATGCTTCGTTTGTTTTCAGTGACAGTTGTGTATCCCTCAGCTTGTCCAGAAATGCTTGTCCATTTAATTGTGTGTCAAAGCAATAATGTAATATCCTGACTGTAACCTAATGCTGCTACTTTAACTAAACAATGTTACAGTACAAGATGACATAACACAAAAAAATTAGTTTTAAAAACTTCTGTTACATTTACAAACCAACTGTATAAATGATTTCAGGTTGTTGGTAGCTGTTTCATTTAAGGCAGTCATGGTATCTTTAACATTTAGAAACACTTTACAGCCACTGCAATCCAGTATTCAGCCTCTGCATTCTTTAATGTAGACCTTTTTTCTTTCTTTCTTTCTTTCTATTTTGTTTTTATAGGTATATGTTTGAGTAAAATGAACATTGTTTTTTTATTCTATAAACTACAGAAATTTCAAATAAAAATATTGTCATTTAGAGCATTTATTTAGAGCAGAAATTTAGAAATGGTTAAAATAACAAAATAGATGCAGACCTTTTAGGCCTTAAATGATGCAAAGAAAACAAGTTCATATTCATAAAGTTTAAAGAGTTCAGAAATCAATATTTGGTTTTTAATCACAGTTTTCATGCATCTTGGCATGTTCTCCTCCACCAGTCTTACACACTGCTTTTGGATATCTTTATGCCACTTTATTTCAGCTTGGTTTATTGACTTGTGATCATTTATCTTTCTCTTGATTATATTCCAGAGTTTTTCAATTTGGTAAAATCAAAGAAACTTTTCCAAACTTTTCCATACTTTTTTTCCAGAGCTGCATATTATTACAAAAAATGTGTGGGCGACTCAGCGAAGCAATCACAGCTACTGCTGTCCGTGTCATGTGACACATACAGGTAGTTATATTTCTGTGTAGGTTTGCGTTGGGCTATGACATTAGCTATGGCTTACGGTAGGTACATGTAGGCTACTCATAGGCCATGGCGTAGGGTCGACCCAGAAGTATTTGGCATTCTGGAGCTCACACTTTGCCAAAGCATCGCAAGTTTGAACCTCTGTCATTCATTGACATGCTCTCCCAGGGTTGGTTGATGGCTGTCTGCACACCTATTAATCTGATTGGATGCTAGCTGTGTGCGGGCTTCTGTTGGCTAATGAAACAGAGCTGGGGATCTGACACTTGCCTTACAGTGTGTTGGCTGTGTAATGGTGCAGCATTGGTGGCAGTTTGAAAATAGGTGGAGTTTGACTTCATATTCGGCTCAGCTTTAAAAGGGAGAAAATTAGTTAAGACATAAATTATATTAAACATTTAGAATGCTTTCTCCTCACCTGTAAACTTAGCATTTTAAAGACATGACTGTTCTAAAACTCCCCTTTTCTCGTTAAAGACGAAATAACAGCAACAGCATTTCTGTGGTATGTTTTATGCAGTAAATGTGATTTGTGGGGGAAACACAGCACTATAAGAATGGTAAGATGGTAAGCCATAAAGGTCAGATGGAAAATGTTCTTTCCTCTCAGAGCTACGTTGGTATGTATAGCCTGTAATCCTCAGTGTTTTATGGATGGATATTTGTGTTGCTGGCACATGAGCTGGAGCTACAGACAGGGCTGTTTACAGAGAAATGTTTGTATATGCTGGAGAAACCAAAGCGCTGGCTCAGGGAGCGGCACACTGAGGCTCAGCAGAGTCACGCTGGAGGTCGCGCACGGGATATATGATGGGGTCATATATCCCGGTCTTGCAGCAGGCGGAGGGAGGGAGCCGCCCTCCGATTGGCTGGTGCGGGTTTTTCGTCATCCCCACAGACCTGATTTCGGAGAAAAACGGGTATTTTCAGATTCGAAAACATCCTTAAATAGCAGCCTCTTTATCAGATCAAAGGTCTTTTCTATTTTAGGACCGGAATCATGTACTGTCCATTATCTCTCCTCTCCGTGTCCTCCACAGCAACAATGCTCCCCTTATTCTGCAGTCGGAATAGTTACCTCAGAGAGGATTTTTCCTTTTCTTACATAAGACGACACTCCCATGCTTTACTCCTGAAGAATACAATGAATGGCGTATATTTTGGAATGGCTTATAATGAGGAATTCTGCTTAGCCAAGACCACCTGTTTTTGGGTCAATAAAATTACATCTGTCCGACTGCAATATGTTAAATTAAAAAGTTTTATATTAGTTTTCAGTCGACTAAAATATATAATCTGATTTACCAAAACAGTATTCTCTGATAAATACTCGTACTTCCTTGTATTTTAGGAAGAAAAAAATAAAGTAAGCTTATTTCATTTTATTAATATATCTCAAAATAATGATTTTTAGAATCTGCTGATTAAATTTTTCAGGGACAGATGGAGGAAGAAGAGTTATAACCCATATTTAAAAAAAAAAATTAAACTAACTTCTGAACACAACAGTAGTAACGCTGTGTTTACATTACTAAGTAAAACTGTTCACTAATCTCTGTTAAAAGATTGAATTATGGGAGGTTGGGGCCAATCTTGCTTAAATTCTTAAATAGCATTAAATTAAATAGCATGTTAAAATTGTATATACATTTTATAAATGTATATATACATTATATTAATCAATTTCTCTGATTTTGCTATTTATAGGTATATGTTTGAGTAAAATAAACATTTCTCCCAAATTCCAATAAAAATATTGTAATTTAGGGCATTTATTTGCAGAAAATGAGAAATGGCTGAAAAAAACAAAAAAAGATGGAGAGCTTTCAGACCTCAAATAATGCAAAGAAAACAAGTTCATATTCATAAAGTTTTAACAATTCAGCCATATCCAATTTGTCTAGATGTTCACTTACTTTAAAATTGTCATAGAAATGTATGTGTAGGGCTCCAAGTGGTCCAGCAGGCTAAGCGCTGCCACAGTGAACGGGAGATCGCACAATTGGCCTTGCTCTCTCTGGGTGGGTGGATGGCGCTCTCTCCCTACATTATTTCAAAGGGTGATGTTGATCAGCACAAGGCGTCTGTGCGCTGATGTATCAGAACCGAGTCACTGCGTTTTCCTCTGAGTGCGCTGTGATGCTACTCGGCAATGCTGCGCATCAGCAGCAGTTTGAAAAGAGGCGGTGGCTGACTTCACATGTATTGGAGGAGGCATGTGCTAGTTTTCACCCTCCTGGTGTGTTGGGGCATCACTAGTGATAGGGGAAGTCCTAATGAGTGGGTTGGGTAATTGGCTGTGTAAATTGGGAAAAATTGGAATGAAAAAAAAAAAAAAGTATGTCGACACACTTGTTGTGACGGATATTTTTGTTATAACAATTTCAAAATTGGCCTTTTATGTAATAATTTTTTTTATTTTTTATTTTTTATTTATTTTTTTTTTTTTACAGTTTTTTACCCTCCAAAACTCGAAACTCGAAATATAAAAGCCATGAAAGTCTGTTTAACACTTAACACAGTGTGAGGGTTCTGCGAGCATGCTGAACTCATCAGAGCAGAGTCTTGTTTAAAATCCTTTAAACAGCCAGTGAGGAGCTGCTTAGGAAGAAAGGTAAACACAAGAGGTTCAGGTAGTAAAAATCCTGGCACATGGATGTACGTGTGTTTGTGTATGAGTGTGTATGAGTGTGTGTATGTGGTGATGTGAGTGTTTGTGTGTGTGTGTGTGTGTGTGTGTGTGTGTGTGTGTGTGTGTGTGCACGTGTGTGTATAAGCCTTGGAATGCCGGGAATGCTCTGGGCTCAGTCTGAAGCAGGCAGGAAAAGGAAGCTGCCTGTGCATCACGCTGTGGATATTTTTAGCTGGAGCGGGTCAGGGGTCCCAGAGCCCGGGGGGGGAAAGAAGAAATTTTGTGGTGTAATTCATCACATCACAACCCGCTGAATCTTATTTATTCATTTCCATAGCACATCTGCTATCACTAAGATGATAATATAAGTTTATAGTGTTTTGTTTGTGGGTGTTTTTGTGGAAAAGGCCTATGCTGTGAAGCTAAAACGAGCTAAAATAAGTTAGCGCACACAAAGCCAGGTGCAGTTTGTGCCTTGCGGGGCCTCTTTCTAACTTTTTATGCTTGCCTGGTAGATTCACTGCCAGATAAATGGAGTTACGTAACAGAGCTTTTTATTATTTCCTGCATTGATGAGGTTTTTCCTTTAAACAGACGAGGCCAGAAGTAGGCTGATCTTATTTGTAACAAATGGGTTGTTTCTGAAAGTAAGAGGAATCAGTCTTAACACAACTATTTCAGTGATTTAAAAGTATCTGGATCTGTACCACACAATGATCATAATCAGCAGCAGTCATCATTTATCATAATCACGTGTGACAAACGACTGCTGTCGTGACCTTGAGCTCCCATGACTCAGCTGAGTTCTCTTAATTATGCTAATAAATGCAGCTGCACTGTTTGTGGGGCAAAGGTTGAAATTAGCGTGTAACCCACACAACAAAGGTTCCCTTAACTTGAATAACTCATGATAAAAAAAATGTGTGTCAAGCTTGAGTTAAGTTCAACCTCAACCTCCTACTTTTTATCTCAGCATTTACATAAAGGTTCAACAATTTGAAATAAAATTAAACAATTTTAATTTGCTGTTCAACTGATGTTGTTTCACAAGGTTCATTCTTGCGCCACAATTAAAGCACAAAATCATATATTTAGATTTAAATTATTTGACTTTATTACTCTACATTCAGGGACTGTTTCTCAGACAGGGATTTAGACTAGTCCCAGATTACATTTCCTTTTGTTTCAATAGAAAATCTTCATTCAAAAAGCTTTGGTGTCCAAGACTAGACTTTATCTCTCTCTAGGAAACTTTGTGTTGAAATAAATCTTTAAACAGGTGAAGGTGCAAATCTTGGTAATTCATCCCTAGGGATGTTATAAATATTAATCATTAAACTTTTTGAATACTGAATTCTATATTCTCGATTCTATAAAAAAACACTATTGTTAATTATTATTATTTTATATACATTTTATATATATCTAGAAAAAAAAAAGAGACCACTTTAGTTTCTCTGATTTTGCTATTTATAGATATTTGTTTGAGTATTCTATAAACTTTGGACAACATTTCTCCCAAATTCTACATAAAAATATTGTAATTTATTATTGTCATACAGAGCAGATTTTTTTTTTTTTTTTTGCAGAAAATGAGAAATGGCTGAAATAACAAAAAAAAAAACATGCAAAACTTTCAGACCTCAAATAATGCAAAGAAAACAAGTTCATATTCATAAAGTTTTAAGAGTTCAGAAATCAGTATTTGGGCCAATAATCCTGTTTTTTAATCACAGTTTTCATGCATCTTGGCCTTCCTCTTGATTATATTCCAGAGTTTTTCAATTTGGTAAAATCCATCTCATCATTTTTAAGTGGTGTCTTTAGACCCCACTGATCTGATTGCATAAATAGTCAACTTTTTTTCACAGATTGTATGCTCATGATAGAATGAAAGGTTTCCTTATTTATTTTTAGGAATTTAGTCACAATATATTTTAGTATATTATATTATAACTCTTGTTTTATGGTATTGGTAATATCCCCAGGTTCTTGGCAACACAAAGTCTGTATCATCATCACTGTATAGCATGAGAGCACTGCATTATGTCAAACCTAAGATACTGTTTACACTTTGTAACTTCTTGTGACTAGGGTCTGGATTGTATCCTAAATGATTTTAGCTGCATGCATTTACACTTAGAGCTCTGGTACTCCAGACCGCTCTGGGTCCACCTGCAATCGGTGGTCTGGGGTTCGCTTCAAGCGGACTCTGGTGCAGACCACTGCGCTTGTGGAAGCTAATTTTGTAGCGCTACTCTTACTAATTAGCTTTTAACCTGCTTATTTTTCTCTTCATCAGTATAATAATACTTAATACTTAATAAAACCATACAGTGAGAGGACAGGGGCGGGGTAATGTAACGATCTCACCTGCCAACAGGCACGCGCGATGGGTTTGTGCACTGCTGCGTTTCCATGTGTGCATAACAAGCGGGTGTGTATCGATGTTGAGGATGCGCCTGTTGACAGTGCACTCCTAACATAGCAATGAACTTCAGTCTAGGTTGTTTTCAGTCAGTTCACCAGTTTTTTCCATTGAAAATAGAAGTACAGCAGACATTTACCTGAACGCACCTTATTTCCAGACCATCGGCATAGATATATTCTCAAGCACCGTTGCTATTTAAATGACACAGATATGAGGCATAAAAATAGACTTTTGGGGGGAGGGGGGTGTAAGATAGCAATGAGCTTAGTAAATCATTTTTAAAGCATTGTTTAAAGTGGCAGTCTGTATTATTATGTTTCTAAACTGAAAGCAGATTGTAGAAGGGATAAAATATTGTGTTTTATGGTACCAGTGTTCTGGAACGACCATCCCTGCTAAGCCTAATATACTCATTCTAAAATTGGGGTGTCGGGTCGCTTTTCTTCTGGCCACGAGTTCTTCTGGCCACGTCACGCGTCTTTACGTACTTGCGTCACAAGTACAACCTCCGATCAGTTTTAGTGAACACGAGCAGCTGGTGGAGCAATGGAGACTTCAGAAGGGGAAACTTCGAGCTCAGTAGCTGATTCATTAATAGTAAAAACAAAGTGTGTAGTTGAAGTGAAGTTTCTGACTGCTCTCTCTCTCTGACTGAACATAACCTGGAATCGAATTCTTCCGCTCTGAAAGACTACATCGCACCCGCCCAGTTTAAAATGATTCTTCTCCATGCACGATGCACTTATCCATTCTCAGAGAGGGCCCTAAATCCCAATACTTAAAAACATCAGCTTTAATATGTAGCTGTTTTTTTTTTTTATGTTGATGTCTGTTAAAGTTAAAAAATATTTCTTCGTCATCCTTTTTTGAATCGGCTCACACCCCATTTCTCTCTCCACACACCTGTTTTAGTAGTTTATCAGGCTTTGTGTTTTTATCTGTGTGTAGGATATGACAGCGCGAGACCTGCTGCAGCAGAGGTACACCCTGCCCAATGGGGACACGGCCTGGAGAGCCTCTCCATTGGTTAATGCCGCTCAGGAGGGCAAGCTGGTGTTGTTGGATGGAATCCACAGGGTTAACCTTGGGACCCTGGCAGTGCTATCCAGGCAAGCCCCCATGAGAATTTATCACTTAATGGAAATGATAGATAGATAGATAACCTCATGTTGTGTCATCACTGAAATGTGTGGGTCTGATCTCCACACAGGCTGCTGCATGACCGGGAGCTGGCTCTGTATGATGGCACTCGGCTGCTGAGGTGGGATCGCTACCAGAACATGAAAGAGCAGCTTCAGCTGACTGACAGTGAAATGCAACAGAGGTACACATGATCATTTTAACAACCAAAGCATATTAATCAGTAGGGGTGTCACGATTTTCTAAATCCTCGATTCGATTTTATTTCCGATTTTAGGGTCACGATTCGTTTCGATTCAATTCGATTTTCTTTTTTTTTTTTTTTTTTTTTACAGTAGAGACGACTATGCCAGTTTTAGATTAGTCTATGGTCAGTCATTGGTTTGATTCATGAAATTTACAATATCTTATTTCTAAAGGTGGGCTTGATATAAGTGATGCAAAGTGATACAAGTGATCTGTAATACACATTAGGCACTAATGGTCAAATTTAAATAATTTAATTAAGATATATATGTAATGCCATCTAGTGGCTTTTTTTGTAGCAGCAGTGTGCACTATTAAAACAGCAATGTGCAACATAAAATAAATAATACAAAAATACAGGAACAGTCATGTGCAAAATAATGAAACAATTAGAGCCTAAACAAACTGAACTCTGTCCTACTATAACAGCTAAACATGAAAAATAAGACAAAAAAAAGTTTTTTATCTGAGAGAAAGATGCTCCTTAAGGTACCAAAACTATTAACATATTTGAGGCTAGAAAAAAAACAACTGTTATTTTTATATTTTCAAGTGTTTCTTTAAGAAAATTCTTTTTTTTTCTTTTCTTTAAGGAGAAAGGTCTGCTCTTTGAGCAGTCAAAATGTGAGTGGCTTCGGCTACAGTGTGCTGCACCATTTGCGTAGCGCGCACGTGCTTGCGTAGCTTAGAGGCAGGGATGGTCGATCCTCTTTTTGACTTCGAGGCTCAAGACCATGACATAATTTCGATCTATTTAGATAAAATATCGAAATCGTGACACCCCTATTAATCAGAAATAATTTGTAGTAATTTGCCAGAATTCTTGAAAAGCGCTGATCTGTCAGGGAAAATGCTATTTGTTGTCTATACTGTAGTTCATCATCCTGACAGTTTTGCATTATTTGAATCTGAGCAGAAGGTTGGAAATGCAGTATTAGTTGGTTGCCTTAAATGTCTTTGCAGTAACAGTACTTCCACCATGTTTATCATTTTGCTAGAAGTTAATCTTGGTTTTATATGCAGGCAGTTTTCTAACAAAGTCTAGTCTGATGTCTCTGTTTTACCAGCGGTTTGATCTTGAGATAAATTCTTTTTATTTACATTTTTAAAGACATCTACTGGTATTTTATTATCTTACAGTAATGTGCTGACTTTCTGGAAAGTGTTCCTCAATTGACTAAATATTCAGACTTTTTCTTTACTAAGGAAAAATTCTGTATAAAACGATAATAATTATAGTTTTTTCCTTTTTGCTTTTGGAGCTGTTCAGCTTTGCATATCAGACAGACAGAATGCCTTGTCTTGTGTACTTGTTTTAAGTAATTAATGAAGTAAAATTTCTTCAATTTAAAGAAAAAATAGATAATAAACATATCTTAATTGAGCAAAGAATCATATGATATTTCACCGCTTATAACGTTTTTTATTCCATATCGCCAAGAATATCAAGAATATACTTTGTTACAAAATAAATGGAAAAGTTTAGATTTAATGCAGTGGGTTCAAAAATTTGTCAGAAACAAAAAAAACAATTTTTTTTTTTATTATTACAATATTACTGTGTCACTATATATTGTGCACAATACAGCATGGCACACCCCTAGTTAACATATTACATATATCAGATTGCAGAGTGAATTATCTTGTGTATTGGGGATGTAAAAACACTGACTAACTGCAAAAACTGTTTACAAGACAATATTTGAATAGCTGTTTTTGAAATCTGCTGCTACTGCATTTTGTCTGTATGCCAAAATAGCCTGTTAAATACTGTGATATTACATTTTTACCGTATCGATCACCCTATCTGAATTAATCTGAATTAACTGTTATACTAAATGATTTAACACCAAACAGATATTTATGGACTATGTAAGAGGCCTCAAAATAGATTGACCCTAAGGTGTATATACAGTACCAGTCAAAAGTTTGGACACGCGTTCTCATTTAATGTTCTTCTTTATATCTTTATTTAATTTATTGTTCTTTATTTAATTTATAAGCTAAATGTGGCTACTTAGGAGAATCTTCAATATTTAACATATTCTTGTATTAAACACTTATTGTTTACAAAATAATTCTGCATGTGTTCCTATATAGTTTTAATGTCTTTAATATTAAATTTACAAACTAAAAAAAAATTAAACTTGAATGAGAAGAGGTGTGTCTAAACAATTGACTGGTACTGTATATATTACGAGTTCTTTGAAATCCAGAGGTTCGTTACTTGCCTGGCTTGTTGGAAATGGCTTCACACAGTCATTTCTCATGAGAACAGTCAATGACTGACTGGGACATTACTCCCAGAGGAAACGGTCGTGTGAGCAGTAGTAATTACGTCTGCAGCGGGCTGCTGTGTGAACAGATGAGGAAATGAATGTGTGTGTGTGTGCGCGCTTGTGAAGTGGAGTACTTGGCTTAACGCTTGTTAATTGGCTCGTGAAGGCTCTCACTAATCAACACCTGTGAGTGTGCCCATCTTCTCATGAGAGTCACGTCAGAGCTGCCATCTATTGAATTGAAGAGCAAATTGCTTGCTCTGCTAGAGCTGTACCTATCTCAGAATTTCAGTGAAATCACGTTTATTCATTTAATATGAATATTCGGAGAGATGAGAGAGATGCTGCGTTAGGGCTGGGCGATATGGCCCTAAAATGATATCACGATATTTCATGGTATTTTCGTGATAATGATACTCTTGCCGATATGACAAAACACTGAATTTAAAAATAATTTTAAGAAAACACTACTGCAACAAAATAAAAAATTAAATTTTATTATTACATACGATATGATATTGCACACCCCTAAGTGAGATATTAAAAAAAAAAAAAAATATCAGATTTGTAACAGAAGTCAATGATCCAAAATATCAGGATACTAATAATAATGCACTCCAAATATCTCCATATATCCAGGATTAAAGTAAAATAAATTATACTAGACAGATATAATCGATATATAATATGAAATAGGGTGGGTGATATGTCACGATATTTTAGGGTATAATATCGTTCACGGTATTTAAATTTTTTTACGATATTATCGTGTACAATACGATATGGCACACCCCTATGCTGCAAAGAAACAATGATCTGAATTGCAGCCTTTTTTAATTACCGACATAAAATATCTGGACATCATATGGATTTATGGTAGAAAAAGACAGATAGTATTTATATATTACTTAGCATAAGCGAGCTTTCAACCACGCAGCTTTATTTAGGGCGTGTCGTGTGTTTTTGCTGTCATAACAACAGGAAAAGTATGCCTTGCGCGGCTGGAAACACGCAAAAGGCATATACCGTATTTTACAGACTAGACACACTATTAATAAACGTGTGTTTTTTCCTGGTCTGTTTTCATACATAAGGCAAACCGTATTATAAAGTGCATTTTAAGCGACAATAATAAAGAAGGGGTGTTTCCATTCTAATGGAGAAACTGGGGGAAGTAAACAAAACTGTAATTCTTAAAAAAACATTTTCTTTCCAAGTCAAACGAGTGCTGGATGCTAATCTACACAGCATAGTTTGCAGCAGTGCTAGATGCAGTTAGCAGCGCTTAGCAGTGCTTAGCTTAGCCTGACCACGCTACACCGAGGAACCCTGAGTGTCCTGGTAAGCCAGGGCACTATCAGCTAGCGGTTCGTCCCATTTAGCTTGTTTTAACACAGTAAACAAGCAGACTACATTCAAATATACTCACCTCTGAACGGCGAAAGAGCTAGCGCTGCGGTTAGCGGCTAATGCTAATACTGCTTCAGCTTCGGTGCTGGGGAAACTTTACTGAAACTTCTGTATAATGCTGCACTTCAGCAGAGTGGCTTTACTGCTCCTTACATCCTGACTGGTAGAATTCATACATAAAGCGCACTGGATAAAATAGAGCGAAAAATACAGTACTAATTCTCTTAATTAACCAAAGGTGTGCTTTGGGCGTAATATGTATTAAAGTAATCAGCATATTACTTGCCATTTTCTTTAAGAGCCAGGTGTGCTTTGACTTTGGTGCATTGCTATTTCAGAGGTGCAGCTACCTGGATGTGTCCAACGTTTCTCAGCAAAGGATATTGACCTTATTGTTCACACTCTCTCATTCTTTCATTCTGTTGTTGGTGTAAAAGTTTGCATATCTGCCAATAGGCACGTGCTATGGGTTTGTGCACTGCTGTGTGTCCATGTGTGCGTAACATCACGGGTTTACGCATGTTGGGGATGCGCCTGTATTGACAATTCATTGCCAAAATGACAATGACATCTGCCTAGGTTAATTTCAGTCAGTGGTGCACCTGTGTTTCCCATTGCCAAGATAGCAATATGCCAAACATTTATCTGAATGCAACTCTTTTCGAGACCACCACACCAGACATGTGTGTGAAAATATACTGTTGCTATGGTCTAAGATAACAGTGAGAATCTCCAAGTGCCTTGTGCAGGGTATAAGATGGAGTCCAAAGTCTCTGACTGGCGATTCGACTTGTCAACTTTCAGGGGGCTGCCCTGCATTCTGCCTGATTTATGATATATGACCTAGAAATAGCCATTTCCCCCTATTAAATGATTGAGTGTTATTAGTTCCTTTAATGTCAGTTCACTTAATTTCCTTTTTGACTTTTTAATGGTCAGTATCTCATGAAACAGTAGCTCATGTGGTAAAAAGAAAAGCTGTATGTGTTGACAGCTGAGAATTGTCTGAAAGCACAGAGTCATGTCTGAAGTGTTGATTAACTCTGAGTGAAATCATCTCCTTTTAGAGGCTCCGTCTCGGACAAGCAATTAAACACGTCGGCGTGTTAAAATCGTCGCTCTCAGGCAGAGAGACTGGGTTATAAATTAAAGTCAGTTCTCCATGTCCGTGTCTAGGGAAAAGCTGACTCGCGATGAGATGCATTTCAGCCCATGACAATGGGCTCTTTTATCTCTCGCCACAATAACAGGAAGCTGCCCACCAGAAAGGCAAGCTCATTTTATTCTGGAGGTTGACTTTATGAGGTTTGTCTTGGTTGGCAAGTCAACACTCACTGTTTATTTCTGGCTGTCCTCGCTTGCCTTCAGATGTGCAATGTTAAAAAAAAAAAAAGCCCTCAGAGATATTGTGGGCTAGAACATGTTTCTTTTTTATGGCAAATCACCCAATGCAACAAAGTTAGTCAGCAGCTATTGAAGTACTACTGTTTAAACGTCTTAGGAGTGCACTTTAAATCATTCTATCGTTTTTTTTCATTCATTTTTAAATGTCTAGTTGTGGTCTCTGGTATGAATGAATGCCTTGTGAGCTGTTTTTTTGTGAAATAAAACGTATAACAATGCTTTAGTCTTGTGGAGGAGTTGCGGGGGGGGGGGGGGGGTACGATAGGATTTCAGACAATGGAGATTGAGGAAGAGTTTGATGTGCAGCATGCATATATAACTCAGAGAGGTCTATTATATTTCACAAAGAACAAGAATCGTAGCGGAGGAAGACCTTAAAGAGCATATGAGGACATTACATCTCTGCCTCTCTGCACCAAAATACTTTTTTTTTTTTTTTTAAATGTTGACCCTTAGGCCTCATGTGAAGACACTGCCTGTACCACGTAGTATTCACATGACAACATTACACCCAGTTGATAAAAAAAAAAATATGGCGGGAATCCCAGTAAAAAAATTCTACAGCCGGTCCAGATAAAAATGGGCCTTGTAAAAATTTTTCATTGAATATTATGTTTGAAACTAGTTTATTTACATACTGTAGGAAGCCAGTTTTGTTTTTTGAATATTTGGGAGCTTCTGGTGCCAAATGGCAAGGTGATAGATCATTTTTAAATGTTAAAACAAACTTCTCTCCACATATTACTGTATTGTTTTTTGGAAGAGTGACTTCCTTTACAAATACAAAGTTTAGTGTTTATACTTGTTAGGTCCTACTAATCCCAAATAACTAGAATAAATTAAAAAAGGACACCAAGCTAAAGTCTGGGTCTCAGGAGGTAAAAGGTCTTGGTGTGAGTGTGCGAATAATATACTCACACCTGCCCAAAGGAAAAAAATAAAATAAATCCAAATTAATAAGACCAAAACATTAAAGTGTGCTTTGTGCTTATGCTTTAAAAAATACAAGACATGTTTATGAACAGATTACTTTCATTAATTTTACACTTTACAAACTTTGACCAAGTGTTTTGTGTTACGCTGTTTGAATGTACTGGATTAAATCATAGAATGGAAACAATAACACATAGCACACAATAACAAATATTTAATTCAATTTTCTGCTTGCAATCTGGAAGAGCTAATCCTTGCACCTTCTCTCAGGAGGAAAATAGTCACGTAATAAGAGCAGATGATGTTTATATGGCCTTTTCCAAGGAATCCTCCCAGTTCCTCCTTGACTGTAACTCATCTGCATGTTATCAGAGAGGGAACGGTGTAAACCCTCGGCCCACAGCATCAGCACTGGGCACGTCCTGCTGCTGGAATTCCACCTAGACGGGCAGGAAGGATGTTTGTGGTGGCGCGTCTGAGGCTGAAATAAAGCCTCTTCCTCTTCCTGCCTTTCCACCCAGCATCCCAGACTTCACTTCATGTGGTTCCAGTGCTGCTCTTAATTAACCACATGCTCGTGCGCACACACACACACACACGAACACACACGCATAGTCACACACTTCTCACCTTACCACTCAGTTAATGAATGAACCCACCAAGCTAGCCAGAAGGAGGTCAGGGAGGAGACTGACCTCATGGAGTGGCCCAGATTGAAAAGACAGACTGGGCCCTCCCAGCTCCTGGACTGCGCTAGTTATGCTTCATATCCAGCACTGGCTGCCAGGTAGCTCCATGCTTTTGTTGATTTTCTAAAAGGTAAATAGGCTAATGCATCTTCTACTGTGAACACTGGACATTAGTTTTAATAATACATAATATTAGTTTTTGGCTGGATTGACCATTAAGCTGAACTTGCTGCAATTAGCACATAAAGTAATTGTACACAAAAGGTTCAGAAAAATATATTTTTTATGCCCTGTTAAGCATTTGCAGATGAAATATAATACTTAAGTATTCAATATTAATGAGTCTCCATTTCTTCAACATCGGTGTAATCAAAATCAGTAGATTTATTAGGACTGTACAGCAGTTTAATTTAAATAATAAATGTGAGAATGAAAAGTGGGGAAAAAATGTACACCATTTTAACCCTGGTCTGTCTGCAGTTTGAAGCTCGTTATCAACCGTCTTTAACAGAAAGAAGTGGTAGAGGTGCAGCTGATGATATTTATTATTATTTTCTTATTATTTATTTGTTCTTAGACAATAATTTCTCATTAATTTTTGTAAACTTTTAATTAATCTGACTACAGAACAGTTTATTTTTTTTCCTTTGTTCGTTAAAATTAGCTTTGGCACAGAGAAAACTGTGCCATTTCTGGATTATGTTCACAGATCTTTGTCTTTGCCTGATTCAGCTTTAACTTGCATTTTTGAAACGGCAGTTTTCAGTTTTGGTCAATGTAACGTTTAGCAGTTTCATTTTTCTGACTGTGTCAAAGTAAATTCAAAACTAGAAAATTGGGTTTAAATAAAATTGGGTTATTTTTTTCCATTCAGTAGAATGAAAAAAAAAAATAATTTTTTATCCATTTTTTCAATTAAATAGTTTTTCATTTCATCCCTTTGGCAAACAGATTTTCCTAGAAAAATGAAAAGATGAATCTATTTTTGATTTTTGTGTCTTGTAACACGAATCTGATGGTATAATTCTTGCAAAATGCAAAAAAAATGAAAAATTCTGAAAATAAAGAAAATCATTATTTTTTTTACTTTACATTTTTTCCCCGAAAATTTAATTGTGAGGTGCAGAGATGAAAAAAAATACAATTATAAAAATGGATGAAAAATTATTTCTTGTACACTAAACTACATACAATTTTCTATTTTTGCATTTAGCCTCAAACTGTCAAAAAAATAAATGAATGAATGTTACACTGACCATGTTTACAGACAATTAATGTGTTCATAAACCGTGTGTTTTTGAGCCTTGAAAAATGTATTCACTGTGAATGTTTGATTTATTCTGTTGATCTATGTGTTGACACTGATTTTCTGCAGTAGTAATTAGATAGTGGTATTCCTTTTTTTGTCTGCATCACTCAGCAGATAAGGGATAGACCTGCTTATCCTGTATATTGTATTAGACTGTATAGAGGATATATGGAGGTCTGGAGTAAACCTGAAGCTCAGTACTTCATCATCATCAGTGTTGATGTTGTACCTGTGTGCTGGTATTGCCACAGCTGTGTGTGTGGTGAAGTGGAGGAATTATGATCAGGAGAAGTCTCTCTTAGCAAAGTGGGGATAGAGTGGTGATAGAGTACGCTAGAGTGGTGTTGCTAGGCAACAGCAAGTGGTTGATCTGATGAGGTTGGTATAGTAGTGAAGAGCGGTTCTGTCAGTAGGTGTTTCTGTGTATTATATGCAGAATTGTCCATTGTTTATAAATAGCTGGAGCTGTCCAGTGTCATTAGGTGGAAATGCCACCAGGAGCTATTGTCAGCTGTACACTCTCGACTGTGACAAAGACGGTCCGGCACGGAGTTTGACATGGTCATATCCAATTGTGGATGACGGATCAGTGAACTGCCCGCGTTTCCTGTGGGCCCACGTGGACATTACCCTTCGGCTGCATATAGTTACACCAGTCTTGGATAATATATTGTGATCAGAGCGACAAAGCTTGATAATTGGCTTGATTGATCGGATACTTTGCATGTGCACATCTGTTTTATAGCAGTGGAAAATGATCTGATAAATTGGATCAGGTGTGTTTTGGGTTAGGGTGGGTCTGTAGAATTACAGAAGCTTTAGAACTAGAATTGAGAAACATTTAACTATTTTAGCCTCATAGCTTCAGCAAAAAACTTAAGAAAAGTTGAATTTTTACTGTTTATTTATTCACCATATTTATTTAGTTCACAAAATGTCTTGTGGTAAAATTTAAATTATTAACCCCATTTAAAACCCAATTTTTATTTCACTGAACACTGTTTTTTTAATATTAATATATTTTACTGTGCTTAAACCAAGTGTATCAACTTTTTTATAACTTTAGAAACTTCCTCCCTTCTAATTTGCAGCATCCTATTTGAAGCATCCTATCATAAATCTAATCATAAGATTCACTTCTCTGTTCCAAACACATTCCTTATTTCCTTTGTTTCACTTCCTCTTTTAAAAGAACAGGACACCCTAAAATTTTGAAGACTACCTCAACATTTTGGTCATGTTCTGTATGGTTAAGTAGAAATAAGGGGATGATTACATCATGTATGGATTGTTCTAGAACATTTTGTCCCTCCCAGAAAGAGGGTATAAAGATGGTTGTAAGAGAGGTGAGAGCCAGAATGCGCTCTCATCTTTCTAGCCTCTGTATTTCATGTACGTATGTGTCTTTTCCAGTCATTCTTATTACAATGACTGGTTAGCTCGGCTCGTGTAATTTTCGTCGCAACTCAAAGTGTTGCAAAGTGTCCAGTTTCCTCTACAGACTTTTCCTGAGAGATGAAATTTGCCAATCAGGTTATTTTACCCCTCATACAATCTGAGTCTCCTAATGCTAAGTAAAAGATGATACCAAACTGATATTTGTGTAATAATACAGCCACACTGTTTGGGTAAGATGTTCTGCTAAAAAATACTGTGGTAAAATCATTTTATTTTTTTAGTTACAGTTTATATAAAAAGACATTCTGGACTGATTTAAAGTTGAGTAGTAACTTCTCATAAAATTACTGTTTTACCCTGTGTTTAATGTCTTATAATCCAGTCTCGCATTCCTCTCCCTGACCATTAAGCTCCCAGTCTACCACTGATGTGAAATCTGGTTTGTACTGTAGTAGGGGTGTGACGAGATCTCTTGGCACGATATTTCTGGTCAAGCTTAAACCTGTCTGGCGGGAAAGAAAACTGTTTAGCGCAGACTTTTTAAAAGAGGGATCTGGCAACACAGTAGCGGTAGCAGCGAGTGTGGTGGCTGAACAGTGTGAGCAGCTCTCAGCAGAAGAGGAAAATTCGGGCATTTGTATAGAAGATGCTTCTGCTACTTTTAAGTTGTATGTCTGGCTGCATTTTGGCTCCAGTGGAAACAATAAACGGTAACAGAGTGACCAACAAGACTCAAACCACATGTAAATACTGTAAGTAAATCCTACACGTGACTGTTTTATAGGCAGTTGTACTAATCCCTTAGCTCTGTACTGTATTTAAAAAAAAAAGTTCTGTCTTTGTTTGCACTTCAAGTATGGTCTTAATATGATGGTTATGGTTATTCATAGTTAAATTACAAGAGATTTATTCTTATTCTATTTCTGTTTCTTATAGAATCAGTGTGTGAGAGAAACCAGTCTGTTAAGTTTGCTTTATATGATTTTGTCAAATAAAACTCATTTGTTCATTTTTGTTGTTTTCTTTAAAATTTTATTTTTAAATCTCGTCTTGTCTCGTTCTCGTGAACCCAGTATCGTGTCTTGTCTCGTCTCGTGATTATTAGTGTCTCGTCACACATTAGCCATAATTTAGTTCTGTGTTGGCTTAAAACAATGAAAGGCATGCTGTTCTTTTGCTGGGCATTTTCACAATAGTTTATATAGTTTCAGATATGATGCCATGTTTTCTTGTTTCACTGTAAAAAAAAAAAAAAATTGTTTTACACTGCAGTCTCTTAAATAAACCATTTCACTTACATTCTGAGAACTCTCCACTTTGCTGATTAAAATACCCAATATCCAGTCTTCTCATTCTTTTATCTGTTTCTCATCTACTCCTTTTCTTTCTTCCCAGGTCCATCTTTCCCATCCACCCATCATTTCGGGTGATTGCGCTGGCCGAGCCGCCGGTGGCAGGCAGCAGCTCTCAGCAGTGGTTAGGCCCGGAGCTCCTCACCATGTTTTTCTTCCACACCGTCAAACCTCTCGCCAAGGCTGAAGAGGCTGCAGTCATCCACGGCATGGTCAGTCCGTAACGACCCTCCGTTTATAAGTGCTTTTCAGTGTAATGATGAGTGTCTTGCTGTATTTCAATACAGAAGGAGAGTTCTAAAGCCGCGCTATTTTCCTCTTCTTCTTTCTCTATTTTCTCTCCACTCAAGCGTTCAGCTGTGTGATATTGCAGGCACTAGATGAAGGGCAGACACTAGATGTAGGTGACCTTCAGGGTTTTTCAGTGTTGACAGGAGAAGATTGGCCTGACCTTGATTTGCCCCTTGCTTGAGCTTTCATCTACTACATGCACACTTTCATACGGGGGCCTGTGGTAAGGGCACTGACCTGTACTTGTTGTATTTTCTGCAGACTCCAAATGTTCCTAACGAAGCAGTGGAGCAGTTGCTACATCTCACCCACAGCCTTAGGAGAACCAACGACCCAACAGTAAGAACTCACACACTGTGTAGCTTCCTGTAATATTTAATGTTATTAAGAATTTACTGTGGCCGCTTTACAAAGCACAGCTTTGACCCATTTCCTGCTGACGAAACGAGGTTAGCTTCAATGCTTGTAGTGAGTGTAGTGAGTGAAAGATTAATCACACAGAAACGCCCCCCAAAAGAAATGAACACTGTAATAAATAACCAATTTGTGTGTGTGTCTATGTCTGTGTGTGTCTCTGTCGCTCTAGGCTCAGTCTCTGGCATCCTCACTGTCCACCAGGCAACTGCTGAGACTCTGTCGACGTTTGTCTCAGTATCCTGAAGAAAGCATTGGTCATGCTGTAAACAAAGCCTGCCTGTCCAGGTTAATTACATACTTAAATGTTACTCCATGTCAGATACACCAAAAACACACAGTAGCTGCTAATGTAGGCAGGCATCACCAATTTCCCTATTGTTTACACTATAAGGCGCCCCGGATTATAAAAAGTGCACTATCAATAAGTGTCTATTATATAAATTTTGGTCTTTTTCTATACCTAAGGCACATAAGATTATAAGGGGCATTTTATGCAACACTAGAAACTAGTAACTAGTAGTAGGAACAGGGATGTCGCCATGTTTACCTTCTAAAGTCAGCAGGTCTCACCACCCACCTGTAAAGCTAAGCTAGGCTAAGTTAGGTAAACAAACCTGTAATTGTTACTGTAAAAAAAAACAAAAAAAACATTTCACACAAGTCAGACAAGTCAAAAGAGTGCTGGATATTAATCTACACAGATTTCTCTCCTGAAAACTGTTTATTTGGGTGAGTAAAGCGCTTCCGATTATTTTACAGTAAGCTTAGATTTACAGATTTCCAAAAACTAGCGGTAACACACACAACAGCAAAAGAGCTAGCGCTGTGGTAAACGGCTAATGCTAATGCTGCTCCAGGAGCGCTAACCGGGGTTCACCCATTCATCCACCCATCCACCCATCCATCCATAGACCCATCCACCCGTCCGTCCATACACCTATTCATCAATTTATCATCCACCAATCCATCCATACACCATCCATCCATACACCCATTCATACATTCACTCATCCTTACATACACCTATCCATCCATCCACCCACTCATCCATCCATCCATCCATCCATCCACCCACTAATCCATCTATCCATCCATCCACTCACCTATCCACCCATCCATCCATAGACCCATACACCTATCCATCCATGTATCGTCCCCCAATCCATCCATCCATACACCCATCCATACACCCATCCATACATTCACTCACTCATCTTTACATACACCTATCCATTCATCCACCCACTCACCCATCCCTCCATCCATCCACCCACCCATTCACCCGCCCACCTATTAATCCATCCATAGACCCATCCACCCGTCCACCCATACACCTATCCATTCATTTATCATCCACAGTCCATCCATCCACCATACATCTATACACCCATCCATACATTCACTCATCTTTACATACACCTATCCTTCCATCCACCCACTCACCCATCCATCCATCTATCCACCCACCCACATATCCACCCATCCATCCATAGACCCATTTACCTGTCCATCCATACACCTATCCATCCATTTATCATCCACCAATCCATCCATACACCCATCCATACATTCACTCATCTTTACAAATACCTATCCATCCATCCACCCACTCATCCATCCATCCATCCACCCACTCATCCATCCATCTATTCACCCACTAATCTATCCATCCACCCACTCATCCATCCATCTATTCACCCACTAATCTATCCATCCACCCACCCAACCATCTATCCACCCATCCACCCGTTAATTACTGTACAGATTGGTATTATAGACTACAGTCTAAAGCTTTGTCTGTCTGATATGTAGGTTCCTCCCCAGCCTGGCTCGCTCGTCTCTACAGAAAAACCTGGCTGATTGTTCTATAGAGGAGCAGGCTGACCCAGCAGCAGAGCAAAAACAAGACCACACCTGTGAGTTCTACCACACACTGCACACAATGGGCAGATGAGCACGGGGTCACTATTTAGTGTGACCTTGACAATTTTAGCATTGCTCACAACCTTGTAGCCTGGGCCATTTTTCCATTCTGTCTACAAGAAATTGGTTGAGGATATTCGATTAGATCTGTGCCGTGTGCTGTCTGAAAAGAATAGATGGTAGACATTGATTTTTTTGTGAGTGTGTATGTGTCGAAAAGAGGCTACATTTCAAAGTGCCTATCTGAAAGGTCATCGCTGTGACTGAATGGCCAGTCTTTTTTTTTTTTCATCCTCTTTCTCCATTGTGCCATTTCTCATACTTTTTTTCTTTCTCTCTCTCTCACTCTTTCTCTTTCTACCTTCCACCCCCCCCCTCTCCCCCTCTATCACTCAATCTATCTTTATCTTCTTTCACACCAGGCATGGTAAGAGATGGAGTTCTCACCATAGGCAAGGTCTCCGCTCCCGTGTATAATCCTGATGAGAAGATGAAGGTGCCTGATGTGCTCTTTTATGAGAACGCTCAGGTGAGCCCATCAGCAGTGCCATTACCAGCGCACAGCATTATCCTCTTCTGCGTCAGCTCACCAGCTCCGGCAGCAGGCCCCAGACTGAGCTAAAGCTCTTCTCATTATTATATGCCATTAAAATCCAAGTGCTGAAATGAGGAACTGGTTGTCATGATTGACGCTGCAATGCTGCAATCAAGTTAAAACCACCTCCGTTCGTGCCGCTGCTAAGCGACTGCTGCTACATACATACAGTCACTTTAGAGCGAAGTAGGACTACTCATGATTACGCTGTAATTTGAAGAATTGCTTCTTAATCTAGTGAGGGAGGATTTTCGCCACTCCCCCTGATTATCTGTTCCTCTAGACAGCTGATTGCTCCCACTGTGTTTTTAGTGTGCAGCCTCTCTCTACAGAACCTGCCTTGAACCCTGACATGTAAGCTTCAGTGTGGTGTTTCAATGTTGCAAAACAATATGTTTTAATTCAATTCCAGTAGCAGGGTTCGTATGGTCATGAACAATCTGGAGTCATGAAAGTCATGAAGTCATGAAATTTCAAAAAAGCAATTTCCAGGCCTGGATAAATTTTGGAAAAATAGAAATTCCCCGAAAGTTTTTGAAAAGTCATAGACGTTGCAATCTACTAATTTTTTTTTTTTAATCTGTTGACGGAGAAAAGCTATTTTAAGCTAATAAATACATCAACACACATTTTTATCAATAATTTAGCCCTACACAATGGAGCTCTCAAGATTTGACATACATTTATTAATGATTGTGTATCAACATTGCTTAAAGAAATTTTTTTTATTAAATTAATTTTAGGACTATTGTAAATAATATTGATTATAGTTGTAGTAATACAACAGATTATAGTTGTAATTTGTTATGGACTTTTCTTGGATAAAAACTGTATGAACCCTGTAGTAGGGTTGCAACAAAATTTGCTTCAAGTCTGTGAGGAATGTTCTGTTCAGCTTTTCCAACTTTAGCATGATGTTACCAAAGATAAATATGGTTTGATATGATATAATTTTAATTATATATATTTTTATAATGGACATGTACATTTATGTATTTATTGCATTTTAGTCGATAGTTTTTCATGGGCTAAAATTGTGATAACTGAGGGGCTTTCAACTGTTGCAGCCATCTAGGTGATGGTTCTATTTGTCGGCAACAGTTCCAGAGATATATAATGGAGGCATAATGGCCTTGCTCTTTCTCTTATGGCCCTCCCTCTTCCCCATCACTCAGAGCAATGCTAGTCAGACAGTATTACTGGCATTTAGTGCTCTCCTCCAAGCGAGTTTAGCTGTCCAGGAACATTGCATTATCAGCACTTATTGTGAGAAGTAAGCAATTGTGAATAGACACAATTTCATACTTCTTACTAACATACTAGCTTTTATCCTCCTGCCACAGGCAACATCTATTAATAGGGGATTTGCCAGGTACTGGGTGGGAAAGTTGAGAAATATTTAAAAAATCACAAAGCAATGTCGGATTTCTGCTGCCTATCTTGTTTCAATTCTATATTTTTCATTCTGATTTGGATTTGGGCTTATATACAGAGATTATGTAGCATAAGAATGATTGGGCTGCAGAAATGTTGCAACCTTTAGAATGTGATGTTAGAAATACTTTTGTAACGTCAGCTGCATGGTGATCCTCAGCAGCCGCTTGACAACATCACGATCAACCATCCTAGCAACCGCCTAGCAAAAACTTTTATTAAACAACAAAATAGCAACTACCTAGAATACCTTACCAATCACTTAGAAACATTAAAGATTCCTCCATGGATTATACCAGTGCAGTCACTTAGCAACTGCCAAGCAAAACCATAGTAACCATCTGGGGAAACAATAGCATCCACCTTGGATACCGATGCAGTCACTTAGCAACCACCTAGCAACAGCATATCAACAACATGGCAATACATTTTTAGCATCTGTCTAGTGTTTGCTTACCAACATGATATAAACCACCTAGGATACTATACCCACTATTTAGAAACATCAAAGCACACCCCTTGGATTATACCAGTGCAGTCACTTAGCAACTACCAAGCAAAACCATAGTAACCATCTGGGGAAACCATAGCAGACACCTAGCAAGCACTTAGCAACACCATATTAACAAATCTTTTAGCATCTATCTTATGTGTACTGAACAACATGATTTAAACCACCTAGGGTACCATACCAACCGTTTAAAACACCCTAGCATTTATCTTGGATACCAGTGTAGTCATTTAGCAACTACCAAACAAAACAATAGTAACCATCTGGGAAAACTATAGTGGACACCTACCAAACATTTAGCAGCACCATAGCACCCACTTTGGATACCAATGCAGTCAATTAGCAACCATCCAGCAACAGCATATCAACAACATGGCAATCAACGTCAAGCATCTATCTAATGTTTACTTAACAGCACTTAGCAACTTCCGAGTGACACCATAGTAACCACCTGGGCAACAATCGACACCTTGGATATCAATGCAGTCACTTATCATAAATGTTGCAACCACCTAGTGAAATGATAGAAAAACACATATTAACTTCCTAGCGACATCATGACAACCACATAGCAACACCATAGCAATCACCTGGCAACACCAGTTTTGGTTGTTTTGGCCCTCCAGGATGAGAGTTGTCCTTCTCTTTTTTTCTGCCAGTATTGGCAGTGGCCTTTTAACTGTTTTTATTTTGCCTTTTTCTTAAATTTCTCAGACTGGGTGAGATGCCGACAACCAATATATCGGGCTTCACTAGTGTAAAAACATCTGCATATAGCAGATAATAAAGAAATAGAAGCAGATAATCAGTCAGACTCAGAATGAGATAATGATGCAGCTTTGATAAAGCCATTAATTTTAAAAACATCTCCATCTACCATTTGTTGCTCAGCAAAGTATAGGCTACTTTTGCCATCAGCCTGTATTAAAAAAAAAGTCTTACTGAATTATAGAAGACCACCCCCTGGTTTATATACTTTATAGGCTGGAATTTGGCATTGTGTGTAGCATGTCTGCCTTTGCTCTTAGATAGTGCCACCCTGAAGAGTGTGCCAGCCAGGCTGCTTCAGCAGTCGCACGGAGATGCTTCTGTCCTCATGAGGAACAGGAGCGAAGGATGACCCAGATACACCTCCCTCTCCGACACCTCTCCCCCGCTGTGCCGTTAGAGGACGAGAAAAAGGCAGATGAAGCGGAGGAGAAAAAGTTCCTCTCTGTCCCACTTCCGAATGACCTGCTTTTTGTCTTTCGAGCATACCCAGGAAAGAAGTGGAGCGCGCCACCGAGGCATAAACCAGGACGCAGCTTTTAGATATGGCAGGCTGCTCTGTCCACATGTTTACACTCTTTTCTAGATGTCGGACGCTGAGTCGTTTGTAGGTTTACTGGAAGCACGCTATGCTTTAATATAATCTGAAAATCAAACTGCACTCTGCAGAGCTGCTCACAGTGTCCGCGTCCTCTTTCTGTCCATTTACTCCACTTGACTTGTTTATCTTTAAACACCCAGTCTGGAGAGAAATGACGCATTTGTCTGGCCCAGTTATTTTATGCAGAATTGAATAATTGAAAAAGAAGTGCACTCTCCTCTTTAAGTATTGAGTGAGATGTGAATCTGCTGTGACTGAGAGAAAAATGAGGTTAAAAGTTCTAAACTGTGGTGGACGACTTAAGTCTGGTCTTCTGTTCAGTTCAGATCCAGCATTAGATGATGTGTAAGAGCAAGGAAATTGGCGAACTGTTGGAGTTGGCCATCCCTGATCCAGTGGTGCTCCAAATAGTGAAAAATAGAAATAGTGACAGTGACTTTTCCAGGGTTTTTGTATTGTGTTTCCAGTTTTTATCATTTGTTGTGGTCCTCTCTCTCTCTACAGCACATGGCGGTGATGGAGGACATGCTAAAGGACTTCCTTTTGGGGGAACATCTACTTTTGGTCGGCAACCAGGTAATTTACCCTGTCACCCTTTGTTCCATAGAGGTATACATAAATATCAATACACTTGAGTACCATATTTTTTGCACTATAATGCACACCGGATTATAAAGCAGATTTAGCACTGCGTGGCTAGACCTGTAAAGCTAAGCTAAGCTAAGTAAACAAAATGAAAATTCTTAAAAAAAAAAAAATAATAATAATTCTTATTTTAAAGTCAAACCAGCGCTGAATATTAATCTACACAGATTTTGGTCCTAAAAACTGTTAATTTGGGTGAGTCTTTTCTGTTAACTTACAGTAAGCTTAGATTTCCAAATTTCCACTAACGCTAGCCCAGCAGTGCTATAGTGAGGGACCCTGAGTGTTCCGGTAAACCAGGGTCCCACAGAGCTTGTTTAAACACTGTTAACGCGCAGACTACAGTATGATATATTCACCTCTGAATGGCGAAAGTGCTAACTAGTGCTTAGCGCGGTTAGTGGGTAAGGCTAGCTGAGCGTAACCAGCAAGCTACAGGCCAATAATACACACCTCTGAACGACAAAAAACTGCTATTACTTCTCCAGCAGTGCTAGCTGGGGTTAGCAGTAGGCCGCAGTCCGATTTACTAACCTCTGAGTGGTGAAAGAGCTAACTAGTGCTTAGCGTGGATAGCGGGTAATGCTAATACTGCTCCGGCAGTGCTAGCTGGGGTTAGCAGCAGTCTACAGGCCGATAATACTCACCTCTGAATTGCAAAAGAGCTAGCGCTTAGCGTGGTTAGTGGCTAATGCTAATACCGCACCAGTCTCGGTAGTGAAGAACTAAACTGAAACTCCTTTATAATGCTGTACTGTTCCTTACAACCTAAAAAATTATGTAAAATTCATATAAGGATTTTAAGTGCGCCTTATAGTGCGAAAAATACCGTATTTTAATATAACGTATTGTAATGCTGTATTATAGTACGATTCAGCAAAACACACCGTTTATTTTTGTTAACACTGTGGATTTTGGGCTACATACTGATATTCTATGATCAGAGTGATGTGCATACATAATCTACACATATCTTAACAAACGTCAAGACGTACACTATTTAAATTGGTCTTCGTTCTACCTGTCCTCAACTCTCAGCAAGATCCAGCTCAGAAAATGTTACCCCCCCCCTTTTTTTTGTCTGAGCAAGATTGAATGCAGGTACACTTATGAAGGAGGAGAGGTGCCTTTTTAGTCTTGAGTCTACACAAGTGCCAAAATACAGAATACATGTTTACTTAGTGAGTATCAGTACATTACAGATTTACTGATGTTCTGTATCACAGATTTTGACAGTTTTAAACAATAGGGAGAGCAGAGAATAGATCAGCATGACTGAACATGACTTCTGTCACCAAGTGAGGATATGTAAGGAACAGCTGCTCCCTTTGACCGTTCAAATTTTAGTCCAGAGCCCAGATATTACTAATGAGTACATAAATGACAAACAGATAACAAAGTGCATTTGGGGTATTTTTGTTTCTTTTGTGTGTATGTGTCTCCACCACCAGGGCCAGCACAGCTCCTGCCAGTTCTGTGAGACCTCCAACTTTAGCGTGTTCTCTCAGTACTGCTGCAGTGAGCCAGAAGTGAGAGTTTGACAGCACAGGCATGGGCAAGAATGACCTTGAGACATGAGACAGTGTTGTGGTTGTTAAGCGTAGAGCGCAGGAATAAAGACTTGGGGACAGTGTGTACTGGGAGTTGTCATGCCCTACAGTGACTGGACATTCGCCCACTCTCTGCTATAGTTAACTCCCCCGTCCCTGGAGGGAGCACTCGGACTCGGAATGGAAGGAGTAGGCGTGATCACAGACGAAATGCCACATAGACTGACACGCTACATGAGCTAAAGTACATGAAGTGCAGGCATTTAAACATTTGATTGTGATTTATTTAGGATGGTGTGTGTGTTAATTGAAAAATTAATTCCACTGAAAAATCACAACCCTATTTTGTGATTAACTGCAATTAATCACACTTATTCTTTTTAAGATGCAAGTAATTATAATGGATATTTAAATGTAATAAAAGAATAAATGTAAGAAATGTTAAATGCAATTATATTTTATATATACTTGTATATAACATGAGGCCAACGTGGGGCGCTGGAATAAAGAATGCATGTCAAATTGGATAGAGTTAACTTTTTTTTTTATCTCAGCTTGTTTTAAGGATTTTTTTATTAGAACCTAGTTTTCTGAGAAGAAAAGGGGCTTTTTTTTTACACCTGTAGTTGGTTTCTATGGTCCGGATCAGTTGATAAATTCTTTACTTAGAGCGTTTTCTCCCTCAGTTTGGTTTGGTTTCACACAGGAACAAACCTAAACGCATAAAAATGCACCCCAATAAACCATGCGAGCACATTGTCTCCTCTGATTGGTCAGAGCTGTCTGGCTAATTGGTCTGAGCAAGAAAGTAAATATAGCGGGAAGATTCTGTGTTTCAGCGTGTATATCTGTGCAAAAAAAAAAAAAAAATTGGAGCTATGCTTTCAAACTGTGTTTTCCATGAGATGTGCAGCACAGATGTAGTAAACGCAGTATTGCGGCTGCGAGCAGTGAACGCAGCACAGACCGCACTTTTAGTGTGTAAACAGCACAAAGCAACAGCAGAGACAGGGTTTGTCCATAGCAGTATATTACCTGGCTAATATGTCATATTAAACTGTGCCTTATCAGCGGTTTAGCTCAATTTAAAAGAAGTATATTTGATATGATATCTGGGTCAGATCGAGACCAGAAAAAAAATCTGTGCATCAGGCGGAGGCGGGACAGATTGTGGCGGAAGTTGGGGTCAAACTTGATGGCGTAATTAATTGCATAAAAATACTAAATATGCATAACTGATTCCAAATGAATCATGTGCGTTAATGCTTTAACATTGACAGCCCTAATATATATATATATATTTATAGACCACTATATAGAGAAAATTATTGGGACACCTGATCATTTTTGATTTCTTCCACACACACTGTGGAGCACTGCTTTTAGGATTTTATTGCATTTAGCAACAAGAGTGTAAGGAGCTGTTTACAGAAGTATTAGATGGAGCACCATCATTCCAAAGAACACAGCTCCACTTCTCCACAAGTCAATGCCAGGGTCTTTTTGCCTCCAACCTCGCTCCTGGCACTAGGCATGGTGCCTGTACTTAGGTTAATTGTTTAACTGCTCTTTCAGAGAGTCCTTTATTCTATTGGCTATAGTTTTTTACGTGCATTACAATAAATTACATTACATTTGGCAGACACTTTTGTCCGAAGCGACTTACAATAGTGAAGTAATAGAAGTTAAAGGTAAAAACATCTTTAGATATGGCTTAAAGGAGGTCAAAGGGAAATAATAGGATAGAGGAGTAAATGAGGGGAAGAAGGAAATGAGGTTAGAAGTAGTTAGTTTGTTAGAGGTGTTAAGAGAGTAAGTGCTCTTTGAAGAGCTCTGTCTTCAGGAGTTTATTAAAGATAGTGAGAGATTCTCCTGATCTGGTAGTGGAAGGTAGTTTGTTCCACCATTGGGGAACTCTGTATGAGAACAGTCTGGATTGCTTTGTGTGAATGTTTGTTTGGTAAAGCGAGGCGACGTTCATTGGAGGAGCGCAGCGGCCGGGAGGTGGCGTAAGCCTTCAGGAGTGATCAGTGCAGGTAGGAAGGAGCTGTTCTGTCATCACCTTGTAGGCGATTGTAAGAGTTTTGAATTTGATACGAGCAGCAACTGGTAGCCAATGGAGCTCAATGAGCAGTGGGGTGACGTACCCGTTTTGGCTGGTTGAAGACCAGACGTTCTGCTGCATTCTGAATCATCTGGAGTGTTTTTACTACACAGGCCGGGAGTATGGCATTGCAGTAGTCAAGGCGTGAGATGACGACTGCTTGTACCAGGAGTTGGGTGGCCTGTTGCGTCAGAAGCGGTTGAATTTTTCTGATGTTATAAAGCGAAAAGCAGCAGGATCGAGCAACTGAGGCCACATGGTGCGTGAAGGAGAGCTGGTCATCAACCATAACACCCAGGTTCCTATAGCAACCTTTGTCGGTGAGAGAGAGAGAAAGAGTCGATGGTTATAGTGAAGTTGTGTTGAAGGGATGGTTTCGCTGGTATAACCAGAAGTTCAGTCTTTGAGAGATTTAGTTGAAGGTGATGCTCCTTTATCCATGAGGATATGTCTGAGGGACACTGTGATATTCGTGCAGAGATTGAATGATTTGCAGATCTCTGTCATTATTGGGTGCAGCCTAAAGTAGCTGAATGCATTAATTAAAAAGGGGCATCCACAAACATTTGGACATATGGTGTAGCTTCACTGTACAGTAAATGAAAGGGCGAGGGTACTGTATGTTTATTGAGTCTTCTCTCATTTGTTGACAGGGTGTGGGGAAAAACAAAATCGTTGACAGATTCCTGCATCTGTTGAACAGACCCAGAGAATACTTACAGCTTCACAGGTAAGAGGATTGTATTGTCTCTGCTCTGTTCTAAATCTATCTTACATTCTTTTATGCTTGAAACTGAGGTTTGTTCTAGGGCTGCACGTTATATCGTTTACGCATTGTCATCGCGATGTGCGCATGCGCAATAGTCACATCGCAGGACGTGTGAGGTCACTTAAGGCAATTAAATCAAACACGTCGTGTTGCAATGTTTTAATTCTTGACACAGGAAGTAGATACACAGTGTTGTCTCTGTGTCTGTGCGAGTGATGGGCTGCTGCTGCCTGAGAAGCGCGAGGGGGAGGGGGGAGAGCGAGGGAGGGTAGGGGAAGCAGGAGTAAACACGAGGTAACAGCATGGCCTCTATCCACATGGTTGGACAAGTGCTTGTAAACCCACGTGTCGAAAGCTGTGCACCTCAGTCCAGCACAATTTTGCGCAGATATTTCCAGTTATAATTCAATTCATGCTTTTATTCCCAAAAAAATACTTATTTACCTTTTAAAAGCCATTTAAATGTCAAGTCAAAGTCAAAGTCAAAGTGGTTTTTATTGTCATTTCAGCTATATACAGAGTACACAGTGAAACGAAACAACGTTCCTCCAGGGACCATGGTGCACATAAACACAGTGTAGACAGAACAATAGTGCAACAGTACAAAAGTGCAGACAGACAATACAACACAATACAAACAAAGAATAATAAATAACAAGACAGTGTGCAAATTATGCAGTGTGCAAAAAGTGTGCAAAAAAGACCAGTGAGGTAGTAATTACCTCTATTACACAGTGTGCAATAGAGTCCAGTGAGGTAGTAGGGTTTTTAGTGCTTTCCATTTTCTGGGGTAAGTGGGGTAAGAGTGTGTGTGTGCATGTACAGAAAAACCATCAGTTCAGTCTCTGCAGTTGAGGAGTCTGATGGCTTGGGGGTAGAAGCTGTTGCAGAATCTGGTCGTGCTGGACCGGATGCTGCGGTACCTTCTTCCCGAAGGCAGGAGGGAGAACAGTTTGTGTGAGGGATGAGTGGGGTCATTCACAATGCTGGTTGCTTTGCGGATGCTGCGGGTGGTGTAAATGTCCGTGATGGAGGGGAGAGAGACGCCGATGATCCTCTCAGCTGTCCTCACAATACGCTGGAGGGTCTTGCGGTCAGAGACGGTGCAGGTCCCAAACCAGGCAGTGATGCAGCTGCTCAGGATGCTTGGTCTGATTAAAAGGCCAATTACTGTTGTTTTGCTTTTTTCCTCGGGTTATGAGTTTTGAGCTTGGCTGGAGGCTGGTGATGTCGTGGGCTCTGTATTTTTTAAATATCGCAATATATATATTGTTGAAAAAGGAGCATTTGCAATATCATTTTTTTTCCAATATCATGTAGCCCTAATTTGTTTCCTACAGAATTTGCACTTTTCTTTTTTCATTTTCCATCAGGCAAATTTGGTGCCTGCTTCCAAAAACTGGGTATTTTATTAATACATGACATGACAAGTAGGGACTAAAGACATGATGTGTAACCCTGCAGAGCACAGATTGGCCAGAAAGAAAATATACAACCCTACACAACGCATACAATTCATTTGTAAAAATCTTCAAGCTACTTGCAGTCACAGTTGTTTTTGTGTGACTTACAATAGCAGCTCATAAAATTACACTGTGGCCATTCAAAAAACTTACCAAGATTGTGATTTTTTTATTTATTTATTTATTTATTTTTTTATTTTTTTATTTATTTATATACTGTTACTAGCTATATTTCAGGGGGGAAGCAGTAATAGTGAAAAACTATCAATTTCCAAGCACTGGAGAGAGTGTTCTGCCCCAGGCATTCCTCCCCAGACACGAATCTCATTCGTATTCCCAGATTGACACACAGTGCCAAGCTACGATGTTTGCATACTGTTTGCATGCTGTTGTCTATACCCGGCAAACCTGTGTGTGGAAATGGGCCTGGAGGATGACGATTAGCAGGTTCTGAATCAAAATCTTCGAACTCTGTAAAGTTCTACTGACAAGAATAGACACTGCTTGAACTCAGCATGTCTGCTTAATATTTGATTATACATCCTGATCATGTTATTAGTTACTACCGAAAATTTAATCCTTAATGGTCCTTTAATTTACTTCCTAGACTTGCTGTAAGCTTTTACCCAATTACTTGTTCTCTTAAAAGGCTCTTTTTAAAGAATACATTCTTTTTTAGTTTTAAATTAAATTTTTGACTCAAAATTTCTGTACAATTACTGCTTATGTTTGCACCATCTAAGGTCACTGCCCTGTGTACGATTTCTGGTAATTGACTGGACTGGAACTGCTTAAATGTCAATAAAACTAGGCAACAAATGGGGATGTTCTAAAACTTTTGACTGGTGGTGTAGCTTAAGTCATATGACCTTTAGAGTTCTACCACACAGGTAAGATAGAGTATCTCAATAGCAGGCGCCCGTCTCCTCCTAAGCCTTTGAAGTAGTGTGCGATGACAGGTTATTATGATTAATCAAAAGAGCTTTTTCCATTAGCTTGTAAATCTTGTGCTGCGCTGTTGCTCAGTGCTGGACTGAAAGAGGGTTCCTTATTCCAAATGGCAGAGTGAATTATTTTTGTCCCTCATAAATTAGGACACCTGTCTGAGGGACAGAGGGATTCGTAGCTCTTAAGCTACACTGTTGCTATTGAAGAACATCTATTAATAGACAGAAAAACAGCATGAATGTGGGAGTCAGAGATTGGCAAAGCCTTCTATTTGTACCAGAAAATGTGCTAGTAGTTTACTGAGCAGAAGAACAGAATGTCACGTAATGACTTAGATTCGGAATTGAACCTCCTTGTTAGTGTTTTTAATCCTTTTTAAACCCCAAATGGGCATGTGGAATTTTGCGGAAGTAGTTCATCGAAAGACAAAACGAAACTGGTGCTTCAGCTGTTGATTTAAGCAATGTTTTTTCTGGCTATTTTGGAAAAAAATCAAATAACTGTTTTGTAATTTTTATTTACTCCAAATGCAGTCAACCAGACGAGACATTTTGTTATCTAAATTATATGCTTTTTTACATACTTTAAAACAGGAGATGCTAGGCTAATTTTGCTAAAATAAATAAATTCATTAATTAAAAAACAAGGACTGGGACAAATCTTGGTTAGTTACCAACAAGACAAATCAATATGGTTATGATAATGGTTATTGGGAGTGTTCACACCTGCAGTTTTCAGTCTGGTTCTTATAACCCTGGGCGCAATCTGTTTGGGAAGGTGTGTTTAATACCAAAGCAACCACCCTGAGACCATTGATGGAGAGAATTCTGAAGTGGATATTTTGTAATGAGAACATGAACAAACCTCGATTTTGATCCGACTATCAGGTGTACTGTAAACGGCTAAATAAATTTTGCCCCGATAATCAGTATAGCTAGACCAGAACTAGTCCTTCCTGTATTTACCCGTTCCAGTCTAGTCAGATATGAAAAATGTTCTTAGGTTGTTTTTCGTGATGCATTTTGGTTCGCTTCACATGCATTTTTCCCTGTTTGAACAAAAAAACAAAGCAAGAGGAAAAAAAGTTTAGAAAAAAGTCTAGAAACTCGCTACATGATTTGAACCAGAGCATAGAAACTATCGTTGTAAAAATGGATGCACAGCCATTTTGTGTAACCATTTAATTATACCTTACATGCATAATTTTTTTTTATCAATAGCATTGTTTTTATTTGTATTATCAGAAAAATCTGTATACACCAAGACACTTCGAGATTGGTCAGGCATTAGCTTAGCATCTCCCACTATACTCCCACTATAAGAAGCCAATTAATTATTTGTTTTTTTTTCGTGCCTGTGTTATTTTTTTCCAGAGCTGTAAAAAAAAAACACTTAAAAATGATGGGTTTGTTTGATTTTACTAACTTGAAAACCTCCAAAATATAATCAAGAGGGAGATGGACGATCACAAGCCATCAAACCAAGCTGAACTGCTTGAATTTTTGCACCAGGAGTGGCATAAAGTTATCCAAAAGCAGTGTGTAAGACTGGTGGAGGAGAACATGCCAAGATGCATAAATCTGTGATTAAAAAAACAGGGTTATTCCACCAAATATATATATTTATATAATAATATATTTCTGAACTCTTAAACTTTATAAATTTTAACTTGTTTTCTTTGCATTATTTGAGGTCTGAAAGCTCTGCTTCTTTTTTGTTATTGTAGCCATTTTTCATTTTCTGCAAATAAATGCTCTAAATGACAATATTTTTATTTGGAATTTGGGTGAAATGTTGTCTGTAGTTTATATAATAAAACTCTAAGTCTCTTAATTATTTGCAGAGCTATATATAGATCTCAAATAAACCTATATCTACCAAATTAGATTTTGTGTGTAAGTGGATCGTGTTAGATCAGATGCAGCGTTCTGTGTTTAGCAGAGGGTTTCTTGGTGTGGCTCAGCTGTGAGCTGTATAGGATAAAGATAAAATTCTCACCTTCTCTTTTATGCACCATTTTCTTCCCTGCTAATCTTTTTCTTTTTTTCTTTATCACTATAATAAATATATAAAATGAATGCAGCAGTCTGTTCAAAGTTATTTGAAAGTCAGCTGTGTTCTTATGGCCTGGTTAGCTACTACAGAACTCTAATATTAGACCAAAGTAATCACTTCAGGGATTCTCCCTGCCAGTAAGTCTGCTGAGATATGCTTCACATCTGAAACCTACAGAGACGAGAGTGCTCTGTGTCCATTAAGAATTTGGGTCACTTTGTTTTATAATTATAATGAGACCATGGGAAAAAAAGCTTTGCGACTTCAAATCCCTGAGGAGAATTCATTGGCTGTGTCATTCCTTTTGTTTGCATGTGTTTTGGATCAATACTGGAATAACAGATACTAGACGTGTTGTGCGGTGCATGACTCTCTGCATGACTTTATTCTTGGCTTCTCTACAGAGACACCACGGTGCAGACTCTGACTCTACAGCCATCTGTGAGGGATGGGATCATCGTGTATGAGGACTCCCCTCTGGTCAGTGTGCTCATGTTCTTACACTGTTGTCACTATTCACTGCCGAAGCCAAGACAAATGAAAAGAGACAAAAGACAACATATCGACACTGTTTAAACTTTAAGGCAGGGGTGTCCAAACTTTTTTGTTGGGGGCCAGAAGGAGAAATATATTTGAAGTCACGGGCCACACTCTGTAATAAAACAAATAATGAAATATACCAATTTAAATAATACATTTTTTCTGATGACTTTCATTTACACACCATTTTACTTGACCTACTATCTTTATCTTTGACAGTGTTGTGTAAACTAAGATTTTTCGAATCGATGTTTAATTTCATGATGTCTCTTAATATTAACCTCCTTAATTACGGCAACTTTTAGACTCAGTTTTTCTGCACTAGAAATGCGCACCCTCTCCTCTTTTAGACTCTTTTATCCCCGTTTTTCTGCGCACCCTCTCCGTGTTTAGACTCTTTGGCCCATTTTTCTGTGCTAGAAATGCGCACCCTCTCGGCTTTTACACTCTTTGGCCTGATTTCCTGCGCTAAAAATGCGCACCCTCTCCACTTTTAGAAACTTTTGCCCCGTTTTTCTGAGCTAGAAATGCGCACCCTCTCCGCTTTTAGACTCGTTGGCTCATTTCTGACACCTAGCGTTCAAACTTTGAATCTCACATTGTAAAACCTGCTTAACAGCGGGCCAACTTTCATTCCATTTCTAAAATACCTCGCGGGTCGCTCCATAAAAGGAAACGGGCCGCAAATGGCCCACGGGTCGTAGTTTGGACACCCCTGCTTTAAGGTCTTTTAAGGCTAGAAATATACTTGCTGTTTGACCATGTGTTCCTGTAAACAACCAGCTGCAGCATGCATGTAGCTGTTCACATACTTGCCTTTGAGCTGCATGTGTTACTGAAGAGGCAGGTCTTAGTTGTATGGATATATCGTACGAATGCAAATAGCTGTTTTCAAAGATTTTACCATTTTAATGCTGCAGAGAGCCTGTATTGCCTGTTTTTGTGTGTACCGTATTTTTCACAGTATAAAGTGAACTGGATTATAAGGTGCACTATCAATAAACGTCTATTTTCAGGTCTATTTTCGTGCATAAGGCACAGTTCATTATGCGACACTAGTAAGGAACAGGGGTGTCACCATGTTTTCCTTTGAATTCAGTAGAGCTAAGCTGGTAGGTAAATCTATACAGATTTCTCTCCTAAAAAAACTGTTTATTTACATTAAGCTTAGATTTACAGATTTCCACTAAGGCTGAGTGCAGCAGCATTAGCATTAGCAGTTAACAGCCAGTGCTAACCCTGAGTGTTCCGTTAAGCCAGGGCGATACTAGCTAGCGGTTCGTCCCATGCAGCTTGTTTTAACACGGTAAACATGCAGACTACAGTCCGATAATACTCACCTCTGAACAGCCAAAGAGCTAGCACTTAGTGTGCTTATCAGCTTATGCTAATACTGCTTCAGTAGTGCTAGCCAGGGATAGCAGCAGGCTACAGACTGATAATGCTCACCTCTAAAATGCGAAAGAGCTAGCGCCTAGTACAGTTAGAGGCTAATGCTAATGCTGCTCCAGCAATGCTAGCCGGGGATGGCAGCAGGCTACAGGCCAATAATACTGACCTCTGAGCATCGAAAGAGCTAGCGCTTAGTGTGGTTATCAGCGGATGCTAATACTGCTTCAGTAGTGCTAACCAAGATTAGCAGCAGGTTACAGGCTGATAATACTCAGCTCTGAACAGGGACAGAACTAGCGCATAGTGTGGTTATCAGCTAATGCTAATACTGCTTCAGTAGTGCTAGCCAGGGTTAGCAGCAGGCTACAGGCTGATAATACTCATCTCTGAATGGCCAAATAGCTAGCACGGTTAGAGGGTAATGCTAAAGCTGCTCAAGCAGTGCTGACCAGGCTTAGCACTGTTAATTCATATATAATAAATTCATACCTAAGGCGCACTGCCGATTTTGGGGAAAATTTAAGTATTTTAAGTGTGCCTTATTTTCCGACAAATATAGTAATTAAAGAAAGATGCAGACACATTAACACACAAGTATAAATGCTCTCAATGGCGTTGGCCACTTGAGCAGGCTAGACAGTAGACTCTATATTGGCTCTATATAGAGTCATCAACAGATCCAGATGCCTGCTAGACATTTGGCAGAGGCTTATAAGGCTTTTGCAATCACTCTTCATGCAATTAAAAAAAGAAAAAGAAAAACAGTCTAATATGGCCTGAATTCATAGAGTGCAAACCCAGCTTTGGGGAAAAAAAAAAAAAAAAAAACACCATTATTCGATGGCATCACTCCAAGAAAGCACTTTTTAATGTTTATTTCTATCCATATACTGAGGCTTCTAGATCTATGGAGTAACAGTGTAATGAAGGTGATCGTAACATTTAAGAATCATACCCACACTGGTAGTGACATTATCACCAGTTGACGTTTTTCTGCGCTAGAAATGCGCACCCTCTCCGCTTTTACACTCTTTTGCCCCGTTTTTCTGCGCTAGAAATGCGCACCCTCTCCGCTTTTAGACTCTTTGGCCCGTTTTTCTGCGCTAGAAATGCGCACCCTCTTCGCTTTCAGACTCTTTGGCCCGTTTTTCTGTGCTAGAAATGCGCACCCTCTTTGCTTTTAGACTCTTTGGCCTGTTTTTCTGCGCTAGAAATGCGCACCCTCTCCGCTTTTAGACTCTTTGGCCCGTTTTTCTGCGCTAGAAATGCGCACCCTCTTCGCTTTCAGACTCTTTGGCCCGTTTTTCTGTGCTAGAAATGCGCACCCTCTTCGCTTTTAGACTCTTTGGCCCGTTTTTCTGCGCTAGAAATGCGCACCCTCTCCGCTTTTAGACTCTTTGGCCCGTTTTTCTGCGCTAGAAATGCGCACCCTCTCCGCTTTTAGACTCTTTGGCCTGATTTTCTGCGCTAAAAATGCGCACCCTCTTCGCTTTTAGACTCTTTGGCCCGTTTTTCTGCGCTAGAAATGCGCACCCTCTTCGCTTTTAGACTCTTTGCCCCGTTTTTCTGCGCTAGAAATGCGCACTCTCTCCGCTTTTAGACTCTTTGGCCCGTTTCTGACACCTAGCGTTCAAACTTTGAATCTCACATTATAAAAACCTGCTTAACAGCGGGTCAACTTTCATTCTATTTCTAAAATACCTCGCGGGCCGCTCCATAAAAGGAAACGGGCCGCAAATGGCCCACGGGTCGTAGTTTGGACACCCCTGCTTTAAGGTCTTTTAAGGCTAGAAATATACTTGCTGTTAGACCATGTGTTCCTGTAAACAACCAGTGCAAACCCAGCTTTGGAAAAAAAAAACAAAACAAAACAAAAAAAAAAAACACCATTATTCGATGGCATCACTCCAAAAAAAGCAATTGTACCGCACTTTTTAATGTTTATTTCTATCCATATACTGAGGCTTCTAGATCTATGGAGTAACAGTGTAATGAAGGTGATCGTAACATTTAAGAATCATACCCACACTGGTAGTGACATTATCACCAGTTGATGTTTACCAAAGCTCCTGTGTGTGCAGACGTGTTGCCAGCCACCCCTTCAAGGATGCTCTAATCGAGCGAAGGGAAATGGTGTTAAAAGATTCATGAGTGAGCCAGTGGACAGTGTGTGCTAATGCACCAGTCTGCTAGTCTCCGGGCTCTAAGTGCTGTCTTGTTAGCGTGAGATGGTGGCATTTAGATGTACTGTTTGTGAACTGGGACTGTGGGTGTCCTTTTCAAATGGGATTTAATGATGCCTCTACTCAATACAGGCTCGGGGAAGATGAAAAGAAGCATGTGGCTTGGTTTCGGCCCCTCAATTAGCACCCAGGGCAGCTCCCATGGTATTAATAGAGTCAGCTTTGAAGTGGCCCTAATACACGGAATTATTTCAAGGTTTTCTAATGCTCCGACACGAACACTGTGTCCACAGAACAGGTGAATATACGATCAACCGGTTCTGAAAGAAAGAAGCTGAATTCGGCTGAATGTGAAAGGTGCTGAACATCACCTGAATGAGGTTTTTATAAGTAGGGTCTAAGCACTGATCTGAGCACCCCCCGCGCATGATAAGCACACTATAAGCTTTTTTTTTTTTTTTTTTTTAGAGCTGGCCTTCTACTGTTAAACTGCCCCAGTTTCTGTGTGTTCTCTGCCATTACTGTCAACTTGATGTGGCTTTAGAGTGAAATATGGGACATTGTTCTCTGCTAGAGATGAATAGCTGAAATATAGCCACCAAGCCAGGATGTCGTGATGGAGTGTCAGTGCCGTGAAAATTCAGATCTTTTATATGTGCTTGTCCTTTGTGCCTGTGTGAAGGTGAAAGCTGTTAAGATGGGACATATCTTGGTAATAGATGAGGCCGATAAAGCCCCCACTAACGTCACCTGCATCCTGAAGACTCTGGTGGAGAGCGGAGAGATGATCCTGGCTGATGGCAGAAGAATCGTTTCAGGTGACTAAGCTTACGTTCACATTACAAATCACGTTGCTCAAATCCAATTTTTTTCAGATACTGACGGTTCACATTTACAAATGTAAGTGACAATGTATGTGTGTGTAAAAAAAAAAAGCAAACGAATCTGTGCCTGAAACGCCTCACATGCACATGAATTGATACCTGATAAAAAAAAACGGCATATTTGAGAGACGACTCGTAGCTTTATAAAGGGAAATGGATGTATTATCAGCTCATATGTGGAGCATCTTTTGCTCGAATGAAGAGTAAACAGCTGATCTGAAGTACATGCTCAGTTTGAGAAGGTGAAAAAAGGGACCGGCTGGTTGCTTTTGCTGTTTTTGCAGCTATAGCTGCTAGGGAAGTCACGTTTCTCTAAATCCTCGTTTCGTTTTTATTTCCGATTTTAGGGTCACGAGTCGATTTGAATCTTGATTTCTTTTTTCCTTTTTTTACAGCAGAGAGGCCTATGCTAGTTTTAGATTAGTCTATGGTCAGTCATTGGTTTGATTCATCAAATTTACAATATCTTATTTCAAAAGGTGGGCTTGATATAAGTGATGCAAAGTGATACAAGTGATCTGTAATACACCACATTAGGCACTAATGGTCAAATTTAAATAATTTAATTAAGATATATATGTAATGCCATCTAGTGGCTTTTTTTGGTAGCAGCAGTGTGCACATAACAAAATAAATAATAAAACAGGAACAGTCATGTACAAAATATTAGAACAATTAGAGTCTTAACAAACTGAACTCTATCCTACTATAACAGTTAAACATGAAAAATAAGACTTTAAGACTTTTTCGGTCCCTGAGATTGCCAAGTTTTTTTCTTTAACAAAGATATATTAATAACTTTATCTGAGAGAAAGATGCTCCTTAAGGTACCAAAACTGTTAACATATTTGAGGCTGGACAAAACAACTGTTATTTTTATATTTTCTTTAAGTTTTTCTTTAAGAAGATGAGAATGTCCACATTCTCTGTAGAAAGTGCTGCTCTTTGAGCTACAGTGTGCTGCGCCATTTGCGTAGCGTGCTGCGCCATTTGCGGGAGGGATCGTCGATCCTCTTTTTGACTTCGATGCTCGAGACCATAACATAATTTCGATCAATTTCGATGAAATATTAAAATCGTGACACCCCTAACAGCTGCACAGCTGCACCAAGACCAAATGCGATTTGACCGTTTACATTTATGCTGCCTGTCCATGTATCGGATACATAGCCAATTTAGGGCCACATATGAAAGTGACTCAAATTTGATTTGAAAAAATCGGAGTTGGCACGTTCACACAGCCATTAAAAAAATATGATCAGAGCCACATTGAATAGAAATTATGATTTTAGTCACTTCAGCCTGGTAATGTAAACGCTTTTAGCCCTTTCTATTTTTTCTTAAAACAAACAAACAAACAAATGTGCTTTCTTCCCCCTGTAGATCCTTTGGAAGCATCCGGAAGACCAAACGCAATACCCATGCATCCTGACTTTCGCATGATTGTTTTAGCTAATCGACCAGGCTTTCCCTTCTTAGGAAATGACTTCTTTGGATCTCTCGGTAAGATATATTAAACTATAATTCTGCTGTCTTATGATGCTATTATTTATGACCTATATATCATGCTCTTCAAAGGCCTGCAGCACTGCACTATTTTGGAGCCCAGCTTATTCATAGTCAGTTGAAATCAGGTGATTCAGTGTAAACAAAAGTGTTTTACTTTGCAGTACTGCAGCCCATAATAAATTAGATTGTAAGAATCATGACATACTTGATATGCACTAAACCCATTTATTTTTACCCTTAAATCTGACCTTTGTATGCTGATGCTCTTAAGACTGGTGAAGGAGAACATGCCAAGATGCATGAAAACTGTGATTAAAAACCAGGATTATTCCACCAAATTTCTGAACTTATAATTAAACTTTATGAATATGAACTTGTTTTTTTTTTGCATTAGGTCTAAAAGCTCTGCATCTTATTTGTTATTTCAGGCATTTCTCATATTCTGCAAATAAATGCTCTAAATGACAATATTGTTATTTGGAATTGGGGAGAATTGTTCGTTCAAACAATGTTCATTTTACTCAAACATATACTTATAAATAGCAAAATCAGAGAAACTGATTCAGAAACTGAAGTGGTCTCTTATTTTTTTCAGAGCTCTGTATATATACTCTGTGACCTAGAGGTATGCAATGGCTCTCCAGATCAAGGACTTACAGAAAGTGTGCAATAATCTTTAAAGAATAGACAGATGCACACCTGCAGTTGAGGCAAAAGAGGGGCTGGACTCTTTAAATTGCTTTTAATAGCTTCTGAAAATATATCTCACTGCATTGATCTTCTAAATACTGTCTGTTTATGGTGCATCTACTCACTCAATCATCAACCGCATTATCTGTCAAGGGTCGCAGGGGGGCTGGAGCCTACTGAATTCCAAATGTTGATAGCTGTTCTATTAAAATGTTTGTCTCTATGTTCCATAATCATCCCCAATCACATCAATATTTTATTTTTTTATGCCAGGGGACATCTTCAGCTGTCATGCAGTGGACAACCCTAAACCTCAGGCGGAGTTTGCTATGCTGAAGCAGTACGGGCCTGACGTTCCTGACGCTGTTCTCCAGAAACTGGTGGCAGCATTCGGAGAGCTGCGAGGCATGGCCGACCAGGGAACCATCACCTACCCTTACTCCACTCGTGAGGTGGTCAACATCGTCAAACATCTACAGGTACTTGTTGATCAGTACAATCAGAATATGCTTTCTGCTTAAACCGCTTAAACTGCTTTTGTGTTCATCTGCTATGTGATATATTTAACTGAAATTGCTGATCTGAACAACCAATGATTTAAAGGGAAATCATGAAAATGATCAGGGGTGCCCAAACTTTTTCATACCACTGTATATGTGACCTCAATAAACTTTTGCTGATGTTTCTCTGAGTAAGGAGAGCCCAGTAAAGTGAATGGGCATATGTGTCAACTTTGTTTGTCTTACTTATGTATGATATTTAGACTGTATATAGAACAGTGGTGTGCAGTAAGGCCCTTCTAACCCTTCAGAGAAGGGGTGACAATAAATGCATGTAAATAATTACATAATTTTTTATCAGGAAATATATATCATAGCTATTGTAAGTGTAAGAATTTATTTGATTAATTAACTAAAATAAAAAAAACGGCAACTAATTCAAAGCATTAGTCTGTGTTTTTTAGTTGCTATAGGACGCTTATCTGACTGACAGCGGTTTTAACCAATCAAAGCTTTTTAAAATGGCTTTTGCCCCACGTGTCTGCGTGCCTCTTCTCCTAATTTTGAGAAGGGTGTAGTAATGAATCTATTAGCAAAGTCGAAGGACAGTCTATCCCAGGGGTGTCCAAACTACGGCCCGCGGGCCATTTGCGGCCCGTTTTTTTTTTTGGAGCGGGGTATTTTAGAAATAGAATGAAAGTTGGCCCGCTGTTAAGCAGGTTTTTATAATGTGAGATTCAAAGTTTGAACGCTAGGTGTCAGAAACGAGCCAAAGAGTCTAAAAGCGACGAGAGTGCGCATTTCTAGTGCAGAAAAACAGGCCAAAGAGTCTATAAGCGGAGAGAGTGCGCATTTGTAGTGCAGAAAAAACGGGGCAAAGAGTCTAAAAGCTGAGAGGGTGCGCATTTCTAGCGCAGAAAAACCGGGGGCAAAGAGTCTAAAAGAGGAGAGAGTGCGCATTTGTAGCGGAGAAAAACGGGGCAAAGAGTCTAAAAGCGGAGAGAGTGCGCATTTCTAGCGCAGAAAAACGGCCCGAAGAGTCTAAAAGTTGCCGTAATTAAGGAGTTTAATATTAAGAGACATCATGAAATTAAACATCAATTTGAAAATTCTTAGTTTACACAACACTGTCAAAGATAAAGATAGTAAGTCAAGTAAAATGGTGTGTAAATGAAATAATCAGGAAAAAAGTATTATTTAAATTGGTATATTTCATTATTTGTTTTATTACAAAAGTTTGGACCCTACTGGTCTAACCTATCAGATTTATGATTTTCACAACGGGGGCGGGGCCATGGCTGTCTAACTCCTTCTCAGCACTGTGTTGAAGGTGTTATGCGTTGCTTAGTCATAAACGGAGCTGATGCTGGATTAATTTAGTAGTTAGCTAACTATCATGGAATTGCGGCTGCAAATGAGACAGATATTGTGTCATATTATATTAAAAAGCCTTTTTACAGGATCTCTTTTAATGTGAAACTAATTCACTATAATAGGCCGCCTGACTGGTGAGTTTTTCTGTGTACTTAATGTTTTGGCTGCCCTGGCGTACTGTAGACATACAAATGAGTGATCTTTGTTGAACGGTTTTACTTGTAGGCAAATTAAGCACTTATTGTTGGTTCTATTGTATAATTTTGTGGGTCTTACTGTATGATGATGCTGTTATATTGTCAAATATAATAGTATCAGTGCCAAAATTAAATGGTCCTAAAATAACAATAATATGTTTAATAACTATTGTTTCTGGGACAATTCATCATCCAAGCCAAAATAGTTATTGTGACAGGCCTAGTGCTATTTCCACTAGTTATAGGCCTAGTGCTATTTCCTGGTTCCACCAATCAAGGCCTCAGTGCAAAATAAATGGAACTAATTTGGACTAATTTGGCATGACTTGGCTAATTAGCTACAGATGTTATAAATCGAAGGGTAAATTAGTGTAAATAAATAAAAGCATTGTCAACTAAAGTACTACTTCCAGATTGGCATCAAAAGTTCTGTGATGATCTTAAGTTGAACTCAGCTCTGACAGCTGGGGGTTTCCTACTTGAAGAGTTGAAGAGTGCTGTGGGTGTCTCCATTTAAAAATGAATGGAGGGATGTATTATGTATGAGGGGTGAGAGGGTGTATGTGTGTGTGTGTGTGTGTGTCTGTGTGTGTAAGAGAGAGAGCAGAGCACCGGACTGCTGGAAGCGGCTGGGGAGAGATGATGCTGTAGAGAACTCCAGGCTGTTACTCCTCACCCAGCCCACTCACTCACTGAGCTGACACATAGAGGCCATGCTGCCATTCTGGGCCCCCTGGTTCTGGGATTTATACACACACACACACACTCAGAGACACACGCAGTCTCACACACACCAGTGTCTCCATTTCCTTCCTCCTCTCCCTCCTTAATCCCCCTTCAACTAGTTTCCAGACTGACAGATATAGGTAGTCAAAACAGCCGCCTTTATAAATCAATCAAATCAGTAGTTTGTTATTATGGCTGTGCATTGATTTGCTGTTTAATATGATATGCATGTTATTATAGTTGTTATGCATTTTTTTGCTTATTTTGCTGCATATTTATGCTCCTATAGTTTTTGTTTTATTAACACCATTCCAGCTCCAGATAGTTTTTGATCAGATGTACGGGTTTCGCTTAGCAACAGTTTTTTACTTATACGAATGAATGGAGTACAAAGGTTTTGACATCGTTCTTATGTCACATGAAGTGACACTCACAAAACACATAAGTTGCGAGCTCTGAGTGGTCCAGCAGTCTTAAGCTGCCACTATGAACGGGTGATTGCTGGTTCGAATCCCGTTTATGTAGCTTGCCATCAGCTGCCAAAGCCCCAAGAGAGCCTTGCTCTCTCTGGGTAGGTAGATGGTGCTCTCTCCCCACATCACCCCAAAGGGTGATGTCGCTCAGCTGATGTATCAGACCCGAGTCGCTGCGCTTTCCTCCGAGCACACTGTGATGCTACTCTGCAGTGTTGCATCAACAGCAGTTCAAAAAGAGACAGTGGCTGACTTCACATGTATCAGAGGAGGCATGCACTAGTCTTCAACCTCCTTGTATTTGGGCATCACTAGTGATAGGGGGAGTCCTTATGAGTGGGTTGGGTAATAAAAACAAGTTACCATGGCAAACTGCTTTACAACCACTGGAGACACCTTGACATTCATCAGGATTACCGTTGCAAATTGCTGATTCATGTTCATTTAGGACCCACTAATAATTCATGTGAACAGTGTTCAGCCTCACTCACAAGATAACAGCTCACAACTTATACTCTTCGGGTGTTTTAGGTCTCACAACATCAGACACCCTCCTTTATTGTTTATTAAAAGTAATGTGTAAATGCAGTATTGTGCTGTTATCATCCAATAGTCTTAAATTGACACAAATACAATTTCTTGCAATATTTTTTTTTTCCCTTTTTCTCCCCAATTTACACGACCAATTACCCAACCCACTCATTAGGACTTCCCCTATCACTAGTAATGCCCCAATACACCAGGAGAGTGAAGACTAGCACATGCCTCCTTTGATACATGTGAAGTCAGCCACTGTTTCTTTTCAAACTGCTGTTGATGCAGCATTGCTGAGTAGCATCGCAGCGACTCTGTTCTGATACATCAGCTCACAGGCGCCTTGTGCTGAGCGACATCACCCCTTGTGACGAGTGATGGGGGGAAAAAGCGCCATCTACCCACTCAGAGAGAGGCCACAAGGCCAGCTGTACAATCTCAGAGCAAGGGTAGCCGATGGCAAGCTACATGAACAGGATTCGAACCGGCAATCTTCTTCGTTCATTACAGTGGCAGCGCATAGCCTGGTGGATCACTCGGAGCTGTTTAAAAAAAATATACTATCCAAACAGATTAGTAGAGCATTAGTCTATACAGACTGTACAGAAAATCATTATCATTTTGCATCAAATATAAACATTCTGCTAACAAACATGACATTTAAAACAAGCAACAGATGCAGATGCAGAGATGTTCCCACATGGAAAGAAAATCTGTAGTGAAGCTTGTAGACGTTTAAATCTTAAGCAATTCAGTTATGCACACAGAGCGTGAAGATCATCTCTTCACACCTTTCTCGTCTGGAATGCCTTAAGATATGAGTTGTTCCTTGTGTCTTAAAGAGTGTTTGAGGACAGAGACTGACTGTGTGTGTCAAGACTCAGTGCTGAAGTCTCTTGTGGCCTGTATTTGAGTAGCAATAATGGATCATCTACATGTTCCTGCTCTTTCGCAGTTCAGCTCAACACAGGTCACTCAACTCAAGATCAGAAAGTAAAAAAAAAAAAAAAAAAACAGCATAAGGGTCTTACCGCTTATTGATCCAGTTATATGGGGCCTACTAGCTTGTCATTACAAGCGAAGGAACACAGAACACCACCTGTAGAGGCTTAAAAAATACCTTCTTAAACAACCTTCTATATCTCATCACTGATTCCTGCTAAATCTAGCAGCACATCTCGCTATCTCAGTTTGTTTACTGAGATTGGAATTGGAGATTCGGCCGCATGTGTTGTGCCGATTGAAAGTGTATGGATTTCCTTGGCCCGACTCGCACTAATCTCTCCTATGGATTCCCTGCAAACATGTTGATTACATGCTCAAGTTTTGTGTCACGTATTCAGTGGAAATCGATCGATCGCGGGTGTTCAGGATGACCTTTTGGGGAAGGGCCAGAAACATTTATCTCCATCCAGCACGGTGTTGCACGCCTGCCTATAGCGCACGGCCTATTTTAAGTTTAATGATGCATTCGGGCAATTATTTTCTAGGCCCGAATTGATAAGAGTTTGCGTGTGAGCAAGTTGAGCCTGTCGCCATGGTAACAGAGGGGGACATAAATCATTGTTGGAGTGAACAGAGGCGGTATTGACGGCGGTGGCAGCTCGTCTTCCTCGGCTCTGTCTCACCGGGGTCTCCCTCATTAGGCCTCTGGACCTGCTGCACAACTCCCACTAGAACATTTGATCTGCCTTTATCTCGCATCGTCTTAAATCAGGCTCTGATTGTCTGTGATTATCTGAAACTGGTGTCTGAGAGCACACAGAAAGCTGCTTTAGCTTTTAATGTTGTTTTTTTCTTTTATCCAGTTCAGTGGGAATAAAAAAAAAAACATTGTATCAGTTTACACCAATTAGCCATTAGCCATTAGACATTCGTATTACTGAGTAAAATAAAGTGAAACACTTGATTGATGGGCAATAGAAAACCACAGTAGATAACATATGACTTAAAAAAAAGTGCACAGAGGAATCGGTCTTTCTTTCAGTAAACAAACAAATGCTAAATCGATGTTTTCTCAGCTATCTTTACTATCTCAGCCCTGTACTGCTCATGTCTTTCAGCTGGAAAAAAAACAGCCAGTTTGTGAACTGCTCTCTTTTATTCAGTTTATGTCAGCAGAGCATAAAAGTCTACCTGAACCTGGTGTTTATAATCTCTCTTTCAGCTCTCTCCCTCACTCCCTGCACTGTATACAGCAGCCCTCTGATACGCAGCAGCACTGGGGGGTGTTGCCTGCCTCCCTGGTTATAATGTTTGAACGCAGGGTTGCCAGGTCCAACAAAAATATCCAGCGCAAAGTCAATCTAAAACCCGCCCTTCAGAAGCTTAAACTAGTCCAAAATATCTGTCTGACACACGTTTAAAGCAAATGTCAAAACAACTATGAGTGTACGACTTATGTATTTTGTTTATGAGGAATTTATTATTAATATTGTTATTTATCTTAAAGTGATTAATAATATTGCAACATTAGTGTTTTATTAAATCTTTTATAACAGTTTTATATCCCAGTCAAGAACAATTAATAGTAACATAATTAGCAAAAAAAGGCTTTTACTTACTAATTTCTGTTTTTTTGGTTGCATTATGATTTCTCTCTCTTACTCTCTCTCTCTCTTTCTTTCTCTGCAAATACTGTTTTGCGTTCTTTCTCCAAACATGGGTGAAAATATTATGAGAAAAATAAGAACAAATCACTTGAGAATGGGTCATATGTGACAAAAATAACATTTTAATTGAAAAGGCTTTTTGCCATTTCATTTTCATTACCAGCGGCATATTTCAAAGTCAAATCTAAAATGAAAAAGCTGATTGTGAAAAGAAAAATAAAGGCTTTACTTTGGCCTTTCCTTTTTGTGATTTTTTTTTTTGTCAAAAATAAAATCAAAATGCAATGGTTTTATTGTAAAAGGTTTTATTTATTAGTCCTTACAATAGGTTACCTCCCATAGTTATGTTCTCATGGTTCTTTTTGTTGTGGTCCATGGAAGATTGATTTTAGTTTTGTCTGGACTTCAAGTTTGCCCTCCGTGTTGACCTAACATCCAAGGCAACACCCACTTATTTTTTATTTTTTGTTGTTTTTAATTTTTAAAAGTAGACCAAAACATGCACCCTGCCACCCTTGAATTTTCACCCATTTTTTAAACGAGCCCAATTTAGCGGGAAAACTCTGTTTGAACATTTGTTAATTATGGTTCTCTTTTCTTTCTCTTTTTCCAGAAATTTCCAGAAGAGGGTCTGGCTAATGTGGTGAGGAACGTGTTTGACTTTGACTCCTACAACAAAGATATGAGGGAAGTTCTGATCACAGCTCTGCACAAGCACGGCATCCCCATCGGCGCCAAGCCCTCCAGCGTCCACCTGGCCAAGGAGTAAGAGCTTCTCAGCTTCTCCTTAATATGCAATGAACTGCTCCTCACTGAGAGACACAGCCCTGTGCGGGACACAAACTTCCATTAGCTTCCTGTAGTGTCCTGTGAGAGATGTAGATCATTCTAGTGCCCTGTTGGGGCTTTTACTGACACTTCGACACATACTTGAAAGGAATAGGATACACACTATATGTCCAAAGGTTTGTGGATACCAAACATAACTTGTTTAGTCCCTTGAAAAATGAATTGGCAGTAGAATAGAGGTTCATCCCTCCCCAAAAGCATTGAACTGTGGAGCAGAGGAGAGAACGGTGTACTTTCATCCAGTACTTTTGGGATAAATGGGGAGGTGGGGTGTCCCTCTTGTTGCTGAATGCAATCAAATCCTCACGACAGTGCTCCCAGTCTAGTGGGAAGCCTAACTCCAAGCAGTTACTTAAACAAAACCAGGATAAACCTGATTTTAGAAATTAAAAATAAGTAAAAAAAAAAAAAAAAAAGTTAATGAACAGGTATCCCAATACTTTTGGCTAAATAGTGTACAATGAATGATCTGTTCTTAATCATGAACTACTTGAAAAAAAATAAGCTACATAAGTAAGTTAATACATTGTAAACTGAATGTTTGGCCTCTATTTTTTTGACACACTTATGATGTAATTTTAGCAACATCACTTATTTGTTATATATTTGTCAGTTTTTTGCATTTTCTGTACATGTGAATAACAGGATTTATGAATTGAATTGCCTCACCACTGACTGGTTGAATTATCGTTTCAGTTCTGATATGCGTCGTAGAGTACATATTTTGCTTTTAATAAAGGGAAATATTTGTTTCTTCTGTCTCACGCTTGTCTTATTTCAAATTTTTTAATTTGGGAATGTTGCAAACTCTGATAATTCTTTAGAGAGCTTCAACTAAAGTAGTGAAGAAACAAGTATTTTCATTATTAAAGGTAAAAGAAGTTGTCCAGAGTTGCTCAGGGTGTTTTTGAAGAAGGAAAAACACAAATTAATGATCAGCAATTGCTCAGGTTTAGTATTATAATTAGGGGTGTGACGAGATCTCGTGGCACGCGATATTAAAACGTGACGATATTTCTCTCAAGCTTTAACCTCTCTCGCGGGGAAAAAATAGTTTAGTGTGGACTTTTTAAGCGGGATCTGGCAACACAGCAGGAGTGCAACTAGTACTGTTTGTGGTGTATGCAAACGTAATATCAGCGCTCCAGGGGTGGAGGAGATCCACCGCGCTAGTAATGACAGAACCAGCAAGCTGATTGGCTGTTTCTCCTCAGAGAAAATTTATTTGGGGCTTTCATTTGGCGCCCCCTTTAGTGCGGCGCCCCTATGGGTTGTATGCAGTTGTCCTAATCTCTTAGCTCTGTACTGTATTTAAAAAAAAAAAAAAAAAAAGTTCTGTCTCTGTATGCACTTCAAGCATTGTCTTAATATGACTGGTTATGGTTATGCATAGTTAAATTACAAGAGATTTAGGAGAAAAAAACACAAATCATAGTCTTGATATGACTGGTTGTGGGGTGCACTTATTGTTTGCACTATATAAGACCTAGAAAAGTTTTATTTAAATTTTTTATATTCCTATTCTTATTTCTATTTCGTATAAAAATCAATGTGTGAGAGAAACCAGTCTGTTAAGTTTGCGTTTTATGATTTTGTCAAATAAAACTCTTTTATTTATAGTTGAAAATAGTTTTCAAGTATTTTTTTATTTTTGACGTTTTCTTAAATTTATTTTTAAATCTCGTCTCGTTCTCGTGAACCCAGTATCGTGTCTCGTCTCGTCTCGTAAAATTAGTGTCTCGTCACACCCCTAATTATAATTCATCCCATTCTTTATTTGGGAATTTTGGGGCTGATGGGAATGGTATCTCATCCCATCTGCATGAACTCAAGCATGGCGCTGTAATGCTTTCTGGGGAAGAGTGAGTAGCCTGTGAACAGATGTGCAGACAGGAGAAGCTGAGCGGGAGCTCAGAAACAGCTTGTTGAGTGCTATTTCATTGCGTGGAGGATAGGAAATGAAAAACAGCTCATTAAACTGAAGCCATTGTGCTGGTGGGTACTTGTGCGCCCCTTTCATTAGCGTCCTGTTTTATTTACACCCGTCTTTTGCTGGTCGCGTTTGATAGCGAGCGGCCGTGTTGACTGAAGCGTGCTTGAGTTAACTATGGGGTTGGGAGAAAGGTAGAGGCACTCTGTTTAAACAGGCGATCATGTAACAACTAGCCTGTAAATATGCCTCAAGAGAATAAACAGCTTTCAACTGCTGAGCTCCCAGCTGTAATATATTACTGAAGTCATATATTCTCCCTCTCCAAGGTTGCCACTGCCTGATTGTAGAATGGCTGGCCACTGGACCATTAACCAGGGTGGCAATGTACGGCGAAAGCTGCTGTGTCCTACTGAGTCCCGTCGTATAGATATAAAGGTATCGCACATACACACACACTGAGCTACTCAATACAGTTATTAGTTATTATTCTAGTGTTCTTGGCCTGTTTTAATAATTACATTATTGAATATTATTATATAATATTCTACAGCTCTGGAAAAAATTAAGACCACTTCAGTTTCTGAATGAGTTTCCCTGATTTTCCTATTTATAGGTAAATGTTTGAGTAAAAGGAACATTGTTGTTTTATTCTATAAACTACGGACAACATTGCTCACAAATTACTAACAAAAATATTGTCATTTAGAGCATTTATTTGCAGAAAATGAGAAATGGCTAAAATAACAAAAAAGATGCAGAGCTTTCAGACCTCAAATAATGCAAAGAAAACAAGTTCATATTCATAAAGTTTAAGAGTTCATAAATCAATATTTATTTTTAACAGTTTTCATGCATCTTGGCATGTTCTCCTCCACCAGTCTTACACACTGCTTTTGGATAACTTTATGCCACCCCTGGTGCAAAAATCCAAGTAGTTCAGCTTGGTTTAATGGCTTGTGATGGCATCCATCTTCCTCTTGATTATATTCCAGAGGTTTTCAATTTGGTAAAATCAAAGAAACTCATCATTTTTTAAGTGCTCTCTTATTTTTTTTTTTTTTTCCAGAGTTGTATATGGACAGATGAACCGTCAACAACTTTTGCTTTTATTTTTCAATACAGGCACATCTCAAAAAAATGGAATATATTTGAAAAGTTAGTATATTTCAGTAATTCAGTTCAAAATGTGAAACTAATATATCATATAGATGTATTACACACAGAGTGATCTATTTGAATCGTATTTTATTATTGATGATTATGGCTTGCAACCAATGAAAACCCTTAAGTATCTCAGAAAATTAGAATATTATATAAGACCAGTTTGTACTTTTGTCGGTGTCGGCAGTGTGCCAAGTCCTGCTGGAAAATAAAATCTGCATCTCCATAAAAGTTGTCAGCAGAGAAAAGCATGAAGTGCTGTAAGATTTTCCGGGAAAACACTGCACTGACTTTGGGCTTGATAATAAAACACAGTGGACCAACACCAGCAGATGACATGTCTCTCCAAATCATCACTGATCATCAGTAAATTTCACATTTAATTTAGAAATCAAGGGAGCAGAGTCTGGAGGAAGAGTGGAGAGACACACAGTCCAAACTGCTTAAGGCTTAGTGTGAAGTTTCCACAATCAGTGATGGTTTGGAGAGACATGTCATCTGCTGGTGTTGATCCACTGTGTTACATCAAGTCTAAAGTCAGTGCAGTTTTCCTGGAAAATCCTACAGCACTTCATGCTTCCCTGTGAATTTCATTTTCTAGCAGGACTTAGCACACTGCTCACACTGCCAAAAGTATCAATTGGTCTTATATAATATTCCAATTTTCTGAAGAGTACTAATCATTAACAATAAATGAAATTAACGCTTATAATAGATCACTCTCTGTGAAATACATCTATATAGTATATGAATGGTCTGCTGGTATGAGAGGATCAGATGCAGCAGTGCTGCTGGAGTTTTTAAACACTGTGTCCACTCACTTTTCGCTTTATTAGACACTCCTACAGACTGCTTCACTTTCTAGACGCTCATCTGTTGCTGTGTAGTTTGTATGGTCATCCACTAGTTGTTGCTCTGTGGTGGTCCTGTGGAATCCTAATCATTCAAGAAAATGGTAATAAAAGAAGTGTAAAAAAAAAAGTACCGGCATACATTTTTCCTGCTCTTACGTTCTTGTTCCAAGCCAGACCATCAGCTAATGAACAAGCCCAGCCTGGGTTGGGCTGAGTGAATATGTCAGAGCAGGGAAACACTCAGAGCAGGGGCAATCCAGGAGCAATGCTGAGAAGTGAGTTAATGTGACAGTGATGCTCGGTGCTCTCTCTCCAGGGCCCGGTGTTTTTACGAGTGCAGGGTTTCCCACTGGAGAGACACGAGGCCAGAGCGATGAGCTTCACGGAGGAACACGCCCACTGGCAAATCCCCATGAACGAGGTCAACATCGTCTGTGACGTCACCACTGCTGGAGGTAGGTGATGGAGGTGTAAAATTTAACCAAGTGTTCTTTTTTTTTTATGTTACACTCAGTTACAACAATGGTGGCCAAAATAAATTTCAAGCTACCAAATTGAAAACCTCTGGAACATAATCAAGAAGAAGATGGATAATCATAAGCCATCAAACCAAGCTGAACTGCTTGAAGTTTTGCACCAGGAGTGGCATAACGTTATTCAAAAGCAGTGTGTAAGACTGGTGGAGGAGAACATGCCAAGATGCATGAAAACTGTGATTAAAAACCAGGGTTATTTCACCAACAATTGATTTCTGAACTCTTAAAACTTGAATATAAACTTATTTTCTTTGCATTATTTTAGGAATTTTTAGGAGAAATGTTGTCTGTAGTTTATAGAATAAAACAACAATGTTCACAATTTACACAAATGTATACCTATAAATAGCAAAATCAAAGAAACTGATTCAAAAACTGAAGTAATTTCTTTTTTTTTCTAGAATTTTTCTAGAAAACCCTTTTAAATAAATGCATTGCATTTAGCTTTTATAAGTTGCACCTATTGCTGACACAGATGTGCAAATGTACACACACAACTTGAATGTTTTGGGCATTTTTGTGCAGTGTGTTTCATATTTTTGAATACATAAATCAACCTGTATGGCATCCAAGCAAGGAAAATTTTTTTTAACAAAAAATAAGTACAACTGACATTTTTTTCTTTGTTTGTTTCTTAACATTTTTTTTTAAATTGTACTGTGCAAGCATAGATAATTTGGACAGGAAATACATATCTTGTTTTTGCTGAGCGACATCACCCTTTGGAGTGATGTGGGGGGAGAGCGCCATCTGCCCTCCCAGAGAGAGCAAGGCCAATTGTTGCCTCTCAGGGCTCCGGCTGCTGATGGCATGCTACTTGAACAGGATTCGAAATGGCGTTCACCTGATCACAGTGGCAGCGCTTATCCCACTTTGGACCATTTTGAGTAATGCTGCATCAGCAGCGGCTCCAAAAAAAAAGCGGTGGCTGGCTTCACATGTATCGGAGGAAGCATGTGCTAGTCTTCACCCTCCTGGTGTGTTGGGGCATCACTAGTGATAGGGGGAGTCCTAATGAGTGGGTTGGGTAATTGGCCGTGTAAATTGGGGAGAAAATGGAAAAAAATTAGAAAAAAAGCAATAGGTGCTATTAAATATAACTCTAACATTAATTATAAACGTATCTTAAACCCAACTAAACAGAACTCAAAAAACTAAGATCCAGTAGATCTTGACCAAGAGTAGATAATTTGTAGATAATTGTGAGTAATTTATTTAATCATACCTACGTAAATAAGATTTGCTAAAAATGTTTACACCAGGCTTCCAGTTCTATTTGTTTTTTCCATTGTTGTTTATTGTATCTTGTCTTCAAGGGACTGATCATCCAGTCGATTAACATAATGTATTGTTTTGTGTTGCAGATATGATCTATGTGGCCACCTGTAACCCAGTGACTCTGTACTCCATGCGAGAGCGGACAGACACTGTGCACTGCATCGAGCTGTATGATGTCTTCCCCCGCACCATCAGTGGAGTGTGGCAGCCATTCGTCACTGTGGCAGCACTGGGCAGCCCGCTCCAGGGCCAGGTGGTTCTTCACGAGGAACAGGTGTGTATACCACAAAACACATACACTCATATAACATGCGTGTTACGGATATAGATCCACCTGCTGGCAGTGCAGCCCGTTTACAGCCCTTTTTCTAGTGAATAAGTAGAATCTGTTATTCAGCCTCAGTGGTAAGCTCTGTATGAGCTAATACTGAAATTCTTGTATTAGATTAGGAACTAAAACCCAGCTGTATTGGTCCTATAATGTGTAGATGGGGAAATATAATATTTAGAGGTTAGTTGAGGAAATTAGACACAGGCTTTTGTAACAGCGCTTCACTATTTGACTGGCTAATTTCAGTCACTGTCAGTTTTTTTTTTTTTTTTTTTTTTAAGTTTGTTTACCTAGTCTGAAATGATCTCATATCCCTTGCAGGTGTCCAATAGAACCTCACCGCACTTTTACATGCCTAATAAGGTACCAGAGAGCACAATGGAAACGAATAAAATCTGATTTACATTCACATACGCAGCTGTTGCGTATTAACGCGGGGAAAGGGGAACCTCTAAAAATACATTTTTGAAAAAAGAGAGAGAGAGAGAGAAGGGCTACTTATTACATTTGTCCAAAAATATGGGATTCCAGACATCACGAGCAGGTCATCCAGGGGTCGTGGCTCTCCCAGTGGAGTAAAAACAAAGCCTGAATGGAACAGTTCGGCCTGTAGTTCTGACAGCTCTCCTTAGCCAAATCCACCATTTATCTAGCCCTGACGCAAGCCTGCTATTCTTAGCTCAGACAGTGTGCACTGTATGTCAAGCAGGCCATAAGGAACCCATTAGGCCCCGAATGCAGGGAGGCAAGGCCTAAGCTGCCTCACTTGCCTTTCCCATAAAAGTAAATTGAAGATTAAGCAGATGCGTCATGAATGAAGGCCGGCCTAGCCAAGCGGCCGTGCCGTATCTCTATCTCCAGCGGCTACGCCGCCCAGATCACGAGTTTCATCTGCCAGGAGTTAAAAGTTACAAAGGCTTGGCTGCCTGTAAGAATAACACGGGCCTGTGCTGCTGCTCTGGAGTTAGATATGAAGCTCGTTAGAGAGATAAGGCCTACTTACTCAATTTTCTCCAATAAATCTGGAGTGTGCCATTCTGGCCCGGTAATCCCCATCCAGTGAGTTCCCCATTCAGCCTCCGATGCTACTCTTACTATTGTTTTTTAGAACACAGACTAATACAAAATATTGTTCAATAATAGCCTAGATGTTTTACATTCACTGGACTATACTGCATGTTCAAACGTTTTTGGACACCCCTTAAATCAATAAATTGATTTAAGCCCTTTCTGGACGGGATTCATTTCTCAGGGGACGTGTGTGAAAAATATTTCACACTTTTACTCAGTGGTAAAACCCTTTTATCCAGACTGCAAGAGGACCAGTGAGTTTTTTTTGTTGTTGTTGGGCTTTCTCGGTCACGTGACATTGTGTTCAGTAGCTCCTCCATTTCCACACGCTGTTGTGTTCACGTGGATCTTCGTTGAAACATGCACCCAAAGTGTAATTACTGAGCGTGGCAGTGGACAAATAGCTATTTTATTAAACGCGAGAAGACAAAACTTAGAGATGACTAAAATAAACGGAGGACCACAGAGTTCAGCAAGGAACAGTGTATAATTCTGCCTGTAATTTTCTCAGAGTTCCACTAAGAAAAACACATACATGGTCATTCCGGACGGGAATAGAATCACTAAGGACCCCCATAAAAGAGAACATTGCCCCAGGACCCCCTGAGAAACTAATCCCATCAGGATAGGGCTTTAGCTACAACAAAAGCAGGATCAAATCTTTTTTTAATGCCCTTGAATGTTCAACTTTCCGAAATGGTTTGTTTATTCAATGCCACTGTTAAATGCTTACTTCTGGTTATTATTGACATGATCTTTCCTGTTATATTGTTACTTTTTAAGATAGTAAATGAGCAGTATATAATAGAATTTGATTATTTTGTTGTTCATAGTGCAATCAGTTTTATATTTATAATTTTGTGTCAATTTAAATAGCAGGGATAGATATTAGCTACACAGCTGTCTCATCAAAAGAACATCTTCCCAACTGTGATGCATGCAGTTGTTCTGCTGCCAGTGGCATTGGCACTATTGCCTGGGTGCAGGATTTGCAAATATTTAAACCTCTTTACAGGCTGAAGCTTCTTACGGGCTGAAGCTTTTTTTACAACAAGATAATGATTCTAAATATAAAATATAAATTAGGGCTGTTGAAAGAAATTTTAAAATTTTCACAATTTATAAAGACATTTTCAGAATTCCTGATATTTATTTCGATATTTTTGACATGTCGACAAAATGCATTAGCAGACATGGATTTCAAAACCTTCTATTTAATTACATTTAATTAAACAGGACAAAATTATTTTAATTATTTTTTTTTTTTATAATTTTGTAAGTGTTCAATAAGTACTAAAATATGTTCACTATGCTCAGAAAAGCCTATTATGCATCACATAAAAAAAAGATCAAAATATAAGAAAATATTCATTATGGACTGCCTGAACACAAAACACTGAACCTTTCGGAATGGCTGTTTCTTTTTTTTGTATATATATATATATGAGATAATACCAGTAATACCAAAATAGTGCATGTTTACTTTTATTATTCTGGCACTGGCAGTAAAAAAAAAATCTTTAGACATTATTTATAGATAGACATGGGTTAACTTTAGTTTGTTGTGTGTGTGTTTTTTTTTCTCTCTTTTTCTCTGTAGACTAATACAGTACTACACATTGATCTGGTCACGGGTGCAGTGAGAAGACTGGTCTTATCTCCTAGTAAAGAGGATGAACCTGTGCGTAAAAGCTCCAACTGGTGGAACAGCAAAGAAAGTCAGGTGAGAGACTGTAGACTGCTGTAGCTTTCCAGACACGCCATGTCTGGAAAGAGTCTTTAGAGATTTTGGAGATTAATGGGGAGTTCTTTATTGCTTGTGATTGATGATGAAGAGAAGCATAACTTTATTTATAGAGTTATAACCTCTCTGTTAATGCCTGAAACATTTTGGTTAACTTTCTCAGCCTGGATACAAGATGTGCAGGGAGTTTGCTCACAAGAACTGGCTTCTCTTCTACATGGCTGATGGGTAAGCTCTTTACTCCACATCCGTCCAATTCACTTCCACTGCTGTGGGCCTGGCTTACTGACATGATCTCTGCCGTACACTGACAGGAATCAGCTGGATGTTCTGGATGTGCTTGAGGGTCAAGTCCACACCATCTCTCTCCCTATCAACATTAAGTCTGTGTTCCTGGTGGCCGAGGATCGCTGGCTGCTTATAGAAAGCAAAACTGACAGGTGTGTCCTCTCTGTCTTTCTGCATGACAATAGCATGCATGTAAAGTATGTAGTATGCAGTGTTTGTGTGCTTATGCATGTTCTGTTCTCTCACTTAATGCCATTGATTTACTCTCTTAGCAAACATGTTTATCTTTCTCTATTTGCAGGAAGTTCTTGTTGACAAAGCCTATGCAGATGGGGGCAGAAGAGTCAGGTGTGTGTCAGCTGCACAGTATCAGTGAGGAGGCAGTCAGCACTGGCTTTGGCATCAGTTCAGGTAGGGCAACTCTCTGGAAATGTTTCGTATTAAAAGTGTTAAAGGTGTTCACTTTTTCTTGTTCTTTGTGAAATACTTTAGGTCTCTCTGAGTTGTATATGATGCTGCACATGAAACTCTTCCTCAACCTCCTTTTTCTGCAGTAGCTAGTAAAAGAAAATATTCAGAAAAACTAATTGATCAGGAGAAGCACGGTGTCTATGTCAACCTGCGAATTAGTATTCATGGCCTCGCCCACAGGCAGCGCTGAGGTAAAACCGCTAGAAACAGCATGGCAGTTCGTTCCGGTGTTATTTGTGCAAATAACACATCAATCAGTGTTATCTGCTTTGCCCAATAATTCAGAGCTAAAAAACAAATGGTTTGAATTTGTCTATAGAACACCACCAGTGAAGTACAATTGAAATACTTAGGTGTGTATTTTTAGAACAATTCTGTTTACAGTAGTTAAAAGTAAAAATCCACCCGCCTCTTGGTGTAACTATAGTATTTACATAGGATCTCCAGTGGATTTTGCATTTTACAGTGACTTGAAGACTAGGTCAGTGGCTGAACTGCACTTAGCAGGGCATTACACATGTTGTTGTTGATGTCAGTGTAAAAATGTCTTTATTTTAAAACATTTCCAACTGTTTTCTGCCTCCTGGTGTCTCAGTGCTGTTAGCCAATCAGAGGCGATATGTTTGCATGTATGAATATTCATGAGCAACGACGAAATTCTGTCGTTTTTTAAAAACAACCACCCCCCCCCACACACTCCTCCACTGGACTAAAGGAGCGTTATACCGGATCACCAGAGCACTTTTTTCACAAAAACGGCTCACATGACATTATTCATACTAGAGACCACAACTAGACATTTAAAAATGAAAGAAAAAACAATGGAATGAGACCTTTAAGGCCAGTTTATGTTTCTGCATTAAATCGAAGTAGCAATTGTGTGTTTGTGTGTGTTAGAGTTTGTGTGTGAGAGTTAGCTATGAGATTTTATCCATAGTCTACCTTCTGACACCCGATGTGCTAAAAATGCTAATATGTCACTTGTTCATGTTTCTCAGATTATTTGTGTGTGTTAACATATGACAACACTAGTAACTAGTAACTAGTATGTCACAGTGACACAGACAACTGCAATGTGGTTGGTCATCTGAACCTCATATTTCTGCCCATTGTTACTTCTGCCTTCATGGTGCAATCGCACCGTGATGCAGACGCGCCATCGCACAAGTAGAAATGCTCACAACAGCATAGGCCACTGCACAGGCAATGCATTAGATTCTGTGTTAAGTCAACACAGTATAAAAGTATAAACTGTTCTTTAGAGATACTGCTGTATCAGCTTCTGTGGCCACTTTATTCATAGTGCTGTCAGGGTACTTCTTCAGTTGTTCAGAGCAGTTAGAGTGTGTCCACAATGTTCTAGCAAAGAGACGGAGGATGAGTGATCAAAAGCTTTTTGCTGGCAGTGTTATTAATAATGATTATAATGAATAATGAAAGTAATGATACTAGATCTTATTAAACAAATGCAGTAATATTAAGATGGCTAAATGTGTAATATTTTGACATATTCTATGTATTAGACATATATATTGTTAATGATTTATCTTAACTCTAACATACTCATAATTATTATTTAGCTTCAAATGTACAAAATCGTTATGAAAATGTCTTATTAATACTGACCTGCCACAGCTTCCTTCTTTTTACACGTTATAGCAGCTCCACTGTGCAAACCACCCACATATTAGTGTCATTGCAGTGCTGAAAACGGCCCTCCAGACAAACAATACCTGCTCAGTGGTGGTTCTGTGAGGAGAACAGCATATAAAGAGGGTAAATGAAGTATACAGAGAAACCAAAGGACCACTATATTTTTCGGACTATAAGGCACACTTAAAATCCTTTAATTTTTCCAAAAATCAACAGTGTGCCTTATAATCCAGTGAGCCTTATGTATGAATTTTACTGGTCAGGTTGTAACAAACAGTTACGCCTCTCTGCTGAAGCATTATAAGAGGCTTCCTGTGAAGTTTCTCACAGTTTCTTAGCATTAGTCGCTAACCACAGTGCTAGCTCTTTCGCTATTCAGGGGTCAACGTATCAGACTGTAGCCAATGCATTTATCATGTTAAAACAAGCTGATAGCACCCTGGGTTACCAGAATACTCAGGGTTCCTCAGTGTAGAGCTGTCGGGCAACCGCTGCTGGCTAGCACTGCTAACCACAGCTGGCTAGTGCAGCCAACTGCAAATGGCTAAGCATTTGCTAACCACGGCTAGGCTCACCCTTGGACAAAATGTGAAAATCTAAGCGTACTGAAGGGCTTTACTCACCTAAATAAACCATTTTCAGGAAAAAAATATGTGTACATTAATATTTAGTGATCATGTTTTTTTTTTTTTTTTTTTTTTTAGTACAGTTTTGTTTACGTTGGCGCCCCAGCAGCAAGACCTGCTAAATTAAAAAGGAAACATGGCGACACCCTTGTTCACTTCCAGTATGCGTTCTTATTAGTGTCGCATAATATGCCTTATAATCTGGTGCGCCTTATGTATGAAAATAGTCCAAAAAAAAGACGTTCCTTGATAGTGCACCTTATAAACTGGTGCGCTGAAAAATACTATACTCTCTGTAATTATAGAGATAAATAATAGATAATGAGTGTGGAAAGAAGTAGGTTTTCCTTAATGTTATGGCTGATTAATGTACAATACTATAATAAAGATTTAATTTAGCTCTTTATTAATCTCTTTATTGTTGTTATTGTTAAGTCTTGTTTTACTTTAGGGAACTTTTATTATTATTTTTTTTTTGACAGTGACAGTAGCCCTGCTAACACTGCTGTTTTTGACCAGCCCAGTGGACAATTTATTTGTTTTTTGTTTTTTTGCGCAAATAAGCCAACCTGCACCCAAGCAAGGCAAACCTTCCAGCCTGCTGTAGTTAATTAAATAGAAAAAATGCAAGTTTTGTTCCAAATTCCAGGCTGCAGTCATTGTATGATGGATCCTGGGTAGGATTGTACCATGTAACATCCTTGGATGTTTCATGTTGACGTCACTCATGAACGCAAAGTGATGACACTGAGGCTGGGATTTTTAATGCTTTTTTTGTGCAGGGAATTGTAATAATACCCACTTCAGAATCTCTTCCTGCTTGTCCACCAGAGGGCAATCCTGATTTAATATCCTAAACGAATGGGTTCATATAGAGCAATTCTGAAAATTCAGAGTTTATAAATGTTTAATCCTATTTATCCTAAAAGAAATGACACATTTTCTTAACACAGAACAATATCAAATGTTTTAGCACAGCAGACAGCATTTTTTAAGCGTTTAAGCTCCTATTAAACTCGGTTCTCTGGCTGTTACTGCAGCAGCAGTTCACCAACCAGTCAGCAGACAGTAACAGTAATACTAGCATTTGTACTGTAGAAAAATAAACACATGCACACAGTTTTCCTTGCTTTTTTAGCAAAATACATCATTCATACATCATTTATTCAGAATTCACAAATTATTCTGGCCACATGAATAGATACTATTTTTAATTAGTTTTTAGCCATTTAGTCATTTATTTTTGACTTTTCACCCTTCAAATCCCTCTGAATGTTAGTTGCATTTCTCTGCAGTTCAGATTGGAACAGCCTTCAAGAAAGTATTGGATGAGAAATCCAGCACACTCAGGATGCTGCCTTAGTGCAGCCTTAGCAGTGATATGAAAGCAGTGATTTGTGCACCCCTGATAATTTTCATGAATTTCCGTTACAAATCATTGGTTGTTTAGATCAGCAGTTTCAGTTAAATGTATCATATAGCAGACAAACAGTGATATTTGAGAAGTGAAATAAGTTTGAAGGATTTACAGAAAGTGTGCAACAATTATTTAAACGAAGTTAGGCATGTGCATACATTTGGGCACCCCAACAGAAAAATGACGCCACATCAATGTTTAGTAAATCCTCCTTTTGCAGAAATAGCAGCCTCTAAAGCCTCTAATCTTCTGGTTTAAACTACCACCACATTTTACTGTGGGTAGCAAGTGTTTTTTCTTGGAATTCTGTGTTTTCAACTTTTTGTATCTTTCCCCTAAACCATGATGTTGAACAACATCTGTTTTTAGGTTTGAGAGTTGTTTTGAGACTCCCAAGTTAAGAGAGAAAATGCAATGTAGGTCAAGGGTGAATGAGCTTACCAAACTATTTTTTTTCCTAGTAATTAGTGCTAAAGGTGTTCAAATCAATAAAAAGACAAGGGTGCCCAAATGTATGCACCTGTCTAATTTTGTTTAAAATTTTGTTGTACACTTTCTTTAAATCCTATAAACTTAATTTCACTTCTTAAATATCACTGTGTTTATCTGCTTATGATATATTTAACTGAAATTGCTGATCCGAACCACCAATGATTTATCAAGGAAAATCTTTAAAATTATCAGGGGTTCCCAAAATGTTCATACCACTGTATATTTATTAATATATCATATATACTGTAAGCATTAAATACAGCAGTATCCATAACATGTCCATTGTGTTCATAACACACACAGTAAAGGAGGGTTAAGCAAAATACTTTTTGTTTTATATCCAAAAAAATTGAAATAAAAACATATTTAAGACAGATTAACAACTGATAATATGTTTTCCATACTATTAACATATTTATACAGTCAAACGTGTATCCAGCTGTGTTCCTCGACAGTTCAGTATAGGAACAGTCTTCAAAGCCTCAACTTAAGAAGAAAACTATAGTAAACACCACATAGTGCACAGTGCTTACTCAAAGAAACCACAGAGAGAAACTATTCATGTCTGAAAGGGTTAATGAATGACATACAGGCATCTCTGTCTGTTTCCATGTAGGGTGTCACTTATTTATATTGCATTGCCTTATTATGATAGGTTTGGTCTCAGCAAGGCATTAAGTTTGCAGCCTGAAGAATGATGGCAGTGATTTGAAGGCTTTATGCCTCATTTAATGGAAAATAACCTCTGTTTATTTTTAAGGTCTGAAATAGCAGGTGAAATAAATTGCGGGGCTGTTGTTTATCTCCTCCTGGAATGTTGTTTGTAGAAGATGAATATCTTGATAGTCGTGTCCTCTGGTGAGCAGCTACTCGTCGGTCGGGCCTCGGTTGAAACACTGCAGCTCGCTCTGCAGTCCTGTGCATCACTTTATATGGTTTAATAAGTATCATTGCCTCACGCGCTTAATTACAGTAGCGGTAGCGGTTATGATGATGGATGTCGGTGTTGTAGACAGAGACTAATGTCTTCACTGAGAGCAGGGCACAGCGCTTGACCTTTGCTTTGAAAAACGAGCACATTCTTGATGACATCGAACTTTTCTTCAGTCATCACCAGACAGGTCTTAATCTCCACTCTGACAGGCTGTAATGAAGAGTGGCCAAATTACGGCCCATTTACGGCGAAGCGTTCAGGTGTCATCAGTCAGCATGCCTGTGGAGGCTAATGCACAGGGCTGATGATTTACTGAAGTGTCTTTGTTGTGTCTCAGGGATGGAGCCTGCTGCCCCTCAGGACGTATCCAGTGAGCAGCTGCCCAATGAGAACCTCAGCACTGCCCTGGGACAGAAGATCGTCTCGCCTAACCGACTCATCTGCGACACCAACACCTACGCCAGTGTCATAGTGGGCTTTCCAGACCTCTTGGTAAGTAACTGTCAAAACATGCCAATCACTGCTTTTTGTCCCTGTCATGTGACATGTTCCATCAGTGTAACTGAAATCACAGCTATTGAGCGAAAGGTATGAACATATTCTGCTATTATTTTAATGAACTTTACAGAAGATTGTTCCCAAAGCATTTTGGAGAATTTCTATTTTTGTTCATATATCATGCATTATTACGCATATCAACATACAGTTAGTTAGTTAGTTAGATAGATAGATAGATAGATAGATAGATAGATAGATAGATAGATAGATAGATAGATAGATAGATAGATAGATAGATAGATAGATAGATAGATACATACAAACATACATACATACATACATACATACATACTTTATTGATCCCCGAGGGGAAATGCTAGACATCCAGCAGCAGGTATAATACACAAAGTTACAAAATGAAAAATATAAAGATATAAGATACATATAAATGCAATCAAATAAAAAATAGAATGTACAATGTAAAAGTACAGTCTTTAGTGTGTGTGTAATGTAGAATGGAGGTAGTGCAGTTGACAATAGTAGTGCAATAGACAGTGAACACCAGTTAATGTGCATAAAGTGAGGATAACTGATGTCAGCCATGCAGAAAGTGCAAATACACAGTTATACAGTCACACAGTATACAAATATGGGGCACAACACATTTGTTTTTGCCAAATAATTATTATTATATTTAAAAAAAAATTATAGCAATACCATCTTTATATTGTATACTCTAAACTAGGCATTTTTACTGTTATTTTCTTTGATTATGATGAGCTTTCCAATGCATTTCCAATGTAATTTGTGTGCACTATTAGGCACACTTAAAATCCTTTGTTTTCCCAAAAATCATTAGTGTGCCTTATAAACCGGTGTGCCTCATGAATGAATTTTACCAGTCAGGTTGTAAGGAGCATTATACAGGAGTTTCAGTTTCTCCAGCACCAAGACTGGAGCAGTATTACCATTAGCCGCTAACTGCTCTAAGCGCTACCTCTTTCGCCATTCAAATGTGAGTAGCATTCTGTAGCCTGCTGCTAACCCCGGCTAGCACTGCTGGAGCAGCATTAGCATTATCCCCTAACTGCGCTAGGTGCTACCTCTTTTATCATTCAGATACCTTCAACAGTCTTTTGGAAACTGGTACAGGAAGAGGTCTGGCTGACCCACATGGCAACAATGCCTTCAGCTCAGCCTAACACTGGACTAAGTCTCAGTTTCAGCAGTGAAGAAAGGACATAAAGGTCTGAAGAACTGCAGGTAAAGAACTGCAGTATTAAAGTCACTGTTACGATGAGAAAATAAAAAGCACCTTGTATGGGCCATACAGCACTGCTACTGAACTGCTAAAAATAGGGGTGATCAAAACGTTTGACTGTTAGCGTATTTCAGTGAAATCCTTAACCAATTCAGTGCTGGGTTTTCCAAAAACATTTTATCACAAATATAATTCTTAAATGTTTAAGCAAGCAATTTTAAATGATTTAAAAATTTAGAAAATGGTTTTCACTATTGTTTTTTTCATTTCTTTCAGTCTCCGAATGAGGTCTACAGCTTTAAGAGGTCTTCACCACTCACAGAGGGCCGAGCTCCTGATATGTTTTTTGGGTCAAGCCGACAAACGGGGCCCGCAAAGAGAGTTAACTGCATCAGTCTGATAGAAGCCAATCAGGTGATACGAGCTCTACCCCCGGCGCAAGTTCCTCTAGCTGATATTTTCCCTAAAGGTGAGAGAACAGAATGTCAATAGATACTCTAAACACAACTTGGCTTCAAATGCTTTATAGCAACTTTTACATCATCTGATTTTGCTTTTAATTACAGATGTCACTCCACCTATGACTGCTGCCTACCTGGAAGTGGTCGACCTCAACTCCAAAAAGCTTAAATATATTCCAGTACCCAGGTAAAGTATAAATGAATAAATAGAAAAAAATAGATTTTGTCTAAAATGAATATCTGTCCTTGCGCTCCTTGGATGTACAAAGAAAACAGGCCCTTATATTTCTAAAGCTGCAGCTCCACCATCTGTTCATCTGAGGTGTTTTTTTTAAAGTGAAGACTCTTTAAATATTTTTTGGTTTATGAAATTACCTTTTTGAATGTAGCTAAAATAGCAGAATAAAAATATGCAGTTTAAAATGTACCTGCTTTGTATAAAAAGTCATTTTAAACATACTTTCCATGATGTAATAAAATGCACTTTTTTAATATCTGTACATTCTCAGGGCTTCCTCCATGTCTCCCTACACTGCATGGATCTCTAAGGTGTCGGACACTGACGTGCTGTTAGCTCCCCTGGGCTCAGGTGGGGTGGTGACGGTTGATATGGGTGGCTATGTAAGGCTGTGGGAGACAGGATTAGATACTCTGCAGCGCTCTCTGCTGGAGTGGAGGAACATGATCGGCTCTGAGGATGGCCGTCCGGTACAGGTAAGAAGATCAGTAAATAAATTGTTTACAGATTTCGTATGTATGCAGTACCGGTTAAAAGTTTGCACAAACTGGGAAGACTATAACTGTAACTTAAAAGTGTTAAAAAAAAAAAAAAAACATAATACTTGTTGTTGGGCTCTAATCTGGAGTGATGTTAACGTGATTTCTGAGGCCGTTAACTCTGTTAACCTTCCTTTCGTGGGGCGATCCTGATGAGAGCCAGTTTTATCATAAAATTTTTGATGGTGTTTGTGACTGCACTTGAGGATAGTTTCAAAGTTCTTGAAACATTTTGAACTGACTGAAATTCCTTTCTTATAATTTCTTTTTTTTATATATCTTTACTTAGTTGAGTAGTTCTTGCTATAATATAAATTATGGATCACTGTATATCAACTCTACCTTTCCATAACACAACTGATGCTCTCAAACACATTAAGAAATTCAAGCAAATAACTCTTGAAGAGGCAAAACTGTTAACTGAAAGCCATTCCAGGTGACTCTACCTCAGAACGCTGATTTTTTTTTGTGTACTTAATTATTCCATATGTTTCTCTTCATAGTTAGAAAGAATTTAGTATTAATGCAGAATTTTCTTAAATAGTTAAATAAAAAATCTGCTAAAAGTACTGCTACTGTGATCAGCAGATCGCTAGTTCAAATCCCAGTCATGCCGCTTGCCATCAGCTGCTGGAGCCCTGGGAGAGCACAATTGGCCTTGCACTCTCCGGATGGGTAGATGGGGCTTTTTCCCTAATCACTCCTAGGGTAATGTCACAAAGCATCTGTGAGCTGATGTTTCAGATCCGAGTCGCTGCGCTTTCCTCCGAGTGAGCTGTGATGCTACTTAGCAATGCTGCATCAGCAGCAGTTCAAAAAGAGGTGGTGGCTGACTTCACATGTATCAGAGCAGGCATTTGCTAGTCTTTATTCTCCTTGTGTTGTGGCATCACTCGTGATAGGGGATATACAGTTGAGTAGAAGTTGAATGGGTGAGACTATTGGCATAGTTAAATTGGGAGAAAATGGGAAAAATTAGAATACCGTTACTGTATGTATGTATGTGAGTTTATTCGGCACCTCTGTAAAAAAAAAATCTAATAAAAAAAACAATAAAAGTCGAAAAGTGAGTAGAATGCATGAGTCTTAGGTGGCATAAAAATGAAATGTAAATAAGATCAGCATATTACGATATTATTGACTTAGTTAGCATCTTAGGGCTTCTTATGGCTTGTTTACAGTCATCAGTTTGGGAATGTAAAAAATTGTCAGTTACTGGAAACAATGATGGTCAAGAACTATTAAAAGAGTAAGAAACAAAATAAAAAGAAATGCACACAGCTTGTAAAAGGCTTTTAACGGCTCATTTTGACTGCAATAGATAACCATTAGGATTAAGCAGATTCTGGAGTGGTGGTCCACTGTTCTGTAACTGAAAGCTGTCTTTAAGCTGTAGTAGTCGCCAGAGGGGGATTTTATATTTTATATTTATATTTTGAAACTGAAAAAGTTAAAAATAGAAAGAAAAAAATAAAAGGTAATCCTACTTCTAAAATTAAAGACATGTAACATGTTAATTATTTAACTTCATGCCAAAGTTTATCTTTAAGACATTTTGACCAGTGCTGTCCTTCTGCCTGCCACTGTATAGTGTATTACATTTTAGGGTATATTATTATTGTGCTCACACAATTATTTTGAGATTTATTTGAGAATGTACCTCATGGTGCTTTCATAACATCACAACCTAACATAAATAACACTGTAACTGTACATTATCTGTATGTATTCAGGCTGTTGCAGTACATTGTGCTTGCCATATGGTGGCAGTCTTGCGCTATAAATGATTTTTTTTCCTGAAGCCTGCAGATTAGCAGGCTCTACATCAGTAATGTTGGAAATAATTGTAGTTTATTTATTTGTAGATCATGCCATGCAAAAAAATAGTATCTTATTTTTTTGACATACAGCTCTGGAAAAAAATAAGAGACTCTAATGTTTCTATTTATAGGTATATATTTGAGTAAAAAAAAGTTGTTTTATTCTATGAACTACAGACAACATTTCCCTCAAATTCCAAAATAAAATTTTGTCATTTAGAGCATTTATCTGCAGAAATGACTGAAATAACAAAAAAGATGCATAGCTTTCAAACCTTAAGTAATGCAAAGAAAACACATTCATATTTATAAAGTTTTAAGAGTTTATAAATCAATATTTGGTGGAATAACCCTGTTTTTTAATCAAAGTTTTCATGCATCTTGGCATGTTCTCCTCCACCAGTCTTACACACTGCTTTTGGATAAGTTTATGCAACTCCTGGTGCAAAAATTCAAGCAGTTCAGCTTGGTTTGATGGATTGTGATCATCCATCTTCCTCTTGATTATATTGCAGAGGTTTTCAATTTGGTAAGATCAAAGAAACTCGTAATTAAGTGGTCTCTTGTTTTTTTTCCAGAGCTGTATATATATATATACATTGATTCGCCATAACATTAGCACCACCTAATAAGGAATGGTTCCCTCAAATCCGACCTATAAGAGGTGGTCTCCACAAGATCTCTGAAGTTGTTTTGTGATATTTGACAGCAAAATGTTAGCAGCAAATTATGTAAGTTGTGAGGTGTGACCTTTATGCGTTATTTTATTGAGACCTAGATTCCTGTGATCCTGTCATCCTGTTGTTTTTCTCGACCACTGCATACCAGAAACCCCCACAAGCCCTGCCTGCTGTTTTTGGAGATATTTTGACCCAGCCGTCTAACCATCACAATTTGGCTTTTCTCAAAGTCTTAGATTAAATCTTAGATTTTTATGCATGCCCATTTTCCCTGCTTTTAACACATTATCTTCAGGAACTGACTGTTCACTTTCTGTCACATGTATCCACCCCCAGGCAGACACCACTGTAGATGTGTGAAGATTATCAATGTTCTAGTCTCTTTCTTTTAAAGCCAGTTCTGGGCAAATCAGTCTGGTGATTATATTTTCATGCTCAGACACACCAAATAAGCCTGGTAACAGCTGAATTAAATCAGGTGTGTTTGGGCTGAGAAATTACTGAACTGTGTAAGACACTGATCTTCCATAACCAGAACTGATTACTACTGATTTAAAGCATGGGGTTTAAATTTCTCGTTTGTTGGGATCTTTTTCTCGTTTTTTTCTTTCACATTTTATACATCTGTTTAGCCTTTTCTTCCCCATCATCTCTTAACTACGTCCAGACACAGTGTCCAGGTTGTTTGAGCTAAAATTAAGACTTTTAATGCACTACTTTACTGTTTCAACATTTATTACACACTATCATTTGTGTTTCATTTTGTTTTACATTAACATGCATTACGTTTCTGTGTGATTTTATGGTTAAAACTCTGCAGTGTTCTCTCCTGAAGCTGCCAGATGTGTGGCTTTTCATGGCAGTGCTCCAGTGCTAGCCTGTGTGATTCTGAGATAATGGCTGGTCTGATGTAATTGGGTTGTTCCAAGTATTAGTATTTGGGAATAGCGAAGACAGAGATGTACAGTGGAGAAAACGCAGAGTATTTAGTCTGAAGGCCTGTAGTTTAGATGTGCCAGAAAGACTTAGAAGAGCCTCAATTCTGAAACAAAAGTTGGGATACTGTGTAAAATGTAGATACAGCTCTGGAAAAAATAAGAGACCACCTAAAAATGATGAATTTCTTTTATTGTACCAAATTGAAAACCTCTGGAATATAATCAAGAGGAAGATGGATGATCACAAGCCATCAAACCAAACTGAACTGCTTCAATTTTTGCACCAGGAGTGGCATAAAGTTATCCAAAGGCAGTGTGTAAGACTGGTGGAGGAGAACATGCCAAGATGCATGAAAACTGGGATTAAAAAACAGGATTATTCCTCCAAATATTGATTTCTGAACTCTTAAAACTTTATGAATATGAACTTGTTTTATTTGCATTATTTGAGGCTTGAATGCTCTGCTTCTTTTTTATATCAGCCATTTCTCATTTTCTGCAAATAAATGCTCTAAATGACAATATATTTATTTGGAATTTGTAAGAAATGTTGTCCATAGTTCATAGAATAGAATAAAATAACAATGTTAGTTTTTCCAGAGCTGTTTATGTAAATAAAATCAGAATGCATTTTTTTTTTTGCACATATCATATGATGAAAGTGAGACAAATGAGTTGGGCCCAAAGAAAACAGCAGCGTTTCAGGATTGTACTGACATATGGCTTCATTTTGGCATGATAAAGTTTTTTTGTGGCATTTGTGAATTGTACAGTGAACTGTGTTCACAGGCAGGGATTTCAGAAAGTGTTTGTGAGCCCATGCAGTGATGTCAGGTACAGAACCATGCCTGAGGGCCCAAAGATCACCAACATCTAATTCTGACTGTCTGCCTTGTCCCTTAAGCACAGGGATTTCTCTGGATTAATAAATACCTTTGATGTTGTGGATGATATATCCAAAGTTTTCATAATTTTGCATTGATGAACATTAGTCTGAAATTGTTCCAACATTTTTAGAATAGATTTTTTCAGATGGCTTTTCCTCTACCCATCTTAACCCATATTTGCTTCAGAAAGACTCTGCCTCTCTAAAATGCTCTTTTCATACTTGGTCATGTTACTTACTGTGGTTGCAAATTTCTCATATTAAAGTCCTATTAAATTCTTATATATTAAAGTATTATTTTGTTTCTAAGCTGAAAGCAGAAGCATTTCTGAGTGGAGAAGGGATAAAATATTGTGTTTAATGGTACCAGTGTGCTGGAACTACCATCCCTGCTAAGCCTTATATATTCATTCTAAAAACTGGGGTGTCGGGTCACTTTTTGCGGGAGTTCTTCTGGCCACATCACACGTCTTCACTTACTTACGTCACACGTACGGCCTCTTAAAGAGGATCCAGCTCAGTTTTACTGAACGCGAGCAGCTGGTGGAGCAATGGAGACTTCAGAAGGAGAAACACAGACCTCAGTAGCCTATTCACCCATAGTAAAAGCAATGAAACGTAGGAGTGAAGATCTCCTACGATCTCTCTCTCTGACGGAACATAACCTGGAATCGGATTCATCTGCTCTGAAAGCAGACCAGTTTAAAGAGATTCTTCCGCATGCTTGGTGCAATTACCCATTCTTACCAGAGAGGGTCCTAAATCCCAAAACATTCGGACATCAGCTTTAAATCTGTTTTTTTTTTTGAGCCTTTTTTGTCCTGTTCCAACTCTTCTAAAATGAAATGGAAAAATGTCTCACTTTCAGTATCTGATATGTGTTTAATGTTCTATTGTAAATAAAATACGGGTCTATGAGATTTGCAAATTATTGCATTATATTTATTTGCATTTTACACAGTATCCCAACTTTTTGGAAATGGAGATTACATGTGTGTACAGGCTGTGTTTTGACACATTCAGCTGATTCTTTAAATGGAAGTGTGTACAGTAATTAGAGCAGTTCAGTGGCATACTGAGCCACACATCTTAAACCAGTCAAACAGATATTTACCAATGGAGTGCCTTACTAACATGCGTCACTCTGTTCTCAGTAAATTCATTGTGCAGTCTGAGGGCTGACAGTCTGCGCTTGTCTGGCCCGTGATACACACCCTCGCTCTTGAGCTTCACCTTCTCTCACGTCCTCTCCGGAACCCGAACACAGGGTCTCCTTTGATAGCCCTTTCCAAGCAGGCAGCACCGTAACTACTTTTTTCTGCTTCTTCTTCCGTCAAATATTTGCTGAGATCTCTGCCCTCGCTGACCTATAGAACAGACATCTTTGAGCGCTGTTTTTAACACATAACAGCAGAGTTAGGTTCTGTAGTTAGTGTGGGTGTACGGTATGCTATATGTGTGTTCACACAGGTTGTATAAGATGGAGGGACCCAGAAAAAACAGCAATGAATTTGACAACCCCATGACATTTACTTCCTTTAAGATCAGGGTTCATCTCCAGGCCTAAGGCTGGGTCTTCCTGCTACTAAATTGAGGATATTTTGGCCTAATGTACAGTGGTATGAAAAATGTTTGGGCACCCTTGATAATTTTATAAATCAAATTAGGCAGGTCCATAAATTTGGGCACCCCAACAGAAAATTACATCAATATTTAGTAGTCTCTAAATGCTTCCTATAGCTTCCAATAAGAGTCTGGCTTCTGGTTGAAGGTATTTTGGATCATTCTTCTTTACAAAACATCTCCAGTTCAGTCAGGGTTGATGGTTTCTGATCATGAACAGCCTGCTTTAAATCACACCACAGATTTTCAGTAACATTCAGGTCTGGGGACTGAGATGATCATTCCAGAACGTTGTACTTGTTCCTCTACATGAATGCTTTAGTAGATTTTGAGCAGTGTTTCGTGTTTAGGGTCGTTGTCTTGTTGAAGTACCCAGCCCCGGCGCAACTTCAACTTTCTCACTGATTCTTGAACATTGTTCTCAAGAATCTGCTGATATTGACTGGAATCCATGCGAAATCTGAAATCTCTGAGATTTTTTTGTATAAACCTCTAAACCATGATGTTGAACGATCTTTGTTTTCAGCTCATTTGAGAGTTTTGTTTCGAGGCTCCCATGTTGCCAATTTTCAGACAAAATGCAAATGAGGAGAAAAACTTGCAATTGGCCACCTAAACCCATTCTAAAAATTGGATTCACCTGTGTATGTAGGTCAAGGGTCAACGTGCACACTTTCTGAAAATCCTATAAACTTCATTTCACTTCTCAAAAATCACAGTGTTCATCTGCTATATGATTTATTTAACTGAATTGCTGAATGAATTGGCGAACAACCAATGATTTATAAAGAAAATCATGAAAATGATCAGGGGTGCCCAAACTTTTTCATACCACTGCATGCTACAATTCTGGTCCACTGGCCCAGCAAAAGAACAGATTTTTATATTCATATGCTTCATACATATAATCATTTATTCCTGATTCCTCCAATTTGAAAGGCCCAATCCCTGTTCATAGGAACTATCACTAGAAATGCTCTCAACATTGGAAGGGTAAAAACCAGCACATGCCTCCTCCGACACATGTGAAGTCAGCCTCCTGCTCTTTTCCAAATGCCACCAATAAAGGATAGCACTATTATACAATCTCCGGTTTATGCCCTATTTTGCTGAACCACTTGGAAATCTGAAAGTTCATACTTAAAATAGCTTCAGAATCTGGACATTGGCTTGTGTTGTAAGTGTGATGCTAATCAATGGGCTTTCTGTTTTTATCTAACAACAGAGAAGTTATTGTCTGAGATGATTAGGTCCTTACTGTGATCTTGCCATCACTTTTAAGAAGTCCCTTCTCACTCCAGCTGCAAAAACATGAAGATGATGCCTTTCTATTGGTGTATATAACAAGATGTCATTCTCAACTAATATTGGAGCCCCTTGTGGGTCATGCAGATTTCTCCTTCTGGAGAATTCTGGAGAATTCAGCCCACCCAGGTTCTTGTTTAGCTGCTCGTTTTGTGAAGGTTTAACTTATTTACATTTCTTCCAAGCTAGTCTTTCCATGCTGTGGCTTTTCCTTTGAAACGTGAAGCTGATCCAGAACACACCATACACAACTCACCTACGTTTGTCTACAAAGTTCAGCCATGTTACTTATTTACTGTATTCTCTTCACTAGCTTCCCGGTCTACCTACTAGACATTTGTTTGGTGCAACAAACTTCACTTTGGTGTCCAAAAAGCTGTGTTTATTGCTGTCTTTAAAGGCTGACTGAAGACCCTTTCAACACCTTTTTCAAGAGAATCTAATTGTGCACTAATTTGCTCCAGTAATTGCGCCTAAATATCTTACATTGATGTCTCTAGCATTCAGGTGTAGTTTAATGTATATGTCTAGGCGTTGAGTATTGTGCATCTGTCACACCTACAGTAAGTTTCAATACTGATTTGTGAATTTGCCAGTTTTTAGTATTCCTGGCTAGCACTGCTAGAGCCGCATTAGCTTAGCCCGCAATGTACGCAAGTCTGTTACTTGCGCGTTTAGCGCAAGCTACGTGGGACGAACCGCTAGCTAATAGCGCTCTGGCTTACCGGAACACTCAGGGTTCCTTAGTGTAGTGCTGTCAGGCAGTATTAGCTGCTAACAACAGCTAGCACTAGCTTAGGAAATCTAAGGTTACTGTAAATAGACAGAAGCGCTTTACTCATCCAAATTAACAGTTTTTAGGAGAGAAATCTGTGTAGATTAACATCCAGCGCTCGTTTGACTTTGAAAGATTTTATTTATTTATTTATTTTTTTAAGAATTACAGTTTTGTTTACTTAACTTAGCTTTACGACTAGACCTGCTGTATTAGAAGGAAAACATGACGAAAACCTTGTTCTTTACTAGTGTCGCATATTGCTCCTTATAATCCAGTGCGCCTTGTGTATGAAAATAGACCAAAAAAAAATAGATGTTTATTGATAATGTGCATTATAATCCAGTGAGCTTTATAGTGCAAAAAATACGGTATGCACTATAGATGCAACACAAGTTGAAAAGTGGGTTGAAACTGTGAGGGTCCAAGGAAAATCCCCTCACACTGTGCCTAATTCTTCCCTCCCCCCCGGCTACACACACACATACATATTTAAACACACAATCCCGGCTGGCTATGTTGGGCCAGCTGGACTCAACTCTGTGGGTGTGCTCAGCTACGCATTCTGAGTGGCCCACAGTGGGATTAGAAGAGCTGGATATCCTGGATTAGAGAAGCAGTGTTGACCTTAACACACTCCAGAGACGGGCCTCAAATGCTGCCTCACAGCGTTTGCTCTTGGCTTCAGTCTGTTTTGCTGGGCTTCAGTTCTGCTCAGTGTGATTGAGCTCACTGCTCTTAGTCAGATGTTGGCCGAGTGATTGTGGTTTGGAGGGCAGCCTGGGGGGGGGGTCCAAGCCATCAGACTCCAAACTATTGCAAAAAAAAAAAGGATGTGGAATAACAAAGTTATCAAATGAGTCTGGGTTCTCATGCTGATGTGCGAGTGCTGATCATGCAGTCAATCAGTGACTGTGGAAAAACATAAGACTCATTGACAAAATAAGTAATGCAGCTGTTGAAATTACACTTTATATGTGTAAATGTAAAGATGACATACATGTTTAGTGTTTACAATATTGAAGGGAAAGTAGGGAACACTTGTACAATTAAAAGCAGGCTCTAGAGTCCTATTGGGATGCCTTTAGCCTGGATACAAGATGAGATATGGTTGGGTTATGAAGGTAAGGCATCCTGCAACATATTTGCTCACATATGTTATAGTAGGGCCTGTAGATCCTGCACACTTGCAGGTTGCCAAAGCTGGTATCCCAGCTGAACCCTTAAATGCTCGACTGCTGATAGATTTTATGAACAATCTGGCCAAGGAAGTGAGGAAGTGTTGCAATCTGTGGAGGTATTCATAGGAACCCTTGCAGTGTGTGGGTGAACATTATCCTGCTGGAAAAAAAAAAAACAGCTGGTAGCTTTTGCATGGGAAGCAATACATGTAGCCACAGAACGTCCTGCACATATATATTGTTGAGCTGTTTATGTCACTCGTTTATATCACTACAATGAGTGACCGACTTTTTTATGCAATGGCTTATATTGAAGAGCTTATCCTGAATCCTCCCTGCTACTTCCAAACAGAACCTGGATATTCAATGCTTTCACTCCAGCAAATTAAGAGATTATTGGGTTCGTTGACTGATGGAATGCCGAGAAAGTGGGTAATTCATTGAAACGACCTTGCTGCTTTTCTTAGTCCAATGATGCGCCTCCTCTGAATGTCTCTTAACTGGGCAAAATAATATCAAGTGCATTGTAGAGAGGTATGACTAGCAGTCAATGATCTCTCACCAAGGGAAACAGTACCCAAAGGCTGTCTTTAAAGGCCTTTGCATAGGGCAGAGTGGGGAAGTACCAGTGTCATATCAGACCACATCTGTAATCATTTACTTATCTGCCTTAGATATAACTCTATGTCAAGTTTTGCAGCAATCCGGGGTCCAATTTTTCTATATACCTTGGGAAAAGGTTCTCTCTACTTTTGCTTGGAATGTTTTTAAAGGTCTCCTTTGGCTAAAATCCACTTTTTATTGTTTTTTTGTGAAATACAATAGGTCTCTCTGAGTTGTACATAGTGCTAGTAAAAGAAAATACTCATAAAAGCGAGTCGATCAAGAAAAGCACTGGTCTCGTCAACTCGTGAAATAGTACTTATGGCCTCGCCCACTGTGGCTCGTGACCGCCCATAGACAGTGCTGAAGCTGGTCTGCAGCAGAGCCGACACTGTTAGCTAAAGAGCTTACAGCTCTGTTTACTCCAGCTAGTTAGTGTTAGCTATCTTGTGTAAGCAACTCTAGGTTTAAATCGGATCTCCGGTTGATTCTGTGTTTTACAGAGACCTTAAATATACACTAGTGAAGCACGGTTTGACAAGGTAGCTCAACTCGACAGAACACCGGTCCAAGCGGGCGCCGTTCACGTTGGATTTTATGATATATAGCAGACTTTGGGGCTTCAATGTGGTGAAACTGCCCAAGCACTGATTCACTGATTCAAGTCTGAGGTAAAAGTTTAGTAGCATTAGTTTACAAAAAAGAAACAATTACAAATGCTCTCCTATGCCCCTCTCCTTTCCGAGTGATGCTGAGAGTCTGACATTAAGCAAAGTTTAAGGGTTAACTTTACCTAGCAATCACTGCTATATCTTTACAACTAAGGCTGTATCTCTGAAAACATTTTGTCCTTTTTTCAGAGCTGTAAAATTGACTGTGGGGGGGGGGGGGGAAGGCTGCAGTGCTGCAGTGATACAAGTTCTAAAAAGAATAAATACTTTTTTTTTTAGAACCCTGCATCCAGGTCAAGAACACTCTAGGATCTTTTATTTTTAGCATTTCAAGATAGCAAGGGAACAAAACCAGTTTTTGCTCTTCACCTTGGCATTTACTGCTGATGCTGTTTGACATTATGGGTGTTCCTCATACTGTGAACATCTGCTGGGCTTCTTCTCTCCAGACATCCTTCCTTTATCCGCTCTGGAAATCTCTCAGTATTGGAATAACTCTTGCATGTTGCCGTTCTGGCCGGCGTTCCTCAGATCTCTCTGTTAAAGGAGTTACTGGAGAGAGTGATGGAAGCATTCCTCCCGTGGACTCCAGCAAAGAGAGCTGCTCTCTCTCTCTCTCTTTCTCTCTCTCTCGGGCTCTGGCCGGGATCTCTGCCACCACGGCTTCATTCCTCAGCTCTCTAGCACTGATCTCCCCTTGCTGCCCTCCTCCACTGGTTTTTATTTCTTCACTCCCGCCGCTCTGTCTCTGTCTCGCTCACTTTCACCCACTGCACACTCCTCATATTTTCACACTTTGTTCCACTACAGCATTCCCGTGAATGGCACCACTGTTGGAGACTATAGCGGGGCATTCCTACAGCCGGAGGTGCTTTCCCCCTCTCTTCTCTCTGTCTCGGGCCTTTTTGGATTAATGAGCCTGTAAATCTCCCTCTATTCTGTCTGGCTGGACCCGCCTGGTGTGGATTTATGAGATAGCCCCGAGACAAAGTCTCAGAGTATCAGCCTCTTTCTCGCTCGCTGATGTGGCCGCCGCCGTTGTGCTTCCAAACACTGAATGATGGGAAACTTAAGAGAACTGCTGTCTGGCAGTGTTGAGTCTCAAGGACATCCCAAGACTGTTTTGGACTGTTCCTATGGTCTTGTTAGTTCCAGGATTCTGATGGAAGTAAAGAGACTGGATTCCTTTGGCGTTCTAGGCGAATTTGAATCTGATATGTTCCTAGTGAAAAATTAGAGTAGGAGACACCAAAGTAAACCAGTTGTAAAAGCTTGGAAGAAGCTATTGAGTGGTGCAACTGTCTAAACTGTCTAAGTCTAGAACGAAAGTTTGAAACAAGGTTCAGAGTTTTGTTGCATTGCGTACATTTCACACTGCAGATTAGCGAGCACATTAAAAAGAATTGTCCCATCATTACAATTACAATTACTTTTCATTCAATTTGTTGACATGAACTCTATTATTATTGCTGAAGCTGATATTGCTCCTTTTGTTCCCTTGCATGTATGTTAGCTGAGAGTTAGCAGGCAGAAATATATAGGAAATAGTATAGGAAAAGAGTGCAACCCACTTATTAGGACTCCCCCTATCACTATTGATGCCCCAACACCAGGAGGATGAAGACTAGCACATGCCTCCTCCGCAGACATGTATAAAGTACTAGAGATCCGGACATGAGTAAAAGTACAAGTGCGCTGTCAAAAAAGTGACTTGAGTAAAAGTTAAAGTGTTCTTTAAGCACCAACTTTTCAGCAGATTAGATACAACATTTTGTAATATTTCCATAAAAAATATCCCCTGAAGCTTTACTATCTGGTCTAATTTTTAACTACTCAAAACTCAGTAGGGATTTTTCAGGGCATCTGCTCACACTGAGCAATGAAATACCGTTTTTTTCCCTTAAATGAATATGGCCCTTTCTTTTAAAAACCAACCCAATATCCACAACTGATTGTTTGACTGAAGGGCCACACTAATTCCACACACAGGAGAAAAAAAAATATTTCAGTACAGACACAGTATTTTAGTACTTTAGGAAAGCGCAGAGACTCTGTTTCGATACATCAGCTCACAGATGCCTTGTGCTGATCAATATCACCCTTTGGAGTGATGTAGGGCGAGAGCGCCATCTACCCACCCAGAGAGAGCAAGGCCAATTATGCTCTCTCAGGGCTCCGGTAACCGATGGCAAGCTACATAAACAGTATTTAAACCAGCAATCTTCTGTTCATAGTGGCAGCGCTTAGCCTGGACCTCATTCCTTCTTCAGAGATGATGTTTCTCCACTGTCCTTCCACATTTTAATAATACGTTGGACATTTCATACCCTTATTTTAGTTTATTTTTTAGTTTCAGTAATCTCCCTAGATGTTTTCTGTGATTCATGCATGCCATTAATTCGACCCTTTTAAAACAGGTTAATATCTTTTCCATGACCTCAAGAGGAGTCTTTCCACATGGTTGATTAGCAAATGAGAAGCTACTCACTGCATCAGTTAGGGTTAAATAACTTTATTGCCAGCTAAAACATAATCACCTATTTATTTATTTATTTATTTATGTAATGGGGGGCTCTTGCCTATTTGCTTAGTTAAATCCAGGTGGTGACCTTTTTTATTGCCAGGCAGTATATTATCTAAATCTATCTACCATTGACATAACATAAGCTTAAACGTATACAATAATATCATTTATTGCAGTTATTTTTGGAGCAGTATATCATGTAATAAAATAGTACTTATTGTGGCAGGCCTAACATCTGGCATTGGAGTTTACTTTCCAGGTGTTGTGCCAAAATTTTGCCTCTTTAACTAAATCTGACTTCCTTTGATGTTGCACAGCAGAATAAAATAAATTGCTTATGAACTTTTTATGTTTATAAAAAAGGATTCATCTACACTTACTCCTTCACAATTTTGGTTCAGATAAAACTTAAAAATCTAAAAGTTTGGACCAAACAAGGTTGGTGTGTTTAGATAAAACAGCAGTTTTATATGTAATACTGGTCAGTATTGGTTGCATTGCAGAATATGATGATTCAGAAGTAGTGATTGGGAATTGGGAATGGCTAAATGTAGGAAAAATGTGGGAAAACCGTCCACCTCATGTGTATTGCAAGACCAAATGACTGTTTGTTAGGTGATGAAGCTCTGGCAACCTGCCCGGGCTTGATGTATCAAGCTATAGTATTTTTTTTTCAATGACTTGATGTTGTCTATCAGCATTTCGTCACCTTGTATAATCCCACTGAATGAATGCAGGGCTGTCGAAGTTAAACTAGATAGCTTAAACAGTTGGCAGCTTGCATGATGAACATTTACATTTTACATTTTAAATTCTCCATTTTAAATAATAATCTAAATAAATATGAATGTAATCCACTCTTATATAATCTATAGTGACAGGCCTTTTTGAGAGGAGGCCATACGCTATAAAGGATTCAATTATGAGCCCAGAGCAGCCTGTCAGATCTCTCTCTCTCTTTTCTTCGCTATCTATAGATGAAGCTTCACTCCTCTCTCTAATTAAAGCCACGTTATTAGAGCATGCTCCCCCACATGCACGCTGATGTCAGGCCTGTGGAATGTCTGCCTTTGTTTCTACACTCATATTGTTCCTTGAGGCAGTTGATGCAATAGTTAAGATATATTGAGGAAAATATACATATTTTTTTACCTAAACTATTTTTTATACCAAACACCTTTTTTTTGGAATACTGTAGTAGATAGTTTATAATAATATTGCATTGTTTGACCTATTCACATCTATTCACAAGAGGTAACACATTTTTTTCATTCTCATGAAAATTCTGACATTGTAGTAATTTCTTATTTGAGATTTGTTCAATTAACCAGGGCAAGGGGATCGGTCATTATAAAGCATAGCAGAGCTGTAAACAGTTCTGAAGTTTAAAACACATCATTAATATGAATTTGATTTTTGATTGGCCCTAATTAAGGAACAGTAAGAAAAGAAAAGGTCATCTTTTATTAACCCACCAGCAGGAAAATTTGCTATGTTAGTTTTATTGTGAATTTCTTGATAGTGTAATCGAGATTTTGAATCTTTACATACAGACGTTTTATCTTTTTAATCTAAAATATCAGAAAACAAAACCTATAAATACACTGTCTGGCCAAAAAAGATCACCTGGATATAACTAATCAAATAGGTAAGAGCCTCCCATTGGATAATTACGGCATGGGGGATTATGTTTCAGCTGGCAACAAGTTATTTAACCCTCCAACCATCTGGAAAGATTTATTCTGTGGTCATGGAAAATATGATAATCTTTTTCAGGAGAGTCAAATTATTGCCATGCATCAAGCAGAGAAAACATCTTAAGAAATTACTAAATGTAATAAAATCAGGTTAAAAACGATCTAACGAATTATTAAAAAGTGGAAGAATGGAGAAACATCATCTTTGATGTAGGAATGCAGTCATAAAAGAATATTGAATGATCGCGGTTGGCGATCACGTAAGCGTTTGGAAAAATTAAACCATAGAAAAACAACACTAGAACTAGAAGGGATATGTATAATAGTGAAAGTAAGAGCATTTCCACATCAACACCAGAGTTCCAGAGTGATGGTGCATCAAGATAAGAAGAGAGGCGGCTAAATGAATGCATCCATCATGCTTAATTACTACAGCACAAGCCTGTAGGGGCGTTGGGCAGCAGTTGGTCGTGTATATATACAGGACTGGACCTGAATATTCGTGTATTCGGATATTCGCTCGTTGAGTAGGTATTCGGTTTTAAATTTTGTTATTCGGATATTAGTTTTTTTCCTTTTCTTAGCTCCACCTCACGCTAACATCACACTTCCGTTCAGGTTAATAGCGGTATAAGAGAGGCCAAATGCAGTGAAGCTCAGCTGTTTGGAAGCATTTCAGATGGAGTGTAGACAAGACAACGGCAGTGTGCCAAATGTGTGATATTCAACTAGCAGTAGTTATGTTAAACAGAGAAATTGCACAGCAATAAATGAACAGTAAATTGATGTCTACTGAGAGGAGCTAGTTATACAGCTTATTAACAAACAAAATCAATAACACATCATTCTTTAATAGAACTAATTTTTTTTTTCATAAATATGCATGGGATAAGGTCCATTCCTTTAGATTAGGAACATCAAATTCTTTTATTAAGCTGAAAAACATACTTCTTTTCAGCCAAGTGTAGTCCTGGTGACACTGATGCTATAGACCAAAAGTGAATAGAAAGTGGTGTAAGTGGGGAGAAAATAATTTACAGTGTTTTAAATATAGTTAAATACATTTGAATATGATATATAACAACTATGCATGTTATGACAAGACTTATTAGCCTTTATTTTTGAAGTATTTTTTCATATTTTTGTCTTTTGGCACAGGATATTCCTAAACATTTTTAAACAAATTTATATTCAATGCTTATGAATGTGTTATGAAGCACCTATGTAGGTACACTGTGATAGTGATAAAATCAGTTTTAAGGAAGTTACTGGTGAATGAGGCTCATTGTTCTACTAAATAGTTACTCTAGTCATATTTTGTGTGTGTGTGTTGTGTAAACTTATGTTAAATCTAATCTAAACAAGATTTTTTAATGCATTACATCATAATCACGCTGATTTCTGTAAGATCAGAAATATACTCCTCTGGTTAAAATGATTTATGCATGACTTGTAATTCCACAGGCGTGTAATGGAGGCGTTTATAACCTGTGGAATGGGCTGACAGCGCTGTATACAAGCTCTGTCTTACAGACACCGTGAAGTGAGGAGGTGTATGGCCTCAGGGGAGTCATGAGGGGAATGCCTGTTCCTGCTATTCAGCCTCTGACGCCTTTGCCCCTCACTAGACCAGCCATATATGATCTGCTGTGAGACGCAGCTTTCACACATACTTTCCTACAGTTTAAAATCAGCCAGCAGAGAAAGAGAGAGAGTCAGAGAGCAGTTATCCAGGTGTAAGCTGAGACTCTGTGTGTAAGTGTCTGAAGGGAAGTGAGTGGACACTGATTCCCCTCTGACCAGCACTCAGCCTTAAAGTGGAGACACGGTCATGATGGTGTTAGATTACATAATAAATTCTGTATGAAGCAAGATGAGTAGGCTCATAATGACTGTAATGATGTAGTAATGAATGCACTGTGCTTAAGCCTGGGAATGGACAATTAATTTAATATTAATGTAAACTATTAGTCAAGTGTAGTCCTTGACTCCACTCTGTCTAAACTACAGGGGTTGGACAATGAAACTGAAACACCTGGTTTTAGACCACAATAATTTATTGTCCCGACGGACAGTTCTGGTGGAAACAGTAGAGTTTAGGTGCACATTGAATTCTGCCGTGATTTGGGCAGCCGTGGTTTTATGTTTTTTGGATACAATCCGAGTTAGCACCCAAACATTCCTTTCAGAGAGCTTCGTCTTGCATCCACAGTTAATCCTGTTGGATGTGGTTCGTCCTTCTTGGTGGTATGCTGTCATTACCATGGATATCGTGTCTCTTGATACATCGCAAAGACTTGCTGTCTTGGCCACAGAGGCGCCAGCAAGACGTCAACCAACAATTTGTCCTCTTTTCAACTCTGGTATGTCACCCATAATGTTGTGTGCTTTTACTGGTGCAATGTGTAATTAATGAAGATTGGCCACCAGGCTGCTCCAATTTAGCCATGAAACCTCCCACACTAAAATGACAGGTGTTTCAGTTTCATTGTCCAACCCCTGTATATAATGAAAGCAACATTACAGGGAATTCAATTGAATTTAAGGTCATATTTCCCAGTTGTACTTAATCCTTTAACCATTCATTTGAAAAAATAACTTATAATTAAATATTTTTGTGTTTCATAAGAATAAGTGATTGATGATTTAGAATCTGACAGAATTTCCCATGAGAATTTCACAAGTTATTAGAGAAATATGTAAATTGATTATGAAGCGTTATCTCTGGGCGGTTTGGGTGTGCCCACACCTGTGTAAGTGATGAGGTGTTATCTTGTGGTGAGGTTGAGCACTGAAGAATACTGTGAATTAGGCCTGATAGTAGGTATTGGATGGATAGGACTTTGAGCCCTATCTTACACCCTGTGCATGGTGAGTTGCAATGCTCATTGCTATCTAACACCCCGCACGTCTTGCGCCTGCACCGTTTAAATAGCAACACAGTTTATGAATATATCTTTACCCATGGATGTGGTGGTCTGGAAATGAGGTGTGTTCAGGTACATTTCTGATGTATTGCTATCTTGGCAATCCAAAAACACAGGTGCGCTACTGATTGAAAACAACCTAGGCAGATGTTAACAATCAGACATTCATTGCCATCCAGACAATTTAGGCTCACTGTGTATGCTCATGTTTGTATTATGCATGTATGCTTGTTATACAAACAACGAAGTAGGAGTGCACACACCCAACTTTTACATCAACAATGAACAGAATACTAAATAAAATAAGAATGCTGCTCCTGAAAATGCAGGAACAAGTAGGCCAGCTTCCACTGCTGAGAAGTGCAGAAGCCCTGTGCCGTTAAAATACCAATCCGTTAGAGCGCACCTAACTCTTAAAGTGATATGCAAAGTGCCGCACTGATTAAGTTAATGCACGTTACACTTAAAACACACCCATAAATAATTAAGAGATTTAGTACATGCCTTTTGCACATTTTGTGCCTCACTAGGCATATTTTCCCGCCCTCTCAATACCAAAAAACAAACTGACACCCAAAATCAAACTAAAATATAGCAAATTGTTTCTGTTCTACATGATAATTCTGATAAGGACTTGTTCTGTCAGTTTTGTCTGTTCTATTAAATAAAGAGCAGATTTTAACTAGGATTATTTTTCTGTAATAGTAGAATTACACATTAAAAACATACTAATTAAATAATGACATTAATATTTGAGAAATGGTTAATAATTACCTAGTAGATTATAAGCACCTACACGCATTGTTTGTAACTGTTTATATAAAATTAAAATAACTGTTGATGAACATAAACAGTACATTCAAGTACATTTTACTCATGATTGGGTATTCACGTATTCACATTCTCTTTTTAGAACTATATTTGTTACAGATGCATATTTATATTATATTTCTATGTCACATCAGTCACTTTGTTTCATAAACAATGTCATTGTACATTGCACTTTGCTCTGTTAATTATTTAATTATTTAATGACCATTAGCAATATCTACCTTGTATAGTAAGTTTTTTTCTATCTATCTATCTATCTATCTATCTATCTATCTATCTATCTATCTATCTATCTATCTATCTATCTATCTATCTATCTATCTATCTATCTACAGAATAAGAAGTAAGTAGTTGAGATATTTTCTGAGCTAGTTTAAAGTATGCTTTACAGATGTTTTATTGAGCTCAGAGAAAAAAACATGCTGTGTTTTGCATTAATTTTATTTGCGTTTATTCTAATATTAGTGTTTTACTGAGCTAATAAACACTTACTAACCAGATGAGGAACTGTGGTTGATTAAGTTGATATTTTTCCACAGTTTTGTACCTCTGCCAGATATGTCTCACGTAATGACGGCAGACGGAGGTGTAGGCAGGGAGAAATGCCGGCTGATGGTGTTTGTGGTGAGAGGGGGATTTTGTAGATGAATATCAGACGGTCTTAAAGAGATGGAGTAGGGGGTGTGGAGGTGGCAACAGTTTGCCTTTAACCTCCAGGACATTCCGTCTGCTGCCTGCAGATCAGGGCCTCAGATTAATCTGTGTACTCTATAGACGCTCTCCTTGTAGGGAGCAGGTGTGCTGTATACGGCCGCAGTGTGTGTGTGTGTGTGTAAGTGTGGGTGTGTAAGAGGAGCCGGAGTCATGGGGCTCTGGCTGTTTGACGCAGACGCATGCCGATGCTGGGGGACCGTGAAACGGTCAGTGTCATCACCACCCCGGGCCCCTACATGTTTACCCCCCACTGTGTTTGACCCAAAAGGCAGGGCTCCATTTATCTGAGGGCTCCACCTGTAATATAGGTGCTTCATGTGACTTTTTGCATAATGGAACTTATATATGTATGAAGGAATCAGCCACAATATATATTTTTAAGTCAAAATTGTTCTCTCAGGCATTTGAGTCCTAAAAAATCACAGTTAGTCATTTGTTCTTCCTTGGTTATATTTGTTTTCATTGTTAATGTATTTATTTGTTGTTATACTCTTCTTTATGTTGATTTTTGTTTGTGTATTATTTTAATAATACGTTACTTGGTTTTATGTACAGCACTTGAACTGGCCGTCATTTGCTGTCTTTTAAATTTGCTGTTAAAATAAAGATGGCTTGGCTTGATTTACCTGAATACCATAAAAGAAGCATTTTAAAATTGTTTGTTGTAGAGATACAGCTCTGGGGAAAAAATAATAAGAAACCACTTCAGTTTCTGAATCAGTTTCTCTGACTTTGCTGTTTATACGTATATGTTTTAGTAAAATGAACATTGTTGTTTTTCATTTCTCCCAAATTCCAAATCAAAATAATGCCATTTAGAGCATTTATTTGCAGAAAATGAGAAATGGCTGAAATAACAAAAAAGATGCAGAGCTTTCAGACCTCAAATAATGCAAAGAAAACAAGTTCATATTCATAAAGTTTCAGTAATCAATATTTGTTGGAATAACCCTTGTTTTTAATCACAGTTTTCATGCATCTTGGCATGTTCTCCTCCACCAGTCTGCTTTTGGATAGCTTTATGCTTTACACTCTTGATGCAGAAATTCAAGCAGTTTACCTTGCTTTGATGGCTTGTGATTATTCATATTCCTCTTGATTATATTTCAGAGGATTTCAATTTGGTAAATTTAAAGAAAACTCATCATTTTTAAGAGCTCACTTATTTTTTTCAGAGCTGTATATTGTACCACGCCTAATTGTTAAATATTTGACAAGTAGAATGAATCCTCATTAAACAGGATTTTTTTTTTACTGGAAATGGCCAGGGCACAAAAAACACAGTGGTGAATGCACCCAACATGCTTTTAAAACGGATGCAAAGAATCTGATTTCTTAAACCACTTCAGGAGGAGGGTCTGAGACACGTTTGAGATATGTTATAGTGTAACAGTATAAATGCATCCATCTGTCCAAGACACATTCAATTCCAAACACTCCTCCCAGTACAAACAAACCTCTTCTTCTTTCTTAAGTTAATCAGTCCAAACCAGTGTTTCTTAGTCCTGGTCCTGCAGGCACCCCACCCCACACATTTTAGTGGATTCGCTGCTTTAACACACGTCTGCAACTGAATGGAATTGTTAATGAGCTGACTAGTTGAATCAGGAGCAGTGAAAGCAGTAACTGTTCAGGGCAGGGGACACCAGGGCCAGGACTGAGAAACAGTCTAACAGTCTAAACGATCTTTTTATCTGCATGATCTGCCACAAAGCTCTTGCCTTTTACCAGGTTTAAAAAAAAATGTATAATGAAATGTTTGCAAATTTTGAGGCAGCAGCAATTTTTAACATAGAACAGGAAGTTGCTAAATGGATAAACAGCTGGTTGCTAAGTAACAAGTGGATTTGCATATTCAGTCCAACACAGCAATTGGAGCGGAAATTTCAGTTTGACGAACCGGAGATAAATTTGACTACCGAATGTGAATGTATATGGTTCAAATCTAATCAGGATCCAATCCAAACACTTATCATATGAAGTGACCAGGTGTAAACAGGCTTATAAACCACTGAAATATCTCAAATTTGCACAGCTCATTTCAAAAATATTGGACAGAGCACACTCCATAGAACACACTTCCCCTTTATACCCCTCAAGCCCATGCCTGGCATTTGGCATGGTGCCAGTGGATTGATGTGTATGGTGTCCTATTCTATTGGTAATACTTCTCTACCGGGGTCAAACAAGCTGCTTTTGTGTGCATTTGCACATCTGTGTCAGCAGTGGGTTAAAATAAAAGGAGCTAAATGCATTTAATTAAAGGTGTGTGCACAAATATTTGGACATGATGTATAGTGGATAATAAGTACTGTATTTTTTTCACTATAAGGCGCACTTAAAATTCTTTAATTTTCCCAAAAATCATCAGTGCATTAACATTAGCCGCTAACCTCGCTAAGTACTAGCTCTTTCGCCGTTCAGAGGTGAGTATTATCAGCCTGTAGCCTGCTGCTTACCCTAGCTAGCACTGCTGGAGCAGTGGAGAGGAGAGTATTATCGTATTGTAGCCTGTGTATTTACATTGTTAAAAGAAGGTACATGGAATGAACCGCTAGCTAATATCGCCATAGCTTACCAGAACACTCAGGGTTCCTCGCTAACCACGGCTAATGCTAATGCTCTAGCCTTAAGGCTGGAGAAATTTAGGAAGCTAAGCTTACTGTAAATAAACAGAAGTTCTTTACTTACTTAAATAAACAGTTTTCAGGAGTAAAAAAACTGTGTAGATTAACATCCAGCGCTCGTTTGACTTTGAAACATTTACATTTAAGATTTAAAAGATTTACATTTGTGTTTGCTTACGTTTACTTAACTTAACCTACACCCCCACCACCAACCAGCGGCGAGACCTGCTGAATTAGATGGAAAACATGGCCACACCGCTGTAAAGTACTAGTGTCTTATAATGCTCCTTATAATCAGGTGTGCCTTGTGTATGAAAATAGACCAGAAAATAGACATTTATTGATAGTGTGCCTTATAATCTGGTACACCTTATAGTGCAAAAAATACAAGTAAGAAATAAAAATCTTTTTTTATTTTATTTATTTTATTTTATTTTTTATTTTTGGATGGAAGTGGGGGGGGGTTCTCCAGTAACCAGTTAAAGTAGACGCATCAGTAAGTGTTATTATAGACCCAGCTGATCATAGATTCAACTAAATAATTCCATGGCAGTTTCTTCTCTATTATAGTATCAAAATGTCTGTCTTTAGAGGCATGAACGATTTACTGATGTAAATTTTTTTTTAATCAGAATATTAACAAGGCCAGATTTCCCTGATACACTTGCCTCTCGCTGTTAAAGTGATGATTTGATGGTATGCGGCTTTCATGCCAGTTTGTTGCTTTAATCACAGCTAGACATGTTCTTGACCCTTAATAGAAGTGATTTTCTCAAGCTGTTGTTTATTATTTCAAGAATCTAATCTTCAAATCATCAGGCTGGAAAGGCTATGGGTGGACCACCGTCTAAAAATAATGTTCTCAGTGTTTGTTATTGCAGAACTGTTGGCTGTCACTGTTGCGTAATACGAGCCTCGCCAGTGGCATTAAAGAGTAAATGGATAAGGGAAAGGGAAAAGTTGCCCATGATATAATTAAGGGCCCCTGTGGGCCTCCTGTGGTTAGTGGCTGGTACAGCGCGTCCATCTGTATTGTGTTGCTCTGTGTGTGGGTTCTGTGCTGGACGCCGTGGCCTCCCTATGACCATGCCACTAGCCTTCCTTACGGAGAAGCAGGCTCCAGGCAGGGCATTCCTCAGATTCCGGCTCAGGCTGCTGCTGTGCCTGCTGGACTGTTTGGCTGTGCTACAGTTTGCAGGCCTCTTGTGGAGATACTCTGCTTTCTAATGTTCAAATGATGCTGTGTTTTGCTGTGCTGTAGGTTTCTTCAGTCTTAGGTATTACAGTGATTTGTATAGGTTCTAAAATCTTTTATACCCCATACGACCCAAACACAAATGAAAACATCATTTTGGAGAAATATGTGTACCACACACACACCTCAATCATTTTTGCTGATCTTAAGTGGTCCTGAGGTGCTGCCACTATGATCTGTATCGGCTGTCGGAGCCCTGAGAGAGCATAATTGGACTTGCTGTCTCTAGGTGGGTAGATGGCGCGAGCTCTCTCCCCACATCACTCCTAAGGGTGATGTTTTTCAGCACAAGGCATCTGTGAGCTGATGTATCAGAACCGAGTTGCTCCTGGTTACATTGCTCAATCAAATGTTTTGCTCAGATCAGATTTGGCCATCTTGACAGTTCACATTCACAAATGTAAGTGAACTGTAGCTGCGTGTGTAATGTGAACGAATCTGTCCCTAAAACGCCTCATCTTCACCAACAATAAAAAACGTCATATTTGAGAGACGACTCGTAGCTTTATAAGGGTGAAATGTATGCATTAGCAGCTCATATGTGGAGCATCTTTTGCTGAAATGGAAAGTAAACAGCTGGTCTGAAGTACATGTTCAGGTCGAGGAGGTGAAAAAAGAGCAGGCGGTTTGCTTTTGCTGTTTTTTGCAGCTATAGCTACACAGCTGCACCAAGAGTTGTGTGTGTACGAGAGAGAAGCATGTAGCGCATGCATAAAAGCAAAAAGACGCCGATTTGACTGTTTACATTAGTGTTGCATGTTCATGTATCGGATATGCATATATAAAAGTGAAAAGCAAAATCTGTTTTGAAAAAACTGGATTTGGCACGTTCACACATCCAAGAAAAAATCTGATCTGAACCAAATTGAGCAAAAAATCTGATTTGAGTCAGTCTGTTAATGTGAACGGTAGCCTATGTTGACACGTTGGTCTGTGCTGTAGTCAGAAAACCCTTTTTTAAGTATATTTATTGATATATATGTTTAAACTGTAGTTTGGAAAAGACAACTAATAAATTAATTTTTATCACTGAACTGAAAAGTAACAGCAAAACTTCAGCCTTACTTTAATGAAATATGGCAGGCTTTCCTGAAACGCTTGTCAGATTGCTTGCCTTTAGGTCACAACCTGCTGAACTTGCTCCCCTGCTGATCTAGAGGTCCTGTGTGAGAGTCAGGAAATTCTGAGAACTCATATTTTAGTGCTGTGTGTGTTCTTCACGTCTTTACATCTGAGTGCAGTCAGGCGTCTCTGTGTCAGCAAGCACAGCGAGGCCTCGGCTCTCAGCTGCTCAACTGATACTGGATATTGAAACAAAACCCCCATAGAGCCATCTCTGATCTAGCACTGAAGTCACCCCAGGCTGCTGTAGACCACAGCGTACTGCCTTCCGAGTTAAAGTCTCGATACTTAAAGCTAATTTGCTGAGATAATGAAGTGCTTGTGGTATCCGCAGTTTAAAAGAACGAGCCTGAAGCCCTGCAGGTATCCTCCATGCCTCTCTTTATTTTCTCCAGATGATGTTTTTGATCAGGCCGACAGCAGGATGCTGTTTTAACTGAGTGAGGAACTGAGTAGCTTAAGGGAAACTTCAATGAGGAGAATGTAGAGTGTAGTGAATTAGTGAATTACATTCATAATTAAAGCTTTATAGTATGGAATGTACGTGTGCATTTGTGCTTATGGGTATATGGTAGTATATGTTCATATGGTGCCTTGTTCTTTTATGGCCATTATAAATGATGTAGCTAATTTCTGACAGTGACTGATCTGAAAATGTACATTAAGTGGGATGAAAAGCTTAATTTGGAACAATGGCCCGCATTTAGACGTCTATTGTTGGCACTTGTGAGGGTGACCTGTTTAAAGAGTGTATAATAAAAGTGGATACACACTTCTTAATTGAAGTTTGAAAGTGTGAGGGTTTGTGAGTATGAAATGACCCAGTGGCTTATATATCATCATAAATCTGTTCTTGCCATTTTTGGCATATTTTGACTTTTGATATTCTGTCAAAATGTTATGATGAATGGACCACTAGAAATGCTCTAAAGTTAACGCCTTAAGAAACTAGCCATTTCTCTTTCTTAGGATGTTTTTGTGTTGGTTTCCTCTCCATAAAATGCTAAGAGCAGACATACAGATGTTTGGGGGGGATGATTAATTTAGCTCCTTCAGTGCAGCTCCTCTTCTTTGTAAAGTGGTGGATATAAATTAAAAGTAGGTTCTCAACACTGCTATTGTTTTGTGTTGTGTTCAGAACTCTGCTGTTTAAGGTAAATTCTCCTTTTCTTCCAGTAAGTGACACCCTGTAACTTAGTGAGTGTATTATATTACACATTCTGTACCTTTATTATCACTATTAATGAAATCTCCTCCTTGTCGTTGTGCAGAATACGGTGGATAGGTGCAATGGGTAATGGGTGTTGTGTCGTGACTTGAAAAATAGATGTGTAATTAAGAAGATGCATCAAATATTCTACAACCAAAACTAGTTGTCCACTATAGGAACAAGTGAAAAGACTGACTCAAGATTGGGTCAATAATTAGCCTTAAAGTAGTAGCTTATTTTTGGTGTACAATTCAGTTTTATCATTATTTAAACAACGTGTGCCTCCAACACTGGGCTAAAACTTAAGTGACATTGCTATAAATTTATTTTAAAATGGCGGTAAGGGAAAAGATTATTATTTTCTTTTAAAAGCAAAATGAAATTAGGTTATGAACCATTAGGTTATTTAATCCATGCAATGGTAAAAAAAAAGGAGCAAAGGTTAATAAACTTCTGCAAAAAAGTGCAGTATTTAGCCATTTATTTTTTTTATTTAGTTTGGTTTTCCCCAGAAATGTTTGTTTCAGGGCATCCCTAGCAATGTATAACTTTGAAACCAGAATGCATACGTTTCTGTATTATTTTTTTTTCAGCTGCTATTCAGCTGTTATTCAACTATATATCCCCCATCATTGGTGATGCTCACAGGTGCGTTGTGCTGATCAACATCACCCTTTGGAGTGATTAGGAAAAAGAGCGCCCTCTACCCACCTGGAGAGAGCAAGGCCAATTGTGCTTTCTCAGGGCTTCAGCAGCTGATGGCAAGCTGCATGTATGGGATTTAAACCAGCAAACTCACGATCATAGTGTCAGTGCTTAAGACCGCTGGACCACACGGCACCCATGTTTCTGTATTTCTTAAAACAAAAAATATATTAGTGTGATAAAGCCTATAGGTCAAGAGAAAGAAAGAAAAAGAGAGGAGCTAGAGAGAAATGGACAGAGACTAATTTTAGGCTGCTTAGAATGCTGGTATGTCTCTTTGTTTGTCTAGTCCTAATCTAAGCTTGCGAGGGATTTTTTCACCATCTTTTTCTCCTTCTCTTCGCTCTCTCTCTGTCTCTGTCTCTCTCTCTTTTTCTTTCTCTCTCTCTGCCTTGGGGCACTGCAGGAGAGCCGGGTTTTATCTCTAGTGCTCATCCAACTGCATCTAAACAGCAGCAGCTCTTGACAGTTGTTGTGGTTACACACACCTGGCTAATTTTCACTGTCTGTCTGCGAGTGTGTAGACAGATAGTAACAGTGTGATGTTAGTAGATGATTCATGCGGCCACACATCCAGTGCAGACATATCCTACATTTAAAAATGCATTGCTAAACGTTGGAAACACCTTTTCTTATTTTGAAAGTAATTTTGCAGTGTTGCAATTCTGTGGTATCTCTGATCCAATAGAATAAACAGTGGTTCATACTGTTTTGTGGCCAAAACCAATAAACATAACTTTTAATCCACTTCACATTATATAGGTCATTTTCCACAGACACCACTTCTGTTTTGAAAATGAATGGCCATTTTAAGGAGATATTCTTCTGTTTATTTTTATATGATGAGAAAAAGATTTATCTGGTCTTGACTTAGACTCAGCTCTAGCGGTGTTGACTACAGTTTTTTTAGGATGGCTTTCCACAAGGTTTAGAAGTGTGTTTATGTAATTTTTAAATTTTTCTTCCAGAAGCACATTTGTGGTGTCAGACACTGATGTTGGAGAAGAAGGCCTGTCTTATAGTCAAGTTCTGCCACACCAATCTTGCTCATCCATCCATTGTGCAATGGTGTGCAGTCATGTTGGAACAGGAAGGGTTCGTCCCCAAACTGTTACCTCAGATTTGGGAGCATGAAATTGTCCTAAAAGAGTTTCTTTCACTAGAACTTAGGGGTTGAACCCAACTTCTGAAAAACACCCCCTCCACCAAATTTTACACTTGGCTCAATGTACCATTCTCCTGGCAACTTCCCAACCAAGACTCATTCATATAATTGCCAGACAGAGCAGCGTGATTCGTCACTCCAGAGAATACGTCTCCACTGCTCTAGAGTCCAATGGTGCCATGCTTTACACCACTGCATTGGATGCTTTGCATTACACCTGGTGATGTAAGGCTTGGATGCAGCTGCTGAGCTATGGTAATCCATTCTATAAAGTTTTCTGAAGGTCATATGAAGTTTGGAGGTTGGTAATTATTGACTCTGCAGAAAGTTAATGTGATGTACCACTTCATGGCTGAGTTGCTCTTGTTTTCAACCACTTCCACTTTGTTAAAATATCACTAACAGTTGACTGTGGAATATTTAGTAGTGAGGAAATTTCACGACTGGGCTTGTTGCACTGGTATTGCATCATATCACAGTACCACGCTGGAACTGCCCCTAAAAGAGACTCATTCTTTCATTAATGTTTGTAGAAGCAGTCTGCATGCCTAGGTCCTTGGTTCTAAACACAAGTAATCATAGAAGTGATTAAAACCTAAGTTCAATACTTTGTATGGGTGTGTATTGGCACATACTCTTGAGTGAGGCTAATGTGTACGCTAAGCTGCTGTCAGTCTTTGCCTTGTGCTTTGCTCTGTACTACAGACCTGAGGAGTTGTTTTAAAAGGTCATGGCAGAGAAAGTGTTTATAGTGTCTGGCTGCAGTTTGTACTTTGCCAAGTGGCTGGAGTATGCTTTTCTAAACTAAACCAGCAGCTTATATGTGTATAAACATGAAATGATTATTAGCTTACTGAGAGCTGTTGAGCTCTGTATTTGGAGTGCTGACGTCTCTCTTCTAGAGCTGACTGTGGAGCACTTATTTCTGTATGTTACCATTAAAAATAAACATATCACCTTATTTTGCATGACTGAGTTGATGACAAGCTTTCACAGCTTTTAAAATAGTCCAAATACATTTAAATCATTCAACCTTTATTTAGTACTAAGAGGAAATACCAATTTAAAGGCATTGACAGCCACACACTCTGTAAACATTTAAAAAAAATAAAATGTAAACATGTATAAAATAGTAGCAGTACATATATACCCTTTCAGTGTAGCAATGTGTGTATACACTTTTCAGTTTAAAAGCAGCATATCTGCATATGCCCTTATTAGTATACCAATGTATGCATACACTTTTCTAGTGTAGCAGTGTGTGTTAATTAAGAGTGTATCAGTGGTATTTTGTCTTGTAAACAGTATACAGCTCTGGAAATAATTGAGAGACCACTTCAGTTTCTGAATCAGTTTCTCTGATTTTACTATTTATAGGTATATGGTTGAATACAATGAACACTGTTGTTTTATTCTATAAACTACACACAACATTTATTCCAAATTCCAAATAAATATTAAATATATAAATATTGCCATTTAGAGCATTTCTTTGCAGAAAATGAGAAATGGCTGAAATAACAAAAAAGATGCAGAGCTTTCAGACCTCGAAAAATGCAAAGAAAACATATTTTTCATATTTATAAAGTTTTAGAGTTCAGAAATAAAAAAATTGGTGAAATAACCCTGTTTTTTTAATCACAGTTTTAATTAATGCATCTTGGCATGTTCTCCTCCACCAGTCTTACACACTGCTTTTAGATAACTTTATGCCACTACATGTGCATAGATTTAAGCAGTTCAGCTTGATGTGATGGCTTGTGATCATCAATCTTCCTCTTGATTTTATTCCAGAAGTTTTCAATTTGGAAAAATAAAAGACACTCCTCATTTGTAAGTGGTCTCTTGTTTTTTTTCCAGAGCTGTATATATTTATATATACTGTTGATATTTTATATGCATGAACTAATGCATACCCTTTTGTACATTATTATTTTATTCAAAATCAGTCTCTCAGAAAGACAAATGTTTACAGATTTGTTTGTTTCTACTATTGGGATAACTTTGTTCTATTCAGTAGAGCAGATCCGTCTGCCTAGATGAGGAATCTGAACCCTGTTCTAATGTATGTTCTGTTAGGGCAGTTAGCATGTGATTATTAATCCAATGATTAAGAGACGGAGAAGATAAAGGGTCTTAATATTGATGGAGTAAAATCCTGGCCGATTTAACGCCACGTCACAAACGCACATGCACTTTCACACCACCTCCTCCTAAAGCCATCTCTCCCTGATCCTCTTGAGGAAATAAGAAGCATGTGTGTCCCCTCAGAACCTTACTGTCCCACTGCAGCTCAGCTCCTGCACAGACTAAACACAGGATGCAGAAGTACAGCAGCAGAATCTGAATGAAGTGCTGTGCCTGACTTTATTATGAGAACACACAGAGGGAATAGACTCAGCAGATCAGCATCACTAGATGTTCTGTTCTGCTTCTTAAGAATTGTTTTGCTGATGAAGCACTTCTGTCCATGTGATTGGCTAGAGATCTGGTAATCCACACCTGTCCTTTAGCGTCCGTGTAATGTCTGTTACAGACACACACACACACATGTCTAACATAATGTGATATATATGATATAGATATATATGTTTGAGTAAAATGAACATTGTTGACAACTTTTCTTCCAAATTCCAAATAAAAATATTGTCATTTAGACCATTTATTTGCAGAAAATGAGAAATGGCTGAAATAACAAAAAAGGTGCAGAGCTTTCAGACCCCAAATAATACAAAGAAAGAAAGTTTTAAGAGTTTAGATATCAATATTTGGTGGAATAACCCTGTTTTTTAATCATGTTTTCTTGCATCGTGGCATGTTCTCCTCCACCAGTCTTACACACTGCTTTTGGATAACTTTCCATTACTGGTGCAAATATTCAAGCAGTTAAGTTGATTTGATGGCTTGTGATCATCCATCTTCCTCTTGATTATATTTCAGAGGTTTTCAATTTGGTAAAATCAAGAAATCCATATTTTTTATGTATGTTGTTTATACTCTTGTACTTCCTAGAGTTAAACATATTTTTAAAACTGGACCACTACTGAAGAAAACCTTCATTTACTTTCAAAACAGCTTCATTTATTCATTTCAGGATGCTGGAAACATTCCTCTGAATTCTCTTCCATGTTCATATGATTACACCACTCAAATCTTTGCATATTTTTCAGATGCTCCTTTCTGTTGCAAATTTTCTGTTCAACCACATCTCTAAGGTGTTCTGCATGATTTTGTTCCAGGGATCAGGTAGGCAAATTCAGGTTATCATGCTGAAAGCTACCATTACGATATGCAGATTGTAGTCATGGACTGCAACAATACTCAAATGGTTTGTGGAGTTTGCAGATACCAGGAAGTGGTTCCTTTGGTTTTCTCGATCCTCCGTTGTTCTTAAGTCTTGTTCTCTTATCAAGTCAAGTCCTGCTGTTTAACTGTGTATATTTCTTTGCTATTCTTGTGAAACTAGCTCCGTTAGGCAGGCAGATAGACAGGCAGGCAAGTAGACCGTTTATTTCATTTGTTCTGAATGCCCCAGTCATTCCAAATAAAATAACTGGAACAGGGTTTTTACTGTCTTTGGGTCTCTTTTTTATCAGAGCATTTTGCTTATGTATTGTTTATATTTCAGAGTTTATGAGAACATTTTTCTAAAATAAATAATCAACTGCCCTAGCTTTAATGATCCCAAATTGTGCTAAGACAACATTCCCTATATCTTTACACCACTTCCACCAGCCCGTACTATTGACCCAAGTCATCTGTGAATGCATGCTGTGGGTGCCAAATATTCATTAGACCAGGCTATGTTTTGCGTTTAATGCCGGTGGGAAAACAAAGTGGCCCATCGTAAACATCTAATCAGGGGAGAGAACTAAGGTTAGCAGAGAGCTACCTAACATTAGCAGCGAGCTAGCTAACATACTAACCTTAGCAGCAAGCTAGCTAACATACTAACCTTAGCAGCGAGCTAGCTAACATACTAACTCTAATGGCGAGCTAGCTAACATACTAACCTTAGCAGCGAGCTAGCTAACATACTAACCTTAGCAGCAAGCTAGCTAACATACTAACCTTAGCAGCAAGCTAGCTAACATACTAACTCTAATGGCGAGCTAGCTAACATACTAACCTTAGCAGCGAGCTAGCTAACATACTAACCTTAGCAGCAAGCTAGCTAACATACTAACCTTAGCAGCAAGCTAGCTAACATACTAACTCTAATGGCGAGCTAGCTAACATACTAACCTTAGCAGCAAGCTTGCTAACATATTAACCTTAGCAGCAAGCTAGCTAACATACTAACCTCAGCAGCAAGCTAGCTAACATACTAACCTTAGCAGCAAGCTAGCTAACATACTAACCTTAGCAGCGAGCTAGCTAACATACTAACCTTAGCAGCAAGCTTGCTAACATACTGCAGTGTAAGCAGGCTGCAGGTTTTAGAGAGGGGACCTCTCATTTCCACTTCATAGCAGCTCCAGTACTCCCTAATGTCCATCTGATCTCTCTCTGGCCACACCTGTGTCCAATTCACTTATCCCTGAAGCAGCGGCCCTACACACAGCCCTCAGACACGCACTGCTAGAAGATCCACTGGAAGATCTGCTTTGATTTTAGCTGTCCTTTTGCCTGCGGTGTGATTCAGTGAGGAGCTATGAAATCAAATGAGCTGGTTGACTAGGATGCTGATATGCAGCACTTTTAACCAGTTAACGTACCCTTCAGTTCTTCAATATGATCTTTACAGGATTCTGACAGAAAAAAGTATCTGTCTACTGAGATTCTCTTTGGCACCTGCCAAATATAAAGATGTACAATATTGATTATCCCATTTTACAAATTGCATTAAAACACTAGTTTGATTAATCAAACAAATTTGATTAACCTCTCATCCCTAACTGACAGTTAAAAGTAATGAAGAAAAGGACTGATTTATCCCAAACAGAAGTAATGTTTGATAATATGTTTTTTTCTGTGAAATGACTCATTAGTGTATTGCTGGACCCCTAATAATAACTAGACCCCTAATGATAACTTAAGCAGTCCAATTTCAAAACAGTTTCAAAGTAGTCTGCTCCGCCCACCCCTCCCCAGCCACGAAGGTTTCTTGGGTTGCCAAATTCAGCAGGCTGAATCTACACAATCTACATAAAGTTAAGACTAGGAGAGGCAGAGAATTTAGATTACAAGCGAGAGGAGAAATACAGCAATTTCTAAACTCTTCTATCACCCGTGAGCCCCGTGCTTGACGAGTACAAGTGGAGGAGCTCACGTGTGCGCCTCAGCACTGCGTGATTATATCATTCTAACTTGTGCAATGTTTTTTTTTTTTAACTGTTTGATTTGTTACTTTGCTATATTGTGATTATCACACCATGGCTTAATATAAAATAAATATAGCCTTAAAAAAACAGATGCCTACCTCACAGACTATTTTCTTGAGCCTGACCCGACCTGGCCCGAAGAAGTGTCGGACCTCGGGTCAGGTTGGATTTTCAGGCAGAGAATCTAAGCTCTTATGATAACTTAGAAACTGTGTGAATGTGTTAATTGTTTTTTGCATGGCTAAATGGATTTCACAGTAATTTACTACCATTTATGGTGCCACATGGTTCTGTAAGCCATAAAGGGTTTGGCTACTATTACAAATCAGCATAACTCTTTTTTGGGACTCTATAGAAGCCTTTTTACCTACTATAAATAAGATTGAACTATCTAAGGCAGAGAGATTGATAGAGGTGGGTGATTGTGGGGAGTTGTAGGCTGTGGAGGGTCATGTATGGGCCACCTCACAGTGAAAGTATTTTGCCGGTGTGTGAATGCAGTCCACTCTGCACAGCTCAGCATGTCTGATATCGGTGAATGGAAAAAACAGGGTGGGCTTTAAGACAACTGTTCCTGCTAGATTGCACAGGACTGTTAAAAATGTCCTTCTCAACATGACTCAGCAAAGAAAAGTGTCTGGACAGTTTGTGTCTGCTGTTTTCTACATTCCTTATCATGGCTTTACATGGCGTTATGGCCTAGTAGTGTTTATGTTTAGGCTCAATACACAGCTTGCATGAGACTCAGTCAGATAAAAGGCTGATAGCTGCTTAGTAGCTTGCGCGAGTGTTGTGTAATAGCGATTGCTATCTTAATCTCATGAAACAGCACATGCTGTATAGCACTGACGGCCTTTGTTCTCTCATTGGGGGACTCTTAAAGTGGTAAGGGGGAGATATGCTTCCCAGAATTAGGCCATTCATACTGTGCTATAGCATGGGTTTTACCAGTAACGCAGCCCAGCATGCACTGTGGAGGAGTGTGTGAAGGTCATGAGAAAGTCCCAGTCTTCTAGACGTGTGTGCATGCACTTCAAAGAGGGGCCGCCCAGTGGCGGATGCTTTTAATGGCCTGTGTAAAGGGAGATCAGAGAGGATCAAGAGAATGGTTCTGCAATCTGCATGAGGAAAATTGGCCCTGTACAGAGAACTTTTTCTGTTCCAGGTCAGGACTGAGTGGAGATGAGGGGTTTTCCTGAAACATGGGGGCTCCTGATGTGGGGGAAGTGTGTGCAATGAAGCACTGTGAGATAATTTGCCTTTGCTCTGTCGATAAATCTTGCTTGTGCCATTTGTAATGCAGTCTCCAGAGAGTCTGACAGGTTTCAGCACTAAACGTGGTAAAGAATTGCCTCCAGGAAGGAAGTTCCATGCAGTTACATGCAAAACTCACAAACACAGACCGTATTTTTGAGTGATGTGTAAGGGAAAGTGACTGTTAAAATGGTAGGTAAGGGCTTTTTTTTTAAGGTACCTACATAGGGGCTTTATAACACATTCATAAGAATTGAATAATGTAAGTATAAAGAATTATTTAAACATTTACGAACAGTTTATGCTATTACTCTGGGTGGCTGACTTCACATGTGTGAAAGAGGCCTTGTTGTGTTGGGGTATCACTAGCGTTATACAGCTGAGTAGCAGCTGAGTGTGTAGGACAGTTGGCCAAGCTAAATTGGGAAAAAATGGGGAAAAATTTGTGAAAAAGCTGCAAAGAAAGCAGAGGAAAGTGGAGGAAAGGAGCGGGTGGCTCCATAGATCGATCACTCAATTAGCATTTGTGCTAACTGTATGTGAATCATCGTTGATATATAGCGTGACAGAGCAGACAGCCCCAAACACACTCACACAAACAGAGCTTAAGCGATATGCATACTTTGGAACATGCAATCGAGATGCGTCTTAAAATCTAAAATTTCTACAACCCTACTTGCAACTATTGTTGCAAATAAGTAAATGGCTGACAAGTGGGGCACGAGTGGTCCAGTGGTCTAATGCGCTGGCACTATGAGCGAGAGGTCACAGGTTCGAACCCCCGCTCATGCAGCTTTGCCATCAGCTGCCGGTGCCCAGAGGGAGCACAATTGGCCCTGCTCCCTCCTGGTGGGTAGATGGCGCTCTCTCCCCATCACACTTAAGGTGGCGCCGGATGGCACGAGGTGAGCGGATGTATCGGAACCTAGTCGCTGTGCTTTCCTCCGAGCGTACTGACTGCTCAGGTAATGATTAATCAGCAGCAGCTCAAAAAAGGGGTGACTGATTTCGCACGTGTTGGAGGAGGTGTGTGTTAATCCGCATCCTCTTAGGGTCGCAGGTGCCACCGGTGATGGGGACGCACAAAGGCGTGGGACAATTAGATAACCAAATTAGGAGAAAATGGGGAAAAATCTGAAATGAAATTATAAAAAAAAAAATGGCTGACAACTTTGTTTCTGAACTATATAAATGTTCAATTACTTTTGCCATGCTCCATGGAAGCTAAAGAACTATGTAGTAAACTGGAATATGTGTATGGAGCCTCCTGCATTTAATATCAGCAGAATATTAGCAGAATCACTGTTTGCATGGAGAGTTCTAACCAGTTAACTACAGCAGCAACTGTTTGCTTCTACAAGTTATATCTCTTTTACAGTACATTTAAATCTTTGTGTTTTGTTTTGTTTTCAGATCACCATTCAGCGAGACAGTGGTCTTGATGTCAGCTCCCCAAAGCACGGCAAGATTGACTCCAAAAATGCTCCCCATGTGGGAGGCAATCAGTGGGCAGGAGGCACAGGTAGGTAACATTCCCAGAGCCAGTCTTGGGGTTTCCATAGTACAGGACTTCAGGTCTTGTCAAAATAGGTCAGGTCAAAATAACAACTTCTGAACTCATTTAGCATCTATGTTGCACTATAGGGGGCAGAGACACGGCAGGGCTTGGGGGAAAAGGAGGCCCCTACCGTCTGGACGCTGGACACCAAGTGTACCAGGTCTCCCAGGCTGAGAAAGACGCTGTGCCTGATGAAGTGAAGAGGGCTGCTCGAGAAATGGCAGAGAAAGCCTTCAAAGAGAGGTACGCTAACTCCACCTCCCTCACTCTGTTGATCTGCTACTCCTCCTTCACCTTTCTGAATATAATCTAAATATACCCCTCCCTCATCTACACACTAAGCCTGTTGTTTTTTTTAACATGTGCATGAAACTGAGAGCTTTTCGCGTTTGAGGTCCTTTATTCTCCAGCTGTTAATGTCTCTGATTAGCATTAAGACATATGTGTGTGTTTTGATATACACTGTAAAAGATTACAATGGCTTCCTTTTTAATTGATCTTAACTCATCAAATAAAGCTTTACGATATCAACTATAGTTTATGAATCATCTGCCTTCTAACTCATGGTTTTAATGTTAGTTTAATAAAGTGGAATTTTGGAACGAGTCAATCTACACAGATTTCTTTTCTGAAAACTGTTTATGTAAGTGAGTAAAGCATTTCCGTTTATTTACAGTAAGCTTAGGTTTCCAGATTTATACTAAGGCTGGGAGCAGCAGAATTAACATTAGTGGCTAATTGCTAATGCCGCCCTACAGCACTGCACTTAGTAACCATGAGTGTTCTGGTAAGCCAGGACAATATTAGATAGCAGTTCGTCCCACGTAGCTTGTCTTAACAAGGTAAATGTGCAGGCTACAGTCCGATATACTTGCTTCTGAATGGCGCTTAGCACAGTTAGCAGCTATTGCTAATGCTGCTCCAGCAGTGCTAGCCGGGGTTAGCAGCAGGCTACAGGCTGAGAATACTCACCTCTGAACAGCAAAAGAGCTAGCACTTAGCGTGGCTAATACCTCTCCAGCCCCGGTGCTGGAGAATTCAAGTGGAACTCCTGTATAATGCTGCACTTCAGCAGAGTGGCTTTACTGCCATAAGGTGCACCAGATTATAAAGAGTGCTGGCGATTTTGGGGAAAATTAAAGGATTTTAAGTACACCTTATAGTGTGAAAATTTAAATGTAGCTTATACTTTTCCCATTGGCTCTTTCTACCATTTATTTGCATAGTGGATGAGTCTCTCTGTCTCCCTTACTCACCGTCAGTGTGTAGCTTTAAACCCCTTTAGCCCACACTTGGCGTTAGACATATTGGTGTAACATCTCTACAGGAACTATACAAGCCGTGAGTTTCTGTGCATTTGCACACCTGTGTTAGCAGTGGCTATGATTTGAAGTCCTGTAGCTGGAAGCATTAATTAGAAGGGGTGTCCACAAACATTTGGACACATAGTGTTTGTACATGTGCATAATGACAGGTACATAAAGACGGAAAAAGTGTGAGGCTAAAGAAGGCTGAGGCTTTCCAACTTACTGCCTCAGAACCCACAGAATTCTTCACCAGAGCCAGCTATCTCAAAAATGCTTGCTGTGAATACTGCGATTCATGAGACTCAGAGAGAGAGAGAGAGAGAGAGAGAGGCAGTACAGAGCAGTGAGAGAGCAGCCTGGTCATGAAGGAAGCTTCTGTTTGAGTCTGTCGGCTCCTTCATTCTTGTTGCGTCCACACCCAACCCAAGGCTTACGTGCAAAACAACTTTCACACACCACATAAACACACAGATGTACAGCACTTTAGATAGAAACAAACAGTCAGTCTGTAAGTGAAAAAGGTCTAGTGTGTATTCTGATGGAAAGGAAAACAAAAATCTGAGTGACTTATTGAATTTCTTTATCTATAAATATCTGACGGACTACCACAGCAGCAAACCTTTAATATACTGTATTTTTCGCACTATAAGGCACACTGAAAATTATTTAATTTACAGTAAGAGTTAGAGTTAGAGTTTCAGTTTACGGTAGTATTCCAGCATCGGGGCTGGAGTATCATTAGCATTAACCGCTCGCTAACCGCTGTTTCTCTGTTCAGAGGTGAGTATTATCGGTCTGTAGGCTGTAAGCATTAGCATTAGCCGCTAACCATGCTAACTCTTTCGCTGTTTAGAGGTGTGTATTATCAGCCTGTAGCCTGCACCTTTAATGGTTAGCCGCTAATGTTAATGCTCCAGCCTTAGTGCTAGAGAAATTTGGGAACCTAAGCTAACTGTAAACAAACTGAAGCGTTTTGCTCACCCAAATAGGAGAGTTTTCAGAAGAGAAATCTGTTTAGATTAACATCCAGCGCTCATTTGATTTTTTTTAAATCTGTTTTTATTACAGTTTTGTTTATTTAGCTTAGCTTTACTTAACTTAACAGCACTGGGTGAATTAATATTTTACGTTAAATGCGGTGGGAGGTCAGAACTAATAATATTATAAAATGAGAGAGGATCACCTCCCCTTCAGATTTATTGGCGACGACACCCATGCCCATAACCCTCACTACTCCCTGGACACAACATCAATGGCTGCCCACCACTTTGGGCATGTGTGCTCAAAAGTGTGTATGTGTGTGTTCACTGCACCAATGGGTTAAAGTGGAGGTTGTTCTGTTATTTGAGCCTTGAGCACACCAGATTACACTCTGGACACTTTGGTTAAAACAATACTTGCTATTGGATGGGGATTATTGCTGATACTCACTAAGGTGCTGGATTGGATCAGGACATCCCTAGTGTCTGAACTGAAGTGTGTATGGATGTTGGTTTGCAGACTGATATCTGATATGATATGAGACCCTTGAGTCTGCATTGTGTGAAGGCTGTGTTTTTTTTGTAGTTCTTAGTGCTTTTTGTCACGTCCTCAGTGACCAAATCTCAGTGAAAGTGTGGTGTGATGGGGGATTTTCACAGGAAGTGGGATGTTATCTAGCTTTTGTTTGACAGCAACGCATAGAATTGCAGAAACCACCAACAGTCACATTGAATGAACCGACCTCTCAGGGAGAGAGCTGATGACCTGCTGAGCCTCACTTCTTTTAACTTCTTTTTCTTTCATTTCTAAAGGTGTCCCACAGACTAAAGAAGCAGTTGGCTGCTTACCTCCTCTCTGTTTCCTATTATATCTAATATATCTAAAAGTGAAAAACGGGGGAAGGAAAACTACAGAAAATGTGGATTTTGTCTGTGGGAAATGATACATTTGTTTCATCTGTTTCATCTATCTTCTTCTTTAGTTTTCTGTCTTTTTCTCATTCACTCCCTCTCTTTCTACGGTTTCTTGCAAAAGTATTCATACCCCTTGAGCTTTTCTACATTTTGTGAAACCTAAATATATTGGTAACGCTTTCTTTTACAGTACCCTAAGTTCTAGGTATTAACCAGGTAATAGTGAGGTACAAACTCAGAAGTACTAAGTAATTATTTTTGGTAACAAGATGGTAAGTACCAGGAAAGTCTTGCCTAATTACACTGAAATATCTAAGTATTAACCAGGTAATAGTGAGGTACAAACTCGGAAGTACTAAGTAATTATTTTGGGTAACGAGATGGTAAGTACCAGGAAAGTCTTGCCTAATTACACTGAAATGTCTAGGTATTAACCAGGTAATAGTGAGGTACAAACTCGGAAGTACTAAGTAATTATTTTGGGTAACAAGATGGTAAGCACCAGGACAGTCTTGCCTAATTACACTGAAATGGAACTACAGGTGCTGGTCAACGAATTAGAATAATTTGAAATAGTGCAATCATGAAATTCTTTGAATGCATTTTTTGTGCAGAAAGCAAATCAGGTGTTCACCGCACCTGTCCTACTCGTTAGACTAATCACAGAACTCCTTACCTGGAAAAAAATTGCTCAGCTGAGCTTTCCAAAAGGCCCATTTAGGCCATTTAACTGTGACACTGTTGTTTTATTGAATTAGAATAATGGAGAAACCGTTTCATTGAATTAGAATAATTTTTATTATAATTACAATCATCACTTTCTCAGTATTTTGTGGCTGCCCCCTTGGCTTGTATGACTGCCTGAAGTCTCCGCGGCATCGATTTGACCAGCTTGTCACAAGTTTCCGCACTCACAGCTTCCCAGGCAGTGGCGATGTTCTGCTTCAGTTGGTCCAGCGTAGTAGGCTTTCTGTCGCGAATTTTCCGCTTGACGATGGACCAAAGGTTTTCAATGACATTGAGGTCAGGCGAGTTGGCCGGCCATGCCAAAACTTCAAGCTGTTTTTTAGTGAACCAATCTTTGGTCGACTTTGCCGCATGAGCCGGTGCAAGATCCTGTTGAAATATGAAGTCTTCTTCGCCGAACTGTTCCTCAACAGTCGGAATCAGGAACGTTTCCAGAACATCTTGATATACGGCAGCATTGACAGTCTTCTTGAGGAAGCAGAGTTTCCCTACACCTCGAGCGGACATGCATCCCCAGACCATAACGCTCTGGGGAAACTTGACGGATCTTTTCACGCACTCGTGGTTGTAGGTTTCGCCACCACGACGCCAGACACGAGGACCTTGGTCACCGAAGGAGATGCAGAAGCGTGATTCGTCACTGAAGACCACTTTCTGCCAGTCTTCAGAAGTCCACTCGCCATGTTCTTTGGCCCACTTCAGCCGTTTCTCCATTTGTTTCTTGTTCAGCATCGGTTTTACTGCTGGTAACGCGAGATTTGAAGCCGAGTTCGCGCAGACGACGGTAAGTGGTTGATCTGGAGACGTCAGTGCCGGTCTGCTTGTTCCACAAGTCGGTGAGCTCGGAAGTGGACTTGAACTGGTTGCTGACTGCGATCTTTCTCAGCTGCTTGTTGTCGCGAGCAGAGGTTTTTCGGACGCTGGAACAGTTGGTGCGCTTGCTGCAGTTTTTCTTGAGAGCTTTGCAGACGGAAGACTGGCTGATGCCGAGCTGCTCAGCAATTTTAGTTTGGATCAAGCCTTGTTGGCGAAGGGCTTGAATTTGAGCCACTATTCCGGTTGAGAGGTCGCGCTGCTTACCCATGATTGATTTTACAACTTAGAAATTCTACTCAACCCTGACTTTATACTGCACAGTGAACACTCTTCACGGAAAACAAAAATTCGAGCATTTATTCTAATTCAATGAAACGGTTTCTCCATTATTCTAATTCAATAAAACAACAGTGTCACAGTTAAATGGCCTAAATGGGCCTTTTGGAAAGCTCAGCTGAGCAATTTTTTTTCCAGGTAACGAGTTCTGTGATTAGTCTAACGAGTAGGACAGGTGCGGTGAACACCTGATTTGCTTTCTGCACAAAAAATGCATTCAAAGAATTTCATGATTGCACTATTTCAAATTATTCTAATTCGTTGACCAGCACCTGTAGGTAATAAACAGGTACATGGGTGGTACAAACTCTAAAGTACTTGGTAATTATGTTGGTTAACAAGATGGTAAGAACAAGGACAGTTCAATTTAATTACACTGAAATGTCTCACAGGTTCTAGGTAATAACCAGGTAAGTGTGAGGTACTAACCCCAGTAACATGATGATAAGTACCAATACAGTTTCCTTACACTGAAATATCTCGCAGGTTCTAGGTAATAACCAGGTAAGTGTGAGGTACTAACCCCAGTAACATGATGATAAGTACCAATACTGTTCATTTTAATCAGTCTCTATTTATTTGATTTAAAAATAAAAGGTCAATACCTGATAACAGAGAAGAAATAGCTTATTTCTCTTTACTGAGTTCTTACCATTTAGTTCAACAAATAACCCTCTGTAGAACATCCTTCTGTAAGTACCATGTAAAACACTGTGTAACTAACAGAACTTTCTGCTTAATAAAGGAGTAAAAGGACTGTAAAAGAAAGCAGAGCTTATTTCTCTGGTTTTACTCAGTTCTTACCGTGTAGTTCAACAAATAACCCTCTGTAGAACATCCTTCTGTAAGTACCATGTAAAACACTGTGTAACTAACAGAACTTTCTGCTTAATAAAGGAGTAAAAGGACTGTAAAGAAAGCAGAGCTTATTTCTCTGGTTTTACTCAGTTCTTACCGTGTAGTTCAACAAATAACCCTCTGTAGAACATCCTACTGTAAGTACCATGTAAAACACTGTGTAACTAACAGAACTTTCTGCTTAATAAAGGAGTAAAAGGACTGTAAAAGAAAGCAGAGCTTATTTTTCTGGTTTTACTCAGTTCTTACCATGTAGTTCAACAAATAACCCTCTGTAGAACATCCTTCTGTAAGTACCATGTAAACACTGTGTAACTAACAGAACTTTCTGCTTAATAAAGGAGTAAAAGGACTGTAAAAGAAAGCAGAGCTTATTTCTCTGGTTTTACTCAGTTCTTACCGTGTAGTTCAACAAATAACCCTCTGTAGAACATCCTACTGTAAGTACCATGTAAAACACTGTGTAACTAACAGAACTTTCTGCTTAATAAAGGAGTAAAAGGACTGTAAAAGAAAGCAGAGCTTATTTCTCTGGTTTTACTCAGTTCTTACCGTGTAGTTCAACAAATAACCCTCTGTAGAACATCCTACTGTAAGTACCATGTAAAACACTGTGTAACTAACAGAACTTTCTGCTTAATAAAGGAGTAAAAGGACTGTAAAAGAAAGCAGAGCTTATTTTTCTGGTTTTACTCAGTTCTTACCATGTAGTTCAACAAATAACCCTCTATAGAACATCCTACTGTAAGTACCATATAAAACACTGTGTAACTAACAGAACTTTCTGCTTAATAAAGGAGTAAAAGGACTGTAAAAGAAAGCAGAGCTTATTTCTCTGGTTTTACTCAGTTCTTACCATGTAGTTCAACAAATAACCCTCTGTAGAACATCCTACTGTAAGTACCATGTAAAACACTGTGTAACTAACAGAACTTTCTGCTTAATAAAGGAGTAAAAGGACTGTAAAAGAAAGCAGAGCTTATTTCTCTGGTTTTACTCAGTTCTTACCGTGTAGTTCAACAAATAACCCTCTGTAGAACATCCTACTGTAAGTACCATGTAAAAACACTAACTGTTACACTCCCCAGGCGTGGGTTAGGCTATAACAGTTTGCGACCCCGGGTGAGCAGGGCCTAGATCAGCTGAATACAGGATACAGAGAAGACACAGTGAGACGGTGTTTCCAGTGAGTTCTCAGCTTAATCTCTTTATTTAACAACATACACAAACTAAACCACTTTTACTTTGGTCTCTTTTCTCTTTCTTTTGCAGTTTCACATACACATTGCATCTCATCTGCATTTTACATACATTCACAGAGAATCCTTTTTTTACTTTTTTTCAGTTAACAAAACTCTGTATATCACAGTACATATTACCTTTACTTTTTAATCAGCAAACCCTCTTAATACTGTTTCTACAAAAAAAAAATATATATATATATATATATATATGAATATAAAAATACTACTCTATATTAATACATTTACATATGCATACATATACCAATACTCAAACTTCTTTCATATTAACACACTACATTACCAAAAACACCTTTAACTTTTACTGAGCACACTAACTACATCTTAGTGCTTTTAAATCTCATTTTAAGCAGAGTTTCTAATATTTGTATCTGCATAGAGTGTATAGAATTGACCAAAGTATAAAACAATTGAACAAAGTGTATAAAAACATGATTACTTAGAGAAACCTTAAACTGTAGCTTATCTAGCTGTAATAACTCATTATTGTGGTTGGCAGAGGCTCTATATTTACTTTAACAAGGCCAAACTGGCTCTTAAAAAGAGAATAAAATTGACTTGACTTTTAATATGTATTTAACTAACAGCGACTGCTAATGCTAGCGTAAATGTATAGAGAAACAATAGGAATGACGGCGCGAAATTAGCCCGAGCTACTTTGAGAAACAGCGACACACGGGCACAATTACCGAGCGAAAATAGCTAAAACTAGAGCGCGAACACACGAGAGATAATTACAGGCTTAAACACGGTTATAGAGCGAAGTTAGCGACCGAAAGAGCGAGAGGAATAACAGCGCGGAGCCGGTAAGGCGCGCGGTTAGCGGGGGCAGTGGCTAATGCTAGTGGCAGAGGCAAGAGCGCCGGCCAGGCGCGCGGCTCGCGGGCCGCGGGAGTGAATGCTCCCCGATGCTCAGCGTCCACCAACACACAAGACCATAGCGGCTCATATTACACAGCAAAACCTTTTAACGAACATATACACTCAAATATCCCTCTTATAGTGCTTTGGAAACATTTATACTTGCACAGTTCCACATATTTCCCCACCTGGATACAGAGAAGACACGGTGTCCCAGTGTGAGTTCTCAGCTGAATCTGAGACCCATCTCCTGTTGCTCACCTAAGCCACAGCCTAGCGCCCGCCCCCTGGCACTGCTCCCCCTACAGGACTGGATGTTTCACGTTTCACATAGAAAAACCCATTCAGAAACCCAAAAGAATATATATTACATGGTACTTACAGAAAGTTGTGTCACATTTAAGTAGTTATTATATATATATATATATATATATATATATATATATATATATATATATATATATATATATATATATATATATTAAAATATATATAATAACTACTTAAATGTGACACAACTTTCTGTAAGTACCATGTAAAACACTTTGTAACTAACAGAACTTTCTGCTTAATAAAGGAGTAAAAGGACTGTAAAAGAGAGCAGAGCTTATTTCTCTGGTTTTACTCAGTTCTTACCGTGTAGTTCAACAAATAACCCTCTGTAGAACATCCTACTGTAAGTATCATATAAAACACTTTGTAACTAACAGAACTTTCTGCTTAATAAAGGAGTAAAAGGACTGTAAAAGAGAGCAGAGCTTATTTCTCTGGTTTTACTCAGTTCTTACCATATAGTTCAACAAATAAGCACTTCAAAAAGAACAACATACAACTTCAAAACAAAACAGAACTGTTTACTGTTTATTATTTATCTCTTTTTTGACACAACCAAGCATGCATTACTGAACTTATATATATACAATGAAAGCTGAGGACAGCTTTTATTGGGGTAAGCAGCTTGCGGGCAGGAGCTTGCCTTCGCCCCCTTGACCCTTCCAAGCCACTTCAAATTTTCTATTTCTCTGATCTTACTATGTATAGGTACATGTTTGAGTAAAATGAACACTGTTATTTTATTCTATAAACTACTGACAACATTTCACCCAAATACTAAATAAAAATATTGTAATTTAGAGCAGAAAATGAGAAATGGTCAAAATAATGAAAAAGATGCTTTAGTGCTTTCAGATCTCAAATAATGCAAACAAAAGCAGTTAATATTAATTTAGAAACAACTATAATAATGTTTTAAGATTTCAGAAATCAATATTTGGTAGTTTTAATAACCCTGATTTTTAATCAGTTTTAATTTATATATATAAGTTAAATATATATATATATATATATATATATATATATATATATATATATATATATATTTTTAACATGTAAGACCTTATTCTACAAATTATGTTTAAAAAGGGGGTAAATACACATATTCAACACTTTATTCTTATGGTATACTTTTTCACCCTTAAACCTTGTAACATGCTCTAATGTCTTTAAACACATTATCATCATGTTACTGGGGTTAGTACCTCACTCTTACCTGGTTATTACCTAGAACCTGCAAGATATTTCAGGGTAAGGAGACTGTATTGGTACTTATCATCATGTTACTGGGGTTAGTACCTCACACTTACCTGGTTATTAGCTAGAACCTGTGAGATATATCAGGGTAAGGAGACTATATTGGTACTTATCATCATGTTACTGGGGTTAGTACCTCACACTTACCTGGTTATTAGCTAGAACCTGTGAGGTATATCAGGGTAAGGAGACTGTATTGGTACTTATCATCATGTTACTGGGGTTAGTACCTCACACTTACCTGGTTATTAGCTAGAACCTGTGAGATATTTCAGTGTAATTAAATTGAACTGTCTGGTTCTTACCATCTTGTTAACCAACATAATTACCTAGTACTTTGGACTTTGTACCACCCATGTACCTGTTTATTACCTAGTTCCATTTCAGTGTAATTAGGCAAGACTTTTCTGGTGCTTACCATCTTGTTACCAAAAATAATTACTTAGTACTTCCGAGTTTGTACCTCACTATTACCTGGTTAATACCTAGACATTTCAGTGTAATTAGGCAAGACTTTCCTGGTACTTACCATCTTGTTACCAAAAATAATTACTTAGTACTTCCGAGTTTGTACCTCACTATTACCTGGTTAATACCTAGAACTTAGGGTACTGTAAAAGAAAGCGTTACCAATATATTTTATTGAGATTTTAAGTGACAGACAAACACAAAATATTGCATAAGTGTGAAGTGGAACGAAAATGATACATGGTTTTCAAAATTGTAATTAAATAAAAATCTGAAAAGTATTCAGTCCCTAAGTATATATCAATATTTAGTGAAGCCAACATTTGCTGCAATTACAACTGTACTATTGATCAGCTAGAGACTTGATGAGATTTTTGCCCATTACTCTTTATAAAACAGCTCAATCTTGATGGAGAGTTGGATGGAGGGTGTTTATGAGTGTCTGTTCAAAGGGTATGAATACTTTTGCAAGCCACTGTATCTCTGTCTTTCTCCATATATCTGTATTTCTGTACTTCTCTGTTTTTTCTGTCTTTCTCCCTTGCCCACTCTATTTCTGTCTTTCTCACACTCACAAATTCCATTCTCTTTCTGTACCTCAACAACCTATATTCCTTCCCTGTCTCTCTCTCTACCTCAACCTCACCCACTCTCTCTCTCTCTCTCTCTCTCTCTCACACACACACATACACACACACAAACTGGCCTCTTCTCGTCTCTCCGGTCTGTGGACAGGCCTGGAATTTAGGAGAAAATAGCAGCGTGGCCTGTCCCTTCTCCAATAACGCTGCTCAAAGAATGTGAGCTTCTGAGGCCAGTCAGGAAACCCACAGCCGCGCACCACTCTGAATGTGTTTGTATGAGAGAGAGAGAGATAGCGAAAGGAGGAGAGTGCGAAAGAGAAGGAGAATGAGAGAGAGATAAACAGAAAGCCAGCGTGGAGTTTGCTACTGTTTCATGTCGGTGGGGTTATCGCTCACTAACGCAGACCTCCACAGCCTGTCAACCAAGTTGCGGGTGGGCTTGCCTCCCTACCATCAGCAAGTGGCCTTGGACTGTTCACACATCTGCTCCAGATGTGGGAGATGTCTGTTGGAGATGAAGGCGGGTCATTTCTTTTGACAGGAAACAGTGTGTAGCATTGTGACAAGATAAGACAGACCCTCCTCTGATCCTCTGATCTCACGCATGGAAGACCCTGAGTGCACACCTGAGATCATACACCTTCAGCACTGTGGTCGACGTACATTATTCTCTGCCAACCCTCCGTGACTCCAAAGCGCTCCAGAAACTGTCAGATGCACCCCTCCCCCTCTGAGGCACACACTCAACTGCCCTTGTTGTAGCCCTGCTCTCCCTGGATCAGAGTGCTGCGGGATTAGCATGAGCCTGTGAGGATTACTGGCTTTAACTGCAGCGTGTCTCACCTGGACAGCCGCTCACGCCTGCTGAGATACACACAGAGCTGTCAATCAAACCCTGCAGCCATCGGGGCCTGGCCCAGCTCCAAACACCCACTGCTCACACCCCCAGTGAAGCACTGATCCAGGATGAGGGTGGGCGGAACGGCAGGGTGGGTGTGCAGCCAGCGGGGCCGTCGGGGCATGTTGCAAACCCACACACTCACAAGTGCTTATTAGGAGCCTCCCACTCTTAAGTGCTCACTATTGTTCTTACTGATGGATGACTGTGCTCCTTAAAGAGGCTGTATTCATGCAGCGTCACCTGACATCCGCTAAAGAGCGGCCGTATTCACTCTGGATTGTGGAGATGTTTTAACCTGTATAAATATAGAGGATTAGGTTTAACTGGTGAGGTGTTATAATTTAGTGATTGCTGACAACAACTGCAAATGCAATCCAGTATGAATCTACAACGTCTGTGCATGTCTGACAAGCTATCATTATGTAGGGAATTATAGTACTATAAAGGTAATCCTCTTTGAATTAATCTCAATAAAACAAACAAGCAAAAAAAAAAAACAACCCAGACTATTCGTTTAGCACAAAAAATGTCATAAGTGATAAGTATAGATGTACAAAAAAAGGGGCAGCCGAGGCCTAAAGGTTGGAGAAGCAGGCTTGGGAAGGGTTTGGGTTTCAGGGAACAGGAGGACCAGGAGGAAATAGGGGTGGAGAGGGCGTGAAGGAACAACGCTTTCTCCTTCCTCAACAATCAAGGCTAACCTCCAGTTGCACCACTGCCCTGGGTGTGTGTGTGTTCTCTCTGACCTGTTCACTGGTGTGAACATGTGTTTTGGGTTAAATGCAGCAGTTGAATTCTGTTCTGTTTCCATTTCTAATTTAGATTTTTTTTTTTGAAGATTGATTGATTGAACATAATAAATAAAACAGTATGATATGTCACATACATACATATACCTCTTGACAATGTAAAAATAGCTTGTAATATCTGCAGCATGAGGTTTTGCATTTCTGAAATAAAACACATGCAGCATATGTTGTGCTACGTCCCATACCTCTATACCCCACAATATTCCATACCATGACAGCCTTTGACTTTGAGTTTGGATGGTGCTTTTTGTCTCTACTCCAGAGCTCACAGCATCCGTTTCTTCAAAAAACGATCTGAAGTACTGATTTGACTGACCACTATACACATTTCCACTGTGTGATGGTCCATCCCAGATCCCTCCAAGCTAGAGCGTAGATCAGGCCAAAAATATCCAGCCCATCCCGGCCTGAGCCTGTGCACGTTATGCCTGAGCCCGCCCCGCCTCATACACTGTGATTTTCAGCCCGTGCCCGATTTAAAGCTTTATATAAGATAAAAATAACATAAAAAAACAGGTGCCTACCTCTGAGACTATTTTCTTGAGCTGACCCGTCCCGACACAGCCACAGGATAGTGGTGGGATATCTCAGCCCCACCCAGCCCGAGTTCTGGTCAGGCCTTGGGTTGGGTTCCGACAGAGAATCTAAACTCTACTCCAAGCACACAGAAGTCAATGGCACTTTAGGACATGGTTAATATAAGGACTTTGTTTTGCAAAATCGGTTTTAAGTAGCATTTGTGAATTTAACTCTTTTTTGTAGTACTAGACAAACGTTTGCTGCAGTTGCCCATGTGTGTTTATTAGCTATTGTTGAGTGATGGTTCATGATGCAGTGCTGTCTTAGGGATCGTACATCACTGGTATTCAGCTTACTCTTGTGTCCTTGCCCTACGTTCCTAATCACTAAAAGTTCCTCTTAAAATGTCACTAAAGAAAGCACTAAAAAACACTAAAATTCCACCTGATTACTTGAATCATTTTATGGTATAATGAAGTGGAGGGAGAAATGTGCAAATCCTTTATTTAATTAACATTTTTTAACATTTATTAATTGTCACAGGCATTGTTTAACAAGTCATATTCTCTGCCCATCTCTGCTCCTCTAAATGCTTTTTTTTTAATCAAATCATGATTATAGTCACTTGTAGACATCAACTTGACGAAATAAGGAAATCACTTCAAAATCAATATTTACGTGGGTTTTTATTATTTATACTGTCCCATTTTTTATTAAATTGGGGTTGCATTAACTCACAGATTCTTATCAATAGTTTATTTATTTAACACTGTTTTTTTCTAACTGTATGGGGTTTTGCATTTTGTTTTGTAGAGATACGTTGTGGTTGCCAAGCAACACCTAACTGGGAAAACTACATGCATGTGGCTTTTGACCATTTCTCGTGTGAAACTACTGCATGTTGACACTTTCGTAAGGAACATAGATTTCAAGATTTGATTTTAAGAAACAGAACTGGATAACAACAAAACATATCCATCACCTTTACAATTCTCTTAATTACAGTATTTGTGTTTTCTGTTTCAGTATGTTCGGCCATGTTGTTCTTACTGAGAGTTGTGATTTTTACAGGCTGTGATGTTTGATTCCATACAAAAATTACACAGATACTTTCTGAAAAGTATTAGTATCAGTTAGCCAGATCGCTTACAAATCAGATTAAAGAAGCTCCTCTTGTTAAACTAATCCAGTTTAAATACTGCTTTAAAGAATCCTTTGGACATTTAAACCTTCAGTATATAAACTTTGTGATCTTCCAAAATACCTGCTGTTAACATAATGTTTAAGTCCAAGGATGCTGGGAAGCATCTGCAGTTCATCACTTATGTTGTGTATTTCAGGTTAAAGGAGATAGAGATGAGTGAGTATGATGCTGCCACCTATGACCGTTTCTCTGGAGCGGTCCGTCGTCAGGTCCAGTCACTTCGGATCATTCTGGACAGCCTGCAGGTACATGATTCTCATCTGCCTCCACAAAGAAAAAAACTTTATTACTCTTAAGGGTGAAACTATAAGGGTGCATCATATTACTGAATACAGGTTAAAACATGCAGAGGCAGTGCATTTTATATAGCCTGTGTTTAAACTCTTTCAGGACTGAAAACTACACTATGGTTAAAGAGAGCGCAGAGTGTAAATCCCGCCCTTTAGTACACACTGATGTAGTTCTTAAACTGTTTATACCATGTATCACCAATGACCAAACTAAAACCTTTTTCCAGTGGTGTCACTGTGGTGTAAAATCGATTTATTGCCCAATTCTAGTAAACCCCACCCACAGAGCTAATAGGTCTACTAATAGGTCTACTGAGTACATTAACAAACTAATCAAGATGTTAACCCCACCCACAGAACACTAATATACAACTGACTACTGGTATTCAGGATGCTTTACAGCTCTGGAAAACATTAAGAGACCACTTCATTTTATTTTTTTAATCAGTTTCTCTGATTTTGTTATTTATAGGTATATATGTGAGTAAAATGAACATTGTTGTTTTATTCTATAAACTACGGACAACATTTCTCCCAAATTCCAAATAAACAAATTGTCATTTAGAGCATTTATTAGCAGAAAATGAAAAATGGTGAAATTATTTAAAAAGTTCAGACATCAAATAATACAAAGAAAACAAGTTCATATTTATAAAGATTTAAGAATTCAGAAGTCGATATTTGGTGGAATAACCCTGTTTTTAAATCACAGTTTTCATGCATCTTGGCATGTTCTCCTCCACCAGTCTTACACACTGCTTTTGGATAACTTTATGCCTTTACTCCTGGTGCAAAAATTCAAGCAGTTCAGCTTGGTTTGATGGTTTGTGATCATCCATCTTCCTCTTGATTAGATTCCAGAGGTTTTTAATTAGGTAAAATCAAGGAAAATCATATATTTTAGGTCGTCTCATTTTTTTTCAGAGCTGTATATGTCACACTCACTGTGTCAGTCACTTACTCACTTGGTCAACCTTGATCACTCCTAAATCTTTACATGAGGAGCCTGATATACAGTACCTTAATTTGCAGGATATTGTACATGATTTGCAGGCTCCAGGGAGCCACTATCAATATGTGTGAAAATCCTGTGAGTCACAGGAGAAGTAAGATGTCTTTTATTGACCAAGTAGGGTATCACCCACATAGAGTTATCAGTACTCGCTTCTATTCCAAAATCACACAACAGTACCCCTCTGACCCCGAGTAAACCTGAGGGGTAGAGTTGCTGCCCTAATGACCTCCCGGAGTGGACGTCCGGTAGTGCGGGCCACAATGGTGCACTGAAGCAGAAAGAGAGCTTACATAGAAGCTTTTTGGCCATCATTCATCATCACTCCTGGGGTTTCCCTGCGCAGTCTGAGGGAGGACTGAGGCAGCCGGATCGGGTTCCTCTCTGGCAGCTTCACACACAAACCCTGCTCCAACACCAGACATGTTTATGAGAAAACACTGTGACAGGGATTCCCACCTCACACACACACACACACACATATACTCTCACACACACTCTCCCTCTTCTTTCCCTCCCTTTCGTCCACTCTCCCATACACATACACACACACATAACCATGACCTCTTTCAATATGGTCTCCTCCTCTCTGGAAGAGTTGTATCTAATTTCACATAACTGCACATAACTGTGATAAGGAGTTTGGCAGCTGGCATGTGTTTGTGTGGTCTAGTCTAGTCAGGAGAGTTTGGCATTGTTTACTGCCAGTCCATCTTGTCCAGACAGGGCAATGCTAAAGAGCTGGGAGCTGGAGTTACCCTTTATTTCAATGCCTACACCACAGCTGTCTGTACTCATTCACTTCAGTTCAGTCTTTCATCCAGATCTATATATATCTATATATTTGTCTGTCTGACTATCTATCTATCTTTGTCCTTTCCATCAGTCAGCATTTACAGGCTTGGGACAATGGAACTGAAACACCTGTCATTTTAGTGTGGGAAGTTTCATGGCTAAATTGGAGCAGCCTGGTGGCCAATCTTTATTAATTGCTCATTGCACCAATAAGAGCAGAGTGTGAAGGTTCAATTAGCAGGGTAAGAGCACAGTTTTGCTCAAAATATTGCAATGCACACAACATTATGGGTGACATACATGAGTTCAAAAGAGGACAAATTGTTGGTGCACGTCTTGCTGGTGCATCTGTGACCAAGACAGCAAGTCTTGTGATGTATCAAGAGCCACGGTATTCAGGGTAATGTCAGCATACCACCAAGAAAGACCAACCACATCCAACAGGATTAACTGTGGATGCAGGAGGAAGCTGTCTGAAAGGGATGTTCGGGTGCTAACCCCGATTGTATCTAAAAAACATAAAACCACAGCGGCCCAAATTACAGCAGAATTCATTGTGCACCTCAACTCTCCTGATTTCACCAGAACTGTCAGTCGGGACAATAAATTATTGTTTCAGTTTCATTGTCCAACCCCTGTACATATCTAATAAAATAATATAGGAAGTCAATATGTGGTTGGTGTTGTGCAGTGGATAACACTACTACCTGCCAGTAAGCTACCACATTGTGTTGACTTGGGTTCAATTACCAGTTTAGGAGACTATGCTGCACTACACCAATAAGAGTCCTTGGGCAATGTAAGATAACATTAACATAAATTACCTTGTAACATAAATTACCTTGTAAGTCACTCTGGATAAGAGTGTTAGCTAAATGGCATAAATGCAAATGTAAATGTATTTTAACTGAACTGATGTAATATGTAAGAATATACACCATGTTATGGTTACTGAATAAATCTTTAATCTGGGTCATTAAATTAATAAAGTTATTAACATATATGTTAAAGCTGACTGTAAAAAGACAAACGTTAACAGTATAAATGATTGTGCAATGACTATTTGGCAAATGACAGGCCACTGTTTCCTTTTCTATTTATTTGTTGTAACTGCTTATTAGTGCTTTTTATAGTGTATTATAGTGTAAATAATAATTATTCATAGACTCATTTATAAACCATTTATGAACCTTTTATGAAGGTGCTTTCATTTAGAATACATGATGTCTGACACTGCATGCCGTGCTGTTAACCTATAGCCCATATTGTCATAAAGCAGCTTTAAAGAGATTCGGCTCAAGGTCTTTTATAAGCACCGGAGTAATAATTGCAACAGTGGAAAGTAAAAATAATTGCAGACTTACATTTCTACACTTTATATACATGTAAAGATGAATAGCATGCTGTTTAGTGCTACTCTAAACACTTAAATCCCCACTAGGTAGGATTTCCTTGATCTTTGACCTTTTTAAAGAAGTAAAATTACAGCTTGAAACTCACTGCAGCGCTGCATTAAGGTGTAATCGGAGGAATAGCGGTGCTCTCCTGTCTGTGCCGGAGCTCCACTGAGCTCAAACCAGACTCTGTAAGTTTTCCAAGGCGGCCGCGACCAACGCTCGCGAGAACTGCGACCTGCTTTCCGACTTTTAGTTCTAACAGTTCTACAAGGACTACTGGTTCATTCTTTACAAACTAACATACAGACACTCTGGCAGAAGCTGGAAAGAGACCGACTATGTCTGTGAAAGCCAGAAAACGAGAAAGAGAAACTAATAGTAGGGGGAGTCCCACGAGCACAAAATCTCAATCCTACCTAGCGGAGCTTTAAGTTTCTGTGTAGTCCTGAGAATGGGTCTTTAACTAATAAAAAATGTGAAACTTTTTGTGCTATGTTGAACCCTTTTTTGAAAGATTCTATAAACACCCATCTAAAAGAGGCTGTCCTTATATTTGAGAAACATTTAACCAGTCTAAAGAACCATTCAATTATTTATATGTTTTTATCAGTAGTTATCATTCTATACCAAACAATTGCTGTACTTATTTTATTTAAGAGTGAAGCTGACCGATGACAGCATGCGCACATCTGAGTATCACTGTGTGGTATGTGAGAGAGCCTTTTGATTTTGCAGAGGACTAAAAAAAAGGCACAAAAGCGCTTTGCTTTCAGAGGAATGTCCAGAAAACTGTAAAGCAGGAGAGCTAAACTGCATGTTTGCTTGCATGCTGTTGCTCTGTAATCATTGCACAAGCTGGCGTATGTTTTTTCCACCAGTCATTCTCCCACACTCTACAAACAACCCATACACTTCATATTTATTCATGTGTGAAGAGGAACATTCTTCTAAAAATACACTTCCAAAATTCAAACCATGTTAATGAGCAGCACACATTCAGTAGTGCTGCTGTTTTAACACCAGAGAGTAAGTGCAATATACATTCAGTTTAAAATAAAGTGAAATGGCATAGCTGTAAAATGTGACATGTATTAGGATAATAATCTCTTTTTCACACCTCTTTTTCTCTTAAGTATTTGCCACTTTTACATTTTCTGTATTTCTGAATATGTTTTATACATAAGTGCTTCCAGATCATGCAATATGATTTTTTTTAAATGATCATTTTATTTATTGCCAAAAAAAGCTTTGCTATCAGCAGCATCTACTAGTTCATCTCAAAAATTGAATATCAATAAAAAAAGTTACTTTATTTCAGTAATTCAGTTCAAAAAGTGAAACTCATATATTAAATACATGTATTACACACAGAGGGGTCTAATTTAAGCTTTTATTTATTTTTGTGTTGATTAGTATGGCTTACAACCAATAAAACCCCAAAAAATCAGTCTCAGAAAATTAGAATAATATATTAGACCAATTGGTACTTTTGGCAGTGTGCCAAGTCCTGCTGGAAAATCAAATCAAATCAGTTGTCAGCAGAGGGAAGCATAAAGTGCTGTAAGATTTTGTGGGAAAACGCTGCACTGACTTTAGACTTGATGTAACACAGTGGACCAACACCAGCAGATGACATGACTCTCCAAACCATCACTGATCATCAGTAAATTTTGAATTTCATTTGGAAATCAAGGGATTAGAGTCTGGAGGAAGAGTGAAGAGACGCACAGTCCAAACTGCTTAAGGTCTAGTCTAAAGTTTCCACAATCAGTGATGGTTTGGAGAGTCATGTCATCTGCTGGTGTTGATCCACTGTGTTTTATCAAGTCTAAAGTCAGTGCAGCACTTCATGCTTCCCTCTGCTGACAACTTTTAATGGAGATGTGAATTTCATTTTCCAGCAGGACTTGGCACACTGCCCACACTAGGGTTTTCATTGGCTGTAAGCCATAATCATCAACTTAAAGTAGATCACCCTGTGTGTAATACATCTATATAATATGAGTTTCACATTTTAAACTAAATTACTGAAATAAATTACCATTTCAGTGATATGATAAATATTTTTTGAGATGCACTAGTATATCATCAATGTACAAAACAACTGATTTTGCAACCTACAGCAGCAGCAACTGCAACCAAATGCATTTTATAACAGTATTCTGGCCATGTGTGACTGTTGACATGATTTTCTTATCATAGGGGCACTCAGCTTCAAAAAAAAAGATTCAAAGCTTTGGGTCAGAGTCAAATCAACCTTTGCTAGACAATTACCATGTTCAAACTGCTTAAAGATAATACTTCCGTGACCTTGTATAATGATTGCCAATGTCCTGCAAGCACCCAACAAATACAGTATTAAGCAGATTTAATATATCTAGACCTGTTAATGTCTTTAAATCCAGTTAGTGCAGATAAAAAGTGATTAAAGTGATTAAAGTGCAACAACTAGTTACAGTCGGTTAGAGCTCAAAATACTGGGTAAAGAGAAAGTACTGGGTGCAGAGAGTTCCACAGAGCAACAAGCTTAGGTACAAGAAAGTTTAATCTGTCTTGAATCCAACAATTAAAATAACACTTGGTTTTGAGTAGTGTAGTGTGAACATGGCTTTAGGAATTTATTTTACAGTCCTGCTATTACTGCAGCACTGTAAACCACACTGTTAAACCCTTTTAAACCATTTTACATATTATATTGGACAAATTACTTAGATTTGCAAGTTTGTGATTGCCTTTATATCAATATGTTCTTTCTCTGGATCTTTAAAATAAAATGTAATCCACTTTAGAGCTTTCTGAGTTATCACTATGTTAAAAGGCATTCGAGCATATAGAGGTATATTAAATAATGCAAGCAAGTCACATTGTGTAACAGCAATCTGCAGAGTAATATCCTAGCATTTGCTGAGCTACTTTGCACCTGGATCAGGGTCTAAACCTTCAGCGTCATCTTATTGTTCCATTGGTGAACCTCTAGGTATTTTCCTAGCTGTGAGAAATGACCTAGAATAGCCCGATGATCTCATCTGTTCCTGCGAGCTCTGGACTGTAGTAAATGTCTGGAGAGAATTACAGCAGCTCTGTGATTATTTACTCGCTGTTCCAACAGAAAGGCTGCAGCATTGTGTCTGTAGCTCTTTGTTCAGTGTTATCTGTGATTGAATGACGGGGTGACGCACAGGAGGGATCATGATCTAAATGGGAAGCACATGTGGAAATGCCTTCCTAGGTGTTTGTTGATGTTCTGCTCATTGTCCAGAGCTGCAGAGGGTAATGTGCTGTTGAGACTGCTTTAGATTGCCATTTATGTTTTATTGCTGGGATGTGGCTGATTTTCTCTTATCGCAGGGGATTTATTTAGCCTGTCTTTCACCTACTGTATACGCTCCAAACGAATACAAACACAAAATTTTCTTTTTACCTAGTTGAGTAGTTTTTGTCATAATATGGATGAGAACATTACTCAAATTTGGCTATACACTGTATACCAACTTTACCTCTTCACAACACAACGTGATGCTCTCAAACACATTAAGAAGGGAAGAAATTCAAGTAATTAACTCTTGACAAGTTCAGCACAGCTGTTAACTGAAAGCCATTTTAGGTGAACTACCTCATAACACCGACTAAGAAAATCCAGCCAAGACGTGCAAAGCTGTCATCTAAGCTTTGAGGAATCTAAAATATAAAACATATTCTGGGTTTGTTTAAAACTTTTTCTTTACTAAATAATTTCAAATTATTTTCTTCATTGTGTGGATGACTTAGTATTAATCTATAAGGCAGAAAATGTTTAAAGAATGAAAAGCTATATAAAGCCCTATTCAAATGTATTTAGAATGTATTTTAAAATGGATACATATGTGTACTTACCTTTGTCCATTTTTAAAAGTATTTCCATTTACTTCCAGAGATAAAATGCTTGTACAAGCACTTTAGCACTGTATGGGAGACAAGTAGTAAATCCAATTAAAGGATTATAGATTTATAATAGAAAAGCATTTACATTTATTTATATGTTGAGACATGCTGTATGTGTGTAGACATTGTATTTATGTGGCTTATGTAGTTCAGTTGTAGAAATTGTGATATTGTGATATCAGCTTTGTTTTGCACATCCGCACATTAAAACATTAACAATGTTAAAGAACGTCTTTAACAGAGATTTCAGTGACTGAAAATAGCCTTTTTGTCATGGACAGAGGGTCAAAAAGCAGACAAAAAAACACTGTTTTCCAAAATATCCTGATATTTGTGAGCAAGACCTTAATTTACCACTCAGATGTCTAAGGTTTATGGAGTGAAAGAGCATCATTAAAAACCTTTGGGATGAATTGGTTTGGCATTTATAATTCAAAACCGATCATACAACACTAATGCAGTCAAATCCTCACTGCAGTGTTCCAAAATCCAGTGTACAGTCTGTCCAGAATAGATTCTAGCCTAACGATTACAGTGTTTAACAGCATTTGTCTCTACTGTTTTTTTTCACAGGCTAAAGGGAAAGAGAGGCAGTGGCTGAAGAACCAGGCGCTGGGGGAGCTGGATGATGCTAAGATCATTGATGGCCTGACAGGAGAAAAAGCCATTTACAAGCGAAGAGGAGAACTGGAGCCAGAGGTGAGACACTACAGGGTGGAGTATTGTCTTTCTGTAGCTGTGAGAGCAGCAGAGCCCATGGGAGCTTCCCTCAGACAAAGAAAGTACCACAGATTGAAATTTCAGAGCCTTCACAAACTCAAGCACGTAATTGCTGCTAAGCTTGCAGTCATTCATATATCTGCTGACGTTCACACTTTTAACCGTCACTTTGGTCTCCAAGGCACTCCCCTCCTTGCTTTGATTATGACTCATATATCAAGCTGGACAGTAAACGGTGTACGTCACGCCCACAGAGGTCTACACACAAAGTAAACATTGTTATCTCTTTATACCATTCACTCCCAGACGCTATGGGATAGTGTGTAACTGACCTGTTTCACGCCGCAGCAGGATAATTTAGTAGATACTGTAGACGCTGTTAGAACTATAGCATGTGACATTTATCAGTAGCTGTGTTTACATGCATGTAAACGTATTCAGATGTTCAGAAACGTTCCCTGGTTTTCACTTGTTGCACCATACTTGTATGAAATAGGTTTTACATAAGGATGTGACGTAGTGATGTCATTTTAGAACAGGATGTCCGTAAATTTATAACAGATTAGAATCGGTGTGCCATATTGTATTGTATGCAATGATATCGCCAACATTTTTAAATATCATTAACATTATTATACCCTGAAATATCAAGCCATATCACCCACTCTGGATTATTACATTAGAGTACTACTTTTTTGCAGTTTTTATCAAAAGAAAAATTCACACTGTTCTCATTTCCCATTATATCTCTACTAGAGGCAAGAGAGACTACATCTGTCCAGTATCATTGATTTTACTTTTAATCCTGGATATATGGGTATATATGGAGTGCATTATTAGTATCATAACATTCTGGATTATTGATTTCTGTTAGAAGTCTGATAATTTTTACATTTTTATAATCTCAGTTAGGGTTGTGCCATGTCATATCGTATGCAATAATAAAATTTACATTTTATTCTGTATTTTTATTTTTTTATTATTTTTTGTCTTATTGTTTTGTCATATCGCCAAGAGTATTGTTATCGTAAAAAAAAAAAAAAAAAGTGATATCGTGGTATTATTTTAGGACCATATCACCCACCCCTACAGATAAGCATGGGATATGAAAACTTGGCTTTAATGACTGAGACAGGTATCCTGCCAACAGTGTCTTGTAACCACTAATAAAGTTTAAGAGGATGTTAACAATATTATTGCCTACTTGTAGTAATAATGAAATTTCAATTTAAAAATGAGTAACTATATGTTCATTAGAAATGGTTGATATGCTCCCAAAAATAATATCACGGTATTTCAGGGTATTTTTCCAATAACAATATTTTATGCGATATGAAAACACATACATTTTTCAAGAATATACTACTGCAACAATAAATCTTTAAGTTTTCTTAATTTATTACTTGAAAATAATATAATACTATAATACGAATTTCATACATGACAAAAAAAAAATAAAAATGTTTGTTGAAAATGTCTTGTAAACAGTAACTTACCAAGACTCTGATATTATATATAATAATAAAAATAGTGTAACAAAATCAAACAAATACATTAAATATTCTTGTTTTTGATAATATAATTTTCACAATATGGAGTTTTTCACTGTGTCCGTTTTTTGGCGATATTTTTTTGTGTTTTGTGAACAATATGATATAACACACCCCTAATTGCTCATAACACTTATGTAGGCTATAAGCAGCAATACACATTGACTGACCAGAGGCTGACAGAAGTGTCAACATTTTTTTCTGGCCTTGTGTTTTTGAGCAACTTACAACACTCGAAGATTGCTACAGCCTAAGTGTACTGAACATGTTAAGTTGTTCTTGATGCTAAGATTCTTTTCCCGAAACTGGGCCCAGATTAATGATTAATCCAGGAGTCATAATGTGATGTATACTAATATATTGAATTTATTTTTATTTACATGTTGTAACTGCTTATTAGTAGTATTTACAACCTAACTAATACCTAAATTATATACCTAAAACATCAAGCCTTATTATAAAGTACTACTAACATTGTAATTAATGTGTTGAGAATTTTGAGAATTTATTTTATTCATTTGTTCTACAGATTGTGAGAATCCACTGACACTTATTAACTATTTAGCTTTAAGCATGAAGTTGGAGCCTGTCCAGATGTGTTTCTGATTTTATCAGATGTGTGAAAGTGCTTGTTAAGAGCGCTGATGCAGATGACTGTCAATTTTTGTGAAACAGACAGTTTATTGCAAAATTCTTACAGGGTTAATATTTTTCTGTGACATTTCCAAAACTGTGTACTAGAACATAACAGATGCACTGTCTTGTGAGATACATACTTCAACAGTACAGGATTTTATCAAGAAGGAAGTTATTCAAATAAAAATATATTGTAAACTGTATGAGCATTGGGACAGGCCATTTGTTCTTATAAAGACAAACCTCTTACTTTGCTAGCTGTGATACAAACAGTTTTGTACAGAACACACTCCCAGTTTCTTATTGGGAATGTAATTGGATAGAGATGTTTACATGGCTCTTATTCTCTTATTTAATCACATTTTATGCATCTTAGCACGTTCTCGTCCACCAGTCTTACACACTGCTTTTGGATAACTTTTTGCCTTTACTCCTGGTGCAAAAATCCAAGCAGTTCAGTTTGGTTTGATGGTTTGTGATCATCCATCTTCCAGAGGTTTTCAATTTGGTAAAATCAAAGAAACTCATCATTTTTAAGTGGCATCAATTTTTTTTCCAGAGCTGTATTTAATGCAGGAGGCCCCAGACATATATCCTATCGGTCAGTACAGCACTCTTTAGCTTCCACAAAAGAACATGGGAAAAGTCATTGAGTACAATGTGTTTCTCACAAACCAAGTAATAATAATACACACAGTAATATATTTATTTTAAATGTTCATTTCTAAATTTTGCTGCTTTGGATTTAGGATTCAAAATAAAATCCAGTTGAAAATAAGAGTGAATGAGTTTAGGAATATGATGTATATTTTTAAGGGAGAAAAGTCAAAATAAATATAAGAGTTTAAAGGAAATGTGAGTGAAACAGCTTGATGAAGTAGAATGGTTGGCTGGGTGTTGTGTTTATGGTTGAAGTAGGGAATGTGCCAGTCTGTCAGGAATGTTTATATTAACTGCTCTGTGCTTAAGTTTTACTGCTTTTGTCTGGGTTTCCTCAGATTTGTCAGATTCTTTTCTTTCTCTTTGTTGACATTTGCTTTGCACGGCAGTTAAAACTGAGACAGTTCTGGGTGCTTAAAATCTTTAAATGTTTGGACACTTCTCTTCACTGTGCCCAGAGTGTTTGTTTTAGTAATGAACTGGATTAGGAATAAAAATGTTCCTGGATCTAGAATCTAAAAAAGAGACCTGCAGTGAAGCAAACAACAAAGTACATGCACTAAAATGATAGATACTCACTCATATCTAAAAAAATATTTTGTTTCTAACCACCTTTAGACACCCTAAAACTTTTCTTTTAACCTTGTCCTATTTTTATGTGTTATTATTCTTCATTGAAGCATTATTTCAGTTAGTTTAATTATTATTATTATTTTTTTTTATTATCCACCAATAATTGCAATAAATGATATTAGTGTCAAATTAAGCCACTGATTTAAGGGTAATTTAATAACATAATAATGCTAAGAAAAACATAATAGGCAACAATGGGTCAGCAAAAATGAAGTAAATAACATAATTAAAGGACTACATAATAATAATAATAATAATAATAATAATAATAATAAACTAAAATAGCATTAGTGACAAGCCTTTTATTATTATTAGATATACTATGTTATGTTACTGCTTAATATCCCTTATTGATTTTTTATTTAAAAATTTATATTTTTTTTATTTCTTTGATTTTTCTGTCAGCTTATTTATGCAGTTTCTTCATTTAACTAACCTGATTAAGCTCTGATTTGTATTTCTTTTCAATCTCTTTAAGTTAAAGTAAATGTGTGGCTGCTTTAAAAATAAGGATTACCCTCTATTTATTTCCAATTGATTCATGTGTAAATGTTTTTTGTGTTTAATGACCATGTTCTCTGTCTGTCTGTCTGTCTGTCTGTCTGTCTGTCTGTAGTTGGGCACACCCCAGCAGAAGCCCAAGCGTCTGCGTCTGCTAGCCGATGTGTCAGGCAGCATGTACCGCTTTAACGGAGTGGACGGTCGGCTGGAGCGCTCGATGGAGGCCGTGTGTATGGTGATGGAGGCTCTGGAAAGCTACGAGCACAAGTTTAAGGTGGGTAACAGTGTTTTAGAGGAGCTGGGGATGGATTATGGAAAGACAATGATGGTATACTGTAACATGTTCCCACCCCGCCCACTTACTCTCAGTTTGCATCAGGCTGCAAAACTAGCAAAAGACCAAACAGAAGTGAAAAGTGTATTTATTTACAGTACACTGTCTCCATACCAACGCACCACGGAAACAGCAGCTGTATTTACTTCCTCTGCTCTGCTGCGTAATGGGGGGGTATCCCGGCTGCTGACACACTGTGGTGGAGGTTGCTATTGGTAACAGGACTGATGGAGCTGAAGATATATTTACAACGGTCACACGTTTCAGTCAGAGTTGTGACTACAGTAACAGATATTCAGGGTTAATCCTCAGTGGTTCCTCTTTCTCACACTCTCTCTCATTCTTTCTTTCTCACACTCTTTTTATCTTCCTTCTGTTTTCTGTCTGTCTCTCACCCTCTCTAACCAGCTCTCTCTATAATCCCCTCACTCACTTTCTCTTTATATGTTCCTGTCTCACTCTCTCTCTCCCTCTTTAACCAGCTCTCTTTCATCCCCTCACTCACTTTCTCTTTATATCTTGATGTCTCACTCTTTCTCTTCCTCTCTAACCGTCTCTCTCATCCCCTCACTCACTTTCTACATATCTTGACGTCTCACTCTCTCTCTCCCTCTCTAACCGTCTCTCTCATCCCCTCACTCACTTTCTCCATATCTTGCTGTCTCACTCTCTCTCATCCCCTCACTCACTTTCTCCATATCTTGACGTCTCACTCTCTCTCTCCCTCTCTAACCGTCTCTCTCATCCCCTCACTCACTTTCTCCATATCTTGCTGTCTCACTCTCTCTCATCCCCTCACTCACTTTCTTCATACCTTGCTGTCTCACTCTCTCTCTCGCCCTCTCTAACCGGCTCTCTCTTATCCCCTCACTCACTTTCTCCATATCTTGCTGTCTCACTCTCTCTCATCCCCTCACTCACTTTCTTCATACCTTGCTGTCTCACTCTCTCTCATCCCCTCACTCACTTTCTCCATATCTTGCTGTCTCACTCTCTCTCTCGCCCTCTCTAACTGGCTCTCTCTCATCCTCTCGCTCACTTTCTCTATATCTTGCTGTCTCACTCTCTCTTTCTCCCTCTCTAACCAGCTCTCTCTTATCCCCTCACTCACTTTCTCCATATCTTGATGTCTCACTCTCTTTCTCCCTCTCTAACTGTCTCTCACTCATCCCCTCACTTACTTTCTCCATACCTTGCTGCCTCACTCTCTCTCATCCCCTCACTCACTTTCTCCATATCTTGCTGTCTCACTCTCTCTCTCGCCCTCTCTAACCGGCTCTCTCTTATCCCCTCACTCACTTTCTCCATATCTTGATGTCTCACTCTCTCTCTCCCTCTCTAACCGTCTCTCACTCATCCCCTCACTTACTTTCTCCATATCTTGCTGTCTCACCCTCTCTCACAAGCTCTCTTTCATCCCCTCACTTACAATCTCCCTATCTTGCTGTCTCACTCTCCCTCTCTAACCGGCTCTCTTTCATCCCCTCACTCACTTTCTCTATATCTTGCTGTCTCACTCTCTCTCATCCCCCCACTCACTTTCTATATATCTTGCTGTCTCACTCTCTCTCTCGCCCTCTCTAACCGTCTCTCTCTCATCCCCTCACTCACTTTCTATATATCTTGCTGTCTCACCTTTTCTCACTTTGTCCTTTTCTTGCCTTCTTTTCCTTTTCTCTGTCCTGTTATATACTGCTCTCTCTCTCTGTCTCACTTTCTTTCCTTAATTATCCCACTGTCTCTTCCTTTCCTTCGCTCACTATGTCCCTAACCCCCTTTACCCTGCCTTTTTCTCTCTCTCACCCTCTCTATTCACTCTTTCCTTGTGTCTCACACTCTTTCTCTTTCCGCTTCTGCTGTGTCTCTCTCATTTACTCCATATCCATCTCTCTCTCTCTCTCTCTCTCTCTCTCTCTCTCTCTCTCTCTCTCTCAGTGTCTCTCTGTCTGAAGCGTGTCCAGCTGCTGGCTGGTGTGCAGGATTCAGTGAATCACTGTGTTACTGGAAGCTGCTCCCCCGTGTAGCGACAGAAGCACAAAGCCGATCTGTTGTCTTTCTTTTTATTTCCATCTTTGCGAGTCAGTGGGAGTAGTAATGTGGAAGGTCGGGGGGATTGGGGGGGGTCTCGCAGGGTTGTATTATGTCACTGAAAATAAATGCAGAGCACAGAGCCGTGTTCTGTTCCTGAGCTTACAGAAGATCTAATTCAGCATGAGTCGAGGTTAACTGGGACTTAGATAAGTGGGGCGAAAGGAAGACAGATACATGAGACCACAGCGCGCATGTGTGTGTGTGTGTGTGTGTGAAGGGGACCACCAGACATTACGGCCCCATGCATCCCCTTACTGTCTTATATATGCATCCAGCTGCCCTTTCATGTATCTGTCTTGCGATGTCACTTACGTAAGACACATTATATAAAGCTCATCCGCTTCTGTGACAAGAGTGCAGCTCATGCATACATCTGTCAGCTGACACTTACTCTTTGACCCACTGTCAGAACATACCTGTAAAGTTGTCACATGAGTAACTTGTGGGAGAGCTTACGTGTTATTCTTCTGATCTGACAGGAAGACAGTGTTGAGTATGCACTGAGATTAGTCAGTTAGTTAATTAGATGATATTTAATGTTCTTTATCCTCCAAAATCTTCAGTTTGAGCTCAAGGTTAAGAATACTTTTACTGCCACACAAAAACCCTGTAATTACTCCTGTAATTACAAATAATGGGCTTAGATTAAGAGGTATAAATCTCTAGGCACCTCACAATTCAGTTTGTATTTATTTTGTGTGCTAATATATGATTATAAAACATTGATTATGATGCAGCCCCAAATCAGAAAGGTACAAAAAGTGCTAATAAAGACAAACATGCTTTTGTACATTTTATCTGACAAGAAATATCGTAAAATGTTTATAAACAATGTTTCTTAAAGAAATTTTGGAAGGGATTCACATATTTCGCCATCATGATATCATTATATAATTATTTCAAGGACAATCAGGAGGAATTTTGGTGTATATGTTGAACCTCCATTATCTATGATCCCCCAAATCTTTGTAAAGCACTGAAATGCAGAGCTACACCACCTAAAACCCTTAACACCTCCCTCCCCTCCCTGGGTGTGTTGATTATGAAAAAAAGTACCCCAACTTTTTAGGACAATACACCATGAAAAACAAAATATAGATTATTTTCACACATGCCATTAAAAATAGATTAAAAATGTCTTCATAGCTTGGAGTGCATCCTTCCAGGCATTGATAATTCTTGATTCGGCGCCATGCATACGAGCGACCGACAGCTCCATCGAAATGATATGAAGCATTGACAAAAAACACTGACACCTATAGATATGATCCGGAGTATTCCATCGACTGACTAGCATTTTTTACTGCTGTTACAGCACAAAGTAAAAGTATATTTGCTGCATTGAAAAGGCAAGGAAGGAGAAATAATTCAAATGAAAAATAAGAGCAGAGCATGAAGTATTTTAGTCTAATACAGCTAAGAGATCCGCAGAAATCTGATGCCAACAATCCTGAACTTTATCACAAAACCAAACGTAATGCAGAAAAGTGCCAAACTTCCCTGAGGAGCATAGCTTTTAATGCTGGGATTGGAATAAATGCACATGAAATCATCTTAGTGGTTTTAAATAAAATCTCAGAAAATTCTGGATCTTCTAAGACAAGATATTTGGACCAGACTGCACACAGCCCAAGCTGTTTATAAGAGGCTTTAATTAAAAAAGTATAAATCTTGGAGGCTGTGCAAGACTGGCTAATGGAATAGACCAATTCAAGCACTGGATGGGCAGATTAAAGTAGCAGATACCTAAAGAAAAAAGTAAATAAAAATTCTCTCTGATATCTTGGAAAGACATTAAGCCAATTTAATCACACATATCACCTAGAGTACAAACTCTGCTCTTCCATTGGGGACAGCAGAAAAGAAGCCTTATGTTAACCATGGGCTCTGAGGCTTCCGGGATGGAGTGTGAACAGTTTATTGTGATCAAATGAATCAGTACTGTGCCACAACATCTTTTAAGTGTTGTTAAAAGGAATGTAAAGATTAGAGTAATGTTGTAGTCAGTGATTTACATTCCAGTTTTTTTTAGAATTCATTTTCAGGCATGAAATGCAGAAATATATGTGTGTAAACAAATAATATGTATTTGAACAGACCAAGCATTAAAATATATAAGAAATATCCTGGTTGCATGCTGTCTGCAAAAATTACAAGTCAAAAGAAAGATTTTGAAACACTGCATTTGTTTGGGATTTGCATTTTCCATACTATCTCAACTTTTTCTGATTAGCATATTCTGATATTAGATTTTCCCTCGGTAGTCCAAATGTTGTGAGTAAAACTGCTAAAAATGCAGTTTGTATATCAAACCAACATGTTATCTAACACTGAAAATATAATTCTGAAACTGGTTATGAAACACTGTGGAGGGGTTTTTAAAAAAAAGAAAAAGACTAAAATAACCCACTGATTCATCCTGCACTTTTACATCTGTTAAGTAATCAGTAATTTGTGTAACTTCTGCTTCTTGTTTCTGTATTCTCAGTGTCAGCATGATGTACTTTATGGAAATTTTAACACTTTCAGACGTGCACACGAAATCAATTTTAAAATGCCAAATTTGTTCAGGTTTAGAGGTAATTTCTAAAGTGGCTTCTCTGTATATCCACTGTGCACTTTATTAAGATCTTTATTAATTGACTAGTTATTAATTTATTAAACTGTAGTGGGCTGGGAAAAAATCTTATTTTGGTGCTAAACATGTTAGTATATTTGCTAAAAAAAAACACATAATCAGATCAGAGCATCAGAGCATATACAACAACATTTTAGCAGAGTGTTAGCAGAGCCAGACCCAGCTTTAAAGAATGTTTTTAAATCTGATTTGCCAGGTATTACATCACTTCCTGTGTGCTACATGTTTACCGGTCCCCAGAAAACATTCAAAATGTTTAGAAATTTTAAGATTTCTTCTTTAAACACAATTGCAAAGTAAGATATGAGACATATCGATGATGTTTTATACAGTGACCACCATACCTTAAAGGGTTAACAAGTGGAAAAGTGTTTTAAAATGTGAAAAATGTGAACGACTCTCTTTTTATATGTTTGTTATTCTCTGGATGGAATTTGTAGTTGTTTGCATGTGTGTGTGTTCTTTCCATTGTACATGAAGATCACCTCTTTCCCCTTTCCTGTTTTTCTGCTCTTTAGTATGACATCGTGGGCCACTCAGGAGATGGCTTTGATATAGAACTGGTGAAATGTGACAAAGTGCCCAAGAACAATAAGCAGAGGCTGAGGGTTTTAAAGGTATGTAGCCTGCCTGTGCAGCACGTGCTCTCTCTCATGTTCTCTCCCTTTGTTTGTTTGTAAAGCTGTTTCCTGAGGAGCCTTTTTAGGAGAAAAGGCCGTTCTTCTGATCATGGGGGTGAATGCAGACAGATCAAATCATAACAGTTAATTCCGTGGTGATGCCGCATTCACGTCTAGTGAAACACTCTTAGTCAGGTTTAGATTTTGAAATTTATATAATCTGCAGTCCAGAGGTTCACTGCCACAGCATGCTCTGTTTAGCAATCAGGGATTTAAGATAATCTGATGAAGAGAATAAATAAAGCATGAGTAATCCACACTTTAGTCACACACCTGACAGTACAAGCTGATATTTTTAGTGACATCACTCAGGCTGTGGATTTTTTTTTTTTGTGGACACACCTCAACCAAACATCTGTAAACACTGCAGTCTAATATATTTTATTATTGTGATATACAGTACCAGTTAAAATTTGGACACCTCTTCTCATTCATTGTTTCCTTTGTTCTTTACATGATTTTTTGCATTGTAAATGATTTAATATTGAAGATATTAAAGCTGTGCAGGAACGCATGCAGAATATATTTTATAAACAAAAAGTGGTAAACAAACCAGAATATGTTTTATACTGTAAGATTTTTTTAGGTACCATATTTCGCTTTGATGAGGGAGAGTCACCTGGAATAGTTTTCTAAGCTTCTTGAATGAGTTCCTGGAGGTGCTGAACAATTGTTGCTGCTTTTTTTCACGCTGTGAAGCTCTAGCTCATCCTAAATCACAATCTCAGTTGATCAGGTTTAGGTCAGGGGTTTGTGGAGGACAATTTTTGTTTTTGTTTACGCCATATGTGCCCCTTAATTTCTTTAAAATTAATCTACAATGTAGAAAATAAATTAAATAAAAGAAATAAATATAATAAAATAAAAAAAACAATGAATGAGACTGGTACTGTACTTTAGGCATTTAAATAAATAAAAGTGTTATTATATGCTAGTGCTGTTCAAGTTTAAAGGTTTTAAATAAGTAGTAGGGCATTAAAAGACTGGGATTTTACAGTATTTTAAGTTGATGTTTTAATCTTGAGGCAGATAATAATAAATGTAAAAAAAATAATTGTAAACAGATAATTACACCATATTAATTAAGGGAGAACCTTCAGATCTGCCTACAGATTTATGGAAATTAAAAAATATATTTGCCCATGATTTTATTTTATTTTATTTATTATTTAAAGTGAAATGATGCTTGGTTTTATCCACTGCAGTATTATATAATTATTTTTTTTATTAATTCTGAAATTTTCATTAGTATTATTGGTTGAGATGGTAGCTTAACCAGGATTTAAACAGTTGTTGGAAACAGTGGCAAAGGAAAGAGAAACTGTTATGTAAAAGGCGTGTATTTTAGGTGTATTTTACGTAAGCAGTCTTGTTCAAAATTTGGAGACTTGTTTTTGATTTTGTACATGACAACAAGCAAACTGAACACATTGGGGGAAATAATGTTAAAACTTTGCACTCTGTCTCTGTCTGTGTCCCGTCCCCAGACCATGCATGCTCACTCTCAGTTCTGTATGAGTGGAGATTACACGCTGGAGGGCACGGAGCATGCTGTTAATCAGCTGGCGCGTGAGGAGGCAGATGAGCATTTTGTCATCGTGCTGAGTGATGCTAACCTGGAGCGCTACGGCATCAGTCCTGACCGCTTCGCCCGCGTGCTCACCAGCAACCCGCAGGTCCACGCCTTCGCCATCTTCATCGGCTCTCTCGGAGATCAGGCAGACAGGTGAGCTCATTTGTACCCACACACACACAGAGGCTACATTCACATTACAAAGTTCACTCAATTATTGTGTTTTCTTCAGATCGGCTTTTTAGATTACATCCATAAATGTAATGGATTGGATCTGTTCCTGAAACGTCACACGTGCACATTAATATTCCTACACACAATGCCTCTGTAGTTTTGCTGATGTGCTGGTGTTGTGCCAGAATCCATCTTCCTGCCAGAATCTGACTCCTCTTAAGCAATGTCCTGTTATTTGTTGTGAAGCAAAACTTCTTTTATAAAATAGCATATTTATAGTTATTTTAAATAAGAAACAACAGGAGACTCAAGAGTAATCCTACTGTCTGACAAATCTGCTTACATCAAGGAGAACTGGCACAAGCATATGTGTACAGGCAAAAAGATGCATAAAATCTAATCCAGGTCATAAATCTGATACATATCCAATCTAGGAATATACAGCTCTGGAAAAAAATAAGAGACCACTTAAAAATGATGATTGGTAAAAAAAAATTGAAACCCTCTGGAATATAATATAATCAAGAGGAAGATGGATGATCACAAGCCATCAGACCAAGCTGAACTGTTTGATTTTTTGCACCAGGAGTGACATAAACTTATCCAAAAGCAGTGTGTAAGACTAGTGGAGGAGAACATGCCAAGATGCATGAAAACTGGGATTAAAGTCCAGGGTTATTCCACCAAATATTGCTTTCTGAACTCTTAAAACTTTGTGAATAAAAACTTATTTGCTTTGCATTCTTTGAGGTCTGAAAGCTCTGCATCTTTTTTGTTATTTCACCCATTTCTCATTTTCTGCAAATAAATGCTCTAAATGACAAATTTCTTTATTGGAATTTGGCAGAAATGTTGTTTATAGTTTATAGAACAAAACAGCAAAGTTCATTTTACTCAAACATATAGCTATAAATAGCAAACTCAGAGAAACTGATTCAGAAACTGAAGTGGTCTCTTAATTTTTTCCAGAGCTTTATGTGAATGTGACTCAAATCTGAAAAAATCTATCAGATTTTAATGTATCAGATTTTAATACCACATATGAAAGTGGTCCAAATTTCTTTCTAATTGAGACACTTTTACCTGCTGTTTGAATGTAACTATTAATGCAAACAATTGGATTTGATTCATTTTAGCCTTTTAATGTGAATGTAGCCAAACACACACACACACACACCTTGAATATACACTCCATTGTTTGTCTGAAATTCATCAAGATTAAATGAGGCCACATTTGTAGAAAGCATTTGACAACAGTGTCCTAAATACTATGACTAAATTAAGGTCTGAGCATGTCGTACCCAGACTGAGCTATGTAGTGACATGGCTTTGGGTGTAAAAATACAAATGTTAAATTATATTGGTAATTACATCCTTAGGACTGATCTTTTAAGAACAACAAAAGAGAGCTTTGATATTTAATTATATATATATGCTTTTCTTCAGGCATTTTATCACTTTGTTGTGGCCTGTGTGGTTAAAAAGGCTCCTAAGGCTCGCAGGCCCAATGAAAGAGTGCAGCGTATTGACTCATGTAAATGGCCTGTTGTTTTGTTTTGCGGGGCGGCAAAGGCACATGGGAGGAATATGCCGACACGAGTGTGATGCCACTGCGGCGGTCAGAACACATTTTGCACGGCCTTAATCTGGGCCCGCACTGACTCCTCTCTTTTCAGGCCCTCCGTGATTTAAAGGGCAGCTCTTTCAGTACATGTGTCCTTCTCAAGGGACAGAATGACAGTAATGAATGGTCAGTGGAAAGGAAAAAAGGGGGCAGGGGGGTGAAAGGAGTGGGGCGTCACTCCTTTCCACTCTTGTAGCCCCCATTTTCCCCCCAACAGGCCTTTGTCCCAAGCCCCTGCCTCCTACAAAAGAGCCTGTGTGAATGACAGCCTTTGTCGACCCATTGAGGAGTAGGAGCTCACTTTGATTGCAAGCGAAAGCACATTTGCATTGGTAATGTTTTTTTCTGGGGGGTTGGTTTGGGCTGTGGGGGGGTCTTTTCTCTGTGTCCGACATCCAGGCTCCAGAGGACCCTGCCGGCAGGACGTTCTTTTGTAGCCATGGACACCAAGCAGATCCCTCAAATCCTACAACAGATCTTCACCTCCACCATGCTGTCCAATGCCTGAGCAGCCCCATCTGAAATACTGCCACCCATACTCCACTCTGGATCTGGGTGGGCGTTCTCCTGACCTGTACTGACGTCAAGGCCTCTCCAGCACTACACGTTCCAGTTTCTGCCACACAACTGTTTATATCTGCAGGGGAGGCTATGATGGTTGGGTTGGCACATTTAAAATTTTAACTGTTAATTTTGAACTGCTTAAACTGTAGCCGCATAAGGCATATTATCCAGTAACATCCTGAAGTAAAAAAAAGAGGTTTAGTCAAGACTGTTCAATGATTCAATAATTTATTGATGTGTTATATTAATTTACTGCTGTTGCTGTTAGTTTACTGTTGTTGTTTTTGATAATTTGCTGCTGTTAATACATTGAATTAATCTGGACTGTTAATGTGTTCATTCTTTTCATTTGTTTGGTCTATCAATCTAAAACACAGCATTCATATCCAACTGTAATGTCTGACCTTTCACCCTGTTATAAGAGATCAGTATTGCGCAAGCCCTGGTGTTTATCTGGGCTTTCCCAGGAGCCTCTCCTCACCTCGTGATTGCAAAGTGGACACATCCTGTGAGGGAGAGGCTGAGGGAGAGAAACATCCCACCCCTCCTTCAGTCACCCACCCCTGAGTATGTCCCATAAAGCTCTCCTTCTCATCTAGAGAAACAAGAACCTCAAGTGCAATTTTACACCACGTTCCTGAGCCACGCCACCTCCAGTGTCCAGCAACGTGCTAGCTTCAGTGCACCTCATCATCTTATCATCTTTCACACCATGAGAAGGAAGTGATTGACAGCGTGAGGCATGAGTCTCTTATGATCTGCCTGCCATGAATACTTTACTTGGCGCTTGGCGTCGGTGCAGGATTGGAAACAGCAGTTCACGTTAAAGGGAAAAGCAGCAGCAGCTCACTCACTTCACTAGCCAGATAAAGTGTGTGTTGTTTTGGCAGACAGAGCTGAGGGTATTTTTACCTCTCTGGATTACATCCCTCTGCATGTCCTGTTTTTTTAATGAACTTGAGCGAGCTTTTTTTTTTTTTTTTAAACCCCTCCACTTCCTGTCTCCTCTGACCTGTTGGCTTTAGCGGTCGGCAGTAGCGGCGCAGATTGGAATGTTGCCACCCTGACCCTTGGCATTCCCCACATGACTGCATGCACTACTTCATTGCCGCCTGCGTAGGTCCCGCAGTCCCCTCCTCCCCGGCCCAGAAATCCTCGGCTCTTTCGGGATGCGTGTGTGTTTCCTGTGCGTCCTGTGCTCAGTGTATGTCAACAGAGCGGCCCTTTTCCTTCCTGCGCTGCTGCTGGATGCTCTGAAGCCCCAGCCGGGCCTCCACGCACCTCTCCACATTTCTTCTTCAGGAGGGCCACAGGATTCCAACTCTTAGGCTCCGGCTGCACCACAGTGGTCGGGTGTTGCTGGGGAGAAAGTAGGATTGTAATTTATAGGTGCTGGCCAAGTAGTTGCTGTGGAGAGAGAATGAGAGAGAGACAGAAAGAGAGAGAGAGAGACAGCAGGTGGCAGGAACAGGGAGTGTGTGTGTGTGTGTGTGTGTGTGTGTGTGTGTGATGGAGGAAAAAGATGGATTTGGCTGCTGGTCACGTGTGTTTTCATACAAAACAGTGGGTTGTGTGTAGTGGAGCAGCTCTGCAGTGCATTTAAGGGCAAAAACCCAAAGAGGAAGAGAAGGAAAATGTTTGTTAGTGTGTGTGTGTGTGTGTGTGTGTGTGTGTGTGTGTACAAACATCTGTGGATAAGCCACTACACTTGCCAAACGCAAGCTGAATTCATTAGTCACTATTCTAAGACTACCACTGTTCATACTTCATAGTAACTGCATAGATTGGTTTAACTCTATACAATGCATTACATTCTTCAAGATCCACTCAGATGTTTCCAGAGATTGTTTCATGGATGTATGATGTGCTTACGTACATGGTCATATCCTGTGATTGTAAAATGGTCTGTTAATAGAGATTAAATCAACTGTCTACTGAGAATTTTAAAAAAAAGAGATCAAATAAAGCTTCACAATAAGCACTGTTGTCTTCACTTGACCTCTGGGAATTAAAAGGAAAAGGTGGGAAATATGACTGGAGCTGCATTCTATACCTTTTCATCTTTAGCAGCGCCCTGCTGACTGTGTTATGTTTGATATTTGAAGCACAACCAGTATTTTTCCTCTACAGTTTTTTAGTATCAGTGAAACTAGGAAGAAATGCCAGCAGGGACAAACCAAAAGTAGCAGGTACAAGTTTATTTTTACACTTACATTAATATTTGAAACAAAATAAAACATTCAGCATCACCTTTCACGCTTGGTATCAGTTAACTTACTGTATTTTTTGCACTATAAGGTGTGCACATTTTACCAGTCAGGTTGTAAGAAGCAGTTTCAGTTTAGTTCTCCAGCAGTATTAGCATTAGCTGCTAACCGCACTAAGTGCTAGCTCTTTGGCTGTCCAGAGGGTGAGTATTATCGGGCTGTAGCCTGCTGCTAACCCTGGCTAGCACTGGTGAAACAACGTTAGCATTAGCCGCTAACCACAGTGCTAGCTCTTTTGCTGTTCAGAGGTGAGTATGTCAGACTGTAACCTGGACATTTACCATGTTAAAAGAAGCTACGTGGGACAAACCGCTAGTTAATATCGTCCTGGCTCAACAGAACCCTCAGGGTTCTTCAGTGTAGCTCTGTCAGGTGGCATTAGCCGCTAACCGATTTAGTGGAAATCTGCAAATCTAAGGTTTCTGTAAATAAACGAAAGCATTTTACTCACCCAAATAAACAGTTTTCAGGAGAAAAATCTGTAGATTTAAATCCAGCGCTCGTTTGACTTGTCTAACTTGTTTTGTTTACTTAGCTTAGCTTTACAGACCTCCTTATGCGCCTTAGCTTAGCTTTACAGGTCTCGATATGCGCCTTATGTATAATAACAGACCATAAAATAGACGTTTATTGATAGTGTGCCTTATAATCGGGAGTGACTTATAGTGTAAAAAATATTGTAGTTAACAACCTTCAGAAACTGTTTTTTAATTTTTTTCAAGCTGAAAAACACTGTTAAAAAAGCTGTACAGCTGTATAGTTTAGTAACTTTAGCTAAGCTAGCTTAGCTGTGGCATTTGCTTGTTTATCTGTCTTTCACTGTTTAAATTTTTAGCTTAAATTTAATATACTACTGTCAAAACCTTGTAGCTATGGCTCAGTGAGAAATTAAATAATGCTCATATGGTGAGTCATAAGGTACTCAACAAGTGTGTCAACAAGCAGATCTGGGGAGCCATCGCATACAACATGGTTTTGGTTGGGGTGGAAGGGTTGGACAGAGTGTGGACCACTGACAGCTGTTTTTATGTAAGAATAGTGGCGTCTCTGACTGTGTAGCATGTACAGTAAGTAGCACAAGCCATCAAAGCCTTTTCACTGCCGTTTCATAGACAGAAGGGCAGTTTTGCCTTATTTTGCGTCACTTTTTCCGTCTGCTATGGAACAAAATGAAGGATCACCAGTTCTGTCGACTGCCTTTTACTGTCCTGCCCCAGGGCTATTCCATTACATCTACCTCCAGGATGGTTATGATTATAATTATATAGCGCAGTTAATGCACACTTCTCCGCTTTCTCTTAAGCCAAGCTCTGAAAATATATACCCATTATTTCTTTACTCTTTTCCCCTCTTTCATCTTCCTTTCCTCGCAAGTCTCCATGACTTTGCCATCCCAGTGAGAATGACTACAGTGAATGGAGTCTGGAATTATGTTGATCATTTGTCCAGATAAGCTGAATGTGGTGCATAGTACCCTGAGCTAGTGGTTGCTGTTTAATTGCCACTGGTTTAAACTTTATCGCTTGCAGTGCAGCTTTTGCCTACTCTGAATGACCTGGAGTATCTGCCTGCTGGAGTGGTGGTGAAGTACAGAGTTTATGGCTAATTATTTACTTAACTCAAGTTTGCCAGTCAAGGTCAGTCTTCAGAATCCTGGCTGTCAGCATTTTATTACTAAAGCAAATTATGTGAAGAGTTTAACATCTAGTCATGCATTCTGTTGTTATTTTAGGAATGCTCCTGATATTAGTACAAATACCAAACAATGTATGTATTATATAAAACAGAAAATTGTGAGTTTATTTGTCTTAGTTCAACAATTTTATTTTTTTTCATTTACAAATTCTGAAACAGAAGTTGGGACTGTATTAAAAATATTTTTCTTTTACTTTGACTTTTATTTCACTGCTGACAGTAGGAACCCAAGACATTTCATAATTTATCTGGACAAATTCATTACATTTTTATTGTACATTCATTCCTGCATTTCGTGCTTATGGAACATTTGAAATAAAGTTGAGACGGTAAAGCTAACCTCTGGAATATATTCAAGAGGAAGATGGATGATCACAAGCCATCAAACCAAGCTGAACTGCATGTTTTTTTTTGCACCAGGAGTGGCATAAGGTTATACAAAAGCAGTGTGTAAGACTGGTGGAGAAGAACATGCCAAGATACATGAACACTGGGATTAAAAACCAGGCTTATTCCACCAAATATTAATTTCTGAACTCTGAATTCTGAATGAATATGAACTTGTTTTTGTCTTTGCATTATTTGAGGTCTGAAAGCTCTGCAACTTTTTTGTTATTTCACCCATTTCTCATTTTCTGCAAATAAATGCTCTAAATGACGATATTTATATTTGGAATTTGGGAGAAATGTTGTCAGTGGTTTATAAAATAAAACAACAATGTTTATTTTACTCTAACATCAGAGACAAAATCAGAGAGACTGATTCAGAAACTAAAGTGATATCTCTTTTTTTTGTAACAGATGTTTAATGCAGCTGTACCAAAATCTCTGCACAAATCCACCAGTACACAATAGCATAGGAGTGTTTACTTCTGTGTTGCATGCTTCTGATCCTTTGACTGAGATGTTTTGGCTCTGTTGTGTCAAGACTGCTTGACTAAAAGGTGACTAATACACTTTACTTCACTACTGCACACCTGGTAGTGCTATTTTACACCTTTGTAGGCTATGTTGAAAATACTAATGTCTAGACTTCTTGGAGATCATGACAACCATGAGCAAATGTTTATTTTCACAAGGTCATGTCTGTGTATCCATGCCATTGCCAGCATGTACTACCTGTTGCCTTTGTTCAAGCAGGAGCATGTGAAGTTTCCTCTTGTGTGTGTCAGGGCCTCATTACAGTTGCCCAAGTGCCTGTGAAGAGACCACAAATGACAAAGACCTCTGCTTTACTGCTGTGATGTTCATGAGCGCATGTAATACCATGCTGCGGTTCTGTCATTTTCCCAGAGGAAGACGGTTATTTTGACACATAATTACAAAGCCGCTTCCCCTGTCAGTGTATAGATCTGACCTGTATTTGTGGACTGTCATTTCTCCTCTGCTCTTTTTTTCTCAGTAATGAGAGATTGATCCACGTGATCCATGTGATCCACAGATCATGTGACTGCGTTGTGACTCTGTATTGTGTAATGCTGTGTTGTCTCCAACAGTTGGAAGAATGTGACCTCGGCCTGCACTCTGTGTTTCTATATAAAGATAGGGCCAATTGCAGCCCGCAGAATGATATTTTTTGCCCCGCTACTTGAATTCATATTTTAGGGTTAGAAAGACGCATCCTATCCCTGTCCGCTAGCACAACGCATCCTATTCATTTCAATGAAGAGAGACACAAAATGCAGGCTAGGTTGGGTTGGGTTGCGTTGGGTTGCGTTGAACACAGACCCCCCCGCCCTCCAGCGAAAAAGTTCAGCAGAGCTCAACTTTATTCAAATTAATCCAGCCGCTGGGCTGCCTCAAGCCAATCAGGGAACAGCAGGCTGCAACTTCACACACACATAAGAGCCTCGCACACACAGAACAGGCATCTTTCAACCACGAAAGAGGAGCCGAAAACTGCGGAATATGGATTTATAGAACTATAGATCACAGTGAGGTTGATTAAAAATTTAAAATCCTAAACTTATGATTGACCACATCTGTTGGTTTAATTGAATTCAAAAACGTCACGGATACGCCCATACGGCGAGCCGCGAGATCCGGTGTTCTGTCGAGTTGTGCTACCCTGTCAAACCGTGCTACACTTTTGTGTATATTTAAAGGTGAAAATACAAAAGAATGCCATTATATTAGAGCATGTTTCCAGTAAGAAGTTCATGTACTATTTTTGGATAGCCTAAATCACAGTATCGGGGTAAAGTTATGGTAGTAAGTGTTTATTATAATCTGTTTTTGTATTTTTTTAGATAATATTTTCATTATTATTATTATTATTATTATTATTATTATTAATTGCCATTACATATTGACAGTGTAATGATAGTGAGTCCAGGTTGTTAAATGCACAAAAAAGGATAGCACATGCGCAGTGTCTTTAGGAAGTACATATCGATGGGTAGCATAACTTGACAGAACACCGGCATGGCAGAATGCGTTGAATGCGTTCAGTGAGTCATTGTTCTGATGCGGCCCAGCCTCACCCAGACTCTACCTCCAGTGGCCCCCAGATAAAATGAGTTTGAGACCACTGGTGTAGAGGATATGGGGAGTGTTGCATGTGGGTAATGGGGCGGATAGGGGTGTAATATATGTTATGTATGTGATCATAATAGAAGTAGGCGTGTGCCTAATGCGCTTCCTGATGCATGGCTAAGAAAAAGCTGCTGGACCCTCCCTCAGGAAAGCCCACTGTGAAAGCTCTGAGCTTTCTAGAAAAGCTGCATCCAAATACCAGAAAAATCTACTGCTTCTTCTTCCTGTGTTAGCTGCTATCCTCCATGATCCAGAAATAGCTTTGCTGACTGTCCCAGTTAGAAATGGCCAGGAAGTATTGATGGGTGTGGGTACTGGCATTGGCCGGCATCAGCAGAAAACACTGAATCAAATATGGGAGGAAAATACTAGGTCTTTAGTTTAGTAAAACCACTGTGATAATGTTAAACCAGTGTGATCGTTTCTGATAGATACTTGTATGTTAGTTCTAATCCAACATCAATGAACATCAATCCATCCATCAATGTTACTGTTATGCTGATCTAAATATATTTTGTTATTAGATGTGTGTAGATTCTGTTACTTTTACAATTTACAAATAAAAAGCACAGAAATGTTTAATATTTTACCATTGTTTACATGCTCAGTGACGTTGGAAAACGCTTACTTCACAACTCGGTCAGTTCATGCTGCATCTGAAATTTCAAAGATTTAGAAAGCATTTAAATGGTGCTTGCTGGTGAAAATGCAGCATAAGTTTGTATGTATTTGTAAATACGTTTTTGTATTAATTGAAACTATTTGGGTACATTGTTTTTTGTTTTTGTCAGCTGATGATTAATTACGCTGATCAGCTACTATTTTAGCACCGCTATTATGCCCATTATTCAGTAGCAGGTCTGTTCCAAAAAGGCAAGCAACCCCATAGACAGCAACTGGTTATGGACTGAATGCAAGGACATACTGTATGAGCTTACCTTTAAATTCTACAATTATTGGAATACTCCTCAATGGGGCCCCTCCCACTAGTTGCTGACAGTAGCCAGCCTGCCAGGTTTATGGTTAATGCAGCCGGCAAAATATGAAACTTTAGCTACCATGAAGCCAGAGAACTAATTAATCAGTAAGATTAGTAATGATAATTCTAATAATAATGCATATACTTAGCATTTAATGGAATTAAATGTTCTATATATTTTTTTATTCCTGAATCAATCCTTCACCCAGTGTACAGGCCTAAATCCACCTCCACTACAAGATTCTTGATCTGGCTGCAATAAATGCTTAAATCTTAATCAATGCATTCAGCACTGAGAATAACTCAAAGATATTACTGATATCTTTGAATAACCCTCAAGATATTACTGATAAATATCAAAGCGGAGGATAATGAACCAACAGACACACACACACACACACACACCAATGGAACAATTTCAGCATCTCCAATTCACCTGACAGCATGTGTTTCGACTGCTAAAACAAGCAGGAGCAGGTTTAAAAAAGCAGTCCCGCACACACCTCAACCGTCAACTATAGACACAGCTCCTTTTTCTGTGGATGGTGGTGGATATAAGTTAAATGGAACTCCTCAAGACCCCAATGTCTCTTTGATCCATGTGATCCATGTTTTTTTTACTAGTGTGATAACATATAATTTACTGAGTTTATTAGCTACATTACTTATTCTCAACAAATCAACACAAATTGAGTGTGCATCACTTCTCAGCACTGCTGTTACCCTGTTACCTCTACAGCACAAGTTACCACAAGCTCTATATTTATGATATACCTGATATAAGACTTATGTAACTGATATAGCTGATATGAGATGTACTGTGGTATCTGACCCCAAGATTTTAACAGCATCACTGAGTCTTAGATGCCCAAGACCCTGTCATTGGTTCACTTTTCCCTTTTTGTGCCATTTTGGATTAGTTTTTAACCATTATTTACAGAAACACCCCACAAGACCTGCCTGATGTTCTGGAGATGTTCTGAGCCAGCAATCACAGTTTTTCTCTTGTCAGAGAGTTTTAGATATGAATGCTTTTATCACATCACTATAATTAATTATTATAAATAATGACTGTTCTCTTGTTGCCTAATATCCCCCTTGGCATGAATAGAAACTGTAGAATGTCAACTGTCACTTATGCTAATGTTATTGCTAATTGGTGTATGTTAGTGTACCTACTAGATATTAAGGAAATTTTATTAAGGAAAACCACACTGCCTGGCTAAAAAAGGTCACCACCTGGATTTAACTAAGCAAAAAATCCAATTGGATAATTACTGCGTGCGTGATTATGTTTCAGCTGGCAAAAAGTTAGTCAACCCTAACTGATGCAGTGAGTAGCTTCTCATTTGTTAAACAAGCATGTGAAAAGAAGGCGATTACTTATCAGTGAGACTACCCGGCAAGTGTGACCTTTTTTTTTTGATCAGGCAGTGTATTATAACAGATGTTGGTGTGTGATATTATTTTTTAAGTTTTAAGCTCTGCATGTTAAGCTTCTTCAGTCTGACAAAGAAAACTGTGTTCCCAAACCTGATTCTGTACAGTATGTGCATCAGCCTGAATGCAACAGATTACTGATTAAACTACCAAGGTGATACAGTTTTTCATAATGTTAATAAGTTACAGACTGAGCAGAATTGTTAATCAGAAAAGTCTACTAACAGTGTGATGCTTCAGAAGCATTAGTTAAAGGATATCTTGGCCATCCATCATCTGTTTTTTATTTTATCTGCATTAACTGTACAGTGGCAGGTTGAGGAGCCAGGTAGTTGTGAGAGTGGAATGTGAAAGCAGTAGCACAGCACACACATTACACTGGTGTGTGTGTGTGTGTGAGATGTGATGGAAGTTAAGTCACAGGTTCCCACAGAGGGAAGCATGTAGTTGTGCTGTCATTACTAGCTAATTAATCTACCGTGAAGCAGCTGGAGAGATTTACCAATGACTAAAAGTATTCGGCCTGTCTTCTGAACCTTCTCACATTCACATACACACATACACTCACACACACTTACGGGAAAGATTTGCAATTGCAATAGATCTAATATTAACATTGTATCAACATATCACTGCTATGTACTGTCAATAAAATCATATATGTGTGTGACATTGGAAAGGGAAGAAAATAAAGATTATTATTTTTCAATCAGAATTCAATTAACAAACTTTTTTTTCGGTCTAATATGATATCTCAGCAAGTTGTCTTTAAAAAAAAAGAAGATATGGACAGAAACAGGTCATTCATGATTGCAGTGTCATGAATATATTTTTAGGTGCACCAAGTGGTCCAGCGGTCTAAAGCAGTGCCACTATGATCGGGAGATTGCCATCAGCTGCCGGAGCCCTGAGAGAGCACAATTGGCCCTGCTCTCTCTGGGTGGATAGATGACGCTCTCCACCCACATCACTCTAAAGCATCTGTGAGCTGCTGTATCGGAACTGAGTGGCTGCACTTTCCTCCAAACGCTCTTCACTGTCACAGGGGGAGTCTAAAATGAGTGGGTTGGGTAATTGGCCATGTAAATTGTGGAGAAAATGGGATAAAAATAAATATTTTTAAATTAAAATATAATGATTTAGATTTAGTTTTTGGATTGATCTGGTTAATAATGTTAATCTGGTCATGATCCTGTCTTGATGTTGCCTAGTCCTGGTCATTATCATGGACTGCTATGAATGTTTCCCTGGTCTTGGTTTTAACATAGATATCAGTTTATAACTGTGTTTATTAATTATTAACAGTAAGTGAGAGAGGCCTGTGAGATGAGATTAGTTCTGAATCGCTGCTGTTGAAAGGTCTGTGATCTTAACAGTCCCAGCCAATCAGTACGTCTGGTCCGTTGGTCTGATTATCAGATTAAAAACAAAATAATTTTACAACAAAAGATCAGCTGATAGTAAATACTGATAGAATCATAACAGGATGAACTGATGCACGAACACACAGTCTCTGATGTTTGGTTATTGCTGGTGGAATGTTGGGAGTGCGTTGTTCTGTTTTAGAAGCGAAATTATGAGTAAGGAGGCCCGGTCCTGTTTCATATGTAATTTTGATTTTTTTTTTTATCCAATTGGTAGACATTGACTGTGTGTTAGATATTACTATAACTAGTAATACATATTTAAATTATTTAAATTTCCTGCAATTCACTACATTTTATAATAGCATATTCTAAATCTATAGACATGTATATACAGTTGGTCCCCTTTTGCAGCTATGGCAGCATGTTTGGAACTAGTTATAGTTGTAGTTATTGAGTCAAGTAAGAATGTATTACATGCCATCAATGTGTTGAATAAAAATATTTAAATTTCAGGAATTATAATATATTATGTATCATAAATTGTATAAATTAAGTAATTGTAATTAGGTAATATTGTATGCAGAAATTAAGTAAAGTTTACTAAAAGGAAGGACTGACTGAAGTTTAGTTCACTTATTTACTCTATGTAACATTTAAGTCTTGAAACTGAGCTGAAGTTACTTAAATTGATCTGAAATTAAATTTACTTAAAAAAAGCAAATGCAAAAAGTTGCAATATTTTTTTTTAAAGTAAATTTTACTCATTATTTTTTTCAGTGTGGGTGTGTCACTTATGTGTTTCCTTAACACATCCATGTTTCAATAATACCACTCACAGTTATATCTAGTTATATCTGGTATATCTAGGAGAGGTGACATTCTTTTACAGTACCATGCTGGAGTGAGCTCTTTAGAATAGCCTAGGCAGACTGCATGACTAGATGCTTAATTTTATGCATAGGCAGAACTTGCACTCTCTGTGCAAAAGTGCAAAAATCAGATGTAGACCCTTTTTTTAATGTTACATTTTAAAATTGTCTATATAGTAGATCATGGGAGCAGAGCACATGTAGTATCCACTGAATGTCCCCCGTAGAGAAACACATTTTTTAAATAAATAAAAATAAATAACTAATGCTAATAATGTCTGCTGCAGAATTTCTATTCAATTCTCTTGTTTCAATGAAGATTGTATGAGGCTTCTTGCAATAGAAAACAGAAATAAAAATTCAAAAGTATAACCATATAGTGACCAATTTTCCATTTTAAAAGAAATCAGTAATTTTATTTAAATGCTTTCATGAATGAAGAACTATAAATGTAGCACATGTAAGTACGTTAATGTAAAAAAAAAAGTTGTCTAAATTAGATACTTATAATAATAATTGCTGTAATAAGTATTGCTGTCAAAACTGAGTGATATGATTATTATGGAAAGGTATATGGTTATTCTTTGGAAGGGTTCAGTATTTCTTATGTATTGTGATGATATTTAAAATCTCTAGTGTTTCCCAGCTCTTATGGAGTCCAGAAGGTTCTCTTGATGTTACTTACAGAGTTAATTATTTTCCAGACTGCCGCTGCACAGAGAAGCAGGACCGAGAGGGAAACTGTGCTGCAGTGACAGATTCTCAGTTGCACACATCTGGCTCTCTCGCTCATGTAGTGTCTGTTATGAGGCCCTGCAGTGATACCAGGTCCAGATGTCTTGTTTTGTGTTTCCAAATCCTTGCTCTTGCAGTTGCATCAGCTTATCCACTGGTGTGCAGTAAAATGATTATTTCTCTGGTTCTATGGGATTATACTCTGCCAGAGTGTGAGGAATTTTGGCAGCACTTTCTAATTGCACTGATGATTCTCCTTCTGCTTTTATTTAGAGTCCATGTGCTGCTCTTTATTGGCGCTGGTCTTTTCCGGACAGGGTGTGACATCTGTGGCATAGAACTGAGAGGAATGAGAGACACTGATTAGTTTAACAGAATGTAGACTTCCTGTGTGCCTTTCTTAATTTCTGCATGTTTACTGGACAGTAGAGTCCTGACAGAGAAGTTAGGAACAACACTAGATTACAATTTAGACATATTCATGTTTTTGCTATACACTGCGGACATTTAAGAGAGAAATACAGCTCTGGAAAAATATAAGAGGCCACTTAATAATGATGAGTTTCTTTGATTTTACCAAATTGAAAACCTCTGGAATATAATCAAGAGGAAGATGGATGATCACAAGCCATCAAACCAAACTGAACTGCTTGAATTGTTGCACCAGGAGTGGCATAAAGTTATCCAAAAGCAGTGTGCAAGACTGGTGGAGGAGAACATGCCAAAATGCATGAAAACTGTGATTAGAAACCAGGGATATTCCACCAAATATTGATTTCTGAACTCTTAAAAATGTATGAATTTTGTTCATGAAGTTCTCTGTAAACAGTAGATTGTGTTACCTTTTCTCCTGTCATCTGTAATCAACTGTGGCACTGCTATACTCTTGAATATATAAGACCTATATGGATGTATAAAGACTTTTTAAAATTAAATTTAAAGCCATTTGACCAGTGGTAGGATGGTCCCCCCTTAAATGTGAGTCGTGGTCCTCCCAAGGTTTCTTCCTCCTGCAGCTCTGATGGAGTTTTTCCTTGCCTCCGCGCTCACTGGGGGTTCTGTATTCTGTATTTTTATATTTAATGTTTTGCCTGATTCTTTGTCCTGTGGTCATGTTTCTGTAAAGCTGCTTTGTGACAACACCAGTTGTAAAAAGTGCTATACAAACACATTTGATTTGTGCTTTTAATTTGATGTTGGTCTGCCTGTTCATCACCTGTTATTAAGTACACCAGTGATGACTTTCTGCTTCAGGGCATTTCAAACTTTTGTTCTGGCTATGGACAATATTTGTGCAATGGTTCTGATTGATTTATCATCTTCTTTAAGCTTCATAGTTGCTTGTTTTTATCCATAGACAGCTTTCTGGTTTTCATGTTGGTTACTCTTTTAAATATAAATACACAGTCTGCACAGAAAAAAATAACCCAAATTTAAAACTGAGTGATGTTTATTGGGTGAATAATTATTGTATCAGGACACACCTGGGCAACAAAACAAACCTGACAGTCACATGTTCCGATACTTTTGCTCACAAGAAAAATGTGTGGGTTCAGACAAAATCTGGTATCTTTAGAACGGTGTATCAGATCCATATGTAAATACCTGGAAATAAAAACTAAAATGACAATCTTTTGTCTTTTATTAATCTTTAATGTCAAATTTAAATGTTGAAATAATGGGATTGACTTTATTGTCCTAATATTTTTGGAGGGCACTCTACACAGAGAAAACAAAATGTATGCACACAGCTTCTCAAAGTGTAATCTACATAGAAAATACCAATAAAACAGGACATTCTGAAGGTCACTAAGCCCAGTGCCAGGTCTCTGCTTACAGGTGCAGTATGAACTGTGAAATAGTGAAACTACATTCTGTGGGTAAAAGTGCTCCTTTTATTGTCTTTAGCGTGAGTTAAGAAGGTGTTTATGATCCAGAACTAATCATTCAGCACCAGTCCCTGACCTTACTGATGTTCCTCATAACAATGTTCAAACACCAACCGTAAATACTCCCCACAGGTGTAGAGACCACTATCACCGCAAAGATAAGAGGAACAAACTCTCTATTAATATCGTAATAATGTGGACTAAGTGTCAGATGTACAAATGTCTACAAACTTTTAGACATATGCCCACAGGTCATTACATTGTACAATAAACAGTAGTGTATGTGTGTGTGTGTGTGTGTGTCTTCTCACACTGGTGTGTCCAGCTGGTTTAGTCGTACAGCTCCTCTCACTTTCCCAGCCTTGAGTCCCGGGCTCCGTCCACAGCTGCATTCCATCTCTGCACTGCAGGATTCTGCTGTCTAATGCATATGAATCATAACTGCCCAGTCCTTTATTTCATTTCAGTGGGAGCCATCGAGATTTCCCACACACATTTTCTTCAGAGACAGTCACTCACATTAACCACCAAATATATCTAACATTTATCTATAAATACGTTTTGTAGACGCCAGTTCAGAAATGTAATACTGTAGACTAAATTCTCCCTATGGATCATATAGTGCAGATTATTTTCCACTAGAATTTTGATACATAGACTATTGTTTTATATATTAAATGATCACCCTGCAGCAGAGTGGTGAATAATTTTGAAATGTGTCTAAGGTTAACCTGAAATGGTAGAGATAGCTTTTGCAGGTGGCTTTTGGTACATATGGTTTATGCAAATCTTTTTCATCATCTCAGACTTTTTACATGCATGCACACACTCCCTGTGTTTCTCTTTCATTTTACAGTTCTCTCTATATTAGAAACTGGTGACACACTAAACTTCCCATGTATTAAAGCTTAACCTGAAAGAAAAAGTAATTATTTTCGTTTTGAATGTATTTTTATTACTATTTCTTTACCTGATGTATTTATTTATTTAATACTTACTTGACCTTACTTGAGAGTTCAGATATCTGTAAATATAGTAATATTAAATAAGAGACCACTTAAAAATCATGCGTTTCTTTGATTTTACCAAATTGAAAACCTCTGGAATATAATCAAGAGGAAAATGGATGATCACAAGCAAAGCTGAAATTGAATTTTTGCACCAGGAGTGGCATAAAGTTAGCCAAAATCAGTGTGTAAGACTGGTGGAGGAGAACATGCCAATATGCATGAAAAATATAATTAAAAACCAGGGTTATTCCACCAAATATTGATTTCTGAACTCTTAAAACGTTATGAATATAAACTTTTTTGCGTTATTTAAGGTCTGACAGTTTTGCATCTTTTTTGTTATTTCAACCATTTCTCATTTTCTGCAAATAAATGCTGTAAATTACAATATTTTTTATTAGGAATTTGGGAGAAATGTTGGCTGTATTTTATAGAATAAGACAACAATGTTAATTTTACTCAAACATATACCTATGAACAACAAAGTCAGAGAAACTGATTTAGAAACTGAGGTGGTCTCTTAATTTTTTTTCCAGAGCTGTACACACACATGCACTCTCTGTCTCTCTCACTTGCTCTCCCACAGCAAATGCACACACTCATTCTCTCCCTCCCTCTCTTTTTCTGTTTTGACTCATGTTTGCCTTTAGAATCTCTTAGAGCGGCCCGACTGTGCACTAATTGGTAAAACTAAGTTGTTTCTGAGTAAATACTGTAGCATGTCATGTAGATCAGAGGTGTTAAACCTATCTATATTGGGCCGGTGTAGCTGCAGGCTTTCATTCTAAACAACCAGCAGCACTCGTTTGGGAATCAGTTGACCAGTCTTCAAAGAATGAGGACAGGTTTGATACTCCTAATACACTGTAAACCCACAATTAGTTTAAACTAGTTAGAGTCGACTTATAATAACTAAAAGGTTAGTCTGCTGGGATATTCACACTTAGGGTGTGTCCTCCAGTTTCTGACACTCACCATCAGTGTGTAGTCATTCCCCTATGGTTGTAAACTTGTAGATCATATATTATGATTAACTGTCTGGCCTCAACATTCACCTTTTCCAGGCTTATAGTGTAAATATTTATAAAATAAATATTTATGTAAAATGTAATTCAAAAGGAAAGTAAGAAGAAATAAACATATTTATTTATTTGCAACACAGGATACTAAGTAGAATTTTTGGGCAAATTAATTGGTATAACAAAAATAAAAAAGTTAAATCAACTTCCCTTTTAGTCGTAATAACTTTTATTTAAAAAAATTGAGCAAACCGGTTGCCTTAAAAAAGTTATGTAAACTCAGGGCGCCGAGTGGTTCAGCGGTCTAAAGCGCTGCCACTATGAGCGGGAGGTTGCAGGTTCGAACCCCCGCTCATGCAGCTTTGCCATCAGCGCTCAGAGGGAACACAATTAGCCCTGCTCCCTCCGGGTGGGTAGATGGCGCTCTCTCTCTATCACACTTAAAGGTGGCGCCTGGCGGCACGAGGCGTCTGTGAGCAGATTAATAGTAACCGAGCCGCAGTGCTTTCCTCCGAGCATGCTAGCCGCTCAGGCAATGATTCATCAGCAGCAGCTCGAAAAAAGGGGTGACTGACTTCGCACGTGTCGGAGGAGGCGTGTGCTCGTCCGCATCCTCCAAGGCTCGCAGGTGCCACCGGTGATGGGGACGCACAAAGGGGTGGGACAATTGGATAGATAAAATTATTGAAAAAAATAAATAAATAAATTATGTAAACTCAACGTATCCAGTCTTACAGTATAACAAAAATAAAAAAGTTAAATCAATTTACCCTTTAGTTGGCTAACTTAAGTTTTCATCACCCATTACTTACCTTTTAAAGCAACTGGTTTGCTCCAATTTGTTTTTAAGTCAATTTTACTTATCTGCGCTTGCAGTGAATAGATAAAAGTGTCAAAGTTGAGTACACTCCAATAACCACAATACATAGTTATAACCAGTATATTTTTAAGGTTGCGCATCAAAGTAGGGTAAGTAGGGTGTAGAGGTGTGGACACAATCTGAAAAAAGTGTGGTGGTCACTAGGTCTGTATTACAGGTCTTAAAGTGGACATGAAACACTTCAAGTATTTAGTATAATTCTGGGTGTTTCAATATCCACTTATATCATGTACGTTTCATTCAGTCTTAATGAACTCTGGACTTTACATGCTAAATAGATAAATGTATATGAACAAGCTAGTTAAATGGATGGCAGTACCTGCTGTTGATGGGCTGCAGGCTTCCTGCACGGACCTCACGTAGAGAGAGAATAGACACCTCCAAAACGTCTCTCTCTCAGAAAAGCATCTGAACATTTCTGCTCAGGTTTCTGCAGGAAAGATCTCTGAGTAAATGCTCCACATTAACCTAGTTCATCTTCGTATTTATCCATAATCTCCACAAACAATAAGCTCTTTTCCCTAACCGTGACCGCTAGATATGTACCTGGGCTCTTCACCAACCAACCTCGTGACGTCACCAGTGCTGCACGGGCAAAATGGTGGCGCACTAGCGCAAACGTAACAAACATAAATATAATATAATTTAGTGTGTAAACATTTTATATAAAATATCCCCCTAAAATAAATTCCATTATATTTAATCCCTTAGAAAACTTGTACAAACTGAAATGTTTCATGTCCCCTTTAAGTCTGTAATAATATAAGGAAAATGTCTGATAATAATGTAAGTGCAGACAGTAGAACTTTGTAAAGCATTGTAAAGTAACATTTTGTGTAGTAACCTGCCAATCATGTGCCATTAAGATTCATGTAAAGTGTATATTTTATAGTAAAAGTGAGCAGTACACAACTGGGATGCAGCCTATGTCTTCAGAAAGTCAGTGGCTGGGCTTTTCCAGGAAAAAGTTAGTAATCCTACAAAGCCAAGCCAAATCTGAATGGTATGTTGAATGCTGTGCTTTGTCTTAGGCAGCTCACAAAAACAGACACTGGTGTTAAACTTTTAGTATACCAGAATACTTTATGTTTTTTTTAGTTTTTTTTTTTATACAAATACTGAATACATATTTCCTCTCTTTTCTCCTCTTCCTGCAGAAGCTGACCACCCTGATTTCATTAATAGATACCATATGCCTTGCCCCTGCGATGGCTTATATGACATGACTACTTTTTCTCAGTAGTTCATGAATCTTGTTGCTGAGCTGCTTGGCTCCACATTGAGAGCAGACGCACTTTTTCCGTTTATCACTAGCAGTGCTGGAGAGAGTGGTGAAAAGAAGTCTTTCATGCTCGGTGTGTGTATGCGTGTGTGTGTGTGGGTGTTTTGCGTACTGTAAAAGCTGTGACACGTCTGAATACTGTGTGTGGGTTTATTGGTTAGACGTAATTACGCATGTAGGCCTACCTGCAGTCTAGAACATTCCCCGCCTGCACTGCAGAGATTGGAAATGCCACATAAAGGCATATTTAAAACACTTTTCGTGTTTTTGGGTGTAAACATGAACATTGAATCATTTGTCTGATCTGAAGCTGTGAGAAGGAGCCTCTTGTTAAAGGAGATATTTAAAGACATATGTGTTATTAAGTAATTTAGAGGGGTTTGGTGATAAATGGTATACTGTTCAGAAACTTGGGCATTTTCACACCTGTAGTTGCTCTGGTTTGAATCAGTTAACAGGTTTATCTTGAAGCATTTTCCTTGATTTGGTTTCACACGGGGAAATACCTATAACAGGGGTCGGCAATTAAGTTTGGCCATGGGCCAGATATTTCCAAGCCATTACCTGGCGGGCCACACAAAAAAAATGGAAAATTAAGTGTTATGGGATGGAGTGATACAGACCAGTAGCTCTCCAGCCCAGAGGGTTGTTAAACCGAACTGCAGAACAGTTGATCTCAAAGCAGGTAAATCGAAGAAAAAGAAAAAAAATAAATAAATAAACACACTGCTCCTCACGTAGGATCGAACCCATGTCGTCAGGGTCGCGGTCCAATATGCTATCGCTGCCCTGTCTAGTGAATTGGGACACAGCCGGGAAAAAAAACTCCCTTATAAGGAGATAGGGAGCCCAAAAATGGGCGGAAACTAAAGTCATGCTGAGTGCGACAAAGAGATGGAGGGGGGGGGGGGGGGGGATATGAACAAATGGCTGGAGAAGCATTTTTTTTTCCACTAACGTTCATTATAGTTCAAACAACCTCACGGGCCAGATGTTTCATGTTTACAGGCCACATCTGCGGGCTGCCTATTGCCTGGCCCTGACCTATAAGCACATGTAAATGCGTCAACATTTCTTATCTTTTCTTATTGGTCAGAGCTTTATGGGATGGGAACAAGAAAGTAAATACAGGAAGAAGGTCATGTGCTTTAGACTTGTGCCTGTTTTTGTGCAATTTAACATGGAACAATGACAGAGATGGCATTTGTTCATAGCTTTATATGACAGATTTGCAATCTAAATTTGTTTGAATTACGTTTAGCTTAACCTGGTAGACAGTTTTACAAACCCTACTGAACTTCCCAATATTTTCTACATTTGAAATAATAGCTTTCTGAGATGTCTCAGTAGCCCCAGTAGGTAAGACGTGGATGTGTTAAGTTAATCATGTTTGAGAACCACTGGTTTAATTAACTCAAACAATGGAGTACAGGGTGAGTCAAAAGTTGCATGACACCCTTTTATTTCAGAAACAAAAGACAAATGAAACAATGAGGAAATTACATATCTGAACACCCAAGCAAGTAATAGAGAATGATGAGTGGGTGGCCTATCGTTTAGGCTATGTTTAGAACATGGCCACCATCTTGAAATCTGCCATATTTTGTTTTTGATATAAAAGGGTGTCTTCAACTTTTGACTCACACTGTACATCTGGTAATTGGGCCACATCCAAGTCATATCACGTTCTCACCACAAACTACCTACTGTAGAGTTTGTTTTGGACTGGATGGAGGCAGTGATGTCAGTGTAACGTCACTTACTACAGTAACGAGTAATCTAATAATAAATCTTTTTTGTTGTTTTACATACTAAAATGATATTGTAACGTCCAGCTGGACGTGGTAAAAGGATGGTCGAGAAAGACCTTTACAGTCGTTTATGTACGCTTTATTGCTGAAACTTACAATTGTTGCTGTCGGCTGCAGCCAAGGGCAAATTAACAACAGGCTAGCAGGCTAGCAAGCTAACAAGCTAAAACTAGCACTCAGTCTGAACACACACACACACATGCTTGTCTTATACTCTAAACACAACAGTGCATTTTTAACAGTCAGTAAACACAGACCATTAATGCAGATTTGCTAAACCATATTTTTACTCTCTTCTTGTGTCTCAGGGAGTGTCTTCTGGCCTATGCGACACACATGTAACACCACGCAGCGACACAAACACTAGATAGAGGAGAGAGCTGTGGAGAGCTGAGGAGAGAGTGTTTTTTAGCTGGAAATACAGACACTATTCTGAGTTTGTATCAGCTAAAGATGACAGTATCAAGGTTGGTTGTTCACTCTGTGCTGCGACAAAGTGCTACCTAGCTTTAAAAACACAACGTCAAATTTGAAGTCCCTTTTGGAGTCACAGCAGCACACTTACAGAACAAGTCTCAAAGGTGGAGCAAAGCTTCCAGTAAAGTGAGTTTTGGCAAAACTGTTATGTTGAGGCTGCAGTAACTTAAAAGTGACTTAAAAGTAAATTAGTTCCTTTTCAAACCAAGTAATCCATAAAGTAACTAAGTTCCTTTTTTAATTTTTTAAAGTAGCTATGCCATCACTGGATGGAGGTCACCTCTTTTCAATGATTTTCAAAGTATGTGATTACCGTATTTACACCTGTCCAAATGTCCTGAATTGCAACAATGCTAATAATGAACCTGAGTTTGATTTAACCAGACTAAAAATTGCATTAATGAAAGCTCTTACAGACTATTAACTTCTAAATAATGGTGATGATATGGACTAAGGTTTTGAAAATGGATTTTCTTTCCTTTCATTTGATATATTTACATGATATTTACATGTATGTCCAAACACTTTACAGAGCTGTGGCTACAGAACTTAACTTAGAATTGCTGGCATGTAAATCATGCATCAGCTTAGCAGGGGGAAAATGGATGGGTTGATTTACTGCTGTTAGTATTTAAGGTAATGTGATAGAAGCTTAAACCTTGGCTCAGTTAGGCTTCTCTGTTTTTTTATCTTTAAAAGTTTCACAGTGACTTCAGTGTTATAGATTTTTCCATAAAGATTTCACACAGTACATTCTGCGAGTAATCAATCGTAAAGTGTTTTGTTCTACCATTTAGAGCTGGACCACAACAACCTACCAGTATAAACTCTAGACTGGAATAGATGCCTTAAGATCATGTTCCGCAGATCACAGCATCATGTGATGATACGCCCCCCTGCTAGATCATCTGAAATGATGACTACAGCTCCAATCCCTAATACGACACAGCTAAATGTGGCATCTGAAGGCGTTCGTCACATGATTGATAGTCCTCTCAGTGCGCTCAGCAGTGTTTACGTCTTACAGGAAACTAATCCAGAGCCGTTTGATCTTTTGGTTTTGGTCCTGCGTCATACATCTGTAGCACAGGTAACGACATCTAACACAGACATGTTTTCAACACCTGGCAAACGTCTGAAGATGAAGATCTCTGAATAGTAGAGACGCCAGAGCCATCACAAGACATTCCTCTGTCACTGAGCCAGAGACTCACCTCGGCTGTCTGTTCTCTTTATATTTTAATCAGTGAGGCTTTTATATATAAAGGATATTATTAATGCAGTCATTGATTGAGCCTTTAAATCAAACAATCAGCTATTTTCCACACTTTTGTAAGTTGTTTTGTTTTAAGTGTCTTCATAAATAAAGACATGTAAGCCAAAATAAAGTATATTTTAGTTTTTTTTTATATATATAAAAAAGTTAGTCTGAGTAATACAAAAAACAACAGAGAGGGAGAAATGGTGTATATATGGAGGTCAGGCATTTTTAAATTAGTTACAAGATAATATCAATAAATATAATTAAAGCTGGATATCTATACAGCTGTATTTTAACAGAACAAAAAACATACAGCGCAGAAAATAAATCCTGTACAGCATGGTGTTGCTATATGGCAACAATAGTTTTCAATTATTATGTTAAAAAGTAAAAAGAAAAAATTCATTCATTTTTAAAACAGAAGGCTTTCTGTTTCAGTATTATTTATAGCACCTGCATTCCCTAAGTTTGTGTATAATTCTTTTATTTTATTATTTTTTACATTATAAATTTAATATTAAATATTGAGTTCCTGGAGGTGCTGAACACTAGTTGCTGCTTTTCCCTCATGTTGTGAAGCTCCAGCTCATCCTAAATCACCCATCTCATCTGGGTTTAGGCATATAATGGCATATGTACGCCCTTAATGTCTTTTCATGTTAAGAAAAATATTGAATAAGGTGTGTCCAAACCTTTGACAGTATTATTTTACTTTATTATTGTACTGTTATTCTGGTTGGGTGAAAAAATATGGTACACGTATTCCTGTATTTCAGGCCTCCAACACATTCCAATAAAAGTGGTAAAAAAGTTGTTAATGTTTAAGATATTTTGGCACTGATTATACCAAGAGGTATAAAAAACCAAGTGTTTTATGTGTTATTTTGTCCTGTTTTTCTGAAAACACATTTTAAGGTGGAAGCAGTCCAATACATTTACCTTTTTCCACAGCCATGCCATTGTAATGTATGCAGCACTGTTTGTATTGGTTTACTCTCTTTGTTTGCACTGTAAATTTCAGTTCTGTTGTTGCATGCTGTTGCCATATGGCAGCAGAATTCTGTAACCCTGCACCACCAGCCCACCAAAACATACCAGAAAAATATCAAATTAATCTCACTTTATAACTGTATTTTTTTTTAATACTTTTTCATAATTCATATAGAAAAAGTTTAATCTTTTGCCATCCAACTTTATTCATTCATATGTCATTCAGAAGTTTACACACAAATCCTTTCATTCATATGTTCACATGAAGTTTTCCTAATATCAGATTACTTTAGTGTAAAAAATAATTGGTGAAATCTTATTTGTTTTCCCACTCAGATTACTTGATCAAATGTAAACATGCTGATTTATGTGTACCCTATATATCCAGCTTCTCCATATGGCTCCTGAGAGGTAAAGAGCATGTGGGAAGCTGAAGAGCAGCTGTCTCTTTTGTTTAAGAACAGCTATTACTTTGCATATTGTTGCTCCATGGATGTAGACGACTCTTAGAAAGGGTCATTACACCCCCACTTTACTGACCTGCTGCAGAAGATGAACCACCCTAGGGCTCTTGCTTTGGGTTGAGGTTGAGTAAGCAGACCCTGAAAGACATGAGCAAACTCTAACTCTGGAAATCGAAAAGAAAGTCTTTTGAAAGTAAATTTCACAAGTAATGACCCTTGACATATGTGGCAGGGTATTCAAACTGCCATACAGACTACAGGAGGAGGAACCATCTTGCCTGCAGCATTAATGCTACACTTCCAGATGCCCTGTACAGTAATGTTAAAAAAATATATATTTTGGATACCCCATAAATATATAAAATCTCAAATATTTGAGCGTCATTTGAAAAGGATTGAACTGAAAATATACTTTTAAACGTAAGCTGTTTTCTTGTGAGGAAACTTTTTTTTACAGACATAATGGCTGGTATTTCCCCCTTAAGTTAAAATAATCTCAATTAGACATTTCCTCTAAGCATCTACCTATCTCTGACATCGACTGGGAGTATGTTTCTCCCATTCCTCCATGCAGAATTTTGTCAGCTATGAGATGTTTAAAAGGTCTCCTGCATGCACTGCTGGTTTTTAACTAATCCACAACACCCCACTACAATTCTTTGGGTTGTTGTCATGTTGCATGGTCCACCTTTACTTCAGGTTTAGCTTTTGTGCAGTTGTTTTTCTGATGGTAGCTTCTTTACACATCTTGTGGTCTGCTCTTGGGCTGAACTTGTAAGGACGACCTGACCTGGTCACGTTGGAAGTTGGCATGTTCACGTGGTTTGTTGCGTTGCATTTGTTGCACTTGCATTTTTGCCTGTGTGAAAACAAACCCAACCAAGTGGGAAAATTATCCAAGTTAACAAATTTGTTAACTGATTCAGACTAGAGAAATTAACAACACATCCTTAAACATCCTTAAATGATTGTATATCTGTATATATCCTGTTGCGTACCCATGGACTCACATAGGCTGTTTACTCTCCTGAAGTCTGGGCGTAATCTACAAAGCATTTGGGCCATTCGGGCCAGGTCCTCCACACTCATGAATAGTTTCTTCCCTCAGGCAGTCAGATTCCTGAACTGATCTGCTTGATGCTCCTCAGAAACACTGGAGGAACTACTATATTTCTTTCCATGCTAAAGACTTCTGTGGTGAGAAGGAATGAAAATAAGGTAGATACTGACATTGGAATCTGTCTGGATGTCTGTTTATGCCATCCTGTAATACTTCTCTTCGTTTAAAGAAAACGCCAAATGAAAGGTAAATAAATCAACACTTATTGCGTCTGCCATGTCAGCTTAGGCCAATAAAACTGGCATTTGTGTACCATCCATTATGGGATGGTAAGCCACAGCTATGTGATGAGCGTGTGAGCCACACAGTGCTTTAAATGTGTGTTGGCAGTCACCGCTCGCGCTGAGCTGCTGAGCGAGCTTGTGCAGGTCACTTGCGCTGGTTGCTCTGATGAGTAGGTATTGACAGAAGATAATTAAGAGGGCCTGGGCTGAACTCCAGCCTGAGGCTGTGTGGAGCACTGCTCTATCTGCTCACTTCAGCTGAACACCCCACCCAGCCCCCCTTTAATCCTGCCAATAGATAAAGCCAGTGAAATTTTTTTTCTAAACTTTAATTAATGGACCTGGGAGTAACTTCAGTATGGAGCACCCACTGTTAAAAGTATATGTTCCTTGAGGAACTTTTTTTTGGAGTTATTTGATTTGCAACTGTAGAGGAACCTCTTTAGGTGCTTCGAGAAACCTTCAAGAAAAGAGTTTTCGAAAAAATAATATTCCTTGAAGCACCCTAAGCTTTTTTTTAAGGTTCCTCAAAGCACATTAAGGGGTTCATGCCCAGTTTGAAATTTAAGCTAACAGTGGTATATATATAAATAGTGTAGTAGTTTTGTTAGAATGTAAGATATCTGCCCATTTCTCTCAATTTCTCTGCTACATTTTTGAGTAAATGAAATAGAGAGCTCCTGTTTCCAGCACAGCTCAAATAAGCCATCTAATGAGTTTAAAGAGAAACCCCCAACTGCCCCGGGGAAGGTGTGGCCAAGGTAAGTGGATACCTTCTGAGCCTTTGGCCTCCAGGTGCCGGGGAAAGTCATTTAAAGCTAGCTGAACTAAATGAGAGGGTTGTGATGCCAAATTAAGCACTCTCCCGCCCACATCCCTGACCAGGCCAGAAGGGAAGAGGGCTTGAGGCAGATGGGGAGGTGTAAGGTTGTACTTAGTGGTCATCCCTTTTTGTTTTTGATCCTCTGAGAATATTATTGCATGTAGTAATTTTCATCACCATCTGGAGATTGGTGTGATCTCTTCAAGGTCTGTTCAAGCTTATCATCATTTGTGGTAGTGTCTCATGGAAAAGCCTTGTAGCTCCATATTTGTCTCATATTTTATTGTCTCAGTTCGTTCTTGTGTCTCATTTTTGATTAATTTAATTTAATTTTACAACATTTAAAAAGGCTTTTTGTTCCTTTATGGTAGCTCCATCCCAGTAGGGTTTACATTTCTCAGTCGCTTTGCTATAGAACTCTGTTCCAAAGCAAAGGAATCTTCAAAAACGCTTTAAAAATGTTTTGGCTGTAAATTAAGATACAGGCCTTACCCACAGTTCTCTGGGCAACTATATTACAAAGGGGCAAAACCCAGTACCTTAAAAAATGGTAAATGGTAAAAATGGCAGAAAACAAAGCCTCAGGCTCCGGGTGGTCCAACAGACTAAGACCCTGCCACTACCATCTGAGGATTGGCCGTTTTAATTCTGGGGCGTGCAGCTTGCCATCAGCAGCTGGAGTCCGAGAGAGCACGACTGGCCTTGTTCCTCCTGGATGGGTAGATGATGCGCTTTCCCTTCATCGCTTCTCATGTAATATCAGTTAGCAGAAGTATTTGTTAGCTAATCTATTTAAAGCATTCCTCCAAGTGCACTGGATAAACCAAGTGATGTCCCATCAGCAGTGAAGACATACCAGTCTTTACCAGCCTAGTATTAGGGAGGAGCTTTAGTGAGTGGGTGGGATAATTAGCCTTCTAAGTTGGTGAGAAAAAAGGCATAAAATAAAAAAAAAACAAATTCTAATTGAAATGAAAAAGCACACAGGTTTTGCCCTGCAATAGCAAGAGGAGGGACTTTTTTTTAGATGATGTCATCTAAGTTTTATTAGACTCTTCCATATGAATGATCAACAGGCTTCTGAGAAGGAGTTTTCATAATCCTTCAAAGGACCTGCCCTATCTTAGCTGCATCCTAGCCTTTGGAACGCAGTAATAATGTGATCCATTCATGGTCAATGAACCATCCTAAACTTCTGAAAATCTGAAATGGCTGAGGTATTCAAGGCAGTTGTAAAATACTTAATGACTGCCTTAAAACAATGTAATTATGTGTTAATGTGCCAAAACACTAAAACCATTGAACTGTCAGTCATTGACAGATAAGAAGCAAGCTTAAAACAATGTCTGTCATTGATTTAAACTGAGGAGATGACTACAAAAACTAGGGACATCAGCTTTGCTAAAAGATATACAGACACTAATAGATGCGTAACTGATTTTCTATTAACATTCAGTGTTAGACTTTGAATTCTCTCAGTTATTCAGTGTGCAACTGCATTATAAATTAAAAAAGAAAATGTTCATTGAAGGTCTTGCTTTAAATATCTGTTTTGAAGGCTGGGAGGTTTACTCCCATAGTGCTTTATGTGAGGTATACAATCTTAAATTATGCACGCAAATAGTGTATGTCCTGCATGTAATTGTGAACATGTGTGATTGTACCATAACTTTTTGCTTTGTGTTTAAAGATTTGTTTACACTCAAAGGATGCTACAAAATTGGTTTCCCACAGGATTGTTTTTGTAAAACAAAAATTTTACATATAAAAACATATTAAAAGTAAAAAAAAAAAAAAAAAACTAAAAGGAGTTTTAAATGTTTTTCATGTTTTGATTCATATGTTGTGCACTATATTCCCTCATTGTGGGAGGAAAGGTTTCTAAATTAATAACTGCCTTATTATGACATTTTTTTATCTGACAATATCAGCCGACATGCCAGAAGTCATGGGACAGGGACTACTATTGTATCCAAAGACTTTTAACAGTTCCCATGGAAACTAAAGAACGCTGCAATGACCTGTGGCATATGTTTGTGGGGACTACATTGAAAATGAATGTCATTTCTGCCAGAGTCGCTTGATTGTTCACACAGACAATTCTAGCCATACACTTCAGGTCACAGTTATCACTGTCCACTGCACTGTCCACTGTGGGTGGTAATGACTTTTATGATTTATTCCTAGCATACACATGACACTGTGGGTTAAGAAATGTTAAATGCTCACACAGTTTCAGAAATGGAAAATCAGGCCTCACTCAAACTCTGATAATTCAGGTTGCCTTGCCATGAACATGCTGGTCAGTGAGCAGCCTCTATGACCAGGTAACACCTCATGATTTAAACATGTTTGGGTGTTCACAAGCTGTTCCCTAGATAACAACACTTCATGATAAATTTACATGCTGCTGCTATCTCATGATTTTGGCATTTTATTGTATTATTAGTTTTTAAAATAAGCTCAGTATACAACAAAGCTCTTTGTACTCCTTAATTATCATTGCTTGGAAGCCATGACCCACATAAATGATTATTACTTGATGTTAGGATCGCTTATTTTGATTCTTAGGCTTTAAGATTTGTACATTTTTTTTTAGGTTGTAGGTATTTCAAAAATGCAATGAGACACTGGAGGCTGTGTGTTAGTGATATGATTGTGATTGACAGTAATGTGAGACCTCTTGTTGCCTATTGCTTTTTTTTAAATTACAGAAAATAAACTATTATTACATAACCTTATTATTGAAATGTTTATTACAACAATAAAAATATCTTCATAGAACAATCTTACTGTAGACTAAAATCTATTCTTTAGTCTGTAATGATATAATACAGTTTAAAACTCATCAAATGTCATTCACTTTTTTTTTAGATACCTGCTAGAAAAAAAAAGACGCAATAAGTAAATCTCTTTGTGTGTGTAAATGTTTAGGACCGCTGAAGGCAAGGCAAGGGTTATTTACGCTTCTGAGGAGCTGTTTAATGTGATTTATGATATTTAATGAGCAGCTATTTTTTCGCTCCATGTAGGAAAGAATTGTACTCAATTTAAAAGGCATTTGCAGGAGACAGCTTGTCTTTCATGACTGTTCTCAAGGCCTGCTAAATTAAGCCCCTCTGTGTCACTGGCAGACCCCTGCCTCATTCTCATTCATGAACTCTGAAAGTGGCCTTTCTTTGCGCTGCTGGCAAACACTGGCCTGCTGCAAGCAGATAAGTGAGCTGTGCTGAGAGACGCATTGAAGAGTGAATGAGGACAAATTGTTTAGCACTGTGGATTACGGTCAGGGCTGAGTTCACAGTCTCTGCCCCGCTCTCGCAGTCGTTCCCTTTTACTATGGAGCTCATTTTCTCACATTATCAGCGCAGCGGCAGTCGTTCTAAAGGCTGCGGACTCTTTTACTATTGTTTTACCATTGTCCTTAATGCAAATCCACAACCTAGACAGCACAGGCTTATCAGGATCATTATCAAACAGGGGTCATTCTGTTGGTAATTAAGGGGTGACTGCCTTCAGTCCAGTCTAGATCGTTATCTTGAAGATTTACTGACTTAAGATCCCGTGTTTACCTTTGTGCCTTGTCTGTTGTACTTTCTGGATGAGCAAAGAGCAGCACATGCTTTAGCTGCATAGTTTTACTTCTGAGCTATCAGTCTACTATCAGTCTACTCATGCCTTTAACCATTTTAAGTATAAAGGCAAAACATTAAATGTTGGCACCTTTACTAAGACCTAAGAGTTAAGGCTAAATACAAAATGCACTGTCCAAAATGTATTAAATTGAGTTACAAAAAAAACAAAACATTTAGAAAGCATTGTACCTATAATAGTTTGCTATCATGAAGCATCACCAACCAATCAAGGCAGCGATAATAAGTGTAGACCTGCTTTAGCATGGCTCAGTAACACTGAGATATATAACTGATATCCGTCTAGTGATTTATCAGTCTACTCATGCTTTAGTAGAGCTTCGTAACACTGAGATATATAACTGATATCAGTACAGTGATTTATCAGTCTACTCATGCTTTAGTAGAGCACAGTAACACTGAGATAAATAACTGATATCAGTATAGAGATTTATCAGCCTACTCCTGCTTTAGTAGCATTTTAAGTATAAAGGCAAAACATTAAATGTTGGCTGCGTTACTAAGACCAAAGTTAAGGCAAACTATATAATGCACTATCCAAAATGCATAAAATTGAGTTACAAAAAAAAAAAAAAAAAACATTTAGAAAGAATTGTGCCTAAAATAGTTTGCTATTATGCAGTAGGGATCACCAACCAATCAACACATTGATTATAAGTCTAGTTCTGCTTTAGCATGGCTCAGTAACACTGAGATATATAACTGATATCAGTACAGTGATTTATCAGTCTACTCATGCTTTAGTAGAGCTCAAAGTAACACTGAGATAAATAACTGATATTAGTACATATATTTATCAGTCTACTCATGCTTTAGCAGAGCTGTTATCACCCGCTTCAACCTTGCTGAGCCAAGCTAAACCAGCCACACATGACTGAATCACCTATGACCTCAAGAAGCAATAAATGACTGATGGTGTATAACGTTATTCTCTGTTCAAAACGCTCTTTCTTAACTACATATTTACAGAAAAAAATTTACTGCTAAAATAATGGTTTAAATTTTCAAATTTAGCCCCCTGAACAAGAAATTTGATGTTCATTAAAATGCATGTGGTCACTTTTTACTTTGATTTGAACCAATTTAGTGGGTAAGTATTCCACTTGTTCTCCTGGCGATGTAAAAAGTAACTTTTTGTAATACTGTCTTTCTATAATGTAACAAGGACTGAATAAAAATACTCAAGTTATGTATTTCAAATTCCTGTTCCCAGTACTTGTATATCCACAGACGGGTTATGGCTTTTGCCCTGAGGGCAGTGATCAATCTATGTCAAAGCAGATCCCACACCAGATGATACATTCTTAGTGATTTAGCTCCACAATAGGAGTGGAACTCCAAGAAGGCCATCTGGGCCTTGCATCTGCCCTGGCCTAAACTCTCCGACTGGTAACTAGAGCTGAAGTATAGAGTATTCATCGTTTTAGGTTTCTTTTAAAAAAGGCATAGTGTTTTCTCTGTAAAATTAAAAAGACAATAATGAATTAAATATTGAGTCTGCAGAAATTGAATACATATTTTTTTATCTTTTTAACTAAAGAAACAGTGAAATAAAAAGTATTGTTCAATTTAAAAATGCATAATTTTCTGTGATATTATACAAAATTAGTATTTCAAAGTTTTTTTTATATCTTTGTTAAATGCAGTTTACAACTGGAAAAAATAATGTATGTGATAAAAAAACGCACTTTAAAAATAAATGTTTTAAAAATAGTAATTTTGCAGCTGCAAGAGTGCTATGAAATCTTTTTAAACGTGGTTCTGGACAGGATTAGTTTCTCAGGGGGTCCTGGGGTAATTTTCTCTTTTATGGGGGGTCCTCTGTGATTTTATTCCCGTCCAGAACGACCATGTATGTGTTTTTCTCAGACGTCCCCTGAGAAAATTACAGGCTGACTATACTACTGTTTTTAGCTGAACTCTAATTTTAATCCCGTCCGGATGCGCATCTCTGAATTTCATCGCCTCACATTTAATAAAATAGCTATTTGTCTGCTGCTATGCACCATAATTACACTTTGCGCTCACATTTCCTCAGAGATCCAGGTAAACACAAAAGCGAGTGGAAATGGAGGAGCTACTGAACACGATGTCTGACTGAGAAAGCCAAAAAACTCACTTGTCCTCAGGTTTTTTCAATTGCAGTCCGGATGCAAAAGTTTTATCACTGAGTAAAAGTGTAAAATATTTTTCACAGACGTCCCCCTGAAAACATAATTCCGTCCGGATATTGCTTTAGGCAGATATTCTTGAGTACGAAGAAAAAGTAAAGATGCATACAGCAATGGTTCCCCAAAAAATTAAATGCACACAATTTCCTGCTTACCCTAATGCCTTGGTATTTATGAGGCTGATGTGACTACAAATTATGAATATCTCCAGCCGCATCTTTTTTGGGTGGCCTAGGCATATTATTTAAGGTTTAAATTAGCCTCATAGCTCTTGGCTGACTATGTTTAAGGAGGGGCAGCGGGGGATATTAGCTCTTTGAGAGGTTGTCAGGCTAAATTAAGTGCTGTTTTCCTGCTTCACACACATCAAGGACATAAATTGTTAATCCAGCTTTTTTCTCTTTTCTCTCTCGCTGCCCACCCTCCGTGCCTTGTTGTGTGACCTTTGTCCTCGGCCTCTTTTGCAGTGTGTTTGGGTGAAAGGTGGCTGGTGACACAGAGGTCAGGGGAAGGACAGAGACAATGCAAAGCCTGCATAAGAGATAAATGCGCCTGGCCTGGGTGTTCCATCGCTCTAAATAATGTGTATGGCCGGCCTGGGGGCAGCATAGCATGACACGGCCTAGCCTCCGCCATCTCCTCAGTTCACCGTGTTTAGATCAGGAACAAGTTCCCTATGGAATATTTGGGGAATTAAAGCAGACTGGTTCTTGCTGATGCCGGCTGTTTTCATCACCGTGCTGGAAGCTGAAGCTTATTGAAATGATAGTTTTAACATTAGCGTCTGGCATTCTGTGCACAAGACCACATTCTGCTTTTTCACACTGAACCTCACCACACTTAAGGAAGAGCCAACAAAAAGATAGTTGAAGTCATTTAATATCCCTGAAATCCCCCAGATAGAATAGCTTGGGCTGGTATGCAGTCCAGTAAATCTCTGGTGCATCAGCATGACTACTTCCACATGGGGAAAAGCTGATGTGGAAGCAGCTGGAGCAGATGCATGACAACGCATGGTGACATCATTATGAGCAGCACTGTAACAAATAAGTTACATGTGCATTTGCACACACAGACACACATCTGACACGATTCCAGTTAGAGCTGATTCATGTTACGTTGGCCTCAATTCATATGCAGTCAGTAGTCAGAGTTTATCTTGTAGTGTATTTAGTAGTGTAATACATAAGCTATGAATTTCATTTAAGAAATTTTCTTTAAATAGATGTCATTGAATATATATATATATATATATATATATATATATATATATATATATATATATATATATATGCCTCCTTCCTGATTCCCTTTTTGTTGCACAAATTCACAGTGAATGCTTTCTGATCTTAGATAAGGTATAATATTTAACAATGAAAGTGTTATTATTAAACACATTTTTTTTAATTGACCTCCTAAGACCCAAACTGTTGCATGGCATACTTTTTTTCTAATTGGATTAATTGGCACCTGATTAATTGTGTAAAAACAAATAATTATCTTTTTACATGATGTAGTTTTTGAACAAAATGAAGGACTTTAGTTTTATATTTAGATAAAACACAATGAAGTCACAATTAGTAATGATGTGCAAAACAATTTATTTAGTGCCTGAAAACACCAGCATTTTCTGCCTGAGTGCAAAACAAAAGCAGAAACAACAATTGTGCCCCTTTGAGCAATATAGCTCATATAAAGTGCTGCTTCATCACAAAGACATGACAAAATAAAAACATTTACTGTATTTCCAAAATCAAAAGTGTAAAGTGTTTGTGTAAACTCTTCTGTCACCAAGAGGACACCAGGCCCTTGTAGAGCAAAATATATTGTTGTGGTCTAGACAACACAAAGTGTGTTGTCCACACATGTGGACATCCGGTCCTAGGAGGTTAAATATTAATGTATTTATATTGCTAGCATCATACTGGGGGAGTGCTGAGGGAGGGAGGGCCATCCTGCACACCCAGAGAGAGAGAGAGAGAGAGAGAGAGAGAGAGAGAGCTCTGGGATGGCTAATGGACTGTTACTCTGTCATATAAAAATAAATTATTAAATAAATACTGTGTGCACTCAGATATTTATTGACAAGGGCTCAGACCTTAAGTAGGAAATAACCAACTATATAGGAACTGTCAGCTGCATCAGTTTTCCAAGCTTTAAATCAGGGTGCACAACTCCAGGCATTAAGGTTTGATAGTTGTCCTACTCAAACACATTCACTTTGTCAGACAATTAACAGATGAGGGTGCAAAAAAAAACTTTGCAGGAGATCAGCCTTTATGAAAGCGATTTGCAACCATTTTACAACATTTTTATCAGGTGTTAAAAAAACATTGCTCACAAATAACACCAGATTTTTTATCCTGCTTCAGAAGAATACAAAATCATTAAGAATATAAATATAGAATTGTGCAAATCTACTGTAAACCTTGTACTTTAAACATTAAACACTTCAAACTCATGGAGCTTATCTAAGCAACTGTCTGATATCTGGCAGGAAAAGGCTATAATAATATTGCCACGCACGTTCATCTTGTGATTTCTACAGTGTGGAATGTATTAAAAAAAGGCCATTCAGGGGAACTGTGGAAGTCAAGATGAGATCTGGAATACAAACAAAGCTCCTAGAAACTACTGAAATTGCTAAATAAAAAGGCAAATTAAAAAAACAATATGACTTCCAAGAACCTACATAAATGTTAAGTGATGGTATACTTTTCTAAGAGCTCTTCCATGAGGAATATGTTTGTGCAAGCACAAATGCATAGTAGAAAAGTATACCATCACTTAACATTTATGCAGGTTCTTGGAAGTCAAATTGTTTTTTTATTTACTTTTTCTCAAAGTATAAATCCTTTCCTGTGACTTTTATTACACACAATACAGTGTCTGAAGTATGTCTAAAGTATTCTTCTACAAAGCATCTATACAGTTCTCATCTCATCTCATTGTCAACCGCTTTATCCGTGAAGGGTCGCGGGGGGTGGGGGGGGGGGGCTGGAGCCTATCCCAGCAGGCATCGGGCAGAAGGCAGGATACACCCTGGACAGGCCGCCAATCCATCGCAGGGCAGACAGACACAGACAGACAGACAGACACACAGACACATTCACTCACACACTCACACCTAAGGGGCAATTTCAATCAAGTTCCAATTAGCCTGAACGTGCCGTCTTTGGACTGTGGGAGGAAACCGGAGAACCCGGAGGAAACCCACGCAGACATGGGGAGAACGTGCAAACTCCGCACAGAAAGACCCGGGTCGCCCCAGCCGGGAATCGAACCCAGGCCGTCTTGCTGTGAGGCGGAAGTGCTACCCACTGCGCCACCGTGCCGCCCCATCTAGACAGTTCAGATGAGTAAAAAAAATATCCAAATTTAACTATTTGGATGCTATCAGAAAAGGCTTTGGAATTTCCGTAACAAAAAACAATCTAAATATGTGACTTGACCAAGGCTGCCCAATTTTTTTTATTAATTTTTATAAAAAAAATCTTAAACTAGACTGTCTGAAAGGAGGCTGTGGTCTTGTCATTTACATAATAAAAATGATGTATTGATCTGTACTGTAGTGAACACACTGAACTGTAAATATCAGTCATCTGCCTGCAAGCTCTGTGCATGACCAAACTAGCTGTGGGTTCACTGGTGTTTTGTTAACTCCTTGTCTTCCTTTTCTTTCCATGTTTTCCTCGCTGGAATCCTTCCAGCACATTAGCGTCATGGGTTTTTAGATCTGTGAAGGTGAACTGTAACTCATTGTGCCTCCAGGTGTTGTCACAAGGCAAGACACAGTATGTCTTGTTTCCACTCTGACTGACAGCCGGGTTCAGGGGGAGCAGCTCTGGCTTACCTCTGTTTTGACTTTTTCCTTCCTTGCTGGAGAAGGAGCTGACATTTGGACATCATGGTGTATATAACATGATGTCACTTGGCTCAGGTTATCCTATTGTGTACCTAGCCAGATTCCTTCTTTTAACTTCCTGTCGGATGGAAAATCAACTCAGCATCTAAATAAATCTGACAATATTTGTATTATGTTTTCCTCCAAACAAGGCTGTATCAATAGCCTGTATATGCAGTGCTCTGAAGACCCCCAGTTTTGGGGAGGGGGTGTTTAAGTGCCTTTGTAGTTCTGTTATCCCGTGATACATTATGTAACTGTCCACTTTTGGGCACTAACAAAAAGTCCCTTTCCTCCCTCGTTCTTTTGTACTCTTAAGATAGTGGGTCGTGTAGGAGAATGGCGAGCTCCTGCTGCGGCGTAGGCAGATACAGTTATCACCCACCACTTTCCCACACTTCCAGACCAGTGGGTTGTACTGCTCGCCAAACTCACACAGGACAGTGCTGCCAAAAAGGTGCCAACCGCTGCCAACTAGGAGTTGTGTTTTTAAAATGATGGAGCGCAGCCCCAGGGAGTTAAGCTTCTGTGTCAACATGTCTGGCACTAACTGGCCTTGGGCCTAAAACAGAGGAGAATGGCTTAAATCACTCTTTTCATACTACACTGACATGCCAAAAGTCATGGGACTGGAACTAGCATTTTTGTGCAAGATATGTGTGTGTGTGTGGGGATTGCTGCATTGAATGTAGATGTGTTTTCTGCAAGAAAGAAGTATCTTGCCTGTTCAGATGGACAGTTCTAGCCAGACACCACAGGTCATGATTAATCCCACAATCACCACTGTGCTGTTCACTGTGGTACTGTGGCATTACCCACTATCAGGCCTCACTTCATATCTTCCTATCTTGAGTCATGAGCATGCTGACTACTTACAATGTATACTGTTTCCTATATGGTATAAGCCGCCAAAGGTGTTGCACTGATGTATTATTTATACAGCTGTGGAAAAAAAAATGAACCACTTAAAATGATAAGTTTATTTGATTTTTCCAAATTGAAAATTTCTGGAATAAAATAAAGAGAAAAATGGATGATCACAAGCCACCAAACCAAGCTAAACTGCTTGAATTTTTGCACCAGGAGTGACATAAAGCTATCCAAAAGCAATGTGTAAGACTGGTGGAGGAGACCATGCTAAGATGCATGAAAATTATGATTAAGAACCACCAAATTATTCCACTAAATATTGATTTCTGAACTCTTAAGACTTTATGAATATGAACTTGTTTTCTTTGCATTATTTGAGGTCTGAAAGCTCTGCTTTTTTTTGTTATTTCAGCTATTTCTCATTTTCTGCAAATAAATGCTCTAAATGAGAATAATTTTATTTAGCGTTTGGGAGAAATGTTGTCTGTAGTTCATAGAATAAAACAACAATGTTCATTTTACTTAAACATATAGCTATAAATAGCAAAATCAGAGAAATTTATTCAGAAACTGAAGTGGTCTCTAAAGTTTTTTTTCCAGAGCTGTATATATTTTTTTGTTCTGCTTTTCAATACAATACATTCAATGCAGTGTCAATCATTTATGGTATTTTACTCAGACAAAGCGGAAGAGTACAGTCAGGCTTAGCTTCTGCAAATCACTACCAAACCACAAACTGCTCACCTGCTTACATGGGTCACGCCCTTTTTGAAGTATATTCTGACCCACATCATTTCGGACACTTCCCAATGACGCATCTCAATTTGTAGTGGTTTCTTTGAAGGCCACTTCTTTTAAATGTTGATATCACTCAATGATTAACTCTGTTAAGAGGTGACTAAGCTTGACACCTCGGCTAAAGTCATTGCTGCTGAACTGATAGAGAGCAGCAGGCCAGTAGGATTTGTCAGGTCACTGCCTCTGTGCCTCTCTGGCTCTGTGACAGTAGACAGACACAGAGTGCTGAGGTGCTGACCAGCTGTCACGTTCTGCAGAGCAACTGTTCGCAAGCTCAGACCCCTACTGTGAGGTCAATCATTTACACACTGCCCACAGACTGTGACTAATGTAATCATGGAATGAATTTGCATAGACGTGCCGGTTAACATGTATGTGTTTCATTGCTGTCATGCTAAAATCTTTTATCTCAATTTTTGTTTCCATTTCAGTTTTTATATAGTTTTTGCCAAAATGTGAATGTAGTAGGTCTTTTTTTACATTGTGTCACAAGTTCTGCTGACAAAATAATGAATAAAAATGCTTCAAAATGACAAAATGTTTTTAAATTGATTTGAAGTAGACTTTTAAATAGACTTTTGCATGTCAGCACCAAAGAAATGTCTTGTTTACTGTATTTTACAGACTATATGGTGCACCATATTATAAAGTGCATCAATGAACATCTGTTTTATGGCCTATTTTCATATATAAGGTGCGCTGAATTATAAGGCATATTTTAAGCAACAATAGTAAGGAACAGGGTTGTTGCAATGTTTTCCTTCTAACCCTGCGTTCACACTGGAAAGCGACAACGCGGCAGGCAACCATTAATTTCCTATGGCAAGCCGCGATTTGCACTGGATGTTAGTCTACACAGATTTCTGAAAACTGTTTATTTGGGTGAGTTAAGCGCTTCCATTTATTTACAGTAAACTTAGATTTACAACATTTTGAACAGTGCAGTTAGCAGCAGCTGCCTTGTTCCTTATACTAGCCGCAGTTAGCAGCAGAGCCTGACAGCGCTACACTGAATAACCCTGAGTGTTTCGCTAAGCCAGGGCGCTAGCAACTTGCAGTTCATCCCACATAGCTTGTTTTAACAAAATCAGCAGCAGACTACAGTCCAATAATACTCACCACTGAACGGCCAAAGAGCTAGTACTTAGCGCAGTTAGCAGCTAATGCCAATACTGCTCCAGCAGTGCTAGCTGGGGTAAGCAGCAGAGTACAGTCCAATAATACTCACCTCTGAACAGCCAAAGAGTTAGCGCTGCAGTTAGCAGCTAATGCTAATTCTGCTTAGTGCTTAGGGAAACTTCACTGAAACTCCTGTATAACACTGTACTTCAGCAGAGTGGCTTTACTGCTCTTTACACCCTGACTGGTAAATTCATACGGAAGGTGCGCTGTAGATTTTTGGGAAAAATTTAAAGATTTTAAGTGTGCCTTATAGTGTGAAAAATACGGTAATCTAAAGTTTATTTCGAATTTTCATTTAGCTTAATAATCTAACAATGAATGTACATAGTACATAGTAAATAAAATAATTGTACAAACTGTACAAATGAAATAAATATTTATTTCAACATATTTTCATATTATCTTCTTTAAAAACCTCAGTTCTGTTAAGAGGTGACCTCTGTTTTACGTCACAAAAATCTTTTACCTAATATGTGCAATAATAGCTTTACTTAAAAACTTTAAATGGTTATAACTTATTATAAATTTGTTCATAACTTATCTGTAGTCACTGGTAATTGTATTTGTGCATCAGTGGAGGAATGGTGGTGCATTATTTTAATACACTATTTAGGGTGTTAATGTGCGGTTTGAGACAGAGCCCCACAAACAGGAAAAAAAGAGGCGGGACTTTACTGGTGACCAATAGCTTACTAAGATGGATTTTTTTAAGGACCAGACCTACTGAGGATCCACCCCACCTCAGCTGCAGCCTAGTCTTTGGAATGCAGCTATTGAATATCTATAACTATTAAGTAGAAGTACCATTCACTAAAAAGCTTTAACATTAAAGGCTTTAATAAAGACAGAATAACACAGAAGCATGTAGTAAAGTCACAGTTTGTCCATTTTATTATCTGGTTTGTGTATTAAATACACTTTAATGTTGCTTTCCAGTTCTTTTCTAGTGAATTAAAAATTAAGTTCACATTCATGTTAAGCTCATGATACTAAACTCATTTAATAATGCATCACCCAAAACAGAAGAGCTTCTTATTACAAGGCAATAGACTTTGAAACAGTTCATATTTACAAACAAATACAAAAAATATAGATATTTATATATATTCACAAAAAGGCATTACTGTGTAAATTTACATTAACCTCCGCTATACAATTACAAATAAAGTTCTATAAAAAGCCATTTAAATAATCTTCCAGCTCAAGTTTTCCAGAGGGAGAACAAACCAGTCCTGACAGTGTGGATATGTACTGTGTGTGCGTGTGTGTGTATTGGTGTGTGTAAGAGATATAAGAATAGAGAGAAAGAGATATTTTTCCAGTCTTTTTGAGTTATATCAAAGCTCTCAACATGTTAGCCTATGCCATGTCCAGGCTAAGAGCAGTCCAGTGTGTGTCCTGCTGCCTGGCTGTTGTCCCTCGTGGTGGGGCCACCTTTGGCTGGACCCCGCTGCCGTTACGACTCCAGCTCACATGCCTGAGGAAAAAACAAGTACACAGAGGGGTCACCAGTTAATGGGGCTCCTTTGGTCACTGGTTGTCGTCACGGCTATTCTTGGACGGAGGGGGTCTGCTTTAATGAACAGCCACACTGTAAACACTGCAGGCTAATAAACGTGCCAGTCTTAACTGCCCTGCTGCTCACACTGAGGAACACTCAGTCCCGAGCACAGAGCTGGAAGAACTGCAGCTAATGCAAAAGCCTGTCTGTAGGACCCCTCCCACCCTGACATTTACACACATGCATTCCATGCTCTCTGAGACATGTTACAGTACTCTGAACTAGCACAAACAAACTCAGTACAGCCAGTGTAGTGCGTGTAAAAATGATGATATTATCATAAAATGTGATAAGTAATCAATTAGTAAGTTATTAGTGCTTACTTGCTAATGTCTTGTCAAGGTCAGCGATGAAGTCTTCCAGTTCTTTTGTGTCGCCAAGTTTAGCTGTAAAGATAATAGCAATATGTAAATAAACACATTATAAAAAATAGATACACATACTATGTGGACAAAAGTATTGAAACCCTTGCATTTTTATTAAGTCAAGAGTATTAAAAAAAATTTGCTTGTTTTTAGCTGGGGTAAATGTCTCTATGGTCCAGAGAAGGCTTGGTACTAGATTCATGGAGCATTGCTGTGAGGATTTGATTTCATTAAGTGATAAACGTTTAGGATGTTGTATGATCACCATCTGACCTTATCTGAAACTCCCTAACTTATCCCAAAAGTATTAGATGGAGCACCATCATTCAGAAGAACACTGATCCACTGCTTCACAGCTCAATACACACCTGTCATAAGCCATAATGCCAACAGGTTAATGTTTTTTAGCTTCAGATAATCTTTTTTCCATTTGCAATAGTTCTTTACTTTACCTATTGCTTTATGAATTAATTAATGTTTTTATTTTATTTGACTTGAATCTCTTATTGGTGTAGTGTTTTGAGTTTGCCTTGGCTGGGAATTGAATCCACTACACTACACCAACTACCCTACTAAAATATTTAGTGGAAAAATACTGAATGTTTGATATTGGCCCACAATTCCGATATTAGTGGATCCATTAAATACAACACACATTAGAATCTCCCAAATAAACTATAAGCTTGCAGACTCACGTTTGGGTGACATGGCTAAAGGGCTGGTTGGTGACGGGGAGAAGACAGTGGGAGAGTTGAGCTTTTCGTCGCTGAAGCTGAAGCTGTTTCTGTTGAGTGATTCTGCACCTGTTGGCGAGAGAGAAAAAGAGGTTTAAGCAGTCGTCCATGCCGAGCCTCTGCAGCAGGTGAATACCTCACTCGTTTCCATTTACAGCACACGGACCTGTCAAACTCTTCACTGACCCATAGCCCAGGGGCTTCAGTGTGTGTCAGTAGAGCAGGCTGGCAGAGTATGTAATCAATGCATACTCTTAAAATGTCAGTCTATGGCCTCACTCTACACTCACGTACACACTTTCAGGTTCAAGAGTCCCGCCCACTAGCAGGTTAATTTAAAGCTAAAGGCCCCAGAGCAAGAATGCTCCCTTCTGTGTTGGAAAAAAAAAAAAACACATACCGCCCCCCTGCTGCTTGTTTGCCCATTCTGATCCCTGCTTGAACCTCAGACAAGCCAGGCGTGTCATTACTTGGACGCTTGCTTGTTCAACTTTTCCCTCAGTGCAGTCAGTCGTTCGTCCCACTGCTGGCCTGAGCTGAGCCTTCTCCATTCGCTCTCATAAGTGCAGGCTTGTGTTTGCTTCTCACAGCTCACTCACTCACTCACTCACACCACAGATTCAAAACAGCAGCAGAAGTGCCAGAAGAGAGCAGGTTGGTTGCACTCACAGCCATAAAAACGGCCTGTTTCACTGCTGAGTGACATAATGAACGCTTTGATTTAGCCAAGAGATATTTTAGTCGACCACAAGATTCAACACATTCAACTGTTTGTTCCGAAAGGAAACGGATGGGAGAAGGAGGTTTTTGTATTTTGTTATTATGCACAATAACACATAGCCAAGAAATGCAACATTTATTTTTATACTTTTACGTGAGAATGCTTAAAAATATAGAGCTGGACAATAGGTTGTAAATACTGATATATTTGAAGGGTGACACTCAACCGAGTACATTACGATGAAAAAGTGGCCTGTTCTTTAATTTGATTCCATTGCCTATGGAAATACATTAAAAAAAATAAAGGTGCTACCAGTGGCTCTTTGAGCAATGCTACAGAGGAACAATGCTTGTTTCCAAAAGGAACCATGCTTGTAATAGAAATATGTAGGTGTAGAGAGCATTTTAAAAGGTGTAAAGATTTTACTTTTACTTAAAGGTTCTTGACTCTCCTATATCTCTTATGTTTTTATGGCAATGCTTAAAAAACTATTAATGCAGGGTAGGGGTGGGCAATATTATATCGTATACAATATATTGTGAAACAGAAATATCATGATATTAAAAATCCATATCATAATAATAGGGCTGTTCTGTCTTAAAAGTAGTCTATAATTTACTGTGAAGCTTTAGGTGTTTTTATTGTATAATTGTTTTAGTTTGCAGTTTATATGCATGCACTAAAAATTCTGCAATATTATTTGCTGCATTATATTTTTTTATGCTAAATTATTTATTTTCCCACAATATGATTATACTGTTATACTATTATACCATATTCCTGAAATTAATGAATTATTTTAGTTTTCCTATATCGGCAAGTATATCGTTATCGCTAAAATACCCTGAAATATCGTGACATTATTTTAGAGCCATATCGCCCACCCCTAATGCAGGGCACACAAATGTCTTCCCATTATGCCACTCTCTTCAAGATTCAAGATACTGAAAGAGCAGTAATTACCCCCGAAAACCTTCCATATATTGTTTTTCCAGCTCACTACTGAGAAGAGGTTTTAAACTGAAACGATTCATGTGACCTGAAAATGACACCCTATAATCTCCTGGATGTGCTCAAACCCACTAGGTTAGTTCTGGCTGTCCTCATATATCTGTGTGCTCCCTAAGCTCTCTCTGCACAGCTCCTTGTGGCTCTTTAACACTGACAGAGTCTGATCCACACTTAGAACTAACTGCTGGAAGCCTGCCGGAATGCTCCCAATAACACTACCTGTTCAGACAAAGCTGTGAACATCAGCTGCTGTTGTTCCAGGCATTACACACCATCTCAAGAACCTGACATAATCTGTACTAGCACCACATGGCATCAGTCCAACTCTGAAATGGAGACTGACATGTCTGAATATGTTGTCAAAGAAGAAAGCAAAATGAGCACAAGCCCATGCCTTAAGTAAACATCAAGAGCTGAGCTTCATTCTAAAGGGAGTGGTTGTGAGGGCCTTCACTTGACCTCCATATACCTGCTTTAAGATAGATCACTGAGAAGGAAATCTGCCACGTGAGTGCTGCCTGCAGATACTAACCCTGGCTCTCTAAAGAGCATTTCATAATCTGGTTTCAGTTGAAAATGCCTATGGGTGGGCGATACATCAATGCTTGGCAAAACAAATATTTCTTTCTTTCTTTTTTTTTTTGATTGCACCAGCAGAACAGTTACAAGAATTTATTTTAAAATGATAATCATAAATAACATTAAGGGCTGTACTGTAGTCTCCTAAGCACAGTGACCATTATTTTTATTATTATTATTATTATTATTATTATTATTACATTGTGATTATATGGCAACCCAGCCAATGTTCTCATGTAGAGCTAACAAGAGTGGAATGTGGGCTTGGTATGTTCCAAGTGGGCACAGCTCACATGGGTCTCATCTAGGTCCCATGTGCCATGTACAACCCAGTTGAGGCCCATGTCTAACTCCAACTCGTCCTATTACTGACCCTGTTGGGGCCCCATCACTGACATCCAAATGTGGGGCCTAAATGGAACCCATGGACAAACATGTCTCCATTACAAGCATGTCAAACATGCTTCTTCAGAATCAGCATAGTTTGCTTATTTCCCTCCTTTAACAGAAATAGCTTACATAACCTGTTAACTAACAGGCGACTTACCTAAAGGTAAGTCTTTATGTATAATACATTTCTCAATCTTGGTTCTGGAGGCCCACTGTCCTGCACTTTTTAGTGCTTTCCCTGCTCCCAACACGTGATCCAACTAATCATCTCATTAACAGCCCATAATTAAGTTAAAGCGGGTGTGTTAAAGGTGGAAAAGCACTAAAATGTGTCAGTCAAGTCAGTGAGTCTCAACTATGAGTGTTGGAAAAAACTGGCTTGTAAGTATTGCCCCAGAAAACAGAGGGCGTTATAAGAACGTTTAGCAACGTTTTGATTAGAATTTTTCAAATTTTGAAACTTTGAAACTTTAAAAGTAACATTTCCACAACTAAAAGTTTGAAACTTTGACACACGTGGCAATTAAAGGCATTCAATAAATAAAATGTCCTAAGGACATCCATAAAGCTTGAAAGAATAAAGGTACTAAAATTACTAACTGCAACGTTCAGAAAAGGTCAGTGTAACGTTTTGCTGACTGTATCAAGCTAAGTTTGAAAATAGAAAACTGGGTATAAGTCTTTATCATTTTTTTTCCATTCAGTTGAGTGAAGAAGAAATGGGGTTACAAATAGAATTTCATATAATATAGTTTTATTTCTATTCCCCCCCCCCCCCCCCCCCCCCATTTTCTCACCAATTTACACAGCCAATTACCCAACCCACTCATTAGGACTCCCCCTATCACTAGTGATGCCTCAACACCAGGAGGGTAAAGACTAGCATATGCCTCCTCTGATACATGTGAAGTCAGCCACCACCTCTTTTAGAACTGCTGCTGATGCAGCATTGCTAAGTAGCATCACAGCGCTCGGAGGAAAGCGCAGCGACTCGGTTCTGATACATCAGCTCACAGACGCCTTGTGCTGAGCGACATCACCCTTTGGAGTGATGTGGGGAAAGGTAGCTGATGCAAATAGAATTTCAAGAAAAATGAAAAGGCAAATCTTCTCTCAATTTTCAGATTTCTCAGATTTTGTGTCTTGTAACACAAATCTGATGTTATAACCCAACTTGCAAAATGCAAAAATGGAAAAATCAGAAAATAAAGAAAATAAATTTTCCTGAAATTACAATTGTGAGGGGCTGAAAAAACTAAAATTGGAAAAATGGATAACCACTTACTTCTTGTACACTGCACTACATTAAAAAATGAGTTTTTACTTCTCGAACAGTCAGAAGATTATATTAATAAGCGTTAAGTTACACTGACCAGAAAACGTTCTACCAACTAAAAATGTGTTAGCTGGGTAGGTTAGTGAATATGAAGCACAACAGCAAGAGCAGCAGCAGCTTTCTAAGCCTCCTCACAGTCTCCAGTACAGTTAGTTCTTTTTTACTGCTAATCTTATCAGTGATATCACTGCATGTATAATCCTCTCAGGATGAGTGTGTGACTATCTGTGAGTAACTCAGCAGCACTCACTCTCTGAGTCGCTGATGCCGCTGTCACTGACGCTGGCGCTGCTCCTCCTCTTCATGGTCTTGAGGTGCTCGTCGTATCTGAAGTGTCTCTTCTCGATGGGGGAGGTGAAGTCCTCGATAACGGCGTCGAACTCGCACAGCACGGCGTTCAGGTCATCGTCCTCCTCCAGAAAGGCTGGAAACAACAGCAAGAACAAAGTTTAACACTTCAGTATACCTTAAACTGAACTAAATATATGTATGATAAACTAAACCTGTACAGGTCCTAAAGCTCCACCACGAGGGTGGAGAAGTGCCCTACAGCTCACTACTGAACTCACACTTGCTCTGAGACTTCATCTTTGGAGACTTCATGCTGGGTCAGGTAGCTGCTGTCTATCCCAGAACTATTCCAAAATAATGATCCAAATCAGTAAAAGTGTCGCTCGTGCCCCCGCGCGCTCTCCGCTCTGAGCTCTATACGCACTCCTGCTGCAGTAAAAGCAGCCTGAGCGCTTTTAAATCTTCCCCGCCTCCCGCCGGTGGGCGTGGCCCGAGGCGGAGGCGTGGGGAACGTGAGGTAAACTTCAGCCCCGCAGCCGGTTTTAGCTCCTTCTTCACACAGCGTGCCGTCATTTCTCCTCTGAGTGTGAGTAAACTGAATAAACATGCAGCCCGTAACATACAGTTCCTCTTTATTTATAATCAGGAGTCCACCCTGCCCTCACATACCTTACACATTAACACGAGGTACAGTCATCATCATTCACACAGAGGAAATAAATATATTTATATGTATTTGTGTATTAATAGACAAATATATACACATATTTTATTCCCTGTCTTTATTTTAAAACTTTTGACTTATGTAAACATTGTGTAATATTGTTAGAATTTCTTTGCTACTGTGTTTGCCTTTTCTATACCTTGGGCTACAGTAATATGTGAAATTTGCCCTGGGATTAATAGTGTCTTATAAAATACATTTGGACACATCTTAAATTCAGTGCCTTGTAAACATCTGCATAGTAGATTAATACTTAAGTCATCCAAACTATAAAACAAAACATTTGGATTTATTTACTAAACAAAAACGTGTTAAACAAACCAGAACCTGTTTTAAATTTTAGATTTTTTGGCTGAATTTTCTACGTCATCTTTATGAGGTAGAGCCACCTGGAAAGGCTTTCAGTTAACAGCTGTGCTGAACTGGTCAAAAGTAAATTACTTGAATTTCTTGCCTTTTAATGTGTTTGAGAGCATCAGTTATAACTTAGTCATGGTATACGCAGTGAATAGCCTGATTGAGTAATGTTCTAATCCATATTATAGCAAGAATTACTCAACTAAGTAAAAAAATATATATAAGAATGAAGGTCAGTTTATCCAAAAAATTTCAAGGACTTTGAAATATCCTCAAGTGCAGTCGCAAAGACTATTAAAAGCTTTACGATAAAACTGGCTCTCATCAGCACCGCCTCAGAAAGGTTTACTACATGATTCTTTGTGTGTTCCTTCATAACAAACATTGAATGAGAAGGTATATAATCTAAATGTATGCCCATATATATTTTTTCATTTAAGGGAGGGAGGGACATAAGTTTTAAGTGGGAACTCCGGGACCACATTAACTCAATAACATTTATATAAAAAATGAGAAAAAATATATTTTTTAGTCCATACTAAAGGGCTGTTCATTCGTTATTTTTTCCAACAGTGTGGGTTAATCTGAATAGAAAACCAATATAATAAAATATATTGCTGTTCTACAGACTCTGTTTAGCCTACAGCGCGAGAAGCCTCTCCTCTATAATAGTGAGTTTGTAGGGACACCTGCTGGTTTGAAACAGTAACTGCATTTATGATAGAAATACGTTTTAGAATGCAATAGGTTCTCAAGACTTCTTGCATCTTCATGGTAAATTAAGCTTTTTTTTCTTTTCGTGTGAAGTTGTTTTTTGGAAATATACAATATGTTTTTAACTGACTTTTTTTCAATCATTTTATGTAAGGATATGGGTGGCTGTACAGCCATTCTTTTTTAAAGCTACCCAAGCATACTTAAGAGCAATTATTTGTATATACATATAAATAAAAATATATACAATTTGTTAACTCTGTAGTTTAGCTATAGCAAAAGTATATACATATGCCTAGATCATTTCTGTTTGTATTTGTACCCTGTGCTCAATTAGTAGGAGTATTTAAAGGGCTAATTTCTGTATTTTCTCTACCCCTACTGAGGTGTGAAATCCAGCACGTTTAGCATTTTACTACACCTACATTGCCTGGTTTAGCACATAGACAACTGGCAAAACACAGAGTGTGTTTGCATCTGCACTTTCCTGATGGCTTTCAAAGCTGCTGTGCGAGATAATTACATACACAGTGTCACACAAAGTGACAAATATAACACCTCCTGTACGGAGAACAGGGCTTTGTTTAGTTCACAGGCCCAAAATGTGGATTAATTATGTCAATATTATTGACATATGTACTGTATTACATGCTATCATAAACTGTATTTACTTGCATCATAATGAATGTTTCAACTTAACATCTGTCATGTAACACACATAACATATGAAACTATAAAAATATGCTAATAAAAATATATATTGGTTGTACATATAAAATGCAATCCAACAGTTGCTTTCCCAAGTAGTTTAAACAAATGAGAAATAATGAATCATGTCCATGTTTATTTTGACATTTCATCAGTCACATACACATTTATGACACATTCTTTACCATTATTGAACATAAGGGAGTGTTAAATTCCAAGGACTTCCAGAAAAGTGACAGACAAAATGCATCATCAATACAAGCTATTGTCTTCCACCAGTATGGTCCACATTCACATTTACAGGAACGGTATCTTAATGGATTTTGTTGTTTTGCTGTATTAAAAATGGCTCCAACATCACACACTCAATACTAAGAAGTATCAATCCTCTACAAGCTGAGTGGGAGGATGCTACATATTTTGTTTCCATGCTCATAATAAAGTGCCTTGTTATAAACATCCCTCATTATTTTACTTAAACTGAATTTGATAAACAGTTTAAAACATACGACAGTGTTGTTTATATTGATCAATAGCAACACTCATGCTTTTCTCAGCAACTGATAATTATTGTAAATCACATTTTATCCAATTCTTGTTCACATCAGACATTTGAGGCCGTATACAATACTAAGCCTGTGCAAATAGAGCAAGTGTTCCAAATTGGCTGTAAACATGCAACTGCTGCCAGACCGTTTAGCTTGTCTCCTGTGTTCTTTTGAAATTATATAGTATAACCATGTAAGAAATGTATGACACATACATATCTTGTATGAATACTGTATGAGTCTGGAGTATTTGATATGAATGAATTTAAACTATTTACAGTAAGTGATCAAATGATCCAATCAACACTCTCAGCTGGTTCCTTTTTAACTCCTAAAACTAAGTATAGTATTTGATTTCAAAATCATTCTGTTTTATGTAAACATTTAAACTGGCCTTAGAGAGTGAATGAAAATGAAAACACAAAGGATATGTGCAGTCCTTCTGATCAGCAATATTCCCCATGCTTTTGAACATTTGAAATTAATGCCATCTTTAGTGTCTTCTCAGTTACTTAGTGATTCATAAGTATTTAGGCCACATTAGCTCAGCAGAAACAGGACTCCTCCTTCTCACTATCTGAATTCATTGCAACACCTTCACTTGGCTGTTTCAGTCTCAGGGGCTTGTGATTCTTTAGCTTGTAGGCCAAGGTGAGAAAGATGGCATCCACATGCTCTTTCTCAGCAGGGTCCTTAGCAGATGTCTCGAAAAGGGGGAAATTGTAGCTGTCAGCTAGACGCTGCGCCAACGAGGTGGGAACCTCTCCTCTTCCTAGGTCACATTTGTTCCCCACCAAGATACGGGGCACCACAGGAGGGACGGCATGGTGGCTGCATTCTTCAATCCACTCTGGCAGACTCTCAAAGGAAGCGAGATTGGTCACATCATACACAAAGATGACAGCATGGACATTGCGGTAGTAGTGTTCCACCATACTCTTTCGAAATCTCTCCTGCCCTGCTGTGTCCCAGATCTGCAACTGTAAAAAAAAAGGAAAGAAATATTTAATTTCTTATCATCCACAAAAAAAAACAGTATTGCTGCAGCTCTGGGTTTGCAATCATAAAGCTTCTTAGCACAAACACTGGTGGAGAATCAGATTAATCTCTTTTGTATGATTTCTGATAGGAACAGGAGTTTCATCAAATCATTAAAGCTTAGCAGAGGGCTTCAATCATGGACCTGATCCTGTCTGTTAAGTGATCATACATGAAAGATTCTAAATCAGTGCTACAAATTGGAGATAATTTAGAAATGTGGTCAAACAAGTGTTTAAATTGTAGAATCTAAATGTAAATTTGTCACTGTCACACAAAAAGGGACAGAAAATTGTCCTGGTAATACATCTAGTCATAATGGCTTGATAGATCTGTAAATATGTCATAGACGGAACCTAAGCTAGTCATTGTGTATCTCCATTTTTACATTCTTGATGTCTTTTGAATCAGCTGTAGGGGAGACCGGACTGTTGTAATATGAAACCTTGCATGCCTACTACTAATGTTTCCCTAATGAAACATAATTTCACGTTTAAACATTGAGAATCTGTGTTCTACTAATCAAACAATTTTTATTGCACTATAATTTGACAGCTCACAATAATATGAATAATATTATTTTTTTTCATTTTGGGTATTTGATTAATTATGTATATTATGTTTCAACTGATTTTGCAATCTGTATTTCCTAAAACCACTTAAATACATTGTTTTAGTAGCTGACACATTGGACTTTATAATATAGCAAATTGGCTATTCCAGTGTAAATACTTAGTAACTAAATTTGTATTTAATTTTTTTTTTTGTTTGTTTTTAGTGTTACAACCGTCCCTGGTCTCCCCTACTTTAGACTGTATTAAAATATAATGATAAATGGACTCAGATAACTGCTATGAAATGATTTAGAGCAAAATCATAGCTTCACAGTCTTTAATTGAAAGATAGCTGTTAACTAATTGTTTTCCTTCTACTGTAAAGCTGCTATTTGTTGGCACCTTTTTTATAGAGTTGATATAAAAAAATATTGATATAATATTGATCTATCTTATGTTTTACATTGTTAAAACCAACTAAGACATGTTCCATGTTTTAAGATAGCACTAGATACAAGGTTTTGTGTGATAGTGACGAAATACAGGCCTACAGTATAATCACAAGAGCCCTGTTTACATTATTTGTCTGTTAGACTCAAATACCTGCTATTAATGGGTTGTAACCAGAAAGCGCTTTAGTCACATGTTTAAATTTAATTCACACGGAATGTATTTGTATTAGACTACACAGGCCTGTTAGCTAATTAACTAGCGTTATGTATCTGTGCTGTTTATGCTCAGCCTAGTACTCACAGGTCTTCAGCTAGCTGCCCTCACTGCACTGTTACCCTGTTAGCCTGCCTACCACTGCAGGACATATCCTAGCCTAAAGCAGAATGACTGTATAACAGCCCACAGCACTGACAGCGCATTCAGCTGAAAACAAAGATTATAAACCTTAAAATAAACCGGGCAGCAGGGAATTCTCTCTTACCTTTATATTTTCTCCATCTAGCTGAACAGTCCTCTCCCTGAAGTCCACTCCTATTGTTGCTTCTGGGTTTTTAAGGAATTTACCTCCACAGAACCGATAGCTCAGACACGTCTTCCCAACGTTTGAATCACCAATGACTATTATCTTAAATATTCGTGTCTGAAAGCTGTCCTGCAGCGAGTCGTTCGCCAGACTGTCTCTGCTATGTATCGTAGTGAAATCATTATCGGCATTTTTGTTTTCAACTGCCATAGTTCGGACGTTCCCATTGCGTATCGCGAGAACTCGGAGGACCATGAGACCAACGTGAACTCAGTATGACCACGCCCCCAACCAAACAGCCTGTTCTGTTCTGAAACTAAACATCTACTACCAGCAACTTGTGCTTGATTTTCTGTGTATTTCTGTGTATTTTGTCTGTGTAAGCTTACACACACTGGCCACTTTGTTAGAAAAACATACATACTGTCTTTATTGTAACAAAATAAAATAAATAAAAGGAAATCAAATAGAAAATATTAATAATACACCACAAACTACAGTAACTGTGCAGACAAAAACTTTACTCTGTTAGGAGCACATATTTAAATAGGTCAAATAAAAGACAAATAAATCCCACAAGTTCCACATTCTTGTGAAAAAATACTGTTTGTGTAAATGTTTGGAGTGAGATGAATAAAACTTAAAATGTACACAACTCAAAAGTTTTTATATTAATACTGCTGTTTAGCTGCATCACTCAATGCATACAGTAAATAATGACACTGTTCCTACCATACCAGCAGCTGACTAAACTGCCATTATAATCCTGAGAAAATATGCTTTTTTTTTACTTTTCATTTCATATCATCATTAATCATCACAGTACAATTTGATTCTATAATACTAATTACCATGGAAATTCAAGTAAAAGCAGAGGCGCTGCACTGGTACACAACTGGAAAAAAGTCACTTATGGTTAAGCAAATAATATTAATACAATTCAGTAATGTTTCCACCTTCAGAACAGATTTAGTACCTAGTTTATCTCCCACACACAACCCTGTCTTTGACACTATGACTGCCTAATACACAGTGTTTACTACCAGTTCTCATCAGAAAAAGAGCTTGAGCTGCCAGAGTCCGAGTCTGCATCAGTCAAGCCATCAAAGTCCCAGTCTGCACTGGAGCCACTGTCATCATCCTCCTCTGTGATGAAGTTCTGTCCCGAACTAAGGCATGCTGTGTACACACGAGCAGAGAGGCTTATGGAGCCAAACGAGGACCCAAACATGGTCACCACATTCTTCCATGTATCTCTAGCAGAGTCATACTCGTGTATGACAAGCCTGTTTTTGTTGTGATGGGCGATAGCAAGTGTGAGCAGAAGCAGCTTGTTGTTGTGCTGCACCACTTGGTAGTTCAGGGCACTGCTGTCGATGGGTATGTCACCGATGCGCCTCCATTCACCACGGGCAGGGTTATAAGCTTTCACCACTGGAATGTCACAAAGACAGATGATCTGCTCCTGAAAGACGCAGGCTTTGTGCAGCTTGTTGCGCTTTAAGGAGCCACGCTGGACCCAGTGGTTTCTCTTGGGCTCGTAGCAGAGCATTCTCCTCTTGTTCACCACATAAAGCCGTTCATTTACTGTCACAACCTGCATCTTGCCCAAGGAATGAGGCAGAGGGGCCACAAACATCCACTGGTTTCTTAGAATGCTGTAGCACTCAACCTCCTTGAGCCTGGCATCAGAAACAGGGTCCCTGCCACCAAGAATGTACAAGTGGCCATTGAGGTAGCCAACATATGAGTGCATCCTTGCAAGCAGTCTTTCAGCCAGCTCCTGCCAACAATTCAACAATGGATTATACACCCAGAAATGCTTGGTCAGATGTGAAGCCAGATACAGGTTGTTTTCTGGTGTGGCACAGACTAAAAATGTCTCCATGGGAGAGCGTTTAAAGTTCTGATTACTCAGATTAATGACGGGGGATGCCATTGAGTAGATCTCTTCGGTGTAAGGGTCGTAACACATGAAAGGTTCATTTGGTCGTCCAAAGAACAGGACCATTTCTTTTGCACTTTTACCGATTCTTTGTTTTGTAAGGTTCAAACCTTTTGAAATGACACTGCCCTCTCCAGTACTTGCTGAATCAATGAAACCAGAAAGGTGCTTCTGTATAAGAGGCTTTGACTTAAGGCTGTCCAAATAAACCCTGTCTTTCTCTGTAAACAGTGACCATCGAACACATTTAAGGATATGCAATGCATCTTCTGTTTCTGGAGGCAGATTGTTTTCAATCCAATGTATTGCCACTGAGCACACTTTCCGTTCACAGTCCACATCCAAAGAATCCAAACTTAGGATCTCTTTCATTTGTTTCATGTCCAGCTCACAAAGATCCTTTTCACTGGCACAGAGCTGAGCAAAGTTCTTGGCTATGAAAGTCTGGGCTTTGCTTTTCAGCTCAAGATTGTCAAAGGTGTCAGCAAATTTCAGAATCCCTGTGCAGTTGGAGAGGTCCAGTCTTCGGGTCATGAAGTCAGCACAGGCATGCCTGATGTACTCCAACTGCAGCATGTTAGCAGCTGCGTACAGCCGTTGCACGTTGCCCTCCGTGATTGTCACTTTGCCAGTGTAGCAGTAGTCGATTATGACGGCCATGGAGTCCGGGTCCACGTCGTGGATGGTGATCTTGCTCTGGGTGCTCTCATACAGCCCCCCTGTAAACATGCTCTTGAAGTAGGGGCTGGCCGCGGCCAGTATGTTGCGGTTGCACTGGAAAACTTTCCCTGCCTCAGCCCTGGAATCAGTACCTGAAGAAGCATCGTAAACAGAGCTGTCCTGCTCCGGCTCCACTTCTATGGTGACATCCACCAGGAGTCGAGAGTCGTAGAAGAATTTCAGCTCTTTCAGCAGATTCAGGGCATGCTCTGAGTCCTCCAGCTCCTCCGGACCGCTGAAACAGTTCACTGTGGCCATGTTGAGCTTTAGAGGCATTCAGAAACCCTCTGCAGCTGCAGGTGAGAACCCAGCAGAGTTCGTTAGCAGGCTAGAGTTAGCTATGTCCTCGATATGAGTGAAATCCTCATGTGGACATCCCCAGTGATCTCCGGTGTAGAAATCAGCTCATTCACACATTCACAGTCCCAGCTGGGCAGCTAACAGTCTCCCAGTGCAGGAACGGACACGTATCCTCTGTTTTCTGGCGCAAAAACGGTGCGTTTTCATGGTTTAATGAATGGATCCGTGGTCGCAGTGACCACAGTATTTTAATATGATCATTAATGCGCGGACTGACGGCCACCTCTCCTCTCTGCGCTCCGTCGACTCATCTTCTCCTACAGACAGCGACGCAGCACGCGCACACAACCCTGCTAGCAGTGAAGTCAAAACGCAGGGCGCTGATTGGCTGTGGTCACTGAGCCCCGCAGCACCGGGTTAGGTTGGCTCGCAGTGCCCTTGTTTATACGCTTGTATTAAAGCGATTCAGACGAGAGAGGAGAGAATTCATCCAAAATAAACCGGTTTATTCAGTAAAACACCACATTCAGTCACACATTTAAGAACCGCGACACTCACGAAGATTAACCGTGTGAAAGACTGTCGTTTGTGAGGGTAAATAAGCACTGCTGTTTATCATTACACAGTGCAACATTAGCCACACTAACTAGGGCTTATTAGTGTTAGTGATTAGAAGGAAAAAGGGTTATTTAATATTAATATGGTGTTTTCCTTATAATAATGTGTGCCCACAGGATAATATTTTACTCTCTCTCTCTCTCTGTAAATATATATATATATATATATATATATATATATATATATATATATATATATATATATATATACCACTTTTGCTATTTATAGGTACATGTTTAAGAACATTGTTTTATTCTACAGACAACATTTCTCTCAAATTCCAAATAAATCTTTTTTTACAGAAAATGAGAAATGGCTGAAAAAAAGATGGTAGTATATATATATATATATATATATATATATATATATATATATACTATATTCGGGGGTTTTGGTTATGTTATATTTTGTTTAATTTTTGTTTAAATTTAGCAATTTGACAAATATTTAACCATAAGGTACAAAATCTTAAACAAACTGACGTCCCTTTACAAAAACATGTTTTTATTTGATAAAGTCCTTTTTTGGTATAACGTGGACTATCTGCTACCTTTTGATTTAACCAGCATGTACATTTTTAAAAATATAAATAAAAATTGGAAGAAAAATAGGAAAAATGAGCTTTATTTTGAGAAGCATTTTGAGAGATTTAACAGATTTTAGAGGATTGAGGTCAATAAAACATTAATGCTGCCTCATGTGGCCTACATAAAAAGAGATCAGCAGCCTATAGCTGCTAGCTGGAAGCATGAAGACCCTGGAGATACATCAACAAAAAAAAGTCAGATTTCTACAAACAACTGGTTCTTCATGATTACTTTCATATAATGCCTATTTATACATTGTTTTCCTTTTTTAAGGACACAAACCTGAGGAAATTTTTTCTCATGCTTGCCAACAAGTGACATTAGTTGTAGCTGCGATTGAGTTCATTGATTCTGCGCAGAGCATCCTTATTTTCGATGGTCTTGTGTACTGTGATGAGAAAGGGAAAGGCAGAGGGAAGCTCCACTCGCCGGCTGAGTTTCTGGTGACCCCAGTGCAGACAGCGCAGCCTCTCAGCCAGGTCTCGGCGGCCAGCTCGCTCCAGACCATCCTGAAGCAATTTAGTCTTGTTAGGCTTGTCCCAAGACCTCTCATACCTATGTGATAGGATACATTATATAAGTGTCCATAATTTGTTTAGAAAAGAGTGTTAAGGAAAGTATTAAAATAAATATAGAAATATAGAAAAAAATTAAATATTGTGATAATTGATATTGTCCTTTGAGACATTTTAAGTATTTAAGCAGGAACCTGTACAAAATAATACATGTAAGATTAGAAAACCCTCAGTTACAATACTTAATCAGTTAAAGTCACTTTTGGTAATTAAACCTTGTATCTCAGAAACAAAAACAATGTGACCTTTAATACAAAGATTTTGACAAGTAATATCAGACATTTTCACCCAAATAAAAATGCATGTGTTTTATGTACATATTCCTACAACATACAGTGTATTTTTACATAATAGGCTGTAGTAAAATTATTTATGTAGTTTGTCTGCTTTTTTATACCAGGATTCCAGCATGCTCTTGGCCTGGAGCCTCTTCTCTTTAGAAGTAGAGTGAAACTGCCTGACTTCAGTTCTGTTGAAGCCCAGCTCATACGCAAGAACTGTCCACTCAAAGCCCAGCTGCTTTGAAATATCTTGTATTGACTTCATATTAATCACAGCATCCTGACAGACACAGAAGGTATATATAGATTTTTTTCTATTCTCTTCACTTCTGCTTTGTCCTTAAACATTTTATAAGACAGATCAGATTTTACATCACTTACCTCTTGAGCTTTACTTGGCATTTTTTCCTGACTGTACTCTGGGTAAGAAAAAAGCTTTGCTTCATTAACAAAAAACACAATTTAACACTTGTTCTGATCTAATATATTTACTATATATAATCAAATTATATGACTATAACTTTGGTTACATTAGTCATTTATAGCTAACAATAAAGAAGTACTTACTGTTTTTGTCCGTGCACATAAAACACAGTGCCTCAACGCTGGCTTGGAGTCACCAAGGAGATTCTCTAAAACAAATCTGCTCAGTTACAAATTAAGTCATCATTTAGACCAAGCTCTGTCAGTTGAGTCCAGTGAACTTAATGTGGAATAAAGTCATGTGACTCACCTGTAGCAAACCTGTAGCAGAAGTACTATTCAGCCAGTTAGCTTCTGGAGTTCTGAAATTTAAAGTGATCTTCAGCAGCTGTTGTTTTTACATACAAGGCTTTTTTTCTGTTTTTCTTTAAAGCCCCATAAAACTATTCTAAAGGATGTCCATCAGTGATAAACCTCTTTCTAATGTTACAGTGGCATTGCCCATTTTTTTTTTTTCATTTGAATGATGGTTGTGATTCACAGATCTTTAGGGTTTATTTAGGTTCTGATAACTGAAGTGGAGTTATCACCTCAAAAAAAAAATATATATATATATAAAATAAATAAATAAATGAATATACATATATATATATATATATATATATATATATATATATATATATTAGGACTGCTCCTTCTACACCGTGTGGCCCTGGAGAGCCAGATTAATGTAATTAAAAAGAAAATTTACCAGGTTCCCAAGGTTTAAATCTAATCTCAACCTTACTGTGAAACATGGGGATCGCTGCTGTGTTGCCACCAGATGCAGTCAGACTTGAGTCAGTTTACATTCACACAGCAGGTAAAAGTTGCATAAATCCATTAATAATGTTCTTCATATTTGACACAGATGTGTTATTTGTGTGAATAAATCAATGAATCAGTCATTCTCAATTCTGATTTCGGGCACTTTTATATCTGGTAGTGAAATCCAGTTACAGACCATTATCCGATTTATAGCAGTGTGAATCATTCTAAACATCCAGTTCAAAATTAGATCAAAGTAAAAAGATAGTATGAACAGCCTTAAAAACATTAGATTTGGTAAGAAAATCAAATTTGAGACACTTTATCTGTTGTGTAAATTTGACCTTTAACATATTGTTCTAAATCAAATATGAATTAAATTTATTATGATCTGACATGGATTTAAGCTGCGATTTCTGTCAGACATAGTGTTTCTAATGGTAAGCCAGCACAAATCAGATTTTTGGCATCTGAATTGTATCCGGGTTAATAGCCTGAACAGCCAGATTTTTGCATATTAGACACAAACCACATTTGGAGGTGATTTGAAATGCATCTCTGTCTGTCCACTGTCTGTGCCTTTTTTGTCACTTACAGCCCATCAAACATGGCCTCATCAAATCCAAAGTGATGAAAGTGGGGTGGTCCTAAAGGAGCGCCAAGGGTTGGATAGATCAGTTTAATCTCCAGTCTAAACATAGCCTAAGATGTGTGTTTTTAGTTTTTAACACAATTTAAATACTAATATAAAAATCTTTCTTTCAAGAAAGTAATTTAAGTAAGGTATTCCATTAAATAAATCTTTTGTTTTAGAGCAATCTGTAGATACACAAAATAGTGTTCAAACACCAGATACAGAACTTCCTCAAGCTGATAATCATGGTCAGTTGAAAAGTCTTTATTTTAATGTTAAAATACACTCACTTGCATTCCCTTCATGTTTTAACAAAAAAAATTCTAAATGTGCAATTCTTCAGCAATGCTCCTTCACATGAGCAGCTTGTAAACATACAATTCTGCATGTCACACTTTGCATTAAGAGGCATTTGAACTCTTTAATACTGTAGAATAAATGAGAAGTTACTAAGAAAACAAAATTATGACTGGAGCTGTAAAGTATGCGTAATAGTGTCAAAAAACAAGCTGTCCATTAATAACAGTAATTGGATAGTTATTGAAATGTCATATCTTTGTATTCACAGTTACAGTTTATTGCGACGATTATCTTGTCTCCATCATACTTATCAAAAAGTGCTTCTTTAGAAACGTTTAGGAATGAAAGGTTCAGTAGTACTTGATGTGCTTTGCGAAAATAAACTTAACTGGCACTAATCTGTATGTTCTTTCTTAACAAACGGGACAGTAAAAGCGCAGTTCTTGAGACAGTACATTACTTATGGCATTAAAAACACTTGACATTAGGCACTAAAATAACCAATATTTGCCATATCTAATTAATAATCTCACTTGATGCTTCTGGTTCTTGTAACAAAAAGTAAAATTCAATGAGCAGGGTGTCATTCATATGTAAACATTTGTATGCATAATGCTCTAATTAAAATGTTTGGCCAAAGGGCATATTGCAGTTATTTATTCATATTGCATCAATGCAATTAATTAACACTGCTAACCTTGTTACACCATCGATTATCACGAAAGTCCTTCTTTTTTCTGTTTCAGTTTGTGAACAACAGCTCCGCCCAGCCAGCTGGGCTTTAAACACTGTTGGACGTTTGTGGACGGCAGTAGTTATCCAGCGTCAATAGCATCCATCTTTCCAGCTTGAATCACGCAGGGCACTCAAAGCAGCCACGCTCTTTGGGGGTGTCAGCAAGCTATAATAAATAACAGATATTTTAGAACAGTAATCATTAGTTTAAATCATCAATATAATTGTGAAACTGTATTATTTAATGCAAAGTCATTTACACTGGATCAACCTTTGAATTTACTCTGATCAGCCATAGCATTAGTCCCACCTAAATCATAGACTCCATAAGACCTGTAAAGGCCCTTGTCAGACATGATTATATCCTTATTCTTACCAACATCACTTTCAAGAACTGACTGTTAATTTGCTGCCTAATATATCAAACCTCTTGAAAGATGCCTCTGTAGATGAAGATAATCAATGTATATCAATTGAACTGGTACTAATGTAATGGCTTATTGGTGTACATGTTCTATATCATTTCATTAAGTAAACTATGTAATTTAGATTCTGATAGTAACTGTCAGTTGATGTGAGTACCTGCGCACTGGTTGAGCAATTTTGCTGCGTGCGGTCCCAGTGGTCCCAATAAAGGAGGCTGGGCGAGGTAGAGCACTGCGACTGGTAGAGGACGAGGTGCTGGGTTTACTGGGAAGAGGAATGCCACTACTGGAGAGAGAGTTTAAGCTAACTGATGAAGGCATTGTGGTGGGACCCTGTATTGTTGGACTGACATACGCTGTGGCCTTCAGTGGTTGCCGCGTTGCTGTAGAGAAGTTGCCTATACTCTGCACTCGTTGCTGCAGCTGACCTGGGGAGGGAACTGAAAGATGAATGATGTCAGAGGTCAATAACACAATGCACAGCAGATGAATGAAATCACCTACAATTGTATTAAATGCTCTTTAACTCCTAAAGATAAGCTGATAGTGTTGGTCTTACTTGCAGTTTGAAGCCTGGCAAGCCCACTTGAAGAATCAAAGCTCTGACTGTTGCGCAGTGAGGATGATGAAGATGGGAAAGACGGGAAAGCTGGGGCAGGACTGGCAGGAGAAACAACACTTGGGACACTTGGGACACTGGGCACCGACAGCATGCTGGGAGCCCGTATCAGGTTTGGCATACTTCTTCGCAATTTATCTTTAAACAAAAAAATACAAGATATTGAAATAATGAACAATTAGTAAATGGATAGATCATTACTGAAACGAGAAATTACTAAGTGTGACTCTTTTTAGAAATCTGCCATTCCAATAGCCCCTACTATTATATTAATAGCTCTACTACCTGATCCAGCAAATGCTTTTCTCCCCTCCCATTTTGGCATAAATGTACTAACATTTGGTCACAAGCCTGGGCAGCAGCACGGCTGCCATGCACTGCCATTCATCCACTCATAATCAGAAAACTTGGCCCAACATGCTGGAGATGTGAACATGTGGCATGTATTACATATTTGCTGGACCTTCTGTATTTACAATGTAAAAAAAATAAATGCCATTAAATTAATAACTGTTCAAATTTAAGTCAGTATATAAGTAGAGTATAATAAAAGTCATAATAAATGTGAGTGAATCTAGCTATAATTTACTGGGATAATTGCAATAACCTTCACAATCTCCTAAACACACTCCAGGTTTCCATCTAAATCTTTAGCAAAAGTTAAGAAAAAAATCCAAATTTCTGCAACTGAAATTTAGGCTACTATAATTAGGAAAAAGTAAAATGACGTGGTTTAACGCTGCCTGTGCTTTTACCAAAGGAATCTTTACAGCAATATGCAGTCATTTATTGGCTAAGTTGTTTGCAGTTAGGTTTGAAATTTCCATGCCACCCCAACCTGGTCATTGTTAAGTGCATTTTCAGTTTTTTTTTTTTTTTTGCTTTTACTCTAAAATCAGTAATAATATATTGTTATTGTTGTGGAGTGTGCTGACCTGTGCTGGTGCGGTAACTGTGTGCTTCGTTGGCTGTGTAGCTGGTTGTGCTGGAGCTGGGGCTGGGGGTGCTGAACTGTTGCTGGTAGGACAGGCTGCTGAGGTACTGTGGGCTAGACGGGCTGCGGCGAGTTTCTCTTGGGCTGGAGAGGTTGTGTGAGTGGGACAGGCTGCGCTGCATGGACCCCGTACGGAAGAGCCGAGGCTGGGGAGGTGGCAGATCGTCATACTCTTCCTCTTCCTCCAGGTCCATGACACTCCTCCCCGGTCGACGCAAACCTGAGTGCACAGAGAAGCTGGAGCTGCGCCGAGCGACTGTGGCAGAGGTAGTGGCATACTCCTGACGCAGACCTGAATACACACATGCACACACATTAGACGTGGTAATCATAGAGAAAAGATGCTGTGACACAGATAAAATGTCTTTTTTTATATCTTCAGTAGTGTCACTACAGAGGTGAATCCGCATTACATTATCCTTCTGTATTGATAATTTGTATGATCCCTAATTTACTGTAGGTAGTTGTACAATTAGGTTTTTACATTTTCCTTGCCTGAGTTCTAGCACTCTGCACCATCCTTATCAAATGAAGTATTCTGATACCAACTTTATCAACTATATTTCACCCTACCCTTTATGCAGATTTATTAGTGCCTCTCAAGGACCTATGAATTAGAGAAATTCGGATGACATCTGATAAGCACCAGTACATTATAAAAAAAATAGCTGTGTACATCACATATATTATATCTGTTGATTCCTTTCGACAGACAAACCTTAATGAATGACAAAGTTTCTGTGCGCATTCAGTCACATTTTGGCAAGCCAGATGTCCGAAGTCTCCCAGAAGTTGCAGGAGTCTACCACATATCAATAACAGCTCCCTGATGCCCGCAAGTCAAATAAAATCTCCCAGAATCTAGAACAAGTACCCCAAGAGTGAGCACAAACGTGCACGCAGGTGACATAGAATGTTTCCCTAATAGCGTGTGTGAAAGAGAGGGGGAAGGAGAGAAAGGTCCAGGTCCTGAAGTACCTATGTGAAATTAATTTTTGCAACTTAGGATGCCTGGCAAACTTATACCCAAAAATATGTCCACATAATTATGTTTATATAAGATCTACAATTACTAAAAAAGGAATTTAAGACAAATACAACCTGATTTTATGTAACCATTTATTTTTTAAACAATCATTTAATTAATTAAAGGACAAAAGCAAACCAAAGCAACCAGTCCTGTGTGACATTATTTTTTATGTAAGAACTGGCACCATTATCAATCATATAAAGAGCCCAAAAATATATATTAAGGGCACAGAACTACCTTTACCCAATGACCAATATATATTTTTTATATTTTTGGAAATTTGTCACGCTAAAAAAAGTAATTCAGGCCAAATACAACCTGATTTTACACAAAATACAGTTTTTAAATAATAATTTAATTAATTAGAGGACAAAAGCAAACTAAAGCAACCAGCCATGTGTAAAAACGTCATTTAATTTAATTATTTGGCATCAACTAAACTAGGCGCAACCAGGCTTGACTACTATCATTCCAGTTATTGTCACTTACAACCTTTTCATCAAAGTAGGTTAAAATGTCTATGCAATTGGCTCACAGTCTGGACCAGTCTAAAAAAACGGGCTACAAAGCCATTTCTAAACAGTGGTGGAACTTCCTAAAATTGCCCACTCCAGCACACCAAAATTCCTCATACAGGATTCTCTTATCTCAGATGAAATCAGCATTTATAATTCCAATATATAAGGTCCTTTTAAACATGGCATTAAGCTAACACATAATTCCATAATATAAACATTATACCAGCAGTCAAATGGTGATGAGAGAGTTTTAGTCTGAGGATGCTTTGCTGATTAAAGGTATAAGCATGAACTGTAAATTCCGCTCTCTACCTGAATATACTGCAGGAGAATGTCATTGATCTGAACCTCTGAAACTCAAGCCAAATTGAGTTGTGCAACAAGACAGCCATTCTGAACAGCTTCACAGAACCAAATTACGCCCTGACTTTAGATGCTGTGGGCTTTTAAACAGGCAGTTAAAGTTTAAAAGCCCTTTATTGTGGCTTAATTAAAGCAATTCTGTGTGGTCCAAAATGCCTACCCAGATTCCAAATAGGCAATTCCGGTAATAGAAAGTATTTATTGTAGTTGCTGCTGAAGGTGGCATGTGTGTTTGTTAAGTTCACAGAAGTAATTGCTTCTCTACACAGGTGTTAATAAGATTGTATTAATAAAAGGGTACTAGTTGCAAAACATTATGAGTCAGCAAAAGAAGCGATTATTTAAAACTGTTTTGTCATGTTCTCATTGACATTACATTTTGTATAAAAATCTGAAAACATTTAGGGTGACATGTAAAATTAAAGGTGATCAAAAGAGAAGGGCTGACACAGGGCACTGTAAGTCATGTTAGGGTTACAGGATAATTTATCTAGCATTTGCCTACTGAGTTTGGTACCATATCTGCCTTTAATGAAATTGAGTGAACATCATTAAACATTCATGTGCACTCAGCTGTCAAAAGTACTTAATAAATGATTAAAGCCGACTAATGTGTGATAGTTCCAAAACCACTGAATAACTTCTTTTAATATGACCCAGCTGCAGAGAGAGCAATGCTGTGACACTACAGAAATGTTAATTACATTTGTATCTGAGTTAAACATAACAATTTTTATGTTTTATTTTTGGGAGGGCTTTCCATTAGGGTAAGAAAGAAAAATCTTGATCTTACCAAAAAATCTTGGCAGGAGTGGCAAATTATTCAAAAGCAGTGTGTAAGACCGGTGGAGGAGAACATGCATGAAAACTGTGATTAAAACCAGTGTTATTCCCCCAAATATTGATTTCTGTACTCTTAAAACTTTATGAATATGAACTCAGTTTTTTTGCATTATTTGAGGTCTGAAAGAACTGCATCTTTTTTATTATTTCAGCCCTCTCATTTTCTGCAAATAAATGTGCTACAAAACAATATTTTTATTTGGAACTTGGGAGAAATGTTGTCTGTAGTTTATAAATATAATAAAACAACAATGTTAATTTTACTCAAACATATATCTATAAACCAGAGAAACTGATTCCGAAACTGAAGTGATTTTTTTTGCTGTATATGAGCGATTCTTAATTCTCTCGATTTTAATATTTCATTTGTTCCTGTATAACAGCTGTTTGCAGATATGCCAAAACAAAATCATTTACAGCTATCTGTTGTCATTTACATTTTTTCTAGGCAGTCAAAACGGTACCAGCACAATAAATTGGTTATTTTCATGCTATTGTAAGAAGAGCAATCAGCTTTTATACTGAATAAAGTAGTAATTTACAGGTTTTTTTGAGAGAAGCAGAAGCGTATCTACTGAAATGGCCGGTTTTATATGTTCAAAGATGTACAATCCTGATTACCTTGTTTTGAACATCACCATAGAACAGTAATGCAATTAATTTCATTCATTTTATTATCTGCATTAATTTGATCAACTGCCCCAGCACTACTTTCCATGCCTCACAAAAAATTAAGCAAACTGAGAACTCAAGTGCTGCAGCTGATATCTGATATCTGCTCATACTGGCCAGTCTAAATAGCAAGCTCAGCGATTCCTAATCCCTCCACATTCCTGTGAGTTCAGTATTAGGGGTTGGACAGATTGCAGGACAAATAGAAATACAAAGAAAGAAAGCTGAGGAGGGCATAATACTGTAACACCATCTCCCCGTGGAGCCAGGCCTAGTTCATAATGCCGAAAGATAAAAGCTTAGATTAGTGTGCTAAAAGGAACATACTCTCTTCTTGTAGTCGGGCCATGACCTGCACATCTGTCATGTCCTGAAGTTTGTAGTCCATAGAGATTGAGTCATCCTCCAGCTCTGAGGTGCTGAAATCGTTTTCTGTGGAAGACTGTGGGCTGACGGTTGCATGTGGACGACCGTAATCTACAAATTTAAAAAAAGGGGTTAAAAGAGTTACATAAGATATATGATAAGACATTTATACAACAATATACAACATACTGTATGTGATGTTCATACAAACTATGTATTAAGACTTTGGTACACGTTACATAATCAAAAATATATTAATATATATATATATATTTTTGAGTGGTAGTTCCACATTAGCTACTTGTAAAGTGCTTGTAAAGCACAGAGATGAATGATGGACGAGTATGATCAGGCTTACTGTAAGTAGCCGTGTGATAGAGGAATGAAGGAGACCTCTCGGCCAGTCCACCGCTATTCCTCCCAGTAAGAGGCTGCTGCAGCAAGCAGTGGCTGGATGGAGAGGATGGCACTGGATCAACAGAGACGTGAGAAGTGGCTTAGTGTAATGGATTTACGATATTTGATAACCTTGAATGATGATATGAGATGCCTTCACTGAAGATCATAATGAGTGGCCACTATACATTTGCAGTATAATAGTTACAAACATAAAGGATGAGCAAAACTACTGTTTAATATAGAATATTTAATATTTTAACTAGGGCTACATTAATATATACTGCTACCACATCCCAAGCCACACACACTATACTTTAATTACTATATTACTTACTGTATTATTAAGCACACTTCTAATGGTTGTACCCTTATTGCACTGTGTTTAACATAGTATTAAGTGTAGTAATGAACAGTTTGGGACACAGCAGTGTTTTTTTTAGTGGGCGTGGCCATTTTTGCAAAGTGCTGTCTCAGCATTATATTTTCAATGATGTTGATGACATCACTAATATCTTTGACGTCAATAACATTGATGAGTAGGAACAGGACCATAAGTGCTCCATTAAGACAGTTTGAAATACTATATGACAATAACTGCTTTTCTATAGGGACAGAACACATGCTGCTAAAGCCATTTCCACAAAAGACAATGTCACCAGACCTAATCAATAATGTCTCACATTTCGCTACGTCTGTGCTGAGTTGTACTCAAAGACATCTGATATGCATTTCTTCTAGAACAAAATCAATGCATATAATAATAATGCATTTAGGTTCACTGTTTATGTACTATCAGCACATGTAGAATTGTCATATAATTTTAAAAAAAGCACGCTGATGCTGTTTAGTAAATTATATGCAAGTGTATCAGCTAGGGGTGTGACGAGATCTCGTGGCAAAAACATGATAATATTTCTCGTCAAGCTTAAACCTGTCTAGTGGGAAAAAAAACTGTTTAGCGTGGACTTTTTAAGAGGGATCTGGCAACACAGTAGCGATAGCAGCGAGTGTGGTGGCTGAGCAGTGAGAGCAGCTCTCAGCAGAAGAGGAAAATTCAGGCATTTGCACAGAAGATGCTTCTGCTACTTTTAAGTAGCAGACTTGCTTAATATGACGGGTTGTGGTTTGCACTTATTGTTTGCACTATATAAGACCTAAAAAAGTTTTATTTTTATTTTTTATTCTTATTCTTATTTCTATTTCTTATCAAATCAATGTGTGAGAAAAAACAGTCTGTTAAGTTTGCGTTATATGATTTTGTCAAATAAAATGTTTTTTTTTTTTTGACATTTTCTTAAAAAAAAAAAAAATTAAATCTCATCTCGTCTCGTTCTCGTGAACCCACTATGGTCTCGTCTCGTCTCGTGATATTAGTGTCTCGTCACACCCCTAGTATCAGCATATAAAAATCCCAAAAAAACTGTCTGTTAGTGCAACTATAGTGATGGCAGTAGTAATGTTTGTTACCTGTTTGTTCAGTTAGCGTGGGTTTAGTAAGAGGTTTAACACAAGCACTTAATGAGTGGAGTCCATCTACAACAGGGCTGTAAGTAAGGGAGGATGAAGCATATCCTGAGAGGACCCCTCTCCATCTTTTGGCTAAAGAAAAAAAGAGAAGGGATATTTGTAAGATGCTGTTTAGTTAAATGAGCATAGAGCATAACGTTTAAGTTTATTAAAATTAAAAAGGAGTGAGTGATTGCACCAAATACTTTTTAACATTTCCACATCTGCCCATCTGTCAACCCTCAATGAACACTGATATTGCTAAACTAATCTGTAGTTATTGGTAAGCAAACAGAGTGCCGTGCCTTTGGCATACCTAACACAATTAGCCTTGCCACAATTGCATGAAAACTAGCATTCACGGCTGCCCACAAAAACAGCTTTTTAGAGACTCGCTGAACAATGCTGTATTCATGACCTCCCAGCACAGAGCCAACCTTGCTCAATCAGCAAAGAGGGCACAAGGCTCAGCAGCACACTCATCTGTGTACAAATCTCATACATTATTTATATATGGACTGATACAAACGGGCTAATTGATATAAATTGCTATCCTCATGCTCTGCATGTCCTGGCTGTGATATGCATTAGATCTTTGGAAAGGAGACTGTTAGCAAAAGGGTTAATATAGTCAAGGTTTCTATGGTAACCATCTTCTTTGCCATGGCTGCAAAACACAGGATTGAATGTTTCAGGTCTGAAGAGAACTGAGTAAAGGAAAAGGGTTTAGATGTATTTACATTATGTCTGTTTCATAAAAAAAATAATCAAAAAACTTACAATTTCTACAGTTTTAAAGGGAAAACATGCATATATATTGTAAGCAGGTAGTCCTGTCACAGTAAATATATTTATTGGACAATATATTGCCTCAAAAATAACTGCAGTATTTGATATTATTTTCATTTTTGAAGATTGTGTAATGGCACTTATATAATGATACCATAATATCCTAATAATGTAATTACACCTTATGTGCTGGACTGTACAGTATATTGTTTTTGCATTGTTATTGCAGAGCGTGCATGCACATAGTTACACTGCAGTCAAATTAAATTATACACCGTCAAATTAAAGTAAAATAACAATACTAACTTTTTACTAGAATCCTAGAATAGATGTACCAGAATAAAAACAGCAAAACGAAAATATACTGCAATGCCATTCATGCAGCTCTAATCTGCAAAAACAAAAATGCAAAAGGCCAACGAATAGTCTGTTCTGTTGACCATTCTTGGTGATGCTATATATTTACTAAAAGATCCTTTTTTACAAATGCCATTTCTGCATGCTGTGTGCTATCTTTGACTGCACCATCATGACCTTGCCTCATTCCTCACTTGGCACTTTTCTACTGTCATTCAAACCACATGGTTTTCTTATCTTGAGAGTATAATTATGGACTCTTTTCTTCACAGCACCAAGATTCTATTCAAAGAGACTGACACTTACATAAGTGTGTAATCCAAGCTTAATAGCAGGGTTTGTCTTACTTCACATATTCTTACAGTAGCTCTGCTCTTTTTGAAATACACTCTATGGACAAAAGTATTAAAACACCTGCTTATTAATCGTTTTTTTCAAGAGTATAAACCTTTCCAAAAAGTCCAGAGAACACAGCTTTCTCCACAAATTCACAACTCAATCATGGGGGGCTTTAACCCTCTCTAGCCCACGCCTTATTCATATATATTATATTATTTTTATTTATTTGTTTCTACCTGGACTAGACAAGCAATAGGTTCAACTTAAGAGCAGCTGAGGGCATTCATTAGAAGGGGTTAGTTCTGTTCCTTAAATATGGATTAAGCCTAGTCTTAGACTTCACAGTATTTTGAATGAAGAGTTCCCATTGAGGTAAAATTAGAACTAGAAATAGAAAAAGGCTTAATTCCGACCGTTAGTATATAAAAAAACACCTACATTGTATAAAATAAGTGTAGAATGGAGTACCAAGTACCAAACATTATCAACTGATGACAACGATTAGATTTAAAGATGTTTTACATGTGTAAGCAGCATCAGCTATTATTAAACAGTTTTTCAAAGAGACTCTGGTGTGCTAATGATGAGTTTTAAGCCCATTTAAATTACTGATTCTATCTGCTTAAGACTCTGCACCTAGTTTCCAATGCAATAGACAAAACTTAAGATGAATCCATCTCCATTAACCAAACGGTGTCCAAATTATTTTAATTTCTTGTAGACTGTATGGAAGTTTGTATTTTAGGGATGTGAGAAAGAACAACATACCTTGCTCAAGTCGGTAGCATAACGAACGCTTTGCTAACTCCACCTCAGGGCTGGGGTTATCAAGCACGTGCCTACACCACTGCTGAGGGCTGAGGGGGGACTGAGCGAACATCTTTGCTTTAGGAGACACATACAACCTGGAGATATAAAAGATACAAGTCAGTTTACTAAAGGCACAGGCTGCTCTGCAGAGATGTTTAGCAAGATATGGCTAAGAAGCATTTCAGCAGATTGACGGTGAGATTGAAAGAGTACTTGGGCAAAAAATCAATTCGCCTCGCAAAGCTGCCTGTTATGGTGACAAAATTTCAATATGTTGACAAGTTACTCTATGAATGTGTTTGAAGGACATAATAAATCTTGTCTGGTTTATTATGGGACACACTAAGGTTTAGCTTTAAAGGGGAATTACATTGAAATGCTATACATAATTACTGAACAGTTATATTTATAAAATGCACTGTTTAAATATCAGTAAAATCTGTTATGACTAAAAACATGCTTAGGAAACCTGGTGAAAAAACGTACAATATAATTTTACCCTTAATAAAATATAATGATATATTTTATTATAATGAAAATATATATTTTTAATCTGTTTATTGAAATAATAAATGTCTAACTGTGTATGTTTACTATTATAAATAATAACCATAAGACCATTCCACTCTTCATGGCTCTTTCACTGACTCAGCAAATTGCACAGGATTATTTCGTTTGAAATGGTGAAAATCATCATGCTGCTCATGCTGCTCCGGCTTGTAATATTTATACAGTATAATTTGCATTAAACAGTTTATTGTCAACCATCCAAAAAACAAACCATTTTCACACAAATTACCCATTCTGGAGCATGTTCTTTTTGAAAATAGATTGCATAGATGGTAACATACATAGCAGATAATATTTTAATATGGTATTTTTTATATCTGGTAAAAAAATAGTTTTGAATAGATACATTGCCTAGTCCTGTCTGAAATGGCTATAAATATAGTGCCTGATGTCTGAGACATTGTATGAAACTACTGCCTGATATCTAAAACACTGTATGAATATAGTGCCTGATGTCTAAGACATTGTATGATTATAGTGCCTGATATCTGAGCTTTTGTATGAATATAGTGCCTGATAACTGATATATTGTGTGATTATAGTGCCTGATGTGAGACATTGTTTAAATATCGTGCCTGATATCTGAGACATTCCTTGATTATAGTGCCTAATGTTTGAGACATTGTATGAATACAGTGCCTGATGTGTAAGATATTCTTATATTCAGCTATACATGCATGTAGGATAGTTCTGAGATGTCCACTGGTAACTTTTAAATATTTATAACAATAGTGATGTCTGAGTTACAGACATCATGGCTCCTTGGCAATTTAACTACCGCAATAAAAAAAATGAGTCAGCAGGTTTCTCCACAATGAACCATTTCACACCAAACCACTGTAACCTACTTTGTGTACATCTCAGTTAAGAAGAAATCATTTATAAAATGATTCAACTTTAATTGTGTCTCCAAAACATTGTCTCATCTCATCCAATCAGAAGTAGATTTCACAACCTGTGATTTGTTTACTATTACACTGTAAACCCAGAAGTTGTTTGAACTCAAATGATTTAAGTCTGTTTTACATAAAATTGGACATTTCTAAACAATAATCTACTTTTGTGAGTTAGTTAAACATTTGTGGGCAAATTACCATTCAAACTGGGATATTTGAGTTACACCAACTTATAATAACTGAGTTTAGTCTGTTGCCATTGGCAGCTTCTTTTCCATTGGCTTCTGTCACAATCAATTTGCATACTGGGTGTGTCCAACAGTTTCTGACACTCACCATCAGTGTGTAGCGATTCCCCCTGGGCTACCTTAGAAATAAATCAACTTTCCCTTTGGTTGTAATAATTTGATGTTTAAATTTATGCTAACTCAAGTTTTCATTCCCCATTACTTAAAAAAATGAGCAAACCAGCTGCCTTAAAAAAGTTAAGATATAACAACAATAAAAAAGTTCAATCAACTTCCACTTTAGTTGTAATAAGTTGATGTTGTAAGTTATGCTAACTTAAGTTTTCATTCCCCATTACTTTTTTAAGGCAACCGGTTTCCTCAATTTTTAGTAAATTCAACTTATCTGGGCTTACAGTGTAGAATAGATAGTTGTTTTATTAAAGTTGGTCCTGGGATATGAAAACAGAACTTAAAGGTCTTTACAGATAACAGATTGAACTATAGAGAAGGTTACTTGTCTGTAAGCAAATCTATTCTGCTCATTAAGATGTTAGCCATAAGCATCAGACCAAATAAATCTATTAAAATTAACACATATCCTCTGCTGGTCAATCAGCTCATCCAGCTTGAGCTGGCCATGCTGTTTTTCTATCTGGGATTTGAAACCTCCCTTGTTTGAGAGGTTCCTCGTGAGTAAGCAAATGTGTTGAGCTAATAAGCTAGGTTAAGATTTTCTCAATCTCCAGAAACGTTTACTTATGAGCATATCAGATGTAAACAGTCCTAACAAAGAACAGCTAGAGTATCCCATCAGCCACTGCTGCAGTAGAAATTAAACTTAATAAATTAGTTTATACATTTTCTTTTTTAATTCAGGTCAGTCTATTAATTCAGGTCAGTAATATTTCTGCATTACTGTCACTACACAGTACTAACAGTTGGCCTAAGTTGTGTTGATGGTCGACAAGTTTGGTCTTGATGGCCCGGTTTAATAATACAGGTCCAGCAGAGTGTTTGTGTTCATTTTAAAGAATTGTATTCACTGGTTTATTGACATTACCAAGCTAGACAACCAGCATGTCCAAGCTGGACCATGCTGGTTGATAATATTACCAAGGTGGTTGACCAGCATGGTCAAGCTTGGACATGCTGGTTGTCTAGCTTGGTCACACTGGTCATGCTAGAAGACCAGATAAACAAACCATTACATTAATTTCCTTTTTCACATATTCTTTGCTGGTCAATCAGCTTAAATTAAAGTATACTGTAACAAATATTGAACAGATGTGCCATTAATTCAGTTATTTCTGTATTCAGCTGCCTGCTGAAAAATCCAGTTTAAGACCAGCTTTTGCTGGCAGCTGGTCTAAGCAGGCCTCGTATGACCAAAGTGGTTAAAAAGTTGATCATCCAGGTCAAACCATGCCATATTAGGGGAAATCAGCTTGTTAAGCAGCTCTTGATCAGGAAAGGGTATGTTGCATTTGATTGTGGTAATGCTTGGCCTCAGTGGTCTTGATGGTCAACCAGTTTGGTCTTAATGGTCCAGTTTGGTGATGCAGGTCTAGCAAAGTGTATTTGTCCATTTTAATGGAATAGTTTAGCTGTTTTATTGGCATGACCAAGCTAGACAACTAGCATGTCCAAGCGTGGTCACCAAGAAAACCAGATAAACTGTTCCATTCATTTCCATTTCCACATATTCTTTGCTGGTCAATCAGCTTAACCAGCTTGAGCTGGTGGTGTTTTTTTTTAAGCAGGTATTTGAAACCTCACATTTTTGAGAGTTTCCTTGTGAGTAAGCAAATGTTTCAGCCAATGAGCTAGGTTAAGGTATTCTCCATCTTCAGAAGCTTTTAGCTATGAGCATATCAGATGTAAACAGACTTAACAAAGGACAGCTAGAGTATCCCATCAGCCACTGCTGCAGCAGTACTTATGTTTGGGTCACTAATAAACAAAGTAGTTATACTGTAAAATAAATCAATCAATAAATACAAATAACAGTATTGAGCAGGTGTGGCATTACTAAGTGAAAGAAGCCATCAGTAATTTCTGCATTGCTGTCTCTACACAATACTAAACAACTAACCTAGTAAACTAGCTACTGTAGCTGTTTTTTTTTTTTAAATGTAAACCCCTATGTTTACCTAAAACTTACTGTATTTTAATCATTTTAACTGTAATAAAAACACACAGTTTTAGAAGTGGGTCAGTAAAATGGAGCAGGGCTGCAGTACCAGGTGTCCTCAGCCTCTCCAGGGTTGGGAAGAAGAGCAGAAATGTCCAGGATCTCAGCCTCGTCTAGCGCTGTCTGGTCGCAGCCGTTGTTCTCCGCCTCTCTCTGAGGATGGAAATACGGGTAGATCTCCTCGGTGTTGTGGGACACAAACGGAGCGGTGGCGGGCGGAGGGGCCGCGCAGTAATTCCCCGTGTGTAATATCGCTATCTGTGCAGCTGTGAGATGTCCAGAGCAGCTCGAGCTGGAGGAGCACAGGTGAGCGGCTGAGGGGCAGCTGTTGGCCGTGTTTGCCCTCGTCCTCAGCTGCTCGTTCTGCCGCTCCAGCTTCCTCACGAGCTCCTGGAGCTTTTTCACCTCCAGCTCGGCGTCCATAACCTTACTGCTGTTGCCGTTGACGTCCGCCATCATCTGGAGGTTCATCACAGCGGCTTCCATCGGACCGCAATCCGCGAATTAGCCGGGAGTTAAAGATGGTGGCGAGGCTGAGAGAGTGAGAGCCAGCGTGGCCGTGAGAGCAGCTTTCAGTGCTGGGCTGGCGGCAGCGCCATGCTGCTTCATTCAGATGCTGTGTGTGATGTGGAGCTTCTGCTGCTGCTGCTGCTGACTCTCAGTGTCTCCTCCTCCTCCTCCTCCTCCTCCTCCTCCTCTCAGCTCAAAACAAAACACCACACACACACACAGGGGTACCAGCCTGCCGGGCATTTTAAAAGCCCTCTCCTTTTGTTCAGTTCCTCTAGTGTGTGGATGAAGGAAAAAAAGGTGATAGACTGGATGATGCTTTGTCATCTTCACCTAATAATAATCACACTGTGGTAAAGGAGAGTTTTTTTTTTTTTTTACTAATTTGTACTGTCATAACAATACACTTAAATGCTTTAAGAAGTACAAACATTACATTTGCACTGATTACCATTAACACACTCAGTATCTGTTTCTGTATTAGCCATAGCTCTATAGTTTGTGCCCATCACATTCTTATATTCATAAATTAGTACCTGTTATATTAGCCATAGTTCACATTAATTCTCTGTACTGTTTTGTTCTGTTATTTTGTTTGTTGTTTGTACTGAGCGGGTCAACCCGAGTAGGATGGGTTCCTCGGACTGAGTCTTGGTTCCTTCCAAGGTTTCTTCCTCTTAAAGGGAGTTTTTCCTTGCCACTGTGTCACCATAAAATTGGCAACTCTGTGGTGCTGCTCATAAGAGGCGTGGACCTGTTTTTCCTGTAAAGCGGCTTTGTGACAACCTTTGTTGTAAAAAGCGCTATATAAATAAAATTGAATGAATGAAAATGTACAAACATTATTCAGTGCATATACTAGTGGTGTCTGTCATTGAAAAAAGAATCAAATTAATCACAAATAATCCAATATTCTCTGACTAAATAATGGATATAATCATGATTACATCTTTTTAAAAAGGGGACAAAAATAATGGTTTAGTGTGGTTTACACCTGGCACACTATAGCCCTATCCGGAAGTGTGAAAAATAAAACTCTAGCATCTTGCGGACCAGTGACTTTTTTGGATTTTCCGGTCACAACATCGCATTCAGTAGCTCCTCCATTTCCACTTGCTGTTGTGTTTAACTGGATCTCCATGGAACTGTGCGCCCAAAGTGTAATCATGGTGCGTGGCAGTGGACAAATAGCTATTTTATTAAATGCGAGGTGACAAGATGTGAATCCGGACAGGACTAAAATTAGCGGAGGACCACGGTGTTCAGCGAAAAACAGTAGGTAATTCAGCTTATAATTTTTAATCTGAGAAAAATACATATATGGTCGTTCTGGACAGGAATACAATCACAGAGGAGCCTCCATGAAAAATAAAACTACCCCAGCACCCCCTGAGAAACGAATCCCATCCAGATATGGCTTATATTTATTTGACTGTGTTAAAATGTCTCAGGGTAGTTTTGATACTAGCATAGCTCCTTTGATAGCTTGAAAAAAGGAAAAGTGTCATCAGCTGTGTGTGTTTGTTTGTGCATGACCACACAAGTGAGAAAGAGAGCATAAACTTTAGCATAAGTATAAGGTTATTTATTTTTGTCCTGAAATTAATTAGCATGTTAATGTTGACAGTACGGTGGCCGAGAAAGCCCAGCGCAGTGCAAATAGAAAAGCGCTGCAAAAGCACAAAACACATCCATCAAAATTACAACACAGGCGCAGCAAATAGAAAAACGCGCTGCAAAAAGAAAAACGCGCTGCAAATAGAACCACAACACAACGGAAGTGAGTCACAACACAACGGAATTTTCCCGGGGGAAAATGGTTTTAAGAGACATTGTGTATTTGTTGTAAGCCAATACAAGTTGTCAAATAGCCCTTTTAATGTGTTCAGAACACAGAATAGCTACCAGCTGTAGTCAATCATGATCACTTACAGGAATCACTCAATCACTGAATTAATTAAAGTGTGGGTATGTATATTTTTTGGCCCAACTTATTCTGTCAAATTAAACTGAAGCCAAATATTGCTATGTCAGTCATGTTCATTCATGTCCATGGCGCCCACAATGGTATTCATAAAAGTTTTATATTAACATTTTTTATAAAAAGTTTCATAAAAATATATAAACACAAATATAATAAGTGTACATTTATTGATGGTACATATCACAGAAGGTTTTAACTAAGTGTTAATTGACACTATTTACGACATTATTACACATTACAATATTTTTTTAACTAATGTTTAAAATCAATGTCTGACATTCTTTAGCATTAACATGTACAGTAGTAATGTTTAGTGACAGACTAATAACTAGAGTCAATTAATAATAGTTACTTTACCATTACTTAACCATTTATTAATGTTTTTGCTGTTGTAAGTACTGTTATTTGTAATAACAAAAAAAAGATATGTTTTTATCACGAATAAATTTCAGATGATGTTCTATTGTGAATTTCTATTGACAAAAACATTTTTTTTATTTAAACGAACTACATCTAAATTAGTTTCTTTTATAAAAAATTCAAGAATATTTTAGTCATAAAACCTTTAAACATTAAATTTCATATCAGACAGAGATTATAGGTGATATGATGGCACCATGCAGGCAGTGGGTGTACATGTGTGGGTTTCTGTATTTGATCTGACTGATTAATATTGTTAAATAATTTTCCAATGGAAATAAAAGGCATTTTTTTTATTTTCAGGTACAATTTAAAGAGTGCTATGATGTGAAGTGAACCAACTTTATTAAAGAGCATTCATAAGTCAAGTGAGCATGTTTAAAAGTAAATATGATTATTGTGTATTGAGCCTAATGAATGACAAACACGAACACCAATATCATGTACTTTTTATTGATTACTTTAAATACAGAATGGAGAAAACAAACAGAGGACAAATTTATGACCTCAACATGTACTTTTCATTAACATATATCATAATATGGTGACTTACAGGACACCTAATGTTTACTTCAGTTGGTAATTAGAATTTAATTAATAAGATACAATAATACAGAAAAACAACAAGGAAACCTCTTATTCATCCCCACCACCACTTACTGTAGATAAACCCACATCCCAGATGGTCACTTGCTTATAATAACAGAATATGAACATTTTCCTTCACCTTATGAAAGTATTAATTGAATAAGTCCACATAAAGATTTCCTTCATTTCTATGTTCGTCATAATTTATCTTCACATTCACCACGGTGGTAGCTTTAGCGATGCCACTTATCTGTAAAACAAGCAGGTTTAGTTATTTTAGATAATTCCCTGGGTAAACTTTCACGAAACAGTACAGGTTTGAGTACTAGAGTAACACTTTCTTTCTTACTTCTAGTGATACCGAAGCATCTCTCGCATTGCACAGTGCGCTGATACACCCACATGCTGTCCCCTGCCTTCAGGTGGCCCAGAGAGCTCTTACACACCTCACACTGTTACACAGAGATCCACAGAGCATGAGAGTGAATTCATAAAAATATATATAATTTTAATTATAATACTATCCAGATATACTCAAATAAAGAGCTTACTTTGAAACAAGTGGCATGACACTGCATATTCATGTCATCCAGAATCATCCTGACGTCAGAGATCATGGGCTTGTGGCAGATTGTACAGATATCCCTCTCAATATAAGTCCTGTTGTTAAGTGATGCACATTTTACATTTACTTGTTTTATTCCCAAACAAATGTATAAAAAAATAATAATAATGTAAATAGAGAGCAGTTCTGTCCTACCTTTCAGGTGTTGTGTACACGGTTTTAACAGTTTTTGATGTAAGGCCATCAGAGAGATAATCCAAGGACCTGCTGTAAAGTCATGTTCAGTATTTTTTATTTTTATTTTTTATTTATTTAAATATTTTACTCTGCACTGACTGTACCTGCTGCTGTCTGTGTAAGTTGTGGAAGTAGTAGTGTAGGTTGTAGTGGAGCCGTTAAAACTACTGCGCCGCTCATACCTTTGCAAAGTACTGTAAAAAAAAAATGATAAATTAGCACTTTTCAAATAATATTTGTTAAAATAAATTAAAAAATACATATAAATAGAAATTAGTTGAGGGCAGTGTCATTTTAGCAAGAAAAATACATAAATTAAGAAACAAACTTTTAACGTCGTAAATAAAATGTAATAAGTAAAAAGTATTTTTCTTATGATAAGATAATTTAAGATCAGATAAGAAAATCCTTTATTAATCCCACAATGGGGAAATGTTACAGCAGCACAGAGGAAAGGACAGAGAAACAGGTCAGGAAAATATTTAAGCAAATACTAATACAACTATATATAAAAAAGCAAATATATATAAGCAAATAATAATAAAACTATATAAAAAAATAAATAAAGATTACATATAAAATACAAAAATAGTAAAAAATATAATAAAGGAAAAAATATATAAACATCTATTTAAGTTAAGGTCAGAGGAGATATGATTATGGTAGGGTGTGACCTTGAAAATATAGCAAATAAATAGTAGATAATAATACAAAATATTTAATTTCTGTAATACTTAAAATATTTAAAAATCTAAAATTCAAATTTAAATTTTAGAAATGTGAATTTTAAACAATATCTCAGTAAAAGTCTCACCTGTCAGGTGGGGAGGAGACAGATCTAATGGTTCTGGTGATCACCGTGTCCGAAGGGTATTCCTCAGTCCTGCGAATGCGGTACAGAGACATGGTTAAATAGATGCAGTCTGGAATATGACTGCACTGTAAAGTTCTCTAGCACGCTCATGCAAACACTGGAGTCCATATGAGAAGGCTGACCTGGTTGTTTTGTACGAGGTTCTGGTGTAGGTCGTGGGACTGGTTACACTTGTTGTCTCGTTACTGCGAAAAAGACACAATATGTAAATGTCTTATTTGTATGTCATCACAAAAGGGCTACAGGCTTACTATAATAATATGTCAGCCCCACCCTGCATGCCATACCTGCTGGTGTCAGGTGCGGAGGAGGACACTGACTTGATGGATGTCGGTATTAGGGTGTCAAACAGCTGGTCCTCAGCACTATGAGACAGTGAAAGTGATTAATTGACATTCACATAGCATTGCAATAACATGGTGTTGTAGTTGTAATTGGTGTGTTAAGGGTCATATTGAGATATATTCATACATACTGAGTCCGATAGATAATGAGTATCTGCCAATAATAATACCAATCAGATACTATGATTCACTCTCTCTTAGATTGAACTATTTATAATTAGTAATCTGTTTAACATAGTCATCTAAAAAATATAATGCTCAATCTGTGAAACAATATTCTACTCCTCTATGAAGGCATGTAGATTTGAACACATGTTATTGACATGTAGGTGTCTAGGGGTTGAGCTTTTACATGATAGTTAAGGCTGATGAATCATATTAGACTGTGCATTTTTTATTAAATGTAATCCATTGATTTTGGCCATTATCTGAGTGATACCAATACAGAGACTCAGCACACTAATAGTAATACCCGTAGTACTCTGAGAAGTATTTACCTGGATTTGGTGGTGATGGTGCGGGTTGTAGTTTTAGATGTTGGAGTATCATTATAGCTAGTATAGGTTTTGGTGCTGAAAGTTAATATGGAAAAGTGATTAAATCAGAGGTCAGTGTAAAACATTTGTTTTGCACATTTTTTCATTCAAAGAAATAATGCAAATTGTATTATTCATGTTTTATTAACCTTTATTACAAGGATTATACTGAACCCCAATATATTTACATTTTGAACTTGATCTTCACTGTATAAATGAACAGCAGCTTTAACATGAAAAAAGCTCACTTACATCTCTGGATCAGTCCTCACAGAGGTTCTGTAAAATAAAATTATTTATCACTATTCATTTAGAGTTTGAACAGATGTACAGATGAGGTGGGATAAGTCGTAGATGTTGGAGCATGTTTATGATATGGAGAAGTTGATTTTGCTGCAGATTTTTTTTTTTACTTTTTCTTACCTCGTAGTTCTTGTGATGGTTGAAGCTGGCTGTGTCTCTGTTGTGACAGTTTTGGTGTAATCTCTGAAGATGAGAGGAAAGACTGTGTAAGAGTTTCTATAGGAAACATTAAATGATTAATTTGAATTAAATGATCCAGATATCACACACAAATTCATTACTCACCGAACTCTGGGTTCCTTGGCAGCGGTTTCAGTGATGGTCTCTGTCTTGGAGATTCTGGAGCATATATAAAGACACACCAATCATTACTAAATTAGTAAAATCTTAAACTTTCAATAATATTAAAATCTGGATTCATGAAGTTGACTCATGTTCATACGTTTTGGTTGGAGTCTCTGTGTTTGTCACTTTAGGTTGAGTTTGAGTTTTCCTTTAAAAAAGCAATAAAAAATACAGTTCTATTAACAACAATTAATAACAACAGTTTTAGTTTATTTAACTGGACATTGGATAATGAAAAACTTTGCAAGTTTGCAGACATTGGCCAGTCATGATAACCAATTTTTATGGATGATATATTGAAATAAAATATATAGACAAATATATATATTGTCATTTTAAGACCATAAAAATTATGTAATAATAATTTACTAACATAATAATGCAAAAAATTAGTTTGAATAAGCAATGAACTTTTAATCATGAAGAATTTTTAAATACGTTTTAAAAAAGTAAAAAAAAATATTACATGCAATTATTACATAAAGTTATTACATTCAATTATTTAAATATTACAAATTTAAAAAATTGCCAATATGTTGTATGATAATTCAATAGTGTTAATATTGTGGAACAGAAAATTAATTAGCTTGTGTTAAATCAGTGTTAACACTTAAAATGTAATTTAACACTGTCAGTGCTGATTTAACACTGGCAAATTTACTGTGATAAACTAGATGAAATTAGTGATTGAATGAATGAATGAATGTCACTGGCATATCTCACTGAGAGGGAGCGGCAATGACCTTTCTCCTTGTATGCAAATGCATCTATAACCTTCAGCAGGCAGCCAGTTAATGCAAACAGCTTGAGGGCAGATTTAACATCTTTCACTTTAAGCACAGCCAAACGAGCCCTAGGGCTGATAGTGAATCTGAGAGCTTCAAGCAGCAGGATAGTGACAGACAGACACGCTGAGGTAAAAACTGCAGACACTGTAAAGTAAAGGTGATAATCTGATCAATGAGGCCGTCTGTCTTCAGATCAAACAGACCTACACTACTGCTAAAAGGCATGCTGCCTGTTTTAACAATAATAATGATTAAAGAGCGAGAAAAGGCATGCCTCAGGGCTGTCAGGAACACATAAATATATGCAGCTGTGCTGATAAACACATACCCGATGTTGGTAGTATCAGAGAGGATCTTCTCAGTGAATGTCTCGCTTTTGGTTGGTGACTTCACAGAAGATGTGCTGAGGAAATATGTTTAAAAACATCAGCAGTTTTTAAAAGTGAGAAGAGGCTGAGAAGCTGAAATGGCAGTTCTTGTGTGTTCAGTGTTTCTACCTGGTGGTGGTCACCGTGGTCTTTGTGCCATCTCTTACAGTAGTAGTAGTGCTGGTGCTGAAAGGAAAATGCAGTGTTATTTTAAAAGCCCTTTCTTAGGAAAGAATGTTTCCTTAAACAGGGTGTGACAGAGGGGTGTGGACTTGACATTTAAAATATTTGAAATATTTTTTTCTGAAGGTGGTTTATTGTACATGCCATAATAGCCCAATAGATATGCAATAGACAGGATCATGCTGAACTGTAATATTCACTGTTCAGTACACAATGTACTGTCTGAATTCAACAGCAGCTTTATTATATGAAAAGGGACACTTACAGCTCTGGGTCAGTCTTTACAGATGATGTTCTGTAAAACAGAAATGATTTTAGAGTTTGTAAAACAGGTGTAGGTTGTGGTTGTGGTGCTGGAGCATCATAATGCTAATATACAGCTCTGGAAAATAAATAAAAGACCACTTAAAATGATATGTTTTTTTGATTTTACTAACAAACCATCAAACCAAGCTAAACTGCTTGAATTTATTGCACCAAGAGTGGCATAAAGTTATCCAAAAGCAGTGTGTAAGACTGGTGAAGGAGAACATGCCAAGATGCATGAAATCTGTGATTTAAAAACACCCAAATTCCACCATATATTGATTTCTTAATTCTTTATGAATATGAACTTGTTTTATTTTCATTATTTGAGGTCTGAAATCTCTACATCTTTTTTGTTATTTCAGCCATTTCTCATTTTCTGCAAATAAATGCTCTAAATAACAATATTTTTATTTGGGAGAAATGTTGTTCGTAGTTTATAGAATAAAACAACAATGTTCATTTTACTCAAACATATACCTGTAAATAGCAAAATCAGAGAAACTGATTCAGAAACTGAAGTGATTATTCATGTTTTCCAGAACTGTATGTAAGAAAAAGTTAAGCTGAGTATGTTTTTTACCTTGTGGTGGTTTTAGTGGTTGAAGTTGGTGACGTCACCGTTTTTACAGTTTTACTGTAATCCATAAACACAAGAACATAGTGAATACAATAGTCTTCTCCAAAAGAAAAGACATCACAAGCGTGTATTCATCACTCACGTTTCTGTGGGCTCTTTGGAAGCAGTTTTAGTGATGGTCTCTGTCTTGGTAACACTTGAGCTTCTGGAACAGATATGAGAAATTATTAATTAATATTATTATGTACTACTTACACCATTTGGGTGTAGAATCTGTAGTTGTTACGACAGTCGCAGTGCTGGTTTTTCATTAAAGAGATACAATACAGCATTCAAACGATTAAATGATCACCAATGCTCCATATTATACTGTTAAATCAACACATATATGGGCAGATAAAACTTAGTCATGGACTGCACAGCATTTTCAATAAAGAGATTTTATTGAAATAAAAGTATAGACTATAACTAGGCTTAATCCCTGTCTGGGAAACCGACCCATAGAGTTAAACAAACACTACAAGTGTTATGTTTCAACACTCACAGTGCTCATTTAACACTAAAAGTGTTAAAGCTTTAATACAGTTTGTTGAACATGACATAAACCCAATAGATATTCATTAGACAGGATCATGCCGAACTGTAATATTCACTGTTCAGTACACAGTGTACTGTATGAATTCAACAGCAGCTTTAACATGAAAAGGGACACTTACAGCTCTGGTTCAGTCTTCACAGATGACGTTCTGTAAAACAGAAATGATTATATTGATTTTTAAAGTTTGTGAAGCTGGTGTGGAGCATCGTACTGCTAATATATGTAAGATATGTGTTAAGCGGAGTATGTTTTTACCTTGTGGTGGTTTTAATAGTTGAAGTTGGTGACGTCACCGTTTTTACAGTTTTACTGTACCGTAATCCATAAACACAAGAGAAGAGTCAGTACAAGGGTTTTCTCCAAATAAAGTTGACAACACATGTATATTCATCACTCACGTTTCTGTGGGCTCCTTGGAAGTAGTTTTAGTGATGGTCTCTGTCTTGGTAACACTTGAGCTTCTGGAACAGAAATGAAAAATCACCAATTATTATTATGTCTACCAAATATATATATATTTTTACTTTTAATAATAATCAAGTCTGTTTTAATGAAGATAAATCATCTTCATACCTTTTGGGTGTAGTGTTTGTAGTAGTTACTACAGTCTGAGTGCTGGTTTTCCTTTAAAAAAATAGAATACAGCATTCAAAGCAAATTACCACTGTTTCACTCTATTAAACATGATTATACATATATATATATATATATATATATATATATATATATATATATATATATATATATATATATATATATATATGGACAATATAATAAATGTATAAAAATGAATATAATGTCAAACTAATTTTACCCGCGTGAATCCAGTTCATCCTGACTTGCGCTGAATCTGCAAAATACATAAAAAGAGAGAGTTTTGTTACTGTTTTACTTTTTTAAATATAACTTTGGAATGTTAGTCTGTGAATGCAACTCCATACAGTGTTGTGATATGATTTAAAATGTATAATAATATGTGTAGTTGCACCAAACTATTAGTGTACTGGTCATGGTTTGGTGTGCACAGTTGCACAGAAAATATATGATATGCTTTACTAGTTTAAAAAAGGTAATTTCACATGCGTACATAATGCTGCCTTCAAGTCTACTTCAGAGGTTTATGATATCTTATAAAATATTGATATATAGGATGAGGGTGATGTTTTAGCATTTGTGGGTGTGTGTAGAAAATCTATTGCTTATTTAACACACTATTAACTGTTGACACTATATTAACTAGGTTATTAGGTGAGTCTATACAACACTAGATTGAACAAACTTTTAATTTCCACAGCTGCCTATAGGTATTAATAAAGTTTTGGGGTCTTTTTCACTGTACAATACTCATACCAAACAGTGTTATCAGTACAAATAATTAGATCACTAGTATTTAGTATACCTGATATGAATGCATTTTTGTCAGCTGCATTACCTTCTGGTTAGATTCTGGACTGAGGATCTTTCAGGAGGAGTAGTAGAGGTTTTGGTGGTGACGACTGAAGTGGTTTTATCTGGAGAGCTGTACAAATATAGTGCATATTCCATAAACCTCTGTATAGAGTATAGATTTAGTGTGCTTGTTTTTAATGAGAGCTCATTTGTTATAAACAGGAAGTGTGAACAGTTCAGAAGGAACACAGTACCTGTTCAGGTTTTCAGCTGATTTAAATCGACTCAGGACGGTTCTCCCAAAGTTTGAGTCCTGACTGTAAAATCAAAAATAGTCACAGTTTAGCTGATGTTTTTCTTTTTTGTGATCAAGAATTTTTATTTTTCACACAAAATGTTAACAACAAGGGGATAGAGAGCAGCCGACAGGTAGAAAGAGTGAATGCAAAAGAAAACAGAAGCATGAATGACAAGTTTCTACGGGTACAATCATCTTCGCAGATAGAGAAAAATAGGAGGGAGTGTTTGTATTCAACACATACTTTGCAAAAAAAATTCTAAATATTTAGCACAAAAGTCTGCCACGTTTCAACAGTTTGAGCAGTGAGTACATTCAAGTTTTGCTATAGTCCAGTTTTGTAGAATTGTCTTTTTAGCAGCAGTATGGGACTATGAATGTTATCATTGTATATTTCACACTGTTTTTTACCAAATATTTCTCTGACGAATACATACATTTATTCATTCATTTATTTTTTTTTCTTATTGTTATGTTTAAATTGGAACTCACTCCACTGATTTATCACTGGTAACATCCTTCTTAATCCAGCTGTTGTCCTTCAGAAGGGATGTCTTCTTCTTGCTGTCATCCACAACAGTCTTGGGAGAGGTGCTGTCTGCAGATACACAAAAAACATAGTCATTTAAATCCAGTTCAATTTATTTTCATTTTACTGATGCAGAATTGTACAGTACAACAAAGTTAATTTTCGCACTATAATATTCACTTAAAATCATTTCATTTTCTCAAAAATTGACAGAGCACCTATGAATTCTACCAGTCAGGAACTAAGGAGCAGTAAAGCCACTCCGCTGAATTACTGTGTTATAAAGAAGTTTCAGTTTAGTTCTCCAGCACCGAGGCTGGAGCAGTATAAGCATTACCAGGCTAAGCGCTAGCTCTTTCTCTGTTCAGAGGTGAGTATATCCGTCTGTAGCCTGCATGTTTTCCGTGTTAAAACAAGCTAAGTGGGACAAACTGCTAGCTGATTGTGCCCTGGCTTACCGGAACACTCAGGGTTCCTCAGTGTAGCGCTGTTGGATAGCATTTACTAGAGCTAACCGTGGCTAGCACCTCTGCTAAATCTAAGCTCACTTTAAATAAATGAAAGCACTTTACTCACCCAAATAAACAGTTTTCAGGTGGGAAATCTGTGTAGATTAACATCCAACACTCCATTTTGATTTTAAACAATTTTTTTTATTCTAGTTTTTTTTTTAAAGCTTCCCTCAGCTTTGCCAATAGAAGGAAAAAACATGGTGACACCCTTGTTCTTTACTATTGTTGCTTAAAATGCTCCCTATTATACAATGCGCCTTAGTTCATAAAATACGGTAGATCTTTGGTATTGGAAAGGATTTAGAGCGTTGGACATTACATTAAAATACATTACGTACATTACATATTTCATAAAATAAAATACAGTAATTTATCACTGGCTAAAATACAGTATTTTATCTATATCTAAACAGAACCAGAGATCCAGCCAGAGATCATGTCTTCAGCGGATGGTTCAAAGTGTGAAGAGATATGTATTTTATAGAATGTAGACTGAAGGAAATGAGAGAACTTTAAGAACTTGGATCAAAATTCTTGAGGAAGCTTCTGCTTAATGTACGTACACATAAACTCATCAGTGTAAACATTGATCAGGTAGCCCTCCTGTATATTTAGATTTTTATATATATATATATTTATTTTTGGCCCCTGAACCCCCAAACTTAAACTGAAATTAGTGTAATGAACAGTTAAGTGGAAAATGTCAAATTTAGTATGTTTATATTATGTATATACATGTCCTGTTTATATTACACACATACTCTTCTTCAGTTTAAACCAGTAGTGACAACAAAGGCCTCAAAGGGTGTAAATGCTAGATTTAGACTAAAACTGAGGCTAAACAATGTTGTGAGTTATGTGTACTTCATGAACATTGTGAATTATCATTAATAAATCATGATCTGTAAAGGTGAAATGTTTGATTACTCTAAATATTCTTTATATGTAAATATTTTTATTTGTATGAAGATTTTATAAATTGTTAAATATGGCAGAACATGGTTCAGTTTAACCTGGGAACATTATGGCTGTTTCTTACAGTTAAACATAACAGGAGGGCTTAATATTATTCACTTCAGTAAAGCTGGAGACTGACACTGAAAACATGCTTTATTAGAGTAGTGAGATGAGAGTACTAGTGTATGAGAGTACACTAGTGAGTGTAACATGTTACACTTTCTTTAATAATGTTATAAGAACACAAAATACACAAACCATGTATTTTAGTTAAAGTAGAGATATTTAAGATACAGGTAGAAGTCCTTCCTGTCATGTCTGGTGCTGAAAGCATGTCTGAGTCTCCCACATCCAGCTCTATCTGCGATTCCCACAGTAACAACTACAATACCCAGAACGCACCACTCCATGACACAACACACACTCCCGATCACATGACACATCACATGACGCCACCAGGAAGCCCCGAGTACTGATTATCCTCAGTATATAAGGACCATGCTCACGCTCACACCTCGCCGAGTATCTGTTTGGTAATACCTGCAATACAAAGCGTTTCTCTTGCCCTTGCCTTTATCCGTGTATGATCTTGTTTTTGTTTTCTACCGATGTTGATTTTTGCCTGCTCCCTTGTGTTGGATATTCGTGTATGACCTGGACTGTTTATAGTACTTTGGATTTTTGCCTACCCTGTTATACTGCCTACCCGTGTATGAACTCTGGACTGTCTTCCGGTTATGGTATGGTTTTTCTACACTGTGTATTATTGGTACTGACCCTGTTTCCGTTGACTACCCCTGTCTGCTCTATAACTTTTAATAAAGTTATTTTATTGTATCTGCACCAGTCTCATTCCTGTCTGGCCCTGACACTTCCTTTAGACCTTCACTTGAGTAAAAGTTCAAATGCATTTGTTTTCAAATGTAAGTAAGTGTTAAAAGTAAATTTACCGTCATTTATTATGACTCTTATGTCTTAGTGTAGCACTTTTTGCATATGAATGACTTTTTTCTTTACATTTTATTTGCAGCTTAGTCCTTAGTTAAATTTTTTTTAACTTGTTTTAAACTGATTCACAAGTAGGTTTTCCTTCACTTTATTTCATCTGTATACTCCATATATTCCTTCAAATATGTAGGCATAGGCACTTTCACAATATTACACGTTTACACTTACATTTATAATTACATTTTTTAGGATGATAATGAGGATAATGAGGATACATTTTATTTTCATGCTTAGTGTGTATTACAGCTAAATACCAACTAGGAAACATGTAAACACACATTTTATTCCTATGCTGATTGGTGAGCTTGCTTTGTGGTTATATTGTGTTCATGTGTTAAGATTTATGCACACATAAACCAAAAGGAACACAATTGTGTGAAGTAAAAAGTAAGTTATTTAAAATTAAAATGTAGTAGAGTTAACCCTTTAACATCTGCCTGAACGATAGGTGAAACACATTTGAGTGAATATATCAGGCAGTAAACTTTGTTTAGTGCAATCTTTACCAACCAGCAGAGGTATTTTTAATATAATAAAATCCACTAGATGTCACTGTGTCTTTCAGTACTGTGTCTTTTCAGTTCTCATCCATAATTCGCTCCACATATATGGTTTGTTTTGTTGGGATTTTTGAAGGTAAACATTATAGCATTATACATTTCAGCATATTATAGAGCTTTTAATGAAGGAATGTATACAACATATACTTTACATTAAGAACTGGGGTTTTAAAATATATTTATAATAATACTAAATGTTTTTATTAATGCCTTTAACAACCAAACCAAAAAAGAAAATTACATATTTACATATTTTTTTCTTTGATGAAGTTAAGGAGTTAAACTTTAACTAAAGTTAACTTTCACTCAAAATAGAAATACTTTATCTCATGTATGTGAAAAAAATTAATTGCATTTACTCTGTAGACTGTGACAACATATGCTCCACAGTAGTGTTTAAAATAACTCTTTACAGTCAATGAAATTGCTGTGCTGATGTATCCTCCAATGTGTATGAACACTGCTGCCACATGTTAAGCTACAGAAAGCAGAACACATAGCATAAAGGTAAAACATCCTGGCATGTTATCTCACCTGTCTTGGTGGGAGGGTATGATCTTCTGGTGGCTGTTGCAGACATGGTTTTAAGGGTACCCTGAAAGAAGTCAAAAATACATAAATAGATAACATTGTTGATATCTTACATAAAAAAGCCATAGGAATCTATAAACCAAACCCCAACAAGGTATTGTTATGGATTTATTTGGATTTTGATGATAGACATAGATATATATGATTTATGTCTGTTTCCTCCTTGATGGCGCTGACTGATCTCTAGACCTACCCAGCGACAGTGTGTAACACAGTGCCCTCCTCTGGAATTCTTCAACACCCCCTGACTTTTGGCTTTTTGCAAGCAAAACTTGTCTATCTTGCCCATCATAAAGACACACCCTACTCAAACACACTCCTGGCAGCTCTTCTGGATTGTTCTCCTAGCTTTAATGACAGGGATTACATGGTCGTATGCATCATCACACATGTCTGTGAGTCTTATGCAAAACAGACATAGAGTATGTGCAGATGTAGAGAGAAGATAGATGCCGTCTGTGTAGGTTTGGAGAAGTGTCAGTCATTCTAAGTGAGGAAAGTGGTATCTGAACATATTTGGCAGTAGATTATTGTATGTGTTAAAGTATTTATTTAATTTCTCAAGCAATTGCATTCATATTTGTACTACAAACACACCTGTATATTTATTATAATTGATTTGTCTACAGAAAAAGATGACTAGGAACACAGGAATAAACAGGCAGAAAAACTCAGCTAATATATTATATACATTAGATGTGTATTGTTTTTTATTACCTTTGTAACACTTAAGGGTCACAACAAGGGTCACAAATTGCAGTAGTTACGGCTGCAATAAACACTGTATAATATGTATATATGTACATATGTCTCAACTAATTATTAATTGGCACTATTTAAAACATTAATAAACAATACTGAATGTCAATGCTAATAAATGTTGTAAATAATAATGAATTGGTACTAATAATATTTTAAATAGTGTTAATTTATTAATAATTAGTTGATGCATTCTGTTGCAAGTTCTGTCAGTAAATTTAGCACCCTTATTGTAAAGTGTATGTCCACGATAGCAAAATAGAAAGAACTCTTATTCAGTGTAAAAAAATACATAATTTCAAGTCATTTTTGGTGCATTCAACAATATATATATATATATATATATATATATATATATATATAGAGAGAGAGAGAGAGAGAGAGAGAGAGAACTTTAGCATTCTTTCAATTTAAAAATATGACAACTTGATAGTAGTTGTCTAGTGAGTGAGATCAATTCAGTCTGTACAATAAAGAAATATGTAATATAGTAAAGTAATATAACAAATTCACTCAGGTAAAATATGCAGTTCCGGTAGTTCATTACTGTATTTTACTATGATTTTAGAAGACATGTACTTTAATTAACTAAATGTACTTGAACTAGTACTCAATTGCATTTCCTACTACTGCACTTCATACAGTTTGTTGAACCAGATTTTGGTTAAGCAGAATGTTTCACAGACATTTCACAGGGTTTAAGCCTACTCTTGAACTACCCAGCAGTTAGAGTGAAGAATATAGTTTAGGCTCAGGCTTAACCTCTGTTCGGGAAACTGACCCCAAAGTGAGAGAGAGAAAACCTTGTCCATACCCTTTATTTTGTGTTAAACCATTTCTTTATATTTGTATTAAAATGTTATTATGATTTAATCTTTACTGAAGACCTTTTGTTGACTCAATAATTCCTTTACATTCAGAGTAATGGAGTAAGATTTTGATACAGTTTAATACAGTACTTTTACATGAGTAACTCTATTTCTTTTCAAAGGATTAATACAAAATAAAATTGTCAATCAAGGTTAGACCTACCTTACAGCCTCAGGTGAACAAAGGTTGAATGCAAACAGCTTTACAGAGTGTGTCTGTGCCGCTGTATTTGACCTGCTGGGAGGGGACGGTGAGTGCGGCTATAGGTGTGGCCTTCACTGTACACAAACCACCACCGAAACCAGAACAGTTGGTTGCAGACTGGTCACCATGGATATGTCAGCCTGTGATTAGTGTTCAGGTGTGACAGGCAGATCAGTACCAGTGACTTTGTAAAATCAGGAACATGCAAAACCTTTTAGAGGGTGTGAAAAATGTTTTAACTCTGAGTCATAGAACGAAAATATTTTTTACACATTTTCTTTTCATGTAAGCATACTGTATGTTATCTGTAGCAGCACTGCTAACACTAACCAAAATACACCAGTATTTTGCCTTTTGCCTTTCTAATTATGACTACATAATGTGGAAATGTTCTCTAATGAAAATATAATGGGTTTATTCCTTCTTAAACATGTGAACCTTTAATGTATGTCCATACTAAAGCTCTCATAAGCCATTTTAAGTTCTTTACAAAGGTATAAAATGTGTAAATACATGTTCTCTGGTTAATATTTAGTTGTAATACACACTAAATCCTCATTAACTTTCTAAAAAAAGAAAGAAAGTTGCGTGTCCCGCGCTGATGTAATGTTGCTTCTTATCTCTTGCCTTTACAGCAGCCCTTTAATACCCTTTGTACTTTAGATATGCAGGTCACAATCCACCAAAAGAAGACGTTCAAAAATATGTATGTAAATATGTGTGTGTTTCATTCATATAGAACCTAATGAGGCCTAAAATTTCTTTGTTGTGATACAGGTAGTAAAAACCTTCCTCTGTGACGTACTGAGATGTAGAGAATGTGAGGATCGCCAAGTGTTTAACAGAAATATGAAGTCTACATACTCTTGTCGGGTGTGACAGTACATTTCATTTACACACCCTGTCTAAAAAAGTGAAATGATACAGCACATGATAAGGAACCTAATGAACATGAAATGATTATTGCACAATTGTTTTAAAAAACAACAGTATTGAGAGAGGCAGACAGGCCTAGAATTATATAAATCTCTAAATCTCTTGATATTAAAATATCAATAGGCAGAAAAACTAGTTAATTGCTTGGATTGGGGAACTTCATAAAAGTTCATAAAAGTTTGGGACAGTATGAAAACTGCAAATATACTTGTATTTACAGACAGTTTTACAGTACTGGTCGATTTGAAGGCACATGCCACTGCATCATTCAGCAAATGCTGATAAAACCACATGGGCAAGGGGTTTATGTGGCAAACCTTTGTCAAACACCACAATACAGAGTTACCTTCCTGAATGCCACTTAACCCTCAATTTGACCCGGTTCATGTTTAATTATCCTTTTTTTAATGTTTCACTACTTAATAAGTTTTGAAAGACCAACATATAAATCAGAATAGTTTTACATAACAATTGCAATTTTGTTTTAGATTTTGCTTTTTTGCAAGGGGTTATATGTTGATTACACTAATTAAGGCAAGCAGAAGAATTTATATACTGATATTTTTCATACTGAAAAAATATTTTTAACTATTTTTTCTAGATCTTCAAACTTGAAAACGGGTCAATTTAAGCTGTAACATAACAGGAGGGTTAAAAGTCTCAACTAAACTAAAGTCTTACGTTCACTTTGGACCATCACACAATGCAAATGTGTACTGTGGTCAGATAAATCAGTATTCCAGAAGAAATGCAGACTGTTATCAGCAACAAATCCAATAGCAAGGGCTTGTCGTGGCTTTTTGTGATGGCATCATTTACAAATAAAATTTTATTGTCCAGACAGAACATTAAAAATCCTGTGTCATTGTCTTTTGATTTGGGGTTGTCTTACAAAAAGACAGTCCTGATCATAATCTAGTCCCTGCATTTTACTGGATAATAAAATTTTAGTATTACACTCCCAACAAAACATTGGTAATACATTTTCCTAAATATTATCTTGCTTTATTATCAATGTATTGTTGCTTAGGCTTCTGTTAAAGCTCATACTGATTAAAAAAATAGTCAATTTTATTTTTGATTTTTTTTCAGTGTGCCACACTTCTAAACATTTGAGTGTGGCTTGTCTACCTGTTTTACCATCACTAGATGGCGCAATGAATGAAATTTTAAAATGAAACTGGAAATGTCGTTTTGTCAGAATTCATCTCAGTGTCTTTTTGCCTTTTTGTAATTTATGATCTAGTTTTTTATCAATTAAAAAAAAAAAAAAATATATATATATATATATATATATATATATATATATATATATATATATATATATATATATATATATATATATACATTTATTTACACATATTTCCCCTTTATGTGTTTTGTGGTAAAATCTAGTGTGAATTCTGTGTTTTGGGTGCTGTTGTTACAGATGTCCCCAGAGATGCTTATTACTCTTTTTACTCTTAAAAGCTCACTCTTTTTTCAGCTATAGTCTAATGCCCATTGAGAACATTGAGGCAAATATAGCATCCCTGTCTGCAGCAGTTGCTTCAGCTATGACAGACTATCAGATCTGACTGGGCTCTTGAATGCTCGATCCGTATTTGATAATTGCATGTCTTTGCCTATAGTCCACTGAATACATTAGTTCTCCATGACTGGGCAGTGGTGAACTCCTGCCCAACATGAAGTGTCTGTTCTTGCTATGCAGACCCAGACCATCAATGGCATGAAGAGGATCTGAAGCTAATAGGGGTTAATTGAGTAACCCTGAGCCTTCTGGTGCTGACAAGGTTGCAAATGCTCTGTGTCGCCCAAGAGTGCAAAGGATAAAAGACACATGAACTAGCATACTGCATCCAGTTAATTATGTTTGTGGAAGTTTTTTTTCTGTCTATAATTGACTATAAGGCTATGAATGACTACTTGGGTGTTCACAGAGAAATACAATATGGCTCAGTTTTCTGGACAGAGATTAAGCATAGTCAAAGGCTATTTGTCCCTTTTAGACTAATATTTTATTTAAAATGCTGTGTAGACCAACACTAGTCTTAATCCGTGTCTGGACAATGACCCTATATGTTCAAAGGTGGGCAAATAGGGAATATTCAAAGTTTTTTTCTTTTATACATAATTTTCATTTATAATTATTTGATTTGGTCATATCTAAAACGTAGAGTCTGATACAAAAATCACATAGAAACATTGGAGAGCTTGCAGGTTTTGTTTTTTACTCCCAGTATGGGGGGGGGGGGGGGGGGGGGGGTGAGGGCAGTTACCATCCAAAGGGAGCCTCCAACTAAAAAAGTTTGAAAAGCACTGATCTAGACAACTGTTTTTACTAGTCATATTAGGACTACAAGTATTAAACTGCACCAACCATTCTTGTATAATGGTCACACAGAAGCATTGAGTGCATCTAGGTGAAAAATCTGATTTTATTAGTAAGCCTTGGTTAATCAGATAATGGTAACATTACGGGTTTACATGAGTCAGGCAATAATCAGATTTCTACTTTGCAACCAGTCAACAACATACTACATAACACTGAGACATAAAGGTCAAAGTTTCTGTTTTTAAACACAAATCCACTTTATCATAAAAACTATGAATCTTCATTTCCTGTGGTTCCTAATTTCTCAGAATTTGTTTTAACAATCATCTGGTTATGTTTGCGTGCATAAGCAAAATGAAAAACAAAAAAACAAAAAAAAAACTAAAAGATTTCAAAGTATATGTGTACATGTGCTGAGAAATCTAATTACTGAGCTAAAACCCAACTCTCTTTTATCAAATTTCTAAATCTCAGCCTATTCTAAGAATTCTAAGTCATGAGAATTGGCTGTTTTGAACACTTGAATAATCAGATAACTGCAGAAATCTGATTATGGTTGTGTTATTGAGTACATATAAACAAACTCAGTAACAATAAAATTGGACAACGCAACACTTATCCCAATGTTAAGCTGTGAAGCAGTGAAACTGTGTCTTTGGGAGTGATTAAGCACTTTTGAATAAGTGTCTTTGATATGAATTTGAGTGGTGGTTAGTATTCAGAATTACAGATCGACAGCTCTGGGAAAAAATAAGAGACCACTTAAAAATTATGAGTTTCGTTGATTTTACAAAATTGAAAACCTGGAATATAATCAAAAGGAAGATGGATGATCAAAAGCAATCAAACCTAGCTAACCGGTTGAATTTGTGCACCAGGAGTGACATGAAGTTATCCAAAAGCAGTGTGTTAAACTGGTGGAGAAGAACATGCCAAGATTCAGAAACTGATGTGGTCTCTTAATGTTTTCCAGAGCTGGATCTTCCAACATCTGTACCTGACCTTATTATTGTTCTTGTGGCTGTGTGCTATCAGATTCTCACAGCAATGCGTCCAACATTTAAAGTAGTTCCACTTCGCACAGTTCCGCTTTTCTCTACAGCACAATGCTGATGGGGCAATAAATCTGTCTAGCTGATGCTTGGCATTAGGCCTGGTGACCGTACCCAGACAACATGATCATTTGGGGCTCTCACAGGTGAAACTTAGGTGTGCTAGGTGGGTTTCAGGTTGGCATGGGTTTGTACAAATGGACCCCATTAATACAGCCCCACCTAAACTCACTTGGGTCCCATCAAGGCCCCGTGTGCAGTGTACAACCCAGATGAGGCCCATGTTTAACCTTTTTGGTCGCATCATATGAGGACATCTATATGTGGGGCTGACTTTTGACCCGTGGACAAACCTTTCATGTACTCAGTTGTGCCATACCCCATACAGGCCCCACGTGGGCATGTTATCATGTGAGGCTCATGTGTGATTGCTCTGAAGCATCAGCTTCTATTGTCAATGCAGTTGCTATCGAAATATGGGGCTCAATATAAAGTAAATACAATCTCTTATTAAAAGAAGTATCTGGTTACTTTTGGACACATATAGTACAAGCTTCTGTGTACTTGAAGAGATTATCTAATCTCAGTGTCTTTTTCTTTGCTCTTGTTTTCTTTCGCTCCTCCTGCAGCGATGCTCTTGTGTTGTTGCCATGGTTAGGCTTCTACTCAAACAATCTGGCCCAGTGGGATGTGCTCCGGTCCATGTTCACTTGTGATGTTGCACTGTCTTAATCTTCCTTCAGTTTCTTGCTTTAAAGGACTCTATTAGTGGTCTGTTTCTTGCAGTCGTGCACTTAAATGAATACACATTGGAAACACAAGAATGTGGTAAATGGAATTTGTAGTTATTTCACTAACATTCTTTTTCAATCAAACCTAAACCTAATCATACCTAATCAAAATAAAATACAAAAAAAAAAAGTTCTATTACATTTTCTATAATTATTCCGTGGACGTTAAGGGGTTCATCAATTAAACGAAAAATATGCTTAGCTTGGAAGAATGCAGCAATGTTGTACATCGACCACATGCATGTACTGTATAAAACCCTATGTGGATGAGAGGCCTGATACATTTTTTCTACTGTGGTTATCCCATGATATTGCACCATCACACCCCCATCCCCCACAGTCTGAAGATCAGTTGTCCTGTAATGCGTCCAGTGGTGAACATATAACTGAGTGTCACATGCCTTTTAGTTTGAAACATCATAAAAGCTGGATTTTGCTGCAGCAGAAATGATCTTCACTCAAGACAGGCAATTCTTTTTTATTGGTCGTAGTTGCCATGGAGTCCGCTGTTTTTTTTACAATAAAAGCCCAGTTTACCAAAAAAAACAGCAAATGAAAAAATTCTAAATGGCATAGTAACTTAAAATTGTTTCAATCAAAATGTAAAATGCATTGTTCAGATTATGTAAGGATATGTGTACAGTATATCTGATTATGAGAGGATAGGTGTCCCTAAAACTGTCTGTGCATCCAGATCAATTCTTAAAATCATCTTACAGGTTATAGCAATATTGAGAATGAGGCCTCAAATTTGATTTGTCCCCAACCCCATCACTTACTGTAATAATGATGATGACTATCAAACACAGCTGAAGTTTGGTGGTTAATATGGTAGTACAGCTGGTCACCTTGACAAAAAACATACCCTATGCTGGTAATCAAACTATTTAAACAGTGTATGTTTTGTGAGTTTGAAAGTATGGTCAAACTTGGCCCAACTGGTTGACTAGCTTAGTTAGGATAATCATATTTATGGAGGACCATCTACACCATCAAATTAAAACAAAAACACACCCTTTGATGGTCAAAAAGTAAATGTAAGATGTAAGATGTTTAACCAATTTGACCTGGGTGTACAGGTAAAAAAAAAACACCTTTTATTATTGTTCACCACAGCAAAGCCAATTGGTAGCCCACATGATTATCAGTGTACAAATAAGTCACTTTTAGAGTAGTGTTAACTAGCTTTTGCAGCCTAAACGTGCGGAATAGTCGATACGTTTGATTAGATTAGACTGAGAAAGTATAACTACAAGCTAATTAAATTCTCTTAGCATTTATCCAGAAGTACACTTACATAAATATATGTAAACTTGATGTTCAAAGGAATATATTTTGTAGAATCAGTTGGGTAGAATCATATGAACTAATAAGATGCTTCTATGAAACAGTGCAAAGGCAGCAGAATTGAAAATAGGAAATAAATAAATGCAATATGTGTAAACAGATTATCAGATGCCTAACGTGAATAATGTGTGGTTGTGTGAGATAAACATGCATACACACAAGTAAACAAATATAGAGATATATATTAATACATAGGGAGTGACTAGATATGAATGTTATAAACATGCAGTAACTGTGCAAACCAGTTCGTGACAGTATGGTTTTATAATAGGCCATGTTTTACAACTGAATATTTGAATGAAGCTGAAAGGTTTATTTTAGTATTATGTGTATGGTGTTTGTGCTGCAGTAAGCGGCGATGCTCCGGTAAGCCATTGCCAGTCAATGCGGTAAGCCCATCATCACTACAGTGTTATTAGGATGGGAATGTATCCCGGCATGCTTGACAGTGAATCGAACAGGGAAGGGTGATGAAGTAAGATGGCAGCGCTGCAAGGGGAGCTGCCTGTCCGGGTTCACGAAAAATGCAAGGAACAGACGAAAACAACGGACGGCAACCCGCGTTTTTGAGAGACTAGCGCTGAAAATGAGTGTGTGGTTCGGTTCGAGTCGTTCTTGTCACATGGGCGAGGGTTAAATCGCTATTTTTGAGAAAGCAGCTTATTTCGTTGCAGAGCCGCGGCTAACGCGTTCACCACCACCGACCTCCCTGCTGCTGCTGCTGGAGTCGAGCTAGTGGATGTAGCTGGAGAACGGTTCCTGGACGGGTTTTCAATCTACACCTCGGATATATGGGGAGTGCTGCCCACTCCCTGACGGCTGGAAGTAGCTAGGCTACCTATTGATCCCCGGCTAGTGACTTATCGCTGTGATATATGCATTGTTCCCCTAAACGATGATGTGTGCTGCTGCGGCAGCTGGAGCCGGCGGTGGGATTCTGCCCTCCTCATCCCCCTCCATGGGGCTGGGTGTCAGGGTCATATCTGGAGCCGGGAACGAGTTCTCCTTTTTCGGGGCAGGTATGGGCTCGGCTCCCGCTCCGGGGGCCCAGTCGGACTGTCGGAGCCGATACCAGCTTCTGCTGTCAGGGCGAGCTTTGGCGGAAAAGTACCGGAGGATTTACACAACCGCTGTCAACGACAAAGAACAAGGCATAAACCTGGGGAGGTGAGATATTTAGCTAGCGTTAACTAGCTAACGCTAGGTTGGCTTTGGGAGGAAAATGCACTAGCTAGCTAGTTAGTTAGCTTAGCTAGGTTAACCTGTACGACATACGCCTGGTTTTAGCTACGTAAACAACGTAACGTTAACGTTATCTCAACAGGCGCAGCGAGTTAGCTAAGCTAAATCAGGTATCAAAATGGCTAAGGTAACGTTAGCTAACTAGCTAACAAGAAACGAAAGCGAAGCCACCGTTAGATACAGCAGATAAGTCAACCCGGGCAGGGTCTGGCTAATATCACCATTTAGCTAAGCTAGCTAGCGTTAGCCGTCTAAGCTAACTTCCTTAGCTACGATAGGCTGAATTAGCTAACCTAACGTTAGCTATGTTAAAATAGCAGCGTTGTTGTTTTTCGTGGTTCTGCATAATACAGAAAAGCCCGTTCATTGCAAATCCTTTGTGTTTAAAATGAATGTGCTGACACGATAACCCAGTCAGGCTGACATGACTTAAACCTTCAAAAACCGAGACGAGTAGAGCGAGTCAGTTGGATATCTAGGTTAGCAATATGTATGGGCTCGCCCATTTAATAATCAGCTAAGCTAGTTAGTCGTTAGTTAACCAAAAAAAGCTAGACAGGTTAAGCTAGGCCAACCCGTAACGTTACGAAATAACGATATTTTGCAAAATATCTAACTAGTTTGCTAATTAATGTTGCTGTTACGGATGTCATGGTAGTTGGCTAAGCTAGCACATTTGCTGTAACGTTACTTTTTATAGCTAGCTAACCTAGCGGCTAGCTATTTTAGCTAAGTGAATACAGTGACATAGTAGCCGGCGTTAGAGCTTACAGACAGTCAACCAAGAAGCTGTGTGTGTCCTCGCAAAGGAGCACATATATCACTCTAATGTTTGTTAGCTAGCTAACTGTATGACATATTGTTATGATACGAATGATACTAGGATAGCTAGCGTTAACTATCTAGCTAGTTAGCTTAGCTAGCTAATTTAAAATCTCTATAGTTAACCTAGCTAATGTAGTAGAAACTCTCTTTTCAGGTATCAGCTATTGGAGTATTTTGTTTATTTAATATACTAGTCATAATATCAAATATAAATACAGATTCTATGAATGCTAGGTTAGTTGGGTTAGGAAACATAAGTTAGCCCACCAGTCCTACATATGCTTAATGTAAATTTTACTAGTCATATGTAATCATTAATTTAGATTAAATTTTAGTCTCCTCGTTTGTACTAGTAAAACATTACAGTAGTAGCAATATATCTAGCTACAGTTATATGTTTACCAGTAGAAATAGTAATTCCTGATATTTTCTATATTCTGATATTCTGTTTGAGTAATTCATTTCTGACTATTGAAAATGATTATTGAATATATTTATCGTTTACCTATTTTAACTAAATTAGAAGGTGCGTTATGGATATGTAACGTTAGCTACATTTAATGTGTACATGGGATGTTTGGGGCCTGGCTAAAACTAACGTTAGCTAGCTAGCTAACCTATATTGCTTGCAAGTTAGGTTGTCAGTGGAATGCAGCTGGTCAAGTTCGCAGCTATATAGAGCCTTGTCAGACCAGGCCTCTGTGTCTTACACCGAACAGCAAACTAGAAGGATGTGCTGGTTCAGTTAAACTCTCTAGTTGAACAAATCGACACAGGCTGATGTATTTATTAGTAAAATCAATGCGCTCAGGCAGCGCTGATTCTGTTAGCCTGCGCAGGCTTGAGTGCGTTTGGTCTTACGTCACCCTGTGCACATCAGAGCAGAGCAGAGCTCTGAAGAACCGGCGGCCTTTTACTACGACCTGCCTGGTGTACTGTAGGAGCTGCCATCTCCTTCCCTGCTAAACTACAGCAAATAAAACTGCGCCTTTTCCTCGGCAGAAAAGTGTAAACAAGGCCAGCTCAACCGCACAGCCCACATGTAAATAAATGTGCTCTTATGTGCACTCAAACCAAATGCACAGAGGATTCGAGTCACTGCTTAATCAGGAAGAGTTTGCCTGTCAGATCTTCCTGCCCTGGCACTGGAGCAGCTTGTAGAGTGCTAGTAATCCTAGTGGGGACTGCCCTTGTGACAGCACCCAAACAGACCCATGTAAGCTGTGCTGTGCGAGGTTAAATGTTACTGTAAGGTTAGCACATTTCAAAAGCAGCAATGGTAGAAACCTTTTTTTAATGAGAGAGATGTTTGGGTGTGTCAGTCAGATCACTGAATGCCATTGCTTGCCTTTGTTGTTTGTCAGGGAAGTGCACAGTTTGTAGCTTTGTTGATTGTTTACTGGGAATGACTTCATCTCGTCCCTCTAAGAGGATCTTCATTAAAGTAAATACGAGCAGGTGCAACAGAAGAACCGGTAATTCAGCTTGCCACAGAAGCCTTGTTATGTCAACATTTCCAAACATTTGCAGAATTAACCAGGTTTATGTAAATCCTGAGCATGTGTCTGAGTTATCTACAGAGTTTGCAGTCACTGGGTGCACATACGATCAGAAAAATAAAGCTGTAAATATTTCCTACCTGAATGATGTAATCTAATGTGTGTGAGATTACCCCACCCTAAAAATAAATGATTATCTTTTATTCCATCCTGCTCAGTGAGTAGATAGACTGGATTATACAATAAACTATATATCCAAATGTATGGGGACACTGTTTCTAATGAAACAGTGAATAAACTGATGTTCACACACTGCTTAAATTTGTAACCAGTTTCTATAGATCAAAGACTTAGTAACATAAAGTCATGCATAACCCACACTTTTTTGTGATTTGTTGTAATTTAACATTCCCCTTGTTTGTTTTTGTTCCTTTTTAGGGGCAAGAAAGCTCTGAGTAAGAAAAAACTGAAGAGGCGGCAAAAAATCAGATCAAAAGTCAAAACAAGAACAAAGGTAAGGTTACGGGCCTATAAATAGATTTATTTAGGAAAATGATGTGGCTGTTGTATTAGACATAAACAGAATTAACAGAATATGTGACTGAAGTTAGAGTAGTCTTTAATGTATAATTTTGTTTTATCTCTTCTGTTTTTCCCCTTTGCAAAGGGAAGTTCCTCACATCATATTATGTAATCTGGTTAGGGGTGTAACAGTATGTGAATATGACACTAGTGCTACCTTCACAACATGTAATCTTGACTGGGGTGTAATAATACATATGTATGACGCTAGGGTTACTTTCACAATACCAGGCGGAGGTGATTTATTTTGTTGTAATTTGGTCCTAGAATAGATAAGTATTTAAATCTTTGGAAATGTGTGAATATGTATTTAAATATTTTGGGAATGTTAGGGCAACGAAAAATGTAGTCAAATTCAAGATATCACAATGTACAGTAATCACATCACAAAACATGCAGTGCGTTTTGCAGAGTCAATATACATTTTTCAAAACCTTTTCTGCTTAAAACAAAAACTAATTTACACTGTTCTCAATTTACATGACAGTATTAAACAGATTAAGGGCCGTCAACACTAAAGCTTTAACGCACGTGATTCATTTGGAATCAGCAACACGTCATTTTTTTTGCAAGTTATTTCACACCAACATATCTGACCCCAACCTCCGCTGTAATCTGCCCTGCCCCTGAACAACGCACAGATATAGGTCACTAACATTTCTGAATGTGAAAGCCCAAGATAGTCAAATCCAGTTTGTGCATTTAAACTGAAAAAAGGCTTGCAATGTGAACATAGCCTTACTGTAAAAAAAAAAAAAGAATTAATTAAAAATATGAATATGGTGAAATGTATCTGATTAGTGATTTCTAACAAACTGTGGCTTTGTGTATGGTTACACTCCTTTTATTTAAATATTTTTAAATAAATATACACGCTAGGAGGAAAATAGGCTCTTAAAGATTGGTCTTAGGTTCATATGTATGGATTTTACCCAATTTTACCCAACTAGACCCTTATTTATATTATATTTTTACATTCTAGTTTTCACAGACTCTCTTTGTTTTTTTTTTTTTGTTTTTTTTTACTGAAAAGCCTTGTATTGTGTGGGCCAGTTTGTCATATTATCCAGATTAATTCTAAGCCTGGAATACACAGATTTTCCAAATAGTTTGCAATTTAGTCTAAAAATAGGTTTAATCCACGTCTGGGAAAATGAATCTAATTAGAAAACGTTTGTTGGTTTATAACTGATGAATTTCAGGGCTGTGATGGTAATCCTTAGAAGATCATAAGTCTGGTGTTCTAATCTGGTCTTCTGTGTTTGTAACATCAAGAATACTGTTTTAATTGGCCTGTTAGAGCTGCTCATACGCCTGTAAACACTTGCACACATGGAGGAGGTTGGGGCAGTGACTAGGTCACGATTGGCTGTTGCCGGGAGACCCGTGTTGCACATCTCCACAGCAACAGCTGACTCCATCTCCTGCTCTGAACACTTATATTGTGCCAGTCAGCTGGGCTTTATGTCTGCATGGAGAGAGCCTCTCGGCATGGATCTGAAACACCTTATTCTAGCAGGTTCTTCCCTGTTCCTGGTTTTCTCTGAGGAGGGTTATTTTTGGCTGTGTTTGGAGATCACTTTTCCGGCATTTTTATTTTCCCAAGTGAGCATGGGATTGGCTCATGGGAAGGAGTGAAAGGAGATTAATATGATTGTAACAGATAGCGGGCATAAGCAGCAGAAATTGCCCACCCTAAAGAGCTGCTGGGTCTCTCTCTCTCTCTCTCTCTCTCTCTCTCTCTCTCTCTCTCTCTCTCTGGAATCATCTGTCTCTCTCTCTGGAATCATCTGTCTCTTTATCTGTACCTCTCTCACTGCTATAGACTAGTTTGACAGCTCCCAAACAGACATGGGTGGAGTCTTTCATGAAGGGAGGGTTTGCCTTAAAGTCTGAAGATACAGTTGAAATAAGTTGAGCACTACAGTGTATAACTGATCTCTCAAAAGATTTTTCTTTTTCTTTCCTGCCAGAAGCTGTGCTTTTATTTAGAGCAAAGAGAGTATCATCCTGTCTCATTTGACCCATTTTGCTGTGGGAATTGTTTTGACAGTCTTGTGACAGCAGTGTGTACCATTTTATTATTAGCTCTGCTTGTTCTTATTCTACTTTACGGTCTTTTGCTGAATCGGGTGTTGTACATTTAGTGAATCTGGAGAAATATTAAAATGATTTACGGTATGCTAATGTTTATCTCAGCAGAATCAGTTGGCAGGTTGAGTTTCACTTTCTTTTCCTAAGTATTGCAAGTGATTTAATCAGACATTTCAGATGAATTTCAATATTGCCTACAATGCCTAGAACCCAGCCTGTGCTACAGGTTTGTTTTTTTAAGGTTTTTTTGGGCTAATGTTTCTGGGTTATTTTTTTTCGGGTATCGTTGCACCCTGCATGGTTTACATTGTTTACAGACCTTGCAATTTAAGTGTGTATATTATTATACAACTTCTCCAGGTAAAAAAAAAAAACAGGTTGTAAATACAAGTAAATAGTGGTGCAGTGATACTTTATTAATATCTGTGCTAATTCTGGCTCTTGTGCACAATATTGTTATTGGCATTGGCCAGCATGTCCTTGGCATGGGATTATTATGCTTGCCCTATTGTTTGTGTTATTGCATTGTCAGTTTTAATTTTATTTAAATAAATGTGTAGTTATTTTGTCTTGTATGGAACAAAGAATATTATCTTTATCCAAAACAAAACCTATGAAAAATAGAATGCCATAAATATCAGGATTTATAGGCATTTATCTAATAGTAAGAGTTTTATCTAGAAGCAAAATTTGGAATTGGTGTGTTAGTCCCTAGGTGTAACAAAAATATGTATTTAAAGTTTATATATTAAAGTTATTTATCACAGAATTATGATTTGCAGTAGTGTACTGTTTCTTAAACACAGTAACAATTACATGTTTACTATAGTTTGTTCTATTCTGTTGTGGTATAAGAAAGTATTGAAACTCTTTAGTGTCACTATATTATGTTTAGTGAGACTGTGGATTTCCAGAAGCACAGTACCTATTTTAATCATAATATTTTTTTAATAATTACCACTTTAAACTAGGGGTGGGCGATATGGCTCTAAAATAATATCACAATATTTCAGGGTATTTTTGCGATAACGATATACTTGCCGATGTAGGAAAACTAAAATAATTCATTCATTTCAGGAATATAGTATAATAGTATAACAGTATAATCATAATGTGGCAAAAATAAATAATATAGCATAAAATAATATAATGCAGCAAATAATATTGCAGAATATTTAGTGCATGCATATAAACTTCAAACTAAAACAATTATACAATAAATACACTTAAAGCTTCACAGTAAATAATATACTATTTTTAAGACAGAACATCTCTATTATCACGAAATGGATTTTTAATATCATGATATTTCTCGGTCACGATATAATATTGCCCACCCCTATTTGAACCCAGGTTTTTTTTTTTGTTTTTTTTTTTGCTACGTTGTGGTATTCTGGGTTCCACATTGGGATCAAAGTAATTTATACACTTAGTTCACATAGTTCACATATATCACACATTAACTGCTTGACATACCTTGAGTTCCTGAACCTTGAGGGGCAGAAAATAATGACATTCATAAAAACAACTTAACAACACTTATGTTTTATGTTTTATTTGGACAGCTGCAAAATATTCTGAATAACAGATTATAAATATCCTTGTAAATCTAATAAATACATATAACAATGCACATTTTGCGTAAAATGTACTTGTTAAAAATTTACAAAAAGATTTTTAAGACACAGTTCAAAAAAAGTACATAAAAGGGTAGGATTTGTTCACACTCACTCTGTTGTTGGAAATATAGTTTCTAGATTAAATTGAAGATGTTTGTGTATTTCAGTAACTGCTGGTCTGGGATTTTTAGTGTCTGGATGGTGCAATAAAAAAAACTTGCTGTGGGCAGTGCTGAAGATGGAAAAACAGTGTTCACCAGATCTATATCCAGTTAAACACTTTTGGAATGTGGAAAAATGTGAGTGAAATGTGAACCTAAAAATCAGCAGAAACCGTGTGATGCAATCATGTCAATATTGATCAGAAGCTCAAAAGGAAAGAGATATTGGAGGTTTTGGAGGCTGTTATGTGAACAAAAGGAGGCACTTCTCGGTAATAACATAGTGTTGCAAATAAAGTGCTCAGTGAGGATCTGTAGTTAAAGGCTCATTTATTCTCTCTTTAGATAGGAAAATAAATATATGTTAAAACAGTCATTGCCACATAGTTCTTTGAAATCCATTTTATTTTTTGGCAATTTCTTTTTTTCTTTTTTCTTTTTTTAATAGGCATTTTTTTCATCATACTTTTGTTAGATTTTTAATAGTGCTGCAGGATATAAAAAAAATGATCAGATTAATTACATTTAATCGCTACAAAATATTTTAAATGGTACAGTTCAGTTGAATTTTAGCTGAGGACTTAAAAGCTCCCTTTAAAGAACAACAGTCAGCAACAGATGCTGTAAATACTGTACCTCTCTTACAATTCTATGTCAAAAAAAATATATATATTTAGCATTTTTTTAAGAGTTTGTCAAGCAGCTCACTTCAACTTTCACAAGCAACTTTCTAATAAAAAATGCCCAAACATGAACTCTGTATATCTCAATAAGAAATAGAAAGTGTAGCTTCTATTTGTAAAGATGCACAGTTCAATTACCCCATTATTTGCATTAAAACAGTAATTCACATTAGATGAATTGATATTCATTAACCATCCAGCACTAACTAGAGGGAAGTTCGAAGTCATACCGACATACCGACTTCAAACAAGTAGATTCAGCATAGTATACCTCTTTTTTGCCTGTATCTTGTTTAATATTGTCCATATTTCAGTGTTGTGTTCTGCTTGAACTATTGGCTACATTGCTCCTACAATTTCCAGTGGTTCTGCTCTGTTCCATCTGTCAGCTTTCAGAGAATGTGCACAAATATGGATGAAATGAAGAGTCTCATGCCTGTATCTGTATCCATATTTAAGATTGTGCTTAAATTAGCCCTAAGATTCGTAATGGGCTTTGTGTTTTCTTTACCATTAAATACCATGTGTTTTGATAAATGACTATATATTTATATTCCTGTGTCGATAATGGTGTTGGCATCAGGCCCAACACCATGCTAATGATGGTGAGAGAGAGTTTTTAACTTCCTGTATTTCCCTGAAAGTCTGTTCTGATTGGCTGATGTAGCTTTAAACTCACATGATGATGCTGGGGAAATTAACATACTTCCATGGAGTAAAACTATTTTTTATTCACTTTAAGCTAACAACTACACTATTACATAATGTATCAGTATCACTGAGAACAAAATAACATGTACTTGGTAGGGGAAAAAAGGGTAAAAATGTGTCCTTACTTTTTATGCTTTAGCTCCAATTACAATCCACTGGATCCACAGGGTGTCTGGTAGGTCCTGGGACCTTTTTTGGGTATAAAAGCTTTTGCTGTCACCTGAAAAATCATGACACTGCTAATGCTGATACAATAGCTACTGCGAGCATGGAAATATTAGAACAGCTAACTCGGTCTTCATCTGCTCATTAACACATCATTAAACAAAGGAACTGGAGAAATAGAACTTAAGAGATCTGGCAAGCTAAAAGGGAGCATTACAGAATATACTGTAAAATCACCAGATTTATCTGTTTTGAAAGAAGGCCGCGCCACAATGCACTTTGTAAAATTACTTTTTTGTATGATTATTTGCAACTATATGTTTTCAGCTACAAGATTTTATAAAATCTTTATATTTTATCTTTAATAAAATATGCCTCTAGTTCCAAACCTCCAGTGCTGCATTGTTAGTGCTTTTTAGAATCTTTCAGTTCCAGTCTCCTTCACTGTGCCAGTTTTCATTTGCCTTTTCAAGTCTAAGTGAGGGTATATTCTTTTTCTGCGTCCGCTCCTAAACTGGAGCATTACTATTCTTGCTTTGTTCTGCTAATAGCTGATCATCTACAAACGATGGCCTATGTCTGGGAAGGACTATACACTAGTGCTTTTCTAAGCAGCAGTGGCCATAGACCTGTTATGCAGAGAGAATATTGTGAGTGTTTATGTAAGAATGGACTTGTAAGTGTCTTTGGAACAGATTGAGGGCTGGGCTGGAGGCTACTCTAACCTTTCCAGGCAAACCTGGTTGTGCATCATTGTGCAGTGCTTCTGTAATCTTTTGTACATAGTCTCTCAAGCTTAAATATACTTAATGTTTTAGAATCAATTACATTTCAAACTCTATTGAGCTCCTGCTAAAACTTCTGAATTCCTGTGCAGAACTGCACTGCAGAGCTCAAAGTGAAAACACAACTGAAAAGTAGAGATGAAACGATCGATCGGCAGTGTATCGGTATCGGCCGATTTTCAGCCAAAAAACGGTATCGGCGATCAGCCGATATTCCTCTGATTTTATCCGATCCGATTCAGGAGTTTAGGGTTAAGCAGATAATCAGAGCTGTGTGTGGCCGGTGAAACTGTTCGCTCACAGGAAGCTGCAGGTCCTCATCCACTAGCCGGAGCTGCAGCAGCAGAACAAGCCCCGTTGTCTTTACACCAGTCACAGAGCTACAGCCCAGCCATGGGCTACAGGCAAAGCTCAGCCAGTCTGGAGCATTTTTTACCGTTTCTGCAGTTCATATGTAGGACTAATGCGCCTCACAGTGAAAAGAAAAAGGTTTTAACCACAATAACAGGATAATACCTCTCTCTACAGCAGCTAACCTCAGGAGCGGTCGCAGAGCTGGGTTAGCTGACAAGCTCAGCAGCAAACAGCTAACCTCAGGAGCAGTCACGAAGCTAGTTAGCTCACAAGCTAACAAGAGCAGGGGACTATAGTCAGTGTTTTTAGAGCTGAATATGCATAAGTTTTCGCTCCTCACTGCAGTTTATGTGTGCTCACACTCCAGCTCCTCCACTCCGTATCGGTTTATACTGGACGCGCTGAGGAAGCCGCAGTTCCGCTCAGATAAAATTAAAGGCACGCTGATCACCTCAGAATGTTTATAACTGCGCGGTTTAGTGAGCACGGCTGCAAGGTTAGACTGTTGAAGTCTACTGAAGACTATTAAAGTATATTAGAGGTTATTGAAAAGGTTATTGGGGACAGAAATCAGTACAGGCTGGTTAGATAATTGATTCACGTCCTCGCTGTGGAGAATACACAGGGCTGTCACAGTTTCATGTTGTACTGTTTATTTTTATCATTAAAACAGATTTCTCTAATTCCAACTGTTTGGAAATTTAGTTAAAACCTTCGTTTATTGCTGTAACGTGGGGTGTCCGCGCTCGTAAAAACAGTTTATGAGGGCAGGCAGAGTCAGGCTGGATTTTTAGGCCAATCTAAGCTCTAGCTGGAAGAACAACAGCTCTAGAATACTGTTGTTCGTAAAAAAATAATATATTATTAGTTGTATATTAACAGTAAATATGACCTTTTTTAAGTAGTAAGCTAACTCCGAAAAACAGGCTGTGAGGTGGCTGATGTTGGGATACATTCCTGCGGTATTGGCATATAAATATACAAATTCTGGTGTTTTATAAATATTTACACATAACTTATATCTCTCATGAAAAGCGTTTATTTTGGTCAGTAACACTCTTTTGTTTATTTACTATCATTGTAAATTACCATTTTTTTCTTAGGCGTGGATGTAATTAGGGGAATCAGTACCAGGATTGTCTGGCAGCTGTGTTGCATTAATGTGGCATTTGGCCCCAGCCAAGATCGGTATCGGCCAGAGACTGTAAAAAAAGATGGACGCCGTGTCGCCGTTCCCATTCATTCAATGAAAATGAAGCCAAAATCTTCCGCCATGTTGGCGATCCTAACACCTGATTCTGCGCAGTAGAGACCAGAGGAGGGAGAGCAGCCTACTCATTTAAATAACCCCGTCCCTGAGGGCTGCCTCGCGGTCACAGACTGCAGAGCGCGGCGGAGCGGAGCTGGCGGTCTGTTATTGGTCCCGCCCATAACCAGCCCTTTTACAATAACCACACCCTTTTTGAATAGAGCTGAATAACGTTTTAAAAAATGAATTCTGTGGGGATATAAAAATTTTACAATATAAGCAGAGGTTACACTAGCTGTTGCATTTAAATAATGGAGGTAGAATTACAGTATATTAGAAAAAAACGTGATTGAAAGTTTGTTTTGCCATTGAAACCTATGGGAATGGGTGGGGTTACACGGCTTTCTGAAACCGAACAGCAGGGGGCGCCCGACCTGTGGTGGCTTCACTTTTGAGAGACGATGCTCTGTCCAGCTATATACAGTCTATGGTATCGGCGATCGGGCGATCGAGATGAAAGACGATCATGGCTAAGTGTGGTCTGCACTATTTTCTGTTTTATTAAACAAATATTGGCTAGTAGCATATTTTGGGTAATAATCGTGATAACTAAAGTTTCATAGAACAGATCTTGCTAGATTTAAACATCTTTCTGTATGTGCTTAGAAAATATATAGTAACAGACACATTTAAGTTATTGATAGTTACTTCCTTTGATGTTTCAGCTAAGAAATATTACCTTTAATGTAGTCAAGAAAAGGGTCTACCTCGGCATATTTCCATTGTATAATTCTGCTCTGCGTTTTGCATATCTTAAGTGATTGCAAAAGAAGGACTCTCCTGTTTCTAATGAGTGTGCCATATCACCTGAGACCTTTTGCAGAATTTCCGCATTTGGGTTCTGCTTCTCTGCAAACTTAATAAAGATGTTTGTTAAAAAAATTATAAAAACATTTTACACATTACTGTGAGATCCCTTTTCTATCTGAATGACCCACCGGTGGAGGGATTTCCCACTCGATAATATTGACTGCAGCAGTATTACAACATGGGCTGCATAACTGTATGTTTCACAATAGCACTTGCTGAGCAAATTATTTGGAAGACCACACTAATGGTGGAAATGACCTTCTATTGGTTGTTTAACTGCATTTAAAAAAAAAGTTCTTTGTGGTATTGATCCCACAAGATTTTGAAACATTTCTTTGAGATTCTGATCAATGTTGAAATGATTGCATCACTTACATCTTGCACATTTTTCTTGCTCTACTGCATTACAAGGCGCCATGAAGATGCATGTGATCATCAATAATGCTCAGATAGGATGTGGTACTTAGACAATGGTTAATTTAGTAATTTAGTAGTAAAAAAAATAAACATTCCCTGCATTATTACACTATCCCTTCATGTTGGCAGTGTTGACATGACGCAGACTAGGTCCATGGAAAATTTTTTTGATTGTGTTGAATTCTGACCCAACCAATTATGTTCCTTAACAGTCAGAAATTAAAAATTATCAGACCAGGCTTTGTTTTCCTAGACTTCAAATGTCCAGTGTGGGTTAGCCTGTGCCCACTGCAGCCTCAGCTTTCTATTCTTGGAAGAAAGTAAAAAAGCAATCTGCTGATTCTCTGCTCACTATAATAATTCAGGGTGGTTAACTGTGTTGCGGTAGCTTTTCTGGCAGCTTGAACACAGTCTAGTCATTTTCATTTTGACAAAACCAACTAAAAGCTGAAAGTCCATAATGGAATTAGCATGGCTGATAGTGCTAGCCTGTATGTGAGAGTTTTCTGCTACTGGGATTGTGGCATGCTTGACACCCAAAGAGGATATCACACACACAAGACCAACACAAAAATGTATACCATTTCTTCTCAATCATTCTAGCTTCTTGTTACCAGCTTTTCAGCTTGATCCAGTAGGGGTGTGCCATATCGTATCGTAAGCAATAATATCGCCAACTTTTTTCAATGTCGTGAATGATATTATACCCTGAAATATCGTGCCATATCACCCACTCATGATTATCACAACAGGGTACTACTTTTTTAGCAAAAGAAAAATTCACAGTGTTCTCATTTCACATTTATATATCTACTATAGACAGATCAAATCTGTACAGTATAATTTATTTTACTTTAATCCTAGATATATTGAGATATTTGGAGTGCATTTTTAGTATAATGACATTCTGAATCATTGACTCCTGTTATATATTCTTGTATTTTTAACCTCAGTTAGGGGAATGCCACATCATATTGTATGCAAAAATAAAAAGTAAAAACTTCCCCATATCACTTGTAATGCCCCACCACAACAGGAGGGTGAAGACTAGCACATGCCTCCTTCGATACATGTGAAGCCAGCCACCGCTTCTTTTCGAGCTGCTGCTGATGCAGAATTAACGAGCAGCATCACAGCGCACTTGGAGGAAAGCGCAGCATCGTCTACCCACCCGGAGGTAGCAAGGCCAATTGTGCTCCCTCTGAGTGCCGGCTGCTTGATGGCAAGGCTGCATGAGTGGGGGGAAATATATATATTTTTTTAATTCAGTGTTTTGTCATATCACAAAAATGCCATGAAATATTGTGATTGTTTTAGGGCCATATCGCCCACCTCTACAATCCAGTTTACAGATTTTTTTTGTCTTCTACCATCTTTGCTCTTCTAGTTGATCAGCTCCAGTTGAACTAAATTATGTGCTTCTGAGAAGGATTCAGAGCATTAATCCAATACACTTCTCTATTATCCTGAACTAGAGACTTAGTTTAAGCATGACAGTGGAATTTATGGCCGGTTTTCTGGTGTCTCAGCAGGTGTGTTCACTGCCCTTCTAACTACATGTTTATTACAGAGATAATATTTTATTAGCTTACTTAGTTCACATTAATGTGTGTGTGTGTGTGTGTGTGTGTGTGTGTGTGCGCAAAATGTTATGTATATATAACGATTATGCGATATCATCTCTATCTGATTCTGCTTGTTTTTTGTTGCCAGTTCATTTTCATAATAAAGTCTTGTTTTGGTGGGCGTATCTAATTTGTGTATGCTGGATTGTGCTTTACTGACTGCAGTATTTAATTTGTTGATAAATTGGATGTATTGGGGTATTGTGTTCTGCATTCAGCTACTGCTTGTAATAATGTGCTCTTTATTGGTTTATTTTGTTGACCCGGATTTTGGCCGCCTGTGCCTGTTAACTCTGCAGGTGTGGTGAACATTTCAATCTCCTGTATAAATGTGTGTTATGTAGTGGCAAAGTGCACTGTCCTACAAATGAGGTTGAAGGATTTAGGCTGTTCCTGTTCTTTTCACTCTATGTTTCACTTCTTATTGGTATATTATAATTAAATTAAGATAATATCTGTGTATCTGTCTCTCTCTCGCAGACAGAGAGTCTGGATGGAGCCTTCCCAGTGCCAGACATCAAACTCCACAGTAATCCCTCTGCGTTTAACGTCTACTGTAATGTACGGCACTGTGTGCTGGACTGGCAGCAGAAGGAGACCTCCCTGACCCTGGCCTCTCGGAACTCTGTGCAGAGCGGTGACTCGGACAGTGAAGAAGAGGAGGAGTGCCGGGAACCTGCTGTCAAACTGCCCAAGGTTAGTAGGACACGGCAGTGCATTACGACAAACTCTTGTTCTGACCTATGACAATTAAGCTGTAACACTGCCAAACTTATATTGTTTTATAAATAGCAGCCTGTTGGTACGTAGTCGTGTCCTTTTATTAGGGTACCAGTTAAATGTTATACAGTACCAGCAAATGTTGGACACATCTATTTGTATGAATACATTTTAAGTAATGAAACCAGGGGGTAACCAAGAGTTCTACAGTACAAACAACACGCATCATGAGGAATAAAATAGAGTTTTACATATTAAGATAAAAAATTCCAATTCCAACATACTTCTTTTTTTGGGTGTGCTGTATGGTATCATAGTCAATATTGTCACAAATAGTTTTACACTATAAAAAAAAAAACATGAAAATAAAGATAATGTTTATGGAATTTACTACATTTACTTTTAATTGTGTTTGTAGTTTATATGCAAGCACTACATATGCTGCTCTTTGGTTTTGTGGTACATTTTTATTGTTCCTTTACATTGTGTGTGTGTGTTTTTTTTATGTTTTTACTTTTAACAGACTAGTTGTTTGTTGTGTATAAGTAAATTAACAAATATTTCAAATATATGTACATTTTACAAACATTATTGCTATATTATTATAAATGATCTTCATAATGTAATCATTAAGTTTAACCACAGATATGTTACTGCTGGTGACTGAACACCATGGAATACTGGAATGAGTGTTTGATGCTTTTGTTGCCTGTGGTATGCACACAGTTGGTGCTTGCAGTAGATGTTCTGAAGTTCTGAGAGAGGCCGTGCTATTGAGCTGACCAGGTTAACCATGGCTTCTTTGACTGGTGTTGTAATTAAATCTACACTATCAGAGGCTTTTAGCAGTCCTTGAAAGGATTAAAGGCCCAGCCTCTCAGCTCTTCAGCAGTCCCACCATTGTGACTTTTTTTGAAAGCAGAGCACGTAAAGCACTCAGCTATCTCTGCAAGGAAGACCAAAGGCAAATGCCGCCATGCATAACCATAAACCGATGCAAATTTCAGCTTCACATCAAGCCTGAATCAAGAGGGATGTTGTATAATTACACTCGCAGCATCAAAGAGCGAGCGAATGGCCAAGCTATAACCTGGGAGTGTGTGATTTTATGAAAAAGTGACTTCATTACATTCAGCTTTAATGAATTTAATGTGATGACTCACATGCAGTATTCACAAAGCTTTAATAGGACTAACTAGCATTGTCTAATCTTTTTCTACTGATGTGATTTCTGCTGAAAGAGTTTATTTTACGTCTGTGTCAGCGAACATCAAACATTCCTTATGAGTGCTTATGAGTAATTTGTAACACTTGTCTTTTATTGCGCCTGTGTAGGAGTTTTTTTCTTGTCAGATACTAGAAGTAACAATGTGAGTCTCCTGGATGTTGCACATCATATTAGATCTTGAGCTAAATTAACATTAGCTACCTCTTTCTCCTTGTGGAACTGAGGTCACAGTTGCTACTGGTTAAACCTAAATGTACCCTAAGGGTCTGGGCACACACAAGTGGCTTGTGTCGCTCAGAAATGATATTCACTAGTTTATTCTGAATGTTTGTCTTAACTGTGTTGATTTAAAGCAAAACATCTGAGTTTCTATGTTGACAAGCCAACAATACAAGCTGTATGTTTTCAGAAACTAAGAAAGTATAAGTATCCAAGCTATGACTCTATAAAACCATTGTGACTTGTTCCCAAGACTTGATCTTCTTTAATATGTATTTGTTTATATATTTTTACCATTTATTTTTCGATAACTTTTTTGTCTATACTTATTAGATTTTCTATTATATAGTTTATATTTAATATTTAACGTGTTAATACAATAATTTTTTCTTAGTTCAAAGTAGATTTCAGATATCAACAGGTATTTCAAATTTCTGTAACTGCACATATATAATTATAGATATTTCAAACTAGCATTTGTACCAGTCAAGATTTATTTACGGATGTATGAATCTAAACGTTTTACTGATCAGAGTTACAGTGTAGAATTCTACTTGAATAACAACAGTTTTAAAAATACTTAAATGATTTTTGCTAGTACTGTAAAAATCATGGCCACCGACCAGTAAAAGTTCAGCAATCAGATGACCTCTGTAATGGTGATTCATCATCTAGGAATAGGTATTTCAGTCAGATGCTGTTTGAATTGTGTCTCTCAGTTTCTTTGGAAGTTAAAAGCGACTGTGTCAGAATTAAGTGCAGTCTTTGTCAGGTCGCAAATAAACACATGATCTGACACCGCTCAGCTTAGCCTGAAGTGTGACAATTTGAGAGCTGAAGCTGTTTTGTTTAATGTGATAAATCTAATTTTCTATTTTGAGAATGTCTCTATAACTTTGAGATCTTTGTATGCAATGCTGTTTGCTTGTGCAGCTCAACAGTCATGTTTTTACTGTCACTGATTGGTGTCATGGCTATAACATTGTAAACTGACACCAGCGTTAGACCGGCTATCACAGTACTTACACTGACTGGCCACTTTATTAACACCACCTGCTTTTTTCTTCATTGTCTATTATATTAGCTCCACAGAGCGTATAGGAGCCCTTTATAGTTCTGTAATTACAGTCTGTAGTCCATCTGTGTCTCTGAATACTTATTTGGGTGGTAGATCATTTTGCAGTGAACTGACAGGATGGTGCTGTGTTGGTGTATGTTGCGCTAGTAAGACTGGATCAGAGATAGTGGACAAACAAGAAGGTGGCGGTGGTGGTATTAATGAATTAATGGCCAAAATTAAGCATCCATATATTTATGGCATGTATCATATATTGTTTAGCTAATCAATTTTAAACCTAGATCTTGATGTTATGTGTGTTTTGCACTTTGAACTTGGGTTCATGGTGATTTACTCTTGGTTTTATGGTGATTATGTAAGAGTGATTCATGTTCCTCCATTGACAGGAATGTTTCATTGGTCAGTGGTCAAGGATTGGTCAGGAAGTGGGACTTCTTGAATCAAAATAAAAAAAACCTACAAAGGGAAATTAAGCATGTTGGACAGTTTGCTGGAATAAATGCCTGTAAAATGAGCTAACTTTTCAAAGAAACAAAATCATAATATCTGTTAAATATAACGTGTTTAACTTAAGTCTGGATTTAGCCTAAGTTCAATGGCCTAAGGAATGGCCAAATGTTTGACAATACATTTATTTATTTTAGAAGATTGGATATCATTTGAATTTTCATGCGAACAAACACATAAAAACTGACAAGATAAATCATCTAATGCACCCTATAATGAACATCTATCAGTGCCAGATGCTGTAAATAATTTATAGTGAAAATGTTTAAGTGTTACTGATATTGAAGCAATTTCTTTTATGATGTACCGTATTTTTTGCACTATAAGGCACACCGGATTATAAGACGCACTGTCAATAAATGTCTATTTTCTGGTTTATTTTCATATACAAATGACTTTACTGCTCCTTACAACCTGACTGGTAAAATTCATGCATAAGGCGCACTGGATTAAAAGGCGCACTGACAATTTTTAGGAAAATGAAAGGATTTTATGTGTGCTGTATAATGCGAAAATACGGTATATTTATATTGTATTCTTGCCTAGCCTTAGTTTAGCTGCACAGACAATCAAAAGCTCCAAATGATTTGATTGACATGAAACCGGACAAAATATAAAAAGACTGTCAATTTCATGTGTATTATTTTGCTTAATTTTGTACTTATTAGATTTCAAGGTTAAAAGCTTGCCAATGTCAAATTGCCATTATTGAATAAATACTCTGTTTTAGATGACCAAATGTAGCTTGCAGTTAAAGGAAGAATTCTGAGAAGTTTTTTTTTTTTTTTTTGTCAGATCATTGGCATTGGACTGTGTGGGGTGTTTGAGCTGATCAAGGAGACGCGGTTCTCACATTCCTCACTGTGTCTGAGGAGCCTACAGGCCCTGCTGGACATGCTACAGGGACAACAGCCTGAGAGCTTCCAGACTGAACCTCCAGATGTACTGGGTAAGACTTTCACTCTCTTCCTCTCTCACTGACTCACACTCCTACTCTCTCTCTCACTCTCTCTCCTTCATGCACAGTTTTGTTTAACCTGATTTCATTTCCCCCACAGAATCCCTCTTCCACCTACTACTGGAGACGACAGTGCGAAGTACAGGAATGAATGACCCCACTGGTCAGGCCCTGACTGCTCTGTCCTGTGCCTGTCTGTTCAGCCTGGTGGTGGCTTGGGGAGACACTGGGAAAACCCTGCAGGCTGTTTCTGCCATCCTCACCAACAACGGCAGCCACGCCTGCCAGACCATCCAGGTTAGTGTGGCAGTTATTTTTATTGAATGCAGAACTGAGGTGCTTTCTGCTGTCATTGGAAGAAGGCAATATACCATAGGTACTCTAATGATGTCTCGTGTATAGATGTTTGTAGTAGTACTGTATTTTTTGCACTATAAGACACACAGTTATAAGGCACACTAGCAATGAAAGTTTATTTACTGGTCTATTTTCATACATTTGGTCCACCGGATTAGAAAGCGCATTATGCGACACTAGAAAGGAACAAGGGATTCGCCATGTTTTCCTTCTAATTCAGCAGATCTTAAGTTAAGTAAAGCTAAGCTAAGTAAACAAAATTGTAATTCTTAAAAAAAGAATTTTCTTTTTAAGTTAAACGAGCGCTGGATGTTAATCTACACAGATTTTTCTCCTAAAAACTGTTTATTTGAGTGAGTAAAATGCTTCCGTTTATTCACAGTAGGCTTAGATTTTCAGATTTACTCTAAGGCTGGATGCAGCAGCACTAGCATTAACGTGTAACCGTAAATGCTGCCAGACAGGGCTACACTGTTTTTCGGTAGGCCAGGGCGATATTAATTAGCAGTTGGTCCCATATTGCTTGTTTTAACATGGTAAACGCTCAGGCTACAGTCCGATAGAGTTGCACGGTGTACCGAAGGTTCGATTCTTTTTCGATACTACGTCATCACAAACGATTCGGTTCTTTAGCGTTCGATGCTTTCGATACTGTATATAGCCCAGTCACTAGCTTCAAATGAGTCAAATTAGTAGGCGCGATTTGATTCAGTTCATAAGAAAACTGATTCACACCGCAGCAGTCGGTGTGGCAGGATTCAGATAAACTTAGTGTTCTGAACAAATGAATCGATTCACGTGTGAATCGATTCATTTGACTCGGTTGAGAGCGACACACGCACGCGCAAGCCAGCAGAGCAGCAGCGAGTGTAGAATGGCGACGGCTAAAATAACAGATGTCTCTTGTTCGCGACTTGGACAAAACGGGCGCGAGGAGTGAAGTGTGGGCAAATTTTGCTTACATCGCTGATGAAGGGAATCCGACCAACACCACAAACCCAGTTTGTAAACGGTGTTATAAGTCTATCCAGTGCAGAGGAGTAGAGCTTAGATTCTCTGCCCGAACCCGAACTGACCCGAGGCACGTTCGGGCCGAGATTTCCCACCACATTCCTCGGGCCGGGTCGGGTTCGGGCTCCAGAAAATAGTCTTAGATGTAGGCATCTGTTTTTTATTTATATTTTTATTTTTAAATAAAATAACGAAAACTGAAAGTGAAACTAAACTACTTTAATTATAAGCGCTGTTTTCACTCCCGCAGTTGTACAGCGGGGGGTGTTGTGCCGATTCTGTCCGCGAAGCGGGAGTCGGATTCAGTAGCGAATTCGGCACAAGCGCAGCGGCACCTTGCGGTCCGCGGTGTTAGTTGTAAGTGCTCGCGCTAGCCGCAAAATACGACAGAAAACACTGAGGGAGCTGCAGACTTATGTGTGGGACTAGAATATGAGCACGAGGAGATAAAAGAGAACCTGAATATGAGCATGAGGAGATAAAAGAGAACCTTTACCTGTGAGTAGCTCACATCAGAACACGCAAATCTCTCTCTCTCACTCTTGCTGTGTCTCTCTCTCTGTGTCTCTCTCTGTCTCTCTCTCTCGCACGTGAACGCCTCCGCGTTTGACCTGCAGCACTGTGTTTAGCTGTTCTTAAAAATCATTTTAATTAAATATTAGTTCTATGCTTCTATGTTACAGTATTATTTAACATAATTCTGATCATATTTCGCTCATTCAAACAGCCCGAAAACAGCCAGGATGTTCACGTTTTCGCGTTTCCATCGCAAATCTGTGGTCAGGCACATAGCCTGCTTGATCGTTACACTGAACATGGGCTTATTAAAAACGGTAAACGGTTGATTAATAAAACGGAGCAGTGAGTGTTAAAATGAACATAACATTGTAATGTTCTTCTGTCTCTTTATTTTCCTTATTCAGAACTTAACTTCTGCCCGCCCGTCAGGTTCACATAGTCAGGCTACCATTACCTCTGGTTTTGGTAGATAAGTGTTTAGATAATTATGTTATAGTTAAGGTTATAATAACGAAACTAGTTTTTTGTTCAAATGTTTCATTTTAGAATAAAAACGTTTGCACCGATTGTTCAGTGTTCAGTCCAGTTCAGTCAAAAATAAACATTTTATGTTCAGATATTTTTATTTATTTATTTTTCTTCCAAGTATCGTTTAAGTATCGAGAATCGTGATTGATTTTATCCTGCTTTTGTTGTAGTAACTGACTCTCTTGAACAAAAAGGTCTTTCTAATATATTGTGAAACATTGCTGTGAGAATTTATTTGCATTCATTTACAAGCGGGCTAGTGTGGGTTAGAAAAGAAGACAGAAGGGAAATGCTTGGCATAAGACATGTTGCCAAATTGTCCAGAGAGTCATATTCTATCGGCAGTACCTGTATCAGCACTGGTTTTATGTTAAAGTAGCTGAATGCCTTAATTAGAATTAGTGTCCACAAATATTTGGGATATTTGCATATATTTTCATGGTTGTTGTTGTGATCTGCAGGGGGACATATAAATGGCTAGATGGAAGTTTAGAGAGACTATATGAAATGTCATTGTTTCTAGCTGAGATGATCTGTGCCTGACCTCAATGAGACAGGCAGACTCTTAGTTGTATCTCTGCATCTGCAGCTCAGCAATTGAATTGCTGAAAATGCCAGAGCCTTCCAAGTTCCAGTCTGCTAATGTTCCTCTGCCTGCCAAGACTGCCTCTGCCAATTACACTCCGGTCTCGTTAGAGTCTCTACAAGACTCTGCATATCTGTTTGTCTTTTTCGCCTAGCTAAATCTGACTTAATGATGAAGCATGCAAAACAGTTGTTGGATATAACAGAGTTCTGCAGTATTGTACTGGTGCTCCTGATTTCTGATAGATGGACTCACACACTATTAACATGAACTTATATCAATTTCTCATTAGTTATAGATCATGCTTAATTAAGCTATCTGATTTTTCTTACATTTTTCTTGCATGGTCTTCACGTTCAGCTCTTCTTTTTTTTTTTTTAAATGGGCCTGCAAGCTCTTCGTCATACATACCATCTTTACCACATGCCTATGCACTCTACAGACTAACCTTTCACTTATTTCACAGCTTTAAGTTCTCAGTGCAGTCAAGTTAAATGCTTCATTCAAGCTTTTTTCTTTTAGCCTTTTAGCTTTCGGTTGATTTGTTTAGATGCTTGAGGTTGATTTATCTTGGTAGCCAGTGTAAATGTCAATGTGTAAAGTAAAAATATAATAAACATATTACTCTCTTAAGGACGTTTTCACACCTTTAGTTGGTTTCTCAGGTCCAGATCAGTTGATGAATTTGTTTAGTTGAAGTTTTTTCTCCCTGTGTTTGGTTTGGTTTCACACAGGCACAAATGTAAACACCAACATGCCCACCAATGCACTGGTGTGTGAGCAAGAAAGTTCCAGCATATATTTCTTTGCAGTGTGAAGCTGCTTTATAACAGAGCACAAAAAATGTGCAGCTGATCTTTCACAGTATTTTTTCACAGTAGTGTATACAGGATGTAAACCGCATGGAAGAGAGACAGTGTTTGTTCATAGCTGTGGTATTTAGCATAATCTGGCTAATATATCAGTTTATATGGCACCTTATCAGCATCTGATAGCTGGGTCGGATCAAGACTGGATTCACCACAAGCGAACCGTTCCAGTTTTTTTGGGACCGGACCGAGCCCACCTCTACTGGCTGATCTCGGTCCGGTTGTTTTGATCTGCACCCCAATGCGATTATTGTTTTCACACCTGCTCAAACAAATCGAATTCTGGAGCTGTCTGCTTGTGGTGAGAAACTGATCCGGTCTCAAGCCAATCAAGCTATTAAATATACTCCTTTTGTATGAGCTAAACTGCTGATAATGCACAGTTTATTGTGATATATTAGCCAGATAACAAATGTCTTTTCTGCTCCATGCACACGCGGTATTAACTATTCACGGCCGCACACCTCCTTTTATTTGCAAAAAAAAATTCCCAAGTCAGATAGCTCTGATCAATCGGAGGAAACAGCAGGTTTTGCGTGCTTTATTGGTGCATTACGGTGCGTTTAGATTTATGCCTGTGTGAAATCAAACCAAACAGACGGAGAAAACGCTCCAAGTAAACAAACTCATCGACTGATTTGGACCAAAGAAAAGTAAACTACAGGTGTGAAAGCACCCTAAGGCTACAAACTAACCAGAGTCCCTTTTAACCAGGCCAAATAGAAAACATAATAACCAAAAAGAAATAAGGATACTTTCAGCAGATAAAGTGGCGTAAATCTAAATTCTCACCAAATCCAATTTCAATTTATCTGACAAGTTATTAGGTTATGACAACTTTTACTCGCTTTGTGAATATAGCCTATAAGCCAATGGAATCACAGAAGAGGCAACAAATGTTGGTCTCCAATTAAAAGGTTATTACTAGCTGTGAAACATTGTGTTGTGAAACATTACATGTTTAGGTCTAAATTTGCTCACACTGTAGAGCCCTGTTTAAACTATAGGCATGATTGAGCTTAAAGTTCACTTTAAGTTGGAAAGAGGACATCTTATTTGTGGCTTGTTTGGGAGTGTGGAGGTAGATCTGAGAGTATAATTGGCACAGATGTGCAGAACAGGGCTGAGAGATGTTTAGAAAAAAAAAAACATGATGTTGTGCCCCCTAGCTATTGCTGAATGATAATTGTATTGTGAAGTGTGGAGCTGGGTTGGGCATCATGTTTGCCAAATGACAGCAATTTTTGTGTGTTGGCCAATATCATAAAAAATACACATGCTGTGTATATCTGACATGCTGTATGAAAATGTTTTAAGAGCACACAGATTTAACTTAAAAACTTTCTTAATTTCTGGTGGCATCTTTCTCCTAAATAGGCTGCCTGATGGGTGTATTTTGATATGCTTAAGAGAAATTGATACAATATGTTAAAACCTTAATATGGTACAATGTTACAATATCAATATTATGTTGGAGACAATTGCACTCTTGTGTGGTTTTACAGACTTGGCAAACTGCACTGGATTATGTTGTCTAAGATGGTGCAATAAAGCAGTCATGGTGCTACCTTTCATTGTAATATTTTTTTTTCAGCATAATTTGCATGAGAATGTACTGTCTTCCATCCTATAAACCAAACCATCTCCACACAAAAAGGGACCCATGAATCCCCTTTATCTATAACTTGCACACAGACGGTAGACAGAGTTTTTAAAATAGATTTTTAAAAATATATATCAATATTTATGATCTATTTCCCAGCCCTAACACTACACAGCTTCTGGGTCTATGTGCATGGACCTACTGTGGTAACCGGTTTCCAAGAAGACGGGTAGAGTTTACTTTGCTATTGGGTCAGTTTCCTAGATTATAATTTCCTCTATTCAAAATGCTATGTAGTTCAAGACTAGGCTTAATCCCTGTCTGGAAATGGCCCCTGTAACTATAATTTACCCAGTAGGATTTTTTTTAATGGTTTGTTCCAGCTGTTAGTTTAATACATAACACTTTGGGCCAAAAATAGCCTTGTTACAGTGAGTCTAGAGAGTGCTTTGTTATTATCATTAAAGAGTCAGGGACAGCCTGCAGGCTCAGAAGTGTCAGTGGGCAATGTGTGATGGTGGATCAGACAGAGACTTGGGCCTAATAGATTGAACTAGCCTGAAGGGTAATGAGAATATGGCTCTATTCATAGGTACAAGAAAGTCAGATTTGAAAAGAGTAAATCAATTTGACTTACATTATGGCTTCTGTTATAAGAGATCCACTGCTTGATGAAAATGAATTGCTTGGTGTTCTTCTTAGTTTGCTAAGTTAGACTAAGCCACCTTAAAGGTTTAAACCCTTTTGTAAAATGCTTAAAAAATGGGACGATGTTTTGTGTATTTAGCATATTGTGTCTGTTCGTGTACCAAAGTACTTTATCCACGCCTATAGCACAGTTGAACCTTTGAGGGTGTTGCAGAGGTGGAAATTATCACAATTAAAGTTTTTTTTGTAAAGGTTTGGAAAGGTTTATACAAATTTTAAGCAGGGCTGGTATACTTTACAATTTCAAAGGAACAAATTTAATCTGTTACTGAAAAAAATATGGTTTAGGGTTTAGTGCATCTTTAAATGTTTGTGCATATTGGTTTCCCATCTGAGTATCTTGGTAAATTAAGTGCTTGCCAAGCCAAGATGATAAAGATGAACACTTTCTCCCTCAAATAAAATTAGCAAAGATTTGCTGTTTGTGTCCCCAGTGATGCTATCCTATTCAGGCTTAATTAATCAAATAGTAGGGTTAATTGGAGTGCAGCTTCTTTGTGCATATCATCATCAACTGGAATGCCATTTATCAAAACACGCTGATTAGTCTAACTAAAAAGACAATAAGAGAGACTGGCTGACTATGCCAGACAAACTGGAGGTAAATGAAAAGAGAACAGAGATGCCTGATGGATTTTTACCAGGCACCTTTCCACAAAGCAGAGCGTTTGCACTGAATAGCTGAAGCCATGTTGTCCGTATGAATATATTTTTCAACAAATATAAATATTCTGATTTGCCTCTTGTGCCATTTAGGTTCCAACCATCCTCAATGCTCTTCAAAGAAGCGTACAGGCAGTACTTGTAGGGAAGATCCAGATCCAAGACTGGTTTGGAAATGGCATCAAGCGAGCAGCACTAATGAACAAGTGGGTTCTGAAGGAGGTGAGCATTGATGACGATGAGCGCTGCCTTCTGCAGACCGACGGATCCTTCCTCTATCTGCTCTGCAAGGACGGCCTCTACAAAATTGGCTCAGGTTACAGCGGCACCGTCAGGGTAAGACCTAAAATTATTATTATTTTTTTAATCAGTAGAAGGGAGTTCTCTGTAAAGTGTTGGGTAAATACTACTTCCTGTCTCATGACTTTTGATATGACACTATGTAAACATTTTAAGTTTTGTGACCTTATAAAAACATGGACTTATGGTTGAACTTCCTAAATGCTTCAAACTTTATTAAGATAAACAACACCATTGATCTTGGTTTTTAACTACATTCAGGATGTACATATCTTTGTGCATTTTTAAAATGCAGTGACGTTGTTAAACTATGTATTACGTACATTGTGTTTTACGGAAATTGCATTATTGCAGGGCCATGTGTACAACTCTACATCACGCATCAGGAATCGAAAAGAAAAGAGATCGTGGCTGGGATTTGCACAGGTAACTTACCTGTCTCCTAATTTCCTATAGGGAGGCTTATTCCTTTTTTTGTACAAACATGTATGATTTAAAAGTGTAATATAGCATTTAGAACAGCATCATGCTATGTTTAAAGAGCATTGATCAGAGATATAATTTAGCAGCAGTTGTTTAGTACGCATTTTGTGTTTCTTGGCACTAAAAGCTTTATGTATCTTTGTTTTTTTTGTAGGGCTCCCTGCTATATAGGGACATGAACAGTCACAGCATGGCAGCCATCAAGATCAACCCAGAGACTCTGGAGCAGGAGGGCACTATCACAATGCCTGGTAACATCACTGACTGTCTCATGTATTCCAGCATTTTGCATTGTCCATGTGAATGTATTAGAAATCAGCTAGGGGTCTGAGTGGTCCAGCGGGCTAAGCACTGTTACTATGATCAGGAGATTGCTGGTGTGAATCCTGTTCATCAGCCACCCTGAGAGAGCACAATTGGCATTTTTTCTCTCTCCACATCACTCCAAAGGGTGATGTTGATCAGCACAAGGTGTCTGTGAGCTGATGTATCAGAACCGAGTCGCTGCGCTTTCCTCCGAGTGCACTGTAATGCTACTTGGCAATGCTGCATCAGCAGCAGTTTAAAAAGATGTGGTAGCTGACTTCAAATGTATCGGAGGACGCATGTGATTTTACATTCTTTACATTGGTGTCCTAATGAGTGAGTTGGGTAATTGGTTGTGTAAATTGGGAAGAAAATGGAATAAAAAATGGAAATAAAAAAGAACTAAGCTATGCTACATGCAAGTGGTGCTTTGGGTGAATGACACTGTGTCCTTGGTTTCATTTGTAGGTCTTCAATCGGATGGGCAAAACATCGTATTCACTGATGGAGAATATATCAACCAGATAGCAGCCTGCAAAGATGTGAGTAGACACTTGTTTTACATGCCTAAGTATATTTTTTTCAAGCTGACAAAGGCGCTGTATTGTGTGCAATTTGACCGGTTACAGTTTATTTTTCTATTTGCTACTTTGCTTAATTAGGGCAAGGAAGTGCATTGTGTCTCATCAGTTTTAGTTAACGGATGTGTCTGGTCTCATTCGTGCATGCTGTCCTAAAAAAAAAAAAAAGAGCATACCTTTTCTCATTTTATTTTAATAATGCTGCACTAGCACACCAGTGACTAAGCATGTACCACATCACTAGCGTTAGCACAGCTCAGCTACCCAATTTGCAGATCCCACTGAATGGTTCTGTGGCCCCAAGTACGGTTATCTGACTGCACTTAGAGAACCAGGCTCAGCTTGGTTTGTAATTGTTCGAAGCTGAACCGTGTCCATGTGGATAAGTCACCGGATCCTCCGAGCAAGGTTATCCTCTGTTCTCGGAACAGTTCGACCCGGCAGTGAAAAAGCAGCTGAAGCTGCTATTATAACAGTTTTTCAACATGGGTAAATATACCCATGTGTTAAGTGTATAAAAAAAAACTGAGTAACGCATCCTCTTGATCATCCACAGGGAGCAGTTTTACTGTAGAAGTCATTTGTAACACTTTTTTTTGAGCTGAGTCCAGTCACTGATTTACCAGCACACAAGGTGACAGAATGATGCAGCCAATCAAGACAGACCTGCTGTCCAGACGCCTTGGCTGAACAGCATGGGGGCAGGGAGTCTGTTCTCTTCACACTGAAATGAAATGTCTGTAATACAGGGAACGCAGCTTCTGCCACAAAACAGTTTGTCACTTATGGCTCAAAGCAGCAGCGGCATCCTGTCTGTATCTCAAAACCACATACACACACACAGAGTGGGTGAGATGATTAGGTTCATGACAGCCAAGATCACACCATCTAAAAGAAGAAAAGAATTGGATCAGGTCCAGTAGAGAAGAAGAGTAGTTGGTTTTTGTTTGCCTAATGACTTGTTTAAAAATGAAGCTGATGGAGCTGGAGAAGAGATTTTAACAGCAAGAGAAAGAAACTCATTTTGTGTGCAACCTCTAAGCAAGCAACAAGGATATCCTGGGGGGAGGAGCTTGTGCATTTTGCAATGTCAAAGCACTGACAAATCACAGAGATGTGTCTGACATGTCAATGTCCTTTCTCTCTTTCTCTCTTTCTTTCTCTCTCTCTTCATCTGTCTGTGGGTTGAGGAGGGGGTTACATAATGTGAATCTGGCAGATATTTATGTTCTACCAAAAAATCCTGTACGAGTGGACCAGTAGATATGCATTAAAATGCTAAATCTTTTTGCACTTACATTCGTTAAAAAGGCTTTTTCCTTCTCTTGTAATTTTGTATTTTAAACATGTTTTTGGTTGACATCTTTGATATTTGTATTCATTCTTATTTTCCATCCCTCACCTTTCACTAAAACAACCACTCTTTTGGCTAATGCTGCTTAATGGAAAATGACCCTTCCTTCCCTCTCTCTCTCTCTCTTTCTCTTTCTCTCTTTCTCTTTCTCTCCATCCTTTTCCCCTCCCCCTCTGTCTTACCCTCTCTTACTAATGCGTAGACTCACTGTAGAAAGCAATGACAGAGATGCTGATGTCATTCTAATGGTGTCAAAGGCCCCATTTACATCCATTTCATGCGTATTGAGTATCAGGCTTATATCTGGTTAAATCCTAGCTACGTCAAAATGCAAGTGTATACACACCCAAGATGCAGTTCAAACAGATACATTTCAAAAGGATGTCCCATTTGCACCAGATGTTATAGCATGTTACATTAAACTGGCTCACCTGGACGCATTCAATGACCAAACTCCTCCCAGTAAAACCGAAACTAGGTGATTTTGCATACTCCATCTCACACAGCATGTGTGTTGAATGTCAGTCTAACTAACCATGGATGCCTAGTTTTTGAGCTGTAAAATTGACTGTGGGGGGAGGCAGGTCGCGTTCTCTGCTGCAGTGCTGTGAACCAATCAGAGGCGATATGTTTGCATATCCGAATATTCATGAGCAAGAGCCAAATCCTGTCTTTCCTCACAGACTAATATATATATATTTTTTCCCTTTTTTCCCCCACAAAAACAGCTCACGTGGCATTCATTTATACTAGTAACCAGAACTAGACATTTTAAAATGAAAGCGATGGAACATTTGAGACATTAAATACTGCTTCTAAGCAGAGAATTAAACAAGAAATTCCAGCTTTCCAAGTAAAATGTTTTTTTTTTCCAGAATTAACTATAAAGGTGTAGGGCTTAACAATATGGACAAAATATATATAACAATATATTTAGTAATTACGGATTGTACACAGCATTAATCTAATATCAATATAAAAGCAACAAAAAAAACGCTTAACATTTCTGACAAATTGAAAATATAAAAAAATGACGCCCTGTAATGGATTTCAGTCAGTGTCGGATACTGAAAATAGTGTATATTAAATATTAAATATTAAAAATGTGTTTTAAAACCATATCACCATTATGGAAGCATGTTTCTGTTGTGATATATACAAATATTAAATTATTGTCCAGTTCTACAACACACAAATAAATCTCTTTTCATTAATAAAAAAAAAAAAAACATTAAATGGTATTTCTTTCAATTGAAAAGAGAAAAATTAACCAATTTATAAGTACAGTTTTATAGTGACTAACCTTTGGTTCCATTAATGTTATAGCATATTTTAATTGTTTAAAGAGGTAGCTGCTAAGTGCTTTTGTGTCTTAAAAGAGCTCGATGAGAGCATAGTGCTAATGGCCTAATTATAAGGAGGGGGAAACTGACCTGCTACAGTGATGGTCCTCGGTGGGTCTTCAATCTCATCTGTTGAGTGGGTCTGGAATACATCATCACTGGTTTAACACGTTCACAATGACGTGCACACCGTGCACACTGCACAGTATAGTAGTGGCAGTGCACAAAAAGTCTTGTTTTATTTATAGAACAGTTAGTGCTGAACAGGCCTGGATGGTGTGTACATCCTGTGGACCTTAATTGCCCTATCGCAGAAATGTGATTATATCTGAAAAGAACTGAGCTGCAACATTGCTGATTTGTTTCCATGCAGGACGGCTTTGTGGTGCGGATCTATGCCACCAGCATAGATCCGGCTTTACAGCAGGAGCTGCAGCTCAAGCTGGCCAGGAAGTGTCTCCATGCCTGTGGGATCTCTCTCTTTGACCTGGAAAAAGACCTGCATATAATTAGTGAGTTCAGTTGCTGCATGTATGATCACTGAGGTTTAGCATACTAATATATTTTCTATGAAAAAGATATCAGGACACATGTAATACACCTACAGGAGCTTTTCTGATTTCTCATTATAAAGCCATAGGCATTAATATAGAGCACCCCCTGAACTGCTCAGAACTTGGTGACCCCTCCCTTTAAACTTTGTGGTCTGATACTTCATGGCTGAACTACTGTGGTTCATAAGTGCTTATATAGTGTCGCTCAGTTGATGGTGGAATATCTAGGAGGGAAGAAATTTCACCAGCTTATTTTTTGCACAGCGTCGGTGAGCTCTTTTAAATGAGCGATCCAACTGGTATCTCTATAGTTTCAATTCTAATACTGATACCAGTATATACACTCTGCATATCAGTTGACAGCCAGTAGTGACCTGATACTATTGTTGAAATGAATAAACTGTATACCTCACCATGTAGGACTTAAGGAATCATGGTGGACTTAAGTGGTAAAGCAAAATAACAAAATTAATACATAGACACATATTTTGAATTTATATGTATTTGTTACAAAAAAGGTAGTTTTAGAGGACTTTTGCAATCAATTATATATAAATTAGAAGTTAATTTCTAAAATGTAGTAGATTTTAGTTAATTTTCTGGGCTGGATTACTTGCCGATAGTTCATGACAGATAAGGGGTCTTAGATAGGAAAGGTTTTGCAGTTTGATATTATGTATATCATAAATATGAATGTACTGAATGAAATGATCTGAATACTGGTTTGTTTGATTTTGTTAATATTGGGACACTTTGTGCATCACAATTTAGAACTACCTATTTTTTTTTTTTTTTTTTTTTTTACAAGTGTTTGAAAAGGCAGACTGGTGCTTAATTTAATACACTTTTGGTAATGGAATTGAAAAACATTTGACTTTAATAATGAATTACTGTTTCACAATACTTTTGATCCTTTGGTATAGTAACATTTTGGGGCAGTTTTCTAGACAGGAATTAAGCCTAGTCTTGGACTAAAATGCGTTTTAAATGGAAAAGGAAAATATAGTCAATTACTAGGCTTAGTCCCTGTCATCATTTTAAGTGCTAAACACAGTAGCAAGGGTCACCAGCAGATGCAACATTTCCGTTCTTCTTACCTGTCTAACACTGTGTATGTGTGTCTAATCTGTGTGTAATCATGTCCTCAGGCACAGGGTTTGATGAAGAAGCCGCGCTGCTTGGAGCTGGCAGGGAGTTTGCTTTGATGAAAACAGCTTCTGGGAAGGTACACATCTTCTACTTAGTGCTTTCCAGCTTGATGTTAGTCAGCATTCAGGTGTCACAGCTGTAGCCTGCATTCCTAACATTGTAACCACTGAAACTATTAGAGCACTCTTGCTTTGTTTAGCTAGATATTAAGATTAGAGCAAACAAGTCAGACATGCAAGTAACAAAAAGCATTAAATTACATGCTTATTAACTTCGCTGAGACTGTAGACTTAGAGAAAGTGTTGATGGAATCTCTGAAGGGTGTGTTCAGGGTGTGGATGGTAGAGCACTTCTGTGAGTTTATCAGTAAGTTGGTCTAATCTGAAGCTTGGCCATATGTGGAGATTACCCAGCCCAGTGAAAGTTGCAGTAAAAATAGAACTGACCTGTGACACAACAAAAGCTTCTTCACAACATCTCTGTTCTAACACCTCACTGCTTGGGCTCTCTGTGTCATAATAGTATTTCTGAAGATGAGGTGTAGCATTTCATACTCTAACCTAATGATCTAATGTGTCTTACAGTATCTAGCTGTAGCTGGTTATTGTTCTCCTCAGCTACTCTCTCTTTATCATAGAAGCTCAGCTGTGTTACATTCCTTAGCTGCACAATGTAACTGTTGATCTCTAAAATGGGGGTCATCAAGCTTACTCCTGGAGATGAACTTTCCTGCAGGCTTTAGCTGCAGCCCTAATCAACCCCACCTCATCCCTCTAATTCTTGTTTACACATGTCCTTGATTAGCTGCACATGGTGTGTTAGATTCAGGTTGAGTGTGAAAGCTGCAGATCTCCAGGTGGAGGGTTGTGATCTCTGCTTTAAGCTGTATTAAAGACAGCTGTGAGTCATAAAGCCGAAAGCTTAAAGGAGAGTTTTTTTATTTATTTGAGATTTAAAAGTGTGATGAGAAAAATGACAAACACACTCTCCCTTTACCATTTGTAGATCTACTACACTGGAAAGTATCAGAGCCTTGGAATCAAACAGGGTGGTCCATCGGCTGGGAAGTGGGTGGAACTGCCCGTCACCAAGTCACCCAAGATCGTGCAATTCTCAGTGGGCCACGATGGCTCTCATGCCCTCTTGGTGGCTGAGGACGGCAGCGTCTTCTTCACTGGGTCGGCCAGTAAGGGAGAAGATGGAGAGTCCAGTAAGTTGAATATTGTCAGCTGTCTCCAGGATGTGTGTTTTTCATTTCATTAGAATTTTCAGAACATGCACAGTGTGTCTCATTTCATATTTATCATATTTGATAAATCTGCCCCATATATTTCTTTAAGATGTTATTATCCTTATAAATTGTCCCTCCAGTTATTAGGTCTGTAGCGATTAGTCAATATAATTGGCAATGTTGATTAATTTAATTTGTCGACTACAAATTTCATTGTCATTAATTTGTATAACAGTACAGCACTTATACAAAGTACTGAGGACAGAAACGCAATGGGAGATAGGTAAATGGCTCACTCCCACAGTGTACAAACACAGCAGATTACATATTTACTCCCTAAATATCAATATTTTCATGTTTAAACAAAATCTAGACATTTAAATGCCTTTTAAATCTCATGTTCAGCTGTTTCTATCATTTTTAGAGATAGAAAATATCGTTTTCAGAGAAATAATCGTTTACCAATCGAAAAAATAATTCATTATTGTTATTGAATTATTGTTTTGACATAAAAAAAAACCTTTTACCTTACAATTTAGAGTCCACTGAGAATTCCACACAGTTTTTGGCAAAGTTGTCATGAATGTCTTTTAAGTCAAGATTAATGATCATTTCTACATTTATCATTTATCCAGTGCTTAGTTTAGGACAAATGAGCTCCATCTAATTCTTTATTCTTTCCCCCCAGCAAAGAGTCGAAGACAGCCAAAGCCTTACAAACCCAAGAAGATGATCAAGCTGGAGACAAAGACAGCTGTATACACAGCCTGCAACAACGGCAGCAGCAGCATAGTGACTAAAGATGGAGAGCTCTACATGTTTGGCAAGGATGCCATTTACAGTGACAGCACTTGTAAGTTGCAAGTTCCTGCGTTAGGATTTGTTTTATTTATTTATTTAAGTGATTAAAATTGACATTTACCCACATTAGCAATTTATAATTGACATTTAACCAAGTAACATTCAGTCTTTCATGCAAAATAACATTTTATGTCCCAATACTCAATTAAATCTGTTCAGTAAAGAGCAAAATTAAGAATAAACATAACCATACTACTAAGCATTCAAACAATTTCTGTAAACGAGAGCTAGAAGACGGTTGTTACTTATGTGAAAACCAACATTAGTTTACATTTAGAAAAGTCTTTACTCTTAGTCTTGTTACATTTTAAATAATTCTTGTATTACTAAGACTAGAATAAAGCTATTATAAAGTCTCAAAATATTTAAGAATATTTTTTAAACCCTAGGGAGGTTGTGAAAAATCAAGGAAAAATCTGACCATTTTTAAGAATATGTATGAAGAAGAACAATGTATCTTAATGTCTTTTTCTGAATTATGAAGAAGGTCTATTTACTTTTTGGGAATCCTTACAGTCCCATAGTTCTGCTCTAGTGGTTTTGACTCTATAAGAACATTTTTGTTTTGTTTTTCAGGCCAAGTATCAGATCTGAAGGGGCACTTTGTAACTCAGGTGGCCATGGGGAAGGCCCACACCTGTGTACTGACTAAGAGTGGAGAGGTTTGGACGTTTGGCGTGAACAACAAAGGCCAGTGTGGCAGAGACACAGGAGCCATGAGTCAGGCCGGGAAAGGTAAGAATTGTAAGAAAAGTAAAACGCATTAGTAGCATAGCTGTAAAGATTCGTCAGTCGTTTTACAGTCCCTGAGCCGTGGATATCTTAAAGGTGCATCGATTGCTGTTTATGGAAGCATTATTGGGATTTTAGATTGTGCTGTGATTGCAGCTTTTGGAGTGGAGAATATGGCTACAGCGATGGATGAGGATTTGGAGGACGATTTGGACGAGAAGGAGGAGAAGTCTATGATGTGTCAGCCAGGCATGCACAAGTGGAAGCTGGACCAGTGCATGGTGTGCACCGTGTGTGGAGACTGCACTGGTTATGGAGCCAGCTGTGTGAGCAGTGGAAGACCTGACAGAGTGCCAGGAGGGTGAGTTAAACACGCATAAATGTGTGCACACGTACACACATCAGCATAAACCACATTGCTAGTTTGTGCTTTATGAATGTGCTATTAAGTCTATGGATGTGTTGTTTGTAGATGCACCACGTATGGGCTATAGTTTGTTTATGTACGAGTGTGTGTATATCCTCTTCAGAATCTGTGGCTGTGGCTCTGGCGAGTCTGGCTGCTCCTCATGTGGCTGCTGTAAGGCCTGTGCTCGTGAGCTGGATGGTCAGGAGGCCAGGCAAAGGGGAATCTTTGATGCTGTGAAGGAAATGATACCACTAGATCTGCTGTTAGGTACAATACCAACTTTATCACTGGCGATCCTGCCTCATGACTGTCTGTTTACAGTGAGCGTCTACGACCATCTCTAACATCTTTTAACACGTTTGTCATTTCATAGCAAAGAGCTGCTGTTTCTCTAACACACACAGCCATTGTTTGCCTGATATCACTGAACTGTGCTGTGACTGTGTCTGTCTGTGTGTGTGTGTGCGAGTGAGTGATTGCATGTCCACTGACTTACATTGCTTTTTCATGCTCATCATTCACCCTGCCCATGTTGTCTCTCGTTTGCCCCCTCCTTTGGCCCTGCCCATGCCGGACCGTTTTTATTTTAGCTGTTCCTGTCCCTCCCCCTCCAGGCGTCAATATAGAGGAACACATCCAGATCCGACAGGAAGAGAAAAGGCAGCGTATCAATCGACGCCACAGGCTGGAAGAAGGCAGAGGTAAGATGCAAGAATTACTACTGTCTCCCGCACGAACACGAACACACACTCTGCACACCTTACATTTTCTCACAGGTAGAAAAGAAGCTGGAGCCTGACTTAGAAAGCATGTGAAAGCCTAGCTTAGAGCTTGATAATGGATATGCATCTACGTTTTCAGAAACTGAAGCTTTGTGGATCCGTTGAACCAGGGCATCGGTTCTTGTGGGCAGTATAATTCTTAAATTTAGTTTGTAGGCATAAGAGATGTATGATATGTCTTTGCCTAAAAGCTCCCTGGAGCAATCACTGATTGACTTTATCATTCAGTGGTTGTGTATTAGCATGGACAATGCAGTGTCTCAAGATTATAGCCTCCACAGGTCTAGTGCCTCTGCTGGCTGGTTACAGTATGTTTTTATCTTTGAAGCATGCCAAAAAAATGTATAATGAAATAAAAACAGACTGTAGTGTCTAGTTCCAACTGTTAGGTTTCAATATGGTACCAATTGCACATTTTGGTTATCCCCTAGAAACAACTAGAAACCAATATAATGGTCTGTCTGCATTACATGGAGTTGCTGACTTGTAGTGGATCTGCTTAATTAATCATGTAGTGTTGGTCACGTCATCAGGCACTCTTTAATTTAATCTGACATTTGGGTTAAATAATGGCTAATATGATCTGATTAATTGTTAGCAAGCCAGCTAAAGGTAGTATAGTAAGACATGCTGTGCTCTGTATTATTACTTTGTCTTGGCCAGCACTCTAGTCACATTTTCTTTGGTCTGGGGTCCAAACACCACTGCTGACTCACTGGATCATAGTAGCTTAAATGAGAACTCCGGTGTAAAATTGACCTTTGGTGTCGTAAAACATGATAAAGAGTACTAACTTTTGTTGAATAGTCCATCTCTGCTCTCTTGCAGTTTTCCGAAATCCATTAGTTTTGTGCTTTTTGCCCAGCACTCTTTCCAACAGGTGCTTTGGGGCATCCACTTGCCTCTAAAGATAAATAGCCTTTTACACCGTGATCCAGGCTCAAAGTAGCCCCACAACCTATTGGTAGAATCAGGAGAGAGCCCTGACATTTGAAACAAGGCATTAATAACTTCAAAAGCGCACAAGAAGCTTATTAAAATTCACTGTTTACAACCAAGTGTAAGTTATCAGTACGGTGATGGCGGCACCTAGAGATTAGGTTATGCTGTAGGTTAAATCTTACCAATGAGGTGTGGGTCTGCTTTAAGCCTGGATAACGGTGTAAAAAGCAAGTGGATGCCTTGAAGCGCCCATTGTAAAGAGTGCTTGGCAAAAAGCACAAAATTGCTATATCTCAGAAAGCTGATAGAGAGCGGAGGTGGTCTATTCAGCAAAGTTTAGTACTCTTTAGCATGTTTTACTACACCCAAAGTCAATGTCACACCAGAGTTCTCCTTTAGGTTTGTCTCTGCAGCAAACAGAGCTAAGCTCCAGTACTGTAATGTGACTTAACAGTTTGTAAAAAAAAAAAAAAAGAAAAATTATAATAATAAATAAAAATGCACAAACTGCACTTTTACTGGTAAAACGCTTTATTTACTGGACAAACTAGATGTTCAGTGAAATAATAACTTCTTTGGTCCTGACCCTTTAGTCTGCATTGTAAACTCAATGATTGGGATTGAGATACACCTTTATTGTGATCTGGATGGAAACACCATATAAGCTACTAACATTTAACATTCAGACTGTGTAGCCTCTCAGGTAGCATGATGTTCAGCATGATGAGTGGTGTGGTAAAGCCACACAAAAGCCTCACAGAAGACAATTTAAACGTGCTTTAAAACCTGAGCCATTTAAATAGCAGCCAACTTAATAGCCTCATGATTTATAGGAAACCATCAGTGATTCTCAATACAGTCATCAACATGCACTTCCTTGCTGCTAAGACTTTTTTTTCTGGACTGTGCTTGGGGCTTATGATCATGCTTTTTGCACAAAAATAATTTAGTCTTAATTCATGCAAATTTTGCTTCAGTTAGCTGTGGTCCACACAGCTGCTGGAGTTATGTGATTCTTCACTTGTGCTTGTGCTTTTTGGTAATGGATGATTTGTACAGGTGATCCCCCTTGCTTGTTGTATTCTATGATTTTGCCATGTGTTGTATACTGTTATTTTTCCATTTGTGAGATGCTTTGCCCATGCATGTGAAAGTTTCTTTCTCCCCCTTCATAGGCCCCCTTGTATTCCCCGGCCCCCTTTTTATGAACCAGCGTGAGCAGGCCCTAGCCAGACTAAGACCCCTTCAGGCCTTTAAGCTAATGCGGGACAAACTCAAAGGTACTATGGCCTTCACTATGGACTTCGCTTGGAGCCCAGCTGCCCCCTCTCTGCCCTCAGCAGATGCTGGTTCTCTTCTCTTCTCTTGTCTCTTTTCTTCTCTTTTCTTCTCTTTTTTATATTCTCCTGTCTGTTCTCTTGTCTTCTCATCTTGTCTAGTCTTCTCCTTTCTTCTCTTGTCTTCTCATCTCGTCTCCTCTCTGTCTCTTCTCTTCCATTTGCATGTCTGGTCTTGTCTCTTCTTTCACTTTTTCATTCTCTATCATTTTCATATCTTGTCTTGTCTCTTCTCGAACATCTTCATATCTTGTCTTGTCTCTTCTTTCACTTTTTCATCCTTTCATCACTTCTTCTCCTTTCGAACATTTTCACGTCTTGTCTCTTGTCTTCCATTTTCTTGTCTTGTCTTGTCTCTTCTTTTACTTTTTCATGTCTTGTCTCTTCTTTTCTGACATTTTCATGTCTTGTCTCTTCTCTTATATTCTCTTCTTTTCTCCCTCTCTCTCCCTCTGTTATGTGCACTGTGAAAGTAAAGGAATAGATAATTTCCTGTTATGTTCTTTTTTTTTTTTTACTTTTTTAATATTTGAACACGTCTTTACTAGATATAAAAGTAACTTCATTATATTAGATATACATTTAAGTATCTGCATACTTCATGTATAAATATATGAAGTAGTATTTATTGCTTAACCAATATTCAACAGGGACTGGCAGACGACAGGTTATAGAAAAAAAGTAGGCGCATTTGGTATGTGTGCTGAAAATAGAATGGTGAGCTGCTTTGTATATTTTTATACACCGCATCAAACATTACTGTTTGCTTTTATGTAGTCATATCAACTCGAGCACTTTCATCACCAGAGATTTACCAGAAAATAATTCCCAGGGCAGTTTCTATAAATAGAAAGTGATGCACATGATGAGATTAAGAAATGCTAGACTAATGAGAACTAATAAAAACAGTTTTTGTATACCCCCTCTGTTCACCCAGTCAACCCAGTGTTTTTGGTGGTGGATATGCTGCTTTCTCCTTTGGTGTGTAAAAGCTATTTTTGTACTGAGTGATAGGATCCTTACTCTTCCACGCTCCTCTGATCAGGACTGTGGCAGCAGAATCACGTCAGCTGTCTGTCTCCTCCTACAGCGCTGACACAAGTGTTTTGGTTCTGACTGTCAACAAATTAGTGACTGACTTTTTGACCTTCCGAATGCTTGCTTTGGTGCATTCCCCTAATTTGATGTAGCTCCCCTGGTGTATTTGATTTAATTTGGGTTTTATTTGCTGTGCATGTTTTTTATTCCTTCATTTCATCTGTTTTTTTTTTTTTTTTGAAGCTCCTGTTCTTTCCTCCTAGGTGGCTGATGGCCCTTAGCCTCCCTCGCTGGTTCAGATATCTGTCAATGTGAGGTTGTCCTCCTCTGCCCTCTCTGTCCTCAACAGAATCTAAACCTGTTTTGTGTTGTAGATGGCAGCAGTGAGCGTGGGGACAAAGATGCCAGTAAGATCACTACCTACCCTCCAGGAGCAGTTCGTTTTGACTGTGAACTCCGTGCTGTTCAGGTCAGCTGCGGTTTCCACCACTCGGGTAAGCTGGAGCTACATCTGACTGTATGGTTGTTTTTTGAATATGAGTTTGGGATATACCCCCTATCTGGCGATAAACATTTGGTAAAAATGAAGTGTATGGAAAAAAGAATAAGGGTACAGACCACAACATTTATACCAAACAAGGACTAGTTTATTTTATAGCCATATTTTAGCATTTCCTCTAATGCTGGGGTTGCAAATGGCATTACGGAGGTAAATTTACTACTGATGTATGCCTAAAGTAGCAATCCTGAAGTAAATTCATGATTAAGATGGCACTATTGAGGTAAATGTACTATGCTTAATGTTGGTTTATCTACTGTAATATTCAAAATGTTTAGTATTCAATAAATATTTGTAAAACAGTAGTTATGCAATTGCTTTTTCTTGGAAAATGGAACATGGAACATTTATGCTATGTACTCAGTGATTTATTCAATTTTTAATTTAGAAGAGTTTTATTTTGTTACATATTTATTTAAAGTGTTTTCATTGCATTAAACATAAGTACTTGCTAGCTACATATTGCACTTTCTATTGTTGGTATCTAAGTGTTTGTAACTTTTCTACAGTTGTGCTTATGGAGAATGGAGATGTTTACACCTTTGGCTATGGGCAGCACGGTCAGCTAGGACATGGCGATGTCAATTCCAGGTATAGAGTTCACACTTTAAAGCAAAGTATTGTCAGTGTATTTTGTCATGACTTTAAATTATATTGCCCACTTATAGAAATCATAAAAAACTTATTATTTAGATTTAAGTTGTTAATGGCTTATTTGTTTGTTTGTGTTTTATTAAAGGGGGTCTCCCACCCTAGTGCAAGCTCTCCCTGGCCCCAGTGTCCAGGTGACTGCAGGCAGTAACCACACTGCTGTGCTCCTTGTAGATGGACAGGTCTTCACTTTTGGAAGCTTCTCGGTATGTTGTTTCTATACTAATGTTTTTAACCTAATTAGAACCTTTAAAATCTCAGTACAGAGGTGTTAGGAAAATCGATTCTGCCAGAGAAACTAATTGGGCATCCACACTTGGAAGCAACAAGTCGCTAATACTGCTTTTCTAAGTGGCGATTAAAGTTTACAGGTTTCTGTTTTTCTTACATTTTGGCAACGTACTTTTTGGTATAAGGGGGAAATGCTTTTAGAAACACAAAAATCAAAGAGTTGCGACTGGGGACCTGTTGTCTTAAGGTCATTCATTATTGTTAGTGCTGGGTGGTATGTATATCAAATGTATATCATGGTATTCTTTTAAGATTCTGTCGGTTTCACAGAAGCTCACTGTATTTTTATCATTATTTATTTATATTTTTTGTATGACTGGGCTTTATTTATATTGTTTGTATGACTGTGACTTACTGTACTGTTATGAGCACATATAATATATAACACTAAGACATAACATTAAGGCTCTGATTACTATTGGGTTTACTTTGTCCCACAAAATTACACAGTATATGAAGAAATCAGACTTCATTAGGAGAAAAACAGCTGAAGAATGTAAACAATAGACCTTAAAAAGAGATACACCAACATCTTAAACACTGCCTTTATTTTCAAAACTAAATGTTTTAAATAGTAGAAACCTTTAGAGGCATTATAGTATTAAAATCAGCCACAATACCCTTCTTTCTCCAGTTAACAAATACATTCAGTTCAGTGTGCATTAATATTATTCTTCAAGCTACAGTTTTAATATATTTAAACAGGGTTATAGTTAATGATCACCTCATATCATAGAGTTTTAGAAAGTTTAATCACTTGCTGAAAAAATAATTCTGGCAGTTCCGGCAGGTTCTCAGGCAGGATGGAGCGAGGGACGAGTGTTTAAATCTCTTAATGTTAACCTACACAGGAGCCTACGCGTATCCAGCGAGAGTGTGCTACGCAGCAGAGCGCGTTTATACTTCTGCGTGTGCACATCAGCGGCTCTGAGTCGCTCTGCAGTTTAGACCACGAAGGTGGAAATGTCTGGGAGGGGACGCAAGGCTCTGTGGACCAATCACAGCTGGGGTTGTCCACATTGTGCCACGTGTAGTTACTTTTCCAGAGAGGTGTGCGCTGTAGATTTAACGCAGGAGTATGAATTGGCTCTACATAGCTGAGCTTCCAGTGTGTTAGCTTGTTATGCTAACTGGATAGTGTTAGCAAATGAGCTGTGTCAGCATGCTTCTTTGACGGCACTGTTGTGGCCAGCGCTCCACAGCGCCTCTAGTGGTATGGTGGTATGAGAAAAATGCAGTTCTAAATTCCCCCACGGTACACCATATAAACCAGTATACCGCCCAACACTAAGTCACCCATTGATTTGCATATTGTTGAAAAAAATATATAAATTAGTTTCGTTTTTCAGCTGGCGCCTTGTTGCATGTCATTAAATTACAGCAACAAATTGCCTGCTAATGTAATCTGGCTTCTTGTGTTGTCTATGCAGAAGGGACAGCTTGGTCGGCCTATTCTGGATATGCCCTACTGGAATGCAAAGCCTTCGCCCATGCCCAATATCGGTGCCAAATATGGCCGCAAAGCCACGTGGATTGGTGCCAGTGGAGACCAGACCTTCCTGAGGATTGATGAAGCGCTGATCAACTCCCACGTTCTGGCCACTTCGGAGATCTTTGCCAGCAAACACATCATTGGTACTGTCCCTGCATGAGTCACTCCCAGCACTGGAAAGCTCTCGTCTCTAAATGTTCTGATGAAAAATGTCCTTGTCTGCCCTAATCTAATCCTCGGTTCTCTTTAGGGTTGGTTCCTACCTCTGTATCCGAGCCGCCTCCCTTCAAATGCCTACTGATCAACAAAATGGATGGAAGCTGCCGGACCTTCAATGACTCAGAACAGGAAGACCTTCAGGGCTTTGGCCTCTGTCTAGACCCTGTGTATGATGTCATCTGGAGGTAAGGATCTGGTTTCACTGTGTGGACTAGGCTAGCGGTTTTCTTGTTGCAGCTAGAATTTTCTGGAAACTGCAGAGAAGAAGAAATTGCTGAATAGAAACATTAAACTGTTTATGTAACTATTCAGTGTGTTAGTGGCCAATCATTTAGATATTCTGGATGCTATGGTTTGAATTAGGAGTGTGATGTCACAACATACACTATCATATCATATATACACACTAGCATGCAAATGTGTTATCATTTTTAAAATCCATCTATATGGTAGTAATAATAATAGCGGTTTTCCATTTCCATGTTATATTTGTTTAGCTAATTACTGTAAAGTTCTAAAGGAGAATTCTTCTGTAATTGTTGATTTGCAGTTTATATTCATGCATTAAGTATTCTACTCTTTAGTATTGTAATAGATTTGTTACATTGTGTGTAATGAGTTTTTCTACTGTTGTTTAAACAATTACAAAGAAATTACAAAAGTACAGATTTAGTTTTAAACTGGTATGCTAAATAAATCTTTTGTAAAAAAAAAAAAATCAGTAATATATTCTTTAAATAAATTAAATATTATTCAGTGTTTTGTCATATTGCCTAGAATATATACAAAAATTATAATATTTGAGCACTATGTTTCCCAGCTTTAGAGTACCGCCTTGAATACCATTTTCATTTTAATAATTAATCACATTAAATCCTGTTTTTCTGCATCTCTAGGTTCCTACCCAGCACTCGGGAGATGTGGTGCTACAACGCCGTGATTGCAGATGCTCGCATGCCGTCTGCCTCAGACATCCAGTCACGTTGCAGCATCCTCAGTCCTGAACTGGCCTTGCCCTCTGGCTCCCATGCCACGACCACACGCTCCCACGGAGCCCTGCACATCCTAGGTATGCCATCTTCACAAGCTTTAGTCAATCATCCTCACTTTATCCCCCGTCACTCTGTCACTCCCGTCCCTAAAGCTCACCTGTCTGTAAAATCTCCCTGTTCAACTGCTCTGTGCCTCTCACAGCTGTCTCCATTTGACAGCCTCTCAAATTCTGTCTGAACAGAAGGCAGATACACCACGTGGTGAATGACCTGATGGCTGGCACATTATTCTCCCTTTCTTTAACTTTTCATAGAGAAAATTGAGCTATTATGCAGCCATTTTGTGTCTGTAATAAGTATACCTCATTTAAGACGGTGGACTCAAGCTTGAGGTTTTAAAAATGTGTAAGACAATGGGATGACGGGAAGGGATTAATGATATTAAAAGATACATTACCTATTATTTAACCAGAAAAATATGGCTTAAAGGAACATTCATATGAAGGTAGACAGCAGCACATCTAATTAAGTGTTTCCACATAGACAGGCATTATAAGTACTAGATAAAAAAAATCTTAATTTAAAGATTTTTTTTTAAATCTTTTTTACACTCTTACTGCTTGGTGTATTTGTGTAAAACAAGTGATTTTCCCAAAATAACACATTTTATGGTAAAACTTGTGGTTTGTTCTTTTTATAATCTTACTTGTGCACCCCTAAGGGTGGTTCAGATCTGTTGCATTAGAGCTTCTCCTCAGATAAAGTAGAGATTCTGTATTATTATAGTATCAACCTTATGATTGGTGACTCTCACACTGTTTGCTGTGGTGACATCTGAAGCAGAAAAGCCTCTAATTGGCTTCTTTTTCTCTGCTTGCTTCTTATTAAGCCCCATCTCTGCGTGCTCCCTTTTGACCTCCATTTTAACCTGCATTTTTCTAACATGCTGAGAGGGGAGAAACTGATATTGAGGGTGGATGTAAAAAGGAAATGTCCCAGAACAGATACTTGTGGTACATCTATTTCAACTGTCAAGCATGGTGTGGTGTAGACAATGTTTTTAGCTTTATATTGTTCCAGATGCATCATTTTTAAATTGAAAAATTGTGTCTTTAGGGAGTCCAGTGCTAAAAATGTTTAGATTTTATTATTACATGATCTATTAATAAAAAGCATTAAATGGATAATGATAAATTGGTAAAACATAGTTTTTCAACAGAGGGACATATAGTAAAGTATAGTAGTGCTGCTACAATTAGTCAATATAATCGACAATAAAGACCATTAAAATTTGTCGACTTCCAATTTCACTAATTGACTAATTTTTATTTTGTGAACGCACCACATTACACAAAGGGCTGGGGACAGAAGCGCAATCGGGGATCAGTAAAAGGGGATCAGATTATATATGTACTTACTAAATATCAGTAATTTACATGTTTAAACTAAATCCAGATATTTAAATGGCTTTTAAAATCTCATGTTTAGCTGTTTAGCTGTTTAGCTGGAGGACATGACAGAAATAATCGCTGACTAATTGACTAATCGAAAATATAATCATCGGATAAGTCGACTAAAAATAAAATAAAAATAATCAGTAGTTGTTGCCCTAAAGTATAGTTTCATTTCTACACTCACTGTATCACATTTACTAGAGCTTGGGTAGTAATAAAAATTCTACAAAAGAAGCCTTGTACGAAAGAAAAATGCCAGGTCTGTCATTCATTATAACACTAGTTAATTCACCATAATTTAGGTAAAATGTTCAGTTTTGAGCACTGAGAGCTATAAAATAAATAAAAAAACAACAACAGGTATTGAATTAAAGCAAAGTAGTAAGTACTATTTTTTTGTGTGTCTCTCTCTCTCTCTCCCCCTTCAGGTTGTCTGGATACACTAGCAGCCATGCAGGAGTTAAAGATGGGTGTAGCCAGTGCTGAGGAGGAGACACAGGCGGTAATGAAGGTTTACTCCAAAGAGGACTACAGTGTGGTCAACCGCTTTGAGAGTGAGTACATGCTCATTATAATCCTACAGCAACATTTCAACAGTTATTTAACATAACCTGGAGTATGATTAGACAATGTGAATGAAAATGAAAATACTGGTACAGTTTATCAATGTGCTACTGTGTCATTGTTTGGTGTTCAGGTCATGGTGGAGGCTGGGGTTACTCTGCCCATTCTGTAGAGGCCATTCGCTTCTGTGCGGACGCTGACATCCTGCTGGGTGGTCTGGGCTTGTTTGGAGGCCGTGGAGAGTACACTGCCAAAATCAAGGTGAACTGCTGTTTGTGATCAGAGCTTATTCATTTCGTACCCATCATTAAAGCATATTTAAGTTTACCTGGATTAAATTAAAAATTACCAAGCATCTCCACGCTGTTTAAATGCCCTGCTGGATGGTGTGTGATTTTCCTGCAGCTGTTTGAGTTGGGCCCAGATGGAGGAGATCATGAGACAGATGGGGACCTATTGGCTGAAACAGATGTTCTGGCCTATGACTGTGCTGCTAGGTACTGATATGAATGTTTCTGTTCTTTTTGTACATATCCAGTTATATTTTCAGTGGAACTGTTATATAATCCATCAATATTAAGTAACATCATGATAAAACCACTTCAGAAGTTGGCATGTTAAACTCAAGATGCAAAACATCTTTCACTTCAACCAAAACACCAGTAATAATTGCTACACTGTAAGCCAGTTTTCATATTCCGTCCCACGCACTTCACTTTGACTAAACAAAGATGCCATTGACTACCAAATGTAAACTATTCCTGTAAAGTGTTCATGCTGAGACTTTGTCGTAATGCAGAATCTGGACCAATTAAGCTTAAATATGCTTTCAGGGAGAAGTATGCCATGATGTTTGATGAGCCAGTGCTGCTGCAGCTGGGTTGGTGGTATGTGGCCTGGGCTCGCGTGTCTGGACCCAGCAGTGACTGTGGATCACATGGCCAGGCAACCATAACCACTGACGACGGGTACCTTGCAGTATTAAGTCAATGTTTGGTTTTCAACACTAGTTCACAAACACACAACATATCAGTGACTTTTTTGTCTGTCTGTGCCATTTTTGCAGTGTGGTATTTCAATTTAAGAGTTCCAAGAAATCGAACAATGGTACTGATGTGAATGCAGGGCAGATACCTCAGTTGTTATACAGGTATGTATATACAGGCGAGTGCTACCCTGATGCAGTATGTTTTGACATGTGCCCCAGTGACAGCTTCAGCTTATTTGATTGCTTGATTCTGTTTTTGTTCAGGTTACCTTCAAATGATGGTAATGCAGCAAAAGGAAAACAACAGACCAGTGAGCCGGTTCACATTCTGAAGCGCTCCTTTGCCAGGACCGTATCAGTGGTATGTTTGCATATCAGCTAAACAAACATTTATACCGTATTTTTCGCACTATAAGGTGCACTTAAATTCCTTCAATTTTCCCTAAAATCGTAGTTAATATCGCCCTGGCTTTCTGGAACACTCCGGAAACTAAACGGAAGCTCTTTACTCACCGTAATAAACAGTTTTGAGGAGGGAAATCTGTTTAGAGTAACATCCAGCGATTAACTTTAAAAGAAAGCCTTTTTTATTACAATTTTGTCGTAATAAAATTTGTAGCTTAGCTTTATTTAACTTAGTTAACTCTTATATTCCAGAGCGCCTTATGTATGAAAATAGACCAGAAAATAGACATTTATTGATACTGCGCCTTATAATCCAGTGCACCATAAATTAAGTAACTATTTTATATTTTGGAGTTCAACATGAATTTTGTCTACTATTTGAAAAGGCATTGGATCAGGAATTGATTCAAATGTAGAGTTTTAGAGTATATCTGTTTAGTTTAGTGAATCTATTAAAAGAAACAAAAAAACATTAAATTCCATACCTGAATGGGCACAACAAGACAACAATAATTTGACTAGTATTTTGTTTTGGTAGCTAATAATTTAGCAACAATGTCTGTATGTTTTCATTTTAGGAGTGTTTTGAGTCTCTACTAAGTATCCTCCACTGGAGCTGGACTACACTAGTGCTGGGGGTGGAGGAGCTGAGGGGACTGAAGGGTTTCCAGTATACTGCCACCTTGCTGGATCTGGAGCGCCTGCGCTTTGTGGGGACCTGCTGCTTACGCCTGCTTCGTGTTTATATCTGCGAGATCTACCCCATCTCTGGTACTCCTTCAAATGCTTTCATGTGATCAGAAAAAGGTGTAAGGTCTTGTGGTTCTGTTTATGTGTAAGGCCTTTACTGTACATTGTTCTGCTTTACTAAATTGACCAGTTGTGTTAATGGTAGTGTGTAGTTTAACAATTCAGCTTAAATTTGAGAGATAAACACATGCCCAATCATTGAAGGAGGGTGATTGTGTGTCCATAACACATAATAATTTCATTTTGCTCTGATAGGGTATCTATATGCACCTATATGTCACTTTTATATAGCATTGTGTATGCCACATACCTAACTCTGACATATTTCATACCTATATTTGTGCTTCGTCCTACTCAGCTAGCACCAAGGCAGTGGTGGAGGAGTCAAGTAAGCTGGCAGAGTGTGTGGGAAAGACACGCAGCCTGCTGAAGAAAATTCTGTCAGAGGGCATGGACAACTGCCTGACCAAGCTGGATAATGACCCACAGGGCTACCTCAGTCAACCTCTCACACTGCTCGAGGCAGTGCTTCAGGAGTGTCACAACACCTTCACAGCCTGCTTCCACTCCTTCTACCCTACACCTGCTCTGCAGTGGGCCTGCCTCTGTGACCTGCTCAACTGCCTTGACCAGGTGAATGCCTTAAGACATTGCTCAATGTCCCAGACCGTGTTGGGGAAGAGAATGGCACAATAACAGCAATTACAATGAGACAATGAAACTTGCATCTGTTCCCAGTTGGTCCCAGCTTTGATTAATTTAAGCAAAGAATTTTGACACACATTTCAAATAAATTCAGTTTAATACTCTGTGTATTATTGATTTTATATTATTTGCCAAGAAAAGAAATGGAGTAATTGTATTTGTTGGTATGAGTAAGCGAAATAGAAAAAAAATGATAATAAAGATTTTTAAAGACATTATCACATTACAAGATGTTATCATGACAAACACAGACAAAAAAGACGGAAGCAGGTTCAGTGATTTATTATTATTTTTTTTAATTCACTGTAAGCTGGTCTTATACGTAACATCATTTGCTGAACATATTCAGGTATATTGTATAACGTGTATAACAATATATTGTGTATCACCGTTTCAAGATGCATTACAATACGATACAAGATTTCTTATTGCCCACCCCTAATTCTAGGTACAGTATTTTCCGCACTTCGGCTCACCTAAAATCCTTTTATTTTCCCAAAAAATCATCAGTGCTCACCCTTGAACAAAATACTGGAATTCTAAGCTTACTGTAAATAAATGGAAGTGCTTTACTCACACAAATAAACAGTTTTCAGGAGAAAAATCTGTGTAACATCCAGTGCTCATTTAACTTTTAAAAGATTTTTTTTTTATAAAGAATTACAGTTTTGTTTACATAGACACTTCCCCCAGCTTCCTCAGTAAAAGGGAAACATGGCGACACCCTTGCTCACTTCAGTGTAGGCATCCTTGCTAGTGTCGCTTAATGCGCCTTATAATCTGGTGCAATTAATGTATGAAAATAGACCAGAAAATAGACTTTTCTTAGTGCTCCTTATAGAAAAATATGGTATTTTATTTACGGGCAGAACTTTGGTACCCTGTTTCAGTTCTTACTTAACACATTGGAATAGAGTCTAGGGTTTAACACCGCAGCCCTAAACATAAAATCAAGTTAAATTGCTTTTCAGTCAGAAATGGCTCAAGTCATTAGGAAAAGTTATGGTTCGTTTTATATATTGTGGGTTGATTAAAGGCAGTGGTGTGCAGTCAGGCCCTTCTAATCCTTCAGAGAAGGGGTGACAAAAAGTGCATGTAAATAATTACATCATTTTTTTTCAGGAAGTATATAATATAATTATTGTATATTGTAATTATTTTGTGTTTACTTAATGTTTTGGCTGCTCTGGCGTCCTGTAGGCATACAAATGAGTGATCTTTGTTGAACGGTTGTACTTGTAGGAAAATTAAGCATTTATTGTTGAGTCTATTTTATACTTTTGTGGTTTGTAGCTGTATTTGTGGGCTGTTAATGTGTATTAAGTTCATATAACTCAGTCAAGACAGAGAATATATAGTTATTGTAGTATTTATCAATGTGTCGGTGGGGGGGGGTGTCGTTTGACTGCAGAAGGGGTACCCACTATATTCACTGCATGCCACTGATTAAAGGTAGATTAGAGCATCTGCTAAATAAGCTTAAATATGTACATTACTTTTCCAATCTGATAAAGCTGTATTGTGACTGTATAAATGTATGAATAGTCTTTCTAATAGTATTTCTACTGTGTCATATGTTCACTGCATTAAAACTGGTTAATATGATTAGACTTAGTTTACAATCTGTGTTCGGTCCTTCCTTATCAGTACATTCAGTGTCCTCAGCAATACATTTTGTTGATTTTTCTAGAGCATCTTTTATCCTTGGAAAACTGAACCACTTTCAAGCTCAGTACAGGCAGAAAATAAGTCATTTGACAGATTTAGGTCTAATAGGGTAGTGGCATGTAGTTCGGAAATATCTCCAGTGGCATGCTAATTTAGAGGTTTACTCTAAAAGTGAGACACACTGTACACTCTAATGCTTTTATGTATTTAAATGAATCAGAATCGGAAGGCCTATAATCAATAATAACACTGTTAAAGTAGGAACATCATTCTCAGTGTTCTCAGCTTCACATGTAACACAGACCTTAACATAACGTCCTATTTTGATTTTCTAGGACATCCAAGAGGCAAATTTCCGCACCTCTAGCAGTCGTCTGCTGGCTGCAGTGATGTCTGCACTGTGTAACACCTCAGTCAAGCTGACCTCCATCCTTCCCATCGCCTATGACGGAGAGGTGCTGCTGCGGTCTCTCGTTAAGCAGGTCAGCACTGAGAATGACTCGGCCCTTGCTCACCGTTTCCCCCTGCTGGTGGCTCACATGGAGAAACTTAGCCACGTGAGTGCTTACAAACATCAGTTATCACTTAATTCAGTCTATTTACTGATGGTAGAAATAATGGATACAGAAAAAAAACTGTTGCTGTTAATAAAATGACACTTCTTGTGTTTGATTGAACTTGGCCAGACGGAGGAGAATCTAATGGGGATGACGAGTTTCCGGGAAGTTCTGGAGAAGATGCTGGTTATAGTGGTGCTCCCAGTGAGGAAGAGTCTGAGGAAAGAAATGGAGCTCTTTTCTCCTCATTTGGTGTCCAACACTTGTGGTCTGTTGGCTAGCATCGTCAGTGAACTCACCGCATCTGCTCTTGGCTCTGAGGTTAGATACACACATCTTTATTTTTTGGTTTATGGGTAACATATATATGAGAATTTATAACAGGCCAATTTTAAAATCATTTTAAAATCTAGTTTTGCAGTTGCTCAGGCATTGATCATTTATGTACGCATGCATTCATAATAAAATTTGAGATTATGTAATCATCCAAACAAACATGCTGTGGCCTTACAATCTCATGTGGTGCAACCATTATTTTTCTTCTTAAATTTTTTAACATTTTATATATGTTCTCAGTAGTAACATGTTTTTAAACATGTTTGCTGATCTTGTTTTTTTTCTAAAATGTCAGTCACCATCTAAGCTTTACTTAGGACTTAAAAAATAAAATAAGATTTTCTATGATTTTACCAAATTAAAATTCTCTGGAATATAATCAAGGGGAAGATGGATGATCACAAGCCATGAAACCAGGCTGAACTGCTTACATTTTTGCACCAGGAGAGTTACCCAAAAGCAGTGTGTAAGACTGGTGGAGGAGAACATGCCAAGATGATAAAAACTGATTAAAAACCAGGGTTATTCCACTAAATATGGATTTCTGAACTCTTAAAACTTTATGAATATGAACTTTTTCTTTTCTTTTTTTTTTTTTTTTTTTACTTTTTTGAGGTCTGAAAGCTCTGCGTCTTCTTTTATTTTATTTATTTATTTTTTTGTTATTTCAGCCAGTTTTCATTTTTTGCAAATTAAACCCCTAAATGAAAATGTTTTTTTGGGGGGGGGGGGGATTTGGGAGAAATGTGTGTAGTTTAAAGAATAAAATAACAATGTCCATTTTACTCAAACATATACCTATAAATAGCAAAATCAGAGAAACTGATTTAGAGACTGAAGTGGTCCCTTAAAAATATAGCTCCAGAGCTTTATTTTTTCCAGAACTATAATTTACTGTAAATCACATAAAACTGTTGATGTTTTAACAATACCATCAAATTAAACATACCGGATCAGTAATTAATATTTCAGTCTTATAAATTCAATCTTTTTTTTTTATTTATTAGAGGAACTGCTATTGTGGGTAAGACCACATGATAATTTGACACATTTTCTTATCTAAAAATAATACAGTATTACAGACATCATGTCATTGACTTCTGTCCAGCTGTCTTTCCTTCTGTTATCCTGTCTTTTGCTCTATTTTTTCCTCATCTTTCATTCTTTCTCTTTCCCAGAAAATATATCCATTCTAGCACCTCTGTACAGACCCAACCGAGCTCTTTTCCCCCTCTGTGATAATCGTATTACGGCAGCATGCTGGCCATAAATAGCTTTTGGCTGCTGCTGGAGGGATGATATCATTCTGTTCATCAGATATGCTCTCCTCTCTGCTTCGGCTCTCTCCTTTTTGAGTGTGGTGCTTTAGGAAGCTGAGTCATGGGCACAGGTGTGTTCTCCACAGGACTGTGTCACCCCTGTATTGTCTGGTCCACTGCAGTTGGTCTCCTTATTGCTTTGGAAACCGCCATCAGCTGGTTGTCATGGCAACTACTCGGCCGAGCTGTTATTCTGCTGGCTGTTCAGAGAAGGGCCATGTTACTATCCGTTTCTATCCGTGTTCTGTTTTTTACATTATGTGATGGATAAATTTTAAATGTAAATGATCATGACATGGACTGTTTACCCTTATTCCATAAGTATGGTGGCCATTAAAGATTGTAATAACAAAAACATCCTCCTTCAGTTTCTGCAGTCTCCACTGCTGCCACCTAGTGGCAAAGAAATCCAACATAAAACCTATGATGTGATATAAATGATTTTGTTGAGTTCTATACATAGTAACTGACATGTCATTTATATACACAATGGATTTCAGTGGTGTCTGTGAACGTTGTGCATTTTTAAAAGTAAAGAAATGCTCAGAATTGTTAGAGATTCTTAGGTTTCTGTGTTGTATTTGTTTTTTTCAGGTGGATGGTCTGAATTCATTGCACTCTGTGAAGTCTACTCCCAACCGCTTTACTAAGACCAGCCAGGGCCGCAGCTGGAACACAGGCAACGGCTCCCCTGATGCTATCTGCTTCACTGTGGACAAACCGGGCGTGGTGCTGGTGGGCTTCTGCGTCTATGGGGGAGGGGGCATCCATGAGTACGAACTGGAGGTTCTTGCTGATGACGTAAGAGCAGTTTCTTTTATTATTTATTTATTTTTTTAAACATTAAAACCACATTTTATGTATCCCACTAAAACTCTTTATGATCCATATTAACCACCTTGAAGTTTAACACTGAATGGTAAAATATAATATTAATGCAGCAGTTTTTTTTCATCATCATTCTTCATCATCAATCTTTTTTTTTTTTTTTTTTTATCTCCAATCTTGCTTGATCTTTCCAAGAAAGCTCTTATGAAATCAGGTTTTGGTGAGAACAAAATGATTGTAAATTCTGACGTGTCTCTGATGTGTTTCAGGCCCAAACAGAGCACCCTGGAGACTCTGCGCACTCCCACAGATGGACGTCTTTGGAGCTTGTCAAAGGCACCTACAGCACAGATGACAGTCCCAGTGACATCGCAGAGATCCGATTGGACAAGGCTGTGCCTCTGAAGGTGATTAACTTCCTACTTCTCTTCTTCTTACTTTAACTTCATTGCACTCACCATGAGCTCGCTTCAATTCGGTTTATGGGACTTGGATTCAAACAACAAAAATGCTGATTAGCCATAACATTAGTGAAGTGATAAACATGCATTATCTTTATTTACAGTGGCATTAATTAGGAGTGAAATACATTACATACAAGTAAAAAGCAGAATAAATTTTCACAAGGGCCAAATTGTGGGTATAATGGCTGGGTAAATGCTTTTATAAAATGGCAGGCACATCTTGTGGGGCGTTGCCTAAATGCTGCAGTGGTCAGTATCTGCCAAAAGTGATTGAAGAAAGCATAACTAGAGGAAAGGCCTAAGGCTCATTCAGGTTATTCTGCAAATATCTTGCTGCTAGATACCACAGGACTTCTTCAGAGGTCTTGTTAAATCCATCCTAAATTATCACTTTCCTTGTTTTGTGGTGGCACAAATAAACATATTTAATATTTGGCAGGTAATTTTAATTTTATAGCTTATCGGCTGTATAAACATACAGCTAAATTTTTGTTCTCATTTCTCTGTTTCCCACAGGAGAGTGTGAAATACGCTGTCCGTCTGCGCAACTATGGCAGTCGCACTGCCAATGGGGACGGAGGGATGACTACTGTGCAGTGCTCTGATGGAGTAACATTCACCTTTAGTACTTGTAGTCTCAGTAGCAATGGAACCAACCAGACCAGAGGCCAGATCCCTCAGATCCTGTACTACAGGTTTGATTTTTCACCTCGCTTCACCATACTGTCTTTGGTTATTTGAAAAAAGTATTCATACTTATTCATACTTGTCATATAACAAGTTAGAATTTATATTAATTAATCTGGTCATTTGTATGACATGCTATGGGATCAATCTCTGTATTTCCCTCTTTCAGAAGTGAATACGATGGAGATTTGCAGTCCCAGTTGCTGAGCAAAGCCAATGAAGAAGACAAGAACTGTAGCCGTGCTCTTTCAGTGGTTAGTGCTGTGGTACGGGCTGCCAAGGACCTTCTGCATCGGGCTTTTGCTGTGGATGGTGAGCATTATCTTTTAAGTGATTACTGATTTGTATTCTGTATTTGTTTGCTATACTGGATCTAATTTTGTTTTTCTTCTGTAGCTGAAGACATTCCAGAGTTGCTTAGCTCCTCCAGTCTTTTCTCTATGCTACTTCCTCTCATTCTGGCCTACATTGGCCCTGTGGCAGCCTCAGTACCAAAGGTAAGTTTTATTTATTAATGGCCAGCGATTTTATTTAAGATAAATTGTTAAGCAAATCTGTTTAAGTAATTTAAGTATTTAAGTAATGTTGTTCCTCTTTTAACAGGCTGCTGTGGAGGTGTTTGGTCTGGTGCAGGAGCTTCTCCCTGCTGTGTCTGCCCTAAATCAGAAGTATGCCCCACCTGCTTTCAATCCTAATCAGTCTACTGATAGCACCACTGGTAACCAGCCCGAGCAGGGTCTGTCAGCATGCACCACCTCCAGTCATTATTCTGTTATAGAGAGTGATCATCCCTACAAACAGGCTGGTGTCACTCAGTACAAGGTAAAACATTCATGTGTCACTGTTCAACTGATTGATTGGCAAAGTGTACTTAAAGCAAGTGTCTTGGTAACACCAAGTTTATATATTAGTATAAAGAGTATCTGGGTTTATTATTTACTTATATTTATCTTTTTAATTATAGGTGTCCTTCCCAGACTGTGTGCGCTGGACCACCATAGAGTTTGACCCCCAGTGTGGCACAGCCCAGCCAGAAGATGTTCTGCGATTGCTTATTCCCAGTCGGTCACTGCATTTCTCTAGTCTGAGTTCAAGGCCCCTGGCCCATGAAACCATTAACGCCTGGACTGAGCTCAAGAAGTTCTCTGGCGCTACTGGCTGGCCCACCAGTGTCCTTGTACTTCCAGGTAGGAACTTTGTTTTGTTTAAAGACATGATATATTCAGACTCAACTTATTAATTTAATTTTAAGGTAACCTGTTGTGAAATTACTATTTTTTTTTTTACTACAACATTGCTTCAATCATCTTAAATTCAAATTTAATCCAATATGTAAAATAGTGTTGGGCGATTTTCTTGATTAATTTGGTTAATTAGAATTACAGTTTTAATGCGATTTTCAAAATTGGGTACATACATTTTATCTTTTTAATTCAAAAGATCCAAAAACGCTACTCATTTCTTGAGTGCTTATTTTTTCTTGGTTACTGGTGTCTCCCACAGACTAACGTGCACATATTTTCTAAACATTTTGTCGAAAAAATATATAAAATTATACGTAAACCTAGTTTTGAACTATTTCTTTGTCATCCGTAGTTTATTTTTTGTTAGGGGAAAAATGTATTAAAATAAAAAAATAATATATTTTTTGTTGTTGACATTATTAACTCATGTATCTTTCTCCTTTTAATAAAAGGTAATGAAGCACTTTTCTCATTGGAAACGGCATCAGATTATGTGAAGGATGAGAAGGCCTGCTTTTATGGCTTTAAATGTGTGGCTGTAGGGTACGAGTTTAATCCAGGTCCTGATGAGGTAAGGGATCAGTACAAGCCATTGCTAAGGGAAGCTCTGAATACATTTTTTAAATGTGTTTAAATCTTAATCTCTCAAATGAAGTTTTGCTTTATTTCTTCCCGCTGTCTTGTGTTTAATTGAGACCATATATTGCATATTAAAAATCTTTGTGTCACCTCTGTGTGTTTCAGGGCATCATACAGCTAGAGAAGGAGCTGGCTTATTTGGGAAGTGTGTGTGCTGCTGCTCTTATGAAGAAGGACCTAGCTTTGCCTATAGGTAAAAATAGCTTTAATTGTGGCATCTCAGTTTGTTTGCTGTTTTTTTTTTTTTTTTACACAAATGATTTTGTTTATGATGTCCACATTATTTTCTCATTCACAGGCAATGAACTAGAGGAAGATTTGGAGATTCTTGAGGAGGCCTCTCTCCAGGTATTGTAGGAAATAAACAATAGCTGTTTATCACTTGAACTTCTTAAGTTTCATGAGGATAAAGCTGCAATCTTGTTTGGCTTTCTGTGCGTTAGGTATGTAAATCCCATTCAGGGATCCTGGGGAAGGGACTGGCTCTTTCGCACTCTCCCACCATTCTGGAGGCTCTGGAGGGCAACTTGCCGCTACATCTACAGAGTAATGAGCACTCCTTCTTGGAGGACTTCATCACATGTGTGCCCAATTCAAGTGGAGGCCGTCTAGCCAGGTTAGTCTCAACAAAAAAAATAAAATAAATGTGTTATCTATTTTGTTTTTGCAAAGTGAAAGAGCAAACACAAAAAAGAGGAGCTTTAACTTAATGAATTACCTTTCCCTGCCTTCAGGTGGCTTCAACCAGACTCCTATGCAGACCCACAGAAGACCTCACTCATCCTCAACAAAGATGACATTCGTTGCGGTTGGCCAACTACTGTGGTGGTGCAGACCAAAGACCAGTATGGAGATGTGGTCCATGTGCCAAATATGAAGGTATACTGTCTATTTATTCAAAGTGGCCCCTCTCTCAAGTGATTTTTTCTGTAAACTTTACTAAGTCTTCTTGAATCTGTTTTCTGGTTTGTAGGTGGAGGTTAAAGCTGTACCTGTGTCACAAAAGAAGTCCATGCAGCAGGACAACATGAAGAAACTGCAGCGTTTACCTGGCAGCCCATCTAACTCTGCTTCAGGCACAGACCTCACCTTTGGTGGCTTGCCAGCACCAAAGCTGGAGGCTACTTATGAACCCATGATCATCAAGGAGGCCCGCTACATTGCCATCACCATGATGAAGGTTACCTTCTCTTGTTTTATTTCCGCTATTTATAAATATGGTAATAATAGGAACAATACATTTCATGTACTGTATTTTTTGCGCCATAAGGCGCACTGGATTATAAGGCATATTTGGCGACACTAGTAAGGAACAGGGGTGTTGCCACATTTTCCTTTTAATTCAGCAGGTCTTTCCACTGGGTAGCTGCTGTAAAGCTAAGATAAATAAGTTAAGTAAACAAAACTGTAATTTTAAACAGTTTAACAGTTAACATTTTTAAATTAGTATTTTCAAGGTCAAATAAGTGCTGGATGTTAATCTACACAGAGTTCTCTCCTGAAAACTGTGTATTTGGGTGAGTGAAGCGCAAATCCTGCTTGAAATTCTGTAATTTATGAACACGCATTACAATTTCCCCTTCTCCAGGCGTACGAAAACTATTCATTTGAGGAGCTGCGCTTTGCCTCACCCACTCCAAAGAGGTAAACAGAATGTCTCCTGTTATGTTCTTTATTTTGCTGAATGCTAGCACTATTCTCACAGCATCTGCTCATTTTCTCATCAGGCCCAGTGAAAACATGCTGATCCGGGCTAACACAGATGGCACCTATAGTGCTAACTGGACTCCTGGTGCTGTTGGCTTGTACACCATCCATGTCACCATAGACGGCATTGAAATTGGTAAATACGTCCCACAAACCTCTTGGCATGAATCATAGATCATCAGTAGCAGTGTAAAGCAAGGGAAAAGCAATTACAGGTTTAATAGAACAGCATTAATTTGACATTGCAATAATAGATCAGCGGAATATTTAATTTAAAGTTGTTTTAAAAAGTCAGATGAGCGTTGAAAGTGTTGAGTTGTCTACAGATGCTGGTCTGGAGGTGGAAGTGAAAGACCCACCCAAAGGCATGATTCCACCAGGCACACAGATGGTTAAACCCAAAGCTGAGCCACAACCAAGCAAGGTGAGACCAAGCAAGGGCTGGTTCATTTGTTTCTATTTATTTATGTTTTTCAAGTTGACCATTTTATTTGCAAGTTGCAAATTGCCTTCAGATTTTTTACATGTATGACGTTCCTTCGGTTGACTCTGTGAAGTGTCATTTTAAGTGTTTTTTTTTCTAAATGTGCTTTTTTTACTGAATGTTTAAGCTGGGAAACAAGCAACACAACCACAGCTGTGCAGAATCATGCAAGCTTTTCGTCCCCTGCTGCTGGGCTTCATGTTTCTCGCTGTCTAAAAACTCTCGGATCAGAGCTTGGTTTAAAGGGCTGAGATCTTTAAATCCGACAAGCAATCTGAACAATCATCTTTGTTTTAGTATGGAGCTCACACTTTCTCCTCTACCCATCCCTGCTGTGTGTTTGACTCCCTCTCCCGTGATCTGCGGTGCTTTGCTTTCTCCTGCCATCTGCTCGCCTGTCTCACTGTCTCCCCGTCTCTCTCTCTCTCCCTCTCTCTGCTTCTCGTAGGTGCGCAAATTTGTCGCCAAGGACAGCGCAGGGCTGCGTGTGCGTAGTCACCCCTCTCTGCAGAGTGAACAGATAGGCATAGTCCAAGTCAATGGCACCATCACTTTCATTGACGAGGTAAACCACTCTAGACTAGGGACTCACTCTCTCTCTGTAATGTTTCTCAGTTCTTTGTCCTTTCCCCCACTTATATTTCCTCTTTATTTAATCAGAGAGAGCCTGGTGACTAATTATGTTTATTTTATGATTCTTGCCTTCTTAAATCACAAAATAATCCTAATAAATTTAGTTTTGCAACTCTCTCTAAGCTTACATTTTTTTGATTTGGTTACAACATTTCTTTGCCTTTTCTTTGCTTCACATATGCAAGAGACTTTGAGGCTGCAGTTCAGTCCTTAGAATTACCCAAAGATAGATTTTTTTTTCTCTTTTTAGGGATGAGGTGCGCCAAAATGAACATTTATGACTGGCCAAATGTTTCATTTTTCAAGATGAATACTGAAAACAGAACATTTTTGTGCAGGTTTTCTTTAAACTTTTTTTTTTTTTTTTAGAAGTTATCTCCTGTCATCACATCTTAAACACTGTTTCTTCTTATAAACATTACTTTCTTTTAAAGGCAATATATATTCAGACATTACAGATATGCAACAATTTAGTGTAATTCCCTACAGATATGTATACTATCTGTATATCAGCTATAGATCCCATGTTCTGCAGCCTCTAAGGATCATGCAAGGGCCTATTAGCAGTTAAAGGAGGGCATGGCTCCGCTCTGTTGCTTGTTTCCCATAGATCCACAATGATGATGGTGTGTGGCTCAGACTGAATGATGAGACTGTAAAGAAGTATGTTCCCAACATGAATGGGTACACTGAAGCCTGGTGCCTCTCTTTTAACCAGCATCTGGGCAGAAGCCTTCTGGTCCCTGTTGACGTAAGTAAACACTAGCTGGAGCCCCTATTCTGCCCATTTGGGATCGGGAGTAGTTTTACAATCTTTCAGGTTAACTGGAACACCGTGCCTGTGTGCTCGGTGATCTCTAAGTTTTATCTTCTGTCTCTCTTAAGTGCACAAGTGCACCCGGTAACCCAGTCCCAAATGCACCACGAGCATGAAGCACTGATGACTTCCCAGTCAGCTGAATTTCCTGCATGTTTTAACACAATAACACAATAGTATGTTGTTGTCCTTGAAAGTTTTTACTATGAACGCGTACGTTTGAAAGATACTAACACTTGCATTACGGATATGTTGTCCATCATGTGTGGTGTGGAAAAAAAAAAACATCCTGTTGAAGTTACGGTGCAGTATGATGTACTAATCAGGTAAAGCAAGGCACTGGTGGAGCTTTATCAGTTTGAATCAGTGGCTCAAGCTGCCCCTGCGACAAAGCAAACTCCCACTTCCTGCTACTCAACAATGCCTGTCGCCACTCCATACAATTCAGTCATGTTGTTTGTTTTGGCTCTGTACTTAAGCACACTATACTGAAATGAAACACATGGATGTTAAGGTCAAGACTGAAGACCTGGAGTTTGGCACCAGCAGTTTGGCCCCTTGCAGTTATTTAAATAGATGGGAGTGTTTGGGCCTTGGAGTTTGGGCCCTTGTAGTTAGTTAAATAGAAGGGAGTGTTTTGGGTCTTGGAGTTTGGGCCCTTGTAGTTAGTTAAATAGAAGGGAGTGTTTTGGGTCTTGGAGTTTGGGCCCTTGTAGTTAGTTAAATAGAAGGGAGTGTTTTGGGTCTTGGAGTTTGGGCCCTTGTAGTTAGTTAAATAGAAGGGAGTGTTTGGGCCCTGGAGTTTGGGCCCTTGTAATTAGTTCAATAGAAGGGAGAGTTTTTGGCCTGGGAGATTTTTGGGCCCTGAAATTTGGGCCCTTGTAGTTAGTTTAAAAGAAGGGAGTGTTGGGCCCTGGAGTGTGGGCCCTTGTAGTTAGTTTAAAAGAAGGGAGTGTTTGGGCCCTTGTAGTTAGTTTAAAAGAAGGGAATGTTTGGGCCTTGGAGTTTGGGCCCAAATATTTAGTTAAATAGAAGGTAGAGTTTAGGCCCTGGAGTTTAGGCCCTGGAGTTTAGGCCCTGGAGTTTAGGCCCTGGAGTTTAGGCCCTGGAGTTTAGGCCCTGGAGTTTGGACCCTTGTAGTTAGTTAAATGGAAGGGAGTGTTTTGGCTGTGGAGTTTGGGCCCTTGTAGTTAGTTAAATAGAAGGGAGTGTTTGGGCCCTGGAGTTTGGGCCCTTGTAATTAGTTCAATAGAAGGGAGAGTTTTTGGCCTGGGAGATTTTTGGGCCCTGAAATTTGGGCCCTTGTAGTTAGTTTAAAAGAAGGGAGTGTTGGGCCCTGGAGTGTGGGCCCTTGTAGTTAGTTTAAAAGAAGGGAGTGTTTGGGCCCTGGAGTTTGGGCCCTTGTAGTTAGTTTAAAAGAAGGGAATGTTTGGGCCTTGGAGTTTGGGCCCAAATATTTAGTTAAATAGAAGGTAGAGTTTAGGCCCTGGAGTTTAGGCCCTGGAGTTTAGGCCCTGGAGTTTAGGCCCTGGAGTTTAGGCCCTGGAGTTTAGGCCCTGGAGTTTAGGCCCTGGAGTTTGGACCCTTGTAGTTAGTTAAATGGAAGGGAGTGTTTTGGCCGTGGAGTTTGGGTCCTTATAATTAGTTAAATGGAAGGGAGTGTTTGGGCCCTGAAATTTGGGCCATGTATGACTATTACTGGGCTGAAGTGTCTTAATTTTTCTGAGCTATTATTAAAGCTGGCTGTTGCTAAAGCAGTTTAAGATTTGATGTTTTGGAAGAGTTTTTGTTTTTTCAGCACATAGGCTTGGTAAGCGTTTTTAAATGTGTGGGAGTACAGAGCTCAGACAAACACCACCGTGTTACTGTTCCATTACTTTAGGACTGAACTGTGTCTGAAGGTGAACTTACAACAGATGGAGATTCATTTGCTTCATGGCAAAAAATAACCCTTCACATCCAGATCCATTAATGAAAATCATTCTTTGATCTCTCTGTATGTGTTGTCTCTATATCAACTAAAGGGTTAGTCAACAAATAAGCAAGTCTTAGGTTGTGTACTGCCATGAAACATCTGGCTGTCAGATGCCTGCTTCGCTGTGAAATGTGCCCTGATTCTCAAAGCACATTTACTCATGGATTTGAAGAACTTTCATTAGGAGTCTCAATGTGAACAGCATGACACACCACAACTTTTTTGGAAGATTGTTACAATGGTGGAATTGGTTGTTCGGTGGCGGTCAAATATCTGAGGCATTTCCTTGGTTTCTGTGTATTTCTCCTAATGCTGGAATGAATGGACTGTCAATTGCAACTGGTGCTAGACTCAGTTGTATTAACTTCTGACTTCACAGCAAATCCCAATATGAAACAATATTTTTAATACAAGTAATAAGTATGATGGACAAACAGCTCTCTTCCAAAAAAAGAAAATTCATCCCGTCAGCGCCTTTTGTCTTTGAAGTACTTCCCTATCATGATTTGACTTTCTTACAATCTGTTGCTCAGAATACCTTTAGCACTAGCCAAGGAGTCAGGGATATCGACTTTTTGTCTTGGACGACCTTATCTTGTTTTCCTCAGGTGAGTTATAACAAGAAGAGAGAGATGTGTATGGCTTGGCTGCTTCTTTGTATTCCACCACTGTTTGTCATTATTCCTCTTGAAATACCTCAGATGTATTATAAATGACACATAAATGCATGTTTTTACTTTATTTTATTTATTTGTTTGTTTTTTTTTGTCATCTAGGTTTATCCAAGTTAAAGGAAAAGATAACTGCAATATTTATGCTATTGTAGCTTTATTATATATATATATATATATATATATATATATATATATATATATATATATATATATATATATATATATATATATATATATATAGTTTCAGGTTGTAAATTGGAAAAGTTAAAAAGTCATGATGCATGATGGTTTACTGAAGTAGGAAGTAGAGGGCATATGATGGCATGTTTTAGATTTGTTTTATCTGTCTTACAACACAAGATGCCTGCCCTCTGGAGTAGACCAAAATATCATTTTGTGTACAATTTAATATCATCATTCATCATCATCTGTGTCATGGGTGGAGTAGTTAGAGAGTACACTAAATACACTGACATGCCAAAAGTCATTGGACCACAACTAGTATCGTGTTCAGTGACATTTCTCATGTCCCATGGAATTTAAAGACGTTGCTACGTTGACCCGCAGGAAATATATGCTTGAGGGGACTCCTGCATTGAATGTGATTGTGATTTCTGCCCAAGTTCTGCATCTGTTCACAAGGACGGTTCTGGTCAGATGCTGCCAATCATGATCACAGCTTCACTCACAGAGCACCTCTTATACAACTGTCCCCTGCGATAAAACTTCATGTTTAAGTTGCATACTGCTATCCCATGACTTTTGGCATGTCAGTGTATGTGTGTATTTTATTTAATTACTTACCAAGAGTTGCTAAACATAGGAAAACATCAGTTTGTCTTTGAGTTTGCTTTTGGATGTCATTCATGCAATGCACAGATTTGACCTGTGATCTTTGGTTTTGCAGGAGGCCAGGCCCCAGTCAGATGAGTGTATAAGGGAGACCAATGGCCGCCCCTCACACGAAGCCCCCATGCGCAACCTGGACAGGGTGGGCCTGGGTGGCGGACCAGGTCTTTATAAGGTAGTGAAGACCGGCCCCTCGGGTCACAACATCAGAAGCTGCCCAAACCTTAGAGGTATCCCCATTGGAATGTTAGTTCTGGGGAACAAAGTCAAGGCAGTAGGCGAGGTATGGACTCCCAACTGTGTTCTTTTGGCTGCTAGTAAATAACGTAGTTCCCAGATTTCGTGCTGTCTTGCCAGTGCTGCAGTCACGGCGAAACCAGTTTCCTTTTCTTCCTTGTCTCCCTTAAAAAAAGATTAGAAATTGGCTTGTGTGTGACTTCCTCTTGAACAGACAATACATTATATGCCTCTGGTGTGGATGTGTTCATTCTGTGCATATTAAAATTCTCTCGTGCGTAACACGCATGGCTTCAGCTTTTGCTCATTCTCTTTAATTATATAACAATCCAGTGCATCTGATTTTGGAATCAGTGAATAATATGGTATGGCATCATGTGATTTCTTAAGCTAATCAACCAAAAGGCTGAAGTCATCTTTAATCTCTTAAATGACTTTCTCTGTTCACTCTGAGTGATTCTTCCTATAGCACATTTGAATGCTCTCCATGCTTTGCCATGGAGGTGGTGGAATGTGCCTCTTCCTGCTCAGTCTCTCCTTAGAGGGTGTGGTGTGTCATGCTGTCTTCTAATGCCCTTCCTCAGAACCACTGGCTGCTTCTCAAGTGTGCACTTACAACTGCTTCACCATTATTCCCCTCAGCAGTCACATTGGAAGTAGAACAGTGTGCTCTGTGTAATTGTAATCAAATCAAAAATACTGATCGAATGAATGTCAGTCACCTTACCCTAATCCATCCAATTTTTTGTCCTGTGAAAACCACCTTAATGCTCCTGTGTTGTGAGGTGTGGGAAGGAGCTGTGTGTGAGGAAATAAATGTGTTTTCTGTGCATCAGGTCATTAATTCTGAAGGTACATGGGTGCAGCTGGATAAGAATAGTGTGGTGGAGTTCTGTGAAAGTGATGAGGGAGAGGCCTGGTCCCTGGCCAGAGACCGAGGAGGAAACCAGTATCTGCGCCATGATGAAGGTAACACCACACCACACCCACAAAAGAAATTTGTTTTAGAAGAACATTTCTAGATGCTTTGGCGACAAAAGCAAGCCATCACACAGCATCCTATTCCACAAAAACAGAACACAGCAAGTTTTGAAAACAAAGCACTGCATACATTTTTAAGTCTGAGGATTTCATTTGTGTACATGCATCATTAGGGCTGGGTATAAAAATTCAATACCAACAATGCACAAAGTACTGAAAGGACCCAAAAAATGTGGTGCCTGTTTACGATAATTTTTATGAAATGCGTATAAACACGCCAAACGTGCACAACCCAGTCGACACACTGTCACTGTGCTCAAAAGGTACTTGCTCTCTCTCTCTCTCTCTCTCTCTCTCTCTCTCTCACGCTCACTCGCTCACTTGCTCACTCGCTCTGACTGTCTCTCGCTAGTTTGCACTGTGTATCTCTCGCTCGCTATCATTAGCAGTCTCTCTCTCTCTCTCTCTCTCTCTCTCTCTCTCTCTCTCTCTGCCAGACATGAATCACACTACACTATTATTACTATCCCCTCACAATAAAACAGCATTTTTAAGTGATTGACACCACTCTTATATAATTTAATTTTGCCTCATGCTGATATTTCTTAAAAAGAAATCTTCAAAACTGAACTACTTCCAGTAATATTAGGGAAAATATTTGTAGTTTAAGCAGTTAAAGTAATGTAATGTTGTTTATGCTCAAAAAAAAAGCACCGCAAATAAACATGCTTATTGTTTTTGTTCCAACAAGATTCAAAATAATTTTCGCTTTTGTATTTTTTGGTTAGAATTTGGAAAAAGGTCTCGTAAAAAGCACTGTTTGGGTATCGGTATTGAATTCAAAGTATCTTGCCGGTATCTTATTTATTTTTATTTTTTTAAATGATACCCAGCCCTATGCATCATAATCCACAAAGAAGCGACTGTAGTATATATTGCTAACAACAAGTCACACACAGGAGGGCAATTAAAGCAAAGCAGAGAGGAAACAGAAAAAAAGGAGTAAAAATTGTGAAAACTATTCAGCTTTTAGCCCCGTTTACAGATATCCACTATGTTAAAAACTGTCTGAAAAAACTGTGGTTGGTGTGAACAAGCCTCATGGCAGCACAAAGGTCTAGATAGAGAGCATTTAAGTTGTAGTAGTTGTTCCATAAACATGTTTTGCTGTTTTTTTTTTTTTTTTGTATTTCCAGAGCAAGGCATCCTGGAACATGGTGCACAAACTCCTCCCCCGAGCCCTTTCTCAGTGCAGGCCTTCAACAGGGCGGTGAGCAGCAGTGGAGCCCAAGGCTTTGATTATGGTATCTCCAACAACAAAGGTGAGAAAAGAGGATCTTACAAACACAAAAATCATATGTGATCCAATGAAGATTACCCTCCAGTCCTGCCTGGTTAACACTGCACAGCATAAACTACTCCAGTAGTTTTATCCCCAGATGGTTTTATCATAATTTGTATACATCATTTGATAATTTAAACTTCTCTAACTCCATGGAACCAGAACTGCATAACTCACTTAGTAACTCATGCAGAGTTTAGGAGTGTAATTAATTTACTCTTGTCAGACATATTTAAATGATAATAGATGATTAATGGTCATTTTAGGTTTTGTATTAAGGCTAGAAACCTAAAACTGGGTATTATTGTCTTTGCCTTATCTTTTGAACACTAATACTTGTCATCTGTGTTGTTTAACACAGTGATATGGATGAATGTATGTTGTATGATTTTGCTTAATGTTTTCTAGATATTTTTATTTATTTATTTTTTTTTTGTGAAGATGCGGACACCAAATAAAACTTACAAAAAATAATGTTTAAGCTCGGACCCACTGAAAAGCAGAAGTTTTAGGGGTTATTTTATATTGTAAATATGGGCGGAAAAAGTTATTACATTTCTTTTAAATCACCCTTTATTTATTTTAGATTTAACAATACAGTTAAGGCCAGGTGAGTAGATAGTTGAACAAAGGCTTGTTTTCCACTGCAGGGACAAATGCTTATTGATGTAAACCATACTATTCTGCACTGCTGTGAACCCGTTGCAGTTGCGGTTTCTTTTCCCGGTTGCTGTTGATGCATCAGAACCAGAAACTGTACCAGTTTAGCAAGTTAATATGCCACCTAAATGCAAAATGGAGAACTGTGAGTTTTTGAATTGTCTTTGCTGATTCTTTGTAATGTGCAAAGCAGCACAGACTACACTCCACAAAGGTTAAACGAAGTTTGCAGAAACAGTTAGTTCTGCACAGACCAATGGTTCCTGTACTGGAAAGACCAAAGGTCTTGTGGCACAGAAGTGGCACAAATGTGGAGCCAATCACTGGTTCCCTGTATCATTAGGCCAATTAAACAAACAGTTCTGTGGCCAGTTACCTAAATCATTCTGAGAAAACTGGACTGGTTTGTGAACATTCTGTGCCAAATTGTGTCCCTTGGGGAAAAGCTACTGAATAAAATGGGTATTTCAAAGTTTACTCACTCTTACAAACCTGTTTCATCTCAACAAAATGAAGTATTTCAAAGCAAAGAAAAGGCAGTGCAAAGCTGTGACACTGGTCTTGTTTGCCAACCCTGTTTTAACATAATCTACTGAAAATACATTTAAAATCATACATTATTGTGTTGGTGCTCCTTTTCCTCCCTGATATCTTTAGTGATCTTTTGGTTTGTTAATTTATTTATTTCTTTTTGACACTAGTAAAGTAAAAGTGAGTGTAATTGAATGTAGCTAAAATTACACCCTATCATACCATTTATCATATTCCTAAACACTTGGTACCACATATTATTGCATTTGGTAAAAGAGCTCTCTGGAACACATTTAATTGAGGGAAAAAACAGATATTTGTTTTCCAGTGTTTAGGTTTCTGGAATCTTTTCCTTCTGTTGTGCATGCTCATGTGTCATTGTGTGCCATGGCTAGCATCAGTGCCGTGTATAGCGTGCATGGGCAGAACTCTGTGTGCTGCAGTCTGGTCTTACCAAGTTTTGCTTCATCGTCTCTCTCAACTAAAGACTTGGAATAAGGCTGGACTTTTCTCATACTTACTTTCTTCATCCACCGCTGCTAAGTGGTGCTCCCATAGACCCTTGCTATGGTGTCTGATGGGCTTTTCATCACTGCATTAAGATTGCGCTCAGGTGTTACAGTTACAGTTCATGGTAACTGGTGATAGAACAAACAAAAAACTTTATTCAAAAAATTTTATTCAGAATGTACTAAACAAGTGTAAACCAGCCATGAAATGTGATGAACTTGAAAGTGATGAAAGACAAGCTAAGGCAGTGTTGCTAAAACTGGTGCCTCGTCCGTGGCCTGGTTTACTGTACCTTTTATCTATCGTAACCTACGGGAAGTGTGGTTCTTTTTCAACTCGTCTTATTTCCCCATCCCCCAATCCCTTGACCTATTTTACCCCTCCAGTTCAACTGACCCACTGACACCCCCTTGTACTGCCAGTGCGTGTGTCTGTGTGGGTCGTTGACCAGCATTTTTATGGTTCCTATTGAGGATCGTAAAAGCTATAGTCTTCCCGTTGTCTTCCACATTACAGGTGACCGGCTGAGTGCCATACTGAATTCCATTCAGTCTGGGCCTTTCCTCCCAGCTCCCTCCGTATTTGAGCAAGCCGCCAAACCTCCCTCTTCCCTTGTCCACAGCCCTTTTGTGTTTGGACAGTCCCTTTCCCAGCAGCCTCAGCCACAACCACAGCTTCTGAGTAAGTCTGTCTGTCTGTCTGACAGTGGTGGTGCTTGCTTGCACAGGTGCTGCTTGTTTTTGTTTTTGATTTCTGTAGTGTTTTGATTTCTGGATTAATTGTATTCTGTTTAGGCTTAGGTCCCCCTGCTCTTCAGTCTGTCTCCCCCCCATTACTCGCTTGCTGTATCTGCTGTATCATTAAATGACACTTTTCCTTCTTCTCATCTTGTAACCATGTAAACCATAGTTTTCCCCTTATGTTTCTGCTGCTTATTATATTTGCTTTTGTTTTAATATTCTATTCACCTTATTTTTTTACATGGCATCGATTTATTTATTCTTTCTTTTGTCAGATTTTCAACATGTGCTTTCAACATATTATTTCTTCATTTTTTACAATTAGTATGTAACAAAGTGAGCTATTGGACTAAAACTGAGGAGAATAGTTAAAAAAATGCCTATCTTTCTAACTCTTTGTGGTACTAAAGCATCCACTGTGTAACAGAACAGCACAACATTTAAAATTTGGTTTAGAAACCAGCTGTTGTAGGTTCATGCACAATCTGAGGACTAAATAACACCCTACCCACTCCCCTTGGCATTAGTGACTGTTGTCTTCCTCTTCCAGTGCCTATATTCTCTTTTCTCTACTTTATCTTTCTCACTCTCACTTTTACATGCTTTCTCCCTCTCTCTAGTTCTTTCCTTTTCATCCCTTTCTAGTACTTCTTTAGTCTGTCCTGAACTCTCTCCCTCACTCTGATTTTAGTTTTCTTTGGTTCAAGCCTTGTTGCTTACTCTCCTTGCAACTGTTTTCCGCTGTAGATGCTTCATCACGCAGCCTCGCTTCACGTGAGCGTGTGCACAAAAGCAGTGTGACTGGGCCTGGCACCGCTCTCTCATCTCTTGCTCTCAGACAAAAGGGTGGGTAATGCATGCCTTTCCTGGGAGCACCCAGGGAACTCACTACTGGGATGGGCCTCGTCTCATCCACTGCTCCATGATCTGTGTACTTTCCCTTAGGTATCGGTATGGAGTATATAGCCTGTTATATTTCTACAGCATTAGAGGTATTGCCATAAAACTGAGCTCTGTCAGTGTTCTCTTATGACTGTAGAAATATGTTTGCGTCATTTAACTTAATTTAACAGATACATAGAGTGTACATAAGGTCACAAGTAAATAGAAAGAATGAACTGGAAGTCTAACTAGGGTTTTAGTGGATTATTGTCATGTTCCTCTCATTTCCTTTTTTTGCATTCTGTCCCTCATGTTGTTTATGGTTTTCTTTTCCCCCCTATTCATTTTCAGGTGTCGTTTGATTTGAATGTATTTTATGTTTGTTTGTTTTTTTCTGCCAGACTGTGAATTTTAAGAACCCCAGAGAAGTCTATATTTTGTGGGATTCCTTCCCACATATATTGATTGTATGTTTTGGTAATCGCTGGTGTGTTATGACATTCAGGTGACCGAGGCAATGCAGCAGCCCGATCCATGTCTCCATCAAGCAAGCACCTTCAGGATAGTCGCTCCCCCAAACTTGACAGTCGCTCCAACCGCACTTCTGACCAGGGCAAGATCAAAACCATTGACAGCATGTCCGCAAGTGAGGCTCTCATCCTTAAATCAGATACAGGCAAACTGCGTTCTGACTCCCACAGCCGCTCGCACTCACCCAACCACAACACCTTGCAAGCCCTAAAAGCCGACGGAAGGAACTCCGGCCTTCGAGCCGAGTCTCCAAACCCAGGGTCCCGCTCTTCCTCGCCCAAACAGAAGACCTACAGTTCGGGCAGGTCAAGTCCCTCTGGTAACACTTCCCCACGGTCTTCCTCTCCACATGATAAGAACTTGCCTCTGAAAGTCAGTCCTTCCTCTAAAGCTCGACTAGACCCTCCTCGAGAGAGATCCAAATCTGACTCTTACACCCTGGACCCAGACACACTGAGAAAGAAGAAGGTGCCCCTGACAGAGCCTCTAAGAGGAAGGTCTACATCCCCCAAACCAAAGCTCCCACCCAAAGAAGGTAAAGGGGGAAGCAGCAATGCTGAAAATCGTGCCCCATCCCCACATGTTGTCCAGGAGAACCTTCACAGCGAAGTGGTGGAAGTATGCACCTCCAGTGCCCTGCTGTCTAATGATGTCAATGACGAGAATATAGATTTGCATAATGCTGAAGAAGGCTCCTCTAAAGTACATTTCAGCATTGGAAAGGCTCCAGTCAAGGAGGAAACGGAAAGCCGGTCTTCTCCTAAAGTCAGCCGCAAGACCTCTAGTAGACACGTGCGACCAAAAAAGGACAAGTCTGGTCCACTCTTTAAGGCGGAAAGTGTGCGTCTCACTGAACCTGCTAAGCAGGCCATGTCTCCCTCTGTGGCAGAATGTGCCCGAGCTGTCTTCGCAGCCTTCCTTTGGCATGAAGGCATTGTGCATGATGCCATGGCTTGTTCCTCCTTCCTGAAGTTCAACCCTGATCTCACCAAAGAGCAGGCACCCATTCGCAGCTCCCTCAGCTGCCAGCAAGGCCTAGATGAGAAGGAAAGCAAGCTGAAAAACCGTCACTCACTGGAGATCTCGTCTGCTCTCAACATGTTCAACATCTCTCCTCACGGTCCTGACATCTCCAAGATGGGCAGTATCAACAAGAACAAGGTTCTCTCCATGCTTAAAGAGCCGCCTTTACCTGAGAAGTGTGAGGATGGGAAGGGTGAGCTTGTCCCGTATGAGATGACCAGCCACTCGTCCATGAGGTCCAAGTCTCTCTTGCCCCTCACTCTTCAACACTTGGTCGCGTTTTGGGAGGACATCTCAATGGCGACTATCAAAGCAGCTACACAGAACATGATCTTCCCGAGCCCTGGTTCCAGTGCCATTCTGAAGAAGAAAGAGAATGAGAAAGATAGCAAGAAAGCTAAGAAGGAAAAGAAGAAGAAGGAGAAAGCAGAAGTGCGCCCCAGAGGGAACCTATTTGGGGAAATGGCACAGCTGGCCATGGGAGGTCCAGAAAAAGACACTATTTGTGAGCTGTGTGGAGAATCCCATCCATATCCTGTGACATACCACATGAGACAGGCCCATCCAGGTACAGCAGTGGCTTTTTATTCAGTGTATTACACCATTTAGTGAGAAAAAAAAGTGATTATTGGATGTGGAAGTCATAGAATTCAGTTGATATTCCTCTGTACTCTTTCAGGCTGTGGGCGTTACGCTGGAGGCCAGGGATATAACAGCATTGGCCACTTCTGTGGTGGGTGGGCAGGGAACTGTGGAGATGGAGGCATAGGAGGGAGCACCTGGTATCTGGTTTGCGACCGCTGCAGAGAAAAGTATCTAAGAGAGAAACAAACTGCAGCCAGAGAAAAGGTAAAGCTTAGTTTTATGAGTGTATTTATGTTTTTGCACACATGTGTACACCCACAGCTGCATATGTGAACGTTGCATGTGTACACATGTACACATTTGCACCAACAAAGACGCTGGTACAGCCAGTAGCCTGTTCACGTCTGATTATGTAACCGGTCAAAATCAACAGCCCAATCCATGTGTGCTACACTACACTGTATGTTTAAAAGTCTCCACATAATCAAATTAATGTAGCACACATTGTAGAGACATAAAGAAGAAAAGAAGTGATCTTGATGGAATGGAATGCTCTGGAGCAGAAGCATAAAGGAGAATAAACCCCTTTAGCACTAGGCAGTTAAAAAGTACAATCATGTTTTGCAATTTTCAGTACACTATTGCTTTGAATGGCATTAATGATTCAGAGCACCGAACCTTGAATCATTCTCTCGTGGCTAAATATGGTAAAATAATATATAACCTATTTTTCGCACTATAAGGCACAGCGTATTATAAGGTGTGCTATCAATGAAAGTCTATTTTCCTACATAAAGTTTACTGGATTATAAGGGTCATTTTAAGAGACACTATAAGGAACTTCTAATTCAGCAATGCTTACCGCTGGGTAGCTAACTAAGTTAAGTAAAGCTAAGCTAAGTAAACAAAACCGTAACTATAAAAAAAGACTTCAAAAGAAAGAGTTCTGGATGTTAATCTACACAGATTTCTCTCTTAAAAACATTTTGTTTGGGAAAGTAAAGCACTTCCGTTTATTTACAGTAAGCGTAGATTCACAAATTTCTTCAGCACTAAGGCTGAAGCATTAGCATTAGTGGCTAATCGCTAGCGGGTAATGCTAATGCTGCTGCAGCAGTGCTAGCCAGGGTTAGGAGCAAGCTACAGGCAGATAATACTCACCTCTGAACGGGGAAATAACAGTTAGCGGTTAATGCTACACCAGCCCCGAGTGGCTTTACTGCTCCTTAAAATCTGATTAAATTCATACATAAGACGCACTGGATTAAAAAGCGAACTGGCAATTTTTTGGGAAAATTAAAGGATTTTTAAGTGGGCTTTATAGTGCGGAAAAATACAGTACCTGTTGATAGCTACGTTTTTTTTTTGGTATTTACATGTATCTCTACGAAGAGTAAATAATCTCAACACTATTTGTAACTATTTGTAAAAATGTAAGGTTTCATGTGAGCAGGTTCTTTGTAAATGTCTAGCTGCACATATTGTCAGCCTCACTTCACTCAAAATGTTGCTTTAGCACAACAGTTGAAGTGTGGCAGATTTAAATATGTTTCCTTGTTTGGTTCAGGTGAAGCAGTCCAGGAAGAAGCCTCTGCAGGTGAAAACTCCCCGTGCTCTTCCCACCATGGAGGCTCACCAGGTGATCCGTGCCAATGCCCTGTTTCTACTGTCCCTGAGCAGCGCAGCTGAGCCCAGCATGCTGTGCCACCACCCACCCAAGCCCTTCCACACGCAGCTGCCCAGCCTCAAGGAGGGCGTTTCTGAAGACCTGCCCAACAAAATTGGCTGCCTGTATCTGCAGACCCTGGCTCGGTATTTACCATAATCCTGTTATAACTGGTTTCAACCTCATTTCATATGTGCTCAAAACGTGAAATGGTATTTGATGCAGGCTTGACCATTTCTGTTGATGTGTTCTGTTGCAGACAACACACAGAGAATTTTGGAGCATACCAGGATGAAAATCTGTTTCAGGATGAGATGCGCTACTTGAGATCGACTTCAGTTCCAGCTCCTTATATTTCTGTCACACCCGACGCTTGCCCTAATGTTTTTGAAGAACCGGAGAGTAACATGAAGTCTATGCCTCCTAGGTAAAAGCCTTTAGTGCATTTTGGGTAATTTTACTGCATGAGGGAGAGATGAACTTTTGATTTAACCTTGTTTTTTCTCTTTACTCTTTGCTTTGTTAGTCTGGAGACCAGCCCTATCACAGACAGTGACACAGCCAAGAGGACAGTGTTCCAGCGCTCTTACTCTGTGGTGGCTTCTGAGTATGACAAACAGCACTCCGCCTCTCCAGCACGAGTGAAGGCCGTGCCCAGACGGAGAGTACACAGTGGAGATGCCGGTGTGTTTAACTCAATGGCATATCCATCCAAATTATCACTATTTTATAAACAAATATTTATTTCATTTTTTTTATTTGCCATCTACATCATGCCACAAAATATCTTTGAACTGTTTTAATAGAGAGAATAGGAGTTTTTTTAATGTATTTTGACTGGTTATGATTTTAATACTGCCTTTGCCAGAGTAACTGTCTTACCAATCCAAGGAAGGTTTTTTTTTTTTTTTTTTTTTTTGGAGTTTGGAGCTTTGCTGTGATTTCAGCATCAAGAGAGTTATTGAGATCAGGATATTGTATGATCGCCACCCCAACTCACAGACAACTTCTTAGCTTATCTGCACAGCTCACTGCTTGGAGGGGGGGGGGGGGCTTTATACTGCTCTAGCACACTCCTGACATTGTTACAATAGATTAATATTTTCCCTGCTGTGTTGTTAGTTCTTAATAGGAAATAGAAGGTGTGTTTGCATTTGCATCAATCCAATATCATTAATCCAGTATCAGGTAGCTAAATGCATTCATTAGAAGAGTGGTGCCCAAATTTTGTTCACATATGGAGTATCTATATTTGTGCAAACTACCTCAGATGTGAATCTAATTGTAGCCAACCTGTAAGACAGAAAAGTAAGAACAAACTCCCAGTTAATACCCTTGATTTGGGAAGAAAAATTACATGGGCAGGTTTCTGTAAGTTTCTGTTTCTTTCACATTATATAGGGCTAGCTGTTTTAGTTCTCCAGTTGGATCATGGCTTGCATATGGCTTGAGTATTATTGTATTCTAGTTTGACATCTACGTTTTAGTGGACACTTAGTGATGTGGACATATTGTGATAAATAAATGTGACTTTTAAATCATTTTAAGCATCAAGTAAACCGTGTTCCTTTTTCTATAGAAGTGGGCTCATCGCTACTGCGGCATCCCTCTCCTGAGCTGTCTCGTCTGATCTCGGCCCATGGCTCCCTTAGTAAGGGTGAGAGGAATTTCCAGTGGCCTGTCCTTGCGTTTGTCATTCAGCACCATGACCTGGAAGGCCTAGAAGTTGCCATGAAGCATGCTCTGCGTAAATCAGCATGCAGAGTGTTTGCTATGGAGGTTAGTGATGACTGGTCACTTACTTTGCAAATAGTGTTTGCAAGCTGTTCCTATTCATGCCTTCACATTATACACTCCAATACACCAGTACATGATGTTGATTCTCTGTTGTCTCTTGTCAGGCATTTAATTGGCTGCTATGTAACGTGATTCAGACCACGTCTCTCCATGACATCCTCTGGCACTTTGTTGCTTCTCTTACTCCATCGCCCAATGAGCCAGAAGAGGAAGAGGAGGAGGACAACAAAGGGAACAAAGAGATTGTGGAACAGGTGAGGCACATAATTCAAGCATCAGCAGTTCTCAATTCACTGTTACATATTTTCTTCACAATACAAAATGAGGTATTGTGGCATTGTCCTAATTGCTGCATTGTCTGTGGCAGGAGAAGGATTTAGGAGTGTGTGAGCATCCGCTCTCTGACATTGTCATTGCTGGAGAGGCAGCACACCCACTGCCCCACACTTTCCACCGGCTCCTACAGACCATCTCTGATCTGATGATGTCACTACCCAGTGGAAGCTCCCTCCAACAAATGGCCCTACGGTAACTGACCCTTCCCTTCATGTGATTAGTATATCTGTTGGATCTTTAAAATATTTCAGCCACATGCGTTTACTCTTAGTAGACATAGAGATGGCGGCGCGTTAACACGCAGCGGCCACTCCGGGTCCGTTAAATGGTGCTTTTGTGTTACTATTTGTCGTTTTTTCCGTTTATTTCCTGCAAATATGTGCATCGGAACACCCGTGCACATGTTCTACCACCGCCAGACCCTGCTACAGTGGAGAAACCAGCCAGAAAACACGCTACCGGACGAGGTTCTGCAGACGCTACTTGAGCTTAGCCTGCTAAGAGACCCAGGCCGCCAGCCCGCGGTGTTTCCTGACACCGGAGCCCAGCGGAAGTGCCATCGCAAGCGGTGCGAGCGTAAGCGGAAGCGCGGAAAGAGAGCCGGGATCCGCGCGAGGCTAAAGGCTAGTCCTAGCCGGCCGGCTATACCATCGCTCTTTCTTGCAAACGTCTGTTCCCTTGACAATAAACTGGACTACATCCGACTCCAGCGAACTACCCAGCGTGAGTTCAGAGACTGCTGTGTTTTGGTTTTTGTGGAATCATGGCTTAACGACAACATTCCGGATAGCGCCATTCAGCTAGCCGGGCTAACCGCGTTCAGAGCCGATAGAAGCGCGGCTCTATCCGGGAAGACCCGCGGTGGAGGCGTGTGTGTTTACATCAACACGGAATGGTGTAACAACGCTGTGATTGTCGCCAAACACTGCTCTCCGCTGGTGGAGTTCCTGATAGTCAAGTGCAGACCTTTTTATTTAGTACGGGAGTTCTCCGCCGTGCTAATAGCTGCTGTCTACATTCCACCCAGCGCTAGCATTGGTGCTAATGCCAAAGAGGCTCTGTGTTAACTCTATCGGACTATCAGCGATCTGCAAAACAAACACCCAGACGGACTGTTTATTATCGCCGGAGATTTCAACCACGCAAATCTCAAGTCAGTGCTCCCTAAATTCCACCAACATGTGAACTTTGCAACGAGAGGAGCGAGCGGGTTGGATCTTGTTTACACAAACATCCCCAGCGCGTACCGGGCGGAGCCCCGCCCCCACCTCGCTTTCTCGGATCACATGTGTGTGTGGCTGACTCCAACATACACACCACTCATCAGGCGCTCCAGACCAGTTCAGAAGCAGGTGAAAACCTGGCCGGCAGGCTCCATCTCTGCCCTTCAGGACTGTTTAGGGAGGCTGCTACTGAAGGCGATTCTGTTGATTTGGAGGAGTATGCAGCATCAGTCACTGGCTACATCAGCAAGTGTATTGATGATGTCACTGTCTCCAAGACCATCACCACACGCCCAAACCAGAAGCCTTGGATGACTGCTGAGGTACGTGCGCTGCTGAGGACCCGCGACTCCGCCTTCAGAGTGGGTGACAAGGTGGCCCTGAGGAAAGCGAGAGCCGACCTGTCAAGAGCTATCAGACTGGCAAAGCGCGCACACGCCCAGAGAATCCACAGCCACTTCAAGGACACGGGTGACGCGCGGCGCATGTGGCAGGGCATCCAGGCAATCACCAACTACAGGACAATGCCACCGTCCTGTGAACGTGATTCCTCCCTCCCTGATGCCCTAAACAACTTTTATGCACGGTTTGAGGCACAAAACAACACGATGGCGAGAAAGACCATGCCCAAGCCGGACGAGCAGGTGTTGTGCCTAACTGCAGTGGATGTGAGGAACACTCTGCGCACAGTCAACCCACAAAAAGCTGCAGGACCAGACAACATCCCCGGCAGAGTGCTCAGGGAGTGCGCAGACCAGCTGACAGATGTTCTCACGGACATCTTCAACATCTCCCTGTGCAGCGCCACTGTCCCAACGTGCCTCAAGTCCACCACCATCGTCCCCGTGCCGAAGAAGTCCACAGTGTCCTGCCTCAATGACTACCGTCCCGTTGCACTTACACCCATCATCATGAAGTGCTTCGAGAGGCTAGTCATGAGGAACATAAAGACACAACTGCCCTCTTCACTGGACCCCCTGCAGTTTGCGTATCGTCCCAATCGCTCCACGGACGATGCCATCACCACCACCCTTCATCTCTCCCTCACCCACCTGGAGAAGAAGGACACTTACGTCAGAATGCTGTTTATAGACTTCAGTTCAGCATTCAACACCATCATCCCACAGAACCTCACCAGGAAGCTAAGCTCGCTCGGCCTCAACACCCCCCTCTGCAACTGGATCCTGGACTTTCTGACGGGGAGACCCCAGTCAGTCCGGTTCGGGGGCAGCACCTCCAGCACCGTCACACTGAACACGGGGGCCCCCCAGGGCAGTGACCTAAGTCCTCTGCTGTTCACCCTGCTGACTCATGACTGTGCTGCAAAACACAGTTCTAACAGCTTTATCAAGTTCGCCGATGATACAACCGTGCTGGGTCTCATCACCAAAGGCGACGAGTCAGCATACAGAGAGTAGGTGCAGCGGCTGACAGACTGGTGTACAGTCAACAACCTTCACCTGAATGTGGACAAGACAAAGGAAATGGTTGTTGACTTCAGGAGAGCACAACACACCCACTCTCCACTCAACATCGACGGGTCCTCTGTGGAGATTGTTAAGAGCACCAAGTTCCTTGGTGTCCACTTAGCAGATAACCTCACCTGGACCCTGAACACCAGCTCTACAGCCAAGAAAGCCCAGCAGCGTCTCTACTTCCTCCGGAAGCTGAGAAAGGCCCGTCTCCCTCCACCCATCCTCACACTCTTCTATAGAGGGACCATTGAGAGCATCTTGAGCAGCTGCATCACTGCCTGGTTTGGGACCTGCACCGTCTCTGACCGCAAGACCCTCCAGCGTATTGTGAGGACAGCTGAGAGGATCATCGGCGTCTCTCTCCCCTCCATCACGGACATTTACACCACCCGCAGCATCCGCAAAGCAACCAGCATTGTGAATGACCCCACTCATCCCTCACACGAACTGTTCTCCCTCTTGCCTTCGGGAAGAAGGTACCGCAGCATCCGGTCCAGCACGACCAGATTCTGCAACAGCTTCTACCCCCAAGCCATCAGACTCCTCAACTGCAGAGACTGAACTGATGGTTTTTCTGTACATGCACACACACTCTTACCCCACTTACCCCAGAAAATGGAAAGCACTAAAAACCCTACTACCTCACTGGACTCTATTGCACACTGTGTAATAGAGTAATTACTACCTCACCTGGTCTTTTTTGCACACTGCAAAATTTGCACCCTGTCTTGTTATTTATTATTCTTTGTCTGTATTGTGTTGTATTGTCTGTCTGCACTTTTGTACTGTTGCACTATTGTTCTGTCTACACTGTGTTTATGTGCACCATGGTCCTTGGAGGAACGTTTCACTGTGTACTCTGTATATAGCTGAAATGACAATAAAAACCACTTTGACTTTGACTTTGACTAAAATCTGATAACTGGTGTTTGGGTTGTACTGGGAGGAGTTTTGGTTGTTAAATCCATCTTGGAGCGTATACCCTCTATAACACGACTCAGATTTAAATGGTTAAATCTGTATCTGTTTCATATATACTTTGGGTATAAATGGGGTTAATGCAAGACATATAATTAATAAAATGTAAAAATATTCAATAGGTGCTGGAGCCTGAAATTCAAGCAGTCAGACCACCAGTTTCTGCATCAGAGTAACGTTTTCCATCACATCAACAACATACTTTCCAAATCGGATGATGGGGACAGTGAGGAGAGCTTCAACATCAGTGTGCAATCAGGATATGAAGCCATCAATCAGGTTTTATTTTTGTATTTTTCATAGTAATCTTTTTAGTATATAATTAAATATAATCTAGTGAAATGACATCATCTTCAACTTAATAATTTTGAATAAATATGTTTAGTTAAATCAAATGCTGACCTTAATCAAATATAAACATTTATGTCCTTCACCCCTCTAACAATGTTTGTTATGCTGTTTTTTTTGTATTTCTTTACACACAGGAGCTGTGTGTGGTAACCTGCTTGAAGGACTTGACCAGTGTGGTGGACCTGAAAACATCCAGTCGTCCAGCCATGATTGGCAGCCTGACAGATGGTTCTACTGAGACTTTTTGGGAGTCCGGAGACGAGGACAAGAACAAGACTAAGAATATCACCATCAGCTGTGTGAAAGGCATCAATGCCTCTTATGTGTCTGTGCATGTAGACAACTCTCGTGACATTGGGGTGAGTTTGGGACTTGGGAATGGTTTTTGTGTTATCACCTATTTCACAACGTTTGCGTAACATGAAATATAACATCTGTACATCCAAAGTGTATAATTGTGTTCTGTTTCTATTTTTATTTTTTATTTTTTGCTTTCGTTAGAACAAAGTCACATCGATGACGTTCCTCTGTGGAAAGGCTGTAGAAGACCTTTGTAGGATAAAACAGGTATATATTTTTTAAACATAACAACATATTAAATGTACTATAATAGCAGGCTTAAAGACCTGTCCTAGACCATCCATCCATCCTTTCACACACCAGTCCTCTGAATCTACCCATCTATCTATCCATCCATCCTTTCACACACCAGTCCTCCCAATTTATCCATCCATCCATCCTCTCACACACCAGTCCTCCCAATCCATCCATCCTCTCACACACCAGTCCTCCCAATCCATCCATCCATCCATCCATCCTCTCACTCACCAGTCCTCCCAATCTACCCATCCATTTGTCCATCCGGTCACCCATCCATCCAACCATATCTGGGAAAAAAAAGTCAGTTATTTCATATCATGTCTTTGTCCTTGTAATATGCATGAAAATGCTGGTAGTAATAATGATTTGACCATATCACATTATCTTTTGGCTTTCTCAGTCTTTTATTCAGTGATAATGTTTGTTTTTTCAGGTTGACCTGGACTCAAGACACATGGGTTGGGTGACCAGTGAGTTGCCTGGAGGAGATCATCATGTGATCAAGATCGAAATGAAGGGTCCTGAAAACACACTGAGAGTCAGACAGGTTAAAGTGCTTGGCTGGAAGGAGGGGGAGAGCATCAAGATAGCCGGACAGATCTCTGCCAGTGTGGCTCAACAAAAGAACTGTGAAGCCGAGACATTGCGGGTGTTCCGTCTGATCACATCACAGGTTTGTGTTTAGATAATAACTAGACAAAAAAAAAATCTAAACTTTATAAACTGTAAAATAATAGATAATAGATCTTGAATAGATATACAGGGTTCATCTGGACATGAAAAAATATCAATTTCCAGGCTTGGATAAGTTTTGGAAAAATAAAAACACCCAGAAAATTGTGGAAAAGTCAAGGAAATTTAGTCTACAAATTTCGTCAGAGAAAATCTATTTTGAGCTTACAAATCGACAGCTCAGACAGTGTGTCAACATTTTTATCAGATTCATTTTGGGCCTATTATAATCAATTTTTTTAGTTGATTTTTGTTTTTACTGTCCATGTCTGCACTGATATTTAAAAAAGCGTATAGTCATGAAAATGGAAAAGTCATGATAAATTATGGAAATTTACTGGTTAAAAAGTGTATGAACCCTGAATATAGAAATTGTCATTTTTCTAGGTGTTTGGGAAACTGATTTGTGGGGATGCTGAACCTACTCCAGAGCAGGAGGAGAAGAACCTGTTGTCATCCCCTGAGGGTGAAGATAAGGTCAGCATCACAGTCTGCCATAATGTCTAATTGACAGATCTAAAAGCCAGTGTCTGCTTGTGTGTTAATTTTTTTATGTTGATTTTTTCTCAGGCACCATCTGATGCTGACTTGAAAGAACACATGGTTGGCATCATCTTCAGCAGAAGCAAGCTCACGAATCTGCAGAAACAGGTACAAGATCATGTTAATGGCTAGAAAGTCAATGTCTGTGTATTATAACCCATAATCAGAAATTGCTAATTCTCTTCCATTTTTTTTTTTTTTGCCTTCAGGTTTGTGCCCACATTGTTCAGGCCATTCGCATGGAGGCTACACGTGTGCGGGAGGAGTGGGAGCATGCCATCTCCAGCAAAGAAAATGCCAACTCCCAGCCTAGTGATGATGACGCCTCTTCAGATGCATACTGCTTTGAGTTGTTATCCATGGTGCTTGCCCTGAGTGGATCTAATGTGGGCAGGCAGTATTTGGCTCAGCAGCTCACCTTACTGCAGGATCTGTTCTCACTCCTTCACACAGCCTCACCACGTGTCCAGAGACAGGTGTGTCTGGGTTACTTTACCTCTCACTCTAAACCTAGCATACCGTATTTTTCGGACTATAAGGCGCACTTAAAAACTTTTAATTTTCACAAAAATTGACAGTGCGTCTTATAATACGGTGCGCCTTTTGTATGGATTTTACTCGTCAGGTTGTAAGGAGCAGTAAACACACACTCCGTGCAGCGTTATAGAGAGTTTCAGTGCTATACAGAGTCCAGAGCCGTGCAGCTCCGAGGCTGAGCAGCAATAGCATTAGCTAGATGCTAACCGCTAAGCTAGCTAGCTTATTCACTGAGATCAGTATTATCTAAATTTTACTCGTCAGGTTGTAAGGAGCAGTAAACACACACTCCGTGCAGCGTTATACAGAGTTTCAGTGCTATACAGAGTCCAGAGCCGTGCAGCTCTGAGGCTGAGCAGCAATAGCATTAGCTAGATGCTAACCGCTAAGCTAGCTAGCTTATTCACTGAGATCAGTATTATCTAAATTTTACTCGTCAGGTTGTAAGGAGCAGTAAACACACACTCCGTGCAGCGTTATACAGAGTTTCAGTGCTATACAAAGTCCAGAGCCATGCAGCTCCGAGGCTGGAGCAGCAAATAGCATTAGCTAGCTTATTCACTGTTCAGAGATCAGTATTATCTAAATTTTACCCGTCAGGTGTAAGGAGCAGTAAACACACACTCCGGTGCAGAGCCGTGCCGCTCCGAGGCTGGAGCAGCAATAAATAGCATTAGCTAGATGCTAACCGCTTAGCTAGCTAGCTTTTTCACTGTTCAGAGATCAGTATTTTCTAAATTTAGCACTTTTAATACTGCTGGAGCAGTATTATTAGAGTTAGATGCTAATCGCTAAGCGTTCACCGTTCAGAGGTGAGTTATCGGCCTGTAAGTCTGTGCTGCTTTGCCTGGCTAGCATTAGCTAGATGCTAAGCGCTAACTCTCTCAGAGGTGAGTTTTATCAGCCTGTAATCTGCTTGTTTACCGTGTTAAAACAAGCTACGGGGGACGAATCGCTAGCTAATATCTCACTGTCTTACCAGAACACGCAGGATTACTCAGTGTAACGCTGTCGTTTAAGTTTGGGTTAACTTTACTAGTTTAGGTGACTAGCTAGCGTGCTAGCGGATAGCTATGCTAACGCTGGTGCAGCAAGCCTTAGTGGACATCTGGAAATCTAAGCTTACTGTAAATAAACTGAAGCACGTTACTCACCCAAATAAACAGTTTTCAGGAGAGGAATCTGTGTAGATTAATATCCAGCACTCGTTTGACTTTGAAAGAGCTATATTTTGTATACTGAGACACTCCACCGGCAAGCGACCACCCCCGGTGGGGGAAGGGAAACATGGCGCCACCCCTGTTCACTTTGATATAGGCACCCTTTCTAGTGTCACTTAACGCGCCTTATAATGCGATGCGCCCTATGTATGGAAAAATAGCAGAAAATAGGCGTTCTTTGATAGTGCGTCTTATAATACGGTGCGCCTTATAGTTCGAAAAATACTGTAGTTAATTTTTAGGATTAATAACCTTGTGCTCCACACAGGTTACCTCCCTGCTCAGACGGGTCCTTCCTGAGGTGACTCCTGTGCGCTTGGCCAGTGTAATTGGGGTGAAGGCATTGCCACCAGCAGATATCAGTGATATCATCCACTCCACAGAGAAGGGTGACTGGAACAAGCTGGGAATCCTAGACATGTTCCTGGGCTGCATTGCTAAAGCCCTCACTGTACAGCTGAAGGCCAAAGGTACAACCATTGTTGGCACAGCTGGAATGGCAGCAGGCAAGGGTGTCACAACAGTCACATTGCCAATGATTTTCAACTCGAGGTAAGTCTTGAATTTCTGCAACAATCTAAAAATGTACTAATTTCTTTGATCTTCACATGAGTAAAGCTCTTTTTTACGTTACCCTCTCTGTCTTTATTTTTTGTTTAGTTACATCCGACGAGGAGAAAGTCACTGGTGGATGAAGGGCTCAACCCCTCCTCAGATTGCTGAGATTATCATTAAGCTGGTTAAGGATATGGCTGCTGTTAGTATTTCATCTTAAAATAATCTTTTTTTTCCCACACCTGTCAGTTCAAAGGTGGAAGTAAAAAAATTAAGGGCTTGTTTTTTTTCTTTACAGGGTCATCTCTCAGATGCCTGGTCTAGAGTGACCAAGAATGCCATTGCTGAAACCATTATTGCTCTCACTAAGATGGAGGAGGAGCACCGCTCACCAGTGCGATGCATCGCTACCACGCGGGTATGACTAAGCTTTTCATTACTCAGTCCATTCTGTTCCACTTGAGTACAGGTCAGATTAGCTGGTGTTCTTTAGCAAATCTGGCCGCTGAGCTGTAAAGCATGGGCTGGGTTGAATGACCTGCTCAGAGATTTTGTGTAAGGCAGATTTATACTCCCGTCACGCACAAAAATGTACGTCTGTTTCAAACAATGTACATATATCTATGTGCCCTGTATGCTACCTTTAATGTTGGTCAGAATGTCCAATAGAGGGCAGTTTAGAGTCAAAAGTTTCTGACAAAAAAAAAAAAAAAAAAAAAAAATAATGCAGAGCACAGACCGAAGGCTTCGTCCATATGTGTATTTAATGTTGATCATAAATCATCCTTTACCCTCAACAGTTCATATGTTCATTTGTAAACAGACAAATTGTAAGTTCTTAATCCCAACAAAAGGAAAGACAGACAGCTACACAGTAAATCTAATGTCATCATACAAATAAATCTGATGTATTTCTAATATTTCTATACAGCTTTGGCTGGCTCTTGCCTCTCTGTGTGTGCTGGATCAGGACCACGTGGACCGGCTCTCCTCAGGCCGCTGGATGGGCAAAGATGGCCAGCAAAAACAGATGGTACAGAGCCCCTAACAAGCCCCTGTGGGGACAAAAATGAGCTATAAATATACACATTTAACTTATAGGTTTTGCTGCAGGAAAACTGGCTCCTTACCCTCATTTACATGTGTTCACAGCCTATGTGTGATAACCATGATGATGGAGAAACCGCTGCCATCATCCTGTGTAACGTGTGTGGAAATCTGTGCACTGACTGTGACCGCTTCCTCCACCTGCACCGCCGCACACGCTCCCATCAGCGACAGGTATGCACTTGTTCATGCTAGAGCTGTGCAAAAGGGACATGATCAGAACTCCATGAGTACAAACACTGTTAAAAACATACATGATGCATGATGCTATCAGCTAGTTTGCTTTAATGATTATCCAAAATATTTTGCAGCTCTACACATAATACACTAAATACATATTGAAATTTGCAATAGATCAAACATTGATTTTAACCACAACAACCACATAAAAACAGTAAGGGTAAACATACAGTACTCATTGAACATTGCGTGTCCATTCTATCACTGTTTATTTTCAAATCTAAACTAAATCTTGTGAAACTACTGAGCATCATATTGTTCTGATTGCTGTTGGCAGGTGTTTAAGGAGGAAGAGGAGGCTATCAAGGTTGATCTACATGAAGGCTGTGGAAGGACCAAACTCTTCTGGCTCATGGCCCTGGCAGACTCAAAGACAATGAAGGCCATGGTGGAGTTTAGAGAACACACAGGTAAGTTAACCTAGTTCTAAGTCCTGGAGGAAATACAGTAAGTGTCTTGATGTATTCTTGTGTAGTTAATTGTTTATGGTTCCTCTTATGGCCATGACACTCTCCATGTGCATCTCTCAGGTAAACCTGCTTCAAGCAGTTCAGATGCCTGCCGCTTCTGCGGCACCAGGAACGGCACAGAGTTGTCTGCTGTGGGAAGCGTGTGCTCGGACCCAGACTGCCAGGTACAAAAGCTTTTTGGTCCTTGAAAAGTGTACACATTGTATGCATAGTGTAAGAGAGAGCATAGCACAAACTAATGCTACATTATTTAATTGGTCTTTTCATGTTGTTAAAAGTTATAGATTTTTGACTTTTCCTCTTATAGTGTCATTTATAAATTGTTGACAGTAGATATGTTACAATTAATTAGCGCCAATTTCAGAAATCACATCTAGGGCCAGGCAGTAAGTCATAAAGATCAATATATTCTGAACTGATTATGTTTAAGCAATAGACCACGAGAGGGAGTGTGTTACTGCGAATAACATCACATAGATCATCACAGCTGTGATGTTATTCGCGATAACACACGACCTCAGGTGTTCTATTGCTTTTATACAAGTTTTTTTTTTTTTTCCAAAATGAATAAAGAAAATAAATCAAAGAACCTTAAGAAATCCTGAATAAATGCTTTAATATGGACTGTGCCTTCCGCCATAAAATAGTTCCACAACAACAGTAACAGTCTGTATAAACCCTACACCGTTTTGTAGTTACAGTTCTAACACCACGAACATTAGCTTGAAATCAAAATTGGGAATAAGCGAAAATGGTAAACGTTAGGACCGTTAGCTAGCCGGCTGGACTGTGGTTAGGTAAGTGTAGCTTGCTTTAGCTCAGCATTAACTTAGCTTAGCCTGGCCTGGCTGGTTACCGTTCTGGCTGTCAGACAACATTAGCCGAGGTGATTTTCTTTCCCTTTTTTCCCCACAAAAGACGATCCAGCGCTGCAGGCAAGCGTGCCTTGGCTGGGCGGTAGCTAATGCTGCTGCCGCTGCTGCCGCTGGAGGTGATGATTCAAAACTGTCCTGTGTGTATACGCTGTTACTCGGCAACGCATCTGCGCAGTGATACAGATTTAGTGTGAGAAGGCTGTGATGTTATCACAAATATCAGCACGGCTAGAACACTTCTCAACCAATCAGATTGTGAGGTCGGAACTAACTCCTGAGCAGGTTACCCTAAGAAAATTGTTTAGTTTCTGCAGGAATGACACTCAAAATACACTCTAGTGCAAACTATGTAACATAAACATCTTAATTAAAGGAGCTGCATGTCTTTCACCACAGCAGCACACTCACATGCTATGCTTTTGTGTTTGCAGGAGTATTCAAAACTTGCCTGCAGTAAGACCCATGGCTGTGGTCACCCTTGTGGTGGGGTGAAGAATGAGGACCTGTGTTTGCCCTGCCTTCATGGTTGTGACAAAAGCACTGGCTGTCTCAAACAAGATGCTGATGACATGTGCATGATCTGTTTCACTGAGGCTCTATCTGCTGCTCCTGCTGTCCAGGTACTGAATATCTTGTGAAGGAAACAACTGTGGTCACAGAACTAGCATCTGGGTCATTACTGTTTATAAAGTCACTGTGTTTTATAAACTGTACTGTAGGTCTTACATCTTTGTTGTCTTTTTTCAGCTGGACTGCAGCCATGTGTTCCATCTCCAGTGCACACGCAGAGTCCTGGAGAACCGCTGGTTAGGGCCTAGGATTACATTTGGGTTCATGTCTTGCCCTATCTGTAAGGTATGTGGTATGATATAAATATAAACCCCTAAGTGCTGCAGATGTTTTGCAATTTGTACTCTTTGGCAATGCTTATGATATTATGTGTGTTTATCTTCTAGAACAAAATTAACCATTCAGTGATCAAAGATCTGCTGGATCCTATTAAAGAGCTCTATGAAGATGTAAGGAGAAAAGCTTTAATGAGACTGGAATATGAGGGCCTGCACAAGAGTGAGGCCATCACAACGGCTGGAGCCCGCTTTTACAATGACCCTGCTGGATTTGCTATGAATAGATATGCTTATTATGTTTGCTACAAGTGCAAAAAGGTGAGCTACTCATGAATCCACTTATTTTGCCATTTAAAACTGTAGTTTTATTGTTTTGGCTGACATATGAGCTGAATATTGACTGTTCTGCAGGCCTATTTTGGGGGAGAGGCACGCTGTGATGCAGAGGCAGGACAGGGCGATGACTACGACCCCAGTGAGCTCATCTGTGGAGCATGCTCAGATGTGTCCAGAGCACAGGTTTGTGAAAAAAAGTGTTGTTCAGAATAATGTGATGTTTAAAAGCCTTTGAGTAATTTTACTGAATGGTGCTTACTTTAACTTAAAGAAGAGCTCCAGTGTGAAAATGACTTGAGGTGTAGTGACTAACAAACTGTTGTCAAATAGCCCACCTTCTTTCCCCCTTAGCATTATAAAATGCAGCCCTTTTAGCTTAAGCTCCCCACAGGCTTACAATGCTATCTATATGGGTATAGCATTGCCCATGCATAGAACAACTAATTGATTAAATAGCTTAAAATTGATTATTTAAATAGTTTAATAATCTAGTAATAATAGATTAATAATTTAATAATCAGTTAGTTGGGTCTTATAGCTTGTATCTTGATTTTTAATAATGGTAGGTTGTGTGTTCCTTGTACAATTATATTAGTTCTCAAAAATGTTCATACCTAAACAATTATATGAATAAATTTATTTACTTTTTATTTGAGTAATAATTGATAGATTAATCGATTATCAAAACAATCGCTACTTGCAGCCCTACCCAAAGTAGCTCCACACTTTACTGGTAAAATTCTGAGGGCCCTGACATTTTAAACAAGGCACTGAAATGTTTAAAATAGTTCTTTGGGTGCCGCCATCTTGACATTAAGACTGTACGTTCACTGACAAGTCACTCGGTAGTAAAACCTTTTGAGCTTGTATTTTGGAGTGCTGGGGGTGAGTGGAGGTGGGCTATTCAACAAAAGTTTGTACTCATCATGTTTCACTACAACCCAAGTTCGTTTTACACCAGAGTTCTTAATTGAGCCAGTAAATACATTTATTTTACTGCAGCATTTTAAAATAAGAAGTTGTCTGAAGAGTGCAAATTTGCATAAGTCTCTATGATTTAAAGGAGAGCTCTTCACTGCCTCCTCAGAGCCAGGCATCTATGGCTAGCTCTGTGGAGGCAGTGTTGAGCTCTCCTTTCAAGTCAGATAAACAGATCCCAGGCTTGTCCACAAATATTTATACTATACTATACTAACAACAACGTTTGATATTTCTATATATTTTTAACTATGAATTAACATTGGTAGTTTTCTGAAAGTGAAACAGTCCTCAAAAATTTCACCGCGTTTACATCATTATAAATTGGTTGAGTGAGGAGTGTTGCACTTTAAGGACACTTTTACCACTGTTAATTAATTAAATCTAACCCCACCCCTCCATCTATTATATTAAGAAGAGTTTCTGTTTTTGCAGATGTGCTCAAAACATGGGACAGACTTTCTTGAGTACAAATGCCGTTACTGCTGTTCCGTGGCTGTGTTCTTTTGCTTTGGGACCACACACTTCTGTAACGCCTGCCACGATGACTTCCAGAGAATGACCAGTGTCCCCAAAGAGGAGCTGCCCCATTGTCCAGCTGGTAAATTTGAGTCCATATATGTGGAAAAATACGCTGTATACCCTCACTTCTAATGAATAGGGAAGCATAAGCCTGGTGTCCAGATATTCAGTCATTTTTTTCTTTCCTTTGACAGGTCCTAAAGGTAAACAGCTGGAGGGGAGTGAGTGTCCCTTACACGTTGTGCATCCTCCCACTGGCGAGGAGTTTGCGCTGGGTTGTGGTGTGTGCAGAAATGCTCATACTTTCTAAACCACTGGGCCCAGTTTGACTCCCTCTTCGAGTCCCTTGTTTACCTGTCCTGCTAAAACGGCAGACTCCCGCATTTGCCCAGCCTGTGAGCAATTCGCCCTGGATGTCTGGCTCTGAGGAGCGATGCAGCGATGAGGCGCTGTGCTTCAGGATTCGAACGGTCTGTCTTGATGGACCCTGAAGAGTATAGGAAAGTAAAAAGAAAAGCTATGGAGAAAACTTTGTGACGTGTTTGCATGCAGCCGTTGTAACCCTCGGCTCCCATAAACGTTGCACACCACCCGATCACTGAAGTGTAACAATATGTAAACTGACTCTCTTTCGTAATTCTGTACAGTATTCTCCACTATTGAGTGCATCATTGCTTGGCAGAAAAGATTCCGGTAAGATTATATAAGTGAACTGTCAAGAAAGTTATGTTGCGAGGAAAATAGTGTACAATTTATCTAATCTTGTATATAATGATAGTATCCAAAATAGGTGTATTCAGATGTTGCTACTTTACACTTCAGTTTTGTTTGATATTCTGGGTTTTGTTTCGAGCCAGAACTTTTAATGAAGTGCAATACTGGGTGTGCCTCCTATCTTGCAGCTGTAAACATATGGAATGTATGTCAATAAAAGCCACTGTACATTTTTATACAGTGATACACACCGTTGTGTTTTCCCCTGGCAATTATATCATCATCTCTATGCTCAGAAAACTTCAATGGGCCTACGTCTGACATGTCTGAGGGTCAGTGTGAACCCCTTTCAACTCCGCAATGATATAATGTGGTACAAACCTTTTTTTCTGTCTTTTCAAAAATGTTAAAAGGTGAGTATGTTCTACCATTGTATTGTAAGAACAACACAGAAATCTTTGGGCTGGGGCCAGTCTTCACACCAAAAAAAATATATATATATAGAAATTGTGAATCTTTTGGAAGTGTGAGAATGTGTGGAAGTGTGATGAACAGCTGCTGTAAAAGAAGAAAAAACTGCTAATTGTAAATCTGCTCTGTATTATCTGTGGTGGATAGAGTTGAATGGTAATAAACCAGATTCTCTGTTCTGCAAGGTACATAACAAAGGTGTCTTGTGGTCTTTTTCTCCTCCTTAATACAACAGCTATTATTCATTTTCAGGAAAGGGTCCCCTTTGCGAAGACAAAAGTGGCAGTTATTTAACCAGGGCTGGACTGAAACAACAACAACAAAAAAAACAACATCCTGGCATTTTTGGCTTCTCATAATACGTAGAAAACAACTGCATAGTATTTATGTACGTTTTCCTGAAAGTAATGTATTTTACTATTATCCCAAAGCCAACTCTAATGAGATGTGTGTATATACATGTTTACTCACTTGACTGGGGAAAACAATTATATGAGCATCCATGTACACCAGAACATCCTAGACAGGAACAGGATATCCTAAGGTGAGAAAGAGAGTAAAAAGGTGAGGCAGATATTTGGAATAGATTTCAGGAATATTTTATTTGTCATGGAATTACTTACCACTTTGCTTAATCTAAACTCCAGAAATAAAGCAACGTTTCACGATTGAAAGAGTAAAGGGATCCTGAAATATTAAAATAGAAACAGCTTTATGGTCTGTGTTCAGCAAGTCAGGATGCTCCACATTAATACCGAACAAAGGAAAAATAAGGCCTCCTTGAGCATAACCTGTTCTATCTTATTTAATTGGGTTCTACCTATTCAGTATCTTAAGAATTTTTTTTTTTTATAATAAACTGGATTGGGATTTGCGCATGCGTATAACCAAATAATAACTGCAAATAAAAAAAAAATGTTTCTTTGCCTTTAAACTTGTTATAAATGTAGTTGAGTTGAAGTAAAGTTGATGTAAATGTACTTAGTAAACACTGTAGTTCTAGGGCAGGGGTGTCCAAACTACGGCCCGCGGGCCATTTGCGGCCCGTTTCCTTTCTTGGAGTGGCCCGCGAGGTATTTTAGAAATATAATTAAAGTTGACCCGCTGTTAAGCAGGTTTTTATAATGTGAGATTCAAAGTTTGAACGCTAGGTGTCATAAACGGGCCAAAGAGTCTAAAAGCGGAGAGAGTGCGCATTTCTAGCGCAGAAAAACGGGCCAAAGAGTCTAAAAGCGGAGAGGGTGCGCATTTATAGCGCAGAAAAACGGACCAAAGAGTCTAAAAGCGGAGAGAGTGCGCATTTCTAGCGCAGAAAAACGGGCCAAAGAGTCTAAAAGCGGAGAGGGTGCACATTTCTAGCGCAGAAAAACGGGGTAAAAGAGTCTAAAAGCGGAGAGAGTGCGCATTTCTAGCGAGGAAAACAGGCCAAAGAGTGTAAAAGTTGCCGTAATTAAGGAGTTTAATATTAAGAGACATGAAATTAAACATCAATTTGAAAAATCTTAGTTTACACAACACTGTCAAAGATAAAGATAGTAAGTCAAGTATATTTCATTATTCAGGTATATTTCATTATTTGTTTTATTACAGAGTGTGGCCCGTGACTAGAATATATTTCTCCTTCTGGCCCCCAACAAAAAAGTGTGGACACCCCTGTTCTAGAGTGTCTATTTCAATCATAATGTACATAACATAATAATCAACAGCCTAAATATTAGTATGTTTTTAAACATCAAGGTACATTTAGAACACAATTTAAAGTCTTATTAAAGGAGAAAATAAAACTTATCAAATGACACCACTAATATCTTAAAAAAACACTTTTCATAGTGTTTTATAGTGTATTAATAGTGTATCATAGTGTATTAATCATGTATAATTTAAATTATATTACTGTAGGAATTTAGAGTAATGGGATGGCAAATATAAAAAAGTCTATTTGTTTTATATAGAACACTATTTCATAGAAGAAAATCAACTGATTATCTAACAGTAATGGGCCGCCAAACGCCATACAGTTTTGCATAAACCAAATTTTGGAGCTCAATAAAAACAGCAAATCAAAAGACACAATTAAATCCTTGAAGGACAATTTCACCATTATTAATGACATCAGGTGATATTAATGTAGCGCTTTAAAGTAACGGGACGTCAAACTTCCCATTTAAAAATTAAAAAATCCCATTTAGTTTTGCATAAACCAAAATTTGAAGTCCTTTAAAACTAAGCAAATCAAGCTCTTATCAAATGACACCATTAAATCCTTGAAGAAGCCTGTCCATATGTAAGTATCAAGTGACCTTACTGAAGAATTTTGGAGATATGTGGTGTTAGAATGGGCCTTGAAGAATGCTTCCCCTAATATTAACGACATAAGTGTTGAGTTATATTAATGTAGCATTTTTGGGCTTCAATCTTAAGAAAAAGGCTAAATTGCATAAACCAGATTTTGGACTCTTATAAAACGCACTAATCAAATCATTATCAAATAAACAATAAAATCCTTTTTTATATAATCTAAAAGTTTTTATTTATTTGGGAGATGGATTATTTCTGACAGTAATTAGTCTACGCATGTTTACAGTCTCCGCTCTCTCTCACAGCGCGCCTCGTGTTTAAACTCTTCCCATGATCCTCTGCTCACCTTCAGAACAACATCGCCATTTTCAGGCTGGGGGCGGCGGCAGATCTCCAGCGACGGATTGCGGGAATTAGGTCAGGCGGTCACGGACTGGCAGGAGCGGTCTCTTAGCAAAACATCCCCTTCACCTGGAGAACTGTGCGTGTGCTCGGGCGGAGATCGGACCTCGGGCCTCCAATGATCCGGGTCTGTGTGCTGTGGCTGTGTTTGAGTGTGGGTCCGGGCTGACCGCGGACTGAGCGCGTTTCACTGATCCAAATTCAGCCACTTCTACTCAACACAGCGGCTCAGGTAACGCTGAACTCGCTGCTGTTTATGAGATGAACAGGAGGACCCAGAGAATATGTTTTATTATAGATTTTACACATTTAGCGTTTGATATAAGACTATATGAGACTCGACACGCTCGTGCTCCCTCTGCTGAATTGATTATGTGGTTCAGTCTGGTAGCTTGTTTCAGACTGTGTGGTTAGTTAGCGTTAGCTTAGCTAATCTAGGTGCTAGGTGCTGTGTTAGCTAGACCTGCTAATTCCAGACAGTGGTGAGATTGAAAGTGCTGCACCAGCCAGTCATTCAACTTCATTCAAACTAAACATTTAGCTAGAGACACATTTAATTACATTACAGCACCACATAACCTTATGTATCATGTTAATTACAAAAAGAGTGTTTTATTTCCCCCTAGTACACAAATAATCTAAATATGTCAGTGTCACAATGACATGCAATCCATGATCTCTCCATTACTTTTAGTTTTATAACGTTACTGCTAAGCCATTTTGGAATAAGCTATATATATAGCTTATGTTCTTGCTGTCTTGTCTTTTCAAAAAACACAGTATTACCACACAGTATTAGTGTGGAGACACATCTTCTCTTTTAACTTGTTTTCTCTTTTTTATGATTTAATATTAAAGACAACAATAGCTTTAATAATAGAATTGAACTATTTTATTAGCTGTTTACTGCGTTATTCCATGTATCCCATTATTGATTTCATGTATTTAACATTAATCTAAAATGTAAAAAATAATGAAATAAAGAAATAAAGCAAAACATTGAATGAGAAGGTATTTGGTATTTGGAATCAGTTTCTCTGATTTTGCTATATATGGAATATGTTTCAAACTACCGACTACATTTCTCCCGAATTCCAAATAAAAATATTGTCATTTAGAGCATTTATTTACAGAAAATGAGAAATGGCTAAAATAACAAAACAGATGCAGAGCTTTCAGGCCTTAAATAATGCAGAAAAATAATACAAAAAAAATACAATAACCCTGGGTTTTAACCACAGTTTTCATGCATCTTGGCATGTTCTCCTCCACCGGTCTTACACACTGATTTTGGATAACTTGGTTTGATGGCTTGTGATTATCCATCTTCCTCTTGATTATATTCCAGAGGTTTTTAATTTGGTACAAGTAGAGGAACACACATTTTAGGTGGTCTCTTATTTTGTTCCAGAGCTGTATATTTGCTGAAGAACACCTCAGTGACCTGATGGATATGTATCTGGGGCTTCTGTACCGAATGAGTGTGTGATTTCTGCTAGACAAGATTTCTGCTTGTCAGATCACACAGACAATTCTAGCCATGAGAGTGAAGACCATGCTGTGCATTTAAACTTAAATCTAGCTCTTAATGACCACCATTTATCCAGGGTGATGTCTGATCAGATCATGAATTGTGTCAGTTCTTCACAGCTGTGCCATTGCATTTCAGTGCTGAAAAAATGTTTATTTATTTCTATTTTTGTTTCACCTTAGAATGAAAAGAAGATTAAGCAGAGACAAAGATGGTGGCAGCAGCTCCTGTGTGGAACTGATGGAGGTTTGCAAGAGAGCTAGATGTCCTAGTGAAAATTCGGGAGATCTGCCATCAGACTGGGCGTGGCTACCACAGGAGATACTGCTGTGCATCTTTCAGTATTTGCCGCTCCTAGATCGAGCCTTCGCTGCTCAGGTGTGTCATGGCTGGAATCAAGCCTTTCACATGCCAGAGCTCTGGAGATGCTTTGAGTTTGAACTCACCCAACCTGCAAGCTCTTATCTGAAGGCCACCCATCCGGATCTCATCAAGCAGATCATCAAGAAGCACTCTAATCATTTACAGTATGTCAGCTTTAAGGTGAGAGGTCTCAATATTTACATTAGGAGCCATTCAAAGCTATTTAGTATACCTTTAGTATAGATTGACCAGCTTAGGATCCATTCCCACTCAGCATGTAATTTATCATCCTGCCAGACTGTATATTTGCTTTAGCAGATTGCTCAGCACAATGTTGCCTTGTGATTGTTTGTTTATTTTTCACACTGTGTACTTTATAAAATACACCTCTCTAGGTGGACAGCAGTACAGAATCAGCAGAGGCAGCATGTGACATCCTCTCTCAGCTAGTAAACTGCTCACTAAAGACCCTTGGGCTCATCTCTACAGCACGTCCAAGCTTTATGGAGTTACCAAAGGTAAGCTACTGTATTATTTAAAAGAAGAAAACACGTCAAAAACATTGATGACAGTTTTCTGACTGAATCATTTTCTCTTATCATCCCCAGTCTCACTTCATCTCGGCACTGACAGTAGTGTTCGTCAACTCCAAGTCTCTTTCGTCACTTAAGATTGATGATACGCCAGTTGATGATCCATCGCTTAAGGTCCTTGTGGCCAACAACAGTGATACACTCAAACTGCTGAAGATGAGCAGTTGCCCACATGTCTCCCCTGCTGGTATGTCTTAATTGTTACTGTATTTGATTAATGCTGTGAATGAGCATATATTATTATGTCTTTTAGTCTTGTTTAGCTTATGATTTCAACTCGGGATAAACATACATAATATTGACAGTCTTATTTAATCTTGATTTGACAATTAAAATTATGTTGTGTGTGACCTATTTAATAGGTAAGTGAATAAATATGAATAAACAGTAAAGTGTTATCTTTCTGTTTTATGAATGTAAATCAGCTCACTCTTTTTAGCCACAAATCATGTGTAATCATTCACACTTAAAAGCTCTCCATAAGCACCTTCTGGTAGAATGTCACTTTGCCACACAGACATCCCACTCATGCATCTGTCAGCCATGCTTCACTTATTATAGCAATTGCAGCAATTTCTTAGTTTTACTGCAGTCCATTGTAGTATATGTATGTGGTCAATATGTGTTTATCAATATGTGATGACTGTTCTCTCTCCAGGTATCCTGTGTGTTGCTGATCAGTGCCATGGCTTGAGGGAACTGGCGCTGAATTACCACTTACTCAGCGACGAGCTCCTTATTGCACTCTCCTCTGAAAAGCATGTGCATCTGGAGCACCTTCGCATTGACGTGGTGAGTGAAAACCCTGGTCAGCAGTTCCATTCCATCAAGAAGAGCAGCTGGGATGCCATGGTCCGCCACTCTCCGAAGTTCAACCTGGTCATGTACTTCTTTCTCTATGAGGATGAATTTGGCCCCTTTTTCAGAGAGGAAATTCCAGTCACGCACCTTTATTTCGGCCGTTCAGTCAGTAAGGACGTGCTCGGCCGTGTGGGCATGAACTGTCCCCGGCTTGTTGAGCTGGTGGTCTGCGCTAATGGCCTGCGCCCGCTGGATGAGGAGCTCATTCGCATCGCTGAACGCTGCAAGCACCTGTCTGCCATCGGCCTGGGGGAGTGCGAGGTGTCTTGTAGTGCGTTTGTAGAGTTTGTAAAGATGTGTGGCCGGCGTCTCTCGCAGCTGTCCATCATGGAGGAGGTTCTCATCCCTGACCACAAGTACGGCCTGGACGACATCCACTGGGAGGTGTCCAAACACCTTGGCCGTGTCTGGTTCCCTGATATGATGCCTACCTGGTAAAACCTTTTGTAGGCCATTTCACCCCAGTCAAACATCATACACTTACATTTTCTTTTTTCTAATTTCTTTTTGGTTTCTGAGAAGAACTATGGCGATTCTCTTCATGTGTTTTGATCTTTTGAATTTATTTACACATTTAATACTAGAAATACATAATTTTGAACAGATATCAGTGAAACGCAAAAAAATTCATGCTTTTTAAAAGCATACATTTCTACATGATCAGAATCAAAAACTTCAGTAGAATTGTATTTGTGCTTGTTTTCATGAAAGACTGCAGTAATAGCTGTGTGTGTATATAAATATTGGAATATAAGCTTGTATCCAGCTCATAATGGGGAAAACTACAGTGTAGTAAAGCTTTTGTATTGTAATATTAGAGCACATAAAAAGGCCAGCATAATTTTACCATGTTAGGCTAATTAATTGTTTGTGTATTCCCACGTGTGTCTACATTTTTAGTAACTACTCTGCAACATAAATGTAGGATTTAGAAGTTTAGAAGTGTTGCTCTTTTCCATACTCTTTGTGGAATTTGTATGAATAATACAGATTTTATTTATGTATATTATTACAAATGTAATGGGGAGTAAGCTTTTGTCAACAATAATGGAGTGCTGAGGAATAACTGAGGGCTTCATGATGAATTATAATGACTTTGTCCAGAAGGTGGTGCTACTGAGCAACCATCATCTGCAGGCCAACTAATCATGTGAGGGTTTTTTTTTTTGTTTGTTTGTTTTTTTTGCTCTGCAGAAGGAAGTATGATTGGCTCATTTATGTGGCTATGTGGTGGACAGATGTCAGTTCTCCCTTTTTTTTGCTCAGAAGCACCTTTGTCATGTTTTGTAAGATAAACCTTTACAGCTTTTCTGGATTTTCTTCTTTACCAACATTCTCAGTTGTTCTTTTGAGTTTCCCCTCAAGAACATCTATCTGTCTCCATCATCCAGCTGAATGGAAGTATTAAGTTTAAAAAGATGTTCACAAAAGAGTATTTGGACATTTTAAATATTAGCTCTATCCCTATTATTTAAAATCTACTACAGTTAAGTGGAGATGCTTTTTGCACCTTACACATAACATATAATTAATTATTATAACCGGATTATTATATACACAGGGGTGATAGCGTTCCGGCGCCGCGCCGGAAATCCGGCGTAGCTTGGCTCTATAAAAAAAAATATATATATAAATAATAATAAAAAAAAAATAAATAGAGCCGGTGTTACACCGTTTTCTGTGACCGTCGGGTTTTGTGACCACAGAGGGCGCTACTTCACAGTTTCTGTTCACGGGCACGAGCGCGCTGCGTAGACTGCGTAAGCTACGCGGACTCGCTTTATTTTCTCTTTCTGCTGCTGTCGAACGATGAAAAAAGGGTGTTTACATTTTTATGTTGTCTATAAATAAAATAAATGATCTTGAACATGAACGTTTCATTATTAATTCTCTGCATTTTCACGTCGTATGAAGAAAGTAGGGGGGGGGGGGTGCACTGCAAAATACAAGCTTTTTCCCTAAACAAACCAAAACGTCAGAACCAGTAAAATATTAGATAAAACAGAAAACTGAGTAACACTAAGAAAATGTTTACTTTTATCCAATTACTTTTATGTTGAGTAGTATTGCAAAACAGAAGAAAATAGATTATCTCATACTTTACACCTGTTCTATTATGCTAAACATACATTAGATAATGTGTATCATATTTAAACTGATCTAAAAATTATTCAAATGGTAGTTATAATGCCCTATCCGATGTTAAAAGATTCCATTTTAATTCCATTTATTAAAAGGGTTAGGTTATTTTTTCATTGTTTTCTGTTATTTTGGAGACAAAATGGGCTGATACTTGATTCAACTGTAAAAATGTGCCTTTGTCAGGTCCTATCTTAAACATGAGTTATAAAGTTTTTTTTGTGAGAGTGAGGCAATCACTGGCCTTTACTCAAACTCTGACATCTGACATCAGAATATGTGACACTATTCATCTCCGTGTAAAACCAACCAAATCTTCACTCACTATTCCTTCACATTTTCAGCTTTACAAAACATTTATTACTGGACTTGATCGTAATGCTTTAGAATAGGGGTCATACTTTCTGACAGCTGGTATCAAAATATGTGACCCTATACCATCTTTATTAAATATAGTTTAAAACTTACCACATTTTCTCAGATTACTCACCATTCCTTCACCTTTTCAGCTACACAAAACATTAGTTACTGGACTTGACCATAATGCCTTAGAATAGGGGTCACACTTTCTGACAGCTGGTATCAGAATATGTGACCCTATACCATCTATACTAAATATAGTGTAAAACAAACCAAATACTGTCAGATTACTCACCATTCCTTCACCTTTTCAGCTATACAAAACATTTATTACTGGAATTGACCATAATGATTTAGAATAGGGGTCACACTTTCTGACAGCTGGTATCAGAATATGTGACCCTATACCATCTCCACATACAATAGTGTAAAACCAATAAAATCTTCTCAGATTACTCACTATTACTTCACCTTTTCAGCTATACAAAACATTTATTACTGGACTTGACCATAATGCTTTAGAATAGGGGTCACACTTTCTGACAGCTGGTATCAGAATATGTGACCCTATACCATCTTTATTAAATATAGTGTAAAACTAACCAAATCTTCTCAGATTACTCACTATTCCTTCACCTTTTCAGCTACACAAAACATTTATTACTGGACTTGACCATAATGCTTTAGAATAGGGGTCACACTTTCTGACAGCTGGTATCAGAATATGTGACCCTATACCATCTCTATTTAAAACTGTGTAAAGCTAACCACATTTTCTCAGATTACTCACTATTACTTCACCTTTTCAGCTTCACAAAATATTTATTACTGGACTTGACCATAATGATTTAGAATAGGGGTCACACTTTCTGACAGCTGGTATCAGAATATGTGACCCTATACCATCTCCACATACAATAGTGTAAAACCAATAAAATCTTCTCAGATTACTCACTATTACTTCACCTTTTCAGCTATACAAAACATTTATTACTGGACTTGACCATAATGCTTTAGAATAGGGGTCACACTTTCTGACAGCTGGTATCAAAATATGTGACCCTATGCCATCTTTATTAAATATAGTGTAAAACTAACCAAATCTTCTCAGATTACTCACTATTCCTTCACCTTTTCAGCTACACAAAACATTTATTACTGGACTTGACCATAATGATTTAGAATAGGGGTCACACTTTCTGACAGCTGGTATCAGAATATGTGACCCTATACCATCTCTATTAAATATAGTGCAAAACCAACCAAATACTGTCAGATTACTCACTATTACTTCACCTTTTCAGCTACACAAAACATTTATTACTGGACTTGACCATAATGCTTTAGAATAGGGGTCACACTTTCTGACAGCTGGTATCAAAATATGTGACCCTATGCCATCTTTATTAAATATAGTGTAAAACTAACCAAATCTTCTCAGATTACTCACTATTCCTTCACCTTTTCAGCTACACAAAACATTTATTACTGGACTTGACCATAATGATTTAGAATAGGGGTCACACTTTCTGACAGCTGGTATCAGAATATGTGACCCTATACCATCTCTATTAAATATAGTGCAAAACCAACCAAATACTGTCAGATTACTCACTATTACTTCACCTTTTCAGCTATACAAAATATTTATTACTGGACTTGACCATAATGATTTAGAATAGGGGTCACACTTTCTGACAGCTGGTATCAGAATATGTGACCCTATACCATCTCTATTAAATATAGTGCAAAACCAACCAAATACTGTCAGATTACTCACTATTACTTCACCTTTTCAGCTATACAAAACATTTATTACTGGACTTGACCATAATGCTTTAGAATAGGGGTCACACTTTCTGACAGCTGGTATCAAAATATGTGACCCTATGCCATCTTTATTAAATATAGTGTAAAACTAACCAAATCTTCTCAGATTACTCACTATTCCTTCACCTTTTCAGCTACACAAAACATTTATTACTGGACTTGACCATAATGCTTTAGAATAGGGGTCACACTTTCTGACAGCTGGTATCAGAATATGTGACCCTATACCATCTCTATTTAAAACTGTGTAAAGCTAACCACATTTTCTCAGATTACTCACTATTACTTCACCTTTTCAGCTACACAAAACATTTATTACTGGACTTGACCATAATGCTTTAGAATAGGGGTCACACTTTCTGACAGCTGGTATCAGAATATGTGACCCTATACCATCTCTATTTAAAACTGTGTAAAGCTAACCACATTTTCTCAGATTACTCACTATTACTTCACCTTTTCAGCTTCACAAAATATTTATTACTGGACTTGACCATAATGATTTAGAATAGGGGTCACACTTTCTGACAGCTGGTATCAGAATATGTGACCCTATACCATCTCCACATACAATAGTGTAAAACCAATAAAATCTTCTCAGATTACTCACTATTACTTCACCTTTTCAGCTATACAAAACATTTATTACTGGACTTGACCATAATGCTTTAGAATAGGGGTCACACTTTCTGACAGCTGGTATCAAAATATGTGACCCTATGCCATCTTTATTAAATATAGTGTAAAACTAACCAAATCTTCTCAGATTACTCACTATTCCTTCACCTTTTCAGCTACACAAAACATTTATTACTGGACTTGACCATAATGATTTAGAATAGGGGTCACACTTTCTGACAGCTGGTATCAGAATATGTGACCCTATACCATCTCTATTAAATATAGTGCAAAACCAACCAAATACTGTCAGATTACTCACTATTACTTCACCTTTTCAGCTACACAAAACATTTATTACTGGACTTGACCATAATGCTTTAGAATAGGGGTCACACTTTGTGACAGCTGGTATCAAAATATGTGACCCTATGCCATCTTTATTAAATATAGTGTAAAACTAACCAAATCTTCTCAGATTACTCACCATTCCTTCACCTTTTCTGCTACACAAAACATTTATTACTGGACTTGACCATAATGATTTAGAATAGGGGTCACACTTTCTGACAGCTGGTATCAGAATTTGTGACTCTATTCAAAAATCAAATCTTCTCAGATTACTCACTATTCCTTTACCTTTTCAGTAAAGCAATAATTATTGCAAAGGAGTGTATTCAGGCTAGGCACATATATTTTAATTCAAAAAGTGAGGCACTGTTGAAAATACTTATTTATTGCAAAGTCTACATAATAATCAAGCTCAAATAATGGGAAAACATGCAAAAGATACATACACATAAACACAAACCTTTCTGTCAAAACAAAACATAGTGATGGCCTCCGAGTGGTCCAGCAGGCTTTGCACTGCCTCTATGACCAGGAGCTCGCCGGTTCAAATCCTGTTTATGTAGTTGCCATTAGCTACCGGAACCCTCAGGCAGCAAAATTGGCCTTGCTCTCTCTGGGTGGGTACATGGCACTCTTTCCCCTCATCACTCCAAAGGATGATTTCGATCAGCACAAGGCGTCTGTGAGCTGATGATGCTACTTGGCAATGCTGCATCAGCAGCTGTTCAAAAATAGGCAGAGTCTGACTTCACCTGTCAGAGAAAGGGGGGGGTTGGTCTTCATCCTCCTGGTGTGTTGGGGCATCACTAGTATTAGGGGGAGTCCTAATGAGTGGGTTGGGTAACTGACCGTGTAAAATTGGGAGAAAATGGGAAAAAAAATGGAAATAAAATTATATATATATAAAAAAAAAAAAAATAGTGATCTCTTTGTAAGATAGCTCTCTTGCTATTGGCATGCAGCACAGCTGTAGCTCTCATTTATGTTGGGTTTCCCCACACAATTTAGGTGAAACCACCTAGTGCAGTCATCACACTGGATCTGTAATCAATCACATGCATATTTTTATATATTATATATTAATTGGATTTTCCATACTATACTATACTACTGTATACTATATTAAATTATGCTATACTATACCTATATATTGTTTAATTTTATTTTTATTAATGAAAAACATCTTACCCAGACAGTATTGCATGCTTGCCCTTTCTTTTTTTTCCCACGTTTGCTTTTTTCTGTTTCTCCACTTTTTTCTCCACAGTAGTGGCACACATCTTCGAGATTATCTGATTAAAATACAATAGTAATTGCAGATTGTGATGATCAGATTTTCATTACACATACTTACTTTATCAAAAATAGAATTATTGGTCAACACAAGAATTTTACCTGTCTCCTTGAGCAAAGTCATTGCCACCTCCCATCTGTAAGTCTGAACAGCTGATTTTGAATTAGTAAATGTCAGTGGCTCCTCTGCCAGAATATTCTCAGCGTACTAAGGAATGAAGAAATTAAAATCAACTGCCATATAAAAACACTTTCATATATAACTGTTAATTCATAGCGCTTGAAATGTTCTAAAACTGAATTTGGAACCCAACAATTCTTATGTCCAAAAATATCCCAAAACATCTATTTTGAATCTATGGTGTATATATTCAAATATGTATAATCTTTACAGTTATTGACTGGGCCATACATATATTTTTTTACTAAACAATTTAGCTTTATGAAAAACATCAAACAGTTCTTCAGTTCAAAATGGACACTTAAATCAACTTACTTTCAGCACAAACACTCCACATGACACAGCATCTGTCTGTAATGCATGAGGAACCGTTTCTGTTGTCCATGTGGACACCTCACACCCTCGCTTTCTCATGAATGCTCTAAAAAGAAACAAAGATTATTGTATATATTGTTCCTTGGCCTTCATAATAGACCATTTTTCATTATCATGAAAAGAGTACCTTGCTGTCCTTTCACATGTGACTAATTTTGTGGAGGCGTTTCCAAGAGAATCAAGCACCAAACTCCTTTTTTGTTGTGGAAAAAATGCCTATATAGGTGTAGAAATATTTGTATATCAGTCACATATAGTCACAGCAAAAAACACATAATATTACAGATACATTACAGTATCATTACAATTTACAAAATATCGTATTCTTACTGTCAGTATCCAGTGGTTTGGCTCGTTTACAGCTCCCAGAATCACTTGAAAGTTATTGGGGTCACACTTAAAAAAGGTTCAAAAATTATAAAATTATAACAAGACTTTAGAAAATCCATATAATACAGCATTATTAAAATGCAAAACAGTAATTTGCCTACCTTCAGTTTTGTGTTCTTCCCCTGCCACATACCAGTCATTTCAAAAGAATCAATGTATAGTGCCTGTTTGCCTCCATGTTCTTGATTTTTCTTGTGAACAATATGCTTCAGATAAGCATTGATCACCTATGAGGAAGAAAATAATGTAAATATCAATTCATATACATCACTTATGATGTTCTGTGATGTCACAGGTTGATAAAACGTAACGTAAAACGTAAAATATGTATCTTACCTCACTTTCAACCTGTTGATTGGGTGCTAGGTTGGCGATGTCCCAATAAAACAATTTGTATGGTCCAATTTTTGACAGAAGGACATGAACATTTTTTCCTTCCCAAGCCTCTTTCACACCTAAAGAAACAATTAATACAAATTGTAGAAAGGTCTTTCAATAAAGTGTAAAAAATCTGCAGCATATTGTGTTTTCTTGTTGCAATTTTCAAAATAACACACAGCTATTAATGTCTAAACTGTTGGCACCAAAATTAGATTCCTGTAGCAACCTGTGAAGCTCTAGTAAACTCCATGCCCAAGAGGGTTAAGACAGGGCTAGATAATAATTGTGGTCACAAAAAATATTGCCACTTTCCGCACAATTTGGCCATTTTCACTTAGGGGTGTACTCACTTGCCAGCAGTTCAGACATTAATGTGTGTTGAGTTGTATGAAGGCACAGCTAATTTTCTTTGTTATACAAGCTGTACACTGATTATATTACATTGTATTAAAGTGTCATATCTTCAGTGTTCAGATGAAAAGATATTTAAAAAAAATATGTGAGGTGTGTACCTACTTTTGTGAGACAGTGTAATGAAGCTTTGTTGAAAGTGTTAAATGCCAACTGAAAATTTGTACTCAAAGAAACAAATGTAGTTTCTTGTGTATTTCTGGTGTATGTACTATACTGATGGTTTAATTTAATCTGCTCATGTATACATACATTTTTCTAAGGAGGAGACAGATGTTTGAGCAAAGATGGTTCCAGAAGGTGGAGAGGAGATGACAGGAGGTGGAGAGGATGTGACTGGAACTGGTAGAGAAGAGGTGGAAGTAGGTGGGGAGGTGGTAACAGCAGGTTGAACAGCAGGTTGAACAGTGGATAATGGAGAAGAGATGACAGAAGGGTGGAGGTTGGCAGTGGCTGGTGGAGAGGAGATGACAGTGGCTGGTGGAGAGGAGATGACAGTGGCTGGTGGAGAGGAGATGACAGTGGCTGGTGGAGAGGAGATGACAGTGGCTGGTGGAGAGGAGATGACAGTGGCTGGTGGAGAGGAGATGACAGTGGCTGGTGGAGAGGAGATGACAGTGGCTGGTGGAGAGGAAGTGACAGTGGCTGGTGGAGAGGAGATGACAGTGGCTGGTGGAGAGGAAGTGACTGAGGGAGGAGCGATACTGAATACATCATGATGCCCTTTTAACTTTTGTGGTATCCTCGGGGTCTGTTCATTGTACAGTTTTAAATGATCAATGTTAACCTTGTGGATGGCTTTTCCATTGGAGTCAACAAGGTCAATGCTTTTTCCTGCTACTTTGGTGATAGTAAAGGGGCCGAGGAATTCTGGGTCAAGCTTTCCTCCTTTTCGTTGCTGGCTGCGGATATTCTTTCTCAGAACTACATCCCCCACCTGAAGATTTTGCTGAGGGAGTTTTGACTGCAGCCTTTTTCTTGTTCTCTCCTGAACTCCTTCCACATTCTCCTGGACAATGTTCAGGATTCTGTCATGCCTCTCAATGTCAATTGCCACCAATTCTTCAGAAAGCACATTCTCAACAGTAGCATCAACCTGTAACAATGTATGGCAATAAACAAATAAAAATGTGTACTTACAGTACAGTACAACATCTGTTGGCTACATCAAGAGAAAATAACTGAACTAATATAAATAATGTGTGATCAAATAATGCAGACCTCATACAGCAAGCACACTCTTTGTCCTGCACAGATTTTATCTGCTAGATAATACATACTTTTATCTTTATTCATTGGTTAGTTACTATGCATTAAATGTTGTTTCTATGCATTTATGTTATTTCTGGTATAATGCAGTAATGTAGTTTTTGTCCTTTCACAGTAAAACAAAAAGGTCAGTTCAACCTTGAAAGTATTTGACGTGGTATTTATTTTATTAATTTCATTCATTTTAACTAGTTTTTAATCAGATTACTCAAAACTAAAAGCCAACACAGTAATACCAATAACTTACTTAAAACAAAAATGAGCAAATTTCTCTTTTCTACCTTATAATGTATTGTACAACAGTTATTGTTCATTAACTTGAACATAATTTAAATACTTCTCTAAAAAGTTACATAAAATATACATGAAACAAGGAGCCATAGTCTGAATACACCAGTTAGCAATGTCATTAATACGCCACCCATTTCACAACCCTCATGGCAGATTACCAGAAAAACTAGGCCTCTATGTGGAAAAACATATTCTACAGATAGAAGCCATTCCTCATTCTACAAGGAAGGAAAAAACTTGAGATATATATACTTAGTATCTCAATAAGAGCAATTTCTTAATCTTGCATTAATAATTTCTGTATAGACACAACAAAATCTTTATTGGGAACAACTTATTTCTACACTCACTGTCTCCTCTGATCATATAGGTCACTTTGTAGTTTATAATGCATATATAATACAGTAATTCCTGACTGTAGTCCTGTATCTGTTTCTCTGCATATAATTATCCTCCTTTCACCCTATTCTACAATCTGGATCAGGATCACTACTGGAGAGACCACCACAGAGCAGCTATTATTATTTGCGTGATGGGTGGTTATCCTCAGCATTGCAGTGATTAGCACTGATTAGCATGGTGGTGTATGAGGTGTTAGTGTGTGTTTTGCTGGTACAAGTGGATCAGATACAGCAGTACTGCTGGAGTTTTTAAACGTTCACTCATTGTCTATCACTCTACTAGTCACTCCTATCTACAGCTGCTCCACCTTGTAAAAGAGACATAAGCTCTGAATCTTTTGCAGCACTGTTTGTGTTGGTCACCTCTAGTCCTTTATCAGTGCTTACAGGATGCTACCAACAAGACAATGCCCAAAATAATGTTGCCCACAGGACGCCACCCATAAGATGCTTTTGGTGGACTATTTTTAGTCCAGCAAGGACACTGCAGCTCAACACATGCAAAAACACCATCACCATGTCAGTGTCACTGCAATGCTGAGAATGTCCCATCACCCAAATAATAGCTGCTCATTGTATGTGTATCCTCTTAAAAGAACACATTTTACTTAACCTGATAGTCCTCTGGCACCTCAGCAGGATAACGTGCTTCTCTCCCGAACATCAAAAAGAATGGGGAGAACCGTGTGGTTAACTGCTTTTTTGTGCGCAGTCCAAACATTACTGCATCCAGGTACAGATCCCAGTTGTTAGGTTTCTCATCCACCATCTTGCCAAGAGCTCTAAACATGACAAACACATACACAATTTGACATATACATACACAAGTAGCCATAATATTTATAAACATCATTATCTAAATCATTATATGAAAAGCAACACTTTTTAGTAGCTTAACGAAGAATGTAATGACAGCCTTAACAGTCTTTGTTTTACCTTTGTATAGTTCCGTTCAGTCTCTCCACCAACCCATTAGTTTGAGGATGATATGGGGCACAGAGACTTCTTCTAATGCCAAGTACTTCACACACTTGTGAGTTAATCTACAGAATAAGAAAAAAATAATAAAACATATTGGAAATATATGTGTATTGACATAGACTTTTGCTTTACCCCAAGAAACAGTAGATATTTTTTCCATTCATAAAGGTAAACATGAAAAGCAATTATATTGTAAAGAAACATTCTATTTAAAATGTGAGTATGATTCACTGAAGTACAACCCCAATTCAAGTTGGGATGTTGTGTAAAAAAAGAATATGATGATGTGCAAATGCTTTTCAAGCTATATTTAATTGAATACACTAAAAGGACAAGATATTTAATGTTCAAACGGATAAACTTTATTGTTTTTTTTTGCAAATATTCACTCACTTTGAATTTGATGCAACACGTTCCAAAAAAGTTGGGACAGGGGCAACAAAAGAGTGGTGAAGTTTAGGAATGCTCAAGAAAACACTTGTTTGGAACATCCCACAGATGAACAGGTTAATTGGAAACAGGTAAGGGTCATGACTGTTGTCGGGAAAGGCCGCACTACCCCTTACAGCGCCGTTTCCAGTGCGTTTCCCCCTGAGTTCTTTTAAATGGTTGAGATGAGTAGAGAAGTCAAGAAGAGTCAGGATACCAAAGTCTTCAGCTAATTTAACAGTTTATTTCAGAAGATCTTCCGGGAACAATGCTCCGCTCAGAGAGTCGAGGAGAATGTTCGAAAACCAAAAGACATACACAAGATTATATAGATCATCCCACTATGGTGTGAGTGAAGAAGGTTGAACAGCCCCCCCCTTTGGTCCCATAAACTGTATCCTATCTTGACATGACCCCGTGCCTGCCTGACACCTACGTCTTCAGTATAATAAATCTATTGTCCTCCCGCCTGGTTCTGACAACATAAATAATAAAAAATAAATAATAAAATAAAGTTTATCTGTTGGAACATTAACTATCTTGTATTGTGTTAATGAATATCGGTTGAAAAGGATTTACAACACACATTAGACAGATTGGCAGACAGAACTATCAGAGCACTGCGCTTTGTCAGTTTAAGGCCATCCTTTAATTGGCCTTTGCCAATGTAGGGCCAGGATTGATCATATGTGGCCCTTATTTTATCTGAAACATACCAAAAAAATTTCCTTCATTGCTAAAAGGCACAATTCTACTAATATTTATCCAAAATATCTAATAGAAATGTATAAAATCGGATTCTCAGGTCTGGACAACTGCTTTAACTAATTTGAATTTAAGGAGATATGAAGTGAACTAATGGCTAGATGTTTAGGATGGAGGGGTAGGACAGTCCAGCACAGTAAAGTATAATATATTGCGATCTACATGACAGCAGACAGCTGTACAAAATCATTTGCAATTGCACTCCAAAGCATTTGCTGTTTCTGTAAAATTATGACAAATGGTTTCTGTGATGAGCACAATTGATTAGATGATGTGAAAATTAATTAATATTTTTGAGAAATTAAATGTTAATCTGCTCTAAAGGGACAGAGAAAAACTGTAAAATAATCATAAAGGAATAAAAATACTCACAGCATTGACAAATTCTCTACCTTGGTCAGTCAGAATCCGTTTTGGCACTTCAAATTGGTAGACAAATTTCAAAATGCTCTGTGTGACCTCTTCTGCAGACTTTGATTTTAGTGCATATGCCTGAGTCCACCTAGTACAATAGTCAATTATGACACATATGTACTGGTGGTTTTGCTCTGTCTTCACAAGCTTGCCGATGAGATCCATTCCCACCAATTCAAATGGAACTTTGGTCTGTCAAAAAAGGCAAAAACATACATATATACATTTATAATATTCATTGTAGGAAAAGAACAGAAACTAGTAAAAACCTGACCATAATAATACATACAAACATACATACAGATTTAAATTCCAGCATTGATTATTGAATCAATCAGGAATAAGAACAAATATTTAGCATTTTTGATAGTGACAAAATTGATTTATTTAACAATCAATAGATTTATGAAACCTACAGTCAGTATGGTATCTTTTTAGTAAGTATAAACATCAGTATAACCTATCTTTGGTAATTGTGTGCAGACTCTTTTACAACCTATGATTAATAATAATAAAAAAATGTCACAAGTGATTTGCAAAAATTGTATTTTACAACACAATGCCAATGCTTCACATGTCAGGGTGAAGACAATTTAAGTAATGTGAGGAGCATATTTCGTAAATTTGTACAGTCCTGACCCTGATATGTAGCCAACAATTGTAGAAAAATCTCCTACTTCATTATGACTACTGTTACTGTATACTAGAACAAATAAAAGAGAAAAAAAAACACATCAGAGGACTTGAGTAAATAATTTGGCTCCTTTCGTGACTGCTCAATCAGTGTCTAAATCTAACTTGACAATATAATTTAAAAAGGTATTATAGTATAGGTAGTATACTGTCACATTTGTTCATTTTATTTACTTGAAAATATATGGGCCAGAAGACTCAGTCACAACTGGGCCAAAACAAAGGCAAGGATGAGGCCCACAAGTGTGCCAGATAAAAAAGGGGTATTTTAAGTACTCACAAGGATTAAATATGCAAGTGTTATTTAGCAACTGATGTAAGTGTATACCTTGATCGGCTTGTATTCCGTGCTGGCCTTTATATCTCTCTTGTTTTTCTGGCAAACTGTGCACTGTGACACCTATATCAAAATATGAATAGATAAACATAATACGATCCCACAGTTGATTTGCTGAAGTAAGAAGTAATTGCAACTCAACATGATTAAATATATAAACATACCCATTTCTCAATATCCCCAGACATGCCAGGCCAGTAGAATCTTTGAGAGATTGCATCCCTTGTCTTTATTTGCCCACAGTGAGCTCCGATTCCACTACTGTGAAACTCGACAAAGAGAGCATCAGCCTCTGCCGCACTACACACCACCTTCACCTTGCACTCTTTTTCGGTTCCCCTGTGTCTTATGTAGTACAGTTCGTTGTCTAAAGAAGTCAACAGAAATCATCATGACTGACGTTTCTACAACATATGCAGGCACATATTACAGACAATAATTAGTATCACTAACAAAATAACCATTTTGAAGTATGTTAATGGCCTGTATCCTTACCAGTGATGCAGAAATTGGATGCCCTCCGTCTCAGTATGTACCTCTGATGCTTATCAAAAACATCAGGGTATTTGCCAGTGAGAAGAAATTCTCTGATTTCTTTGGCAGTTTTGGAGTCCATAATAAAATCAATCCATGTACCGTATACCGTAATCCGAAACTAGCTAACTTGACCACAACTAAAAAAAAACATCAGTTACAGAGCATGATGGGGGAAAACAGCCCCTCCCCCAACCCTACGTTTAACGTCCATGCACTGCAAGTGTAAACAATCAATATATTACACATTTTCTTCTTAAATATTAGTGTTCTCACACACTTAAAAATTATTATTATTATTATTATTATTATTATTATTATTATTATTTTAATGCCTAAGAAACAGATTGAAAGGACTAAGTGAAGGAATGCTGAGTAAACTGATTTGAAAAGATTTGAAAAGATTTAATTGGTTTCACACAATTTTAAATGAAGATGGAATAGGGTCACATATTCTGATGCCCGCTGTCAGAAAGTGTGACCCCTATTCTAAATCATTATGGTCAAGTCCAGTAATAAATGTTTTGTATAGCTGAAAAGGTGAAGTAATAGTGAGTAATCTGAGAAGATTTTATTGGTTTTACACTATTGTATGTGGAGATGGTATAGGGTCACATATTCTGATACCAGCTGTCAGAAAGTGTGACCCCTATTCTAAATCATTATGGTCAAGTCCAGTAATAAATATTTTGTATAGCTGAAAAGGTGAAGTAATAGTGAGTAATCTGACAGTATTTGGTTGGTTTTGCACTATATTTAATAGAGATGGTATAGGGTCACATATTCTGATACCAGCTGTCAGAAAGTGTGACCCCTATTCTAAATCATTATGGTCAAGTCCAGTAATAAATGTTTTGTGTAGCTGAAAAGGTGAAGGAATAGTGAGTAATCTGAGAAGATTTGGTTAGTTTTACACTATATTTAATAAAGATGGCATAGGGTCACATATTTTGATACCAGCTGTCAGAAAGTGTGACCCCTATTCTAAAGCATTATGGTCAAGTCCAGTAATAAATGTTTTGTATAGCTGAAAAGGTGAAGTAATAGTGAGTAATCTGACAGTATTTGGTTGGTTTTGCACTATATTTAATAGAGATGGTATAGGGTCACATATTCTGATACCAGCTGTCAGAAAGTGTGACCCCTATTCTAAATCATTGTGGTCAAGTCCAGTAATAAATATTTTGTATAGCTGAAAAGGTGAAGTAATAGTGAGTAATCTGACAGTATTTGGTTGGTTTTGCACTATATTTAATAGAGATGGTATAGGGTCACATATTCTGATACCAGCTGTCAGAAAGTGTGACCCCTATTCTAAATCATTATGGTCAAGTCCAGTAATAAATATTTTGTATAGCTGAAAAGGTGAAGTAATAGTGAGTAATCTGACAGTATTTGGTTGGTTTTGCACTATATTTAATAGAGATGGTATAGGGTCACATATTCTGATACCAGCTGTCAGAAAGTGTGACCCCTATTCTAAATCATTATGGTCAAGTCCAGTAATAAATGTTTTGTGTAGCTGAAAAGGTGAAGGAATAGTGAGTAATCTGAGAAGATTTGTTTAGTTTTACACTATATTTAATAAAGATGGCATAGGGTCACATATTCTGATACCAGCTGTCAGAAAGTGTGACCCCTATTCTAAAGCATTATGGTCAAGTCCAGTAATAAATGTTTTGTGTAGCTGAAAAGGTGAAGTAATAGTGAGTAATCTGAGAAGATTTTATTGGTTTTACACTATTGTATGTGGAGATGGTATAGGGTCACATATTCTGATACCAGCTGTCAGAAAGTGTGACCCCTATTCTAAATCATTATGGTCAAGTCCAGTAATAAATATTTTGTGAAGCTGAAAAGGTGAAGTAATAGTGAGTAATCTGACAGTATTTGGTTGGTTTTGCACTATATTTAATAGAGATGGTATAGGGTCACATATTCTGATACCAGCTGTCAGAAAGTGTGACCCCTATTCTAAAGCATTATGGTCAAGTCCAGTAATAAATGTTTTGTGTAGCTGAAAAGGTGAAGGAATAGTGAGTAATCTGAGAAGATTTGGTTAGTTTTACACTATATTTAATAAAGATGGCATAGGGTCACATATTTTGATACCAGCTGTCAGAAAGTGTGACCCCTATTCTAAAGCATTATGGTCAAGTCCAGTAATAAATGTTTTGTATAGCTGAAAAGGTGAAGTAATAGTGAGTAATCTGAGAAGATTTTATTGGTTTTACACTATTGTATGTGGAGATGGTATAGGGTCACATATTCTGATACCAGCTGTCAGAAAGTGTGACCCCTATTCTAAATCATTATGGTCAATTCCAGTAATAAATGTTTTGTATAGCTGAAAAGGTGAAGGAATGGTGAGTAATCTGACAGTATTTGGTTTGTTTTACACTATATTTAGTATAGATGGTATAGGGTCACATATTCTGATACCAGCTGTCAGAAAGTGTGACCCCTATTCTAAGGCATTATGGTCAAGTCCAGTAACTAATGTTTTGTGTAGCTGAAAAGGTGAAGGAATGGTGAGTAATCTGAGAAAATGTGGTAAGTTTTAAACTATATTTAATAAAGATGGTATAGGGTCACATATTTTGATACCAGCTGTCAGAAAGTATGACCCCTATTCTAAAGCATTACGATCAAGTCCAGTAATAAATGTTTTGTAAAGCTGAAAATGTGAAGGAATAGTGAGTGAAGATTTGGTTGGTTTTACACGGAGATGAATAGTGTCACATATTCTGATGTCAGATGTCAGAGTTTGAGTAAAGGCCAGTGATTGCCTCACTCTCACAAAAAAAACTTTATAACTCATGTTTAAGATAGGACCTGACAAAGGCACATTTTTACAGTTGAATCAAGTATCAGCCCATTTTGTCTCCAAAATAACAGAAAACAATGAAAAAATAACCTAACCCTTTTAATAAATGGAATTAAAATGGAATCTTTTAACATCGGATAGGGCATTATAACTACCATTTGAATAATTTTTAGATCAGTTTAAATATGATACACATTATCTAATGTATGTTTAGCATAATAGAACAGGTGTAAAGTATGAGATAATCTATTTTCTTCTGTTTTGCAATACTACTCAACATAAAAGTAATTGGATAAAAGTAAACATTTTCTTAGTGTTACTCAGTTTTCTGTTTTATCTAATATTTTACTGGTTCTGACGTTTTGGTTTGTTTAGGGAAAAAGCTTGTATTTTGCAGTGCACCCCCCCCCCCCCCCCCCTACTTTCTTCATACGACGTGAAAATGCAGAGAATTAATAATGAAACGTTCATGTTCAAGATCATTTATTTTATTTATAGACAACATAAAAATGTAAACACCCTTTTTTCATCGTTCGACAGCAGCAGAAAGAGAAAATAAAGCGAGTCCGCGTAGCTTACGCAGTCTACGCAGCGCGCTCGTGCCCGTGAACAGAAACTGTGAAGTAGCGCCCTCTGTGGTCACAAAACCCGACGGTCACAGAAAACGGTGTAACACCGGTTCAGGTATTAAGTCCCGCCTCTCAGTAGAAACAGCCAATCAGCTTGCTGTTTTTGCGGGGCGCGGAGGAGCGGGGGAAGCCCCTCCCTTGCTGTGAGATTTAGCAGCGGGATCGGACGCAGCAGCTTCAGCTGATTTAAAAACAGATCTGGATATACGGAGATTTTTCTCAAAAAAAGATAACGGTATGCTAAACACGTAAACTGTGATGATATGTTTCTGATAGCTGGTTAAAATACACTTCTTGTATCAGCACACAGATTAAACCCACTGTGATTAATAAACTGCAGCTGTGTTAGTGAGTTAGCTTGAGTTTGGAATTAGCTAGATAGGGAGTCAAGGTTTTAGAAAATAAATAAACTATATATGTAATGTTCAACTTGCCCTGTACCTGATCAGCTAATCACTATTTCACATATTTCACTGTCGTTATTAGTTTAGGATTACAGGAGAAAATGAATATAGCTAATTAGCTAGAAGCCAGATGTAGTGGATAGTCAGATTTTAGTACAGTACTTTATGTTTGTAGTTTAAAGCAGTTTCTTAACCCTGATCACTTAACTAAAATTGTGTTTTCCACCTGATCTTCATTTCACCTAGATTTTCACCTGATCTTGATTTTCACCTAGAGTGACAGCTGTCACAGTGAAAATGAAGCGGAGTTATGAAAGTGGTTGTGCTAAACGAAAGAAACGGGCAGAGAGCAAAAGAATCGCAGATGCACTGCCAAAATTCACCTCCTTTTTTACACCTCCTGAACCGATCAGTGTTTTTGGGGCCGATTCCGATCGCCGGTCGTCTTTCACCACGATGGGCCGATCGCCGATACCGATCTTGGGCGGGGCCAAATGCCACATTAATGCCACACAGGTGCCTGGCAAACCTGGCTGGTACCGATTCCCCTAATTACATCCACACCAAAGCAAACACTGGTAATTTACGCTGCTAGTAAATAAACATGAATGTTACTGACCAAAATAAACGCTTTTTAGGAGAGATATAAGTTCAAAATCAGTTTTAATGACGTTAAATAAACATCACTGTGACAGCGCTAGTCGCAGTTCCACCGCAGTAAAGGACGAGGAGGTGAATCACTTATCTAACCAGCCTTTACTGATTTCTGCTCCAATAACCCTTTCAATAACCTCCAATAGCCTTTAATAGTCTTCAGTAGCCTTCAACAGTCTAACCTTGCAGCCGTGGTGTGTCCACTAAACTCCGTAGTTATAAACATCATGAGGTTAGCAGCGCGCTAACTGACCTGTTTATAATGTAATCCGAGCAGTGCCTCCGTGACAACTGCTGCTGTTAGCTGCTTTGGCTGAAAGGTGAACTGTAGAGAGCTGTATTATCCGTTTTTAAAACCTTTTCCTACACAGATGAACTTAAAAAAAAACGTGTAAAAAAAAACGCTCCAGACTGGCTGAGCTGAGCTCTGTAGCCCGTGGCTGGGCTGTAGCTGTGACTGAGTGAAGAGAGCGGGGCTTGTGCTGCTGCTGCAGCTCCCACTAGTGGTTGGATGAGGAACTGCAGCTTCTTGTAAGTGAGCAGTTTCACCGGTTTCACCAGTTTCATCCACACACAGCTCTGATAAACTGCTTAACCCTAAACTCCTGAATCAGATCGGCTAAAATCATAAGAATATCTGCAGAACAGTGTTAATATGCAGAAGAATATATAGAACAGTGTTAATATGCAGAAGAATATACAGAACAGTGTTAATATGCAGAAGAATATACAGAACAGTGTTAATATGCAGAAGAATATACAGAACAGTGTTAATATGCAGTAGAATATGCAGAACAGTGTTAATATGCAGTAGAATATGCAGAACAGTGTTAATATGCAGTAGAATATGCAGGATCAGGGTTGAGAAACACTGCTGTAATGTGACTTCTGTTCATTTGTAGTTCACAGTAAGACCACATGTCCTGACGTTTATAAAAATCTCTATGAAACATAAAGTTACATTATTTTACACAAGGACACCATCTTAAGAAGAGCTCTCAGTAGAAAAAAAAATAAAAGTGCACTTTTTTTTTTACAAGAGTGGAGAAAATGTAAATATGAAAATGATACACAGACTATTAAATGTTTGAATAATGTGTCAACATTTATGCCTATGTTACATCACATATGCAGTCTGTTGTCCCCCCCCAACAACCCCCCCCCCCCCACCCTTCCTCACCCTGTTGGAACAGGAAAAAAAAGTTCAGGCTCAGGATTTTTTTTCACTATCACCCCTGTATACATGTATTATTAAAATGTGGTGCCAGTGTGACCAAATGAGATTAGTTAGTGGTAGGTGCTAAAACAGGCTTGTTCACGCAGTCTTCAGATACTACCTACTTTGCTGACTTTGGCTTTTAATGATTTGTATTTTGTACTTTAAACAGATATCTTATACTAAGGCAATGCCTTTTGGTTAAGCTGATGTTTTTTGTATGAATGGTTTTGTACAGTTAATATAAAGCACTTTAAATGGAAACCAAATTAATCATAACATATACACTATATGTTCAAATGTTTGTGTATACCCCTCCTAAAAACATCTTTCAGCTTCTGTAAGTTGCACTGATTGCTAACATAGATGTGCAAATGCACACATACACAATTGGCTAGGCCCTGTAAAGAAGTACTGCCAATAGAGTACGAATCTGGAGCAGATAAATATGAACCTGTTGGCACCATGTCTAATGCCAGCAAAAACTCCACAAAAAATAGCTACTCCAACAATAGAAAGACCATTTTTCCCAATTCCCAAGACTTCAGAAGAATCTATGAATGAGCAGGTATTCCCATAATACAGGTGTCCATACAGTGTATGTATATACATATATATATACATATATAAGAAATTTTACTTTTGACGGTTAATTTGTACATTAGCTATTTTTTTTCAGGATGAGTGTAAAAGCTGCTTTCAGTAAAGCTAGGGCTGCATTATAACACCATTAGTTAAGACAACCTGAGAGAGTAGGTTTTAAACTGAAGGTCTGTTAACTTTGAAGTCATTTGAAAGTGTCTTAATGGATGTGCGACACCTAGAATGAGTAGGTGTGGCTTCGCAAAACAGACAAGACAAATTATTTGATGTAATTTAACAATGCCATCCTGAACACATGTTCTGGTTGTATCACTCGTTTAAAAACTTAGAAATGCATTCAAAGAAATCGGTCAGGATCTGACTGCATATTTCATCATTGTGTCAGTTCATGTAGCTCTCGTCACTGGAATGAAGCGCATATTTTTTTCCTTTAAGAAGGAAGACCCGTTATGTCTGTATGTAAAATGCTGTGTGTTTTACTTTGAATAGAAATGTACTAATTTCTCCTGCAGCCCAACTCTGTCTGTGTTTAAAGTTTTAAAGCTAATCTTTCGTTTGAGTGAGAATGCTTCTTTGGTAGATCTCCTATCTCTCCTTGTGTATAACTTATTGTTAAACCTTTTTTATTAATCAACTCATTACAATTTAATGGTTTTATCTTTTCACAGGTGGAATTTATAACTTAGTTATTGACAAGCATGACTGTGTATTTTTTCCATCAGAGAAATAAGCTAATATAAGTACCGGTAATATACATTTTAACGAACAGGTTGTAAAAGAAAATAGTGTTAGTAAAGGTACAGAAGTGCCAGTGGAAGCTTAAATAAGTTGGTCTATGTTAAATCACACTAACGAGTGTAAAGATATCTGGTAGAATTTGATTTAGAATTTTGATCAGTTATTTGAGTTATGATCATACCTTGTTGATGAGCTGTGTTGTTTGTGCACAATCCTGGAAAATATGAGAACAAATGTCACTCAGTTGTATATACTGATTTATATGAGTGATATGTTTGTTATTGTCTATTTAAAAGAAATCAGACTCATAGCCAGTGGTGCGTAACTTATAACTGACAGTTTAACATACATAAATACATTGTTTTGGGGTGAAAACTTGGTATGTAAGCATCAGCTTGTCATTTTCAACATGCTTACTAGCTTCACATTTTGCATTGTTCTAATAAAATTGCATTAAATTCCTAATGTGTGGCTTTTTCCCATTAATCCTCATTTTATGTTTTGTGCTCTCAACTTAGTCACAACCTTTTTTACACAACCACTTAGTGTTCAACAAGCCCAAATGATATTATACCGTATTTTTTTGGACTATAAGGCGCACCTAAAATGCTTCATTTTCGCCAAAATCGTCAGTGTGCCTTAACGTTATAATCCATTGCTCCTTATGTATGAATTCCAACAGCCAGGTTGTAAGGGGGTAAGTAAAGCTACCAGTACTGATAAATTACATAGTATAAGGGAGATAACTGGGGCTGAGAATCACTGTTAACTGGGCTAGTTAGCCCAGCTAACCACGGCTGGCTATGCTGCTAACAGTAGCTGGTTATACTGCTAACCAGGGCTAGCTAGCATTGCAAACCGCAGTTGCCTATGCTGCTAACCACAGCTAGCACTCACATTTGGACAAATTACTGGAATTCTAAGCTTACTGTAAATAAACAGAAGCGCTTTACTTACCCAAATAAATAGTTTTCAGTAGAAAAATCTGTGTATATTAACATCCAGCGCTCGTTTAAATGTTTTTTAAAAAATTACAGTTTTGTTTACTTAGGCGCTTCTCCATTAGAGGGGAAACATGGCGACACCCATGCTAGCAAAATGTTACTCCAGCAAAAAATCAGGACTATACCGTAAATTCACATAGCCTTCTAGGTTTTAGAAAGGAACTGTTTTATGTAATGTCATCTAAACACTGTTAATGTGTTTTTCCAAATGTACCTTCCCCTAAAAAAGTAAAAAAAAAAAAATATATATATATATATATATAAGAAAACATGCATTTCATTGTTTGTGACAAAGACCAACTAAGTATTGTAAAATAGCATGATGAATAATTCAAAATAAATGAGATCTGGGAAAAACCATTTAATATCATGCATTCATTTCATAAGTCTCAATAAAATAAGCAATGACTGGTCAAACAAACAACAAACTGAATAACTGGTTTGGTAGATGAAGCCATAGAAAAATATGTAAAGTATGAGCCTTTTAATCCGTAGTTAGTCAGACTTCATTGGATAATCACAGTCAACAAAATCCTCATGTAAAAAATGCAGTCTTAATGTGGTAAAGGAACTTCCTCGTAAGTAATTTGGATGTACGGTGCCTTCATTGGCAGGTGCCAGTACTCAAAGTTGTAGTACAAATAGAATGTCTTCTCCAGTACTACTTTTTTGTAGGCTTCCATCAGACTGAGGATGAACTGAATCATTGATTGATGAGGCTGGAAAGAGTGGTAAAACTCTCTAATATCTGTAGCCAGAGCTTTCATGGAGGACTGGCCGAAGATAGAGTCATCGTCGCCGAGGTAGGTCGGCTCTCCGCTGTACAGGTATATTTTGGTATAGTTTGTCTGACTTCTGCTCGAGAGCTTGGCTCCCAGCTCTTTGATTTTCCTGTATGTGCGATGTACAAACTGTGAGCAGTCATATGATTCAAACCATGTTGTGGAGTTGAGCCCTGGGTCTGAGCGCACTGTCCATGTCTCATAATAAATCCCTGTCTCATTGTCCTCCTGAACCCATCGTGCCAGATTGTTAAACTGCTCACCTAAGAAAAAGAAGAGAAAAACTGTCAGTGACCTTTGTTGTTAAGCCTGTGAATTACACCATTAACTGTATGTACTAAAACCTTCTGCACTGAGCACAGTACCTGACATTTCTCCCACTTTCTCCAGTGTTCCATTTTGTCGCCAGTGCTCGTCATCTATGCCCTCATAGAAGCATGCAGCGCCTTGATTACACCAAAAAGGAGCTGCTGTGTCCTTTCGTAAATGAGGAAAAGTGCAGTTTCCAAGCTGAAAAAGCTCATACCATTCCATAGTATAGTTTCTTCCTGTCTCTGAGCTGGAAAAACCAATGGCATCGTGCATTATATGCTGAAACAAAAAGAAATAGGGCACTTACTACTGTGATCCATGAGAGACTATGCGTTACAAGACTATGAGATAAGTGGGTTGCTAAGTAAGATTTCTTTTTTAAGGATTATAAGACATTACCTTAGAATAGAACACTATTAAAACAGTGTAACTAACTGTATTAATGCAAATATGTTTTTTTTATCTGATAATGTGATACCCTAACAACAATCCCAAACTTATAACAAACTTATCCTGGTTAAACTTTGATCACAGTCAAGCAAAAACTAGTGTCCTCAAAATAACAACTTCACAGTAGGCCAGTCACAGAAATGATTGCACTATTATTGAAGAGACCATTTAAATGCCACTGACAAAGTGATAATAGAACAGCAAAACAAAGCATTCGTTCCCTTTTAAAGACAACACCTTTGTAATTAATCATAGTTTAATGAATTTATTTAGGGAATTTATTGTTACTTTTTCCCCCCCATATATACTTTTTACACCTACTGTTGTCCACACTGTGTGTGTTTAGCAGTTATTTTGCAGTTATTAAAGCATGTGAAGAAGCATACAAATAAATACAATATGATATCATGGTTATTAAAATGATTGAGGTAATGTCCATTTATTGTACTATAAGTAATTATCGTAAAAGGCTTAATTCACAGGAACTTCACATTCCTCCTTCCTTAATTTAGACCCAAATAAGAACTGCCAGAAAAATACCACTGTTTTTATTTACTAATTCATTACTAATAGTGAAGTAATTAAATAGCTAGAATTATGTTAGATGGTTTAAGTTTAGTTTAGTCTGGATTTTTAAGACTTTTTCTTGGAGTTTATGGAACAGTACAAGGACTCTTTCCGAGATTTTTCTAAATAAAATACATTTTCCGAGGAGGAGAAAAATAGAAGTTATTTTAAAGCGTTTATTTTGGTCCAGTTATTATGTTTTTTTACAACATAAAGAATAACTGTCGAATCCAAATTATTTTAAAAGTAAGTGAGAAAGTGGCAAAAATATATATATTTTTTTGGTGACAGTGATTAATGCATTCTGCAATAAGAACTTACAAATTTTCCCAAGAGATCCCCGTATTTAAATTCCCACACTGGAGTCTGCAGCCGAAACACAGAGATCACATCAGAGTCCCTCATGTAGGGAATACGACCATCAGGGTCTCCGGTGGGGCAGAAGGGGTAGAGAGCTTGACAGTATGGGTCAGTGACTGGACGACGGTCAAATCGCCTGTTTCAAAAGAGAAACACACTGCAGTGACTGTGAGTGTGAGTGAGGCCTGTAATCTAATATAAGCAGCAATATAAGCAAGCATTGTGGACCATCTGAATGGTGCTTGTCACTATATAATACCAGTCAGCTGAACTGTGGAATAAAAAAAACATGCTAGTCTCTGGAGTGATCTAACACTGGTTATCTAGACTAACTAACGTCAATACTAAAAGACTAGGTTTACAAAAAAAATAAAAATAAAACATACACAGAAGCTACACCACTGCATGAACACAGTTGAAACAGTCGGATAAATAATACACAGTTCTTACTTGTAAGGAACAGGCCAATCTTGAGTCCCATAAACACTCTGATCAGAGCTGATCAGGGCTAGAAAGCAGATCTGCAGAAGTGAGTAAAAACAGCGTGCTGGACTCATCTTCAGGCCCGTGTTCATGCTGGACTCCGTGCAGCGAAACTTTCCTCCACTCCGTCCACTCACTTCCTTGTTTTGCTTTTGCTAAATGACTGAGGGCACGTGGTACTGCAACAAGTATGTCACGAGGCCAAAACCGTTTTGTGGACACTATTTTAACTGTGAACCGCTAGAGGAAGCCCGCGAGTTAGTTCTCAGTGAATGGAGTGGAATGGAGCTAAACGGCTAAAACACAATTATAAAAGTAATTAATTTTCTTGTCGAGACATTCTAACTGTACAACTGTAGAAAGTAGACTAAAATATTTTGCTAAAAGATCAGAGAATTACTGCTACTGTGTGCTGACTGCTTGTTGAACTGATGCAGATGAAGTTAAAGCTAGAGAACCTTAAATGAGTTTAAAAGGATTATAACTGGGTAATAGATTATGTATGCACTAATTAAACATTTAATATTGTTCTTTGTTGGAAAAACGAGTACATTTTTCAGTTTAAAAATGATCAAACGTTTATAAAATATGATTTTGCTCACATGATCTACATAAACTTTATCCCACTGCACTCTGCAGTGTATTCATAGTTAGATTGAACCTACTACTGCACTATACGCACCTGTAAATAGCAATGTAACATCTATATTTGCACAGATATACATCTCTGAAAAAGAATAAGAGACCACTTTTGTTTCTGAATCATTTTCTCTGATTTTGCTATTTATAGGTATATGTTTAAGTAAAATGAATATTGTTGTTTTATTCTATAAATTACAGACAACATTTTCCCCCAAATTCCAAATAAAAATCTAGTAATTTAGAACCTTTATTTGCAGAAAATGAGAGATGACAAATAAATATGAAGAAGACTTCATATTCATAAAGTTTTAAGAGTTAAGAAATCAATATTTGGTGGAATGACCCTGTTTTTAAATACAGTTTTCATTCATCTTGGCATGTTCTCCTCCACCAGTCTTTCACATTGCTTTTGGATAACTTTATGCCACTACTGGTGCAAAAATACAAGCAGTTCAGCTTGATTTGATGGCTTGTGATCATTCAGCTTCCTCTAGAAGACTATTTTCAATTTGGTAAAAATCAAAGAAATTGTTTTTAAGTGTTCTCTCATTTATTCCAGAGCTGTATTAGTATTGTATGTTTATTTATGTGTATATATGTTTTGTTATGTTGTAAGTATTGTGTTTGTTCTGTACACAATTTTGTCACTCACCTCAGCACTTGTACTTATATGTGATGTGACATATAATCTAGTGTCTATCAAACCCAGAACATACTCTTAAGTAAGTATTATTGCACAAATTCCTACGCTCCAATCTCCAGCTCCATGATTGGCCAGTAGTTCAGTGTAGTAATTAAATTGTTTGAACTGCTTATTTTCTAGCCAATAAAACTGCACGAAGCGGGGTTTGTCAGAATGCAGGTGTTTTAAAATAAATGTGTTTTATAAAAACATAACTTGTGATAGGAAACATAAGTATATGTTATATATATAAGTATATGTATAATACAGAAAAAGCAGAGCATGATATGATACGTCAAAATAATTAAACCATGAAAACGTCTACAAATAAGCAAAACTTTTTCACATTCGTTACTCAGGTAGATTTATAAATACTAATGTTTTATTATTCCAGTAAACTAAGTAAGGTATTTATATTATTTTTTTTGAATATTTGTACTCAGTTAATTCATTTAACATTAATTCATTTAACATTAACATTAATTCAGTTAACATTTCAAACAAGCAGAGTTTGAATAATGTTTCGCAGCTGCTGTCTGCTGGAGGAACAGAGAGTTTAACCGCAGAGGCAAAAGGTTAAAAATGTTCACTGTGGAATTAAATAAGCGAAATGAAAGAGAAAAACCCTGAGAAATAATTGATTCATTTTCAATAGTCGACCAGCTGCTGGAGAGATCAGTTGGCGGATTCTGCGCATGTCTGTTGTAGTCCGTGCACGCGCATTGTCATGGTAACAGAAAGCGTTTCTTTACCGCTCCTCGACTGCGCCCGTTTACTGCTGGGTTTCTTTGTTAACTGAGAAAAAACGATGTCAGACTCCGGATCTGAAATCCTAGAGGATGAGCAGAAGTCAGCTGGAGTAAGTTGGTGTGTGTGTGTGTGTGTGTGTGTGTGTGCTGTGTGTGTGCTCTGGTGTCAGTAGCTGTGAGTGAGTTAGTAACTGTGGTGGTGTGTGTGCGTGTTGTCTGCGTGTGTGTGTGTGTGCTCTACTTAATGTCAGTAAGTTAGCTGTGGGTGAGTTAATAACTGTGCTAGTGTGTTTGTGTGTGTGTGTGCTGTGGTGAGAGTCGGTAGCTGTGGGTGAGTTAGTAACTATGCTGGTATGTGTGTTGTGTGTGTTTTTGTGTATGTGCTCTGGTCAGTGTCAGTAGCTGTGGGTAAGTTAGTAACTGTGCTGGTGTGTGTGTGTGTGTGTGTGTGTGTGTTCTGTAGTGAGTGTCAGTAGCTGTGGGTGATTTAGTAACTGTGCTGGGCTGGTGTGTGTGCTCTAGTGTCAGTAGCTGTGAGTGAGTTAATAACTGTGGTGGTGGCGTGTATGTTGTCTGTGTGTGTTTGTGTGCTGTGGTGAGAGTCAGTAGCTGTGGGTGAGTTAGTAACTATGCTGGTATGCGTGTGTATTTGTGTGTGTGCTCTGGTCAGTGTCAGTAGCTGTGGGTGAGTTAGTAACTGTGGTGGTGGTGTTGTGTGTGTGTGTGTGTGTGCGTGTGTGCTCTGGTTAGTGTCAGTAGCTGTGGGTGTGTTAGTAACTGTGCTGGTGTGTGTGTGTGCTCTGGTTAGTGTCAGTAGCTGTGGGTGAGTTAGTAACTGTGCAGGTGTGTGTGTGCTGTGGTAATTGTCAGTAGCTGTGGGTAAGTTAGTAACTGTGCTGGTGTGTGTGTGTGTGTGTGTGTGTGTGTGTGCTGTAGTAAGTGTCAGTAGTTGTGGGTGAGTTAGTAACTGTAAATGTGTCAGTAGCTGTGGGTAAGTTAGTAACTGTGCTGGTGTGTTTGTGCTGTAGTGAGTGTCAGTAGCTGTGGGTGAGTTAGTTACTGTGCTGGTGTGTGTGTGCTGTAGTGAGTGTCAGTAGCTGTGGGTGAGTTAGTAACTGTAACTGTGTCAGTAGGTGTTGGTGGGTGATTTAGTAACTGTGCTGGTGTGTGTTTATTAGGAGTACAGTGGGGAGCGGAATGAAGCCGGGGAGAGACACGGCTCTGGCAAAGCGGTTCTGCCCAACGGAGACATTTACGAAGGACAGTATGAACACGGGAAAAGATCCGGGAAGGTATTTAATTTAAACACATAGAGCACCCATTAGCAAAAACTGCATCTGTGTGGACCAAGAGAAATTACTTGTATTTAATTGAATTATTATTACTTGTATTAATTACAATGTTTTAAACTTGTATTTAAAATAGATTATTTTTTTTGTAATATTTATGATTTAGTACCTTACCTTACCTTCTTCCCGCAAGTTGCTGTTGTTTTTATGTTTTTAACAAAAACTAAAAGCTGAAATGTATAAATTTTCAGGGAACATACATATTCAGGAATCAAGCTCGATATATAGGGGAATATTACCTGAACCTAAAACATGGACAGGGCATTTTCTACTACCCAGACGGTTCCAAGTATGAAGGTGAGAGTTTAAAAAAAATCTTCAGAATAAGTAGAGTTCATTACTTTAAAGGTTCAGAATACAGTCTGTCTGTTCTGTTTCCTTCCTGTTCTCTGTTAGGTTTCTGGGTGGAAGACCAGCGGCAAGGTCATGGCGTTTATACATATTCCAATGGGGACACATATGATGGAGAGTGGGTGCAGCATCAGAGGTAAAACTGACAACCCAGTCCTCATAACTCACTATAATAGGCTATCTTTTATACATAGCATTTATTCTGTCAAGGAAAGTGTAGTTATGCATATTTTTTCTTACACCAGGGCAGTTCTTTACAAACATACAAGCAAAGAAAAGATCTTAATTTAGCTAAAATGGTTTATATGATATAAAAAAATAGACCAAAATAAATATTGATTACCATGAAAATATCCCATGGATAATTTTCAGTAAATCATGAATAACCAATAATTTTAAGGGCTGCAAAATGGAAATATGTATTTATATAAGCATATTTGAACTATAAGAGTCACAATGAGAGGACAAGGCCTTCTAAGGGGAGCACCCTGACTCATCCAGAAAACTGAATCATAAACAGATGCTACCAACAATAGCAAGGTCTATTATCTACTGACTTTTCCTAACTCTCCTTTTCTCTTCACTTCACAGGCATGGCCAGGGAGTGTACACATACCATGATACAGGCCTTAAGTACACTGGCACATGGGTCAAGGGTAAGATGGAGTCCGCTGGAGAGTTTATACACCTAAGCTACAGATACCAGGGCAACTTTTTCAACAATAAAGTAAGTCAGTTCTTTTTCACTCACATGCCACTGCACTTTGCTTTAAATGAATGCATTGATTTCTGTTGCATCAGTATTATGTTCTTTAAAATCACTTTTATTTTCAGCCCATAGGTCAAGGGAAGTATATATACGATAATGGCTTTGAACAGCACGGAGAGTATGTGCAGGTGGAGCAGGTCAGTTCTTGAATCTAAATGTGTTATATTGAGGAGTTTTATTAAGGTATACATTTGAAGTATATATGTTTCAGTTTTTAGTTCAAGCTAGTCAGCTTCCTTCTGTCTTGCATTATGATGAATGTGTGGTATGAAGCATGTGTATGAATACAGTCGTGACTAACACTCTCATATATACGGAGCCCGGGAGGGGCCGTGGATAAAAAAAATAATAAAATCGAGTGAACGATGTAGCAGTTCGTGCTCACGTTTTCTTTAATTCGAGTGAACGATTTGCAATTCGTGCTCACGATTTCTTTAATTCGTGCTCACGATTTCTGTAATTCGTGCGCACGATTTCTGTAATTCGAGTGAACGATTTCTGTAATTCGTGCTCACGTTTTTATGCGCAATAAGACAAGAAGCTCGGAGGGAAAGGAGCATTTTCTCTCTTGATCTGTTACAGGGGTGCAGTAATGATAATCAGTTATCTACCTTTATAACCTGCTGTTATTAATGCACTAGTGTTACAGTTAGATGTACAGTACAGTGAGCAGATTTTGCCTGGTGGTGGAATCTCTACAGCGCGTGGGGGAGAGCCGTCCGCGGCATCGGTTCCCCCGCCGCCAGACACCTGCCGCGCGCGCAGGTCTTCACGGAGCTTATTTACCAACAATGTAGACAAATACAGTCAATTCCAGTCATGAATAAAGGAAACAAACATTTTACTGATGCAGGACAACTGTGTGTTATTAAAACCAGATCAAAACAAAGTTATAATGCAATGTGCAAATGTGTTTATTAATTTCTAAATAACATTCAGCCAGCCTCCAAGGAAATGCACACCTTCTTAAATCTGGTTACATCATTATTACTTTTATGATAGATTTAATCTATATTTTAATAATTTGTATAATAAATAAACACATAATTCAGAAAATATACATTTAAGAAGTTTATAATTATTATATTTTTTTTATTTGAAGCTTGTGGCATGTTTCTGGGCAGGACACTGTGATTTGAGAATAAGCAGATATTCAGGACATTTCATCAGATATAGAAACTTAATTATTTTAGGAAACATATTGGAATAAATTATCAAATTGATCCAAATTATTATATGAAATGCCTATTTACTAAATATCTTAATACATTGTATTAATAGTATTTTAGACCAGCTATTTTGATTTTATATAGTGTTACATATTTAAAGCAGCTCTTATATGAGCCATTCATAGACAACTGTCACACCTTGCATTAATTTTGTATTATCTTTATTAACTTTTACAGTGTACATTTGGACCTAAGTCTTATAGCTGTATATTTATATAATTATACTTCTTTACGTTATACTATTGTTGGAAATAAGAAATTATAAACAGTTCCACATTGCATTATAACTTTGTTTTGATCTGGTTTTAATAACACACAGTTATCCTGCATTAGTAATGTTTGTTTCCTTTAATCATGACTGGAATTGACTGTATTTGTCTACATTGTTGGTAAATAAGCTCCGTGAAGACCTGCGCGCGCGGCAGGTGTCTGGCGGCGGGGGAACCGATGCCGCGGACGGCTCTCCCCCACGCGCTGTAGAGATTCCACCACCAGGCAAAATCTGCTCACTGTACTGTACATCTAACTGTAACACTAGTGCATTAATAACAGCAGGTTATAAAGGTAGATAACTGATTATCATTACTGCACCCCTGTAACAGATCAAGAGAGAAAATGCTCCTTTCCCTCCGAGCTTCTTGTCTTATTGCGCATAAAAACGTGAGCACGAATTACAGAAATCGTTCACTCGAATTACAGAAATCGTGCGCACGAATTACAGAAATCGTGAGCACGAATTAAAGAAATCGTGAGCACGAATTGCAAATCGTTCACTCGAATTAAAGAAAACGTGAGCACGAACTGCTACATCGTTCACTCGATTTAATTGTTTTTTTTATCCACGGCCCCTCCCGGGCTCCGTACATATAGGACTTACATGGATGAAATGTGGCCTAGGTGGGTTCCAGCCAGGTGGGCAAGTGTGTTTTTACAGCTCTGGAAAAAAATAAGAGACCACTTCACAATGATGAGTTCTTTTTAGTTTTACCAAATTCAAAACCACTAGATATAATCAAGAGGAAGATAAATGATCACAAGCCATCAAACCAAGCTGAACTGTTTGAATTTTATCACCAGGAGTGGCATAAAGCTATACAAAAGCAGTGTGCAAGACTGGTGGAGGAGAAGATACCAAGATACATGAAAACTGTGATTAAAACCCAGGGTTATTCCACCATATATTGATTTCTGAAATTTTTTAAACTTTATGAATATGAACTTGTTTACTTTGCATTATTTGAGGTCTATAAGCTCTGCCTTTTTTGTTATTGCAGCCATTTCTCATTTTCTTAAAAAAAATGCTCAAAATGGCAATATTTTTATTTGGAATTTGGGAGAAACGTTGTCCGTAGTTTATAGAATAAAACAACAACATTAATTTTACTCAAACATGTAACTATAAATAGCAAAGCCAGGGAAACTGATTCAGAAATGGTCTCTTAATTTTTTTTCTGGAGTTGTATATGTGTATGGACCCCATCATTACAGTCAAATGAGGGGTTCTTAAAACCTAGGTGGGATCCAGATTTAAAACCCCTAATGGTCCCATCACTGACATGCATATGTGGAGCCCACATGGAACACATGTTCAGAACTGTCTTGTTTCTAGTTGGGCTACCTACACAGGTCCCACATGAGCATGTTATCTGGGATAATATGTATAAACAAACATCTGGCATGGGAATAAGTGATGTATATGTTAGTAATATGTAGAGATGCTGTCTTTCATATACAAAGTATGATCTGCTTGATACATGTTCTAACTGATTAAAGTGCTTTCCCCTGCTGAAACTCCAGCCAGCACTATATGGAGATCCTGTTCAGGATGGGAAGGCCTTGATGTTGCGCTCCCAGCATATTCCTCAGGCCGAGCGCTATATCTCCATTACAGCCTTAGGAGATGAGGTTCTATGCGATCAGACAGAGACTGTTGCTGTGCCTCTCTGTTATAGTGTAGAGTCTGACTGTGGCCTTTGTGCATGCCAACAGAGGCTCATGAACTTAGAAGACCTACCCTAACTCTGTGCTTATTTCTGTCCTTGCTAGAAGGTTTGGACTTAGAGAATCAACCTAGTAGAAGTTGGATGCTGGAGTTTCAAATGTTTTAAAGTTTGATGTGTGTGAGGTTATGCTTTACTATATTTTATAGTTACTTTTTTAAGTCAACATGATTGGACTCACACACATCAAGCCTTTCAAAACATCTAAGCCTCTTTCAGTAAGCTGGAGAAAGTGTGTGAGTGTAATAAATATTAATAGTCTAAGTCTGATTTAGTAAGACATTTTCTGAATGAGTCTTCTTTGAATTACAGGAGATAGGAGAGGCAGAGGAAGAGCAGCCTGTCACTGACACTATACTGAAATGGATTCCAAAGATGTGACTGGTCTTCAATTTTGTGTTTATTCTGGTAACGTACACTCATTATTAATATACATAATCATCTGCAGTACTGTATTTTTAGCAGCTTTGGATCTATTAGTATTTATACTTTATTTTCAGTAATACTTAGTCACTGAATCACTTTCAATATGTGGAGGCCTCTGTAATGTTGAGAACTGATTGTTGATCAAATCAAATGACATAAAGCAGCTTTCATTGTAAAGCAAGTTTCTAACTAAAGGTCCTTAGATATGTATTTATTTATTCCTTATTGTTTCCTATTTCCTACAACACACCTAATTCAACAAACTATATATTTTGAAACCAGCTATTTCCTAAAAGGTTTCTGAGTGTGTATTACAGCAGGGAAAAATGTATGGACGGAAAGCTGTGAAATCTGTGACACCTGATGTTGTTGCAAAGCAGATTTAGCCCATACAACATTCACCTGTGAGGCTCTTGTGTAGAATGTAGGCTATGTTGAACATACTGTATGTGGGCATGGGCTCTGAGTGGGTTTGTACATACGTTGTAACTGGGACCCAAATAGGCCCCAACATTACAGCACAACACATCCAACATAATTCAACACATGTCCCATTTAGGCCTCATGTACACCGTTCATCCCAGATGGGGGCCATGTTTAACTCCTACTGAGTCTCATCATTGACTTTCATATGTTTGTTCCCAGTTGGGCTACCCATACAGACCCCATATGTGCATGTTATCAGAGACTGAATTCAGTAATAATACAAAAAATAAACCAAAAGTGATCAATAAACAGAGACATTCTATATAATATTCGGTTATTTTGTTTTTTACTGGACCTACAAAACCAATATGACAGAAGCCTCTATCACTGAAAAAGATTTAGCTTGACACAGACTACCATTACTTTAACCATGTAGCTCTGAAGAGACACTTTAGACACAAAAAGATGTCTTATGACAAGCTTTACTTTTATTTTTTTCCTTGTAGGCAACAAAACACCCATGATGCACAAAAAGAAGGAGCCCAGTCCAAGAAACCGACGAATCCTCAGATATATATAATACAGACCAAATGTTTGGACACACCTTCTCTTTTTCAATGCGTTTTCTTTATTTTCATGACTATTTACATTGTAGATTCTCAATGAAGGCATCACAACTATGAATGAACACATGTGGAGTGATGTACTTAACAAAAAAGGTGAAATAACAAAAAAAAGTATATTCTAGTTTCTTCAAAATAGCCCCCTTTGCTCTGATTGCTGCTTTGCACACTCTTGGCATCATTCTCTCAATGAGCTTCAAGAGGTGGTCACCTGAAAAGGTTTTCCAACAGTCTTGAAGAAAGGAGTTCCCAGAGGTGTTTAGCACTTGTTGCCCCTTTGCCTTCTTCACTGTGGTCCAGCTCACCCCAAACCATCTGGATTGGGTTCAGGTCCGGTGACTGTGGAGGCCAGGTCATTTTTAAATATAATAACTATATATAACTCCACATGTGTTCATTCATAGTTTTGATGCTTTCAGTGAGAATCTGCAATGTAAATAGTCATGAAAATAAAGAAAATGCATTGAATGAGAAGGTGTGTCCAAACCTTTTGCCTGTACTGTACTCCTTGAGTTACTGTATGGAAAATAAGACAACAGGAGTAACATAAAGCTATCCAAAAGCAAGGTGTAAGACTGGTGGAGGAGAACATGCCAAGCTGCATAAAAACTGTTATTAAAAAACAGGGTTATTCCACCAAATGTTCATTTCTGAATTCTGAAAATATATAATTTTTTTATAATTACATTTTAGTTTTTTTTCCAGAGCTGTATATTAGTATTTACACCATAAATCAATCATATAAACATATGACATATTTGAATAGTATTTTACTGCATTGGCTGAGGTTGTTTAAGATGTCAAACTACAAACTTTATCATTCTTGCTTGCATTCAGTTCAGCTTTTGTCTTTTGTAATGTTTTAGTTGTCTTTTATGACCTTTGATATTAAACTAATTTTAACTAGCTTGTCTCTGGTGTCTCTCTGTTGTGTAGCTGAATTCAGGACATGCACAGAAGACACCCATGAATTTATACGTTCTGATACAGATCAGACGTCAAAGGAAATAAATAGAATTCTGACAACCAGCACAGACTATTCCTGATACAGTCAGAAGAGGGAGGTATTTACTACCTGTTGCTTGGTGGTTTCATTGGCCTCTGTTTGTTTACTTAACAACACACAGTATGAAGTGCTATTAATCACTCAGATTCTTTTACTGCCTACAGTGACTTCAGTGACCTAAAAAAAATATTTATTTTACAATCAGCAACATAATGTTTTATATATAATTAGTGATATTTAATATTTAACTAATACATCAGACATGTACATATGCATACATACATACATACATACATACATGCACACCAACATCTTTACATAAAAAGTGGCATTTGATTTGCTGTGTTATTAAACCATAACAAACATCCTTGATCAGATTGCTGCATAGACTTCTTAGAAAGCAGGTTGATAGGTTTGCATGTGATGTGTGTACAGGTTTGCATTATGACAGAATCACCATGGAGCAGGGTGGTGTGCCTTACTCGGTTACACCTTTCTTTACTCTAAGCACACGCTCAACTTTGTCTTTAATTCTTGCTAACTGATTGCATTATAGTCAAAACCACTTTACTCAAACTGTTTCTATGTACTGTACAAAAAAAAAAATCAGTAAAACCTTTCCTGTGTCAGACAATTCAGTAAAATCTAAACTTATTGAACATAATGAGGAAAGTTTTTGGATAAAATTGTGCCAAATGTAATGAAAAAAAAAAACACTTTTAAACATTACATACAGGGATGAACCAGTCATGCTTTGGGCTTGTGTTGCAGCCAGCTGCACATAAATCATTTTGTCTGGTAAAAAGGGAATAATAGATTAAATGAAATATGAATTTATGAAACAGCATGATGAAAACCTTAAATATTTATTTGCAACACCAAACATGGAAAAAATTTGAGAATAAGAATGGAAAGCATATAAAATGCCTGTGAATTGAAAGACCCTTACCTTGCTACAAAAAGCATTCACAAGCCCCCCTCTAAAGGTAAAACCTGGAAATATAAAATAATAATAATAATAATAATCTTAATCTTTAACCTTTCACTTGCTTATGTTTACAGTAACATCTTTTTAAATGGGGTCCCCAAACTTTAGCATGTCAGTTGCTTTTGGGAGTTTGCTCCCCAAACTTTAGCTGTATCTTTATACATTAAAAATAGAAATGAAAATTCATAGGAGATCAAATCTATTGTTGTGTGGACAGACACTCACGGATGTAAAAACAGCAAATGGGTTTAAAGTTAGAAGGATCTGTAAAAATCAATGTCGGGCCAGGTCAAACAACAAAAGCAAAATCAAACACATGGACAAAACCAGTAAATATGAATAAAGAAGAAGAGAAAAACACAAAAGCCAAAAACAAATTACAAATAGCCAGACAGAGTTTACAAACACATAAACATAATCAAAGGGGTCAAAAGTGTTTACAATAATTACTCCGGTAGGAGTATAGATAAAAAAGGTTTAAAACTCAAAGTAACTTTTTTGGTTTCAAGTAACGTGTTTAGTTTCAAAGCTAAATGTAGCTAAAAGTACACTACCCCCCCCCCCCCCTTTTTTTTCTAAAAGCCACAGTGACAATACTGTTAAAATTAATAAAATGTAAATGTTGATAAAATTTTGGATGCACTATGCGTACCTGTTTCAGCCGCATATATTCCCATTGAAAATAAATGTATTTAAGAACATATGTTATGTAAATATATTAAAGAAGCTTAGTTGGACATTTTGCTCGCGTTCTCTTGAATCTCTGCACAGATCATCTTCATACTAGGCTTCATACGTCTGCTATGTTCTTGCTGGTGTGTGGGCCGTGACGTGTACAGGTGTGATGGATCACAGTATAAACCAATAGGGGGTCGGAATAGTATATGTTTATACTTCTCATCCAACCATTATCAGATTCATTTTATCTGGATTTTTTTTTTGGATGATGAGAAGCTGGAATGAAAACAAGCTGAAATGAAATACAAGTAACAAGGCTATTTTTAAAATGTAAGGAGTATAAAGTACAAATAATTGTGTGAAAATGTAAGGAGTAGAAGTAAGTTGTCTAAATAATCAATTACTCCAGTAAATAATACACTTGCAAGAAAAAATATGTGAACCCTTTGGGATTACTTGGGTTTCTTCTTCTTGTCATAGACAAACACAAACAATTATATGTTTGCATGTTTTTATTAAACACAACATAAGTATGTGAACCCCTAGGCTAATGACTTTTCTAAGAGCTAATTGGAGCTAGGATGTGATGAGATTGGATGTGTTAAAGCTGCCCTATAAAAACACACCAGTTTTGAGTTTGCTGTTCTTAAGAAGCATTGATTGATGTGAATCATGTCTCGCACAAAAAAGGTTGTGCACTGTTGCTACTCTCCCTAGGTGTGGTCGTCCTGTAAAGATGACTGCAAGAGCACAGCGCAGAATAATCAATGAGGTGAGGAAGAATCCTGGAGTGTCAGCTAAAGACATAGAAATCTGGCACATGCTATCATTTTTTTTTTTGACAAAACAAATCTACAATAAGTACAACATTAGACAAGATTGGACTTTATGGGAGGACACCACGGAAGAAGCCACTGCTGTCCAAAAAAAAAAACATTGCTGCACGTTTAAAGTTTGCAAAAGAGCATCTGGATGTTCCACAGCAGTACTGGTAAAATATACTGTGGATGGATGAAACCAAAACTGAGTTGTTTGAAAGGAACACACAATGCAATGTGTGAAGAAAAAAAGGCACAGCACACCATCATCAAAACCTTATCTCAACATTGAAATATGGTGGAGGGGGCATCATGGTTTGGGGCTGTTTTGCTGCATCAGGACCTGGACATATTGCTATCATCAACAAAAAAATAAATTCCCAAGTTAACCAAAACATTTAGCAGGAAAACTGTCCATCAACTGACCATCTGTCCACCAACTGAGGCTCAACAGAAGATGGATGATGCAACAGGACAACGACCCAAAACAGAAAATCAACAACCAAATGGCTTCAACAGAAGAAAATATGCCTTCTGGAGACAAAATGAGTGGTATTCTGGGTAATGCAGTCCAGAGAGTCAATATAAGAAATAGGTCCAGGAAAATATGCTCATATACATATATCCTCAAATAAAATCCAAATCTTAAGATGTGTTCTTAAATGCTTCTTAAAGTGTGCACTGAGTTCTGCTACTTGGCAGTAAAATAACTGATCCACTACTCCACGTTCTGTGGAATGTACACACAGTCCTTATTACAGACCATTTTAAGCTCTGTGATCATTTAATGCTGCACTGTCTTTTCAAGAGGGTCGGAGTGTGTTTACACTTTGTCCTTGTTTACATTTTTCCCTGCATGCTTTCATTATCCGTTTAACATCTATCACTCCAGTGCCTCTGTGACTAGTGTAGGAATGAAAGCAGGCTGAAGAAAACAGGAAAAATTGTTTGAAGGGAGGTTATTTGGAGGAAGCTGACAGGCCTTTGAATTTTAGATCTGCATGCCCGTCCAAAAGTGAAGAAATCCAGATCATATAGCAGCTCATTGTTTTATGATTGTGAGCTAATTAACCAAACTATTTTTTTTCCTTCTTTTTGTTAGAGTTACTGGTTTTATTATCGAGACCTGCATGAAGAAAAACAGTCATTCTGTTTTGTTATTCTGTGCTATCTGTCTCACCCTCATTTATCTTTGTGTACTGCAGAAAACATTGAAACATTAAAATAATTTCTATTTCTCTTCCATATCCAGTAAAACAACATAAATGTTTTGCAACCGTTGACTACAGATATCCTTACAAATGGAGAGGCTTTAGAGGAAGCTAGCACTTAGCACTTAGCACTCTTTGATGAAAGAAATTAGGTCCCACTTTATAATAAGTGTCCCTAAGTAGTATGTAATTACACGGTAACAATCCATGTAACTACAGTGTAACTACTGATGAAGTACACAATGATACAGATTAACTACAGAGGTACAGGTTATGTAATTACACATGTGTATTTAGGTTAATTTTGACTTGTGTAAGTACACATGTGTACCAGGGTGAGTGTACTTACACAAGTGATAGAGTAAGTGTACTTACACATGTGTAACAACGTGTGTGTACTTACACATGTGTAATAGTGTGTGTGTGATAAGTCAAGTATAAACTTATCCAACATCTATTGTCTAGTATGTAATTAGGGCTGATTGAGTACACACACGTTGTTACACATGTGTAATTGAATTCTAATTAAATACCCCTGGTTTAGATCAAAGAATATTCATGTGTTAGAATGGCCCAGTCTTAAATCACATTAAGCTTCTGTGGCAACACATGAAAACTGCTGTTTACAGATGCTCTCCATCCAATTTGGCTGAGCTTGAGCTGTTTTATAAAGAAGAATGGGCAAAAATCTCAGTCTCTAGATGCGTATATCTGGTAGAGACACACCCAAAAAGACTTGCAGCTGTAATTGCAGCGAATAGTGGGTCTACTAAATAGAGGGGGGGCTGAATACTTTTCACGTCCCACTTTTCAGATTTTTATTTGATAAAAAAATTAAAAACCATGAATCATTTTCATTACACTTCACAATTATGCAATGTTTTGTAATGGTCTATTATTTAAAATCTCGACAAAATACATTTAAGTTTGTGGTTGTAAGGTCACAAAATGAGGAAAAGTTTAAGGAATATGAATACTTTGGCAAGCCACTCTATAACTGGTCAGTAATAAACAAATACATTTAATGGGCTTAAATATAAGTTAGTCATTTAGATCACTTTTTTTTATTAGTGAAGAAATTGATTTAAACACATTTATATGATAAACACAAACCTAACATTTTTCAACATTTCCCTGATAAATGTAACAGTTTTCTGTTTCCCGTTATAAGGAGTAACACTACCAACACTCCCAAACAGGTTTTCCCAGTTATGATTCACACAGCTCTTTGTCTCTTGTTTCCACTGCATTCTCAATTACATATTTTTATCATATCATATTTTTATCACCTCACATTTAAATCTAGTGGTTGAAAAAAGGGAAAAAATAGCTAAAAAGAAGGCAGAACATTTGTGTGTGTGTGTGTGTGTGAACTGTGTGGGGGTGGGGTAAATTCTACTGTACTGGGCTGAGGAATTCTAAACCCTGTCAGAAACAATCAGAACAGTTCGATGAGCTTATTGTTGCATGAGGTCGCAACAGGCCCAGAAAACAGGCAGCGATTGGGCTGCAGCATGTGCTCATTCTGAGCTTTTTTTTTTTTTCATGTCACTCCTACTCCAACTCCAGAAAGCCTAACAAACCTCTCTCTCTCTCCATTGGATAAACAGAGTTCTAGCGGTGGCAGGAGGTGTGGTTGAAAACTAGCTCCACAAGATTTCCCAGCAGTCTGGACTGTATAACTGACACTGGCTGAGTTAAGGCAGACATTTTTACCTCTGGGAGTTCCTCTAAATCCAGGCTGGAGCTGGGAATGCCTCGCTACGATCCTGATTGCTACAAATTGACTTTAAGTAAAGTTACTTTTACTATTTTTTGAAGATATCCAAGGTGGCATAGAAGTGTGGGCTGAAATCCAGGGCAGCTCATGATGATGCAGCATGATTCAGTTCTCCAGGACCTGAGGGATAAGAGGTAAAATCTTTGTTTATTTCACAGGATTGATAGAGTAAATATCACAAATAAATATGCCTACAAAATATTCACAAATATGCATTGTTTTTTTGTTTGTACTGTAGTTCAATGCTATTTTTTTTTTTAGGAAAAAAACAAAATAAGGGATGTACAGTATGGTTTCTATATATTGTATGTAGAAATATTAGACATTTATAGTATGACACTATTATAAGGTGTGAATGTACTGCTTATTGTGCAGATTCTATATTAGTCAGTACTTCTCTTTTTGGTTTAAATTAGTAATTAAAGGTGCATACAGATATTCCATGATTATATAAAAGAATCAGACCACAATAAAGGAATATAAACGGAACAAACTGAATTAAAAGAATGAGATTATTTTCTGTCCTGATCTTTAACTACACTCTAAAAAACAGAGGTACGATATGAGTACTTTTTTGCACTCAAGGGTACACTCTTCATAATTGTACCCTCAAAGGTACAATATTGGTCTTTACAGGGTCAGATTTGTTCTCTCTGAAGTACAAAGTAATTTCTAACAGAAATAAGTACAAACTTGTACCATTTAACCTGCAGACAAAAGGTACATTCAGTATTCTGTATCACTGTACTAATAAACAATATATATTTAAACTGCACATTTTTATTTGAAAGCCAGATTTTGGATCATCAAGTTTTTGAGCCATATTTAGTTGATGATAATGTTTATAATATTTACTGGCACAAAAACCATGGGTACAAAAAAGGACTTTCACTGAAAGGTACTTTTTTGTACTTCAATATAAGGTACAGCCCCAGTGACAAGCTTTGTACTCTTTTAAGTACAAATCTGTACTTACTTTTCTTAGTGTGTAAGCAGGATTTGATATTGGCACACACTAAGAAAAGTAAGTACAGATTTGTACTTAAAAGAGTACAAAGCTTTTCGCTGGGGCTGTACCTTAGGTACAAAAAAGTACCTTTCAGTGAAAGACCTTTTTGTACCCATATTTTTGTGCCAGTAAAGATTATAAAGATTGTAAACATTATCATCAACTGAATATGTGTCAAGAACTTGATGACCCAAAATTGTCTGGCTTTCAAATGAAAAATGTGCATTTAAAATATATATTGTTTATTAGTACAGTGATACAGAATACAGATTGTACCTTTTGGCTGGTTAAATGGTACAAATCTGTACTTATTGCTGTTAGAAAAGACTTTGTACTTCAAAGGGAACAAATCTGACCCTGTAAAGACCAATATTGTACCATTATGGGTACAATTATAAAGAATATACCTTTGAGTACAAAAAAGTACTCGTATCGTACCTCTGTTTTTTAGAGTGCAGCTTATATACTGAAACAATACTGTTGACTAGTTTAACCATCCATGCTCTGATATAAGAAATTACTGCCATTATAACTTTTATTAAATGTATCTAAACTAAATTCACATGAATCCTAAAAGTCTGTCCTTACACAGAGAAACCAGCCCACGGTTGAGATATAGTATGTCAACACTATGAGACTTTGTATAAACATGGGCAGAGGATCCTCCCGTGAGGCATAGAAGTGAAAAGAGAGCAAGTCATGAGGTACCAGACCATTTACAATTATTAACTACAGACTTTAAACATAGTTTTTTGTAAGGCTGGACAATATAGCAATATTTTATTGTGTTATTGCAATAAATCTTGTTATTCCATACACAAACTACTTTTCTCAGCATGCTGTGGATATCATCAGTCTAATATGTCAACAGGAATTGTATTATAATAGCAATTTGTAAGAATTTATTGAAAGTAAATTCTGTATCATACAAATGTTAAATCTTTATATATTGTGATTATTATATTTTTCCCATATGAATCATTCTTGTTTGTTGATGTTTGTTGTAAATCAGAACAGAACCATGTGAACTGAATGCGAACAGATTTAGTGAGGAGGTAGAATAACTTTTCTTGGCTATGTGACACTGCCTCAGGAGGCCTCTCACCCAGAACCAGAGTGAACAAAGCCCACTCTTATATTTATAAGCTCTACCTCTAAGGGGATTGGGTGGGCCACACACACACACATCCACTCACGCATACAAGGTATTTTTAGTCTTTCCTCCTTGAAATCCATCTAGCAATTTGATAGCTCCGATTTGCACTACTCTGTTAAATTTCACTTTCTCTGTATTCTGCACTACAACAAACAGCTCTGGAAAAAAAATAAGTTTCTTTGATTTTACCAAATTAAAAACCTCTAGAATATAATCAAGAGGAAGATGGATGATCACAAGCCATCAGACCAAGCTTAACAGCTTGAATTTTTGCACCAGAAGTGACATAAAGTTATTCAAAAGCAGTGTGTAAGACTGGTGGAGGAGAACATGCCAAGATGCATGAAAGGTGTAATTAAAAACCAGGGTTATTCCACCAAATATTGATTTTTGAACTCTTAAAACTTTATGAATATGAACTTGTTTCTTTGCATCTTTTGAGAGGTATTTTATGTTTTTTCAGCCATTTCTCATTTTCTGCAAATAAATGCTCTAAATGACAATATTTTTATTTGACATTTGGGAGAAATGTTGTCTGTAGTTTATAGAATAAAACAACAATGTTAATTTTACTCATTTTAACATAAACCTATAAATAGCAAAATCAGAGAAACTGATTCAGAAACTAAAGTGGCCTCTTATTTTTTTTCCAGAGCTGTATCCTACACAAGATTACACAGCCTTTCCAATGCTACAACAAACAACAGGACTTACTGTGCTCCATAGCAGCGATTATAGTGTAAAGTCTTTGAATCAAAATATTTTTTTAATATCGCAGTAGTCTAATTTTCTTTCAAGGGTAAGGCCATTGGAGTGAAGTGATAGTGAAAGCTTAAACTTTTACTCCCCTTTTGCAAATAACAACTCAGGAAAAGCTGTGGAGTCTGGACATGATGTGCTTTTGTCTCAGAACATTGACCAAACTTTCCCAAACTGGATCTTGCATTATAATACATAAAATAAGCCAAGACTATTACAAAAAAATCTTCAGATTTTGGAATTGGCTGTTTTACTGCTCTGTTTTGGTTATGCCATTTCCTTATCAATGAAGGGACAACAGTGTTTGAGGTTAACTTTATCACAGCTAACAAATTTTGGTACATAGAACATTTTCAAAATTTTACAGCTTAGAACATCTAACCTTTCAAGTTTTCTGGATGTTCCTAAAACATTTTATTTAACGTTTTTAAACTTTCTGCTACGTATTTTGAAAACGTCAGAATCATTTTATGGTTACTAAAATATTCAATCTGTTAAGTTTTCTGGACATTTCTAAAAAGTTTTATTTAGCATTTTGAAAATATCTTCTAACATTGCTGCGGTGGTGTAAGGACTGGTTAAACCGTTTAAGAAACGTTTATTAATGTTTTGGAAATGTCTTTTATTAATGTTATGAAAAATGTCTCACAATATCACAATTTATGGTTCCTAAAACATAAATTTTTTCAGTTTTCTGTACATTCTAAAAACATTATGACAATGTTTGTAAACAAATGATACGACTTGATGAACTGTGCAAGAATATAAATATCTCACAGGTTGTCAAATGACAGCTGCATTAAATGGAAACACCAGTGTCAGCATCTTCGGTGAATGCTGACTGGTTAATGAAAAGAAAAGAAAAAAACGACTGCAATGACTTTTTATTGGTGATTCTGCCTTGAAATCCGGCATCCTGAAGTCGCCACTTCACTTTTGGGGGAACATTGAACAAGGCTGTGTACCAATTTTAAATGTTCCATTAATCTTACTGTGGGAGAGTTTTTTCTAACATTGGGGGAACTTTGAATAAGGGCATGTAACATTTTTAGAACACCAATTTGCATTGATTGAACTTTTAGACAACATTAGCCAAAATTGTGAGAATGTTTCCTGTTAAAGCTGAAAAATCTATTTAAACTGGGTGGGTGTGATGCGGTCTCCTTTCCTTCCAAGTTATGTTCAGTCAGAGAGAGAGAGAGAGAGAGAGTGCTCAGTCAGAAACTTCACTTCAACTAGACACTTTGTTTTTCTATGAGTGAATAAGCTACTGAGCTCTTAGTTTCCCCTTCTGAAGTCTCCATTGCTCCACCAGTCGCTCTCGTTCAGTAAAACTGAGCCGGATCATCTTTTAGAGGCTGAACGTGTGACGCAAGTATGTAAAGACATGTGATGTGGCCAAAAGAACTCCCGCAAAAAGCGACCCGACACCCCAGTTTTTAGAATGAATATATAAGGCTTAGCTGGGATGGCCCACTGGCAATATTAAACACAATATTTTATCCCTTCTCCACTCAAAATCACTATTGCTTTCAGTTCAATTCTGTTTGCTTTATTGACATGACAAAATTACATTTGTATTGTCAAAGAATTTCAGACAAACAGGACAGTTGGAGATTAATGGTTACAACATACAAATATAGAAGTGTATATATATATATATATATATATATATATATATATATACACAGTTACACACCAATACATGTATACATGCATACATAATGCTTTCAGTTAAGAAACAAAATAATATGGACTATCACTTTAAATGGGATGCAGTAGGAAACTGTTAAAGTGTTAGTCACATTGACAAATCAAGTGTGACTATTTAGGGAACCCAACTGTGAGGCAACAGTGAAAGAAGCTTTATTTTTGAGAATGTTGAGAATGTAGAAATTCCAAAATAACTGTGCATGTATAGTGGGGTCCAAAAGTCTAAGATCACATGGAAATATTAGATGGATTTTTATTTGTGTCCTGTTTTAGGCAAATTATCATGTTTACTGGTGGTCTTCACTGTACATTCACCACAAACTACAATAATTAGATTAAAGTAGAAGGAAATGCTTTGATGGCATGAGATAAACAAGAAACAAGATGCTTTGCTTGTGCGGTGTCATCAATTTTAAATGTCCAAATAGTGCTGGGCAGTATGACCAAAAATGCATGTCATGGTATTTTTCAAGATTCTGATGGTTTTACAGTATATATATATATATATATATATATATATATATATATATATATATATATATATATATATATATATATATATATATAACATAGGTTTATAAGTTACTGTACTGTTAGGAGTATATATAATATAAAACACTAAGGCTTTAAATTAAGGCTTTGATTAGTATTGGGTTTACTTTGTCCCACAAAATTACACAATATATGAAGAAATCTGACTTCATTATCAGAAAAATAGCTAAAGAATGTAAACAATAGTCCTTAAAAATGGATAAGCTAACAAATTTAACACGGCTCCCTTTACAAAATGAAACATTTTAATAAATAGTTCCATAAACACTATAAACAAACCTAAAATACTCAATGTTTAAGTATTCAAAGAGATATTTCTCAAAGGTTCTATTGCATAAGTTTAATATAAATTTACTACATGTTATTCGTGAAGCCATTATAGGCATTACAGTATTTAAATCAGCCACAATTCCCTTCTTTCTCCAGTTAACAAATACATTCAAATCATCCTTCAAGCTACAGTATTAATATATTTTAAAGGGCTGTAGTTACTGCTCTATTTCACTGGGATAAAAACACTCATACAGTAGAAACAGCAGCAGGAGGTGTTCTGATTTCTCTGCAGGACAGAGCTAGACCAGCGTTTGACTCTCTTCTCTGATGGTTCTGTTCCGCTTGGAGCTCCACAGCGCCCTCTAGCAGTATGGCGGTATGAGAGAAACGCATACCGGTTCAGGTTCAGCCCGCTGTATACCGAATAAACCGGTATACCACCCAGCACTGTGTCCAAACCAGAGTACACCACACAAAGAGATTTAAGAACATCCTAATGCTTCTGTAAAGTATTTGGTCAATCTGTTGCGTACAGTAAAAAGTATGTACCGTTATGTGCTTATAGGCATGCTCACACTATTTGTGCTATACTGATTTTCTTTTTTTTTTTCCATTCAATTACAGAACACAGGCTGGATGACATTTCTCACAAGAACGCATCTCAGCCTCAAACCTGCTCTGATTGCATTCTCACCAACAGCTCCCTCTCTAACTTGCAGCCATGAAGGACCGCATAGACGAGCTGCTTCAGCAAATGAAACGCATCGAGAGAGAACGGGATGATGATTATTTTACACAAGATGAGGAAGAAGACCCAGAATTCTCAGTTGCTCTGCAGGCTGTGGTGTTCGAGGCTGAGCCTGTACTGGACAACTTCCTGGAGGAGGCCAAGCGTGTTCGGGACAGCCTTGAAGACCTGGAGGCTGAAGTGAAGAAATTCAGCCAACAACAGAGGAACCTGGTGGCCACCATGCGGCGCCTCAGTGTCATGAAAAAGGAGAGCAGCATCACGCGGGACATCAAGCTGCAGGCTGAGAGTCTGCGCAAGAGGCTGGATGCCCTGTCTAAACAGGCCAAGCAGAGTGAAGCTGAACTGGGCCCATCGGCCGCCACAGCCCGCATCCAGCAGGCACAGCACGCAGCGCTCTTCCGCCAGTTTCAGCAGGTCATGCGCCAATACAATGACTCGCTCCTCAGCAAGCAGGACAAGTGCAAGCAGTTCATCATCCGGCAGCTGGAGGTGTCTGGCAGAGAAGTATCAGAGGAAGAGGTGGAGAACATGGTGGAGCAGGGCAAGTGGGACGTCTTCAACGAGAACATCCTGCTGGACCTCAAGATCACGAGAACCCAGCTGTCCGAGATAGAGCAGCGCCACAAAGAGCTGGTCACGCTGGAGAGTAACATGAAGGACCTGAGAGACCTTTTTCTAGATGTGTTCATGCTTGTGGAAGAGCAAGGAGTACGAATTAATAACATACAGGCCAACGTAGAGAATACTCAAGACTATGTGATGGCCACTAATGAAAAGTTCAAAATGGCCTCTAGATACAGGAGGAAGAACCCTCTAAGAAGACTCTGCTGCTGCTGCTGCCCATGGAGATGTCGATAGCATAGAAAAAAAATCAGTGTTGATTAAACCCAAAAGGAATCACTGGAACGTATAAAACCTGTCTGTAATAAAAAAAACAGTGTTTTTCTCCACTGAAAGTCTGAAAAGAATGTAGAGCATTGAGGATTGGATCAGTGTGATAGTATAACTAATCACATGTAGCTAATCACTTAAAAGTCTTTAAAAAAAACCCATCACAATCACAAATTGTCTTATTTATTAATACATTTATTTATAAGAGAGGTGTGTTTTAAGTCTACACTGCTTGAGGAGAGAGATGGTCAAAATCTAAGCACATCTCAGCTTTAAATTTTTAAAGTGATGTTATGAAATACAACAATAGCCCTATCCGGACAGGATTAGTTCCTCAGGGGGACATCTGTGAATAATATTTCACACTTCTATTCAGTGATAAAACTCTTGCATCCGGACTGCAATTGAAAAAACAGGAGGACAGTGAGTTGTTTGGCTTTCTTGGTCACATGACATCGCGTTCAGTAGCTCCTCCATTTCCACTCGCTGTTGTGTTTACGTGGATCTCCGTGGAAACATGCACCCAAAGTGTAATTACGATGCGTGGCAGTGGACAAAGAGCTATTTTATTAAACGCAAGATGATGAGACTAAAATTACCAGAGGACCACAGAGTTCAGCACAGTAGGCAATTCAGCCTATAATTTTCTCAGAGGACGTCTAAGAAAAACACATACATGGTCATTCTGGACAGGAATAAAATCACAGAGGACCCCCCATAAAAGAGAAAATTACCCCAGGACCCCTTGAGAAAGTAATTCTGTCTGGATAGGGCTAAAGAATGTGTTTACAAGTCTTCCAAAATTAGTTAATCGGTGATTTACTGCAGTTCTCTGAATATTTCGAGAAGTCATGTAAACTGCATACTCCAATTTCTTTGATTAGAATCACATCTAGAAATCCTATTAAGATTTCTTCTTAGTAATCACATTTCTCTGTCCATGTATACTCTTAACCAGAGTATTCACAGATACCACAGTCTGTGTCTGCGTGAAACAACGCTGTGTTTAACACAGCACCCACAAGATGGCAACAAATCACTTTTGGAGACACTCTGAAACTGAAGAATTTCAATAATCTTCATTTTCTAGCATATGTATGTTCATATTGCGTCTCAATGTGTGTAACGTACTTAAATACCAATATTTAAATAAAATAGTTTTTATTTAAGATTTTACATGATTATTATATCATGTTATATATGAAACACTGGTTTTAAAGCAAAAATCCATTTATTGCTTTAAAACCAGCTGGCACACAACCGACCTTCAACATTGAAATGTGGTTGAAATATGATTGAAGTACTGTCTGTTGTTGTTTCAATGTTAAATGGTTGTGCAAACGTACACAAATTAACGTTGAATCAACATAATGTCCTTAACCTTCTGCCTTTTGAATTATTTTTTACATTTTACATTTCATCCCCATACAATTTCAAAAAACGGTTGAATGGAGGGAATGAAAAAGTGTTTTTACTTCCATTTGCAGTTTTCGCTTTTTAATTTGGCACCAATTGGTCATCATACCTGTGAGTATGTTCATGTTTTTTTTAGTTTTACTGTTGTGTTTTTAAGATCAGATGTTAAATCAGATGTAAGTTTATTGTCAACGCTCTGTAAACCATAGGATTTTCTAGTTTTAGTGAACTATGGTTTATTAAAGGTTGAACATACAACGCTGACTTCGTTTTCAAAATCAACACCAAATCCAATGTTGATTCAACCATAACATCAATGTTGATTCAAACTCAGAGTTTTCCCATTGACTGATAACCTATAATTTCACGTAAATACAGTGATCAGATTACTGAAAAACTGTGATGTTCTGCAGTAGTCAGATTATAAATTGCATGCAAATGCACTTAATTATGAGAGAAGGTTGTGCCCCAGCCTCTCCTACTTCAGTTAAATTATACATATACATCATTATCACAATATTGGACTTTGTGGGCCATCTGACTTTTCACTGTTATTTATTTTTTTTATTGTGTGCTGTGATCACTTTGAACAATCTCAGCTGTTCCAGACAAGATCCAATCTGTTTTTATTCAATCAATGAAAGAGTTAATAGAAATAGTCTTTATCATGCAGCCCAAATATGCCACGTGTACACAACCCTGTATTTAACAATGTGTCAAAGAGTGATACAGCCCTATTTGATTTCTTTTATTTTTTCCTGTCTTTCTCTATGTAGTTTCACAATTTACCTAAAAAAAAAGGCTTTCGCTGAACAAATATGACTAATATATTGTAAAACAGAACAATAACATGAACCAATGAATTGAAATGAATTTCTAAAACTTTCTAGGTCAAGAAGAAGTAATAATAGAGTAATAATCTCATACATGTCTTTCTTTATTTGACCACAGTAAAATCTCCATTATTCATTCAGCTTCAAAGAGTGAAACTGGTACGTCACATGACAGACGGCGTATTGAGGACACGTTAGTCAGCAGTGCAGGTGTCTAATGTCAGGGAAAACATTCACAAGTGGGGATCTGGGTGTGTCTCGTTTTCTGTCCGACACCTGTTTGGCAGGAATCTAAGGAGAACAATATTGTTCAGATACCGCAGGATAAAGGTCAGTGCTGCTGTGTTTACCCAGGGTCAATAAACAAATTTACCATTAATTTTGCCTTTAGTCCTCATCACTACAAAGTGAAAATGTCTTTGTTTTTCAAAGTGGACTCAATCAAAGTCAGTCAGCATCACATACAGTAAATTTTATGTGCACATAAAGAGCATGGATTTCACATTACACTGATTAACTGATTCTGGGCCCATTCCAGTTCTGTGTTTCTCACACAAACACTCACACTAATATTTACAACCCAAGTCTCACAACTGCTTTCCTCTATTGACTGAACTAAACTATGAAACGGTGTGAAGTGAATCATTAAATGAAAGTCAATGTGCTTCAGTTGAAAATGCTACATCAATAGGCATTTGTCATATTGTAGCAGAACTCTGCCACCTGTTGGTTCAGACGGTCAATATCTGCTACTAACAGCACCTTCAAACAGTGGGGGAGCTGAACACCAGAATAGAATTTCTCTGTGGTGCATCAATGACAATACAATCTACAATTGTATCCTTTTCTTCTACAAGCACTGAACATCATTGCATTCCTCTACCAACACCAGCCTGTATATTTCCTTAGGGCAATTTCTACCATTTAGTATAAATGGGATTTCCTCAAGTTACCAATGCTGATCTTTAAAACAGGCCTTAGGTTTTTTCATTAATGTCACAGTGCTATTGTTAGTTAAATTTCCTCCCTAGAAGTCACTTTTTTGTGTGTTTCTTAGCCCATGCCAATCTCTTCAGATAAGTGAATAAGAGTTATGTATTTTTTTATTATTGCGAATGGGATATATTGTAATGGAATTACATATTATATTATATAATATTATATCTTTAACATTTGTTGAAATGTTGTCATCCTTTGATATCATAGAGAACAATGGGTGTAGTAGAGAAGTGTGTAAATCTGCATCCTTTTTGGTGATCCCTGGTAGGCATGACAATACACTTTTACATGCGTTATATCGGCTGTTTCCTTAATTTTCAGTGATGATAAAATCCAAAACTGAAAACTGGATTTATTGCCTATTTATTCACACTCACACATTGCTAATACAAATAGGTTTTCATGAAACTAAAAAGGATTTTCTTGTGGCGTCTTTAAGCATGTTTTTTTAGCAGGGTATATCATTTTATTTCCCATTTTTTCCCCAATTTACACGGCTGATGCAGCATTGCCTTGTATCATCACATCTCTGAGGAAAGCGCAGCAACTCGGTTCTGATTATTGTGTGACTGGACTTTCCAGACAGGTGTTTTAATACTACAGTCACCTGAGAAACATTTATTGCACTTAGCTGATTTCCATTCCACAAACTGTGAGACTGCTAGCACCAATTGTGGACCTCAGATACTTTAAAAATAAGTAAACAAGAAATCCTTTTTCAGATAATATATGCAATTAATTTAATTTTCATTTCTTTTTGACATTAACATATATATAAATTTGTTCATCCTTAAAAAGGAAGTTTTGACCATATTTCTTTTTTTTGTAATTCTTTTTTTTTCAGTGTACTTCCAAGAATTGACATTCACAATGTACAATTTTTCTTTTGTTATCATTTCTGATATCACAATTATCATTTTTTTAAGCCTTCAACATAAAATAAAAAAAATGCACACAGAACAAAGAACTATTAAATTGGAGGATGCCTTACATTATTGTGCAATAAAAATGAATACAACAGATATGGAAGGAACAGAATATATGTTTTCTGGGTAGATGTTTATTCTGTTTGAGTTTCAATGAAATCTGCTCTTTCTTTCCTCATGTAAATTGTCCATTTTGACCACCAAATTGATAGCAAATTTTTCCATTACAAATATTTCATTGACTATATTCATTAATTTCTTCCATAACTGGGGGTATACTGACCATATTCCAAATAAAATAAATAAATAAATAAATAAAAGGTCAAAACATTCAAAACATGAATTCATTTTATAGGCTCTGTATTCTGCAAGTTACATTACATTATATAAATAAACTATGGCACTAAGTGCTTAGGTTTATCCCTAGCTGTTAGCCTTTTTCATTTACTAAGTGGCATTTTTTTAAATTTGCTATATTTGTCCTGTCAAACTGTAGAAAACTCACTGAAAAGACAGAAAAGGAAGAAATCAAACAGACGAAAACTAAGAGGATTTAAGACTGAGCCCAAGTGGAAAAATGGATAAAACAGCTCATGACTGTGAGGAAAAGACTACCAACTCAAACTCAATGGAGGGTAGAATTGTGCGAAAGACATCAAAGACCTTTGAAGTATCCCCAGCTGAGGTCAGCATGCAGACAGAGCTGACTTTACAACTGACTGTCAGAGGAACACCGACATACAGTGGAAACCTAAAATACAGCCTGTCATAAATCATCACCTGAGTCAAAGAGGTTACAAGGGCCCGATCTGAATCGCCTGGCAATGTGAACCTCTGCACCTAAATAAAGCTACTGTATACAGTCTCTTAAAGAGAGCAGCTGCTGAAGACATCCCGCCTCAAAGAAGAGCTCGTCTGTGATTCTGACAGTTACTGTCTCTCCACAGTCTCCACAGCAGAAGTGAAATAAAAAAAAAGAAGAAAGAGAAAAGCAGAAGCTGAAGAAAAAGGACAATTTCGAAATATAATCAGAGACTCTTTGCAGCAAGTGAAGTTTACATGCTCTTAATATTTAGTGTCACTGCACATTAATGATTTCATCCACAGAACATAATAAACCTGACAGAAACAGCTTGATAATGGTTATGTTATATATTCTATTTAGTCATTTAACCCTTCTGTTATGTTCATTTATCAGGAACAGCAATGGTGCTACTGGATCAATTTGAACTGATGCATGTATGCATGTTTATTTATCCAAAAAAATTCTAACAAACAGTGTGAATATTTCATTACTCCATTACTAATTATTCTATCAATATTTAGTGCAATGGTGTTCCTTACCTCTAACAGGTAATGGTTCAATCAGGATAATTCACTCGTCTTTCATAAAAAAATGTTCAAACCTTTTTTTAAGTTTCACAACTTTATTACTTTTGAAGACCAACAAATACAACACAGTAGTTTTACATAACATTGAAACATAACATTGCAATTTTGTTTTAGTTTTAGTTTTTGCAGGAGGTGGTTACAAATATGTGAGATGAACCATTTTTATATTTTTTGTTAAATACATAAATAAAGGCATGCAGAAGTTTCATACTAAAAAAATACTTTTAACATTTTTTCCTAGATCTTCAAACTTTAAAACCAGTTAATCTGACACTTAACATAACAGGAGGGTTAAAGCATTTAAAATTTCCACGCTTACAATTTTATTTTTATTAAATAGTATAACTCTTTTACTTTAATTTCACCCTGTCTCTTTAGTTTCAATGGTCAGAAATGTTCGCTGTAGTCCTAGCTGTATTCTGAAGATCAGTGAATTGCATTATTCTTACATTCACACTGCTTTATAGGGATATTCCCCTTTTAAATCAGGATCAAGAAAAATAAACTAGTCCTCTTTTAATTCATTCAGTATGTAAGGTTGTACTTTTTTAATCTAACAGCAGGTGGCGCAGCAGGACAGGATGTGAGCTGAGGTCCCACACTGGACTATTTATGCCTCACTACTCTCTCTTGTGATTCTGAGAATGCTGAATCTGTAGACTAGTAAGATAGGACAACTACTATGCCTTTAATTAGATTTAGATAAATAAAAAACAATACAATAACTAATCAATTTACTTTCCATTGCTCTTAATGTTTCTGAACTAAAATTATATAATGTTAGTAAATAAAGTTGAGTCTATTTTTGAGACTAGACAACTAGAAAGTTTAAAAACGATAATACAAGTAGTTTAATCATAAATCTGAAACATTTTCTATAAACTCTGTGCATTTTTACAATATATATGTATATATACATATATATATATACATATATATACACACACACACACATATATATATATATATATATATATATATATATATATATATATATATATATATATATATATATATATATATATATATATATATTGAAACTCTGCCATCATATTACACACTGAGTTAATCCAATAAGACACAAATTTGAAATTGAATTTAAAAAGCATTTACTAGAGCTACAGGCTATTGACATTTCGCTTCTCTTCACTCACTTCAACTGGATTGATAGCCCAACAATATCATCAATCCATCCACAGCATAAAAAAGACTACAAGCCACAATGGCCTTTTATCAAATTTACCCAGCTGAGTAACTGCTTTAGACTTGGGTATGTAATCATATGAAGGTGGTGGGCAGAGTGTACTCAGCACAATTTCTGCCAGCATAATCCCCATAGAAATCTTACGATATCAATGTCTTTTAATATCATGTTCTGCTAAAGCTACAGCGTAATCGTCCTTGCCAGAGGACAGCGAAGTTCAGAGTATTCTCTCATAGCCTGTTAATCCATAAAAAAGGAGAAGAGGAAAATGATAAAAGACTGCGGACTTCATAAAACGGTGGCTGGCTCTTGCAGACCAATTATAATGAGGATCTGACCCATTCTGTGGCACAAAGTATACATTACATTCGTAATACGCATCTCAGTAGACGGAATATGATTTCTAGGCGTCATCACAGGGCAGTATTACAGAGCTGAGTGACCTTTTCTGCTTCCCCTTCAACTTGGGAGAACGGTCACTGAGCAAACCTTCATCCTCAACAGTGGATTACATCTAGCGGATCTTCTCCGATTCGTCTCTATAAAGTATAAAAGCACATCAGAAGGTTAATAAACTTTCACAGGCTGACCACGGCACCACAGACTGAATGGGCTTCTTTGTCCTGGGCCTATCAGTAAGCGGTTCTGTGGCTGGGTGTGTGGGTCGCCGACGTGGTTCATCAGTGAGGCAGATGGCGCTGTACCTGGAACAGGGCTGGGAACAGACACACAACATGAGACGCTGGAGCCCAGCTGGTCAGCCTGATTTACTGGGACTGGTGACACCCTCCATCTGAACCATGACTATTTGGGAGTGCTGTATTTTCCAGTTTCCTCTCATTAGGGTTCAGGGCGGCCCCAGAGAGGACTCCACATTTGTTAGGGAGAGGCTTTGGAATTGACTCATGCAGTGGATGTCACCTGGGTGATGCTTTTCCCACAGTGCAGAAAAACGCTGTTAATTAAAATTAATTTGGGAAGATATATCTAAATTATCTACATTAGCTGAGTTCCAAAGCTTAGGCTATAGTCAAGGTAGGTCAGGTACTTGGCCTAGGACCAGGCCTGTCCTTTAAATTCTTCTCTGCAGCCTGTTGGTCACACACATGGAAGAGAATGACGTGGCTTTGTGGTGAACCCGGAGAAAGCACAAATTGTTCTCAACCCTTGCTCTCTTTTCACCCTTCTAGTGTTTGGGGCATTGCTAGTATGCTAGTTCATATGGACAAGGATTGGGTAATTGGCCTTCCAAATTGAGGGAGAAAATAGTAGTGATTGGCGGATCGATACTGAAATATGGATACCTCTGATACCAGATCTTTGTGCTTTAAAATCTTTTTCACATCAAAATATCGACACTTTTGATACCATAGTCATTTAAGGCAATATATATCACTAACAGGAACACAGTGGAAAGTAACTAAACTATTGAGATCTTGTTTAAATGGTCTGCGCTTGGTGGGAACTACTTTTTCTTCTGCCTGGGTCAGTGCATAATGAGTAAGCACTGCGGCACGCTGCCCAGTCACTCACTCGTTCTGTACACAGTGCCACAGGCAGGCACTATATCCAGGTACAGAAGGAGAAAATGTGCAGCTGTAGGTGGCGCTCAGCACTGTCGCTGTTAGAGTTGTTCAAATTAATCAAAAAGATTAGTGAAATAAATGCATGCTTTAACAAAAAGCTGCAAAAGCTAAGCTCAGAGTAAAAATATGCTGATGATTTATTCAGGTAAGGTTTTCCGAAAAAATTAGATGATTTAATTGATAATCTAAAGTAGATTACACATACTAGGTGTTATTAAATTATAGTAATTGTGATTAAACAGCCATATTGTATAAAAAACTTTTGGTATTAATAAAATGTGTCCATTTTATGTACAATCTATTTCATTTGCTTTAACTGTTAAATTAACATATTCACATTGTCAACTATTATTTTGTGGCACTTCTTTACTGGCAATTTCAATTTGACTCACCAAGTATTATAAAACAGCAGTAGGCTGTAGGCTATTTGGAGAGACTACATGCATAGCTGAATCTGCATTCAATGCAGAAAACCTCAATCATATTTCCAAGTAAAAAAAAAAAAATCATTTGGATATCTTGTATTTTTCATCAAGCCATGATTTGAAATGCACTACATTTTAAGATTTACCTGACACATTGGGTGTATCGGTATCAGATTGGTATCATCGATACCAGACTGATTTTTACTCTGTATCAGATCGGAAAGGAAATCTGTGATATCAACATTACTAGAAAATAGGGTCTAATTAGAAATACATTGTTAAAAATGAAATAATAAAAGTTCACATTCCGAAAGGCTTCAATTTCCACTATTTTTGCCTGATTTATGAAAACTGTGCCAGTTTTACTTTTTTCTGTTCATGTTAGAAATGTGCTGAGAATCGTTTGTAACCAAGAGCCACAAAGGATTCATCAGCAGAGTCTTTCAAATAGCTCCAAAATTGGCTGTATGTCTGAGCTATATACAAAGGGTCCTTCTATGATATCGCAATTGAGAAATGCAGTCCACCTTATCTGCAGCTCAGGCTTTGGAACACAACTACAGTGTTTCTGAATCAATTACATTTACAGATGAAAAAATTACTTTATTATTATTACTCATTATTTATTAATCTGAAATGATAGATATTGTACTCTTAGTAAAGATTTTACCAATACTTTTTTCCAAGGCCTGTGAAAGCACTGAATATAAATGGATGCATTTCCTTTCGTAAGACTTCTGTCCCCAGACTATTTGTAAGGCTACATTACCATGGGAATTGTCCCTCTTTTACACACACAGAGGATTTGAAATCACACTGACAGGACAGGAAATAGAAAAGAGCAGTGATATATCACCCCTCACAATAGGTCTGATAGCGTGCCACAGAAAATGGAAGTGGAAAATGCTAATCGTGAAACAGATTCAACATGGCAGAGAAAATTTTATTTACAATATACTCTTTAGGCCTTTGATGGAGTTAATGAGATTCCTCATGTGAACTGCATTTAGATTACTGTTCAGTCTTTGGCTGAGTGTAACAAGGAGAAGAAGAAGAGAACGAGTGAGGCGACAGTTCATACATGACGCCGTCAAATGGTTTCAATGGGTTCTAAGGTTTTCAGCAGAGCAATTAGAACAGACAATGCGAGGAAAATCTTCGCCTCACATCTCCTGACATCTCCTCCAATGGGAGGAAGGAAGGAAGGGAAGGAAGGTGATGGTTTCTGAGGGAGCACAGAGCAGCCACAGTGGGGACATCTCTTATTCCAGCAAACTGTAAGGCATCAGATCACTGCCATGCTGCCAGACTGGGAAGACAGTGGGAATACTGAAGTGACACCACAGTTTGACAACTTTCTTAGCCATGGGAGAACGTTGCGAATAACAATGAGCTGCACTCCACATCTGATTGGGTTGTCAAGGCTCAAGAGGCTTTTGGCACGTCACACAGAGATACGCTAAGGGCCTTGTGCTTCTTGCCACTCAAGTCTTAAACTTCCCAGCTTTATCAATATTCCTCAGGCACCATTCCAATAGATTTTAATACGCAGAGCTGTCCTGGAATTATGGTCAATTTATAGCTTTCTTTGCCCCCTTGCTCTACATTTCTCTCAGTCTCAGATAAGGCTTTTATCAGACAGACCCCTTTGAATTTGACTTGTTAAATTGCTCTTGAACTGGAGGGAAAAAAAAGCATGCCATGTGGGTCTGCAGGAGAGCAGTGTGCTGCATTAGTCTTTACATGTTGTCTTTACTTGTTCCCAGCCTGTTCCTCTTCTCTCCCAGCAGACACGGCCAACGGCTGCCCTGACAGGTCAGGATCTGCTAAAACACAACATCTCTATCCCACCGATTCCCCTTCGTCCGACGGCAACTGGATGCACAAGGGTGCAGTTCCGCCTGCCCAGGTTTGGGAGAGTGATGGAGTCTGGCTTCCACACTGAAACTGATACTCATGAATTCCAAGTTGCAGTCTGAAGACCATAGCTGTGACATTTTGATGTCACAGCTGCCACAGTTGTACTTCTTAAATTTCTTATTCAAGCAACACTCATAAATATTGGCTGGACATGTTAACATTCCTGCAGCTGTTTTTCTGTTACTGCAGCATTGGTCCTCGAACGTCTCTAAGGTTTGTTCACACATCTTGTGGGGACATTTTATTGCAACGCTGATAAAAGCAGAGCACACAGTTCCTCCCAGAATCGGAGATTTCAGACACTGTTTAGAAGTCTCGGTAAACAGATTTCAACTTGGGGCCAGTATTTACTGCATACTTTCTCTCAAGCTTCCTCCATACTGTAACAGGTCATCACTCATCGTGACGGATAAATTGAAGAATCTTCGAAGATGATACTGGTGTAAATCAAAACTTTCAGTGACCTCAGTCTCTCTTTTTATACACAGAAATGACTGTAGTAAATCATTGTGGCCAGTGGTAATGCGTGAATAATCTGAAGTGATGCATTTATTATAGCGACACATTTAAAACCTGTGAGAGTGACACTGTAATTAAGTGGTTTTGTCCATTTAGGTCAGCAGGAGATCAGTTTTGTGGTTCCTGTGGTTAACGGAAGGGATTAATTCCGTTTAATGAATATTTTGAAAACTTGAAAACAAGATTGGAAGTATGTCATGTAGTTTTAGCAGGTGACAGTGTGTGTAAAGGCTAAAGTTAAAATAATAATATTATTATCAGTAGTAATAAAAATATAATAATTTCTGTACAAATGTGTCAATCAAAAACACTGTTTTTCTAGCTGACCGTGAATTAATCATTTAAAACTGTGTGCAGTGTAGTGTAGTAAGGTTTTTAAAGCATCAAAAGGCCCCAAAGCAATTGCCCCACCTGCACTGCCCTATGTATGTGCACATGTATGTATACTGTATGTGTTTCTACAGCATGTCTAAAAGTGGTACACAGGGACAAGACCATAAGAGATGTATCACAAAAGGAAGTGGGATAAAGATATAGAAATAAAACACAGTGAAACAGCAACAGAGCCAAGGGATTGTCTGTTCGGTGGCTTTTTGAAAGGCTGTCGTTTCACTGTTTTTCTGCAGGCTGTTTTGGAGGCAGACAGTGACAGGCAGGCAGCACTCAGGCTTCTGCTGCTGCCGCTGCTGCTGCTGCTGCTGCCGTCCCAGGAGCACCGGAGCTTCACCTTCACACCGCCCTGCAAATCTGACTGACAACCCTTGCGCCAGCCAGGCCTGCTGACATCTGTTTGCCAACAGCGGCCATGCAAACATCGATCAGCCGCAAGCTTGTGTCCAAATATTTCAGAATGTTGTATATCAAAGTTGAATCAAAGCCCTAACTCAACACAATTACTTATTTATAGGCCCATGAATTATTCTCCCTGATATGAGCCACAGTCACGTAATGCTAATTTGAAGACGCTGCTGTGGAGGGCCCAGCGCTGCCTCACCCGCCTGTGAGCCGTAGCCTCGTCCTAATGCTTTTATCCGCATACACACAGCGAGGGCTTTCCTAGATACTTAATGGCTACGAGCACATGGGAATATTACTGGATTTTACCTTCTTAATTTAGGTCACAATAGAGCGGACTGCTTTCTCAGCGAGGTCTAGATTCAGCATGCTAGCATATATAGCTCCTTCCCATACTTACGAGCAGAATGAGAACTGCTGGAACGAGAACAAGGATTCTACACAGTTCTGATGCTGCTGATGGTATACTGAAGTGGTAAAATAACCAGAAGCTTTAAATCTGAAAAAGGAAACCAAAAAAAAGAAGAAGAAAAAAAAAAAAACGTCTGTTGACAAATACAATGTGGTTGGTCTGATGCGCTTTTGTTTCAATCAAATGAATTATTGCCACCCTCAATAGAAAACATCTGTTTCAAATGTTCTATAATTGGCACACACACCAATGTTCAAAATGTGAAGTTTTCCACCAAAACATTTTGTGCTATAATTTGCATTTAACAGACTCATAAAATAAAATAAAATAATAAAATAAAAATATGCTATGCTTTGTTCTATTAATTTAATTTTTACATTTTAGTACATTAGTTCCCTCTGTACTACAAACTACACTTTGCACTTGCTGACATGTGTAAATGCAGCAGCCTTTTAAAAAGTTTTATTCACAAACTATTTGTCCTTTTCCTGACTCCAGGTCCCGATAGACTAATACACACTCCTGTTTTTAAAGGCATGAAATATCAGCTTGTGTATTTACTGTGGCAGGAAAATGAAGAGTTACAAGAGAATAAAAATTCCTGTAAAAGCTTTAGTCCTACCGCAGAGTCTTTAAAGCTTGCTCTTCTCTTTCCCAGACTGTCTGACTCTGGAGTGACTGCCTGCTCTCTCACAGCTCCCTGCCACACACACACACACACACACACACACACACACACACACACAGAGATGGTTCTGTTAGCCAAAACTGCCTTTTTTTAAGATAATCTTTTCACATATGGGCATTTCTTGGACCAAACATTGTTATAGAAGACATTTCAGAGGTACAGATTATGCACGCAAATCTTTTACTCTAAATACTAGAACCTAAAAAGTAGCACCTTCCCTTTTTTCAGAAAAGCATCTACATGTTTTGGATTATTTACCCCACATAAATGTACTAACTAGAACAACCAACCCAGAATATGGTGTTATGTTGTTATTAAATCATTATATTTTGTGTAAATGTGAACAAGAAGAAATAAAAACTCATACGTACAGTAATACATTTTTAAAGCATTTATGAAGAGAAGTTTACATTTAATAAACATTTAAAATCCATAATTTTAGTTGTTTCATACTGTAATTGGTATGCATATATTATTGTAACCAGCATATACTAGACATATACTAGACAACACCACAAAACACTTTAACACGTTCAAAAACTACATTTTAAATATAAAAATACATAAATAAAACATAAATATATTTTTATTAAATGTATTATGCGTTTTAGGATCAGTACAAAATATATTACACCTCTTCACCACCAGTATATGATTAGGGCCAGGTAGTTCGACACCAATATTTATATATATGTAAATATTGGTATAGCCCTATCTTCACCACCTACATATATATGTATTAACTAACTAGTGTATGATATTAATATTTTCAAGTAGATATAATAATAAAACTTGACAAAACTGCACTGAGGAGAGAAGGGGTTCTTGATTTCAGATATATTTATTGATTTCATAAACAAATATAATATATGTAATTCTGTTATTATTAAAGCTGTATTCTGTATGATTAAATCACTAAAAGCCCAGTATTGCCATGATGAATTCATGTAAATTTCCTACCACAACTGCAGGTGTTATAATTTGAAGCAATTTAATTTGCTAATTTAAACGTTTTCAAACTGATTAAAATATAATACCAAAAGAGAATTTAAGTCGGGAAGCACTTTTGATAAAACAAATAACCCTAAATGAATAAACAGAAACTGACTATTCCTGTTTTAATGTACTGTATTACCACACTTACCACATATAAACAACACTGAATATTTAAATAACTGTTAAAAAGAATCAAATCACTTTTGTTCAAAATCAGGATTATAATCAGAAGTGAATGCAAACTATTACCGCTAGTCAGCTGTATTCAATGTTCTGCTTCTACTCTTGGCACTTGTGCTCACAGTACATGTGTCTGTATGTGCTATGTGTGTGTTTATGAATGCATGGATGGGTTACAGGCAGAGGCTACATTCTATCTGTGTGATTTCAGCACAAGCATGATCAATACGGTTGCAAAATATATTGCAAATTAATTCAATCATAAACAAAAAGTTGAACCAATTGTATTTTTTTTACCTGGCCAAAAGCATTAAAAAGTTGGGTTGTATACTAAGTAATATGTCTGTTTACTTTTAATTTTTTTTTTTTTTACAAATATGTATACATGAAAATCTAAATATATAACATGATATTAATAGATGCATGAATAATTAATGATATGACGGGAGGTAATAAAGCAATCGTCTTCTTGATAACTGTTTCTCCAAATGCTCATCATGAGAGGAAATGGCTGCACATTTCATTACCACTTCATGCATTTCATCAGCATTAGCGATGGTGTTAACTTGATACATTCATTTCTCACATGATGAGCATTTACAGAGCAGAATGGTGAGTGGGACATTAGTTCTGGTTATACATGATTTTGTAATGTGCTGTGAATCGTTCTTCTCCTGAGCCGCCTAATGGCCTTCCTCACTTTATTATTTCATAGCACGTTCCCCAACCTGTTGAGATGAATGGCTCAGTTCCTGAGCTTCAGCTCTATTTGGGTGGGTACCAACAGGCTTTTTTTTTTAGCTGAGAGTGAGGGGAGGCATTAGACAATGCTGGGGCTTAATCTCCGCCGCTGAATAAAGATTGGGTCATTTTCCTGCCTGCCCACAGGCCGTCTGGCTGAAAGGAGCGCTTTCATATCTTTTATGATTGAGATCATGCTGGGTGTCAAGTAGTCTGAAACACAAAGGTGAATGGGCAGAGAAAGATATTACGGCAAACCAGCAGCAGAGCCTCTTTTGATAATTTAATGTTTTATGGGATATAAAAGCAACAAAAATAATCCACCTCTTTAGAAGGGTGTAAAAGTATACAATTACATATTTGTCTTTCTGTTGTTTTTTGACTTGTTTACGCCCTCATTATCTCACGCGAATGACACATGCTTCACATCAATTTCTCTTTTAACACAAGTGATATCATGGCCCGTTTGAGAAGGGCTATTTTATGCCAGACGTTTTATTCTTCCCCCAGCAGTGTTAAAAGCATAACTCAGCAGGCTCTCTCGTTTTTCTGTGAGGAGTTAAGCCAAGCTGTGCAAATGCAGCCCCAGATACAGGGCTGAATTTATACACTCCCGGGTTAGTGCTAATACACTCCATGAATAAAATGGCAGTGCTGTGTTTGTCAACTGTTTGCTTGGGCCTGGGGTAGAAAAGATTCATATGAATAAATAAAGCGTAGTATGACTGGCACTTCCAGTGTTTTTAAAGAATAACTGTGAGGAAAAGTTATTTTAATGGCTCAGTTTAAGAGGAATTTTTGGATTATTCATAGTGTTGAGTTTGAGGAAGTTATAAGAAAAGAGGAAAAGGGTCACGGAGAAGATCGAAATCACAGAGCAATGTTAGGATCTTCCCCCAGAATCTCCATAAATCTCAGTCTTTTAGCCTCATACGGATATAAAATGAATTTTAATGATCGCCCTGTAACCTATTTTAAGAGGATATGTTGGGCCAACACTATGGCGAGAGCTGGAAAACCACATTCAGTGTATGCCGGGACCATAATTGAGGGTGGAAAACTGTTAGCGCTAATAAAGCTGAATGGCTCAAAAGCTCATTTTAGAACATAATGCCATTCTGCCGTGTTAAATAGAATGTGGGCTGATGGTCTTAAGAGAAGATTGAATTCTCAGATCAGCCCTTTTCTCCATGGGAAATGACACATTCAGATGAAAGTGCCCTTGTTCTCAAACGCGGACGATGTGAGCTGCCACCTAATCAAGAGGTTTTTAATTAAATGGAAATGTCTTCATTTAAACACTGATTACAATTACACATGGAACGCAATTGAGCAACATCATATATTCCTCATAACAGGGTTAAATGACTCTACTTTATTTATTTATGTATTTATGAGAATGCCCTGGAATGGATTTTAATGTAAGCTTTCCTGACTAGAAAGTTAATCATCATTTATCATAATGAGTGTGGTACAGATATCATGTGCTCATGTTGGGGACAAAGTGCCAGAGAGCTTCTTGAGAAGTATGGACAGTTTACTTTAGATCTTTGTTCAACAGCTGAGAATGTAGAGAAAATGCCCTGCACCAGTTTGGCCCGCTTCATCACACTGCACTACAGGAAATGGACACAGAGATGCCATACATCACCACAGCCTCCCAGTGGCTCCCCTCACTCATCACCTGAGACACTGACAGCCGAACAGCAGGAGCTGGAGACAAGGTGCTGCTCAAATCCACTCTTCTAAGACAGGGATTTGCAGTTTTGAGGTGTCAGGGTATTCCAGTAATGCACTTACTGACTTTTAGTTTGCCACAGATGTAAATCGTGTGCCATTATAGTGATAATTTATTTCAGTGGCTGTCAGAGAACACACACTACCCAGCTGCTCTCGACTTTGAGGCGGCGTTCCATATCAAGCACGATTCATTTCAGTTATCAGACTCACTGTAAATAAAAAGCAGGAAGATCAGCTGCGCTCTAAGACAAACAATAAAAATGCGCTGCAGAGACAATAAAAGAGTGTCTTTGACAGGAAGCATGCCGAACGTGTCATGTTTTAAGCACACACATCCCCTGACGTTCCCAAACTCACTTTTGATGGATGACCCACAAACGGCACCCATGGCTATTGAATGCTATGTTTGAGAGCTTTTTGTGTGTCATAAATTAAGTTTGCTCGGATGTTCTGAATAGCATGTCTGCCTTCTCGAATTGCGTCCAGATGTCACTGCGTTTCAATTAAACACAAAGGCAGAAGTACGTGTTTCATAAACCCCGAGTTTCCTGAGCAGGTGCAGGATGATCAGAGTGTTCAGCAAGGCACCGGAGAGACTTGCTCTGCGTTGCCCAGCGATGACCAAAAACACAGACCTCTCTGACTCAGTGAAACCCAAACCCACACACCAGACTGCACATGGGCATTCTCGCATGTCAGCCTTTACTCATCTCTTTTTATTTCTGTTTATTTCTGTTGTAAATTTTACAGAATTCCACTGAGGTTTTAATAACAGACATTCGGTATAAAATAAGGTTTCACAACAAAATCAATCATTTCTGTTACTGAAATAAACCTTGAATGGTGTTAAAAGTTTGCTTTCTTTCATATATTTTGGAGATATTAGAATAGGGAAGATAAAAAGTAACTGAAGTTAATTAATTAATAGAAATATAAATTAATTAAGACAATTTTATTTATCTATTTAAATGTGTCTTGGCTTATTTGAATAAGTAATCATAAATGGAAGTGGCATAACATGTTCTTGAAACAGTGTTGTCTTGCTCCTTCAAATGCAAACCCTGCATAAGCAAACAATAGCTGTAAAACCGGCCAATTTCAAAATCCTAAACTATAGTAAAGAAAGCAAACCAGAAACTAAACTTACACAAAACAAAGGAATGAGTATCAAACAAAGAGAAATCAAACAAAATGCTAAAGCTCACATAGGATACAGTGGATAAAACACAAAAAGCAAGACAGTGAACAAAGGAACACATGGGGTATACATACACAGGCACAGACAAGGGACACCTGGTGAAGTAACGAGGGGGCGGGGTTACAAATGAGACAGACAGGGCTAGGGTGGAGATAGGAAAATAACAAAACAAGATCATGCTCTAAAAAAACATCTGACTGGGAAGAAAAACAGAGGACAGGAGCACATGGGACCAAAAGAGGGAAAAACACGAGACAGACACAGGCTAAGGTGTGACACCCACACTACTGCGATTAGTTTGTTGTATATACCATATAGTATCAGTGTGTATTAGAGTGTAGTCTGCCTAGAAGCTATCCCATGATGCTTTTGGATGAATTTTGTATTAAGTTAATAAAACACTTTTTAGTAGTACTTATAGGTTCTCATATGTGTTTTGTTGCAGTTTCTGCTTGGGCATTTTTAGGGTAATTTTGACTAGTCAATGTCATGATGTCAAGTAGAGAAAGAGCTTTACATAGCATTAATACCAGAAGTGGAAAGTGACTAATTACATTTACTTACATTACTGTAATTGAGTAGATTTTATGCGTAATTTGTAATTATTAAAGTAGTTTTCAAAATAGGTAATTTTACTTTTACACAAGTACATTTTGACACAAGTATTTTACTTCACTACATTGGAAAATTCACGGTTACTGAGTAAATAATTAAATGCTGGGGACAAAAAAAGAAATTGTCTGAATAAAAAAAGAAATTGAGTTTTGTTCTCCATGGCAGCGCAGCTGAACTTTTCCCAGCAGTGTTTATTACGGTTAGCGGGAGAGTCGCTGTGTGAATCAGCTGTGTAGCCTGGGGTCTATGATTGCGGCTCGGGGGAACCGGTGTTCTGTCGAGTTATGCTACCCATCGATATGTGCTTCTTTACGGCACTGTGCATGCTCCCACCAACAGTTTTTTTGTATGTTTTCATGTTTTTTATGCTAATTCCTTAAGTTTTTTATTGGGAACATTAAACAATCTGTTTGAAGGTTAAAAAAACATGTAAATAGCAGTTAAAGCAAAGCAATGGTAAGTTAAAAAATAATAATGACCTGTAAAACTATAAAAATACAGTTCATAGTCATCTATATGACCCTAACCGTTTAACAGTAAAGATGACAATGTGGGGACCAATGTTTTATGAACAAATACTGCCTGAAAGTCCAAATTATTTAATTTAATTATTATTTAATTTATGATTTGTTGTACTTTTTTTACATCAAATAAATAAAAGTAACTATGTAACTTTTACTCAAACTGAGTACTTTTTTACTTTTACTTGAGTAGATTTTTAGCAAAGTAAAGGTACTTTTACTTAATTACAATTTTTCAGTACTTTTTCCACCTCTGATTAATACATTCAGTCTCACTTTTAACCTGTTTTTGTTTATATATTTTCAAAATATTGAGATATGAAACTGGGACATATTTTTTTGGTACACTGGAACATTTTTTTAAATCAGTTGTGGTAAAATTCAAAGTCTTTTTTTTTGGGGTGGAATGTTTAAAATAGTGCACTGGAATGCCGTCCAGCTTAGACATCCATCTTCTGGGGTAAATGCAGCGTGCAGTCACGGGCAAAATGACTCTTAAATACTTTATATTAGTATATAAATAGATACACTTTAAATACAACACTTACTTGAAAACCTAATCAAATCTTTTTTATACATCTCTGATTTATGTGCGTTTGCTGAGTGGGCAGTGATTCTCATGCTCTCCTGCACTGGTCTCCAGACAGGCTCTTCATCATGGAGCCCAAGCCTTGGGAAGAAACCAGATTTGTTGCTTGTTAGTGACTTTGTCTCATGACCCCTTTCTTCATGACACATCATACCTAGAATAAATCAAGTCAATGAAAATTCCATTATGCACTTGCACCAGTGCCCTATAACTCAATAAGCAAATGCGAGCCATGCCCTTGCTGCTCTGTGCAGGAAGACACTTGGATGCAGCTTGTTACAAGTGCTCTATCCTCGTGCACGGCCGCATACAAATGGGCAATTGTGGGACTCCTGTAGGCGATGTCACCAGAGGTCTTACTCTCCTTACAGTAGAATGCAACTGAAACAGCCAGACAGCCATTTTAAATCACAAATTCTTTCACACATGCACACAGGCACTCCCACCGGTGAGTAGGAAATAAAGTGCACTTGGGTAGCAGAAAGAAAACACAATAAATTATGAGCATTATTCCAGAGTTAAGCTTTCACTTGCTCATACATAATGTGGGATTACCATTTCCAATCCATACATCACACCGATGGAGTCATTCGGCGAACAAGTCACAACCACTCATGCAGGCCCACAAGCCAAAAGCCATACATTAAAACCTGTGACTGAGAATGTGTTTTGAATGCTTTGCTGCAAATGTGTTGCAATACTTGTTATGCATTCATACGGCTGTATATTACAACATATTCCTTCTACATGAAAGCCACCGTATTGACTTAAATCAACCATTCATGCAATCAGTGTTCGCCACTTGGCAGATGTATTTAGAGAGCAGATTTCCTTGCAGTTTTTAAGCTGCATGTCTCCTTATGTATTATAGCATTGTCCTTACTCTCGCATCATCTAAGGATCAGACACAGGCTGGACCTTCTGATGACCCTCTGCTAAAAGTGCGTGCAGGCTGTGATTAGCAGCTGCAGATCTGTGTGATTATGTGCGGTTAATTGCAGAGACCTGGGCTTCTCTCTGAACACTCACCTCATTCTCAGCTCTACCACTGACCACCTGCTCCCCGCTGTCCACTGCAGCACTCTCAGATCTCAGCCCACCAGTGAGCTACGGCCAGGTCAGCCAGTCACATCTGCCATGAAGCTGGATGGGCCAACAACAGCCAGGCATAGATCATCCTGGAAAATGAACAAGAAGGAAAACATTCAGCTTCTGTTTTTTGGCTGTTTTTAGCCTCAGTAAAACACAAGCAAAACTTTAAACATGTTAAAAATAGGATTTGTTAATTCTTGGTTTTAATTACAGATTATATACAGTTTACTAATATACAGCTGTGTTTGTGTAGAGATGGGAGAACACATATGCAGCTCTGATAAAAAAAAAAAAAAAAAAAAAAAAAGAGACCACTTAAAATGATTAGGTTCTTTGATTTTACCAAATTGAAAATCTGGAATATAATCAAGAGGAAGCTGAACTGCTAATTTTTTGCACCAGGAGTGGCATAAAGTTATCCAAATGCAGTGTGAAAGACTGGTGGAGGAGAACATGCCAAGATGCATAAAAAATGTGATTAAAAACAAAGGTTATTGCACTAAATATTGATTTCTGAACTCTTAAAACTTTATGAATATGAATTTGTTTTTTAAAGGTTATTTCAGCCAATTCTCATTTTCTGCAAATAAATGCTAAATTAATATTTCAATTTGGAATTTGGAAGAAAGGTTGTCCATAGTTTCTAAAATAAAACAATTAATTTTACGCAAACATACACCTATAAATAGCAAAATCAGAGAAACTGATTCAGAAACTGAAGTGGTCTCTTAATTCTTTCCAGAGCTGTATTGGTTCCTAAACAAATATAACAGATAATAAAAAATAAGATAATTTGTTTTCTTTTCATTGCGATAAACATTTCAAAAAAGCTGCAAAAACATACTTCAAAACAGAACTTTCTAATTGTTTTAGCAATAGGGGGAGCTGTTTACAACACTGCAGATTGTGTCGACATAACATAACAAGGCTGGAGGCGGAGTGAGGTAGATGTCAACAGCCTTATCTCTTATTGCTTTTTTTATTTTAATGCTGTACACCCATAAATATGTTGACAGAAAGAAAAACATATATTTCGTGTAAAAAAAGAGCATTTTTATTTCTTCCCCCACCAAACAAGATAAAGCATGTTTCTCTGTAAGGAGGGCTTGTGTATAAACTGATGTCCTGCTCTTAATTAGCTTTTTTCCTGCATTTCGTCGATGGCCTGGTTGCAGACAAGAGTCATCCGTAATATTCCATTTTCAGAAATATTTCCAGACTGCAGACGCATTGTGGAGGTGCAGTAACCTTGGAGGACAGGCATGTTGTGGGGGAAGGTTGAAAGAGTTGGGGGGAGAGTGAAAGTGTTCGTCACGTTAACTGAACAATGGGGGACAATCAGGCCAGTGGTGGTGGAAGGTCAGTGTCTTGTGCTTTCACACAAGCACAGCCATCAATTTCCCCCTACAGGGGCCTGCAGTGGGGCCTCCAGGGGGAGGCGCAGATGCCTCAGCTGATGACACTGCTGGCCACACATGAGCAGCTCCGGGGTTAAGAGGTGTCCTTTCCTTAGCGTGGGCCTGGAGGCGGGGAGTTTCAGGGTGGACTGGCCTGCGCTGACAGTGATGGCCGAGCCTGCGCCGGAACAAGCTGAGGGCCTGACTCACTGAACCCTGACGCCGTGATCAGGACCCTGACCCAGGCTTAAAATAAATAAATAAATACATTTTAAAAACCCACACAAAATGAATACACAATACATTGTTTAGATTACATATTAAATTACACATTTACACAGAAAGAGGCCATAATTTAAGCTCATTAACAAGGTTTTGTGACAGAAATATCTAATATTTAAATCTCTTTTAATAATCTAATTGTTTTTTTGTCTGTATTAAATGCAGTATGTTGTGGCAGATTGTTTTCAAGGCACCAAAGTCAAGTCAAGCAGCTCTAAACACATTAGTGTGAATGAGGTGATCAAACTCAAGCTAATTAAATTGTGACGAAACAGAAGCCTCGAAGCTCCCACAGAGAAGAGCTATTTTGCAGCTTCACAGCGGTTGATAGATATCAACCTTAATTCCTCTCATTTCTCCTCTTTTATTTTAGACCTTCACAGGGAGTCATCCAAAGTCAAAATACAGTAGCTACCACTGCTGTCCAGAAGAGGGCGATCCAGCGGCATGCCTTCAACAAAGCCACTGACAGGAACTGTATATCTCTGCTTAAAACTCCAACTTCAGATTTTTTTTCTCTTAAGAAAATAACAAAACAACATAGCCAAACTAAAAATGACCTCTTTCATAAACAGATTCTCCCTCACAATTACAGCATTTTATCAGCAGGACGTGGCATCAGGTACAATTTACAGTCACAGCATGATACTCTGACTTGCAAGTCTGCCCCGGTCTTGCCGATTTAGCTCCCCCTCCTTCTAAGGGAACATTCTGTGTTAAAATTCAATGGTGATAATTAGCTCTACATTGTGTTCTTCCTCCCCCTCCCACTCCTTCTCGTTCCTCTATTCTGCACTCCGTAGCTGGCCCGAGATTTCTGCTGAAGGGTTTGCAGATGAGATTAATGGTCTAGAGGAAGAATAAGAATGATATGCAGACCTTATTTGCACCGAAATGGCCTTGAGCTCACACCACATCTATTCATTACTGCATCAAAGGGCCTCTCCTCTCTTCCTTCTCTGGCATAGGTAAATAGTTGGTTGGCTTGCCCTTTTGAAATGAGGAATTGAATAATTCCTCCTCTCATCTCAAAAGATTTCACTTTTTCCCGCCACCAAAGCCATTTACCTCGCTTCTCAGACACTGTAATAGTGTCATTTTGTGTTTCGAGCACTTAGAAACAGCCCTTAAAGTGGAGGTGGTGGATGGTGACAGAAATCAGGAATACTACAGTATAGGCATTTTTTGTGTGTGATTTTTTTTGGATTGCTTTTAGTCAGCCCTTGCTGCAGTTGTAAATGTGACTAATGGAAGCTACAATTTAGCTACAATCCTGTTGTTATTCACTGAATGACGGATGCATTCTAAGCTTGAATAAATGTGTCAAAACAATATGAAAGCTCAGCATGGAAATAAGTAGTTTTCAATGGTTTTTAAGGCAGCTGAATTTCAAAATAAAACTGTTTTGTCAGTGTTATAGTGTCTCACACACTTTTACGTTTATATTTTTAATAACAGAATAATGCTTTCTACTTTCTGTTAGAGATAACAACACATATGTTGCGTGTAGACGAAACAAGGTCAGACTAAGCACTTAGCCTGAGGAAAACATACAGTATCTGTGACGGTACTCGCTACATTTCAGCTTGAGGGGCTGTAGTCGGTTAACTAGGTCAGTCAGTGGTGGCTGAGTGTACAGAGTATAGCCTTCCTGCATGCTGCCTTTCTGGGAAGGAACAGAGGAAGGGGACACCTTGCCAGAGATGACCCCTGCCTTGTTCTAACAGCAGGAGGGGCTGCATGAGCTGACCTCACTTGACCACAGCACCTTTTCAGCATCTACATATAGAAGCTGGACCACAGCACAGAGGGAGTATTATGTCTGGAATGCGTCTCAAATGATTTTTTCCCACCGCATAATAGCTCAGAACAATCCGCTTCATTCGAACAGCGAAGGAGAGAAATGTGGACATTTCCAGTGGACATGGACTGTTGACTTGTGTTCCATCTTTCAAATAACATCCATTAAATCCGTAGCCCATATAACAGCAAATACCTTGGTATTACACTAATCCTGCACCGATATAATAATGAAACAGGAGCAGCGCTGGATTTTCTAACCTAATCATTGGTGCAGCTGGTATTACTGTTCTTTATCATGCTATTTACTTATCGCTGTACACACTAGTTTGACATCCGCGGTGGATTTAAAGCTCAGATATGTCGTATTTAAGGTGTAAAGGGACTTGTAGCCCTAACCCTATGATAGGGAATGGATGTTACTTTTCTTGTACAATCTTAAGAAAGGTAAGCCTGGGTGACTTTCATTACGGGCCAAGCCGATTAACGCAGCGCTCTTATCGGATGGAAGATTAGCCCTGGATCTCAGTTTCTATGTGATGTCACAAAAGAGCATGGAGTGAGAGGTAGGATTAAGTCAGACTCAAGGGAGAGAAAAGAAAGAGAGAAAAAGTGGAAGGAAACTGTGTCTCTGTTCTTCAATGCCTGGCTTTAACCAGGTTCAGGCCAGAAATCATTGCAGTCTTAGGACACTTGCAAGCTTGCAGGCCTGTGGACGCAGAGTGACATGCTGTCTGTCTGACCAGCCTCACACTGCAGTCAGGATCACATAACACAAGGGAAACACACGAGGCCTGCCTTCAGCTCGCCATTTCAGAAAGAGAGAAAAAGAGAGAGAGGGAGGAAAAGAGCTTAAAACAAACATCAAATAAAAAAAAATCAATGATCTAACCTCAAACTACAACTACTCCAACTACAATAGCCCTACAATAGCCCAAGTAAAATTTCTCTCATTCACAAAACAAAACAGAGAACGTTGATGTTCCATGCCCTCCCATTTCATTAGAACACTATAAAAGTATGTAAGCATGCCTGTGTCATGCTGTAAATTAGCCCAAAGGGCTTCTGTTTTCCTCCAGCTAAGTTACCTCACCATCCCTGTTGCTCAGGCAGCTGAGACAGGACCATATATGCCAAGCTTGATTACGGCCCCATGCAGCTGTCTGTGTTCTGAACAAATTTAATGGCCTCCTTCCATGGATAATGAGCATAGCCGTGTTACGAGCGTGGACATTAAGATGTTGTAATTTTGGAGATAATTAGTTTGCTTGTCAGTTTTATGTTTGGTACCTCCATGGCTTTTGGAACAGGGCCTCAGAGACGCTCTCTGTTGTTTGTGAGTCAGGCGTCTGGGGATTTTACAGTTCTATTTAATTAGCAATGTCTATTCTATTAGTTTGGCTATTACTGCCATCAGTCCCTCTGACAGTGGATCACCCCTTTGTTTACGTCTGACATGGTTCATGGTTTATTTTACAAGTTATCAGCATAAGGCCAGGAGAAAAATAAATGAATGAATCAACAAAGACCAGTGATGTATTTTATTTACTTAGAGAAGATTAGGTATACAGATAAGGGCCAAACAGATACATTTACATCAATATGGCAGTCTTTCCTTAGTCCTGTTGAGTCTCTGAGCTCTTTAAGTTTTATTCTCCAGTGGAATTATCAGGATATGTAATTTTGGAAACAAATTATTTTGCTTTGCCGATGATGAACAGAAAATCAAAGCACGCACCCTAGTTGTGTTTAACCCCTAAAAAAAGTGTAAAAATTTGTTAGAGCTGTCAAATGCTGATTTAATGGCTCTGCTTTGCCCATACCAGTGTTCTGACTTTCATAACTGAATACCAGAGTAATATACAGATATTCTATACACATCATATCAAACAGCAGAACTTACCATATATAGCTAGTGCAGCAAAATCATTCTCATTTCATGCATCCAAGCTAACACCCTTCAATTCTTACTGCTAAGTTCAGCTGTTAGCTAGCATTGAGCCGCTAGCTGCATTGTGATGTTCTGAAATCAATAATTAAAAACTATAGTAAACTATAACCATAATTCACAAATCATATCAAACCACAGAAACTACTGATCTAACCAGCACAGCACCGTCCATTGTTATCTGTTATTAAAAAAAACTAGCAATTAATTCAGCTCTGAATCCGCCAGTTATCTGTTAGCTAATTCATCATTTTTGTTTTCATAATAAAAGTCCCATGGGAAATTGTATTAAAACATACGAAAACAATAAAAAACATAATTTTATTAGATTTGTCTGATATAAATCTAAACTATTCTATTTCTTCTAATATGATGTAGTGGAGTGGTTAGTGGATATTTAGAGGATATTTGGGCCCAATCCAATTCCTCTTCTTTGCCTTATCACTTAGCCCTGCCCTTTAAATTTAGCTCATTTATGCTAAGAGGTGTCACTAGAAATCAATAGCAATATGGCTGTGGGAACAGCCATATTGCTGAATTTTTACCACTCCTTTTACAAGAGACTGGTAGGGTCACCTTCTGATCACTGATAGTAGCCTACTAATGAAACAGTTTTTTTATTCATTTATTTATATTGACAGGTATCAGGTTCTTGAAGGGTTTCCTCATTTCATTGGGGGAGGATTTCAAACATTCAAACAGTTTCAAAACGGGATGGTGACACTCAAAAACATCTCTACAAATCAGTAAGGAGTACAAATGAAAAAATGGGATTGAGCCTTGGTATATATAGCTTAATAATTTGTAAGGACATTTGGGTGTAATTTTCATGTCTACTCAGCACAAAGAGCACAAAGCACATATATTAGCAAGAGCCATGGTCAAATATAAATATTCGAATGCTTTGTTCAAGATGAAAAATGGGAATTGTAGATGATATGAATTATATTCATTCCTAACAAGCCCCTGTTCATTTAAACACACCACTTCGCCAACCAAAATAGTTGTTGAGAAACACGCATGGTCATTGAGTCTGTCCGACCAAACCGAACATGTGGCCTTTGTCCCTCATTAATGCAAACTGCAGTACTGGCCCCCTAAGCATTGGCTTGGTGTTCAGAAACAGTTTCAGCCATCGCATTGTGAATATGCAGCGCATTTGCAAAGCATTCGGGACTCAACTTGGCAATGTGGGGAAGCCTGAGTGCAATTTCCTTTCTATAAGTGGAAATTGCACTCAAGGCTCTGGGAAAAAAAAGAAAAGAAAAGAAAATCCCTTTATTTAATTCAGACAATCTATCATCCTTCAAAGCTGCTGCAGCTCGTGAATTTCTTAAACACAGCGTTAACTGGCCTTAGCCCATTAGCTTGTTGAGGCTGCTATTATCCATTACATGATAAAGGAGAACAAAGGTAATCGAATTACACTCAGTGTACTCAGCTAAAAAAAAAGAGTGACCCTAAAGTTTTCTGATTTCTATCATCACAGAATGTCTCTCGGCAAAGAGCCTAGACAGAAGGCAACACAATAACCTGTCCTGTTTTACAGTTGATGCAAAAAAAAACAAAAAACGCCAGAACCTCCTCACAGTTCCCAAGCAGAGCCGTATGACTTCACACTGATGTTTGTTTGAAATCCAGGCTGGATGAAGACGACTCCTGAGTGTGATTCTGGAGTGGTGTTTTGACTAGGATTTTCTCATCCATCTGTAGTGGAAGTGTGAGGCAATGAATGTGCAAAGCAGAGAGGGGTGTGCATTAGTGAAAATTTCACCCAGGCAAATCAATCAGTATAGAATATATTCGCTGGGCCAAGCTCACTGCCTTATGTGGAAAAAGCTGCAGGAAACCAACTGCAAGCTTAGCTGTCCCTACAGGAGATTAACACATTTCTCTGTCAGTTCTGTATTTTAAAAGAGGAGGAATTGCTGTAAATCAAGACTACTTTTCATAAATATAAGATGCATATATAATATAATAGTATATATCCTCCTGAGACCTAACAGTTCAGTTTTGTCCACTGTATTGAACACAGTTTTGGGACCTATAGGTCAAGAATCCTACTGTAGTGTCAAGAGGACTTCCCGGGCTGGCCGATAATGGTGTGGGGGTTTGGAAAACCGAGCACATGGACCTTCTTTTCAAACTTCCTGCCAATGCAGCTTTAATATTTTACAGAAAGAAGAGCTGCAAGAAATGTATTTCTTTGTAGATATTATGTTTCCAGTGCTGACTATAATGAATTGTCAATTGTGAGGCATTTTTTATATATATTTTGGAGCATGTAAATCGATTAAAGAGGTTAGTCTCTGGACGAAGCTGATTTGTTTTCTTTCTTTCTATAATTTGTTTGTGAAATGAAAAGGATTGTAAACAAATGAAACACATGAAAATAAATACAATATGATTACATAACACTTACATTTTGAGACCAAGTCAGAATCAATGTCTGCTACTCGGGAACTATAATTAAGCAAGAAATCACGAGAGAGAGTGCTATAACTATAAATTGTGGAAATCTAAGCGTACTCTAAATAAACAAAAGCGCTTTACTCACCCAAATAAAGTTTTTTAGGAGAGAAATCTGTGTAGATTAAGGTCCAGTGCTCGTTTGACTGAAAGAAAATGTTTTTTTTTAATTAAAGTTTTGTTTACTTTGGCGTCCCCAGCGGCGAGACCTGCGGAATTACAAGAGTCCTCCTTACATACATATTAACTGGAAAATATATACACTTAAGCATTTATTTTAATAACAATAACTCTTAACCTGATATTGGTGGCTATTAATGTGTGTAATAATGCGGATTTTCGAATCGCTGGGCTTATTTATTTGTGTGGTCCGCATCTTTGCCTGCGCCGCCTATTGGAGACATGGCATTTCTGCACTGTGTCTCTATGGGATCTAGCGCCTCCCAGTGGTGTTTAATGATATCACATTTGGTTTATATTTGATTTGTAAGCGCTGCATCATTGCTAGGTTAAAAAAAATCAATATATGAAAACCTAATGTTTTATGGGTACCAGAAGGATACTAATATGTACAATATAAGTGTGTAAATCATTAAAAAAAACAGCCTCAGTGACATTTTTTTTCTTTTAGCAGTAGCCCGAAGTGCACAACTTTAAAAGATTTATCTATTTATTTATAGTTTATTTAACTGCTTTTTTTAGCTTCAAGCCAACAGAACCACTGGATCCATCAATAGATTTTTTTGTTTTGTTTTTGCTCCAGACAGAAACCCCCTAAAGCCCCAATGACCTTTTTTTCACACCAAGAATATAGCGCTGATTAAGGTGCTCGCTTCCCTTCACATCCTTTGTCCTTTAAAACATATGGCAAACCCTGAAGTTCAAGGACACCACAGTCTTGCACATAATGGGAGATTCAATATAGAATCTAGAAATAGAGAATCTATAGAAATCTATAGAATCTATAGAAATATAGAAACAGTGACAGAGAGTGAAAGAACAATGCATGCCCAAAAGCTACTGTATTTGAATATTTTGTGTTTGTAGTGAACTGATGTAAAATGACAGGAGATAGAAATAAGTTAATGTATGTCTAAATATAAGAAAATACAGTATCATTATATGTAAGTAATTGGCTGCCTGTAGTCAAAGTAAAAGAGGCTAACACCACTTATGTAAAAAAAACAAACAAACAAAAAAACGCCTTATAATCCATATGAATTTTACCAGTCAGGTTGTGAGGAGCAGTAAAGTCACTCCACTGAAGTACAGCATTATACAGGAGTTTCAGTGAAGTTCCTTTAGCACCAAGGCTAAAGCAGTATTAGCATTAGCCGCTAACGTTTAGAGGTTAGTATATCGGACTGTAGCTTGCGTGTTTATCATGTTAAAACAAGCAATGTGAGATGAATGAGATGCTAGCTGATAGCACCCTGGCTTACCGGGACACTCAGGGTTCCTCAGTGTAGTGCTGTCAGGCTGCATTTACTAGTGCTAAGTGCTGCTAACTGTGGCTAACGCTGCTGCTAACCGTGCTAAAATACTAGAAAAACTAAGCTTACTGTAAATAAATGAAAGTGCTTTATTCACCCAAATAAACAGGTTTCACAAGAGAAATCTGTGTAAATTAACATCCAGTGCTCGTTTGAAAATTACAGTCGAGACCTGTTTAAACTAGAAAGGAAACATGGTCACACCCCTGTTCCTTACTGTTGCAGCTTAAATTGTTCCTTAAATCCTCAGAGCAATGTTCCAAAAGCTAGTAGAAAGCATTTTCATGGACAGTAGAGACAGTTACTCCAACAAAAGCAGGATAAACACTTTTCAATACCCTTCAGAGTTCAGAGGAAACAATGAAAGGGCAAAAGTTCCATTACATTTGTCCACATAGTATTATAATCCATTTATCTGCAGATTTCAAATTGAAGTGGACAGTTCAAAAAGTGTATTAACTGAGTAACTCTTTTAAACTAATCGTTTATATTAATTTCAATAATTTTTTTCAGTTTCAGAGCAAATTATTAATGGTTACAGTAAACAACGATATGGATACCAGGAAATTGGACAAAGTAACATTGTTACATAAAACATGTTGTTTTACAATCTGAGGAGAATACAGCTACTGGGGAAACATCTCTGGGTGTGTCCATCGAAAAAGCAAATGATTAAGATTTCTTAATGTTTTTAATGCCACTTTTTCATTCAGTGTTTCTTCTCGTTTCCTACTTGCTTTTTGATTAGGTCAAAATCAATCAACATATAAAACTTTTGCACCCTTTTTTATTTGTAAATTCATTAAATAAGAAGGTAAAACTTATATCAATCTATAGGTGTGGCGTAAATTGCGTACCGTGCAGCTGGAGTAAGGGTGTGTTGATGTGTCTTTGGTATTGTGCAAAAAATATGCCTTGTTTGAATCGAAATGCACAAAAGGCATGAACTAATTCTCTTAATAAATCATTTGTGTGTTTTGGGCATAACGTGAAATAAACAAATCAGCGTGTCACCTACCATTCACATTAAAAGCCAGGTGTGCTATGACTTTGGCACATTGTAATCTTAACAGAGCAGAACTTAGCAAAGTAAACTGATCTGCTCGTTCACGCTGTGAAGGTATGCGTGCAGGTAATTTACGGGAACAGCAAAGTTATTTTATTTAGTATTTTGTTTGTATGTTATCTGTGATATAGAAGTTGGGTTTGTGTACGCACACTGAGCGCATGCTAAGCGCATGTACACGTCCATATCCAAATCCGTATCCATATCTAAGGTAAATATGTTGTCCGGTTTCTTCAGTCAGTGGTGCACCTATGTTATATGGGCTCACCATTGCCAATATAGCAACATAGCAGAAATGTACTTGAACACACCTCACTTCCAGACAACCACACCCATCGGCATAAATATATTCCAAAATTCAGTTGTTTTTTTTCAAGCACAGACGCAATGGTAAAAATATACTTTTTGAGAGGTGTAAGATAGCAATGAGCATCGCAACACGCAAGTCCCCTAATGCCAGCCTAAGAAGTTGAGAAGTTTCTGAGTATCTGAACTGAACTCAGTGCTCTGCTGAAAACTTTTCTTTTACTTTTTTGGCACAACCTCCTTTCCACTCAGTCATGCCCAGCTCCCATACCAACCAAGTCCAAACACCACATCTGAACAGCAGAGCACAGGGCTGAGGATAATCTCATCCATTTCTCTGGCACCAGCACAGCCAGAACAGTATGTCAGCTGGATTACGTCATCAACAATGGTGGTCCCTTTTGTGTTGAGATTAGAGGCAGGGGGATCTGCTGCTGATATTGACCTAGTGTTGACGCAGACAGAAGACGGTATTAAGCGGAAAGCTGTTTTACATAGTCCATTCTGAAGTTGTTTGCCTCAGGACGGCTCCCAGAGAACACTTCCTTCCTGAAGGAACCTAATCATCGTGCCACCCTGTCTAATGCTCTATGAATTAGCCCATTCATTATCACAGGACTGTTGATGTAAGTATTTGAGAGGAAACAGCTTATCAAATATAAATCAAATTGTTCTGAAAAATCAGACATTTTTATTATCATAGCACCGTAAAAGATACTGTTACTGTTACCATGGTAAAATCTTATACAGCATCTCCAAAATTGATTTCAGTGGAAATCAATGTAAAAAAGATTTAATTCCATACATTTGTATTGGTCCATTTATTATAAGATTCTGATACTAATTAAAAAACAAATGCCAGATTCAACATAAACAGACAATGCAAAAGTCATTAGATAACAGTTTGTAAATTGATCATAGAGTGATACCTCAGACGACAGCATTGGAATGCCCACAAGATGTCAGATTCTATGTTTCTTGTGAGTGAGGTTAAACACTGCAAGCCAGTTTACTCTAGAGCTTAGATTCTCCTCCCGAACCTGACCCAACCCAATTTTCTATCACTTTCCTTGGGCTGGGTCAGCTCGGGCACTGTTTTTTTAATGCTATTTTTATGTTATATAAAGCTATGGCGTGATATGGCACAATATAGCAAAGTAACAAATCAAACTGTGTTTTAAATAAAATGTTGCACAAGTTAGAATGTTATAACCACTCTACACACAGCTCTGGGACTGCAGTGAGAACTGTGCACATGTGAGCTCCTCCGCTTGTCCGTTCACAGCCATATTGCTGTTTTTTTGTGTTTTATACTGATGCTATATGCTTAAAATAAAAAAAAATAATAATTTATTCATAAAGTGTTTTTTATTCTTAGACATTATTAATTATATTAGAGTAGACGGGGAGATCGGTCCTTAATAAACTTTGTTCTTAAATAATTGGTCTATGCTTCTTTAGTGTTGCAATGTTAATCATCCCTATTCTGAACGTATTTCGCTCATTCAAATAACCCGAAAATGTTTTTAAAAGCTAATTTTTAACCCTCTACCTACAAAGAAAGGTTTGATTAAATTAGGTTTGGGCTCACAAAAACAATTTATGGGTTATTTTTGGGGCTCTAGACTTTTTTTTTCTAAGCTCTAGCTTACTCACGGCAAGGAAATATGAATTAGGCATGTAAAAAAAAACAATAGATAGTGGATGCCAGATTGTTGTGTGTGTAAGCATTTAAAATATCCTTGATCCTTAGTATCACATGTGTAGTGGGAGTGGGTCATAGAAGGCATTACTGCCACCAGTGGACAGAGCTAGACTAGAATTTTCCATATGAACAGTTAAACATCCCTCAGGTAGGTCAGTGCAGCAATGTTTACATTCCATGGAACATCGTACTATTCCCATTTTCCATGACGTTTGGTATGTCAGTGTTTGTTAAACATGAAAAAAAAAATGTCAGAAATGGAGATATACAATATTGCAGAACAGCGGAAAAAAATGCACAGTAGTGTTTGTTTAAACTCAAGTTGTAAAACAGTGTCTGTGACGATTACGACATTCTTCTGAACAAAGTCGTTCAGGCCTTCTGCTCTTATCTTTATCAAACAAATTACACGGCCAATAGCGGCTCCCTTTACGTTTCCGTTATTTGTCATAGGACTGTGTCCGCTATGCAGGATGTTTGAAGAAGGAAAGACACACTTGGGTAAATACAGGCCTATCAGTATTCCATTTATTTGAAAGATCATGTGCGCCGACGGTCCATCTGTTTATTGGAATAATACATTAAAAGTAACATCAACAATGGGCCTGTGAGTGATGAGGCGTATGAGGACGGTTAGTAGGAGAGTGGGATGTGTAATGCTTGTTTTTACCCCCCTCCCAGTCCGTACTTCTCTCTCTCTCTCACTCTCTCTTTCTCTCACACACTCTCTCTCTCTCCTCTGTGTTCTATCTCCTCTCTCCTTGTCTCCTTCACACCCTGTCTGTGGCCATCTGGGCCCTGGCAATGTCTGCTCACTCAAGGTGAAAGTAAACTACAGCCTGTTCTGTCAGAACCTCCGTACCACCAAGACTGCTGCTTCTAATAGCACCACATTTGAGTCACAATGCCGTGGTGAACATGTTGTACGTAGGACTAATGTATTTGTATACATATGTAAACAGAAATATGTTTTTTATATATTTCTGAAAGAAAAATGGGCTACAAATACTGAGTAACAATTATATCTTGGTATAGTAATAATAATAATATCATGATATGCCCAAACATATTAGCCCTTGAGGTACTGGCCACACACAGACAAACGTACACACACACACACGCACAAACAAACACACACACACACACACACACACGTACGGTCGCACACAGAGCCTGAGACAGCCGTCCTGCAGAGGTGTTAATAGGCTGAGGGTGTTTTATCTCAGGTGGCTGAGGAGAAAATAGGTTTTGTGTCTTGGGGGCTGGGTTTGTTCTTTAATTCTCCACCCTTAACGCTTGTTTAGTTTTGCTCTACTGTGAATATTGTGAGCAAAAAAGAAAAAAAACAACAACAACATGTTTAAACTTGTTGCGAGACAAAATTTGCCTGATGGAAATCCAGTGAGCTTTGGTACCGAGGGAGGACACTGAGGACCTTTGTTGGATCTACTAATTATGCCTTGTTTTGCTGGGATCTGATACTATTATAGCACGTTTAAAAAAAAAAAAAGAATTTTACAAAATTTCACACATTTTTGTTCACATGCCCTTTAGGTGGCTTATGTTATTTTCTCACACCTTTTTAACAGTAAAATGTGGACTTACATGTAATGTAATTCACATGTCTTATTTTTTGTATAAAAATCACAATCCAATAATTTTCCCCCTTTTTTATAAATGGAAGGGAAAAAACTGAATGTACAAAATTTTACACATTTTTTGATCACATGCCCTTTAGGCGTTTATTGTTATTTTCTGACATGTTTTAAAAGTAAAATGTGGACTTACATATATTGTAACTCACATGTCTTATTTTTTGTATACAAATCATAATCCAATCATTTTCCCCAAATTGTCCCTTTTTTAAAAAATGGAATTCTGCATGTTATCATGTGATCAGGGATCCAAGACAGTGTTTTTAATGATCAATCAATTTCCTTTTCTTCTTATTTTATACACATACAGGACAGTATATGATTAAAAAACAAAAGAAAAATGTGGGGATTATATACCACACAGACCCCCTCACCCAATAGTATCCTTTCTCAATGGCCACATCAAAGGAAAACATTGAGTTTACATTGACTCTGGTCCAAACGTTGTATACTACGGAGAGGAATTAGTACCAAATTGAACAGCAAACGCTAGTGTGGAAAAATGTAAATGCAATCAACACGATGAATTGCTTTTCTTCACAAACATGCAGAATATGAGCCAAAATTAAATCTAAATACAATACAGAAAATTTGACATTTTCAAAATCAAATGCTGAATTTGTGTCAGAATTGCCAAAAAACTCCTTAATACAATCAGCTCAACAGTATTCCACTGTGTGGTGCTGTGAATGTTTAAAAGCAAATCACAATGCACAGGATTGCATTTCGTCTAGGAGCAGCGCTGTATTCGTGCCAAAATGAAATGTAATCACTGTCCAACCAGAACCCACTACTGAAATTAGGGTGGGATTGAGAAACCAGTTAGAGTAAAACTCAATAAAACTCACAGTGTGTGGAAGCTATCTGAGCTGGGTCCTTGTAGGGTGGGGTGGATGTGTTTGGTTAATTTTTTAAGGTAATGATTTTTAGAAGAAAAGATAATTGTCTTTCCAATGTTTGAGAGGCTCTTTTTTCCAGATAACCTGGATTCTAAGTAGTTAATATGTAGTTCAGAGGAGAGTGATATAACTGACAGATACAAGGTATCTGTATAAATACAAAACTAATTCTGTATTTTATTATATATATATATATGTATACACATATACACATTATATATATATATATATATATATATATATATATATATATATATATACACAAAATGCCATACATTTTATCTGTATACAATTTTTTGGATAATTTATATCCAAATAATACAAAGTGTTCTGAAATGAGACTTCTCATTTCTGTTACGTAAATTCTAAATGAGATAATACATATTAGACTGCTTTTACTTTTACTTAACTGTCGTTAATTTTTTTCGTATTCTTCCCCTGAAGTCAAAAGAAGGATCCAAGTTCCTTCCTTGGTGTTCACACTGCAGAGAACCTCACCTGGTCCCTCAACAGCAGCTCTAAGACCAGCAGCACTGTATTATACTGTTTGTTCCATGTTGCACCAGGTTCCTGAGGGAATGTAACTCTAATGAGCCAGGTTAATGTATCCAGTTACACAAATGAAATGACAATAACAGCATTGAGTTACTTGGGGAAGTGAATGGACACCTGGTCATATAATACCCACACAATACCACAATAAAATCCTTTCTACTATTACGACTCCGGAAGAAATGTTGTCAGTTGAACAATTTAATGTTTTAACATATTTAGCAAAACAAAGATACATATATAAAGAGGTTATATTGAAACAGTCCTCTAGTAGAGTCTTTGGCGTAGGCCCCGTCATCGGCCCAGGGCTTGATTCATCTGGGCTCTGCAGATCCTGTCGTACATTGGAGACAGGTGCGGAGCAAACCCCCGGGCAACCAAACGGGACCAACCTGGAGGCGGTGGGGAAGGAGGAGGGTAAGAACGACCATCAGCGTCTGAAAGGCAGCAAAGGTACTGAATGAGTGATCTTATTTAAAGGCAGAGGGAACAGCTGATTGGATAGGTAATTAGGTGACGTAGCATTGGAGTCTTTAGTAGAACTTTCGCTGCGCTTTCATTGACATCACAAGCAATTTCAGAACATACTGTGTGATCACATTTTTTATCATGATATCTTGGTGCTCTTAGGGCCCCTCCATTGGTGCGAGGGCCCTAAGCGGACGTGTAATTTGAGTATGCCTTGGGTCGCCTCCACCAAAAGACCAAAACTGGTCTGAAGCAGTGGAACCATGAACCGGTTTATTTGCAGTGTGAAAACACTTTTCTAATTTGTTAGGAGTTTTGGACCATCACTGGCAGTTGAGGCAGGTTATTGTATTGTCACACATTTAAATAATAGTAGAAGAAAAAAGAAAAACTCTATATTGTGGAGAAATTCAACTCCAACTCCAACGTTACAGTTAACGTTCATAGAATGTTTAATTTGGATCAATCAAGTATTCTGGATGTTCTCAGAACATTTTTATTTAATGTTTTTAAATATTTTGGTAACGTCACCACAATCTCAAATGTGTCAATGTTTTAATTTTTAGTTTTGAGAATTTTTTATTTTGATAACATTGATATTCATCTAGCTGGGAGAAACGTTGTGAGAAACGTTTTAATAACGTTGTTATGCAAACCATAATTATTTGACAAGTTTTCAAAACGTTAATATATAAAAAATATATATTAAGTATTTAATTGTACTTAAAACATATTGAGATATGTAGAAGTATGCTGTAAATATACTAACAGATTTATGTACTTACTTAAAATATATTAAAAGTGCATTAATATTATGCTTTCATGAAATGTTTGAAAGTAAAATTTGATCATACAATTTAGTGTATTCTAAATAAATAGATTACTATGAAGTACACTTTTAGTTTAATGTAATTCAATATACTTCTAAAATACTTTTAAAATAAATTAAAATATATATATATTTAGTTATTGTCACGTCCTGGTCTTGTCTCATGTCTCTGTGTTATTCCCACGTGACCTGTGCCCCTCTGTGTCTCCTGTCAGTACTTTTCCACCTGTGTCTATTGTAGCTCCGCCCCCTAGCCCCAGGTGTTTCCACTTCCCTTGTGTGCTATAAAGCCTTCCTTTGTCTCTTGTCCTTCGTCGGTCTTTGCACCTTCCTCTGTTGTTTTGTCGCTCCTTGTTACTCTCGTTTATTCTACGCGTTCCCTAGTGCCTTGCTCTGTGTTTTTCTCTGTTTATTTCTTGTTTGTTTTTTTCTAGTTTCTTGTTTAGCTCTGTGTTCCCTAGCTCCCTGTATATACCCTGCTTTGTGTTTATTTTCTAGTTTAGCTACTTGTATATATTCTGTTTGTTTATCATTAGTACTTCTTGTTTGTTTAGGTTTATGTTCTCTAGTTTCACTGGTTTGTTTTGGTTTTTGGTTATTCGTTTATCTTTGTTACGTGTTTACTTGTTTCATTGTTTATTTGTTATTTATTTAATAAATTATTTATATCGCCCTTACCTGCACTTGCGTCCGCCGCCTCCTCGTCTCCCTGCCTAGGTATTCCTGACAGTTATTACATTTAAAATGTATTTCAGTGCTTAATAATTAATATTAATAATTCAGTAATTAAATTAAGAGAATATAAATTTGTCAATTATAGGATTCAGTGTTAAATAAAATTTAAATGTCAAATAAATAAAAAATAATGTACATTTGTAACACACTAAAAAAATTGTAGTACAGTATAATAAAATATGTTTTTATACCCAATAAAGTATACTAGAAGTGGGCTACTTACAAAAGACAGGAACAAGAAGCATACGAAACCTATTTGTACTCTAACGTAAATATATTTAACATCAATTGTTAGTACATTCCTAATATACCTGGTGTATAATAGTGATACAGTTGTAATACTTGTTAAATGGATTATAATTTTACTGTAAGCATATTTAAAGTATGGGGTTACATGAAGTAATATGTTTAAATGTTACTTAAGGATATTTAAAATAGATCCATTTTAGTACAGTTAAGTACATTTAGCACAATATAAGCAAGACTTTTGTACTATTGTTTTTTTTTTTACAATTAAAGTATAATAAGTACAAACAAGTTATAATGATATACTGATAAATAATGTGGCTATAAGTACACTTTAGTGCACTTCAGCAAAATAATGCTTAGTATACTTTAATCTACTTTTTTTCACTAGGGAAATCACTGAACAAGCCAATCAGCATCAAGTACAGGGAGATGCATTACATGTATGTAATGACAACAAACATTATCACAAAGTTCTTTGGTGATCTATGAACTGAACTGCACTGTGAATCCAAAACTAACTGGATTTAAATTTTACAATGTAACAAACACAGAAAGCTTGTTCTGGACTCTCCGGTGTGAAAACGCTGTAGTGTGAACAGTACAGACTGCAGTACAGTAGTGAGTGTGGAGGTCAGTGTTAATGCACTGTCAGTGTAATAATGCGTCCTGCCTGCACTCGCTGCCCTCCCGTGTTGTATAACGCCACTTGCTCAGTAGCGCTACACATGCAATTAGGTTGTTTGTTTTACATGTATTTATGGGTCCTGGAGGTCTGACAGACACAGGGCAGACCTCGCTCCCCATTGAGGACCATCTGCCGCACAGCCAATTAATATTCAATAGGCCTTCTGCTGGAGCTCACACTGCCTTTACCTGCTCTACTGGATACAGGCTCAGAGTTTTAGAACACACTGTACAGAGAGGCTGTTACTGCAACACCCCCAAAGTTCTGTACAACAAAGGCATCATCTGTGCAGCACGGAAGAACAGATTTGTACTGATATTTAATCTGAGTAATTGATATTTTCCACATGGAGTTTTGTCTGTTTTGCTTCAGGACTGCAAGTGGGTCAGAGATAGTGAGCTGTCCTTGGCCAGCAGCAGCAGAGAGAAACACTAACATGAGCATATACTCAGCACTGTGGCTCACCGATGCTAAATAATTATATCAATATAACATGCATTTTGTGTGCAGAGAATACAGTAGTCATTTAACTCTGAATAATCATTTACTCTGAATGAAAGCACTATTACAAATATAGAGGTATGTTAAACTTCACGTTAAGGTACTTAGATTAAGTGCATATTTGATAAAGTTTTCTTTGATGTGGCATGTGGGTTTGCACAAGTTTGCAGTGCTGGTTAAGTTGAATGATCTGATAACACATTTTTTAAAAATACAAATATATTCATAATGCACTTTAATTATTCAATTAGCTATTTAAACACATTCAACACTTCCCTGTACATCCTATTATCTTAGGATAAATGCCCCTTTTAAGGAAGTAACATTTGACATTAGTGACATCACAGCCTTCATACTGTTTAAGTTTCAATGGACTGAAGACACTTGCTGCATGTTCAGCAGCAAGGTCACCAAACAAACAATTTGGATTTGTTTGTTGTGGTAATAAACTGTCTGCACTTGCATCCAGCCTCCCTCCTCCTTGGGGTAACAACATATATATATATATATATATATAGAGAGCACTAAAAAAAAAAAAAAAGACCACTTTAGTTTGTTTCTGTTTCTGAATCTCAGTTCATCTGAATTTTTTATTTATAGGTATATATTTGAATGAAGTGAACATTGTTGTTTTATTTTATAAACTACAGACAACATAAATAAAAAATGCAGAAAATTAGAAATGGCTGCAATAACATAAAATATTTCAGACCTCAAATAATGCAAATAAAACAAGTTCATATTGATAAAGTTTTAAGAATTAAATCAATATTTGGTGGAATAACCCTGGTTTTTATTTATAGTTTTTGGCATGTTCTCCTCCACCAGTCTTACACACTGCTTTTGGATAACTTTATGCCTACACTCTTGGTGCAAAAATTCAAGCAGTTCAGCTTGGTTTGATGGTTTGTGATCATCCATCTTCCTCTTGGTTATATTCCAGAGGAAAATATCAGATTGAGCTTCATCGTTCCAGAAAACACAGACACACCCACTAAACAAAGAGACGTTGAAACGACGTCTTTTCTAGGTCATTTTTGCACGTCCAATTTTGGTCTCCTGAAGGTGCAGACTGTGACGCCAGACGACGTCTTTTTTCTGACGTCTTCTGCACGTCCAGTATTGACGTCCCCCAGACCTCCGGATAAGGGCTAATTCTAGTTTAAATTAAGTCGTTGTGGACGTCTTTTCTACGTGAAATTTACATGTATACGTTTTATAGACCAACTACTTTGAGGCTCCCTGCATAACTGTAGTGCCATTTCAGACGGTGGCAACTGTTCCATTGTTCCAGCTTCAGCAGTTAACTGGAAACGCATACAAAGCTAAGCCAAACAATTACTGGAACAGGTTCACAACCTTCTGGAACTAGTTATGCACGTTAGTTATACACAATATGCTTTACAAATAAATTGCATTTCAACCCTCTCACTTTTTTCAAAACATGTCAACCTGCAAAGAACCAGTAAAAGCAAGGGATAAATTAATTACCCCCATCTTACCACTGTTGATTTTAAATTGACCCTTTCTGTTTGGGGAAACATTAATATAATAATAAACATAATGAGTAAATCTCATTTGGGGTTAATGCCTTTATTTTACATCAACATAACATACACCTTAGATTCACACCATAACAATTTCACTAAACATTTACCTTCCCTTAAAACTATTACAGCTTTACATTACACCTTCCCTTAACAATATTATACCTTCCCTTAACACTATTACACCTTCCCTCAACACTATCACACCTTCCCTCAAAACTATTACACCTTCCCTCAAAACTATTACACCTTCCCTTAACAATATTATACCTTCCCTCAACACTATTACACCTTTACATTACACCAGGGGTCTCAAAGTACCGGCCCACGCGGTTTCATACGGCCCCTCACGGGTTAACAAAATAAACATACATCTGGCCCGCAATTCAATTTAATTATTTATGCTTTATTATGTTCGTTTTCATATTTTATCTTAACTTGTATTTTGGTGTGTGTGTGTGTTTTTTGTTTTTTTTTTTGCTTACGCTGCGTTGCCTGCTTTAGTAGTCTTCAGTAGCCTTCAACAGTCTAACCTTGCTGCCGTGGTGTGTCCACTAAACTCCGTAGTTATAAACATCCTGAGGTTAGCAGCGCGCTAACTGACCTGTTTATAATGTAATCCCAGCAGTGACTCCGTGACGCTGCTCTAAACTGCTGCTGTTAGCTGCTTGGGCTGAAAGATGAACTGTAGAGAGCTGTATTATCCGGTTAGTGGGGTTATTTTATTTCATACACAGAAGAACTTAAAAAATTTCAAAACGCTCCAGACAGGCTCAGCTGAGTCCTGTAGCCCGTGGCTGGGCTGTAGCTCTGACTAAGCAAAGACTGCGGGCTTGTGGTGCTGCAGCTGCAGCTCCGACTAGTGGTTGGATGAGGAACTGCTAAATCTGAGGAAATGCTAAATCTGTCACAGCTCACAATTTTTGATTTTATATTTATTAAGCCTTATTTCAGTATCAAACGTTTTGATCAAAGTTAATATAACTTGTACTTGATGTAATTTCTATTCACTTGAATAGTTTGGTTCTTGATTGATGGAGTTTTTGGATTTCATAACATGACAAATTAAAAGGATTTATGTTAATAGAGCAACAAGCAAACATTTTTCCATGCAACTGTAATATTTGATTGAATAAATAGTATATTGAGAGTTATTTAACATTAAGGAGTAATTACATTCATTTTATATTACATCTGGTTACATTTTCTTATATTTGTAAGTTACATCTGGCCCTCAGAGGACAGCCAATATGTCAATGTGGCCCTCGTCAAAAATGAGTTTGAGACCCCTGCATTACACCTTCCCTTAACAATATTATACCTTCCCTTAACACTATTACACCTTTAACATTACCCCTTCCCTCAACACTATTACACCTTCCCTCAACACTATCACACCTTTCCATTACACCTTCCCTTAACATCATTATACTTTCATTAAGATTCTAGGTCCTGAGAGACAGCGGTGTGTCCTCCACGTCTTTGTGGTGCATGTTTGAGATGCTCCGAAGTATGAAGTCCTCAGTGGCTGTCCCGTCACATTTCATGACTCCATCTGCACAAGTAGAAAAAGACAAATTAGAAATCTCAGAAAATGTTGAAGATGGCCATTTATTTTTGTCCCACAACAAACTATTTTAAATTGCCTTATTTATGTAATATTCACATAAACTTACTTCTTCACACTATGGCTTAGCTAAAGCTAAGCTAACGGCGGGAATACACATTTAACACCTGACGAGAATTATCGTGCCGTTTTAATTCTCACACATCATATTAAGCTATTTTAATTAATTTTTTCCCACAACAAACTATTTTAAATTGCCTTATTTATGTAATATGCACATAAACTTACTTCTTCATGCTATGGCTTAGCTAATGCTAAGCTAACGATAAGCTAACGCTAAGCTAAAGGCGGGAATACACATTTAACACCTGACGAGAATTATCGTGCCGTTTTAATTCTCACACATCATATTAAGCTATTTTAATATTTTTTCCCCCACAACAAACTATTTTAAATTGCCTTATTTATGTAATATTAACATAAACTTACTTCTTCATGCTATGGCTTAGCTAACGCTAAGCTAACGCTAAGCTAAAGGCGGGAATACACATTTAACACCTGACCAGAATTATCGTGCCGTTTTAATTCTCACACATCATATTAAGCTATTTTAATAAATGTTTTCCCACAACAAACTATTTTAAATTGCCTTATTTATGTAATATTAACATAAACTTACTTCTTCAGGCTATTCAAAATGCAATTCACATCAGCCTAGCTCTGGTTAGTGCATTGACTTAATGACCGGACAATGCTTCTACGTTAAAGCTTCGGTTACATTAAATATTATTTGCATTACGGTCTTCTCAAAAGTAATTCCAATTCCATTTTAACTATGGCCACTGTTTAGCTATCGTTAGCTAGCGAGAGCTAGAGAGGCAACGCCAGCAGGTTCAGGTTAAGACCACAGAGCTAAAACAACTAACACTACAAATACATTAACTTATACATATCGTCTTACCTTATAGCTTGGCAGCTGAGTCCGGTCCGGAGCGGAGCTGAGCGAGCTGAACTGAACGAGCTGAGCTGAGCTGAGCTACTGCAGCAGCCAAAAAATGTTTAGCGTGTTTTGCCTGGGCATATCAGAGTGGAGTTTATGATGACGTGCGGTCTCAGCAAATCAGAGTGGCGTTGACTGGTTGAAATCAACTTAACAATTTTCCACATAAATTGCATTTCCAAATAAAAACAAAAACATACGTAAATAAATACCTACATTCGTTAATTAATTAAATAGATAAAAAATATAATACTCAAATAAATAATTAGAAATAAATGATGCTTAATCATAAATAATCTATATTCATAGTGATTAACAATATTGATAACAACAATTTTGACATACATTTAAAAATAAATATATTCTTAAATAATGTTAATTTCCTGCACCTGTATAAGACGTCCCCATGACGTCCAAAAAAGTGACCTAGTCCGACGTTCAAATGTTTAACTGCATATTGACGTCCAAGTGGGGTCATAGTTAGACGTCCAAATAGCGGACCTAGTTTGCACGTCGTGTAGACGTACAGAATTGGTCTTGGACCGACCGACGCAATATAGACATGATCTGCACGTCCATAAGACGTCTAATGTTTAGTGGGCAGATTTATTGCTCAACAGTTCAAGTCTGCAGGGCTTATTTATTACCTCTCTAGCCAACACTTGGCATTGGGCATTTGGTGATCTTATGAGGTGAGTTCATGTGTGGCTGTTCAGAGACTGTCCCATTTCCTGTCCCACTGTCAGAAATAAATGCACATTCAAGTAGTTGAATTCACTAATTAGAATGTTTTTTTTTGGATACTTTTGGGGATAAAGTGTAATGATGTTAATGAATGAGTACCTTGAATCCTGTACGTAGGCCTACTCTTTAGACTCTCATAATGTACACAGTTTACATGTTTTTATAGACTCTAAAATACAACCCTGTGAAGCTCCACTAAACTGTGGTCAATTAATTTAATGTAGTTTCTGCGTTAATCAAAAGGTTAATCAGTGAGTTTAGATGAAATGATCTTTGGGTAAAAATGTCACAGTATTCATAGTATTACAAATTACTGATCTAAACAGGGTAATACAGAAGAAAAATAGCAATGAACATTACTGGTAAGACAGTAAAATGATCCAGAGAATAAGGATTTTTTTTCACAGACTTTCTGATTAAATTAAATAATGCATTGAAATTCAATACTATATGTGGAGAGTAAATGAAAAAAAAAAAACAACACATTTCACCTTGAGATGGAAAAAAGACGAGTAAAAATGAACACCAGCCTCTCTAAGCTCCTTCTCGCTTCACTAACCTTGAATGAAACCTCAGATGAGAAGAGAAGCTATTTTCACTTACCTTCCCAATGAAAGCGCCAATCCAACAGACCCTCGATCTTCTCTCCTCTGCCAGGCTGTTTTCACCTGCCCCTCTTTTCAGATGGAATTTACACAATAAAAAATGGCTAATTAATATTATCTGTTTATATTTACACCTGTTTATTTTCACACCCATGACCTGCTGCAGTGCAAGCGAAACTGCTGCTTTAGCTGCTGCCATATACAGTGCAGCTGAATGTGTGAGTTCCTTACTCGAGGCAGGATAATAAAAAAAAGTTCAGTTTTCAGTTCAGCAGTGAACATTTTTTGTTATATCTACCAATAAAGAGACATTCTAAGCCTTCATAGTAGATTTTATAATTTTGTAGTTTTGTTAATTTAATATTTTCTAACTGAAATCTAGTTAGATACACATAAGCAATATATATATATATATATATATATATATATATATATATATATATATATATATATACTAAATGTGTAATCTAGAAAAGCTGTGTATTCTTTTGTTCTCAATATGTTGTTTCTCTTTCTTGTGCTGTTGCAATATTGATGTAACCAATACACATATCGTCGCTGTCCAATTAAAATCAAGTATCTCCATTTTTGTCAAATTTCAGTTCACTACCTAATTTGAGCAGACAAACTGTCACTTACACAATGCCACAATTTCTTGATGAACAAACCATTAGAAATACTTCCAATTGACATGAAATAAACTCTTTTTACATTGACTTCCATTGAAAGTTTAGAAGTTTTTATTTCCTCTCTCTACTATATATATAGTAGTAAACAGTGTGTATGAGTGTAATATACAATACATTAGTGCATTTACATTTACATTTATGGCATTTAGATGTAGTGTTAGGAGTCTTGACCATGGACTCTTATTGGTGTAGAACAGCATAGTCACCCAGATTGGGAATTGAACCCCAGTCTCCCACATGATATGATAGCTTACTTGCATGCAGTGGTGTTATCCACTGTACTACACCAACCACATCACATGCTCACTATGCTGGATGTGAAAAGTGGGTGTATTTACCTCTGGTTGTAGGTTCTTTTCTTGTTACTTGTAATTTGTAAAACATTTAAAGCTCCACTAGGTAGGATTGAGATTTTGTGCTAGTGGGCTCCCCCTACAGTTGTAGAGTGTAATAAACGTTTCAGGCGGATTAGTTTCTCTTTCTCATTTTCTGGCTTTCACAGAAAAATTCGGTCTCTTTGCAGCTTCTGCCAGAGTGTCTGTATGTTAGTTTGTAAAGAATGAACCAGTAGTCCTTATAGAACTGTTAGAACTAAAGGTCGGAAAGCAGGTCGCAGTTCTCGTGAGCGTTGGTCACGGCCGCCTCGGAAAACTTACAGAGTCTGGTTTGAGCTCAGAGGAGCTCTGGCACAGACACGAGAGCACCGCTATTCCTCCTACTACACCTTAATGCAGCGCTGCAGTAAGTTTCAAGCTATAATTTTACTGCGCCCGAGGAGCAGTGAGGGATAAGGGCCTTGCTCAAGGGTCCACAGAAGCAGTTTGCCCAGCTCAGGTACTGAATCCACAACCCTATAGCTATCTATCATCACATCATTAGCCTGGTGCTCAAACCACTGAGCCACCACTGCCCAAAGACACAATTGGTTGTTTGTTTTACTATGTGAGGGTATTTTTTGGTTCACTTAGTTCACTGTAATTTTGGTAGCTCTTTATAGTACAGCCCACATTTTAGAGGGTACATTTCCTTTACCTATGGTGTAACTTCATACATTCATAATACTTACCGGGTCCTACAGGTGCTGTACGTACACATAAAGAACACGAGAACAACCAGGAACAAGATTGTAACAACTAGGCAACTTTCTGAAACTTACCTTATACTTTCCCGACACTTATGGTGTAACTGTTCTCTATATACAAAATACACGATAACTTTCAATTTTCATATAAAATAATATATAATCGTTTTGCCCTTTGTTCATGGCAATTATGAAGGCTTCATTCCAGTCACACGTTAGGGAATTATTATTCTAATATTTTTATGAGTTTGAAAAAGAAGATGATTTACGCTTTTAAAACTGTCAAGGGTGGAGCAGCTAAAAACAGTCAGGGTGATGCAGGAAGAAACTATATAGTTTGTAGCATCAAGACTAAAATACAATAATATTTATATATATCTTCAATGACAAAATCAGGAATGCTGAGATTTTGAACAAAGTTTATTAATTAATACTCAAAACCACAAGGTTTTATATTAACGTCTAATAAACCCACACCTCACCTGATTTTTACTGTTCTTACTCTCTAAGTACAACAGACGTGTTAAAAAGCGTTACTGTAATTTTGTCTTTGATCTCTACATTAGAAATAATATTTTTAGAGTTTGGTCAATTTCTCTTGGCTGATTCCACCCCATCAGCTTAGGAAGAGTGAAGCATGAATATCGGCGCTGTGCAGCAGTAGGCTATCTGATCTTTGTGTGAGTTCAGTGATTCGAGTCTGTTCCACAGAAAAGAGCTGTCAGTGATGCCTTTGTGTAGAATGGAGAGATGTTGTGAAGGGGATGATGTACACTGTGTATTTCCCACAGCCCAGTGCCTCAGTATAGCGCCTATTTACAAGCCTGCTCCCTGATCTATCACATCGTTTTTGCGGAGCCTCAGAAGCCCCCCTCCTCGCAGGCGTGACCTCTGACCCGCACGGCCCCGGCCTCCCTCTGTCTGCCGCTGCGTCCGTGGCGTCTTGGAAAACCATCAGCTGACAGATTTACTGGCCTGAGCATTAGCTAAACTCAGCAGAGGGTACAGTCTCACAGGGTTACACCCCCAGCCCCTTCACCTCCTCTCCAGATTCTGAGTAATTTACTGTAAGGGCACCTCTCTGAGCTCAGCGCAGAATATATTGTTATTGTTCACGGAGATATGAATCGGACAGCTGTCCAGGCTAATTAATTGCTGCAGAGACACCCTAATGACTCCGTTTGATGATATACGGCAGAGACAGATTGGAATCCTGTTTTAAAGACATCTGAGGAAGTTGATTTTCTCTCCTGCTCTATGCAGGATAGATCTGTGAAAGCCATTTTGCTGTGCCTCTCAGACCGTGCTCCTCAGCCTGGCTTTGAAGATTATTCGAAATGACAGAAAGAGGAGGAAAAAACATTACCTGCAAAGTACGGAGCCGTCATCAACAGTGAAACATACAGGAAACGCATCTCTAGAAGGATTAAAACACCGTCTGTGAATCGCTTGACAGGTATGATGTCAATATGATACAACCCAGTTTATGCAATGAGAAAGATTTACATTATAATAGAAGCTCTACATTTATTTTTATTTATTTTTTTGTATGAAGATGATGAAGCAGCAGCTGTGAATGTGCTCAGGTTCGCTTCACTCACACACATGTTTGGTATCATCCAGCCAAATATGTTATCATCACAGAGAATAACACTTATAATTGAACACAAAAGAATAATCCATCATGTCTTAAATACTTCTATCTTGGCTAAGCCATAAATAAAATGCATTGTGCCGAGGCCTGGCTTCCAGAATTGACAGTTCCAATTAAAATTCATAGGAGTTGGATTTGCCAATCCAGTCTTCGAGGGAACAATGGGAAATTAATGTTTAATCCTATTAAGATAAGGATGTGATTTTGGCCTGGTCTCTATCTGCCTCTCAACAGAGAGCCTGTCATAAATTGAACCTCCTTTGTGACGAGCACGGTCTCAGACTTCCCTCAAGTCATTATCGAACCAGTGACCACAGCACACATGCAACATTGTTATGATAGACCACTTATCGGATTTCCAAAAGAAAATCACATGTGAACGGAATCGGTTGGCAGCGATGCCATTTAAACAGCTTTGTCTGACAGTGATAACTGAAACAGAAACACTGACTGTTAAGAGGACATCAGTAATAAAAAATATCATGACAGTTCCTCTCTTTCTATGAAGTCTGCATTCCCCCAAAGCTAAGTAAGGACGTAGCCTCGATTGTTTTCCTGGCCTTTAGTCCCCACAACTGCCTTTCAAAGTAAAAAGCCATTAACACACACAGAAAACACCCCAACATGTTTTAAATGATTTTACTATGATAAAATAAGCATTTTCTTGTTCACATAACCTCACAACGGGAAATGAAATCAGCAGCTGCTAAAGCGTGCTGTTTTTACATGCAGCTCTGAGACAGGATATTATAATTCGATGACAGCGTTGAAAAGAATTTGGCAAAAAATGAAAAAGCGAAACCAGCGACACATCTCAATGTTTGTGTGGAACTTTTTTGCGCTAGCGAAGCAATTAATGCAGCAGGAATACATCAGCAGAATCCCAAGGTGGTCTTTATCTTCCTCAGCTCTGCATCTTTCTCTCATTGTTCAACATTCAGCCCAATCAATCAGCCCAGTGCTGCTCGGTTCTTCCTATCTCCACGCTTTCTTTCCAATCTGCTTCATAAAACAGTGGCGCAATTATGATCGTCCCGTAATTAAATACCAAATGACACAATTCATCTTTTCATTATTATTCAAGAGAATAAATGCAGGTTATCCTTCAATATTTTGGTTTGCTAATATTTTATAATGTAAAATAGATATGAGCTGGATGTGGATGCTTGTGAGATTTCACAAAAGAACAGGATTGAGACAGTTCAGCAGATTGAAACCAAATAGGCATGATAATCAGATATTTTTAATGTCACAATTTCTCCCTACTGTATTCATTGTATTGTTCCTACACTATAAACCCATATATTGTTTAAACTCAAAAAGTCTAAACTGGCGTTTTTATATAGAATTGGATATTTCTAAACAATACTCAACTATTTGGAGTTTTACACATATACAGTCAAACTGAGATCTTTGAGTTTAGTCTGTTCTCATTGGCAGCTTCTTTTCCATTGGCTTCTGTCACAATCTATTTGCGTACTGGGTGTGTCCAACAGTTTATGACACTCACCATCAGTGTGTAGTGATTCCTCCTGGGCTACCTTAGAAATAAATTAACTTCCCCTTTAGTTGTAATAACTTGATGTTCTAAGTTATGCTGACTTAAAGCAGCACTAGGTAGGATTTCCTTGATCTTTTTAAAGAAGTAAAATTACAGTTTAAAACTCACTGCAGCACTGCACTGAGGTGTAATAGGAGGAATAGCGGTGCTCTTGTGTCTGTGCCGGGCTCCTCTGAGTTTTCCGAGACGGCCGTGACTAAAGCTCGCGAGACCTGCGACCTGCTTTCCGACCTTTAGTTCTAACAGTTCAACAAGGACTACTGGTTCATTCTTTACCATCTAACATACAGACACTCTGGCAGAAGCTGAAAAGAGACCGAATATGTCTGTAAAAGCCAAAAAAAAAAACGAGATAGAGAAACTAATTTGCCTGAAACATTTACTACACTCTACAACTGCAGGGGGAGCCCACGAGCACAAAATCTCAATCCTACCTAGTGGAGCTTTAAGTTTTCATTACCCATTACTTAACCTTTTTAAGCCAACTGGTTTCCTCAAATTGTTTTAAGTAAATTCTAATTATCCGGGCTTACAGTGTAGCAAAAAACGATTTTCTCGTGTGAATTTAGAATGTATTTGCATCAACATGAACATGAACATCAGACTGACATTTATCTGCTTTTGGATTTGACTTTTACTTTTAAAAAAAAGATATGTAAGTATAATATATGTATGTATATAAGTTGAGTCATCAAAATAAAATAAAAAGAAAAGTATACTTCTAGGAAATTATTGATATATTAGTTGCTAAATGTGAGCAGTAGCCCAACCGATGTATTCCAGTCTATTGTTAGAAATGAAAAACAGCAGCGGTTCTGTGCTAATAGTACTGCAAAACTCATATCATAACAGCTACTTGCAAAAATGGATTTGAATTTAGTCTAAACATTAGTCATAAACATGCTAACATGCTATTATGAGCCCAAAAGGGTATCAACAGAAAACAGGATACTCATACTAATGGTAGTTTATCTAATTTGTGGCGAAATTCGGATGTTTATGGTCTGAGCTTAGCTCTAATAAATTCTCTGCTGGAGAAAAAGAAGCAAAGAGTTAGCTTTATTATTTATTATATTTATTTTGTCTCTTATAGATGGTTTTGAATGTTATGGATTTTTTGTTTATAAGCTCTTTTGAATGACACATAAAGGCACAAGTTACCCCCAATAAGGACTCAAATCTGCAGTCGTTGTATTACCAAACTTATTATCAAAAACTCAAAGCAGCCATGTGTTCATACTGAGAGCAGTAGGACTCTTACTCTGGAGGCTTCAATGCTTCACTGCAGCAGCCCAGGAACCAGCTGTGCTCCATTACAACAGCGGTAGCCTAGATAACATTGTGTAATGTTCTGTTTTACAGAAAGTAAAACATGTGTAATGCAAGTCAAACATACACGGTGAAGAATATTACCCTGCGCAGTGTTCGCTGCATACCTTGCCTTTTTTTTCACTTTTTTCTACCCAGGGCAGAGAAAAGAGCAGAGCAAAGGTCCAGCAAAGCTTTTCTCATTGTGTGCCACCTTTTTCCCTCGCCTTTCTGTTTCCCCCAGTATAAATATAAGGTTAAATTTGTGTGGCCTTTCTCACCTGTCACACTTTGTCACTGGCTAAATCTGCACCTTAAGTCAACCAGGGAAAGCAGCCGACCTCCCTCTGTAGAATACATTAACAACTCCAGCAACTCGGCTAAATGCCACCGGGGCCAAAATCCACCGTGTCTTGGCGTGACTTATTGAAATGTAGTCCAGCATGAAATACCACCCACAATGCATTTCCCCCCATGCAGGACAGCTTCTGTTATTCTTAACTGAGAGCACTGTGAGACCACACTCCTGCATCGTGGGGAGGAATGCACAATCAAGGACAGTCACTAATGGGAGCCATTTAGCAAGCAGGCCGCGTCCCATCCAGTGTGTGCGTCTCTTTTTTGGCGTGTAAGCTCATTTAGCGCGTTGTTTACCCAGCCCGGGCCTGGCCGTGCCAGGGTTCAGCCGCAGAGCCTCGGAGGGGGGGAAGTGGATGGTGAGCTAATGCCGTGGTGGAAATGATCTGGATCTTGGTGTCGTCCTGAATAGATTGAGGAATCCATCAGAGCAAATGGGGCCCCGGCTCTATGGGCCTTGATGTGGGCGGATCTCAGCAGAACCCAGTTGACCTCCTCCAGGGCAGTCCTTTCTCCTGTTTACCCACAACACCGGCCTCCGCTGGTCATCAGCGCTGGGCCGACCCGCCACCACCAGTTGACTTCTACCCAATTAAACCAATTTGTGTCAGGGAACCGTGGTGATCTGTCAACATCCGGAATCAAAGCAGTGGGAGAGAACATCAGTTAGAGGAGAGTGAGTGCCCTGGAGCGTGTGAATGCCCGGAGAAAAGCAAAGCTTCCTGCTGCTGAATGTTCAAATCTACGGAAAACAAGACACATTGTTCGAATAGCTAAGATCTATACAGTGCATGCACCCATTATGCGACAGGCTGCCACTGTCTTAGAAGAGCTATTGGGGTTTTATTTGAAGAATTCTCTGGTGTGTTTGGAAAAAAAATACAAAATTGTATTACTATTCACACAAAGTTTGAAAATTTGGCACTGTATATTATTAAGATCTACAGGGGTTGAACAATGAAACTGAAACACCTGTCATTTTAGTGTGGGAGGTATCATGGCTAAATTAATCCAGCCTGGTGGCCAATCTTCAGGGTAACATCAGCATATCACCAAGAAGGATGCAATACATCCAACAGGATTAACTGTGGACGCTGTAAGAGGAAGCTTTCTGAAAGGGATGTTCGGGTGCTAACCTGGATTGTATCCAAAAAACATAAAACCACGGCGGAACAAATCACGGCAGAATTCAATGTGCACCTCAACTCTCCTGTTTCCACCAGAACTGTCCATTGGACTTGATATTTGTCAATATTAATGCTCTTTATGTAACGCTCTTGCACCTGGAGACTTCTGGTAGAAATTCTCACCGCACTTCTTACAACAATCGTCCCACCCATCAGGAATCTATTTTTGTTCCCTAGTGAATAAATTGCTTGTGATTATAACATGTATGTCCTGGCTTGCTTTCCTTTTCATTACCAACTAAAATTTCACATTAAAAGACTTTAATAATGCTAATAAAATAAAATACACAAATTCCTTTGTATGCTAAAATTGCATACATTTATGTTTTAGTTCTTAGTAATCTTCTTTGATGGCCCAGTCTTCCAAGAACATTCTGTAGCGGCAGAGGCTTCATCTAACGATTTATATGATTTATTTCTATTTGAGTCATGTTCTTCTAGCTTCTTCTTCTTGTTCTATCTCATGATTTTCTCCGGTTTGGAATCCTTACCCCGCTTTCCAAGGAAAAGTCCTCTCATTAGTCCAGTCTCTCACCGGCCTGCCATGTACATCCACATATCAACCCCAACATGACTGCGCTCACCAGCCACTGACTCTCTGTGAGCTCTGTGCATTTGTCTGCACGTCTCCTATTTCCTAAAAGTAGTGGGCACTGGGAAAACAGCCAGGGCCTCGGCTAAGCCTTTTATTCTTAACCGGTTTTCCAGTGGAAAACATCAATAAAGAGCGGTGCATAATCCCTGTTGTTTATATCTTAAGGGAAACAATCGTTTACAGGGCTACAGGATCACTTTGTCACGATGATAAAGCGCTCAGGTGCTGTGTAAATGCTGGGCTGTACAATGGCCCGCTGACTGATGAGAAAACGGTGTTTTAAAAGGCCTGGGTTGATGCCGGGCTGCTAATGGTAGGAGGAGCAAATGGAACGGTAAAGGTGTGGAAGTCCTGTTCAGGTGGAAGCACAGTGAGTGGATATCAGCGGCGCATAGTGAGGAGATATATCAAACTGCCAGGTGATAAAGAGAGCGCGGCTAAGTCATTTTTCATAGCGGGCTGTTGCTTAGAATTAAGAAACAGGGTAGATTACAGTGAAAAATGGACGGGTTTTGCTTGAGTTTTATCTGGAAAAGAGGTATGCAGCTTTCGCCTGGAATTCTATATAACCATAAGAGAGTGAAGCACATCCTAGCCTAGCGTGAAATGCTTTTGGTCAGCTTCTTGTGTTCCCATAGCATCACAATCTGCAGTTCTTTATAACAATCAACCTTTTCTCATGATTCACCATGAAGACTGTATTTGAACCAGGAAAAGGTTTTTGGAGCCATACTTTGCGTGTATAAGTCACAGGATTAATGTCTTTACTATTTTAGTCTCCCTCTTGATAGGTGCAATATAGCACGTATACACAGGGGTTGGACAACGAAACTGAAACACTTGGTTTTAGACCACAATAATTTATTGTCTGGAAGGACAGTTCTGGTGGAAACAGGAGAGTTGAGGAGCACATTGAATTCTGCCGTGATTTGGGCAGCTGTGGTTTTATGTTTTTTGGGTACAATCCGGGTTAGCACCCGAACATCCCTTTCAGACAGCTTCCTCTTACAGCGTCCACAGTTAATCCTGTTGGATGTGATTCGTCCTTCTTGGTGGTATGCTGATATTACCCTGAATACCGTGGCTCTTGATACATCACAAAGACTTGCTGTCTTGGTCACAGATGCGCCAGCAAGATGTGCACCAACAATTCGTCCTCTTTTGAACCAATATATATATATATATATATATATATATATATATATATATATATATATATATATATATTCCCCTTCCCTGCTAATTAGTTTTTTTTTTGTTGCAAGTATTTATGCTTGATAGCTTATTTAGTTTTACCTTAATGTAATTGTTTTGAATAAAATGTGTTTAAGCACTGTAGATTATAACAGTCATGATATTGTTCATGATAACATGCATGTTTTTAATACAACAGCTTGGAAAATCAAAATTTTCCCCTGACCTGTAAACATGGGGTTAAATTAAATATTTTTTTTCTTAAAAGGTACATGGCAGCAACACCTAGTTTCTCATAGATGTGGGTTTGTTTCTCATTCACAAGGTTTAATTTGTATCTGTTTGTTTCACAGAATTAAAGTAATTTACATATATGTTGCATATATATGCAACATATATGTAAATACAAATGGAAATGTGCAGCGACAATATGCGTTACTGTGGTGGTTAAATCAAAAAATATAATCACGTATTTTATTCAGGTGAAAAGTTTGCAATCCCACCAATAATATTCTAAAGAAGACGATGCAGGCCAACATACTTTGGAACGACATGGGGGTGCCATATTGTGATGAGTGATGAGTAGCCTGCAGTACAATGAGTCATCCCAATATTTAATTTTGTGTTTCCTCATGGAAATTAGTACTTGTATCATAAAAAAATAACGAGAGCTGAAGTTGGGAAATATTGTCTCCAGCTAATAATGCTATCAGTTTGAGACTGTGAGTGTGTCTAACTACTTTAATCATGTGTTCTTGCTAGCGTCATTGCCAGTGGTGTGCAGTGAGGCCCTTCTAACCCTTTAGAGAAGGGGTGACAATAAATGCACGTAAATAATTGCATAATTTTTAATCAGGAAATATAGATATTATAGCTATTGTAAGTGTAAAAATTTATTTTATAAATGAGGTAAAGTAAAAAAACAGCAACTAATTCAAATCAAAGCGTTAGTCTGTGTTTTTCAGTTGCTACAGGACTCTTATCTGACTGACAGCTGTTCTAACCAATCAAAGCTTTTTAAAATGGCTTTTGCCCCAGCGTGACTGCTTGACCCTTCTTTTTCACTACGGGGGCGGGGCCATGGCTGTCTAACCTCTTCTCAGCACTGTGATGAAGGGGATACGTGTTGCTTAGTGTAAAACGGAGCTCATGCTGGATTAGTTCAATAGCTAGAGAACTATCATGGAATTGATGCTGCAAATGAGACAGATATTGTGTCATATCATATTAAAAAGCCTTTTTAAAGGCTCTCTCTTAATGTGAAACTAATTCACAATAATAGGCCGCCTGACTGGTGAGTTTTTGTGTGTACCTAATGTTTTGGCTGCTCTGGCGTCTTGTAGGCATACAAATGAGTGATCTTTGTTGAACGGTTGTACTTGTAGGGAAATTAAGCATTTATTGTTTGGTCTATTGTACACTTTAGTAGTTTGTAGCTGTATTTGTGGGCTGTTGATGTTTATTAAGTTAATATAACTAAGTCAAGACAGAGAATATGTAGTTATTGTAATATTTATCTTAGTGTCGGTCGGCCGGCGGCGGGGTGGGGGGGATAGGATGGTGGTTGCACCAACATTCCTGACACAATCTCACTTTGAACTTTGTTTCACTATTAAATGATGATTCCCAATGTTTACTCTTCCACTGGAAATCAGTTTAGATGGTACTCAGATCCTCCTCAGATATTAGGGTGCCAGATATTCTCATTCTCAGTGTCTCATACAAATGAAATCATTTATGGATTTATGCTGTAACCGCATGGCTGGACTCCAAATCCGCAAGAAGAAAACGAGCACATGTGCTACAGCAGACAAAAGCTCTTCAGCTCAAAATCGAATAAAATATAAAGCAAGGCTCATCTTTAGGACAGATTATTGTATAAACATGAGTCTGAGTACGAGCCACCGCGCTATTTCTTTTTCGGTGTTCAAAGCAACGTGACAGCCTGCTCTGACAGTGTGGTAAAGTTTGATTATAATTTTTAGGAACGCAGATATTTATTTCATGCGATATGTCAGGAAAATCAAATAAAAAGAAGATAGTGTTCGCTGCTGAGAGCTGTGTGTGTGAGAGGCTGCGTACACACGGGATCTTCGGACTGTCTGTCTGACTGTTACTGGCAGCTCTTGCAGAGGCTCTGGTACTGTTTAACTGGCTTAATGATGCTGCGCTGCCCAGATATATCACTGCTGAACAAAATCCGCTGATGTTATTTACTAAATGATGGTTAATGCTGGGTGTCTTAGGTGGAGATGATGAAGATGTTTCCAGTGTGAAAAGCCAAGTCATTCTCTCTCTCTCTTTCTCTCTCGCACACCCTCTCTTTATCTCTCTCGTCAGCCTCCTTTTGTTTGGGCTCTGCTCGGTTTTGTTTATGAAAGGAGTTCTCATGCTGTCCACGCTGAACAATGGCCAGTCGCTCAGCTTATCAGAAACACCTGTGCCGGTTGAGGAGCTGAATGCAGAGCTCTGTTCAGGCTCTCCACTCACTCACTCTCAGGTGCAGATCCTCCGCTGCATTCTCCATTCTTCTGACCGACACCAGGGTCAGCCAGGTATTAACAGCAGATGGCCGGGGTTTTGCTTCCTCGGCGAGGACGCACTCATCATACGAATATGCGACATCAAAGCATTCATGCACCCATATGCTACATATCTTTCTGATACATGTCTGATATGTCTCCAGCATTTAACAGTCAAACGCAGGCAGGAGAGACAATCCGCTAGAGGAACACAATACACAGCAAAACACAGCCAAACAGAGCCAATTACATCAACCAAAAAAAATGTGGATATATGAGTCACAATTTAATTGAGATGAATAATACTTTACTATTTACTTTAAGGTCAAAATCACTGGGAAAACACTTAAGAACAGACAGGAAGGGGTATATTATGGGCATGCACTGTATGGTTGCCATTCAAACTTGGCCACTGGATTTAATTTTGTTAAGTTGACATTACTGTTAAAAAACTGTTAAATAAACTGTTAAACACATATAATAAAGCAGCAACTACAGAAGGTCATCTCAGTGGTGAGACTGTTTCCACTGGTTCACAAAGGACCTGTCATTCATAAACAATTAATGCAATTCATTTGATTAAATCATGAATTAAAGTTGAAAATCTCCAACTCGCATCTAGAGTGCAGAATTAAGTTTCTTTATAAAAGAAATGTATCCCTGTCTACATGAGGTAGATAGTGGATGGTTTGTTTGTTTCACATTCACAAGGTTTAATTATTTATTTCATGAATTTGTTTAATGAAATTAAATTTAAAACATGCTCAATGCAAATATTGTCATTGTACAGTGAAAAACAAGCATCTCCATTTTTAATGATTATTAGTTTACTCCATAATTTGAACAAACAAACTGTCCCTTACACTGTGTCAAAATGTCTTTATAAACGGACAAATAGAAATGCTCTAAAAGTACCATGAACAAACTAAAATGAAAGTAAAGAAAGTTTTACCACTATTCTGTTAAGTTACTTTTTCGGAGATACATAATTCATGTTACATGCAAACAAAACAAAAAAAAAAAAGCCAATGCTCAGCCTCAATATGTGTTTTTACATTACTGTGATGGTTAAAATAATAGTTAAATACTTCTGAACCTCACTGTATTTTTTGTTTCCATAAAAGTACTAGCTACACATAGTACAGATTTATTCTAGATATCAAAGTTATTAATATATTATCTTTCAAGCTTTATTATCTTAATTATCAAGCTTGTAGACCCTGTGTGGCTCTGTTCATTAAAATCTTGTTTTTTGTGTTATCTAGTGTTATGTTTTGTTTTGTTTTTAGTATTGCAATTATCAGGCTGTAAAAACAAAGCACAGAGTCAAAGTCCATGTGAACACAAACAAGAAGAAAAAAAAAAAAATACAACTTTACTTGGATGACCAGAATATTTGGATTTGGGTGACCAGAATAAAAATGACTGCGACCTACATGACTAAACTTTACATCACATTTATTTAGTTTTGCTAGATATTATAGCTATTTCTATGCCTTATAGCTAGCATGATATTGAATTATATTATATTTAGATGTTATATTATATTTATATTATTATAAATATATTATTATTTATAATATGTATATTATAAATAATAATATATTTATATTATACTTATAAATGATATTATATTTAGATTTATATTATATTAAACGTGTGGCCTCATACAGTATATTCAAAAATCCCATATGTTTAAAAAGTTTTTTTTTTATTTGAGGATTTGAGTGACTAGAATAAAAATGACTCTGACCTACAGAGCTGGACTCCACAGAGCAGTTCTGTAATGAAAAGTAGTGTACCTCTTAATTCATGTGATTTATAAATGATTACACATAGAATATCCAAGGAGAAAACTGTACACACTGTTAAAAATTAGGGTGCAGCAAATCATTCACTCGTTTACTTGGCTTGCTTTTCTTTTTCCAAAGTGACTTACCCACTCTGGAATCAATCTTTCAGCTGAACGCAAACGGCGAGTTCCGAAGGTAAAATTTTGTCTACATCAGAATCAGGCCTGTCCAAATTGAAAAGACATCTGCAACTTCATGCCATCAGAATGGAAGGAAAACATCTGCATGCTGAGCCGTGCCAGAATTACATTTACATTGTCCAGCATTTACTGGAAGTCCAGCAATTAGACTCGACTCATGTCCAAAAGTGATTAGGAAATCTAATGCTAATGATTTTTACATGGATATGGTGGAAATAATAAGTCGTATAATTTTTTCTCTTTCTTTAGGAGCCTTCATTTATAATTTTTAAAAAGATAGATGTATTAGGGGAGACACATCAGCCTTTTCCTGTACTTCGTTAAATATTTGAGTCATGCCAGAAAGTCATGTGATATCAGTTTGTAAATTGATCATGTAGTGCTACCTCAAGGGAAGGCTTGGGAACATTTAGACCAGCACTGATATTTTGTGACTGAGTTGTGAATCATTATAAGTTGGAGCGAGGCTAGTCTCGACAAATTTCTATTCATAAGGTTGTAAGATTTGTAAGAAAATATAATTTTTTTTTTGTGACAGGTTGCTTTGCTAACTTTTGAAATGGTACACATGGTAATTTTGTGCTAATTCTTTAAGAATTCATTTTTATTATTTATTTATTGTTTTATTAATTTATATGAATTTAATATATTTATATGCAGCTCTGGAAAAAAAATAAGAGACCATATTCCGAATCAGTTTCTAGATTTTGCTATTTATAGGTATATGTTTGAGTAAAAGGAACATTAGTTTTATTCTATAAACTACAGACAACATTTCTCCCAAATTCCAAATAAAAATAGAGTCAATTAGATCATTTATTTGCAGAAAATGAGAAATTGCTGAAATAATAAAAGAGATGCAGAACTTTCAGATCTCAAATAACGCAAATAAAACTAATTCATATTCATATTCAAGTTTTAAGAGTTCAGAAATCAATATTTGGTGGAATAAACCTGGTTTTTAATCACAGTTTTCATGCAGCTTGGCATGTTCTCCTCCACCAGTCTTACACACTGCTTTTGGATAACTTTATGCCACTCCTGGTGCAAAAATTCAAGCAGTTCAGTTTGGTTTGATGGCTTGTGATCATCCATCTTCCTCTTGATTATAATCTAGAGGTTTTCAATTTGGTAAAATCAAAGAAACTCATCTTTTTTAACTAGTCACTTTGGTAACACTTTAGTAGGATGGTCCATTTGATGATGCTCAACTGACATTCAACTGCATGTCTATTAAATGCACTGAAAGGTGAAAGTAAATGATTCTTTATTAAATGTAAAAGAACAATTTGAACAAAATATTAAATTAATAGCAGAATTAATGCTAACAAACTCCAAAAAACCCTAAGAATAGGTTGCATCTGCTAATAAATAACTTCTAATAAAGACTCTGAAAGTTGTTGTTGCTGTTGACTTCATCAGCAGCACACAACAGCCTTGTTTATTTCTGTGTGTAACTAATCCTCCCCTCTCTTAAAAGAGGCATGCAGGTGTAGAAGTGCAGGTTATATAGAGCGAGTGCTGGGATGTGCTGCCCTCTCCACCGCCCAATCCCCGCCTCTTTCATCTTACCATGTGTGTGAGAGAGAGAAAGAGAGAGCAGGCATGTGCATAGGAGCTCACACATGTCTTCACACTGGAGTCTAATCAGTCACACAACACCTCTCGGAAAGACGTACATCTTCTGGCCTTCAGAGTGACACCGTAGACCCGGGTGGTCCTTAGAAGTGTGGACGCCAGAGCGGTATTTTGCCGGTAATAGCTTAAAGTGGGAAGTTAATGTATACTGCAGGATTCCTGCCGGAGTAACCAGAAACCCCTGTCGAAGTCACACTAAGCTGCAGGCTCATATTCCAAATGTAAACTCACATCAAGGGTGAATTGGCCTGGAATTTCCTGTGTCTTCCGAACTGAGAAGCGGCACAATGGAAAAGGAGTAGACGTGACCTTAATAAGATCAAGTAGATAAACTCCAAACGCTGCTCTGGAAGGTATCGTTATTTTAAACAGGCAGCGCCAATCTGCGCCTGTGATCAGGGCCTAAATGCAGCTCCCCAGTCGAAAGAGGTGCGCTTTCCAAACGCTGTAAACAAAAATGGATTCCATACACCCATACACAGCCTAGAAAAAGCTCCAGGCATTCCTTTCAAAGAGTGTATCCAGTTTTCCGATTGGTTACACTCTAAACCGAGTTAACAAACAGAGGATATGATTACAGCATCAATACCTGCTGTACAGACAATTTGACTTGTTTACATTTTGCGTGAGCGAAGCCTCAAAAACAGTGGTTGTGTTCCAGGCCTGTTTCGCTGCGCTGCTAGCGCTTTAAGAGGGCTCAGATGTGCTTTTGAGCAAAATCCGCGGCTCGCATACTGAACCAATAATGCGTTACAAATTAAAGCCACTGCCAGATCAGATTGGATAGGCCAGACATTAAATTGGGATGGTTTAGGACTGCCTTTGTCTAAATATGAAGTCAAGTTTGATGAAGTATGTAGTCTCTGACTGATAGGAAGCTTAGGTTAGATTAGGACGCACGACTGAAGCGTAATATTAAGAGATCTGGAAAAAATGTAAACTATAAATGCTCACATGGGTCCGCGAGCCGTGATCCTACCGCAGTAATTCACAGTGAGAGGCACCATGTTTTAGAAAAGCTCGTTTGGCAGGATGTTTACCAACATGTTTAAGCAATCACAGGCACACATATCCAATAAGAACATGGCCGAACACAGTTTTATGCTTTCTGCACTGTTTGGGCAGTGGCGGCTGTAGATTTGGATGATGGATTCAGTAAGCTGGCTATTTACTATAGTGTAAAATATGTTGTAGTAGAAATAAGAGTGCATTTAACAATAAGTTACAAAAGGATTAGGAGCGGGTTTGACATGGGAGGGGGGGGGGGGGGCACATTTGCTAAAATGAATCAAAGCCCACCCTATAGTGATTTAGAACAACATTTGCGGAATTTCAGTTAATCATAGAAGAAAAAAAAAATCTGTACTTCTGTTTATTATTAGTTCAATTTAACCAAAGGTCACTTTACAACCTAAAGATGTTATTCCACATTACATTTAGTGTTCGAAAAAATGATGCATGCAAAGTCTGCATTATATATATACAGTCATATGAAAAAGTTTGGGCACCCCTATTAATCTTAATCATTTTTAGTTCTAAATATTTGGGTGTTTGCAACAGTCATTTCAGTTTGATATATCTAATAACTGATGGACACAGTAATATTTCAGGATTGAAATGAGGTTTATTGTACTAACAGAAAATGTGCAATATGCATTAAACCAAAATTTGACCGGTGCAAAAATATGGGCACCCTTATCATTTTATTGAGTTTAATACTACTAACTACTTTTTACTGACACAAAATTGGTTTGGTAACCTCATCGAGCTTTGAACTTCATAGCCAGGTGTATCCAATCATGAGAAAAGGTATTTAAGGTGGCCAATTGCAAGTTGTTTTCCTATTTGAATCTCCTCTGAAGAGTGGCATCATGGGCTCATCAAAACAACTCTTAAATGATCTAAAAACAAAGATTGTTTAACATAGTTGTTCAGGGGAAGAATACAAAAAGTTGTCTTAGAGATTTAACCTGTCAGTTTCCACTGTGAGGAACATAGTAAGGAAATGGAAGACCACAGGGACAGTTCTTGTTAAGCCCAGAAGTGGCAGGCCAAGAAAAATATCAGAAAGGCAGAGAAGAAGAGTGATGCGAAAGAAGCCATTTCTGCAAGCACGCCACAAACAGAGTCACCTGAGGTATGCAAAAGCAAAAGCACACCTCAAGCAACTCTGTTTGTGGCATGCTTGCAAAAATGGTTTCTTTCGCATCACTCTCCCATACAGCTTCTCCTTGGGCAAAGTGCGCTGTATTGTGGATATATTTAAAAAAATATAACAACAGATTTGGTTATTATTATTATTATTTATTGGCTTGTCAATTCTGTTGTATATTTACATTTTCTCCACTCTTTATTAAAAAAAACCTCAGTAGCGTTGTGTCCTATGTTTTTAATTTTGCCTACTTACGATGGGGTCCTTTTATTAAAAGAATATAACTTAACGTTTCATAGAGATTTTTGGCTGCAGTTAATATAAATGTTAGATACCCCTACACTCCTAGTCTGTTAGCAGAACAAGACATTATCCAAAAGTCATTTTTACTGAAATATATTGTCATTGTTGCGATTCATTGCTCTCATTACTGACCTCGCACGGAGTTCCTGGAGTTGTACCAAATTTAGCACCCCCGCCAGGAAAAGCCCCCCCTCTCGGGCACATCCTTGTCTTCTTGTCTTTAACTTTACTTGAAAAAAGAAAATACCAAAAAAAACTTTTTCTGATATTGTCCCACCCATTCCCTCTGGTTCCTATGCCAATGAGTTACATAACCAATACACATAACCAATTCTCATTTACATCTTATGTACATTTTTCTGGATTCATATTTTTTCTGGATGACCTGAGAAAACTTTAAATCAATCATAATGAGAAACAAAAACAATAAAGTAACAGAATACAGAGCATACTACTTCTGCAGGCTTTACACCAAGCGTCTTTCCATGAGATTTCACTGTCTCAGGTATCTTTCCAGTATCAGAATACAATCCGGTTCTAATTTTACCCCATTTTCTCCCCAATTTGGAAGACCAATTACCCAATTTCTTTTTACTGTATGTGAACTCCTCTTATTACCAGAAATGCCCCCAAACACTAGGAGGGTGAACACTAGCACATGTCTCCTCCGACACATGGTGAAGTCAGTCACCACCTCTTTTCCCATAGTCTAGAGAAACTGTTTTTCTCCCTGCTCATCAAAAGACTGGCAGTCATGAGTTTGCATCCTATCAACACCACAGGCCTCCATCAGGAGTCTAAAAAAATTGGAAGGCTCCTCAAATGTGATATGGGAGGTTCTTACCTACGGATGGGAAAAAATGGCTAAGAAATTGGAGGGAGACAACACAGACTGAAAATCATAATAAATATTTAAGCTGAAGCACATTTACTATGTTTTTGAGTTGTGCTCAATATAAAATGTGTTGTTGACCAAAGTTGGGGGAGTTGGGGGGAGTTAACTTTAAAAATAAATAAATAAATAAATAAAAACAAACTGGCTTTATATAATCTTTACTACCTGTTTTTAAAACATAATCTATGCATAAGACGAAGCTCTTTCTAGGAACACTGCAGTGCATTTTGGGCCACTTGATCCCAGAGAAGGAAGGAAGGAAGAAAAACAGCACGGCACCCCTCCAAGCGAAAGCAAAAATGGGATCAGGGATATTTTAGCTGAGTGGACCAAACTAACTCTTGTGTCAACATTTTCCATAGGCTGAAGTGTTAGTGGACCATCACATAATTAGTACTGTAATAGCCTTACCTTGTTTCAGAGGAAAGTAGGCAGCATGCTCTGTTTGTTTGAAAGGATCTGCCAAAATAATCCCCAGATCATCTATGAGAATGAAACATCTCACTTTATATAAGTGTCTCTGTGGTGAGTTCATCGGGAGAGAATCTTACTGTTGCTGCAGTTCCTGAAAAACAAACAGCTCTTCTTATTTCATCCCCTGCTTCTCACTGCTGCGTTCCACACTGTCATCATGTAATCACCATTATTCATCTGCATTTTATCTCTTTAAACAATTACAACACTCACAAAAGAGCAGTCAATCTGGATTATCTGTGTTTGCATTCAAGCCTTCGCTGATGTTGTAATGTGTTGAACTGTTGGGAAAGATGGGAAATATTTAGAAACGTCTAAAAAAAAAAAAGAAAAGTGAAAAAAGAGCAATAAAGTTACCTCATCCGGATCTGTCCAGGTTGGAGCAGCACTGTTTTCTCTGCATATGACATTAATAGGAAACGGAGAGGCTTTATCATTTCCCATTTGGAAATGAGCTGCGTCCTGTTTGAATGCCACAACATGCTTGTAAAAGGCCTCCAGTCCGTGCACACTGTCCCTATAAAGTTCCCTGTGATCTGAGCACTTCTAACAGTGTTTGACAATCACCGGCACTTGTAAGGGAGTCACTGCCAGAATGGAAAGAGCCAGTAATGGTAAATGTCAGGCAGAATTAAGAGGGGAATAAATAGCTTTACCTTGGTTCAGCAGATCAACAAAGCAAGAGGAGGAAAAAAACAGCGGCTCTTCCCGACGGGAGGCCTTTGTGTAGCGCTGCACTCAGAATGAGGAGGCCCTGTTGTGACAGCTCCTAATTGGGGAAACATGTTCCATTCAATGAACAATAGCGTGATGAGTGATTTATGATTTGTGAATCAGTGTGTTATCAACAGAAAAATTCGGGTGCGCCCATGAACAAATAATTTGGTAAAAGGTTCAATTGTTAACAGGTTTTTTCTCAATTGTTAAAGTCTCAAGAGCCAAATGATTATGGAGATATTATAAATAGAATAAATATCTATAAAAATAACTGGATCTAGAATTAGATAGGTTGGACGGTATAAAATGAATATGTATATTTACCTTGACGTTTATTTGATTTCAGACAATATAATATAAAGTTATGAGACAAGATAAAGTCTTCATATTAAGTTATACAAACAAAGTTTTTATAAAAAAAAAACCTTCCTGCAAACACCTACTAAAAGACCATTACGATCATTTTCTGTAGTAATTCATAACATGTTCAGGATGTATCATCAGATATAAAGAAAACATGCAGATATTATATATGTGTGGGATGTAGTTTCTGAATCTGCCCACTGCAAAACAGGTAATCATTAAACTTCAGTAAGGTTTGCTAAACATAGGTGGGTAATTAATCACAACTAATAGCGTGTTTTTTGGACATTGCAAATATATACAGTGAGTCCAAGAAGTATTTGATCCCTTGCTGATTTTCTTTGTTTGCCCACTAATAAAGACACTATCCTTCTGCACTTTTAATGGTAGATATATTCTAACATGGAGAGACAGAATATCAAGACAAAAATCCAGAATATAATTTTAAAGAATATATTTTAATTAATTTGTATTTCAATGAGGAAAATAAGTATTTGATCCCTCTTGCCAAACACACTCAATACTTAGTGGCAAAGCCTTTGTTTGCAAGCACAGCGGTGAGACGTTTGTTGTAGTCAGGGCCGCCGCTCTGCATACGCAGACAACGCAGCCAGCGTTAGGCCTCAACCATTTTGCAGTTGCAGGGAGCCAAATTGACTGAGAATGAAATGTGTTGAAATTATGACATTATTAAATTTAAAACCCAATGTGAATTATTTATGATACGCTCATCTTTTTTGTCTTTAAACATTGCATGGGGCACCTACTCTACTACTTAAAAGCGGCACGTTATTATTTTTGTGCATAATATAATGCCCCCACCCCTATTGCCTGAAATGGCACGGCTCGGTTTGCTCTGTTGGTTGTTGCCAGATGTGACATTTTCCAGTCAAATAAATAATCAAAAAATGCATGGAGGCGCTAAATCTTGCGCATGTTTAACCATTTTAAAGTGTATGTGGCCATTCTATACAAAAACTTGTCCAGTGCAATATTTGTGTAAGTTAAAAACTTAAAACAAAATAAACAAATAGGATGAAAAATCGTAACTTATCTGGCAACCTTAGTCCTAACTAAAGTAGCAACGCTACTTGAGTTTGGCAGGAGACAAGTTCACCGCGCGAAGTTGCTACTAAATGGTAATTCAACTATGAAGCGACGGTTTGAGTCTGGAGCTGAGAAGAAGAAAAAGAAGCAGAAAGATGAGGCACATGCATCCCTCTCTGGTAAATAACTTCGATGATAAAGGTTTAAATAGTTTTGATTACTTCATGTTCAGTGGTGTTGCCTGAGCTAGTTACGTTGGCTTTGCTGATTTGGTAGCTTTAAACGCTTAACTAGAAACTAATCTGGGTATTGCAAGGCACGTGGCACGTTTGCAAATAGTAGTAGTGTAGTTTGAAGATTTTTAGTGACTTTAATAAAAAATTAATAAACAGAGTAGCCTACCTATTGACTAATGCCGTCAGTGCACTATCCAAATGGTCTGTATGACAGCAGGATCAGAGCGGAGTAAAGTTAGTCAGGATCAGACAGCTCTATAGATTTTGACAGGCTGATATAAATACACCACGAACATAAACGATAATTTCATAACCTTTAAGGCTGGCTTGTGTAAATGACGTGTCCACTGCTTAAAATAGACATGCATCGTTTCATTTATTATTTATACATTATAAATAGTACTCTTGTGCTGTTCTTCACTGTTATTGGCCTTACTTATAACGTTGTAAATATTCACAGTTACATGTGTAATTTTAATAAATAGTAAAATTTTGCGTAAACCTTTTGTGTGTGTGTTTTTTTTTTTTTTTTTTTTGGGGGGGGGGGGGCCTCCCTGACCAGTTATGCTTAGGGCCTCCAAAACCTTAGCAGCGGCCCTGGTTGTAGTTAACCACAAGTTTAGCACACACACCAGGGGGAATTTTGGCCCACTCTTCTTTGCAGATCCTCTCTAAATCATGAAGGTTGGTGGGCTGTCGCTTGGCAACTCTGACCTTCAGCTCCCTCCATAGATTTTCGATCGGATTGAGGTCTGGCGACTGGCTGGGCCACTCCATGACCTTAATGTGATTTTTCTTGAGCCAATCCTTTGTTGCCTTTGCTGTATGTTTAGGGTCGTTATCATGTTGGAAGACCCAACCACGGCCCATTTCTGGATCCCTGGCAGAGGGGAGGAGGTTGTCCCTCAGGATTGTGTGGTATATGGCTCCATCCATCTTCCCAGTGATGCGGTGAAGTAGCCCTGTACCCTTGGCAGAGAAACACCCCCAAAACATTATGCTTCCACCTCCATGCTTGACGGTGGGCACAGTGTTCTTGGGGTCATAGGCAGCATTTTTCTTCCTCCACACATGGCGGGTGGAGTTGAGGCCAAAAAGTTCAATTTTGGTCTCGTCTGACCACAAAACCTTCTCCCAATAACTTGGTAAAAGGTTCAATAGTTAACAGGTTTTTTCTCAATTGTTAAAGTCTCAAGAGCCAAATGATTATGGAGATATTATAAATAGAATAAATATCTATAAAAATAACTGGATCTAGAATTAGATAGGTTGGACGGTATAAAATGAATATGTATATTTACCTTGACGTTTATTTGATTTCAGACAATATAATATAAAGTTATGGTTGGTGGGCTGTCGCTTGGCAACTCTGACCTTCAGCTCCCTCCATAGATTTTCGATCGGATTGAGGTCTGGCGACTGGCTGGGCCACTCCATGACCTTAATGTGATTTTTCTTGAGCCAATCCTTTGTTGCCTTTGCTGTATGTTTAGGGTCGTTATCATGTTGGAAGACCCAACCACGGCCCATTTCTGGATCCCTGGCAGAGGGGAGGAGGTTGTCCCTCAGGATTGTGTGGTATATGGCTCCATCCATCTTCCCAGTGATGCGGTGAAGTAGCCCTGTACCCTTGGCAGAGAAACACCCCCAAAACATTATGCTTCCACCTCCATGCTTGACGGTGGGCACAGTGTTCTTGGGGTCATAGGCAGCATTTTTCTTCCTCCACACATGGCGGGTGGAGTTGAGGCCAAAAAGTTCAATTTTGGTCTCGTCTGACCACAAAACCTTCTCCCAATAACTTGGTTCATCTTTCAAATGATCATTGGCATACTTGAGGCGCGCCTCCACATGTGCTCTCTTCAGCAGGGGTACCTTTCGGGCACTGCAGGATGTGAATCCATTGTTGCGCAAAGTGTTGCCAATTGTTTCCTTGCAAACTGTGGTCCCAGCTGCCTTCAGGTCATTTGCTAGCTCCTGCCGAGTGGTTGCAGGACGATTTCTGACCGTTCTCAGCATCATTGCCACCCCACGAGGCGAAATCTTCTTTGGAGCACCGGGCCGAGGTCTGTTGATTGTCATGTTATACTCTTTAAACTTTCTGATAATTGCACCAATAGTTGTTACTTTCACATCAAACACCTTACTAATCTTTTTGTAGCCCATTCCAGCTTTGTGAAGGTCAACAATTCTGACTCTGAGGTCCTGTGACAGCTCTTTGGTTTTACCCATGTTGGAGACTTGAAATCTGTGTGATCTGTCTGATTCTGTGGACAGGTGTTTTTCACACACGTGATTAGTGAGAACAGGTGGCTTCAGGTCAGGTAACAAGTTGATTGGGAGTGTCTAACTGGTCTGTAAAAGCCAGAACCGCTAATGAATACTAAGGGATCAAATACTTATTTCACTCCATGAAATACAAATCAATTAATATATATTCCTTAGATTTATTTTCTGGATTTTCTTTTTAATATTCTGTCTCTCCATGTAAGAATACATCTACCATTAAAAGTATAGAATGATCATGTCTTTATTAGTGGGCCAACGAAGAAAATCAGCAAGGGATCAAATACTTCTTGGACTCACTGTATATATATATATATATATATATAGCTCTGGAAAAAAACGATTCTTTGATTTTACCAAATTAAAAATTTCTGGAATATAATCAAGAGGAAGATGAATGATCACAAGCCATCAAACCAACCTGAACTGAATACATTTTTGCACCAGGAGTGGCATAAGGTTATCCAAAAGCAGTGTGTAAGACTGGTGGAGGAGAATGAAAACTGTGATTAAAACCAGGGTTATTCCACCAAATACTGATTTCTAAACTATTGATTAAAAAGTTTATGAATGTGAACTTGTTTTCTTTGCATTATTTGAGGTCTGAAATCTCTGCATCTTTTTGTTATTTCAGCCATTTCTCATTTTCTGCAAATAAATGCTCTAAATGACAATATTTTTATTTGGAATTTGGGACAAATGTTGTCTGTAGTTTATAAAGTAAAACAACGTTCATTTTACTCAAACATATACCTATAAATAGCAAAATCAAAGAAACTGGTCTCTTAATTCTTTCCACAGCTGTGTATTCACTGATCAGCTATAGAGATAGACCTGTTGTTGCTTGCCACTGTGTGTCAATCTCCACACATTTTCTAGTGTGGACAGGTCAGGACTGCAGGGAGGCCATGACAGACTCTGGCTTTTTACACTTGTGGCTGATAGCAGTCTGGATGGTCATTTTTGTTTTTGGTCCAGAGCACTCTGTGTCCATGCCTACTAAAAAATAAGATCTGAATAAAGACTGGTCTGAACACAATACTCATTTTCACTGTGTCATGTAGAGGGAGAAATATGCAAATCCATTCCAGTCTTTTTTTTTTCAGTGAAGCACACTGATTTCACTGCATTTCTCCCATGGTTGTTAACAAACTCAAGATGCTCTGTCTGTCTTTGCTCCTCAAGGACCTTGCCTTTTGTGGATACAGCTTTTGTACCAAATAAGGATTACAATCAACTCTTGACATTGATGTGATCAACTAGGACATCAAATGTAAAACCACACATTATTTATATATTTTGTTAGATCTTTTTTTATTTGAACATTCACTCCAGGAAAGAATGTAAATTTCAAATTCATTAAATCTGACCAGACAAAACATAAAATACTGTCTACAAAACCTTTTTTTTTCCATACTATTGCAACTTTTTTTAGCTTTGGGGTTGTATTTACAGTATAATACAGATGAGCTATTTTCCCAATTCTTTACAAATCTTGCTTCATTTGGGAAGAACAAGGATTTTCCCTTAAAACGTTTGATTTGAAAAGAGTCCAGCAGGGAGATTAAGGATGTATAATTCCCATGGAATCGTTGTTTTTGAGGTTGGGACTGGGTTTCATGGCGGAGGGGTGGAAAGGATTGGTCATGTCTGAGCGGTATGGAAATGTTCTGCATACGCAGGGAGGAGTGAGCCCAGCTAATGAGAGGAACCAAATTAGTAAAAAAAACAAGTACATTCTTACCGTTTTAAGATTTGTGGATTTGGAAGCCATCAAGATCTCGGAGCAATTAACATGAAAGCGGACTCGCAGCTCGGGCCGCTAGAAGGGCTGCGTCTGCGGGCCTGAGGTCAGCGCAGTCACAGCATCATGTTGTTTTATAAGTGAGTTATGGCAGATTCCTCCTGCTTCCTCTCAGGCTGGTTAAAGATTGGGCTCTTGTGGGCTCCCCTCCCAGCATGCTGCTTCCAGCTCCGGCTCTGTGGCTTCTTTGTCTGCTGACCGGTGGAGCCCGCGGGGAGCCCATCCACCCCATCCCCCTGGTGTCCAGATGTTGCCCTGTTTCTGCCTTGTCCCCTACATACCAGGCTGATCGTTCCGACCAGCGCTTGCACTTCACTGTAGCGCTGTAACCCTTCCCAAACCACTTTCGGCTCATTTGTAAACTGAACATTGTGACAGTTTGACATTATGAAGCATGTAGATTACTTCAGGAGCTCGGAGAGAAAGTACGGAGCGTAGAGGTCTAAAAACGAACCATATGAGCGAGGATAATTGATAACATGCCATGTCTGACAATGTAGTGTCACTGATTTGACAAAGGGAAAAGCATAAATAACAGAATAACTGTTTAAATGCTTTAAACCATCTCACTCTGGGTCTGGATGGAGGATCTGAGGATCACAATAGCAACAGTAGCTAGAAATGTGAATACAGCAGGTGCCCAGCTCATACCAAAAAAAGTAACAGGCGAAGATGACGGCTGTTCGAAGTCTGTAAATCTCAAATATGGTTCATTTAACTGCTTTTGATCTGTGACAGTGAGATATATGAAATATACCTTCAATATATGATCAGAGAGGGTGTGCTTAGTAAGAGTAAGAGATCAGTATTCAGTAAGGCCAGCTTCTGCTCGGCTCTCTAATGAAATATCACAAAATCGAGAGCCTGTGCCAGGAGACAAGCCCAAGCTGTGAGCACAGAATCCATGCCACCGTATGACGAGCAGCCCGTCCAACTGACTGAGACTGTCTGAGTGAACAGGGAACAGGGGGGCTGTGCTGGAGACCCACAGCAGACCCAGCTGTTCTGTCCTGTACTGGTCGGCTCCATGACTCCTCCAGAAACCTCCAGAATGTCAGAAATCTAACACAACAGAATGGCATTTGCCACACTTAAACACACGTGCAATTAGGAGTTGTTAAGATTCAGCTTCAGCTTTGATCCCAATAGCCAATCAGCGATGACGTAACGCTTCCAACTCCAGTCCACAGGGCTGCGGAACGTCTGGTTTCAGGCATGGAAATGGGAAGCGACTGTTCCTCATCCACAGCAAATGTTTGGAAAGTAGTCATTGTACTCGAGTGGTTTCTACTTGTCCCACTTCATATGACACAACATGATCTCCACATTAGCTGGAAACAGCCAACTACAAACAGGGGAACTTGAAGGAAGTCCCATCTAAACATGTTCTTACAAACTTAAAAAAGTTGAGGAAATTGACCACAGATATTTTTCTTTTCCTGACTTACAGACAGAGTTGAAAATTGGTGTCAGGCTACTGTGTGCTGCTGCCAAACCAACCAACATGGAACATGTTAAAATAACATGAGAAACAATGACAATGACATATAATCATTTACTCATCTTTCTACGCATTCTTTATTAGCTATAGGGTTGCAGTGCACTGAAAAAAAAAATGATGCATAAAATTTACTTTAAAAAAGTTTTGCAACTTTCTGCCTTGCTTTTTTAAAGTAAATTTAATTTTATGTGAATTTAAGTAACTTCAACTGGGTTTCAAGACTTAAATGTTACATAGAGTAAATAAGTGAACTGGGCTTCAGTCAATCCTTTCTTTTATTAAACTTTACTTCATTTATTTTTGCTGAATCAATCCTTTCTTTTAGTAACCTTTACTTAATTTCTGCATATAATGCCTAAGTACAACAACTTAATTTTTATATTAATATATATAATTTTAGTTAAAACACACATTCAAATATTTACATAATCTCAAAGATTTATTTTGTAAACTTTAGTATACTTAAAAGAATGTATTACATGCCATCCATGTGTTGAGACTAAAAATATTTAGATTTCAGGAATTATAATATATTATATATCATAAATTGTTTGAGTAATATAAATTAAGCAATTGTAATTAGGTTATATTGTGTGCAGAAATTAAGTAAAGGTTACTAAAAGGTTAGTTCACTTATTTACTCTATTTAACAAGTCTTGAAACCGAGTTAAAGTTACTTAAATTTATCTGAAATTAAATTTACTTAAAAAAAAAAAAAAAAAAAAATGCAGAAAGTTGCAAAACTGGATCACACTGGGCACAATGCAGAAATACCTTCTGCATAGGCAGCCAGTATATTAAAGGGTGCAACACACCATTATCCCTTAAATGCCTACGCCGTAGCTTACATCTAACATAGATGTAGCTGTATAGTTCACACCAAAGCACACAGTGTAACCTGACGTGTACCTTACCAGAAATGTTACTACTCATTGTAGCAATGCTATCTAAATTAATGCTACCTTAGGAGCTAGCTTGTGTTAAGGTGTTATTTTGTGAGTGAAATTGGCCTGCATGCTCATGGCAAAGCAACATGACTTTTGAGTGAGGCCTGGTAGTTGGTGCCAGATGGACAGGACATTCTATTTCTATTTTTTTGCAGGCATTTAACATTCCTCGAGGCACAGTGTCACATATACTGAGAATACATCATAGAAGGCTTTTAATTACGAGCCACTCTGTCCACTGTGGGTGCTAATGATTGTGACTGGCAGTATCTGGACAGAACTGTCCATGTGATCAGACATGCAACATCAGATCTACATTACATGCAGGAAGCCCCATGTGTGCCTATCCCACAAGTCAGTTGTCAGCTGTGCTCTTTAGCATGTCAGTGTAATTCTCTCCTAATTCTAATATCTAATAAAATGAATTATGCTGCTATAGATGCAGAATGAATAGACTTTAAATATTTAAAGGCAATAATAATAATAATGTTATTCGGCTTAGAAATACTGTATATTTTGTACTATAAGGCACACTTCAAATCCTTAAATTTTCCCAGACATCTGCAGTGCGCCTTATAATTGTACCAGTCCAGCACTGTAAAGGAGTTTCAGTGAAGTTTCTCCAGCACTGAGGCTGGAGCAGTATTAGCATTAGCTGCTAATCATAGTGCTAGCTCTTTTGCCGTTCAGAGGTGGGTATATTTTGGACTGTAGCCTTCGTGTTTACCATGATAAAACAAGCTACATGGGACAAACTGCTAGCTGATAGCACCCTGCCTTAGTGGAACATCTACTAGCGGCATCTGCTAGCGCTTCTGCTAATTGAGAATATTGGAAATCTAAGCTTACTGTAAATAAACCGAAGTGCTTTACTCACCCAAATAAACAGGCTTTAGGAGAGAAATCTATGTAGATTAGCATCATATCAACACCCTTTGTTTCTTACTATTGTTGCTTAAAGAACGCCTTATAATTCAGTGTATGTAATCCAGCCATGTATGAAAAAAGACCAGAAAATAGATGTTAATTGATAGTGCACCTTATAATATGGTAATTGGACATTATAAGGCATACATAAATTAAAGGTGGAGGTTTTATAAACAGTGAATTAGTTTCTGTAGATATTCCAACAATAAATTCCTACACCAAAGATGCTAAATTAATGTTATTCTAAAAGCCACACGAAATCCGAAAATATTAATTCTCAAAATGTCACGCTGTGAATTGCAGCGCCTTGAGAACTGTATAAAACAGAGATGAAGAGGAAAAATTCAATCTTTCTTCGTCCGTGGAGAGAAAAACATCATAGTGGGGGTATTTGTGATGATAATTTTCCTCGCTCTCATCCGACAGATCATTTGTTACACCGACAGGAACTGAGGCTCGTGTTTAATCCCGGGACCTGTTTCACACCAGGAGTGACATTGAGTTTTCCCTTGGTTAGCGGGAGATTGACGAGCCAGTCCAGCCAGAGGTACAACAGAGACTTTAGCCCATGCATACTCTTCAAACCTCATCCATCCTGGAGTGTACGCTGTGTGAGCACACCAATTCAGCGTGTATAATAAACCCAGTGACTGAGTTGGCTTAGCCTTTAGGGCGTTCAGTCAAACATGTCATCATGCAGACAGACTAAATGCTTGTTTTCACCTTAGCGTTAGAGATCTCATTCCTAGATCTCATAAGCAGTACATCATCTTACAGCAAGTTCTCCATTGTTATTATTGAAGAACAATCACAAGTGGCACAAAGACAGCAGCAGCAGCAGCAGTGGTGAGCAGACTCTTGACTCTTGTGTGTCTTTAGGGACAGGAGAGCAGAGCTGAATAACAGCACTGAAATGATTAACACATGCCATCTCCAGCTTTATCGCTGACCCACGACCTCGTCGAGGAAGTGACTTGTGAGGATGTCATGCTCGGAGCCGAGGCTGCCAGAGTGAGGACGGCTTATGGCTTTGCAAGGTGTTTGTCCGGCTTTGTGCTGCAGCTGCAAACAGCTGGAGACTTTTTAAAGGCATGAAGAGAGGACCTGCTGTGTCTCTGGGTGTTTTCTGAAAGAAACCAGCAGGCTTGTTTAGCGTCTGAGGCATTGCGTGGATACATTGGAGATGTGGTTAACCGTTATTTTGTACAGTTTACCTTCAGATTTAGCCACTTTCCACATACTCACTTCTGGTATCGTATCATTATCTCACAGACCTCAGTTTATGACTTAACTGTGAAGTCACAAAGGAAAATGTTTTTCTCATTTCTCATTTCTTTCTTTTTTTCTTTCTTTCTTTCTAAAATTTTGTAGAAATGAAGGATCACTGCTTTCTAAGATCTCTGTTCTAAACATCTGTTAGAAGAAAAGAAAAGACTCACACAAGCAAACAGTAGATGAGTGAACTAGTGAATGAACTACTAGTGCAAAATAGGGTAGAGCTATAAAAATAGTGTTATAGGCATCAGCAAGACTGAGAGTGTGACCATAGATGGGGGTGTGTCCATGGTGTGACCAGAACATGGTGTGACCAGAATTGCCGAAAAGAAAAAGTGTCACAGAGTCTTCAGTTTGCTGTGCTGAGAGGAGTTGAACAGTCTTATGGCCTGAGGGACAAAATACTTTCGGAGTCTGTCTGTGGAGCAGGACTGGGACAGTAGTCTGCCGCTGAATGAGCTCCTCTGCCTGGTGATGGTGCTGTGAAGAGGGTGGTATCATTATCTCACATACCTTAGTTTATGCCTTAACTGTGAAGTCACAAAGGAAAATGTTTTTCTCATTTTCTTCTTTCTTTCTTTCTAAATTTTTGTAGAAATGAAGGATCACTGCTTTCTCAAATCTCTGTTCTAAACGTCTGTTAGGAGAAAAGAAAAGACTGACACAAGCATTTAGAATAAAAAGCTCTGGAGACAATAAAGTAGTTGCGATCAGAAGGAAGTGTTAGATTGCAATGCTAATCAGAAGAAAGATGAAAGTTACAGGAATAACACCTTGTTATATTTTTTGAGTGACTCAGCATGGAATTGTAGAGGTTCCTAAGGGTGTCCTGTGATAATCCATCCATCCATGCAGCTCTAATATTCTCAATATTATATAATTCAGATTTTTCTGTAGTTTTCATTGCACATCCAATTGCATCCCACACATTTTAAATCAGGGATAAGTCTAGAAATGATGCTGGCCATGGCATGGTATCTGTGTCTTTAAGGCAAGCTCTTGAGAAAGCAGCAGGAAGTGAACAACCATTGTCCTGTTGGAACAGTACACCAGAATGTGCCTTCAGAAAAGGAAGGGCCACTGATTGCAGAACCTTGTTAACACAACATTGGGCTGTCAAAACCTTTGAAACAAAGACCAATGGCTATCTGCACCCCACATTATGACACCTGACCTACTGCACATGTGGCATGTGACAACAAACTGTGCTTTAACAGGCGGATTTGTTGGTTGTTGGCCTCTGCTAGGACAAAACTTCATGACCCACTCAAGATGACCCACTACTATTCTGAGGCCATATCAGTCTGGTACAACTACCCACTAGGGATGGGTGATATGGCCCTAAAATAATATCACGATGTTTCATGATATTTTTGTGATAATGAGACTCTTGGCAATATGACAAAACACTAAATTGAAAAAGAATAATTTAAAGAATACACTATTGGAACAAAATGAAAATTAAATAAATGGTATGATATGGCACACCCCTAACTGAGATATTAAAAGCATACAAAAATTTGAGAATTTCAGATTTGTAACAGAAGTGAATGATTCAGAATGTCATGATACCACTAATAATGCAACTCCAAATATCTCCATACATCCAGGATTAAAGTAAAATAAATTTTACTGCACAGATATAATCTGTTTCTAGTAGATGTATTATTGGAATTGAGAACAGTGTGAATGTTTCTTTTACTAAAAACAGCTAAAAGTAGTACCCTCATGTGATAATTAGGGGTGGGTGATATGGCATGATATTTCAGGGTACAATATCGTTCATGATATTAAAAATGTTGGCGATATTATTGCTTATAATGAGATATGGCACACAAACACTACCCACCAAGTTTCATTACTGTCGGTTGATTACTTCTGGGTGTATCTATTTTTATATTACATTACATTACATTTGGCAGACGCTTTTGTCCAAAGCGACTTACAATAGTGAAGTACAAAAGTAAAAGAAGTTTAAGGTTAAACATCTTTTTAAGGGCTTAAAGGAGGTCAAAGGGAAATAATGGGATAGAGGAGTGAAGGAGGGGAAGAAGGAAATGAGGTTAGAAGTAGTTTGTTTGTTAGAGGTGTTAGGAGAGTAAGTGCTCTTTGAAGAGCTCTGTCTTCAGGAGTGTATTGAAGATAGCGAGAGATTCTCCTGATCTGGTAGTAGAAGGTAGTTAGTTAGAGGTGTTAGGAGAGTAAATGCTCTTTGAAGAGCTCTGTCTTCAGGAGTTTATTAAAGATAGCGAGAGATTCTCCTGATCTGGTAGTAGAAGGTAGTTAGTTAGAGGTGTTAGGAGAGTAAGTGCTCTTTGAAGAGCTCTGTCTTCAGGAGTTTATTGAAGATAGCGAGAGATTCTCCTGATCTGGTAGTGGAAGGTAGTTTGTTCGACCATTGGGGAACTCTGTATGAGAACAGTCTGGATTGCTTTGTGTGATACATATTAATGAATGTGTAAAATCTGGTCCATCAGCATATGGATAGAAACAAAAAGCTCCTCAGAGGATTAAATAAGACTGTCAGGACAGGGTTAATGTGAATTTCAGCTGTAATTCATGATGCCAAACAAAAGATTCACAGGCACGAAAGGTTGAAGTGTACAAGGTGAAACCATACAAAGGTAGCGCACATTTTACTAATCCTTAAATGTTTTTAAGTCACATACTGTACTGTATGTATGAACTGCTTCTGAGAGCTGGCTGACTGGAAAGCTCACCAACACTGAAAGACCTTGAAATTCACATAAAAAAAAAACACTAGAACACAATATCTTGGTAAAAAACTGAAAAGCAACATTAGATCAGTCAGTTTTAGAAGAGTTTTTAAGTCTAATGAAGTCTTACGACCCAAACATTCAGTGAAAACTCCTCTCAAGCTTCTCAAGCCAAAAAAAAAAAAGTAATTTAATGTCCTTGTCAGTCACATGACCTCAGCTGAACTGGTCATGCTTTTCACTCACTGAAAACAAAACTAGAGGCAGAAATGCCCACAAATAAGCAAGCAACTGAATGCAGCTGCAGTAAAATCCTGGCAAATCATCTTCAGGGAACTCATTTTCAAGCATTTGGCTCTGTCCATGGGTTCCAGACTTACAATACAGTTATTCTTTCACTGCGTTGTATTTGTTGTACCTTTGTATCTGTTGGCTTTTTCTTTCACAGCACCCTTCAAAATTATTGGCACCCATAGTTAAGAAGTGTTAAGAAGTGTGGCTTCTAATATTTTTTTTTATAATATAGGACAACAATGCAAAAAAGAGAAAAATCTAAGCTTTAATTCAAGTGCTTTTATTTAGTGGGAAAAAAAAAATCACACATAAGAAATAAATATTTTAAATGAAATCATATGTGGAACAATGATTGGCACCCCTGGTGTTAGTACTTTTTACAACCTCTTATTGCCAACATGACAACACTTTATCTTCTCCTAGAACTCTTCTCAAGATGGGAGAATAGAGAAAGAGGGATCTTCCATCATTCCTCTTTGCACAACCTCTCTGAATCATCCAGAGTCCTGGTTTTCTCCTATGCACTCTCCTCTTCAGCTCACTCCACAGCTTTTCGTTTGGGTTGAGGTCTGGGGACTGAGGCGGTCATGAGAGGAGCTTAATTCTGTGCCTGGTGAACCATTTTTGAGTAGATTTGACCACGTGTTTAGGGTCATTATCTTGCTGAAAGACCCAGTGATGAATCTTCTTCAGCTTTCGGGCAGAGGCCACCAGATACTGATTCAAAATGTCTTGATGTTTCAAAGAGTTTATGACTCCATGTTTCCTTACAAGGTTCCCAGGTCCTTTGGAGGAGGAACAGGCCCACAGCATCACTGATCCTCCACCATACTTAACAGTGGACATGAGGTGTTTTTCTGCGTACTCATCCTTAGTATTCCGCCAGACTCACTTAGAACGTTTTACTTCTCTTCCCATCCTTCTCACTGTGCGTGATGGTAAGATACACTAGCGTCCTCTTCCAGGCTTGTTTGTCATTGTTCCATATGTTTTAAACCATAAGTATGTCACTCCTGAAGGCTTACGCTACCTCCCGGCCGCTGCGCTCCTCCAATGAACGTTGCCTCGCTTTACCAAACAAACATTCACACAAAGCAATCCAGACTGTTCTCATACAGAGTTCCCCAATGGTGGAACAAACTACCTTCCACTACCAGATCAGGAGAATCTCTCGCTTTCTTTAATAAACTCCTGAAGACAGAGCTCTTCAAAGAGCACTTACTCTCCTAACACCTCTAACACACTAACTACTTCTAACCCCATTTCCTTCTTCCCCTCCTTCACTCCTCTATCCCTTTATTTCCCTTTGACCTTCTTTAAGCCCTATCTAAAGATGTTTTTACCTTTAACTTCTATTATTTTTGTACTTCACTATTGTAAGTCGCTTTGGACAAAAGCATCTGCCAAATGTAATGTAATGCAATGTATACTATTTTTGATGATTGCTCTGACTGTAGATTAGGGTATCTGCCGGTGAGTGCCTACTTTCTTGTAGCCATTTCCTGATTTATGAAGGTCCACTTTCTACACTACAGTAGAAATTACATAAATTGCTCAAATACATTTATTTCCAAGAAATTGTTAAGGGTGCCAAAAATTGTGGAACTTTTTTTTTATGTAATCTTCAATTTAATCAGCCAAGTAATTGAGAACATATTCTTATATACATTAACTTTCAACTAGCCTAGCCTAAGCTTTGCAAGATCTTGGAAACATTCCTTAGAGACTATGGTCCATGGTGACATCATTATGTCATGCATTTTTCTTTCAGAGGCACTTAAATGCTGCTAACCGCTTGTTCTGCCTCATCCCAGGAGTGTTCTACTGACCAGGGTGCTTAAAGGATGCACACATTTAAACACTATACTCATAAATATATTGTGCCATTGTTTTTATGCTGTTGGAGCCACTTTTTGACCCTAGCATCTTTGTACCTGTGTGGAAGTTGAGATTCTACATTGTTTCAGTCTTCGGTTGTTCAGTGTTGGCAAGACTGTGTTTCCACTGCAGCCTCAGCTTTCTGTTCCTTGCTGACAGAATTAGAACCTGGTGTGTTGTTTGGCTGTAGCAACCCATTTCCCTCAAGGTTGGAGGTGTTCCTTGATGCTTTTTAGTACAGTAGTGCTTATCTCTCTAGTGGGTTACTGTAGCCTTTTTGTCAGTCTATTCATTGTCTATTGGCATACCTTATCAACAAGACAACTCTGTCTGCAGAAATGCTGCTTACTGGATGCTTTTTGCATCATTCTGTAAAATCTAGAGTGATGTGCTGAAAATCTCAGGAGATCTCAGCAGTTCTAAAAATACTGAAACAGCTCATCTGGCACCAATTAACACAACCCACCTAAAATCACTGAGATCACACTTTTCCCCTATAAACATTACCTGAAGCTGCTTGCCTGTAACTGCATTATTTATGAATTGCACTGCTGCCACGTGATTGCCTGATTAGTATTGTAACAAAATTAGCTGATTAGTAGTGTAACAAAAAAGTGTTACACTACTATGAAGAAAAAAGCATCTCCTGGTTTTAGATCACATCCTTATGGACCATTCCACTGAATGGGTGCCATTTGCGCTTCCAAATTGAACTTATTATTATTTTTTCTTTTTTTCAACTCTGAATCTAAATACACATTTAACTATTCAAAACATGTACTGGTCAATTTTAAGCAGCTTTACTTTTTCTAAGGTTTCTAACCCAAAGATAATTACATTTTCATTCCTGTTACCAAAAGCATGTTTAAAAGCAAGTCCACTAATTCCTTGATTTTTTTCTCAAGATTTTTTTTAGTTTGTAGAAATGGTTGATTGCATGCTCAAATAATTGATATGATTGATTGATTATGACAAAAAAAGTCACAATGTATGCATGTACATTGTATTTTTTTAAAAGGTACAACACTCTTTTTTATCTTATCAAGAAGAACCAAACCTGAAATTTATCAAATTATCTATCATGCAATTTATTAAACAAATGGATGAATTATGACATTTATCACATTAATAAATCAATAAGCAGGGCACAATACTCATTCCTGTTACTGGAACTCACTCCTGTTACTGGCACTCACTCTAGTTACTGGCACTCACTCCTGTTACTGGCACTCACTCCTGTTATTGGTACTCATTCTTGTTACTCTTTAAGTTATGAGTAACAGAACTGAAAGTAACAAGAATGAGTTTTTGGTCATTTAAATTTTAGAATTAGCAAAAACATGACAAATAGCTACATAGCGGCTATGCTAACAGCATGAGGACACTCTGAGCACATTCTAGTGATTTTCCCAAAATTTGTATTTTAAAAATAAACCAATAAGATCTGAGAATTAATTTAGGTAACAGGAATAAGTGTTGAGATTGAGCTCCTCAGTCATATTTACAATAAGACAACAACTTAATTTTGGTCTTCCCATGATCTTTAGAAGAACCAACTGATGTCACTTCCTGTTGTAGACGTGACTTGTAGAATGTTCCAGATGTTTCAGATGGGATAATGTTTTACGGTAACAGGACTGAGTGAACCCCAAGGACACAACTAAAATGTGTATGTGTAAAATAACTTAAATATTATGGATTTATTATGAAAAAAAATTGGAGTCACACAACTATGCAAAAAAAAAAATCTCATCTCTGAAGTATTTTAATAATTATATTTTAGTTAGAGTGTCATGTCTGGTGCTGTAGGCGCTTCCTGTCCTTCCACACTTAACTCCAATGGAGGTTCTCAGCTAGACAACTACAATACCCAGAATGCACCACCTGCTGACATCACACACACACCCACTCACGTGACACCTCACCTGCTTCCTCCAGGAAGTCCGGAGTATTGATTACCTGCCCTATACACCTGCGCCGCGTATTGCCTGGTTTTGCTCACATTACAAAGCGTTATTATTCTGTTATTGTTTTCTCGTGTATGATCTTGCTTTTTGTTTTTTCGACACCGATTTTTGCCTGTGCCTCTATTGTGGATCCCGTGTATTACCTGGACTGTTTACGTTTCTGATTTTTGGATTATCTCTGATGCTGGCTACCCTGTGTATGAACTCTGGACTGTCTCCCGACTCTGATATGGTCTTAGCCTCCAGGTATCTGTTAGCTGGCGTTATATGCTTTCAGTTTTCGACTAACCCTGTACCCTGTGGACTTTTAATAAAATCTCAAAACTGGTTCCACGAGTGTCTGTATTCCGTCCCCACTATGACATAGAGAGTGGGGACAGGTAACAAATGCTAAAAAAGTTTTTATTAATGTTTTAATTACTTATCGTACTTATCTTTTGCAATTAGGTTAATGTACAAGACATTATGCTTAATAATAAAAAAAAAAGTATTTTAAAGTTATTTTGTGTGCACATTTATACAGGCACTTTACTGAGGACAGAAATGGCACAGATTCAGCAGAATATGCCTTATACTTTTTTTGAGTTCCTGGGTACTTGATACTCACTTGAAATACACTGTATCCACTTTTGACCTGGACATGGGAGCCTTCTAAATGCAACATTAAGCATTTTGTTGAATGACAAACAAAAAAAAGCATGTTTTAAACCATTATTATTGCCTTTATAGAGCTCGAGCCAAGCCATAGGGATGAAGCCTCAGTCTGCGCTGTTTATTTCACCACTGTCTCATTTTACAACTTGGATACAGGAGCATCTGAAATCCCCATGTACACACTCTGTGTTCCCATCATCACCAGAGCCCAGGAGGAGTCTCACGCTCAAACCACGCGTCTGGGGGACAACATACAAGACAGCAACCCCGCTCGCAGTGTGGCAGATGAAATTGGTGTGGCTCACCCCGCCTTGCGGCATCATAGTACAGTGCACTCCTGTGGCCTTGTTATGTGGGAGTGATTTGGTGGATAAGCCTCCGTACCTGTCACCCTGCTTTACATCTCACTTCACAGGAGCTTTGTGAGAGCAGTGGGGGGCATTACATCACCCCAAAGAACAAATTGAGGAGCATCCCACACACTGTCTTCATTTCTTCCCGGCTGGGGGGCGATGGCCTGATCTCCTCCGCTCTTCCTGTGCCTGTGAACTTCCCGCACATCTGCCCCTCCAACATCTGCTCGCTCTCGTGCTCTCTGGGCAGAGCAGCTTTCCCATCACTCTTCCCTTCAGACAGCCAGGTCTGACGGGGCTGGAAACCTTAAAGATCAGTTGCATTAAAATCACACAATAAATCCAGCTCCTAACTACATATGGGAGAATATGAAATGTTTTATTGAAATACGGCTGCAACACGGCCTTTATCCACCATCTGTTACGCACTGAAGACACAAGAGCACCGCAAATAGGAACCACATGCATTATACAAAAACTCCAAACACAAACATCACTAAAGAATGAGTTCTTATTATGTAGGTAGGAGCATCACTCAGATCTAGATCATCCAGCTGGAATTTAAGCATTACTGGAAGGTCTGATTAACCCAGGAACACAAATCACCCCGAATATGTGCTCTAAAGTGGATTCACTTTCACTTTTCATTCCATATCAGCTCTTCAGGGAAGGATTTCAGGGAAATTATACAATAATTCTTATTTACAATTGTTGTAAGACTACAATTCTGGATTTATTACTTTTTGTACAAAATAATTATAGTAAATAAAAATAATGTTAGATCTTACGTAAATGTTTGTGCTCCACTGGCATATTTGATACAGAAAACCGATTAATCTATTAATTAACTGAATGTAACATACAGCTCTGAAAAAAAAAAAAATAAAATAAAGAGGCCTCTTAAAATGATGAGTTTAACCTCTGGAATATAATCAAGAGAAAGATGGATGATCACATTCACAAGGCATCAAACCAAGCAGTTTCCAAAAGTTAACCAAAAGCAGCGTGTAAGACTAGTGAAGGAAAACATGCCAAGATGCATGAGAACTGTGATTAAAAACCAGGGTTATTCCACCAAATTTTGATTTCTGAACTCTTAAAACTTATTAAATATGAACTTGTTTTTTTTTGCATTATTTGAGGTCTAAAAGCTCTGCTTCTTTTTTGTTATTTCAGCCATACTCAAACATATACCTATAAATAGCAAAATCAGAGAAACTGATTCAGAAACTGAAACAGAAGTGGTCTCTTATTCTTTTCCAGAGCTCTTAATATTAACAGATTGTGTTTATTGTGCTATTCATTTTGCACATGCAATTTTTTTTGGAAAAGAAGCAAAGAAACAGTTATTATTATTTTAGTGCAGAATGTTCTAATGTATCTCTGTAAATAATTATTTTCACTTAGAAAATCAAAAAAAGTGTCACTGCACCAAGTGTCCCCATCCTATTAAAAGACAGTATGTAGAGTAATGAACGTATTACAATGTGCAATTTCAGTTAAATATATCATATAACAGATGAACACCGTGATATATAGGAAGTGAAATTAAGTTTATAGGATTTACCAAAAGTGTGCAATTGTGCAATTTGGGCACCCTTGTTTTATTGATTTTAAAACCTTTTTAATTATTGGAACACAAAATTTGTGTTGGAAGGCTCATTGACCCTTGACTTACATACACAGGTGAATCCAATTATGAGAAAGGGTTGATGTGGCCAATTGCAAGTTTTTCTTTTCTTTATATCTTCTCTAAAAATTGAAATAATTGGAGCCTCAAATCAACTCTCAAATAACCTGAAAACAAAGATTGTTCAACATCATGGTTTAGAGGAAGGTGCTGTGAACTGATGAATCTAAAATTGAGTTATTAGGAGGGTGGTATGCATGGAGGAAAACAAACACAGTATTCCAAGACAAACACTTTACTGCTCCCCACAGTAAAATTTGCTGTTGGTTCATCATGCTGTGGGTCTGTGTGATCAGTGCAGGTACTGGGAATCTTGTTAAAGTTGAGGGTCGCATGGATTTCAGTCAATATCAGCAGATTTCTCTTGAACAATCAGTGAGAAAGTTGAAGTTGTGCTGGGGCTGGATACTTTAACAAGACCCTAAACACTAAACACACTGCTCAAAATCTACTAAATCATTCATGCAGAGGAACAAGTACAACATTCTGGAATGATCATCTCAGTCCCCAGACCTGAATACTAAAAATCTATTCTATTTAAACCTGACTGAACTGGAGATGTTTTGCAAAAAGGAGAATAGTCTGAAATACCTTCAACCAGAAGTCAGACTCTCGTTGGAAGATATAGAAAGCGTTTAAAGGCTTATTTCTGCCAAAGGAGGATCTACTAAATATTGATGTCATTTGTTTTGGTGGGGTTCCCAAATTTATGCTCCTGTCTAATTTTGTTTGAAGAATTATTATTGCACACTTTCTGTAAATGGGCGGCACGGTGGCGCAGTGGGTGGCACTTCCGCCTCACAGCAAGACGGCCTGGGTTCGATTCCCGGCTGGGGCGACCCGGGTCTTTCTGTGTGGAGTTTGCACGTTCTCCCCGTGTCTGCGTGGGTTTCCTCCCACTGTCCAAAGACGGCACGTTAGGCTGATTGGATGTCAGATACAAATTGCCCCATAGGTGTGAGTGTGTGAGTGCATGTGTCTGTTTGTCTGTCTGTGTCTGTCTGCCCTGCGATGGATTGGCAGCCTGTCCAGGGTGTATCCTGCCTTCTGCCCGATGCTGGCTGGGATAGGCTCCAGCACCCCCGCGACCCTTAATGGATAAAGCGGTTGATAATGACTTGACTTGACTTGACTTTCTGTAAATCCTAGAAACCTAATTTTTCTTCTCAAATATCACTGTGTTCATCTGCTATATGATATATTTAACTGAAATTGGTGAGATGAACAACCAATGATTTATAAAGGAAAATCATAAAAATGATCAGGGGTGGCCAAACTTTTTCATATCATTGTAAATACGACATTAAAATTGAATGTCTAAGGCAGGAATCAAGTCAGGTGCTGTATTCTGTCACAATTATTTCTATTTTTTATTTTGTGCTTTAGTGTATTTTTTTTTATATTTTAATAAAATGTTAAATTATTAAAGATTTTACATAGTAAAGATAAAAAAAACCTTCCAATTTACTTTATTATTTTTGTTTAGTTAGCAAAAAAAGTTGTATACGATATTTGTGGTATTTTTTTTTTATTGAAAACTAGTAAATGATGCTTCTTTAGATAATCAAACATAAATCACAACACTGCAAATCCTAACTCTTCGTTGCTGTGCTCTGTCCTTTATATTAAAAAGGAAATACAATCTTTAATATGGCCCTGTGCAAACGTTTGAACACTTTTAGCATTACAAGGTCTCAGACCTTGATTAGCAAATCAGACACAAGCATATAACCAGCTGTAATTAGAAACTGTCAACTGAATCTAATTTAAATAAAACATTCTATAAACTTCAAAGACTATTTAAACCTTTAGCTAATACTCATCACATATTGCTCTGCTTAAGCAGCTGTCTATAAAAGTCTGAAAGCAAAAGTAATCAATGCCCGTAAAGCAGAGGCTTTTTTCAATGTCTTTCAAAGTCCCATGACCTAAACACCAGTGTTCAGGAACCAGTGTGTGGACTGATATTAACACCTTAAAACTGTACATGGACTACTCCTCATTACAAAAATCTAATAATTAACCTCATTTTTATAGAGCCGTACATATGACCCTGTGGAACTCATCAAATAAAATATGCTGAACTGTTAGTAAATCAAACAACTCATAGTAGTTTCTGTTTTATAATTAATAACAGATACCACTTTAAATAAGGCTCCTTTATAAAGGGTTGATAAACAGTTTATAAATGAGTTTATTCACAGTTAAATTAAGTGGTAACACTTTCTATGAATGTCATCTCTATTAGACTCTATAAACATACTCATAACACATTATAATGCATTCATAAAGCATTATAAACATGGCTATACATATTTATAAAAAAATATAATTCATCATAGCCATGTTTATTATGCATCATTAACTGTGATTATAATGCATTAATACCTGTGTTTATAACATGTTATAAAACAACAATACCAAGAAACTCAGTCCCAGCTTGCAGACTGTATTATGACTAAAAAAGCTTCCAACTTATAAACACAACCTCAATAATCCTATAAATATATTTTCGACCACTGATCAATTATTCTTGCCTTGAACATAATATTAATTTTAGTCAATTATAATGTATTATAACAGGTCTTTGTGCACTCTAAGTAAAGTGCCAGACTTTCATTGTGGGACTATATTATTAACAATATATATATATATATATATATATACACACACAATTTTAACATATATATTATAATCACAGCTTATAACATATTATGATCACAGGTCATAATGCTTTATAAACATGGCTATAATGGGTTATGCATTTTTATAAACATTTATAGCCATGTTTATAATGCCTTATGATTGCATTATAATGTGTTATGAATGTGTTTATAGAGTCTAATAGAGATGACATTCATAGAAAGTCTTACCGATTAAGTTGTCAATACGTTAAAAACATTAATAAGCACTTACAACACATACATAGAAAGAACAACATACAGTACATGGCAAAAGTTTGGATACACCACCTCATTCAATGCGTTTTCTTTATTTTCATGACTATTTACATTGTAGATTCTCACTGAAGGCATCACAACTATGAATGAACATGTGGAGTTTTATGTACTTAACAAAAAATGTCCTGGCCTCCACAGTCACCGGACCTGAACCCAATCGAAAAGATGGCTTGGGGTGAGCTGGACCGCAGAGTGAAGAAGGCAAAGAGGCCAACAAGTGCTAAACACCTATGGGAACTCCTTCAAGAGTGTTGGAAAACCATTCACCTTTTTTGTTAAGCACATAACTCCACATGTGTTCATTCATAGTCTTCAGTGAGAATCTACAATGTAAATAGTCATGAAAATAAAGAAAACGTATTGAAAAAGAGAAGGTGTGTCCAAACTTTTGGACTGTACTGTATCTAATAAAATAATATTGAAAGTCAGTTTAGTCTTTTAACCCCTTAAAATGCCTTGTCCCATACAGCTACAGGTGTAGGTGATACAAAACCCTTTTTTCTGCAGTAAAATAACGTATTTACATTCTGAATATTTGAGGGCTTTGAAATCTCCTACAGGACACTTGAAGGATCATGTTTTTTCTCTACTCCACTCAATAAATCCAGATCAGTAACAGGAATCAACTCAAATTCTGCAAAATAAATGTAAAAAAGGGCCAATTTTATGTTTTTATTCATTACATTTTGATATTAGCAGATTTACTTCAATATTTTTTTTATATTTTCTTTTCAGTAATAAATAAACTTATTTAACACAAACGTTTTTTCAAGCCTGAATAGAAATCCTCAAGATTTAGGCAGACAATTGACACAAAAATCCTGGCCTGTTTTATCATGTTATTATAGTTAGATGAATAAAGTTATTAACAGAAATGTTAATACTGACTGATGGAAAATACAAATGATAAGCTTCAAGTGAGAGCTGAGGTTTAACAGTATAAACGAATGTGGAATCACTACAAAAGGCCACTTCCTATTTGTGTGTATGTGTTGTAACTGCTTATTAAAGGTGTATAACCTAATAAAAAAAAAACATTAATAAACTCCTTTATAAACTACGTATAAACCCTGTATAAAGGAACCATATTTTAAAGTGGTACCTTATAACAAAAAATACATTTGTGGGTCAAAAAGATAAAAAACAAGCTGTAGATTCAAGGTGACTCAAACACATTTGAGGTCACCTGCAAATACGAAAACTTAAAAAACTTTTAGATAGAATAATCAAATGCCCATACTTTTGCACAGGCCACACTAAAGAGTTTTATTTATTTATTTATTCATTTTTTATATGAAGTTATGAAAGACATAAGACGTAACTGTGCATTATGCTTTGCTGTAAATACTGTCTTCCACAGGCACCTGACTAGTATTCTGTCTCGGTAGCCGTGATGTTGTATACACAGATAATATACATCTCACTCATTAAAATCCTGTAAGTTTATATAGGAACATATGGCTTCCGTTCCGTAGAGTAGCCTAATTGGCTCCCTCCAGCAGAATTACACATTAGGTTCCACACAGCAGATGCTGGAATCTGCAGGAACTTTTCACTCAGGCTGCTGAAACCCTGCAATATAACCCAGTTTCTGCTCTCCGCTACAGACTACATACGGCACAGATTTAAACAGAGACAGAAGTCTTTATTCGGGAACGTCGACATCAGCACAATCGCAGTCCCGCTTTGCCCAGAGGCCGCGCCGCCGAGTTCTTTCACCTGGTAAAGACGGGAGCTGAGAGTGAGTTTGATCCTGCTTTGCTCGGATAGGACTGAGTCCCTTATCTCTGTTCTGTCTTGTCCTGAGGGAACACTGTACGGATGCTCTTCACATGATTTCTCAGCGCTGAGAAGGAGGAGAACACAGGCACTTTACAGGAGGTGACTAATAGATTTATTAAAACTGTCTCAGTGCACGGCACATACTCGCTCGCTGCGTTCGCTGACGCAACCCACTACAGCAGTGTGTTGTATTGCACAAAGTGAGAGAGAGAGAGACACGGGCGCAAATAAATCCACAGTAAGACAAAATCCTCTCCGCATTCCTTCTTTAGAAAATATTTCCAGACAGTTTATTATAAAAATATAAATGTTTCCACTACAAATCATTTTACATTAGTAGACAAGGCCATCTACATTTGCACACCCACCCGCACCCACACCCACACGCACACACCGGTCTAAAGAAAGAGTAGAGGAGGACGAGAGGGGGGGTGGGTTGGGTGTATGTGGAGGAGGGGGCAAAACAGTATTGCTCTTTAGAAGAAGTCATGTTTCATAAAGTAATAAAAAAAAAAAAAACACTGATAATGTCCTCACGTAACCACGTCATAACTTATCGTACGCTACAAACAAACAAACAAACAAAAAAAAAGAAAAACATTCAAATTGGCACGGTATACGGTTTGTTATCAAATAAATAGGTCAATAACGCTGATGTTTTAATGTAAAAAAAAAAAGGAAAAAAAAAAAGAAAAACGAAAATATGATACAAAATAACATAAAATATAATACAAAGGAGTTTTTGCTCTTTTAAAGTTTGCACAGATTTTTTTTTCTTTCATTCTTTTATACATACAAACATTTGTACAAAGGGATGGCCGGGTAATCGACAGTACCGCTAGGTTCACCATTGCTATTATTACAGGTCCTGTTTACATATGTACATGCTAATAGCTGAGAGAGCAGCAACAACATTTACAGGCATTGATTGAACGTACGGGAATAGACGAAGGAAGAGGAAGAGGAAGAGCTCAAACGTTCCTTCATAAAGTGATGAGATTTTGATTTATTTATTTTTTTTAATTTTCATGAAACCTTATCATCAGCCAAGACTTATCAACTAATGACATGTTTAAAAAAAATGCCAAATGATTGATTATTATTATTGTTATTATTTTAATACAATGAAAAAAAGCACCTCCTACCACAGCTGAGAATTTCTATTTCTGAAGAACAACAGATGGCACAGATCCCTACGCTGAAGTAGTCGGTTGCATGGTATTCTATCACTTCTTATCACTTCTTATCTTTTCTCAAATGCTTCTCAGAGACTGAACGAGGGCTGTGCATCCTGAGCTTCTGCAATAATGATAATATATTACATGACATTGTCCCTAAAGCACTCCCCCCCCCACAGACCCTTACTGCCTTTATAAGATGAAAAAAAATGAAAAAGAAACCAAAATGCAGGAAATTATAGGCTCTATGTTCTTCATAGAAGTCTTTCATTTTACCTGTCACTTCTATCGCTTCCATTCCTCCTCTACGGAGTCAGCGTGTTCTGATTTCTTCTGATCTGCTCTCTCTCTTTTTCTCTTTCTTTCTTTCTTTCTTTCTTTCTTTCTTTCTTTCTTTCTAGCTGGACATCTAACTGCAGGTGATCCCAACATGCCTGACCATGTTTTATTCAAGATCTAGAAATACAGTTTACAATTGCATTGATTTTCAACATTGCAGATCAGTTCATATCGTTGCTGTCCAATGAAGAAACATGTATCTCATGTATTTTTTACATCAATTGAACACAGAAGTGTTGAAGTCCTTCATATCCTTGTATCCTGATGAGATTTGAATGATATTTGGACCAATAGAAATGCTACAAAATTGAATAGAAATGGAATAAAATGAAATGAATGAGTTAAGAAGCCTTCTCTTTTGATGTTAAGTTGTTATTGTAAGTTTTAGGAGTTCCACGTTTTTCTTCGGACAGTGACGATATGCTCACGTTTGCATTTGGTTAATATATAATTATATATATATATATATAATAATATATATACCATAATCAGGGTTTTCTCTTTAGAACTGCACAAGAAAAAGAGCATCTGCTTTCCTCTCGCTGTAAAGTGACATAAACATCTCCAGTTAAGCAGCACATTTCCTGCCTGCGCACTGACTTGTGATGTTTCGGACGTGAAGCTCTGAGATGCGCCTTCTCTTATAGATTAATAGTTAATCAAACACGCCGGCTGTTGTGTCAGATCCTCAGAAGCAGCATTAGCAAATTGCTGGAGCATCAATCTTGGCTTTACTGCGCGGTCCTGCTTATTTTTTATGGGCATTTGCAGTGACGTTTACTGGAAACGCGTATTTTTTTTTTCATGTTCTCTAGTGAAATCTAGAAATCTAGAAGTTAAAGGGGGCTCTCGTGTATTGGCTGGCTCTCGTGTATTTTGTCCTGATAGCTTCGGAGACACACCCAATCCCATCCTGCATGACCACAATTAGATCAGCGATTTGAGAGGCCTGGAGCTATCGAGTCTTTTCTCTTTGAAAGGACTGAAGGCCTTCCAACAATGAGAGCTGCTGCTTTTGCAATGTTTTTGTTGGTTTATTACTTTTTTTACTAAAGGCATTTTTTTTTTTACCTTTTCCCTTCGATGATACAATATGATACAATAAGAGCTTGAGCGTTCGTCTGTATCTGCTGGAAGAAGAGCGGCTGGCTCGGGGCGACTCCATCCTTCTCTTCACACAGTTCTCTGCTGTGCCGTGGCGTGGGGAGACCTATCTGATATTCACTGATATCAGATCAGTGCGTAGACCGACCGAAAGCGCAGGTTCTGCAGGTCCCGGAGCCATGCCCACCCTTTTTTCTTCCTTCGTTTTCTTTTCTACATAAGGCAACAACAAATCAACATCTTGGGAGGCATGTTCTCCACCTGCCTGAGCACCATCAATAAGTGCTGGGAAGACCAGACCAGACTCCTCCAAAGTCCTTCTTCAGGAACATCACTATCCTATGCACTGATTCAGTTACAGTGTAGTAGTTCCTATTTCTCTAATACAGAATTTCCTGTCTGTTAAAGCCAAAAGCAGCAACAGTCTCCTCTATGCATGTGCATGCTTCTCTCTCATTGTTTCATTGTGTTCCTCCCTTTTTATTCCTTTGTTGATCTATGATTTTTATTATTTTTCTCGTTTTTTTTTTTGTCGTCGTTTTTACACAGGAACCGGGCCGTTCTTTGTGTGAGTTTCAAGTGCTTTGATGCTGCTCACAATCTTCTTCTGAGGTCCGACAATCGTCACGCCAACCTTCTTGAAGTCCCTGGGAGACAAATGAGAGAGAGAAAGAGAAAGAGAGAGAGGGAGAGAAAGCGTATGAGTGGTGCAGCAGTTTCTGAATGACACATGGTGACAGTAATGACAAGCCCTCAGCACTGCTCCGCCTCTACCCTCCTCCAGCAAGCCTCCGCTGTCAATCACAGGCGGCTGGAGTATCCCAGAAGGACACTGTACTGTACTCACACAGCTGGACATGGTGGACTGCAAAATTCATGCATCACAATTCATGGATTCTTAGACAGATCTAACATGAAGAAAATACGTGAGTTGCTGTTTCAGAGATCCAGAACCACGAACCACGACAGTTCCAAGACTCTCAGTTCCTCTGCAGTGATTTGAGTAGAGCAGTACCTGATAAAATAATTATTTCTTAATTTTATTTTATTAGTTCCATGCAGCCAATGGCACAAGCTTGAGATAATTATTTACAGCCACACACATACAAATCAATAGATCTACACACATATGCTATAATTAATGACTCAACCCATGCACACAGACTACAGTTAGATTTCTTTCCAGGAATCACCTTGAAACAACTTATAATAGTATTCCTCAATAAAATCTTAGTGAAATAGTGCACAAAAAAGTCACTTCCTGCAGCTTTGTGGACAAGGACATCATTAAAGCAGATTAGTACAAGCAGATCTAGGTTAGAATCGGCGTACAGCTGTTCACACTGTGTAAACGCTCGGTTAGACAGCGATCTTTTTTAGCATGTGCAGTCAGCAGCTCGAAGGCTCTGTAAAAACAAACATCAATGCAAGCAAAGGATTTAGGAGGGCGTCAGCACACGGCGAACCATGATCGAAACCCACCATCCGGTCTTTAAGGCCTACAGGGTCGTAATTCCCATGGACGGCTCCCACTCAGGACAAGTGGCCGCAGGCCTGACCTCGGCCAGGCAGATTCTACGGATAGAGGAAACCTTTAGTGGGACCACTTCACTGACCGGACTGGGCGTGTTTTGATGCCTCAACAAGCAACTGCACACATAATCATTATACTTCCACAACAAAATCTTTTTGTACCTGTATTATAATTGAATGTATCTTGATAGATCCACTCTTACTGTAACATTATTTGGGTTAGAGCTTATAGAAGCAGCATCAGTACATCAGTAAATATTCTTCTTCTTATTTGGGTTTGTTAGAATGGTTACTTCAGCTAATTACTACTTAAATGAGAACTCCAGTGTAAAATGGACTTAGGGTGTAGTAAATCGTGATAGAAAGTGCTTACTTTTGATTAATAGCACACCCCCGCCCTCTCACAGCGTTCCGTGATACAGAAATCTGAACAGTTTAACTTAAACACTTAAACACTTTCTCAAGTTATTAATGCCTCGTTTTAAATGTCAGGGCTCTCCGGATTCTAGCATATAGGTGTGGAGCTACTTTGAGCCTGGAAAACGGTGGAAAAAGCGATGTATTAAATTAGCAAATTATGCCCCGTGTCACTCAGTCTGAAGGGTGTTTGGACAAACTGTTAAAATGTCTGGATCTCGGAACACTGTGGGAGAACGGAGGTGTGCTATTCATTAAAGGTAAGCACTTTTTATCATGTTTCACTACACCAAAAGTTCATTTTACACCAGAGTTCTCCTTTAACCCCCTGTCTATTCATGTTTTCTAAATCTTCAGATCCTCAGTGTGTACGAAATTAAACAATTTCAAATATGGCAGTTTATTTTCTCTTTTAATCATAACCTTTTTCCTGAGGGTTATAAAAACAGTTCATCACTACTCCACAAGATCTTCTAATGACCTTCATGTAGCTTCCTTTAGGACGACTAGACCTGTCATCATCAACTTATTGTGCAATAAATTGATAAGAGCTGAGTAATTTGTGCCTTGTGTTAAATTGCATGTTTTTTTTTTTTTTTACATGTAAACCATTATTAATTAAAAGCTCATTGGTTTTGAATAGGTATAACTATTGCATTATTAATACATCAGTGGCATAAAATGTCTTTAAAATGATAATAATACTGCTTATCGCAATAATGCTAGGACAATATATCATCAAACAAAAAATAGTTATTGTGACACTTGGGGATCCATAAAGTATCTATCTATCTATCTATCTATCTATCTATCTATCTATCTATCTATCTATCTATCTATCTATCTATCTATCTATCTATCTATCTATCTATCTATCTATCTATCTATCTATCTATCTATCTATCTATCCAACAACATTGCATTATTATCTGACGTTCTTAACCAGAGTGATTCACAAGGTTAATCCTATAACAGAGGCGGACCAATGTAGTGTAAGGAGTCTAGCCCAAGGACTCTTATTGGTGTAGCGCAGCAAAGTTACGCAAACCTGGAATTGAACCCCAGTCTCCCTCATGATACATCACTGGCAGGTGGTGGTGTTATCCACTGCACCACACCAGCCCTAGACAGTTTACACATTTTCATGGAGATCCTTCACTTTTTTTTTTCTTCTAAAAACCCCTACAAGCCTCATGAGCATCAAACACAACTTTAAAACCCATCAACTCTCCTTTTAACTCATTTGAATACTAAATATATAACTCTGTGATTAATTTTTGTGACTGTTAAGTAATTCAATTTATTTTTTTCTACTTTGTGTAAGTCCTTTCTGGGCTTTGTTCTTTTTTCTTTCCCTGCATTTTTTTTTGTATTATTTGCTTTTAATTTCTCTACCTTCTTGTTAGAAATAAAATAAAAAGTAAAAAAACATAAATCAGTTCTAACAGCATCCAGTATGTACATTAAATAAAGCTTTACATTGAAACAGAATGTACAACGTGAATGCTACATTGTCTAATACTGGCACTAACAGTACACAGTGCATGAGAAAAATAAAAATACTATCAGGAGCGTTTTCTCAATAAAAACAACAACCTAATGAGTTGTTTAGACAGAAAACAGAGCAGAGTGCACTGTTACTTACAAAACACACACATACACGCAAAGACACGCACACATTAATGTGTCCCCACAGCAGATGTTGGTGATATTTAACAGGAATGTCAGTTTTTGCCAGTTCTGCCAGTTACTCATTCCAATTAGCTATACACTGCAGTCTGTGAGTAATTGGACAGAGGTAGGCTTGTTGTTGTTTCAGCTCTGTACTGGATTTAAAATGAAGCAATGATGTGATTTGAGGTTATGTACTTTCATTCTGGGTGAACTATGGAAGAATAACAGCTTTTCAATATACAGAGACAATACAATATGTATGCTCAGCTGTTTCTTAGCTGTCTTCACTGCATTATTAGCTTATGAACGACACAGCTAACAAAAACCTTGAAAGTTGACTCTAGATGTGGCATCTGGAGCGTATTACCATTGTCTTTCAACATGAGGACTATAGAAGTGTCAATAGCAAAAAGGCAGGCCAATCTGAGGTCGAAATTTCAAAATAAACCAATCACACACAGTCAAACATTGGGGTTTTCAAATCAGCTGTTTTATACATTGGTAAGAAAATCAAAAAGCCACTTCTTGGTGAGCTCAGCCATTACATAGAATTTGGTACACCACAGGAGACCACGAAACTGGATCACTGATCACTTTCAACCGTGAGTAATAATAAAAAAAATAAAAATAAAAACTGAATGGATCATAAAGAACGTTCTCCAGGTTAAAGCACAGATGTGTCAAACAGTATCATAAACAGAAGAATGCACCAGCATAACCCTTCAGGACTACATGATGCAAACCACTAGTAATCCTCAAAAACACAGAGTTCACAGAAAGGCTACAGTGTGCTAAAAAGTGCATTAAAAAGTCTTAAAGGAGCTGTGGGATGCAGGCTTGTAGACAACAGAGATGAAGATTGTAGATAGATTAGAAATAAAGATAGGTAAGAAATAATAAAAAGCTTTAACGGTTCACCATTTATGGATGTAAATCACCTTGAAGTAAAGCTGCTTTTCAGCTATGGACTGCTATGGAACCGTATCAAAGCATATAATTCTGTTCCTGCATTAATGGACTGCAGGGTACACAGTACATTTTGCACCAGGAGTGGCATACAGTTATCCAAAAGCAGTGTGTACGACTGGTGGAGGAGAATATTTATAAACCTTTATAAATATTAATTTGTTTTCTTTTTTGTTATTTCAGCCATTTCTCATTTTCTGCAAATAAATGCTCTAAATGACAATATTATTATGTGGAATTTGGGAGAAATGTTGTCTGTAGTTTATAAAATAAAACAACAATGTTAATTTTACTCAAATATATACCTATAAATAGCAAAATCAGAGAAACTGATTCAGAAACTGAAGTGGTCTCTTGTTTTTTTCCAGAGCTGTAGATATGACGCCAGTCATTTTTCTTGACTCTAATATTGTCATTATGTTTTACTTAGTAAGGAGAGCCCAAAATATTACTGTTGACTAAAAAAAGCGGTTTTATTTTATTTATGTTTTATTCATGCAGGATTTAACCCTTTTTTATAACAACATATGCATTCATAAGTTCGATGACATTTAATGTTACTTATAGTTATTAATTCCTAATTACTATTATTAATCTTTTTATCAGTGGCACAAAATGAGTATCACGATTATTTGAACATTTTGCCTCAACTCATTTAGTGAGTCACATGACTTCATATACAGTAGTATGTTTTCAAATAGCCAGTAAATGACTTCAGGGACAAAACTTCAGGGACAAAAAAAAAAAAAAAAATTAATATAAAAATCTAAATAATTGCCTTTTAAAAATTCTTAATGTCCACTTCGATAGTATTTAATGTCATGTACTCACCAGGACAACCTAATATTCTGACAATGATCAAATTAAGCAGTGTGTTTTCTGGAGTCTAGTGAGAGAATAAATGTATTATTTATTTATTTATTTATTTATTTTTTTTACATTTTTTTATCTGCCTGTCACACAAAATCTGAAATAGTGGACACAAACCTAACAACACATTCACCCATAAATGAAGCAACACTTCCGGCTGAACTGATTGTACTGTAATAGTTGGCTGAAGGAAATGTTTTAGTATTTTCTGACCTGAAGTGTAATTTATTCACAGTAATTGCCTGCTTCTGTTCAGCCTATGGCCTTTCGCTGTTGTCTGAGGCCTTATTATGCAATTTTCCACAACAACTTTTAAAGGTTTAACAGTTTTGGGTGACATGACATTTTTAGATTACTAAAATGTTGTTGTTAAATGTGAAATTTGATGAGAGTCATTATTAAAGTCGTTACATGTATTAATATACAGCTCTGGAAATAAGAGACCACAAGCCATCAAACCAAGCTGAACTGCTTGAATATTGCACCAGGAGTGGAATAAAGTTATCCAAAAGCAGTGTGTAAGACTGGTGGAGGAGAACATGCCAAGATGCATGACAACTGTGATTAAAAACCAGGGTTATTCAACCTAATATTGATTTCTGAACTCTTGCAACTTTATGAATATGAAAACAATTACTTGTTTTCTTTGCGTTATTTAAGTCTGAACGCTCTGCATCTTTTTTGTTATTTTAACAATAAGCTGAATCTGGTCTCTTAATTAAAAATTTTCCCAGAGCTGTATTATATAATATATAACTATATTCCAGTGAACAGGAACAATTTCATGGTTACATTTGGCACATAAAAGTGTACAATCAACAACCATAACATAACACCACCTTCTCCACCTTTTTTCCAATTTATCAGCTCCTCTGACAATACAGGAGCACTTTTTTACTTCTATAAGTACAGAGTGCAGGTCAGTAAGTGAACACAGTGTTTAAAACTCCAGCAGCACTGCTATGGCAGGTCCAATTCTACCAGTACACCACACCACACAACACACACACCACCACTTCAGTGTCACTGCACTGCTGAATGACACAAGGAGGTGGTGTTAATGTTATGGCTGATGGGTGTATATACTGTATATGCCTACATCTAAAATTTGTGGTTTGTGAGTGCTACCATGTTGACTGTGGCTATGGAAAAAGAGGCCAGTACTGCCACAGCCGGCTACTGTTGTGGCTGGATGCAGCTTGACAGTTTCTAAACACATGTAAACATATATTCAGAGCAGAATTCAGATAATAACCAACTGGAAATTGGAAACCTTTAAACACAAAAACAAGATGTGACTGAAGAATAAACTATACTGCATGCATTCGCTTTCTCTCAGTTGTAGTTTATGACAAACATTTATGAATCTTAAGCTTTGGACGTAATTTTCTTTTCAAAATAAGAGCTCCTTTTAAAATAATTCATTATAAAGCTCTGGAAAAGAATAGTTTCTGAATCAGTTTCTCTGATTTTGCTAATTATAGGTATTAGTTTGAGTAAAATGAACATTGTTGTTTTATTTTATAAACTACAAACATTTCTCGCAAATTACAAATAAAAATGTTGTAATTTAGAGCATTTATTTGCAGAAAATGAGAAATGGATAAAATAACAAAAAAGATGCAGATCTTTCAAACCTCAAATAATGCAAAGAAAACAAGTTTTGCAAATCAATATTTGGTAGAACAACAATGTTAATGCATCTTGGCATGTTCTCCTCCCCCAGTCTTACACACTGCTTTTGGATAACTTTATGAAAGTCCTGGTGCAAAAATTCAAGCAGTTTATTTTGGTTTTGATTATATTCCAGAGGTTTTTAATTTGGTAAAATCTAAAAAAGTTACGTTTTATTATAATTTTTGTGGTATCTTTTTCCTGGAGCTGTATATTCAGATGAGAATTCAGATAATCACCAAGATGTGACTGAAGAACAAATGTTTTTCTCTCAGTGGTAGTTTATGTTAAAACATTTATGAATCTTAAGCTTTGGACACCATTCTTTTCAAAATAAGAGCTATTTATAAAATAATTCAATCTATAAGTAGAATAACATTGTGTAAAATGGCAGAAACAGAATTTTTTCTCTAATTTTAAGAGAGAGAGAGCTTCTATTATCCTCTTAAGAACACACTGTGAATCTGAGCCTTTAACTATGAAAAAAGGCAAACCATGTACAATATAAACCATATGCTTAAACATACCCAACATCTCCCTTGTTTGGTATTTTTTGGATTTATAATATACACGTAATTTCTATGTTTCAGTGACCCCAGAATAAGTGTAAAGACTGACCAGGAAGACTAACAGTGTTTTGATTTTTAGTTTCAAAATATAGTACTACTAGTAGCGTAAAAAAATATTGTGTTTTCCAATCCTGTATAGATTTTTAAAACCATAGTATTGGTTTTTAATGTTTTTTAGTTTTTATAAGATTGTGTTTAAAACACCATTGTTAGATCCCACTGTTATGATTGTATAAAAAGTACAGAATGGGTGCCATTTCTGTCCCCAGGAAATGACATGTATACAGTAAATGTGCGCACAAAATAACTTTATTTAACTTTATATAAATGAATGCGCTCAGTGTTCTCATGCTATTAGCATAGCCGCCATTTCTTTTTTTTTTATTAACTTTGAATTAGAAACCTTGTAAAAAATAGGTAAAGCTGTCTCAGTTTGACCAGTACATGTTTCAAATTGTTAAGTACATGTTTTATTAGATTCAGAGTTAAAAAAAAATTAAAATAAAAGTTTAATTTGGAAGAGTTACAACAAGCAAATGGCACCCATTTGGTGGAATGGCCCAAAATGTGTTATAAACAATTGCAAAACTATTATTTTTCAACATATAACATTATTGAAATACACTGCCTGGTAACCCCTTTTGTTGTGACAAGTATTGTATCGTCAAGTTCTTGCCGATGCACTAAGCCCTGAGTGCTACAGAGAAGTAATTTAAAAATCATTTGGTTCTGTTAGTAAATTCAAAGATCTGTCACTGTTGTCTGATATCTCCTCTGTCCTACAGCACTGCAGTCCACTCCCCATATAAGGCTAAGCTGTGAGAAGACAACCTGCATCTTAAGCTACTCGATCTGGGTCACGGGTGAGGGAGAGCATTTCTCTCGCTATTTGCATGCAATTATTTACCCAGACATCTGAACCAAACATATGCATAAAGTGCTCTCAGGGGCTGGCATTTCGCTGTTTAACTGCTGGGTCCAGAGGGTACCGTGCAGTATAACAAAACCACCACTCCGAGAGCCGTGGCTTTGATCATCTTGATTGTGAATGTCACATTATTTACGCTGTCAAATACCTTATCAATTGAGTGGAAAACGCGTCCCTGCAGATGTTACGCAGGCTGGGGGAAGAATGCTGCCCTGATCCTACACACTCTTTCCCACAGACCCAGATCCGGCAAAGCTTTTTATGCAGTTTATTATTCAGAGAAATGGAGAAGTGAAATGAAGAAGCTGCGCTGGACCTGTTCACGACTAGCCCATGATTTTCCCCCTTGAAGACGCTCCTCCACATATGTTAAACTGCAAACAGAAGGAAGCGTGACTAAAGCTCGGTCGTTGCTGATTAATATCAGAATGTGGTAACCATGTTTAAAAGATTAACCAGAGCTGGCCTCAATATTTAATGGGCGCAGATTTGTAAATAGGTCCTTTTGCTCTGTTCAGTGTTTTTGGGTGGCCGTAGCTTTCAGTACACACATAAAAAGAGACCACACTCGCGTTTCTCGTCCGACTTGCTTACAGACTGCTGAAAGTTTGTCTCTATGTGACAGGCTCGTAAAAATGGCAAACAGTTTTTTGTGTGTCTGGATTTGTTGCTGCTATAGTTGATGGAGCTGTTAGACACATCTAACGCCTGCTGTGTTCAACCCTCACCAGCTCTACAAGCCGTTACAAAAGCAGCGGAGATGTAGAGGTTGACGTATGCCAAATACATCACCGGGTGTTTACTATATAAACCTACAGTGAGCGTTTCTTCTTTAGTAACACTGAAGCATTTTCAATATGTGTTCTGCTTATGTACGCATGTGTATAGAGAGAGTGCAGTGAGAGAAGAAGAAGAAGGTGAGCTTACTCTGCAGAGGTTTTAGGAAGCGTGTCAAACGAGCTGTAGCTGACGCTGCTGATATATTGCTTATTTTTAAACTACATATTTTGGGAAAATTACTAGTAGTGCTGGGGAAACTAGAACCGGTATGCGTTTCTCTCATACCGCCATACCGCTAGAGGGCGCTGCGGAGCGTCATGCGCAACAGAACCATCAGAGAAGGAGACGCAGCCGTGTGGAATCAAACACTGGTCTAGCCCTGTTAAATATATTAATACTGTAGCTTGAATTATGTTTCGAATGTATTTTTTGACTGGAGAAAGAAGGGGATTTTGGCTGATTTTAGTACTGTAATGCCTCGAATGGCTTCAGGAATAACATAATTTAGTAAATTTATATTAAACTTATGTCTTGTGCAATAGAGCTTTTGAGAAATATCTATTTGAATACTTAAACACTGACTATTTTACTACCATTTATAGAGTTTATGGAACTATTAAAAATATTTTTTTCATACTTTGTAAAGAAAGTTGTGTTGAAGGTTTTGGTGTATCTCTTTTTAAGGTATATTGTTTAAATTCTTCAGCTGTTTCTCTGCTAATGAAGTCTGATTTCTTCATATATTGTTTAATTTTGTGGGACTAAGTAAACCCAATAGTAATCAAAGCTTTAATTTGAAACCTTAGTGTTTTATATTTTATGTACTTATATTGGTACCACTTTAAAATAAGACTACCTTTATAAAGGGCTTATAAATGGTTTACAATTTGTTTATTAATGGTTACTAATTAAGTTGTAAATGCCTTAAAAATCAATAATAATCAGTTATAACACATATGTAGAACGGGAAACAATGACCTGTTGTTTGTCAAATAGTGAACTCATAGCCATCTATATTGTTGCCCTTTCTACATATGTGTTATAACTGATTATTAATTATTTTTAAGGCATTTACAACCTAATTGATAACCATTAATAAACTAATTGTAAACCGTTTATAAACCCTTTATAAAGGTAGTCATATTTTAAAGTGGTACCCTTATATTAAACAGTACAGTAAGTCACAAACCTATATTAAAGCCCAGTCATGCAAAAAATAAAAAAATAAACTGTGAAACCGTCAGAATCTTGCACTAATTACTAGAATGTGCTCATGCTATTAGCATAGCCACCGTTTAGTTATTTTTCATGTTTTTGCTAATTCTATGCTAAAAACTCATTCCTGACTATTTAAATCCTTTTACTCAAAACACAAAAAGTAATAGGAGTGAGTTCCAGTAACAGAAATGAGTGCTAGTAACAGGATTTTTTTTTGTCATAAATATCAATTATTTAAACATGCAGTCAACCATTTCTTTAAAATAAATAAAGAAAAAAAAATGAGTGAGTGTTTCTTCTTCACTAACACTGAAGCATTTCCAATATGTGTCCTGCTTATGTGCACGCATGTGTATAGAGAGAGTGCAGTGGGAGAAGAAGAAGGTGAGCTTACTCTGCAGAGGTTTTAGGTAGCGTGTCACACGAGCTGTAGCTGACGCCGCTGAAGGCCTCTTTACAGGGTAGCGTCCTTACAGTCTCTAACCAGTCGCCCATGGTGCCAAACGAGGTCATGTCTGTGCTGTTCCGGTCCAGAAGCAGGTTGACAGGCCTAGTAGATGAGATATAAAGATGTAGAGACATGGAGATGAGCCCTATTAATGACAAGTAAACACATTTCTCAACTATAATGTATAGAAGTCTTTTCACTGTAAAAAAAAAAAGAGCACCAGACAATATACATTATATTTCATCATAACTGTCCAGTAGATTATGCCCAAATCCAACCTGAGGTTATGGTAGCACTTTAACCTCCTAGGACCCAGATTTCGTTTTTTTAGGACCACAACACTAAATTTTGCTCTACACCTGGTGTCCTCGTATGAGGCCATTATTAACTAGTGGTGGCAAAAGAGTTTAACTGTCACATCTGGTGCTGTTAGCTCCTCTGTTTCTCACACACCCAGCTCTGACAGAGGTTCTCAGTCTAACAACTACATTACCCAGAACGCACCACCCGCTGACACGCACACACCCAGTCACACGTCACCTCACCTGCTCCAACCAGGAAGCCCCGAATATTAGTCTGGCACTATTTAAGGACACCTCTCACACACTTCTGTGCCGGGTATTGTTGGATTTTCCTCATTACTAAGCGTTACTCTCTATTGTCTCTGTTATCTTCGTGTATGACCTTGTTTTGTTTTTTCTCGACGCCGATTTTTGGATTATCTCTGATTGTGGATATTTTTGTGTATGACCTGGACTGTTTCACGTTTTTCGATTTTGGATTACCTCTGATGTTGGCCTGCTTGTGTTTGAACTCTGGACTGTATCTCACTCATGGTATGGTTATCCCTACGTTGCTTCTGTTTACCGGTGCTCTAACTTTGTTTGTACGACTACCCTTTTTTCTGCCTGCTATTTTAATAAACAACCCGTTTTACTGCATCTGCGAGTGTCTGTATTCTGTGCACACCATGACAGAATACCCGGCCTCTCTCGATCAGACAGCAGATGCGGATATGCTAAGATCAGGGTTGTTTAATCAAGGCAGATTGCTCGGTCAGCACCAGCAAACACTCGCCGGTGTGACCCACGCCGTTACTGAGTTAGCTAGCCAGCAAGCTAACCAGCAGCAGCAGCTCTCTAGCATTCTCGAGCACCTCAAGGGCTTAGCTGTAGCTAACGCTAGCCCTGTAGCTAACACTAGCATCATTAGCTCTCCTGTCTCCGGCTTTCAGGTGTGCAAGCCGGAGTATTTTGATGGTTCCCCGGAGAAATGCAGCGGATTTCTCTTACAATGCTCCGTATTTTTTAGTAACGCTTCTCCCGCCTCAGACAAAGCTAAGATCGGCTTTATTATTTCGAGGCTGTCTGGTAAAGCACTCGACTGGGCTACGGCGGTTTGGGACACCATTTCTGAAACCTGCTATTCGGAGTTTTTGACTTTGTTTCGAGCAGTTTTTGATCACTCACGCTACGGACAATCCTCTGGAGAGCTTCTACTGGCGTTAAAACAAGGTCAAAAAAACTGTTGCTTCATATGCCACGGAGTTTCGCACTCTGGCAGCTGGCAGTGGCTGGAACAACGCTGCACTCATCTCTGTGTTCAAGAATGGACTTAACCCTGAAGTTTTGAAGGAGTTAGCATGCAAGGATGAATCCCTTACCTTGGATCAGCTGATTTCCCTCTCCATTCGGTTAGACCAGCTGCTCTCTCGCCAAACCAAGACCAACCTCCACGTACAACCCACTCCAGCAGAGCTACCTCACGCTTCATCAGACTCCACAGTGGAACCCATGGATGTTCAAAAGTCCAGATTATCTCCAGCGGAACGCCAACGCCGCATTCGGTTCCATCTTTGTCTCTACTGTGGAGAGGCTGGGCATCGCAAAGCTGCATGTGGTCTCCTGACCCGATCCGTGAAGGCTCCAGCCCTGGGAAAGCGCGTGGGGGGCTCTCCACGCGCTAACGTGGTACGTAATTCTATCTCTAATCACAAAGCTAAATGTTTTACGTTACCCGTTATTATCTCTTCACCCACTGGTATGTTCTGTGTCCCAGCGCTTGTAGATTCCGGGTCGGAGGGGAACTTCATCAGTTGGGACCTGGTCAAGGAACATGGCATCCCTACCCGTGACCTGCGCCGTCCCATTTCTATTCACGCTGTGGATGGGAAAACTGTACGCTCCAAGGCTATCACTCGTCAGACACTTCCCGTCGCTCTTCAAGCCAGCGCTCTGCATCACGAGGAACTGCCCCTGTTTGTGCTTCCCTGCTCTGAACACCCGGTGATTTTGGGCATGCCATGGCTCAAGTTTCATGATCCTGTGGTTTCCTGGACTGATGGTGATATTACGGTTTGGTCTCCCTCTTGTTATGAACATTGTTTAGCTCTTAATGAGTTAGCTTTACAGTCTACCTCGGTAGAAAGTCCTGACGCAGTAGATACTCCTGTTATCCCCTCTGAATACTCTGATTTTCTTGATGTCTTTAGCAAAGCCAATGCCACTAAATTGCCTCCACACCGTCCTTATGACTGTGCTATAGATCTAGTGGAGGGAGCTACGCTGCCCAAAGCTAGAGTCTATCCCCTCACCCTCGATGAAGAGAAGGCTATGGCAGACTATGTTGAGGAGGCACTCGCTCAGGGTTTCATCCGCCCGTCTAAATCTCCGGTTGGTTCAGGGTTCTTCTTTGTCAAGAAGAAAGACGGGGGGTTGAGACCCTGTATAGACTACCGTGGGCTTAATGACATAACTAAGAAATTTGCGTATCCGTTACCCCTCATACCCAGCGCTCTCGAGCAACTTCGTGAAGCTTCCTTTTTTACGAAATTAGACTTACGCAGCGCGTATAATTTAATTCGTATCCGTGAGGGTGACGAGTGGAAGACTGCCTTTACCACTACTAATGGGCACTACGAATATTTAGTGATGAGTTTCGGTCTCGCTAACGCCCCGGCAGTCTTCCAGTCATTCATGAATGACATATTTAGGGATATGATTGGGAAATACGTCGTTCTATTTATAGACGACATTCTGATTTATTCAGCTGATTTTGAGTCTCACGTGATCCACGTACGTTCCGTTCTCCAACGCTTACTGGAGAATAGCCTTTATGCCAAAGCAGAGAAATGCGAATTTCACCGTCAACAAGTCTCCTTTCTCGGCTATGTTATTAGCTCCCAAGGCGTCCTGATGGACGACACCAAAGTTTCAGCTGTCACTGACTGGCCCGTTCCGCAGTCTATTAAGGATCTCCAGCGCTTTTTAGGTTTCGCAAATTTCTATAGGCGATTTATCCGCAATTTCAGTGGTATAGCTGCCCCTCTTACTGCTCTGACCAAGAAAGCCACTAAGATCCTGAATTGGTCCCCCGAAGCTGAGCAAGCTTTTAATAAGCTTAAAACTGCATTTGTGTCCGCGCCTATACTAGCTCACCCTAAGCCCGAACTCCCGTTCGTTGTCGAGGTCGACGCTTCTGATACTGGGGTAGGGGCTGTTTTGTCACAGCGTAGTGGGTTTCCGCCTAAAATGCATCCCATAGCCTTCTTTTCACGAAAAATGTCTCCTGCGGAGCGCAACTACGGCATAGGGGATAGAGAGCTTCTTGCTGTCAAACTGGCTCTCGAAGAATGGCGTCACTGGCTGGAGGGGGCCGCGCACCCATTTACTGTTATCACTGATCACAAGAATCTCGAGTATTTACGCTCTGCCAAACGTCTTAATCCTCGCCAAGCTCGTTGGTCATTATTTTTCTCTAGATTCGATTTCTCTATTTCGTTTCGCCCTGGCAACCGTAACACTAAGGCAGACGCGCTATCCCGAGTCTATACTGCTCCGGATAGCGCATCTCAGTCTTCCGAACCTGAACGCATTCTTCCTCCGGCCGTCAAAATTGCAGCTATTCGCTGGGAATTAGATGATCTCATTCAACAGAGTGTAGCGCACTCACCGCCTCCTGAGGGGTGTCCCTCTCACAAAACTTTCGTTCCTGGACAATTTAGAAATCGTCTTATTAGCTGGGCTCACTCTGCTCTCACCTCGGGCCATCCCGGCGTTACGCGCACTCTGCAGCTAGTATCAGCTCGCTATTGGTGGGAAACCATGCGAGCTGACATACACGCTTTCATCTCCTCCTGTTCCGTTTGTGCTCAATGCAAAACCCCAAAAACCCTTCCAGCCGGTAAGCTTGTTCCTCTACCTGTACCAGAAAGACCCTGGTCTCACATAGCTGTAGATTTCGTCACCGATTTACCTGTCTCCGAGGGTTACACCACAGTACTCACTGTTGTGGATAGATTTTCCAGGGGGGTTAAGTTTATTCCTTTCTCTGCCCTGCCCACTGCACTTCAAACTGCACAAGCCATTTACACACACGTGTTTAGACATTATGGTATTCCAGAGGATATTCTCTCTGATCGGGGTCCTCAGTTTACTTCCAGGGTTTGGAAAGCATTTTTTGAACATTTGGGTGTTCATGTTAGTTTAACCTCAGGGTTCCATCCCACTAGTAACGGTCAATGTGAACGTGTTAATCAAGAATTAGGCAAGTTTCTCCGTCTGTACTGTTATAAGCACCCCTCTGACTGGTCTCAGTTCCTTATATGGGCTGAGATTGCGCAGAATTCTCTCACTAACTCCACTTCTGGTCTCACACCGTTTCAGTGCGTTCTGGGTTACCAACCTCCGTTAGCTCCGTGGACAGCCGTGTCCTCTGAGGTTCCTGCGGTGGACGACTGGATGAAGCGGAGCGAGCAGGTGTGGGAGGAAACTCACCAGCAGGTTTCGGAGGCGTTACGCAAATACAAGGAGCAGTCCGACAGACACCGAGGCAGTACCCCCCAGTATCAACCCGGGGATCGAGTGTGGTTATCCACCCGGGACTTGAGGTTTGAGGGGGAGTGCAGGAAACTTCTGCCTAAGTATATTGGGCCTTTCAAGGTTTTGTCTCAAATTAACGAAGTTACTTATAAGATTGAACTTCCAGCCCAGTATAGAGTCCATAATTCATTCCATGTATCTCTCCTGAAACCTCTTGTCCCAGGTCCACTCGCAGAGGGTCTTCCGGATGACGTACCGCCCGCGGCTGTGGAGGGGGAGGCTTCATCCACCTACGCGGTGAAAGAGGTGCTGGATTCTCGCAGGCGCGGCGGTGGGCTCCAGTATCTCATTGAGTGGGAGGGCTACGGCCCCGAGGAGCGCTCTTGGGTTGCTGCCAGTGATGTGCTGGATCCGGCTCTTTTGGCTGAATTTCATGCTAGTCATCCGGGCAAACCTGCTCCTAGACCCCGTGGGCGTCCCAAGCGCTCACTTTCCTCGTCGGTTCCGGTTCATCGGGGTTCCCAGCTCCGCAACCCCCGCCTGTCCGGCACCTCTGTGGCTACTCCTGTTCCTCCCGCCGGTACTCCCTGTCCGTCGGGTGGGCGTCGTCGTGGTCGTCCTCGTTCCGTTCCCGTTCCGACTCCCTCGGGGGGAGGTACTGTCACATCTGGTGCTGTTAGCTCCTCTGTTTCTCACACACCCAGCTCTGACAGAGGTTCTCAGTCTAACAACTACATTACCCAGAACGCACCACCCGCTGACACGCACACACCCAGTCACACGTCACCTCACCTGCTCCAACCAGGAAGCCCCGAATATTAGTCTGGCACTATTTAAGGACACCTCTCACACACTTCTGTGCCGGGTATTGTTGGATTTTCCTCATTACTAAGCGTTACTCTCTATTGTCTCTGTTATCTTCGTGTATGACCTTGTTTTGTTTTTTCTCGACGCCGATTTTTGGATTATCTCTGATTGTGGATATTTTTGTGTATGACCTGGACTGTTTCACGTTTTTCGATTTTGGATTACCTCTGATGTTGGCCTGCTTGTGTTTGAACTCTGGACTGTATCTCACTCATGGTATGGTTATCCCTACGTTGCTTCTGTTTACCGGTGCTCTAACTTTGTTTGTACGACTACCCTTTTTTCTGCCTGCTATTTTAATAAACAACCCGTTTTACTGCATCTGCGAGTGTCTGTATTCTGTGCACACCATGACATTAACACGTTACAGTTTCATTACAGTTTTGTTCAGGAAATTAAATGAAAAGTAAATAGAGTAAATGTTTATGTTTTTTACTTTGTTATATATTCATGTTGAAGCAAATGAGCCATATTGCTCAAAAGGGGCACAATTGTTGATTCTAGTATTTTGTTTTGCACTCAGGCAAAAAATTGCTCTATTCAGGCATAAAACAAATGTTTTGCACATCATTACTAATTGTGACATTATTGTGTTCTATCAAAATATAAAACTAAAGTCCTCATATGTGGACACAATTTTTCTCAGAAACTACATTATGCAAAAAAATATAGTAAAAATATATATTAGTGTTTTCACACTAATCAGGTGCTAGTTAGCCCAACTAGCGAAGAGAAATATGGAAATGCATGAAGATGTTCAGGGGTCTGCAGTTCACATCAGGCCTGAACAACGTGACTACTGAGCAAACAAGCTACGGTAATAAAAGTGCATGCAGCACAGAGCTAACACAAGCAGTAAAAAAAAAATCCCTCTGCTCTGCTGGGTTGTGGGGTCTCCATAAGGAAATACCTGTGGAGAAGCAGGGCTGCTCTCCTCCATCCATGTTATGGAAAGCATTCCCTTGAAATTTAATACATATTGGAAAGTTTATTTTAAAGTATAGCCATCTGTTTGCACATTTTTTATATGTATAGACCAGTTCTCTGCTTGTTTCCTTTGTTTATGTGCAGATCTTAAACAGATATATGAAAAACAAATGTTAGAAATATGTAGATTTGATGCTACAAAAAGCTAAATAGACAATTACATAAATATGAGATACTTAAAGGAGCATTCTGTAGGAAATGAGAGCAAGAGTGTGAAATAGCTACAGCAGTCCGATTTCGAAACCCCACAGAGTTGACAGAGTTGTCTGCCCCGCACACACCTCCCCAGATGTGAAGCTCACTCTGGTTGCCAAGTTGAGGAGGCTGAATCTACACAGTGCATCCAGTGCAAGACGAGTAACTTCTACCATGGCAAGCAACGCTAAGTCATACTCTGTAAGTTAATCAGCTAATGAATTTGTTTATTGTTTGCACATTATAAACTCATCAGCTCATCAGTGAACTTTATCTGTAGTAAGCTAACTTAGCTTAATGCACCGCTAGCTGCGTTAACCTAAGCCAAGCCTGTTATACCGGAAAGATCCCACTGCTTTAACGATTTACACCATAGAGTTGGAGTTACTACTTTACAGGTCCTAGTAATATATACTGCTTAACTGAGCAGAAAACATATACATCTATATTTGATTAGCCTACCGTTTTTCTTGTTGCAGCCTGATCTAGTTCTCAGTTATGACATACCGGTGGTCTTTTTTGAGACACACTGAGGCTTTTTAGGCTGTGTAGCAACTAAGGATTCAGCTGAACCAGCCAGCTTGCTAGCTTCCATGCTGCAGCACCGCTCATTCGCTGGGGTGGGGTTAGTGTTGGGAAATGGCGAAGTCAGAGGCCAAAACAAACACAAACACTGTGAAGGTCTGCACAATTAAAAAAGGGATGTACTGGCTAAAGCCCTACTGACAAGAGCTGCCAGTGCATTTTTTGTTTATTCACAACAGATATGTCAGTTACTTATTTCTGACTATAGTAGAAATATTAAAGCTGTTGATTCTACATATATCTTACTTCTATATCTATAGAAAACAAAGTATCTGCACTCTTTAGCCTTAAACAGCTTTTCTTTTTAAATCTGCTATTCATTTAACTGTGCATTATCGTTATGAATGACCACCAACTATTCTACTAACTTCTACTAACAACCATCCTGTTGCTTAACGGGTGACGACAGCCTCCCTCACTTTCCTGTAATTGGTCCAAAAGTCCAAACCAATCAAGAAAATGTTCTCAAGCTGCAAACAAACTGAACCATGGTTTAATTAAACCAGACTGACACTATCTTTTCTGGTTTAGACCAAATTTGGGTCTTTTGGTGCAGACTGTGGATCACGACACCTTTCATACTAGTTATTTTGGTTGAGACCAAACTGAAATGTCCCATTGTCCGGACCAAACAAGGTAGATGTGAAAGCACCCTACATCTAATTTAAGTCTTTAAAATTGTGTCAAAATAAAACATAGCTTTGGCATTTTTTTTTCTTGCAGAAAGTTTTCTTTCAAGACTTCACAGATGAGTTCAAGTCAGGTCTTAGTGGGTCCGAATGAACAATGATGGGCGGGTGTGCTAACAAATCAGCCAGTGTTATAAATACTAAGGTTGCTGCCAGGCTAAGGAAAAACAGCATCTGCAATGCACAGCCCAGGGACAAGAACACCTGATCAAAACCAGGGGAACATAGTGAGGGAAATGAGATTAGGGTCCCCCTGGAGATGGCTATTAATAGTAACACAAATAAACAAATTATAATAGCAGGAAGTATACCCTCCAGCCACTTGCTTTCAATGGCAAATTTCAGACTATTATTCGATGACAGAAAAGGCAGCGTCTAGGCAGGCCGTGGAGGTCAAATGTAGTCTTGGAGTATTAGTGGGATAAGTGACAACAACGTCGTCTGTAGATGTTCAGGTTTTCGAAGCCGAAGAGATGGATTTTACATCATACAATACATTCAGCATTCAGTTTAAGACTCGCCCTGCAGCAGTACATCCAAGCCTTAAGTGAATTAATAGCTGTGGGGAAAAATATATATATAAAATGTTTGGGTAATTTGTATTGCAGGGCGCGATTTGAAGATCTCTGTAGGATTTTTATTTTTTTATAAATGACATCTTGCTGCGGAAAGCGCAAGTCTTATGTCTTGTGGCAGACATCAGGTTATCAAAAGACAACAGCACACACAGAGCCACACAGAGCCTGTAGGCTTATGAGCAGAGGATTTGTGTGCTGAACCAGATGATCTCATTTTTTTTTTCTATCTATCTATCTCCGCAGGCCAAGGCTGGAACAGTACTTGTACGGTAAGTTTCCGAAGCGTGATCCACTGAAGTTATTGATCTGAGCGCATCACTCACAGCTCTGCCCTTAAACCTACAGAGGATACAAGTAAACTATGGATGACCTCTGTGTTTTTTTTTTCTGTTTTGATGCAGAGGTTTATTTTTTAGAAGCCACGCTGAATTCTCAGCAAAACACACACATACACACACACACACGAGGCACCGAGAGAAGGTCAAACATGAAAAGAAACATCTTTGTTGTTGGGAATGTAAGCGATAGCCTAAACCCCTGTGTCTCAAAATCTGCTGGCTCCCCCACTCTGAGCGCTTTCTCTCTGTGCAACAGACACGTGGGAGAGGAAGAGGGGTAAACACTCGCCTCTCTGTCTGTTCCCTCTCCCCACTGGTGTACTGACCTCTAAATAACTGAGGCTGCATAGTATCTTGTTTTTAAAGCTCCCGAGGGGACAGAGCAAAGGAGGGAGGACGCAGCTCGGCCCTTACAGGAGAGACATCTGGGCAGTTTCGTCACGGACGTGAACGCATCTCTGGCTGCGAAGGGAAGCAGGGTGCCTGCACCCACATTTCACTTCCTACGATCTGAATGGTGCTGTGCAGATCACTCTCGCCCCTCCAGCTGAGGGTCAGGCCTCAGGGCCTGGGGTCTAGAGCCGGAGCAGCCTGCACTGCTGCTCTATTACCACGTTACGGCATGTAGATAAATGAGGTGCATGGGAGCAGGCGCAGCTGCGGCTGTAGTCCGGCAGCGCCGGCACCTCGGAGCGTGTCTCGTTCGGAGAGCAATAAATCAGCCGGGCCTGCTGCTCGCTGGCCAGCCGTGTTAAAAGCCAATCAGAAAAATTATATGCAAACTCCCTGGGACCTATTTGCACTTTGTAAAGAAATCATTAGTCACTGTTATGCAGTCGGACATCCCTGTAATAAAGACACTATAATAAAGACTGCTACACTGCACACATCATCAACATCCACATCGGAAAAACAGCAGGCTGTCCGCTGACCAGTAGTAGTGTAGATGTACTGCATGTTTACGCAGCTGTTTATGCTTTTTATGCCTTTGATTTTGAGTGCCATTACAGCAAACAGCAAAAACTGGCCAGATGAACATTTCCTTCTCGATTTTTCACCCTGGTTTCCATCTACATTTACACATACTAGTACAGTAAGCTCTGCCAATACTGAGGTAAGATAAGGCCATGAACCACAGATAAGACAAAAAAAGAAAGAAAAGAAAGAAAAGTGAACAGCAAATTAAGCTTATTTGTTTTGACATTTTTTGCCGCCTTTTTTCTGCTGTCCTTGTTCAGTCACTAATAAAACTAAGTGAACAAAATGCATTTTTATTTTGCTAGATATTCACAGTACTGAAGACAGATGAAATAAAGATGACAGTAAAACCAATTGCCATGTGCCAGTCAAAAAATCAGTGAAAAAAAATGTCATGGTATATCAGTATTTTTTTTTTTACTTTTTTTTATGACTTCAGGCGACAGCTTTGAAATCTGTACGTTTTGAGAGGTGTTATCTTGTAAGTAGTGCTGAACACTGTCCAACATGAATTATTGAAGTGTGAGCGAGGGCTAGTAAGGGGTACCAGAAGGATTCACTGTGTCACAAGTATATTGGGAATTTATTATAGAAGACATCACCTGCTGAGGACAGTACAGTCTGTGGTAATGATCGTGATAGACCACATCTGGGGGAATGAAGTGAAGGGAATGAAGTGCAGGAAGTGCAGAAATCACATCCACAGTCAATGCAGGAGGTCTGATTCACATGTCCCACAAGTCAATGCAGCATTCTTTAGCTTTTTTCTTGGACATTAACACTTATGTGAGACCCAATGACACAATACATGAAATTTGGCAGGTCAGTGTATAAGCATTATAAAAGAATTTATGTAAAATAATTTTCGTTATAATATTTTGATATATATTTTAATCTTCCAGTCTTTATGTATCCTATTTTTATAAACAGGAAGTTTATACTATAAAAGCAAAATTCCATCCATAATCAACTTCGCTTGAGGACAAAGACAACACAAACTGAAAAACTCAAACAAAAATATAGACAGCATCCTGAATCCAGAGAATGTCTGTCAGGAAGTCAATGTCTGTTTATTGCACTGCACTCTCTGTCTGAAGACAATAACTGAAAACTGGCTCCGAAAACAAACAGGTCTCGTCCAGCAAAAATGTATTATAATAATAATCTCCAGCAAATATTGATCTTGTATACACAGCTGGAGACACTGGAGTACAATGTTCAGCAGTGGCTAGATGGACAAGATGGAAATGTACGTACATGGACCAGAAGGACGGACGCAAGTCTAATTTAAGGGAGGAAGGGAGCGTTTCCTCTGGTTGAGGTTCATGTGAAAGCTCTTCACCGATGAGCAGGATGTGACCCAGAGCAGAACAAGAGTGGGTGGCGTTTCATAAAGAGCACCATGTTCAGCATTGAGCTGTTCCCTCTGGATGCAGTGGGTGGATGAACCATCGCTTACCTGCAGGCGGTGTTGGCTGTGATCTTTAGACTGCTGGGGTTACGGATGAGCTTGTCCAGGATGCTGACAATCTGCTCGAACTTGGGCCGGTTGTTCCGGTCCTTCTGCCAGCAGTCCAGCATTAGCTGGTACAGGGCTGCGGGGCAGTCCATGGGTGGGGGGAGACGGTATCCTTCGTCCACCGCTTTGATCACCTGATCCACAAAAGAGACGCGGTAAATGTCAATACAAAGCCGAGGTCTGGATATGAAATGCCAGCTTTATGATGTAGAGGAGAGCAATCTTATTGAACTATTCTGTCAATTTCCTGTTTTAGCTTCTTCTTTATAGTTCCTAGGGACAATTTTTCTACTTGGCTTGCAGGCAGACTGAGCTGGATGAGTTGGATGAAAGCAAAACAGATTTGCTTTCTTCTATAACTAACAACATGAAATCAACTGTAGTCAAGTGTAGAGAGCAACAGAACTGGCAATGTCGAGCAATGCTGTCAGTTCTTTTCAACCACTGATCATCAAAGCTGCTGTAATTGAGTCAAAGTAAACTCTTATGAACCCATTTCTGCAGAATGAAGTCATTGTGCTTCAAAAACGAGGCAGAGCAAAGACATATAGAAGCTGAAACACAGACATCAATCAGATTCTGGAGTAATTATTATACCTTTGTCAGATTTATGGAGATATATTATGTTGCTAAAACTGCAACTTTTCTTTTTTTTAATAAGACCTCTGAACGCTTCTGTCTCTGTCTGCATCCCTAAAAGCGTTCAGGTGACTTTGTTCAGGCTCTCTGTTGAACCAACCATCCAACCAACCAGTAACAGGTTTCGTATAGCCACCTGTCCTCTCTACGCCTCGCTTCCTCTCACAGTAGGAAGTTCATTAGCTTGCCATGCTGACGCCGCTCTACTTACATCCTGATTGGACATCTCCCAATAAGGCCTCTCTCCGTACGACATGACCTCCCATAGCACGATGCCGTAGCTCCACACGTCGCTGGCTGAGGTGAATTTGCGGTAGGCGATGGCCTCTGGTGCCGTCCACCTAATTGGGATCTTGCCACCCTGAAGACAAAAAAAAAAAAAAAAAAACATTGGGGAAAAAAAGAGGCCTTGTTAGTTGTGGGCTCTTGTTTGCTTTGTAGATTAAAGAACGTGCAAAATAAGCGTGTAGCAGTCTAGTAGTGTAAAACCTACACGAGCCAGGAACACTTACAGCAAATTACAGTGCGAAATCTGGGTAATCTGCATGTAGTCATTCTAACAACACATTTTAAACAGGCCACATGTAACACATGTTTCACAGCCCCCGCTGCTGAGGGAGGGGGATATGTCAGGTAATGCATGCATGCTATGCATGTAATGAATTAACTCATACTATTTGACATAATCTCTGCAGAGGTAGTATCAGCATTTGAACAGAATCTAGCTAGAAACTAGCGTTCGAGACACGAGACACAAGGCTGTGGCTATAGCTGTGCTGATCCTGGTCTGGGCTCTTAACGCTGGCTGGGCTTCTTTCATCTGCAGAGTGGCCTCCCTGAGGAGCTGCGCTGTATTTACCCAGCTCAGCCTGAGCTCGCAGGCAGGCTGCTGGAGTTACTCCGGGCTCAGCCTTCATGGCTACAGCAGGGGTGGAAAGAAAGGGAGGACCGGTGGAGCCAAAGCCAACCGGCTAGCCAGCCAAGTCACACAACTCCTGCCCTGCTTTCTCCAAACACACAGCCCTCGAAAAATAAACCCACTTGCATGCAGGTTTCCCCAGTGAGCGCACACAAACAGCCCCGGCTCTCCGAGCACCAACATTACGGCTAATAAATGTAAAATCTGACATGCCCTCCATGCCTACAGTCCACTGGATTTAATAGAGGGGGAAGGTGGAAGTGGTCGCCATCCTCAAGGATTTTGGAGCTGTTGTAGCCAAGCAATGAGGCAACGCACTGGGGAAAGAAGACTGAAAGAAGGGGGAGTTTAGCGTTACTCCCAAGCCATATATTTTTTAAGTAGAAGGCGGAAAGCTGATAGCTAACAGTATATGATGGGGAACATCTTTGGTTTCCTCCAAGGAAAAAATGCAATAAACTCCCAAAATCCTCTTCCAAACCCACGCCGTATATCAATCAGCAAGGTGTGGGGTAAAAAAAAAAAAAAAGCAGAACTCTAAATTAGGCAGTCACTCGCTGGATTTACGTTATGCCTTATCAGCCTCAGATTTTATTTATATGGTGGCTATCTGCTCTGCAGCACCGAGCCTTCTTATGTGCGTGAGAATGACACATATGGTCATTAATTCACACAGTTACTCACAGAGAGGCTGGCTGGCTAAGGGGAGATAGCGAGAAGAAAGGTACTTCAAGTCTCATAGCAACTAGCCCCTAGAAATGAGCTTAGAGACGAGATACAGCCGATCAGCCGTTTTCATGATCACCCATTCACTTGCAAACAAACAGATCTAGGATGTTATGTTAAAGCTGAATTCCACTGAATGTTCAACATTTCTGCATATATAAGCCAATCAGATTTAAACAAGGTCATTTCCAGAGGTTTGAAGTGAGATCTGCTGCTGTAGAAAAAATTACCAAGCAAATAATCTGTGTGTGTGTGTGTGTGTGTGTGTGTGTTCACAGTGGTGGTTACAGGATTTAGATACTTGAAGATGGATCTAAAAAAGCTCCCTGACAAAAGGTTAGTCCATTAAACAGTTACGGATGTGCTGCCTGACACCTGATGCATTGATTTACAACACTTTAGTTGTAGTTCAAAGTTGTAAAACATACTTAAAAAAAAACAAAAAACAGAAATGGTAAAGGAACTGCACTGTCTACCCGGATGGTAATGCCATCTATGGCATATTCACAGTATACACAGGACACAGTGAACCAAGGAATGATAAATGCCTTGCTCAAACTTGCCATGTACAAACACTGTTTCTAAAGGTGCACATTGAATTCTGCCGTGATTTGAGCAGCCGTGGTTTTAATGTTTTTTGGACACAATCCGGGTTAGCACCCGAACATCCCTTTTAGACAGCTTCCTCTTACAGCGTCCACAGTTAATCCTGTTGGATGTGGTTCGTCCTTCTTGGTGGTATGCTGACATTACCCTGGATACTGTGGCTCTTGATACATCACGAAGACTTGCTGTCTTGGTCACAGATGCGCCAGCAAGACGTCAGATGCACCAACAATTTGTCCTCTTTTGAACTCTGGTATGTCACCCATAATGTTGTGTGCATTGCAATATTTTGAGCAAAACTGTGCTCTTACCCTGCTAATTGAACTTTGAACACTCTGCTCTTACTGGTGCAATGTGCAATTAATGAAGATTGGCCACAAGGCTGGTCCAGTTTAGCCATTAAACCTCCCACACTAAAATATTCATTTCAGTTTCATTGTCCAACCCCTGTAAAATAAATTCCATCATTTTTTTCACCTTTTTAACTAAACATGATCTCAGAGGGGGGGGGGGGGGATTTCTGTAAAGTTGTTTAAGTTTGTACGTTTCTCTACATCGCACCATTTTACATCAAACCCCTCTGAACAACTTTGTTCACAGTGAATAATGTAAAACTATTGACAATTCAACAGACTTCCCCTTTAAGCAACTGGTCTTCTGCTGTGCTCAGCCCTTTTTTTGTAAATCTTTCATGAAAGAAAGTTTTTGTACGAATTTATGGCTTAAACAAACGCTGGTGTTTTTTTTTTTTTCTTTTCGATTGGAGCAGAGCATGCGTCGATTAAATCAAATCTCTCACTCACTCTTGTGGTGTAGGCGGCCTCTGGGTCGTCCTCGAGCACTCTGGACAGTCCGAAGTCGGACACTTTGCACACCAGGTTACTGTTGACCAGGATGTTGCGGGCGGCCAGGTCTCGGTGGACGTAGCCCATGTCTGAGAGGTACTTCATACCTGATGCTATACCACGCAGCATTCCCACCAGCTGAATCACTGTGAACTGAGCATCATGTTTCTGACAGAGAGAGAGAGAGAGAGACAGACAGACAGATAGATAGATAGATAGATAGATGAGTAAATTTTCAAGCAACGTACAGAGAACGAGAGAAAGAAAGACAGAGCAAGAGCATGAGAGGAAAATAAAAAGAGGGAGTGAGGGAGTGAGAGAGAAAGGAACAGAGAGAAAGGATCAAACAAGGTGTTTCATATCTACGCAGCATAAAAAAAAAAACGTCTCTGGGAAAAATATTGGAAAACTGATGAGTTCATACATCAAAACATGTCTGAAGCGTTCCGGGGACACTTTACCGAGCTTATGTCTGCAGCTGGAGTCTCGGCGGAGAGCCGAGACAATTCAGCATCCAGCTGATCAAATTGGAATCAGATAGGAATACGTCTAAGAGCTGCTATCGATTTGTTGCAATTTGGAAATACAAATAAGAGGCACACACAAAACAGATCATAAGTGAGAGCATATCAGAAATGTTTTTTTTCTTTTTTCTTTTCTTTTTTTCAGGCTCGCTGGCAGCCTGCTGCTGTTTACACTGGCACGTGTGAAAAGGGCTTTTATATGCGGAGAGGTGTGTTCAGGACTCGGAGAGGAAGCTCTTCAGGAGGAGAGCAGAGGCAGACCGGATGAGTGAGATAGCATTGCTTTGTCAGCAAGCTCAGGAGAAAGAGCCTTCTTTAGTAAAAGCAGGCAAACTGTACAACTCTCGACAGAGCTGGCCTTTTTTTTTTTTCTAGTCTTCTCTCTCTCTCACACTCTATCTCTCTTTCTCCTTTTCTGCCTTCTGTATTTATCCCTCGCTTTTTTTCTGTGTGAATAGGAGAAAGCTGGGAGCTGTGTTTATGTACTGCATACAAAATAAGTTTGGGCGAAAATAAATCCTGGACCACCTGGAACCGACTGGAGCTCCAAGAGGTTCAAAGGCTTGCTAATAATAGTGACATGAGCGGTGGCGAGGAAACGCGTTCAGGGGAGGATGACAGTTTTCTTTGATAGAGTGCAGGCCACGCTGAAATGCGCAGGAAATTGCTCCAGAACACTGCAACTGTTCTCCCTCCTTTTTTTTTTTTTTCGGAAAAGTAAGATGCTGTGCAGGCGCATATGGAATACAGTTAAGATGATCCTCCTCTGCTAAATCCAGCCTGTCTCTGATCATGATTTTGGTTTTAATGCTATGCTAATTTCAATCACGCAGAGCCTGTAGTTAACGACAGTGCAATTGCAGCACGTAACTCGGTACAGTGCTCTCCGCTCCCCGGTCCGGACGCAGACGTTTAACATCAGAACTCAGAGGAATGGACACGCAGCAAATCCTAATTTGTTTTACTGCGTCGCTAAATGCAACATGCTATGAGTGGGAGGAAAAAAGTGAACAATAAAAGAAAGAGAAAAGCATGTGCATTACATTTGAGTGTGATCATCTTGTTCTACAAATAGCAGATTGTCTGGCACTGCCCTGGTGGTGGTAAATGGTTGAAAAATGACAGAAAGGCTGGTAAATTCATATGTCAGGTGTAGCCTTGCCAAGGCCGGATTGCAGCAGCCAAAGGTTAAGCTGACCCATTTAATGAGCTCATTAGTGCGTTTATCAGCACTTTTCAGATGGGCCGGCCCCCTCTGCATGGCACGCGTGCCGCACGGCCTGTTGTTTGCTTGTTTGTTTTCGCAGCGCTTATGTAGTCATAATGAGAAGTCGTTTGAAGGACGGAGCATGCCCAGTCTGTTTAACTGGCATGGCTGGGCGGGCAGGCAGAAGGCCAGTCCCCCTGTGCTGTAACAGCCTGTACATTTGCAAATCCATGCCCCCTAACTGTGTCTGTTTCTTCCTTTTCTATTTTTTTTTCCTATTAGAAGCCTACTTTGTTCTTTGTAAGTGAATGCAGCCATTGTGCAGAGGAGCTTAAGTAAACTGCTGCCACCTGAAAGCATCTGACGCTCAGGTAATGCCAGGATTTTAGTTAAAGAGGATTGTCTCTTGTTCAACGGGAAAATAAGACACAATGGCTGATCGTTTTTGTGTAGTATCTGCCATCGCCTAAAAGTGCACAAAAGAAAAAAAAAAAGAAAAAAAAGAAAGAAAAAAAGTCTCCCAATCAGTTCTCCGCACAGCAAACAGACGCCGAGGTGAAGCTGCAGAGAGCAATTTGTGTCTATTTGTGCAAATGAAAGTGAAAACGTTCTAAAGCGGAGAGAACTGAGAGAATTCGGAGCTGGCTGTGATAAGCAGGTACTCCGCGGGGATGTGGGGGGAAAAATAGAAGAGAGAGAGAGAAAAAGACAGAGAGAGAGAGAGAGAGCGGGAGAGAGGGGGAGACAGGTATTTAAATCAGTTTAAGATGAGACCTCTCCGCCAGTTCTCTGATCATACATAATGGAGGCTCATTAACCGCTCTCAGCATGTCATACTCACTCGCAGGAAGCTGTCCAAAGATCCATTCTCCATGTACTCTGTCACTATCATCACTGGCTTACCTGTGGAGAGAGAAAGATAGCGAGAAAGAGAGAGAGAGAGAGAGAGAGAGAGAGAAAAAGAGATTTAGAATTATTTCTCCTGATTTTCTGAAGCTTTGCCATGTGTTGACTGGAGCTGGATATCTGGAGCAGGCTTTGCTAATTCAAAAACTAATGAGCCATTCTGTGACACCTGAAGACAAAATTACACACATTTAGATTAGTGGAAATTGTGTCTTATTACATGCCGCAGTCAAGTCACTGTGCTACTGAAACTTTTTTTTGTTATTTCTTTAACGATAATATTATTTGGTAACACTTTACTTGGATGGTCCATTTTATGACCTTGTTGATACTCAACTGACATTCAACTAACACTGAATTGAAGGTCCATTAAATTTAACTTAACCCTATGTTGAATGTAAATGATTAAAAAAAAGAACCTAACTTAACACCTAACCCTAACCATAAAATCGAACCCTACACCCAACCCTTACCTTAACCCTTAATCAACCATAAAATCTAACCCTACACCTAACCCTTACCCTAACCTCAACCTAAGCTTAAAATCTAACCCTAAACCCAATCCTAAAATATTAAGATAAGCGTTTGGATTAGAGTTGAATGTAGGCTTACTTTCACCTTTTAGTTAATTTGCATTTAATAGACATGTAGTTGAATGTTAGTTGAAAGTCAGTTGAGCATCAAAGAGGCCATCAAATGGACCATCCAAGTAAAGTGTTACCTATTATTTTAGCTTTCACTAAATATAAATAAATTATAGTGCTTTAACTCTGGCCGTATATGGGTGTTATGGTACACATATATATAAAAAAATAAGGCCCAGGTTTAACAGCTGCATTTTTTACTACGGGTTAGACGACCGTAAGGATCAGGTTTGGGGCCGCAAACTGGACCCCAGCCCTGAAGCTTTCAACACGTCTGAGACCCTGTCTGAGCTCCCGTGACAATAGCAGGGCTCCCAGTGCATGGGTGCACTTCTTCGCATGACACAGCGGGGTCAGTCGTCGTAACCATGACTTACTGCGGCCCCGGGTTCAAGAGCGCTTCCTGCAGGATGAAAAGAGCCTCGGGCTGAATTTAGAGGGCCCACAAGGTCAGCTGTCACTGTCTGACAGCTTTATTCCCTCTCTCCGCTGGTCATAAATTACCGCTTTTATCCTCCGCACCTTATTCCAGTGCCTGTTGAAGCTTCACCTACGAAGAAGTCTTTAACCCATTAAAACCGGCGTAGTGGAAGATCCTTTCACTATTACACTGGTAAGTGGGTTATTAAATAAATAAATTCTTTGAGAAGAACCAGCAATGCCAATAGTGTTGCATATTGTCACTGTCATATCAAACCCATGGATTTCTGTTTTTGTTTATTTTAGGATTTTTACAATTTTCAACATAATTTGAACATAGCAGCTTCCCTTTACTTTGCATACAAAATGTATTATGAATGGAGTAACAGAAGTGGCCAAAAATCATTTGGACATTCAAGAAGACATAAAAAAAATATTTTAGACAAGGATAATGTCCATGTTTAACATTTAATAAAGTGTTTTCTCTCTCTACCGCTCTCTTTTGCGAAACCAAACAATAGAATTCACATCAGCAAGGGTTTACTTTTGATATCAGAATCATTTGTCCCATCTGGGCAAAAAAAATAAGATGCAACTGAAGTGTGAGGTTCACTCCATCTGTTTGCTGCTCGCAGTGGGAGTTTAAAACAAAGAACAAACCAAGAAAAAAAATCCTACTGGCTTTCATCCACTATGTTCATGTCAAAACAGCCATGATAACAGGAAGCGATGGCGCTATTAAAAGAAAAAGCAGAAACAGGTATTTCTGTGCCAGCATAAAAGGGTTAAAGGTGGGGAAGTCCAGATCCAGAGATATTTTAATGGGCCAGGTATCAGCTATTTTTAGACTTATCCATATTCAGTTCTTGTTTACTACTTTTACCAGTGTGCTGCTGTGTTATCAGCACCATAAAATATATTAAAGGTCTCCTTCTTTTAAATCCACTTTTTCTTGTTCTTTCTGAAATACAATGGGTCTCTCTGATGTGTAAATGCATGCTGCACATAAAACTACAATAGCTAGTAAAAGAAAAGAAAAAGTCGTTTAGGAAAGCTCGGAAATAGTATTCATGGCCTCGCCCACTTTGGCTCGGGACCGCCCACAGACAGAGCTAAAGCCGGATGCAGCAGAGCCGACAGCTAAAGAGCTTACAGCTCTGTTTACACAGCTAGTTAATGTTAGCTATCTTGTGTAAGTATCTATTGGTTTACATTGGTTCTCCTGAGGATTCTACGTTTTACCCGACCTTTAATATAGACTAGGTAAACTGCCCTCGCACTGCCCAAGCTCTGAACCATCAAGTCTGAGGTAAGAGTTTAGTAGCACTAGTTTGGCAAAAAAAAAATTGTATCAATGCTGCGGGGGGGAACAGCGCTAAAAGTGCTATACGCTCATTGCGATATCTTTACAATTAAGCCTGTATCTCTGAAAACATTTTGTCCTTTGAGTTTTAGAGCTATGAAAAAACTGGGGGGAAGACAAGTAGGCGTTCTCTGCTGCAGTGCTGTTAGCCAATCAGAGGCGGTATATTTGCATGTATAAATATTCATGAGCAAGAGCTGAAATCCTGTTCTTCTTCAGAGACCACTAATCCAGTGAACTAAAGCAGAGTTATATAGAAACACCGGAGCACTTTTTTTAATTTTTACAAAAAACAGGCATTCATTTATACTAGAGACCACAACTAGACATTTTAAAATGAATGAAAAACGATGGAATGAGACCTTTAATGCACATAAAAAGACATACATGCAGTGGGGCTTATTTGAAGGGCTTAGCAAAGCAGTTTAAATGTCAGTGAGCAACTAAACATGGGCATATAAAATGTGGGTATGTAGCTGCTGCATGGCTTTTTCCCTTTTTTTTTAAAGTTGTTTTTATCCATTTTGTGAAAACCAAACGTGAAATACACTTATTTAGAAATACCACAAAATAAAACTACGGTACAGACACTTCCGTTGCATTTTAAGTTGGAGTACCACACCAAATAAAAAAGAGAAACACACCCATGCACATTATCACCATTATAAAACTGTTACAAAGCTATTTCATGGAAGTAGTCTACAAATAGAAAGGATATCTCTGTGTATAGCTGTGCATAGCTGTGCATACACACATCAAACATAACATTTATTTGTAACTGCCTTTAGCCATAAAGACAAATGTCTTAGAGTCTTAGAGGTCTCTCAAACTGGATTAAAATAAATGAAACTATAAAATGGTGGGTTCTTTGTAAATAACCAATTAAATCAGGATACACACTGATCAAGCCATCATATTAGAAAGATCACGTTAATATTAGACGGGTCTCCTTGTGCTGACACCATTTGAAGTATAAACTCCACAAGAGCTCTGAACATGTGATGTGGTATCTGGCACCAAAACAGTAGCAGCAGATCCTTTAATGTCCTGTAGTGAAGTGGGTGAGTTGTGAGGTGGGGCCTCAATGGATCACATCATTGAGCCCATCAGGTGCCCATGATTTTGTCTCGGTTCACTGCTTATCCTTTTCTGGATCACTTCCTTAGAGATGCTCTAAACCTGTCAACTAGCCAGCACAATGTGGCTTCGATCCTTACATTGCTTTTAACACATAAACTTTAAAGTTGTCCTTCTGCTAAAATGTACTTTTTCTGTTTTTTTGTGAAATAAAATAGGTCTCTTTAAAATGTATATGATGCTGCACATGAAACTCTTTCTCAACCTCCATTGTCTGCAGTAGCTAGTAAAGAAAATATTCAGAAATAAGAATCGATCAGGAAAAGCACACCTGCCTACGTCATCCCGTGAATTAATATTCATGGCCTCACCCACCTTGGCTCATAATCGCCCACAGGCAGCACTGAAGCCATTCAACCAGACGCAGTCTTGTCAGATAGGAGCTAAATAACAGCGCTAGGAACAGCATGGCAGTTCATTCCTGTGTTATTTGTGCAAATAACACATCAGTGGTATATGCTTTGCGCAGTTATTCAGAGCTAAGGAACAAATGGTTAGAATTTGTCTATAAAACACCACCAGTGAAGTGATATAGGTAGGTGCGGCTTAGCAAACAAAACCCTGGGGTGGATTTGTTTACTTTCTGAACCTGGACTACCCACCTCTGTGTGTAAGTAACTGTAGGTTTACATAGGATCTCTGGAGGATTTCATGTTTTACATAGACTCTAAGACTAGGGCAGTGGCTTAACTGCACTTAGCAGGGCATTACACATGTTTAAAAGTAACAAATGACATTGCAAAGACTGTTAATAGTGTAAAAATGTCTTTCAAACCTTTCTAACTGTTGTCTGTCTTGCTGCATCGCAGTGCTATTAGCCAATCAGAGGCAATATACATACATTTGCATGTATGAATATTCATGAACAGGAGCCAAAATCCTATCTTAACCCCCCCACCCACTCCTCCACTGGACTAAAGCAGCGTTATACCGGATCACCAGAGAACAAAAACAAAACAAAAACAGTTCACATGGCATTCATTCATTCTAGAGACCACAACTAGACATTTTAAAATGAATGAAAACGATGGAATGAGACCTTTAAAATTGCACACTTGCACCTTACTTTTCACAATTGTCCATGATGTCTGTAAGTGTTTTAGCCTAGACTGATTCATGAGCAAGGCACACAACAGGAAAGCCAATAAGGTTTTTTTTTTTTTTGCATATATCAAGTTTAAAGAGATAGTTACAAAAGTAAAGACTGTTTAATTCTGTGGAATAAAGGTAGGTCGGAAAATAGTCATGGAAAATTCGGATTATATCTGTTTTTTTTTTGGTTCATCCACCCACACAAACATCGTAAGAGCACCTCAGGGGGGAAAAAATGAAATGTAAAAGAAATGCAGGAACAGTCAAATGAATTTGCCCAATATGAGCTGTTAGCACAACATGCTTGCCTGACAGATGGCCTTATTTCCTCTCTTTAGTCTTCCAAACATGTGCATGTAGCAATATGAACTGCACACATCTGGCCACAGGCGACCTGAGCCAGAGCTGACAGCACAGCATAGCGCAGTGATAAACGGTGTTTATAAAACACACACAATCAGCACGGGCAAAGTAGACCAACACGGCCTGGCTAATGAAAGACGTTGAGTCATACGTGGCTCGCTATCTCAGAGCTGTTTAGACCACATGGTTTACTCCTCGGCGCAGACGGCCGCTCCAACCTGTTACATGTCAAGACGGTTCTGCCCACCTCCTTCTCCAAACACGAGGTCCATTTTTACTGCAAACAGTCGCGGGTAGTATTAAACACACTCTTCCATTCCGCCGGACTGAGATGGAGGGCTCCTTTTATTTCATATGACAGCTTTTGTGGTTTCTGATAATAATAATTATAATAAATCTCCCGCTGTAAACTTCTGATACGGAATTCCAGCTCGTAATCAGTAACGTAGCCCGGTGTCCCTCTCGAGCACCAATTGCAGTTCCACAAATATTATGCCAATTGCAGGGCCAAGAGCAGCAGCTTAAATGGGGTGTGAAAGTCTCTGGATTATTAAGAATTAACAGGGCAGAGTTAATAAATCACATCACGTCACAGCACAGCACAGGCTACGGGGAGACGCATGCCAGCCTCCCATACATGCACACTGCCAAAACCATGCACAGCAGAACTGCCTGCTTTCAATCACACATGTGCTGAATGTAGAGCTCTTCTCAATCTTTCATTCCTTCTCTCTCTCTCTCTCTCTCTCTCTCTCTCTTTCTCTCTCTCTCTCACACACACACATATAGGTGCACACAAAAGCATAAGCACCCATTCTGCCCCATTTACAACATCACTAACAACCAATGGTCATTAACACTGAGCGTCCTTATTATTTACAAGCCTAATAAGTGAGACCCTTGTAAGATTTATTAGACAAACATAATCCTCATTTTATGAGGAATTATAGACATGAAAGGAAACCTCTGCATTCCATTCTGTGCACCGTCCGAGACAAAATTAATCAAAAACTTGGCTCAAGAGTTTGAATTGGATTTGCTGTGTAACTAGTCCAATCTGGAAAACCTGGGTTTTTTTACGACATTCCCCATATAACACTGCAGCTAACAAGAAAGCTGAATCTGAAAAAAAAAGAAAAGAAAAGGAAAAATAAACCTGAGCTTCAGTAGCTTTAAAAAAAAAGAAAAAAAAATAACAGTTTCATACAGTAGTTTATTTGACAGCTTTATCTCCAGCTTCTTTCTGTACTTTTCACAACATTTCAAAAACAGCACCTTGAACGAAAGCTACTCCTTGGCTGCCTCTGTTCCAAACTGATACGACTTCATCTGAATCCAGCCGCAGCAGATACGAGTCAAGGTTATGCTGAGGTTTAATTGGAGACCAGAGTTCAAGCCAATTATTTCTATATTCCCCCTGACCGTAACCCTAATCTGTGAAAACTATCCAATTAAAGAGTCTCCCGAGAGTGAGACTGCGGCGTGGATTAGAGACACCAGCTTTGATCATTGCCAAATAACGGAGATTGATCTGCCCGGATTTACAACACCAGGTGAATTCTGTCTCGTTTTGGAAACCGGCCCAAGATTACACGAAACAGGTCAATAAAACAGTGGCTTTCCTGAGAAGGGATTTCGCCAACTTTATGACATTTACTAATCTAGACCTGGAAACAGCTAATATTTAATACAGGAACCCTCCCTAAGGGGGGGCCTGCACTTAATGTACGGCTCAAAACCGAAACTCAGAAAGCTAAAGATGATGAATGAATTCTACACGTGGATTAAACACACTGCTCTGCACCAGAGAGTCATTAGGAGCTATCCTTCCAGGCTTAGTGAAAGTAAACCATTCATCTCGCTGCCTTTAGCAGGAGAGTGAAAAATGGCATGAGGTCAGAGGAAAATATTACAATAGTTCAAACATGCGGCGTGTAGCTGAAGCGTGTGGAGAGGGACTCACTGCGAGTGACCACGCCTTCGAGTCTGATAATGTTGGGGTGGTCAAATTGTCCCATGATGCTGGCCTCGCTCAGGAAGTCCCGCCTCTGCTTCTCAGTGTATCCTGCTTTTAGCGTCTTGATGGCCACGCAAATCTCTTTCTTCGAGGGCAGTTTCAGACGACCGCTGCACACCTCTCCAAATTCACCTGAGAACATGCAAGAGGGGGAAAGAGGGTCTAAATAAACACAATCACAAAAATATCATAATTGAGCCCTTTTGACGATTAACCATATATTAACCTTTTTTGTTTCTGTTGGAACGCATAATTTTTCTTATAAAAATGTTTAAATGCATAAAGTTCCGAGTGGTCAAGTGGGCTAAGCTCTGCCACTATGATCAGAAGATCGCCGGTTCGAATCCTGGTTATGTAGCTTGCCATCAGCTACTGAAATCCTGAGAGAGCACATTTGGTAATGACGTTCAGCACAAGGTGTCTGTGAGCTGATGTATCGTAACCGAGTCGTTGCGCTTGATGCTACTCGGTAATGACGCATCAGCAGCAGCAGTTCAAAAAAAGAGTCGTCGGTGGCTGACTTCACATGTATCGGAGGAGGCATGTGCTAGTCTTCACCCTCCTGGCGTTGGGGCATCACTAGTGATAGGAGGAGGAGTCCTGATGAGTGGGTTGGTTAACTGGCCGTGTAAATTATGGAAAAAATGATTAAAAAAAAAGATTAAAAAATGATGTGCTTTATTTAGACTTTTTAGACATTTGTTGATTCAAACTAAAATAAAATGCAATACTATAGTACAGAAAATCACTGAGTAATGGTTAAATATATGGTTATTTGTTGGAAAGACTCAAGTAATCTATTATATTTGAGCTTCTTTAGCTCAAGAGTTACAATATTAGCTTTTATGTTTGCATATTTCTGAACGAACAACAAGTTCTAAAGCAGGAATTAGCGTCTCGCTGTTCATTTATAATAATAATGAACTGATTATGCATTCCAGGCTCTATAATTTGATTTTTTGGGGCATATTGCCATGCAGGTGTGATTTTCATAAGCGGCGAGGCCACTTCAAAGCTCTCTGCAGGAGGCCAGATATCTCTGCTGAGACGGCTGGCGGTGACAGAGCCTTGGACGGACATTTGGGTAAAGATGATGTCATCACGCAGCCATCCAGGCAAGGGCCGTGTTCTGCTTAGGTAATTCGGAGCGCAATTATTTCCCGTGCAGGTTTTGGAGGAAAGGGTGAAGTCCTGGGCTGATATCTGGAAAAACTTAACGGGAATTTTTGCAAGCTGTCTAAACAGACGCCCAGTTAGATTTGGCCGGTGTACAGACAATCCTGACCATCTTAACATTTAGCGTTGCCTAATCCTCTACAGCAGTCAGGCTGATAAGCTTTGAAGGGCTGCACTGATTTCCATTCAGAACAGCCAGAGAAAACGATACAGAGTCAAAGATACAGTACTTTCCTTTCAAATCAATTCTTACATAATTCTATACTTTTTAAAAATTTTAGAACTACTTGTACAGTACAGAGCATGTACAGAGCATCAGCATAGCAAATAGCAAAAGTGATATTAAGGTAGAAAGCACTCATAAGTAACTCATAAAGCCTGGTATTTGTGTAATGGCTTTACAGTGGCATCTTAAAAGGAGCAAACCCACAGAGCACTTCCACCATTATTTTCTGGGCTCTCCTGCATGGGGCTGCAAACCTATAAATCACCAGGCATTATCTTGATGTGTGCTCTACTGTTTAAGACATCAGGAACACGGAGAGCCCGGGAGAGAATGAGCTACGGGGGGTGAAAAATAATATCCCACCTGGAGGTGCGCTCCGCTTACGCGCGCTACCCCCGCTCCGGCAGCAGGCACTCTATTAAAGGCAGTGAGGCGGTGAGGATGAGCACTGGGAGCGATGCTCTCCCCATCTCACCACTCACAATCAGAAGCACACACTTCCAGCGGAGGTACTAAATGATTCTCATTTACATCGCCTGCCACATCTGTTACAAACGCATCCCGTCCTTCCGCAGGTAACGCTGTATTACAGCTCCACAGGCTAAGGGAGGACTCTGCGTACCTGCGCCCACTACTTTGTCGATGGCGATGCAGGACGCATCCAGCTCTTTGGCGAATTCGTGCACCGCCTGACTCGGGTCTTCGTACGTGTGCGGGTCCACGTAAGTCCTGATACCAGGCAAGCGCACTAAGAGAGAGAGAGAAAAAAAAAAAGTTATATCAGAGGAACTGGGTTACAAAAATAATCAGGTTATATAATCATATCAAATAAACCATACTATTCATACACTTGAATACCTTCTTACTGTTAATATTTGCTGCAAATGTTTTCAGTTATAACATAATTAATAATCTTTAGGCAACCCCAAAATGTTAATAAATAAAATAAAAAATACACTGATATGCCAAAAGTTATGGGATAGCTGTATGTAGCTGTATGTACCTTTCCCCACGAAAGGGCTTACAAATACCCACACCTCTATTTACAGCTCTGGATTTTTTTTTTACCAAATTGAAAACCTCTGGAAAATACTCAAGAGGAGGATAGATGATCACAAGCCATCAAACCAAACTGAACTTTTGCACCAGGAGTGGCATAAAGTTATCCAAAAGCAGTGTGTAAAACTGGTGGAGGAGAACATGCCAAGATGCATGAAAACTATGATTAAAAACCAGGGTTATTCCACCAAATATTGATTTCTAAACTCTAAAAACTTGAATATGAATATGAACTTGTTTGAGGTCTGAAAACTTTTTTTGTTATTTCAGCCATTTCTCATTTTCTTCAAATAAATGCTCTAAATGACAATAATCTTATTTGTAATTTAGGAGATATGTTGTTAGTAGTTTATAGAATAAAACAACAGTGTTCATTTTACACAAACATATGTATACCTATAAATAGCAAAATCTGAGAGACAGATTCAGAAACTGAAGAGGTCTCTTAATTTTGTCATATTTTGTATAATTTTAAATATATATATATATATTATTTTTTTGAGTGGGACTGAACACTGATTAGTTTACTCATGGCAAAGCAACAGGAACTACTGCAGAGTTAGAGTGAGTCCTAATATTGAGTGCCGGCTGGGTAGAGCATTGCATTTCCGAAGTTCCATAATGTCTCATGGGTACTAGGAATATGTCATAGCAGGTATCAGCAGCATCTCCTCGACCATGACCAGCAATGTTAATGAATAACAGTGTCAATTTAGAATTACCCATGCCAACCATATCGAAATTACATCCAGATTGAATGCAGGATGCCATACATGCATATCTCACAGGTCAGTGCAGTGTTGTATAGCTTTGATGAGACGTTGCAAAATTAGTAAATAATATAAATTCTTATCATTTTTACTGAATCACCTTTAGCTATTTTCAATCATAATGTACCTAAAACATCTTTAAATATGAACTGAAATCTATAAAGTTGTAGAGTAATAGCATTTATGCATGTTTTTACTTTAATAAAATGATTTTATTCCACTGGAAAATGAACAGTATGAACAGTAGTGTAAACAGTGAACTCCCCTGTATAAACAGAATTAATTTACATAGTGCTTAGCTTCAATTTAACCATCAGTGCCTCAAAGAAAAAGTTAAATCATGGACATGAGAGGAACAAAGACACTATGGTACTGGTATATACTTACAGTGTCCGTTGCCAAAGTGGAGTCTCTTTTCGTCAGGGTGTTTGGATTTGCTGTATCCACAAAACCTGCCAATCAGAGTGTTGAAAGGCAGTAATTACCGTCAAAGACTTTTGCGTGAGCCTGCAGCTACCCTACACTGCGCTGGAGAACATCTAATGACTAAATAAGACCAAAGTTAGAGCCAAGCAGGACCTGGCTGTTTTGCTTTGCTATGAGGCAGAACAGTATTTTGGGGTCTTATAATAAGCCAGAGATTTATGCACTCTTTCAACAGTGCCGTCTGCCAAGATCAGCCCCTCTGCATGACTTGACACTCTAGCTCTTACTGTGCCCGTTACACTAAGTAAAGCAAAGGCAGGAAAAAATAATACAGCTTCTGCCAAGTGAATCACCCAGAACTATATGTAGGCAGTTGACATGCAGGGGCATGATCCTCTCTGTGCACATCTTCATTCAGGGAAAGGGAGGGGGGGTGTGGGGAGGGACATGTATAATAAGGAAGTGACAGCTTCAAGACGATCACACTTAAGCCTTGTGAAGCTGTTGTCTGAGTGATAGACGGACCTGCCAATCAGAATGTAGAGCACCACCGTGAGAAGGATGATGGCCACGGCAGAAGAGATGGCAATCAGCACCACCTGACTGTTCTCGCTGGAGATGGAGAAAGCTGTGTGAGAGAACATGAAAAAAAGAAAGAAAGAGAAAAGAATTAGGAACAAGTATTGCAAGTATTGAAAATATGATGTGTTTTATCGCTGTCAAGCAAAATAATTGCATTTCCAAAAATTTTATGTTACAAACTTTCAGTGAAAGTCAATTTAAAATATAAAAATATAAAAAATAAAATTAAAAAATATATTTTATAACATATGCTGGTTATTTTATCAGAAAATGTTGACCCTATATAAAGAACCATCAGATACAAACTATACTAAAAAGTGAAAACCAAAAGAAGCTACAAAGTTTTTTGCATTTTCCACTTTTTCACATTCCTTTATATTGTGTCAAAATCTAGAATGGGCGGACCAATAGAAATGCTCCAAAATGCATGTAACAAAAACTGACAAGTTTTAAAGGTGCTATATTATTGTTTTAGTAAGATACACGTCCTTTAGTAATGTTTTTGAGTGTTTATCTGGTGTATATACTGTACACATACAGCTCTGAAAAAAAAAAATAGGAGACCACTTTCTTTAATTTTCCCAAATTATAAACACCTCTGGAATATAATCAAGAGGAAGATGGATGATCACAAGCCATCAAACCAAACTGAACTGTTGAATTTTTGCACCAAGAGTGGAATACAGTTATCCAAGAGCAGTGTGTAAGACTGGTGGAGGAGAAGATGCCAAGATGTATGAAAACTGTGATTAAAAAACAGGTTTATTCCACCAAATATTGACTTCTGAACTCTTAAAACTTCATAATATGAACTTGTTTTCTTTGCATTATTTGAGGTCTAAAAGCTCTGCATCTTTTTTGTTATTTCAGCCATTTTTTATTTTGTGCAAATAAATTACAGTTTTTTATTTGGAATTTTGTTAGAAATGTTGTCGGTATGTTATAGAATAAAACAATAATGTTTATTTTAATAAAACATATACCTATAAATAGCAAAATCAGAGAAACTGATTCAGAAACTGAAGTGGTCTCTTAATTCTTTGCAGAGCTGTATAAAATATATGCCATATAGTCATATCCTGATGTATCAGTAAGTATACACTGTATATCATCGCTGTCCAAAAAAATCTCCATTTTTGTCAATTTTTAGTTTACTACATAATTTGAACAGACAAACTGTACTTAAAATGTATGAATGGACCAATAGAAATACTTCAAACTAACCTAAAAAAACTCTTTTTACATTGACCTCCATTGAAAGTATAGAAGTTTTTTTTCTCTCTCCTGTAAAGATGCTATTTTGGAGATACTTGTTTTTCATTGGACAGCCACAAAGTAGACACTGTCTAAAAGAAACAAATCATTACTAATTGTAATGAAAATGAGTCAGATAATCAAACCACATTAAAAGTCTCTAAAGATCTTTCTTTAGAGGAAATAAATAGGCTAACAGAGCACAGATGTGTTCTTGACATTATGAACAAAGAGCAGCATGTGAGAGTTTTCTTTTTGCAGTTAAATGCCAGGTTTAGTAACACTCGATTTAAGCACTACATCTAGGGCAAAAATATAGAAGTAGAGTTTAGAACACATCTGTCACCATGATGATTCCTTCGCTCATCTACTTCTGACAAATAATGATCAATTCATGTAATGAGCACATCATATTTACTCCAAAGAAGCAATAAATTCTTTAAACGACTTCTGACAAACCACTAGACGTGAACTAAAGAGAAGGAAAATCTGGTGACTGAGAGGCAGGAACCCGAATTTAGAGCTGTTTCTGCCCAGATTAACAGATGAATAATGAGAGCTATCATCTCAGGAGGTCTACGCCATCATTTCACATTTTTTACATTTGCTATGCATATGGAGGCCTATGGAGGCATGACCAGCTCTGTAACCTGTGGAGAAGAAAGCGCCTGCCGGCTGCACTGTATCATTCCATTCCATGACTGCGCATTGATTTCCTATAAATGTTTAATTAGGAAGAAGGGCATGGAGAAAAAAAAAGAGTGGTTCTGCTCTGAAAACAGATATACAGTATATCAAGCGCACACACTACCTTTAAGTGCACATGGTTTAATGCTACAGTAATGATGGAACCTTCCTGCCATTAATTCTGACACAGTCTGAGAGGCATCTAAGATTGGGATGTAACTGAATACACAGGTGTGTGTATTTAATATTAAAACTGTGTACTATTACAAAAACGCTTAGTACAGGGGTGTCCAAACTACGGAGGTATTTTAGAAATAGAATGAAATTTGGCCCGCTGTTAAGCAAGTTTTTATAATGTGAGATTCAAAGTTTGAACGCTAGGTGTCAGAAACGGGCCAAAGAGTCTAAAAGCAGAGAGAGTGAAGTTCTAGCGCAGAAAAACGGGCCAAAGAGTCTAAAAGTGGAGAGAGTGTGCGTTCCTAGCACAGAAAACGGGCCAAAGAGTCTTAAAGCGGAGAGTGCGCATTTCTAGCGCATAAAAACGGGCCAAAGAGTCTAAAAGTGGAGAGAGTGCGCGTTCCTAGCACAGAAAACGGGCCAAAGAGTCTTAAAGCGGAGAGAGTGCGCATTTCTAGCGCATAAAAACGGGCCAAAGAGTCTAAAAGCGGACAGAGTGCGCATTTCTAGCGCAGAAAAACGGGCCACCCCTGGACACCCAAAACCACTACTTTTAAGGGCATTTTCACAACTGTAGTTGGTTTCTATGGTCCGAATTAGTTGATGAGTTTGTTTATTTGGAGCGTTTTCTTCTTTGGTTTGGTTTGGTTTCACACAGGCACAAAACCTAATAACCAATAAACCACGTGAGCACTTTGTGTCCTCTGATTGGTCAGAGCTGTCTGGCGCAGGAGCAAGAAAGTAAATAGAGCGAGAAAATTCTATGTTCCAGCGTGTATATCTGTTTAAAGCAGTTTAAAGCTTTCAAACACAGTGTTTGGATATGTAGCGCAGATGTCCGTGTAGTTGTGTGGCTGTGAATGAAGCACAGGATACAAACCAGAGTCCGTTTTAACCAGACCAAATTGTGCTGGTGTGAAAAGACCAAGTGTATCTTAGTGAATATACTGCATCTACCTGAGTATTATGCGTATTAAGTATATGGGTATCCATATTAGCTTTTGCTTTTCAGTAGTTTTTGCTGTCAGTATCTAAGCTACCAGGTACATTTAGTCTCTAGTCTATTCCCACTAAATGATTGGACAGCAAGGATTTTTTGAAACTTTCTCTGCAAAATGCCGTAAAAGTAAACATAATAATAAAAAAAGAAAGGCAAAATGGTACAATGGTGTAATGGTACACAAATATTACAGTTTGGTGAAAAGTTGTTGAAAATGCAAAATATTGTTAAAACAATCAAATCAAAAGGGAGAGAGAAAACAGAGAGAAAGAGAATGAGAGAGAGAGAGAGAGAGAGAGAGAGAGAGAGAGAGGGGCTGTAGGGACACACAAGACTATAGCTATTATAGTAATACATCTTAACGCTAAATTTAATACAATACTATGCACAGCTTAAGGTTTCATATCACTTCTTGTCATAAATGTATAAAAAAGTTCACATTAATATCTTAAATAATATAATAATAATAATAATGCTTTCATTATTCAACATTTTAATATTAATCGATGCATGAAATCTTTTTTTCAATTTTTTTTAGATCAAATACAGCTTTAAAACGTCTTCTAAAACTGGAGGTAATTATAGAGGCAAAGTGATATGATCTAAAAAAAGTTCTTAACTTTCAGGTAATCTAACGGAATAGCAGAATATAATACATAGATAATTATAGATAATATATTTGGTGAAGCTTATTTTGATCAATTGATCGAATAAAATAGGAAAAAAAAACAACACACTAAAATAATGTGTTTGACAGGCATTATTATCTGATATTTAAGAACCAAAGTAAACCGTATGTTAGTTTGGGTTTGCAAGTCTTTAAACTAAAATAAATTGGCCCAAAATGAGCATGCATTTTGGGACATATATAAGTCAACACATATGCAAACTCTTCACCATTTGAAGGAAAAAATAATAACTTGTGGGTAATGTGAGTCTATCCTTAAAAAAAAAAAATCCCAATCTTAGTACTATTCTGAATGCTGGGAAAAATGTGTGTGTGTGTAAAAAGAGCCCTTAATAAATCCCCACTGGAACAGTGCAGAGATGATGGGAAGCTTGTTAGTGCTTACAATCCGGGCTGGTCTCGAACTCAAACTTGCGGCTGCTGCTGCCGTAGCCGGCGGCGGTGCGTGCTCTGATCTGCAGCAGGTAACTGGTGTCTGGTTTCAGGCCGTTCAGAGTCACATTGGTGCCCTTGGATCTCAGGATGGTGTAGCTGGTCTCTTGTTCCTGCTGCAGGAAACAAAGAAGACAGAAAAAAAAGAGGGAGAAAGAGAGAAAAAGAGAGATTAACATCAGAGAGATAGCTAAGCACACAGCTCAGATGAGCAAGTTTAGTTTTAATCAGAGCAGATTGTCTCATACAGAGCACCTGCCCAAGACTATTTGTGTAGGTGACGGGGGCTAGTCGGTCAGTCCCCCTCGGGCTGAAAAAAAAAAAAAAAAAAAGTGTGCGTTTATAATCAGACGCGTCGCAGACTGCTGGGGACGGTGCCAACTCGGCTTGATAAATTGCCACCTTTATTTTTATGGCTTTTCTAAAGATCTCTCTGGTACAATGATCCACTCTACCATGCTTTAAAACAAAAAAGGGAAAAATTACAGCGGATTTATGGGCCGTCTTTGCTTTCAACCCATTGTTTCCAGATGTGCCTCTGATGGGGTAAAGAGGAGAGCAGCAGAATGAACAGGGTGTGGAGCATTAAGCCATTTACTGTAGGGATTTCGGCAAAGAAGGATTTCCTGAAAACAACAGGATCCCTCAAACTTCATCCCCCATAGTTGCCCTAATCACCCATCTGCCTCAGGCCCAGGGAGTGTCATGACAGACTGGGATTCAAACTAAGTCTTTGGTATCTCGTGACATCTTTAGACATCTTTATAAAGCAAGTTCACATGCCCCCAGTATTGTAATTATTCTCTCTCTCTCCCTCTCTCTCTATATATACAGTAAATATAAGGGTGTAGAGGGATGTCTGTATAGGAATACAGGGATATCATATGAATCTACCCACTGATTGATAAGATATAAAGTAGTACACAGCAAAAAGGCAAGTGTTACCAGATGTCAAGAATGATCGAGTTACTGTGCACATTGTTTCCTGCTGGAAGAAACCTTTCTTTAGAATGGTAACATATAAAAACAGACAAGAAACATTCTCAAATGATTTTAGTATAAGTATAATAGAACTGTACTATAACATAATTTTTGTAATTGTGGAAATTGTGGAAAATGTAATTATGGACCAGTATACAAGTTAGGTCCGACCCAGCAATGTTATAGGCTAAGAGGTGTTCTATAAATGTTGTTATCAGCTGGTAATGCACTCTAACCGAAGTTCTCCATGAATTACTCCGCCACATACAGGTAACCTAGCAATGATGCAGCGCTTACAAGCCAAACAGCTCAGCTACAAACAGAGCAGCACTGAAACTATTTTAACTCACGAAGTGTTCATAACCAAATAGATTGCATTTTCTCAGTCTCTTAAACTCAGAATCTTTCAATAAACAGCGATAATTTAACTGTGGTATAATCGAAAAAATTCACTCAAGGTTTGTGCTATAACATGTAATACGCAGTGTATTATTGCTTAATTATTATAGCATTTTTACTATAGTAAATTAGAGAAAAAAAGACATAGATGTAAACTTGTATACAGATACAGAATAAATAAATAAATAAATATATATATATATATATATATATATATATATATATATTAAACAGATAATGAACAGTAGGGGTGCAATGAACAGTTTACTAAAATTGATGACTTATCAGTTGATTAGTTGTTTAGAATTCATCATGCATGTTTCTCACTGTCACACAGCCCAGACACGTGACAGACACCCACGGATACCAAATACACAGTTTATTAATAAAGGTGCTAAGCTTATAAGAGTAATACAGGCCAATAGCAGGGTCAAATACAACATGGCAGCAAATAAAATTAACATTCCAGAGCGTAGTCAGGCAAAACAGGGTCATACACGGAAAATCCAGCAGAAAAGAGCCAAGGCAAAAGAGTAGTCAAAAATACAAAAATAAGTCGGTAACGGAAACAAACAATAATGAAGGCAAGGAGAAAAAAACAGTAGCCGAAAAAACAAAAAAAGGTCAGTGACACATCTCATAAACTCGTATATTACTAAGAACCTACTTTTGAGCACCACTACACTGGCTTATTCAAACGTAATTTACACATTCTAAATGTAATTTAGAATGCAGCATAAAAGCAACTGATATGAATGCAGACGTAACTAATTCTATATACTTTCAAACTGAAAACTAAAAATATTTGAATACATACTTAAGTATAAGCAGCTAAAAATCATAGTCTAATAATAAAAAAAAAGATTTAAAACTAAGTTTAAAAAAAACATACAGAAGCAGATCTCAAAAACTCATATATTACTAAGAACCCACTTTTGAGTACCACTACACTGGCTATTCAAATGTAATTTACACATTCTAAATGTAATTAATACGTACAAGTATAACAGTAAAAAGTAAAAGCATAAGTAATTAATATGAATAAAGACTAAACTAATTCTATATGCTTTCAAACTGAAAACTAAAAAGTTTAAATACATACTTTTATAACTTTTATTCTTTTCTTTAAAAGGTTTTATACAGTAGCAGAAGTTGCTACTGGCCACTGCATCATCATTTACGCTGCAGGAATTCTCATATAAAACGGAACACATGCAGTATTACTTAGTATTCTCCGCAGACCAAACCAAACATTTTGTCCCAGGACATCAAGACACTTTCCTCTTAATGAAGAGAAGAACCGTTTAAAATCACCAGACTTTACAGAGAAAAGTCTGCCGAATAACGAAGCTCTGAACCTGCAAATGGAGTGCATCAGGTTTTTACGGTTCGTCAGCCACTTTAAAATAAATTCACTGTTGATGTCTGGGAAGACGAAACCAATACCCTGCAGGGTATTGTATGTGTCTTAGTTTAAGTCATAAATCTTTTCACAGGTTGTCAGTGTTCACTGCTCACGACACCACGCGATCCCCTGGAAATCACATGCAGGTGTGTCTAACCTTTTTCCCCCCCCCCCGCTGGAAGTATTCTTACCATATGTCTGAGTTCTACGTCAGCCGCCTCCAGAGGCCCGGGTTTGACAGGGCGTACGATTGTAACTTTTCGACATGTACGCGATTGGTGGAATTTAATATGCTTGTCATGTTCTGCTCTGGCAATCTAAATACTGCAATCTGGGGTTACTGCTTTAGTCTCCACTCGAACAAGACATTGCGTAAATATAAAGTGCATTTTACCCAGCATTCCTTCCTTCCAGGCTTGAGGACAAATAAACACTTTCAAATTAGAGAAAAATTTGCTGTTTCTTTTTTTTACTGTCCTAGATTAATACGATAAAAGAGGAAAATAATCACATAGTATATTTCCCACCATCAGTGCTTTCATTAACCCATTTATGCCCAAATTTTTCCCAGACATGCAAATATGCAAATCATGTGTTATTAGTAACCCTTTGAAATAATCAAGAATTATTTCCTCCAAAAAAATGAGAAAAGTAGATGAAAAAGTGTGTTTTATTACCGGTCACAATTGTGACCGGTGGGATGATATGCGTATTCTCAATGAAAGGTTGCTCAAATAGTTTTTTTTGTTGAAATAAGGGCCTTCTGACAGCAATCACTGAAACAGAATACTTGATCAGGAACTTGGGACTTTCCACACCATAGGAACACTAAGACCCGTGGCAAAATATGTTCAAAATATGTTAACCTTGTTTAATTATTTCAAATACAAATTGCAACAGCATCACTTTAGTGTAACATGTATTGAAACATTTATTTGTAAACATTTTAAATTGTACTTTACTGCAAATCTTTTAATGTTGGTGTAATATTTTAGTACAACATTTACAACTAAATGTAAATTACAGTCAAATACTTCATTCAAAACTTCAGGAACGATGTAAACTGTTGTGTATACTATTAGTAACCAGTGTTGGGCACGTTACTTTGAAAAAGTAATTAGTTATAGTTAGTAGTTACTTCTCCGAAAAGGAAACTGATTTACTAACTGAGTTACTCCACTATAAAAGTAACTAGTTGCCAGTAAAAGTAACTACTGGGTTACTTTTGTTATTTGCCTCCGTAACCCCCCCCCCCCCCCCACCTCCCAGCCCCCACCTTCTCAGAGTGTGTTTCATAAGCCAGATAAACAGAGTGCACAACAGCAAAGACAACAATCATTGCTTAGGCGGTTATCTCATCCTCCCCTCCCTTGTAACTCACACACACAACTCACACACACACACACTTGCATCTTTGTCTGTATGCGCAAAGTTAAAAAAAAAAAAGTTAATTGAGCGTCTAAAGTAACGTGCAGTAACGGGGTGTTGAAAACGATAACAGTAATTAGTTACCGATTACTCCTTACTGAACACCGTCCCTAATTTAACAAAAAATTGATTATAGGCAGGTATACAGTAACGAGGTAGGCACCTGAGCGAAGTGCTTGATTCTGTTCAACAATCAGTCAGACATTGTATTACAGTAACTTAGAAAATAAAGTTACCAGATATGGTAATCCATATCTGACCCATCACTATCACAATCACTTATAATAGCATCTTTCTCATTTTGAGGTATGATAGCAACGTTGCATGCCTAAAATTAGTCATCCTAAAATAAAAATATATATAGGTAAGATGCAACAAGAAATTTGTTTGTATATTTAGTATGTGTGCATCTAGATACAACATTCTATCCCACCGGTCACAATTGTGACTGTTTACATGTTTACTCATTCTGCAAACACACCAAAGACATTTGACTAATTACGAATGCATATATCATAACTAAACAACTTCGAGAGCATGTGTACAAAAATATTTGTTTCTATGTTTATTTTAACATACTTTACCAGCCTTTTATTTGGGAGCTTCGAGGCAGCCATCCTCTTCTCAAGATGCAACCAGGAAGTAAACAGCTCTGGTCATGTGACAATTTACTCAAAACATTTGATACTGCCCACATTTAATTGAAACATTGTAATATTTCAATATTTCCTTATAGAGTATTGGGAAATTAACCAGTAACATTTTTAGAGGCTTATAATTAAAAAAACTTTTTTTGGTCACAATTGTGACCGATGGGTTGAAATGGGTTAAGAGAACTAAAAAAAAAAAGGCACATCTCCTATTTGGGCTAATTCTGCAGAAGCTTTACTGGAAAGACTTGAAAACTGTGTGAACTGGCGTCGGCATGTTTTGAGAAACTCAAATTGTGAGTGATTATGTTGTAAAAACATTTTATGGCATTTTACCTACGATACATACACACATTTTTCCCGCCTAGTAAACCATATACAGTAAACCATATAGAGATTAATCTTAGCACTACAGGCATCTATTCAAGGGATCATTGCGTGACAATTTTTCCTACAAAAGCTGCATTTTCTTTTTTTGTTAGCTATTTGGCGCTGTTTATTTAAATGTACTGTATACAATATTATACAGTGTGAGGGTTACTCTGTTTTAAATGTTAAATCATTTGGGAGATGCTATTTCTTTTTGGAAAAGTCATTTTTTAAAATCAGGACGTCTTTTGTGAGGTTGATGTTTTTGTGTCTTGGTGTTTCTGTGGTCAGCGTGAGTCAGTAAGCCCTGTGAACAGATTTTGGAGGCCCCCTTTCTCTCTCAGTGGGAGTGTTTGTGTGTTTTTTGTGGGAGTGGGGGGCACTCTGTTATCCTCTGCCAGCCTGGATCAAGGAGCATCATAGGTCCTATCATGGGCATGCCTGGCTTTTCCACATGGCAGAGCCGGTTCTGTAGGATTGGGGAACCTCCAGCCATGCGTGCTGAAGCAATGTCCCACTAGGGTGTATAATTAACAGGAATCAATGGGGGAACAGAGTAGATCTGATTGTAAAAGGAGGATACTGTGCCACCCAGGGTCAAATGAAACATGGCAGATTTCGGAGGCCCCGGGGTGTACCTGTGCCAGGCAGTGAAACTTGCCCCAGACGAGCCGCCTTTGCTTGCAAATAAGGAGATTATGGGTGACCCACAGCATTTCACTGGCTGAGATTTGGAGCCTGACTGATCTCACTGAAAGACATTTAACAAAAGCCCTTGGTAGCAAGCGGAGGGGTCAACCACAAAATCGCAAGTTTTCAGCTTTTCTTTTCCGCCTGCAGATTGGATAGCGTTATTAGTTTACCTGATTTAAAAAAAAGTAATAAAAAAAATCCCTTGTTTTAATGTTGAGCTCTCTGAAAAAATTAAATAAATAAAATAAAATATACAGCTCTGGAAAAAAAAACAAAAAAAACCACTTAAAAATTATGAGTTTGTTTGAGTTTGATTTTACCAAAAAGATGGAAGGTGGATGATCACAAGCCATCAAACCAAGCTGAACTGCGTGAATTTTTGCACCAGGAGTGTTGCATAAAGTTATCCAAAAGCAGTGTGTAAGACTAGTGGAGGAGAACATACCAAGACTTAAAACTTTATGAATATGAACTTGTTTTCTTTGCATTATTTGAGTTATTTAATTATTTAATTTCTGCAAATAAATGACAATATTTTTTATTTGGAATTTAGGAGAAATGTTGTCTGTAGTTTATAGAATAAAATTAAATATACATTTTACTCAAACATATACCTATAAATAGCAACCTCACTCACTGTACTGACTGGATCTACAATTCGCCCACTTGCACTTTGCTTATTTGCCCAGCTGTACAGATGTTCTTCTGTAATGTAAACATCATCTGCAACTTTCTTTAAACAATATTTTACATAAACCTACCTCAAGAATTTTTGGATACAACAATATTCCTATGTGTACAGTCCTGATTTTAATTTATTTTATTTCATTTCATTTATCTCTTAGCTTCTATTGCTCTTCAGTGCCTTTATTTATTTAGTACTTTTACTATTTTTTTTATTGTACTTTCTTTCGTAGTGTAATGTTTGACAACAGTCTGTGTAACTCTTACATGTCACTCATGTGTTGCTCTCACCAAGCCAAATTCCTTGTAGGTGTAACATACTTAGCGAAATAAAGAGATTCTGATTCTGATTCTTATTTTTTTCCAGAGCTGTATGTGTATAGAACAGTTCAACAGGTTATTGTAATGACTTCTAATGGTATATTAATCTTAGAGGGATTAAACCTATATATTTATATAAATATTTTACACTATTTAAATGCTGTTTTGCTTTTTAAAAACTGTTCTAAAGTCCAGGGATAAAGAATCTATACACAGCCATGACACTTCGTTAATACCAAGAGCACAAGAGCTTGCTGTCAAACTTCTACTTATGGGACTTTTAAAGTAGACCACACAGGCCAAAAAACTAAAAAAAAAAAAAAAAAACTTTTGGTAAACTGTAAGCTGTAAGATTTTGGCACATAAATCATCCACATTCAGAGTGATTCAGAAATTCTCGTCCTTCCTATGATAAACATTTCTCACTTTCTGTAGACGACAGAAGCCTGTCCGCAACCTGACAGAATTTTATATGTGTGTGAATGTGTGTGTGGTCATACAGTCCAGCCTTTTACCCACCAGACTATGGAATGTTTGTTTCTGCAGAGAGAAATCTGGCCGATTGCCATCGGAGACCAGGCTTTTCTTTCACACCCTCAGAACCCCCGCCAGTTCCAGAGAGGAGACTCCCACAATGTCAGAGCCCACTTAAGTGCCAAGCCCAGCTTATTTCAGCCTTCCCGGCCTGGGGGAGACATTACCCACTTTACGTAGGAGTAAAAGACATCACAGTGCCTGACAGCATGAAAGGGCTCCGCTGAACACTGACCCATAGAAGCTCTCATGGCGGCCCAAAAGAGCAGCACTGATGTGGGGCAACAATGCTCACCCTGCTATTCAGCATATCAAGTGAATCAGGCCTGAATCCCTGTATGCTTCATTAATCATATGGCAGACCTGGAGAGAGGCTGTCTGAACTAGGTCACTCAGGAGAGCCCAGTCTTCTGATTAGTTTTTTTTTTTTTTAGCACATGCAGGCTTAATAGGCAGGTGGAGATAAGATCACTTCATCACATTCCTAAAAATAAGCACAGCTAAACGGTTCTTGGCTTGGATGGATGATTCCAGGAAAAAAAAAAAATAATTGGAATTAAAATTTAAATCATGCAGATTTCTTAAAGATTAAAAAGGTTGCTCACATGCACACCTTTAACTTATTTATTAAATCCATTCATATGCTCTTCAAAAAAAATAAAAGTGGTTCTTTTTTAGGTGCTTTTGCACTAGTGATGTTACAAATCCATAATTAAGCCATGATTTTGTTGTCATGTGACCTCTGAACAATACTTTACGCCAGTCCTGAATTTGTTTACCTCTCTTGTTGGATAACACAGCACTAGAAATCATGCAGACTGTTTGACATCACAGATCAATAACACATTGGCACTTGAGACAGACAGGCACAAAAAACAGTATCAAAAAACAACAGTTTTATATAGCCAGAATTATATTCATTCAACTCTTTATATTAAACCAAGCAAAAATCAGCCCCTAAAAAGCTCTACATTGCTTTCCTTCAATGTCAAACTTAATGTTTAGGGGACTTTCTCCCTTCCCATGTTTGTTCCGAACATTTTAGTTTGATCTTAACCAAATTAACAGGAGTGAAAGGTGCAGAGTAAATTTGAGTCAACCAAAAGAGATGATCTTGGTTTGATAAACTAAACTCTTTATGGTTCAAACTTTCAGAACTATTACAGGAAGCGGATTGGAGTTTATTGTCACCCCTTAAACAATAGAAGAAGAAAAAGAACCAGTATAGTGTCCCGCTTCCTGTGACACACAGTAATCGGAGCACAACAGATCACACTGGTGAAACTTTATCTACAGTAACTTTAGATTAACCCTTGATTCATAAACTTGAAAAATTGAAAATCCGGAAAGATCTGTCCTTTCTTTTTCTTATTTTGGTAAATAACCACAAAAATGACATGATGTGCCACCCAGAAAACGAATAAGACAAATAAGATACAATGCATCTGATCATATAATGAAGAGAGCTGAGGAGTGAGGTTCAAATTTAAATAATGTCAAAAACAAAACAATGACCAGATTTAACAGCATTAAGAGCTTGTCGGACAGTGTGGAAAAAAATAAAATAAATAAATAAATCAACCCCTAAACAGGAGCTCTATATTCAGCAGTGGTTAATGTATGGGAGGTGATTTATTTACTGTAGATCATTTAAAGAAACTATTCAGAGAACATGAAAGCAGCGTGATATAGGCCACAGTATCAGCAGAATACTGATAGACACTTAGTTCTTAGTTCTATTTTTGGTCTGGTTTTTTTTTCTGTTTTTTTCTCGTTTCATTTGTATTACATCCGCTAGCAATTGGTTTTGACTGCCAGCGTACAGTGAGCTGATACGCAGTGAGAGCTGAAATAATTTGACACTTCCACTCAGTAGTTAAAAGGGCCATCAAATAATCCCCGTTCGGCGAGAGAGAGAGAAATCCCAGATTTAAAACTTACACCAGTCAAAACAACGGCCTCGGCAGACGGAAACACGCGTAATGTTATTAAACTAAGCCTCTGTGGATGTGGCTTTTGGAAGCCGAACGTGAACTAATGACCCGAAACATGCCCCCGGTCATGTGGATCTGCACTTTCGATTAAGCCCTCTAATAAGGCCATAGAGAAGGATGAAGACCCAGTTTAAATGCTAATGCCGCGGAGTGTCCTGGGCGGCTAAATCTTAAAAACTGCCCCCACCTTCTCGTAGTATTTGACCTCGTAGTCCAGGATGATACCATTGGGTCTTTCTGGCTCCAGCCAGGACAGTGAGATGCTGTTTCGGGATGTTCTGTCCTTCTTGATGACCGTGACCGGGGATGGAGCTGCGGAGAGAGACAAAATGAAAAGGGAGAGAGAGGGAGAAAGAAGGGGAGAGCGAGAGAGAGCAAGAGAGAGAGGGAGAGAGCGAAAAAGAGGATTAGCTTCTTCCACTCTGCCTGCGACTGCATTACATGCACATTGAGCTGAAGTTCACAGGAAGTTCAGGGGACATTCTGATTCAACTCTTTGCATCCTGTGAATTGGTTCCTGTTGACCTAATTGAGTTTGCTCTCCACTGGGGGCCGGTTTCAAAGTTGGGAAAATTGAGGACATAAAGACGCAATGATGCGGCCGGCAGTAATTTGTTTTATCAGTCGACGGCTAATATGGCTTTGTCACAGCAAAAAAAAAAAAAAAAAGAGGCCACTGCCTGCGCTAGTGCAGAATCGAGCAAGTGAAGAGAAGAGAAGAGAAAAGAGAAAGGAGAAAATAGAAAAGAGAGAGAGCGTCGACAACTTTTTCAATCTTTTAAAGGCAATGGGCTCCAAACATCAGTCTCTCATATGTCTCCGTGCTCTAGCACTTCACATGGTCTCAATCTGTGATCATAATTCAAGTCAGAGTTCTGCGCCTCCCTTCTCCTCCTGCCTGCCTGCCTGCATCGCTCGCTCGCTTTCTTTTTTCAATTTTACAACTCTGTAATTGCAAGGCGGCAAGGAGGCCATGAAGGCATCTGACTGGCCCGTGTTTTAATTTTATTAGACCACAGGAAAAAACATGTTGTTCTTTGAAATGTTCAAGCTTTTCTTGATTGTGATTATACAGATTGAAATGCCTCTTACACCCCCCCCCCCCCCCACCCTCGTTGGAAACTTTTTTTCCTTTTTTTTTTTTTTAATCCCGTTAATGAATCCAGATGGAAACAGTCTGGTCCTGGTTGCACTCCTACACAGTATTCTGATAAGGTATTATTGAAGTTTTATAGAGACCACAGTTTACAGTAGGTAAGATTTATGGTGTATGGACTGTTTGGCTGAAATTTGATGCTGTGTATGGTTACCAGCTTTCAGCTTGACTTTTTTTTTTATCGTGAGTATAAAGAACAACATATAGAGAGCAGTCCAGGAAAAAAAAAAGAAAAAGAAGAAAAACTGTGGCAACACTCCTAAAAATGTGCCAAAAATGAGGAAAGCCTATGTAAGCAACTGGAGGAATATTCCGTTACAAAATTACAAAGACGAAACCGCTTTACCGCCTTAAGTTTCAGCTACAACCCACAACCTGCAGTGGATTAAAACCAGATTACAAATCGCTGGTTTTTCGCTGGTTTTACAGGTGCGGCTAGCTTCAGCATTGCTTCAGCACTGCTTCAGCACTTTGTTGCGCGAGAGCTCCAGACATAAACATTTGTAAATGATCTTGGTGAAACGCAGGCAAGGTAATGACAATCTGCAGATCACTCGGCCACCAAATGTCCTCCACATGGCTTGGAGAACTGGGCTGTGGGAAAGAGAAGAAGAAGAAAACGAGTCCGAGTATATGAGTATAGATGCATCTGGGACTTCTTGCATGGACCTTTCTTTTCCCCCAGCTCATTTTACTCCCATATATGGCAGGGAGAGAATCTGGCAGCCAGAAAACAACAACAACAAAAAAACGTATTTACAGAATTCTTCATCTTCCTACCTCAGGGGTGTCCAAACTACAGCCCGTGGGCCATTTGCGGCCCGTTTCCTTTTTTGGAGCGGCCCGCGAGGTGAGAGTGCGCATTTCAAGCGCAGAAAAACAGGCCAAAGAGTCTAAAAGCGGAGAGGGAGTGCATTTCTAGCGCAGAAAAACGGGCCAAAGAGTCTAAAAGCGGAGAGGGTGCGCATTTCTAGCGCAGAAAAACGGGCCAAAGAGTCTAAAAGCGGAGAGGGTGCGCATTTCAAGTGCAGAAAAACGGGCCAAAGAGTCTAAAAGCGGAGAGGGTGCGCATTTCTAGCGCAGAAAAACGGGCCAAAGAGTCTAAAAGCGGAGAGGGAGTGCATTTCTAATGCAGAAAAGCGGGCCAAAGAGTCTAAAAGCGGAGAGGGTGCGCATTTCTAGCGCAGAAAAACGGGCCAAAGAGTCTAAAAGCAGAGAGGGTGCGTATTTCTAGCACAGAAAAACGGTCCAAAGAGTCTAAAAGCGGAGAGGGTGCGCATTTCTAGCGCAGAAAAACGGGCCAAAGAGTCTAAAAGCGGAGAGGGAGTGCATTTCTAGCGCCGAAGCGGGCCAAAGAGTCTAAAAGCGGAGAGGGTGCGCATTTCTAGCGCAGAAAAACGGGCCAAAGAGTCTAAAAGCGGAGAGGGAGTGCATTTCTAGCGCAGAAAAGCGGGCCAAAGAGTCTAAAAGCGGAGAGGGTGCGCATTTCTAGCGCAGAAAAACGGGCCAAAGAGTCTAAAAGCAGAGAGGGTGCGTATTTCTAGCGCAGAAAAGCGGGGCAAAAGAGTCTAAAAGCGAAGAGAGTGTGCATTTCTAGTGCAGAAAAACGGGGCAAAAGAGTCTAAAAGCGGAGAGAGTGCGCATTTGTAGCTCAGAAAAACGGGGCAAAAGAGTCTAAAAGTGGAGAGAGTGCGCATTTCTAGCGCAAAAAATCGGGCCAAAGAGTCTAAAAGCGGAGAGAGTGCACATTTCTAGCGGAGAAAAACGAGTCTAAAAGTTGCCGTAATTAAGGAGTTTTATATTAAGAGACATCATGAAATTAAACATCAATTTGAAAAATCTTAGTTTACACAACACTGTCAAAGATAAAGATAGTAAGTCAAGTAAAATGGTGTGTAAATGAAATAATCAGGAAATGGTATTATTTAAAGTGGTATATTTCATTATTTGTTTTATTACAGAGTGTGGCCCGGGACTTCAAATATATTTCTCCTTCTGGCCCCCAACAAAAAAGTTTAGACTCCCCTGTCCTACCTTATCCTGCACAGTCCAGTCGAGACTAAATAACTATACAAAAGAAAAAAAAGAAAGACAAAAGACATTCAGCTCCGGCTCTCCTATTGTTATTATCAGCTTTGTTGAAAAACCTACTTCCTGTCCTGGCAGCGACGAGCAGGAGGCCGTGTTTTGTCTGACAACACCCTGTCGAAACGGCGGTACACAAACGTTTTAAAGCTGTTGCAGGCAAAAGAAGAGCACTGTTCTAACACTAAGGACTAAGCTTGCATGTGCTGTCTCCTCTCCCCTGGGCTGCGCCGCACATGCTAGCTAGCTGTGTTTAGACGGAGTGGGATGCTACGTTGACATCCCCGTGAGCCCCTCGTAAATGCACTCCCTGACTGCGAGTGCAGCTGCGGGGAGAGAAGCGCCGGATTTGCCGTTCACACGTCCATCTCCTGCCTCTATTTGCATTTTATAGGACGATAAACGTAGCTAGATTATTTGTCCAAGGGCGAAGGGGTAGAGCTCTGGTGAAAAGGGGGGTTAGGATCTCAATGGTTTTCAGGCTCTGAAGACGAGCCCGAAGATGAAATGGAATACTCATTTGGAGCCACTGTTTACACTGAGAGACGAAAAGCCAGAGAGAAGAGAGCATCTCAGCCAAGCACTGTCTGCAAGTCTGCACTCCGGAGCAAACGCAATCACAATGGAATGAAGTGGAGAAGAGCTTTATAGAGTGAGATATATAGTGTGCGTAAGAATAAAGAGGAGGATGAGGTCGGGCTGATTGTGTGTGTGTATGCATATGTATATACAGCTCTGTAAAAAAAAGACCACTTAAAAATGATGATTTCTTTGATTTTACCAAATTGAAAACCTCTGGAATATAATCAAGAGGAAGATGGATGATCACAAGCCATCAAACCAAGCTGAACTGCTTGAATTTTTGCACCAAGACTGGTGGAGGAGAACATGCTAAGATGCATTTATGAAACTTTATGAATATGAACTTGTTTTCTTTGCATTATTTGAGGTCTGAAAGCTCTGCACCTTCTTTGTTATTTCAGCCATTTCTTATTTTCTGCAAATAAATGCTCTAAATTTTGTCCGTAATTTATAGAATAAAACAAAAGTGTTCATTTTACTTAAACATATACCTATATATACCTATATAAATAGCAAAATCAGAGAAACTGAAGAGATATAAAAACCCAAACCAGGAAAAGTTGATGCTAATAAAAAAATAATTCCACGTTTTTTTATTTTAAATTAATCATGTGACAAAATTGACAGAGCCTGATGATGCATTTACAGTTTTATTTAGTAATATAACACAAATAGGCTTACTGTAGAGTTCAGAAGGTGGAGTTTATATTCATAAAGATTAAAGAGATAAAGATTTAACAGTTCAGAAATCAATATTTGGTGGAATAATCCTGTTTTTTAATCACAGTTTTCATGCATCTTGGCATGTTCTCCTCCACCAGTCTTACACACTGCTTTTGGACAATGTTATGCCACTCCTGGAGCAGAAATCCACAAAAATCAGGGCAGTTCAGCCTGGTTTGATGGCTTGTGATCATCCATCTTCCTCTTGATTATATTCTAGAGGTTTTCAATTTGGTAAAATCAAAGAAACTCATCATTTTTAAGTGGTCTCTTATTTTTTTACAGAGCTGCAAATTACACGAAGTTAATCACACTAAATATGAAAGATCTCAGGTTTGTATCATTTGCAATAAAATAAAAGCTGAAGTTAAAAATTGTATTCTTTGTATTCTATACTGTCCATACTTTTCTGATCTGATCTATTAAAATAAACATAAAAGCACTATTCAAAATATAAATATATATTTGTTGCTTCATTGTCTTTCAAACTTGGAATGTTTTGCATAAAAAAATACTGGAGTATATATTTTGTTTGCCTATTCGATTGAAGGCCTAAAACCTTTCTCAAAGCATCAGTATCTGGCAGTCCCTCCTTTAATAGATCACAGCTGTGACAATACAAAGAAAGCTAAAACCACACAGAAAAGTAAAACCGGAACACACCGCACTTCAGCTGAAAAAATGCCACTGGAATGATGAGGCAGTGTGCTATAAAATCCAAAAGAGCAATACTTCATTACCATGATTACCATGATGCAATGTTTATTCAGAAACTTCCAATTTATGTGGAAAAATAGCCACGTAAAGCCAACATCAAGGATTCGGGATGATTCATTGCATAATTGTGGAACCACATTCACCACAAGCCTTCTCTTATTGTTATTAAAAACACATCAGCATCTACAGAGCAGGAGCTGATAAAAGATGCACAGATAAAAGATTAGCTTAGCATATCCCCAGCCTCCTCTCCATGACAGTAAGGACTTAACCAAGCTGAACTGCTTGAATTTGTGCACCAGGAGTGGCATAAAGTTATCCAAAAGCAGTGTGTAAGACTGGTGGAGGAGAACATGCCAAGATGCATAAAAACCAGGTGATTAAAACCAGGATTCTACCACTAAATATTGATTTCTGAACTCTTAAAACTTTATGAATATGGACTTGTTTTCTTTGCATTATTTGAGGTCTGAACGCGCTGCTTCTTTTTTGTTATTTCAGCCATTTCTCATTTTTTGTAAATAAATGCTTTAAATGGCAATATTTTTATTTGGAATTTGGAAGACATGTCTGTAGTTTATAGAATATAACTACAATGTTCATTTTACTCAAACATATACCTATAAATAGCAAAATCAGAGAAACTGATTCAGAAACTGAAGTGGTCTCTTCATTTTTTCCAGAGCTATACATTGGCTGTTGCCTATATACATATTTATAAATTAAAGAAAGACTATAATTTTAGAAACAAATTTAGTACTTATTTGCCTTCTGTACCAACTGTACACAAACAATAAGATTAAACGTGCCTCCTCTCTATGACAGTAAATATTTTACCAAGCTAAACTGCTTGAATTTTTGCACCAGGAGTGGCATAAAGCTATCCAAAAGCAGTGTGTAAGACTGGTGGAGGAGAAAAAATTGTTTTTCACATTTTTTAGTTTCACTTTAATTTCATTGACTTGGTCCTCACATAGGCTGTTCATAGCTTTAACCCCTATGTTTGTAATTTAACAGGTTAAATAAAAATAGCTCTTTAGCAACTAGTAAAAATAAATAAATAAGAGCTTAAATCAATTAATTTTAATGCAGCTTGGACAGAAAATGAGCCACCTAAAGCCACTAACAAGGACTCAGAACCACATTTACCACAAGCCTTCTTTTATTGTTATTTAAAAAAAAAAATGCATCAGAATCTACAGAGCGGGAGCTGATAGTGCACAGATAAAAGATTAGCTTAGCATATCCCCAGCCCCTTCTCCATGACAGTAAGGATTTTTAATCAAGCTAAACTGCTTGAATTTTTGCACCAGGAGTGGCATAAAGTTATCCAAAAGCAGTGTGTAAGACTGGTGGAGGAGAACTGGTGGAGGAGAAAAAATTGTTTTTCACATTTTTGGTTTCATTTTAATTGAATTGAGCTGGTCCTCACATAGGCTGTTCATAGCTTTAACCCCTATGTTTGTAATTTAACAGGTTAAATAAAACAATAGCTCTTTAGCAACTAGTAAAAATAAAAAAAATGTGCTTAAATCAATGAGTTTGAATGTAGCTTGTGTAACAGAGTTAGAATTACCAGATAATATAATTAGTGAGTTTCACCAAAATTGCTCTACTATTATAAAAATGGGTAAAAAAGTCTAAAAAGTTCATTTTTTTGTGAAAGTTTATATTTTTGTAAAAAAGGTTAAATATATTTTTGGGAGCTTTTCATTTCTTGCTTTGACGTCCCTGCAGGCTGTGTCCCTCTGCTGCTGCCGTACCTCCATCAGACAAGTGAGAGCTCTGAGATGGATGGTTCGTAGCTGCTGCAGTTTCTCTCTAAAATATATATTTTCTAATCTTTATCTAGTTAAAAACTTAAAAAAACACTGTTCTATAACTTTATAAAAATATCTAGTGCTCTATTTATTATAAAGTTTTGATAAAAAATGTTAACTTTATCGAGTTTAGTCTAGACATGTGCTCCGCACGTGCGGGCCGCATTATATAACTCATGTCTCTAAAGTAAAATGTGAATTAAGCTAATCCCTTTTTATCTTATTTTACTTTTTACAACCTCAGTGTGCTATACCTGCAGCCGTTCATTGCAAGACGTGAAGGATTATGTCACATCTGGTGCTGTTAGCTCCTCTGTTTCTCACACACCCAGCTCTGACAGAGGTTCTCAGTCTAACAACTACATTACCCAGAACGCACCACCCGCTGACACGCACACACCCAGTCACACGTCACCTCACCTGCTCCAACCAGGAAGCCCCGAATATTAGTCTGGCACTATTTAAGGACACCTCTCACACACTTCTGTGCCGGGTATTGTTGGATTTTCCTCATTACTAAGCGTTACTCTCTATTGTCTCTGTTATCTTCGTGTATGACCTTGTTTTGTTTTTTCTCGACGCCGATTTTTGGATTATCTCTGATTGTGGATATTTTTGTGTATGACCTGGACTGTTTCACGTTTTTCGATTTTGGATTACCTCTGATGTTGGCCTGCTTGTGTTTGAACTCTGGACTGTATCTCACTCATGGTATGGTTATCCCTACGTTGCTTCTGTTTACCGGTGCTCTAACTTTGTTTGTACGACTACCCTTTTTTCTGCCTGCTATTTTAATAAACAACCCGTTTTACTGCATCTGCGAGTGTCTGTATTCTGTGCACACCATGACAGATTATTTGATTTAATCTGTTTCAGGTATGTTGCTCCCTAGACTTTCCCTCCAAAGATGTTCTTTGAATATTTCTAAATATGTTATTAATTAATTAATTTTTCTAATGCTGTTGTGCTATAAGATAAAAAAATGCTTTCCTCTGTAAATTTTTGAATGTTTTTATGAGAAAAACAAGCTATACGATCACGTACCTGTTATGTTAAAATACTGTTTTAAAAAAAAAGAACACTCAGACAAGTGAGAGCTCTGAGATGGATGAATAAACAGAATGGAAAGCAGCACTGGTCTGAGACTCATTTACTGACCAAACAGTGGTCGTTACACTTGGACAGAAAATGAGCCACGTAAAGCCAATAACAAGAATTCAGAACCACATTTACCACAAGCCTTCTCTTATTGTTACGAAAAAAAAAAACAAAAAAAACACATCAGCATCTACAGAGCGGGAGCTGATAGTGCACAGATAAAAGATTAGCTTAGCATATCCCCAGCCTCCTCTTTATGACAGTAAGGATTTCACAAGCTTTAGAACAAAGTCCACTGCCCCCTGTGGGGAAAAGGGTGCAAAACTATCAATCCTTAGCCTTTGATCTACAGTAGTCCTCTGCCTACTATTTTATGACACTGAACTCCAGAGCCTATAAGCTCAGCTCTAAAGCCTGCGCTAAATCACCCGCCGGGTCCCGCACCTATAACTTTAAAGACAGAGCAGGACTGACAGCGGAGACCGAAGCCCGGGCCCCACAAGACCCAGAGAACACAGGCGCTCATCTTCACAGAGGGAACCGTAGTGAAATGGAAGGCAGATGATGCCTCATTCAGCCCTGTGTAACCTGAGGAGTCGTGACCTTCAGAGAGCCAGACTGGACTGCAGCACCTGCAGACAGACATGTGCGCAGACAGCTCTGCAAGCACAAGAGACACCAGAACAGAGAGGATCAAAAAAAAAAAAAAAAAAACAGGTTTGTTGAGATATTAAACGCCTCTTTTCTTCTCTCCAAATGAAATGTTGAGCTTTGCTGCACATCGCTGCCAAGGAATTGATTTGTCTTTATGAATATGTTGCTACCAATCCTGCAGGGACACACAGACACGACAGTGATGCTCAAACCTGAATTATTTTCCTATTTAAAAAAAAAAAGTTTTGTTTTTTACTTACTTTTGCTGTTTGTTAGTAGTTTGTTCCATCCATTTTTATAAAGTGGCATCAGAACAATATTATGTGATCAATTTTGATTAACCCTCCTGTAGAGCTGGGCGATATGGCCCCCCCAAAAAAATCTTCGTTTTCTTTTTCTTTTTTTTTTTATCCGATTTTCAATTTAAAACATTTTTTTTCAAATTAAAGATGATAAAGAAAATTGTTAAAAACTAGTTTTAATTTTTTTAGTTTTCACTTCTTTATTTATTTAGTTTTCACTTGCTCTATAAAATGAGATGATCTTTTCTCATGAATATGCAAAAAATCATAAACTGTAGTGCATACAGAACCAATCCACGGTTGGAAGATGTGTCTGGGACAGTTGCTTATTTTACCGGAAGGGAGGGCGGGGCTAAGCTCAGTCTGAAGTACAGGAGCCCACAGGGGAGCGTCAGTGGTGAAAATTAAAACTCAGAGAAAATCGATTTTCATAAAAACACATTGTCCTTAACTGTAAATTCGAATTAATCGATAAAATCGATTAATCGCCCAGCTCTACCCTCCTGTTATGTTATGTGTCAAATTGACCTGTTTTAATGTTTGAAGATCTAGGAAAAATAGTTACAAATATTTTTTCAGTATAAAACAAAAACTAAAACATTGCAAAAACTAAAACAAATTTGCAATGTTAAGTTTCAATGTTATGTAAAACAATTGTGTTTTTTTTTATGTTGGTCTTTCAAAAGTAATAAAGTGAAACTGAGTGAATTATCCTAATTGAACCATTGCCTGTTACAGGTAAGCAGCACCATTGCAGTAAATATTAATAGAGTTAGAGTTAGAAATTAAATATTTACACTGCTTGTTAGGATTTTTTTGGTTTCAGATATCTTTTTGATAATTAAACATGCACCGGGTCAAACTGACCTGGGAACACCATTGCTATTCCTCATAAATGAACATAACAGGACGGTTAATCATATATATATTTTTCTCCTTAAGACCTGGATGTTAAAATGTCGATTGGTGGTGTCAATCGCATAAAAAACAACTGTATTAATCACAACAATACTATTATAATAGAGTAATATTAGTGTAATAATAGTGTAGTGTGGTATGCCTGACAAACAGACTACAGCTACCTGTCTCAGGATAGATTTGATGTTTTTTTAATGTGCTGAGTAAAAGTTTAACGGAGAGCGAGGAACAACAAGCACGAGGATGTCTGGTCACGGAAGCTTTTTTAACGGAGGAAATGAGAGCTAATGTAGTGAAGCTCAAACAGCTACTCCATGTTCCAGCTTTAACAATTTTTTAAACGGTTAAACTGCTGGATTAAGCCGGGTACCAGAGAGGAAACATGCTGAATCAACAGAAACAGCAACTATGTGTGTAAGTGTGTGTAAAAGAAAGTGTGAAAAAAAGAGAGAGAAAAAAAAGAATGAGGCACTCAAATAGCGTTGCAGTGTTTACATTAGGGATGCACCGATGTGGGAATTCTGGGCCGGTGCCGATATCCAATATTACACATGTATGTACTGGCTGATGCCGATACACATATCTATACAGGGTTCATACACTTTTTAACCAATAAATTTTCATGACTTTTCCATTCCTTCAAGGCAAATTTTCATAGGATTTTTTTTGCCTTCAGGAACTCCACCCTCTTTCACTAGGTCTGCCTGACAACAGAGCGATCTATATTCTGATTGGCTCAACGAGAGTACATTATAATATACAGCCGATGGATTGGCAAGCGTGAGAAATACCATGTGTGGCGTGTGAACTCGCTGAGGCGCGTGTGTCACACGCTCAAAGCGTGAGACTTCAGAACACTGAATATATAAACATTTCTTTAAGCTATGTTAACACACAATCTTCAATAATAAAATGTGTGTTAAATCCTCCATCGTGTAGGGCTAAATAACCGAATGTTTGTTAGCTCAAAACAGCTTTTCTCAGTCGACAGGTGAAGAAAAGATCTGTAGAGCAAATCTCCATGACTTTTCTTGTCTAAAACTTTCTGGTTATTTAGATTTTTTCCAAAACCAGGCCTGGAAATTGCTATTTTGAAATTCCACGAGTTTTCCAGGTATTTTGTGACCTTATGAACCCTGTTTAAAACTTACAGAAAAACTAGAACTGTAGAAAAAAATTAGTAGTAGTTTTTGCCTTACATTTTAGCTTTCAATTTGTACGATTTGTAAAAAAAAAAAAAAACGTGTCTTTTTAGAAATTGGTTTTCACATTTTTGGTTTCAAATTAATTTAACTAGTCCTTATATAGGCTTAAACCCTGTAAACCAGAAGTGCAAACCTCTTAGCACAACTTCAAAGCCTCTTTATTAATATTATTATTATTATTATTATTATTATTATTATTACTATTTTAGATGTGGCCTCTCTTAAGACTGCCAGATTAGCTTTAAAGAAAAAGTTCTGTCTTAAAACGAAAGTGAGCAGGGCTTTGTATTGACAAGAACTTGGTGAAATTATTCTTTTTAACTTTCAACCAACTGTAAGCAAACAGTAAAATGACAGATGCCTCTTTAGAAATAGTTTTTCACATTTTTTGGTTTGGTTGATTTATTCAACTGGCCCTTACTTTTTTTTTTTTTTTACTTTTTTTTTATTTCACAGGTTAAATAAAACAATATATCTTTTGTAACTAGTAAATAAAATGTGCTTAATCAATTAATTTTAATGTAGCTTGTACACTGTTGTCCCATTGCAGTAGCACAGCCATCATCAGGTCCTTTTCCGGCATACAATATATCCATCAGCAAGCATCCTTTGGATATATCTACACAGAGGCTGATGCCAATGATGCTATAAAATAACAATTATTGACCAATAAGATATAATTCTGATATCACTGTTCATCCCTAGTTTACAGTGCTACTGTCACTTAAAAAAATAGTGAATTACGTAAAGATGTTGGGGCCAAACTTGGTCAAATTATTAATTTAAACAATTAACAACTAACATGTAAACTTTACAGATTAATGTTGACAGCATTACTTTTAAACCTACTACTTCTTACTCTCCAGCTCAGGGCTAACTAATCCTGGTCTTATACAGATCTACCAACCTGCACGGTTTACCTCAGCCCCTAATCTCATCTCACACACCTGATCCAGGTAATTAAAAGTCTTCAGGGACATGAAAACCTTCTAGACTCGTGTGTAACGATAATAATGACGGCCTCACCTGCTTGGTTGGTAGTTATGGTGACAGCCGCGAACTGGCGCAGCGCAGGAGCCAGAGAGGAAACTCCGTTCTGCGCCTCGATCTCAAACGTGTAGTTGGTGTGTGCCAGCAGGTCGGCCACAGTCACCGTGGTGTTGGCGAGGCCCGTGGCACGGGGCACGAAGCGCACGGCCCCTCTGCACGGCTCGCACTGTTTAGACCCCCTTAAACAGCGCTTACACAGCACATTAAACGTAATGTCCTTCCTGCCTCCCGTTTCCGCCGGCCAGCTCCAGTCCAGGATCACAGACGTCTCGTTAATGACCGAGATCACGTTCCGAGGAGCAGAGGGAGGACCTGACGGAAAAAAAGGAGGCAGGTGAGGAAAACGCATCAAACGGATCATCATCATCATCATCATGTCAACCCAAAGAAATGCTATTTTTCAAAAGTTACGCTGACATTTTAAGTGTTTTATCAGCAGCATATACAATTCTGAATGTCTCTTAAGACTGTTAGATTTATTTTTACGAAACATTTCTTAAAGGTCTTAAAATGGAGGTGAGCAGGGCTGTGTAGTGACAAGAACCTGGTGAAAGGATTCATATATTGCAAAACTGTAAGCAAGGCAATGTATTGTAATTTTATTTGCATAACATTTTTAGGAAAACTGTCATAGTGAAAAACACACCATGTTGTGCATAAAATCTGATTAAAAATGTTCAGACGCTTCCACTATGATCAGGAGATCGCCGGTTCGAATCCTGTTCAAGTAGCTTGCCATCGGCTACCAGAGCCATGAGAGAGCACAATTGGCCTTGCTCTTGCTCTCTGGGAAGGTATATGGCGCTCTTTCCCCACATCACTCCAAAGGGTGATGCCACTCAGGACAAGGCGTCTGTGAGCTGATGTATCAGAACCGAGTCGCTGCGCTTTACTCCGAGCGCGCTGTGATGTAACTCAGCAACGCAGCATGAGCAGCTTCACACTTATCGGAGGAGACATGCTAGTCTTCACCCTTCTGGTGTTGTGGGATCAGTAGGAGTCTAAATGAGTGGGTTGGGTAACTGGCTGTGTAAATTGGGGAAAAACTGGGAAAAAAAAAACACTTAAAAAAAAATCATAATTATGATCAGAACAGTGGGAACTGAAGAGTTCACCACACTAGCAGCTGAGGTTGGGGTTTAAACCCAGCACAAAATTAACTTCTGTCTGCCCCATCTTCGCATGTAAACTAGGACCCAATGCCAAGATTAGATTTTATGTATACTTATCACCTTAATTCTTTGGATGTGTTTGAGACAGTGCAACATCCTAGATGTAATTTTCAGGAATTCCTAAGCTTGAGATATTTGTAGAAATATTTCCATGATTGATAAAATACTGATTTTAATGCCTGCAATTTTTTTTTTTTTTTTTTTAAATGTCTTTAAAACTTGTAAAAAGTCATTTTTAAATAAATATTTAAATGTTATAAAAATGGACACTGTTTTTGAGAATCAATACAGTATTACAAAACTATACACTAAAAAACATACTTCTTATACCCCTACAAATGTATATCAGGATCTCACTTGAGTGCAAAAGCAAGAAACAGGACATACAGTTGTGTTCAGACTCCACTTCCATTTTACTTGTTAATATCAAGTGAATATATTTACATACTTTTCTTCCAAAGATATTTTTTTTTACATTCCTGGCATTTGACATCAAGCCTTAGGGTGCAATTACACAAAACACCTTTGCCCCAATGTCTGTGTTGAGGGTTAAAAGGGGATTGTGCAACACACACAAAAAAAAAAAACACTGAGCTTCTGTTTGATTTGACATGAAGAATTTACACCTAGAGCCTGCAGCACTGTTGTTCTGGCTCATTTTAACTTCTCCCTAAAATGTCAGGCCACGAATGAGGAGATGATTTAGTGCTGCATTAAACAGCACACTACAAGACGGGGTCGGCCTCCTCCAGACAAATATGTTTCAGGATGATTCAATTCATATCTACATTCCCTGTCCTGATTCTGAAACCACAGTAAATCAGCATTTCTCAGGGGTCAAGTACAGGATGTACCACACTAACCGCTTAATAATAAGTTGCAGTTAATTAAAGATGAGCTTCCTTTGCAGTTTCCCTGGGAAATCTAAAGAACGCATGAGTCATCATCATTAAAATAAAGCAGATTTATATTTGACAAAAGAGCAGCACAAATATATCTGAGCATTCCACTGCAGACGAATGGGATTACGATAAAATATGAGGTCATTTTCAATATCAAAAGGATGAAGGAAAAGACAAAAAAACGGGATTCCGTCCACAGAAGCGAAGCCGTAAAGCATCCTGTCTGCTTGTAAGTCAGCGAGGGAAAAAAGTGGAAATGCGTTAAGGGTTAACATCTTTGCCAGAGCAGGGCGTCCTTTGATCCGGACTTATAATAGAAATCGCAGTGTGCCAGTTAACGTTAACAGACTGGCTGGCCTGCCAGCAGGAGGATGTGAGGTGTGCCGGAGTAAGCCATCCATTACACACACACAGCCCCTTCTGACAAGCGGCTCAGCTCCCTGCCCACGGAGGTGTGAATACAGCATTCAGGACCACTACAGCCTAAAATTACCACCGTCGCCTCGGCACTGCAGCCACAACACAATCTGGGCCCGCGACTTTGAGAGGATGAATGACATGCGGGCGTTGTTGGCACGGCGCTATTGATAAATGCTCCAGATATGCAACATATTCATTCCTGTCTACTGCGGGCGTTTTTCTCACGTCGAGGATTTATGCCGCTGAATATACAAGCTTTATGGGGCCATAAAATGGAGACAGGCAGAAATAAACATGCTTATTTATACATACTAAAAGCAGGCATAAATATGGGTGTCTTTGAGCCTGAGTCTGAGCAGTGAGTGAACACAGAATCTTTACTGACAGCTTTTTACAGAATCCAAACTGTATATTATTCTATATATGTATATATATATATATATATATATATATATACACCTGTCATTTTAGTGTGGGAGGTTTCATGGCTAAATTGGACCAGCCTGGTGACCAATCTTCATTAATTGCATACCTCATACCAGCGTTCAAAAGAGGACAAATTGTTGGTGCACGTCTTGCTGGCGCATCTGTGACCAAGACAGCAAGTCTTTGTGATGTATCAAGAGCCACGGTATCCAGGGTAATGTCAGCATACCACCAAGAAGGATGAACCATATCCAACAGGATTAACTGTGGACGCTGTAAGAGGAAGCTGTCTAAAAGGGATGTAAAACCTCGGCTGCCCAAATCACGGCAGAATTCAATGTGCACCTCAACTCTCCTGTCTCCACCAGAACTGTCCATCGGTGTTTCAGTTTCATTGTCCAATATATATATTTATTCTGCAGTGATAATTCATTAAATTAAACCAAGACTTTATAGGACATGGATTTCTGGACTCTGGATTATACTGTTTAAAACTGCTCAGCCGCAAACGAAAAGTTTTTTTTTTTTTTTTTATAAAAAATCTGTGAAGACTTCTGGATGACCTTCGGAATTAAAACAGATAAAAATCGCGAAAAAAAGCGGCCTTGCTTTAATTGCAGCGCCCCTCTCAAAGCCGTGCTAAAAGCTAATCTGTTCTAGTCAGAGTAGCATCCATGCATCTGGGGAGATTCTATCTAGATAAACGTCTCTGCTTGAGGGCTATGACAGCATGACGCACTGAAATTAAGCTCACATAAGCTTTTTTTCGCTGTGTTCACTACACTGCTTCAACCGTGCTCCTAAGCAGTTTAACAGGGAACAGTGATAAGGCACAACCGCACCTATCAAACACTGAAACTGGGACTGAGACATTTAGAGATTTATACAGATCAAATATATACGTGACAGGAGCACGGCACAGCGTGACCGCATGCGCTGACCACTTTGGATGTCACGCGAGACACGCTTTATTAAACTTGGCCTCAGAATTCAACGCGCGAGCCGAGACTTATTACGTGATCTGAATCAGCACCGATAGCGAGACCATGATTTATGGATAATGTGTTTTGGAATGCTTGGCAGTGGCTGCGTGCATCTGTGTACCATCTGCATCCTCGTCTATAAAAGAGAATGGGTTAGCTCCCTCTACGGCGCAGGCCCGCGGAGACCCGCTGGGTTACAATGGTTAAAAAATAAACAAACAAAGGCGCTTCTCGCAGGGGATGCTTGGACTGGGTTGAAGAGGATCAGAAGCTTTGTCGGATCGAGCCAACATAAATTCATCAATCCCAGAGCAAACACCATAAACCGCAGTACTTAAGAGAGTAGCTTTAGGATTGCTTCAGTGTGTTTGAGCTGCTGATGTGCTGATTTTGATTGGCTGTGAGAACGTCGTCTCTCTTTTTTTTCAATGGTTCTAAAGGGGGAGTTTTGCTTGAGATTTGTGTATTGTATTGTGTGTAGTATTGTGGTGGTTTTCTTCCCACCAACTCACGGATGCTAAAACTGGGACTAGACTGATGTTAGGCAGCCAAGGCTGCGGGCTCTGGCTGCAGGTGCATACTGTAAGGTGTAAGGCATGAAGAGAATGAAGGATACGTACGAGTGCAGGCCATGGAAACGGGGTCTCCCTCCGATCGGAAGTAGTTCTTTTCGCAGCTGCAGTGCACGGCTCCCTCCTGGTGCGTGTAGCTGTGCGGGGGACACTTGAAACACTTCACGTTCCCAGAGGAGGCCTTATAGAAGCCGGGCCGGCAGGCTGCGGAGACAAACAGGAGCAGAAGACAAATTAGGATGCTGGGAACCTTTAGCCAACAGAGTCATCTATTACCCCATTACCACGCTGCCACCTTTAATGGACTGAATCATTTCACATGACCATATGCATCAGCAGACACACTGGAGAGACTTTTAATCACCTGACTTTGAGCCGCTATTGCAGAGAAAGCTCACAATACTGTCTGTATGCCAACGTATGTCCACACTGAGGAGAATTTGTGAGGAGAATGAAGAGTGCTAGAAGACCTCGAAGAAGGTGGGGGTAGGCGCCAAGGCGAAGCCCGCCGATAAAGCACATTTAAAAATGAGGCGCTAGTCGCTCCCTTTAGCGACATGTCCAGGGGACGTTGCATGAATTATGCAAATATACCTCTTAAAATGGAAAAAAGCTCTCTTTAAATATCTCTGGTATTAAATTGTACTCAGCAGCTCATCCGGCCCTATTCACGAGAATTCCATTCCATTACCCATAATGAGGAGGGGGGGGGGGGCGGAATCACGACAAGCCAGCTAATTACAGGGGCTCACACAAATCTGTATTCCACTCCTCTCGTTTTCACAGGTTCAATACTTGTCACTTGATACAGTTGGCGACCCAAAGTCAGCTTTCTCAAGTCAGCAGAACGATCCTTCTATACCCAATAAAACACATTCAAATTCAAGCACTTTATGGCCAGACAGGCGTGAGCTCTAAGCTCTTCTTTAGTTTGGACTCCACTAGCAGAGCCAGATTCTACCTCCCGGGAAAGCAGGACCAGAGACCATCTGAACAAATAACACACACAGCTCTCCGGAGCCCAGAGCCTGGCTGTCACCAGCAGATGTGTGATGATTATTACTTACTGTCCCGCACTCACAGCTCCTCACTTGCCACCTAATATTGGGCACCTGAAGTGCCTCTGTGAACAGAGCAGAGCAGTGCAGAGCAAAGCAGTGCAGGGCAGCGGGAGGCCACACTTCCCTGGTTTACAGAAATCAGGTTTACATTAACCCACAATTCCTCAGAGACTTCCCCGGCCACCGTAGAAAAACCAGCCTGACAAAAAATCAGCAGCGCCCATTAGGCCGAGTTATGGGAAATCAGATGTGACGCAGTGTTTCCTCTGCAAATTGGCAAACGCACAGTCCCAAATGAGATAAACATGCAGCCTAGCGTAGCGTAGCCAGAGGACACCTCACTGCAGGACTGTGAGGTTCAGAAAAAAAAAAACCCACACACACAGTCACCGATTTATACAGTGCTTATCTTTGCCTGTTCTCCAATATTTGCCTCATGAGGTGATGACTATTTGTAAGAGCCATGAGTATTCACACGTAACACACTCAACAAGAAGCAAATAAACAGCATTAAGAATGAAGCAAACTGCAGTAACTGATCATTAGGAATTTATATTAAATTTACTGACAATTTGTTGAAATGGTCCCAGTTCCTAAAACATTCAAAAACAAGCGCATTTATAAATAACATGTGTGCTTACTTATAAATACTGCTTCACTAAATCATATAATTAAAATAGAAAACATTTTCTATTTTTTATTTTTTCCTTTCCTTTGGTTCTGGCTGCCATTGAAACAACTTGGCTCAATAGGAAACGTTCAATGGGGTATATATGGGGTATATTTCACTTATAATATAATATATATAAATAATATTGTGGTTAATAATATGGTTTATATATAAAACACTTCAAATGCCAAATACAGTCTTGTCACTCTTGTAAGACCAGGCTCCCCATGGTAGGATAATAACTAGCTAGGTTAGCTGAGCAGGCTATGCTAAAGAGCTATGCTTTGGCTAGCGTTACCCTCCCCCACTCATTTTAACGTTTAACTGAGAAAGTGTCATAGCTGGAGAAGTGGGTTTAGCTAGCTTGGTCTCTTTCTGCTTACGTTTATCTGGCTAGATTGGCTGGCTGGGTAATATTATTATGGCTAGCCTTAGCTAGCTAGCTAGTTCTTTCTTTTTGAAGAAGTGTATTTTGAAACACAGCAGTGAAGCAGCATTGCTAATACCCAGCGGCACAACACTACTTCCTTACCCCACAGCCTAATTTTGGTAGACAATGATGATGCAGGTGAATAAAACTTATAACCCAGAGTTTAGAATCCAAGATGGCCACACTGCTCATCAACAGTGGGAAAAGCATAAATATTGCAGTTTGTGAGCATGTCTATCTATCTATTTGTGTCTTATTTAAATCAGTCGCACACACACCATTGTTACTTCTATTTTAACTTCTATCTGTGGACATGTTTTCATATGGTGTATTAGTGCACAAAATAATGCAGAACTGGTATTACTAACAATGCTAACCTGAGGCAATGCTAACAAAGATAAATTAGGACATAAAAACTGGGGCATATTTTGATTATGGATTCACAACAAAAGAGAGTAATACTTAAATGTTTGACAATGAGATTGTGGAATATCCAAAGTCTTTTATTCATTTTAAAATGTCTAGTTGTCGTCTCTAGTATAAATTTATGCCATGTGAGCTGTTTTTTGTGAAAAAAAAAGTGCTCTGGTGATCCAGTATGACAGTGCATTAGTTCAGTGGAGTTACGACAGGATGTTAGTTCTTGCTCATGAATATTTATACATGCAAACATATCGCATCTGATTGGCTAACAATACTGTGAGACAGTGAGATGGACAACAGTTAGAAGCCACTGACCTAGTCTTAGAGTCTCTGTAAAACGCTAGCCATTTAAAAACATCTAATCATTTGTTCTAACCTTAGCTCTGATCTACTGGGCAAAACATATAACACTGATATGTTATTTGCACAAATAACACAGGAACTAACTTGTCATGCTGTTCCTAGCGCTGTTACTTAGCTCCTGTCTTATGAGCATTAGTCTAGTCCCAGGCTAACTAGTCAGTTGCAGCTAACATGCTAATGATAGCTTAATTACAGCTTAATTTAAGTTTTGCTTAATGCTTAATGCTGCCTGTTTCGCTATCAGGTTAGCAGGTTAATAATTTAGCGTAGCTAGCTAAACATTGACATTACAGCAATCAGAAGACCGGTGATAACCAGCTCCATCCCACCGGCCAAGGAAAGAAAGCTTATTTGCCTCAATGGTGCGAGTGCTTGTCCTGGACAGCTCTTTATTGAAAGCCAGAGAGGCAATCATTTCTAGTGTCATGTCCCTCTCATCTCTCCCAGCCTTTCTATGTACTGTATGATAGGCTATGAGTGACATTAACCAGCGACCTGCCTCTACTTCCTCTGCCTCGCACACACTCACCCTCAGCTGTTCCGGGGGTTCCTGTCTAAACGTGAGAAGTGTGTGATGAGATATAAAAGAGTGTGTCTCTAACAAGTCGTGTCGGGCAGGAAGTGTCTCACCTCTCCTGGCAATGTGTACATGCGTGAATGAGTATGAGCGCGCGCGGGTGTGTGTGCGTGTGTGTGAGTGTGAGAGGGAGATTGGGTGCTGTTATTGATTGCACGTGTGCTGCGAGGAGACACTGGAGCTGACTCTCAGGCTAACAGGCAGGGGGAGGGAATGAGGCGGCTGTGGAGAGCCACAGAGGTGATTTCTCATCCAGGCCTTTCCCCACACGTTCCACACACACACACACACACACACACACACACACACGCACTCAGTCTTCATAAGGACCCACAGACACTCTCCCAGGAGCAGTGCTTAATCAGGATATGACAGATGATCTTATTATTTTGTCGATCTCCTCTTTGTTGTTTGGAAAGTGTTTGATGGTGGAGCACTGAAGGACCACCAGGACACGGAGGAGACTATAATACAGTGAATAGTAGCGTAAAATATATTGCACGCAGCGTATTATATAGTGTACTGTCGATATATATGTAGTGTGCGGTCATGTAATCTTAACATAATAAGCGATATATGAAGTTTACAAATGTTACAGTCAATTTGCATTAAGGGAACACAATATGGAAAAAATATGCAATGTGTAATGATGCTGTTGGATATCACTATATCAATATGAAACATGAACAGTTACGATAATTTAAGGCTTTTTAGTGTTCGGTTGAAACTTATGCACAAATTACACTACTAGAATTTTTTTTTTTGTATTATTCCAATATAAGGCTAACCGAATTATAAGGAGCACTATCATTGAATGTCTTTTTTTTATACATAAGGTGCATTATGTGACACTAGTAAGGAACAGGGATGTCATAATTTTTTCTTTCTAGTTCAGCAGGTCTCGCCACTGAGTGGTGGTTGTGAAGTAACTAAGTTAAGTAAAGCTAAGCTAAGTAAACAAAACTGTAATTCTTTAAAAAATATATTTTAAAATTAAACGAGCGCTGGATGTTAATCTACAGAGATTTCTCTCCTGAAAACTGTTTATTTGGGTGAGTAAATCGCTTCTGTCATTTACAGTAAGCCTGGAATTCCAGGTAACAGCATTAGCATTAGCGGCTAACATCTAGCTGTGGTTAGCACTAGTAAATGCTGCCTGACAGCACTACAATAAGGAACCCTGATTGTTCCAGTAAGCCAGGGTGATATTAGCTAGCGGTTTGTCCCATGTAGCTTGTTTTAACATGCAGGATACAGTCTGATATATTCACCTTTGAACAGTTAAAGTTATCGCTTAGCAAGGTTAGCAGCTAACGCTAATACTGTGCCAGTCTCGGTGCTGGAGAACTAAACTGAAACTCCTGTATAAGGCTGTACTTCAGTGGAGTGGCTTTACTGCTCCTTACAACCTGACTGGTAATATATATTTACATAAGGCACACTGACGATTTTTGGGAAAATTAAACGATTTTTAGTGCGCCTTAATGTGTGGAAAATACGGTAGATAACAGATAACAGAGTCTCAGGGTTCACAAACTTTTTCATTTTTCAATTTTTTGCATTTCCATGCCTTCACAGCAAATTTTCATGATCACAAAATCTTTAAATCATCAGTACAGACATGGACAATAAAAATTCATGTCAAAACTGATTATAGTAAGCCTATATCATTCCTAAAATTAATAATAATAATAACAACTTTGAAAGATGACATTTTACTAGCTGAATAACATTTCTGCATATTTATTATGTCAATACCTTACATCTGTCAGCATTTTCTCTCACTGAGTGATTTTACAGTTATAGTGCAGCTTAAACTTCAGTCACAGCCAGCTAGCTAATGCAAATACATGTGATTGATTTACCCAAACCAAAACCCAAGCTTTTTTCAGTCGATAAACAGAAACAGAGGTTTCTAATTTCCATGACTTTTTTCAAAATTTTCTGGGTATTTTAATTTTTCCAAAACTTATCCAGGCCTGGAAATTGCTATGTTTAAATTCCATGACTTTTCCAGTTTTTTTATGACCATACAAAGCCTGGAGTCTGGAATTGATTAAAAATAGTTTTTAAAAAATCATTATTATTTAATTTTATTACATTACAGTACGTATAACACTCCTCATATATTCTAAAGACCACCAGCAGCAGGTACAGACCAGGTACCTTCCCACTCTTGCACATTTTACACAGTTACTGAATAACTCAGCAGTTAATAGATAATAAGGTTTAATCAAGATTAATAACGTTCACATCAAGCCTAGAGTTTAAGCTGTTAAAAAGTAACAGCAACAATTCTCATAGAAAAGGTGTCCCCAAACTTCTGACCAAGTGTGTCCAAGTGTATAGTTGTTGCATATGCTTTCTGTGTCTATGTTGGTCTGTATTGACTGTTATGATGCTAAAAAGTCACTCCGTAGCTTTATATGCTTGTACAGCGTCTGTTCGGCAAACCCAAAAACCCTGAAAAAAAAAAAACAGAGAAGCTCCACTGACATCAGCAACTGCTGGTGTGACATAAACAACCCCCAGCAGATTGCTGCTCATCAGCTTTCAGTGGATCAATACGAGCGTGGTACGGACACGGCAGAGGGTGCCGGCTGGATTGGTGTACTGTAACGTCCGTACAGTAGCTTGCAGTGACTGAGAGGCTGCGGGGAACAAATGCATTCATTCAGCAGCTCCTGTTCAGACTAATTGCCTGTGAAACTGAATCCCACTGTCTGTCTCAGAAGAGGGCCTGCTATAGACACTCTGCCTCTGGGGACTGGAGAACAAAGGCCAGGTCACAATCGCACTCCAAGTGGCGCTTTGCAAAGTGCAAATGTCTGCCATTTAATACGCAAGGTTTATTTAAAAAAAAAAAAAAAAAAAAAAACTTCTTTTTTTCTGTTTCAGCTGGACTAAGCGCAAAATGAGAAACTGGGACGTACTTTTGACAAATGATCTTGTGTTATAACCAAACGATACAAGTGGTGACTAACTGTTTCCTTGATTGTTGATTGTAGGAGAACACGGAAAGAGAGATACATTTGTTGTTTTATTCTATAAACTACAGACAACATTTCTCCCAAATTCCAAATAAAAATATTAAATTCAAAATAAAAATAATTTAGAACAGAAAATGAGAAATGGCTGAAATAACAAAAAAAGATGCAGAGCTTTCAGATCTCAAATAATGCAAAGAAAACAAGTTCATATTCATAAAGTTTTAAGAGTTTAGAAATCAATATTTGGTGGAATAACCCTGTTTTTTATCACAGTTGTCATGCATCTGGTCTTGGCATGTTCTCCTCCACCAGTCTTACACACTGCTTTTGGATAACTTAATGCCACTCCTAGTGCAAAAATCAAGCACTTCAGCTTGGTTTGATGGCTTGTGATCATCCATCTTTTTTTATTTGGTAAAATCAAAGAAACTCATCATTTTTAAATGATCTTTTATTTTGATTACAGACCGTATGAACCCAATATTTAATTAATTGTAATATAGCAATTAATTCTTACAACACTTGAGGAAGTGTATCAGGTGTTATTTTGCCCCATTCTTCCTGAAAACATGCCATCATTTAGGTGTGCAACAGAATTGGGTCTTCACTCAACTTTCCATTTCAAAATTCTCTTCAATTTTTTTATATTGGACAGAACTGTAGATACCGGTATTTGTAATGTGTTCAGCATGTGGTTTTGCATTGTCTTATTAAAACTTTATGGATATCTCTGGAATAGACCATCTTTAAAGCAGTATTTGTTGCACTAAGATCTCAATATACTTTTTTTTGCATTATTTCTGCCATTACATAAGTGAATTGACACTTACGAAACAATTAAGAAAGATACTTGGTTTTGAAAATGCTGATAAGTGTCTGGATGGCTGTTTTTTTTATTTTGTCCAGAGCTTACAGTGTCTAGTTCTTTCCAAAAAAAAAAAAAAAAAATCTGAAGTACTAATGAATCTGATCCCAGTACCTACGTCCACTCTGTGATGGTCCATGCCAGATGCCTATGAGCCCAAAGAAGTAGATGTCACCTTTTCAAAGTCAATCATTATTTGGATTTCTTTATGTCATTTTAGATCTAAGCTACTGGAAAGAAAACCTTAAATATCATAGGTTCATACTGTCTGCAATTATGTGTAAAATACATAGATTTTTTTGCATTTGGGGCTGTATAAATCCCAATCAGAAGCATTGGTTTCATGAAGTGAAGCTCACAGTGAAGGTCACTGCTGCACACTGTGCTGTTGTGTACTGCTGTGCACTCGCGTAATGGGAAAAGCATCAAACCCAATTAAAGCACATGCATGGGTTTCATCTCCTGCCTTAATCACATCACAACCAGAATCGACACCTCCAGAGCTCTCTGCTCATGTGACCTTTGACCCCAATCGATGCCCGCCTGCCGCCGCCACGGAAAACCTGCGCTCCGTCGTTTTGGGCGCATTTGAATTGCACAGGAAATTTGCTCTGCGCCTTTGCACTTCCACATTTTTTAACCGAAGCCCTGCTGGGAGTTTTTTGGACTAAATCGCAAAGTTCCACAGTTCTTGAGAAAATGAGTCGACTGTCTTGTAAACACGCCAATAACCCAAGAGGGATTCGGAATGGTAAACAAACTGAGAGACGTACGCGCAAATAACCGCACGCTGAACAGGGAAAAAACACTCTCGAATCACAATCACAGTCACAAACCTGCGCACACACACACACTCCTCGTAGGAAAACAAACGCGCGCGCCCGCAGACGGACACATAAATCACAGATCCGAATGCTTAGCCCTGCATTCACATGAGCTATCTCGCACTCAGTGGTCCATTTGTAACCGCGGGCACTTAGGAGAGCCCAGCTGTAGCGCAGAGACAGAGAGCTGAAATGTGATCAGAGCGCCTCAGTGAGTCTGTGTTTGTCCTGGAGCCTGTACAATGGCGCTCTCAGAGGAGAATGAGGCTACCTCACCCTGAATCAATACACCCTTGCCTTGTAAACAACTCCAATGACACCCTCACATCACCAGAAAAAGCCCCTCTCCAACACCCCCATCCCTTTAGCAGGGGCCTTCTTTTTTCCTTTTTTTAAATTTTTTTTGAAAACCAGGCCCTTTTTTTTTTTGAAAACCTGAAAGACTACAGAACGCTCAAAATGCCTGTTTTGCTCCATTCTCACTCCAAAAAAAAAAAAAAAAAAAACACCCTGACATACTGGAATAATACTCCTAACAGGACTTGACTGCATGAGTAGTTCAAAGAAACCAAACACTCTTGCTTTGGAGAGCGTGTTCAAGAGTGGAGTTCTTCATCAGCTCTCTCTCTCTCTCTTTCTCTCTCTCTCTCTCTCTCTCTCTCTCTCTTTCTCTCTCTCTCTTTCTCTCTCTCGCTCTCTTTTTCTCTCATGGTGAAAGGAGAGGTCAGCGAGGTTTCGCTCCACTTCAGCCCTGCCAGCAGTAAACAGAGCAAGTAGTCCAGAGTGTTCACTAAACAAATGATTTCCTGGTTCCAGAGACTGCCTCCCTCCCCTTCCATTTCACAAGGTCAGAGGGACTTTCACCCCTCCTCTCCACTTTCGTCCTTTCTTCTCCTCTGTCTCTGTCTCTGCCTCTACCTCTCCCTCTCTCTCTCTCTTTCTCTCTTCCCCTCTCCCTCCCAATGCGGCAAGTAAAATTAGATTTGATCAGGCGTCCTGCGGGAGAGCCATTCTTCAGCGTTAGGAACGGCAGGCAGAGCCGCGAGCGGCCGAGACAAATATTAGCATTGTGAAGAACACGCCGAGCTTCAGGATCTGTTTTCACTGCTCCAAACATATGTTTTTCCTCGCCGCGTTCTCCACCACCCCACAATGCCACTACTGTGCCTCCCGCACCTTTCCCGAGCTGCTCATCAGACGCCTTTCTCATTCAAATCAGCTCCCGGATCAGATCGCTTAATTACGCCGTCCGGAGCGTGCGGTGCCAATTTTCCCCAAGTGAAGCTCCAAATGTGAAGAGGCTTTTCGAGGCCCTTTTGAAAATGAATGAGCCTCCACTTCAGTGCCATTACCTTGTAGTTACCAGCACAAACACCAATCTGCGGCGCTGCGGAAAGCGTCTGCTCGACAACCGCTCCTTCATTCATGCACGCTGGCACGCTAACAGAGTGCATGTGCAATATGTTTTTGGGTGTTTAGTTCTGATTAGTTTTGGCAGGAAAGGCAACAATAAACATCTCGATGGAAAAGTTGCAAAGTGTTAGTGCTGGCTCCAAACTGTGGTCGCTGTTGGAGGTGAAATTCTTCTCTGAGATATCTTACAAGTGTCTTCCATCAATAAGGAACAGTTAAGTGACAAGTCAAGAATGCACAACAGAAATAATGCTTTAATACATTTATCACATTTTAAATCACTACATCATATGTCTAAATATATATGGATGGAATCCCCTTCTAATGACTGCATTCAGCTCATTTCAAAGACTTTTTAACAATTTACCGGTAACTAGAAACTGGATTGTATCCTTATAGGATTTTAATTCCAATTTGATTTGATTTAAATCCAATTGTTAGAATTAGCAAATTTGTTAGCAATTATTACTGGTGTTTTGGTTGTACTGGGAGGGGTTTCAGTCGTTGAATGTGTTTTGAAGGGACGGGTGTGTTTTCAATGTGATAACGTGGCTTAAATGCATCTCTTACCCTTGCATGTTTTATTGCATGGCCATATCTACTGTATATGTTACCCTAATACTGATAACAGATTAAATGACCAGGTGTCAATGGGTCTAAGGCTATCTTTACACAACCGGTAAAAGTGGTCCAAATCTGACACTTTGCATCACATTTGACAGAGATGTGCTATCTGTCTATTTGCAGTGTGCATAATAATTTACACTAAATCTGACTTTTTTTAGGTGTTAAAATCTAATACGTATCTGATACACAGCAAAGCGAAGAAAGATTGTAATGAATGCAACTTAGTTTCTCAGGGGGACGTCTATAAAACATATATATCACAGTTCTACTCAGTGATTAAAACTCTTGCATCAGTACTGCAATTGAAAAAAACAGGAGGACCCGGGAGTTTTTTGGCTTTCTCGGTCACATGACATCGCGTTCAGTAGCTCCTCCATTTCCACTCGCTGTTGTGTTTACGTGGATCTCTGTGGAATTGCACACTCAAAGTGTAATTATGGTGCGTGGCAGTGGACAAATAGCTATTTAACTAAACGTGAGATGATGAAACTCAGAGATGTGCATCCAGACGGAACTAAATTTAGTGAAAAACAGTAGATAATTCAGCCTGTAATTTTTTTTTAAAAAGAAGATGCCTAAGAAAAACACATATATGGTCGTTCCGGACGGGAATAAAATCACAGAGGACCCCCCATAAAAGAGAAAATTACCCCAGGACCCCCTGAGAAACTAATCCTGTCCAGTAGGGCCAATAGAATATGACTTTTTGAAGCAGAGAAACATGAACCTATTGGCACTATAGGTAATATGTGTTGGAATGATGTTGCTTCATCTACTACATTCCTTTTGGGATTAATTGGAGAGTTTGAGGACACTTTTGTCACTGAATGCAATCAAATCCTCACAGCAATGCTCCAAAATCAACTTAAATTCCTTCCTACAACAGTATAGACAGTTACTCCAACAAAAGAAAGATAAACTCCATTTAATATCCTTAATTTCAGAAGAAACAAGTTATATATATATATATATATATATATATATATATATATATATATATATATATATATATATATTCCAGTACTGCTGTCAGTGTATATAATATATTTGCCTTTATACTATGCATCCTTTTAAATTAATTGCAGGCCTCTGCACGCTGTATCCTGCTTCATAAATCTGTCAAAGCGATTGAAAATATTGTGCCTGCGCTCTAATTAAGACACGCTAATGACACAAGTGCAGGGACATTAGAGCGGGTCAGTCAGGCAGAGGACCCTCAGACAATCTAAAAAGCATACTTCATCATTACAGGCCAGACTCTGTCACTCTTCTGCCTCATTAAAACAGCAAGATTCACCACGGACAACAGCGCTCTTAAGCTATGCTAATGCCCTGCCTTTTTAATGGGGATATCCTCTCCAGCTTACTCTCACTCTCACTCTGCATCTCACTCTCTGTTTTGACATCTCTGCTAGGCACCAATTCCCATTCACACATTGTCACAGCAGCCAGTGGTCCTGCCGCAGGACAGACACACACACACACACACACATACACACACTGCAGACACACAGTGTGCAGATACACACTGAGCCTCTTTTACCAGAGCACTGGAGCTGATGCAATGATTGCAATTAGGGGTGCGCCATATCGTATTGTATAAAATAATACCGTCATTATTCAAATTTTTCAAACGCTAAAAATTCATATTGTGATAACAGCAGTGTTTTGTCTTGAAAGCAGTCTAATGTTTTGTATTTGCTTTGATATTTAGTATTTAGTGTAAAACAGGGGTATTGTTTGTTGATTTTTTGCAGTTTATATTTACAGCTCTGGAAAAAAATAAGAGTCAGTTTCTGAATCAGTTTCTCTAATTTTGCTATTTATAGTTATATGTTTGAGTAAAATGAACATTGTTGTTTGATTTTATAAACTAAGGACTTTTAATCCAAATTCCAAATACAAATATTGTCATTTAGAGCATTTATCTGCAAAAAAATATGAAATGGCTGAGAAAACTTCATATTCAAAAAAGTTCATATTCATAAAGTTTTAAGAGTTTAGAAATCAATATTTGGTGGAATAACCCTGGTTTTAATCACAGTTTTAATGCATTTTCATGGAATGTTCTCCTCCACCAGTCTTACACACTGCTTTTGGATAACTTTATGCCACTCCTGGTGCAAAAATCCAAGCAGTTCAGCTTGGTTTAAAGGCTTGTGATCATCCATTTTCCTCTTGATTATATTCTAGAGGTTTTCAATTTGGTAAAATCAAAGAAACTCATCTTTTTTATCTTATTACATCTCTTATTACATTTTTATTAACCTTCAATGCACACTGTTCCTATTTACTATGTTACATCTATCAGAAGTAGATTATGTCTCACTAATACTGTTCATTTTACCCTAATATTGGATAATATTTTATGGAATGCATTATTAATCGTGTTGCTGCATCATCAACATCTAGAAAAAACGTGAAATGGTGAAAGTCACCTTCTAGCCTTTGAATATCGTAATATACTGTAAATCGCAGAATAACAAAAAATCACAATGATAGTTTTTCCTAATATCATGCAGCCCTAGCCTGTCCTGTCCTGATTGTGCAGAAAATTATTGTGATTTTTTTAAAGCAATTGTATGCCACTGATATGATAATTAATAGCCTAATAATACACTTACACCCTGTTAAAGAGCAATTAACTTGTTATTATAAAACATATTCCGAATAGAAAAAAGTTAATAGAAATATTTTAAATAAATAAAACCTAAATAAAATATATCTAATGTTGAAATACTGGCATACGCAGAAGACCAGTTGTGCTCTCTCAGGGCTCCAGCAGCTGATGGCAAGCTACATGAACGGGATTCAAATCATCAATCTCCTGATCATAGTGGCAGAGCTTTAGACTGCTGGACAACTTGAAGCTCACAAAAAATATTTATAATGACAGGTCTACCACCAATAATATAATTATTGCAAAAATATTGTGATATTATTTTAGGACCATATCGGCCACCCATAGTTGCATACACAAACAATTTTAAATCAAACTATCAGATACTGGAATACGTGCTGAATCTGACTCATCCTCATCAGGCTAATTCACCTGTGTGGCTGCAGGTGATGGCAGGGTGCAGACTCTGGCGGTGAGTGGGGGGTCGGTTCAGTGTACAGATTGCAGCTATGAGGTCTATCCGCTCGAAAAAATGCCCCAGCGAGCTTATAGGGCACAGAGTGCTGGGATGTTTGGTAATGGGCCAGCACAGCACACAGTTACCAAGGCTTAGCTGGCTTTCGCTGCCATTGTCAGCAGTTAAGGTCAGGAGTGTGTGCTGTGTGTGTGCGGAGCTTAGCTGTGTGCTCACAGCTGGCTGTGTGTGTACGGACTATAAACTAGCTGGGGGGAGCAGCTGGGGGGCTAGGCTGGCAACTGGGCTTGGCAACTCACGTGTGCATGCTGGGATCAGCCAAACAGCACCCACACACAGAGCCTAACAGACATACACACAGACCTACATTAACACACACTGACATACAACCAGACAGAGAGAGAGAGACGCTCACAGATGCACATGTGCACACATGCCAATAGACACACCCACACCAACACACACACATACACATATATAAAGACTGTGAGTGGGGTGTGCAATATTTGAGTGGCTGATATATTGCGCACAGATGAAGAATGGTGGGGGAGGGGGGTGGCTTTATCATAATTTATGACTGATGATCATTTGTACACAGGAAATACTTATTCTGCAGACCAGGGGTGGGCAATACGCCCCCCAAATAATATCACAATATTTCAGGATATTTTTTACGATAAATATTTTGGGCCATATGACAAAACAAAAAATTATTTTATTAATTAAGAATGTACAATTGCAACAAAATAAATGTTAACATTTATTTACATTCATTAATTAATTGAACAGTTCAGTCTATGTTGTAAATGGAATCAATATATAATAGTAATAAATTAATAATACATTGGTAATAATGTATTGAAGCAAAATATTATTTAGTGCATGCATATAAACTGCAAACATAAATAACTACACCCAAAAATAGCTTTAAATCTTTTTTAAGACAGAATATCCTGACTTCTGCATCCGGACTGCGGAAGCAGAAGTGTGCTCAGACCATAATATATATTTAACTGCCTGTTATGGAAAAATAAATCCACCTACTAACTAAGAAGACACTACCAGGATGACATCTTCTCAAAAAAAAAAAAAAAGACCAGGAGGGAACCGAAAGATGGGAAGGCCGACAATATGAAGACAATTCAAAAGAAACTAGTGCTAGTTGCTAGCGTAAAATGCTAACATAGCTCCGTAAGTTTCGAGAACAGTCAGGAAATGCCCAACATGACATTATAGAATCTCAAACATGGATGGAGGCTTCAATTGGAGAATTCAAGAAAATAACTGACGGATGGAGAAAATATTGAGCTCCAGAGAAAAGAGAGTGAGTAACGCTGAAGAAAATAAGAATCCGAAGGAAGAGAAATGATTCCGTTCATCACTGACTTTCTTAAAACTGAGCTAAAGACAGAATATCCCTATTATCAAAAATATTGGATTTTTAAAATCATGACATACCTGTGCCACAATATAGTGTGGGCTATGATATGGCACACCTCTACTGTTCTGCACACAGCTAAAGAGCTAATAATTTGCATATTGCAAATTGCTTTTACTATTGTTAATGTGAAGGTCGGCCATATAGAATCTGAACTTAGGGTTGGTGAGGCTCTCCAGACTTTCATAATAGTAAACCCGACCTGTAGCAGCGTTCCAGTTCCAGTTCAAATTTCCTACTTAGAACTAGAAAATTCAGGTTTAAATATAATGCATTATAGTTGTTGGAAAAATTGCTCAGTTCAGTACAATTGTGCAAACAGCACACTGGAATACACTGCAGGCCTAAATCTCCCACCATTCAGTTTGGTCTCTCAGTGATTTCTATGGAGACAGGTGGCCGTTGTGTACAGAGCACTGTGAGAGGGGAGGCAACTGAAAAGAACAATAAAAACATGAGATTTTCTCAATTTTATGCCAAGTGGGTTTTGCTGGCCAGTCATGTTGTTAAAGTGTGCCTTCTCATACAAGTCCTCATACAAACTGCACCCTGAAATATCAGTTAAAAAGTATTTAAAGAAATAGAGTAATAATAAAAATAATAAAAAGAGTAATATCTGAATTTTATCATCCAACATCTCTGCTTTTATTAAAATACATCAAAAGGGGTGGGCAAACTCTGGTACCAGGCCTTTATACTTCTTTCTTCAAATACATAAATCAACAATACTTCAGTTTCTAAATGAGTTTCTCTAATTTTGCTATTCAAAAGTATTTGTTTGAGTAAAATGAACATTGTTGTTTTATTTTATAAACTACGGACAACATTTCTCCCACATTCCAAATAAAAATATTGTCATTTGGAACATTTATTTGCAGAAAATAAACGCATGAAATAACAAAAAAGATGCAGAGCTTTCAAACCTCAAATAATGCAAAAAAAAAACCCGTTCATATTCATAAAGTTTTAAGAGTTCAGAAATCAATATTTGGTGGAATAACCCTGGTTTTTAATCACAGTTTTCATAATTTTTGGCATGTTCTCCTCCACCAGTCTTACACACTGCTTTTGGATAACTTTATGGTGCTTCACTCCTGGTGCAAAAATTCAAGCAGTTCAGCTTAGTTTGATGGCTTGTGATCATCCATCTTCCTCTTGATGATATATTTCAGAGGTTTTCAATTTGGTAAAATGAAAGAAACTCATAATTTTAAGGATGCCTCTTATTTTTTTCCAGAGCTGTATGTTGGTTTTCATGTCAGGTTTCTATTGCTTAACATGTTTTATATTTACGATTCATGATCAAGTGGCCTTGACTGCCCTGGCAGAACATCAGAAGATAAAAGTTTAGATTATAGACACTACAGGATAATCTGGGAAGATCATTGTTAAGAATCAAAATCCAAAAAGATAATCCAGCAATTAATGAAGAGTTTTAACATTCCTTACACTCAATGTAGTGCATAGATCGGTTTGTTTTAAAAGTAAAAAAGAACAAAACAACACCCCTCGAAAGGTGTTAATTATCAGTTACCATCATCAACCACATACTTCCAGATCGGCTCATCCCTAATTGCGGCGGAGCAGAGCTAAAAGCGGATGCTGCAACCCTTTTTTCCACATCAGTTTCCCCCCAAGCCGCCGGATGCGACTGGGTCAATCAGTAATTTTAGGACACCATTTCACTGAAATCCCCCTGACACGTCTCAATAAGCCACCATGATGCCTGCAGCAAATTGAGCAGATCGGGGGGAGGAGGGAGAAGGGGTAGGAGGAGGTTAAAGAAAGAGAAAATGTAGCTTTGAAACAACTAAGCCTATTAGCATAATTTTCAAAGCCTCTTGGAATGTGAATGTGATTCCCCCTGCCCGGGCCGGTCCTTCTCCTTCTCCTTGGCTCTATTGTACAACATGTACAGCTCTCAGACAGAAGGGAGCACAATAGGAGCCCCTGCTTTGGCCACCACCAAATCCCCTATTGTGGCAGGTTTATAGCCGCCCCTTTCTGTGCCGAGCAGGTCCCTCCATTCCTGCGGAGATGCCGGACCACACGGAATTCGCTGCCACTGATAAATCTCTCCCGCAGACAAAGGGAGAGCGGGGTCAGCCAAGGGTCCGGGGATTGTGCTGGTCACTTTTAAATGTACGCCGACTGTCAGCCGTGGCCGTGACTGATAACGGAGGTATTATTTTCACAGAGGAGCAGCGCCCAAACACCAGCCATAAAACTTCCCATTCCAATCCAAACGACCTGCTTCTGGCTATTGTGGCGCTTCCATACCCGGGTCCAACCACGATAACCAGGCCCGAGCGCAGGCGTGTGTTGGGGGGAGGCATCTATAAGCCTGTGAATTAATGCCTCTATTGTGTCCCAATGTGAGAAACAATGGCTGCCAACAGCAACGGCAGGAGCCCCATATGTCCATTACCGATGAAGCAACGATGAAGGGACATAAAAATTCAGGCAGTGGATTTTCTATCTGCTCCGTCTTGATTATCCGTCCTCCAGATCTCTCTCCAGGGTGACACAAAAGGGAAGGAGAAGGAGACGATGAAAAACGGCTGAAACTCAAAAGGGCAGAAGTAATTATTCAAATTCTTTATGCCTCACTCAGCTCCACGCGCTTTAGAACTGGATGTATGCATGTGAGATGAATGTGTGTGTGTGTGTGTATGCCTGTGTGTGTGTATGTGTGTGTGTATGTGTGAGTGAGTGTGCATAAAAAAAAGAAGGAAAAAAAAAGAAAAACGAAGGGCAGCCGAGGCAAAGTGCACCATGAACAAAGGCTTGCCTGAATGACAGCAATAGTGAGCTGGAAGTGTCCTCCTTTCAGGAGCACTGAAATAGGTCAGTTAGAACACTCCACAGCAACAACACTGAGCCCTTACTGAGGATGGCCCACTTCCTCCATCACCAGCAGCTCTCCAGCTATCTATTCACACTTCACAGTGATATCATCACTGCCACACACTCATTCACCCACCCTTACCAACACACACATACACATACCGGGCTGTAATTGTGGAAATAAATACACATCCTCTACAGAGACGCACATCTGCACCTTTTACAGCTTTTATAATAACTATAATGTTTATAGTCTTTTTATAAAATGCTGCCAATATAATTAAATACATAAGATTAATTAGAGGTTAAATTAAACATAATTGAATACATCATGTTTTACTTTGTTCCCAATGTGTTAAAATGAAAGCAGTACTTTCTACATTTAAACTATATTTACATTGTGTCCTAAAACTTATCTAATATGATATAAATAGTAGCAACCTGCTAATTCTGAAATCAATGATAATAAATAAAAAGAGTTTATCATCATTTTTTTAATGATTGCTTTGTCTATTTGACTGACTTCAGTGACAACAGTATTTGTAAAATCCTAAGTTCAATTCTGTGGGTTTTATACACCTCTAGGACACACATGGCATTAGGCGTATTGCTAATAGGTTCTGATCCAGAGAATCCAATTCTATTGGCAATACTTAACATTAAGAAACCACTTCAGTTTCTGAATCAGTTCCTCTGATTTTGCTATTTATAGGTTGATATTTGAGTAAAATGAAAATTGCTGTTTTATTCTATAAACTACAGACAACATTTCTCCCAAATTCCAAACTAAAATATTGTCATTTAGAGCATTTATTTGCAGAAAATGAGAAATGGCTGAACAAAAGAACAAACAGATGCAGAGCTTTCAGAGCTCAAATAATGCAAAGAAAACGCTCATATTCATAAAGTTTTAAAAGTTCAGAAATCAATATTTGGTGGAATATCTTGGCATGTTCTCCTCCATTAGTCTTACACACTGCTTTTGGATAACTTCATGCCACTCCTGGTTGCAAAAATTCAAGCAGTTCAGCTTGAAGAGGTTTTTGATCATTTTTAAGTGGTACATTTCCACACCTGTGTTGCAACAAGTGCATGGCAATGAGAGCATTAGAAGTGGTATCCACAAACATTCAAACACTCAGTGTATACTCAGTGCATTTTTTTATTATAAATCACCATAAACCATATTACAGTATGTGTGTGTGTGCATATAGGTGTAGTGTGTATAAACGCACACACAGTTCTAAACAGGTGTATGCTAATATCATCACATAATGAACGGCACATGCACGGGTTAGACCTTTCTACATTAATAATAACAGCTATTTAGAAACGGTGGGATATACAGTAAATATCGTGCTCTTACGGTGGCCGATGTGAAATGAAATTTTCACAATTTATTTACACAGCTGAATCCGTACTTGGCAAAAGTGTGCACGGTAACTTTATCAAGGGGGACCGAAGTAATGTTCCACGAGGGGATTCAGCGCAGTGCAGAGGAACGCGCAGAATTTCCACAACCTCATTTCAAAACCACCACTTTTCATTGCAACCATATGGCACGTACTGGCAGTCGACCTTCCCCGGCCTTCTCACCTGAAGCAGTTGTGCTTCGGACTGGCAGGTAGTCAAATCCAATCTCTACTCAACACTACAGACGTGAGAGAAATTATTATCAACACTCCTGAAACCACTCATGAAACCATTTAGATTGATTTGCTAATAGCAACAGCTAGAAATGTGTATGAGTGTGTGTGCACACAGGTGGAGATAGGCCTGACTCGTTCACCAAATCACGTGCAGATGTTCTGGAAGAAAATTAGAGTTGTCCTACATGTCACTTGTGTCACGTGTGTATGTGGCAGTTCTAACAGTTCACGCCTGGGCCATAATGAAGCTGTAAACATGTAGGCGTGGAAGGAGGCAGGAACGCTAGGCTTCTGCCTGCTTGCGTATAAAATACCCCAGGAAAAGATCAGCTTGGTCAGCGATCGGCCGCTCAGAGCGGGGTCAGGGAGTGGGGTAAGGTCCTCACTGTTACAGAAGCAACCAAGACCAAGCTGCTATTTAGATTCCTCGGGCAGATGCCCCTGCGCTAGCAAATCAATCTCTAGTGGCAGGCCACTCGGCAGGGTGTCCACACATTTGTTGAGGCCGGCCTAGGCAGCCGGCCCCTGTTCGTCTCCGGTGCGGGGAAGAGGGGGCCGATCCGGGGGCCGCGCCGGGCAGGCCGGGTACAGAGAAGCCCAGCGCTATAAATCAGAGGCCCTGAGCATGAAGCTGCAGGACAGGGCTGTCAGGGCCGGGGAAGACACGCCACCGCAGGTGATCCCCAGACACCCAGGCAGGACAGCACTGCACTTCAACAGTCTCTTCTTACCTAGCCACCGACAGCTGCTTCCATCGTGCCTGCTCCTCCTCCTTCTGCTCTTCTTTCTTTCTTTCTTTCTTTCTTTCTCACACAGATACAAATATCCATTCACATACATCAACGATATACTAGGATACACACTCAGACTTTCTCTCTCTCTCTTTTTCACTTTACATATCAAGTTGGTCAGACTGAAATCTGATTGCTGTGTGGGACAAATGGATTTAATTTGTGGTCCTTGATATATATATCTGATTTGTGGGAATGTGTCATGTATTCGAATGATCAGATATGACTTTTATGCTTCTTTTTTCGGTATCAATGCAACAGTCAACAGTTGTTGACAGAGGCCACAAGTATAAACATTGTGTGTTTGTGTTCTGTTCCAGAGACAGATTTGTTCACAAATCTCTCTTAACTGTTCTCTAAATATTGTTGTCTTAATATTGCCACACCAGTCTTCACCTGTCTTTTGCCATGGTGTACTTAATCCATTAAGGTCAGCCCTTAGTGTGTCCCATCAGTAAAGCAGGGTTCTTGCACCATTTTAAAAGTCAAATTTAATGATTTTTAAGACCTTTTTAAGACTTCAATAAATATAATTTAAGACTCAAAACTGTAGTCTGTTGGTAGTTGGTAGAAACTAATTTATTGTAATGGAAATCGAAACTTAGCATTTCCCATTTGTTATCATTTGTTAGTATGTTAGCATGTTAGCTAGCTCCCCGCTAACCTTAGTTTTCTCCCTGGTAACATTAGCTAGCTCTCCGCTAAACTTAGTTTTCTCCCCAGTAACATTAGCTAGCTCTCCGCTAAGGTTTGTATATTAGCTAGCTCTCCGCTAACCTTAGTTCTCTTCTCTGTAACATTAGCTAACTCGTCGCTGAAGTTTGTATGTTAGCTAGCTCTCTGTTAATGTTAGCTAGCTCTCCGCTAACCTTTGTTCTCTCAATGGATTAGAAAGTTTATGCTGGGGCGCTGTGTTTTTCCACTGAAGCGCCGTCTGAAAATGTATTACCTACAGCACATGTACAGTAAATTTAAGACAATTTAACACCTTAATTACCCGGATTTTAATTTAAGACTTTTTAAGACTTTTTAAGGACCCTCGGGAACCCTGGTATAGCCTAAATTACTATAATAGCCAAGCTTACTATAAGGAAGTGAGGGTTTAGGTAAGCAAAATTGGTGTTTTTATACACACACAATGAAGCACATAGCTCATTTACTGTATATCTTATCAATGATATACTCGGATACACAAACGCACATATATATACACAGGCTTTACTCTCTTGTTTGTTAACATCGCCTTACATAAAATGCCCTCCTGTGGAGTTTCTGAGCCTCGGATATTTTCTGATGACACAGCAGCGAGGCAGAATTTATGAGACAAAGAATAAAACTTTTATGAAAAACACAAGCGCCCAAGCGCCGCACAGTAAGGCTACATCCTCAGGATACAGCCCACATGAAATGTGAACAGAGTGGGCCTTCTGCTCTCTTCTCTTTCTTAAAAAAAAAAAAAAAGAAGAAGAAAAAGATGAATAAAAAGCGTCTCGCTCCTGAGATCAGCAGCACGCCACGAGGGCTCCTCGAATCTAGCGACGCTCCTCTGGGTCCTCCTTAAAGATCCTGAGTAGGGGAAGAGAGGGAATGCTTCAGGAGGGCTGACATTTTACACAAAAGCCCCTCGTCGCTCCCGTCCTCTTACAGGGAATGTGGCAATTATCAGAGTGTTTGCAGCAGTCAGGGGGGCAATTACCTCAGGGGAAGGTCAGCGGCAGTGTTCCACTCCAGCAGCTCGCCACGGGATCGATTGCTCACCTAGAGCCCCGATCCGCGCCGCCTCACCTGAAGCTGTCCTCTCTGACACAGCAGCACCCCTAACACACACCTCCCACACCCAACCGCTGAACCTCTAACACAGCCTTACAGCCCCATAATGACATGTCTGGCTCAGGGACCACAGAAAGGAACACAGTGTCAGATTTTGATAGATTTTGACAACGAGGGCGAAAAAAAAAAAAAAAAAAAAAACTCAGGGCTTGACATGAACACAAATAAACTGTGACAATACAAAGATTCATATCTACTTTTGAGGAGAATTTTCACACAGTCCTATAATATGTATGCAAATAGACAACTCAATCAAACTTCAAACCTCAGATTATTACTTTTTTGCTCCAATTCGGAATTTGATATAACTCAGTGCTATTCATTTTCAGATACAGCAAGAAAAAAAAAGAAAAAAAAATGTTATTGTCTGCTTATTGCTAATTTATTTTTAGAATCACAGAAGCACAACATTTCCATGGGAGGACATGGTAATAAAACATTTCAATTACTCCTATAAGGAAATGTTTCTATAATCAATATGATGAATCATCTGTAACATACCATAGTTGTATTATTCCAATTAGAGATGTAATAAAATGTCAATACACTTGATTATCATGATATTATGTTTTGTAATACTATTTATTCTCAAAAACACAGTAGTTTTTTATTTTGTGTTGTGTTTAAACACTGATCTCTACTTAGCAGTCTTCTACTCTGTTCATATTACTAGGCTGAAGTGTTTAATTAGATTTTTTTTTTGCTTCAATGTGAAAAGGATCGTTGTCAGTTCTGATCTTGATTTGAAAATCTGATTTTTTTTTTTTCAATTAAATTTGAATCCCTTTGTCTATTATAACAATTGTTTTTTTTATCCACATCCATTTGCACTTGGTAGTCAAATACATATCCTGTTAGTCAGACTGAAATCTGATTGCTGTGTGGGACAAATGGATTTAATTTGTGGTCCTTGATAATGCATATATCTGATTTGTGGAAATGCGTCATTAATGTGATTGTTCAGATTGGACTGTTATGCGTCTTTTTCCTGTATCTGTGCACTTTTTGCTGTCATCATCAGCCAGAACAGTTGTTGACAGAGGCCACAAGCATAAACATAGCAAGGTGTACATGTGCTCTGTTTCAGAGACAGATTTGTTCACAAATCTCTCTTAATCTGTCTCTCATGGGCTATACTGATGTGTCCCATCAGTATAGCAGGGTTCTTGCACCATTTTAAAAGTCAAATTTTTTACACTTTTTAAGACCTCAATACCCAAAATTGTCATAATTTATTTGGTAGAAACTTCTTGAAAATGTATTGTATTGGAAATCAAAACGTATTGTTTCCCATTTGTTATCATTTGTTAGTATGTTAGCATGTTAGCCAGCTCCCGGCTAGTTTTCTACCCGGTAATGTTAGCTAGCTCTCTGCTAAGGTTAGCTAGCTTTCTGCTAATGTTAGCTAGCTCTCTGCTAAGGTTAGCTAGCTTTCTGCTAATGTTAGCTAGCTCTCCCCAGTAATGTTAGCTAGCTCTCCGCTAAAGTTTGTATATTAGCTAGCTCTCCGCTAAACTTAGTTCTCTACTCTGTAACATTACCTATCTCGCCACTTAAGTTTGTATGTTAGCGAGCTCTCTGCTAATGTTAGCTAGCTCTCTGCTAACCTTAGTTCTCTCCCCTGGCTTAGTTGTTTATGCTGGGGCGCTGTGTTGTTCCACAGACAATAAATGCACTCTCTGAAAATGTAATACCTACAGCAAATTTACAGTAAAGTTAAGACAATTTAAGACCTTAATTACCAGGATTTTAATTTAAGACATTTTAAGACTTTTTAAGGTTCTGCGGGAACCCTGGTATAGCCTGAATTACTATAATAGCCAAGCTTACTATAAGGAAGTGTCACGCCTGGCCCTGTTTCCTGTCTGTCCTCGTGCCTGTGTTGTCCCACGTGACCCGTGCCCCTGTGTTCTGCCTGTGATTTTCCATTACCTCATGTCTCATTTGTAGCTCCACCCCTTCCCCAGGTGTTTCCACTCCCAGTGTGTTTCCTGTTATGTTAAAAAGACTTCCTCTGTTACTTGTCCTCTGTCGGTCTTTGCACTGTCCCCCGTTGTCTGTCTATCTGCGTTTCTCTGTCTCTCTCTGCGTTTTCTTAGCCTCACCGTGTTTCATTTGTCATTGCCCTAGGTCCTTGTTTAGTGTTTATTTCTGTTTGTTTCTAGTTTCCATAGTTTATTCCCTTGCCCTGTTTAACCCTGTTTAGTGTATTCATCCTCTGTCTAGTTTAGTTTCTTGTTTTATTTTCTTATATATACATCCCTAGTTTATTCCCTTGCCCTGTTTAAGTTCATCCTGTCTAGTTTTATAGCCTCCTTGTTTATTTATCATTAGTCTCTCTCTCTCTTGTTTATTCCTAGTTTATTTTCCAGCGTTTGTTTGTTTATCTTTAGTACCTCTTGTTTGTTTGTTAGTTTTAGCTCGCCTCTGTTTCTTGTTTTTCTTTGTTTCTTGTTTACTTGTTTATTTGTTTATATTTATTTAATAAATTCGCCCTACCTGTGTTTACGTCCGCCTCCTCGTCTCTCTGCCTGGGTCTAATCCTGACAAAAAGACCGACCGCAATGGATGTAGCAGACTGGCACGCTGCAAGGAAGGCGGACCTGGAGTTTCTCCGTCTCCTGGCCGAGCGAATCCGGGGAGATGAACCGCTCCCAGCGCCTTTCCTCGGGTTGGAGCCCGTCAGCCCAGCTTCAGTGGCGCCCACCGAGACCCACAAGGGGATCCCGTGGACTGGCTCCAGGATGGCGATCCGCCATGCTCCATTCGGGACCCCGGCGTTGGAATCCCCGAGGCCCCAAGGACGCCGCAGGCCTCGGGGTAGACGTTTTAAGGGGTCCCGCCAGCCGGAGGAGAAGCCCGTTTCCGGGGAGGATTTTCTTGGGGGGGCGCTAGGGCTGTGTGCGGTCAGCCTCGATCCTCGCCCCGACGAGGACGGGGGTGGCATGGATGCAGGCTGTGAGGAGTCCTATTCCTGGGACTACTCCGATCTCCTCACACCTGCATCCAGTGAAGAGGAGTTTGAGGACTGCCCTCCTGTACCAGCCCGCCAGCCGCTACTTCCTCCCACGGTAGCTGCCGATCCGCGCTCTGTGTCTTTCGCGGTGGCAGCCGAACCGCAGCCCGTGATTCCCGCGGTGGCAGTGGAAGCGCGCTCCGAGACCCCCTGCGCGGCGAGCCAGCCGCGGTCAAAGACTTTCCCCGCGCTCCTCACGCCGGACTCTGCACGAGAGAGTAGGAATCCAGTCCGGGTTTTTACTTCACCCGCAGCTTCGGGCTCCAGCATTGCTGCAGCGGATCTCTTCATGCCACGCCCCGTGAAGCACGCATCTGAAACGCTGCACCCCATGATACAAGCGGCGGCCGCGCCGCTCTCCGAGACTTTAACGGCGGCCACGCCGCTCTCCCAGACTTCAGCGGCGGCCGCGCCGCTCTCCGAGATTTCAGCGGCGGCCGCGCCGCGCTCACAGACTGCAGCGGCGGCCGCGCCGCGCTCACAGACTGCAGCGGCGGCCGCGCCGCGCTCACAGACTGCAGCGGCGGCAGCGCTGCTCTCCGGGATTTCAGCGGCGGCCGCGCCGCTCCCCGAGACTTCAGCGGCGGCCGCGCCGCGCTCACAGACTGCAGCGGCGGCAGCGCCGCTCTCCGAGATTTCAGCGGCGGCCGCGCCGCTCTCCCAAGCACCAGCAGTCCCAGCTGCTCCAGCTCAAGCCCCAGCAGTCCCAGCTGCTCCAGCTCAAGCCCCAGCAGTCCCAGCTGCTCCAGCTCAAGCCCCAGCAGTCCCAGCTGCCCCAGCTCAAGCCCCAGCAGTCCCAGCTGCTCCAGCTCAAGCCCCAGCAGTCCCAGCTGCTCCAGCTCAAGCCCCAGCAGTCCCAGCTGCTCCAGCTCCGGCCCCAGCAGTCCCAGCTGCTCCAGCTCCGGCACCAGCAGTCCCAGCTGCTCCAGCACCTGCACCAGCAGTCCCAGCTGCTCCAGCACCAGCAGTCCCAGCTGCTCCAGCACCAGCAGTCCCAGCTGCTCCAGCACCAGCTCAAGCACCTGCAGCTCCCAGAACTATGTTTGTTCCAAGGCCCCGTATTTCCAGGCCTGCTCCAAGGCCTCCTGACTTTGCCCCCAGTTATGTGCCCAGGCTGTCCCCACAGACTTTTGCCAGTCCTGGGCACCCACCTATGTTTTTGGTCCCCCTGTCTCTCCCTGTCCTGGTCCCTGTATCTGTGAGTGTTCCAGTTCCTGTCCCCGGTGGTTTCTCTGTTCCTGTCCCTGTTACTGTGTTTGTTTCCGTCCCCGTCAATGTTCTTGTCCCTGTTCCCATGTCCGGTCCCGTCCAGTCTCTGTCTCATGTCCAGTCTCCGTCACCTGTCCAGTTCCCCGTCCAGTCTCCGTCACCTGTCCAGTTCCCCGTCCAGTCTCCGTCACCTGTCCGGTTCCCCGTCCAGTCTCCGTCACCTGTCCGGTTCCCCGTCCAGTCTCCGTCACCTGTCCGGTTCCCCGTCCAGTCTCCGTCACCTGTCCGGTTCCCCGTCCAGTCTCCGTCACCTGTCCAGTTCCCCGTCCAGTCTCCGTCACCTGTCCAGTTCCCCGTCCAGTCTCCGTTCCCCGTCCAGTCTCCGTCACCTGTCCAGTTCCCCGTCCAGTGTCCGTTCCCTGTCCAGTCTCTGTCCCCTGTCCTGTCTCCATCTCCCGTCCAGTTCCCTGTCCAGTCTCCCGTTCGGTCTCCTGTTTTCCCCGGCCTCTCCCTGCCGCCAGCCCCCGGGGTTTGTTTTTCCGCGCCTCGGGAGCTGCGCGTTTAGGGGGAGGTTTCTGTCACGCCTGGCCCTGTTTCCTGTCTGTCCTCGTGCCTGTGTTGTCCCACGTGACCCGTGCCCCTGTGTTCTGCCTGTGATTTTCCATTACCTCATGTCTCATTTGTAGCTCCACCCCTTCCCCAGGTGTTTCCACTCCCAGTGTGTTTCCTGTTATGTTAAAAAGACTTCCTCTGTTACTTGTCCTCTGTCGGTCTTTGCACTGTCCCCCGTTGTCTGTCTATCTGCGTTTCTCTGTCTCTCTCTGCGTTTTCTTAGCCTCACCGTGTTTCATTTGTCATTGCCCTAGGTCCTTGTTTAGTGTTTATTTCTGTTTGTTTCTAGTTTCCATAGTTTATTCCCTTGCCCTGTTTAACCCTGTTTAGTGTATTCATCCTCTGTCTAGTTTAGTTTCTTGTTTTATTTTCTTATATATACATCCCTAGTTTATTCCCTTGCCCTGTTTAAGTTCATCCTGTCTAGTTTTATAGCCTCCTTGTTTATTTATCATTAGTCTCTCTCTCTCTTGTTTATTCCTAGTTTATTTTCCAGCGTTTGTTTGTTTATCTTTAGTACCTCTTGTTTGTTTGTTAGTTTTAGCTCGCCTCTGTTTCTTGTTTTTCTTTGTTTCTTGTTTACTTGTTTATTTGTTTATATTTATTTAATAAATTCGCCCTACCTGTGTTTACGTCCGCCTCCTCGTCTCTCTGCCTGGGTCTAATCCTGACAGGAAGTGAGGGTTTAGGTAAGCAAAATATGTGTTTTTATACACACACAATAAAGCACAGAGCTCATTTACTGTATATCTTTTGTTTTCATTTGTTAGTATGTTAGCTAGCTCCCCGCTAACCTTTTCTAACATTTTCTCCCCAGAAATGTTAGCTAGCTCTCAGCTAATGGTAGCTAGCTTTCCGCTAATGATTACTATAAGGCTTACTATAAGGAAGTGAGGGTTTAGGTAAGCAAAATATGTGTTTTTATACACACACAATAAAGCACAGAGCTCATTTACTGTATATCTTTTGTTTTCATTTGTTAGTATGTTAGCTAGCTCCCCGCTAACCTTTTCTAACATTTTCTCCCCAGAAATGTTAGCTAGCTCTCAGCTAATGGTAGCTAGCTTTCCGCTAATGATTACTATAAGGCTTACTATAAGGAAGTGAGAGTTTAGGTAAGCAAAATATGTGTTTTTATACACACACAATGAAACACAGAGCTCATTTACTACATATCTTACCTCTCTGATTCACAAACTGTGTTGATTGACTCTCCAACTTACTTACTTTCATTTCACAATCTATTAACCACCTCACTTCATCTCTCCACTCATCATCCTTCAGTCTCTCTAGCCCGCAGCCTGAACTGGAGATCCGTGAGAACACCTCTGCGCCTCACACACTCCATGCTCACTGAATTACAGTAGTGCGCTCACTCATCTGCCCCAGATTCAATCTCAGAGCGGAGCTATAGCTGAAGCTGGAGCCGGAGCTGGAGCCGGAGCTGGGCTCTAACTTTTTTCATCCTTTTCTCTTTCTCTCTCTCTCTCTCTCTCTCTTTCTCTCTCTCTGTGGCTCTGTGTCCTCAAGGCTGGAGGCTCTCACAGAAGTGCTCATGCAGCAGAACGTAACTTCGCACACACACACCAAGAAACAGCGGCGGCAAGTTTGCAGACCTTGGCAGAGCTTTGCGTCGAGTGCAGAATAATGACCGATTCCATATTCTCATCATTGCTCGGCTGGATCCGTATCTGGCCTGCGTGCCTGCGCTTACTGTGCCCCCAGAGCAGAACAAACTCATTAAAGCTCACCTTGCACATTGCCTTGCGGAATCATTGAAATTCCACCTCTGAGCTCAATAATACCTCCCAACCACCGTGCATTAATGAACGCAGGAACCTTTCTGCAGCTTGAACCGGCACATACATCACGAGCGCAGTTCACACCAATACAACAGCAATCAATAAGCGCCTCCACACGTCCGCCCGACATCATTCCGCCATCTGATAAGAAGGTGCGGGGGGCTTGTAAAGGGATGTAAGAGTCGCCATTGTAGTGCGGCGAACAGGAGCGGCGCTTCCACGGGAGACGGCCATTCTTAATGGCCACCTATCAGCGGATCAGCCTTTGTCCCCGGCCAGCAGAGGCTCACTATTAGTTACACTGATGGATCTCTTAAGACATCAGAGGGGAGATTAGAGCACACTTGACTGTGAAAAACAATCCCTGCAGTGGGCCCCTCTTCCCCAGCCTGATCGATGCACACTCCAACAGGGCTTGTCAGGTCTGGGCCGCTTTGATTGGCCGGCGCTGAGGTACAGACAGTAGACAAGTTGACAGCAGCCCCACTCCCCTACGTCTCACCCCCCCAACCCTCCCCCAATCGATCTTACTGAAGGCCCAACTCATACACACGCACAAGCACATACACACACACTGACTGTCCTGCCACAAAATCGCGTGGCTGCTGCGGCAGGCACACAGCGTGACACGCTCATGTCAACACACGCTCCCAAGTACTTACTTGTACTTACACATAGATTTTTTTTTGTGGACGATATATTGTCCCAGAAATTATTGCGATATTTTTGGTAATTTTAAGACTATTAAATGCCACTGACATTATGATAACAGAGTAGCATAAAAAAGCAATTTTACAATTTTTAAAGACATTTTAATTTAATTAATTTAATACATTTTAATTTATCTTTTATTATAATTATTGCTTCCTTCAGACTTATAATGCTTCTCCTTCCTCTGTGAAGTTATCATTTTTATATATTACAATATTGATTTATAGCACAATATATGGACAAAACCTCAATCATTTTAACTTAAATTTAACTTTATATTACCCTATTATTTCTATTAAATTTCTGTTATTCCCTTTATTATATTATATTTTGACTGTCTAAAATTAGTTTTAAAAGGGTGTTACTGAATCATTAAAATATTATATTACCATTTTCTAAGTGGAATAAAATGGTCATAAATTGGAAATAATGTCATTTATTGCAGTTCTATCTATGAAAATACACTGTCCAGGAAAGAAAGTTACAGTGACAGGCCTCCATATACACATATCAATATCTTGAGTACCACTCAATAGAATACGTGTGTATAATAAAGCTGCACTTAAATGATAGTCTATGATATCTCATTAATCACATCCACCCTTTCCAGCATGACAAAGACTGGGCACACGCTCAGAAACCAGCAATCAGAGGCCTCTCTAATCGAGCCTGGCCTCTATTAGAGCTAGCTTTGTTTATGATGAACTACAACCAGCTAATAAACAAGCTGACAGAGCTCACTCTTCTCACGTCTGCACAGCTGCCCAGATTTATATGCTTTTTTAGCATTTTTTTCAAGATTAATCTGAACAATATTTGTTTTTACAGTGACATCATGCAAATTAATCAAGCAAAACAAGTATTTCCAAAACAGCAACCATAAAAAAAAACAAAAAAACAAAAAAAAAAACTTCTCAACTTTCTCAAATGGATCAATGTAAAAGGAGTTTATTTCAGGTCATGTTGAAGTATTGATATTGGTCAGATCATCTTTGGCACATTATATAAAATGGAGATACTTGTTTTATTTATTAGACAGCGACGATATGTATTTGATTTCAGCAGTAAGAAAAATAGATTAGCTCAACATAAAGTGTGTTTTTGTCTAAATCTATGGGTGGGCAAAATTAAAGGGGTGGTTTACTGGACATGGATTAAGCCTAGTCCTGAACTATTCTGTGTTTTAAGTGGACATTAACACACTTAGAGGAAGGAAATAAACAAAAACTGCATTCTAGGACTAGGCTTAATACCGTTACCTAAGAACCATAAACTGTATAGCTTTAGAATAAATACATTTAGATTTTATCACAGTGGCCTAGCACTACTTACAGATTGCTCAATCACTAGTTTAACATATCAGTCAAATCAGCACTCCAACATCTCTTACTTCCGTCAGAAACTTACTACCGTATTTTTCGCACCATAAGGTGCATCTGAATATAAGGTGCACTATCAATAAACTTCTATTTTTTAGTCTGTTTTCATACATAAGGCGAATTTTATGCAAAACTAGAGACTACTAGTAATAACAGTTGTGTCACTATGTTTTCCTTCTAAATTCAGCAGATCTCACCATCTAAAGCTTAGCGAAGTAAACAAAACTGTAATTCTCTGTAATTCTTAAAAAAAAAAATTCAGACAAGGCAGACAAGTTAAACGAATGCTGGATGAAGATTTCTCTTCTGAAAACTGTTATTTGGGTGAGTAAAGCACTTCTGTTTCTTTACAGTAACAGATTTCCTTTAAAGTTAAAGCATTAGCGGTTAGCGGCTAATGCCACCTGACAGAGCTACACTGAGGAACACTGAGTGTTCCAGTAAGCCAGGAAGATATTAGCTAGTGATTTGTCCCATAGATATAAACTACATATTAAATGGTTAACCCTCCTGTTATGTTCTGGGTCAAATTAACCCGTTTTAAAAAAGACTGAAGATCTCAGAAAAATAGTTAAATGTATTTTTTTTCAATATGAAACCTCTTCTGCTTGACTTAATTAGTGTAAAACAACATATTATATGAAAATCGTTCATCTCACATATTTGTAACCACCCCCTACAAAAACTAAAACTAAAACAAAATTACTTTTTTATAACATTAAAACATAACATTGCCATGTGATAATGAGATAAGCTTAGAAATGTTTGTGCCACAGTATTAAAATTATAGCTTCACTATTATTATTATGAACTGCACTAAAGTCTAGTATAGTGATTTATTTAATGAACCTGGATCTCCTAAGCTTTGGTGTGAAGCAATAAAACAGGAGGAGAAGGACTGTCCAGGAAATACATGTAAAACATCAACATCCAAAAGCACTGAATAGCATGACATCCAGTAATACTCTGACACAGGGTTCTTACTGCTATCTATAAACCTCCATAAAACCTAAAGTCTTACAGACTGTGGTTACACTTAAGCTGCGGGTCGTCCATCATCCTGTGCAGGGAGGTTGAGGGTGGTGGAGGAGGAATCTGCTGAACGGTTCTAGGTGGAACCTGTAACATTGCTGCTCCTTTCTCCCCCTGACAGGACATGACATGCTGCTGATAGGAGGGATTGGTGGAGAGTTAGTGCTGAGGACAATGTGATTACAGTGGGGTTTCCAGTGGATGAATGTGCTGAATGTAGTGAGGAAATCACAGGGCTATAGGAATGTCCCCCTACTGTGTGCACACATGTTATTCCGCTCTGCTCCTCCACGGCCCCACTGGAGCTACAGCCTGGACAATGAACCCAGCAGGGCCCATGACCGCTCTTATTGGTGTGGGATCACAGAGCTGTGTCAGAGAGCACTGGGCCTTGTAACTCTGCCTGTTGAGCTGGTGTGCCATGCAGCTATTTGGCCTCCATATGTTCCTCGGAATGAGAAAACAGTGCAGTTTCACACGAGAGCACTTTTTTTGTTCCTAATGATGCTTACACTTCATTACAATAATGAACATGTATTTGAACAGGTTTTACAGTGCCATAAATAGAGCCCAGGGTAGATTCAGTGACCCGGTGCGTCAAATGGCGTGAGAGCAGTCGATGATGATAAATGCCATCTATTTATTACCATGGACCTCACTTAGTAAAAATGTTGGCTTTGGATGAACTCCCCTCTGCTCCGCTGATGTATTTCTGGACCTCCTCTGGCATTGATTTATCCTAAATGCAGGCTAAACAGCAGCAATCATAATTAAGCCAATTAAAATGATGAGTAATAAGGGTGCCAATTCTTCATACACCTGGAGACAATTTTCCGATGCTTCGTACACTATAGTGCAGTAATTACCATTGATCCTGAGCGTGCAATTTCCATTTGCGCATTGTTCTCAAAACTGCATCTGAAATTCATGCCGAACAAACAGCGGCGTAAGATTAGTGCTTCACAGTCTATGAGCTTGAGCGTCAACAGACTGCACGCTTTATCCCTGCATTAGGGTGCAAATCAGAAAAGTAAAAAAAAAAAAAAAAGTTTCTTATATTTACTCTGATTTGTTTTCACTTGCAGACAGTATGAACCCAATATTTCATGTTTTGTCAGGTTTCCTTCATTTAATCTCATAATTCAGTGCATAATATCAGTGCAGAAAAGGGCAAAGGCACCAGCCTAAGCTGAACATTATTGATCTTCAATCTCGCTGGCAGCACTGCATGTCACTGAGTTGCCAGAGATGGACGAAAAGAGTGTACGCAAGTGTAATAAACAAAAAAAACGAATGAAAAATAAACACCAGAAATACATTAACATCCGAGGAGGCTAACAAACTTGAAATAAACCAAGACGAGGAAACATGAAAACTGAACAGAAGAGAAAGACAGGAAATAAACAAAAAATAATAATAATAAACAAGTAATAAACAGGTAAAATACATAAATAAAGAGGTAAAGACGTACAAAAATTGAAAACAAAAAAAAAACCCAGGGCTATGAATACACATGGAAGAAAAAAGGAAACAAGAAACACCTGGAGCAGGTATCAGGGGGGCGGACCTACGGAGCTACAGTCACGAGAGGAACACTGAGCTGGGTAGAGTTGGGGAGGAACACACACAGGGCCACGTGAAGCGGAGCTCATGGGGAAAAGAACACAAAGGCACGGAGGAGGAATGCAAATAAACACAGAGAGAAACACAGGCACATAGGAGAAGGCTAAATAAACAAGAAAAAAGATCAGAAAAGACAGGAAACAGGGTCAAGATATGACACTGCAACAAGAACCGTCATTCAGCAATTGCGGATAGAACCACATGGACAAGAGATTAATTACTATGTTTAACTATGAATCCAGCTATACAGTTCACTTATCTTTACAAATGCCTTTTCAAACTTTACTGTGCAAAACAGAAGTCTTTAACCTTATGTTAACCTTGTCTAGAACTGGGGCCAACTTCTCTAGACTTACAAAGACGTCTTACATGGCCCAACACACACTGGTAACATGTATTGTGGTCAGAATTCTAATCATAATGGACCAAAGGCTAAAAAGACCATCCAGACTGTTAGATTATGTCTTAATATTAATATTAGGTTGTATTAGTACGCTGAGATCTTAGAGCATCTTACAGCAACTTTTGCGGCCTTCAAGACAATATATTTTACAGGGACATCTATGCATTTGCTGCACACATTACAAAGACATGACTGAAGGAAAAAAAAAGAAGGTATACTGTAGAGACCTTACTAGCCTGTATATCATCACTTAGTGTCATCGGTGCCAAAATGTCTTTTAAAATGTTGTGAGTATGAATGACATCATTACAAAGTGGCTAATACCTTGAAGTCCCAACTTTTTGCTTTGCTGTATATTACCAAATTAAATGGATTTATTTAAAACATGAAACATCACGGGTTCATACTGGCAAAGTCAATGTAAAAAAACACTTATTTTTATTTTTTAGATTTTTTATCCTGTTCAAACTTGTTGTAGACCCACATTTACATGGACAGTTATTCATACTTCCGTATCAGATCATACCTCAACCAACCAACTTTAATATACTGTGATATATTAACTCACTAAATAGAAAAAAAAACAATATTCATCTAAAGCTGATTTCAAATAAAGTAAAGCTTCCAAAGAGCAATCACAGGTTCCGAGTCTGCATGTTTAATTTATGAATTGGTGATTAACACGTTTTTTCCCCCCCCTATAATCATATGCAACATGATCTTATATCTCGGTTAGTCTGGAATTTGCATGGTAACGACATGCAAATGACACAGAGAGGTAACCTTTCCCTATCTATTTAAATGTTAATCAATCTATTAATTGCTTTGTCCTCATTAAGCATGGCAAGTTGGCAATGTCAGCCTCCACAATTACAACCATCACAGGATTACCCTGCTCTCAATTAAGGTCTTAAGGTTGAAATATTGTAAACGTGTACACAGCGTGATTGCGTAGGTGTGCGCTGGCCTGAAAAGCATCTTGCATTCTATAATATTACCTTAATGCTACATTATTTCTCAATCATCATCATCATCATCCAACTGCTGGCAGTGCCTTCCAAACCAAACGCAGAGGCTCACGCGATTAGACACAAGCACATGCATACATTCAGTAATTAAAGATGTCTATTACTTGATTCCCAGACATTTATATCTGCACCGTGGGCTGGTTTTAGCGGTGTAAACGGGGGCGATCTTTTTTTACGGAGGAAATGAAGTGTGTCTGATGTCATTGTTTTACCGCTGCGCTCTGGGAAACAGTCTTTTCTTTGGCGTTCTAATCTCCGAACATAACAATAAACGTGCTCAGTCTTTAAGCATTAATTGTGCGTGGCGAAGGCTCAGAGAGTGGCCTTCCCTGGCGCAGGACCGACATTCCTGTGGGAAGCCCTGAGAATGAGGAGAGGGTGATGATGGACGAATAATTGCAGGTTCGAGCTCATCAATTTTATCTACCGCATTTGTTTGGGAATAGCTGCTGCTGATTCCGTCTTGTCAATCAAAACATAAAGAACACGTCATGATGATCCAAAATCTTATGAAGTAAGGATCAGTTACATTCCTTTAATAAAATAAAGCTGGCTTAGTATAGAGTGCAAGTGCGGCAGCTGTGCTACAGTATATGTGCCTCTAATACAGTAACAGGAATCTCGGAAACTGGGAATCCAAGACGTACAGCCGTGTATCTCTATAAACTTAATTACTACACTGTCCATAGATTCAGTGTCCATTTTTTTCTGTTTAACCAATATCTCTCTCGTGGATTAAAATGCTGCTTTCAAATGTGGTAATGAAATCCAATACATATCTAATATCTGGCAATGTGACTTCAATCCAACTCAATAAAGAAGGCAGAAGCTATTTTGTGCATGTGCATCAGTTTAGAGACATGAATACCTAAAACATAACTGCCTGAAATAATTCATGTTTAAGCAGTGAGAACAGAATAAAAAAATCTGATTTGGTTGATGAATTTAACCAGTATCTCTCTCTGGTGGATTAGAATGCCATTTTTATATGTGGTATTGAAATCCTAGACATATCAGATTTGCACAAATACGTCTTAATCTGAATAGCCAGATTCCAGATTGCAGCAACTTTTCCCATCAATCCAACTCAACAGGCACGACAGCAGCAGCAATTTGTGCATTTGCATCAGTTTAGGAGCATGAGTTGTTCAGAAAAATACCTAAAAAAGAGTGTAAACTGCCTAAAAATGTGTTTTGTTGAATAACTTCAGTGCCTCTCACACAGATTAGAATGCCACTTTTATATACAGTATTGAAAGCTGATATGCTGCTCTGTAAAAAATGAGGGCACTTAAAAATGATGAATTTCTTTGATTTAACCAAATTGAAAACCTCTGGAATATAATCAAGAGGAAGATGGATGATCACAAACCATCAAATCAAGCTAAACTGCTTGATTCTTTGCACCATACAGCTATTAAAAAGCAGTGTGTAAGACTGGTGGAGGAGAACATGCCTAGATGTATAAAAACTGTGATAAAAAAAAACGAGTTTTTCCACCAAATATAGATTTCTGAACTCTTAAAACTTTAGGAATAGAACTTGTTGCATTATTTAAAGTCTGGAAGCTCTGCATCTTTTTTGTTATGTCAGACATTTCTCATTTTCTCCAAATAAATGCTCTAAATTACAATATTTGTATATGGAATTTGGGAGAAATGTTGTGCGTAGTTTATAGAATAAAACAACAATGTTAATTTTACTCAAACATATAGCTATAAACAGCAAAATCAGAGAAAATGATTCAGAAATTGAAGTGGTCTCTTATTTTTTTCCAGAGCTGTATACCTGAACAGAACAGAAGGAACAATAAAACACAAGTTCTTAATACGTACATGTGCATCAGATTAGAAGTGTAAACTGTTCACATGAACGTCTGATATTGGTTAAATTAAAAGAAAGTTTAAACAGTCTAAAAAACAGATTTAGTAACTTTTTCACCGGTACCTCTCTCATGGATTAGAATGCCACTTTCATATGTGGCTCAGTCTAAAGAGTTAGTTCAGAATTCTTCGACTTTTACACATTTCAGCTCAACTGGAATAACAGTAGCTGTGATTTAAAACTAGGGTTATTCCACCAAATATTGATTTCTGAACTCTTAAAACTTTATGAATATGAAAAGTGACTCAAGTGCGAACTGTTCAGAGGAATGTCTGATATAATTCACATTACAAACATGAACAGTGTGAACAGGCTAAAAAAACTGATTTGTCAAATTGTACCAGTAGCTTTCTGGTGGATTTACACTATGGAAAAAAATATGTTGGAGAAAAGGAAAAGCAGAGTTAAAGAAAAAAAAAAACTCTCCACTCAATTTCACATGATGGGTATATTAATCTTAGTTGACTGTCCTTGGTGGCATTTCAAGTCCCTACGGTCCCTTGCCCTGGCCATATGTGTTTAAAGACACATCTCTCACACAGTGGCTTCCTGAAAGGTCAGCGCTCATCTCAAAGGCATCCCGCAACCTTTAAAGGTCTTCTCTTTTGTCCCCTCTTTAAGTGGCAGACACATCAAAGAGCTCCTGTTTGGAGCTCCTCACCAAAGCTAGATTACAAGTTGTGATCTGCCGGCTGAATTAAAGCACGACGCCGCCTCGGGGTCCGGGCTTTACAGCGTCGCCTGATAGCATCGCCACGGAACATCTCCCACCCAGAAAACAGCAACGGCGCTGTGGAGCCTCGGCTCGGGTTCAGGGCTCCTGGCTTTCATCATCCTAAGCCCCAGAGCGCAGCGTTTTCCGTGTAGCCATTGTAGCCTCCACGCACTGCTGCCCTGGAAGATCCACTGTTACGCTTGGCATTCAAGGTGGAGAGGCTGCTAAAAGGTTGAAGAGCTGTGCAAGTGCACTGGACCCTGAAATGCTTTAATAAGCTGAGGGTGCAGAAACTGTGCTCTCTCTCCGGAGAGTCGCACGGACTCACCAGGCTGATCACTACTACACTACAGTGTAAAGCAACAGTATAGTAGAGCCCTTCCTTTGATCTCCTTTGAGGCCCGCCCGCAGCAGCAGCACGCTCCCACTTTCCAGAGCCTCCCCTCAATGCAACACCTGTTGCTAGTTACCTGCAATTACTGTATCCGTAGAAATACTTCCTGGGTAAGATCTCGCCACCATTCCAGCATGACGTTCCCAACCATCCGAACTCTGTATATAGCGAGCGCGCCTCGTTCTGTTTTGTAGTGTTCAACATTTGTTGTTCCATTTCACCAGCGTTCTCCAACAGCTTTAATAGGACCTGACATTGTGGTCCACACCCAATTACAGTCCGTCCCTAACTGACCGAAAACAGAGAGCTTCTAATGGAAACCAGACTGTAGGCCCACAAAAGTCTGTTTGAACTCCGAATCGGCCAAATAAACCCCCCATTCCTAATGATAATAGTTAAATTACCTTAGCGACAAAGTTAACTAGCCTACCGACTATGACAGCTATCATCAGCTTACCACTACAAAAAATAATAAAAGATCAGCAACACAAACATCTCCAGTCTGCCTGCTATTCTGTCTGCCTGCCTGCCTGACTTACTTATGAGCTGAGTTAGGGAAAATAAGGAGAAGAAACTAAAAAAATACTTCTAAAAATAAATATGCTAAATTATTTAGATTATTAGCAGCAAAAAACATTTTCTAATTCCCTACAGAATTTTCAAAGCATATTTTTTTAAAGCAACTTAATGTGTGAAAAAAAAAGATACTGATTGCAAATACTGATTGCTGATCAAACATTTAAAATCATCCATAAAATATTCTTCTTTCTCCATTTAACAAATACATTCAATTCGCTATGCTTAAATATTATCCTTCAAGCAACAGTATTAATAATAATAGTAATTAAAAAGGGCTATAGTTACTGCTCTTGAAGTTCTTTTGCACCTTGTATCCAGAGTTTTAGGGAGTTTTAATACTTGATTCTGCAACCAGGACCGATTCTGGGCTCGTCTCGATTGCGTAATTCCAATCCTCTCTTTCTGAGTGAATAACTGCTATTTGCTGTTGTTTTACTTGGATAAAAACACTCATACTGCAAGAAACAGCAGCAGGAGAATGTTATGCTAACTGGCTAGCGTTAGCTAGCGAGCTGTATCTGCTGAATAATGCATACAGTTTTTTATTTCTTCTACAGGATCAACCGGTATACTGCCCAGCATTACAATATAATATATTTTTTGAGGTCAAGCACATTTAAAACACTGTCAAACTCCAAGCACCAGCTGATCGAGTCAGTGAATTACAGTGGCAAACCAGTGGGCCATTAGTGGTGCTAGTTCTGCATCCAATACTCACTGTATTGGGTTCAGTGATAGATTCTTAAGAGGGGTATCAGGTAAGTGGTGTTAAAAACTTTAATCTGCTTCCCCTATAAAACAAGTTAGTTTTCCTATATAATCTCAACAGATCAGCTAAATTATCATTTAGAAACTGAAAGTAAGGTTCTATATGTACATCTTGATTTTAATCATAGGAGGGACAAAAATAGCAACGTAACATGACCTGAGCCAACCCTAACAAATATCTAATAAATGATGCAATAACCCAAATAAGCTGTTGTTTTCTTAATACAGATACATCTCTTTCTCTTTCTTGCAAAAATTAAAAGCATTTAAGGTTTTCTTGAACAAAGAGGTTTAAGGAAGGAACTAAAACAATATAAACAAGAACAGTGAATCAGAAAAAGGGTGCACAATGAGGGAAAAGGGTGCATAGTGCAGAATTATGATATAGGTTTTCCATGCAATATACCGGTAAGTAAGGAAACTCACCATTACTACAAATATAATTTATTAGTTTTTTCTGTAAGACCTCAAAACCTCAATACACAGTATTGAGAAGATCATTACTAGATTCACCTAGTGAAAAAGCACACTTTTGGAGAGGGTGTTTCAGGTATTCTGAGAATCTCTGCTGCTTGGAGCCTTCTAGCTCACAGTTGTTGATAGGAGCACAGCATGCCCACTTAATCACATGGACACTGGGAGCTATCCCAGGGGGCTAAGCAAGGAGCAGAAACAGAAAAAAAAAGTACACGTGGGGGCCCATGGGACACAGCAACCCAACACACACCACGTACTCATTTACAAAAGAATAAACAAACACTTGCGAAACAATAGCTTAATGCTATTAAGCACTTTCCTCATACACGCTGTAGAAATGATGAAGGCACTGTGATTACTTTGCAAGATAATATACTAACAATAATTCACGTTAAAATAATGGAGCGTGTTTTGTGTTGTACGGAGACTCGTGGAGCGCAGCCTCCGTTATGAATAGAGGTTCACGTGAAGGGTTAATGAGAGGCAGAGCGAAATCAGGGTTAATGCAATAGCTCCAGCATTAACATTGTTCCCTCCGCACTGATTTACAGCGGTGTCCTAACTAAACAGATAGTGTTTTCTGCAGCGCTGTGGAAACAAATCACAGCGGAGAGCTCGCAATCCTACCACCTACCGCCCTGATGAAGATGAAACGCTCGAGACCAGCAAAACAATCCCAGCGCCGACTTCAAAGTGCAAGGTCAAGGACTCCAGCTCGGTCAGCGTGCGTCCTGCAGCAGGGCCGGGGGAATCCAGGCACTCCAAATGACAGAGTGGATAGTCTTAGAGCGGAAGGTCTAACATACAAATACCAGCCTGGCCTCATATTGTTTTAAAATAGCTTGCCTCACTAGGAGAGGTGTCAGGCTAGGGTTAGAACGGTGGAGGAATTCAGAGAGAGAACCGATTGCTCAGATTTGCCCTCTATTTGAAGTTGTGTATTTCACAACACACACCGGGTCTTATTCATGACACCTTTGTTAATTTTATTCTTCTCTTTCTGAGTGAATAATTGCTGTTTGCTGTTGTTTTTTTCTATTTTACTCAGATAAAAAAAAATCTCATATTGCAAGGAACAGCAGCAGGATCTCCTAAGATAAAGTGCTGTTCTCATTTTGCTTAAGGCAGGACAGCGTTTGACTCCACAGGGCTGACCTACCATCACTCCAGTGTGTTAGTTTGTTATGCTAACTGGGTAGCATTAGCTAGGTGTCAGGATAGGGTTAGAACGGTGAAAGAATTCAGAGAACCGAGTGCTCAGATTTGCCCTCTATTTGAAGTTGTGTATTTCACAATACACACTGGGCCTTATTCATGACACCTTTGTTAAAACATCAGCAAACTACGAGTAAATTACGATTTATGAGATTAACAAACACAGCATAAACACCAAATTTGTCAGTAGAATGAAAACAAGTGGTTCACAAATAGGATTATTGGTAATTGCATCTTTCTTTGCCATTACCATACCATTACTATAGTCAACACCCATCAATTATCATACCATTACAATAGTTCACACCCAACAATTACCATACCATTACAATACTTCACACCCATTAATTACTAATGCCCACTATATAAGTAAATTGAGGAGTCAGAGATAGACCCAGAAACAGCTATTCTGAACAGAAATCCATGTTTTATTAAATGAAGTGCATTTTATTATCGTTCTATAGATTTACTGCTCTATGTGCTATCAGAGTTTTCATGCATCTTGGCATGTTCTCCTCCACCAGTCTTACACACTGCTTTTGGATAACTTCATGCCACTTCTTGTGCAAAAAATCAAGCAGTTCAGCTTGGTTTGATGGCTTGTGATCATCTTCCTCTTGATTATATTCCAGAGGTTTTAATGTTGTAAAATTAAAGAAACTTAGCATTTTTAAGTGGTCTCTTATTTTTTCCAGAGCTGTATATTGTGATAACTGTCTCTTTGTATTTATTTTTCTATCTATTTATTTCTCTATATGCACATACTAAATAATATGGACTTTATTATTATGGTATGGATTTTTATATTACAATACTTATTTTGTTACTTTCCATATTTTGATGAGTTTTTTTATTCAGTTATATATTATCAGAATTAATTAAATATTTGTCAGCGTTTTGTCATATCGCCAAGAAAAACGTTGTTGCAAAATATTTGTGATATTATTTTTGGGAAATATTGCCCACCCCAGTCATTGGTTACCAATACTTATACATACTGGGAAATCATTTTCCTCTAATAGTATAGTTTATAGGTTTTTGTACATTCCCTCCTACTTCTGTCATGTTCTTGGTGTTGCTGTAATATTGCAAATATTGCCTGCTCTGGGTTTAATAAAGGATTATCTAATCTTATTTGTTGCTCACTAAGAGGAACGTGATGTAGTGACTCTATAGATGGATTATGGATTACGTGATGTCTTACATGTCTTTCAGGTTTTCACATGTAATGTGGTCAAGAGCAGGTTTTTTGTTCTTTTTGTGAACAATTTATGCACAAGTACCTTGTGTTGTTGGAATAGAAAGCTCCTCAGCACCAGTCATCTTTTAGACAAACTCCATCCATTCACCACCATTCTCCAAAAACATGTGAGAGCAATAGAGGAGCATACCAGCCTAAGTGGAGTTAATTAACAACACTCCTGTCAAATTTGAAATATGAATTCAGCGAAAAAACAGACATGCGGTGCCGAAAGAGAACGCCATTGTGTGCTGCAGTGGTGAACGGTCCACTTCCCTCTGTGCAGAGCAAGTCAGGGGGGTGGGGAGCTGGGGCGGCCTGAAGTGGGCCTGCAACACTGGCTGTCAGAGAGGCCTTGTCCTGCTGTCAGGCTAGCACTGTGCTCATCCATCACAGTCACACCCCCCTCCAGTCCACGTCCCACCCACCACCGGGGGTCCATCCCAAATAAACAGCCCTATCCTGCGCTCGCATCTGCAGCATGGAGCTCGCATTCCTGGGCCTGTGGTTACCATCTTTAAAGTGAAAAACACCGGGCTCGCCTCAGAAAGACCTCACCATCCCATTAGGCCTGTCACAATTATTGCAATATCGATTTATCATACAATAAATGAACATGACCTCAATCATTTTTAATTATCGTGATATTGTCTATTGTATTTATTTGTATGTTTGTTCACATATATAACATTAAACAGTATTTTAGCCAGTCATGCTTCAATAACTGTCACTTCATACACACAGTGTGGACTAAAGTAGGTGAAGAAATAAGTATCTAATTCCCAAACTTGTCTTTAAAAAGTGTATAATTTTTTTTTATGACATTATGTTATCATTGTGTCAGTGGAAAGTAATTGTCTTAAAAATAAAAAAATATTGTGTATCACAATCATTTCTGGGACAATATATCGCCCACAAAAAATAATCGTGACAGGCCTACATCCCATCTTACTTCTCTCCTCTCGTCTGGAAACTCTGCTCTGGAGATGTGATATCGATCGATTAATCAATCAAACCTTTATTTTCACTCAGTATTACATTGAGGGTAACCCTCATTTTCAATGCAGCCAAGCATTTGCAACTTAAAGGAACTGAAATATAAATAAAAAATAACACTAAAATCAAGTGTTTAATCAGTAAAAAAATTAATAGTAAAAGCATTAAAAAACAATAGAACAATAGAATAGAAGATAAGATTAAATTAAGAAGAAAATTTAAAAAATCATAATAAAAGAATGAGTGAACAGACTAAAATGTAAGACAATTAAAGAAAGAGATACTAAATAACTAAAACTTTAAAAAGACCAAAAGTAAAACAAGTAAAACTATAAATAAAAGTATGAAATAATTAAAATAAATAATAAAAAAGGCTAAAAGGTAAAACTGAAAAAAAGCATTACAAAGACTAAATAAATAAAATAAATGGTAAAAAAAAAAAACTCAACTAAAACTGTTATAGGCTTTCTAAAGTTGGTTAGAAACTAAAAGTTTTAAATGATTTAGTGACTCCAGCGAGCCTAGTTCTAGACTTTTCTGTAGTGGATTACAGCTTGCTGGTTCTCTGTAGCTAACATGCAGATTTTCCTTTCCTCAGTTCAGTAACAACTCTAGAAACCTGACAGGTAATCCAGTCACTAAAGAGGGTCTGATAATTACTGTTATTTATAGAAATCATGGATGAGACAAAAGATGGCATATGGCTGGAGAGCGAGTTATAAATTAATATTAGCCAAGAAGGTAAAGCAGTAAAGAAACAACAGCTGGAGAAGCAAACACACTTTTGGCTGGCAGACTCTCGAGACAGCGCCACAACCCAAAGCAGACACCCAGACAGACACTGTGGCCGCCATTATGCTGCTTGTGCTTTTGCTGGGTTCTCTTTGTCGTAATTGATTCCTAGGTCAGGATTTGAGAGCGGCGTCTTCGATGGAAAACACACACACACACACACACACACTGTTTGTGAACTCACACTGTTATTCAGACTGAGCCTTTCCCACAAGATCACAAGACTCCCCCCTTAGCTGGCGCTCGTGCTGTGGGGTTTTCTCAGATTTAATTAGTTTTTGTTATATAAAGTGGAATGATGAGATTTTCTAAAGTCAAATATCTCCTTGGGTGTTTACTTGGAAGCACAGCGAACACGCTGAAGCCCACAAAGACTACAGAAAATAAATAACTTGCTGCTGAATTGATTTATTTGCGGGGATTAAATTGAACTTTTCACACCACAAACAAGACACTTTCAGTTTTGTAACTGGGTTACATGGGAAACACGATTGACCCAAATAAACAAAACTCATGAACATCATACTTGCCTTGTCTGGGTTAGAGCTGCACTGCGTCGATATTACTGTGGGATCAGATGTGGGTCCTGATTATAACAGAATTATCAGGATAGGTTATTGAATAATCAAGCTGATCTATGGGACTAATCCTTTACTGAACCTGATGAGCGTACAGTGTACAGTGTCATCAACTATCAGCGAGCAATCCAGCTTAGAATAACAGCCTAGTTTACATCCCATAGCAGCCATTCAGAGTATGTGTCCATATGTGTCCATAGTCTGTCCATATGCCATCCAGTCTGCTTCAGTATAGTAAATGATCAGGATCATTAGTTTGTGAAATGTCCAAAAAAAATCTGATCTGTTGTTTACTAGCATAATATGCAATAAATTCCATTTATATCATGTTTTATCTTTCTCTAAAATATTGTAATGGCTGCTATTTATAAATGTATGACACTCTCTGCTCTGTCATCTGCTTTGTCATCTGCATTTTGATCTGTTTCACTGTTTCTGCCCTTTTTTTTAAATAATAGAGAGAGCCTTTATCTGAACAGTTGGTCTTCCTTGTAAGGAGAACAAGAAATGATTGGCTGCTCACTCTTCTTTGGTCTCAGTGATGTAAAGTGTAAGAAGAAAAGTCCATTAATGTTATCAGATCAGTATACAATACAGGCCAAAAGTTTGGACACACCTTCTTATTTAATGCGTTTTCTTTATTTTCATGACTATTTACATTGTAGATTCTCACTAAAGGCATTAAAACTATGAATGAACACATGTGGAGTTTTTATGTACTTAACAAAAAATGGTCCTAAACCCAATCCAGATGGTTTGGGGTGAGCTGGACCGCAGAGTGAAGACAAAGGGGCCAACAAGTGCTAAACAACTCCTTCAAGACTGCTGGAAAACCATTTCAGGTGACCACCTCTTGAAGCTCATTGAGAGAATGCCAGAGTGAGAGTGTGCAAAGCAGTAGTCAGAGCAAAGGGTGGCTATTTGAAGAAACTAGAATATAAAGCATGTGTTTTTAGTTATTTCACCTTTTTTTGTTAAGTACATAAAACTCCACGTGTTCAATCATAGTTTAAATGCCTTTAGTGAGAATCTACAATGTGAATAGTTGTGATTATTAAAGAAAACGCATTGAAAAAGAGAAGGTGTGTCCAAATTTTTGGCCTGTACTGTATGTATCATACTGGTATGGTATTGAAACTAAAAAATAAAGTCTCAAAGAATTATTCTTGCCTTGACCAGTTAGGATTTCGTAGCCTTACAGCGAAGTCCACCCTGAAATAATCTCGCTACAATTTGCCCATGGAAAATGTCAAGCCGTACTCTTTATGGTGGAAAATGCTTTGGGGTCAGTGGAAAAGCAGCTAGAAAAATACTCGGCGAGTGAGTGTCCCCTAACTTCAAATTGATAGAAAAACCAAATGCAGTGAGTCAGAGGTACAATAATGGCTTCCATCTGGGACCTGACCCCAGTTTATGAAGGATAATTCCAGCATAAAAGGCCCAAAGCAAACCTGGCAACGACTGCACTCTGAAGAACAAAGTCGCCGGCCTGATGTACGAGTGGGCGCTGTGTCCTGCGAAGGTGTCAAACAATTACCATACGAACTAGAGACACAAATAACCTGCCCTGCAGTCCAAGGCCATGAGTCAAAGGCTGACTAATACAGCCTGGGCCTACTGGGGCAGAAAAAGCCTGAGGAGGCACAGTGACTGTGGAGTGAGTAAACCCTAAAACCGAGCCACTGCTCCCTCCAGCACACACAGCACTCTCTCTCTCTCTCACGCACTCCATCTCCTCCCTGACTCCGGCTAAATGCCAGCCAATTCAACATCCGTGGGTCAGAGGAGACTGGATCAGATGTGAGTTCGTACAACGAAGCAAAACGACACAGTCCCAGCATTCCTCGAGCAAGCCAGCTCAGCAAACATGCTCATATCACTGAAACTTACTTCTCCAGCAATCTGCTCTTTACCCTTCTTCTTCTTCTTCAACTTCTTTAGTGCTTCTTTAGTGGGTCAGAGTAAAAGATAGCACTCTGCGAAACGCTGACCTCTCGCTCCAAAAGCGGGAGATCGCAATCCTCTGTTAGAGAGCTGTTACTGAAGAATATGCACAATATAAACAAGCTTCAGAGGCTTCAGTGGCCTTTTCATCACAGAGCCAGGAAGCTAGGCCTATTCCAGCCCTGCTACGGCACTCGCGACTCAAAAGCTACACACACATATAATCTTTCAGTCACGAGCAGAACTTCCGAAGATGATTTACTGTGAGGGTGAGACTAAGTGTTATGGCAACCAACACGGTCTGAACAGCAAACAAACCAGTGCTTAGAAGACAGTCGAGTCGAGCCGGCGAAGCCAACAGCAAGCCTGGTGTGTTTAACATATAACATGTGTTCTTACAGATTCCAGTAAAAAAAACACACTCAAACCCTGCTTTCTGTCTAATCCCTCAATCCATGTGTTAATCACAAACATGCAGGAAGGACAGCAGATCTCGCTGATTTGTGGCTGTTCTGTCTGTACAAGAGTTTTTGCCTTGGTTCAAAAGTGAGAGTAACCAGCGCATTTCCTAATAAAGTTAAGAGCGAATATTTGTCCCTCAATGCTGAGCAAAAGCAGGCCCGGTCCAGAAGCCCCGTTCGGGCTTCTCATTATTGCAAATAGCCCCAGCAGGATGGGCCTGGATGAGGATGAAACCTGGAAGCGCTGCAACCTCAAAAAAAAAACATCTCGCACTCCGTTTTTCATTCCATGTGGGAGCACTTTGGCCGTTCCGAGGCCTTGCCATTGTTTAGGAGTAATGATGTGGACCGTCAGCAGTGGGATGACATGTGGAGATGTCTCGACAACACACATGAGCACACACTCCGCGAGCTCGTAGGAGAGGCAGAACAGAGGGGAAAGCGTTTAGAGAGAGGGCGGAGAGCAACAGAAAACACGTGGCACGCGATCGACGCCTAGGCACGCAAAAAGATGGCCTTTGATTCGCCAGCCAGGACCGTCAGCCACCGGGGCCGAGCACGGCCACTCCAACCACCTCACAGAGAGCATCAGCGGAGACTCAGAGACTCAGAGACTCTGAGACACAGAGATGGAAAAAACGACAGACGCTCTGGCCTTCTGCTCCGAGCTCTGAGCACACTCTTCACTACAGCTCGTCAGCTTAATTCTGCACTGGGTACTGCTTCTGTCAATGCTGCTTACACTTTTACAACCTCAAATCATATAAAAAAAAGTTGTGACAGTATGGAAAATGCAAATAATGAAACAAACAGCCGTGTTTCTAACATTTATATTTCATTATTTGTCTGGTCAGCTCCTTTTCATTTGTTAACATACATCCAATCCTGCATTTCAGTCCTGCTCTATACTTAAAAAAGAAAAAAAAAAAAAAAAACGCTGGGATTTTGAGCAACAAAGCATTCACAACTTTGTACAACACTTGAAATACAATTGCGCACTGATATGATACCAAGCAGTGAAGAGTTATAGGTACTTTAAGACATTTTTATAAACTCTCTTCGTCTTTTAATGTGTGCAGCACATGGTTTTGCATTGTCTTGTTGAAAAATGCATTCCAGATCTCCCTGGAAAATGAAGAATCCTTAAAAGCAGCATATGTTACTCTAAGATCTCAATGTGCTGGCACTACCCCATACCATGACAGACCTGTCTTTTTTTTTTTTACTGAAAAACAGATTAGATGGTATTTGTTTTTAGCTCCAAAAGCAGTGTGTAAGACTTGTGGAGGAGAACAAGCCAAGATGCATGAAAACTGTGATTAAGAGTTTAACTGTTATTAATCTAGTTTTTTCTGGATTCTTCTGATTCACTGATTCTTCTGACCATACGCATATGCAAATTTCACTTTCAGTTTCTAAACATTTCAATAACATTCTCATGCATCTGCTGATGAACTAAAAAAAAGTTAGTGTGCTCAGTTTTGCTCTTTAAAGACCCCCTTTCTGACATAACCTGTTTTTCATTACTGAGTTTTTTTTTTTTACTCATTACCAGCCCTAAACTGCAACCGTGCCAACTTTTTTTTTTTTTTTTTGAATGTCTTCTAGGTCTTAAACGCTGCAGGACTGGATACAGTATATTTTACCAATAAGAAGTTTATGATGTTGAACAAACAAAACACGAAATATCTCGGGCTCAAACTGCCTGCAATGAAATAAAAGACAAACTAAATACGAGAAACCCTGTGATTTTTATTTCCTTTTTTTTTTTTCTAATTTGGGTTTGTACGACTGGCGCCCGTCACTGCGAGAAACAAGAATATGTCTGAATGAATATCAATCAGACTCAAAGGTCGTGTGCGTGGAGGGAGGGAGGCCAAGCTTATTTTATGGGGGGACCCAGAGTTTTATTTTGCTTTGGTGCATCATTAATTGTGTCCGCTGCGCTGAGCATAAAACTAGTCAAACCGAGCGCCCGGGGAGTTCAGGACTTAACAATCAGCATGTGAGAATTAATGAGCTCCTCTAATATGAAACAAACCGAGGCGAGCAAACACAGCCTCCTCCTGAGCGTGCTCCAGGCGTTACAAAACTCACCGTCATTATCACTGAAAATCACCAGTCCCCGACGTAGAACTCTCGCTGAGAAATCCATTATGAGTTCTATGTGAAGGAACTCATTTTTCATCTTCAAAAAAAAAAAAAAACAAACAAACTAAAAAAAAAAAAAAAACACACACAGGAGGATCTTGAGCTTGAATTTCTGCTGAATGGACACTTTTTAGAGATACTGTGCTTTGAGTGTGACTTCAATGTAAGAAAAAAAAAGCTTCTCCGTTTTTATTCTTTTCCAGACTTTCCTGAAAAAATGAAGAATCCTTGACAGCAGCATATGTTACTCTAAGATCTCAATGTGATGACACTCCCCCATTCCATGACAGACCTGTCTGGAAAAACAGATTGGATGGTATTTGTTTTTTCAGCTCCAAAAGCAGTGAGTAAGACTGGTGGAGGAGAAAAAGCCAAGATGCATGAAAACTGTGATTAAGAGTTTGACAGTTTTTGATCTAGAGCACAGTGTGTACATTTTTCCATTAAAAGGTCTGGATTCTTCTGATTCACTGATTCTTCTGACCATACGCACATGCAAATTTCACTTTCAATTTCTAAACATTTCAATAATATTCTCATGTATACAGCTCAGACAAAAACAAATAAGAGACCACTTAAAAATGATGAGGTTTTTTTATTTTTTATTTCACCTAATTAAAAAAAACTCTGGAATATAATCAAAAGGAAGATGGATGATCACAAGCCATCAAACCAAACTGAACTGGAGTGGCATGAAGTTATCCAAAAGCAGTGTGAAAGACTGGTGGAGGAGAACAAGCCAAGATGCATAAAAATTGGGATTAAGAATGGACACATTTTAGAGACACTGTGCTTTGAGTGCTTTGACTTCAATGTCAGAGAAAAGCTTCTCAGTTTTTATTCTTTTTTTTTTTTTTTTTACAGATGAAGGCGGCAGCAAGCAATGGAGGTAAAGCAGAGCTGGAGCTGGAGCTGGAGCTGGAGCTGAGGCCCGAGACATCACACAGTGCATCACACAAACAAGATCAGCGCTAAAATCTCCTTGAGAAGTAAGAATAGTGTCAGTGTGCATTAAGCACAGGCCTCCAGCCCAGCGCCTTTCATCCAGCAGGGCTTTAAGGGCTTGTTAAAATAACCCATTGCACTTTCTTCGGCAGCATTAATAAGATCTGATAACTAATCAGGGATCGCAAGCGTGAGGATTGTATATCCCGGTAAATCCAGGAGGAATGTAAACCATTGCGGCTCCCAAAGGAGTGCCGCGGCAGCTGCGAACATGGGAAGCCCTGCGAGTGAGCGCACACACACACACACACATCCGGATCATATACTCCTTTTATTTGCTGTTTTAAGATCAAATTATGCTTAAAAGAATTTCACACGGATCTGTGAGCAGCTCATGCGCTCCGCTTCGTTACGATAACAGGTCAGGCCTTTTCACGTCACCCGCAGATTTTTTTCTGAGCGCACCTTTTGTAGCCTAAAAGCTGAAGTCAAGCTTAAGGCTAATGAACGAGGGTTTTCATTTTCACACACTCTTAAAGGGGCTAGAGTTCCCCATAGGTAGATAATGAACAACAAAAAAAAAAACTGTTGAGACTACAGGGGGCTAATGTACTAAAGGTACATTAATCAGAGGTATACATACCTCTTTTCCACCAACAAAGTGCTGGTGCCGGAACCAAAGCCGGTTCCTGCGAACCTTTTAAGAACCGGCCCGTGTTTCCACTGCTCTAAGGAGTCACTCATTACGTATGTGAATGTGGGCGTAAACAGAAGTCGGAGGGGCGATTTGAAATCAACATGGCGGAACCCGAGCTGCTTTTAAAACTTGTGCTGCTGTCCTCGGTGGACCACTGTTGATTCATTTTCATTCATTTAGCTGCTTTTGCTGCTCTTAGCTGTGAATGGAGGTGAGGTTTGTAAACAACTTTACCCCGGAGACGCTTCAATGCCCCGCCCTTTGGCCGCTCGCGTCACAGGTTCGCTGGTTCCAGACCTGCAAGGTTGTGGGGCCAGAACAGAACCGGCTTTTCTGGCCAAGAACCTGTGATTTTGCGGTGGAAACGCAAAGAACCGTTCGGGAACCTGGAACCGGCACCGGCACCATGCCGGTGGAAAAGCGCCCTTAAGAGGCGATGCATTAAAATTACAACTATTAAGATATCATTTACGCACACCTTGTAGTTAAGCCATTATTGGGTAAAATAAAGTATAGATTATTCAGACAATAAAATAGTAAATTATGAGACAATTTCATTGGCTTCCTGAAATAATCGTTCAACATGTTTCCACTTGTTGTAGTTAGTTGGTATTATTGGAAAATAAATAATAATAATAATAATAATTTTCCGTGACCATCATGATTTTTTTGGCTCATGATGATGACTGATATATATTATAAGCCGTTTTAGATTTCCAAGAGCATTGTAGGGGTAAGATTACAAGCTGAGAGTGCGTGACGGGTGGTTTCTCGGTAAGCAACTCATTTAAATGAAAGCATTTATTATCCAGCTTAGAATAATTAATTTGAAATAAGGGTGTCGCCTTGCGACACTTTCTCGACGGGCATATTATACTCTAGCATATTATTATTATTATTATTATTATTATTATTATTATTTTTATGATTATAACATTATACTCTACGTAACTGAGGGAGGAGACTATGAAGTGTTATGTGTGATGTGTTTGTGCACTTGCGCTTAATTTCAAGTTGATTGCAATGTACTAAGAGAGAGTATTTTATACTCTACTATTTTAGTAGAAAGTCCACGCAAGTCTTAGTACATGAGGTCCCAGGTTCCTATTTTTTTACCTAATGATTCTAATACTAATAATAATCAGGAAAGTAACCTTTTTTATCAGTGAACTCAGTCTCTCTACTACTTTGTCGCCATCTAATAAACACACTCACACTCACACACACACACACAAATACAGACGTGTGTTGAGATGAGATCTGGTCCACTGCACACTGCACACTGTACATTACATCAGCTGCTGACTTAAACCCTACACCTCATATGTGATTAGCAGGAGAAAAAAAAAAGAAAAGAAAGAAAAAGTGTTTTGTTAATGCAGTGTCAAAGCTGTCCTTGTCCTCATGACTCACGCCCCTCCTCAGAGCAGTGTTGAAACAGAGGTCTACACACCTCAAAATATCGAACAGAGCGACACTCCGGCTCCCGGCAGTAATCAATCCGTTAACACAGCAGGCCTGCAGAGTGATCTCTGCGTTAGGCCCTTCCCCTACAAATGCGGCTACGCGGACCGAGGTGCAGCTGTCACACCGCGGTAACACAAGCCCTTATTAGTGTCCATTAGCCTGCGCTGAAACTAATAAGAGATTGTCAAACACATCCAAACATTCACACAAAAAGGAGAACGTTTCAAGTGATGATTTTAATCCAGAACTCGCCGCGATCCGTCACAACCGCTTTCTCTGCACACTGATCAAAAGGATGCTGCACAGGCCTCCACTGACGGGATTACTGCAGACACTATAACCGCCATTTATAATAATGATGATGTATTGCACTGTCCACTAAGGGTGGGCGATATGGCTCTAAAATAATATCACGATATTTCAGGGTATTTTTGCGATAACGATATACTTGGCGATATAGGAAAACTAAAATAATTCATTCATTTCAGGAATATAGTATAAAAGTATAACAGAATAATCATAATATAAAATAATATAATGCAGCAAATAATATTGCAGAATGGAGATATATGTAGTGCATTATTAGGATCATGACATTCTGGACTATTACATTTTGCTACAAATCTGATAAAATTCTTGTATTTTTTTAATATCTCAGCTAGGGCTGTGCGATATCATATCGTATGCAATATTAAAATTAAATTTTAACTTTGTTGCAGTAGAGTAAATATTTATATTTTTTATATATCGCCAAGAGTATCATTATCATGAAAATATCATGTTAGTTATTAGTTATTACATTCATTTATTAATTCATGTATTCACTCACTATGTAACTCGCTCATTCGCTTTAATCATTCAGTCACTTATTCACTCAGTGACTATCTCTCTCTCTCTCTCTCTCTCTCTCTCTCTCTCTCTCTCTCGCTCTCGTTGTCTTGTCACTATCACGTACATCAAAGTAACACAATGAATCAGTTGTCAGGCCCCCAGTTCTACACGCCACAAATGGGTGTTGGGATTGATGAATTGTTTGGAGCGTTCACCTTCAGAGGCATCAGACTCGTGCCAAACCACAGGCTAGAATACCGGCCAGCAAAAATGCATGACCACGCACAACTATTTGAAATGTATGGTCAGGCCTCAGACATCAGCATTTGTATTTAGTTTCACTGGAAGAGCCGTTTTGGCTGCTCCAACACTTTATCACTCCACTCACGCAGTAAAACGATCACATGCGCTTTATATGATTTGCATTTGATTAATGATAAGTAAAAAAAAAGCCCACATTAAAAGTTTAGCAGTAAAAAAAAACAACAAAAAGAAACAATGTACATATCTATTATAAAAAAAATTTGAAATGATTTTTACATTAGAATAAAGTATAAACAAATGATTAATAATAATGATAATAATAATAATAATAATAATAATAATAATAATAATAATAATAATAATAATAATAATAATTGTGAACATTTAAACGTCACTGTTTGAAATTAAAAAACATTGAAGCTAATATTACATGTACGGTTGCACCAATATAGAATTTACTGGGCTAAAAGCAATATTTGATGCAGACACATACAAAATTACATTCGAATCTAATAAAAGTTATTACATATAAATACTTTATATTACTTATTTTTGTACAAATATAAACACAGTCAGTTAATGTAGATATTTAATATAATTTACAGATCATACAGTGCAGAAATTATGCAGATCAAATGTATTTTACAGAATGTACAGAAAAACATATTTAATACATGTTTTTTTTTCTAAAATGTGATGATTTTACAGTCTTTACAGGTATATATATGGATATTCTACAGTTTGTAGCATTAACATTTACAATTTAATATTTTACAGCCTTTATATACAAAATACACATTATAGCATTTGCAGGTAAATTGCATATATACGCATATATAATATAGAGGTGCCAAAATGTTCTTTAGCAGTTTTAAAGTGACATACATACATTTTTTGTTGCACAAATACCTTGTATCTTAATTTGTGTCCTTTTTAACACACGTTTATTCCGCCAGTTGTTTTTTACATTACGCCAATTTTTTTGATGAAAAGACCAAGAGAAATGCAGAGTCTCAGAGTTGAACTAAAACAAAACAAAAAAAGCTTTTTGTTCCAGCCGTCTATTAAAGTTAAGATGGTTCTTCCCTATTCCTGAACGGTTGATTCGTAAGATAAAAGATATTTTATGTCACAGCAATAATGTACTTATTATGATTTATGATTTACAGCTAATATTGGTTTGAAACCTCAGTCAAATATAAACTAATTACATTTCCATATGTGTGCACTCCAAATGATTTTATCTGCTTTTGTCATTTTGTCACATTTTGTCACATTGTGTGAAAATGTTCTGATACAGAGACTATTACAGAAAACATTTTTTTTTTTACTTCATCCTGTAGAGTTATAATTTTGGAGATAGGAGGTGTTGCTCAGACAGTGATGATTTAGAAGACAGTGAGTTTAAAGTATGGAAAATCTTAATATGATGTGGGAAATGAAAAAAGTTCCAGATATGAGTCTGTGGTTCTTAAACGTGTCAGATATAAATTCATAGTTCATGTCCTTCTATAACCCAGTTCCTCTCCATCCATTACTTACTTACGCAATATCATTTAAAGCTGTGCTGGTCAAGAAAAAAACTTTCCCCCAGTTTTACAACATCCATCTGAAGACCATCAGTGTGCTGCTTTGGCCGTGCGAGATGGGAGCCACAAATCTCATCTTTTTCTTATCACATATGGGAGTTAATGTGTCTCCGATAGGCTCTTGATCAAAACACGCTCTCAGCCCCTTCAGCAGCTGTTCCACATATACTATTCCATATCTCTGTTTCCAAAGCAGACTCACACATGTACACACACACACACTCTTCCGACTGAACGGCTACCAATCATCGATACTCACATATCCATGAGCAGAGCGCTGAGTACAAAACAACACAGCAAAAATCCCAAACATCTCAGAGCCCAGTTGGAGGAAAGGAGGCACACAGAGCACTTCATGAGCTGGAGTGATTTCTCTTGGGAGACGGCTTAACTCAAATAATACCACAGACAGGGCTGAGTCTCTGGCAAGCCAGCTGCCAGCCAATTTATTATCAGCCCTCTCAACCACAGCTTCTCTCACAATTACACATGCCAGCCAAAATACACGGCTTAGTACGCATACTCTAAAACGCCTCTGCCTATAGTGAACTTCTCCATCCAAACTGAAACATTCTCACCTTAATCTGACAATCTGGAGTCAGTCACAAAACACTATGCAGGGCCATCTCAAAAAATTAGAATATATTTGAAAAGTTACTTTATTTTAGTAATTCAGTTCAAAATGTGAAACTCACATATTATATAGATATATTATATAGCGTTTATTTATTTTTATTGTTGATGATTTGGGCTTACAGAAAATTAGAATATTATAGACCAATTGATACTTTTGGCAGTGTTGGCAGTGTGCCAAGTCCTGCTGGAAAATGAAATTCGCATCTCTCTATCATCATGAAGTGCTGTAAGATTTTGTGGGAAAACAAAACTGCACTGACTTTAGACTTGATATTATAGAACACAGTGGATCAACACCAGCAGATGACATGTCTCTCCAAACCATCGCTGATTGTGGAGACTTCACACTAGACCTCAAGCAGCTTGAACTGTGTGTCTCTTCACTCTTCCTCCAGACTCTGGTCCCTTGATTTACAAATGAAATGTAAAATTTACTGATAGTCAGTGATGGTTAGGAGAGACATGTCATCTGCTGGTGTTGATCCACTGTGTTTTATTATCAAGCCCAAAGTCAGTGCAGTGTTTTCCCACAAAATTCTACAGCACTTCATGCTTCCCTCTGCTGACAACTTTTATGTAGATGTGGATTTCATTTTCCAGCAGGATTGGCACACTGCCCACACTGCCAAAAGTATCAGTTGGTCTTATATAATATTCTAATTTTCTGATACACTGATTTTTGGGTTTCTGTATGCCATAATCATCAACAATAAAATAAATAAATAAACGCTTAAAATAGATCACTCTGAGTGTAATACATCTATATAATATATGAGCTCCACATTTTTAACTGAATTTCTGAAATAAATTAACTTTTCAAAAATATTCTAATTTTTTGAGATGGCCCTGTAGATCTACAGCTCTGGAAAAAATAAGAGACCACTTAAAAATGATGAGATTCTTTGATTTTACCAAATTGAAAAGCTCTGGAATATAATCAAGAGGAAGATGGATGATCACAAGCCATCAAACCAAACTGAACTGCTTGAATTTTTGCAACAGGAGTGGCATAAAGCTATCCAAAAGCAGGGTGTACGACTGGTGGAGGAGAACATGCCAAGGTGCATAAAAACTGTTATTAAAAAACAGGGTTATTCCACCAAATGTTTATTTCTGAATTCTGAAAATATAATTTTTTTATAATTACATTTTAGTTTTTTTTTCCAGAGCTGTATATTAGTATTTACACCATAAACCAATCATATAAACATATTAATATTTGAATAGTATTTTACTGCATTGGCTGAGGTTGTTTAAGATGTCAAACTACAAACTTTATCATTCTTGCTTAAAAATGGTTTTAAATATATCCATATTGACGTATACTGCCCAGCCTTAATCTGACAATGCTAACACTTTTATACTGACCAGCACTATAAAGAGATTTTAAGTGCCAACCTGTATAAAAAGTCAACCAAGGAAAACGTTCCGCCTGCTACTGTTATTAAATAAAAAACACACTGTGTGCGCAGTGTTTACACAAAGAATCCACTTCAGAAATTACCTTTTATCCAGCACCTAAAAAAATACTACAATCCAGATCTGGTTCAGTTTAAGGGTTTGTAATTTGTTCGTATCAGTAAATCTGACATTTTACATTTTATTCTGAAAGAAATTATCCGTACCTGAGTAAAAGGGTTAAAATGCGTAGAGTAACATGAAACATTCCTCTTCCTAATCCCTCGATTACATTTACAAAATCAACACAGGCAGCAGTGTGGAGTGAATTTAAAGAAACTCCCAGAAAGCACACACTTAACACACACACTTAACACACACACACACATGCACAGACAAATGCACAGGCAAATGCGCATGCAAAGACTCCTCCCAGCCCACATCCACTCCGTGTGTCTCCTGACGAGGTGATACAGAGGAGTGTTTCAAAAGCTTAACTGCTTCAAGCTGCTCTTTGTGGACGCCTGCACCACAGATCTATTCCCCGACTGCTGGACAGAACACACACCCACCATGGCTGACAGATCAGAGGTGTGTCTCTGTGTATCTCTGTGAGAGAGGAGGATTGGGGGGGGGCTCTGTGTCTGTGTCTGTGTGTGTTTGTGAGGTGGTGAGATGATGGGGGGGGCTTTTTGCTCTTGGAGCAGAGGACAAATTCTCCTCTCCCAGGAGTTTGGAAACATTTACATTCCCAGCTAAACAGCCGAGCTCGGTTTGGTGTTGCAGACAATGAATAAATGAGGAGAATAAACAAATGAACGGCATTCCCAGCAATAGATTCCGCTGTCCCATTTACAGCCCTGTCCACAGTAGCATCGGCGCTAGTACATTACACACTGATGAAAGGGAGAAAATGGGCCGTGAAATGAAAGGCACTGCAAGGGGAAAAAATATATAGAGAAAGAGAGAGAGAGAAAGAGACTATACCTTGACAGGTGACTCCCCGGTCTTCGTAACCAATGTTACACAGACATCTCCCAATAGGAACCAGCCATTCCCCTTCCGTGCTACAGTACATTTTGGGCGTGTCCTCCTCCTTAGAGTTGTTGACACAAGAGCCCCGCACTTCTACTAGCGACTGAGTGTCCATGGGCACGGTGTCAGGGAACATGGCCAGGTTCCTCACTGTGAACGGGCATTTCTTAAAGTACACCCGCACCGACACCAGGGCCACACAGGCCCCCACGTCCTGGAAGGCCAAGTAAAAGCCCTTCTTGCTGACCGGACCCACCTCTCGCACTTCTGTGTTGAGCTTGAGGATGCGGTCCCCTAAGTCCATCTGTGTGAAGCTCTCATCGGCCGCGATGGTGTCTATTTTAGAGAACTGGTGCTCGCGGAACTTGCTGCCCTGGTCCTCGTCCGTCTCCAGGTAGTGCAAGTTGAAGGTCTCTTTGCAGGTCCCCAGCACCAGGGGGATACTGTTACAGTCTCTCAGGGTGAACTTGAGCTCCACATAGATCTTCTGGGCAGAATTGCGAGGGATCCAGTTGGTCCTCAGCCAGTTGTTCTGGCTGTACTCCATGACATTGCACACCTGGAAAGTCCGGATTGGCGTGTAGTGCTCATCCACTCCGCTGATCTCCTCCCACTGGGAAAAGAGGGAAAAAAAGGACAAAGAACATCATTAGCCAGTAGGACGACAGACACTGCTACTAATACTACTACTATCTATGAATGAAAAAAACTCTGGAACACTAGCCTATAAAAATACGAACACTGTGAACACTGCATTCCAAAAAGCAGCACCATTTGTTTCCAAACAACAGTCACATACAGTCAAATTAAGAATAATGAATGGTGTCAAATAAAAATCCCCCTCTTTCTATATAATAATTAATGTGTAACATAATGACTAGACCCCACTACTCATAGTTCATACTGCTGGCAGCTGCAACGGGAGTGAAAAGACTCGTTTAATTTGAGTGTTTGGTATTTAGTGTGTATACGCTGTCCAACGGTGTCCAAAAGCTAGAGCAGTATCACACAGCCCTCAGGTTTAACATACACAAAGCAGCATAAATGATGAACTGAGAAACTGTGTTTCCTATTACAATAATAGAACACTGTCTGGCTTTCCTTCAGACCGAAAGTTTATAAAAGCCCTTGGCGGAGTCAAGCACGCCCTCTTTAGCGGCCGTGAGCTGTTCATTACCCAGGCAGAGCAAGTGTGCCCTCAGACTGAAGAATTGCCTATTTGTGTTTCATCTCTGGCAGCGGTTAATGAAACACCCACCAAAGAGTCCGAAGACAGTTTTATTTCCACATGCGACTCGCTCGCAACAGCTCAGAAGAGCTCTTGAGAATTTACATGCGCCATTTTTCTTCATGAGCTTCGCATGACGACCGTACTGTAACTTTCATCCAAAGTGGTTAAAGGCAATGATTAACTACAGAAATGTAGAAAAACAACACGGTTTGAAGAAGACATAAAACAGCTTTTAAAGCAGGCTTTCAGAAATGTTTATATAAAAAGAAAAGAAAAGCTAGACTAATAATGTCTAGTTAAAATGCAAAAAAAAAGTAATGATTTCTGATTTTAGATTATATCAATTATTATTGTCAATTACTGTTGTTCTGTTGGATAGTTAATGTGCCACAACAGAAGACATAACACATGTAATATTATAATGGCATGCTAAAAAGGCCCAGTTTTGTTACTATGTACAGTGCAAGGGCCATTCCACTGAATGAGTGCCATTGGCTTATTGTATCTCTTCCAAATTAAATCATTTTTATCTAATAACACATTTAACAATTCGAAACATTTAATATATACTGGTCAATCTCAGCTTTACTTAATTCTTTTTACAAGGTTTCTAAGCTGAAGATGGTTACAAAACTCATGTGACATTTAAAAAGCATGTTTAAAAGCAAGTCCACTAATTCCTTTGATTTGCTTTCTTTATTTTAAAGAAATGGTTGACTGCATGTTCAAATAATTGATATTTATGACAAAAAAAAAATCACTATATGTGCATGCACATTATATTTACATCTAAAAGATGCAAAGCTATTTTTTTTTACTTATCAGGAAGACCCAAACCTCATGCAATTTATTAAACAAATGGATAAATTGGAAAACAGTGGTTTACACTAACTAATATACACATTAATAAATCAATAAACCATGCTTTGTGTTTTTATGTTTTGAGTAACAGGACTGAGAGTAACAGGAATTCTTTTTTAAGCATAGAATTAGCAAAAACATGAAAAATAGCTAAACAGTGGCTATGCTAACAGCCTGAGGACACTGAGCACATTCTAGTAATTGTTCTAAAATTTGTATTTTAAAAATAAATAAATAAGATCTAAAAATTAATTTAGGTAACAGGAATAAGTGTTGAGATTGACCTCCTCAGTCATATTTACAATAAGATCAAATATACAGAAAAACAAATAAAGTAACTTAATTTTGGTCTTCACATGATTTTCAGAAGAACCAGCTGATGTCACTTCCTGTTGTAGATGTGACTTGTAGAATATTCCAGATGTTTCAGATAGGATCATTCAGATAGGACACAACTAAAATGTGCATTTTAACTCAAATATTATGGATTTATTATAAAAAAAAACTATTTTTAAAGCATAGATGAGATTTGGAGTCACAAAACAATGCAAAATATTACATCTTTTAAAGATTTTAATAATTATATTTTATGTTAAAGTTTATAGATAGAGAGTGGGGACAGGTAACAAATTATATTTTATTAAATTATGTATTAAGTAGTTTTTATTAATCTTTAAGAGCAATTAAGTTAATGTACTAAACACTATGCTTAATAATTGTTTTGTGTGCACATTTATACATGTAATTTCCTGTAAACAGAAACGATTCAGCAGAATATGCCATAAGATGAACTGACCTTAAAAAAGGCGAGTTTCCATACAACCTTTATCAAGGTCTCACACGTTAATTACCCTCTTAGAGCTGTGGCTTGTTTACAGTCATGATTAGCAAAGGCCAGGTGATGTAAATTTCACAACATTATAATTATGCATGTTAAGTGTGGAGTAATGAAGGTTTCTATAGACCACTGAAGTCGTGTCGTCATTTTGTAGTTGGCGCCATGTTGTTTATGCCCATATTTGGGTTTCCGTGTCTAAGCTGTCCATGTAAACGGCGACTTTCAATGGGCTTTTCAAAAACTGGCCTCTGTCACATTCTGTGGTAAATAAATATGTTCAGACCCCTGTACATTTCTGTGTACATTTACCTCCTAAATATCACTGGATCCTCTGAATCACGAGATCGTTTAAGGGGAGTAATCAGAAAAATGCTAACTTTAAGATAATGCTTAACTGACATCACAGCACAGCGGCTGGAAATGACCCCGGACTGGATTCTGCACAACACCAGTGAACTCCCATCAGAAAGCGTTTTGGATTATTATGCTTTTTCGCAGAGGATCTTTAAAGCATTTAAACAGGTGAAAACTCTTTCAGTAATGTTGAGAAGTGATGTTGAGCAGTGTAATGTTGAGCAGTGTAATGTTGAGCAGTGTAATCTGTGTTAGAGCTTTAAAAAGCAGATAATAACAGAAAGTGGCTCTCAGTTCGGGATCAGCGCTTCCCTGCAGGTTTAGTATTTAATTACAGTCATTAGTTTATACTAATTACAACACCTGACCCAAATAATCAACTAACAACTAACTAATCAACTAATCAACTAACTACCTGCCCTCACTGAGGCGACAACCAATCAGAAACACCAATTTATTTCACTGCATAATAAAGAGGGTAAATGTTAAAACGTGTTACAGCTGGTTCTGGAGTATCACTGACCTGTTTTAGTGATTTAATGCTGTGACACTCTCAGCTCTCCTCAGTAAGCGCAGTTAGTTCATTATTAGGCTCAGCTGTGTGTAAAATGCTCCTAACTTACGGCCGGAGTTCTCTGGAGTTGCGCCGAAAACAGTCCCCTGCTAATCTCTGCAGCGGCGCAGGTAGGTCAGTTCACTCAGCTGTAGCATTAGCTTAAAGTTAGCATTTTTCTCATTATGACCCTTAAACAATCTCGTAATTCAGAGGATCCAGTGATGTTCAGGAGTAAAATGTACACAGAATAAAACGTACAGAGGTCTGAACAGATTTATTTACCACAGAATGTGACAGAGACGTGTTTTTGAAAAGCCCATTCATTTTCCTCATAGTTCCTTATTAGTTAACTCAATTGAATAGCACGTAATATATAGCAATATACAGAGACCACTTCAGTTACTGAATCAGTTTCTCTGATTTAGCTATTTATAGGTAAATGTTAAAATATATTTAAATGAAATGAACCTTCTGTTTTATTCTATAAACTACAGACATTTCCCCCAAATTCCAAATAATATCCAAATATTGTCATTTAAAGCATTTATTTGCTGAAAATGAGAAATGGCTGAAGTAACAAAAAAAAAGATGCAGAGCTTTCAGACCTCAAACAATGCAAAGAAAACTAGTTCAAATTCATAAAGTTTTAAGAGTTCAGAAATATTTTTTTGGTGGAATAACCCCTGTTTCCATGCATCTTGGCATGTTCTCCTCCACCAGTCTTACACACTGCTTTTGGATAACTGTATGTCACTCCTGGTGCGAAATTTCAAGCAGTTCAATTTGGTTTGATGGCTTGTGATCATCCATCTTCCTCTTGATTTTATTTCAGAGGTTTTAATTTGGTAAAATCAAGGAAACTCTTTTTTCTTTTAAGTGGTATTTTGGTTTCTGATCTGATCTATGTCACATTACTTTAAAAATCAGATTTAATACACTTCAGCCTAGAAATGGAGCCTAACATAGCCTAAGGAGCAAGGCAAGAATACATGCTGGGGGAAACCAGCAGGTAAACCTGTGTTATTTTAATAAAAAAAAAAATTATATATATATATATATATATATATATATATATATATATATATATATATATATATATATATATATATATATATATATATATTTAGCTTAGAATATGCAAAATGTGTGATCTTTAACCATATACCTCATGGACACACAATTCTTATTTTATTTCCTTTAGCAATTCACCTAAAGATAATTTAACCAAGGGTGTCCACTGCCCAAACGTTCCCATGCCGCTGTGGATATCATTTATAACTTTATATGGAGAAGTCGACTCCACTAATTAGTGTGTTTATATCAGGTGTTCTTTCTTTCTAAGCAATCTGGGCTCTAAACTAGGCACAAAACCCTTTGTTTGAAACAGCGGCAACAATGATCCTCACAGTTAGGCCTGTACGGTAACGTGCAGGAGTCAAACGAGGTGTTAAGACCACAGACGACTGAAAACTATTCTCGACATCGCGTGTTTATGAATTTCCAAGCAGACAACTACTCTGTGAAGTGGAATATATCATATGGAAAGTTCAGGTGGTGATTTGTCTAAGTTCCTTTCGCTGCACGAGGTATTTCGTGAATTGCCAACTTGCGCTCGGCATCGTAGCCGACGCCACAAATGAAATCCAGGTGCCTGGTCTGCGGTGCATATTATCATATTGCAGAGAATGACTGTGCTTAGACCACGGCTGCCAAAGCAAATGGAATGTCATATATGATGTGTAGATCACACGCTTGAGAATAGCGTATTACATGATCTGTCTGCCGCCACGTATGACATCATCATGGCACACAGGGCCTCCTACTGTAGCACCCTTCTCTAAACCGCACTGCTGAGTTCTACTGAGTTTACACATGGAGTCTTCTGCATGGATACGTTAACAGGACTGTAGGATGCAATATCACTATTCACAGTAAAATTCAGAGTGTTGAAATTACAGTGTAAACACGTAGCATTAGCGGTTAGCTCGCTAGCTAATGCTAACATACTAACAAAGCGTTAGCGGTTAGCTAGCTTGCTAATGCTAACATATTAACAAAGCGTTAGTGGTTAGCTAGCATTACCGGCGAGCTAGCTAACTGAAAGGTAAAAATTAAAGGATTTTAGGTATCATTAGTCGCTATAATTATATATTTTTAAAACACTTCGATTAAAATGTGGAAAAGTAGGATGTTTTCATGTGTCGGGTACATTTTCTGATTTTCGAAAGCATGTCAAACAAGCCCAACACAAATTCTGTACTGTCTAATAAAAATATTCTGGATATGCGTGCCTCAGTTTGATTCGCAAATGACCTACAAAATAGATAATTACAGTTGGTTTGTTGTGCATACTGCTATTTTCTGTACCTTAATTTTTCAGGTTGGTTGTGTGTCACTGACTTCATTTTAAATTGATGGTCACAAATGTTATTGCAGACGGCAATTTGTTTTTGGATTAGGAAGCTTCAGATTTTTTTAATGCACATTTTTGCATTAAAAACGTGGCCTTTGGTAAAGCAGTGTTCTGCAAAATGTCTTTGAACGAAAAAGTAAAATAAAGTTTATACAATGCACTGTAATCGGTGCTGATGTTTCTTGTGTTTTACTTAGACAATGTTTTCTTGGTCGCAATTAAGTGACTGCCAACTCCTTTAGTACACTAGTCAATAAATTCAATATTAATTTTAACATTAATAAGAGTAAACGGAAATGTACACCAGGGAGTGTATATATAGATTAACGCTTGTCTAGTGTAGACTAATTAAGTGTTAATTAAAATGAACACTTTGGGAGTTATGTTACTTGCAGTGTTAAAAATTGCTAACAATTATGAGTGTTGCTTAAAGTTAATACTTGACTCTAGTAAGTGTTAAATTTAGTTTTAAATTTTAACTTTAGCGATATAGTTCATTTTATACTGTAGCGAGTGGGACCATATGTTATCTGAGACCGTGTTAAATTAACTCTAACTCAATTTTACTGTGTTGTTCTTATTTTTTTATTATTAAACTTAATTATGAATACTCCTTTTTTGAGCCAGAACTTCTCATATGGGTCAGGAGTCTGGATTTAGAGTAGTGTGCTTTTAAATAGGTGCAATAGTACAATAGTGCAACTTCCATAGGAATACATGAAAATCTGTCCATAAACTTTTAGCTTTTTACATTTTTCTGAATAGAATTAATTCACAGTCACAACTGACATGAATGAATGTGCAGAGGCCTCATTCTCCTCAATGCTCTCCATGGCTTAGCTTTTAGACCAGCAATTTGTTTGGGCACAAGTTTTTTTTCCAGTTTGTGAACACAGCTTTATTATCCAAACTGTTATTATCCAATCTGATTTACACTGTTTATTCAAATGCTTTGAATGCCAACATTTAGACACAAATATTAATATAAGTCATATCAGGACCTTAGAAACAACCATAGCAACAACCTAGAGCTTAGATCAGGCCCAAAAAATCCGACCCGACCCAACCCATCGCATAAATTGTCATTGTGAGTACGATTTAAACCCCACATTTTTTTTTTAAGTAAGTAGAGCTTTAACTGTGCTTTGTAAAACATTTTTCAGGCTGTTTAATTAAGTGAAATCTGCTCAGAATTATGTTAATTAACATTGCAACACTAAAGAAGCATAGACCTATTATTTAAGGACAATGTTTATTAAGAACAACTAGACTCAACGCTGTAAGTCAAAGGTGCACAAGTGGAGGAGCTCACACACATGGACACACAGCTGAGTGATTATAACATTCTAACTTGTGCAAGTAAAAAAATTAATTTAAAAAAAGTTTAATTAGTTCCGTTGCTATATTGTGATTTTCTTGCCATAGCTTCATTTAAAATAAATTAAGCATTAAAAAACAGACGCCTACGTCACAGACCTGAGGAAAGTGGTGGGAAATCTCAGCTTGGCCAGGGTCAGGTTAGGGCAGAGATTCTAAGCTCTACAACAACCTAACAACACCTTAGCACCTTTGGGGCAGCTTCGCTTGAAAAGCGTGAAGATGAAGCCCCCCCCCCCCCCCCACACACAAAGAGAAACATGAAGAGAAAGGGAGAAAATAAATAAAGGAGGAAGATGGGGAGGAGGTGGGTGTGAGGTTGTTCTACACGCAGGTAGAGAGGAAGTGACGGTTTATATAGATTGGAGAGTGGGAGGAGTAAGGACGTGGATCAATCTCCCAAATTCGCGTTATAAAACTTATTCACTTATATATCACTTATTAACGCCACTGCAACCACAAAAAAGAAGCATATCGTAGCAACCAACAGCTAAATTACAGCAACACCTTAGGAATCAACAGCTTAAACCATATAGAAATATTGTGCAATTCACAATATGTGTACCTTAATCGTTTGCATGTCTTTAATATTAATCTACAATGAAGAAAATCAATTAAGTAAAAAAATAAAGAAAAACATTGAATGAGAAGGATTGTCTACTTTTGTCTATTTTTGACTGATACTGTATATCAGAGAAATTCCACCAAGCTGCAATTAAACCTCTCAACAGACTGTTCCAAAATAATATTTAATAATATTTAGGGCTGGCCCGAATAGCATTTTTTGAGCTCCGGATATTCGGCACTGATTCGAAGCGAATATTCGAATATTCGTTTTTAAAAAAAGAGGAAAAAAAAAAAAAAAAAAAAAAGCAAATCACGGCCCCTTTAATCCACTGAAAAATGTTCAATTTGCTCTGACCAACGAGACATATTCACCCCGGATTTTTGGTGTTTTTATCCCGGATTTTTGTGTTTTCACCCCATATTTTTTCTGTGTTTTTAGCCCAGATTTCTTTGTGTTTTCATCCCGGAAGGCTGCTGCTGCACGGTTTCTCCGCTGCGCAAGCCAGCCCAGTAAATTGCTGTTTGTGTTTTCACACTTAGGCTATTTGCTTAAAAAAACAAACAAAAAAAACGTTTGTTCAGGAAGTATTTTATATTCTTAAACATTGTTGATTATATTAGAGGACAGTCATTGTAAACTGTACTTGGTCTATTTCGGTTAAAGGATTGTGCAGGGCATATTACTGATTTTGTATTTTTGCACTTGGGCTATAAGCTCAATATTAAATATTTCGTTTGTTCAGAAATTATTTTATATTTTTAAACCATGTTAAATTATATTAGAGTAGAGGAAAGTCATTGTTAATGACGTTATTGTACTTGGTCTATTTCGGTTTAAGGAGGGCATAGCCGTATTACTGATTTTGTATTTTTGCACTTGAGCTATAAGCTCAATATTAAATATTTCGTTTGCTTAGAAATTATTTTACATTTTTAAACCATTTTAAATTATATTAGATAAGAGGAAATTCGTTCAGACATCATTTTTGTAGGCAAGGCTTTTGTAACCGATTTAGCCCCTACTGTTGCCACATTACCCCTTACGTTTTATTATATAAATCAGTTTCGAAGAGCCTGCATTTTTTTTTATCATGTATAATAGAGGTCTGCTCGAGACTGATTTTTAAACCCACTCTTCCACGCTCCCGCGTTTCTGTCTCGTTACCGCGCCGCAAAAAAATTGCTTCTTTTAATCCCGCGCCCGCCCGCCACATACACATTTCTGCCGCTCCCGCCCCGCGTTCCTAATATAAATTAAATAAACTACATTTAATGCTTCAAATTTACTTATATATTTATTAAAACAGCAGCGCTGAATAGTGTGGTCCCGTTCCTTACCCCAGTCCAAACACCATCGGTGTGTGCGTGTGTGTTGGTCCATCCTGCGCGTTGAGAGTTTTCTTTAGGTTTTTTTTTTTACAATTATTACAGTTTTCTTAACTATTTATTAATTTGCTCCCGCATCGTCTGGATTAAACTCCCGCTCCAGCCAATAACAGTTCAGTTCTGTCCCGCGCGCAAGTTATTCTGACGGGACCCGCGAGAACAGAAGTGGTTAGAGTGAGGTGGAACTCTGGAAAGGAGAAAAAAAACGAATATCCGAATACCAAAATTAAAAACCGAATACCTACTCAACGAACGAATATCCGAATACCCGAATATTCGGGTCCAGCCCTAATAATATTGTCCTTTTATGACCATTTCACACAATATGTATAATGTTAATAGCACAATAATGCAATTTTAATGCTTTTATTATTATAGAAACTTTTAAGGTATAGTTATGTTTATTATTAGGACTATTTAAATGTCTGAACTGTAATATAAGATTTGTAAAATATTACAAATAAATAAAACACAAATAAAATAAACAACTGTTTTTTTTTTAAACAGCAATATAAACAAATTGGACAAATAGCTCTCTTTGTTAACAAAAGCATAATGGGAAATATTAATGTTTATTTATTGCACAATAAGTCGATGACAGTTATTATAGCAGGCCAATCTATCTGCAATCACACTCCAGAAAAAGCACTTTCCGGTTCTTTTAGCTGATCTTCAGAGATGATAAACTCTCATCAATCACATCAAGCCACCACTAGACACGCTGTCTGTGCGTCTGTCCGTATTATGTCTCTATCCCGCAGCAGGAGACATCGTTTCTCTGCTTTACAACTTACAACGCAGGACAGGCAGAGAGAGGAGGACTGTAGGTTTCTCCAAATATCACTTTACAACAGTAATCTCCCTCCAGCGAGGAAAGCAACAGGGAAACGTGGAAATCAGCAGTTGGTGCATTTGGCAGGGCTGTGGCCAAACTCCCCCTGTGTGTACACTCACTGTGAAGACAGGCCAACTGGTAAATACTTTCGCCTAATAGATTCCCTGGCACTAGTGGACAAAGTGGAGGAGAGCTTATGTTTCAGAGATATGTAATAAAATTATAATCCTCCTCTTTCTCCTATTACAATGGAATTGCATTAGTTAGAGGAGATTGACGTTTACGGCTGCTTTCTCCTGGTATCGCATGCACATTTCCTGTATACACACACAGGACACGATTCTGCCCATCAAATCCTGCCCTCTTCATTGTACTGCAAGTGAGGACAAAATTAGAGCCCATTTCGCTTCCAAGATCTCCATTACATGCCTGAGTGCTGACATGCCACAGAGGGCACTGAAGAGTAAACGGGGTGGGTACTGTGTGCATGCGGGCAGGGGTGTGCCATATCATGTCAAATCATATGCAATAACTTCATCATCATTTTCGAAACAATATAAAAAAAAGTAAAACATATCGTGATATTATCATATTAATATTCTGCCTTGGATATCAATATTTTGGACACACCTTTTCATTCAGTGTTTTTATTTATTTCTTTAATTAATTTGTTTTCAGATCTGTCCTCAAGGCTAAATGTAGCTACTAAGAAGAATCTAAAGTATAAAACATATTCTGGGTTGTTTAAAAAATATATAAAAAAAGAAAAGATATCCTTAAATGAGAAGAGGAGTGTCCAAACTTTTGATGGGTATTGTTTTGGTAGGCTACATACTGTAAAGATTTGAAAGTATCATATGTATAATTGTTTAGGTTTGCAGTTTAGATGAACACACTAAATATGTATGTGTGGTACATTTTATTGTTATATTATTTATTTGGTTACTTTAAAACAAATAAATATATAACATCAATTTCATTTAAGTATATATATATATATATATATTTTAATTAATAAAGAGTAATAAAAGTAATAATATTATTGTTATTGCAAAAACAGACTATAGAAATACTGTGATATTATTGTATAGCCAAATCTCTCACACCTATGTATATATACAGCTCTGGAAAAAAAATAACAGACCACCTAAAAATTATGATTTTTTATTTTTTATTTTACCAAATTGAAAACCTCTGGAATGTAATCAAGAGGAATATGGATGATCACAAACCATCAAACCAAGCTGAACTGCTTGAATATTTGCACCAGGAGTGGCATAAAGTTATACAAAAGCAGTGTGTAAGACTGGTGAAGGGGAACATGCCAAGAAGCATGAAAACTGTGATTAAAAACCAGGGTTATTCCACCAAATATTGATTTCTGAACATTTAAAACTAAAAAGCTCTGAAAGCTAAAATTATCTAATTTTAAGACAATAAATCTTATTATTTTCTCTGACAAGAATTGTTGTCTTACTAAGCATTGTAGGTGTAAAATTATTTTACTTATTTTAAGAATAATTATCTTTTTAATTCTTACTTAGAATTTCCACCTTATTGTAAGTAATTTGAACTCAAAATAAGCACTAAAAGTCACCAGTTTAGTTATCCTCATTCTTGTGTTCAAATTTAAGCCACAAAATAAGGAATTTTCGCTTGATTTCAGTTTTACTTTACTTTGTGACTTTGTGATTGCTTATTTAAAAAAATCTTACTAGGAAACATTTGCTCACCGTATTGGCAGATTTGCTCTAAATAACTCTAAATAAATGCTGTAAATGACATTTTTTTTTTTTGTAATTTGGAAGAAATGTCTGTAGTTCATGTAATAAACCAACACTGCTAATTTTACTTAAATATATACCTATAAATAGCAAAATCAGAGAAACTGATTCAGAAACTGAAGTGGTCTCTTAATTTTTTTCAGAGCTGTATATAAATATATATGGATATGACATATGGGGCAGGCAGAAACCTTGTGAAACTGTGTGGAACTGTGAAACTGAACTTAGTGACTTCTGTCGACTCACAGGGCTCCAAAATGAATTTTGGAAATAGGATTAATCCATATCTAATTAGATTTGGAAGACAGCACCAGTGAATGAAATGAAAAACACAAAACCCATTTCTCTTTCAGTTTGTTGTCTGCCGCTGTATCAAAGACAATTCTTTCATTTCTTTTTTTTTTCTTTCTGTCTGTCCTTTTTCTTTTTTTTTTTAAACGAAATGGGTTTGCTGTAACTTATGTTCAGCTTGTCATTCTCACACCAAGCCCTGAAACTGTAGAAATGACTACATATGCTTCTCCAGCTAAAATTTCCTATGCTCAAACCACGGTGACAACTGCAGCCTATCAGTCAATGCCTTTTCATCAGCGCTTTACGAGTGTGGAACCATAACACACTGTGCACCGGCCATTTACCCCACTACGGCCATATGACGTGCTAATCCCCGTTTATACAGCGGCTTTTCTTTGCACTCTGTACAGCTGGACACCTTTCTGTTTTCCTTTCAGAGAGCAGAAAAAGTCTGTTATGAGCGCCGGAGCTCCTAAATGAGTTTGAGTACTCGGCTGACACTATTGTCTTTCCCGGGCTGTGAGCAGTTGGGGCAGAACTGAGAAGCTAAATTATAAAGGGAGTTGAGAAATGCAATACGAGAATCGCAGTTCACAGCCTAGTCTGTCTCACTGCATTAAGCAGCGGAGCAGCAGACAGGACATTCTGGAATGGTCGGGGTCTTGGGCTTCTAGCAGATTATAGAGTTACTCATTATTTTAAACTTTTTATAAAACGGAAAGATGATACTGTTTTCTCTGTACACACAAACTTCTGTGAAGCTGTTTTTTTTCGGTTTTGAAAAAAAAAAAAAAAACGAGTAGTATCTAATTTGTAAAAATTAGCTGGGAGTTTGCGGTGCTGTTTTTTTTTTTTCTTCTTTTATTTTTAAACCAAAAGTTTTTTCTGCTTTTGCATGCAGCCAAAAATACTCAATCCATCCACCAATACATTTCCTCAGACCTCAAACTATTTTTTTGTCTGCTGTCCAAAATGACCACCATGGCATGACAAAAAAATGCCATCATTTATTCAAAATATTTATGAGTATGTAAAAAAACAGTCTTAAAGGGATCCTGGCTAATACGACAAAAAAAAAAAATTATATCTTGTATGCTTACAAGATGCTTAAATGGCAATATACAATATATTGAACACCTTCTCATTCAATGTTTTTGTCTTACGTGTATTTTTTTGTCAAAGAATGTAATTACTCCACAATCTCCTGAACTAAACCCAACTGAGATGAGTGATTTACTGATTTGTTGATTTGGGATGAGCTGGAGCTTCACAGCGTGAAGAAAAAGCATCAACTATTGTTCAGCACCTCCAGAAACTCCTTCAAAACACTGAGAAAACTAGTCCAGGTGACTCTACCTCATGAGATCTAGCTTTAAGATCTGTCCTCAAAGTTAAATGAGGCTACAGTCCTCGATATTAAATTTGCTATGTAACAAAATCATAGAAAAAAAGAAAACTAATTGAATGAGAAAAAGTGTGTCAAACGTTTTGACTAGTACAGTATATGATAAGATATAATATAAAACCTTAACAAAGTGTCAGTATTAATATATTAATAATACTAAAAACACAGCATGCTGGATATTTAAATAATAATGCCAATCTATAGGTGTGTGGCAATTATATATATATATATATATATATATATATATATATATATATATATATATATATATATATATATATATATATAATAATAAGAGAGTTGATAATAGAGGTGGGTGATATGGCTCTAAAATAATATCACGATATTTCAGGGTATTTTTGCGATAACGATATACTTGGCGATTTAAGAAAACTAAAATAATTCATTCATTTCAGCAAAATAAATAATATAGCATAAAATAATATAATGCAGCAAAAAATATTGCTAACTGCAAACTAAAACAATTATACAATAAATACACTTAAAGCTTCACAGTAAATAATAGACTACTTTTAAGACAGAACAGCCCTATTATCACGATATGGATTTTTAATATCATGATATTTCTGTGCCACGATATATTGTATACGATATAATATTGCCCACCCCTAGTTGACAAACTAATAAACTTGTCATGCTTCTCCTTTAATTGCAATGTTTCTACAACATTCACACAAGACTACTCTGCTGAGTCTCATTCCTCTGAAACAAAACAATATATATTTTTTTCTAATATCTCACAACTTCAGACATATCAGTATGTACGATATTTACAATATATACAATATATACAATATATTGCTCAGCCCTAGCAGAGCCATAACTTGAAGTGGCTCTCTCTCTCACTCCCCTTCCAACGGCAAAAATCCGGCATTAGGATGCCCAAAGCACAGCGATGAGGCGTTCCAAATCCCTAATCTACAACAGATAATCAAGCTCTAATCTATATCCCTTCACTTCCCAGCACAGACCATTTCCACTAGGCCAGAGGAGAGCCTCACGCGCAGTTAGGCACGGCCTATCGCGGTGCGCCGGGTAATCACGGCGCAAACACAGAGTAATCCAGCTGCCGGGAGTAATGAATCCCAGGCTGAGGCCTGATGCAATTTGGGGAGGCCATAATAAACAGCGCTGTATGTTTAAAGAGCTGTCTGCGCCGAGCCGATTTATATTTACTGTCCTTATCGGAGCGGGCGGCCACGCAGGGAGCGTCCGATGGGTTTAGCTCTTAATTTGCTTTAACCGCTCCGATTTGTGCTTACACCGGCAGAAGGCGGGAGGCACATCCATCAGTGTCAGCGCCGTGCCGGAACATTATTTGAAATCATTTTTGAGGGCAGAGCTCTCGGGGCAAATTGCTTATCGCTCTAAACTAGGTAAAAGTCATGAGTAATTACAAATAATTCACCTTGAGGACTTGATCTTCTGCACACTCTTTCACCAGCCGGGACGACAGCGGCGGCACATGCAAACTAAATCACCATACTCTCATATACTCAGACATTCACCACCTACCACAAAAAGCACAATAGCCTGTGATCCACCTTCCACTGACCTGTATACCTTTATACACTGACTGCGAAGATAGATAAAGATTAACTGTGCACTTTCTACTTTAACCTGAAATTCTACACTCTAAGAAATATAAGTACAGATTTGTACTTAAAAGAGTACAAAGCTTGTCGCTGGGGCTGTACCTTATATTGAAGTACAAAAAAGTACCTTTCAGTGAAAGTCCTTTTTTGTACCCATGGTTATCGTGCCAATAAAGATTATAAAGATTATAAACATTATCATCAACTAAATATGGCTCAAAAACTTGATGATCCAAAATTGTCTGGTTTTCAAATAAAAAATGTGCAATTAAAGTATATATTGTTTATAAGTTCAGTGATACAGAATACTGAATGTACCTTTTGGCTGAATAAATGGTACAATTTTGTACTTATTGCTGTTAGAAATGACTTTGTACTTCAGAGGGAACAAACCTGACCCTGTAAAGACCAATATTGTACCTTTGAGGGTACAATTATGAAGAGTGTACCCTTGAGTACAAAAAAGTACTTCTATCGTGCACTCAGATGTAATGATATTTGTTTATTACTTATTTAGTAATTAATAATTAATAATTAAAGTATTAATTCTTTTTTTCCCACCTTACACCAAAAAAAAACACACACCAGGGATGATTTTCCTTTTTTTTTCCCTTTCATTTTTTACCCACGCTTTTTCAGCACACTAAACCTTGGTTCCATATTTTACGGTGCCAACAATAAAAAGAGCAAGAGGAAACCAGATTTGGCAGCTATATGGAGCAAATTACTGGATTACCTTAAGCAACTGCCAACAAGTAATTTTAACACTTAATAAAGTTGTAAGAATGGCTGAGCCCGTGAGGCCAATTCATAGTAAAACAAATAAACACGGTCATTACTGGACACTGTGACCTTCGGGCTTTGACAACAGAAATAAATTAGTCCGGAGACTTTCTCCGTGCCTAAAGGGCTCGCAATTTCTATGTGTGTGTGCGTGTGTGAATGTGTGTGTTTTTATTTGGTGTTTTGTTCTGTTTGCTTGACCTGCTTAGCATATTACATTTTATTTTTGGCTATCTACTGCTGTGGTTAATACTACTGTAAGCTCTATTTGTTTTTAAGTACTTCCCCCACATTTATACTGGATAATTATGAAAGCTTATTTTATTGGATCATAGTAATATTAGGAATTTACAGACTAGAAAAGACAAACCGGATCTTAAAAAAGCTTATTTTTGTGTGTGTCTCACTCTCGCTCTCTGGCCGAGCAGCATGTACGAGTATGAGTTAACACTGATATACTTACCCCATGTGACGGATATGATATCCATCCCAGCTCCCCTTGGCTTGCTTTGGAATCCAACAGGTTAACTGCAGGAAAAGAGAAAGAAAAGAAGAAAAAAAAAAGACAAATGAGCATCTATCCCTTGTTAGCCTCAATTACCCTCCCACCCGTGCCCCAGGAGACGTGTCCGTTCTGACCAGCGCAGTATTTACTCAGCTGCACTACTCTCATGGCACGATCAAATAAAACAAACAGTGGAAGCCTCTCCTCTCAGCAGATCGGGACTCATCCTCCAAATGGCCAAAGCCGGTGCAGACGCCAGGGAAACGGAGAAAACTTCCCCACGTCGGGAGGCCATTTCAGCTCCAATCCCTGATCTGCTGACTCCACGAGGATGCCAGCGGGTGGTGGAGTCTCACATGTCGATATCTTCCCTATCATTTCTTTGTGTTGTTTTCGCTGATGGGCATCTTCTCCAACAAGGCAAGGAGAACACAAATGGCTTCTATTATCTGACAAGCATCAGCAGAATGAAATCCAATATTTCTGATGTCTTAAAGAGATTATAACACTGATTCTCCTGACACACTACATGCCTATCTCTCTCTCCCTCTCTCTCTCTCTCAAACTCACTCTCACTATCACTCATCCAAATAATGCACTCGACCTTTGCAGGTTAGTAGAATTCTGACATCTCCTAACTCCTAAGTTTTTTAAACTATTTTAATATGCAAGCTGCTCACATTGTGCCAAATATTCATTTACTAATTCAATGTAACTTTGAATTTTGGAATTTTGTGCCGATGACAGCAATAAATAAACATTAAATAAACATAAAATGCTAACATTAAAACAGTGTCCACTTGCAATGTGTACAATTTATTTGTAGAGGATTTATAATTGCAGTAAAACAGTTAAAAAAAAAGTGCAGTATTTACCCAACATGTAAATATTCTGGTTTGCGTTTCCAGATAACTATTATTAAACTATGCAAATTACCATAACAACACAATTTTATAAACGCCAATTTTTGTGCCTGTTTCCCAAAAGTCTTCTTAGCCTCAAAAATGAGTAGTAATTGTTTATTAATTAACTCTGTTGCTGCATCTGTGTTGGAAAAGTCACCACCAGTCAAAAACACAAAAGACGAGAAAAAAAAAAAACATAAAAATATTACTTTCGGAATTGCAACCTATAGCATATCAAGTTTCTAAAAAAGGAAACAAAAAATTATTAAGCATTTGTCCAGATGCACTGCAAACTGACAGCACAAATAATAATTTTTCCAAGACAAAATACGAAAACAAGATAAATGCTCAAAAACTCTGAGCTTAGTAGGCCAACATTTTGCCACTTCAAACTTAATTTGTTACTGTTACTAATAATAATACCCTAAAAAAAATTAATTATCATTGTTTTTTTTTTTATTCAATCAATGTTAATTCAATCAAGCTCAATTATATAAACATTGCAATAAAATAAAAAAACACATATATTTATACTCATAATTTAGCTAAAGACCTTGTGGGAAGCTGTTATGCTGCCATGATCCACACCATAATACCTACAGTTGTTTATGTAACACTAGGTATATACTAACAATATATTTCAAGCTAGCAGAGGTCTGATTTTATTTTTTATTTTATGGAGTGCATGCAAAGCGATTCCTTTTTTAAGAATGCTAAAAAGAAAACTTTTAGGCACACAATTATAAAAAAAAAACTGAAAACCCACCAACCTCTTTTGGAGTTTAATAAATACATAATTAAATATCATTGATGATATTCTTTAAAATGTCACAATGCTGAATTAAGTAAATATCTGCCAATATTGGTAATGCGATAGATGACTGTTCCAATATTATACTGCATCCATATTACAATTAATAATACAATAATACATAATACAATTAACTTACAATAAATGTTTTTCTAGCGTAATACTTAGGCTTATTTTGGAAACAATGTTCAACAATATAATGGTAAATTAATAAATTAATATTAAAAACACAAATTGAATGAAATGAACTGTATGAACAAGTTAAAGTTAAAGTTTAAGTCCTGTGAGTCGTAGTTTCCTCACTGTCTCCTCTCCACAAAGCAGAAGGCGAGGTGGGGGAAAGTGGAGGGTGTTTAGGGGGGGTGCAATTCTGGAAGCAATATTGAGTCCTCAAAGAGGAGGGTGAATCTAGGACAAAATGGCTGTCTCTGTGTGGATGTATAAATCATGAGCACTAGAGTGCACTATAGGAGAGAGGAGGTGAGTGTCTACAAAGGCAGCCTCATTCTAGCATCTTGACAAGCTTTTGACATCTCTCTGTCTCCTGTTCTTCTCAGCTCCAGAGCGGTTTGATTGAGTGAAGCTCTCGCAGGCACAAAGAGAACAAAGGCTCCGTCGATGTACAATAAACGCATAATCACAGCTGACATGTGGGGCACTCAGCATGGCGCCCATGGCTGGGATTAATCACCATGCAGCTCACTCTCGCCGACGCGCTGGCCAGTAAACATTCGGCCCGGGCGAACTACGAGCTCACTGATACCGGACAACCGGCAGGAAACCTTTTTTTTTTTTTTTTTTTACCACGGCTGCTCGGTGAAATATACTTTATAGGGAACACGGTCATTTACTTCTCACAAGAAAAAAATGTGTCAGAAGAGTCAGAAGACATAAAAACTGTAGGCCGTAAACTTTCAAACACAAGACATCGCTCAAGTTCGGCCAGTATAAAATGATAGAGAGCGGTGCCGCTCTGTCCTGGCACACATTGTATGTGTGTATCCAAACCTAACAGCAAAAAGAGAGAGAAAGAGAGAAAGAGAGAGAAAGAGAGAGATAGAGAGAGAGAGAGAGAGAGAGAGAGAGAGAGAGAGAAAGAGGCCATTATCAGATTCCACTGCAAACCTCTCGAATGGGGGCCGCACCTGAGAGACCTGAGAGAGAGAGAGAGAGCCAAACAGCTGGCCGTTCCCATACAGTAGAGCGATTCCTATTAACTGTAATAAAGATATCTGCTTATGTCAGATAATGGCAGCTCACAAGCAGCCCCATTGGTTCCAATTTAAATTTCTCAATGAGCCGAGCCAACGTCTCAAATTGAGCCGACCGGGGGCATTTCAGAAGAGAAAATTAGATGGCTACCATTCGTGAAGCAAATTCTCCAGCTGTAGGAGCAGGAAATCACAGCATGAGACACCACCCAGCCACCTCGCAGTGTTGCTTCATCAGGCAGCACCTTCCTCCTCGGCCCAAAAACAAGAACGTCCCTTCTGCCTGCGTGCGGGAACTCTGCTTATTAATAGCAGTTCCTCTGCCTGTCCATGGGAACAAATAACACAGGGCAAAACAGGTAAATCAATACAGGAGAGAGACAATAATCTAGGATCACAACCACAGCCTGCCGGCGGGCATCCATTCTCCTGATAAATCATCCCTGCTCCAATAACTATAGTTTTCCTTTCATCAGCACAAGGCACCCTTATCGAACACGTCAGCAGCGGGAGGAGGAGAAGGCAATGTTTTTATTCGCTGCTCAAGGAGGACGGCCCACAACGAAACGATAAATAAATAAATAAATCAGTGGATTATAACAGCAGGCCTGTCACAGTAACTAGTTTGTTTTGGATGTGTTGATGTATGGTACTAGAAATAATTGCAATAAATAAAATGATACAATGATTAAAAAAATATGCAATCACACTATTATTTTAAGAGCATTGTGCTTTTAAATAGTAAGAATATTACTGGTAATCACTGGTTTTAGAATATAAAAAAAAATTTAATACGGAATACAAATAAAAATGAAAAATTCATATACGGCTCTGGGAAAAAATATGATATCACTTAAAAATAATGAATTTCTTTGACTTTCTCAATTTGAAAACCTCTGGAATATAATCAAGAGGAAGATGGATGATCACAAGCCATCAAACCAAGCTGAACTGCTTAAAGTTATCCAAAAGCAGTGTGTAAGACTGGTGGAGGAGAACATGCCAAGATGCATGAAAACTGTTTTTAAAAACCAGGGTTATTCCACCAAATATTGATTTATGAACTCTTAAAACTTTATGGATATGAACTTGTTTTCTTTGCATTGTTTAAGGTCTGAAAGCTCTGCATCTTTTTTGTTATTTTAGCTGTTATTTTCTGCAAATAAATGCTCTGAATTACAATACTTATTACAATACAATACATAGAAATGTTGTCTGTAGTTTAGAGAATAAAACAACAATGTTCATTTTACTCGAATATATCCCTATAAGTAGCAAAATCAGAGAAACTGATTCAGAAAATGATATGGTCTCTTAATTTTATTCCAACGCTGTATAAAGTGATATAATATGTGCTGTATTTACAGTATATATTTACACAGTCATGCTAAAGCACCCATAACACCAACTAACTAAACGTATTGGGTATTGGGATGTTCTCGCTTTAATGTTCAGGGTAATGTGTTCTCTTCACTAATTTTAGTTTCAAGCCAAAATTTCAGGGAAGTTGAAGCTTTGAAACCAAGTCCATCTGAACATTCAAATGTTATGGCTTAAATTATGCGATCTCAATGTAATGGGCAATAATGGTCAATACGGATACTAGTCAAATCCATATACTGTGTGGTATGTCAATAACATAATTATCGTGACTCGTGATAGACCTAGTTTACAGTATATAAAATATCTATATGACCAAAGTTTAATTGCATATTAATGCTTTGCAAGAAGAAAAAGAAGGAAAAACAGCATGCAACATACAGTATTTACTCTGTATACAGTGTTCTGAATGAGCCAGCTTGGCGAGGGAAGCATATGGCTCTCAAAGGATGAGCAAGACTTTTTCTCAGCTTTCCATGACCTTCACCCTTTTCAGGTAGCTAATTAAATCTGTTATTAAATTAAAACGGGAATCAGAAGACTCAGGTGGTGTAACACCTCAGAAGCGCAGTCCAAGGGGACGGGGCATGCTGAGGCCTGGCTTTATTAAAAGCTGATTGTGAGTGTGTGGGACACATGGTGGGGTTGGGGATTATTTTCAAAGGATTTCAGAGAGGAGCAGAGGACAGCTCAGTGTGTGTGTGTGTCCTATAGAGCCTCCATTGATCCCTTACTTCAGCCTATAGGCTGGAGCCATCCCTACGGCTGGTCAGCTCTGGAGCAAACTGTTTGTTGGAGAATCTCCAAATTTGAAATAAAATTCCCAACATTTAACACCAACAGCCTTTCCAAGACTAATAAATGCAAGTTATCGCAAGATTGATGATGATGCTAGTGAAAGCTGAAATACGTGTATTAAATGTTATGTGTTGTTTTAAGAGGCCATATTTTACACAGTCCATCAACAGACATAAAACCAAGCGTGTAGCTATAAAGAGGTTGTAATTGAATGCTATAAACGTAAACTTTGCCCAAACTTATAATAAAATAAATAAATACATACAAAAATAAAGCATATATATGTCTATACAATCACCCACCCTATGTCCCACCTACACTGGCTTGCTGGTAATGAAGTATTAAACTCTGGCGTATGAATAATTCAGCGGTGTCTCTGTGTGTCTGCTGTCCCAGCCACTGCACAGCGTTTTTTTCCTCGCTCAGCTCCCTACACCAAACGCCCTCTTTCTCTCCACACGCCAATGACTGGCCTGAGCACGTTGCAGGCAGGCCCCGAATGCACTATTTTTACCACGAGCACATGTGTAAGCAAAATTTCGGCACTTCTGAAAGGTACCATCGTTCATCATTAAAAAAAAAAAAAAACACTGCCCTTCCCAGCGGGGACGTAATGCACCTTCACAAGCCCATGACAACCCAACCAAAGTGACTCTAAAAATACGGATCGTGGATCGTGTCAGGGCCTGCTAAGGCCTCAAAGGCAAAACTCATGAAACTCACATGTTCACTTGTTTATTTGCTTTCGGAAATAAATAAATATGAGCTAAAGTTGCATTGTAGCATGCAGAGTGGACCAAACACAGGTCTTACACAAGCTAACACACATATGCGCCGATACGTAAGAGAAAATAGAGCTTGAAACTTTAGTCCCCCAGGTTTGCCCAAGCTGGGCTTGACTTACACAGGTCCTGCTAAATGGCAGAAAAATTATTTTGCTTCTTTAAACAGAAGTATGTTTCACTAGGCAGTCTGCCCAGATTAAAGAAAAGATAGGAAAACGAGTCCCCGCTTTTTTCCTTCCATGTGTTGTTTATTATAAAGGAAAATATCAATCTGGCACGAGGCCTACTCATTGTCCTGCAACTAATTATAAAGATTTGCCAGCATTTATACAATAAACTTCAAACACAGGCCTGTAAAGATCAAGCTTTTCAACTATTAAACCCAGAAATGTCATTATCTTTTATACAAGGCCTATTGATCCAAAGATGTAGATATGGGCGAATGTGGAAATTGCTAAATAAATGGTTAAATATGAACTAATATGTATGTAATAATCGCAAAACAAACCTAATAAAAACAGAGGAGGGCTTGAGCTTCAGTAAAAGCCAAAAGGAGGACTGCGGGAATGAGTCAGCTTCCCCAAAACCTTTTTTTATTCCTAAATTATCCCTAATGCACTTAAATATATAAAATAAATAACCTAAATTAATATAAGTAATTATCTGTTTATCTGAACCCAGATAACTAATGATAATGTATACATATAGAGCTCTGGGAAAAATTAAGAGACCACTTTAGTTTCTAAATCATTTTCTCTGATTTTGCTATTTATAGACACATGTTTGAGTAAAATGAACATTGTTGTTTCATTCTATAAACTACAGACAATATTTTTTCCCCAATTCCAAATAGAGATAATGTCATTTAGAGCATTTATTTAAAGAAAATGCTAAATGGCAGAAATAACAAAAAGAGATGCGCTTTCAGACCTCAAATAATGCAAAGAAAACAAGTTCATATTCATAAAGTTTTAAAAGTCCAGAAATCAATATTTAGTGGAAGAATCCTGGTTTTTAATCACAGTTTTCATGCATCTTGGCATGTTCTCCTCCACCAGTCTTAGACACTGCTTTTGGGTAACTTTATGTCACTCCTCGGGCAAAAATTCAAGCAGTTCAGCTTGGTTTGATGGTTTGTGATCATCCTTCTTTCTCTTGATTATATTTCAGAAGTTTTTTAATTAGGTAAAATCAAGGAAAAACATCAACATTAAGTGGTCTCTTATTTATATTATATTTAAATGTAACAGTCTATCGCTCGGGGAATCAGACTCACACGAAATCAGTGTGAGAGAAGTGGTGAGCTTTGTTCAAACAAAATGATAATTTTATATATATTTTTAAATCTAATATAATGAATAGTGAATTTATTTAATTAATATTATTGGTGTCTTTAGCTTTTATTTATATTTTTAATATTGTATTTATATCCTAGCCTATCGTGTGTTTTTATGATCCAGGCCGCATTTCTCCTCAGCTTCAGCTTCGTGTTAGCTCTGTGTGTCTGTGTGTTTGTACAGCGCAGGTCCGCAGGCCTGCACTTCTCTAATCAGGCCTAAAATCAAGCTTTGTTCTGTCTTTTTACTGCCTGACTAAAAAAACGCTTCCAGTCCATAATGTACACAGTGGTGTATAAATCTCCATCTCCAAACTGCGCCTTTAATCGACGCTAATTAAACCCGGGCCGAGGCGCGCGCGAAGTTTCTCAGCTATAACACGGCTAACTCTCTCCCCCTCTGTCTCTTATTTTTTATTTTTTTCTTGAAGAAGGAGTTTAAAGAGTTTGTTTAACTCAAACTAATGTTTCAGTGACAGACTAAAACCAGTCGTACACACACTTATACACAACTCCTATATAGACTAAATCAGTCCGAAAACTACCGGCCGGTTCACTGGGAACAGAGCAAAAATGATAAAACATTATAAATCCTCACTGATATTCAGACGAGGAGCTGCTGCAGATTTATTTAGGTGTTTTCTTCTGTAAATACTGAAGAAAATCTGCAGCTGATTAAATAAATAAATAAAACAAGACAAAAATAGGCACGTCAAAAATATTAATAATAAATATATATAAAAAACTATTATAACATTTTTAAAAAGTTACTGTAACTTATCATACACTTTAAACACAGGATCTTCTATAAATCCAGGAACTTCTACTACAGATCACATACTAGAAATCTTCTCTCACTCAACTCAAGAAAAAAGCACACAAAAAATGTTTTTTTTTTTTTCAAACCGTTGTGAAAAATTTGACTTTAAAAGTTCACAAGTGAAAGAAAGAGTCGTTCTAACTAATAATATTAATAAAAGGTGTCTTCGCGTTTTCTGGAGTCCTGATAAAGCTCACTTTAGGCTCAAAGAGATTAAAGCAGGCGTGTGGCTCTATACTGACCCTCACTGGCGAGACCGGGGCCCTCAAAATCAACAACCTGCAGTTCAGACCAAAAAAACACCTTAAAATCAACCTACAGAGCACCTGATGACAGGAGAGAGAGGAGAGAGAGGAGAGAGGAGAGAGAGCAGGGCCAGGCCGAGCGAGACTCAACACTGAGCAGCTCAGCCAATGCGGAGGCCGCGAGTCAGGCCTAGAAATAAGGCAGCGTTGCACAGCAAGAGCACGCAAGAAAGAAAGAAAGGAGAAAGAAAGCAAGCAAGAAAGAAAAAAGTAACGACAGGATAAAAGAAAAAAGAGTAAAAAGTATTTTTAAAGTAGTATTCTTAAACAGACAGAACTCAGAGCTCAGTTTAAAGGTTCTTTAGGGTCATAGTCACAGTCCAGCCTCCGTACAATATCTTTACCATAATATCCGAGACCAACCTCAACTCGAAAATATATAAAATCGTAATGTTTCAAATCGTAAATTTAAATATTTTAACATATTTTAATGACAATAATTCAAACGCTTTAATCTAAAATTAAAACTTTTAACGGGTCACATTTTCTATGTTATTCAAAAATCTAAACAAACTACAGCCGTGAACCGTTCAGCTCTATAATTATTATTATTATAGTACATTACTGAAGGTCAGCCTGATTGATTAAACATCTTATCGTCTTAAACATTTCATCCAATGAACGATTTACATACAGTTAAAATACAGCTATTAATCTGAAACTTTGTAAGTAATAAAAAGCACAAAAAAGAAAAAAGAAAAAAAAATAACGTTTAAAAACACATTTACGTGTGTCTCCTGTTTATTTTCTCTGTTCAAATGAACTTTTATTGTAGTTTGTTGTTATTTAGTGTCTAGCAGGTTCTTTAACCTATATGTATAGTCTAACAAACGAGGAATAAACAAAAGAAACAATGTGAACATGTGTAAATGTGGACAACGTTGCTTTATTAAAGAGTTTGTGTTTAATAGTTTTTCACAAACTCACTCAGAAGAGCGTTTTTTTCTTTTTCTTTATTTCTGGAGCGATGAGCTCCACACACACACACACGCAGACACAGCGAGAATTAATCTAAATCTCTGAATTACCATTATATCTTCAGGCTTTAATAGCCTATTTCTAGCCATGATCCCACAGTAGATGTGCCTGTGCATCTATCTAGACAGCTAACTTTACTTTAATACGCGAATGATCGTTATAAAAATGAAAATAAATATATTTATTTATTTATTTTTATATCAGAAAGGTGGTTTGATAGACAGGGATGTCTGTAGTCCAAATTGTGAGTGTGGAAGCTATAGAACAGGAGGATTTCGGTGAAGTGAACAGGGCTAATATCGACTCTGTCAGAAGCTACATAAAGTCAGTGAGCTCTGACCGAGTGCTGAGCGCTGAGACTCGACCCGAGGTCTCTAATAAACCCGCCGCCGGTCAGACAGCTTCAGTCTGAGAGGAAACGCTTTAAAATAAGAAGAAGATATAAGACGTTTTTATTGAGAAACGTGGGAATAAAGGCGGCGGATCATTTGTAGAGTTAAAGTGGGTTTATAAACGCGCTCTGTAGCTTAGAATACAAGGACAAAAAAAAACTGTAAACTAAAACAGACCTGAGATAAACCGACTGAAAACAAAATAATAAAGCCGTGTTCAGTGAAAATACACATCATAAAGCTAACGTAAATAATTTCTGTAAGTGTAGGCTATCTAACCCTAGCTATAGCTTAGCTACAGGAACACTCTCGCCTAAATGACCTCTATAGATAATCAATAATCAATATTTAATATGCCAATATTCTGTTTTATCTCCAGTTTATCTCTAACTTAACTGAATTGAATTGTATCTCACAAGACTAACTAACAACTAACTAAGAGAACTCCTAATGAAAGACCACAGAAACTAACCGAACTAGTTAGCTTTTCTATCCCATAATAACTCCTGCATCAGGCTCTTCAGTCCAAACAGCCCAAATTCAGATATTCAGGCTCTTTCTTCTCTAAGCCAGGACCATCTAAACACCACAGCCACCAACCATACAGCCCCGCACACACGCGCGCGCACGAGCGCGCGAGGACCAACGCCGCTGCCACTACCGCCGAGTCCGGGACCCAGTCAGTCAGCCCACAACCTGAGCTGAATCGCACGCACGCGCCCCCGTATCCCCGCCAACCGTCTCCTTACCTTCATTGGAGGGGTAAATGCTGAAGTCTGCGCGGAAAAAGAGCGAGCAGAGACAGAGGGAGAGTATCAGAGCGCTGCAGTCCATGGTGGCAGTTCAGAGGGCAGCGCGAGGCACATAACTCCATCAAGCTGCCGCTGATGTGAGGCTTCGATCCCGACACAACTTACCATTCTCGGCTCACAGGCTGATGTCAAGTTTGACACCGGAGACGAGGAGGAGTCTGTGCGCGCTCGTGCCGAGGGGGTCTCCCTTTTTCCGCCGGGTCCTACCGCCCCCTGTCCCAACCCGCCTCACAGCCCGCCTCACAACCTACCTGCCTCCTGCCGAGGAGTTCAGGAGGGGTCGAGTGGTCTCCAATAGCAAAGTGTTCCCACTGAGGTTAAGTCTCTGGGTATTCAGCATGAACCTTTCCTACTGTTCAGTCACGTGTTCCAGGTGTACATGCTAGGGGTGGGCGATATGACCTTAAAATAACATCACGATATTTTACAGTATTATTGCCATAACAATACTCTTGGCTGCATGACAAAACACTGAATAAAAATATTGTAAGAATACACTACTGCAACAAAATGAAAATGACATTTTATTATTTCATACAATATGATATGGTATACCCCTAACTGAGACTAATACAAGAATTTGATCAGTCAATTATCCAAGATGTCATGATACTAATAATGCACTCCAAATACCTCCATATTCCCAGTATTAAAGTGAAATGAATTATACTGTACATATCTGTAATCTGTCTCTAGTAGATATACAGTTCTGGAAAAAAAATAAGAGACCACTTAAAAAGAATGAGTTTCTTTAATTTTTCACATCAAACTAAGCTGAACTGCTTGGATTTTTGCACCAGGAGTAGAAAAAAGTTATCCAAAAGCAGTGTGTAAGACTGGTGGAGACGAACATGCCAAGATGCATGAAAACTGTGATTGAAATATTTTTTTTCCCACCAAATATTGATTTCAGAACTCTTAAATAAATAAATAAACTCTTTATAAATATGAACTTGTTATTTCAGCTATTTCTCATTTTCTGCAAATAAACGCACTAAATGGCAATATTTTTATTTGGGACAAATGTTTTCCATAGTTAAAAGAATAAAACAATAATGTTCATTTTACTCAAACATAAACCTATAAATAGCAAAATCAGAGAAACTGATTCAGAATCTGAAGTAGTCTCTTAATTCTTTCCAGAGCTGTACAATGGGAAATGAGAACTTTTTTTTCTGATAAATTTTCTTTTGCCAAAAACAGCAAAAAAGTAGTACTCTGATGTGATAGTTAGGGGTGGGTAATATAGCATGATATTTTAAGGTTTAATATTGTTATTATTATTGCGTACGATACAATATGGCACACTCCTAGTACAGGCTTTATAAAGAAATATTTCAAATTTAAATGTTTTTCTATTGTGCCTTTTAAACACAAAGCAGCTTTAAAGAGATACTGGACCAAGCCTCTTACTTATGAGAAAGCACCACGCTGATTGCAAAGGAGGCAACAGTGACTAAGAAATATTCCCCTAAGAGGAAGACACATTAGAAGGAACCAAGACGCAGTAAGAAGAACCCATCCTCCTCTGGTCAACCCAAACAACACAAACAAACAACAAATATAACTGTATGAAGAGATAATGGGGAGCTGTTATTTGTGTTAACAGTAAAGTACAGTCAGTTTAAGAATCTGTATGTACAATATACTAATACTTTAATATTATGTATTTCCGAACATGTAATTTTTTGCCTAAATCATCTCTTGTGGTACCTGTGGTGAAATCACCTACACCCTGAGTTGATGTCAAGAGTGCGACTTAAGCTAATTTATTATGCCTAAGTCTAAATAAAATGTGACAATTTTAATAGCTTTCCAAAGTGACAGCTTATGTCACTGAGCTCATTCACATGATTCAGAGCTTGTCCTCAACTGGTAAGTAATGAGCTTTTTACTATAACATAAAATGTACTTTATAATAAAGGCTATAGGCATTACATAGTTGTTTAGTTTTATCATTAGAGTTTTTATTAAGAAATGTTTAAATTAGGATTGTTTCTGGTGGTTTATACTGATTTACTGTATGATAAATTATCCACTTAAACCATTACTTATTTTTAAAAATAGCCATAACAACTGTCATATGTTTTTTTATGTTTCCTAAAAAAACCTGAAAAAAATAAATAAAATTATTTGAGGATGCTGTCGATTTTAAAATGAATTCAGGCCAATTAGGTGCTGCCTTCAAGTTTACCTAAGGAGTGAATATATACTAATTTGAATCTTTCTGTTTAAGTGGTTTTGGTCAGAAACAATACAAACAACCTATTTTTGTTTTCTGTTTTCTATATTTACAATGATAGCAAATAAAACAAACAAAGAAAAAGTAAGAGTGTAATCAATATTGGTAAATAAACTTGAGAGAGAGAGAGTCCTGTTTAATGGATCCTATTTTATGTATTCTGTATGTTCAGAATCCTATAATTTTATCATGCTTAGATTTTACATTGTCTGAAATTCCTTTTTAAAATCAGCTTTTGTAATTTTCTAATAAAAGTTTATAATCTATAAATTAATACATTTAGATCAGATTTTCCTGATGATTTCAAATATTCATTTTTATCCTCAGGACAGCACATACCTTAAAAGGCCTCCCTGTAAACAACTGTAGGTATAAATAAACATAATACATAAGTCTTGAGATTACTTATAAGTCTCCACATACGATTCTTTAAAATAGGTTTCTTTTAAAGCAAAGTGTTCATGGTTACTTCATGGTGCTGTGTGCTTAGCACAGTCTCTACTGTCACACATATCTTACATTAAAATTTAAACTATTTTGTCTTAAAACTAAAATAATAAACAAAGAACATGTGTGTTTATTAGATAAGAAGCCAAGTATTTTTTATTATTATTAGTTAATCAGCCATATTTAAAATGCTGTTGACCTCCCAGCACCAGCTGTGAGAGTGTGTGAATTCTTGTGCAAAACTTCACTGTGGAGCACAAAGGTGTTTGTTATCTCTGTTGATACTTAATGTACTGGGATGAGTGATGTTCTCTTGGGAGGGGTATCCAGTTAGCCGATTTCTACACTAGGTTTATTGGGGTTAGGGACTGTTGCCATATAGCAGTTGAATAACAAATTGTGTCCTCTGAAAGAGCTGGAGAAATGCTGCTGCCTGTGAAATAATGATGATACTACGCGGACTGTTTCTTCCATTACTAATTGGACCTTTAAAAAAAGTCTCAATAAATGTTTAAATGGGCTAATTTTGTATGTGAGGTTCTTATGGGGTTTCCCCTATATCCATACATTTCATTTTCACAGATGTCCAAGTCTGTATATCCCAGTTATAGGGCTTATATTATTCTATGTTCTCTGAGAAAGCAAAGCCTTGCCAGTGACCACAAGCTCACATATTCATCCAACTGCTTTGTTGACTGCTTGAAACTTCCAAAGCTCCAGGCTCTCGTAGCATGACTCCAGTAATAATCTCAGCTATACCGACAGAGCATGGCTGTGATGTCATATGTGCATTTCATAAAATTCTAAGCAGCTGCTGGGTGGAGTGTGTGCTGTAGTTTTATCCAGGCTGAGAGAGACAGAGCTCAGATAAATCCACTTTAACTGCTAGCTGGGGATATTTACAGATTGCTTTGTAAACAGCACCATCAGGCATCAACATGACCAGATCATTAGATATTAGATATTCCACTGGTATAGATGGGAAAAACAAGCTGTGCTAATAAGTAACAGCTGGAACAGGAACATGACTGTGTATATTAAAACAGAATTTTCAGAGAGACAGAGTCTCTCAGAAGAAGTGTAGGCAGAGGCTGACCAATCTTCAAAAAACTAAGTCTAAAAAAGTCTAAAAAAAAAAAAAAAAAAAATTTTTTTAAATGAAGTGCTGCCCAAAGATCACCAGCCTCCAATATTCACAGTCTGCCTTGTCTCTTATGCACATTGATTTCTAAAGATTCTCAGATTTTTTTTTATGATATTATGCAGCTCTAGAAAAAAAAGACTACTTTAGTTTCTGAATCAGTTTCTCTGATTTTGCTATTTATAGGTATATGTTTGAGTAAAATTAACATTGTTGTTTTATTCTATAAACTACAGACCATATTTCCTCCAAATGAAAATATTGTCATTTAAAGCATTTATTTGCATAAAATCAGAAAAGTTTTAAGAGTTCAGAAATCACAGTTTTCATGCATCTTGGCATGTTCTCCTCCACCAGTCTAACACACTGCTTTTGGATAACTTTATGCCACTTCTGGTGCAAAAATTCAAGCTTTTATTCCAATGTGGTTTCAATGTGGTAAAATCAAAGAAATTCATTATTCTTAAGTGGTCTAATTTTTTTAGAGCTGTATATTGTAGATGGTGGCTTATCTAAAATCTAAACTTTTCTAAAATTGTTCTTAAATGTATAGACAGTTTTTCATTCAATTATGAACCTTCTTTGTTTCAGAGACTCTGCCTCTCTGAAATTATCTTTTTATATCTGGTTATGTGTACTAGTTGCAAATTTCTTCTATTACAGCTGTTTTTTATTAGTCTTACTTACTTTTCCTGCCTTTTGTTGCCTTGTGGCAACAGTTTTGAGAAGTGTGACTTCCATTATGTCCTGAATGAAAGCCTTTTCATTAAATGGTAAAACATCTTACTTTCAGAAAGTGATATGTATTTATGTCCTATTGTGAATAAAATGTCTGTGAGAGTTTATGAGATCTTTGCATTCTGTTTAATTTACATTTAGTTACATTTTACACAGTGGCCTAAATTGTTGGAATTGAGGTTGTATTGCTAAAATCCTTAAAGAACCCCACTTTTTAAAGGGTGTCAATTTTTATATTTTGTATAATGTTTTAAACCACAGCTCTTGCTTTTGGATAACTTTATGCCACTCCTGGTGCAAAATTTCAAGCAGTTCAGCTTGGTTTGATGGCTTGTGATCATTCGTTTTTTCTTTTGATTATATTCCAGAGGTGTTCAATTTGGTAAAATCAAAGAAACTCATCATTTTTAAGTGGTCTTTGTATATTGTATATGTTGGATTACTGAAAATCTTCTGAATTTTTAATTGAGGAACATTTTCTAAAATTGTTCCAAAATTTACAGAGTTTTTTTTTTTTAATTGTAATCACGAAGCTTCTTTGTTTCAGAGACTCTCTAAAACTCTCTCAAAAATGCTCTTTTTATGTCTGCTCATGTGCAGAAGTTGCAAATTGCTCCTATTACAACTTTTTTTTTTATTAGCATCACTTACTTTTCCAGGCTTTTTGTGTGAATGCCACCATGTTCTAAATGAAAGTGTATTTCATTAAATAATAACATTTCTCACTTTTAGAATCTGATATGTATTTATATCCTATTGTGAATAAAATGTCTATGAGAGTTTATGAGATTAGTAAATCTTTTTGGAATTTTTTTTGGAATTGGGGTTGTATTACTAAACAATTCTTAAAGAAACCCACTTTTTAAAAGGTGTCAACTTTAATATTCTGTGTTATGTTTTAAAAATATGTGAAAAAAAAGTGTTTATCTCACCCATGTCTTGTGGCCTTCACATCCATGACAGTGACGGGCTCGATTATTTGTGATAATGGTTCCAGGAGCTGCCAGCAAGAAAATCTGGTTGGAATCCACAGCCTGAACGTCTTCCCATCTCGGGCAGCGAGCTTTCAGAGCACAAAATCTTGTCGGCAGACCTGGGCAGCAGCCCAGACAGCCCGAGGGGACGTACCAACAGCAGACTGACTTTTTTCCACGAGCACAGAATCAGCTGGGTGTCATTTCACATCCTATTCCTCCTCCAAAAGCGCTAGCATCGTGGAGCACGAGCCCAAATTTAACAATCTGTTCCACGGGTAAACATGCCTGGAGCGTAATTTAGTGTGGAAAGGCTAAACAAGGAGGCAAACCATCAGAAGTGGCAGTTAAAAGAAGGGAAACAACATTTGGTTCTCTTGATGGCGTTGGGGTTTTGTCTGGAGGCGCGCATTCCCTCAGTCTGCCATGTGTGCTTCTTATTATAACGTGTGAAAGTTAGATGGAATTATTGTTGTTGATCTCATTACAGCCAAGTAATGAGAGTCTAACAAGCAGTGCACAGTTTGGATATGCTCGCATAATTCACTGCATGACTGATTGATAGCCACCTCATGAGGCTGTTATTGACTATTATTAATAATTTCTATTAAAACGCTGGATTCCCGTGTCCATTCACTTGTAGCAAAGAAGTTGCTTTCTTTTTTTTTCTAAGCACTCATTGAGTTTGGCTCAAAGCCCATTGAGTTTTAGTAATAAAGTAACACAGTAAGAAACTGAGGCATGCTAGGGAGACCTCTTTCCCATCTTGTGCTTCAGTGGCTTCACAGTTTCCCAGTGCCACATTGTGCTGACGATGCCAGCGTTGTCTGGATGCCATCCCTCCACCATCTGCTCTTGGAGTATGCCAGTCAGGGTTTGGAATGGCACCTCTGTCTCGCTAGCCAACATAACAGTTGCATTGCAGTTATTCTGCTGTAGATTTTGCCATGGGCCACGCCCATCTCTTCATTAAGAGAGGAGCGTTTTTCTCATTATTCCGCAGATCCTTTATTCCACATAATGACATATTATTGCCTAATACATAGTAACAAAAACCTACTATTTAAGATCCATTATTCATGAGATTAAAGGTTGAGCATAATCTGCATAAATATTTGTTTTTTGCAAACCAAACAATATTGACTCAACTACAAACCATCACTCAATTGATATTAAGCTCCAAGGCTATTGTAAGAAGTGTTTTATTTAATTTCATACATATAGAGCTCTGGAAAAAAATAAGAGACAAATTAAAAAATGATGAGTTTGTGATTTGTTTTTATTAAATTGAAAACCTAGAAAGGATGAACACAAGCCATCAAACCAAGCTGAACTGCTTGAATTTTTGCACCAGGAGAAAAGGCATAAAGTTATCCAAAAGCAGTGTGTAAGACTGGTGGAGGAGAACATACCAAGATGCATGTTCACTGGGGGTTCTGTATTGTGTATTTTCTATGTTTAATGTTTTGATTCTTTGTCCTGCGATCATGTTTCTGTAAAGCTGCTTTGTCCCAACACCAGTTGTAAAACACGCTATACAAATAAATTTGATTTAATTTGATCTGATTTGAAAACTGTTAAAAATTAAAAACCAGGGTTATCAAATTTATTCTAAACTCTTAAAACTTTCTTATCTTTCTGATCTTTTTTGTTATTTCAGCCACTTCTCATTTTCTGAATGAATGCGGTCTGTAGTTTATAGAATAGCAAAATCAGAGAAACTAATTCAGAAACTGAAGTATATATATATATATATATATATATATATATATATATATATATATATATATATATATATATATATATATATATATATATATTGTTTTTTTTGTTTGTTTTTTTTTTTTTTTACAAAAATGCGGTGGGATCTCAGTGGGTTAAAGATTAGAAACACAATGTCTGACTTGATTTGACATCCCATTTCATGTTTTTCTACATTATGTACAGCGGTTGACTAATGAGCTGTATTTCAGTATTTCTCTTCCCCAGCAGATGCTGACAAGCAGTACAAGTTGACAAGCTACAAATGGCTGAGCACACTTTATTCATCAAAACTGAATTGCTAGAATTTGGGTCATTGCATTGCTCAAAATGAAAATGCAAACAGCATAAAAACGCAGAGGCAAAACCGATCATTTCTGCCACCAAAACATGAAGATATTTTCATCTCTGAAGTACAAGCAGTTTGTGTAAAGTGTTTTTACCTCCTTGTGTAATTTTTTTACATTCCAGTCACACAATCACATAATCGGTGCCTTAAATGGTTCTCTAGAATAATGCCATAAAAGAACCATGTTCACATCTCTTGTTGACAGTTCTAAAAGTCATACACGTTTTTTTGTAAATGAGATTTGTGAACACAAAGAAGGTTTAAAGAATCTCCTAACAAAGTTTAGGCTATTTACTTATTTTCTTGACTTTTTCCTGAACTGTATGAGCAAGCCAGGAACATTTAAAACCTGTAAAAAAAAAAGTGGAACAGCGTAATACAGTATAAACAAGTATTAATAATTATTCATATGACACAAAATAAAATGTACTAAGCTCACTAAAATCTACATTCAGACATAATAGAACACAAGACCACACTAGACTTAATTACAACAGCATACATGATGTTATAATCAAACAACAATCAAACTCTCATACAATAATATTAATGTTAATTTAAATGTTTTTGTAATTTTAAATAAAAATACACTTATTTAAAAGTGAAAATGGCACAATTCCATTTAATTAAAAAAAATATCCCACTAGTAGATAACAATAAATTTATTATTTTACTCACAATGAAGTGATGCTTGCATGTTTATGGTCCTTTTTCTGCACCACATTTCTTCATATTTAATGGATGATTTGGTTATTTTACCCCATTGTATAGTAGGCTAATTATGTATCCTATTATTAAGTTAATTATTTACTGTCTTGGATTTTATCATGTTAAGACACACTTAAGATTCTTTTTTTTATTTAACTTAATCCATTCCATCCCATCCATTAAAGATTAATATTTTAAAAACAACCAATAAATGTTTTAGTTTTTGTTTAAACATGTTAAAAATTAAAATTAAAAATTAAGGAAGACTAAAAAAAACTGTTTATGAATCTACATACATGTAGAGGGGAGCTGGAAAAGTAGCATTTTTGATAAATCATTATTATATTATATTATATTATATTATATTATATTATATTATATTATATTATATTAGAAGAACAATATTTTGCAACATTAATGTTATACATCAAGTTGTACGCTGTCTTATTAGAAACAAATAATACTGATTATGTCTATGTCTAAATTATAGTTTTTTTGTTTATATCACAATAATAATCACAATAATTTTTCCTTTTTTTTAGAGTAACGTATCCTGTAAGCTCCTATACATAAATGTATGGAATTATGTAAATACAGTCAAAGCCCTAATATATGTATATATGTGATATAGCATACTGTATCAGTGTAGCACACAACCTTATGGTACAACTTTGTACTGTAGCAGCTGTGGTGTGTCTCTTAATCAGTCTTTTGATCTCCTAACTCCCTATGTCCCACACTCAACATTTAAGATTTATTTTCTATTTTTCAACCTTAATCAATTAAGTTTTCAGAAAAAAGTGACACTTTTCCTAATGAAAATCTAAAATTTTATAAAAAAAAGTTTTCTATCTTTAAAATTAACACAGACTATTAATATATAAGTATTAATATATTAGGTCATTTGAGCTCAAAAGTAGTAGTGTGGTTAATGGAAATGTGAGTTTAATAAGTGCATTTACATTTTACATTACACGTTCCTAACTTTTGCTATTAACATTATCTCATATGTACTCCCCAACATCCTGGTCATTTTAACGCTTAAAAAAAGACTGCCTTCAGAAGGTATCATAAGAGATTAGCGAAACCAGCCATGATGAAATACAGGCCTCATCTCATACAGCACACATCATACGACAACTCTGTAAAAGCACCTTACCTAATCGCATGCTATTGGACCGTAGCATATTAAGCCTCTGTTGGCTGAGCACATCTGTGTTCTCTAGATTGTAAAGCCAGGGGGTGCTTAAATAAGGCTGATACAGGGGAACTGTACCATTAATTTGCGATGGTTATTATAGTGTGAGAGTAGCCTGGATCACAGCCCCTTTGCCTGGACAGCTTCTGCTCAAAGTCAGAGAATTATCCCTCAGCAATTCATTAATCATGGTCTTCAATTATAGGTGACTGATAGGTGCGGTGAGGCTAATATTGAGATGGGGGGCAAAGTGATACAAAGCAGTCCTCCAGACTTTTATTATGCATTACAGCATCACTGTGATTACTCTTTTGACTCATTTGGTTTATTATTAAGCCACATTCCAAAACCCGCCGAGGCTACAGGGCTAACTTTGGAGGAGGCCACGTTAATAGAAATGTCGGTTCTCTTTGACTCTGTACAGTGTATTTTTAATTTCACATGAAGTAGCCTGATGCCAAAGCACTTTGGAGGCAAATTATTAAGAAAAAAAGAGACCTCTCGGAAGCAATTAGCTGTGTCTACTCCTCATTTACAGCCGAGTGTATTCGCTCCCTTAATTAGACTTACAACTCTGCCACAGAGCACTTCTCCAGACTCATCTGCTGCTGGTGTCTGGAGGTTACAACACTTTTAAAGTCTAAGCGACAGAGATCTGCATCTAATGGTCTAATGGTGTGCTATAAACGCAAAAAGGTACAAAGTACAACAACATCAGGGTTTCTATTAGCCAGTAAATACTGGCATTAATCGGTATTGACCAGTAAAACGTCTGCCAGACTGGCACACTGATGTTTCATCTGAAACAACCTCTGATTAAAAATCCCCAAGGTTTATGTCGTTGCTGTCCAACGGAAAACACTTATCTCTAAATCAGCAACTTTACAGGAGAGAGAGCAAAAAAATCTTGTAAACTTTCAATGGAAGTCAACGTAAGTTTATTTCACATGATTTAAAAAAGTTTCTATTGGTCCGTTCATTAAGAAATTTTGGCACAGGGTAAGGGACAGTTTGTCTGTTCAAATTATGTAGTAAACTAAAAATCAGCAAAAATGGAGATAAGTGTTTTTCATAGGACAGCAACGATATATAAATTTACAGCAAATAAAACAAGTCATGAGGTGTTTCCCTGATGTAGTGTATGTGGGTGAGTTCAAAATAAAAACTGCAACTAGATTCTTACTGAGATTATTTCCCATCATGCTTCTGGTAGACTATAACAGAAAGAAAAGCTGTTAAACAATGAAGCAGAAACGAAGCGCCATTTGGACACAGCTGCCTTTGTGTGTGCAGAATTGTGATTTGTTTAGAAAAAAACAGCCAAAAAGTAAAAAAGAAAGACATGGCAGAATATGAACACAGCTTAGTTGAATTAATGGAAACATTCCCGCGCTTGCCTTGCGGCTTCCCGTAGCTCTCCTATTGGTTGTTGTCATTGTTAAACTCTGTATTTGCGTGAGTCAAGTCTCAAAACTTAAGATAATATTAAACGCGGTTGATTTTATCTGAAGACCAGGTCGAGAAAAAGACTGACCTAAACTTTCAATCCTTATTTCCACCTTACACTGAACGATCGAATTATGTATTAAACTAAAAATCGACAAAAATGGAGATAAGTGTTTTTCATAGGACAGCGACGATATAAATTTACAGCAAATAAAAGAAGTAATGAGGTGTTTCCCTGATGTAGTGTATGTGGGTGAGTTCTAAATAAGCACTAACACGTGCTCACTTCATTTGACTAGCATCTGGATTGTACCTTGACAAGATTTGACACATAAATTTAGATTTGATTGTGAAATAAAGCTCTGGATAGTTAGACTGAAATCTAATTGCTCTGTGTGACAATATATGCAAATTCGCTCGTTGTGCAGCAAATATTACTGGTGTTTCAGTTGTACTGGAAGGGGTCTTGAAGAGAGTATTAGGTGTGTTTACACTTACACATGTTTATCTGGTTCTGCTTTGTCTGGATGTAATAATAATCCAGATAATTAAGATGCATGAAGTCACCGGGCCTAATACTGTACCTTCTCCATCCAGCCTAAATTATTTTTTTGCCAGGTCCATGTTTATTTTTCAGCAAAAAAGCAATGTGGATAATTTGGGAGTGATTCGGAATTAGATTTGTACAAGTGCATCTCAGTCTGGATTCTGTGGCCACTTAAAATACAACAACCACATCAAATACAGAATGAGAGAACTGCATGGGTCCAGCAATGTTTATGTCTGGATATACACATTATTATAAAAACATTCTACCAAATTCGTGGTGGACTAGGACCATAACTTCTCTGGTTTAGTATGGACAGGACATGCAAAAAAAACTGGGGCAATACCTGGAAAGGAGACAGAGTGGATGAGCAGATTGCAGACAGGTGTGTGTGTGTGTGTGTGTGTGTGTAGGAGGAGTCAGCTCTTAATTGTCCCAAAAAGCTGACCTCTGAATGGTGTGTCAATAATATTGAAATGTGAGAGGTTTGGTCCAAAAATCTGTAACCAGTTTTTTTAAGACATCTTATGCTAACCAAGCACTAGACGACTCTGAAAAGACTTTTAATATAATATATTGAAATCTGACATCCTCTCACATCTAAAGACAGTCACAGACTTTTTAGTCACAGATTTTGCAAAGAATGGGGATCTTGCAGGACTGCAACTAGATTCTTATTGATATTATTTCCCATAGTGCTTCTGGTGGAGTTTAACAGGAAGAGACATTGCCTTTGTGTCTGCAGAATTGTGATTTGTTCAGAAAAAATAGCCTAAAAGAAAAAGACAAGACACCGCAGAATGTGGACATGACCTCTTTGAATTAATGGTAACTTTCCCATGTTTGCCTAGCGGCTTTCCGTAGCTCTCCTATTGGTTGTTGACATTGTTCACTATTTGCGTGAGTCAAGCCTCAAGACTTGTGTTAAACTATATATAAACTATTATATTAAACATGGTTGATTTTATCTGAACGCAAGACTCTCATAATTGAATCCCGACACTGGAAATTTGTCTGCAACAGTGAAATCGCTTAAAACGTTTGGTGTTCACAGGTTGGAACCCCTGCTCATGCAGCTTTGCCATCAAGCAGCCGGCGCTCAAAGGGAGCAAAATTGGCCCTGCTCTCTCCGGGTGGGTAGATGGCGCTCTCTCCTCACATCACTAAAGGGTGATGTCTGCAGCACAGGGCGTCTGTGAGCTGATGTACTGGAGCCGAGCCGCTGCGCTTTCCTCAGAGTGCGCTGGCTGCTCGGCAATGCTGCATCGGCAGCAGCTCGAAAGAAACGGTGGCTGGCTTCACAGGTATCGGAGGAAGCATGTATTAGTCTTCACCCTCCTGGTGTGTTGGGGCATTACTAGTGATAGGAGGAGTCCTAGTGAGTGGGTTGGGTAATTGGCTGTGCTAAATTGGGGAGAAAGTGGGAAAAAATGAGAAATAACAGTAAATTTAAACGTTAAAAATATCAATGATCACAACAAAGATCACAGCCATACTGCAACAGCTAAATAAATCAAATCTTCAGTGTGAAGATCACCTGTCCCCTGCTATGCTCTTCAACCTGCGAGAAGCGTTTACCGAGCATATCAGCATTCTCCGTAAAAATAGCTCTCCCCCCCTCTTAATCGACTGCAGCGATTTGCCAAGTGAACAATTGAAAGTAATCTTATCAACTAATAACAAGAAGCTGACAGACGAGGCCCGTGATTACGGGTTGTCTGGTTGATGGCATTTACATTTATCAAGGCTGACTTGTGGGCGAGTGCACTGCGCTTTTTTTTTCTTCTTCTTCTTTTTTTTTTCCCTGAGAAGCCCCGGAGTTTTCTCTAAATATAGCTGGGCATGCTCCGCTCAATCAGAGGCCAAGGGAAGAGGAGCCCTTGAAAACCTACAAAGCAGAGTTAATTACAACAGAGCATCATCTGCATATTCAAGGGGACCTCCGCTAAAGATGTGGGTTTCAGGGGGTAATTAACTAAATACAGCATAATTACAGCTGTCTTGCGCTGTTCCCTTCAGCTTGGCCTGGCTGTGCGGGAGGTGTCTCGCAGTGATAGTCCTCGCTCCTCTTCCAAGCCGCGGGGTCCATTAACGAGGACGGCCACCCCAGCTCTGCGCCAACTCTCCCCCAACTCTCCCCCAACTCTCCCCCAAGTCTCCTCGACCCCACCCGGCCCTGTTGCGAAACCCCGGGTCCAAAAGAGCCAAACAAAAAAAAAAAGAGCTCAGCAATCCTCCCAGTCCTCGGGGGCTGTTTATTTAAAGTTTGATTGCCGCGAGGCAAAGAACTGTTCTGTTCAATCTTCCCTACGAGGTTCAGATTTCTCTACAGCGCCGCCATTCGTAACGGGATGCACTGAATGACGGCCAGCTCTGGTTTAAATCAACGGGAACTGCATCGTGACATACATGACATATTTTTAGCTCCAAGGTTTCGAGACATGTCAGAGGCAAAGTGCCAGACCTCAAACGTTCTGGAAAGATGAATGATTGCATGTAGCCCTGGATAAAAAAACACATGCTATTGAGCTTGTACTCCTCTCTGTCCTGCAGACCAGCGAACGCACCAGCAAGCAGCGAGCCCTCGGCCGCTAATCGTCATGCATTGTTTTCGTGTTTGTTTGCGGATGTGTTTGGGAATCCGCGTCTCCAGGCCTTTCGGATTGGAATCCCTGCAGAGGAATGGCCCTGTTGTTGGACAAACATTAGACTCGCTCTCTGGCCAGTCAACAGCCGTGCTTTTCGACAGGGAGGAGATTACCAGTATTTATCTTCATTACCATATTAGCTTACTGCCCCCTCATCACAGCCCATGAGAGGAGACTGCTGTTCCGATAGTCTGCAAATAAAGCACCGCAGTATGCTGAGAGAAAGCCTCGGCGCTCCAGAGCTTCACCTTGACTCCTGTTCTTATTAAGAGGTGAAGAAAGAGGACGACATGGAAATGAACCTCGTTAACTTTACTGTTTTTATTGAGTAATTAATCTTCTGCCTTAAAAAAACTGTTAAAAATGACTATAAAAACATTTGACTATAAAAAAAATCTGAAATGGCAAAACACAGAAAAATCGGTACCACTTTAAAATAAGACTACCCTTATAAAGGGTTTATAAATGGTTTATAAATTAGATTATTAATTATCATTGACTAGGTTGGAAAAGCCTTAAAAATGTTGATAAGCAGTTACAACACACTAATTGAAAAGTCATCAGTGATCTGTTAGTTATTTAATTCAACCTAGTCATTTAATTTATAGTAAATAGTTAAACATAATTACAAATATACAGTACTAATATGACAGGTTTAAGTGCTGATTGATGAGATTCTAGAAAGATCTGAGATTTGAAATGAGTGTGGAAATACTATTTTGCAAATCAGCTCACTGTTGCCATTTTTATTTGTGTTGTTATATATTTATTAACTGCTTATTAATGGGTTTTAAAGTATTTGCAACCTAATTAATAAATATTAATAAACCGATTATGAAAGTAGTCTTATTATAAAGTGGTACACAAAAATCGTATAATAGGTCTATTATTCTAGTCTAAAACTACAACCACTTTGATATATTTTTTCTCTCATCCACTGTTATCACTGTGAGCAAAATACATAAATACATACACAACACTGACAACCAGTCATCAAGTCTTTTATGCACTTGAAGAAAACTTGATAGAACAGCTCTATGGGGTGATATTGGCAGAAATCCTGCTGTTTTTAGAAGAAAAGAAATTGAGAATTAGTAAAAAATAATTTTAGTTTAGGTTTAGAGGAATTAGATGAGGTTAAGATCTATCTTAGGTTGTAGGTTATAGTTGGATTTAGGTGTAGATTATGTGTAGGGTCAGGTCAGGTTAAGATTAAGAAGGTTTAGGTTCAGGAGATCACCGTTTTGAATCCTGGTTATGTAGCTTGCCATCGGCTACCGGAGTCCTGAGAGAGCACAATTGGCTTTGCTCTCTCTCTCTGGGTGGGTAGTTGGCGCTCTCTCTCTCCCCAGATCACTCCAAAGGGAAGGGTGATGTCGATCAGCACAGGGCATCTGTGAGCTGATGTATTGGAACCGAGTCCCTGCACTTTCCTCCAAATGTGCTGTGATGCTACATCAGCAGCAGTTCAAAAAGAGGGGATGGCTGACTTCATATGTATCAAAGGAGGCATGTGCTAGTCTTCACCCTCCTGGTTTTAGGGTATCACTAGTAATAGGGGGAGTCCTAATAAGAGGTTTGAGTAATTGGCCGTGTACATTGGGAGAAAATGGTAGAAAAGTAATAAAAAAATTAAAGAAAGATTAGGTTTACTGGGCGCTCGTTCAAGGTGTCATGGCAAGGACAGCTGTCCTCAGCCCACTCCCTATCCACTGGGGTTCCCCAGGGTTCGGTACTGGGTCCCCTTCTCTTCTCAATATACACTGCCTCTCTTGGTCAGGTTATCCACTCACATGGCTTTTCCTACCACTGCTTTGCTGATGACACCCAGCTAAACCTGTCATTCTCACCTGAAGATCCCTCAATCTCTGCACGGATATCGCAGTGTCTCTCTGACATATCCTCTTGGATGAAGGAGCATCACCTTCAATTAAATCTCTCAAAGACTGAACTTCTGGTTATACCAGCAAAACCATCTTTTCAACACAACTTCTCTATAAGCATCGACTCTCTCTCTCTCTCACCGACAAAGGTTGCTATAGGAACCTGGGTGTTATGGTTGATGACCAGCTCTCCTTCACGCACCATGTGGCCTCAGTTGCTCGATCCTGCCGCTTCGCGCTTTATAACATCAGAAAAATTAGACAGTTTCTGACGCAACAGGCCACCCAACTCCTGGTGCAAGCGGTCGTCATCTCACGCCTCGACTACTGCAATGCCATACGAACTAGCCTCCCACCCTGTGTAGTAAAACCACTCCAGATGATCCAGAATGCAGCAGCACGTCTGGTCTTCAACCAGCCAAAACGGGCACATGTCACCCCACTGCTCATTGAGCTCCACTGGCTACCAGTTGATGCTCGCATCAAATTCAAAACTCTTACAATCGCCTACAAGGTGATGACAGAACAGCTCCTTCCTACCTGCACTGATCACTCCTGAAGACTTACGCCACCTCCCGGCTGCTGCGCTCCTCCAATGAACGTCGCCTTGCTTTGCCAAACACTCACACAAAGCAATCCAGACTGTTCTCATACAGAGTTCCCCAATGGTGGAACAAACTACCTTCCACTACCAGATCAGGAGAATCTCTCACTATCTTTAATAAACTCCTGAAGACAGAACTCTTCAAATAGCACTTACTCTCCTAACACCCCTAACAAACAAACTAACTACTTCTAACCCCATTTCCTTCTTCCCCTCCTTCACTTCTCTATCCCTTTATGTCCCTTCGACCTCCTCTAAGCCCTATCTAAAATGGTTTATCTTAATTCCTATTACTTTTGTACTTGACTTTTGTAAGTCGCTTTGGACAAAAGCGTCTGCCAAATGTAATGTAATGTAATGTAATGTAAAGGTTTAGGTGTAGATTAAAGTGTAGGTTAATGTTAGGTTTAGTTGTATAGATATGCATATAGATTAGGTTGTAGGTTAATTTTAGTTTAAAGTGCAGATTAAGGTGTAGGTTAAGGTAAGGTTTAAGAGTAGATTGAGGACAGGTTTACAACATAATAATTAAAAAAAAATCCATCATTATGGACATGCTTATCCTGAGAACAGGCAGATAATGGAAATCTGAGCTTGGTGACAAATCCTTAAAGTTCATGAAATATTTATATCACTAGGAAAGTACACAAAATTAGTAATTTGAGATGGTTATACAGACAGCCATGGACAGATATCAACTCAACAGTCACTTCATCAAAGGACTGCCTCTCCGAGAAAAGCATCCTGACCTGAGAATTCAGAGTGAAGATGCTCCATATCTTATCCATGCCTTGTCATTTACATTCCAGCTAACTTGAGTCCTGCAAAGATACAAGATACCATACAGTGGAATTGAGTGAATAAATCGTGGAGTGGTGATGGGGCTGGGGATGGAAAAGTCTTGACTGGCAGAAAATCCACTCATGATATCACCAATGGTTACTTGGTTTCCAAAAGCATGTGAATGAGATGAAGCATGTTGGACAACTAAACTCCTAAATAGTGTCTAGGCAACCTAACGAGAGATTGCTATGAGGCGCACTGAGCCCACAACAGTAAATAAAGATTAGATTAAATAATAACTGTAATTTTTGTCTGTTACTTGATTAAAAATGAAAATCTATACACTTTTGTCCATGTGTTGTGGGAACCTGAATGGGCGAGCATTATCCTGCTGAAAATGCCAGTTGTAAACCATTCCATTTGAGGCAACACATGTAATGTCCTGCATAAATTGCTGAGCTGTTGTGTCCCTTGCCTTGTATCACTGCTAGGGGTTGCCAACTTTCATATGCAATGGCTCCCCAGATCATCCCACCAGCAATTGGAGCAGTTTGTCACTCCACTACAATGGCTGAACTGAAGCCATCATCCATGACACCATATGACTCTATACTCAAACCTGACCTTCACTGGTTCCCAAACAGAAGCTGAATTTGTTAATAATGACTCCCAGTTTGTGGCAGCTCAGGTTTCTCATTCAAGACACCACTTGAAAAAAGGCATTGATGACCAGCAGACTGATGGCCTAGATCCCAAGAAATGAAGAAATTAGGAAATGATGTACGCCCTCTCAAAGTCTATCAACTGCTCAAATTGTCTTTAAGTGCGTCATAGAGTAGTTTCAAGCAGCCAAAAAGTCTCTCACCAAGAGGTACCCTACCCGAAAGTAGCCTCTGAGAGCTTTTTTAAGGCAGCTCTGAAAGCACTTTCATGAGGCAAGACCCTTGGAGTGTCTAAACAGACCACACCTGTGATTATGTACATCCAGCTCTGGAAAAAAATAAGAGTTCATCACTTAAAAATGATGCGTTTCTTTGATTTTACCCAATTGAAAACCTCTGTAATATAATCAAGATGAAGATGGATGATCACAAGCCATCAAACCAAGCTGAACTGCTTGAATTTTTGCTCCAGGAGTGCAGGCATAAAGTTATCCAAAAGCAGTGTGTAAGACTGGTGGAGGAGAACATGCTAAGATGCATGAAAACTGCGATTAAAAAACAAATATTGATTTCTGAACTCTTAAAACTTTAGGAATATGAACTTGTTTTCTTTACATTTTTTGAGGTCTGAAAGCTTTGCAAATTTTCTGCAAATAAATGTTCTAAATGAAAATATTTCAATTAGGAATTTGGGAGAAATTTTGTCTGTGTAGAATAAAAAAAATCAATGTTCATTTTACTCAAACATAATCCTGTAAATAGCATTTCTTAAGCTGTACTTGCTTAAAACATAACTGCATGCAGAAATCTGCAGGGATTTGGGCACGTTTTATTTTGTCTATGACTGTATATTAAATGGTTCCTAGCAAAATATTAAACTTATAATTAATAATACATTTATAACTGCCCTAAAGCCACACTGAATTTCTACCACTGGCACATGATTGAACCACACACAAGTGTCCTGCTTCCCTGTGCTGGAATGGGATGTGCACATGGCACTAAAAGAATGAAAATGGATGAAATGAGAGTGTGGGTATGCCAGCATGCCTGCCACTGGAACCACTAATCAACTCTGCCAGCTCTCAGAGGAGCCATACTCATGCCACTGTATAGAGCTCACTAAACACACTGCCATGCCTACAATCAGTTATTCATTTATTTTATTTATGTTGTTTTTCTTCTTTTCTGTGCACCCTCACATAATAGAGGTGTTACAAAACAATCAATTCAAATGTTAATAGTGTTAATATGTACCAGTAATGTACCAGTAAACACACTGACGCTGCCTTTAAAACCTGCCCATGCTGAACCCTCAACAACAGTTTTCATATCGGCTCACACAGCCTCCCACTTCTGTTTATGCATCTCTGTCTTTGAAGAAACCTACTGTTTTGACACCTCCGGCAATGAGGCAAGCGAGAAAACAGTATCTGAGTCAGTGTCTGAGCTTCACTTCTTAAATCAACTCATTTCTAGGCTATATCAAGGGTTTCCACAGCTTTTCATGCAGGTTGAATTAAAACAATTCACATTAGTTTAAAACCAATGCCTTGATAAAGAGGTTAAGGCTATAATAGAGTAAATAAAAAGTATTTATCCCTTTAAAGTTTTCTTCTGTTTTTGCATTTTTGTCATACTTACATTTCAAACTAACTTTAATATCAGACTTATATAACCTGAATAAATAATAAAAAAAAAACACTTTTAAAACAATGATTTTATTTACGAAGGGAAAAAATATCCAAATCAATGTAGTCCTGTAGAAAAAAGGGTTTGCCACCCCATGGAAAGCTATCCACAACCAGGCCTGATTACTGCCAGACCTGTAGAATTAATAAATCACTTAAATCGAACCTGTCTTACAACATGAAGCAGCTAACAGATCTCATAACGCAACACATTATGCCGTGATCTAAACACATTCAAAAACAGATAAAAAAAAAAACAGTCATTGACATCTGTCAGCCTAAATCATCAAACAAAATCATTTCTAAGGCTTTGGGTCTCCAGCGGACCACAATGAAGGCTGTCATTCACAAATGGAGAAAACACGGAACACTGGTGAACCCTGCCAGTAGTGGCCAGCCTACTGACTTTACTCCAAAAGGGCATGGACTATTCATCCAGGAGGTCACAAAAAAAAAAAAAACCTGAACAGCATTTATAGAACTGCAGGTCTCATTCGCCTCAGTTAAGGTCAGTGTTCATAATTTAATAACAAGAAAAAGACTTGTCGAAAATGATATCCATGGCAGAGTTAAACATTTGCAACCCAACCTTACAATCAAAAAAAAGATTACAAGAGATAATCCATCATCGTATTAACCCTTTATATTCATGTACCGATTATAAAGCAACTAAAAAAGACAATATTTGTACAGTACATACTATACATATGTTATGGAACAGGCACTAGGAGCATTGTACTGACCTGATTTGATTTCTGCCGTGTCGCATTTCTGTTCCCAAAGACTTTTAGCCATAACTCCATCGGTAGAGTCTATGGGTGGTAATGCCTTCTATGACATATTGACAACATTGGAAAAGGAATGTCCCATCCATTTGTCACTCTCTATCAGGCCTCAATTGAACCCTTAATTATAGAGGTGTGGGGGTATCAAAGCTATCTACAGAGGTAGCACATCATGAAAAATGTATATACTGCTATCCCATGACTTCTGCATGAATATACACAATACAAACACAAGCATTTATAGAAATACTCAAACCAGCCTATGTAACACTAACAATCACTGACATTGCATTTTTCTCTTTTTCTCAACAGCATCTGAAGCTGTTATCTGACCCATATCTGCATGTTTTTATGCTCTGCTCAGCCACCACATGATTGGCTGATCAGGTAACAGCATTAATGAATGGGTGTACAGGTGTTCCTATTAATAATTGTGTGGTAAATACATAGTGGAATATACATAGTCAAGAGGAGGTGAGAGGTGTATTGTGCATTCTGGCAACAGAATGTGTGTACAGACATTAGGAGTAAAACAACACACTGGTACAAGACACAGTTTTTACTCATCCAAAAAAAGCTCATTTCAAGGACAAAAACTGTTAGTTCTGTTGCGTCAGTTATCACGCCTTGTGCCTACTGTACAAGCCTGTAGGGGCAGGGCTATGATGTGGGGTTGCTGCAGTTGGTCAGGTCTAAGTTCAGCAACAGTATGTGTTGAAAGAAATCAAGAATGAGGTCAGCTGATGGCACAGACATATTCCAAGATGTCAAAGCCAGGATTCATTTGGGATGTGCTGGATGGAGAAGACTTTGTGCAGTGGTCAGACTCTTCCATCATCAATGCTGCAAGATCTTGGTGAAAAATGAATGCAGCACTGGATTAAATAAAAAAATAAATCTTGTGACAATGCAGAAGCTTATGGAAACAATACCACAGTCAATGTGAGCCATAATCAAAGCTAAAGGCGGTTAAACAAAATAGTAAAGTCTGTGATTTTTATGGCAATATATCTATGTATGTTTAGATTTTTAGTTACTGTGAATAGTTACAGAAAAGGATACACCTTTCTCCTAAATATATAAGCACAAAGCTAAAGATGACACAGATCCTTATGCACAAATGCATCACCTCAACACAATGCAAAATTAACAATAAACTACCTAAAAAGTTAAGTTGTTTTACTATTGAAATTAGTCTAACAAGACCACACAAACATCCTACAAATCTAAAATACAAGAAAGAATGTGCAAAAACCCCTTAACTAATAATCCACACACTAAGAAAAGTAAGTATAGATTTGTACTTAAAAGGGTACAAAGTTTGTCGCTGGGGCTGTACCTTATAATGAGGTACAAAAAAGTAACTCTCAGTGAAAGTCCTTTTTTGTACCCATGCATTTTGTGCCAGTAAAGATTATAAAAATTATAAACATTATTATCAACTTATTATAGCTCAAAAAATTGTCTGGCTTTCAAATAAAAAATGTGCAGTTTAAATATATATTGTTTATTAGTACAGTGATGCAGAATACTGAATGTACCCTTTGGCTGGTTAAATGGTACAAATCTGTACTTATTGCTTTTGCAAATTACTTTGTACTTCAGAGGGAACAAACCTGACCCTGTAAAGACCAATATGGTACCTTTGAGGGTACAATTATAAAGAGTGTACCTTTAAGTACAAAAAAGTACTCATGTCATACCTCTGTTTTTTAGAGTGCATGACTGGCCAGTGTGTCACTTAATACTAAATTTGCAGGGTGCCCAAACTTAGCTTAGCTTCAAACCTTTTTTTCTTTTTTTTTATTAAAAAAAAAATGGAAACAAGAAAGCAATCTTGCTTAAAACTTAAAATGATTTATTTTTTAACCTTATGTGCTTTATAGATCAGTTCACCATTAATCACTCTGCTATTCATCTAACCAGAAATAGAGAATGGGGATGCCGAAATGTATTTCTTTTTAGAATACAGAAAGGTATTAAATAAAAAAAATGAATAATAGTACATTTTTTATGTATGCACTCCAGGTTACAGTTCCTAAATCACATGATGTTTATAAAATCCATATATATGTGTAAGAGCCACAAAAGGGTTAATTCATTTGAATAATGTAGTTAAAAAGGTTAAAATATGATGAAAATAGTTGAATACGAGTTCATAATTATTGCATTTTCTAAACTTCATAATAAGTACTTTAAGTATTATGTCAATTCCACTGCATGCATGTTAGTAATCAGATTGTTGTTAGATATGTGGGAAGCAACACAGTTTTTTGACTGAACTGTACGAGTCCTGTGTAATGTTTGCCTTTGTTTTTTATAAAGTAAAAAAGAAGATTCAGACTCTCTCACATTTTTTGGTGGTACTACAATATCAATATACATTCCATGCTCAATGAATGCTTATTTTATTTAAAATAAAAAATCAGACCTCCCAGAGTTTTTTTTTGTCTTAAATACTGAATTATATTCACACTTTGAGAATCCCCTTAAAACAACTTGGCTGTGTGATATGAGTATGATAAAAGTGCAGCCTGCAACACAAAGACATCACATCAAATTATACATCATATATTTTTTTATTGTAGTCAGGACAAAAGAAACAGAAAAGAAAAGAATAATCGTTGCCATATGGCAATCCTATTCAGGGTTAATGGCGTACACTCCATGTCCCAGATATTTGTAAAAAAAAAAAATATTGGGTTGAGCTGTAGTTTTGATTCATGGTGTATCCCTCTATAGCTGTATGAATTGCTAGTTTATCACATAGAAAGAAAAGAAGAAAAAAAATAAAGGAATGTGGGTGTTAATGTTTCAGGGGTATTGGTTGAGGGTGGGGCACACCCATGGGCAAAATAGCCCTGGGCCCAATGGAGGGCTTGATTTAGCTCTTCGCATGCCAAAACAATGATGACTGAACTGGACTTTATCACTGCTTTATAGACCTTTCTGAATTTTACTGAAAACAATGAGATTTATTGCATTAGATCTGACTAGCCCATTCAGTTTTCTACATACAACCCAGATTTTAAAACAGGACTCTGTGTGAAAGTTAAATGCTATTATTTGTAAATATATACAAATTTAATTCACAATAGAACACAGAACACATACGTTTATTTTTTCACAGTAATTAATTTAGAACTTGATGGCAAAAACGTATTTTAAAAAACAAAAGGCTGAAAAATACAGGGGTTGGACAATGAAACTGAAACTCCTGTCATTTTAGTGTGGTAGGTTTAATGGCTAAATTGGAACAGCCTGGTGGCCAATCTTCATTAATTGCACATTATTGCACCAGTAAGAACAGAGGGTGAAGGTTCTATTAGCAGGGTAAGAGCACCGTTCTGCTCAAAATATTGCAATGCACACTAAAATATGGGTGACATACCAGAGTCCAAAAGAGGACAAATTGTTGGTGCATGTCTTGCTGGCGCATCTGTGATTGAGACAGCAAGTCTTTGTGATGTATCAAGAGCCACAGTATCCAGGGTAATGTCAGCAAACCTCCAAGAAGGATGGACTACATCCAACAGGATTAACTGTGGACGCAAGAGGAAGCTGTCTGAAAGGGATGTTCCGGTGCTAACCTGGATTGTATCCAAAAAACAAAAAATCACGGCTGAACAAATCATGCAGAATTCAATGTGCACCTCAACTCTCCTGTTTCCACCAGAACTGTCCATCGGGACAATAAATAAATGTGGTCTAAAACCAGGTGTTTCAGTTTCACTGTCCAACCCCTGTAAGTGGTGCTCATGAAAAAAAGTATTAGTGATGCCCCAACACCAGGAGGGTGAAGACTAACACATGCCTCCTCTGATACATGTGAAGTCAGCCACCGCTTCTTTTCGAGCTGCTGCTGATGCAGCATTACCGAGCAGCATCACAGTGAGCTTGGAGGAAAGCGCAGCGGCTCGGTTCCGATACATCAGCTCACAGATGCCCTGTGCTGCAGACATCACCCGAGGAGTGATGTGAGGAGAGAGCGCCATCTACCCACCTGGAGGGAGCAGGGGAAAGCTGCACGAGCGAGGGTTCGAACCTGCGACATCCTGATTATAGTGGCAGCGCATTAGACCGCTGGACCACTCGGCGCCCCCACACTGCCGTCTTTTCTGGACTAAATAGTCTCATTGTCTCTTGGATCAATACATTTGACATTACACAGTATCACAACATTTTTGGAACTGGGGTTGTAATTATACATGAACGAGGTTATAATGTCTAGCACAAGAGCACTACTGACATCAGACCTGGGATTAGTGAGGATTTGGGAGTAAATTTACTTCTAGCAGGAAAACTCTAGAGACAAAGTGCAGCAAGAAAGAATTAATCCCAATAAACACGTATGACATTTAGTAATAGTGAATATAGTGAATATAGAGTGTTTGGCGAAAGCCCCGTCGAAAGCCAAGGTCCGCAGCGTCTGGAACCTCGCAGATCCTGCCGTACAGGTACGGCGGGGGCGGAGCCTATTCCCTGGGCAACCGGTGGGACCAAACTGGAGGCAGTGGGGAAGGAGGAGGGTGAAAACGTATGTCAGCGTCTGCAAGCAGGGGAGAACAGGTATGAGGGAGGTCTTATAAGGACAGGTGGGAGTTGGTGATTGGCTGAGAAAAGTGGCGTGATTTCGAGTTATGATTTCCGCTAGAACCTGCGCGGAGCTTTCAGTTCTCTAGACCAGTAAAAGAGACAGCTTCACACCAAGACAACTGGTCACTTTCATATCTCTGTCGGCAGGGCAGAAAGGCCGTGATGATAAGTGCTCAGAGGGATTTGGACATGCGTCCATCTGTGATGGCACTCCTCCACCTCTCCTCAACACTGTTAATGAGAAACATGCAGTGCCAGACCAGGCTCTCCGCACCACCCCACCCCCCCCCCCACACAGCTGCCCCCCCACCAATCCCCTACCTCTCTACTTCCACAACCAGGGATGAGCAGCATCCAGAGAATGCTAAGCCCTGCTTATCACACAGCCGCATTTCTCAGCAGATTGTATATCGGAATGCAAGGCCACAGTTTACGCGCTTCATTTTTTGTTTGTCTTGTTTTGTTTACCGCGCGGCAGCGCGCGCATCTGGCGAGGGCCGCGACCCGCAGTCGCCGTGAAAACAGATGCAAAACAGGTATGATGTTGAGTTTGATTATTGCAGAACAAACACAGCCTCTCGACGGTAATGAACAGAGACAGTGCAGGATAAAGGCCTTCTCTCAGAGACATACGGAACGCGTTACGCTCTTAGAATAACGCCCTGTCCTCCATATGTATTTACACTTTTAGCTTGTTTATAGCTGTGAATGGTCATCCTGAATGCAGAAAAAAAGAAAAAAGAGAACACAGTAAATAAAGCAAGAGTGTGAACCATCGCTTTTGAGATGCTGAGGTCTGTTTGCTTATTTATTGCCGTCCTTTGTTTCTTTGAATGGAACAACAACACTAAGGACAGAGAACAGCTAAAGTTTCAAAATAAGTGATCAGAACAATTGCTGAATCAGAAGCAATGACAGCAAATATACAAATCCAAATGAGTCAGTGCCAGTTTTATTGCCAACAAATGCCAATTAAAAGTGTTTTTTTTTCCCCTTTATTTTCACTGCAGAGAGATCGACCCAATTTCACCCCTTGGCTTACACTTACTCCTATCCCTCTCTCTACCAAGGGTTAGGGGTGTCCCGATTCTTGTTAGGCTGGAAGGGTGGGGGGAAACAGACAGGGCTTGCGACCAAAGAAACCCACAAATGTAAATATTTTTCATGTTAAAAGTGACAATTAGCACAATATTACAATAGTTTAATGTGTAGTTTCAATGTTTTATTGAGAATTCTTTATATCAAGCATAAAAAAATCACCAGTAGTCCATCTCAGTAGCTAGCTAGCTAACTTTCATGTTCCACCTTCAATGATGGCAGGGGCTGCAGCATTTAAGGCGGAATGAAAAAATAAAATCAAATAAAAAATATGCTAATCAAAGCTAATTTCAGCTCCCCATCACAGAGGACTTAATAAATGGACAATAATAACCCCCCCACCCCCCCCCCCCCCTTTCAGAAGACACACAATGCCCTAAAGTTAACTAGTTAACCAGCAACTGGTTACTGGACGTTAGTGCTTCTGATGTATCAGGTGCTTTATTAGGTACACCTTGCTAGTACCAGAAATGCCTTAATCCTTCATGGCATAGATTCAAGGTACTAGAAACAAGGTACTGGAAACATTACTCAGAGACTCTGGTCCATATTGACATGAGAGCATCACAAAGTTCCTGCAGATTTGTCAGCTGCACATCCATGTATAAATCTCCTGATCCCGTTCCACCACATCCCAAAGGTGCTCTGTGGAGACCATTCGAGTACAGCGAATATATATATATATATATATACATATATATATATATATATATACGTATATATATACGTATATATATATATATATATATATATATATATATATATATATATATATATATATATATATACGTATATATATACGTATATATATATATACAGGGATTGCACAATGAAACTTAAACACCTGTTATTTTAGTGTGGAAGGTTTCATGGCTAAATTGTACCAGTCTGGTGGCCAATCTTCATTAATTGCACATAGCACCAGTAAGAGCAGAGTGTATTGTTGAATTCAAAAGAAGACAAATTGTTGTTGCACGTCTTGCTGGTGCCTCTGTGACCAAGACAGCAAGTCTTTGTGATGTATCAAGAGCCACAGTATCCAGGGTAATGTCAGCAAACCACCAAGAAGGACGAACCACATCCAACAGGATTAACTGTGGACGCTGTAAGAGGAAGCTGTCTGAAAGGGATGTTTTAGTTAGTTAGTTTTTAATTTGTGGTGGTACCTTCTATCCTGGATTGGACTCGTTGCTTAGAGGTGAACAAGAAGGAGGCCTGATTTATGTGTTTCACTGCATAATAAGCCCTTTATTACACTCTGGAGCTGCAGACATTTTTTTCAAATAGCTTCACACAGAAAGGAGACAAGGAGGGGTGCCAGGGGCATTTTATCACAAACCTCCTAGTATACAGCTTTGATGTCCCTAGCACAAATCTCTGACATAACTCAAAGCAGGCCACGGGAGTCCGGTCCAGGCCCATCTGTGACAGGCCAGGTCTCACTGTGGAAGTCGCGTGGCTCTAACAATGCCTCTGTGGCCTTGTTAATCATTCAGACGTCCAGTCACTAAAACATGACTGATTGTGTATCACACAGCTCTCAGGAAATTAACTCTGCGTGTCTGTGTGTGTATGTGTGTGTGTGTGTGTGTGGCTGCTACAAATCATGTACCATATTGCACTCATAAGTCTTCAGTGATGGTGGTAAGTGTTTGATAAAGTGCCACGACAATATCTCAAGGCATCAGCGTAGCTCAGAGACACTTGCTTTGAAATACTGAGAAAGACAGAGGCCAATACCAATAGAAAAAAATAAATTTCTACAGGACAATATTTGACATATTTGACACGTGTGCTACTCATAACTGAACACCCAACATTAGCGAACAGAAGATACAATACAGTTGACGTGAAATGTGCACTAAATATATACTCAGTTTTCACTGAATTCATTTACATCAAAAACAAAACAAAAAGTAGTGCTGTGATTATAACAGAACTGTATTCCATTATTGGTACCACTTTAAAATAAGACTACCTTTATAAAGGGTTTATAAATGGTTTACAATTAGTTTATTAGTGGTTACTAATAAGGTTGTAAATGCCTTAAAAATCATTAATAATCAGTTATAACACATACAAAGAAAGTGCAACAATCTAGATGACTGTGGGTTCACTATTTGGCAAACAACAGGTCGTTGTTGCCCTTTCTATGTATGTGTTATAAACCCTTTGTAAAGGTAGTCTTATTTTAAAGTGGTACCCAATTATCTATAAAATCTAAAATTAGTCATTAGGTTTTCGACTATTCTTATTACCAATCAAAATTCCAATTTAAATCCTATTTGAACGAAAGACTTAATATACGACGATAAGCAAAAATATCAAACTATTTATGTATATGTATGTATGTACGTATGTAAAGATATTCAGCTTTGGAAAAATTAAGACACCACTTCAGTTTCTGAATCAGTTTCTTTTATTTTGCTACTTATAGGTAAATGTTTGAGTAAAAAGAACATTGTTGTTTTATTCTAAAAACTACAGACAACATTTCTCTCAAATTCCAAATAAAAAAATTGTCATTTAGAGCATTTATTGTCAAAAAATGAGAAATGGCAATTACTCTCTGCATGCTGCATATGAAACTCTGCAGTAGCTGGTAAAAGAAAATGTTCAGAAAAATGAGTCAATCAGGAAAAGCACTGTGTCTACATCAACCCGTGAATTAGTATTCATGGCCTCGCCCACCTTGGCTCGCGACTGTTAACTGGCTGAGCTGAAGGCAGGCAGCCAGGCATGTCTCGTCAGATAGGAGCTAACTAACAGTGTTAGGAACAGCATTGCAGTTGTTCCTGTGTTATTTGTGCAAATAACACATCAGTGTTATATGCTTCGCCCAGTAATTCAGAGCTAAGGAACAAAATGGTTAGAATTTGTCTGTGGAACACCACCCTCAAAGTACAATTGAGATAGGTAGGTGTGTATATTTGGAACAGTTCTGTTTATACTAGTTAAAAGTAAAAATTCACCCTGGGGTTTTGTTTCAACTGCCCTTTGGTGGATTTTTACTTTCTGGACCTGCACTACCCACCTCTGTGTGTAAGTAACTAAAGGTTAACATCGGATCTCCAGTGGATTTTGCATTTTATAGAGACTCTAAGACTATATCAGTGGCTGAACTGTATTTAGCAGAGCATTACACATGTTGTAAAGTAACATAGGACATTGCAAAGACTGTTATTATTTAGTGTAAAAGTGTCTTTATTTAAAAAAAATTCTAACTGTTGTTCATCTCACTGTCTTGTAGTGCTATTAGCCAATTAGAGGCGATATGTTTGCATGTATGAATATTCATGAGCAAGAGCTGTAATCCTTTCGTTTCTCCCATCCCACTCCTCCACCAGACTAAAGCAGCTTTATACCGGATCAGTTTTTACAAAAACAGCTCACAGGGTATTCATTTATACTAGAGACCACAACTAGACATTTAAGCAACATACTGACCACATGATATTTAATGTTTTTTAGATTTGGGTAATACCACTTTTAACAGAATAGATAAATAAATAAACAGAAAAAGAGTAATAGAAACCCACTTGAGGAATGTTTCAGCCGTACACAACTAAATGGTAAATTATAGCTGAAGTGAGAGTCACTGGAGAGAGAGCAGATCAGCTTAGCCAGGTTGTTAGCCTGGGTCATTAGTGAACTGGCCTACATGTTTTCACTTGCCAGTGAACTGCAGGAGGTCAACTGCTTCCAAATTACTCGCCTTTGCTGGGAAAACATCGCACAGATAATTAGTACACTCTCTCAGCCCGGCCGATTAACTGCGTTCTGAGAAACAGTCAAATGACTGTGCTACCAATATTGCAATTAGTCCAATATGTGCACCGAATGGGAGATGCCTTCAAGGCAATTGTGAGACACACGGTTACACTGCTGTGGCACCAGCTAAACACGGCTCTCGCTAACACTAATTCTGCTGTCAAGCTCAGTTTGGGGTGAGGAATGGGATACTCCAAAGTTAATCCTATCGTTCTGACCTGGAGCAGAGGCAGTAGAGCAGCAGCAGGACTTTCTGGACAGAAGATACAGGAGAAATGGCATGTTTGCTATGATAAGTCTGACTTATATAATCATACACAAAATATAATTCAACAATACTAAAGATTACTAGCTTATGATTTAATATACAGTACCAGTCAAACGTTTAAACACTTTCTCATTGTAAATGAACACTGAAGTCATTCACACTGTGAAGGAACACATACAGATTTATGTAGTAAATTTAAAAATGTTTAAACCAAAATACTCTGTAAAGCATTTAGATAGGAGGCTGTTCACTTGTGATTTATAATGCTCATAACTCTGTTGAAATTATTCTGTGCAGATAATTCTTTGTCTTCCTTTCCTAGGGTGGCCTGATGAGGGCCAGTTTCATCATAATATTTCTGATGGTCTTTGCGGCTACACTTAAGCATACTTTCAAAGACTTAGAATTTTTTTTTTTTCGACTGACTGACCTTTATTTCTAAAAGCAATTTTTTTTGTCTTAGCTTAGTCGAGTAGTTGTGAGAACAATAATTTAAATAAGGTTATTTACTGTATGCCAACTCTACCTCTTCACAACTTTACAATCAGTCATATTGCATTAATATGCAATATGCACATTAAGAGGCAAGAAATTCAAGTAATTCACTCTTGACAAGTTCAGCACAGCTGTTAACTTAAAGCCTTTCCAGGTAACTCTACCGCATAAAGCTGACTGAGAAATTCCAAGATCCAAGATGTGCAAAGCTATCATCTAAGCAAGGGGTGCCATTCAAGGAGGAGTCATTCAATATGTTTTCCTTCATAGTTTGGATGACTTTAGTATTAATCTACAATGCAGGGATTATTTAAATAATGAGAAAAAAAAAACACTGAAATTAAGGCATGTCCAAACTTTTGAGTTTTGACTATATAAAGCAGTTTTATTGTAGTCAGAATGATTGTTGGTTAACTACTGTGTAAAAGTGTGAGATGTTCTTAAGCTTTCCGCCCACACTGAAAAGGTTAAACAGTAGAAACAAAAAAAAAAGAATCGGCGCTCACTGATCTCAGGTTTTTCTATTTTAGATCCAGGCTTCTATTATTAATGCAACATGACTGAAGATAATTAACGTTTAACATTTCAGGAGAGCGCATATTTCACACCCCCAGACAGCATGGGGTTTAGCCGAGACACTTTGAAACCTCCGTCCTGCGCTGGGTGGAATTTGCCAATGAGATTGGGGCAACATTTGTTTTTCATTAGGTTTAAAACATGTACTTAAAGCTAGCATGCCTTCTTCCATCGCAGCGCATTTAAATGAATCCAGTTCAAACGTAAAGCGTAATCCACAGAACCACATAATAGTGTTGAGCAGCCTTGACTATTGTTCTTGGAGGCCATGACTTGCGCAGGATTCAGAAAAATGCGCTGCAATTCATGAGATTTCTGGGGATCCTGCTAAGGTCATTCATGCTTATGTGTGCGGAAACATGCGTGCGTCTTGAACGCTGGCACGTGCTCGCCCTGTGGTAAATCCCTCGGTGTTTGCGGCTCAATGTTTGAGGACTTCTGCTGAATCACAGTGATAAGAGACTTCTGTTATTTTTTTTAATGCATCAAAATTGTGATATAGGATATTTCTGTTGTTGTTCAAACAATAGCTTTAGGCTAACATACACTCCAGCTATATTAACAGCTAATCTCAGCTGAGCAGACGTGTGCAGGGGATTGAGGAGCATCCAGAGAGCATACAAAAATTAAAAAAGATGAGCAAAAGATAGAGACAGCGAAGAAGAGAGAGAGAGAGAGAGAGAGAGAGAGAGAGAGAGAGAGAGATTAACGTGGGGGGGCGGGCAGCCGATAAAAGAATGAGGGGAGACAACCATTGAATATATGCGAGCTGGGGTCATAGCACATGTCACAAAGAATTATAAGCACTGCTTTGTTTAACCATAATGTCATACTCATTCCCAATTTAAATTGATCATTTCATTTAGAGGGCAGAGTTCATTCCCTCCCAGTGAATTATTTAACTCTTTACTGTGACCTTTCCCGCAGTGATCTGTTAACGACTGAGCAGCGGGGAAAAGAAATAGCGGGATGGGCTTTTAGCACAGAAGGAGGGAGGGAGAGAAAGAATGAAAGAGGGAGGGAGAGCAAATAAAAAAGGGGGATGCAGTGGTTATAGCTAGACGAACTCTCATAGAAGCACACTATTGAATGAAAGGGGGAGATATATTTACAGTATAATCCAACCGAGAGAGTGCTCTTAGCCAAGGGGGCTAACAACGCTAATAGCAGGGATGCTTTCTAAAGGCTAACATCACCCACCAAGACTGTTATTGACTGCCCTAGCATCATCCAGCTGAGAGGCATGAAGGTAAGCCAGCTCCTGGCTACACAAATAAAGACGCAAAAACAGGTTCTAGGAGTGATGCCATAGAAGAACCACACTAAAGAACCTTTGAATGGATTGAGGTGGGGTTAACCACATTTCAACTTTCTCTACTACACAGCCGCTGGACGAGCTTAGCTTTTAGCATGTAGACCAGGGGTCGGCAATAGGTGGCTCCAGGCCCGCAAGCATAAATCATGTGGTCCGTGAGGTTGTTTGAACTATAATGAATGATAATAAAAAATAAATAAATTAAAATACTTCTCTGATGAGCTTTTGTTTACATACCTCCCCTGTCTCTCTGTCGCGCTCAGCGTGACTTTACTTTCCGCCTGTTCTTGTTTTTCCGGCCGTTCTTTGGCTCCCTATCTCCTTATAAGGGCTTTTTTTTGCCCAGACGTGTTCTAATTCATTAGCCAGGGCAGCGGTAGTGAATTGGACTGTGGAACTGATGACACGGGTTCGATCCTGTGTAAGGAGCGATCTGTTTATTTATGTGTTTTTTCCTTTATTCTTGGGTTTACCTGCCTTGAGACCAACAGTTCTGCAATTGGGTTTAACAACCCTCTGGGCTGGAGAGCTACTAGTCTGTAGCACTCCATCCCATTACACTTCAATTTCCAAAACAGATTTTTTTTTTTGTGACCCGCCACGTAATGGCTTGGAAAATATCTGGCCCGCAGCCACACTTAATTGCCAACCCCTGCTGTAGAGGATATATCATCCATTGGCTTGATCATTATGTGGTCTAGAAGCATAATCAGCCTAACCGAGCTAGACAACTAGTATGACCAAGCTTGACTAAACTGATTGACCAGCATGCCCAGCAAAACCAAGCTGAATGACCAGCATGATAACTGGTTAAGCAGCTATCTTACCAGTACAGGGTATCACCAGCTAGTTGACCAGCTTTTCAAGCAACCTGACCATCAAAGACCAGCTTGTACAATCCAATTATTCAAAACCAGCAAGGTAGCACTGTCACAGCTAAAAGTATAGCAAACTGTTAATCTATCTGAATAAGTACTGTATTTTTCATCTATTTTGCACCCTGGCTAGCACTGCTGGAGGAGCATTAGCCACAAACCACGCTAAGCGCTAGCTCTTTTGCTGTTCAGAGGTGAGTATTATCACCCTGTAGCCTGCTACCAACCAAGGCTAGCACAGCTGGAGAACAATTAGCCACAAACCTCGCTAAACACTAACTCTTTTGCCGTTCAGAGGTGAGTATAATCGGCCTGTAGCCTGCTGCTAACCCTGGCTAGCACTGCTGGAGCAGCATTAGCCACTAACCGCACTAAGCACTAAATCTTTCACCACTCAGTAGAAATCTGCAAATCTAAGCATGCAGGTATATATCAGACGGAAGATAAAATTCAAAAACCTTAACATAATTTTAACCCTATGACTGAACTGGGCAGTAACAGATATCCAAACATATATCTACATCCCAACAAACAGTAGCTGAAAAAAATGAATTGTGAGTTATGCACTTTAAGGGAACCTACATTTTATATTCAACAAGAAACACAGTATATTATATATTACTATATATTATTAATACAGTTTATTTTCAGTGTCCACAACCCTGTAATGTAAGGAGATATAATATTGTATAATTGTATAAGCTTCAGACTCTCCAGGCTTTTTCTACCCACCACAGTCCTCAATCCAACACTAACGGAACTGTTGGTTTTGATCGCTTACACTGAAACAAAACCTTGAATTCACACTCTTTCAGTCTCTGCTGTGCAGTGGAATCAGCTTGCTTGGTTTGTTATACAATGGAATGAACACTTCACTCTCACAGCGTGATTTCATTCCAGCTGGCAGTTCCAGGTTTGTATGCAACTGACTGTGTTTGATTAGTGAAACAGAGTCATGTAAAATGTAACCTCATTATAACTGAACCGAGGTGTGGGAATGTGACTAACAGACAATATAGTACACTAATCAGAATGAAGAATCTCTGATAGAATGCAACAAACAGGATTCTTATCGAATAACAAATAATATAGTTTTAACCTTTATGAAAATTACTCATAGAACTACAATTAATTAGAAAAATATAAGAAAATGCAAACTAATACTTAGGAAGGAGTGACAGGGTAGGGGAAGGGCCATCCTAATAGACATCACCAATTACAAAACCTTTTAGTCTAACCCTTAGGTTATAAACCATTAATAAGCAGTTATAACACAGAAATAGTAAAGACAACAGTGGCCTTGCATGTACTCAGTAGTGATTCCACATTCATTTATAACATAATATTAAGTTTGAGCGTGGGCCAAATATTTTCCAAGCCATTACGTGGCGAGCCACAAAAAAATATATATATATTTTGGAAAATTAAATGTAATGGGATGGAGTGCTACAGACTAGTAGCTCTCCAGCCCAGAGGGTTGTTGAACCGAACTGCAGAACAGTTGAATTCAAAGCAGTTAAACCCAAGAAGAAAGGAAAAAAATAAATAAATAATCACACCGTTCCTCATGTGGGATCGAACCTGGGTCGTGGACCAATACACTATCGCTGCCCAGGCTAGTGAATTGGGACACGACCAAGAAAGAAACACCCTAATAAGGAGATAGGGAGCCCAAGAACAGTTTATCGTTTTATCGTTTATCATAGTTCAAACAACCTCACGGGCCAGATGTTTCATGCTTGTTGATACTGTTAAACCTCAGATACTACTAGATGCAAATTTTTGTCTTTTCCATCAGGCAGCATTAGCATTTCTGTTGATTACTTTATTCATTTAGCTATAATATCATATTAAATGACTAAACTTACTTTATATATCATATGTTTACATATGGTAAAAAGGTTTGTCAGAAAAGTTGTCCCTGTTGCTCTTTCTATTTATGTGTTGTAAGTGCTGATTAATGTTTTAAAAGTATTTACAAACAAGTATTTAACCATGAATAAACTCCTTTATATACATTATTTATAGACCCTTTATAAAGGAGCCTTATTTTAAAGTGGGACCGAGATTTGTTTAGATCTGATGAGATGAAATTACAAATGTACTGTGTCTGGATCGCACAAGCTTATCAAATCCAGAGTGAAGAAGATTTGCAGGTATGCTTGTGATGTCCGGAAGTCTGATCACTTGCAAATAACAGTGTAGACAGTCATCTCAACCGATCTGATTTGCCTGCAGTCTGAACATAGAGACTAATAAGGCACACCTGGGGAAGGTAATGAGAGGGAGGAACTACAAATGAGACACAGGTGGGAGGGTTAGGGAATAGGTGGGTCAAAGTCAGAGACAAGAACAGAATCTGTGTGCTAAAGAGCATAAAGGTGATTGGGAAAAACTTACAGAGGAGAAAATAGAAACAGAGAAAGAAGAAGGCAGAACAGATTGAACAGAGGCATGACATGTAGAAGATGTAGCATTGGAATCGTCAAGTAGAACTTGAAAAAACTGGATTTTTTTGGTTTCCCCACACTCACACGGCCAAATTGAGAACCATTTAGGAACCTTCCTTTTTAAGAATGCAGTCTGGAATCCCAGCTAACACTCCTAAGATAACAGACCTGTCACTCTCTTTCTCTCTCTCTCTCTCGCTCTCTCTTTTCTCTCTCTATCTCTCTCTCAACTGAGTCACTGTCACAGTCCCCTCTCTCACCTCTCCTTCACACCCCCCTCCTCCATCACTCTGCATATTTTTCACCCCGTCTGCCAGCATTCTCCCTCACTGTCTTAATTAAGCCCGGGAGGGAGGGGGGGACTTCCTGTCAACCACATCCTACACGTGTTGGCTCCACCAATCCTATTTTGCTGTCACTTGAGAAAATGTTATAAATAAATGAAATATACATGTGCTGAAACCAGAGTGTGAATCTCCAGCAGCAGAGTGCAGTCTATTTGGAGATTAGGCTGGCTTAAGGAGAGGAGCGAAATGCAGCTTTCACAAAAAGCAGCAAATGCACCATATTGTGAAGGATCGCAGGTGCACAAACGTACCGTGTATGTAAATAGGGACAATTAATTATCAAGGTGTTGTCAGTGTAAGAGAGAGGTGAGGTGATTCACGTGTGACAGTACCTATTTAGCTTATACTTGACAGTACTGTTATGTACAGTAATAATACCATCATAAAATTACAATACATTAAATTTAAACAGCTATTATAAGGAGTTTTACCTGAAATGCTTCATACTTTGTTTGTCCCATTTTTCTAAGGGACAATAAAGTGAATATTGAATTCAATATTGAGAATTAAATCTAAGCAAAGACGATTTGTGCCAAAATATGGGGTGAATTTTGTCCCAAAAGCTATAAAATAAAAAAAATAAAAAAATCTGCAGTAAAAAATTTAAAAATCAAAAGGAAACATTGTATGTTGCAAATTCAAAAGAGAAAAAAATATATAGCAAATATATATTTTAAAATATATATTTAGCACACCTCGCTAATGTGAGCTTTTAATGGAGTAAAACACTCACTTAGAGAATAAATATAACATTAAACATAACGTTTGTATGAAATTTAACTGAAAAATGTATCTGCTGCTGTTTTTGTGCACTGGAAGCTGTTAGCTCCGGTGTTTGGAAGAACGCTTGAAGCTGGTGGGGTGGGCGTGGCCAGTCTCAGACGAGGTTTCAGGGTACCCGTCAGTCAAGAACCAGCTGACCAATGGAGATTCAAAGGGAACGCCTTTTTCCAAGCCCCGCCCACCCGTGAAAAGTGTGCCAAAAAGCAAAAAAAAAAAAAAAAAAAAAAAAAAATCACAAAAAAATACAAAAAAAGCAAAGACTAACAAAATACAAACAATTTTAAAATATCTGCAAAGGATAAAGTAAACAATTATATTTAAAAATATATATTTGCTATATACTTTTTCTCTTTTGAATTTGCAACATACAATTTTTCCTTTTGATTTTTAAAATTTTGACTGCAGATTTTTTTTTTTTTTTTTAACTTCTGGCACAAAATTCACTTCATACCAAAATGATTTGTGTTGGCCTCAAAAAGGCAAGTTTACTTACTTACTGAAAGTGACTGATAAACTTTGTATTTATGAAACACAAACATGCAAAAACTGACCTTTTTTCCACCAAGCATCAGGTATGAGAGGTAATGTAATAAAGGTAGTGTCATTCCACCTTAAATCTACCCTTTATGCTTGTTCTGCTGTATATACTGTAGGTACCAGATTTTTTTCGCGCTATAAGGCACACTTAAAATCCTTTAATTTTCCCAAAAAATTGTCAGTGTGTTTTATGTATGAATTCTATCTTTCAGGATGTAAGGAGCAGTAAAGCCACACTGCTGTAGTGCAGCATTATACAGGAGTTTCAGTTTAGTTCTCCAGCACTAAGACTGTAGCAGTATTAGCATTAGCCGCTATTCGCTATTTCACAGTTCAAAGACAAATATTATTGGCCTGTAGCCTGCTACTAACCCTGGCAAGCACTGCTAGAGCAGCATTAGCATTAGCTGATACCGCGCTAAGCGATAGCTCATTTAGAGGTGAGTATATTGGACTGGAGCCTGCACATTTACCATGTTAAAACAAGCTATGTGGTATGAACCTCTAGCTAATATCGCCCGGGCTTACCAGAGCACTCACAGTTTCTCAGTGTAGCGCTGTCAGGCATCATTAGCTGTTAACTGTTAGCAGTAGCTAATGCTTATGCTCCGAATTCAGGAATCTAAACTAAATAAACAGTTTTCACCAGAGAAATTTGTTTGTTTGACTTTAAAAGAAAATATTTTTCTTACAGTTTTGTTTACTTAGCTTAGCTAGCCCCTTTACTTAGCTAGCCCCACCCAGCGACAAGATCTGCTGTGTCTCTGAAAATGTGCCTTATAATCCAGTTCGACTTATGAATGAAAATAGACATTCGTTGATAGTGCGCCTTATAGTACGAAAAATATTGTAAATCTTTCACAGCGGCAAAGCCAGCAGTATGTCGGCTGCCAACCTTGCCCACCATAATTACCATTATACCACTATAAGCCTAACTACTACCCCTACACCAGCTTTACTCACTCAGCATGAGTGCTCTGGTTTTAGCCTCGCCTAGCTTTGCTAACACAGCATTAGTTTAAGCAAGGGTTGTTATCACAGCATTAACATTGCCTAGCACTGCTATTGCAACATTAGGCTCACCTGTTGCAATGCTAAATGCAACTGGACAAGCTGGTCAGGCGTGGAACTGGATTTTAACTGTGATTAAAGTGGCTGGGAGCAGGACCCGGCACAAACTGGTGTCCATAATGAATGATGATGGGCACCAAATGATGGGGACAAAAGAGGCAAGTTCAGTGCCAGGCTGCTGTTACAGAGCTGCTCTACAGACAGACTCAGGAGATCCTTTGTTCTGAGAGCCATCGAACTGGAAGCGAGAGAAGAACAGCTGAGCACTGAATTGCATATATTAAATCATGGGTTTATTACAGCCGCACTATTGACACTTTAAAGTAAATCCTTTACATATGCATACCTGGACACTCTTACTGTACATCCTATAGATCTGTACTCCTCGACACTTTAGACACTTTACTCAGTATCAATATAGGCACATGTTTATTTAGTCATTAATAATTGTCTGCTGATACTGTGCCTCTTGCACTTTGTTCATTCATCGCATTGTATTTACTGTTTTTTTTACTTTTTACTTTATACTTTTATACCCTCAATATGTCGAGTCACGATAATTTACTAAAATATTTAGGTTAATCTAAAAAAAGCAATTATGCAAAGCCATTTGTCTGCCCCCAAGACATGGAAGCAAACACACTTATCTCACACATACTCGTCTTGCTGAAGGCAAAGGCAAACAGTGCATGATGAAGGTCTAGAGTGACCAGAGTTGGAGCTCATCAGCACCTGTTCGTGGCTGTGGCCGCAGCAGACTATCTCAACACACAGGCTTCCTGTGACCCTGAGGAGGGAGAGCAGAGGCCTTATCAGAGGGCTTGACCCCGGCCCCGGCCATGCTTAGATAGCAGCTCCCCCGGGAAAGGCCTCCATGCTCCTGGAGAAACAAACATGCCTCCTATCACAACACTGAGGCTGGAGGATGGCCCCAGGTCCCCCTGATCTCATTTAGCCTGCGCGTGTGGTTGGGCTGATGCTGCTAGCGTGGTTCTATCCTGATACCAGTGTAATCACTCGGAGATGACCTTGCTGTGCACTGCCCCTGAAGGTTAGTGAACAAATCCTCCCTACATGAGCTCAGCTGGAGCTGATCTTACTGACCAACAGACTCGGAGGTGCATGACCTCATGGAAAAATATAGAAAATCCTAAGTGTGTATTTTATGAGGAAGAGAGAAAAGTCCTCAAATCCAGAAAAGGTGACGCTCAGCTCTTTTCCAGATGGAACTGAACGGTGCTGAAAAAGCTTCTAAACTGGATCAAAAAGCACCAAAAACGGTTCTTAGTTTTTTTATGTTTAAAGTTACCTTATTATATTATTATATTATGAAGTGTTAAGAAAAGTGCTAATACTCAGTGGATTATCAAGAATTGTCATCAGCACGCAATCCCTACCGCAAAATCTGCAGATCTGCAGATTATCACAGGACACCATTAAGAACTTCTGCAACTCCATGCGGACATGTCTGACATGTTGTGACATAAAGATTTATTACACAATAGTTCTGCTTAATGAGTATGACCATGGGTTGCCCATATCAGTAAATATTTTTGATCATACATTGTATTTGGTAATACCAATTAAGATAAATTAACAGCAACCCGACCCTTCCTTCTGGGTGCAACTATTTTTGGAGACCACGGGCCCTATTTCATCGATCTATAGGCGAGACTTCGTTTGCGCACCTCGCAGCAAGATTTAGGGCAGGGGTCGGCAATAGGCGGCCCGCGGGCCAGATGTGGCCCGCAAGAATGAATCATCTGGCCCATGAGGTTGTTTGATTTATAATGAAAAAAAAATGAATAAATAAATAAAATGCCTCTCTGGTGAGCTTTTGTTTACATTTCTCCCCTGTGTCTCTCTGTAGCGTTCGGTGTGACTTTAGTTTCCTCCCGTTTCTGTTGTTTCCTATCTTCTTATGAAGGCGCTTTTTCCCGGCCGCGTCCCAATTCACTAGCAGGGGCACTGGCAGATTGTATTCTTCAATCCCCCTGCTTATGGTCCCCTACATAATGACTTGAAAAATATCTTAACTTAACTTCCGACCCCTGATTTAGGGTGTGTCGGTGTGCCTTTGGTATCATGAGGGCACAAAAATATATGTACTATCTTTCTTAATTAACCATGAGTGTGTTTTGGGCGTGAAATAAACCAATCAGTGTGCCAGTTGTCATTCCCTTTAAGAGCCAGGTGGTTCTTCTGCACACCTCAGCAGAGGATACTAACCTGCAAGTTCACGCTGTGAAGGTGCGCCAGTAGCTCATTTAAGGAAAAAGCAATGTTATTTTATTCTTAATTCTGTTTATTGTTGAGGTAGAAGTTGGGTTTGTGCACTGAAGTGCGTCTGTGTGTGTGGGTTTAACGAGCGGGGGTGTATGCGTGCTCGGTATGTGGTGCACCAGCATAGGTGAGATAGGACTCTGAGGAGTGACTGTTGTCTAGGTTTATTTCTGGTTTTCTGCCACCAAAACACCCCAGAAATGTACCTGAACAGTCCTCACTTGTAGACCAACACCACCCACATTGGCATAGATATATTCCTAAACTCTGATGCTATTTAAGCCGATTGAAAATAGACTGTTGATGGGGAGCAAGATAGGAATGAGCATTGCGACTCACCTTGCACAAGGCGTAAGATATGGCCCAATTCTTTGATGATGATTGAATGGTTTTCCTGGTTTAATGGTTCTTCAAATACAGGTAAATTGATACATAGCCGCTAAATAGGTTCTCTAAATAACTATAAACAATCACATTCTCTATTATGTTCCCTAATACTCTCACATACTCTCAGGTTCCCTAACATCTACTGTAGGGACAGTGTTGTCCCTAACAACACTGTCAAGTGAACAGTATTGTTTACATATTTGTTACACTGGTACCTGTTACACTAATATCTACATATGTCTATATATTTGTCATACCAGCACTCCTGTCTCTCCCACACTCAGCTCTGCCTGTGATCTGCAGTCACTGGTGCCCAGGATGCACCACAAACAGACACTGTACCCAATCCTGATCACATGACACTTCCAGGAAGCAGGTCACCTGAGTACTAGCACATGGTTTAGCCCATTTGCTCTTAGTCCTTGCTGAGTATTGATGGTATTTTCCTTGTACAACATGTTTCCTAATGACTCTTTTGCTTGATACTTTTATTAATAAAGCTTATTTGTATCTGCATCTGCATGTGCCTGAATTCCTCCCATCCATGACAATTTTAGGCAGCAAAAAAGTGGTGGAAAGTGATTTTAAGGGCTGAACTGTGATGTTTAGAAGACTCCTGGTATGAGGTGGTTGGTACTTACCAAAAAGGAATACTCTACAATAATGGGGTAATGGGGTGGCACAGTGGTGCTGAGGTAAAGTGTGTTACACACAGCTGCAGGGGACTGGGGTTGTGGGTCCATTCCCCGCTCCAGTAACTGTCTGTGAGAAGGTTGGTGTGTTCTCCTGTGTTCTCTTGGGTGCTCCGGTTTCCTCCCGCCTCCCATAAATACACACAGTAGGTGAACTGGCTATGCTACATTGTTTCTGAGAGAGAGAGAGAGAGAGAGAGAGAGAGAGAGAGAGAGAGAGAGAGAGAGAGAGAGAGAGAGAGAGAGAGAGAGAGAGTGAGGGTGTGAGTGGTAGCCTGAATAATGTAATTCTCCATTATTCACCCTTAATAGGTTAAAAACTTCAGTGGATCCTAATGGAAATGACTCTATATAGAACTAGACTTTTTATTACAGAATCTACACAGCAACAAAAAGAGTTAAAAAAAAGTTTAAAAACTTGTTGTCGGACAAACAGGTTTTAAGTAGTGCTAACAGAGGTGTCAAAGTTGTTTGTGGTTAATAGGCTTGTTAACACAATTTATGTGAAATGCAATAATGTGTTTTGGAAGAAAACTCTTCATATCAGCACCATTAAATGAAATTCATCTGTTACCATTTGTGTTTATTTGTGGTTTTTTACCTCATTTACATCAACAGTTATAATCAACAAAACTGAACCAAAATGACTTAATAAAATAATACAATAATAAATCTGTTTACACTTTCTTCTATTAAAAAAAAGTTATTTTCCCTCCATCACAAAGTTTTTATTATTGATTATAATAGATTCATGGTTTATTATGACAACATTCATATTCTTCATCTATAATCAACTATTGTTTGTCCTAAAACAAAATGTACAATTTTAAAATAATACTACCTTTGTAAAGAATTTAAAAATGGTTTATAAAAGAGTTCATTGATGTTTTTATTGGGTTATAAGTGAGTTATAAATCATTCATAACTAGTGAAACCATTACTGTTATATCAATACTTGCTACAATCATGAAACTGTTAGCTATGATACTGGAAATATTAAGGCAAATTCTAAATGAATATAACTTTATTTTATTTTAGTTGTTTTATACGTGAGTAAACACCACATTATTGATTAAAAAAGTGTTTGATAATAAATCATATGAACAAATATGGTAATATGTTTAGGTTTAATGCTGACTGATGGACAAAGACAAAGTAAGACTAATATCTAGAGTGATCTAAGGTTTCAGGTCAGTATAAATGAATGCGGGATACCTATTTGGCTTTCTATCATCATTATTATTTTATTTTAAATGGTTATTAATGTGTTTAAAATAGTTATAACATAATTCATAACAGTAATAAACTCAAAGGTAAACTAATTATAAACCTTTATAAGAATAGTCTTATTTTATTATACCTAACGTACAAACAGACATTGGAAGAGAAATGAAAAATCTAAAACTGAATACCTGCACATGCTGAAATATGTTTTGATAGAGTCTTGATAAATGATAGATAAGATCTAGATTTATAAAAAGGTTGTGCAGATGAAGATGATGTTGTTTTTATCATCTCTGCTCCCTCTGGCCCTGTGGGTCACTAGTGGCCTTCCTAAATTAACACCCGCTTATTGAACATATCCTTGGGACGTGTCTTGGCAACAGAGGAAAAACAAGCCGACGACTCCGGCCCTTTTTCTCAGAGTGGATCCTTATACTGAACAGATAAAATGGGAACATCTGAATCCTGTATTTATAATGCATTATGAATGCACTTATAATGCTAAATACCTTATAAGCCTGTATAATACTTGTATAAAGTACTTATTGCAACATGCATAGCACATGTTATGTACATGTCTTTATAAAGAGAGGTTTCATACTAATATAAGTATAATGGTATAATGAAATCTGTTTTTATGAAGTCATACACTACTTTAGGTTTTAGAACACCCCTATTGTTTAGTAGTCCAGTAGCAGTGCTGTATGACCCTTTTTCATTTTCTCATCTTAGCAATTAATTATTATATTACTGCACTTCACCTGTCAGACCTTTAACTCTTCTCTTCACTGCGGAAACTGAGACTTAGTCCAGTGTTAGGCTGAGCAAAAGGTGCTGTTGCCATGTGGGTCATCCATACCTCTTCCTCTACCATATTTGCACTACTGGTATATACTATTTATACTGTCATTCCATCCCAATCACCATCAATATTGCACTATTGTCTTCCGTCTTACGTATGTTTATTGTGTTCTGTTGTATTGTACATATAGTGTCTCCCACTCTTTTAGATTATATATCTATTTCTTTTTTTTTTTTTTACTTATATTTATATATCTATTTCTCCCCCACCTCTACTGCACCTTGTTTCTGTCTCATGTATGTCTATTTGTGTCCCTGCTGTATTGTACACATAGTGTCTCCCATTCTTTCTTTTATTAGATCTATTATCTGCACCTGCTGTAAAATTGGGAAGGAGAGTAACGTAATTTCAATTCTCTGTATGTCCTGTACGTATGCAGTATTGACAATAAAACTACTAGACTTGACTTAAATGTACCAGTTTTATCCAGTTTCTAATAGCATCTGTGTTTTCTGTTGCCAAGATAGCAATACCCCAGAAATGTACCTGAACACACCTCTTTCCGGACCACCACATCCATCAGTGTAGTTATATTCACAAGCGTAAAAATAGACTGTTGGCTGAGTATAAGATAGCAATAAGCATAGCAACATGCCTTGTGCAGAGTTTAAAGAGGACCCATGGTGTTTAAACACTCCAGGAGGAAGCAGTATTTGTCGTTTCCTGCCTTTATTTGTAGTTTCTCAACAGAAAAGACTTTTAATAGTTATAAGGCTATCTGTGTTTCTATGTCTTTTTCTAGTGATTATGAAGAAAGTGTGAATGTGTTGTGCGTAGTGTAAATGCTGCAGTAGAAATGCAATCTGTTCCAACACTGCTTTCCTACAGACAAAAGGTTTTAAATGGTCTTTTTTTCTTTCTTTTTTGCAAAAGCTCAGTTTATTTTCATTGATACAGACTAGCTATAAGTTGCTAACCTCCTTTCCAACTCCCCAACCTTTTTTACGTTATAAAATTTATTTATTATTTTTTTTACAATATTTTTATTTATTTTTTTTTATCAGATAAGCCCTGGCAGTTTAATGCTAAATGTTGTGCCATTTAAGTTTTGTAATGTGCATAAATAAATGTAACAAAACTGGAGATGTTCTAAAACAAATTCCCAGTAGTGTACTTGTACTTTATAATTCTTTATACTGTATATGTTGCTATAAGTACTTATGAGAAATGTTTAAGCTTATGCTAATCACCATATGCCAAATTATGAATATTTATAACACAGGATTTTTTTAATACAGGATTTATTGGAAGTGTTATCAAAAATTATTATTAATAACAGTGCTTGATTATGCTTGACACATAGTTAACATTAATACAATAAAAACTGTATCAGAATTGTGCTGTACAGTGCTGTACTGTACTGCTGTGCACTTTTTAAGAAGGTGACTTTGGCCGTCTCTTTGGCCCAGTATGTTAATGGTGTGCTGCTGCTGCTGATGGGCAGTAGTCGGCTGTTCAGCGGCTGCTCGGCCGCTCTGTTGTTGTTTTTGAGAGGGCGGAGGACCGGCTGTCAGGGGAGACGACCCGGACACTCCAGGGTCTGGGAGGGGTGAGGTGTGGGGGGGCTCAGAGATCAGAGTCTCCAGAGAGGCTGGCGAAATGTGGAAGTGTGGGACGTGAGAGAACTACAAACGTGCTGACAGTACCGGCGCTGAGAGGACCGGAACCACAGAACCCAGAGGACAGCCACGACTCAGCCTGCATTACAATGTCAACAGCGAGATGTTAACGACGAGGAGGTGCTGCTGCTGCTGCTGCAAAAACGTGCCATAAATGGCTTATAATAGGTCATATGAGCGTCCCCCAGGTGAAGCCCGGAGAAGTTAATTTGAAATCTTCACCCAGAGAGCTCGGTCCACTCGCGTTCCTATCGTTCCAACATGCTTCAAGGAGAAGTGTTCAAATCACAGCCGGCCAGTTCATGTCATATTCAAATATTTTCCTTTAGATAATAATCTGGCATGACCAAGAAGAAAGTAAATACAGAGGGTGGAAATAAATGTGGAATGAAAAGTGTGGAATGTAGCTGCTTTATGACCTGCTGACTTTTCCACGGTCCTTGACGAGAGGGAGCATCTGTTGGACAGTGTGGACACTTCCTTTTGGCACGAGTTCGGGACATTTCAAAACATTCTCATTGTTAAATTCTCAGGACTTAGTGTTAAGGAAGCTCATTCTTCAAGAAATCAGGTAGAACTGCTGGTGGAAGTTCACAAATAAGTCAGTATCGCATTTTTCGCACTATAAGGCACCCTTAAAATCATTTAATTTTCTCAAAAAACGTCAGTGCGCCTTATAATCCGGTGCTCCTTATGTATGAATTTTTACCAGTCTGGTTGTAAAAAGCTGTAAAAGCACCCCACTGAAGTGCAGCGTCATACAGGAGTTTCAGTTTAGAGGTATTATCATTATCCACTAACTGTGCTAAGTGCTAGCTCTTTCGCTGTTCAGAGGTGAGTATATCGGACTGTAGCCTGAGTGTTTACCGTATTAAAACAAGCTACATGGGACAAACCGCTAGCTGATATCACCCTGGCTTACCGGAACACTCAGGGTTCCTCAGTGTAGCGCTGTCGAGCAGCATGTACTAGTGCTAGCCGCTTAGCTTGGTTACCTTCCCCCACCACCCAGCAGCGAGACCTGCTGAATTAGAAGGAAAACGCACGGAGACCCCTGCTCCTAACTAGTGTCGCATAATACGCCTTATAATCCGGTGCAAATTATAGTGTAAAAAATAAACCTGTATTCCTTTCAATGTATTCTTCTGAATATAATATCAATAACTTTACAGACTGTACAGAAATTTGACTGACAGCTATTTACTATAATCACAAAAACACAATGTTTGTTGACACATACACAGTTTAAAAAATGGTCCTCCCAAGGTTACTTCCTTCTTCAGCTCTGAGAGAGCTTTTCCTTGCTTCCACACTCATTTGAGTTTTATGTTAAAATATATTAAAATCTATTTGGAATTAAGCTCTCCATTTTGTATATTTTGGAAGTGGAGTTGTTAATAGACATTTTAAAGTTGTTTGTTTCTGAGACAAATTAAATAGATATTTAAAAATGTATCTACTTGAATTCCCACTCCAAATGGAGAATGAGCCAGCTGCTCTATGGCCTACTGACTTTTCCACAGTCCTTGACAAGCAGATGCAGCTTTTGTACCTTGTGCTTCCTACGTTTGGAAATTTTCAAGACATCCGCGATGCTAACTCATTCTCATAATCAAACAGAACATGTACATTAAAGACAACAATCGGCAACAGAGGGTCTTTTCCCAGATGAGTGTTAACCTGCAGGTCCAAGAAGTGCCGCTTTTGTTTTTCAGAATTTGTCACTGTTGTCAACTCTCTCTGCGCAAACATGGCATTTGTAACATAAACCAGCGTGATGATTATTTGACAAATGTCTCACGAGAGCTGGACCAGCAGAAGCTTTTGTAATGCATGAATTAGAATAGATTCACAATAGAATTAAAAAGCCACAGTCAAGAATTTCCTTCTTCTCCTCATCTACTCCTATATCCCATTATTTACCTTTGACCTCCTTAAGATAGGGGTGTGACGAGACACTAATATCACGAGACGAGACACGATACTGAGTTCACGAGAACGAGACGAGACGAGATTTAAATTTTTTTTTAAAGAAAACATAAAAAATGTAAAATGGCTTGAAAACTAGAGTTTTATATGACAAAATCATATAACGCAAACTTAACAGACTGGTTTCTCTCACACACTGATTCTATAAGAAATAGAAGAATAAAAAAATAAAAATAAAACTTTTCTAGGTCTTATATAGTGCAAACAATAAGTGCAAACCACAACCCGTCATATTAAGCCTAGGGTTTGTTTTTTTTTCTCCTAAATCTCTTGTAATTTAACTATGCATAACCATAACCAGTCATATTAAGCCTATGCTTGAAGTGCAAACAGAGACAGAACGTTTTTTTAAATACAGTACAGAGCTAAGGGATTAGTACAGCTGCCTATGAAACAGTCACGTGTAGGATTTACTTACAGTATTTACATGTGGTTTATTTCTTGTTGGTCACTCTGTTACTGTTTGTTGTTTCCACTGGAGCCAAAATGCAGCCAGACATACAACTTAAAAGTAGCTGAAGCATCTTCTATGCAAATGCCCGAATTTTCCTCTTCTGCTGAGAGCTGCTCTCACTGCTCAGCCATCATACTCTATCACTATCGCTACTGGGTTGCCAGATCCCTCTTAAAAAGTACACACTTATCTGTTTTTTTGCCACGAGATCTCATCACACCCCTACCTTTTGGCACTATCTAAAAATGTTTTTTACCTTTAACTTCTATTACTTTTGTACTTCACTAATGTAAAGTTGCTTTGAACAAAAGCATCTGCCAAATGTAAAGTAAAATAACTTATTAACCCTTTGAACTCTAGGCTTTGGTGTGTTTTGTCTATTCATCTTTATCAGCTCCTCTTTCAGGTTTTATAACACAGTAATTATATCAGACATTCACATGCTATAAGCACTTTACTCCAGAAGCCATACGGCTGCTCAAAAACATAATCATTTAAAATGTAAAAGGAAGCAGAACTTTTTTTTTTATTGGAACTGGCCATGTTTTGGTCAAAATTTTACCAAGCGTTTTTTTTTATTTTATTTTTTTATTTTTTAAATGTATAGACTTTAAATATATTCACACCTAAGATATCTTTTCAAAAATGGTTAGACTAGAGTGTTTATGAGTTAAAAGCATAAGAATACTGATAACTAATGAAGCAGCTTTCTGTCTTTATGCCCCAAAAATATGAAACTACTTACCAGTTAATATTCGCCAGGCATCAAGTGCTACTAGCTTTAAAAGGCAGCTAAAAACCTTCCTGTTTAGCTTAACTTTCTACTAGTTCTGTTCTGCTTATACTTGCTTTTTTATTTAAGCTTTTTGTTGCAGCTTTTGTTGTTCTTATTCTTATTTTATAATTTTTGTTTACATTTATTTTATTCTATATTTTATTTTAATATAAATGTCTTATTTCCTACTATTTTTTGAAATTGTTACTTTTTAATTGTTTTATTTGTTTTACATTACTTTTACATTTTGCTGATTTATTTAATTTTTCTGTGAAGCACTGCATTTGTATGCATGAAATGTGCTAACAAATAATAAAACTCTGGAATATAATCAAGAGGAAGACGAATGATCACAAGCCATCAAACCAAACTGAACTGCCTGATTTTTTGCACCAGGTGTGACATAAAGTTATCCAAAAGCAGTGTGTAAGACTGGTTGAGGAGAACATGCCAAGATGCATGAAAACTGTGATTAAAAACAGGGTTATTCCACCAAATATTGATTTCTGAACTCTTAAAACTTTATGAATATGAACTTTTTTTTTTTGCATTATTTGAGGTCTGAAAGATCTGCATCTTTTTAATTAATTCAGCCATTTCTCATTTTCTGCAAATACATTTTTGGAGGAAATGTGTCTGTAGTTTATAGAATAAAACAACTATGTTCATTTTATTCAAACATAAACCTATCCATAGCAAAATCAGAGAAACTGATCCAGAAACTAAAGTGGTCTCTTAATGTTTTCCAGAGCTGTATTTTGTTTAATTGGCATTTCTTTGTAGACATTTGTTTTCACTTTGACATTAAAAAGTTTTTTTTTATTTTTTTTGTAATTCTTGTACAAAAAGACACATTTTATTGACCACGAATCTGATTATGAAAGCAATAAAAGGAAAAAAAAAATCTAAGGGGATGAATACTCTTTATAAGAAATGTAGGCGTTACATGACAAACTATGTTTGTGTCTGAAACACAACAAAACTGTGTACTCAGACATTATTCTGAGGCGGGATAGCAGAATATTGAATGTTCCAAATCGAGTGTTTGTAAAATGATGCCTGCTGAGGTCTTTTGTTTGGACGTAGATGTATACTGAGCTGTCTTACCTATTCAATATTCCTGTGCATCAACACAAACACAGTGAGGAGAGAAAAGAGAGAAAGCATTACGTCTGGCAGAGTGGAGGAGAGAGACCAGTGTGTGCACGGAAAACAAAAGATGTTACTTCTGACAAGAAACAATAAAGTGCTGCTTTTATTCTGTTAGAACTTCTGTAACTTATGGGACATATCAGATATTTTTTCTTTATTAACAAAAAAACATGCAGCATTCTAGTCTAAAAATACACTGCCTTGGCATTGTTTCAATAAGCTTCTGCAATGTCACAATATTTATTTAACCCTTTTTTAACCATTCATTTTTCACCAAGATCTTGCAGCATTGATGATAGTAGAGTCTGACCACTGCACAAGTCTTCTCCAGCACATCCCAAAGATTCTCAATGAGGTTAAGGTCTGGACTCTGTGGTGAACTCTCTCAATCCATGTGTGAAAATCATGATCTCATGCTCCCTGAATTCTGCACTCTTTCACAATTTCAGCCTCATGAATCCTGACATTGTCTTATCTTGGAATATGCCCGTGTCATCAGGGAAGAAAAAATCCAATGATGGAATAACCTGGTCTATATTCAGAATATTCAGGTAGTCAGCTGACCTCATTCTTTCAGCACATACTGTTGCTGAACCTAGACCTGATCAACTGCAGCATCAACCCCACATCATTTACATTTTTTTTTGGGCAGGCAGTGTAAATGCATTGAGTTTATTGTGTGGAAAATGCTAACAGCTAACGGCAGCATGATCAGTATGCTCTGTCTAGGGCTGGGCAATATTGGAAAAATAAAATCTAGATATATCTTGATAAATTTTACAATTTCAAGCGAATCTCGACTGAGGTAACATGAAGAATCGTCTCGGCCAGTGTATTCCTGCAAAATATGCAGTGAAATATGGATCCTCCTGCCAGTGCTGGACACGTTACTTTGAAAAAGTAATTAGTTATAGTTATTAGTTACTTCTTTGATAAGTAACTGAGTTACTAACTGAGTTACTCCACTATAAAAGTAACTAGTTACCAGCAAACGTAACTATTGCTTTATTTTTGTGTTACTCGCACCTGTAACCCCCACCCTCCAACCCCTGGCCCCCACCTTCTCAGAGAGTGTTTTAGAAGCCAGATGAATAGAGTGCACGACAGCAGAGACAAGTACCTGCATGGAGGTTTGTCCATGACAAATTTTTCCTTCGGGGACATAACGTGCACTCAACGTGCACATTTTCACCTTTGACCTCAGTGAGTTTGAAATAGTGTCGGTATTTTCATCTGGGAAAAAAAAGCTGTTTTGACACTGGAGTCCTCCTCACTCGCCATCTCTCGCTATGCGATGTAAACATCCACCACTATGCATGCGCTATAAACACCCACCCACCTATTTTCTCTGATTGGCTGAAGACGTAATCTTACTAAACCTTAGCCAATCATTGCTTAGGCGTTTATCTTATCCTCCAGCATCCTCCCTTGTGACACATAACGCACACACACTTGCGCCTTTTTCTGTATGCGCAAAGTAAAAAAAGTAAGTAACGTGCAGTAACGGGGTGTCGGAAATGGTAACGTCGTTATAGTTACAGTCAGAGTAATTATTTAGATTCCTCGTTACTGAAAAAAGTAACTGCGTTAGTAACGCCATTAATTTCAATGCTGTTATTCCCATCAATGCCTCCTGCACAGGGTCAGTGTTTAGCTTTATAGTGCACAGCTAAGCAGCATTATAACATGACTGCACTAATACCTAAATGGCGGCCACTCAGCTGGACCCCTTGATTAGATTTAAAATACACACACACACACATTTGCACCAGACCACTCAGATCCATCTGATCCATTATCGAATAAATCTTTGGGTGTGGATTTGTTGATGAGGATCTTATCTCTGGTTAATCCTCTCGCCCCCCTGTGGTTTAGCAAATGTGATCATCCTATTTAAATGGGTTTTGACTGGCTGCTGGGGCGCTGAAATGGCATACATGATAAATGTGGACATGAGGCTGTGGAAAAGCATCTCTTCAAACCTTGTATCTCCAAAATGGTGATTCACAGGAAACACATCAATGATTCACACACATCACACAGTCAATGTTAAAACACATCTGGGTCAATCTAAAACTGAGCGCACCTTTCACATCTCCCACATAAACCTTTTATTATTTTTACAAAAAACATTTTCATTTAATCTATTTTATATTGAATAATTATGCAAATTATATTGAATGTTTACTATTAAAAAAATATACAATGACCCCACTGGATTACTGGATTACATTTTACATTAAATAAGTCTAATCTAATTGTTTTGTGTTCACTCTGTTGAAAGTTATGAGGCCAACTGCATAGAGTATGTATTATCTGTAGAAAATGTAACTTCAATAAATAAAAAATATATTTTATGTCTGTCCCAATGTTTTTGTCAATGTTATTTTTTGATTAGGGGTGGGACTTGATTAAAATTTTTAATCGAATTAACTACAGGCTTTAAAATTAATTAATCGAAATTAATCGCATATAAATATTTGGCTTGAAAACAGTGAGAAGTAATTTTTTCCACATGGATTTTGAATGACAATACATAAGCTTAATCAACAAAATATTGTTTATTTATTTCAAAACCAAGATCAACAGGCCATTGCCTGTAAACTTCAGAAATTCAGGTAGCTTCATAGGCATAGGTAGACCTTTTTTGTTAAACACAATCCTTTCAAGTACATTCAGAACAATGTAACCCCTAACTATTAGAAAACATGTCTGTTGCTTCAGAGGCTATTACAGACTTTGTGGGTTTATCAACAGTTGAAATTATTTAAAAAAATAGACATAATCAATTTCAGTCCAACTCTTTTTATCATCGTTTTTCTGCATGGCAGCTCATACATAGTGTCAGACAACGCAATCTGAAGTACCCTTTAAGCCCCTTATCTTCTACCACTGCAATGGGTCTGCAGTCGAGAGCAGCCCAGTAGTAAGCCAGCGCGTCATTTTCTCCGTTGTGGTCTTGCTTACCCTGCCCAGCCGCACTAGCTGCTACATGTTTTGCATTGAGGTGATATTTGAGGCTTGATACGCTGCGGTGATACGCAAATTCTTTGTTGCATAATCTGCACACAACCACGCTCTTGTCGAAACTCTGTTTTAAAACAAAACTTCCCCTGCACGGGGCCAACTAAAGCGTTCTCATCAGCTTCTTCGCCCATGTCGCTAATGTTTACTGTGGTTCTTCTTCTTCTGTTTCCCTCCGGCTGATTCTGCCAGACATTAGTGCTGCCCCCACAGGTGAAATCCCTAATGACTTCTTCTGAGTTTCCAGCAGGCTGTGTACAACACCATCAGATGTAATGCCACTCTCCACTGCTCTAATCCAGAATTACGTATCTATTTTATAGTTTGCCGTTACAATGCGTTATTTTTTTTAACGCATGGGTATTTGCGTAGTTAATTAATCGAAATTAACGCACTAAAGTCCCAGCCCTATTTTTGATATATATAAAAATGCAAATAAAAAAAAATTAAACAGTTACAATTAATAAACAACAAGTGACCTGCACTCGGTGATGTCACTTCCTCTGGCAGGAAACACATGGAAGGCAGTGAGAACTTTGTATCTTTGTATCTCATTATTTTGTATTAAATGTTGAGGATACACAAACATTAGATTCAAGATTTCAACATTTAAGATTTGTATTGTCACGTTACAGAGTACAGGTGTACATATGAGTACAGGTTTCCACTAGTGTGCAGAGAACAAGATTTACAACAAAATAGAATAGTAAAATAAAATAAAATAGAAATATACAGTTAACTTTACAGTGTAAACAATATACACAATACACACAATAACAATACACAAAATAACTTATGGTATTGCACAAATATACGTTAAATATAACTGAATATATATATATATATATATATATATATATATATATATATATATATATATATATATATATATATATATACAATGCTATATAGATGTGCGGATATCTAGAGTGTGTGTGTGGAAGTGAGGAAATAGTCCAATAGCAGACAGAATAACTAGGAGTAAAGTGTAGGTACAGAATGAGTTCTGTGGGAAGTGCAGGGAGCAGCATGCTGTTGGTGGATTATATTAATTACTTAAATCTGCTATTATGATATTGGGTTAATTTCCTATTCAATTGCTTTTAAAAAATAATGTTTAAATGAAAATCTGTAAAACTGTTTTTACAATTTATTGTGTGGAATCTAGTTTAAAGATTACCACATGGAGCACAATAGCACAATATGGTGGAAAATGCCTGAAAGATTAGTTTCTGTCAACAATCTTTTAATGGATTAAATGGTTTCTCAGAGTCAAAACTTGATCTGACAGATTAATGCATTTACCAAAGACAATCATAACACTCACAATCTGAATTACAGCCGATTAAAGAGTATAGAGTAAAGGGAAAATATGCCATCCTGATTCAGGGTGCTGTTTAAGCAATGAACGGAAGTAATTGTTAATTATTGGTAGAAGAATTGAAGATTTAGGATTTCTATTTTAATACACAAGGCATCATCGTGTCGTGGCTGTGGTATTTTAAACCTTTTTCATTTCTTAAGAAGCGTTTTCCTTTTTTATTGTAACCCTGTCAGCGTTTATTAAGTAGTTCCGTTATGAATCGGTGTGAACAGAGGAAACTGCCTCGGATGCTTACGGATGACTTTCAGTGTAGTTAAATATATACCTGACATACGCATAAAAGAGCCTCCCCAGAATAAAGCAGGCAAAGACAGAATCCATTACACCGCTATATTTAGCATCGATAACACATATTGAGTAATGGAATCGAGCAGAAGATTCATTACGAAACACATTATGATTTAATCAAACCGCACAAAATTATATTCATTATTCTCTGACAAAAGCCTCCTTCATTTCTGCTGTCATGTTGGCTGGCAGGCGCAGCAGAGAGCCGATGTGACGGCCCCGGCGCTTCCACGCCGGAGCCATGAAGGTGAACCTCCGTATGTTAATGACTTCTGTGTGAAGTTATTCATCTTCAGCATAATGCAAAAATCTTTTTCTCAGCTTTGAAGGTGAGAGGTGCATCCGCCTACACACGCAAACATATATACACACATACATACACACACAATGAGTACCATCGCTGTCCAATAAAAAACAATTCACTACATCTCCAAAACAGCAACTTTACAGGAGAGAGAAAAAACCTTGGAAACTTTCAATGGAAGTCAATGTAAAAAGAGTTTATTTCAGGTCATTTTAAAGAGTTTCTATTGGTCGGTTCATCAAGAAATTTTGGCACAGTGTAAAGGACAGTTTGTCTGTTCAAATTATGTAGTAAACCAAAAATCGACAAAAATGGAGATAAGTGTTTTTCATAGGACAGCAACAATATGCAATATTGATTTAGTTCCCTGACCTCTGACCTACTTTTAAACTTAATTTACCAGCAACTTCATAAAACTGACCACTAGTATTGTGTCCCATGACTTTTGTCATGTCCCATGGAAGATAAAGAGCACTACACTGACTACATTGGTCTCGTGCACTGAGTGTTGAGAGTGGGTGTGATATCTATGAGTCCCTTGTCTGATTGCTCATGATTAACATTAACATGTGACACTGTATTGTATTGGCACACATTGCTACACTACATACTGCTATCCCATGACTTTTGTCAGAATATGTTTAGTGCAAAACTATACTAAATAATATAAATAATAATTTTAATTGGATTACACAAACATTATACATGCAACAAAGATATTTGTGCCCAAGGTTACAAAGCATGTATTATTATTATTATTATTATTATTATTATTATTATTATTATTATTATTATTATTATTATTATTATTATTATTATTATTATTCTTTTTTTGTGTATTAATTTAAGATTTTAATCAAGATTTTAAAATGAAATTATTTAAATTGTACAAATAAATTATTTAAGCATACATAAAGATTCTTAGAAATAACTTATATTTTTTATATATAAAACAATAAAGCGGTGTTTCATTTCAGCATTACGTCTATATGCAAGTGTGGGTACCCTTTTTAAAATCTTATACAACTATTATTATTATAAAAATATATACATTATTATTATTTTATCCATTTGAGAATTTTAATATAATACCAAAACAAATAACATGAAATGTGAAATAACAATTGTATTTCCTAAAATGTAGATTTTATATATTTATTCACATCAATAGGTAAAAACAAAAACAAACAAACAAGCAAAAAACAGCAAAAAAGAAAATAGTAACTGGGCAATAAAATATATATTTCTTTTCTATCCAAGATGCATTTACCTTTTTGGTCTTAAAAAAGATTTGACACTTGATTAAAGATGACCAAATTTTTGAATATGACAGTATATAGCTCTGGAAAAAATTAAGAGACCACTTCAGTTTCTGAATCAGTTTCTCTGATTTTACTATTTATGGGTTTTCTGTTTGAGTAAAATGAACATGGTTGTTTTATTCTATAAACTACAGACAACATTTCTCACAAATTCCAAACAAAAATATTGTAATTTAGAGCGTTTATTTGCAGAAAATGAGAAACGGCTGAAATAGCAAAAAAAGATGCAAACAATGCAAAGAAAACAGTTCATGTTCATGAAGTTTTATGATGTTTGGTGGAATAACCCTGGTTTTAAATCACAGTTTTCATGCATCCTGGCTTGTTCTCCTCCACCAGTCTTACACACTGCTTTTGGATAGCTTTTGGAAACTGCTTGTTTTGATGGCTAGTGATCATCCATCTTCTCTTGATCTCTTACTCCAGAGGTTTTCAATTTGGTAAAATCAAAGAAACACAATTTTTAAGTGATCTCTTATTATTTTTATTTTTGCAGAGCTGTATAATTTTCAGCATAAAACTGACAGTATAAAACACACTGGTGGGCTTTTCAAAAAAAAATTCAAGCCAAGATTTTTATTTTTTTTGTTTCTTACCAGAGAAAATTCAGAATGCAATGCAATCTAGTTTTGTGGTCAGGTGGTGAATTTGCCATTTAAACACCTGCCACTTAACAAATAAATGACCTGACTCCTGTTACCGGTTTATTCCACTGGACCACAGATGTAGTGGATCAGCTATAGGCGTGTATTTATATACAGAGAGAGAGAGAGATATACATGATGGTGGCCGTTCCCTTTGTGTGAGGAAGGGTGAAAGTTCCCAAAGTTTGTGCTGACTGGTTTTATTGGCTTGTTGAAAGACAAAGCTTGGTCCGTTGCCCTGGCTGACCACACGGCTGCCAAAGTTCCGCTGTGCCTCCACATGAGTGACTGCGTTTCAAGTTTATTTGGTGTCGGCGCTAAAAAACACGAACGCAGCGTGACGGGGAAGGTATGATTATAACAAAAGAATAAAGGGCTCTTTTGAGAGAGGGGCAGGATGCCTTCATTTGCTGCTTTCAGTCTGAGTTAGTGGTGTTTACACTAAAGCAGCTGGGGCTCTGTTCGGCTTGGCACGGCTCGGCAAGCGGCGGCACGGAGCCCCGCTGGCGGGGGGACGTCCAGGAGGGGGCACTGACTGGCAGAGAGCTGCTTTCGCTGCTTTCTCTGTTGTGGATGGGAAGAACAGAGCTAGTTTCTCAACTCACTTTTCTTACACTACAGTGCTCAATCTGCCATATGCTTAACCTTTAAAGGGTTGACTGCAAGCGTAAGTGAAAAAAAGCTCACACTCATTAAGCTCATGGTGGAAAGGAGAGGAGAAAGCGATACGCCTCTGTGAATCTGTTAAATGCTTCAAAAAGGGCACGCCTGCCCGATTCCACCGATTCCACTGTCTGCTGTACGTTCGCTGTAAATTGTCGTGCTGGGCGAGACGTGTTGTTTTAAGTGCTCCAATAACAGCGTACTACACAATGCTGTAAATCATAATCACTAATAAACTCCTGCAACAACTATCAATTCAGAACTTGAGCACCGGCCAAAGCAAAGCTGACTCCACTTCATAAGGAAGTGCTGGGAGCATGTGGTAAAGACTTAAGTCTGGCCCGGAGAGAGCAGGAGGAGAAGCGAGCATTTGTCTGAGTGGGTTCTCTGTAGGGATAGAAAGCTGCACATCTACTGCACGTGAGCCCAGAACCATTTAAATTACTTCCTGTGGCAGAAGCCCAGTGCTGCCTGTATGAGGAACTTGGCCATTAGGGTCAGCATGCTGTGGTTTGGTGCTTCAGTGTGTGTCTCAGTCAGAGGTGGAAAAAGTACTGAAAAATTGTAATTAAGTAAAAGTACCTTTACTTTGCTAAAATTCTACTCAAGTTAAAGTAAAAGTACCCATCTAAAAATCTACTCGAGTAAAAGTAAAAAAAAAGTACTCAATTTAAAATTTACTTTGAGTAAACGTTACATAGTTACTTTTATTTATTTGATGTAAAAAAAAAGTACAAATCATAAATTAAATAATTATTAAATTAAATAATTCGGACTCTTCAGGCAGTATTGTTATATTAAGACAACCCCATAAAATATATTTTTTTAAACAAGTGGCATAGGTTTCAATGATCCATGTTTTTACTTTACTGTTAAAATGTTTGTTCATAGAGGTGACTATAAACTGTATTTTTATAGTTTTACAGTTCATTATTATTTTTTAACTTGTCATTGCTATGCTTTAACTGCTATTTACATGCTTTTTTTAACAGTCAAGCAGATTGTTGAATGTTCCTAATAAAAATCTAAGGAATTATTATGAAAAACATGAAAACATACAAAAAAACTGTTGGTCGGCGCATGCGTGGATGAGTTCAGCTGCGCTACCATGGAGAACAAAACTCAATTTTTTTTTCCCACAGCAGTTTATTTTTTACTCAGTAACAGGGAGTTTTCCAAAGGAGCGAAGTAAAAATGCGTCAAAATGAACTTGAGTAAAAATAAAATGACCTAATTTAAAAACTACTTTAAAAATGACAAATTACTGATAAAATCTACTCAATTACAGTAAGTAAATGTGAGTAAATGTAATTAGTTACTTTCCACCTCTGGTCTCATTATGTGTGTGTGTGTGTGGGCCTAGAGGAGGGCGGAGCTTCTGTAGAAGTCTACTTCCCCATTCTAGACCTTCTAGAGAGAGGGTGTGAATAGCAGTTGAAAATCTCTCATGAGCTTCTTGAATCACCTCATTCTTATTCACACTTACGAAAGCAAATAATACTTACGATTTAAATACATAACACTAAATTAAGTCATCCAGAAGTAGCCCTTTCCCTCAATCCCTTCACCCCCCTGCACACCCCCCCCCCCCCACCCCCACCCCAATCAATCACAGGCCTAAGGCTAAATGTGAGAACAGTCCTACCTAGTCTCTTTATGTTAATCTGGACCCCGGCTAGCTAAACAGACTGGGCGAATAGGAAACACATGTCCGGCAGCGTACAGACGACACAGATTGCTCTTTCATTCGGAGGACATCAGGTCCCTGAGAAACTGCAGTCAAACTCCGTCCTTATAATAATAGTTGGAGGGCCTCGTCTGCCCTCAGACATTTAACGTTAAGAAGCCCTCCTCACCTCCGGCCCCCTGTGCGCACTCAGACACAGCAGAGGGACTGGGGAATCATTTACACACTCTACTGTAGGCGTGTTGGGCTGACCCGCCGGGGCTCCGAGCCACACACACTATACAGGTGTCTAAGCGCTCCCACCGTTCACCACACAAACACAGTCATTGTGCGCCTGCTGCAGCCATTACTGCGGCCCGTAAGTAGAAACGCAACTGCAAGTGAAGTGGATCAATTCAGTGGAACAGGTCCATGTGTAGTGTCAAGTTATCAACACTTTAGTGTAGTGTAGTGTAGTGTTGTAGTGTGAAACCGACACAGATATTTAGTTCTAGAGAAAGAATGAACAGACCACACAAAGTCTCCTTGTTTCAAACTTATCTATAGACAAGTATTCACTATAATATTCAAGTTAAATACTAATTTCAAAATATAAATCTAATCGAACTGCACTGATTAAACTCCAAATTCTGCAAATAGCTAGCATAACCATCAACAGCCACTCCAGCTAAATCAGATCATGTGCCATATTTCTCCTACGCTGCAGCTTTAGTCTAATTAGAAGATGAACTAAACTTAACTAAATACAATCATTATTGTTGAATCCAGTTTGAATTCTAAAATATTGTCACAATGCTAAATCAATAATTAAGAGAATATTGTGAATGAAATCAACTATTTTTACATCCCTACACAGACAACTGTCCTATTTGTTTTAGCGAAAAATACATTCCTCTATACATACAGCTCTAGAAAAAAATAAGAGACCACCTAAAAATGACGAATTTCTTTGATTTTACCAAATTGAAAACCTCTTGAATATAATCAAGAGGAAGATGGATGATCACAAGCCATCAAACCAAGCTGAACTGCTTAGATTTTTGCACCAGTGTGAGTGTTGCATAAAGTTATCCAAAAGCAGTGTGTAAGTCTGGTGGAGGAGAACATACAGCATTTACCCCAAATTCCAAACATAATATACTCAAATAATGCAAAGAAAACAAGTTCTAAGTTTTAAGAGTTCAGAAATCAATATTTGGTGAAATAAACCTGTTTTTTCATTAAAGTTTTCATGCATCTTGGCATGTTCTCCTCCACCAGTCTTACACAATGCTTTTGGATAACTTTATGTCACTCCTGGTGCAAAAATTCAAGCAGTTCAGCTTGGTTTGATGGCTTGTGATCATCCATTTTCCTCTTGATTATATTCCAGAGGTTTTCAATTTGGTAAAATCAAAGAAACTCATCATTTTTAGGTGGTCTCTTATTTTTTCCAGAGCTCTATATGAAATAAAACCATACAGACAGAGGGAACAGAGACAGGTTCAGGTTATATTCAGGATAAAATGTAATCCAAGAAGTTAATTTGATTTGAGTGTGGGATGGCTGTAGGTGCCAGACTAATTGGTCTGAATTTTTCACAAAAAGCCACACCAACCACTCTACACATCTTTGTTGAGCAGAAAGGCATCCCAGAATGCAGAATGGAGAAGCAGAAGACTTGAGATGGAAAAATCATTCAGCTATGAATCGGTATTACATGATTTCAGTCAAAATATCTTTGCTGAAACTGAGAGCTGATCAGATCATATTTGCATATATGAACATATATAAGGTTCCTTGTTCAAATGCTAGATGGAACTAGATGGAGCTCGCACATAACAACAGAAACCAGTTGGTCAGTCTGGTTTTGGTGAAGCTCAAGGATTTGTAGAACATGTAAAACTAGCAGTGCTTTATGGGGAAAGCAGAGCAAAGACTGCTAACCAGATACCCCTCTCAAAAGTGGATTACCAAGCCCAGTAAAGTGAGAAAACCAAACACAGCAGAGCTAACAACGGTGCAGACCACATTTAACCATGATCAAAATTAAAGCAGCAACAGTGGGAACTTTAAAGAAATCATGTCCCATGTGCCGGATTAGCAGCCTTTTCATGTGTTCCTCTTTTAGCTCCACAGTACAATCCTGCATGAGAATTCTCTGCAGAAAACCGTGTTAGATTCCTCTTCTTTCAGCCAAGAACAGAAAACTGAGACTGCAGTTGGCACAGGCACAACTAAACTGGACAGCTGACAACTGGAAAAATCTAGCCTGTTCTGATTAATCCCGATTTCTGTTTAGGCAGACAGATGGTGGAGTCAGATGTTGGTGCCAACAGCATAATTCCAGGTGATTTCATGAGGCTGGTGGTGATGGTGTAATGATGAGGGGAATGTTTTCATGACATAATTTTGATTGTTAATGCCAGTCAGTCATTGCTTGAATGTCACAGCTTATTGGGATGTTTTTGCTGACCATGTTCATTCCTTCATGGCCAAAATTATCTCTGCTGGGAGAAGAATCCTAAAGAAATAGTTCCAGTGTCATGTGGAAATCATGTCAACATGTCAATGGTTGGACCTAACAAATAATAATATAGTGGTAATAATTCTATATTTATTTATTTTTTTTATTATTATTTTGTGTCTAAACTGAAAGCAGAAGCATTTCTGAATGGAGAAGGGGCAGACTATTGTGTTAAATGGCACCAAAGTGCTGAAACAACCATCCCTGCTAAGCCTAATATAATCATTCTAAAAACTGGGGTGTCGGGTCGCTTTTCACAGGAGTTCTTTTGGCCACGTCACGCGTCTTCACGTACTTACGTCACACATACAGCCTCTAAAAGAGGATCCAGCTCAGTTTTACTGAACGTGAGCAACTGGTTGAGCAATGGAGACTTGAGAAGGGGAAACTCAGACATTAGTAGCTCATTCACCCATAATAAGACCGAAAAAAGAAGAAGTGAAGCAAGCTCTGAAACCAAAGAGCAATGCGATAATGTCTGCACTAAAACCAGGATTAATATCGGATTAAAAACGATAGAAAGAGCTCCTTGACTTGAAAGGGTTTAAAAGTGATGCTTTCGTCTTGCTGGACCACTAAGAGCTATTTCAGTTATGTGGCTCCTACAATGCTGTGGAATTTGTTGCCACTAACATAGTGTAGCAACAGAAACAGCTACAGTCTAACTGACCATCTAGACGAATGTTTATTATTCTTACATGATTGCTCTTCAAAGAATGCCTTCAAACTGCATTTCTCCATATTTTTTTTTTATTTAGCGCTCTACACTGTGACAGTATTTTATCTAAATGTACACAATATATAGAATATATATAGAATACTATGTCACACTGCAATTTATTAGCCTGCACTACAAACGCTTTTTCCCTAAACAAAAAAATCACAATATATATCTGAATTAAAAATATTTTAAACTACTATACAATATTTACACTGACAGCCGTGTATAATAACTATCTTACACCCTTTGAAGACATTTCCCTTAGCAGTTTCGAACTGAACGTGCTCTCTCTCTGACTGAACATAACATAATTCATCCGCTCTGACAGGAGACCGCATCCCACCCACCCAGTTTGAAATGATTCTTCCGCATGCTCGGTGCAATTACCCATTTTCACCAAAGAGGGCACTAAATCCCCCAAATCCCAATTTAATTTCATGCAGTGTCAGTTAAAAAAAAAAAAATAGGACAACATCAGGATAACTTTGATAATCAAACAGATGATATCCTTAATCCTTAGAAATCAGCCAGCAATAAAAATGACATGGTGTGTGTTTATCATTTGTAATTAATTAAAACAACAGAAACATTTCTGTACTAATCTTTCAATCAATTCAGTGTTTTATTGTAATCTGAACTAAATAAAAGTAATTGCTATAGCATTCCAGCTTGTTTTACAAAATGACATTTTAATAGTAAAGAAAAACTTTATAATTTTAAATGTTTAAGGGTTAAAAATAACTCTGATATATTAGACAGAAAGCTTAAAAAATGGCTTATTTTTTTATGAGAGACTGTGCTTGAATGCAGTCACCAGAGGATATTAATAAAATATGCATCTATTTTCATAAATGCCACAGTCATGAGACAGAAGCAGCTTCTTCAAGCCAAAAGACAGCGGCCCTAAGGAAGAGGGCTCTATCCCTGAGCCGTAATGCATTTCCATCAGACTCGGGGAGTGTCTCGCTTGTCTGTGGGGATGCTTTATGAACAGGCTTTTAGAAGTTATTGTGTTAGACATTTCGATTTGTGAGGCACTTGTCTATTACTAACAATCACTGTCTACATGGTCTACATTCCCAGATGTGTTACTTTAATTAAATCTATAGATTGGTTTAATTTGTCTCATCTACTGCCTCTGCACTCTGTTATTTATCTTGCACACGCAGCACCGTTCAATTCACTCACTGTAATTGAAAGATTCCCTGGAAAATGTCCAGACTTCAATGCGCTTGTTTGTTGCAGACGTTTGCTCCTGTGGCGCTCCGTTAATTACTGCAGCGTCTGTGTAACTCATTCTGAATATGTATACGCTTTTTACCAATACACCCTCAAATCACAGCTCTGATCAAAAAACTAAACAACAGTAAAACTAATAAGAGTCCATAGCCGTTGGGTCAATATTAATATAAAATTTGCAATATAATAAAGTTATTAAAAAAAATTCAAGACTTACACTAAATAAACACATTATTACAAGTTTAAATGAATGTTATTATTCACATTAAAGTACTTTTTGTACTTTTTACACAGTATATTTTCTTTGATGTGGGGGTGGACTCTTTGTCTTTTGTCTTTGTATGTGGTGCTGCCTGGTTCTGTTAAATAATTCGTTTTAGTGGTTAAATATCACTTTTATTAAATAAATCTTTTTTCAGATCAGGTAAAGCTTAAATTATTCACTGCACAACTTTTAAAGTTGGAGCTGATTATAAACAGACTGGACAAATTACCGTACACAAAAATGTTTGATGATTTTTTTTTTTTTTATCAATTCTGGATGTGTCCCCACTTTTCTGACAAATATTTTATTAAATTAAATCAAAGAGAAGACTGAAAACAAATCGACAAATTTTATTCACCTGACCATCACATTTAAAGTAGAATTATTATGCAAAACACTTAATATAATAAAAAAAATAATATACTCTCATATATTTTAAGTTGGTCGAAATTATATTATTAACGCATTATATTAATTACGCAATTCTTACTAAAACCAAGAAGAATAATTTTTAATTTTACAGTGTGGTTGTCCAATTTATAGTGTCACTTTTGTTGTGCTTGTATAGGTTCAGACAGGGCTGGTTAAGACCCAGTTGGGGAAGAGTCTACACAACAGATTCTTCCCAAAATCAGGACAAAAAAATCAATGTTTGATTTGCTGCAAATAAAGATGGAGTCTCAGCTTATCATACACTACACGACTTTTAATCCTACTGTCATCTTTACCTGCATCGTACTCTGCAGACTAGAGCCAGCTATAACACAACTGAAAATCGTTTTAAAATCAGGCTAAAAGTCAGGAACAAGCTGTACACCTGTTGTGGAAAATTATCACATTAATTTAAATATTTTTATCAAACTGGATCTTTGAAACAGAACAAGTTCATTAAAATCGTTGCAACTCTAGGTAAAATGTAAATTTTCCGCCCTGTCATGCAGTTTTCCATCATTTGATGAATAAATGCATGACAAGAAATAGAAAGTTCAAATAAAAAGTGTATTGTGTGCACAGTAGTCTAAAGTCTTATAAATATGATACATTGTAGAAACTATGAAAAATCTTATATCATTGCTTTATTTAATTTCTAAGGGCAAAATTGCACAGTATTTTAATAATAAATCCAATTAAGTAGGACTTGATTCCTTTCCTTCCATTTATTCAGGAATGCAAATGACCCGTCTTTTGTCTGGTTTCCAGACAGGGTAGCTAATATTAAGCTGTGAATAAGCCATGTTTGTTTAACTTCAGACGGGATTCAAACACAAGCTCGAGCATGCTCTCTCACGAGAAGAGAAATGAGAGTTAATTGTGAGAGCAATCGAGCAGGGCAGGAGCGCTTGGCCTGTACATGTGTAACCCATTTCCACACTTTTGGAAGCCACGATATGGGAAATGCATAACTTATTCTTAGCTCATATTTCCTTCGAAGAGGAATCATAACAGAATTGCTCAACTTGCTAATTGGATAGAATTTCACCCATAATACCACCCAGTGCTGCTGGGGGGTTTATTCACAGAGGAACCTGGTGCAGGGGCAGGGGCACTGCTCTCCACTTGCACTTACACAGAGAGTGGCACAGAGAGTGAAAGTGTGGGTTCAGACAGAGACCGAGACTTTTACAGGGGTCTAAATAGAAGCTGAGACTCTTAGAAGCTGAGATTATTCTTCTTCTTTTCTCTACAGCTTGTGTGTCACAGCAAGTTTTTTGGAGAGCCTTGTTAGCAGCAATTAACAGCAGTGGGCTCTTTTGTATGCTTAAGTAATTTCCCCTTACTAAATACCACCGCGACCACCTTGAGCCTTTCATTTCCAGCCCCTTGCTCCCTAAAGCTCCTTTTTAAGTTGGTGAATTTTCCCATGATAGCGCTGTGGGCTGTGTGCTGTGGTGGGATGGGGCCGGGGCAGGATGCAGAGCGTGGATGCGGGGCTGAGCCACAGGGTCAGGCCTTACCAAAGCCTTTCACAAACAGGAGCCTGAACTCTATTACAGATGCAAATCCAAGCTCTAAGTAAGGATTGTTTCAAGGGTATAATAGAGCAAGGGGACTAACAGAGACCTCCTCCAAACCTTACTAACTCTCTCTCTCTCTCTCTCTCTCTCTCTCTCTCTCTCTTTTTTACTTGCTCTTGCGTTTGCTCTGGCTTGCCTTGGCTGCCCCTCCCTCTCAGGGAGCTCATAGGTTCCTTTGTGTGTGTCTTAGCAAATTTCTGCAGCCCGCTTAAACTGCTGCCATTGTCCTGGCACCTTCATTGATTTCCCTCCCTGCCAGCGTCAGACAATAGACTCATACGAACAACTTTGTTACCACCATTGTACTGTATATCAGAGTAATGTTGCGGCAGGTCGGCCCTGGCTCCGAGAACCCAAGCTCGTACTGAACAGAACCGCAGGATTTACATCTCATTTCGCTCGTACGTTCCTCAGATCTTGAATACCTCGGTGTCACAAAAGGTGCCCGGCAAAACGGAGGCACAGATTTAGATGCACACTGACAGCTTAATATACCGGATGCCGCCGTTCCATCTTCAAAAGGCCTGGCCATTTTGTCCCTCACCCACAAGCCCTCAATCGGAGGTGGTTCTCCCGGTTATTTAGCATGCGCACAAAGCCTCTGCTAGCTGACCTACAAAATGGTGGTCAAGACGGAGCTATTATTTCCCTAATGAAAGGGAGAGGAGGTCTTCTAAAGGGGTGAGGAGTTCAACAGGCTCAGTAGTCAGAGGCTAAGATAGTTGTGGTTGGACATGTCTCTATTCAGCTGCACGGTTCGGCTCAGAGGCTACGAACCGGCCAGCGGCCTGCGGATCTGCAGTCTAAACAGGTCGACACCAATGCACCTCAATGAGAGAGCTTTCAGAGCCTGTTAACTCAGTCTCTGCTGCATCAGAACACTTCAAAGAGAGCAGTTTTCTTTTCTGGATGGATTTACTTCAGAAATGGCGAAAGCATTTGCTAGTAAAACTAGAAAAGGAATGAAATTTCTCCTTACAAGATTTGAATCTATGATTTTCCTTAATCTCATTTAAGTTTAAGTTTAGTAAAAACACAATACCGATTCTAAAAGATTTGCAAATCTCATACACCATAATTTACAAAGCTTGTCTGACAAATAAAATACAGTATTGACTAAATTTGACCACAGATCAGATTTTCCTTTGGCCTGAGTGCATTTGAAATGAGTTTTGACTCTGTGAAGACAGTGACATTTATTGATTGTGGTAACATATGGCTTTTATTTTGTATTATTCAGATTTAACTTTAGCATTTAACTAAATAATAACGTTAAATAAGAGTAACATAATATAAATCCTCTGTATGTCCTGTACTTATGCAGTACTGACAATAAAACTACTTGACTTGACTTGATTTTAGGATTGCATGGTGAACAGTGTTGGAGAACCAGTGCAGTGATTTCCAGTAAAAAAGATGCCTGTTTTTAATTTTAATGCAGAGCCACCTGAGGGCCTGAAGATCACCAGCATCCAATACCTTGTCCCTTAGACAGAGAATTCTCCAGATTATCTGAATCTTTTGATGATATAATGTATTGTGTTATTTGGAGGGATGTACAAAGTAGAAGTAGAGTACAAATTTTAGAAAAAGAACTTCTGAACCTTTGCTTATCTTGGCGCTTAAGAGACTCTGCCTCTCTAAAACGCTCTCTTTACTTACTTTTCCAGCCTTTGAGATTTGTAAATCATTATATTCTGTTTTATTTGCAATTATTTTTACACATTTCATTTTTACACAGAGTCCCAACTTTTTTGGAACTGGGTTTGCATAAGTTCAGCTCACACTGGCAGTACAGCACCTCTTAAGTGTAAGGTCCTGCTCTTTACATTCTCTGACAGGATTCAGTTAATGCGCGCTGCTGTTTTCTTTTCTTTACGTCCACAAAGCACAAACAGCGAAGGTTTTCCTCACGCACCGAGCGGCACAGAGCCCCTGCCGTTCGACTGTGCGTGTAGGCAGACCGGGGGCGGCGACGTCTGCTTAATGACTGTGCTTGAGCACACATCGGGGCTGCTGAACTGTCACCCCGAGGCCTCCATCCTAATCCACCTAATGAATGAATACCTCACACTTCCAGCGCTCTCCTTTATATCACTATCCCGGCCTCATCTATTCCAGATCCCCTTTCCTCCCGTCACTGAAGACCTGGAGCTTTTTTTTTTTTTTTATTGTCCAACACAAATTGGTTTGGGATTCTCTGGGGCCCCATTTGTGCTACATGCAGCTTGGTGTTTTCTTCTCTTTCATTAAATTCAAAATAGGGCCTGTCCCAGGAGAGTGGCTGGGCCAGGCTGGACTAACCATTGTGCTTAGTCACACAGAGATGTGTTTCTGGGTCCCTCTCCTCGCTGTTTTGTGAGCAGATCAGCTGTCTCACTCAGGAGGATTTACACAGATTGAGGGCCATTCTCTGTGTAAAGGGCCATTATTGAGCAAACTTACTGCAGCAGCTTGTTTTAGCCTATTCCTCATTACAGGTCACTGCTTGTTCCCAGAGAACGACAGAAAAGAAAACAACGCATCTCATAGTCACGGCTTGCATGCTGAAATGCACTTTTGTGCGTTGTTGTACCGCATCTGCCAAAATCTTTTCAGGGATGGCTTGTTTGCTGTAGATGGTCTCGGGCCGTGCGGCGGAACAAAGCTCGCCGTGGCCCTTCAGGTTGCAGTGTATGGAAAGAGCAACAATTTGCAGTTCAGAGGGCAATTACATTCCTTTCTGTGCTTTTTTTTTCCGGAAAGTGCTGCTGTCTAATGATTATGTAAATTGCCAACTGCTGTAATGTAGCTTAGGGAGCAGTTTGTTTAGACCACTTGCATTCAAATGTTTAACCCCAATTTAATGGCCTATTACAGCAACAGAGCTCCACAAGCTCCACGAGGACTATCAGGGACTTTTTTCTGCACGGTCAACCGTGTACCGTGTCCTGATAAACACACTTCTACTTGGCCAGCATGTCCTCAAACACGCTTGTGTCACTGTGAGATCGGTAATTCTCTGCTTGGGTGAACACTAACTGTAACAAATTGATGGCTGGCTGTGTGATTAACAAAGCAATGAGACACTAGGTCCTACACACTGTAAACCTAGACGTTGTTTAAACTCAAATGATTTATGTCTGTTTTACATAAAATTGGAGATTTCTAAACAATACTCAACTATTTTAGTTAGCTTAACGTATGTGGCCACATGTACATTGAATCGACTTATAATAACTAAGCTTGGTCTGTAGCCATCGACAACTTCTTTTCCATTGGCTTCTGTCACAATATATTTGCATACTGGTTGTGTCCAACCGTTTCTGACAGACACTCACCATCAGTGTGTAGTGATTCCCCCTGGGCTTCCTTAGAAATAAATCAACTTCCCCTTTAGTTGTAATAACTTGATGTTCTAAGTTATGCTAACTTAAGTTTTCTTTAGCCATTACTTAACACTTTTTAAGGCAACCAGTTTCCTCATTTTTTAAAATAAATTCAACTTATCCAGGCTTACAGTGTGTAAAACCTGATGAAATGGCATTTCAGGGATCTGTTTCTCTGCATACTTTATTATCCTCCTTTTACCCTGTTCTTAATTTTTTTTTTTTTTTGCTCTCTACAGTAAGTCCATAAACTAGTTTCAAATATAAAATTTAAGAATTTAAAACACAAGAATTTTTACCTGACTCATGTTTCTCTCTTGACTGGCTGTAGAAACTTTTGACTGGGATTCCCACTATCTTGTTTTCAATCAAATGTTGTCAAAATGTTGTCTCCATATGAGGCCACAAAATCAATGTATTATGTAATGTCTCAATGTAAAAGAGCAGGGTCTCAAGAGGTAAAAAAGAGCAATTTAATTTAAAGTCTGTTTTCACTTTTTAAGCAGAGTTCTCTTTACTGCAATTTGTTCTATATTTGTATGTCTGTGTTGTTTGCAGTGTAGAGATGCAGGGCAGGACTGCGCAGTGGTCTGTCTAATAAGGGCTGACATCTCCATGCCACCCAGACAACGCCCACAATGCATCTAGGAGCACAAACACACCAGACTATCCCAGGAGAGCAGTGCCTTAAACGTCCTGCAAATACAGCTTTAGTCATAAGGGCAACCTGGTAAAATGGCTTTTTTATTGATCTGTTTCTTTGCATACTTTATTATCCACATTTTACCCTGTTCTTTAATGGTCAGGACCCTACAGGACCCTACAGGTGGTGGTGGTGTGTTAGTAGTGTGTGTTGTGCTGGTATGAGTGGATCAGACAGCAGTATCTGCATAACACTTTAAAATATCTTTTTATTAATATACCATTAATATACCACTAATGTTTATAACTATTATTTTTCACATTTTAAGTAACTAACAGTTACTAACATATATGAACTGCAATTGGCAAACAATTTTCAGGTTTAAGATTTTTATTACTAGTGAGTTATGAATATTAAAATTCTGATGAGCTACTGACTTATTAACATTTCTAAATATGAATATCAATCCTAATAACCAGGTGCCATTGGTACACATTTGTTGATATTCAAATTCTGGTGAACTAATGCTTTGTTTACTATCTACTTATCATTAGTAAAAATATGTTAGTGAAGGTTATTATAAAGTGTTACCAGTATCTGAGTTTGAGGATGAACAACACAAACTGTGCAGCAACAAAATGGTGCAATTAGGTAGCGGACACTAGGGGGTGGGTATCATTTCGATTCCTATTCACAAGGTCTCGATTCAATTAAAAATTCAAAATTGATTAATTTAGGGAGAATTCAGTTACAATTAAAAATTGTAGTTTGAATATGAAATGTTATAATCACACAAGGAACACTCAAACTTCCATTATAAAAATATTAGTGTTTATATTACTGTATATAAACTTAACACAACAGTTACATTCTTTTTTTTAATATCATTTCATCTAGCTTAGTTAATTGCGACACCATGCTTCATGTCTCTATACATCTCTCTCTACATCCAGAACATTAATGAGGCTTCGGAAGCCATCGTTTTCACCAACGCTGTATGAACATATATACTGACATTTTAGTTTACACCCATACCCACAAGTTCAGATGTGATACTACAATAAGCATAGTCATAATAAAAACACAATAAGCTAAATAAATAATGTTAAAAAAGAAAACTTTATTAAATTCAAAGAAAAAACAGCCGGTCTGAGTGATAAGAGTCTCTTTCCCAGCCGGGTAATCGCGTTTATCTCTAGGGACAAATTAGTAATTAGTTATCTGAATTAGTAACAGCGCTTCACAAAGAACACAATCATAATTCCACTATTTACACATTAAATCTCTCAGTTACAGGTTAACCTACATTTTTTTTTTCCGTCTAACAGTTAAACCTGACGCTGCTAGCACACCAGCGGGGATTAGTTTAGAGGGCTAGCTGCATTTGGTGCTAGGAAACCCGACTAACGTGGTATTAGCTTAACCAGTGTTTTGGCTAACCCGCTAAGCTAACAGTAGCCTTAGCCGGTCAGGTCTTACATTAAATCAGTAGTACAGGTGAAAACAACACTGAAAAACAACTTAAAACAGTGTAAAATGTACTAGATTGATAAAAACAGGCAGCTGTGAGTGGAAATACGGTAGAAAATTGCTTACATTTGTACATAAACTCCCCAGCAGTGCTGACTCCTTGGCACTATGCTCCAGCTTAACTGATCACCCAGACAGAGGGCAGTGCTTAAAAAAGAATGGTCTCCCGAAATAAAACGCAAGACAGTAAAACTTTACGCATATACAGAGAAAATGGGCTGATTCTAAAGATCGATTTGGGTTTATATGAATCAATATTGGATATCATTCAAATGAAGATGTTTAAAAACTCCAGCAGCACTGCTGTATCTGATTCACTCATATCAGTACAACACACTCTACTAACTCACCACCGCCATGTCCGTGTCCACCACCACAGCAATGCTGAGAATGACCCATCACTCAAATAATACAGTACATGCTCTGTGGGGCACAACCATAGTTAATATATGTTAAACTATTACATTTATAGCTGTACATTTCACTAAACATGAATCCGAGCGCATGAAGGTGCTCAGTAACATATTTTCACTTAGAATCCATAATAAAGAGGGAGGGAAAATATAACCATTGATCTCGCAAGAGTCCGAACCCCCGCCCGCTCGCCGCTGGGTATACCTCAGGTGTATGGTATAGCAGAGATGAGGTGAATTTCCCAGAGCGCATGGTGTGAATAGTAACACTGCTTCTACAGCAGAGCTCCAGAGGACTGTTTGAAAGACCTCATTAAAAACAGTTTCATTTCCTGCCTGGAAAAAGCTCATACTTTTGTGCAAGAGTTCTGTGAAAAGTCACACACTTTTGTCCTTCCCTCAAACATGGTTGAGTTGTGCTATTTCAGTTACGCCCTGGAGGCGAATGTGTGGATAATGTAGTTTAATGCTGTTTTACATTTTACATAAAATAAAAAAGAATCATTGAACTGTTCTCATTATTCAAATAATCTTTGTATAGACCACTTCTGCACATCCTTCAGTGCACTATAAACCACCACATCACACAGGGGTGTGCTTGTTCAAAAGAATCCACTGCCTATTCAACAAGTAAAACATTTCATTCGAAGATGTAACAGTTTTCAGCAGTACAGTAAAAAGTGTTTTATATCATACTGCAAAAAGGTTTCACTTATCTATTTTATATGCTATGTATTTAAAATATTTAATGTTTCTATATAGAACTGCCTACAAACGTTTTTAACAATCCAAAGATTAGTTAATTTCGGCAACTAATCATTATGTTCGTTATGTCATTCGATGGCTTCTATTGCCATGATTAACCTCCTAAAATCGTTTTGATTGGTGTACATTTTTATTTTCTCCTAGATATTTGGGATTAGTAGGACCAAACAAGTAAAAAACTATGCTTTGTATTTGTACTTTTTTTTAATCTAATAACATGCATTTAATTAATCAAAACATGTACTGGTCAAACTTAGGCAGCTTTACTAAATTTTTTACAAGGTTTTTAAGTCAAGATGGTTACAAAATTCATGCAACATTTAAAAAAGCATATTTAAAGCAAGTCCTGTAATTCCTTTGATTTCCTCTCAAGAAAGTGTTTACTGTATTTTAAAGAAATGGTTGACTGCATGTTTAAATAATTGATATTTATGATTAAAATGACTATGTATGCATGCACATTGTATTTTTCTAAATAATGCAAAGCTGTTTTTATCTTTTCAAAAAGATGCAAACCTGAAATTGGTTATCATGCAATTTATTAAATGATGAACCAAACAGAATTGGAAAAAAGTGGTTTACATTAAATAATATTCACGTTAATAAATCAATAAACAAGGGGACAATACTCACTCCTGTTACTGGCACTCATTCCTGTTACTAAAACATTCCTGTTACTGATATGCACTCCTGCTACTGGAACTCATTCCTTTTACTTTTTATGTTTTGAGTAACAGGACTGAAAGTAACAGGAATTGTCATTTTGAATCAGAAGGGCTCTGTTAGTCCAACAACATTGTTTTTGCTTTCTACAGTAAGTAAATAAACTAGTTTCAATCATAAAATGAAAAAAAATTAAAACATAAGAATCCATATGCGGCCAAAAAGTCAATGTTTTAAAATATAAAGTATTATGTAATGTCTCTATTAGAAAGTAGGTTAAAAGAAGAGGTTAAAAGCAGCAACAAGAAATTAAGAGATTTAAATCAAAGTCTTCACTTTTAGCAAAGGTCTCTTTACTTTTTTATATATGTGTTATTTCTGTGTTAAATAATATTATTTAATGTAAAATTGGTTTACATTAAATAACATTCACGTTAATAAATCAATAAACAAGGGGACAATACTCACTCCTGTTACTGGAACTTACTCCTGTTACTGGCACTCATTCCTGTTACTAAAACATTCCTGTTACTGATATGCACTCCTGCTACTGGAAAAAAAATTAAAACATAAGAATCCATATGCGGCCAAAAAGTCAATGTTTTAAAATATAAAGTATTATGTAATGTCTCTATTAGAAAGTGCTGAGTCTCAAGAGGTTAAAAGCAGCAACAAGAAATGAAGAGATTTAAATCACCATTTAAGATTTAAATGGTGAAATGGCATTTCAAGGATGTGTTTCTCTGTATACATTATTACCCTCCTTTTACCCTGTTCTTCCAACATTTTTTGCTTTCTATAGTAAGTCCATAAACTAGTTTCAAATATAAAATTTAAGAATTTAAAACACAAGAATTTTTTATGTTTCTCTCTTGACTGGCTGTAGAAACTTTTGACTGGGATTCCCACTATCTTGTTTTTAATCAAATGTTGTTAAAGTTTTGTCTCCATATGAGGCCAAAAAAAAATCAATGTTTTAAAAAATTAAATATTACGTAATGCAGGGTCTCGAGAGGTTAAAAGCAACAATTTAACTAAATTAATTTAAGTCTGTCTTCACTTTTAGCAAAGTTCTCTTTACTGCGATTTGTTTTTATTTTTTTTATATCTGTGTTGTTTGCAGTGTAGAGATGCAGGGCAGGACTGCGCAGTGGTCTCTCTAATAAGGGCTGACATCTCCATGCCACCCAGACAACGCCCACAATGCATCTAGAAGCACAAACACACCAGACTATCCCAGGAGAGCAGAACAGAATCTTTTTTAGAAGAGCTTTGGATTCAGCATGTCAAAACAACTATTTCTGTTCTATTTATAACCACTGCTTTTACTAAACTATTTATTATTCATTATTTAATATTAGACATCCATTTATATTGCATAATTTAGCACCATATTCTTATGTAGTTGTAATGTTGAGGTTACTTCTAAACCTTACCTAATTTGATGTAAAGCAAATCTTTAGTACTACCATGGTATTTATTATTACATTAGACACATTAGAATCCGCCACTTTTTATCTTAAATGTGGTGCAGTTGGGCACAATACATAGTTAACCTGAATAACTAAACCAAGATTTACTGTAATTTGGCATCCCTTCGCATCCCTCATCACTCCAATAGACATTACAAAACACTAAACTCCCAATTCACCTGCTATTTTTTTTTTCTTTTATGTATTTCTGGTGTGTATGATTGTAAGTATTTTATTTGCAAGTATATTAATTGTGTTATACTTTCTCTTTTAACTGAGTAAATTGATACAAACTTATTACTGATGGTGCCCAAACCTTTTAAACTTTTTTTAACTGTGATATTTTTCTGCTTAATTTAATTAATTTTAAATTGCTTAAATTATCTTAAAACTGGGATTTTTATAACTAAGGTTAAGGTTTGCGTCATTGTATATAGTGTATTATAAGCTTCAGTTAGACTAGTCAAATAGATCCAGTGCAGAACTAAAAACAAGCACACTTTGGGCAACAAAATGGAAATTTGAGAATATTAAAAGTAGCTTTGATGTTTTATTCTATAAACTACAGACAACGTTTCTACCATTATTCCACATAAAAATATTGACAATCAAAGCATTTATATGCAGAAAATGAGAAATGGCTGAAATATCAAAAAAGATGCAGAGCTTTCAGACCTCAAATAATGCAAAGAAAACAAGTTCATATTCATAATGTTTTAGGAGTTCAGAAATCAATATTTGGTGGAATAACCCTGTTTTTAATCACAGTTTTCCTGCAACTTGGCATGTTCTCCTCCACCAGTCTTACACACTGCTTTTGAAAGACTTTATACCACTCCTTGTGCAAATATTCAAGCAGTTCAGTTTGGTTTGATGGCTTGTGATCATCCATCTTCCTCTTGATTATATTCCAGAGTTTTTTTTAATTTAGTAAAATCAAAGAAACTCATAATGTTTAAGTGGTCTCTTATGTTTTACACAAACACAACCAATAAATGCAGTTTTTCTGATTGAATTCTTGAAAAATATTAATTCTTGTGTTAGACAGCTGCACCTTTAAGCCTGTGTGATTTTTAGCAAGTTTGCAGAGTCGAGCTCGCTCTGTTTATCTTAGTTCTGAGCTGATCTACTCTGGGTATATTAACGCTGCTGATTTTCCTCATAGGATTTCCCACAGGCCTGAAGCACCAGCTCTTCTTTTTTTTTATTCCTTTTTGCAGAGTGTCTTCTCCTGCCTCGCTTACAACCAAACAGCTGCACTGCAGACTCCTCATAACTAGCTACTCCTACCTGCAGGATCTACAGTCTGCTAAGCTCAGCAATAGTCTGTGGATAAAATACAGCGCTCTCCTCTCCGCCCTGCTCCAATATTCAGTATCGGCTATGAAGACATTAAGTCATTAAATTCTTCGGATGCTGACGCAGTGTTGAAACCCAGCGGTTTGAGGTCATAAAATGAAGCCATCTTACAGTGTTATTACTGCTCTGACAACCAAACCCAAACATAATATTTGCTTGGGCGTGCAGCACACAGCGAGAGCTTGACTGACAGTTTCAGGTCTTAATTAATTTCCTGACAGGATTTTTAAACCCTAAGACTCTCACGCTTTTGGGGGTTTTCTCTTAACGCATTAGGAACGGGAAAAATCCCATCGGTTTTAGGGTATAAACTCTAAAAGCTGTTGATAAGCTAATTAAGACCTATGTTTCTGTTTTCTCCTATTTTCCTATTTTCTCCCACTTTGCAATTTCGAGGGCTTACATACTTGGAAACAAACCGTCTGCTGCACCGCACTTTTCCAAATAATTAGCACGGTTTGAGTAAATCTTTGAAACGTGGCGCGTTTTGGGGGTGAAACTCATCTGAGAAGTTCATCGCAGTTCCGCTGAACCCACTAGCCTGCCCGTTCTCGCTGAATCCTTTCTCCTGATTTTAACAGTTAAAAGCAGCGATCACAGTGACAAACTGTAAATTGACTATGAACAAAAAGTCATGGGGCTAGGTAATTCATTGATGATGAACTAAACCAGCATTTAAAATATACATTAACATCATTATAACATCATTATAACAGCTTTAAAATCAGTGTCTCTGTCATTGCTAATTTAAGCTCACAAAGCTGCTTACAGCACTATGTAACTTTGGTGGAGCTGGCAGGTCAGCACTCACAAGAACTGAGTAGCCAGAGTTAAAAAGTCCACTTGATTTTATTACTTTCTGTGACTGCTCTGTGTCCCTCAGCTTGTCCAGAAAAGCATGTCATTTGGGGCTGGCTCAAAATTTAATTATGCTCACCAACTATTTGGAGACTCTCACGCTTTTGGGGGTTTTCTCTTAACGCATTAGGAACAGGAGGAATCCTATCGGTTTTAGGGTATAAATTCTAAAAGTTGTTGATAAGCTAATTAAGACCTATGTTTCTGTTTTCTCCTATCTCCCTATTTTCTCCCACTTAGCAATTTCAAGGGCTTACATACTTGGAAACAAACCGTCTGCTGCACCGCACTTTTCCAAATAATTAGCACGGTTTGAGTAAATCTCTGAAACGTGGCACGTTTTGGGGGTGAAACTCATCTGAGAAGTTCATCGCAGTTCCGCTGAACCCACTAGCCTGCCCGTTCTGGCTGAATATATGGCTCTTTATACGCCAAAGACTATCTGCTATTGTTAGTCTCCAGTTCCCACTGAGGCCTTGCCAGATTGGAGCTCCAAGCTCCGCCTGACAACATGGTGTAAAATCCTATTTGCATTGTATTTGTCCGTGGAATCCTCGAGCCTGTGAGCCACAAAATCACCAGCCAGACCCCTGCCAACCCCTTCATCTTCATCACTTCTATATCTGTCTCTCTCTTTTTTTTACTCTCACTCTCTCTCTCTCTCTCTCTCTCTTTCTCTCTCTTTCTAACACTCACATTCACTCACATATATTTATACTCACAACTCTAAAAAAACTCGAGCGCACACACTTTTCGCGCTCTTTTTCTTCATGAGCTTGCAGGCTCTCTCAAAGAGCCTCACCACCCACCGTCCTTAATCAACACTCCACAGCTACTTGCTTCACAAGTACTCGCACAAGTAATAAAGGGGGCCAGACGCCGCATGTTGATTACCGCACTCAATTTTGCTAGGAGAGTGCTCTAACCTGGCTTAGAGGGATTTCGAGGGCCTCTTTAAGCAGGCTTTAATGATATACCTAACCAAGCAGAGCACCACCCCCCCATATGATAGACACACTCACACACACACAAAAAAAACACACACACACAGCACTTATGCTGCCCTCTCCAACAGTGAGAAGCCCTCTTGAAACCTTGGCTTGTAGTAACCTGTCGGAGCTAGGATGGAATTGAATCCACCTCCCATGGACCCTTTCACAAAACTAAGGGCGTTTTCACACCTGCACTATTTGATTTGGTTAAAACAGACTCTGGTTCGTTTGTACCTTTAGTGCAGTTCGAGTGAGCAGGTGTGAAAACAGTAATCGCACTCATTTTGGTTCGTTTAGGTTTGTGCCTGTGTGAAACCAAACCAAACAAAGGGAGAAACGCTCCAAGTGAATAAATTCATCAACTGATCCGGACCAAAGAAACCAACTACAGGTGTGAAAATACTGAAAGACTGACTACTGAAAGACTACTCTGGCCTATTCTTCATTTACACTTTCTGGAGTAGGCATAGCAGTGGTGAGAAGCTGAGAGAGACAAGACTCTGAGGGGAATTTAAGGGCCTAATGATGTTTCTCCTGCTTCTAACAGTAAATGGCAGCGATCACAGTGACAATCTGTAAATGGACTACTAACAAAAGTCATATGGCTAGGCAATTCATTGATAATGAACTAAACCAGCATTTAAAATATGTGATATAATTGATGTAATCTTGCTTATATCATTCATTAACATTATTTTAACATTATTATAACAAGCTCACAATGCTGCTAACAGCACTATGTTACTTTGATGGAGCTGGCAGGTCAACACTTGTGAGAACTGAGCAGTCCACTTGATTTTATTACTGTCTGTGACTGCTCTGTGTCCCTCAGCTTGCCCAGAAAAGCATGTCATTCGGGGCTGGCTCAAAAATGTAATTATGCTCACCAACCATTTTTGTATTTCACTTCATGTGTAGTCACATGACTCTGGTACATCCAGTTTATGATTGGATACAAAATAAAGAAGTATTCAATCACTAAGTCATCCATCTGAGCAACTAGAACAGCTTATACTGTATAATAATTCATTAACTGTTATTGAGCCAAAACCTTCAATTAATAATGATATTAATTTGAGGTCATACCACCCAGCACTCCTTTTCTTCTTCTCTAAATACTGTATACAAAGGCTGAACAAAAAAAATACTATGAATAATTCAGTCTATCAGCATCATTTTTGATTCATTGTTTTTAAGTTAACAATAGTTCATATCACAGTGAATAAATGCTTATTTATTAAGCTCGTTCAAGCTTAACTAACAACAAAAACACAACAAAGCAAAGTCATTTTTCTCCTTTTTCTTCACAGCACTGACAGATGCTTGTAAAACAATGTCCCGATCTCCATCTAACGTCTTCATTCCTGGCCTCTCTGGAGAAGCAGCCCCGGCCCCCGCTCTGAGCTGCCAGCGAAAACAAATCGTCACAGCGATCGGGCTCGCCAGGCCCCCGCTGTGGGTGGGGATTGGGATATAATGTATTTGAGTAATGAAAGATGACAGAAATTCGGAGCGCTGGGGTGCGTACTCCCTGCAAGGCCCCGGAGAGCAGGTGTCAGGGTGGGGGGACAATGCCCCTAAAACCCCTGGCCCCGAGCGCCGCACAGGCCGGGCTGTCCTAATGAAGGGCCGGAGCTGTAATTGAGTTGCCGCATTAGCCGCTGGCTGACGGGGCAGGTGTTAAAGCAGAGGCGGCGGCGGCGAGCGCGGCGAGTACATCGCACCGGGCGCTTCGGCCCCACGGCTGCAAACGCTGCCGTAGAGGAAGCCATTAGTCACTCATCTCATTACTCCACATTTACAGCCTGCTGCTGCGTGTTTTACTACGTACAGTAAACCCTGGCGTAAACGCACGCCAGCCTTTCTATAAGGCTTTATGGAGGGAGGATCACTCCGCCAGGACTGCCTTTTATTTACTGCCTCGCCTCACAGCTTTGAGTTCGGGCTCTGGAGATTTGGAGGACTTGCTGAAGCTGGTGTGAATTTTCTTTATCGCACTTTTACCTCCTCCCTCTCCCCTGCCTCGCTCCTCACCGCGTCATTATTTCCCCCCTGTTGGATTTGTCGTCTTTTCATTGTTGGGCTGTCTGTCTGCTGGTGAGTCATAGAGGGAAACCGAGAGTCAGGGATGAGAAATTCATAAAAGATGCTCGAACTGAAAAACAACATGCAGAACTCGTTAACCTGCAGAGCTTCATAAACAATTTGTCAGAGTTTGTATCTTTACTTTACTTGCAGAAGAGGAGCACAGTGCAGGCCAGGTTCATATTAGATTTATTTTTGACATTTTATGTATTTTATATACCCATTTGCTACATTAGAAAGCTAATGGAAGTGTAATTGAGATCATATGAAAATAAAAATAAATGATCATGCTCAATTTAAGGGCATAATTATCATATAACTACATATTTCTCTTATAAGTGCAGGTTACAATAAAATTACCTAGCAATTTTTCCTAAAATTAAGCCCTTTTGAGACACTTTTGCTATAAAACATAAAGAGGATTCATCAAAATGAATTTTTTTGTTCTTTGGGCCAAAATGTAAACAAAACAAAAGGCTAAATAATTTTGTCTTGATTTGCTTGTAAAAGACAAAACTACATTTTTTTTTTACAGTAAACTATTTAACCATTCCAGCTGATTGTGATCTGACCACATAATCAAGAAGATCTTAGGTATAAATGATCTATTTTTATCATTCATTAATTTATGTTTTGCCATGTTCCTCCAAATAAATCCTGGTTACCAAGTATTCAGCGCATCTTTAAAAGTACATACCGTATTTTTCGCACTATAAGGAGCACCGAATTATAAGGCGCACTATCAATGAACAGGTCTCGCTGCTGGGTGATGGTGAGGGGTGTTGCTAACTAAGTTAGGTAAGGCTAAGCTAAGTAATAAAAATGTCAAACAGATGGACATCTTTTATTTGGGTGAGTAAAGCACTTCCTTTTATTTACAGTAATCTTAAATTACCGAATTTCTCCACATTAAGGCTGGAGCATTAGCATTAGTCTACAGGCTGATAATACTCCCCTATAAACGGGTAATCAATCAATCAATCAACCTTTATTTTAACTCGGATGTACATTTTCAATGTAGCCGAGCATTTACAAAAACAGGGATTGACATGACAGAGAAAATAAAAGTTAAATTTAATTATTGTAAAATAGCAGTAAATAAAATATAAAAATAGATAAAAAAATAAAAATAAAAAATAATAAAAAAAATAAAATTAATGATTATAATTAAGTATGGTTTAATTGACAAAAAATTAAAATCAAAAGAAATTAAGACTAATACAACAAAAATGGGTTAAAATGAGCTAAAACTTACTTTTAAATAAATGAACTAACAAAAATAAAAGCAATAATAATAATAAAAATAGAATTTAACAATAAAATAAAATCAAAATAAGATGAAAAGCAAAAATACAAACCTATTAAAAATAATAAAAACAACAATATAATAACTATAAGAAAAATAATAATAAAAAATAAATAAAATGAAAATAGTGGTAAATAGCGGTTAGCGGCTAATGCTAATGATACTACAGCCCCGATGCTGCAGAACTAAACTGATACTCCTGTATAACTCTGTACTTCAGTGAAGTGGCTTTACTGCTCCTTACAACCTGACAAGTGATAGTCGTTCATAAGGTACACCGGATTATAAGGCACACCGACGATTTTTGGGAAAATGAAATAATTTTATATGCACCTTATAGTGCAATAGGGAGAGTGGTATTCCTTGGAGTTGCACAAGCCCTCTTTCAAGAAATGAGTAACCCTGTATAAACAGAATGGTATCTATGTAAAATCCACATACTTCTTTCTTGTCCACAAATGCATGTGTACAGCTGTTTATGAGCAGATGCTATTTGTGTTTATAGCAATGATGTGAATTACATATAACTGTAAGGGGAAACCAGCAGTTGCCATGTAGATATACATATATACATATATACATATGTATATTAGTGCTGTCAATCGATTAAAAAAAGGGTAATCTGATTAGTCACATATTCTGTGATTAACTGCAATTAATAGCACCTGTTGTTCTTAAGACACCTGTTTTTATTGTGGATAAATTAAAGAATGAATGAAGTATATGTGATAGCTGGGTCAGATTGAGGCCAGAACATGTTCTCACCACAAGTGAATCGCTCCAGAAGAAAAATAGCATGTTGGGCGGGGGCAGGGCAGATTAATGGGGAAGTCGGGGTCAAACTTGGTGGCTTAATTAATTGCGTAAAAAACATTAACATTTTACTGATTCCAAATGAATCGTGTGCATTAACACTTTAATGCTAATATATCTATATATACACTAATGCTGCTTTAAAATAACGCATGTTAACATTGACCCACTCAGGTTGTATCTTGGTCAAGAGCCTACTTGAAATAAAGAGCCCAAGACAGGAATATCCCCTGAACAGAGGGCTAGTCCATTGCAGAGTGCATGCTAACATAAAAAAAAACTCAAACATGGGTTTATAGGAAAGCACTCTTCACTGCTTTAAATGAAAACATAAACTTTGTTTAGAGCTTCTACCATTTGTGCACGATTTCCTGTAAGTGGCATGACTACAAAATGTTTCAAATGACCCCAAAGGGCATGATCATTTGTAACATGCTAACATACTGAAGGAATCTTTGTATCATTTACTGAAATGTCTGGCAAACTCATGCCAACACGTGTAATTTAATACAGGTCAAAGTAACTAAATCTAAATGTAAACATTAAAATACCTTAAAATAAATATTGTTTGTAAAAATGAAAAAGGCTGTTTCTTTCACCACAATTTGAGTAAGAATTGGAAGACTGGAAGATCATCTTCCAGTCAAAGTGCTGAGGATGCTGATGTTGGACTAAACACTATATATATTCTAGACTTCAGCATCATTAAATGTACTTAAAGTTATGCAGGTAGAGAGAAAAAAAAGATGTGAAATTTTTGAAAAACAATGTAGATGTTAAAACTCCTGTGGAATTTGGTGTAATATATTCAGCACCAGTCAAAAGTTAGGACACACCTTCTCATTCAATATGTTTTCTTTTCTCCTACATTGTAAATGAATTGTACTAAAGTCATCCAGTCTATAAAGTAACATATAAGGGATCATGTAGAAAACTTAAAAGTACTCAGTAAAGCATTTGAGTAACTTTTGATCTTGCGGTTTCTGAGGCTAGTAACTGATTAACTTATCCTGTGCATCAGAGGGAACTCTTGATCTTCCTTTCCTGGGGTGGTCCTGATTAGAGCCAGTTCCATCATAAGATTTTGATGTTTTTGCATGATTTTTAAAATGCTTTAGATTTTTCTTATAGATTGACTGACCTATATTTCTTTACTTTTGAGTTGAGTGGTTCTTGCAATAATGAAGCAATAATACATGAGAGGAAGTGCTATAGCATGGCATATACGTACAGTATATACGACCACAACACAGCAGTGCCAATAATACATGTTATAGCACAAACCTTGAATGTATTATTGCTATTATACCACAGCTCCATTATTGCTCCATTAAAGAGGAGTTAAAGAGGATAAAAAAATATGATCAGTTTGGTTATAAAAACTCTGCGAGTTAAAATAGTTTCATGGCTGCTCTGTTTGGCTTGTAGGTGCCACATCGTTGCTAGGTTACCTGTGGTGTAGTAATACATGGAGAACTTCGGTTGCAGTGCATTACCGGTCGATAACATCACTCATAGAACGCCTCTCAGCCAATCAGATTGCAGGGTCGGAACTAACTGTGGTATAATAACCTTCCTTTTTAGACGTGTCCTCCAGGTTCTGACACTCACCAATCATTTTTTCCAGGCTTACAGGGTAAATATTTATATTTTTGGAACACAAAAGATACTCAGTAGAATTTTTGAGCAAATTAATTTTAATTATGCTTACTCAAGTTTTCATTACTAATTATTTAGCTTTATTTAGGCAACCGGTTTGGTCAAATTATAACCCAATTTATACAGGCTTAACTTAATTCAATTTATACATGCTTACAGTGTAGAAGGTGGCCAAAAATGTGTTATTCTTACTAAACTATCTTAGAACAATTTAAATCTATGTTGTGTCCTGCACTCACCAACTCATCAGTGCTAATTATACCACAGATTTAGCTGCATTTTAGCTTTTGTTGTTTTGCAAATACTATGTTTTCACAAAACCATGATCTCCAAAAACGCTCTCACTTTCCTTTAAGTTCCTCTGAGCACTTGGAATGCTCTACAGCAGAGAGGCACAATAGCTCTTGATTATCTGAGCTGGAGAGTGAAGAGGTATCTAAGGGCTGCCGTAAGCAGAGACAGACGGAGATTGGCCGACATCCAGGTCCATCTAATGAAAGCGTTTGTATTCTAAAGTGCCGGATTATACTATGGTTAACCTTGGGTTTACCAGTACCCTGCAGGCGGACGATAGGACAAGAGGTGAAACAGCAGGAGAACGTACCTCCTGAGAACCAAATGAGAAATAAAAGACGCTGGAGTGGAATACTATTGAACGTCTGAGTAAACAAAATAGCAATGAATGTCTGTCTACTAGGGCTAAATGATAAGACTAAAAACTTAAAAGAAGTTAAAGTATCAGTATTTATTTATTAGTATCAGTATTATTAAAAACATATTACAGTGCCCTCCATAATTATTGGCACCCCTGGTTAAGATGTGTTCTTTAGCTTCTCATAAATTGAGTTTTGTTCAAAATAATATAGGACCACGATGGAAAAAAAGAGTAAAATACAACCTTTAACTCAAGTGAATTTATTCAGTAGGAAAATAATTATTAAGAAATAATTATTTAACATCAAATCATGTGTGCCACAATTATTAGCACCCCTGATGTTAATACTTTGTACAACCCCCTTTTGCCAACAAAACAGCACCTAATCTTCTCCTGTAATGTTTCACAAGATGGGAGAATACAGAAAGAGGGATCTTTGACCATTCCTCTTTGCACATTCTCTCTAAATCATCCAACGACCTGGGTCCTCTCCTCTGCACTCTCCTCTTCAGCTCACCCCACAGGTTTTCAATGGGGTTGAGGTCTGGGGACTGAGATGGCCATGGGAGGAGCTTGATTCTGTGTGCGGTGAACCATTTCTGTGTAGATTTGGCCACATGTTTAGGGTCATTATCTTGCTGAAAGACCCAGTGACGACCCATCTTCAGCTTTCGGGCAGAAGCCACCAGATTTTGTTTTAAAATGTCCTGGTATTTTAGAGCATTCATGATGCCATGCACCCTAACAAGGTTCCCAGGGCCTTTAGAAGAGAAACAGGCCCACAGCATCACTGATCCCCCGCCGTATTTCACAGTGGGCATGAGGTGCTTTTCTGCATACTCAGCTCTTGTGTTACGCCAGACCCACTTAGAGCATTTGTTGCCAAAAAGCTCTATCTTTGTTTCATCTGACCAAAGCACACGGTCCCAGTTGAAGTCCCAGTACCGCTTAGCAAACTCCAAACGTTTGCGTTTATGATTGTGAGTGATGGTTTCTTCCGTGCATGCCTCCCAAACAGCTTGTTGGCATGTAGATAGCGCCTGATGGTTGTTTTGGAGACTTTGTGACCACAAGAAGCTACCATTTGTTGCAATTCTGTAACAGTGAGCTTTGGAGAACTTTTTATTTCTCTTATCATCCTCCTCACTGTGCGTGGTGGAAAAATAAACTTGCGTCCTCGTCCAGGCTTGTTTACCACTGTTCCAGTTGTTTTAAACTTCTTAATAATTCCTCTGACAGTAGATATGGACAGGTTTAGGCGAGTAGCGATTTTCTTGTAGCCATTGCCTGACTTATGAAGATCAACACACATCTGCCTCACTTGAATGGTGTGTTCCTTTGTCTTTCCCATGTTGAAGATAAATGGCCTCTGTGTCACGTCATATTTATACCCCAGGGAAACAGGAAGTTGTGAATTACTAATTAAATGTTCCTACATACTCTGATCAACTTCGTAAACTACTGTAGAAGTGACAGAAATACTTTTATTAAATTTATTTCCTAAGAATTGTTAGGGGTGCCAATAATTGTGGAACAGGTGATTTTATGAAGAATAATTATTTCTTAGTCAGGGATTTTATTTCCCCCTTAAAATTTACTTGAGTTAAAGGTTGGACTTTACTTTTTTTTCTCATCGTGGTCCTATATTATTTTGAACAAAACTCAATTTATGAGAAGCTAAAGAACACATCTTAACCAGGGGTGCCAATAATTATGGAGGGCACTGTATATATTTAAATATTGAATAGCTAACTGTGTATATATGTACTTAATTTGCTCAGTAAACTGCACTAGATTATATATTGTTGGAGATGATAACATAAACATTGTAATGTTACTATGATACTGTGGCAAATACAATTTATTTTAACCCTTGAGCTGCAGTGAATTGTGAAATACTGCTTGGCTACAACTCAGATAATGAACAAACTGTAGGCAGTTTGTTTCAGCCTAAGTGTAACCCTGCCTTCTTATGAAATAGAAGAATCATTAAAAATGAATATATGTGACAAATATATAATGTATATATTTATACAATGTGACAATATGAGCACAGACAAAAACTAACCTTGGAAAGTCATTTTACAAGACAAAAATTATACTGAAAATGGGCTGTTATGCCATTTAAAATGTTGGGGATGGGCAAAGACACACATCATAATGCAACCAGCCAGCAGAGGTGCTAGACCTGTGGTGCCTTCACATTTGAAATATTTGGAGCATTTTCTACAGTCACTGGTTAAAAAAAAAAAAAAAAGTCTTAAGATGGCACCAAGTATGGCTGCTGTGTAGGGAGCTCCCACTTACTTTTGCAGTTTTTTTGTTGTTTGTGTGTTTGTTTGTTTTTTTAACTCTTTTTACACTAAACATTACTGGCATCATCACCTATGACCATATGTCAATATGTCTATATGTGCACCTGTACACCTGTACCTGTGTGACGTGACAATAAAAATCTTGAATCTTGAAAAACACCCACAGAACCTTATTTAATGGTTAATATTTGTTATATGCATTATACAAACCTGTCTCTTCTGATGCAGGCTAATATATTCCTCATATTCCTCATTTCGTCCACTCTCCTGTCAATAAATTATCTTCTAGTAGCCAATCTAATATCTAAAATGACAAGAATACATACAATTTCTCTTCCAGAAGTAATTAAACATTTTATTGTCGGGGTGGAGTTTTGATGGGACACAACAAAAACAATTTTACTAATATTTTATACTAATATAAACATGGGTGCCTATTCTAATCCTGGAGATCGAAAACCCTGGAGATTCCAGATCCAGCACACTTAGCCTAAATATTCAGAAGTTCCTAAACTTCCTTTTTTTTTCCCTGAATCAAGTAGCTTGGATCTGTACTCAGGTTGCAGGCAGGGTTGAGTATCACCACTGATTTGCAGAAGCAATTCAATTCCAGTTTTTTTCAGATCTACAAGATGTACAAGAGACACTCAACTTACCATTATTTAAAGTTAATTGGTACCACTTTAAAATATGACTGCCATTATAAAGGGTTTATGAATGGTTTACAACTAATTTATTAATGGTTACTAATTAGGTTGTAAATGACTTAAAAATCATTAATAATCAGTTATAACACATACGTAGAAAGGGCAACAATGATCCGTTGTTTGCCAAATAGTGAACCCGCAGCCACCTATATTGTTGCCCTTTCTACGTATGTGTTATAACTGATTATTAATGATTTTAAATTTTTAAGGCATTTACAACCTAATTAGTAACCATTAATAAACTAATTGTAAATAATTTATAAACCCTTTATAAAGGTAGTCTTATTTTAAAGTGGTACCAATTAATTAAATTAATACAACAATGTACACGTAATGTAAAAATACACTTGGCCGTGATTATCACGCACTTTCCCACAACTTCAGTGTCAGAAAAGAACTTGAAAAGTTTGGATTGATTTACTTATTTATTTTGAATACTGCTGCTGCATTTAAGGTGGAACGGAAAATTCAGGGACTACCCTTAACTTGTTCACTAAAGGTGTGTGAGACATAAATTTTATATACATGAAAAAAAAAACTTGTTAACTACTCTAGCAGACTTTAGTAACATTGATGGAAATAAAAAAAATCAACCTATTGCTAACATTAGCTTCTCTAAACTCTGAACGAGAGCAATTACGGTGGAATTTAAGGAGGAACAATGGATGGAATAAAAAATGCTGCAAGTGGCTCTCCAGATCTGCAGATGGACGATATTGACACACTGGAAAAATATAGGCTATATTTAAAGATCGGTCTCAGGTTCATATGAATAGATATTGGGTCATTTAAATGAAATCAATTTAATTAAAACACCCCTTGTTGCAGATTGAAAGATCTCCAGAACCAGACTTGAGCATAGCAGGATTTTGGATTTTTTGTTCTATGAATATACTGTACTTCTCATAAGACCTCTCTCTGTCTGGTAATTCTTACCCATCATCCCTTCAGACCTCCCAGCAGAAGCAAATGACAGTTTTAATAAATACTTTAGTTTTTTCTCACTACGTGCAGAAAGACAACCCAGCTCTACTGCTCATCACTCGTGTGAATCTTTGCAGACTGGAACAGCTGGGGAGTTCAGAGCCTTGTTATCATTAAGGTACTGCTTTATTACACCAGAGTGTCCTTTTCATTAGGCATGCGTAACCAAAATATCAGACGCAAAACAGCCTCTGTTCTGCATGTGAGGCTAATTACCTCATTCACTCAGCCATTTGTTGACTTTTCTCATTTACAGTAAAATTCAAATTAGATTCAGATGATTATGCCGGGGTGCACTCAGCCAGCGACTGTATCTACAACTCACATTAACATTCACAACTGACACTGAGCTACATACATTTTCTTTAGTTCTAAGACTCTTCTCTTGTCTGAATCGCAGATTTCTCAAATATGCCTAAAATATTTTATCTCTTAACCACATTTATTGACATTTTATCTCATTGATTAGCCTTGACATCGAATTAGGCACCCTGTAATATTTGTGGTCAGACTGTTTAGGGTCAGTGTCAAAAGGTGAAATTGGTTTCCCAGTATAAGTGATAAGCTTTATGGAGATGCGGAATCTTCCTTTTACCAGCTTGTGTGGTTTAAACCCCCACGCAGCATCATCACTGCCTCAGGAGAAGTTAGATAAAGGGAAGCATGAATAACACATCCTCCTCATTTCAGTGTGCAAACACTGCAGTTGTTACATTTAGTATTAAGAGCATTTTATAGACTCAGGAGCAAAGACAGGAAGAGGTTTTAAATATTGTGGAAAAATATCAGACCAATGTGCCTCAATGTATTGTTTTAAGTTGCAAAGACAGTTTAAACTCTACCATCTACAGCACATAATATCCTGAAAATATTCAGAACATCTGGAGAAATCACTGTGTACAAGGCAAGGTTATTATCAGTAATGTAAATTAACAAAATAATGAAAACTGAAAGTGTAAAAACATTTTCGCTAACAGAAACGATAATTAAAAGAAAAAAAAAACAGTAACTAACTGGAACTGAATTGAGATTTTATAAAACTTACTAAAACAACCTGACATTACAATAAAAATACAATAAAATAAAAAAGCCCTTTTTCCACTCGAGCAGTTTTACAGTGGGAGGCAATGCGCTGCACCTCGTAGTCTGTGGCGTTACGTCTTGTTTACAGTGCTCATGCTAGCCGAGAAATAATGACAGAAAACACTGAGAAAGCTGTAGACTACTCTGTATGGGATTAGAATATGAGCGCGAGGGAGATAAAAGCATGTTTTCTGTAGTGAAACAGGTGATACAGTATGAGAAATAAACTCCACACAGATATAAATCCATTTGAGAAGCAGCATAAGAGCGCTAACTGTGAGAACCTTTACCTGTGAGTAGCTCATACACCAGAACACCCCAAGCGGGAGGATGAACTGATAAATCTCTCTCTCTCTCTCTCACTCACACACACATTCTCTCACTCACACACACTCTAAAAGAGCTGTGTTCACTTTCTGATGTTATATATATGAGGTGCAGTATATTTAGTTCTGCACTGATATGATAAAAAGCTGTATCTGTATCTAGTGCTGGGAGTTTTGGTGAAAATGTGTGAAACCTGTAGAGTTTATTGGGTTTCTGAGTTTGTTTATGTGTTTCTCAGATTGAGCTCTCAGATGTAATGTGTGTTTCATGTTCATGTGTGTCCTATTGGCTATTGTAAGCAGCAGTGTTACATATATTTTTCATAAATTAAGGCTGCTAGCTTGTGGACTGTTACAGTGTTTGTGGACGGTTCTTTCAGTTTCACAGTAACTGAATATTTTTAAAGTGGTTTCGTTCGTTGAGTTTTATTACATAACACCTTTTTGAATCCTGCACCTCACAAATAACCCAAAGTATAAAAAAAACTAAAACTAATACTAGAATGAATAAAAACTAAAAACTAAAATTAAGCACTAATAAATAAAAAAAAATGAATACAAACTAACAAACCCACTCTAAAAACTAATTCAACTTAACTGAATTGGAGGAGAAAATGTGAAAACTAAATAAAATTTAACTATAATTAAAAAATAAAAAGTATTACAACCTTGGTACAAGGGATAAGGCAGACGGTCAATACTGATGAATGCTGGTGATCTTCAGGCCCTCAGCTTTAAAAACAGGCATGATTCTTTACTGCAAATCATTACACAAGTTCTGAAACACTTTCATTAACATTTTTGTGAACACAGATCACAGCATAGTCCATTAATGCAAGCAAATGCAGTTTAAAAAAAGAAAAAAGAAGCCATATTATATTCCAATACATAAATGCTGATGTCTTCTCTGGTCCAAAACTAATCGTGTCGATACAGGACTTCTCCTTTGCTGATTTCCTGGCTCTAACAGACCCTACTAAACCTGACAATTAGCAGGGTAATTGAATCAGGCATGCTCGAACAGGAAAAGCACAAACCTGTGCAGAAATCTCGCCCTCCAGGACAGGGACTGCCCAGCACTAGTTAAGTATCATTGATTTTTTGTGTGCCAATCACTGTACAAAAAAATAATGAATAACTGAAGTAATAAAAATACAAAACCAAAAGAACAATTACAGCAAATTATGTGAAACTAGGGCAGTGTATGCACAAGAACTTGGCAATATGATGCGTGTCACAATATGACAATATGGGTTATGATTCAGTACCACATACAATACATCAAATTTAAGAAGTGATATAATGATGTACTGCAATTGTTTAAATCAAAATGGAAAAAAGAAAATCCTCTGGAATATAATCAAGAGGAAGATGGATGATCACAAGCCATCAAACCAAGCTGAACTGCTTGATTTTTTGCACAAGGAGTGTTGCATGAAATTATCCAAAAGCAGGGTGTAAGACTGGTGGAGGAGAACATGCCAAGATGCATAAAAAACTGTGATTAAAAACCAGGGTTATTCCACCAAATATTGATGATTTCTGAACTCTTAAAACTTTATGAATATGAATTTGTTTTCTTTGCATTATTTGAGGTCTGAAAGCTCTGCATCTTTTTTGTTATTTCAGCCATTTCTTATTTTCTGCAAATAAATGCTCTAAATGACAATATTTTATTTGGAATTTGGGAGAAATGTTGTCTGTAGTTTATAGAATAAAACAAAATCCAAGTTCATTTTACTCAAACATAAACCTATAAATAGTCTCTTAATTCTTTTTTTCCAGAGCTGTATCTTTCAAAATCTGAGTAAAATAAAAGTTTAGTTTTTATCGCAATTATAACAGTGGAATCAGACAACAGAGTAGAACACTACTATCAAGCTGTAAGGATTTAAACACCACAAAAATAGACCACTGTTTGACACCAATATTTACAAGTAAACTAAAATAAATAATTAAAAATTGATGCTGTGTTTTTTTGTTTTTTTTTTAATCAGTACAATATTGTAAAACAAAATATCACAATCCGATAGTACTGTATATTGGCATTTTCTTGAACTCCTTTGTGAAACAAGAGACAACTAGAGAAAGAATAGCTGAAGAATTGCATTCTCAATATATTGTAGAAACAGCAAAATATCTAAATAAAATGTGGTATGTCTCTCAGCTCTCAGCTCCTAAGAGTTTGGAGTTTCTAAATGATTATCTAACTTTCACTGCTCAGAATCTCCTCATCGCACACACAGGCAGAGGTCAGACCTATTGGACGTGGAAGATCGCATCTTTTGTTGACGTCTCAAAGCGAGTCATGTTGGATGTGTTCACGCACAAACAAGCATAATGCAGGCTGAATACAGACAATTACCCTGAGTCTTACCAGAGAGGGACGACAGGCCCCCCACATTAAAAGACGCACCAGTAAAAAACGTCTGGGTTAGATAGACGCTGAATGATCCATCTGCCCGGAGACCACTGACTGTTCAGTCTGGTGTTTCTCAGCTCGGTAAAGTGTGGGTGGCCTGAACAAGACCCACAATTAGTTCCCTTTCTTTCTACTGTAGTGGTGAAGACAACCAGGAGAAAGAGGGTGAATTAGGAGCGGGCTTTGTGTTGCCGGTGGAACGTCTTGTTCCTCGGCAGGCCGTTTTAAAGCCAACAGTCATGCAATATTAACTCCGTTTGCTGTTTTAGAGAGCATGGTTCCACTCAAGGTGGAAAAACATAAAATACTGTAAGGCAGTAAATGTGTGTTGGGGTTGGACGGGCTCTCAGACAGTTATTACAGTGTAGAATTTGTTTCTGCACTGGTCGTGCACGATTGTGTTAGTTGTTTCCCTTCTAAATGTGTGCAAGACTGCTTAATCTATCAAACGCAAGGTCATCCACGATGATCACCACTGATTAAACACGGAGCATCATATATCACGTCAGAATTTAACTGAAAAAAAAAAAAACGCTGAAAAGGAGAACATTTTATTAATAAGTAACTCCAAATAGCATGGGCTGTAATGAAACTTCCTGGATGATCATTAGGATAAAAAATAATGCTTTAAATAATATTTGCAAAAGAGCAACCCCCCACATACACAAACACACAAACACACACACACACACAGCCAATCTCAAGCCTCCTGTCCATAAGCGTCATCAGAGTGGTGTAATTTCCCTTGTGCCCAGCATGTTGATGGACTTGCATCTCATCAGCAGGGCCTGACACAGCTCGGGTGATGAAGACGGAGAGATAATGGCCTTTCAGCGGCTTCCTGCGATTGGCCGGAAAAAGGAGGAGGCATTAAATATGCACCATTGCTGTCTCTCCCCATTGTTTGTGCTCCTGCTTACAGCGGCATCAATTGCGCAGCAGCAGTGAACCATTGCTAACAGGCCAAGGGCTGTATTCTTCACCCAGACAAGTCCCTTTCAGGGCCCCAGAGAGGGGGGAACAAGGTTAGATTGAAAGGTAATGAGCCTATTAATTAAAAGCTTTAGAGAGAGAGAAACAGAGAGAGAGAGAGAGAGAGAGAGAGAGCAGCCTGGTCTAGCGTCCTCACCCCAGTCCTGGCTTCTTTCACTAGCTCTCTTTTTTTTTTTAAGGGGGGAAGTGCAACAGAAACTGTCTCTCTAAGACAATCACAAATACACACTCGCACTTCCTCCAGCCTCCCCTCCTTGGCAGGTGTCACGTTAATCCAGTGCTCAACTTCGATTTTCCTCTAATTTGAATGAATTAATCCTGCATCAGCTGGAATACACACATTATTCTAAAGCAGCCCATCAACAGCTGCTCACAAGACTGGAAAATAGAGCTTGCGATGCTTTCACTGATAAAGCAGCTCTTTCTGAAACCCCTAGCGGAAATGCCAGGACGCCAGTTCGTCCCGTCTCCTCCCCCAGGACCGCAGGACGCTTCGATTTATCCGAGACGAGCGCACGGCGGTGATTGAGAATATGAGGTAATAAAGGGGGAGCCATTGATCAGACCAGGGCAGACTTGACCTTCCGAAATTACAGCCCGAGATACAAAGTGGCTCCATTGATGTCGATGTCCAGACCACATGCGCCATTGATTTTTATTGAGCAGCACCCGCATTGTATTTAAATGACAGACGCCATGCTGGAAAAATTAATTAACAGGACTTAATGGGTTAGTGTTGGCTTGCTGAAATTAGAAAACAGGATATGCGGTCAGAGAGACAAATAGGTACAACTAGGGATGTGTTGTAACAAGGTGGAGGCAGGATGCAAATGCAGGTCTCTTTTTTTTCCATATTATAAAATAATAAACAAAGAACAAACAATAGGGAAGTAATATAAACACAAAGGCTACTAAACTAAAAAGACTATAAAAAAAAGGATAAACCATTGGATTAAAACAAACCAGAAAAATCAGCAAACAAAGAAACGAACCAAAGAAAACAAACCAGAAACGAAACTTACAAAAAACTTAACAAAAAGATATTAAACAAAATACTGGGTCTACACAGGATAGAGTTTACATACAGACAGCCGGTCTAACACAAACAAACACCACGGCAGAGAACACATGAAGGCACATGAAGAGGTAAACAAAACAAGAGAACAGAGAACAGGAGCAGGAAGGACCAAAAAAATAAAAGGAAAGACACGAAACAGACACAGGCTAAAGTGTGATCGCAGGAGGAGGAGATTGTCGGCTTTCCACAACATTATTGGTTAGTCTTAAGCCTGGTCTTATAAACTATATATTTTTTATGGAAAATCTATGAAAATCTCCATTCAAAATGCTTTGTAGTCCAAAATTAGGCTTAATCCTTGTGTAGGAATTGACCCCATATAAGAGATTTGCAATATTGTATAGTACACAAAGATGTCGTCATTATTTTTGAATGTTGTGAACATTAAATATTATATCCTGAAATATTGTGCCATATCACCCACCCTTAATTATCACATCAGGGTACTGCAGTATCTACAGTAACTACAGTATCATTTATTTTACTTTAATCCTGAATATATGGAGATATTTGGAGTGCATTATTATTAGTATCATGACATTCTGGATCATTTAATTTTGTTACATATGTAATGTTTATTTAGTATTTTTTAATAACTCAGTTAGGGGTGTGCCATATTATATTGTATGCAATAATACCATTTAAATTTACTTTTGTTGCAGTAGTGTATTTTTTTAATATATTTTTTGCGTTTTTAATCAGTGTTATTCAGTGTTATCTTCAAGAGTATCGATGTCGTGAAAGTACCATCAAATTTATTTATTTATTTTTTGTGAAGCTCATGCATTTTTTTGTCTACTATCTGATTGCGTATGTGGGCCTTTATAGTCTTTTTAAAGTCTTTAATATTAATTAATACTGTAGTAAATAATACAAATAAATGACAAGTATTAATAAGAATGTGTCTCCAATTTTTGACTGGTACTGTACAGGGGTTGGACAATGAAACTGAAACACCTGGTTTTAGACGACAATCATTTATTGTCCCGACTGACAGTTCTGGTGGAATAAGGTAAGTTGAGGTGCACATTGAATTTTTGGTTTTATATTTTTTGGATACAATCCGGGTTAGCACCCGAACATCCCTTTCAGACAGCTTCCTCTTGCGTCCACAGTTAATCCTGTTGGATGTGGTTCGTCCTTCTTGGTGGTATGCTGACATTACCCTGGATACCGTGGCTCTTGATACATCACACAGACAAAGACTTGCTGTCTTGCTCACAGATGCGCCAGCAAGACGTCAGATGCATCAACAATTTGTCCTCTTTTGAACTTTGGTATGTCACCCATAATGTTGTGTGCATTGCAATATTTTGAGCAAAACTGTGCTCTTACCCTGATAATTAAACATTAAACCTTCACACTCTGCTCTTACTGGTGCAATGTGCAATTAATGAAGATTGGCCACCAGGCTGGTCTAATTAATCCATGAATCCTCCCACATTAAATGACAGGTGTTTCAGTTTCATTGTCCAACCCCTGTTTGTGTGTGTAGATATTACATTTTTGTACAGACTTATTCCAAAGGTAACCAGTCTTTAAGTACTGGGAATAATATCTACATCAGTATCTAGAACAGTAGCTAACCAGACCAACAAATTAGAAAATAATACTTTCTTTACTTCTGCAGGCTTCCAAAGAAAACACTTTTTTTTTTAATGAAAGTTGCTGACAGCTGTTTCTACACTCTGATTTGCCTGCAAGCACCAGTGTAGAAATAATGCGGTGGAAACTAGAGACTCGGTCTGGACCGCTGCCGTCGTTTCATATTGTATTATTGCTCGCCTCACGCTCGGTTGACCAGAGCATCTCCCACTAGGCTTCGGGGTATTTCCCTGTCCCTAAGACACCTTCTGCAGACTTCTCACTGGGCAAAAACGTCTGACCTCCTTCATTTCCTATCGCTGCAGCCAGAAGGCCCATCTGGAGAGAATGCTATCCAAACCATTTCCTCTGCTGATATTGGAATGCCACTTTAATGCCAGCCTTCTTACCACAGGTTCCCCTTTCCTCAGAGCTACGGACCCACCGCTTCCTCTACAATCATGAGAACCAGGCCGCACAAGCGTGATGGTTATTAGAAGAGACGGTGGAACTGCCAATGAGGCGGCTCGGCAAAGCTGGTGGCCTTACTTAACCGACCCTCCTAGAGTTACAACAGAACCCAGTGTCAATATTTTGAGTTTTCAGTGACCTCTTCACCCCAACTCTATACAGCAATGTCATCCCACAGCCTTCCACAGACAGACCACAGACGTGGGAATTTTTTTAATTTGTCCATATTTGTCCAGATGGCAATGTTAATTTTAATTTTAAGCATGTTTATTTCACTGATCGATGACTTTTGTTAACTTTTCGCCACCCTGTTTTGGAAAGAGGAGTGGATAGACAGATAGAGGTCATCTCACGTGTCACACATGTATATAAGCACATAAATTAAGACCAGAATTAGATGGACGCCCCGATGCGACTACCGCTGAGACCCGGAGCGAGGGCAAACAATCAAGATCAATAGTGCTAGACCAAAACTTCTCACTCACCTGACCCCACAATCATCAAACACAGGCCTGGAATCAGCCACTAACACCCTGTTAGCTACGCTGCACTAATACATATTGCACAGATAAGCAAAACAAACATTCGTCTGTAAAAAAAAAAAAATGAAGACACAGGGTAAAGGTTTGGCCATGACCCTTCAATCCCACAAACTAAACATCACTGAAAATCTGTGAATAAAGCTCAAAATACAAACAGAACAAACTTTTGATAAAAAAATAATAAAAAAGAAATCAGACACTGGCATTGTAATATAGAAATATTTAAATAAATATCTAATTATCTAATTGAAATAAATACATCTAAAATAATACCAATTTTTCATGTCAATAAGCTCTTGAACATTAAATCTGGCTACAATCAACTTTTCTCCCTAAATACATTCAATAAATTGGGCAATACCGAGGTCATTAACAATTATTGAGCATATATTTACACAGCAAAAAGTCAAGTGTTGAATGAACTCCCACAAAATTGATTTCAACTCTTTCTCAAAGTTTATACAGTTCCACACTCTTTGGAGTTAAATGGACACTTTCAAAACAGTTTAAAACATTTAACACCTTTCCAGAGGTACTTTTTTTAACTCACATTTGTATTTGTTTGTTCTCAAATTTGGTTTGAAAAATTTCAACTTTTAAAAACTTAAAAATATATAACATAATTTGTTGTGTAAACTCCAAAAAGGTAATCTGGCAACTATGGTGAAAATTACATCAACACAAAAACATTTAATTGATTCATAAAGACACAAGCCTTTTATAATCAAATACTTTTTTCATTAGCAAAATGAATAAAGAGAATTTGAATTAGGTCTCATGAAAATTCCATCGGATACTCTCTACAAGTGCGTTCCCCGCTGTGGGCCTCGGTAGCAAGACCTAATCTTGCTTTACATTCCTGAGGAGAATCATAACAAATGATGTGGTTCCCTGGGTGAAGTTAACTCAGTGTCCTTTGAACCTGCAGCTCGGTTATTTCCGCCAGCCAATGATTTAACCTTGTTTAATATTATTCTGCCTAATCAGCCCACAGACAATAATAAACTCAAAAGATTACAAAAAGCTGTCATAAAGTTAAGGAGCCGTTTGGGAAAGACTGTAAATATACAGAGTGTTCTTCAGTAGAGCGCGTTAGAGCTGTAGAACTGTTAGATAATAAACAGTAATAAAACAATTACAATATGTGATAATAAAACTTACAAATAACCAGAGGTGGAAAAAGTACTGAAAAATTGTAATTAAGTAAAAGTACCTTTACTTTGCTAAAATTCTACTCAAGTAAAAGTAAAAGTACCCATCAAAAAATCAAAAAATAAAAGTAAAAAAGTACTCAATTTAAAATTTACTTTGAGTAAAAGTTACATAGTTACTTTTAATTATTTGATGTAAAAATAAAACAAATAATAAATTAAATAGTTTTAAATGAACTATGACTATTATTCCACATAATAATTTAGTTAATTTATTATTTGTTCAGACTACCCCATAAAACATATTCAAGAAAAAGTGACATAGGTTTCTATGATCCATTTTTTTCTTTACTGTTAAAAAGTTATGGTTATATAGGTGACTATAAACTGTATTTTTTATAGTTTTACAGTTTATTATTTTTTAACTTGCCATTGCTATGCTTTAACTGCTACTTACATGCTTTTTTAACATTTAAGCAGATTGTTTAGTGATAAAAATACTTACCACCACATGCTTTCTCAGGTTTGATGTGGAAGTTTTGCTAACAGCTCTGTCCAGTGGGGCACATTTTGTATCGCATAAAGTCGTTATTGCCTTGTTATTCAACGCACGAGCATCCGTGCGCCGGCGCTTTTTTTTTTTTTAATTCAGACAATTGTTTTTTTTTCCCCAGCATTTCATTTTTCACTCAGTAACAGGGAGTTTTCAAATGATGCAAAGTAAATTACTTGTGTCAAAATGTACTTGAGTAAAAGTAAAATTACCTATTTTAAAAACTACTAAAATTACAAATTACTCATAAAATCTACTCAATTACAGTAACTTGAGTAAATGTAATTCATTACTTTCCACCTCTGCAAATAACACACATAACAGCAGACCTGAACTGAGCTGAAAAAAAGAATAGTACATAGTAAAAATACTATATCACTGAAAGACCTTAGCAGACCTCAGTTAAGCCAAAAACAGTCATTTGACTGGCTTAAAAAAAGTAACCGTTTCAAAATAAAGAAAATAAACACAGTAGCCTTGGTGAGCATTCTTAATTTGTAAATGTCACACTGATTATTTGTGAAAGGAAAACAACCTCCTCCAGATAGCTTTTACACACACAGGCCTCAGTGTGGTTTGGTAGCAGGATGGAAAAACACAGCGAAGGAAAGAAAGAGTGATAAATCGGAGGAAAGCGTACCCAGTTAGGAGAGCAAGTAAAAATGAATCTTTAATTAAATGACGATGAGAGACAATTTGAAATGGTTCCCTTTAACAAATTGACCTACATGTTCATTCAGCACATTCAGAGTGGGCGGGGCTCGCGGAGCACTGAAGAGAAACCATCCATTACTCTCTGGTGTGCTTGAAGCGCCTGCTGACTTATGAGAACTGAATGTAAATTTAAACTTATAGACTTAATCGCTTCCGTTAATGAACAGAGCAAAAACGTTTTTTATTTCTGAGTTACATCATTAAAATCAGTCTTTTAAAAAGAGATACCTCATGGTGCATTGTGATTCACTTTTTCCACTTAGAAAAGGTAGTAGAATCAGTAAAATGCCAACAAAGTAGGTGCCAAAGGAGGTGGTTCCTAAATGATGCAGTTAAAGATGCTGCATATTATGTCAAAACAATACTCTATACTTTATAAAATTATGCCTTATTTTTCCTCACACTTCTTTCATTCAACACTGGCTCAGCAAACAAAATAAAAAAACAACCAGCACAGACAACATTCATGTTCATGCACAAGATAGAGAGAAGCAATGTAGATTTGGCATAAGCTAGAATGGTGAACTACAGGCATTGTCATGGAGAACTGGCCAATAAACAACCAAAACTGTAACAATAGTGCAATATAAAAAAACACTACAATAATAAATGCAATAAATACAAAAGATGAGACAATACGAAGACAGGACACTGCAGTACAGATATGGTATAATAATATGTGCATAGTGAGGATAAGGTGCAGATATATGTAACATAATGTAACATATAGGACATATAGAACATACATGGTTCTATATGCGGTTGCTGAGGTAGACAGAGTTATAGTTCTTATAGAATGAAGCAGCAAATTCATTACATTACATTACATTACATTACATTTGGCAGACGCATTTGTCCAAAGCGACTTACAATAGTGAAGTACAAAAAGAAATAGTTAAGTTAAAGTTAAAGTTAAAGGTAAAAACTTTTAGATAGGGCCTAAATGAAGTCAAAGGGAAATAATGGGATAGAGGAGTGAAGGAGGGGAAGAAAGTTAGAAGTAGTTAGTGTGTTAGAGTTGTTAGGAGAGTAAGTGCCCTTTGAAGAGCTCTGTCTTCAGGAGTCTCTTAAAGATAGCGAGAGATTCTCCTGATCTGGTAGTGGAAGGAAGTTTGTTCCACCATTGGGGAACTCTGTATTCAGCAGCAATTCAGTTCTTGTGTGACTGTGTTGTGTGTGGGGGGGTTCAGCTCTGTCTCTGTGTGTTGAGGAGTCTGACTGCCTGGTGGAAGAAGCTGTTGCAGAGTCTCGCAGTGGAGGCTCAGATGCTCCTGTATCTTCTGCTGTCCGGCATCCGAGCGAAGAGTCTGTGTGAGGAATGGGTGGGGTCGTCCACAATGCTGGTGGCTTTGGTGATGCAGCGTGTGGTGTAGATCTCGGTGATGGAGGGTAGAGACACTCTGAGAGATGATCTTCTCAGCTGTCCTCGCTTTCCGCTGTAGGGTCTTGCAATCCGAGGTTTTGCAGTTCCCAGATGCTTTCTACAGTCCCTCTGTAGAACATGGTGAGGATGGGAGGTGTAAGATGTGCTTTCCTCCGTTTCAGCAGGAAGTAGAGGAGCTGCTGGGCTTTCTTGGTTATGGTGCTGGTGTTGAGAGACCAGGTGAGGTTCTGAACAAAAGCTAAATACAACGTTCATGTCTTCTTTCAGCAAGCGAATAGTGTTGAGAATGTCACTTTTTGTTGGTGCCTCCTGTGAAGCGTCTTTAGCGGAAGTTTCCAGCGTTACCTTGCTAGTATTAGCCATAGATACATTAGCCCAACTGTCTTGTGGAGCCGTTTTCCCTGGTTGTTGGCCAGCCCAGGTAAATTAACGTTGATGTCATGGTTGAATCAACGTTGGATTTGGTGTTGGTTTTAAAAAAACGTTGATATGGCAAAGTTGTTTCATCGACATATGTTCAACATTTAATAAACCATAGCTTACTAAAACTTAAAAGAAATTCTATGGTTAACAGAGTGTTAACAATAAACTTACATCACTGTAGTACTGTAAATCTGAGAATAAATCTGATTCACCATCTGATCTCAAAAACACTTAAACAGTAAAACTAATAGAACATTCCCCCAGATATGATGAAGAATTGGTGTTAAATTATAAAGCAGTCACTGCAAATAAAATGAAAACACTTTTTCACAGTGCCCTTCTAACCCTTCAGAGAAGGGGTGAAAATAAGTGCATGTAAATAATTTTTAATCAGGAAATATATATTATAGATAAGTCTATGGACTTAGTTAAAAAAAAATACTAAATAAAAAACAGCAACTAATTCAAAGCATTAGTTTGTGTTTTTCAGTTGCTACAGGACTCTTATCTGACTGACAGTGGTACTAACCAATCAAAGCTTTTTAAAACGGCTTCTGCTCACGTCTGCATGGACCCTTCTCCTGATTTTAAGAAGGGTGTAGTAATGAGTCAATGAGACAATCTAACCAATCAGATTCATGATTTTTCACTCCGGGGGCGGGGCCATGGCCGTCTAACCCCTTCTCTGCGCTCTGCTGAAGGTGTACGTGCTGATTAGTCTTAAAACGATCCCATCATATATCATAAAAAGCCCTTTTAAAGGCTGTTCTTCAATGTGAAACTAATCCACAATAAAAGGCTGCATGACTGGTGAGTTTTTGTGTGTACTTAATGTTTTGGCTGCTCAGGCATACTGTCGTCATAAAATCTTTTTTTGTTTTACAACATTTTGAGGTTTGTAGCTGTATATGTGGGCTGTTTATGTGTATTAAGTTCATGTAACTCAGTCAAGACAGAGCATATGTAGTTATTGTAATGTATGTCGCTTGATGGGCAGCCAGGGGGACGGTGCTGCGTGTGGGTTGGGGGGGGGGGTTGGAACCCACTATATTCACTGCACGCCACTGCTTTTTCATTCCTCCATCCAACCATTTTTATATTTTGTATGGTGAAAAATGCTAATAAAGTGTATTAAAGTGTAATAAAGTGTAAAATGCTAATTTAAAAGGCAGAAGGTTGAGGACATTATGTTGATTCACATTAAAGTTTCAATGTTTGCACAACCATTTAACATTAAATGTTGATTCAACGTTGGTTATTACTTTAATTATATTAAAACCACATTTCAACGTTGAAGATTTGGCGTTTTTCTGTGTTTTTCGAGGTCCAGCAAAAATGTGCGTATTGAAAATGAGTAAAACTATGTTTACTGGTCACATTTAAGGATTAATTAAAAAAATATTTATGTAGCACTGAGCCTCACATGCACATGCAGCCCCTCACTAAGACCCCATAACCTGAACTCCCAGCTGAAAACAACATACATTCTTATAGCAGGCAAGGGCAATGACACAGGTACATATTGGTGAGACGTTTGAATGGTTGAGGAAGAAATAAAGAATGAGGTTTGGTTTGGTTTGCTTCTCATCAGCAGTTTTAGCAACAGTTTGCTATCCAACAATGTAGCTAATGCTAAACTAGCTGAAGTTTTATGGTATTTAATTGTACCACTAATTATTTTATGGCCACAAAGGTCTAAAAAAATGTTTTCTAGTATAGTGGATTATTGGATTAAATGCAGTGCTGTAGGAATGTGTGTGTTCAAATCTCCAGAATTATATACAGCATCTTTATCCAGGCATGCAATTAAAAGTGTGTTTTGCTCAGAAAAATATCAAACTTGGTGACCTATACATAAACTGCAAATAACATCACTGTGTCACTGTAGTGACTGCAAAACATGGACAAAACAAATGAAAAAAAAAAAAACACAGAAAAAAGAGAACACTCTGGACCGTGGATAATTCAGACCACAATTACTGCTTACCTGTGACATTTCAGCCGACACACACAATTACTGAGGTTACACTCAAACCAAAATTGAATAAACCCACTGCTATCAAGCCTATTATTAGCAATCATTATACACAGCACCTCAGCAATGCTGGGTACACAGATACGTTCCAACTCTAAAAAGTTCACCACTGAATCCGACACGTTTATTTGATTGCAAGTAATGAGGCTGCTGGTGACTGATTACGGAAATCCTCAAATCAAATTAACTCGAACATGGAATCCATCATGCGGAGTGATCAATGCTGGTGATTTCTGTGGTGGATGATGTGTGCGTATACAATGGAAACACTACAGGAAAAGACATTTATACAAAGTAATTTATGTTTACAGTGGAATGCAAATACACAGCTACACAAGTTGTATTCAGGTGTATTCAGTTAAATTTCCGTTAAAAGGATGTATCGAATATATAAGAGTTCTTACAACTTTGTCATATGAGACATTTAGTCAGTGCTTTTAGCTGCAGATATTTCACAATCACTGGAAAATACAATAAGGTATTAAAGGCAACAGTCTCTTAAAACATAAAATAATGTCCTATTTATGGACAATTGCATTAGAAAAAATGTGACCCATCAACAGGAAAAAAAACTTAAAATCCTTATAAAAAAAATAGGAGAATGTGATGTATGAAAACTGGGATTAAAAATCAGGGTTATTCCACCAAATATTGATTTCTGAACTCTAAAAACTTTATGAATATGAACTTGTTTTCTTTGCATTATTTGAGGTCTGAAAGCTCTGCATCTTTTTTTGTCATTTCAGCCATTTCTCATTTTCTGCAAATAAATGCTCTAAATGACAAAATACTTCAATATCAATACATTTTAAATCTTATACAATAGAGATGGGCAATGTGGCCCTAATATAATATAATTATATTTCATTATTTCATTATATTTTATTCTTGGCAATAGAACAAAATGCTAAAAAATATATATTTGTATCATATATAGTACTGCAACAAAATTGATGCTAAAGTTTTATATAGTATACCATTTTATAACATTTAATAGAAACAACAAAAACTTCAAAATCAACCAAGACTCAGATTTTCCCAAATGAACACAGGTGAGGGCAAGAAACACTGAGGAACTCGGGTCACGTGGGAGACACACTCACAGGCACAAGCAGCAGACAGGCACAGAAAAGGTAAATAAACACAGAAACATGAGAACAGACAGGGACCACGTGACAAACATAATAATAATAATAATAATAATAATAATAATAATAATAATAATAATAATAATAATAATAATAATAAAAATAATGTAAAAAATAATGCAATGTAACAAATAACATTACATTATTATTCTACAATATGTAGTTCATATGTAAACAGAAACAATTATGTAAACATAATAATAATAATAATAATAATAATAATAATAATAATAATAATAATAATAATAATAATAATGTAAAAAATAATGCAATATAACAAATAACATTCCATTATTATTCTACAATATGTAGTTCATATGTAAACAGAAACAATTATGTAAAAATACACTGAAAATGTAAACAGCAAAATAAAATAAATGCTTTCATGACAGAATACCGCTTTTATCATGAAGGATTTTTGTTTATTATTTGAAAAATAATAAATATTTATTAAGTGAAAAATATAATAAGGCACAGCCCTATTATACAAAATCAACAGTAGTTAATAATAATGCAATTACAATAATAATATTGCAAGAACACACAAGTTGCAATAGCAGTTAATGAGGATCCAAATAAAACAATAAAACAACACAAGTTACACAAATGGTCAAAATGCTGATACGAAAAAAGTGGATGCCAACCCACTTTTTTATTGTGCAGTATATTAAGTCGGTCAAATACCACCAAGTGTACAAAAATATTGATTATACCTGACATTATAAAAAGCTCTTATAAAAGACATGATAAAAGCTATTGTTCAAAATAGACAATAAATGCAAAAAAAGGAAAAAAACAATTTAAAAATCTTTTATTCTTTATAATATACATGTTGTACTTACAGTAGACACAGTATGACATTTTGTATCTCACTGTGTATCTTATATATACAGCTTGCTGATGATTTCTGATAACATTATACTTTACTAAGGTTTTATCATATCATACTGTTTACTATGTCTGCATTTTCCTTAAGCATATTCAGATATCAGTTTTGACAGCCCTAATTCTGAGTCTAATAAACCTACTTATTTATTACAGGATCATCATTCAAAAACTACTTATATGTGAAGCCAATGTACATTTCAGTTCCTTGATCCATTTTATACTCAGTGTTAAAATTGATCCCAGACCCTTGTTGGTGTATGCAAGCAGTACCTTATTACTGGACCATGTTTTAATTATATGCTTCAAACTCCATTTCCTCATAATGTTTCCATATTCCAGGACATGGCATAATGCATAACAAATGCAAGAGTGGAACTGAACACTGAAACTCTGTTATAGACTCTGAAATGGCGTGAGAACATGATTTCCTCTTTTATAGGCCCAAAAGAATCTGAAAATGGTCCAATCTGCTTGCAGGAAATGTTAAAAAAAACATACACTCAAAATGCACTGAAAAAAACTACGAGTAAAACTTACTTTAAAAAAAGTTTCGCAACATTTTTAGATACATTTAAGTAACTTTAACTTCAACTTATTCAGTAAATAAGAGAACTGAACTTTCAATCAATCATTGCTTTGATTAAGCTTTACTTAATTTATTTTTGCTAAATCAATCATTTCTTTTAGTAACTTTTACTTAATTTCTGCATACAATATTACCTGATTACAAAAAAAATACAAAAAATATTTAATATTTTTTTATATTTTTAGTTAAAACACACATATTACACTGTCTCAACACATGGATGGCATGTAATACATTATTTTTAAAAGCCATCCATGTCTTAAATGTATATATAATTATGCAATAATAATATATTATGTATCATTAATTATTAGTTAGGTAATATTGTATGCAAAAAAGTAAAGGTCACTAAAAGAAACTCTATGTAACATTTAAGTCTTTAAACCAAGTTGAAGTTACTTAAATTTATCTGAAATTAAACTACTTAAAAAAAAAACTTTTCTTTAAGTAAATTTTGCTCATCATTTGTTTCAGTGTGATGTTGTACACCTCTTCTTAGAAATGCATTCCACTCTTTTATGTTGCATCTACTGCTGACACAGACATGCAAATGCACACAGTTTGTCTAGAGCCTGTATAGAATTATTGTCAGTAAAATAAGACTCTCTGAAGCAGATAAACATGACAATTTTGGACTTTATCCAATGCCAGGCATGAGCTAGAGGGGTAAAAAAAAAAGGCACAGAATTGTGCAGCTGTGTTCTCTGGATTTATGGTACTTCATTCAGTCCTTCATCCCAACATCCAACCTGACATTATAAAAGCTCTTGTTCAAAATAGACAGTATCTGCAAATAAACAAATAAATAAGATAAAGTCTTAAAAAAAAAATCCTCGATTTTGGATAAAACAATGAATGTGTAAGTGTCCAGCGCTACCTTGCTAGCGTTAGCCATAGCCACATTAGACCAATTAGGGGTGTGTGCATTTATCAATCAATATATGGTGTGTTTATGGTGTATATTTATCACTCAACTCATGACTCATCTGAGGATCACAGTGTTTTAATAGATTCTCATTGAGACTAATGAGATGATCAACAAAACATTATTTAATAACATAAAATTTGGTAACAATTTACAATACGTGTACATCAATTAACAGTACTCATGACCATAATAAACAGTGTCTCAACTAATTATTAGTTGACACTAGTTAATAATGTTGTAAATCATTGCTAAATTGTAAATGTAATTGTGAGAAAGTCCTATTAATTACTAATGAATGACGATTAGTTAAAGTACTGCATTGATTAATAATGTCTAACCTAGTGTCAATTAATAATTAGTTGAGATATTCTACTGTAAGTACTGTTAAATATTGTTCCCTTAATGTAAAGTGTTTTTGATTTTTTTTTCTTTTCTTATCAATCTTGGTTTATTATCAGCATTGTAGTTAAGTCTTTACAGCAGACTTGGAAGTAGAATCTAGAAAGGATCTGGTTATTATATACAGTGGCTTGCAAAAGTATTCATACCTCTTGAACTATTCCATATTTTGTCACTTTACAACCACTAACATAAATATATTTTTAATTGGAACTGAATGTGAATGTGTGTTAGAATGGCCCAGTAATAAAGTCCAGACCTAAACCCAATCGAGAACTTGTGGCAAGATCTGAAAACTGCTGTTCACAATCGCTCCCCATCTAATCTGACTGAGCTTGAGCTGGTTTGTAAAGAAGAATGGGCAAACATTTCAGTCACTAGATGTATAAAGCTGGTGGAGACATACCCAAGAGACTTGCAGCTGTATTGACTCAGGGGGGCTGAATACTTTTGCACACCACACTTTTCAGTTTTTTATTTGTAAAAATGTTTGAAATCATAATTTTCTTTTCATTTCACAATTGTTTACCACTTTGTTTTGGTCTGTCAAATAAAATTGCAATGAAATAAATTTCTGTTTGTAGTTGTAATGTGACAAAATATAAAAAAGAGTTCTTTCGTAAGCTACTATATATTAATAATAAATATAAATACATTAGTTGTTATTTTCTCCGCTCGGTGGTCATTTCTACAGGCTCCTGAGTCTCAGTGATTCCTCTGGTTATTAAATGAACTATGTCAGCAGGGTTCACAGGCTGATTTTGATTATTCATAATCAACATGATTTGAAATGCTTGTGGAACTCTAACGAGTGGTGGCTGCCTGACTGAAGGTTACGCTGAGACGAGAGTCATAAACTCGAGATGACGTGACCGTGTTTTCACTGGGGGCCTGGATATTCTATACTTTCCTCAGTTTTTCTAAATTAGTCTTAATCAATTCCCATTAGTCTCGGAAAGTGAAGGCCAGCGCACACATGCTCTGATGTGCAACACATTGGAGAGCAGTGCAGAACCAAACCAACAGTTTAGTTATTTTCTGAATAACTACATAAGAAAAATGAAGTGGGCAAGATTAATATTGTCTATACCGTCAAAACTGAGGGCTAGTTTAGGGATAGTTAATATTTGAGTTTAGAGATCCACTTTCCGTATGATATATATGCACTGGTTTGAAGGTCATAGATATAAATTCAATGCATCTCACAAAGCAAAAAAGTACAAATTCTTTTGTTCTAAATTTGAGGTATTAAATAAGAGTTTTTTTCTGCTTTTCCTGGAGTAACTGTCTCTACTGTCTCTGTCAGAATAAAATAAGGGGAAAATAAAAGAACACATGCAGTGTGGAAAGTATTTAAAAAATAATAATAATAATCAATATGGGAAAGTTGGATAGAATTTCTAAATTTCAGTTTTGAATAATTATTAAAGAATTACCCAATACTACTACTTTTTACATAAAGCCAAGTGAGCATTTAAAGCCTAAATGAACAAATATCATTAAAACACTTAAGAGTGCAAAGTAAAGCAGCAAAAAAATCAGCACAATATAACTAAAATGTAAATATTGATTTCTGACGAATGTCATTTAAACATACATAATTGAATGGAAAAAAAATAGACTTCAGCAGTTCACTTGTACAAGATGAAATGAAATTGTTATTTGCTTATCTTCCGTTCAAACACAACTATTGACATATATTAAAAATATATAGAATTAATTAAACTAGTATAAAAAGTAAGAAGTAAAATAAAAAAGCGAATAAATATATTGCTTTACATTTACATTAATGTGGTTTAGCTGGCTATTTTATCCAGAACAAGTTATAAAAGTGCTTTGTCACTCACTCAAAACATCCGAATTATATTTATAAAAAAATACAATTACTTACACTAGTAAAGAAATCACATATATCCATATATGGTTAAATGTTCAAAGGACTAAATTCTGGACCTACTTTTAAGATACAAAAACAGTTTCCTCCATAAAGTGAATTGCAATAATCAGATCACATGGAAATGCCAGGGAAATCCAAACAAACACTGATAAGAAACTACTTCTACTGTATATTATTCCATATTTTTTAATTACCATCTATCCTCCTCTGCATGTGAGACTGAGAGGAGAATTCACAGAGCTGTGCTTCTTCACTGTGTGCTGCAATCATACAGGAGCGACAGGTACTCTGCAATGTAAACCTAAAGAGAGGGACGTTTCCTCCCTCTGAAACATAATGTCACCAATTGTATGCTATAGGACCCCCCACAGAACCTTAATCTAATTCACAGCTGTGAGAAACAGCCCGGCATTGCTAAACAGTGCTGTTACCAGGTATAGCCTCTAAGGGAACGCTCCATTAAAAGCTGACGAAATACTAAGAAAAATCATGTTAGGCCATATGTGCAGACTCATGAATGAATGGAGAGTCAGTAATAATGCAATAGAATGCAATGTCAGACCTGCAGTAACTTACACCTAAAACTGTGCCATTGACAGATTGATATGATTGGATAACAGGACTTCGCTGTGGCCAGTCAGGGCCTCCAATAACTTAACTAAGGAGAGTTAGAAGAACTTGGGTTTAGAGTAAATTTATGCTGAATGGAAATTAAATGGGTACATTAAATGTGCAAATTATGTACAGCGCTGAAAAAAACAAGAGACCACTTAAAATGAGGAGTTTATTTGATTTTACCAAATAAAAAATCTCTCAAACCAAGCTGAACTGCTTGAAGTTTTGAGCCAGTAGTAAAGGCATAAAGTTATCCAAAAGCAGTGTGTAAGACTGGTGGAGGAGAACATACCAAGATGCATGAAAACTGACTCTTAAAACTTTATGAATATGAACCTTATTTGAGGTCTGAAAGCTCTGCATCTTTTTTGTTACTTCAGCCATTTTTCATTTTCTGCAAATAAATGCTCTAAATGACAATATTTTTTATTTGGAATGTGGAAGAAATGTCCGTAGTTTATAGAAAAAAACAACAATGTTCATTTTACATTTTACATATACCTATAAATAGCAAAATCAGAAAAACTGATTCAGAAAAAGAAATGGTCTCCTAATTTTTTTTTTCAGAGCTGTATATACATAAACATATATATACACTGACAAGCCAAAAGACAAGAAGTAGCAGTACCTAATTTGATTGTGAAGTGTAAATCAACGTAAATTGATTATTTTTTTAATGGGACAAGGCAAAAGTCATGGATACTCTGGCTGGTGTGGTGAGGTGGATAACACCAGCGCCTGGCAGTGACCTACAATGAGGGAAGCTGGGGTTTGGGTAACTATGCTGTACTACACCAATAAGAGTCTATTGACAAGACTTCTAACACTATATTGGCCCACAAGTTGCTCTAGATAGGTGTGTCAGCTAAATGCCATGAATGTAAGTTTAAATGTAAATGGATACTACTTCATGTTCAATCACATGTGGTATGTTACTGTATGTATCCCTGAGTGTATGTGTGAAAATTAAAAGTAATGTACATACATACAGTTGCAAGAAACAGTATGTGAACCCTTTGGGATTACTTGGATTTCTGCATAAATTGGTCTTTAAATGTGTTCTGATCTTGATCAAGTCACAACAATAGACAAACACATATGTTTGCATGGTTTTATTGAACATAACATGTTAACATTCACAGAGCAGGGTGGGAAAAGTACCCCCTAGTGAACCCCTAGGCTTATGACTTTTCTAAGAGCTAATTAGATCCTGGATGTGATGAGATGTGTGGGTTAAAGCTGCCCTGTCCTATAAAAATACACACACCAGTTTTGAGTTTGCTGTTCTTATGAAGCACTGATTGTTTGACTATTGTTGTGACTTAGTTAAAGATCAGAACACATTTAATGACCAATTTATGCAGAAATCCAAAAAATTGCTTTTTCTTGCAACTGTATTTGTTGATGTAAGCAAGAACCAAACAATGTTTAAGTAACGCTGAATGATAGTTTCTTATCTAAGAAATGACTCATAGGAAAAATGCAATGAAACAGAAAATACTAAGCAATACTTTACCACTACACGCCTAAAAACTACAGCATCCTGTCAGCTGAAATACCATAGCCTTTCTCATCAAGATAGGATCATTATATGATTATACAAATCCCACCGTGACACAAACAGGAACTGCTAAGAGGCCAGATTACGTTGATATGTCGCCCCTGGAGAAATCCCAGTCATTTTCCAAGTCGTTCAGAGGCCCGCAGATTTTATTTCACTCCTTAGAGTGAAATTAAAGTGAAGAGTCTGATGCGTGAGTCAATCTCCACGTAGAATAATGGAATATTTTAATTTCCGTGTTCGGCTCGTGCTTGTTGTTTTCACACATATTCTCTCTTTAATAAAAAAGTGAGTTTAAATGAGTTTCATTACATTTCCTTCACAAGTATTTCATGCAGGAATCTCTGCGCAATCTCATGCAGGCCTGTGAGCGAGATTAGTGGGTATTCTATAATGATGCTCCTGATCCGTGTCTTAATGGCTGAGATAAGTTTCGGAAGCTCGGGCCACCGGACCTCTGAGGGAGGAGGGCTAAATGGCTTTGCCTTTTGAAGATGATGAGATTGTGGTGGTTAATACTGTTCCTCTAGCCACAGACAAATTGTTTGCAGATGAAAACATCAGAGCTCGAGGAAAGAAAGAGCAGCAGAAGATCAAATATCAGATGTTTAAGACAATAAATGCGAATAATTGTACTTGAACGATACTTAAAGTAGTGAAGTGTTTACCTGCAGTGCCAACATATCAAACTATCTGGATTGTGTACAGTGTTTTCAAATAACATGACCTCAATATGTCTTAGTTCACAAAAAACAATACCGACTCTCTCTCTCACTCTTTCACTCTCTCAAGACTTCGTCAAAGGGGAGATAACTTGTAGTAATATAGACACACAGTATACAGTAAAATCAATACCTCGCACTCAGAGGAAGAAGCGAGCGGCTTCCGCTGTGCCGTGAACTCTGTGAACTTCCCCGAGCATAAAAGCCTGTTCATAAGCATAGGAAAATCCTGGCTTATTATTATTCATATCCAATAAAGATGTCATTTCTAATCATAACATGCACAGCCCATGAGCCGAACACTGCGCCGCGATAAGCTAGGGAAGCCGCGGCGTGCTAATTTAGGTTTGTAACGGCAGATTTGCCGCTTGTTGGCAGTGTTCGTGAGTGCAGAGGAGGGATCAGACTGCAGGCGGAGATGGCAACAGCTCTGTTTGATCTCTCGCAGGGGTTTAGAGCTCTGAGACTAAAAAAAATATATATATGTGTATATACTGCAGAACACTGCAGCCTCCACTGTCATTAAATCAAACGCAAGAGGTATTACAGGAAGAGCCGTTGTAAATAAAGGAGCTACGTACATGTAAACTGCTATTATAAGGGCATAATACTACAATTAAGAACAGCATAATTCAGCATTATTTGTGCTGCATTTTATATTTTCAATAACATTAAAGTAACAACTTTTTAAGCTCCACTGGCTGTAATTAGGAGAGTAGTATAGAGTCTAGGGCCACAACTAACTATTGACTATGTTAGTGGTCAACTAATCTGCTGATTATTTGTTTGATTAGTCGATTAGTCGTGATTATTTCTACTTCCTACTGGTGAGAAAAGCTAAAAATGTAGACCCCAGGACGAATTTTGCAGTATATTTTGATAGTTTGATGTACGTATATTAAACTTAAAATGACATATATAAAGTATATTATAGAAAACATTCACACAGGTTGGATTTTATTTTCTGAAGATTCTAGAATACTTGTATGTATTTTTTTACTTTTTTCTAGTAAAAAAATAATTGTTTGTCTGAGAAAATAATGTTTTTTTTTATTGAAGTCTGTAGTTACTGAAATTGGATTGGACTGAGTACAGTATCTTCCTAACACTTGGCCAGCTAACGTTAGTTTAACTAATGTTAGTGATGTTAATGAAGGAGTGAAGCCTGTTTAAACTCACCTCAGCAGCTCTCTGCAGTAATTTATCTCACCACGGGTAATAGAGTTAATATAGAAGTCAGTATTTAAACTGTTCAGAACTAGTAAAGACAGACTGTAGAGTATTTTTGTGGGTTTAAATGTGTTTGTTTGTGTTTAATGGACACAGTGCTGCTATGACACTGGATGCGCGTCTCTACCGCTCTTTCACAGGTTGCAAGTGCCACCCACACCGAAACCTCATTGGCCAGCTCAGCATGAGGAGAGGCCAATCAGGATGCTCAGGATTTGTCACTCTCTCACTATATGTGTGTGTGTCTTCCTTTCTCACCCTTTTTTTTCTCTCACGTGTGCGCTCTCTCTCTCTTGCTCCATCACACATTAACGACTCGTCAACAATGAAATTCTGCGAAGACATTTTGTTTACAGTCAACGTTGACGATTACACTGACTAATTATTGCAGCCCTACTAGAGTCTGTAACGCGGGACCAAACGGGAGGCGGACGTAAAAGCGGGTAAGACAAGATTTATTAAACAAATAAGCAAATAAACAAGTAAACATAGAACAGAGAAGCAAACCAAAACAAGCGAGGGGTAACAATAACAAACGAGAGATAAACTAACAAACAAACAGGAAGAACAACAAAAGCAAAGCTAGACTGATAATAACTAAACAGGGCAGAGGATATACACGAGGATAAATACGTAAACAAAGTAAACAAAGAAACAAACAGGAAAATAAACGTAACTAGAAATAACGTGATCGATAAATAAACAAGAGCGAGTAAATAAGAAAACAATGACGTGGAGAAAGCAATAACGTGACGGGACAGACAACGGGGAAGGTGCAAAGACCGACCGAGACAAAGTGGCAGAGGAGGACTATTTATAGTAACATGTAAAACACAAGAATAGGAAACACCTGGGGAAGGGGCGGAGCTACAAAGAAACAGGTGGAAAAGTACTGAGACGGGAGACACAGGGGAGCACAGGTCACGTGGGGAAGACACACAGAGACACGAGACGAGGCCAAGACGTGACAGAGTCACTGTCTTTGATACCCCGGGTTCATCACACTGTAAATTTAGTGAAGTTTGCAGGACACTGCTCATAAGAACGATGTAAAGCTAAAATTGGTTTCCATTCCTGTTATATATACTGTAGCTTTGGGGAAAAAAAATAAGAGACCACTTAGGATTTTCTTTGATTTTACCAAATTGAAAACCTCTGGAATATAATCAAGAGAAAGATGGATGATCACAAGCCATCAAACCAAACTGACCTGCTTGAGTTCTTGTACCAGGAGTGATGTAAAGTTATCCAAAAGCAGTGTGTAAGACTGGTGGAGAAGAACATTATTAATAAGAACTTGTTTTCTTGCATTATTTAAGGTCTGAAAGCTCTGCATCATTTTTGTTATTTTAGGCATTTCTCATTTTCTGCAAATAAATGCTCTAAATGACAATATTTTTTTGGGGGAATTTGGGAGAAATGTTGTCCGTAGTTTTTAAAAACGGATTCAGAAACTGAAGTGGTCTCCTAATTTTATTTTCTCTTAAATTTAGATGTCTCTCCTCCAACTCAGTCCACATGCATCTTCCACTGTCTGTAACAGTGCTGTTTACCCCAGCTTGTCCAGAAAACGTGTCCTTTAGTGGCGTCTCAAAACACAAATGTTACTTATAACTATACAAAATTGGAAGGGGTGCCAAGGAGTAAGAAATGAGAATTAATTTTAAAGCAACATGTTTACCTTTTATGCTAAAAGAACACAGTCAACAGTTAATTCCAAGCCAAATGAAAGTTGCACGAACTGTTCAGTGTTCACTTATATCCAGTTTTGGATATAAATACTACATAAAATGTGTTTTTTGCATGTTTTATGATGAATAAAATCAGATTTAGGCCACTTTTACCTGCCTTTTGAGCATAGCAGTTAAATGGAGCAGTTTTTGTACTCAATTGCTCTTTTTAAGTATTATTTTTAATATATGTACTTATTTTAATGATTTTGTGCATCATGGTCACATGATGTTATCAGTATATCTAGTGCAATGAATGCCTACATGTTTCATTATGAAAAGAGTTCTGTTTAACAAGATTAAGCACATTAAAGTCGTTGTACTGATGTACTGATTGTTTTCTTATAGTGTATTTTATTGGCTTTTTACATATTACATAACTATTTGTTATTGCCTCGTTGCTGTTTGGACCACACACAAGGACTCAGGTCGCAGATTGAAATCTTCATTAAGTAGCAGAATTGGAGCTGCTGCTTCTGCGGTCCTCTGTGGTCCTGCCTCAGGGCAGGAAAAATAAGCACTCGCCTCATGATGGAGTAATATTCTGCAGATCCCCCAACAGAGGAAATCTGAATTCTCTCAGCTTCAGTCTTATATATATATAGAATAAGCAAAGCAGTACAGTTACATCATCAGATTCATACCCCCACCATGACACCATCCTCCAGAGAAGCTCCAAAAAAGATCCTTCAGAGATCCTCCAGAGGTCCTGCAGGCCTGCATGATAAGCCCTCAAAGGCAAATGCAATCTATATGCAAATATAAGAGAAAAATAGGGAAATAAACAGTTTATAATGCTGTCATAGTTAGGTACATTGTTACATAGTAAACTCCATTGCTGGAAGGCCGGTATTTGGTCAATTTGTGCTACCTTGTCAAAATGTGCTAACATGATGTATATTTATAGATAAAGATGCCTAGATATAATAGTATATAAGATATTTTGATAGGCTAAAAGCCTCTTATCACATTAAGGTAAAGACAGACTGTTTTAATGGCCTAAATGCTTGTATCAGAGCAAATATGAGACCTTTTTAAAGATTTTTTACTTTAATAAAGACGAAATTTGGACTACTTTCACAATAACAGAATGGCAAAACACACACCACCACCATTATATGGTTTAGAGACTTCACAGTCAGCTAGTGATTTCTGTATTTCTGACAAACACACAGCTCTGGAAAACATAAGAGACCACTTAAAAATGATGAGTTTCTTTAATTTGACCAAATTGAAAACCTCTGTAATATAACCAGAAGTGGCATAATGTAATCCAAAAGCAGTGTGTAAGACTGGTGGAGGAGAACATGCCAAGATTCATTTAAAAAACTGTGATAAAAAACAGGGTTATCCACCAAATATTGATTTCTGAACTCTTAAAACTTGTTTATTTGCATTATTTGAGGTCTGAAAGCTCTGCAGCTTTTTTGTTATTCATCATTTTCTGCAAAAAAATGTTCTAAATAACAATATTTTGATTTGGAATTTGGGAGAAATGTTGTCCGTTGTTTATAGAATAAAACAACATGTTCATTTTATTCAAACATATACCTATAAATAGCAAAATCAGAGAAACTAATTTAGAAACTGAAGTGGTCTCTTATTTTTTTCCAGAGCTGTACATTATATTTGTACACTAAAAATGGGGTCCAAAAAGCAAAACTGGGGTTATCGAACTTTGATGCCTACAGGAGTAAGAATTAGCGTTCCTAAAAATATCAACCTTCAAAGCCAATAACAACGCCATCGGTTCTGCTTAGATCAGTCTGCTGTTAAATTAGTAAGCTAACTTGCATATTAAAATTTTCAATTGTGAAATGCAATGGGCAAAAATAAAACTATTTTATTTTTGGAGATGTCATATTTTGTGTTGTTATGAAATAAGAAAATGTTGGGAGGCAGAACATGCCTAAAGCCCCTCCTCCAAATCTAACTCGTTATGAATATTATCTACCTTGCTACGAGTCTTCACAACACTCCATTGCCTTGTCTTCTACCTATAACTGAGTTCCTGAGTCTTCTGGGTGGCTGGTTTCCTAAGACAAGTAGAAGCTGCCTGAAATCCAGCCCAAAATAATCACTCACTGATGGCACATTGTGAATTAGCAAATAAGACCTTTGGGGGATGGATTTAAAACATTTTAAAGACAAATTAAGGCTTTTTTTTAGATACCAAGAGACCTATCGTAAACCCAGCACAAGGCACGTTGTGATGTTCTTTGTTACCTTACACCCCATTCACAGTCTATTTTTCGAGTTTAGGAATAAATCTACACTGATGGGTGTGGTGGTCTAAAAATGAGAAGTGTTCAGGTACATTTCTGCCATGTTTTTATCTTTGTGGCAGAAAACACAGATGCGCCATTGACCGAATTAAACCCTTCACCCGTTCATTCCTATCATAGCTACGCAGGTGGGCCGTGTGTGAGGCATGCGCTCAGAGCGCTTACACCCACACTCTTTACACACACAAATACACGGACACACTGCAGCACACAAATTCATTTTTTAAACAGAATACACAATAAAACAATTTTCTCGTTAATTACCTGCTGCTGCACCTTCACAATGTGAACAAACGGATCAGTTTCCTCTGCTGAGACATGCAGGCTGCTGCGCTGTTAAGATACCAATGCGCCAAAGTCAGAGCGCACCTGCTCTTAAAGGGAACGGCAAGTGACACACTGATTAATTTATTTCCTGTTACGCCCAAAATACACCCATGATTAAATAAGAACATATGTTCATGCCTTTTACGCATTTTGAGCTGCACAAGGTATGCTTCTTGCATCCTAACAATACCACACTGACACTTTGTAAATCCAGCTGTACGATGCGTGGTTGACAGCTCGCCTATTTGTTACGACTTGTTACGGATTTTTTTTTTTTTTGCAGATCTTTGGAGATATCCTGTTTCTGTTTTGTTTTTTCATTTTAAAAAACATCTTAAATTTCTCTAACACTAAGCCAATGATAACTAAAGCTAAAATTAAGGAAAAAATTAACCTGAGAAAATAATCTTTAAAAAAATTACTTTTAAAATTACAAATCGATACACAACTCAACAAAACAAGAACTTCCCAAACTCCTCAAACACAGCTAATTCAAAACGGCAGCCACTGTAATTATCATGCTTAGTTGGTGTATTAGGAGCAGAGAAATTCCCTAAATTCAGTTCAACATCCCTAGCCTAGACAGTTAGACAGTTCTGTCAGTTGGTTTCATGTTGCATATTAGTGTATGGATTCCATGATTATAAGTTAGCATTTTCTGTCAATAAAGGACTTCACAGATAAGCTTAAGTACTATTTCTCTTGTTCTCATAAAAAAGTGCACCTTAATGTAAAGCTTTTTTCTTATTTGTTCCTCTAAGTTAAATTTAATTAAATCTCATATTACCAGATCCTTTCATAATGACTTTACAATGTGATTTTACAGTGTGATCTGTCCCACACAACCTGAAATGATCCACCTGGATAAAGGATAGATAGAGCAAATACACACAGCAGAAGCAGCAGCAGAGGGATGTTTGCAGCCCGTAGCCACACCGCAGCACCGGGAATAACGCAACACAACTGAACAAACACGCGGACTGTTGATCCAGCGTGTCAGAGATGGAGGGCTCTGGGACTGGCCAAACTTGTCTATAATTGAGGAAATTAGAAACTGCAATGGGGCCTGGCGTGTAGTTACCAGAGTCAACACGACTACGGCTCACTCCAGCTAATTGAGGTGTTTACGGTAACGGGGCGAAATCACTATTGACATTTCTAAAGTGACGGAGATGGATGACCAGAGCGGCTGAGCCAGAGCTTAAATCTCACTGATAAAAGCTGGCTTCAAACGGATTTCAGAGGAGAAAGGAACGATCAAAAACTTGGACTTGGATTTGTCCTCTTTGTCCTGGGAAGCAGCACAAATCAGCCAGGGAATAAGAGAACGTAAAAAAAAGTGGCTTTGAGGGCATTTAGCTGCCGACAGACCCTGAGGTTCCTAGCGGCGCCACGTGCATCCACAGACAGTCCTCAAAGGAACGCAAAGCCAGGGAGAGAGAGAAAACGACTCGACTTGACAAATACAGAAAGGAGAGCGCAAATGATATGCAAGGTGCAGGAGATTAATCACGCCCTGGGCATCTCTCTCTCTCTCTGCTCTCTGTTGGTGGCCTCCGCTTAGTTCTACAGCTAATTGGAACAAAACGCTCCCTTGTATCCTCTGCCCAGGTAATTGAAGGGAAAGCACTTTTACAGTGGCAGCGCCTGAAGTCACAACACCGCTCAGGCGATAGTACACTTCCTGCTGTGACACATTAGCAAGATCTTGTTGGCTGAGTTTGATTCAATGAACATTTGTAGGACCTGTAACGTTTGTAAGGTGATGACATGAGAATTAAAGTAATGAGAAATCAAACCTTAGCATGGATTTAATATCTGGACTAAAGCACAGATAATATTAACAGAGCTGGTTAATATACAAGGAGACTCCCAGGAGATCAATCTCCAAACACAAGCATTAGAAATCTGCCTTTTATACATATTTTAGACATATTCGGTCTCTTTGCAGCTTCTGCCAGAGTTGCTGTATGTTAGTGTGTAAAGAATGAACCAGTAGTCCTTGTAGAACTGTTAGAACTAAAGGTCGGAAAGCAGGTCGCAGTTCTCGCGAGCGTTGGTCGCGGCCGCCTCGGAACACTTACAGAGTCTGGTTTGAGCTCAGAGGAGCCCGGCACAGACACGAGAGCACTGCTATTCCTCCTATTACACCTCAATGCAGCACTGCAGTGAGTTTCAAGCTGTAATTTTACTTCTTTAAAAAGATCAAAAATCAAGGAAAAATCCTACCTAGTGCTGCTTTAAGTAACGTGACTAACACAATACCTTTCCTGCTGTTTTCATTTTTTAATGAAATAAATCAATTCAATATTTTTGTTAAGGTTTTAAAGAGAGTTGTGCTGGAATGAAAATCTGTGCTGATATCGTATCCAAAATTCTTCTACAAATAGCACTCCCTTATCTAATAGTGGCATTTCTTTATCTAACACTTATCATTTTTTTTATCTTTTGCACCGAAATCACTGAAAAGTTCACAGAGTTCAATGTATCATTAATACGTTAAAAATGGAGCCTCACATCTCTGTGAACTTTAGCTGAACTCCTTCTTGTACTTTCAGAATTGTGCTGCTAATTGCACTAGACTTTCTTTTAATTAAGCAACGTAATCCTATTACAACTTCAAAAACTGTGCGATTAATTTTGCATCTCCACTTTGCCTCTCAAACACGAGCACAGAATTTTTTTTCTCCTTTCTCCTGCAAATATGATTTCCTATTCCCTCAGAGGAGTCATGTTAATGTTCATTCAGTTCTGCTGGTCTCCGCCATGTCTGGGATTCAGTACTGTCGTCCAAAGGTATGTCACATAACCATCACTGCTCCAATTAAAATATGAGATCAACTCGCTCATAACTTTACCAGCGAGCTCTCAAAGGAACCAAGCGTGGACCATTAAGACCATGGAAATATCAGAGGACAGACTTTAAAGACAGTCTATAAAGAAGTTCTCGGGGTAGCTGAGGAGAATACTGGGGTTGAGTGCATACTTGATGTGAAAAGACTCCAAATCTGATTGAGCTCTAGCTTCTCAATAAACACGTTGGCTGTGTTCGGGAATGATTCACACAAAAACATACTCAGTATTCATTATATATCATTAGCTATGTGTGGAACAGACCAGTGGACGACCAAAGTCTTTTCGGATTCTACATTAAGAAATACATACATTGCCTCCCCACCAAAAAAAGTCACACGCTCTAATATTTGGTTGGACTGCTTTTAGTTTTGATTGCAGCACTCATTCTCTGTGGCATTGTTTCAATAAGCTTCTGTAATGTCACAAGATTTATTTCAATCCAGTGTTGCATTAATTTTTCACCAAGATCTTGCAGCAGCATTGATGATGGTAGAGTCTGACAGCTGCACAAAGTCTTCTCCATACAGCACATCCCAAAGATTCTCAATGAGGTTAAGGTCTGGACTCTGTGGTGAACAATCCATGTGTGAAAATGATGATTTCATGCTCCCATAAATCCTGACATTGTCATCTTGGAATATTCCTGTGATCATGAGGGAAGAAAAATCCATATTCAGAAAAATCATATTTAGGTAGTCAGCTGACCTTATTCTTTCAGCACATACTGTTGCTGAACCTAGACCTGACCAACGGCAGCAACCTCAGATCATTTGATTAGTTAATTTTTTTGATCAGTCAGTGTATTAGAACTGTTATTTATTTAAATAAAATTGGCATATACTTGAATTTAGTCACTGTCTAATAAAAAATGTATTTTGTATTTCCATTTTTTTTGTTGGCATAATGTTTTTTACATTGTGTCAAAACTGTGTCCTGAAGAAATGACCAATACAACATAACATTTTGAAACTAACTCTGCTCTGGAGGCTTTGTTTTCTCATATCATCTGGAGCATACTGGAACATAACACTATATTCTGCAATGAATTATGGGTGTGCCCTAGTGAACTATATGGGGAGTGAAATGAGTCACTTCAAACAACTCTATAAACAAATCGTTTGACAAGATCAAGCAACTATTACATCATTCATTTAAAGATTACATATATTATAGCAAAAAATATTTGGACACACCGTCGTTCTTTGTTTCTTCCAAAATAAAGAGTATCAAAAAGAGATTATCTTGATTTGTTGTGGTAAATATCTCTTTCTACCAGATTCTGAAGCATTACTGTAAGGATTTGTTTGCATTAAGTATCAAGAGCCTTAGTGAGTTCAAGACGCTGGATGATCACCACCCTACACCACAATACGGTTCCACTGCTACACAGATCAATAGTCCTCTAGCCAATGCCCAGCGTTAGGCCTTTATCTCTTATTCTACTGACAAGACTTCTCCATAAGGAACAGACAATATGTTAGGACGCCTTTGCAACACATGTGCATTTGTTACAAGGAGTGGCCACAAGTGTTTGGACTTATGGTGCAATTATAAGAAACAGAGTAGCAAAAACAAGAATAAAGAAAAGTTTAATAAACTGTAATACCATAAATAAAGAAAAGATAAGATGAAACGTCTAGAATGGCCTGAAATGAGCCCCAATAAGATGATTTGAGCACAGTCATTGTTTTATTGCCTACAATCGATTCATTTAGTCATTTACAGCCTTGTGCACCACAAACATACATAAAATGATCAGTAACATGCAAAATAAAAGTCATCAATTAATACAGTGGTTACAGGTTGTATCTGTTCTATATATCATTATTTGATTAGATAAATTAATCATAAGTGAATTTGGCCTTATCTTAAAAAGTGGTGCTTGATAGTAATAATAATAAAAAAAAACAACAGAAAAACTTTGCAAAACATGAGGTTTGTGTTTTATTGGGTGGGTACAGTAGCACTTATTATCCACAAAGGGGACCTAACCAATTTGTTATATATTCAATTTTTATAAATGTTTCAGTAAATCAAAAGTCTATAACAAGTATCCAATATGTCCCTTATGCACAGTTAATCTTTGTTCTATTTTACTGAATGTGTTTTTTTTTTTGTTAACAAGCAGCTACTGCAGATGCTATCATTTATATATATATATATAGGTTAGTTGCATTTCAGATGCACAAATGTAATAGCTGACCAGTCCTGGATTGCATGTCGTTTAGCCTGTGACGGCTGCTCTGCCGTGCTGTATTGCGGCTCTGATAAGCTGCGGTTTGCATTCCTGGTGGCAGTCCTTGACTGGAGCCGGATGATTCAGTGGGCTGTCAGTCTGCGTGAGATAGAGGCTGGCCTTGTGGCCGGAGTTCATAGGGCCTGTCTGATCTGTCTCCTTTTCACCAGGACCAGAACACGAGGGCTGCTGACTCATCTAGCACTTGCTCTATTAAACAGTGACCCCTGCATTAGCATCGCATTGAAAGCGGCTGGACCGGCAGCGTGGAAAACTAGTTTATTCTCCTCTTTAAGCGAAGTTTTCAAACACAATTGCTCCAGCTATTCTAGGGCTGAATTGAGATACGAGCGTCTACGCGTTTTATATGAGACTTGGCAGCGGGTTACATCAGCCCTTTCGCAGACTTTGGCTGTTACCATAATGAAAAAGCCGCCTTTGTTCGGGGAGCAGGTCAGTTCCTTTTATTCGATCAAATTCTACTCCTAAACTGATCTGAATTTAATGACCTTCGCTCAGCAGTGTCTTGACACACGCCGGTGGCGGCCCGTTTGTGTGTGTGCGCTTGTGGGGCGAGTGTGTGTGCGTCCGCATGCCGACAGTGTGAAGAGTGAGGAGTGTTTTAGCCCTGCATACAGTACACTCATTAATCTGCCATCCACAAAGCAATCAAAGGCAAGAGGATTAAACGGCGCCGCGGCCGTACAGCAGCAACAGCAGTGCAGAGGAAGTGCAACTCCCAGGCCTGTTTTAAAGGCAGCCGGAGTTTTCGCTCTTTCCGAGTCGGTTAGAAGTCTGTTAATTGGTGGATGTTGATAATTACCTCACACAAAGGAAGTGAGAAGCATGCCTGGACTCCAGGCCATAAACACAGTTTTTTAGAGCTGCATGTGCCTTTGATAAAAGTTAACAATCAGACAGCAAAATACTTCAAAGTCCCGGCCTTTTTTTTTTTTTTTTAAGGATGAATCTCTCCTTTTTTGGGGGCGTAATTATGCAGACACACTTTTTTTTTCAGCTCCTGCTTATATTATATATCCTCTTCACTGTCCCCAACTTCACCTTTCAGTTTGTTATTCTCTCATCCTCTCATCCTCCTCACAGGCTACCTTTAATCCAAGCCACTGTCAGATTTAAACGCTCCATTCAGAGCGAGGCATTCAGCAGTGCCAGACAGAGTGGGAACGGGCGAGATAAAGCGGCGCGCGGCGTTGAGAAATGCCTCGGTTTGCTCCGTGGATTACAAACACTGTATCTCCATCCCTCTTTAATTAACACGCCGCCTTTTATCAGGGTGATCACGAGTTCGCTGCAGTAAAGGTCTCCTTTGATAAACAGTGCAGGCGCAGCACGTGGACGCCAACAACTGCGGAGGAGCCCTCGGCAACTCTGAGTGCAGCCGGTTGAACGAGTTGAAACTCTTACCTGATGATGGGCTGCTACCACTTCACTTCTTTCTCTCCTCGTTGATGTTCATGTTGATGATGTTGTTGTTGTTGCTGTTGTGCTTTCATTCAACGGAAATGACTCCTGACAGGCAACAATATGGCACTGAAACAAAAGCTCCACAATAAAAAAAAGAAACAGGCGCCAAAAAATGCTTCCAGTCTGCCAGGTTCGCTGGAGTTGAGCACCACAAGGGAGCTACTGTCTAACTGTACGCTCTGTGAAGTCATTACAGAGCTTACTGTTATCGTATATTTTCATAGGTACGCGTTATTATTCCAAGGTCTGTGGCCTCAGAAATGATTGTAAGGCCAATTTGCTGTTGAGAGCCCACCCCCGGAGTCACCTGTAAACATTTCAATTGCTCTGGCTCCTTTATATGGGCTTTGTTACTTTATATTCAGGGGCTTAATCACTTCAAATCAGTTTACTGGCACATTTGCCCTGAGCTGTAAAGACTGGAAAATGGAGATCACAGGAGCTGGGCTTGCGGCCGGCGTGTTACCGCCGAACATCAGAATCGCTGGTCCGAGTTATTTTTCCCTTTTGTTGACTTTAGTTTCTGCAGAGGCAAGTCTGGCCAAACCATCAGGAATACCAATACGCCAAGAGAAAGAACAGATATTGATTATCCAGTGGAGGAATGTTGGCAGTGCTGGACGTGGTGGAGAGCGCTGGCCCCAGCCTGAGAATTTCAGGGTTTGTTTCCTGAGTCCTGTCCAAGGCCATCCTGGATTTCAATCCTGGGGAGAATCCGCAACGGCCAAACTCCAAAACTCCGGCCAAGTTCTTTCAGTCAAGCCATCACGAAGAGCATTTCACTGATTTGGGGAGTAGCTGAGGAAAGCATGATTTCTAGGTCAGACATCATCATTTCCATCTAGCCACATTAAGAGCCATCAGCTGACCCACGCCAGAATATTCTGTCTGTGTAATCAAGGCTGTCAGTCCCCAGGACGGCCCTCCTTCAGGAACCAAGAGTTTCCCCGGCTCTCCAACAGATGCCAGGCTAGCAGCAGCTGCCTATTCGGAGAGAACAGCAGAGCCGAGAAAGAAGGAAGTGACAGCCAGCTTTGATTCCTCACTCTGATACACCAGGGCTGATGTGCCACCCCACTCCAAAGGTGGCACTGGCAGATGGGCTGCAGTGAGTGTGAAAAGGGTGTGTGATAGAGAGAGACTATACTTGGAAAGTCTGATAATTACATGCTGTCATCTTACAATCAGCATCAGCATCGCTCCAGACTGGCTAGGAGCCGTCATCAGAACTGAAAGGGAGAAAATTCCCTTCAATTCCTGAATTGTTGCTATTCATGAAAAATTCTGATTCAGCACATGGTAGGTAAGCTTATTTTAGATCCCGAGAAGCTTTTAGAGTGACAAATCCCTCTTGAATAGGACAGAATCCTATTTTAATATTATACCAATATCTAAAACTTTAACTTTATAGTAGAAGAAAGCAGAAACTTTTATTTTTCAATGTACGATAATATAGGCATTTTTCCCGTGAGAAAATTCATGGATAGTTTTATTTTGGAACTTTCTCAGTAGTTACCGCACTGGAATCCCACGCTGGAATCATGTGATGTGGTCAGAGGAGACAGATTTTTTACTTTTTGCTCATGCACTCCATCATCATTGGTAAATCCATGGTGAATTCCATCAAATACCAGAATTTAGTCCAAAGTCTGCCCACTGAAACCTTACAGTGGGTGGACCTTCCATCAAACAGATCACCCCAAATGTGCATTAAAATTCATACACAAATGGTTGTGGGTAAACTCAGCAACTCAAAAAACTAAGTAACGCAATGCTGCTTCAAGTCTTAACATTTTTATCCAACTAAAAAAAACTGCAGTGTATTAAAAACAACAGTTCACAAGAGCACTTAAACATACAGCTGTGAACAAAAATTAAGAGACCACTTCAGTTTCTGAATCAGTTTATCTGATTTTGCTATTTATAGGTATATGTTTGAGTAAAATGAACATTGCTGTTTTATTCTATAAACTACGGACAAAATTTCTCCCAAATTCCAAATTAAATTATCGTTATTTAGAGCATTTGTTTGCAGAAAATGAGAAATGGCTGAAATAAAAAAACAAAAGATGCAGAGATTTCAGACCGCAAATAATGCAAAAAAAAAAAACAAGTTCACATTCATAAAGTTTTAAGAGTCCAGAAATCAATATTTGGTGGAATAACCCTGTTTTTTTAATCCCAGTTTTCATGCATCTTGGCATGTTCTCCTCCAAAAACTCAAAGAGGCTTTGAAAGGACTGTAAATTTAGTACACAAATCCAATCCAATGCTAAAAAAAAGAACATAGCAACAACATTAAACAACATTACATAGCAAACGTACAGTCTTTGATGTGCTGTAGGCATATACAGTATGTAAAGCCCACTGAAGTTCTGCGATCATGCTTCCATTCCTCTTAGCTGCATACTCTTGTTGAGGGGAAAGAAACCACAGAGCGAGCCAATGTACACAATGCCTCCAATAGCAACCCAGCAGCACCTGGAGTCTGCATATGCAGCTAAGCACCTCGATGAAAGCTCAGCTGGCCACCTCCATTAGGCCAGCTCTGTCAGGAGCACTGAGCCATAATGCTGCACTGACCTCATCTGGTCGAGGTTGAGCAGGGAGGAGGCTGGCTAATGACCACTTATTACCCAGCCAGTGTGGTAAAGACAGGTTTCCCCTTACCCTGTGTTTGCCTGCTTATTAATAGATCACAGCTTGAAGCTTTAATGGCTTTTTTCTTTCGTTGGTTCCAGTGCCGCTCGCTGCTGCTCTAATTGTGTAAACATTCACATCTCTAATTGCAATTTTTAGAACTGTTGATTATTGTGTTATTGGTGGTAAAAGCCCCCCCTGTGTTTTGCGCGTTTGGTCACGCGGGACGCGCCATCAATATCTCGGGGCGGATTCAGCGTGGCTCGCTAATCCGGGAATCTGTTTCAAATCAAACATGATTAAACACTCAGCCTATTATAATCAGGGCTAAATTCCTGAAACAATTCGCTTGAATAAACATCAAAGGCTCTTCTAGCTCGAGAGGGGAGAGAAAGTGGAAAAATAAACCTGCTTCTACTGTACGTGATTCCGTATTGATAGTGCTGCGTTCACATCCATCATATTTGGTGTCACGGCGTAGAGCGGTTCGGTTGCGCGGCAGATGTGGGGAAAGTCAGAGGGGCAACACGTTAAAAAACGAGTTTATGTGAGCACGGGTTTATGGCGGTGGACCGGACTGTTTTTGAGGCCGTTCTGCTTCTTTCTTTTTTTCTTCTCTTTTTTGCGGCCAGTTTGATGGGAGGGTTCAGATGGAGGTACAGCGAGGGATTATAGCACTTCAAAGCAGCAGTGATTCGTAAACTGTTGGGAGCGAAATCCTCTTTGTATGAAAGGATGGCGGGAGAAAGCACTGCAGCCGGATGGAGGAGAGGAAGGAGGAGGAAGAGAGCGGACACGAGCTGTGGGCTGTCAGGGCCGAGAGAAAGAAAGAAAGAGAGAGAGGGAGAAAAGGCTTGTGGGGATGTGGTGGTGGTGGAGGTGGTGGTGGAGAAGGCGGCTGGGCGGGTGTTTGATGAAGCAGCTGGGTCTGGACTCTGCCGGCCGCACTGTGTTCACACTGAGGTGTAAATCAGGACGAGAGCGGGCAGAGTGCGCTGATGGATGCCTCCACCATGCCCACGCCGCGGCCACGCGCGTTCCCATCTGTCACGTTCCAGGAGTGAGCCTCACTTGGAGAGTCACTTTCTGCCATGATGGACTGCAGCCGCCCACAACAGTAGGCCAGATTTATCGCCCTCATCGTGTTGTTCCTGCTTTTCTAAATACACACAAACTTTTATATTTATTTTTGGGTTTTTCCCGCATTCCCCCAATGAAACTGACAGGGGAACAGTGGTGTACGTTCAGCAAGCATATAACAAATCCACAGCTAATCCCTCCCTCTATCACAGGAGAAATCTCCCCTCCTCTGCCACTATAAACACCAACTTTCCACATAGACCAAAAAAAAGGGCCGGGACTAGAAGGAATTCCAGAGGGAAGAGAACAGCAATGAATATTTTGGTGTGAGGAGATCAAATATTTATCTTCAGGGACTCAGGTGTGACAGCTCGCTCGAAGAAAACGTCCACACTCCGGATTGCAAGCCCTCGGATTCACGGATCAAACTGGGGCAGCAGAGGATTATAACACTGGGTTACAGTACAGAAATAAAAGTTGACAATACAGTATTCCAGACTGTCTCAGAGTAAATCACAAAAACACAACACCCCTGTTTTAAAGTTAGTCAGTCGTACATGATATTTTAGCGTTTCGCTTAGGATTAGGTTAACAGCAGGAGCAGCAAAATAGCTCTGGAAAAAAAAAGAGACCACTTCAGTTTCTGAATGAGTTTCTCTGATTTTGCTATTTATTGTTATATGTTTGAGTAAAAAGGGGATTGTTGTTTTATTCTATAAACTACAGACATTTCTCTCAAATTCCAAAAATATTGTCATTTAGAGCATTTATTTGCAGAAAATGAGCAATGGCTAAAATCCATTCAGACCTCTAATAATGCAAAGAAAAAACAAGTTCATATTCATAAAGTTTTCAAAAAGCCTAATTTTTAATCACAGTTTTCATGCATCTTGGCATGTTCTCCTCCACCAGTCTTACACACTGCTTTTGGATAACTTTATGCCTTTACTCCTGGTGCAAAAATTCAAGCAGTTCAGCTTGGTTTGATGGCTTGTGATCATCCATCTTCCTCTTGATTGTATTCCAGAGGTTTTCAATTTGGTAACATTTAAGAAACTCAGAATTTTTAAGTGGTATTATAATTTTTTGTTCCAGAGCCGTATGTTATATACAGTCATATTACAGTGTATGCATCACGCCTGTAGATACATCTGTGTTTAAGATAAATAACACAATGAAACAATAGTTAACAACGTTCCTTCTGATATTCATTGACTTTTTCTACAATACAAATATGTAAAATTGAAAATTCTAGATAATGTTGCTAAAAAAAAACAATGCAAGAACTGATTAGATTATTAATATAGTAATAGTAGTTGTAATTTGTAGTAATTAATTCAATATTTTACCTTGATGGTGGTAAAATTGCCTTGGTGTGGTGATTTTCTCCATGTTGCAGACTGTATAGGGCAGAGCCATACATGCAGTAGTGTGTTGGGTTTGGGTTAAATGGGGCAGTACATGAAATCTCACAGTGAGGTGTAAAAAATGTATTTACATAAATTTATAAATATATTAGATATAATATAGATATAATATTAATAATAAATTATATATAATTATATATATTTATATAATATAATGTGTAAATAATAAATTGATAGTTTTAAAGTTCATTATTTATTATTCACTCCTATGCTGAGTTCTATCTACAGTGCTGGGTAAAGTTTGGGCAGTTCATGTGTAGCCCAGCGACAGCGCAGTTACAGCCCAGCCAATGGGATAATTACCAGCTTTACTTAACAGCTCCTAAAGAATCACTTACAATAATAAACAGGAGGAAGTCGATTAGAACAGAGTCGTTTAACTCTGCAGCAGCAGCAGCACAGAGTCGTGACTGACAGCTGTCAACAATTTTAAATCTGTATTTACAGACTTTTTATAGATGTTTTATTGCTTATTATTGAGTTAAAGCTGTAATAAATGTATAACATTTGGCAACCCTTAACCTACCAGTCAGTATACATGTAACTAAGCTGGCTAATTAACACATAAAGTTGGTAACATCAGTTAGACTGTCTAACTTTATTATTTGTTATTTTGTGGTACGAAATGTATTTTGTTTCGTGACTCAAAAATGTTGCCTTCTGTCTTAACTATTGTTCTTTTTACAGTTTGCATGAAACATGCCAGAATATCTGAAATGTAGAGTAAATATAAATACATTTCTGTGTGGAGCAGAGTGAGCGGGATGCATGTATATATTTATTTAAAAAGTTTAATTTTATATTTAACTTTGGCTATAAATCATTATATATTATATATATATATATATATATATATATATATATATATATATATATATATATATATATATATATATATATAATTTATATGATTTATAGCCAAAGTTAAATATAAAATTAAATATTTTAAATAACTAAACACTGAAATAGTGACAATATAATAAAATAACAACACAAGTACACCATTTTAAATAGCAGTGCAGATTTTTGTCTTAAATAAATATGACATAAGAAAAAATAAAAACAATGTCGACATACCATCATGTGTATGGTATCCCTGTATGCTGTATGGTTTGAATGTTGGAAAAAATGAAGTCAAAAAAATGTATCGTACTGAATTATTTATCAGTATGTTAAAAAAAATTATTTGGTTTAAAATGACTAGAAGCACCAACTCTTTTGCTCATTTGTTTTCTTTATCTCTCACGGCATTTTAATACTAAAGTTAGGCTAAAAATGAAAACAACTGTAGTTTATTCTCTCTTTAGGAGAGAAGAGAGAAAAAAAAGAAAAAAAAAGAAAAAAAAGTTATAAATGTGATTTCACAATATTTTATAAAATTCTGAAGCAGAGGCAGCAATAAAATTGCAGCGATTTAATGCTGCTGCTGCTGCAAAAACACTTTATTTGTTTTCTTTTTCTCTCACGGCATTTTAATATGAAGTTAGGCAAAAAATGAAAACAAGTGAATAAAATTAAATTTAGAATGTAATACAAATCAGTGAAACCAGCAGCTGATCCAAAATATTGTTATTCCTTTATAAACACACTTGTTGTTTTATTTGTCCGTCCAGATCTGCTTAAGGGGGCTAATTATTAACAGAGCATGCTAACTTTTCTCTCTAATAGCCGCTCTGGGCAGAACAACTGGAAACTATCTACACTGTATCTAAATCCACTCCAACAAAACATAATTAGGATTCTACGCAATGAGAAAGAAGAGAGAGAAGAAGCTGTCTGTCTTTACACTGCAATTAAATTGGCAGCTGTGTTTAATGCAGAGCCAAGTGGTGGATTGCTTGAAGCGGGCAGGCGCCCAGTGGCCATGCAGACGGGGCTAATCCAGCCCTCTCTCTCTCTCTTTCTCTTTCTTTTGCTTTCTCCTAGTCTCTTTCTCTCAGTATGTCTGTCTCTCTCTCTTTATCTCTCTCTTTCTTTCCGTCTTTCTGTTTCTGTCTCTCTCTCTCTGGCACTGGCCAAGCTGTGCGCCGGTGGCAGCCGTTCAACAATGGCCACAGGAGGGAAAACTGTCCGACCCCTGATGCCACACTTTTTCTGCCCAGTGAAGAAGAGCTGGAATAACAAACAGATCAGTCTTTCTGGAGAAAAAGCACACTGACATTCACCCAGCCGCCGCACCCCAACATAAACCGGGTTAAATCAGACGAGTCAGTGGAGGAGTGTCTTATTTACTTAAATGACATATCTCAACATGGATACAAATACAGAAGAGATAAAAGCCTAAATGAAAATGTACCTCGACAAAATCTCTTAAAAACAACTCTAGGTTATTAACCAGCCAGGGGCACATCACACACAAACAGCAGGGAAATCTAACCGTACTGCAGGAAGTGTGATCAGAAGCCTTGAAAAAAAACATCTGCTTCAGACACTAAAATGTGTCTTAACAATAAATACCGTACATGTACACATTGAATGCTAACTGACTATTTTGGAAAGATACTTTCTTTTTGTTATTTTATATCAGTATCAACACTGTTACTGGAATATGGCTACAGGATAATCTTTTTGCCATTTTTTACTCTGGTAAAGATGACTGAAGTTATATTTTTTCAATACTCAGGTGATCAGACTAACATACTTATAAGCTGTTCTAATCTCACAAGATGTTTTGTTTTTTTCTAACATTTTTTGACATTAAGAAATATGTAAGGGTCACATATTGTCCTATGGTTAAATAAAGTTTTAATTAGTAATAAATGTATCTAGTTAAAACATTACTAAATATTACTAAATTGCTTGATATGTTTGATAATGTTAAAAAATAATAATTCATTGAGACATTATTTAAATGATTTTGTGTAGTTGTTAAGTAGGTCTTAACTAATGTCAATAAATATACATTAAGATATTCTGTAGTAAGTATTGTTAATTAATGTACCCTTATTGTAAAGTCTTACCAAGAAATCTGTTTACTTTTAATTGTCTAAATGTTTATTTGTAATTATGTTCAAATATCTGTTTTAGAAAAAACACAATTACTGACCCAAAAATATTTTAAACTATGTTTTCTATTTTAAAATAATATATTTATGTCTACAATGTGTATAAATAATTATACAGCATTTACTGGTAGCTGAAAACACTGAGATTTATTTTTTTAATGATTGCTTCACTTTTACAGGTCTACAGTTTCATTATTGACAAATTTAAGTCTATATATTTCTATTTCTTTTTAACTCTATTTTTTTAAATAAAATATTTATTGTAAGTGTTTGGATACTTTATTTGGCAGCTTCATATTATCATATTTCATTTTGTGTATTTCAGTTCATTCAAATATTGTTTAAATTTCTTCTCTAACAGGTAAACACAGGCCAAAGATATAGATAAAAAACAACAGCAGCACACTGTGTGTGTGTGAGGAATTCCAGCTCATTTGGTGGTATGAGGTCCTGTGCAGTGGGTGAGAGTAGTGAGAGAAAGCGAGAAAGCTGAAAGAGCTGCATCAGAGGACTGATCAGGTTTGACTGCTGGGGTCAGAGGGTGATCTGGAGGTTGGCCGAGTTCAACCTTGTTGTGCAATAAAAACAGCATGACCCAACAGCAGCGCTTACTAATGCCCCAGAAACGCTTTCTGTCTACACCATGACTAAACCATATATATTTGGATAGCAATGTTTAACATTTTTTTTAATTATTTATTAAATGTGTGATTTAAAAAAAATATTTTTTAACTAATCTTGCACATAAAAAATATTTGTGGATAAAAATACGCTGACTGAACATAGTAGAACATGTAGTTTATTGAGTATAAAAAATGCTATTTTTTATTTTTTTTTATTAATAATATATTTCACTGAGTATTTTAATTACATTTTCAGTTAAGGTTATAAACCATTTTTATTATACAAAGCTGTGCATTAATAAATAAATAGATGAAAAGGAAATTAAAAGTACTAATTTAGGACATTTATAAAAATCTTAATAGAAATTAATTTTAAAAATGTAATAGAAATATTAGATATTAGATTAGATATTTAAATCTCTATCTGATAATCCTGCTGGTGCTCGGTTTAGAAAAGGAAGTAATTATCTCAGTTCTCTATGTTCTCAGTTACATTTTAACATGAACTAAATTCTTTTTTTGTGTCATCCCATTTATTTATTTATTTATTTTTCGAACAATATATTTTTAATTTTTTTAACTTTCATCATCAAATTATACGTCAATCATCTCGTTTTTTTTTTTTTTTTAACTATATACATAGCCAGGGACTGCCAGGGAAAGCACAAATCTAAACAAAAGATTATACATCAGTATATATTAGCATATAGATATAAATTACACTGAACTCCATATGAAGAGGGGGGCAGGAAAAACCTATATATATATATATATATATATATATATATATATATACATACATATACATTCAACATGAACTAAATTCTATTATTTTTAATTCCATAATTGCTATGTTGGTGAAAGCATATGTTGTGCTTTTTGATTGGATGAAATTAGTAGTTTATTTTAGATTAGAAGTGTAAAAAGAGTGTTTAAATTGCATAAATACATCAAATCAGAGTGCTTAGCTAATTACATAGTGGTTTGACCTAGTAAATGTGGTAATAATTGTTATACCTTATAAATACTTATAATTATAAGTTATACCTTATTAAATACTCTTTTGCATTGTTTTGCAAGTATTGTGTTTTTGTAAACTTTCCACAATACAAAACTGATCTGATTTTTTTTTTATAACATTTTGTTATATATACCAGTTTTTGTTATATAGACTTTTGTTTTATATCTGTAACATATTACCTGTAACATTTATTTAAACTGACAATAATTCAGGGCAATACCATCCACAGAAAGTCCCAAAAACAGTATGAATAAACATGTATAAACAATAGTGAGCAGGTGTTACTTTTTCCTGATTTTAAATGATAAGATAGGCAGCAGAAAGAGGAAGGGTGTGGGTGGTGATGGGGTCTGCTAAGGAGATTAATGACTTTTACGCTCCTCTGAACTCATTCTGACCCGAGTGACACGCAGCCCAGTGACCGTTATTAGGCTTCAGGGATATATACTGAGCATCTGAGCCTATTACACCACAGTCATATGTTCTTTAGTCCATCCTGGATCAATGGTAATCATCTAGACGTTAGGATCACAAAATTGCTGGGCTATGTGTGTGTGTGTGTGTGATATACACATATATTATTTCAGTGTATTATATATTACAAAAGATTAGAACTAATATTAAGCGAAGGGCTGCATCATCATTTCAGTGTGTGCCTGCACAATAATACAATCATAATAATACCATAGGACCTGCAGTGTCATGCAAGAAAAAAAATGCTGTTTACTAAAAAAAGAAGTCTTTCACATCCAGCTCTGGAAAACAAATTAAGAGACCACTTCAGTTTCTGAATCAGTTTATCTGATTTTGCTATTTATAGGTTTATGTTTAAGTAAAATTAACATTGTTGTTTTATTCTATAAACTACAGACAATATTTCTCCCAAATTCCAAATATTTTTTTGTCATTTACAGCATTTATATTTTTTATTAAATAATGCCAAAAAAAAAAGTTTTAAAGAGTTCAGAAATCAATATTTGGTGGAATAACCCTGGTTTTAATCACAGTTTTCATGCATTTCAGTTTTCTTGGCATGTTCTTCTCCACCAGTCTTACACACTGCTTTTGGATAACTTTATGCCACTCCTGTTGCAAAAATTCAAGCAGTTCAGTTTGGTTTGATGGCTTGTGATCATCCATCTTCCTCTTGATTATATTTCAGAGTTTTTAATTCGGTAAAATGAAAGAAACCTATAATTTTTAAGTGGTCTCTTATTTTTTTTTCCAGAGCTGTACTTACCAGAGACAGATCATATCTGCTCAACATAATTTATATTACTCCAATATGGGATACACAAAGGGCATTTTTTTATATCATTACATGATGAGTTCCTGATGTTTGATTACTTTTTATGAAGTTAATATCCCAATGTATTTATTCTTCAAATAAAAAATACTGCAATGTCTATTTTTGTTATATTGTTTAGCATTAATTAAGTACATTTCCTTATTTATTTATTTTTTCTTACCAGTGTAGCTCTTTCTGAAAAACTAAATAAAATCACTTTATTCAATTCTAAATTGTTGTTGATTTTATTTCTTCCTTGTGACACACATTTGTGTTATTTTAATTGAGATTTCTACAATGTAAACCATCACAATTCAAGATTGTGAAATTATATTCAACATTTTTATATTTAGAATTCAACAAACTTTGTATTGTGCCTAATATTATGCCTAGTATACACTCTTCATCATACCTACAGTGTAAACAATGCTTGTTAATCAATGTTATTTTATTTTATTAATTTAACTGTTTTAATTTATTATTTAAAATGGATTTTCACCTTTACAATACAGTAAGTTGTAATGAAACTATCACTACTACTTAAAATAATAAATAAATAAAATAAAAAGAGAAGACGAAGACTATGTTTAAAATAAATGGAAATATAAATGCAGAAAATAAAGTATTCAATTTACTAAACAGTATATTTGGGTATTTAAAAATAAATAATAATTGTAAAGCTTTTTTAATTATGTTGTTGCTGCTTATGTTGTTTTTTTGGACACAATTACCACCCTCAGGCCTAATCTTATATATAATACCCTCATATTATATATGTGATTTATGGGCTTTTTGTCCTTATAGGTTTTACCATCCTCATTAAAAGCTAGTGACAGAACAGCTCTCTCAAAGACAGCAGGTTCTAATATATGGCTTGGACTTTAAAGTCCAGTGGGTGGTAAAGTGCGGTGATGCATGCTGCCCCTGGGGTTTGGGCTCAGCTCCAAAGAATTCCTTGTATAATTTTTTATTTCCATAAGATGATCTTTTGTGAGTTATGTTGTGTGATTGCATTTCATGCTCAGCAGAATCATGTGATTAAGCTAAACAAAGGACACGTCCAGAACTCCGTGTTCAACCGCTGGGCTGTCTGGTCAGTGAGGGCTCTTTGTTGGCGTAATGAAGGGCCGCCCCCGTGACCCGACTCAGTGGCACAGCTGTAGGCCGCTCGGCTGGCTCGGGCCCGCTGTGATGAAGATGTGATTGAGTGTGATAAGTTAAGAGGCTGAGTGATGAGGTCAATGGCCTGATCCACAACAAACTGCTGCCCCACCCAAAGCGTCTTCGCCGTATCCTCAGGTGCGGCGCTGTCTGCCCGGGTCCCGTGGGTGCCACGTCCCTGTCTCATCTCACTCACTGATATGAAACTAATGTCTCTCAATTGCTGCATGCATCTCAATGCTACACAGTGATTCTGTCTCACTGTTTGCTGCTGAATGTGGGAATTAGTGAAAGCAGACTCCACCCCTTCATGGCACAGCCCACTGGAGACTCATCACAATTTTCACCACAGAATAAAAACACTCACTGAGTGTTAATACATACTCTACAAGAAACATCCCTACAAAAAGAATAAATAGTCATTTCACTCAATTTTGAGTTAGTGATTTTAAATTAGAAGGTAAAACTTTTAAGGTCCACTTATAGGCTTAAGGTTTACTTATGAGAGATTTCTGCACCATTATCACCTATTTTCAACAATTTTCAAGCCTAGATTTAAAAAGAACTTGTATTGTGCTTAATGTTTGCCTAAATAGCACTCATCATCCTACATTCAGTGTGAACAGTGACTGGTGAATATACATACATATATAATGTTTAAGTACTGGGAAGTTAAGCAAATTACTGTTTTAGTGTGATGTTCCAAACAAGGTAATCAAGGTTGAACATCTTTACATAGAACCAGATGCTCAGTAGATAAGACTTGTGTAAAACCTGTAAAGAACATATTTAGTTTTTTTTCTTAAACTAAACTGAGGTAATTTTTGTAGCTTGCTCAATATAAATGCTGATTGTAGTGTTGAAGAGAGCTGCTTGCTCTTCTTGTGTTCTATACTAAAAGCTAAGTTAAAATAAATAAAATTGTAAAGACAAAACAACTCTGTAATATAAAAAAAACATAAAGAATAATTTATTTTTTTAAAGAATATAGATGGTTTATTTTACAGTATCGCCCAGCCCTACAATGCTATGCAACAGATTAGGCCCCCCAGGTCATTTTACATGAACTTTTGTTTTTTAATAATTTAATTTATTATAGGGATGCACAAAAAATGAAACTTTTTGGTCAAAACCAAACAAAATTACACGTTTGACTGAAAGCGGAGTAGCAAATACCAAGCACAAGCACTTTTTTTTTTTTTTTTTTTTTTTTTTTTTTTACAGATTTTCATTATTTTATCTAAATTAAGTACAGGCCATTACAAAACCACAATTGAAAAATATGTATTAAACACTGAACATTTTAACATCCCATAATACAAACCAACAATGTCCTATGTTAAATTCAAATAAAGTCATTGTTCTGTATAAATCCATCTTCATCATTTTTCAGAGAATACATAACAAATAATAATAATAAATGATATGGTAAAATCTGAAGTTATATTTACCCATATGTGTCTGATTTAAGCAGAACTGTTCCCTACAGAGCACTTCAGAAAGTTTACTGATTTTTTATATTTGCAAACTTGTCATTTAAACAGGGGCGCCCACAGTTTTGCATTGTAGAGGAAAATATTCAGTTTTAGTAATATTGCATTAAAAGTTTTTTTTTTTTTTTTACTTTTCAACATTATTCACTAAAAGTAGCTGTACCTCTAAGACTTTAGAGTTGCACTGAAGGAATTTGGAAACTGTTGGAAACTGTATATTTTAAATACATATTTAAAAAAAATATATATATATATATATATTATTACATCTTAAAATATGAGTTATGTTTATATTTTATTGTGACTCACAGGTACAAACTGGAGGCATCATTCATTTTTTTCAATAATTGCACAAAAAATGTCTTAACAGGTTTGTCAAAAGTCTTTGATATGTTTGGAACAGTTTTCTAACAATAGTATTATTAAGTAAGTTTGTGTGCGCACTTTTTGTTTTACTTTTTTCAAAATTCAAAACTGATAAAAAGTTTGTAATGAAAAAAAAAAGAATTTATTTGCATTAGAACAAGAAACTTGTGGTCTTTGGTATTACTATGATTGTATTATTATTAAACAAATTCCTGGTCTGAATTTGTTAAGAATTAAAGCTTCTTGCTTTTTGGTGAACACAACATTTCTGTAATTACAAACAACAAACCAAAAAAAAAATTCCAACATATATCCAACATATATCCATAAAGCAGTCCTGTGCTATAGCCTATAGTGATATAGTCTGTCTACTGGGCAGATATAAACACCCTGGGCTGTTATTAGGCCTCCAGCTGCGCCACCAGTACAGTACTTATGGGAAATATTGATCGCCACATTGTTTCCATCACAATCTAATACTCCATCACAGTTAGCAGGAAAATCGCTGTGGGACGCAACTCAATCATCGATCCTTAAACGTCATTCACGTGAGTGTAAATCTGATTAACAGAGGCAGCTCGGAGCTGTCAGCTCCAGACGTCCTGCACCCTACAGTGCCTTCACCTCAATCTGTCTCAGAAATCAGGCCTGGGTGTATCTGCATGTACTGCGATCGTGCTGTAATGAAGCCATATGGCTCGTCTGCTGGAAAGCTTGCAGGCAGGACAGGGAGCGGGACGTGAGGAGCATTTGCAGCGGATCACGCAGGCCTCCTCCTCTCCTGGTCAGCACACCTCCAGCAGTTAGGAAGCTCTACTTCTCCACTCAGGTCGTTTTTTTTTTTTTTCTTTTTTTTCTCCTCCTCTCTGTTTGTTTTGTGCGCTCCAGTAGGACGAAATGGCGTGAAACGCTCGCTCTTACTGCTCTTGCCGTGTCTGTGAGTGGGTGAGGGGATTTGGTGAGGAAATTGTGGCCTGACCTAAATTTACATGGTGGGAAGGAATTTAAATGACAGCGCAGGAAGGAGAAACTCAGGCCTACGCAGCTGGAAAGAGTAATGCTGAACAACACGGCGACGCAGACCTGCAAGCAGACTCTGCTCCTTCTCCCACCGAGGAAATAAAAAGAATAATATTCAGACAATGATATAAAACATTACTGCTGCAAACGCACCAAATAGAATAGAATAGAGTCAGAGGAGAAAAACAATAAATCGCTCCCACCTCCCCTCGCCAATAATACATTACTGAAGAATAAGAGCTCCAAAAATATCTGGAACATATATCTACAACACATAGTTTTTTTTTTTAAAGAAAAGTTGCTAAAAGCAAACATTTACAGGATTGAATCATTTATATTAAATAAAAAAAAAACAGAAACATTGTGTTAATATTTAGACAGAACGTGTAGAAAAAGCTAGAAGAAAAAGTCAGAAATGTGATATAAATGTGGATATTATGCATGACAATAAATTCTGAATGTTCAAAAGAATTATTGAACAAGAACTTAGAGAGATTTAACTAATCCTCTGGTCAATTGGATTTTAGGTTATTTTATTAAAAATTTTGGAAAATTGAAAAAAAAAAAAAAAGGTAAAATAAGCTATTACTATTCCTGCAGCAGGATTTTAATTTGCAATATAAATATAAAAAGACAAAATAAAAATCTATATTTACAAAAATTATAAGAGAATGTAACAATATTAAAAATATAAAGATCTATAAAACTAATATAAGAGGAAAAATGGTTCCTCAGTTCATATGTTTTATGGTAAGCAGTGACCAATGTAAGTGCACATAGCCTGACAGTAAATATATGGCAAATAAATAGTAAATAACAGGGGATATTGCACATATTGTTGGTAAACAGATTATACTACACATGGTGAATTTAGATATTGCAAATAGAGCACTAGAACAGCAAGTAAAAATACTTTTTACTCTTGATATGCGTCATTTAACATTGTGGAAAAATGAAATATTAAATGTGACACATTAAATGTGTTATATTCATTTTGTAATATATTCAATTAAAAGAAAAGAAGTATTTTAACTTACATTAATACAATTTATAGTTTGACAAGGGGTTTCCAAACTTTAGCATGAGTAATATAATATAATGTAATATAATATAATATAACATAATATAATTTTTTAAATTGTAATAATAAATTGTGATATAAGAATTTTGAAAGGTAAAAAATAAAGTTTGAAAATTAATTTTAGGCTTTTCTTTTTTTGTACATACAAATTCTATTTCTATTTAAAATGCGTTTCATAAAGCATATTTAAATTATATATATATTTCCTTTGCACATTGAAAATATAATAGTATTACTTTACTTATTTAATGCATAGTAACATTTTATATATATATATATATATATATATATATATATATATATATATATATATATATATATATATATTAGTGCCAATAGTAGTAGTAATAGTAGTATTGTTATTGCCGTGGTTGGACATGAAGAAAAAGTATAAATAGGTTGCAAGATATTGCAAGAAACCAATTTATTTCACAATTTGGAACAACTCTATAATTCTATAATTGAGCTTATTGGGTAAAATATGTGGGAAACACAATCACAAATTAATAGATGGGTACCACTTTTAAAAAGGGCTCCTTTATAAAGGAGCTACCATAACCCTTTAACATATCTAATGCAATAGAATAGAAAGTCAACTTAGTCATTTAATATGGTATAGTTAAATGAATAAAGTTATTAAAATAAGATACGGTAAGCATCTAGTAAGATCTAGGGTTTAACAGTATAAACAAAAGTGGAGCCGCTGTTGCCCTTCCTATTTATGTGTTGTAACTGCTTATTAATGGTTTATAACAATTAATAAACTATTTTATAAACTATTTTAAACCCTAAATAAGGAGCCTTATTTTAAAGTGGTACCAATAGATGTGACTACGATGCTCGATAAGCTTACTGGAGCTACAGTACTTGTTGCATGCAGAAGCACATGCTCCTTTAGACATGGCCATGTTTTTGTGAAACTTTGAAAAGTGTGTGTGTTGTGTGTGTGTGTGTTGTGTCCCAGCAGCAGAGTGTGAGCTGATGGTGGGCGTGGCTCTGGTTCTCAGTGTTCCCGTATGTGGGATAGCAGTACCTTGCGTGATCAGAACAAAGCAAGAGAGCATGACAGAAAATCCCTCACTACCCAGCCTTTAAAAATGCAGGAGCCACATGCACGCAGAAGCAAGTGAGGTAGATGTATAAATCATGGACCAAAAAAAAAAAAAACGAGTGTGCTGTTCAAAAGATAGGAGAGATCACCCACAAGAGGCAGGAAACTTTATTGCATGCAAGAAAAGCAGCTGAATCTGACTGGCTGTAACTTTTAAACTGCGTGTGAGAGAGTGAGGAGCTCTGGGCCGCTGTAACACCGGCGGAGTGTTATAACAGTTGATGGCCCGACACTAAACTAAGACATTTTTATTACATTCATTTACACTGTGTTTGGAAAAGAAAGAAACTACAAAGTTTTCGCTCCACAGAAAGATACTCAAAGGGAATGGGTCGTTTTTCCCTTTAGAGCATTCACAGCAATATAGCAACCAAATATCATAACTTAAAGCTATAAAAAGTATAAAAAAAAATTGTTCCACTTTAAAATAAGACTACCTTTATAAAGGGTTTATAAATGGTTTACAATTAGTTTATTAATGGTTACTAATTAGGTTGAAAATGCAAAAATGTAAAAATCATTAATAATCAGTTATAACACATACATAGAAAGGGCAACATTATAGATGGCTGTGGGTTCACTATTTCACAAACAACATGTATGTATATGTGTTATAACTGATTATTATTGATTTTTAAGGCATTTACAACCTAATTAGTAACCACTAATAAACAAATTGTAAACCATTTATAAAGCCTTTATAAAGGTAGTCTTATTTTAAAGTGGTACGAAAAAACATTGGTACCTTTTTATGCAGTTATGGGAGAATGTTAACAAATTTGAGAAAATAAGCATTTTTATGTTTTTATATATTATTATGTTTTTTTATTGCAACAAATCCATATTGGGTATATTTCCTTGTTATGTCCAACATATTCACTTTTCTTATAACAGTTGATGGCCTGATACTAAACCAAGAGTTAGTTCTCGCACCACTATAAGATACTCAAAAGGAATGGTCAGTATATTTCTTAAGAACATTCACAGCAATATAGCAACCAAATATCATAACTTAAAGCTATAAAAAGTATATAAAAAAAAAAAAAACATTGGCGACGCAGAAATGGGAGAGTGTTATGTTTTTTTATATTTTATTATGTTTTTTAATTGCAACACATAAATAATTTGGTATATTTCTTTATTATATTCGACATATTCACTTTTCTTATAACAGTTGATGGCCCGACACTGAACGAATACATTTTTATTATATTCATTTAAACTGTGTTTGGAAAAGAGAGGAACTAAAGAGTTTTCTCACCACTGTAAGACACCTAAAAGTATTGGGCTGTATATTAATTTAGAACATTTACAGCAATATAGCAACCAAATATCATAACTTAAAGCTAGAAAAAGTATGAAAAGACATTGCCACATATTGATGCAGTTATGGGAGAATGTTAACAAATTTGGGAAAATAAGCATTTTTATGTTTTTATATGTTATTATGTTTTTTTAATTGCAGAAAATCCATAATTTTGTATATTTCTTTGTTATATCCGACATATTCACTTTTCTTTTAACAGTTGATGGCCTGACACTAACCCAAAACATTTTCATTAGATTCATTTACAGTGGGCCATATTTCCCTTTAGAACATTTACAGAAATATAGCAAACAAATATCATACTTAAAGCTATAAAAAATGTATAAAAAAAAAAACCTTGGTAAAATTTGGTATAATCCCTTGTTATATCCAACATATTCACTTTTCTTATAACAGTTGATGGCCCGATACTAATCTAAGACATTTTTATTTGATTAATTTACACTGTGTTTGGAAAAGAGAGGAACTAGAGAGTTTTCAATCCACTATAAGAAACTCTATAGATTCCTCTAGAACATTCACAGCAATATAGCAACCAAATATTATGAACTAAACCTATAAAAAGTATAAAAAAAACATTGGTACATATTGATGCAGTAATGGGAGAATGTTAACACATTTAAGAAAATAAGCATTTGTATGTTTTTTTAATTGCAACAAATCCATAATTTGGTACATTCTCTGGTTATATCCGACATATTCATTTTCTTGAATTTTACTTGAATTATCAGATAAGCATGTGAATATCATCTCTACAAGACTCTATAAACATACTCATAACAGATTATAACACATTCATAAAGCATTATAAACATAGTTATACGTATTAATAAAATATATATATATATAACCTATCATAGCTGTGTTTATTATGCATGATGAATTGTGATAATAATGCATCATTAGCTTTGGTTATAATAACATGTTATATGTCAATACCAAGAAATTCAGTCCCAGCTTTCAGAATGCATTATGACTAAAAAAGCTGCCAACTTATAAACACACTCTCAATAATACTCAGTTATTTTAAACCGCTCGTGAACTGTACTGGTCTTGAATATAATATTAAAGTTACTTGTATTATAATGTATTATAACAGGTGCACTCCAAGTAAAGTGTAACAATGAAGTGACTTTTTTTGTAGGACTAGATTATTAACGATAGATATATACTATTTTAACCTACATATTATAAGCACAGCTGATAATGTATTATGATCACAAGTCCTAATGCATAATAAACATGGCTATAATAAGTTATGCATTTTTATAAATATTTATAGCCATGTTTTAAATGCCTTTTGAATGCATTATAATACGTTATGAATGTGACATTCATAGAAAGTGTTACTAAATGTTCTTTTGGAGCTTATACACACTCATAAAGATGAGTAAGGGTGTGCTATATTGTATCAAACTCAAAATGGTGTAACACAGTAAAATTTTTGATTTAAAAAATCCTTATTGTGATAACAGCAGTATTGTGTCTTGAAGGCAGCCTATTATATACTGTGAAGCTTTAAAGGTATTTTTACTATACTTGTTCATGCTTGCAATGTATATGTATGCATTAAATATTGTGCTACATGCGTTCTATGTTATGTTATTTATCTGTTTTTATTTTAATATTTTATTATTTATGTATTTTTTTATTTCACTGTTTTATTATTATCATTATTTTATAAAAAAAAAAAAAAAACCTTGGTAATTGTACACTTTTTTGCTCATATTAAATGTCTACAATCGTTATTCTAAATAAAACTTTAATATCTATTCTGTTGCTAGAGTGGGGATTGTGTGTTTATGGCAATGGGGTCTCAGCAGACAGAAGAACCTTCTTTCAGCTGAACTTTATGTCTACGTGCCTTTGGATGAGCTGTAGTTCTTTCTATATCTATTACCTGTCTTCTACTCTTTAATAATCTTTTCTCAGAATTGTGTTGAGTGGATGCAAATCAAACAACTGCTTAAAGGAGAACTCCGGTGTGAAATGGACTTTGGGTGTATTAAAAAAAAGCTAAAAAGTACTTACTTTTGTTGAAAAGCCCACCTCCGGTCTCCCGCAGCTTTCTGAGATCCAGTACTTAATAATTTTTTTTGCCGGAACAGGCTTTAAAATGAGAGCGATGGGGCATGTCTTGCGCCTGCAGATAAATCACCGCCATCTTAAATTATCTTAAATAAGTCAACCGTTAAGCACAAAATAATAGGTAGGATATTTAAGCAGATTGCAAAATGAATTTCTTGGAAATGCATGAAGTCCAGCTGTTGCTGTAAGTATCTGGTTACTGTCGATTTTAAAACGCAAAGAACCAACAACAAATTGCATAAACATTGCTCAAAAAGTTTTACTATTCGTGTTCGACGATTGACTTATTGTGGCTCAAATTTAAGACGGTGCTGCCTGGAGATTTACCTACACTATGGTATGTAAACAGTGTTTTTTAATAAACTTCTTGTGCAGTTTCAAAGTTGTATATGCCAGTATTAAGTCAAGGCTCTCTGGATCCTACCAATGAAGTGTGGAGCTACTTTGAGCCTGGATAATGGTGGAAAAAGTGATTTACCTGCAGGGGCAAAATATGCCCCGTCTTACTCATTCTGAAAGCCCTTTTGGGCAAAGTACACAAAGTACTGGATCTCAGAAAGCTGTGGGAGAGCGGCGGTGGCAAGTTCGGAAATACAGAAATAGCGTTAAGTTATTGAAGCATGTGGACTGAGGCAGTAGAGTTCTTTTACAAGATTCTATATTCTAACAATATTTACCTAGTGCCATAGTAGCTTTCCAGGCCCAGAGTGGAAATCATAGATATTACATCCTCCTTATAACAAGTCAGTTTACTATTGCAATTTTTTTTAAGTAGTTATTTATCTCATTTGTACCCCTACCCCTTGTTTTTGAGAGCCTGAAGTTCCTTGGAACTGACCTTCTTTTTCAAAGTTTAGCATTCCACCTTAAATCAAGAAGCAGCCTCAGGTAACATTATGTAATTGCTGCATCTTTAAAGGTGGAACAGCACATTTCATGTTAGCTAAGTATCACTGGCTAGCAACCAAGACATAATAGCAATTTTGTAATCGTGCTTGTTATAAAGAAAAGGGTCTTTATACCTTGAAACTACACCAAACTAAGATAATGCAATGGCTATTGTACATTTTTATTCATAAAGTTTTACGAGTTCAGAAATCTATATTTGTTGGAATAACCCTGTTTTTAATCACAGTTTTTTTCATGCATCTTGGCATGTTCTCCTCCACCAGTCTTACACACTGCTTTTGAATAACTTTATGCCACTCCTGGTGCAAAAATTCAAGCAGTTCAGTTAGGTTTGATTGTTGTGATCATCCATCTTCCTCTTGATTATATTCCAGAGGTTTTAAATTTAGTAAAATCAAGGAAAAACATCATCGTTAAGTGGTCTCATATTTTATTTTATTCATATCCAGAGCTTTTCTAACCCTCCATATTGAGTGTACTTCTAAAATACCTATGTAGTCCAAACACTTCACCCCTCTATACCAACAAGAAATAGGATAATCTACATTTTTATTACATCCTAAAGACTGTTATTCACTGAACAGAAAACAATACAATCTAACAGACCATTTATTTATTTCTCATAGAACTGAGCAGCTGAGCCAAGAACCTGCACTTTTAAGAGCGCAGCACCTTACTGTGTGTGACATGGATAATATTCCAGGAATCCTCCTTAAACCAGTCAGGAAGGCGTGAGTAACAGAAGCACACACACATCACGGCCCAACAAGATGGCAGAGAGAGCGAGAGTGAGTGTGCAAAAGAGAGAGAGCGAGAGAGAGAAAGAAACACAGCAGTTTTGCTATCTAAGTGTCTCCTACAGACACAGAACACATAATCTTCAGACAAGATTTAAGCAGTACATCCCAGCTGTGTTCAGCTCTTCTCTATCACTATAATCTAATACAGACAGGTATGTAGGAGATGCTTATGTCACGCTAAGCTGCTGTCTTCTTCCCTCAGGGGGAAAGCTCAGCTCTGCTCAGTCACCACAACACTGCAGATCAGAGCAGGGAGAATACCTAGATTCCTAGTTTCGTGATCTGCGGCAGTTTTCCTCTCTTATTTCATAGGTGCAAGCTGCAACATATTTGTTTGATATGAAATGCTCTGAATAATGCACGGACGATTTAATAATGCAGCAAAGCTGAGGGCGCTTCGACTTATAAAACACACAGTCCAAAACAGGGGCGGCTTGCCCGGTTTCTCTGTCGTCCCTGCGCCCTTCCTTCCACAGAGCTGAGCTTTCAAAGGCCTGTTTTCTGGCTTAAAGAAACGTATACGCCTCAAACGGTCAGAAAAAAACGTATTGCCGTTTTACAGTGTCCTGCCTCAAGGCGGCCACACCATTATATGGCGTTCATCCACTGCACTTCTGCTTCTTGAGAAGAAAGAGGGAAAACATAAAAGTTCAAAAGGCAAAAAAACAGAGAAGCGTCGGCCGCATTACTGAGCCTTAAGAAGCTTAATCCTCCGCTTGAGGTCCTGAAAGAAATATATTTCATAACCAGTCAACAAAGCCTGCGTATTTATAATAAGCTATGGAATCATGTTGATATATTTGTGACACTCCGCAGTATCGTCAGCGCACAGCTTGGATTGTCACATGAAGAGAAAGCCATGGAAAAGCACTCTTGAAGCAGCGGCGTGATAGAACCCAGCCTGGAGAGGGGCTCTGTTTACGTGACTCATCCACACTCTTAAAGCAGCAGTAGGTGGATTTGGCTCATACTATAAAGACAGCGGCTCTAAGTCTCTCAACCGGTTGCAGATTTGGAGCCGTTCTTCCTCATACGCGCACATATATCACATTCGTCACGGAGGATATGCCGAGGTCAACGATAGGCCACGGAACTCCGGCTCTCTGCAGTCTTAAAAGCTCTGTGTAGTCCTAAAGTTTTTATATATAGTTTCTTTTAGGAAGTAACAGGTCTCAAAACCTGGATGTGTACCTTCTCCACATCCAACTGTGATCAAATATGCCTCAGAGCTCAACATTAGGCAACTTTTTACGCTTAATTGGAATTTAATGGCCCGTACGACTCAATGCCCCGTAAAGTCAGAGCACTGCCGGACTCTAAAATTACTCAACCTGATTGGAAAACGTCACTCCACGCTAATTTTTTAGGCCTTTTTCCTCGTTTCTCCAGTGCGGTTTATAGCCCTAGTCCACTCCGCCTGGAGCAATTCTTCACTGAATATTCTATACAGCAGCACCAGCCCTGCCTGAGGCTATTCCAATCTGTAGGAGAAACAAAATTTTCATGCTGGCCTGAATTCAGCACAGCTATTATTATTACAGCTCAGGAACATCTGCGCAGCAATAGCGCTCTTACACTGTATGCACAAGAACTGCCAGGACCAAATTCGGTGCTGAAGGATCTGAGGATTTATTTCACGCTGCTGATTTTACTGTGTAAACACATAACTGATTTCTGATTTTCACGTGAAAGGTCATTTGTTTTCAAGCAATTTGAAGTAATTGTGTTTAAAACCTACAAACCCTAATCCTTTTAACATATGGTAACAAGAAGTCAAAAAATCACTGTAACAGGACCTGACTCTGCATGTTAAAACTGTACTTTCCCTGAAAAGAGCAGCAAAAACACTCAAATACTGCACTTAAAGGCTGTAGTAAGGGGTATATTGCAGTGATTTCTGCAGAACTGTTCTTGTTCAGCTTTTTAATTTTACACAGGTATGTATTTTTTTTAAAACCCATTTTTTTAACATCCAAAGACTTTTTTGGATTGTTTTTTTATCACATGACTGTCTGTTGGAGATGGAAATAATAGTTTATAGAAGAAAAAGAGAATTGAAAAAGTGTCCAATCTGTCAAAAAACAAACAAACAAAAAAAAACATGTGGGGATGGGTGGAGCAACACATTAAACTGTAAGGTGACAACAGAGGAGACCTGTAGTGGCTGGGCTAGGCAATATTTCGTAAATATTAATTTATTCAAAACTATTTCAGCCACATGCTTCTTCATTCTTCAATGCATGGTGTACCTCATTTAAAGCATGTATATCTGAATATAGTCAAGTACAGTTTAAAAAAATGCTAATCAGTGGAAATGCATGCTTTGAAGAATATTAAATAGTGATATAGGCAAAACAATTAAATATTTTTAATGCCAACATATTTAGTCAAAAAGGCCTTCATAGACCGAACTATACAAAAGTAGCTTGTCCACCACGATTCCCTGATCTAAACCCAACTGAGATGGATGATTTGGTGATTTTGGATGAGTTGGAGCACACTGTGAAGGTGGAAAAGTACGCAAATTATTGTTCAGCACCTACAGGAACTCCTTCAAGATGCTGAGAAAACTATTCCAAGTGACTCTACCTGATAAAGACACTGAGATTAAAATACCAACAGTGTGCAGATCTGTCATTAAAGCTAAATGTGGCTACTTGTGGCTAGAATCTGAGGTATAAAACATATTCTGATTTGTTCAACACTTTTGGTTTACAAATTAATACCTGTATAGCCTTTAATGCCTGCATAATTCCTGATTATTTACATAATTCCTGTGTTCCAGTATAGTTTAATGCATTAAACATTACATGTTTAATGTAAATAATCATAAAAAGAAAGAAAACACAAAAATGAGAAGAGGTGTGTGCAAACTTTTGACTGGTACTGTGCATCCTGGATTTTCATTAAAGCTATAAATCTAAATCTAACTTAATCAGTACTACAGTGGAGGTGTTCAGTGTGGTAAAACACAGTAAAAACAGAGATTGAGTCCCTTTCTATCATTGATGTACACTGAGTCACTGACAGTTGTTCAATCAACGTGACGCTGGAGCTGCACTAAGCATGTGATGCTCAGCTCGTATGTGCTGCTTCATCATATCATTCTGCACTGTTTCTGCTGAGGCTCTTCCTTCCAGCGCAGCAGCACTCTGGAGCACGCAGGCCAGGCAGCATCGCAGGCATAAAGAGGTTAAGGCTGCGCGCCTCGCTCTCTCCTGCATGTACCTCTCGCTCACCAGGAGAGAGAGGCTGGCAGAGGGAGCTTCCATTTCCTTCAGCCTAAGTGAGGGCTGAGGGGGGGGGAGGGGGGGGGGGGGGGACATGCAGCACTGCCAAGCATGGCTAATCCGAAAGGACAGTTCCTGCTTATTATAGAACCATTGCGGATAATAAAATCTGAATCAAACTGCCAGCTGAAAGCCGCCGGAGAGTTTCCTGCTATTTAATTTTTAAAGCTATGGAAGCACTTGACACTGAGGGGGATCAAATATCACTAGTTTGCGTGCAAATACTTACTTAGCGGGGCCGGCGTGCCTGAATCTGTTCAAAAGAAGATGAAAAGAAAAAAAAATAAAAAATAGAGCCCTTCAGGTGAGCAGCAGTGCAAAGTCAACTAATTAGTCTGGTCCATTTGTGTCCTCCCTCTACTGTCACAACTGCCCCCTAAGTGGTTACGGCTGATTTATTCGGACTCGTTTTCACGGGGGTCGAGGCACTATGACAAATTCATGTTTTGGCTGTAGGAAACCGGTAGCGATCACGAAACCACCACAACATCAAAACAGACGGGAGTGTGTCTGAGAGGTGCTCCCGTCTGCTGGGATGTCTGAGCTAAAAGAGTACGGAGGAGCTGAGCAGCACTCACTGACTGAGAGACTGAGAAAAAAGAGAGAGAGAGAAGGAGAGAGATAGAGAGAGACTTTTTTGCCCTCCTGTCTGCAGTCTGCTGTCTTTTCCAGGCAACCCTCTGCCTCACACACCTTCTCTTCAGGCCGATTCTGTAAATAGATGCGAGACACTCCCTCTCCCCAACCTACCCTCGAATAAAACATCAGCTCTTTCCCCCATTTTCGCACACTGTCCCAGCCAAGCTGCTCAGCAACTCAGGCCACAATTAGCATCCTTCCAGTTTCGGAGGAACACTCGACTCCGCCCATTCTCCTCCACCTTCCGCTCTTCGCTCTCAGAACACCCGACATGCTCCCGCTCTCTCTCTCACTCTCCAGCACCTGCTTAGTCACGAGGAACCTACTTACAGACACACAGCAATAATTTGACAGTGAGGGGTGAGTCAGTGAGTGATTTAGACCGTGCCGATCAAGGCAACGAAAGCAGCAGGTCTGAGACGAGAGAAGCTTATTCAAGATATGGGAAATGTGTCACCACTCAAGAAGTCAAATACTGTGCCACAGGGGAGCCAAACACATGGAAAAAACTAGTTACACAGATACAGATCTTGTCACTCTCAATCACCACCAGTAAGTGGTCAAAAACATGCCAGAAAATGCCAAACTCAAACTACACTCACAGTATAGTCACTTAAAAGAAACAGCTGAAAGGTACATTTCCCATAAAAAGGCTTTACTGCTCATTCACTGCAGTGTCAAAGAAACATTAAAAAAACAGTGTCAAAGTATAACCTGCTATATAAAACAATATGCAGCTTTAAGACCACTTAAAAATGATGAGTTTCTTTGATTTTACCAAATTAAAAACCTCCGGAATATAATCAAGAGGAAGATGGATGACCACAAGCCATCAAACCAAATCAAACTGAATGCAGTTTGCACCAGGAGTGGCATCCAAATAAGTTATCCAAAAGCAGTGTGTAAGACTGGTGGAGGAGAACATGCCAAGATGCATGTAATCTGTGATTAAAAACCAGGGTTATTCCACCAAATATTGATTTCTAAACTATTGATTAAAAAGTTTATGAATATGAACTTGTTTTCTTTGCATTATTTGAGGTCTGAAAGCTCTGCATCTTTTTTGTTTTTTCAGCCATTTCTCATTTTCTGCAAATAAATGCTCTAAATGGCTATTTGTATTTGGAATTTGTGAGAAATGCTGTCTGTAATTTATAGAATAAACCAACAACGTTCATTTTACTTAAACATATACCTATAAATAGCAAAATCAGAGAAACTGATTCAGAAACTGAAGTGGTCTCTTCCTATCTTTCAGAGCTATATAAATCATTTTTTTGGGGGTAAGATGGTCTGAAAAACAGCCACCTATATTGTTGAAAAAAAAAAAACACAATCTGCCAGTTCTGTTTTGTCAGCTAACAGATGCCTGTAATGGTGGGGTAGAGAATGCCATCCAATCCACAAAAGAAAAAGAAATTATAACGATGCTCTCTTGGACTCACTGGCTAGGGCTAACTCTATCATCATCATGGATCTAACTTGCAGTCTCCCAAAAACAGAGCTGATGTTAGATAGCTGCACCACTGGAGAGCCCTACTGAGAACATATTAAACATATTTTGCCTGAGGCCAACCAGCGATCCTTAGTTAATGAATCTGAAACTGTTATTCATTAATATGCATTCTTGAGCTTTTATAGTATACCAGCCTACTGTACAGTAATTTGAAGTGCTTCTTAGGAACTTCTGCACTTGTGTTGTTTGTTAAACTCAGAGGCAAGGTAACACAAAGTATGTAGGGTGGCTATTACTATTTTAGTGTATTTTAATGTATTGATCTATTGATACTGAAATGGATAATAAGAGGATGATAAGAGAAATACTGCTCATAAGAGGCATGGACCTGTTTTTCTCTGTAAAGCTGCTTTGTGACAACTTTTGTTGTAAAAATAGCTATATAAATAAAATTGAATTGAATTGAATTGAACTGAATAATATATTTTTCTGATAATGAATCACTTACTTACCAAATATCTCCCATGTAGTCACTAACATTTATATTAAGCTTAAGATTTTTTTCATGCATTTGCATTCTAACAACGAAGACAATAAATATTACATTAAATGTTAAAATAATCAATGTTTTTATAACATTTCTTGCTAATACAAAACAAATATAACGTCCATGTATTTTTTTTGTTAAATATAGCAGAAATAAAATATGACAAATCAAAAGCAACTTTCCTTTTTTGTGAAATCCATGTTTTTTTTATAAGAAAAATGTGAGACACTAATATTAGATTGCATTTTAAAAGTATTTTTGCTACTTTGTTACTGCTATATTTATTTTTTTTGTGTGTTAAGTTGTATTTATGTTGACACTGTCTGTATCTAAGTTTATTTTAGTGACTTTTATTTTGTCACAGTCTGTTTGTGATGTAGAAATTGCATCTCTCTTGTGCTCTGTTCTACTAATATGTTACATAACATTTTCCAAATAAAAATAAATAAAAATAACCCGCCAACCCAAAGGCATTGTTTGATTAAATGCTATACATTTTGTGAAAAAGGACAAAACTTGCAACAAGCGAATACAGGCATGTTTTAAGTAAAATAATACTTTTATCTAAAAATAAAATTAATTGATTGTATACTATATAACAAATGACATTAGCAATACATGCTAGCAAAATTAAATTAATTAATTATTGGAGTTTATATAACACATTAAAACGGAAAATGTGTTTAATCATTATTATCTGGATTTAAAAAAGGTAAAATTATTAAACCTGAGCAATTTACACAAATTACAATAACACAAACTTTTTAAATATGTCTATGGTGACTATACTTCTATATTGTTCAAGTATTCACTATTTGTTCTGGTTCATTTGTTTTTGCATTTGCATGTGTGTGTGTGTGTGTGTGTTTTTACATATATATATAATATATATATATATATATATATATATATATATATATATATATATATATATATATATAAATCTTCCCCAAATATTGAAGTAAGCAGTATAAGGGCTTCAGTATGTTCTCCAGCAGTAGCCGTTTGAGGGGCGTGTGACAGATGTTGCTCTCGGCTGGCAGGAGAACGCATGTAATAAGTTGTGAAGCAGCAGAGGGTGTCTCACAGTGACTGCCTGCGTACTCTCACACTCTCTGACGGTGATAATGAGTGTTGCTGCCGGGTGCGAGCAGGCTTTTGAAATGTGCACCTTAATGAGTGTCCTTGCCTGTATCCCACCAAGGCTAGTGCAGAGCTTGGGGTCACCCTCTGCAATCCAGCGCATCCTTCCACAGCTATCATTTGGGCAGGAGTGGAGGAGCCTCAGCCACTCAGTCTGACAGCGTAATTAATGACTTGACATGCATGAGTGGCAGAGGAGTTCAGCGCCGGAGTGCCAGAGCTGCTTTCTCAGTGGTGGAGGGAGAAAGGTACTGGTTAATTATAATAATATGGCATTTTGGCACATTCGATAAATCACAGCACAGGTGAGAGAGACAATAGCAGATGATGCAGCTGCAGGCTGTGATGGATAAATGATAACAGAGGAAGAGGGAGGCGAAGAGAAGTTCCTCATTATGCAAAAAAAAAGTCCAACTGCTAGATAATTGCACATCAAAGATAAAAATAAGCCTCTGACTGGGAATATGAAATGCACAAGCCTGCTACCTGCAGTAATGACACTCTACGCAATTCTCACTTCCAATTTCACAACATACATTTTCTCTAGCATAAAATAAGCGATATATCCTTTATAAATCTTACACTTCAGTTTAAACTTGTTCTCAAGATTTTAAAGTACAGGTGGGTTGCACTAAATTTCTCTCAGGCTGATATGTAAATGATCCAAACATCTGTTTGGATTCAGATTTATTTGGATTCATGGTAATAATTTGCATTATTAAAGCTATTTAAGTTGGAATTAGAAGCCAAGCTATTAACTGGTAAAATCACCACACTTCTAAGTTCATGAAAATAAGATAAAAAAATATATATTATGCTATGAGCATTCAGCTCTTAACTTAACTGATTGTTTTTTTTTCCTGAGAAGTTCCTCCATCTAGCAGCTGGGAATGTAGAGGACACCAGAGAGCACTGCCACAAAAAACTAAGACACTGGATCAGGTGATCACATCTTAGCCAATGTCCGTCTTGTGTTTTTTTCCTCTTTTGGTTCCATGTGCTTCTGCCCTCTGTTTTCCTGTCTTGTGTTTCCAGACATGTGCTCTTTTGAGCACATAGCCTTGTTTTGTTATTGTCATGTCTCTGCCTTAGCCCCGCCCTAGCCATTAGTCTTGTGTCTTGTGTGTAACCCTGCCCCCTTGTTACAGGTCCCAGGTGTTTCTCACCCTCCTCGTGCCCCTTTGTTTCAGTGTTTCGTATGTATGTTCTTGTTTTTGTTAATTAATTATACATTTGTTTTGCTTTTCGCTTTATTTATCTATTTTTGTCTCATAATAAAATTAGACCTGCATTTACGTCCACCCTCTCGCCCTTCCGTCTGTGACATAAGACTCCACATAAAAAAATGGATGTAGCAAGTAACCCTTTTGCCAGATGGACTCCACTTTCCAATGGCACACCTGTGGGTATATTTTGAAGGCTAAGGAGGCCTCCTCTACCTATAACTGGAGAAAGCATCATGTACTATGTGCTAGGTCTTCACTACAGAGGTGAGGAGGATTTTGGAGGGGAGGTCAAGGGTGATGCTATTTGCCTCATACCTCAGAATGAGAAAGGCAGGGCTAAAAAGAGGGATAAGCATGCCAAATTTGACAGCAAACTTCAGGAGTATCTTTTGTTTATCATTTAGTTTATGCTTTTAAATGAACAAACTAAACTAAGCTAAAACTGAGCTGGCAATAAAGCAAAATTCTTTACATACGACAAACAATGTGCCTATGGAAACTACTGTCCAGACAACAGAAAATGATGGGTTATTTATATCAGTGAATTTTTTGCACACAGAATCAGGATATTACATTTCAAACCTGTGGTGCTGATATTGTGAGATGTTCTTGTAATGGACAGTAACTGTAAACTAGCCCCTTTTAAATGATTAATTCTTAGTTAACTTTTCTTGACTATAGTATGGGTTCAGGCTCATCAACCCAGCTCTGAGTTCTGAGTCACTTACAGTTATGAATCCTCCTTCCACATTCCAACAGGAGGAGAAGGTGACCGACCCTGTGGATTTGAGAGCTCCTAATGAATTAAAGCGATGAATAAATCAATAAACGTTGACAGAGCTCACCAGCTCACTGACTTGCCAGCAGAGCTCACACCTGTCATAGGCTGCAAGTTGAACCGGGGCCAGAGATCCTTTCAGCCCAGCCTGTTTACTGCAATATACATCCACAGCTTCAAGATCACAGTGCTGCTTTGATGTCTGTCATGAGGCGTGTACAGTCCCCCATCAGAGGCAATCTGATAAGTGAATTATCCTTCCTCAGATCCAGACCCGGATAACGGCGCAGTTCCTGCACTCCAGGATATCATTTAAGAGAGCTGAACCACAAGACATGGGGCATTAACTATCTGATCCTTCATCTAGCTCCGCTGCAGACCTCTAATAACAAGCAGCGGGTCGCAATACGAGAAATTGCCTGTTGGCATGCGGAAGAATGCAGAATGCAGTTGTTTTGCAGCATTACATGGGGTGAATCAGTTGTTCTAATGGAGAGCCTGATGCAGAGGTGAAAAGAAAGCACAGTTTTTTTTCGGCAGCGCCGCTCTGCACCGAGATTGTCACGCAGAGATAAAAGAGGGCAGAATTTCTGTGGTGACTCATAGGGTTTCAAAGAGAACACTAAAAAGTGGGTTCGATTCTTTGAAGACATCAGTCTGAGACCACAGGAGAAAGCATGGCTCGGTTTCTTCTCAAAAAACTGCGAACGCGAGGTCACCTCTGTGGTCTGCTTTAATTGAACTTCACTCAGCTTATTGAGCTTAAACCAGCATCAAGCCTTACTTTAATTGATTACGCTCGTGCTCTTAAACAATCAAAAAGGATATCAGGTAAATGGGACATGAATAATTAAACCCACAGTCGGCTCAGGATAAAACATTACGGAAGGTAACCTTTTTATTTATTCCACTCAGAGTTCGTTTGCAGTAAAGCTGGATGAGAAAGCAAGACATAAACAGAGACAGAGAGAGAGAGAGAGAGAGGGAAGTGTACTCCCAGAGGGTGAACTTGAAAAAGATTAGTCTAATTTTAAGCAAACAGCACAGTGCGGGAGCGCTAGTGTTATCTCCTACTTGAGGGGGAAAAAAGAGCTTTTCAGCCAGAGATACGGGGCAGAATTAAGGTATTATTAATTGCATAGGCAAATTAAAAGGACCCTAGAAAGTGACCTCCTCTAATATAGAAGAGGCATGAGAACAAAATACGTCTTAATCTTCCCAGCAGTGCTTAGAGATAAATGTCAAGAATATCTATCACCTCAATTAACCAGACAGAACAATCTGAGAGGGTCCAATTCTTCGCATGACAAGAGACTGGCACTAAGAGTCTCTAACCCCTCTCTCTTTCTCTTCAACGGGCTTTGCGGGTCTATTACGGTGGCTTGATACTGGAAAAAATATCATATATTTAGCATCTGTGATATATATTGCAATAATAAAAAGAGAGAGAAATGGTCAGTCGATAATTTAGCTGATCCTCAAAGCTGGTTAGATCATATAAATATTTTTTATTTTAACTCATTATGTTTCTTATTTTTATCCTGCTTTTCATCCCTTAATTTAGCTATAACCTTTTATCCCACCCAATCAGCTGAATTGCCCCTATCACTAGTAATGCCCCAGCAGCAACACAGCTCTGATACATCAGCTCACAGATGCCTGTGCTGACCAACATTACCTAACATGGCCAACTGTGGTCTCTTGGGACCCTTGGGCAGCTGATGGCGAGCTGCATGAGCAGGATTCAAACCAGCATCTCCTGGTCATAGTGGCTGCGCCATAGAATGCTGGACCACTCAGAGCCCCCAGTTAGATCATACTTGGATAATCTATATTTTGTTAGTTGGTGTAGGGCTGCACAAGGTCACAAGACACTTCAGCTCCTCGCCCACAGCTGCAGAATCCCATTAAAATGAGTGTGCATTCCTCATTTCATGTCTTAAAAAATATATGGCATGTTTTCTTTTAACCCACTTTAGGCCAAACTCATATATTTGTAGAATATGTAAACCTAACATGTCTTGTGAAAACAGCAGACTAAAAAAAAATGTAAAACTAACTGGGTACCCCTCTTAAGAGTATCTCAAAACACAAAACAAGTCCAGACAGGCAAGTCTATTCACTTTGCATTTATTTCCAATCATACCAGACTTTTTATTTCAGCAAAAATGGTGAGACCAAAATACTAAAACAAATTAGTAAAATTACAGTTTTAAAAACTTGTTAAATATAAAAAATGTTAAATTACTGACAAAATCTGAAAACAAAAAACCTCATTAATATTTTTAGCATTTGGCTCAAAAATGCAAGCTGATGCCATGTTGAGCTTTACAAGAATGTCCATTCATATTTTAAACTATGACCCGTCTCCTCATCATTTTATCTTTGATAACAACTGATGCACAAAGTTTAACAGCATTTTAAATGCAATTGATTCCAACATGCATTTTATCTCGATAGACACTGCACGTAATTACACATAATAGATGCTCTGCACTACGATGCTTTGCAAAGTTTGCTGAAAAAGTTCCATGTGGCATCCAGCCTTAATGTCTAAAGGAGAATAAAAGAGCTGTGGAAAGCATGGTTAAAACAGTTCCCATCTTTTTTGGACAAACACTCTCACATGCACACACACACACACACACATCCACACACCACTATTACACTATTACATTTCACAGCACAGACACTGGATCATTCTCTATGAATATGTAGTACTGGATGTCTGAAACTAACACAGGAGACAAGTTGAAAACACAGCTTGTTCTTAGTATCAACAAAGCAGAAATCTGGAACATATCAAGCCAGGTAACACATTTCTGCCATGTGTTATGCAGGTCAATCATACACACAAAGAGTGCATGAATCAGACTTTCTGGTAGTTAGTTGTTAGTTGGTTCTAACAAAAAAAAAATACTTTTTATGTTTTGTTGGTTAGTTGAGCTGTCAAAAGCATATTTCATGCAGACATGGTTAACCTGTATTAAGTAGTCATTGTTTTTGTCATTGGAACAGAGATAGACCCAGATTACTCACTTAAAACTGTTTTAAGTTGGTTAAAACAGTGCTAATTTTGCATGCAATGGTACACAAAAGTCAATGTTCAATTCACACCACAGTTTGTTTAGTGGGAAACTAGCTCTTAACAATATTTGCACTTGTATTATGTTGTGAGTAGTTCAGGATTTAAATGTGCAAGTTTACAAATCAGTACTAACAAAAGCAGTGTTTGTAGCTGTATCTTACTGCATAATGGAGTTATAGCATTTAGAATCCAATCGCTAATTGCAAGCCAATTTTACCTTAAGTCAGTGCATACACATTTCCTCCGTTCAATTCACCATGATTCACTTTGTTGAAAAAAAGATGTTAAAAGCAGAATATTGGTGAAATTCTTCTCACTGATGAAATTCTTCTCACTATGAGAAGGAGGAGAAGTTAACTACAAATAAGACTACAGTCATCATAGCAATGTTCCTAAATCTATTAATGTTCCCAGAATGCTATGCAAATCCAACACTTGTGAAATTACTGTATTTAGTATAATAGTTAGGACCATTTATTCTCTGTGTGACAGCGTGGACCATGACCCTATTGCTTTTAACTCTTAGATTCTGATATTTGTTTAGGAATTTACCAATATGGAATTGCCTACAAACTCCATTATCTATTTTCCTAAATAGCATCAATTACAAATTATAGAGCCACATAAAAAATATTAACATTTCTTGTGTACAGAGTAAGATCATAAAACAAATAAAACAAAGATATTTTAACATCACATGATGAACCAATGTTGTTCAGTGCCACTTTGCACATGTTCAGCAAAACGTGAGTAGTTCAAATACTTAATCAAATTATTAACATATGTTTATATTATGTAAAAAATTTACATAATGTTTCATTATCCAACCAATAATTTAAGAAAAAAGAGCTCTTTTAGTTCTGTTTCTCATTGTTATACTGTACTTTCTAATGTACAATAAAAGTAAAGTATTGTAATTCTTGTGTGTAACTATTTGTTTGAATCAGATTACAATTTGTAGTGATGCCAGGCCAATGAAAACAAATGGTGAATCATATACTTTTAATGAGAGTTATAATTTAATCAGTTCCTGTCACTGAAAGAGTAATGCCACTTGGATCTGCACCTACTTTCGCTGAACTTGTTCCAGTAAAGTCTGAGAATGCAGCTTGTGTTTTCTTTTCAGGCCTACCACAGTGGGCCACGATTTATGTGAGTGTTTATCGAAGGTACAGCCTTCGAAATCACGTGCAGGCCTGTTGGAATATATCATTAACATAACTGCCATCCTCGTCTCATTATTAGGTCTGCAGCAGCTCACTTTCGTGTATTTAAATGAAACTGTTAAATTGCTGTTTGTCATGTTTGCAAAATTGTTTAAGGACTTTTACCCGCAACCGCTTTCTCTTCAAACTGTGCGGTGAACACATGTGTGCCACATACGCGACTTTTCCCCCAATTTAAGTATACGGAGGCAGATGGTAAGTGCCCTTGATCGGAACCAACCTCTCCATGTGTGGTCGCCCGTCTAGACAAAGTCTACGACGAGTCACTCACACGTTTGCTGTGAAAGCAGCAGAAACTGCAGAGATTGCTTGCTCTCGAGTTACTGCCAGCCCAGTAGCTTGAAGCTGCCAAGCCTGTGCCAGCCTCTTGTGCATTATTAGAGGCTTTAGTGGGTTCTGGACAGTGTCATAGGTCTGTCATATTCCAGAATAGCACAGGAAAGTCAAACACAGAGTGAAGTTCAGTCTGAAAAGCACAAGATCTACTGAGTGGAACCACTGGCCTAGAGGGAAAATAAGGAAAGAATAAATTCCACCCCCTTTCAGGTGCCTATTAAAACTCAATTTGGTCATTTTTAAATGAGTACGAAGGAGAAAAAAAGAAAGTTAATAGAGGCATATAAAAAAGGGCATTTGCCGGTGCCCTACTTATGTGGAGAGAGCTAGACCGGTGAAAAAAAAACAATGATTTTAAGCTATTTCGATTCTGCGGGCATTCTCGTGACATTGCTGCCTGGATGAGAGAAACTGACCATAGGATGGTGTTGGCCCTCGCTGGCCAGGGCTATTGACCTGCAGGTGTGTGATTTCCACTGAGGCAGACCACTGAAAATTGAAGCAGCTGCACTCCACTTAAAACATGACACCACTCAAGAGTGACTGACAGGAGGCCGGGCAGATTCATCCAAGTCCTTCAACAATGCTGACACAAACCTCGCTCGCCTTTCTACATAACGACATGCAAAAAGCTACATCCATCAAACAGACAGAACAGAAAAGTGGATAAAAAAAAAAAACTAATACTGGTGTCTGAACTGCCTGTAATCAGTCTTTGTCTCGCAACTTTCAGCTTTTTCCCTCCAACCCGTGTCATCTATCCGTCTTATTTGTATTCACACTCCGAGCCCCTGAAAAGCTTCCATTGACTGCGACTCTGACAGAGCACTGCAACAAATCCTCACCTCGAATCCTCCGACCCACTTGACTTTATCAGCACTAAGAAAGCATCAGGCTCGACAGCACTTTAATTTAATGAACCTGTTGCGAAACTAAATGCCATCAATAGTTCCAAATTGCAGCAGCAATCCGTGCACTTGGAGCCTTCACTCAGCATCAAGCATAAAGCTGATATTTTGATAGCACTCACTTCATTAATGTCTCTGGATTTACGGCCCGGCTGAGAACACGCGACTTTATTTTACAGAGTGATTTAAAGCTACCACAAGTAATGTGTCTTCCCAGCCAGCACCACTGCATTTATATACGATATCTGCTTCCGTACATCATCTGAAAACACCAGGGCTTGACTCATAAAAAGTAGCCACCTTGAAACTCCTTGGGAAGCTTTTACTCCTTCTGACAGTTTTCACCCGTTTTTTTCTCCGGTACCTGTAAAATAAAATCAGTGTAATTCACTGTATTTGTCTTTGTTCTGACAGCAGTTCATTAACCGTTTTGGAAGGTAGCTACAAGAATGTCGGAAGAGCAACCGGAAACCTGGCAGCCCTTTGGAACCGCTTGATTGATGGACATCATTTTAGACAGTTTGCTGTAATTGCGCGGGTTCACAAAGTTAACTAAACACCCTGAACTACTCAAATTGGGAAAAAAGCAAAAAAATTAAGATAAACGACCTCCGTGTGAAGTTAAAAGCAAAGTAACCAGAGGCTAATGAAAGTGACGGCTGAGGGTGCGGTGTAATCTACACTGATACATAACACTTACTGATGAATGGGCTGTTTTTACATATTCTGCTTTACTCTCAGGTGTACCACACAGAAGCTCACTCTCAGGGTTAGCTAGTAATGGCTCTGCTAAAAAAGAAATTTGGCTCTAGCTGGTTTCAGATGGTTTAAGCTGGTCTTTAATAGTCAAGGTGATTGGAAAGGTTGTTGGAAAGCTAGTCATCCAGGAAAAAAAATATAACACACCTTATACTGACAAAGTCGGCAGGTTAACCGGCTTCTCACCAGTACTGTGTTTGTTGAATTTGATTTTGGTTCTCTTTAATCATGCTGGTCAATCTATTTGACAACTGTAGTCGTGATGGTTGACCAGAATTGTCAAGCTTGGCTATACTTGTTATCTACCTTGTTCAGGTAGATCATGCTTGTAAACCATTAAATTCAAGCAAAAGTATATCCTATGTTGGTCAACAAGTAAGATTGTCAATCAGCTTAACAAGCTTGATTAGCTTGAGCTGGCCTTTTTTTTCAGCAGAGGGAAAACATGTAACAGCTTCATGTAGGATGAAAAAAAAACAACTTTACTGTTACATCCCGGGAATACTTAACTCCAAAGAAACATCTAAAAAAGTGTTCACCAGCAAACCAGACTTGATATACCAGTTGAAACCATTTTAGGAAAAACGTGAAATTGATCTTCTTATACATGAACATGCATGAACATGAATGAACATGGATGTTTGAACATTTTATGACATGATGTATAGAGCAAACATAAGATTAAACATAATTTTTTGTTCCCTAATTTAAAGGTAAGGTTGTTTCCTTCCCCTTTGAAGGTACCGTTTAGGAAAGATGTTGTTTAAGCAGTAAATAATGTTAACAAATATAATGTACTAAACATGAGACAAAAGTGAAGCTGTGGTAATTTGTTACAGTGGTATTAAATAATTGATAATTGTCATGATTTTCCTTTATAAATCAGCAATTTCAGTTAAATATACCATATAGCATATATTGATTTAAATACCTTTTAGCACTATAATTTGAACACAAAATTAGTTTGGTATGTTCAGTGACCCTTATCTTACATACACAGGTGAAAGGGTTAAGGTGGTTAAGGTTAAGGTGGCCAATAGCAAGTTTTTCTCCTCTTTGCATCTTCTCTGAAAAGTGGCAGCGTGGGAGCCTTAAAACAACTTTCAAATGACCTGAAAACAAAGAGTGTTCAACATCATGGTTTAGAGGAAATATACACTAAGCTATATCAGAGATTGTAGTTGTCAGTTTCCACTGTGAGGAACATAGTGAGGAAATGGAAGACCACAGGCACAGTTCTAGTTAAGGCCCGAAGTGGCAGAACAAGAAAAATCTCAGATAATCAGAGGAGAAGGATGGTGAAAACAGTCATAGTCAACCCACAGACCAGCTCCAAACACTTACAACATCATCCTGCTGCAGGTGGAGTCACTGTGCATCATTGAGCTATTCAGTGCACTTTACACAAGAAGAGACTGTATGGGAGAGTAATGCAGAAGAAGCCTGATTAAACTAAAATTGAGTTATTAGGAGGGTGGTATGCATGGAGGAAAAAGAACACAGTATTCCAAGACAAACACTTTACTGCTCCCCACAGTAAAATTTGGTGGTGGTTCTATCATGCTGTGGGGCCGTGTGATCAGTGCAGGTACTGGGAATCTTGTTAAAGCTGAGGATTACATGAATTCCAGTCAATATCAGCAGATTCTTGAGAACAATGTTCAAGAATCAGTGAGAAAGTTGAAGTATTGTCAGGGCTGTATACTTTAACAAGACAACGACCCTAAACACTAAACACTGCTCAAAATCTACTAAAGCATTCATGCAGAGGAACAAATACAACGTTCTGGAATGATCATCTCAGTCCCCAGACCTGAATATTATTTAAAATCTGTGGTGTGATATGAAGAGGGCTGTTCATGCTCAGAAACCTGAAATCAAACCTGACTGAACTGGAGATGTTTCGTAAAGAAGAATGATCCAAAATACCTTCAACCAGAAGTCAGACTCTCATTGCAAGCTATGGGAAGTGTTTAGAGGCTGTTATTTCTGCAAGAGGAGGAAATACTAAAAATTGATCTTATTTTTCGGTTGGGGTGCCCAAATTTTTGCACCTGCCTAATTTTGCACACTTTTTTGTAAATCCTATAAACTTAATTTTACTTCTCAAATATCACTGTGTTCTTCTGCTATATGATATATTTAACTGAAATTGCTGATCCGAACATCCAATGATTAATAAAGACAAATCATTAAAATGATCAGGGGTGCACAAACTTTTTCATACCACTGTATGTGGTGTAGACACAGAAAAGCTCTATTCACTTTTTTCCCCAGTGTGAAATAAATTAACTAAATAATATTTCAATTCAACTACTTTTAAAGTACTTTAAAAACATAAAACACCATTAAGTACAAATCAAAAGCTGATAAATGTGTTTTAAGGAAGGAATGTACATGTTTAATCTATTCTTAAGCACTGCAGTCATAATTGGCAAATTGCAGTCAATCAAAACATTTTTTATTACGATTACAAAGTGTATCTCATTTCATTTATTGCTCCTTTGGGTGGTGACTGTTGGTTAAAATGTAAACTCACCCAGGACCCTCAATTAAAGGAACATTAAGTCTGGTACCGTGTGTTCGTTCCTCTGGTTTCCTTCTTTCAGTGCCCCGTCCAATTCAGCTGAACAGCAGCAAAGCTGCAATTTCCTGTAATTGAAGTGGAGGTCTCTTGCTGCTGGCCATACAGTACAGGCACAGTTCTGAACTGGATCTGCGACACAGCAGCAGCTTATCTGCTGATAGGGCAGCCTGGGGAGCAAAGGCCCAGCATGACTTCCCAGACATGACAGACAGAAATGAGCCAAAAATCAGAGACGTTAGGAGCTCTGACAGCTTTCCTTATCGAGCATGAAGGAATCCTGCAGAAATCCATATTATGGCAATTAGGGTTGCAACGGTAAAAGGTTTTCATGGTATGAACATCATCTCTAGGAATACAGTACACAGTTTTACAGTATTACTGTATATGGTATTGTTTTCCTATTGTGGTTTTGTTCTTTTTCTTTCTTTTAATTATTATACATTGAACCTAAAAAAAAAAACACAGGATATTTTGGTTGAACAAAAACTATGGTTAAAGCTTCACACCAATAATTAATGGAAATATACAGTTCTGAAAAAAATGAAGACCACTAAAAGAGTTTCTGAATCAGTTTCTCTGATTTTGCAGTTTATAGGTATATGTTTAAGTAAAATGAAATGAACATTTCTCCCAAATTCCCCAAAAATATTGTCATTTAGAGCATTTTTTGGCAGAAAATGAGAAATAAATAATAATGGCTGAAATAACATAAAAGATGTAGACCTTCAGGCCTCAAATAACGCAAAGAAAACAAGTTCATATTAATAAAGTTTGAAGAGTTCAGAAATCAATATTTGGTGGAATAACCCTGGTTTGTAATCACAGTTTTCATGCATCTTGAAATTTTCTCCTCCACCAGTCTTACACACTGCTTTTGGACAACTTAATGCCACTTTATATCCTGTTAGAAACAATTCAAGCAGTTCAGCTTGGTTTGATGGCTTGTGATCATCCATCTTGTTTGTGATTATATTCCAGAGGTTTCTAATTTGGTAAAATCAAACAAACTCATAATTTTTAAGTGGTCTGTTATTTTTTTCCCATGGCTGTATGTAAAATGTTTTAAAATTCCAAATATGCATATTACGTGATGTTAATATTATTAGATTATTTTCGTTATTGATTTATCTGCTGATTTTTCAATAAATCAACTAATGGGATTTTCTCATGGAATTTCTGTTTGGTTGCTTTTTTACCAAATACAGTACCAGTATTAAGGTGTGATAACCATCAATTTCCATACCACAGCACACAAAACAACAGTATACCACAGCAACCCAAACATACAATACTGCAACGCTACAAACATAATCTGACACAATCATTCCATGATGTTCATTTTTATGCAGGATTTTCACATGGAAAAATGTCCCAACTTAAAACAAAAACAAAAATGCATTTATTATTTGTTCTTCACAGTGTTGCAACGCTATGCTGGCCTTGGATGAGAAGAAGTACAACTTTAGACCAAGCATAAAATGTTTTGTTTTATATGCTGCATTTTGTGTTTAGTCTTCATTTCACTTTAATCCTCTCCATTCCAACAAAGTCACAGCAACAAATTATGTTTGACTTTTTTTCCCCCCATCTAGAGTCTAAGATCTTACATTTTTCTCTGAGTTAAAAGAGCAAAGTATTCTCCACGCTGCCTCCCCCATACTTCTGAACAAAGGAGCCGCTAAATTATTTACACTTGGACTGTCATCCCTTGGAGTCAGTTTGCATTCCATAGGTAGTCCAAAACTGCTGTGTCAACAAAACCCAAAGCTTGGGAAAGAGCAGCTTTCTGTGTAGACCAGTGTTTCTCAATTCTGGTCCTCCTGGAGTCACACTGCCTGTACATTTATTCCTTTTTTTATTTTCCCAACACATCTGATTCAACTAATCTGATAACTAACAAGTCCTTTCAGAGTGCCGGGGGGGGGGGGGGGGGGCACTACTAAGTATGTTTATATACAATAAAAAAAATGGAAATCTCAGTCTGTGCATGTGCAAAAACAGACTTGTGGTCCTAGAAATAAGTGAGCATTCTGTAACCCTGCTTTCACACTGGCAGACGACAGAGTGACAAGTGTCAAAAAATGTCCTATAGGAGGGAGTGATGTGCAGCTGCAAAGTGGCAAGTGACATGGCGACAAAATGGCAAGTAACACATTTCCTGAACTTTATGCAAATGAATTATGATGGGGTGATTATTTCAGTAATTCAGCTCAAATTTGTGAAACTTATATATTATATAGATGTGTTACACAGAGCGTAATCTTTTTAAGCATTTATTATTTTTTGTTGAAGATGATTAGGGCTTACAGCCAATAAAAACCTAAAAATCAGTGTCTCAAAAAAATTATAATACTATATAAGACCAATTGGTACTTTTATCAGTGTGGGCAGTGTGCCAAGTCCTGCTGGAAAATGAAATCCACATCTTCATAAGAGTTGTCAGTTACAGCATAAAGTGCACTGACTTTGGACTTGATATAACACAGTGGATCAACACTAGAAGATGAACATGACTCTCAAACCATCACTGATTGGTGGAGACTTCACACTAGACCTCGATCAGCTTGGACTGTGGGTCTCTCCACTCTTCCTCCAGACTCTGCTCCCTTGATTTCCAAATGAAACGCAAAATTTACTGATGGTTAGTGATGGTTTGGAGAGACATGTCATCTGCTGGTGTTGATCCACTGTGTTTTATCAAGTCTAAAGTCAGTGCAGTGTTTTCCCAGAAAATCTTACAGCATGTATCCCTCTGCTGACAACTTTAATGGAGATGTGTATTTCATTTTCCAGCAGGACTTGGCACACTGCCCACACTGCCAAAAGTACAAATGGGTCTTATTTAATATTCAACTTTTCTGAGACACTGATTTTTGGGTTTTCATTGGCTGTAAGCCATAATCCTCAACAATAAAAAATGCTTTAAATGTGTAATACATCTGTATAATTTACGAGTTTCACATTTTGAACTGAATTACTAAAATAAAGTAACTTTTTAATGATATTCTCACTTTTTTGAGACGCACTAGTACATAATGCTATGTGCTTTAAGTTTATTGTCTGATTTCAAAGCAAAAATCTAATAATTGCGTGACTCATGTAAACTCAGTTTTGCCATTATCTTATTACCGAATGTCCACATATTGAAGGAATTATACATTTTTAACTGATTATAAAGTGCATGTAAAGACACGGACTGATGTTCACCTATCAGGAAGAGCACAAAAATGCTAACAAATCTAAGAAAGCTATTAGCCTGTCCTAAAACAATCTCTTTTAGTCACGAGTCAGACAACTTCCAAGTAAAAACGTGTAGATGTTTGCCAGGGGGGGTCTTTCTTGAGCGCATTCTTATCTGTACTGGAGGGAAAGCGGAAAATGCTGACACATCTCAGTTGGGTCTGTGGTCTCTGTGCTGTGCTCTGCCAACTGGCGCACATGATGACGTATTGACAGATGCACTTCTTTCTATTGCCTTCCCGAGGCTGGGAATTCGGTTTGCAGGAGCGTCAAGGGAAATAAAAAAGGGGGGATGCCCAGGGGCCCGGCAAGATGAGGATGAATGAAGACATTCCTGGATGTCAGCAGCAGCAGCTCTATCTGGTCCAGCGGAGGCACGCAGCTAGCAGCTGGAGCTGCACAGGCTGAGCCCAGTGGCTATCGATTTCCTCTCGGCTCGGTCAAATTATCAAAGGCTGCCGGCAGCAGGCTGCTCTTTACCGACACACAAACAACCAGTGGGAGTCCTCAGGGGAGACAACTCGCAGTGCAGCGTGGGGACACTTGATCAATCAATATGACCTTCTCTTAGCGGCTCGTCTAGATCCTCTCCTGCACCACGTCCGGCTCTCGGTGGGGACGAGGGGCCGCTCTTTACCTGAGGGAACGCCACATTACTGTAGTTAGCGAATTGAAACCGTTTGTGAGAGCTGCTGGAGTGACTTTGGAAAAGCAGCAGAGTGTCACAGTTTCAATAAGGAGCCCTCGGGTAAGTCAAGGGCTAAAGGGAAATCATCTCTAAATTCCCTCTCCGGCAAGGAGAGAGAGAAAGACAACTAAACACAGGTGTGTGTAACTCACAGGTCTCAGTTGGCAAATTGACTTTTGCCATTTCCATTCCTCTGTAAAATGGTGCACTCTCTAATTGGATTAGGTCTTTGATAGGAAGTCAAACTTCAGGGGGGCGGGAGTGTTTTCCTCTGGCGAGAGCCAAAAATGCACTGACCCTTGAAGTGTCACCCTCATGAGGCCAGTAACGGTACTGCTGTAAAATGAATCATTCCTTCATACTCACTTTCCCAGAATGGCTCTGTATTCGAGGTGACAAATAGCGACTGAGAGGGAGAGAGCTGAACTGCTGTGCTGTGTAAAGGCTTGGAGGAAGAAAAAAAAAGTGGGGAGAAAAATGAAAAGTGAAGAAAAATGATCATGCCTTATGAGCACTTCTACAGGCTAGGAGGGATAAAAAAAAAAACCTGCAGCAACCTGTCTCCATCAATAAAGTTCATGTTGCACTCCACAGCCTTCACAATACGCAGGGTTAATCTTTATCAGGCCTGTGCCCATTACCTTTCAGGCACTGCGTTTGTCAAAACTCTTCCTCAAAGGGAGAATCCTAGTGTTTGTTGAACCTTATCTTTGAACCGAAGACGTCGTAATAGTGACAAAGCTACCCTGTCCAAAACCTGAATGACATCATCCTTATTCACCAGGTGCACTTCACGTGCAGGAAATTTGCTCTGTTTTGTTTGGTGCTTAAGTGTAAAGCTGTGCATGCTTCACTGACTCTGAAGAGTGCAAAGTTAACCCTGATAGATGGGAGCTATACTCCACTTCGGGTGAACAGAAGAGCGCCAGAAATGACCGCGCTCTTGGCCGTAGCAGGCCAATACGGCACAGTCGCCCACGACGACCACAGCGAGAAGGAACAGGCGGCAGTGGCGGAGGCAAAGGACTGTGGCCGAGTGAGGAAACTAATGAAAGCAGTCTCGAGCAGCCACAGACACAGGAACAATACTGTGGTCACCATTGCTATTAGCAGCCACTAATGGCCTCCAAATGTCCGTGCGCTGATGTCATGGAGAGAGTGGGGGGAGAAAGGAGGCTCCTGGGAAATTGAAATTAATGAGTGTAATCAGTGGCAAACAGCGAAGGAGGCAAGGGCAATTAATATAAACAGGCTACCAGTGGGCTGCAGATCAGTATTAAGATGCAGAGTGGCCACAGAGCACAGCAGATGTCCTGGAGGAGCAGGAGGATGGCAGCACAGACAGCAGGCCAAAACCAACCTGACAGGCTGCTGGCACTCGCCGATAACGTGATCGTTTCCCCATCAGCAGCCGTGCTGGAGGCTCATTAGCATCCACCGCTAGCTTCTTGTTCACACACTAGCCGACCCAAGAGGAAACACACCTGTTCATGTTATGGAACATTGTACAGAAATAAAAACAACTTATACTACCAATTATGCAGAGACCCATCGAGCCGGCCTTTACTTTCCCATTATCGAATGGGAAATCGGCCGGTGCTGGGGGTATCGGCCGGTGCTGAGTACTGAGCTGATACCAGAGCTCTGTTAATGAGCTTACATTTCAAATACCAATATATTGAAGTATCACAAAATGATCATGGTTTACACTGCATTAATTCCCTAAAAAAAAGTATGAATTTTTAAATAGTAGTTTACATGCAGTATTATATGCAATAGAGTCATGCTAGTGGTTCATTTTGTGTAGCGTTTAAACACTGACTTCAGATCCCACTGTTCTAATCGCATAAAAAGTAAGGTTTGCTCTTACTCAGATTTTATATGTACAAAGATGCGGTTTTATGCTTCAACTGTGTTTTATCCGAAGCACTTATGCTAACAGACTAAATAGCTAAGTAGCACAAATTTACAAACACAAAAAATGTAATCTATTAAAAGAGTATACGACATATTTGACAAATTAAATCAAACTGCAGGTCAGTAAAAAAAATCATGCTTACACCAAGTCTTCTTTTAGCTACTGAACATTAATGCAATAGATCCTTGTGTCTAAAAAGCTAAATTAATGCAAATAACAGTGTAAGTGGAGCAAATGAGTTGATGTAGAAAAACACAAACTACTAAAGAGCAGAAACGATCATGTTAAATTATTATTTACATCAAATTATTTATTTGCAATTTAAAGCTCTGTTTCATTTCACTAATTTATCAAGTTAACATTTAACTGTCAGCAGCTAGGCTAGCTAAGCTGGACCATAACTGGTCGTAATTTGTAAATAAATTAAAAATAATAAAATCTGTTTTAGCAAAGAGTTTTATAAAGTAATTTTTTCAAAACCTTTTAACTTACTTTTACAGATTCTGGAAATTTGATGTCATGAAAAACTCTTGTATCTCCACTATGGCAGCTTAACAGGAGAATTTCTAATGGTCAATGACAGAAAGAAAAAGTTATTAGAACGTTCCTATCACAACATTCTCAGTTAGACAAACACTAATTATATATTATCTAAAAATTAAAAACCTAAACATTTAAATATTTTAAAGTAACAGAAACATAATAACACTAATACCACACAGATGTAAATATTTAATGAATTTCATTTTTCTAAACTACAGAACTGAAACATTTGTTTAATAAAATGTTTTAAAAACTTCTATCACTCAAATGAAAACTCATATTCAACTGTGAGGATAAATAAAAAAGCTTCACCCAATGTTTAAAAATGTTCTAGGACTGTCCAGACAACTTGACAGAAGGAATGTTCCAAGAACCAAAAGCCTTTGCTTAACATTAATGTTTAAAAAAAAAGTTAAAATAACCAAGTATTGTTATCTTGGCCAGTACCATCCTAATTTTAACCCATTCACTGAACTATACAATAAGAATAACAGTACTTACAAAATAAATAAACATTGTTTAAATATTAAGTAATGTCTAATAATTACTTATTAAGTGACAATAGTTAAGCATTTATTATACATTACTACATTTAAATGCTTAAAAAGTTTGTAAATAATAATGAAGTGAGACATTAGTTTAAAATAAATATATATATATATATATTAATTAACAAGTACTTGATACATTCTGTTATTGTAAAGTGTTATCAATTTGTTAAGTTTAGCAAAATTCTCCTGAATCTGGACTGTATTTCCTGCTTAAATAAATACATGTAAATGAATTGTAATAAAAACAGATATATAAGACTGGCATGGGAAAAGTTTGAAAAAGGCTGCACTATTCATTTCTTTAACTACAGGAACAGTCTCTCCCACTGAGTTGTGTGTGTTGTTCTGAGCGCTCAGCATTCCTCTGTCTATGCGATATAATGATGCATATCTAAGAATAGACCAGAGAAAAGTGACATTCGTCAGCCAGCCTCACCAGTAGACTCAGTTTGAAGTTAAATGAAACAATGATTTCTGTTGGTACGCCCCTTTCTAAATATAGATGCTCAGCCAACAGATCCTGCAGATGAAGGCAGTGGCACTGCTGTGCTTCGGGAAGGGTCGCACTCTGAGTCTTAACTTAACAGAATCTGATTTACGCAGCAAAGTTTGAAAGAGAAACTTTCATCAGCTTCTCTCATTAATGGAAAAAAAAGAAAGGTCTTTTAGCACGACAGCCAATCCAGAAACAACTGCTCCATACACCCCACAACTCACTCTTTATTAATTCATTTCAAGTCTGTTTGCTTTATATGCAAGATCACATCTCTGTTGTACATCAACCGGCAACATCTCAACTCAAACCAATAAATCTAACCTACAGGCCATCACCCAAATTAGCGAATTAGAGAATGGAGCTACAGCATGCGGCAGTGTTTCAGGCCCTGCTTTTCTCCTACAGACGCACAGCAGCAAGCAGCTAATAAACACTGGCTTTCCATTGAACACATCTTGTCATATTGATAAACAACATTTCATTCAATTAAGAAATCACTGATCAATATGGTGGCTGTCAGAGTTAAGCAGAACAATTACCTGCCTCTGACAGGATCATGGACTCACCGATCAATCTTTAAAACAAGTTTCTAGACACTGCCAGCGCAACAATAAATATTACAAACTTTAAATTTTATTTTGTCATTAAATAATACATATGAAATAAAGTAATGTAATAGTTTTTTGCTGCTTGAGTGCTCCGACTCTGACCAGTTTCCAAACAATTGCTTTAAAAGCTTTTGCTTTGGCCTAGGATCAACAGAGACATCCATTCAATTAGTAAAGCGACTGCGGCCCCATGTGGACATGTTGTGAATTGTAGCCTCCATCCATGTTAATGAAGACAGTAGAATATCAATCCAAAAGTAGTAAATGAAGGTTAATTAAAAAAAAAAATATATATATATATATATATATATATGGCCCTTGATTTTTTTTTTTATTATATATTTTATTAATTAATTAATGTAAAGTTACTTGACACAAAATTAAATGAAAAACAAATGCTAAACAAATTTTTCTAATTAATCTATTTTGAAGCATTGGCCAGGGATTGGCCTCGTCAGAGTCAGTGGTGGTACAAGAAGGGATTAAACATTTAGGCCCTATTTGGGTTGTAGAGTGCACATGAGGGCCTAAATGGGACCCCCTGTTAGCTCCACATAAAAATATTTTGTGTAGGGAGTAGGCACTGAAGATTTTGCTGACCATGATGATGCATGTTAGAGCTAGAAAAGCACCACCGGCACTTTTATCTGTGTAATAACATTGCAGCTGGGCAGTAAAGGGCTATTGAAGTCAATATTTTAAAACAGTGTACTCCCAGACTCTGCATTGAAAGTCAGGGTGTAGTATACTGGATGGCAGCTTCACACACTAAGGTTCACACTAAGGTAAAGTAAAGCCCCCAATGTCAAGCTGTGTGCCTATATTTTCTTCTCTTTGGTAGTCTCATCAAATTCCTCGCAAAAAATTCCTGAAAAATATAACCTATAGAATATCACTTAAATCAACAAAGGATGAGTGATACTGTGCTATTGTTTTAGACAGTCTGTAAGTGTTTTCAAGCATTTTGCTAGAAACAATCTAACAATTCTGACATTACATTTTATGATCCTGGATTTGAAAGGTACTAAAGGCAGTGTTGGGCACGTTACTTTGAAAAAGTAATTAGTTATAGTTACTAGTTACTTCTCCAAAAAAGTAACTGAGTTACTAACTGAGTTACTCCACTATAAAAGTAACTAGTTACCAGTAAAAGTAACTACTGCGTTACTTTTGTGTTACTCGCCAGATTCTGGCGTTTATTTCAATGCTCTTATTCCCATCACTGACTATAGACCAATTTAATCAAGCCTAAACCAAGACAAATAATCATGGTAATACATTTAAGTAACATAGTCTTTACTTTATATGTTGCAGTATAGTGAAAAACTGAGGAAATACATCAAATTAAAGCATAACATTGTATATGAATGAAGAAGCAGTTTAGCCTATTAGATATACAATCTTTCATCATGCAAGTAATCAAGAAACAAATTTGTTATTTCGTATGTAAAGGGACTCGACATTGTATTAAATGCTCAATTGTACTGATTGAACACAATATTTAATACACATGGCCGTCACATGTTAATTTAATTGTTGTGAGGCAGTCATAGATATACATATGCTTTTTAAAAATAAAACTTACAGCCAATCAGATAATGATTATTTTGTATTTATTTCTAATATTGCAAGTTTCAAAATCAAAAATCGGTTTTATTTAATTTTTAAATCCCATCTACCAAGTTTTTTCTTAAAATTTGTCGTTTTGAAAAACAGCGACAAAAGAATGACTCTGCACGCTCATTACAATTTTTACTGCAGTCCAACACTTAACACATATTTCGGAGTTTCTGCTCTTAAGGGGGTTGCACAATCTTTATGAGAAACACACATCCCTATTAAAGAAAACCCAGAGTCACAATGATCCACAGACGCCAGCGAACTGTATTTTTGAACGTGTGCGTCACAACTGGCCAAAACCACTTATTAAAAAGGGGTAAGCCAAGTGCCATAAAGACAGGAGGCGAGCAGCTTGTTATTTTTCTTTCTGTGAGGAGAACAGGAAAAAGATCAATGGCTGCGGTGGCCTCTCTGGCCACAACTATGGCACTCGCAGGCATTAAAGGCCAGCTCAAGAAAAGATATTACCAAATGTCAGCCTTTGAGGCCGGTGCCAAGAATAATTTCCCACATGTCACATTTCCCACTAAAACCACTCCCTGCACTCCTCCTACCATCTCCACTAGCACACACACACACACACACACACACTCATCACAGAGCAACGGAGAGGGGCTGCTTTACATATTGCTTGACAGGAGAGGGAGGAGAATGAGTCTGAGCTATCTCTACTCCACAAAAGGCTGTCAAAGACAAGTTGTGTTTGTTTGTGTTCAAAAAACACCTTTGGCATTCTCCTCTGCATATTAAAATAAGGGCGGTGCCTTAAGGTGATTCTTTAAAACAGTATGTTTCCAGACTCTAACAAATTACAAAGCAGAAATGAGTAAGACATGAGTTAAGAGTCAGGGGACTTTACTGATTCATGTCGATGCTACAAGATACAAAGAATGTGCAAAAACCACTTCAGACTGGCCACAAAGACAAAGTTCATCATGCACAACTCATCCATGTCTCAAACGACTGGCAACCATTTCAGACATCCAGGATTTAGATCGATAAAATCAGGATAAGGCAAATAAAAAGATCATTGTTTTGAAGAAGAACTTCCATGAGTAAGCAATTCCATGCCTTGCGGTCATTTCCAAATCTTAATAATGCCTATTGGAAGCACATGTCTCATTCTCTTACTCGGAAAGTAATTCCCTAAAGGCCAACAAAGTATACTGGCATTTGTAAAGTCAGCAGCATATTTTATATTTATAGGTAATCTGGACTGTCGGGTACACAAGTTACTAGTTTTGGCATTTACTTACATTCCTAGATGATAAAAAGCACCAGTCTGAAACTTCCAGAATTCTGCATAGAAACAGAGGAACAGAAGATCATATTTGGAAACACAACTATCAAAAAGGCATTATGCAATAGAATAATTAAATCAACCAACAAAAACTGTCCTGTTTCCAGATTGGCCTTCAGTGGAGTTCAAAACAAGGAAATATTATGCCTTATGGCTAAAATACTGTCAAAATTTTACTGAATTTAAACTAGAAGCATGAAATAAAAAATGTACCTTTTCATGTACATTCAGAAGACAAATCTACAGCACACTAAGACAAGCTTAAAGTTCGAGTTAAATGAAAAGTACATTTTTCTAATGTATTTAAACATTAAGTTATATTTAATGTTTGGCATGAGGTAAACATACGCTACATTAAAAAGATTAGTAAAACTGCCCCACCCTTAGAGAGGAATTTGGTGATTTTTATCTTAGCATATTTAATGCTTTTCCAACAAACTCAATTTGACTAATGGTGGTGACATAAACCAGATATCAGCAGTGTTTAATGCTTCTATAAGGTACCTTACACAATTTATTTCCACAAAATGTTTACACATGGATGGATGTGCAGCGCCTGAGACATTCTGATGGTTTTGAAAGAAGATTTTTGCCTTAATCCATTTAAGACAGGGAACTACACTCACATTTTACACTGAAATTCCATCACTAATGGAGAACTAGAATGAATGAATGTGTATGTGATTGCTTCAAGAGTTACTTGTCGGTTTGCATGGAGAATTCTTGCCAGATGCCGCCGGTCACTATCATCACTAACCACCAACTGAGCTGTACACTGTGGGTGGTAATGTCTTCGATGATGACAGAATGTCCTATGCATCTGTTATCCAGTATCAATATGATTTTAATATGTTATTTAACTGTCTATTACACACATTAAAGCTGTCAATGTAAGGTTATGGCAGGTTTAGGTTAGGTAGCTAGCTAGGTTAGCATTAATGCATACACTGTTTTGCATAATTTCATTTACACAATTCTCAGGCATTTATAGATATAATTGATATATCTAGTTAGTTAGCTAGTCATCTCAGCTATTTTAATCCACTTGTACCACTTAATTGTTTTACATTACTAAGTTTATAGCTAGCTAAGCCTCTAGCAGCATTGAGCTAACTAGCTAACCTAACACTACCTTTTAGTTGTCTTGCTAGCTAGCTAGCTTTAGCTACATTTCAAAGGGAAATTTAGGGCCAAAAGTAGAACACAGCTTCAAAAATTAATTATACATTTAAATATACTCAGTAATCATATAAATATATGCTAATATGAGCCTATAGCTAGCTAGGTTAGTAGTGACTCATGGTGTAGTTAGCTAACAGCTAGCTAACTAGTTAGTTAATTAACTTGGCTCTCTGCCTATTTGCTAATAATGTAGCCGGTTAGCTATGTTAGTTATCTAAGCTTTTAGCTTGCAATGTTAACTTACTTAATTAACTGGCAAAAGTTCTGTAATTTAGTTTATATAATGCTCTGCAGACCTTAAATAACTACTAACCTAAGCTACTTGTACCTCAGATTTTGAGGAACAGTACTTTACTCTTCACTTACCTTCTACACAGACTGGCACCCTCTAAAGTAAACCAGATTATACTGGAGTAAAGAGGAGAAAACGGAAATAAACCGTTTTTGTTTGCACTATTTAACCAACCACAAGCTTCAAAAACATGCATTTTCTTTTAAAGAGGCTTATTTATCCTTTTCTTTTCACAAAAGCACATCATGTAAAAAAATCACAAAGAACATTTAAAAAAAGAACACTTCTGAAAGTAAAACAAAAGCAAAAATAAACCACAAAACAAAAATGAGTCAAATGTTAAGCAAGTGAAACGTAACTAAAACAAAAAACAAAGCCACGCAACCGATAAGGAAACAAGGTATACAAATAAGGCATATGGTTAGAGGCTCTCCATTTTGTTTTTTAGACAGTGAGTTCTCTGTTCCAATCGTAAAGTTTCATTCAGAATCCTTTTGAAGAGGTTTAATCTTGGAGGAACGTTCCCTTTAGGATCTGAACTAAATAGGAGCTGTACAAGAGCAAAGTCTACTGAACTGTATAAAAACTCAACCGTTACGTTATGTGCTGCTCTCCAAAAGTGTTTTAATTTTTGGCATTTCCAGAAAACACGAATTACTGATCCAATACAAGTTTTAGAGCAGTGACATCTAGGGGATGTGTTTGAGTACATTCTGTTCAAGAGGACTGACTGGCTTAGGATACATCCTGTACATACATTTATAATTCTGTAAAATTATTTTATTGCAGGACAGTGATGTAAAAACATTCTGACACATGAAGTCCCATTGTTCAACAACAAGATTGGGGGAACTTTTAAAGAGGCAGTGTAAAGTTTTTACATTTTATTAACATAACTGTGGCAAAGTGTTCTCCTAACACTGGGGAAACTTTGAAAAAGGCCCTATAATACTGTAGTGCAATGTTTTTTTTTTTTCATGAAGGTTATTATGAAAATTTTCTTAACACTGGGGGAACAAAAAAAAAACTAAATATTGAGGTTTCAACTTTAATGTCTAAAATGATTATTATCAGCATTGTATGATTCATAGCGAAGATATTTTCTGTAGTATTGTATATTGTAAAATTTCAGCCTGATGATAATTTAACTTAGATTCATCACAATAAGTACATAAGTTTTGTGGTCAGCACTCGTTCTGTTTGCTTATTGTTTTTTTGCATATCTTTATTCAAATGTCAAGATTTTGTTTTACAGATGTAGAGTTTTTTTATTTACGTGATGTATGCCTAATACAAAAACGCTTTTTCTAGAATGGTATGACAGTGACTGGATATTTTTAATCTGTAAAAGTTTTCTCCAAAAGCAGAAAACATCTCTACTCTTCATTTTCGCCAGTATCTTATCAGCCAGTTGGGGGGCAGCAGTTTATATAATCATTCAGATATGGGTCAGCAGATGCTCTTTTTAAGAATATTTAACCCAGATTTGGGTCAACAAAGTGACGTTGAGTCAACTTATCTGGCTAGTTTGCCTGTGTTGTTTTAGGTCAGGGTTCTTCATAACTTGACCAAGCACCCCCTTTTTTATTTATGATTTTCTCTGCATACAGAACCATTCATTTTATTAAAAAAAAAAAAAAAAATTATATAAAATCAGTCAAATTTTTATTGCATCCTAATCCCACAGGTGTCAAATTGTCTATGACAGGATTGAATTAAAAAACAAACTTTCAGAGAACCAAAATGCCTATTGATTGGGATTTCATGCCTGAGGTGGTAAAATGTATTTTCTCAAAGGCTTTACTAATCAATGATCATCAGACAGAATAATCAAAAATAACAATTTGATGTTTTTGTGTACAAAGTATGATATTCAGAGTCACCCAAGTAATTTTCTTTTTTTTTTGTCCCTGCTAAACACTTGCATAAAAATCCTCCCGTCCTTTCAGAAAACACACAAGGCCGGTATGTAAAACACAGGGTTTACACTACAGCATGTGGCATCATAAGTCCACAGTTTTTCTATTGCTATGAATGGAGTTTCTCAGGTTGATATATTATTGTTCTCCTTGCATACACTCACTTCTGAACCAGTTTCTGTCCAGTTTTTTAAAAGCTTATATGCTTTATTCCCTTAAACGTTAAGAGATGAAGCTGTAGGACCTCATTTTGAGCTCCAGAGGGTACTGTAGGACCACATGTTTCAAACTACTGCCTCAGGAGGATTCCACTGAGAAAGCTCAACCTGTTCAGTCCTTCTTGAAGCTGGAGTTGGTGCTCTTAAACACAGCAAAGTCAGGTCAGATCATGCCGCTTACACTGGAGCTTCTAGTGCTTGGGCATTTCTGTTTACTATTTTGAGGGGAACACTTCTTAAAACATTCATTTTAGGGGAAAAATCACAAGCACACCATAAAATACATTGTGTTTTACTAATTTGAGCACAGAATTGGAAAACAATGAAAAAAATGTTTTGCTTAGTTGGAGTTACCTGGATTAATATACACACTGACTTAATATCAGATTTAAATGGCAGAACCGATATTTATTTAACAGCACAAAATTATTGCAATTTTAACTGTTTATATTTCCAAGCACCAGTACGTGCATGTTCAAGCAGACTGAAGCAAAAAAGTTATTTTACATAATTTCTAAAGACTAATAGGCACAGCTGACGGTATGGTATGCAAATTTTTACCTATTAAATTTGGTATGGCTTTAAATATATATTTTTTATACATCTTTACATACATTATGTCCCATTATTTCTGCAGCTAAAGTAGTAGTATTAGAGGTTTAATGCCAAGACAGCTTATTGGCTATTTTCCTGGCAGGAGCGGTTATGTTAGCTACTGTCTTTAAGGGTTAAGGGAGTGTTCAGATATATGCGTATGAGTATGCCAACCTGGTATGTCCTATTCGACATCTAGTGTATATGACCTGATCCCATCTGTTTTTAAAGTTCCTGGTCATATATCGTCACTGTCCAATAAAAAACACTTATGTACAAAACAGCAACTTTACAGAAAAGAGAAAAAACCTTGTGAACTTTCAATGGAAGCCAATATAAAAAGAGTTTATTTCAGGTCATTTTGAAGAGTTTCTATTGGTCCGTTCATCAAGAAAATTCGGGCACAGTGTAAGGGACAGTTTGTCTGTTCAAATTATATAGTAAACTAAAAATCGACAAAAATGAAGATAAGTGTTTTTCGTTAGACAGCGACGATATATCTGCTATGTATATTGGAGTTAATCACATGTAGTTTATTGGTGGTTTGTCTGTCCTATTCAGCCTGCTATCTGTTCATTACATAGGAAACAAATAATGGTCTAGCATCAGTTGACAGGGTCTCATCCCACTGCACTGTCCACTTGTTACAATGCCTTCTATGATGTACTCACTAAACTGTAAATCCAAAAATGTTAAAACTTCAGAAATGCAATGTCCCATTCATCAGGCACGCACAATCAATCACTAATTAAATACAACAATGCACATTGTCTTGTCCATAGCATGCTGGACAGTGCTATTAAAGCTTACTCACAAGATAAAACCTTACAACTTTTACAGGTGTGGGTGTTCCCAGGCTGTCCTCTGAGTTAACACTACTTCTGGATCTATTTTAAAATTGCTATTCTATGACTTTTGATATGTTGGTATTAAAGCTATTTTTTAGAACTTTTTAAACTAACACAAAAAAGAAAATGTAAAAATGAGTCAATATTAAAGCCACATATGTAAAGCATTTAAACCATAACAATGATTTAATACATCGTCAATGAACTGAAGCCAAAACAATTAAAATATGAGGTCGATTCACTAATTTTCGTATATTTTCATAACTGCCAATAACAAACTTAAGATCAAATATGTAAAACAAATTTCCATAAAATAAGATTTTTAAAAGAATGTAGAGAAAGCTCATACATATTAACTTAGCCAACTTCCGAAACGCGTTACAGCATTAAAAAAAGCATTAATGATGTTCCGGCACATGAGCATACATTCTAGAGTTCACTGAAATCTGTTCTAATAAGACAAATCTTTCATAAACTCTGATAAATACAGAGTTAAAAGAAAGCAACAATGTTTATAACCAGTCAAAGAAAAGAAAGGTAAATTCTGTTTTTTAAAAAAGTATATGCATATATCATGCATCCCATAAAGTGCATATTTTATGTCCCAACACAGTGTCTGTATAGTCCTCCCAGCATTATGTAGTGAAAAGCTGAAGCATATCATCTGATTCATATGTCAGCACTGGTAACTGTTTTCCACCAACCTGTCCCTTTATTTTTAAATGTACATACTTCATCTTCCAGCGGTTTCCCTCCAGCGGATCCCTAATTAAACCAAACACTTGCTCAAAAATTCCAAGGCACAGGTTTTCTCTGTGGATGGTCCCAGCGACTGCCACCAAGACCAATCCATGAGGTGTTGATAGGCACTTTAAACCTGATTGCTCCAGGTTAGGGCAGAAAATTAGCTTCTCTTCCCACACGAGAGCGGAAAGTCTTCTGCTGACCAGTTCTGCTCCATAGTACTCATCCTGTTCTTGTTCTCCAGTACAAGAGAGGATAAATAACTTTGCATCCCCCCAGAAGTGCTGGGGTCCCCAGTCCTGAACTGGCAGGCCTGCTGTAGGATTGAGGGAGTTGAAAAGTTGGTAAAACCACCTGCAAAACTCCTTGCCCAAAGCTGTTAGATCTCCCAAACCATCTGGTTCCTCTTGGCAACATGCAGTGCTGTTATTCTGAGTGTCCTGAAAGAGGGCAACCTATAGGGTGAAACACATTCAGGCAAAACAGAATAAGACAACAGGTAAACAGCATATAGTTCGTTCTATGAGCTACCGCACCCAGATGTTTGTAATGTTCATTAAAATTATTTGAAATTTTGGTTGAAAGATGTTTGAGAGGGCTTATTTTCTATATATAGAGTCTGTTGAAAGCAAATTTAAACCAAATTTATTTGTAGATAATAAGTTATCATTCTTTTTAATGACATAGTGCTAAAGGGGGAAATCTTTTAGCATTAGTGTACTTACCTTATCAGACCATAACGCAAGAGTTCTCCTGACCAAATGGAGCTTCTCTGTGTTTGGCGGCACTGCAACACCTTCTTTGGCGAGGTACTGAAAAATAACCTCACGGTGGACTTTCCTTCTCTTAAGAAGTTCCTCTGCACTCTGAGAGTAAGCAATGATGGCTTCAACAGCCTCTGTTAACATAGGACAGATACACTGATTAACAAAATAATATGTCAAACATTCCACATTGCATAAACTAACACACTAGCACACTGTTAGTGTCACTGAGGTGTTTAAAAACACCAGCAGTATTGCTGTGTATGAATTCCTTATACCATTACAACACACACTAAAAACACACCACCATTTCAGTGTCAATGCAGCGGTAAGAATGACCCACCACCCAAATAGTACCGGTTCTGTGGTGGTCCTTTGGGGTCCTATTCATTAAAGGGTGGCATAAAACAGAGAGAACAAAGTGTGCAGAGTAAGAAACGTACTACAGTATATAGTTATGGAACTACAAAGTGCTTTCTTGTGGTAAGTTGAGCTGATGAGATGAATAACGAGTAGATGTATGTATAATGTTAAGGTTGATTGTGTGTAAAGCCTAATGTACGACTTTGGGGGTGCTGCCTATTTAAAGATTGCTACACTCTAATCTAAAGCCCTATCATTATGCACAGACGAGATTATTTTCTCAGGGGGACGTCTGTTAAAAATATTTAACGCTTCTACTCAGTGATAAAAACTCTTGCGTCTGGACTTCAATTAAAAAAACAGGAGGACCAGTGGGTTATTTGGCTTTCTTGGTCATGCGACATCGCGTTCAGTAGCTCCTCCATTTCCACTCGCTGTTGTGTTTGCGTGGATCTCCGTGGAAACGAGCGGCCAAAGTGTAATTACAGTGCGTAGCAGCGGAGAAATAGCTATTTTAATATACGCAAGGAAAATGACCATTAAAAGAAAAAAATGACCCCAAGACCCCTGAGAAACAACTACCATCCGGACAGGGTTTATAAGACATTTAGGATCTTGTAATATTGATCACATGTTGCAATAACCTATAGTTTTACTGACTTTTTAGGAAGGCCTGCACTAAATAGCCTAAAGCTTAGTAATCCCACATTAGGGTAAATCAACCAACATAGGCGGGCTGGGATTTCTGGAATATGTGCAAGAAGGATTTCCTTTATTTTCTTCACTTGTTAAACCAAATGTCTATCTACATGACTGTTTAGTTTTATGTTTAAAAAGGCAGTTTAAGAACAGCTTTTATCTGGATCCAGATGGTCTAAGAAAACATATTTTTTTACAGGTAAGCTAGCTGTTAGCAGTTTTTATCCAGCAAAAATACGTTGCATTTGATTGTGGTCATGCTTGGCCATGCTGGTCATTCAGCTTGGTCAGACTGACCATAAAACCTAAACAAAACCATAGCCTATGCTCAATAGTCAAAATATAAATATGGGTTAAGCAGCTTGAGGTGTTCACACTGTTCTTTGAGCAGGTTTAAAGCTAGTAAACTAGCTCTTCAGTCAGAAACTACTAGACCAGCCTCACCCCTCGTACTCTCCACACTGATCAGCCGGTTGGTAACGGTGTCCTTTAGTGCCATTAGGTCCTCGGCTGACAGCAGTTCCAGCAGTCTCCTGCAGCCGCTCTTCTCCTTCTCTGACATCGCTGCCATCTTCACATTAATATAACATATAACATCGAAACTAAAGTCCAAACTGTTCCTCCAGTAGAAGAAATGAAACTGTGCCTTCTCGGCGGGACAGACAGGCGCTCCCTGCCTGAAGGCGGAAGAGAGACTCTTCATAACAAAAGTCCTAATGCTGTTGCGCTCTTGACTTGGGCAACCCTGTCAAATCGTGCTACTCTAGGGTATTTTTAAACGTGCAAATGCCAGAAAAAGTACTGTATTTAAAAATGCTCTTTGTAGGTTATTTGGAAAGCCTTGATGATTCTATCGGTGTACAGTTAAAAGGGAATAGGCGTGAAAATAACTCATATTTTTTGTATTTTTCATGCACACGTATTCTTGCTTTTATTATTATTATTAACTGCCATGTACACAGATGTAACACTCAGACTAATAATGACATAATGACAGAGGGGTTCAGTTTGGTGAATGCAGTAAAGTAAAATTCAGTAGAACTACCATAGAACACAGAAACATAAAATAAATTTGGTTCCGCGCATGCGCACTGGTGGTGAGAAGCACATTTCGATGGGTAGCAAAACTGGAGAGAACACCGTTACGGTGTTCTAATTTTAATATATTATTGTGGGAGACAGAACAGGTTCTAAACAAACAATAAATATGTAAATAAATGATAAATGAATAAAAAAACAAACCTGCCATTCCTAACACTCCTTTTTTAAAGACTTCTGGGAACTTCCTCGTAATGTAGAGCTAAGTTAGCTTTGGATAATAGAAACTAGCGATTCATTTCACGAGGCTGAAGTTGGCGTCTTATTCGCCAGTGTCTTATTCGGATTTTCCGGTCCACCTTAAAAAGTCGAAGTACCAATTATTCGCCAGTAGAGAGCAGGGTTGAGCCGAGCAAAACGAGTTTGGCATTTAGGGCATTTTACACTGAGAATACATTGCCTGTTCTGGGTATATCAAATAGTCTGTTGAATTTGACACCACATTATGAAAATATAACTAGTATACTGTGAATAGCCTAAAGAACTTAACATTTAATGTACAGTTTTTTTATTATGAGCCTCTGAACTTGGCATTTGAGAAGATTAAAGGAGAATAAATTGCCTGTTCTGCATATTTCTAGATGCCCTAAATCCACATATTCAAATAGTCTGTTAAATTTGACACAAATTATGAAAATTTACATATTAAACTGTGAAAATCTTTAATAACTACAAAGATTACTGTACATTTTATTATTATGACCCTCTGAACTTGGCATTTCAGAATATGTCAGTAGAATAAATTGCCTGTTCTGCATATTTCCAGTTACCCTAATTCCAGATTGTCAAATAGTCTGTTGAAATCAACACCACATTATGAAAATATACCTATTAAACTGTGAATAGCCTAAATAACAAAACATATTACTGTACAGTTTTTTTTATTATGACCCTGTGAACTTGGCATTTGAGAAGATTAAAGAAGAATAAATTGCCTGTTCTGCATATTTCCAGATGCCCTAAATCCAGATTCTCAAGTAGTCTGTTAAATTTGACACAAAATCATGAAAACATACCTATTACACTGTGATGAGCCCAAAGAGCTAAAAATATTACTGTACAGTTTTTTTATTATGACCCTGTGAACTTGGTATTTGAGAAGATTAAAGAAGAATAAATTGCCTGTTCTGCATGTTTCCAGATGCCCTAAATCCAGATTCTCAAATAGTCTGTTGAATCAGACACCACATTATGAAAATATACCTATTAAACTGTTAATAGCCTAAATAACAAAAAATATTACTGTACAGTTTTTTTTTATAATGAGCCTCTGAACTTGGCATTTGAGAAGATTAAAGAAGAATAAATTGCCTGTTCTGCATATTTCCAGATGCCCAATACAAAATGTATTGATTCCAAAGAATTGGTTTATATTCTTGCACATAACTTTTATGTGGATTTAAATTGCATTCAATAATTGTATATGTGTTGTTTGTGTTTCAGAGACAGATTGACCTCAGTCCAGAGGCTTTTCCTGATTTACTCGTTTTTCTGTCCATTTTAGAGGAACAGTTTCACATGCAGCGTGCATATACAACTCGGAGTGACCTAATGTATTTTTAAAAAAGAACTTAAGATCTGTTCTTAAACTGCCTTAATGATTCAATATCTATTAGGCAAGGTTAATTTTTTTTTTTTTCTCTAAAAATTAAATTCAAATTATTCTTTTTTTTTAATAAGAGGAGCCCTGGTTGTATTTTCAGCAGGCGGACACTGGGGAGAGCTGTTGTAGGGGGAATCGCTGGCTCTGAGCGCAGCGGCAGCTGACAGTTTTGTGGGCTGTGAGTTTGGTGAAGATGGGCGTTTTTAACCCGGGGAAGGTGATTAGCACTGTGGGATGGGTGCCTCTCGGATCTAGAGCCACTCCCCGAGCCTGTGGACCCGGAGTCCTGACCGCACTGAGAGCTGCTGGAGAGAGACGAGTCCTCACTCTGAGAGGACAAACACGAGAGAACAGCAGAAACTGGAGCAGAGAGACAACAACCAGTTCACATTTCTAAACTTTTAACTGGATACTGGATGTCCTGCTAGGAGTGGAGTGAAGAAAATTCATTCTGAATACGAGGCAAGTTGTGTTTTCATTCATACTTACTGCTGCTGAAAGTTTCCAGCCCTGCGACTGAACAGTTTGATTTTAACTTATTTAAAGTTTGTTTTAGAAAGAAGAGCTCGAGCTTGTTTAGGATGCAGTCTGGGGGGTAGGGGAGACAGGGTGGTCTAAAAAAAGAAAACCGTTGGTTTAATAAAGTAAAACAGTTCATTCATTCATTGAGAAAAAGAGAGGCTGCACGCTGTGGGCTTCATTAGAATTTTTTCATTCAGTTTTAGAGCAAGAAAATGTTAATTCAACTGTTTTTCTGCTGAAATGCAACATTGTTGCCTCACATTTTGCCCTTTTTTTGTCAGTATTTGTGTAGTTTGTGGAATAGATGTTGGTTATGCTGCAGAGTGAGGCATGCCAGATGTGTCTGAAACAAAGAGCCCCTACTGCTCTTTTTCTTCTGAAGTGGGAGGAGGAGACTTTAAAAACTTAAGGCTGAGTGCTGCTCTGGATACTCTGCTTTATTTGTGGCCACATGCTGATCTGCTAACAAAAAGAGCTGATAGTGTTAAGATCTTAAAGATAGATAAGAAAAGTTTTTTTTTGAGCATATCAGTTTAGTTTATCACTTTTTTATATTTAGAAGGTGTTAGCTTATATGAATTCTTTTGTTTTTTAAAGAACTTACTGTTTTTTTATACTGTTTACTAAAAGGTTGTTTACTCTAACACTGATTGTTATGTATGCTATAGGAATAGCTATGAAGTTATGTGATTTATTATTTTCCTCAGTCAAGTTGTTTTTTATTTACTTTGGATTTGATTTATGAGGCTACTTCAGGTTAAAAAATACTTGTTTTAGCACTGTATTATAATTTCTAGTTATTATATTTTATCATTTGCAATTTCCATTTTTCGCTTCTTTTTTATACTTCACTTTATTAGTCCTCTAACGGCACTGCAGAAGCAAAAGAGCAAACCTTTAGACAATAATTATGCCTTCACTAACTGTGTACTCCCGGAGTAAATCGAAATATGAGTACATTCAACTATTTGCAGGGCAGGCTATTCCTTAGCAAAATATACACTGTTGTGCCTAGGGCTGCATGAATCTGAATCTAGGGGGCAAAAATCTGACATTGAAGTTTATTTTTCCTGCAATATATACTAGAAATAAATTAATAAATAAATAAAAGACAATCACCATGTTCATTTCAGTGATTCATAATTGTGGCACTAATAATATTTTTTTGTTTATCTGAGATTTAGTAAAAATTAAACGTTAGTATGCATGTACAGCTCTGGACAAAAATAAGAGACCACTTAAAAATCATGAGTTTCTTTGATTTTGCTAAATTAAAAACCTCTGAAATATAATCAAGAGGAAGATGGATGATCAGAATCTATCAAACCAAACTGAACTGCTTGAATTTTTGCACCAAGAGAGGCATAAAGTTATCCAAAAGCAGTGTGTAAGACTGCCAAGATGCATGAAGACTGTGATTAAAAACCAGGGTTATTCCACCAAATATTGATTTCTAAACTCTAAAAACATTATAAATACGATTTTTTTTTCTATTTCTCATTTTCTGCAAATAAATGCTCTAAATTACAATATTTTTATTTGGAATTTGGGAGAAATGTTGTCTGTAGTTTATAGAATATAAGTGAAGTGGTCTCTTAATTTTTTTTACAGAGCTGTACAATCTACGTTTGCTAGATTTGTCACAGCAAATAAAAATAATGCATTTTTTCCCTTTAATACAAGCAAGCTATAGCATGACATGTAATGTATGATTTAATTTGCCTTACATATAACACATCACATCCACTGATAGATATGACCATTGTGCTTGCACACATTGCAATGACAATGCTCTGTCGATATATTGTGCAGCCCTAGTTGTGCATATGTGAAGCTGACTTTCTCTCCTTGCACTGTTTTGTGAATCCTAATCCTAATTATGTGTAAACATATATATATTTTTAACAACTAATCACACATAAGGCTCTAGGTTATGGGTTTTGGTGTGGTTCTGTTGGTGCACATGTAGTAGTAGTTAATGCTGTGTCCTGGTTTGTTCACTTATCAGTTGTAATACTCTTTCTTTCGGCTGTTGTTGGGCTACGCTGAGAAAATACATAGTTAGAAAGAAAGGTGCGTCTACATATATAAACATATATGATGTATTCTCTCTGAATTGGTGTGCAAGGTGTGTTATTTGATGTAACCTGCTTGTAGAAGACATATCAGACACAGTGCGTGATTGTGTTGGTCACGTTGCACAGCACTATCCTCATTCTGCATCCGAACATTGGTCCACCCACTCAGCACCTACGGTAGAGTGCTTCTCAGGAAAGGAAAGAGGAAAGAGGAAAGAGATCGCAAGCCCTAACAGAACACTGTGCTGTTCATAGTAGAGATGTTTAATGTTTATTTAAAGACAGTGTGTTCTGAAAGTTGGTAAAGTGGTTATACAAAGATTTGGCAAAAAAATCCACAAGATTAGAAGTGCATCAACTGTGTGGTTTGGTTTCCAATTATATTTGCACTACAATACAGGTTTCTTTTGAATGAGAACTGTCCTGATATAATGACTACACTAATACAGTAACACTAATTAATCATTGCCATCATGCAGAAGCCTTGTACAGCTCTGGAAAAAAAAGAGACCAATTAAAAAGGATGAGTTTCTTTGATTTTACCAAATTGAAAACCTCTGGAATATAATCAAGAGGAAGATGGATGAGGAGTGCCACCAGAAGTGGCATAAAGTGAACCAAAAGCAGCGTGAAAGACTGGTGGAGGAGGAGAACATGCCAAGATGCACGATAACTGTGATTTTAAAACCAGGGATATTCAACCAAATATTAATTTCTAAACTCTTAAAAGTTCAGTTAACAGTTTATGAATATGAACTTGTTTTCTTTGCATTATTTGAGGTCTGAAAGCTCTGCTACTTTTTTGTTATTTCAGCCATTTCTCATTTTCAGCAAATAAATGCTCTAAATGACAATGTTTTTATTTGGAATTTGGGAGGAATGTTGCCGGTAGTTTATAGAATTAAAACAACAATGTTCATTTTACTCTAAACTATACCTAAATAGCAAAATCAGAGAAACTGATTCAGAAACTGAAGTGGTCTCTTAATTTTTACCAGAGCTGTATGTCCATTTGCTGTTTTTCTCCCTTTTTCAAAGTTATATGATAAATTAAGCCAATAGAAATGTTCTAAAATTACTTGGAATAAAATCTTTTTTACATCAGCTTTTTTACAATCTTTTGAAGATTAAAGAAGTTTTTTTTCCTTCTCCTATAAAGTTGCCATTTATATAAGGTATAAGGTTTTGTTGCACCTATTCTTGTGATACAAGAAAAAATACAACTTGATTATTGGCCCCAAAAGATCTTATCCCACAGAGAAAGTAAGTAGTTGATAATAAGAGTTGATAATAAGACCATTCTCTCAACACTTTGCTAAAAAAAGATTAAGATCATCGTTAGATCATCAGTCAACACAGATGATAGTGTTTTATCTTTTGCATATTTAAGGACACAATGAATCATTTTCTGAGCTCTGCATGCATTTTTTAATTTTTATAAAAAATGAAAAATGTGATTATATTTATCACCACATTAAATCAGTGAATGGATAAAGTGTATTGCTTGGAAAAGCAGATGTCCGGTTTACTCCACGCTGTGTGTGTGTGTGTGTGTAAATCAACTCCATGCATCAGCACAAGTCACTGTGGCTTTAATGGAGATTGATTTGTAGTGAAGCTGCTGGCCCTGTTCCAAGGGGCTGTAAGTGACAGGCTCCGCTTTAGTTCTGTTTTCCAGAGACCCTCGGGAGGTGGGCATTGAGAGACAGGTCATATTAGCTCTACAGGGTGTGAAATTCATCAGTAATTGGCTAGCCACACATGGCTAGCTAAGGGTCGCTAAAAACATGGGCCTGATGCCAGGTAAAAGGAGTGATCCAAATGAGGGGACCCAGCTGTCCAGCCCAGCGCACCTTTTAAATACTGCTCACCAAATGAGCTGGTGAACAATAGGGACCTAAATTGAGCTTTAATCTCCCAGCAGGATCACATACACACAGCATACATCCCATTTCTCATCTAGTTCTTAAGAGTAGGATTTGTAATTACACTGCTTTGCCTGCTGAGTCAGCATTAATATACATGAAGATTTGGACTGAGAATAATCTAGGGATGACACTGTAATAATAAACAATAGTCACTTTCATTTATCATGTGTCATTTATCAAACCGATTTACCCTTTGTATACAAACCAGATGTACAGCTGAGGTTTTTAAAGATGCAACAGATATATCCTTCTTGACCCTCAGTTACCCACAATTCTCTGTTTTCGTTCAACACTAAGGGGTAAAAAAAGAGGAAGAATTTACCCTTCCTTGACTACAACCAAGGCTTTGGAACACAGCAGGATTCTAAAACTTGAAAAGTGCATTTCCTGAAGGAAACGCACAATGGTTGTGCAGATAAAATTGGTTGCTAGGTTGCTAACTGTGGTGGTTGCTATGATGTTACTAAGTGGTTGCTAGGTTGTTGCCTGGGTGTTGCTAAGATGTTGTTATGGTATCCATGTTGGTTGCTATGTAGTTTCTAAGTGGTTGCTAAGGTGTTGCTATGGTATCTGTGGTGGTTGCTATGTTGTTTTAAATGGTTGCTAAGGTGTTGCTACTGTGCCCATGGTGGTTGCTATGGTGTTGCTAGGGTGCCGGTGGTGGTTGCTATGGTGTTGATAAATGGTTGCTAGGTGGTTGCTAAAGTGTTCCTTTGGTGTCCGTTGTGGTTGCTAAGGGGTTGCCAATTGGTTGCTATGTGGTCGCTAAGGTGTTGCGATGGTATCCATGTTGGTTGCTATGTAGTTTCTAAGTGGTTGCTAGGTGGTTTCTAAGGTGTTGCTAATTGGTTTCTAAGGTGTTGCTAATTGTTTGGTATGTGGGTGCTAAGGTGTTGCTAATTGGTTGCACAGTGGTTGCTAAGCTTTCGCTGTGGTGTATGTGGTGATTGCTATGGTGTTAATGAAGGGTTGCTAGGTTTATGCTGTGGTGTTGCTATGCTGTCTGTGGTGGTTGCTAAGGTGTTGCTAATCGGTTTCTAAGTGTTTGCTAAGGTGTTGCTATGGTATCTGTGGTGGTTGCTGTGTTGTTTTTAAGTGGTTGCTAAGGTGTTGCTACGGTGCCCGTGGTGGTTGCTAAGGTGTTGCTAATAGGCTGCTAGGTGGTTGCTAAGGTGTTGCTATGGTATCTTTGGTGGTTTCTATGTTGTCCCACCATTCACTATGATGGTTTCTATGGTGTTGCTAAGTGGTTATTAGGCGGTTGCTAAAGTGATTGCTAAGGTGTTGCTTAGTGGTTGCTAAGTAATGTATTTGCCTGAATCAGATTATAATGTGTTTGCACGTTGCTTCGCACCCTTTGGAGGATCAGGATCAGCTGCAGCTTGGTGATATCTCTTTTCAGACACACCCAAAAAAAGAACTTAAGGTTTGTTAGGATTGCAGGTTTAGGTTATTTTAGGTTGCAGAAAAGCTACAAAATTTAGGAGTTTCATATCTTAAATCTTCAGGCAGCCCCTTTAAAGTTTGACAGTGCTGTTCGTAAAGCTCCCTATTTAAAGATGCATTTGTGGTAGAATAAATATGAAATCCTATTTACAGTGTTGTTGTGAGAGACACAGATTTTTCATGTTCATTAATGTCTTAAAAAATGTATTTTCCATGCATGAAAATCAACTGGTCTGCTGTATGAAAATCATGCGAGCGAGTGACTCATGGCTAATGATGTTGGAGGACTCCAGGATGAAGTGGGCTGCTTTGCTTGAGACAGATTTGGTGGTAAGCGTTGAAAAAAAGAGGGGTTGGGAGATTTGATTGAAAGATGAATTTAAATCTGTCGAGTCAGGCGCTCGTGGGACAGTGGAAAAGACTGTCTCCTGAGAGTTTACCCTGGCAGTGGGACGTGCTCACAGAGCAGTGTGTCAGGTCACTGAGCAAGCCTGCCAGAGCCCTCACGAATAGCCACAATGGCTGCTGTGCTGTTTCTAAATCTCTGGCTCTGCTGCTCCGTTTGGAGCCGCTTGTAATCACCACAATTGCCAGCGAGCTGGGATGCAGTCTGTCTGGCACTTCATTCAGGGGTTTGCACTCAATTAAGCTCCATTAAGTCCAACAGTATCATTTGTTTGCTTCATCGGCATTGCCCGCTCTCTCACTGAGGATTTTTTTTCCATGCGTGTGATTAGGGCACCAGCCAGCCTTTTTTTTTTTTCTTTTTTTAAGTGAGAGAGAGAGAGAGAGAGAAAAATATGACATCATCTTAATGTAGAAGACATGGCATGATAGTTTATAAAGTTTTAATTTCTCTCCCTTTCTCTCTCTCCCTTTCTCTCTCTCTCTCTCTCTCTCTCTCTCTCTCTTTTATGGTATTTTCTTTAGCCGTTCCTGCTTACTTAAATATAGGTTATACTGCAACATGCCGTGCACATTAAAAAAGTGTGTGTGTGTGTGTGTGTGTGTGCAAGAGTGCAAGTTTGAGAGTAAAAAAAGGGGAGAGTTTTTGCTCAAGGGTGAGAAAGGGGGACTTTTCCCTTTTACCTAGGCCGTAAGTGGAAAATCGCACATGGACCAGCTCCAGGAATTCTAAATTATATATTATTCTTGTTGCTCTTAGGAAATTAAGGGCAGCTGCAGAGTTTTGGACATGAGCCAATGAAGATGTGAAAGGTGTGTGTGTGAAGCCCAGAGCTAGACCTCCAATGCACTTTTCACATGGGGATTTTTATTTGTTTTATTTATTTATTTTTTTTTTAATAGCTGGTCTAATCTGACGGATTTATGTCAGTAACTGTCCACCGTGAGTAAGAGGACTGATTTCAACAATGAGCCTGAGTTATTTAATCCATTGCTGCTACATCCAATTATAACCAGTCAGACCTGACCTGAGGCAAGGCGTATGACAAATCATGTACAGTAAATCCTTTTAAACGTGGCTATAGTGCATGTGGCACTTACATACAGATTTCTGTGTTCTGTGAGCCAAGTTTGTGACTTAGCACTAACGGTTGCACAGCTCGTTATGAAAGAGAAAGGTTTGCAGTAGTTGGGGTAATGTAATACGTTTCTGAAGAGTATGAAAAATGTAAAGCAATCACATGTGATCATAATGTGTAATTGTGTATTTCCTTACATAGGTATCGCTAAATCATAGAAAGTCTATGTTTTTAGTAAAACTTTGCAGAGTTTTGTGTTTTCTTTACTCCATCACACTCCATCACATTTGTAATCCCAGTACATGACTTTCTGAAGCTAGCCATTGACTCCTGTGTGATACCTGTGTTGGGAGTGATGTAAGAAGAAAATGCCATAAACCCATAAAAAGCAAGGCTAGTAGTGCTCTTTTTATTTTTTTATCTACATATTTAATGGTTCTACAATGACAACAATGCCAATGAAGAACCAAACTGGCTCCATATAGAACCATTAGTACCTAAAGTCTGTAGAGGCAAGCTTGAAAAGAAATTCGATTTTGGACAAAAATTTGGACAAAGTTTCTTTTTTACATATATAATTTTATTTAAAATTTACACGGCCAATTACCCAACCCACTCATTAGGACTCCGCCTATTACTAGTAATGCCCCAACACACCAGGAGGGTAAAGACTAACACATGCCTCCTCCGATACCTGTGAAGTCAGCCACCGCTTCTTTTCGAGCTGCTGCTGATGCAGCATTGCCGAGCAGCCAGCACGCTTGGAGGAAAGCTCACAGACGCCCTGTGCTGCAGACATCACCCTAGGAGTGGTGTGGGGAGAGAGCGCCATCTACCCACCCGGAGGGAGCAGGGCTAATTGTGCTCCCTCTGAGCGCCGGCAGCTTGATAGCAAAGCTGCATGAGCTCCCGCTCATAGTGGCAGCGCTTAGACCGCTAGACCACTCGGCGCTAAAAATGTAACAGTTTGATAGAAAACAATACTCTTGGAACATCAAGACCCTGGCAAATCCTGCCATATATGGAAGGCAAGGGTGAAGGACAATCAGGCTGGACCAAACTTTTGACACCAGGGAGCAAAATCTGAAATCAGCAAAACGTGTAAAAAAAAAAAAAAAAAAAAAAAAAATAGTAGAGCATATTTTACAAAAATGTATCTTTATGGAGATATAAAAAAGTTGTTATTCTATAGTATCTCTGAAAGTAGAGATATAGGACAGCCCAAACATTGTATGGGATCCTGTTAGCCTGGAATTGGGAAGCCCTATTCAAAAGCTTTTTAGCTGTTTTAATGCTCAGTGTAATAGACAACATATTGTCTCTTTTTTCCTTTAAAAATAGATATTAAAAAAACACTGCAATTTTCATTAGCATTACCAGCAGTTCCAGAGATGCCTATTCTATGCTACTCCACTTTCCTGGCAAAGCAGGGTAATCTCTCTCTCTCGCTTCTTTATCCTTAGATTTCACCTACTCTTCCCTTAATGGATTTGATAGCCAAGGCACGTGTGTTCTGTAGTGCAGTTACTTCACTGCGTGCCTTCCAGTGCCAACAGAATCTGGGCTACTAGGCTACAGAAGCAGCGTCAAAAAGTGTTTAGTTATGGGACCGATGGGACTGATACTGTCAATCTAGTTTACCCTAAAGTTGTTGATTTATAAATAATTAAAAATAGACAAAAGTAATAAACATATTTTTTAAAATATAAAATAAAAATAAAAGTATAACTTTAAAATAAACAATGACTGGCCTGTGTTGTCCAATTGAAGTAGTGCAGACAGAGTTACTTCCAATATCAATTTGCTTCAATAATAAATAATGCTGTCATTTACAGAGATGCCATAAGTCATGGGATAGCAGTATGTAAATTGGTCATGAAGTATTACCTCAAGAGAGGACTTTTTGGAATTCCCACTCCAATACAAGGTGTGAGGTGTTATCTTGTGAGTGATGTTGGCCACAGTGCTCGTGGCTTTGAGTGAGGCTTGATAGTGAGTTTCATGTGGATTAGAGGGCTGAATTGTGCAGGTATCTGTCATTTATCAATCCATAAAGGCACGTGTACCACAAATGCATCATCGAAAGCATTACCATCCACAGTGGACAGCACAGTGAGTATTAATGATCATGAACTGTCCATCCAAACAGACAATGCAGATCAGTGCAGCATTATTTAACTTTCATGGGCCTGGCAAAAGTCATGGGTCACAGTACTAGTTCTGTCCCATGGCATTTGGCATGTCAGTGTAGTTATAGTAATATATAAAAAAAAATTCACACAAGGTCTACTGCAGTCTACTCCTAGGTTATGAACTCCACAATAATGCAAAATATGCCTGCAGTCTTAGTCAAATGCTTATTGTTTTGATGGAGACAATGTGCAAATCAAGCATCATGACAAAGACAGACAAAACATTGAAACGTCATCAGTCAATATGATAAAACACCTGCGTAGGGGAAAAAAAAAACAATTGAAGTGAAGCAGTCCCACTATTTCCCTGCTCTTTACATCATCTGTGGAAAGAGATATGACTGCTTTCCTGTATAAATGAGGGATGAATTTAGGGATGCATCTTTGATTTTTCGGTCGCAGATTTAACACGCTCATACAGACTAGTCTAGCAGGGCAACAGGAGAGGAACTAGGGAGAAAAAAATGTGCAGTTCATCAGTACCTCACTTCTGGACAACAGTTGCTAAGAGCTAGAGAAAGTAATCCATGCAAATGTTTTCTTTACTAGACTGATGTTCTCTACAGCCAGGGGTCCAGTTCACTCGTAGGGAATCTGGATAGAGATTTTTGTTTTCCCTTTGTTGTGCATGTGATTTTAAAATGTTATAGATTCGCCAAAATGAAACTTTTTGTCTAAAACAAAAAAAACGAAATTAAATTCAACATTTTGCTGAATACCACCCCCTCCTCCTTTATTTTTATAGATTTTCATTTATTTCACCATATCATAAATTACTTGCTTTTCAAATTTAACACTTAATCCTTTAACATCCAACATAATGTAATACCATTTTCTGAGTAAAGTGTATTAATGTGAGTAAAGTGTACAAAAATGAACTTAAACCTGCATTTTTTTTTATCTCCCTGCTGGCTTGCACTCTCTGTAATGTACACTTAGCAAGAACCTGCTGTTATAGTATGTATCACAAAACAGGGGTTAAAATACAATAAATGGCAACACATTGTGATACTTTTAGGCAAGATATAAGCAATATATGGTGGATTTTTTTCAGGATAGCTATACACAACCAATGCATAACATCTGAGAAAAAAAAGTTTAGTTATTTCGATCAGAACAGTGGGATCTGACGACAAAGGACACTAAAAAAACATTCAGTGTTTAAACACAACAGAAAATGGACCACTGTTTGCTGCCAATCTTTATGTAATCTTTATGCAAACTATTAATTAAAAATCTATACTATATTTTCGAGAATTCACTTGTATTCCTTTCAAATTATTGAGTTTTTTGCAGATGTCAATGCATCCTTAAAAATATAATAATGCATTAACCTTCTGTTCCAGTGTTGCAGGGTTCAATATTTGGTACTAAGATGCCCCATTTCCTTTGGCCATTAATTCTGAGTATTTAAAGCATTTGTGGTTACCTTGAAGTGGGCTGAACTGTTTATTGTATCTGTTCTCCTGGCTGCTAAGCTACAGTTATTGCCATGGGTGAAGCAGCAGACAGATATTAGACAGCCGTTTTTACAGGTTGTTTAAACACGCTGCAGTAGACTAGCTGTCAGAAGGAACACGGCTTTTCATTCATCAATCATTAACAACTGATAAGGAGCTACAGTTAAAAGTGTACTGGGGGAACAAAGTAGCGTATTGATTATCCACTTTTTGCATAATTTACAGGATGTGCTGACTGGGTGAGAAGTCTCAGGCACAAACCGTGGTGTTGAGGAACGTGTTAATGGAATCTCGGTGGTGATAGTTTTCTTGTGAAAAGTAAAGCCCTTTGACTGACCCTGCGCTCAACTCTTGTCTCTGTGTGTTGAGCAGATTAAGATAAGGCACATTTGTGCAAGAGTAATCTGGGATGCTGATAACAAGTTGTTCATGGTGCTTCAGCACCTTGGCAGCTGCAGCTGTTTGCAGTGTGAGGCAGTTGTGTCAGTGCCAGTGCCCAGCCCCCCAAATCCTAAGCCCTACACCCGTTCTTAGCAGGCTCCCTGCTGATGCTATCTGCTAATCCCCCCTACGTTCACAGACGTGTTCCAAGTCCATGTGAGTTTTGTTGTCAGATGCCCCTCTCAGACAGATTTGACATCATGCATGCACAGAAGGGCTTGCCTTATGTTATCGGCAGAGACCCATCAAAGCTTTTTGCTGTGATTTATTGTGATTTATTTCTGTGCTATTATCCAGATTCAGGAAGCACTTTTGCAGGGTAAATTCTGACGAAACATATTGTTTTTGTCATTAAAAAAAATCACTGGTTTAATCTTGGGCTGCAAGATTGTATTTTGCCAGAAATCAATAGTTCAACATGTTATGATATTAATAATGCAGTCTGTGCATAAATGGCTACAGTAACATAAATGGTATTGGATCGATACCACATCAGTAATCTGGTAAATATTTTCATGTAAAATTAGAACATTGTGAATCTTTCTTCATCAAACAGCAAAAAAAGATCAATATATATATATATATATATATATATATATATATATATATATATATATATATATATATATATATATATATATATATATATATATATATATATATATTGACTAAAACAATATATTGTGCAGCCTTATTTTACACTGTTTACACTACTGGTTCATTTTTGATTGTGCCACTAGTTGTATTTATTTTAGTGGATTCATTTCTAATGGAAAATGGATGCAGAACCAGAGTTCCTTTTGTTTAGTTTTATTGTACAAAAAAATTGCAATCAAATCTAGGGCTCTGCAATTTATCAGAAATGATTTCAGTCTGATATTAAGATTCTCTAACCTACATAATCATCTGTACAAACTCTGCAATCTTTGAACACGGACCACCCAGTTATCCACAAACTACTACCTGCAGACAGAGAACTCTACAGCAGAGGATTCTACATTCTCTATTGCTGGGTTCCTGGACATAGTGGCATTGGGGGCAATGAGAAAGCAAACATTTTAGCAAGGGAAGCAGGAAACCAGGAACTCACTTGGAACTATGTTCTGATTATGGATGCCTACCATCTAGTTGAAATGCACTGAAGAAGAAAATGGCAAGATGAATGGTCTAGCAGTCCACAAAATACACTGTATGAAATATTCTCCATCATTACTATTAAATTAAATATGGACTTCCTTAAAAGACAAGATCAGACAATCATGACTAGGTGCCGAATTGGGCATACTGCTCTTACTGATGGCCTCCTCCTGGTTCTAGTCTGGCAAATTCTCCTGACACTATTAAACACATCTTAGTAGACTTCTCTGCTATTTAACTACCAGAAATGAAGTTTGAAAAGATTTCACCAGCTAAAATATTTTCTTTTCTGGAAGTCCTTCGTATGAAGAAACTGATTTTAAGTTTGTGATGCTTAAGGCATGAACATTGTGGATGCCATAAAATAGCCAATATATTGTTGATATGGCCAAAAACACAAACAAACCTACATAATCTTTAACATATCGATTACTTCTGATTTCTGTTAATACCCCACTGTGTGTGTGTTTGTTTATTGTCCTTTTAAAACATATCGTATGACTGTTTGAGTATTATATGACGCATCCAATATTGTCTGCTCTACATTTCTCATTTTAGAGATGAGGTTTTTCTTAAGAGCAACAGTCCTACAGGAGGCTACAGGCTGGTGGTATAAAGCAGTGTGATGAGCATGTCACTTCACTGCGGCCCCTCTGTTTTATTACAGCACTAGCATTGGGTAAAGCTGAGTATCAAGGCAGTGAATGGAGCTGGGCCTCCTTTTATCTCCTGTACATAGTAGCAGGATTTGTGGGCAGAGGAGACTGGTAAAAAGAGTGAAAAATTGCCGTCTCCAGCAGTGTCTTTGTGTCCATACCACCTGTGCACTATACCATGTCCTTATAGGTTACACATAGGCCTACACATCAACCTGTAAAGCTGTTTAAATAATGTGAATTAAGTGAATTAAGTGAAGATTTTGTCAGCATTTCCAGTCAAAACTGAGTTGGTTCCCTTGGCTATATTAAATAATGGTATCCTTCAGTTTAAGACAATTTAATCCTAAATCATAAATGTCCAAGAGGAAAGCAGGGAGCAAGCTCAGGGACAGCATTGCTTTTTTTCATCGTTATGTCATTCCCAGTGGAGTTTCTGAATTCCGTAGAGTTCGGAGCTGAACTTAAACAGCCTTGTTGAATAAAATGATCCCTGTGGCCCAAAACTGCTGCTGTGCAAACATTTTGTGTGAGTTTATTTTTGCGCTGGCCATGTTTAAACCTCATACAGCTCTGGGGGCTTTGCCTCTAGGATTAATGCATGGCTGTGTTTGGAACATGCATTCGAATATAATGAAAACGATGTGTGTGAGTGTGTGGATCTGAAGGTCTTCGTGGAGTAAACAAACATAAGGTAAATGTTTTATTTATCGTTTATTTCTTTCTTCTCCACAGGGGCGACTATGTCCAAAATGGAGGTGAAGACGTCACTTCTCGATAACATGATCGGGGTGGGCGACATGGTCCTTCTTGAGCCGCTGTCAGAAGAAACCTTCATCGGGAATCTGCGGAAGCGATTTGAGCACAATGAGATCTATGTGAGTTCTATTCTATACTTTGCACCAAGAGTGGCATAAAGTTATTCAAAAGCAGTGTGTAAGACTGGTGGAGGAGAACATGCCAAGATGCAGTGCAATCTGTGATTAAAATCCAGGGTTATTCCACCAAATACTGATTTCTAAATTCTTTAAACTTTATGAATATGAACTTGTTCTAAAACACTGCTCCATTGGCAAATGTTGTTGTAGTTATTTTTAATGGCACATGCTTTATTTAATCACTAGTATTGTCACCAGGAATTTTTTGATGTGCTGTAGAGTAAATTTTCTACCATTTCAGTTTTTCTGCTCTTGATATTGTCTACATTTATTTTTTTCTTTTAACTGCTTTCTTTAAGTCCGCTTCTCCAGACAAGTGCTCTTTATAAACGGACCAGATTAAGATGCACCTAAACACACTTAAACAATAAAAAATAAAAAGTACGCCATTCCCCAGCTTTTGAGAAATTCTTCACTCGTTTTTTTTTAACTGTATTTTCACCAGAATTTTTCATCTCAACTCAACTCAACTCAAACTTATTTATAGAGCACTTTAAATACAACAACAACCACAACAAAGTGCTGTACATAGCAAATTATTGGATAAAAATAAATACTAGAAACAATAAGACAAATTAAAATATAAGTATCAATAAAACATTTTTTAGATAAATCTATAAGACAGGTAAAGTAAAAGTAAAACAGTAAAATAAAATAATAAAACAGAAATAAAATAAGTAAAAATAAATAAATAAAACATTTATTATTTTATACCATTTCAGTTTTTCTGTTCATTGTCTATGTTCTGTTTTCTTTTAAGTCCTCTTCTCCAGATGAGTGCTCTTTATAAAGGGACAGACTAGGATGCACCTAAATCAACTTAAAAAAAAAAAAAAAAAAAAAAAAAAAAAGCTTTTCAGGAATTCTTCACTTTTTTTTTTTTTTTTTTGCTATTTTTATAGTTAATATGTTTACTGTCATAAAAATTAGCTCTATGTGAGTTCTACACCCTGCTCCATTGGCAGATATTGTTTTAGTTATTTTAAATAGCACATGCTTTACTTTATCACTGTATTTTCACCAGCTGAAGAGTAAATTAGGCCCCAGGAGTCGTGTCATGCAATCAAATGTCTGCTTGTTCCCATGCTCTCGCTCCTCTCGCCTGCCACATCACACTGGTGTCTCCAAGTTTAACCCTGGGCTCATTCACTGTGAGTGAGTATGTTTACATTGCACGGCGTGGAGTGAAATAGGAGAGCGCAGAGGAAGTGGACATAAATTAGCATTCCTTCATTGTTCTGTCATTTCTCTCAGCACGTCCCATTCATTTAAAACTCGTGTTAAAAGCCGGCGCCCACGAGAGAGACCACAGACCAGGCCTATCGATGAATTAGGTTGGCGTGGAATGTAGATGTGGCTGTAAATGCAGCAGCGCAATCAGAGTGCTTTGGGTTGGAGAGGAACAAATAACCCCCTCGTCCTCTCTTGTTCTTTGGGAGATGGTGTTTTGACTGTAGCTGCTAACCGAGGACTGAGGCTTTTACGCTCTCCTGGTTTTCAGTAACAGGGCAGTCTCTGCTTTATCATTCTCAATCTAGAGTTCTTCAGTTACGTTGCTATCAACTCATCTACACTTTATCTCCACTGTCAGCCCAATTACAGTCCTTTTTCTGTGGTAGAGCCAGAAATATGGGTGTGAGGGGATTTTTCAATAGAATTAAGTTCATTTATTTGAATTCACCTACAATAAACGAATGAATTTTTTATCGTATTTGCTGAATATTAGGAATCACTAAGTCTGGTTGTGACTTTTGTTTGTCATTTACACCGACATACCAAAAGTTACGGGATAATAGAATGTAAATTAATCATGAAGTCTTACCTTTGAGCATGGCTTGGAAAAACTTACAACTGTATAAGTTGTGCTGTGTTATCTTGTCTGCCCTTGGCTAGATAATGCAAACAGCTGAGTTCAAGAAAGGCCTGACAGTCGATGCCAGATGGAAGGCAGGTTCCATCATAGTAGGCATTACCACCCCAAGTGGAACGTGCAGTGTCTGTTAATGATTGTGACTGGTGGAATCTGGTTAGAACTGGCCATGCTAACATATATTGGCTCCTCTGGCAGAAATCACATCCGCATACAATGCAGGGGATCACGCATGTCCTGCAGGTCAATGCAGCTTTCTGTGGCTTCTATTGGACACAGGGTTTCCCGGTCCAGTAAAAAATATCCAGCCCAAAGTCAGTCTAAAACCCGCCCATCAGAAGCTTTAACTAGCACAAAATATCTGTCTGTCACATGTTTGAAGCAAGAGTGTATATTATTACTATTATTTATTAGTAGTATTGATATTTATCTTAAAGTCATTAACAATATTTTAACTTTAGTGTTTTGTTAGTTCTTTTATAACGGATTTATATCGCAGTCAAGAACATTTAAAGCTCCACTAGGTAGGATTGAGATTTTGTGCTCGTGGGCTCCCCCTACAGTTGTAGAGTGTAATAAATGTTTCAGGAGGATTAGTTTCTCTTTCTCGTTTTTTGGCTTTCACAGACATATTCGGTCTCTTTCCAGCTTCTGCCAGAGTGTCTGTATGTTAGTTTATAAAGAATGAACCAGTAGTCCTTGTAGAACTGTTAGAACTAAAGGTTGGAAAGCAGGTCGCAGTTCTCGCGAGCGTTGGTCGCGGCCTCCTCGGAACACTTACAGAGTCTGTTTCGAGCTCAGAGGAGCTCCGGCACAGACACGAGAGCACCGCAATTCCTCCTATTACACCTCAATGCAGCGCTGCAGTGAGTTTCAAGCTGTAATTTTACTTCTTTAAAAATATCAAAAATCAAGGAAATCCTACCTAGTGTTGCTTTAATAGTAACATAATTAGCAAAAAAAAAATCAGTTCTTGCCCCTCCTAAACTCTCTTCGTTCCTCAATTCCTTACAATTTTTTTCAGCACCTTGTTATTTCTGTTTTTAGGTTACATTTCTCTCACTCTTTCTTGGATAAAATAAAAAAACTAATTTAATTTAATTTATTTGCAATTTAATTGTTCACTTGAGCAAGGGTCATATGTGACAAAATTAAAATTAAAAAGCCTTTTTTTTTTTTGCCATTTCATTTTTATTACCATACAGGTTTTTTTTAGTCAAATCTAAAATGAAAAAACTATTCGTGAGAAGAAAAATAAACGGATTTAATAAATGATAACCTGCAATAATAAGCTTGAAACTATAAAAAAAAAACGCCAAAAATAAAATCAAAGTGCAATGGTATCATTTTTATTTGTTAGTCGTAATGGGTTACCTCCCATAGTTTTGTTCTTTTGGTTCTTATTGTTGTAATCAATCTTAGAAGATTGATTTTAGTAGCCAAAAAAAAAAAACGCACCCCGCCACCCCTGAATTTTTATCCGTGGCTGGATTTTCAAACAAGCCCAATTTGGTGGGAAAACCGCAAACCAAGTCATGTGACACTAGTTCTAGTTCCTGTCCCTTGATGTCAGTATATATGTGTAATATTAGGCTTTCAAAAACTGTAATCCTTTAGTCCACTGATGGAAAACATAAGTAGTAGTGGCCAAAGATAATGAGAAATATACTCTGTAATTATGAAAGTAGGCAGTGGCTCACTACCACCAATGTAGTCCAGCTGCAGAAAGCTTTTATCACAGTGTATGTGCAGCCCTGTCTGTGCTGCTAAGATCCAAATCTTATTCTGCACTGAAGTATACATGCAGTACATGAAAGAAAACTGTATTAAATCTGACCTGGTCACTCAGTAGTCTTAATTGTAGTTAAGCAACTTAAGGCGTGCAGATGAACCTTTTTTATGTTGTAATTTTAAACTATATTGGTTTGACCTCCATGTAGAGATGTCGTTGAACCACTTTGGCCTTTTCCCTTTTATCTCAGTTTTTTTATTAGGCCTTTTTTATCTGATAGTTGTTTTTTTATGATTATTCAGCAAGGCAGCTAAAACTGCATTGCATCTCAGAGCTTATCTAATCACTTGGCTTTTATATACTATTATAATAGACTCAGTATTACTGTCAGTGGGTAATAGCTTTCAGTAAGTAATAGAAATTGAATTATGCATCAGAGGCCTTGAATTTATCTTGCGCTTGTTGTAGACTTTGTCCAAGTATTTTGGCTGCAGATAAGGGCAGTGTTTTGAAATAGCTATTATATATATATATATATATATATATATATGATCTCTAGTTCTTTTTGAATGCTTCAAAATGAAAATCAGTATTGCCGTTTCTTCATATTAACTCCAATGATTCAGAATCAGACAATTTCTCACTACAGGGAATGTTCTGCATGGTGGTGCCAGTGTAGAATGTCACACTATGAATTCTCCTGAAATTTACCTTCTTTATTTACAATTAAAGAAAGAAAATACAGATTTGTTTGATCCTCATACAGATTCTGACATGTTTTTTTGCCTTTTATACTGGGTAAAGGGGATCAAAACTCTAGAGCACTCCAAATTTTCTACCATTTATTTTTTTTTTGCTCATTATCTACATTCTACTCTTTTTTATCATTCTCTTTAAAGAGCCACTAAAGCCTAAACCATATTTTTTTCATGAATAGCTGTAATGTGTTTCTTGTGAAGTAATGAAACACACCAGTCCTGCTTAATTTTTTAATAAGCATTTCCTAAGCTTTAAAAAAATCCTTTTTTTGTATAATTAATGATCAGTCAATCATTAATACGGGCCCCTGCTGATGTCCAACCACCTGGGTCTTATTGCTATTAGAGGCACACTGCTGCTGCTGCTGCAGCTCAGCCAATTAGCTCTCCCTTGTGCCCCACCTCTAAACCCATACATCACCCAGTGCCTCTCCCAAACTCCCAAACTAGTCCCCTCTTTTAGCCTTTTTCAAATTTGAGCTAAAAGTGGAATCAGCAGAAATCAGGGTGTTTAGAGCACCTTTAAGTCCCCTTTTTGTACATGAGTACTCTTTATAAAGGGACTATGTAGTTCACAGTTCTTTGTAGACAAAAATAGACTAGGATGCAGCTAAACTTAAAAAAAAAAAAAGAAAAGAAAAAAGAAAAAAAATGCCATTCCACAGCTTTTCAGGAATTATTTACTCATTTTTACTAGCCATTTTTATAGTCTGGATGGGGACTGTCCTAAAAGTGTTTGTGTTCAGTTCCAAACAAGATCAGCTGTAGAGATGCTGCTGTATTTAGGTTCATAGTCCTCAACCAGGAAAATTGAGCTCTGTTGCCAGTGGAAATCATCAGGTTGGTCAGACTAATTTTAATACATCCAAAAATGCAAAAATATTAAATATTAAAATATTTAAAAGAATGTAAACAGCAGACTCTGTGTAAAACACACAGTTTTAATAGTGTAATAGTGTTTTTGTTTTTGCATACACTCTGTATGCTGTAAGAAAATTTGCATTCACATGTACCACTTTTCCAGGTAATGGTCAGAAAGGTTTTGGGTTACCTTTGCTTGTGTAAAAGGACTTATGTCATCAACCCATCCCACGCAATCCATTCACAGCTCGCTCTTGTGGCTTTAAAGAGTATTCTACTCTGTAATGCCACAGTATTCACCATCATCTAAATTTAGGTCTTATTTGAATTTTTGCACTTCACTCTGAAGTGCGGATAAGCATCTCCTCTGGGTTCCCATAATCTCAACCCTCAGAGAAATAAAAAGATCCCCATCATTATGGGAAGTAAAGGTTTTTCTGGGTGTGTTTCTTTTCACTTCTGTGTAAGAATAGGATTATACAGAGATGCAGTTATGGGATGTATTCCCTAAGCCGTATCACATCACCAACACAATGGGTGCCATTCACGTTTCTAAATCCAACACCTTCGATTTACTTTTGTTTTCTACATCTAAAGATCCCATTATACCACCCGTGTGTTCTCAACAATAGATTGTGGGCTGTGTTGCTATGGGAGAGGCCTAGCTCTTTAGCTTGAGAGGCTTATGCAACAGCCAAATATAATAAAAGGTAGGTGAGGCCTGCAAGAATCACTTATTGTTCTCAGGCCTCCAACATAGTAAAGCTGTCCACCTGCTTTATTTTTAGAACCACTGGTTTCATATACCGGTAGTTGGAAATGCTGTGATGGCCATGATGGCGATATGTGATCATACGAGGACCGTAAATTCAGTACACTTCCTCGCTTGCCTTTGTCAAGTTAAGAATATTTTATTGCCATCTTTTATATGAGTACAAGTTCACATTGAAGCTACATTACATTCAGCTTATAGCATCTCTGATCACAGCAGTTAATGAGTTAGAGAATACAGTCCTTTAACAGAATACACAAAGTTGGAGTTTAAGGCCTGTCACAATAGCCAGTTTTTGTTCGGAAAATATGCAGCTCTGAAAAAATAGTAAGAGACCACCTAAAAAAGATGAGTTTCTTTGATTTTACCAAATTGAAAACCTCTGGAATATAATCAAAAGGAAGATGGATGATCACAAGCCATCAAACCAAGCTGAAATGCTTGAATTTTTGCACCAGGAGTGGCATTAAAATGATCCAAAAGCATTGTGAAAGACTATTGGAGAAGAAATTGCCAAGATAAAAAAATAATGAAAACTGTAATTAAAAACCAGTGTTAATATTGATAATATTGATTTCTGAGCTCTAAAAACATAATGAATATGAACGTTTTTATTTGCATTATTTGAGGTCTGAAAGCTCTGCATCTTTTTAGTTATTTCAGCCATTTTTTTCTGCAAATAAATGCTCTAAATGACAATATTTCTATTTGGAATTCGGGAGAAATGTTGTCCGTAGTTTATAGGATAACACCATAATGTTTTTTTTTACTTAAACATATACCTATAAATAGCAAAATTAGAGAAACTGATTCAGAAACTGAAGTGGTCTCCTAGTTTTTTTCAGAGCTGTATTGTCCCAGAAGTAATTGAAATAAATAATATTATTGTCATTTTAAGTCCATTTGTGCCACTGAATGTAATGATAATATGATAGCTTCATAATGCATTTACACATGTACTTTTGAAATGTTAATTACTATTTTAGTAATATTTAGATATTGACATTAAAATCATTAAAATGAAAAATATATAACCTAATGAATCAGTCATTAGTGAAATAAATATATTATTTTTAAACAAAGTCTACAAATCAGCGTATTTACATTAATTGTCTCTCCTTGCTAAGTAAACACAATGATTGTGTTTGACAAGTATTGAGATCAGAAAAAACGATTGAGTTAATGCCCTTTTATCATATAATAAGTAGATAATGTAATTATTGTGACTGGTCTATTATGAAGTATTGTGAAATATTCTGAGCAGAATCTCAGTCCTGTATGACTGAGGTTAGATTGTTGTTGCTAGCTGTTAAGGTTTATCAGTACATGCAAACAGTAGTCTGCTGCCTGACACCATGGCCTCTTTTTCCTCATTTAGGGTTCACTAGTCCTGCTGGTGTCTCCTGAAATTCCACACATTTTTCTATTGTATTCTCTTGTGCTTGTGGGCCCCTGCATGTCTGAACAATAGCCCAAGGATTCCCAGCTGAACAATGTTATGTTTTTTTTGTTGTGTTTTCTGAGAGGGGAGTTCAGGGTGGGTTTTGGGCTAGTTGAAAAAGCCAGTTGACTATACAGTGTAAGACTATGTGACATGATAAAGCACTAGCTATTACATATTAAAAATGATAAAACTAATACAGTATTTGCAGAACATTTTTGATTGGGCATTGAAGTCAAAAATTATCAGCATCCACAGCAGTATAGTAAATATACAGCTCTGGAAAAAAATAAGGAACCACTTTAGTTTCTGAATCAGTTTATCTGATTTTTCTATTTGGAGGTGTATGTTTGAGTAAAATTAACATTTTTTTATTCTATAAACCACAGACAACATTTCTCCCAAGTTACAAATATAAATATTGTCATTTAGAGCATTTAAAATATTGCAAAGAAATTTATATTTATAATTCATAATTTTCAGAAATCAAAATTTGGAGGAATAACCCTGTTTTTTAATCACAGTTTTCATGCATCTTGTTATGTTCTCCTCCACCAGTCTTACACACTGCTTTTGGATAACGTTATGCCACTCCTGATGCAACAATTCAAGCAGTTCAGCTTGGTTTGTGGCTTTCTCTTGATTACATTGATTACATCTTGAAAACAAATAGGTTTTAAATTTTTAAGTGGTTTCTTGTTTTGTCTTTTTTTTGTTTGTTTTGTCTTTTTTTTTTTAGAGCTGTACTATCACACAATTTTTTTCATAGCGTATTGACTATATAAAAAAAGTATTTCCTTTTTTCCTCCCGTTCCCTTTCTCACTCTTTAATCTTTCGAACTGCAGACATACATTGGCAGTGTGGTGATCTCTATGAACCCCTACAAGTCTCTGCCCATCTACACAGCAGACAAGGTGGAGGAGTACCGCAACAGGAACTTCTATGAGCTCAGCCCACACATGTAAGTCTGGCCACCCAGCTTTTTGTTCAGCCTTTTCAGACAAGTTGTGTAGGACACACTCTGCTGTATGTTAGGTCACAAACAACAATGCTTCACTGTTTGCCAACAAGATGCAACTTTAATTTCTGGCCTGATGGAAATGTCAATTCCATACCAACACTGCATTTTTGTGTTGCGTGACATTCTAAATATATTCAGATCAAACACAAGGGATTCTATTATTGATTTGACTGGTGTTTATTGTAAGAGAGCTTGTTAACTATTATTATATAATTACCAAAATTGGTTTAACTGTGTATGTGGCCAATATAAAATATTTTCACTCTAGAGGTGTAAGAAAATCAGTATACATTAAAGTATCGAGATACTAGGTTTTACAATACTGTATTGATTCCCAAAAATACTGTATAGATTTGTAATGAATAGTTTATATAGTAAAGATTGGTGGTTCATTTCATTTTGTGTTTAAACCAAAACTGCTAGACAATAGCATTGTTTTCAGCTTCCACTGATCTGACTGAATACAATATGTATAAGAATATATATATATATATATATATATATATATATATATATATATATATATATATATATATATATATATATATATATATATATATATATTGCCTTGCTTACAGTGTCACAATTTATAGCAATATACTGTATTAACCCTTGTGTGGTGTTCATATTTTTGTTACTCGTTTACTTTGTTACTTGTATTTAATTCAGCAAAATTAAGCAATTTCACATTAAGATGCTTTACACATGCTTGCTTCACCTAAATTGCAAGCAATATAAACAGCTTACATGCTTAATATTTACCCTTTATCTTTCTTATGTTACATTTCTTTTAAAAAAGTGCTACTCTTTTTTTTTATTCGTTTTTTTTTATAAAATGTAAAAGAAAATGAATTAAACTCAAGATATGAGTAGAAAATTTGTTTAGTTTCAAATTTACAAATGAAGCAATGTTTATAAGCCCTTGGCCAAACAAACTGTATGTAATATAAATGGTTGCGGGGGGGTTTACAGTGTGTGTTTATTGAAAATGTGTTTTGCTATATGTTTTTCACAAAAAATGAGCCAATGCCAATGAGTTTGAGTTAGAAAAAATATATTTTTTGTATCATTTGATGAAAAATGAAAACGGGTCCCACAGACCCCGAACACCACACAAGGGTTAAACTGTAACCCCTGTATTGTGATCTTTATCGTACTGCCAAGTTATTACCAATACACATCCCTATTTCACACTGGCTCTTAAAATCAGTTTGTTTTAATAAACTTACTGAAATAAAGTTGATTCATTTCCCATTTTGTTCCAGTTTTATTAGTAGCTTTTGGCCATTCTAAAGTCATCATTGCCTTTCAATTTCTCTCACTGTAACACCTATGTATGTATTAAAGTCACTTCTTTCTCTGTCTGATGTATGTCTGATCCAAATGTTTGAGCCAGCAAGCTCCTCCCTGCTCTGTGTGACCCCTGAGACATTAGGTCCGGTCCTAGGTGGGGGAAGGGATGGCCTCTGCTGCCACGCTTCGGCTAATGGCCATCTGTCTCTCTAGAGTGGTGCCAGCAGACTGACAAGTCGGCCAAAGTCAAAACAAAGCAGACTGCTCTGCACAATTAGCCTCTGCTTTCCATAAAAATCAGCGGACGCACGCTGACCAGCTGAAAGATCAGTGGACCGGTGCCATAAATGATCCATGCTATGAGACTCATTAGGACCTCTGTCCTGAATACAAGAGAAACAGTGATCTTAGGCAAAAGTCTCCCCTTGTGTAAAGTTGTGTATTTAAATATAATAATAGTGTACTATATGCGCAATAATTCAAGTATACTTTTTCTACCTATTTTTTTTTACCTATTAAAGTAATAAAGTATACTTTATTTGGCTGTACTGATTTTATACTAGTGATGTAAAATATATATGCTTAGTATTATTTTAAGAAACTGTGCTTTACTATAAGTTATACTTTTACTAAATGAGTCTAAAGGAGTCGATATTTCTGCAGTAAAACTCTACTTCAGTCAAATTTGCTACAAAACAAGAATTTTGTGTTGACAAATTAAAACTGTGATAATGAGCTTTTATGTGTTAAATTTATACCTAAAGGTTTATTTTAGTTACTTTAGTGTCAGTAAAAGAACTTAAAAAAAATTGTAGCAATGAGATATATTGCTTTTGTTTCCCCCAGTTTTTATACACTCCTCAAAATGAATGTGATGTTAAATTTATATTTTAATCACATTTTTAATAGAGTTTTAATGTTCAGTCGGACAGCTCACACAAATATGCTTAAATTATATTAAATAGTGGCGAAAATAACATACGACTTGTATACTTAATATGAATTTAGTGCAGATTTGTATCATTTTAATTACAAATAAGTAGTAATTAAGTACCAAAATAACATAACTTAAGTACAGACCTATTTCAGCATAATTTAAGTATACTTCTTTTTCACAAGGGTCTTCTTGTTTCTTGGCAGAAAATTCATTATTTCAATAGTTTCAACTGAAATACTTTTATAATTCTGATTATTGCTTATCATATCCTCACACGTTTCGTAGCTTTCAAAGTTTTTCCTATAGATCTTACATAATGCTAGCCTTCCTAACTAGCAAAGCTATCCATGCAGCAGCAGCTCCTGTCCATCTTATATTTGGGTTTCCCCCAATTACTGCTGGCTTTTCTCGGACATGCAGCATTTTTTTTTTTTTTCACTTTGTTCTCACTCTCAGTCTCTGTCCCCATCCTATTCATTTCATTGTGTTCCAGTCTTGAGTGCTGCCCTCTGTTAGACTGTTAGAAGTCAGGGTCAAAGCCCCCTCCATGTGTGAACTGGAGCCAGACTCGGAGCTGATCCAGAGCAGCTGCTTTGGCTATCATGCCTGAGAAGCACAACTTCTACAGGGCTCTAGATCTATAAGCAAAGGCCTAGATTTACAGGCCTCTTGGGGCAGAGTACTATAGCATGCAGGCACAGCGATGCCAGAACCAGGTATGTTGTGAGCAGAGCAGGAAAGCAACAGTGAATGTACATTGTTTTATACTTTCTTTTAATATAATTCTTTTTGTAAAACTGAACAGGTATTCGAAAGACAAGCATCAAATAACATTTTAACATTATAATTTCCCCAAAAAAACAAACAAACAAACAAAAAAACAAAACACCCCACATTATTAACCCCACCCCCATCCCCAATACACAACCTGAGCTGCATTAGGGTTAAAAAAAATTATATATATAATATAAAAAAATATATATATATATGAAACATCTGACCCGTGAGGTTGTTTGAACTGTGATGAAAAAAAATATATAATAATAATAGTAAAATACATTCTTTCCATGCATGTCTCTCTCGCACACGGGGTGTCTTTAGTTTTCGCCCGTTCTCATTTTTCCGACAGTTCTCGGTCTCCCTATCTCTTTATAAAGGCGTTTTTACTGGCAGCATCCTAAATCACTAGCCGGGGCAGCGGTCAGCACAGATCTGATTGGCAGAGGAGCGCTTTTGGTGATCTTACAGCACACGTGATTGGTCTGTTTACAGTTTACTGCGCCGCAAAGCACGTATACCATAAAGACAATAGTTTCGCCGCATTAAATAAACACTGTCAGAATTAAATCCTTCTCAGTTGTTTATTTGAGTTCGCATTGGACAACGTCTGGGTCCGGACTTCGACCGCGGTCCGCCTATTAGTGACCCCTGCTCTAATATAAGAAATACTAAAAGGTTGTTTAGCCAGTGTAAGTTTGGGTGGGTAGGCCGATTTCCAATCTTGAAAATTTTTTCTCCGTTACTTTGTTACCCCCCCATGGCTTCACACTGACAACTGAACTGTGTTTACAGTCAACACCTCAGAACCTGCTAACAGTCAGGGCAAATCCATGCTGGTGAACATAATGCTATGATGATAAGGTTAAACTGGCCACAGAAGAGATCATTATGCTGTAATTTGTAAAAAAAACCACACTATTATGAACTACTGAAGCTGTATATTTTAGTGTACAGTACACTTTGCTTGACAGAATGTGAGCAGGTCTTAAGTCTGTAATCCCCTGCTGGGAGATGTCAATCTGGATCAATGGAAATGATGTTCGGTAGCACGATTATACAGGCCTGAGCTGGCTGAGCTAGCATTAGTGATATTAGCGAAGATGAATTCAACCCACTTAAACCAAATTCGTTGTTCCTTAGGTTCTCACAAACAGTGTTTTTGAACCCTGGTCAAGTGTAAGACTGCTTTTTCACAGCATTGATGAATTATTTGTTTACGTACCCTGATTGTGTACTCTAACAGATACACACTTTGTTGGTTTATGGAAGATGTGGATTGAAATCCTTTTAATTAATCCTTTAAAGTGGCACTTTTGTAGTGGATTTGTGCATAATAATTATAAAATGTAGTAAAATGGAACGTTTAGGTAATCTTGGGCAACATTGTAAACACTTTATATAATGAAAAAATCTTGATACAATGTTTTTATTACATTATTTCAACCTTGGCAAAGTTAGATCCTTAAAGACTGATAATTCAAACATGTATTTAAATTCAAGTATATATAAAAAGTAGAGAGAGATTTAAAGCACTTGCAGTGTCCAAAAACACAATAACACATTTCATAACATTACAGTAAAAATAATGTCTTGCTACCCATCTCTCTTTAACTCTCCTGTTATGTTAATTTGTCTGGAAAAGCAATGATGTTCTTGGGTCAGTTTGACCCGGTACATGTTTAATTATCCAAAATATGTCTGAAACCAAAAAATCCTAAACAAATATTTCATTACTAACTCCATTCCTCCATCATATCAATGGTGTTCCTTACCTCTTACAGGTAATTATTCAATTAGGGTAATTCACTCGGTATTTTAATGAAAAAATACACATTCAAACTTTTTTTTTATGTTTCTCTATTATTTTTACTTTTGAAAGACTAACATATGAAACACAATAGTTTTACATAACATTTAACATTACAATTTTTTTTTTCTTTTGCAGAAAGTGGTTGCAAATATGTGAAATGAACCAATTTTATATTATATGTTGATTACACTGATTAAGGCAAGCAGAAGAAGTTTCATACTGAAAAAAAAAATACTTTTAAAATGTTTACCTAGATCTTTAAACTTTAAAACATAACAGGAGGGTTAAAAGATAAATATTAGCTAAGCATTTTTTTGTTTTGTTTTAATAAATGTCTTTGATCAGCATTCATTTCAGCACCACTGTGTCAAAAGCTACTTTACAAAAGCTACTGTACATTCACACACCAGTAGAGAAGATTCAGTTGCCCTATTTGCATGGATTTGTTTAAGTATTTGTACAAAGAAACCTCCTGAATCACTGAAAGGCATAAAAATCTTTCTTGGAGAGGGAACCCCAGCGTTCTGGACAGACCTATTTTTTTGTGGTCATATGTTAAAAAGACGTGCATACTTGAATTTCAGCTTTCCCTTTTTCTGACCATAATAACCGTACATTAGATGATGTACGTCAGATTTCATGCGGGGGACTTGGAAAATGCCAGCCTCAGATAGTTTCTGACAGCAGAGAATATCCAGGCTCCTCGGACGATATCAGAAGATGGGGTGAGAACATGTAAACAGGAAAGGGGAGATGAATTAATGTGACTTTTAGGCTACGTAAAGTATAGGAAATGCCCCATCTTCAAGATTTCATTGCTCCACCACAGAGAGCTGTTTATATTACCACACCAAGTTGCTGAGGTCACTCCTTTCAAAGGTCACCCCTGCAGTAAAACGCTCAGATTAAATGAAAGATAAACATTTACTTAGCTTAGCATGATCTCTGCACATGCAGGCACTGGGAGCCAAGTGTTCCAAGGATCTCACTGTGATGACTTTGGCATTTTGAGTGCTCTCTTTCCATAGTTATGCTTGTGCGGGATATATTTATACGATGTGGTTTCATTCTTTTTGGGAAAAAACCCTATTTAATTACATCCATCAGTCTGATTAAATGCTAGCTTTGAGTTTAATGATTGTACCAATAGGTTGCAACATAAATGAGATCACCTTTTAAAAACCTTTTGATACATTAAATCTGATTAGCCAAACCAAATTGATTGGTTGGAATTGGTTGTCTTGCACTATTTGCTTCATACTTTCACTGCCAAAATAAAACATCATATCGTCAAAATGGCAGCTATAAAGGACTTAATGTAACGTAATGTAATTTAACGTAACTTTTTTATGTACCATTTCTGTTGGTCCATTTATTTTTTGGGGAAAATGGAAGCTGGATGGATTAGCAAATTACTTTTATCCCTAAACTAGATCAACCTCCATGTTTATTAAGCTGTTTTTTGTTGACACGTTGTTGCCATGTGCTTTTATGACGCTTCAAAACACATGGAAACCCTCCTGACAGGCCTCTGACGGCTTTGGGCTGAGGGCTCCTGCAGTAATTAAAGAAGCACCAGGGATTAGCTCATCCTCGTTACAGACTTAACAACCTAAATCCATCCGCAAAATACACTCCACTGCTTTCTGAGTCTTTTTCATTAGGACTTGTGGGAGGCAGTCAGTTGTGCTTTAGATATAAATGGTTAATTGGTGTGAATCTTATCTCTGTAGGATTTGTTTGGGAACTGTGTGACAGTGGATAGAAAGTACTGTTGGCTAGTGCTGGCTGATATGACCTTAATATCACAATTATCATTTAACTTAATAATATATTACAAAAAATAATGATATGATGTTTTTATTGATTTTCATTTCAAGAAAAAATACTGTGCGAGTTAGAGAGAGACAGAAAGCGAGTGCGAGTTAGCATGAGACAGCACAAGTTAGACAGAAAGACAGTATGAGTTAGCAAAAGACAAGTTAGCCAGAGACCGAGATGGCGTGAGTGAGCGAGAGACAAAGAGACCACGCGTGTTAGAGAGAGACAGAGAGACCATGCAAGTTAGTGAGAGACAGGGAGGTGGGTAAAGACAGCGAGAGAGAGAGAGAGAGAGAGAGACAGCTCGTGTAAGCAAGAGACAACGCAAGTGAGTGATGGGCAGCGCGAGTTAGCGTGAGACAGGGAGGCAGGGAAAGTTAATGAAAGACAGCGAGAGAGAGCGCGAGACAGCACGTGTGAGCAAGAGACAACGTGAGTGAGTGATGGGCAGCGCATATTAGCAAGAGACAGCAAGAGTTAGCCAGACAGCCGGGATTAGCAAGAGACAGCGCACGAGTTAGCAAGAGACAGCGCACGAGTTAGCAAGAGACAGCACACGAGTTAGCAAGAGACAGCCCGAGTTAGCAAGAGACAGCCCGAGTTAGCAAGAGACAGCCCGAGTTAGCAAGAGACAGCGCAAGTTAGCGAGAGACAGAGAGACTGTGTGAGTTAGCAAGAGACAGCGCGAGTTAGCGAGAGAGAGAGAGAGTGAGAGACTGTGTGAGTTAGCAAGAGACAGCTCGAGTTAGCGAGAGACAGAGAGACTGTGTGAGTTAGCAAGAGACAGCTCGAGTTAGCGAGAGACAGAGAGACTGTGTGAGTTAGCAAGAGACAGCGCGAGTTAGCGAGAGAGAGAGAGACTGAGAGACTGTGTGAGTTAGCAAGAGACAGCTCGAGTTAGCGAGAGAGAGAGAGACTGAGAGACTGTGTGAGTTAGCAAGAGACAGCTCGAGTTAGCGAGAGACAGAGAGACTGTGTGAGTTAGCAAGAGACGTCATGAGTTTGCAAGAGACAGCACGAGTTAGCAAAAGACAGAGAGACTGTGTGAGTTAGCAAGAGACGGCATGAGTTAGCAAGAGACAGAGAGACTGTGTGAGTTAGCAAGAGACAGCATGAGTTAGCGTTCGACAGTGAGAGTTAGAGACTACGCAAGTTAGCGAAAGGGAGCAGGAGTTAGTGAGAGACAGAGAGACAGCTCGAGTTACAGAGTGAGAGAGAGGAAGAGAGACAGCACGAGAGGCCCTGAGATTTTAGCACGGCAGCAGTGTGTGGACATATTGAATGATCATGCGAACTTGCTCATCACGTTTCTTATGTAGTACTGAGACATTTCTGTCGGTGCTTTTTTGGTATCGAATTTTGATACCCAGCCCTAGTGGCAAGATTTATTTTTTGTGATAAGTTCTGCATATCGGTTTCCAATTCCTACTGTTTGTCCAGTCCTACTGTTGGTGGAATAAAAGTGTACTAGCTATTTTAAAAAGTGATTACAGACCTGTTTTCACCCACTCAGCTGAATCCATTCCCTAAGGCTGTTTAAAGTCTACATAATCACCAGGTGCAGGATCTGAGATGGTCCTTCCTGTAGGAACACATACACTTAGAGTCAGGCGAGAGTCAGACTGCTGTAAGCACCTTCTTTTTATTGTTTATAAGCACCTTCATAATGATGGGGGTAGAGGAGTGCAGTGGGGTCGACAAACTTTAGTTGGGTGGTCTTGCTCTCTTTACCACACCTAGACACTCTCTTAACAGCATGTGACACCTGGCCAGTGCCGGCACAGTTGTGTGTCAATGTTTTGGCAGCCTTGCTAAAACTCCTTTTTCTGCCTCTCGTGCTCAACTGTTTTATAGGCGAAGATAGTATGACTGGTCAATCAATCAATAATACCACCTTTCTAGTGACATCCAATCCTCTGTGTCTCACCACTATCAGGGGCAAACTGCTCAGCCCAATCAGCTCTCCCTCTGCCCCACCCCTAAACCCATACATCATCCAGTTGCCACTCCCAAACTAGTCCTCCCATTTTTTAGCATTTTACAAATTTGAGAATCAGGGGGTTTGGTACCCCTTTAAAGCATAAACACAGAACCATCACCAAAAGTGAAAGAATCAAGTAGACCAAGGTGTACAGTTATATATTGCAGGATTTCACACAAACATGACTGGTTATGCAGTGTTAGACAGCTCTGCCCACTTTACCAAAGTTAAAAAGTGCAGGGAGCGGCATGCTTTGTTTTGTACTTTTAGGTAAAATGCTATATAATATTGCATTAATGCATCTTAAATCTCCTTCACGCTAAACATAATTTAATTTTTTTTTTTTAAGCACAAGTAATCTTGGTCCCTGTGTGAGATGCGGGGTATTACATGTTCACGTTCGAGCTGTGAGTTATTGTTCATGCTAAGGTTTAAGATAACCTTTCAGATCAACACATGAGACCTACCTTTATGAGATTTTACAATTTTCTATCATTTATCATTTTTTCTATGGACTATTAAACTCCTGACTCCCTCATTCCAGTATAAAGAATAAAGCAGCCAAACTGGTAATGTAATTTTCCATGATCGCTTGGCTTGCATGCTATTCTGGACCAGTAAGACAGTACAGAACATTACAAAAAAAATCTTCTTCACTGAAAAAAGATGTTTCATGAGTAATTGTTGGTGGTAGTAGTAAAGATGTAAAGAAGTTTTCTGCAGCCATGCATTTCTTCATCAGTCTTATGTAATTCTGTGTGACACAGTGCCTTTCCCACTTTAATAATCTTGTCCAACCACAGGAATCTGGTCTGAAGTTTGGGTGTCATGCTAGTTTTTTTTTTTTTTGCTTTAGTTTTTTTATGACCCAGAACGAACGTGTAGCACTTCATTTTGGCAACCGCACATGGCATGCCTGTCACTGTGTTTGCATTTCTAAAGCCCTCGCTTTCTCTGCTGCTCAACCTGAATGGTCTAGAGAGAGAGAGAGAGAGAGAGAGAGACGCTGCTATGCTGTGCTGACTCTGGGCTTCTGTGGCCGTCTGTGTGTGGTGAGGTCACTGCAGCAGCAGGGTGTGAATGGGTTTGCTTACTCCTCTCTCATTGGTGGAGCGAGGCTGCTCGCAGACCAGAGCCCTGCCAATGATGACTTTTCCAGCCAGGATGGTTTACCTTAGTGTAAGCACTATTGTGCTGTAACTGGATTGCATTGCCAAGCGATCCCATAGGATCCAAAACAGGAAGACTGCGATGGAGGAGTTGAAGTGCACTTTTTACAAAGCTGGACAGAAATGTTGCTTTAAATGAGTAGTTTGGTGAAAAAATAATGAAAAAAATGAAATTAACTTGATTTATCTCTTTCCAGTGATGTAGTCGACTGCCCTGCACATCACCAGTGTGATTTTGTAGTTACAATAGGAAATTCTGTTTTCTTATTTGTTTTGCGTACATTAATAAATGTGGTTTAAATGCAGTATGACTTGCTTCATTTGGTGCAAACAAAAACATGGGCCTAGATTATTTCTACCTCATACCAGCACACTATATGGTGATGTGATGAAGAATCTAAGCTTCTCAACCATGTAAGTTTAACCACATATCAATGCTAAATATACTAGATGATAAAAGATGATTTCCCACTGCTTAGTGGCTGAGCCAGATCTGCACCAGGCGTCTGTGAGCAGATGTATCGGAACTGAGTCTCAGAGAGCGCTGTGATGCTACTCGACAATGCTGCATCAGCAGCAGTTTGAAAAGAGGCGGTGGCTGACTTCACATGTATCGGAGGAGGCATGTGCTAGTCTTTAACCTCCTGGTGTTAGGGAATTACTAGTGATAGATAAATGATAAAAATATATATATATATAATTTAATTTATACATTCACACTGGGGTGTCGGGGGTTGTTAGAGAGCTGCTCGGCCGCGGAGATAACTTTTTGGCCGCCCGCCTCTCAGCCTTACAGCACTGAGGGTCTGACGTTAAGCGAAGTTTTACAGTTAACTTTACGTAGCACTCTACGCTATATCTTTACAACTAAGGCTGTATCTCTGAAAACATTTTGTCCTTGTGTTTTATAGCTGTAAAATTGACTGTGAGAGGAAGTCAGGTACCGTTCTTTGCTGCAGTGCTGTTAGCCAATCAGAGACGATATATTTGCATGTATGAATATTCATGAGCACCACCAATTCAGTGAAATACAGTAGGGCTAAATATGAACACCAGAGCAATTTTTCAAAAATTTCATGGCATACATTTATGCTAATGGCCACTAGACATTTAAAAATAAATGAAAAAATGATGGAACGAGTACTGTATGTACTATGATTTTAATTTGTCTTTTTTTTTTTACAAAGCAAATATATTACGCTTTCATGTCATGTCATGTTTTACCAAAGTGAAAAAGGCACTACTAAGTGTAGAGTTTGTTAGCAAGGCTGGCCTAGCAACAAAGGCAAGTTCCATTGTGAGCTAAAGAAACAATTGTCAGTTATCACACATGTCCTGGCCTTTGTCTTTTGCAGTCTTATCATTTTTGGCTGCTATGTTTCCAGCATTGATGCATCGCTAAGCGTAAATATATGGACTTCTGTAGTGGCTGGATGCGGATGGCTTTGGAGTGTCCCATGTGTTCAGCACATTGGATTTTTCTCAGTTTACTGAACAGATCTCCTCTCGTCAGCCAGGCTTTAAACTGTTTTCGGGAACAGCTACCATATGGTTTATAGTAGGACCTTGTAAGCATGACATTTTTTTCCAGCTGTGCCAAAGTAGCTTGGTTTCTTGGACATCTAACAATGCATTAGTATGAGGAGGAAATTGTAAAGGTTGCTGTTTGAGGTTGTGGAATTAGGAAAGTGTGAGCCAAAGAAAGTCATTAAAGAACCGCTCTGCGGGGGCTGTCAATAAAATTCTGCAGCTATTGCCACAATCCGCTGGCCACAACTGCAATATTAGATTTGTGAAGCAGAAAATCTTGGCCATATGTTCATATATATTAAGATTGTATATTGTGAGTGTATATTATAAATGTACATAAATGCACCAACTGGATGAAGACAGTTTGCCATATTTCTAGTCTGAATGATGCTTGGAGTCTCTTAAGTGACATGATAACACATATTACAGTCTTGCAGTGAACCTGTGAGCCTCTCTTATGGCTCATATGTAATCATGAAGCTCCATCCACTTTCCCAGTGGGCCTTATAGCAGTGTGTCTGGGGCCTGTGCACACCTGCTACCCAATAAAGCCAGGCGTAGAGAGAGTACGGTGAAACTGTGCAGCTGGAGTCTGGGCTATTAGACCCAATTGTCCTGTGTGGTCATTAACGAAATGATGTCATTTCACCCCTGAACAGGCCTTTGCACGCATTATAATAAACATTTGCATCAGGCTATTATGAGCGGGCATCCTCAGGGCTTGGACAGTGTCAGTAATCTGCATGGTAAAGAAAGTGACAGGTGCACTCCCTCACCTCCGTGTGGGGATTGGTGTTATTGAGGAGTGCAGTGCAGTGGTTGGAGGTTACGCTGCAGATGGTGGAGCTGCTCACATGGCATCTCCAGATTGTGCTGCTTACTGCAGAGCTATAGGGTCTCTTGGGGTGGAATCGTGTTACAGTGTGTGTAATGAGGTAATGGGACCTGGGCGCACTCTCAGCCCCTCTCTCTCTCTCTCGACACGCTGCTATTGAGCGTCGCTGGGGCATTGTTTACGGGCTGAACACACCCTGCTGATAGACCGGCAAGGCCCACAAAATGGCAGCCCATGGGGGGTTGGTCTTAGCGTTTAATTTTTACTTTTTAAAAGCCTTTAAGTGTTTTATCTTTGGAGAATTTATTGATTTAAAATGCAGGAAAAAAATACTTGCAATCATTTTCAAGCTTGGAACCCTTTTTACTGAACTAAATTAGTGTATATGAATTAAAAATGACTCATTAAGTGTAATGTTTGCAAGCATTATACTAAGGCTTTTAACAGTGACAATTTTCTGAATGATTTATTGTATCAGAAATAATTGAGATAAATGTTAGTACTGTCATTTTAAGACACTGATTATATATATATATTTAATGCAACTGTTTTTCTTCACCTACAATAGTCCAATATGTGTATAGATGCACTGTTTTTGATGCATTGATCATTGTGTGACAGTCCAAAATATTAGGGATTTTTATTTTTTTTAATAAATTTAAATATATAAAAAAAAAATCCCGTTTTCTCCCCAGCTTACTTGACCAATTACCCAACCCACTCATTAAAACTCCCTCTATCACTAGTGATGCCCCAACACCAGGAAAGTATAGACTAGCACATGCCTCCTCTGATACATGTGAAGTCAGCCACCTCTTCTTTTCAAACTGCTGCTGATGCAGCATTGCCGAGTAGCATCACAGTGCACTCAGAGGAAAGCGCAGCGACTCGGTTCCGACACATCAGCTCTCAGACATCAGCCTTGTGCTGAGCGACATCACCCTTTGGAGTGATGTTGGGAGAGAGCGCCATCAACCCACCCAGAGAGAGAGCAAGGTCAATTGTGCTCTCTCAGGGCTCCGGTAGCTGATGGCAAGCTACATAAACAGGATTCGAACCGGCAATCTCCTGATCATAGTGGCAGCGCTTAGCCTGCTGGACCACATGTATACAAACATGCAAGGAAACACAATGAATGATATAAAGGTCTGCAAAATGTAAATGGTCTGTCCATTTATTCTATAATAAGTTGATAAGGTAATTATCATAATGGGCCTAATCATATTGGCCACCAGCAATCATCTTATTGATTATACCTAAGAAAGAAAATGCTTTAGTTTAACCTGGGTTGCTGCTTTTTCATATCATGTTCATTTTTATTACTGTTTGAAGGGTGACCTTTTATAAAAAAAAAAATGCTGTTGTGTTCTCCAGTCATTCCAGTCCTTTTCAAGCCACAGCATCAGTGGAAACCATGTGTTTCTGTTTTGACCTGAAAAGTTTGATTCAGTATTACATGCAGCAGCAGATGAAAAGCAGTGCCAGTAGGTCAGTCAGGAGACTTGACCCTCTCTCACCCTTCTATTTGGTGTTTCTGAGCTGAACTCGTCTCCGCCGGCTGCACACCGGGCACATGTCCTTCTGTCTGTGGAAAATAAGCCCCTGGCGAATTTTAGATCATAGGCAGCTTTACTGTGTCTCCTCCTCCTCCTCTCTGCATGTGTCCCACATTCAGTATTGACCAAGCAGAAAGCGTAGTGTTTTGTTCAGACTAAACAAACCACTACAGAATTTAGAAGAGCTTTGATTTTTTTTTGTCTATTAATAGTGTAGTGTAGTGGTCATTTCACAGGGATAGCACAGCTGTATGTAGTAAATAAATGATTGATTAGATTAGATGGGTTTATTTAATTCTCTGTTTACTTTACATTTTTAGCTTGGAAAATTTCTAAATCTGTCTTTTGTTTCCTACAAAGAAAAAAAAGACAATATTAGCATGTTTGAGGACGTTTGTGCACAGCTCATATTGTACAACATGCCTGCATTTTGAAGTGTGTACAATATATCAGGACCTTGTTGTTTAGAGATAAATGGGAAAATTTACTTATGATTATTATCATTTTTCAATGATTGTGTTTTTTGTTTGCCAAGACTTTAAAAGCAATAATATGGAGACCTGGTATTCTTGCTTGTGGCCCCCTTAAGTCAGGAAGTGTATTTTTAGTTTGTTGAGACAGCATCGAAGGACACCCTTTTCTGGATAAGCTGAGAGAGAAGCTTGAGCTTGAGTTTGTTCTACCTGCTTCTTTAAAGTTACATACTGCAGTTAGGTGACACTATTCTGGCTTTTATTCTAACAAACTGTAGCATCAACATAATTGTTAAGCTATTATTTTAAGTTATTATTTAAAATACTACATTGTAATGCTTTAGTGTTACATTAAGAATATTCATTAATGTCCACATAAATTCTATATGCTCATTATAAAGCTCTGAAAACCACTTAAGTTTCTGTCTCAGTTTCTCTGATTTAGCTTTTTATAGGTATATGTTAACTATATTTTAACTATATTTAACTACTAGGTAACTACAGACAACATTTCTCCCAAATTCCACATAGAAATATTGTCATTTAGAGCATTTATTTGCAGAAAAATGAGAAATGGCTTTGAGCTTTGACACCTCAAATAATGCAAAGAAAATAAGTTCATGTTCATAGAGTTTTAAGAGGTCAGAAATCAATATTTGGTGGAATAACCCTGATTTTTAATCAGGTTCTCCTCCACCAGTCTTACACACTGCTTTTGGATAACTTTATGCTTTACACTCCTGGTTCAAAAATTCAAGTAGTTCATAGTAGTTCAAGTAGTTTGATGGCTTGTGATCATCCATCTTCATCTTGATTATATGCAAAAGGTTTTTAATTTGGTAAAATCAAAGAAACTCATACATTTATGCAATCTCTTATTTTTGTTACAGAGCTGTATATAGATTATAATATAATACTTGCCCTTATTTTATTGATTCACTAATTTAGCCTTTTTAAATTCTTCATAAGATTTCATAACATTATGCTGTTATCACTGATAGTATAAAGGCTTGTTTATTCCTTGCAAGTTGTTTTAAATGTTGGTGATAATTAAAAGTTAATTATTGGTGATCATATTGCACCAGATGTTGCACATGGGTGTATCCTTCTTTTTACATTTAATCTAACCGCAGCATAGTTTTGTATTTTACTGCTCTTTATTAAAACCATTAATATGTTTATTCCAGTATCACACAGCATTAAGCAATACATAACAATGTTTGGTCTTATTATTAGTAAGATGCTTGGTGTTCCTTGTGTTTTGGGGGATTTTTGTATTTATATAAAGGTTATGTGCAGCTGTAGATACAGTCTAGTGAAGATGAATGGACTTTGGTTTACACTAACGAGCGAATGGACCGTGGTTTATACAGACGGGCGAGGATCTGTTCCCTCGGCCTGCTTTTAGACTCCTACACCCAAAGGGAGTGTCCTCCATTACTCATTCGGTGTTGCAGGGCGTGAGGTATGACCCTTTGGCAGATGCAACCACTAATGATCTCCACTGATTTTTGTACATAATTTACTGTACATGTGCACAGCGATCAGTCTGGACTCTGAGCTTTGTCTTTCATCAACGGCTTAGTGACAGATCATCGTTCCGCCCTTTAAAGACTCTGGAAGAGGGGAAGTGCGCGTCTGTGTGGGCGTGAACACTTTATATTTGACTTAGTTCCCCACTGCCACATCTTACACACTCGTGTCAAACGGGCACGTTTCATATAGGGTGTGTGGACCAGATGTTTGCTTCTCTGCTTGTTGGACCACTTGTCCAGCCCAGAGCCATTAAGAAAAAAACAAAACAAGTGCACTTTAGACAGGGCCAGGTCCAGAACTGGGCCTGTTGGATAAGCCTGACTCAGTGTCAGTGCTTTACAAAGGCTGTGGCCTGAGATTTTTACTGAAAGAAGCTATATTTAACCAAATCAATAATGTTTTTACATGTACTTTACATGAACATGGGTTCAGTCCAGTAGGTACAGCTCTGGAAAAAAGCAAGAGACCACTTAAAAAAGAGAAGTTTCTGTGATTTTACCAAATTGAAAGTTGCACCAGGAGTTTATCCAAAAGTTTTTAAAAGTTTATACAAAAGCAGTGTGTAAGACTGGTGGAGGAGAACATGCCAAGATGCATGAAAACTGTGATTAAAAACCAGGGTTATTCCCCCAAATATTGATTTCTGAACATTTAAAACTTTATGAACATGAACTTGTTTTCTTTGCGTTATTTGAGGTCTGAAATCTCTGCATCTTTTTTGTTATTTCAACCATTTCTCATTTTCTGCAAGTAAATGCTCTAAATAACATTTTTTTTTTTATTTGTGAGTAAAGGTATCCGTAGTTTATAGCATAAAACAATAGTATTTATTTTACTCAAACATTTGCCTATAAATAGCAAAATTAGAGAAAATGATTCAGAAACTGAAGTGGTCTCTTATTTTTTTCCAGAGCTGTATATCCACATCCTTTCCCAATCCTTAAACAGCCATGCCTCTGTCATGTGGCTGAATAGTGCTGCTAACCGGGGCTGGCTAGCGCTGCTAACATGGGAATTACAGTTTTGTAGGCGCTTCCCCATTAGAAGGGAAACATGGTGACTCCCTTGCTCACTTTGATGTGTGCATTCTTACTAATGTTGCTTAATGCGCCTTATAATCCAATGTGCCTAATGTATAATTATAGACCAGAAAATAGACGTTTATTGATGGTGCGCCTTATAGTCCGATGCTCCTTATAGTCTGTAAAATACGGTAATATAAAAACATATTTTTCCATCGCTTTTTCCATACTGTCCCAGTTCCACTCTGGAGCTGTAGTTACATTTTTTGCTTCAGATCATTAAACAGCCATTAGCTTGCTCAGTTCACCTCTTACCTGCTGGGTTTTAGAGGTCATTAAAGCCCAATGAGGAAGCGGAGCTCCTGACATTGTGAAAGAAGTCGGACCACGACTGATAAGATATCTGCAGCAGTAATGAAGCTTGGCGTGATCAGTTTCATTCAGATGGAATATTGCTTGTGAAACTTAGCCATGGTTGAATGGGGCAATAAGGAACTACAGCTTTTTCCATTCCCTGTCTGTTTACATTATTGCTATAGTTGTTTGCTTTCCCAGCATCTCCTGAGCCTTCAGGGTTTTATGGCCTAGCTTCTCACAGGAGATTGGTTGAATCCTCTAGGTTTTTTCTTTGTCGCGTTTATGCTGAAGTTAAATGTTCTGTTTAAATACGAGCTGTATAGTCCATTTAGCTAATTCACCATCTGTCAGTTTGTAAACCACTTGACTATGAGGCAGTGTTATCCCACATGTTATACCAGGGTAGTGTTTGATAACAACTGTTGGTGGTGGAGAGCTTTTCAGATTTGCAGGGAAACACTAGAGCGAGTGCGTCATCTCAGCAGCGGGTTATCTGAGCAGTTTGAGCAGGCCGAGGAGAGAGGTGATCTCTGGACCCTGTGCGTAGGCAGAAGCACTCATGGCTGCCTAGATGGAGGGGGAGGCACCTCTCAACATGAAAGTATGGCCACCCACCCTCAATCGCTCCTGCAAATGAAATGCAAATCCAATCGCCACCATCCCCATAGCAACTACTGACCACAGTCTACAGCCTGACATGAAGAAGTTGAATGACCAGCAGCTACTGAAAGACTGGCCCGGTGTGTACATGCATTATGAGTCCCAGGAGTTCCAGCAGTTGGGTGGAAAAAGCTTAAAAAAAAAGAAACTACTGGAAAGTACCTTCTGTGAGTTACTGTAGCACTCCAGGGCAGTTAGTTCTTGTTTAGCTGTTAGCTATATTGTTTCTATATTGGAACAGGGTGTGTAAAAGCCAAATAAACCCTCCCTCCAGTGCCCTTATTCCTCAGATGAGCTCGCCCATCATTTATGTACACATCTTTTGTCAGTTAAGCTTGATTCGATTGTTTTGCCATGTGGATATATTTTCGTTATTTTATGCTGGTTCAGGTGGCATATTGACTGGATAAATAGTCAATGTTTGACAGGTTTTTGCGCTGACCTTCATATTTGGAGTACTTATTAATTATAAAGTACTATATCTATTCAAGTAAGAACAAAAGAAATTAATCATTTTCTTGAAAACATTGTGACAGATATGACTTGTGGGTAGTGAGGACCATGGCGAAAGGATTTCAGATCATAGTCCATCCAATAATAATATCATAAATCTGTGCTACGTGCCAGGTTCAGCCCTGATACTTTGTTAATGATAATCTGATAACAGTTATCGCCGACACTGTCCGCTACTGATATTATTCAGAAAAAACCTTTGAAACCTCAAACCTTTTCAGTGTTGCAAAACAGGAAGTTGAACTTTTGGTTATCAGCTATTTGCACATAAATTGTAATTGAGAACACATTTTCCTTTCTCTAAAACAAAATGAATCGTGTAGCGCAATACAATCCCCACCCAAACGCTTAAAAACTGATGAAATTTATATGCAATGTTCTGCAACTAAACCTTTCAATGAGCCATTTCATTTCTCAGCTACAATTATTATTTTTTTAGCTACACTATATGGACACTATATGGATATGGATTGTCTTGGGATACACTTGGACTGATTTTTTTGCCAGGGGTGAATAAAATAAAGCACCTAGACATCCAGTCTGCCTTTACACGCATTAGTGAAATAATGGGTGATACTAAAGAGCTCACTGAATTTTAGTCTGGTATTGTAATAGAATGCCACCACTGCAACAAGTCAGTTGTATCCTCTTTGATATTCCACAATCAACAGTGAGTGGTACGATTATAAAATAGAGTTGAGGAATCACAGCAATTTAGCTGTAGACTTACAGAGAGAGGTCTGCTGACCCAATAACTGAGTGTAGTGACCTTAACTGAGGGGCTTACACCCAGGTTTGTGTTTGTTTGCATTGCTGCATTCACATTTTTAAGTTATAGTAGAGTAAATCATAAACTTGACCTTAGTCTATGTTTGTTTTTTCATTGATTACATACCTGTTTATTGGCTTCCGTTAGTTTTCCAGGGAAAGAAAATAAGTTCATATTCGTAAAGTTTTAGAAGTTCAAAGATTTTTAATCGCAGTTTCCATGCGTTTCAGTTTTCTTGACATGTACTCCTCCACCAGTCTTACACACTGCTTTTGGATTACTTTATGCCACTACTGGTGCAAAAATACAAGCAGTTCAGCTTGGTTTGATGGCTTGTGATCATCCATCTTTAGAGGATTTTACTTTGGTAAAAACAAAGAAACTCAACATTTTAAAATGGTCTCTTATTTTTTTCCAGAGCTGTATATGGTTTGCTAAAAGTCAAGGGATTGCAGCTTGTAAGTTGATTATGACGTATTACCTCAGGGGAAAGCTTGGGAAAACCCACAGCTGTAAAAGTTCTATAAGTGTTATTTTGTGAGGCACAAAATGGCAAGGCAATCACAAATTTGCACATGCACTTATTTTAGTATTTATTGTCTACAGTACTGTCAATGCACGCGGTCTTGTGTCTTGTCTATTTTGCTTGCACTGTTGTTCAACATCTTACTATACTTTTTCAGAGACTTAGCATAACAATATAGATTTTTTAAAATAAGTTAAATACATCATAGAAGCCATTACTACACATAGTGGACAGCGCAATGGGTGGTAATGATTATGACTGATGGCATCAGTTTGGGATTGACTTTGTCATAAATCACAGCTACATTCAACACAGGAGACCCCACATCTGTGGACATGGCAAAAGTCATGGGACACGAAGTTAGTACTTATCAAGTGCATATATATGTTCAGATTCCTATTAACATGGAAGCCCTACCTATCCACACTGGAACTTTAGTTTTTTTTTGGTAAAGATATTTCCATTAACAAGGACATAGTGCACCATTGCACTCCTTTAAGTAGTGTTTATTTTTTGTTGTGCAAAGGCAGTGGTGACCTCTCCCCCCCGCATGATGACCCATTGCCTCACTTCCTGTTGAGAGATTGAATAAACAAGCTTTGGCTAAAGTAGACTGGCCTCCCTGAAGCCCCTCGGTTAGCCTGAGCCACAATGGCACCAACTGTAGTGTAGAGGAGATTGAATCCAATAAGGCATACACAGAGGTCACGCCTCCCTCCGAGACATGTCAAGTGATGAGCTGTTCTGAAGCGTGTCTCTCTTGCATGTGTATGTGTGTATTGTATTTGCTTCAACAGTTTGAGGGCAAAAAGCTGTTCAAGCTTTTTGTGCTGTTGGTTCTCTGAGCCGCTGTGCTCCGCTTTAAGACCTAATTGAATTTTGGAAAGCTCAGCTGTGTCCCTCAGGAGACAGCTGGATGAATGAAGGAGGATGTCCTCACTGTGGGGCATCAGGGCACTAGAACACACAAAGGTTTGTGCTGGGCCCCAGAGACACTCGGGGGGTATATTTGAGCAGTGCACTGGGGTTAGAAAAGAGACTCTCTAATGTTAGATTTGAAAGGCACAGTGTTCATTTAGCTGAGCTGGCCTTCTCCATCTTCACCTACACCGCCTAGAGTGATGACCCTATTTCTTGCATTGCTCTGCTCTTTGTGAATGAGACTAACCCCACACACACACACACACACACACACACACACACACATTCAGAAACACACACGCACACAATTTACCATTAAATCTAATTTCCTAATGACATCTTGTAATACTGATCAGGGGATTTTGCTAAAGAGGCCCTCTGGCATCAGAGTAAATCAACAATGTCCTGCCAGATACAACCACATGACCTACTTCCATTTATTCAGTTACTACTATATCCTCCACATTTAGCACATTTAGTCCAACGCAGCGAAAATGCCCCATCATACTGTTCCAACTTTGGAATGCGCCCATTATACCGGTTTCAGATTCTTTTTCCATTTGCTGTGTTGCCTAATCAGGAAAATATATATGCACTGCATCATGCAATAACATCTGATTTCACACAGTTAGCAAGTTAGCATGCTAACTGGTGAAATTGAGTATACTAACATGATTGCATGCTGGCTACCAGCCTCACAACACTCCACAACCAGCCTCGTTCAACGTTGCTACTGTGGTGTTAGCGCACTGGTACCAGCCTCATCCTACAGCGCTACCATGGTAGTTTTAGCACTGTCCAGTTAGCCAATCAGTGGATCCATCATCATTAAAGTGGGAGTCTATCCCACCATCCCTGCTAAGCCTAATATATTCTGGGGTGTCGTCTTTATGTACTTACGTCACATAAAGACACGCATCACACTAGCCCAGTTTAAAATGATTCTTCCGCACGATTGGTGCAATTACCCGTTCTCACAAAAGAGGGCCCTCAATTCCCCAAATCCCAAAAGTTACGGACATCAGCTTTAAGCCCTCCAACTGAACTAACTAGCTAATTTTGCTAAGAAAACCTGACCCAGCCTGGTTTGTATGTGTTTCATGATGCACGGATTTCGCCCTACAGTGGAAAAAGCAGCCTTACAGACTGAACTACATTTCAGACCAGAAAGAGTAGGCTTTCCTACCCACTCCATTTAGGGAAAGGCTTCATAGTGTTGCCTAACTGAAAACTATTATGGCAGAAATTGGCGCTAATTACATGCCAGGCCTGTGTGCCACACGTCCACACCTTTAATTTGGATGGGGTGTGTGGCCAGCCGTCTCTGAAGAGCACCGTGTGTTTCTGTACTGGTTTCCTCCTGGAACAGTTTGTGTGAGGCTCTGACTCAGGGTCAGCTGGCCGGCACTGCAGACACGCGAGCCTGCACACATGAGCTTGCACACGCATCTCACACACACACACACACACACACACACACACACACACACACACACACACACACACACACACACTCTCACACAAATCCCCTGCCTCAGTCAGGAAAGCTGACTAAACCAGATGAGGGAAACTGTAAAGCCATCCTGTGAGGAGAATCTAAAAACAGCCTTCTTCTCTCCTCTTCCTAGTCGTGTGTGTGTGTGTGTGTGTGTGTGTGTGTGGAGGGGGTTGCAAGTGGAAGTGTGTATGTGCTATGCAGGAGCTGGGGTGGGAAGGGGCTTTCCCCAGGAATGTCTCACACTCTCACACTGCCATTTGGACGGCCATAAAACAAAACAAATACCAGACTTTTTATGACAGATGCTTCACAATTGGCAGATCATTGCGTTTTAGTACTCTGTAAACTGAAAATGTGTTTCAGGCGTTCTCTGTACTTTCTGTGATGTATAAAAGCAGTGTGCCGTGACCGACAGTGTAGTTTTCACATAGTATAAAGCAGGGTGTCCTTGGTGGTCACTTCATGCCTTGTTTATGAACTATATAAATATGTATGTGTAAATAATCTATACCTTTTTAATGTTTTTTTTAATCCAAACATTCCATTAACTGCTCGGGCTGCATGTTTCCATTGCAGTCCGCGTCAAGATTGAGAGTAGTATAACTGTAAAAGGTAACTCCAGCAGTTTGTTCACAGTTCACATATGCCCAGACCAGTTTCTAGTACAATAAACGTGCACATTGCCAACTAACTGACCTTTAAAATAATTGCAAATTAATTTGGCTGATGATTTTATTCCTGTGAGCTTCAAACCTGCCAAATTCTAAAACTTTAAATTATACTTTAGTTATTTAGATATATGCACAGAGAAGGGAAGTGGTGGACGCAGTGATGGCTCAACTGCTAGAGCCTCTGTTGTGCCCTTAACCTTCACTACTCTCAGGGCACCACAGCAATGGCTGCCCACAGCTCCGCATATGAGTGCTTACTCGCTTGCATGTCTTCTGAGTGTACTCTAGTCGCTTAACTTTAGTGTTTCTTAGATTCTGTTAGGTCTTTATGCTGGTCCAACGCGGACCAGCTGGGACAGACCGGGGCTGCACATCATGGTGTGGAGCGGACCCACGGTTTCCCTGCCTTCGCATTTATAAATGTGTATATAAATATTATTTATGATTATAACTTACTCTGGTTCAAGCTGGGAACTTGTCTGGTTCCAAAATTAGGTCCGTGAACAGAAATGGAAAGTTTATTGTCTTTAAAAGGGTGCAATTCCTTTTGTTATGATATTATATTATATATTAGTGCTATTTAATGATCTTAAAATGCCAACAATATCGTTTATCGCAATAATTTCTGGGACAACATGTCGTTTGCAAAAAATTGTTATCGTGACAGGCCTAGTCTTGTCTTGTTGATGGGTCACCTTGTATTTGGTCTGCTTACATTTATATTCTTATCCATAGCAACTTACCAAAGTGCTTCAATATTAATGCAGAAAGTATCCTTTTCTGGTTTAAATAGTTAAAATCAAAAAGAAGCTTACATACAGTCAAACACAGAAACTGAAAGAATACCTAGATACATAATACTCCACATTTATTACACACAAAAAGTTAAAAGCCTTTTGTTCATATCTAATTTGAAACAATTCACATTAGAATTCATTTTCAAAACTGACCTCATGTGAGACTCTGTCTGCTGCTATGTTGACTGAGCTCATTTGTTCTTCCAAACCGCATTACATAAGTGATTACATTAGCAGTTTGTTTTAATCTAACCACATCTACCAAGTGTGAACTTGAAGGCCCTACTATACTGTGGCTGTCAGCCAAGTAAATCAGTATATCTCATACATATACCCATTAATTTAGCTGCTAAGCAGCTTTGAATATGAGAAGGAAAAGTGTGGGAAAGGGTCTTGTTTTCAATACATCCTGTTGATTTGCATGTTTTTTTTATGGGAAATTATTGTCACAACGTCATGCACTTATCACACGCCCTGCATTCAAACCTGCTGCTGCTGCTGAACAAATGTTTTGGATCAGCTTCAGACTTCATTCAGAAGCAGCTGAGATGTTTTTGGCCACCTAACTGGATGCACCTGCATGCTAGGACCTTTTGGTCCCATATAGCACCCACAGTCCATTGTCTGTTACACCTGGGACTGTGATCCCAGTGCCACCTCCTCTTAGCAGGAAAGCCTCTATTTCCCCTGCAGCTCATTCAGCACAAGATACGGATATCCTGTTGCATACGGTAGACTGGGCAGAGCCGGCTCACACTCACACTGTCCCACTCTCTGCTGTTATTTTCTCACCAAACAATAAAACATTGTAATCTGATCCTGGTGCTGCTGGTGTGGCCGGATTTCCAAATATGTGCAATTATTTTAAAGAGCAGCATATTTAGGTCAAAGTGGGTTATTGCAATAAAATTAGTGATAGGACAATCCACTTTTTTCAGCTCCAATCTGATTCCGATATAACACAGATACAAAACTGCCGATACCGATACAAGGGCTCTTTTAGTTTATTATTATAAGTACTAGGATTAAGGTTACATAATGGGGTTAAAACAGACCACACAGATCTTTAAAGAGTATACACAAGCTCATTTAATGTAAATGCCTTCTAAAGTCATTTATTTGACACACTTTTTATATACAAACACACAATAGTTTTCTTTCAAATGTAGTATTTACATTTTTATTTAATATAAAAAAAAAGTTAAATAAAAATATGCTGAAAATTAAATACAGGTCTCTAGAATAATGTTTTGCACTGGTTGCGCAGGAGACTTTTCTTTTGACAGGTAGCGCAGTGGATTAGCTGCAATGGCTAACGGCGACATTTAACTAATCACTGTTTTTAATAACAGATTGATTTCTTAGTTCTGGTTTGAGTGGATAGGACCTGTTGTTTGATATTCATTGTGAATTATGGCTATAGTTCACTTATGATTTACTTATTACAGTAATCATTTGTAATAAGTAACGTTAATTAAGTTACTTATTACCAGTGTTGGGAGTAACGGCGTTAAAACTAACGGCGTTACTAACGCCGTTACTTTTTTTCAGTAACGAGTAATCTAACTAATTACTATGACTGTAACTATAACGCCGTTACCATTTCCTACACCCCGTTACTGCACGTTACTTTAGAAGCTCTATTAACTTTTTTTTTTATTTCGCTTTGCCCTGGTTAACCCCTCCTCTGTCCGGTGAACTTGAGCTTCTGGCCGCTGTGCCTGTGGTTTGGCGTGGTGAAGTGAGGCACAATTGTGACGATTTGCGTGCTCTAATCAATTCAGTGATTGCCGTGGACAACCCAAGTTCCGAATTAAGGACGTTAAGCTCTTTTTAGCTGCTCCGGTTTTTGTGGTGCTGCTGCTTTCTATTTTAGAGCTTAGATTCTCTGCCCGAATCCCACCTGACCTGAGGACCGACCCGAAATCAGGCTCCTATTTTTATTTTATATAAAGCTCTGGTGTGATAATCACAATGTTGCTAAGTAACCAATTATTATTGTTCACTAAAGCGAACGAAATAGCGAAAACTGAAAGTGAAAAAACATTTGTGTTAACTGAATCTAATAAAAACGGTAATTAGAAGGAAAAACATAACTATCTCGAACTGTATTTTGTGTTTATAAAACTAACTAAAACGAACTGAAATTACTGATAGAATATCCTCATTTTCGTGTTTAATTTATTTATAAGCGCTGTTGTACAGCGGAGTTGTACAGCGGGAGTTGTTGTGCCGAGCGCGCGGCACTCGTGGTCCGTTAGTTCTTGTGTAAAGCGCTCGCGCTAGCAAGCCCACCCTAAAATGAACAGAAAAAATAAAAACAAAATAAAATTAAACTATAATAAAAATGAAAACTGTAATCACGTAGCTCTGGGCGCACGTGAACGCCTCCGCGTTTGACTTGCAGCATTGTGTGTAGCTGTTCTTAAAAATCATTTAAATTAAATAATAGTTCTATGCTTCTATGTTACAGTGTTAATTAACATAATTCTGATTATATTTCGCTCATTCAATCAGCCCGAAAACAGACAGTTTATGGGGCGGATCGGGTCAGGCTCATAATGACAGTTTATGGTTCGGGCTTGGGCAGAATGTGCACGGGCTCCGGCTGGGTCGGATTTTTTGGGCACGATCTAAGCTCTATTCTCTTTTGGTGAAGCTGTTATATTAATACCATTTTAACGGGCATTAAATTGTTGTTTTTGTCCATTATTTTGTTTTATATATACATATTTCTTTTGAGTGTGGCTTGGTTTGTTAAATTTCATCCCCAGACGCGTTTTTCCGCTTTTTTCAGTATTACAAGTTTTAGTAATTTTCTTTGGTTGTGTGGAGAATTTCGTTTTATTTTTTTGAAATTCGTTAGATTATATTTTTGTCAACATTTTGGGTTTATTTTCGTTTGTTATTTTTTGTTATTTTTCTAATAATAATAGTAAATGCATAATTGATTTCCTTTTTTTGACGGGCGAATAATAAAAAGTAACGCGATAGTTACTTTTACTGGTAACTAATTACTTTTATAGTGGAGTAACTCCGTTAGTAACTCAGTTACTTTTTTGGAGAAGTAACGAGTAACTATAACTAATTACTTTTTCAAAGTAACGTGCCCAACACTGCTTATTACATTCACAATGCCTGAATGCAGCTGTCTCGGCCCAATGCTAGCTAGGCTAACAGACTTCAGATATTAATGGAGATGGCTAACCGCTAACTGCCGATGCTTACTGTATATCCAAACTAAATTAATCACTGTTTTTTTTTTTAAACAAAAGATGGGTGTGTTTTTTCTGGTTAGTGTTGGTAGACCCTGTGGTTTTAAAGGATATGTTTACTCCAGTCTGTAGTTAATACACCTTTACCTTTTGTGGACATCCTTGGAGCTTTAAGTCCTTATACCTTATCTGTAAACCCACACTGACTTTGTAACTCACAAAACTATATTACTGTCATAATTTCCATTAGTGGTTTAGTCCCTAAAGTAGAGCTAAAATGGGTCTCCATGAGATGTTTTTAAACAAACTATTTCCAAATAACCTTGGTAGTAGTTTCTGCATTAAGATTCGGAACTACAGAACAATAAACACAGGGTTCAGTGGGGTTAAGCACTATGTTGTATGACTTATTTAAGAAAAAAAATAAATAGTTTTTAAACATAACCTAAAGTGGTTCTTCTAGGAAAGAATCTACGTCATACTCCGTAGGTGCTTTTTTATATGCCGATGTTATTTTTAAGAGTGTAATTGTGGCCAAATTACAGGCTTGTTTTATTGCTCTGATTAAACCTGATCACAGACTAAACTGGACTTCCAGTGGAGAATAAGTCTTTAACGGTCCAAATTAGTCAGCTGTATCTAAAAAAAACACTTCTGTGAATCCCAGGAGCTCTGTATTACGGGCCATTTAGTCTCTTTTCCCTCCTTCTGAAGGTTTATCTTGGGTGATCCTGCTCTTTCAGTCTGCCTGCTCTTCCCATTTCTCAAGGCTACCAGTGGCAGGAGGCAGGCTATTTTTTGACGTTGCCTGTTGCTGCGGCTTTGGGCCACACCGCTGCCACAGGGATGCTGAAATTACAGCTCAGTCTTCTGCAGGCTGTGTGCTGCGGAGAAGGCATACCCCCGTTCTCCACGTGCCCACCCTTCTTCGGCTTCTGGTCAGATGTGGAGGCCTCGGGCCTCGGCCTCACTCACTGCTGCTTTGATGTTTTTTAGGGGGGTTTGCTTGTGATTTCCACGTGCTGAATTTGGTTTCAATTACAGTGACGCATTGGCTTATGTATATAGACGACATCCACACATTCAGCTGTCTCTCTCTCTGTCTCTCTTTCTCTCTCTCTCTCCCTGTCCCTCCTCTTCACAGGCAGGATAGTGTTGTACTGGTCTATGATCGTGTTTGGCTACTAGGGCAGCAACTAATGATTATTTTGGTAGTCGACTAATCTGCTGATAATTTTTTCAATTAGTCGATTAGTCAACGATTATTTCTGCCATGACCTCAATCTCTAAAAATGATAGAAACAGCTAAACATGAGATATAAATGGCATTAAATGTCTAAATGTTGTTTTAACATTAAAATTACTGATATTTAGTGATTACCTATGTAATCTGTTGTCTTTTGGCACTTTTGCAGTGGTGTGCAGTGAGGCCCTTCTAACCCTTCAGAGGATGGGTGACAATAGGTGCATGTAAATTATTACATAATATTTTATCAGGAAATATATAGTATATTTACTGTAAAATATAAGCATATATTTTATAAATTAACTAAAATAAAAAAAACATTTACTTTTTTTTTTAGTTGCTACAGGACTCTTATCTGACTGACGGCAGTTTTAACCAATCAAAGCTTTTTAAAATGGCTTCTGCCGCCTTGTGTCTGCGTGACCCTTCTTCTGATTTTGAGAAGGTAGTAGTAATGAGGCTATTAGCAAAGTCATAGGACAATCTAACCAATTAGATTCATGATTTTCACTACTGGGGCGGGTCCATGACTGTCTAACCCCTTCTCAGCGCTGTGTTGAAGGGGTTACATGTTACTTAGTCATAAACGGAACTCATGCTGGATTAGTTCAGTAGTTAGCTAACTATCATGGAATTGTAACTGCAAATGAGACAGATATTGTGTCATATCATATTAAAAAGCCTTTTCAAAGGCTGTCCTTCAATGTGAAACTAATTCACAATAATAGGCCGCCTGACTGGTGAGTGTTTGTGTGTACTTAATGTTTTGGCTGCTCTGGCGTACTGTAGACATACAAATGAGTGATCTTTATTGAATAGCTGTACTTGTAGGAAAATTAAGCATTGATTTTTGTGGTCTGTTGTATACTTTTGTCGTTTGTAGCTGTATTTGTGGGCTGTTAATGTGTATTAAGTTCCTATAACTAAGTTAAGACAGAGAATATGTAGTTATTATAATATTCATCTATGTTTAAGTCGTCGTTAAGTCGTTGGGGTGGTGGGGGTAGTGGTGGGTGTTGCAGAAGGGGTACCCACTATATTAACTGCACGCCACTGCACTTTTTGAATTACATAAACTAAGTTGAGTGTGAACTTTGTGAGTGAGCCATTTACCCATTTCCCATTGCGCTTCTGTCCCCAGCACTTTTTGTAATGTGGTTCTGTTGTTACTGTTACAAATTAACGATTAGTCGACAATGGTATTTGTTGTCGACTAATTTAACTAATCGACATTTGTCGATTTATATCGACTAATCATTGCAGCCCTATTGGTTACCAAGCTCTTCTCTTAAAAAAAAAACCCAAGTGCTCAAAAGGCTCTTTTTGATATTAAGATCCAATACATTCATATTCATGAAGAGCTTCCTCTATTTAAAGAGCTCTGAAAGGGCATGCTGAGAGAACCTGATGTGTTGTGTTGGACCCACACCGCTAATGCAGCAAATTTCCATGCATGGGTTCTGCCTGCCACGCCCTCCTCCCCTCCCCTGTTGCCCCTTTCAGGGTTGAAGTGATTGTGTTATGGTTCTCCATTGTTTGGCTCATGTCGGGCGGCTGCGCTGCCTCACAAAGCGAGCTCTAGACCCCTGCACATTTCTCCAGTGATGTAATGTCCCATGCCCGTTCTTTCTCTCCTTCTTTCTCCTACTCTTCCACCTCTCTTTCCACAAATCCCAGGCCTCCACCCAGACCAGATCTGGTCTTGCCAGTTTTGTTGAGTTCATGTGTCTGTATAGTGTGCAGAGCTTAGGTGGATGTTAATGTGCAGACAGTCTGTCAGTTAGTTAAAGGGGGAAGTCTAGTTCAACCTTCAATTAGGTCTTGTTATTAAGATGTGTAAGATCTGGAGCAGCACAATGTGTAATTTATGATTTAATATAAATGGTGAAGCCTGGCTGATTCTGGACATTCACTACTGCTATATTATATATCTTTAATCTGTTGTTTGATCCGGGTATATTGATAGGAAGTTGATTGATAGGATCTAGTCTGTCAAATCTGAAGCTCTAGAACAAATTGTGTGCACCCGAACGAAATTAGGCCTACAGGTGGGCAATATGACTGTTTTATTATTTTAAAATATATTTTTTAGGGATACATAATATGCTTGTTTGAGTGTTTGGTACATTGTAAAAAATTAAAAGGTTGAGAAAACTCAAAATTTCAAGGCAACTTACTGCACTGCATTTTTGAGTTTGAGTTTTGAGGCCAACACAAACTTTAAAGTTTTGAAGAAAACCGCCACTGCTTATGCCAACTACAAATCTTTAGTTCAGAAAATACATTTTCATACTTATAAAAACTTCAAATCTTAAGTATCACCAATTTAAAAATTAACTTTTTTTAGTTGGCCTAATTTAAGATCAACTCAAAAAATTAAGTTGTGTCTACAACACATTTGACATTAATCAAGTTCATTGGATGGTCAAACACTATATATTCTGTTAGTTTAATTGGCTTTTTTTAGTTGGCTTGGCCTCAACTAGGGTTCAACTGCAATTTGTAAATTTTGCCTACACAGAATATTTAGTTATACCAACTTTTAACAAGAAACTTAACAAAGTTAGTTGAAGCAATTCATTTGCTATTGTTTACAGTGCAATTCCATATTTTTTTTTTTCAGCTGGCTTAAAAAAAATCACATTAACAATTTTTGTCAAGTCAAGTGTAGGTTTTTACAGTGTAGATATCATTAGTGCTTTAAAACACTGACCAATGTTTCATTACAAAGAACCTCATTACTTCTGTTTTAACAATCTAGGGTCAACAAACAAACCAGTGCAAGAAAGTTTCTCAATATTATCCCTTAATATCTTTGTGAGAGTGCAATTTAGAAATATTAAGCACTTTGTGAATCTGTAGAGGCTGCCCTTTTTGGAAGCTTGCACCTGACTTAAATTCTTGTCCTAATAAAGAAGCAAATTATTATGAAGTCACTTCATAATTATACTATTGAGTAAGTTCTAGACAGAAATAAATCCTCTAATTACATAAGAGAGGCAGGTGACTGACAGACATATCCACCATTTAGATATGGTAAAAGACAGATTAGTTTTACAACTGATGTGAGTTATTGCATAGATAGAAATAGAAATATCAAGATCATTGAATTCGAGACACTGTGTTTGTAGACCCTAGAGGATTATTATTTAGATTTATTGGTACATTTTGACTGTTAAAATGTCATGGAAATACAGTAACAAAAACACGATTGCAGAATTAGATATTTTTTTATCAGTTTTAAAAGCACAGTATCAAAAGTTGCTTGGTTAAATTGAAAAATCACAGAGAATGTCTTTATTTTTCAAATACTCCTTGTGAAGATTATTATTAATGCCACTCCTCAACAAATTACTGATAATTGTCACTGATAATACTGATAATGGTTAAAACCATTTTAGCACATGATTAACACAGAAAAAAATATCAGTGTTACCAGCTTAGTACAGAATTCCAACTTATGATGTGTCTTTTTCCATACGCTCCATTTCTAAATCACATACTGGGATGAATGCATGCTGAAACCTGCAGAAGAGATTGTTTCATTTTTATGATGAGGTCATTTAAAGGGAACCAAGTCAGCAAATATTACACGAGCAATCAGTCAGACACGGAGCCGCTGCAGACTTTATCATTAGCATTGCTTTGTAGTTTGTTCTTAACTTTCACTTGCCAGCGTCCCTTTACATGCATACAGGCACCATTAAATTCCCTGTAGATTTTGAGACTGGAGCATTTATGAAGATTGGGGGTGTTCTAAATGTCTTACAGGAGGGAAAACTACATGCAACATTTCCCTTACAATCAGAGCTATTATTAGTGGTGGTTCTGGAACATTCCTGGGTAATGATTGTAGAAAAGTACAGACAGAGGGGAAACGGAGAGAAAGGGACACAGAGAGAAAGAGAGAGAGAGAGAACTGGCTTATTGGCTGAAGTCTTAAAGTCTTGTGGCCTAATGAAAGTTAAAAAAATAAAAAAAGAGAGTAATAATATTAGAACTGTTTTAGTCTTTACTGAATGTGATCCTGAGGTTCTCTTGCTGTCCCCTCTCACTCTAGACCCTCCCACACTGCTGGTGTTTTGAGAGTATAGTCACACGCTAGCAAATCAATTACAATCATGTCATTGTTGTAGCGTGCAGGACCCAGTGAGTGTAGGACCATATGACCCACTTTCCTATTGTGAGTGTGTACTGGAATTTCATGTGTAATAGCAGAAGCTTATTTAATATGCGCTGTATTAAAAATAACGCATCACGCATCCTCAAAAAAACTAGGTCTGTCCATGTGATAGTAGTCGTTAGTATTTGGACAGGGACTGTTTTTGTATTCATGCATATTTACCCCACCTTAATGGATTTTAAGTGAATCAGTCAAGATGTGATTGGATGTGGATTTTTAGCTTGAAATCAAGGGCCTCAACAATAAGAAATGACCTAGTCCCTTAATTCTAACAGGCTTAGAAGTAATTAGACAAACTAACATAATTATAAATATAAGAATCTGTACAAGAGTATAAACAAAGTTAATCTTATTAACTTTAAATACAAATTCAGTGTAAAAAGATATTATTTTAAGTCATTTCTGAACATTTCTGTTGGTCCATTCATTATGATATGTGAAGATAATGTAAAGCATAGCTGCTTTGGTTAAACTGTATAGTTACCAAAATCAACATAAAATGATATTTTTTATTGGACAGCAACAAAATCCTTTGCAGTTAGTGCATACCTGAAAGTATGAGAGTCACCAAATGCTAAATTTCTTCCTTTTAAATGCTTCACCAGATGCTTGTTTGTTTGCTTTCTACATGTAGTTTTGTCTTACACTTCTTCTTCTTTTCCTTCTTCTCCTTCTTCTTCTTCTTCTCCTTCTCATTCTCCTTCTTCTCATTCTCCTTCTTCTCCTTCTTCTACTCCTTCTCCTTCTTTTCCTTCTCCTTCTTCTCCTTCTTCTCATTCTCCTTCTTCTCATTCTTTTCATTCTCCTTCTTCTCCTTCTACTCCTTCATCTCCTTCTTTTCCTTCTCCTTCTTCTCATTCTCCTTCTTCTCATTCTTTTCATTCTCCTTCTTCTTCTCCTTCTACTCCTTCATCTCCTTCTTCTCCTTCTCCTTCTTCTTCTTCTTCTTTTCCTTCTTCTCCTTCTTCTTCTTCTCCTTCTTTTCCTTCTCCTCCTTCTCCTCCTTCTCCTTCTTCTCCTTCTTCTTCTTCTTCTTCTTCTTCTTCTTCTCCTTCTTCTTCTTCTTCTCCTTCTTCTTTTCTTTCTTCTTCTTCTTCTTCTTCTTCTTTTCTTTCTTCTTCTTCTTCTCCTACTTCTTCTCCATCTTCTTCTCCTTCTTCTTCTCCTCCTCCTTCTCCTTCTTCTCCTTCTTCTTCTCCTCCTCCTTCTTCTTCTCCATCTTCTTCTCCTTCTTCTTCTCCTTCTTCTTCTCTTTCTTCTTCTCCTCCTCCTTCTTCTTCTTCTTCTCCTTCTTCTTCTCCTTCTCCTCCTTGTTGTTGTTGTTGTTGTTCTTCTTCTACTCCTTATCCTTTTTTTCATTTCTTTATTTCTGTATTTCTGTCTCCATACTCCCTTTAATTTTGGTCTAATATGACAGTTCCTTTGCCAGACGTTTGAAGTGAACCTGCAGTATTTTTCTTACATGAAGGCATCCCTTGATAGTGATATGCCTTTAACAGTGATACATCAACCTCCTTGAGAATGTTCTTGTCTTGATTCTGAATCATCTAATTGTGTTTTTTTATTTTGGTATTTCCGAGATCTTCAAGAATGTACCAAATGATCGCTCTGGCCATTTCCTAACTGTCTGCTAAATCTTTGAGAGATTTGTTTTGTTTCCACCTTTTTTAACCACATATTGCAAGGTTCTATAAACAACTACCAAATGCAAAATCACGATTATCGTTATTGTTTTAAATTGGTTCTGAAATACAGATGAAACAGGCCAGACCACCTGGCCATTAAATTGCTTAAAAGTTGAATGTCAGATTATTTTTGAGCCTGTGAAATGGGGAAAAAATGATCAGTGTGTATGAATACTTGTTGCCTGGACTGTTTCACATTTACTGTCATTCTGCACGATCAAAGCTGGAGTCATTGTGTATCTTGCGCTTCTTGATTTCATGCTGTCGAGCAGTTTGTTAAGACTGAGAGCTGTGTGTTTGTGTAAAAGCTTGTTCTGCCCATCAGCCACACGAAAACCCACAGCACAGCGAAATGCAAGTTCATGATTCAACACATTGTCCTAGCATCTGACGACTGTTTCACAGATGCGACCTAGATTTGTCCAGGATTGCAGCGTGCTGTTCATTAGCTGACATGTGGCCTGCACACACTGTTTCCCCCTCATAACCATGCTCTTCCTCTCCATTCACTTTTCGCTTTTCAATTAGTAAGATACAGATTATGCTACCCTTACTTCAATTGTTGCAACAATGCATAAAGTACCTATTGGTCATTGAACATATTTAAACATGTGTTACATTTCTTATATTACTGACTGTATGTCTCAAGTCTCAGTGCCCTCTCTTTTGTCTTCCACAGTTATGCTCTGGCAGATGAGGCCTACAGGTCACTTCGGGATCAGGATAAAGACCAATGCATCCTCATAACAGGAGAAAGTGGAGCAGGAAAGACTGGTAAGTGTGCTGCAGGTTCTGCTTAAGTGCCTATGCTTTATATTGATACATCACAGGCAGTGCTGAACCCCTTATTTTCAATTTCAAAACTTGTTTTTCATCAAACAAATAGGCTAATTGTAGGCATTACAATAAGTGTCTACAGAGTACACAAGCCTCCGAGCTTCTAACGTTGTGGTTCAATGGTTAGAAATGCTTTGGGTGCACTCGGGTTTAGTTTCAACCTGAAACAACCCAACAGCTTATACATTTATGTTCCAGGAAAAAAATATGGCTTACTGCAAACATTAGCCATACTTGCTTGAAGAAAAATGGCGAAAAAAGTTGAAGTTTACAGAATCATGTCTTGGACTTGATTTTGAAAGATGTCCTGGGCTGTGTCCCAAATTGTGCACTGTTTACTATATAGTGCACTCCTCTGCTGGATTTCAGTGCACTGTAATAACCCCACAAAGCACCATAATATAGAGTACTGTATTTTTCACACTATAATGTGCACTTAAAGTCATTTAATTTTCCCAAAAATAGTCAGTGCGCCTTATAATATGGTGCACCTTATGTATGTATTCTACCAGTCAGGTTGTAAGGACCAGTAAAGTCACTCCGCTAACATACAGCGTTTCAGTAAAGTTCCTCTCTTTCACCGTTCAGAGGTGAGTATTATTGGCCTGTAGCCTGTTGCTAACCCCAGCTAGCACTGCTGGAGCATTAGTCGCTAACCACACTAAGCACTAGCTCTTTTGCCGTTCAGATGTAAGTATTATCAGTCTGTAGCCTGTGTGTTTACCTTGTTAAAATAAGCTACAAGGGACAAAACACTAGCTAATATCACCCTGGCTTACGGGAACACTCAGGGTTCCTCAGTGCAGAGCTGTCGACCGGCATTTAGCGGTTAGCTGCTAATGATAATAGTGCTTTACCCAGCTATAGTGAAAATCTGAAATTCTAAGCTTACTGTAAATAAAGCGCTTTACTCACCCAAATAAAAAACAGTTTTCAGGAGAGAAATCTGTGTAGATTAACATCCAGCACTTCTTTGACTTTAAAAGAAACTGTTTTTTTTATAATTACAGTTTTGTTTACTTAACTTTGCTTAGCTTTACAACCTGCTGAATTAGAAGAAAAAAATATGTATGAAAAAAAATACCTTATATATGAAAATAGATCAGTAAATAGACGTTTATTGATAGTGCATTTTATAATCTGCTGCGCCTTATAGTGCGGAAACTAGTGAATCTGGAATACCCCTAATCCATTTGGTTATTTGACAATCTGCTGTCACATATCAATGAGGTCACATTTTTCAATTCTGTTCTTTATAAAAGTGCTTTGTAAAGTAATATAGTAAGTGCTATGAAAGTGCTTTATGTAGTAATGGACTCTTGGTGACTTATCCTCAGAGCTGTGGGCAGCTATCAGTGTGGCCCCCGGGAAGCAGTGATGGTTAAGGGCCTTGCTCAAGGGCCCAACAGTGGCAGCTTTGCAAAGCAAGGTATCAAACCCACAACCTTGTGCTCTAACCACTGAGCCACCACTGCCCACAGTTTAGATGCACTGAAATACAGTAGTTTTTTTTTAGAAATCTTTATTACGTCAGTTTCTTCTTTAAATAGGTGGCCGGGATTTTGTGGAGGTCCTCTTTGATAGGGAAGAATTAGAGATGTACATTCTTCTTTTTGCATGTCTCATCTGGAGACTTGGATGCAGATAAAGATCTACAAATGTATGCCAGGTGTAGGCTAACTTCAAACAGAAAGATTTATGAGCCCTTCCTCAACGCGAGCAATACTCACATTTGGCCTCCATCTAAACATTTCCACATGGAGGCCATCTTATTCCATAATAAGAGCCCTGGGTTATATATTTGTTTGTGTTTACCATGCAAAATCCCTTACCAGTCAGAAACTTTCCACATTTAAATTACATTTATACAAACTAATGATAATGTCCTGCTGAAATGGGAGTTCTTGCCTATTTTTAAGAGGTAGCGTGATTGTCCGACCACACTGAAATAAATGATCTCAGGCAGCATGTGATGCAGCAGTGTTGCCAGGTCTGGAGCACTGTTTTAAAAAGCGTGGATGCGGTGGTGCTGGGGTGAACAGGGAAGCAGCTCTCTGGCCAGACCTACTGGCTAATTCTCACAAAGCTCTGGTTGTCTGACCAGTAGGAACCTGAAGTTAGCAGTGGCAGTCCTTATTGTAGTGATTCTAAACTGAAAGCAGAAGCATTTCTGAGTGGAAAAGGGATAAAATATTGTGTTTAATGGTACCAGTGTGCTGAAACGACCATCCTTGCTAAGCCTAATATATTCATTCTAAGCACTGGGATGTCGGATCATTTTTTGCGGGAGTTCTTCTGGCCACGTCACGCGTCTTTACGTACTTACGTCACACATACAGCCTCTAAAAGAGGATTCGGTGTTCTGTCAAATTATCCTACCCATCGATACATGCTTTCTGAAGGTACTGCGCATGCGCTGACCTACACAATTTAATTATTTCTCGTGTTTTTTATTAATAATTCATCTGTTTTAGGGGGGTTATGTGCATTAAACAACCTGGACGCACCTGGTCATTGCACAAACATGTAAATGGAAACTTATAATTAAAATTATTATTATAAATACAATAAATACAAAAGCAGTTTGTAATGAGCTATATTTGCCATAACTTTGCCATGATACAATGATTCATGCAATCCAAATCTAATAACATACATCTACTGGAATTTCACTGGGTACTAAAATAGTGCTTCTTTTGTATTTTTACACTTAAATATACATTAGGGCAGCACGGTTTGACAATTCGACAGAACACCGGCTCAGTTTTACTGAACGCGAGCTGCTGGTGGAGCAATGGAGACTTCAGAAGGGGAAACTCAGACCTCAGTAGCTCATTCACTCATAGTAAAAACAAAGAAATGAAGGAGTGAAGTTTCTGACTGAGCGCCCTCTCTCTCTCTCTCTTTGACTGAACATAACCTGGAATCGGATTCATCTGCTCTGAAAGGAGACCTCATCACACCCACCCAGTTTAATTCCTCCGCATGCTCTGTGCAATTACCCATTCTCACCAGAGAGGGCCCTCAATCCTAAAACTTACGAACATCAGCTTTACTAATGTTTTGTATAAAGTGTAAATAAATTTTAAGGAAGGTTATGATTAATCAACTTATTATTACTTGTACTGCTAAGTACATTTATTTATTAAGCACTTTTTTTTTACATTTTAATGTGGGACTGGACAGTAAAACCATATCATATATCATATTTAATAAAAAATATAAAGCGAAATATGTCACAATATACCTTTACATAATAACGCAAAATAAGTCACAATGTACCTTTCTGGACATTTTGTTTAACCTTTATTTAAGTATAGGTTACAATTGGGAGCATGAGGATATATTTACAACATAGAGAGAGCAACAAGAAAGGTAAAAACATGTATGACAGCAAATTAGATTGGTAAAACATATATTGTGAATATATTGTTAACACCCCCAAAAGACAGATCAGCTTCAGATCAGATTCATTATAAAGAGACTATAATTAGTACTGTTTAAACCACCATTTTTCCCAGCTGGGTCTCTGTAAGTGCAGTAAAGTCTTTATTATTATCCTGTGTGATAAAAAGCACAAAACATCAAAGTGAACTTTAAATGGCATATACTAGAGTCTATTTTTTACTGTGGCCTTTTTTTTTTTTTTTCATTCTTATTCGTCAAACACGGTCTAACCACAGCAGTTAACAACCCTTTTCCTCTCATCATTAGTTTTTCTGTTACTTTGAACACTGGCATCTCTTTGTGCCAACTACTCATGGGTTTAGAAGTCAAATCCGTGAAGTCCAGCAGGCAAGGCAATGAGATAAATTGGGATTGTGGTAATCCCCTCATCGTTTGTGTGGTTTACAGAGAAAGGGTCTGATGAAAAAATGTTTGCGTGTTTGTCTAGGTCACAGAGTTGATATCAATGTAGTTGTTACTGAAAATTAAAATCTCAGGCTCACAGTTAATTTAACACTGGAGTTCTTATTCGATTAGTGTGCTCTCAGGTCTTCAGGATTTGGCCTATATAAGTATGCAGGATAAGATATATCAATTTATTTATCCCAAAGAAAACTATTTTCAAATATATATAATATAAAAATAAGAAAAAAACACACAATACACAATACAAGTGATATTCAGATATATATGAAGTACTATAGATCCAGACTTGAGTAAATGTACAAGTGACTTGAGTAGAAGTTGAAGTGTTCTTTAAGCATCATACTAAAGTATTCAACTTTTTTGTACTTAAGTATTGCAAGCAGTTTATTAAAAAATGTTCTATTCAAGTACTGAAAGTAAAAGTACAAGTATTGTGTTGTGTTGTGTTGTGTAATTATTACAGAAAGAAGTCAAAAATTTCATATTTTATTGTTTATATTATTTCAAAAGTTTAGGCTCACAATTCCTTTGGCTGTAGCAAGGATCAGAGGAACCCAGCCACACCACCCTCCCTTAATAAATACATGGACTGTAAATTAATTTGGAAAAGAGTTGCCAGTAGAGGTGAGAGTGTCCTATCAGAAGAAATATGATCATTTAAATTCAAAACAGACACACTGACTATTATGTACAGGGGACGGGTGTGTTGCTTTTTTAAACATCTTTTCAGCAGATAAGTGTCAGATAATTTTAATATATTTTAAAATATTTATATAAAAAATACCTCCTGAAGCTTCGTTATCTGGTCTAATTTAAATAGCTTAAAGTGGAAAGCTACTCAAAACTCAGTATGGATTTTCCAGAGCATCTGCTCACACTGATCAATTAAATACTTATTATTTAATATTTTTTTATCCATATTAGTATACATGAACCTCAACATGGCCGTTTATTATGGAAAACCAACCCAATATCCATGACGAATACACACACAAAATGTAGCAGAGTAAAAGTATTAAACTCATGGAAAAATGTAGTGAAGTAAAAGTGTAAGTAGGAGAAAAAAAAAGAATACTTCAGTAAAGTACAGATACAGCATTTTAGTACGTAAGTACAGTAGTGAAGTAGTTCTACTACGTTACTATACGTATTTGACGAGATTGCACATACAACAGGATCAAATCTTTTGACTTCAGGGTAAACAATATATTCTCTGCTCGAGAGAAAAACAAATTCCAAGCAGTTTGAATTGTGTGTCAAATTCGAACAACACTGCTGTGTGCTGATTAATCTGCTGATCCTGGTCCTTAAAGCCAAATGGAGCGTACTGACAAAAGACATGCAATAAAAGGACAAACCGTGTCACTGGAAAACTGCAGATGATTTAGCACTTTCTTTTTTTTCCCTGTGTTCACTGATTTTCCCCAGATTAAGCCTACTGTTAAACTGCACTGTCATCCTCTGTTTACACTACTTAGTCAAGCACAAGATCTGTGAATCTGTGATAAACTATATTTGCATCTATAGGCTATTTTAAATCCCTCAGTCAATATACAGCTTTCCCAACTTCCTTTTTAAATTTGAGTAGTGACTCACAGTCTTGACAGTCTTGAGTTTTTAAATTTGTCACTGGTTCAGAGTAGGCTGTACTAAACTTCACTGTTTACTTTAAATAATGCTGTTTTGTACATCTTGTAAGTCTTTCGTGAAGTCCTGCTGCCCCTAGTTCTTCTTAAAGCAGTTTTTTTATTTTCTTAGCCACTATCTTCACATCTTATTTAGTCTGATCTGGTTTTCCATGTAAAATGTTGATGAAATGTTGCACAGGCTAAGCTATCTAAATCAGGTTGGCTCTGATCATCATCAGAGATTTACTAAAATATTTTTTAAAAGCTTAAGAACTGCCCAATTCAGATATAAAAAAAAGTTGTTTCCAGTCCGTTTTGGATTAATCACACGAGTGGGTTGTTTAGAAAGCTGGTTTTGATCACTGACCATGTCCATGTCTCTTAATTGTCATTTGATTGTTATTACAATTATACAAACATCTCAGGATGATGTTAAAAGAGTATGAAGTGCACTTTGTGAGAGAATGGAGTTGTGGGTGTGTGTCAACATGTAGAACAGGGCAGGGTGGGGAAGCTAGACGGACAGGGCTGAGGTAAGTAAAGGGGATTTTTTTTTCGGGATGCGGCCCTGCCTCGTCTAGTCTGGAGTGACCTCTGACCTCCCTAATTTACTGCGTTCCAGAGGCCAGCAAGTTGGTGATGTCATACGTGGCAGCAGTGTGTGGGAAGGGCCAGGAGGTGAACAAAGTGAAGGAGCAGCTGCTGCAGTCCAACCCTGTGCTAGAGGGTAAGTGTTAAGTGTGGACCCTCCACACTCTCAGACACTGCCTGTTTTCTCTCAGTCTCAAGAGTTCAACATTCCAAAGCATATTGACACTAGATTTCGGCATAATAAAATATACTCAGCTGTAACATGATGACTTCCATAGTCATAGTCATTTTAATAATCTGACATCATCAAAAAAAAAAAAGATGGTGTAATAGTAAAGCAATTTAGCTGTTATAGCCGTCATAAATCAGTTTCTCTAATTTTGTTATTTTTAGGTATACATTTAGGCAAAATGAACATTGAACATTGTTTTTTTTTTTTTATTCTATAAACTACGGACAACATTTCTCCCAAATTCCATATATTTGCTGGAATAACCCTGGTTTTTAATCACAGTTTTCCTGCATCTTGGCATGTTCTCCTCCACCAGTCTTACACACTGCTTTTTTGGATAACTTTATGCCACTTCTGGTGCAAAAATTCAAGCAGTTTAGTTTGGTTTGATGGCTTATGATCATCCATCTTCCTCTTGATTATATTCCAGAGGTTTTCAATTTGGTAAAATCAGAGAAACCTATAGTTTTTAGGTGGTCTCTTATTTTTTCCACAGCTGTATATGGATACTTCTAGTGTTGAACAAAATTGTAAATGATTCTGTTACACTTCGTCATCCATCAGTTAGGGTATTTAATCTGTATATAAGATTTATATATTTGAAAAGCTGACATTCTCACATACTTAAGCTCTATACTTTATGCAAACAAATTGGGTACAAATAACAGTCAGGTAAACACTGCAATGAGGCTACACAAAGAGAAAACTGCACTCTGACTAACACTCTGATTTAGCCAACGCACATTCCTTCAGTCTTATCTTGACCATTGTTGTTACTTAAACAGAGAGTTTGCCTCTGAACAAAAAGTCATGCTAGAAGCATCCTCCAACATGAACCACAGGTATCACAACCACAGGATCTGATGTCTGGTAGAACAGACCTTTGATAACAGAGACTGAAAACAATGGTATGGTAAAAATGTACTCCAAGTACATGAAACTTGACAGAGCCAGAATTCAGTTTTAGTCAAAATAAAATTTAATTGTAAGCTCATCATAATCAATCTGTATAGTATGTAATTAGACATTGTGAGTAAACATATTTATAGTAATGGATTTTAGGAATAAATCTACACTGATGGGCGTGGTTGTCTGGAAATGAAGTGTGTTCAGGTAAATTTTTGGTGTGTTACTATTTTGGCGCTGGAAAACAGGTGCGCCACTGACTGAAATGCACCTAGACAACAGTCAAACGTCAAGCCTACACTCCTGCTTGTTAAACAAACACAAGGACTTGCTTCAGTGTACAAAAATGACTTTTAAACAAAATAAAGGATAAAATAACATTTCTGTTCATATAAATGAGCTGCTGGCGCAGATCAGTTTCCTCTGCTGAGACATGGAAAGTGAGGCATTCAGGCAGCTGGAGTTTTTAACATGGGGTCACACACAGGAAATGCCCGTGAGTGATGAGGTGGATAGAAGTGCCCAGTCCAGCTCCACATCTGTGAGAGTTTAGCTGCTGGCTGTAATGATCCCCGATGCCTCAGGCTCAACACATTTCCTGTCCTGTGCTCTCCCTCCTGTAGACAGGACTGAAGAGGTGGTGGGCTGCAGACCGAAAGCCACTGAACGTTTCTACTATATAACAGATTCTGATTTCTGCTGTGTTCTTAGTTGTCGCTCTAATAAATATAACTACTGACTATTAATAAACTACTTTATATACTACTTATAAAGGAGCCTTATTTTACCACTTTAATAGTTTTAAAGCAGGACTGTATGGAACACAGTGTTAAGGCTTAAAAGCTTGGCAAAGTAATCACAATATGGCGCCTCTAATATAATGGTGGCAGCAACACATGATTATATCTGTCTTTTTGGAGCCACCCGCACTAAAGCACTTATCTATGATCTGAAAGCCATAGTGATCTTTTTTCATAGCATAATTTTACAAAGCACCAGTTTTAATCATCCTAAAAGTCATGTTGAAGCAAGCGTGAAATGGTTTGGCCTGAACAAAAGCGGAGATGGATTTAGATGACCTCTGCTCCCAGGTCACAGGCTTCCACTAAGCTGCGCTTATGTTTAATAGAGTAAGATGAGGATGTAGGATGGGACTCATCTGCGAACTTTCAATTAATCCTGGAGCATTTCCATAGGTCCATTCATTATGATATTTGACACAGTGTCAGGGATCACTTAAAAATGATGAGTTTCTTAGATTTTGCCAAATTGAAAACCTGTGGAATATAATAAAGAAGAAGAACAAACCAAGCTGAACTGCTTGACTTTTTGCACCAGGAGTGGCATAAAGTTATCCAAAAGCAGTGTGTAAGACTGGTGGAGGAGAACATGCCAAGATGCATGAAAACTGTGATTAAAAAACACCTAATATTGATTCATTTTTTGTTATTTCAGACATTTCTCATTTTCTGCAAATAAATGCTCTAAATTACAATATTTTTATTTGGAATTTGGGAGAAATCCTGTCCATAGTTTAAGGAATCAAACAACAATGTACATTTTACACAAATATATACCTATAAATAGCAAAATCAGAGAAACTGATTCGGAAACTGAAGTGGTTTCTTATTTTTTTACAGAGCTATATATATATATATATATATATATATATATATATATATATATATATATATATATATATATATATATATATATATATATATATATATATATATATATGATGTACTCATATATTGAAAAATGTACAAAATGGAGATACATGCTTTTTCTTTTAACAGCAACAAAATTGATGTCTTTTTTATTACTAACCCAACCCTATTTTTTATCTGTTTTTGCAGCTTTTGGAAATGCCAAAACTGTGAGGAATGACAACTCATCTCGATTTGTGAGTACCTGTGTGTGTGAGCATGTGTGTGTGTGTGTGTTAGTTTCCTGGCAGAGTCCTTTATAGTTACTTAGATCAGACCGCCAAATGTGTTTGCATAAGATTCAGTCCACGCAGACCTTTGATCCCGAAGTGATGAACGCAGCAAAACAGTGAAGCCCCTCCCCCCTTTACCTCAGTTCTTCCTAAAGTTTCTTTTTTTGGGGCTCTTTAATACATTTCATGAGGGGAAATCCCCGGTAGGAGTCCCTAATCCTATAGACAGGACCCATCACTCTTTTTTGTGTGTGTCCTGCTACCTGTTGACCAACATCTGGACGTATTTGGCCCTGCTGTTCCTGACATGGCAACGACAGAGCAATTACAGTTGCAGCACAAAGCGGCGCTCAGATGAAAGCCTAGTTGTAACCTCCCTGGCAACTACATCCAGATGTGCGTGTGTGTACCTCTGCCAGGAGGCCTGCATTCAGGAAGCGAGTCTGCAGGCTCTCTTCTCCTGTTTCCATCTATGAGTCGCTTATGAACACAGCTTTTCACAGTGCTGCGGATTACAGAACTGTGTATGGAGGTGTAAGACCTTTTTATGTCTAGTACATATTTTTTTCTGAGGTAAAAAAGAATCAGATTTTTAATGCAATGGAACTTTTTTGCCATTTTTTGCCTTTGTGCTCTGTAAATAAAGTTAGATATTCTATAGCCTGTACAGAGTTTTCCAGCCTTTTTGTTTCTCTGCTCATTGTCTGTTTTTTGCTCTCTTTTTTTTTCACTGGAAAAAAAGTATCTGGAAAGAACTCACTGTCGTTCTGATCCTTCACCTCTGATTTGCTGTATATTTCTTTTTTTTTTTTTAACCACTCACTCAGTTTAGTCAGTGTGTATTTAGTGCGTCATATACCGTTGTGGTACTTTAAATAGGATCAGCTGTTCTGCTGCTTTCTGAACTCTCATTTGTTGGGTCTGCAACAGTGACAATGAAGCTCTGATGCTCAACAGAACTCAACAGATTGATCAGCCCGATTTTAATGCATCTATACAATGCAGAAAATCAATAATATTATTATACATTATTACAAATAAATTATATTTGGAAGATATTAATTGGATCACACAGCCAAAAAAGGTACTTAATGCAATGTGACCTATTACAAAGGCACATCGTGATTTATTTATTTATTTAACCTTTATTTAACCAGGAAGTCCCTTTTGAGATCAAAATCTTTATCTCTCTTTTTCTTAGGGAGACCTGGCCAAGACAGCACACCATTTCTAATCACAGAAAATTACAGCAAAAACAATTAAAATAAACATAAATCATCATGACAGTACAAAACACACAGAATAGCAATGTGATAGCAATGCTGAAACTAAAACTAAATTTTGTTAGGCTCTAATTTCTATCTGGAAACATATAGAAGTGTTTTTTTTTATTATACTGTATTCATTTTACAATACATCAATCATTCTAATCACTTTGTCAGTATTGACCTTTGTAATACTGATAATACCAGTGTCAAGAACATGCACGCATGCATTGCAACCAGACACAACTTTATTTATTGGAAAACAATCCTAAGCTTAAAAACTGTGAGTTTTTACATATAAATCAAGGCGTTGTGAGCTCACAAACCTTATTAATATATTGGTTGTAATAACTAAAACCTGTTATTAACCACATCCTATAAAGTCTTAACCATTTTGTGGGAATATAGCCTTCATTGTATGCATCAATGCATTTTATCCCTATGTTTTACAACACCACAATACCACGCAGGTAAAGTGTGATGTGTCAGTGTGAGAGTGGGTGGAAAGGTGTGATATAAACAGCATCAGGACTTAAAAGGTGCATATCCGTGGCCTCTAAATTCTACTCCCATTTGACTGTTGGGCTCTTAGCCAGCTGCCATTAGATAAACAAGCACTGAACCATAGTGCACATACTGACAGGGGTCAGAGTGGAGAACACTGTGCAGCTTGTTCATCCCAGAAGAGCCATTTTTGTGGAAGCATGTTACATAACTGGTCACCACATCGCTAGGAGAAATTAGATGCAAAAATGCTTCGTCCTTACATGATTTTTACAAACTACCAGGCATTTATAAAGATACAGCAGATAGATAGAGGCGCAAACCACAAATTTGTTGTATTAGTAAGTGAAATATACAAATAGAAATGTCAGAAAACAAGTTACATTTTGGATTATATTAGAAACGTTTACCCATCAAACACGGTTACATTGTGACAACATTGTGACAATCTGTTATGATGTATATATGATGTATTTTATTTTCATATATTGGACAATAGAGCATCTTTTAGAAAGTTTTACAGTTTTAGAAAGTTGTTTAAAGGTCATTGAGTGTGTTTATATGCACTTCAAATTCCGATTGTCAACCGATTTTGGCAGTTATCTGATTATTTATTAATAATTATCAGATATTTAAAATCTGAGATGGATTTTAGTCCAGTAATCATATTCCTCAAGTTAACCGGAATATTTTCAGATTTCTCAGACTGCGCATGCAAAACAGACCTGTGGCCCCAAAAATAAGCGAAATTAACCCATATGAAGTTTGGGTTTTATACTATGTTTATGTCATATCTAATTCTGTAAAATTGTTGGCTGGCTGCAAAGTAAAAATCTGATTTTTGACCGACTTATGTAAACTGTATGTTTTTTTCATGATCTGATTATACAAGTTCATGTAAACATGTTAATCAGATTACTGATAAACTCCAATGCTCCGCAGTAATCTGATTATTGAGTGCATATAAACACATTAATGGTTAATAAAACATAAACAGTGCAACCTTAAAACATCACAAAAACATTGTAAGAAGAAGAAGATGACAATGTTGTGACAACTGTGTGTGTTTGCTGGATAAAAAGATAAACAGCTCTGGAAAAAAAATTTAGAGACCACTTCAGTTTCTGAATGAGTTTCTCTGATTTTGCTTTTTATAGGTATATGTTTAAGTAAAATGAACATTGTTGTTTTATTCTATAAATTACGGACAACATTTTTCCCAAGTAACATTTAAAGCATTTATTTGCAGAAAATGAGAAATGCAGAGCTTTCAGACCTCAAATAATGCAAATAAAAACAAGTTCATATTCATAAAGTTTTAAGAGTTCAGAAATCAATATTTGGTGGAATAACCCTGGTTTTTAATCACAGTTTTTATACGTCTTGGCAGGTTCTCCTCCACCAGTCTTACACACTGCTTTTGGATAACTTTATGTCACACCTGGTGCAAATATTCAAGCAGTTCAGCTTGGTTTGATGGTTGTGATCACCCATCTTCCTCTTGATTGTATTCCAGAGGTTTTCAATTTGGTAAAATCAAAGAAACTCATCATTTTTTAGTGTTTTTTTTTTTTTTTTTAAAGAGCTGTATCTGCTAATGTGCTTATCTGCAGAAATGTATTTAGTGGGCCACTCAGGGCCCCCAAAAAAACCCACCACAAATCAGATTCCAGAGGGTCGATATGAGAAGACCCAGCTCTACTGGGTAGAACTGTAGTAGGAGTGTTCTCACGCTCACTGTGTGTTTTTAAGGAAGTGGGGGCTGATGGCTGTTTCAGATTCTTTGTTGATGTCATCGTATGACTCCCTGCTTCTCCCATTATGCCTGAAATCTAAATAATAATCTAAAGTTTTTCTGCATGTTCCATACGAGAACTACACAAGCCCTTTAGCTTCTTCCAGCCGAGTTGGCTTAGTCTATGTTTTGTTGACACCTGAAGGTTGATTTTTTTTATTATTATCATTTGTTTGCTCTGTTTTGGGTGGGGGTGTTGAAGAGCCATTCAGGAACTGCTGTCAGACCTTTTAAACCCTTTCCAACTCGCGCCATAAGGTGTCATCTCTTTTCTGGAGCTGTGAAAAAAATGTTGATCGGTTGCTTCCCGTGGCTGGGGAGAGATTTTGTTGAGTTTGGCTGCTGCTGTTGGGGCAGTAGCTTTGAAGAGTTGTAGAGGGAAAAGAAAGAGAGAGAGAAATGGCTCCCAGGACAGGGGGCTTACTGTTTCTTTGCAGTTTTGCAATTGGGTTTGAGGTTTCTCTCTCCCCCCCCCCCCCCCCCCCCCCCCCAGACAGAAAGTTTTTTTTATTTTTTTTTTCCACAGTAGTCCATTACTCCATTACAAATCTATGTATGATTGGCAGTGGACTTTATGAATAGGCCTGTGCTTGGAGAGAATGTCTGCTTTTTCATAGAAAGCTCGTATTGCTGCCAGTTCTGAAGCAGTTGCTAACCATGAGCCTTGTACTCTTGTGTTCTACCATTAAAAGCTCCTAGTAGAAGCATGTGGTTCTGCCTTTCCAGCTGAGCCAGTGTTATTAAAGGCCTTGGTGCAATCTCATCACTACAGTGGAACAGCTTGATCCCTTGATATCTTGTTTTGACTGCAAAGGAAAAAAGCTTGCAAAAAATATAATCTCCCCATTTATTTCTCACTATTTTAAGCACTATAAATGCCTGTTATCTCTTTGTTGGTTTAGTCTTCGCTAATTGTTTCTCCTCTGCCTACAGGGGAAGTACATGGACATCGAGTTTGACTTCAAAGGCGACCCGTTGGGTGGGGTCATCAGTAACTGTGAGTATAATTACAGGATCGATATTGGCTCAACCCATTTAGAAGAGCCTCATCCAGGCTCAGAGTCTTTTATAGACAAGGTCCTTTCTCCACAAGCTCCTCAGATCCAGCTGTGTGGTCACAGGGATGGCTTCAGGAAACTGTGGTGGAGCTCTGCCCCAGCACAAACCACCCTGTATGTGTGTGTCTTTCCCCTGCAGCCAAGTAGGAGAGTTAGAACAGTTGCACAACTGCAAACGGAGAGCGCTGAAATAAGCTCCAACTCAGTTTAGTCTATGTCTATGAGAGCCTTGCTTCTTTTGACATCTGTAACATACGTAATTGTGCTCTCCAGCAAATAAAAAAAATAATTTGGCTATTGTGATGATCCTGACCACTCTCAGATATTCTAGATGATGAGTTTATCGATAATTATACCACAGCTAGTTCAGTCCCTGAAATGTGATTGGCTGAGAGGCGTTCTATGAAGGCCGTTATCAGCCGGTAATGCTCTGTAACCAAATATCTCCATGTATTACTCCACCACATACAGGTAACCTAGCAATGATGCAGCAATTACAAACCAAATACAAACCAAATGCGATGTCATAAAACACCATTGGCAGCCGCTAGATCCTATAGGCACAGTGCAGAAATGCCATGTCTCTAATAGGCGGCGGTCCCACAAATAAATAAGCCCAGCGATTCGAAAATACGCATTATTACACACATTATCATTATCAGTATATATCATATATATATATAGGGTAATTTAGGCTGAATGTAAGGTGGCCGGAAATAGGGGACCATTCCGCTAAAATGGCCACAGCACAGCAGTGCCAATATTACATGTAATAGCTCTTCTTATGCAGAACGGCTATACAGAACATGGTTGTGGCTTGGTTCTAGTGGTGAGAAATGTATATAATGAAATAAAAATAAAGAAAGAATAATTGAGCGAAGTAATAAGGGTTCATTGGTTATCAAAAATGTCACAATGGCATTGAAGTACATGGTCAATAGGTAAAATGGAAGTGGAAGTTGGTATGTTTTTACAATTAAATGAATAAAAGATATCTAAAAAACATATGATTTAGCTAATAAATTAAACATACAAAAGTATAAAACAAATAAAAAAAAGTGAAAGGGTCGGAAGAAATCAGAAATATGTTATTTTAAAGAATAAAAAATAATATCTAACTGCTATCAACCTGTTTTTCTAATTTATCAGTATCAGAATAGAAAGTGTCTAATCTCTATTTTAAAGAAATTGTCTATGGGGCATCTGACAGCCATATGAGCGACAAAAAGTGGCTGCAGGAAACTGTAGTGAAGCTCTGGAACATTGCAAACCACCACTGTACATGTCCTTCTCCAACCCCTTGTGGGCTGGGACAGTCACACAAATGCAGGGTGTGCTGAAAGAGCTGTAACTCAGTTTAGTCTGTCTGCGTTAGCCTTGCCTCGTTTGACACCTACACATACCTGAACTGTCTGCCACTCTACAGTTCCCACACAGACGGTTTTGTCTGGAGTTTTTTATTTTTTGTTTTTATTGCCATTTTGGTACTAAAATACATCAGGTGTTGGTGTCGCCACCTAGCATTAATTCTCAGTTTGTCCTCTGCCCAGTAGCTGCTGCGCACACGGCGCTGTGTGTTTAGACTCTCGTGTGTTGCTATTGACAAGTTTAGCCCATTTAGCCTTTGTATAGTAAAAGGCTCGTAACCTATATTGTATTGGGGTCGAAGAGTGGTAGAGTTTTCGATTACTTAGTGTGCCATCGAGCATCCATGAGAGAGTAGCGCACTACAGAGTGAGCAAGATCAATATTGAACTGTTTGTGTTTTTCCAGAGAAAGTTCAGGGACACAGAATGGAGGAAAACTCACATTCCCTCTCATAACAGTGTTTCTCTATTTGTCCCACTCACTCTACTCTTTTTTTTTATATATATATATATATATATATAATTTTTTGTGAACATACTTAGACAAGACTACATTTAAATTAAGATGAGAGGGTTAATAATGTGTCTGAAGGTCAAATATAAATATTTGTGTCATACTAGTTATAAAGCATGTAAAGAAAAATGATACTATAATAAAATGTATTCTGAGCAATTTAAATTGGAAAGATACAGCTTAAGTCAAGTGAGAGTATGTATTGTATAAACAAGCATTTAAAATGTTAGATAAAAAGTCAAATCGTCACCATCATTGTAACATTTAGTCATATTATTTTGGGAAATTTGGACTGCACTACTATACTACTAAGAAAAATACTTTTTGTTCAGTGTGCTTTTTTCCTTTCACGCATCATGTTAAAAAAAATGGTTTAAAAATATTGGTTTATTATAAAACAAAACTGCAGACAAGGTCATCAAATCAAGTTATATGCTGTATTTTAAACATACTAATTTAAAGCCATTTGTCTCAATCTGGCACATTTTTTATTATGAAATATGATGTTGATTAAAGGAGAACTCCGGTGTAAAATGGACTTTTAGTGTAGTAAAACATAGTAAAAAAATACTTAACTTTGATGAATAACACACCTCCATTCTCCCACAGCGTTCCGAGATGCAGAATTTTTAACAGTTTGACATTTGACGTCCATACACCCATAATTTGCCCCGATAAATTGCTTTTTACACTGTTATCCAGGCTCAAGGTAGCTCCACACCTCCTTGCTAGAATCCAGAGACCCCTGACATTTAAAACAAGGCATTAATAACTTACAAAGTGCAAAAGAAGCTTATTAAAAACACTGTTTACATCCTATAATGCGAGCATCCTATGATTCTACATAGACTCCGCATAGCGTAGCAGCTGGCACCAGGAGTAATGCCGGTGGTTAGAGCTGATGCTTATATTATTATAGGATGTAAACAGTGTTTTAATGAGCTTCTTGTGCACTTTTTAAGTTATTAATGCCATGTTTCAAATGTCAGGGCTCTCCGGATTCTAACAAGAAGGTGTGGAGCTACTTTAAGCTGGATAACGATGGAAAAAGAGATTTATCAGGGCAAATTATGCCCTGTGTCACCCAGTCTGAAGAGTGTTTTGACAAACAGTTGAAATTTCTGGATCTCGAAATGCTTTAGGAGATCGGAGATGTGCTGTTCATCAAAGTACTTTTTATGATTTTTTTACTACACCAAAAGTTCTCTTTTAGTGTGTATTTTTCCTCTTACTCAAAAAACTTAAGTTAAACTAAAATGGAACTTTTTTTTCTGCCTCTTTTAAGTTCTTCATTCTTCAACTATTTCAAATAAAAGTGTTTCACAAAAGATGCCATTGTGAGCAGTACGTCTCAAAGATCTCCAGCTTTAGAGGCATGCTCTAGATTATCACGAGGCCTGCAGGGCTTCTTCCAGAGTCAGAGGCAATAAAAGCCTCTGCACTGTGTTCGTGCCCCAGAGCTGGCTCACTTCACATTAGTGCCTCTGTTATTGCTAGCCATGTTTCATTTTGTCTTTGTGGAAAACTCAGACAAGGAGGAAAAACAAGAGTAAAAACCAATGGTCGCACTGGGGGGTTTGGGGGGTGATCACCATTGACAATTCAGACTAAAGCACTTGAAGGGGAACTGTTGAATCACTTGCTTATACTTATACTTGGGGGGCTATACTTCTGAACTTTATATATATATATATATATAACTTATAAATAAAATACTGAAGCTGAGAGAAGGAGAGAGAGAGAATAAGTGATTTTTAGGTGAAGGGTGTGTAAAGTGAAAGTGCAAAATGACTTACACTGAGTTTTGCAATGCAGTTTGGCCTGTAAAAGGCTCTGTTTAACAGGCTTTTACAGTGTTAATGAGATTGGGCTTAGGCTTGAAGCACTTGAATCACTGCTGTGTTTTCTGCCATGTGTTAAAGTAGTAGTAATAAGCAATATATATATATATATATATATATATATATATATATATATATATATATATATATATTCCCCTTATCCATCAGGATCACTTAGGACTTATCTTAGCTTTAATAATAAAAAAACATGCCCCTGAAATTCAGAAAATGTAAGAGGTTGTGGGCAGGTTTATAAAGTGACAGTTAATGTTAATGGAGGTACACTTACAAAAGTCTTCTACTGTATGTTGCTGGAAGCATGAAGTTTGCGTGAGGCATTCTTCCTTTCCTTCCAGAAAGATCTTGTGTGAGACTTCCTCTTCCTGCTCAAACACAATGGACAAAGAGAGAGGCTCAATACACTAACATCACCTTGAATACTCAAATATTTGCCCTACCGTAAACAGGCAAATCCTCAGATGTCAGATGCTCTGTGCAGGGAATGGCCTTGCTGAGCTAAATATCCCAGTTGGCTAATTAGCTTATTTTGAAAAAAAGTCTATAGAGTGGATTCTTTAGTTTATTTGTCCAGTTGTTTGTCCCCAAATGAAATGTTTGGACCCAAATGAAACAACCATTAGGAACTTCAGAGCAGTGGGCCCTAATTTCAGACCTGAAATAGCCTCTGACTTGTATGTTTTTACTGTTCCCTTTTAACATGTTAGGGCATTATTGAATACACAGGTCTTTTTTCTCCAGTGTCCAAAGTATACGTGGAATTCTAATGTGAATTTGAGGGAAATATGATCTTTTCTAATGCATCCCTCATTTACAGTAAACATTGTAATTCCGTACATTGGCTGAATGTGAACCAAAAAACATTGTAAGTCTCATTACTAAGCAACAGTCATTGAAATGAACCAGTAAACTAGTAATGGTTAAAGCCACTGGATGCTATGAATTTCCAAAAAAACATAGTGCATCCAGCAATAAAGGAAGCTTTGTGCATCAATCAAGACATAGTAGTAAAAAACACAGAAGAACAAAAATACAGATTCTACAAGCTGATACATTTTATAGTGGCTAGCATAGACATGTACACACATCTGTTCTAGCAGCAGATTTGACCCAGTGCATGTTTTAATTATCCAATTAATGTCCAAAATAATAATTATTCAAAAAAATCCTAATATTTTATTACTTACTACATTGCTAATTATTCTATCAATATTTAGTGTAATTGTTTTCCTTACCTCTAACAGGTAATGGTTCAATCAGGATATTTCACTCATTTTTCAAAAAAAAAAAAAAAGTTTCACTATTTTACTACTTTTGAAAGCCCAACATATTAGACATAGTAGCTTTACATAACACTAAAACATAACATTGCAATTTTATTTTATTTTCAGTTTTTGTTTATTGCAGGGGGTTGTATGTTGATTACAGTAATTAAGGCAAGTGGAAGAAGTTTTATACTTAAAAAAGTACTTTTTTACTTTTTTTTTCCTAGATCTTCAAACTTTTAAACAGGTCAGTTTGACTCGTAACATAACAGGAGGGTTAATGTATTGCTGATTTGACATTTGGATTTGTGGGGTTTACAAACTGTGAGTGAGTTAGACAAAGAGTGAATGAGTTAGAGCGGGAAACGTGAACTTTCTATAATATTGCTTTATTCTTTCAGATCTTCTGGAGAAGTCCCGTGTTGTGAAGCAGCCAAGAGGAGAGAGAAACTTCCACATCTTTTACCAGCTTTTATCTGGAGCATCAGACGACACTCTTAGTAAGGAACTATACACATATTATTACACACTGAGCTCTTTTACCTGTGAGATACAGCTGTAGACACATCACCACTTGGTATGGCTTTTTGCAGTGGCGTGCAGTTAATATAGTGGGTACCCCTTCTGCAACCCCTGAGTGAAAATCATGAGTCTGATTGGTTAGATTGTCCTGCGACTTTGCTAATAGACTCATTACTACACCCTTCAAAAAATCAATAGAAGGGTCCACGCAGACATGTGGGCAGAAGCCATTTTAAAAAGCTTTGATTGGCTAGAGCAGCTGTCAGTCAGATAAGAGTCCGGTAGCAGCTTAAAAAGGAAGAGTAATGCTGTTTTTTTTTTTTAGTTAATTTATAAAATATATGCTTATAGTTTACAATTACTACAATATATATTTCCTGATTAAATATTATGTAATGATTTACATGCACCTATTGTCACCCCTTCTCTTAAGGGTTAGAAGGGCCTTACTGCACACCACTGGCTTTTTGCACCACTGTAGCTAGAGATGATTTATTTCATTTTAACCAGAAGGAAAGCCCTTGGCACCTGGACCAACAGCTACTGTTCTCTCATGCTTTATTTGCACTCCACTAGACCATGGCCATTGTTTGACAAGCTTAATGAAAGAGAACAATGTAACGAGCTTTAATTTCAGACATCAAAAGAGTGAACTAAGCTGTAGGCAGAATGACATGTAACCCTATCTGACCATAAAGGCATACGCTTATGGGGTAACCTAACACCCAGCTGATCCACAGATGAATAGGACTCGTGTGTGTCACCCAAGTGGAAATTTTCCTGTGTCAGAGTCAGAGAGAGTTGCTGTTCTGATTCAATCTGCTGCTGTAACACTCTCTGCGTTTCTTTTTCAGAAAAGCTGAAGTTGGACAGAGACTTCAGCAAGTATAATTACCTGAGTCTTGATTCAGCCACAGTTAATGGACTTGATGATGCAGCAAACTTCAGGACAGTCAGGGTGAGTTTCTAGCTATACACCTAATACACTGCCTGGCCAAAAAGTCAAAAGTCTGCAACTGGATTTAAATAAATAAATGATGTGGGGTTGATGCTGCAGTTGGTCTGCAGGTCTGGGTTCAGCAACAGTATGTGCTGAAAGAATGAGGTCAGCTGACTACCTGAATATACTGAATATAGACCAGGTTATTTCATCAATGCATTTTTTCTTCCCTGATGGCACAGGCATATTCCAAGATGATAATATCAGGATTCATGGGTGGAATTGTGAATGAGTGACTCAGGGAGCATGAGATAATCATTTTCACACATGGATTGGCCAACACAGGGTCCAGACCTTAACCTCATTGAGAATCTTTGGGATGTGCTGGAGAAGACTTTGTGGTCAGACTCTACCATCATCAATGCTGCTGCAAGATCTTGTTGAAAAATTAATGCAACACTGGATTGAAATAAATAAATTGTGACATTGCAGAAGCTTATCGAAACAATGCCACAGCGAACGCATGCCGCAATCAAAGCTAAAGACAGTCCAAAGAAATATTAGAGTGTGTGACCTTTTGTTGGTGGCGACTTTTTTTTTGTTGGCCAGGCAGTGTAATTACACTAAATATACACTGCTCAAAAAAATAAAGGGAACACTCAAATAACACATCCTAGATCTGAATGAATGAAATATTCTCATTGAATACTTTGTTCTGTACAAAGTTGAATGTGCTGACAACAAAATCACACAAAAATCATCAATGGAAATCAAATTTATTAACCAATGGAGGCCTGGATTTGGAGCCACACACAAAATTAAAGTGAAAAAACACACTACAGGCTGATCCAACTTTAATGTAATGTCCTTAAAACAAGTCAAAATGAGGCTCAGTATTGTGTGTGGCCTACACGTGCCTGTATGACCTCCGTACAACGCCTGGGCATGCTCCTGATGAGGTGGCGGATGGTCTCCTGAGGGATCTCCTCCCAGACCTGGACTAAAGCATCCGCAAACTCCTGGACAGTCTGTGGTGCAACGTGACGTTGGTGGATGGAGCGAGACATGATGTCCCAGATGTGCTCAATCGGATTCAGGTCTGGGGAACGGGCGGGCCAGTCCATAGCTTCAATGCCTTCATCTTGCAGGAACTGCTGACACACTCCAGCCACATGAGGTCTAGCATTGTCCTGCATTAGGAGGAACCCAGGACCAACCGCACCAGCATATGGTCTCACAAGGGGTCTGTGGATCTCATCTCGGTACCTAATGGCAGTCAGGCTACCTCTGGTGAGCACATGGAGGGCTGTGCGGCCCTCCAAAGAAATGCCACCCCACACCATTACTGACCCACTGCCAAACCGGTCATGCTGAAGGATGTTGCAGGCAGCAGACCGCTCTCCACGGCGTCTCCAGACTCCGTCACGTCTGTCATGTGCTCAGTGTGAACCTGCTTTCATCTGTGAAGAGCACAAGGCGCCAGTGGCGAATTTGCCAATCCTGGTGTTCTCTGGCAAATGCCAAGCGTCCTGCACGGTGTTGGGCTGTGAGCACAACCCCCATCTGTGGACGTCGGGCCCTCATACCATCCTCATGGAGTCGGTTTCTAACCGTTTGTGCAGACACATGCACATTTGTGGCCTGCTGGAGGTCATTTTGCAGGGCTCTGGCAGTGCTCCTCCTGTTCCTTCTTGCACAAAGGCGGAGGTAGCGGTCCTGCTGCTGGGTTGTTGCCCTCCTACGGCCTCCTCCACGTCTCCTGGTGTACTGGCCTGTCTCCTGGTAGCGCCTCCAGCCTCTGGACACTACGCTGACAGACACAGCAAACCTTCTTGCCACAGCTCGCATTGATGTGCCATCCTGGATGAGCTGCACTACCTGAGCCACTTGTGTGGGTTGTAGAGTCCGTCTCATGCTACCACGAGTGTGAAAGCACCACCAACATTCAAAACTGACCAAAACATCAGCCAGACAGCATAGGTTCTGAGAAGTGTTCTGTGGTCCCCACCTGCAGAACCACTCCTTTATTGAGTGTGTCTTGCTAATTGCCAATAATTTCCACCTGTTGTCTATTCCATTTGCACAACAGCTGGTGAAATTGATTGTCAATCAGTGTTGCTTCCTAAGTGGACAGTTTAATTTCACAGAAGTTTGATTTACTTGGAGTTATATTGTGTTATTTGAGTGTTCCCTTTATTTTTTTGAGCAGTGTATTAGGGCTGTTACTATAAAGTGTACTTAAATAGGTATCCAGTATGCAACTCATCATTATAGATATCTGTAAACTGGGAGCATAACGCAATCCCTGTGAAAGTCTTTTTTTTTTTTTTTTTTTTTTTTTAAATACAGTTATATATATAGTATCTCATTGATCTCATATTGGATGCTAGTGAATGTTGAGAGTAAAAATGTAGGTATCTGATTGATCTGGAGTTAAATTGGAAACTAAAGACTACCTTATTTCCTCAATTATTCTTTCTCACTTGCATAATTTAGGACATTTTTCTGTATGCCCTGAATTTTCTATTTTTCCTTAATTAAAAAAAAATTTACTTCTATCAAAATTAGCTTGACTGAACAATAGCAAACACTGGATAGCTTTTAAAATCAATGAACAAAGTCTTTTCAAATCCATGTATATTATTTGACAGTTAGTCTTATTGATCAGTTTATTTATTTATTTATTTTTCTCAACAGTTCACATTTATAAATGTAATAGACCTGTATCTGTCTATAATGTGACTGCAGCTTTTCTTGGCACAGCACACATGTGTACATAAATACGTTTATCATTAACCAGGGCTGACTGATGACAGTCTTAAGCACACGCGTACAGACTAAAAGATGAATGAAATCTGATCTGGACATTTACATTAATGTCCCACAAATCAGAGAAGTATCCAGTCTAGGATTACACATGGAACTATATTATCATATGCAAAGTTATATGTTCATCAGGCTCTGTTGTTTACTGTAAGAAATACCAGCAGAAGAATATAGATTACGCATTGTGATTATACCTTATAACTTATCACTGTAGATTCAGAGACTGAAAAGGTAGCTTTATTTATTTATTTTAATCAAATAATTTCAACAGCCCTAACTAAACATGACCAGATAAAGATACCACTACTATCACACTATACCAGAGAATACTCTAACTAACTTAACTCACAACACAAGTCATTTTATGTCATTTTGTGTGGTCCAGACCTTTATCACCTCTACAAGATAAGACCGGAGTTAAGCCTCTTATCTCTAATGACTGATTTAATTGTGTGATTGGATTAGATCAATCCTTGTCCACGCTCTCTATGAGATGGAGTTTGATCTCTTCACAGCAGGAAAGTGCACTGAGAGTTACGCAATGCAGAGAGAGGAAGGTTCAGTTACTGATGTATCTTTTTTCGAATATTCCAGCTCTGGTCATTCTCTCCCACGCTGACATGTCCTCTCAGTGTTATGAAAGCACAATATATGATGTGATGTCTTGGCGTGACTGTGTTTACTACATAGCCCTTGTTTGTCTTGTTTTGTTCTGACCACTGTTTGTCTGTGTCTGGACATAGCTGATTTGAATGCAGTACCACAGTGGACAGACAATGCTGTGCAGTTCTCATGAATAGTAGCTCTAAGCCCGGCTCTGCGCAGCGTTTAGAAAACCATAGCTCAGCATGTCCTGCCCTCTGGCTCTCTCTGTCTAACCCCCTGTGACTGAGACATCATATCCAAATAATTTGGGAATATTCCCCATTGTGCTTTGTCCAGAGTGATGCACCTTCTAGCTTTAGTCACGAGTCCACAAGCTTTTTGTCTAAATTCTTGTCAACGCTGCCAAAACAGTCATGCTGTTAATTACGGCGGGATGTATAGGATATGGCACTCAGCACAGTAAACACACTCTAAACTCACTTTACAAAGATATCCTGTCCTGTTTCACATTTTTAAACGTCAGTGACGCCGAACAGGAACAGGCTGTATTTATTGAAGCTGAAGGATTACTCTACGATAAGTCGTGTAATATAAATACATGTCTACATATGTTAGGATTAAGGAACAAGGAAATATTTTGTCTCTGAATTAAGACATCAGCTCTTTTTAGAAGGGATGCATTCATGACTATGTAGGAAGGGTAACGGCATCAACATTATTTATTATTATTTATTTTAGTAATCAAGTACTCCACTGAAAAATCGATTCAAATAATCGAGTATTCAGATAAAACATACTTGCTTGCTTAAAGAGCAATTAAAATTTTTCAAGAGAAAACAAGACAGTTTGCTTAGTAATGAATGACCAATTGTTTTTATTTTTTAAATTCACAACATACATTTTCAAATTGCAAACACAAATAGCAATAATTTAATAAATTAAGATAAATTATTTCAGCTTAGGATTTCTTGCTAGTTTCAAAAATATAGGGCACGAATTAACAAAAAATGATGTTCTCCCTTTCTCTGTAAATCTTCAGGATTTTGTGCTAATCTATACTCTTTTTTTTTAAGTTTTATATATTACCATCAGCTGATATGCACATGGAAATGATTAGATATTAGCATTAGCCACAGTTTATTTAACAGTGTGGCCCTACTGTAGAGTCAATACAATTTTTTAAAAACAAATTAATATTCATTTTTGTTTTGACCAAGGGCAGTTCAGATTAGTATTAAATATCACATTACAAGTGCAGAACAGTTTATAATATTTGGAGTGAGTATTAGACCAGGTAATACAATATGTATCACAATATTGTAGTTACATTTTAGTATATTGTGATGATGAAAGGAGATAATGTATCAAGGAAAAAAATAGAAAAACTGTCAAAGTATAAAAAAAAGTCTCCATGTACAGCTCTGGAGACCACTTCAGTTTCTGAATAAGTTTCTCTGATGTTGCTATTTATAGGTTTATGTTTAAGTAAAATGAACTTTGTTGTTTTATTCTATAAACCTATGGACAACATTTCTCCCAAATTACAAATGGAAATATTGTCATTTAGAGCATTTATTTGCAGAAAATGAGAAATAACTGAAATAACAAAAAAGATGCAGAGCTTTCAGACCTCAAATAATGCAAAGAAACAAGTTCATATTTATAAAGTTTTAAGAGTTCAGAAATCAATATTTGGTGGAATAACCCTGGTTTTAATCAGAGTTTTCATGCATCTTGGCATGTTCTCCTCCACCAGTCTTACACACTGCTTTTGGATAACTATATGCCACTCCTGGTGCAAAATTTCAACCAGGTAAAATCTAAGAAACCCATAATGTTTAAGTGGTCTCTTATTTGCATAATAAAAGTAGATTTTTTTAAGCAGTCATAACAGTTTATTTAAAACACTTAAAGCAATCTAGTTGGCAGGGTTTAATAACAACACAAAATTAAAGCATTGTCTGACACCAGTCTTTACATGTAAAATAATATTTAATATGGATACTGTGTTTAAAGTATTGCAAAACATAATATTGCCATACTTTGATAGATCAACACTTTCTTACACAATTATTTTGTAAAAGAAAGTTAACATAATTTAAAAAAGGAAGAAAAATGTTTAATATTTTGAGTGTATAGCACTGATCCTACTTCCCTAGATTTCTCTCTTTTTCTCATATTTTGCTCTCTGAGCTATCTGAAGGTGTCTGCGTTGCTATCCTATTGCCAAGGACAACTTGAGCTTTCCGTAACCACAGAGAGCTGCTTATTATGACTATCCTGCATAGTCATTTTCCATGGCTGTCCTGCTGGCACCATCAGATCATCTGTAGGATCTGCTACTGTAGCATGCTGAATGTCCATCATCAGAGCTGTACTGATTGAAGAGTTTTGCCCCTTTCTGTTTTTTAGAATGCCATGCAGATCGTGGGCTTCATGGAGGATGAGTTGCAGTCAGTGATGGAGCTGGTGGCTGCCGTGCTCAAGCTGGGCAACATAGAGTTCAAGCCTGAGTCACGGGTCAACGGCTTCGACGAGAGCCGGGTCAAGGACAAGAACGGTGAGTACTTTACCCAGCAGAGAGGTGAGATCAGTCCGCCACACAGTGGTTCAGTGGTGCTGGGTCTCACCCTGGGAGTGCTTTTACCTTGGTTGTTAAATCTTCTCTTAAGAACCATAATCACGCACTGTTCTAAAGGTCTAAAAACCTTTGTCTGTTATATTTGCTGCTACATTTTACAGTTACTTGGAATGCGAAGTCATTAAAGTGAATGTTAAATAACTGGAACTGTATATAACATACAGCTCTGGGAAAAAAGTAGAAGAGACCACTTAAAAATGATGAGTTTTTTATTTTATTTTACCAAATTAAAAACCTCTGGAATATAATCAAGAAGAAGGTGGATGATCAAAAGCCATCGACCAAGCTGAACTGCTTGAATATTTTCACCAGGAGTGGCATAAAGTTATCCAAAAGCAGTGTGTAAGACTGGTGGAGGAGAACATGCCATGATGCATGAAAACTGTGATTAAAAACCAGGGTTATTCCACCAAATATTGATTTCTGAACTCTTAAAGCTTTATGAATATGAACTTGTTTTCTTTGTATTATTTGAGAAAGATATGCATTTTTTTTGTTATTTCAGCCATTTCTCATTTCTGCAAATAAATGCTCTAAATGACAATCATATACCTATAAATAGCAAAATCAGAGAAACTGATTCAGAAACAGAAGTGGTCTTTTTTTTTTCAGAGCTGTATATGTCATTGTCAGTAGACCTGCTTGAACTCTACTGCCATCTATTGATATTCATATATGTCAGAACTACCCTAATTACTTGCAGTTGGAGGTGGTACATGGTGGAACGCCACATTAATCTTAAGGGTGAAGTCAGACAGCATTTCTAAGGCAACTGGGTAGATCTGTTGTGGAAAATCTAGGTATTTTATGCTTTGGCACACACAGACTTGAGAGTTAACACCAGTTAGCATTTGTTTTGCTTATATTGCAGTTGATGCTATGATGGCATTTGTATGGAATGTTATCAATCCTCAGTCACTTAAGCATTTGCTGTTTTTCTGACAGTGTTCTCTGTATAGCGTGAAGTTGCAAGTACAGACTAAACACGGCACTGTGTGTCAGCACCTCCACTTACACATTTGTTGGATATCCTCCTCATTTTGGTTGAGAAAAACTTTACAGTGAAAGGAAAATCTATTTTTTTTTGGTAAATTTCTTTATTATATGCCTCTGAAAGTGGACACTAGGTTGTGCTTGGTCTCAGATGTTATGAGTTATATCACAAGTAAATATTTCTTCTATTTTTATGAATGTAAACACCAGGAAGATAAAGGAAACGAATCTGAACACTAAAAGGCTTTTTTCAAAAATGAGCACCTACCACTGGTTTGCGTGGTCTAAAAATACATTACCAAAAAGTTGCTTCACAATTTTAAAATAAAATACAAAAAATATATTTTAGACTCACTCAGCCCTCAGCTTCCTAAAGTATGAAAAATAGATTAAATGTCCTATTGTCCACTACAGAGAACATTGAAAGGGTTCAAATTACTAGACACTGAAATCTCAATAAAAAAATTATCACTTTTCTTCTTGTTGCCCAAAATATGTGAAAAATATGTGATATGTTTGAAAAGCCATTCTCTTGGTCAGACACCCACCATTGAACTTTCATTAGTACAGTACAGTAAAATTCCAACGTATTGTATTAATTGTACTTGCCTTTATAAGCCTCAGACCTCTGTCCACCACATTAGACAAAAATAAATTGCCAGGTTTTGGGGAATATGAGGCAGATTGCCATTTGGGATGCTCCTCAAAAAAAAAAACGCTGTACAGGGGCACTCTGGGTGTTGTCTGATTTAACCACCCTCTGCTTACTTAACTGAATTTGTTTAGCTACACTTTCACCCAAAATAATAATAATAATAATAATAATAATAACAATTATAAACTTTATTTATATAGCACCTTTCATACATTAAAATACAGCTCAAAGTGCTGTACATAGAAAAAGGCATTCAAAACACTAATAAAAAAAGGAAAATGAAAAAGAAAATAAACAGTAAAATTAAAAATAAAAAGAACATTCAGATAAGATGTAATAGAAAACAAAATAATATAAAATAAAATTATAAAACTGTAAAAGGAAACAAATAATAATAATAATAAAATAAAAATTACAAAAGACTGTGACTGTGAAATAAAACAATTAAAACAAAAACTAATGGATTAATTATTAAAACAAAGTTTAAAGAAATATGTCTTAAGCTGCTTTTTGAAACTATTTACTGATGATCCTTGTCTGATTTCAAGTGGTAAATTGTTCCATTTCTTTGAAGCATAAAAACAAAAAGCTGCTTTCCCCACTTCTCTTCTTATTAACTTTTGGTACTTTACCAAAAGGTCATCTCATGTTTTGTGTAACTGTCTCTTTTCTGGCATGTTCCTCCTCCTCCAGATCTGAAGGAGATGTGTGAGCTGCTGGGTATTGAGCAGTCAGTGCTGGAGAGAGCCTTCAGCTACCGCACCGTGGAGGCAAAGATGGAGAAGGTGTCCACCACACTCAACGTTGCTCAGGTTGGCTTTCTTAATCCCTCCTTCTCATTCACACTTAATGTTTATTCCTACTTTTCATCCATTAGCCTTCCTCTTTTTTTTATTTGCTATGTCCTGTGGGAGCATATAGCAGTAGTCCTTGTCTTCAGGTCTTCTCAGGTGACTGACTTCACAGCAGAGGAGACTGCAGGACTGCAGCATGCTTATTCCTCTTAGGCTTTAAAATATGAAATATTTAACAGCACGGCTCCATAAACATCATAAATGTGCAAACAGGAATTCCAGAGCTGTGTTTGCACCTCTGAAATAGAAAAACGCATATTATTCACTAGCCCCCTCTTTCCCTTAATGCCCGACATGGCGACACGGAGACCTATCAATTATGAAACAGGAAACGTCTGCTTCAACTGTGAAAGTAGGTCAGAATTCGGACCTCTCAAACTTGAAATGATGCTCGCCTGTGTGCTGCGGCTCCAGCAGCGCCACTTGAATTGGGACGTTGCGTGGTTATGATTGGCGCGTCTCATAGACACTGTTTGGAAACATCCTCAGTGCAAATTTGCTAAAGTTTCCAAGGAGCCATTCCACAGAGATGTGGCGTCACACTGGAGGCCAAGCCCTCCCATCACAAACATCCGGCCAGATAAACCAAACACAGCAGGAAAGAGACGAGGTAGAGAGAAATTATGGGTCCGCTCTTCCTGAGGACCGGAACAGCGCTAAGCCCAGCGTGTTCACCTATACATACGTTCCTGACATCCAATCAATTCAAAACCTAGTTCCAGTGACACCAGCCAAGTGTTGTTTTGCCGCTGTGTCGCTAGCTTAGTGTCATCTAGAGTTCAGCCTCTCACTCCGGATGACTGTGTTCGGCTGCCAAGCACACTTGATAGATGACAGGCTTTACTCACTTGTGGCTCAGTGCCAGATCATGAGACCTCAAACTTGTGTTTCATTTTCCCTCGGCTCCTCCCTGTTGTTGCTTGTTTATGCTGGATGTGCTTTTATTAAACTGAGCAAATAACAGGATCATTCTGTTTATTCTAGGCCTATTATGCTCGTGATGCACTTGCCAAAAACCTATACAGCCGCATGTTCAGCTGGCTGGTGACCCGAATCAATGAAAGCATCAAGGTATGTTTCTCAGTATTACTATCATTATTTTGTCACATCACTGATAATGTATACTATATATCCATTTGTAGTCACGTTTCTCATTGCTTACCTTTATGTTTATTTCATTTTCAGGCTCAAACCAAATCCCGGAAGAAAGTGATGGGGGTCTTGGATATTTACGGTTTTGAGATATTTGAGGTAAGGCTCCTCCCTGTGCAGTCTGCTGATTGCTGGTCGGGTCAGACCTCAGATAATTAAGTCTTCAGCTCCCACTCTGAGCATTCTGCTGTTTCTGTTCAGGCTTGTTGCCTTTTGCCTGTGGGACAGTGGGAGAAGATACTCCTTAGACCTGTCTGGTTAATTAGATGTCAAGATGAAGATGCTTTAAACACTCCTCCTTTAAACATCTGCTTTGTCTCTGAACCTTCCTATTGCGTTCCAGTCAAATTTGACTCATTAGACATTTTCTCTGTAGATCATGTAGATTTCCACATCTGATCATTCTGAGATTCATGAGAATTTGTCCACATTGGACATCTGAACACGCAAAATAACATTTTCGTTTTTATTCAAATCTCAGCTATTTATTCCATCCACTAGAAATGTAATATAAATTATAATAGAATATAACATAATATTTAAAAGTAATAGAAAACATTTATCTAGACAGATGTTCATACACGAGATGGACATGTCCACACTGTTCCTCTTACAGGAGGTGAATCCAGGCTGGAGGCTAGGAAAGTCCTTTAAAAGTAGATTATGCTTAGATAAATAATTAATTAACCAACCACATGGGGTGCCGCAGTAACTACTAGGCAACACCGAAGTAACCACCTGGGACACCATAGTAACCCCGGGGACTGCCTAGTGGCCACTTGGCAACTTCACTGCAACTGCCTGGTAGTTAAAACCACTTAAGAAAGACTATTCTTTCTTTGTTTAAAAATGCATTTTGTAATATAAGTTGGAATATAATCTGCTTTTGTAATATATGTTTTCAAGTTTGGGACTGTATCTTTGATTTACTAAAAAAAAAACACACCACCAATTTTGACCAGGCTTAATATAGAAATATACTTAAACTTAAAACTTAAACTTGGTTTAACTTGGGGGAAAACGTTGTTTGATTGTAACACTGTTTACTTGTACCATCTGTAATCATTTGCTGATTCCATATGACCCGCACGAGTAGCATGAGCTACAATAGAACAACTTCTTCTTCTGTTTGCTCACTTTTTGCAGTATGACTCACCGTGCATGCCTTATCTCTGCATATTTATGCCTGTGTTCTTCACTCATTTGTTCACCAGTGTTTTGCATTTGTTGTGCGTGTTTTCTTTTCTTCTTTTCTTCTTAATGTCATTGTTGTCGTTGTTGTTGTTGTTGTTGTTTGTGCTAATGTGTCTGGGGCAACAGGATGGAGTAAGTACTCCTCTAAAGGAAGTGATGTGGCGGAGTGCATGCTGCGATTCTAGCCTTTAATCCCAGTCCTAATTCAGCCCTTTAGCTTCACAACCTAGGACAGCAATGGTGCCGCAAGTGCTGCTGGCCCTGATGTGCAACTTTACACCCAGCAGTAGCAACAGCAGCAGCGCAGTTAATGAAGCTGATGTTGCGTCACCGGCTTCAGTAGGGTTGCGCCTCAGGCTGGGGGCCGCTGAAACATAAGCCTAGGAGTTGCAGTGTTTTTCACATTGTTGGGCTACAGGGAATGGCTGATGTTGCCAAGGACTCATTTTACTGGGTTACAGTGGTTAAGGTGACTGAACAAGGTTTCACTTTCCTCCGTTTGCCCTCATTAGTCACAAAACACTGCAACTACAGGTCAAAGCATGCCAGCATGCCCTCTTTGTGAGCCTGCCAGGTCAAAACTGGCAGTGCCAAGCTCAACAAAGACATGACTCGTTCTTTCCAGCGTGCCATATGCTGTCTTTTGGATGTGTTTTAGACTCTTTTTTTTTTTTTATCCTGGTGCTGAAGGTACACCAGTGGTTCTGAGGTTTGCAGTGGTTTTGCTTTTGGTTAAAAGGACTAACATATACTGGGGTTGTTCCTGAATGGATGAGGTGAACACAGGATAAAAAGAGGCCAAAACAAAATAATCTGCTTTATGTTCATCCTCATCAGTTTTAATGATGACCCCTGTAAAAAAAAGTCCCTTTCAGCCCATGCTCTTTTAGTGTGAATTTGAATAAAAAAAAAAAACATCCTAAGCAAATACAAAAGAACTAACCATTACTCTGCTTTCAGCTTTAACATTTAAAATTGATGTGGAACAACAGTTACCCTGATAAAATCTGACTCACATACAGCATTAATTATTATATTAATTATTTGGTATACATCATAATTGTATATATGGGGGTAATTTTGATGGAAAGGCAGAGATTTCCTAAAGAATATGGATTTAGACGTCAAAGAAATACACCAAAGCTGTGTTCACACTACACAATTTTAGTCCCGATTTTCCAGACACCAACTGGTTGTGAAAATTTGCCAACAAAAGCCTCGGATTGGAGACAGATCGCTATTCGCTCAGCACTGGCTCAGTCACTGTGTGTGAAAGACGTGATCTGAGTGCTCGTTGAGCGATTACCAGTGCCTCGCAAGCCATATCTGCACTTCAAATGGTGGGGGGGGGAGGGGGCAGCTAACTAAGCTAAGTAAAGCACTGGATTTAAATGTGCACTGATGATTTTTGGGAAAATTAAAGAATTTTAAGAGCACCTTATAGTGCAGAAAAATGTTATGTGACTGGACGTTAGTGCAGTGGCTAGCTACAGCCAATCACAGCCTAAGATACTGGGTGAGGAGCAAACTGAGGAGTTATTTCACACCCATATTTTTTTTCTGTGAGTTTTCACTGCGAATCAGCTCACTAAAAACCTGTATCACTTTTTATTTACGATCATACATTTTGGAGGATAAAAGGAGCCTCACGCTTTGAATCACAATAGTTCTCATGTGTTTTTTGGTTACAAAACATGACAAACCCATCATGGGTTCCTCCTGGTGAAAGACCATGTAATCCATCAACCCAAGTTGTTGATCAGTCATGTAGTGTGCTAACCACTACCACTGAAAGATTACCAATTACAAGACAATAAATTGTGTTGTGTGAATTGTACAGTGATCCAACGACTCTTAGATAAATGGCGCAAGTAGGTTGAAGGAGTGCAGTGCTTTGTAGCCCTATAGGCAGTTTGCTGCGCTTAGTGCTTTGGTTGCTGTGTACATCCGAATACTTTCCCAATAAAAAAACATGCAAATTAGATGATGGTCCTAACTGCAGGTCTGATTGGCTCAACAGGACAACAGCTTTGAGCAGTTCATCATTAACTACTGCAACGAGAAGCTCCAGCAGATCTTTATTGAGCTCACCCTGCGTGAGGAGCAGGAGGAGTATGTGCGAGAGGTAAGACACTGGTTCTTTCTAACAACATCTGCAATAAGACTTCACTTAAATGTTATAATTATGCTAGTTTTTATAATGTACAGTGCCTGGCAAAGATTTGGGGACACCCATCATTTAACTTAAAATATTAGATAGAAAGCTGAAGCAGCAGTCCATAAGATTTTTTTTTTTCTTTTAAATTAAAAACATTTAATTAATAGTATTATGGTATAATGTTCTGGCACGACCATCCCTGCGATGTCTAATATATTAATTCTAAAAACATTAGTATATGTGAGTGGTCTGGTAGGTCTGTTTGATGTACTTGTAAAGTTCTTTACATTTTGACAGTATTTCATAAATTAGCAAAATTAACTAAAATTATATACTCAAAAACACAGAATATCTTACAGCAGTTTATTTACAATTTATACCTGCATTAAAAGTACTCTTCCACATGCTCTGTGCAGTTACACATTCTTGCCAGAGAGGTCTCTAAATCCCAGAATTCCTCAAAACTAACAGAAAGATGCTTTAAGTGAAAAGTACCAGTAAAAATCAAGCATATCACTTGGATTTTTGAATAGAATTAATGTATCCCTTAAACTTCCTTATTCATTTGATCACTCTGGATACTCTAACTGCTATTGTTCTGTAAATAGAGATCACATTAGCAGCTTGCTTATCTGTAAATTCTTTATGCAGCTTTATATATTATCATTATTATATATAAGGATTCAAGGAGATTTTGTCATTCGCATCACATGTGGTACATGAGGTGGAACCAGAAGTTTATTCACATAAGATAAAGCTTAGCTAAAACTGACTTTATCTCATCCTCCTCTTTCTTTGTTGCTCTGTCTCCCTGCTCTCTCCTTCTCTGCGAGTTTGGGGGCGGAAGTGATCCCTCACTGCAGTGTAGGGTAAACACGCTTGTCCCTGAGGGTTTACGGCTCTGTTTGCTTTCAGAGCTCTGAGTATGTGCCCTAACACAGCCGTGACCTCCACGCTGTGATATTCCACTCTCTGGCCCGGCTCCAGTCCAGTGCATGGGAAAATACCACTGCTCTGGAGGCTGGGGAAGAACATGGGGATCTGGGGAGCAGTCGACCCTATCCATAGCGTAGATTCCCCTTCCACCACATGGCCTCCCACTAGCACTCGTCCCCTCCTCCTGAAGCTGTTCACATAGCCCAATTAGCCTACAGCAATTTTCCAGCTCATTACGTTCACAGTGGATCCATGTTGTGGGTTGTTACTGGAGCCTGGCAGATGAGACTCGTGTTTGGTTCAATTGACCAAAACATCATCTCAGCTGTGTCTTGGCTGCCAAGTGTTGGCATCATGTAGATATTTAGTGTGTCTCTTTAGCGGGCCAGGTGTAGAAAGCTTGTGTGGGTTATACCTTAAACTTTTCAGGTTTGCATGTGTATGTGAAAATATGACTTTAAGATACTTTAAAACTTTAAGAGCTATAAAGCAAACTTGTTCATTTTCATGTTTCTTCAATCTTGTAGGGCATTGAATGGACCAACATTGAGTATTTCAACAATGCCATCATCTGTGACCTCATTGAAAATGTAAGTCATGTTGATTTTATTTTTATTTTATTTTAAATAAAAGTTGCATACATATTGACATGTCAGATAATAAGGGAATAAGTATTGTGTCCTCAGGACTTTTGCAATGTCCTGTAGAGCTAAAAGAATGATGTACTGACCTGCAGGTATGCATGTGGGTCTACTGTGATTTTAATTTACATTTATGGCATGTAGTGTTAGGAATCTGGGCCAAAGTCTCTTGTCTGGTGTAGCGCAGCATCCAGTCACCCAGGCTGGGAATTGAACCACAGTCTTCCACACAATATGGTGGTTAGCTCACTGGCAGGTAGTGGTGTTATCCACTGCACAACACCAGTTTCTGTCAAGAGTTGTCTTTCTGTTTGAATGGACACTTCTAGCCGGACACCACCAGTCACAGTCATTACCACCCATTGAGCTGTCTGCAGCATCCATCTGGTACCCATTGTCAGGCCTTGACAAATTCCAATAGTTTATGCCACCTTACTGTGAGCCTGGTGGACAGTCAGTGTCGAAGAATCTCATTTTTGTTTTTATTAAATTGTTGTGTTCTTGTGTACTGTATTTTTCTATTCCTAATAAAATCCTTTTCCTTCAGAATCAGAATGGTATCTTGGCAATGCTTGACGAGGAATGTCTGCGGCCAGGCACAGTGACTGACGAGACCTTCCTGGACAAGCTGAACACCATCTGTGCTGAACACCAGCACTTTGAGAGCCGGCTAAGCAAAAACTCAAAGTTCCTCACTGATCACAGTCTGCCTCACAGCTGCTTCCGCATCCAGCACTATGCTGGCAAGGTGAGCTTATCTGTACACCCAACCCCCTTCCACCACCACTTAAACTGAATGCATTAATCATCACATAATACAAACCGTGCTTTAGTCCATGTTAGACTCATGTTGTTTCAGATAAGTTGTTAAATCTTGGGAAAGCTTGGGAAATCATTTGAGTCACACCATTAACAGCTTACTCTTCCCCCCTTGGAGGACGGTTTGCACAACAGTAATATTATAGAGTACTATGTAATGTTTAACTCCCCCATTATGATAATGTAAGCAATTACAATAACACATCAGAGTTTATTTATAGCATGCTGCCTAGAATCCCTATGAATCAGCTTTGGAAGGCCTTTAATCACTCTGGGGAACTGGAAACACTGGACATAAATCAGTTCGACTAAAACCACAGAATGTGCTCAAAACCAAAGCATGGGAAACTGTGTAATTGACTGTGATTTGCTGCCCGTGTAGGTGCTGTATCGAGTAGAGGGCTTTGTGGACAAAAACAACGACCTGCTGTACAGAGACCTGTCCCAGGCTATGTACAAGGCCAACCACAGCCTCATGAAGCTACTTTTCCCAGAGGGCAACCCTGCCAAGGTCAACCTGAAGAGGCCTCCTACAGCTGGCTTCCAGTTCAAAGCCTCAGTGGGGACACTCATGAAGAACCTACAAACCAAAAACCCCAACTACATAAGGTGAGTCCAGACTTTAATGCACAGCAGGGAACTGAACTGAGTGCATTTCCTTTTCATGTAAAAAGGACATGGTGTTTTTTTTTTTTTAGATACAATTGAGCACCAGATACTAAGTGGTAGGGCTGGGTATCAGAATTCGATATAAATAAATGCGGAGAGCACATGCAGCAAGGTAAAAAAAAAAATGCAACGGTTCCATGATGAACAGAAACGAAGAGTGTGCACAGTAACAAGGTCAACACACCGCCACTGTGCTGAAACCTCTCAGGCACTTGATCTGTCTCTCTCTTGCACACTTGTGCTGTCCATCTCCTGCTCTCTAACCCATTCGCGTTGTCTCTCTCTCTCTCTCTCTCACTTTCTCTTATTCTCCACTTATGTTGATTGTTTAATACATATATTGTGTAAGAACAATTAACGCTTTTTGTATTTTTTGTAGTTATTAAAAAGATAGCGAAAAAACTACAGTATGTGTATTGGTATCCAATTCAAATAATTGAACCGGTATCAATATGAAAATATAAAAAATTTTAGACGATACCCAGCACAAGTGGTAAGCACAAGATACTATGTAGTGAGTATCACATACTAAGTAATGAATACCATGTATTAAGTGGTGAGCACAAGATACTATGTAGTGAGTATCACATACTAAGTAATGAATACCATGTATTAAGTGGTGAGCACAAGATACTATGTAGTAAGGTACTATGTGGCCCAGTAAACTGTGTTTTTTCCTATTAGTATCCGATGCTCAGCACTTAATATAAAGTGGGCACACGTTAGTGTCTTGTGAGCACCTCTAAAACATTTCCTAAAACAAATTCCCCTATGTACCTTTACCTGAAGAAAATTACACCAAAAATACACCTTCAGTAACTTTTTAATCAAATTATTTTAATGGTGATGGACTGATTGATTGACAGATTTTTTTTATGTAAACACCCTAGTGTTTTTAACCTAACCAGTCATTTTAGTAATGGAATTATAATATGCCAGTAGACATACTTTACAGTTGAATTGCTAGGTTTAATTTTACAAGTGCCAAAATTGTCTGTGGTGGTAACTTGATCATAGCATGGTTATGGCATGGTGGTGATACAGCAGGTAAAGAAACATTAATAATCATAGTCTAAACTAATCAATAACCACTAACCTTGTTTGTTTGCATTGTTTTTTGCATTTTCAGATGCATCAAGCCAAACGACAAGAAGGCATCCCAGGTCTTCACAGATTCGCTGGTGTGCCACCAGGTGCGCTACCTTGGACTGATGGAAAACGTCCGTGTGAGGCGAGCAGGTTATGCCTTCCGGCAGGCCTATGAGCCCTGCCTGGAGCGCTACAAGATGCTCTGCAAGCAGACCTGGCCCCACTGGAAGGGTCCTGCAAGGTTAGACCATTGAACTGTTGGGCTTGTTAGAATTTAGGAGTTTTGAAGGTTATCTATGTTTGAGCCAACGCAGACTGTCTCTCTAAATACACCTCTGGACACTGACTGAATACTGACTTCAATATACAACCTTTCTCAACACTGTCAGATGTCTGACCTCAGTTTATGAGTTTAGATATATTTTGTCTGTTTTTTTCTGCTCGGATGACCTAAACCTGCCTTGTCTTGTTCAGGGAGAACTCGCACAATATCCTGCAGGTAGACAGTTATGTCAACATGTCTGGTTTGGTTATGCTGCTTATCTAGGGCAACTGTGTGACAGACCTTATCCACAGGCTCTTTTGAATCCAGCTGTATTCAATAACAAACATGCCAGGGCAGAGATCGCTCACACTGACTGTGTCACCACTGGATAGTGAGTCATATATTACAGAAATGTGGAAATCTGATTCCTATCAAATGTGAGGACGGCATAGCTGTTCTGTAAGCCATCAAAGGCATGAAGTCATTATGATTCAGTCTGGGAAATCAATGAATGGAAACTCCCATACAGTTCTTTTTTTTATGAAATCATACCACAATATCTCAGTTTGATTCATTGCTTTGTTTCTGCAGCTCCTTTAAAAGTCCTAAATTAATTCTAAAAAATGGCCAGAATTTGTCTTAAAATGTCTTAAATCCATCTCCCAAAATCTTAAAAATGCTAAGAATACAGTTCATACAATTTTGTCTTTATTTTTGCAAAATTGCAATGATATATTTTGTTATGGAAGTTAGTTTACTGACTGTACTAAGCAGAACCAACCACATTTTTTTATTTTTTTCTATTTTTAGGTACATTCATTACTTGCTTTTAACTAGCATAAACTTTACCATAGGCATGAGAAGACTGTAGATATGTGTACGACAACCCCAGTTTTGCACTGAAACCTATTTTCAGTGTATGAATATAAATTGTATTCAATTTTGTCTGTGCAAAACCGATCATTTATATTTGTTTGAAACGTTTTGTTTGTTTTCTAAGAAAATCTGTATTTAGTCTGTAAACTTATATTAGTGTTAAGTGCTTTTTGATACTTTCATTGTGACAGTTGTCTAAATTTTTTATTTTTTTAAAGACATTTTATCTGGCTTTAAAGGAGAACTCCGGTGTAAAATTAAAGTTGGGTGTAGTAAAACATATTAAAACGTACTTACCTTTGTTAAATAGCCCACCTCAGCTCTCCTACAGCTTCTTGAGATCCAGTAATTTTGTGCTTTTTGCCCAGCACTCTATACAACGGCCGTATCGGGGCATATTTTGCCCCAATAAATCATTTTTTACACTGTTATCCAGGCTCAAAGTAGCTCCACAACTCCTTGGTAGAATCCGTAAAGTCCTGACATTTAAATCGAGGCATTAATAACTTTTAAAGTGCGCAATAAGTTAATTAAAAACACTGTTTACATCCCATAACTCTAGCTTTCAGCTCCGGATGCCGCCATCACTGTACTGATAATGACAGACATATATACATAGACTCTGCATAGCCTGCCTCCTGGCGCTGGCTGATGCGGCCGCTGTACTGTGCAGCAAAAAGGCACAAGCACAAGATTATTGTATCTCAGGAAGCTGTAGGAGAGCAGAGGTGGGGTATTCAACAAATGTAAGTACTTTTTATCATGTTTTACTAAACCAAAAGTCAACTTTACACCGAAGTTCTCCTTTTAAAAGTATTAAGTCTTAATTCCCCATACCTACACATACTCTGCAAAAACCTTTGGTGTTCACAAAGTAATATATGTACATATCTGTGCAAATATAGGGAAGGTGTGGAGGTTCTCTTGAAAGGCTTGGAGGTACCAGAAGAAGAGTTTGCCTATGGACGCTCCAAAATCTTCATCAGGAATCCCAGAACCGTGAGTAGTATTATGTTCCTTTGGATGTTGAAGAAACAGGGCTCTTTTACCTCCTAAATCCTGAGAATTGGGATAAAATGGTTCTAATGTGGTATACCTCAAATAACACAGATGTGGTTGTGGGATATAGAGCTTAAAGGGATCCACAAATAGGATTTATAACCACCACAAAAGCATGATCTGGCACACGTCCAGATCCAAAATCAGCACATGGCATGGCTTTAGAAGGTTTAATAATGCCATAAATGAAAGGCTAATATGAGAATTAGGCCGATGATTAGAGCAGCTCGGTAGATACTCAGCATATTAGAGTCTTGGCTGAGTTTTTAAAAGCTTTTTTAAGCAGGAAGTTGCACTCCTCTGAGCTGTTCTAATATAATTATCAACCTCTCTCCTGAAAAAAGCAAGAAAAAACAAGCAGTCACATGGTTTCACTTATACATTCCTCTGTTTGTCAGTTAGCATGGGAAAGCAGATTGTAGCGGAGGAGCTCCAGAGGAGTGATGGAGAAGTCCTCCTGTTACATGGACTCCTCTCTCCTGAAACGTTAACATCATGGATGGCTAAAAATGCCAAGAGTGTTTCATCTTATCCATTCGCATTCCACCTCTGTAATCTCCAGCTGTCCAATCAAAGTTCTATCAGCGTGGGATCTTTTTCAGGCTCCCCCCAGCTCTCTGTGGAGTCCCAGCCCCGGCCCCCAGCTCAGGCTGTGTCTGAGAAAGCGGTTTTATTTAGCTATCTGCTAGACATGGTTGCTAGGGGTAGGGCAGACTTGGCAGCTATTGTCAATATTGGCCCAATCACAGAACATGTTGGTTCCAGTTTGGCTAGATTTAGATTTATAATGTCTGTTGTTGGTCTTGGCACTTGTCACCAATAATATCTTTCAGCGCATGTAATATGAAAAAGGATATAACTGAGGTCGCTGGTACTTTTAGTCTCTTTAGATTAGGTTATAATTTAGTAATGATGATTCTGTATGTTAAAAATATACTAGTAATATATATTAGTATAGGCATTTCTGCTCAATAGACAAGTACTCATTGTTATAGTGTTAATATTGTCTGATATAATAAAGTGTGAAGAAGCAGTCCCACAGCAATAACAATCCCTACCATCTTTGATATTGTATGAATTTTATAACCAATGTTTCAGTATTACTTTCCTCACAAAAATATTCTATCTGCATAATGTTGCCCCAAAGCAGCAAAGGAAAAAAAAGTCTTTAGTAAATAAATGAGAATGAAAAAATATATATCTTAATATTTAAACATCTATATATATATATGTTCTTATGTTACCAGTTGCTCACATTGCATCCTGTGTGGGTTTGGAGGATGGCTCCACCCATAGACAAAATGACAATAGACACCTACTCCTAATTTTTTTGGACAGAGTGATATATTTCTGAGATAATATATTTATAAATTAGTATTCAAATATTATAGGGAGAGTGCAATAACCAAAAATAGTGGTTATAGCCATAGAGTGTTAATAATAAAAAAAAATAATAACAAACAAATGAATATTGGGCAAAGGCTGAATATTGATCTTTGTGTTTCATAGATTTTTAAATTCATTTTGTTCATTTTTTTCACCTCCAGATAGAATAAATAGCCACTTCTGATTCTTAAAAAAATAATTGCGTTGAAAGAAACAGTGCATTAGGAATGATGACTGATAAATAAATTAGTCTTTTTTTTATATTAATTATTCAGTCTTTGCTTTTTTGCCATTTTTAGCTAAATAACCTTGGTTGCCAAATATTCAATTTATTCCCAAATATTGAGCATATTGCCTCTGCTACATAGTTCATGTAACATCAGAACAGTGTGATTTTTTTTATTTGTATCTAGCATGATATTTTATTTTATTTGAGACTGCATATCCTGCAGAATGACTATTGCATATGCACACGTTGTGCTGATGATGCTGAACTGATATATTATGCAGCCCTGTAATGAGGCTCTCCTTTCTTTTAGCTGTTCTTCCTGGAAGAGAAGAGACGGCAGTGTTTGGAGGACTTGGCCACACTCATCCAGAAGATCTACCGTGGCTGGAAGTGCCGCACCCACTTCCTACTGTTGAAGAAGAGCCAGGTGGTGGTGTCTGCCTGGTACCGAAGATATGCTGTAAGTTTAGATTCCTTATTCTTAAACTTTTGTCAATAAACACATTGGTGTTGAAATTTAGAGATTCTTTCTACATACATTTCTTCTTTTTATGGTAATAGATATATAGCTGGTAACCTGCTTTTCTTACGTGTTGATGGACATTTTATACTCTGTGGATTTCTGTTTTCTCTTTTTGACTGCAGCAACAGCAAAAGTACAAGAAGATCAAGAGCTCCTCCATTGTGGTTCAGTCTTTCATCAGAGGCTGGAAGGTACGAGCGAAGCTGGAACAGTACACTTGATTACTGAATAGTACACTTGGTTAGCGTAGAGCTAGCTAAAATTAGAGGAGAGCTAGCTAACGTTAACGGGGAGAGAACTAAGGTTAGCAGATTTAACATTAGCAGTGAGCTGGCTAACATACTAACGCTAGCATTGAGTTAGCTAACGTTCCTGGTGAGAGAACTAAGGTTAGCGGAGTTAACATCAGCGGCGAGCCAACTAACGATACTGTGGAGAGAACTAAGGTTAGCGTAGAGCTAGCTAACATTAGTGGTGAGCTGGCTAACATTCTAACGTTAGCGGCGAGTTAGTTAATGTTACTGGTGAGAGAACTAAGGTTAGCGTAGAGCTAGCTAACATCAGTGGCGAACTAGCTAATGTTACTGGGGAGAGTTACTAAGATTAGCGGAGTTAACACTAGCGCCGAGCTAGGTAACATACTAATGTTAGCAGTGAGTTAGCTAACGCTACTGGTAAGAGAACTAAGGTTAGCGGAGTTAAAATTAGCGGCGAGCTAGCTAACATACTAATGTTAGCGGTGAGTTACCTAACGTTCCTTGTGAGAGAACTAAGGTTAGCAATGCTACCATCAGCAACGAGCTAGCTAACGTTACTGGGGAGAGAATTAAGGTTAGTGTAGAGCTAGCTAACATTAGTGGTGGGCTAGCTAACATACTAACGCTAGCGGCGAGGTAGCTAATGTTACCGGTGAGAGAACTAAGGTTAGTGTAGAACTTGCTAACTTTAATGGGAGAGAACTAAGGTTAGCAGAGTTAACATTAGTGGCAGACTAGCTAACATAAAAACGTTAGTGGCAAGTTAGCTACATTACTGGGAAGAAAACTAGGGTTAGCGGAGAGCTAGCTAACAATAGCATTGGAGCTAAATTGATAAAGAAAATTGATAACAAATGGGAAACATTAAGTTTTAATTATCAATACAATTAAATATTTTTTACTTAAGATGTTATGACTACATTTTGGGCCTTTATTTATTTAAAGGTCTTAAAAAGCATTAAATTTGACTTTTAAAATGGAGCAAGAACCCTGTTGATGCCTTTAGGATATTTCGAGCACTGTGTCACTGAGAATTTAGCTATTGGTTTCTTTACCTTACTAGCCTGTTCGGTTCTTTCTCCAGGCCCGCAAGATCCTGCGTGAACTGAAGTACCAGAAGAGATGCAAAGAAGCAGTGACCACTATTTCAGCCTATTGGCATGGAACACAGGTACTGGCTCTTCTTTTCTCACATTTGCATTTGCAGGTTTTAGGTCATGGTGCCTAAACTTCTCTGGCCTTTGCCAAGGGTACACACAGTTGGTTTACAGAACAGCACCACTGCTTACGCTTCTGATTGAAACTTTGCTGCTTGTCTCAATTCTGCAGTTATCACTGTTATCACTCTCAGTCTGCTCTTTCTATACTTTCTGTACACCTTTCTATATCTCTCTATATCTTCTCTTCTCCTGTATCTGCTGTTGCCTGACTTTTTCGGCCAACCTCTGCAGGCTCGCTGGGAACTGCGGCGTCTAAAGGATGAAGCTCGGAATAAACGCGCGGTTTCTGTCATTTGGGCAGCCTGGCTGGGAACTAAGGTATTTAACCAGCCTGCCATGATGTTAACCCCAGTTAGTTAGCCCCCTCCATCGCTTCACCCCTCATCCAGTAATAAACTGTGCTGTCCAATCATCCACTAACTTCCTGTAGTTGGGTGTTCAACTAATAATATACTTTTGCTTGTTCATTCAGTAGGTAGCATTTGGGAAGGATTCATACTAACTTTTATTTATTTATTTATTTTAATGTTTGTTTTTGATTTTTCCATGCAGGCTGTAAAAAAAATTAACTATACCATATTATTTGTTGGATGATTTACATGTTTCCATTTTTTACAGTATAATTTCTTTCTTTTATTAACAAACCAAGCAGTACAGCTGGTGCCTGCATTCACGTTCAAGTCAAAACAAAACCAAAATCCATGAACGTCATCCACAGACAAGGCCACTGTTCTTATCAGCTCTTTGGAAAATACTCATTTGTCTCAGGAGTGTTATCTTTAAGCTTTCTACCATTGCTGGATTCACATGGCTAGATAAGCATCAAAAAAGGTTTAGTTGTCTACCTTGACATGCAGTACCTTGCAATGATTCTTATGTATTGCCAGCTTTGTCCCAGCCAATATGATTCCAGAACATTCAGTGACTTCTTCTCCAGTTACATTCAGTCCAGAATAATAAACAGAGCTGGAGATGATGCATCATGAAGTTCCGTGTTGCAGCAAATCTCAAAGCAGATAATTTAACCAAACAATTAATGAAATTACTAACATACTAACAAGGGTTGCACCATTTTTTCACTATTGCATAAATTAAATAGTTTAAAAAAAAACAATTACGTAACTACAGTCTTCAAATTTTTATTGAACATAAAGGGTTCTATTGTACACCCTGCAAAAGGCGTGTCACAATGCTCGTTGCTATCTTACACCCCGTCAACACCCCGTTTCACGTCTCTATCATTTAACTGAAAATCACTTTTATATATATTTTTTTATGTTTCAAAAACATCAAAGCACATTGCCACCGGGCTCTTACATCTTGCACTGCCCGTCAATTATTCAAAACTTCAAAAAATGTGATACACAGATCTATAAAGCTATATGTTACGTACTGTTAGTTTCTTATCACCAGGTCACATTTATTAAAATATAAAAAATATTAATTCATTAAAGTCTCCTACAGCACTCTAAAATGTTGCTCGCTTCTGGAGACGTACGGTGGAGCTACACATGGGCTACAGATGTAAAACTTCAGTTAAATAAATTAAGATGAGTAAGGACCTGTAAGTTAATCAAACATTTTCTTATATAAAGGATATGTGTGCTGTTTTTTCATGATTTGAAAGTAAAACCAATGTCAGTTGGTCAGTGTTGCAAACCCAGCTTTTACATAAACAATAAACAGTATAAAGAATAAAATAACACTGCTGTTCCATTAAATATGAGCTGCTGGTGTACCTTCACAGCGTGAACATGTCAGGTCAGTATCCTCTACTGAGAGGCACAAAGCACAGCGCTCTTAAGATAGGAATGCGCCAAAGTCAGAGCACGTCTGCCTCTTAAAGGGAATGACTACTGGCACACTGATTGGTTTGTTGCATGTTATGCCAAAACACACACATGATTAATTAAGAGAATTAGTACACATCTTTTGTGCGTTTTGAGATGCGCAAAGCATATTTATTGCACCCTAATGATACCAAAGACAAAAAGACCAAAGACACACCCGCAACTGACCAGGGCGCTATAGATGGCTAAAATAGGGCCCACATTCTGTCTTTTTACTTATTCAAACTAACTTGTTGCTATTTTTGGTTTAATTATTATTATTTATTCTTTTACTGAATACTCAATGCATCTCTAGTATGTATGTTATTTTATGACATTTTGTTTTAACCAGAAAGATTTATATATTGGATAAAACATACCTTGCACTGGGTAAATTTTAAACAATCCCGTCTGCAATTAAAAACTGTCTGTATATAGGCCTGCATCACTCTGCACTTTGCATGATATGTCTTTATGGTCTGTCTCCTTAAATCTTTTTCCTCTAAACAGCCTTGTCTGACCTTTGGCGCTAACCACTGTTCTTAATGCTTCTTTACTTCCCCTCTGAAATGCACTGAACATCATCTAATCAAGGCTCGGAAAGAAGTGCGGCGGTTAAGGTATGCGGCACGGAGTAAACAGGCCGTGTCCATCATATGGGCAGGCTGGCAAGGAACCAAGGTATTCACAGCATGAGTGACCAGCCTCCATGGCTTCTTTAACCTTTTAACCCAACCTCACACCTCAGCATGCATCACAGGTTGTGAAGACCCCATTACAATGTCCTGGAACCCATCCCATCTGCCATACAGTACATGCTGAGATACAGTCCCATAGCTTAGAACCGGCTCTCTTAAACAGGACCTGCATGTGCATATTAGCTGATATTAAGAAAAAGGTAAACGAGTGAGGTAGCTCACAGTGGTGGGTTTGTGAGGATGGTGGGGGCGGGGCAGGATCCAGTCCTTTAAGCCTCTTTTCTCTGACCGCCGATGGATTAAAGCTCATCCAGACGGGCTCCTAGGCGGCTGACCGATTCCCACACAGCAGGCTGGCACTACTGTGAGCACCTCTCCCTGGCCAAAGTGGGTTATTTCACGAGCTAGTGCACTGGGTCAAGGCCAAAGCATCAGGTCTATAAGAGTCTCAATGAGTTTAGATTATCATCCCTGTTGCTAATCTAATCCAAAATGGCCATGTTCTTATTGGTCCGTTTATTATGAGATTTTGATGCACAGTCAGGTCACAATATTATGACCAACTCCTTTTCGTTATTTTATCCACACGCTCCACTGACCGGGTAGGAGCACAGTTTTTTTTTTTTTTTTTTTTAGAATTAAAGACTGTATTCCTTCTGTTCCCTGCATGCTTTTTTATCCTCTTTTCCCCACATTCTGTGATAGTCAGGACATCTTTGGACCACCACAGAGCAGGTATTATTTGGGTATTATTTGGGTGCTATTTCTCAGCACTGTAGTGACACAGACATGGTGGCGGTGTGTAAGAAGTGTGTTTTGTGCTGGTACAAGTGGATCAGACACAGCTTTTAAACACTGTGTCCACTCTGTCAGACACTCTTAACTAGTTTGCTGTGCAGTATGTGGTGGTCATCCTCTAGTCCTACATCAGGACTCTAAACACTAATGTGATTTAAATTCTAGGAGCACTGCTGTCTGATCCACAATTCTATATGGTCAGTGAACAGTCAGTAAGTGTAGTTACAAAATATTGTGACCTGACTGTGTGTGTATACAGCTCTGGAAAAAAAATAAGAGACCACATAAAAATAATGAGTTTCTTTGATTTTAGCAAATTGAAAACCTCTGAGAATATAATCAAGAGGAAGATGGGTGCTTACAAGCCATCAAACCAAGCTGAACTGCTTAAATTTTTGCACCAGGAGTGGCATAAAGTTATCCAAAAGCAGTGTGTAAGACTGGTGGAGGAGAACATGCCAAGATGTATAAAACCAGGGTTATTCCACCAAGTATTGATTTCTGAACTTAAAACTTTATGATTTTTTTTCCAGAGCTGTATAATATTTAAAAGTGAAAATTGTTAAAAATGAAGAAAATTTAGGTTTTGCATGACAGTGACTATAGCTAGGCATACTTTCATTCCATTGTTCCATTCAATTCCATTCTGTTCACAACCTCTGCCTGCATGATCTGCTTGAATCATTTTGCTTTTGCTGTTTAGGTGGTCTTATTTTGTTCTTAAAAGTGCCTTTTTGAGTAGGTTTTAAGGTGGTTTGTGTTGCTGTGTGTATGATGGGCAGAACCCATTTATTCAGTCCACTGAGAAGAAATTGTGTGTTACAAATGAGATTAGCATTGTGCACTTTAGTGCTGCACAGTATGGACAAAATAGGACCTTGCTATTAAATTAGTATATTACTATAACTACTGATTACTATAAACGTGATGTGCTGTTTTGACACCATGTAATGAAAACACTGGTGAAAACGATATGACATTTTAAATGGCTGGCTTAATTGTCTTCCATTGAAATTCAACGAAATGTTTTTTAAATCAGTGTTTTGAAATATAAAATGTAAAGTGGTGCTCATAAGGCTGTTCATAAGAAATAAGAAGTAAAAAATTACTTTTCACGTTTTGCAGCCTTCTGTGATGATATAAATATCTCTTAAATGTATTTTGTCAATATTATTTTAATGACTGGCAGCTGATGGGCTATACTGTGCAGCCCTAGGGTGCTCTTAGTGATTTAAATGCATTCAAACCCAACAGCTGACTGAGGATTGTACCACAGGCTACTGACAGGACTGGTAATGGGATATGCGCTGTAGCTTTTGTGCAACGTGTGCCCACCTGTTTGCTCTTTCTCTAGGCTGGTTGTGTGCCCCTTCTTTGGTACTGCTCTACTTTGTTTTCAACAGCTTCACTCTCTTCTGCATTCCTCACCCCTCTCCCTCCCTCCCTCCCTCCCTCTCTCACAGGCACGCAGAGAGCTAAAGCGACTGAAGGAGGAGGCCAGGCGTAAGCACGCCGTCGCTGTCATTTGGGCCTACTGGTTGGGACTTAAGGTACCTGCCATCTAGCACGTTGGCTTTGTCCCATCCTGAGCTTCCCTATCAATGGGGACAAAAAATCTCACTAACAGCCAGCCTCAAGGTGTCACTAACCTAATTAGCCTCCTGCTCTCCTTTGGTCACAGGTCTGCTTAGTACTGTTTATCCTCCCTGAACGGAACCCAGCCAAACATGCTGGCATTTACGTACATGCTTTTGAAATGCATAGCATAGTGGATAACATAAAGGCAGGAATCAAAGAATTATTGGAATAATAAATAATAATAATTGTCATTATATGTCCAAATGTATAGCTTGTCTAGACATAAAGATGAACCTACTGGCACATTGCTAGTGTTCATTTCATAAAGGAATACTATGATGAAAAAACTTTGTTGATGACCTATTTTTCATGGCGAAATCGAGACGAAAACAAAATAAAAATAAATACTTGAAAACGAAAAACTATGACGAAATGTATTACACTTTTCGTCAAATAATAAAAACTAAAAGAAAATGTCAAAGACTGACGAATAGGAGAATTACTTGTAATAAATGTTATTATTGAGCAGTGATCAGAACACAGCCACTCCACATAGCGTCCTAATGACCGGTGTTGTGCCGAATTCAGCACCCCCTTTTCCCTCCTTTTCCTGGCGGGGGTGCTGAATTCGACACAAATGAACGTTAAATCTAGCACGAGGTGTGTGTGTGTGTGTGTGTTACTAAACTCTGCTGTTACTGAACTGGTCGAGTTTCAGATACACTTGGTAATGTTAGTCTAGTCTACTAAAAGCCAGTAATGTTAGTATAAACCTGTACTGCAGTAGAAGTGTATCATTTCAGAAACTTTACTTTATTTGTTCGACCAATTTTACAGGTAACTTGTCTTAAAACATTTTAATGTTAGCATTATTTAAATGCAACAAAACCTAAAGGCTATTATTTTAATAAGCATTAGCAGTAAATAATCTCAAAATAACAACATAAATATAAAATAGAAAAATAATAATAAATATGTAATACATATTTTTATATGACTAAAACTAGACTAAAATGTTGTCTATTTTCACTAACAGTAGACTAAACACTAGACTAAACACTAGACTAAAACTAATATTAACCAAAAGACTAAAATGTGACTAAAACTATTATTATACATTTTAGTCAAAAGACTAAAACTAAAACTAAATCAGAATCATCTGTCAAACTGAACACTGCACCATTTCTACTGCCAGGGCTAGAGGGGTTTAAATCCTTCCAGCACTGAGCTGTGGAGCAGTGAAACTGTTTTAGTGTTTTATATAATAATGATGGTGCTCCGTCCAGTATTTTGGGATAAATTGGGCAAGTCAACAATGAGGTAATATTTTATTCAGAATACTGTGAAAGCCTAAAATTCCATGGTATTTTAGAGTAAAGGCCTGAGGAGTGGACGGTCAGGCAAAGTCTATAAAGCAGAATCAAATCTGCTCTCATAATCCAGGGCTTTAGATAAGCTACCTCTGGATAATTGAAAGGCAGATGCTTTTCTCTCTTTATTCCCAAAGACTATAGTTTCTCTGCTGAAAGTTTAAAACCTGTGACCTTTACTGACACCACAGAGGCTGCCTGGAGGTCTTGCTGTCTGTCTGTCTGTCTATCCGTCCATCTGCCCGTCTGCTTGCTTCTATGTGACTCTATATTTATACATTATACGTTATATGTTATGCCAACTAACTCTCCACCTCTTGCTTTTTTGTAGCATTTATTTGCTGGTTCTGAGTTTTACCGACTGCTTTTTTTGCACTGTGTTTTTGTGATTACTTTTATTTTGGCAGCATCAGTTTTTTTTAGGTGGGAATGTTTGCTGATTTCCTGAGTGAAGGGATCTCTCTCTTTGTGTTTGTCTTAACTTGTGTTGTAACATGTTAGTTTAACTTTTTTTTATCTGGTTGTTTTATTTTCCCTTATTTTAATATAATTTTAATTGTTATATCCATGTTTGTTACTAATTGTTTGTTAAAATTACACTAACCCCTGTGATTGTCACAAAATAGGCAAAATAATTCTAGAATACTGAAGAACATAATCATTTCTACAGTGTTTTAGGCCTAAATTATGTTTGTGTTAGTAATTTTGCCATGTTTCTCGGCACCTAGCAAAAGAAATTCACATTTAACATGGTATCAATGGTAACACAATAAAATATTATAACAATACTTTGCCCACAAAAATGATGATATTACGGTATTGTGGTTCTGCAAAATCAGCGTATCGCAAACAATTTTCTACGATACTTCCCGGCATCTGTGTAACTGAACAGGATAATGTACTCATAAATAAGCAAATACCAGGAATTATATATATATATATATTACTGATTAGGTTGTGCCGTATCATATGATATTGATATGTGGCATCAAATATCTAGATTTTTATTAGAATATACATGCTCTAAACTCTCTTGCCCCCCCCAATTTGACTTACTAAAGTTACTGCTATACTAGCATATACGTGTTTTATTTTCATGACTGTTTACATTGTAGATTCTCACTGAAGGCATCAAAACTATGAATGAACACATGGAGTTTTATGTACCTTACAAAAAAAGGTAAAATAACTAAAAAGCATTTTTTTATATTCTAGTTTTTTTAAAATAGCCCCCTTTGCTCTGATTACTGCTTTGCACACTATTGGCATCATTCTCTCAATGAGCTTCAAGAGGTGGTCACCTGAAATGGTTTTCCAACAGTCTTGAAGGAGTTCCTAGAGGTGTTTAGCACTTGTTGGCTTGTTGGCCCCTTTGCCTTCACTCTGTGGTCCAGCTCACCCCAAACCATCTGGATTGGGTTCAGGTCAGGTGACTCTGGAGACCAGGTCATTTTTTTGTTAAGTACATAAAACTCCACATGTGTTCATTCTTAGTTTTGATGCCTGGTCATGAAAGTAAAGAAAACGCATTGAATGAGAAGGTGTGTCCAAACTTTTGGCCTGTACTGTGTGTGTGTGTATATATATATATATATATATATATATATATATATATATATATATATATATATATATATATATATATATATATATCACATATTCTTGTCACAAAGAAGTTTTACAGGATAAAGAAAGAACACTGAACATACTCAAGTTGACCCAATTAATTTGATTAGTGCTATCACATACACATGGGGGGGCAAGTCTCAGGGAGTTTAGAGCATGTATATTTTGATAAAAATATTTGACGCCACATATCACATATATGATATGATACGGCACAACCTAATCAATAAAATATGTTGCAATGTTGAGTTGTTGGCCCCAACGACTCAACATGGCAACATATTTTATTGATTAGTACTCAAGTATAGGGACACTAGTAGATTCAGTGGTAGATCCAGTGTTAGTGCCAGATTCAGGAGGATGTTTATTAATTCTGAATGTTTTCTTCACTATTAAGGCTTCTTACTTATAACTATGATGCTTTCAAGAAACCAGGGCCAAATTGTAAGAATAACAAATGACAGACTAACTCCTCTTTTTTCTCAGGTTCGTAGGGAATACAGAAAGTTCTTCAGAGCGAACGCTGGCAAGAAGATCTATGAGTTCACCATCCAGAAAATAGTAAGTCATACAGTGATCATTTAATAAATGTTAATTTGCTAGTTTAGGCATGTTCCTTTTGCCAAAATTGAGTTATTTCATACCACCACATGTTCTGTTTTTACTGTGAGCCTGTTAATAACAAAGGGTGTGATTACCAAAAAAGAAATCTAGACAGAAAAGAAGATAACACAATGTTATACCATTATGACAGTTTTTGTCTTTGTTTACTTTTATTTCTTAAATAATTTGTAAACATTGAATTGTAAAAAGATTAATTAGCTGATCTCAAACATTATTATCTATATTTGTATATATATTTTTATATATATATTTATAGATATTTTTGAGTGTTGTTCATTTATTTCATATTTGCAATCTCCAATTCATTATTAACTGTAAAGGAAAGCATACTTGGTGTTGAAGAAATACTTTTGTATCTCCTCACTTTCTGTGATAAGATAATCATGTTTAGGTCAATTTTTTTAACAAAAAGGTTTTTACACTATTTAATTTCTTTTTATTATTTTTTATTGAGAAAGAGGTTTCTGTTTGGATATTCTGTAAGATTACTTCTGCATGTGTTTTAATGTAGATGCAGAAGTACTTCCTTGGCCTGAAGAACACGATGCCTTCAATGTCACCCATTGACAAGACCTGGCCAGCAAGGCCTTACCTCTTCCTGGATGGCACACACCAGGAGCTGAGGAGGATCTTCCATCTGTGGAGGGTCAGTTTTTTTTTTTTTTTATAAATTAATAATCTTCCCATTTATTGTACTTATAAAACACTGGTCTAACAATTTACATATGTTACCTACTGCATCCTCAAATTTAGTGCAAGAAATACAGAAGTCAGTTCACAGAAGAGAAGAAAGCCATCTATGAGGAGAAACTGGAAGCCAGCAAGATCTTCAAGGACAAGAAGGCTCTGTACCCCAGCAGGTATATACAATAAAAACAATAAATACAATAAAAACAATAAATGAATAGAGTTAGCTCTGTGTACTTTGATATTGGACAACAAGGTGCATCTCTTTTGTTCCACAGTGTGGGTCAGCCGTTTAAAGGAGATTATCTGGAGATTAACAAAAACCCTAAGTACCAGAAGCTGAACAGTGTGATGGATGAAAAGGTGCTCCTCGCAGATGTGGTTAATAAAATCAACAGGGCCAACGGCAAGGTGAGAAATACCACAGATTTGAGTATTTAGTCTTATGCAAAAGTTTGGACACCACAGGACAAATGGTGTATTATGTTTTTAAGGACAAAAATTCAACTTAATATTTGTTTTCTAGTTTTTAAAGACATTTTTTTTTCTTAATGTAACTTTTTGTAAATGGCTGTACATATTTTCAAATAAGTTAAATTCAGCAAATTAAGTGGGTGTGTAAATTAGAGCTATCAATCAAAATGAGAAAAAAAACGTAATAAATCTCTGTGTTAAGTTTGCTGTGATTATAGATATGTTTGTTTAATTGTATCTTTTTGAACACAGATTGTCCTTTGTGAACCATGTGTATATACCAGGTGAATTTTAAAAGAGCGAAAGAAAGAAAGAAAGAAAGAAAGAAAGAAAGAAAGAAAGAAAGAAAGAAAGAAAGAAAGAAAGAAAGAAAGAAGGAAAGAAAGAAAGAAAAAGAACATCAGTAAAAGTGTGAAATAGATGTTGGGGCCAAAATTAATAAAAGGATTAAAATATTAGTAATTGCCTTCATTAATGAATTAACATTTACAGCACTAATTCTAGTGAAATAGAAGAATGAAATGCATTTTGTCTGGTGTGCCCTAATATGAACATAAGGCTTAATTTATTCATGAAATCATCCTAAAACAGTTCACTATGTCATCCGACACAAGGACCACATAACAACGCATTGATACCTTTATTTTTAGGGGGCTCCAAGAATCTTCCTGCTCACCAAGAAAAAGTTTGTTCTGGCTGATCAGAAGACCGGACAAGTGAAGGCCAGCGTTCCACTGCCTGATCTCAACAGCGTCTCCGTCAGCACTCAGAGTGATGGCTTCTTCGCTCTGAAACTTAAAGAGGTAAATCTCTCAGTGATTTTTAGACATTCTGCCACATAAAGACTAACGCTGTGATATCTGGTTTCATTGCTGAAACCACAGTAAACAAGGAGACAATGATGTATTGTGTAATTGTATTAGTATAAAAAAATAGTCTTTTAATTCAGAGCTGCTTCAGCAGAGTGGGAAATGTAAAAGTCTTTTGTTTTAACTGTCTGGACAATTCTGCTGATGGCTAGACTTATCTAGAGCTGTGTAAGCACTTCAGCATGACCAGAGCCTTTGTCTTACTATTAATTTTGCAACATTGTTTTTATAGGGTACTCCATCAGCAGCCAAAGGCGACTTCTTGCTCAGCAGCGACAGATTAATAGAGATCATCACCAAACTTCACCGCACAGGAGCGGCTTCAGCTGAGAGGGAAACGATCGGCGTTGACATCTCAGACGAGTAGGTGTCCACATCCTGGATTTTATAACAAGTGGTTTAATGTATAATTAACAGAATATGATGTTGTAATAATGTTTGATTTGACCGTCTTTTCTCGCAGATTCCTTGTACAGTTCAAACAGGACAAAGTGTGCGTCAAATTCATCCAGGCTGGACCCAAGAACGGCAACAGCGTTGCCTGCAAGCGTAAAAATAACCGGCTTCTGGAGGTGTCTGTTCCTTCACCCTAGTGACCAGTCGTCTTAACTGCCCTGTTGGGGTGCCATTTCTGAGACTCTTCACCATCGAACCGAAGCTTCACCCCACCCCTAAATGACTGTGCAATTATATTGTTCTCGTCGTTGTTTTTATCTTTCTTTTTGTAGTCCGAACAAATGCATTATTGAGACTCCAAAATACTATATACAGAACAGTATTTTGGCACCTAGAAGAAGACAGGAATAGGAATAAGCTTTGCTAAACCTCCTAGTCTAGGGGTGCATTAGAATTCTGCTTTAATCAAGACATTAATGGTAATAGTTGGGATTATGATGACATTATGATGTTTAATGACACTGGCAGGAGGTGATTATAATCCCTTGGCGGGAGCAACACTATGTGGCAGAGTAGAGGCCATTCTGGACCATCTTACAGGCACTCTGTTTTATGGGGAGTTCTGAATGGGTGAGACAAAAAATTGCAAGATCGTTTTTTAATGTTAAGCTTCTGGGTTCCTGCTGTAAAGCTAGAAACTAAGATTGCACTTTTTCCACGAAGGCCGGGGTAAGATGATATGTTTTATTTTGTTTATTTTCTTGTTTTTTTCTCCACTTTGTGATTCTCACGCAGCACAATCTTTTAGTTCAATCAAAACACGATTGCCAAAGTTTGCCAAACGATATAATTTGATGTCCAGAATTTTGTACCATCTGTTTTTTTCTCTTGGGCATTATTTCATAATGCCTTACCTTTTATTGTTGTGCAAGCCAAATTCTATGTAATCTCTACAGCATGAAGGAAATAGAAGTTGGAGACTTGCTTTTCGAAATGTTTTTACAATAGAAAATAATAGTGTACACTGCTTTTCTGTAAAATGCTCTACACCTGCAAACCAAACACATGCACAAAAGAGACTGTGAGAGATGAAGCTCCTGTTCCATGTCTCAGAGGGTTCAGAGGCTCAAAAGACTGCAAAGGAGTAAACAGATCAGGCATGGTACACAGGACGTTAGACTTTACAGGATGACATGGTGACCCCGCTCTTCCCAAATGTTTAACGTCGGGCACTGTCAGGTGTGTTCAGAGGTCTCAGCTTAAACGATCTTCAAGACCTTCAGCATCACAGAAAGGATCTTCACGATCAAAGGAGACTGAACTCTTTCCCCTAAGAACTGCAGAATGAGGATGTCCATCATTGCCAATAATTTATATGTAACCACATGTATATAAGCTAAGCAAAGCCATAGAACATATGTGGGTTCTGCGTGTACAAGGTTAACAGTAGTAGCTGATGCTTATTTACCATGTAGAGGCAAAAAGAAATCTATATGCTTTCCCACCATTTGTATATGGGCTGTATTAGTTTATCCTTAGCTGGCCTGCATTGGCTAACAGTACATGCAGTGTTATTGTTGGGGCTTTTCTAGATACTTTTGAGTGCAAAGTGTGCAATACATTCAAAGACACACATGACCAAACATACAGGTGAACATGTTCTGCTTAAGCTTTTATTATTGATACAGAAAGAGAGAGCTTTGCTTTGAAACTATATTTAATTCCTTATTTTCATCATATGTTAAGTAGACTTTTATCATACGGTTGAATTTGTTCATTAGACAGTTTTGCCAGAGATTTTAAAGACGCAGCCCCTGGGGGAACATTTGACCACAGTCCTTTGCTTCTGCAGGTGTTTTTTCACTTTTCAGACTTTTAAAGTGTTTTTGTAATTTCATAATAAAAAAGTAGTTGAGTTTGGAGTAAAGGGTTCTTGTTCCCTCCGGTGAGGCATGCATCGTGCAGAACTGCTTGCATTTGTGCTCCTTGATTGTGTACAGTTTCAGTCTTCAATGCAGTATACTACGGTTGATCCTTTTCCTCTTCTTTGTCAGTAGTTAAAAGAGGAAAGAACTGTTGAATGCATTTTGTGTGCCTAAGTGTAACTTGGTCTAAATGACAGAAAACATAGACGTGTTTCAGTAATTGATAATTGTAACAAATTACAAGTAATCTTTCTTCTGTTTTTTAAATTAAAGCAAAAAATAAATAACTTTTGCAAACTATGTGTTTCAGTTCAGTTCAGTGTGGTGTGCATGTGCTTATCTTAATAATCTAAAGATGGACTAAAAATCTGGAATGAAGACAATCAAACATCAAATGTATAGAATACAGATCCAGAAGGTTTTTAGGGGTACTATACCCCTAATGGATGTGTACTATTGCAGGGAGTAGAGTTGCCACATGTGTAGGATGTCCCTAGGTGGTACCGGATTTTTACTAATTTTTGAAATCCAGGCATTTTAATAAGATTACACAATTTTTATATATATATATATATATATATATATATATATATATATATATATATATATATATTGTGAAGTTTAAACTGCTTCTTTCTATTTAATTAAATTACCTCAAAGACCCTCAATTTTGTTTCTAAAAAAAATACTGATGGTGGGATATTTACACTTTTGGGAGAACTACAACATTGTAACTGAGAACATAATATTGTATGACTGACCTCTAAGAATCTTAAGTTTCTAAGATTTTATGCATCTGGGCACTGGGGGTAATTTATTATTCAAAACTACACATTACCTAATCATTTTAGCTATTTACACTGGAAATATGTACAGGAATATAACAGGAGGAAAATACTATTTTATACTCTATTAGTTAACCTCAAGACCAACAGGAACACTGACTTTAAGCAGACTGGACCAGATGTTTTCCATCACATCTGGAGAATTGTCCCGGGTTAAATTCCGCGGCTTGAGGAGGCTGCTGGTGGCAGGTCCCTGAGGAGCAGGCCTTGACAGATTGTGCATGCTGAGTTTAAAAATAGCACCCAATTACAGCACTACCCTCACCAAGTTCCCACCATCCTGCAGTCTGGGAACAGAGGAGAGGCCAAACCCCCTGCAGCGTGCAGGACGGCCCTAAAGGGGAGGGACCGAAAAAGGCACGCCCAGCTGTAGGGCAGGGTAAATCCAGCTGTGGAAAGATAATATTTAGACCTACTGTTAAATACATAGTAAGACTCACAACAATTTACTAGACAGCCCATAGGACAACATTTGACAAGTCCTTGCTTCTGCTTATTTAAAAATAATAATAATAATAATAAATATAGCCGCAAGCGGCAATCTGTGGGTTCAAGCACCAACTGGCACAATGGTGCCTACTAGAGCATAGGATGGTGATGTGTAAGAAGGGCTAATCTGATTGGAGATGCCCTGTCACATTTAGAAATTATCAAAAGTCTTTCACCTGTTATTAATGTTGAGCAGAGGCACAAAGGAGTGAATGTTCTGATATGACATGTAATTACAAAGTTATTCTAAATCTAGTTCTGAATTAAATGACGCTTCATCAGAGTGATATTGTACAGAGGTCTTTAACATTGTGAGATTACAGCAAATACTGCAGAGTTACAGCAATTTAGGTTAGAAATTCCAAGGACGCACAGATTGCTTGATGCCTGGACACTATTGTATGTGAAATTTTCACAAATGTTTTTAATGAACATTTACCTAGAGACTCTACAGTGTGCAGCAAGACTGAAATGGAGGTGATAGGCCAAATATCCAGAGAGTAGTTTCAATATAGCTATTTTCAAACAATTAGCAATTATGAATGAACAAAGCACTTTTTAAACATAGTTGTATTGACAAATTAGTCAGAGCCACTGTACTAAATATGGCAAAAACAATTAGATGTCAAAATAGTACAGTATGATTGACATATACTGTTTTTTTTTTGGAACAGCACCCCCAGTGGTCGCATTGTTTCAGCACTTTGCAGGTCACCACAGTGTCTTCACCTGAACATAACTGCCAAGTGTCCTCCAGATTGGGCAACATTCAGCCTACCAAAATGTCTGCTGAATGCTGATTGGCTGATGGTGTTCAGCCATGTTGATTGATTTAGTTGCCCTTTGAAGATCCTTTAGAGGTTGTATGATAGATTCTGCATGCAAAGTTTCAGCTTGCTAGGTTGCACGGTTGCTGAGAAACAGTGTTCCAAATTTAACTGTTGAAGTGAATGGGGCATATATCCGGAAGGACTAATTTGCATATGGCGGCCATAGTGTTTACAAATTTCAACATTTTTTGATGAATATTGAAGGCCATGCTCACATGAGTATTTTGATACCAAACATGCCAGGATTGGTCAAAATTTCTAGGACTAGTTCAAAAGTATGTTTTGGATATTATGCAAATTAGCAAAAAATCTATATAGACGGAAGTGGTCCAAAGTTGTAGGTATTGACCCAAGGAATCCAGCAAAAAAGAATTTGTAAAATGAAAATGTAGGTCTTATGGTTTTTGAGTTATTGAGAAAATTGTGAAAAATGAATTTCCTTGTTTATAGCGCCACCACTTGACCAATCGGTGCCATTTTTGTTGTCCACCGAGATGCACTGATCCTACAGCTACCTACCAAGTTTCATGTCTCTATGACTTACGGTTTAGGCTGCACAACTGCTTTTTCAGAGGAAAAAGAATAATAATAATAATAAGAAGAAGAAGAAGAAGAAGAAGAAGAAAAATCTTAACAAAAACAATAGGGTTCTATGCACCTTCGGTGCTTGAACCCTAATAATAATAATATTTTTTGGTCTTAAATATAAGTATCATCCTGGTGCTGGAGGGACCCTACCCTGAACATTTCTGTCTGTGTCTGAAACTGGAATTAGCTGGACGACATGATGCCTTGCTGTCCACACTGTTCTCAGAAGACAATGATGAACCTCTCTGTAACCAATACCAAGATACAGGGTAGTGATATTTTATCTGTGCCTGTCATGAATTCTGATTTGACCGTTCACATTCATGTCAAGACCACATATGAAAGGCTATATTCACATTACCAAGCTAAAGTGACTAAAATCTGTTTTGTTTTGTTTTTTTCTCAATTTGGCTCAGATGTGAACGTGCCAAATCCGTTTTTATTTATTTAATTTTTTTCAAATCAGATTTGAGTCACTTTCATATGTGGTCCTACATCGGATACATATCACATGCATGGACATGCGACTTGAATGTAAACAATCAAATCGGAATTCATTCGTCTTTTTGCTTTTACGCATGCAGTAAGTGTTTCTCTCACGTACCCACACATCTCTTGGTGCAGCTGTGTGCAGCTATAGTTGCAAAAACAGCAAAAGCAAGCAGTCTGGTCTTTTTTTTTCTCTCTCCTTGACGTTAGCATGTACCTTAGACCAGCTGTTTGCTCTCCACTCGACATCTATTTCACCGTTATAAAGCTACAAGTCGTCTCTCAAATATAATGTTTTTTATTCTTGGTGAAGAAGTCGACTTATACATGTATCAATGTGCGCATGTGAGGCGTTTCAGGGACAGATTCGTTCACATTACACACAGATACAGGTCACTTACATTTCTGAATGTGAACCGTCAAGATAGCCAAATCGATCTGAGCAAAAAATCTGATTTCAGCAAACTGGCTTTTAATGTGAACATAGCCAAAGTGACTCAAATCTGATTTGAAAAAAATCTAATTTGGCATGTTTACATCAGATCTCAAAAAAATAGATTTGAGTCACTTCAGCCTGGTAATGTGAACATACCAAGCCCTTTTAGAATTTCAGAAAGTTTCCCCTTAAAACAGGGAAACCACCCTAATGTGCAGGAGAGGATGCCTCCAGGACCAGGACTGAGAAAAGAAACAATGGTTTATATCAAAAACTCCATTTGCTCTGAGATGCTCTGATCTTAACGGGAATATGGTTTGTCCTGTGGCGCCATCTAGCGAGGAGTACATCTGTAAGAAATTTAGTTGAGGAGTATTAACGCAGTTTTATTAAACATGGCAACTCGATGGGGAATATGCAGCGCTGGGAAAATCAGTCATGACTTTTCAGTGGCTCTGAAGACCCTGCGGCCCGGGGATCATCAGGTATTTACTTACCCGGGTACATTAACATCTCACACCTCACAGAGCGCCCAGCCTGAACAACACTGTACAACACTCCGAGAGCTGAGCTCATAAACATGCGCCGTATCCGTGTCTCACAGCGCTCACACCCAAACAAACACCACCAGTGAACAGTAACTTACAGTACAGGGCTGGGCTGCACCAAGTTAGCGTTTAAGTTCTTTCTGAAGTTTGTGTGTAACGTTTTGTCTAAGTCCTTAATTTATACCAGTTAGTTTCAAACTATTATTTTACTAATTTTGGCTGCACAATAAGTCCGTATGTCGTGTCTTAACTAACTCCTGCGCACAGTTACTGACTAACGCTTTTACAGGAAGAACACAATTATGTAACATGGCGGTTGTCAACCAGCACAGATGTTTTGATTATTTATGAAAAACAATATTACAGTAATTATTATATACAGTAATATGTGTGTGTATAAATATTACAGTATTTTATATATATATATATATATATATATATATATATATATATATATATATATATATATATATATATATATATATAATATTTGGTGGAATAACCCTGGTTTTTAATGGTTTTGACCTAATTGCAAAAGTAAGATAATTAAAACATTAATAAAAACTACTTAGAACACTGAAAAAATATCATTTGTTACCTGTCCTCACTCTCTAACTATAAACTTTACCATGAAATATATTTATTAAAATCCTTCAGAGGTGTTTTAAAAAGATTTTTCTTATAATAAATCTATACTATTTTAGTTAAAATACACATTTTAGTTGTGTCCCTGGGTTTCACTCATTCCTGTAGGTAACACATTAACTTACCCCATTTGAAAAAACTGAAACATTCTACAAGTCACATCTACAACAGGAAGTGACATCAGCTGGTTCTTCTGAAGATCATGGGAAGACTGGAATTAAGTCAACTCATTTGTTTTTCTGTATATTTTAATCTTATTGTAACTTTGACTGAGGAGATCAAACTCAACATAAATTCCTGCTACCTAAATTAATTCTTAGATCTTATTTGTTTTTAAAATATAATTTTGGGGAAAATCACTATAATGTGCTCAGTGTCCTCATGCTGTTAATTAGCATAGCTGCTAATTAGAGATTGATCAGTACATGTTTTAAATAGTTAAATACAACAAACAAATAGCACTCATTCAGTGGAATGGCCCATATATAATATATCAAGTATGCTTTTCTTAGTATATATATTTAATTAGAGCTTTCCAATTCAGTGTACCTTTCAAAGATATTTAACACCTTAAGTGGAATGTCTGTCAAATATGTTTGTTATGAAACATAAAAAAAAAAGTTGTTCAAGTTCATGTTACAGTACAGCGTTTTTTTTTTTTTTTTTTACTTAACTATGACTACTATTCATCCATAACAAAAGGTACAGATCAAGCTGTGGTTTTACTTGGTATCAGATTGAAATGAAAATAAGTGGTATCTCTGATCCCTAGCAAGTGTAACCTTATATGATATGACATTATGTAATATGGTGTTTGCGGGAAAGGCTTTAAATTATCTGCATTTTTTTCTTCCAGATATCTGCAATAGCAGCCCGTGAGCTGAAGGCAGCACAGGAGTTTGCTGAACGGCATGGCATTCCCAAAGTCTATGGAAGTTATGAAGAGCTGGCAAACGACCCAGAAATAGGTGCTCTTTTTTGAGGTTTTAATCACTGTTTTTTAAATGAATTTCTTAGAATAAACACTGCTTAGCACAAAGAGCCATTAACAACCAAAAATAAATATGTTTCTGTTGTATTTTCTACTGAGGCCTTAAAGCAGACCACAGACTGTAGATAGTATTTTACTCTGCTTTGCTACAGACTCTGTACAATGAAGACTAATGTAGGCACTATTTAGAAATCAAAATGTAGCTAAATGACACAAACACTATATTGCCAAAAGTATTGGGACACCTACTTTTTCTTAGTTACCGGTACTTCTAAAATCAAGGGCTTCAAAAGGTTTATTATTGGAGTTTTTGTTGGAGTAACCTTTTAGATTTTAGAGCAGTGCTGTAAGCATTTGATTGAATTTAGCAATAAATTGACTTGGCCCTCCAACACATCTTGTAAACCACTTTCTTTAATCTCAGACCAAGTAGCGTTTAAGCTTTTACATGCACTGGTTTATTTTCTCATTTTCTCTTTTTTTACTAGGTTTTGGAACATTACTGTAAGGACTTTATTGTATTCAGTGACGAGAGCATTAGTAAGCTCATCTCAAAAGAATTTGATGAAGCATCATAATTAGAGAGAATGTTAGACAGCTTCACTGTTCCACAATTTAGTTCGGGGGTCTTTATTCCCCTGTAGCCCACACTTGGCAATAGGTTCATGTTTATCTGCTTTGGAGATTCCTTTTCTAGTGACAGTTCTTCTGTACAGAGATTAGAGATGTGTGAATAATTCACTTTGTCTATGTTTATCCTAGTCTGTCTACCATAATGGATTTCCTAATGCAGTCTGTGAACTGTGAACTCTGCAGATGTGGTGTATATAGGTACCATCCATCCTCACCATTTGAGAGTGGGCCAGCTCTTCATGAACTCTGGGAAGAATGTGCTAATTGAGAAACCCCTTGCTATGAACTCAAAAGAAGTGAAGGAGCTTGTGGCCAATGCCAAAAAAACAATGTCTTTTTGATGGAGGTATGTACATTAAGTACATAAAAGAGATTGCTGTCAATTAGGGATGTGCCATATCATATTATACCCAATAACATTGATAAAATCAGATTTTATAAACAAAATCTGGTGATATTCTGTCTTAAAATTTACTATACATTTAAGGATACACCACTATGGTTTGGTAACCAGTGAAACGTTTACAGTAGTCTTTCTTCTGTTTTGGTCAGGCTCTGTGGACACGTTTCTTTCCAGTGTCTGTGGAGGTCAGGGAGCTGCTGGGTCGGGGTGATGTTGGAGAGGTCAGGATGGTAAGGGCAGACCTTGGTGCTCCTCTCACACACATTCCTCGGCTGATTGAGAAAGACCTGGGTGGGGGGGCCCTGCTTGACATAGGCGTCTACTGTCTACAGTTTGTCCTGATGGTGTATGGTGGGGAAAGGCCTGAATCTATCCACGCCACAGGTTGGAATCTGGACACAGGTACATTCCTCAGATTCAATTTTGTTTTTGAATCTTGCTCACTTATAAAAATAAACTGCACAGGTTGGAAGTGGCTTTAAAATGACATTGAATAAAAATGCAAATTTAGACTAATGACAAACTAATGCAGAATTATCAAGATAAACAATATTATTCTGATCCAAGTAATGAAGAACATTATGCAAACTTTTAAATAATAATTAATCATAATAAATTAATAAATTCATCATAATCTACTGGAAGAAACCAAAAAAGCCAGTTAGTTAGATAGTTAGTTAGTTAGTTCAGATCCTCTGTATTTGACAATGTTCAGTCATACCATATATTAAATACAATAGGGATGCTCAAAGATTTATATTTTTTACTAAAACCAAAACTAATAAAAAATAACAATTTGGAAGAATACTGAATACCAAACACGTTTTTTTGCAGGTTACCGTTTATTGTGCCATTTTTTTTTTACCATTGAATAAGTTAAATAGCCTAGCTATATATTTTTGTCTTTGCTTTTACATGTATTAGCAATTAAAATTCAGCATAAATTATTATTTTTTAGTCTTAAGCACAACCAGTTAGTTAGGTAGTCAGTTAGTCAGTTATTAAGTTAGTTAATTAGTTAGTTAGTTAGTTAGTTAGTTAGTTATTTCAGATCCTATGTATTTGGCAATATTCAGTCACAACATTATTACACAACATATTAAATATAATAGAGAGGCTCACACTTTTTTGTTTACTAAAACTGAAACTAATCAAAATTAAACATTTAAAAGAATACTGAACACCAAACAAATTTTTGAAGGTTTCCATTTGTTTTGCCCCTTTTTACCATTGCATAAGTTAAATAGCCTAAATATATGTTTTTGTCTTGCTTTTACAAGTAATAGCAATTAAAATTCAGCTTAAATGTTTCTTAATCACCAAAAGTGCTTTTTTGTCATTTGTGGCCAAATAATTTATGTTTGCCGAATATTCAATGCATCCAAAATATATAAATATATTAAAGCTACTTTTAATGATAAAGCAAAAAGAAGCTTGGATGAAGATGTCTATGCTATTATTAACAATAGAACAGTGCAGGGTTCTCAGGCTCTTTTCTTGTTTTACATTTTATTTTAATGTAATTGCACTAAATCAATTATTATGTTTTAGGTGTTGATGGGCACGTGGTAATAGTGCTAAAATTCTCACGAAACAGAATGGCGGTCTGCACATGTTCCATATCCTTAACGCTCACCAATGATGCTGTGATCGTTGGCACCAAGGGTATGATTAAGGTGTGTGTTTCTGGTTTTTTTTTTACATTCATCAGTAGTTCTTTTCAGTTACATGAGAGATCTTTGATATAGCTCACAATTCTGTTTTGCATCAACAGTTTATATTTAGAAAAGAAAGTAGAAAGCATACACTGTCCCACCATGCAACAGCAGAGATGGCATTTGCTCGTAATTGTTGTATTTATTTTGGCAACCATGTAAAATACAAAGCACACTTTGATACAAGAGCCGTATAGCTTAAACCTGTGGAGTACACCTAATAGTTGGGTCAGATCGAGGTCAGATCACGTTCTTGCCACAGAACCTAGACCACCTCTTCTGATTTAACAGACTAAAAAGTGTAGATGTAAAAACACCATAAGATACTTTAATAAGCACACGGTTAGGCCTGTCACGATAACAAATGTTTTAGGACAATATATTGTCCCAGAAATTATTGCGATAAACGATAGTATTGTCATTTTAAAGCGGCACTATAGAAAATGCTTTTTTCCTGCTTCTGGGCTCCCAAAGGACCTTTAAGACAGTGTGCCACAGTAATAACATACTAGCCTAATACTATTACACCAGTTTACAGTTAAACTAACTTTTTTATATTAAGAGCAGAAGTTGGGCTTCTAATATAAAAATATTTGAATATCCTAAATAAATAAAACAAATAAAGTACACCCCCCTGGTACTCTGTGGGTTCTGAGTAAACTGCACTAAATATTAAACAGACCTTTATAAAAAAATAAAGTAACAACAAATAGATTAAAGTAACATATATATATATATATATATATATATATATATATATATATATATATATATATATATATATATATATATAAGAGACCAGAGCTCTTGCTATAAATGTATTTTTAATGTATCTGTCAGACAAGTGCGTGCATGTGTGTGTACCGGCACCATCACTGCTCACTCTCACCGCTGCATAAGCTCTGTGTGCACTTATTTTCCTAACCGATAGATGTCGCTGTCTGACAGATTCGTCGAGAGCCGTCTAGAGAGCAGCGCAACGCGAGTTGTTCCCTTATGTAAACAAATCCACGCGGAAACATTGTTATTGACGTCGGCAAAAGTGATCGCGATTAAAAAAATGATCGTACAATAAGTCGATAACATAGTTATTTCGACAGGCCTACACCCGATCATTCAGTTTTGAACTGACAACTTCTATAACCTACACAAAAAAAAACAGCAAAAACATGACCCTAAGGCCATATGCCCAATGCCAAGTGTTGCAGGGATTAAGCTCTGGTGAATACCTCTGAAATGACTGGTGTTTGTAATCCAGAACTGATCCCCTCAACATCAGTACTTGACCTCACTGCTTTTGTGGCTTTTCTGAGTGCAGTTAAATCCTCCAACCCATTGTTTTAACTTGAATTGTAAGGCCTGCACTGTAAAACATTTTAAGTTGGTTAAACTCAGCAACATAAGTTCCCCTGCTGCCTTAAAAAGCTGAGTTAACTCAACTTGATGAAAACATTTGTATGAACTCAAGATGTTAAGTTAAACAAGTTGTTCAAATACTCATTACTTATTGTTTCAACTTGATGCACTGAGTTAAAACAACTCAAGTGTTTAATTTGTCCTTTTTTAAAAAAATGTTCTGTTTAGTCAAATAAACTAACAATTCAGCTTTATTTTAACACACACTTTCAAGTTAGTAAAACTTCAGTAATATTCACACAACTTATTATTTTAAGTTAACCATAAGTATTAGAAACATTTTTAACATTATTATTTAACTGCCAATACTGACAGTATATTGCTGGGGCAGAATAAGAGTAAACACAGTAAAGAGTGAACTCTGTAGCTCAAAGCCAGCATACTGTGATCACTACAAACACAACAAAGTTAATGTGCTCTTACAGACAATATGTTATTTTAAGTTATTTTTATGTAAAACGAAGGAACTTGAGTTCAATATACTAAACTTGTCATGGCAGTTGGAATTGAAAAGAACAAATAAGTTCACATGACTTAATGTGGCTGTAATGTTTTACAGTGTGGTTCCCGGAGAGGAAGAGGCTGTTATTCCAGCCAAGAGGGACAAATGTGTAAATAAATCCAGGGTGCTGTTGTTTTTTGTAGGTGCCAGATCACATGTGGTGTCCTGTGAATTTGGAGGTAAATGGTAGAGTTAGCCATCACCCACTACCAGAGGTCTGCATGCCTCTCAACTTCACCCACAGTGCAGGACTGCGCTATGAAGCTGAGGAAGTGCGCCAGTGTCTTCTCAGAGGTAAGATTCAGCTGTTTCGTTAAAATGAGTTTGATAAATCACTTTGCAACTTTATTCGTTTTACAGTGTGGCGCTATTGGATAGCTGGCAGTTCTTCTTTCTAACAAATCTTATCAAATTGTATTTTGACTGTTTACATGATGGTTATCATGTATGAGAATTTCCTATTTGGTATGTCACTGAAATCTTAGTCTACTTGTTTAGAACTGTCAGCATGGCAAACCATACACTTCCTTCCTCATGTTTTTTTTGCATGCTTGTTGAAGAGATTATTGCTTACAGCTGCCACACAACTATGCAGTGATCTCATTGATTAGGACATCACTTCAAATATAAACTTGAAAACTTTACAGGGGACATCATCCCCTGAAAACACAACAAAAGAATGAAAACGTATTTTAGAGTGATTATACGGCATATAACATTGATGAAAAATGAACAAGCAACATCTTGGCATTCTATGCATATAGTACTGTATGATAACCCTTAAATCCTCTCCCATTACCTACTGTTTTTGATCACCCAGGGCAGAAAGAAAGCTGTGTGATGTCTCTGTCAGACTCCAGTCTTCTAGCAGAGATCATGGATGAGGCCAGACGACAGGTTGGTGTAACCTACAGTCAAGACAGTGACCAGTAACGGCTTTATCTCTGTGTTTGCTTAATAAAACGTCTATGAATAAGAAATGTATGCATGTGTTATTTATTCTGTGGTACAGATTTGCAGATGTTCTTGTGCATGTAGATTTTCACTGTAAAAATATAGGATAAAACACAGATATAGTGGTAAAATTAAAAAAAAAATTAAAATTTGCTTTTATTTTTTAAACAGATTACAATAATGTTTACATATTGCTTTAGATACTGTTTCTCCCCCTGTAAACTATTTCTTGTTTCAGTAGTCTATTACCTGCTTTTATGTATCTGTCTTGGCTTGCAAAAAAAATGAACATTTATATATAATGAAATATGTGGTAATAAGTGCCTAAAAACATGCATTTAGCATTCCAGAAAGAAAAAAACATTTCTGACATGAAGGTGTTTCACCCTTTTAAGGCAGCTTTGTTCCTGGTTCTTAAGACTGGATGGATGATGTTTGGTAAAGTGTTAATAAATAGATTCTCTGTTGTAATAAAATCTAATGTATTTCCTGAATATCTGGATAATATTCTGCATACCTTTCATTTTCTCATATCTACAAAACAAATGACAGTTATTATAGTAGTGTCCAAACACTAGAATCATTTTAGTAGACTTTGTTTTGCCTTGTGCAGGTCATTAACTTTAACCTTATCAAACCTCTCTGTTTGATTTGAGATGGCATTTTGGTGTTGGTTTGCACAGATCCTATAGTTCATTTGAGCCTGACTTTAGGGCAGTTTTTTTGTTTAGAATTTACATAAAAAGATCAAGGGCAATTCCTTTTATCAGTTTCAAGTTGGAGTGTCCAGGTTTTCACAGTTGAATACTTATGCAAACAACATTTTTGTCGCTAAATATTTCACTTCTTTAACTTGTATAATACAAAGAGTTTTATAAAATATAATATAGCAAAAAATATCTGTTCTTTGTAATGCAGAAAACCCAACCGTAATGACTTTAGGTGGGTTGAATACTTGTGCAGGGCCTTGTGATATATTAAAGATACTGTTTACTCAGTCATCTAATTCAGTGGAAGTGGCCTGTCACATGTTGATTTTTTGTGGTATTACAGTCCATGCTACACATAATAAGAAGGTTACTTAGAGAAGGCATGCTTCTTATCTGCCAAGTTATGAGAACTCAAGTTACTTCTTCTTTCTTCTGAAATGAAACTCTTTAATTAGACCACAACTTTGCACAACCTTGCTTGCATGTGGATTCAGATGTCTTTTGAAGTTTTCCTTAATTTTCTATCACACTTACATTAAATTTCTGAAGTTTTGTGGGAATTTAACACTTTACATTTATCACAATCCCTTATGTGTATAAGGAATATGTCATATAAAAAGCATTATTTATGGAACACAAAAGTAAATCCTGTGCCATGACATTTATCATGTCAGTGTATAATTACATTATGTAAATTTGGTTACACTTTAAATTTACATAATGTAGTTTAAATGAACCTATTGAGTCACCTGACACACAGGCACATCTGTTACAGGGTTTCCGCCACGTTCATTTCAGTGCGGCGGTCCGCCACGCCTTCGTTCTTCCCCGCCACCCTTCGTGAAAATTCGGAGCCCGGCGTTTTTCCTGCGCTTGATCAGCGTTGCCCCTTCGGGGGTGGAAATCGGTAGTTAGTCATGCAGTGCCAACATAACGCGCGCGCGAGAGAGAAAGTGTGAGTATAGGACACAGCGAGAGAGAGAGACTGAAACATAACGCGAGAGAGAGAGAGAGAGCGAGAGCGCGCCTGTAAATAGCGAGAGAGAGACTGAAACATAATGCGAGAGAGAGAGAGAGAGACTGAAACATAACGCGCGCGAGAGAGAGAGAGAGAGAGAGAGACTCAAACATAATGCGAGAGAGAGAGAGAGAGAGACTGAAACATAATGCGCGCGCGCGAGAGAGAGATGAATTAAACAGTGATTAAACAGCTTCAACTTACGCAGGTGTCCACTCAGGCTCACTCACCTGGTGGAGTGAAAATCACGCTATGTTTCTGTTTCTGGAGCTGTCATAAAGCAAGGATGTAGGGCCCTAGAATAGAGGCACCCTAGAACAGCTCTGTGATGCATTTGTTTTCACGGTCCAGTAAACATTTTATTGTAATTAAATTAAAGATTAAAGATATTATTTGTCTGTTTTAATAAGCACAATTTTTAATTAAATTCAATAATATTTTTTATTTTATTTACTCATTCTCACATTTAAAATACCTAATACAGATAAGAGCGAATAAATAATACATATATATTCTGTTGTGCCCTTTCTCCTCTGTTATGTATAATTTAACATTTTGTGTTGCACACTTTTACGTTTACCGTATCTGAAAAAAGAACAATAAGGATTTATTTTAAAGAAACCTACTTTTTGCAACTTTTTGTTTTAAGTGGGCATTTTTCAGTGACAGTTGGAAATAAAGAAAATAACTGGAAACATGTGTAACTGTGTTATATCGTGATATCATTAACGTGATATAAATTATCGGTTCCCAACCGGGGGGTCCTGCCACCGCACCTTCAAGGAAATCCTGGGGGAAACCCTGTGTTATGTACTAGATTTCACTGTGGTTGTTATGAACTCCACATTGTGGTCCAGTCAGATCCTATGGCTTACATTGCCTAGACAGGACAATACAGAGCCAAAACAGGTATATGAAAACCTCACTGCAAACTGTTTATTTAATGCATTCGTATTACAAAGCGATTAGGATTTCGGCTCTTGCTCATGAATATTCATTCATGCAAACGTATCGCCTCTGATTGGCTAACAGCACTGCGACACCAGGAGTTTTAAAATATACAAGTTTTAAACTAAAGACATTTTTACACTACTGAACACATTTAATAACAGTCTTTGCAATGCAATATGTTACTTTATAACGTGCAATAATGCCCTGCTGAGAGCAGTTTAGCCATTAACCTAGTCTTAGAGTCTCTGTAAAACGAGAAATCCACCAGAGATCCTATGTAAACCTAAAGTTACACACAGAGGTGGGTAATCCAGGTCCTGAAAGTAAAAATTTACCTCTGGGTTTTGTTGGCTGAGCCACAGCAGAGCCGCCCAGGCAGTTGGAACAAAACCCTGGGGTGGATTTATACTTTTAACTAGTGTAAACAGAACTGTTCTAAAAATACACACCTACCTTTCTCACTGACTTCGCTGATGGTGTTCCATTGACACATTCTAGCCATTTGTTCCTTAGCTCTGAATTACTGGGCAAAGCATATAACAATAATGGGTTATTTGCACAAATAACACAGGAACGAACTGCCATGCTGTTCCTAGTCTGTGAGCGGTTGTGAGCCAAGGTGGGAGTGGCCATGAATACTAATTCAAGAGTTGGCATAGATACAGTGCTTTTCCTTTTTCCTTAACTAGCTACTGCAGACAATGAAGGTTGAGGAAGAGTTTCATGTGCAGTATGCATATACAACTCAGAGAGACCTATTGTGTTTCACAAAGAACAAGAAAAAAATGATTTTACAGAAGGACACCTTTAAGATGCATTAGAAATATATAATTTTAAAAATATACCATATCCTGGGCTCATTCTTGTTTATTGCACACAGGAAAGCATTCACATAGTGTGCAGAACTCCCCCCAAGAACCTGCTTTGCTTGCTTGCCCAGAAAATGAGTGACACTAATAGCTCTATAATAATATCAGTGAACATAGAACTGCATGATGTAACATGAATGTTGGACTCATTTGTTGTATTTTATTTTTTATTTTATTTTACCTTTATTTTTACAGCACAATCAATCTTTTCCCTGTAGAATTAAACAGATAGTTTTGTGTGCAAAAATATATTGTTTTGTTTTTCATCTCATTCAAAAAGCTCTCTGATCTAATACACTTACTGACAGTGCTGTATAAATAAGTGTACATAAACTGTGGTTGGCTATGTGTACCACATTAAATTAAGGGCTTTGTGACATTTCTGACTGGAGAGAAGTTAATAGATGTGAGAGCACTTAACACAAGGAACTGTTTGTGAACTTTGTGTTACAGCATGCAAATAAACATTTTTTTTTCTGTTTGTCAGTCTCTCTTTCTGGTCTCTTCGCTGAATTTCCCTCCTCCTCTCAAGGCTCTGTACAACTCTGTGCCTGTCTCTCGTTTCTGACACAGCACTCTCTATTGCAACAATCTCTCCATTTTTTTCTTCTCTCTCTTTTCTTTTTGCCTCATACGATCTAATGGTGTTTCTAGAGTTGTTATGTCAAATACATTTGCCATATGGTTGAATATATGTAAAAGGATGGACACTTTTTTTACAACACAGTTAACATGTACTGAAATTAAAATATACATTGGTTTGCAAAATATTCATATCACTTTTTTCCACATTTTGTCACCTTACAACCACAAATTTAAAGGTTTAATTGCTTCGTTTTTTCATTAAGTGAATTAAGTGTTTTTGTGGAAAAAAGTGCTCCAATGATCCGGTATAACAGTACTTTAGTCCTGTGGAGGAGTGGGGGGAGTTCTTGCTTATGAATACTAGGGTTTATCTTAATATTTTGACATACTAAGTCATTATTTTGAGATACTATCTCAATATTTTGACATACTAAGTCATTATTTTGAGATACTAAGTCATTCTGAGAAACTATCTCAATATTTTGACATACTAAGTCATCAAAATAATGACTTACTAGCTCAAAATATAGAGATAGTATCTCAAAATAACGACTTCCTGTTAAGGTACGAAACAGTATGTGTTATCCTCGCTTGCTTTTGATAAACCACATAGACTCTTTGTTCCTTTTGTTCTTTTGTGGCTTGATTCTAGTGGCCTCTACAAGAAGCCTAGAAGTGTTAAACTGTAATTTGCATATGTTCTCTTCTGTGTGATATGAGATGAGGCACATTGTACAGTGTGATCTTATCATCTTATCATTTTCCACCTCTCTACTTGTTGATCTGTAGATCAAGAAGGTACTTCCCCTTCTTGCTGACTGCACATATGCTATAAAAGACTATGCCTGTACCTGAATAAACTCATATTGTTAAAGGAAGCAACTGCGTGTGTGTGTGATCCTTTCAATCTCCCTCGAGGTTAAATTAGGGTGTGGCAGAAAGGGTGAAGGGCAACCAAATATCGAAATAGCAGTTTACTTAATAATAATACAAAAAAATGTGCTGGATTATTTTTATTTTTTTAGGTATCTGGAATGGGCTTCCATATGAATCAAGCCGCATACAAGGTTATCCTGAAAGAAAACTTGCTTCCTTCTGCTCTGGCAATATTTCCCAACTCTAAGGACTGTTTTTTCAGCAGGACAATGCTTAATATGTAACAGCAAGATCAATTAAGGTGTGGATTAATGACCACAAGATCAAGACAGTGTCATGACCAGCCCAATCTCCAGACCTGAACACCATGGTAAAACCTATGGAATTTAATCAAGAGGAAGATGGATGGTCACAAGCCAACAAACAAAGCTGAACTGCTTAAATTTTTGTGCCAGGAGTGGCCTAAGGTCAGCCAAAAGCAGTGTATAAGACTGGTGGAGAGCATGACGAGACACAGGAAAGCTGTAATAAAAAATCTGGGTTATTCTACCAATTATTAATTCTGAACTCTTCTGTAGATAAAACTTTAGTATTGTTGTTTCTAAATGAACATAAGAAACGGATTGTTTTTATCTAATAGTTTCTTCCAGAAGAGCTGTTCACCAATCCACACAGGTGAGTATCACTGAAACCAGTGTGCTTCTGGCAGCCTGCCTACCACAACAACACATGGCTGTTATGATTTCCTGCGTTTGACAGGAAGGCCAAGTTTGGTCTGAGCTTTAGGGAAAGTATTCAGAACGAATAGTTTCTCACTACTAAGAAGGAAGGTGCTTACCCAGGAAACTAACAGACAGCACACAGAGAGAGTTAAAAAAAGTAATTTATTTGCAGAAAATGAGAAATGGCTGAAATAACAAAAAAAGATGCAGAGCTTTTAGACTTCAAATTATGCAAAGAAAACAAGTTTATGTTCATAACGTTTTAAGAGTTCAGTAATCAATATTTGGTGGAATAACCCTGGTTTTTAATCACAGTTTTCATGCATCTTGGCATGTTCTCCTCCACCAGTCTTATACACTGCTTTTTGGTTAAATATTTTATCACTTCTGATGCAAATATTCAAGCAGTTCAGCTTGGTTTGATGGCTTGTGATCATCCATCTTCCTCTTGATTATATTCCAGAGGTTTTCAATTTGTTAACATCAAGGAAATTCATAATTTGTTCATTGTCAAACTAATTTAGCCACGTCCACACATAATGTTTAGCTACATTAATTGATTCATCATATCCTGTTTTTTATCAGCCAGCTCCACTTATTAAAACACAGTGAGTGTGTGTATCCTGCTGTGAGGATATTTACTCTCCCTCACACCTGAAAACAGTCTGAAAACATGGACAAGATTTAAGTAATTTAGTCCCAGTTACTTGAAACCCAAAATATCCTCTCACTATCAGTTCTCGAGCACAGGGAATGTTTAACAGGATTTAATGTGTTGCTTTGAGTCACCCACGGTGATGATTCAGCCCCCACTCACACACACAAATAAATCGGGAAATTAAGCAACTCGTCGTCATGATTTGACGTATCATTTAAGGAAGACCTGGGAATCTGCCAACTGTGAGAGAGGGGGACCAACATATCTGAACTGTGTTCACTTTTTAAATAAGAAGAAGCTTTATTAAAAAAACATAATTATTATTTAAAGTACGTGTGTTTTATAAATGATAGTGAAATATTTGAACAGAAAGCCGTTTTGTTTGTGAGTTATGTGTGGTTCTGTGGTATCAACCCCCCCTATAAAATGCAGCTGCCCAGCCTTTATGAACACTGCTCTTCATGACCGGGAATAGTTTGCTCTAATTTTTCGATCCTGTCTTTGTCTCGTCTTTAACTATTTCAATCAACTAATTAAAAAGCGGTGAGTGTTTTAAACAGTTATTTTATTGTATCTATTTTATTTGTACTCTTGGTGTTTAAACTCGTATTCTGTTTGCCTGATTGTCGCTGATTTGTACTGAACTGACCCTGGTTTGGTCAGTTAGCAACAGACACGGAAGAAAATGTCGGAGTACTGGATAAACAAAGCTGGACCTGTATGTTCGGTTTAAACTGGGTGTTTTTCCTTTAAACGGGGGGTTTGTTGGATTTTCGGTTGGGGGATTTTATTACTGGAGTTAGTCAGTCTTGTGTTCTCATACTTTTTAGTTCTGTTTCCCCCTTAGCCTTAGCTGTGTTAGCTAAGTGCTAAGCGGCTAAGTGGCGTGTTGGCTTGGTACTTTGGCTAAGTCGTTAGCATTAGCGGGGCTAACTGTGCTATTGTTTTCAGAGTTACGTGGCGGATGTTGTTTAGTAGCTAAGCTAACTGGATAACTAACTAACCTAATGGCTAAATGTGTCTGTCTGGTAAAACTATACTGAGATGGCTAGGTTAACTAGTCGGTAACTTTGCTAAATAACCAACTTGTATCTGACTGTTCTGATTAACCTGTTAGCTAGCTAGCTAATTATCCCGCAACGTGCCCCAGTAGAGCCGGTGTTCCGTCGATTTGTGTTTCCTATTGATATGTGCAGCTTATCGGCTCTGCGCATGCGCCAAACCACAATTTCAAAAAGCTTATGTTCATTTTTTTTTTTTTTAACCCCCTCCCTCCCCCCGCCTCTGATCTATATAGTTAAGAGTTAACAGTTATTTACCGTAGTCTTGGCAACAAAAGTGTAGTTCATTTTCAAATAAAATTTTAATAGAAGTTTATCAGATCAGTTAATTAAGCATTTACCCTGAACGATATAATTTAAGACTTCCTGCCTATAGTTCTACTAGGAGTATTTGCTCATGATTACTTAGTCGTGGTTACCTGGCTTTAAATAGCTAGCTAGTAAACTTTTTAACTTACCTGTAAATGTAACTTACACACTGGCTGCGCGTTTGGACAAAGTAGCACAAATCGACACATCACCTGGACTGGCTAACGTAGCTAGCTAGGTTAGCTAACCCAACTATCTGGCAAACTCGTTAGGTTTGAGCAACTCTCTAGACTCTAGCCTACTTATTGTGTCTAAACAGCTATGACATACAAATTGCTATTGATGCTTTTGGCTGGAAGTTAACCTGCTCTTTTATTTATTACAGAGTGTCTTTTATGAGTAATCAAAAGCAGCAGAAGCCGACGCTAACAGGCCAGCGCTTCAAAACTAGAAAAAGAGGTAACTATCCTTTGTGTGTGTTGAGTAGCTATTTAATCACTGAAACTGTTCTATTCCTCTCTGCAGTATTTGTTGCTAATTGTGTATTCCACTAAGTACTGTAGTTAGTTATATTCTATACTTCAGTAACTGCTGTCGCCATGTATGACCAGACATGTATAAAGTAATAGAGCTCTTGTTCTTTTAGTCTGGGTCTCTATCATAAAAAGAGACTTAAGTAGAAGATTAATTGTTAAGCACTACTCTTAATTGGAAGGAATAAATTCAACATGTTTTCTTATGTGAGTATTGCACATAGTTTATTTTAAAATGTACTACTCAAGTAATAAAAGTAAAAGTACAGTACTGTTTAGTTATTTCAGAAAGCAGTGTAAAGTTCTAAATGAAAGGCAGAACAGGAGCAGTGAGGTTTTCTTATAAGATCTCATAAGTGGTGAGCACCACATACTAAGCGCACATAACTGTAGCACAGAGCGTAGCAGTCTAAAGTCATGTACAGACCAGTGAATATACTCTGATGCTTATTTTATTTACGTAAAAAAGTACCATGTCCTTTCATTGGCTCCATATAATTGTAGTGATGCAGCGCATGAAAGTTAACGCAAAAAATAAATGCATCGTGAATGTGGTGAAGTAGGCGAAAGAGAGAATTCCAGTTGATAAATACAACATTTAAGTATTTTAAATACAGTAGTGAAGTAGTTCTACTGCACTACCATACATATGTATGACCAAAGTTATAGTATGTTATCTCTGTACCATATCCTCACTGCACATTTTAGATTATACTGCACTGTCTTGTCTTAAATTCTCAAGTCTGCTGTGTTTATTGTAGTGTTCTAGTTTTATTTTGCACAATTGTTGCATGCTTGCTCTGTCTATTTTATTGTTTATTTTGCACCATAGTTCCAGAAGAACATGATTTTGTTGCACTGTGTACATGTAGTCAAATGGAATGACTTAGCAACTTGACTACTTACTGAATGGTAGCTGATTTTGTTTGTCCTGGTTTCTTAAATCTTTCTCTTCCAGATGAAAAGGAGAGGTTTGACCCTGCACAGTTTCAAGAAAGTATTGTACAAGGACTGAACCAATCTGGCACTGATTTGGAGGCTGTTGCAAAGTTCCTTGACTCCTCGGGGGCCAAGCTTGACTACCGTCGCTATGCAGAGACCCTCTTCGACATCCTGGTGGCCGGTGGAATGTTGGGTAAGTGCATTTTAGATGGTTAACTACATTTTCTAATGGTGTATGTAGGTGACTTGCTTTAAATAACTGTTTTTCTATTTTCTAGCCCCAGGTGGTACCTTGGCTGATGACGTGACCCGAACTGAGTTCTGCCTCTTCACTGCTCAAGAGGACCTAGAGACTATGCAAGCATATGCTCAGGTAATGCCCTATGTGTGTAGAATCAGCTTTGTAGGATCATAATGAAGTGTTCCATTGTGTTCAAAACTGTCAAATTAATCACCCCCATCCCCCCCCCCCCCCCCCCCCCCCCCTTAACAAACAAACAATAGAACATTTAAATTCTTAAATCTAGGTTACAGTAATTGGGTAAATACAGATTACATTAATTAGGTTTTTGGAACTTGTTAGTTGCGTTAATCCTTTTATTTCATGCAAGGATGCAGTTTAATTTCTGGTGTTTATGTACTTTAGTCCAAATGACACAAGCTTTCTGAACTGGAGGGGCACCAAACACCAAAGTAGATCAGCAAATCTTTGCATGATTATGGACTGTTCTTGTTTTGTATATTTACTTCTATTGAGCTCTCCAAGTGCTAACCTACTTCAGGTTAATGTCAGATGTGTGTGTTTATATGCCTTTCTATGTGGAGGATGTGTTGATGAAACATGGCGTAGAAGTCTACAGTTCTGTTTGCTAAAGGCAAACTTTTTAGTGTTGAGTGTTTTGCTTGTATGTGAATGTCCTTTAGTCAGTTGGTTAAAATAGAATTGTATATTTTTGTCTTGTAGGTTTTTAACAAGCTAATCAGGCGATACAAGTACCTGGAGAAAGGTTTTGAAGAGGAGATTAAGAAGGTATCTACAATTTCTGATTTCCTGAACTGTTTTTATTGTGGCTGAATAATTGAGTACACACATTGTCCTGTGTATGTTGTCTAACCTGTCTTGTGCCTTTCCAGCTGCTGCTGTTTTTAAAAGGGTTCACCGAGTCAGAGCGCAACAAGCTTGCCATGTTGGCTGGCATCCTGTTGGCTAATGGGAACGTATCTGCTTCAATCCTAAGCAGTCTCTATAATGAGAACCTTGTTAAAGAAGGTAAGATAAGTCAGGTACACTTGGGTTTGTTTATTTATTTACACAAGCGAGCTAAGTAATGCAAGAGGCACTATCTCAAATCTTGTCTTTCAGGTGTTTCTGCTGCCTTTGCTGTGAAGCTGTTTAAATCCTGGATCAATGAGAAGGACATCAACTCAGTGGCTGCCAGTCTTCGTAAGGTTGGAATGGACAGCAGGCTGATGGTGAGTTACATACATGGTATTGTGATTTTTTAAAAGTGGTGTCTGAAGGTTGTGAAATTAGTCATACCAATGAAGAGCTGAAGGGAGGGGCTGTTTGTATTTCCTGTGTAGAAAACTTCCTTGACTACAAGTTAGTGCTAGCTTTTTTTTTTTTTTTTGTCAAGTCAGTTTTGTCCACTTTGCAGTTGTGGGCTGTTTAGTCTTATGCTCTTCTTAGGACTTTTGCACCCAAACTTTGGCTTCTACAGAGTCTCATCAGCATACTTGTTTCTGGTTTTAGGAGCTATTTCCAGCCAACAAGCGAAGCTGTGATCACTTCTCAAAATACTTCACTGATGCAGGGCTCAAGGAACTTTCAGATTTTGCACGTAATCAGCAGTCCATTGGAGCTCGCAAGGAGCTTCAAAAGGAACTCCAAGAGCAAATGTCTCGTGGAGATTCCTTTAAGGAGGTACAGACTTGTCATCTGCTTCAATAAATGGCAGGTCAACACTTGGTGAAACTTATTTTTAATCAAATTCTTATGCTTAATTTCCGGTATAGATTGTTCCTTATGTCAGGGAAGAGATGAAGAAATCTGACATCTCTGAGCAAACTATGATTGGCCTTGTCTGGGCCAGTGTGATGAGTTCAGTGGAATGGAACAAGAAAGAAGAGCTGGTCACTGAACAAGCCATTAAACTCTTGAAGGTAAGACATTTGGTAAACAAGCAATTCATGTAATTCAGTTTATTTAAGAGTCCATTATTGGAAACTTTGTAAGCACTTACAAGCACTTCCTTACTAAAGTTGTTTAGATTCCAATCTGGACTGAAGCTGGTATATTTGCCCCCCATGTTTAACCTTTACTGAACAACTGAGTGACTGACTTATTACTGATGTAGCATTTAAGGTTCTCTTGTTTCTGATGTGAATGTTTACTAATGTGTAGCTTCTCTTCATCCAATAGCAATACAGCCCTCTTCTAAAAGCATTCACCTCCCAGGGCTCATCAGAACTCACACTACTGCTAAAGATTCAGGAGTACTGCTATGACAACATCCACTTCATGAAGGCCTTCCAAAAGATTGTGGTGCTACTGTATAAAGGTACGGTTTCACTTTTAATATTAAACTGCACAACGTGTTGTGTTTACTGGAAGCATTTTCACATCTAATTCTTTCAAAATTAACAGCGGATGTCCTGAGTGAAGAGGTTATTCTGAAGTGGTACACTGATGCTCACTCAACCAAAGGAAAAAGTGTTTTCCTGGAGCAGATGAAGAAATTTGTGGAGTGGCTCAAAAATGCTGAAGAGGGTAAGTTAAGGTTAATTTGGGCTACATGTTCATCAAAGTCACTGATGTGGGAAAGTTTTCAATGCAGATTCTAATTGAATTGGAATTTTGATCTCTTCTAGAGTCTGAATCAGATGAGGAAGAAGCTGACTGAGCACCTCCAAGTCTGGACCTGCCATTTCTAAAAAAAAGTTGCAGTGAAAGCTGCAGAATGTTTTATTACTGATGTGCTTGTGTCTTGTGCCCCAGCCCTTTTTTTTCCCCCACTTACGTTCTTAAACATAAGACCCAGATGTAATTAAAGGGCTTAAACATGTTTGTTTTTGTTTTTTTTTTAACAATAAATCTCATTTGGCAGTTTTTTTTTTTTCTCTGATCCACATTTTAAGCTTTGAGAAATCATGCTTGTTTGCTCCCTAGTGTGGACCAGGCTTAATTTGTGAACAGAAGCTAAGCCCAGAGTTTACAAGAGTGACTCATGAATTGTACATTCCCTGATTTACCTGCATTTTTTGCTGTATGAATGGTGTTGGTTTATTGGAGAATGTATGTCTGGTTTACAATGGATCCATGTTTGTTCATTTTCTAAAATAAACTTGTCTGTGGAAGTACATTTTAACTTTTTGGAACTGTTCACTACTCTCAGTAATGTGACTAGAAATGGCACTGGTTTAACAGACAATTTTTACTTCTACACAAGCATAAGTGCAGTTTGCGACTGTTGTACAGTAAAAAGTTTGATCTGTGTATGATAACAGGGCTGAGCAGCATTTGGAGTTCAGTGACTGCAACTCGCTTTGGTAGTTGGGGGAGGGTGATTTTGACTACTAAGCTGGGCGGTTCCTCTAAACCGCAGCACTGCAGGGCAGTTCCCTTTGATGAAACTTAAACTACTGGAATGAGTGATCACACAGCACTGGCTTGTCTTTTTGTAATTTGAGTAAATCATGCAGAGGGGAATCTGGATGTGATGTGTTCTTCTGGGATCATTTAGATTAATTCTATTAAGTCAAATCTTTGAAGAGCAATGAACAAAAATCAGTTCTACTCCAGTCTGTGCTCACCTTGAGCACTGTAAGACCCCTTCCTAGGGCAAACAAGCCAATGCCTTCTGTGTAGCTAGAGACCGCACGGATACAGCTAAATGCATGCTTTGCCATGGGTTGTAGTACAAACCATACACAGCTTTTAGTAAATGGTGTATGATCAACCTATTTACAACCTTTCTACAGTGTTAACCAACTCAGAGCCTGCCTAATGTGAAACTGGTCTGATTCACAGATAACTGCTTGTTTTTGCAATGGCAGAAACGATGAAATTAGGCATGGGATTTTGCTGTTCTATATGGGCCTACCGACTGCTAAAACTTAGCCTTTGTTTCAAAATTAATTTATAACCCTGTTTAATAAAAGTTAAGAATCCTTGGAGCCCACAAGATTAAGTGCATGAAACTGTCAGTAGGTTGTGCGTCTGTATTTTTAGAAACAGGAACATAACGTGCTAAAGCTGTGACAGGAAGTGTGTTAAATCTAAGAGAATGGCAGCCTGACATAAAGCAATAAGATTATATCTGACCCTAAGCTTAACTGTAGTGTAGAAGTGTTTGCCCCCTTCATGAGTTCTTATTTTTCTTGCATGTTATTTTTATGTTTTAGATTATCGACCAAATTTAAGGGAGAAAAAAAAACTATATGGCCCTGTGTAAAAAGTGTTTGCCTCCTAAACCTAATAACTGGTTTGATCACCCTTAGCAGCAACAAATGAAATCAAGTGTTTGTGGTAACTTGCAATGAGTCTTTACAGGTTTTCCAGCATGAACAGCCTTTTTAAGGTCATGCCGCAACATCTCAGTAGGATTCAGGTCAGGACTTTGGCTAGACCACTCCAAAACCTTGACATTATTTTTCTTTAGCTATTCAGAGGTGGACTTGCTGGTGTGTTTTGGATCATTGTCCTTCTGCAGAACCCAAGTTTGTTTCAGCTTAAGGTCACGAACAGATGGTTGGACATTCTCCTTCAGGATCTTTTGGTAGACAGCAGAATTCACAGTTCCATTTATCACATCAAGTCTTCCAGGCCCTGACGCAGCAAAACAGCCCCAGACCATCACACTACCACCACCATGTTTTACTGTAGGTATGATGTTCTCATATGTAATGGAACACACCTTCCAAAAAGGTCAACATTTGTGTCCTCAGTACACAGAATATTTTCCCAAAAGTCTTGGGGATCATCAAGGTGTTTTCCGGCAAAAATGAGACGAGCATTTATGTTCTTCTTGCTTTGGTTCTTACTTGCTTCTTCCTCTTGGCTTTTGTATTTTCTCTCTGCCATGTAGGCCATTTTCCCCCAGTTTATTTCTTATATAGTCATGAATGCTGACCTTAATTGAGGCAAGTGAAGCCTGCAGTTTTTTTAATATTCTTGTGGGTTTTTTTTTTGACCTCCTGGATGAGTTGTTGCTGAGCTCTTGGGGTAATTTTGTTCGATCTGCCACTCCTAGGAAGGTTTCCCACTGTTTCACATTTTTATCCATTTGTGGATAATGACTCTCACTGTAATTTTCATAAGCCCCAAAACCTTTGATACAGTTTCATAATCTTTTTCAGACTGATCCTAATTACTTTCTTTCTTATTTTTTTTCTGAATTTCTTTGGATATTGACATGATGTTTAGCTTTTGAGTATCCTTTGGGCTACTTCGCTTTGTCAGGCAGGTCCTATTTAACTGATTTATTGACTGAGAACACCTGTGGCAGTGATCAGGTCTGGGTGTGTCCAGAGAAATTGAACTCAGATGTGATAAACCACAGTTATGTTATGTTTTAACTGAGAGGGCACATGTTTTAACACTTTTTACACAGTGCCATGTAGGTTTGGATTTTTTTTTTCTGCCATAATAATAAGAACTTTAATTTAAAAACTGCATTTTGTGTTTGTGTGTTGTATTTGACTAATATTTCAATTTGTTTGATTATCTGAAAGATTTGAGAGTGACAAACATGCAAACAAAATAAAAGATGGTGAAGTGGCAAACACTTTTTCACACCACTGTACAATATCAAACATTGTTTTCTCACTTTAAGTTTCACACATAAAGGTGGCCTAACCACCTCAGAGCGATGAAACAGGCTCTTTTGCTCCTAAAGTCTAGCCCAGTGTTACATCTTGCAAGCATACATGACATAAATAGAAAAGAGGAAGCAAATGGAGAAGAATAAAGTACAACGTATTAAAACACAACAGAGAAAACAAGTTAATTACAATTACATGAATTAAATTCATCGACAATTTAGCTTTTAATTTAACACAAACCATATCACATGACATCAAAGCAAAATGTACTTTCTTGTGAACATTTAAATATGTACAAAGATGGACTGAACATTAAAATACATTAAGTTAAAGGTAAAACTTTTAAGTTCAATAGTTTAAGTCGGATCAGGCAACAATGCTCTATGTAAAAGCAGAGTTTGAGCACTTTAAAATAAGCCCAGATCTTAATTAGCTTGCTAGTGACTCATTTTAACTGCCTAGGGACTCCAAAAATTAAAACAAGAAAAATCAGGCAAGCCTAGTTTAGCCAGACTGCCAATGGCACTTAGACAGTGGGGAAGTTGGACCAAAATATTTGTTCCTTATTTCGAAAAAATAAACTGGTTTAAAATGTGGCATTTCATGTTACCCTGTCTGGTACAGGACTCAAGCTTGCCCTCAGAGCCACATATTTACATAAAGAGTACCAAACATGAGTTTTTAGTGCCCCAGGACCAGCGAACATGAACTGGGAACAGGTCCACAATTGTTTCAATTTCTGTGTTTTCAGAACACAAAAACATCAGCATCACAAATAGCACTTCTATGGCCATGACTGAATGTCCTTTGAATGACCTTTGAACTTTAAACAAGGACTTGAATTATGACTGAGCAACATTATACATATCTTGTTGCCAGTTACCGAACATTCTTGCACAACTGTTATAAATAAATGTACAGAAATTATGTGGTGTTGGATGAGGCCAGCAGCCACTGTGCTGACACCACAGTAGCAGTGTTGGATGAGGCTGGTAGCCGGTGTGATTACGGCAAAGTATCATTTTTGGAAGAGGCCAGCATGAAGCGTGCTAATGCTACTGCAGCAATGTGGGACGTGCCTGGTAGTTGGTGTGCCAGTGCCATTGTAGCCATGTTGAGCAGGTCTATGGACCTTGAATTAGCAAGTCCAGAAAGGAGACACAACTTCAGATAACCTAACATTATCTTCTCTTGGCAGAATACTTGTTGGCTTTGTAGTAAGATATAGTCCTCAGTTCTTGTCTGTAGAAGAAAATCTCACTTCTAGGTTAAGAGCCAGTCCTTGCCCATGTGCATTTTAACAAAAGGTGTCAGAAAGGAAAATTGCCATTTTTAGGCTGGATTGACTAGCAGCAGTATAAACTGATGCCTACAAAAGCAACAGAGACCTATAAAAATATAGCAAAGTGTTTTAAGGTAACTATTTTCTCATCAATACATGCATAAAAAATATATATTTTAAAGTATTTTAAAAAGTTTTTTTTAAAAGAAAGAATGTCTGAATTGTCTAAATCAGGTGTGTTGTGAGAAGAGAAAGCCAAACAGCCATTTCAGTAGCCGGCAAACAGTATATGGATTTCAAGTAAACATCTTTCTTTTGGGCTCCAAAGTTACTTTATCAGTTTATGTGGCACTGTTCTTCTGACCAGCATCCCTTGCTGCAAAAAAAAAAATAAAAAATGACGTTAAACTAAAAAACGTGCTATTTTAAGTAGAATATAAAAAAAGGAATTTAGCTAAGTGCTACTCACTTGTCAATTCTTTTGGTTTCCATGCCAGGTTTTCAAACTGGGCTATTGTCCCCTCAACTCCACTTGCAGCTACAAAGAATGAAAGATATATAAATAAAAATATTTACAACAGCCTCTGGTTTTACTTACAAAAATGGTTTAAAAGCAGTGCAATTAAAATGTAATGATGATATAAAATATGTATGTTGTCAAAGCAGTACTGTTGATATTTTTGATAGTATTATGTAAACCAACATTTGCCAGCATTTCAAAGACTTCCAACCTGCCTCCAGTCAAAGACATGAATCCCTATATATTCTTTTAGGGTTTTTCCTGTGATTATCTGCAGTAATACCACAGGTTGTTTTGAAACTGCTATGTGATTGGCTGAGAGGCATTCAATGAGTGCCAATAGCTTTCATAATGGCAGTCAGAAACGATCTTTGGATCAGTCTGCAATACTAGCTGTACACTACCAACAGTCATGAAGCCATTCAATAAGCTACGAGTAATAGCCACAAGCTATATGCCTATCGAACATGAACTTATATCGTCGCTGTCAAATGAAAAACATTTATCTCCAAAACAGCAACTTTTAATGGAAGTCAATGTAAAAAGAGTTTATTCCAGGTAATTTTGAAGAGTTTCTATTGGTCCGTTCATCAAGAATTTTTTTGCACAGTGTAAGGGACAGTTTGTCTGTTCAAATTATGTAGTAAACTAAAAATCGACAAAAATGGAGATGTGTTTTTCATTGGACAGGGACGATATGAACTTATATTGTGTTCTAATAACCAAGCCAAATAAGCAAGCAGCAAACATTTCCAATGCCAGCATCTACTATAGCAGCTGTACAGTGACAATGCAGCATCTTAAGTGCTGCGCTGATGTTCCGCCTCAACAAAACCATTTCTTAATTCCCTGGAAATCTAAGAAATCGCAACAATATAAGAGCTATTAAGTTGTGTTGTACTGTTGGTACTGGCACAGGTGTGCAAATCGACTGCAAAACACCCAGGCTAAAAGCCATGTTCCGAAGCCTAGGCTGCAGCCAAGGACTACAGGACTACAAACACTACTGCTTCCTCCCACATTGCTACTTTGATGCTGGCTACCAAACTGCTATTGAGTTTGTAAAGTCAATCAGCAGACCTCAACTTTATTACACCCTCCCACTGAACTGTTTTGTGGCCCCCATGTTTGGTTAGTTACCCATGCTGCTAAAACCAAGCCCAGTCCAGTTTTTTAAGCATTCCGTGCCGAACAGCGTATGTGTGAAAAAGTCATCGGAAACACTTCCTGCTCAGAACTATCCGTCACTGCAGTGAAAAACTGGCCAAAGTGTTACTTTGCTTTACATTAGAACAGAAGACAATATTTCTAAATATTCATAAAATAAAATGATTTTTAAAAATAAAATAAAATTGAAATTGCTAAGAGGCAAACACAGATTAAGACACCACAATGAGCTATACACAAAAGCAAATAAAATAAAAAAGCCAGGATACCTGCGGCAGGAAAGCACAATGAAGACACAGTGCTGCTCAGCAAGCTGGAGAATGAGCTGCAGGTGCGAGTGCTGCTGAAGACAGCGGAAGCTTGAGGCTGGAAAAAGCCTCAACTTGGGCAGAAGATGCCAGGCTAGTAAGCTACCTAACGTTAGCTAGATAGCTAAAGCAAAGTGTTGGTCTGTCAAGTTGTGCAGTCAGGGTGGAGTTTGCTATCGGATGCTTCAGGCAACAAGCCTGAACTTTCTTACTAATAAGACTTACTAATCTAAAAACACTGGTACAATAATCTGACAGTTTTGAGCTCTTTTCAAATTAAAAAAGTTTTTTCTGCAATAGTTTTCGTTTAAATCATCCTGAAATCATCTGAAAAAAAGGCTGCATTTAATATTTATAGGTGACACCTTTTTACACATGAAATCCCAAATTTTCATGTTTTCTTATGCCTGGATTTAAAAATAAAATTGTATTGTATTGTACTGAGAAGTAGGACATACTGCCTCTGTAGCTCAACAAAAAAATAAATAAGAATAATAAGCCTATTTTGCACTCAGTTCCAAAACTCAAATTTTTATTAGAATTTTTACAGCATATTTCAAAGTTTGAGCTAAACTTTCCCAAATTCTTGGCATATGGGGTTTTGATTCATCTTTCTTGTCAACATTCAGGAGTCTTGATATGTTAGATATCATCTCATCTCCACCACTGCCTAAATAATTTATTTCACAGGAACTGAAAAATAGATATGCTACCTACAAAAATATATAGTTATGCCTCAAACCTGAAATGTTATTATGGCTAAATAAATCTTTTATGTTAACTGTCAAAAGAACATTAGGGAAAAAAATATTGAGTTTGTTAACTGCAAATGCAGATTACCACCCAAAAGTTTTCTATAAACATTTTTGAGATACTTAATAAAATTATTTTTTTTGCCTGAAAACTTTGTCCTGTGTTTTATTATCATCATAAACATGATTAGTTTAAGAAAAACGTACAAAATAATTAAATAATCATGAAAATTCAAGTTTTCATTCAAATTTGCATATTGTTGATGCATTTACTTAATACATTATGATACATTGCTCTCCCTACACAAAAGTAGATGTTAGTAGTAAAAAGTATCAGTATTGGTATCGGTATCGGCAATACTGGATTTACTTGGTATTGGATCGATACCAAACTTCAAACTGCAGTATCGCACAGCCCTACTAGGCAGTCAACTTGCTCAGAGGAAAGCACTGGATGTCCAGCTCTGATATATAAGTCAACAGATGCCTGTGCCAGCCAGCATTACAACATGAGTGATGTGGGGAGAGCGCGCTATATACTGCTAAGGCTATGTTTTCAGAACATTAGAAAGTTGGCCATAATTTACCACCAGATTTAAGAGTCAGCTGACAGTTTCTAATTATATTAATTATAAACTCTCTCAATAATATTGCTTTAATCCGGGTCTAATATCTTGTAAAAATTGGAGTCTCTGCAACTTTGCAACACAGTGTCACAAAGTTATGACCGAAAAAAATTGCAGGATTTTCCAAGCTTATCTTTTTTTTTATTTGATTAACTACAGATACTGTAATTTGACCAAGGGTGCCCAAACGTTCTCATACAATGATGTGTAGAGTACTGTACAGTTCTATACACAAAATCAAACAGAAAAAAGGTTGATTTACAGAATCTCACATTTTTTCACATTAAATTATTTTAAACATAATTCAAAGTTTCAGAATTGTGTACTGTAGAAGAAAGTACATCACAAACAAAATGATTACATAGAACAGTAAAAATCACGAAATCAATTTAAATTATGTACATCAACAGTAGGAATAAAAAATATATATATTAAATACAATCCAAAGTAAAAGTGTATATAAGGAACACATACAATGCATACAAGAAAGGTTCAGCACACATATGATACTATTTGGTACATATACCAGAGAATAAAAAGGCTTTTAAAAAGAAAAGAAAAAATGCTAAACTATCCTACTTGTCTTAAAATAATCAGCAAAACTGGGGCAGTACATCAATCACACAACACTGACGAGTAACCTTTACTTCACAGTAATTATTCCTGATTTATGTGGAGTAATGAATATAATTTAATTTTGGGCAGAGTTGGAAAAAGTACTGAAAAACTGTAATTAAGTAAAAGTACCTTTACTTTGCTAAAATTCTACTCAAGTAAAAGTAAAAGTACCCATCTGAAAATCTACTCGAGTAAAAGTAAAAATTTACTCAATTTAAAATTTACTTTGAGTAAAAGTTACATAGTTACTTTTATTTATTTGATGTAAAAAAGTAAAAATCATGAATTAAAAAGTTTTTAATGAATTATTATTCCAAATAATAAGTTGGACCTTTCAGGCAGTATTTGTTCAGACCACCCCTTAAAACATTTTCAAGAACAAGTGGCATATGTTTCTATGATCCATTTTTTTCTGTACTGTTAATAGGTCATGTATGTGACTAAACTGTATTTTTTATAGTTTTACTAGCAAATTGTATCCTGTCAGTCAGTGATTGATCAATAAAAATGAACTGTCCCAATTCATCTGATCTACACTATAGTGCCAATAGCATTCACTCACCCATCCAAATTACTTTATTCAGGTGTTTTAAGTCACATTCACAAGCACAGACGTATCACACCAATCACATAGGCATGCAGACTGCCTCTACAAACTTTAGTAAAAGAATGCATCACTCTCAGGAGCTCAGTGAATTCCAGCGTGGTACTGTGAAAGGATGTTACTTACTTCTAAATTTTCCACAATCAACTGTCAGTGCAATCATAACAACTGAAAGCGACTGGGAGTGATTGTCTTCAGAATTAATTGCTACAGTGTAAAGTATGTCACCACTGGACTCTAGAGCAGTGGAGACACGGTCCCTGAAGTGATAAATCACGCTTCTCCATCTGGCAATCTGATGAACGAGTCTTGGGTTTAGCTGTTGCAAAGAGAACGCTACTGACTGCATTCATTGTGCCATGTGTAAAGTTTGGTGGATGCGTGCAAAGGCAGATGAGCTAATACTTTTGGCAATATAGTGTATTAGTATTTGTTTTAGATTGAACAATCTAAAGAAAAGGCAAAGGAAAAATATGTGAAAAGCCTAAAAATATCACGAATCAGTATCTTCATTACCTGGACTATCTACTATAAGTGGTGTGTCTTCAGTTTGAATTTGACCTAAACAACACAGAAAAAAACAGGGAAAGAATTAAGTTTGTTATAAACTGCTCTTGTTGATCTATTACTGATCATAACCTAAAATCCCCTGTCTATTAATTTTCATCATTGTCTTCTAACTATTATCTATCTGTTTTTGTAATGAATTTTACTATAAAAAATATGCTGGTATTTTCTGTGGGGATGTTTTCTCTGTGTTTTTCTTCTGCTGGATTTCAGTTAGGTACGATCTGATATGCCCTTACATTTCTGAGCGGGCAGCATCAGAAATTTTAAGGAGAATTTAGCCTCAGTTCAACTGCATTATCATATAAATATGTATTTCCATATAACCATTGTAAATACTTTTTCTGTGGTATATCTTTAATAATAAGTATTTTTTAAATATTTAATACTAGTAGACAGGTGCATCAGTACTATGATACTGGCAACTTAATGTACAAACAATGGCTGTGACCAAAATGGCTCCCTCTTTACTATTTAGGGCACTATTGAATACATTGAGTAATTTTAAGGGGAACTATAAAATTCCACAATGCATCATGATTTAAAGTAAACATCGTTGCATACTATATGACCTAAATGTGTCCCAAAATGCATCACAAGTCTCACTACTAAGCAACAGACAGCCGAGCAAACGGAGCAGACGGCAAGCCATCAGGGTTGCCAGATTGGAAAATAGGTGTACAGATAAAACCAAGTTTAATGCAAAGAAAACCACTTAAATAAATAAAATCTTATCTTAAATATAATACCTTATCGTAAATATCACTAAATACCAAAAAACGACATTTAAAATTATTTTATCTGCATGTACGTATATACGTGTTTTTGTATTGTACGATAGAACAAACAAACCAATGCAACCAGAAAAGTAATTACAGCACATAAAAATAAACTCGCAATGATGGAAGTAAATCCTCATTATCATTTACATAATAACTAACACAAACACTGCTTATTCAAATTTCTATCAGCAGGTCTTGCTCTGTCTCTGCAAGGTTAGCTATGTACAACACTGACGAGTTTATTTTCCAAAGTCTCAACACTTAATAGTTTTGTACACCTGTCAAAGCACAGCGTTTCCTTAAGTCAATGTTTAGACACAACCCAACATTTGGCATAAAACCACCCAATCTGGCAACATTGCGAGCCGGTGTACGCTGTTAATTTCAGATGTTTCAGTGCTACTTATTGAAATACATAGTCTCTCCCTATACAGCGCAACACTAATGAAGGAGTAGGGAGCCATTTTGGTCACAGCCAATGAATCAATTATTATAAAGGAGTACACCAGGTGTATATGTTTTTCTGTTGTTTTAATTCAAATTACACACACAACCTGCTATGAACTCACAATACTACTTGTTCCACTGTACTTTAGTTCTCTTCTACAACATTCACTTTTACTGCAATATAATTTCTTTAACAACTGCTTTACCTTCAGCACTTTCTTCATTGCTTGTACCACTGACAGGTTCAGGCTCCTCATCATGTGGGGGATCTGCATCTGATAAAAGAAAAAATTGAGAACACCTTGTTTATTGTACTGAAATTAAATAATCATACAAATTCAAGTTTTCATTCAAATTTGCATATTGTTGATGCATTTACTTAATACATTATGATACATTGCTCTCCCTACACAAAAAGTAGATGTTAGTAGTAAAAAGTATCAGTATTGGTATCGGTATCGGCAATACTGGATTTACTTGGTATTGGATCGATACCAAACTTCAAACTGCAGTATCGCACAGCCCTACTAGGCAGTCAACTTGCTCAGAGGAAAGCACTGGATGTCCAGCTCTGATATATAAGTCAACAGATGCCTGTGCCAGCCAGCATTACAACATGAGTGATGTGGGGAGAGCGCGCTATATACTGCTAAGGCTATGTTTTCAGAACATTAGAAAGTTGGCCATAATTTACCACCAGATTTAAGAGTCAGCTGACAGTTTCTAATTATATTAATTATAAACTCTCTCAATAATATTGCTTTAATCCGCGTCTAATATCTTGTAAAAATTGGAGTCTCTGCAACTTTGCAACACAGTGTCACAAAGTTATGACCGAAAAAAATTGCAGGATTTTCCAAGCTTATTTTTTTTTTTATTTGATTAACTACAGATGCTGTAATTTGACCAAGGGTGCCCAAACGTTCTCATACAATGATGTGTAGAGTACTGTACAGTTCTATACACAAAATCAAACAGAAAAAAGGTTGATTTACAGAATCTCACATTTTTTCACATTAAATTATTTTAAACATAATTCAAAGTTTCAGAATTGTGTACTGTAGAAGAAAGTACATCACAAACAAAATGATTACATAGAACAGTAAAAATCACGAAATCAATTTAAATTATGTACATCAACAGTAGGAATAAAAAATATATATATTAAATACAATCCAAAGTAAAAGTGTATATAAGGAACACATACAATGCATACAAGAAAGGTTCAGCACACATATGATACTATTTGGTACATATACCAGAGAATAAAAAGGCTTTTAAAAAGAAAAGAAAAAATGCTAAACTATCCTACTTGTCTTAAAATAATCAGCAAAACTGGGGCAGTACATCAATCACACAACACTGACGAGTAACCTTTACTTCACAGTAATTATTCCTGATTTATGTGGAGTAATGAATATAATTTAATTTTGGGCAGAGTTGGAAAAAGTACTGAAAAACTGTAATTAAGTAAAAGTACCTTTACTTTGCTAAAATTCTACTCAAGTAAAAGTAAAAGTACCCATCTGAAAATCTACTCGAGTAAAAGTAAAAATTTACTCAATTTAAAATTTACTTTGAGTAAAAGTTACATAGTTACTTTTATTTATTTGATGTAAAAAAGTAAAAATCATGAATTAAAAAGTTTTTAATGAATTATTATTCCAAATAATAAGTTGGACCTTTCAGGCAGTATTTGTTCAGACCACCCCTTAAAACATTTTCAAGAACAAGTGGCATATGTTTCTATGATCCATTTTTTTCTGTACTGTTAATAGGTCATGTATGTGACTAAACTGTATTTTTTATAGTTTTACTAGCAAATTGTATCCTGTCAGTCAGTGATTGATCAATAAAAATGAACTGTCCCAATTCATCTGATCTACACTATAGTGCCAATAGCATTCACTCACCCATCCAAATTACTTTATTCAGGTGTTTTAAGTCACATTCACAAGCACAGACGTATCACACCAATCACATAGGCATGCAGACTGCCTCTACAAACTTTAGTAAAAGAATGCATCACTCTCAGGAGCTCAGTGAATTCCAGCGTGGTACTGTGAAAGGATGTTACTTACTTCTAAATTTTCCACAATCAACTGTCAGTGCAATCATAACAACTGAAAGCGACTGGGAGTGATTGTCTTCAGAATTAATTGCTACAGTGTAAAGTATGTCACCACTGGACTCTAGAGCAGTGGAGACACGGTCCCTGAAGTGATAAATCACGCTTCTCCATCTGGCAATCTGATGAACGAGTCTTGGGTTTAGCTGTTGCAAAGAGAACGCTACTGACTGCATTCATTGTGCCATGTGTAAAGTTTGGTGGATGCGTGCAAAGGCAGATGAGCTAATACTTTTGGCAATATAGTGTATTAGTATTTGTTTTAGATTGAACAATCTAAAGAAAAGGCAAAGGAAAAATATGTGAAAAGCCTAAAAATATCACGAATCAGTATCTTCATTACCTGGACTATCTACTATAAGTGGTGTGTCTTCAGTTTGAATTTGACCTAAACAACACAGAAAAAAACAGGGAAAGAATTAAGTTTGTTATAAACTGCTCTTGTTGATCTATTACTGATCATAACCTAAAATCCCCTGTCTATTAATTTTCATCATTGTCTTCTAACTATTATCTATCTGTTTTTGTAATGAATTTTACTATAAAAAATATGCTGGTATTTTCTGTGGGGATGTTTTCTCTGTGTTTTTCTTCTGCTGGATTTCAGTTAGGTGCGATCTGATATGCCCTTACATTTCTGAGCGGGCAGCATCAGAAATTTTAAGGAGAATTTAGCCTCAGTTCAACTGCATTATCATATAAATATGTATATGTATATAACCATTGTAAATACTTTTTCTGTGGTATATCTTTAATAATAAGTAATTTTTAAATATTTAATACTAGTAGACCGGTGCATCAGTACTATGATACTGGCAACTTAATGTACAAATAATGGCTGTGACCAAAATGGCTCCCTCTTTACTATTTAGGGCACTATTGAATACATTGAGTAATTTTAAGGGGAACTATAAAATTCCACAATGCATCATGATTTAAAGTAAACATCGTTGCATACTATATGACCTAAATGTGTCCCAAAATGCATCACAAGTCTCACTACTAAGCAACAGACAGCCGAGCAAACGGAGCAGACGGCAAGCCATCAGGGTTGCCAGATTGGAAAATTGGTGTACAGATAAAACCAAGTTTAATGCAAAGAAAACCACTTAAATAAATAAAATCTTATCTTAAATATAATACCTTATCGTAAATATCACTAAATACCAAAAAACGACATTTAAAATTATTTTATCTGCATGTACGTATATACGTGTTTTGTGTATTGCACGATAGAACAAACAAACCAATGCAACCAGAAAAGTAATTACAGCACATAAAAATAAACTCGCAATGATGGAAGTAAATCCTCATTATCATTTACATAATAACTAACACAAACACTGCTTATTCAAATTTCTATCAGCAGGTCTTGCTCTGTCTCTGCAAGGTTAGCTATGTACAACACTGACGAGTTTATTTTCCAAAGTCTCAACACTTAATAGTTTTGTACACCTGTCAAAGCACAGCGTTTCCTTAAGTCAATGTTTAGACACAACCCAACATTTGGCATAAAACCACCCAATCTGGCAACATTGCGAGCCGGTGTACGCTGTTAATTTCAGATGTTTCAGTGCTACTTGTTGAAATACATAGTCTCTCCCTATACAGCGCAACACTAATGAAGGAGTAGGGAGCCATTTTGGTCACAGCCAATGAATCAATTATTATAAAGGAGTACACCAGGTGTATATGTTTTTCTGTTGTTTTAATTCAAATTACACACACAACCTGCTATGAACTCACAATACTACTTGTTCCACTGTACTTTAGTTCTCTTCTACAACATTCACTTTTACTGCAATATAATTTCTTTAACAACTGCTTTACCTTCAGCACTTTCTTCATTGCTTGTACCACTGACAGGTTCAGGCTCCTCATCATGTGGGGGATCTGCATCTGATAAAAGAAAAGATTGAGAACACCTTGTTTATTGTACTGAAATTAAATAATCATACAAATTCAAGTTTTCATTCAAATTTGCATATTGTTGATGCATTTACTTAATACATTATGATACATTGCTCTCCCTACACAAAAGTAGATGTTAGTAGTAAAAAGTATCAGTATTGGTATCGGTATCGGCAATACTGGATTTACTTGGTATTGGATCGATACCAAACTTCAAACTGCAGTATCGCACAGCCCTACTAGGCAGTCAACTTGCTCAGAGGAAAGCACTGGATGTCCAGCTCTGATATAAAGTCAACAGATGCCTGTGCCAGCCAGCATTACAACATGAGTGATGTGGGGAGAGCGCGCTATATACTGCTAAGGCTATGTTTTCAGAACATTAGAAAGTTGGCCATAATTTACCACCAGATTTAAGAGTCAGCTGACAGTTTCTAATTATATTAATTATAAACTCTCTCAATAATATTGCTTTAATCCGGGTCTAATATCTTGTAAAAATTGGACTCTGCAACTTTGCAACACAGTGTCACAAAGTTATGACCGAAAAAAATTGCAGGATTTTCCAAGCTTATTTTTTTTTTTATTTGATTAGCTACAGATACTGTAATTTGACCAAGGGTGCCCAAACTTTCTCATACAATGATGTGTAGAGTACTGTACAGTTCTATACACAAAATCAAACAGAAAAAAGGTTGATTTACAGAATCTCACATTTTTTCACATTAAATTATTTTAAACATAATTCAAAGTTTCAGAATTGTGTACTGTAGAAAAAAGTACATCACAAACAAAATGATTACATAGAACAGTAAAAATCACGAAATCAATTTAAATTATGTACATCAACAGTACTTACCTGAACTAAGAAGTGGTGTGTCTTCAGTTTGAATTTGACCTAAACAACACAGAAATAAACAAGGAAAGAATTAAGTTTGTTATAAACTGCTCTTGTTTATCTAATATACTGATCATAACCTAAAAGCCCCTATCTATTAATTTTGATGATTGTCTTCTAACTATTATCTATCTGTTTTTGTAATGAATTTTACTATAAAAAATATGCTGGTATTTTCTGTGGGGATGTTTTCTCTGTGTTTTTCTTCTGCTGGATTTCAGTTAGGTGCGATCTGATATGCCCTTACAGTTCTGAGCGGGCAGCATCAGAAATTTTAAGGAGAATTTAGCCTCAGTTCAACTGCATTATCATATAAATATGTATATGTATATAACCATTGTAAATACTTTTTCTGTGGTATATCTTTAATAATAAGTAATTTTTAAATATTTAATACTAGTAGACAGGTGCATCAGTACTATGATACTGGCAACTTAATGTACAAACAATGGCTGTGACCAAAATGGCTCCCTCTTTACTATTTAGGGCACTATTGAATACGTCGACCATTTTTGAGGGCTCTATAAAATCCCACAATGCATCATGATTTTTAGTAAACATCGCTGAATACTATATGAACTAAATGTGTCCCAAAATACATTGCGAGTCTCACTACTAGGCAACAGACAGCCGAACAAACGAAGCGCACGGCAAGCCATCAGGGTTGCCAGATTGGTAAATTGGTGTACAGATAAAACCAAATCTGTCAAAATGCAAAGAAAACCACTTAAATAAATAAAATATCTTATCTTAAATAGAATACCTTATCGTAAATATCACTAAATACCAAAAAACGACATTTAAAATTATTTTATCTGCATGTACGTATATACGTGTTTTGTGTATTGTATGAACCAATGCAACCAGAAAAGTAATTACAGCACATAAAGTTAAACTCGCAATGAAAGACGTAAATACTCATAATTTACATAATAACCAACATAAACACTGCTTTTTCAAATTTCTATCAACAGGACTCGCTCTGTCTTTGCAAGGTTAGCTATGTAAACACTGACGAGTTTAATTTCCAAAGTCTCAACACTTAACATTAGTTTTGTTCAACCCTTCAAAGCACAGCGTTACTTTCAGTCAATTTTTAGACACAACTCAACATTTGGCATAAAACCACGCTGTTAATTGTAGATATTTCAGTGCTACTTAGTGAAATACATAGTGTCTCACTATACAGCGCAACACTAATGAAGGAGTAGGGAGCCATTTTGGTCACAGCCAATGAATCAATTATTATAAAGGAGTACAACAGGTTCATATGATTTTGTTTAAATTCAAATTACACAGACAACCTGCTATAAATTCACAATACTACTTGTTCCACTGTGCTTTAGTTCTCTTCTACAACATTCACTTTTACTGCAATATCATTTCTTTAACAACTGCTTTACCTTCAGCACTTTCTTCATTGCTTGTGTCATTGCCGATGACAGGTTCAGGCTCCTCATCACGTGGAGGATCTGCATCTGATAAAAGAAAAGATTGAGAACGCCATGTTTATTGTACTGAAATTTGAAGGTCACAAGAATCAGTATTGTCATAAGAAAGATAATTCATTATACATGTTGCCATCTGGGAGTATATTTTCTAGATACAAGATCATAAACACAAGTAAAAAATGCGATATAATCTGTTTTATCAGGCTCCGGGCACTGAACTTAAGTGATTTAGGCTGACATTCATTAATTAGTGGAAACTTTGTGTTTCACCATCTTGCTCACAATCAACACCCTAGCTAGGGCTGACAACACATTAACACATTAAATTATTTGATAAATTTGGAATCTTAATCACATTTAATGTTTACATACATGAGTCTGTTGACATATTAGTGATATAGCACAGCATCGCATACTGTCAAGTTCAGAAGGTAAATTACTTTTTTAAACACACACTCACACAAACACACACACTCACACACACACACAAACACACAGTTTAGATTCTCTGCCCGATGCCCGACCCAATATCTGACATGTAGGCATCTGTTTTTTATTTTTATTTTAATTTTATATAAAGCTATAGGGTGATAGTCACGTTACAGCAAAGTAACAAATCAAACTGTGTTTTTAAAAAAAGTTGCACAAGTTGCAGTGCATAGCCTTGTTGCTGTTATTTTGTGTGTTTTTGGACGTACGCATATGCTAAATAATTAACTGTTTGTTTGTTCAGAAAGTGTTTTATATTGTTAAACCTTGTTAATCATAAAAAAAGGAAAGAGGAAAAGTAAAAAAAAAACATTAAATCACCATTTTTCTTAAATAATAGGTCTGTGCTTCTTCAGTGTTGCAATGTTAATTAAAATAATTCTTAACAGATTTTTGCTTGTTTAAACAGCCTGAAAACAATTTTTATGTTTTTTTATTGTAAGTTATATTATTGTTGTTGTCCTCTTTTTTGGTTGAATGATTATGCAGTACATAGCCGTATTATAACCTGGTTATAACCTCAATATAAAAAAGTTTGTTTGTTTAGAAAGTATTTTATATTCTTAAACCATGTTAAACTATATTACATTATAGGAAAGTTATTTAGACATCATTCTTGTAGCCTAGCTGGATTTTTTTGGGCACACACTAGCATTTATTTACTCCACTAAAGCTCTTACTTAAACTCAGCACACCATTAGTTGTAGGCTTTCTATAAAATGCCTCTGCATACTTTTTATTTACTGTACCTCCATTACTTTTATCCTTGCTATTCTTGACTTCATTCGGTATCTCCTGAGGAGTGGGTGCATCACCTTGTCCCTTTTCAGCACTTTCAGGCATCGCTTGATCCTCTGCAAATGAATCAAAGATATAAACCGAACTGAGAGTCTTTGGGGAAAATACAATTCACAATTTATACATATTGATTTAAACTGAAATTTGGTAGCACATTTTGGTTGTATGACTTTTTTTATTTATTTACACACTCAACCTTTGATATAGTCACAGTACTACTTGTTCCACTAATTCTTGATTCCACTGCTAATTCTGCAATATGATTTCTGTAAGAACTACTTTACCTTCAGCTCTTTCATCAATGTTAATGACAGTGTTAGGAAGATCTGAAAGAAAAGAACACCATGTTAAATACCCTGAATCCAAGCCCAATTATGGTGCAATAAAGTAAGAATCTTTAATCACTTGTGAATTGTTTGGGTACTAAGTTTTATAAAAGTTTTAATTAGTGACATATATAAGTATAATGATACAAAAAACATATAAGTTTATGTTAATTTTACATTATTTTAGCCTCATTTTGACTTGTCTTTAAAGCAGTTGAAAAAAGGATGTTTGATCTAAAATAAGTGTTTTATACAAAGATTGTGGATCGAGGAATGTTTAATGGCTGCGCAACAAATGGAAATAAAATGTCCGATTCCATCTAGCGCCCACCATCAGGCTTCGCTTCAACTATGATAATTCACACTGCCTTGCCACAAGCACGATAAGTTGTAAGAAAAGATCTGATCAGAACTAATGATCACACTCAAAAATTAATGTATATTCTGTTAATACTCATTACTCTTTTATCTTCTTTCCAACAACAGTTCATTAATTGCATCAAAACACTAGCATATCAGTATTCTAAATGTAAATAATAATATATGGGGAACAGATTAACTATTTTAAGGATAATGTCCAGTCTTTATTATACTTTAAGAGTGGTAAAATGAAAACATGACAATGTGACAATGCATCTTGAGCATGGACATTCTATTTATTCGGAGGTCTGATGCTACTGTAACAGCAGTCTATAACAGCCAGCACAAATTAATAACCACCCTCCTGCTGCCTCCCAGCACTATAGCACTAACAACACTATAGTGATCGTTCATATATATATATTCTATATACATATACATTATGTATACTATATACATTCTTTACAACAAACACACATTATTCTTACCTGTTTTTTCCCTCCCTGAATCATCCAGATCCTCCTGTTCTGCATTTACTTTTTCAGTGTTGCCATGTCCAATGTTATTGAAACTTTCCAGATCGTTCCCATCATCTTTAGTGCAATTATTTGAGTTGGATGTGTTCTCTGGCACATTAACGTCTGCATAAACTTGAGTGTATAAATTTAACAACTTGATAAATGCTTAATTCACAATTAAGCAATCACAATAACATGAGACAATAACAGACTCACAGCACTTGAAAATAATGATAATATTAATTACACACAGCAGTCTTTAAATAAATGTGGATGTTCTTTTTATGTACTTTTTCCATACATGTTAATGTAAACAAAAGGCTGAGCCTATTAAGCTTTCATTTAAATATATTGCATGGTTCTGTCTCTTTACATGACGTTACATTTAGGAACATCTACAACTTTAGGAAATATAAAACATTAACTGATGTAAGTATTGTATATAAGGATTTGCCATTTGTTGCGCAGCGGCTTACTCCCACAACCAGAAAATGATTCATTAACTTCATTAAAATTTCTTTTTATGTTTTTATGTTTTTATGTAATAAAGCACTTTCGTGACACAGCTGTGTAACAATTTAAAGTCTTTCCACACCTTAATTTTATTTTAAGTCTTTCCAGGTCTTAATTTTATGAATTAAATATGTAGAACATTCATTACATTCAAATGATTTATGTCCAAGTATCTGTATAAATATATGAATATGCCCTTCGAATGCAATAACTATGATAAAGAAAACTGTCTCACTCACCAGTCGTAACCTCTTTGTCTTTTTGATATGCAGCAGTGTGAATTGCTTAATAAAAAAATAATACAATCAAATAAAAAAAACATGACCATGCAAAGTTAACATTTCTGCAGTAAACACAAAATATTCCCATTATACAGGTGTATTATGTATGTTACATGCTGGCATACCTCCAGTTCGTTTTCTCCAGAAATATACAGCAACAACACCAATGGCAATGACAATGACAAGTAAGAGGAGTGTGCCTATAACACCTCCAACAATGGCTCGAGTGTTATTCCCATCTTCTAAAATAATGACAATGACAAATTAAATAACAAATTAGTTAAATTATTAAATAATAAACATTAAATATATGTTTGCTATTATGTTATCATACAATCACACAATGTTTTCTCGTGCTAAACAGTATTTTTCACCTCTTGAACAATGTTATGTCATTACATTATTAACTGAACCCAAACATGCTGCTGGTGCCATTAACAATAAAACACTGAGTCATTATGAAGTAAAGCATTACCTGGGACACAATCCCTCAAATAGAACTCTGTGTCCTTCTCACCCAACTGATTTGTGGCAGTGCAGAAAAAGAGAGCATTATGATCTTTCCTCATTTCTTCTGTGATTTGAAATGTTTTCCCAGGGGTTTTTTTGTCACCTGGCCCACCCCAAGTAAATTCAGCTCCATTAACTTCTGGTTCCAGGAAACACTCAAGTGATGTTACTGTTCCTTCATCGTCTTTAGTGCAATTCACTTTTGGCTTTGAAACAGCATCTAAAGATAAAACATGTCACACTTGAGAAAGCATGCAACACTGCCTGACTAACAAAATTCCCAATCATAACCCGTTTAAAACTATAAGGCAATCCACATAATGTTGTTCCAACAGAAGACATAAAAAGATATAATTAATATTAATACTACTCATTAATACATTCATTATTAACTACATACATAACTGAAGATCAAAGTGCAACTGGAAAGGCTTTACAGTCTTTTGTTACTGTCTTTTTTTTTTTTTTTACAGAAATTCAGTACATGGCTGGATAATATACTGTCTCATTTTTTGCTCAATCCTTTGTGGATTACTTGATCTTTATTCAGTGAATCTGCTTGTATGGTCACTGATTTGACAGATTTATCAAATGTTTGCTCTTTTGTTGTGTTTATTGAATTTTTGTGCCAGGAGTAGCATAAGGTCACCAAAAAGCAGTGTGCAAGAATGGTGGAGAGCATGGAACCATGAAAAGCTGTTAAGAAAAATCTGGGTTATTCACCAAATATTATAGTTGTTTCTAAATATATATGAACTTGTTTATTTGCATTACCATAGGCTAATTTTCTGCAAATAAATATTTAAAATAACAATATTTATATTTTGGAAATTGTAATGTTGTAAGCACTTTATAGAATAAAACAACAATGTTTATTTTATTCAAACTTATACCTATAAATAGTAAAATCAGAGAAGCTCATAATGAGTGGCCTCTTAATATATGTATGTGTGAGTAATCACAGTTAATTAAGGGGGGGGGGCACTTTTTGTACAAGTGGCTAGACTGGTTTGGATAGCTTTTCATTATTAAAAATTCATCATTTAATTTTTTTTACAAATATTTATTCAAGTTATATATGTCTAATACTAAAGTTTGTTTGATAATATACAAAATGTAAGTATAAACAAAATAAATCTGTAAAGGAGTGAATACTTTTTAATGTCGTTGTACATATATGCATTGAAATTGAAAGTATTGTATTGAAAGTGATAGGCAGACACAAAGTAGCACATAATTGTGAAGTGTAACTAAAATGATACGTGGTTTAAAAGATTTCTGGAATCAATAATCCTTGATGAAAGAAGTGTGAATCACTTCCCTCATATTTTGGGTGTGTCTAACAATGGAAATGTAGGATACACAGGATATTTTAGACCTACTGTTATGTAAATATAAAGCCTATCTGCTATACATTTTAAATGATATACCGTCCTACACCTTTATGAGAATTCTTAATAACATACTATATTGAAAACATAACTTTACAGCCCTAAACTACTCACAAACAAGGGTAACATCCCGGAAATATGACATTTAAATTCAAATCAAGAATAGAAAATTAGGCATTTTCACCTTGTGTGAAGCAAGGAGCTATTCTTCTCAACCTGCCATCAGCAAAACCATGAGTTTATGTTTCTATGTTTTTTATGCTAATAATTATTTTTAAAGATAAAAAGTGTCTGATATGAAAGGCTGTTTTTTGTTATTTTTCTAATTAACTGTGTTTCAAAGAGTTGTGTATTAGGGGAGTGGGTGTATGAGGAGTGGAGGGAAGTTAAAAAAATATATATTTTTATATATAATAAAAAAATCTCTGATTTCTTTCCAGTGATATGTGCATTGAGAGAAGATTTTTCCAATGCATGATATTTATAGAGTTTGTTAGAGTTATTAGAGGGCTGTGAGTATAGAGTTAATGCAGTTGGTGTGGGAGTCCATCACCGTTTTATCACACAACAGACAAAGCAGGGGGGATAGTGGAATGTTGCACCCCAGTGTGAGTGATAAGAAGCCTATTACATGAGTGTCAGAATTTCTGTATGGGTGGACATAACCAGAAAACATGAAAATTAGTGTCAGGTGTGTCTAGCATGCAGTATAAGCATAAGGCTCATGATTGTTTAACAATGATGGCAGATGATAGCATTCAGACTTCTAAAACGTCTGTGTCTGAAAGCTACCTCACAGAACATTACTACACAGAGTAGCAACATATACACTGGCTTATGACTGAGACACATTTTTAATTATATGTTGTGTTTTTGGTTTAAAACATTTAACATTTATGTTTAAAACATTTGGTTTAAAACATGACACAGAACCTTATTAATTTTTTCATATTTATAGTAACACACAACTTACTTACCAATCACTTTAATTTCATACTTCTTAGTCTGAAGGTTTCCACTCACCAGGATTTCAGACTCATAACTACCACTCTGTTTTTTACTCAACCCATTAAGCGTGAGGACTCCAGTTTTTTCATCAAAATGTCCTTTATCTTCAAACTGAAACCATCTCACTTTACCATCTTCAAACTCAACCACTTTATCATTATTGAATTTCCAAAGAACACTCTCAAAAGCTGTTGTTATGCCGGGATTAAAAGTGTAGTCTTTTCCAGTCTCAATGTGTACAAGCTGACAAAGTATATGACCTAAAAAAGAAAAAAAGGCAGGTTATGGGTCAAAATATCACATTACAAAAACAGAAACAAAACACAACATAACAAAATGCGCCTTATTTTTACTTACACATGTATATATTGTAAATGTAATTAGCATGTTACATTAAATTAAGACACAATTTGGACAGTATAGACAATGCCTATTGAGAAAAAAAAACATTATTTCTTACATTGACTTTGTCTTTATTTCATTACAGATAGTTTGAACCCATGTTATTGTATAGTTTTATGTTTTGTCTAGTCAGCTTTATTATAAATACATTCCTGCATACTGCAACACATTGCCAAAAAGTTGTGATGGTGTCAGGTCAGGAAGTAGGTCTAGTAATGAGGTAAAAACAAACTTGTTTTTAAATTCTTTATAAAGAATTGGGAGCAATGTGTACATTTCTCCCTCTAAAATACAGAACACAATTAAGCCTACTTCTACTAAGAACGAATAACAAAACTTCTGAAGTGTTACTATTATGGGCAGTACTAAGCAGGTGCGGTCAGCCTGGTGTTCTGTCGATTTGTGCTACCTTTGGAAATGTGTTACTTGACGGAACTGCGCATGCGCCCACACACAATTTTAAACGTTCAGGTGTGTTTTTCATGATAATTCTATATTAGGTTATATATGTTATTATGCCTGAACGTTACAATTGTATAAATATATATTGAAATAGTTCAGGTCATCCAGACATCATAACTATAGTTATGTATAGTTAGTATCATCTTACCATAGATCGACTATAAGAAAAACTTCATCACATCACAGGTCACCACAAATCGACACAGCACCGGGTGTCGACCTTCAAATTAAACTGATGTTTAAGATATCCCTATGGAACTACAGTTATTATGAGAATAATAGATATTGTGATGATAAAATAAGACTCAAAGCGAGCAGACAGTTCGTAGTGATTTAACTACAGTTTTACAGAGGAGGGTTTACTCCGGAACTAGGCTAGCTAATTAGCTTCCCTTTATTCACACCTCGATAAACCACGACATTTCGAGCTGAGCTTCACTCCTCTCGACTCACACAGCCTGACCGAGACTCAGCGCGACACTCTGAACAGTTAACGAGTAAAACACAGAGGATTTCAGGACTCACCGACACCGGCCAGAAGAAGAAACAGGGAGAGCTGCTGGGCGCGACTGTTCCTCGCCATTTTCCTCCTTCACTACGTTTTCACTTTCGGTTTGAGTCTCTGTTAGGAGCAGCAGCAGCACTACCCCTTTCAGTGATACTGGGAAGTCCCTCAGAGAAAACACAGAATGACGCGTTCAAATATTCCCCTACAATTTAAAACAACAACTACGTGAAACTCAGGGACGTGCACAGGAATCTTGAAGGGCAGTTGCTCTAACCTGAAGAAAGGGCAACCCCCCCACCCCCGGCAAAGTTGCGGTTCTGCTTCGTTCAACCCCCCCCACCCCCCCCACCCCCCCCCCCCCCCGGCCAGAGTTGCGCTATTGCTATTGACGCTTTACCTTACTCTCCGTTTCGACAACAGTGTTTAGAACACACCACAAAGAAGTTCCATTTAACCTAACTAACTAACTAAGTTATATCCACCACCTTTCACAGAAGAGGAGCTGCGCAATTATCTATCTACAGGGGGTCTCAAGTTTTGAGGTTTGTTGGGAGTGTGATCGCTGGCCAAAAGGGGGGGGGGGCTAGTTTTTTAGTTCTTCTTACTCTGGCTGAAACTCCATCCTCTTTGGATAGTTCTGCCCAGAGACTGTAAAAAAGATGGACGTCGTGTCGCCGTTCCCATTCATTCAATGAAAATGAAGCCAAAATCTTCCGCCATGTTGGCGATCCTGCCACCTGATTCTGCGCAGTAGAGACCAGAGGAGGGAGAAAGGCTGTGGAGAGACCGCCTACTCATTTAAATAACCCCGCCCCCGAGGGCTGCCTCGCGGTCACAGACTGCAGAGCGGGGCGGAGCGGAGCTGACGGTCTGTTATTGGTCCCGCCCATAAGCAGCCCTTTTACAATAACCACACCTTTTTTGAATAGAGCTGAATAACTTTTTATAAACCAAATTCTGTGGGGATATAAAAATGTGACAATATAAGCAGAGGTTACACTAGCTGTTGCATTTAAATAATGGAGGTAGAATTACAGTATATTAGAAGAAAACGTGATTGAATGTTGTCTGTTTTGCCATTGAAACGTATGGGGATGGGTGGAGTTACACGGCTTTCTGCAGCCGAACAGCAGGGGGCGCCCGACCTGTGGTGGCTTCACTTTTAAGAGACGATGCTCTGTCCAGCTATATACAGTCTATGGTTCTGCCTAACGACAGAGCGATCTATATTCTGATTGGCTCAACGAGAGTACATTATGATATGCAGCCGATGGATTGCCAAGCGTGTGAAATACCATGTGTGGCGTGTGAGCGTGTGAACTCGCTGAGATGCGTGTATCACACGCTCAAAGCGTGAGACTTGAGAACACTGTATATCTAGTTAACGCTAGTAAGTTAGCGTTAGCTTCTCATTATCTATATTATTACACAGCAAGAAATTACTGAAATGGTTCTTTTGTACTCTGATTTCTTAGCTAAATTAGCTAGTTAACTAATTACCTCAGGATTTTATTATATAGCTATACAAAAAAATACTAAAATGATTCTGTTGTACACAAATTCGTAAATTAGCTAGTTAGGAGAAACATGTAAAGTGACGAGACGAGCTGAAAGAGGATGTCAGATACTTTTCTTTGGATTATTTACCATCTCTTTACTACATTGATCTGATTACAACAAGCTGAAATGCTATTTCTGCTGCATACAGCCTTGCAATATTACCTGGATATTACAAATATTATTTTAAATGTTTGCACCTATGAGTCTTGACTTGATTTGACTTGAACACTCCAGAAACTAGGCACTAAAACACAGACTTTGTTCCATTTCAGCTGAAGGACCAAAACAAAACAACACAGCTCTCCTAACAGTAAATGTAAGGTACTGTAATCAGTGAAACTTGTGCTTAGCACTGCAGACTTTGTTTTTAAAAAATACATTGATTGGCGTGTGGGCAGGTGAAAGGGTATAAACAATTTACTTGTCTTTGGGGCCCTGCATGTAAACTATAATACAACTATACATGAGAGAGCTTTTCAGACGTCTAGAAAAGTTTACTTAGCACAGAAGGTTTTACTTGTATTACATTTTCTCCCATTTAATCAACAACAACAGAGTCCTGAGTATCACACACACCCCGTGCCCCTGCACTCATAGAGTAGCTCTACAGCTAATGTCTTCTCCAACAGACTCTCAGCACCTGACCCGTCCGCTTCACTGGAGCTTCAGAACCGAGGCTCCCTCCACAGAATGGTAAGAACAGACATATAGGCAGTTTGGGTAGATTTGTCAAATTTAACTCTTTTAACCACAGCACCTCTTCTCTGGAAGGCAGTGCATACAGTGCTATGAAAAAGTATTTGCCCCCTACAGATTTCTTATGTTTTTCCTTTTTTCTTATTGACATTTTTAAGTTAAAAAACACATTTTGATACTAGACAAAGACCCTTCGCGACAACAACTACAATCAAGTGTTGGCAATAACTGGTAATGACTCCTTCACATGTCTTTGGAGGAATTTGGCCCACTCTTTTTTACAGAATTGTTTTAATCCAGCCACATTGATGGGTTCAGACTTTGACTAGGCCTAGCTCCAAAATCTTTTTTTTTTTTTTTTGAGCCATTCAGAGGTGGACTTGCTGGTGTAAAAATATTCAGTCTTTATTACAAGAAGCCTGAATGAACAACCAATAACTGAAGAACACCATATATACATTTGAAAATACCGTCTAAATACTGACTCTAAATTAATTCTGACACCTTCGTGTCTAGGTCAGATTCAAACCAATCCGAGTCCCAGGAGTCTTTCCATCAACACATTCTGCTGAATGTAGGAGATCTGCAGCAATCTCTTTACATTCTAGCCCCTTTTGTATATGGCTAAAAGCTTTTCAGGTATCAAGTTTGAGGTTGTACTTGTTCAGCTACTTGGTGATGATCCAGTTGGATATTCCCTATCTGGGTCCTTACGGTATTTCCCACTGGTTTGAAGCTCCTTTGCAGGCTGGTTTGATGGGGAACTGGTTGCCACATCACTATGAGATCATTGGAGTGATTAGGAAAGTCCACTGCCACCTCTCTGGTTTTATCTATGGTTTTCTGGAAGATAACCAAAACAAAGAATTAACTCCGCCTTCCCCAATAATAATAAAAAAACATATCAAAGACAACTGCTCTATGAATCTTTGCAAAGTCTTAATCAAAAAAGATAAATGCTTCCTCAAAATCCCTTCTGGGCCACATATTTTGTGGCTATCTGTTTGCTGCTTTTTATGGCACAGTTTAGAAAAATGACCAATTTGATAACAGTACTACTGACACTGATTCCCCTGATTAGAAAACATCTAACCTAAGTTAGAACTGTTCTCTGTAAGCACATGTACTGAACTATGGACAGTTTTGCTGTCTGATTGTTTTACAGTAGCCTATAATTCACTGTTCTCTGCACTCAATTTATGCATTGTTGTTAGCAATTCATTGAGCTTTTCATGCACCTTAAAGTAAATGGGTCTCTTTGAAGATACCCATCTCAGAGGAGACATTCATTCTCAATAAAATATGTGTTGTTCTAAACTGCCTAGGAAATCTAGCGGATCATGTTTTAATGGGTTGAAATTTACCACGTTCTTGATTATTGTTTCCAATTCAGTGAGATTCAAAGCCTGGACAATAGTACTTGTTACTGCCTTGTGTTCTTCCTGATCGGGGCAAAACATTCTGGAGGAATGCAGCGGCACTACTGGGAACCTCACAGTATGATAAGTAATGATTGTATTGATCAATGCTTCCTGTACTGTAAAAAGTGGGACTGGGTATAATTAATATCTCAGGCAGCTTTACTTTTTTTTTACAAGGTTTCTAAACCGAAGATGTTTACATTTTTCTCACTCCTGTTACCAAAACTCATGTGACATTTAAAAAGTATGTTTAAAAACAAGTCCACTAATTCCTTTAAATTTCTCTTAAGAAAATCTGTATTTGACAGAAATGGTTGACTGCATGTTCAAATAATTGATATTTATGACAAAAAAAATCACTCCTGTTAATGGCACTCAATCCTGTTACTGGAACTCACAGCTGTTACTGGCACTCATTCCTGTTACTTTCTATGTTTTGAGTAACAGCAAAAATATATATAAAAAAAGGCTAAATATCGTCTCATGCTTAAAGCATGAGGACACTGAGCACATTCTACTTTTCCAAATCTTATTTTTCCAAAATTTGTATTTTAAAAATAAACAAATAATATCTAAGAATTAATTTAGGGAGCAGGAATGAGTGTTGAGTTTGATCTCCTCAGTCATAATTACAGTAAGATCAAATATACAGAAAAACAAATGAGGGGACTTAGTTTTGGTCTTTCCATGGTCTTCAAAAGCCATATAGACATATAGACATATATACTGTACATACAGTGGGGAGAACAAGTATTTGATACACTGCTGATTTTTCAGGTTTTCCCACTTGCAAAGCATGTAGAAGACTGTAATTTTTATCATAGGTACTCTTCAACTGTGAGTGATAATAATAAATCCAGAAAAATACATTGTATGATTTTTAAATAATTAATTTCCACCTTATTGTGTGAAATAAGTATTTGATCATCTATCAACCAGTAAGAATTTTGGCTCTCACAGACATGTTTCTTTAAGAAGCCCTCGTGTTCTCCACTCATTACGTGTATTAACTGCACCTGTTTGAACTCGTTACCTGTATAAAAGACACCTGTCCACACACTCAATCAGTCAGACTCCAGCATCACCACAATGCCCAAGACCAGAGAGCTGTGTAAGGACATCAGGCATAAAACTGTAGACCTGCACAAGGCTGGGATGGGCTACAGGACAATAGGCAAGCAGCTTGGTGAGAAGGCAACAACTGTTGGTGCAATTTTTAGAAAATGGAAGAACTGCAAAATAACGGAAAATCTCCCTCGGTCTGGGGCGCCATGCAAGATCTCACCTTGTGGAGCAGCAATGATCTTGAGGAAGGTGAGGAATGAGCCCAGAACTACACGGCAGGACCTGGTCAATGACCTGAATAGAGCTGGGACCACAGTCTCAAAGAAAACAATCAGTAACACTCTACGCCGTCAAGGATTAAAATCCTGCAGTGCATGCAAGGTGCCCTTCCTCAAGCCAACGCATGTCAAAGCCCGTCTGAAGTTTGCAAATGACCATCTGAATGATCCAGAGGAGGAATGGGAGAAGGCCATGTGGTCTGATGAGACAAAAATAGAACTTTTTGGTTTAAACTCCACTCGTCATGTTTGGAGGAAGAAGAATGATGAGTACAACCCCAAGAACACCATCCCAACCGTGAAGCATGGTGGTGGAAACATCATTCTTTGGGGATGCTTTTCTGCAAAGGGGACAGGACGACTGCACCGTATTGTGGGAAGGATGGATGGGGCTATGTATCGTGAGATTTTGGCCAACAACCTCCTTCCCTCAGTAAGAGCACTGAAGATGGGTCGTGGCTGGGTCTTCCAGCATGATACATCTTAAGGTCCTGGAGTGGCCTAGCCAGTCTCCAGACCTGAATCCAATAGAAAATCTTTGGAGGGAGCTTAAAGTTCGTGTGGCCCAGCGACAGCCATGGAACCTGAAGGCTCTGGAGGAGATCTGTATGGAGGAGTGGGCCAAAATCCCTGCTGCAGTGTGTGCAAACCTTGTCAAGAACTACAGGCAAAGTCTCATCTCTGTAATTGCAAACAAAGGTTTCTGTACCAAATATTAAGTTTCTTTTTCTGATGTATCAAATACTTATTTCACACAATAAAATGGAAATTAATTATTTAAAAATCATACAATGTATTTTTCTGGATTTTTGTTTTAGATTCCATCACTCACAGTTGAAGAGTACCTATGATAAAAATTACAGTCTTCTACATGCTTTGCAAATGGGAAAACCTGAAAAATCAGCAGTGTATCAAGTACTTGTTCTCCCCACTGTACACGCCACATGGCCTGCCTCCAGGTGTAGCTGCCGGTCGCCATATTGCAGGGGGTTCCAATGCAAGTGTATAATACAACTATAATATAAGGTGTATAATGCAACTATGCAAGGTGTATAATACAACTATAATAATCACAACTCTACCAATTTTTACTTGATTTTCACACGGTTTGGTTTACCAACTTGCTTAATTAATCTGAGATGTTCCTGCAGTCCAAATAATTATATATAAATATTTTTTTTATTTAATATTGCTACAGACAGTGGTTTGTTTACATTGTGTAAACCAGTCATACCCATTTTATCATTTCATTGAGGAGACTGAATTGGAAAAAAATATTGTATTTGATTGAAATTAATCCAGTTTTAGCAAGTCATAAAAAAAGTGTTTGTTTGATTTTAAGTTTCCTTTTGTTGGAATTTCAATCAGTGATTTTAATAAGAGTGTTTCATATTTGTAATAAATAAATCAAAATATTGTTTTTTCTTTTGCCCCAACAGAATAGTGACTTGCAAAAATCTTCCGGGCCTGGTTTAACCACAAGTGATGTGGAGAGAGAGTAGTTGTGTCCTTTTTTTATTTGGGCATTTTTTTAACATTCGAAGTGAACCTTTGTCCACATGAAGGACAAATATATTGACAGTGTTACATTTCTGCTGTATACTTACAGTTTTATTACATGGTAATATGTTAATGTTTTTAAAGTGAGCCACGGCACTAAGACATGATATTTGCTAGATAAAAAATCTGAATAGAACTAGAATACAAATTCAAAAGCAAAAAGTTGTACAGAATAATAGCATTTGCAGTGTATATGTGTCTAAATACACAACAGCATGTTAAAATGAGTTTATACATTTTTTTTTATTTTAGTAAGCTGACATCAATTTTACACAGATCATGAGTAAATGTTTTTAAAACGAGGGGATAACATACAACCAGCAGTGTAAGTGCAAAACCCGTCTTTCCCACTTTTTGTTTTGATAATGAACTTGATGAAAAAAGGTCTTTATTACAAGTATCGAGATAAATGGATGTAATGCCTTTTGGACTAATTTCAGTAGGATGGTCACTCCTGGAAAGGATATCCAGTGTTCCATGTTTTCTCCATTTGTGAATAATAGCTTTCACTGTGGTCCACTTGAGTCCCATGCCTTAAAAATGACTTTGTAATCGTTAGCAGATTGATAGATTACACTACAGTACATTTGGCAGACGCGTTTGTCCAAAGTGATTTTTTTGCATTGGAACTCTTCTATAGGTATCATTTTGACCAGTCTCTATCTTATTAAATCATTAGCACTGACCTTCACTGGGACAAGTGAGACCTGCAATCACTTTAAATGTGATTCTGGGTTCTTTTGGGACCTCCTGGATGAGCTGTCCATGCCCTTTTGTAATAATTTTGGTCGCGAAATGTTTACCAGTGTCCTACATTTTCTCTATTTGTGAATAATGGCTCCCATTGTGGTGCGCTGGAATCCCATTAAATGAGTCTTAGAAATGACTTTGTAACCTTTTCCAGAATGATAGATGTCAAATACTTTGTTTTCACATCTGTTTTTCTTCAAATCGTAGCATAATATGTTGCTTTTTGAGATATTTTAGCTGCTTCAAGTTCTATTTAAGTGACTCCTTAAATCTACAGTTCTGGCAGTAATCAGCCCTGGTTGTGGTTCGTGTTTTTCTAAAAAGTGTGATTGACAGCTAATTAAAAAAGTACTTTTTATTATATATATATATATATATATATATATATATATATATATATATATTTGTCTGATATTAAAAAATATTAAATAATTCTGAAAAATGTATGAAAAAATGCAAAATCTAAATAAATCTGTAAAGGGGGCAAATACTTTTCACCTCACTGTATGTTACTATGGGCTCTTTTGGGTAAATATATAAGGCCCAGGCAACGCTCCCACACACGATCCACCCAAAAAAAATCCCCAAAGCATCTCAGAGTTTAGATCATCTTTACTGGCAGTGAAAGAGAGGAATGATTCACCATTTCTTAAAACATCTTAATGCTGAAATATTTGTGCTACACCCAGCACAGAGAGGTTTCCCCACCATGGCCATGGTTCTTAAATAAACTGCACTGCGGTCAACAAAATGTATTTTTATTCACTCTATCTGTACACAAAAGAAAAAAATACTTTTTTTTTAACCAATTAATAAATACTTATTGCAACAAACATCACAATCACAATTTTTTTGCATGGCATTTGTGACACAAAAATGTGAAGCCATATCAATGCATTTTTGTTAAAATAGCTCAATATCTTGCCAGAAACATTCATTTCTGAAAGCATGTTTTAAGTACAAAAAACAATAGTGCTGATCATATCTATTCATACTAGAACATATTCCTAGCATTTACAAAAATGCATTTAAAATGCAATTCAAGCCAAAGCCTGACACAAACAGCCTGCACAAAAGCACAATTCAGGTAATGTTCATGTTGAAATTTAATAAAAAAATATCAAGAACATCATGTATGCTACTGCTGGAAGGTTGTATGCAATACTTCACTGCAGGTACAGTACACACTTTCCATCCATTTACCAAATTTAACATAAAATGTACAGTGCCGGTACATTTTAACTGATAGAAATTTAGAACTTAAATAATTTAAACCCAAACAAGCATAGCTTACATATGATAGATTGTTATACTTAAATCCTTTACACTCTAGATGAGTCTCCAAATTCAAAATATCCTCAACATGAGCACAATCAGAGAACACAGGACAAGATAACAACAATCATTTCATTCAGAAGTTCTTTTTGTTTAAGCGAAACAATTTTCTGAGCAAAGACAGAGGGTGAAGACATTCTATATTAATGTTGCTGGATAAAACTGACCCACATTCCAGAGCAGAAAGTCACTAGTGTAAAACTGCATGTCAAACTATTATGGCAGCAAATAGTGTAAGACATGTCATGACAGTTATTGATAATGGAAAAACAATACCAAACTTACATTACTAGGCAGAACAGATCAGGACAACGCATCAATACCGTATAACATCTGCTATGACATGTTAAAGGCACGGCCATATCGGATCAAGTGCAACTATATCAATATCACTTGCTGTAAATCTATGAGCTAAAGCTGTGACACTACATGTGTTCCTATTTTGGTCAGTCTATTGTTAGTAATTCTGGCTTCATATAGTTAATACCTAGCGGATTTCGTTGTTTAAATCTAGATTCTCCTGCCCAGCCCATTCATACAATATTTGATGACTTATTAATCCTTAGCAAGCACTCCTTCTAAAAGAGTCCTTATAAAAAAGTAACAGCAGTGAAATCTGTAAAACGCTTAAAAATATTTAGTTATGCATACTCAGAAGTGGTTTCTGGTGTATTTGTAAGATTATACACAATATGGAAAAATGTACTGGGACACACACAGTCATTGTGTCTTCCAAAATCAAAAGGTATGTTCTAAAAGATTTATCCTGCAAGCATCACTGCAAGGATATGATTGCATTCAGCGACAAAAGCTTTAGGGCAAGGGTTGATCACTAATCCCACCTAATCATACCCCAACTCCACAGTTCATCCCATAAAAGTACTGAATGGAGCAACATCATTACAGAGGACACAGTTTAACTGCTCCACAGCTCAATACTGAGGCGTTTTATATCCCTATGGGTTCATGTTCATCTGATCTAGAGTACTAATCTCTTGGAAATACTTCTGTAAATGGACTACTGATAAGCTGTGTTTGTACATCTGCACAACTGCGCAAACAGTGGGTACAAATTAATGAAGCTGAATGCAAACATTAGAAGGGTTTCCACAAACATTTGGGCATATAGGGTATTTTCAAAGTTTGCTTCAATTTGCAAGCTCTATCTGGAGGAAACGGGAAGGTACGTTTTGATCTTCTCCCTGTAGACCACGGCTAAAATCCCCAGAATGAGGACGACGGCGACGGCGACGAGAACACCTATAACTATGGGGACGACAGAATCAGGACCTGCAAAAAATAACAATAAAATAAATGCCATCAATTAAACTTAAATTTAATATTAACATTTCTAACATTGCTTTACCAGAGGGTTGATGCTTTAATCTGAACAATTAATACCATTTAAAATGTACAAATCTACAACAATATAAGTACAATGAACTGTAAAGCATGAGAGTCACAATTAAACCAATTTTATATATAAATAATAATATGAATAAAAATAATAATAATATATTTATGTCTTAAAAATTTTTTACCTGGGCTGTAACAGTCCTTAAGAGTGAACTCAGGAGCACTTTCTTTGCTCACTTTATTACTTGCGGTGCAAAAATAAACTGATTCATTTTTTGTATCTTTGGAGACAATAACTGTTTTTCCTTCGTGTGGACCGTCTGGCCCAGACCAAGTAGTCTTTACTGGCCCTACTGAACTATCCACTGAACATGTTAGTGTTATTTTTTCATCATCAGCAACCTTACAGGAAATGGTTGGTACACCTACTGCATCTGTAGAAGAAGAAAAAGTCTCTCTTAGGAAGTACTTTTACAGGTTTATTCTACCAGATAAACACAAAGCATTTGAGCATTTAAAAATGCTTGCATGACCTGGTGGAATTTTTATAGAAACAGACGTCACTAAACATTACATTTCTTAATGTAACAACGGATACGAGAATAAACAGCTTATGTGCATGATGGATAATTACTGAAACCATTAGTAGTTAGAACTACCTCGAAAACAATAGGCTAATATTTGAGTGGTGTACTACTCTGCGCAGTTTGGTAAATGACTAATTACGATTCATTAGTTATGATATATGGGTTGCTATTTTATTGCATCTGACCACATATAAACAGTATTCAAACATTTGAAGTTGTGCCCTTTTAATGTGTTTAATTAAATTTTTAGAACTTACAAAAAACTATTTAGTGACAAAATGGAAACCAATTTCTACAATGTAAGGTCAAATCAATAAATATATATATATACCATGTAAAATAAGTGTTTGCATTAATATTAAAAGTGACATCTAATTCAAAGTCCAAAATCACATTTTTTTTTGTAAAACTCCATAAGAGTGGTCATAGGTGTCTTAAGGCCCTCAATAATGTCCTTCTTGCACAACCACTTTCCGTATTTTTCGGACTATAAGGCGCACCGTATTACAAGACGCACTATCAAAGAACGCCCTTCCCCCACGGGGAATACACATACAAATCTAGCTCTTTCAAAGTCAAACGAGTGCTGGATATTAATCTACACAGATTCCTCTCCTGAAAACTGTTTATTTGGGTGAGTAAAGTGCTTCAGTTTATTTACAGTAAGCTTAGATTTCCAGATTTCCACTAAGGCTTGCTGCACCAGCGTTAGCATAGCTATCCGCTAGCACGCTAGCTAGTCACCTAAACTAGTAAAGTTAACCCAAACTTAAACGACAGCGTTACACTGAGTAATCCTGCGTGTTCTGGTAAGACAGTGAGATATTAGCTAGCGATTCGTCCCCCGTAGCTTGTTTTAACACGGTAAACAAGCAGATTACAGGCTGATAAAACTCACCTCTGAGAGAGTTAGCGCTTAGCATCTAGCTAATGCTAGCCAGGCAAAGGAGCACAGACTTACAGGCCGATAACTCACCTCTGAACGGTGAACGCTTAGCGATTAGCATCTAACTCTAATAATACTGCTCCAGCAGTATTAAAAGTACTAAATTTAGATAATACTGATCTCTGAACAGTGAAAAAGCTAGCTAGCTTAGCGGTTAGCATCTAGCTAATGCTATTGCTGCTCCAGCCACGGAGCTGCACGGCTCTGCATGGTGTGTGTGTTTACTTTAGATAATTTAGATCAGGGGTCTCAAAGTACCGGCCCGCGGGGCACATCCGGCCCGCGACGCGGTTTCATACGGCCCCTCACGGGTTAACAAAATAAGCATACATCTGGCCCGCAATTCAATTTAATTATTTATGCTTTATTATGGTCGTTTTCATATTTTATCTTAACTTGTATTTTGGTGTGTGTGTGTGTGTGTGTGGTTTTTGTTTTTTTGCTTACGCTGCGTTGCCTGCTTTAATAGTCTTCAGTAGCCTTCAACAGTCTAACCTTGCAGCCGTGGTGTGTCCATTAAACTCCGTAGTTATAAACATCCTGAGGTTAGCAGCGCGCTAACTGACCTGTTTATAATGTAATCCGAGCAGTGACTCCGGGATGGCTGCTCTAACCTGCTGCTGTTAGCTGCTTGGGCTGAAATATGAACTGTAGAGAGCTGTATTATCCGGTTAGTGGGGTTATTTTATTTCATACACAGAAGAACTTAAAAATTTTAAAAACGCTCCAGACTGGCTCAGCTGAGCCCTGTAGCCCGTGGCTGGGCTGCAGCTCTGACTAAGCAAAGACTGCGGGCTTGTGTTGCTGCTGCTGCAGCTCCGACTAGTGGTTGTATGAGGAACTGCTAAATCTGAGAAAATGCTAAATCTGTCACATGTTCTTAACAGCTCACAATTTTAGATTTTAGATTTATTAAGCCTTATTTCAGTATCAAACGTTTTGATCAAAGTTAATATAACTTGTATTTTATGTCATTTCTATTCACTTGACTAGTTTGGTTCTTGATTGATGGAGTTTTTCGATTCCATAACATGACAAATTAAAAGGGTTTATGTTAATAGAGCAACAAGCAAACATTTTTTCCATGCAACTGTAATATTTGATTGAATAAATAATATATTGAGAGTTATTTAACATTAAGGAGTAATCACATTCATTTTATATTACATCTGGTTACATTTTCTTATATTTATAAGTTACATCTGGCCCTCAGAGGACAGCCAATATGCCAATGTGGCCCTCGGCCAAAATGAGTTTGACACCCCTGATTTAGATAATTCTGAACAGTGAATAAGCTAGCTAATGCTATTGCTGCTTCAGCCTCGGAGCTGCACGGCTCTGGACTCTGTATAGCACTGAAACTCTCTATAACGCTGCACCGAGTGTGTGTTTACTGCTCCTTACAACCTGACGGGTAAAATCCATACAAAAGGCGCACCGTATTATAAGACGCACTGTCAATTTTTGTGAAAATTAAAAGTTTTTAAGTGCGCCTTATAGTCCGAAAAATACGGTAATTTAAGAGGACGGCCTGTTCTAGGCAGATTTGCACAGGCTTTCCTTACAAACTGAGAGACCATGCAGGGAGGAGACTAGTGAGGAAGCCTCCTTTATGTTGTCAGACTAATTAAGGTTTTTCCAGCAGACCTTGGAGTCTCCCACTTGCCTTTGCAAAATTCTAAATGTAAATTTCTTAATTGTATTTGTGTAAATGGGTCTATTAGACTAGGTTATATTTCATATTGCTAAATTAAACAATGTACGTAACTAGCCATATTACAAACATTAATTCAATGCTTTCTTTCACTGGATTTTACTCTTGACCTGGTTAAAAAAAAAAAAACATTTTTAATATTGTTTTCTAAGCTTATTCAAGAAAACTACTAGAATATATATCTGGAGAAATTACACATGTTAATTAAATAGAAAAAAAGCTTTTGATCTAGTGGTATATACCAGTGTGCATGTCATGCAGTTCAACATTAGCCTGTGTACAGCAGGTTAAAAAATCTTAGACATTTATACCAGCATATAAATTATATATACCAAGCCATTGTGCCTACCCAAAACGGATATAGTATACACAAGCCTGCAAAATAACTTATGCATTTAACTATTTTGTATTTAATTTGCATATATTTTCTCTCAGGACCAAATGCACTACATATTACCATACGCATTACTTACCCATCACTTGAAGTGTAAATTTGGTATTCACAAGGTTCCCCTTTATCAAGATTTCAGCCTCATACGGCCCACTGTTACCTTTCTTTAGCTCCTTAAGTGTGAGAACACCAGTGTTGTTATCAAGAACTCCTTTGAACTGAAACCATCTCTCACGCTCATCTTCAAACTCTACCACTTTATCATTATTAAATTTCCACAGAATGCTCTCAGGTTTTCCAGTTACTAAGGGCTTGAGAGTGACATTTCCTCCAACTTTCCCAAATTCTTCAACACAAAGTACATGACCTAAGAAAAAGCAGAAAAAGGATAATGAGACAGCGTATGTGTCACAAATTCACAATACAAAGCAAAGAACCAAATAAACAGGTAACATTGCTAACATAAATGTCACATGGACAATGATGAATGAAAGCAAGTATCTTGTATAGCCTACTAAACATAAAACTTTAACATAAAAATAACACAGAAGTGGCTACAAAATCAATTAAAGACCATGTTTCTCATCCTAAAATAAATTTCAGTATTGTTGATACTACAAATGGGGACTTTTATCAGAATCTGAGAGATTCAGTTTGGCTTTAGGTTGTACCTCCGTGATATAGAGGCCATTGTGTGAAGAATCTCACCTCCCACTCTTGAGCAGGCAAATACGAGAATAAAAAAAAATATTTCACACTAAACTGTTCTTGATGTTTGAAAGGCATCAAAGTGTACAATACAAATTTGAGCAATATGACTATTATTCTTGTTACTATTATTGTTTATTATTATGATTATTATTATTACAGTGTACAACAACAATAACAACAACAATAATAAACAACAACAACAATAATAATAGTAGTAATAATAGTAAGTTATTTTTTATGTTTTAATTATTCCGGTAATATTGGCATAAACATAACTAACCAGATGGCAAAAGGATGCAGAATCAGCGTAAATCTTTCCATTTCTAATCCATTGAAACAATTATTATTTGTGCACATCTTTACACTTTACATTGATTAAATAATGATTAAATATTATAGCTTTAGATGTATAGTTTATATTAAACTTTACTTACATTAAATATGTATATCTTCTTCGTATTGTATTATTATAGGCTGTACTGTGGTCTGGCCTACCTTTGTAACCTTTATTACAGGGTTTTACTGTTCTTTCAGGTTCAATAGTAATTAATTTAGGATAAGCGTATAATAACTAAACACTAACTATGTTTATATATATATTTTTAAAGATTATTTATAATTTTTGCGACATTAATGAATTTACTAGTTTTAATAAAAAAAAAGCAGCTCCAGCGTAAAATCTTTATAACAAAATAAACTTGAAAGATTTTAAAAATATTTAAGTAGGGATTCATTTTTATAAAACAAAATGTCATTGGGCTATCTGTATTTATGGATATAATATTAAACATAACTGGTCTTCCTTACAAATTTCCACACCTTTGATTTTGGTAAACAGGACTCTTAAATAATAATAAATAAAATAATATTAATATTGTTAAATAATAATTAAATATGTTATTATTATTGTTTTTGTTTTATATATACTATTTGTATTATTATTACATAGCTAGATCATATACAAATATATAAGCGATTACAGTTCAGATTTTTATCTCTCGATTATGCCATGTACAAATTCATAGCTAACTGGATTAATCAGATTCATTTGATTGACCTCCCCAGTCTCAAACTATAGCTAGTTATATTCCTTAACAATTGTTTTTCTTTATTGTTCCAACTTAGGAAAGTGTTAACCCCTTAACTGGCCAGGAGTTTTGTCAATTGTCTGCCTGAAATTACAACACTAAATCTTAAAGTTTCTATTCAAGCATTGCATTAAAGGCTTTTATGTTTGATAAGGAACATTACTGAAAAGCATAATTGTAATTGTGATAGAAAATATATAAAAAAAATAATTAATGACACAATATAATGAATAAAATCATAAAATTGGCTTTTTCCTCAACTTTCGCTATGTTTGTCTAGTTTTTACATCTATTTTCAAACATGCAGAATTTGGGTTGATTCCTGTTACTGATATGGAATTATTAAGTGGAGTACTGTAACGAGGCTTAAGTTAGCGTCTTATTCGCCAGTGTCTTATTCGGATTTTCCGGTCCACCTTAAAACGTCGAAGTACCAATTATTCGCCAGTAGAGAGCAAAGTTGAGCCAAGGAAAACGAGTTTGGCATTTAGGGCATACATATTGAGAATACATTGCCTGTTCTGGGTATTTCCAGTTGCCCTAACTCCAGATTATCAAATAGTCAGTTGAATTTGACACCACATTATGAAAATAGAACTATTATTCTATGTATAGACTAAAGAGATAAAAATATTACTGTACAGTTTTTTATTATCATGACCCTCTGAACTTGGCATTTGAGAAGATTAAAGAAGAATAAATTGCCTGTTCTTCATATTCCCAGATGACTTAAATCCAGATTGTTAAATAGTCTGTTGAATTTGACACCACATTATGAAAGTAGAACTATTAGACTGTGATTAGTCTTAATAACTAAAAATATTACTGTACAGTTTTTTTATTATGACCCTCTGAACGTGGCATTTGAAAAGATTAAAGAAGAATAAATTGCCTGTTCTGCATATTTCCAGTTACCCTAACTCCAGATTAACAAATAGTCTGTTGAATTTGACACCACATTATGAAAATAGAACTATTAGTCTGTGGTTAGCCTTAACAACTAAAAATATTACTGTACAGTTTTTTCATTATGACCCTCTGAACTTGGCATTTCAGAAGATTGAAGAATAAATTGCCTTTTCTACATATTCCCAGATGCCCTAAATCCAGATTAACAAATAGTCTGTTGAATTTGACACCACATTATGAAGGTAGAACTATTAGACTTTGATTAGCCATAATAACTAAAAATATTACTGTACAGTTTTTTTTATTATGACCCTCTGAACTTGGCATTTGAGAAGATGTCAGTATAATAAATTGCCTGTTCTGCATATTCCCAGATGACTTAAATCCAGATTGTTAAATAGTCTGTTAAATTTGACAAAGAATTATGAACATATACCTATTAGACTGTGATAAGCCATAATAACTAAAAATATTACTGTACAGTTTTTTCATTATGACCCTCTGAACTTGGCATTTCAGAAGATTGAAGGAGAATAAATTGCCTGTTCTGCATATTTCCAGTGACCCTAAATCCAGATTATCAAATAGTCCGTTGAATTTGACACCACATTATGAAAATAGAACTATTAGACTGTGATTAGCCTTAATAACTAAAAATATTACTGTACAGTTTTTTCATTATGACCCTCTGAACTTGGCATTTCAGAAGATTGAAGAATAAATTGCCTTTTCTACATATTCCCAGATGCCCTAAATCCAGATTAACAAATAGTCTTTTGAATTTGACACCACATTATGAAGGTAGAACTATTAGACTGTGATTAGCCTTAATAACTAAAAATATTACTGTACATTTTTTTTATTATGACCCTCTGAACTTGGCATTTGAGAAGATTAAAGAAGAATAAATTGCCTGTTCTGCATATTTCCAGTTACCCTAACTCCAAATTGTCAAATAGTCTGTTGAACTCGACACCACATTATGAAAATAGAACTATTAGACTTTGATTAGCCATAATAACTAAAAATATTACTGTACAGTTTTTTTTATTATGACCCTCTGAACTTGGCATTTTGAGAAGATGTCAGTATAATAAATTGCCTGTTCTGCATATTCCCAGATGACTTAAATCCAGATTGTTAAATAGTCTGTTAAATTTGACAAAGAATTATGAGCATATACCTATTAGACTGTGATTAGCCATAATAACTAAAAATATTACTGTACAGTTTTTTTTATTATGACCCTTTGAACTTGGCATTTGAGAAGATTAAAGAAGAATAAATTGCCTGTTCTGCATATTCCCAGATGCCCTAAATACAGATTATTAAAAAGTCTGCTGCATCCGACACCACATTATGAAAACATACCTATTAAACTATGAGTAGCCTTAATAACTAAAACTATGTGTACAGTTTTTTTATTATGACACTCTGAACTTGGCATTTGAGAAGATGTCAGTAGAATAAATTACCTGTTCTGCATATTCCCAGATGACTTAAATCCAGATTGTTAAATAGTCTGTTAAAGTTGACACAGAATTATGAACATATACCTATTAGAGTGTGAGGAGCCTAAATAGCTAAAATATTACTGTACAGTTTTTTTATTATGACCCTCTGAACTTGGCATTTGAGAAGATTGAAAAAGAATAAATTGCCTGTTCTGCATATTTCCAGTTACCCTAACTCCAGATTATCAAATAGTCTGTTGAATTTGACACCACATTATGAAAATAGAACTATTAGACTGTGATTAGCCATAATAAATAAAAATATTACTGTACAGTTTTTTATTATCATGACCCTCTGAACTTGGCATTTGAGAAGATTAAAGAAGAATAAATTGCCTGTTCTGCATATTTCCAGTTACCCTAACTCCAGATTATCAAATAGTCTGTGAATAGCCTAAAGAACTAGAAATATTACTGTACCTTTTTTTATCACTCTCTGATCTTAGCACTTATTGAAGTAGATAAAATTGCCTGTTCAACATGTTTCTAGTTGCTCTTATTACACATTATCAGTCTGTTAAAATGCATGCTTATTTCTCACCTCTATAGTACTATATTTCATGCAAGTAAAAACTGAAACATTTTGTATAAATTGCATTATTAGTTATCATTGTAATATTTCTTTCTGACACGTTCAGTGCCTTGCAAAAGTATTCTTTTGCCACATTTCAGGCTTCAAACAAAGATATGAAATTGTATTTTTTTTTTGTGAAGAATCAACAACAAGTGGGACACAATCGTGAAGTGGAATGAAATTTACTGGCTATTTTAAACTTTTTTTATAAATAAATAACTGAAAGGTGAGGCGTCCAACATTTTTCGGCCCCTTTACTTTTAGTGCAGCAAACTACAAGACCAAGGAACAACCCAGGCAGGTCTGAGATACTGTAGTGGAGACGTTTAAAGCTGGATTTGAATACAAAAAGATTTCCCAAGCTTTAAACATCTCAATGAGTACTGTGCAAGGGATCATATTGGAATGGAATGAGTATCAGACCACTGCAAATCTACCAAAATGGAACTTTTTGGCCAAAATGCAAAATGTTATGTTTGCCGTAAAAGCGACACAGCTTATCCCTGAACAGCGTCATGGTTTGTGCTGCTTGTCTTCAGCAGGGACAGGGAAGATGTTTAAAATTGATGGGAAGATGGATGGAGCAAAACAGAGGACCATCTGGAAGAAAACCTGAGACCTGGGACAGATTTGTCTTCCAACAAGACAACGATCCAAAATATAAAGCAAAATCTACAATGGAACGGTTCACAAATAAACGTATCCAGGTGTTTGAATGGCCAAGTCAAAGTCCAGACCTGAATCCAATCAAGAGTCTGTGGAAAGAGCTGAAAACTGCTGTTCATAAACCAACGTAATGCTGTAATCACAGCAAAAGGTGGCGCTACAAAGTATTACTGCAAGGGGGCCAAATAATATTGCACGCCCCACTTTTCAGTTTTTTCGTTAAAAAAAAAGTTTAAAATATCCAATAAACTTCACAATTGTGTCCCACTTGTTGTTGATTCTTCACAAAAAAAATACAATTTAATATCTTAATGTTTGAAGCTTGAAATGTGGCAAAAGGTGGAAAAGTTCAAGGGAGCTGAATACTTGCCAAGCACTGTAACTGTCAAACAATCTACACATGCCCAAATTTATCTGCAAAGCATGTTCAGTAGAAAAAGTGTAATTTATTTGAAAAACAAATGACAGAAAAAAAACACAAAAATATATATACATAGTAAATATATATATATATATATATATATATATATATATATATATATATATATATATATATATATATATATATATATATATATAGGTTTTTTTTTTTCAAATAAACATTTTTTTTCTACTGTTCATGCTTTGCAGATAAATTTGTGCATGTGTAGATTTTATATATATAAATTCACTTATATAAAGTTTTTTAGTGACTTTAAAGGGAGACCATGACAGTAGTGCTTCCAACTAATATATGTACATATATTTCAGGATGTGGTGCATCCCTGGAAACAGTCCCTTTGGATCTGAAATATAATATTAAAAAATACAGCTTTTTGAAAAGAAAGTGGTCTTGTGACACAACTTGCCCCCAGTGCAGGGTAAGCTGTGCTTTTGGAGAGAATACATTGGGGTAAATTGTGCCATTGATTGCTGAAATAAAACAGTATATATTGATCTCAGAAACTGTAATGCTATATAAAAGCTGGACAAATTCAATACAAAATTACTAATTTAAGATTTATTTAAAGTTACTTTACAACATCAAAGGCCAATTTGAGCACACCAAAGGTCGATTTTCTAAAACAAGGCCTAGCAAAACAATCACGTCCTAGCAAAGATTAAAGGTTTATTAGCATAGTTGGCATATCTCTTAATTTGTCCCTTATTGAACTATTGCAGTTTACATTCACATTTGCAAAGGTTGTTACCCAACTACCCAATTTTGCTTCTCTGTGAACTATCTGCTAACTGATAATGAGCCGTTCCTGGGGAAATAATTATTAATGCTCCCTATTAATTATTCTTTTTTAATTAATGCACATTTAACCCAACCTGCTTTTTCCTCTCTGATCCAGCTGGCAGGGATATCGATGTCTTTTCTTTGTGCATACTCAAACTTTTTTGGTCTAAAATTAAGAACGTCACATAGTTTTAGTGATAAGTAAGAATACAATATACAATTACTCATAGTGTAGCTTACCAAAGCACTAAAACATGTGTGAAATATTTTGAAAGTTGTCTATAACACCTTTTTTTGTGCATGCTTCGCAGAGTACTTTATGCGTGGTAGTATTACAATGCTACCAATTTTGTAATAGGTAAGGATTCAAATATGACACACACTTGCATAAAATATTGTTATATAGAAATGGGAAATAAGCTTGAATTTCAACAGACTGATAATGTGGAGTAAGATCAACTGGAAATATGCAGAACAGGTTGTTCATTGTCAATGAATGTTTTCAAATGCAGAGTTCAGAGGGTCATAATAAAAATGGTACAGTAATATTTCTAGTTCTGTAGGCAATTCACAGTATAATAGTTATATTGTCATAATGTTGTTTCAAATTCAACAGCCTTTTTGATAATCTGGACCTAGGTAAACAGGAATCTTGCAAAACAGGCAATTTGCTCTTATTCAGTGTTGCTTACGTGCTAAGTTCAGAGTGTCATAACAAAAACATTGTGCAGAAATATTTCTAGTTCTTTAAGCTATTCATAGTCTAAATGTTCTATTTTGATAGATTGTGTCAAATTCAACAGACTATTAAACAATCTGGATTTAGGGCAACTGGAAATATGCAGAACAGGCAATTTATTCTCCTTCAATCCTCTGAAATGCCAAGTTCAGAGGGTCATAATAAAAAAACTGTACAGTAATATTTTTAGTTATTAAGACTAATCACAGTGTAATAGTTCCCCTTTCATAACCTGGTGTTAAATTCAACAGACTGTTTGATAATCTGGATTTAGGGTCACTGGAAATATGCAGAACAGGCAAATTATTCTCCTTCAATCTTCTGAAATGCCAAGTTCAAAGGGTCATAATAAAAAAACTGTACAGTAATATTTTTAGTTATTAAGGCTAATCACAGTCTAATAGTTCTATTTTCATAATGTGGTGTCAAATTCAACGGACTATTTGATAATCTGGAGTTAGGGTAACTGGAAATACCCAGAACAGGCAATGTATTCTCAATGTGTATGCCCTAAATGCCAAACTCGTTTTGCTTGGCTCAACTCTGCTCTCTACTGGCGAATAATTGGTATTTCGACGTTTTAAGGTGGACCGGAAAATCCGAATAAGACACTGGCGAATAAGACGCTAACTTCAGCCTCGTAGTACTGTAGGAGATTTTAAAGCCCTTAAATATTCAGAATAAAAAAATTATTTTACTGCTGAAAAAGAGGGTTTTGCATCACCTACACCTGTAGCTTGTGTACGGGACAAGGCATGTTATGGGGTCAAGAGGGAAATAACTGTGTTTGACTGTGTTTGAACTCTCCACGATGAAAGTGTGTGTGGGAGTCAGACAATTCCACATAATTCAAATTATTCAAAACATATTACACTTTTAAATTAAAATTAGATACCGCTAAACTGTTCAAAAACACACGACCATACAGAAACAGTATCTGGGGCAGTTACCATAGACATGTAACTAGATGAAGTATTTAGCCCCACCCGATAGTCCCGCTAATTTAGCTTAGCTTCTAGCTTGTTGTTTTAGCCCGCTGCTCCTCAGCGCACTGATCTTATCTGATCCTCCTCACTGCAGTAAAAAAAACTCCACCCTCCACCCACAGACTACACCATCAGGATCTGACCTACCTGCGCTGCAGAGGATAAAGAGGATCAGGCGGAGGATCCGCGGGTCTGTATTCACCATGTTCACCATGTTCACCCTGCTGCTGCTCTTGCTGCGTTTCCTTCGGGCGAGGCGGAGGCGGATATTGTCCAACACGCTTCACTCAGAGCGACGGGCCGATCTCCTCTAATAGAACCCACCAGAACACACTACCACTACGAGGAGATCCTCCACCAGCTGATTTTCTCCACAAACACGTTTTATTAAAGAGTCTACGGGGGAAAATCCACAATTCAGACAGGACTGGAGAGGGGGTTGGATCTCTGCCTGCCGGGAGACGGGCGGCAGTGGTGGGTCTTCGTGACGTCACCCGCCAGCCACTTTTTCATCGACCCGGCAGTGTCAGGCACGTACCCGGCAGTACTAAAAACTGTCAGGTAGCTTCCTGACAGTACGCCGGCACTACTAAAAACTGTCAGGGGGCTAGCTGACAGTAAGACCGGAGTCAAGCTATCCGCGCTTCGGAAATTCTCAGTCAAGTCATCCGCGCTTTAAGTTTAGATGCGCGTATACGTGCGATTTTACGGTAAACAGCACGCTTAAAAAACACAGAGAACGGGAGACCGACACGTTTCAGTCTATTATATTAATTCAGACATACATTAAGCCCAGAAACGAGAAAAAACGGATTAAAATAACTCACCTCACTGTATATTTTGTGCAGTACATTATCTATTTGATATAATATCCCATCAGTGTTTAAGAGAGAGAGAGAGAGAGAGAGAGAGTTTTATATTAATATTACTTTTTTCAATCCATGCTTCAAATTAAATTTCTCATGAGTTTCCCAAAAAACCAAAACAGATCCAGTACCTTGTAAAAGAGTCCATCCTAGACTATCACTTCTGCAAGTGTGGGCAATTGTCACTGTATGGTTTATTTTATATTAATAAAAAAATTGTATGCGTGTTTAAAATAAAATTTTTCATGATTTTCCCATAATGCCAAAACTGGTCCACTACCATTTGAAATAGTACAACATAGGCTGTCACCTCTGCAAGTTTGGGCAAATTTCACTGTATTTTTTATTTTATATTATTATTATTATTATTATTATTATTATTATTATTATTATTATTATTATTATTATTATTATTATTATTGTTTTTTTATTCTTGTTTAAAATTAAATTTCTCATGATTTTCCCATAATGCCAAAATAGATCCACTACCATGACTCCTGCATATTTGGGCAAATTTCACTGTTTTGTTTATTTTATATAATTTTTTTTTTTTTTTTATGCTTAAAATGACATTTCTCATGATTTTCCCATAATGCCAAAACAGTTCCATTACCATTTGAACGAGTCTGTCCTAGGCTTTGACTCCTGCAAGTTTGGGCAAATTTCACTGTATTGTTTATTTTATATTAATTTATTTATTTTTTATGCTTAAAATTTAATTTCTCATGATTTTCCCATAATACCAAAACAGTTCCACTTTCAGCATTTGATGCCAAAACATAGGCTATCACCTCTGCAAGTTTCGGCAAATTTCACTGTATTGTTTATTTTATATTATTATTATTATTATTATTATTATTATTATTATTATTATTTTATTCATGTTTAAAATTAAATTTCTCATGATCTCATGATCTCTACAATTTGAAAGAGTCTGTCCTAGGCTATGACTCCTGCAAGTTTGGGAAAAATTCACTGTATTGTTTATTTTATATTATTTATTTATTTTTATTATTTATGCTTAAAATTAAATTTCTCATGATTTTTCCATAATGCCAAAACAGGTCCACTCCCATATGAAAGAGTCCATCCTAGGCTAGCTCCTTGACAGTTTTTAAAACTGCCGGCGTACTGTCAGCAGGCTCCCTGACAGTTTTTAAAACTGCCGGCTTACTGTCAGCAAGCTCCCTGACAGTTTTTAATAGTGCCGGCGTACTGTCAGGAAGCTACCTGACAGTTTTTAATAGTGCCAGCATACTGTCAGCTAGCTCCCTGGCAGTTTTTAATACTGCCGGCGTACTGTCAGGAAGCTCCCTGACAGTTTTTAATAGTGCCGGCGTACTGTCAGGAAGCTCCCTGACAGTTTTTAATAGTGCCGGCGTACTGTCAGCTAGCTCCCTGGCAGTTTTTAATACTGCCGGCGTACTGTCAGGAAGCTCCCTGACAGTTTTTAATAGTGCCGGCGTACTGTCAGCTAGCTCCCTGGCAGTTTTTAATACTGCCGGCGTACTGTCAGGAAGCTCCCTGACAGTTTTTAGTAGTGCCGGCGTACTGTCAGCTAGCTCCCTGGCAGTTTTTAATACTGCCGGCGTACTGTCAGGAAGCTCCCTGACAGTTTTTAATAGTGCCGGCGTACTGTCAGCTAGCTCCCTGGCAGTTTTTAATACTGCCGGCGTACTGTCAGGAAGCTCCCTGACAGTTTTTAGTAGTGCCGGCATACTGTCAGGAAGCTACCTGACAGTTTTTAATAGTGCCAGCATACTGTCAGCTAGCTCCCTGGCAGTTTTTAATACTGCCGGCGTACTGTCAGGAAGCTCCCTGACAGTTTTTAATAGTGCCGGCGTACTGTCAGCAAGCTCCCTGGCAGTTTTTAATACTGCCGGCGTACTGTCAGGAAGCTCTCTGACAGTTTTTAGTAGTGCCGGCGTACTGTCAGGAAGCTCCCTGACAGTTTATAGTAGTGCCGGGGTACTGTCAGGAAGCTCCCTGACAGTTTTTAAAACTGCCGGCGTACTGTCAGGAAGCTACCTGACAGTTTTTAAAACTGCCAGCATACTGTCAGCAAGCTCCCTGACAGTTTTTAATAGTGCCGGCGTACTGTGAGCAAGCCCCCTGACAGTTTTTAGTAGTGCCAGCATACTGTCAGGAAGCTCCCTGACAGTTTTTAATAGTGCCGGCGTACTGTCAGCAAGCTCCCTGGCAGTTTTTAATACTGCCGGCGTACTGTCAGGAAGCTCTCTGACAGTTTTTAGTAGTGCCGGCGTACTGTCAGGAAGCTCCCTGACAGTTTTTAAAACTGCCGGCGTACTGTCAGGAAGCTCCCTGACAGTTTTTAGTAGTGCCGGCGTACTGTCAGGAAGCTACCTGACAGTTTTTAAAACTGCCGGCATACTGTCAGCAAGCTCCCTGACAGTTTTTAATAGTGCCGGCGTACTGTGAGCAAGCCCCCTGACAGTTTTTAGTAGTGCCGGCATACTGTCAGGAAGCTCCCTGACAGTTTTTAATAGTGCCGGCGTACTGTCAGCAAGCTCCCTGGCAGTTTTTAATACTGCCGGCGTACTGTCAGGAAGCTCTCTGACAGTTTTTAGTAGTGCCGGCGTACTGTCAGGAAGCTCCCTGACAGTTTTTAGTAGTGCCGGGGTACTGTCAGGAAGCTCCCTGACAGTTTTTAAAACTGCCGGCGTACTGTCAGCAAGCTCCCTGACAGTTTTTAATAGTGCCGGCATACTGTCAGGAAGCTCCCTGACAGTTTTTAATAGTGCCGGCGTACTGTCAGCAAGCTCCCTGGCAGTTTTTAATACTGCCGGCGTACTGTCAGGAAGCTCTCTGACAGTTTTTAGTAGTGCCGGCGTACTGTCAGGAAGCTCCCTGACAGTTTTTAAAACTGCCGGCGTACTGTCAGTTAGCCCCCTGACAGTTTTTAGTAGTGCCGGCGTACTGTCAGGAAGCTCCCTGACAGTTTTTAGTACTGCCGGGTACGTGCCTGGCACTGCCGGGTCGATGAAAAAGTGGCTGGCGGGTGACGTCACGCAGACCCACCACTGCCGCCCGTCTCCCGGCAGGCAAAGATCCAACCCCAACTGCAGGACCGAGTGCTTTCCTGCCTCAGAATCCTGCCTAAGTACGTCGTAGGTTTGAGACGGTCCTTAGAGTTCTTCTTCTCCCTTTACTACTGAGGTGAGCACTACAGCCACCTACTGGGTTGGAGCGTGCAGTGAGACAGTAAGAGTAAGAGAACTGCCCTTAACTTAGTATCTCAAAATAATGACTTAGTGTCTTAAAATTGCTTAGTATTTCAAATGGATGATTTAGTATCTTAAAATAATGACTTAGTATCTCAAAATAATGACTTTGTGTCTCAAATGAAAGATTTAGTGTCTCAAATAATCAATTAGTATCTTAAATTAATGACTTAGTATCTCAAACTAATGACATAGTATCTCAAAATAATGACTTAGTATCTCAAAATAATGACTTTGTGTCTCAAAATAATCAATTAGTATCTTAAATTAATGACTTAGTATCTCAAACTAATGACAGTATCTCAAATTAATGACTTAGTATCTCAAAATGACTAAGTGTCTTAAATTAATTACTTAGTATCTCAAAATAATTACTTAGTATCTCAAAATAATTACTTAGTGTCTCAGATTAATCACTTAGTCGCTCAAAATAATCATTTAGTAGCTCAAATTAATCACTTAGTATCTCAACATAATCACTTAGTATCTTAAATTAATGACTTAGTACCTCAAAAAAAATGTCTTAAATTAGTCATTTAGCCGCTCAAAATAATCACTTAGTATCTCGAATCAATTAGTGTCTCAAATGAATCACTTAGCATCTCAAAATATTCACAAAATAATGAGATAGAAATGGATGGATTTTCTTTTATTTTAGATAGTGTAAATGTGCTTCCATACAGAACGCTTTAAAAAACAGGAAAACCTGCTAATGTGCTACACCCAAGATTTTTTAAAAATCTTGCTATTGTGCATATATATATAGTTCATATATTCAATATGTTCACTCATTTGTGTAGGCATAGGCACTTTCACAATTCTAAACTATTTGTGTCTTTTTATATATAAATACATAACATGCTAGGTGGAATACTAGAAATAGACAAATTGCCTACTATTTTCAGTAGGATGATGTGGCTGAAAAATATGAGATGAGCAGACTGACTAGCCTAGGAGCTGAAACATTTCAAACTATTTTTTAATTTGTATAACACCAAACAAATAATCTCAACGATGAAATGAGAATTATCTAATATATTTTCTACAGATTTTAAAGATATCAGTATGTCCCACTGTATATTTCTTCTAGTTTAAGTGATCAGTCTTATTCATAAATATCAGTATGTTTAAACAAATAACAAAACTTAATATCCTCTACAGCATTTAAAATATTAATATTGTTTCATAATTTTAGGATTGTATTTTTAAACTGTAATTAATTATTTTCAAAATGTTCCACATTAATCTACAGGCACAATTGTAACAAGAAACTGAATTAAAATAAGTATACATACACTACATCAGCATTTCCCTGACCAGGGGTTGTACTGCTAGAGGGCAGTTTTTAAAAAATACAAGCTTCATACAATAAAACATTTATAAAAACATTAAAGCATTAATTAATGTTATCAATGTAAAATTGAAGTGATGATTTTGTTTTATTAGGTTACATTTCACATTGATCAATGCTTAACATTGTTTATATAATGTGGGTACGGAAAGTATTCAGACCCCTTTACATTTTTCGCTCTTTGTTTCATTTCAGTCATTTGCTCAAATAAAAAAGTTCCTTTTATTTCTCATTAATGTACACTAAGCATCCTATCTTGACAGAACAAAAACAGAAATGTAGATTTGTTTTTTATTTATTAAAAAAGAAAAACTGAAATAACACATGATCATAAGTATTTAGACCTATTGCTCAGTATTTAGTACTGACCACCCTTTTGAGCTACTACAGCCATGAGTCTTTTGAGAATGATGCAACAAGTTTTTCACACCTGGATTTGGGGATTCTCTGCCATTCTTCCTTGCAGATGCTCTGCAGTTCTGTCAGGTAGGATGGTGAACGTTGGTGGACAGCCATTTTTAGGTCTCTCCAGAGAAGCTCAATCGGCTGGTCCAGTCAACAATGATCACATAGCCACTCCTTTGTTATTTTAGCTGTGTGCTTAGAGTTATTGTCTTGTTGGAAGGTGAATCTTCGGCCCAGTCTGAGGTTCACAGCACTCTGTGTCACACGGGAGACGGAGGGATGGAAGTAAGTGCAATAATTACTTTATTAGTGCAATAATTACTTTATTAAACAAACAAGATAAAATAAAACAATAAACAAAACGCGGGTAACGCAAAAAACATACAAAAAAAACGAGGCTAGGATAAATATAAACTGAGAAACACTGACTAAGAAACTAAGACGAGGATACAAGAAACACAGACTAAGAAACTAAGACTAGGATACAAACGGACTGCAGGGATACAAAGATACGAAGGATACAGCATACAAAATATACAAAATACAAAAGACTCGACACTGAACATTCAAACAGACGGGCTTAAATACATGAGGAGAGTGAGAAACACCTGGGCTAGGATGACGAGGGGGCGGGGTTACAGACAAGACACAGGTGAGAACACTAATAGCTAGGGCAGGGCTGGGGCGGAGCTAGGGTGGAGACAGGTACAGAGGGGCAGGAGCACAAGAGACAAAATAAGGCAGAAACAGAAGACAGACATGGGCTAAGGTGTAACACTCTGGAACAGGGACGTGCACAGGAATCTTGAAGGGCAGTTGCTCTAACCTGAAGAAAGGGCACACATCCCCCCCCCCGGCAGAGTTGCGCTCCTGATCCCAGCCGCCGCCCCACCCCCGGAATAGTTGCGCTCCTGCTTCGTTATATTCTCTCTATCTATCTCTCTCTCTCCGCGCTCTCGTCCAACGTTCATTTACAGCTGAAGCGCGGGTCGTGTGCTGCGCTTTTGAAATAAGAAATCATATTAGCCTATATTATTTTTTCCCCTCCCTCGGAAGGGCACTATCAGCCAAGGACGGCAAAAGGGCAGTTGCCCAAGCACCTTGGGCCATAGCGTCTGCACGTCACTGCTCTGGAATAAGTTTTCTTCCAGGATATTTCTGTACTTGGCCGCGTCCATCTTTCCTTCAATTGCAACCAATCATCATGTCACTGCATCTGTCATCCTGTCACATATAATGTTTAACTGGCCCTGATGTACCTAATCAACCAATAACTATTTCATTTTTAAATTGTTTCTATTAATTTATGATTGCGGTACTTACTTTTATTCAGTTTACCTGTTAAAATCCCTTAGCCCCCTATGGACCATAAATTGATCACTATGTATATCCAGCAGTGTATTAGACACATCATTGCACCACTTACTTTATTAAGTGCCTTTAAAGCAGAGAAAGCTCTGGAATATGCATAATAGTGTGCATATGCAGTAGAATATGCAGGAAAGGGTTGAGAAACACTGCTTTAACATGACTTACAGGGGTTGGACAATGAAACTGAAACACCTGGTTTTAGACCACAATAATTTATTGTCCCGATGTACAGTTCTGGTGAAAACAGGAGAGTTGAGGTGCACATTGAATTCTGACGTGATTTGGGCAGCCGTGTTTTTTTGTTTTTTGGATACAATCCAAACACATCCCTTTCAGACAGCTTCCTCTTGCTTCCACAGTTAATCCTGTTGGATGTGGATGGTCCTTCTTGGTGGTATGCTGACATTAATCTGGATACCGTGGCTCCAGATTAACTTGCTGTCTTGGTCACAGATGCGCCAGAAAGACGTGCACCAACAATTTGTCCTCTTTTGAACTCTGGTATGTCACCCATAATGTTGTGTGCATTGCAATATTTTGAGCACAATTGTGCTCCTACCCTGCTAATTGTACCTTCACACTCTGCTCTTACTGGTGCAATGTGCAATTAATAAAGATTGGCCAGCAGGCTGCTCCAATTTAACCCTGAAACCTCCCACACTAAAATGACAGGTGTTTCAGTTTCATTGTCCAACCCCTGTAAATGCCTGTTCAGAAATGTTCTGCAGTCAGCAGCTTCACTGACCCGAGCTTTTGTCTCTTTGGGTGCCAATTTTACATGCGAGGTCAGTGATGAGAGCAATGAATCACAACAATAACAATATATTACAATAAAAATGGATTCTGGGTAATTGCTTGTTCTGCTAACAGATTAGGAGGGTTTGGGTTATCTAACGTTTATATTAACTTCTGCAAAAAATCTCTATGAAACATAAAATTATATTCTTTTTTATAAAAGGACCCCATCATAAGAAATGCTCTCAGTAGAAAAATTTAAAAGCACAGGACCCAATGCTGAGTTTTTTTTAAAAAAGTGGATTAAATGTAAATATACAAATATACAACACAATTGCCAGTACATAGTAATAATAATAATAACAACTCTGTTATATTATTTTAAATATTAGGTGATTACGGATCAGCTTTTGTCATGTATGTATATAACTCATATTTTTTCTAGCAACAGTAAATGTAATGTGGAGTAACATGTTTAGGTTGTAAAGTGTAAGTCACTATGATGGGCTTTGATTCATATTAGCAAATGCAGTCCCCCCCCCAAATTTCAGACCCCCCTACAACGCCCTTGCTTATTTCTCATACTCCAGTCCATTACCCTTCATGTGGGAAAGGGTAATGGACTGGCTGTCTATCCTCCCTGGATCCAGTTATCCCTGCCTTGGTCTGGTTCCTCAGCGATACCTTGATCACTTTGATAACTTTGAAAGCGATTGCAAGGATCACTCGCACACAGTCGCTTTGCCTTAATCTGAATATATTAGATTAAAGACAAAATAAAGTCCCCTCTTTTCAGCAAAAGGTGTGAAAGGTTAACTGACAATAAAAGAGGTGGGTAGAACATTTGCTCGTTAATATCAAGACTAAATCGTACAGTAAGATCACAGTGTACTATCTAAGGAAATAATTATTCATATCATGCATGAAAGTACATATGCAAATTACAGTGTGTTCATTCCAGTATCATGTAATTCTCTGAAAGTTTCTAGGCTGCTTTTACGAGCCATGAGAATCAAGATTAATCAAATAACCATTAAAAAGAGAAATAAAGAGTATATATGGATTATTATAAATCAAGCAAGTAGAACACATATTTGAGACCTTAACAATGTGTTTTTGGAAAACTCTATGCAGGCTTTCACACGTTTTGCACTGAGGAGAGGCTTCAGTCGGGCCACTCTGCCATAAAGGCCCGAATGGTGGAGGGCTGTAGTGATGGTTATCTTTGGGTGCTTCTTCACTTCTCTCACCAAGGCTCTTCTCCCACGATTGCTCAGTTTGGCTGGACGGCCAGGTCTAGGAAGAGTTCTGGTCGTCCCAAACTTCTTCTGTTGAAGGATTATGGAAATGCAGCAGAAATTCTTCTGTAACCTTGAACAGATCTGTGCCTTGCCACAATTCTGTCTCTGAGCTCCTCGGGCAGTTCCTTCGACCTCATGATTCTCATTTGCTCCGATATGCACTGTAAGCTGTGAGCTCTTATATAAACAGATGTGTGCCTTTCCTAATCAAGTCCAGTCCGTTTAATTAAACACAGCTGGATTCTAGCATTTATTTGCAGAAAATAAGAAACTCTTTTTCATTCTGATTTTTCAGTGCATGTTGAGCCAATGCTGGAATTTTTTACCAACGACAGAAGGTGAAAACATTTTACTTGAACATTGCTGAAGAAATCTGACAAACATTCAACGGCAGAAAGTCAAGTGTTGTTATCATATGTAATGTCCATTAATATAATATAACAGGGTTGCTATCATTACCGGTGATTGTCATGACTCAGCAAAGCTGTCACCATATTAAACCTATATTAGCATTTTTTTTTATGTCAAAATCTCTCTAAAAGTAATTTTAAATACATTTATATTATGAGTGAAAGATTTATTTCTGGAATGTTGATATGCTATATCCTCAAACTGTTCTTCCTTAGCAAATCCAACTCCATCTAATTGAATTGTCATGTCCTTGTCTTTGTTCCCACTCTAGTGGCTGTGGTAGAGAAGAGCTACAAAAGTGTTCACCGTACTATTGAAGGAAATAGCAAGAGGTATGACGACAGCAGGAGAAAGAGGAATACATCTTTCTAATTGATCTTGTAATTTTTGTTTGAACACATGACAGAAAAAGTTTCACAAAGCAGATGCTGGAATCTGCAGAAACGTTTAATTTAGGCTGAAACACTGCAATATAACCTAGTTTTTGCTCTCTACTTCACACTACATACAGCACAGATTTAAACAGATACCTAAGTCTTTATTCAAGAACATTGACATCCATCTAAAGTTAAGCATTATCTGTGTAACATTCCTTCAAAAAAAAAAACTCTCTGCTCCTATGGCTAATTGGATTTTTTTGCAGTGCAGTAATATATTATGTTATGATCAGTTGATCTGGAGTTTTGAAGTATATCTCCAGTGTGTTTCTCGCCACCACTAAAACACTGCCAGAAGTTCTGGGTCCACTGAACACTCGAATTATGTTACTTTGCCATTGTTGTTTTTGATACAGACCACTGGCTGTGGACAGCATCTGAAGGTAAAATATGCCAGAAATAGTGAGTTAGTGTGCATCACTGCTGTTTGTTTCTCAGTTCCAAATATTTGTAGAACTTAATGACTTACTTACCAATCACTCTAAGATCATACTTGGACGTCTGAAGAATCCCACCCCCCAGGATTTCGACCTCATATAGACCACTGTCACTTTTCTTCAGCCCTTTAAGTGTAAGGACTCCAGTTTCTGTAGCAAGAACTCCACGATCTTCAAACTGAAACCATTTCAGCACACCATCTTCATATTCAACCACCTTTTCATTATTAAATTTCCACAGAATGGACTCAATTCTAGTTGTTATGTTCGGCCTGAAACTGTAGCTTTTTCCTGTCTCAACACAATCAGTTCCATTAAATACATCACCTAAAAAAAAAGAAAGTGTTTTGAGACAGGGTACATTTACATAATCACGTCACTGAACAAGGCACAGATGAAAATGTCTAAATTGCTGCACAAGTACATGTGATATAAATGTTCTGGGAATGTTATGGTATGAATGGGAATTAATGGGATACCGGTGAGAAAATTGTCTGTGCTTTAGGTGTACTATGTGTACATTTATTTGGAAAAAGTTTAATATTGTGTAATACACAGAGCTGTATTTAGATCCCTGTGGTATACATTACTACTGTGTCTTTCACACTGTTTGCACAATTCAGTTACTACTATATAAACCCATGAGATAGATCTCAGTTCTATTCCATTAACTAAAAAACTTTCCATCTAAAATCTTATGATTTTACACTATTTTTAACATATAGATTTATCAATTTGTCAAAATGTGGTATTACAGTTTAATAAAGATACTTTAAGTGAACTCAAATCAAAATTTCATTAATTTGCTGCAACGCCTGAGGGGTAAGAATGATAAATATTTCGTTTGAATGCCCATTTTAAGTAAAAAAAAAAAAAAAAAGATTAGAATGGTAAAGCAAAAGGTGGATTTACCATAATAGCAAAAATTACACAGTTCTATTAGATCTACAATATTCATTTAAAATAGCTCAGATGACTAAACAAAAAAAGAAGAGTAATCATGGGGTGTTGATTAAAGTGTTTAGTAAATGATGAGGTTCATTATAGGCCAGTCCCAAAGTGACTTTTAAAAACTTGCTTTCATCTTCATAAAAGAGCAAAAAAATCCTTAAGTCATACTATATTCAGAAACTGTCTTATTCTCAGAACAAACAACGGTAATTATTATATAAATGCCTTTGTTTCCTCTTAAGCAGTTGTAATAGTGCAGAGTTACAAGAGCGACCAGAATGCCAAAGAAAGAGACTGCAATAAGTTCAACAACCGCAGGAATACTTTTCCCTGTATAAAATGTTAATGATTATAGGACTTTCTCTCTCTTGTTATGCATGGCTATGTCAATACACTATGAAGAGAGGTAAGTAAGCTGGTTGCTGTCAATAGTGAAATTTCCAGTTTTAGGGAAAAAAAAACTTTACCTGTCTGACATTCCTTCAACAAGAACTCTGTGCTGTTCTTGCTGACAGGATTCTCTGCAGTGCAGGAATAGACAGCAGTAAGATCTGTGCTGTTGGTGATATTAAGTGTTCTCCCAGTGTGTTTCATGTCACCTGGCCCAGTCCACTGATACACTGATGGAATGTTAAAATCCACTGAACACTCGAGCGATGTTACTTCTCCTGTGTTGTCTTTGATACAGGCCACTTTTGGTTGTGAAACAGCATCTGAACATAACATACACCAGATTGTTTTTTTAATTGTTTTTTGGTTAATGTGCACCATGACCGGCCTACTCTATATTTATCTGAGGGAACAGATTTTTAGGATGAGTTAGTGTGCAAGTTAGTTTTATAGATCTTGTTTTATGACTTACTTACCAATCACTCTAAGATCATACTTGGACGTCTGAAGAATCCCACCCCCCAGGATTTCGACCTCATATTGACCACTGTCACTTTTCTTCAGCCCTTTAAGTGTAAGAACTCCAGTTTCTGTAGCAAGAACTCCACGATCTTCAAACTGAAACCATTTCAGCAAACCATCGTCATATTCAACCACCTTTTCATTATTGAATTTCCACAGAATGGCCTCAACTCTAATTTTTATGTAGGGTCTGAAACTGTAGCTTCTTCCTGTCTCAACATATTCAGTCCCACTGAATACATCACCTGAAAAAAAAATGTTTTGAATCATTGTTAAAAGCTTAATAAAGTACATGTAATATAAATGTTATAGAAATGTCATGGTAATGCTCACATGCTTATACCTTAGGTGATTATTAATCCTTAAATAAACTTACAAAATCACAGTGTTTGCCTGGGCCAAGACCTTGCCCTTAGAAAAAATATTTTATCAAAATCACAGCACACTGTTCCTAGATTTGTCTACTGATTACACACACACACACACACACAAAAACACACACAAACACACACACACACACACACACACACACACACAAGATTTGTGCGCTGAAGTAACTGTATCAATCTAGTTAATCTAGTGTTTTTTTGTAGCTGTATAGTAGGGAAAATATTAAAATATGAAACATTACCAGTGTTTTTATATAGTATTCATATTCATGTTTTTATATATAAATGCACTAAAACAAAATAAAAAAACTAATTAAAATCCAAACAAATTATCAAGACATATTATTTCATTTGTTTTGAGCTAATTAAAACTTAAAAATAATATAAAAAAGGAATACTAGAAAGGTCTATTGCATAAGATATGTCTATACAAATGGATGTTTATACAATTTAAATTAAACATAATTAACACTTAAAAAGGTCAAAGGATTTTACTTACTGACACCCAAAATCAGGAAAAACAATGAGAGCTGCAAGTTACAACTGTTTCTCATCATATTCCCAATGTTCACACTTTCTGTTGGTAGAACACTTCTGCCTAATGTAAAATGTGAACTAAAAATCACAGTTCTGTGCTTTTTATGTAAGCTCAGGGCCACAGCACAGCTTGTTTTGTATTCAGCCAATAAGACTCCAGAGTTCAAAAACATGAGGCCGAGTGGCATGACTATTAAACAAATGCCTTTAGACTTTAAATATAAACAGAGTAAAAAAAAGAGGGGGAAAGTCCCTAAGCATTTATCATTGTATGGTCAGTTCTGCTAGCCTAGCTTATGAGATTCTTGCAGTGTTTTAGAACTGAGTGAATGGGGCCATTATTACCTTTTATACAGTTGACCTATTGTGAAAATGCCTGGTACAGAGCTGCCACAACTGTTTACTGTGCTGCTGTCTGATTTGTGTCTACTCATTGCTTTTAGTTCAATTTTAGTTTGATTATCTAACTTAAAATATCCCATATCAAGTCATATCATTTTTAGCATCACATTGTCACTGGCTTCTCCCAATCTTCTAGTCATTAATGTGTGGATAATTTTCTAATTTCAGAGCTAGTTTGTTCTTTCTTGTGTCAAAAACAGAAGTCTGGTAATGTAAATCATTTGCAGTTGCCATGCAGTATCTCACACCCCAGCCCCACATCCTTTCAATCCTTCAATCCTACATCCTTTAAAGTGATTTGCTTCATCTGTTGCACTAAGTATAAATAGGCCTAAACAGTACATCATGAATATTTTCTATACAGTTGAAAAGAAAGTGAGAGAAATAGTAGAACATATTGAAAAAATGGAAAACAATACAGTTTATAACTGAGCTTTGGCACTGTTACTGTTGGAAAGACCGTTCCTATACGTCTACCTTCAAGTGCTTCAAGGCCTCAAGTGCTGTGTCACAGTTCAGTGGAGTTAGTAAGGCCAGGGAGAAAGGGGTAGAAGCTGTGCGTTCTTTGACTTGAGTGGATTACCTAATGTTTAAAGTGATTAAGAGTAAATGTTTTCATATTGTTGATATTTTAGTTAAGATTCTAATGTTAGCTCTCTGTTATAAATGTGCAAAATCCTTGCTAGTAATGTCTCAAGGTAATCTAGGGTGGATTAATTGTTAATTGAGTTCTACTAAGTGTATAACTTGTTTTTAGGCATATACATGAGTGTTAGCTCCATGTTGTACTGCTAATAAAAGTTCTAGAACCTTCTTTGTAGAAAATAGGTGATTTACCACCTTTTCCCACTGTTAGGCCACTCAATACAGGGGTTAGACAATGAAAACTTGGTTTTAAACCACAATAATTTATTGTCCCGAAAGGACAGTTCTGGTGGAAACAGGAGAGTTGAGGTGCACATTGAATTCTGCCGTGATTTGATCAGCCGTGGTTTTATGTTTTTTGGATACAATCCGGGTTAGCACCCAAACATCCCTTTCAGACAGCTTCCTCTTACAGCGTCCACAGTTAATCCTGTTGGATGTGGTTCGTCCTTCTTGGTGGTATGCTGACATTACCCTGGATACTGTGGCTTTTGATACATCACAAAGACTTGCTGTCTTGGTCACAGATGCGCCAGCCATACGTGCACCAACAATTTGTCCTCTTTTGAACTCTGGTATGTCACCCATAATGTTGTGTGCATTGCAATATTTTGAGCAAAACTGTGCTCTTACCCTGCTTATTGAACCTTCACACTCTGCTCTTACTGGTGCAATGTTCAATTAATGAAGATTTTCCACCAGGCTGCTCCAATTGAGCCCTGAAACCTCCCACAACTAAAAAAATCCCAGGTTTTTTAGTATCATTGTCCAACCCCTGTAGCTGTTGCCTGTATTGTTTGGCCAGGAGGTTTACTGTGACTGTAATTGCCACAAATGTCTTGCATAGTTAGTTCTAAAACAATTATGGAAATGTTTTTGCTATTTTCTTTTGTTCCGGACAGTACTTTTCAAGCTTGCAACTGAGCCAGTGTGCAAATACAGTGTATCATTTAATCTCAAAAAGTTTCAAAATAACAAAAAGCAGTGCACCTAAAAATATCAGCTTCGTTCAAGCTTATTCAACCTGGCTAATTTTAAATGTATGTACACTGGTAAATGTACTGTGTATACTGCCCAGGATGTTCAGCTAACATCTGCAATGTAGAGACAGGTCTCTTGCATGATTTGTGGTTACTATCATTTTTAGCTCCATTTTTAAAAGCTGATGACATCTAAAAAGAAAAGCATTAGCAATAGAAAGGAATGCTCTTCAGGAGGCACCCATGACATGGTCACCCTGTCAAATTACTATCACTGGGCTGTGGCGCTAGATAGCCTATTGGCATTTCAGAACATTTAGTATGAGCTAATTGTCTAACACAGTACCTAGCTCCTAACACAGTACCTAACACTTCAGAATTGATCCTTCTGCTTCTGTCAAATCTTCAATAAACACTGGTGACACAGTAATACTAGAAGCCATGCACGCCTACTCCATCACACTGTCACCACCGTGTTTTACAGAGGATGTGGTGTGCTTTGTCTTGAGCCATTTGTCTTGAGCCACACTGACTAAAATGTTAATCAAATATTAATGTTGAAAATTTTTGGATGCACTAGTCCACCTGTTGCAGATGTATACTGTATATGCCCATTGAAAATGAATGGATTTTAGTACAATGTAAATATATTTAAAAAGTTTAGTAGAGGCCACAGATCATATTCATACTATGCTTTATATGTCTGCTATGTTCTTGCTGGAGCATGGGCGTGATGTGTGCATGAGTGATGGATCATGTATAAACCAATACAGTGTCAGGATGGTACATGTTTACACTTATCATCCAAAAACAATCAAGTTAATTCTGGATGGAGGGATTTATTTGAATTTATTTTTTTTTTACGACGAGAAGCCAGAATAAAAACAAGTTTAAATGAAATAGGAGTAACAAGGCTATTTTTAAAATTTGAGTGGAAGTACAAAGTTGTCTGAAAAATAATTACTCTGTCACGAATGAGAGGAATGGAGAGGATGGACGTAAGTGCAGATAAATAATTGTGTTTATTAAATAAACAAGAAAAATAAATACAGAAAACAAAACACGGGTAACGCTAAAAACTTATGAAAAAATTACAAAAAAAAACAAGACTAGGATAAGGATTAAACTTAGACAAATGCAAGGAAAACTAATTAAACTAGAAACTCTAACTTTAAACAAAGTATAACTAGAAAATACAAAACAACTGACCAAGATTCTAAGTAACACAAAACACAAACTCTACTCACGAATACACAGTCACATAGATACAAAAGACTCCACAAGGCAACACTCATACAAGAGGCTATTTATACACAAGGAGGGTGAAGACAGGTAATGAGGGGGCGGGGTTACAAACAAGACACAAGGTGACAACACTAATGGCTAGGGCTGGGCTAGGGCGGGGCTAGGGTGGAGACAGAACAATAACAAAACAATGCCATGTGCTCAAAAAAGCACATGGCTGGAAACACAAGACAGGAAAACAGGGCAGGAGCACAGAAAACCAAAAGAGGGAAAAACACAGGACAGACAGGCTAATATGTGACATACTCCAGTAAAGAATAGATAACCAAAATTTCTACTTAAGAAAGGTAATAAAGAATTTGTACTTGAGTACTTGCATGCTTATAACTGTAGCAACACTGGATTCATTTCTGGATTAATTTAAATGTACATATATTTACTCACAATATGGGGTGAACCCCAAATAGAGTAAATGCAAATTGTTATTTCAACTGTATTAGATAGATTCAATAGGTTGTTTTTATAGCTAGCTTTTCAGCACAATTATTTAATGTTATACAGTACAGACACTGTAAAATAACTATAACTACTTGAATTAACTATAAAGCAAAAAAAAAATGTGAAAAAGTACAGTATATACAATTACTGTATTATTACAGAGCAATGTTTTACAGCGTACACTTGTAGTTTGAGTTGCTTTTTACGTCTCTTTAACACTAGAGGGAGCTTTAAATCTTTGGTAGATCTTTTTACAGCAATTTAAATGCTGATTATCTGTACTGTGAACTGTACCTGTACAAATTACAGTACGTTACAGTATGCTTTTATATAACCTCCTGAATGATATGTGGAATGATATCACATAAAAAATATCACATTTGTCTCCTGATACTGTATCTATAATAACTATGATCATACAAGCCTACAATTGATCTGGGGTGGGTTTCCCGAAAGCTTCGTAACGCTAAGAACGTCGTTATCTCGTTCTTAAGATTGATCGTTAATTAAAGAGTGTTTCCCAAACCCGTGCGTAACTAAAGTACTACGTAAACTCGCTCGCAGATTAACGAGTGCTCTCACCCAGTCGTTATTTTTAACGAGCTTCTTTAGGGGAACTCGACTTGCAGTTCAGCACCTTAAACACCAGGGACCGCCAATTTTGAGGGAGAAAAATGTTAATTTCCGTGGTTGAAGCAATTATATTATATTACTCTTAATTATAATAAATTATATTATTATTGTTATTGTTACTATTATATTATATTATATTATATTATATTATATTATATTATATTATATTATATTATATCATATTATATTATATTATATTATATTATATTATATTATTTCCCCCGTGTCTGCGGGTGCTCCGGTTTCCTCCCACAGTCCAAACAGGCAAACCCATTATTAAAATCCAGATTCCTGCAGAGGATGTTCACGGTCTAAGCAAAGCTGCAAAGTCACCAAGTCCGTGGATTCTGTAATCAGGCTGTTACTGTGGAATAAACGCAACTATACACAATTCCCACCAGCCCGGGAATTACAGCACAACACTATATATTTACATGCTATTGGGAAAATTCCTGGTACTGTATGTCCGGTGCAGGGGACGCTTGCGGTGTCTTTAATCACACCTACACGTATTGTAAAGGGCATCGGTGAATGTAATATTTAATATTATTCCTTAATCAGGTGATTCTAACCAACATTGTGGCCGTTCATCTGGGCAAAGTCTGGGGTGTATCAGCTCGCAAATATATATATATATATATATATATATATGTATATAAATACAAAAACAGTCAAAAGTTGGACACGTCTCATTCAATGTTTTTTTTTTTTTTATAATGTGGATTATTATTAAAACCATGAAAACTATTAATTGACGCATATGGAATTATCTAGTAAACAAAAATGTGCATGGCCTTAACAATCCCCTGACTTAAACCCAACTGAGATGGTGATTTGGATGAGCATACTCATGTTGGTTTAATATATATATATAACATACGTATATGTATTATTATATAATTTTTTATATTTTTTATATATTATATTTTTATATTATTATTAATAATTATAAATTATTATTATAATAATAAATTGATATTATTCGCCAGATTACTATTAATAATATTAGTATATATATATATATATATATATATATATATATATATATATATATATTATACTAACAATAATAGTTTTAAAAAAGAAAAGTAAAAAAGTTTATTATTTTTAAATAGATTAGACTTTCGAGTATTTATTTAGTCATATGTATCTTTAGGAGTATTTTATTAATGCCAAAGTACATCCTTTTGTAATTTAAATTTCAGAATATGTATAATATTGATGATTACAACACATTTCTACGTTTTTAGGGTGTAATAGTGAATAAATACTGCATATTGGCAGTGTTGAATCAATAATTGTGGATCGATTGAGTGCGCTGTTTTGGGGGAGGAGTCAACAAAGGCGTTCTTTAAACTCCTTCGTTAATTTTCACTTTGCGAAGCTCTTTGGGAAACACTCGCAGAACTGGCTTGTTCTTTACTCACGTCATTCGTTAGTTCGTTCGTTATTTGCTAAGATTGATCGTTTTCAGGAAACCAACCCCAGCTCAGTATTGGAGCAGTGAATACGTGTGTCTGTAAATATATACAGTAAACTTCATCTAAAAGAGAGAGGAAGAAACTCTTTAGTAGATAAAACTATAAAAACTATAAAAAGGGAATCAAATTAAATCACATCAAAATGCAGTATCACGGTAACACAAGTAGACAGGTGAGTGAAAAACTTACCAGGTACCAGATACATCACAGTAACAGAAACACAATAAATACAACTAGAAATAGATATATGGAAAATACACATCTTCACATGTAACTTGCCCTATACATATGTTAAAGTGCTGATGAAGACAGTAAGTTAACTTTGAATATACATATGTATACATAGCTATTTACACATGGACAATTGGATATATATCCAAAAGTATGTGACAGGATAATGTGACTGTAAAGTGCAGGGAGAATAATGAATTGTAAGGGGTAGCGATGTTGCAGCTTGGTGGTGCGATAGATGAGTGGAGTTTATGGTGGACTGTGGACTGAACACTGTTACCGGCCATAACCTAGCCCAACCGAGGTTCATTATCATAGTATCATGATATGTAGTAATTTATATTACAAACTGGATTCCAAAAAGGTGGGAGACTAAACAAATTGTAAATAAAAATGGAATGCAATGATGTGGAGATTTCATGGCGTCAACATATCCCAAAAAAGTTGGGACAAGGTCATTTTCACCACTGTGTGTCATCCCCCCTTCTTCTTACAACACTAAACAGATGTCTGGAGACAGAGGAGACAAGTTTCTCAAGTTTAGAAATAGGAATGCTCTCCCATTCATGTCTAATACAGGCCTCTAACTGTTCAATCGTCTTGGGCCTTCTTTGTCGCACCTTTCTCTTTATGATGCGCAAAATGTTCACTATAGGTAAAAGATCTGGACTGCAGGCTGGCAATCTCAGTACCCGGATCCTTCTCCTATGTAGCCATAATGCTGTGATTGCTGCAGAATGTGGTCTGGCATTATCTTGTTGAAAAATGCAGGGTCTTCCCTGAAAGAGATGACATCTAGGTGGGAGCATATGTTGTTCTAGAATCTGAACATAGTTCTCTGTATTAATGGTGCCTTTCAAGACATGCAAGCTGCCAAAGCCACAAGCATTCATGCAACCCCATACCATCAGTGATTCAGGCTTCTGAACGGAACGTTGATAAAAACTTGGGTTATCCTTGTTCTCCCTGGTCCGGATGACATGGCGTGCCAGTGTTCCATAAAGAACTTCTAATCGTGACTCATCTGACCACAGAACAGTCTTCCATTTTGCCACACTCCATTTTAAATGAGCCCTGGCTCAGTGCAAATGTCTGAGCTTGTGGAGCTTGCTTAGAAATGGCTTCCTTTTTGAACTTTAGAGGTTCAGCTGGCAACGGCAGATGGCACGGTGCATTGTGTTCACTGAAAATGCTTCCTGAACATTTGAGGAGAGTATACATTTTGTTGAATAGGTTAAATTAAGCAAATAAAACAGTTCTCATACTGGTCGTATGCAAACAATGCATGTTTTATATCATTCATAATAGTAAAAGTAAAATGTATGTATAAAGCACATTTAAACCCAAAGTGTTGTACAATTACAATCCAAGACAAAGAAAATAAAACTAAACACTCCAAAATACATAATAATGGCAAAATCATTTTATAGAATGTTAAAATCTCAGTGAAAGTAATTGGAATGTACATTTCCACTGTTCATGTAGAAGTGATTTCTGGTATGTTATTCACAAACTTTAATCTTCAGCATATTCAACTATGGTAAAAGTCATGTCCATGTCTTTGTGCCCCCTCCAGCGGCTGTAGTAGAGCAGAGCTAGAAGAGTGATCAGAACAGCAGTGAAGGAAACGGAAAGAGCTACGACAATGGCAGAGGTGTCTTGACCTGCATAGTAAAAAATGAAGAAATTAACACATTTGAAACATTAACTGCACATTTGAGCCTTTCCCATGAATAATAACACAACAACCACTTCTCCCTTTTTTATTTTGAACACTTTTTTACATGTAAAACTAAAATAAAATATTTTTAAATATTTATGAAAGCACTTTAAATCAAATAACTTACAATATTAAAGAAAATAACTAACTATTTAATAACTACCGGAAAAATGAGAGCTTAGGTGTGATCAGTCCAGAGATCCGATCACTGGACAGTTTTTTGGGGTTTGCTGGTGCGGACTGCTCCGGGTAGTGTGTGTGTGTGTGTTTGGTTATATTTTTAACATGATGATTCACCTTATTGGGCTTTACTGTAACTGTTTTCTCAGCCCCACCCCAGGTTCAGTAGCGGATTCTGATTGGACAGTGATTACATTTTACAAATGATGTTCATTTTTTTGGAAAAAAAATATTTATTGATTGCTCTCAGTAAATGTTATTTTACATTAGGTGTTTCACAAATAAACATTTCTAAAATGTCTCCAGCTTTTGTGTGTGACGTAACAAAGCTCCTCTTGACGTTTACACAGCTCCACTGATTTCAGTTACAGTGACTCATCTGTTCAGTGTGAACTACTTACTGCCTTTGCATGTACAAACTGGCAAAATGAGTTACTCACCTAAGGGCATGACTGAAACGTTCCCCATTTCTTCACTCCTCTCCAGAATCTTGTGCCAGTTCTCTCCTGCCCCAGGTTGTCTTGTCCACTCCCTGGCTGTACAGACATATGAACCCTGATCCTGTGGCCTCACCCCCTTTAAGACCAGGCCGAAGAAACCTCCCCCAGGTAGGTCCAGAAGAAGAGCACCATCTGCATAGCGCTGGACATAATTTTGGCCCACCTTCATCTCACAGCCCGGCCCAAACGTCAAGATCTCTTCAAGGGGGTTGGTCCCTTTTTTGATTGACCAGGTGACGGACAGGAAGGTGTTTACTGTGTACGCCCGGCTGGCATTGCAGTGTAGCTCCAACGACTGGCCCTCGGACACAAGTGGCTGAGGAACAGCTCCAACCACCCTTAGCGTGTCTCCAATCACTGCACACAATAAATTACAGCTCCTTTATACCCAAAGGAACGTGAAGTTTTTAACTTATTCAAGTTTCCATTTAAAGGTACACTTAACTTTCACATAGTTTATAATCTACCGCAGACCTGCAGATGATTTAATCAAGCAGAAAGCTTCACTTTTTCAATAGATCTGATCTATCTTAGCTAAAACCTAAATATCATGTTTTTTTCCTGCTCCAAAAAGAACTGCATGTTGCACATGATTGGAACAAATTTTCATGCATCTCATCACTTTGAGAAAGAACTTTAAAATATCATGACCCACCTCTGAGTTCCACATCTGCATAGTAGTTCCCACTGGTGACCGAGTCAGTGCTGGGAGTGGAGCAGCGATAGGTGGCACTGTCTGAGGCTCGGACCTTTCGAATCGTCAGCTCTGCAGAGGAATCTGACAGTTTCTTCACAGTGATGTCTCCGCTGTTGACCCGATCCTTCACTGAGCTGTCTGGGTACATGGCATCAAAAGTGGAAACCAGCTGGACATCTCCACTCTCCAAAACCAAGCTCCACTCAAAGTCCTGATCTCTGGGACCCTGATAATCTGAAACATTACAGCGGATAGACACAGTCTGCCCCTCTACACGCACCAATGGACCAGGAACCACCTTCACCACCCGGCTCTCACACAGCACAGCTGAAAAAGAGGGACAGAAATCATCTACATGTACGTCATCTTTCAAAAAAGAAGATTCTTAGTCTATTGCCTGTTTTGTTTAAGGTACACAAGAGGAATGCTTTTCTTCAGCAGGGACAGGAAAGCTGGGAAGGACATGCACCTTCCAGCAAGACAATGACTCTAACCAAACAGCCAGAGCCACAGTGGAATGATTTAGATAAAAAAATATTCATGTTTTAGATTAACCCAGTCAAAATCCTGATTTAAATGTTATTGAGAATCTGTGGCAAGACGGAAAAAATCTTGTGCAAAGCTGGTAGAGACATAGTAAATACATAGCCTACGTTTTTATATAGGGAACTGAATAGATTTGTACATTTTCAGATTATTATTAAATTAACATTTTGCAAACCATGTATCATTTCCGTTCTGTTCACAATTATGTGCTACTTGGTAAGTTTGTAGTTGTAAAAAGACAAAATGTGGAAAAGTTCAAGGGGTATGAATACTTTTGCAAGCCACTGTATTTTAATTTTGCGCACAGTACAAGGTATGTACAGTCACAAAGCAATACTTATTTAGAACTGAATGTGTAGTATGTGTAGTACATGCTAGTGGATTGTTGTTTTAGTCAAAGCATTATTGCATTAATCTATAAAGTTCTGCATACATAGTAGTAGTAAAAGTAGTTTTATCTAAAGATTGGCTCTCTGAGTGTCTAGGCTCTACTATTTGTCTTTTCCCTATCTAACTAAACCATAATAATCTAATCTCGTCACTGTGACTACAGCATAATCTAAATTCATTCTAAAATAATGAACAATTCTAAATTAAAAATCAAATTTTACTTACCGGCACCCAGAAGAGTAAAAACCATTAAGAGTTGCACTCGGTGGAACATTTTCATCATATTCTGAGTTTCACACATTCTGTTAGTAGAACAACTTCCCCTTGTTGTTAAATATAAAACTATCAGAAGTATGTTACATTCACAGCAGCTCTATGCTTTTTATATGGGCTCAGGACCAGAGCACAGCTTCTTAGTCAATCAGCCAATGAGAGTTTTCACCACTGTTTCCTGTTCCTTACAGGTGACTGAGACCAAATGGGTCATGAGAATACATCAGAACTATCACTTTATCACTATTCTATCTCTACATATACTATGGCTTGGCTGGATATTTTAAGGGGATTTTGTGTGTATACACTGACCAGTACGCCCATCTAAAATAAAAATGTAGTTTTGTTTTCTTGTCTGCCCTGCAGGATGCCCCTGCAAAATGCAATCTCACACAAGTTGTTCCTGTTTTTTACTGTGGTGTTTAACTTCTTTTTTGTTGCCAGAGTAGTTTCATTTGGTCCTCTTGTTGTAACCAATAAGCCGACTTAATTTACGGGTCCTGTGCAACATATAGATGCACTTTATTCAATCAAAGTTCTTTGTAAATAAAAACTAAAAAAAAAAAAAAAACTTCTTTTCCAGTGATCTCTTTTTCTCCATCTGAAATGGTGCAATGATCACATACATTTAATGTGGAGTGGTAAATAATAGAAGCTAGAAATATCAACGTATTAGCATATTTAATTTAAATGTGTTGTCAATGGCTTAGAGAATTTAAGAGACAGAAAGAGACTTCAAGACAGTTTTCAACTCTTTTGTTTATGGTTTTATAACTCCACACACTTTGGAGTTAAATGAACACTTCCGAAATAGTCTAACATTTAAACATTTGACACAGTTTCCTTCTTTTGAGTCACTGTAGTGTTTGTTCAACTCCCATTTTTTAGCTAATTTAGCCATTTTTGCCAATTATGCAAATACATGATAGCAGGAGCCAATGTGAAAGCTATTGTGTAACATACTTCTTATTTTTGTGTGTCTCAGGTGTTTAATTTAGGTAATATTTACTCAAAATATGCTGTTTCTGTTCCCAAACAAAGTGTGAATTCTTACTTTCAATTAATTGATTAGATTTTGTGGCTTATTTGTTACAGTCTATAATTGAGTAAAATTTCAGAAACTTCAGGAAAAATAGATAACAGTTGTCACCTATGTGGGCCCTAAATTGGTGATCAATATATGCTATATTACCTTTATAATAATATATTTGGATAAAAAGTCAGAGTTCTGTTAAAACAGGTGTCTGACCCTTTCTCTGAGGCCTGTACAGTCTGTACCAAGGCGCGAGGTGCTGGTAGAGGCGACCTTGGTTTTGTCTGACTTGTGCCAAAAGCCCCCACCGTTGTTCACCCAGACGTTGCTGACTTAGCTTTCTCTCACGAGAAGAGTGCCCAAGTGAGGAACAGGTGTGCCAAAAGCCCCCACCTTTGTTCACCCAAATACTGTATAAAAGTGTGTGTATTGCTTTGTATGATCAGAAGACTGAATTCTCCTGACTGAAGAACAATAAAGAATCATCTTAGAACATCGGAAAGAAGTCTTCTCCTTTCTTTAACTGAGGCACTCGTCTGTTGATTTTATCTTCTTTTGAATTTAAAGCTTTGTAGTGATGCATGACTAGATAATTTTTTAGAGCTCATTTAAGCTAGCCAGGTTAGAGCTCATTTTAGCTAGCCCAGGCTTCCCTTTCTGGGAGGCCTAGAAGAGTCGTGAAATAACGCACGACATTTTGGCGCCCAACTAAAAGGGGCCTTAAAAAGAGCCCATACGCAATAACGATTAGAGACAAACAGCTGTTGACATCCTGTGGCGAAGAAAGACAATTCACTTCAATGCTGAAGGAAAGGTGAGCATAAAACCTTTTTCAATTTAATTACTGAAAAAGAAATAGTGTGTTTTCTTGCTCACAAAGATGTCATTGCTTTAGAAGTTAAAAGAAAAATTAAAACTTTATAAAAGATAAAGTAACATTTAATTGAATAACAAGCAGACGAGCGCTATGATTTAAAGAAAGATATATACATGTTTAGAAATATGTGTATAACAATATAAATTGAAACCAATTGATCAAATTTAATGAAATACTTGATGAGCATTTTTAGCGTCTAGACGCCTAAATTCAAGTAAAATTAACCAAAATTTAAGTAAATTACAATAAGTAATTGTATATTAATGTCTGTCTAAGTGTATGTTGTATGTTTCATCTCCCGGGCGTTAAAGACGGGACACGTCATAAGGTGCGATCTTGAAAGCACAACGTTAGACTTGATAACAGAATATGAGAAACAGAGAAATATAATAAGAGCGACGCCAGAGAGAGAGCGTGCGCTAAAGAGAAATATAATAAGAGCGACGCCTGAGAGAGAGCGTGCGCCAAAAAGGCCTAAGAAAAGAGTAATAAGAGATAAAGGGGAAAAGATTTGGACACCTGTCTGTCTAACAGAAGGTCATAAGGAACCAAATCCGTCTCTTTGTTCCATGAGCGTAAGTTGAGACACTCTATCCTGACTGTTTTTACAGCGGAGATTGATTCTCACTCGGAGAAAAACGCTTAGTGCAGAACGCCACTGTAACTGACAAAAGAGACGAGGGAGGCTATTCAAATCTGACTAGCAGGGTATATGTTTTGTGTTGTCTGTTTACAGTCTGTCTTTAATAATGTCTGAGATCTCCATTTTTGTTAAAATATTAAAATAATGGCTGTGCAACATAGAGGTACCTATGATCATTTTGTGTAAATTATTATTGTCACATGTATGAGTGTGTCAGTGTTGAAAGGGTTTGTGATGTTTGATTCCCAGGAGAGAGGTGATTGCATGTATGTAAATGTTGTTAGAAATGGTTGAATTTGATATATGTACATTATTGCTGTGCAATATTGCTGCATAGAATGAACTACTCTAATTAGCACAGACGTGTGCTGAGAAGAGTTGTTAGAATAGTATCTGTTTACATAAAGCCTAACAGGAAGTTTTGATAGAGTGTTGAGTGTTGACAGAGAGAGAGAGAGACAAATAAATAACAGAGATCTCTAGAGACCTGGGAAAGGTAAATGTTATGTGTTTGTTTGTTACTGTCTTTGTTTAAAAGCATATGCTGTGGTTACCATCTTGAATGTTTTTAGTATATACAGAGCTCTTAATATATGTAAATTTATAAGCACAGAGCAAGGAAATACACAAGAATTAAATAGATCTATGACACAAGAGAAAAGCGCTAAAAACATAAATGTTTGTTTGTTTGTTTGTCTGTAAATTATATGTTTGTTTATAAACTATCATGAGCTTCTTTGAGCCCGAGCAGTACAACTAATATAACGGGACAAAGACAGTTATTATAAGTATAAAATATTATTGATTCCATAGACCCCAATATACTGTATTTAATGGTAATATAACTTTTATGAGCTCCTGAGCCGAGTCATAACGGTTGAGGAGACATAGACTGAGATATTCCCGATAATGAGCCTTTTGGAGAGACAGAGATGTTTGCGGTTAAACGCTGATCAACGAAGAGTGTTGAAAAATAAGCTCTGATCTACCTCTAAAGGGACAGAACAGTGAGTGTCACTGATAATTATACTAGTGAAGTGTTCAGTATTACTTATCAATAAAAATGTGTTAAAAATGGATGCTAATAATTATGGAAACATGCTTATGAGCTTCAAATTTATATTGTTAGGGTGATTATATAAGAATTATGACTATACTGAGATTGAATATGATTTAATGTTTCAGCCCTTGCTCAATATGTTTTACAAGTGAAAGTGTTATTTTCCTTGAAAAGTCGTTAGGAACTTAAGTAAGTTACAATTAATAGTACGTAAATTAATAATGAATGTTTATATTAGTCTATGTTTGCAAACAAAGCCATTACTGCCTAATAATATGTGCGTCTCTTAGTCTATTCATTTTTACAGGCATTCAGTTAATCTCAGTTTGCAGAGGGAAGGAGAGACCGGGGGCGTGAGAGGGGCAGACAGGCCCTCACCCACACACACACACTCTCACATACTCTCTTGCAAACGCACACTGAAAAGCACTCTTACACACTGCGCACCTACACGCAGGCGATAATGCAAGTCAAATTATCCTGCTTCTTTCACACATGGAAAGACTTTAATCAAATTCTTTCAATATGGAACACCTTGTAAAAAGAGTACCATAAATAATGTGACCTTTGCTGGTACTATTCCTCATCTGTCACGTTGATGAGGTTATGATAAATTACAAAATCCTTATTTTTTCATTCTGAAACTCACACCATAAGACATGGTGTCACACCATATGACAGATCACATCACACAACAATCTGAATGCAAAAATCTGTATTGTCTGCATTGAGCTAACAAATATACTTGGATTGGCAAATGACTGAAACCATTTTCGGTTACAGCAGAATCACAAAATTGTTGAATAACATGTGAATCATGCTCAACATAGAATACATTAGCTACTCCACTTACTGTATTCATTACACTTTAGATACAGGAATTCTATTTTTTTTTTCCTTTTTAGTAAATCATTGCATTTTTTTTATGAATATTATTGACATGAAAATAAGCCAAACAATGTTGGATCTGAAAGCTGTTGATGTATAATTATAAACAGTGGGCTAGTAAATATTGCGACACATTTTGGTTTCTACTTAAAACACAAACTGAAGACTCATGTGTTTATGATATATGACTCTACTATTGGACTATTTTGTGCTGAAACTGAATGTTCAGGTGTACTATAGTGAACTGCAACTGTGTTAGATGAGCGAATGCTATACAAGTATTAAATTTGTGAATAATATGCTATAAACATGAGTTAAAATGACAACTGCCCATTTAAAAATAATAACAATTATAATAATTAATTAATTAATAAAAATGTGATATGGCATGGCACCATATAACATTCATTTTTGGGACAAAATGTTTTTGTTAGGGGTGGATTATCAATACATGATTGATAAATAAATTACTTAATTTGTTTATTTGTATTACAGATCTAACTTTGTGAAATGTGATTGGGACGGTCGCTTCATATAAGCTTTTTCTGGTTTTGATTGTAAATTATAAGAAATTAAATGTTAACCCCCATTAATGCTCTGTAAGTTCATATGACACAGTACTTTGTATGCAATCTCATCAAAGTTTTTACATATTCTTCTGTAATTCATCTATATATATTTGACACGCCAATGTACAAAACTCACAGGCTGCTCAATTTCTTTGTTTTTCCTGTTTATTTTCTGGTCAATAGAACGCTATGTTAATTACTTTGGGTATGATTCTTTCGTATGTTATTTTATTTTGATGTTGTTTTGTTGTGCCTTGTGTTAAAAATTTTGGTTAAGCAAAATATTTCTGGTCTTACTGTCCAATGCGCTGTGCTTCACATTTACTTATTCTTCTAATGTCGGACTGACTTGTCATTTTATGTCCTTCGACCCTTTCCCTGGAGACTACGGGTCAGGGTGAAGTGCTAGTAACCTCTCCCTTGACCTGCACCGTGCCTTTCTACGTGGCGTAAAGTCACAAAAGGCGGAAGACCATCGTTTTACCTTTTTGCTACTTACTGTTTTCTGGATTTGAACTTTGTACTCGTTTCTTGATCTTTGCATTTCTTCTCCAACTCTGTGGACAACTTAATCAAGCACCCTTTGCATTTTTGTCCCAATGCTCCATTTTAATTGATTGTGTGTTTTCTTTATTTTTTACAAGAGTGCCTTTCACTGTTTGGTGAAATGTTTTACTGTTACATATGTGTATTGTGCGCAAGGGGGGACAGGCTTAATTGACCCTTCATTACCTAGGCTTGTTTCTGGGTTATACTTTTTCTCTGCTCGCGTTCCCAACATCCTCTGAAAAGGCGTGAAGAGGAGCCTCTTGACTGTGCATTGTCTTGGTAACGCTACACAAATCCCATAGGGGAACTAGCATGAGGTAGCTTTTCCGGGAAGCCACCAAATGACGTCGCTACTCTCTCATCGGCAAAGTGCCTTTGGTTCTAAGGGGGGTTGGCCATCCTTGACTTTGTTCCGGGGTGGTTTGCCTTAACCCTTGGTTCTTGGGGTGTGCTGCTGAATGTGGGGTCACGTTGGGTAGCTTTGCCAGGTGCCATGTTTGACGTGCCGCTCTATGCTCGATTAGTCGCCAGTTTCCAACTGAGGTGGGGAATGTGGGGCAAAGTAAGATACTTATACCAAAAAGTTGTAATAAATGGCCATCTCAATACTTGAGATGTGTAAATTCCTTTGGGCCTGTCTGACCCTCCTGATGGACAATATATTATTATTTGACTTACATATATAATCATTTAGTAACATACCAATCATATATACTCATCAATTTATATATCCTATGTATGTAATCCATTTTGTTGATCCATATCATGTGTGAGTCTTCATACCTTTTGTAGTTACACCATCATTTATTCATCTGTTTTGGTGTTATAGATGCTATGTATAATCATGTATTTCCTACTACTCTGTCATATTTGCTCGCATTTATGTATGCAAATCGTGTCGGATCAGCATGGCTTGATATGGGCTTGGGACTTATAAATAGCACGGAACCTGCACCTTAAAAATGTTAAAACTAAGTTCAAACCTTGATCTTTATTTACTAGATAACAGCAAATAACTTAACCAATCCCACCACAATTGATGCGTGGGATAAATCCCACGCAAGGGGGGAATGTGGGCCCTAAATTGGTGATCAATATATGCTATATTACCTTTATAATAATATATTTGGATAAAAAGTCTGTTAAAACAGGTGTCTGACCCTTTCTCTGAGGCCTGTACAGTCTGTACCAAGGCGCGAGGTGCTGGTAGAGGCGACCTTGGTTTTGTCTGACTTGTGCCAAAAGCCCCCACCGTTGTTCACCCAGACGTTGCTGATTTAGCTTTCTCTCACGAGAAGAGTGCCCAAGTGAGGAACAGGTGTGCCAAAAGCCCCCACCTTTGTTCACCCAAATACTGTATAAAAGTGTGTGTATTGCTTTGTATGATCAGAAGACTGAATTCTCCTGACTGAAGAACAATAAAGAATCATCTTAGAACATCGGAAAGAAGTCTTCTCCTTTCTTTAACTGAGGCACTCGTCTGTTGATTTTATCTTCTTTTGAATTTAAAGCTTTGTAGTGATGCATGACTAGATAACCTTTTAAGAGTCTATTTTAAGCTAGCCCAAGGCTTCCCTTTAAGGGAGGCCTAAGAGTCGTCAAATAACGAACGACACCTACCAAAGACGTAAATGAGTGGGCAGAGTTTAATTACATCTCTGTGGAGTTGGACAGTGTATACAGTATTTTTGATTGGGTTAAATGTAAAATATTCAATTTGTCAGATAACTCCAGCAATGAACACCATTTAAATTTAAACATGTTAAAGGTGTACAATAACTTTAGTACAGATCAATGTAACTGTGATATTTTAAAATCCTTCTCCAACCTTCATATTCTATGCTTGATCTGTCCACATATTTTCACCTGTTTTTTTTTCTCGTTTTTTTCTACATCTAGTACTTGGGTTTATGCGTTTTCATGTGTTTTCAGGTGAAAATACACTATTGCTATTTTGACTATATTTTTGAATATTCAGTTGTCATGATAAGTACAGAATGCAGACACGTGCAGATAATGATCAAACAGTGTTTATTATAAAATAAACAGATGTAAAACGTAGTCGGTACAGAAAAATAGGTAATCACCAATAACAGGAGCAATGTAGACAAAACCATACCATAAACGAGAGACAGTCCAGAGTTCATACATGAGGTATCCAGTAGCAGAGATGATCCAAAAGGCAGTAGTGAAAACACAGTCCAGGTAATACACAGAAGATCCAATATCAGAGGCAAGGCAATAATCGGTGTTGAGAAATGACGTCTAGGTGGGAGCATACGTTGTTCTAGAACATATAAATATATATATATATACACACACTATTTGTATGGCGAATACTATTTTGTTGTGATCAGTGGTATTATACATATGTACATAGTATGTATGCATACATATTATTATAGTATGTTGTTTTTTGGTAGGAATGCCCTCTCTCTTCTCGCATCAAGCCATCCTTCTGATTTGTTGTTCCAGGGTTGTTCCCGCTGTTGGCACCAACCTCGCCACCAACTACCACTTGCAAAATATTTCCACAACAAGTGAACTGTAACAGAACTGTAACTACAAAACAGTGGATGGTTTATACAGGCTAACACCACCAATGCTAGCTTGAAATCAAAATAGGGAATTACCGAAGAATAGGGAAAGTTAAGATGGTGGGTAATTGTTAGGACCTTAAAATAAAGCTTAAACTCTCAAGACTCGTATTCATGTGGAAGCTGCACGTTTGCGAGCATTTCTGCCTGTTTTTAGATAGCTCAGCCTGGCTGGTTACTGTTCCGGCTATCAGACTGTGGCCAAGGTAACGGATAGATTGAGGAACATGCCTTGGCTACGTGCTAGCTTGTGCTAAGCTAATGCTGCTGGTGCTGCAGCTGGAGGTGATGATACAAAAATGTATATGCCTTTACTCGGCCACATGTCTGAGTGATACCGATTTAGAGAAAATGATTATCACAAATATAAGCATGATTAGAACACTTATCAACCATTAAGATTGTGAGGACGAAACTAACTGTTGTATAAATTATAATATAATGCTGGAAATTCACTGGAAAATATTAATAAGGGAGGACGGCATGAAAGAGGGGTAAAATACGGTTGTTTCCCAACCAAAACGGGAGATTTGACAGGTATGCTACTGGCTGTTCTGCAGTCTTATGGCCTTATGGCCTTCTGTATGATTTTATATTTTACTGTGTTGCCTGATTATGCAGTTTAGCAAAAATGCACAACGTTTGCATTTTAAAGGTACAGGATGTGTGACTCATGGTTGTGGTCCAGTGTGTGGCCTAGGGGTGTCTCTGAAACTCTGCTCCACAGGAAACACTCTTAAATTTAGCATGTGTTTGAGTAGAGTAAACATTTTCAATTTTTTTCTAATAAGTTACTTACAGAAAATGAACGGTTATTATACCTCAAAATGTGCAAAAGAAAGTGTATTTCTCTAAAGAACTTCAGATAAATGATCATAGGTGTGCATTTTAAACATTTTAAAGTGCATTTTGAGCCACTGTTCTGTCCCCTGGTTGTATTTAAAACATGCATATGATGTTTTTTTGGTTCCTGTTTCTAACAAATGACTGACAGGCCCAATGGGTGTTTTTGAGTCATGTAGTACATAAAAAACTATTACTTTAATACCTTAAATACATTTATTCAGTGTAGGTTTTCTTTGATGTTGTAGGAGAGTGGCAGTACTGTAAAAACTTTTTTTTTACTTTTTCTTTGAAGAGCTTGTGAACATTCACCGCAAAAGACTCAATTATAAAGCAAAAGAAAGGGAAAGAAAGAGTATTTTATTTTGTGGTTGTGGCTTCAGCTTTCCAGACACCAACAGTAAATTTTAGTGGTGTCACGATTCTCTAAATCCTTGATTCGATTTTAGGGTCACAATTCAATTCGATTCTCGATTTTCTTTTTTCTTTTTTTTCTTTTTTTACAGCAGAGAGGCCTATGCCAGTTTTAGATTAGTGTATGGTCATTCATTGGTTCGATTAATAAAATTTACAATATCTTATTTCAAAAGGTGGGCTTGATATAAGTGATGCAAAGTGATACAAGTGATCAGTAATACACCACATTAGGCACTAATGGTAAATTTAAATAATTTAATTAAGATATATATGTAATGCCATTTATTGGCGTTTTTGGTAGCAGCAGTGTGCACTATTAAAACAGCAACATAACAAAATAAATAATAAAAAAATACAGGAACAGTCATGTACAAGATAATAGAACAAATTAGAACCTTAACAAACTGAACTCTATCCTACTATAACAGTTAAACATGAAAAATAAGACTTTAAGACTTTTTCGTTCCCTGATATTGACAAGTTTTTTTCTTTAATAAAGATATATTATTAACTTTATCTGAGAGAAAGATGCTCATTAAGGTACCAAAACTATTAACATATTTGAGGCTAGACAAAACAACTGCTATTTTTATATTTTAAAGTTTTTTCTTTAAGAAGATGAGAATGTCCACATTCTCTGGAGAAAGGGCTGCTCTTTAAGCAGTCACAATGTCCGCAGCGTCGGCTACAGTGTGCTGCACCATTTGCATAGCGTGCACGCTTGCTCGGTAGCTTAGAGGGAGGGATCGTCGATCATCTTTTTGACTTCGAGGCTCGAGACCATGACATAATTTCGATCGATTTCGATAAAATATCGAAATCGTGACACCCTTTGTAAATTTACTACAGTTGCCTTAAAGCAATGCACACCTTCCACAACAAAACCAATAAACACTCAAGTCAACCAAATATTATAATTAATGTATTATTTTAAAAACCGAACACCTCTGATATTTTATCATTAGTGTTAGAAATGATTCTTTTTCCCTGTAATTTTAAATTCCTGTTCAATTTCATACTAATTTTATTAGTAGTATTAATAATTTTTTGCTACTAAATCGAACAACAAAAATGAGACAGAGTTATCATCTGCATTATATAGTTTATTGCATGATTTCCAAAAAACATTAATATGTTTTGTGCTTGTAAAAAAATATTGTACTGTTTGTACATTGTAAACCTCTATAAAAGTGGTTCCTAAACCTGGTTCTGGAGGACCCCCTGCCCTACACATACACATATATACTGTTCACCAATCAGCTAATCAACAAACCCTCCTGAGTTAAAACTTGTGTGTTATAGCAGAAAACCATGAAAATAACCAAGACCGCAGCTTCTCCAGGATCAGGGTTGGGAACCACTGACCTACAGCATTTTTTGACACATGGAATCCAAAAAAAATGATACAATATAAAAAATAATTATTGTAAACAAAATAAATATATTTGTAAGTCAAGCCATTGGCAAAACAAACACAGCCTTTATCTGTTATGATTTTGATGTTTATTTTGTTGCCTGATTATACAGTCTAGCAAAACATGCACATCTTGTATTCAATACATTTATATTTTGAACAATCAGTATGTGTAGCTCTTCCACTGGTTAGGAATGTCTCACAGAACCATGATCCACAGGAAATACACTCAAATATACTACACATTTAAGGAGAAAATACATTTTGTTGAATAGGTTAAATTCAGCAAATAAACATTTATTATACTGGTTGTATTCAAACAATGCATGTTTTGTATCATTCATGATAGTAAAAGTAAAAGTAAAATTTACTGATAAAGCACATTTAAAACCAAAGTGCTGTACAATTACAATCCAAGAGAAAAAGAATAAAAGCTAAGCGCATAAAAAACTAATAATAACACGAAACATTGAGCAGATAAAAAAAAGCAGAGTTCTGAAAACTGAAACAGAGGCGGCAGACCTAATGTCCACTGGAGGTCACGGTGCTGCAACTGCAAAGGTAACTGCAAAGGCTCTAATATACATAAAGAGTAAAACCATCATCAACATGAAGAGCATTTTATAGAATGTTAAAATCTCAGTGAAAATAATCGGAATGTACATTTCCATTTTTATGTAGAAGTGATTTCTAGTATGTTGTTCACAAACTTTAATCTTCAGCATATTCAACTATGGTAAAAGTCATGTCCATGTCTTTGTGCCCCCTCCAGCGGCTGTAGTAGATCAGAGCTAGAAGAGTGATCAGAATAGCAGTGAAGGAAACTGCAAGAGCTACGACAATGGCAGAGGTGTCTTGATCTGCATAATAAAAAATAAAGAAACGAATACACTTAATACATCAACTGCACATTTGAGCTTTTCCAATGGATAATCACACAACAACCATTTTGTCATTTTCATGTATTTTGTCATTATAAACTGAAAACCGGGAATAAAGCCAATAAAATAAATACTCTCTGCCTTTATAAAAGAAAGCCTTACCTGGGTAACAGTCCTTCAAAAAGATCTCACTATGCTTTTCACTCACTGGATTCTTTGCGGTGCAGGTATACGTTGTGGTACGATCTGTTACGGCAGTGATCTGAAGTGTCTTTCCAGGTGATTTAAAGAAACCGGCCCCAGACCATATAAATGTAACCACCTCAACTTCTGGGTATATTGAACACTCAAGAGATGTCACTTCTCCTTCACTGTTTTTGATACAGGTCACTTGTGGCTGTGGAACAGCATCTGCCAGTAAAATGTGCCAAAAGTGTTCTTTTTAGAATGGCTAAACATGCAACTCTGCCAAGTCTTTGTAGATCTTAATACACTCACCAATCACTTGAATTTCATACTTTTTAGTCTGAAGTGTCCCACGCAACAGGATTTCAGACTCATACAAACCACTCTGAGTTTTCTTCAGCCCATTAAGCGTGAGGTCTCCAGTTTTTTCATCAAACTGTCCTTGATCTTTAAACTGAAACCATTTCACTTTACCATCTTCATATTCAACCACTTTTTCATTATTGAACTTTCAAAGAACGCTTTCATGAGCTGCGGTTACGCTGGGTTTAAAAGTGTAGCTTTTTCCAGTTTCAATGTATTCAAGCTGACAAAGTACATGACCTGAAAAAGTAAAATAAAAAAGAAAAGTGTTTTGATGCAGGGTATATTCCATTTACAGTATCACAATATCACAATGTGCAGGCCAGAAGATAAACCAAAGCACATTTTAAAAGGTTTGTTATAAAACTTTTATATAAATGTAATGGCATGAATAATGAAACACATATCAATCGGTTTAGAATTATTATTGGTATGTTGCTGAGGTATGTCACATTTGTTCACCTTTTGCCACTTTGAAACCACAAAATGAAATGTATTTTACTGAGATTTTAAGTGATAGACGAACATAAAGTAGCCCATAATTGTGAAGTGGAACAAAAATAATACATGATTTCCAAAATTTTAATCAAATCAAAATCTGAAAATTGTGACATGCACAATTATTTAGGCATATTTACTCTGAAACCCATTGATAAAACTCAGTGCAATACAATTAATGTATACAATTTAGTCTATGTATAAATACACCTGAGAATGCTAATAAAGAAACAGCATCATAAGTAACAAGGAACTCACCAGACAGGTCAGAAATAAAGTTGTGGAAGCATTTAAACAGGAAACACTTTCCAAGCTTTGTGCATCCCAAGGAACACTGTTAAATCCATCATACAAAAATGGAAAAAGTATTCTACATCTGCCGTCCACTCAAACTGACAGATTGAGCAAGGAGAGCCCTGCTCAGGGAAGCAGCCTAGAGGCCCACGGTCACTCTGGAGGAGCTGAAAAAATCCACAGCTCATGTGGAACAATCTGTCCACAGGACAGCTATAAATTGTGCACTCCACAAATTGTAAAATGAAATGTTGAAAGAAAGACATAAGATGTGTTGTTTGCAGTTAATCACAAGCCATATAGGGGACCTAGGAAACATGTGGAGGAAGGTGTTGTGGTCAGATGAGACCAAAGTTGAACTTTTTGGCATAAATGCAAAGCACTATCTGTGATGGAAAAGTAGCACTGCTCATCTCCCTGAACACACCATTTCCACTGTAAAACATGGTGGTGGCAGCATCATGCTGTAGAGATGCTTTTCTTCAGCAGGGACAGGAAAGCTGGTCAGAGTTAATGGGAAGATGGATGGAGCTAAATACTGGAAGAAAACCTGTTAGAGGCTGCGAAAGACTTGAGACTGGGAAAGAGATTCACCTTCCAGCAAGACAATGACCCTAAACATACAGCCAGAGCTACAGTGTAATGGTTTACATAAAAAATATTCATGTGTTAGAATGGCCAAGAAAGTTTTGACCAAAATCCCGCTGAGCTTCTGGGGCAAGAGACTCTCCATCAGCCTGGCTGAGCTTTAGCTATTTTGCAAAGACGAATTAACAAAAATCTCTGTATCTAGATGCGCAAAGGTGGTGGAGACAAACCCCAAAAGACTTGCAGCTGTAATTGCAGTGAAAGGTGGCTCTACCTAAGTATTGATAATACTTTGGTACATTAAAATTTTTTTGATTATTATTTAATTATTTAATTTAACTTTTTGCAAACCATGTATTTTTTTCATCCCACTTCACAATTATGGGCTACTTTGTGTTCATCTATCATTTAAAATCTCGATAGATACATTTAAGTGTGTGGTTGTAAAGAGACAAAGTGCGAAAGGTTCAAGGGGTATAAATACTTTTGCAAGACACTTTATTTAATTTTTTACACAGTAACTTATTTGTTTGTTTATTGGTTTATTTTATTTGGATCAGCTATAACTATAGCAGCTATTCTTCCTGGGGTTCATCAGACATCAAACACACAAACATTATACATACACACAAAAATAAAAAGAAAACATACTCTAAGTAAATTCACAATGTATGTGAAAAAATAAAAAGAAACAAACATAGATAAGTCAGAAAGAAAATGAAAGAAAATGTAAAAAACAGAAATGGAAAGTGTCATTATAAATTGAGGAACCTTACTATTGCCACTGAAAATAATTCCCTACTCTACTTTAACTTTTACGTATTTAATTTAATGGTTCATCATCAGTTAAATAGTGTCTTTTTAGTCTTTTTGAGCCATATTTTATCAATTTTGAGCAGTAAGTCAGGTAAGGTAATCACTGTTCGACACATACATTCGTAATTTAAAGTCATTTTTTATTGAATATCTCTTTGCATTGGTTTCTGTCTCTTTTCTGTCTAAAGCTCAATAGATATTTTAACTCATATGTATTCTTGATGAGTCCCACGAGGTTTGTCTTGCACCTTTCTTCAACCTTTAACTACTCTAGTTCCCTACGCATTTTATCTGGTCCTGTATGAGCATCGTAATATCATTCTCCCTGCTTTATTCTGTATTAACTATAGTTTTGTTGGGTGTTTTTTTGCTTTACTTGACCACACTGCTGCACAGTAATCAAGAATGGACAGTACTGATGACTGTTACTAGCTTTAAAGCAACTTATTTACAAATATCAGGTATGTAGAGCCACATTTGGCACAATTATTCTTCAGAACTGAATGTGTAGTATGTAGTAGTGAATTGTTGTTTTAGTCAAAGCTTTATTGCATTAATCTAAAGTTAAAGTTCTGCATACATCATGGTCCTTGCCTACTTTAAAAGAAACAATAGACAATATTTAAGACATTAAATTGTTTTATTTGAGAATTGGCTCTATAAGTGTCTAGGCTCTACTACTTGTATTTCCCCTATCTAACTAAACCATAATAATCTGATCTCATCACTGTGACTACAGCATAATCTAAATTCATTCTAAAATAATGAACAATTCTAAATTAAAAATCAAATTTTACTTACAGACACCCAGAAGAGTGAAAACCATTAAGAGTTGCACTCGGTGGAACATTTTCATCATATTCAGTGTTTCACACATTCTGTTAGTAGAACAACTTCCCCTTGTTGTTAAATATAAAACTATCAGAAGTATGTTACAATCACAGCAGCTCAATGCTTTTTATATGGGCTCAGGACCAGAGCACAGCTTATTAGTCATTCAGCCAATGAGAGCCCAGAACTTATAACGTGACACTGAAGCCCATATAGAATAGTAATTTAGGCCACCCCGTATACACGTCATGTTTGCTTGCACTTTTTTTGTACTCTTTAAATGCCTGTTTTTGGTTATTCTATACAAGTCTAGTAGGGATAACGTAAAAATATACCCTTGTATGAAGCTGATTTTAAGCAGCTAATTTTGGTGCAGACACAGACCACTGTTTCCTGTTTCTTCCAAGTGGCTGATACTTAGGTAGTGAGAATACATCAGAACTATCACTTTATCACTATTCTACCTCTACATATACTATGGCTTGGCTGGATATTTAAAGGGCATTTACGTAAAGCTGTGTGTATACACTGATCAGTACGCCCATTTAAAATAAAAAAAATTACTTTTGTTTTCAGGACTGGGCTGCAGGATGCCCCTGCAAATTGCAAGTTGTTCCTGTTTTTTACTGTGGTGTTTAACTTCTTTTTTTGTGACCAGAGTAGTTTCATTTTGTCCTCTTGTTGTAACCAATAAGCCGACTTAATTTACGGGTCCTGTACAACATATAGATGCACTTTATTCAACCACAGTTCTTTTTAAACAAAAACTGAAAAAAAAAAAAAAAACAACTTCTTTTCCAGTGATCTATCTCTATCTGAAATGGTGCAATGGTCACATACATTTATTGTGGAGTAGAACATAATAGGAGCTAGAAATATCAAGGTATTAGCATATTAAATTTAAATGTGTTGTCAATGATTAACAGACAGAAAGAGTCTTCAAGACTCTTTTAAAGCTACACACACTTTTGAGTTAAATGAATGCTTCCAAAATAGTCAAAAGTTAACAATTTAACACATTGTCCTTCTTTTGAGTCACAGTAGTGTTTGTTTAACTCCCATTTTGTTTAGCTAACACTGAAAATAATTAAAATATAGATTAGTTACTCAATATGACCAACCACCGTTTTTTTGCCCTTTATGCAAATACATGATACCAGGAGCCAATGTGAAAGCTATTGTGTAACATACTTCTTATTTTTGTGTCTCAGGTATTTCATTTTGGTAATATTTACTAAAAATAAAATGGTGTCACTGTTCCCAAACAAAGTGCAAATTCTTCCTTTAAATGTATTGATTAGGTGTTGTGGTTTATTTGTTTGTTGATTTTATTTGTTAACTTTAGCACAGACCAATCTAAATGTGATATTGTAAAATCCTTCTACAACCTTCATATTCTATGCCTGATCTGTCTACATATTTTCACCTGTTTTTTTTTTCTTCATTCTTTGTCAGTGTGTGAGTAGATTCAATTTGGATTTAATTTTTTTTTTTTATACATAGATTTGGAATACATTTATTTTAATACTTTGTTGGTTAAAATTTTTATTTGTATCATACATAACTGAATAAAGCTTACTAAACTACTGCATTGTTGACTATTGGTAGATTTGGTGTCTTTTAAAAGCATTGCTGCCTTTCAAACTAATTTAACATGATTTGAGTATAGTATTTGCTTTTGCCCAAAAAAATGTTTTTCTCTGATTACACTGAGAGTGACTCACTGATATGATCACAAACTTATTTCCTAAGGTTTTTGAAGTTGTTTGAAGAGTACAGTTCAGGGTTCATATAAACCGTGTAAACTCCAGACCTGGAGGACAGGTCTCCAGGAAAGTTTGGTAGTTTCCCTACCTAAACACATACACTTTGCTTGGTAACTACCTGAAGAGTTGAAAGTGCGTTTAAGTAGACCAACTTCCAAACTTTTCTGGAGACCCGTCCTTCAGGCCAGGAGTGACACTCCTGGAAGCAGACCATGAAACTGTAGTTCCAGCTGCATTACAGTTACAGCACTTTAACACTAGAGGGAGCTTTAAACTCATGTTGTATAAATTCATGTGAATGTCAGTGATTATCAGTTTTGTACAAGTATAAAACATGGCTCAGTATTTTCTCCATAATTTAGATAGTGGATTTAAAATAACTCTAGTGAGAACATTTCTCACATAGATCTAAAAGGAAATGTTTGCTTCTATTTTTGACCAGGAAACCTTTGTGGGTTTGAACATACACAGTAAACATCATCTGAGTGAGAGAGATGATAAAATATTTTTCTAGATACAGCATTCTGTTCTTTGTAACCTGTCCAGTCTCACGCTAAAACGCTAGGGAACATGTGCACATATGCACATTGGTTTTCTTCATTGTAAACTGTGCAGATGCTGGGAGTGTTCGCTACACTCTAGAGTGTTCGCTACACTCTAAAAACAGAGGTACGATATAAGTACTTTTTTGTACTCAAAGGTACACTCTTCATAATTGTACCCTCAAAGGTACAATATTGGTCTTTACAGGCTCAGGTTTGTTCCCTCTGAATACAAAGTAATTTCTAACAGCAATAAGTACAGATTTGTACCATTTAACCAGACAAAAGGTACATTCAGTATTCTGTATCACTGAACGTATAAACAATATATATTTTAATTGCACATTTTATTTTTGAAAGCCAGACAATTTTGGATGATGAAGTTTTTGAGCCACATTTAGTTGATGATAATGTTTATAATCTTTACTGGCACAAAAAACATGGGTACAAAAAAAACCTTTTTGTACCTCAATATAAGGTACAGCCACAGCGACAATCTTTGTACCCTTTTAGGTACAAATCTGTACTTATATTTCTTAGAGTGTATAGGACCTACATTTTATGAAACTAATGATGACATGCACTTGAGTGATGTGGTGTTAGGTTTGTTCTGCTTTGTAGAATCTGATCTGCTTTCAGTATACACAATCATTATTTGCCACACCTTTACCTTTACTTTCACTTTAAAAACTTTTACCTTTTAAACTTGGTTTCTTCCAATTATGTTTAAGAAACACTCAACAGTTTATAATATATGAGTGTAATGGAAAAGGGCACATTGTTGGAAAGGTTTGAAAATACTGTTTGGCATAGTTTGCTGTCTTTTCGAGCTGCAGTTCGGCCCCAGGTTTTGTAGAAGGCCCCAGGGTTGTATTAAAGTATAAATCCTAAAACCGGTTGTTTGTATATGCTGTATTTCATTCAGTAATGGAGAATAATGCTTAGAGTAAAGTTTAGTTCTAGTTAAGGGTATCATCATACGGTGGCCGAGAAAGCCCAACGCAGTGAAAAGCGCTGCAAAAGCACAAAACACATCCATCAAAATTACAACACAGGCGCAGCAAATAGAAAAACGCGCTGCAAATAGAAAAACGCACTGCAAATATAACCACAACACAACGGAATTTTCCCGGGGGACCTTAAAAGATGCTGTACCAGCTAAGCTGCGTCTTCAGTAACGTCTCGGACTTCACTATGTGTACAAAGGACAATAAGTGGCAAACAAGGCGTTTTGTGAAGCAGAACTTTTAATAATATGCACACAACCGTGGTAATCACAGGTAATAAACATAACTTACTTTTCAGAAGCTTGTTTGCCACTTATTGTCCTTTGTATACAGCTGGTACAGCATCTTTTAAGGTCCCCTGGGAAAATTCCGTTGTGTTGTGACTCACTTCCGTTGTGTTGTGGTTCTATTTGCAGCGCGTTTTTCTAGTTGCAGCACGTTTTTCTATTTGCTGCGCCTGTGTTGTAATTTTGATGGATGTGTTTTGTGCTTTTGCAGCGCTTTTCAATTTGCACTGCGTTGGGCTTTCTCGGCCACCGTATCATCATGAGACTATGGTTTTACATTGATATATTAATGATGAGGTCAGTCATCAGCATTCTCCATTCTGTTCCAATCTGAACTGTGATCACATGATAATTTATAGAATCTGTTGTTAAGATAAAAGGAATATAACCAAATATAACAACAAAACATTGCTGGTAATGCTGTAGCCTGCCCTTCTGGTTCTACAGTGCTTTAGCATGTATTTCTATATATGTGTGTGTGTGTGTGTGTGTGTGCTGTCACTGAAATTCTAATTACAAATGTTTTATGATGTGCATCATTTTGTGCTGGTGATGTTTGTGCTAATGTGGTTTCTGTGTGTAGTGTTGCCCAGATATCTAGGTGTGTATGGTTAACCAAGGCACAGTGAGTTTATTTGCTTTGAATAAGCGTGTATGGTGGTTGGCTGACATGGTAAGCAACACAGGAAGGCTTCCTTTTTGTTCTATGCAGGCAGGACTCATGGGTGTGCCATGTTTGTTCTGACTGCTATTATTCAGGGAGTGGCAGTAGCCTACATAATGGAGTGAGTGCGGAAACTATTAGCCTATCAGCAGAAACATGATAACAGCACTCTCAGACTGACAAATCTTCAAAGCAGTCATGCTTTGTTAATATTTTATCTGATAATATAAACTTCCAATAACATATTTCTTATATTTCATATGTTATAGTAGTATATACTACCATAACATATACACTATATTCTTAAATGTTTTTTTTACTCCATAAGACCCACACTTCAGTTCTGTAACTACATTACAGTGATAATTCCCATCAACTTCATAGGCCTGAAAAATAGACTTCTGTTAAAAAAACAACAACAAATAATTCACCACAGTTTCCATATTAGGATTAATGACTGAATGAAACACTTTAGATCAAACTTGTACTTGTCATTTGTGTACAAATGCCATGTTCTAAACAAAATGTGTTTATTGTGGTTATTTAACACGTTAAATCATGTTTGGCTCTTTTAGTCCAAGTTATTTTCACGGATGGTCAATCTGTTCTAAAAAGAATAGAATACATTTCCATAAAAGAGAATATAAAGCACAATACAGTTACAAAGAGCCTGTTAACAGAATCCAAAAATCGTGTTTCATCTTTTTTTTTTAAAAGCACTCTGTTCAAAACACAAGATAAAGCGTGGTACTGTGAATATCCTCCCTGCTGTGATTTGGTGCAGTATGTCAGCTAACAGATTGGAGAATAATAGTTCATTGTGAAACATAACAGGGGAGGCTGAAGTCATATGTGAAGAAAATAATAAACAATAGGATATTTTACAATTATTCATGTGTAGTGACCTATAACTATGTGCTTACCATCTTTATCACAATTATAAATTCATATTCTTTTATCTATAATTATTGGCCATGTTGTACGTTGTAATTTGTTTCCCTTGTATTTGTATTGAGCAATGACAAAAAAGTTTACTCCAACTACCTACCATGGCCTGAAAAAGTATTTGTCCCCTTACAGATTTCTTTTGTTTCTGTATTTTTGTCATACTTTAATTTTTTAGGTTATCAAACAAAATTTAATATTAGACAAGTATATATATATATAAATGTGGATTTCATTTATTAAGCGACCAATCTAGCCCTTTGTAAAAAAGTGCAATTTCACTACGAACCACAACCAGACCTGTAGAATCAAGAAATCATTTAATAAAACCTGTCTTTTTCTAAGGCTTTGGGACTCCAGAGAAGATCTATTATTCACAAATAGAGAAAAATTGTAACACTGGTGAACCTTCCCAGGAGTGACCGAACAAACAAAATTCCAAATGGGCATGGACAACTCCTCCAGGACTCAATTGCCTCAGGTCAGTATTAATGATTTAATAATAAGAAAGAGACTGGTCAAAAAGCGGAACTTTTTGGAAGGTGTGTGTGTTTCGTTACCTCTGGCATAAGACTAACACAAATTCAGAAAAGAACATCATACTAAGAGTAAAACATGGTGGTGGTAGTGTGATGGTTTCCATATGGCAGAAAATTAAACTGAGAAAAGTAACAAACTGCTACATCTGAAAGCCACATAGAATATCAGACTGAAGATTTTGCATGGCTTGCTCAGCATGGAGGTCCACATCATTCCTGTGATACTGAGTGCAGTATGAAAGGTAGGTCACCTTGAAGCACAAAACAGGAATGCAAAGCTGAAAGGGCATAACACATTCCAGCTGAGAGGGGCATTACTCCCCCCTGCTGCACTGTGGGGCCATGCATGTTTCCCACACTTTCCCGAACAGAGCCAGGGGTTCTGGGTAACCTCATTTTCTCTGTGATAACCGTTTCCACTCTTACACTGGTGCAGCCCATTCTTACTGTTTAATGTGCTAAAAGATGAAAGACATGCTAACCGCCGCGTTTCACTCTTTCCCCTTGACATAAATGAGTCACCGCTCAGCGGAGAGATGAGGATGAAAGTTGGACTTGCGCTAAAAGGAGCAAAGAGTCTCTAGACGTTGAGAGAGAGAGTTATTCTGGGAGAGATAATTAGTGGCTCTTTTTTGTATGCGCTGTCACACTTCCCGCTGTTCTGTGGAGGGGGCGGGCGGTAGTTGTAGTTCACCTGCGGCGAACAGCGGGACTGTTTTCACTGGTTTTCACACCCGGATTGAGACAAGCCCCGCCTCTTGAGCCAGGATTGGCCTGCGAGTTAATGTGGGCTGTGTTCAAAATGGATCTCAGCTTGAAGTTGAGGTCACTTTTGAGTGAGTTGACCATTTGTTTCTCTTTCCCTGTGTTTCCGAAACGCAGATGCCATGTTACCTACACTATCTAAATTAGAAGGCAGTGTAGTTTTAAAGGTCTCTGTGTCCAAAATGATGGAAAAAGGAAAAAAACAGGCTACATCCTGACAGGAATGGACAGCTTACTGCTATGAGTGTTTAGGTTTGTTGGTCATTATCCTGCTTAAAATGCAGCTAGTCATCCAGAAAAAACTGATGGTTTTCTAGTTGACCAGCAGGTCTTGAGCTGGATGTTTTAGCAGGGTAGCTGTTAGCATTTTTGCTCAATAGATTCAGACATGACTAAGTGTCTTCCTGCCTCAGAATTCTGTCTATCTAAACAGGGAGCGTTCCTTTTCTATTAGAACACGTTTGAATCAGAGAGAGGAAATCCAGAAATATTTTGAGGGCACTAGTTAGCTACAGTTTCCCACTCCTACTCTGATTTGTATTAAACATGTAAAGTCAAGTAGTTTGAAACTTGCAGAACAAAAAAAACAGTTCTGGACACAAATACTGTCCCTTGTGTACTAAATACTGAAAGTGCATTTTCAATTTAATATATATTTATATATATAAAATATATATATTTATGAAAATTCACATTGGATATACTTTTTGTATTTTCAAGCAATATGCTTTAAATTATACGTTTTGTTGATAGAAAAAAATATATAGTGGCATTTAATACTGCTTAAAGTGCATTTTAGAGTATTTTTGTCCCAGTATCATTCCAAGTAGCATCAATAAGCAAAAAGGTAAATTTACAATGTACTTCAAGTATATTAAAAAGGTTTACTTAAATCTACTTAAGTTTGCAGAAGTTGTACAAAAAGAAGCACTCAAAAAACACAATTTAATGCTTTTATGTTGAGTGTAAATGTACCTTAATACACTTAATACTTAATACACTTTTCTTTTACAAGAGGTGTCTGAAACAAAATGCTGACTTAATCCATTTCTGCCCCAACTATTTTACTCAAAAGATGGTCTCTACATCAGAGTCAAATGGTAACAATATGTCTTGATGTTGCCAAAGTATTAACACTGGTAGATTTGAGCATTTAGCAGTGTTGTGATTAATTGTTAGCATGTTTACTATCCTTGGATTCAGACATGACTTGCCTTCCTGCTTATTAGACTCCTGTCTAAGTAGGTAATATTCTTATGTTTCAGACACACCCTGTTAGCTGTTCCAAAGTCTGGGCTGCAGACTGCTATGAAGACTTCATCTGAGAAGCCTAATACTCTGCTAAAAATCCAGCTTAATACCAGCTAGTCATTAAAAAAACATACCTTATTCTGGTAGGCTATCTCAATAACTAGGGTAACTAGGGTATGACCAACTGGTTTTGGGCTGGATATTTTAGCAGGGCAGTCACAAACAGGCTAACAAGACTTTGTGAGTTCCTGATCACACAGACCCGCAAACATGTGGAATGTGAAAATTATTTAAAGTCTATGTTATGTCTATGTTATGGTACTAGCCAGTATGTGTTTATTTTGTAAGAATTAGCATTCTAAAATAGGTGGTATTTATTCACAAAACTGCAGAGCAGATCCATGAATAGATGTGGTACCAAACACACTGGTCCAGAAACTGAATATAGATGTTTTACGAATACCAGCTTAGAAAATAAATACATTTCAAGTCATATTTTGTTGCTGTTCATTAAAAACATACATTTCCATGTTTGTTGATTTTTTTATTTACTAACTTACATAAGTTGAACACACAAACTGTCCCTAATATTGTGTCAAAATGTCTTGATGGAACATGGTGAAACATTTATGAGAAATTCTCCAAAATTACCTGAAATAAACTCTTTAGCCCTATCCGGACGGGATTACTTTCTCAGGGGGCCCTGGGGTAATTTTCTCTTTTAAGGGGGGGAGCGGGGGTCCTCTTTGATTTTATTCTCGCTGGAATGACCATGCACATGTTTACGTGTACAGGCAGAATTGCCTACTGTTTTTCGCTCTCTGGTCCTCTGTTAATTTATTCTCGTTCTGAGTTGTATATGAGTTTCGTCACCTTGTGTTTAATAAAATAGCTATTTGTCCACTGCCACGCACTGTAATTGGAATTCCATGGAGATCCACGTAAACACAACACCAAGTGGACATGGAGGAGCTACTGAACTCGATGTGACCGAGAAATCCAAAAAAACTCAGTGGTCCTTCTGTTTTTTAGTAACCAATCCTGTCCAGATAGGGCTTTTGTCTTCCTTTGAAAGAAGGTTCTAGACCAGTGTGGTCAAGATAGGTGTAGACCATCTATCTGTTTATAGATCTGCTCTGCGGTTTTGTGACTTGATACCGCCTATTTTAGAACCATAATTCTTAAAAAAAAACACACACGTACTGGCCAGTACCAGCACTACCAGTGGGGTAATTCTTCACTGTTTTCTGTTAGCCAATCACCGCGCAGCATGGGAAACACCAACAGCCAATCCCAGCTGTAATCCCTAACCGTGGGGCGGGTCTTTCCGGAATACAGGTGGGAAAAATAAAGCCGGTGCGAGTCTTTTCTTGTCCAATGAGGGAAGAATGAGACCCCCACATTTCCGGACACGGCGGCGGCGGCGGTTCAGCAGTGGTTGAGCAGTGCTCTCTGTAGGTGATCATAATGAAACATGCGCCCGGTCCGCTCCTCCACCGCGCTCCTGCCTCGCTCTTCTTATAACAGCTTTCTCTTATTGGGCTCCGCGATTCCCAGAGAACTTGAGGGAAGTTCTTCTCAGAAAGACGGAGAGCCCGTGTTCACCTGAGCGCTCAGAAATCTGGGGAATCTGCACTGGGAAACGCTGTTTCAGGATTGATTTTCTTTGACAAAGACGATCCCGTGGGAAAAATACGCGCCTTCTCAACATGCCTCGAGAAACAGGAGCGTTCAGTCTTCTTATAGTGTTCGCGGGCCTCGGTGAGTACAGCTGGTCATTTCTTTATATTTGTTAGCTATATTATGGAGGTGATCTGCTGTATTCCTGGAAGTTTAAAACTCTATTTTTAACTAAACTCGTCGCTTTTCTTGGCCTCACGCCTCACCTCACTGTTTGTTTAGAAGCTGCTGTAAGAATGGCCCGGGTAGTAAACGAGTGTGTGTTGTCTGAAATAGAAGAAATCGTTTAAATCTTAACTCTTTACATACAGACAAATCGATAGAGGTAGTCTAATTGAATTCTCTAAATATATAAACCGTCTATTGTGTCAACTGCAGTTGTTCTAAGTAACAGAAATGCTCCCAAACAACCTAAAGTAAAATAAACTCTTTTACAACTTTCTATTAATAGTTTAGAGGGGTTGGTACATTTTTCGGGATAGGGTATTTTTTTCTTGACGACAACTATAATGAAATGTGAGTTTTTTTTTTTGTTTGTTTGTTTTTTTGTTTTTTTTTACGTTCACTTTCACTTTTATTGGTGTTAGCTTAAAATTGTCTTTCCCTTTTGACTTCTTTAACATTATCTATTTTACTATAAAACTAGTTTATACATGCAAAGAAACAAAAAACATTGACCAACTGCATGTTTCATTATTATAGTGCAGTTAGTCGTATCTGGCTATAGTCCAGTAATTTCGAATATAGCCACTGTACTGTAAATGAGTATATGCAGTTTTTGAAAATCTGCCAGAACTGATGTATTTTAATTTTTCATTCAATGTATTTCTTTCATGATGTTTTTACATTGTAAATGTAATATTGAACACTAAAATTAAAGCTATACCTGAACACATGCAGAATTATTTTGTAAACAAACCAGAATATGTTTTATACATTAGATTCTTCTAAGTAGCCACATTATATTTGAGGACAGATTTACACACTGTTGGTATTTTCTGACACCTGGAATATTTTTCTCAGCATCTTGAAGGAGTTCCTGGAGGTGCTGAACTACAGTAGAGGCCAAACACTTTTTAAGTACTACATACTTCCATGTGTGTCCCTTAATTGTGTAGAAAATATATGAAATAAAGAACAACATTTTTAACCATATCACCAGCCTTTATATATATATAAATATACACTAGGTATTTAATTAAGTTAAAGCATGTGCTAGCTGGTTAGTAGTGTGGGAATATCCAAGCACACAGTTGCCTTAATGCGTGTGTGTGTGTGTGTGTGTGTGTGTGTGTTTGCATTTGTGAAAGACTGGTTATTCTGGTTGCTGCTTGTTGTATATCCATGGTTCTGTTTAACACACTTGGCTAGTCCTTTAGAAATTGAACCAGAACATAGTTTAGTCACCATTCTATCCCACCATTCTTTTGTCATTGTTAACCTTTAACCAATTTAGTTTTCGTGTTATTTCCTGCTGCTGTAAGTGTTGAAATTTGCAGCCTGTACATGCCCGTCCATCTCTTCATGTGTAGGCAAGCCCTTGCGTGCCTGCTGTCTGTCTGTGTGCATCTGTTTATGTTCCTCCTCTTGCCCTCATACATTTCCATCTTTCTGGAGAGCTTCTCTCCTGCTATGGCCCAGTGTTACCTAAGTTCATTCTGTAATTTCCTGGTAGTGGCGGTCATGCTGCCTGCACTTGTTTTAAATGCTTTAAGTGTCCAAACCAGTTAAATCTAAATATTTGTTATTCCTTGAGACTGAAGTTTTTTCTTTCCTCCTCAGGTCAGGATGGGGTAGGAAGGGTATTTACTGTGACATGCTCATAAATGGGTTTTGTTTGGCAGGGATGGTTAACCCATGTTAACCCATTAATGTCCCTTTCAATAAAACAAGTCATTTTTAGTGTAGCTGATTTTATTGGCATAACATACTGCTGACTGTAGAGCCCAATCAGCTCAACACCTTTTTAATAAGATATAGTGGTTCACCACTCAATAATTATGTGGGGAGTTAAAAGTCTGAATAAAAACATCCAAAAAGTACTATGAAGACTTCAAAATGATTCCAAAATGATTCCTAAGTGGCATAACTTGATCAAAGAGCTCCCCCCTATTGCTTGGTCCCATCAGTGGCTTAGAGCTGATGAGATTACTCTTTGATTGAGAGGGATGGTTTGGTTAGTTCTCTCCTGTGATAAGACAGTGTTATGATAGCAGTGATAGCATATCAGTGATACCATTTGTGTTTAAGTTTCACAGGCTGAACCGGGCTGCTTTTTTTCTCCTCCAAGCATGTTTCGGTTTCCACTCCCAGTATGGTGTTGAATGTTTTAAAAACATTCTATTTTAAGTTATTGAGTTTACAAGACTTATGACTTGTTTGTGCTACTATGATTATTGGCAGAAACTAATCGAATGAGCTCCTATAGCTTCTTCACTAAAATTAAGAACTTATACAGATTTCTTAATTGTTTCATTAAGTTGCTTAAGTACACAATGTGTACATGCTTAATGTACACAATCGACTGCCATTTGAAGTGCCATTTTTGCCATTTCTGTAGTCTATGACTAGTTTGTCTACCCTCATTCTAGATAATGTCTAATCAGTCCTGAAGTTTCCTTGATTGTAATATGAGCACCCTGTTTACTTGCAGGGATACGGGTGTCCATGAAGATCTTGAAGGAAATTTGTATTTTCATAAACTTCTTCTGTTGACTTGTGATGTTATTTACTGCTTTGCAGAATAATAAATGCACTTCTTGGTAATGAAGTCAGTTCATTATAGCATAATAATAATAATAATTATTATTATCAATTGATTATTTTGGAACTCTTGAAACGCATTTGCCTGAAATAGAACAATCAGCTTATCTTGTGTACGTTAATCAAAACAGGCAACAGAGTAAAAATTTGTCTTTTGGAAGATGACGTACATGTAGATGATTTCTGTCCCTCTTTTTCAGCTGTGCTGTGTGAGAGCCGGGTGGTGAAGGTGGCTCCTGGTCCATTGGTGCGTGTAGAGGGGCAGACTGTGTCTATCCGCTGTAATGTTTCAGATTATCAGGGTCCCAGAGATCAGGACTTTGAGTGGAGCTTGGTTTTGGAGAGTGGAGATGTCCAGCTGGTTTCCACTTTTGATGCCGCATACCCAGACAGCTCAGTGAAGGATCGGGTCAACAGCGGAGACATCACTGTGAAGAAACTGTCAGATTCCTCTGCAGAGCTGACGATTCGAAAGGTCCGAGCCTCAGACAGTGCCACCTATCGCTGCTCCACTCCCAGCACTGACTCGGTCACCAGTGGGAACTACTATGCAGATGTGGAACTCAGAGGTGGGTCATGATATTTTAAATTTCCAAAAGTGACCAGTGCTGTTGTAGCGAAACACTTTTCATAGGTTAAACCATTTAGGGTTAGTTGTTAAAAAGACAAGTTGTATAAAAAAAAAACTTGGTCCAATCATGTTCAATGTGCAGTTCTTTTTGCAGCAGGAACAAACATGTTATTTAGGTTTTAACTAAGAAGGTCAGCTGAGTGACTATCAGATCTCTTGAGAATTTGAAGCTTTCTGTATGATTAAATCAGTATATCTGCAGGTCTGCGGTAGATTAAAAACTATGTGAAAGTTAAGTGCATTTCTAAATTAAAACTTTTGAATAAGTTCAAAAGTTCACATAAATTAGCATAGTCTGCTTAAAAAGAGAACTACAGTTCACTATATTCCACTATACATTCTCTTTTAGAAATGTAAGGTACATTGGTACATTGTCAGCTGTATGCGGAAGCGACTGCTCATTTGGGTATGGGTAAGGAGCTGACATCCCAGTAGTGATTTTATATGAGTAACTGTTTAGCTGCCACAGGAGCATTAAATAGGAAATGAGTGGGTATTCTGAATCATCCTGATGTCTCTACTTTGTAGGCTTTGTCTATGAATCAGAAAGAAATATATTGTCCTGTTTATTACTCATCTAATGAAACATAACATTGCAGAAACTGTCAATCATTTAGGCTTTATATAAGGTACTGTTTGTATCTGTAAGTTTGCAGCTTTATATGAGAAAGAAAGAGTCTTTCAGCTCTTAGTTGAAATCAGTTTAATAATACTGTGGTCAGATCCACATAAATGAGTTGTTGATTAAACTTCTACTGGTAACTGCATTTTAAATGGTAAAAAAAATGTAATGGAGTTGTACTTTATTGTGTGCAGTGATTGGAGACACGCTAAGAGTGGTCCCAGCCGTTCCTCAGCCACTTGTTTCCGAGGGCCAGTCGTTGGAGCTGCACTGCAATGCCAGCCGGGCGTACACAGTAAACACCTTTCTGTCCGTCACCTGGTCAATCAAAAAAGGGACCAGCCCCCTTGAAGAGATCTTGACGTTTGGGCCGGATGGCGAGATGAAGGTGGGCCAAAATTATGTCCAGCGCTATGCAGATGGTGCTCTTCTTCTGGACCTACCTGGGGGAGGTTTCTTCGGCCTGGTCTTAAAGGGGGTGAGGCCACAGGATCAGGGTTCATATGCCTGTACAGCCAGGGAGTGGACAAGACAACCTGGGGCAGGAAAGAACTGGCACAAGATTCTGGAGAGGAGTGAAGAAATGGGTAACGTTTCAGTCACGCCCTTAGGTGAGTAACTCATTTTGCCAGTTTGTACATGCAAAGGCAGTTAGTAGTTCACACTGAACAGATGAGTCACTGTAACTGAAATCAGTGGAGCTGTTTAAACGTCAAGAGGAGCTCCGTTACGTCACACACAAAAGCTGGAGACATTTTAGAAAAGTTTTTTTGTGAAATACTTCATTTAAAATAAACTATTTGACTGATAGCAATCAATAAATCAAATGTTCTACCAAAATATCATCTGTGGTAGGACTGTAAAATTCCTAAATTCCCTGTTTATTTTGTTTATGGGGGATTGTGATATTTTCTTGAATTATGTACCAAGAGGAATTAGTGAATTAATAAATTGAAAAAAGCAAATGCTACTATAGAAAAATGTAATTGCAATCCACACGATGCATTGCTTTTCCTCACTAATATGAGGAATAAGTGACAAAATGACATGCAAAGTACACAAGAATTTACATTTTCAAAACCAAACACTCATTTTGTGTCAGAATTGCACACAACAAACCTCTTTTAACAGCAATCAGCTCAACAGTATTGAATTCTATTGTGTGGCGCTGCAAATGTTTAAAAGCAAATCACAATGCACAGGATTGCATTTCATTTAGGAGCAGCATGGTATTTGTGCAAAATGAGTTGTAATCACTGTCCAGTCAGAACCCATTATTGAACTTGGGGCGGGGCTGAGAAACCAGTCAGAGTAAAACTCAATAAGGGGAAGGGAAAGGGGAAGCGAACCCCAGACAACTGTCCAGAGATCGGTACTCTGGACTGATCACACCTGGGCTCAAAAGCAGCGTTCACGCTGGACCAAGCATAAGAAAGCCCTGGAGAAAATGCCATAGCAAGCTTTTTTTTCTTTTTCTTTCTTTTTTATTACAGTTTGTGTTTATATGTATGATTGTATCTGTATTTAATTGTTTTGAGTGAGTCTCATGGTAGATATCTGATGTTAGCATATTTTGGCTTCGAACCAGATATTTAACTAATGAGGAGACTTCAAAACACATTATTGGAAGAATTTCCTTCTCTTTCCAAATTTGTGTTTTTGGGGAGTGGCTTTAAAAAGAGTCTCAATGTAAGGGTGGGACTATAATAATAGCCTACATTTACTGTTTTTCTTTATAAAATCACATACTCCAGCTTTAAAGATGTAACTTTGAGAACAAAAAATTTGTATTGTACAATTTTGTTGTATTAGGCAAATTCATTTTTGGCAACTAGGAATAGCTTTTAAGTGGTAATGATTCCAGTATTGCACATTTTGATAAAACATGTCCTAGATTTTGTGTACATTTTGTTTGATGTTACACATCTATTAGCACGCAATCATTAGCTTTACCCTCTTCCCAAAAGTGACACCAATGTAGTGTTAGCCCTTCCAAAGAACTGCTGATTGATATTGCTATAGTGTGTTGTAGCTTGGTGTACTTGCCCAGGCAGGGAATTGAACCCCAGACTGTCAGGTAGATGACCGTGTTGGGTTTGTCCTCAATTAAGCTGTCAGTGAGCATGGGTGGGTAAAAAATGCTTTATGTAACTTCTTTCTCACAAGTCATATTTTTGACTTAGGAGCTATAATGTCTAAGCTCAAAATGTGTCTTGAAACTTCCATTGCATAAAAATCAACCTGTGGTTAAAACTGGAATCCCTGCGGAAAGTGTACTTATGAAATGGCCAAGCCTCCTGTAGACACCAGACAGAAGGAAACAGACAGGGCCTCACTTTAAATCCCCTGTAATAATGAAGCGAATGAACAATGACACAAAAGTAAGCCTGAATGCTATGTTTGTGCTGTGACCTTTGCTGGGATTTCATTAAAAGCACCCCTGCCTATGCAGACATTCCCTTGCTGCTCTCATTCTGCGAAGTTAACACTTTCTTCTCACTTCAGGTTGAAGTCAAACAGTGTTCTCTGCCTGTTTTAATAATAAGAGCTCAGGCCTTAGCTCACATTCAGGCTGTATTTTCGTCTTCACAGAGCTGTTTCTATTAACATCTCATACTTTTTCCCACGGTTTAGCCCAGTCTCTGGTGGTTGCTGTGGAGAAAAACGCTACCCTCAATGTGGAGGACACTCTGAATCTGACCTGCGTGCTAGCTGTTCGTGACCTGCTTTCTCTGGACCTGGAGCTGACGTGGATGGTCAGGGCAGGCGACTCTTCGGCTGGCCAGAGAGTTCTGCTCCACATGGGACGTGATGGGCAAGTACTAAATGGATCAGAACTGGTGGGGATGAGCAGGATTAAGCCGGACACCTTCAGGCTCATCCTGCCTAGGGTGCAGCGCTCAGACTCTGGCCTGTACTTCTGCCAGGTCAAGGCCTGGTTGCCACAGGGAAGTGGGAGATGGTACCAGGCTGCAGAGAAAACCTCCAGTCCTGTCCAGGTTCTGGTAACACAGCTAGGTAAGGGAGATTTTTTTTCTTGTCTTTCCTCTTTTTTTTTTCATTATTTTCTGGTGTGTTTTTATTATTTGCTATCTATGAAATGTGTATGTTTTCATTATTTGCTATCTTGCAATCCACAGTCTTAAAATCTAAAATATCAAAATGGTTCTTGTCAGTGATACAGTATTTAACAAAAAGCATAATTTGAGTGTCCACTGTCGTTTCCATTTTTATGGCTGCATATTATTACAGAGCTCCAGAAGGGACGTGGTGTTTTATCTTATTATTTTTTTTTTTTTACGTAAAAAGTGGTAAGCACCACATAATAAGTGGTGAGCACCACATACTAAATGGTGAGCATGACATACTAAGTGGTGAGCACCAGGTAATAATAGCTAGCAAGCTATAGTTTAAACTGTCATATGTTCCACAGAGAAATAATGTTGCTAGCTAGCTATGTTAGCTAATGTTAACTACTTTATTTCAGTGAGGAATGTTTTAGCTAACGGTAGCTAGGTTAGCTAATGGTAAATACTTTATTTCAGTGGGGAATGTTTTAGCTAACGTTAGCTAGGTTAGATAGATGTAAAAAGTGTTGAGCACGACATACTAAGTGGTGAGCACCACTTACTAAGTGGTGAGCACCAGGTAATAATAGCTAGCAAGCTATAGTTTAAACTGTCATGTGTTCCACAGAGAAATAATGTTGCTAGCTAGCTATGTTTGCTAATGTTAACTTCTTTATTTCAGTGGGGAATGTTTTGCTAACGTTAGCTAGGTTAGCTAATGTTAACTACTTTATTTCAGTGGGGAATGTTTAGCTACTGTTTGCTAGGTTAGATAGGTTAGCTAATGTTAACTACTTTATTTCAGTGGGGAATGTTTTAGTTAGGTAGCCAAAGGTAGCTTTAAACCCAGAGCTAACAATAGCCAGCTAACTCTTATTAGATGTGCACAGAAAAAGCATTTCGGCGCGCGCGCACACACACACACACACACACACACACACACACACACACACACACACACACACACACACACACACACACACACACACACAAACACAGAGCCTACCCAAGCCTACCATATATTGTACAGAGAGCAATGAAAGCCTTAAAGCTAAGCTAAGTTAGCTATTATTAGGTTAGCTATAGCTAGATTTTAGCAAAAACAACCTACATTGGACCACAAATGGCAGCTAAATAAATATGAAAATAAAAAAAAATCAAAGGCTGCAACGATTAGTCGATATAATCGATAGTGTCGATTTATAAAAATTTCTATTATTGTTCATTGTCGACTAATCATTAATTAGCAGCAATAAAATAATAAAAAAGTACTAGGGACAGAAACACAATTAGAGAAGGTAAGAAAGATGAAGGTAATGGGCTCACTCGAACAATTTAAACTCGGCATACCTCTCCAAAAGTGCCCAAACACAACATAAATAATCATTGACTAATCGACTATAATGGTCAGATTAGTCGACTACCAAAATAATCATTAGTTGCAGCTCTCTGGATTTGGCCCAATGCAAATCTTTGGTTTTGTTTTAGAAGAGCATGTTCTCTTAGCACATTAACAGAGTGTATAGAATCTTTCTCAAGAAAAGATATTTTAGATTGCACCTGTGGCATTATTTTAGTGAACAAAAAAAAGAAAGCTTTATTTTAACTAAAACTGAAAATAAATCTGTTTAGGACTTCTCATTATATAAATTGTTTATCAAAAAATAAGTAGCCTTAAATGTGGCTGTATTGTTTATAGAAACAAAGATCTAATCTATATCAGCTGCCAGTCAGTTTTAAGGTATTCTGATTGATTGGATCAGGAGGCAAAAAAAACTTAATTGGGACATTCCTACCTACATCCACAGTGCCAAGCCAAAAAAATCAATGCAGTAACCTTTATTCTTCAGTGTGTATCTCCTAACATGCTGGTTGTCATTCTTCTTTTCTCTCCCTCATTTTCTTCTACCTGCTTCAGCCTTTCTCCTGCAGCAGAGTTGGGTGGGGTGCTATCCTCCTCCTCCTCCTGCTGTATCAAAGACAGTTCTACTTTCTCCAGATTAAACATTAAAAAGGGCCGCATGCTGGCAGTGGGAGGTGTCAAGAAGACATGTCTGACTCATGAGCTAGATTATTGTGAGCCTTAATGAATTAGCTCTCTCTTGGCCTTTGAGAATTACAAAAGCTTTCGTGCATCTCCTTTAAGGTATGTTTGATGTAGGAAGGGCAGGGGTATCCAAAACTAACAGTATATTCCCAACTGCAAACAGTTTCTTGAACTCATTGTTCAACAGGAGTACAAAAGAATTCCTCCACATATAGTTTAAATGTAGAGCATCAAGTCATATGCACACAGAATTTGGTCTGAAGTGAAATCTAGCCTGTTTGTCTGCCTTTTATCTTTCTCTGCCCTGGTTTTGAGGCAAGGACAACTAAGGATTTTCTTTGCAAGCTTAGAGGAGTCCTATAAATGTTCTGATATTGTTGTGTAGGAGAAAGCTTTGATCTGATCAGATCCATCATTTCAGTCCTTGATGTATTTAGCTCACACTTTTGTACAAGGGCTTTTTTCACGTTCTTTACTATTGTATACCCTGGAATAAATCACACATGCTTTGTCTAAATGTTAGAAGAACTGTTAGTTAGTGACTTGGCACTGACCCACTTTCCAGTACTGTATAAATAGGGTGGGCAGAAATTGGACTAAAGCTGCTGAATATAGAATACCAGTTCTCATGTGCTTAGCAGCATTGGGATTCCTAGAAATTGATCCATGTGAAAGCTATGGATCAATGGTGTACTAGCTGATAGGGTTGGGAAATATGGCCCTAAAATAATATCACAATAGTTCAGGATTTTTATGTGCCAACAGTGTTCTTGGCAAAAATCCCAAACATATATATTTTATTAATTTTAAGAATATACTATTGCAGTAGTTCTTAAATTCTCAAACATCTACTGTGTCAACTATGTTGCCCTTTTTTATAGTCTGTAAATTATGTTGTTTGCAACGAATCTGTCCCTGAAACGCTTCACATGCGCACACTAATATGTGTATAAACATACATAGCCTTCTTCACCAACAACAAAAAAAAAGTCATATTTGAGAGATGACTCGTTGCTTTATAAAGAGAAATGGATGCGTTAGCAGCTCATATGTGGAGCATCTTTTGCTGGAGTGGAGAGTAAACAGCTGGTCTAAAGTACATGTTCAGGTCGAGGAGGTGAAAAAAGCTTTTGCTGTTTTTGGACCTATAGCTGCACAGCTGCACCAAGAGATGTGTGGGTATGAGAGAGAGAAGCACGTAGCACATGTCTTAAAAAACAACAAAAAAGAAAAACATAATTTCTGAATTGACCATTCACATTCATGGTGCATGTCCATGGATCGGATATGTGAACCACATATGAAAGTGACTCAGATCTTTTTTTGAAAAAATCTGTTTTGACACTTTCACATAGCCATGAAAAAATCAAATCTGATCCACATTGAGCAAAAAAATCAAATTTGAGTCAATTTAGCCTGGTAATGTGAACATAGCCATAGTGAGGTGTGTATATATATATATATATATATATATATATATATATATATATATATATATATATATATATATATTAATCCTAATTCAGAAACAGTTTAGGAACTGATGGTAAGAATACTCTAGTTCTAATAATGAAGAACTATTTAGAGGTTATCTGGCTCACTGTCTTGGGGATATTTCATGTGCCACTAATTAAAAACTAGTGTACTAATGCAACTAAAACACATTTGTTTTTTGTGTGAACAACAATAACTGTGATTTTCTATAAATTATTATTTTTAACATCAAGTTTAAATAAAACCCACAGTGCTGAAGTGCAGAATATTTAGTGCATGCATATAAACTGCAAACATAAACAATTATACAAAAAAAATGTCCTTTACAGTAAATAGCAAAACAAGTACGAAACATCAGCTTTAAAGACAGAATATTACAATGTCACATTTTTTTTATATATAATTTCAAAAATATACCAGTATTAAAGTGTAGTATGTGGTACTGTACTGTACATGCCGGCTAGCTATATATAAATGAGAACAAAATATTCCAATGCATGTTGCTGTTTTAAAAAGCTAATATTTGTGCCAGTCTGTTGATTTTTGCATCTTGATCCCAGTTTATTTAATCCCAATAAATTGAAGGGAGGCGCCCGAATCAGTTAAAAGCAGTTAGATGAAATAGTTTAAGGCTGTCCACCTGTCTGGCTCTGCCGATATACTGACATCATAATGCTGAAAATTGCCTCAGGAAACAGGAAGACTTGCATGAATTGCAAGACTGTACGTGCAGATAAAGCTGTTTCCCTCTGCTCCTACCAGCTCACACAATGCCTATACAACTGCACCTGTACTTTTCTTTTCTTTAATTGGGCATCTCCAGAATATTCTAAAAATGGCTTTTCACAAAGGAGTGCTCTGTTCACTTCTTGTTGTATGATGGCAGGAGTTATAAATACTCTGCTTTGTTTAAAAATTGTATGTAGAATGGTTTTAGATATTTAACCTTCATTTGTCACAGACATTATAGCTACAGTTTAAACAACCGAATGGATTCCCTGGCTGAGGGGGGCATGTGTGCTGGTGACGGTGTGTCCTGTGGGACGTGCTGTTAATGTGATCTCTGGCAGGCAGCCAGAAAGCAGAGTATTGATGTGCGCATTGTATTAAGTTTTAAAATCGCATGGCAGGCTGGTCTGTTGTTTATTACAATTAATTACCCTCTTGTTCAGCATTTGAGTGTAGGATTAATATACTGAACTTAAAGTTTTACCCCTTCTTTAAGGCCAAGTGTCACAGTGGCTGTGTTTTTGTGTTGACATAGGGAAGGGTAATATCCGTGATATTCATGTGAATTGTTTTAAGTTGCAGTTAAATTACTTCACTTAATTGACTAAATTGACTTTTTGTGTCTGCACATTAGGGGTGGGCCATTTAGTATCGTGCGCAATAATATTGCCAACTTTTCTGAATATCGTGAACAATATTACACTATGAAATATCGTGCCATATCACCCACCCCTAGTTATCACATCAGGGTACTTACTACTTTGTTGCTGTTTTTAGAAAAAGAAAAAAATCACACTGTTCTCATTTCCCTTTATTTATCTACTAGAGACAGATTATATCTGTCACATATCATTTATTTTACTTTAATCCTGGATATATGGAGATATTTTGAGTGCATTATTAGTATCATGACTTTCTGGATCATTGACTTCTGTTACAAATCTAATAAAAGTCTTGTATTTTTAATATCTTAGTTAGGGGTCTGACATATGTATGCAATAATAAAATTTATTTTTTTATTTTGTTGCAGAAGTGTATTCTTGAAATGTTTATTTTTAATTCAGTGTTTTGTTCTATCGCCAAGAGAATCGTTATTGCAAAAAAAAAAACATGAAATATTGCGATATTACTTAAGGGCCATATCGCCCACCCCTACTGCATATTTAAACGAGAGGCATCTAGGGTTAAAGAACCAGGTCCAGTTTTGTTTGTAAGACTTCTATTGAGCATTGTACCACACAGACGTTTCAGGCGGTGTTCATTAATTGAATCAAAAATTGTACTTCTATGTCAGGCCTTCAAGAACCTTATTGTAGCAGTTTTATTGTAAGAGCCCAACTACAGGCATTCTCTGGTAATTAAATTATTAACTTATTGTACAAAATATGGACATGACCTCACGAAATTGCCTGTTATGTTTTTTTAAAGAAGAAGAACCCATGAGCCAAAATGCCTACATTAAGTGTGTTTATTTGTGCTTCATAATCTGACCATAAACTTATTTCTGCAGTTATCCGATTATTCAAGCAGTCATGTAAACTGCTCACATTCATAGATTGCATTAAGGCCTTAAACCAGTTAAGGAAATCTGCTAAAGAGAGCTGTGTTTTTGTTCAGTAATCACATATAGGATATTGGTATGTTTTTGTATTCCAGTAGCAGTATCTGAGTATTCTTCTTAACATGTAAATACATTACGTTACTTTAATCATTATATCAATGGCAAAATATTATATTAAAATCACTTCAGGTACAATACAGTCATCCAGAAAAAAAATTATAGTGGCAGGACCGAATGACGTTCGTTCAGCTCTGTTCCCTAGTAACTGGTACATATATTACCATGGAAGTGGAAAGTACCTGTTTTTTTACACCAAGTTTGTTTAATGTCACTGCAAGTTTTGCTTTTGCTTTAGCTTAATTTATGGGGCTTCTGATGGCACTGAGCTGTCTTACTGCTATGCTTCCTTCTTCCTCTTCTTTGGCTCAGATCAAACATTGGAATTGAAATCTCATTCCCAAATATTTTCTCACTCTATAATTTTAACAGTGAACTTCCTCCAATTTTGTCTCCCGTCTGTTCAAAGTACCAGTTTCTGTTTCAGGTGGTAGTGGAGGTTTCAGTGGTTTGTCCATGTGATGGTATACTGTGGTATCAGGAAGTTGAACTATTAGTAATGTATTTTGGTGGTTACGTAACTGCTTATTTTGGAGGTCTCACTCACATCATGCTGCGTTGGAAGGAAGCTGGATTATACTAGTTTAATTTAAAAGCTACTTTTTTCCTGTACATGTAGTGTAATGCTGCACAATATTGAAAACATTGACAATGCAATACATTTACACTGCCTGGCCAAAAAAGAAAGAGAATAAAAAATCCATTGATGGAATAACCTGGTCTATATTCAGTATATTCAGGTAGTCAGCTGACCTCATTCTTTCAGCACATACTGTTGCTGAACTAGACTTGACCAACTGCAGCAACCACAATATTATTTGGTTAGTTAAATCCAGGTGATCCTTTTTTTGGCCAGGCAGTGTATGTTTTGTGATATGTATTGTGATTTTAAATTGCAGGGATTTTTTTTTTACCACCAGATTTCCCCAGTGGCCCAATATGGTATGTTATTAAGATAAACTATATTGGGTAAAAATGCACTGAAATGAAATAGTTTGCAGAAAAACGGAGACCAAATAACAAATATATATATATATTTTTGCAGGTTTTCATTACAATTTGCCACTTTTTTACTATTGCTTCAACTAAATGTAAAGAAATGTATTGCTTTTTTTTTAAGAAAAGGTCATTGTTTTTTTACTTTCGGTTGCCAAATATTCAGTGCATTCCTAATCATGAGTAAATACAATCTGCCGCTGGTATTTTAGTCATAGAAAATGAGACCAGTTAAAAATACATAAATAAATAATATTAATCAAAAATACTTAAAGTTTAATGTTTAAAATGATTGTACAATTCACGCAGTTATTGCACATCCTGCTAGTGTGACTATTGCATGCTCTCACATTGCAATAACAGTGTAAAAACAATATTCTGTGCAGACCTAATGTTTGTTCTGAAAGGTATCTAAATTTTCTCCATAACCTAGTGTTGGTGAGAGTTCCTTAATTTTTAATTTATTCCTTTGTTCTCATATCTTTTGTTTTTCACTGCTTGTTTCTTTATCAACCAGCAAGTTACATAGTTACTATGTAAAGGTCAAAGGTTAAACACACTTGTTTGTACAGTTTTTGGAGATTTGCTTTACTTGTAATATATTTATCTGCTTAAGGCAGGGTATAATACAAGAACTTTCTCCCTGTTCAAAGCTTTAATCTACAAGACAAAGAGGAATCTGTTTCTCCAATTACACAAAGACAGGTGTGTCTGTCCCAGCCACACAACAGCTGGGTATATATAATCTGACTCACAAGAAGCAAAGTCCATAAAGCCATTTGGCCTGGTTTCACATATACATGGCTAACTGTGAGTGTGAGTGTGTGTGTGTGTGTGTGTTAGTGTGTGTGAGAGTGAACAGTGACAGCTGAAGCTGAAAAGAATGTAAATCCTTTGCTCAGCCTGTGCAGGGTAAGACTAATGTTTAATCAGTGGCCATGGCATGAGACTGGCATCAGCTGTTGTTTCTGTTCCAGTGGCTAAATAAACAAGACTCCATTAGAGCCAACTCGATATGTGTTTATATACTGTAGTTACTAAGTTGTAAATTAATGCTCATGCACTATGAATGACCTTTTCACTCTTCTCCTTAACACAGATGTGGACTTTAAGGTGACCCTGACGGCCCCTCTGACCCCCCAGTTCACCTCTGACCCCACCGAGCTGCTTTGTCAGGTGACTGACCTTCTCAATCTGCGAGATGGTCGTCTGAGCGTGGACTGGACCTACTCTGCAAACAAACCAGGAGACGTATCTTCCAGCGAGAGCGCCATTGCGTCTGTAAATGAGAATGGGGTTCTAGTTCCTGGACAGAAGTATAAGCAGAGGCTGGACCGAGGGGACATAGCGGTGACCCGCGGTGAACAGAACACATTTAAACTGCGGGTGCTCAACACTCGGGACCAGGACATGGGCTTGTACTCCTGCAGTGTATCTGCCTGGACCCGTAACCGTCAGGGAGGGTGGGACAAGGTCAAAGAGACAAAGTCAACTCAAGTCACTGTACAATGGATGTCTATTAGTAAGTACTGGCTTCCTTTGTCTCTTTTTGGAGCATTACTTCCGCTAGGATTTAAGAAGAACATCTGATTCATAGTATTGAAGTATTGTTAATGCCTGCAAGTGCAAACAGGAAACCAACCCCAAAACCACATGCACACATTTTGCCTCCATTTTGCAATATTTATTTAGTCATTCTCCTGCAGTCATTCTTTTATATTGCAAGATTAGCCTCATTCCTCCCTCCAGCTAAATCAGTCAGGTCACCCAGACTACCAAACTCAAACGCGGACATGAAAGTAGATGGTGCATGAATGCCCCCCCAGTGACTCCCTTTTTCCATAACCCAATCAAGAATGAGAATAAATGGTTTTAATTGTGCCCAATGATGAGAGATCTCTCTCAAGACGAGTAGAGCTCACAATGGTCTCTCTGTCAGAGACTGGACAGTGTCCACTGTTCATTCTACTAAGCCTCAAGTTCAATGTTCATCTTAGAAGCTGAACTTGGGGTGGGCGAAATGGCCTACATTTGGGAAGTCCCTATATGGGGAATTTTGGGCTAAAGCTGAAATGCTGATATTTAATCAATTATACAGTGCATAGTTAAGGATGGCCTCCATTTGGATTATCATAAAAAAAATTAGATAAAAAAAAAAAGGTCTTTTCTTTCAATATAAGTCAAAATACTTTATCCCAATACCCAATAATATCCCAATATTCCAATCATATTTAAATCATTCTGGAGTATTTTTCTTGCTGACAAAATTTAGACAAAATGTTATTAACAGCCAGGTCAGTCAAACTGTGCCAAAAAGAGGGAAGAAAAAGCAAAAATGACAATACAGAGATTTATTTTTAAAGGGCTTCAAATGCATTAAAATACATAAAAACTCAACAGAACACACAAGGTTTTATTTAATTAAATATGTTGTGCCAGTTACAGTTCCATCTAGTGCAGTAGAGTCCCCCCTGAGGTAATTATGTGCATTAATTAAGCAATAAATTATAAATGTTAGCATGATCAGTGTGTTTCCAAACACAAACACACACATTTAATGCATCATGATTCTATTAATTAATATTAGATGTTGCCAAAGCTCAAACATCAGAGACATTGTTGTTTATTTTCAGTCAAAGAGAAAAAAAATGACTGTATGGGTCAAACGCTATATGAGCAACAAAAAGAGACACACGAGAAGTGAAGAAGCGACAGGGCGAACATACAATACAATACAATAACTAGGCCTTTTGCATTTATTAGGTTATCGTCTTATGATACAATATATGAACCTGACATCAATCAGTATTGGTCGTTGTTTTACCTTGTGTTTGTTTATGAGATGAGGCATCACTAATTTTGTAGTCTGTCACACAAAGACTAATCATTTATAATGGCGATATTATACACACAGAGTGGAATGTGACGGGTTATGTCGTGTTTAAAAAGTACGCTTAAAGCTTATTTAATTAAAAGCGTAATTAAAAATATGCTGATAGGTTTTGACAGGCACAAGGGATTGCCAGAGAAGCATTCAACTTACTATCCATTATTAATTAAACATTTACTGCTCTTAAAAGGGAAATTGCATTCTTATTCTACAATATTATCAAAATATAAGTAGCATAATCTTGTCTTAAATTTAACTAACATTGTTATTTATTGCAGTCTTTTCTGGCACTAAATATATGTTCCACAAAAAATGTTATTGTGACCATCAGCATCCAGCAGCTTAAGGTTTATAAGAGGCATGCTCTTGTAAAATTAGTTTAATTACCTTAATACCATATATTGTATGTGCTACTTGAGTATAAATACACTAAGTGCTTTTAAATACAGTAGGAAAAATCGCATTGAATATTTTGAATATGATCTTTTGACCTTGTGGTTTGCTTTTTTTTTTCTCTGCAGCTCCAGTGCTCAGTGTTGTAGCTCACCGGGTGAGGGAGGCCTCTACAGGTGGCTCCACGTTCGAGATGAGTTGTCGAGTGAACGGTCAGAATATACAGAATCCTGGCTACTCAGTGGTCATCCTTTTTGCTGAGACTCAAGGAGGCATCCCTCGGAAAATCCTATCCCTGAATCCGGACTCTGTGCTGCAGCTGGAGGAAGGAATGGCGGCGAGCCGTACTGACAGCGTGGCCCTGGAGAAGACGGGCCAGCTAGAGTATCGTTTCCGCCTGTACGGGGCTCAGGTCTCAGACAGAGGGTTCTACTACTGTGAAGTGACTGCCTGGACCCGCGATCAGAGCCCTGACTGGATCCGGGCTGTCAGCGCCGAGTCCAATAAAATGGAGATCGCCTTTGCTGACTCAGGTATGCCTTCTCCAGAAAAGATTCACATTCGGGCCAGTTAAGCTGCTGCCTGTTACTGATGAGCGGTGATGGTCACAGTTAGAGAGTAGGCCAGTGTTTTCCTTCTCATGCTGGCCCTCTGTAAGAACACCCTCAGGGCAGATTCCTACTGTTCACTCAGTGTCTCTCTCTCACTCGCTGTCTTGTTCTGTCTTTCTCCTCTATCTCACTCTCTATCTCACTTATTCACTCCTTCTCATTTTCTCTCATGCTTTTGCTACCTGTTTTTGCTCTTTTTCAATTTTTTCTTCATTTTCATTCTATTCGTCTTTCCATATTTTCTCCTAAAACTGTCTTTGTTTTTCCTTAGTCTCCCTCTCGCTCTCTCTTTCTTGCTGTCACTAAATGCCTCTACGTTTCTGCTTTGTTTTGACCTTTTTGCCCTTTCTCACTAGCTCTCTCTCTTCTCTCTTATTTATTCTCTTTCCTTTACCTTCTGTCTCTTTCTAATTTTTTTTCTGTATTTCTGTCTCTCTCTGAATTGCGACCTGTCTCTCCTTTTCTCATTTGTTCTTTTTCTGTACCTTATGTCTTCTTCTTTTTTTTTCTCCTTCATTTCTGTATTATTTTTCTCTGCTTTCTTTTGTATCTTATTTTTCCTAAACCCTCTGTCTTGCTCTAATCTTTTTTTTTTTGTTGTATTTCTCCCTGTCTCTCTTACTTACTCATTTTAATCCCCTCCTTGTCTCTCTCTTTCTTTCTCTCGCTCTCTCTCTCTCTCTCTCTCTCTCTCAAATATACTGTGTGAACTGGGGTGAAACTGTGGAGACGCTGATGTGTAAAGACAGAGGGCTTTGTTCTGTGTTCGGTTCATCTTGACCTTGCTTCCTTCTCAACTGGGAAGAGCACACAGACCTCACACTCATGCAGTCCAGCATCAGAGTGTTAACCTGCTAATTAATGTGAAGCCTGTAAATGAAGGGGCCTGGGCGAGCGCACTCAAACCACACGGGAGGGGAATGACTGAAAAGACGTGGCAGACTGAAGCAGGGTGCTCAGCAGGCCTTGGACATGAAGGAGACGTACCACAGTTGTTGCCAGCAGTGGTCTGTCTCTTTCATTGCCTTAGGGGAATTAGAAAGAAAGACTTCTTTGACCTTAAAACCCTTTTTTGTGTCCCTCCCCCTTACAGGTCCAGCATTCAACGTGTCCATTCACTCAGACAGACACAGGCTTCTCCCTGGAGACACTGCCAAAATGGAGTGCATCCTTTCCATACTGGGGGCCACTCCCAACAAAGGCAAGTACACTGTCTGTTGTTCATTTTACTCAAGAACGTTGTTACTCATTACATGTGTCATGCAATACCATGCATGTCTCCAGAAGGCATTGTGTGAACATATTGTACAGTCTCGAAAACCTAAACCATTCTTTCAAGGACATTCTGTGAAGAAGTTGATCTTGACATCCTTTCTTTTGTTATGATTAATGACTATAATTAAACCCATTATATTCAGGGAAGGAAGTGTGCATAGGGGACAGTTCTTGTCCCATAAGTCACTTCACACATACATTTATAACATTACAATGCCTGGGTGTGATTTCTACCTGAGTCGCCTGTATGTTGGCACAGACAGTTCTAGCCAGATGCTGGCGTCTGCTGCGCTGTCCACTTTGGCTGGTAATGTTTTCCCAGTTCACATTACACCTACTGTGTTTTTCGCACTATAAGGCGCACCGGATTATAAGGTGCACTACCAATAAACTTCTATTTTCTGGTTTATTTTCATACATAAGGTGCATTTTATGCGACACTAGCAACTAGAAGCTTCTAGATTCAGCTGTAAAGCTAAGCCAATTTGAGTAAACAAAACTGTAATTCTGTAAAAGTTAAAAGAACTCTGGATGTTAATATACATAGATTTCTCTCCTGAAATTTTATTTAGGAGAGTAAAGCACTTCCGTTTATTTACAGTAAGCTTAGATTTACAGATTACCACTAAAGCAGGAGCATTACCATTGGCAGCTTACCACTAGCAGTTAGCTGCCAATGCTACCCGACAACACTAAATTAAAAACCCTACAATAAGCCAGGGCGATATTAGCTAGTGGTTTGTCCCACGTAGCTTGTTTTAACACGGTAAATGTGCAGACTACAGTCCGTTATACTCTCCTCTGAAGGGCAAAAGAACTAGCGCTGGGGTTAGCGGTTAATGCTGATGCTGCTCCAGCAGTGCTAGCTGGGGTTAGCAACAGGCTACAGACCGATAATACTCACCTCTGAACAACCAAATGGCTAGTGCGGTTGGCGTTTAATGATAATTCTACTCCAGCTGTGCTTTCTGTGGTTAGCAACAGGATACAGGCTGATAATACTCAACTCTAAACAGCCAAAAAGCACTGGATAAATAGGTGCACTGACGATTTTTGGGAAAATTAAAGGATTTTAAATGCGCCTTATAGTGCGAAAAATACGTTAAATGCCTGTAAAGCTGTGAAAATTAAATATCTCATCCATTTAGAACCCATTTTACCCCACACACAAGATGACACCTCATAGTTTATACAGGTGCGTATATTTCCGAGGCATCCCTTGAATTAACACTTCAAGAATCACTTTATAATGCTGTCCAATGGCTTTTGGCATGTCTGTGTATTTTTGGAACCTCTGTTCTTCTGGTTTAATTTGCTATTAGATTTTTTTCCCGTTGCCCTGGCAATATCTGATAGTGCATACATTAAATAAACTTAAACACTGTATTACAGAATCCTTATTACATTGTAAATTCATATTAGTAGGGTTTAGCCTGTCCAGAGAAATCAATGCCTGTTCTGAGAAGAGCAGTTAAAGGATTGAAAAACTATATTCTTCTAGGCATGTTTTAAAAAGTCTTGACTTGTTTAGAGGCCCTGGGGCACTTTTTCCTCCTCTTTGTTCACCTAACTTGTGTCGTCATGTGCTTGTGAAAATAGCTGTCCGTCATTGTTCTAGGCTGGGTCTGTGCAGAGTATTGCAATACAAGGGAATGTTGCTTCCCCCCTCCAGTCTTTATTTGTGGCTGCAGGCATGTAAACCAGCACAGCAATCAAGTCAGCTCTGCCCTTCTCCCTCATTATCAGTTGGAAGTGTGTGCGCGCGTGCGTGCATGTATTTGTGTGTGTGTGCGTGCCAGCAGGAATGTTTGGTGTTCCATGACATTTCCTTCATAGGCAATGTGTATAGGCAGTGTCTTAACATTTATAAACTACCCCCATGCAAAAAAATAAAAAATTATACTGTGAACAATGTGCTTCATTTTAGTGAATTTTATTGGCATTTAGTTTAATTTTAGAGCATTGTCAGTGCATGTTTATAGTTTTAACTTTCAGTTTATAGTAAAGAGAATTCAGAGATCTCATTAGTGATGTGTTCGTGGAAATATTGCTAACAGTCTATTTAGGCTAAAAACAAGTTTGGTCGTGTTGGCCTTTCTGCACTGAAACTGTACTTGAAAATTCACTACAATCCTACATGTTTGATCAGTTTAAAGTGTCCCTAGGCTGATTAACAGTGTTGTTCTTGGAAAAGTTGAGTAATGAAAGTTTGGTACATGGAACTGCCATATTTTTTATCAGGTTTAACCTCCTAAAACCCAAACTCTTGCATGGCATTATTTTTTTTTCATTGGGCTAATTGGCACCTGATTAGTGTAAAAAATGATGTCCACATGTGAGGACTTGAGTTATATATTTTTTTATAGAACACAATGAAGTCGCAATTAGTAATGATGTGCAAACATTTATTTTGTGCCTGAACACAGCAGAATTTTAAGTGCATAACAAAAGTAGAAACATCAACTGTGCCCCTTTAACACGAAGACAATGTAAAAAACATTTACTGTATTTACTGTCCATTTTTAAATTTCTGAAAAAAAATCTAGACCGTAACGTATTCTACCGCCACCAGTTTAATGGCCTCATAAGAGGACATCAGGCTCTTGTAGAGAAAAATGTGTGGTCTAGACAACCCAAAATGTGATATCCACACATGTGGACACCAGGTCCTAGGAGATAAAACTTTTAATTTATTATTTAAGCCCCCAAGTTTGCATAATTACAGATCATTAAGGGCTTTTAGAGTCCACACCAGGGTCCATATATTAGTTACATTCTATACAGTTGATCTGGTTAGTTTTGGTTTCACACTGCAGTTTTAGTAAGAGGACCATAGATCTTTTCTACGTCCCATCATCGTTACCTACATGGTTTGCGTCTTCCTATACTTCATGCTAATTGTTTAAAAAAGTTCAGTGATTTGTTTTGCCAGGTGTTGTGCTGAATTCTAGCTCTCTGAATCTGACACACCTTTGTGGGCATGCACATCACACAGCGGAATAAAAGGAACATATTTCTGTTCATAAATAAGGGTTAATCTATGATGACAGTACATAAAGAAATTACCAGCGTAAGCATTTGCATCCGTACTGTTGTGTGATCGGATTTCAGCACAACTCCAGTTCATTTTCTTCTGTTTTGTTCTAAATTCTAATTATAACCTGCCTCAACTTCCTGTACCTCTTCCTGTACTATCTTGAAAAGTGCTTTTACATTGTAGGACATGGCAGTCGCCCTAAATCAAGTTGTGTGGTGCGTTGTTGACTGCTTGCCTTAAGATAGAGCCAATTGTGTTTGTTGATACTGGAGAGCTTCACTGTACCTCACATCATTAACTCTATGTTAGTTATGGTAATACAGGCCATGTGACTACAGCCTGTATTTTCCTGTGCCATTAAAAATGTAGCTCAAAACAGCACATGCAAAATGAAAGCCAGAGAGGAGCTTAGGGAGATCTATGATAGGCTAAAATGTAACACAAGCTGAATGGCTTTTACCATCAGTTTTTCTAGTGCTAACAAGTGAACAGCAGCACTGTACAATATGAACACGAAACAATGTGTTCTCAAAATATTTTTTTTGCTAGTGATAAAGCTGTGTTATTAAATGTGTGCTCTGTAAGATGTTGCAGTTTTGGTTAGTCAGGCAATAAAAACAAAGCTTATGGATTAAAATTGTTTTAAAATCAGATTTTTTCTATTGAGCCCTCTGTAAACAGAGGGCTTAACAAATAAACAAGTACACAACGAAGCACTGTTGTAAGTCGCTCTGGATTAGGGTGTCTGCTAAATACCCTAAATGTAAATGTAAAATATGTAGTGGTGTCCCAGTCCTGTACAACACACATACCATAAAGTGGTATAAAAAGTTTTGGCATCCCTGATTATTTTTATGTTTTTCCTTTATAAATCATAAATTGTAAATTGACAGCTGAAATCTCTGAGTTCAAATCGATAAAACAAGGGTGCCTAAATTTAGTTTAAATAATTATTGCAGACTTTCTGTAAATCCTATAAACTTCATTTCACTTCTCAAATATAATGTCTGATCAATGTCTGATATGATATATTTAACTGAAATTGCTGATTCAAACAATCAACTATGTATGAAGGAAAATTATAAATGGTCATGGGTGCTCAAACTTTTTTATACCACTGTATCCTAATCTTAGAACTGCAGGTTAGTACACTAAATATTTATGTACTCAACAGTTTAAACAAAGAAGAAGTGGTGAAGCATTGCCAAGCCAACATGCGTCATTGCAAGTATTCTATTCGCTCACTTTACATAATTGAAACTGACTGGTACTGAATATACATCTTTGATATTTGAGGATAAAGAATTGTGGTACTTATCTATACTACATACTTTATTTAAAAAAAAAAAACAGTATTTAGTATTAGTACACAATTGGAACACACCTGGTGTGCTTTTATTATGAGACTCAATTTGTGGCTTGTAAGTAAACCCCTTAAAAACAGACATCTGAGCGATTTTCACCTCAGCAGAGTCCTATCTTTCTTTTTTTATATGTCAAAGATGAACTTTAAATAATAAATGCACTTTATGGCACTTTTAATGCCATTGTTCTGAAGTGTTCTATTGTATGGCTCTTTTCTTTTACAAAGGATCTATGAGAAATTGGGAGCTCTTGTTTCAGGGCTAATTTTGGCCTAGTTGTTATTCACAGACTTTGAGAATAAGGGGCCACTGTGCTCCTTTAGGCTCTGAAATTATCTCAGGTTCATAGAAAGCGCCCGCTGCTCAATGCTGTGAGTGCTCTGCGTCCTCTCTGCAGTTACTTACACTCTATTAGTAGGATTGTATACTGTAACAGAAACGACGGCGTTCACCTCTCCATAAAAAGGAAACAGTATGATGTGAAATGTTTTGTTTAATTGTCCACTCAGTATCTTGGAAAATTGTAGTCAGCATAATCCATTCCACTATACAGGTTTAATGGGAGCAGTTTGGGGTGTGTTTAATTCCACGTTATGAGTCATTTGCTGTAATACAAACTATACGACCTCTAAGTGCTTTCCCCAGTCTTTGGTGCCTCATCCACTTGAGTAAGAAGAGCGGAGACTCGGCTCTGTTTTACAGGACTGGAAGGAAGTCGCTGATTTTAGCTGACAACATTCAAAGCGATGTGACGTGCAATTAGCTGTTTCTGATAGGGAGTGATCCTTTTGCCTTGTGTGAGCTGATATGTGTGTCATGAAGCTCCGGAACTGAGTAGGAGTTAGATTTAAGCCTGTCATTCCTTATCTACTGATGCAAGAGTATATTAGCACAAATGAGGCTGCCTTAGGCGTCAGTCCAGTCCCACTGGTCCTTTTAAGTACAAGCGGCAAATCCGTCCTCCTCTTCATCACGAGCATCATCGTTATTTAAAGTCATTGATCTTAGCTGAGCAGTGTTGTAGCTTTTGGGTATGCAGAACCATTGTGGATGAACATTTCAGGACAGCATGCCTTCTTTGGAAGATTCAGAAGATAATGTTCATTTTCAAAAGATACTCCGGCGCAAAACTGTACCAGTATCCTACCAGTATTGATGGATAAAGGCATAAGGCTGATATCAGCAGAAAATACTGGGTTGAATATCAGAGGAATGTAACATGAATACAGTCTAATCCTAAAATAGCACCCACTTGAACAGTATCACACCATTCAGTTCTATAGTGTTCTTGTGTTTTGAGTAGGTTGAGTGGTTGCCTACTATTTAGATCTGCATCTTAGTTACAATTCTTCAATAAAATGTGCAATAATTAATTAAAATATCAGTAGGTCGATTGCTTATTGCTGATTCTTAAGATGTAATTATGTCAACAATGAAAAAGCTAAAGCACATATGTTTTATTGGCTAAGAACAGCAAGTTGCCTAAATAATGCCTAAATAATAATTTTGTGAGTGTGGCATTATTTTTAGAGTGGTGCTGTAACAAAAAGAAAATACATGTGATTTCTGAATAATTAAGCATGAATTCACAAAAGGGAATGATTTAAGGTGAGCTTGGTACTGGTGTACTGCATAGGCAATACATAGTAGGCATAGGTAGAAGGGATGAGGCCACAGGCATGTGCGGTTTGGGATGCTGTGGGAATAACTGTGTAAAATCTCCATCATTTAGCTTTTCATTTGTGAGTTAAAATAATTTTTCCATTGTCAATTGATTTTATAAACTTATTATAATGAAGGTGTGGTGTGGTGTGTGTGGCACAGTAGTACTGGAACCTATTTTATAGCGCTATTTTGAGAATGTCTCTCAGATGTGCTGGACAACATGATCTCAAAAACAGGCAAAATCAGAATTAATTTAAACATTTTACCTTGATAATACAACAATTAATTTAATGATATCAAAAAATATATATTTTTCTTTGTGACCAGCTCCTTGAGTTGCTCAGTTTGCTCCATTTACACTGAGTGTCTATGTAGCTTCAGAGTCATGTCATGTGAATACATATGCAATTTTTCTTATGTTTTAAGGAGTGAGTACAAGAACACATGGTGAGAAAAGTATTGATAGAATTATACAAATTTAATATGGGAAAGATTGTTGGCTAAAGGTTTGAATCGGTGTTTTGATACATTTTTGGTCAATTACCCAGCCGTATCATTGTCATACCATATTGTCATACCATATTTTGGTGTCAAAACTAACTGCTGCATGATAGAATTGTATAACCTCTTTAATATGCCCGTTTATTGCAAACTCCAAATAAAACATGCTCATTTGTTTTCTAACCACATTTCTAAACAAGTGTCCTCAAACTTTTCACATGTAATGTACCATATGTAAATGTCCATCTTAATGGACTGGTTCATGCGGCCATTTAGAGGCAGAGAGGCTTTGCAATGGATAAGAAAGCAGAGAGGGGCATGGCAGCACTTATCATTGTTTGTGGTTTACGATTTTATCTTGGCCTTTTGTGGAGATTCCTCACATAGCAGTTGGAGTACATGCAAGGGCCTGACTCTACCCTGCCTGAGTTCGTCACTGTTTCTGTTTCAGGGTGCTAAAGGTGTTTTATCTCTTTTCACTGTGGGGAGGATTTACACTGAACCACTTAAAAGGAGGTTTTGTGTTTATTTTAGCTTCTTTTCTGTGTAGTAGTTCAGTGATGTGGCTTAAGATGTATAGAGACATCAATAATCCCTTTCAAGCAGGCTTCATCTCTGTGCTCTGGTTTTCATATTCTTTCTCTCTCTCAGGAGATGTGGCCTATGACGTTCGCTGGTTCCAGAGTCCAGCACGAGCTGTGGAGAATGGTGGAGCTGTGCCCATGATCACTGTGGACCGTTATGGACTGGTGAAGAAGAGTGGAGGAAATGAGAGCACAGAGTGTAGTCTGGAGCGCACAGACATGAACACGTTTGTGCTCAGTGTGCACCGTGTTCAGGACCGGGATATGGGAGAGTATTACTGCACAGCTAAACCCTGGTATATCTCCCCTACCACTGGATTCTGGACTGAGGGACAAGATCTCACTTCTGAACGAGTCACGCTCTCCATTAAACTAGAAAGTAAGAATTTTTGTTTGTAATTGTTTTTTTTTTTTGTTTTTTTTTAACCTACAGGGGAAAGATACTGACCTTAGTATAGTGTATGCATTTACAAACACTATATATAAGGATAACCGTATGTATTAGTTAAACTGAAATCAAAATGTAAAAATTTACCTCTTTCCTTCTAAGTTTTTATATTCTTGATCTACATTAAATATCATTATTCAGCTTTCTATCCAGGCCTATCATAATATATTACCTAAGAAATAATTGTGGTAAAACACAGCTATTTTCAACGTAAGACCTTTTTTCTGCCACTGATTTGTCATAATAATGTAGTTTCACTTGTTGAAAAAGGAAAGCACTTTGTAATTATTAAGTATAGACAGAATATATTGGTTATTATATAATGGTTGTGGTCTTTAAAATGAGAGAATGCCATGTGAGCTGGTTTTTCTTAAAAAAAAAAAAAAAAAAAAAACATTTTTAGTCCGTTGGAGGAATGGGTGGGGGAAAACGATAGGATTTCGCCTCTTGCTCATGAATATTCGTACATGCCAGTATATCACCTCTGACTAACAGCACTGCGACGCCAGAAGGCAGAGAGATGGACAACAGTTTTAAATGATATGTTTACACTAAAAACAGTGTTTGCAATGTCATGTTACTTTACAACGTGTGTAATGCCCTCCTAATGGCAGTTCAGCCACTAACTAGTCTTAGAATCTCTGTAAAATGCAAAATCCATAGAAGATCCTATGTAAATCCATAGTTACTTACACACAGAGGTGCGTAGTACAGGTCCAGAAAGTGAAAAAAATTACTTTCTGGACCTGGACTACCCACCCCTGTTTAGACAAGATAGCTAGCTAGCTAAGTAACTAGTGTAAACAGATCTGTTCTCTGTTTGTGTTCATATATTTTATGATGAGTTAAGTTCATCAGGGCAGAGGAACAGTCATCTTCTGCAAGGAAAACTATAACCAGCATTCTTCAGGTGGTACAAGGGTGTGAAATGAAACTGACCTGGGCAGAAAAATGACATAACTGAATAATGAAGTTTAATGCAGAGTTTCTTTTGTTTTGTGTTAATGATTTCTCTCTCTTTTTTGCCAAAAAATAATCATAACCTGTATATTTCTTTGCTTCCTCAGTGTGGGAGTCCCTGAAGATGCCACTGGTTTATGGCGTTCTTGCAGCGCTTGGCGTTGGCCTCCTGTCAATTCTTTTTGGACTTCTTGTCGCCAACTGCTGCCTCTCCAGAAACCCTATGCACACGCCTCGTGGCAAGCTCATGGACCTGGATGACTGAGCTTATGAACCTGGAGCTTTACCTAAAAATGCCTGAGTGACCCTAAATTAGCCCTCTCTCTCTCCTGCAAATGTGACCATGTTTTACCTTACCCTCCCCCCTTTTCCAGTCAGCATGGCTACTGATGACCTAACAGCTGTATTGAGCCACGAGTTTTCTGATTTGTGTGTATGCACCACTTTAAGGGAGAATAAGGGAGAAATATCGACTTGTGTGCACTTACAAGGCTGCATCCATTCCGGCGAGAGACAGCAGGCTCACAATAACAACTGGTGCACGCTTACTGGCGTATGGTATCTCAGGAATAATTCGCTGGCACCTGCCTCACTGGCTTTAATGAAATTCTTTTGGTAATGGAGGACCTGTCTCAAATGTTGAAATGCTGACCAGTGTTCTAAAGAGCTTCATCAGGAATACCATTTTTAACGTTCTGCACAAAGTTGTGACTGCACTGTGCCACTGCCAGGATTAATATGTTTTTTGGGGTGGATTTTTTACTTTTATTCCTGCATGATGAAGGACTCTAATTAAAGTGCCAAGGGACTCATCGGGAACTTTAGCAGAAATTCCTGGCATTATTTTGTTTTATCATTTTTTTTTTTAATAAATTCTGAATTCTGAATTCATCCCTACGTCAGATCCCGTGTCTGTCATGCCATTGATTGTCCTCCTGCATCTGCCCAGTCTCCCTGTCAATCAGGGGCATGTTCTTGACAGCACAGAGCTCCAGAGGGCTGACCCTTCTCTTCCCCCTTCTAAAGAGTCCTCTGCTAATCGGCAGTCCAGCTGACCATGACTGATGGACACACTGAGAGTGGCTGCAGTGTTCCCTGACCCCTTCCTGGCTTTAAAGCTGAAACCCACAGTGCATAGCTCACTCGGTTTACACTGGCTGTCTGTTGGTACAAGAGGGGCTGCTTTCAGGGGTTTGTTTGGCCAGAGGCGACATTGTGCTGGAGCCTGGGAGATGGGCGAGATCAGTTACTACAGTAGACGTGCTTGGAAGACTGTACCTTGCTCACTCCAGCAATGTGGACGCTGATGCATAATATCCTCCATTTAATGTTCACTCACTGATGCTTACTGTCTTTTCTTACCCTTCACAGAGTGTGCCCACAAACACAAACACACACACACACACACAGTGGAATTAAATACTGCTCCCAAAATGCATCAATATTTTTTACAGAAAACACAACAGAACACACAAACAACTCCTCTAGGTTAACTGTATTGTAAATGCCCTAGTTTTTTATGAATAAGCCTACAGGCTTCTCTAGAAAGCTGAGGAACCATAAAAAGTCAGGGCAGTCCTGAGGGTGCATCGTTCCTAAAGCAGAGGTGATTCAGAAATAGAGGTGCTCCTGTACTTTCTCTACTTAAACCAATCCTGAGGGACCCCAAGCTGGCCCAGATATTTTTCCTCCAACCAAAGTCACAATGCACAGAGTAAAGCTTGGACTGTGGGTACTGGCAGTCCCTGAGTGCTGGTTTCTGATAGCCAGTGTCTCAGAGAACCCCTGTCCCTAGGACCATGGTTTGAACAAGTGGTCTACAGCAGTGGCTCTCAATCCTGGTTCTGGAGTACCAATGCCTTGAATGAGTTACCCCTTATGAGGGCTTGCCTAACCAGTTTATTAACTAATTGCATTAAGGCTAAAGGTGGATAAAGTACAGGTAAATAAATGGTAAATGATAAATAAAAGCTACTTGAGTATTTACAAAATGTGTGTTCTTTTTTTGTATTTTTTTTTTCATTTATGAACAGGATACAGCACATTTTACACAAGTATAAATATGGACAATACCTTTTTTAGTATTTTAACATTAGTAGATTGACAGTTTGTTGTAATCCCTCTCTGGTTGGGAACAAATGATGCTCTACAGTGGTTCTCAAACTTCTCAAAAATTGAGAGTTAAAATTGGACCACAAGAACTAGTTTGAGAATCACTGCTCAAACATTGCGTGTCCACTTGCCATTTTCTATGATCCTATTTATTTCAATGGAGAGAGCTGCTATATGCTGCAGTGCATGACTGGCTGTGTTGCGACGTTTTATTTTTTTGGCAAATTCTGATGAATTTTTTTCCAGTTAATTGGTTTATCATATTTTCGTCTAATTTAGAATTTTTAGGGTTTATTTTTGGGTTATTAATGCTGCCAGGTGATTTGAAAAAAAAAAAAAAACTATTCAAATTAAGTATCTAAAGTCCAAAAAATATGTGAATCTTGATTTTATTTTTTATTTTAGTAGTCACCTGGACTAATTTGAAGCCAAAATCATGCTAACTGACAATGCTAACCGGCGATGCTAACTGTGTTCCTAGCTAACAGCTAAACTCAGCTGTAAGAATTAGAAGGCGTTAGCTTGGATGCTAACTGTTTTTGATATTAGAATGATGTTGCTGTGCTGGTTAGATATAGTAAGTTCTACTGTATGATATTTGTACATTACTCTGCTCTTTAGTTGAGTTATGAAGATTAGAACACCAGTACTAGGCTACAGAGCCGCTCACTGCTGTTTTAGTTTTTTTTTTTTTGTCTAATTCTGTGTATCTTTGTGTTTGTATCTGAATTCTGCTTTTATTCCTTAATTTTGGATTCTGTCAATGTTTTCTGATGCTCTGGAAATCATCGGACACTAGGTTCCATACAGAGTAAAAAAAAAAAAAAGTTGCTGTGTTTATTCTATTGAGGAAGAGTAGGCAGATACCTTATACAAGCCTCACACACAGAAAACAGACATGTTACAAACAGGATAGAGGATGAGCTGATAATGGCAGCATCTAAATCTGTAGAGAAAATAAATATATTTAAAATACGACTATCTTCTTCCAGATTCTTCTTTTGTTTCATTTAAATAAAATAAAAAAGATCCAACAGGCCAAAACATGTTGAAGGAAAGTGCAAGTGGACACGTACTGTTAATTTTGCAGGGCATTGGTAACCTAAGGCCAGGATTGAGCCCCACTGACCGCAAACACTTTTCATGCAAAATGGTGGTATTTTTATTATTTTTTTTTACTTTATTTTATTGATGTTTTTAACAATTTTTGAGGGGAATATAAATATAGTTTGTACATATAAATAAATGTAAATTTTGCTCAGCCGAGTGAAATTTGATGTGCTTCCTCTCTGTGTGTGTTTTTTTTTTTTTATCATTCACAATCTCCTCAGATCTCATAAACGCAACAGCAAAAAAGACAAGAACTCCTCCCAAAATTGATACCATAATAAAAGTTTTATAAGCACAAGTTGGCTTAAGCTGTCTCTGTGTCCTGAATCTGTTCAAGGCCCATGAGAATCACCCCTGCATCATCTCAATAAATTATTCATGCTGATTTGTTTTATATGCATAATTCTGCAGTATGACACATTTCTGTCCTTTGACTGCTCAGACTGTCCCTCTCTCTCTCTCTCTCTCTTTCTCTCACTACCTTACTGACTTACTGTCACATTCTCTGTAGCACCTTCATCTTTCCAATTTTCTCTTCCTTCTTCACAGCTTACTTGGAATTCCCTCTTAAGTTTCCATCCCTTCTTTTTCCTTTCGTTTTTACTTCATCAGTTATTCTCTATCATTGATCTCCCTCGCTCTTGTTCTTGCTCTCGCTCTCCTGCCCCCCAGTCTAGCTTTCGTTTGCTCTCTGAACAGTGCTCTGTGTTTTTTTTTATACATGATTTGTTGGATTAATTACTGGATGTTCTCTCAGAAGAGGGGAGGATTTACATTCTTTTTTATGTGCTGTGTTTTTAGGATCTGTTTGAGTGTTATGTTTAAAGTGTTTTTTTTTTTTGTATCCTCAAAACAGCACAAAGGGCATTGTGTTCTATTAAAGGGTAAACACTGTTATCGCAATTAGTTTCATATCAAATCTCACTGGATCTCTAAGTGTACCCAATGAGTAACACGCTTGTTTCAACTCGTTTGTACAAACGCACAAATACATTCTCAGCAGACCTGCTCAAGGATACAGATGCAATTCATATTCTGCTGAAAAGATATTAAAAATGTCAAGAATATTTTTAAATAAATCATATAATTGTTACCGCTTAAAAATTTCAGTATGAATATGAACACTTCAGATTGTAGCTTCACACGCAGCTGTTTTTCAGGTAAATGGTTTTATGTCTTCTGCTGGCTTCTTCTTCTTTTGTGTCCATTGTCTGCCTTTTATGCTGAGGGCTTTAGTGGCCTACTGATTACATTTAATTGGCCTGTTCCAATAATTAATTTCGCTAGGACAATTTTTTATACCAGATGTCTTAGATTGCAATAAACAGTATTATTGTAAGTTTAAGACCATTTTATTTCACAGATACAATGATAATATAATAGCATAGTATTTTACTTACTCCAAGGCCTATATTGTCATAAATATAATTGATCAATTTTATTATTTTTTTATTATTAAATAGTGTAAATTTAATATATTAAATATATATTTTTTATATATGAGGTACAACTTTAAATTTATTGGAACATTCAAACATGAGAAATGAAATGTTTCTTTTTAAGTATCCTAAATGAATGAAACAAAAAAATAAAATAAAAATGTTATTTATAGACATGCTATACACCAGTTTATTCAAATTAATAAACTCCTTTTTAAGAAAAGCTATATTGAAGTCAGCAAAACTGATGTCCAAATATTGTACGATAAGCCAATAAAGTATTTGGGCAACCCTGATCATTTTCATGATTTTTCCTTATAAATCATTGGTTGTTCAGATCAGCAATTTCAGTTAAATATATTATATAGCAGATAAGTGTACAACATTTTTTTAGCAACATTAGGCAGGTGCATAAATTTGGGCACCTTTGTTGTTTAATTGATTTGAGCACAAAATTAGTTTGGAAGGCTCATTGACCCTTGACCTACATACACAGGTGAATCCAAATATGAGAAAGAGTTAAGGTTAAGCTATATGATATATTTAACTGAAATCGCTGATCCGAACAAACAATGATTTCTAAAGAAAAATCATGTAAAGAAAATTTTTTAGACATTGAAATTAGAGTATATCCTAAATCCTAAATAAAACGCCTTACTAAAAAAATATGATGGGTCAGTTTCCCAGAGAAGGATTTAAGCCTAGTTGTAGCCTAGTTAGTAGACTCTTTTTCCATTCAAAATGCTGTGTAGCCCAAGACTAGGCTTAATCCCTATCTGGGAAACGCCCCCAATATATAGTAATTTATTGCGATCTGCAAACTTACAAAGTTCATGATCATGTACTATATAATTATCATTACAGGCCTACATTTCCTTGATTCTTATATGAACCATAAACCTCTCCTGAATGAAAGGTATGTTGTGGTATATTATGAGTTGTGTTTAGTGTGTTGCAGGGGAAGTACATTTATGGGGATTTGCCTTGTAAATGAACACTGCTTTCATGGTGGCCTTCAGAATGACTGCATAATGAAGCTCAGATTATAATATAAATAAATTGAGGAGGATAAAAGTTTGCACAAAGTGGGTTCATGTTCAGAGATGCAAGCAATTTCCTGTTTAGTTTGATGCTTGTCGGGGGAATGTGCCTCCTTTTTCCTTTGATGTTGAAGTTGTTCTGGTCGTCTGCAGTAAATGTTAAACTCAAGAGTAGGGCACGGGGAGGAGGGGGTCAGGAATGCCGCAGCAACCCGGCAACACTCTGGCGTCGCATAGCAACCATGTCAACATATGATATGCAGAAGCAGAGGGTGGAGAAGTGCAGAATGAGTTTCAATAAATCCGTCCTGCACTGTGCTGAACTCACAGGTATATTCCACTGTGGCCGCCAGTTTCACCCTGTTATATAATGGTAATATATTTACAACTTCCTGTAATTGATCTGAAAGTCTGAGCCACCTAGAAAAGTACTTTCACACTCAGCAGATGAACCAGACCATGGTACAATAGATCCTCACTGAGATCACCTTATTTGGATGGACCAAACTCTGGTCCTTTGGTCCTGACCATGGTTCATGGCACCTGCTACTTTAGGAAAGTCTAAACCAAACACGGTAGGTGTAAATGCCCTAAATGACCATAATACACGTTTTACACTTTGCTCTAGTCAATCCAGTCATGCCACTTCTTGACATGATTAACATAAGGCTGTTCTGTTTTACACAGTATTGTTTTAAGTAGCATTTGTAAGTAGAAATCTGTACTCTAGTGCTGGACAAGAGTTTGTCACAGAAATCCCCTCTCCATGTGAAGGTGTAGAAAAAAAAGTGTACTTTGTGAGAAACTAGAATTTTTTTGCTCCTCAAAGTAATTGATGCTTTTGTACCATATTATGATTACAATCACCTGATGATACTGTCTTTTAAAAAAATTATCATTCCAACTTTTTTTGGAATGTGCTACAGGCCTTTAACAGCAATGGATGTATATTACCAAAAGAAATAAGTTGTGCCTTGTTGTGCCTTTATACTAGTAATTGATGTTGATCTTCTCCAGAACATCAGGATGTTTAGGTGACCCTGAACTAAAATATCTATGTTTTAGTTTGGAACTATATCACATGTCTCTGTCTCAATGTATGTATTTTACACTGCATAATGTATGAGCAGATACTCCACAGTGGTAGATATGTCCACACCCATATAGCAGTTGTACACAGTTGTACCTTCTGTTGCATCAACTCCCTGCAGAGTACTGAACTGCCTCTGGAAACAACATCAGCAGCAGCACAGCACTGTGCATTAGGAGCTTCATTTAAATACTTTCCATTGCTGAGCGTCTGCTGAAGTTCACCGTGCAGAGTGCCAGTGACTGCATGTATGTGGCCTATTTTTCAGGGTTTGGATTAGGGCCTTAGTTCAAGATAGAGTTCCCGTTTAAAGTATTGCTGTCATTAAATTAAAATATCGAACCAGATTATTTACAATAGTATTCTGTATTAGGTGAAAATGCTCATATGTCCTTGTGTTTTTTGGGAGGGAGTAAAAACAAATAAATGTGTAGTGTGGTATGCATTGGAAGCTATCTAGAATAGACAGAATTGTAGTTTGGATAGTGGTTTAAGTAGAACAATTAAAGAGAGAGAGAGAACCAGAAGAATGAGAGGAGGAGTCATTTTGTCATTTTCGCACCAGGGGTCTTCCTGAAGGCAGAATATGTTTATTTAAGATTTAAATTAACTTTTTGCATTAATGCTGAGATTTTAAAAGTGTACTGACACAACTCCACACCATTAAAGGCCCTGACTTTTGGACGCGTTGCTGATAACAGTCTGGATGATCCTTTTCATCTTTAGTTCAGAGCTTAATGTTTAAAGCTCTATCTGGACAGGATTAGTTTTTAGTGGGTCCTGGGGTTATTTTCTCTTTTATGAGATTGACCATGTTCCATCCTCTGAGAAAATTACAGGGCTGAATTACCTACTGGTTTTCTCTGATAATTTTAGTCCTGTTCAGACGCACTTATCTGAATTTCACCACCTCACATTTAATAAAATACATGTAATGACACTTTGGGTTCTTGTTTCCACGGAGATCCGTGTAAAAACAGCGAGTGGAAATGGAGGAGCTACTGAACGTGATGTCGTGTGACAAAGAAAGCGTAAAAACTTACTAGTCCTCCTGTTTTTCTTCAATTGCAGTCCGGATGCAAGAGTTTTATCACTGAGTAGAAGTGTGAAATATTTTTCACAGACGTCCCCCTGAGAAACTAATCCCGTCCGGATAGGGCTTAAGATGTTGAGAGTTAGTTATGAGATTTAACCCATATTTCAACATAAATATAAAGCTGTCTACCTTCTGAACACAACAGTAGTGATGCCTTGTTTATATCACTAAATAAAACTAATATGCTAATATGCCACCAAGCTCTGTAAAAAGAGTGAATTACTGGAGGGATGTGTGGACAAACTTGGTAAAATAATTAATTTGCATTAAAATAATGAGCTTGTTAACATTGACAGCACTAGTTCAAATACATTGTATGGCAACATTTTGAAGTAAACCATTTTCTGTGTTTTTTTTCCAGCATGACTGTACTGCTGTGCTGAAAGTGAAGTAAATAAAGAAGTGGTTTGTCAAGTTTGGTGACAACATTTGCATACATATCCACATTGTCCCACAATTCTTATAATAGTGCATGTCTAATTTTTTTTTTTTTTTTTTGCATAGTGAACCGTGTAATCAAAACCAGTGTCGGGTGTATAAAGCATTGATCGTCGGGAAATATGATGTGAATTATCATCACACATCCTCATATATTAGTAAAATGTTGTAATTCTACGCTATATCATTGCTAGCCATCATTATGAAGCAGAATCTTATCTCTTATAGAGCTGGAACATCCAACTCTGCTCCTAGAGACATATAATGCCATAAAGAATTCAGTTTTTCCAACTGCCAACATCACCTGTGTCTAATATGCAAATATTTATGAGGAACTTGAATTGCTTTGCATATTGGAGAGCATTCAAAAAAGCATGAATACGGTATCTTCGCATTGTGAGCGTTCTGCTACAAACAGTTCAGGGAAATTCAACCCAGTCCCATCTGTCAAGGTAGAACGTTATGCTACATTGATATATAATTCATCCACAAGGGGGCTCCTTCTGGCTACATTTGAGTGATGTAATTGCATGCAGGGAAATCAAATAGAATAATAGAATCAGATAAGCATCGAGTTTTCATTGTAATGTGAAAATGAAGGAGGGCTGCAGCAGGATGATTAGGTGAGACTGACTAGATCTCATTATGGTTTGTCTTGGCCAGGCTCTGGAGGTGCACTGACTGCTGTCTAGCTGGGTGATTATCAGGTTCTCACAAAGGGACCCACTTCTAAACGCTTCTCAGCTCTTTACTGCCTGAAGATCTAGATATGATGTGTTTCACCGTTCTTAGTCTGCAGCCTGTTTCCATCGTCTTCTATTCTGCCTTTCTTTTCATGCAAAACTGCAGTAAAAATATGAAGGTGAATTAAGATTGATTGTGAAATACAGCTCTGGAAAATGTTACGAGACCACTTAAAAATGATGAGTTTCTTTGATTTACCAAATTGGAAATCTCTGGAATATAATCAAGACAAAGATGGATGATCACAAGCCATCAAACCAAGCTGAACTGCTTGAATTTTTGCACCAGGAGTGGCGTAAAGTTATCCAAAAGCAGCGTGTAAGACTAGTGGAGGAGAACATGCCAAGAGGAATGAAAGATGTGATTAAAAACCAGGGTTATTCCACCAAATATTGATTTCTGAACTCTTAAACCTTTGTGAATATGAACTTGTTTTCTTTGCATCTTTTTTTTGTTATTTCTCTGCCATTTTTCTGCAAATAAATGCTGTAAATGACCATTTTTTATTTGGAATTTGGGAGAAATGTTGACCGTAGTTTATAGAATAAAACAACAATGTTCATTTTACCCAGACATATATCTATAAATAGCAAAATTAAAGAAACTGATTCAGAAACTCCAGAGCTCTAAGGCCAAATGGGACAGTAGCTGTAAAATCACAACATTAAAACGAACACCTTTAATGTTACAGAAATTGATAATTTCTTTCTGGCTATTGTGTTCCCTTAATTCACCCTATTTTCTGTTTGGATTAAAGCAGTGTTTCTCGAACTGTGCCACATGTGGAAGCATCCCAAGGTGGTACGCCAGATGGCTTCAGAATCTGCTGCATGCTTTAAAATATTAAAGACTGAAATCTATAATGTTTTGTTCCTTAATTTTTTATTAAATTATTATTTTTTTTTTTAGTTTAGTGCTTAACCAGTATGCAACCCAACACTTCAGGCATTCAATCTCATAGTAGCTTATAGTAACTTCAATTTTATAGGCCCTATAGTAGAACCTTGTGGAACTCCAACAAGATATAGGAAAACAAACCCTTTACCAAGTAAAAAAGAAAATACATGGTTTCTGCTTTACTTATAATCAAACAATTGTATGATTATAGCTTGTGGAGTTCCACAGGGTTCTACTATAGGGCCTAGTAGCTGAATAATTGACCTAGGTTTCGGTGGAATGCCGAGTAATACACTTCTTTAGTGTTGTTTTTTTCAGTCTTAGTTTTTCTGGATCATAATCAATGTTCCAACAAACTTCAATGCTAAGTTACTGCGAAATTCCTCACAGTTGGTGAACAGCCATGGGTAAAAGAGGAGAGATATGTCTATTGTGGCAAATGTGTTGCTCTGAAATGACTTGTAGAATGTTGACTTTTTAGTTTTAGTTCGGTCATGATTGTGGTACATGGTCTGAAAAAAAAAATTATAGAGGGGGTGCAGCGTGTGAGCATGCTTGTGGTTGTAATATTTTCTCTGGGTTTTTTTTTTTTTTAAAGGCCCAAAACCATATTGGACACAAAGTTTGAGAAATTCCACAGGAATTCACGAGTGCCTAATACAGTATGAACACTAGCAAATGAAAGATCATTAGTTCCTGTTTCTGTTCTGTCCTCTGATGGTCGTGATAAATTCCAGTGGTAAAATAACCAAGCTGACTCTTTTCCTTCAGTGGCTTCAGTGGAATAGTGTTTGGATTACACAGCACATTGTTAGGACCCATTTCTTGTTTTTTGTCTCTTTGTGTTTGGTTATTCTACATGCTGTGGAAAGCTCTCCAGGTCAGTGTGGTCCCTGCATAAAAAAAGCTGATGCTGCAGTCTAGCTCTATTCAAGATGCTGGTCAAATACTGGATCCAATAACTGCAGACAGGCAGACGCCTTCAAACCTCTTGCTTCTCTGCAGTTTCTCTGTGCTTTACATGACTGACCTCAGGAATCAGAAACAAGAGAGATCTGTGCTTGAGTGAGTTAAAAAAAAAACAAAAAAAAACTTTCTCTTCTGCCCTTCCTTCGAGTCAGAGTCGGAGAGATCAGTCTGCACTTGTCTGATAGAACAGATAAGATGATTGTATCATCTTTTTTTTGTTATAATACGCAGCATGCCTGCTTTACACAAGATAGACACACTATGTTCTGACTGCTGTTCCTTTCTCTCTTTTTTTTGTGGTGAATTTGCACATTTGCTATTTCCGCTCACTTCACAGTGTAAAAAGTCTTTACAGTCATTCTTTGGCTGAGTGCAAGTCTTGTGGTTTTTGGGGTTCAGGCTTAGTCATGTGGTGTGAAATGTTTGAGCATCTTGTCAGTGCCATTGTGTCTCTCTGCTCTACTGTTATAATAAAGATCAGCACATACAAGGCCTACTTCTGTAGTTTTAAACTCTGTCAGGGCAGGTTCATGTAAGGAAGCACATACGTTACTTATACTTATACATACAGGTACTAATGTAATGGCTGATCTGACTTGCTTATTAAACTGGTTGAGTTCCCTGGTGGAAAGAATATACCTAATTTATGTATTTAAACATGATGAAAAAAGTCTAAGTATGCTGTGAAAATATAGTAACAGATTTATGTACTTATTTAAAACATATTAAACGTACATTAATACTATGCTTTCATCAAATGTTTGAAAGTAAACTATGATCATACTTTTTAAAAAGTACAATATAGTGTAATAAAAAAAAATTATGTGTAATTCAATATGCTTTTACAATACTTATTACCAAATATACTTTTTTTTATACATTTTTAGCAACGCATGTTAAAAACAACTGTTACAGTAATTCACTTAAAGCACAATGTGTCATATAACTTTTTCAGGAAGTGAATTAAATTACTACATTGGTAAAATGTTCTTAAATGTTAAAAAATACTTAGGTATTACATTAATATAACAGTTAAAATGTATTTCAATGCTCTGTAATTGTATTGATTATATATTGATGAGCTAACTTACCAGTATAAAGTATGTTTTTGCTTGAATGACTTTGTATGACTTTGTAACTTTTCTCCTTGATCATCAAAGGCCAGCTTCCCATCTAACATTTTTTACTGAGTAGTAAGTTTTCAGAACATTACAGTTAACGTTCTTAGAGCTTTCAATATGTCATGTTTTTGAGAGTGGTCCTAAATTGCACCAAAGTGGTGAAATGAGTGGTGGTAACTCACTCACTTTTACCTTTAAATGTCAGTTGAACACCCACATCTTTCATGATCACTTCTCAACTCATGATCAAATCAAGAGGAAGATGGATGATCACAAGCCATCAAACCAAGCTGAACTGCTTGAATTTTTTTGCATCAGGAGTGGCATAAAGTAATGCAAAAGCAGTGTGTAAGACTGGTGGAGGAGAACATGCCAAGATGCATGAAAACTGTGATTAAAAGCCAAACCAGGTTTATTCCACCAAATATTGATTTCTGAATGCTTACAACTTAATGAAAATTAACTTTTTTTTTTTTTTGCATTATTTGAGGTCTGAAAGCTCTGCATCTTTTTTGTTATTTCAGTCATTTCCCATTTTCTCCAAATAAATCCTATAATGGCCCATTTATTTTATTTGGAATTTGGGAGAAATGTTAATTTAACTCAAACATAAACCTATAAATAGCAAAATCAGTGGTCTTTATTTTTTACAGAGCTGTATTTCACTTATTATGCCTTGTCTTGTTTTGTTTTTCTCAACAATTTATTGCATATTTTAGTATTTCTACGCTCTTTATGCTAAGAATTGTATCACTAGCAGTAGAGCTTGTGTTGGTAATTTCTGGTAGTATCCAAACTCAAAGTGTCTAAAGATTTTGGTTATTAATATTTGTCTTGGAGGTTTTAAGTAAATATCTAAGCATACATTGTAAGTCACTCTGGATAAGAGAGTCTGTTAAATGCTATATAAATGTGAATAAAAGTATATAGCTTCAAACACACTTTTGCTACAGCAGGGTCTGATTGTCTTGCTGTTTTTATCTTTTGTTACAGCACGTCTTGCTGAAAGCAGAAGTGACTGACAGAGAGGCCCAAACACTGACCACACTTTTCCTGATAAGTCATGTGGAAAAGCAACATGTGTCTACAGAGGAAACCACTAGATGGCGAAATTGGCTGCTGTTTCCTGAACCAGTATGTGATACTCTCTAAGGGATTAATTCACCTGTAGGGTTGAACAGGGTCTATTATATTGTGCTGGGTGTTAACATATTGAGTGCAAGCACTTGTGAAAAGAATATAGAGATGGTGTCAGTGTCTCAGACAAACTGTGGACGTCTGTTAAGTAGACAGATATGATTAAAACCACAAACCACTGCTCATCATTTCTGATGAACACACGTCAGTGATCTGCAGAATCTGTTTTATACAGTTCAGTAAAGTTGTAGAAATGGCTATATAGGGATAAATACTGAAAGTTGTTTATTTATAAAGCCCTCAGTCAAATCAAATCAGTCTGCCAGTGTTTTCTCTGTCCTGAATGGTGTCTCTGATGCTGCATGTGAGCTGTAGAGCCTGTATAACAAGTTGATGCCTTTTTTTAAGGATCAGTTTCAATTGACACCGAAAGCAGTGTGAGTGTGAGACCTGAACGTATGAGACGACAGGAAATCCACAAGCCTTTCACATTTCCTCTTAGTCTGCATGAAGCGTCACATTTCTGATTGAACTGTGTGTGTCTTCACGCACAGTTAGGCTTGAGAACACTGTGTAGTACGGCTTAGCAGACAACCTGGAGAGCTAGCTGACCCTGTGTAGGTCAGTGAAGTTCAGGATGGCTCTTTGGCTCAAGCTGTGTGGCTGTTCCCTCTGTTGATGTGCCTCGCAGGACTCCTGCTGAGTGGTGAGATCATTTAACTCAACTTTTTCATACTTGTAGACTGGTTTCTTCACTGGTTCTGCCAACATGGTTTATGTGATGCATGAAAAGTTGCTTATTATTTTCAGTGATGACAGTAACGCGTTACTCTAATCTGACCCTTTTTTTCAGTAACGAGTAATCTAACGCGTTACTATTTCCAATCCAGTAATCAGATTAAAGTTACTTATTTAAGTCACTGTGCGTTACTCTCTCTCTCTCTCTCTCTCTCTCTCTCTCTCTCTCTCTCTCTCTCTCTCTCCACCTCATCTCCTCCACACACACACACACACCGCTCCCTTACCCATTCCCCCTCCGCTCTTCCCCAATCACACGCGTCTCGCTTTCTCACCTGTCTCTCTCTCTCGGGCGCTCGGCGTGTCTTTAGTTTCCGCCCGTTTTCGTTTTCCGCCCGTTTTCCGCTCACTATCTCTTTATAAAGGGAAGAAAAGTTCCGGTGCTTCAAATGAACACTGTCAGAATTAAATCCTTCTCAGTAGGTCCGGACCCGGACCGCAGTCTGCAAATATGTGATCCCTGGTCTAGACCATATACATACACGGTTCTGTTTTATAAAACCACTCCTTGCTGCCCTGCAGAGAACAACAAGTTCAATGTTCAGTTTTACAGTGTTAAATATGTCAGGTCAAGAAAGACTTTCTTTATTTTATATATTTTTTATAAAAACAAGTATTTATGTTTAGTAAAATCAAGAAAGACCATATTTTATTTTTTATAAAAAAATATTTATGTTAAGTTAATTTTTTTATTTTTATAAAAAAAAACTTATTTTTTAGGAAATAGTTCAACTTAATAGAGATAAATTGTTGCTGTTAAAAATGCATTTTCCAATAAAGGGAGTATTGGCAAAACTGGTTATAATGTTTATGTTAAGGCGGCGGGAGGTGGTGTCTGCAGCTGCTGAAAGTAACTAATAAAGTAACTTGTAAAGTAACTTAGTTACTTTTAAAATCAAGTAATCCATAAAGTAACTAAGTTACTTTTTAAAGGAGTAATCAGTAATCAGTAATCGGATTACTTTTTCAAAGTAACTATACCATCACTGATTATTTTAATGATCCATGATTGTTAGTGTAAACCAATTAGCATTCCATTCACAATCACAGAAAACTCGTTTAAAAGTAAATAAAAATCCTAATATATCTTGATACACATTTATCAGTTTATATTAAAACAAACTAAGATTTTTAACAAAACCTATAAAGAGTGATCTGAGGGTTAACTGAGGATCCTACTGATTTCTTTACAGTGGTGGCGATAGAAGTTAAGGGTTGCAAACCCTGCAATGCATTTACAGCTCTGGGAAAAAATAAGATCACTTAAAATGATGAGTTTCTTTTTTGATTTTTACCTAATTGAAAACGTCTGGAATATAATCAAGAGGAAGATGGATGATCACAAGCCACCAAACCAAGCTGAACCTCTTAAATTTGTTCACCAGGAGTGGCATAATGTTATTCAAAACCAGTGTGTAAGACTGGTGGAGGAGAACATGACTAGCTATATTCAAACTGTGATAAAAAAAAAAATCTGAACTCTTAAACTTTATGAATTTGAACACTTAGAAGTGTTCTCTTAATTTTTTCCTGATCTGTATGTATATTATGACCACCCCTTTTTTTACAGTTTCTATACCCATTATCCATTTTCTCAGCTCCACTAATCATATAGGGGCATTATGTAGTTCTATAATTAGAGACCATACTTTATCAACCTCTTTTTCACCCTGTTTTTAAACGATCAGGAACCCACAGGACCACTGCAGACCAGTGGGTCATTTTAACACTGCGGTGATACTGATATGGGGGTGGTGTGTTAGTGTGGGTTGTGCTGGTTGAGCTAGAGTTGAGCAGAAACAGCAGTGCTGCTGGAGTTTTTGAACACATCAGTGTCACTGCTGCACTGAGAACTATCCACCAACAGTTACATGTAGGCAGCATCCTGTAAACACTGAAACTGTAACAGCAGCAACAGATGAGCTTCTGTCTCTGACTTTACCTCTGGAGCAGCTATGCAACAGTGTCTAATAGAGGGAAGGACAGTGAGTGAACACAGTGTTTAAAAACTCCAGCAGCACTGCTGCTTCTCATCAACTTATACCAGCACAACACACACTACTAACACACCAGCACCATGTCAGTGTCACTGCAGTGCTGAAATTGACCCATCACTTGAATAATTTTTGCTATGGGTGGTGCTGTCGGGTTTTTAAGGAACAGGGCAAAAGAAAGATAATAAAGTATTCCGGAAAATAGTAGGACTACAGTCTGTATTAATAGAACTACACAGTGATCCTCTGTGCTCAATGGAGGTAAATATTTAAATATTTTAAATTTGCAATGTGGGTCAAAAAAGGAGGTAGTCATAATGCTAAGCTTGATCAATATATGTATAGTGGTGTGGAAAAGTATTTGTGCACCTACAAATTTATTTTGTGTTCGCTTTTTTTGTCATTCTGATACCTTTCTAATTATCAAACAAAACTTTAATATCAGACAAACTAATCTGAAAAAATTTAAAAGGCCTTTTTAAATGATAATTTTATTTATTAAAGGGAAAAAAATCCAAACCAACCTAGCCCTGTGTTAAAAAAGTGTTTGCCCCTAAATCTAATGACTTGGTTGTGCCCCCCTTAGCAGCAACAACTGCAATCTGTCTTTACCGGTAACTGGCGATGAGTCTTTCACATCTCTGTGGAGGAATTTTGGCCCGTTCTTTACTACAGAATTGTTTTAATTCTGACACATTGAATTTTTTTTTTTAGAATGAACGGCCTGTTTAAGATCATACCACAGCATCTCAATCAGACTTTGAATAGACCAATCCAAAAACTAGACTAGTTTGTGTGCTTTGAATCATTGTCCTGCTGCAGCACCCAAATACCCCTGAGCTTGAGGTCACAAACAGATGGTCGGACATTATCCTTCAGAATTGTCTGGTAAACAGCATAATTCCTGGTTCCATCTATAACTGCAGGCCCTGAAGCAGCTCCAGACCATCACTTTACCACCACCATGTTTTACTGAAATTATGTCACGTCAGTCCAAATAATATTTCCGAAGTCTAGGGGATCATCAACTTGTTTTTAGTAAATGTGAAAAGTCTCTTTCTTCTTATCAAATCTTTAACACTGACCTTAACTAAGGCAAGTTATTTAAATGTTGTTCTGTGTTCTTTTGAAAGTGAATAAACCCATTGGAATTTACTGGATTTCTGTATTTGTTACTAATAAAATGTGGTAAAATCTGATCATCACAAATGATAGAGATTCTCCATTACAAATGGAGAAAACATGGAAACACTGGTGAACCTTCCCAGGAGTGACCAGCCAACTGAAATTATTCCAAAAGGGCATGGACAACTCATCCAGGAGATGAGTTGTCCATGCCCTTTTGGAATAATTTCAGTTGGCTGGTCACTCCTGGGAAGGTTCACCAGTGTTTCCATGTTTTCTCCATTTGTAAGTAATAGCTCTCACTGTGGTCCGCTGGAGTTCCAACCTGGAGTAACCTTTTCCAAACTGAAACATGATCAATGACTTTGTGTTCTTATCTGTTTTATTTTTTTTGGAACAGGGCATAATGTATTGCTTTTGGAGATCTTTTAGCTGCTTCATGTTGTCAAACAGGTTCTATTGAAGAGATAATTTAAAAAGTGCTTTTTATATTTAAAGTTCCCCTTTATCAGTATTTCTTGAGTACAGCAGATTTGTCAGTAATTAAGTTTGTGTGCCTTTATTTTATGGCCAAAAATCTCCTTCTTTGAAAAATATTTTGCCAATTAGTGCTGAGAGATGTTGGTAACATAGAGATTCACTTTTTTATACAATAGGTGTTTATTCAGTGTGCTCAGTAAGAGACACAAACAGTACCACTAAGTATGTTTTAGTTATTAGTTTAGTTACATTATGTTTCTCTATCATTTGTGATGATCAGATTTTACCACATTTTATTAGTAACAAATACAGAAATCCAGTAAATTCCAATGGGTTTATTCACTTTTTTTGTGAAACTGTAAAAAATAAAATGAGTAAACTGGTAGTAGCCACAGAGAAAACAGTAAGTTATTTGGAAATCAGTCAATGACTATTCTTATGTAGAAATTCCTTGTCAACACAGAAAGCCAATATTACTGATTTTTGGAGAAAGCACACTGTAGACAATGGCTTGTAATGATTGAAATAAATTTAGTCAGTTCAAACAATATGACAAAATATCCTGTATCATTTACAGATTTTACATGAAACGTCTGACACAGTACATTGGTATGCGTTGTAATTTGAAACTCAGAATACTAGCTAATTTTGCTGTTGGGTTAATCAATTTAATTTGATTAATCAATGTAATTTGATTAATTAAATTTCTGTTTCAATGCCATTTTTAAAATGAGATAATGGGGATTTGACATCTTTACATATAAAAGCTGGCAGAGGGAATCTCAATAAATACATATTTGCTTCTGTAAACAATTTTTTTATGTGGCAGTAATTTTTATATATTTTACACTTTTCCTGAACAGAATTACAAGGAGGTTATGTTTGCGACATGTTAAACATAAAATGAAACAAATAAAAAAACTGAAGTTGTTAAGTAAGAACTAAAAATATAAACAGTATTTACAGTCACATGAAAAAGTTTGGGCACCCCTATTAATCTTAATCATTTTTATGTTCCTCACAGTGGAAACTGACAGGTTAAATCTCTGAGACAACTTTTTGTATCCTTCCCCTGAACAACTATGTTGAACAATCTTTGTTTTTAGATCATTTGAGAGTTGTTTTGATGAGCCCATGATGCCACTCTTCAGAGGAGATTCAAATAGGAGAACAACTTGCGATTGGCCACCCTAAATACCTTTTCTCATGATTGGATACACCTGGCTATGAAGTTCAAAGCTCAATGAGGTTACCAAACCAATTTTGTGCTTCAGTAAGTCAGTAAAAAGTAGTTAGGAGTATTCAAATCAATAAAATGATAAGGGTGCCCATACTTTTGCACCGGTCAAATTTTGGTTTATTGCATATTGCACATTTTCTGTTAGTACAATAAACCTCATTTCAATCCTGAAATATTACTGTGTTCATCAGTTATCAGATATATCAAACTGAAATGGCTGTTGCAAACACCCAAATATTTAGAACTAAAAATGATTAAGATTAATAGGGGTGCCCAAACTTTTTCATATGACTGTATATTTGGATGTAAGTAAGTGCATTTGTTATTTGCTAAAAAGCTATATCTTTTTCTTACAGATATCTGCAAAGGTGAACATCTGGTACATATCCAGGAAGGTCCACTGTTCCGTGTGAAAGGATATCCAATATCCATCTCCTGTAACGTCAGTGGCTATAAAGGTTCCAATGACCAGTGCTTCTCATTTTCCATCTTTAAACCAGATAAACCAGATATGGAAATCAGGATAATTAGCACATGTGAGAAAGACTACGCTTATGCAGTGTACTCTAAAAGAGTGAGGGAAAGAAGCATTACGATTGAGAGGCGCTCAAAAACCTCAGTTATCTTCCATATTCTATCCTTGGAAGCAGAAGATGCTGGAATATATGAATGTTATACCCCTAATTCATATGCCACTTTTGAAGGAACCTACAATGCACAAATCACAATGAAAGGTAACTACTTCTCCGTAGATTTCATTCTCTTCCTCTATGAGGATTTTGAAAGGTGACCTAGAGGTCACTTAATATTTTGTCGTTCAGAATTATGGATTTCATCTTTGTTATGTAACAAAATCTTATCTCTGACTTTTTTTTGCAACTTAATTTAAAATAAGAAAAATCTGAAAAAAAGAAACATTTCACAAATGCCTCTTTTGTCTCAAACAGTGATTGAGGATACTCTGAAGGTCTCCTACGCTGGCCCAAGGTCTCACAGCATCTCTGAAGGTGACGCTCTTCAGCTTGAAAGCGAAGTCTCCAGCCAGACCCTGCAGCACACTCATTTGTCTGTCACATGGTATCTCAGCGGTAGCACTGAGACCTTCCCAATCATCACTCTGGACCGAGATCTGACTGTTAGGCCAGGAGCAGCATTTGAGGATCAGTATCGCTCTGGACTCATCAGTATAGAGAAAGTAGAGGACACCACCTATAAACTGAAGATGAGCCAGGTGGAGAAGTCAGCCAGTGGAGAGATCTACTGCCAAGCGGAGGAATGGATCCAGGACCCCGACCGCTCTTGGACACGGATTGCCCACAGGAATACCACGGGCACCACTGTGGAGATCAAAACTCTTGGTAAGATGGACATTTTTTTTTCTGCGAGTGCACAGTATAATTTCTTTTTATGTAGATGACAGTTTACGGCTGACCCGGGAATTGTATGTGTGAGATTGTTGATAAATTAAAGTCGCACTATCCACTCTGAAAATTTACTAAACGTTGTATTACGGTAGCCACGTGCACAGCGGACCTAGAGGGGTAGAGGCTCCTCAAAAAATAGAAATAGAAACTAGTTCTACAACTTAATAAACATAATTTAAACAGGTCTAATCAACACATATACACCAGAAACAACTAATCTGTAGAACAGTGTGACATTTTAGAAATATTTGTCCTGTAAAATAGGCAAATGGTTATTAAATAATACCACTGAAGTCTTGAAGAACATTGTTAAATATATTCATTACGTATGTTTCCAGTAATAATACTGAAAAATAAGAAAAGGATTTGGAGTCCTATAAAACATGAACCTCAAAGGATTATCAAATCACACCACTAAATTCTTAAAGATCTCTTTCTCATATATTCAAGATATATGTTTCAAGTGATATTACTGTATCATTTTGGAGTAATGGGATAACCAAACTTAGGAAAAATCTATATTCAGTTGTTCATAAAACATATTTGATCACTTGTGTGCTGTCCTCCACATTTCCACACCAGATATTCTATTCTATTATATTCTAGATTTCTCTCACTTAACACAAAAAAGAACAAACATAAAAGTGTAAAGTTGTGTAGCTGATAGTGCTGCTAGTTTTTAAACACTGTAAATGTACATATTCAAAATATATTTTTTTTTCATATATGTTTGTCAATATTTATATAATTATGTGCTCAACATTTTCAATGCATAATGTTTCATGTACTGTTCTTTTATATAAAAAGGGTTGTTATAAATGCTGTGTAGACCTACAGTATAAATGTATTGGGCAGAACCGAGCTAAGTATATTAGTTTGGCCCTCTAAAACTGTTGCAATTTCGGGAGACAGTATCACAGTAAGGAGTAGTGTACACTATCATAGTAACATAAAATTTATGTAATAAACTGTGCGTAATGTTGTACAATATGATTCCAAAAGTTGTACAAGCTATTCTTGCATTATTAAATATGCAAAGTTATACCTGTAGTGCTCGGTAGTAGAAATACAAATTGTATAGCAAGTCCAACTTTTTGTCAGGTTTACATTTACATTTAAAACCCATGTGTGTGAGTGTGAGGTGGGGAAAAGGGATGGGGGGGTAGGGGGGTTGGATCTCGCTGTGTGACTGTAGCTTGTTAGTACGCAAGCCTGTTGTTATTTTGGCAAAAAAAATAGTCAGATTAAAGTAATGCATTACTAAGTAATGCATTACTGACATTACTGCTTTTTATAATTTAAAAAGTATTTAGATTATATTTGTTGAACTAATTTATAAACAGGTTCAACTCCAACACCAAGTCTGAAAACAAAAGCATGCCTATTGATTGACAATAAACAGACATGCCAAAAGTCATGGGACATCAGTATGTAAATTAATCATGAAGTGTTACTCAGGAGAAGGCTTGGGAACATTAATACCTGTATAAATTGTGAGGTGTTATCTTGTAAGTAAACCTAAACTCTGGGCAGGGTGATGACAGTGGGTTCCAGATGGATGGGATATTCTGTCTCTAAAGTTTCACATTCAGTTCAGGAGGCCCTGCATGCATATCCCATAATTCTGTACAAGATTCTGTACTTTCCAATCTGAACAAAGTTAACATGTCCGTGTATGTCAGTCAGTTTAACTGACAATTGCTCATGAGTAAATCAAGTCAGTATAAATAACTAAAGTTTTTCAGTCATTTTAGAATAGAAGCAAGCTTATACTGAATATAAAAAAGATTAAAATAACAAATTAAAGCCTGTTTCCCAGATTATTATATTATTTTTCTATTATTAAATTTCTGCTTCACTATTTTCTGTCTGCCAGATGTTGCTGAAAAGGGTTCCTTCCTCACTGACATCAGTGTTGGCAGTGGGAGCTTACAGGAGGGAGATAAGGTGGTGATCCGCTGCAGTGTACAAGCAGACAATCTTCCAGGACGTTTCTTCTCCATCTCCTGGCTAAAAAACAATGTGGAAGTAGCCAACATTGGACCCTCTGGTGTACTGACAGTAACTAATGACTATAAAGCTAGAGAGAATGATGGTGAGCTGAGAGCAGTGAAGATCTCTGAGAAGTCCTACGATCTCACCATACAACCAGTCAAGACTGTAGACCAAGGTCAGTACAAGTGCAGAGCTACTGAAGAGGAGAGGACAGAGACAGGAGCCTTTAACAGAGGGCAAAGCCAGCAGTCCCGGGAACAGACTGTGAGCATTACAGCCAAAGGTAAGGGTTATTATTATTATCATCATCACTTTTAACTGTTGTTGTTGTTTTACATTTGTTTAAATGTTTAATGATAATCGGATCATTTGAACTGGTGCAAAATATAAACGGAATCATTTTAAATTATGTCTTTATAAATGTCTTTCTTTACCTACAAAGTTCATGAATCCAGTCTTAAATATCTCAGTCAGTAAAAATATTAAAAAGAAGAAGAAGAAGTTCATTTTAAAAGATAAAGTCAGGTGTTTCAAGCACAAGTATGTTCTTAAAATTATGTTTAAGGACAAAAACCTGGAACAAGAAGAGTACACAGTGGGTCATCCAGCAAGACAATGACCCTAGTATAGGGCAAGGCAAGCAGTTTCATAATAATAATATTAATAGTAATAATAATAATAACAATAATAAACTTTATTTATATAGCACTGTTCATACATAAAAATGCAGCTCAAAGTGATTCACAATAAAATTAAATAAAACAGCAAACTGTAAAAGTAATATAAAATTAATAAAACAATTAAAAATTAATACTTTAATAAAAAAGTCAGAAATAAGTGTCATGTGGAGTGACCCATGCAGGTAGACGAGGACACAAGGATAACTGAGAAATAAACCAAATTAAACAGGGCAGGGATATATATAAATATATAGAAGGAAAACACCAAGGATAAATAAACTAGACAAAGCAAGGGAGGAAACAAGGGAACTAAACAGGGAACTAGAATAAAACAGAAGAACACGGAATAAGGAGCAAGGGAAAACAAACTAGGAATAAAACACGGAACTAGGGCTAGAGTAACACAGAAACGCGGAGTGACAGACAACAGGAGTTGGTGCAAAGACCGACGAGGGACAAGTGACAAGTGACAGAGGAGGGCTATTTATAGTGACATGAAACACACAAGAATTGGAAACACCTGGGGAAGGGGCGGAGCTACAAATGAGACATGTGGTGGAAAATTACTGAGACACAGAGGAGCAGGGGTCACGTGGGAACAACACAACAGGCACGAGAACAGACAAAACAGGGCGAGGACGTGACAATAAGACATTTATATTAAAACAAAATATAGAATAAAACAAATGTAAGCAAACATGATTAAATACAAATAAGAACAACAAAATAAATAAATAAATTAAAAATAATAATAAGTATAAGCAGAACAGAACTTGTAGAAAGCTAGGCTAAACAGGAAGATTTTTAGCTGCCTTTTAAAGCTAGTAACTGCCAAATATTAATTGGTAAAGAGTTCCATATTTTTGGGGCATAAAAGCAGAAAGCTGCTTCACCAGTCTTTTTGTGATTTATTCTGGGAATGTTCAATAGACACACGATTTGTAACATATTCTGTCAGACAGTCAGAGATGTATGTAGATGCTAACCCATTAAGAGATTTATTAACCAGTAAAATAATTTTAGAATCAATCATAAAAGGTAAACTGTTGTAAACTGTTAATAAAATCAAGATTTAAATATGTTTTCTGACAAAGATATTTAATATTGTGTATATTTTTGTGTGTGTCACAATAATTGGAAGACGAAGAAAAGTTTGCTTCGAAATGTTTGGTCTTGTATGAAGATCTCATTATATATTAGTTTAAACATTATGCAAAATGCTATTTACATTGAAAAAGCACTGTATATATAGTAAATACTATTCTGGAGATGCTGTGATTTGTCATGAAAGTGATCATTTTCACTGGGAATATGAGTACTAAATGGTTAACTAAGTTACATCAATTTGTACAATCAATACTGCTTCTGTTTTTCGTTCCTGATAAAAGAGAGTGGTCTGGCTGTGGTTATGGCAAACCGGCAAGTTCAAGTGACTGAAGGACAAACACTGAAGCTCACCTGCTCTGTGTCTGGAGCCAGTGGACCGCTGTCTGTCTCCTGGCAGCACAAGAAAACTTCCAGCAGCTCTCTTAGGGATGTCGTCAGACTGACTCGTGAGGGTGTGATGGCAGATACGGGGTCCCAGTATCAGCAGAGGATTGTTCGTGCATTTCGCTTGACTGCTGCTGACTTCACTTTGGAGATCAGTGATGCTGTGGTGTCTGACAGTGGTGAATATACGTGCACTGTGTTTGAGTGGAACAGGGACAGCAGCGGCTCCATGAAGGAAGTGAAAAGACAGTCTCAGCAAGGCACTGTTTCTGTTAGCTCTATTGGTAAGTCTGTTCTTTTTTTATATATATATTTTTTGGTGGGAGTGTAACAAAGGGCATCAGGGTAATAAAATGTGTAGAAAGAAATTCAGACATTTTTTCTGAAAATTTCTTTCTTCCCTGTAATGCCAGGATTTTACATATTTTGCCATTATTTTCAGTAATGTTACTTTAGTTTCATACACACATGTTCTAAGAAAAATACCTTACACAAAGCTCTGCTTTTTTAAAATGATCGTGGTCATCAGTATTATCACAATATAGCTCTGAACAAATGCATGTCTTAACAGAATAAAAATAAAATAGTGGTGTGGTGACATTGTAATGTTTCAGTCCTTCTGACTAAGAATATGGACCCTATTTTAGCAATCTATAGCGTACTGGGCGTATCGGTGTGTCTTTGTTACCGTGAGGGCACAAAAAATATGCCTTGCAATGCTCAGAATGCGCAAAAGGCATGTACTAATTCTCTTAAATAATGATGGGTGTGTTTTGGGCATAACTTGAAATTTAAGTCTTTTTTTAGTCTCTCAGTCTGTCACTTTCCATTCCCTTTGAGAAGCGGGTGTGCTCTGACTTTGGCGCATTCGTATCTTAACAGCGCTGCACTGTGTGCGTCTCAGCAGAGGATACTGACCTGCGTGTTCACACTGTGAAGGTGCACCAACAGCTAATTGCTAATTTAAGGGGACAGCAATGCTATTTTATTCTTTATTCTATTTATTGCTGAGTATAAAGTAGAGTTTGCGCTCTGCAGCGTGTCTTTGTGTGTGTGTTTAATGATCTAGGGTGTACGCGTGCTGAACACACTCCATTTCCAGACCACTACACCCATCATTGTAGATTTATTCCTAAACTCCAATCCCAATTTGACATTGTGGGCGCAAGGCGTGAAAATCAACTGTTGACGTGGTGCAAGGTAGCAAAGAGCATCACGACACGTCTTGTGCAGGCTGTACGATAGGGCCCTATGAGTCTATGAGGTTATGCTGTTGAATGCTATCTGTCTTAGCATGCACTTTTTTTTGTTGCTTTTGTTTGTAACACTTTACCCTGCTATATAGCACTAACCATGTCACTATAACAATGTCACACTTTTTTTATACATTGCTAATACATTACATCCAGCTATATGCATCCTGACAGATGCTATGTGACTTTAAATTATCATCAAAATGACCTCAAATATCTTTGCATATGTCATGATCTAACATTCCCAGTAATGGTAGCATTACTCTTTAGACTGATGGATGTAATTGGTCACTTCACGTTCTCTCTCCTTTGTTTTTTTAGATTCTCTTCTGTCAGTGTCTTTGCGAAGCCGTAAATCAAATGTTTTTGAGAATACTTTAATGCCTTTAAACCTGCATTGCAAAGTCAAAGGACCTAACGTTCCCTTCGATGTACACTGGAAATTTCAAAAAGCTGGTTCAACTGATCAGAAGGACGTCGTCTGCATGCTCCGCACTGGGGAAATATCCTGTGGAGCGGAGCAGAAGGATTATCAGTTGGAAGCTAAAGTGCAAGAATCAGGCACAGACTTTATTCTCAAGGTGTTGAGACCAAGTAAAAGACACAGTGGGCTTTATCACTGCCAGATCACTGCTTATCTGGGAAAGGTTCAGAAAGCCCAGAAGCTCTCCAATGCACTGGCAGCCCAAGTAAACAGTCCTGGTAAGATTACAATGCATACAAATCCCACAGTTTGTTAATAAACTTGAGTATTTACATTAGTATTCACTAGTATTTAGTATCTACTATAGATTTTCTTAAATCAACTAAATCTACCCATTTTTTTCTTTCTCTTTTTTCAATGCAGCCGGAAAACTGTCGCTCAAAAGGCCTGAGTCTCGATTGGAATTCCCGGTTAAGAGCAATGCAAGGGTTGATTGCTTGATTATTCAAGAGTTCTCTAATGCCTCCCGTTTTGCTGTAACATGGATGTTTAATAGTCAGAATTTAGTCAGAATGGAGCCAGAAGGAGTGATCACTCTGGGTTCTTCAGACAACCAAGAGATGGACCAAAGGATCAACATGCAAATGGTTTCGAGGCAAAATTTCCAACTGGTCATTCAACAGGTCAGGTCAACTGACAGTGGAACATACAATTGTTCGGTAGAGGAATGGATTCAAGATCCGGATGGAGTGTGGTATCCACTTAGCAGAGACTCCGCCAGCTTGGAACTTGTTGTGAATGACAAAGGTATGTTGCCTGTGCACGTAATGATATACTTTGTTTTATATATTTTGGTGCAACAGTGATTACAACTACAAGTTTAGTAAACTAAACAAAATGAGTAGTAGTATGTTTAGTTAAAGGGTGTCACAATAAGATATGAAAGGTATAAAGGAAGAGGAGTAGTTCACTTCAAAATGACATTATGAGATTGGAGTACTGTGAATCTCTGTGTAACTTAAATTCGCCACCTTCCAAAGGTTGGATCCACTAGATTTATCCATCCAATAATATCTATCCAAGTGTCCATATGTCTACTCTTACCATTTGTCGCAGAAGAACCAACACTACTTACCAGTTTACTTACCCAAGAGAAATAGCTATGAGTTATGAAGCTCCAAAGATGTGGATGCATCAGGTGCTTGTAAGGTGATTAGGTTAGCTCTTAGGCTAATACCTTCCCTGACAGCCTCGCAGCACCTGACATGCTCGCTTCACCAGAGCTTCATAACCTAGTTTCTCCTCTACAAAATGGTAAGAGCAGATGTGTGGACATAGATGTTGTGTTCAAAAACTAGTTAGTTATGTTTTGAATGGCTTTGAATAATGTCGTGTATTTAGCATAGCTAGCTAGCTATGATACAGAAATTCAAACATAAAGGTGGAAGAAACAAATGCTTGAAAATGGGCATGGCAGATTAATTAGGATATTATGGATTTTTTTTATTTTTGTTATTTTATTAACTTAGTTAAACGTCCATATATGTTATGTTTTGTGGTCACTTGTGGCAAATATCCAATGTATATTAATAGTTTTTTTTAATCCTATATTGTTGTGTGCAGTTATTTTAAAGGATGCTTGCTTCAACACAGGGTCTACAGTGTCTAAGTAGACTTTATATAAAACATATAAACACAATTATATATATAAAAAAGTGAGAAGATTCTGTTTTCCAGCATGTATGCCTGTGCAGTGTGAAGCTGCTTTAACACACTTTAACACTGAAAAATTGCCTCAGAGTCTCCTTATCAGCAGTTAAGCTCAATTTAAAAGAAATATATTTGACAGTTGGGATGTCACCTCTGGCATTGTGTTGTCAGTCAATCAGCTGGAAAACTATATGAATGCTTGGTGGGGACGGGGCGGGGCAGATTATGTAGAAAGTTGGGGTCAAACTGGGTGGCGTAAATAATTGCGTAAAAATATACACATTTATTGCTTCTAAGCTACTACTAAAATCCCTTGACTTTCATTTTTCACACATGAGAATTTGGTACTGAAATACAAAGAAAATGTCTATCATGTTGTTTTGTTTTAAGTTTGCTCAGGTTCCTTTTTTGCAGTATTTTAGATATTTGGTATTATTTGATGGTTTTAGTCATTCAGTGTTTGAAATATAAACAAATTCTGGAATTTAGACAGTGGGCACAGCATGAAATCTATGTAAATGTATGTCATTTCAAATGATAACTATGACAAGAGACCTTCTTGGCCTGTATTTGTCTGTGTTCTTTACTGAAGTGCTAAGTTGGCTTTATCATTCATCCTTCAGCTAAAGATTTCAGCCTGGATACGTCTGATCATCAGATGACGATCACAGAGGGGAAGCAGGTGGATTTGAACTGCTCAATGACACATGATGCACTGGATCCCACATTGCAGTATTCTCTCACCTGGTTTTTCGAAAGCCAAGATCAGAAATCTACTGTACAACTTCTGAAATACAATTATGATGGCCGTCTGCAGTTCCCAGGTCCGAACCGTGAACTTCAACGTAGGCTTCATTTCTCACGACCCACCACTAGTGCTTTTCATCTGTCCATCCTGAATTCTATCGTGTCTGATAGTGGGCGCTATTACTGTCAGATCGACCAGTATCAACTTGACTGTGAGGGCAAATGGGATTTGAAGGCATCGGCTAAGTCTGGTTTTACCAATGTCAGAGTAAACTATATAGGTATGTTCTTTTCTCATGTTTGATTTGAATTTACACTAAATGTTTAAGTTAATGTAGGATTAATTTCTTCTGAATGTTTTTATGCTTTTAAAACAGAGAATAAACTTCAAGTGAAGAAAGCAAGCCGCAGTCTTAACGTTACAGATCTTCACTCTGGCTTCACACTTGAATGTGAAATTAGTTCTCGCACGAGTGATAGGTCTCATTTTGAAGTGACCTGGACCAGGAGTCAGCAAAAGAAAGAACCCGAGGTCTTCTTCACTGTCAAAAAGGACGGAACTTTTTCCAAGGAAAACAGTATAAGATATCTGATTTATGACCGTCCACATACCACCCTATATAGGCTCACTGTTCCTGATGTTGATCCCTTTGACGATGGTCAGTATCAGTGTGAAGTTGTGGAATGGCTGCAGACTAACGAATGGAGGAAGATAGGTGAAGACAGATCTGGTATAGTGTCTGTCCATGTGGAATCAGAGGAAAAGCAAAGTGCAGACACTCTTGCTTTGGAGAATCCTAATACTCATCTCAACCCTATAGAGGGACAGCAGTTTGACCTCTACTGCACTATTCATGTTAATAAAGTGGACCCCACCATGGGCTACACTCTTACCTGGATGGTTGCGAAGTCAAACTCCAATAAATGGGATGTTTTCTTGACACATTCCTATGATGGGCATCTGCAGTACCATTTTACGGACCAACAACTTAAGAGCAGACTACAGATTTCCAAATCTCCTGAGAAAACCTTTCATCTAACTGTGTTCAACTCATCTCCAGATGACAGTGGAAGATACCAGTGCAGGGTAGAACAGTTCCAGCTTTTAGAGGGCAAGTGGGAAAGGAAAGGAACTGCAGAATCAAATTCAACGATGGTTACTGTTAACAATATTGGTAATGTACTTTGTTTGTGTACTATTTCTTTCCATTATTTTAATCCATCCCTCAGTTTACTGTTTGTTAGACACATGCACTTTTGGGGCCGGATCGCATTTTTATACAGTGCCTTTCAAAAGTATCAAGTTTTAACCTTTGGCCACATTTCAGGCTTCAAACATAAAGATATGAAATTGTAATTTTTGTGAAGAATCAGCAACAAGTGGGACACAATCGTGAAGTAGAACGAAATTTATTGGATATTAAAACTTTTTTTAGAAATTAAAAACTGAAAAGTGGGGCGTGCAATATTATTCAGCCCCTTTACTTTCACTGCAGCAAACTCACTCCAGAAGTTCAGTGAGGATCTCTGAATGATCCAATGTTGACCCAAATGACTGATGATGATAAATAGGTCTAAATACAAAGCGCTTTGTGTGGCTGAAAAGTAACACTGCTCATCACCCTGAACACACCATCCCCACTGTCAAACATGGTGGTGGCAGCATCATGGTTTGTGCTTGCTTTTCTTCAGCAGGGAAATGGTTAGGGGAAGCTGGTAAAAACTGATGGGAAGATGGATGGAGCCAAATACAGGAACATTCTGGCAGAAAACCTGCAAAAGACCTGAGACTGGGACAGAGATTTATCTTCCAACAAGACAATGATCCAAAACATAAAGCAAAACCTACAATAGAATGATTCACAAATAAACGTATCTAGGTATTAGAATGGCCAAGTCAAAGTTCAGACCTAAATCCAAGCGAGAATCTGTGGAAAGAGCTGAAAACTGCTGTTTACAAACGTTCTACATTCAACCTCACTGAGCTCCAGCTGTTTTACAAGGAAGAATGGGCAAACATTTCAGTCTTTTAATGTGCAAAACTAATAGAGACATACCCCAAGCAACTTGTAATCGCAGCAAAATGTGGCACTACAAAGTATTAATGCAAGGGGGCCGAATAATATTGCACGCCCCACTTTTCAGTTTTTTATTTCTAAAAAAAAGTTTAAAATATCCAATACATTTTGTTGTGTCCCATATGTTTTGCTTCTTCACAAAAAAAATCAATTTCTTATCTTTATGTTTAAAGCCTGAAATGTGGCAAAAGGTTGAAAAGTTCAAGGGGGGCGAATTCTTTTGCAAGGCACTGTACATCAGTCATTCCTATGGTCCTGGAGTAATTATTGGGTGAACATTTTTTTAATTGTCCCCACACTTCAATTTTCAACACATTGAATTTTTTAACACACTTTATCCAGTGCACTAAAATATACAGATTACTGAGTACTCCATAACCAGGGTTTATAACATGTGACTTATAGTATTAACATAATGTTTTTAGTATTTTTTTCATTGACAGAGAAGTCTAATTGTTTGCTACTTTCTTACAGAGAGTAAACTACAAGTCAAGAAAGTCCAAGAAAGTCTCAATATTACTGATCTTCATGCTGGCTTCACAGTGAAGTGTGAAATCCAGTTCTTCTCCAGTAATAAGTCTGTATTTGAAGTGACCTGGTCCAGGATTGAAGAAAATAAACCTCCTCTGATCAGCGTGAGTCGGGATGGTATAGTACACAGCAAAATCCCTGAGAGAGGTCTGGTGTATCAGCGTCCGAGTGCCACACTGTTCACACTGACTGTTCCAGATGTTAATCCCTCTGACAGTGGCCGGTACCAGTGTCAGGTTGTGGAATGGCTGCAAACATCTACTAATAACTGGAGGAAGATAGCTGAAGATGAATCTGGAGAACTTTCTGTCCATGTCTATGACCAAGGTATTAGTGCATTCTTCAACATTTAAATATTATTATTATTATTATTAGCTTTAACCTCCTACTGTATTCTTCTAATTGTGTGATTCTAAAGGTCATATTTATTTATGTCCATATAAAGGTGGATGTCTAGGATATCAGGTTTAATGACCACTGCTTTGGAAAATCTTCTAAATAATGCTTTAATATTAATATATATATATATATATTTTTTTTTTCGTGTTTAGGTGATTCTGATAAATCCAAGCAGGACTGCTCCTCAGGAGCGATCCTCGGCAGTCTTATCCCTCTGATCATCTGTCTGCTTGTGATCATTGTACTGCTATCCATCGTAATTCAGAAGGCAAAGTCTGCTTCCAAAAAACAGAAGGACTGTTTGTGGGCTGAGAACAATCCACTCAAGCCTGTTGCAGAATCAACCGCGGGTGAAGGAGACAATGCCTAGCTTAAGTCATGTTTTGACCAGGTTTTAGCAGCTATATTCTATAGTCTGTAATTACAGTGTTGGCTAATAGAACAAAAAGAGAATAGTACATCTAAGAGTACATGATGAGGAGGCAAAATTATGGTTCAAAAATGTACAGTTTACCTGAATTCAATCCATAGAATCCCATTAGTTTTTAAAATCTTTGATTCCACGATTTTCGAAAAAAAAAAATGCAGCTTATTTCTTTTATCATTTGCACATTTTTGTTTTACTATACCGTGCAGCTATATTTTATGCTCTATATTTTAATCTCTCTAGACAGTTCAAAAACATTTCAGTAACATGATGATACCACAAAAATGCTATCTAGCCTGTCAGTCATACAGCAGTATCTAAAAGCCAAGTGTAACTTTACTAATTTACATAGTTGAAGAACTTCCTGCACTGTGCACAATGTGACATCATTTTCTGTGTGATTTTAAATTCCTATTCACAACCACTGAAGCTGTAAAGACATAGTAAGTATAGAATACAATATTTTACCATACTTACCATATTTTTCAGACTATAAGGTGCACTTAAAATCTTAAAGTTTTCCCCAAAAAGTCCCCGTGAGTGTGCCTTATAATCCAGAGCGCCTTATTTCACCAGTCAAGTTGTAAAAAGCACCGAGACTGGAGAAGTATTAGCATTAGCTAGCTCTTTCGCCATTCAGAGGTGAGTATTATTAGCCTGTAACCTGCTGTTAACCCCGGCTACTGCCGGAGCAGCATTAGCATTAGCCGCTAACCGTACTGCTAGCTTTTTTGCCGTTCAGAGGTGAGTATTATCGGACTATAGTCTGTGTGTTTACCGTGCTAAAACAAGCTACGTGGAACAAACCGCTAGCTAATATCGCCCTGGCTCACCGGAACACTCTGGTTTCCTTAGTGCAGCTCTGTCAAGCAGCATAGCGCTAGCAGTTAGATGCTAATGATACTATTGCTGCACCCAGCTATAAGGGAAATCTGGAAATCTAAGGTTACTGTAAATAAACGGAAGCGCTTTACTCACCCAAATAAACAGTTTCAGGAGAGAAATTTGTGTAGATTAACATCCAGTGCTCGGCTGACTTTATAAGCAAAAGTTTTTTTTTAAGAATTGCAGTTTTGTTTACTTAACTTAGATTATCTTTACAGGTTAGCAGTGAGACCTGCTGAATTAGAAGGAAAACATGGTGACACCCCTGTTCCTTAATAGTGTCGCAAAATGTGCCTTATAATCCAGCGGCCTTTTGTATGAAAATAGACACAAAAAAAAGACATTTATTGATAGTGGGCCTTATAATCCTGTGTGCCTTATATTGCGAAAAATAGGGTAAACAGTAATGTAATCCTGAAACAGTTATGTACTGGTAATGTTGATTTTTATGGTAAAATTGTAATAATTAGAATAACTATCTAAATATATCAATGTTTATTTATAAATGTGAACTTTTTGCACAAGCTGTTTTAGATATTGCCAAAAACTAATAAACTGTGTTGTTTTTTTAATTGAATGTATATATTTTTTGTTATTGTTGCTACAGATCTGAAAAAGCTTTATTGTTTATTCTGTTCATGTTAAATGAATATATTGTAAAAAAAAAAATAATAATATTAAAGCAACTTATTTAATTCATGTGGAAAGAGGAAGTCTGTGAAATGTGGTGATATGTGCAGTGCTGAGACATAGTGTGGTTTTTGCTGTCACAAGTAGGCCAGTCTTGACACGAAAAGGGAAAAAATAAGCTCGCCTGTGGTCAGAATGAGTTGCCGTTGTTTCATCACGAATTACGTGCACTATGTGTGAGGAATTCTAAAATAAAGCTTGACTGAAAAACTTTAAAGATTTATTTTTCATAGCACAAAACTGCTCTAGGGCTTTTTTATTTTTTACCTTGGTTTGTTTGTGGTTTTATAAAAGTTTCCACAAGACCTTTGCAGTGTAGCCTCTCTTTATCTTTACAGAGTCTTCTGTGGAGAGCAGGCACTTACTCATCCACACCAGTGTCTTAAAGAGTGTTCTGATCTGTCAAACATGTGAAAGTTCTTCTGTTATAAGATGTAGTGGTCTTTTTTGGACCACCAGTCTGTTTATGGTTACTATAGCATATGGTTGCTGTCCTATGAAAAACACATCTCCATTTTTGTTGATTTTTGTTTACTCCATAATTTGAACAGACAAACTGTCCCTTACACTGTGCCAAAATTTCTTGATGAACGGACCAATAGAAACTCTTTAAAATGACCTGGAAAAAAAAAAACTATTTTTTTCATGAAATTCCATTAAATGTTTCCAAGGTTTTTCTCTCTCCTGTAAAGTTGCTGTTTTGGAGATAAGTGTTTTTCATTGGACAGCAACGATATTATTTCTAGAATCAGGACCAGATCCTGAAAGCTTTTTTATACTTACGTTCATGAGACAATTAATATACAAACAATTTTGAGAGATCACGGTTTAATCCCAATTGTTGTTTAAGCCAATCTGATACAACACAGCAATTGTAATAGAGATTTCCCATTATATCTTCAGTAAAATCTGACAATGTGCAGTTTGACCTGTATAAAAGTGTGGAATTCAGTGGCCAATGCACATTTGTCTGTTTTAAACATTATAAAGGGCTGTATGATTAAAACTTAAAAAATAATGTGTCTTAATAAGTGCCCATCCAAGGGATGTCCTTTTGCCCTTCCAGTAAAGAAGAGTATCATTATAAAGTGTCTTCTATAATGCCCATATTAAAGAGTGCCCCAAAGGATCACTGTAACTGTTTTTAATGGATGATAAATTGTCCCAGGATTTATCGCAGTAAATGATTTTATCATTTTTAAATATTTTAGTGCTATATATTATTGTGATGATAGCTGATAGATGGAGTGATGTACTGAAGGATGAGTCTGATTCTCCACAAAGCTCATTCACATGTGTACCAGTAATAGAAGCTCCTGTTGTGTTTAATAGCTGACGTAACACACTGCAAAGTCCTTACGTATATGGTACATGTGATTGTCCAGCCCAAGATGGGCTTTGATCCCCTTATTCCAGTAGACAAAAAGGGACATAGTGCTAAACAAGGTTCTCATACAGGTGAGAGTGCCTGATTAGGTGTTCCTTTAATATAGAAGTGCTCCACCAGTAGATAAAATGTGATGTGGTGCCATATAGGCACCCTCACAATAGTAAATTTGTCAGGTTGCAGCAAAGGAGCAGCAGAGGTGAGTGCAATTTGTTGTTTAACAAACAAACAATAAACAAAATGTTAGAAAGAAACAGAGTACATTTGGACTGAAATAAAACAAAGAATCACACGCAATCTGACAGCTGTAGACCACGCACAAGAACCGACTAGGTACACTGAAACAAAGTTAGTAATATATAAACGGAAGTAAAAGGAAACAGAAAACACCTGGGGACAAGTAACGAGGGGGCAGAGCTACAAATGACACTCATGGGAGCACAGAAGACAAGAGTAAAGACAAGGAGAACACAGAGAGGGCCATGTGCTAGGGAGCACATGGCTAGGAAGACACGAGACAGAAAAAACATGGTGACACATAAGGGTTTCTTAAAACAAAGTTAAAAAAAAACTCATTCTTTTTTTAAACTTGCATCTATTCCATTCAGTTATGTTTTCAGTTTTAGCCACATCCTCTCTAGAAGGGCCCTCTGCCTTTCAAACAGCTTTAGTCCACCACTGAATTTGATGCATACAAATCTAGTGTAAACCTGAATTTAAGAAGTTATATTTAAATTCTTGACTGCTGTGTATGAGCTCCTAATTACACACATAGTTTGTACACCTCTAGTTTAAAATTAAATGCAAAAGAATATAAGAATAATCAAACTGCATGAAAAGGTCTAATTTCTAATGAAGTGAAAATGAATATTGGGGAAAAACATGTTAACAAGGTATATAGGTAAATAATGATTAATTATGAGTTGTCAGTTGCATGGTGTGACGTGGTTTGGGAGTGGGAGGGTGTGAGACATGCAGCTCTGCCGTGTGAAGTTTGGTCTATCAGCTACAAAGATGTGGTGACTAACACAGTCTAAGCCAGCAGCTGACATGCTGATCTATTTCTTTGTCCTGTGCTAAGCCCAACCCTGGGTAATGCCTCCTTCTTCTCACAGACTCTCAGCAGTACTGCTGCTGGTGATGTTCTCTTTTCTGCTTCCTGTATATTATATAGCAAGTTCCATTTTTGCACGTTTGCATGTTCTTGTTACAACACCGTATTTCGTCACCAATGTCTTTGAATGTCTTGTGATGCTCGTGACATCCAGCAGAGTGCTAGTGTACGTGCCATAAGTATTATGCAATTGTCTGTTCATCATATAATTTGCAGTTTTGTATTAAAGAATGACATTTGCCTGCATAATCTGTAGATTTACAGTTCTAGTTCTATTTGTGAACCATTTCTTTCTTTCTTTTTTTTGCATAAATATAAAATATAATATTGCTGAAATGTAATCACATCTAAATGAAGGGTGTCCAATCATATCTACAGATATTCAGAATCCAAACCTGCAGCCTCACAAGCACACATCTTTGGCTTCAGAAGAGACACTGGAAGAGCAGACTGAGTCTGGACTGGTTAAACAGCACCGTCTGGTGGTCACATTAATCTCTACTCTCAAGTACTTCATCTTCATAAAAACACACTGAGAAAATGAGTCTAAATTCAGTCATTCAAAGCAGTTTGAATCCAGTATGTGCATGCGTCAGTCCTGTCCATCAAGTAACTGGTTTCACAGCTATTTTTAATCATTCAACTTCCTGTTCCAGATCTAACTGTACTACAGATACTAAATATTAACTTTAATGCACATTTTTCATTGTGACACTTTCCCCAAACTTAAATATATACTTAATTGCAACCTGTCTTAATTTATTTAAAATGTTACAAAGTACTTGATGATATACAGAATTGAACAATATAAAATTGTACAGAACAAAGAGAGAACACATAGTATTTCTTTATTCCCTTTAGTTAATTTTGTTATCAAGAAATCAACATGTTAAAAGATATAAATCTAGAAAAACAATGGGCATCTCCACCATGAAATCTGAGAGATCCCCTTCCCATTTTATAATTATAATAAAATATAAATTTTCCTACACCCCTAATTACTTAAGCCTGACAATATGAAAGTAGCCTTTATGCGTTCCATCAAAATTTCCCCTTGTTGCTCTGAAGCAGTAAACGGGTGGCTGAATGCATATAATGCTTCCACTCCTCACAACTGAACTAACAGTGCTTATTAATATACTCAAACAGTTGGCTTTTATTTTGTAATCTTGTGCATATCTGTAAATTTATCTTTCATTACCTAATAGCTAATGTGATCACATATTTTAATTCACTAATTTCTGTTGAGCTTCTTTTTAGTTGATGCAAGGTGATTGGTTTGGTTGCCTGTCAGTCAAAACCTGAGAAGTGGGTGGGGCTAGGAGCTGTTGGGGCAGAGAGAGATGAGCAAAATCAACTTTGCAGCACAGCAGATAAACTTGTGCTCAAACCACTGCACAAATTTGGCTAACGGACAGTTAAACCATTACATTACAATGCATAGCATTTAGCGTACGCTTTTTATCCAAAGCAACTTACAAATAATGATATACATTAGCAATAAGGGACATAGAATTGGGTCAAATTGAAGTAGAGGAGGAAAGGACAGGAATCAGGAAATAAGGTTGGAAATAATTCGTTTGTTAGAGGTGTTAGGAGAGTAAGTGCTCTTTAAAGTGTTCTGTCCTCAGGAGTTTTTTTTAAAGATAGCGAGAGATTCTCCTGATCTGGTAGTGGAAGGTAATTTGTTCCCTAATTGGGAACATTGCTTTGTGTGAATGTTTGGGTAAAGCTAGGTGACGTTGGACAGTGGAGGAGCACAGCAGCCGGGAGGTAATGTAAGTCCTTAGATGTGAGTGCAGGTAGAAAGGAGCCTGTTCTGTCATCACCTTGTAGGAAATCGTAAGAGTTTTGAATTGAATGCAAGCAGCAACCAGCAGCCAGTGGAGCTCCATGAGTAGTGGGATGACATGTGCCTGTTTTGGTTGGTTGAAGACAAGGCGCGCTGCTGCTGCATTCAGGACCATCTGTACTGGCTTTTTAACACAGGCTGAGAAGCCCGTTGGCGTTGCATTGCAGTAGTCGAGGCATAAGATGACCACTGCTTGCACCAGTTGTTGGGTGGCCTATTGCGTTAGAAACTAATTTTTTTTCTGATGTTTTACAGCGCAAAGTGCCAGGGCCGAGCAACTGAGGAAACATGGTGTGTGAAGGAGAGCTGGTCATCAACCATAACACTCAGGTTCCTATCAAGCTTTGTCGGGAAGAGTAAGAGTGAGTCGATATTTATGGTAAAGTGGTGTTGGATGGATTGTTTTGCTGGTAGAACCTTCTACCACCTGTGAGACACATCTTCAATGATGTAAATGGAAAAGCATGACAAAGCATTATTATATATAAATATATATTTATAATAATGGTACTTTTTGAGAAATTTCTGTCTCTACACTAAACCGTTCTGTGTCCACATTCAAACTGCAGAGAATGCACATGTTATTATTCTTTTTGACCAAAGAATATTTTGTGTACAGCATTTGTAAGAAATTACCTCAACTTCAGATAAGCAGTTGAGACAGTTTGTCTATTATGAAATGTCATGAAATACAATTTATGCTGTGAAATCAGTTTATTAGGAAGTTGCTCCCATTGTTGGCTCATCATTTATGGAGTTAGTTTTTTTTTTTTTTTTACTATATGATTACACTACAGGAGCTCACATTGCATGGACTGAAGTGTAAGACTGTGGCCTGAACTGCACAACAAGTTTAAATAAGGCTCTTCTGTTGTGAGGAATGGGATATTTAACTCTCACCAGCTGGGTCCTCTAATGACTGTCTGGCACAGCCTTAGCACAGAAATGCAATAAGGTTGCAAGCGATGTTGACCTTTTGCAAAGTCCTTAAAGCAGCCAAAACTCCAATCATAAAGGTTGAATTTAAACTGGATGTAATTTAAGGAGCTGCACTATATGTCCAAAAGTCCAATTCACAAGTATCGATGCAGAGACTAGAAAAACACTAGATATGCAACTACATTTCTCTAAGGATTTGACTGTATTTAGACACACAAGGTTCACTGAGGTCATCATAGATGATTCACTATATCACTTCTAGATCACATACCTCTAGATACATTATTATATATAAGTTGCCTTCCCAAGCCTAGGCTGCAGGCGAGATTTCTTGTTGGATTTCTTGGCTGCTACATCATAAAAGCCTGTTTCAAAGTAAGGGGCCTTAGAAACACTCTGTAGGTTTAAAACGATTTAGAGGTTTTAACTGTATATATATATTGTGGTAGGCCCCTGGGGTAAGGGGCGTGACCACAGTGACCCAGAAGGAGGAAGCACACAGAGAACACAGACACGGGGAGTAAATGAACTCAAAACGTACCTTTTATTTGCTTTTAACGCCCTCCACCACACCCAGAATAAACTTAAATAACCATACTCAGCCCAATGGGGCTCTAGAGTCTGTAGAATGAACTTTAGTTTAAGTTAAAGGTCCGTGCAGCCTCAGCCTGAGTTTTATACCTGTCCCAGCCGGCTGCTTAATCAGTCCTGAATGCACACCGGCTGGGACAGACATGGCTGTGAGTTCCGGCGTGGGGCGGACCCACGGTTCCCCCGCCTCCTCACGCCACAATATATATATATATATATATATATATATATATATACAGTTACAACCTCTCTCTCTATATATATATATAGATAGATATATATACAGATGTATATATATATATATATATATATATATATATATATAGAGAGAGAGAGAGAGAGAGAGAGAGAGCTCTGGAAAGAATTAAGAAACCACAATTTCTGAATTAGTTTCTCTGATTTTGCTAACAATAGGTATATGTTTATATGTTTATATGTTTATTCTATAATCTATGTACATTTCTCCCAAGTTCCAAATAAAAATATTGCCATTTAGAGCATTTATTTGCAGAAAATGAGAAGTGGCTGAAATAACAAAAAAGATGCAGAGCTTTAAGACCTTAAATAATGCAAAGAAAACAAGTTCATAATTATAAAGTTTCAAGAGTTTAGAATAAAATATTTAGTTGAATAAGCCTGGTTTTTCAATCACAGTTTTCATGCATCTTGGCATGTTCTGCTCCACCTTATGCCACTGCTGGTGCAAAAATTCAAGCAGTTTAGTTTGGTTTGATGGCTTATGATCATCCAGCAATCCAGCTGATTATATTACAGAGGTTTTCAATTTGGTAAAATCAAAGAAAGTGGTCTCTTATTTTTTCTAGAGCGGTATATACTTTTTTTCCCCCACAACTGTTACTTTTGATGCATACAATAAATGTTTAAGTATGCTGAAGCCGGTTGCAGTGCAGATTCTGGTTGCACGTGCAGATGCTTGTGCATTTAAGGAATTCCATATGTTACATGGACAGTACAAGTAGCATGCAGCCTATTTTTACTAGCTTAAATGAACTGTAAATCATAAAAAAACTAAAGCATGTCCTAAGAGCCTGACAGACCCTGTTCATCTCTTAGTGACAAGGAGAGAGTGCCCTTAGTCTCAGAACATTAGTCAAACAGGAGTGCAGGACCAGGATCATCGTAATTGGAGGAAGAACGTGGAATGCTTAAACCTTTACGTCCTGGATCATCAATGTTTAAATCTTCCCATCTGTGCAGATCAAAATAGACTGCAGTACTTCTGGCCCCGAGAACATTTGCGCAACGGAGGTGAACACCAAGAACATCTCAGCAGTACCAGCTGAAAAAAAACCATGATTTATAATTTCTGCGGAGATGTAAAGATTTCATAAAAATGCAGAGAAATGAGGAAGGAATATTTAGGAAGCAGAAAATGTACGACTGTCTACTTTTTTATTGTTAAATATTAATCTCAGATATTCTATAATATAAAGCTTTACATTCTTTAAAACATCTAAAAGTAAGTCCTCAAATCTTTTGCAAACCCTCCTTGTGTTATTTCTCAACAGCAGGTCATTACATGGCCCAAACTGATGTCCAGAATTCATTAGAAATAATGAGTAAAATGTGTTTTTTTTTTTGTCAGTCAAGCAGGATACCAGCAGTATGATGTATGGTAAATTGTGTATTTCAGTGTTTTTTCTTATATCGAAAGGGAAATCAGAGAACCCCCCTCTCCCAACACTCTCTTTTCATTGATTGTTTTACAAAGTAATATTCTTTTTAAAGCGTTTGGTAATGTATTACTTTACACATCATCTTTAATGTGTAGCCTCTTTAGCTGCACCACAATCAGTGCCTTTACTGAATTATACTATCATAATCAATTTCTGTATTATTTCAGTGGTCATGTAAATTGCAAACTCCGATTTCCTACATCAGATTAAGGCATAGAAATCCGATGGAGAGATAGAATTTAGCTCAGTAGTCAGGTTTCTCAGCACAAATATACAGCTCTGGAAAAAAAAATAAGAAAAATTGGACCACTTCAGTTTCTGAATTTTGATATTTATAGGTATATGTTTGAGTAAAATGAACATTGTTGTTTTATTTTATAAACTACAGACAATTTTTATCCCAAATTCCAAATAAAAATATTGTACTGAAATAACAAAAAAAGATGCAGAGCTTTCAGACCTCAAATAATGCAAAGAAAACAAGTTCTGATTCATAAAGCTTTAAACGTTCAGAAATCAATATTTGGTGGAATAATCCTGGTTTTTAATCACAGTTTTCATGCATCTTGGCATGTTCTCCTCCACCAGTCTTACACACTACTTTTGGATAACTTTATGCCGCTCCTGGTGCAAAAAATTCAAGCAGTTCAGCTTGGTCTGATGGCTTTTGATCATCCATCTTCCTCTTGATTATATTCCAGAGGTTTTTAATTTTGTAAAATCAAAGAAACTCATAATTTTAAGTGATCTCTTTATTTTTTTCAGAGCTGTAAGCTTACTCTCACTTTTGTTTTGTTTTTTTTGCATGCACACAAACAAACCAGATAAGGCAGACAGTTGTTAACACAAAACAAAGCTTATCTCTGTATTTGCCACAATACAAAGGGCAGCACATTCTATTAGAAACTGAATATTTTAAGATGTAATGTAAAATTAAATAAAGACTGCAGACTGCAGATTTGTTTGCTAACACGGGCAGGCAGATAAAGAAAAGCTACTTACCTTGTTTACTTTTAATGTTCAGCTTCCATTGGCTGATGGGACCAGCTCAGACTAAGGTGCTGATCAGAATACACTACTAGATTACACTCAGGTTCAGGTTTAATATGCTCCCACTGTCTAAGGGTGCTTTCACACCTGAAAGTCCAAGGCTCATGTGTTTGCTACATTGTATATATTTGGTCTGTTTATTTTTGTTTTCACACTGCAGTTTAGGGAGCGCACCAAAGACTTCTACATCCTTTCATCATCACTTACGTATCGATGCGTTTTCCTTAACTTGACGCTGATTGGTTTTAGAAGGACGTGCGTCTGATGTTGGCTTGTTGACAATTCAGCATGTGGTTCATTCGGCGAGAAGCTTTTCCAGGATAAGGATAAAATGAATGAACAGATAATTTCGACTCCAAAGTAGTGCTGCTATTGTGGTTTTTATACCAGCAGAGAACGTGCTTGTCCTGAAGCAGCTGTATCCACAACTCATTTTTCCTGCTTTTCTGGTTATTTTTCGAGGGTACTGACTGCAGCCTGCAGGAACTTTGTTAGTGTCATGTCTTAGCTCTGCCTCTCAACGAAATTAAACAATGTACAGGGCAGTTAGCGGACTTAAATACTGTGTATACACTACAAGCTTGCGAGACTGACAAGGTGTGGACAAAGTGGGCGGGACTGGACTGGACTGGACGTCCAACTCCACCTTCCCGCAGGCTGCAGTCAGTAGTAGTTGGTTATTTTTCTTCTTCTGCTGCCGTTGTTGAGGAACGCCTGCTCAGCTTTAATTGGTCCGAAACTTCAAACCATCCAGAAAAGCGCTTTCACACTGCAGGCGAATCGGACCATGGTTCAGAAGATCCGGACCGAGACCACTTCTCTTGGTTGGACCAAAATCTGGTCCTTTGGTCCGGACTGGTTCGCTGTCCCTTTCACACCTGCTACTTTGGTTCGGACCAAAAAGTCCGAAAGTCCGGACCAAACGAGGCAGGTGTGAAAGCACCCTAAAACATTAGAGAGAGACCAAAAAGTCATAGTCACACACCCTTAATCATTACACGATTCTCTCCTCAACATTTCACCCTGATTGACAAGCTTACTTGCACAGACTCGACCAGAGAATTGGCGCTAAAATCAGTGGGAAAAAGCAGTGTAATGGCAAAAATCAGCTTGATTGCAGTTATAGGATTATTGAGTCTATGTAAACACACTTGTTGACTGGTCAAGCCTTTGAGTTTGTTTTAAAAGATGAATTACCATATTTTTCGCAGCATAAGGCACACTGGATTATAAGGTGCACTGTCAATAAACCTCTATTTTCTAGTCTTTTTTTATACACAAGGTGTACACGAGTAAGGAACAGGGGTGTCATCATTTATCCCTTCTAATTCAGCAGATCTCGCCGCTGGATGGTGAAAACTATAATTCTTAAACAAAACAAAAAAAAACTTTGATTTTTAATTCAAATGAGCATTGGATGTTAATCTACATAGATTTCTCTCCTGAAAACGGTTTATTTGGGTGAATAAAGCACTTCTATTTATTTACAGTAAGCTTAGATTTGCAGATTTTCACTAAGGCTAGCTGCGGTTAGGGCCGTCCGACAGTATTACACTGAAGAACCCTGAAGCTACAGTCTACTCACCTCTGAATGCCGAAAGATCTAGCGCTGTGGTTAGCGGCTAATGCTAATACTGCTCCTACAGGCTTCAGGTAATACCTCTGAACAGGGATAGAAGTAACTGCTAACGCTTATCAGGGTTAGCAGGTAATGATAATGCTGCTCCAGCAGTGCTAGCTGGTGATAGTACAGGGTGATAATACTCACCTCTAAAAGGCGAAAGAGCTAGCACTTAGCGTGGGCAATGGGTAATGCTAATGCTGCTCCAGTATTGAGTCTGGAGCTGGAACTAAACTGAAACTCCTATATAACGCTGTACTTCAGTGGAGTGGTTTTATTGCTCCTTACAATCTGACTGGTAAAATTCGTACATAAGGTGCACAGGATTATAAGGCACATTGAGCTTTTTAGTGAAAATACGGTATATGTTTTTGGGAACTGGGATGTTCTGCTATCAGGATGCTTTTCCTGTGCTGGCAGAACTAAAACTGAAAAAAATTAGGTACATGTTCATAACCTCTGCTCAGTATGACCTACACATGCCTGTTCTATTTGGGTAAAATCACCAGAAGGCCAGAATTAATTTTCCATCCTATTTTCTCTTCTCTTTTACTTTTAATGTCACTTAAATGTTCATTGGTGTATGAGAACTGATTGGTCCTTTTGAAGGATGCTGTGGAGATAGGAACCTGTTGTGCTCAACTTTGAACTGTTGGAGGCATCAGAGATGAGCCCTTCACGGTCTTTAGAGCTGAACAGAAAGATGTTAATTAAACACTGCTATTGTTGCTCTATTGGTAAGTTTCATCCATGAGTTTCTAATTATTATTAAGCTTTGATATGCTTTAGTCATGAGACCAATTACAAAAGTATGAAAATGTGTTTTTTTATATAGCAAATATGAAGTCATGTATTTGATCATTTTAATTTACATTTAATATGCATAGTTATAATTGCTTTGATCAAGTCTATGTTAGTTTAGGGTGCTCTCATCCCCATCTTGCCTGTCTCTGTCTCTCTCTCACTCACCTTTTCTCTCTCTCTCTCTCTCTCTCTCACTTTCTTTCTCTCTCTCTCTCACTCACTCTCTCTCACTCTTTCTCTCTCTCTCTCACTCTCTCTCTTTCTCTTTTGTGAAAATGTTGACTCCATATTCCATCTCCTTGATATGATTACTTACTGTGTCTTTAATATGAAAACTTTTTGAGTGTACATTTTTATAACTGGGTCACAGTCATATTGTCTATTTTTAAATGTTCATAGTCATTTGTTAGAACTTAGATTTTTAGCTAGTTTCAATGTTTAATTAGCCATTACATTTAAAATGCGTTTTAATTTAGCACTTTCAATATATTAAAAAAGACCTGTCTGTTCAAAACATGAACACTGCAAGTACACTCTGTAGTATGTGAGACTAGGTAATTAGCAGAAAATCTTTCTGAATATTGTTCTAAACAAAGGTAGAACGGGGGTCGCCGGTTCAAATCCCATTTATATAGCTCGCCATCATCGGCTACCAGTGTTCTGAAAGAGCACAATTGACCTTACTCTCCCTGGCTGGGTAGATGGCGCTCTCTCCCCACATCACTTCAAAGGGTGATGTCGCTCAGCACAAGGCGTCTGTGAGCTGATGTATCAGAATTGAGTCGCTGCACTTTCCTCGAGCGCACTGTGATACTACTCAGCAATGCTGCATCAGCAGCAGTTTAAAAAGAAGCGGCGGCTGACTTCACATGTATCGGAGGAGGCATGAGCTAGTCTTCACCCTCCTGCTGTTGGGGCATCACTAGTGACGAGGGAGTGGGTTGGGTAATTGGGATACAAATTAGAAATAACAGCATATATCATCAGACAGGGACTAAACATTTACATTTTGTTTTTAAATGGGTTATGCAATGAAGAAAACTATGCTCTCAAAAAAGCATTTCTTTTATAGCTTATCTTCTTTTCTTCTCCTGGACCCCCACAGTTAAATATTTATGGTGTATTAATCTAATTATCTTCTAAGTGAAGTCAAGGAGATTGGATTGAGAAAGTGGTGACCTTTTAACAAACCAATATATTTAGATATGCTTTGTTTTTCCTCAGACAAAGAAAATATGTTTTCCTTAGAGATGGACCTGGTTTAATAATGCAACTTTACAATTTTGGAAGCATGTTCGTTTTTGGAAAAATTACAGGTAATCGTATAAACATGACCTGTTAGATTTTACCTTTCGTCAAAGAAACACAAGCTTACAGACTATTTACAAACTTTAGCTGTGAACCCATCAAAGCCATATTCACTGAAACACTATTAATAAGCACTTGGGCCTGTCAGGCTCTTCTCTGTGTGCAGTGGACATGTTTCAGGCTACTTTTAAGAGCGCTGAACAGGCGGAGGAAGTGGGAGGAATGTAAAGGATAAAGGATATGTGGGCGCTGTGTTCTTAACTGGCTGACACATGGTGCATAGCTACGTGACAAGTGCTTCCTGAAAGTGTCAAAAATGGCGGGAAGTGCCATGTTTCCAGTGACGGGGAGCAATGGACTTGAGAGAGGGGTGGAGGGTGGAGGACGGGTGGGGGGCGGTGGGTGTGCGGCACATACTGATGAAGAGGAATGTGTAGGTGTTGCTTTTGAGTGTAGTCAGCTTAAAGATCCTTAATTCATCCATATCCTTAATTTTTTCACTTTTTTACATGAGATTACCAGCTGAAAACATTTTTGCATAACCATTTCCAATCTGTCTTTATCTCAAAAACTTGTAGCTTTAGAGCTGATATCTGTATATGGTCTCTTTTCTGATTAGTCTTAAAAGCAGCAGGAAAAAAAACACAGTATATAGATTTCTACATTTTCAAAGCAATAAGTTCAAATATGAATTTCCCTGTACTTTTATTATTATTTTAATTTCTAGATTTTTTCCTGTTTTTCTCCCAATTTATGTGGGCAATTGTCCCACCCATTTAGCTGTTAGACAGCTTTATATACCCCAAGATACCCCTAATAATGCCTCAACACAAGGAGGGTGAAGATTAGCACATGCCTCCTCCGATACGTGTAAAGCCAATCAACACCTTTTTTTAACTGCTGTTGATGTAGCGTTGCCAAGTAGCATCACAGCGCACTCAACGGAAGCCAAAGACAGAGAGCAAGACCAATTGTGCTCTGTCAGGGTTTCTGCAGCTGATAGCAAGATGCATGACCAGGATTCAAACTAATCCCCTGATCACAGTGGCAGCACTGTGACCACCAAGAGCCCCGAATTTTCCTGCATCTGACATACTTTTTGTGTCTCCGAAAAAGCTTTAACCACACTATGTAATAAGACATATTAATAAAGGTTTTCTAACTTTTAAACGAACAAGTTATTACACATATAGAGTAATGTTATCCTTCACCTAAGAGTACATTTTATACATTTTATACAGTTTTTTATTTTTTAATTGTACAGCTGCCTGATTAAGTTAAATATGTTTTTTAAGTGATTGCCAATTTGTTTTTTAAATTTACTTAAATTGATGAAGATTTTTTTTTTTATAATCTGTTATTCATTTGATATTTTTCCAAGAATATTAAGCTATGCATTAAGCATTTTTAAGAATTTGCTGTCCAACCTATCATCTTGGAGTAACTGTTGCCTTAAAAAAGGAACCTGGCCTTCAGTGACATCACAACCATCATATTGTATTATTTTCAAAGGACTGAAAACACATGCTGCATGTTCAGCAATTAATAATATTAATTTCACTTAATATTTCTAATTTTGTCTCTGTATATCTTACACTTTCCTTCCTGTTGTGATAAAAATAATTTTAGAAATTCATATGTATCTATGAAACAGAAAAAACCCACCATAAACTTCAGTTTCAAATGTTTGCAACTCTAGGTCAACCATGTTTCATCAAATGCCAATTTTTACTTAAAATTTCACAGAGATAAATTAAAAGTCATGTTAAAATGAAAATTTAAAAAATAGTTAAGCTGTAAAATATAATTTATGTTAGTCTGAAGTTGAATATGATGAATTTTTTTTTTAAGAAAGAAAGAAAGCCAAAAGGCACAGTATTATAATAATGACTCCATAATTTATGTGAACTGAATAATGGATGGGATTCTTTTCAAACGTCAACATTGTTTACTTATTATAATAAATACTTTTTTTATAAATTGAGGAAAATTTTTTTTTCCTTAATCTGGCTCCGTTAAAGGGCGTCTCAGTGGGACTGCAGGAAGGCGACAGGATTTTTCCTGTCAGGTACAGTGTCTATATTTAGGCTAGCACACAGCAGGTAACAGCACTTACACATGGTGTGAGCCTCATTATCTTTCTGTGTGCATGAAGAGCAGCTTTCACATGTTCCTGTTCTCAGTTGGAGCATTCTTTGTGCTTTCACACATATAGCTCTCGCATGTGTGAACTGCAAAAAGAGCACTGTGAAATGTACAGTAGCTGAATTTCTGGTTGCTGTAGTAAATTTTACAGTATGCATACTGTAATTTGAATCACAGCGCCTATTATTATAGTAATAATCACATTTGGCATTCATTTTAACATTGCATTCATAAATTACAAAAAGTAAAATAATATAGTGTAAATTAAATGTATTGTATCATTTTCAACATTTTAAAATATTTATTAAATACATGGTACTAAAACAATACTTTTTGTATTTTTTTTTAGATTGTCTTAAACATAATAAAAGATAACAAAACATAACAAAAAAATAATAAAAGGAAACATTTCAGGATGCAAAGAATCATATAAACTGGCAAGAGTAAAATACGTTATGACTATCACCAAATAGAGCTTGTGAGTGGTCACATACACAGACATCCCAAGTCTCCAGGAAGTTGCAGGAGTCTACCGCATATGAAAAATGGCTCAATCAATAATGAGTGAACACAAATACGGATGCAGGTGCCAGAGACTTTTTTCCCTAATCGCGTGTGTGAAAGAGAGGGAGAGAAAAGCGCTCCCTTCGTGTGCATATTCATGAAGCACATGCAAAACAGAGAGGGTTCTGATTGGCTTGTTCTCTGCAAAGATTCTGTGAGTCAGCCAATCAGTTTTTAGTTTTTTTTTTCTCCCCCTCCTGGACGGTATGCATTCAGTGCATTCAGTGCTCCCATCAAAACTCATTACACCTCTGACTAGTATATTCATGTCTGGTAAAAGTAAAAAACAATAAGTACAGTTTGTAATAGTGATTTTAGCATTGCCCCCAGGGGACTTAATTAGGGCTTAATGATTGCAAAATGCATGATGAGGTGAGTTATATACATATATAGATTTATATTAGAACTACATATTCTCTGTCTCGACTTAATTATATGAGCTTAATGCACATATATAAAGCCCAAAAATACAGCTACAAATGACAAAATCAATGATAAATTTTTTCTACAAGTACAGCCGGCCAACAAAGATCGCTCATTTGTATGCCTACAAGACGCCAGGTCAGCCAAAACATTAAGTTCACACAAACACTCACCAGTCAGACGGCCTATTATTGTGAATTAGTTTCACATTGAAGTACAACCTTTAAAAAGGCTTTTTAATATGAAATGACATAATATTTGTTCTTATTGACCATTGCTATTCCATGATAGTTCGCTAAATATTAAACTAATCCAGCATGAGCTCCGTTTTACACTAAGCAACGCGCGTAGCTCCTTCAGCAGAGTGAATCTAATTGGTTAGATTGTCCTGCGACTTTGCTAATATACTCATTACTACACCCCTCTCCAAATCAGCAGAAGGATCACGCAGACACCGGGGGCAGAAGCCATTTTAAAAAGCTTTGATTGGTTAGAACAGATGTCAGTCAGATAAAAGTCCCGTAGCAACTTAAAAAAGCAGACTAATGCTTTGAATTTTATATATATATATATGCTTATAGTTTACAATAACTATAATATATATTTCCTGATTAAATATTATGTAATGATTTACATGCACCTATTTTCACTCCTTCTCTGAATGGCTGGAACGGCCTCACTGCACACCACTAATATATATATATATATATATATATATATATATATATATATATAAATAATATATAACTAATAATAGCCAAATCGTAAAATTCTGTTATCCTTTGATGTGTTTGTGTGTATGTGAGGGGGTCCCTGAAATTAATTCTTGCAGCTTGGGATGTCTTCACACACAAACGTTTATTCAATCAACAAATCATTCATTCACCAAACTGATTATGTCAACTAAATGTCGCCAGATAGCAAAATCTATTGACATTTAATGCAGACAAACCAAGTCTCCCTGAAGCTGCGGGAGTCTCCCGCATTTCGGTAGTGGTTCCTTGATACCCGCGAGTCACATATAACCTCCCGGAATTCAGATGTGATGTAACCTCCCTGAAATCAACATGTACATTTTGTTTATTTTGGTATTGATATGTTTACTACTTAGCTAAAGAAGGTGTACCTTTTCAATGTTTCTCCCAAATTTGTGTATAGGTAACACCATAGAATGCAGACATAGAGCATATAAATAAGTTTAAGTTTATTAAACTTTATTAAGTTTATCAAGTGTTTACTTAACATTAACAATCTGAGGTACCTGACTACTAGCTGGTTAGTCTGTTAAGCTAAAGGACTGTGTGCCTTGTTGTTTTGCTGAAAGAGAAAAGATTTACAGAGTAAAGGTTTACTATAGAATTCACCCTCCACTGAATATCGACCTTCATGCTTTGCAGATTTACAGCAACCAGCTCTATACAGGGTCTACAGCAAAAATCTATATATCATACAGTTACAGCATGCAGTAATGCTGTGAAAACTATAGAATGTGTTACTGTGTGTGTCTGTGTGTAATTTTATACTCTTGGACATTGCCTTTACTGGAGCCTTTGATATGACACCATAAAGTGTTGTTAAAGTGCTGGTAAAAGTGATGTTAAACGGGATCACTGCACTGAGCTTTGAGCATTTTCTTAGAGACTTTTCGAGGAGAACTTGTGTTTTCACCCACCTAAATCCGTTCTACACACGTTTCATTTCCAGCTTTTGTTGTGCTCAGAACTGCTTCTAGTTTCTGGTGTCTCTAGTGCATGAGATCAGCGCAGACAGAAAGTGTTGACAGATGGTTCAGTTTTCCAGCATGTGAGTGTCATCTAATAGGATATGAACATGATCCATCTTTCTCTCCGCTCACTGCAGTTATTGCCTCTGTGTTTCTGGATCTAAGATTTGATAGAATCATCTGCGGGTGATTCTGGGCTTGGTACGTTAGTGCTGCGTGTGAGATCTGTGTTTGGACTGTTTGCAGTAGCAGAGTGTGAGTGAATGCCACATACATATTAAAAAATAATCTCTCAGGTGAGGAAAATCACATCACGCTGGCATTCTGATTCTCTGGGGTAAGATGTCCTCTTCTCATATCTTCTCTTTCTCATTCTTATTGACATGCAGCATACATATCAGTAAGTAATTTAAAGAAAATGTAAGGAAGTGTGACCTCTTGGGACGGCTTAGGAATGCCCATATCTGTATAGGTTGTGAGGTGTTACCTTGTGAGTGAGGTTGAACACTGGCCAGTGTGCTCATGGCAAAGTGATGTGAATAATCTGAGTCTAATAGTGAGTTCCAGTTTGATGGGAGATTCCATTTCTGAATTTATGTGGGCATTTAACATTCCTCGAGCCACAGAGTCACATGTGTACTGGAAATATGTCATAGAAGGTATTACCACCCACAGTGACAACACAGTGGGTGCTAATGATTGTGAGTGGCAGAAATCACATCAGCATGGCACATTGCAAAAGTCATTGGATACACTGACAGTTGAATCGATTTCCTTCTTGTTTCTTATCTTGTTTCTAGTTATGTCTTTTTTCTCTTCTTCTTGTCTCATCTCTTGTCTTCTTCTTGTCTAAGTTTTTGTGCTCATATTCTCTCATTTCCTCATATTGTTTGTCGACTTCTTGTCTCTTTATTTTTTTCAGCATATATCTTTCCTTCTCTTTTGTTCCTGTCTCTTCTTTTCTCATCTCTTCACTTATTAGCTTGTCTATGAAAGCCCACTGTGTGAGTTCTGCTATAGACTCCAATGCTACGTCACCTAATTACCTATCCAATCAGCTGCTCTCTTCTGCCTTTAAAGTAGAAGTCCGTATTATTTTGTTTCTAAACTGAAAGCAGAAGCATTACTGAGTGGAGAAGGGATAAAATATTGTGTTTAATGGTGGAACGACCATCCCTGCTAAGCTAAGTCACATGTGCAGCCTCTAAAAGAGGATCCGGCTCAGTTTTACTAAACGCGAGCGGCTGGTGGAGCAATGGAGACTTCAGAAGAGAAAAGTAGCTTATTCACTCATAGTAAAACAAAACAAAAAAAAAATGAAGAAGTGAAGTTTCTGTCTGAGTGCACTTTCTCTCTCTGACTGAACATAACCTGGAATCGAATTAATCCGCTCTGAAAGGAGCGTCACACCCACCCAGTTTTAAATGATTCACCCATTTTCACCAGAGAACGCCCTAAATCCAAAAACTTCAAATAACGGACATCAGCTTTAAATAACAAACACTCATTTAATGCCTCCCCCACCTTCTTCCTCACTGCCTCTAGGTTGGTCCCATCCATATATGACATGATCTGCTGAGTCTAGACATACAGTACAGGCCAAAGGTTTGGACACACCTTCTCATTCAATGCGTTTTCTTTATTTTCATGACCATTTCCATTGTAGATTCTCACTGAAGGCATCAAAACTATGAATGAACACATGTGGAGTTTTATGTACTTAACAAAAAATGACCTGGCCTCCACAGTCACCGGACCTGAACCCAATCCAGATGGTTTGGGGTGAACATGTCATGAAAAAAAGTCATGAAAGTAAAGAAAATGCATTGAAAAGGTGTGTCCAAATTTTTGGCCTGTACTGTATCAAGACCTGGGCTAATGGGGCCCAAGCCAAAGACTTTATTGAAGATTGTTTCTATATAACATACATATATTTTTGTTCAATATTAAATATTTCAACTAACATGTTTGCTTCCTTAATAGAGTTGTAATAGTAGAACTGTTATTCTCTTTTCTGCCTCACTTCTTGTCTGTTTCCTTGTTTCCTGTCTTCTATTGTCTTTAGTTTTTTCTTTTTTTTTTGTCTGACCCCAGCTTCTTTCTTCCTCCTAGTTTCCTGTCTCATTTTTCACATCTTTGTGCCCTTTGTCTTCTTGCCTGTTCCCTTTGTGTTTTGTCTCTAATCTCTTTACTGCTCTCCTCTTCTTCTTCTTCTTCTTCTTCTTCTTCTTCTTCTTCTTTTCTCATATATTTTCTTGCTCATCCTCTATCACTCTCATCCCCACCTTCAAATTTGGGGGGGATTTTTCTTCTGTCTCTTTAAGACTGAAAGTTTGATGAAAGATTATCTATAAGGCTTTTCCAAAGAGCTGTCAGTAAAGTATTCAAGGCATCTATTATTGTACCGTGTCTTCAGCCCAGAGGGTGACAATTTGGAAAGGAGCAAAATTCCTAAGGGAGACATAATCTTGAATACTAATGCACATTTGTGAAATTTGTGAAGGATTTATCTGGGCTTTGCTTTGTCCAAAAGAAAAAGGAGATAACACCCACTCCTTTTTTTTTTTTAACACACATACACGTTCATCATGTACATGCACAAACACCATCCACATTCAAGAGAAGCCCACCCACACACGCGATGAGAATTGGTCACATCGATAGAAGACGGAGAACAAGTGGGAGAAGAAAAGGCAGCTAACCTTGGTGTTCACAGTTTATGGAAAATGAAAGAAAATTAAAATTCAGGTTTATTGTGGCGCTGGTAGAACGTGCGGATAATGCGTGCACACTGGTGGCGATGGGCAACTCTAAAAAACCCACACTCTGCTTCATTCAATAGCCTACCTGCAAGCAACGGAAGCATCACAAACCAAGCCTGTCCTTATTTAAATCTTATTTTAAATCCATTTCTTGTTTGATAGGCAGCTGAAAAAATACAGTTGAGTCAAAGATAATTTTCTGTCGGTGCTACTCTTTTCTCTGAGTTCTGCTCTTGGCTTCTTTAAGCATGGCTTCTCTATCGCTAACAACTCCAACTGCACTGTCTGTCTCCACATTTATCTAATATTGATTATCTTCTTAGAGCTAATCAGCAGCAGGAGTACTCATCTTTCTCTTTCTTTCTCTTCCTCTCTCTCTCTCTCTCTTGCTCACTCCTTTCATCTATACTGTATCTACCTCTCTCTCTCTCTCTCTCTCTCTCCCTGTGTGTGTGAGTGTATGTGTGTCTCTCTGACTATTTTACAATTCACACCAACAGGTCATGTAATGTTCTGAGAGTGAGTGTAAGTGTGTGTGTGTGAGAGTGAGTGTGTGAGGTAGACAGTTCTGGGGCTTGTTAGGAGATGTACAGGCGGGTTTGGGTAGGGCAGTGGTATTATTGCTGATCTTAAGGAATATAAGAGAGCTTCAGATGCATCTCCACACTCTTAATGCCCTGATCCTCTTAATGGCTCTCCGATGGTCTCCATTTGCGGATTTTGTGTGTGTGTGTGTGTCTCTGTGTGTAAAAGAAGATAAAAAGGGGAAATTTCTATGGGCTGTTTGCAGAGAATCTGTGAACGTTGTGCGCAGTTATTAGGGATGAACTGCATAATTCGAATAAAACTATGAAGTAATAGCATACCCCTTCATTTCTTATGAAATGAGCTAATTGTCATAAATCTTAGAAATAAAAAACGTTATACACTAAAGTCACAGGAGAGCAGTTTGCAAACGGATCATGAAGTGTTGGCTCAGTTGACAACTTTTGTAAGGTGTTATCTTGTGAGTGAGATGGAACATTGCCAGCATGCTCATGGCAAGGTGACGTGAATGAGCAGAGTTTGACATCAGCTGCCAAATGGAAAGAGACATTCAATTGTTGATTTTGTTCAGGCTTTAACATTCCTCGATCCACAAAGTTAAGTATGTACAGGAATACACTATAGGAGACTGCACTGTCCATTGTGAGTGGTAATGATTGTGACCAGTCCATGGAATTGAATTGTCCATGCAAACAGAAATCTCATCCATATTTAATGCAGGATGTCAGTGTAACTTTCTTTAGTTTCTCTTTTGCACATAGCAAAATATTATTAGTTTTAATCCCATGACATAATGTTATGTGTCAGTCTATTTATAGTAGGGCTGCATGATATATTGTTTAAGTATCGCCATGGTGATGTGCGCATGTACAAATATTTACATCACAGGATGTGTGATGTCACCTAAGGCAATATAATCACACACGTCATGTTGCAATGTTTTGATTTTTGACACAATAAGAAGATACACAGTGTCCGGATCTCTGACGCAAGACAGTGTGTGGGTGGGGGTGGGGCTGGTGACCTCACAATATACAGCTCTGGAAAAAATTAAGAGACCACTTCAGTTTCTGAATCAGTTTCTCTGATTTAGCTATTTATAGGTATATGTTTAAGTAAAATGAAAATTGTTTTATTCTATAAACTACGGACAACATTTCTCCCGAATTTCAAATAAAAATAATGTCATTTAAAGCATTTATTTGCAGAAAACTAAAAGGGGTGTGCTTTCAGACCTCAAATAATGCAAAGCAAACAAGTTCATATTCATAAAGTTTTAAGAGTTCAGAAATCAATATTTGGTGGAATAACCCTGGTTTTTAATCACAGTTTTCATGGATCTTGGCATGTTCTCCTCCACCAGTCTTACACACTGCTTTTGGATAACTTTATGCCACTCCTGGTGCAAAAATAAAAAAAAAAGTTCAGCTTGGTTTAATGGCTTGTGATCATCCATCTTTCTCTTGATTATATTCCAGAGGTTTTCAATTTGGTAAAATTAAAGAAACTCGTCATGTTTTAGTGGTCTATTTTTTCCAGAGCTGTATATCATTGAAAAAAAAAAAAAATTTTTTTCCAGTATTGTGCAGCCCTAACTTATTTTGTATTTTGTGTTGAGAGATGTGTCCAAATAACATCTTTACAAATCAACAATGCATGATCTAGGTTAATCCTGATTAGTTCTTTTTAATCACTTAGTAGCTGAAAAAGAATACAATACCATTACATCCTTCAATCTTTACATTCTGAGGCCAAGCCATACCTGATGTCAACTAAAAATGAAGGTTTATTTCAACTACCACTAAAGCCATCTAAAAATAATCTTAAAAGTTATCTTAAAAAACTTTAGGTGGTGTAGTGAAGTAAAGTGGTGTCACTATGATACAAGAATTTCTGGTAAAATTCCTGGATCATGTTGCCTGCCATTAGCAGCCAGAGTCTGACCGCACATGAGGATAAAAAGATAAAGTTAATATGTAGTGTAAGGTCAGTAAAATACCTCATTAGTTCAGTGGTTCTCAATCCTGGTCATGGTGTTCCCCTGCACAGTTGAGAGGATTCCCTGGTTTAACACACCCATGCTGCTGTTTAATGATCAGGTGTGTTTGGAGCAGGAAAAACACTAAATGTGGGGGACATGGGGGTGTCAGGATTAGGTTTGAGAACACTTTACCAGACCTGTTCAGTAATCTGTAGTAGTGAATCAGGTGTAAATTCAGCATTTTCTTTCCTGCATGGTTATCTATTAACTATGACTCAATGTTTTACTATGTAACTGTGAAGATCTTTAGCTCTGTTGGTCTGGTGTAGAAGTGTAAGGTGACCTGCAGGTACATGCAGGTTTGAGATGTATTCAGTGTGACTCATTAGTAATCCCTTTATCAGGAGAAAAGGGAGCAGCACAGCCAGTGTTTCTACTTAATCACTGCCGTCATTTCTAGACAGGGCAGATCAGCTTTCATTCTTGTGTGACATTCCTCCTGTTTTTGGCTGGTTCTGAACAGATGAACAGCCTGTATACTCTGCAAGTAAGGTATTCGGTTTTCAAGGTTCTTCCTTCATGTTGTCCTTGTGCAACAGCCTTTATTTTCTAGACAAGAGGAGAATAAAATGGATGTGCTGAAAGAGTGCAGCTCTTTTAGACTGTCATTTACTGCAGGGAACAACACCTTTTGTTCCACCTTTGTGTTAGCCAGAGACAGTGTGATGAATGAAACTGAACTTGCTGTACCTGGATGTGAAAGGAGACCAGCCAGACAACAAAACCCCAGGTCACTGAAGATGAACAGACAAAAAAGGTGGATTATTAATTTGCTGTTTTGTATCAGAGAAAAATGAATCTGCTTAATTACTATAATTTAGCTTCTAGCACCAAATTATATTCTGAGAGAGCATTTCTGCCAATATATTTTCACTGGTAAGATTATCTACACTGTCCCATGACTTGTGCCATATCCAATAGAAGCTAAATGTTGTCCAGGATATATGTGTGTGTGGGGGGGAGTTGCTTGTTTGCATGTATTTTTTATCCACGCGCTGCCAGCCCTGATCATTACCAGTGATTATGCTGTCTACTGTGGGTGGTAATATCTTCTTATAATAATCTCTTATGTATTTTTGGCACATCTGTGACACTGTGGTTTAAGGAATGTTAAATTCCTGCATAACATAAAGTCTTCAGGTCATTAGGTCTTGTCAGAGCTTCAATAATTCATGTCGAATTGCCACGAGCACATGGGCCATCGATTAGCCTCAATCACAAGATAACACCTCACCTAACTTATACAAATGTGGGCATTTCCAAGCCACCCTGTTCACATACTGATTTGTCTATCTATCTAATTATCATAGCTAGTATGGAGCTTAAAAGCTGACAATAGTATTTGAATTAAAGATTTGTATTACAATGTTTTTTGTCTTGAAATTTGCTGTTAAAAAATAACAGCTTAACATGAATAATATTTTACATATTCAGATCCATATATTTTCAGATAAAAAAATATATATATATATTGATATTGATATTACAATTAAAAGAAAATTCAGAGCTGCAACTTTCAAAACACAAAAAAAGCATTGTTAAAATTTAGTTTATATTGTGCCATTAAAAATGTCAAGTTTATTAAAGGTTCCATACATTTAAAGCAAACAAAAATCTACTACTCTGACTTTCACACACAACGTTCATCTTTTCTCAAACAAATACCTTTTGAACTCCTTATATCTGTTAACATGATTCATATATTTTTGCTTTAAATATGTCGATATTATGATTACTATTATTAATGATTTTTCATGAGCCTGAGTTTATGGTTCCCTACATGCAGTGCGTAATTCGCATGGCACCACACTGAAAAAAATAAGCGTAAAATTGACCTTAAAAAACGTACTTTTTTTTACTTAAGTAAATTTAATTTCATGTACATTAAAGAAACTTCAACTCGGTTTCAAGACTTAAATGTTACATAGAGTAAATAAGTGAACTGAACTTTCGTCAATCCTTTCTTTTAGTAAACTTTACTTAATTAATTTTTGCTGAATCAGTATTTTTTGAATGTGTGTTTTAACTACAATTATATAATAATATTGTATAAATTAAGTAATTGTAATTAGGTAATATTGTTTGCAGAAATTAAGTAAAGTTTACTAAAAGAAAGGATTGACTGAAGTTCAGTTCACTTATTTACTCAAGACTCAAGTCTTGAAAGCGAGTTAAAGTTACTTAAATTTACATTAAATTAAATGTACTTAAAAAAAGCATTACATTACATTACATTACATTACATTACATTACATTACATTTGGCAGACGCTTTTTGACCAAAGCGACTTACAGTTAAGTTAAGTTAAGTTAAAGGTAAAAACATTTTTAGATAGGGCCTAAAGGAGGTCAAAGGGAAATAAAGGGATAGAGAAGTGAAGGAGGGGAAGAAGGAAATGAGGTTAGAAGTAGTTAGTGTGTTAGAGGTGTTAGGAGAGTAAGTGCTCTTTGAAGAGCTCTGTCTTCAGGATTTCTGCTATTGCTACCACCACTACTAATACTAGGGCTACAAATTACTGAGTATATTGTGTTCACATGTAGTGTAACTATTTTCTGACTGTTTCTGATTACTTTTGTTTTATGATATATTATAATTTGTTCTTCTTTCCTTCTTCACTATAATCAGAGTTATGTATCAGTCATTTTGTTCTTCACTCTTTGTCAGATGTAATATATTAAGCACTAGATGTGGGGAGTCTGTTATATTAGCCGGGTTGATCTCAGAGCCCCGTCATTCCCGCGCTCTCTGTGTTGAAAGCTAACGGATTTTAAAAATCAAATGTGACATTACACACGTCTCTAAACAGTACTGTATAATTGCTTTTCAAAAAGGAGAATCCTGCAGGGCTAAAGTGCTCACATATGATTGATCACACTATCGATGCTAAGTGCCATTTCTGTATTAGCCTCAGCATGTTTGCCATGGAAACAGAGACAGTGAGCTACCAGGGTGATGGAAGGCGATGAGTTTCCAGTACAACTGTGACATTTGGTTAACTACTGTGTTCACTATAGAGCCGTCTGGTTGTGTTAAGCTGTCATCTCCCTGGCAACTGGCTAGCGGCCTGCTGTCAGCCAGCCTTATGGAGGGACTTCTGAGTTTCTGTACGTCGGTTTGGATGTAGTTTCTGTCAAGATCATACCGTCCATCACGTTCATCCTGACACACAGAAGCAAAATAAAGACACTTATAAGTTACATAAGTTATAAGTTATAAAGACAGCAGAAAATGACACGGACCACTTCACTCACATTTCTCAAATCTACATGGCTTTATTTTTCTTTTGTTTTCTCTTAAAGCTTGAATTTCCACTATTGAAAGGCAGAGTCAGACTTCATTCTGGATCTAACTCATCAAGGCAGAGCTATGAGAAAGACTCTGGGTTCTGCCGGTTGTTGGCAAACGGAGACCATATTCATTATCATGCTTCAGTTTTCAGCATTGTATCAGAACTGTTGAATTGTTGATGACACTTTTATACCCCTTTGATAAAATGCTAAAAAATAGCTTTTCTGTATCACATTTTTTTATTGTAAACTCACATTTACCTACTTTCTTATTATTCCTGGAACGGATGCAGCGCAAACTGATTGCATACATCGAGGTTTGATGAGTTCAGTAAAGGATGACAGTGGCGAATGCATTTTCAGGTGGTCAACGTTGGGGAATCACTGATAGCATCTTTTTCTGGGTGAATGGTTAATATAAAGCTTATGTGTTTCTTTGTGGCCTTTGAATAAAAGAAGACATCCTCATGAATAATTTGCGTGATAATAGGCTTTGGCTCCTGTTTCGAGATTACCACTGAGGATAAGAGGAAAGAACAGAGTGATGTAAACAGAAAGAAAGGATTTGCAGCTCGGCGGTGTGATGAGAGGGGAAATGGTAGTGGACTCTCCACTTGAGTTCATTAGAGCTGAGAGGCCTGTGAGCCTGTCAGCATTGCGGAGTTTGTGGATGGAGTATGAATTGTCATTACATGGCAATTTATAGAAGCGGCACTTTCCACGCACCGACAGCCATTGATTATACTCCGCCGACTTGATGACTGCAAGTAATGGGACCTGCACCTTTGAGACAGATGTCTGAAGAGCTTCCATGTTTTGTAACTATAAATCCACTTGAGCAAAAAAAAAAAAAAATCCAGTGCTTTTCCTGTCATCAGACTTAGTAATTATATCCAGCTGGGCTTTATTAGATTCATCTGAGCCGTGGTCTACTTTGGCACACACGCCGAGTTGAGCCTTTGAGAAGTGAGTTAATGTGACATAGTGAGCAGAGCAGAAAACTCACACCACACAGCAGAGGGGTCAGGGGCTGCGGGTCAGCATTATGACTACAATAACTCCTGGCCAGATTGAGTGGAGAGAGGAAGCGTGTCTTGACTTGAAAAAGTGCTGGGCCGATTTTCACAGCATATATACCAGCGCATTCCTGCGGAAGGGCAGCGAGGTCAAAACCCAATATCCTCCAGCTTCCAATATTACTTTTGACAAGGAAAATCGCTCTGAGCTGGATAAATGTCCAGACACCCACTGAAAGAGGAAGTTAGAAAGCCTTGTGGAAGAAATCAGTTCAGGGAGCCTAAAGAACAGAGCGCAATATTAGAATCCATTTCTTTCTCTGCAAAAACCGAGCCGTCATGTTTGAGGAACAAATAATTACTTTTTCTAGGGATGCACCTAATATTTGGCAACTAAAAAATAAAAATATGATAATACTTTCTATTAAATAATGACTTATTATTAATTTGCTAGTATTAACCCACGCCCTTGACTGGGCAGAGAAGAAGAAAAGATGGGGAGTGAACTCAGAGTATTTTGGGGGGGAGTTCGGGGCAGCTTCGCTGTAAAGCGTGAAGCCGAAGCCCCCCTCACATGAAGAGAAACATGAGGAAAAAGAATAGATTAAAAAAGGAGGAAGATGGGGAGGAGGTGGGTGTGTGGTTGTTCAACTAGCAGGTAGAGAGGAAGTGACGGTTTAAATAGGGAAGGAAGTGGGAGGCGTGAGGGCGTGGATCAACTCCCAAAACTAAGCTATAATACATAGCATCCACCTGTTTTAAGTTATGTTTCAGTGGGTTTTTTTTATAAATAAAGGTTTGATAATATCTCAGTAAAACTCAAAAAAGAAAATCCGCCAAGCCCCATTCGTTAATATAACATCCTAAAAATCAAAAGAGAATATATAATTATTTACAAGCCATCTCAAAAAACATGCAAGATTAAATTCATCATTCATCCCACTTGGTGACATGGTATCCAAAATAAGAATCCAAAAAGCTTACCTTTTTAAAATCTTATTATTATTATTAACATCTCAGCCTCTTCTATTGAGTATAACTGTTCCAATGCCAACACATCTAAAGTCTTGAAAATAACGATTTAACTCTATAACATGTTTAGCTACTGGTGAATTTGGATGACGGAGGCACTGTTAAACTTTAGTAAGAGTGCAACGTGAAGGTTAATTTTTGTATAACAAATAAATTAACAGAGGATTTTAAGTGGCAGCAGCAGAAAAACAATCGACTGCTCCCCCCTCTTCTGACAGGACTCAGAAAACTGCTCGAGAGAGAGAGAGAGAGCTGGTGATTTAAAATTTACACTCTATTCACTAAAATTAAACAAAATAAAATATTCAGGATGACTTATTATGCTTAGTATCAGGTTACTACCCTTTCACAAACTGGCTGTTTTTTTAGCTAAATAAAACACTGTACAAGGCAAGGATAGTAACCTTAGCTGAGCTAACTTAGCTTTAGCATTGGTTTGTTTATTAAAAGTCTGGCTTTCTGTGAGTGAATTTCATTTACATGTGACTTGGGTAGCACTGCTGAGGTACATTTATGATTACAATAGCAGTTGTGAGGTATCTTTATAGCTGATATACAGTAGCACTGCTAATGTAAATTCATGAATAGAATTCCACTGCTGAGTTTGGTTGTGCTTTGTTGGTGTGTCTGCTGGGATATTAAACATGTTATGATATAATATCTTTTTTTTCAAGTTTGTAGTTTTGTATTTGCCTTTTCTTTAAAAAGAAGACAAACTACATTTTGGCTAAATGTATGGAAAACCTGTGAAACAGCCGTGTTCAGTATTTGGTTTTATTTTGTTCGGTTTTGGTTTTGGCTATAAATGGCTACGAATGTTTTTTTCAGTGCATCTCTTTCATGTTTTTCATTTTGTTCATTCATTTTAATCTTCAAATTACATCAATTGTAGTAATAAAAATGGTTCTTTAGCCAATGAAGACGTAAATAAACTCCAGACATCCATTCAAATGTTGTTCCAGTCCAATTTTCTAAAAGCCTGTACATGGAGAATTTCAACCTCTGCCTGACATTCTACATTTCAGAATATCCATTTCTCAGACTGTGTGATCAAACAGGCGCTCATGATACCGCCCAAACTAATACCCATCATGCCACTGGGGAAGACTTCTAATGAGCGGGCTGGAAGAGGAAGCGTTTCCTGCGGCTGGGCGTTGGGCAGGATTTCTCATCCTTTACTCACTCCAAAGAGCTGCAGTCACACGCATCCGTCATGCTATCTGCTGGGGCTATTACCATGCTTTTCATCTAAACGTTGCACAAACGACGGCTCGGCTTGTTTATTATGTGCGTTGGGCGCGTGAGCAGATTAAAATCCTCGCCTTTCCGCGTGAAGGCTGCCGTAGTGGAGCGTTCGACTTAAGGCTCTGTTATTTTTCGCCTCTGCTGTGATTTTTTTTGACTGAGCTTAAGAGAATTCCTCTTCTATGTGCTCGGAGTGGGCGTGATTGAAGCTAAAGCAGGTTGAGTTCACGCTCTGTAGATTCTGACTATATTTAGCAGTTTGATGTGTGCTGTGTCTGTTAGCTTTGATGGTATTTGAGGGAGTTATTGTAACCACTTCTTTTAAAGCTTTAGCGCTGTTGTTAGACAGATGCTTTGATTTAAATTTGACTCGTTAAAGCTCTTGGTTTTATTCCACTTATCATATCTTCCTCAGTCCTGGACTGAAGTTGGACACTGTGCCCAAAAGTTTTTAGATATTTCTTCTTATTAGTTAACACAGCTTATTTAAAGCCCCACTAGGTAGGATTGAGATTTTGTGCTCGTGGGCTCCCCCTTCAGTTGTAGAGTGTAATAAATGTTTCAGCCCGATTAGTTTTTCTTTCTCGTTTTCTGGCTTTCACAGACATATTCGGTCTCTTTCCAGCTTTTCTGCCAGAGTGTCTGTATGTTAGTTTGTAAAGAATGAACCAGTAGTCCTTGTAGAACTGTTAGAACCAAAACTCTTGGTATGAGCTGGATACAATTAAATCCTTACAGCAATGCTTCATCTAAAGCTTTTCCAGATACGTAGAAGCTGTTATCTGAGTGCAAACATCCACATTTACATTTTTTAATGCATTTTTGTCTTATAAAATGACTCATTTCTACATTTAGAGAAAACTCTATTGGCAACCTCTAGTGGTGACCTCTGGTGGTGACCTCTAATCTTTTTTAATAAACTACATGTGGACTTTAAAAGTTCTCAGTGCCTAGTTCTAAATGCCAGGGTCCTTGGGATTCTACCGATAAAGTTTGGATCTACTTTGATCTTTTTAATGGTGTAAAAATTGGAATTTCTTTAAATGGGCAATGCTATGCCCCTATTGCTAGCACTGTCAGTCTGTTGGGAGCATCGGATAAACGTGAAATGGAAGTTCGCTATTCGCCAGAATTTGTACTCTTTATCATGGTACACTACACCACAAGCTGAATTCACACCAGATTTCTCCTTTAATAAACAGCAGGGTTTTGTCGAACAATCCCTGCGTTTCCAAAGCCTAGGCTGCAGCTGAGTCAGGACAGGTTCTCAGTAGGATTATCCTGTAAAGATTACTTCTTGGCAGCAATTTCATTAAACATATATACGTTTTTTGCCCAGTTTTGTTTTTTTTTCCTTTTGCATTTTTAGGTGAAGAGAATAGTGGGCAATGAAATACACATCAGTTGCGTTCTCTATTTTTTTTCTCCAAAATTCATCTGCATTTCTTGGCTGTGTATTAAAGAGCCTTTACTCTTCTATAACTTATTTAGGTTTATTGATATTTTCTTACATCCCTACTACTACTAAGGACCTGTCTTACCTTGACTGCAGCCTAGACTTTGGGACACAGGTACTGTCTCTCTCTGTTTTTTTTTTTCATTCATTTATCAAGTACATGACAGTTGATTGGTTGTTTTTGTGTTTGTAAATACATTTAGCTCAACACTGCCACCAGTGGACAGGTGGAACAATTGAGACCTTCCAACAGGAAAACATATTCCATTTCTCCTTTTTCTGAAGAAATCAGTTATTTTCTTTACTATTGTAAAATATAAAATAAAACATACAATGTATTTTAATGTTACATATTTTTAATTTAATTTTAAAGAATAACTTTGTTCATTTAAACAGAAGAAATGCTTGATATATTGTTGTCTGTTGAAATTGCTTAATTGACCTATAAGTTTCTACACACTAAGAAAAGTAAGTACAGATTTGTACTTAAAAGGGTACAAAGCTTGTCGCTGGGGCTGTACCTTATATTGAGGTACAAAAAAGTACCTTTTAGTGAAAGTCCTTTTTTGTACCCATGGTTTTTGTGCCAGTAAAGATTATACAAATTATAAACATTATCATCAACTGAATATGGCTCAAAAACTTGATGATCCAAATTGTCTGGCTTTCAAATAAAAAATGTGCAATAAAAATATATATATTGTTTATTAGTTCAGTGATACAGAATACTGATTGTACCTTTTGTCTGGTTAAATGGTACAAATCTGTACTTATTGCTGTTAGAAATTACTTTGTATTCAGAGGGAACAAATCTGACCCTGTAAAGACCAATATTGTACCTTTGAGGGTACAATTATGAAGAGTGTACCTTTGAGTACAAAAAAGTACTTCTATCGTACCTCTGTTTTTTAGAGTGTATGTCATCACTGATTCTGATAGTGTTCATCACATCATCTTAACAGGTTACAAGACAGAGTGAGAGTGAGAGAGAGAGATAAAGGAGTAGAGACAGAGAGAATGGCAGTGGGATGATGGGAGAAAGAGAAAGAGAAGGTAAAGAGAGATTGATTTGTGTAGACGGGCCTCACTGAGAGGGCCCTCTCTGAAGGCACTCCCCTGGCACTGTGCTCCCTCAGTCTCTATCTCCAAAGAGACAGCACGCTCTTAGCAGCGTGAAATCAAAGCTCCCCCTCTCTTTCTTTTCTCAGGGCCCTGATCCCTCAGCTATTCAGTTTTTCCCTCACACACTGCCTCGCTCACTTTGCCCTCTCTAACTCCTGATCTCTCTCTCTCTCTCTATCTTTCTTTCTCTCCCCTGCTCTCCTCTCGTATTCACTTTCTCCTTCACACTCTCCATGACTTCTGTCTTTTTACTCTCTTCTCCCACCCTCACCCATCACACCGATAATTAAGGACATGCCGTACCTCGTCTCATTACTGCGTGTGATGTATTTCCAGAGCCTTCATAGATGTTTTCTGAGACTTCACACATCTCCCATATATTCACACCTGTATATTCACACCTCTAACTTTAGTCATTATCACATTTCTCTCTCTCTCTCTATCTCTCTCTCTTCTATTTTTCTCTCCTTTTCCCTTCTATTTTCTTGTTCGCAGTTTTTTTGTGCCTCTCTCATTCAACTGACATTTTCTAGTTTATTTTTTCCATTTTTTTCCTGCCTCCATCTAAAAATACTTTCATCCCCTTTTTTCATATTGTCAGTCTTTCTGATTCACTCTCAGTCAGCCTCAGCCGTTTCATTTTTTGTGACTTCTGTGTGCACTAGCCCAATCATATGTACAGTATTTTATACAGTATTTTGCAAAAGTCTGGCTATTTTGTCATTGTTTTATTTTTAAATGAAGAAATAAATGAAGCAAACCAAATGTGCTTTGCAAAAATAAATCTGCTTTCCAAAGCCTAGACTGCAGGTAAAGTGGTCTGTATTTCTCAACCAATATGGCAAAGTCCAAAATTAAGGACCCCTTTGTATACAGCCTATAAACGCAACCTGCATTTAATCCTCTACAAATCCTCTACTGGCTACAACTCCCAGAATCCACCTTTCGTAGGAGGACTCAGGCACAGGACTACCTCTAATCACAAACAGCTTACAGATTCATCATCACAGGAATTCTAATCAGCTTCAGCTGTATACTGTATGTCCATTATATGTACCTCCTCAATTTGTGTCACACTTTGCAAAGTATTGCCAACTCTCCATAGTTGCTTTTGCCACAGATCTTTGTATGTTTGTTGTTATTTTTTTTAACTATTCTTTGTCATTTTGGTTTGTTTGCTTATCTGGCTTTTGATTCTGTTCCTGTTTGTAGTTTATGCCTCTGAGTTGCCTATGTCTGTTCTGTTAGCTCTCATTTATTTAACTTTTTCCAACTTTTTACCAGTGCCTTACATGTTACAGTTTAAAATGCTTTTTTTCATGTATTCATAAATTCATTTCCTCGTAAATTGCAATTGTATAACTGATTGATCAAATGTAAATAAATCTAATTAATTGTACATGTGACGACAGGGAGCAGACGGGAGGTGGACGTAAGAGTGGGTAAGACTAACTTTAATAAATAACAAAGGAATAAACAAACAAACAGGGGATTAACAAGAAAATATATGAACATAAACAAACAGGGTAACAAACAAAGAGCTAAGCTAAACAGATAATAACTAACAGGGCTAGGGATATATACAAGGGAGAAATAAACTAGAGAAACAAAAACTAAAATAAACAAGAGAATAAACAGGGAATATAAACTTAACACGCAACGAAGAGATAAACTAGCAAAAATGTGGCATTAACAATGGCAAACGAGGCAAGACAGACAACAAGGAAAGGTGCAGAGACCGACAGATAAACATAGACAAAAGTGTACTATATATACTAACATGAAACAATGAACACCTGGGGAGACAGGTAAAGAGGGGCAGAGCTACAAATTACAGACATGTGGTGGAAAATAACTGGGAAAACACACTGGGAAACACAGAAAACACAGGGAAACAGAGTAGGGCGTGACAGTACATAACATGAGCTTATTACTGTATTAGCTTGCTACCTAGCACGCAATTTATAAATCATTATAAATTCATTTATTCACTTTATTTTATTAAAATCATTAATTATAAAGAAGTTATTCTTAATATCGCACCTTTCAAGAAACCCAAGGATGCATTATGAGGATGCAGATCTCTCTTTTGTCTGATTTCACTAATGTTTCATTTCTGTGACTAATAGTATTCTAAGAAGCAGTCTGTTTACATGACTGTCCTACCAAGGACCTGCCTTATCTTGGCTGCAGCCTAGGCTTTGGAATGCAACGTTAATCTTAACCTGAATTAGCAGATCAGGCTTAAGGGACACCACCAATTATAACAAGGATCTAAAATATATAATATATATTTAAATATATACTCTGTAACCTTATACATATAAGCATTATATAAAACTGAAAACGGTCAATGACCACAAGTCTGAGAAATGTTATTGAGAGCTAATAATTTTTAGCTTGTTGTTAACAATGTGGAATGTTATTTTTTTTTTAAAGTTCAGTTAAACTCTGGAGGTCAAAATGAGTTCAAGACCAAAAACAGATCTCTCAGAGAGAGACTGGCTGTAGTCTGGTAAGACCTCAGAAACCTCCATATGACTGCCAAGATCTTGCATTAAAGTTCTGCCAAAGCAAAAGGGTGGTGCACCTTTCCACTCTGCAGTGTTGCACAAACATATTCTTAGTGGACGAGTGAAAACCTTACCTGTGATCTTATGTGGTGCTCCAAGAGTGCATCGACTACCCATCCAGGAGGTCACAAAATAACCCAGAGCAACATCTAAAAAACTGCAGGCCTCACTTTACTCAGCTAAGGTCAGTGTTCAGGATTCAATAATAAGAAAGAGACTTGAAAAATATGTCATCCATGGAAGAGTTTCAAGGCGAAAACCACTTCTGACTGAAATGAACACAAAAGCCCATCTCACACATGGCAAAATAAACTTGATGACCTTTGGGATAACCTTTGGGAAAGAATTCTATGGGCTAAGAAGTCTTAAGTGAAACTTTCTGGAAGGTCTGCATCCAGTTACATCTGGCGTATAATTAACACAGCAATTCAGAAAAAAAACTCATACAGACAGTCAAACATGGTGGTGAATGAATGAAGTTCAACTTATATAGTGCCTTTCTGAAAACCCAAGGTCGCTTTACAATTTACACGTATTCCACACAACCATTCATTCTCAGAAATCATCCACACACCAGTGAGAAGCGGCAGCCAATAGCGCACAGCATACTCTCAACCAGAAACGACACCACACACTTACACATATACACCAGATCAATTTAGAATGTTATTTTTTTCTGGCCAATTTAGAGTCTTCAATTTCTAAGCTCTGCTTAAGCACAAACATAATCTACATTATCTGCATTATAAGGTTGGATCCTTACCTGGTAGAGCCTATGAAATTGTGTGAGGTATGGTACAGAACGTACAGAAGATTTGTGGAGACGTAAAGAAGTCAAAATTAAACTTTTTGGCCAAAGTCAGCAAAGTTAAGCTTGAAGAAAAAACTGTGCATGTTATGCAAAGGATTTTTGGGGTTGTATTGCTGCCAGTAGCATTGGTAATATTGTTAGACCTGACAGAAAAAAATAGATTCCCAGAAATACCAGCAAATCCTGGGTGAAAATGTTAACAAAAGCTTTTGGAATGTCTCTTAAAATTTCCTGGCCTAAACATGGAAGGAAGTGTGCAGATAGCACCTAAACACGTTGTGCATGCAATACAATACAAGAATATCTCAGAACTAGAGGCCTAAAAACGTGTGAATAATTCCAACTACAAGACGTGACAGACTTCTGTCTGCAACAAAATGTGTTTGCAAGCTGAGATTTCTGCCGAAGAAGGTGTTTCTGTAAGGTGTCCAAACATTTGCTGAAGCCACGTGGATTAATTAGTTCCTGTACGCTGTAAAAGACTGAAAATATTGTGTTTAACATTTGATTAGCTACAAAAACTGTGCTTCTACTTGTTTGTAAAAAAAAAAAAAAAAAGCCAAATTAGCCAATGAGTGTGTTTACTGCAAGATGAAATGATGTCAATCATAGACTGTATATAGCTGGACAGAGCATCGTCTCTCAAAAGTGAAGCCACCACAGGTCGGGCGCCCCCTGCTGTTCTGTTGCAGAAAGCTGCGTAACCCCACCCATCCTCATAGGTTTTAATGGCAAAACAGACAACTTTCAATAAAAAAAATCTAGTTTTTTCTAACATACTGTAATTCTACCTCCTGTATTTAAATGAAACAGCTAGTGTAGCCTCTGCTTATATTGTCACATTTTTTAGATTCCCACAGAATTCGTTTTTAAAATGTTATTCAGCTCTATTCAAAAAAGGTGTGGTTGTTGTAAAAGGGCTGGTTATGGGCGGTGTAACGCTGGGAAGAGACAGGAGGCGGATTTAAAGCGGGTAAGACCAAGACTTTAATAAATAACAAATAAACAAGTAAACAAATAAGGGAATAACAGATATAAGTTATATGTACACAAACAAACAAAGAAAACTAACAAAGAGCTAAGCTAAACAGATAAGTGGCTAAACTAAACAGATAATAACAAAACAGGGCTAGGGATATATATACAAAGGATAAATACGAAAATATATACAAAATAAACAAAGAAACGAACAGGAAATAAACGTGACTAGAAATAACGTGAATGACAATAAACAAGAGCGAGTAAATAAGAAACGTAGAGAAAGCAATAACGTGACGTGACAAAAGAACAGGGGAAGGTGCAAAGACCGACCGCAAACGTAGACTAACAAGTACTATTTATACTAAACATGAAACAATGGACACCTGGGGAAACAGGTAACGAAGGGCGGAGCTACAAATTACACACACGTGATGGAAAAGTACTAGAGATACACACTAGGAAACGGGGAAAACACAGGAAAACATAGCGAGGGCGTAACAGAAGCCCCTCCCTAAACGCGCAGCTCCCGAGGCGCGTAAGAACGAACCCCGGGGGCCGGCGGTGGGGAGAGGCCAGGAAACACAAGAGACGAGACCGGGGACTTGACTTGAGACAAAACAGGAGATGGGACAGAAGACTTGACAAAGAAAGGAGACGGAACAGGGGACGTGACTGGAGACTGGACATTGGGCATTAGACTGTACACTGGACGAGACACGAGACTGGACGGGGAACTGGACAGGGGACGATGACTGGACGTGAGACATGACAGGTGACTGGACAGGACTAGACATGGGAACGGGAACAAAAACATTGACAGGAACAGACACGAAAACGGTGACAGGAACAGGCACAGAAAAACCAGACAAGACAGGAACAGGAACATAGACAGACACGGGGACCAGAACAGGAAGTGACATGGGGACCAGAACCACTTGGGGATGCCCAGGACTGGCTAAAGTCTGTGGGGTAGTCCATGGAGCCAGCCTGGGCAAAGTTCTTGGGCTGGAGTCCGGGGGCCTTGGGGCAGACCTGGGCACACGGGGCTTGGGGCGAAACTTAGTCCTGGGTGCCGGGATAGGCGTGGGTGTGGTGACGGGCCTCGCTGGCGACGCGACGGCTTGGGCAGCAGAAGCTGGAGGCGCGGCGACTCGGGCAGCAGGAGCTGGCGGTGCGGCGACTCGGGCAGCAGGAGCAGGCGGTGCGGCATCTCGGGCAGCAGGAGCTGGCGGTGCGGCGTCTCGGGCAGCAGGAACTGACGGCGCGGCGACTAGAGCAGCTGGGGCTGGCGGCGTGACGACGAGCATCGCTGGCGTCGGCGCTGGAGCGGTAGGCACCGCTGGCCTAGGAGCATGGACGGTGGGCACTGCTGGCATCGGCACATGGGCAGTGGACACCGCTGGCACAGGAACATGGACGGTGGGCACCGCTGGCATCGGCACATGGGCGGTGGGCACCGCTGGCACAGGAACATGGACGGTGTCTGGCACCGCTGGCATCGTAGCAGGAGCGGTGGGCATCGCTGGCATCGTAGCAGGAGCGGTGGGCACCGCTGGCATCATAGCATGGGCGGTGGGCACCGCTGGCACAGGAACATAGGCGGAGGGCACCGCTGGCACTGGAACATTGGCGGTGGGCACCGCTGGCACAGGAACATTGGCGGTGGACACCGCTGGCACAGGAACATGGACGGTGGGCACCGCTGGCATCGGCACATGGGCGGTGGGCACCGCTGGCACAGGAACATGGACGGTGTCTGGCACCGCTGGCATCGTAGCAGGAGCGGTGGGCACCGCTGGCATCGTAGCATGGACGGTGGGCACCGCTGGCACAGGAACATGGACGGTGTCGGGCACCGCTGGCATCGTAGCAGGAGCGGTGGGCACCGCTGGCACAGGAACATTGGCGGTGGGCACCGCTGGCACAGGAACATTGGCGGTGGGCACCGCTGGCACAGGAACATTGGCGTTGGGCACCGCTGGCACAGGAACATAGGCGGTGGGCACAGCTGGCACTGGAACATTGGCGGTGGCGGGCACCGCTGACACAGGAACACTCACGTAAACAGACTTGGACCCTTGGGCAGTAGGTGTCTGCGTGGAGACTCGGGCTGCTGGAGAGAGCACGGAGACTTGGCTTGAAATCACAGCAGCGTATTCAGGTTCCGGGGCGGCAGGAGCAGTAGAGTGTCGCGCCGTAGCCATGGAAACCTTGGAGCGGAGATCCGCTGCCGCCCTCGGAGCCTCGAAAACCCGGACTGGAGCTGCTGGTTCGCCGGAAGAGTCCAGCGCATCGGAGCGCGGCTGGGCGGCCGCCGAGGAGGCTGGATCTGCCGCCGTAGGAGAAGCAGGTGCCGCTGCACCCGGAGAGGAGAGCGCCGTAGCAGCCAGAGAAACATGAGCCGTGGAGAAGCTTGGAGCTGCAGCCGCCGGAGATGCTAGCTGAGTTAGCCGCATAGCCTTGGAGAAGCCTGGAGCTGCAGCCGCCGGAGATGCTAGCTGGTTCTCGTCGGACAGTACAACTCGTCCTCCGAACTGGACGCGGCTGCGAGGAGGTCCACGTAATCCCAGAAATAGTCCTCACAGCCCGCGTTTCTGCCCGCCTTGCCTACCTCGCGGTTCGGAGCGAGGCCGATGGCCCCAACCGTTAGCCCCCCCAAGAAAATCCTCCGGATCTTGGGACCTCTTAGAGCGCCGTGACCGAGGCCTTCTTCGGCCTCGAGGCCTCGGGTTATCCTGCGCCGAGGTCCCAAAGGGAGCGTGACGGATGGCCAGCTTGCATCCAGCCCAAGGGTGACCCGCAAAATCCATATGGTCGGTCTTTATGTGACGCTGGGAAGAGACGGGAGGCGGATTTAAAGCGGGTAAGACCAAGACTTTAATAAATAACAAATAAACAAGTAAACAAATAAGGGAATAACAGATATAAGTTATATGTACACAAACAAACAAAGAAAACCAACAAAGAGCTAAGCTAAACAGATAAGTGGCTAAACTAAACAGATAATAACAAAACAGGGCTAGGGATATATATACAAAGGATAAATACGAAAATATATACAAAATAAACAAAGAAACGAACAGGGAATAAACGTGACTAGAAATAACGTGAATGACAATAAACAAGAGCGAGTAAATAAGAAACGTAGAGAAAGCAATAACGTGACGTGACAAAACAACAGGGGAAGGTGCAAAGACCGACCGCAAACGTAGACTAACAAGTACTATTTATACTAAACATGAAACAATGAACACCTGGGGAAACAGGTAACGAGGGGCGGAGCTACAAATTACACACACGTGATGGAAAAGTACTAGAGAAACACACTAGGAAACGGGGAAAACACAGGAAAACATAGCGAGGGCGTAACAGGCGGGACCAATAACAGACCGCCAGCTCCGCTCCGCCCCGCAGTCTGTGAACGCGAAGCAGCCCTCAGGGGCGGGGTTATTTAAATGAGTAGGCTGTCTTTCCACAGGTCTTCTCCCTCCTCTGGTCTCTACTGCACAGACTCGGGTATCAGGATCGCCAACATGACGGAAGATTTTGGCTTCATTTTCATTGAACAAATGGGAACGACGACACAGCTTCCATCTTTTTTTACAGTCTCTGATGTCAATCAATACAATTCTGTAGTTTATCAAGATTTTTTTCTTAAGATTAAAGTCTTTGTTAATGTATATTTAAATGCAATATTGTAATAATCATATGTAATAAATACAATAATCAATATTAGATGCAGTGGATGTGAAATGTAATTATATGTTGTACAAATTGTATGGGGGGGGGGGGGGGGGTCTGAGCGGTTGCCATTTAGTTCTGAGGATCGCCACCAGCAGCTCCTAGAGAATAGAAACCAGACATCTGAGAAATCATAATGTGAAGTTATTAATATAACTTAATTTTGGGAGATTGATCCATGCCCTTACTCCTCCCACTCTCCGCCTTTTATAAACCCTCTCTATCTCTCCACCTGCGTGTCAAACATCTTCCTCTTTCTTTCCTTCTCCCTTTTCTTTTTCCATATCTCTTCTCGTGTGGGAGGTAAATTTGTGTTGGGTAATTGACCTCCAATATTGGAGAGAAAATAGGGATACAATTTGAAAAAAAAAAAAAAAAAAAACAGCAATTGTATTTAATGTGTAAGAACTCAACAGTAGCAGTGCCATGCTTACATAAAAAAAATCCTAAAGCATGTCCAGGTTGTGTAAAAAGAGTGAATTGTGGAAAGCATTTGCGGCTAAATTAATTAATCACATGCATTAACCCTTTCAGACATTAAATATTTTGAGTGATTAGTGTTTTTTTTTCTGCAATGATTTTAAAAACAAGATTTAGTGAAGTAATAAAATGATCAAAAAATAAATTGTAATTTGTATTCGATTTTTTTTTGTTTTGTTTCACAATCATTACTACGTGGTGAAATATACTCTGGTAAAATATAACATTACACGGTGCCTTGCAGTGGACAGGGCTGAACTGCTGTTTGATTGGCTGATAAATGTATATTCTAAAAGACAGCAGGTCTTACTCTGAGTTATGTAAAAAAATATGCAATAAAGAAAAAAACACTGAAAGATGTCCACTGCAATGTACTCAGGGTCTGAAAGGGTTAACATTAATGTTAATGCTATCATTTATTTTTTTATTTATTTGCTTGTGAAAAGTGAATAGAGAGACATCATCTCAGAGGGGTCTTTAAATCCCAACGTCAGGCCAGCGTCCCCTGAGACACCACATGCCAGTGAAGGAAAACACAAAAACAAAAACTCTGCAAAAATGGCGCAACATGAAGAAATAGAATCCTTTCATTAAGCAGAAGCCAGCAGAGGTTCAGTGAAGGACAGGCTTTATATTAACATACTCCTGCATTCCACATGCCATATGGTTAAAATAGGATGTAAATAGACTGTAGTAAATAAAGAATCACACTCTCTGTATGTATTTGCTTACATTTGCATCTCATTTTAATACTTCAGACTGAATTCTCTGCCAGGCATTTTTAGATGCAAATGTAGCTTCCAGCCAGTGTGACCAGGCGTAAAAAAAAAAGTGACTGGTTGTATCTTTTTTGGAGTGGCTGTCTCCAAAAGTTCATGACACTTTTATGACCTTGTACTTGAGAACATTCTTAAAATGACAATCATTTTCCGAAACCTTTGTAATCTAACATAAACATTTAAATGATTCATAAATATTACGCCTGATGCTTAGCTCTACCTGCGATTTGCTGTGATCTCCAGACTACACTACCCAGGATGCATCACACACTGACATTACACACAATCTAATCACAGGACACAACATGTGAAACAACCAGGAAGCAGATCACCTAAGTACTAGCCACACGGTTTAGCTCTATAAAAGGGGCTCACTTGCTCTTAGACTTTACTAATTATTGAGAGTACTATTCTCAGTGTTCTCAAGTCTCACGCTTTGAGCGTGTGACACACGCAACTCAGCAAGTTCACACGCTCACACGCCACACATGGTATTTCTCACGCTTGCCAATCCATCGGCTGTATATCATAATGTACTCTCGTTGAGCCAAACAGAATATTGATCGCTCTGTTGTTAGGCAGACCTAGTCAAAGAGGGTGGAGTTTCGGCCAGAGTGTCGGCCCCCCGTTTAACAACTGAAGATCTGCGTGCATTCATGCATAGTATTAACAACAGCAAAAAAACGATGAAAGGCCATTTATTTGTCTTAAAAAATAAAAACTAATATGCTGCAGCAGCACCTTTATATATGTAGAATCTCAAATATCCCTAAAAATCTATTTATATTTTTTCTCCAAGTGGTCTAGAAAACTAAGGTGCTGTCACCACGATCTGAGAATCCCGGATTCCCGGGTGAAGATTAGCAAATGCCTCTTCTGATACATGTGAAGTCAACCACCGCATCTTTTCTAACTGCTGCTGATGCAGCATTGCTGAGTAGCATCACAGCGTGCTCGGAGGAAAGTGCAGCGACTCGGTTCCAATACATCAGCTCACAGATGCCTTGTACTGAGTGACATCACCCTTTGGAGTGATGTGAGGAGAGAGCGCCATCTACCCACTCAGAGAGAGCATAGCCAATTGTGCTCTCTCAGGGCTCCAGTAGCCGATGGCAAGCTACATAAACAGGATTCGAACCGGCGATCTTCTGATCATAGTAGTATGCTCCTGATGTCTTTTTGGTACACAGTTGCACTTAATGTAAAAAAATAATGTACCTTTTATTAAAGCAGTGTAATGTGAGATATTTTTTTGCTCCTGGGCTCCCCCTACAATTAAGTAGAGTAATTCACATTTACATACCAATGTTGAAAATACAAATAATTTCCCAGTTTTGTACAACACAATAATTCCATAATGCATAACATGGTGTACCCTAATCTTAATAGTGCATGATTGACAGTTTAGTTTATAAAAATATTAACATGACCTGTTTTGTAGTAACAAGAAGAGCTGAATCATTACTATGCTTCTACGTATTTTGCTACTGCACATATTTTTGTAACATATTTTTCTAGTGATTGTTCCAGATGTGTGTAGCTTCACATCAATCACATTGTTTTGTACGATAATGGTGTCCATTCTAACCATACAAAACCCTCAGTTTTTGAGTATGCATCATAGATATCTTAATCTGAATATACCATATTTTTTAATCATAAGGCGCACCTAAAATTCTTTAATTTTTCTGATTAAAAATCAACAGTGCACCTTATAATCCGGTGTGCCTTATGTATGAATTCTACCAGTCAGGTGTTGCAGAGCAGTGAAGCCACTCTGCTGAAGTGCAGCGTTATATGTATTAACTTTAGCCGCCTTATTGTCCGAAAAATACAGTACCTAACTTTGACACTTTTATTTTGATTACATACACAATACTCAAAAAGAAGTTATGTATTATGTATTAGAACTGGCATCAGAACTAAAAGAACGAGGGCTAAGGTGGTAGAGTAATATTACAAGATTTTACACAAATGATTTTATTTACTCAGTAGCCGGTGTGAGTAGCAGTGATAGAGATGCTATTCTCCCTGTGACAGTCAGTGGATCATCAAAATGATTTTGATGCTGTTTTATAAGGTATTAAGGTTATATTTTACTGGATACTCTGGGTTATGGATCTCTTCTTTGGGGAAATAAAATTGATCTGACTCTGAAAGGTACTCGGGTTGCTGTTTTTCTTACATTATTAATTCTCTGCAGCATTCTCTGTAGACTTTTTCTTACAACTCCTTTAAACACTCCCCCACACACACAGACTGCCTACAGACTGAGACAGGCAACCAGCAGTTAGAGTGGCATCGGGGGAACTTTGACATGACTTGTAGAAGTGTGTGCATTACACAGTTTGTGCCTTATCACCTTGCAAGCATTTAAACTTGCCCTGTCAGAGGTTAGCAAGGCAAATCCAGACACAGTCTACTTGTTCAAAGCTGTGTGCATGCATGTGTATCTATGTGTGTGTGTGTGTTTGTGTGAAAGTGTGTGCTAAGCCTGTGTACAGTCCTTCATTGAGGTTTCTCTCAGGGCACGATTGGGTGGATAAGAACCTAATCTTCCATGAAGCTGCAGGGATAGTGAAGGACGCCAGCATGACGATCCACATCAAAGAGCCACCGAACCACCACACTTTTTTTCTCACTGACATTCAGATCATACTGATACATTCTCTTCCCCTTTTCCCTTCTTTCTATCTGTCCTTTTGTGCCTGAAAATGCGATGCAAATATACAGCTCTGGGGAAAAATGAAGAGACCACTTCAGTTTCTGAGTCAGTTTCTCTGATTTTGCTATTTATAGGTTTATGTTTGAGTAAAATGAACATTGCTGTTTTATTCTATAAACTACAGACAGCATTTATCCCAAATTCCAAACAAAAATATTGTAATTTAGAGCATTTATTTGCAGAAAATGAGAAATGGCTGAAATACCAAATAATGCATTGAAAACAAGGCATGTTCTCCTAGCTCCACCAGTCTTTCTCTTGGTTATATTCTAGAGGTTTTTAATTTGGTTAAATCAAAGAAACCCATCGTTTTTAAGTGATCTCTTATTTTTTTTTTCAGAGCTGTAAAATATTAAGTATATACATTTAGCATTTTATTTTGACATTTGCGTAGTTTGCAAATGTAACAGTATGTAAATCACTTGGCCTTGGCTATAGAAATAACCCAGTAAAGTACACTGCTACAGTAAAATGATTCACTTCTGAGCAAAGAGACAAGTTTCCAAAACAATTAATTTATTTTCCACACAAAATAGAAATCTTATTCACATTTATTTTTACTTTCATTAAAACATTGGTACCAAATCAAGAATATAGTTATTCAATTAAAACAGTGCTCTTTATGCAACTGAACACCACTGCTTAAATCCACACATCCAAGGGGCCTGGAGATAAACAGGTAGACAAGAGAGAAAGGGAAATTTAACACCCAAAAATCTGATTAGTCACACGTGTTTATAAATACCAACAAAAGATCTCACAGCTTAAAACCTCACACTTTAAAAAGTGACAAAAGTATTTCCCCTAATTGTTACTCTTAGGTCCAACCAGGCTTCCAAGAACCACTAGCAAAAGTGTTATGATGGCAGTGACTTAATACAGCCCATAAAGTCTCTAGTTTAGTCTACTGAGCGAAACATTATACAAAATAATATTAATCAAAAGAAACAAATAAAACAGAAAAAAACAAACAAACCAATATACTCAAAAATAAACCAAAACGATCTCAAAACAAATCAAAATAAAACAGAATAATTACAAAACAGCAGCTAGCTAGAGGTCAGTCCTTAAAACCCGAATGGTTGGGCCTACCGTACATAAAATCAAGGCAATAGTCAGGAACTGATCCTTAAAAACATGAACAGCATTGGCTTCAAACAGGAGCTTCCAGCAGCAGCTAGAGGGGCAAATCAGAAATGGAGAGCAAGGGCGCATGTGTTGTCTGCTTTAAGGAGGCCAAAGGGGCTAATTAACAGGGCCTAAACCAATCAGAGCATGGAGGAAACCATTTTGCTAATTAGCCACTACCTGAAGGGGGGAAAACAGCAACAATAAGCCTAACCAGGAAGAGACAAAATGGCCGCTCCAGGAAGTGGAACACAGCAAAAAGCAAAATAAAGGTCCATGCCATCACAATCTACCTCCTAATTTTTGTATCGTCGCCCCGACGATAAACCCACTACACCCAAGGTCTAAACATAACCCCTTGATCAACAGGCAACTGGGAAAGCAAAATAAAGGTCCATGCCATCACACAAAGAAACAGCAATGAAGGCTAAATGCATACACTATGTGCTGATTTCTGCAGACACTAATTAAGCCTAGTCTTGGACCAAACTGACATACCCTTGGTGAATCACTTAGATTTAATTTGTAGACATATTTTGTAATTAGTGTACAAGTTCATTTTTTGTAAGGTCTTTTGATTGCACAATCACTGCTTGTATTATATCACAGAAAAGCATTGCCAGAGAACAGGACGCTTAAGTGAAACAGCACATCAGCATTAGTCACATAAGGTCACCAGCATTGGGCTGTGGACATCATTGGCCAGAATTCTTTGGTACGCTATCACTATGGCTAAATTGCTGGATGCAACATGCAATTAGGATATTCTCAGTATATTCACACTGCATTAAAAAATTATATACTCAGAATACATTTAGAAATCTTCTTGATAAATAACTCTTTTTGTATTTTACTCAGTTCTTATTGCTACCTGCTGTTTCTGGTTGGTTCATCCTCTCCATCTAATTATTCTGTTATGTGTGATAGTCTAATTTCTGCAGTTGATAATAAATTATTGGTAGGATTTATTAAAATATTGATAGTTTTTCTTTCAAAGATTGTATGGTTTGAATGATTTTGAGTATATTCTGTCACATCCCAAACCTAATTGTGAAGCAATGGAACTGTGTGCTCTGTAATGAAGGAGCTCCAGAGGTTTGTTGGAGTTGGAGTGTTGGAGTGTTTGTCTGTGATCTAAACCTCTATTCAGATTCTGACCTCATTAAAGCTCTTGTGGTTGAATGCCATCAAATCCTCATCAGAGAAGTATTTCAAGATCAAGTCTAAAGTATGGCATCAAGGCAATGCCAAAAGGCAGGGGCGCAAAAATAAAAGGTTTTAACATATTGTGTGTGTGTAAATTTACTTCTCGCGAGCGCAAATGTGAAAATCACAAGCAAAAAAGATAATTGTGTGTGAGCTGAACAAAATATCAATCTTAAGCTTCATTTTTCTCCTTCTCAGTGTTTTTTTCCTCTCAAATTCACAGTTGTCCTCGCAGCTATTCAATTTCAATCCTGCGGCCTCTTTTTTGCTCGAGTGAGTTTTAAAAGGGGTCGTTTTGACAGTTTGGGGGCGGAGTCAGGTTCACCTTCCTCAGTGAATGCTATTGGCTGATATCTCCAGGGTTTGTGACTGACCGCCTACTAACAACAGACGGAGGAGGGCGGAGAAAGAAAGAAGACCTGGGAAGTTAGCTAGCTAGCTAGATATTTTGCTCAGTGCACAATCAAATCCCTTTTTTTTGTTTGCGAATTTCACATTTGCACTTGCAAGAAGTAAATTTACACAAGCAAAATGTTAAAAACATGCAGGTTATTTTTTTTTTCACTTGGTATTTTTAAGATACCAACTTTTGAGATTAATGTGACGCCATACTAAAGTTTTCCTAAAGTACTAGAGGCTATTACTGCAGCAAACTTGGAAACAAAACCCACTTAATATTCTTGATGTCAGAAGATACTTTGGGAGAGCAGGCATCAACAAACATTAAATATTGAACACGTATTGCACATAATGTATCCTAAATATCCATATTTAAGCAGAGTCAAATAAAATAACCCTTCATATACTGCTATCTAGTACATTTTGGAAAGACGGTGCATTTATTTCATTAATTTTTGGGGTTTCTAACTATTCTAAATGTATTTTGAGTACAGTATATTACATAACGTTTTATCCCAGACTGTGGAACTCACAGCTTGACAGCTTTGGAATGAGTTGGAGTGACATTTGTGATCAGAACTGATCATCAAGTACGTTTCTGGCCTAATTAAAGCTCAAATTGCAGTTGAATGCAATCAAATCCTCATCACAGCAGTACTCCAGAAGCATAAATTATTCCTAGAATAGTGGAGGAGGTTACTTGGGTCCAAAACACTGTTAATACCCTTAATTTCAGAAGTCAAATAAAATATACTGGCACAACATGATTTTTTGGTGTTTCAGTAGATGGACAGGATTTTGCATTTCCAAATTAGTTTTAATGATTGTGACCGGTGGCATCTGGCTAAATTATCCAGGTCAACAGACAAGTGATTCAACATACTTTTTTTTTTTTTTTGCACTATAAGGTGCACTCAAAGTCCTTCCTTTTTTTTTTCAAAAATCGTCAGTGCGTCTTGTAGTCCAGTGCGCCTAATGTATGAATTTTACCAGTCAGGTTGTAAGGAGCAGTAAAGCCACTCCACTGAAGTACAGCCTTATACAGGAGTTTCAGTTTAGTTCTCCAGCACTGAGGCAGGAGCAGTATTAGTATTTGCTGCTAAGTGCTAGCTCTTTTGCCGCTCAGAGGTGAGTATTATCGGCCTGTAGCCTGTTGCTAACCCTGGCTAGCACTGCATTAGCAGTGCTAAGCACTAGCTGTTTCGCTGTTCAGAGGCGAGTTTTTCGGACTGTAGTCTGCTCCTTTACTGTGTTAAAACAAGCTATGTAGGACAAACTGCTAGCTAATGACTTACCGGAACACCCTGGGTTTCTCAGTGCAGTGCTGTTGGGCGGCATTTACGTCCCACTACTGCTAGCGGTTAGCTTCTAATGCTGCTGCACCCAGCCTTAGTGGAAATCTGGAAATCTAAGGTTACTTTATGTTGACATTAAAAGTAAAACTTTTTTTTTTAAGAATTATGTTTCGGTTTACTTAGCTTAGCTTATAACAATACTAGATCCTGTCCAGTGTTGCCAACTCAGTGACTTTGTCGCTATATTTAGCGACTTTTCAGACCCTCTAGCGGCTTTTTTTTTTTTTTTAAAGCAACAGAAGTTGTTCATTTGTTAAAGTTCATTTCTGACATATTTAGAGTGTTTTTTACTCACTTTTTTTCTCTCCCACAACCTTAATCCTTTACAGTTTCGAAAACATGTATTATGCAAATTAGGTGATGGCGTCCTTTAGCGACTTCTAGCGACTTTTAGGACAGCCAATAGCTACTTTCCTTACTGAGGAGTTGGCAACACTAATCCTGTCTAACGTATTTTACAATTTTCTCTCTGTGGGATATGAGTGGTGGGGCTGCATTGAATGTGTAAATGAATCACTTGTTAGCTGGCCTGGACAGTTCTAGCTAGATGCTGCCAGTCTCAATGATTATCAGAACTTTGGAAATGGAAACTCCTATTCATCTGGCGCCCACAATCGGGCCTTGCTTGAAATCTGGAAAATTATTTTGCTTTGCCATGAACACAATGACCAGTGTTCAGCCTCATAAGATTGCATCTCATACAGCTTTGGGTGTTCCTGAGGTCCTGAAGTCGTCCCCCTATGTAACACTTAATGTTCAATTTGCACAGTGCACTCCAGTGACTTTTGGCATGTCTTTGTATGTGAATGGAATCATAACATGAATAAAAGTTAATAACAGACTGACACCACATCAGATCGAGCCACCGAAATAGAAAAATCGAAAATGAAAAAGGTTGATCATTGAGCACATACTGTATGGGGACACTATTTATTAACATTTATGTAAAAGTCCCCTGTGTGTGTGTGTGTGTTGTGGCTGCGGTCCCACAGTCAGGGAGGAGGTGGATGACTCTGCTGCTTGTAATAGAGCTACGCAATCGGAAAAGCCCCGGGCTTCCTGCCGGGGAAAGTAAGTCAGGAGACATGATACATGCAAATCAGCCTGTAGGAGAAGACAGAGGACAGAGATGTCTACACAAGCAAACTCAGATGAACTGGAGAATCTTTTATTCACGGCCTGCCCTGTGTGTACGAGGGAGGAACAGCACGCTGCACTAATGAATAACTTACACTGACAAATTCAGCCTATTTCTTCCCGCTTCCACTCCTTAATAATGCAGCATTGCTGCTGGAATTAAGGACCGAGGCACAATCCACCGGGAATCACTTCATCTTTACACACACACACACTCTTAGGACAAACCACCAAATGGACTATTCAGGTAACCACTTTGTCTGTTTTTACTCCTCTCCCGTCTCACGGGTGCCAGTTTTGTTTTATTTGAGTTAAATAACTGCGATGAAAAGCCACTGATAAATATTAAAAAAGGTCGCCCACAGAACATTTCTTTTTCCATTCAGCATTCAGACCTAAAAAAGTAATTTGTCGTTTTTGGTGATTCAGCTATCAATTAATTCAGCGTTATTCAGTGTGACAGCATGCTATTGTTGTGGTCTCCGCCAGTATTGTGCTCCTCGCTGCTGCATGAAAGTGTGTAATTGCTTCTGAGCTACTCTGTCAGCATATGGAAAACTTAATCTATAGATTTTTAATGAAAAATTCAAACTTCAGGAGTCATTCCTCTTGACAGCTTCATAAAGAAAATATTGACGGACACCAGCGAATCAAATCATCTTCTGATTTCTCGGCGTACACGAATATATATATATATATATATATATATATATATATATATATATATATATATATATATATATATATATATACATACGAATTTAAGCATCAAAACTTCACTTCTTCAATGAAAGTCTTGTCCTCCTCATCAAATATGCATTAAGTGTAAAATCATTTAGAATTACACTGGTTATATTCATAGTATTTGCTTTGCATAACTGCCTCTATTTAAATGAAGCTCCTGCTCTCACTGTTACAGGTCCAGTTTTTTTTTTCCTGAAAAGAACATTTTTGTGTTAAAAAGGTTTGTCTTCTACATTAGCATTTAAACTATCTTACATTAAACTACATTGTGTTCAATTCTTAGAGAGCAGCCAAAGCCAATAATAACAGACAACAACACTCATCTCATTAACTCTGATCAGACGACAATCAATTAAACAATTGTTAATTTTCTTATTAATAGTGAATTCAAGGAAATATTTTCTGATTTTCTTATGTTTGGAATTGTCAACATCAGGAGGCAGGAGGCGGATGTAAATGCAGGGTTGAATTATTATATAAATAAGCAAATAAACAGAGAAAGAAACCAAAACAAATAAGGGTTTACGATAACATAAACAAACAGGGAGTAATAAACAAAGAAACAAATGAGGAACTGAAATAATACAGAATTAAACAGGGCATGGAATAAATAAACAATAAATAAACAAAGACTAGAAGCGAGAGAAATAATGAGCGAACGTGGAATGACAAAACAACATGGGAAGTTGCAAAGACCTACGAGGAAACACTGACACAAGAGGACTATATATAAGCACACACCTGGGGAAACAGGTAACAAACGGAGCTACAAATTACACACACGTGACTGGAAAGTTACTGGGGAACACACTGGGAAACTGAGAAACACAGGGCAACAGAGCAAGGGCGTGACAGGAATATAAAGATTAACTCAGTACCAGTTTTTATGAATCCAGTCTCTCTCATTTCTTACAAACAGCATGAAAAGACAATTTCTGCCTTTTTTTAACAACTGAAAACATCATTACAGAGAGGAAGGCCATTTTTTAATGGTGTTTATTCTTTTTCTAATTCTCTCACTCTTTTCTAGTTTAAAAGTGTTTTTTTTTTATATTTCCATTGACGTTATCAATAGACTGATTAAAAAGTAGAATCTTCGAAGTTTTAACACGTCTAACATTTGTATACCAGTTGTTAAATAGGTCAATTTTATCTTCAGTTTCAACATCTACCATGAACCAAAATTGTTAGTATTCCTTTTTTGTGATAGCTTTTAAAAGCTTTTAAAAGTTTTTTAGTGATGATTAGTAATAAGGATGTGTAGTATGATGTGTTGGCTTTGATCCAAAATTCAAAATAGCCAGGTTTTTATTCTATAAATAAAAAACATAAAAAACATAAGAAATCTGATTTAAAATGCATACATTGTGCAGTGTTTTTTTTTTTTAGTATGTCACACTGTATTATCCATCAATACAGCACGCCACCATTCTCTGCTCATAGGCAGTGGCACTTGCGAGAAGAAAACAGAGAGCAAACGTCGCTACAGGGTGCCGTTAATAGCAGGGTAGCTCATATAACACATGGTTTCAGACGAAGGGCTCTGCATTCTAAGGCTGGAACAGCAGGCTACTCTGCTGGGTTTAAGACCCTGTATGTTCTGCTCTGTCTCTGCTGGATTACTGCCATCTTTCTCACAAACGTGCAACATGTGTCTGTAGGGGCAGTCTGGAATGAATGAAGAGAAAATCCATATACATTTCTAGAAACCCAAGAACCGACCGTGAACCTGATTTTAGCTCAGTAACGTTAAAGGTGTCCTTCAGCTAAAATCCATTTTTTCTTATTGTATTTCAATGTGAAATTGTATATGGGTTGTAAATGGATGCTGCACATGAAATTCTTTCTCAACCTCCATTGTCTGCAGTAGCTAGTAAAAGAAAATGTTCAGAAAAACGAGTTGATCAGGAAAAGCACCCATGTCTACGTTAACATGTTAATTAGTATTCATAGCAACACGCTCGCCAGATAGGAGCTAACAGCATTAGAAACATCGTGGCAGTTTGTTCCTGTGTTATTTGTGCAAACAACACATTGTGTTATATGCTTTACGCAGTAATTCAGAGCTAAGGAACAAATGACTATGAATTTGTCTATGGAACACCACCAGCAAAATACAATTGAGATTAGTATGTGTATATTTTTAAAACAGTTCTGTTTACACTAGTTATAAGTAAAAATCCATCCTGAGGTTTTGTTCCAACTGTCTGGGCAGCTCTGTTGTGGCTCAGCCAACAAAACCCAGTGGTGGGTTTTTACTTTCTGGACCTAGAATACTCACCTTTTTTTGTAACTATAGGTTTACATAGGATCTCCGGTGGATTTTGTGTTTTACAGAGACTCTAAGACTAGGTCAGTGGCTGAACTTCATTTAGCAGGGCATTACACATGTTGTAAAGTGACATATGATATTGCAAATACTGTTATTAATGTAAAGATGTCTTTATTTTAAAACGTTTCTTACTGATATGTTTGCATGTATGAATATTCAAGAGCAAGAGCCGAAATCCTATCGTTTCTTTCCCCTCACTCCTCCACAGAGGTGGGTAGTCCAGGTCCAGAAAGTAAAACTCCACCCTTGGGTTTTGTTCCAACAGCCTGGTCAGCTCTACTGTGGCTCAGTCGACCCCAGGGTGGATTTTTACTTTCTGCACCTGGACTACCCACCTCTGTATAGAAGTAACTATAGGTTTACATAGGATCTCCGGTGGATTTTGTGTTTTACAGAGACTCTAAGACTAGATCAGTGGCTGAACTTCATTTAGCAGGGCATTGCACATGTTATAAAGTAACATATGATATTGCAAATACTGTTATTAATGTAAAGATGTCTTTATTTTAAAACATTTCTTACTGATATGTTTGCATGCATGAATATTCAAGAGCAAAAGTTGAAATCCTATCATTTCTCTCCCCTCACTCCTCCACCGGACTAAAGCAGCGTTATACTGGATCACCAGAGCACTGTTTTTCACAAAAAACAGCTCACATAGCATTTATTCATACTAGAGACCAAAACTAGACGTTTTATAATGAATGAAAAAAACGATGGAATGAGATCTTTACATACAGTATAATTTTTGGTAGATTCTCTCTCTCTCTCTCTCTCTCTCTCTCTCTCTTCAGTTCAATTCAATTTGATACACACAGGCTTTTTTTCTAGCAGATGTTGTCACATAGCAGCTTTACAGAGATCTGGGCACAAGCTTCTTTTGAGCTAGCCAATGAGAGCAATAGAAAATAAAATCTCCTTCAGATCAAGAAAAAGAAACCTTAAATAGGACTGAGATTCAGAAGAGGAAACCTTCCTGTTCTGGTTGACACAAAAAATAGAACAACAACTAAAAAGATAAGAGCAACAGTGGAAGAACTGGTAAGACAGAGTGAAGACATAGAAAACTATGGTAGGATGAATACAGGTTTACATGCTCAGAATTATTGTGAGAGGAGAAAAAATTAGTGCGAAGTCCATTTAGGCCAAACAGTTCCATGCACAGCCGTATAATATCATTTCACTTATAAATTACACTGTATAATAATGAGAAGGGGCCTATCTGAAATCATTGAATGCAGAGCAGGAATACATTCTGGAATACAGGGTGTCAGTGCATTGCAGTGTACCACACACACAACCATTCACTCACACACACTCACACCTAGAGATGAAATTTAGCATAGCCCATTCATCTGCCACATGTCATTTTGAAAAGTGGAAGGGAACAGCAGCAAACACAGAGAGAACACGCCAGACTAGAGTAGGAGTTAGCAATAGTAGCAATACCAGGGCAACCACTAAGCAACATCATGGCATCTGAAATGCCATAGCAACCATCATAAAAACTACAACAACCATCTAGCAGCCACTTAGCAACCTCATAGTAATTACCTGCTATATCACAGTTTAGCAACACCACAAAAACCACCTAGCAAGTTCACTGCAACCATCTGAGATAGCATAGCACCCCTTAGCAACATCATAGCAACCACCTAGAAACAACTTATCAACACCATATAAACCGCCCAGCATACCACTGAAGCAACTTAGCAACCCAGCTAAAAATATATATTATTATTATAAAATTTTTAAAAACATTAAAGTTAAATCTGCTTTAAGCTACAGTGCACCAGTGAACTGGAATTCACTGAACCATTTTAAACTTTTAGTTTCTAATCACCATCAGAAAGCCTATGACTATAAAATAAGTTTTTTATGAGTTTATCTTTTTCTTATTATTTTAATTTGTAATTAATTGTATTTATTTTTATTTTAATGTTTAATGTTTAATTCATTATTATTCATTTTATATATTTTTATGATTCTTATCATTTTACTTTACCTTTAGTATTATCTTTTTATTTATTTTATATTTTATAAATTCTTTACATTTTATTTGTCAATATTGTTTTTTTTATGGTCTTTTAGAATTTTTTTTTTATTTTACATATATATTTTATTCATATATACAGTATTAAATGTTGATTTAAAATGAGTTTCTTTTATCTATTATTTTTTGTTATTTTATTCCTTATTATTTCTATTTTTTTATTAAATGTTTTCAATCCCTTTGATGATGTTTATGCTCTGCAGCACTGTAAATAAGGGTCACCCGCAATGTTTTCCTGAGTGTTTCAATCTGTCACATTTTCTGGATGTTTGTAGAACGTTTTTTTATTTATTGTTTTTAAATGTCCTTTTTATGTCTATTTGAACGTGTCATTGCTGTAACACCACTTGTGTTGATGTTTTAATTTTTAGTTTTGGGAATGTTACTTTTAATGTTTCTAAAATGTTAGTATTAGTGTAGTGGGAAATGTTGTGTGAGAAACATTCTAATGACGTCATCACATGTTTTCAGAATGTTCCTGGAACACTGTTTCTGTGATGTTACAGGCAAACATTCAGGAAACCTTTTCAGAATGTAACATTCTTATAATGTTCTCTGTTAGGTTTCCTTCAGGTTTTGCAGTTGTTATTAATATGATTATTATTATTATTATTATTAGTGTTGTCATAAATCATTGAGCATCTATTTTGAATCTTATATAAAGCATTTTATATTCATCCTATGAATAATAGTTGAAACTGAACAGATGAAGTAGGAATTAATAAATGAATTAATGATGAAAAGACAAATGCTATGAAGCTATGGGTCTTTTCAGCACTGAATTTTATGCAGACCCCAGTAAGGGAAAGCGAGAAAAGAGAAGAGACTTAAAGAGACAATGAGAGAGAGTGAAACACAAGCATCAAAAGCTGAGGAGGAATAGCATGAATATTGTTGGCATCAGTAACCGTCTCTGAAATGCTTCACATGACTGTGGGGACTTTGACGAGAGACAGGAGAGAAACAACATAGCGGAAAAAAAGGGATAAGTCTCCATTTGTTTGCTGCTGCTGACATTTACCTTAAATAGACTTCATCAAAAGTTAACAATAGCATCAAACCAACTTACGAACATTTACTGAGCACTGAAAGCAAAAACTGACAAAAATGTCAAATTACAAAAAAAAAAAAAAAATCAAGATTAGTTTTCACCATACAGCCCATATCTCCAATTCCCCCAAAAGTGCTTATCTTACAATACATCATTTCATCCTCAGACAAGCTGTGCTCTTATCCAGCGCTGCATCTGTTGATTCAGTCTGAGTCTAAACTCTTATCTGACAACAGCTCACCATTTGATGCCAAATCACTCAGTGTTTTTTTGAGAGGAGGCTGGATCTGGATAGAAAAGAGAAATGCCACAGCTGATGTGACATTTTGTGGCTTGCCCCCTGTGGCGACTCCTGAGTGGAGAGAGCAGAGTGGGCCGAGACATTCTGTCTGCTGCTATCACGCTGCTAATGGGAGAACATTTGGACCATTATCAGCAAAGTTGTTTTCGTCCAAGAGGGTTTTGTTCTTCTGTCTGCCTGGCTTTTTAACTCGCCCGACTTTTTCCCAGATTATTATATAACGTCCAATCTGTTTGGACATTTCTGATTTCTGAGGGATATGTTTGTGAAAAGGTTCCTGCTGCAGAGTAGAGCAACATATTGTCACAGCTATTGGCTGTTTTGCTGCTTAAGAACATTTACCTTTCATGACTTCATGACTTAAAAAATGGTCATTTGTTACAGAAGTAAAAAGGTTCTTTAGTTAGCTAGTTAATTAATTATTGTACACTCTTACAAACAAAGCTAAGTTAAGTTAGGTATAGTAGGGGTGTAATAATACACAAAATATGGCTCGGTTCACGCTGCGTTTGAACTTCAGTTCGGTATGAGTACAGTATGAGTACTAACCCAGATTTATTTACATATAGTTTGTTCCATCTAGCACTGCATATTCACCCTGTATAAAATAAAGATTGTAGTGTGTCAGCTTATCAACTGAATAGAGACTGAAGAGAGAAGGAGGAGGATCAAAGCAATACTCCTGAACTAGAACATTTCCAGCAATACCAGGCAATCTAACATGGCTTACAGCTTAAAGGAACAATAACCAGCATGCATGGAGGAAAGCACAGTAACTCAGTTCATAGACGCCTTCTGTTGATTGACATCATCCTTTGGAGTGATGTGGGGAGAGATCGCCGGCTACCCACCCAGAGAGCGCAAAGCCGATTGTGCTCTCTCGGGTCTCTGGCAGCTGATGGCAAGCTGCATGACCGAGACTCAAACCAGCAATCTCCAGGAAGAACGTTTCTCACGTAAAACGTTAAAAGTAGCATTCCAAAAAAATTAAATTAAAACATTGGCACAATTGATGTTGCAGTGAAGTTACCAGAACATTTTTAAAACATTAAAGTAAAAAACGAACAATAAAAAGAACATCAAAAATATTTGACAGACTTTCTAAAGACTTAAACTGTAACATTTAGAGAACGTTCTGCTAACCAACAATTGTTAGCTGGGCTGTTCTAAAAGACAGCAAGTGTGAAATGGCAACTAGAGTCCAATTTAAAAACACTAAAGTCCACTGCTCCAAAAATACACACTCTGAAGTTAAAGCTACTACTTTATAGATCCTTTACTGTTTACTTTAACAGATAACATAGCTCATTGATCATTACCTGTTTAGGAGTAAATGGGCCAGCTCAGCATTGCCAATATTTACATGTTTTACTCAATCTCCATCTGGTCACTTTTAATAAAAAAGGCGAGGTTTCTTGCTGTTGTGTTCCGTATAATGCATACAAACCAAGTCTCCCTGAAGCTGCGGGAGTCTCCAGCATTTCGGCAGTGGCTCCCTGATGCCCGCGAGTCACATATAACCTCCCGGAATTCAGAACAAGTGCCCCAAGAGTGCACTTCAAACAAACGCGCACACAGGCGACAGACTTTTTTTCTCTAATCGTGTGTGGGAAGGAGAGAGAGAAAACAGAGAGGGTTCTGATTGGCCTGTTCTCTGCAAAGAGTCTGTGAGACAGCCAATCAGTTTTTAGTGTGGGCGGGCAGTGTTTTTCCCCCCTCCCGGACGGGAATTGTTCAGTGAGTGAGAGAAAGCAGATCATGGCGGAGGCAGGGAAAGCAGAGGCAGGGCCTTCCAAAAAGAAAACATATAAAACTCATTTCACCTCAAAATACTCTAAATTTAATTAAAAAAAATAATTAAATTAATTAAACCTCCCTGAAATGAACTTTTGCAACTTGGGATGTCTGATAATGCAAGGTAAAGTATCTAAATAGGACTGGGACATGGGCATATAACCTCCACATTATTTCTAGGAAAGGCATGTAGATTGGTTTAGAATTTTGACATTAGTTTCTTTAAGCCTGTATAAGATTATTATTTACAGATCTCTGCAACTTTTTGAGTGTGTGTTGGAAATCAAATGAGCTTCTTTTACAGCATTATTTAAGGGACCCTTAATGGCATGAAAGAAAATGTGATTATAGAGGTTTGCTTGTGCACAACAAGGAACTGAGTCAATGAAATCCACATCAATCCATTTGACCATAAAAATCCCAGTGACCTTTCAAATATCTGAGGCGGTTCTCAAATATTGAACATCTTTAGGTTGATGGAACCTCAGTCAGTGAGTCACACATGTCTGTTTGAAGTGAAAGGACTGTACAAACACACTATATGGACCAAAGTACTGGGATAAACCAATGCTTTTAAGGACATTAGTAAAAGGAGGAGAATTCTAGCGAGGTACTGTAGTAGAATGCCACTATCGTAAGTGAGTTTTGATTTTTTTCCCCCCTTCAAGATAATCCACTATCAGTTGTGATTGATGGAAATATTTAGGAACCACAGTAACTCAGCCATAAAGTATAAAACTGGAAGATCTTTTCAAATTACATAGTGGGGTCACCAAATGCTGAGGTTTTGTATTTTGTACGTGAATATAATCTGAATATCCTTTGTCTGATTTCCCTTTACACTTCTCATTAAAATGCATCCCAGCGTAACCAGATAAAATCATATTTATAATCCTAAAAAACATACATATTTCTGTTTACTTTCCTGTAAACAACATTTTATTTTTGTTTATCTGTACAATATTTTTATCTGTACAATAATCTCACTCTGTATAACATGTACATCTATGCACGCTGTGACACTATTGACTTTTCTGTTTGCCTGACAGAATCCGATCACAGAAAACACCTTCTATATAAATGTGAATGAGATATACAGTAGTTGGACAATAAAACTGAAACACGTGGTTTTAGACCACAATAATTTATTGACCCAACAGACAGCTCTGGTGGAAACAGGAAAGTTGAGGTGCACATTGAATTCTGCCGTGATTTGATCAGCCGTGGTTTTATGTTTTTTGGATACAATCCGGGTTAGCACCCGAACATTCCTTTCAGACAGCTTCCTCTTGTGTCCACAGTTAATCCTGCTGGATGTGGTTGGTCCTTCTTGGTGGTATGCTGACACTACCCTGGATGCCGTGGCTCTTGATACATTTCAAAGAGTTGCTGTCTTGGTCACAGATGCTCCAGCAAGACGTGCACCAACAATTTGTCCTCTTTTGAACTGTGTTTTGAACAATGTGCAATTAATGAAGATTGGCCACCAGGCTGCTACAATTTAGCCATGAAACCTCCCACACTAAAATGACAGTTATTTCAGTTTCATTGTCCAACCCCTGTATCTCTGACCACTTTCAAATGTGGTTTGAGTCCTCCAATCGTACTCTGATTACAGAGCATACTGTGCGTGTTCCCACCAGGGCTTTTCATGCAGACAATGGAAATTAGATTGTCAGCCGATCACCAAAAACGCATGTTAAGGTCAGATGTACATAGAACTATATTGTATATAAAAGTCTCCAATTCTCTGCTGACTCAATAACTGCAGTGTTCCAGATATACTGTTACAGCTGCCCACAGAGGGAAAACTCCATATTAATGCCTTTAGATTTACATATAACAGGATGTCAAGAATGATCCTGAAGGCCTAATGTGTAGGTGTCTCAATACTTTACTCCATATAGTACAGTTCCTCAGCATTAGTCATCTCCCAGCTCCTGAGACTCTAAAAGCTGATTATCTCATGTTGCTTTTCCTGTGATAACACAGTAACATGCACGATTGTGACAGGTACAGTGACTGATCCAGTGAACTGACGACTTCATTAAAATCAATTAGACCCCACCAGTGACGTGCTCCATTGCCTACTGCACGTTCTCATTGCGGCAATTAGTTCCCCTCTGTTAGCGTGTCTCTTTAAGCATGCAGCTCCCATTTGGCGCTCTGTAATTAGCCGAAGAAGCTAGATCTTGCAGTCTGCGTTCTGACAGATGTGTGGGGTTCACACAGTCTGTCTCCAGAAAGGTATTTGAGACAGCTGATGTGGGTTTTATGACATGAAAACAGTCTGATCTGCTGTAACCACGACGTGAACATGTCTTATTGAGATTAGCATTCACAGTAGACATTATGTGTACTGTATGTGTGTGATTTACAAAAAGACTACTAAAGCATAGTCAGATTTAATCAAGATAAAATAAATAAAAATAACAATATATGAACACAAGATTTCTCTGATATCTTTCTTTTGAATGGTTCTAGATTAAGTCCTGTAATAAAATATACAAATATACAAGATTATCTATAACCACTTAATCACCCCTTAACATTAAATTGTGACTGAAACATTGTCAGTTGCTTAACGCTTAATGTTAAAAATGTTTAAATGTAATTAAATGTTGATAAGTAAGACGTTAATTTAACATGGCAATTTCAACATTTATTCATCTTTCAAAATTGAAACATAATTCAATGTTGATTTAATCATGACATGACGTAGATTCAGCCATGATTAAATGCTGAAATGCTGGATAGGCCGCAGTTGGAATGACCTACCTTCGGTGTTAAAATGTGTTTTAATAATACCTGCTGTAGTTTTAACATTTAACAACAAAAATTACACAATATTTATTGTTTAATGGTTATGAAAAGGTTAACAAAACATTTACAAATCAATGTTGACATTTTAACTCAGAATCAATGTCTATAGCCCTTAGTTTCTCAGGGGGACATCTTTGAAAAGTACTTCACACTTCTACTGTAATTGAAAAACAGTGAGTTTTTTGGATTTCTTGGTCACATGACATCACGTTCAGTAGCTCCTCCATTTCCACTCGCTGTTGTGTTTAACGTGGATCTCCGTGGAAACGCATGCCCAAAGTGTAATTACGGTGCGTAGCAGTGGACAAATTTTATTAAACGTGAGAAGATGAAACTCAATTATTACTAAATTACCAGAAGACCTGGTAAAAAACAGGTAATTCAGCCTTTAATTTTCTCAGAGGACGTCTGATAAAAACACATACATGGTCATTTAGGACAGGAATAAAATCACAGAGGACCTGTCCATGAAAGAGAAAATTACCCCAGAACCCCCTGAGAAACTAATCCATAGGGCTTTTGTCTTAGAAATATAATCATTATTATTAGTTAATTATCATTGTGGTAAACTAGAAAGTTAAGTTTTTCTTTTATTTCTTACTTCTTAATTATGTTTAAATCTAAAGGATTTTTTTTTTTTTTTTGCTGTAAATGTTGGATGTGTTTATGGTTCTACATAAAACCCATGTCTTTACCTAGCCCTCAAAAAACTATGCATTTATATTATTATTTATTACAGTGAACATATTGTAAAGTTTATAAGATGCTTGAATGAACATCACAGTATCAACTTTTACTCATTTTTTATATTGTAACTATAATTCCACATTGATTTAACCTGGATATGATATTAATTCTGCTGTGAATAAATGTTGAAATGCCGCCTAGGTCACTACTCAAAGATTATGCGAATGAATACCACAGGTACTGTATCACTTTATATGCACAGGCATTTTTTCAGTGCCTGTCCCTGGCTGTTTTCTGGTTGGTTACTGACTTTGGCCCGAGATGGCCGTCATTTAGCTGTGGCTAATGAGTGCAGAGAGGGGACATCTGTTCCTCGTATTTCTGCATTCACTCACATCTGGGTGACATTCGCTTGGGCCACGGCTCTGACTCGCTGTCACACACCATCAAAGAGCTGCAGACAGTGACAGTGTGTGACGGGCAGAAGAGCAAACACAGAGATGGCTAACTGGTCCGTGTCTCACACAGTCAAGCTGTGTTCTCCGGATGGATATAGAGACCAGAAGCTGGAATTTTACAGCCGTTTAGCCATAAAAAAAAGAACAGCTTTAAATCTATCATTGCTGCTATGGGCTTTGGTTGAGCGAGTAGGAGATACTGTGTAACTCAAAAAGTCATATTTGTGTAAAACCCGGTAATATTACTCTAATCTACATTCTCTAACTTCAGATGCTGGTTCTGTATCTCTTAGCTTGTCAACAAATGCATGTGTAAAGCTTTTTGTAATAAAGTGTTTTATTTTGCAGAAGGTCAGCAGTTGAGATGTCAGCCATTGTCAAAAAATGCTATCGACTCTAAGATTATAATTTTATATTTTGTTAATTGTAAAAGCTGTTCATATCAAATTTACAAATTAAGAATTACAGCAGCGCTGCAGGAGGTTTCTAGGTCAAAAACACTGCTGTTCCTGGTTTAACTTCTAGATAAAACTATGGTCTTCAAGTCTACTGCATTTTCCACTGTATCTGAGGCAAACAATATTTTCAGAATGTGTAAAACTAACATGTCTCGTAGAGGAAATAGACTAAAGACTTTGATTACGCTTTATAATACAGCCCATTTTTGAGAGTGTAAGTTGACTTAACTTACATGCAACTTCTATATAAGAACCAGTAAGTAAAAAATACTTACAGGGTCTTACTGGTACTTAAATGTAGATAGAAAATAAAGAAAATGAGGGTATTTGGAACAAAAGAAAAACAACAGCCCACATTTTTGAGTGTATGTTTCTTTATCTTATGTTATAACGAGTGATGAAAATAACGGCATTGAAATAAACGTTGTTACTAACGCCGTTACTTTTTTTAGTAACGAGTAATCTAACTAATTACTCTGACTGTAACTATAAGGCTGTTACCATTTCCGACATGCCGTTACTGCACGTTACTTTAGCCGCTCAATTAGCTTTTTTTTTATTTAGCGCATTCAGACAAAGGCGCAAGTGTGTGTGTGCGTTGTGTGTGTGTGTGAGTCACAAGGGAGGGGAGGATTGCTGTCGCGCACTCTATTCGTCTGGCTTATGAAATACGCTCTGAGAATGTGGGGTGCTGGGGGTTGGGGTGTGGGGGTTACGGGGGCGAGTAACACAAAAGTAACGCAGTAGTTATTTTTACTGGTAACTAGTTACTTTTATAGTGGAGTAACTCAGTTAGTAACTTTTTTTTCTTCTTTTAGAGAAGTAACTAGTGACTATAACTAATTACTTTTTCAAGGTAACGTGCCCAACAGTGGTTATAAATTCTCTGTATGAATCACTGTTTACCAAACACTTACAGGGTCTAACTGGTAGTTAAATGTAGATACAAATAAAGAATCAACCAGTAACAAGAGAGGAACAATTGGGTGTGTTTTTTTACATTTACCAGGTAGTTTCCCAAAATCTATGGGGTAATCTCCCTGCATAAACCAGTACATATAAAATACTTACTAGAACCTACTGGTACTTAAATGTATGTACAACACCAAAAAAGGAAACCAAGAACTACTGATTAACAATTGGGTAACCGTAGGCTGTATAATGAAGTGTTATCAAGATTTTTAGCACCACTAACTGGATAACCCCCTCAAGAGTACATCATTCATTTTAGTACAGAGAGTATCTGAACACAGCAGAGCTAACGGACACCTTGAACCACACAAAGCAGCAATAGCCAGAAGTCACATTTTCTCAAAAAAGAAAACATTTTCTTTTAAAGTCAAACGAATGCTAAGTGGCTTTACTGCTCCTTACAATCTGACTGGTAAAATTCATACATAAGCCGCACTGGATTATAAGGCACACTGACAATTTGCGAAAAATTACAAGATTTTAGGTGTGCCTTATAGTGCGAAAAATACAGTACACTTCAAATATCGGATTCTGGCAGAGTGCCTAAATTGGGCAAGACACCTTGAAAGGCAACACCTGGAATTTTAAACATGCGGCCGTCAGACGCACACCCTTCTACAAACCAACAAGGGTCAAATATAAAGAGACACATATATAATGACAATTAGATGTAGCAAAGTTCTTTGGTTTGCTCATTAAACTGCATTGTGAACATGAAACGAAGCTGACCAAATGTATAGAACGTAGCAAACACGTGAACTTTTTTCTTTGAACAGGACTTTCAGGTGTGCGTAAAAGTCATCTAACGTGTTCTGCTACTTTCACTAAGTGAAAAGTGTTTGGGCAAAATGAACCCTGTTTTCAAAATGGAGAAAAAAAAGGTTGTTTCTAGTCTTTTACAGTAATCACATGGTACTGGAGTCCATACTGATACCAGGAACCATTCAGAACTGTGCATAAATATGTACTCGATGCATTAGGCTTGCATTTTCACTCCACCAGGGGCTCCATTTACGCTCCATAGTCTCTCAGACTGATGCACACTGCAATCAGTCAGTAACAAGCAGGGAAATTGGTGAAAAAACAAACTTTCTTTAGGAATTTATGGTAATTTTCCTACAATCAGCTCCTCACTTATATACATTATATATGCACTTTAAAACACTGCCCATAGAAGGCAATTCTCACCATGCTGTGGAGCAGAGGAACTGTTTTTTATGGAGTCATTGGGCACCATTGAACATGGGAAGAGTTGGTGTAGTGTTTTTATGATCCAGAACTAATCACCCAACATCAGTACCTGAGTTCAGTTAATGCTCTTCTAACACAGTGCAATAAAATCCTCACAGCAATATAAGAAGCCATCTAGTGTAAAGCCTTCCCAGAATAGTAGAGGCTGTAACTGCAGCAAAGGGGGACATAAACAGATGTTGAGATACAGCTCGGCTCCTACAGTAGATTTCCAATATGACCTGAGTGCTGGAAGGCAGCAGAGGAAGGCAGCCAGGAGAGGTAGCAAAACTCTATTAAATCTGTTAAGTCATAATGAGAGCGGAGAGATAGTGGAGATGACGGGGTGTGCGGTTCATTAATCCTGGTGGCGGTTAGCGTTGCGCGACGGTGGCTGCCGCTGTCTCACCGCTGCTGTCTCCTGGGGCAGCACCAGGAAAGACTTCATCACCGCTCACGCTGTGTCCTCCTGGGAAACACACTGTCTACTGTCTGAGTGAATCGGGTCTCCAGCTGGGACACCAACCTGCAGAGCACACACAACCAGCCCCTGCTTAACAGGCAATAACCACATCACTGCAGCTGTGCTGTTACATCCTCAACAAAAAATCCCTAATGATTTTTGGCTTGGATGTATAAAAATGTTTAATTGGAGTAGGATCTGTTTATTAATTGAACTGTAAAAAGGTTCGGTACCACTTTAAAGTAAGGCTCCTTTATAAAGGGTTTATAAATAATTTCTTAAGGAATTTATTAATGGTTATAAATTAAGTTGTAAATACTTTAAAAAACATAAATAAGCATTAATCGCTGTCCAAAGAAAAACAATCTCCAAAACAGCAACTTTACAGGAGAAAGAAAAAACCTTTTATGGAAGTCAATGAAAAAGGTCATTTTGAAGTATTTCTGTTGGACCGTTCATCAAAAAAGTTTGGCACAGTGTGAAGGACAGTCTGTTTGTTTAAATTATGTAGTAAACTAAAAATCGACAAAAATGGAGATACTTGTTTTGTATTGGACTGCGACGATATGTAATAAAATAATATTGAAAATAAGTTTAGTCATTTAATATGTTATTATAGTTAAATGAACAAAGTTTTTTAAACAGAAATGTTAATGCTGACTGATGGAAAAGACAAGCATCTAGTAAGATCTGAGGTTAAACAGTATAAATAAATGTAAAATCACTATTTGGTATATGACAGGTCGGTTTTGCCCTTGTTATTTAATGGTTATATGCTTATTAATGGTTTATAAGCTAGTTAATAACCATTAATAAACTCCTTTATAAACTAATTGTAAACCCTTTATAAAGGAGCATTATTTTAAAGTGGTACCAAAAGTTCTGTGTACTTATCCAGTGGTAGTGGTTGATATGGCCCTAAAATACAAGCAAGATATTTCAGGGCATTTTTGTAATAACAAATATTATTTTTGTAATAATATTTGAAAACACTGAAATATATTGTAATAATCTCAGGAATTGAATATTGCAACAAAATCATTTTATTTTGTATAACAGTTACAAACATTCAGTAGAATCGAACAAAAATCTGTAAACTTTTGTCCATTTGGCAAACAGTAACTTACCAAGACATGTAATGTGACATAAACATAATGTAATATACACAAAAGAATGTGTCAGGTGCAGCAAAGAGAGGACGCAGAGGCAGACACAAGTAATTCTACAACAGAAATAAACCAAAATAACCACAAAACTGAACAAATAAACAGACAGAAAAACTAGAACACAGTGTAACGCTGCCGATTGGAGTCAGACGCATGTGGTAAAAAGTTAAAGGCTAAAAACTGAGGCTTTAATATGAGGGACAAAATCAAAGAGCGTAGGGTCAAAACCAGAGAAACAGTAAACACAGTAAAAATCTGTAAAAATCACTAGACAAGAGATTAACCCTGAGCCAAAATATAAAATTGGGAAACTGGGAGAGCACTAAGAGAGTAAACAAAGCAAAAAGGGCGAGACAAAAACGGAGTAAAAAAAATAAAAAATTAAACGGGTTATACACGGAAATACAAACAGAGAAAAAACACACGGGCTGTCGCTGGATAACAGTGCTTCTCGGAAAACAATATTAGACTGGGTTATATGTGTCAGAGACAGATGCATTCTGGGGATTGGAGTCCTGAGGCGGAGACTGTCCATTGACAGAAACGGAGGAATCTGGGTTTTGGACTATACAGTCTGTATTAGGCGTGACATACAGAATAAACTCAGACTGAAAACAAAGGAAAGACAAAGGAAAACAAAGGAAACGCCTAGGGACAGGTAACGAGGGGGCAGAGTTACAAATTAAAACAGGTGAAAACACTTAAGGCAGAGACATGGGAGGAACACACGGGCCAAGTGCAGGGGATGTTAAAAAAAGACAGGAGAGGCACAGAACAGGCAGAGAACGTGACCGAATGTACCACAAAGCAAAAGTGTAGAATATTTTCTACATACATATCAACTGTAAACATGAACAATTATACTCTTAAAGACTCACAGCAAATAACAAAACAAATATAAAACAGACTGCTTTCAAGACAGAATATGTGTATATTGCTTGTTGATGCAAATAATTATTATTTTGAGTTTTGGAGGGGCTGGGCTGGGCATAAGAGGGAGAGTGAGTTGTGCAGGTTTGTGTAATGTATGGTTTGAGAATAAATGTCTATGTTTTGTATTTGTGTTTATAGTTCCCCCTTGAAAGATGTCACACCGTAAGGGGCTATTCTTCCATTAAATAAAATGAAAAAATCTAAATAAATCTAAATTTTAATATACTTGATTTCAGAAGAAACAATACATGTCACAAATCATGTATATAATGCGTATATGTACATGTATATGTCTTGCGTAGGGGTCAGTGCGTAATTTAAATGGAGTTTGTCATCCACTTTAGGTTAAAAAAAAAAGAACATTTAATGCATAATAGCTTCAAGCCAAGCCAGACGACTTCACTTCAAACACTGTAAATGCAAATTGTCTCTGCTGAAGTAGTGCAGAGGATTATGATGAGAACAAACCGATAAAAGGTTAGAAAGAAGTTAAACGAAACCAGCAGCCCTGGAGAAAAGCTTTGTGGAGGACTCACTCAAAGGTTTTTAAATTATTTTTATTTAAATCACGTCCATCTTTATTCAAAAGCAAGATTAATGCTAAAGATATTACTGCCTGTGTTAACAAGGTTTCCACGCACTGGTATTATTTTAGCTGTAAGATTTTAATATAATTAATGCCCCTGTAACCTTACACACTGGCTTTGTCTTACTGGGCTTCTTGAATTGGTCTAAAAGAGTTGTCTTCCTGTGTCGTAGCAACCACGGTGCCGTTTGCTTGAGAGCCACGTTTATTATCATCAGTGAAACACATTTTTTTTTTTATTCTGTAGACCAAGGTCTCTTCACAGCAGCGCTGAGATTCAGCAGGATTCTGATCATTACGTCCACATTGGGCTTTTAGAATGACAGCTACACAGCAGCGTTGTGACGAGCTATGAAATATTTACAAATTCAGGGCAATTTGTCTTTGAAGATACTGTGCATGTGAGAGGGAGTCGTGATGTACTGTAGAGTGCCTGGATGCAGCATTATGTATTTTTTTTTTTCGCGTGTCATAATTCAGGCACACGCAGATGCACATAAATATATACTTTATTAGTAAAAGTACCAAACAGAAAAGGGTCAACAATGGCAAACAGCAGTAACAAAGAGATATCGGTACCACTTTAAAAGAAGACTACCCTTATAAAGGGTTTATAAATGGTTTATAAATGAGTTTATTAATTATTATTTATTGATTAACAGTTACAACACATCAATTGAAAAACAAGAGTGATCAGTTGTTTGCTAAGTCATTTAATTCAACTTAGTCATTTAATTTATAGTAAATAGTCATACTTATATATATTAATGTGACATATTTATGAAAAACACAAAGTAAGATCAGTATTTAGGAAGATCTGAGGTTTGACAGCATAAATGAGTGTGGAATCAAATTTGCAAAATTTCAGCTCACTGTTGACATTTCTATTTGTGTGTTGTTATATATGTATTAACTGCTTATTAATGTTTTTAGGTATTTGCAAACCAATTAATAACCATTAATAAACTCATTAATAAACCATTCATAAAAACCCTTTATAAAGGTAGTCTTATTTTAAAGTGGTACCGAGATATCATACCAGAGCAGGTAAACAGTCCAGAGGTCATACCCAGCAGGGCAATATCAAATTGTAGGCAAGAATCGAGGTCAGTGTACAAAACAAGGTCACTGTAAACACAGAAAACAGGATAATGCATTGTACAAGGATAGAACCATCAATACTCAGCAAACACTAAGAGCAAATGAGCCCCTTTTACAGGGCTAAACCATGTGCTAGTACTCAGGTGACCTACTTCCCAGAAGAGTCATGTGTTGTGTCATGTGATTGGGCTTGTGTGTAATGTCAGTGTGTGGTGCATCCTGGGCAATGTAGTCTGGAGGCTGCAGATCGCAGGCAGAGTGTGGGAGAGACAAGAGCGCTTACAGCGTCAGGCTTTGTAAGCAAATGATTTTAAAATATTTATTTAATATACTGTGTATGCAATAAATAATATGTGCCTGTTGGTTTTCCATGCCTGTACATGGCTATGGCAGCAAGGTCCTTGCAACACCAAATCAGAAAAGGTTTGGACAGTTTTTTTTTATGTTTTTTTTTTTTTTCATTACAGGCAGCATTTCAAAAAATGTTCATTGTCTATACTATTGCAACTTTTTCTTATTTGGAGTTGTTTTTAGTATTGAGGGTTCATTTACTCTTAACAAAAATTGTGAATATATATATATATATATATATATATATATATATATATATATATATATATATATATATATATATATATATATATATATATTTTGCTATATAGAACCATCTATGAGAAATTATCCATTATTGAGAAGCAGCATTTGAGCACTTAAATAGTTAAAGTAGATAAGTAATGTTGATTTTCCTTTATGAAATTTTGAATCACTTTCTAGATTTCAAAAATCAAAGGTATCATAGAGTTTTTTTTATTATTGTTTTTCTGTTCTTTGATGTGTATGCCTATTTACAACCCTGTTATTTTGCTTTACAATGAAATAAACAATTCTTATGGGCTTGTGATTTTTTTTTAAACTCTGCTATTATTAACTTGTGTCATTCTTGTTTCTGTCTGCCTGCCTGCCACTGACTCTAATTCTTCTGAAAGAGACTCCATCTCCCAAGATGCACCTGCGCTGAACCATCCGGGTATGCTGGATCACCTGATGCATCTGTGTTCTGGTTCGCCGTGCTATTGAGATTACTCACACCTGAACTCATCAGTATAATTAGCTCATGCTTTCACTCACCCCTTGCCTGCGCACTCTGGTATATTGTTTGTTTATGCTGTCATTTTGTTGTTGACTCTGCCTGTCCCTGACCATTCTTATACACCTGATCCTTTATATAGTAAAGTATATGTTTTGTATCCGTGCCTGTCTGTCCTGTGTTTGGCTCTCGTGAAATTTTGCCACCTGTAAAATTTAGAAAAATTACTTTAATCACTTTAAAACTTTTTTTTTTCAATCTTTAATGTATTTTTTTTTTTCAGGCCTTAGAGACACTGTTATTATTACCACCTATCCATTAATCCGTTTTTTTTTTTTCTATCTGCTGCTTCCTGGTTCAGGTAGTGGTGGGTCTGGAGCCTACCCAGAATCAGTGGACACAGGGCAGGAACACCCCTGGTCAAGGTGCCAGTCCATTGCAATATACTCAATATACACGATTTCGCACAGCTAATCAACTAACCTACCTTGTGTTTGTTTGGAAAATACACGAAACTCCTCTCATGTATGTAAAGGAAATAGAACCCACAACCTCAGGCCCCATTAGCTTTGTGACATATGCACTACCTGTGTCACCACTGTCTCACCCTATTATTATTATCCTGATTATTACATTCTGGTACTCTTTAACTGGATCATTGCAGTGCAGTAATGCATACAGATCTTCCTTTGCCTCTCTTCCCTCCTTTCTTTGTCACATGCACACCCACACACACACACACCCCTCCCATCCTTTCACACACTTCCTGTCCAATCTCTTCTGACGGACTCCTGGGCAGAAGTGCACAGTAGCAGCAGGAATAGAGTTACTAAGTCAGGAGAGATAAGCAACTCCCAGCTGTGTCCAGAGCGCTAGCTTTTCCCTCTGGACCTGCTCATTCACACTCAGTCTTTCATTATTCTACTTCCTCTTATCCTCCTAGATCAGTTTTTACTTCTTCAAACTATGCAGACAGCATCTGGTAAGCAAATCTCTGCTTATGAACATCAGCATGACGCAGTGTTATCACCTGTCACAGGCTTCCTGCACAGACTGCTGCACGGCTCCCTTCACTTCGCTGCTCGGCTTTGATCACACCAGAAACTCGGCTTTGTTTCCGAAAAAAGAGAGAAAGGTCCCTGCTCTCTTTATTTACTATATATACTAACTACTGGTGGCAAAAAAACTGTAAAACATGTCTTTATAAACAAAATATTGTATATAACATTAAGACAATTATTAAAAATGCAAATTGTCCGAAAACAAAACTTTATTTATTTTTTATGACATTATGATCCCCTTTTTTTTAGCAATCTATAGTGTACCGGTCAATTGCGCATGATGAGTGATGAGGCATCGTGAGTGTGCAAAACTATGCCTTGCATGGCTGAAAACATGCTAATTCTCTTAATTGTTCATGAGTATTTTGGACATAACATAAAATAAATCAATCAGAGTGCCAGTAGTCATTCCCTTTAAGAGGCAGGTGCGTTCTGACTTTGGCGCGTTCATATCTTAACAGTGCAGCATATCTGCTCTCAGCAGAGGATACTGATCTGTGCGTTTACGCTGGGAAGGTGTACCAGCAGCTCATTTGAGGGAACGGCAATGTTATTTTATTCTTTATTCTGTTTATTTTTGATGCAAAAGCTGGATTTGTGCAGTGCAATGCATTTATTTGTAAGTGCAATGTGCAGAAGGGTGCAGGATTGGACATCTGACTGTCGCCGTGGTTTTAATCGGTCGGTGACGCACCTGTATTTCCCACTGCCAAGATAGATCACCTTATAACTCCCACTTCTATAAACCAAGCAGCTAAAACTAAGACAACATAAAACACTTTAAATAAATGAAAGCATTTAATCAAAAGCTTGATTTGAGAATTGATTGTGAAACTGATTGATCTGATCCTGGGAGAGTCCTGGGATTTAAAAGGTATCTCTACCTCACTCCAAAATGGATTATAATATTTAGAGAGGGTAGAGGGTGAAATCAGGTATAGGTGTAAATAGGCTCATTTTTTTATGTGTCCAAGACCATTGAGCGTCCAAGTCCGTGAATCATTCAGAATGCATGTGAATAGGCCCTGAAAGGGTGACCCACAAGCGCATGAGAATAAAAATTCTTAGGTATGTTTGGTCACCTATTGCATCAGATGTTTGTCCTAGACTGATCTCTAGGATTTCGATGCCCTTAGAGATGACACAACACTTAATATTAAAGAAAAATGGGGAATAGGGGGGGGGGGGGGGGCTGTTAGAGGAGGATTGGGAAATAATATTTCAAATGCAGTGGGCAACAACAACTTCCCTAACCTGAAGAGAATTTTGCTGGAGAAACATCTTTAGATTTGTTGTAACTCCTGTGCAGAAAGGTATCGAGGTTCCGGATCTGGATTCTGGAGATTATGTGGCGCAGATGGAGCAGGTAATTTCCATATTTTTTGGAAATGCACTGTATTGTCTGGATATTGGAGGGCTATTTATCAGGCTGCCCTTTAATTTTGCTGTGCATCTGTAAGAAAGCGGCATGTGCCGCCAACCACCAGCAGAGGGCCTGGACACTGCGGTGGAAGAGCTGGTGGATCTGGGGCAAAAAACTCCAAGTCCCAGAATCCCCAGCGGTAATTAGTTCACAGCTGAGCCTGATCTGAACTAATTACCGCTGGGGATTCTGGGACTTGGAGTTTTTTGCCCCAGATCCACCAGCTCTTCCACCGCAGTGTCCAGGCCCTCTGCTGGTGGTTGGCGGCACATGCCGCTTTCTTACAGTATCGGGCATCTCTTTTTGGATATGTATCCAAATTATAAAAAATGACTGAGTTTGCTGCAAGTAAAATAATAATCACTTAGAAGTGGAATTGTGAATTTTTTATTATAAAAAAAACTTAAGTTTTCAATAAGAATTCAATTTATACATTTAATCATAAAATGTCTAGTTTGTATAAGCCCCCCACAACCAGATTCCGTATAGACTCTATGACCTCTGACTTGCATCTTTCCTTTTCTCCTCTTTATATTGAAGATATTTCCCTGCTTTTATCATAAACAGTTCTTTGCTTTGAAATAAATAAGTAAATTAATGGCAATGAAGAGTGGAGATTTGCATCCTGGGGAAGTTGAAAATGGGAATTTTAAGGGCAGTCATCATAATGATCTGAGTGCATGTATTGCTGCATCATGCAGCTGTCTGCCAATGGTGCTGGCACTAACAGAATGACTCCTGGAGGACATCACTGCTTGCTGAATGTCTGCAATCATGGTTGTTTTTGCAAATCCATCAGTTATCCCTCTCCGTGGTTTGTGTAGCTCTTCCCAATTCTTTTTTATGACACTGATATATGCCCTTTTCTATCCACTGCTGCATACTGTCATACACAACACACATTTATCTACAAAATAAAAAGACATTAGTCATTGGCCTTGACTTGCTAGTTGTTGGATGTTGACAAATGTATTATATTGACAGAATACATTTATGTTAGTGTTCCCACAAATAAATGCTTATTAAAAATACAATATTAAGAACACATTTAAAGAACTCTGTTACAAAAATGGTTATTTAATGAATCAAAAGTATTATACAAGTATTATACAAATTTGAAATACCTTTATTTTTTTACGAATCTATTGAATGTAGTGGAGAACGCTGTAAAATACGGTACTTTAATTTTTTCCTCTAAACGTCAGTCACTGCACAGATACATATATAGAAACAAGTGTATCTAATCCACCATAAAGAGGATGAGGAATTTCCTGTGTTCCTGAACAGGAGTTTCCCCTAACTGATAAGATTAAACCTGTTCTGCTTCTCCGAGAATCATTTGTCTGTTTCCCATGAGGCACATGGTTCTGCATACTTTCATTTTTCCTTTTCATTATTGTGAAAGCACAATAAAGGCTCACACATGAATGACCAAACAACAATGCGGAAAAACCAGACCAGTTACTTGACTTAATATAGAAAAATAAGTATTTATTTAAGAACACTTGACAGTCCATAAAACATTACTGCTTGTACAGGGATGTCATGTATAAGGTGTGTCTAATTGCTGGTCACAACTAAAATGTAAATAAAATAGTTTTTTGTTTACCTTGTACAAGATTAAAAAGTTAAAGCAGCATTATCGAAGAATTGACATTTCTTGTTCCTATGCTCCCCCTACAGTCAGGGAGTGAAATTTACATTTTGAACCACAGTTATAGGAAATACTAATGTTGAATATGTGATACTATTTTTTTTTTTTTTATTAAATTGAACACTGAAGGTAACCTGTGTACAGGTACATTATTACAATCGTGTATCTTGTATAAAATAGTTAAAAAAAAATATAAACATTGATGATAAGTTGCCCAGCCCTTGTTCATACTATACCATTTTAACGTTGATTGTCAAGTTGCTCACTGTTTTTGGAAATTGCAAAGCCAATAATAACACATATGGATAGAGTAGAGAGCTGTTGTACACCAACAGCAAGTCTGTGTTTGTTTATAAATTATCTCATACATTTTTTTTCTTCTGTGTGTTTTTATGACCACTTCACCAGAGATACAAAGTGCAGTATAGCCAGCGTTCCAAACCCAGACTGGCCCTTCTCCCTTTTATAATCTGTGGAACATCGCAATGATTTTGAAGCTGCTATTTAAAGCCCTATCCGGTCAGGATTAGTTTCTTAGTGGGCCCTGGATAATGCTCTCTTTTATGGGGGGTCCTCTGTAAATTTTATTCTTGTCAAGAAAGACCATGCGTTTTCTTCATTGTAAAGACATTTTACACTAATAACAGTTTTGCAGTGTCATAAGTTACTTTAAAACATTTGTAATACTTTGCTAAATGCAGTTCAGCCACTGACCTAGTCTTATTGTCTCTATAAAACGAAAAATCCACCGGAGATCCTATGTAAACCTAAAGTTATTTACACGCAGAGGTGGGTAGTCCAGGTTCTGTGTAAACAAAACCGTTTTAAAAATACACCTACCTATTTCAATTGTCCCCTGAAAAAAAATTACAGGCTGAATTACCTACTGTTTTTTGCTGAACTCCGTTTTCGTCCGCTTTTTTTTTTTTGTTTTCATTTTAGTCCTCTCTGGACGCACATTTCTGAGTTTCGTCACCTTGCATTTAATAAAAAAGCTATTTGTCCACTGCCACGCACCGTAATTACACTTTGGGCTCAGGTTTCCACGGAGATCCACGTTAACACAACAGCGAGGGGAAATGGAGGAGCTACTGAACCAATTCCTCAGTATAGAAAATACGAATTAATCTCTAGATAGCTGGGAGAACGATATCAGAAGGAGAATAAAACGAAAATCAGTGAAGTAAGAGTCCAGTGCATTTTAGAGTGCTTAGATGCCGCCATCATGCTTTGTGTGCAAACCTGATATCATGTGACAGCGCGTCATGTCATGTGACCAAAAAAGCCAAAAAACTCACTGGTCCTCCTGTTTTTCCAATTGCAGTCCAAATGCAAAAATTTAAGCACTAAATAAAAGTGCAAATATTTTTCCACAGAGAAACTATTAATGTCCGGATAGGGCTTAAGATGAAAATTCTGAATATTTAATTTATTTATTTGCTTTTATTTGGATTTACCATGTTGCCTGACTGAATAAAATATACACTTACATTACATTAGTTACACTTACATACAAATTACAATCACCAATTTACCATGCTTTTGGACTTTGGGAGACACAAGAGTAAACCCACATGGGCACAGGGAGACTTAAACTCAAGTTCTGAGAGGCAAATATCCAAACCAACAAGCAGGTAACAATAGGATTCACATCTTTAATGGTTACAATAAAAAAATATTCTATTCTGGACCACAGTAATATGTGCATCTTTACTAAAGGACATCTTGAGCACCCTGTACATGAATTTTGTGTATAACGTCAAACGTAATGCACCCCACAAAGATCCTCCTGTTTTTTTTCCTTCTTTTGCATCAGCGTCAGATTCAAAGCGTCAGATGCAGATAGAGTGTGCAGAGGTACGGATGGAGACAGCGGGAGTCGCAGCAGAAGAGAGTGAGAGGAAAAATAAAATGAGAAAGACAGCGAGAGAGAGGTTGAGATGAAGTGAAAGTTACGGTAACCAGGTCATTCCTCTCTTTCTCTCCAAGCTTTTAGGGACCTGCAAGACCTGACCAGCCACGGCAAGCGGGAAGACCTGTTGCCCAAAGCACAGAATAGATCGCTTTGTTTAAAGTGCGATGTTTACATAAAATGAAATCGGATTTGGGCATGTGCCAGTGTGCAGGATCTCCATGGTAACGGCTACTGTACAGGCTGCAGTTTCTTTCTTTTGTGAGAGCAGCGTGAGTCCTTAAACACTGTGAGTCATGAACTGAGTCAGAGCTAAATCTGTTCTCACTCGCCGCCCTTTAAATAAGCCCACATGTCCATCTCTCCCTCTCTATAGCCTGCTGTAGTGTACACTCAACCTCACTCATCATCCACTCTGATACACAGGAAACGCAATACCTACATCCCTCAGGGCAAAGCGCTCACGGCTAATGAAACACGCTCAGCTTCATTAGCTCAAACTCTGCTGACAGCTAACATCAGTTAACAACATCATAATGAAATTTCAGGCCTTATTCAGACTACATCAGGAGCAGGGCTGTGGGAATTAATCAACATACAGTAGGTAGTTCATCATTTTGTTCTGTGGTAGCCAAAAAAATAAACAGGGCACCAAGTACATGGCAATAATAATAATAATATTTTTTATTATTATTATTTTTACAATAGCGCGCTGAAACTGTGCTAGTAATTTGGCCATTCAGAGGTGAGTATTATCAGCCTGTAGTCTGTTTCTAACCCCCGCTAGCACTGCTGGAGTAGCATTAGCATTACCCATTACACGCTAGCCATTTAGCTATTCAAAAGTGAGTATTATCAGCTTGTAGTCTGCTGCTTACGCCAGCTAGCACTGCTGGAGTAGCATTAGCATTACCCGTTACACGCTAGCCATTTGGCTATTCAAAAGTGAGTATTGTCGGCCTGTAGTCTGCTTCTAACCCCGGCTAGCACTGCTGAAGCAGTATTAGCATTACCCGCTAAGCGCTAGCTCTTTAGCCGTTCAGAGGTGAGTATTATCGGCCTGTAGTCTGCTGCTAACTCCAGCTAGCACTGCTGGAGCAGTATTAGCATTACCCACTAACCACGCTGGTCTGTTGGGCGGCAGTTAGGCAACATTAGCGGTTAGCCGCCAATGCTAATCCTTCAACCTTAGTGGAAATCTAAAAAATCTAAGCTTACTGTAAATAAACAAGTTCTTTACTCACCCAAATTAATAGTTTTCAGGAGAGAAATCTGTGTAGATGAATATCCAATGCTGGTTTGTCTTGTCTGACTTACAGTTTTGTTTACTTAAATTAGCAAAGCTTTACAGGTCTCACCCCTCAGCCGTCAGACCTGCTGAATTAGAAGGGAAACATGGCGACTGCTTTAAGTGTGGCTTATAAATCAGTGTGCCTTGTGTATGAAAATAACATTAAATAAAAAAGACATTTATTGATAGTGCGCCTTATAATCCTGTTCAGCGTATCCTGTGCACTATATAGCGGAGAATACAGTATTATTATTAATAAGACAGTGGTGGCTCAGTGGTGCACCGGTAGCAGTATAACAAGGTTGATGGTTCGATACCTGGGCTTGACAAGCTGTTACTGCTAGACTCTTGAGCAAGGTCCTTAACTCTTACTGGTCCCCAAGCAGTACAGCGATCGCTGTGTGTCACTGCCTATATGTGTGTGTATGATCTCACTAGTGTGTATTTGTGCGTGTTCACTGCACACTGACAGGTTAAAGGTAGATGCACTATTCTTTGGTTATCTTGTCTTATTAGGCAAACTGGATTACTCACTGGAACTATAAACCTTAAAATATTGATTTTTACAAACACCAAGGTGTTAAACTATTAACATTTGCTTTTCAGTGCAAAACCAACTATGGGAAAGCATGTACCAAATTAGATGTTACACAGGTACTGCATCATCTTTTCTCACTTGGAAGGGCATATCAGAGTGCACTTTACAAGTGTGAGGGTACCTATAGAGCACTACATCATATTAAATAATTAATTAGAAATATATTTGAATTTGAATTTAATTCTCACACATGTAGATAAATCCTTTACATCAATGCATCAGTTTTTGTCCACTGATGGGGCACTTCATTTGGCACACCTGTAGGAGAATCCTAGAAAGGCAGGGGTGGGCAGTGGGGGCTAGAGACCCAGAAAACCAACATGGCAATTAACAGGTGAGTTGATTATGGTGTACTTGAGCAGAAAAGCACAAAAATGTGCAGAAATCTGGACCTCCTGGTCTGAAATGTACCGCGTTTGATAAAAAGGGTTCTTATTCTTGAATTTTCTTGCGCTAGAGGCCATATGGTAATAAATCATTGCAAAAAAGTAGCCACAGTAGAGGTCATTAAGTCAGTTTTTCCCACATGTGAAGGCCTCAAGACTTTAAGAAGAAAAAGTTAGGGCCATTACAGGATCGCCTCAGGACTTACTGCACGACCTGACATAAAAAAATTCAACTGTAAACATTGAGAACATTTTGGGAACAATATTTCACATATCCTCCAGCACAGGGGTGTCCAGTCTTTTCCACAAAGAGCTGGTGTGGCTGCAGATTTTTATTCTAAACAACCGGCAGCATGCTCCAGGAGGTGCTATTAAGGATCTTTCTTTCCTGACTGACACCAGGTTTCATGTTGACTCCTCACTGACTCCAGTTTTCTGTCTAAACCGCTCTTAAGTCTCTTAAGGCTCATGTATGCTCAGTGTTAAATAGAGATACAGTTACAGACAGTTCTCTCAGTCCATACTCTGCATTTATATTATCCGTACTTGTGCAAATTATCTGAAAGCATGTGGATATGGATTAAACAGAGCAGTGTCCCCTTTTTTACAATTGTGGAGGCAGTGTAGCCATTAGGTACAAGAGAAACACCACTCTGTCAGAAAAACAACTTAAGACAAAAACTTTTTACACAGTATAGATAGATAGACAGAGAGACAGACAGACTCTGCTATTTATAGGTATATGTTTGAGTAAAATAAACATTGTTTTATTTTATAAACTACAGACAACATTTCTTACAAATTCCAAATAAGATATTGTCATTTATTGTCATTTAAAATTCAAGCAGTTTAGCTTGGTAATTGATTATATTCCAGAGGTTTCTAATCTGGTAAAATTAAATAAAAAAGCTTTTAAATTGTCTTTTTCCAGAGCTGTAGATAGATAGAAGATGATAGATGAGGCTTATAAATTAAAAAACAATAAATAAATAAAATTGCTGTAACCTCAAGATACTACTACTTACCTACTACAGTGGCCAAAGAATATATTTACAAAACCATATAAATACAAACAATACAAAACTATACAAAGTATTATAATGATAGTGTGTTTGAATTGCCCTTTAGTGGATGTATTGCTTCTCATTCATGCCAATGCAAATATTACATAGAAATACATGAGCACTGAGGTCACATCATTTGAAATGTATCTATTTATTTTCGTATAAAAAGTAATGAATGGGACATTATTGGTAAACAGGAAAAAAAATCCAAAAAACACCAGTATCCAAAGACTGGGTTCAGTGCTCCACACACATTTCAAATGACCTGAGCAGGTTGCACCAACATGGGATGGCTTTCTGATGTAAGGAACACACCATATTTAAATTGTGTGCTTTAAAATATAAACTTTTACAAGATTCAGATCTAACTAACTGCACCTCCTACTGTAACCTGGTGGAATGAGCCAGTGCCTGAATACTCCGTGCACTGGAGGTTATGTGCATAATTGTTTTAATCTTTTTCTCTCTCAGTTTCCTGTGATGGGTGTGACGTGCTTTTCTCTGTCTCTGCAGCATTTATTACTGTAAACACTCTATTGATGTGTCAACATTTTTCTATAAACAATATTATGCACTACCAGTCATACCTGTCAGTGACTTGTGAAGGTGAGGAATGATACACTAGTCACGTTTTCACTTTCCATTTCTCAGAATCCGAGAATGCATTTCTCTTCAGAGACATAATAGCAGAGAAATGCTGCCCTCCATGGCTGCATCTGTGGCCTTGAACCACAGCTTTCAGACAAAGTCAGAAATTCTCTTCTGATAGACCCTTGGACTGGAGTCCGTGATGTGTTTCAGCCTGGATTTATGCCGGCTGGTTTACTTCCTGCATGCCTAGGTTTGTTTTTTAGCATGTATTTTAACAGGCTGTGTGATGGGTTTAGCAAGAATTAAACAAATATCAGAAAGTTTTTCCTAGAGATATGAAGTGGGGCCTTCAGAACACTGTTCTCTAACAGTCTGCACTGCATCAGGTTTTTAAAACATCTCTAGGATGTGATGGGATGCATCATCAATGATGTTCCTGGGGTCATCGGGGGTTTCGGGTCTTTCAACATCAGACCCCCTCACTCAGCTGACCCATCCGGGGTTGATCAATCACAGACAACATCCCAGCAGCACCAATCTACAGGCTTGCCCTATTGACCCAAAGCCATTGTGTGGCTTTCTCTGCGGCTTCTGTTATGGAGCGTATGGCTCCCTGCTTAGCAGCTCCAGTCACTTCTAGCCCTGCCAGAGCTTTGCAGGTTGTGCTTCCAGTTTTCTGGTGAAGCTGATGGTGTTACGGTTGGGATAGGTGTGGGATCCAGGTGCAGAGCAGATATGAATATATATATATATATACAGTGTTGGGAAGGTTACTTTTAAAATGTAATCCCTTACAGATTACTGATTACATCACTCAAAATGTAATTTGTAACGTAATCAGTTACATTACTTCAAGTGAGTAACGTAATCTGATTACTTTGGATTACTTTAAATATTGTCGTTTTTTTAAGCCTGAATGAATGTAGCAACCACATATTGCATATTATTCTTTTATTTTTCTTTCCAGTTAACAAATAGATAAACAAATAAAAAAGCCTTTTCAATCACTCTATAAAAATACTTATGAAACCATTTCATCAAACAATTTTATGAAACACTTCTATAAATTGATAATAAAACAATTTAAAACCAAACAATGTAACAACAACCGTAAGCTATCTATTTGCAGGTTTGCCACCAGTGTTAATTTTGACAACAAATTTTGATTTAGTCTTAGTTATAGTCTTTTGACGAAAATAGCATTTAGTTTTAGTCACAATTTAGTAATTTAGTCAACTTAGTTTTAGTCGACTTAATGTCATAAGAATATAGTCGACTAAAATTACAGTAAATTTAGTCGACTAAAATGTAAAGGGTGTAAATGTAAATGCTTTTTCATCAGTTCCCTTGAATTATTAACTATACACTTATATGAAATGAAACGTTTAATAACCACTTGAGTAATATTGTTAATGTTTGAATGTGAAATATATTTATATATGATTTAATGTATATTATTATTATTATTATTATAGGTGTGTGACTATATATATTTTACATTTAAAATTTTGCTCTAGAAATCAGGTCATAAAACAACTGAATAGTTAAATTATAGTTTAAACAGAGCTGTAGATGCAAAAACAGCTTTTAAATGATCTAGTTTTATCTCCAGCAGTAACCCAGCACACCTACTGGAGCTACAGTCTATAAATGAGATCAAAAACACACCTTCACACACTGTCCTGTAGAGATGCTCTCAGGATGTACTTCATGAGTTAAAGTGAGAAACTTATGAGAAAGTGCTGTAAGGAACTTTACACAGACTTTTGGGTTCATAGATTCACTTATTTTATTGTTTTATTTTCGTTATATTATTGAGTTCCTTTCTGACCTGCTGCTGATTTAACACTAGCTATATCTTTCCCACTGTGAGACTAAACAGATGATCTGATCTTAATGAGTTAGGGTTCTGTATCAGTTCTGTGTTTTAGTGCACTGCCGAGTTAAACACCCCATCAGCTCATGAAATAACATCAGTATTAAAACGCGGATCTCTGCATGGAGATCTGTGTGACTCTGGTCTGCAGAAGCTGAAAGATTAGTGGTGTTTTTACCGGAGATGGAGTCGCTCCACGCGGTTTACACGTTATCTTGTTTTTCGCGACGTCAAAGGAGAAATATATCGCCTCTCCTCTCTCTCTCTCTCCCTGCTGAACACTGTGGAGTTAACTTCCAGTCGAGCTCCGTAACGACAGTTTAATTCCCGGGTTTGTAACTGAGCGCGCGGTGCTACTGCAGGAGAGGCGGGTACTGATTGGATGAGTACCCCGCTTATCCCGCCTCTCCACCTTTGCTAAAGTAGCAGTGATTGGATCTCTTCCTAACTGGTCCCTACCTTTCACAGAACTAAATCAGTTCTGATTGGATTTCGTCCCTGCCAAACATTTTCGTCTTGTTTTTATTCGTTGACCAAAATGTCAGTTAATTTCGTCTCGTTGTGTGTGCTGTCTGCCCCTCCTCCCTGTGTGTGTGTGTGTGTGTGCAGCGAGATGGGACGAGGGGCAGACAGTTAGTTCCCTTTCATATCAGAGCGATTTCACCGCAAAATGTTATTTGCGTTTTGTCAGTGTTGGAAGAGCAAAAATAGCAAAGTACCGCAATGTAATCCTTTAATTTTAGCAGAGTAACTGTAATCTGATTACCATTTATTGAAGCAGTAACTGTAACGGATTACAGTTACTTATAATTTGTAATCTGATTACGTAACGCCGTTACATGTAATCCGTTACTTCCCAACACTGTATATATATATATATATATATATATATATATATATATATATATATATATATATATATATAAATACTTATAAGGATATAGTGTGGCTTGCTTTTCAGATCACTTTCCTTTTTTGAGATCACCTTTTATTTTATCTTATTTTCTTTTCGGTACCACTTTAAAATAAGACTACCTTTATAAAGGGTTTATAAATGGTTTACAGTTAGTTTATTAATGGTTACTAATTAGATTGTAAATGCATTAGAAATAATTAATAATCAGTTATAACACATACGTAGAAAGGGCAACAATGATCTGTTGTTTGCCAAATAGTGAACCCACAGCCATCTATATTGTTACCCTTTCTACGTATGTGTTATAACTGATGATTTTTAAAGCATTTACAACCTAATTAGTAACCATTAATAAACTAATTATAAACCATTTATAAACCCTTTATAAAGGTAGTCTTATTTTAAAGTGGTACCTTCTTTTCTTTTCTTATACCCTCTAGTACCGGTCACCCCTCTGTGGAGGTGCAACAGTGAGGTCTGGTTTGACTGAGGTTTATATAGGGTAGTGCACATGTGCAGCTGGTTGACACTAATCACCGCCGGGGATTCTGGGAGTTGGAGATTTGGGATTCCACTCTACCATTTCCTCCCCTATGTCTACCAGTCCCCCTGCTGGCAGCCCGCAGTGCAGCACTGCCCATCACAGATGGGGTTGGCGTCTTGGCCCAAAATATATCAAAATATATAATAGGGGTAAGAAGTTTTCCCCAGTTTAGCATTTGTGTTTAGTGAAAATCACCAAAGACATCAGACATCAGCCCTCCAGGACCACCGCCGCTAATGCTAGCTCAGCCAGTCCTTGTCCTGGAGCTACCACACTGCAAAAAATACATTGGCAAAAACTAGACCAAATAAATGTAAATTGAGACGTAAATGCCTAAATTAAGCAAACAAATCTGCCAATTCCTAGTAAGATTTTTTTTTTTAAAAAGCAATCACAAAGTCCCAAAATGAGTAAAGTAAAAGTCAAATCAAGCAAAAATTACTTATTTTGTGACTTAAAATTGTAAACACAAGAATCAGAATAACTTAACTGGTGACTTTTAGTGCTTATTTTGAGTTCAAATTACTTACAATAAGGTGGAAATTCTAAGTAAGAATGAAAAAGATCATTATTCCTAAAATAGGTAAAACAATCTTACACTTACAATGCTTAGTAAGACATTCAAATTAGATCATTTCACTAGCTAAGATGTATTTTTTTGCAGTGATGTACATGTTGGAGTGTGTCTTGCTGTTAAATGCATGCATTAACTTTGAAAGGTGATGTTAATGATCAGATCAGGTGTGTGTGTGTGTGTGTGTGTGAAACAGGTGAAATGTTAAAATGTTCAGGGCAGTGTGTTGGGACCAGAGTCTGGAAACGGTTATTTAGATATTTTAGGATATGAAGTCCCAAATGGCTCCTTCCACCCCAGAAAGTGCACGAAACGGATTATGGTATAAGACTTGCTTCCATGTTACGTGCACAAAGTCTATTCTGTGGTTTGACAATGTAAACAGATGACTATGAGTTTGCCATCATACTGTTTTTCTACGTTTGCAGTAGCTCTTGAATCACCACCAATAGACCTGGCTGAGAAATCTGTTTAAATAGTCTTAGCGGGTCTTTGATGAACGAGGTGGGCAAAAAGTAATACTTGGTTGAGCAGTTTAACTGGCCTGGCAATGCTGGGCATGCTGGTTAAACAGCTTCATGGTGCTGGTCAACTAGAATGGTTCTTGGTAACTTGATCATGATTGTAGACCAGCTAAACCATCAAAGAAAAACAAATCATGTGCTGGTCAATCGGCATAACCAGTTTGACCAACCTGATCTAGCCATGCTGTTTTTAATTATAACAGAGAAATAGCAGTCTCTATAATAATCAGTTGTAGGAAAAAAAATGGTTTGCATCTTAAATCAGGTCCAAAAATATCATAAATGTCCCAAAAAATAATATTTCTAAAAACATGTTTTTCTACATGTCAGGAAGAACCCTGGGTGCACCTGAGACTGAGTGCACTGTTTGCAGAAAAAGTTCTAGGAGATTCTGCGTTATTGTAGGAATCAGGTGCTGGGCTGTCTAGCTGGAGTCGTTGTGTGTGATTAGTGTTATGGTTGGCTGGATTGACAGCCTGCTACCTCCATGTTTCAGTCAGACTGAGCTGCTGTCACACACACACACGCACGCACACTTTCCTACTCGCTCGCTTACTACCCAGCCGAGCACACACCTGCCGCACACGAACACGCGCACACACACATTTTTAGTCAAACAGAAGTACTTTTACTTCAGAGAAAGTCTGTGGTAAAAGTAAAGCACACCTCCAAGAAACTTTGCTGTTATCAATAAATGAAACTCCACGTTTCATGAAATATAAATGTGCTCTGAATGTATCTGCAAATGTTTTTTTTGACTTGCAAATCGAGAGGGCGGGACGCTTGATGAAAAGGCTACTTAGTCACAATACATGTTCTCCAATAGAAACTCCAGAATAAGAAAGGAAGTAAAAAAAGAAAGTAATAAAATGAGCTTTTCTATTCCTGCTGCAAAAAAAAAATACAGCCTGGTGAGCTGAAGCTCTTCTCCAGCAGAGGGCACTTTTTTGTTTGAGATTTAGCTTGTCTACAAGTGTTATTAACCTGACCAACCCAGACAACCTGTAGGGCCTAGCTTGACTATGCTGGTTAACTAGCCTGACTAAAATGAAAAAAAAAATGTTACTGTAGCATCAACAGGTGTGAAGTATCAATGCCAGGCCATATTACAGGTGAGCAATTTTATTAGAACAGACAGAACAAGCATTAAATACCTGCAAATTAGCACTTAAAGGAGAAGTCTGGTGTAAAATTGACTTTGGGTGTAGTAAAACATTATAAAGAGTACTAACCTTTGTTAAATAGCACACCTTTGCTCTCCTACAGCTTCCTGAGTTCCAGTAATTTTGTGCTCTGTACAACAGCCGTATCGGAGCATTTTTGCCCTGATAAATTGCTTTTTACACTGTTATCAGGCTCAAAGTAGATCCACACCTCCTTGGTTAAATTCATAGAGTACTGAAAATAACATAGATATGTACTATACATATCTATGCACGCCCCTAGGCTATGGGGAGTCTATGTATATATTTCTGTCATTATCAGTACAGTGATGGCGGTGCTCGGAGCTGAAGCTAGCGTTATGGGATGTAAACAGTGGCTTTTAATTAGCTTCTTGTGCACTTCTTAAGTTATTAATGCCTCGATTTAAATGTCAGGGCTCTGCGGATTCTACCAAGGAGTTGTGGATCTACTTTGAGCCTGGATAACGGTGTAAAAAGTGCCGTTGTACAGAGTGCTGGGCAAAAAGAACAAAATGATTGTATCTCAGGAAGCTGAAGCAGAGCTGAGGTGGGCTATTTAACAAAGGTAAGTACTTTTTAACATGTTTTACTACACCCAAAGTCAATTTTACACTGGAGTTCTCCTATAACTAGTTGGATACACTAGCAGAGACCCTTATTCATCCTCCACCCCAAACTGAGTAGGGTAAATAACGCTTCGCCAGCAGATGTGCCACAACCTAATCCAATTCATAATATAAACAAACGCATATGGACAAATAAACCCAAAATTCCCTAATAAACCCAACAAAGAGAAAAGGGCAACCACAGAGTATTCTGGAAGCTCCCCCTTGAGCTCTTAAGCCCTCCCGTTCTCTCTCCTTTGATCATCAAAGAATGAGCTTAGACTGTCCAAAACCAGCTACAAGCCAAAGTTGGTCTTGAATTGAATTCAATTCAGCAGGGACATGTGACAAAATTGACAAAACAGGTGGAAAACAAGTTGGTGGAAACACAGAAACACAGAAAATGAATAGACAAATACATACCAAAAAATATAATAAATCTGTAAATAGCCTGGTTTAGTAAAAAGTTGGGATTTTTTTATTTTTTATTTTACTGATTTAGTTGGCAGTGACCTGTAGCATCTTCCAGAAGGCATGAAGAAGTGTGAACAAATGCTATGCAGAGTGAAAGGGGTCTGAAGTGATTTTTATTGCTCATTGTATGATACGACTGTAATACAATGGATGGGAAGGTGTGTCCTATGATTTTTAAAGATTTGTCTATTTAATTATATATTTTGTGGTTTGTTGCATAATAAGTGTCCAAATTTCCACACCGCACTATTATAGATTAGATACTTATGCAGTGAATTATCACAGTGTAAAACTGAAGAAGGATATTGTTCCTAACTCTATTTTTACAGTTACCTATGTACAAAACACCCATTTCCATTTCCTCTCAAACCATCGCTATCACCGACTCATTCAAATTTCTGGGTACACACTCAAATGGGAACAACACTCACATAAAATTTACAAATGAGCAAACAAATTATTTTTAAAAATTTTTTATCTCATATTTTTTAAATGTCTGGGAAAGAATAGTCTTTTATAGTCAATTTTTTTTTTTTTTTTTTTCATTTCATTTTATTTGTTTCCATTTGTGTATGTACCTAGGAATTCGAATTTTATGGTGCGAGTGAAATAATTTGTTAATTTTTGTGAGGATTTTGTGAATTTCTGTTCTTCTCTCTTTTAGCTGTTTTATCTATGTTCAGTTAGAATTCTGTGTTTCTTTGGTTTGACAATGTGTAAATGAGCAGATGAAGATTATAGTTTGCTCTACTGATATCTTCGTGTTTGCAGTAGCTGTAGTATCTAGTATCAGCATCATTAGCAGCACTATGGTTGCCGTGGTAACCAGCAAAAGCTGACGTAGGCAAAAAAGTCTTAGGGACACCTATCATGTTTTTAAATATACAGCTCTGAAAAAATTAAGAGACCACTTCAGTTTGTAAATCCGTTTCTCTGATTTTGCTATTTATAGGTATATGTTTGAGTAAAATGAACATCGTTGTTTTATTCTATAAACTACAAACATTTCTCCAAAATTCCAAATAAAATATTTTCATTTAGAGCATTTATTTGCAGAAAATGAGAACGTACTAAAAAAATGCTGAGCTTTCAGACCTCAAATAATGCACAGAAAACAAGATCATATTCATTTTTTAAGAGTTTTAAGAGTTCAGAAATCAATATTTGGTGGAATAACCCCGATTTTTAATCACAGTTTTCATGCATCTTGGCATGTTCTCCTCCACCAGTCTTACACACTGCTTTTGGATAACTTTATGCCTGCACTCCTGGTGAAAAAATTAAAGTAGTTCAGTTTGGTTTGATGGCTTGTGATCATCCATCTTCCACTTAATTATATTCCAGAGGTTTTCAATTTGGTAGAATAAAAAACCCTTAACCCTCCTGTTATGTTACGGGTCAAATTGACCCACTTTAAAGTTTAAAGATCTAGGAAAAATAGTTGAAAGTATTTTTTCAGTATGAAACTTTTTTTCTGCTTGCCTTATTGTTATTGTAATCAACATATAAAATGAAAATGGTTTATCTTCCATACATGCAACAACTCTCTACAAAAACTAAACTAAGACAAAATTGCAATGTTATGTAACAATGTTATGTAAAACTACAGGGGTTGGACAATGAAACTGAAACACCTGTCATTTTAGTGTGGGAGGTTTCATGGCTAAATTGGAGCAGCCTGGTGGCCAGTCTTCATTAATTGCACATTATTGCACCAGTAAGAGCAGAGTGTGAAGGTTCAATAAGCAGGGTAAGAGCACAGTTTAGTTTTGCTCAAAATATTGCAATGCACACAACATTATGGGCGACATTATGGGAGTTCAAAAGAGGACAAATTGTTGGTGCACGTCTTGCTGGTGCATCTGTGACCAAGACAGCAAGTCTTTGTGATGTATCAAGAGCCACGGTATCCAGGGTAATGTCAGCATACCTCCAAGAAGGACCAACCACATCCAACAGGATTAACTGTGGATGCTGTAAGAGGAAGCTGTCTGAAAGGGATGTTCGGGTGCTAACCCGGATTGTATAAAAAAAAAACATAAAACCACGGCTGCCCAAATCACGGCAGAATGTGCACCTCAACTCTCCTGTTTCCACCAGAACTGTCCGTCGCCACAATAAATTATTGTGGTCTAAAACCAGGAGTTTCAGTTTCATTGTCCATCTCCTGTATTGTGTTTTTTATGTTGGTCTTTCCAAAGTAATAAAGTAGTGAAATATTATCCTAATTAAAGCATACCTGTTAGATGTAAGGAACACAATTGCACTAAATATTGATAGAATGATTAGCAATAGAGTTTTAGACATCTTTTGGATAATTAAACATGCACCGGGTCAGATTAACCTAGGAACATCACGGCTGTTCCTGACAAATGAACATAATAGGAGGGTTAGGGTTAAAGAAAAAATCTTAGGGGCCTCTGCTTTAAAAATTCAATTCAATTTCTTTAGTGCAGTTTCTCTTATGCACTTACTACATACAGCTTGACTGGAAAGGCTAAGGGCTGGTGTGACTCTTCGCTCTTGCTAACAAGCTAGCGTGAACAATAAGGCCTAGCCCCATTAAACAAGCTCACTGAACTGGATCCTCCTGGCCAGGGATGGAGGGAGCAGGGACAATTAGCCTGTGAGATCGCAAAAGCCTGCCTCAGTGGAACAGAAGGAGTGGCTGGACACAGTCATCTAAAGACTAAGGTCACCTTGTGTTCAGTATTCATATCAGAAACACATGGAGCCGGAGAATGTGAAGTAAAGCACACGTAGAGGTCAGTGCCTGTTCGGAATTAAATGAATATTTACATTGGATTTCACAAATATGTCTATGCTTTGGATAAACACACACACACACACATACACATAGAGTTTGAGCTGTTATCTGTTCATACTGGTGAGGATGTATGTCTGCCAGAGGCTAATGAAAGCTTATAGTGTTTATGAAGGCAGCCGGCCAGCTTTGTCTATTACCAGCTGTGTGTTTATCACTTATAATGCAGTAGAGTACTGAAAGAGATTTAAACCTTCTCTATAAACATGTCCTACTCTCCACAGCTGCTGCTGAGTGTTTATGGTGGATGGAGGTCAGATCAGTGAAGTCCAGCTTAGACCAATCAGGACTCTTCAAATGCTAGCACAACATCCAGGGCCTTACTTATCCTAACCACACTAGGTCACTCTGCTTCTCTTCTGATGTGTGTGTGTGTGTTCAACAATCAAAGCGTCCTGTCGTCTCACTTGAGACACGGTCTGAGGCAGGAATGCTTTGTGTAGTGGCTGCAAAAAAAAGAAGAAAAGGCGATGTGCCACACAGCAATAAACATTTACGGGTAGTGCTCCTCCAGGAGGGGGCTTATGGACCCTATAAACTATTTGGTTTATGACCAATTATTTTCTACACGCAGTAAAAGTGCAAACAAATATAAGACGATTTATTTATTTAATTTCCAGTCATAATGCTAATTATGTTTATTCAGATATTTCAGAGTTAGTCACTTACTCAAGAAAGAGTAGACAAAGTAGTCAAGTTGTAACAGAGAGGAGGAGGCCGGATGCAATTGCAAGACGGTTTTACTTTCCATACGCCAAAATAAACAAAGAACAAAACACTAGGGAGAAATATAAAGAAAAGGAAACTAAAACAAAACACTATGAAACAGAGGAGAACTAGAAGACTGAAACAAACAAAAAATAACAAACCAAGAAACAAACTACATAAAGCAAACCTGGAACTCTGTAGACAATAACACAGATGAACATCTAGACATGACTTCACAGGACAGCATGAACCAAAAAGCACGACACAGAACAAAGGAGCACATGGGGTATTTATACACAGGCACACACTACGGACACCTGTGGAGGTAATGAGGGGGGCGGGGTTACAAATGAGACAGGAGGGGTTCAGATGACAAGGCGGGGCTAAGGCAGAGACAGGAACAAAACACAGTAGCACATGGCTGGGAAACATGACAGGTAAACAAAACAAGAGAACAGAGGAACAGAGGAACACAGGAAGGAACCAAAAAAGGAAAGACACTGGACAGACACAGGCTAAGGTGTAACCCAAATAGCCAAAACTAGTTCATAAAATCGTTTGAATGTATGGAGAATGTGGGAGTCCTAAGAACTGTGCAGTACCATACACAGCGCTAAAACCTTTCATCTTCAGAAGTGAAAATATTTCACACTTCTACTCAGTAATAAAACTCTTGCAATCAGAATGCAGTTGAAAAAACAGGGGGACCAATGAGTTTTTTGGCTTTCTCGGTCACATGACATCGGGTTTTGAACACGGAGCACAATGTCAGCGTCTAAGGGTTACCCATGCATTCCCGTAGACAGCCAGCTATGCTGTGCAACGCGTGTAACTGGAGGCTTCCCCCTAGAGGGCAGTACGTAGAAAGCTTTGGGATTTACACAATGTAAACATGGCAAAGGGCTTCCTGATTTGAATGATGCAAAAACATGCTACAACGGCTACACTGCCCCTAGCGGTTTCGTGTGTATTGCACCTTGCATACGTGCATGACCTACGCTCCAAACTGACGCAGGATACGCAAAGCAGCCATGATGCGCACACTCAGATCTCAGAATTATTGAATGTGTTTGGTATGACTTAAATGGTGAGAAATAAAAATGTTCTTCTTTACCTCCTGGTAGTCTGGGTGTCTTTCTAAAATAATTTTATTTCTAATTTTCCACATTTTCTCCCCAATTTTTGCTCAGCCAATTACCCAACCCACTCATTAGGACTCCCCCTATTACTAGTGATGCCCCAACACACCAGGAGAGTGAAGAATGACACATGCTTCCTCTGATACTTGTGAAGTCAGCCACTGCTTCTTTTCGAGCTGCTGCTGATGCAGCATTGCTGAGTAGCATCACAGCAAGCTTGGAGGAAAGCGCAGTGACTCAGTTCTGATACATCAGCTCACAGACGCCCTGTGTTGTAGACATCACCCTAGGAGTGATGTGGGGAGAGAGCGCCATCTACCCACCCGAAGGGAAAAGGGACAGTTGTTCTCCTTCTGAGCGCCGGCAGCTGATGGCAAAGCTGCATGAGCGGGGGTTCGAACCTTCAATGTCCCATTCAAAGTGGAAGTGCTTTAGACCGCTGGACCACTTGGCCAGTTAAGCATGGCTATGCCACCTACTGTGTGTATCTGTGCTAGACAGGGGGAAACTTGAGCATCCAGAAGAAAGCAAACGTGCATGTACATTGGGAAAACAGAGCAAAATCTTCAGACTGTCACTAGGCCCCAGGCCTCTGGATGCACAGCCTCAGGCTGTGTGAAACACAGACTACCTGTTGTGCCACCATGCCACCTAGAACTAAACAGGAAAAGCAACCAATGTTTGAACAGAACAAAGTTTTTATTTTAAGAAATTCTCACCTATTATAAAACAGCAATATGTTTTTTTCTGAACCCACTGTTTAAAAAGTGCGTATTACTTTAACAAACTCAACACAACACACAAATAGGAAAGGAATAAAATATTATGTTTAGTAATCTTGGATCAGTACTGCCTGTTTGTCAGCTTTTTTTTATCTTGCTTGTAATTATTACATTGATGCTCTCAGAGGCGGTCTTTGCATAGAGGCATTGCTAGGCAACTGCCTTGGGCCCCTCCCACTGTAGCCCACTGTAGCGGCCTCCTGACTAGCTGCAAACTTCCCATAGGCCTACAGCTGGTAATTGGGGCCCTTTGGACAGTAATTCACAGATAGTGAGTTCATAAATGGTGATTCTTGTATGTTTACAATGGAAACAAAGACAACACAATAAATTACAAAGAATACAGATTCCGTCCACACCCCCTCTCTTTCCCGTTAAAATGGAATATTCCATCCATGCCATGTGGCCTTGCCGGTGAACCGCAAACGCGCTGCTTGTGAAAGATGGAATTAAGGTGAAATTAAGTGTACAAGTGGGTTGTGAGTGAAGCCATGAAGCGTGGCGCTACAAAAAAAAAAAGAAGGAAGAGGCTTAACTAAAAACAAATGCTCTTCCAAAACTGATAAGCTCTTTTAGTGTGTCAGCACCACCGGACCCGAATGTTTTGGTGGAGGAGGGGGACAAGGAGGTGCCGTACTAGGGTTGTGCCGATGGAGGATATCATCTTCTATCGTCATTTATGACCCAACATCGCGATGGATGGTAACCATTGCGATGCCACGCCCACTTTTTTGTTTTTCCAGAAACATGCACTGACCTTCTTTAGGTTCACCTAAAACTTTAGCAGGGATTGTACGGAAAAAGATCAAATAAGGAATATGACTTAAATGAATTAGAGTCAGGAATGAAAATTAAAATACCCCACTGCTATAAATATGCCTAATTGGCATATTATTCTATTATTTATTATTATTCTATTATTATTAAGATATTATTATTTATATCTAGGTTACAGCTTGTCTTCGTTTTTTTTTTACATGTCTGTATTAATTTTAAACATTTCATGTTATTCACGCAAATAGAATAAGCCTGCTCTTGTGCGTCGGGAAACTTGCTCATTGTCAACCAGTTTTGGGCACCTTACTTTGAAAAAGTAATCAGTTATATTTACTAGTTACTAACGGAGTTACCCCACTATAAATGTTACTAGTTAAAAGTAACCATTGACTTACTTTAAATTATGTAAATTCTATCATTATTGGAAAAATAACAAACGAAAATAAACCAAAATGTTGACAAAAATATAATCGAATTTCAAAACATAGAAACGAAAAACGTTAAAATGGTATTTATATAACATATTATAATATAACAGCTGCATCAAACAGTTCAGCGTCAGTCACGCGCGCGTCAGTCATAAGGAAAGCGCGCATTCCTGTTAAACTTTCTTAAAGTCTGTCTGCTCTGGACTCTGAACTACACAACAATGACTCTAATTCCCAGCATGTACTCAAACCAGACTTCCCTGACTCTGCTCCCGCTCTCCCAATTACTGATTGTTTGCACCTGGTCTGTCTTGTATAAATACCCCTTTGTTTGATTTGTCCCTTGTCGGGTATTGAACCTAGTTATCTAGCTCTTCTACAATGTGTTTCCTTTACCAATTTGTTTGTGTTTTCCGACTACCAAATTGGCCTTGCCCTCTTGTTTTCTTCGATTGCCGATTTATTTTTGTTTTTTTGACTACTTTTTTGACTTGCCCCTTTATTGCTGGATTTTCCATGTATGGTCCTGTTTTGCCTGACTACGCTCTGATATGTTGTTTATATTTGTTGCCTTACTGTTACTGACCCTGCCTGTCCCTTACTACCCATTTAAGCCTAGCCCCTTTTTTGTAAATAAACTGTGTTTAGTATCTGTGTGTGTCTGTCCTTATTAAGGCCTGCGCAACAATTATATGTTTCTATACCTTAATGATAGGTCTGCTTCTTTGCACTGTTGTCAGAATATAGAATACATTGTAATAGTTGTAGTCATATATAATACAGCTGGGATTTTAAGAGCGTGTACCACAGCCATTACACAAATATGACACTTATCAGGACGTACTAAATCTAAATCTAAATCTAGTAAGTATATACGAATGATATAGTAACAAAGCTGCAAACAAGTATATAAATACAGTTTCAAGCCGGCTAAGTCCAGTTCCTTGGTGCTAAAGAAGGGGAAGGTCACAGACAAATTCCTCTTCAGGCTGGGAGAACAGCTGATTCCATCAGTTAATGAGAAGCCAGTGAAGAGCCTGGGGAGTGTTTTCAACTGCAGTCTGGATGACAGAGACTTATTCAAGGCAACTAGAGCTGACCTAGAGGGCTAGCTGAGAACAGTGGACAAAGCTGGTCTTCCTGGAAGATTCAAGGCCTGGATGTACCAGCATGGAATACTTTTGAGCATTTTCTGACCTCTGTTCATCTACAAGGTCCCCATGACTGTGGTTGAAGGGTTTGAACAAAGAATGAACAGTTAATATCGCAGATGGCTGGGTCTGCAATGCAGTTTATGTAGTACCAAGATGTATGGGCGCACCAACAAGCTCAGCTCAGCCAGGGAGAAGTTTATTGTGGCACGAGCACAGAAACACCTGCAGTACTCCAGATCTAAAGGCCTCATGGTGTCTGGGGCAGGGATTGTGACAGGAAAGAAGTGGAGGGCAACAGAGGCAGTCCAGCAAGCTGAAACTCCTCATGAAGGCCATCCTAGATACAGTAAACCAAGGCAGAGCTGGACATGGAAACCTACCATAAATCTGGTACGATTCTGACAGCGTTAGGGAGACACAGAGGATGGTGCAGGAGGAGGTGCAAGCTTCAATTGAGGCAGCTGAAAATACATATTCCCTTATGTATCACCCAGTCCAAATTGAAACCGGATATCCCCTTGGTGTCTGAAGCCACAAAACAGTTGGTCTTGCTGGAGCTCACAGTGCCTTAGGAGGGTCTAGTACCAGAAGCTGGTGGAGGATTGGTTGGAGAACCAGGTGCATGACAGTGGAGGTAGGCACTCTAGGTTTTGTCAGCTATCCCCTAAATAAGGCTTGTGGCACACTAGGCATAACATTAAGGTAATATTGTATATTGTAATATTTTATAAAAAAAAAAAGTAATTTCATTTTGTGTCACAAAATGTGTCACACCATATGACAGTGCAAAATGGAACTGAAGCAGGAGTGCTAGATATATTTGATTTTTCGGAAAACATAAAGAGCGATAATTCACCCTGTAACTTTCAGTGTCTTCCTGAGCTGTTGTTCTTCCTCCTGAAAGAAGGAGGACCCCCCTACTCTCCAAACAATTGTCTGTTTAAAAAGAGGAGTATGGCATCACACCATATGACATTTATTTTTGGGACAAAATGTTTTAGTTAATGGTGGCTTCAAAATATTACGCCCGAACTTTTAGCCAAGCAGACTGACGAGTAGACATCTTGGTTATTAATATATGATTGATTAAACAAAAAAATAATGAATTTGTTACGCCATATCAGCTTTTTCTTGTTTGACTGAAAATCGTGAAGAAAATTAAATGTCAATCCCATGAATGCTCTGTAAGTTCATATAAAACAGCACTTTCTGAACAATTTCATTACAGTTTTTGACATATTCTTGTATAATTTACATATATTTGACAAACTGGTCCAAAAAAAGGCCAGTGTGTCACGTCAACCACCCATGTTCATGTTTGATTACAGTATGTTAAGATATAACTAGGCCTAATTGCGATTTTACTTTCCTCACAGGAATATTAGAAAATATTAAATCTTGTAGTCTGTGAGGTGACGAAAGTTTTTTCTCAATCTGCCTCCAAGAGATGAATTAGGGTTGAACCAGACATAAACAGGCTGTAGCACAAAGGACCAGAAGTACAGCTTAAAGTTTGGCAGTGTCAGCCCATCCTGTGCGTAATAATGTAAATTTTTTTGTAATTTGATGATTGCACAGTCCAGTACATCTTTCTATAGCCATAATATTATCTTACCTCTTGTACTGGTACAAGAGAACTACAACACCTTTAAATGGTACTTTACAGTAATAGTATCTCATGTTGTATCGCATGTTGATAAAGGGCAGATGGAGCTTTCGGAAAGTTTTGATACGGCTCTGATGATGGATTGGTTTAGGTGTCACATTTGTCTTCCGCAGTGCCTGGAGTTGTCCTGTCTGAATTAAGCGCCTCATGCTGCTGCTGATAGAGTGTGTGGGAGTTTGTGGACGTGGGTGTGTGTGTTTATTTTGGACAGGTCTGCAATCTGGAGTGACATGTTTGTTGACCAGGGCACTACTGTTGCATTATGAATGAGCTACAGCGGCGTGTGCCCAGAAAATAACACACTACATAATCTTTCTCTCCCTGAGTATGGGACATCTCTCTCTCTCTCTCTTTTCTGTCCCTGCTCTCCCTGCTTTGAATCTCTATCTTCAATTTCTCCTTTGTTTGGAGGGTTGTTCAGCTCAGGAGAGAGGGAATAGATGACAAAGAGAAAGATGAGAGAAAGAGAATGGAGAAAGGGCAGAAAGTGGCTGAAAATGCCAGAGAAGGAGGGGATGAGTTGGTGAAAGCCAGTGGAAGGCTGGGAGGCTGGAAAGGGATGGCACTCTGTCTGCTTTAATGACAGACAGACACCACACATACACACACACACACACACACACACACAGAACAAGGACACTGACTCAGTGTGAACCGTGCTCAGCCCAAATTCTCAATGTTAAATTTGTCAAACAACCTCAGTAAGTCAATGAATGTCATTGTTGCCCACAGTGCCTGAGACCAGCATGTGTCACCTAGTGTCACACACACACACTCTCTCACACACACACACACACACACACACAATATTCAGTTCTATTTAGTGCCAAAAGCTTCTAAACATGGCGTAGAAGCAGCGCTGCATTTCTGCCGCTGTCATTTTTTTCAGCTGGCGTGGTGATCTGACACCTGTCTCTAATTTAAGACTTTCCTCTTTTTTTTCCCTGTTAAAAGTACGAGTGCGTGTGATGTCAGACCGGAGGGGATGGGTTTGATTAAAGCATCTCGGTGTCTGTGGTTTTGGGTAGGGACTGTGGAAAGCTCAGTGTTATCATAAGAAAGCATTTGGATTCAGCACTGTGCTTCCCCACTCATATTAGAGAAGATTAGAGAAGTTTAAAACATTCATTACCCACCGCCGGCCATCTCTCATTCAGCTCAGCCTCTCTCAGATAGCATCAGACAGCAGTGTGACGGGATTCAATCTTCCTGAAGGTGAGAGAGGACACCGTAACCAGTCATATTACAGCTGCTCCATTCCACTAACATCTCTCTCTCTCTCTTTCTGTCTCTCCCTCGCTCTCATGCACACACACACACACAAGCACACACACACACACACTCTTATCTACACTGCCTGGCCAAAAAAAATCGCCACCTGGATTTAAGTAATAAGTAAATGATGTGGGTTTGCTGCAGGTGGTCAGGTCTAGGTTCTGCAACAGTATGTGCTGAAAGAATGAGGTCAGCTGACTACCTGAATATACTGAATATACACCAGGTTATTCCATCAATGGATATCTGTCTGACAGTCCATCCATTCATACATCCATTTATTCACCCATCCTCCTACCCAGCCACCATACATCAATTCACCCATCTATACATGTACCATCCATCCATCTATCCATCCATGTATCCATCGCTCTGTCTGTCACTGTTAGTTTGTTTATCCATCCATCTATACAATGGTCTGTCTATCAGTGTGCCCATCAATTTATCCATTGTTTCATCCATCCATACCATTATTTATACAACTATCCATCCAATTGTACTGTATGTCTGTTCCCATCTATAGATCCACCCATCTATAAAACTATCCATTTATCTGTCTATAATTCATGCATTCATCCATCTTAACAAGTATCCATCTATCTCTGTTGGCCAGTTCATGCATCTATCCAGACATGTATCCATCTATACAATTAACCACCTATTGTTTTGTCTGTCTATCAGTATGCCCAAATATTTATCCATTGTTCCATCCATCCATACAATTATTTATGCAACTATCCATCCACATGTACTGCATGTCTGTTGGTTTGTCCACCCATCTATATAACTCTTTGTCTATCTGTCTATAGTTCATCCATTTATCCATCTTTACAAGTATCCATCTACTGTATAGCTGTTGGTCAGTCCATGCATCCATCCATCTATTTAACCATCCACCTATCTGTCTGTCTGTTGGTTCATCCCTTCATCCGTCCACCTGTGTAACTTTCTATCTATCTGTACTCTATCAATTTATACATTTATACAAGTATCCATCTTTGTTGGTCAGTTCATCCATACATTCATCCATCCAATCATCTGTCTGTCTCTGTCAGTTTGTTTATCCATCCATCTCTACAATTATCCACCTATTGTTTGTCTCTCTGTCAACTATTTATCCATTGTTCCATCCATCCATACAATCTTCTATGCAACTATCCATCTACTTGTATGTGTGTTGGTCTGTTTGCCCATCTATATAACTATCCATCTTTCTGTCTATAGATCATCCATTTATCCATCTTTACATGTATCCATCTGTTGGTCTGTCCATCCATCCATACATCTATATAACTATCAATCTATCTATCTAACTGTCGGTATGTTGATTAATGTTGATTCCCTTTATTCATCCATCTATGTAACTTTACATCTATCTATATCCATTTATACAAGTATCCATCTCTGTTGGTCAGTCCATGCATCCATCCATCCATCCATGCATCCATCCATCTGTCTCTGTCAGTTTGTTTATCCATCCATTTATGCAATTACTCACCTATTGGTTTGTCTCTCTATCAGTATGCCCAAATATTTGTTCTATCCATCCATACCATCAAATAAAAAGCAACTATCCATCTACTTGTATGTATGTTGGTCTGTCCACACATTTACATAACTATCCATCTATCTGTCTATAGTTCATCCACTTATCCATCTTTACAAGTATTCATCTCTGTTGGTCAGTCCATCCATCCATCCATCCATCCATCCATCCATCCATCCACTAATGCATCCATTCATCCATCAACTTGTTTGTTTCTCTTAGTGTATGTGTATTTGAAGATAGCTTTAGCATGCTACTGATGGGCCAGTGCTTCATATTTTCTGCGCTCTGTGATTCTGATGTTGAGTATGAGGAAGACACGGTGCAACAGGCAGATAAAGATCACATTATTACTCGAGCAATCCCGCCACTTTCTTCCTCCTGCCGCACACACTTTCACACCATTCACCTCTCAGAGACATATCGTCTGTTAGGGGTCATGTATTTAGCTCTTTGTGGGTAGCAACTGCGTTTTGGATGATGGCATTTTAGCACTTCTTTTTTCGTTTTTTTTATATGAAAAAGTAAGAGCTAAAAATCATTTGGTTAGTGGAGTCAAGGTTAGGGTTGTAGGCAGATCAGCTTTTAGTCCCTGTGATTCACAAGTCCTTCTAAATTGGAGTGTGTGTGAAAGAGAGAACGAGAGAGAGAGGGAGAGGGAGTTAAAGAGATGATTATGTACTTATGAAGCTTGTCTCAAAAATCATCTCTAATAAGTGAGTTATGACTCAGCATAGCAGCAGCGAGAGGAGAGAGAGGAGAGAAACTGGAGAAATTAAAGAAAATTTTGATGACAGCACTGTGATGAGAGACAGATGGGGAAATTAAAGTGAAATTAGAAATGTTAAAGAATGACAGAATTAGAACCGTTAGAGAATGACAGCATATTTGAAGAGAAATGTTATTTTATATATTGTGCACTGTGTATATCTCCCCAAGCCTGTTCAGATGCAATTATGCACTACTTTAAATCATTTGACATCTAACACTGTTTTGTTATATAATTCTATTTCTAATTTTTATTTCATTTTCTCCCAATTTACACGGCCATTTACCCAACCTACTCATTAGGACCTATCAATAGTGATGCTCCAATACCTGGACAATGAAGAGTAGCACATGCCTCCTCCGATACATGTGAAGTCAGCAACCACCTCTTTTTGAACTGCCGTGTAGCATCACAATGCGCTTGGAGGAAAGCGCAGCGACTTGGTTCCGATACATCAGCTCACAGGCGCCTTGTGCTGAGCAACATCACCCTTTGGATTGATAAGGGGAAAGGGCACCATCTACCCACCCAGAGAGATAAAGGTCAACTGTGCTCTCTCAGGGCTCTGGCAGCTGATGGCAAGCTGCATGACCAGGATTCGAACCGGCAATCTCCTGATCATACTGGCAGCGCCTTGAGGGACACACTGTAAATTGATTTTATTTGAGGCTCATTCAGCTCTCTACCTGATTTAGGCTAGCTAATCAAAGGCGGAGGGCCTTATTCCACCCAAGACGATTCATTTACTAATGCTATTTTAACCCTGAACTGAGAGTTACACTCAGTGCTTGCATATATGTGTGTGTGTGGTGGTGTGGGAAGGCGGAATAAGTTGAGACAGAAAAGAGGAAATTAGGGAGTGACAGGGAAGAAAGGAGGCTAAAAGAGGCTGAGCTGAGATAGTCATTTTATATTAATACTTTGCATTAAAAGTCTCTCTAATGAATAATTGATCTGCAGGAAAATGTAGCGATTTGCAGTTCCCCTTGGGCTAATGAAATGTTAAATCAACCTGCTCAGTGTTTCTAGCACAGCCTCTAGGCAGGGTGGATGAGTCCAAGTCTGCAGGGACGCCACGTTACACTCAGGGTCATGCTGTTGAATCAAGAATAGCAACACTTCCCCCTACTTTTAACTGTCACGAGCGGATATGTGGGGCTTTCACTACAGCAGAGAAACCTTCGCCTCATTGTTTTTGCTTCCATCTAAAGCATCTTTTTTATGAAATATTAATTCCCTGTGTTTTCTCCTCATTTGACCATCTAAGCCTCAACACTGCAACACCGTTAAGTCTGTTATGTCAGTTCGCCAAGGCTTACAAAAAGACACATGTGACATCATAGAGAAAGGGGGGGTCATTCATGGTCCTAGAGCTGTACCACCCTGGAGATCTTTTGAGATCTGTAAGCCCTGCTCAGGTTCTGGCAGGGAACTCGAAAGTACGTCACTCTTATCTGAGCCAATCACCAGCTCCCACCTGACTTTATAAGACTTCTACCTCTACATGTTTTCTCTGCTGCTTGCAGATGTAGAAGTACAATTTTTGCCTTTCTCACCAACACCAGGGGATAGGCTCCACCGCCACTGTACATACAACTCTGAAAAAAATTAAGAGACCACTGCAGTTTCTGAATCTGTTTATCTGATTTTGATATTTATAGGTATATGTTTGAGTAAAATAAACATTGGTGTTTTATTCTATAAACTATGTACAACATTTCTACCAAATTCCAAATAAAAAGAAAATGCAGAAAATTAGAAATGGCTGAAATAACAAAAAAACAATGCAGAGCTTTCAGCCCTCAAATAATGCAAAGAAAACAAGAAATCAATATTTGGTGGAATAACCCTGGTTTTTAATCACAATTTCCATGCATCTTGGCATGATCTCCTCCACCAGTCTTATACACTGCTTTTGGATAACTTTACACCACTCCTGGTGCAAAAACTCAAGCAGTTCAGTTTGGTTTAATGGCTTGTGATCATCCATCTTCCTCTTGATTATATTCCAGAGGTTTTTGATTTCGTAAAATCAAAGAAGCTCATCAGTTTTGAGTTTCTTATTTTTCAGAGCTGTATATGCCAGAATCTGTAAGTATCTTGTTGCTATGGACCTGAGCTAATTACAGGGTCTTTTCCAAAGACTTTAAATTTGTCAAAAACTTTCTGATATTTGATATACACAGCGTTGTACAAGAATACTGTGATTAAAACTAGTCTACGACTCTAGAATATCCACATGTTCCTGAAGGCCTTAATTACCTGGATCAGGTGTGTGAGAAAGTTGGGTGGGGAGGTGGTAGGACAGGATTCACTACCAGGAATGAGCCCCCATCCTAGACTTTACACAGTAGCAAATCCTCACAGTCTGTGACGAGTGAAGCACCTCTCATCAGCTGCTTTAGCATGGAATGACCCTTGTCACGTTACATTACATGCTCTGAATTGATTTGCTGGTGCAATATTTCGCTCATATCCTGAGAGCATGGTCCAAATGAAGATAGAAGGACCTGAAGAGCCGTCTCTAGGGAAACCGGCTTTCTTCCCCCCTTCAAATCTCTCTCCATTAGTCTTGATAAGCTGTCTCTCACTTCAGCGTTAGCCTAATTCACAAATCAGCCCACCTCCACCAGCTCTAATTAAGAGCGTCCTTCTGGACACAGAGCTCTTTGCAACTTAATTCAGAATATATTAGCATGAATTTTTTTCCAGTATTACTAAATTCTGTCATGTTGTTGCTTAAAAAAGATTAAATTAAGGTTAAATGTCCTAGGGATTAGGTTTGGGTGGTATAACAGTAATTAAACACTATTTGGATTATAGAGTATAAGTATTGGGACACCTGTTTATTCATTCTTTCTTCTTAAAATGACAGTTTTTGCGGAGAATGTAAAGTTCCACCAAACATGCTCAAAAAGTACTTTTAAAACATGCATTGTGGTGAAGTTTCTTAAAAGGTCCCAGAACCACCCACACACCCTGTGATTAGCAGCAGCGTTAGCAGCAGGTAGCAGTGGATAGCTGCACTTAGCACTAGTAAACTCCATCCAACAGCACTACACTGAGGAACTCTGAGTGTTCTGGTAAGTCAGGGTTCTATCAGCTAGTGGTTCGTGCCACGGACCTTGTTTTAACATGGTAAAAACGCAGGCTACAGTCCAATATACTGACCTCTGAAGGGCAAAAGAGCTAGTTCTGGAGTAAGCGGCTAATGCTAGTACTGCTCCAGCCTCAGTGCTGGAGAAACTTCACTGAAACTCTATATATAACTTTATAAAGCTGCACTTCAGTGGAGTGGCTTTACTGCTCCTTACAACCTTAGTGGTTAAATTCATACATAAAGTGCACCGGATTAGGTGCACTGCCGATTTTTGGGGAAATTAAAGGATTTTAAGTGGGCTAAAAATGTGGTAAAAGAACAAATCTAAACCTCCTAGGACCGGGCGTCCACACATTACATTTTGGGTTGTCTAGACCACAACACTAAATTTTGCTCTACAAGGGCCTGTTGTCCTCTTATGAGGCCATTATATTGTCACCTAGTGACAGTTGCACATTTGATTTTGTTCAGAAATGTAAAGGAACAGTAAATACAGTAAATGTTGTTTTTTTTACTTTGTCTTCATGTTTCAGCAGCACTTTAAATGAGCCATGTTGTTCAAAGGGGCAAAACTGTTGTTTCTACTTTTGTTTTGCACATTATTACTAATTGCGAATTATTTGTGTTATATCAAAATATAAAACTAAAGTCCTCATATGTGGACATCATTTTTCTTAGACACTAAATCTTGTGTGTTTTTACACTAATCAGGTGCCAATTAACCCAAATAGCAAAGAGAACAAAAAAATGCATGCCAGCAAGTTCGGGTCTTAGGGGGTAAGCAGTACTGTTTTAAATCAAGGTTTTAAAAATGGTTTGTCCTGCCTTTGTTGTAGTAACACAATCTACAGTTCAGGGATGGTAAGTAAGGTTAGGATAGTAGGTTATCTCATTCCACATCACCCCCAACCTTTTAAGTCATCCCAAAAGCACTGGAAACAGCACCATTATTTCAGAGAACACAGTTCCAATCCTCCACAGCTCAATGCTGGAGGGCTTTATACCCACAAGTTCACACGGTGGAGCTTGTAGAAGCTCACCTACTGGTGATGGACCATGCAAAAAACATGTGAGGGGGAAAAACACATCCGAGGTAGTCAGACATTGATTGTAAAAGAGCATGCAAACTTGAATTAATCTTAACCAAAAAAATGCACCAAACAAACACTACTACAAGGCTTGCAAGTCTCATGCATTAGGCATGAAACAGACACAAGATGCAATTTCAATAAGTTTACACACTCTCTCTTGTATCTCTCACACACAGAGAATGAGCGATCATGAGAACTGATGCTGAGGAATATTGTCTCCAGCTAATAATGTTAACAATCAGTTTGACCAGATTCTCCGTCACAGTACCAGTCATAACCACCACCATCCCCACACATACCCCCACCAGAGACCCACCCCTCACCAACATCACCCCTGCCCTTCCCAACAAAACCTCTCTCTCTGAACTGACTTCAAAACTTGAGAATGCTGCTAAATAATTAAGCTCTTCTCTCTCTATGTGGTTCTTGTACACCCATTGAGCTGCTACGTTACTTCTTAGGACATTCACTTGACTGTTTGCCGTTAGAAATTCAGTATTATCTTCTAAATGTGATTTATGCCTCAATAAGCCAGAATACAGTTGCAAGAAAATGTATGTGAACCCTTTGGGATTACTTGGATTTCTGCATAAATTGTTCATTAAATGTGTTCTGATCACAACAATAGACACAGGCTGCTTAAACTATATGTTTGCATAGTTAAATTGAACACAACATATTAACATTCACAGTGAGGAGGGAAAAAGTATGCAAACCTTTGAATTTAATAACTGGTTGACCAGCAATAACCTCAACCAAACATTTCCTGTAGTTGCAGATCAGACCTGCACAACAGTCAGGATACATTTTGGACCATTCCTCTTCACAAAACTGTTTCAGTTCAGCAATATTCTTGGGATATCTGGTGTGAATCGCTCTCTTGAGGTCATGAGGCCACAGCATCTCAATTGTGTGGAGATCAGGACTCTCCAGAAGACGTATTTTCTTCTGTTGAAGCCATTCGGTTGTTGAATTACTTCTATGTTTTGAGTCGTTGTCCTGTTGCATCATCCATCCTCTGTTTGAGCTTCAGTTGGTGGACAGATGGTCTTTAGTTGTCCTGCAAAATGTCTTGGCAAACTTGGAAATTCATTTTTCCATTAATGACGGCAATCCATCCAGGCCCTGAGGCAGCAAAGCAGCCCCAAACCATGATGCCCCCTCCAGCATGTTTCACAGTTGGGATGAGGTTTTGTTGATGCCTTTTTTCTCCACACATAGCTTTGTGAGTTCCTTCCAAACAACTCAATATTGGTTTCATCTGTCCACAGTATATTTAGCCAGTGTTGTGTGGAACATCCAGGTGCTCTATTGCAAACTTTAAACCTGCAGCAATGTTTTTTTTTTTTAACAGCAGTGACTTCCTCCATGGTGTCCTCCCATGAATTACATTCTTGTTAAATGTTTTCCTTATTGTAGATTTGTCAACAAAAATGTTAGCATGTGCCAGAGATTTCTGTCTTCAGCTTCAGAAGTCTTCAGCTGACTCTCTAGGATTCTTCCTCACCTCATTGATCATTTTGCGCTGTGCTCTTGCAGTCATCTTTACAGGATAACCAAGCCTAGGGAGAGCAGTGCTGAACTTTCTCCATTTGTAGACCGCCTGTCTTACCGTGGACACATGAACATCAAGGCTTTTAAAGATACTTTTGTAACCCTTTTCAGCTTCATGCAAGTCAACAATTCTTGAACGTAAGTCTTCTGAGAGCTCTTTTGTGCGAGGCAGGATTCACATCAGGAAATGCTTCTTTAGAACAGCAAACTCATAACTGGTGTGGGTTTTTTATAGGGCAGGGCAGCACCAACACATCCAATCCCATCACATTCTAGCTCCAATTAGCTCTTAGAAAAGTCATTAGCCTAGGGGTTCACATACTTTTTCCACCCTGCACTGTGAATGTTAACATGTTATGTTCAATTAAACCATGCAAACATATATTGTTTTGTGTGGTATTAGTTTAAGCAAACTGTGTTTGTCTATTGTTGTGACTTAGATCAAGATCAGAACACATTTAATGATCAATTCATGCAGAAATCCAAGTAATCCCAACAGGTTCACATATTCTTTCTTGCAACTGTATGGTCTATATTGTGTTGTTGTCTCGCTAGCTAACTAATTTAGGCCTATCAGGCTGGCTACTAGTCCAAACACAGCATATCCTGTCGCATTTTGTTGCACCGATACTAGCCGCTTTATTTCTTTGCTCTCTCATTTCATTATTAGCACTTGTTGTAGCTGCTGTGCTGTGTGGAATCTGGGTTCTCTTAGCGCTAACTACATTGTCATTTTCTTATACATTTAACCTCCTAAACTCTTCAAAACACAGGTAGTTGTTTGCTGTTTTCGTTTCATAGCTTTCCACCCTTTTATCGTAGGAACAAATCAGCCAGTTTACATTGCTTTGCATGTAGTTACTGAGTAGTATTCATCCATTCATTCATCCATTCCTTTTCACATCCACTTCTTCCTGCTCAGGGTTGTGGTGTGTTTTGTTTGGAGCCAACCCAGAAACTTTTGGAGCAAGGCAGGAATACACCCTAGAAAGGGTGTTGGCATCCATCATTGGGTCTGCACAGAGTACAACCATTCACTCACACCTAAGAGGCAAGCTTATCTTAGGCTACGTTCACATTACCAGGCTGAAGTGACTCAAATCTGATTTTTTTTCTCAATGTGGCTCAGATCTGATTTGTTTCATGGCTGTGTGAACGTGCCAAATCAGATTTTTTTTTTTATCAGATTTAAGTCAGTTTGGCTACGTATACATTACAAGCCCCATTGCTCAAATCAGATTTTTTTTTTTTTTATCAAATTTGAGTCACTTTGGCTACATATAGATTCCAAGCCCCATTGCTCAAATCAGATTTTTTTTTTTAAATCAAATTTGAATCACTTTGGCTACATATAGATTCCAAGCCACATTGCTCAAATCTGATTTTTTTTAATCAAATTTGAATCACTTTGGCTACATATAGATTCCAAGCCACATTGCTCAAATCTGATTTTTTGCTCATATTGGATTTAGCTATCCTGACGTTTCACATTCACAAATGTAAGTGATTTATATCTGTGTGTAATGTGAACGAATCAGTCCCTGAAACGTCTCACATGCACACATTGATACCTGTATAAATGTCGCCTTCTTCACCACCAACAAAAAACGTCATATTTGAGAAACGACTCTTAGCTTTATAAAGGAAAATGGATGATTTAGCAGTTCATATTTGGAGCATGGATCTGCAAGGGAGAAAACACTAAACTCCTCACAGACCGTGAGCAGAGTGGGGATCAGACCCTCAAACTCAGGCCCCTGGAGATGTTTGACCGTGCCGCATGCCCAATAGTGATCTATAGGGTGTAATAAAAGTCAGGGAGTTTAAGAAGTTAAAACCATATTAGTTTTGCAGAGAGGCTGGTGTGGCTCCGTAGGTGTGCATGCACTTCTAGTTACATCACTGTTCTGTCCCTCCCCCTATCTGAAGGTTCCAGTCAAATTCTGTGGCATTACCTCAGTGCCTTTGGGCATGATTTGAATAAACTACAGCCTCTGTTGAAGATGCATGGACATTCACACAAGCCTTTTTCTCTCATTAAATGCAGACTGAGTGCAGTCTGTTTTTCTGTAAAGCTTTTGAAAAAGTAAAACATTTAAAAAAATGCTTTTTTTGTGTGTTCTCAGTGTCTTCCTCTTTTTGTGTCTAGGTATCAGCACTGACACCTCTGGCAGTGTCTTGGCTCAAGGGTATCTTTAAAACTGTGGCCTATTTGCTTTATCTAAAGGGTGCGCTCCGAGTCGACAACAGAGCACTTGTGTAAGTCACTCCGAATAAGTGCACTGGCTAAATGCTAATGCTGATGTAAATGTAAAATGATTTATGGCGCTGACTTTTAGAACTTTCTCTAGCTGCTGTGGCTGTGCTGCAGGAGCACAAAGAACAATGGCTTCTCAGTTGACTTCACATTATGCTGCTTCATTTCACACTAATATTCTCTTCACAAAACTGTTTCAGTTCAGCAATAATCTTGAGATATCTGGTGTGAATCGCTCTCTTGAGGTAATGAGGCCACAGCATCTCAATTGGGTTGAGGTCAGGACTCTCCATTCGGTTGTTGATTTACTTCTATGCTTTGGGTCGTTGTCCTGTTGCATCATCCATCCTCTGTTGAGCTTCAGTTGGCGGACAGGTGGTCTTCAGTTTTCCTGCAAAATGTCTTGGCAAACTTTTCCTTTGATGACGGCAATCCGTCCATGCTCTGAGGCAGCAAAGCAGCCCTAAACCATGATGCCCCCTCCGCCATATTTCACAGTTGGGATGAGGTTTTAATGATGCCTTTTTTCTCCACTGACAAACAAAAAAAAAATAAAAAAAAGTTTTGCAACTTTCTGCATTTGCTTTTTTTAGGTAAATATAATTTCAGATAAATTTAAGTTACGTCAACTCTGTTTCAAGACTTAAATGTTACATACAGTAAATAAGTGAACTGAACTTCAAAAAGTCAATCCTTTCTTTTAGTAAACTTTAATTAATTCCTGCATACAATATTACCCAATTACAATTACTTAATTTATACAATATTATTATATATTTTTGTGCTGCAGGAGCACAAAGAACAATGGCTTCTCAGTTGACTTCACATTATCATATTAAAATGTGCTCATATGCTGCTTCATTTCACACTAATTTTAAGTGTGAGAGACTGCCAGGTGACCTTATCCTGAACTGTCCACTCAGTTGTGTGGATAAGAACATATAAGAAGCAATATAATACATATAATAATAACATTACAATGAAGGTACCTTTATTCAGTTCTCAGCAAGCACAACCTTTCAGTAGCATCACCCCAAATTTCCTTTAGCTCAAAGACTCTTCACAGAAACTGTGACTAAAATTTAGGCAAACAATGAAATATTAAAGTTGTTTATCGTTTCAGCTCCTCTCTCTGCTCACCACCGCTGTTTGTTTTAGCACTGGCAACTAGTTTGGCATTGATGTTTTTCCTTAATCTGCATGTTTGTAGCGCTCATCAGGGGGACGGGCATGCGCCGTTTCCAGTGTGAATAGATTAGAAGGAAAAACAGTTGTTTGCACACATAAAGGCCTTGCTCTATTCTAGCTCCCTCTGAGATACCAGCGGATAGTGGTAGAGGTAGTTATTTAAAAAAGTATTTGGTTAGAAATAGAGGGATTCATCAGCTATGTGCAGTGGTATGAAAAGGTTTGGGCACCCCTGATCATTTTTTAATGATTTCCCTTCATAAATCCTTGGTTGTTCAGATCAGCAATTTCAATATATCAATATATATATCATACAACAGACAACCACAGTGATATTTGAGAAATGAAATGAAGTTTACAGGATTTACAGAAAGTGTGCAATAATTCTTTAAACCAAATTAGGCAGCTGCATAAATTTGGGCATGCCAACAGAAAAATGACATTTATTAGATCCTCCTTTTGCAGAAACAACAGTCTCTAAATGCTTCCAATGAGAGTCTGGCTTCATTCTTCTTTACTAAACATCTCCAGTTCAGTCAGGTTTGATGGTCTCCAAGCATGAACAGCCCTCTTCATATCACACCACAGATTTTCAATAATATTCAGGTCTGGGGACTGAGACGATCATTTCAGAATGTTGTACTTGTTCCTCTGCATGAATGCTTCAGTAATTTTTGAGCAGTGTTTAGTGTTTAGGGTCGTTGTCTTGTTGAAGTATCCAGCCCCGGCACAACTTCAACTTTCTCACTGATTCTTGAACATTGTTCTCAGGAATCTGCTGCTATTGACTGAAATCCATGCGACCCTCAACTTTAACAAGATTCCCAATACCTGCACCAGTACATTTTTGGCCATGCATACCATCCAATTTTAGTTTTATCGGTTCACAGCACCTTATTCCAAAAAGAAGATGGCTTGTCCAGATGTGCTTTAGCTTTAGCATACCTCAAGCGGCTCTGTTTGTGGCGTGTGCACAAAAAAGGCTTCTTCTGCATTAATTACACTCCCACACAACCTCTCCTTGTGTAAAGTGTGCTGAGCAGTTAAACGATGCACAGTGACTCCATCTGCAGCAAGATGACTTTCTGTAAATCCTATAAACTTCATTTCACTTCTCAAACGTCACTGTGTTCATCTGCTATATGATATATTTAACTGAACTTGCTGATCAGAACAACCAGTGATTTATAAAGGAAAATCATGAAAATGATCAAAAGTGCCCAAACTTTTTTATACCTCTGTATCAGTATTACGAACAAAAATGTGATCTGTGATGCAATCGGCAGATAATTTAGGCAGTCTGGTTATCAACAATTGATTAAACAGGTGGAATTTGGATCATATTTTCTAGATTTTGTGTGTGGCACAGAACCCTGTAATTCCTCATTCAACTACTAGATCAATGATAGACGCAGGGAATGCACTAAAAGTGCAGAACATGGGCGCAAGGACCAGGATTGAGAAACACTGCACTAGACAGATGTTGTGAATGGCTGCAGAACCTCATTAAAGCCAGTGTTGAAATGAGTAAAAGGTCAAACTAACCTATTTAAAGAATGTGTAAACTTCCATTCATTGTGGAGGAAGCAGAGTAAAGACTCCTCTCAAATGAATTAATTAATTGAGTACAATGAGTTTTAGCACACAATAGAGCTAGCATATGCTACGTCATTCTGAGCCTTATATTGCAGTCCTGCATGAGAATTTGTTCTTGTAGCTAGGTGTTGAACAGATTTATTATTAAGGTACCTTTTAATGTTGAGAGACAATGTACAGAACATTACAAACTCTTAGCGTAATGTTGCATTATCAAGTTGGCCTAGAAAGGTTAATATGGCATCCAGTCCCACCCTCAATCAGTATCTGTGATCAGTAATCAGTACGGGCTCCACAAATTTGAATCGGTCCATCTTTATATCTGACAAGCACTGAAAAGGGGTGAATTTCCCTACTGAGAGGAATTTGGATCAAAGTCAAGATTGGCAAGCTGTAATTATCTGGTACGGCAATTAGCATTTTCATATGCCATCTGAGATGGTTTTAATTAAATAAACATTGCATACTGTGGCCAGATTTACTGATAACTCCATTCTGAGCCGTGTAGTGAACAAAATGAGCAATGCTTTTACCTTCATATCCATCGAAATGAGTTTGCTTTGCTATAGCATTTTAATTCTTATTGACAAGATTTTTGGTGTGATTTTAAATTAAGATGTGAACATGTGTGTGTATGTGGATGGCAGACTCACAGTATAAGCTCTATATCCTGTTTGACTTGCCCTTGAGTGCCCAAGAGAGTTGGTAAAGGCAAGCGATGAATGATTTATTTACTTTTTTTGGATACACTGCAAAAATATGCTAACTTCAGATGAAATGCACAAAAACAGATTTTTTTTCTCTCTCCTCTGAGCCTGGCCAGTAAATAAAGTTGCTCTCTGAATTCTTAATAAGGTGTGCTGACCACGAGAGGAGGAATGATATGTTCAATAAACAGTTTAAACCGCTGATTTGTAGGCCACAAGAGTATGCTTTTTTTATGAGGGTTTTAGGGAATATGAGTAGATTAGCAGTAAAATAATAACTAACTAACTGATTAGAACGAGTAAATTAAAATTAGTGTTAAATACCATCTCAAAGGAACAGGTTTATTTGTCAATAGTTAGAGAATACCAAATGCAGCTGCTTTTTCTCCAACAAAAAGTCAGTCAGGGCTTTATAACAACAAGCAGAGCAATAGGAATGCCCTATTTGAATAAAGAAGATGTCTTGCATGCAGGGTTGCATCATGCACGGCATTCAGATGAGAGAGGTGGAATTGATGTATGTCTGTGTTTCACAGTGTTTATTGACAATTTAGAAACCAATCTGTTCTGTTTTGCTGTGAATAATGGGTTGTGCTGTGACTGTTTGGAACAGCGAGACTGAATCTTCTAAAATTACAAAAAGTCTAACCAGGTTTCTCCTGATTCTGTACTAAAACATGATTTGATCAGTATTTATACTAATCCTCCTCATACTCCACTCATAAACACTGTTGTTTATGTAATGTATAGAATACAGCGGGTATGTTTAAAAACAGAGCTTAAAGAATCTAATCCTACTGGCATTGTAATTCATATCATAGACCTGTAAGCATTCTCATCATTCCATACTGGCTGACCTTCAGTAGCAAAAACAAATCACAGGATCAATTTCAAATCCGTTATCTCCAGCATTAACAGATTACTGAAGTAGCTACAGCAGTGTTTGCATTTCTTAGGCTTTCTTAGTCCATAAACTGCTCAGAAATGCCTTATGGCTATTTCACAAATGCACACATGCTGCTGAATTCTGATAAGTTTATGATTTGCTTATTTGTTGCTTTCTTAGATGGTGGTAGACTTCAAAATGTCTGTGGGCTACTGAGGAAATGATGCTTCACATGCTCCAAAATGACGTGGAAGGTCTCGGCGTTCAAGGTTAAGTATATTTGTAATATCAAGTCAAAAAAACTACACAAGATAACTTCAGACTACATAACTTCACTGGTTTTAGAATGTTAGCATATATTTTTTATAATATATGACAAAAAAAAAATCTCTATTGCATGGTGTTACCTTATGGAAACAAATAAACAACAATAAGTAGGTAAATCAGTAAGTAAGTAGGTAAGTAAATAAATAAATAAATAATATTAATTTTATACATTTTGGTGTATTGAAGGTCTCGTGTACAATGTATAATATATAGTATACTTCTCAAATCATATGGTAAGGTGTAAGAGATTTGTGTTTAGTTTAAAAACAAAAATATAAGTACTGTTTTTTTTCAGAATTAAAACCAATTTAGATTGTTAAGTGTTTTATAAATAGCGATAAAATGAAAGTTAAAATGTATGTAACAATTTAAAATGTATACAAGGTGCAAAGTGTTTTATATATTCCAGGATGCATGGAACTTGTTACCATGCCTGTGTGGTGATATGGTATGTAACAAAAATACAGTATTTCCTTTTCTTTACAATATATGTTAATTGTTTGATGTTAATAAAACAAACAAAAAAACATGACATTTTAAAGAGATGTCCAGTAGTGTGTCTGATAATGATCTTAATTGTAGGGCATTATATGGATTTCTTTTATGTTGTTTTACTGGTTTATTTTAATATGTGCAGCATTGCCTACATTATGCTGTTCATCTAATCAAGATGAAAGTTGCCATTACTTTTGCACACATTTATATTCCCAATATTTTAATTAAGTAAATTAACAGTAATTGCTTTAGCATGTAATGTTTAAACTCTACCTTTTTTGTAATTTGTCATTTTTATCTAAACATAATAAAAACAGTAAGCAATAGCTTATGTGGTGCATTATGTAGAAAACATAGTAAGGAATTCCTGGCTTAAAATAAATAAATCAATTAATTAATTAAAAGATTAAGGCTTATATAGTCCCTGCCAAAAGTAGTTTACAGATAGACTGTACAAAAGCCAATAATTCAGTCTCACAATCATGCTATTATTGAGAAGTGAGATAATCACTAAACTAATTTTATGTGAAAAATAAAAAATACACACAATTTGACTAAAAACTAAATATTTTTCTTTTTTAATGATTTTTTTAAACAAATTATTTTAACTGAATTTCATTTTATTTTTTATTTTTTTTTATTTATTAAGGTATTGATTTTTTTTTTGCTTGCTTCCTTTTTTATACTGTAGGGTAATTTACCACAGTATGAAACTCGGATGTGAGAAATCCCAGAACATTGAAAAGATGACCAATGAGTCAGAGCTTAGAATTTAAAATATATTAAAGTTTACTGGAAAATTAGTGAAGCGTGTGATTGGAGATAACCACACCTTCAGTACAATCTTTTTTGCTTTGTGTGACATTTTTACGAACTTAATTTACACAGCTCTACTGGTTTATTATAATGAATACAAGGGCTACATTGTACCTGAAATGTGCTGTTAATTTTATGGAGGTAGAATTCACGGTTTGATGATGAGTGCACTAAAGCCCGTACACTAGGGGGCAGGGTGAGAGAGGGGCGCGTTAGCGGGGGGGCGGGGTGTTTGTGGAGTGGGCGGGGTTTGGCGGTAGGACCGACCCGGAAGGCGGATTTACCGGTAGAGGGGGCGGGGCCGGGAGTTTTTGAAATATGAGGAATAGGCCTTTCTCACATTTCCTGCTTCCGGAAATATGACGTTGAGCAATGCAGTGGTCTCGCGCTTCCGGTTTTAGATTTGCAATGGCCGAATCCTCTCGCCGGTGTTACTGCAGCGTTCCTGCTTGCTCTAACTCGAAACAGAGACACCCCTACCTCAGTTTTCATGATTTTCCCAAAGACGAAGGCTTGCGAAAGTCCTGGGTGAGATTAATAAGGAGGGACGAGGGTCCGTTTTTTAATATACTCCGCGGGAGCACCCACGTATGTAGCCTGCACTTCGACAGTGCAGACATTTACGTTTCGAAAAGTGGCAGAAAACGCTTAAAACCTGGAGCTTTGCCTCGCCGTTTTGCCTGGAACAACTGGGGAAAGGACCAGACATCTCGGGAGTCCGCCTTCGATCGCGCTAGAGCTCGTCTTGGAGTTGACGTTCGTGCAGAGAATGTTGCTACTCAGGCTAACCATACAGCCGATGAAGCTAACCAAGTTTCAGCTGTGGATGAAGAGGACGAGCTACAACCTACAACAGACCATAACTACTGTGCGTGCTCTCATCCTTCAGGTATGTATGCAATTACAACGATTGGTAATACATCAATATATAAGGCTCTAAATAAACACAAAATACATGACATTAGTTTTACAACCATGTTTACCATGCATTATGAGCATCATAAGCTGTTTTATATGTTGTACGTGTGGGTTGAACTATCATATATGTTGTGAATGTATTTCATTCAAGAGAATGACTTTACTCTAAACGTACATGTTATACTACATTATAAATAACTAGAGGTTCTTATAATATTTAGATAAGTATAATTACAAGTGGTTAACATAAGTAAAGCATGGTTATATCAGGCAGATGCGCTTATCATAATGCACCGTGCAAGCTGGGACTGAGATTACTGTATTATTATTGTACATTATTAATGTATGGCATTACAAACACAGCTTTTGATGCATGATGAATCACAGTTCAAAAAGCAAAGCTAAACATTGTATTTGTGTTTTGCATTTTTTTTACGAATATTTATAGCTGTGTGTATAATGCCTCAACATGTTATTAATGCACTCAACATGACATTCACAGAAACTGTTACCCAATGTTCTAATTCATCAGTATTTTTGTTATTAACTTATCTTGAATTTAATATAGGTATAAAGTACTGATCCAGTATAGCATAGTCAAACCATAGTAACAGAAGAAATACCTTTGATTACCACTAAAACTATAATAAGCTTGAACACAGGCCCTGATGAAGTTAAATGAATGAGGAATTTAGTTATTTTGTAACAGGTAAAGTCATTATCTAGCTATGGTCCTGCCTTATTCCTACTCTATTGTTTTTTTTTTATTGTTTTTCATTCTTCCTGCTCCAACACACCCAATTCAAACAACAAAGCCCTTATTCAAACGTGCTGTGAAAAATTGCTAAATGTCTATTTAAAGATAAAACACCTTGACTTTTTCTAATGCATTTGTCTGTACTTCAGGTGACTCTGCTGCTGAAAGGATCAGAGAATTGGAAGCCAGGGTCAGAGAATTAGAATCTCAACTCCAGGACATGTCTGCCACAACACTGCAAATCAACAGATATTGTTCAACTGATGAAGAGTTCAGATTTTACACACGGTTTACATCAGAGAAAGTCTTTTTGATCTTCTGGGATTCTGTCACCCCCTCAGCATCAAGGTTAGTCTACTGGAGTAAGGCACAGAGGGTTGAGGATGTCATGGAAATTGAGAAACCAAGTCCAAACCGGAGACTAGCACTTGTGGATGAATTCTTCATGTACTGCTGCCGTGTTGCTGTTGGCCTGAAAGAAAAGGTCTTAGCCGACATCTTTGGAGTCAGCACTGCAACTGTAAGCAGAGTAATCATAACATGGGCCAACTATTTGTACCTTGTCTTAGGATCAATGCCAATCTGGATGTCGAGGGAGCAAGTTCAAGCAACAATGCCGGAGAAGTTTACACGGTACTGTTCAAATGTGAGGGTGATTCTGGACTGTACCGAAGTCAGATGTGAAACACCATCATCTCTTACTCTCCAGTCTGAAACATTTTCAGCATACAAAAATCACACCACTTTCAAAGCATTGATAGGTGTGGCCCCATGTGGTGTGATCACATTTGTTTCAAAGCTTTTCACAGGCTCAATATCTGACCAAGAAATTACAAGGCAGTCTGGAATTCTCACATTACTGGAGCCAGGAGATGCATGCATGGCAGACAAGGGCTTCATTATTGACCAGATGCTGTCTGAGGTTGGTGCAAGTCTCATTATCCCCCCTTTCAAACGAGGTACCTGCTTCAGCAAAGAGGAAACAGAAAAAACACAAGCAATAGCTCGTCTCCGGATCCTGGTGGAGAGAGCTATCAGGAGAGTCAAGGAATACCACATTTGGGACACAACCATTCCTCTGACCCTCTCAGGCTCAGTCAATCAGCTATGGACTAACTGCTGTTTAATGACAAATTACCAAGGACCGTTAGAAAAAAAGAGCAATTTACCAGTTTAAAACTCAGACACAATTGCATGTTTATATTTTTAATAATAATAAAAAAATAATAATAAAATAATAATAAATGTTTTTTTTCCCTATACAATTTGTTTGCTTTCATTATGTAAAACAGGGTATTCCTAAGTTATGAAAAGAGCAATACAATTTACATAAAAATACAATTACACACATTAAACACATTAAGATACATTACAAGAAAAAGGTCCCTAAAGTTAACAGATATTTGTATATTACACTACATGCTGTGAATAAGTTTTACAACTGTAGATTTACCAGCCATTTAGTTCATATTCAAGTAGGAATTCATATAGGTGTTTAAATAGAAGAGGTCAAGCTTTTCCTTCATTTCTGCAAGTAGGGAATCATCTCGCCAAACTCTCTCAACAGTAAGGTCACTTTTGGTAGATGTGATAAAATCACACCAAGCTAAGCCAGTTATGGCCATCTGGCCTTGGACCTGCAAGAAATACTTGTGGGTCCTTTTTAATTTGGCTTGACCACTAATGAACTTAATGTGCGTAGCATCTGTTATGTTCTCAACATTTGGGCATTTTACTTCAGCAAGCCCAAATGGAGGATCTGCTGTAGGATCATACACCTTGGCATCGGGGCTGGCACCAAGGTAAGGTGTATCAGGGTGTATAACAAATCCACAAGGGGACACATTTACATTACACAGGTCACTGTATTGCTGCAAGACCTCTGGCTCAAGGTCAATACCCCTCTTCATGGCAGGTGTTTGCCGCACCCCCTTAAGGATCCTGGCTGCTAAAGCCTGACTAGATGACTCCCCCTGTACTTTAAATACTTCACCAAATCTACTGGAGGTCAGTCGTGGCTGACGCACTTGCTTCCACAATGGACTCTCTGACTGCTCTCTTGTGTTTTTTTCAATGACACTTGATAGTTCAGTTGTGACCTCCAAACTTTCCAAATGATAAAATTGATGACTATTGGGAACAAAATGTAACTGCTTTTCTAACTTGTAGCCATTTAGTGGAAGCTGTGGAAACAAGGGGGCTTCTGGATGCTTACTGATTTCTCGTGTTACCACAGGTGGACACTGATAGGAAAGAACTGAACCATGGGGGACTAGTCCAAATTTTGAGTCCACTAATGTCATGTTGGTAAGGCCACACAAGATCTTACATATTCCTGGTTGTGGTCTGAGGTCTCTTAGGCAGTCTCCAGCAGATAACACTGCAGGATCAGGGAGAGGTCCTAAACAGAGACAAATGTGAGATAACTATGATTTCCATACTTCCAAAACAGCCTATTACAATCTCTCAAAGGATACTTACCTGGGTAGGCTCGGTAGAGCGTGGATTTGACACAACTTCGCCCTGATGCCCTTGGTTTTCGCACCACAAATTCATCAATGGGTTCTGGACGAATTCCCTGTGAGAAATGCACAAACAACCACACAGGTGAGGCAGAGGTTAAAGGAGAAAATCGGGTGTTAAATTGACCTTGGGTGTAGTAAAACATGGTAAAAAGTACTTACCTTTGTTGAATAGCACACCTCCCCTCTCCCACAGCTTTCTGCAGTACAGTAATTTTGTGTTTTTTCCCCAACACGTTATACACTCATATGACATTTAGAAAGAGGCATTATAACCACCAATTTTTACACGGTTCGGTTTGTTACAAACAGCAGATAACGATGCAGGAGACTGTCACACATCACAAATACCTGCTTTCATGCTGAAATACTTTGTATCATGTTCTTTAACAAGGACAGATATGGCATACTAAAATGTATAAATGAATGAATGTTTTTATAATTATATTGTGTGTGCATGTATGTATAATACAAAGTATTTCGGCATGAAAGCATTGTAATGTGTGACAGCATCCTGTATCAAAATTGGTAAAGCCTCTTTCTAAATGTCAGAGTGTACACAGTGCTGGGAAAAAAGCATAAAATTACTGTACTGCAGAAAGCTGTGGGAGTGGGGAGGTGGGATATTCAACAAAGGAAAGTACTTTATCATGTTTTACTACATCCAAAGTCAATTTAACACCGAGTTCTCTTTTTATTTTATTATCACTTTGTGGCCAGACATAGACATCAGTGGTAATGTATGTATTTTGACATTTATGGCATATGCAGGCATTCACATGTCACTGTATAACACATTATGTGAGTAAGTTTAAATAGGCTGATACACTGGTTAAAGCAACAGATGGACTACAGGAGCTGTATATTAGTGTAAAACTACAAACTGTACACTGTGTCATTTAAACTTATGTTGTTCTCACCTGGGTTCTTGGTCTATGCCAAGTTTGAAGAACACTAGTGCATGGCAAAGGTGGTGCCACCGTCTTCACTCCCATTGTGCTGTAGTGTGCAGTTTGAAAAAGCAGTGCAACAACATGGTTACACAAAGCCTTTCCAGCAGCACACGAACAGCAGAAGCCGTTTAATGCCACAGGATGAACTGCATGCAGGACAACCTTTAAAAAAAAAATTAGAAAAAAAAAACATTTAAATAACATAATATATATACACAATAAGAATAAATTCATTTTAAAGAAAGGTTCAGAAAAGTATTTTTTAAGTATATACCATAATACTATATTTAAACCCAATAACAAGTCTGTTGATTGAGAGTGTTACAGAGACATTTTTACAGAAACACACTCAGGGAATGACAGCCACATTACACACTTAATTTTGATACTGAACTTTTCCTGGCTGATCAACATAATTTGTTTTGATAAGAAACCTACACGTTTCATATATTTGGCTGAACCATTCTTTTAAAATGAAAACTAAAAGCTGCAATAAAACCTGCAACAGCAGTGACGCAAATTATATTGTGCAGAAACTTGGACGTCTGAAACCATACCCTATTCTCTAAACAGTGAGCCTACACTGTTGTGCAAATATATTATTTCTCGTCACGAGTATTTGAATCATTTTGCACACTTGAGTCAGCTCACTAGCTAAATTATTGGAACGCTTGATTGGGCAAAGGTGTATAGGAGGTCAGTCACCAATATTTGGGAATATTTTAGGGGTACAGATAAATGCATGACGGTATTTCGAAATAGGGAGTAGGGCATTGTCTCAGACGTCGCAAAACACCCTGAACACTTCATAAAACCTGTAGTGTATGGGGCTCTTCTCTCTTTCGCATCGACCGGTAACAGCTTGCCTGCACTACCACTTCATCGTTCACTAAATCTGACACTGCATTGAAAGGGGAGAATACAGTTTATACTGAATTACATTCGCAAATATGAAGTATAGCTGGACTATTATGTACATACCCATGTTCTCTCATATATGAAACATATTTCTGGAGACTAGTAAACATTATTTAAAATAAAAACATCCTCATTTTAGCTTAGTTTACAGCTAACCTACTTTAGCACGTAGGTGTATTCCTAGTAAGCTAGCTAGCTTAGCACGCTAACTAGTAAGCAATGCTTTCTTCTACTCACTTACCTCTGTAGTTAAAAATAAACTGCTCGAAAAACAGCTTGTAGCCTTTGTCCAGCTTGGATCCTTTAACCTGCGAATGTTCGTTCACTAATCGGACCACGTCCTCTTGACCAAACCTCGGCAGAGTCAGAAGCGAACTTGTAAAGCGATCTCCCGATGCCATGTTTTCACCAGCCGCTGGTGAAAGCCGGAACTCGTCATACCCTGCTTTGAAGAGCACATCCGGTAACCTATTCCGTTGTGATAGTGGCCTATAGGTTCATTAATGGAGAGGTGAGGTGAGGTGGGATTTAGGCGGGGAGAAATTTCAGTTTTGATAGACGTGTAGTTAGTTGTGTTAGTGAAAGGAGTTTTAATTCGCACTGAACTGAAGGAGCGAGTGACTCTCTGAAACCGAGGAGGAGCTGAACTAACCGCCGCCGGTGTGTTTAGGAGCAGCGGAGTGAAAAAAAGAGAGAGAGAGAGTCATTTAACAGAAAGTGGGACGCGTCTAATGTGCTTTTGCCGCTGACATTTAGACAGTCTGTCAGTGGAGTGAAAGAAACTACTGAGGGTCTGTTTAAGAAAACGGGGAGACCAGAGTGAAGTCTCTCTCGCTCTCTCTCTCTCTCTCACACACACACACACACACACACACACACACACACACACACACACACACAGGGAGTAGAGAAGTGAAGACCCCCCGCGGCGGTGTTGATGTTTCGGCGCGGACAGCTAGCTAACTAGTTTAGCTAACGTTAACTAACGAACGCTATATCCAAACACTGCGCATTCTAGCAACACAAAATCTGCTTATTATCTGCATTCAGATAATTTTATTTTATTCTACGATAAATGAGAGACAGGAGATAAAAAGTGAAGAAATGGGCTGGGCCACCTAGATTTCCCTGTGTGGGCTTTGTGATAATGAGAGAGAGAGAGAGAGAGAGAGAGAGAGAGAGAGAGAGAGAGAGAGAAATACCAGCAGGAAAGAGGGAGCGAGAGGGGGAGAGAGACATTGGGATATACTGAAGAGAGAGAGAAAGACAGAGAGACATTAGGATAGACTGAAGAGAGAGAGAAAGACAGAGAGACATTAGGATAGACTGAAGAGAGAGAGAGAGACACATAGAGATTTACCAGCAGGAAAGAGAGAGAGAGCGCGAGCGAGCCCCACGCGCTGCTTGTGGTCGTTTGGTTTCAGTAGGCTATTTTACACAGCAGCCGTTATCGCTTTCACTGCTCCACTATACAGGCTGCTATTGGGTTCCTGTCGTGTGTGGGCAGCTCTAGCACACACACACCCTCATACACACACGCAGCGCTGAGACTCAGATACTCACCAGCAGCCTGAGCACCACACTCACCCTCACTCACTCACTCACTGACTCACAAACACACACAGAGCGGGAGCAGCGCGGGAGGAGAGCCGCCGCCGTGGTGGTTGGATTTGTTGGTGTGGAAGGTGAAAGGAAGCAGGCTGCTGTTGCTGCTGGTGGTGGTGGAGGAGTCGGAGGTGCAGAGTGTGGAGTACTAAAGAAGGTGGTGGTGTTTGGGGCTTCGAGCGCTGAACACTCTGAACGCTAGTTTTCTACGCTCCAGAAGCGGATGCTCCTTACTTGTCTGTTACCGTGAAGGATAGACTAGCTACACCCCGTTCAGAGAGGAGGAGGTAAAGGAGCAGCTTAGGATAAACCTCAGTCCCCTCGGTCCACACTGAGCTTCCAACAACTACTGGAGATCTACTGGGACTACTGCTACTACTACTACTGGGAAGTTGGATTTTCTCTCGTTTTGGAGCTTTACTGGGGGGAAAAACGTGACAGCAGCAGCAGCGATGGATTTGCGATGGCTGGTTCTTCTAGCCTGTGCTCTTTTAGGTAAGTCTGCCTGTGCCACGCTGTTCGTCTGTGTGTCTTAAATTAAGCAGATTTTATACTTTTTTTTTATTGTTTACTTTGCAATACATTCACATAACAAATAACAATAAAGGAAATTCAAGACAAAAACAGTGAAATTTATTCTTTCAGCAAACGTAACTCTCATAGGTCTCACAGTTCTGTTCAAATACGAAATTCTAAAATCATAAACATTTTCGATTTTTTTTGTTTAAATGTTTCTCAAAGAAAATACTGTAAATAAAGTTTACAATAGAAAATTATAGGTAAAACCAATAACAATTAATTCTTTACACATTCTATACATACCACGTAACCAGCTTCATCAGACAAATAATTGGAATAATTGTAAGTGTTAAATTTTTAAGTGGTCTCTTATATATTTTTCAAGAGCTGTACTTTATGCATAATGACCAGTTCTATTCCAGCAAATCTTATTCTAGACATACATCTAGACTTTGATAGCTTTTTTTTTGTGACTTGTTGCTGTGAAAACTGGCTTTTTTCTTATGTAATGTGTGTCTTACATTTACAATTCTATGCCTGAGCTAGCACTGATTGGAGTCAACTCAACTCAGCTAATGAGCAAGCTTCTGCTTTTATAAGATGAGGTGTGTCTCTGGTGCTCTGCTTCATGTGATTGCCCAGCTTTCACGCTCAGTGAGATTTACATGGATGGAACAAGGGCTGGTCGGTTTCCAAGTGGGCTACTGGTCCAAACACAGAACCTGGTGGGCATCCATTTGTGGGGCCAACTTTCTGTTTCTGATATCTGTTACCTGAGTGGATTCATTCCCTTTTGAAAGTGTGATAAAGAGATTTTATCTATTGGTATCTGTTATGAGGACAGGCTGTAAGCTGCCTTTTTGCAGGTGGGCTGTCTTCAGCTTAGTGTAGGATGTTAGCTCTCTGGAAAGTCAAATATATGCACACTAGTTATAAGAGAGTGGGCTGTTTGGACAAGACATGGAAGCATATAGGCAGGAGAGGGGTCACCTGCTAGTTAGTGTTGTAATTGAGGCCTGCAGGACAGTAAAATTCCACGATTGCTTGGTTCCAGTGTTAATATTAATGCAAAGCTGTCATTAAAAAGCATTGGAATTAGACAATGTTGTAACTGTGTCTAAATATTTAAAATCATTCTTTGCCTGGAACATTAGCATTTGACATGCTGGTAGGATTAGCCAGGCAAATAGCCCTCCATGTTATACATGGTGCAAACAGTCAGTGATGGATTGGGTTGGTTTCAGTACCATGCTGTCTGCTCAGCTTTAATTTAGCCTTTTTTTTTCTAATGGCCAACATCATCCAGCTGGGTCTCATCAAATCTGTATGCTCCATCAGGGGCTTGGACCAAGGTTTATGTGGGTTTAGGGACCCCTGGAGAAGAATTAATGTCTCTTAGATTGAAGTAAATCAAGTGAATATGTGGAGTGAACTTTGATCAACGACACTGATTTTGTGTAAGGTCGTGACTTTCAATTTCCAGGATAGGCAGAATGTTGGCAGCACTGGAAATGTTGTGTGGTCAGATGGATTAGTTCAGGGTTGAGAGTTCAGCTCAGAAAAGGTCTTGTGCCCCTTGAGAGGCATCGTAAATGCACACACCTGGATTCTGACGCACCTGGATGACTTCATATGCTCCAGCACATAATTATGGCTGGTTTGAGCATACAAGCGTATGGTGGTGGCTTTTTGTCAGGTTGTTTTTTTTTTTAATATGAGCAAGTGAATGGCTCTGATATAGGGCTGGGAGATAATTATACATTTTAAGTACGTATTGTGAGTTTTTACAAATCTTATGTAATTAAACTGTCCTTTTTAAATGATGTGAAGAACCCAGAAAGGAATGTTCATTTCAGATATTTCAAGTAAAGTAAACAACTGAATATACAAACTGATAATAAACCAATCGACAGTAGGACTATCATAATAACTGTTTTTGTTTGGACAATATTTTGTCTCAGAAATGATTGGAGTAAACAATATTATCATTATTTTAAGAATAGAGAGCACAGAAAGCAGAGCTAATCAAAATGATTTGGCTAAATACTGAATACTTGGGCTGGCAGTATTAGGAAAATGTGATATATTTTATTATTACAAATACAGGATTCTTTTTTATTTCACCAGAGGTCAATGATCCAACATGTCATGATATTAATAATGCAATCTGTGCATCAATTATTGGTGTAAAATAAATAATACTGGGCATAATATGCATAATGCCCGGTAAATATTGAGAAATGTAAATTCAGAACAGTGTAAATTCTTCTTTGTATTAAGCAGCAAAAAAGGTTTGAAAAATGTATATTGACATAAATATTGACAAAACATTGCACATTCTGTGATTGTTGTGACTGTTGCACATTGCGATATTGAAAATTGAAGCCCTACTTGTTTTATTCATTTGTTCCATTTGCAAAGAATATACTGGTTGCATTTTTTAATCTCTTTGCTTGGTGTAAATAATTATTTTTTACCCACTTATTCTGCCAAACACCAACATGGCCAACATTCTTATTTTCACCCAAATATTTTGGATGCCTAATATTTGGTGTATCTCTGTTTAGGACCATTTTATGCCATTTGATATGCTGATAATACCTTTTGTATTATCATTATATCAGTGGCATAAAATTATAATGTAATTAAATCCTTTTTAAGAAGAAATATCACTAAGTTTAAAAAGCACTCTCATATTGTGTCCCAGAGAGTATACACCAGACCTAGGTCTTGATAGTGACACTGTTTTTCAGTGATGGACAAACACTGGTCTGTGTGCCCTTTATTACTGTGAACTGGGTTATTGTGCCACAGTACTGGTTGCCTTATTTTTGAGTGTTAACCCCTTCCTCATCCTCCTCCTCCTCCACGTTTCCCACCCCAACTCAACGATTATAGCCCACCATAAAGCATGTGAGTAACACCAATCAGATCAGAGCATAGACTATTATTATTTCAGTTTTTAATAAACTTTTGCCCTTGCAAAAACACACACACATTCACACACTAACACTTATCTTTAACACTTTTTCCTGGCAACATTGTTCATATTTTCATCTGCATATTATGCATATTCATGCCTCCCTAACAGACCCCCCCCCCCTCCTCCCTCTCACCCGTCACACACCCTTTCTCACACCCATTCAAATATACACCCTGCATCTAAACAAACAACAGATGGCTCTACTTTCCTGGACAAGAGACATGTTAGTGCTGCGGGGAGTGAGTGAGTGAGTAAGGAGGGGAGGGAGGGAAGGAAGGGATGGGAATGGAGCCTGTGCCCACTGTTGGCTCCTATATTACACCCAGGATTTGTGTCTTGTGCCAGATTTTCCTTCTTCTTTGAAGACGACCCATCCCACTGGGATGTGTTTTTGAACTATTGCATCGCAGACTTTGCGCTAAGCGTTTTTTAAATGGGACTGGTCAGTGTGGTTTTGCTGTAGCGTGGGTGATTATAGTAAAATTATTTTTTAAGACTCAATCAAACAATGAGTTAAATATTGATTTATTTAGTTAAGCAGGATTAAGAGCACTATTTGAAGTGACATGTTTTTCGGTTTAAAATAATTCTTAAAATATATTGCTTATTACAATAACAAAATTCATCATCACATGATAATAATATTTTGTAATTTTGCTCACCCTTTATTGAAATATACTGCCTGGCCTAAAAAAAAGTCGCCACCCTGGATTTAACTAAGTAAATGATCTGGTGTTGCTGCAGTTGGTCAGGTCTAGGTTCTGCAACAGTATGTGCTGAAAGAATGAGGTCAGCTGACTACCTGAAAATACTGAATATAGACCAGGTTTTTCCATCAATGGATTTTTTCTGGCCAGGATTCATCAGGCTGGAATTGTCTGGTTTGCTGAAAAGCACCATGGTTCTTATAAATATGAATGGAACCAGTTAAGGAATCAGTTATTTTGGTTGAAAAGCGCTATAAGATGCCTTTGGAAAATTGGTCCCAGAATAGATGTCTGATTATAGAATATCAGAATTGGTTGGATTAATAAAATAATGGATTGGAAATCAGAGAGCGGTTTAGTGTGAAATAGCACACATTTACACTGTTTGATCTTATGTTGGCTATATATTTCTTACTATAGACTGTTTGAGGATATAAGCTTCCTTTTAGACTATGTTCAGATTGACAGCCCAAATCAGATTGTTGTCATATGTAGATTGTGTCCAGATAGATTTTTGTCAGTCTGGACAGACAGAAACAATATGAAATCAAACTACATTTGGAGATGGTTAAAATGCACTTTCTATTGGATTTGGATGCTCAAACCAGATTTCAATGCATCCTTTGCATTATTTGTAATGAGTCACACACTGAACTCATCAAGTCCAGCGACTCAAGATGCAGCGCCATCTCTCCTGCTTCTGCATTTAAAAGCCAGATCAGCAGCATGACTATACCGATATACATTTGTGATGTCCAGACATGCAAATTCTATCTGATCACTTGTAAATAAAATGCAGACAATCCTCTCATCACATCAAATAAAAAAAAACTGCTGTTGGAACGTAGTCTTAGTTGCTCATCTTCATTAAAGTGCTTCAATTAAAAGCATCAGAATTACATTAATAATGCATCATATTGTTACATTTAAAAAACGAACACCACACAATCAATTGTGGGTAGATTTTAGGCTGATGGATCTGCAGCTTGCTCAGGGAATTTGGAAGTGCTGTACTAGATGCCCCAGTTATGGTTATGACTTTAGGTTTGTAGTCAGATTGACAGGAGAATGTGTGGGATGGAGAGTGTGAGACAGCAGGCCTGTAGATCCGGCTCATTCTTTAGACCTGTTGTGACTTTCCCAGATGGGAGAGAAAATTTCTTAGAAAGCTTCTTTCCCCTCTTCCCTCCCCTCTCTACTCCCCTCTCTCCCTCTAGTCTTGTCTTTATCTCCCTGCTCATCTGTGCCATTCCCTAAATCTGTTCACAAAACAGCAGGAGAGGCCATAAAGCGCTTCCTCATTTACGCATGCTTAATAGGCCCACAAAATGGGAAAAGCAGACTTAAAGAGCTTCCTTCTCATGTCTGCCTCTTGTTTTTATGATTAGTTTTCTTGTTCATGGGAAAATGTGTAACAATTCTTAGTGTTTCTGTATCATGTATATCATTTTCTGCCGTTGGTTATGTTCTTTATGTTGCAATGTGCATTTAAATATGAAAAAATATGTTAACCATAAGCAATAATTTACAGTTGCAAGGAGTTTGCATTGTCCCACTGCTCTAGATTTTAGGGTCAGTTGTTGTACTTCGCTGGGCCTGCTTGGTTGATTAATTTTTTATTACACTACATGCACTGTGATCAGTATTAAAGCGAACACTTCTAATCCTATATGAATGTATTGTTTGATGCGTTTGTGCATCATATTTGGATAAATATCATGCTAAAATTTGATTTTGCTACACTGACATGCCAAAAGTCATGGAAAGTGTTCCCTCAAGGGAGGTTTGGGAACAGCTACATCTGTGTAAGTTGTGAGATGTTATCTTGTTATTAAGGCTGCATGCCTTTGGAAAGGTGACATGAATTATGGGGGTTTAAGGGAGGCATGAAATGTCATGGTTCATGTGTAATGGCTGTTTTGTAAATATGCCAAAGAAGGCATTACCACCCACAGTGGACAGCACTTTTGGCAAAAATCGATCGCATCAACATTCAATGCAGGATACTCCAGTTGTATATCCTAATTGCACTAAGCAGTGTGAAGTGTGAATTCCAAGATATGGTGATTAAAAAAAAATCAAAAAGAAAAAAATGAGGGACTAATGGTTTAATGTGTTATATGATGCTTTTATTAGCCTTTACCTGACATGCACGCAGCTCATAGAGGCAGCTCACTCTTTGCCTGCCCACTCTGTCTCATAATGCCAGACTGAGTGGGCTTCTGAAACTACCTTCAACATTAATGCCAATATAGTACATTAACACCAGAACACTTAATATTGACTGCCATCCCATGCAGAGTATCTCTGAAAGCTATTAGCATTTACTGTACTTTTTTGTGAGAAGCAAATGGGTCATTAGGTTCAAATGCGGCAATAGTTAGCATATGCTTACTATATTAACTGACATGCCTGCTGCGTGCCCTGTATCTCCAGATCTGTGCTGCGTGTCTGTGCTTTTGTTATTATTATCTGGCTGTGCTGAGAACAGGCCTGGTGAATAGTGTTCATTAATAGGAGAGTCTTGACTGCTCAGATCCTGCTGTGAAGGGAAGAAGTGGAGCTGTTCAGGTATAAAGTGCTGCACACTCTCAACAGCTACTTTTACCCACAGTTAACTATTCTGGATTTGTGTGAAGTGCACTCACACAAACACACACACACACATGCATGCACACATTTCCTGTTTTACATAGAGAGAGTGGAATAATGGATCTCTCTCTCTCTCTCTCTCTCTTTCTCTCTGTGAAATGACTATTCACACCTCCCTCTTAACACTCTAGCAGCTCTACCAGAACATTGCCATGACTCGTCACACATCTCACTGACACTCCAGTGTGACGCTGACGCTGCTGGAACGTTCCCGTGCTTTAAAGACAAGAGAACATGTTATGTTAATGTACAAACTCTTAGCTGCCTCCCAAATGACCCCTTGTTCCAAAATGAGTGTATTTGAATGTGTGTGTGAAAAGAATTTGACTAGGCTCTGCAAGTCTAGACATATTGCTTTGTGCTTTATATCCGCAGACAATCAGAAGGACATGCTGAGGAGCAAAATGCATCACATGTGTTTATGTATTCAAGGCATAGATGTCATGGTTCTGGGTCTGGGTCACAGTTGTTTTGTGGCAGATCTCTGCTTGTGTGTGTGTGTGTACATTTGTCTTTATTTACAGTAAACATCTGTACAACTGTGGTTTTCTTGTTTTGAGTGTGTTGTGTGTTTATGTTCTCGTGTATTTTTCTTGATGAGTGATTTAGTTAAAAACATTGCAGTCTGTTTTTAACACTGTCTGGAGCTTATACTAACATGCAAAAAGTGCAATAATGAATGTGAGAAGGAATTTAGTATGCACAAAAGTGTACAACAAATTAATTAATTAACTAAATAATAGGGCTGCAACGATTATTCAAAATTGTCGACTGCAGATTTCATTGTCGACTAATCGTTTATTTGTAACAGAACTGCAATACGCAAAGTGCCAGGGATAAAAAAGCAATGGGAGATGGAACTTAGCCTGTGTCTCCAAAAGTGCCCAAAGGCAACAGATATATAACATATTTACTCACTGAATAATCAGTACGTTCCACTTTTAAACAACATCTAGACATTTAAATGCCTTTTAAATCTCATCATGTTCAGCTGTTTCTATTGTTTTTAGAGATGGAGGACAAGAAAAAAAAATAGCTGACGAATCGAAAACACAATTATCAGATTAGTCGACTACCAAAATAATAATTTGTTGCAGCCCTGTTAAATAATTCATTCATTCATTTGTATAATCACAACTTTACAACCTTTTTTTTTGTCAACAACAACTTTGCATTTTGTATTTTGCAATAAATTGACAATAAAGTGGGCTTTATACCCAGTGCTGGGCAATGGACCGGAAATGAATCAAACACTACATTAAGAACCAAGGATATAAGAAATAAAGTATGATCGCTATACAGTACCGGTAAAATGTTTGAACATACCTTCTCATTTGGGGTGGGCGATATGGCCCTAAAATGATAACGCGATATTTCATGGTATTTTCGTGATAACGATAATCCTGGCAATATGACAAAACACTGAATAAAAAATCAAGAATGCACTACAGCAACAAAATGAAAATAAACTTTTATTATTGTATACAATATGATATGGCACACACCACACTAAGATATAAAAAATACAAGCATTTTATTAGATTTCAGATGTGCAGAAGTCAATGATCCAGAATGTCATGATATATCAGTATATCCACAATTAAAGTAAAATAAATGATACTGGACAAATATAATCTGTCTCTAGTAGATGTATAATAAGACATGAGAACAGTGTAAATTTATCTTTTGCAAAAAACAGCAAAATAGTAGTACCCTGATGTGATAATTAGGGGTGGTTGATTTGGCACAAGGGTATAACCAGATATTCAAAAATGAAGGCACCCCTACTTCGCATTCAATGTTTTTCTTTATTTAACTTATTTTCTAATGTATTTCATTGTAGATTAAAAATTAAGACGTGCTTAATTAAGAGGCAGTTAGAGAATCAGTAGTAAACTAAAAAAAAGTGTTTGTCCTTCACAATCTGACATGAGTGATTTAGGATAAGCTGGAGCTTCACAGCGTGAAGGAAAAGCAGCAACTATTGTTCAACACCTCCAGAAACTCTACCTCATATAGACACAAAATACCAAGTGTGCAGATCTGTCCTCAAAGATACATGTGCTACTTGTAATCTAAAGTGTAAAACATATTCTGTTTTTTTTTAACAGTTTATGTTTACACAATAATTCCACATGTGTTCCAGTATAGCTTTAATGTACATCGAGGCAACTGAGAAAAATGCTGCGTCCGTTGTTCCTTCAAATAATCATTAATGAATCGCAACTGATTTGAGGTCATATCACCCAGAACTAGGCTATATAGAACTATGATTAATGTGGGTGAAATAGTAATGTAGGCCAAATACACAGCATAGAACAAATACAGTATGCATAGTATATTCAGTATATAGTGTTGCTTAGAATAAATAATCTCAAAATCATTGTTATTCTTATTATACAGCAAATGTGTTGCTTTTTTATTTTAAATGTTCTCTTGTTACAGTGTACAGTAAGCAAGCACAGATGGGATATGTGTTGAACTGTGTTTGTAGCAGATAGTTGATTGTTGTAAGCTGTTGGTATTTTAACTTCACAGTGTGAAGTGTGTTTTATAGTAGATGACTGCAAGCTGGCACTAATGATGTCCCGTTGATGTTGTAGTTGCCTTTGTCTGCTGTTAGACCTGCTTCCCCTCAGCTAATATTTTATGGCTAACAGCACTAGTACTAGTGCATGTTAGCGAGTTCCGAAAACGCTCCCATGTGGATAGTAAACCCGGAATGGGGAATTTGTTTGTGGCTCTGCCTCAGTGCTGTCTCTGTGTTCTGCAGTGACTATTAGCTTTGTTTTTTTTTTTTAGAGCAAGCTAAAGAGGTGTGAGGTCACTGGTCTGGGTTATAATCTGTGTGGGGGTAATTTTAGTCATAAAATCTTAATGGCTTGTGAAAATTGACCCTTGACCATAAATCTTCACCTTTTGTCCTTTTGATTGCTGCCAGATTCCCAGGCTTAGTTTAGGCCTTCAGGTGGGAAAAAGAGTTTACAGTGCTGAACCACTATTGACATTGTGAATTAGTTTTACTGTATTTGTTGCATTATAAGGCGCATCAGATTATAAGGCGCACTATCAATAACTTTTATTTTCTGGTCTATTTTTGTACATAAGGCGCACTGGATAATAAGGCACGTTATGCGAAACTAGAAACTTTTCGCCATGTTTTCCTTCTAATTCGCCTATAAAGCTAAGTTAAGTTAAATAAACAAAACTGTAATTAAAAAAAAAAATGTTAGGAGATTTCTCTCCTAAAAAACTGTTTATTTAGGTGAGTAAACTGCTTCGGTTTATTTACAGTAAGCTTAGATTTCCAGATTTCCTCTAAGGCTATGGTGCCCAACAGTGCTACATTGGAGGATCCCTGAGTGTTCTGGTAACCCAGGGCAATATTAGCTAGTGGTTTGTCCCACGTAGCTTGTTTTAACACGGTTAACACAATAATGCTCACCTCTGAACAGCAAAAGACCTAGCGCTTAGCATGGTTAGTGGCTGATGCTAATGCTGCTCCAGCAGTGCTATCCGGGGGTTAGCATCAGGCTGCAGGCTGATGATACTCACCTTTGAATAGCAGAAGTGCTAGTGGTTAATGCTAATACTGCTCCAGTCTCAAGTCTCGGTGCTGGAGAACTAAACTGCAACTTCTTTATAGTGCTGCACTTCAGCGGAGTGGCTTTACTGCTTCTTACAACCCTGACTGCTAAAATTCATTCATAATGTGCACTGGATTAAAAGGTGCACTGACGATTTTCGAGAAAATTAAAGAATTTTAACTGCACCTTATTGTGAAAAAATACAGTATATTGGACTTAATTCATGAATGTGAATGTATGAGATTGTATGAGAATGTTTAAACAGCTCAGCCTTTAAAAGTCTCTTGATCATTTGTTTCACTGGTTTTTATGGCCACTGCCAGCTTGAAATGTCAATATTTGACCACATGACAAAGACTGTCCCTTTTTATCAATCAGAAGCATTTAGAAATATAATGCCTTTGTTTCCCTTTTTATAACTTTGTGTACTTTTCCCTGCAGTGTTCCTAATCTCTTTGCGGGTATTGTCCTTAGAAGTGGTCGAGTAGGCCATTACTTAGCATGGGTGTGTCTTGATCCCTATCTCAATTGTCCTGCTATCTCTGGTGTGGTGGTTCTGCTTTTATGGCATGTCTATACATTCTAAAGCCTTGTGTGTCTGTGTGTCTGTGAGCTTGTGTGCCTGTGTGCTGATACAGTATGTGTGTGTGTGTGTGTGTGTGTGTGTCGGTGTTTGTGTTTGCATCTCTACAGGAGAAATTAGAGCGCTGGGCATCTGTTTGTGCTGTTGCCTGAGAATGCTGTGATAAGATGGGAAGGCACAGTTGGGGGGCGCGTGTTTTACATGTTCCTACCCCCACGGCTGGTAAACAGGATCTCTTCAGCCTCCTGTAATCCTGTTGCTGCCTCTGGCTGCCTCACAATTACAGAGCAGAAAGGTGGGCAGGAACCCCTATTAAAACCTGACCAGCAGCCGGAGACAGCAGAAACTTTCCTGGCGTGCTGATCTCTAAGCAGGATGTGATCTTTAATAATTGCTCTGATTTTTTTTCTTTTCTCAACCTTCAAGCTGAGAAAATGCTGGTGTGTGAGTTTTTATAAGGGTGTAATGAACCACAGTTGCCTTCTAAACAGCTGAGCAAATAGCCCTGACATAAACAACAGTCCCACACACCCCTACCAGATATGCCCTCCTACCCCCAGGGAGGCCTCAGCAGTGTCTTTCTTGACTTCTGTGGCTAAGAAAACTAATGATTAAGTTGACCAAAGCCTGTACACTGCTCTAGGAAGAGTTGGAGATTAGTTAGACACTCAAATTTTTACATCCCTTCCATGTTAAGTCACACCCGGTCACCAACCATATGATTATTTGAGGCAATTTATTTATGATTAATTATGATCGTTAGGGAATTTTAGCTAGGTTAAGTTTATTTTTTTTTTAGTGACATCAAGGACTTGGATATCACAAAGTCACATTTTAACACAGTATTAAAGGAGTTGTATATGATGTTTACATAGTGCACAAGCTCTCCAGTCTGTTTGTACCCTGAAAAAAGTCTCATATTTGTACTCTGGGTCTGTGAATGGGAAGAAAACTTTGCGGCTGAGTCTGAGCTGCTCAACACCATTTCAGCAAATTAACAACTGGAGTGTGCATGCTCATTGGCTTATTATTCTGTTTCTCAGAAATAAATCAGTATTGTTTTGTCCCCATTTGGGAATGTTTGTATTAGGTAATCACGTCTGGTATGCTAGATATTAGCAAATGTAGCAAAAACTGTGCTAAGCGCTAGCTCTTTAGCCATTCAGAGGTAAGTATTATCACACTGTAGCCTGCTCCTAACCCCCGGCTAGCAAAGCTGGAGCAGCATTAGCATTAGTCGCTAAACAACGCTAAGTGCTAGCTCTTTTAACGTTCAGAGAAAAGTATTATCGGCCTGTAGCCTGCTCCTATCCCTGGCTAGCAGTGCTGGAGCAGCATTAGCTTTACCCACTAACCACACTAAGCGCAAGCTCTTTCAACGTTTAGAGGTGAGTATAATCGGCCTGTAGCCTGCTTCTAACCCCGGCTAGCACTGCTGGAGCAGCTTTAGTATTACCCACTAACCACACTATCTATATATCGGACTATAGCCTGCATGTTTACTGTGTTAAAATAAGCTACATGGGACAAACCACTAGCTGATAAGGCTTTGGCTTACAGGAACACTCAGGGTTCTTCAGTGTAGCACCTAACCGGGATTAGCCTTAGTGGAAATATGCAAATCTAAGCTTAGTTATTAAACAGAAGCGCTTTACTCACCCTAATAAAAAAATAAATAAAAAATAAAGGAGATAAATCTTTGTAGATTTGTCCAGTCACTCTTTTGACTTTAAAAGAAAATGTTTTTTTTTTTTTTTTTGAAATGACAGTTTTGTTTACTTAAGTTAGCATAGCTTCACAATTAGAAGGAAAACATGGCGACACCCCTGTTCCTTACTAATGTAGGCATTTATTGATAGTGCACATTATAGTGTGAAAAATACGGTATTGAGTTATTCTGTAGAATCAGATACAGCAACTTTTAAAGTAGCTGTTTAGTCAGTAGAACGAAATTAGTGACACCAGATTCAGTTTAAAACCATACTTTCTCAGTGCTTAAAAGACACTTAATCTTACCATTTTATGCTGTTTCTTTTTGAAGTTTCTTGGATTACGATATATCATTTCTTATGTAATTTAGCACCTTTTGTGCTGTCACTTCAAGATCAGAATGTGAAGGATTGGGTGTGTGAAGTGTCAAATGTGCTGATTTATTACATTTATTACTAAAGATGACATTGGTATGAATGGGTATCAGCAGATATTGCTGGATCTGATATTGAATAAATCCAGTCTGATACTTTAACTCTCATTGTGTAAAGTCATTTTATATTTGTACCTGTGAGGTAGTAGAGTTGTTAAGTAGTAACAAAGGTATATTGGAACATCTATATATTTTCTGTACATTTAATGCGGGCCATGTAGTTTTTTTGGTTTTGCCATGAACCTGTTGCAAGTGAATTTGAAAGGGTGTTCTTAAGACCTCATTGACTTCTAATAAAGGTCTGTTTGAAATGCTTTTCCGTGTTTGAACAGCTGGTATCCTCTCCTTAGGAAAAGTTAATTTATCAGATTTTCCACAGATTTTTTAATGCTGATGGGAGCTGGTTTGCTGGGATGATCTTTAACTATCAGTAGAATAACCATCTTCAGATGTACTTTTTCTGTGGATTGCAAACCCTTTTTTAAATAGTTTTTAAAAATGAGCAGTTTTTGCTACAACTTAATTTCATTGTCGCTGCCAGTCATGTTTTAAAACTGCCTGGATTTGGTTTATAGTCTACAGGCTTGTGTACGAAACAGCCAATCAAATCAGTATCCCAGTTAATTTAATGTTTTAATTAGGTATCAATTAAGGAACCAACAGTGGAATTGTTTTATATATATCAATAATTGAAAATTAATAATAATATAATGTTTTTAGGGGTACAACACATGAACACAAATAGTGTGGAAACAAGGTATTAACCAAAAAAGCCTTAAATAATAGATATGAAATAGAGCAAGTCGGTTAGAGTTTCTGAATGTCATTTTTGAGCATGAGGATATTTTTACCATTCACCCCCGGTTACTACTGACACCAGCTCATGGATCTGGAATAAAGGCTGATTGGTTCCAAAGACCTGCACTGTCACTGCTGGAGACTAACCCACATTTCTCACTTAAATGAAGAGAAGTAAAGCAGTCAGTCACGGGCTGGCTGCTAGCTGGCCTTCATTATCTCCACTCAAATGGCTGCTATCTGATTGCCTTCCTCAGGAACGGAAGCGTGACTGAAGACGCAGGAGAAGCCACTAGAGTTGGAGGGAAACGAGGGAAAGGGGGATGAAGGCTTCTGTTTTCTGCTGATTTTAGTCCCAGTGGTGGCATAAAAGTGTAGTGTGACTGACAATTGCTTAAAAAAAGACAAACAAATGGAAAAAAATGTCAGAGGAGACTAATTAATAGTTAATTAGTTTCCCTTCCCAGACTGAGGCGGGAAGCACAAACATGCAGATGGAGAGTTTTGAGCACAGAGCTAGAAGCTGTCATTCACTGAAGCTCCTCAAGTCCATATTCACTTGTAATTAGAGTTTTGTGTTTGCTGAACAAAACCACAAAACTTCTCCCAGTAATTGGGTGTGTGTGTGTGTGTGTGTGCGTGTGTGAGTGTGAGTGAGATATTTTAGCTGTTAATGGCTTAGTTTGCGGTGTGTGTGTGTTTTCTGTGTGTGTGTTTGCTCCCGTGTGATGTGTTTGCTCTCTGCTGGCTGTGTGCACAGGGGTCCGGCGAGAGGTTCTGAACTGCTAAGGCATGGCAGGTGATGATAAGCCGTTGCCCTGCTAACAGAAAAATGGAGGGATGGAGGGATAAAGGGACAGACAGGGGGAGATGTAAAGGCAGAAAGAGTGTGGGATGACTGGGATAAAGGACGGAGAGATTGGTGAAAGGTGAGCAGGTGTCTGTCAGACACCAGATGCTCTAAAAGCCCAGACAAGAAATAGACACTTGAGGGGGGTGGGGTTAGGGTCCGGCTGAGTGGACTGGTCACAAATACTAAATATTTTAACACGTCTGTTATTGATGGGGGGAAATGGTAAAGTGGGGTGTCTGCACTGTAAGGGGTAGAGAAGGATGGGGGTGGAAGGAGGGTGTGGGTTGATGTAGAAAGCAGAGGGGACAGTTTTTTTTTTTAATTACATAGTATACATCAAAATAAATAATAATTTATGTTTAAAAACATATATTGTTTTGAGGAATTGGAACAGCTATACTAAAGGAAAGGCCAGTCAGTGTGTATTGGCACAAAACGTATTGCCTTTTAGTATAACTGGAAAATTGCCAGAACCTATTGGCATGTATCTTCAAAAAAAACAAGGTTGAAATAGGGACAAAAACCACAATAATTTCTAAATAGTTACAAAATGCATTACAACTAACAAAATGCAGCCATTAAGCACAGTAGCTCAGTGTAAACACTATAGTTTCACTACAGTAAATACATAATCCCCTGTCTTTGTGAAATATTGCTCTAATATTGCACTGAAATACTACTAGTAAAAGCAACATAATGGTACTTGCTTGTTCTAATCATGATAAATAGTCCAGGCAGCACCAGCAGCCCCTGACATGTAGCCACAAATAGAGTGTTTTCAGGTCATTTTAATCTTAACCATGACCCCAAAGAAACATGAGGTAACAGATGGCACAGTAACACTATGTCTGTCACTCTGCAAAACAGCTAAAATCAACCACACTTCAAGTACAGTTATGATTGCCTCCAGTTTGGGTTTAATGAAAATCATGGCAGTAGACTTAAATATAATCTCGAGGTTTTGGCAAACACGGCCAAGAAGCTAGCCAAGATGCAGCCGCTTACAAATCACCCTGATTACACCATCAAACAGCAGACCGTACACCGCTTCTGGACACTGTTAGAAGCTCAGCAGTCCAGGCTGATGCTGAGATCATGTTGAAAAGCAACAGCTGCACATCACTATAAAAGAGTTTGTTTTCTTATAAACTTTCTTATTATCTTTCTCATTGATGTTCACATACTGTCCAACATATTACTGCATGTGTAGTCAGGTGTCTGTCCTACTTAGTATGTGATATTAAAGCGACATGGAAGTGACAAAGAGCTTGTATCATAGAAAAATGCTGCATCTATTTAATATTAAATTAAAATTAAAATACCGTATTTTTCTTATTATAAGATGCACTGATCAATGATATCTTATTTTCTGGTCTATATTCACACATTATTCGACACTAGTAAGGAACAGGGGTGTCGCCATGTTTTCCTTCTAATTTAGCAGGTCTCGCCTCTGGGTGTTGGTGGGGGTAACATAAGGTAAAGCTAAGCTAAGGAAACGAAACTGTAATTCTTAAAAAATACGTTTTCTTTTAAAGTCAAACTAGCACTTGATGTTAACCTACACAAATTTCTCTCCTGAAAATTGTTTATTTGGGTAAGTAAAGTGCTTTTGTTTATTTACAGTAAGCTTAGATTTCTAGATTTCCATTAAGGCTGGGTGCAGCAGCAGCAGCATTAGCGGCTAACCGCTAGCTGGGGTTAGAGCTAGTAAATGCCGCCTAACAATGCTACACTAATGAACCCTGTGTGTTCCAGTAAGCCACGGCGATATCAACTAGTGGTTCGTCCCACGTTGCTTGTTTTAACACGGTAAACACTCAGACTACAGTCCAATATTCTCGTCTCTGAACGGCGAAAGAGCTAGCACATAGCGTGGCTGGTGGCTAATGCTAATACTGCTCCAGCCTCGGTGCTGGAGAAACTTCACTGAAACTCCTGTATAACGCTGTACTTCAGCTTTACTGCTCCTTACAACCTGACTGGTAAAATTCATACAAAAGACCCACTGAATTATAAGGTGCACTGAACATTTTTGGGAAAATTAAAGGATATTAAGTGCACATTATAGTGTGAACAATATGGTAATTGTTTTTTAATACATACAATTGTGTGTGGTGTCTTTTGAGTCGATACATCCATACTATCCACTTCTTCTTTTTATCAGTGTTCCAGCGGTCTGGAGTCTAACCATCAAGTGTATAACAGGGTAGTGTGATTTTTTTTTATTTATTTGTTTATATTTTATTTAATTAGAACAAAACCCTGGCAAGTCTGATTTTATTAATACCTGCATCTGATCAGTATTCTTTTTAGAGATGCGTGATAACAGCTTTACACAAGCACCAGCAGATAATTGCTTACAGTTACACTATGTTGCTTTTAGTTGTAGTTTGATTTGCCTTTGTAACTAATAAGCATGAAATTTTCAGCTAATCCTAAAACGCAATTACTCTTTAGTCCACTCTTTATCAACTTGATCATGATCAACATTAACCTCATGATAATCAATCAATAAAGTGACAAATGTCTGTGTCTGAGTTAGGCCAGTCATCTGTGGTGATTAATCACCAGTTTTTTTCATGCACACACACACACACACAGACACACATGCAAAAAACACACACCACTGCTGCAGCCCGTCTACAGCTGTGAGGGTCCACTGCCTAAGGAGAGGTCAGATGTATGGTGGCCCAGGGAGGCCCATAAATCACTGGTGGTTAACATGCCGGTGGCACTTATGTAATGTAAAGCCGGAGTCCTTAGAGTATCTCCAGTGTGTTCCTGTGTCCCCAGGCTGCAGGAGTGAAGCATGGACTGACACAGCGCTGGTAGATAGCCGTGCTGATATGTGGCCTAGTGCACCCGAGACTGTGTGCAAGGCTCATGCTGCGGGGCTTCTGGCTGGAGAAGGGTCTACCTCCTTTTCCTCTTTTCGTTCCTGTACGTAAAAGATTTCCTTCCGTAGTCTTCCTGCTCTACAGTATCAGCAGTGTAAAACTGGGATTAGTATTGATCTGGAATTAAATTAACCTGTAAATTAACTACCAGGATCGATAAACACTACATCCATGTTTACAACATGTGGTATTCTTACTTACACTCAGTTTCTGCTCCTTCTTGTGGTTTTTGATGACCCAGTGTATACCAGTCCTTCATCGTGAATAATCTCTGCCTATCAGTCTGTTGTCTTGATTAATCTTTGACTGTTACAGAGCCATAAAAAACAGCAAACCTCTTATTGTAAATCTGTGGGCTGTTGTGGCGTTATTTGTGAGTGTGTTCTGCTGCTGATCAGCAGGAGAAAGTGTGAATGTGTGCGCTGCATATGCGCTAACCTCTGACATGTCTTCAGGATGTGTGGTAAAATCGAGAGCTTGTGGGTGAGAAAGGGTCATGGGTTATTAATGCAGAACAAGCTGTGGTATTGGAGCCAACTGCTTCCCTACAGTGTGTGTGTGTGCCCATGTGTGTATACCCTTCTGAGGCACAGAAAGTTTTTTTTTTTAGATAATTTAAGTAGTGTGGTTAAAAAAATGTGGAGGGGGAAAAAAAACATGTTCCTTGATTATATTGTATTATAAGTTTCTTGTAGCAAGCATTACTCATTGCTTGATCTCGTAATGGTATTGTATTTATCTTAATGGGGATTTTTGTTAACATATATATTTCATTTAATGAAAATAACAATTGATGGGAACAAATGTGAACACTAATAGGCTTCCTCCAAAGGCGAGCTCCTTCTGCCAGTTTTCTTGCTCTACAGTATTTACCAAAAATTCTGAGTAAAATTTTTTCAGCGTCTCTCGGCCTCTGCTTCCTGAATATCAGACCTGGGCAAAAATGGGTGTCAGTAAATCCCGTTGTCCACTACAGAAAACACTGTATAATATTTTTAAAAAGGGTTACAATGACAATACATTTCTAAAATTTTACTAAATTGAAGGTAAGAATTAAAAGCTAAAAGTTTGTGAAAAGAAAAGTCCCATGTGTTTTTTGTTGGCCTCACCACCACACTGGAGGCCTTACTGGAAAGCCCAGGATATCCTTCCTGATGGTACAAATTGTATAAATGGTGCTTGACTTACCGTATTTTTTTCACTATAATGCTCACTGGATTGTAAGACACACTATCAATGAACACCTTATTTTCTGGTCTATTTTCATACATAAGGCACACTGGATTATAAGGCACATTATGTGACACTAGTAAGGAACAGGGTTGTGGCAATGTCGTCATCACCGTGGTGGTGGTGGTGGGGGAGGGGTAACCAAGTTAAGTAAAGCTAAGCTTAGTAAACAAAACTGTTATTCTAAAAAAAGAAAAAAAAACATTTCTTTTAAATTCAAACGAGCACTGGATGTTAATCAAATTATGTAAATTCTTTTCTGAAAACTAATTATTTGAGAGAGTAAAGCGCTTCTGTTTATTTACAGTAAACGTAGATTTCCAGATTTCTATTAAGGGTTGGTGCAGCAACATTACCATTAGCAGCTAGTGATTCTGCTTCAGCCTTGGTGCTGGAGAAAAACATCACTGAAACTCCTTTATAAAGCTGCACTTAAGCAGAGTGACTTTACTGCTCCTTGTAACCTGACTGTTAAAATTCATACATAAGGTGCAGCGGATTATAATGCACACAGACTAGTGTGGGGAAAATTAAAGCATTTTAACATTTTACCATATATATATATACACTATATATATACACTATATATATATATATATATATATATATATATATATATATATATATATATATATATATATATATATATATATATATATATATTAGTTCAAAAGGTATATGTCCCAGACCTGTGTCCCCTAGAGTGGATAGAAAAGACAAATAAATTGTCTTTATGAAGCCTGTATGAATAGGGGTGGGACAAAATATCATTAGCATTTATTGATACGTAGCATCAAATATTGATATAAACATTTAAATTCCTTAAGACCCGCCCCCCAATTTGACTTAACTTAATATTACTGCTTCGGTTTTTCATGTGGTGGTGCTAATCACATTAGGAGGGAAAATTTGCGATGAAAAATGTTTATAGTCAAATTCTGTGAAACTGACACCAATAAATTTATAATTCCTGGTATTTGCTTATTTAGGAGCATTTTCTCCTCTTTAGTAACCCAGATGTAGTAAAGAATTGTATAGAATTGTTGGCATTATAATGTTTTTGTGGTCGTTGTATCGTGATAATATTGTATTGTGAGATTGCCTCCATTACTTGAGAGGTCATAAAACCTCTCAAGTCGTTCTAGTTTGATACAGATACAGGTTATTATAAAGGTATTATATTTGATGGATTACATGAATGCTATTATTCACTAGAAGGCTAACAGAAACACTCATCTAGAAGACTTATGGAGTGGTCAGGATGCTCACGGCACCTTAATTAATTGTTAGAGGGCTCATTTTCATATTACAGCATTTGCGACTGGAGGCCAATATTGTGAAAGCAATTAACAAACAATCTACTGTGCAGCGATAGTCATAATTGTTCTAGGAGGCTACACTGCTGGACTGCTAATGTCGTGGGCCTCCTATTGACTCCTGTTTACTCCTGATCTTGAGCTGTCTCTGTAATTTATTATAGATATAGCGATACACTTGTCCCATAATATAATTTGGTTTATGCTTTCATCATCTTTCAAAAGCTTAAAAAAAAATAAAATAAAGAAAAATAATTACTGTAATAATCATTTTGGGTTGGTATGTAATCTACAAATAAGACAGAGCTGGAAAACAAGATGTGGTTTATTATAAAAAGAGGCCTCAAAAAGAAAAATGCTAATCATCATGTCCATCAGGCTTAGTTTTTTTATAATCTGGTCACATCACGCTCTGATTACACTGGAAACGCTATGTGTTAAACATACGCAGGTCACTACTCGGATCAGAACTCTCACTCCATATTTGGAAGTGGACTGAGACAGCTCTTGACCACATTCTGCACAACAAGTTAAAGTGGAGAGGGGTTTGTATATCCGCTTACGGTTTTGTTGAGCAGAAATGCGTCTGCCAAACGCTGATTAGCAGGTGAGAGGATAAACAAGGAAATGCCAGATGGAAGCTACGTGAGGCTGGAGTTACATTCTGCTGTTTGACAGCCTATAATATACTAGCAGTAGTGTGAGAGAAACAAGTTCATTTCTTTACCAGAAATGAAGCTAAAATTAATGTGTTGATGTGCTTTTTTTAGGTGGGGAAGTAAAATCATCATTTCACATCATTTCACATCAAAGTGGGTTTGCAATGTACTGATAGTTGTAAAACCAACGCAACATGTGTACCTAGAATCACAGTACCAGTCATGGCTCTATGTACACAGTTGCATGGAGTAAGCGTAGTATACGCTATTAGCTGTAGTTGTTGGATTTGCATGGTATTGTGGGAACTGTAGTCATGTTTGCCCCACCCCATTTTCTTCTTTTCCATGTCCCTCATCTTCTTACTGCTATTTTTAATCTCTCTTTATCACTCTTTATTACTCACTGTTCTCAAGTTTGGATTTAACATCAAAAATTCATACAAAACATCAAAACATCAAAAATTCATACAAAACATTTTATTCACTTCATGAAATCGTGATTGATTGGACAAGGATGGCAATTGATGCACATATTGGATTATTAATATCATTACCTAATGGATCATTGGCTTCTTGTAATATTTGCTGTTCATTTCTTTTTTTTGTAATATCACAATATACAGCTCGGGATAAAAATAAGAGACCACTTGAAGATGTTTTTCCTTGATTTTACCTTGAAATAAAAACATCTGGAATATAATCAAGAGGAAGATGAATGATCACAAGCCATCAAACCAAGCTAAACTGCTTAAATCTTTGCACCAGGAGTGGCATAAAGTTATCCAAAAGCAGTGTGTAAAACTGGTGGAGGAGAACATGCCAAGATGCATGAAAACTGTGTTTTAAAAACCAGGGTTATTCCAACAAATATTGATTTCTGAACTCCTAAATCTTGTGGAATATGAACTTGTTTTCTTTGCATTATTTGAGGTCTGAAAGTGCAAACTACACTTTTTGTTGGATGGTTTGTGATGGTTAAAATTGCAATTGTTTTTAATTTAGCTATTTACGGTTTTCTACAAATAAATGCTCTAAATGACTATTTTGCAGAACATCAGAATATTGCAATGTCTTTATTTTGCAATAGTGTGCAACCCTAAAAAGACATATGATTAAAAGAAAAGCGAGTTTCTCTTATTTTTTATTTTCTTTTGTACTTTTGTGTACAATAATGCTCCTTTTATCTCTATATTATGCATTGCTATCATGCTAATTGCTGAATTATTAGGAAGCTTTTGTTTTGAGCAATCATGACAGCCTTTATTAATTCAAACCAATCTTGGATGAATTCCTGAGAGCGGATTTCTCTGCTGTCCTGGCAACAACAGGCAGCCACATTCTCTGAGGCTGGAAGACTCGATGAGTGCTGAGACAGTGATAGCAGGCGAGCTAGTTTGCATTCTGCTATCCTCCAACCTTCTGCTCCATTCTGCTCTGCTGTGCTCTGCTCTGCTGTGCTGTGCCCAGTGCTCTGTGCTACTGCAACCTGATCCCGGCTCTGTTCAATGTTACGTTTCACACGAAAGGAATAACGGTGTTCCAGCTATTTCACGGACATCATGCACACATGGTTCACATAAAGGTCTCTGGGCATGTACGAAGGCTGTTGGGCCTCCTGTACGTCAGGTGCACTGTGGGTCTTCAATGACTTTGTGTGGTGTGTGAAATAGACCATGCTAGTGAGCACCACCTGTTCCCAGAGCCTGAGGCTGCTGTTCCTGTTTTAACTCACTCAGGCTGTGCAGGCCCGAGGGCTGCGAGGCACGCTCACTCTAAGCCGTTCTACCGTTCAGCCATTCAGTACCAGAGCAGAGAGCAGACAAATCTCAGCCCAGCGGGGAAAGACACATTTCAGAGACAGAGAGAGAGGGAGCAGACTGGAGAGGCTAAACGCGGGGTCTACAAACTATTTCACTTGAGTGGTCTTTGTTTTTGTTTCTCTGGAGAGTAATGTCACTATTACATGCTCCTTTCAGAGTGGATAACTGAGGTCTTCGCTGAATGGTTTGTGCAGAGTGAGCCACACTCTTCAGAAGACTATAGCGGTGATGCACAGAGGCCAGCTCCCTCACCTTTTGTGCTCAGCAGCAGGCATCCTTTTGAAACACAAGATAGAGTGGCAGTAGAGAACTGAATTGAAAGCGATTATTGCGCCGGTCGCCCGAAAAGCTTCCACTCTTACTGTTTGTGTGAGACATTAATTACTAGGGTTGGGAAAAAAAAAAAAAAAAAAGCAACCGTTGCTAATGTCCAGCTCGTCCACATTAGCCTCATAAGTGCTTCTGTGCCTCTTGTTGGCTTTGTAATTCATCAGTCCTTCAAAGGCAGCTGCTAATGCGAGCTGTAGATATGCTTTAATGTAGAGCCTCGTTCTGAAGAGCTCAAGTACTCTGTTATAGCAGTGACATCACTTATATATTCATACACACTAGGGCTGTGAATCTTTGGGAATCCCACAATTCGATTAAGAATCGATTCTTGGGGTCACAATTTGATTTTTTTTCGATTCTTTCAAATCGGTTGGATTTCTTTTTATTCATCCTCCATACTTCAGCGGTGCAACAACAAACACCGTAACACGACACTACACGCCCCTCTGTAGCATAATAGGGAGAGGCAGTAAGAGCAAAAACTTTCCCTGTCCTGTTGCTGCTGTCTCGCAACACTCACCTACTGTCCCGTGGAGCTCAGCTACTGTCTCGCGGAGCATTTTAACTGTCTCACGGAGCATTTTAACTATCTCGCGGAGCTCAGATACTGTCTTGTGGAGTTAATATACTTTCCTGCGGAGCTCAGCTACTGTCCTGCGGAACTCTATAACTAACAGTAGGTGAGCTCCGCACGACCGTTAAAGATCTCCGCGGTACAGTTAAAGAGCTCCGTGGTACAGTTAAAGAGCTCCGTGGTACAGTTAAAGAGCTCCGCGCGACAGTAGCTGAGCTCCGCGGTACAGTTAAAAAGCTCCGCGGTACAGTAGCTGCACCTGCAAAAAAAAACATTTTTTTGAAAATGAGAATTGATTCTGAATCGTTCAATGTTAGAAACGCAATTCGAGCTCGAATCGATTTTTTCCTGCACCCCTAATACACACATACAAATATACACTCATAATTAAAAAAAATAGTTGCACACAGAAGGATCAATTGACAGAACAGGAATAAAAGTTGGTGGGTGGTTGTGCCAGACAGTCATGGATTGACTGCACTGGAGGCACTTAGGTCAGCACCAAGATGAACAGTTTGATATTTGTCGAGCTATTTGTCGAGAAGGCCTGGTGTCATGGACCCCATGCAACCAGTGACCCTACCACACACTCTGGGGCACTATTCCAACAAAGCAAGACAACACTCATCCACGTACTGCTTAAGTCTCAAAATTCAAAACCGGTGGGAATATTCAAACGTGATGAGATGAATTATTGCAGAACACCATTGGGAACCTCTACAGTATACATATCAGTAGTGCTGTGCGATATGACGATAAATATCATTTCTACAGTAATTTCATCAATTATTCATGCAAATATATAAAGTAGGCTACAATGAAATGTATTGGCGTGGTCACTTTGCATAAACTCGGTTTATATAAGAGATAATAAAGTAATCTTTGCAAAAAAAGCTTCATAATGTGGTTTTGCGACATGATGCTGCTTTACGTTATTTGACGGTCACGCGCGTACACGCCGGTTTGCGACATGCTTTACGTTATTAAAGTCATGAGAGCTGAACAATGGAGACGCATTGTTCTTTTGAAACAATTAGCTACTGCATCTACCTCATCTGTTTTCATTTGATACATATATATATATATATATATATATATATATATATATATATATATATATATATTGCTGCACTAAAAGGTAGTAATTCTCATTTTATGAAAGTTGGATTTAATGTCACATTGAACTAAAGTTGGAAAAAAGTAAGCAGTGATATTATTTTGTCATATTTTTTGAAGAATAACTGAAAACATACTTAAATGTGCTATATCATGATACATATCATTATCCTGATATAAAAAATTCCATACCGTGATATATGATTTTTCCCATATCGCCCAGCACTAAATATCAGCAGTATATAATATATTTACAGTAGGGGTGGGTGATATGGCCCTAAAATAATATCATAATATTTCATGGTATTTTTACCATGATACCGATAATCTCGTCGATATGAGAAAACACTAAAATATATATATATATATATATAAATCAAGAATACCCTACTACAACAACAAAATGAAAATGCAATTTTATTATTGCATATGATATGATCTACGGCACCCCTAACTGAGATATTTAAAAAATAATAATAATAATAATTTTATCACATTTGTAACAAAAGTCAATGATCCAGAATGTCATGATACTAATAATGCACTCCGAATATCTCCATATATCCAGGATTAATGTAAAATTAATGATCCTAAACAGATAAAATCTGTCTCTAGTAGGAATATTGTGGGAAAAACTTAAAAAAAATGGATTTGGGGTGGGTGATATGGAACAATGTTTCAGGGTATAATATTGGCAACATAATATAAAAAATCTTGTCGATATTATTGCGTCCGATACGATACGGCCCTTAATATAGACATATAGATATGTATACATATCTTTCCGTGCACTAGACACATGTGTGCTTGATCACATCTGTTACTGTTCATCATCTCTGCTGCCCCTTCACATTTGGTCATCATACACCCATTTTCTCTATTTACTTTGTCATCTTTTGAAAGGATGGCACTTCAGTCCATTTGGGAAAGAGAAAAATGAAAAAGAAAAAAAGGAAAAAAACACACACACGCTCTCCATTTTCCTGTTGCCATGGTAATGACTCTGCCGAGTTTTGAGAGGCACCTGCACCCCCCCCCCCCCCCCCTCCCCCATCCCTCTCCCAGGCCTCCTCAGCCACCATTCACCTGGAGGAAATTGCACTTTGGTAAATTGAGTGGAAACAAATTCATTTGTGTGGGTATGAGCCTCTATTTAACGTAAGGTCACAGTGTAAAGAGCCCAGCGTGCTGTAGCTGCTGCTGCTGCAGGCCAATACCGGCCTCCTCCATCTGTACATCAACAATATCTCCCCACCGCCTCCATTAGTCTCCACACTTCCAGCCGGACCAGCAGCAAAGTAATGGAACAATTTCTTCCTCTCTGCTGCCTGCTTTCTTTCTCGCTCTGCCCCCACACACACACACACACACACACACACACTTATGTGCAATGAGCTCCATTTGGGTGCGGTACACACACCATCAATCCGACATCAATACAGAGCTGGTTATATGCGTAGGTCAGGCAGGGTTGTTTTATCCGACAATAAATTGAAAGCACACTGCTTGTTTACCAGATGTCTGTTCTTTACATTATAGGTTAGTGGGATTAAGGCCTTTAGGTTATTCCATCTCTCCGCAAATGGCTGCCTTCAAGACAGTTATTTGGCATTTGTTCACACTGTGTTTTCAGGCTGTTACTTTAAGTAAGCCAGCAGGGGAGTACTGGCAGATCCTTCAAAGGTAGAATTTATTTTTTATGGCAGGATTCATGTTGTTGGAAAGGTCTTTCTGGAGCTCATGCCTTCCTGCATGATTGACTAAAACTAGCTCTTTGTCCTTCACATTTAAGACCTTATAGTATAGACTCAGCTTTTTTCTGAAGGTAAAGCACTTAACCGTGCACTTCTCAGGTCTGTTTGGAGCACTGTAGTGGTACTTAGTTAGCTTTAGGAGGGTCTGAGGGTTCCTTAGTTGTGGTCTGTTTATTGTGTTTGTTTACACCTTGCATTAAAAAGTTTGTGGATCTGGATTTTCTGTTGCGCGTTTTTGCCGAAATGCTTTCCTCCAGCTATTAAAAAAAATCACGCCGGCGTGGGTCGTTTCTGTTAATCAACTGGGTCTAAGGCTTTAAATGAAGACTTTTATTACTATTGGGTTTACTTTGTCTCACAAAATTTACACAATATATAAGGTAATCAAACTTTATTAGCAGAAAAACAGCTAAAGAATGTAAACTACAGACCTTAAAAAGAGATACGCCAACAACTTTAACACAGTTCTACAGTTAACAAATAACTTGCATTCAGTTCAGTGTGTATTAATAATATCCTTCAAGCTATAGTATTAGATGTGAACTGAACCTTCAAATGATATCCAGACTGTTTTCTCATATTCATTTCTTAAATTGTATCCTTTATTGGTTTGTGGAAATCCACTGAGACTGCAGTTCCTTTTATGAAAATCCTGATAATGCGCGAAGCACGAACCACGAATAATCCAAATCTGAACCGTACAGATAAGACAGTTAAATATGGCTGTTCCCAAATCGCTTATTTTTTCATATTAGGACAAAAGCAGCAGTTTTAGGTTTTATAAGGAGTAATTATAAATCCCCAGCGAGAGAACAGAACAATAATTAGTTGTTGTTTATGTTATTTTCTTTTTGTCTTTAAATAGCATAGATAGATTCTAATTCCCTGGGTCAAAAGAGAGTGTCTCACCACCTGTACTGTACAAACTGTTCTACACCCTGACATGCCACATGTCGTGAGATAGGAACTAGTATCGTGTCTCGTGTTGTAACTTTTTCCCTCATGCATTGAATGTGAATGTGATTTGTGGATTTTTCTTCAGCACAACTGTGCTGTTGCCTCTGGGAGGTAAGGCCTTCTATGACATATATTCCTGGTACATGCACAACATTTTATGGTTCAAGGAATGTTAGGGTGGCCCCAATCAAACTCATGTCGCTTTGCCATAAGCATGTTTGCCAGTGTTAACTCATAACAAGATAACACCTCACAACTTACGAAGCTTAGGAATGCCCACACCTGTATAACACTTCATGATGAATGGATGTGTTGATAGTACAAAAAAACAAGAATACAGTTTGTTGCCTTGTTGTTATTCTACACATTTCTCCCCTGAAAACTATTTATTTGTGTTCCATTCATTAACAGTAAGCTTAGATTTGTTTTTCATCTCGATCGGCCGATCGACGATACTGATATTGGGTGGGGCCAAATAAAAAAAATGAAAAAGAAAAAAAGGAAAAAAACACACACACGCTCTCCATTTTCCTGTTGCCATGGTAATGACTCTGCCGAGTTTTGAGAGGCACCTGCACCCCCACCCCTCCCCCCCCCCCCCCATCCCTCTCCCAGGCCTCCTCAGCCACCATTCACCTGGAGGAAATTGCACTTTGGTAAATTGAGTGGAAACAAATTCATTTGTGTGGGTATGAGCCTCTATTTAACGTAAGGTACACCGATTTGTTTTTCATCTCGATCGGCCGATCGACGATACTGATAATGGGTGGGGCCAAATGCCACATTAATGCCACACAGGTGCCAGGCAAACCTGGTACAGATTCCCCTAATTACATCCACCCCTAAGCAAACACTAGTAATTTACACTGATAGTATATATATTAATATATAGATAATAATACAATATTTTAATAAGAACAACAGTAACGTTAATTTAACACTACAACTAGAGCTTAGATTGGGCAAAAAAATCCTCATAAACTGTAATTCTGAGCGCGGACCTGATTTAAACTCCATATTTTTAGTAAGTAACGTTACAGCAATACAGCAGAGATATAAAACAGTCAGCGCTAATCACAGTTTCACCGCAGCGAGGGACGAGGAAGTGAATCACTAACCTAACCTGCCTGTAATGATTTCTGCCCCCAATAACCCTTTCAATAACCTCCAATAGCCTTCACTGGCCATCCACACACAGCACTGATTAACTGCTTAACCCTAAACTCCTGAATCAGATCGGCTAAAATCAGAGGAATATCGACCGATCGGCGATACCGTATTTCGGCTATAAATTCGTCCGATACGATACACTGCCGATCGATCGTCCCATCTCTAATTTCCAATATTTTCAACAGTGTGGTTAGCAGCAGCACTAGCCGCGCTTAGCTCTAGTAAATGCCATCCGACAGCGCTACACTGAGAAACCCTGAGTGCTCTGGTAATTCAGGGCGCTATCAGCTAGCGGATCGTTTTAAGTAGTAGCTTGTTTTAAGTCTGTAAACACACTGGCTACAGTCCGATATACTCACCTCTGAATGCCGAAAGTGCTAGCGCTTAGCACAGTTAGCGGCTAATGCTAATGCTACTCCAGCCCCGATGCTAAAGAACTAAACTGAAACTCCTGTGTATAATGCTTTACTTCAGCAGAGTGGCTTTACTGCTCTTTTCAACCTGACTGGTAGAATTCATACATAAAGTCAGCGGGTTATAAGGCACACTCTCGATTTTTGGGGAAATTAAAGCATTTTTTAAAGCAAGTGCTTCTTATAGTGCGACAAATACAGTAGTTATTGTGTAGGATACTTTTTTTTTTCTTGTTCAGAAGAACACTAAACCTATTTTGGGATATCTGATTAATTAAACTGTCAGGTATCTTTGTATAATCTGAATTTGTGTGATATGTGATTTATATTTGTGTAACTCGTCCTCTCTTAGGGTTATTCAGTACGTTCCTGAGAGTAACCGTGTACTGGTATTGCACTGCAGTGTGTCATCTGCTAGTCGTGTAGTAGCTGACTGTATGATCGAGTGCGTTGTCCTTTTCCCTCTGTTCTTCCGGGTTTTTTAAGTGGAGCACAGTCTATCTGACCTGCTTCTGTTATGCCTCTCTGTCAGCTTTATCTTCTAGCTCAGGTGTTTTGTAGAAGCACAGGCCCGTTCTCTGTGTGTGTGTGTTTGTGAGAGTGTGTAAATGTGTGTGTGTGCGCGTTTGTGTGCATGCTGTTTCTCCAGGCTGCAGACCTTCAGGATAAAACGGAGACCTTGTACTGTAAAAAAAAGAGAGAGAGACAAAGTGAGAGTGAAAGAAAGAACAGAGAACGAGAGAAGTCTGAAGTCTGCAGCTGGCTTAGGTTGTGCTTACTTTTCTCTCAGTTTTCTTTTCAGAGTTCTGAATCACTGCAAAGTGATTGAGTGCATTTTTCAGGTTTCAAAGAAATGTCTTTGTACACCTGAGAGATTAAGTGGTGTTTGTTTGCGTGTGATCTAGGTGCTGCGTGGTTGCAAAGCATGTGTTTTTGATGTGGGATTATGTGAGCAAAGATTACCGGGCTGGTGTCTGACCCTAATGAAGCAGTGAGGCTGTTTCTCCACGCAGGAGATATGAGTTGCACTTGATTGGATTAGTACTTTTATTCCCTCCTATCCAGGGACCTGGGTCCGTAATCCTCTTTAGAATTTCTCCACTCCCTGTCTGGCTGTGCTGGGAGGCTGTCCTTGATCTCCCCTCCCTGTGGGACCCCACTGAAAAGAGCTCCACTCTTCTCTCCAGCAGATCGGAGGCAGATTAATTCCTGAAGTGTGTCTGGACAAGAACAGAGGCATTGAAAGCAGTCGATGGGTATACGCTACGTGTCCAAAAATATCTAGGCTTTTTTTTTATGCTTCTACAACTGTTTTGCAAAATCAGTTAAATAAAAAAAGCATGGTGATTTAATGTTTAGCACATTTCGCCTCTCAGTCCTGGGTTCTTGGGTTCAAGTCCCTATCTGTGTGGAGTTTTCATGTTTACACCAAGTCTGTGTGGGTTTCCTACGGGGACTTCCAGGTTTCCATTCTCAGTCCAAAAACATATACAGGGTTTGGACAATAAAACTGGAACACCTGGTTTTAAACCACAATAATCGATTGTCCTAACGGACAGTTCTGGTGGAAACAGGAGAGTTGAGGAGCACATTGAATTCTGCCGTGATTTGAGCAGCCGTGGTTTTATGTTTCTTGGATACAATCCGAGTTAGCACCCGAACATTCCTTTCACACAGCTTCCTCTTCTAGCGTCCACAGTTAATCCTGCTGGATGTGGTTCATCCTTTTTGGCAGTATGCTGACATTACCCTGGATACCGTGGCTCTTGATGCATCACAAAGACTTGCTGTCTTGGTCACAGATGCGCCAGCAAGACGTGCACCAACAATTTGTCCTCTTTTGAACTCTGGCTTGTCACCCATAATGTTGTGTGCATTGCAATATTTTGAGCAAAACTGCTCTCTTACCCTACTAATTGAACCTTCACACTCTGCTCTTACTGGTGCCATGTGCAGTTAATGAAGATTGGCCACCAGGCTGCTCTAATTTAGCCATGAATCCTCCCACACTAAAATGACAGGTGTTTCAGTTTCATTGTCCAACCCCTGTAGATCAGGTTAAATAATTGAATACTCTCAATTGCCTTCATGTGTATATGTCTCAATCAGTCATTTCTGGCAGTTTCCATTTGGCTGCCTCTTCTTGCTGGTGAGATTTAAGTGTTTAATTTGATGTTTGAGTGAAGTGTTAATTGTTAAAGTGTCCTTGGGTTGCTTGAAAGGCACTATATTAGTGTAAGTTCATCAGCATATTAATACAGAGGTTGTCCACTCTTGGCTGAGGTACTAGCCATTTATCATCTACGAAAGATTTCCAGTAGTTATTAAACTTCAATCACTGCTGTGCTGTTTTGATTAAGGCTTCACTGAAATCTGCTGTTTTCATATGATATTGAAGTCTCATAAATCAATCTTTACTGGTAAAAATGTTCCACCAATAATAGCTACTGTAGCTTGTTTTGTACTGTAATGCTTAGATGCACCGATATGGGAATTGTAGGCTGATGATTAACAGCCGCTGCTGATAACGATGTGGAAACAGAAGCATGCATCGCTGTATAAAATGCTGCTCCAGTGAATTATTGATGGAGTCCAGTGCGCTCACACAGACAGAGGGTGCGTCCTCTCTGACTTGCTCAATATTTCCTCACATTCTTAGCACACTTTTGTTCAGCTATCAGCCCTGTTCATTTCTTTGGCTGTAGCAGACAGTTGTAGTAGTTTTGTAGCTCCAGATTGATTTTTTTTTTTTATTCTTAGCACTTATACACTGATGGGGTAACCAATGTTTGAGAAAATATGCAATATTTTTTTATTAAAACATCTAAGAATATAAGCAATTTTGCAATGTAGAAATGAAATAATCAACAATTCATTAAACTAATAGTTTGAAAGGCGGGTTTCCCTATAATTCAACCTATTCAGGAAAGTATTATAATGTCATAATAATGTTAAAAATGCTACTTCTAGATTGGTGTTTTGTCTCACTTGCATACAAAAACTTTGGGTTCCTCAGTATAGCGCTATCGGATTGCATTTACGTCCCACTAGTGCTGCATTTAGGGGCTAATGCTGCTGCACCCAGCCTTAGGGGTGGAGAAACTTCACTGAAAACCCACCCTTAGACAATATATATGGGTTACATAATTTTACTGTAAATAAGATGAAGCGTTTTACAGAAGATAAATCTGTGTAGATTAACATCCAGCGCTCGTTTGGCTTTGAAAGTTTTTTTTTTTTTTTTAAAGCAGCTTTCCCATTAGAAGGGAAACGTGACAACAGCCTTGCTCACTTCGATGTAGGCATCCTTACAAGTGTCACGCCTTATGTGTGAAAATAGACCATAAAATAGACATTGACAGTTCATTGATAGTGTGCCTTATAATCTGGTGTCCCTTATAGTCCGAAAAATATAGTAACAGTACTCTATTACTTTGATATATTGCTCACATATAATCAGCTAATCTAAAAAAAAAATACTGTGAGGCTCTATATTTATTTATTTATACTATTAAATAGAGATGGAAAAATTGTTTAGCTATGTATTCGAATGGATTTTAGCCCGACTATACAATCAGCGCTCACAAGACATTTCTAGCTGAGACTGAGACTGAGAGATGGTCAGATCATATGATTGATTTTTTTTTTTTTGCATGTTTGTGCAGTGTTGCACAGTGTTGGCTGGTTTGTACCTCATATGACTCAGAATCAAACATACAGTTGTGGTCAAAAGTTTACATACACTTGTAAAAAACATAATGTTATGGCTGTCTTGAGTTTTCAATAAGTTCTACAACTCTTATTTTTCTGTGATAGAGTGATCGGAACACATACATGTTTGTCACAAAAAACAGTCATAAAATTTGGTTCTTTCATAAATTTATTATGGGTCTGCTGAAAATGTCACCAAATCTGCTGGGTCAAAAATATACATACAGCAACAAAATTTGTCAATTTTGGTGATGTAGCGAGTTGTGTCAATCAAATTAGCTTCATGTCATGGCCTCTTCACTTCTTGTAAGTGATTCTGATTGACTACAGCTGTTGACTTCTCATGAGCCCATTTAAATAGGGCTCATTTGACCCAGTGATTAGACTCAGCTACAAAAGCTACAATGGGAAAGTCAAAGGAACTCAGTGTGGATCTGAAAAAGCGAATTATTGACTTGAACAAGTCAGGGAAGTCACTTGGAGCCATTTCAAAGCAGCTACAGGTCCCAAGAGCAACTGTGCAGACAATTATACGCAAGTATAAAGTGCATGGAACAGTTGTGTCACTGCCACGATCAGGAAGAAAACGCAAGCTATCACATGCTGCCGAGAGGAGATTGGTCAGGATGGTCAAGAGTCAACCAAGAATCACCAAGAAGCAGGTCTGCAAGGATTTGGAAGCTGATGGAACACAGGTGTCAGTCTCCACAGTCAAGCGTGTTTTACATCGCCATGGACTGAGAGGCTGCCGTGCAAGAAAGAAGCCCTTGCTCCAGAAAAGGCACCTTAAGACTCGGCTGAAGTTTGCTGCTGATCACATGGACAAAGATAAAACCTTCTGGAGGAAAGTTCTCTGGTCAGACGAAACAAAAATTGAGCTGTTTGGCCACAACACCCAGCAATATGTTTGGAGGAGAAAAGGTGAGGCCTTTAATCCCAGGAACACCATGCCTACTGTCAAGCATGGTGGTGGTAGTATTATGCTCTGGGGATGTTTTGCTGCCAGTGGAACTGGTTCTTTGCAGAAAGTAAATGGGATAATGAAGAAGGAGGATTACCTCCAAATTCTGCAGGAAAACTTAAAACCATCAGCCCGAAGGTTGGGTCTTGGGCGCAGTTGGGTGTTCCAACAAGACAATGACCCAAAACACACATCAAAAGTGGTAAAGGAATGGCTAAACCAGGCTAGAATTAAGGTTTTAGAATGGCCTTCCCAAAGTCCTGACTTAAACCCCATTGAGAACATGTGGACAGTGCTAAAGAAACGGGTTCATGCAAGAAAACCATCACATTTAGCTGAACTGCACCAATTCTGTCAAGAAGAGTGGTCAAACATTCGACCTGAAGCTTGCCAGGAGCTTGTGGATGGCTACCAAAAGCGCCTAGTTGCCGTGAAAATGGCCAAGGGACATGTAACCAAATACTAATGTTGCTGTATGTATATTTTTGACCCAGCAGATTTGGTGACATTTTCAGCAGACCCATAATAAATTTATGAAAGAACCAAATTTTATGACTGTTTTTTGTGACAAACATGTATGTGTTCCGATCACTCTATCACAGAAAAATAAGAGTTGTAGAACTTATTGAAAACTCAAGACAGCCATAACATTATGTTTTTTTACAAGTGTATGTAAACTTTTGACCACAACTGTATTTTAGAAATATATATTATATGTTATTGTGTCTCATGCAAAATAAATTCAAACGTAAGGTAAACCTTGACTTTTAACACCACTAATTACCACTAGGATACCCCTCTCAAGAGTGCATCAATCAGCCCACTTCTAAGGACAGTCTGGGCTCATTTTGCTCCTGCCTTCAACTGGTTTTAGCAATCAGCTGTAAGATAATCGTTGATTGCTATCGGCCCCAATAGAACTGATCAGTCTGTCTTTAATATTTCAACCCTTTCATCTCTTTATTGTGTATATTTCTTTTCTTTAAATATAAATTGACAAATGACAATCATATCAGTCAGTAGCTATCAGTCAGTAGTAATGGATTTGCTTAAAATAAAAAATAAAAAATCATCAACATATATTAATGTTCTAGTCATTTGTAGCTGTGTAATGTAAGCACTGCTCACAGTTTTCAAACCATCTAGGCCCGGTTTTGATTCCATTCAGTCAGAAGAGCATTAGTGAGGTCAGGTACTGATGTTGGCCGATTAGATCTGGCTCACAAATGGCACTCCAGCCCATTCTAAAGGTATTCAATGGTGCTTCATCACACCGCTGAATGCATTTCGACTGCTTCACAGCTCAATTCCGGGGAGCTTTACAGCACTCTAACCAACGCTTGCCATTACTCACGGTGACTGTTTGTGGCTTGTGTATGACTACTGCATTGTGTTCCATTCTACTGCCAGTGCTTTCCTGTGAAGATTACACAGCTGCGTTCATGCAGTTTAACACCTGCGTCACCAACTGCTCTGCTTTTAATAGCGTAAATTGCAATTCGGTAATTAGTGGGAATGTCTGAATACTTTTAAACATATTGTGCTAAATATGACTTGCAGTTGTCCAGTTTGCTGCGTGTAATTTCAAAGAGGCCTGCAGGGTATTCTGGAAGTCTGCGCAAGCAGGTGCAGTTGGTATGTAGGCATAGTGTCTCTGAATTGCGGGTCGGGTGGGGTAGAGGGGGCTTTAGGCCCTCATTGTTCGCCTCTTTGAGCAGTGCCCTCACTTCTGTGCCCCTCTGAGCCGGTTAAACCCCTGTGAAAGGGTTCAAAAGGTCCGCAAGACAAACAGGGGCAGCAGAAATTCCCTCACGCGTGCCTAGTGACGAAGCAGGCGAAGGAGGGGAGGAAGAGAAAGGAAAGTGAATGCATGAGTGGAGAGACAGTGAGGGAGAGGAAGAAGGGGGATATGATGGAGTGAGAGCGTTTTAACTGTACTCCGGTTGCGCTGGAGCACGTTTAGCACTTAGGGATGGCGTTTTTATGATGACGTTTTTGTGTATTCTCAGCATGACTGAACGGCTGCAAACTTCCTTTTCTCACTTCACTAAACAAACATGGAGAGAATAAGCCTTTAAAGGCGGCTAAGGATAAGATCTTGATCCATTTTTAATTCTCACTGTTCTTTTTTTTATTTTGGAAAACAGACCAAAATAGAAGCACAAAATTGAAGTCAAACAAGGAGGATAGATTCAGTCATTTTGTGTATTTTGTTGAGGCTTGTTTTTCATATTATTGAGTTAAAGTGGCAGTCCGTATTATTTTGTTTCTGAACTGAAAGCAGAAGCAGTACTGAGTGGAGAAGGGAGAGAATATTGTATTTAATAGTACAAGTGTGCTGGAATAACCTTTCCTGATAAGCCTAATATATTAATTCTAAAAATGAAAATGCATGGCCTCTAAAAGATGATCCGACTCAGTTTTACTAAACTCAAGTGGCTGGCAGAGCAATGGAGACTTCAGAAGAGGAACCTCAGAGCTCAGTAGCTCATTCACCCATAGTAAAACCAAAGAAAAGAAAGAGTGAAGCAAGCTCTGAGCCAAAATGAACGTGATAGAGTCCACGCTAAAACCAGAATTAATATCGGATTGGCATTTGAACGGTCGATCTCTGACTGAACATTGCCTGGAATCGTATTCATCCGCTCTAAAAGGAGAATGCATCACACCCACCCAGTTTAAAAAGATTCTTCCTCATGCTCAATTACCAATTCTGAACAGAGAGTGCCCTAAATCCTCCAAACCCCGAAAGTTACGGACATTAGCTGTAAATTGTGTCGAGGAAAACTCATTGTAGGGTGAATCTGCAGCACTGTAAAACCGCTTTGTGTTTGTTGTTGATTGAGTTCAGAGAGTGGCTTATGAATATTATGGAAGATTGGCTATTACACCATATTAGGTAACATCACTACTACCTTCCTTATGGCAGACTGGTGTAACACCACTGATTGGATACCCCTCTCAAGAGTGCTTTAAGAGCGCAGACTGGTGTATAATTCCCCACCTGGACAAGCAAACCAGCTACACTTGAATTATTTGCTAGTTATGAACTTTTAATGCTGTATTGTCATCCATATGTAATTTAATTTTAGAGTAAAGCTTTGTTCCCAGCACCAGGTTGAATTGACGCCAACTTTTATAGGTGGTCTTTGATCATATACATACCCAATTTGTGGACATAACATGAATTTCATGTGTTAAAATATTGGGGCTTAGGGCTGTTATCAGGCACCAGTGGTGTTGTGCGAATTCTGACTCACCACCACCACAAAGTGAATCTCCTTCATGTGCATGCTCTAGTTGAATAATGAATGAATACAGTTATAAAATTATATGAACTTTTCTTTCACAACAAACTGAATATCACTTAAACGTATTGATTTGTGAGGCGAGTGCATGTGAAGGGGAGTCCGCTTCTACGGATGAATCAGAATTTTACACATCAACAGAGTCCTGACATTTAAAACGAGGCATTATTAACTTAAAATGTGCACAAGAAGCTTATTAAATACCACTGTTTACATCCAGTGGCGCTAGCTTTCAGCTCCGTGCGCCGCCATCCTTGTACTGATAATAGACAGACAATATATACATAGACTCCACATAAAGTAGCAGCCGCGCTCATGTTTTACTACACCCAAAGTCAATTTTACACTGGAGTTCTCCTTTATAAAGTAGCTAAATGCATTCATTAGAAGAGGTGTCCTCAGACATTTGGAGATATAGTGTACATCAGTCATGCTCTTATAAATACTGTATTTATCTGTAACCATCTAGTTTGACACTTATTGCTGATGCTTCTTCTGCTGATGTTGTGTTTGCATCTTATGCAACACCATCTCTATGGACCAATCCAGAGCTGGTCTTCAGTGCTACATCCTGACTCTTAACTGTGGTCAGACAACGAGACGCCCTGTTTTCGCCTTGCACTGTCTCGCTAATGCTCCTCCATATACAGCACTACGCTCACTCAGCAGCACCATCCAAAGGCACCACAGTCTGCAGTCTCGTAAGTGCTCCTGCTTTGAAAGAATGCTCCATTATATAGATGCTGGCCATTTGATGTGCAGAGGCAAAGTGTGGTGATCTCTTTCTTCGCTCCGGAGGACAGACGGGCCGAAAGGACAACCGAAAAAGTATTTAGAAATGCGAGAGTCGACCCACAACGCAGCAGCGAAAGCATCAAAGGGAAGAAGCAATTTGAACAGCTCGCGCTCCTTTGAGGTTTCCTTTTCTGAAATGCTCTCAGTGCATTTAATTCCTTTTCAAATGATCACAGGGAAAAATACCAACAGGCCGTATGAGTTCTCAGTTAGTGGCAAGATTTTGTCTCATTAAGGAGCCCAGAGCTGTGATGGGTTTGAAATGATGTTCTGCCTCAAACAGAAAATCCCTTTTTAACTCCTTTTTTGTGGGGAGAAAAAAAAAAAGAAACAACTATCAAAAATGAATTCATGAGCTCAGGGTGAAAATGTGCCCCTAAAACAGTAGGCTTGACAAAACACTACAGCGAAAAGCCCTGGAGGGGTGGAGGGGAAAAGAAATATACAGTGGAGTAGTTACACACACATTCTCCCACACACACACATGCAGAAATGAATGAACTCCATTACACATCTTTCTTCTTCCTTTTTTCTCCCCCTTTTTTTGACTCACTGGGCACAGTATCGTGTATAGGGTTTGTTCATTTTTCATCTAAATAACTTTTACACACAAGCACATTCATGCTCAGAGGGGCTGCTCAGGCCCATTGACTGCCACTATGATGGAAGTGAATGAGAGGCAGGCACAGATATTGTGCATCGCTGTTAAAAATGCTACTCCAGTGAATTATTGATGCAGCCCATTGTGTCCAAACAGACAGTGCTTGCTTCCTTTGGCTTGCTCAATATTTTCTCACATTTTTTTTGCACAGTTTTGTTCAGTCTTTTCTCCTGTGTATTATAGCATTCCCTAAATCTTTTCTTTCTACCCAAACAAATGTAACCTGCTTCAAAATATCTTTAAAAGCTTCATCTTGCTTCAGATTCAAACTGAAGCAAAGTCTTCCCATTGCAGCAGCCAATCCAACAGTTTACAGTATGCCTTTTAATTGTTTTGTACACTTTGTGTTTTGTAGGGATGTACAGACATTGAGACAGTTTGAATACATTTTGGTTATGTACTATGTACTAATACATATCCTACAAAGTCTTTATGGGCTTAGTGTAAAATACTGCATCCAATTCAGAATTCTTCCACTGATGGGATCTTAGTGGTCCAGCGGACTAAGGTGCTGCAACTATGGTTGGGAGATCGCTGGTTTGAGTCCCGTTCATGTAGCTTGCCATCAGCTGCCTGAGCCCTGAGAGAGCACAATTGGCCTTGCTTTCTCTCCCCACATCACTCCAAAGAGTGATGTTGCTCAGCACAAGGCGTCTGTGAGCTGAGGTATCGGAACCTGTCTACTTTGCAATTTGAAAATAGGCGGAGGAGGCATGTTCTACTTTTCACCCTCTTGGTATTGGGGCATCACTAGTGATAGGAGGAGTCCTAATGAGTGGGTTGGGTAATTGGCTGTGTAAATTGGTGACAAAATGGGATAAAAATTAGAAATGTATAAAAATAAGTCTTCCACTCACTTACAAAGCTCTACATAACCTTGCTCCATCATATGTGTCTGACCTACTGACTCCATATAGACCCCCTTGCGCTCTTAGGTCTTCCACTGCTGGATAACTTGCTACCACACCATCTAATCTCCGAGGCTACGGAGATTGTGCCTTCTGTAGGCTTGCGCGCCGACTTTGGAACTCTCCTCCTTCATAATTACAAGGGCAGCAATGATAAGCCCACATTCTCAACAATATCTAAACGATTCTAAACTTCAGTGTAGAATAATTGTTGGAAACAGACAAGTAGCTTTCCAGCCCAGAGGGTTGTTGAACCCAATTGCAGAACAGTTGATCTCAAAGCAGGTAAACCCAAGAAGAAAGGAAAAAAATAAAAAATAAAATAAACACGCAGTTCCTCATGCAGGATCAAACTGGTGTTGCCAGGGTTGTGGTCCAATACACTACCCTACTGCCCCGGATAGTGAATTGGGATGCAGCTAGGGAAAAAATGCCCTTATAAGAAGATAGGGAGCTCTAGAACGGGTGCAAAAATGAGAACAGGTGGGAACTAAAGTCACGTCAAGTGTGACAGAAAGCCAGGAGAGCATTATTATATATTATAGTTATCGTTTATCAAATTTTCAATTTTTGTTTATTATAAACTGCCAACCCCTGATCTAAACATTAATTGCACACTACACTACAGACTCATGACTTGACTTGACTTGAATTTGAATTGTGTGACTTGTGAACATCTGATACTCATTTATGTTGATACTAAAACATTTGCAAATAATTCAAATCATTCAGATTAGCATTGCAGAACAAAGTAATGTGGTGAAAGGCATAAAAAAGACAATTTATTGAAGTAGTTTAGAGTCTTTAAACATTCAGCTCATCTGAAGTGCAAGAAAAGCAATTCTCGTCAAACATTGCTCTATAACACTGGTCGAATCTTAAAGATGTGCCTGATGCCGATACTTGGATGATGCATGTATCATCGTGTGTCCCTTGTGTTTGGTTGTCCTCGTTAATTGTGCGCCCATGCAGCTCATCTGTAAAGATCAATCTGACCATAAATTATCGGAGAAACATTTCCCAATTGTGGTGATGCCAGACTGAATCCATACAGCACAGCAGAGAGATCGATTACAACATTCAGACAGACTTCAGGGAGTTTTAAACCAAGCCTGATCCGTTTGTAAGCCCACTCGACCTTTGACACATCCAGATCATGCTGTAGTGACAGATGTGTATACAAAAGAAATAAAACGGTGAATGATGGGAGCATATTGGAAACATTAGCCATGTCTGGCACTTTGAGGTCACATGTTCCAGACTGAACCTTCACCTCCTATAAGCAGGTCATATATTTCCTCCAGACATCATTGTACTTTCTTTATGCTCGGGGCTCAGACCCTCTTATTGCACCCACTCCAGCCTTACTCCTTACTTTACACAGACACACACACTCTCGCATATACGCAAAGCTTGTGCACTTTTCAGAAGACCTAATTATCTATTGCCTACCCGTCCACACACAGACATGCACTGTGTTCTACACTGTGTCCTCAGACTACCTCTGTACCCACATACACACACACTCATTTCCTTCGTCCTCTGGGCACAGGACCCTCCTCATTAATCACTCTCAGCAAAGGCCTGCCCAGTTCTGCCTTGTGTGTTTGTGTGTGTGTGTGTGTAGGAGTGAGACAGAGACTAGCACATATGCAGAGCATGTTTCCTGTCGACCTTGCTTTGGCCAGCTGAGAGACCTGGTCTGTCTCCAATTCCCTGAAGACTAGACATAAACGTGAATCATTGCAGTCCACCATCATTTCATATCATCGTTGCATTTACATAGAACACAAGCTACGAGGCTAACATTACTAACAATTAACAGAGACATGCTACATGCTGACATCATGTAACCTACTGAGATGCTGTAATAAAAACTGTCTCTACAGTCCAGGGAAGGCTTTCTTCCTGTTATGATCTGATTGCGTTCAGCAACAAGAGCATTGGAATTTTGGATGATCACCATCCCTCCGCATCATCCTCAACTTCCCATTTCATCCCAAAAGTATTGGATGGAGCACCATTATTCCAGAGAACACAGTTATTGTATTTTGCGCACTATAAGGCGCACTTAAAATACTTTAATTTTCCCAAAAATCATCAGTGCGCCACATAATCCAGTGCGTCTTATGTATGAATTTTATCAGTCAGGTTGTAAGGAGCAGTAAAGCCACTCCACTGAAGTACAGCATTTTACAGGAGTTTCTTATTGGTTTTCCAGCAGTTTTGGCATTACCCGCTAAGCGCTTGCTTTTTGGACGTTCAGAGGTGATTATTATCGGCCTGTAGTCTGCTGCTAAACCCGGCTAGCACTGCTGGAGCTTTATTAGCATTTTCCGCTAAACGCTAGCCATTCAGCCGCTCAGAGGCGAGTATTATCGGCCTGTAGTCTGCTTCTAACCCCAGCTAGCACTGCTGGAGCAGTATTAGCATTACCTGCTAAGCGCTTGCTTTGTGGCTGTTAAGAGATGAGTATTATCGGCCTGTAGCCTGCTGCTAATCCCGGCTAGCACTGCCGGAGCAGTATTAGCATTCCCTGCTAACCGTGCTAGTCATTTATTTCACCATTCAGAAGTGTAGTCTGCTTCTAACCCCAGCTAGCACTGCTGGAGCAGTATTAGCATTACCTGCTAAGCGCTTGCTTTGTGGCTGTTAAGAGATTAGTATTATCGGCCTGTAGCCTGCTGCTAATCCCGGCTAGCACTGCCGGAGCAGTATTAGCATTCCCTGCTAACCGTGCTAGTCATTTATTTCGCCATTCAGAAGTGAGTATTATCGGCCTGTAGCCTGCACATTTACTGTGTTAAAACAAGCTACGTGGAACAAACTGCTAGCTAATATTGCACTGATTTACCAGAACAGTCAGGGTTTCTCAGTGTAGTAGTGCAAAAAATATAGTACACTTTTTCACAGCTCAGTATTTCATTCTCAAGTATTAGAAGGAAATTTGGGTTACTCATTACTAATACTAATTATGATGTATCTATAATGATTTAAAGCAGCATTATACAAGATTTTTTTTGTTTTGTTCCTGGGCTCCCCGTACAGTTGGGGAGTGCTATTTACTTTTACTTTTACACCGCTGCCATAAATAGAAAAATGTACACATGCATTTTCTAACAAGCTAAAATGAAGAAGTAAAAGTTGTTCATGAACCGTATTGACTTACAAGGTGGAGTAATATTACATAATTTCACACAAGTATGACTCTGGCTATGCAGCTTTGCTTAGTTCTCATGAGAGGTCTTGTTCACGCTCCACAATTTTCATTGTGCATTAGCAGTGTTCCAGTCCTGGAAAGGCAATGACCGAGGTGCCGTCCTCCCTGTTTCCCAGTCAGTGTACCATCAAAATAAATTAGTAGCTGTTATTTTAAGGTAAAATTACTGTGTGCTGTTGCTTTAAGCTTGTAATAACATCTACTGGTGATTGAGCAGTAGACTATGCTCAATCAACCGGGTTATTCCACATCATTTTACTGCATGTCGACATGCATGCTACTTCGGGACACATAATCACATTCACACACACACACACACACACACACACCCCACTACAGCTGTGACCCCCAGCTGCTCACACGCGCAGACAGGAAGCCGTGTGTCCTTGTCCTGGCTGCTGTGTGTTCCCTGGCTCTGAAAGACTGTGTGTGTTGTTTGGCCTTGCGCAGCTGAAGCATTGCACAGATGTCTGTGTTTCTGAACAGTTCTTATTGCTTTTTAACAACAGGGGTCTCAGTGGGTATCTCAAAATCTCTCCTAACTCAGAAATCATATTTATTTACACACTGATGATTCCCCCCCCCCCCCATGCTAGTTAGCTCAGAACAGATGTTTGAACCGGACTGAAGTAGACCAGTTGGAAAGCCCACAATGAAATCAAGACGCGCTGCACACTACACACACTCATACGCTGTTGGATGGTGTTAGTAAGCATCTGTTATACTGTAAAGCCGGTATTCTGGCGTGTTCTCTTCCATGTCTGGAGAGAATACAGCAGCTGCTGCACATATCTGACTAATATGATTTTTTTTTGCTTAATGAAAGAGCAGACTAATGCTCAGTTAAGTAATTGATTTTTTTCTTTTGCCTTTCTGTCTTGTCTGTGTCTATTTGAAGCTGGACACGAGAAAATGATAAGGGGGGTTAGCTGTTCAGAATGTTTATAAAAGATAATGTGAAGTGTTAAAGGTTAAATATTTAATGCAGGTCTAATCCTGAACTTATAATTCTCACAATGACTAAAATAGAGCTTAATGCAGTTTACTTCTTCACATCTTACCCAGTCACCTCTACTCCCCTTCCTAAATGTTTTTCTCTGTCTATATAGACATTAGGATGTTCATCTGTGTCATTAAAATGTAATCCCTTTGCCGCAGGTTTATAAAAGTAAGCACTTAGCCATGTAGTCTGTCTTTACTAGGGGTGGGCGATATGGCCCTAATATAATATCACAATATTTTATGGTATTTTTGCGATGACAAAACACTGAATTAAAAAAAAAAATCAAGAATACACTACTTCAACAAAAAGAAAATTAATTTTGTTATTATTGCATACGATATATATACATACACATTGCATACCTCCTAATTGAGAAGATTTTTTTTCAGATTTGTAACAGACCTAAATGATTCAGAATGTCATGATACTGATAATTCACTCCATTTATCCCCATATATCCAGGATTATTGCAAATTATACCACAGTTAGTTCCAACCTTGCAATGTGATTGACTGAGAGATGTTCTGTGAGTGCCGTTATCAGCTGGTAATGCCCTGTAACCAAAGCTCTCCATGTATTACTCCCCCACATACAGGTAACCTAGCAACGATGCAGCACTTACAAGCCAAATAGCGCAGCTACAAACAGAGCAGCAATAGAACTATTTTAACTTAAGTTTTTATAGCCAAACAGATCGTATTTTCTCGTCCTCTTTAACTCAAAATCTTTCAATAAACAGTGATAATGCAACTGTGTATAATCGCAATAATATACTTGAGGTTCGTGCTATAACCTGTAATATTGGCACTGCTGTGCTGAGCTCATAGGCACAAGGCCGCAGGCCGAGTATAGCACACCCTCTCGTGTATTATTGCTTAACCCTTCTGCTATGTTCTGTTGTTCCAGTTATAAAGTTTAAAGATCTAGAAAAAATTGTTAAGTCTTTTTTCAGTATGAAACTTCTTATGCTTGCCTTAATTAGTGTAATCAACATATAATATATAATACAACATATAATATATACAACATATAATAATAAATAATAATATAAAACAACATTGCAATATGTGAAACTATTGTGTTTTATATGATGGTCTTTCAAAAGTAATAAAGTAGTGAAACGTTAGAAAAAGTTTGAATTTGTTTTTTTTTGAAAACGAGTGAAAAATCCTAATTGAAGCATAACCTGCATGAGGTAAGAAACACTATTGCAATAAATATTGGTAGAATAATTAGCAATGAAGTTATTAAATATTCACACTGATTGTTAGGATTTGTTTTTGTTTCAGACATCTTTTGGATAATTAAACATTGACCTGGGAACACAATTGCTGTTCCTAACAAATGAACATAACAGGAGGGTTAAATAAATGATGCTGGACAGATATATTAGTCTCTATTAGATATATAATGAGAAATGAGAACAGTGTTATTTTTCCTTTTGCTAAAAACAGCAAAAAAATATAGTACCCTGATGTGATAATTAGGGATGGGTGATAAGGCACGATATTTCACGGTATAAAATCCTTTACAGTATTCAAAAAAATTGGCAATATTATTGCGTACAATACAATATAACACACCGCTTGTCTTTACGAACATTAGCAAGAGAATGCGTGGTACTAAAGAGCTCACTGAACTTCAGTGTGGTTCTTAAGTGGATGCCACCATTATAATAAATCATTTGGTGAAATTTCTTCCCTGCTAGGTATTTAACAGCTGTCAATCATCTGTGAGTGCTGTTATCAACAAGAGGAAGCATTTAGGAACCACAGCAACTTTTAAAGTTGTAAGAGTTGTGAGTGTGGTCTCTGAGTGCTGAGGAGCTCAGTGCATAAAAGACACCAACGCTCTGCTTATTCAGTAATTGCGGAGTTCCAAACCAGGCCTGCTGTTAGAACTGTAAAGGGGGCCAATTCCATATTAATGCTCTTGTTTTAGAATGGAATATTATAAAAACTCCTGTAGATGTGTAGTGTGTATGTGTCCTAAGAATTGTTACATTTCCATTCATATCAAAATGAATTTGTATATGTTTACTGTGCTCATGATCTGGCAACATCCCTGTGGTGTATAACAGTGTCATGCAGACATTCACTATAGCCTTGGAATAAACTTTACAGAGCAATTAATTATTCTAGTTAGTTAAGTGGATTTACTTTTAATATGTATTTTATATTAGAAACTTTTATATTCTGCTTTTTTGTGAATTACATATAGAAAACAGGATTCTTATATTTTTTCCATAACTGGAAGAGAAAGTATGCTGTATACTGTACACAATAACATCACCAACATTTTTTAATATTGTAAAGGATGTTATACCCTGAAATATTGTGCCATATCACCCACCCCTAATTATCACATCAGGGAACTAACGTTTTTGCTCTTTTTTAGCAAAATAAAAATTCATGCTGTTCTCATTTCTTATTATATATCTACTAGAGACTGATTATATCTGTCCAGTATCATTAATTTCACTTTAATCCTGGATATATGGAGATATATGGCATGTATTATTATTAGTATCTGACCATTCTGGATCATTGACTTGTGTTGCAAATCTGATCAAATCCTTTATTTTTTTAAATGTCTCAGTTAGAGGTGTGCCATATCATATAGTATGCAATAATAAAATGTAATGTTCATTTTGTTGCATTGTTTCTGATTTTTTTTTTTTTTTTTCATTCAGTGTTTTTTTTTTTTTTTATATCGCCAAGATATGAAAAATATTGTGATATTATTTAAGGTCCATACAGCCCATACAACATAATTCAGGCCTGAAAAGGTTAAATAACCCTGACCGAACTGCACATTTTATATTATAAGTCTTAAAATGCTGGATGATATGCAGCGAAAAAAATATACAATATGAAATCAAGACGCGCTGCACACTACACACACTCATACGCTGTTGGATGGTGTTAGTAAGCATCTGTTATACTGTAAAGCCGGTATTCTGGCGTGTTCTCTTCCATGTCTGGAGAGAATACAGCAGCTGCTGCACATATCTGACTAATATGATTTTTTTGCTTAATGAAAGAGCAGACTAATGCTCAGTTAAGTAATTCTTATATTTTTTCATCACTAGAACATAATTCAGGTCTGAAAGGGTTAAATAGCATTGACCAAACTGCACATTTTATTATAAGTGTAAAAAAAAATGCTGGATGATGTGCAGCAAAAATGTATGTAACAAAAATCAATGTACTATGCATGAAAGAGAACTTAAAATCATCAGCCACTGTTAATGCATTTTGTCTGCGTGTCAAAAAGTTGCAATATATATCATGTATTGTGAAAACAAATATTTTTTATTTGGTTTGGTTTGTTTTCATGAAGGAAAAAGTCTGAGCTCACCATAATGCGTCACATCAAACCATGTGAGAACTTTCTCTCCACTTATTGGTCAGACCTGTCTGGGGTGGGAAGCGAGAAAATAAAATACAGGAAAAAGGTCTTGTGTTCGGTAATAGTACGTTTTACATTTTACTGCTATTTAACTAGCTGTAGTAATTGCCTGCGTAACATAGCTGGTTAAGCCCTGGTACAGGAGAGATTTTTCTCCAATTGGTAAAGGACAACCTTTAGTTTAATGAGATTACCGTAAGACACATTTAAAATTTCATAATTTTCCCAAAAATCGTCAGTGTGACTTTTAATCTGATGCACCATATTTTGAGTTTTACCAGTCAGGTTATAAGGAGCAGTAAAGTCACTCCACTGAAGTGCAGCGTTTTACAGGAGTTTCAGGGGCTGGAGCCGTATTAGCATTAGCAGCTAACTGCTATTTCCCTGTTCAAAGGTGAGTATTAATGGCCTGTAGCCTGCTACTAACCCTGGCTAGCACTGCTGGAGCAGCATTAGCATTAGCCACTAACCGCATTAGCTCTTTCGTCATTCAGAGGTGAGCTGTGTGGAACTGCTTGCTTATATCGCCCTGGCTTACCCGAGCACTCAGGGTTCCTCAGTGTAGTGCTAGCGGAAAGACAATAATGCTAATGCTCCAGCCTTAGTACTGGAGAAATCTGGAAATCTAAGCTTACTGTTAATAAATAGAAGCACTTTATTCACCCAAATAAACAGTTTTCAGCAGAGAAATCTGTGTAGATTAACATCCAGCGCTCGTTTGACTTTAAAAGAAAGTCTGGTACCACTTTAAAATAAGACTACCTTTATAAAGGATTTATAAATGGTTTACAATTAGATTATTAATGATTAATTATTAGATTGTAAATGCCTTAAAGTCATTAATAATCAGTTATAACACATACATAGAAAGGGCAACAATATAGATGGCTATGAGTTCACTATTTGGCAAACAACGGATCATTGTTGCCCTTTCTATATATGTGTTATAACTGATTATTAATGATTATTAAGGCATTTACAATCTAATTAGTAACCATTAATAAACTAATTGTAAACCATTTATAAACCCTTTATAAAGGTAGTCTTATTTTAAAGTGGTACTGAAAGTCTTTTTTTTTCATTACAGTTTTGTTCACTTAGCTTAGCTTTACTTAAGTTAGCTAGCTAGCCCACCACCACCACCACCCAGCAGTGAGACCTGCTGAATTAGAAGTTCCTTATTGTGTCTCTTAAACTGCGTCTTATGATCCGTTGCACCTTGTGTATGAAAATAAACCAGAAAACGGACATTCATTGATGGTACGCCTTATAATCTGGTGCACCTTTTTTATAGTGTGAAAAATATGGTAGATTTTGTTCTTACCACAAACAGAACACTTCAGAGTGCATTTAGGACCAGCCCGAACTGCTCTCAAGAATCTCTGCGCAGTTGTTTTGGCCTGCTTCTGTGTGTGATTACTGTATTCACACCTGTCCAAATGAATTGCATCAAAGGTAAAAACAAACCGGAGACCTATTTAACCTGATTTACACATGCAGGTGTGGAAAAAACTATGGAAAGTGTTAATTACCAGCAATCATTCTCAAGCCCAGGAAGTCTAGAAACTGTTTGTGTGTGTGTGTGTATCTTCAAGGTTAATCATCTTTTCATCTGTGAAAAGATCCACTGAATTAAATATTACCCAGTCGTTCCTAGCGCAGTATTTTCTGATATCTGTGAAGCCTGAACCATCTTTAGCTCTCCCAGATTCAGTCTGATGGTTAAAATGCGCTCAGGTGGGCTGACTGCTGCTGCCCTAGACAGTTCAATTTTTCCCCTCGGTCTCTTGAGTTTTGGCTGAGGCATCTTCTAATTGCCTGATTTCAGTTCTACAGTTACGAGGGCCTTCCTGTTGTGTGTGTGTGTGTGTGTGTGTGTGTGTGAGAGAGATAGAGAGAGAGAGAGAGAGAGAGAGAGAGAGAAATGCCGCAGGTCTGGTGGAGATGGGCAGAAAGGATTGCTGTAATTGCCCCTCTGGGTTTGTATGAGCCGTAGTGATTGTGTTAATGGTTCTGGGCCAGTTTGTCCTGTGTACTTATGGCTGTCATAACCCAATTGTTTGGCGAAGTGTGTGTGTTCATAAGTGTGTGTGTGTGCTTGGCCAGGGTGTCTCAGGTTGCTCTCCGGGGCCTGCTGATGCAGATCCATGGCGGGCGTCCATGAACACAAGCCGCTCCATTAAAGCTCCTCAGCGGCGGCCTGCGAAAGGCAATTAAAGCAAAACAAACAGCACGCCACGGAGGGAGAGATCACTTCCCATGCAGTGGGATTTATCAGTGCCTTTACCTCACAGTTTTCTGCTGACCAAGGACTAAAGTGCTCTCTCCATCAGCCCCTCTCCTCACCCTCTCACTCCATTTCCTCCCTTTTTTTCTTTCTCTTTTTTTTTTTGAAAAGCTGGCATTAACACCATCACACTTAGTTTTTCCTTGAGTAGCCATCCGTTTTCATGTGCCTTTTATCCTGCTGTCTTTTTCCTCCCGCTGTGTGGCCTTAATTACTTTAGTTTGGGAATTGACCAGGTTTTTTTCACACGTGTCTGGTCCTTAAGGAGTTTCTTTTATAGCTTTATAATGTAATAGGGTACATATGGAGTACATTAGTGCGGCGGTACCCAATTTAGGTCCTGGAGGGCATTAGTCCAGTGCAGGTTGGTGCTTTTCCTGCTCAGAAGCATCTGATTTAACGCCTTAATTAACTATCAGGGTTAGTAGGTGTGTTAAAGCAGGGAAATCAGCAAATTATGCTGGGCTGATGACCTCTGGGGTAACGTTAAGCTGGGAAATAGATTGTGTATACTGTGTTCTGGTATCCCAAAACTAGTGCAACATAAGAATACTAATATTTTCTTCGCAAGAAAAATACATTGTTTTTTAAAGCATTGTTATTTACTGCATATTTTATATTGAATGATCAGAAATAATAAAACTAGGATTAGGGACGGGCAGTATAAGGTATTTTTTTATATATATAAAAATATACATTTTAATTTCTTACAAAACTCCTGGTGGTATTACATTTTTATAACTTCTACACACAGCTTTCTAGAATGAGATTAATTTATCATGTATGTTTAAAGTCTATTTACAGGCTAGTGGCTAGAGTAGCTTTTGACCTTTGAAGGTTTGTCTTGTGGCCTTTTATTCAAATGGTTAAGTTAGATCTCTACACAGGGAAGCATGGAAACTTGTGTAAAACTTTTGTTGTATATACAAATGAGTATTGTTTTGCCTTTTTTCCAAATATGTAAAAGTACTATAGTTCTAAGTATAGGTCATGATTATAAGAAATTGGGTCTATAAGACAAATCATATTTAAAAAAAAATTTCATGATATGTTTTTTTTTTACGATAAACATGTCGAGAGAGCTTCGATGATATCATGAATAACAGCAAACTTAAAATTGTTTGCAGCAATGGAGACTCTGATCCTGTAACATAACTAGACTGGAGACAGAGTGAGGTAGAGGTCCACAGTGAACACATGCACTAAACTACTTCTTAGCAAATTACACCTGCTAGTTGGGTAAGATTAAGTTTGGATTATGTTCTTACCACAAACAAAACACTTGAATGACGAAACTGCTCTGAAGAATTAGAATTAGCTCTGGAGGCAGAGCGAGGTAGAGGTCCACAGTGAACACATGCACTCAACTACTTCTTGGCCTCGAAAAAATTCATGCAGCTTTATCACACACTCCTTTATAAAATCCTTTACATCCAAAAATGTATTATAGGTTGATCTCACTTTAAATCATATACTATTAAAATTAACTGGTGCATTAAAAGTATTGTATAATATTGTTATATTGAATGTTATCAGCGCTAGGACAGTGGGTGGGTAGTGGCGGGGAATGGCTGTTTCTGATCCAGGCTGGAAATTCGTTCTAGCTGTTGTCGCAGTGATGATAGGCTTGGGAAATTCAAAAAGGGAACATGACTCAAACCTGCGACTGAGGAACTGGAAACGTGTCAAATAAAACATGAAATGCCTGTCTTTTTTCATGATAGCCTGAGAACAGGTTCAGAGTCTCTATATAAGAAGATTACCATTTGTTTGTGGATACACACACACACACACACATACACACACACAAATACACACACAGGAAGTCACCTCATCCTCTGACAGTTGTGGTAATAAAGCAGACACCCTTTCCCTAAGCAGCACCACCAGCCCCTCCCCATCACTCCCATCACTCAGAAGAGAGAGAGAGAGAGAGTTGCTGGGTTTAAATGCAGGATGTTCTGTATGTGATCCATATTTAATGCGTCAGGCCTGATGCCAGGGCTGAGCTGGTTATTTAGGGGACGTCTAGCCCGACTCGCATGAAAAACGCTGCGTTCCTCAGCGGCGCTAAAGGAGAAGGATGAGGCTGACGTGCCTGTTCCACTTTAGCGTCTCCAGAAAGCCTCCGTCATATTAAAGCCTTGTCCTGAGGGGATCAGACTGAAGGCAGAAGGGCTAGCAGGCTGTCATTTTCATCCCTGAGAATTACACGACTTGTGAGATGCCATGGAGGACTATTAGAATGGCTGAGTGGCTCTTAATGATGCTGGACTGCTGAAAAAATCTGATATTAATCAAAATCACAGTGTGATTAATCACAGAAGAGCACAGTTAGGCTGACCTGCTGAGTAATTTGCTTGCTGTTCAACACTTCACTGTCGTTGCTACTCTGGGTTTGGCACACTGCTAACTGCACTATGTAACTAGTAAAGCAGACAGGATAAACCTGTGTAATTCTTGGTAAACCTTGTTTAAACCTTTAGTGGCCTTTCTGCATATCTCAGCTTGTCCAAAAATGTATGCAATGGCGTGTTTTTTTTTTTCCATGACATGGTACCTCCATTACTTAACTTGCCTCTACTTAACTTCTTTTCTTTTTTTTTTAATTCAGTGCAATGCAAAAACAAAAAAACTTCTAGCACAAACTACCCATTTGTAAAGTTGGCTAAAATATCAACAGATCAGCCGCACCATTTTCCTATTCGTTTGCAGTGTGAAAATGCTATCATCTTTGTTCAACCTTTTGGACCAACTACAGGAAGTTGAGGCAGTCTATCATCACCCATTAACTTTTTAAACGCCAGCCTATTTTGGTGTGTTTTTTCTCCGTTTTTGTCAGTATCCCCTTCACTAGTTATAACACAGTAATGTTGGTAGACAGGTGCATGCTATTATTTTTCTTTATACTAGAATCATTGAGCTGCTCAAAAATGTCATCATTTGAGGTGTAAATGCTTTCAGAATTTGTAAATCTTCATGGAATTGGTGTTTTAATGAATTTTTTTTTGTATTATTTTAGAATGTACTAACTTAAAATCAATTCACCCAAGTGTTTTATTTTCAGTAATAGTTAGATAACAGTGTATATTAGTTTAAAAGGATTTTTAAAGGATTTTGATGATAGTTCATTGCATGTTTTTCATTACTGTGACAGAATTCATGAGCAGCATCACACAGATTATTATTCAAATCTTGACAGTCATAGCAGGCTAAGAGTTTGAGAAATTTGGGCCAATGTGGCCAATATTCCTACCTAATGAAAGTGATTCAGCACACTGGATATTTTCTGCCTATCAGCTGCTTATAATGAAAGAATAAAGCATAAAAAATGAAGGAAAGCCTATTCTTTAGATGGATTTCTCAAAAGCACTTTAGTTCAGCGCGAGGTCAGTGCTATTTTTTTTAATCATGTCGGTGCGTTGATGCATTTGTGAGTAATTAAGCTGCATAAACAATGCGTGATTTTTGGCGCAATTTGCGCTGATGAGGTTGGAAGGGTTAAACAATAGAAGAAGAAAAAGAACCTGCTCTCTGTTGAAATCCGATTCCCCTTTGTGTGCTTGCATGTCATGTTGCAATGTGGGCACAACAACATAAAACCATCCTACGCAAATATATAAAGTATATGAAGACGTAGTCGAAGTAGGTCACATATTGATATTGAGTGATAGGACTCATGTACTCAGGACTAAATGTGTACAGTGTCAGAAAGCACATCATTAACCTTGGTTTAGACTTTGGGTCCAGACTTATTATAGTTCTATTAATGTCCTGAAGTACTTAGCCATCCATATTACCATTATGCCTTTTTATCTTTTTATCTTTTTTAGAGCACTGCCTTGCTGTGCATTCACACCACAACCACTGCATAACTTAAATAACTTAAAATAGCTTAAAATAATCAGTTGTTTTTAAGCTGTCTAGTTTGTGCAGTGCTAGAAAGCTGTAATACATCAAAACCGAAAAAAAAGCAATGCCTCTAAATGTCTTTAATGCTGAGAACGCAAATGTCTGACACATTATGGGTTATTTTAGTTTGTGGCCACATTGCATCATCTAATTATGGGCATGAATGCTGCTGCACTGGTGCGCTCCTCCAGACGAATTTGTTGGAGGCCTACATACGGCGTAACGGAGTCATCTCTGTGGAATCTAATGACTCTCAAAGAGATATAATGAGGGAGTGATCTGTAGATGATATGATCTCTCTGATGTGGTCTTCCCCAAGCCTTTTGCCCTACATGCGCCTGTATAATCTCAAGTAAAAGGCTCCAGGGCAGCTGTCTTGTTTCTCCGTGAAGAAGTGCCATTGTTTCTGTTATTTCCTTTGCTGCTGCTTCCTTTTTTTTTTCTCTTTGTCTGAGAGGAGCAGCCTGTCACCCTTTGAGAATGTGTCACTGATTATTCTGTCTGGTATAGCAGCTGCAAGGACATTCCCTCAATGAGACGAGACTTCTGCAGACAGACATGAGGCCGGATCAGGCAGGTAGCTGACAGCTCGTCGTAATCAGTGTGTGTCTGTGTATGTATGTATGTGTGTGTGTGTGGAAGCCAGAGACAGCTACCTGTGTAGCGTCGGGAAAGGAATGAATAAACAGCATTTTGTCAGCAGTCTGGTGGACAAGTCAGCCAGACAGCATGACTCTAGCGTTGAGCTGGATTTCAGACTGGCTACACAGACACCTCCAGCACATGTGAGTGTGTTGTCTGTGGGCGTGGGATGGGGAGACAGCTGGCTGGGTGCAATTTAGAGCAAGCATGGGCTGTTCAGCACATTGTCATGCTACCTGACCTTACTACACTCTCAGTGTCTAAATATAATAGAGTATAATAATGAGAAAACTGTACAGGTGCTGAGAGCGAGGCAGACCATGAACCTATAAGAAAATAGTCGGTGCATAGCTGGCTGTAAGTAGTGAGGGTGAGGGAGTTTTCACACCTGTCCTGACACAAGTCTGCACCCAGTATAGGCCATTCTGGGCTTGTGTGGAGGAGGGCTCATTATAACTGGTTTGCTTTCAAACAAAAGAAAAGGGAATCAAGCTGTGAAACGATTGTACAATTTAGATTTTAGTCTTTTTTTTTTTTTTGCAAATTACATTCACTCATTTATCGCTTTTCCTTATTTTTATTTTTATATTTTTAGTGGATACAAACACACTAACAGCAAAAAACAGTTCTTTCTAGAGTTATAAACACCTGCAAACAAGGAGCCCAACTTGTAGCAGAAGTGTATTTGCATCCTTTAATTTTCCAAAAAATCATTAGTAGCATTAGCATTACCTACTCACCGTGCTAGCTCTTTCGCCATTCAGAGGTGAGTATTATTGGCCTGTAGCTAGCCGCTAATGCTTATGCTCCAATCTTTGCGCTGGAGAAATTCCTTATAGTGTCTCTTAAAATGCCCCTTATAATCAATTGCGCCTTATGTATGAAAATAGACCAGAAAATAGACGTTTATTGGTAGTGTGCCTTATAATCTGGTGCAAAAAAAAATACAGTACTCAAAAAAAAGTGAGTTCTAAAACAGCAGTTTCCTGATCAAACTTCTAGAGAAAGAGCTAGAAGTTTGTTCCCGTATATAATAGCTAATGGCTATCCACAATGGTGAATGTTGCACAGTGAAAAGTATTGGTTGGAGTACCATTATTTTGGAGAGAACCCCACTCTGTCCACTGCTCCACAGCTCAGTGCTGGAGGTTTTTATACCCCTCTACCCCTGGCATAGCATTAGACATGATGCCAAAAGGGTTCCTGGTTTTCTGCTCTGTACAAACATACATTTCTACAGGGATTAGACAAGCTGTGTGTGTGGAATTGCACATCTGTGACAGCAGTAGGTGACAGCAGTAAGTAATGCAACCTAAAGTAGCATGAAAGCATTTATTTTAAGGTGGTGTCCACAAACATTTGGACATATAGTGTGTGTGACTAACAGGGACTAACAGTCTTTATATCTCATAGGTTTTTGTGTAAGGGGTGCTAAGGGTGTGCTTAAACATTTGAAGGAGGATTTTAAGCAGTGCAACCAGACTTTTATGGGGAAAACAATTTGGTTTGCAGTGAAAGTGGAAGAAAGTGGAGGATTAATGTTCACATTCACAGCTTTGCTCTCAAGGTGCTCTCAAGCCATACACGTAAAACACACTTGTGGGCACTGAACACAAATAAACTCACTTGTGGATGTTGAACCAGCACTGAAACTAATGAAGAAGAATGCTGACTAAAGGTAGCAGTAGTTACAGCTCTCTTCATTTTTTTGGCGAGAAGAATACATACCTTTTTTATTATTCTACAATTTGTAGAATTTTGTCACAACAAATAAAATTTTCTTTTGAAGAAGAAGCAGGGACATCCTGTCTTCTAATCACTTTTAGATTAAAATGTCCGTAAGTTTTGGGATTTGAGGGATTCAGTGCTCTCTCTGGTGAGAATGGGTAACTGCACTGAGCATGCAAAAGAATCATTTTAAACTGGGCGGGTGTGATGCTCCTTTGAGAGTGGATAAATCTGATTCCAGGTTATGTTCAGTCAGAGAGAGAGAGCCCTTTCAGGTCACGTTGCTCTCTCCACAGTTCAAACGCCAATCTGCTATTAAACATGATTTTAGCACTGGAGTTTTTCACGTTTCTTTGTTTTTACTATGAGTGAATGAGCTACTGAGGTCTGAGTTTCCCCTTCTGAAGTCTCCATTGCTCCACCAGCCGCTCATGTTCAGTAAAACTCATCCAGATTCTCTTTTAGAGGCTGTACGTGTGACGTAAGTACGTGGCCAGAAGAACTCCCTCAAAAAGCGACCCGAAACCCCAGTTTTTAGAATGAATATATTAGGCTTAGCAGGGATGTACATTTCAGCACACTGGAACCATTAAATACAATGTTTTGTCACATCTCCACTCAGAAATGCTTCTGTGGACTGCCACTTCAATCATTCACAGGTCTCTTTCATGCTTTTCCCACTCCTCCATTCAGAATTCTTTCAGCTGTGTGATTTTTCAACTTCAGTATTTACATAGATGCTCAAAAAAAATCCTGTAATTACCTTCTGATACAATAACAAAATCAAAATGCGTTCTGTGATGGAGAGCTCTTCTGTCTCCATTGCGGCGAATCAGCCCTAATCCATGGTATCTTTTAAATTAATTAATCTAAATTCATATGAAGGCCTGTTTTTTTTGTCTAGTTGTTCTCTAGCAAACTTTAGACTTATCTGTATGTTTCTGTTTTTTGACAGCAGGAGTTTCCTACCTACAAACCCATAAAAATCAAAGCTGTGCAGTCTCTTTCTGATGTGATGTCAGATGCATGAACTTTGACATCAGCTGTTGCAAAAGCTATCTGATGAAATTGTAGAAATTTATATACACATCTTGCTGGCTGAACTTGCTAGGACAGCCTGGTCTGGCCATGTTAGCAGTCGTTATTTTTTGACCTTCATATAATGAAAGTCATTTAGGCTGGATTATAAGGAAGATTTGATGTATTAAGTTATTAAAGATGTTTCTACAATGAAGGAGTGGTGCAGAGGACTGTTGTTTTAGATCAGTGCTTCCTCAGTACTGTTCTACTGTTTTACTGGGTTTCCTGCTTTAACACACCCACTGCACTAGGATCGTAGCTACTGTTTTCAAGACCCCACCAAACAATTCTAGACGGTCATTGGTTTCCTGTGTTGTGAACAGATGGCAGACTGAGCAGGACAAACAAGCAAGCAAAATAGGCCTGTTACAATCATGATACAGTTATTGATTTATTGTACAATATATTGACATGACCTCAGTAAGTTTTCCTGATCTTATCATCCATTGCTTTGGATCAGTTTTCTTGTGTGCAGTGATGTCAGTAATTAGTTACTCTAATCTGACCGTTTGTTTGATTAACAAATAATCTAAAGCTTTACTATTTTAAATCCAGTAATCAGATTAAAGTTACTTATCCAAATCACTGTGCGTTACTTTTTTGTCATTTTTCTTAGTAAAAAAGATATTGTAGCTTAACATAATGTATTGTGGGAATTGTAGTGTGGGTGTGCAGTCTCCTAGGTGCTGCAGCACCTAGTCAAGTCAAGTTCTCTCTCGCTCGCTCATTTTTGTTGTTTTAGCACAGCCACTCCATTTTATTTTCGTGTCATGACCAAGCAAACTAGAATAAATGCCCAGTGCTTCTCTTAAACCCAGTTTCTGCTTATCGGTATTCTGGAAAAGAACCAAAGTTTGGGAATTACCCAAGAACATGTGGAAGGGAAAGTTTAACTGGCTAACTAAGGCTACATATAAATTACAAGCCACGTTGCTCAAATACGATGTTTTGTTCAGATCGGATTTGGCTTAATGGTCTTGATGGTTCACATTCACAAATGTAAGAGATCTGTATCTGTGTGTAATGTGAACGAATCTGTCCCTGAAACTTTTTACATGTGCACATTGATACCTGTATAAACGTTGCCTTCTTTACCAACAACAAAAAAACGTCATATTTGAGAGATGACCTGTAGCTTTACAAAGGGAAATTCATATGTGGAGCATCTTTTGCTGGAGTGGAGAGTAAGCTGGTCTGAAGTTCATGCTCAGATCAAGGAGGAGAAAAAAGGACAAGCGGTTTGCTTTTGCTGTTTTTGCAGCTATTGCTGCACAGCTGCACCGAGAGATGTGTGGGTGACCACATATAAAAGTGACTCAAATCTGATTTGAACACACAGCCATAAAAAAAACTAATCTGAGCCACATAGAGCCAAAATCAGATTTAAATGTGAACGTAGGCTAACTCCCCGAGTTTCTCGAGAGGCAGTAATCAGGAAGGTAACACAATTGTCACCTTATTGCTGGAACTGTTAGCCGCAAACACACCAAAAAATCAACAGGCTAGCGAGCTAACAAGCTAAAACTAGCTTTCTGGCCAAACCCACACACACTCACACGCATACACACAGACCTCACGCTCTTTCCACCTCACACACACATACAGCGAGCCCCCCCCCCCCCCCCCTCTCTCTCTACCTCACTCATACTCACACATTGAGTTTGCATCAGTTAAAGATGATCAATATCAAGGTTGGTTGTTCACTCTGTGCTGAAAACAAAGTTCTACCTAGTGTTGTCAGTAGCAGCTTAAAGTAACTAATAAAATAACTTGAAAGTAACTTAGTTACTATTAAAAATCAAATAATTAGTAATCTGATTACTTTTTTTAAAGTAACTATGCTGTCACTGCTTATATGTTTAATATACAGATGAATGTCACCAATATATTAGTCAGTAGCACAATGACCAATGACGATAATTAGTTTACATATGAAGTTTTTTGTTAAAATCCTGACTGCTATATAGCGGTGTTGTACTCTGACTCCAATGTTCAGATTGTATACAAAGTTAACTTTTCTTTTATTCAGATTTGGTGAAAATTATTATTATTATTATTATTTTTTTTTTTTCATATTATGACTTTTTTTTTTCTTGTGATATATTTAATTGTATCCTCTATATCATTATCTGTATGGTTATAAACACCTGAGCGTATATGAGTGGCTTCTGTTGCTTCTATTGCAGTCACAATTAAAGCCAGCATCAACATACAGTATATAGACAATAAAGCACTAATGTAAAGTACTAATTGCATTTTTTCCCCAGAGAACAGCAATAGCATATATTCATTGTCAGCCTAATTATGTTTATGCTTTGAAAATATATAAAAAGGCCTATGAACCTTCTAAGGGTGCTAAATGATTTTGAGGGGGGGTGCCTCACTACCCTGGCACTGTGCCCAGTGTTATGGAATATTAGTTACATCTGTGTCTAGAAGAGAAGGGTCACTTTTCCACTTTTTATTAAGTTTTTTTTTCTGTTGTGGCACATTAATGCATGTGCATATTCTGAAGTAATTAAATCAGTGCTTGCTCTGGTGAGCTGTGGAAAACTCTCCCTCCCTCTCAATCTCTCTCTCTTTCTCTCTCCATCTCTCTCTCTCTCCATCTCTCTCTCTCTCTCTCTCTCTCTCTCTCTCTCTCTCATACTCGCATACGCGTGGTGTCATCACGGCCAGACGGGGCTTGCAGGCAGATGGGCCGTCCTTTTTTCTCCTCGCTGCAGATTGGACAATGACATCCCAAGCGCGGCTCTCTGACTTTTTTCTTCACCTCCAACTGCTCGGATTTGTCATCATTTATTCTGCCATGCTGTCAGTATATGGCCATGGCACTGATTGGACAACACAAAAGTACCATGTGCTCAAACAGAAAGGGGCTTCTCTGGCCTTCGCTGGTTGCAGAAGCCAGTTTTCAGAATAGACCTCCTGAACGCGGAGGCGGTACGCCATCATCAAGAGGGCTTTGGGCTTTTACTTATAAACGGACATCAAGTATCTGTTTTGGTTGTATCTATTATGATTGTAACCTGCTTGCTCTGTGATGTAGGTTGGAATAATCACACCATGGACACTAGCTCAATGCTTTTGTTTAAGTGTGTGAGTGTGAGTGGAGGATCTTGAGTGTGAACATTAAGGCTGAAATGTGTGTCTCCTGAGGGCCACTCATAAGGCTTATTGAAGTGCTTCAGGTCATGGATACACACAGATGCTATCTGCTGCATTGGTTCAGTTCACTGAAGTAGATCTCGAAAGGCTTCATGTTACTTAAGTGGGTGGATGAGCTTTAGAGTTAGTTACTGAACAGCAGATACTAGTGTTTTGTGAAAGTGGCAGTCCTTTAGTTTTGAGGATTCTGGGATTTAGAGACCTCTCTGGTGACTGTAATTGCAAGAGTACTTTTAATGCAGTTTAATACAAAAATAAATGCATTATCATGTGAGGAATTGGTTCAGTAGCTCCTCCATTTCCACTCGCTGTTGTGTTTACGTAGATCTCCATGGAAACGTGTGCCCAAAGTGTAATTATGGTGCGTAGCAGTGGACAAATAGCTATTTTATTAAACACAAGGTGACAAAACTCAGAGATGTGCGTCCTGACGGGACTAAAATTACTGGAGGACCCCGGAGTTCAGTGTAAACAGTAGGTAATTCAGACTGTAATTTTCTTAGAGGACGTCTGAGAAAAACACATACATGGTCGTTCTGGAAAGGAATAAATTTACCAAGTATCCCCCATAAAAGAGAAAAGTACCCCAGGACCCTCTGAGAAATTAACCATGTCCAGCCTTAACTCCTCACCTTCCTATTATTTATTTAACTTTTTTCAGTGGCTCAATTTAAACTGATTTAATCATGTCATGCCACTTGTTGTCTTATTACGCTCCTGCTTTATCATCCCACATTCTTTTCATGCTTTTGTTTGTGCTTTCTGTTTATACAATGCAAGTCATAATTTTTTTCTTTTTAAATACTATTCATTCAAATATTTTGTCCTCCTCCGGCTGGTTAATATTACTCCTTTCAATTTAATTGAAAAATCCTAGGGATCGCTGCTTTAATTAGAAAAAGCCCGCAGACCAGCATTTCTGAACAAGTGGTGTTTAATATTCCTCTCTTTTTTTTTTTCCTGTCTCTCCAGCAGGTACGAGCTCGGCCCAGAGGGTAGTCTCAGTGCAGCCTGGACCCCTGGTCCGAACGGAGGGCTCCCATTTGACCATCTGGTGTAACGTAACTGGCTATAAGGAGGGAGTGGAGCAGGACTTCGAGTGGTCCATGTACCTGCACACTGCCCCAGACAGAGAGATCCGCATAGTTAGCACAGCCCAGCCCAACTACGCCTACGCCGTGTACTCGCAGCGGGTCAACAGCAGAGAGATTTACGTGGAAAGACTGAGTGGAGACTCGGCTCTTCTTCACATCACCAAGCTGCAGGCTAAGGACCAGGGCGTTTTTGAGTGCTACACGCCCAACACGGACGGCCAGTACCTGGGCACCTACAGCGCCCGGACCAACCTCACGGGTGAGTCAATCAGATCTTTAAAAAAACTTCACGTGTTCAGACACACACACTACTGTCAAGTCAATGCCTCATTATGTGGTCATGTGATTTAACTCATAAATAAGCACCTTGGGTCACTAATGACTCTTGACCTCATTTCCAGCCTCTGCTTACATTGGAGCTGTGAGGCTGATGTAGCTAATGTGTAATGGAAGCTTATTCACACTAATTAGTGTCCTTAGCAAACTGCATAGTTGCTCATCACACCCTTGGCTCCAACCACATCAAGTTAAGAATGTCAAATAGACTTTGTGTCTCAGACATTCTGTAGGACACACTGTTTTATTCATTTTAGTTATTTTATTAGAACATTTTTGACAGTATTGTAGCAGGTATTGACCGGCCTTTTCATATAAGACTTGTGACTTGTGAACTCAATTACAGTTATCTGGATACAGTAGCTCCCATCATGGGCTTGTTTATACTAGGCAGTCGAGGCAGTTGAGGAAAGATTGAGGATCTAGGAACATTGGGAATGGTTAACCATGTAAGCCATTTGATATTAAGCAACACTGGGATGGGTAGATGACTGGGTCATAGAAATTAGTATATAGTGGCCATTATCTACCAAATATGTGCCAAGGAATGGCAATCAGTGAACGAGTGACCAGATCATGGACTCCTAAATGTCATTGATGTGCATGGGGAGCAAATGCTAACCTTTGTGGTTGGATCTAACAGAAGAAGAACAGTTTGCTGAAAAGCTAGTTTTCTGCAGTACATGCCTCAATAGTTTGGACTTGTTTGGCAGCAGAAGAGAGACTTAGTGGTACAGTACAATGCAAAAGTTTAATTAATGTGAAATACTTCTATGATGCTGAGGGATTTTTTAAAATAATTTTTAATAAATTATATATATATATATATAATTGGTTGTTTATCGAAATTTAAAATATGTCTAAATCTTAATCTAACAAAAACTGTACCATGGTCCTATAAGCTGAAAAACAACCAAGTCACAGGGTACCTTCTTTAAGATCTTAACAAACTACTGTATTTTTCGCACTATAAAGCAACGTGTTATAAGGTGCACCATCAATGAACGTCTATTTAATTATCTATTTTCATACATAAGGTGCACTGGATTATAAGGCGCATTTTAAGAGACACTATAAGGAACTTCTAATTCAGCTGGTCTCACCACTGGGTGGTGATGGTGGGGGGTAGCTAACTAAGTTGAATAAAACTAAGCTAAGTCAACAAAACTGCAATAAAAAAGTACTTTCTAAGTTCTAAGTCAAAGATTTTTCTCCTGAAAACTGTTTATTTGGGCGAGTAAAGCACTTCTGTTTATTTACAGTACAGTACAGCTTAGATTCCCAAATTTCTCCAGCACTAAGGCATTAGCTTTAGCATTAGCATTAGCGGCTAAGGGTAAACGCACAGGCTACAGTCCAATATACTCCCGTCTGAACAGCGAAAGAGCAAGTGTGCTTAGCAGGTAATATTAATGCTGCTTCAGCAGTGCTAGCCACGATTAGCAGAGGGCCACAGTCCAAAATACTCACCTCTGAACGACGAAAGGGCTAGCGCAGTTAGAGGCTAATGCTAATGCTGCTCTAGAAGTGCTAGCCAGGGTTAGCAGCAGGAAGCAGGCCGATAATACTCGCCTCTGAATGGGGAAATAGCATGTAGCGGCTAATGCTAATACTACTCCACCCCTGGTGCTGAAGAACTAAACTGAAACTCCTTACAACCTGACTAGTAAAATTCATACATAAGGTGCACTGATGATTTTTGGGAAAATTAAAGGATTTTAAGTGCGCTTTATAGTGCAAAAAATATGGTAATAAAATTAAATAAATTCATTGAAGTTATGAAATACTTCTGTGATGCTTAGGGAGGTTTTTTTTTTTTTCTTCAAATAATTTTCATTAATAATATATATAATCAGATATTTTACAAAAAAAATTAATTTGTCTAAACCTTAATCTAACAAAAACTGTACCATGGTCCTATATGTAAGCTGAAAAACAGCCGAATCACAGGGGACCTACTTTAGATCTTTAGAACTAGATGTACTCAAGACAAGATAGATTGCCGGAAGCACTCTCTCGATGAGCATGGGGATGCCCATATTTGGTAAAGTTAGATAAGGTTTTTGAAAAGAAAAAAACAAGGCAAGTACTCCCAACTAAGTACCATTTTTAAATGTTAACGGTCCCCATTTTGAACGATTATTATTTAATATAGGGGGGGAGAGTGACATCAACTCTGTCTACTGTATATAAATATTGTTGGAAAATGTTGTGTTGTCTGTACCTCGATGCAACTGCTCTCCTCTCCAGATGCTCTTCATTCCTGAGTTTATTTTGCAGTACATTAGAAGTTTCAAATAGAGTTTGTTGCATAGTAGTAAACTACAATGAGTCCAGTCATTGCCGAAGCTCAAATTCCTGTTAAACGTGAATGAATGTGTGATCAGGAAATGACTGCAGATTGGTAGATAAATTATATATTTTACTTTAATTTGATTAATTATTGAATAAAACAGCGGTGGGTATTTATAATAATAATAATTTATAATAATTTGTTTAAATTATAAAACACATTGTTATTACTGTTATTCAACCCCTAAAACTCTTTCTTTCTGGTTGACTCAACTTTACTACTATAATACACAACACTTCCACACTACCCTCGAAACACACTTACAGAACTGATGGTTAAGTCTGTACATTTATTCTTATACTGAGTGTGAAATTCAGCCTTGTCAGAACTTGGACTGCCTCTGCTCCAGCACCTGCCTCTACATCAGCCATGCTAATGGCTCTGTGTTAATTGGTGGAGTTTTAATGGCTGAGTGGATTTATGGTAGCAGCATCAGTCATTTGCTGGGGCTGGCTGTGTAATGGAGTAGGTAACTGACAGAATGCCAGTCCATCTGCGTGCCAGCCCACCCCATCATTAACCAGGACACAGGCCTGCTCTGCTGCTCTGATATCAGCCACCATGAAACAATTATCCTTAGCCTTTTAATCATGATCATAATTAAACCCATTCTCTACACACACTCTACGCACATATATATATATCCCAAGACACACACTTTGTCAAATGTCATTTGTGCTCTATTATTTCAGAGAATATGGAGATTTTAACAGGCAATTTGCACGTGGAGTTGAGTCATTTCAGCAGATTTGACTTTTATAGCTTTGAGGAGTGTGATTGGTGGAGGGATGCCAGCCAGGTGTGCGCACTCTGGGTGTGTGTGTGTGTGTCAAGGTTATTATTGTTAACGAAAACGAACGAAATGACGAAAACTGAAAGTGAAAAAACATTTTTGTTAACTAAAACTAATAGAAACTGCAATTAAAAGAAAAAACGCTAACTAACTGGAACTGTATTGAGTGGTTATCAAACTAACTAAAACAAACCGAAATGACAGAGAGATTATGCTTCGTTTTCGTGTTTGTTCATTTATTCATAAGCGCTGTTTCCACTACTGCAGTTTTACAGCGGGCGGTGTTGTGCCAAAATCCTGCTCGTAAAGAGGAGCGGGATTCTGCGGGGAGTCGGATTTCGTCACAACAGCGACCCAAGTGCGGTACCTCTTGGTCCGTGACGTTTATTTTTCTTTACAGCTCTTGCGCTAGCTGCGAAATTACGACAGAAAATGCTGAGAAAGCAGCAGAAAATTTTGTATGGGATCAAAATATGAGCGAGAGGGAGATGAAAGCATGTGTTCTGTAGTGAAACAGGTGATAAAGTATGTGGAATAAACTCCACACAGCTATAAGTCTATTTGAGAAGCAGCATAAGAGCGCTAACAGAGACTACCTTCACCTGTGAGTAGCTCATACACCAGAATAGGGGTGGGCAATATTATATCGTATACAATATATTGTGACGCAGAAATATAGTGATATTAAAAATCTATTTTGTGATAATAGAGATGTTCTGTCTTAAAAGTAGTCTATTATTTACTGTGAAGCTTTAGGTGTATTTATTGTATAATTGTTTTAGTTTGCAGTTTATATGCATGCACTAAAAATTCTGCAATATTTTTTGCTGCATTATATTATATTATGCTTTATTATTTATTTTGCCACATTATGATTATGCTGTTATACTCTTATACTATATTCCTGAAATTAATTAATTATGTTTCTGTTTTCCTATATCACCAAGTATATCGTTATACCATGAATACCATGAAATGAAATATCGTGATATTATTTTAGAGCCATATTGCCCACTCCTACACCAGAACTTTTACTATTTTTTATCTTGATAATTTTGCTCAAAATGTGTGAAACCTGTAGAGTTAATTGGGTTTCAGAGTTTGTTTCTCAAAGATTTAGAGAGAGATCTCTCTGATGTGATGTGTGTTCATGTTTATGTGTATTCTATTGGCTATTTTAAGCAGCAGTATTACATATATTTTGCACTTAAGGCTTGTTAGCTTGTGGACAGTTGGTAAAACTAAACTAAACTAAAATTAAGCACTAATAAAAAAAATAATAATAAAAAGAATAAAACTAGAAACCCACTCAAAACTAAACTAACTGAATTGGAGGAGAAAAATGAAAACGAAATTAAATTAAACTATAATGAAAAATTATATGAAAACTATTATACCCTCCACAGTTAGGTTCAGATAAATGTGTTTATATGAGTAAGATCTCGCTTGAGTGATTGCTACAGTTAAAAAATAAAAATAATAATAATAAAATAAAAAGTATGGACGGCTTCAGGTACTTGGTTCTGTTTGCTGTGTGTGTGTGTGTGTGTGTGTGTGTGTGTGTGTGTGTGTGTGTGTGTGTGTGTGTGTGCATGTGCTCACGTGTAGCAGTGGGAGCACTTTTTAATATGGTATCAGTGTGTGAGTCATAAGTGGTGTGGGTTGGAGAGCATACACAATGTCACGCAGAGAGCCACCTGTTTAAGGACAGCCATATTGTTCTCTGGCCCTTTATCCCCTGCCACCCCCTCATTCAACCCCCCAGAACCCCCCCATCTGCTACTGGACACATCTTTATGATTGCCAGGACCTGCCAGGATCACTCATTTGTGTCTTAAATGATGTCTGTTGTTTTGAACAAAGCTATGGATCACAGTTGTGTGTGTTAAGGATCTGACTAATAGAGCATCCAGACAGTGGTACTTTAGTCACCAAGTGACTGGACGCGGTAGATCTGGCCAACTGTGTATTACTCACATGTATTAGTAATATCTGTGGCACTGTAGTGGCAGGAGGTTATGCTCTCCTGCTTTTAACCATTAACAAGGCTTTGTCTTCTAGATTTTGTTAGTATGTCAGCTGTAACAATAATAAGACCACTGATGTGAAGAGAAGTGAAGTGTTGTCAATAGCATGGATTATCTGGTTACAGTGGCGCTGGTCAAGGGGTGGATCTACTTATGAGACAGCGAATGAACTGTCAGATGGTCTGAGCATTATCATCAAAATGACAGGTCTTGTGGGATGTTTCCACAAGTGCAAGTAGTCAGCAATACCCACCAAACGTGCTCCAAAAAAGGACAACCAGTGAAGCAACAGTCAAATAATTGTTGACCAAAGCTCATTACTGTTCATGAGAAGTGAAGGCTGGTCAGGTCTGATCCAACATTAGATTTACTGTAACACAAATTACTGAAAAGTTGGCTACACCTTGTGGTATGCGGCGTTAAAGATGCTTTGATGGTAAAAATCAATGTTTTTCTTTTTCTTTGTGAATTACTATAGGTATCTCTGAGTTGTATATGGATGCTGCACATGAAACTGTTCCTCAGCCTCCATTGTCTGGAGTAACTAGCAAAAGAAAATATTCCGAAAAACGAGTCGATCAGGAAAACACAATGTCTACATCAATTCGTGAATTGGTATTCATGGCCTCACCCACCTTGGCTCGCAACCGCCTACAGGCAGAACTAAAGCAGACATGTCTCGTCAGATAGGAGCTAACAGCATTAGGAACATATTAGGAGCTTAGTTCCTGTGTTATTTGTGCAAATAACACATCAGTGTTATACTGTATGCTTTGCCCAGTAACTCAGAGCTAAGGAACAAATGGTTAGAATTTCTATATGGAGGAACACCACCAGCAAAGTACAATTAAGATAGGTAGGTGTATGTTTCAAAACAGTTCTGTTTACTCTAGTAATGGTGGATTTTTACATTCTGGACCCGGACTACCCACCTGTGTGTAAGTAACTATAGGTTTACATAGGATCTCCAGTGGATTTTGTGGGTTTTACAGAGACTTTAATACTAGATCAACGGCTGAACTACACTAAGTAGGGCATTACATGTTGTAAAGTAACATATGACATTGAAAAGACTGTTATTAATGTAAAAACTAATTAGTGTCTTTATTTTAAAACATTTCTAACTGTTGTCCATCTCACTGGTGGTGTATTGCTGTTACCCAATCAGAGGCGATATGTTTGCATGTATGAATATTCATGAACAAGTGCCAAAATCTCCCTGCAAAAAAAAAAGCTCACATGGCATTCATTAATTCTAGAGACCACAACTATACATTTTATAATTAATGAAAGAACAATGAAATGAGAAATTTAAAGATGTTTATGTTAGACAAGTGGTTTTAATGTTATGGTTGTTCACTGTAGACCTTCTGAGGTTGTGTCCTTTTGTAGTCGAGTTATGTTCAAATAAGGTGCTTGTACAGAGGCCAGATATGGGTATACGTGGTGTATCTTTCTTTCGGAATAGTCCTTTAGTAAATTAGTCAGTAAGTAGCTGCAGTTAGTAGCAGCTGCTAGTAAGCACATGGCATATCCTAGTTATTAATTTGTGGAGGTAGGCTTGTTTTAAATGAAAGATTAAACCAGTTTAGTTTGGTGTTGTAGCCTCTACAGCCTGGTTTTGTATTTTATATTTTTTCTTTTTTGTATCTTTTTATGTTTATCAATATAATGTCTAATTAAAACAGAAAGAGGATTGGGTTTTAAATGCTCTAAGACTATCTGTCTCTCTCTAATGCTGACTTGTATATGGACATTCCCAGCACTCCCCCACACTGCTCAACCGCTTATCTGTACCACTTCCTTCCACAGCCCTACCTCCACTGCCTCTACCACATACCATTACACAGCTCCAGTAAGCTCTGGTTAGTGATAATGCAGTCATGACCGACTCAGAAAACCACAGAAGAGATGTGGTTTTGTTCTATTAAAGATGGAGATGGAGAATGCACACAGTGTCCCCTGATCTAAAACAAAAGTCCAGTATCTTTTAAATGTTCTGCTCCTCTGATGTACAGTGCACTGACATGCTGTACATTGATATAAATAATAAAACATAATAAAACATATATTTAACTATTCAAAACATGTACTGGTTAAACTAAGACAGCTCTACTTGATTTTATTTTTTACAAGGTTTCTAATCTAATTTTTCACTCCTGTTACCAAAACTCATGTGACATTTAAAAAGCATGTTTAAAAGCAAGTCCACTAATTCTTTTGAATTTCTATCAAGAATGTTTTTATTTTAAAGAAATGGTTGACTGCATGTTTAAATAATTAATATTTATGACAAAAAAATCACTATATATGCATGCACATTGCATTTTTCTAAATTATGCAAAGCCATTATTATCTTTTCAAAAGACCCAAACCTGAAATTGATCTAATTTATTATCATGCAATTTCTTAAACAAATGGATAAATGATCAAGCAAACAGAATTAGAAAAAAGTGGTTTACGTTAAATAATATTCATATTAATAAATCAATAAACCAGGGAACAGTACTCACTCCTGTTACTGGAACTCACTCACTCAGTAACAGGAATGAGTTTTTAGCATAGAATTAGCAAAAACATGGAAAATAGCATAAGAACACTGAGCACATTCTAGTGATTTTCCCAAAGTTCGCATTTAAAAAATAAACAAATGAGATTTAAGAATTAATTTAGGTAACAGGAATAAGTGTTGAGATTGACCTCCTCAGTCATAGTTACAATAAGATCAAATATACAGAAAAACAAATGATCTTTAGAAGAACCAGCTGATGTCACTTCCTGTTGTAGATGTGAATTTTAGAATATTCCAGATGTTTCAGATGGGGTACTATTTTACAGTAACAGGACTGAGTGAAACTCAGGGACACAACTAAAATGTGCATTTTAACTTAAATATTATGGATTTATTATGAAAAATATATATTTTCAAAGCATAGATAAGATTTGGAGTCACACAACAATGCAAAAAAATATATCTGAAGGACTTTAATAAATATATTTCCTGGTAAAGTTTGTAGTTGGAGTGTGGGGACAGGTAACAAATGCTATATTTTCAGTGTTTTAAGTGGTTTTTATTATTGTTTTTTACATATCTTACTTTTGCAATTAAGTTAATGTACAAGACACTATGCTTAATAATAAAATGTATTTTAAAGTTATTTTGTGTGCATATTTATACATGTAATTTCCTGTGGACAGAATATGCCACATACTACTCGTCAGTGCCACATAATCTTACACTTACCACGTCGGTGTAAATGCATCCTGCTAAATCATCTTCAGTCTTTATTCATTTGTATTTATAGTTTTACCCCGGCAGCTAAGTGTTTATCTGAATGTGCTTACACACTAACAGTGTGCTGTCTTTCTCAGCCATGTTAGAATACCCGAGGTTACACATGCAGCATAGATACTGTAAAAAGGCTGTGCTTACAGTCAGTTATTAAATAATGCTATTTGTATATTTGCTGTTTGAATGTCTATTTGTGGAAAATCTTTTAGAATGGACTGAATCTTTTTCCTTTTTGAACCTTTTGAGCTGGGCCAGTGCTTTTCATATGCATGAATAGGAGTTCAGTTTCAGCTTCTATTGCATTTTTATGTTGTGTTCAGATAGACAGTGACCTTTCATGGCCTTTGTATTTATATGGTGCATACGTGTCTGTGTGTGCGCGCGCGAGTGTGTGTGTGTGTGTGTGTGTACACAGGCTTTTGCAGGGGTGTCCAAACGATTTGAACTGGTGGATCGAAATGTAATCTTAGCAGTGAACCAAGGGCAACAAAATACCAAGAAAATCCATGTGTAATTCGTCTGATAATACCTTCTGTAAAACCCAAAATGTCACCTTCAAAGTATATGTTGTCTGCAGGTCTCGAAAGAAAGAGTGAAAAGAAAAAGCCCTGCCGTTTGGCCGGACCCAGTCGGATAGTCCAAGAGTGCAATAAAGTGTGCAAAAGTTATTGAGTAAAGGCTGTACTGAGTGCGAGTTGTATCTTTAGGCCACGTGTGGTGTTGAGAACTTGCTGTGTACATACCTCTCTTTTTCTTTCTCTATTTCTCTCACATACACACACACACATTGACCCTCACTCTGTTTCTAACCTCTTAACCCACTTCCCCATGGTTTCCTCCATCCCTCCTTCTCACCCCCTCTTTCCACTCTTGTATTAGTCTATTCTTAGCTCCTCATTTCCTCGCTTCCCTTATCCTCCATCATCACCAAGCACCAAGCTAAATCCTCACAGTTGGACAACACAGTGGGTGGTAATGATCATGACCGGTGGCATCTGGCTGGAATTGTCCATGCCACCGTCTGAGCAACTCTGGCAAGAATCATATCAAACAAACACAACCACATTGACCCTCTCTGTGTTTCTAACCTCTTAACCCACTTCCCCATGGTTTCCTCCATCCCCCTTTCTCATTTCTTCTTTCCACTCTTGTACTGGTCTCTCCTTAGCTTCTCATTTCCTCCATTCCTTTATCTTTCATCATCACCAAGCACCAAGCTAAATCCTCACAGTGGACAACACAGTGGGTGGTAATGATCATGACCGGTGGCATCTGGCTGGAATTGTCCATGCCACCGTTTGAGCAACTCTGGCAAAAATCATATCGAACACACACAACCACGTTGACCCTCTCTGTGTTTCTAACCTCCTAACCTCTTTTCCCCATGGTTTCCTCCATCCCCCCCTTTTCATTTCTTCTTTCCCCTCCAGTACTGGTCTCTCAGTAGCTCCCCAGCAGAAAATCCTGTGTGTGCCTCATCATTTATCATTTCCTCCATTCCCTTATCCTCCATAATCACCAAGCACCAAGCTAAATCCTCACAGTGGACAACACAGCGGGTGGTAATGATCATGACCGGTGGCATCTGGCTGGAATTGTCCGTGCCACCATCTGAGAGCAACTCTGGCAAAAATTATATCAAACACACACAAACACATTGACCGTCTCTGTGTTTATAACCTCTTAAGCCACTTCCCCATGGTTTCCTCCATCCCCCCTTCTTTCCTCCACTATTGGTTTGTCAGTAGCTCCTCAGCAGCAGTGTCTGTCTGAGCCTCATCATTCGGCATTTCCTCCATTCCCTTATCCTCTATCTCCACCCACTTATTCTCCCTGCTTCTGGCCCCCTTTATCATATTCAGTGCACATGCAGCCTTCCTGTTGCTTTTGTGCCGGAGTTCTTTCTCCGGCGGCTAAAACATGGCCAGAAGCTTGTTTAGGTGTGACGGGATCAGGTTAGGCTTGGTGCTTGTTATGCAGCTCCAGGGTGGCCGGCTCCAAAAGTGTGGCTTCCACGTTCAAATCTGAGGCCCTGTTACTGTTTATTTTCCTTCGCTTTCTTTTCTTTCTTTTTCTTACATTGAGCTTGATTGAGTGACCCAAGCAGTAGATCTGCAAGATCGGCACTCAACCAAGATTGATTGAGCGACTCAATCAGAAGATCTGCTCCCTCTGGATCACTGAATATTTCATGTGTCTTTAAGAGTGATGCATTTTCTACCAAGGCATGAGATGGAAATTGGTTGCTGCTACAGTCTCCTGCAGAAAGTTAGCAACTCCTTAAACTTGATGGCATGCTGGCATCGTCAACCCGCCAGCCATTCGCCTTTAAAACGCGTCTGACTTTAAGCCGACCGCTCGAAACCTTTCTCCAAGGTACAATAGCAATCTATAAAAGGAGCAGGAGTCAATGGATATTTGCCCAATATATCATATTGAACCCCACCCAGCAAGAACCCAGTTTAATCCTCTGGATAGGAACACACACAACCAGTTAAATTATGACCAATCCAATCTTATTTTCTTTTTTTTTTTTCCATTCACCATGTCTCATTAAAATATATATATTTGTAACCATTTTAGTGAACTTAATTTAGTTAAAAAATAAGTATTTAAAAAAAAACACACATTCAATCAATATATTTGTCGAAAGCTGGACCATCATACACGTGCGCGTTGAGCTTTGACACTCTCACAAGTGACAAAAAAAAAAAAAAAGTGGGGCGACACGGGCGACTCGGCACTTTCCAGTGTGAACGCAGGGTTAGGATGAGGCTGACCGGAAGCGAGAAAAAGCAGCTTGTCTTTTTCACGTGAAAGTGGTGCGTGTGACGTCAGGTGACAGAAGTGAAGCATTCTGTGTGCAGAAAAAGAAATTCGTGAACAACAGAAATGACTTCTCTCCATCTGCTCCATCCACTGTGCAGCTTTATGATTTATGCAACAGTCTGTTTTCCTCTGTGGAGTTTTGCTGCTGTAAAATTTCAAATAGTCGTTTCTCTTATCTGAGTTGGTCCCTTGTTGAAGTAGCACTGGCGTCGTAAGAGGGGTTGGCATTGCGAAGGGCTTTTGAGTGTGTGTGTGTGTGTATGTATTGGGCAGCGATTTGTATTTGTTGGGTGGCATGTTGAGAACACTTGAGTGTGTTGGAACTCTTGAGAGCGTGAGACTTTGATGAAGTACGCATCTCAGCGATCCTCTGAAGTCCACTGCCTCAGCCTGCTATAATAAGATATTGATCCATGTGTGGGGAGTGTGTTTAGGGGTTTTTCCCCCCGTCAATTCGTCTTTCTTTGATGCACCGGTATTTTATTGTTCCCAGAGTGTAGTACCTTCTGGTGTGTGTTTCCTTGTGTGTGTGTTCCCTGAAGTGTTCCTCTGTGCTGCAGGAGAGAGTGCAGTGGATTTGTTCTGACACCGTGGGAACCTGCTTTGAGTAAACAGTCATTCTGAGGACGAACCGTTTCAACATGCCCTCACACTGACAGCCACCATCGTCATACTCCACTGGTCACTGAAACAGTCTCTCTTTTTTTTCTTTTTTTCTTTTCCCCTCTTTCTCACACACACGCATACATACACATATACACAGGCACACACACCTTTTCCTTTGACAGGTTGACCATATTTTACCCACACAGTGACCATGCATCAACAGTTTAGGCTATATATCTCAAAATGTCTGTAAGATACTAACAATAAAGGTGATTTAAAGGTGATTTCTAAACTTGAAATCATATAAATAATCTCAATTCAACGTAATCTCAATTCACTAGCAGCTAAAGTCTACAGAGTTTTGGTATAGCTGTGCTCCAACATCCAAGTAGATTTATTTTGCTTGTATTAATAAAAGCATTCCCATAAATTAAATCTTACTTGTTTATAAAATCAGCATTTTTCTCTCTAAACAAAATAATGAATCCCATTTTCTAAACAAAAACATGTAATCATTAAATCCAATCCTTGGAGATCGCCAGTTCGAGTCCTGTTCATGTAGCTTGCCATCAGCCACCGGAGCCCTGAGAGCACCATTGGCCTTACTCTCTCTAAGTGGGTAGATGGTGCTCTCTCCCCACATCACTCCAAAGGGTGATATCAATAAGCGTCACAAGGCGTCTGTGAGCTGATGTATCGGAACCGAGTCACCACGCTTTCCTCCGAGCGCACTGGCTACTCAAAAGTGTGGCATTTATATTATAAATATATAAAAAAAAACAGTTTGTTTTTATTTTTAAATATTTATCATTTAGAATTGCAAATTAACGAACATATTAAATTAATGTGTTAAACAAATAAGAAACTGAATAATTTAAAACATGCCCCCATTCAGTATGCTCTGAGGAGAAGATGAACAGTTAGATAACACAGGCATGCAAACATGGAGTATTGTAAAACTGGTTTTATTGCAAAATGGTTTGGACTTGTTGACTGATTCTGTCAGCAAAAGTTCACATAGGCTGCAAATAATATTATTGTATGCATAGGATATGCTAATAACGGTGTCTAACGGTCGGTCCACTGTGTTATATCAAGTTCAAAATCGGTCCACAAAGAGTTTAAGGTTAGCAGATATATAATGTTTGGTTTAGGAATATGATGGTAGGGTTAAGGTTAGGTTTGGTTTAGTATGGTTAGGATTTCATAACATAGTTTCATAACTTTATTCATAGTTGATGAACAAATTCTCATTTCTCAACTTCTCAAGAAGGCAAGGCGTCCACAAACTTTTAACTGTCAGCGTGTTTCACACATTTTAGCAGGATGCTGCCTGCTGGGGTTGCTAAGCTGTGAGTGGTGGAGAGTTGGACTGTGTTCTGGCTTTCAGCAGTGCGGGGTAGAGTGGACGTGAACGTGGCCTCTTGTGCGTTCCTCTGAAGTTTCCACTGCACACAGCTCTCTTGTTCTTCTCTTATCTGCTCTCTTCTAAAGCCCAGATTAGCTCTCCCTCAGGACTGCCCCCTCAACAGCATGCAGGAACACTCGCCCTGCTAGCAGCTCTGGAACAGCTGCGGTATGGAGGCACACTGAAACAAGGAAGTGTTGAAAAACGTACACACACACACAAAAAAAAGAACAGGACAGTGCTCAGTCAGAGTGAGCGAGAGAGAGAAAGAGAGAGAGAGAGAGGATAACAGAGAGGGAGCTGACCGTTGTCTCACATTACTGCATGGACTATTTTTGTTTTTCTTTTGAAGTGGGGTGCTCTGTAAGAGAATAGCTTAAGGCCAAACAGCGCAAATTTATCCCCTGTCTATTTTCCAAACCGTCTATTGCCCTCGCTAACCCCGGAGCCGGGCTGCTCCAGGCCAACTCAAACACGACACGCAAAACAGCCGGAAAGAAGGCCGAGGTTACATAGAGTGTAAGTCAGGGGTGTCCAAACTATGGCCCGTGGGCCATTTGCGGCCCGTTTCCTTTTTTGGAGCGGCCCGCGAGGTATTTTAAAAATAGAATGAAAGTTGGCCCGCAGTTAAGCAGGTTTTTATAATGTGAGGTTCAACGTTTGAACGCTAGGTGTCAGAAACGCGCCAAAGAGTGTAAAAGCGGAGAGAGTGCGCAGTTGTAGCGCAGAAAAACGGGGCAAAGAGTCTTAAAGCGGAGAGAGTGCGCATTTCTAGCGCAGAAAAACTAGCCAAAGAGTCTAAAAGCGGAGAGGGTGCGCATTTCTAGCACAGAAAAACAGGGCAAAGGGTCTAAAAGCGGAGAGAGTGCGCATTTCTAGCACAGAAAAACGGGCCAAAGAGTCTAAAGGCGGAGAGGGTGTGCATTTCTAGCGCAGAAAAACGGGGCAAAGAGTCTAAAAGCGGAGAGGGTGTGCATTTCTAGCACAGAAAAACAGGGCAAAGGGTCTAAAAGCAGAGAGAGTGCGCATTTCTAGCACAGAAAAACGGGCCAAAGAGTCTAAAGGCGGAGAGGGTGTGCATTCCTAGCGCAGAAAAACGGGCCAAAGAGTCTAAAGGCGGAGAGGGTGTGCATTTCTAGCTCAGAAAAACGAGCCAAACAGTCTAAAAGTTGCCGTAATTAGGGAGTTTAATATTAAGAGACATCATGAAATTAAACATCAATTTTAAAAATCTTAGTTTACACAACACTGTCAAAGACAAAGATAGTAAGTCAAGTAAAATGGTGTGTAAATGAAAGTAATCAGGAAAAAAGTATTATTTAAAGTGGTATATTTCATTATTTGTTTTTTATTTGAGTGTGGCCCGTGACTTCAAATATATTTCTCCTTCTGGCCCCCAACAAAAAAAGTTTGGACACCCCTGGTGTAAGTGCTGATGGAGAAATCAGGGTGATGTGTGTGTCATTGGTGTGTGTCAGTGGTGCGTCAGTGATCATTCAGTAGTGAAACTCATCAGAGTCATGTTCCAACAGCACACCTGGCTCTTCTCAAACCTGATACACCTGAAAAACACCCCCTATGCTGACACACACACAAACACACACACACACACACACACACACACACACACACACAGTGGCCTTCAGCTCTCTGGGAGGACAATAGGAGTGCAATCTGAGCCGACTGTGGGTCACACTTAGTCATTAACTACTGGAGATGAGGGCACTGACACATTACACAAATTTTGGCAATACTGGCCTTGTACACACCAGCATCTCTTTCTCTCTCTCTCTCTCTCTCTCTCTCTCTTTTTATTTCTATTTCTCTGTCTCTTTCTCTGTCTGACTCTCTCTAGTACGTGTTTTCTGGTCAGACCCTTTTGAGCAGTATGATTATGGTTAGGTTTAAAAGAGAAATGGTTATGTCTGATTTTTGAATAGGTATGGTTAGGTTTTGGGATTAAATTTGAGGTTAATATATTTAGGTTTGATTAGGTTTAGTAGTAATGGGTCTAAGGTAAATTTGGTTATTTAGGGTTTATTTGGGTTAAGTTTTTATAGGGTGTGGTTTAACATGTTTGGGTTTAACATTGTTAGATTTATGTTGGGATTGCTGTAAGGATTTGGTTTAGTATGGTTTGGTTTAATATTAATAGAGTAACGAGTAGTTTTTGTGGTTTGGTTTAGAGTTAGTAGGGATGGGTTTTGTTAGCATTCTTATGGTTTGGTTTAGGATTTAGGTTAGTAGGCTTGGACTGTGGGTTTAGTATGGTTAGATTTAGGTTGGGGTTAGTGTAAGGATTTGGGGTTAGTTATGTTTAGTAGGAATAGATTTAAGGGTAGTTTTTATTGTTTAGTTTAGAGTTAGTAGGGATGGGTTTTGTTAGCCTTCTTATGGTTTGGTTTAGGGTTTGGGTATGTAGACTCGGAGTGTGGGTTTAGTATGGTTAGAGTTAGGTTGGGATTGGTGTAAGGATTTGAGTTAGTATGGTTTAGTTTAGTAGGGATAGATTTATTTTTTATGGTTTGGTTTAGAGTAAGTAGGATTAGGTTTTGTTAGCATCCTTATAGTTTGGGTTAGTAGGCTCAGAGTGTGGGTTTAGTATGGTTAGATTTAGGTTGGAGTTAGTGTAAGGATTTGGGTTGGTATAGTTTAGGTTAGGTATGTTTAGTAGGAATAGATTTAAGGGTATCTTGTATGGTTTGGTTTAGAGTTAGTAGGCATGGGTTTTGTTAGCATTCTTATAGTTTGGTTTTAGGGTTTGGGTTAGTAGGCTTAGACTGTAACTTTAGTATGGTTAGATTTAGGTTGGGATTGGTGTAAGGATTTGGGTTAGTAGGCTTTAGTTTAGTAGGGATAGATTTAAGGGTAGTTTTTTATAGTTTGGTTTAGAGTTAGTAGGGATGGGTTTTGTTAGCCTTCTTATGGTTTGGTTTAGGGTTTGGGTATGTAGACTTAGAGTGTGGGTTTAGTATGGTTAGATTTAGTTAGTGTTTGGGTTAGTGTAAGGATTTGGGGTTAGTTATGTTTAGTAGGGATAGATTTAAGGGTAGTTTTTATTGTTTAGTTTAGAGTTATTAGGGATGGGTTTAGTTAGCATTCTTATGGTTTGGTTTAGGGTTATGAGGCTTGGACTGTGGGTTTAGTATGGTTAGATTTAGGTTGGGATTGGTGTAAGGATTTGGGTTAATATGGTTTAGTTTAGTAGGGATAAATTTAAGGGTAGTTTTATAGTTTGGTTTAGGATTTGGGTTAGTAGACTCAGACTTTGAGTTTAACATGGTTAGACTTGGGTTGGGGTTGGTGTAAGGATTTGGGTTAGTATGGTTTAAGTTGGGTATGTTTAGTAGGGATAGAATTTAGGGTAAATTTAGAGTTCGTAGGGATGGGTTTTGTTAGCATTCTTATGGTTTGGTTTAGGGTTAGTAGGCTTGGACTGTGGGTTTAGTGTGGTTAGATTTAAGTTGGGATTGGTGTAAGGATTTGGGTTAGTATGGTTTAGTTTGGGTATGTTTTCATTAGGGATAGATTTAAGAGTAGTTTTATGGTTTAGTTTAGAGTTAGTATGGATAGGTTTTGTTAGCATCCTTATGGTTTGGTTTAGGGTTTGGGTTAGTAGGCTCAGAGTTTGGGTTTAGTATGGTTAGATTATGGTTGGAGTTAGTATAAGGATTTGAGTTGGTATGGTTTGTTGGGTATGTTTAGTAGGAATAGATTTAAGGGTAGTTTTTGTGGTTTGGTTTAGAGTTAGTAGGGATGGGTTTTGTTAGCATTCTTAGGGTTTGGTTAAGGGTTTGGGTTAGTAGGCTCAGGCTGTGGGTTTAGTTTGGTTAGATTTAGGTTGGAGTTAATAGGGTCATGGTTAGAGTTAGGTTTGGATTTAGTTTGTTAGGATTAAATTTGTGTTAGTAGGCTTATATTTTGGGTTAGTATTTTTAGGGTTAGGGTTAATATGTTTCGTTTAAGATTAGTAGGGTTAGGTTTGGTATAATATGAATGGTTTATTAAGATTAGGGTTAGTAGGGTTAGGTATTGGGTTAATATGATTTTAAAATTATGGCTATATAATTTATTGTTGGCTTTTATTGTTGGTAACATCAGTGGCCATCATCACTACATAGAATAAGAAACATATATTTTGTGTCTACCTCATTCTCCCAACAGCAAAAAAAAACACATCATTCTTTAAAGCTTACAGGAATCTTTGTGTTCTTTTAGTAGATACAGTACATACTGTTCTCTGTGTCTTTGTAGAGTTTTTGGGTAGTGTTTTAGAAAGAGTTCTGTGTGAGTCTCAGTGGAATTTAGGTATTCTATCAGATGGTACAGCTCTGTTTTTATTTCATTTTATTCACCCTGGCATATTCTGTTTCTCTAAGCCCCCCATGGAACTGCTGCTGTCTATAACCAGGGAGTGCTGTCTGGGTCTGAACCTTGTCAGGGTGGTTCTAAGGACCTAAAGGACCAGAGGACATTGCCCTTGTGGCTTTATTTGGGGTTCCCAGTATTTTTTTTAGGAGGTGTGCTGTCTTCTGCTGCTGTATCTGCTGTCTCTGCTGTTCTATCTCTCCTCTTGTGTCCTTGTTTTGCTTCTTTCCCCTTGTCGTATGAACCTTTTAATTTTGGTGTTTTGACCCACATATCTCTCTCTCTCTCTCTCTCTCTCTCTATTTCTCTTTCTCTCTCACACACACACACACACTCTCACAGTGTGTTTAAACACTGTCTCTGCCCTTTTGCTAATCAGTGGTAGGGTAACCTTGAAATACAGGCCGTGATAAGGCACTGCAATGTTATTGTGTTTGTGTTTGACCCTGTTGCTTTGCTGTATGCATACTAGAGGAAGGGGGGTGGGGGTAGGGGGGTTGTGGCCTTAAACACTATCACAATATGTCAGTATTCAGTATAGTTTAATATTAAATAAATATAAATAATCTTCTGACAAAACACTAAAATAAATATTTAATTTAATTTTAAGAAATATATACTGCACCAAAATAGTATTAATCGTTTTATTTAGTGTAATAGTTTAAAACATTATGTGGAAAAAAAAATCATAGCAGTATGGTAACAGTAACATGCCAATATTTTGTGAGGCACCTACATTTTTTTTTTTTTTTTTGAAAGATCAAACATATGTCTGAATACAGACTGTTTTTTTTTCGCAGGTTTTATAATATTTTACCATTTTTTTTGACCATTAAATAAATTACAAAGCACAAATTTATTTTCTCTTGCTTTTTAAAGAAAAACAATTGAAAAATTTACATTTAAAAATATTTATTGAAAACCTAACTTTTTTAACATTCAAGCAGACAAACCAGCTAACCACAGTTTATTTTTTCTGCTACATGTATTTTAAAATTTGGGACCCTGTAATTACAGAACGCTGAGGAGGGCTTTTAATTTGAAACAAGGTATACAGCCTGTCTCTGCCGCACTGGAGTGATTTACCTTTTTTTTTATTATTGCTAACATCTGGGTTAAAACAACTATACTACAGCTGTCACCCTCAGCATGGCTGGATTGTGATGCTGTTTTTCAGAGCTGGATTACTTTCTGAGTTGATGACAGACTGAAGTCCCTGTGTGAGCTCACAGGGGTCTTCGCACAATCCTGTGGCTTTAGGGAGCCCTACTGCCTGTTCTACCTTTAAGCTAACCCTGACATCTATTTGGCTCTGTCTTACTGTCTTGGAACACAAGAATTATGTAATATACAGTAATAGTATAATAGGATATGCTATATAATATAACCTGAAGTGCAAAATATTTAGTTCATGTAAACGCATTTATTAAAATAAATGCAATAGCTGCAGCACCAACAGTAGTAGTAGTAGTAGCTGGTAAACAGGGACCATGCTGAGGCTTATCTATCTCACTCTCTCTCTCGCTTGCTCATCCTCTCTCCATCCTTACCCACCCGTGTAGGAGGAGATCTGGAGCTGAGCTCATCTTCCTACGCACCGGTCTTCGTGCTCAGCGCAGAAAAACAACAGGCTGCTCTTACTCTGACCATGTGCCTCTGCAGAACCTCCCCGCTGACACGCTCTTATTATTTTAAACACTGAAATTAACCCCGGTGGCCAGATCCTCATCATCTCTCAAAAATGTCACCTTGTGTTGTGAGTGTATGATCTGACATGACGATGGGTGCACTACTCTCTTACTCACACTGCGGCTCGGTATGGGTGTAGATGGGCAACCGAGCGTTAGTCATAAAGGCATAAAGCATCAAAAACCAAGACATTTCTCATAGTGGATTGCGATTAGAGTGTTTTTTACAGAAGGGTGTAGAGCTGAAAAAGAACTCCTCCAATGGCAGCAGTGAAGAGATGGAGTAAAGTAGGCCTAGGGTGGTATTGTCTGGTGCCTTGTGGAGAGAAATGGATCAAACTAACCCGGCCTTACATTCCTTATCGAAGAAAATTACATTAAATTAAAATCACATGAAGACCAATGAGGTATACAGTGGATCAGATATGACTTAAAATTTGAAAAAAAAAAAAAATAAAAAAATAATAATAATAAAAAGGCCCACTTTAGGTAAACAAAGGCCTAATCCAATTTCACACCTTGGCCCTACAACCTACCCCTACTCCTTCTTTTCCAAGGGATGGGGTGAAATCCTTCCCCCTAAGAATTGGGACAACCCTTCAAGCACCTGATACGTCATCAGGAGCGCTAAAGGTTAGTAACCTAGCTGCTGCTGGTTAACTAGTTAACTTTAGGGCTTTTTTGTATGTCTTCAGAAAGGGGGGAGATGGTGCAGAAATGAAGTATTACTGTCCATTGCTTAATTTCTCTGTGATAAGGGAGCTAACATTAGCTTTTATTAGTTTTTATTTTATTAAATCTTTCTGTTCCACCTTAAATGCAGCAGCCCCTGCTGTCTATTGCAACATTTAAGGTGGAACAGGAAAGTTAGCTAGCTAGCTACTGAGATAAGTGAGTGATCTTTTTTTATAATGCTTGTAATGAAGAATTTGGCCATAAAACATTACACATTAAACTATGGTATTAAAGGGCTAATCATCACTTTTAACAAGGAAAATACTCTTTGGTCGCTTGCGCTGCCAGAACCAGTAATTCTCATAGCATTCCTTTAAAATATGCATCTGAATAAATCCCCCCTACCCCTTGGCGTGCACATGCAACACTGAGGGGTAGGGGTAAGGGGTAGGGCAAAGGGGTGAAATGGGATTGGGCTAAAGCCAGCTAGCTAGCTACCTCAGCTAATGTTACTACCAAACCCTACAAAAAGGTAAGTAAATAATGTTAAATGCTTGTCTTATAGAAGTTTGTAAGTAGAGTGAAAAAAATGAACTTAAACCTGCCGTATGCTGGCTCCCTGCCGGCTCCCTGCCTACCACCATCACCACTGTGGGGGGAGGAGGGGGTGGTGGAGTTTAAAACAATGCAATTGAAATGAATGAAAAATAATTTAGTCATTGATCTGTATAAATTATGTAATTTAATACCGAAAGTGCTTTAATTCCAGTTGCTGTACATTCAATGCATCTCTAATCACAGTATTATATAAATACAATGATATAATTGCACAATTACGTAAAGAATGATTACGAACATTTATTTCCCAATCTATGTTGAGATTGAGAGTTTAGGTCTGTACATTTATGTTCTTTTTCATAAGTCAAAATATGACTGTACATATATACGCGTACGCACTCAGCATTGGTGAACTGGGTTACCACGGTAACAGCCCCCAGTGCCTGTAAAAACACTGCCATCTTCCTTTTATGGATTTATTTGTTGCAAAGCATAGCAGGACACCACTATTCCCCACACATCAATATCATTGAACTTTTTACATGCAGGCTGAACTGATGCCATACATTTATTACCACATTTATTGTAGCTAGCAGACGAGCTGGTGCTGCAGGCAGATAGCATGCCTGCGCTGAAAGCCATAGAAATGCTTCTCAGATTGCAGAGCCAGGTTTCAGACATCAGACAGGTCTCAGAGTGAAATCAGGAGAGTACGATCGTCTCTCTCATCTACGAGGGGAATTTCAAACAGCCGTTTTAAATGACTTCAGCTAGGCTGATTGGTTTCAGATGGAAATGTTGGACATTTGCACTTGCGTTCTTTACTATTCGAAAAATCAGTTCTGTGGATAAACAAAAGATGCTGTTAATCCATGTGGATCCAACAGTCCAATTTATATCCAGCATTTAAATCCTGATTTAATTTGACAAAAAAAAAAAAAATACTGCAAAGAAATACTGTCACAGTTTCCCAGTGTGTCAGAACTGACCACAGGTAGAATCAATAAAGCTAAAACATCTACTCTTATGACATGGAGACAAGTATCTTTTGATGCATTTGAAAGATATAAACGACAAATATATGCATATATATCGGCATAATATGCAAACAAATTCGTTTTAAAGTATTGAAGTCCTTGATTCTTCATTAATTTTATTAATCTTAATAAATTATTAAAAATGTATGAACAGAAAAGGGGTGATTGAGTAAGTGAAATGGGGAAGAATGGGTAACTGAATGGAAACTGAAGCTGCCTTTTGTGGCATTTCCTTTACAATAGCTTCTTGATTACCAGAAAGTAAAATAACAATTTCATACACCACAATTTATACTTCTTTGTCGAATTTACACCGCACCCTGCGCCACACGTCCTCAGTGAAGCGCAACGCGTTCAGCAGCAGCTGTGATTGGTCAGCTAGGCCGCCTAAATTGGAAGTGTTTCTTTATAAGCTTTATTTCCTATGAACTAATAAATATAAATGTGTATTTATAAACATTTATGTTCGACTGAGCTTCATAACACTGTATAGTGAGCAGCATATAAGCTAACAAAAGCAAACTTTTCCAATTTAAATATTTATTAACCAAACCCAATTTATTTCCAAACCCACCAAGACCCCAACAATCTCAGCATCCTTTTTCCACACTGTATTATGTTGATCAGAGTCTCTGTAAATCAGCAGGGATTGATCATAAAGGACAGGTAAGCCTGAAACCGCAATGATTAGCTTTTCTTCCATGCTTCTCTGGAACACTTGAAAGTGCAACTGAAATATTTCTTTAGACTGTACTGAGGACATGTATCAGGCATGCTCTCTGATTGGATAGATGCATCGTGTTAGACTGATTCATTTGCATGAAGTTCACTAGAGCTGCACGATATTGGAAAAATTTTACATCGCATTACTTTAGTTTTCTGCGATATATATCATGATATTACACAATTCAGGACCAGTGACGCCACCAGCCCCGCCCCCACCTGCGGGCTGTCTCACGCCAGAGATCCGGACCGACCGAGAGCTGAGTCAGTGCTTTAGAGTCAGCCAAGCACTCAAAACCCGAGGAAAACAGCACAACAACGATAATCAAGCATTTAAATAAGAGCGTTTTTGGGGGGATTACCTCGTGTTTACGCCCGCCCTTCCCTCGCCCCCAACCACCCGCAGGTCCCGCAATGGGACTATTGCACATGCGCACATCGCTATGTCGATGCTTAAACGATATATTGTGCAGCCCTAAAGTTTACCCCGGCTCAACTTTTAGTCGCATCGCATCCCCCCCGGACTCGATGCATCAGACCCATGATGTTGCCGATGAAGGAGCCGATGCTTCCCATTGAAAGTTAATGGGATTTATCGATGTGCGTCTTGCATAGCAGTGTAAATGCAGCGTAAGCAAGAGCAGCTCCATAGGACACTCGTGCAGGGTACGTCGAAAACAATGTGTCGACTCGATGCAGAAATGTAAATTGTAACTACATACACGTCATAGCTGCGTTGCATGTCTTGCGTGCGTTGTTTGTGCGTGCCTTCGAAAAAAAAGAAGCACTAAAAGATGAACACCTAAAACTGTCTAATTCAAATGGTGAGGCTATACAGCTGTAGCTGCGGTCCAAAGCCTAGGCTGCGGCCAAGGTAGGGCGGCTAGTTGTTCATAGGACTGTCCTATGGAGACTCCGTTGTACTGGAAACATCCTGCTGGTATATTATTTTATCCTAAAAAGTGTTTTAAGTACATGCAAATGCAGGTAATATTCTGTGTTTTATGGGTTTGTTTTACAGGTTGTTACAGATTGTTATTCAACCCTTAACAGTTGTAATTCAAACGAAGCACTGGAAGTGTTTATCTAGTTTAGACTGAGTTACAGAAGGCCACTATCTACAGATCTACAATCACGTGTTGGACGGCAATAGGAAGATGGATCATGTTTGAGGGAAGTATTTAAAAAAAGAAAAAGGAATTAAAAGTATAATTCTTTCAGAGCGCTTTGCCTTGCCATTTTCTAGAGTGGTGGATGTTGGGAGGGCATGTGAGTTAATTGAAAAGCGAAAGAGAAGAGGACAGCACATCAGTTCAGTGAGAGTGGAGATAAAACCCCAGTGGCTCCGGGGCCTGTTTAGGCTTGCCCCGTGGCTGCTGTAGAGCATCCTTCTGGTAGCGGTTATTTTATTTATATATTTATTTTTAAAGCCGGTGATTAGCCTGTGAAATGATGAGCTACATTAACTGTGACTTATTACCTACATTATGTTATTGGCTGCGCCCTTTTGACCCTTACCCATAATGCTCCCGGTGATGCCATAGAGTTCCCGCCGGATATTAGTCTTCAGTCTTTAATATGCGGTCTATAGGACGATGGCTTCTTAAGAGAATGAGCAGGTCTTCAGGGAGATGTGATGGTTATCACAGGGGAACACCAAACCAAGCTTTTAATTTCCCACCCAGGGAGAAGGGAAGGAGACGCTGAGAAGTGATGGAGGGAGAGGTGGAGGAGAGCGAGCGAGTGAGTGAGTGCGGTGCAGGGGGTAATGAAGCATGCTGGAGAGCTGGAGCTGTGTGAGAGGAGCAGTTCTGCTGAGATCAGCGTGAGGAGAGCAGAGTGATGGGGAAGATTCTCCTCGTCTTCTCAACTCATTTAGAAAATCAGCACAAAGTCAATTACACCATCTCTCTTCTTCTGCAACTCCATCTCTTATTCTTCTTCCTCTGTCCTTTACGCTCGCCCTCCCTTTCTCTTTCTTGTCTACATTTACCCATCCTCTGATTCTTTATCCCCTTAACATGCACTTTCTCACAGGAAAAAAAAAGAAAGTCCCCTCCTGCTTTTTCACTGGCATTAATAGATTCTTGTCTAAGATGAAGCACCACAGTTTCCAGGAACTGCTGATTTTGTTCTCCTGGAGTTGCTAATATGATTTTTTGGTTTTGAGAAAAATGATTAAGGAGGGAGAACCCTGGGTTGTGCTTAATCTGCTTTTTCCATTTTTCTTTTTCACTTCTTTTCTTTTACTATTATTTTTCCATTTCCTTTCTCTGATATTTCCTTATATACTTTTTTGACACTTTTTCTTTGAATGGTTCCTACACTACTCAACTTGACTCAACTTTTTTTCTGTTTTTTTTTTTTCCTGTTTTTCCATTGGTCAAATATGGTACTTGACTAATTATGGCATCTAGTCCCTTTTTTAGTACCTGCTCACTTATGGTTTCATGTGAGCCAAGTCAGGACTGAAATGTCACATGTTAACTTCGCAGAGGTCTGATTGGCCAGAGAGAATCTATACTCTACACAACACACTGCTGACAAACTATCACAAACTAGACCTCCACAATTTAGCTGTTTCACCAGATTGTATTTTGGAGTATATCAGATCAAATCAAATGTATTTGTTTAGAGCTTTTTAAACAGCTTTAAACGAATGTTAAAAAGTCATTATACATCCCCATAGGTCTGAATATCCAGGTATATACAGGGGTTGGACAATGAAAGTGAAACACCTGGTTTTAGACCACAATAATTTATTGTGATGACGGACAGTTCTGGTGGAGACAGGAGAGTTGAGGTGCACATTGAATTCTGCCGTGATTTGATCAGCCGTGGTTTTATGTTTTTTGGATACAATCCGAGTTAGAACCCGAACATCCCTTTCAGACAGCTTACCCTTGAGTCCACAGTTAATCCTGTTGGATGTGGTTCGTCCTTCTTGGTGGTATGCTGACATTACCCTGGATGCCGTGGCTCTCGATACATCACAAAGACTTGCTGTCTTAATCACAGATGCACCAGCAATGTTGTATGCATTGCAATATTTTGAGCAAAACTGTGCTCTTAACCTGCTAATTGAATCTTCACACTCTGCTCTTACTGGTGCAATCTGCAATTAATGAAGATTGGCCACCAGGCTGCTCCAATTTAGCCATGAAACCTCCCACACTAAAATGACGTGTTTCAGTTTTATATTCCAACCCTTGTAGCAACACCAGCAATAAAAGCAGTTGGAGTTCATACAAACTTGTATATAATCGGTAGTAGAGAGTGAGCAGCTAGTCTGAAGCATGTTGAAAAACTTCATGATGGGCAGCTGATCTCTGGTGGATAAAAGAGAAGGCTGTCTTCCAGCCTCCCTCTTATATCTGACTTATATCTGATGCACTATAAGTTATAAGCTTTTAAACTTTGCTAGGTTGGTTTTCCTGTTTGATCTTCTAGGCTGAGCCCTCAGAGAGTTGGACTTTTTCTGTTCTACTGATATTTGTTCTGGGCTGTATATCCACACAGACCTCACAGAGTTCCTAATGCAGTTCAGATGATTTGTCGGTAGGACAAACAAAATTGGCTGTTTGGAAATGGTATGAGGCCTTTTGAAGTCTTGACAATTTTATGCATTGTACGGATGCATTAAAAATGAGGCTGACCAGTAAGAGCTCTGTTGACAAGGTTGTAGACCAAGCAGATATGCATTAATATAGTGACAGAACAGCTGATTTTGCTTAGAGCCGAAAAATGAAATCTTGTATGACATGAGACAAACTGACTAAAAGAAGATGAAGGTAAATAAAATATATAGTGATACACAGCAGAAAGGCTTCTCTAGGTTGTAGGTTTGCCTAGGTGCATCCTAGTTTGCTCATGTCCAAAAGAACCACAAATTATAGCTTTCCTCACTAATGAGCACTTGTTTGGATGAAGGAAGAAAGAGAGAGCAATGGAAGATAGGGAGAGCAATAGCAGACAGGGAGCAAAGAAAAAAACGAGGTGGAAATTCAGCTCTTTCCAATGTACAGAGCATAGAAGGGAAAAAATGGACATGGAGTAAAGGTTTTTAAAAGAAAATCATAATTTTTTTAGTCTTAAAAATTGTAATTGGTGTGTAAATAGGACTTTAGGTTGGTATATGAATAAATGGGCACACATGTCCCTGAAGAAGAAATAGTATGTTTGTGGAGTTTTTTTTTTTTTTTTTTGAGTAAATGTTTTTCTCTTCACAGACCGACTGTTAGCTCTAATGCTTGTGAATCATGCTTGCATTCGATGTGGTCATCTATTCTACAGGGCTAATGGAGGCAAACTGCAGGGGAGATGCAGGAAACAATAAATACTCAACCTGTCTACAAAACACATTGAAACCATGTGTTTTTTTAAGACATAACCTTGTCTAAACCGAGTGTGTATTAAACTCTACCAGACAATGTAACGGGCTAGTCAGCCTCATGAGAGAGAAAGATAGATAAAGGGAGAGAGTTGGGTAAAGGAAAAGAAAAGAGAGAATTTAGAGAAACGAGGTGCAGTAGGAGTACAGAGCATTTAAAGATAAGGAACAAGCAGCGAGTCAGAAAACCAGCACTGCCCTAAACAGCAGGAGTGTAGGATAAATGGGAGTCCAATAGATGGTGGAAGTGTGGGAGGTTCTGCCGTGATCAGCCAGGCTCTGCCTAATGTAAAGTGCTGGTCAGAACTGGGGATTTCTCCTCTTTCCTCTCTGCCTTTTTTATCGGCATTATCATCACTCTCTTCCACCGGCCTTTCCTCCGCCATTAAGCCTCAAATTGTTTTCTCTCTTGCTTTCGTCTGCCTCTGAGGAAGCGTTTGCCAGTCATGACTCTCACCCTGGCTCGGCTCCAGAGGGAAAGTGATTTTATCGCCGCTGCTCAGCCATTTCCCTGAAGATCCCGCCGGCTGCCGGAAAGGACTCCTGGCATAACGACATTAGCCTGGCTTTAAGCCTCCTCACAAGCCTCCTCCGGGCAGGGCCGGATCGGCCTTACCAGTAATTGACAGATGTTAGAGAGCAGTAATTTACTCTGAATGAGCTCCATGGCCGCCAGCTAGGACCATGGAGAGCGAGGAGTGTAGTGTATTGAGGGAGCCAAATGAGGGGGAACCCTGAACAGTAAGTGGCTGCTGGGGAAGGAAGGCAAAAATAGGCAAGTTTACAAACTTGGGAGCACAGGGAGTGAAGGATTGAATTAGGAAATCTGACAGCGTACTAGAAGAATAGGACATGAGCACCCACAAGAAGCAGAAAGGGGACATGAGAGGACTTCAGATGAGTGCTGAGTAGGGAATGATGAAACGCGCCAAATTGCAATGTTCTGGAGCAGTCAGCTGAGATTGTTCTTCATCTTCATCATCAGTGGAGTACCGATAGCAATTTTCCACTTTTTCACTCTAATGCTGATTCTGAAATCTTAAAAAGCATTGTGCTGCTATCAGTAACAGCAGATATTTGTTTTTTTTTTAAACTTTAAAAGAGCTGTTTTATTGAGTTTTGCTGGAACTTGAGCATTTTGCCCTAGAACATTTACGTTTATGGTATTTAGCAGACGCACTTATCCAGAGTGCTTCGTTGTTTACTTTAAAGTATCCATAGCACGTTTGTAAAGACTAGGATCAAGAGATACACCACTCTAGGAGAATATAATTAATTATTATTTTTTTAAGATTAGTTCAAGAACTCTTTGAAAAGATGAGTCTTCAGTCGGTGTTTGAAGACTGCGAGTGACTGCTGTTCTGACATCCAGTTCGTTCCACCACCTTGGTCCTCCAGCACAGAGAAGAATCGGGATGTTGGTTTTCTGTGGTTTTTGAGGGATGGAGGTGTACTGAAGGCTATAAGAGCTCTGGCTTTGACCATTGCCTTCAAGTATGAAGGTGCTGGTCCATTTTTGGCTTTGTAGTCCAGCGTCAGGGTTTTAAATTTGATGCAAGCGGCAATAGAAAGCCAATGGAGGGAACATAGCATAAGGAGTCACATGACTGAACTTCGGAAGATTGAAGACGAGTCGTGCCGCTGCATTCTGAATCGGCTGCAGGGGTTTGGTGGCTCACAGTGGAAGACCAGCTAGAAAAGAGTTGCAGTAGTCAAGTCTTGAGAGGACAAGGGACTGCACAAGCACCTGAGTGGCTTCCTGAGACAGTTAAACGTTACAATTAGTAACACCATCACTAACGATGGGTAAACACTGTATGACAAGTTTTGGAACCCTTCTTAGTTTTACATCACATAAAAAAGTACCATGGATGACACCTATGAAAAAGCAACATTTTTTTGGAAAATCAGGTTCTCCTTAAGAGGTAATGTCCTAACAAAAAAAAAAAATAATAATGCTGCTGGTAACTTGGTCTTCGGTCCACCCATTCCTGGGACATGTGAGCGCCAGATTTAAAACACACAAACATTAACATCAGGTTACTCTCCATCATTAACGTCAGATGAAAATCACCCAAAGGCATGACTCTTGTAAAAACCATAGATGGGAGCAGGGAATCAACCATAACACGACATAACATAATGACATCAATGAGAGCCCTAAAGCTACCAAAAGTCCCATGCAACTCAGACAGCAGCAACACAATGAAAATCACATGAAAAAATAATGTTGGTGAAAATCACTCAGCGTTAGCGTTCTAGGGTTAAAAAGTCCAGACCTTTTCTAGACATAACACGGATGAGCTTTTAAGCAGAACACTTTTTGCATCATGTCCCAAACCAGACCTTTTTCCAAACCACATGGAAAATTTTCTGTTGTACGAACACGTCTGAGACAGACAGTATCTGGCTGCATGTTATAATGTATAAAAGAGAGCCTGTTTTTTGTGTGAAAAGACATGGTATGCAACAGTGATATTTCTGGCTAGATTTTGTACAGGTTTGTACTAGAACCACCTTTTTCCACATTGATGCCTCTGATACAGCCTTTTCTGTTACCCATCAATTCCTTCTAGCAAGCATGCCTTCTTGCTAGTCTTCAGTCCAAGCCCTTAAGAACCTCTGTAATTGTGCTTGCCCTCTCAGGGCCTCTCCTCAAACCCATTTCACCCCTCTTACTCAAGCACCATCCACTCCACTATCCCCACCTTGCGCTCGGTTCCCCAGGCCGGGAGGTGTTCCAGTGTTAGCCAGCTTGCTAATGGATGCGTCAGAGAGACTGAGAAGCGTGGCGGGACTGCATTTGGTTATTAGCCACCCTGTGATGGAATTAATGTGGCTGGGAAACGCTTTGGGCGAAAGAACATCCACAGGAACAAGCTCCCGGCTAATGAGCGAGGCTTAATATGTTTATATTATGAGGGTGTTAACAGGGTTCATCTTTACATTGGGAAAATGGGCCAAAGTGTTCCTCCACTGCGGCGCTTTTGATTTGATTAAACCACTAAACCCCAGGCATTCATATCTCCTCTGTAGTGCTTAATGAATGCAACAAATCCTCTGGAATAAAAATATGAATATGAATGGTTTTGAGTGTATTCAGTGATTGTTCTTTCTCTCTCTCTCTCTCTCTCTCTGTACACTGCATACAGGGGTCCAAATGACACTATCCTTGTGTAAGCAACTTGGATGTGCCTGGTGCCAAGGGATTTCATATTCTTTCCTCCCTTTTTCCTCCATTTCATGAAAGAAAGACTCAAGGTGCCCTTAATGTGCGCTCGTTATCACACCCCATCAGCATACCCATCCCTATCTGGTCATTATTTCCCATCTATTCTCCAACAGCCTTGACTTGCTTATAATTATTCTCGGACACTTTCTCTTTTCCTGCCTGTTGCTGGAAGTTATGGAGCGGTAAGTGGAGGCCATAATGGATGAATGAGATGTCTATTAATCATAAAAAGGACATCTGCCTTACTGTGAATTTCCCAGGTCATTGAACGCCAACATTTCATGGTCAGCTGTCTTCAGAACTTCACTCTCCTTTGCTCCTTTGCTGTCATTGTAGGAACCTTAAATCAATCTTAAACACAGTATAAACGTAGAATTTTCATAAGTTTTCATAATAGTGGAATTGTAAAAAGTGCAGAATACACTTGCAGCTTGTAACATGGTAGCTAACATCATTCTGCATGTGCTTGTTACTAACGATCATCATCACTGGAATACATCACTGGAATAATTCCTAATGTCCTATCATCAAGCATTTGGCAGCCATAATCCTGTCACAGCGGTACCACCAATAGCTAATAAAGATTAGACAAAAAAGATTTATTTATTTATTAAGAAAAATTTGAGCACCTGTGTCAACACCACATCATGTCTAATTTACCCTTGGATTACTTTAATTTTGTTTAATTTACAGTTACAGTAGATACAGAATCACCAGCACCATAACCTGTACCCACACTGCTGCGTGACGCACCTGACAACCAAGGGGATTCAGATTTCGGCACAACACTCCTTCTTTTTTAACAACCCTTCTTCATTGTTATCTGAAGCTATTGACTCTACACAGCAAAAACAGGAGAGTTGAACTTTCACTCTCAAAGTGTAATTTTACTCTTTCAGATTTAAATGGTGTTCAGTGTTGGAGTTATTTGACAGTGTTGAATATTTCCGTGTTAATCCCACTAAACCCAATAAATACTGGCCAACTCCACAGAGATTTAATTAAACTCCGCCCAGTTAAACACGTTATTTGCATAATGGGTGTGTCCCCCAGATCCTAACTTACCATCAGTGTGAAATCTTGCCCACCAGGGCTACCTTCCATTGGGTATTGTGTTATATTTTGTTTAATGGTTGTTTGCTAGCCAATATATTGTAGGCTATAAGAGCAAGTTACCATCCTTTGTACAGTAAATTGTGATAAAGTGTTGGTAATGCACTAAGAAATACAATGGAAAATTACGCGCTAACCTGTCCAGAATAATAATTAAATAATAAAAAGTCATATCAATTGATTAATCTTCTTTTCATTTATAGTTTTCTTTCCAGTGTTAGTGTAACAATTTAGGAAGTTAAAGAAATACAAATGTGAGTTAAAAAGGAACTCTGGCAAGGTGTTAAACTCTGTGGCAGTGAATTTAACACTTGCTTTTTTGCTGTGTATGCCTAGGTGAAATGGGATGAGTTACAAAGCTGATGAGTTACAAAGTCTCAAAGTGATTGTTTTGTGTCTTAAATATATTTACATGTATGCAGACGGAAAACCTTGATGATAGTAACTCATCAAGAGAGACATCATCACACCATGAAGAAGGAACAAAAAACACAAGGGTTTAGTCCCAAATTACTGGGACACTGGGACAGCTCGCTAGCTAATGCTAGCCAGTTAGCATAACAAGCTAATAACATTGGAGTTGACAGTAGCTTAGCTCTGTGGAGCCTAAACACACGTCCCTCTCTCCATCCTGCCTGAGAACAGCACTTTATCCCCCAGACGAGCCCAGAAACAGTCCTTTATTCAGCCAATTCACCCAATAGCAATCAAAGCCTTAATTTAAACTCCTGGTATTATGTTATATGTACTCCTAACAGTACAGTAACTCACAAACCTATACTTAAAATATAAAAATAAAATAAAGTAATAAAAATACAGTGATATACACTAAGCAGTACAATATAAAAGACACAAGTACAGAATCTAATTTTAATAAGTATTTGTTGTAGAACAGAACAGCAATATATAAATTTATTCGTACAGTAGGTGGAAATCTGAATTCTACTGCTATCTGAGTGTACATGTAATTTAAGACCTTGGTTTGTAGTTTACTGTACAGGGGAATAAGGAGATATTTGAGATTGTGCCAAAAATATTCAAGTGTTTTGTGTTGTGACACAAATTATTATTTTTTTTTAAGTTTTGCTTTCACCAAGTTGTAAAAAAAAAAGCTTCATTTTGCAGAGCGATTTGTTTTGAGTGAGCAAAAAGAACATTTTCAATTGGACAGGAGGTCAAAACGCAAGAACAACATATCAGTTACGTGTGGAGAGACTTTTTTGTATACATATTCCTATTTATAGACATTATTTAAGTCAATGAATCACTTATTTGTTTGTCTTGCAGTCAAAAAAAATATGTTGGACACTTATGGTGTCTCTCCAAAATTGTACCTTCACACTAGAATGACGACAGCCTTCCTAACTCTTGTTATTGTAATACAATTTAAATGTAATGAGATTCAATTTTGAAGTAATTTCGAACCATTGCTGTCCGTCCATTTATATAAATGTTCTGCGGTGTAACGAGCAGCTGGAGTGTGCTCAAATGATGTTGACGTAGATCAATTTAGAAAAATGAGAAAAGGGGTTTAGATACCTGGGTTAGATATGACTGCAGCAATATTTGAGCGTATCTACTTGCTTACGTCCCGAAACCTAATCAGTGTACAGATTAATACGCACACAAAAGCCATAATGGCAGGGAGTTTGCAGGTCCGTGTGGAAGCGCGCGGAGGTGCAGTGGTGCGTGGTTAATGGCGCTGGAGCTCCCTGTAAGGCTCTGAATCAATGTTCAACTTTCCCTGGAGTTATTAAACGGTATTACCATTTCACCCGCCTCATTAAAATGTTAATCACTCCCCTCATTATTTGGAATTGAAAATTTAGATTTAGTGAAAAATGTCGAGCGTAATTTGTTTGAATATGTGTGGAAAGGCTGGAGGGGTTCTGGCGTCCTCTTTAGGTGAGAGGAATTAGTCAGCCCTTGAGTTCTCGCAGCGCGGCGGTAAATTCAGCACTCTTGTAACTTTGAATAAGCAGGATAATGCACTCCTAAATCTGCCTCTATCTGAGAGCTTTCTCAACCCATTCTCGGGGCTCTCGCCAAGATAACTACATCATTTACTCAGGCCAGACAGGTTACTAGCTCAGCCAGCAGAGCACAGACTGCTGCTCTCAGCTCCAGAAAATGGGGCTTATTTAAACTTGCTAGCAGTGGGGAAAGTGTCTGTAAGCTGTTTTGCCAGTTTTTATGTTGTGATTTTCCGGATGGAGGAATGGATAAAAGCTGTTATGGTTTATGTCTGTCTTGGGTCAAGGAGAACAGCCCTACTTGTACCTTTCACAGATGACTGTGGAGACTGGTGACCTTGTGGAGAGCCTGTTTTCTCTTTTAAGAACCTGTATAAAAGGTTCTGATTAAACTGGATTAGCTTTCTTTTTGACAGAATTTATTTTAAAATTTAATAATTATTGGACCAATAGAAATACTTTAATTTCTTTTTTTAATTAGTGCTGGGCGTCATGACCAAAAATCTGTACTGTATATCACAGTATTTTGCAAGAATCTGGCAGTTTCTAGGTATATCACTGTATTTGTTTTTATAATTTATTATTATTATTATTATTTTTTTGTATGGCTGGGCTTTTATATAGGTTTATGACTGTACTGTACTGTTAGGAGTGCCTATAATATAAATCACTAAGGCTTAAAATGAAGACTTCGATTATTATTGGGCTTACTTTGTCCCACAAACTTACACAATAAATGAAGAAATCAGACTTCATTAACAGAAAAAAAACTGCTTAATAATAATAGAAGCAATATACCTTAACAAAAAAGATACAACAACAACTTTAACACAGCTTCCCTTAAAAAAAAAAAAAAAACCCGAAATATTTTAAGTTATTTAGTTCCATAAACACTAAAAACTGACCTAAAATACTCTGTAAAATGTAAGTATTCAGAGATATTTATCAAATGTTCTATTGCACCAGCTAGACATACGTTTTTTATCAGTTTACAATATATTATTATTAAAGCATTAGAGAGGCATTAAAGTATTTAAGTAGCTGTTTATCAGTTTATCACAGTTCCATTGGTTCTCCAGTCAACCAATAAATTCAGTTTCAATGTGCTTTAATATTATCCTTCAAACTACAGTATTAATAAATTTGGAAGGGCTTTAGTTACTCATATTGCAAGGAGCAGCAGCAGAACAAGCTCCAGAAGTTCTGTTCTCATGTTTCTCAAGGCAGGACAGCGTGAGACTCCACCAGAGCTGAGCTACCATTACTCCAGTGTGTTAGCTTGTTATGCTAACTGGTTAGCATTAGCTAGCGAGCTCGGCTCCTCTGGTATAACAGATATACTGTTTCTTTGCAATAGAGGCGCAAAAAGACTCTATCACACCCTTATTTTGGTCTTGTTTGTGGTTTATATGTTTTTGTGTATATTTATTTTGTGTTTATATTATAAATATATCTGTGGTTCTTCATGAGGGTTCACGTTTTGCTCATGTGGAATTCTGTGCCTCATCCTTTCCTAGTTTGCTTTCCTAGTTCAGCTTTGTTTTTGTGTACTTTTTGTACCCTGCTGTTCTCTTCTCTTGGTCAGCTTTTGAGCTTTTGACCTTGGCCAGCTTTTTCTTTGTTTGATATTATTTCAAGATTTGTGCACAATAGCCCTGTTGTCCTGTGCCTTGGCCTGTAAACTGGCAGAGAACCTGCACAAATACAGAAAAAAGAATGCAGTGTACAGAGAGAAAGCACTGTCTGTATCTGTATCCATATCCATATTGAAAGTGGAGCATTAATAAGCCTTTGTGGTATTCTGTTAACAAAACGAAATTAATAAAAGCACTCATTTTAACCATGTTAACATATATATACACACTAAAAAACAGAGGTATAATAAGTACTTTCTTGTACTCAAAGGTAAACTTTTCATAATTGTAACCTCAAATGTATTATATTGATCTTTAGAGGGTCAGATATTTTCCCTATGACGTCTTTCCTAACAGCAGGAAGTACAAATTTGTACCATTTAACCAGGCAAAAGATACATTCAGTATTCTGTATCACTGCACTAATACACAAAATATATATCTAATTATACATTTTTTCATTTGAACGCCAGACAAATTTGGATCATTATGTTATTGATACATATTTAGTTGATGATAATGTTTATAATGTTTTTAATCTATACCGATACAAAAAACATGGGTACCAAAAAAAAAAAGACTTTCACTGAAAGGTACACTCTTGTACCTCAATATAAGGTCCAGCCCCAGCGACAAGCTATGTACTCTTTTAAGTACTTATGTTTCTTAGTGTGTATCTGTTACTAATATAAGTTTTTATTAGTTTTACTATTAATAGTATAAAGCCCAGAAGCTTGTGTGCTGTATTATAGCTATAATAATGGCTATAATCCAAGAATCCATAATTCTCATTTGAATAGCCCTATTGTTGAAATTAAGAGTTTACTTTTTGATTACCTTCAGCAGTCTGTGCTAAACAGTGCTTGTGAGAGGTTAATAGATAAGTCAGTAAGCAGCAAAAACCCTGGTTTTTAATCACAGTTTTCATGCATCTTGGCATGTTCTCCTCCACCAGTCTTGCACACTGCTTTTGGATAACTTTATGCCACTCCTGGTGCAAAAATACAAACAGTTCACCTTGGTTTGATGGCTTGTGATCATCATCTTGATTATATTCCAGAGGTTTTCAATTTGGTTATATCAAAGAAACTCCTTATAGTTAAGTGGTCTCTTCTTATTTTATTTTTTCACAGCTGTATGTGATCTACATGGCGTACAGATTGTCAGCTCATTCCTAAACTCATTCCTAACATTTATTTTTTTTTTCAGTTTATATATTTAATTATAGCAAATAATGTTAATGTAAAAAAACTATAAATAGTGCTGGGAACATCTGTGTTTCTTAACTGTACAACTGTAGTAGATGTAGTTGCTACTACAGAGAGAGAGAGAGATTGAGAGAGTCAGTGTTACAGTCGCTCTCCCCTCCCCTCTCCTGCCCTTTCCACTTGGCTGGGGCTCAAACAGGCAGTAGCCTGGTGCATCTGCTGCCCTCCTGGATGAGTGCCTGGTGGTTTTGCCCTCGCTGCCTGCTCCAACACCCCCGCCCCCTGTGCTGGTTCCTGCTGGGGGTCTGGAGGCGTGCCATGCTCTGCCTGCTCGTGTCTCTTGAGCCCAGCTCCGCTCGGTGCCTCAGCTCCTGGCCTGCCTGTGATCCTGCAGTCTGGATGATCATTAATGAAGCAGCTCGATGCTTGTTGGGCACCGCAGTCCAGCTGATCCACAATCCTGCCCGCTTCGCTCTGGACGCGACGCCTGCCTCTTGCTTCTGTCGGCCAGTCATGATATTAGCTTGGCTGCTGGTGCTGCTGTTTCCTGACTTTTCCATCCCTAGTGGTTTGCTCTGTCTAGCCAATTATTAGATCTGACCACTCGCTGATGGCTCTGTTTGCTCGCAGACGTTGCTGCCCAATTGGAGTCATTTTTCTCCCTGTGTTCAGTAGGGCTTTTTAATAGAGGTACTAGACAACATGCTAGACAACTATTTTTAGTTCAACTAGCCTTTGTGGGAATGCATGGATGGGCTCCTCTTTCTGGGGATTTATTTCACAAAAACGTACAGTTATTTTCTTTTCCACAGTGTTTTAAACACTGGTAAATGCATGCTGTCAAACATATATAATATTCTTATTCATGCAAGTAGACAATGGACATTGCATTGTGCAGCACACACACACACACACTCAAATCCAAAAGCTCCATCTCATGCATAAGCACACCTCAGTGTGTCTTTGTGATCAGATGGTTGGGCTATAACCGTGTCCTTCCTGAGGGACTTGTTTAATTGGTAGCAGGGCTTGGACCATCTGTGGTTGGAGAGGCTTTTGAATAAAAGATTGGAAAGGCGGGAGGCTAGAGGAGAGTGGGGTGGAGAGGGGGCCTTAAGGGCGAGGCGGGGCACAGAAAGAGGTGGAGGAGAAAGGGAGAATGACAGAAGGGTAGAGAGGACAGTAGAGAGATGGGGGAGGAAGTGGGTGCCAGGCCCTCAGGTGGAACCTGGGCGTGGTCCAATGTGGTAGTGTTATAACCTTTGCAACACTTTCAATGGACGGGACCATTGAACTGTTAATATTGACCAGTGTGATTTTTTTTTTTTTTTTTTTTTGGATCATATCTATATTTTGCAGTTGAATTCTATGCTTTAATAGTTTTTGTTTAATCGTACATTTAATTACTTAACCCTCCTGTTATGTTCCGGGTCAATTTGACCTGTTTTGAAGTTTGAAGATCTAGGAAGAATAGTTATTTTGCTTGCCTTAATTAATGTATTTAACATATAATATGAAAATGGTTCATCTCACCCCCTGCAAAAACTAAAACTAAAACAAAATTGCAATGTTATGTTTCAATGTTATGTAAAACTATTGCTTTATATGTTGTTGTTTTTTAAGTAATAATGTAGTGAAACATTAAAAACGTTTGAACATGTATTTTTTTATGAAAAACAAGTGAATTATCCTAATTGAACCATTACCTGTTAGAGGTAAGAAACACCATTGCACTAAATATTGCTAGAATAATTAGCAATTGAGATTTGGGTTTTAGACGTCTTTTGGATAATTAAACATGCACCGGGTCAACTGTGTATTTGTCCAATATTTTTGTTTCAGTTGTTCTCTTAGGAGAAATTGAGCTATTTTTATAAAAAGCGAGACTACATTAAAAGTTAAATATTTCCTCACATTTTTTCAACCTGGAACAGTAGAAGAATCATTTTTTTTACCATTGATGCTACATAGAACCATTAAAAGACCTACAAAACAGGTTCATAGAGAACATAAGGATCATTACCATGCATATAATTAGTCAAATGGGTATTTGAGTTGTTATAATTCCATATTAGGACCATTTTCTAAAGTGTTTTAGAAGGTTTTGTAGTGGTGTTTTCAGACCAGGACTGTTATAGCTAAAACTAAATAGAGATTTGTTGAAAAAACAATGAATATCTGCCATTAATCTGTCCGTTTCTACAGTATGAGAGGTCTGTGGTGCTTCCTTGTCCATTTATGAGCCTTTGTCGCCCATGGCCCTGTTGCCAGTTCAAAGATTTTCCTTTCTTGGACCACTTTTGGCTAAAATGCTCATGCTTGCCTTTTTCTCCTGCTTTCAACACATCACCTTTAAAAACTGACTGTTCATTTGCTGCCAAACATATTCCACCCCTTATCACTGTAGATGAAGATAACCAGCATTTTTTTCTGGTGTGTTCATAATTAATAATATCTTATAAGAATCTCTTCAAGCATGTACTGTGTATGTGTTAAAAAAAATATCCTTGAGGAACTTTGGGAGCTTCTTCGATTATGAACTATAATGTTCATTGAAGCAACTTAAGATTTCTAAAAAGATGTCCTCAGGGCACCTTAAGGGGTTCCTCGTGGTTTAAATCAAAGAACCTGTAAATGTTTATTGAAAAGTTTAATAGAGAAATTGCAGTATTTGCAGGAATGTAGACCTAATTTAAACAGGCTTAAACAGGTCAGCTCTTGTGTTTGTGTATTTGTAAATCCATACCCATAACACTGGAACACACTTAAGGACACTGAATATACCTTTGAAAAACCTTTGCTTTTACATAAAAATGAAGAGGCTCTTGTCTATCGCTCCTTGAATAAGATTGACTATGAGGTCAAGATAAGACCAAGACAGAGTGATGAAGTTGAAAGTGATGTTTTTGTAGTTTATGTAGTCTTAAAACCAGCCTTGACACCAAGTTTAACTTAAGTACTGCAACACATATTGTCACAAATAAAAAAAAAATTGAGTCATTGATTCTCTGATATAATCATACAACCAGTAGCTATCCCTTACTTTTAACTGCCACAGTTCTGCTGCTCTTCTCCTATTGTATCCAGTCATGAAACAAAACAAAAGAAAGTTTTGAATAGGGCATACAATAAGGAAGCCGATACTGTACACTATCTGCCAGCCAACAAAAGAGACACAAGCCAACATTCTCCAATAAACCCCAGGTAGTTACATAAAGTTGGGATTATTTGGATTTCTGCAGAAATGGTCATTAAATGTGTTCTGATCTTCATCTAAGTCACAACAATAGTCAAACACAAAACAATTATTTGTTTGCATGGTTTTATTTAATACAACATGTTAACATTTACAGTGAGGGTGGAAAAAGTATGTGAACATTTGCATTTAATAACTGGTTGATCCTCCTTTGGCAGCAAAAACCTCAACCAAACTTTTCCTGTAGTTGCAGATCAGACCTGCACAACAGTCAGGAGGAATTCTGGATTAGTCCTCTTCACAAAACAGTTTCAGTTCAGCTATAATATTCTTGGGATATCTGCTGTGAATCACTCTCTTGTGGTCATGCCACAGCATCTCAATTGAGTTAAGGTTAGGACTCTCCATAAGGCATATAGTCTTCTGTTGACACCATTCGGTTGTTCATGTTGTGTTCAATAAAACCATGCAAACATATAATTTTTATAATTTGTGTGGTTTTAGTTTAAGCAGACTGTGTTTGTCTATTGTTGTGACTTAGATAGAGGTCAGAACACATTTAATGACCAATTTATGCAGAAATCCAAGTAATCCCAAAGGGTTCACATACTGTTTCTTGCAACTGTATATATTCTAGACCTGCTTAAATCCTCAGACTGGTGAACAGCTGCTGTGCGCGTTAATGTTCATCAGATTCGTTTGACTTCAGAGAACCTGTTCTTCTTCTACTTCTTCTTATTTCTACCTTAAACACTTTGTATATTGCAAGGACAGTGCGCCTTTTGTTTGTTCGCTGGAGAGTGTTTTGCTCTCTGACCACCTCGTTTTAGAGGTGCATAAATTTGTGTTGGAAGTGGCAGGGGCGAGAAAACTCTGTGCTTCCCTCTAGTTAAAAGTGCTAAATTAAAACAAATTATAGGGAAGTGTATCAAAGAGCTGTCTGCTTGCCTTTTCTTGTTCTCATGCTAATGCAGTGTTGGGAGCAGGCAGCAGCTCTGTGGATCTGCGGCGCTAGCGGTGCTTGATTAGCCGCGAGTCTGTGAGCTGATTGCTTCTCCTCTGGATGAGGGGGGGTGGGGGTGTGGAGGAGAGTATGGTGCTGGGGTGTGGTGGTGGTGGTGGGGGGGGGGGGGGGTACTGGGTGTTTGTGAAGACTGGTAGTAATCACTTTTCTCTGTGTGTCTCCCTGCCTTTGCACATTTCTGCTGATCCAAGCACTACAGTGACAGGCTCGGCGGCAAGGGCCTCACGGCGCAGCTCGCTGATAAGACCCTCCGGGTCAGTGGAGTTAGAGGCACGTCTGGTGGAAATACGGGCAGATGCAGAGTGATGTGAACCGAGGGAGAAGTGAATTAGGACACAAATAAGGAAACGCCTGTGTGTTACTTTGTGTGTCTTTGTGAAACTGTTTTTTTTTTTTTTTTTTTTTTTTTTTTTTCCAATTACTTTGATAGGCTAACTCTTTCCCCTCCTCCTCTCATTTTCCTCCAGGTACTTTTCAGGTCATTTTACAATCTCACTGCTTGTTTGCTGTCTCGCTCTCCTCTTTTTTTTTTTCTACCCTTCACTGCCCCCCCACCCCCACCCATGCTTCCCTTCCCCCTCCCCCCAGCTCATTTTCCGTGCAGGCTCCTGTCTTTGTTGTGTCTGGTTCTGAGTGGGTGTGTCTCTCGCTCTTGTCTGCTTCAGAATTTAATGGGCCCTGAAAGGCGTGACGCTGCAACTTATGGTAATGAGAAATCCGTTAACGATCTCAGATGTATAATCTCAGTAAATTGTATTAGTGATATTTAGATTCCTATGGTCCATTTTAGGGCATTGTAACTGCTGAAAACTCTTCGATTACTCTGTGAGAAGGGAAAAGATTAGCCCGCAGACTATTGCCTGGCTATTGATTTGTTTTTGCTGCATTGGATCTCTTCTTTTGTTTTCATCCTGCCAAGTTGCCAAACTTTGCCCTATCTTTCACACCGATTTGGGAAATGGAGGCGAGGCTAATGAGCTCATCTCTTTAATCGGATTACAGGCCTCTTGTACCCCCAACATCCCATTACACTTTCTCTCTAATGACTGCTTGATTATCCCAATGATAAAAACCTGGTAATGCTCCTCTAATCCCAGCTCTGAGACCGAGCCTGGCCCAGACATGGGCAAACCGAATTCCACTGAGGGCCCTATGATGCTTTGATGCGGGGACAGAATCACGAAACTGCTTCAGAAAAATGCAATTCAGAAATAAAGACGAAATGTGTGGCATCATCTAATGTTGAACAGACTGACTTCGGCTACATTGGTTCCATCGAAAAAGGAGTTAATTGCAAAATACACCAAATTATTTTTTCCTTCCCTATTTACACGGCAAATTACCCAACCCTCTCATTAGGACTCCCTCTATCACTAGTGATGCCCCAACACCAGGAGGGTGAGGACTAGCACATGCCTCCTCTGACACATGTGAAATCAGCCACCGCCTCTTTTCGAACTCTTTCCGAGCTGAGTAGCATCACAGCACACTCAGATACATCAGCTCACAGATGCCTTGTGTTGATCAACATCACCCTTTGGTGTGGGGATCTACCCACTCAAAAAAAGAGCAAGGCCAATTGTGCTCTCTCAGGGCTCCAGCAGCCGATGGCAAGCTACATGAACAGGATTCGAACTGACGATCTCCTGATCATAGTGGCAGCGCTTAGTCCGATCGTTTTTAAGTTTTGCTAGTTTTTTCAACTTGCTGTAAACAAGACACAACAGGGCACTAACAGTGAACAGATTAAATACAAACCACACGTCGAGAGCAGTGTCAGATTAAGCTCAGTGCATCTGCCCTTACAAATAATAACATCTGAGGATGCAAGTCATGGGTTTGGGGAGAGATTTATGACTACGTATGTGTATAGAGTCAGACATTCAACAGCTTCTACAAATGAAGAAGACCTTCATATTCATTTTATTATGAAATGCTTGAAAGGTGGAGCTGTGCTGGCAGAAGGTAAAAGCAATTTATCAGGCCCTTTTTCCATGTGTTATTTGGAACACATAAATGCAGTTCTTAGAAGGATATATGACTTATGTTCAGTACAGACTTAACATACAAAAACCTTTTTTAAGGAAAATAAACTAGATTTCATCTAGTGTCATGGACGGACTCAGACCTGTTTTTTTTTTTTTTTTTTTTTTTTTTTTTTTTTTAGGTTGAATGGTTGTAAATGGATGCTTTGCTACTACCGTGGAGTTGTTTCTCCTGTGCGGTGCTTGTATGATGTGAGTGTGTCAGCGTCTCAGAGAGAAAGGCTGCTTGTTGCTCTATCCTGTGTGCTTCAGTGTAATCCTCACCCTTTCTCTTCCTCCTCTCCAGCAGGGAGTTGGATAGCTCTTCTGTGTTTTTACCACTGCATTAAATTCCTTCTGAAGGGCTCTTTGATACTCCAACAGCCTTTCTTTTTTTTTTTTTTTTTTTTTCTGCACAACACAAGCTTGATGTCGACACATCTTCAGCGGGTTCCAACCAGGTTGGTCGTATGTATTACACCCACCGCTCGTGCATAAAAACCCCCTTAAATCTCATTCTTCCCTCATATCGCTCGTTTGTCCTCCGTCTCTGTCGCTCCCTGTTTTCGTCTCTGTGGATAAACAATGTCATTATAAATCTCTTGCTGGTATGGGAGGAATCTGCACTGATGGAACAGCGTCTTGCCTTAAATTGCTCTTTGTGTAGCGCTCAGACTCTGGCTCTCTCTTTCTGACACAGATAAAGCTCGTTTCACGTATTCTTTTCCCCTCTGTCTCTCTCTGCCAACATCATTTCACATGAACCCTCGATGAACGTTATTCCTATTTTCATACTACAACTGGTTAAACCCTCATCATTCACCTCCTACTATAACCCACTTTCGAGCTCATTTCCTTCTCCCCTTCCCGCTTCTTTTCCTCTCCCAGCTTTGCTCATGTGTTCCTACCAATTTGTGCATTTCTTCTTCATATTAAATTGGTCTCTAGCTCTTTTTGGTTTCGAATAATTTTACAAGACAGTTGTCTCCGATACATTTTTTTCCTGTTTTCTAAATGATTTCAATCAACACTTTCACATACATTGTCCCGTCAGTGGGATTTGAATGTTCTGCTTCTGAAGTGATGAAATAATCAGCTTTAATTCAGCTGATTTTATAAATCTGCCTACTGATTTGGGTAAGGACTTTCTCTGGGAGGAACAAGACATGTAGCCAGAACGTGTGTATGAAGGGTTATGTAATGTGTGTGTGTTGGACAGTTCCAGGGGTCTGGAGTTGTGGTTGTCCTACAGCTACGTAAATACTAAATTTGCCTCATAGGTGTATGTATTTGAGTGTCTGTTCCTATGCGATTGACTGGCCCCTTATCCACAGGCTAAATTTGCCTTTTCAATCAATAAGAACCTTATATATACAGCTCTGGAAAAAAACAAGAAGCCACTTCAGTTTCTGAATCGGTTTCTCTGATTTTGCTATTTATAGGTATATGTTTGAATAAAATGAACACTGTTGTTTTATTCTAAAAACTACAGACAAAATTTCTTACAAATTCCAAATAAAAATATTGTCATTTAGAGCATTTATTTGCAGAAAATGAGAAATGGCTGAAATTACAAAAAAGATGCAGAGCTTCCAGACCTCAAATAATGCAAAGAAAACAAGTTCATATTCATAAAGTTTTAAGAACAACCCTGGTTTTTAATCACAGTTTTTTATGCATCTTGGCATGTTCTCCTCCACCAGTCTTACACACAGCTTTTGGATTTTGACGGTTTGACGGCTTGTGCTCATCCATCTTCCTCTTGATTATATTCCAGAGATTTTCTATTTGGTAAAATCAAAGAAACCTTTTTAAATGGTCTCTTATTTTTTTCCAGAGCTGTAACTGTATATGTATATATATATATATATATATATATATATATATATATATATATATATATATATATATATATATATAACCTTATAAGTAGGTTTAATCCCTGTCTGTGGAAACCTAACCCATGACTGTGTTTACACCTGGTCATTTAATTTGTGTTGAGAATCAGGATTATATATGGATAAATTCAAGCCTCAAAACTAAGCAGGTGCATTTCCAACAGATACAAATTTGATCGCTCAAACCACTGTAGAAGGTGGTCTGAGATGCATTTGACACACATTATCACAGTGTAGCATCAACCCATCTATCTCTCCAACAGTTTTCTTTAGTTCAGTTTGTTGTGAAAGGTGTGAACACACCACCTGTACTAAGGGCTGCATCAAACGGATGAGAAACAGACCACAAAAACAAGTCACAGGAATGGACCAAAAACCTAAACCCTGTTTACCCCTTGTTATGTCATGTGAGTAGTGTCTGAATTGCATCCGTGCATCTGATGAATTGCATCAGATTTCAGCCACATGCATTAAAACTTGATAATCATATGCATCTCAGTTTAGATGGACTGATATCAGATTGTTTGGGACAGATTATGCAGAGCGGACAGCTGAAGCCTTAAGTTTCTTTAAGTTTGAGGAAATGCTCGATGGCATGTAAGATTGCAAAATTTGAGGCAGCAAAAATCTTCAGTGTGAGTTTGCTGCATAATGAGTGGATTTGCATATTCTGTCCCACACAGCAGTCAAATTTCACTCTTACTGACTGGGGTTGCATTTGCATGTGTTCAAAATCTAATGAGAACACAATCCAGAGACTGGATTCTCAGAATCTGAGAACAGAATCGGGAAGTGACCAGGTGTAAACAGGGTCAATGTTCGTTTCTTTTTGAAAACAGGCATGAAATTCAACCCAGTAATGTGCAGTCCAAAAGTCCCACCAGCAAGAGGCAGGGCTCAGTTGTTTGGTGTGGGCCTCAGTACAGGTGGTGTGTTCTAGAGTTTAGATTCTCTGCCCGAACCCGACCAGACCTGACCTGAGGCCCGACCCGACTCTGGTCAGGTCAGAGCGAGATTTTCCACCACTTTCCTCGGGCCCGTGATGTGATGTATTTGTCTGTTTTATAATTCTATATAGGGCTGCATAATATATAGTTTAAGCATCAACATTACGATGTGCACATGCGCAATAGTCAAATTGCAGGATGTGCAATGTCACTTAAGGCAATTAAATCAAACAAGCCATGTTGCAATGTTTCGATTCCTGACACAAGAAGTCGATACACAGTGTTGTCTCTGTGTCTGTGTGAGTGACAGGCTGCTGCTGCCTGAGAAGCGCGAAGGGGAGGGGGAGCGCAAGAAGGGGGCAGGAGTAAACACGAGGTTAACTGCATGGCCTCTTTCCCACGGTTGGGCACGTGCTTGGAAACGCATGTGTTGAAACGTCTAGCACAGTTTTGCACAAATATTTCCAATAACAGCTGAATTCACGCTTTTAATCCTAGAAAAACGCTTTTATTTACCTTTTTAAAAGCCATTTAAATGCCTGGTTAAAGGGAAAATTTGCATTTTTTTTCCAATATCGTGCAGACCTAATGCTATATTTATTTTATATAAAGCCATGGCATGATAATCAAAATATAGCTAAGTAACAAATCAAACTGTTTTTTTTTTTTTTTTAATAAAAGTACAAGTTAGAATGTTATCACACAGCTCTGGGGTGCACACGTGAGCTCCTCCACTTGTCTGCTTTTGACTTTCAGTGCTGTATGCAGCTGTTTTTAAAATGATATTTTTCTTAAATTAGAAGTCTATGCTTCTTCAGTGTTGCAATTTTAGTTAACATCATTCTAAACAGATTTCGCTCATTCAAACAGCCCAAAAATGTTTTTTAGGAAGGTCATTTTTTCAAAATGTTCTACTTACTAAAAAAAATGTCTGGTTTAAACCTGGCTCAGGCATATAATAACGGTTTATGGCGCGAGCTGGACGGATATTTTTTCCCGATCTAACCTGTCGGAATGAATCTGAACCATTTTTAAAACATTTTGACTGGTCAGCAGCAGTCAATGTAGGTGTGAAAACAACCTTAGTTACATAATAATAATGAAAGAAGAACAGATCAGGAAGTTTTGTTGCTCCACTACTTGTATATAAGAAAAATCGATCTGAGCGCATCCCGACTGAACAGCGGTTCTCTTTCTCAAAGCCATTCGCTCCAGGCACTCTGCCCATTGTTCTGAAACTGCAGACTGACTTCCGTGACTCTGACAAAGACTCTGACAGACAAACCGTCACAGATTAGAGCAATTTGTTCTGGTGATGTAGATGGACTGAACAGATTTGTTAGCTGAAATTGCTTCGCTGACGAAAACAAGCTTCAGAGCTTGACTGTGCTCTATTCAGAATGTCATGAAAAGCCCAAACAATAAGCTCTTTGTGCAGAGAGATAGCGCAGAATCATACTGCAGGCATGGACTCAATCAGGCCTTTCTCAGGCTTTTGACTTCTCTGAGTCAATACTGGGCATCACATATGTCAGGGTCATTAAGCAGTTGACGAAATCTGACTGAATGAGCTCCTTGTGAAGTTTACAGTAATGCAGCACTGCTGTTTTACAGTAATGCCATCCCAACAGCATGCTATTTGATAAGCACACAAACACACACACACACACACACAAACAGCTGTTTTTTTGCTGTTTCTGCTGAAAGCAGTGGAAGCCACTGTGGTGGCGGCTGTTGTCTAAAATCAGACGGGGAACTCCTCTTCCTCACTCTGTTCCCTGCTGCTTGTGTGTGGCAGTGACAGAGAGAAGATCCAGCAGTGCTGCATTGTGATGGTGGCTGCAGCGTGGAAGCGAGGTCAGTAATGCTGCGAGACCCCCCGAGTCACTGAGGATAATTATGCCCCCCTCTCTATGATTCAGACCTTTTTTCTTTAGTCTTTTTTTTTTTTTTTTTTTGCTTTGCCATTCAGAGCAGAGCAGCTGCCTGCCTAAGTTCAATGGCAGTGTTGGGGTGAGGGGGGTGTGGTTGCTGAGAATTTTACTTGTGTGTGTTTGTGTGTGTATTTTCTCAACAGCACAAAGTAGCTTTAATCTTTAATATTTTGACAAAGCAAATATCCACATTTTTCTTTCCCCAGAATGAAAGTATTTTATCAGGCATGCTGGTGTAGCACTGAAGCTAGGTTGCTAACAAGCTTTGGTGAATTATGAGTAGGGTTGCAACGGTATGATAACCGTCTCAGAAAATACCGCGGTATCACGGTATCACAGTTTGTTACATATATTATTAAACTGACCTTAAAGAAATTACAACAAAGGTTTTTTTGTTCAATTAACTATTTATTGTAGAAACCTGGAACAACTATAATTTTAATGTCTCCTAAAAAAAATAAGCTGTACACCATCAGGTGAAGGAAACCAGGTTTTTCCACTACTCTTAAGGGCATTAAGAGTGTATATAAAAAATATCTATATAAATACATATAATATATACACACATACACACACACGTTACACACATTACATGTCCTCTAAGAAGTAAAGATCCTGTATTTAAAATATTCAGTAATAAAATATTCAATATACTGCAGAAAGAGGGGATTTATTTCTGACATGATCCTCACAATAGAGATTTCTATTTTAAGGCTTTCACACAGAGTCTGGTTTTAACATATGAAAAACAGGCACGTCAGAAATTGAAAATGAACGCATGTAAATGAATGGCGTCTTTCACATCCAGTCCGGCCAGGACCTTTACACGGACACGTGAATCCGTCGTAGCACGCACTTCACGCCTGTACCTGCGTGCCCAATTTTCGGATAACTCGCATGGGTTGTGCACGACTACAAAGAGGTTTTATTTAGGTTCAGATTAAAATTATAAACTAAACACATACTTTGCGCTGCACAGCGGGGTGGTGTTCTTGGAGATGGGAGAACAGGTTTGACGTATGTCCACCTTTAGCTGTGACTTCACGGCCACATTGATTACAAATCAGATAACCATCCTCGGGTGCGGTTTTTTTAGGCGGACGGAGATTTGTTTAGTCTGATGCACTTTCTGCCGTTCTCACCGCTGTGTGCTGAGGAGCTGAAGCGGAGCAGAGTTGCGCATGCGCGGGTGAGTTTCTCCGCTGGCATGCGTTTTACCGGTAATAAGCAAACACACACGGTATGATAACCGTGCATTTTAATACTGTGGTATACCGTGAAACCGGTTACCGCTGCAACCCTAATTATGAGTATTAGAGGAAGGCCTTTAGTTAAAGATCTAAAATGAATAAAAAAATGATCGTTTTTATCTTACAACCTTTCAGTCTTTCAACACGTATTGGCTTAGTTTACCTTGTATGTATCAGTTTTAATCAGTAATTTGTTCAGTAAAAACTCCTAGTACAGAGCTGCTGTTGTTATTTCCAATTTTCAACTTCTAGCTGAATTATCCAGGCTAGACAGGCTGGCGATCTATGACATATCTATCATATCTATGACACGGTCTATGACATATTTAGTACCTTCAGAGAGCCCAGAGAAAGATGTTCTCCATAAAATTGATCTCAGCCATTGGAAAGCTGAGCTGAACTAACTCAAATCTTTTTCTTTTCTTTTTTTTTTGCCTTAATGCGACACAGACCTGATGATCATTTTTTTTTATTTGACAAAAACATATTTTCCAAATTGGCATATTTCCAAGCTGCGATAACGCTCAGTGGACGTTTGAACAGCACAAAAACATAACAATGAGCACATATGTGCTATTTTAGACACATATCTGTTCACATTACAATCAGATACAGGCCACTTACGTTTAGAACTGTGAACGGTCAAAGACGTTCAAACATATTGTTTAAGACAATTCTACTAAATATAAATGAACTGAGATTACTGATGTGTAGCATGTTCTGCCCGAGCCCATAAACTGTCACTAAGAGCCAGAGCCCGATATAAACCCAAACTTTTTTTTTTTTGTAAGTAAAGCATTAAAACTGAGATTTAAAGAAAAATTGGGGCTCTTTGATTGAGCGAAAACTGTTCGGAAGGATGTTTATTAACATTGCAACACCGAAGAAGCATAAACCTATTATTTAGGAACAATGTTTATTAAGAACAGCTACACACACTAACTTATACAAATCTAACTTTAAAAAACTGTTTGATTTGTTAACTATATTGTGATTCACACCTTAGCTTTATATAAACTAAATATAGCATTAAAAAACAGACGCCTACATCACAGACCGTTTTCTTGAGTCCGACCCGGAAAGAGGAAAGTGGGACCGACCCAGGTTCAGGCAGAGAATCTAAGCTCTACCTGCTCGTGTTCTTCCTGACACTGGTGTAATTTAGAAGAATTGACAAAAACATAACCTTATTTTGAAGCCTGTGCTCAGTGGTTAATTAAATAATATCATGTCATGCATTAGAAAATAATATATAAAACAAACCTTGGGTTCCGTACATGTTTTTCCCTCACGGACTACCTTTTACCTTTGTGGTGACGGCAAATATGTATAAATTTGCTTTCTATTCATATACCCACTGAGTCGTTTAATGGCAAACCTGCAAGCACAGTGGTCACAGCTATTGTCCTGCTGTGATAAAATGCAGAAAGCTCATTATTACATGGTTCTAGCGCTGGGGTGCTGCCCATATTGTATTGTAGTGTTTGTTTCTCTTTTTTGTATCCCATGTAACATAGCCAAATTGCCACCACTGTTGCATACACAGCTAGAGTAATGTCGCATCGCTGCTGCGGTTAAGCACTGTTGCTGTGGCATCTGGGTTAGTTTGATCTTGGCTTAAAAAAAAAAAAAAAAAAAAAAAAAAGCCTCATGACTTGCCTTGATCTTGGACTCTCGGATCGTGTGCTATGCCACCGCGTGCGTTGTTAATTTTCTTGACGCATCAATTCTGTCACAAATCCTGTTGCACTGGCGTATTGTAAGTCTAAGCCTGCTCTGACATCTCAAACAAATGTCTTAAATCTTTTTAAATTTGGTGCCTCCGCCTGATGCTTTTTTTGGCTACGCTTCAGTGAGCCTGGGAAGCCGTTAAATGGTTTTGAGCTGCCTGTGGCCTCAGTGTGTGTTTGTCTTTTATATTAGTGCAGCTCCGTGTGTTCTGCGGCGAACATAGGGCTCCCAGTTTAATAAAGAACAGACATATCTCGGAGCTCGGCATAAAAAAAAAAAAAGCATCAGAAGTAGTCGAGTTGCTATGGACACCCTCTTCTGGCGGTCTCCGTGTCGGAGGTGATGTGTGCCGCACATTGCGAATCTAATTAGCATGCCATTAGCCAAAGAAGCAAAGAAGCAGCGTGGCGGATGAAAACGGGCGGCGGTGGACGAAGCTAACCCCTCAACCCCGTTCTGCGTCCACCAAAGGGTTGATCACCCCGCCGCCTCACGCAGCTCGGCTCAGCTTCCCCAAGAGCCTCTGCGTTAAAGCCCCTGGAGGCCTGCGCTACCCAGCAACCCTCCACCTCTAAACTTGGAAACCAATCAGGCCACAGCCTGCCCTGCTGCCCTCCCGCTCTCACTCACAACCCTGATCCCCTCAGAGACCACCAATAAGCTCTCCAACTCACCGCCTCTCTTGCTCAGCATCTGTGTAGCTATGGATGCTTCACAGAGGGAGGTAACCAACGAGGCAACCAGACAGACCGCCAGTTAAAGAGTCCACTGGGTCCACTGTTTACACCCATTTTTTGTTTTTTTTACATTGTTGTTACACTGTAAAAAAACAACCTATAGAATTTACTCAATAAATGTGTTTGGGTTTGTTTGGGTAGATTTTAACCCATATATTGAGTAAAGATTACCTAAATGTATCAGTTGTGATAAACTTAAAGAAATAAGCTAAATTTTATCCAACATTTCTCAATACTATTTTCCTAAAAAAAAAAAAAAAAAAAAAAAAAAATGAAATTACATTAACATGATTGTTGCTTCTTTATCTAATTCATATTAATTAGTTAAATATTATATAGTATATTTCAATATGACTAGCTAACCACTACTTATTCAAACCATTTAAATTTACGGTACCGCTTTAAAATAAGACTACCTTTGTGAAGGGTTTATAAATGGTTTATAATTAGTTTATTAATGGTTACTAATTAGGTTGTAAATGCCTTAGAAATCGTTAATAATTAGTTGTAACACATACGGAGAAAAAGCAACAATGACCTGCTGTTTGCCAAATAGTGAACCCACAGGCATCTGTATTGTTGCTTTTTCTACGTATGTGTTATAACTGATTATTAATGATTTTTAAGGCATTTAAATTTACCTAATTAGTAACCATTAATAAACTAATTGTAAACCATTTATAAACCCTTTACAAAGGTAGTCTTATTTTAAAGTGGTACCAAATTTACTTTAAAAGAAATGTCAGGGACTGAGAACCACAGCTACAAAACCTCTGCAAACTTAACTTACTTACAAGTTCCAGTTATTTAACTTGGCTAACACTATATCAGTGACATTTATCCCGTTATACTCACTAAAACATGCACCTAATGCACATAATCTTCCTGTAGCCACAGTGTTTTATAATCGACAATAGAACTCGCCTCAAACACAAACATTCAGTCAAGAGCCTGAAACTATGTTCAACAGTGAAAGCACTAGCTAGTTAGCTAATTAGCGTTAGCTATATGCAAACCATGCCCATGTAGATATTTCCAAAATAAAACATGTAGTGTGCTAACTAGCTTGTTTGAGGTAACCAACATTTTTTATCATTAACCTGCACACTTGCTAGACAGCATTACATTTTATTATTAATTCTCAATAGCGCTAGCCTAGCTACTTAGCTAACGAACCTAGCTAGGGTTAGCTAACTTTGCACAGAAGGCTTAGCAGTGGCTACATGTGTAAATAATTAGCCTGCTATTGGAGCTGACCTGTGCCAGAAGTGGTAAATCCTCATTATACAGGAGCACACAGACTACAAATCTTGATATAGAATTTAGAATACTTACATAAATCAATTTTGAAACAGCAGCTTGACAACAAGTGCGCGGGGATCCAATAGTTTTTAAGTATATGTTACTATATATTTTAAGTTGCGTTTTTTTACTGTTAACAAATGAGTAATGTAGGTAGAATTTACTCATTATACTTTACTTAACTTGCTGTCTAATACATTTAAGTATTTTTAAATTCATTTAAACCAGGGGTGTCCAAACTTTTTTGTTGGGGGCCAGATGGAGAAATATATTTGAAGTCACGAGTCACAGACTCTGTAATAAAACAAATAATGAAATATAGCACTTTAAATAATACATTTTCCTGATTACTTTCATTTACACATCATTTTACTTGACTAACTTTCTTTATCTTTGACAGTGTTGTGTAAACTAAGCTTTTTCAAATTGATGTTTCATTTCATGATGTCTCTTAATATTAAACTCCTTAATTACGGCAACTTTTAGACTCTTTGGCCCGTTTTTCTGCGCTAGAAATGCGCACTCTCTCCGCTTTTACACTCTTTGGCGCGTTTCTGACACCTAGTGTTCTCACATTATAAAAACCTGCTTAACAGCGGGCCAACTTTCATTCTATTTCTAAAATAACTCGCGGGCCGCTCCAAAAAAGGAAACGGGCCGCAAATGGCCTGCGGGCCGTAGGTTGGACACCCCTGATTTAAACAATGTGCGTGGGTTATTCTGTATATAGCACTCTCCAAAATCATTTTTTACAGTGTAACAATGATGCGTTTCATCTGCGCTCATTACCCAAACGCTAGTTTGGAAAAAGGCCGCAAGTTCATGCTGTGTAAGCAATTATAACCTGTACGTGTACACAGCTTCAGATGTTGAGATGTTTTCAGTATGTGTTGCTCAAGATGCTGCTTGAATAAGAGATGAGCACTTAAGCATGTGCTACTGGAAAAGCATGCAATAAAAATGTGCTCACAAGTTTAATAATAATTAATCTTTGTGCTGTTTTTTGATCAAATACTTCACGACTTTGATTTTCCTGCTGAAGAGGCTTTTTTTTGCGCTTGTTGATGTTTCTCCGAGGCTGCGTGATCTCTTTGAAGTTTCATATCTTATCAGTGAGGTATCTTACGTCAATTCAAGTAGGGGATGCGCCAGTATGGGATTTTTGTGTTGATATTCTTTCAGGTAACATCAGGTCACTGATAAAATAGTAAAAAGGCTTTCTTTCAGATAACTAACTCTTCATCACTATTTATGTGTCTTTGTTGCCTTATGTTCTATGTGAGAGCTACACTAAATGGACAAAAGTGTTGGGACATTGGCTGGAGCACCATCATTCCAAAGAATACAGCTTCACTGCTCTCCAACGCCCACCTGGCATTGGGCATGGTTACTATAGTTTCGTGATTGTCCAACTGGAAAGTTTACTCAACAGAAGAGCTGTCCACAAATACGAGGACTTCCACACTTCCCCTTAACGTTTCTCAACAATCTAACATTTCTTACCAGGCTGAAGTGACTCAAATCAGATTTTTTGCTCAATGTGGCTCAGATCTGATTTTTTCACGGCTGTGTGAACATGCCAAATTCCCTTTTTTTTAATCAGATTTTTATCATTTTCATATGTGGTCCTAAATCGCATACTTATCTGATCCATGGACATGTGGCATGAATGTGAATGGTCCAATTCATGCGTCTTTTTGCTTTTACGCATGCGCTACGTGCTTCTCTCTCGTACCTACACATCTCTTGGTGCAGCTGTGCAGCTATAGCTGCAAAAAACAGCAAAAGCAAACCACCTGGCCTTTTTTTTTTCACCTCTTCAACCTGAGCATGTACTTCAGACCAGCTGTTTACTCTCCACTCCAGCAAAAGATGCTCAACATGCTAACATGCTATTTAACCTTTATAAAGCTACGAGTCGTCTCTCAAATACGATGTTTTTTGTTGATGGTGAAGAAGGTGACGTTTATACATTGATACGTTTCTGGTACAGATTCGTCACTTATACTTGTGAATGTGAACAGTCAAGATTCGCCAAATCCGATCTGAGTCAATGTGATTTGTAATTTGAACTTCTTAGAGACATTGGAAGCTGAAAGCACTTTTCTTTCTTTATATAGAGGCTTCCCTTGCAGGCATCAATTAGCGTCATGTACAGTACATATCTTCCACCAGCTGCAGAGAGGAGCACATGGTTGTTGAGTGGTGCTATAACACAAGGTTTGAAAAGTAGTTTAGTTTAGATAGTTTATTATACTCTGGAGCTGATGGATACAGCGTCATTTGTTATGGCTGTGTACAGAAATTGTGCTTATACAGAAATGTCATTTCCACACCTGTCTGCATCGCCTGCCAACGGATGCCTGCGTGCGTGCAGGCGTGCGGAAGTGTAAGACGAGCGCTAGCTCTGTTCAGTGACTGGAGACAGATGGTTGTAGATTGCTGCATGGCATGGCAGCCCCCAGCTTCAGGCTGAGTCCAGGCTGGTTGGACCCCCTGCACGCTTGCCCTGTCTCCGGGGACAACCAGCCTCATCTGAACCTGGTGCTGTCAGCCCATCTCCGTCTGCAGCCGGCCATAATGAGCATCCACATCTGCAGGGTTCCCGCTCTCTGCATGCTCACGTACTGTATACATCCATGTCGGAGAATAGTGATGAAGTGAAAACTGTCCAGAGCTCTGGCTGTCCATTTCTGGGCCTCCTGGGAACATCCGATAGCTTGATGCGGTCTGTCTGAAAGCCATGCTCATGGAGTTTCACTGTAGGAAATTGCCACCCTTGACTAGAACATAGATTGGATTAGGGGCACTCTAAAATTATGTAATTTTTTAACGCTAGGGTTTTTGCGTTAATGGTTTAAATGCAGATCAGTATATGATTCAAGGACATGGGTCACAAAAACATAAATAATACATTAATGTTTATCTTTTGTTGAAAATTCAGCCTCATATTCATTGTTTTAGGAGAGGCTAGGGAGTAAACTGGCACTCTTTCTGTACACTGCAGTAACTTAAATGAGTACATTTCTGAGGTAAAGTAAAGACTAAAAATAGTGTTCCCGCAGTTGAGTCCAGGAATATAGGCCAGCCTTGTTAAGGCACTCTAAATAAAGTAGTCTACAGTAAGTGGACTGAATCTGTATAGATGTGCTCTGTGTAGATTAACACACAATTTTAGCTCAATATCTTCTTCAAGTCTATAATTCAGGGCGTTTTCACACCTATAGTTGGTTTCTATGGTCCGGACTAGTTGATGAGTTCCTTTATTTGGTGCGTTTTCTCCCTCTGTTTGGTTTGGTTTCACACATGCACAAACCTAAACACAGAAAAAAGTGCACAAATAAACCTTGATTGGTCAGAGCTGTCTGGCGTGGGAGTAAATATAAATATACAAGAAAATATATAGTGAGAACATTTTGTATTCCAGCTCGTATATATGTGCTTTAATATTGAGAGCTGAAACACTGCACTTTTCAACACAGCGTTTGGACGTGCAGTGCAAATGTACACGTAACAAAACAGAGTTGCGCAGCTGGCTAATGCTAATGCTGCTCCAGCAGTGTTAGACTGGGTTAGCAGCAGTGCTAGCTGGGATTAGCAGCAGGCTACAGGCTGATAATACTCTACTTTTGAACAGTGAAAAAGCTATCGCTTAGTGCGTTAGTGGCTAATGCTAATGCTGCTCCAGCAGTGCTGGCCGGGGATAGCAGCAGGCTACAGGCTGGTAATACTCCACTTTTGAACAGCGAAAGAGCTATCGCTTAATGTCGTTAGTGGCTAATGCTAATGCTTCTCCAGCAGTGCTAGCTGGGGATAGCAGCAGGCTACAGGCTGATAATACTCTACTTTTAAACAGCGAAAGAGCTATCGCTTAGTGCTGTTAGTGGCTAATGCTAATGTTGCTCCAGCAGTGCTAGTTGGGGATAGCAGCAGGCTACAGGCTGATCATACTCTACTTTTGAACAGTGAAAAAGCTATCGTTTAGTGCCGTAAGTGGCTAATGCTGCTCCAGCAGTGCTAACTGGGATTAGCAGCAGGCTACAGGCTGATAATACTCCACTTCTGAACAGCGAAAGAGCTAGCACCTAGTGCAGTTTGCGGCTAATGCTAGTACTGCTCCAGTCTTGGTGCTGGAGAACTAAACTGAAACTCCTGTAGAGCGCTGTAGTGGAGGGGCTTCACACATGCAAAAAAAAACCTAAACACACCAAAATGTGCACCAAATAAACCTTGCGAGCATGCTGTGTCCTCTGATTGGCCAGAGCTGTCTGGCATGGGAGTAAACATAAATATAAAGAAAAGTAAATATAGTGAGAAAACTCTGTATTCCAGCTTGTATAAATGTGCCTTAACACTGAGAGCTGAAACGCAGCACTAAAGGTCTGAAGGTCCAAATGAACTAGAGTCAGTGCTGGTGTGAAAATTCCCCTAGAAAGCCTGTGCATTACTGTTTAAACTGATTTAGGGATCTGTTAGGGCAAAACGGTATCTGTAAATCCAATTAATCCACTTGATACAGCTGTCTAAAGCCAATTTGTTGCATTAAAAATGTAATTAAATTGATTAATGTGAGTTTTAAATCTGGCTAGTTTAGCTAAATACTATCTCTAAAATCAGTGTGGAATAAGGATTCTTTTTAATGTTGGTGCCAAAAAGACCCACAGAGACACCCCAGAGAATGTTTTCGGCTCAAAGTGAGGGGTCTAAACTATTACCATATTACTATTAAAACTATTAAATAACCACATTAAAACCACACTAACTTATCGCATTGGGTAGGGATGGGCTGATTATTTGATAATAAAGTGCAACATTACAGTACCTGAATTCACATTTGATCTTTTTAATTTCAGTTTATTTGTCAAGTCCAAGGACTTATTAAGACTGTTAAGACTTTTTATCACTTCTGTATATTCATGTACTGAATATGTTAAAACATATTGTGTAATCATGTGACTTTGCTCTGTCCAATCAAGCACTTGAGGGAAACTCCATAACTTGCTGTGTTCATTGTTCATCAAAATAATCGAAGTAAACTGTTCAATTAATTGTGATACTGATTTAAGGTCATATTGTCCAGCACTATTTGTGCCACGTTTTTTTTTATATTTTAATTTATTGATATGAAGGGGTTAAAAAAAAAAACTTTCAAACTAACAAAAAAAAAAAGTATCTGGTCATTTTATCGTAAAAGATAATTTCAAGTACTCATTGTGCCACATATGATTAAATATGCTCTATATTAGAGATGAACTGTTAGAGAGATAGTGTTTTTGGGGTTGATACTGCTTATCGATATTCTTTCAGCTTGATTTGCCAGTCGCCAATGCTGATTGAGGGCAAGTCTGGTTGCCACATTAAGCTTTTTAACCAAACTTGCTCCCATGCATCATCGTGGAAGGCTTCTGTAATGCTGAAACACTTTCCATTGCCTCTACAGACTTGAATGCACTTCTCAGTCATGTGTCTCAGCACATGATTGTTAGATCAGCCTCACCTGTGTTCTGATTAATTTCGAGTGTTTTTCTGTGTATATATACACCAGTCTGTTTGTCCAGCTTGTTGCGAAGTATTGCCTGCATACTGAGCGTTATTTCTTTGGTTTTTTTTGTTTTTCTCTTTCTGTGTATGACTTATTTTTTTTGCTTTTGTCTCAGATTTTGTCTTGCCCTTTTGGTTAGTTCTCTTGGATGTTTTTTGATCTGGTTTTGACCTTTCTTTCTCGTTTGTTGGTTATCCCTTTTGGACTGTGATTTGGCTCTAAAGTTCTTTTTTTTCATTCTTGTTTATGGTTCGCACTGTTGCTTGTACTCAGATCAAGTTTGTTGGCTTAGCTCTGATTATTAAAGCTACTCCTAAATTTACACAGTACAGAGAGTCACAAATGCTTTGTACTGTGTCTTTCAAGATTATGTATTCTTAACATTTTGGAATCAACAACTCATACAAAAAAAACGCTGTGGAACTCCAAGCACTAACATCAAGTCTGTGAGTCTCTGAATTCAGAGTTCTTGAATGGTGTTTAATATCACCAATAGAGACCACTGTGTAGACCTGTACAGTGTTAACATAGAGCTGTCATTCTATAGCTGTGACTGAGGCTATATATAGAGCTAAGAGTTAGCATTAGACAACAATGGCTCAGTGGAGTCGTCAGTTGTCAGTCAGTCAACTGCACTAAAAGAATTTGACACAACACAAATCAGTCCAGCCCCCTTGACGGTGTGCACTGTGCAGTGTTGTCCATTACCTTGAATGAGTGTGCCACCCTCAGTATAGCCTTTCAAGCTTATTTTGAACTGCCTGTGGTGGAAAAAAAAAAACTTGCAAAAAAAAAAACACAGGCTCTTAGTGGAGCCAAACTTCTGGATAGATAGCTTACCAAGAAATATACAATAAAGAAAATGTAAAATTAGGTCTTGAATAGCTTTCATGCATCGCTGTGTGCTTGGTTTTTTTTTTTTTTTTTTTTCCCTCCCTGAACAACATTCAGGATATTCCGAAAATGTAGGAGCTTTCAATTTTAAATGTGAATCCGAATGGAGAAATGAGAAAGGAAATGGTGGCTTCTCACTGTGACCACTGTGCCTGAAAGGGCTTATGCTAAATTCTGGCTTTGAGCATAAACCGTCCGTGGAGCCATCAAGAGAATACTCACTCATTCCCTCGCTTGCTGGCTCGCTCACTCACTCTGTCTCACTGTTTGTCTCTTTATGTGTCTGCCTGTCATTCATTGGCTCGCTCTATCTGTTTCTCTCTCTCTCTCTGTCTGTCTTTTCCTCTGTCTTACTTGATTTAATAAGTTGTTATTGCTATAGGGGGTTGGCGTTGTTAGTGTGGAGTGCTGCTGTTGTAATGGCTGTTGCTGTGTGTGAGTGTGTGTATGTGTGTGTGTGTGTGTGTTGGTGTTTTTTGTCAGTGTGCCTTATGTTTCTATGTTTACAGTTATGTGTAGGGCGGTTTGTGGGTTTCCTCCGGGGGGCTTATGTGGGGTGTTTTTCTATGCTGTTAATAATGGGCTGAGGTTTGTTCCTGTTTAAAGGCTTGTAGCTTTAATACGAAGCTGTGTCCCAGTTAGCGGTATGATTTGTGGGTTTTGTGAGAGTGTAATAAGTCTTGTTTTCAGTAATCGTGGGCAGTCATGCTTCTGTAACGCTCTTTTAAAATCTTGGTATTCCCTACTCTGAGACTGCAAATATTGCTGTGATCAGCAGTATTTGCTACCTTACACACTCATGCACACACATGCATGTGCATAAACACTAGGGGTGTCACGATTTCGATATTTCATCTAAATCGATTGAAATTATGTCATGGTCTCGAGCATCGTAGTCAAAAAGAGGATCGACGACTTCCCGCAAATGACGCAGCCCACTGTAGCTCAAAGATCAGCCCTTTCTCCAGAGAATGTGGACATTCTCATCTTCTTAAAGAAAAACTTGAAAATATAAAAATAACAGTGGTTTTGTCTAGCCTCAAATATGTCAGTAGTTTTGGTATCTTAAGGAGCATCTTTCTCTCAGATAAAGTTAATAATAGATCTTTGTTAAAGAAAACAACTTGTCAGTCTCAGGGACCGAAAAAGTCTTAAAGTCTTATTTTTCACGTTTAACTGTTATAGTAGGATAGAGTTCAGTTTGTTAGGGCTCTAATTGTTCTATGATTTTTTACATGACTGTTCCTGTATTTTTTTTTATTATTTATTTTGTTATGTGCACACTGCTGCTACCAAAAAAAGCCACTAGATGGCATTACATATGTATCTTAATTAAATTATTTAAATTTGACCATTAGTGCCTAATGTGTGTGTATTACAGATCACTTGTATCACTTTGCATCACTTATATCAAGCCCACCTTTTGAAATAAGATATTGTTAATTTGATGAATCAAACCAATGAATGACCAAAAGAAAATCGAGAATCGAATTGAATCGAATCATGACCCTAAAATCGGAAATAAAATCGAATCGAGGATTTAGAGAATCGTGACACCCCTAATAAATATACATTTTGTCATTTTGCAGTATTCTTTCTTTGAGCCGTACACTTGTTAATAGTGATGGGCTGATGCACAAAAAATATATATAGGAAAAAATAAGTCTGTAAACATCTCCTTCCACTAAAATCCACTTTTTCTTGTTCTTTGTGAAATACAATAGGTCAACAAGTCGATCAGAAAAAGCACTTGTGTCCACGTCAACCTGTGAATTAGCAGTCATGGCCTCGCCCACCTTGGCTGGCGAACGCCCACAGGCATCGACACTGTCTCGCTCGTCAGATAGAAGCTAACTAACAACCTTAGAAACAACAGCATTAGTTTGTTCCTCTGTTTTATTATTTAATCATCAAATCAATTAAATAACTGTTTACACTAGTTACTTAGCCAGCTAGCTAGCTATCTTTTGTAAGTAACTGGAAGTTTACATAGGATCTCCGGTGGATTTTGTGTTTTACAGAGATTCTAAGACTAGGTTAGCAGGGCATTACACATGTGCTGTAAAGTAACATGAATCACACTGCAGATACTGTTAGTAGTATAAAAACGTCTTTATTTTGAAACATTTCTGTTTGTTGCAACTTAAAAGCATGATAATGACACCTTTAAACGTTTCTTAAAAACATAAAGCTAAAACAATACTATGTTCACCATTCTATGTTAGTATGGAGATTACTTCACAGTCAAGAAGCATAAACTGCAAAATTCTTTGCACCATAGTTTGTTCATGTAACAACTAATAATCCTTGGTTTGAGGATTATTAGGTGGTCACAAAAACTCAGTAGTGTTTGTTGGATCCTCTTTATGTTCTCTTTATGTCTTTCTGTCTGTATGCTGGCCTGAACTCCTGGTACCCTTTCATGAGAAACCTCGGCAGGTGATTGATTAAACTGGCTAAATTGCACAACACAACTGTACATTATATTACTTTAAGGCTGTCTTGTTTTTTTTTTTTTTGGTGTTTCCAGACTAAAATATCTCCAAACAATCCACATTTATGTCAAAAAAAACTTTTTTTTTTTTTACTCACTGAAACTGTTTGTAATTTGCTAGCATGAACCAGACTAAAACATCTCCAAATAAACAACTTGTTAATTTAGTTAGTCAAACAACCAGCAGCGAATTCTACTAGCGTACTCATGTAAAGACTTTGGCTGCTCTGGGTTCATGGTAAGATGTGGCATTGATCTGGATCGATGGTGTTTCTCATTACATTACGTTGGGTTTATGGTCCAGAACAAGCTGTGGACTGGAATATGGATTGGTAAGTGGATTGGCCCTGTCAGTACAATTTTCTACGAGGAAGTGGCATCAATGTCTGACCTGATACCAAAACAGGATCAGATTGGTTCCATCATTATACTAGGTAATAATCACATCAGTTAGACAGAACAGATTTTGTTCCCCATATTGTCTGTATACTGTCCTCATACTGCCTCAGGGGCAGTGTGTGTGTGTGTGTGTCTCCTGTGGTGAAAGGGGGTGCACAGTGATCCGTGCACTTGATTTGGACAATACCTTCTTCATACCGATATCTCCAAGTCTGTAGTGAATAAAAAAAGCAGGGAATGTGCTGTTGGCTATGGTTTTACCATTTCTTTAAAGTCATGACCATCTTGGATAAAATCCATTGCTGTTTTTGTGTGTGTGTGTGTGTGTATGTGTGTGTGTGTGTCCATCTCAGTGATAGATGTGTGTGCAGCGTTCTCGGTCCGTGATGAACGTGGTGCAGGCCTGTTTATCAGTGTCAGTGTGGCAGCAGAGCTCCTGCTGCTTTATAGCTGCTGGGAGAAGCTGTTTGTTAGCCTTGGAGCCCCATGTTGGCTATAACTTTACCCAGAGCAGGAGACCCTCACTGCAGGGAGAAGTACTGTCCAATATATGAGCTGTACCAGTGTAAGAGTGCACCAGTAATCCAGCTGTAACAATGCATTTAAAATCTTCATACCGTGCATACTAGAGTATAGAAATTCTATCACTTATGGAACTCTAACATTCAACCAATGCCTTCACCAAACCCTCTCCAGCTTCAATAATACTTTATAATGGACAAAAGTACAGGGACATCTACTCATTTATTGCTTCTTTCTAAAATGAGGGGTTATAAGAGTTTTTGGTAACACAGTTTTTGGTAAGGCATTATAAACATGGCTATACATATTTATAAAAATGTATAATTCATCATAGCAATGTTTATTATGCATCATGAACTGTGATTATAATGCATTAATAGCATTATATGTGTTTATAACGTTATACATCAATACCAAGAAACTCCCTGCTGGCAGACTTTATCATGACTATAACAGCTTCCAACTTATAAACACACCCTCAATAATCCTATAAATATATTTTCAACCACTGATAAATTATTCTTGCCTTAAACATAATATTAATTATAGTCAACTATAATGTATTATAACAGGTCTTTGTGCGCCAGACTTTGATTGTGGGACTATATTATTAACAATATATATATACTCTACAATACATACATATTGTAGTGTGTATATATTATAGTGTATATATATTGTTGTGTGTGTATATATATATATATATATATATATATATATATATATATATATATATATATATATATATATATATATATATATATATATATTCTACTATATTTATAAAGCTTTTCTGGTAGGATTTGATTGTGTTTAGTGACATGTTTATAGTGAGGTCAGTATTTTGGATGATAACCATCCCCAAACTTCCTAAATCAACACAGAAGTATTTGAACTATATTGTTGTACTGATTTTTATTAATATATCCTAACAATGACAGACTTTGCACAGTGCTCACAACCTAATGTTTAACTTTTAAACCTTTTAGTGCCAATTTAGGCCCTGTGCCCAAGTAACTGGATAGTTTCATGCTACATAGCTACATGAAAATGCTTTTTTTGGTCACTAATTGCTCTCCAATATGTAGATTTTTGGCTACGTTCACATTACAAGCCACATTGCTCTAATTCTTTTTTTGCTTCTTCACCACAAACAAACGACAAAAAACATCATATTTGAGAGACGATTTTACAAAGGCAAATTTGCATACGTGGAGCATCTTTTGCTGGAGTGGAAAGCAGACAGCTGGTCTGAAGTACATGCTCAGGTCGTAAAGTAAAAAAAAAAAAGACCAGGCGGTTTGCTTTTGCTGTTTTTACAGCTATAGCTGCACAGCTGTGGGTACGAAAGAGAAGCACTTAGCGCGTGCATAAAAGAAAAAATAATTCTGATTTGTCAGTTTACATTCATGTCGCATGTCCGTGGATCGGATACTTATCTGATTTAGGACCACATATGAAAGGGACTCAAATCTTATTTAAAAAATAAATAATAATTTTGACAAGCTCACACAGCCATGAAAAAATCAGATCTGAGCCACTTCAGCCTGGTAATGTTAACGTAGCCTTTGGAAACTAAAAACACTGAAATTAAAAAAAAAAACCTCCCTATTTATTGTCTGTACATCCTATATGGTGAACTACATTATCAAAACCTGCAACATCTACTCGGACATACTCTTCTATTACTAATATTTGCCCAGTTTAACAATAAAAATATTGTTTTCTGTTTAGATTTAGAATTTGTGTCTTTGTAACTTGCATAGTACACTATATAGGGAGTAGTGTGTAATTTGGAATTAAACCCTAAACTGTTTTAATATCTTTAATATATATATATATATATATATATATATATATATATATTTTTTTTTTTTTTTTTTTTTTTTTTTTTTCTCAAATGTGTGGATGTGTGTGTGTGTTAAATAATGTGAAACTGTGATCTTTTGGGACATTGTTGCTGCGATATTGAATATTGAATATTGAATTGAGTTATCTCATCAGCATGCCTTCCTCTAACAAGGTAGAATAAGACCAGGGCCCATGGCTGAACACATTGACTGACATGGATGGAGCTCACATTGAAACGTTGAAAAGTGAAACGGCTCCATCAGTTTGGCCCTGTTCATGTGCGGTGGCGTGGAGTGACTGTTGATTGGTCGGACTGGTAAATGTGAATGCGGTGTGAAGGCAGTTAGCATGGGCCTGCAGGCAGCGTGCCCTCAGAGTGCTGTGGAGCTCACAGTTGGAAGAGAAGATTGGAGGGAAAAAGAGAAAGCGAGAGAATAGAAATGTGATAATGGGGTTTTGAATGTAGATCGGCTGGAGAGAGGAGGAGGGGGGCTGTGTTTGAGAAGAATGAGTGCAGGTGTGGGAAGGATATGATAGAGCGCAGCTTGAAGACCAGCTCTGAGCGTGAATTTTAGGGATGGAATGCAGGTGGTGGCCAATGGAGAGAGAGATTTGATTTCCTGCCATTTGGATTGAAGCGTACTGAAAGAACCAGTCTGAAGGCTTTTTCTCAGGTGTGCAGCAGATGAAGAGAACCTCGTATTTTTCTCTTTTTAAGTCTTTTTTCTCTCGCTTACACACCCGTGCTTGCCTGCCTCGTACAGTGGAGCAGGCACACGGCTTTCTAATGGGTTTATAGTGGCTGTATTGTGGTTGATGCATTAGCAGGTGAAAGAGCTCCTTGAATCCCCCCGTATCTCGGACGAGGCCTGGGTGTGTGTTCGTCTCTGTACTGCAGGGGATGCAGGCCAGGCCAAAGCTCCAGCGGGTTGTTTGTGAGTGTGTGTGAGAGTGTGAGTGTACGGGATTAATAGTCGAGTGTGTGAGTGATGGAGCTGTAGGCCTGAAGGGCGCTCTCTCCTCCAGCCTTGTGCTCCACTGGTCCCATACACCACTTTCTCTCATCCAGCACATTCCTGTCAAACACTGTACTGGTCGGTTCCTGAGCAACTTAAGACCTTTTAACCCCATAAATCCTCAGAACATTATGTGAGCTCACATCCTTCACATCCTTCACATCCTTCAGAGCAATAGATCTTACTTCAGAGTAGTTACTGATGCTGTCACAGTTAACTCTCTAGCTGTATTCAATTACTTGACTTTAATCAATCAAATTAAAAAAGTGCATGGGGAGTAATAATAAGTTGATGATGATGATACATATTGTAGAGCTGCAACGATTAATCGATATTATTGATAATGTCGATTATTTAAAGGTCACCTTCCGTCGTTTTTTCTTTCATTTTAAAATGTCTAGTTGTGGTCTCTAGTATGAACGAATGACATGTGAGCCGTTTCTTTGCTTAGCTCCTGCAGACAATGGGGGCTGCAAAACAGTTTAATGTGCAGGTGTACACATTCAACTCGGAGAGACCTACTGTATTCCACAAAAAACAAGAAAAATCGGATTTTCGCGGAAGGTGAGCTTTAAATTTGTCGACTACAAATTTCATTGTCAATTAATGGTTAGTTTGTGACAGTACTGCATTACACATTAAATTACTGGGGAGAAACAGAAACGCAGTGGGAGATAGATTACATATTTACTCACTAAATAATCACAACGTTCCACATTTAAACAACATCAAGACATTGAAATACCTGTTAAATCTCATGTTCAGCTGTTTCTATTGTTTTCAGAGATGGAGGACATGGCAGAAATAATCGTTGACTGATCGATTAATCAAAAAAATAATCATCAAATTAGTTGACTACTAAAATATTCATTAGTTGCAGCACTAATATATTTTAGGTTTTCCAACTAAACAGACACATTCTGACGCTTAAGTTTCTTCTGTATTTTATTAAAGGTCTCCTTCCGCTAAAATAGGCCTCCTTCCACTTTTTCTTGTTCTTTGTGAAATATAATAGGTCTCTCTGAATTGTATATGCATGCTGCACATGAAACTGTTCTTCAACCTCTATAGTCTGCAGTAGCTAGTACCAGAAATATTCATAAAAATTAGGAAAATCGATTAGGAAACGCACCACCTTGTCTACGTCAACTCCTGAGTTCATGGCTTCGCCCACCTTGGCTCAGGACTGCCCACAGGCACTGAGCGGACACTGTCTCGTTAGTTAAAAAGCTTACAGCTCTATGTACAGCAGCTAGTTAGCATTAGCTATCTTGTGTAAGTTACGATAGGTTTACATGGGATCTCCAGTGGATTCCGCGTTTTTGACAAGGTAGCACAACTCGACAGAACACCGGTCAAAGCAGGCTCTGTTTGCATCAGGTTTTATTATATAAAGCAGCCAATCAGAGGCGATATGTTTGCACAAATAAATATTCACGAGGAAGAGCTGAAATCTTGTCTTTCTTCAGAGACCAGTAATTCTGTGAAATAAAGCTGGGCTATACAGAAAAAAACTGAGCAGCAGTTACAGCGGTCCACTTCACCAGAGTTACATAGTGCAGTTAACGTCAGTGTTGAACCCAGAGTAGCAAAGATTGAGATTATGTTCTCTCTATTACAGGTCAGTAATAATTATTTTAAGGTTATTTTAAGCTAAGATAGGCTGTTGTCATTTTAAACTTTCACTTACCAAGCACTTTTTTTTTTTATTGTACTGCTTCTAGGTTTCTTCTCAAAACAGCTGCAGTTCTGTCTGCCATTAATTAAGATTCATTCTTTGAGATTCTGTTTCAAGATGACATGATTGTGTAACACAATCCCTACCACTTTCATGCTCTTCATGCTTCTATTAAATTCAGAATCTGTGTTTTGTGTTCAGAAAGAAACACTGACCTTAACAATACGTTCATGAGACCAGTTTAGGATGACTTTGCTTTATGGTATGTTACATTATAGTCTTCTAAATTAGCCTTTAGAAAATGATAGGGCTGCAACGATTAGCTGATATAATCGACAAAATAGATTATTTAAATTTGTCGAATACAAATTTAATAGTCGTCTAATCGTTAATTTGTAACAGTACCGCATTACACAGAGTGCTGGGGACAAAAGTGGTAAATGGTAAATGGTAAATGGGTAAATGACTTAGTCTGTGTCTCCAAAAGTGTAATAGCTAAATATAAGTAATTTTCCGATTAAAACAACGTCCAGACATTTAAATGCCTTTTAAATGTCATGTTCATCTGTTTCTATCATTTTGGAGATGGAGAACATGGCAGAAATAATTGTTGACTAATCGGAAAAAAATATCAGATTAGTCGACTACCAAAATAATAATCAGTTGCAGCCCTAGAAGATGATGAAATTGTGGTCATAAAGGGATGCACATAGTCAGCAGCAATGCTCTTAAGATTATTGTAATAGTAATAGTGGCATTACAAGCTTAACTGGTATTAACAGGCAGAAATTGAGCATTTCGCATATTATATAATTTCATTATTACACAGTTCTGAGATTGTTGTGTACGACATTCACAGGAGAGCTCAGGAGTTCAGCCCTGACATCACCAACCATGTTTGCTCACCTGTCTTTTGTCTGTGTTGTTTGTTTATCTCTCCCGGATGTGCATATCATGATGTAGACTCATCATATATGGGTGCATTAGGATATGCACCCAGTTTTTTTGTCAGTTTAACAGTTAGGTCAGATAGGTCAGTGTTTTTAAGCAGTGTTTTGACTAAAACAACCTTCTTGTCTCCATCATGTCTCCTGTAACCCTGTGGTATGCAGGGAGATCAGTCCAGGTAAAACAGATGTTTTTCTTCCACAGCTGTTCTTATCCAGCTGAAAGCATCTGTAGCGGAGAGTTATGTACACACACAGTGTGTGAGGCTTACACTGGATGGAAAGAGTATAAATAATTTCCATATCAGGACAGGTATTCCTGGAAACATTTGGCAATGGTCCTGTGTTCTGTTTATAGTCATTTCAATTTCTTGTCCTCCCTACTTCCTTCTTTTTCCATTCCTTCCCCAGCTCCTTTTTAAGTGCACTCATGCTGTTTAGATTAGAACAGTTTACTGTGAGTGTAAGAGGGGGAGAGAGGGGCAGAGAGAGAGAAAGAGAGAGAGAGAGAAATGATCCAAAGTAGAATGGTTTGAAATGCCACTAAGCACATGTCACTCATGCACTGGGCTTTTGTCCACAGCAGCGTTAATAACATTACACACAAACTGAATTCTGATAATGTTTTCTGATCATTGAATTCTGAAAGTGTCTGTGCTTCAGTGTGTGTAAAATTGGACACTATTTTCCTTACATGTTTAACAAAAAGTTAATATATATATATATATATATATATATATATATATATATATATATATATATATATATATATATATATATAAGGGGTGGGCGATATGGCTCTAAAATAATATCACGATATTTCAGGGTATTTTTGCGATAACGATATACTCGCCAATATAGGAAAACAGAAAAATGATTAATTAATTTCAGGAATATAGTATAATAGTATAACAGCATAATCATAACGTGGCAAAATAAATAATATAGCATAAAATAATATAAAGCAGCAAAAAATATTGCATAATATTTAGTGCATGCATATAAACTGCTGACTAAAACAATTATACAATAAATACACCTAAAGCTTCACAGTAAATTATAGACTACTTTTAAGACAGAACAGCCCTATTATCACGATATGGATTTTTAATACCATGATATTTCTGTGTCACGATATATTGTATACTATATAATAAGACAGGAAATTGGACTTTGAATGTAGGATAGAAATGGCAGCTTCTGTTTCAGCTTGACTCTCCATATAAGGGCGTCGCTCTTCATGGCCAGGGCTAATAGTTCTCATTATGAAGGCCTATATGAATTATAGATAGAAGCAAGGGAAGCCTGGCTGCCTCACACACACAGGTATTGATCCACACGCCCGGGCCCTGCTCTAACTGAGTTAAGACAGTAATGCACTGTAGCAAATAAATGTCTTCTAATAGCCGCATCAAATATTCCATTTTCAGGCTGTGTATGTACACCCCGCCTGTGTTCACTTTCACACCCAGGGAATTGTAGCTGCTGCCCTCAGTGTTTCACCTGATTCGCCCTGAGAAACGTCCTACATGCTTCATACAGAACTCATCTCACTTTTTCTCTCTCTCGCGTGTACAGCTTTCTTTCTCACATTAATTTCCTTCTCCCTGTCTTCCTCTCTCTCTCTCTCATATCAATCTCTCTTATTCCCACATCTCTCTTTATTTATATATTTTTCACTAATCTCTCACACTAAATGCTTCACACATTCACCTTTCTCTTTCTCTTTGTCTATCTCTCCCACACTCCCACTTTTTCTCACATTTAGATCTTTTTTTACCCATTTCATTCTCCCTTTCTCTCCATTTCTTTCTCATTTCTCACATTCATCTCTGACTCACATTATCACCTTGTTGCTCTATATATATATATATATATATATATCACCTTCTCTCATATGGATCTCTCTCACACGTCTCACATTGGCCCAATCCTATTTCACCCCTTGGCCCTACCACTTAGCCCTACCCCTTCTTATTGAGTGTAACTAAGAATTGGGACAAACCTTCAAACACCAGATAGGTCATCAGGAGCACTAAAGTTCAGTAACCGATCTGCTGCTAGTTAGTTAGTTGACTTTAGGGCATTGCATTCCTTCAGAAAGGGGGGGGGGGTTCTCTATGATGATTCTCTTTTATTTCATTGTTCCATTTCGCCTTAAATGCTGCAGACCATCTGTTGCACCGTTTAAGGTGGAACGGGAAAGTTAGCTAGCTGACAAGCTACTAGCGATTATTTTTATGCTTGTTATGAAGAACTCGGCCATAAAACACTGAAACTACACATTAAATTATGGTAATATAATGCTAATCATCACTTTTAACAAGGAAAATACTTAAATTTGTGCGTTTCTTTGGTCGCTTGTTCCGTCAACTTACCGATGACTCTTATACCCCTCGGGTTGAAGTGCGCCTCTATCCTCTATCCCTATGCCTCCCAAGCCTCCCTATATCTTCCCTCTACCCCTCCAGCTTCACAAGAATCGAGAAAGAGGGGTAGGCGTAAGTGGTAGGGCCAATGGGTGAAATGGGATCGGGCCTTACTCTATCAGATTTATCTTTCTCAACTTTCAATTTTTATTACTCTCTTACTTTTTCACATTCGTCTCTCAGTTGCACACTTACTACTTTTTCTTTTTAACTCTCTCTCTCATTTGTCTTATATCTTTCGCACTCATTTCTGTCTATCATACTACTTTCTCTTTCTCTCTTACACTCATCTCTCTTTGCCTCACTCTTAACTTTCTCGCATTAATCTTTCTCACATTCATCTCTTTCACACTCATCTCTTTCTTTCACTCATCCCTGTCTCACACTCATCTCTCTCTCTCTCTCTCTCTCTCTCTCTGCATATCTCCATGCAGTGTGCGACAGATGAAGAGTGTTAGGGAAGGCCAGCTGTTGAGTGTTGTATTATGGATGGGGTCCCTGCTGGCGCTCACCTCTCATCTCGAGCAGAGTCAGCTCATAGCTCAGAACAGCGGGGAACACTCTTCCTCGCCCCGTCTATTCTTCTTCTGTTTCCTCCTCCTCCTCCTCTCCACCAGAGGCCCGCGTGGAGCCAGTGCCACCAACATCGATACATAGTCGACCGTGTGGGTTTCCCCTGAGGAAAGTTTGAACGGAGGGTCTTGTGAGGGGTGGGTGTGGAGGGGTTGGCGGAGTCGTTTCAGTCTGCTGTTCACTGAAGCTGAGCTGAGATCAGATACACTTCCAAAAGAGGTCCTGCAGTGATGCCACAGAAGAACTTTAAGCTTTTAGTTTCTTGAAGAACACTTCAGCAGATGGTTCTTTGAGGAAGTGAAGTTTTTAAAATAGTGGCTTTTTTTGTATCTGGACAGTAGTTGGATATACTTTATCCAGATTCTGGTTTCACTTGTCTTTAATCTGCATGAGATCTTATTTTAGGTTTAGTGATTATGACTATACTAAAGCCCTATCCGGAAGGGATTAGTTTCTCAGGGAGTTCTAGGGTCATTTTGTCTTTTATAGGGGGTCCTCTGTGATTTAATTACTGTCCAGAGCAACCATGTACATGTTTTTCTCAGACAATCTCCGAAAAAATTACAGGCTGAATTACCCACTGTTTTTCGTTGAACTACGTGGTCGTCCGGTAATTTTATTCCTGTCCGGACGCACATCTCTGAGTTTTGACACCTCGTGTTTAATAAAATAGCCATTTGTCCACTGCTACGCACCGTAATTACACTTTGGGTGCGCGTTTCCATGGAGATCCACGTACAGCAAGTGGAAATGGAGGAGCTACTGAACTCGATGTCATGTAACCAAGAAAGCCAAAAAACTCACTGGTCCTCCTGTTTTTTCAATTGCATGACTAGGCATGACTAGGCTTAATCCCGGACTCTAAAGGTCTTACTCGCCTAGTCTTACCCACTTACCGTATTTTAGTTGTACCTCTGTATGCCCTTATGCTTTCTGGACTGGTGCTTGACTGCTAGTGTTCTATGGAGTCAAAAAAGGGTCATAAAGATTTTGAGTTTGTAAAACAGAAGTCACAAATGTACTGAAACTTGTAACTGCGTTTAAACAACTACATGCACGAAAATCCAAATCCACAAATTAACTGGAATGTGCAAACTTGAAACTGAAAGTAATATTAATAATAATTCAAATGTACAAATGTGAAAAAATATTTTAATTATATATAAATATATATTTTTTAAATTTGTAAATCCAATCTCTTGAATGTGTGAATCAGTACTGCTCAAATGGCTTAAGCTGGGTCAGACCAAAAATCACATGGAATTTGTGAGGTTGTAAATGTGACAGTGGGTGTTTTTCACTGTGGAGCTAAAAATCCTCTCATTCATCTTCTCTGCTGCGGGTGCGAAGCTCTAGCTGCAGTTGCGAATTTTGACCCTGTTTTGACGCCTGATTGATGGACCAATAGGAAAGCTTTATATAGACCAATCAGATTACGGGGTTTGTTTAACCAATCAGAACACTGGGTGGGTCTCTGCAGCTCGGAGTACTGGGCGTGTCGAAAGGTGTGGGCGTGTCGAAAGTGTGGCCGCCATTTTGGAGTCGGCCACCATGCGCCCCCCAGTGGATGAATTTACACTGAGGAAGGAGTTTAATAAACCGATAATATTCATAACTCTACCATTTTTTTACCCGATTTACACACGGTTTGGTTTGTTACAAACAGCAGAGATGTAGTTATGATACAGGACACTGTGACACATTACAAATACCTACTTTCATGCTGAAATACTTTACATTATGCTCTTTAACAAAGACAGACATATGGTATAGCATATTAATAAGTACATAAATTAATTGATTTATTTATATATATATATATATATATATATATATATATATATATATATATATATATATATATATATATATATGTGTGTGTGTGTGTGTGTGTATATGTGTGTGTGCATCTATGTACATAAATATAAAATTAATTCATATTATTAGAACATAATATAAAGTATTTCAGCATGAAAGCAGGTATTTGTAATGTGTCACAGTGTCCTGTATCATTACTACATCTCTGCTGTTTGTAACAAACCAAACCGTGTGTAAATCGGGTAAAAAAATGGTAGAGTTATGAATATTATCGGTTTATTAAACTCCTTCCTCAGTGTAAATTCATCCACTGGGGGGCGCATGGTGGCCGACTCCAAAATGGCGGCCACACTTTCGACACGCCCACACCTTTCGACACGCCCAGTACTCCGAGCTGCAGAGACCCACCCAGTGTTCTGATTGGTTAAACAAACCCCGTAATCTGATTGGTCTATATAAAGCTTTCCTATTGGTCCGCCAATCAGGCGTAAAAACAGGGTCAAAATTCGCAACTGCAGCTAGAGCTTCGCACACACAGCAGAGAAGATGAATGAGAGGATTTTTAGCTCCACAGTGAAAAACACCCACTGTCACATTTACAACCTCACAAATTCCATGTGATTTTTGGTCTGACCCAGCTTAAGCCATTTGAGCAGTACTGATTCACACATTCAAGAGATTGGATTTACAAATTTAAAAAATATATATTTATATATAATTAAAATATTTTTTCACATTTGTACATTTGAATTATTATTAATATTACTTTCTGTTTCAAGTTTGCACATTCCAGTTAATTTGTGGATTTGGATTTTCGTGCATGTAGTTGTTTAAACGCAGTTACAAGTTTCAGTACATTTGTGACTTCTGTTTTACAAACTCAAAATCTTTATGACCCTTTTTTGACTCCATAGTGTTCCTTCACACCAGATTTAAGCACATTCAGTGCTGTGGCCTCTGAACTCTGTGTCAGTTGGTGCTCCTCTATTTCTGCTGTCTAAATGGAGACCATCTCTTTTTCTTAAGATCTGTTGTAATGCTTTTTAATAAAGAACCTCCTCTTTTCTAATGTTGTTAGTTTGGGACTCTTGGTGCTTTATTATTTGTCTTTTGTTTAAAGCATTGCTTTTAACATTGCTATCTGCAGTAGGGATGTAATGGTACTATATGAGTATTCACATATACACACCAAACCATTGTAGTTTAGAGTTTTGGTGTTGCTTAGGGCTGCAACAATTAGTGAATATAATCAACAAATTATTTGTATTAAATTTGTCTACTACACTTTTCTACTAATTGTTCATTTGTAACAGTAACACATTAAACAAAGTGCTGGGGACAGAAGTGAAATGGGAGATGGGTTAATGTATCAGGTCACACTTAACTGTGTCTCCAAACTCACTAAATTTCAGAAGTGTCTACATTTAAACATCATCCAAACATTTAAAAACCTTTTAAATCTCATGTTCAGCTGTTTCTATAGTGTTTTAAGATGAGGATATGGCAGAAATAATCACTGACTAATCAATAAAATAATCATCAGATTATTCGACAACCAAAACAATCATTAGTTGCATTATTTGTGTGGTAGGCTATATAGGGGTGGGCGATATGGCCCTAAAATAATATCACGATATATCATGGTATTTTCGTGATAACAATACTCTTGGTGATATGACAAAACACTAAATAAAAATAATTATTCCAAGAATACACTACTGCAACAAAATGAAAATGACATTTAATTACTGCATACGATATATTAACTGAGATATTAAAAAATTCAAGAATTTGATCAGATCAATGATCCACAATGTCATTATTCTCATAATACACTCCATATAGCTCCGTATATCCAGGACTGAATTAAAATGAATGATACTGGACAGACATAATCTGTATCTAGTAGATATATAATGATTTTTTTTTTGCTAAAAATTGCAAAAAAAAATAGTACCCTGATGTGATAATTAGGAGTTGGTATTGTGGTACGATATTTCAGAGTATAATATAATTCACAATATTCAAAAATGTTGGCGATATCATTGTGTACGATACAAAATGGCACACCCTTAGTGCAAAAAGTTCATTGAACCTGTTAAGATTTGACTTGCTTTTAGTTCTCCATTGTTCCAAACCATCATTTTGTGTTTTGTTACTCCCTTAATGGGGAGATGATGATGATGATGATGATGATGATGATGACTGTTTACTACCATTTCTACTACTATTCTTTTCTCTGTTGGAAGTAAACAGAATATGAAAAACTGCTCTCTCACACACACTCACACACACAACTCTCATCATGCAAAATGATTGATGGTTGCATCAAAATCACAGATTCATCCTCTCTCTCATTTGCCTGTTTAGAACCAAGAGTTGAGATGGGCTGAAATATAAATGCAGTGTGATCATCATCTACCCCCCAGTGAAACACACACACACACACACACACATCAAAAATCAGTGTGTGTGTGTGTGTGTGTGTGTGTGTATCTGTGCATGAGAATCATAAAGAGATGGATTGGAACATCCAGCTGTGAATCTGAACATCTGTTGATTGCCACCTACCACTGTGCTGGGAGGATGCATATCCTCCTGCTCTTCCTCTCTTCTGCCTCCTCATCCTCCTCTTCTGATCTATCCCTGCTGCTGCTGCTGCTGCTACTTCTCTCACTTTTCTTTTTTTCAATTTCATCTGCAGGCTCCCAACACTACAAGAAGCTTTTTTCATCATGACCATCAACAGTCCATATATGTGCATGTGTGTGCTCATCTCTGAAGCAGCACAAACTTTTTTTTTTAAACCAGTTTCTTTTTATTAAAAAAATAAATGAAACTTTTAGTGCAGAGGCTGTTTAGTGTTGGTTATGCATGGCAGCAGTTAACCCTTATTTGTTGCCCTTAAACCGAGTTAAGTTCTTAAGTAATTATTATAGTATTTTATTTTATTATAGTATTATAATATTTTTTTAATCGATTTTTCGATAACGCACACAAATATAGACAAAATGCTAAATAAAAAAATAAACAGACAAATACTCTTAAGCCCCTAAGCCCACCCTATAGCTATTCTAGCTTGCCTACATTGTAATTGCCACTTTCTTGAAGGTCTTATTCTACTCACTCTGGTGATCCGGTATAACGCTGCTTTAGTCTGTTGGAGGAGTGGGTAGGGGAAACGATAGGATTTTGGCTCTCGCTCATGAATATTCATACGTGCAAACATATCGCCTCTGATTGGCTAACAGCACTGTGACACCAGGAGGCAGCAAGACGTTTTTAAAATAGACATTTTACACTAATGACCGTCTTTGCAATATCATCTGTTACTTTACAACATGTGTAATGCCCTGCTAAGTGCTGTTCAGCCACTGAACTAGTCTTAAAAGTCTCTGTAAAACGCAAAATCCACCGGAGATCCTATTTAAACCTCTATATTTTCTTTTTTTTTTCTTACTAACTACAGCAGACAATGTGGGTTTCATGTGCACCATCATATACAACTCAGAGAGACCTATAGTATTTCACAAAGAACAAGAAAAAGTAGATTTTAGCGTAAAGACACCTTTAAGTAGGCTCACATTTTTGCCTATATGGATTCTGACTAGCAGTGTTAATTGTTGTCTTAAAAATGGACAAACGTACACATACAATTTTGTCTTTATGAGGCTACAAACACTACACCACCTTAGCTATGTTCCTAGAATAGCTAAACCAGCATCAGTATCCATTGTTATGCTTATCATTTCTAGGCACTGCCAGTTTTCCTAGATATTATAAAATAGAACAGGTTAAAATTGTCAAGTCAGCTTTAACAAGAAAAAATAAATATTGCAAAGATTTTTTTTTTTGTCAAAAGAACAGTAAAACCAAATACAACTAAAGTTACTAACTGAAGGAGTTAAAATTATTAAAAACTATATATAAAATAAAGAAAGAAATTACGTATTTATTCACCCACATATTCACTTGCCCACATATCCATTCACCTACCTTCGTATTCATTTACCCACCCACTTACTAGGGCTGCAACTTATATGATTACTTTGGTATTCGACTAATTTGGCAAGTGATTAATTAATTAACAATTCATTTGCCATGGCCTCCAACTCTGCTTGCTGTGGATATGGCTCCTGTTTCTAGCTTTAAAACAATAGAAACTGCTGAATTTTGGGATTTTAATGCCCTTCGAATGTCCAGAATATTGGCCTTTAAATGTGGTAAGTACTGATATTTAGTGAGGAAATGTGTAAACTGTCGACAATTTTTTTTTTTTTATAATCAACATTGTCGATTATATCAATTATAATTGCAGCCGTGCCACTTACCTACCATTACCCACCCAGTTAACCATCCGCCCACCCACTTACGTAAACACCCACCCACCCATCTATCTATCTATGTATCTATCTGTGCATTTATCTGTTCACCACCCTTGAAGTTGAAGTCTGGCAGTAGCAGAGACCCACTTCAAGCATGCTACCGTTTTTGCGACGCTGGTCGACTGATGCATATGATTAATAGTTTACCGAGAGAAAGACGAGAACACTTTAGAACACCGTTTTTATCCCGGCTCTCGCAATCCTGGAGTGCTTTATTACAGTAATAAAGCACAACATTTTTATTCCAATTTAACCTCTGTAATCTGCTTGAATATGAAATTGCCACCTCTTCCTCTCCTGCAGGGATGAAAGGAAGCTCGGAGGAGGATGTGTGTATGTGTGTGTGTATGTGTGTGTTCTTGCATTTGCTTCCTCTACAGTCTGCAGAACTTAGTGCGCTCCATTCACCGGTGCTTTTTTTTTTTTCTCTATAAGAATCCAGACACACAATCTGTTCCTGAGTGTGTTCGGTGGTCTCCGTGGCTCAGTGCTGAGCCCCAGAACTCTTCAGTGAAGTGAATTGGCACTGTTTACACTATGTTTCTGTGTGGGTTTCGCAGAGCAGAAACCCAATTACTGCTCCTTCATTGGGATCGTATTCTTTGACCTTTATCGGCATGAGAAAATGAGGTAGAGAAGGGGGAGGGATGGTGTAAGAGTGTTACTGGAAGGGAACTTACTGTCTCCATTCCCATTTTACCATATTCAGAACTTCAGAGCACAATTAGTGGACCTAATTATCGAGGCAGCTTTAACAATGGCTGTGATGTGTGATGGTCTTTAATTAGATTTGGAATAGAGAGAAAGCCCTGCAGATTTCTACTTCGTAAACAGCACACACACTCATACACTGAACACACACTACACACACACACACGGACTCTTTGCCATGCACACTTGCTTCTGCACCTTGTCCACCATTGGGTGTTTTTATTGTTGATTTCCCACACTTTCTTTGCTTTTGCTTTCTCCCTGTCTCTCTGTCTGCCACTTTGTCTCTTGTCCTCACAAACACACACTCTCTCACACACACACTTACACACACACACACACACACACACACACATTCTCCCTCTTAGCATTAGCTGATAGCTCATATTGTCAACTCTGAGTGGAGAGGACTAGGATCAAAGGCAGCGCCAGCCGCTTTGGGCCGTAAACAAACCTTACTTATTTCTTTTCTTTTTTTTTTTTCCTCTCGTACGCACACACACACACACACCACAGTATTCTCTGTAAGTGCTATAGCCTGTGGTCCACAGACACACAGCGTCCTCCATTTTCTGCTGTTGTGTCTGAACATTACACCCCTTGTCCCCGTCCGTCTCTTCGCTTCACTCGTTGCTCTGCTTTTATGTCTCTCACTGTTTCTCTCCTCCTCATTCTCTGACTTCCTCTAATGCTGAACATTGTAGGTAGCACTGTGTGTGTGTGAGCTCTTGCTGTTTTCACATTGTGGAAAAAAAATCAAGATAAGCTATCCAGTAAAATGATCAGAATGATCAAAATCGGTCCTTACATGATTGAGTTTTTTTTTTTTTTAAAGCTGCGTATAGCTCTTTATTTCTTATTAAAGCAGCATTGTGCAGGAACATGTGTTTTTACACAGGGCTCCCCCTACAGTCGAGTTATGGAGTGTAATTCACATGCATTGCATTTTTTTTTTAACCTCTTCTAATACTTTCGTGATAATCTTGTAGGAGGGATGGCAAACCACAGTGTAATTCCTCTGTCTTCTACATCAAGCTGCTTTAAGGTGTCGAGACGTTTTAGTTATTTTAAAGATAACTATAAAATCGAATTATTTGGCCATCCCGAAATGTCTTTATTGACTTTGTGCATGCTTAACAACATGTAGAACGTATTTTATCAAACTGTATTGTAGTATATGTTATTGTATCATTTGCATTGTAACTAGTATGTTAGCTGAAGTCTAACATATTAGCATGGCACTACAGCTTTTGCTTCACATATGTTTACTACATATTGTATTTCTCGCGATATAAGGTGCACTTAAAATCCTTTACGTCAGTGTGCCTTATAATCCAGTGCACCTTATGTATGGATATTTGCTACCAGTCAGGTTGTAAGCAGCAGTAAAGCCACTCCGCTTTAGTTTAGTTCTACAGTTCTATAGTTCTCCAGCACTGAGACTCGAGATTGGAGCAGTAGTAGCATTAGCTGCTAACCGTTGTAAGCGCTAGCTCTTTTGCGGTTCAGAGGTGAGTATTATTGGCCTGTAGTTTGGTCCTATCCCCAGCTAGCACTGCTGAAGCAGCATTAGCTTTACCTGCTAACCGTGCTAAGTGCTAGCTAGCTCTTTTATTGTTCAGAGGTGAGAATTTTGGACTGTAGCCTTCCCATTTACCATGTTAAAACAAGCTATTTGGAACCAATCGCTAGCTAATATCACCCTAATTTACCGGAACACTCAGTCAGGGTTCCTCAGTGTAGCGCTGTCTGGCTAGCCTAAGTGGAAATCTGGAAATCTAAGCTTTCTGTAGATAAATGGAAGAGCTTTTTACTTACCTAAATAAACAGTTTACAGAAGGAAAATCTGTGTAGATTAACATTCAGTGCTCTTTTGACTTCAAAAATATTGCGCATTATAAATCAGTGTGCCTTGTGTAAGAAAATAGACCAGAAAATAATTGTTTATTGATAGTGCGCTTCATAATCTGGTGTGCCTTATAATGCGAAAAATACAGTTTTTAATATGGGTCTAAACATTCAACCCTGTCCAATATTTGATGAATGAAACAATGAAATTGTTCCACTACTAAATCCTTTAGAGCACACTGACTGAAAAGGTGACCAATTATTATGAGAATGATGAGCAGGCATGACCCCACATCCTCACATCCTAGAAAGGTGTGACGCCCAAGTTGTGTGTGTGTGTGGTCCTATCCACTCATTCCTCATTCCTAGGTGCCACAGTGACTGATGCTCCTGTCAGGACACTCGTGATGCTGCACGTTAAACAGCACAGAGAGCGAATGGGCCACAGCAGCAGCAGCGGGTGGCAGCAGCAGCACTGGCCTCTGTAGACCTCCACCCTGCTCTTCTTTACACCTCCACCAAATCACCCATTCACTTCTGTCACATCCCCCGTGCACTCCCTTTCCACACTGCTCTCTACCCTTCTAACATTGTCTCCTATGCTCTTTCTCCTATACACACAGCCGGTCCAGCTCCAGCAAGCTCAAGATGACTTTTAGCTGCTTTCAGGAGGACGAGTTTTAGCTCTTTAGTCTCTGGGATAGTAAAGAAAGTAAAGGGAGTAAAGTGAGTAAGGGGCGGGGGGCTGGGTGGGGAAACGTGCTTTGGGGGGAAGATGGTTTAAACTGAATATTAATGCTGCACTGATTGGGAGATTGGATGCAGAAGCATTGCTTCATTACATATTCTGCTCAGCTATTGGAGGATGATGGGGTGAGGGAGTGAAACTACAAATGACTGTGTGTGTGTATCTCTGCTTATGTATGTGTGTGTGTGTGTGTGTGTGTGTGTGTGTGTATATATTACGACCATATAGCTATTTGAATGTAGTGTGAGCCATATGTCTGTGTGGCTCATTTTAAGGTGGGATTTAAATATGTGCCATCATTTTATGTGTGTGTGTGAGTTCTGCTAAGCTGTGCGCCTGCCTGCCTGCCAGTCAGTAGTAGAATGGCAGTGCCAGAGGCGAGTTTTCTCTGGCTACACACACACACACACACACTCTCCGGGGGGTAGAGGCGGGTGGTTAGAGCTCCTTAAAACCGCATCCGCATCCAGCAGAAGTGAAGAGAAATGAGGAGAGAGAGAGGAGAGAAATGAGGGCCTTTTACAGAGGGGATCTCATCTGAATCCACCATACTGATGACTTCCCCTGGGCACTGTCTGATTTTTTTCCCCAATCTCCTTTTCTTTACCCCTACCCTAACCCCCTGGTTACATGGAACAGTCTACCACAACCCTACAACCATCGTCCTCAACTGTGTAGATCACCAGTATCGGCACCGATAATGATAGAGAAACAGTAGCAGTGCAACGCTAATAAAGTACTTTTTTTTTTATCTCAAGGGACAATGCAATAGCATTACAGAAGCACTGCACAATGATGCATTATCAAGTTTACCTGGAAAGGTTAAAGGAGAACTCTGGTGTAAAATGGACTTTTGGTGTAGTAAACCATGATGAAAAGTGCTTACCTTTGATGAATAGCACACATCCGTTATCCCACAGCGTTCCGAGATCCATAAATTTTAACAGTTTGTCCAAACACCCTTCAGACTGGGTGACATGGGGCATAATTTGCCCTGATAAATTGCTTTTTCCACCGTTATTCAGGCCCAAAGTAGCTCCAAACCTCTTTGCTAGAATCCGGAGAGCCCTGACATTTAAAACGAGGCATTAATAACTTAAAAAAAAGTGCACAAGAAGCTTATTACATACCACTGTTTACATCCTACATCTGTTTACGCCGACATCACTGAACTGATATATATATATATACACACACACACTGCTTTTCAAAAGTATATTACATTACAGTATTTTTAAAGAATTTGACATACTCTCCTCACCTCCCCAGTCAACCCCCTGACATGATGGAACTCCAACTACTCCAACCCCACAACCACTTTCAGAGTGGGCAGTCACCTACAGTTGTGGTCAAAAGTTTACATACACTTGTAAAAAAACATAATGTTATGGCTGTCTTGAGTTTTCAATAAGTTCTACAACTCTTATTTTTCTGTGATAGAGTGATCGGAACACATACATGTTTGTCACAAAAAACAGTCATAAAATTTGGTTCTTTCATAAATTTATTATGGGTCTGCTGAAAATGTCACCAAATCTGCTGGGTCAAAAATATACATACAGCAACAAAATTTGTCAATTTTGGTGATGTAGCGAGTTGTGTCAATCAAATTAGCTTCATGTCATGGCCTCTTCACTTCTTGTAAGTGATTCTGATTGACTACAGCTGTTGACTTCTCATGAGCCCATTTAAATAGGGCTCATTTGACCCAGTGATTAGACTCAGCTACAAAAGCTACAATGGGAAAGTCAAAGGAACTCAGTGTGGATCTGAAAAAGCGAATTATTGACTTGAACAAGTCAGGGAAGTCACTTGGAGCCATTTCAAAGCAGCTACAGGTCCCAAGAGCAACTGTGCAGACAATTATACGCAAGTATAAAGTGCATGGAACAGTTGTGTCACTGCCACGATCAGGAAGAAAACGCAAGCTATCACATGCTGCCGAGAGGAGATTGGTCAGGATGGTCAAGAGTCAACCAAGAATCACCAAGAAGCAGGTCTGCAAGGATTTGGAAGCTGATGGAACACAGGTGTCAGTCTCCACAGTCAAGCGTGTTTTACATCGCCATGGACTGAGAGGCTGCCGTGCAAGAAAGAAGCCCTTGCTCCAGAAAAGGCACCTTAAGACTCGGCTGAAGTTTGCTGCTGATCACATGGACAAAGATAAAACCTTCTGGAGGAAAGTTCTCTGGTCAGACGAAACAAAAATTGAGCTGTTTGGCCACAACACCCAGCAATATGTTTGGAGGAGAAAAGGTGAGGCCTTTAATCCCAGGAACACCATGCCTACTGTCAAGCATGGTGGTGGTAGTATTATGCTCTGGGGATGTTTTGCTGCCAGTGGAACTGGTTCTTTGCAGAAAGTAAATGGGATAATGAAGAAGGAGGATTACCTCCAAATTCTGCAGGAAAACTTAAAACCATCAGCCCGAAGGTTGGGTCTTGGGCGCAGTTGGGTGTTCCAACAAGACAATGACCCAAAACACACATCAAAAGTGGTAAAGGAATGGCTAAACCAGGCTAGAATTAAGGTTTTAGAATGGCCTTCCCAAAGTCCTGACTTAAACCCCATTGAGAACATGTGGACAGTGCTAAAGAAACGGGTTCATGCAAGAAAACCATCACATTTAGCTGAACTGCACCAATTCTGTCAAGAAGAGTGGTCAAACATTCGACCTGAAGCTTGCCAGGAGCTTGTGGATGGCTACCAAAAGCGCCTAGTTGCCGTGAAAATGGCCAAGGGACATGTAACCAAATACTAATGTTGCTGTATGTATATTTTTGACCCAGCAGATTTGGTGACATTTTCAGCAGACCCATAATAAATTTATGAAAGAACCAAATTTTATGACTGTTTTTTGTGACAAACATGTATGTGTTCCGATCACTCTATCACAGAAAAATAAGAGTTGTAGAACTTATTGAAAACTCAAGACAGCCATAACATTATGTTTTTTTACAAGTGTATGTAAACTTTTGACCACAACTGTATAAGCCACCAAATTTAACTTATTTATTTATTTTTTTTAGCTGTACAGATGCTTTGTTTTCTAAATCTGCAGCTATTTGTCTTTCACCCAGATTAGTTTCAGCTGTAATAGTGATGAAATCGCTGTACTCTGACCTGTGGCTGATAGTATGTGTCACCTGCCAGCCGTTCCATGGGGCTGAAGACTCTTTTCTCATCACCACCTAAAAAAAATGCCATTGTTTTTAAGCCTAAGGCTTTTTCCTCAACATTTTATATACTATTTCTATCTCTCTCTCTCTCTCTTTCTCTATCTGTCTCTTTCTATCAGTTTCTGTCTCCGCATTGTCCTGTAGCTATGGTCTAATTGGTTACTCAAACCAACAAAACTACCATCATTTCTCTCCCAGCTTTCTTCTACCAAATTGCCTTCTTTCTCATTCTCTCTCTCTTTCTCTTCTTTATTTCTTTCTCCCAGCCTCTCTCTTTTGCTTGTGCGAATGCAGTCTTGTGCAAGGCGAGCCGACTCTTACGCAACGTTAACCGTTACATTCCTTTTTTCAGCATAATGATAACTGGCATGTGAAGGCAAGCCTTTGCTTCCTCTGCAACACATCCCAACTAAACTGCATCTAATAAATAAAATATCTCACCTATAGCTTTGTGCTGAAGGCGGCTTCAGACAAGATTTTCCAGTGCAGCAATGATCAAAGGAAATTGAAACAGTTTTGTTAAAGACGTGTTTTTTTTTTTTTTTACGTGTGGTTTTAGGTGGATCGTTATAATAATGGTTTGTTTTGTGAGATTTAATTGTTCAGACTTTTTTTTTCCCTTATTATTTCTAAATTTAAAAGAAGGTTTCATTGTCAATCAGAAATCTGTATAATGCAACCATGCAAATTATAAGATAGAATTACCGGTAGCCCTACACTATTTAGGAACTATTTAAGACAGGACATGTGTAATAAATATGTGGGTAACATTTTAAAATAATTATACATTAATTGGGAAACACTTTATAATAACTTTCATTAATATACTGTTGTCTAATGATTAATAACCGGTATGCTTCACATTTTAAGAGACTAAAGAGTTGCTATCACATTTGTAAATAATAATAGAAGCACTGGCAACATGAACTGCAGTTAATAAACATTTGCCCAGTTTAAAATTTGTATTTACGAGCAATTTATAAATGTTCAAATTCTGATGAGCTAATGATTTGCTAACATTTTTAATATGAATATCCATGCTGATAAATAAGTGTCATTTGTACACATTTGTTAATATTCAAATTCTGATTAACTACTGCTTTGTGCACATCTACTGATCATTAGTTAAAAATATATTAATGAAAGTTATTATAGTGTTAGCCATTAAATAACATTACTTACAACAGAATGTCTCAACTAATTATTAATTGACACTAGTTAAGATATTATTAATAATCACATTTTTAAACTAATGTCTCAATTCATTATTATTGACAACATTTGTATTGTAATTTATACAATAATGATTAATAATGTCTTAACTAGTGTCAATTAATAATTATTTGAGGCATTATTTACCATTTACCAGTGTTCATAACTGTAAGAAGTACTATTATTTTTGACCCACACAGTGTGTGTGCATTAGTTTCTGTCAGATCACTGATAAGTGGTCCTTAGTGGGTTTTGGTTTGACCGTGGTTGATAATTGGTGTAAAATATGACTGTAGAAAGCATGAAAAGTGCACTAAAAGTCTCTTAAAAGTGAAAAAAAAACAGTAAGATGCTCTTACTGTGTGTATCTCTGCTTAGTGACATTGTATTCCCCTAAGCAGTTTTTCAATCTCCAGTGTTGTTTTTTTCCTTTAATAGTATTGTCATTTTTTTATTTCCCTCCATATTATACATATATTATTCTGCAACGTCTAAGAAATGTGGTTTTGTAAGAATTAGGGCGTTTTCACACCAGCACTATTTGGTCCGGTTAAAACGAACTCTGGTCCGTTTGTAACTTGTGCGGTTCGATTGAGCAGGTGTGAAAACAGTAATCACACTGGGGTGCGGATCAAAAGAACCGGACCGAGACCAGCTAGAGGAGGTGGTCTCGGTCCGGTACCAAACGAACTCTGGAGCGGTTCGCTTGTGGTGAGAACGTGATCCGGTCTCGATCAGATCCAGCTATTAAATATAATGTTTGAAAGTGCAGTGTTTCAGCGTTCAGTGTTAAAGCACAGATATTTGCGCTGGAACACAAAATCTTCTCGTTGTATTTACTTTTTTTGTATATTTATATTTAACGTACTCCCGTGTCAGACAGCTCTGACCAATCAGAGGACACAGGCTGCTCGCGTGGTTTATTGATGCGCATTTTGGTGCGTTTACATTTATGCCTATGTGAAACCAGACCGAACAGAGCGAGAAAACGCTCCAAGTAAACGAACTCATTAACTGATTCGGACCAGAGAAATGGACTACAGGTGTGAAAACGCTCTTAGAGCCCTCACAGTACTTGCACATCTGGCCTTTCTGTTTATTACATAGAATGTCTGAATTATAGTTAAGCTTACATGATCTGCACTTTCACTATTGAAACATTTTAGCTCATAGCACAAACGTCCTGCTTTACTCCTGTGCTGTAAACTCAGTGAAAGTGGTCACAATTGGATTAAAAGAAGTAGGCCAGTTTCTTTGTCTATTAAATGAGTCTGCCTCCACCTGCTCTCTGTTGTACGTACCGTATTTTACTATATTTGACTATAAGGTGCACCCTATTATAAGGCGCATTTTAAGCGACAATATTAAAGAACAAGGGTGTCTCACAGTAATCTACACAGATTTCTCTCCTGAAAACTGTTTATTTGGGTTTCATTTATTTACAGTAAGCTTACATTTCCAATATTTTCAACAGCTTGATTAGCATAAGTGCTAGCCAAGCTTAGCAGAGCCTAGCACTAGTAAATGCTGGCTGACAGCGATACACTGAGGAACTCAGGAAGTGTTCCTGTAAGCCAGGCCGTGATAAGCTAGTGGTTCATCGCACGTAGCTTGTTTTAACCAATAAACACTCAGGCTACGGTCTGATGTACTCACCTCTGAGCGGTGAAAGAGCTAGCACTGCAGTTAGCGGCTAATGCTAATACTACTCCAGCTTCAGTCTTGGAGAAACTCCTGTATACTCCTATACTCCTGTATAAAGCTGTACTTCAGCAGAGTGGCTTTACTGCCCCTTAGAACTGTCGATTTTTGAGGAAAAATTAAAGGATGCACAAAATCTAATCTAATCTAATCTAATCTGATTGCACATTTAAAAATGTGATGGACAGTTTTGGCTTTATTTTTATAGAAAGAAAGGGAACTGAACCACAGCGTTATTAGTCGTAAAGGACCAAAAATGCACATATAAGCTAATTTATTCATTTGGCTAATGATTCAAATAACTGCTTTTGAAGTAGTGATGTTTTTCTTTTAACTTAGAAAATAAGATTGGAAGTGATTTCCAGAAAAATCTCTTTTTTAAAGCTTTTAAACTTTAGGTACACATGGCCTAAAAATTGCTCACAATCAGCCAAATCACAAGATAGAGAAACTAAACCATTGTTTTAACCCAAAGAGCCATACTTCCAATCATATGTCTTCATTTTCCAACTTTTGATACATTTATCTGACAGACTCAGAACTGTCGTAGGCGGTTTTATATTGCAAAGACGGTAAATTGCTTGCCAGTGATCACTTCCTCACTCGATCTTAGATGATACTTAAAGTAAAACTTTTTTTTTTTTTTTAGTAACCCATCATTTCTAACCAGTCAGTAAACCGTAACCATTGATGTTATTTATATAGTAAGTGTTTTCAAAACCTTAATAGAAATTAGTTCATTATTAAATGGAGAACTCCGGTGAATTTATTAAAGGAGAACTCTAGTGTAAAATTGACTTTGGTTGTAGTTAAACATGATAAAAAGTACAAACCTTTGTTAAATAGCCTTTCTCCATTCTCCCACAGCTTTCTGAGATCCAGTAATTTTTTGCAGTTTTAGAATGGATGATATGGGGCATATTCTTGCCCCTGCAGATAAATCGCTTTTTACACTGTTATCCAGCTCAAAGTAGCTCTACACCTCATTGGTATAATCCAGAGAGTCCTGACATTTAAAACAAGGCATTATTAAGCTTAAAAGTAATTCTTAAGATGGCAGCGGCCATGTTTAGAGAAACTGCAAAAAAAAGCTGGATCTCGGAAAGCTGTTGGAGAGCGGAGGTGGGCTTTTCAACAAAAGTTAGTACTCTTTATTATGTTTTACTACACCTAAAGTCTTTTTTACACTAGAGTTCTTGCTTTTGCTTTTAGCATTTGTTATGTTGGGTTTTCTATCAAGCAGTTTGTTGTCCAATTTAGGGGTGGGTATCGTCACTGATTTCCCAGTTCAGTTCGATTCTGATTCACAAGGTCCCGATTCGATTCAAAATCGATAAATTTTGGTAAATTTCAGTTATAATAAAAATGATAGTTTAAATATGAAATGTTGTAGTTGTACAAGGAAAACTTGTAAAACTTCCATTATAAAAATATTAGTGTTTATATTATATAGACTAAACACAAAAGGTAGATTATTCTTTTAATATCATTTATTGTAGTTAATTGCTACACTGTGCTTCACATCTCTATGCATTATTACATATATTCTTTATTTCTTTGCGAATAAAAGTGTGAAATTTACCCAGACCCACTAGTTCAGATATGATACTGTACTGAGCATAGTGATGATAAAAACACAACACGCTAAATTAATGAATCACCCCAGCCAGAGGGCGGTGCTCTCGAGGATGGTCTCACGAGATAAACAGGGAAAATGGGCTATTTCTAAAGATCGATTCAGGTTTATATGAATCGGTATCGGATCATTCAAATGAAGATCGATTTAAATAGAAGAATTCATTTTTTTTTACGCTCCCCTAGTCCAATTTCCATTCTGCCATCATAAATGAACAGTTATGATTTTTCCTCTGTGCTGTACGTAGCTGGATTGGGTCCCTATTTTTAAAGCAAGGCCAGTTAGTAGTTGTGGTCGTCTCACACTTGTAGCGGCTCAGTGGTTTAATACCTGGTGCTAATTGAGATGTTGAAATATTTTTTTTAATTGGGCGCCAGTTATTAAATTAATTTAATTAGATTAATTAATTAATTAATTAATTAATCAAATTAATTAATAACACAAGACATCTCAGGGTGTGGTTTCTACAGGTGACAGAAATTTTCATAACCAAGTTATCCAGAAAAACACACTGAAATGACAGGTTTTGTAAAATAAAAGTATTTATTAAATCACACAGATATGAGTAAATAATTCATTAAAAAGTCATAAATGTAGCCATTATATATCAAATCATAGTGTAGAATAATAAATGAGAAATAAAAGAACAAACACGTTATAATGCTGATATGAAAGGAATAAAGATTAATAGAACTATTAAGTGAATATTTCTAAATAAGGGTCTAAATGTAATGAGGTCAAACTAATCAAATGAGAACACTAAAATAAGTAGATAAGTAAGATATTTTACGGCCTACAAAGATCATCCCTTTCGCCAAATAACTAAAAATTAATCTATACTACGAAGAGAGTTAAGAACAATAACCAAACTAGACTTGACCAACCAAAACACCAATTACTGAGAGAAATACCCAAACTGCCTTACTCTGAGACGTCTACAAAGGGGGGTCCCCATCGGTTCGGTCCGCTGTTTAAACCTCTTGTTCGGCTGACATCCTGCACCCCTAGAAGGTCCGGTGTGGACCCATCCGCAGGGTAAAGATGGTGCTCTTGTGGGCCAGCGGCGCCCCTGGACGACACCCGCTTCTAGTCTCTGCACAGGGAAGGCCTTCCCTGGAGCTGGATCGGCTGGCGTACTCTCTCGGTGATCCGTCGGTTGGTCTAGTTGGTTTACTGAACTATATTAACTATCTTGGCAAGCAGGAGAACTCCGTAGATCATAAAATAGCCTAGTTATTTAACCTAGGATAGCTAATATTAATATACTTGAAGATTAAATGCACTAGTCTAAGAAAACTAACTTAAGATGACTACACTAACAGTCTATCCTTTTTCCATCTCAACTACATCTTCTTCTCCTCTCCTCAACTCCAAACTGAACTGAACTGCCTAAACTCAACTGGCAACTCTAAACTGGCAACTGAACTGTGTCTGCAAAGTTTAACTATTAGTCTCTGTGGCCTGTTTGGCCCCTGAGCTATGATTGGCCCTGTGGCCCAAATGTCTGTGTTTTGATTGGTCTAGGAGCAATTTCAAACTTTGGTGGGGATTCACAAAGGGCCATAAACCCCCCCCTCACATGGTCAGCATGCATCAGCTAGTGGTCTATTTGTCTAATAGACCCAACCAAAAGAAAACTCAACTAAACAGTGGATCAAAATACATTTTTCAGCATATCAGTTTGTGATGATAAATTCAGGAAACACAATCTTACAATTGAATCACAATAAATGTAATATATATATATTTTGCCCACAAACAGTTTTGTAATACTCAAGATAATCTTAGGAATACAATGATGGATGGTACTCTGTCAGAAAGAGATCAAGAGTCATGTTATTATTTAAACCCAATTAAATCACTTAAAAGATAATACATGATTAAACCACTGATAACCAAATAAAGCTAAATTATCAAATGCTAATTAAACCTTGTTGATTCAGACTTGAATGTGTAGGAGAATTCAATCAGGACACATCCAAACACATATACCATATACCAGACACATATACCATTATTTAGTAAACATTCTATAAAACACCTTTTTTATATAGTCAATATATATGTATTTTAAGCAAAATCTTCTCAGTGAGAAATTCCTCTCCCTCTGCTGTGTTTAGATAAGCGACTGTCGTCGGAATTTACGACCGTGGGGGAAGTTGGTGAAGTTGGTGTTGGGAATGTAATTTCCAAGCTAAGAGCATTCATTTTAACTTCATGAATCTTATTTCTAAGTGGTTGCAGAAAGCACAAACCCCTAAATTGGTATAATATATTTGGTGAATTTACAATTTCCAAGGCATTCATTAAGTTTTGAACCCTCTCTCAAGTCCCGTAGTCCCGTCCTTGTCCTGGTGATTGTGCTGTTGGCAAAACCACAATTGTGCACAGTTCCAGATGTTTAAACATTAACGGTCCTAAATCCAGATTTACGACTGACAGCGTCTGAAGGAATGTCAAAAAAGAATTTAAAAATGTTTACCCTGACTTGCATTTAGGGTTCTCGAGCGAGGCTGAGTGAAGAAATAGTCAGGAAATGTCATTTTGAAATTTAAGGCTGTTTGAAAAAGATAACTCCAAGGCTTTTAGAGTGTTCTGGGGGTTGAAGTTCCTTATAGACCATAAAGTGGGGGTAGTGTGTGTGTGTGTCCAAGCGATGCAGGAATCCTCTGTTTAATCCACTACACACTCATCATGTGGGTTTGTGGTTGCTTCTGATTAATGGAACTCATCAACCACAGCTCATTTATGCTTTCCTCGTTATGTGCTTGTGTTCCTCCTGTTAGAAGGTGTTAAAGAATGTAGGCTATTCATATTTATAATTATAATCTCAGACTGTATGATTGGAACATTTGTATTTTTATTTTTTCTGAAGGATAAATTAGCCCTATAGAAAGAGATAGTTTGCGAGAAGTTCAGCACCCAGTGCACTTTACAGATCTCGGTTGTATGTGCATGTGTGAATGAGAAACAGAAGTGAATGCTGTCAAGGGGATAATAGAGAAAAAGAGGTGATAAGAAGGAGGGAGATGGAAAGAGGATGTGAGAGAGAAACGGAGTGAAGAAAGGCAGGGGAAGTGTAGAGGTGAGATGCACCGTTTCCTCCTTTTTCCTCCTTTTTCCTTCTTTTTCCTCTTCTTTCCTCAGTGGGTTTGATGTGGCGGTAAATACCAGCTCACCTCCAGAGTGCTGGGTGTAAAGGAAAAATCACATACTGATCCAGGAGCTGTCGACCCCATTGAACCTCCTGTTTCTATCTCTTTCTCTCTCTTTCTCATGCTCTCACTATCTATCTTTCTTTTGGCAGCCAGGACTGACTGTACGCTCATCGTCAAAGAAGAAAGAGTTGCAAAAATAGTTGAACCCAGAAGGGCATGTCAGACTGAAATGCAATTCAAAATGAAGATTGTGGTTACCAGTAACAATGAATGATTAATAATTTAGATGGATATTAGCGACTCTTGGTCATATTTATTGGGCACAAAAAAATATTAATTTTTTTTATGCATGTGTGTAATGGCATGGAGAGGTTCTTAATGGTGTATTTTTTTGGTAGTCATCTAATAGCACATTTTCAATCTACGGGTTTGTCGACGTTGCTGGCTGTGGCGTAGTAGTATCTGTGTATTCAAGGTGAGCAGCATGTGGACGAGTATTGTCCTATTGTTGGGATAATGCAGCAGAGTGTGTGTGTGTGGGGGGGGGGGGGGATACTAGAGCCACTTGATGCAGGACTTTAACTAACATTACATTGGACTGTGAAAGCGCTTGTAATAAAGGTCAAATGTGATTTGGCATAGAGCTTAGATTCTTTGCCCGAACCAGGGTCAGGCTTAAGAAAATAATCTGTGACGTAGGCTTCTGTTTTTAAATGCTATTTTTGCTATTTGCTATTTTTTTTTACATAAAGCTATGATGTGAAAATCACAATATAGCAATAAATCAAATTAAACTTTTTTTACTCCAAATAAAAGGATGCCGCGCATATTCCACTTGTCCTTATTACGAACTTGACTTGCAGCGCTCTGCAATGCATATTATTATGCATTATGCATTACTGTTTTTTTTTGTGTGTGTGCATTTTTGCACATAGACTATAAGCTCATTATAAAAAAATATATTCTTAAACCATGTTTAATTATATTAGATTAGAGGAAAGTCATTCAGACATCATTCTTGTAGCCTAATTTCCCGATGTTTAGCCCTGTGGTTCATTGTTCATATTGTTTACGTTTTAATCGTTCAGAGATCCGTTCTTAATAAACATTTTTCTTAAATAAAAGGTCTATGCTTCTTCAGTGTTGCAATGTTAATTAACATCATTCTGAACAGATTTTGCTCATTCAAACATTCCAAAAAAAATTTTTTAGAGGCTCAGTTTTAACACTCTACTTCCTCGAAAAATGTCGAGTTCTGGCTCAGGCTCAAAAGCTAATAAAAGTAATAAAACGGTTGGCCTCAGGCAGGACGTGCACAGGCTCGGGACAAGTCGGGCTGGATATTTTGGGCTTGAGCTAAGCTCTAATCTGGAATGCTACACCATCGTATGTGACAACAAACAATCGATCTTGCCACTGACCACAGTGTCCCCACACAATGATTCATGTGTCGTCTCCACCAAGACAAAAGATGGACTTGTCATTAAAGATGACCTGCTGAATCATTCTGAATCATTCCAACACATACTGGCACGTCTGACTACCTGTTGAATGATTCTGTCTGGCTACAACATATTTTTCGGATGCTGAGAGTACTATAAAAGTTGAAAAGCTTGTCAGGAGGGAAGCTGCTCATTCACTTCAGAAGAAAGGTGGTGAAAAAGGGAGCAGTAATGCATTTGCAGACGTGCTGAGAGCACTAGGAGAGGAGCGTTACATTAAGCAAGGCTACATTAGCATTGTCCGCTAAAGCAGCTTCAAATTCACTGCATACAGTAGAGAGAAGCTTTAAAGCGAGTTTCTCTTTTGTCCTTGTTTACACTGGCTTTGAACCCTCCTCTTCCTCAGAAGTAGCACTCTCACTCTTAAGCTCCTCGGTTCCTCTTGAAGTGGCCGGCGCACCGCTGTGTTGATGCAGAGGAAATGATGTCGCTTTTTGGAGAGGGGGGGGGGCGCCTGAGGGGTTTCCTGCCAAGCCTTCCTTCCTCTCTCGTCTAATTGTTTAATTAATCCTTAACCTGTTTGCATTTGCATTATCGCTGGGATTATGTTAATTGACAGGCCTCTCTTGCTAGCGCTGCTGTTTGATATTGTAATGGAGATGAGCAGGGTTAACGCTCTGCGCCGCCGTGGCAGGAAGCCTCATTTGCTGGAGCTCCAGGAGGGAGCAGCGCGCGCTCTCTTTTTAGCTATTGTCTTTACTCAGTTGCACAGCAAATTGAATTGCAATGGTAGATAAGAGGTCACGGTCTGTTACCCTCTGCTAATTCCCCCCGTGTTAATCTCTGATAGTTAAGCAATGTTTGCCCCCTGATCTGCAGTGGCTGTAAATTAAGTGGGATTGACGTGCACCTTTTTAATAAAGTGGCTTTTTAAAGGTCTCATTTCATCAATTTTTCAGTCGCTTTAAAATGTCTAGTACGAATGAATGCCATGTGAGCCATTTTTTGTGAAAAAAGTGATCTGGTGTTTCTGTATATCCCTGCTTTAGATCACTGAATTAGTGGTCTCTGAAGTAAGACAGGATTTCGGCTCTGCATCCGAAAGAAATGTTACTAAATCCTTCTAACTTCTTACCTTTAAACTTGGTGATTTAGTGCTTGGGCAGTTTCACCACAATGAAGCCCAAGAGTCCGCTCAATATCATAAAATCAGATGCGAACAGCGCCCACTTTGACATTGATGATTGATGTTCTATTGAGTTGTGCTACCTTGTCAAACCGTGCTTCTCTAGTGTATATTTAAGGTCTCGGTAAAACGCAGAATCAACCGGAGATCCCATTTAAACCTATAGTTACTTACACAAGATAGCTAACATTAACTAGCTGGTGTGAACAGAAGCTGTAAACTTTTTAGCTGACGCAAGACAGTGTCTGCTCTACTGTAGCCCAGCTTTAGCTCTGCCTGTAGGTGGTACCGAGCCAAGGTGGGCGAGGCAATGAACTCACAAGTTGACGTAGACTCAGTCTTCTCTTTTCCTTATCAACTTGTTTTTCTGAACATTTTCTTTTACTGTCTACTGCAGACAATGGGCTTTTTGCATGGTTTCGTACTACATTGTATGATTATTTAATGGCTCTTTATAAAACTATTTTAGTATCAAACACTGTTACAAAAAAAAGGTACTTTGTAGGTACATTTATGTTAATCAAGGTACAAACAGTGCATATGTACTCTCACAGACGCAGTATAACACGATCCTTAACACTCCAACATCTATTACACATATTTCTCGTGCCTTACTGGAGTAATACCCTCAAAATACTTTGAGTGTTGTTCCTAGTGTCAATTTTGTACCAGTTGTACCATCTGATATGTGTAAAAAAAAAAATAGAATGTAGCAGCCAAAACTAACTAATGCATAGCTAATGATCTGCAAAATACCCATGTAAAATTATATTATCCCTTTAAAAATAGGTTTCTAATGAGAATTTTGTAGCAACACAAGAAAGGATCTTAGTCCACACAAGCACTGTGTATGAATATCTCACTGCGTACAAAAAAAAAATACTGTTGCTCCAGGCTATCAGCCCAGTAATATCCGTCCAAAACCTGAAGAAGAACATTGCAAACAAATGATGGTGGTGAGTTGCAAACAAAATAGGATTGTTGTAAGGCAGATTGACCTTGTAACACTTGTGCAGCTGTTCTGAATATTGTTAGATAGGTTATTTATTATTATTATTAATTGCCAGGCACTACTATGTAATCTATCACATTATTATTAGGGCCTATTCCCTTCCTCTATACTCTACTCTCTCACTCACTTACCTTACTTACTTACCTTAACTTCATGACAGCTAGTTTCTTCACCTAACAGCTGAGTTGTTGTGGTCATTTATTATCCAATCAGCAACATTTACCCCAATTGTGAATATCCATTCACATTTTTGATATGATCAGCAACATTTGATGCAAAAAAATACACTAATCATCCACTATGCTGCAAGCTCTTCAAAGGGGTCATCAATGAAGATGTTCTAGGCAAGGCAAGGCAAGTTTATGTATATAACGCCTTTCATAAACAACGGGCAAAAAGAAAAACATGTAAGATAACAATAAAAAAGGAAATAAAAAAAAAGTAATAACGCATGAATAAAAAAGGGAAATAAAAAAAAATAAAAAGAGGATAAAGCGTGAATAAAAACAAATTCAAACTATATATTTAAAAGGAAAATTTACTAAATGAATTAGACTAAAAGTGCCATTACAGAATAAAAATGTGCAAAGCTGCAGTGTTTTAAGCTGAGCTGAAGGCCCGCTCAAACTTTAAAAGTGTTTATTATTGGGGCTCTTCTAATGCTCTCAGCTGATTCCATTTAAGAGCAGCATAGTAGCTAAACACTCCCTCTCCATGTTTAGTTTTTATCTTAGAAAATCCAGGATCCAGATAGGCAGCTAGTCTGTGCCTCTTATTGCTATTCCCAAATAATTTAATCTCTGTTTTATCTAAAAAAAAAAAAAATAAAAAAAAATAAAAAGTCCGTTCTCCCCCCAAATTCCCAATACACTCATTAGGATTCCTCCTATCACTAGTGATACCAGTGAAACCAGGAGGGTGAAGACTAGCACATGCCTCACATGCTCAGGGCTCCATTTGTCGATGGCAAGCTACATGAACAGGATTCGAACCGGCTATCTCCTGAATCTCTGTTTTATATTTATTCAACTGCAGAAAGTTGTGCCTCAACCCATTTGTTTAGGGGACCATAGTTGTTTGGAAAGAGGGCCATGTAGATCTGAATGTATAACTGTAGTATAGCTGTAGTAAGATATCTCATAGTCACACATGGTTTCAACCAGAGGAATCATATATAAATGAAATGAGAGTGGCCCAAGAATTGAACCCTGGGGTACACCACAGGTTACTGGCACAGTTTTAAAAACATTATTTTCCATTTCCACTTAAACAGTATTTCCGTCCTTGAAGGTATGAACTGAACCAAGCGATCAAAAAAACAACAAAACAACAGCAGCAATGTATGTGTAATGACTACGTTGTGCTTCTGAAACATTTATTATTATTATTTCATTTTTAAATGTTTTTTTTTTGACTGAGCACAGAACACTGCGGTGTAATGAGTAAGAGTAAAGCTACGTTCAGATGAATGTTATCAACACCCAATTTACTGAGAAACCCAGTCGTCAGCCATATTTCAGACTCATCATACGCAGAGTTCTGCTTGCTCAATAAATGAAAACAGAAACAACTGTGTGCATAAGTTAACAGTGTCAGCATTTGCTGAGTTTGCACTGCCTGCCCACATGAACACCTAAATCCCACTTTTATAAACTCAGAAAATGCAGAGAAAACAGTGTTTTAAATTGATCTGTGTTAGGGCTGCACAGTGTATCATTTGTGCGTAATCACGGCAATAATTACATTATCAGACGTGCAATGTCACTTAAGCCAAATTTACCCATACACTTCAAGTTCTATGTAATATCTGGAGATGTATAGTGAAAAAGTAGAACTACTTCACTGCTGTACTTAAGTACTACAATGCTGTATCTGTACTTTACTGCAGTATTAATATTTTTTTTCTACTACTTACACTTTTAATTCACTACATAGTTACCTGACACCATAGACTGTGTATAGCTGGACAGAGCATCGTCTCTCAAAAGTGAAGCCACCACAGGTCGGGCGCCCCCTGCTGATCGGTTGCAGAAATCTGTGTAACCCCACCCATTCCTATAGGTTTCAATGGCAAAACAGAAAACTTTCAATCACGTTTTTTTCCCCAGTATACTGTAATTCTACCTCCATTATTTAAATGCATCAGCTTGTGTAACCTCTGCTTATATTGTCAAAATGTTAAACCGTCATTCAGCTCTATTCAAAATGGTGTGGTTATTGTAAAAGGGCTGGGTTACACCTAGCCGGGCTGGGACCAAGAACTGTATGGGTGGCACCATAGACTGTGTACAGCTCTGTGAAGGCAGCCCTCAGAGGCGGGTTTATTCAAATGAGTAGGCTGTCTCTCCACAGTCTTTCTTCTTCCTCTGGTCTCTACTGCGCAGACTCGGGTTTTAGGATCGCCAACATGGTGGAAGATTTTGGCTTTATTTTCATTGAATGAATGAGAACGATGACACGGCGTCCATCTTTTTTACAGTCTCTGCCTGACCCAATACGTTACTCATTACAATTTAAAAAATGTTACTAATCATTTTAAACACACATTTTCACTGGGTTTGATGAAGCTCGATGAAGTGAATCAACCAATCAAGCTGATCTTATAAGAAGAGACTGCACTAAAATGAGTTTTCAGAAAACAAGTTCATAGAAATCAATATTTGGTGGAATAATCCTGGTTTTATCACAGTTTTCATGCATCTTGGCATGTTCTCCTCCACCGGTCTTACACACTGCTTTTGGATAACTTTATGCCACTCCAGTTCACTTGGTTTAATGGCTTTCTACCAAAGTTAGTAAAAGAATGGATTGTTCACAGTAGCTCAGAAAACTTCAGCTAGTACTGATAGGATGCAGTTCCTGTGCAACAACTCCAGTCGTGAAATATCCTCACTACTAAATATTCCACAGTCAACTGTCAGTGATATCATAAAGTGGAAACAACTGAAAAAAAAAGCAAACGAAAGGTACTAGTGGATGGTGAGGAGCGCATAGTGCACAGAGGTCCTCCCTAAAGACCTCCAGAACTTCATGTGGCCTTCAGATCAGCTCAATAACAGTGTGTAGATAACTTCATGGAATGGCTTTCCATGGCCGAGCAGCTGCATCCAAGCCTTACATCACCAAATGCAAGTCAGACAAGTGGATACTTTTGGCAATTTAGTGTATCATCACTATCTTTCTCTCTCTCCCTCTCTCCACAACAGAAGCTCCACCTTACCCTCATGTCGGAATAGGTGGAAGAATTCTTACGTATTACAGAAGCAGATAGCATCTCCCGCCTCCATGACTCCATTCGAGATTCTGCAACTGCTCTGTGACCCCAATCTGCTCAGGATTAGAGTGGCTGAGGCAGCGGAGCGCCTAAGATAAGATGCAGCCTGGTCTCGGCTTAAGGAAGGGCAATCAGCACAAAGCTAGCCTAGCACTGCATCTCACTGCAGACCCAACCCCAGGACCAGCACCCTATTAACACAATCTCACCGGCTTTCATACATCTCTCCACGCTACAGAGTTTCTTTAAATATACCACACTACATGCCCAAGCAGTGATTGTGTACAAATGTCCAATATCTCCAGCTACTTCAGGCTGCACCAACAGAACAGGACCCTCTGAAGCAGATAAACATGAACCTATTGCCACCATTCCTAATGCCAGGCATTGGCTAGAGGGGTATAAAGCCCCCCGGCATTGAGCTGTGGAGCTGTGGAACACGGTGTTCTCTTCCACTTTGGTGCTTTATCCCGACCATGATGGTGATCTAATCCTCACAGCAATCCTCCAACTCTTTCTTTTTTTTTTTTAATTATCTTGCTCTTAGAGGAAGCAATGAATGAGCTGGTGTCTCGATACTTTTGTCCATATAGTGTCACTCTAGTCAGAATTAAATGTTTAGTTAGTGTAGGCTATTCTTCTTTAATACTTCATTATCTTCGATTCTTGATTGTACTGCATCTAGATCCCAAACATGAAGCTGTGCTACAAAAGAACCCCCTCACCTCAAGTCCACACATACCCGGACTAGGCCTGCACAATATTGGGAAAAAAAATAGTTGTCATAGTTTTGTTATATGCGATATACAGCAAATATGAGACCACTTAAAAATGATGAGATTCTTTGATTTTACCTGATGGATGATCCCAAACCATCAAACCAAGCTGAATATTTGCACCAGGAGTGGCATAAAGTTATCCAAAAGTAGTGTGCAAGACTAGTGGAGGAGAAACATGCCAAGATGCATGAAAACTGTGATTAAAAACCAGGGTTATTCCACCAAATATTGATTTTTGAATATGAACTTGTTTTCTTGGCATTATTTGAACTCTAAATGTAGTACTGCAACAAAATAAATATTTCATTTTAAAGTTTTAAGTTTATGTTTAATATATATATATATATATATATAAAGTTTCATTGTATACATTCTGTAGAAAGAAAGAAAATTACTCAATAAACATTTATCTAGTTAGTAAGCAGTTGCTCTAGATCTTTAATAAAATGAAAAAAATTGAAAGTGTTAAAAATAAAAAATATATAAAATTAATAAAATAAAATTAATATACAGAATATGAATAACATGCAGTACATGTAGAATATGCATATGATGCAAACAAAATTTTTATTTAAAAAAAAATACAAAATAGACTGCAAGAATATCGCTGTTATCATAATAAGGATTTTTTTTTTAATTGTGTATATTTTTGTGTACAACAATGGGACACTCCTTGTGAGATCAGAGCCCACAGGAAGCAGAAATGGAGGACATGCCAGAAATAATCGCTGACTAATCAACTGCAGTAGAAAATGTTGAAAGGTGGATTGAGTTTGGGGGGTCTGTTTCAGGTGGTCCGCTCTGCTCTGCTGGTGTGTTGGCCCAGTTGCTGATGGCTTTGCTGTGGCTGGAGCTCAGTGCTGCGAGGCCGGCTTGGCAGCTTAAGGAAGCCTTTGAGCTGATGGCTAAAAGTTGTTTGATGTTTTTTTTTTCTGTAGCTTCACGCTTTACAAGTCCAGAATTTAGTGTTGGCATGGAAACAGCAAGTTGCTGCTTGGCTCTTGTTGGGAAGTTGTTATGGTAACAATTTCTCTTTTTTTATTATTATTATTTTGAGGGAAGCGATATCTGATATGTGTAGTAGCGAGCTCAGGACTCGCTTCTCTGGAGGACTGGAGGATGCTTATTGATTCTGGCCGCTGTCTGTTTTGGACGGTATGATGATGATGTTGGACAGGTTTTCGTTGTGGGGGTGGACAGTGTTGGCATGCCTGGATAGGAACAGTGAGGATTGTCCTGAGTTAACGTTAACACGTACACTACACAACGTTAACAGATATACACACTCATGTACACTCACACACGTGTGAGTCTGACTTTTGAGTACCGTACCATTCACATAATGATTACTGTAGCTAATTGTCACTACACCTAACCTTAACCCTAACCATAAAGGCAGCTGCACTCCGAACGTGCTGCAGCAAAACTGCATTATTTTTAAAGCAGATGCATGCAACAGTGCAGTCGCTGTGCTGCGACCTGTGCTGACACTCAAGGACTTGTTTAAAAAGTGTACCACACAGTATTTTTCATTAAAATCAAAACACTACCACAAAATTCAGTAATAAATGACCTATGACATGAATTTACATGAAATGCTAAAATTATTGTATCTTAAAGGAACTGTGCACTTGCACAAGAATAATGAAAGAGGAAACGGACTTATCAGCTAAAAAAAATGTATAATAATAATCTAGTCTGTGGCTCCAAGTGGTCTAGCGGAGTATGCGCTGCAACTGTGATCAGGAGTTCGGCGGTTCGAATCCTGTTCATGTAGCTTGCCCATCAACTGCCGGAGCCCTGAGAGAGCACAATTGGCCTTGCTCTTTCTTTCTGGGTGGGTAGATGGCACTTGCTTTCCACATCACTCCAAAGGGTGATGTTGATCAGCACAAGGCATCTGTGAGCTGATGTATCGGAACAGAATTGCTGCTCTTTCCTCCAAGTGCGCATGAGCTAGTCCTCCTGGTGTTGGGGTTTCTAATGAGTGGGTTGGGTAATTGGCCGTGTAAATTGTGGAGAAAATGGGAAAAAATAAAAATAATAGAAATAAAGTTATATGAAGGTGCCGTAAGTGATCCATTGGTTGTTAAGTGATTGCCTGAAATATCAGTGGCATACAGTCATATTTAATAGAAAAGTAAACGCAAAAGATGGTATCAAGGTCTGTAACAGTGTCTAAGGTCATGTCAATTTATTTTACAATAAAACGATATTGTAATTATTGTAACGGGCCTGTCCAAACCTTAACACTTGCTATACCTTTGTAACCAAAAGTAAGTAATTTCACTTTTTTAGTTTTTCAAATGAAAAAAAAAAACAAACAAACAAACAAAAGAAAGAAAATGATACAAGCTAGTCAGTACAAAAATGAACAAAAATGTTCTTACAAGACTAAAAATCTCATATATTGATATCCTTGTGAGGACCTCCAGCTTTTACAAGTATAGCTAGACAGGTACATGTGCACTCACACACACACACACACACACACACACAAACACACACACACACGACTTCACCAAGTGTTACGAGTTTCTGTCGCCCTAGAAATAAGTGAAACAGTAAGTGCAGAGAAGCCAAATTGATTTTATTGATTGATTCGATTTTTCTTTTCATTGCTCCCTCTCTTTCTGCAGCTCTCGCGTGCTCTCTCTCTCTCTCTCTCTCTCTCTCTCTCTCTCTCTCTCTCAGGTGCTGTCGGGCAGAGGAATGTAATTTGGAATGTTTTCCTCTGCTCTGATGTGTCTGAGTGCTTTGCTGTGATGTCTTTGCTGGTACTGGGTTTGACCTATTGGGCTGAAGTGTGCAGATGTTTTGGTGGCTGTGGTGCGCTGGTGTTGAGGGAGGGAGGAAGAGGAGGAAGAAGGAGAGGAGGAGAAGGAGGAGGGTGGCAATTTGTCCTCATCACTGTTCATCAGGCTGTGAGATACACAGTGGAACCCTTATTAAAAAACCCAGCGGAGGTCCAGACGCAGCACATCTCTCTTTCTCTCCTGTGCTCCCTTTCTTTATATTTCTCTCTCACTCTCTCTCTCTCTTTCTTTCTCTCATTTCCTCTCTCTCTCATATTCCTGCTTTCTCTTTTGGATATATTCTCACTTTTATCTTCCTTACTCGATCTATTCCTCTTCTCTCTTTCTCTCTCTCTCTATTTCCCAGCTTTCTTCTTTCTTTTTCTCCATCTTTTTCTTGCACTTCCCCTTTCTTATTCCACCTTCCTGTTTTGAATTTTCTCATTTTCACTCTTTCTCCATGTATTATTTGTTTTCTTTCTTTCTTTCTTTCCAACTTTCCATCTTCGCATATTCTCACACTCTAGTACTGTCACCTTCCTCTCTCTCTTTTTTCTTCTGCTGTCTCCTTCTTTCTTTTTGTCTTGCTCTTTTTCTCTTAATCTTTTACTTATGTTGTCCTTCTCAATTTTTCCTTTCTTGTCGTTCTTTCCATCTTTTTCTCCACATCTTTTTCCTTATTTGTTTACCTCTTCCTTTATTCTTTATCGTTATCTATTTCTCTTTCCGTTTCCTTTATTCACTCCTTTCACCATGTATTGTTCAGAGCCCTGTATATAATGTATACTTCTCTCTTCCTTCTTACCTTTTTGTATTTCTCATTCTCTCTTTACCACCCTCTTTTCTCTTCACTCCTGCACTCTCTCTCTCTCTCTCGCTCTCTCTGTCTTATTTGACACCTTCTCTCTCCTACACTCACACACTTCTTCTTCTTTTTTTTATGTAAGCACTATCTCTCCACTCTTGTTCTTGCTCTACCCTTCTTTTTTGCGCTGCACCTTCCCTCAGTCTCCTGTTTCATCAGCGCTGCACAGCTTTGTCGCTCCACCTCTTTTAAGCTCCTGTGTGAGAATATGTGAGCAAAGAGGAGATTGAATAATTGAGGACGCACATGCACCATCCCACACACACACACACACACACACACACACGCGCACACATCTGCCTGCTGGAAGGGCAGTGCTCTCACATGTACCATATGCCAGAATAGACAAGCAGCTTTAAAAACATCACTGAAACAGGTTTTATGGTTCTGCTTTTATGGATGTTTGAGCGCGGCTCTCTGGCACCTTAAACCACAGCACATGTAGTAGAGGTGGGAATCACAGGGCATCTCATGATAATGATGATATCACAATACTGTGATTCTGTGATGCTTTGTGAAGAGGATAAAATACTCCCTAAATAAGCAAATACCAGAAATTATTGATTTATTGCTGTCAGTTTTACTCTCTTCATTTGATTAGTGCCACCATGTGGAGTAATTATCAGCAACTTTAGTAATGAAAATTGTCGGGGTCTTGGGGCCCAATCCCATTTTAACCCTTGACCCTACCACTTACCACTACCCCTTCTTTTTGAGTGTAACTCTGTTCCAAGTGGAAGGGGGGAAATCCTCCCACTAAGAATTGTGGAAAAAAAAAAACCTTCAAGCACCCGATACCCTGCAGGGCTAATATGATAGCAGTAAAACGCTAAAGTTCAGTAATCTAGCTGCTGGTTAACTAGTTAACTTTAAGGCTTTATTGTATGTCTTCAGAAAGTGGGCAGATGGTGCAGAAATTAATTATTAATATTGTTAATATTAATATTATTAATTCCTTTGTGATAAGAGAGCTGAAATTAGCTTTGATTTAGCTTTTGTTTTGTTTTATTTTTCTGTTCCGCTTTAAACACAGCAGCCCCTGTATTCTGTTGCATCATTTAAGGTGGAACGGGAAAATAAGCTAGCTAGCTAGCTAATGAGAGAAAAAAAAAACTACTTGCAATCTTTTTTTAAGCTTGTTATGAAAAACTCGGCCATAAAACATTAAAACTACACACTAAACTATAGTAATATAGTGCTAATCGTCTTACCAGTGATTCTCATACCCCTCGGTTTGAAATGTGCATCTGACAAATCATAAATAAGCCCTTCCACTCCAGCCTAATAAGAATTAGGTACTTGGTAGGGCCAAGAGGGGAAATAGGATTGGGCCATAGAGAGTTTAGAGTGCCTATGTTCCATTCAAAATATTGATATTTGAAGCCACATATCTATAATGTATTGCAAGCAAAACAACATGATATATCACAATGTCGATATTTTGTCCTACCCCTAACAAACGTATATATTTTGAAATGCTGCCCATTGACTGACTGTGACTAAGCATTCTCTCAGCAGCAGTGAACCTGGTGCCCTCACACACACACACACACACACACACACACACACAGACAAACACGCTGGCTGAGTCCATCAGACTGACCACGTCCTGTTGAATAGACGTGCTGCTGCTCTGAAGCACCTGAACGCAGAGCATGCTCTACCTTCACTATCTCTCTCTCTCTCTCTTATTTTTCTTTCTGTCCCTGAGGTTTTTCAGTCAGCCTTCCATCATATTAGTTATTATATTTTCAGTGAGAGGAGAGAAGAAAGGTCATATAAAGTGAAGCTTGATAGCTGAGACCCATGAGGCTCTCAAGTGCCTTTCTTGCCTTCATTATATTTGAATGGTGCCGGTATGTATTTATGCCTCTATTTGTAAGGGAGATTTATTTAGTTAAATCCATTCACATCCATAACTCTGTAGAATTTGTATACTGGATTGAAGTGAACTGTGTGAGAGAGTATTTAAAGCAGCATTATATGTGAGAACTGGTATGTCTTGCTTCTGTGCTCCCACTTCAGTCTGGGAGTGAGTTAAAGAGTCCTAAAGAGTCACTTGTCAATGGGAAATGCTTACAGGCTTTTCTGGACAAGCTGAGAGATACACTAATAGTACAGGATTTGAACAAGTTTGACTTGGATTATGCAGCACAACAAAACATTGTTACTGAATATTTTTTTATACTTGCTTTACCATCAGAATATTTTTTTGTTTTAAATTAGTTTAAATTATCTTTTTATTTATTTTATTTTTAATTATTTTTATTTGTTTTAGTTTATTTATTTATTTATTCAGTTTTTTGTGTTATGTTTTCATTTTGATTCTTATTATCTTTTTCATTTTATTATTTCTAATCATTCTCATCATTTTACTTTACTTCACTATTATATATATATATATATTTTTACATTTTATAATTTTTTTGACACTTCTTTTTTTTAAATACGGTTCATTCATTTGTAATAAACAGCTATTTAAAATGTGTATTTATTTTATTTCTTTAATTTTTTTATTCTAATTTCTTATTAACTGTTTTCAATCTCTTTTAAACTGTACATGCTCAGCTGCATTGTAAATAAGGGGCACCCTCTTAAATTTCCTTCGGGATAAATAAAGTATCCATCCATCCATCCATCCATCCATCCATCCATCCCTCCATCCCTCCATCCCTCCCTCCCTCCCTCCCTCCCTCCCTCCCTCCCTCCCTCACCCACCCAATGAAAATAAAGGTTGATTGATAGGACAGAGGTTTATCCACAATCCTTATGAATCGCCCACAATTTATTAGATGTTAGATCGGGATGCTATATCTAACGATATATATATATATATATATATATATATATATATATATATATATATATATATATATATATATATATATATATATATACATATATAATATAACTTCTAACACATATAACTTCTTGAATCACTGTGTACATATTGATGTTCATGCAAAGTGTGCATCTTTCATGAATATACCACATAGATTGTTTGGTTTATACTGTACAGGGTTCATCTGGTCATGAAAAACCTGGAAAAATCATGGAATTTAAAAATAGCAATTTCCATGCCTGGATAAGCTTTGGAAAAATAAAAATACCCCAAACGTTTTGGAAAGTTCATGAAAATTTGGTCTAAAAATCTTTGTTTCAGTTTATTGATGGAGAAAATCTATATTGAGCTAACAAATACACCAATTTGGAGTTAATTCGGTAATTTAACCCTACGCAATGGGGCTCTCAGAATCTGACACATTTTATCAGATTCATTTTAGGCCTACTATAATCAATTTTATTATTTTCTTTTATTTAACAATTTTATTTTTTTTAGTTTTGGTTTCATTGTCCATGTCTGCACTGATGTTTTGAATGCATAAAAAAGGGAAAAAAATAATTATTTTATTGGTTAAAAAGTGTATAAACTCTGATTGTAGAGAACAGGATATAAAGGATGTTTATGCTACATGACCTGTCGACATTTAGGGACAAATTAGGAGATTTCAGACAAGATTTAGTTACTTTATACTGTAAAACTTTGGCAACACTGCTTCCTTTCTAAGTCAGAGGAACGTCACAGTGATTTCAAAGCTGTTGTTTTAAGGTAAAATGCTGAACAATGGTGCTTTAATAGAAATTATGAGCTGCAGGGTGTTCCTGAACTCCTTTTAAGACACATGTATTAACTAGCCACCGCTGCTTTATGGAGCTCTATCTTTGCGTGGGAAAATGTAGCTAGCTTTAAGCTGCTCAGTTGCTCTTCAAAAGATTCCGTCTGCACTTTCTGTTTCTCGTTTATAAATAGTCTCGCTTTGAGCCTATTTCAAGTGTTTCTTATCTTTCTTTAACCTGTGATTACAGGCTATATATAGCATGCTCTAATTTCTCGCTTCATTTAGAAGAAGTAGTGGGAGAGTAGCTTGCTCTCCAGGAGCTGTCGAGTCTGCCGCACTGTACAGTAGATACAGTTCATGGCGTCCTGTTTGGCGAATTATGACTGTATGCAGTGATGCCAGAGCAGGTCGTTAATGGGTGAGGAAGCAGCCCTGCCAGGCTGGGGCTGTTATGGTTGACACTAATCAATGCTATCAGTGTGGTGACACTCAGTGAAGTGCTGGGAAGCAGAATGCCATTGCATAGCTAAAGGGTGTCTGCGTGGTGTCTGCGTGGTGTCAGCCTGTGCCGGAATGCTGTTGTTTGAGCTGAGTGCTAATTGGGGTGTGTGGGAGCGGAGCTAGCTCCATTTCTCGCTGCTCTCCACAGGGGGCAACAAGTTCATTGGTCAGGATCGTGTATATATGTGTGCTCACGTGCATGTGTGTGTGTGTGTGTTTGTGGAAGGCAAGCATGTGTGAAGTCTGGTAGTTAGTGTGTGCATTTGTTCAACAGTAATCAGTTCTTCTTTTTTGCCTTGTCTTCCTCCTTCATGCATTTATGGATATATACACATGCTCATTTTCACATGGGCATGCTGGGACCTGTATAATCACTCTCTTCATGTGCTGGCTTGTTAAAGCTATAGTACACTGTCTTTTAGAATGATGTAAATAAAGGCTTTAAGTTTGGTTTGGTGTGAAAGAGAACATTTAGATTACAAAACACAGTATTGATAAAATCCCTGCTGGAAAATTAATCTCAAGACCAGCCTTTGCTTGTAGCAGGTTTTAGATATAATCTAAGCCAGTATTTGTTGGTCAAAGTGTTTTTAAAACTTGTCATCCAGGGAAAAATTTACCCTAGTAAGCTAGCTAGTTAGCTAGCTCTGGGCTACCTAATAATGTAGTTGTATTTTTCAGACCAGATTATAAGGCACTCTATTAATAAACATCTATTTTCATACATAAGGCGCACCAGATTACAAGGAAGTTGCCATCTTGCTCTTCTAATTTAGCAGGGCTCACTGCTAGGGGGTCAAACAAAACCATAATTCTTAAAAAAAATATATATATATATTTTAAAGTCAAATGAGTGCTGATATTAATCTGCACAAATTTCTCTTCTGAAAACTCTTTATTTGGATGAGTTAAGCGTACTTTGTCCGAGGGTGAACGCTAACTGCGGCTGGCTAGGGTTAGCCAGCAGTGGCTAGCAGCGCTAGCCAGCCCCAGTTACTAGCATTAGCCAGCTGCAGTTAGCTGCCCGATAGCAGTAGACTGAGAAACTCTGAGTGTTCTGGTAACCCAGGGCACTATCAGCTAACAGTTTGTCACATGAACCTTGTTTTAACACGGTAAATGCACAGACTTCAGTCCGACATACTTACCAAGAACGGTACAAAAGCTAGCGCTGCAGTTAGCAGCTAATGCTAATGCCACTGAACTTGTCACTGAAACTCCTGTATAACGCTGTACTTCAGCAAAGTGGTTTTACTGCTCCTTACAACCTGACTGTTAAAAGGTGCACCGAATTATTAGGCACACTGACACATTTTCAATGTTTAGGGCTTTGTTTTAAACAGAATCTGGTGATACCGCTTGTGTCATGATTACCTGTATTGTATTAATTTAATATATTGCAATACTTTAAGCAAGGTGAGATAGTGTGTTTGTAAGAATCAAATTAGAGCATATGATATACCGCTATGAACATAAAATCTAGATATAAGCTTAGAAAATATTTTACGTTTTTAGAACAATAATGTTACAGTAAAACACTGGTATTTAAAAACTAAATAATATATACGTTAAGAACTGTATTTCTGTTTTATTTAAAATCAGTGAGACATCATTAAAATAAATTAAATAGCCTTATAATTTGCCTTTGGAAGAAAAGATAATTACTTTTTTTTTTTTTTTATCCCAGCTTATATCATTCAGCTGGAAAACAGGCAGTTTTTCATGGGTAGTAAGCTGATGCTGTGATGGGTGTGATATGTGATGCTGGGTGCTTTATTTTATTTTATTTTTTAATTTCTGCGATAAGAGTGTAAAAATAAACTTAAACCTGAGGTTTGTTGGCTCTCTTGGTCATATTCCTAAACTGGCTGTCTTCCATGCTCTGCACATGTGCTGCCAGGGGGCCAGTGGGAGGGTGAGAAGTTTAGGAGGTCTTTTCACTACTAGTTTCGGTTGCCAAATACTTGGTGCATCCCTACCCATTTCCTATTACCACTGATATAAGCAATTGTTACACAGTAAGGTTCTCCAGAATATGTTTACACTGTTAAACATTGAATTATGTAGGAATTATTTTGAATAATAGGCAGCGTTCCCCCTTAAGGGTGGAGGAAAAGGGCTGAAACCATGTCATACTGTAGCAGAATTGAGAAACTGGAGTAAGAGCGACTGAGGAAACGAGAGAGATAGATGGATAGGAAAGAAGAGTTTTTTTTTTTTTTTTTTTTTTTTTTTTTTTTTTTTCTCCCCTCTCTCTGAGGCAATGAACAGTCATAATAACAATACCGAGGCTGAGCTCTGCAGGAGAGAATCCTGTTTAAATTTTAAACAGGCACACAGAGTGGATTCACGATGTCTGAGTAGTTCTGTGGTGTTCTTCTTCTCTGACTAATTCAACTCTTTGTATTCTTGTCTCTTCTTGCAGTGATCCCGGACACCCTGACCGTGACGTCAACCGCTCAGTCTCTGGCCAAGGTAGAGGGGGACATGCTGCAGCTGAGCTGTGAGGTCACCCGTCAGACCTCCCAGCACACTCACCTGGCTGTGGGCTGGTACCTGCGCCCCGCAGACGATGCAGCTCAGCCGCGAGACCTGGTCACACTGTCTCGGGACTTTGTGCTGAGACCTGGCGGCCCTTACCGTCAGCGCCTTTCCTCTGGAGACCTGCGTCTTGACAAGACCAGCACCACCACCTATCGCCTGACCATCTACAAGCTGCAGCCCACCGACCAGGGCGAGTTCTACTGCGAAGCCTCTGAGTGGATCCAGGACCCGGACCGCTCGTGGTACTCCATGACGCGCAAACAGTCCGACAAGACTTCAGTCAAAGTTCAGCCCACAGGTGAGTAAAGCCTGCTGGGTGCAGCTCTAAAGATTTCTGTTCAGATTTCTGTCTTTTTAGAAATACACCATGAACAAAGACACAATATCACCAATTTGGACACCAATTTTCAACCAAAACTGGGCACACTGGCTGCAGTGAGAGTATCATTTATTTTCATTTTATTCACTATATTCCCATGCTATTCACAGGGGGTGCACATAGCACAAAATAACAGATGACCCCTTCAAACAGCGCACATTTTGTTCCTTTCAAAATGTGCAGTCGACAACGTTAGGTACATCTTATTCCCCTTTTGAAGATTCAGTAGGAACACATAGTTTTATCTCCTCATTTAGGAACTTAAATGTATAATGAGCTGTGGCTAACACTTTTGAATGTCTGTAGCCGAGATTATGTTACTTTAACAGGCTTAACCTGACATCAACAATGGTCAGCAATTGGTTAACCAGTATACAGCTCTGGGAGAAAAAAATGAGACCACGTAAAAATTATGAGAATTTTAGATTTTATAATCAAGGAATAAAACTCAAGAGTAAAAAATGGATGATCTCAATCAATCAAACAATCAAAGATGAACTGTTTGAATTTTTGCTCCAGGAGTGGTTATCCAAAAGTTATCTAAAAGCAGTGTGTAAGACTGGTGGAGGAGAACATGCCAAGATGCATGAAAGCTGTGGTTATTCCACCAAATATTGATTTCTGAACTCTTAAAACTTTATGAATATGAACTTGTTTTCTTTGCATTATTTAGGGTCTGAAAGCTCTGCATCTTTTTTGTTATTTCAGCCATTTCTCATTTTCTGCAAATAAATGCATTAAATGACAATATTTTTGTTTGGAATTTTATTTGGAATTTTATTTGGAATTTAGTAGAAATGTTGACTGTAGTTTATAGAATATAACATTAATGTTCATTTTACTCAAACATATACCTATAAATAGCAAAATCAGTGGTCTCTTATTTTCTCCAGAGCTGTATGTATAAACTGTTACTTTATAAATAATATATGTAATGTTGTTTTTCATCATTTGTAATCAAATTGCGTTCTCATTAGACAAGGATGCATATCCCGCATTGTGTCCCAGGATTTTGCCATATCCCATTGAAGCTAATATTAGTTATTAAGCCTAATCCAGTTTATCTATGCCATTATCTACCTAAACTAGCTAAATGTTTGGGAATGTTTTTCCGTTTAGGATCGTTTCCACACCCTTAGATCAGTCCTCCAGATTTTTCCCTGATTACGTAAGCTGTGTGATAAAGACGCCTTCTCTAAAACTTGCTCAGCTCCCCAACCTGGATTGTGCAAGATCCTCAGATGACAGGCAGCGTATGATTTCACGTCCTGCCTGGAAGAAGGCAGATCTAGAGAAAGCTCCAGCAGATTTACTACCAATCCACGACAGCCCCTTTCGCTCTGTGCACCACCAGAGAGCAGCTGGCACAAGCAGTGCAGCTCAGAAATGCATGAATCTGGCTCAGGTTTGCGCAGGTTGAGTGCTGATCACTATCTGAAATTAAGCTCATTACCAGCCTCCCATGGTGGTGGCGGCCAATCCTCTTAACACTGTCCTCCGCATCACGGAGTTCAGCCAAGGCCGGTGCACCAGCATCAGCCTCTCACTGATGTTGGCAGTGTTAGGGAGGTTATCATAGCCTACAGAGAATTCAAGACTCGACTGGCTCGCCGCAGTATCACTCACTAGTCCCCTCATGTCTGTGAAGTATCCATGGCTCAGGAATAAAGAGAAAAACAAATGCTAGCTCAGAGCAGAACCAGTACTACATACAAACTTCTGCTGTTTTTTTCATCTCTTTCTTAACATCAAATTAAACTAGTAATACAAAAATATGTTAACTTAAGCCCTATCCGAACAGGAATAGTTTCTCAGGGGGTTCTAGGGTAATTTTTTTTTTCTTTTATGGGGGTCCTCTGTGATCGTATTCTCGTCCGGAACGACCGCGTAAGATATAAAATTACAGGCAAATTTACCTACTGTTTTTAGCTGAACTCCGTGGTCGTAAGGTAATTTTAGTCCCGTCTAGATGCAAATCTCTGAGTTTCGTCACCTCGAGTTTAATAAAATAGTTATTTGTCCACTGCGACGCACCATAATTACACTTTGGGTGCGTGTTTCCACGGAGATCCACATAAAACACAACAGCGAGTGGAAATGGAGGAGCTACTGAACGCGATGTCATGTGATCGAGAAAGCCAAAATACTCACAGGTCCTTCTGATTTTTCTATTGCAATCTGGAAGCAAGAGTTTTATCACTGAGTAGAAGTGTGATTTTTTTTTCACAGACGTCCCCCTGAGAAACTAATTCCGTTCAGATAGGGCTTAAGTTTATCCTATTATATCTCATTCTGTTACTGTTACAGAATCTAAATAAGTTGTAGGTTTGTAGATGTGTTTGATATTGATAAGGATACAGAATTTAGGATAATAATTGAAATGAGATGCTCCAAAATAGCCTGTAATTATGTACAGGTATTTTTTTTTCCACCATTGTTTTGCTATTGCAATTTGAGCAGCCCTAACAAACAACTGTCTTTGCAGTCAATTCATCCAACAAAAAAAACATGGTTTCCTGTCTCAGTTAAGGTCAGTCTGAGAGGAGAAAAGCATCTCCTGCGGCTATAACGTACAAACAGGATTACTCATTCCACCCTAAGATTTAAATTGTCTTCTCTCTTGTTTATGGCTTAGTTTGCTCTAGGCAACTGTCTTCCTCCTAACATATGTTTTAATATCAATGATTTAAAGACTATAGAAGCGCTTAAAATCAATAAAAATCAAGAAAAATTCAATAATCAATAATCGACAGTGCGCCTTATAATTTGTTGTGCATTATGTTTGAATTCTACCAGTCAGGTTATAAAATGCAGTAAAGCCACTCCACTGAATTTCAGAGGTATACAGGAGTTTCAGTGAAGTTTCTCCAGACTGGAACAGTATTAGCATTAGCCGCTTACCAGATAACTAGCTCTTTTGGTTTAGAGTTGAGTATATTGCACTGTAGTCTGTGTGTTTACAGTGTTAAAGCTCTGTAGAGTGGCATTTACTGCTAACCGCTGCTAGCGCTGCTGCTAACTGCGGCTAGCACTGCTGCTGACCGTGCTGTTGAAAATTCTAGCTCACTGTAAATAAACGTAAGTTTTTAAAGGGCTCATTCCATTGTTTTTTCATTCATTTTAAAGTCTAGTTAATGTCTAGTTGTAGTCTCTAGTATGAATAAATGCCATGTGAGCTGTTTTTGTGAGAACTAAGATAGACTTATTGTATTTCACAAAGAACAAAGGATTTTAGCAGAAGGAGACCTTTAAGAATTACAGTTCTGTGTATGCGTCCACATTAGAAAAAAAACATTGCAACACCCTTGTTCCTTACTATTGTCACTTAAAATGCGCTTTATAATCTGGTTAGCCTTATGTATGAAAATAGACCAGAAAATAGACGTTCATTAATAGTGTGCCTTATATAATATGGTGCGCATTATAGTCTGTAAAATACGTACCTTGATTAATGTATAAATTGTTTATTCAAAGCAGTCACTGTTATAAGGACACCAAAACATACCTACAGCTAATATAGCTAGTTTTAATTGAATAAGATTAAATGAATCAAGTGAATGTCAGACATGCTGTTGATCAAATATTTTTGTCTCACAAAAATGTGTTTTATCACAGCATGCACTCCAACAGAAAATACACGGTACACTGTGGGCTATAGAGATATATGATTTCAACCAAGAAATCTCAGTTCACCGCATTTCCAAAGAACAAGGAAGTGCATTGAGGAGTTGCTGGCACAGGAAACCTTGTTTGACACAGTGTTACCAAGCACACAAGTCAAACCAGCACTAACAGTTATGGTGACATTGTAATGGATGGGCTGGTGGGCGAATGTTCCCGGGAGGGGAGATGCTACTTGGCAGATAGCTACTCGCCCTATCCTCCGTAGGGAAACACACAGGAGACAGTCGGAGCAGTGCAATGAAGACCACTTATTGAACTGGGGAGCACCCTCACTCTTTTCAGTACAATCCAGAATAACAACCACCATTCGTGCATCACTGTTCAGTTCGGTGCGCATGCTAACACTTAAATAAGATCACTTAAAGTGATCGTTACATCATGACCATCTCAGTTTCTATACAGCTTCATACTATTAACATACTGTGAATATAACACATATATCAAGCTGAGTAGTGTCTCTTTTTCCTTTATTGATCACTTTCAGTGTTACATTAACAAACATGCGTGTACATTCTTTAAACCCTATTTCAACCCCCCCCCCCCCCCCAAGCTACCTAAGCCCCCTTCCCGTCCAGTCTACCACCTATAAATGTACGTGTACTTGAGTGTACATGTAGACAAGTCAGTTGTAGATTAGTAAATAAACATTGTACCTCAATACCAACAACATTGCTAAAAATGTATATTAAAGAAATTAAGCTCAGAATGCTCCAGCGGGCTAAGCGCTTCTACTATGATCAGGTGATCGCCGGTTTGAATCCTGTTTATGTAGCTTGCCATCGGCTACCGGAGCCCTGAGAGAGCACATTTGGCCTTGCTGTCTCTCTGGGAGGGTAGATGGTGCTCTTTCCCCACATCACTCCGAAGGATGATGTCGATCAGCGCACGCCATCTGTGAGCTGATGTATCGGAACCGAGTTGCTGCGCTTTCCTCCAAACGTGCTGTGATGCTACTTGGCAATGCTGCATCAGCAGCAGTTCAAAAAGAGATCGGGGTTCATTCACATGTATCGGAGGAGACATGTGCTATTCTTCACTCTTCTGGTGTTGAGGCACTACTAGTGATAGGGGGAGTCCTAATAAGTGGGTTGGGTAATTGGCTGTTTAAATTGGGGAGAAAATGGGATTTTTTTTTTTTTATTATACAAAAAAAAAAAAAAATACAGTTCCAGGTAAAAAATTTTCTGTATAATAAGCAGAAATATTGTTTTGAACTGTAGATTTCACTTGAATGTTTCTTGACTAATTAAGCATAATCACAATTTGTGGTTTATGTTTTTGTTCTGCTTCTATCCATTTTATTTAATGAACCGATTTAAAGGCCTAAAAGCCTTTGAGAAGCCAAGGAAAGTAAATAGCATGTATATACCAGTATAGCTCTTCCCAAGTAACTACAGGTTCCAAGCTTTCTTTCTCTTACATACTAGAGAATGTGTGTTTGTGTGTTTGTGTGTGTGTGTGTGTGTGTGTGTGTGTGTTACATGATGTGGGCCTGCTACAGTGCAACAAATCTCCTGTGTCTACTGCCACAGTATATTACAGTGCACTCTATTCCAAAGCTCCTCTCTTTTCCGTCTTACTGTAAGACCCTGAGTTTTAGCAGTTCCCTTTCTCTCACTGATCTGAAAGCTGTAACTCAATCTCAGAGCACCAAGGCCCAGTAGCTTGATGAGAATAGGAGGTGACAGTGCACCTCCTCATCAAACGCACAGCAGGACAGAGAGCCTTGCAGCGGCAGATGCGATTCTGCCACGGTATTGGCTGCTAGACCTGGATCACACGGCATGTGATTGGAGGAGAGCGGCGTTGGCTAGTTCTCAAGGGCACCTCCACAGGGACACATAGCAGAGGAGAGAAGTTTAATGGGCAGCAGCGGCGGCGGCAGCAGCAGTGTGTTTCAAGGCAGGAGTCAGCTGAGTAGCTGAATAGCAGACAGGTTCTGCTCTCTATAGAGATATCACACGAGCGACAGAAAGAAAAGAAAGTGATGAAACCCTGCCCATCAGTCCCAGGCGTGTATGTAGGACAGAGCTAGGTCGCAGTATTCTGTGATTGAGGGTACAATTTATGAGACGACTACAGTAGTTCTCTTGTTTTATTGCAGCCACTTGTCTACTGGCTCGTATTTCATTGTCACAAGCTATTCCTCAATTTCCTTTTTAATAAATTAGTAATAAATGATTCTACAAGGATTAAAGATTAAAGCCCATCAGTTTCATAATCAGCAGAGCCTTTTTAGGATCATTGCTCGTTTCATTTAGCTCAGTTTAAAATGGGGCTAAAATCCCCATCAGACTGATTCCTCTTTCAGCAGAGCTGAGTAAACAGCTGACTGTTATTAGCTGGTTCACAGTTTGAGTAGTAAACCGTTCAGCTGGATGCATCGGGTGTAGGAAATGCCCGCCTTTCCCACGCTGCGACATGCACGGCGAAGTACACCCCATTCCTGTGCAGCTGCCTCATCAATTTCAGCTGAACTGTAGGTAATCGCATCCCTCGCTAGCCACCCCCTGACCATCTGATGCAACTCTCTGCAGATTCCCGCTTATTTATGCTCAGATTCACCCATTGCTCACACCATTTCCACAGCTTATCGGCGGTGGCCGTTATTCAAAGTCAGTCATTCAAAAATCAGTTTTGGTTGCTGCTGTAATGAATGGTAATGAGAGAAGCTGCTGCTCTCCTGTGTTGTGACATTAAAGACTTTTCCATTAGCCGGTTTTATCTGTGTTCTCAGCCGCTCCTCAGTAGAGGAGGACACGTCACTTCTAATCATTTATAATTGTTTCTACACGTGCAGAAACAGACTTAAATGAGAGTTGGTCATCATAAGCCATGTAGTTTTTTGTAGGATTTTGTGTTTTGGTGCATGTTGTTAATGTGGGTGTACTGTAATTGTAATTGTAATTATCGCAACCCACTACGGAACACATCTCTAAACAGAAGAACGTTCTAGAATCATGATTGAGCAGTCGGTAAATATTTTTATTTAAAGCATTAGTCAACTGGGAAGAGACTCTTGGCAGACACTCAGACAAGTCTAACTAATTTATTATAAGATACATACAGCTCTAAAAAAAAAAAAAAAAAAAAAACATTTCAGTTTTGGAATCAGTTTCTCCGATTTTGCAATGTATAGATATATGTTTGAATAAAATGAACATTGATGTTTTGTTTTATAATCTACGGACAACATTTCTTCCAAATTCCAAATAAAAATATTGTCATTTAGAGCATTTATTTGCAGAAAGTGAGAAAGTGAAATAACAAAAAAGATGCAGAGCTTTCAGACCTCGAATAATGCAAAAAAAAACAAGTTCATATTCATAAAGTTTTAAGAGTAAAGTTTTAAATCAGTGTTTGGTGGAATAACCCTCGTTTTTAATCACAGTGTTCATGCATCTTTGCATATTCTCCTCCACCAGTCTTGCACACTGCTTTTGGATAACTTTATGCCACTCCTGGTGCAAACATTCAAGCAGTTCAGCTTAGTTTGATGGCTTGTGATCATTCATCTTTTTCTTGATTATATTCTAGAGGTTTTCCATTGGGTAAAATTAAGGAAAAACATCATTATTAAGTAGTCTTTTATTTTTTTTTCCAGAGCTGTGCTTCCAAAATGGTGTGGTTTTAATTGGTTAATAATATTTAATTGGTTTTCGTTGGTTAATAGTGAACAAAAGTTAGAATTCATTGGTTGGAGAGAACAGGTCTAATGCCTATCCTTGCATGTTTTATTGAAATAATAATCAATTTTCCATATTCAGTATCTAATTCCATCAGTTTGTTTGCCCTGTACTAATCCTGGCATATATTTTAAATATTTTAAAAAGTTTTTTAGTTAATTATTAATCAAGTTCTGTTAGACTGTGGGTTGCATTAACAGACACTCTGTACAAAGTTTTATCAGCTTTGCTTCTGGTCCTTCACAATGCTTGCACTATGTACACAGTAAAGGTGGCCTGGGACCAAGTGTGGTGGGTCTAGTAGGCAAGATGCAGTCATTAGATTAAACATTATTGCCATATGAATAAACAAAGGTATTAACATATAACCCTTATTAATAACCAGGAAGGAAACTCATATAGGGTCAGCAGAAGCATCTCACACCTGATCTCTTGGAGATGAGCTAGCCTGCACCCTCAAGGCCACTTGAACAGTAACTCACTGTAGCTTATTGTAGAATATTTTTGGGGATGGGTTTTTTATTGCTTTTTTTTTTTTTTTTTTCGTGAGCCTGTTAAGATGTAAGTGCAGACGTAGGTCAGACACTCCATGAGAGACATAATTTAGCTGGGTCAAGGTGTGACCACAGCTCAATTCCTCTGTGTCCTGTCTGTTCTGCCCAAGCTGCACCAATGAGCCTCCCACTGGGAGCTGCAGACAGTGTCCCCTGTGCGAAGGTGGGATAAGGCAGTCTGATTTGTCTCTGTAATCCCCTTTTCCAGCCTGCTGCATCCAAGCCTCCTTGCTCTGGACTGCAGGGTCAGAATACTCGCTCAGTAACCGCCAGCGGACTGCTAAACATGGCTGAGACAATGCAGAGGACACAGTGTGTATGTGTGTAAGGGTGACTGAGGGCATATGTGTGTGTGTGTGTGTGAATGGAGACTTGTCTTTATGCCTGTCAGCTGCTTAGTGCTGCCTGTTTGTCAGCCCAGCTACCAGCTAGTCCTATAGTAACAAGCCTGCTGTTACCCTGCGATGCACAGTATTTAAACTGCAAGGCCACTTTATATGGCTGCTTTTAAAGAATTCAGAAAATGTTAGGAGACCTTGATATAGTGAGTTTTTTGGTATTTTCTGTGTGTGTAGAGTTGCTTATTTTTCTTATTCTTGAACTTCTTGGCAGGTCAGCCTTAAAGAGGCAACTTTGCATACTGACTGGCCAATTAAGTGACTGAAAAACATAAAATTTCACGATACAGATTTGCATTAGCAAGGTCTAGCTTTTTCCACCAAGAATTAGTGCTGGAGTAAGATTATCATTAGTTCAGCTCATGTTGTGTGGTTTGCTTGAAATAGTAGTGCAGTAGAAGGATGTTACTGTTACAGTGGTATGAATGTAAGTTGTCAAGCTAAGACTTGCTCTTTTCCTCCTAATTGAATTAAGCCATTCCACCTTAACTGTCCCTGGAACTTTTTTTCACCCGCTTTGAAAGGAAAACCAGTACTGTAGATTGCATAGACCATCAAATACTGACACTGGATATTTAATAACCCAAAATACTTAAAAAATATTATCTAAAGAATTTCAAAAGATAAAAATGAAAAAACTTAACATAACAGTAGAAAAACAATAAACTAAAAAAAAATGCAAATAAAACAAAGAAAATAAACTGTGCCTGGGCAACAAAACCAAACAAAGGAATGAATAAAAACAACAATTTAACATTCACTAAAGTGGTACATAATGATACTGCATATTTAATTAACCAGCAGACAAAATCCAAGTCACTGAATACACATAGCGGACAAGTGGACAAAGCTTCAGACACTGCTACGCTCCTATAATTTTCTTTTAAACTGTCAGCCCAAGTAATTAATCTACTTTTCTCTTTTAATATTACGACCATACGAGACTTTTTCTGGTAGGCTACTATATTTTATGCAGTACTGTAGCCATGCTGCAACACTGGCGGTGGTACGTAACGTAATTTGTATAAGTAGCCTATTTAAAGTGCCATTTTGCGTGAGTTCCTCTAGCCACGTCACACGTCTTTACGTACTTACACCACATACACAGCCTCTGAAAGTGGATCTGGATCAGTTTTACTGAATGTGAGCGGCTGGTGGAGCAATGGAGACTTCAGAAGAGGAACTTGAGCTCAGTAGCTCTTTTACTCATAGAAAAAAAAACAAAAAAAAAATAGGAGTGAAGTTCCTGACTGAGCGCTCTCTCTCTCTCTCTCTCTCTCTCTCTCTTACTGAACATAACCTGGAATCGGATTCATCTCCTCTGAAAGGAGCCGCATCACACCCACCCAGATTAAAATAATTCTTCCACATGCTTGGTGCAATTACCCATTCTCACCAGAGAGGGCTCTCAATCCTAAAACTTACGGACATCAGCTTTAATGAAAAGTTTCTGTAACACCTTTTTGTGTAAATATATGGCTTATAGTCAGGTGTAACCTGTATATGTACAAAATCTTTTTTCTAGAGGGTGCGACTTACATTCAGGTGCACTCAGTAGCCCAGAAATTACGGTAGCTTGTGGTGCTTTATGTGCAGAAATCTAAGCAGAAATGCTTCCATGTTGCCTTACCCAACACTGCTAATGCGATACTAGCAGTTAGCTTTCAGTGCAATGCTAGCAGCAGCATAGTTATGCTAGTTGGTGCGCTGCCAATGTTGCTGCTGTTAAAGATGTATACATATGTTGTGGAACAAGCTAATATAAAGGTTCTACAATAATGGAAGGTTTATTAGGTGGAATGACTGGCTTAAATTATTGTCTACATCAGGGGTTGGCAATTAATGTGCCAGATATTTTCCAAACCATTACGTGGTGGCCACACAAAAAAAAAAATCAGTTTTGGAAAAGACTAGTACCTCTCCAGCCCAGAGGGTTGTTGAACACAACTGCAGAACAGTTGAATTCAAAGCAGATAAACCCAAGAAGAAAGAAAAAAAAGATATAATTAAATAAACACACCGCTCCTCACTCGGGATCAAACCAGTGACATCAGAGTCGCGGTCCAATACACTAACATTGGCCCGGCTAGTGAATTTGGACACGGCCAGGAAAAAAAAAACACCCTTATAAGGAGATAGGAAGTCCGACAACGGGAGGAAAAACCACAACGGGGGAAAACTAAAGTCATGCCAAGCGCGACAGAGAGACAGGGGAGGAATATAAACAAAAGCTCACCAGAGAAGCATTTTCTTAAATTTTTTTATAATTATTATCATTCATTATAATTCAAACTACCTCAGGAGCCAGATGTTTCATGCTTGCAGGCCACATCTGGCCCATGGGCCGCCTATTGCCGACCTAGTCTACATCTTAAGGCTCTGAGAGCAAGGATTGAGTTCTTTACCAGGCAAGGTCATAGAAATTGGTACACAAAATATAATAGATGTAATAATTTATGCCCCTGCACTTTTTTTTTTTTTTTTTTTTAGAGTAAAGAACATCTCTATTGTTGAAATGTGATATAATACTTCTATTCAGGCAACCGAGGTCCAACAAAACTATTTTATTTTTTGTTTGTTTTTTCATTCTTTGGACATTTATAGGATTGTCTCGTGATAATAACAATGAACTGTGGTTGCCTTGCTCTCAATCGTTAGAGTGTAAGACTTTAAATCTCAGGGTCATGGGTTTAAGAGCCCTCTGTTGTGCCTAAACTGTTTTCTAGTGCATTGCTGTCAGTGCAGTGGATTGCACACAGGACTTCTAGATAAAGTGATTAAACGCTTCAAAGGTTGTTGGTTCAAGTCCCACCAGAGATGAAATTGTTTACAGTGGTGGAGAGAGTGCTGAGTTATTGATCACAGGGTAGAGGGTTTGATGCCCTCATCTGCTAAACCGGCACTGTCGGGCCTTTGAGCAAGACTCTTAAGCCTCTCTCCTCCAGCTGTAGCATTACACTGTGCTCTGATATGGAAACGGTTTTGTTGTATTGTGAAATGAAAATAGAGGTAGTCAAATGAATCAGCTCAAATAATTGATTTTACAGCTATACAGAAGAATAATTATTAGATTTCTTATTAAGCAGGCTGTGTACCTGAGATAATAGGGTGTTAAGTAACTATCTGGGCAAGAAAAGGTCCATACATCCTTCTAAGTACCTTATGGTTAAGGTATGGTAATTATATATATTTTTTTATATATTATGTTCTATTTGATGTACATTTTCCCCCGAAAATAATGTTAGACATATGTTGTCTGACAGCACTGTATGCTGTATAAAAAAAATATTGGTTCCTATTCTTCTTAAGAACAATTGAGTGTGACAGCATTTCATCCACTTAAATTCATTACAAGGGAAATAACCTTGTGTGTAATAACCCTATTAACTTGTTTAAGAAAGATTTAGCATGCCATTCTCTTTCTTTTTTATTACAGTTTGAAGTATTTTATTATATAAAACATAATTCTCAGAGCTTTTTTTCTCCCTCTTTGAATCAGTGTTTAATTCCAAATTTCAAAGTGCAGATTTTTAGACATTCACTTTTCTTTTCAGTATCCAGTTTGCCGCATGACTCGTGTGCATGCAGTACATGTATTAAAGCAGAACAGCCCTTAATCACCATTATTTAAAAATAAAAAGATGAATTGCATCATTATTATTGACACTCTGAACACTATGTAACTTTGGTGAAGCACAAGAAACTAGAACTACAAAATGCTGCATTAAGGCTAGTTTATAGTTATCCTGGGCCTGTTATTTCATTATTTCATATTGGGCTTCATTTGACATAAAAAAAAACAGAGCCTCTACATCCATTCATATGTACATTATTTTTCATATTTATATGCACGCATACATACAAATACATACAAACACATGCATAGACATAGCTCAGTTTACAGAAAAAAAATAGGTGCCTGAGATACATTAGAACAGGTGTCCACCTTCTAATAAAAATCGGTAGCTTTGATAGTACCTGTGCAGTCGTATGTTCCATAATGTAAACATATATTTCACTTTTTATAGACATTGACCAATGGTAGGGTATGAGTTTTAAGGTAATCATTATAAGAAAATATAATAATAATATCAGTATAGTAGTAATTATTTTTCTTACAGTCATAAAGTTGACTTAAGCCACCATTTGTATTTATATCAGTGGTTTTAAAGTGAATTACGCTCTCAAATGTAAATCCAATCCGGTCAGATGATGTGACCAGGTGTGAATAGGGCCATATTGTGCTGAGGCTGTATACCCCATACCTCAAAAACAATGTTTACAGACTCTCTTTTTGTTATCGCATTTTTTCCCAAGTTTACAAGGCCAAATACTCATCCCACTCATTAGGACTCCCCCTAGTAATCACTAATAATCCCCCAACACACCAGGAGGTTGAAGACTAGCACATGCCTCCTCCGATACATGTGAAGTCAGCCACCGCCTCTTTTTAAACTGCTGCTGATGCAGTATTGGCGAGTAGCATCACAGCGTGTTCGAAGGAAAACGCAACGACTCAATTCTGATACATCAGCTCACAGATGCCTTGTGCTGATCGACATCACCCTTTTGGAGTGATGAGGGGAGAGAGCACCATCTACCCACCCAAAGAGAGAGAGCAAGGCCAATTGTGCTCTCTCAGGGTTTCGGCAACCGATGGCAAGCTACATAATTGGGATTCAAGCCAGCGCACATGTTTTCAAAGTCCCTAAACTTCTCTTTCCTTTTCATCTTGTGGTTTTCTTTCTTTTAGTCAATATGTGTTGCACGCAGTGAAACCAAATCTGCCTCAACCAATCCATCACCAAGCATCAACTTTCTCTACATCACGTCTACACTTTATTCACTACAGTTGATCTGTTGTGTTGTGTTCCAGTAGAGGAAGCGTTGACTGTGGAAGTTCACTCATCACTGAAAGAGCACATACAGAGAGAGAAGGATGTGAACATGTTAAACGAGAGGAAGGGGAAGAGCGCCAGACTTCCGTATTAATTATACAGTAATAATCAGTTGACCTCTTTGACTTTCCTGATGAGGAACAAGTGAACTGTGAGAGGATTCACACAAAGAACAGCACTGTGCTCTTCTGTCACTCATCGAGCCAGCCTCCCTCTGCGCGGGCGGAGGAACAGTAGCCACTGACTTCTGCTTGTTAGGGATCAAACTTCTCCACCAAACAACACAAGCCCACGCAGGCCCACCAGAGGATGCTCATACATGAATATTCTGTGTAGCTCCCTACTGAATAATTCACATCCGTGCATGTGTGTGTAGTTTTTAACCCCCTAAACTCTATTATTCAGTCAAGTTTCGTACTTTGTAAGTCTTTTTTCAGTAGCTGCTATGAATTATTTGCTAACTACTATCAAAAGTGAGGTATGGAGCCACATGTGGTGCCCTTGAGTTTAGGAGCGTACAGTGCAGAAGCGTAATAATTTATTCATTTAAAGCATTGAAAAAAGAAAATGGACCCCTAGTGTTGATGGCCTTTTTAGTATTGTGCTTCTGAGGCTATAAGCAGCGAGTTCAGTTCATTACTTTGATCACAGGCCTCTGTGTCCTATTATGGAAGCAAGGCCTGCGCTGGGTATTAGGGCCATTGAGTTGGGGCCTCCATATTGGCTTCCGCAATTAAATCGCTAAAGGTCACAGTATAACAGTGTGAAGAAGCAGTGTTTAACCTAGACCTTAATTATGAATTGCCATTATATTATTATACCATACTATTATTATCACAGGCTTCAGAATGAATGTGCTTTTGGAAGTAGGCGAGGCGAAGCCTGAATGGTGCGTTAAAAGCTACAAAATTATTACTTCCAGATACAGCTACAGTATTCAGTATTACTGTGAAGGAGCTGCGTTCATTGATATGGAGCTATATTGATAGAAACAAGCTATAATTCTTAAAATGTATTATGTATTATATACAGCTCCGGGAAAAAAAAATAAAGAGACATTTTAGTTTATTGAGATTTTACCACATTGAAAACCTTTGGAATATAATCAAGAAGAAGATTGCTGATCATAAGCCATCAAACCAAGCTGAACTGCTTGAGTTTTTGCACCAGGAAAGGGAATAAAGGTATGCAAAAGCAGTGTGTAAGACTGGTGGAGGAGAACATGCCAAGATGCATGAAAACTGTGATTAAAAACCAGGGTTATTCCACTAAATATTGATTTCTAAACTCTTAAAACTTTATGAATATTCATAAATTCATAATATGAATATGAATAATTGTTTGCATTATTTGAGGTCTGAAAGCTCTGCGTCTTTTTGTTTTTGGAATTTGGGAGAAATGTTGTCTGTAGTTTATAGAATAGAACAACAATGTTTATTTTACTCAAACATAAACCTATAAATAGCAAAATCAGAGAAACTGATTCAGAAACTCAAGTTGTATTTTAGATAATGGCTATTTTATCTTTAAACCTACAAAATAATGTTAGAGAGTTAAGCACCTGTTTTTTTTACATTAGTCATTGAAGTGAAGTGGTTTTGAACTGATAAGGTTTCGCTTATTGTTTCCTCTGTTTAAATGCTGCTTCCCTGTTTGAGAGCGAGCTTTTTGTTCGGAGAAGATAATATGCTGTGTTAAATGTGTTAAATTAATGATATTTATTTTGAAGAAGCACCATCTGTTTTAGTGTTTTGCAAAAAAGTGTTTGGGCCAATTTCATTACAAATGCCTTCCATTGGAATAAGTGTGTATAGTTATATGAACAGCATCGGCGAGAGCCAGCAGATTAGTTTGTCAGTAGTTGTGCTGTCTGCATGCTTTCTGACCAAGATCTCATCTTTTAAAGACAGTTTGTTCAGTGCTGGTCACAGATACTGCTGATGATTAGGGCTGGGTATCGTTTAAAATCTTTCGTTACTCGTTTGATACTTTGAATTCGCTACCAATATTCAAACTATGCTTTTTTCGGTAACTTTTTCTAAATTCTAACCAAAAAACACAAAATTGATTATGATTCTTACAAAACATGAGCAATCACATTCTCATGCTGTCACCATGAGAGGCTTTCATACTTTTGGATCTTGTTGGAGCAAAAACAATGAACGTGTTTATTTGTGGCGCTTTATTGAGAAAGAGAAAGAGAGAGAGACAACATGAATGAGCTGGAGAGAGAGAGACAGCGCTAATGAGAGGTTATTTGAGCTAATGACAGGTTAGCTCAAATAAAAGGAGTATATATTTGATAGCTGGATCGGATCAAGACTGCAGACAAACCACTCCAGAGTTGGTTTAGGGTCAGATCTGGTTCTTTTGATCCCCACCTGAGTGTGATTACTGTTTTCACACCTGCTCAATCAAACCGCACTAAGGGTACAAACCAACCAGGGTCTGTTTAAACCAGACTAAATAGTTCTGGTGTGAAAATGCCCTAATTAGCCAATCCAAGGTTGATACAGCAGCTCAGTGTGGCTCACTGCAAGATGCATTACCTTGTCTAGCCAGGTGTTTTCTTACACCTGTAGTTCATTTCTCTGGTCCAGATTAGTTGATGATTTCATTTACAGTGTGTTTGAGCTCTCGGTTTGGTTTGTTTTCACACAGGCACAAACCTACATGCACCGAACTGCACCCCATCCAACCACAACAGCACATTTTGTCTCCTCTGATTGGTCAGAGCTGTTTGGCACGGGAACGACAATGTAAATCTAGTGTAGTAATCGGAGTTTGCGGGTGTGAGCGGCGAGCACTGCTTCTTCGACGTTCAATGTGAAAATAGCTTAGCATAAAGCAATGGAAGAGACATGGTTGTGGTAATTATCTGGCTAATATATATTCGTTTGTCGCTGCCCCTGAACAACTGTAGGGTGGTGCCTCTATTTTCGGCCATTTATTGAAATTGGAAGCTTACTGTTTTCAGGAGAGAAATCTGTGTAGATTAAAATCCAACACTCATTTAGCTTATTATTTATACTGTGTGTGCATACTAACTCTGATTATGTCAGATAAACATGGCGACACCCTTGTTCACTTAGAATTAGGCTGCCTAAGTAGTGTACAACATAAACAATGAAGAAAAATAGCCGCCACGCTACAGAAATGCGGTGCACCACACAGTTTTTTTTACGCACAGAATTAAAGCAATGTTAGCAATATTAAAATAATGTTTTATGATTTTTTTGTTTTGTTAGAATAAAGGTTAAGTTTTTGGTCTAAGGTGGGATGTGATGTGTATTGAATTTCTTTAATGTGATTGGCGAATCATGTCTCACCCCAAAACTATTTGGATCTGGTCCAAGACCACCTCTTCTCACAGGTCTCTCAGCTCATACTCTCAACTTAATGCTCTCCTGCTCAAACCAACTGCACCAAAAGTACAAATCAACCAGAGTCTGTTGAGTCCTTGACTACGGAAAACAGGCGTTATGACGGCTGATAGTAGGATTGCCTGGCATCTGTGTGGCAATACTGTGTCATAAAGCCCTGCCGAGATCTGTATCGGCATGCTGAAAGATTATCGGCAGTCAAAATTGACATCACAATATTGCAATATATCTGATAAATCGTTCAGCACTGCTCAGAAAAAAACTGTATCCATATTTTACTCACCGTGCTGCATATTATATCCTCTTTCATTTCTTAAACTATAGCTTAACATGGCAGAATAAGAATCCAGCCGTGCTTTCTTTATCCTTTGATATGGAGCTCCTTCATTAGGCAGCTGTAGTTGCTATTAAAAAGAGATGGAGGCATGAGCAGGCCCCATTATCTACTAATGGCGCAGCAGATAGGCCTAACTGAGTGCTGGCACAGACAGAATCCTGATGTGTGATCAGTTTTCACCCTACTGTCCTTCTCTTCTTTTAAATATAGCCTGCTTTAGTGCTGCTCTGTTCTGCTCATTTGCTGTGTTTCATGTATATAATTAGTGTATATATGTCCTTCATTAATAAAGTGTATAATCTATATCTTGCTCTACTCGCAATTGGCACTTTTATCACAGTTGATTTTGTTTTTCTGTCTCTCGTTCTTGGTTCTTGGCTCTCTCTGCTCTGTTTTCTATAATGAATATCACTCTATTGTTCAGAGCTCTTTGTTGCCAAGTGTACAAAAAATATACAAACATATCCGAGCATAAAGAAATTAGATTCTTTGCAGAGAACCCATTGCTGGCACAGGCATTCAGTTAGACACACAGCTTATATCTAATAGAATCTATAGAAAAGCTTTGCTAGAATGGGATGCTCAGGAACAGTCACACATAGGCCAAAGGTCATCTTTACCCAATGTTATGCAGAAGTTCACTCAGCATAAGGCCCCTCTGCACTTGGTCTGGGTAATTTTTTGGGCAATTTAATAGGGTGTTCTGATTAGGAGTATGCCATATTGTATTATACACAATTTATTTTCACACAGTAATATTTAATTAATGATTTTTTTTTTTATATTTGTCTAATCTGGCGATTATTTTTCCAATTAGTCAATCAGTCAACAATTATTTCTGCCATGCCCTTCATCTCTGCTTGCTGTGGGTGTGGCTCCTGTTTCTAGCTTTCTCTCTCTTCGCTACAAATTAATAGAAACAGCTGAACAAAGGATTTAAATGCTCTTCAAATGTCCAGAACCTTGCCCTTAAATGTGGAAAGTGCTGATATTTAGTGAGGAAATGTGTAATCTGTTGTGTTTGGCCACTTTTGGAGATGCAGGCCAACTTTTAGAGTGTAAACTATGTTTCTGTCCCCAGTACTTGGTGAAGTGCTGCAAATTAACGATTAGTCGACAATGAACATTTGGAGTCGACAATTTTTTATAATGGACATTGTCGATTACATCGACTAATCTTTGCAGCCCTAGTAATTTTGTGATTTAAAAATTTATATTGTGATAAGTGATATAAAGGTATTTGTATAATATTGCAATTTAAATGAATGCACAAAATATTCTGCACTTTCATATTTAAATGTTTTGTGCTACATAGGCCAGTCACAATTATTATATTATCGATTTATTGTACAATAAATAGACATTACCTTAATAATATTTGATAATCGTGATATTGTCTGTTGTGCTTATTTGTATGTTTGTTCACATATATAACTGTGAACAGTATTTTAGCCAATACTGCTTCAAAAACTGACCAATGTTTTAATAACTGTGACTTTACACACACAGTGTGAGCTGCAATAAGAGAAAAAATAAGTATCATTCCCAAACTATGACCAGTTCAAATTTTGTTGTCTTATTAAAGGGTATAAAAAAGGGTATAATTGTTTTTTCTTCCATTCTGTTATAATTATATCAGTCCCATTTAATGGTCTTAAAATGACAAATATTGTGTATCGCAGTACTTTCAAGGACGATATATTGTGCACAAAAAATTATCGTGACAGGCCTAGTGCTACATTATCTTTTATATGATATTATTTATTGTTACATTATTATATAATACATTGTATCATTATTATATATATATATATATATATATATATATATATATATATATATATATATTTTTTTTTTTTTTTTTTTTTTTTTTTTTTTTTACTAAATAAGGGTGGGCGATATGGCCCTAGAATAATATCACGATATTTCATGATATTTTTATGATAGCGATACTCTTGGCAATATGACAAAACACTGACTTAAAAAAAAAAGAAAAATGTAAATACACTACTTTACTAAAAAATCATGTTTAAATGTTATTAATGCACATGATATGATCTACGGCACATCCCTAATTGAGACATTAAAGAATACAAGAATTTTATCAGATTTGTAACAGAAGGCAATGATCCAGAATGCCATGATATTAATAATGCACGGAAAATATCTCCATATATCCAGGATTAAAGTAAAATAAATGATACTGTTCAGATATAATCTGTCTCTAGTAGATATATAAGAGGAAACGAGAACAGTGTGATTTTTTTTCCTTTTGCTAAAAACAGCGAAAAAAAAAATGTACCCTGATGTGATAATTAGGGGTGTGTGATATGGCACAATATTTAATTTGTGTTTGTTTTGTAATATTACCAATATTATCGCAAAAATACCCTGAGATGAGCATAAGTTGGAGTGGAGCGTGTGTTCCAGGATGTCTTGTTATTAGCCTCACTCACAGTCTTGTGCCAATCTTATTCAATCAAACCTTTACAGCTGTTCCAAAGGTACAGTAGTTTAAAGCTTTTGTTTAAACTCCTTTCTATAATTTCATAAGAAACCCTGTCTAGGCAAGTGTCTATGAACTTATTAGGGACATATTAGGACATATTAGTTTATCAGACAAGGATTAAGCCTAGTTTTAATCTACACATCATTTTAAATGGAATTTTTTGACTAGGCTAAATCCTTGTCTGGGAAACTCTACATAGTGTATTTATTCATCTTGACTGCAGTCTGAAACTCGAGCAGATGACTGTTAAAGCATGTATACAGGGCAGCTGTAGTCAGGCAGACTCTAATGTCTTAACAGAGCAGCACATTTCTATTCAAATGCCACGCTGCAGCAAGACAAACAGCCACTAGCCTTTATTTTCATACGATTAGCCCTGTTTACCATGCCTTTATTTCTGGGTGCGTAGTCCAGTTATTTACGGAATGTAAATATCGTCAGTATTTAAACATGCGTTCAGTTTAGCGTTTCTGTTCACACGGTCAGGACTGTGCTGTGCAGCTCGGCGCTTTGAACTCTCAGTTAAAATGCAGTTCTTGGGAAGTCTGTTTTAAGTCATGGTAATTACAGCCGGAGGCGATCAGCGCCGAATGAGTGAAACGAAGTGGAAGCTACGCTGCTCTGACGAGGAGCAGGCACAGCATATCATGTGGAAATTAATTGTGTAAATAAGTGCTCTTTTGTAACTTTGAGCGTGCAGTTGGAGCTCATCCAGCTTCATATTCTCTGGGTAAAAATGATCTATAATTAATGTGTGCAGCACGCTAAATCTGTTTTCCATGCTTCCTTTTCTGCAGGTAATCTAAAACCTCAGCAATTTATAGCCCTAAATCCCCCCCTATCTGTCTCTGTCTATCTGTCTGTCTCTGGATTTAAGGTAGCTTTATTAGCATGACTGTAATGAGTACAATATTTCCTAATAACTGGAACACTAATTTTATCCTGTATTTTTTTCACTATAAGGCGCACTTAAAATCCTTCATTTTTCCCAAAAATTGTCAGTGTACCTTATGTATGACTTTTACCAGTCAGGTTGTAAGGAGCAGTAAAAACACTCCGCTGAAGTGCAGCGTTAAACAGGAGTTTCGGTTTAGTTCTCCACCAGTATTAGCATTAGCCGCTATTCACTGTCATTTTTCACCATTTTCACCAGGTCTGTAGCATGCTGCTAACCCCCCTAGCTAGCACTGCTGGGTCAGCATTAGCCATTAACTGCAATAGCTCTTTAGCCGTTCAGAGGTGAACTGTATTATTGGACTGTAGCCTGCTGTTGCTGTTAACCCTGGCTAGCACTACCGGAGCAGCAATAGCATTAGCATTAGCCGCTTACCATGCTAAGTGCTAGCTCTTTCGTCGTTCAGAGGTGAGTATATCAGACTGTGGCCTGCAAGTTTACTGCATTTAAACAGGCTACATGAGATGAACCGATAACTGATATTGCCCTGGCTTACCTGAACACTCAGGGTTCCTCAGTGTAGCGCTGTCAGGCACTAGCAGTTAACCGCTAATGCTGATGCTAATGCTGCTGCACCCAGATCTGGAAATCTTAAAGTCTAAGCTAAATATAAATGATTAGAAGTGCTTTACTCAATAAAATAAAAATTATTCTGGAAAGAAATTTGTGTAGATTAATATCCAGTGCTCGTTTGACCTTAAAAGAAAATGTTTTGTTTAAAAAAAATTACTGTTTACTTTACTTAACTTTACTTAACTTAGGCAAGACCTGCTGAATCAGAATGAATTCTGTTCCTTACTAGTGTAGCATAATGTGCCCTATAATCAGGTGCATCTTATGTATGAAAATAGACCAAATAAAGACGCCTTTTGTGCGTAAAATATGGTATATGTATTGGCTAGTGAATATACATGAATGTATTGGGCATATACATTCATGTATATTCACTAGCCAATACATTTACCATATTTTACACACAAAAGGCGTCTTTATTTGGTCTATTTTCATACATAAGCTGTTACTGGGTTTTGAGCTGGTCTAAAGCATTCGCTAGAAACTCTATAGTTCTTAGTATAGTTCACTCTTTGCAGTATTGCACATGCATTCATTCAAAACATGATTCTACACTGTTGAGAACCAGTCTGCAGAATTCTGTGTTCACATATTCTTTTGGGTGCTTTACTCGTTAGGTGAAAATAGATAGTTAGATAGTATTCTCACTAATTAACCCCATAGAACCCTTACTTTACTGTTTAAAGAAGTGGGCTGGGTCACACGATCATATAAATTATACCAGACGGAGAAATGAGAATATCATTACATGAGATTCAAGTTTCCTTCTGATTGCATAAGCCTTTCCTTGAGTGCGGTCACTGCTGTGATGAAACTGCCAGATACAGTGATGGTGAGGCCGAGGTCATTGTGCTGCAGAGTGTGCTTCAGAATGGTGCTGCGCTGGGTGAACTGGTGTTTCTGAGCTCTTTAACATGATTTTTGTTGCTGAACATTTACAGTTTACATCCGGGGTCCGGTCTAGGCCAGGTAATATATGTAGAAACATGTTTATGAGCTTCAGCCTGTTCCAGCTGATTTTCTAACTCATTCATGTGGATGTTAAAGCTGATGTCTGTACGTTTTGGGATTTAGGTCCCTCTCTGGTGAGAATAGGTAATTGCACAGAGCGTGTGGGCGGATGTGATGCGGTCTCCTTTCAGCTCGGATGAATCCGATTCCAGGTTATGTTCAGTCAGAGAGAGGGAGAGAGAGAACGCACTCAGTCAGAAACTTCACTCCTTCATTTCTTTGTTTTACTATGAGTAAATAAGCTACTGAGCTCTGAGTTTCCCCTTCTGAAGTCTCCATTGCTCCACCAGCCTCTCACATTCAGGAAAACCGAGCCGGATCCTCTTTTAGAGGCTGTACATGTGACGTAAGTATGTAAAGACACATGATGTGGCCAGAAGAACTCCCATTAAAGAGACCCAACACCCTAGTTTTAAGAGTGACTATATTAGGCTTAGCAGGGATTGTGGTTCCGACATATTGATGCTCTTCCACTCAGAAATGCTTCTGCTTTCAGTTTAGAACAAAATAATATGGACCGCCACTTTAAACTAGGCTGGATTTAAGCTGCAGGGCTGCCTTTTTCACTGCTCTTGTTTAAGAAAAGAACTCCGTATGTCATCAGATTTTACAGCACAGTCTGATCCAATGTGTAGAAGTTTGAAATACAGTCCCTTGTGCCAAACAGGATCAAATGCATCCTTCATGTCTACAAAACATGCAAAGATTTTTGATTAATTAGTGTAGGGTATAACACTCTCTTGCTCTCTCTCTCTCTTCTTTTGCTTTATTTCTCTCTGCTTTTTATCATCCAAAAATATAACAAAAAAATAGAAAAAGGTTAGTTTGTAGACTGAAGGGTCGTATCACTTAATTGACGCAGTGTTTTATTGTTTAATTGGTTGGAGTTGTGTTTTTTTTTTATTATTATTTTTTCTTTTTCCCACTCACATCGATGGTAAAAAAAAATATATATATTTTTTAAACACCCTCTCTTTCTTTTTCTCTCCCTCTTTTTCTGTTTCCCCCTCTCTCAGACCGCGACTTCAGTATCCAGGTGAACACGGATCGCCGGGCCTACACGGCGGGTGAGCCGCTGGAGCTCCGCTGCACCATAGACGCTCAGAACGTTGCTGAGCGCTACTTCTCGGTGTCGTGGGTTTTCAGCAGCTCGTCCGTGGCCGTGGTGGGGCCCAGCGCCGTGCCCGTGCTGGGAGCCAACTACGTGGAGCGTGAGGCCGCGGGTCTGCTGACCGTCCGCAAGGAGAGTCCGTCAGTCCACCTGCTCAAACTGCAGCGGCTGACGCCTGAGGATGCTGGCAAATACATCTGCAGAGTGACGGAGCGGGAGAAGACCCCCACCGGGGAGTTCATCGACCGCAGCAAGCGATCTCGCAACGTTCAGATCGCTGTGACCCCTCTGAGTGAGTAGCCCTGCTGTAAACTTCATATTGTATAGAAATTTTCATGGGTTGGGAAGCAGCATTAAAGCAGCATTATACCACAGTTCGTTCCAACCCTGCAATGTGATTGGCTGAGAGGCGATGTATGAGTGCCATTATCAGCCGGTAATACACTGTAACCGAAGCTCTCCATGTATTACTCTGCCACATACTGGTAACCTAGCAACGATGCAGCGCTTACAAGCCAAACCGCACTGCTACAAAAAAAACAGAGCAGCAATGTTTAAAAAACCAAACAGATCGTATTTTTTTTGTCCTCTTTAACTCAAAATATTTCAATAAACAGCAATAATGGAACTGTGGTACAATCACAATAATACACTCGAGGTTCGTGCTATATTGTGTAATATTGGCACTGCTGTGCTGCGGTCGTAGGCACGAGGCTGCAGGCCTCTCATGTAATATTGCTAAAATATGCAAGAATTTGCATTTATTTCTTGCTCTTTGGTTCCCCCGGCAGTCAGGAAGTGTAATTTGTGCTTTTAGCTACCCCAAAAAACAAGCTAAGACATACAGAACTATCACAAATGACCAGATTGTACATGATTATGACATGGATATGGTTTTGCCTTGTTATGCAGTTTTTCAAAAACAGTTTCCTGCCTGCTTTGCTGTCAGAGTTGTATAACACATTTTTTTTAGGCATGCCAAGCTCTGAGTAGCTACAATAGAGATGCTATTCTGCCTGTCATCACTTTAGTTGAACATGACAATAATTTTGAAGCTTTTATTATTAGGTAAAAATGCCTAAAATGCATAATGCTGCTTTAATATCTCTTTTGGCAGTGACAGTCTATCAGCTACCCAAAATTCTGTATAAATTCATTCCATGTTACCAAATATTTTAATCAATTGGTGCTTTCAAACACCATGCCAAATGTTTTCAGTCTACTTATTGCATTGTTACAAAGCTGGCGGTGGGAGATGTTGAATTAGCACTGGACCGAGTCCCAACAAATATTTGAGAAATGATGCTGCAATTTCCCTGCAACCGACATGAATAGTCGCGTCCCATCAGATTTGGATAAATATTGCAGGCTCTAATTGGAGCCTCCAGGAGCAATCTGATGCTCTGCAGTGGCGCACTTTATTGAATGAAAGCGTGGATCTCTGTTTCCCCCACTGCTGCTGTTTTCCCTCGGAAGTGGATTATTATTATTATGTCCGCAGCATAACCAGGCAGTAAGAGAGGAAATGGCACATCAGTAGATTTTGGTAATAGAGCAGGGCAGCAGGACCATTAGGACTGTATCATCTCTCGTTCCAGCCAGATTTTCCTACAGCACCATGAAGCCCCGGTAAGGGGGATTGGCTCTCTTATATATTCACAAATCTCAGGTTCGTCTCTCTCTCTCTCTCTCTCTCTCTCTCTCTCTCTCTCTCTCTCTCTCTCTCTCTCTCTCTCGCCCACCAACGCTGAGAATAGTGAATGAGGCAGAGGAGAATAATTCCTTGTCTGAACCTCTTTGCCAGTTTTGAAAGAGCAGACACCTCTGAATGGGTAATACAGTACGCTGCCCCTGAACATAATCATTTAGCGCAGAGTCATTCCGCTGCACCATATTTTCACAGCTTGGTGTTAAGGAGTCCTGAAAGCCCCCGAAAACGGTGCCTTGTTTGAAGTGAGGGCAGTTCAAAGACCCATGACTAACAAGCATGAAATTAAAGTGTGGAGAAATAGGAGAAAAGGAGCAGAAGGACCTCGTCCTCCTCCTCCTCCTCCTCCTCCTCATCATCGTCTTTCTCAGGACTGCTTAAGTGGATCCCCCAGGCTGGGTGAGTGCACCAGGCCCGGTGGAGACACTCACTCTGCAGCTGGGCTAAAAGAGAGAGAGAGAGAGGGGTTCAAGAGCTGAGTATGAAGTGTGTGAGAAAAATCAGGGAGGTGAAAGAACGTACATCTGCTCCATTTAAACTGTTTGGCTTTTTAATTTATTGATTTGTTTATTTATTTTTATTTTGAGGGAGAAAATAAAGACATTTTACTGACATTTTACCCGTTTCCAGCCCAACTTAATCTCCAGCTCCAGCAGAGAGGTTACAACCCAGTAGAGCATGACTTCCCTCCCATCAGCCTGTCCTCCACCCAGATCTTTCTGACCACATACACACACCTGATTAGAACTGGAGGACAGAATCAGCCCTGTCTTGTCGATACATTTTCAGAACATCATTATAACATTGCTTATTTATTATGTGGAGTGTTTTTGTGTAGTGATAGTAATAATAATCGGTTTAAGACATACTATGGCCCAATGGATAACGACTGCATTTGTGCTTTGCAGTCAACTACAAAAATTTAGACCTATTCCTTATATAAATATAAAATATATAGAGTATTGGCTTACTGTAAAAGCAAACTAAAGCCCTATCCAGATGGGATTAGTTTCTCAGGGCCCTCTTTGATTTTATTCCCGTCCGGAACGACCATGTACGTGTTTTTCTCAGACGTCCTCTGAGAAAATTACAGGCTGAATTCCCTTCTGTTTTTTGCTGAATTCCGTGTTCCGGTAATTTTAGTCTTGTCCGGACGCAAATTCAATAAAATAGCTATTTGTCCACTGCTACGCACCATAATTACACTTTGGGTGCGCGTTTCCACGGAGATCCATGTAAAATACAACAGAGAGTGGAAATGGAGGAGCCACTGAACACGATTTCATGTCACCAAAAAAGCCAAAAGTCTCACTGGTCCTCCTGTTTTTTCAATTGCAGTCCAGGTGTAAGACTTTCATCACTGAGTAGAAGCGTGAAATATTTTTCACAGACGTCCCCCTGATAAACTAATCCCATCCAGATTGGGCTAAATAGTAAGATGCAAGCATTAGAAGGCATTACAATATATGCAATATATGCAGCAGAATTAATTTAATGTGCATGTTGCTCATGGTTTAACCAAGGACAAAAACAATGGAAAAATCATTTTATTGCATTCCTTGCAACAGTCTCTTCAAGCGCAAGACAGTTTTTATAAATTTTCTAACTGATTACACAGCCCTTCTTCTACTACGCATTTATCTACTTCTTTTTCCTAGAAATTTCCTAGAATTACTTTATTGATCCAAATGGAATTGCAGCGTTACAATAGTGATGCTGTAATGCTGTATTGATATGTAATGTTTTAGAGCAGTTCACAGTAATAACTCAGCATAGAGAAGAGCTGGGTGACTGGTGATATGGAGATATACAGTACTATATGATTAAAAGCTTAAAAAAGTGGAATCATAAAGGATCAGTACATATTTTTAACACCCAAAACACAGTTGTTTATTTAACCCTCTGGGGTTGAAAAATGCGCTGGTGTATCAAATTCAGAGTTTCTCAACATTTCTGTTAATATCTTTAGAGTAATACACCACATAAATATGGTTTAATTATTTCCTGGATCTGGAGAGTCTGTCCATTCAAAGGCATTTCATGATGAGTTTAGAGGTTATGAAAAAGAGGTGTGGTTGGATTTTTATTGAGTTAAAGCCCTTAATAATTTCCTGTTTTCATTTCTCAGTTTCACACAAAATATAGAAAGACATATGAATTCACCAGTTACAGCGGAGAGGCAGATGATGGACATGTGAATCCACCAGTTATATTTATAATTTATAGTATAATTTAGAAATAACCATAAACATAAGACTCTTTTAACATAAGTTACACTCTGAGGTATTTTACTGACTTGAGAGGGACACAACTGCATACTTGACCCACTTAACCAATTGTTTCTTTCGTTTTTTTTTATTAAATCACATATCAGCGCTTACCTGTGTAGTAGTTGTAGTGTTACTGGTCATTTTCATATTATGTAAGAAATGCTTTAAAAAAAAAAAAAAAAAGATTAATATTAACCCTTTCAGATGCTGTGTCTATTACAATACACATAATGTATTTACTTTTATTTCTCAGATGTTTTGTTGCACATAACACTAATTGAGACCTTTTTTTTTATCAGAATAGACTTGTAACAAGCCAGTGAAAAAGTTTATAAGGTTAGCACCGCCCACTTCACTTGAAACATTGTAAACAAAAAGGTCAATATTAAATCTAAAATAAAAAAGTTAAGCATAGGGTAGCAATCCAACGCAAAAAAAAAAACAGTTACTTATTTTAATTAATTGGATTTAATGTTTATATCGATTTTATATTAGAATATTAGAGTCTTTCTTTTGTGTACATTACAGACAGAAAACAGTGTTATTATTATTTATATTATATTTATATTTTGGCACATAAGTCAGGTCTGAAAGGGTTAATAAGATATTGGCCAGCCCTGGCAACAGAAATCAGATTTGCTTGTAGATTGAAATACCAAATAATAAGCAAAGTCGACTCTGAAGTTTTCATGTTCAGAGCCTTTCATTCACAAGTAACTCTCTTCAGTCCTTGTGCCCTGTAGATAAGGACTCTGCCATTATCATTAAGCCCCCCCCCCCTTTATTAACCACCCAGAATTTACATTCTCACTAAAATATATATACTTAAATAAATGCTTAAATAAATTAATTCATTTCTTTTTTTTACATTGTAATAGTCAATTCTTTACTAAATCTTTTTCGTGACCAACTGGTTCATCTGGTATGCTGTAGTTAAAAAAAAAAAAAAAAGAACAAAAAAGCAAGAACAACATGTTTTCCTATGACAGCGTTAATTAGCTCCGTGTGTTTGGGCTGTATGTGTTTAATCCTCCTTTTTTCCCCTTTGTGGTCTTCTTTTTCTGATATCAGTAGACTGGGAAAGGTCAGCAGACGGAAATACATTAAGTGAGTCAAATGTCCAGCCTTATTTATGCGGGCGCTGCTGCCGTCGTGATATTGACAGGCAGGAGAAAGAGACTGAGGATGTGCTCCTGAGAGAGGCACTTTATTAGAGTGCTTTGTTTTGCTTTGGTCCCACAGGAGCCTTGCTGCAATATATGCAGGAGTTTATGAGGCCATTAGAGTGATAATAGCAGGCTTAGTCCCTGCACACACACACACACACACGTCTTTATTTATTCCCTTATTTCTTTGTTTTGTTTTGTTTTTCTTTTGTTCATTTTTTTTCCATTTCACTCCCTCTGACTGCTTCTCTTGTTGTCTTATTCTCACATACACACACACACACACACGGACATATATACACTTACACATATACACACTCAATCCGACTCCCCTCCTGCCCCCATCTCCACCAATTACCTGGGCTGGTCTTTGTGTTGTGAGTTCAGCCTGTGTGTATGTGTGTGTATGTGTGTGTGATGGGTCTGTCTGTACACAAGAGCCACAGAAACTCTGCTGCTGACAAATTGGGCCTGATGGAGGGCCTGGTTTCTACTCAGACAAATAGCAGCTGCAAACACACACAGAGAGACCAAACATGGCAAAAGAAAAGTGAAAGAAAGAAATAGATAGATAGAAAGAGAGAGGAAAGGAAAGAATGGGAGCAACAGGCATAAAAAGAGTATGAAGTATGAAAAAGCAAGAGAAAATGAGTAAGAGAGATAGAGATGTAGATGGAGAGAGAGAACGAGAAAGAGAACGAGAGAGGGGGGGGGCAGGACAGAGACAGCAGTAGAGATTGATGCAACTGGTCATTTTTATATTTTTTATGAAATGCTTTTAAAATAATTAATATTAACCCTTTCAGACCATGTGTCCATTAAAATGGACATCAATTATTTACTTGTTTTGTCAAATGTTTTGTTGCACATAACACTATTTAAAAACTGTTTTTTATCAGAATAGACTTGTAACAAGCCAATGAAAAAAGTTTATAAGCCAATTAAACCACAGCTTAGCCCCGCCCACTGCACTTTAAAAAAAAACAGCACTAGAGCTAAAGAGGCAAATTAAAAGAGCTCATTTTAACGAATTGTGTGTGATTTTGAATCACACTTTTCTTATATATATATATATATATATATATATATATATATATATATATATATACTTAAATTTTAGTTTTAAAAAATAAAAAAATGTTAAACATAGGGTTCCAAGCCAGTAGACGCAAAAAAAGTTACTTATTTTAGTTTGGATTTATTGTTTATATACAAACACACACAGAGAGACCAAACATGGCAAGAAAAAAGACCAAGTGAAAGAAAGAAAGAAAGCAAGAAAGATGGAGGCAAGGAAAGGATGAGAGCAACAGGCATAAACGAGTATGAAGTATGAAAAAGCAAGAGAGATAAAGATGTAGATAGAGAGAGAGAAGGGGTGGGCAGGACAGAGACAGCAATAGAGATCAATGGACATCAATTATTTACTTATTTTGTCAAATGTTTTGTTGCACATTACACTAATTGAGACCTGTTTTTTTTTTTTTTATCAGAATAGACTTGTAACAAGCCAATGAAAACAGTTTATAAGACAATTAAACAATAGCTTAGCCCCACCAACAGCTCTTGAAAAAAAATCAGCACTAGAGCCAAAAAGGACAATTAAAAGAGTTCATTTTAACGAATTGTGTGTGATTTTGAATCACACTTTTTCTATTTATATATACTTTAATTTTAGTTAAAAAAAAAAAATTAAACATAGGGTTCCAAGCCAAAAGACGCAAAAAAAAAGTTATTTATTTTAGTTAATTGGATTTAATGTTTACATAAAAACACACACAGTGAGATCAAACATGGCAAGAAAAAAAGACCAAGTGAAAGAAAGAAAGAAAGAAAGAAAGAAAAAAGAAAGAAAGAAAAAAAGAAAGAAAGAAAGAAAAAGGTAGGAAAGGAAAGGATGAGAGAAACAGGCATAAAAAGAGAAGTTTGAAAAAGCAAGAGAAACTAAGTAAGAGAGATAGAGATGTAGATAAAGAAAAAGAGAGAGAGAGGGCAGGAAGGAGACAGCGATAGAGAGCTGCTCTGAGAGCGCTCTCAGCCAGACCGGCTGAAAAATGCATTTCTCATAGATCAGACTGACACAGGTAAGAAAGGCACCTCATGAATTAAAGAAAGTGCTGAGGGAGGAGGAAGAACACAGAAACGCAGGCAAGGGACAAAGCAGCTGAGTAATCTCACATATTCATTTTGGACATGCTGGAGAATCAAAGCCGCACTCCAGCTTTGATGGTTTGGGCCCGTTAGTGGTGAAGCGCAGCTTTGTGAGATGTTTTGCCATGTATGTTTGGGGGGTAGAGAGGGCTCTCTGCCCACTAGAGAAAAGCAGCAAACCGTGCCTCTTCAAAGTCCCCTCCGTTTTTATCATATTTTACTTTTAAGGGGATGTGGATGTGTGTAGAAACCCCTGTTGAAAACACTGGGGATGGTCTTGCGTTGGCTTTGATCCACATTCGCTTCACTGAGCTTCTTGATCATGCAGGCGGTCCCCAATGTCCTGATGGTCTGGAGCTCTTCCTTGTACGGCTGTAAGACCACAGCATCCACTAACCACTGTACAATACATCAGGGCATCAGCTACAAGAGAGACTGCAGGAGCCTCTGGGAACGCCTGCTAACGTCACTGCATTCTGCGGCTTCACTTTGTACAGAGTCTGACGCCATTCTGAGTAGCCTTTCTGTCAGTTCAGATTACTATGAACTCATCGCTAAAGAAAGTTGTACCCAGAAGCAACATAATACAACAGGAAACTTGTTGGGTAAATCTTATTTTTGCTTTGATGGAAACGACCAGCGACCCTGAGTCCGTGTCTGGAGGCTCTGTGGTTAGCGCCAGAATGAAAGATTTGTTCTTCTGATTTCATATGACGCTGGAAGGCACTTTGACAGCCTATCATTATGTTAACAAGGTCCTTCAAACAGTGGCCCTATCTTTTCTGATCTATCTATCTATCTATCTATCTATCTATCTATCTATCTATCTATCTATCTATCTATCTATCTATCTATCTATCTATCTTTCTATCTATCGGTGGCGTGCAGTTAATATACACGTAGATTTATATTAGAATTACATATTCTCTTTTTCGACTTTTTCCTACAAGTACAGCCAGCCAACAAATATCACTCATTTTATGCCAAATTTTAAGACGCCAGATCAGCCAAAACATTAAGTACACACAAAAACTGAAAAAATGATCCAGAACTCAGCAGCACGTCTGGTCTTCAACCAGCCAAAATGGGCTCATGTCACCCCGCTGCCCATTGAGCTCCATTGGCTACCAGTTGATGCTCGCATCAAGTTCAAAGCGCTTACAATCGCCTACAAGGTGATGACAGAACAGCTCCTTCCTACCTGCACTGATCACTCCTGAAGGCTTACGCTACCTCCCCGCCGCTGCGCTCCTCCAATGAACGTCGCCTCGCTTTACCAAACAAACATTCACACAAAGCAATCCAGACTGTTCTCATACAGAGTTCCCCAATGGTGGAACAAACTACCTTCCACTACCAGATCAGGAGAATCTCTCACTATCTTTAATAAACTCCTGAAGACAGAGCTCTTCAAAGAGCACTTACTCTCCTAACACCTCTAACTAACAAACTAACTACTTCTAATCTCATTTCCTTCTTCCCCTCCTTCACTCCTCTATCCTATTATTTCCCTTCGACCTCCTTTAAGCCCTATCTAAAATGTTTTACCTTTATCTTCTATTACTTTTGTACTTCACTATTGTAAGTTGCTTTGGACAAACGCGTCTGCCAAATGTAATGTAATGTAATGTAACTCACCAGTCAGACGACCTATTATAGTGAATTAGTTTCACATTGAAGGGCAACCTTTAAAAAGGCTGTTTAATATGATATGACACAATATTTGTCTCATTTACCATCGCAATTTCATTATAGTTATTTAACTATTGAACTAATCCAGTATGCGTCGTGTTTTACACTAAACAACGCATAGCCCCTTCATCACAGTGCTGAGAAGGGGTTAGACAGACATGGCCCCGCCCCCGGAGTGAATATCATGAATGTGATTGGTTGGATTGTCCTGCGACTTTGCTAATATACTCATTACTACACCCTTTTCAAAATCAGGAGAAGAGTCATGCAGACACCCGGGGCAGAAGTCATTTTAAAAAGCTTTGATTGGTTAGAACAGCTTTGAGTCAGATAAGAGTCCTGTAGCAACTGAAAAACGCTGATTAATGCTTTGAATTAGTTGCTGTTTTTTTTATTTTAGTTAATTTATAAAATATATGCTTATAGTTTACAATAACTATAATATATATTTCCTGATTAAATATTATGTAATGATTTACATGCACCTATTGTCACCCCTTATCTGAAGGATTATGTATCTATCCATCCATCCATCCATCACTGATTAAAAATGTGTGAAATGCCATTGCACACACTATCAACACTCCACCCCTACTAAAACATCTGAAGAAACTGCCTGGATATTGGAGCTTTATGGGATGGACTGTCACAAAACACCATTAGGAACCTCTACAACTGCACTTTGAGATATCTAGCATGTTGTGTTACACATGCATTACACAGCTCAATAAATATAATCAAAATTTGCCGTATCAGTCTAAATATTCACACCTTTATTTTCCCTCTAAATAGCATTGCAATCCAACACTTCCTTCTGGCTGATTGTATAATGAATCTATAATGAATTATTATTCATCCTGTAAAGAAAAAGATATTTGAATATTCTTTCTCTCTCTCTCTTTCAGGCAGTAATATCACCGTGTCATTGTCCACTAACTCATCTGAGGTGATGGAGGGGGAGAACATCCTTTTGACCTGCTCTGTGTTTTCCACGCTGGGGCCTCTGTCTGTGGCCTGGCGGTGGATAGATAAAGATGGCACCAGTGCTGCTGAGGAGGTGGCGACAGTGGACCGTGACGGCACTGTGAGGCCAGGCCCGGCATACAGAGAGCGCCACAGCTACGGAGAGGTCCACGTGGAGCGCGTTCGGCCAGACACCTTCACCCTGTCTCTGTACAATGCTTTCCCCACAGACGAGGGCCAGTACCACTGCAGCGTCACAGAGTGGCTCCAGAGCGGCAATGCTCCAGACTGGACCTGGCAGGAGATCGGCAAGAAGGACGCCACCAAAACCGTCACTGTCAAATCCGTCGGTAAGAGCTGATGTAGTTTCTCACTTCACATTGATCATTCTGTTGTGATTTTAGAATCCTGTTAAAGTTGTTTACATGAGCTCATTATATCCTGATCTTAGACTGCAAAAAGAGAATAAACCTCAAGAATCAACAAGGCCAAAAATACAAACCTTAACACCAAATATACAAATACATTCCCTTAACCAAATCGAGTTTCCTAACTCCCTAATGTGTCTTAACCTAGAAAAAGGCTGAATATAAACACCCAAGTGGAGTCTAGATAAAATACTAATTTAAAGACAGGCGAAAGGCAAATTCAAAGACAGAAAAATGGCAAATTCAAAGACATTAATAGATGAATTTAAAGACAAATAGAAAGCAAATTCTAAAGTAGATGAAAAGGTGGACAAAACCCAATTTATCAACAGACCAAAGAAGGATTTAAAGACAAAAGAAACAAAATGAAAGATAAAAGTCAAATTCAAAGGCAGATGAAAAGCAAATTCAAGTGATTTTAAAGCAGACGATAGGTGAATTGAAAGGCAGACAAAAGGTAAATTTAAGGCAAGATAAAAGTCCTAGGCAGACGGTGGGTGAACTTAAAGGCAGATGAAGGGCAATGATTTCAAAGGCAGATGAAAGGCAATTTCAAAGGCTGACGAAAGGCTCATTCAAGGGAAGATAAAAGGCAAATTCATAGGCAGACAATGAGCAAATTCAAGGCAGATGAAAGGCGAATTCAAAGGCAGCCAAAAGACATATTCAAAGGCTGACGAATGACGAATTCAAGGCAGATGAAAGGCGAATTTAAAGGCAGATGAAAGGCGAATTTAAAGGCAGATAAAAGGCGAATTTAAAGGCAGATGAAAGGCGAATTTAAAGGCAGATAAAAGGCGAATTTAAAGGCAGATGAAAGGCGAATTCCTAAACACCTAAACACCTAAAATATTGAATGCGTTCCAGACAATCAGAATAACCGTATGATTAATGCGCATGATGTCTAGACTCAAGTTATTTCTAAAGTAGAAAGTTTTTTTTTGTTTGTTTGTTTTTTTTTGCTTTTCAGTGAATATGTATTTTAAGCTAAAAAACAAATTGACTGCAGGCCTGATTATTGAATATAATGTATAATAGCGTTGTAAAACGAGTTGAGTGACCAGCTTCAGATCAGTGCGTCAGAATGCGCAGAGCATTTTTTGCACTTCAAGCCTCGAGAGTGCAGGCTCGGCTTTGTTCGCACCGAGAGCCACTCCGCTGCCTGCTGTTAAATCAAACGCTGTATATTGATGTCGACACGCGGGGCCTTGAACTAATGTGTTCTGCGTTCCTCTACTGTTAAAGTTGTCACATCAGCTTATTCATGATATCATTAATGCTGGACGGCTGAGCTGACAAAGGCACTCAGTCTTTGTATTGTTGAAACATGCGCACACACACACATGCTTATTTTTCTTAGCACCTGTGTGTGTGTGTGTGTGTGTGTGTGTATTTTTCAGGCTCATAGAAGCAGCATTTAGGATAACACTCTCTCTCTTTTTCTTTTCTTTTTTTTTTTTTTTTTGGAGTAAAGTGTATAGACCACACACACAGAGAATGAGACCAGCTCTCCTCTTCTGTCAGCTCTCCATCACGATCAATATAACCGCAGCTGTCCTGTCCTGCACTTTGGCATGTTTATCTGCTGTCTATCTCTACCTAATGAGCTCGGTAAACAGCGAACCACACCGCAGAGAAGAGTTTAAAGCCGTTAAGGTGAACCAGCAGTGTTAGTTAGTTAGAGTGTTTTGGCAGAGGACGTAGCAATTGTTTCTCGTAATGCGAGTCTTCCTGAAGGATGTAAGGGCCTCATTTGGGACTAATTTGTTCAATAAGGCATTGATAATGCCATGTGTTTGACAAGCCAGCCTCACATTCTGTGCCTGAGCTCGTTAGAATGCATCTGTCGTCGCAGTATTCCAAGAGCAGCAGCTTTGAAATTAAAGAGTAATGTGGTCTATTTATTTGTACCACATTTTGTACCCAACTTACTTATTTATGTCTTCCTCGGCTGGCGTGGCTCTGATTATTTTTAACCGTGCCCGTGTGCAGATTAGCTTTGTTCCTTGTTTTTTTTTTTATTGTCTTCTTCTTTTGATTTGAAGCCCAAACAAGTGAGTGTGTGAAGATTCCCTCCTTTGTTCACATCTGGTGTTTTATTGCGCAAACAAGAAGCCGAGGCAGGTGTGCGTCAGGGAGGCGCTTTGTTTTGAGAGCTGTATGTTGGAGAGTTTTTTTTTTTTCCTCTTTATTTTTTATTTTATTTTATTTTACACCTTCTGAAAGTGTTCCTTCGCACGAGTAGCAGTGTGTTTGCACGCGTGGAAAGGTGTGGGCAAAGTGAATGTTCCTGACGAGAGGCTGGGCCCCTCCGCTGTCCTGCTTTAAAGCTGTGACAGGTGTCTTGAAGGTGTTGCGGGGTAAAAATAGTTTTGTTCTGGTTTCATGGACTTGGCTCCTGTGCCAGTGAGCTGCTCTCGGGGGAACAGCAGAGGAGCAGACAGCATGTGTCTGAGCAGAGCTCTGTGTGTGTGTCCCTGTGTGAGAGAGAAAAAGCTGTGTTTGTCTGTGGAGCGAGGTTTAACATGCTCATTAGTCTCCAGCACTGCTGTGGGTGCTGAGCTGGCTAAGGGCCTTCCCTGAGCTGAGCAGTGGGACTGAGCAGTGATTGTGTGGATCAGTGGTGTTGGAGTCCAGTCCTGGAGGGCCACAGCACCGCGGAGTTTAGCATTTTATCTCATTAATACACCTGAATCTACTCATCAGCTAATTAACAAGACCTTCAAAGCTGAACCCAGTGTGTTGGAAAAGGCTGAGAATAATGACTAATCTCTGTAGAGCGCTTGCCCTTCTGGACCTGTATTTAAAAGACTCATATTTTGTGTTTTTCCTTGTATTTTTTTCCCATGACATCTGTAAAATCCGTACACTTGTTGTACCAGAAACCAAAAACATAATTCATTTTTAGATGATATCTTCCTTATCTTCCTTTGTTATCCGTTTAAATTAAACAGGCCTTTTCTTTGTGGCTTGAATATTTTTTTGATTGACACTTTTGTTTTGTATAAAAATCAGCCTTAGCTCAAATATAGAGACATTTCATTGCTGCCCTGCAGAAACCTCAGTCTCTATTTTTGCATTTTTGGGCAAGTTTGAGTTTTTCTTTAAGTCCTGATGTTGTCAGTCTGCCTGCCGTAGACTCACACTAAAGGCTAAAGACTTCAAATCCCAGTATGCACCTACCCCAGCCCACCTGGACGTTGCTGATCACATGGCGCTTCAACGTTCTAACTCACCAAGCTTCTAATTTACCTGGTCCTACTTGTATAAATACCCCTCGTTTTAAATGTATCCCTGCCTGGTATTGAATCTACTCTCTAGCTCTTCTTTTTTTTCTTCTTCTTTATTTATTTTTATTTTTTTGTATTTTTCAGCTTCTCTCTTGCCTAGCCCTCGTAGTTAATGCTTTTTTCTTCATTTGTTCCTGACTTTGTGTTGCTCTGCAGTGCACGAGTCCCTGTGAACCAATCACAGCTACTGCTGTTCAGTTCGTGCATCAAGGACTTATATTTCTGCACATGGTATGCATGCAGCTATGATGCTGGTTCATTGCAGAAGTATAAATTGGCCTTCACAGCTTGGTACATGATTGTTTAATCAAAAATTTAATTTTTTAAATTGGTTTTGTTAAGCAGATTTTCTACAATTTGCAAGAACGTGGTGGATGGAAAAATCTGCCCATCCAGTGAAAGTTAAAAATGTTTTTTTCTTTTCCTCTAAAGTTGCTATTTTTGGAGTTTGTTGTGTTTACAATTTGCTTCCCAACCAACAGGAGAAGCACAATGTTAAATCATTTTCACACCTTAAACTTATAGTTTCTTTCTCTTCATTTACTTCGTTTAAGATTTGTCGTTGTGTGTGCATGTTTGTTGTGAGTGAGTAAACAGTTATTAGATGGTATGGGCTAATGGCAACTTGTTAAGACAAAGTCAGCCAATTACTGGATTTCAAGGCCATCCTGACAGTACAATAGGATGGACTGCTGGGTTAAAGCATCACTGTAAACACAGGTTTCTATTAGGGCTGCAACTAATGACTAATTTAGTAGTCAACTAATCTGACCAGAGACTGTAAAAAAAGATGGACGTCGTGTCGCCGTTTCCATTCATTCAGTGAAAATGAAGCCAAAATCTTCCGCCATGTTGGCGACCCTGAAACCCGAGTCTGCGCAGTAGAGACCAGAGGAGGGAGAAAGACTGTGGAGAGACAGCCTACTCATTTAAATAACCCCGCCCCTGAGGGCTGCCTCCACAGAGCTATACATAGTCTATGGTCCCACCCATACGGTTGTTGGTCCCACCCCGCCTAAGTGTAACCCAGCCCTTTTACAATAACCACACCTTTTTGAATAGAGCTAAAAAATTTGACAATATAAGCAGAGGTTACACTAGCTGCTGCATTTAAATAATGGAGGTAGAATTAAAGTATATTGGAAAAAACGTGATTGAAAGTTGTCTGTTTTGCTATTGAAACCTATGGGGATGGGTGGGGTTAAACAGCTTTCTGAAACCGAACAGCAGGGGGCGCCCGACCTGTGGTGGCTTCACTTTCAGAGACGATGCTCTGTCCAGCTACACACAGTCTATGAATCTGACTATTATTTTTTCGTTCTTTTTAGTCAATTAGTCCATTATTGCTGGTGCTTTCGCTCACTCCATCACACATGGATTGATGGACATCAATGAAATTCTGCGTCAACAATTTTTCATAGTTGATGTTGTCGATTACATCAACAAATCATTGCAGCCCTAGTTTCTGTACTTCTTAATTTGTGGCAAAAAACTATAATTGAAATGTTAGGAGTTAAGAAAACCCTGTAACATCCATGACTTTATTCAGCCGCACTCCCTTTAACAGTAGAGAAACACATCCATCCCTGTCGCCTCGTATTTTTCTTACTGATCTTACTGAGTGCATAAGAGAGCAGTGAAGTCACGCGACCTCTCTTGAATTGGCACCAATGCTCCTGAAACATATTTAAGCCCTGGAAGCAAACTGTGATGGGAATGAATAATGGAGCGATGTGAAAAAGAGAAGAGAGAGCTTGTTAAAGGGGAGACGAGTCTGAAGATGAGCTTAGTGATGGGAAGAAGGGGAGAGTGATGCTTTGAGCCGGTGACATGAAAGGACACCTAGAGGTTGCAGTGGCGAGGTGCTTGCTGCACCTGACAGTCTGTTTATGTGAGCTTGAAGTCTCTGTTTGGCGCTGTGTGGGGGTGGACGCGCACCACGTTTTTCAGAGCACGCTTTTGTTTCGGGAGAAAAAGCAAATGCACGTGTTAACTGACAGTTTTCCTTATGTGTGAAGTTTAGAACTTCATTCTAACTGCTAAGCCACCACTGCCTCTGAGTTTATATGAGGGGGCACTTAGATTTAGATGCTAGAAGTTAGTTAGATGAGGAATAGACTCATAAGGCCTGTGCCAGAGAGAGCTTTAGCTGTAGGCAACAGTATTTTCAGCTCAGGCTATTATTTCTGAGTGAAAAAATAATAATTAAGATTACTCCAACATTATATGCAAGTATATGAGTCGTTTAGTTTGATATGATGTGCTCCTTAAGCTAGAGGAAGCTATAGCAACTAGTGCTGGGCAATATGGGAAAGATCATATATCAAGACATGGCATTTTTTTATATCACGATAACGATATATATCATGATATGCCACATTTAAGTATGTTTTCAGTTGTTCTTTGAAAAATATTAAATATTAATAAATATAATAAATATTAATATCATTGCTTACTTTTTTCCAACTTTGTTTCAAAGTGACGTTAAACTCAACTTTCACAAATGAGAATTACTATCTTTTAGTGAAGCAATATATGTATCAAATGAAAACAGATGAGGTAGATGCAGTAGCTCATTTTTTCAATGCGTCTCCGTTGTTCAGCTCCTATGAGTTTAATAGCGTAAAGCATGTCGCAAACCGGCGTGTCCACGCGAGTCCGACAAATAACGTAAAGCATGCGTCATGTCGCAAAACCACATTATGAAGCTTTTTTTGCTAAGATTTTTATCACTTATATAAACCGAGTGGCCACGCCAATACATTTCATCGTAGCCTACTTTATATATTTGCATGAATAACTTATGAAATTTCTGTAGAAACAATAGGGGCGATAGAAGGTAAGTAGCACGATAGACACTTTTCTATCATCCCCACGATATTTATCGTCTTATCGCACAGCACTAATAGCAACCATCAAACCAAGCTGAACTGCTTGAATTTTAGCACCAGGAGTGGCATAAAGTCATCCAAAAGCAGGGTGTAAGACTGGTGGAGGAGAACATGCCAAGCTGCATGTGATTCAAAACCAGGGTTATTTTACCAAATATTGATTTCTTATGAATATGAACTTGTTTTCTTTGCATTATTTGAGGTCTGAAATCTCTGCATTTTGTTTTTTTTTTTAATTTTAGCCATTTCTCAATATTGCTCTAAATGACTCTTTTTATGGAATTTGGGAGATTTTTTACAGTCAACTACAATTACAGGCATTTGTGCAGTAGCAGTTCAAGTACAACTGTTTTCATCTCATCACACACACTGTTTGTAGGTTTCATGAACAACTGAGCCTTAGCTTGACGCTTTGCCACACTCCACCTAAAAAAAGAAAGACGCATTAAAAGTTGAACAGTTTACTCCTTGAAAGGCTAGGTTGATACAGAAATGTTCTTTTTTTAAAGTTCCATCCAGAACGTAACCAAAAAGTTTGGCTTTACCACTTCATATTTCCTTCTCATGCAAACAAAACTAAAACACTTCTTCTGTTTCTCTCATGAGCTCTTAGCCCCTCCCACAGCCTCTTTCTCTCTCCTATGAAAGTCTAATTACCCACAGTTAAATTTAATTGAACTTGTTTAATGATTTAAAAGTGTATACACTAAACAGGCATAACACGCTTTTTAAATCATTGAGGATTAAACACAATAAAGCAAGGCTTATTTCCATTGTGGTCTGCCAAACAAGAGGCCCGCTAACAAGAGGTGAACATTCTGTTCTACATATCTATCTTCAAACATTAATTACATTGCTGTAAATACCTTATCTTGTATGAAACACTTCAGATTAAATTAAGAGTAAATATTATTGAACTTTAATATTGCATTATTTTAATACATTCCTTCTATAAACTACATTTAGGCTCCTTTACTATGTAACGGAAGAGAGTATGCAGTCACAGCTTTTGAGATACAGGGGTTGGACAATGAAACTGAAACACCTGGTTTTAGACCACAATAATTTATTCTTCTGACAGACAGCTCTGGTGGAAACAGGAGAGTTGAGGTGCACGTTGAATTCTGCCGTGATTTGGGCAGCCATGGTTTTGTGTTTTTTGGATACAATCCGGGTTAGCACCCGAACATCCCTTTCAGACAGCTTCCTCTTACAGCGTCCACAGTTAATCCTGTTGGATGTGGTTCGTCCTTCTTGGTGGTATGCTGACATTACCCTGGATACCGTGGCTCTTTATACATGACAAAGATATGCTGTCTTTGTCACAGATGCGCCAGCAAGACGTGCACCAACAATTTGTCCTCTTTTGAACTCTGGTATGTCACCCATAAAGTTGTGTGCATTGCAATATGTTGAGCAAAACTGTGCTCTTACCCTGCTAAATTGAACCTTCACCCTCTGCTCTTACTGGTGCAGTAATGTGCAGTTAATGAAGATTGGCCACCGGGCTGCTCCAATTTAGCCATGAAACCTCCCACACTAAAATGAACGGTGTTTCAGTTTCATTGTCCAACGCCTGTATATGTTTCTAAATACTTGAGTCTACTGTAATGCATCTGTAACAGTGCATAAAGCAGCAGCAGCAGCAGTTGCATGTATGTTGCATACGTCATACATTGTTGTTGCATTTATTATTAACGTGTAATTACAAAGTTATTAGATGCACTTCATGTGGGACAAATTAGTCTTCTGCTGATACAACCTTATGCATGTGGGAGGCCTGCAGCTGTGCTGTGTCTGTGTATGCCTGTATATGTGTGTGTGTTTGACACGCTGATGAGTGGGTACATTATACATGTCGCACACTGAAAACGAGCCCGACATCCCATCAGACTAGCGGGATCTCTGCACGTAATGAAGACGCATTCACCCCGGCTGTCCTGCAGCTGGGTTCTGCTCGCTGCTGGAAATGAAGACATTGATTACAACTCTCTGCGTTCTGCAGTGAAGGACAGCAGGGACAAAGACCCATTTATGAGCATGAAAGAGCTGACAGCAGAACAAAGCACAGATCTGCTAATCCACCAGGACATGAAGGATATGCAATAAAAATCAGAGAGGAATGCAGGAGTTCATCAATATTCCCTCTCTCTCTCTCTCTCTCTCTCTCTCTCTCTCTCTCTTTCGTGCACTTTCTCTCGCTTCCTGCCTGCCTCTCTCTGTGTGTGTGTGTACGCGCAAGTGTGTATCAGCGTATGTCGCTCGCTTGTTCTCTTTTCCTCTCGCTTGTCTCGTCGATCTCTTGTGATCTCTGAGTCAGAAACTTCTCAATCACTCCTTTCTCTCTCTCTCTTCACTACAGTCTGCTCTTTGTTCCACTTTCTCTCTCACATTGTAATCTCTCTCTCCCTTTTCCTTCATTAGCTACTTAACCTTGGTTCCTCCTCCCTTGGGGACACGCCGGCAGTCCACGTGTCCTGTTTGTGTGTTTCGCATCTAGATAACAATCAGTTTATCTGAGATGGCTGATATCTTTCAGAATATATTCTGCTCTTTTAAATTAAAACAGAGGGTTCTCTTTCTTCTCACACAACAGGCCTGTGTGTAATTTGCTTATGGTGGTGCATTTGGACGAGGAGAAAAAGGGTCACCTTGGTCTGATTCTCAGTGCAGCTTAACCCTCTGAATTAGGCATTGTCTCTGGTAAAAATATGTAAACCCACATATTACATTGTTTAGTAGTTTTCTGATCTTTGTTTGTAGACTTTGCTTAATTGTTTTTCCTTTAAAATAGTCATAGAAGTAGTAATAGCTGTAACATTCTTGAGTGGGAAGGAAAAAAATAATTCTAATAAATGGTATTAGCGTACCAATGCGGCCAGCTCAACACCATTGGCTAGTTACATTTACAACTGCAGTAATGCTGATGTTGCAGATACAAGAGAGATTCATCCAATTTAAAAAGGGGACCACACTACAATGCACGTTTTAAAAGTACTTTTCCATATCCAGAGAGGTCTCTACATTTCCAAATCATCAAAAGTCTCTAAATACTTTAATAGGGTTTCTAAATCCACTCATGATTTTTATGGGTGTGTGCTTTTTTCAAATTTTTACTTATACAGATAGATGCTTTCACTGCAGCCAGAAAGTAAAACCTGTAGACTAGGGCTGCACAATATTGGAAAAATGTGATATTTCAATGTTTTTCCCAGCGATATATATATATATCCAACATTAAACAATGCAGGACTCGTGACATCACCAGCCCCACCCCCACCCACACACTGTATCGCATCAAAGATCCTAACCGACCAAAGGCTGAGTCAGCCGAGCATGGCATTTTAAAAGCTAAATAAAAGCGTTTTTCTAAGATTAAAAGCATGATTTTGGATGTAACTGGATATATTAGCACAAAACTGTGCCGAACTTAGGTGCCCATCTTTCAACAGGCTTCTGCTTTTTTTTAGAAGCACGTGCCCATCCATGTAGAAACCATGCTGTTACCTCATGTTTTTACCCGCTTCCCCCTCCGCCCTCCCCTTTGTGCTTCTTAGGCAGCAGAAGCCTGTCACTCACACAGACACAGAGACAGTGCTGTTCACTCAGAAAATTACAGCACTGTGTTTCTACTTCTTGTGTCAAGAATCTAAACATTGCAACATTTCAACATGTTTATTTGCCTTAGGTGACATTGCACATCCTCCAATGTGACTATTGTGCATGTGCACATCGCCGTGACGATGCTTAAATGATATATCGTGTAGCCCTTCTGTAGACCAGTCATAGACCTTGCTATGCTACACTCTATAGTAATTTATAATTAGGAGATTTATATTTACTACTAAACCTGGCCCTCAACAAATGCGCCTGTGTCTTTTTGAGTGGATGGCATGTTGTCTGGGTGTCTGGGTAAGTTTGAGTATGCATATAGATTACTGTCAGATTAGCCACTTTCCCTCTAATGAGCATTGATTAGGGAGAGGAATGGGAGCAGTAGCTCAGAAGCTTCTTGAGAGACTTATGGTATTGATAGATAGGCTTACACAGACCTAAATCACAATAGAATTCTCCAGATCTGTATTCTAGTGTGTGCTGCCACTTTCTGCTCTCCCCTAAACGTCTTTGCTGAGTTTCAGACACAAAGGCCCTGCAGCCTCAGCAGACTGCTTAGGCTGCATTTCTCTGACAAGCAGTGGGTATAATTAAAGCAATAGTGTGGGGTGGGGGAAAAAAAAAACAAATTTACACAATTTTTACCTTACCTCAAATGTTGTTGATTCTCTGAGACATGCCTGGGTGCCTGAGGTGTGCTGTACTTCTGTAGTTTTACTTTGTTGAGTTTTAAAGTAAAACAAGTAAAAGAAGCTACCAAATCTCTTAGCATCACACAGTGGATAACATTTAAAATGCTTGTTATTTTTTAAAAACAAAATAATCAGTTTGCTCATTTTCTGTCCTTTTTCCTTTTTTTCTCCACCAGTTGCTAGTTTAGTATTAGCTCAAATGTTTCAAACATTGGTTAGCTGAGGCTAACATAACTGCAGTTGAATGGGTTCCAACTGAAAACAGCTTTTAAGTGCACTTTTTCCCACATCTTTTGCTAATGATCACTTGCATAATGCAAGTTTGGCACACTTCCAACTGATCTTCTGAGTCAAACTTGGTGTGGGAAATGTATCCATAGGTGTGCAATAAGTATCCATGTGTTCTAAACACTAAAAAGATACAGACAAGATCCTCATTCTACATGTTCCCTGTATTTTATTGACTTGACCTGATATGGTGCGTATTTACACTATAGAGACAAAAGTCTAAAGTATTAGGACACTTGCTTACATATTTACTGGATGGAGTACCATCATTCCTGAGAAAGCAGGTCTACTGCTCCACAGATAAAGTCTGAGATTCTTCATACCCAACCTCTATAGCCCACACCTGGCATCTGGCATTAGGCATTGTGCCAATGAGTTCATGTTTATCTGTTCCTCAGAGTCTTGTTCTATTTGCAATACGTCTCTGCAGGGACTAGACAAGTTGCGACCAAAAAACACACAATTCTCACACATTTATTTCTTTATTTATTTAACAGCCAGCATGAGTAATATTCTTAATCCTGTACTGTTGTCATGAGAGGCTCCATCTTTTTGGATTTTGTTGGAACAAACAAGCAATGAGTATGTTTGTGGCGCTTTATTAAGAACAAAAACGTTAACTGCTTAAACTACAAATATTTTGATTGCATTTCAGTTTTTTTGAGTTCTTTTTTTTTTTTTTTGTAAAAGAAATATCCGCGTTGGATCAGTAAAATCTAATCTAAACTCTACTTATACTAGTGGTGTTAATCACTTTAAAAAAAATATTATAATCATGATTTACTTTTTAAAAATACTGGTATTTCCCTGTTTAATTGTGAGGGGACAATAATAATAGTGTAGTGTGGTTTAGGTCAGGCAGAGCTGCTTTTTTTTTTTTTTTTTTACTGTATTATATTATTATACTGTATTAGGGGTGTGCCATATCGTATCGTATGCGATAATATCGCCAACATATTTAAATATCGAGAACGATATTATGCCATGAAATATCGTGCCATATCACCCATCCCTAATTATCACATCAGGGTACTACATTTTTGCTATTTTTAGCAAAAGAAAAATTCCCACTGTTCTCATTTCTCATTGTATATCTACTAGGGACAGATTATATCTGTTCAGTATCATTTATTTTACTTTAATTTTAGATATATGAAGATATTTGGAGTTCATTATTAGTATCATGACATTCTGGATTATTGACTTCTGTTACAAATCTGATAAAATTCTTGTATTTTTTTCACAGTTAGAGGTGTGCAATATCATATATCATATACAATATAATATGTATACAATAATAGAATTTAAGTTCATTTTGTTGCAGTAGTGTATTTTGTAGTTTTTTTGTAATTCAGCATTTTGTTATATCGCCAAGAGTATCGTTATCACAAAAATACCATGATATATCATTATATTATTTTAGGGCCATATCGCCCACCCCTATACTGTATTATACTGCATAATATTTCAAGCTTTAGATAGAGAAAGAGAGAGAGAGAGAGAGAGAGAGAGAGAGAGAGAGAGAGAAAGGAAGACTGCGGGAAAGAACTAGAGAGATAGAGAGAGAGAGAAAGGAAGACTGCGGGAAAGAACTAGAGAGATAGAGAGAGAGAGAGAGAGAGAGAAGAAGACTGCGGGAAAGAACGAGAGAGAGAGAGGAAGACTGCGGGAAAGAACGAGAGAGAGAGAGAGGAAGACTGCAGGAAAGAAAGAGAGAGAGAGAGAGAGAGAGAGAGACAGGAAGACTGCAGGAAAGAACGAGAGAGAGAGAAGAAGACTGCGGGAAAGAACGAGAGAGAGAGAGAGAGGAAGACTGCAGGAAAGAACGAGAGAGAGAGAGAGAGAGGAAGACTGCGGGAAAGAACGAGAGAGAGAGAGAGGAAGACTGCGGGAAAGAACGAGAGAGAGAGAGAGAGAGAGGAAGACTGCGGGAAAGAACAAGAGAGAGAGAGAGAGAGAGATAGGAAGACTTTCGGCATTTCGAATGGTGCCTTTTTGGTACTGAATTTAGATACCCAGTCCTGCTTATTCATCATTTTGGTTAAACAAGGTGCTTTTTCTGTCATGTCTTTACATATGCTAAAGTACTGGAATATGTAAATTAGCCATGTTTTGATTAGCTGCCCTCTATTGGCCACATTCACAAAGCAGTCCATGTTTAAACGCTATGTTGAAAGAACTATTAGGACAAATGTACCTACAGTAAATTAATTGTTTTCATGTCAGCACAAAACAGAAGTGCTGACATTATAGAAGCAAGAATTTCAAAAAACATAGACCAAATGGTCAGAAATGAAAGCCCCAACTGTAATTCTAGCCATATCATCAGAGCCTCCAGCAGCAGAGGTCAGCCTGAGCTCTGATAGCTCTCTATTATTACCTGCATTACCATAACATACTCTTGCACCATTTTGCCAGCAGCAGGTTGCAGGCTGTTCCTCAGGAAGGATCTCACCAGCTGAATCTGCCCACGCTGACAGCTGCTCTAAAACGCACCAACACAGACCTGCTGGAGTGCCCAAATGGTGCTTCATGGCCTCCGTGGGGAAACCATTCCGGGCCCTTTTCTCCTCTGCATCTTCAAACGTGGAGAATGAGCAGCTTGGGCGTTCTCCTTTAATGAGGCCTCTTCCCATGGCCTGTCGCGCTGTGAGCAATATTGCTGGAAATTGCTTTTGAAGGACAGGGGCAGAAACAGCATGGGGGGGACAGACTTGTCATCTGCACTGCAGTGCACGAGAAGACGCCTCAGTGTAAGAATTAACCATTAAATTGACCTGTGTTCTCTTGTTGTGTCTGCTTGAATGAACGGCTGTGCACCAATGTGTGACTGACACGCAGAGGGTGAAAGGAGAAATGGCACGAACAGCAGCAACTCTTAGACGTCTCCACACTTCCCCTGTTAACAAGATTAGAGTGCAGTTACAGCGTCGGAGCAAATTAAGGCCTGTTCAGACTGGATTCAATTTACACGAGGTCCTGGGGTTCTTTACTTTCCCACAGGAGCTCCTCTGTGAATTAATTTACCTCTGTGATTTTGTCTACGTCTTTCGTCTACTCTGAAAATTACAGACGATATCACACAGTCCTGATGATACACATCTCAGTAAATCTTTTTTTCAGACATATATCACCTTGCTTAGGAATAAAACGTATTTTAACTGCAGCTACATGTCATATTTAAGTCTCAGAGCATATACTGTATGTACCTGTCAAGATCCTCTGCTAGATACAGACATATCGGTACTCTTTGTAGCCGTTTGTTAAAACAAGGGATTTGTCCAATATAAAGCATTTTTGCTGACAAATGTTATAAACTATTGCTGTTCCTAGCCTGGCTTGCGCTGCTTGCACTCGCTTACAAGATAACACCTCACAACTTATGCAGGTGTGGACATTCCCATGCCATCCACGAATATTCGTATTCCATATTCATAAAGTTTAAGAGTTCAGAAATCAGTATTAGGTGGAATTACCCTGGTTTTTAATCACAGTTTTTATGCATCTTGGCATGTTCTCCTCCACCAGTCTTACACACTGCTTTTGGATAACTTTATGCCACTCCTGGTGCAAAAATAAAATGCAAGCAGTTCAGCTTGGTCTGATGGCTTGTGATCATCCATCTTCCTCTTGATTATATATTTCAGAAGAAACTCATTGATTTTAGGTGGTCTCTATTTTTTTTTTTTAATAAATGAATGCCTAAGTATGAAACAAGTATCTTAAAAAGAGTTGTATTTTGAAAATGATGTTAGAATATACCTTAAGCATTATTGCTCCTTATTGCTACACCTATTATCAATTTTTCTGTTAGTTGGATGTTCTTAAAGTAGGAATTATATGGGTGTTAGGTCAATCTAAGTACTGCATTGACCCTGACACGGACACAGCAGCAGTAATGTTATACTTTATTTGTATATAATGCTTTTATTCCAACCCCTCACATTATTGAAATAGCAGCATACTGTCAGTAATAACATGCATTAATATAAAGCTTTCATTTTTCTTTTCTCCTCTAAAACAGAGTCCTCCTTCTTCGTATCCGCCTCATCCCGCACTCCCAGTGTAACATTTGGGGACTCGTTCGATCTGCAGTGCATTGTGAAGTCCAGGCACAACCCCAGCGTTCCAGCCTCCGTTACCTGGCGCTTTCAGGCAGCCGAGGGCGACGGGGAGTTCCGGGACGTGGTGACGTTTACGCGGGATGGCACGCTGCAGTGGGGGGAGAAGACGCTGGGCCTCGGCACCCGCACCTCAGTGGATCGTACGTCCAGTAACACCAACTTCCGCCTCAGTGTGACCCACGCTGGACGCAAGGAGGCCGGGAAGTACCTGTGCGCTGCCGTGCTCTACAGGAGAAACTACGACGGCACGTGGAAAACCATCGCTAACCGAACATCCAATCAGCTGGGCATCAGTGTGCTGCAACCAGGTGAGCTCTGCTCTAATCACGCTTGTGGTGGTGGAGGGTTTTTGGCTTTTGGCAGTGTTAATCAGTTTCAGAGTTGGATTAAAAACATCAGGTTTAACTTAATTAATTAATGAGTCATTTATTTTATATTAGCTGCTGCTTCTTGCCAGTGTGTGTTGGTTGAGTGCTGAGTGTGAGAGATTGTATAGGGTTCATTGTAGAGCATTCTTGGGTGTGAGAAGGGCGCTATACAAGTGGTAAGCCCAATTTATACTTCTGTGGCGAACCTATGTCGTAGCTTATGCGTATCCAGTGGAGAGTGTTTATACTTCTGCGTGCGCGTGTCAGCCTGATTAGAGGCTGGTGATTAGAGAAGAAAGGACTCTGGTTCTGTTCTCTCTCTCTATAGAGAGAGCAAAACAATATGGTTCTGAAGCCTCACACACACACACACACACACACACACACACACACACACACTATAAATATTTATTTTAGACATACTGTATATAAAGTCAACCCGAGTAGGATGGGTTCCTCGGACTGAGTCTTGGTTCCTTCCAAGGTTTCTTCCTCTTAAAGGGAGTTTTTCCTTGCCACTGTGTCACCATAAAATTGGCATCTCTGTGGTGCTGCTCATAAGAGGCGTGGACCTGTTTTTCCTGTAAAGCGGCTTTGTGACAACCTTTGTTGTAAAAAGCGCTATATAAATAAAATTGAATTGAAATTGAATTGAATAAAGGAAAAAATATTTAATCTGATTCAAATTTGTAATTTGAGTCCTGAATTTTCTTCCAGTCATAAATGTACCTTAGAACTGCTATAGTAATCATACATTTACCTCAGTGGTGTAATAAAAATCACTCTTTTTTGTAAACAGTGCTATTCCAGTCATAAATGTACCTCAGAACTGCTATAGTAATCATACATTTACCTCAGCAGTGTCATTTAAATCATGATTTTACGTTAACAGTGCTATTCCAGTCATAAATGTACCTCAGAACTGCTATAGTAATCATACATTTACCCCAGTAGTGTAATTTAAATCATGATTTTACAAGAACAGTGCTATTCCAGTCATAAATGTACCTTAGAACTGCTATAGTAATCATACATTTACCTCAGTAGTGTAATTTAAATTGTGATTTTACGTGAACAGTGCTATTCCAGTCATAAATGTACCTCAGAACAACTATAGAAATCATACATTTACACCAGTAGTGTAATTTAAATCATGATTTTAGGTGAACAGTGCTATTCCAGTCATAAATGTACCTAAAAACTGCTATAGTAATCATACATGTACCTCAGCAATGTAATGTAAAACATGCTTTTACGTGAACAGTGCTATTCCAGTCATAAAGTTAAGAAATATTGAGATATAAATTTCTTGTTATCTCTACCAAAACATTACTTCTAAACTTGTGTGTGCGCTTGTGCACACACACACTCACACACACACACACACGGGTGTCCTTGTGTGTGATGCTGTTGCTACGGCAGGTCCTCTTAATGGGCCTGAATGGAGGAAGGATGGAGCTTTATATCTACTCCTCCACAGAGAAAGCAATTAGAGTGGGAAAGTAAAGGGCTAAGTGGAAAAGAGAGGGTGATTAGAGGAGAAAGGACTCTGGTTCTGTTCTCTCTCTCTACAGAGAGCAAAACAATATAGTTCTAAAGACCAGGCCCTCTCCTTGACCCTACACACACACATGCTCTTTCTCACACTCTTTTTATAAGTATTTCTTTTAGATGTACTGTATATACAGGAAAACATATTTCATCTGATTCATCTGAACTGAATAAGAACAAAAAGTGCATACATTTACCTCAGCAGTGTAATTTGAGTCATGAATTTTCTTGAGCAGTGCTATTCCAGTAGTAAATGTACCTCTGAACTGCTATAGTAATCATACATTTACCTCAGCAGTGTAATTTAAATCCTGATTTTACACAAGCAGTTCTAGTTTAGTAATACATGTACCTCAGAACTGCTATAGTAATCATACATTTACCTCAGCAGTGTAATTTAAATCATGAATTTTCTTGAGCAGTGCTATTTCAGTAGTAAATGTACCTCAGAACAGCTATAGTAATCATACATTTACCTCAGCAGTGTAATTTAAATCAGGATTTAACGTGAGCAGTGTTATTTCAGTAATAAATGGACATCATATTGTGTTTCGTTTTACTGTACAACCCCGTATCAGTATAATGACAATAAATTGAATTTTATTTAATTGAATCAGAACTGCTATAGTAATCATACATTTACCTCAGCAGTGTAATTTAAATCCTGATTTTACACGAGCAGTTCTAGTTTAGTAATAAATGTACCTCAGAACTGCTATAGTAATCATACATTTACCTCAGCAGTGTAATTTAAATCATGAATTTAATTGATCAGTGTTATTCATGTCTTAAATGTACCTTAGAACTGCTATAGTAATCATACATTTCCCTAAGTAGTGTAATTTAAATCATGATTTTACGTGAACAGTGCTATTCCAGTAAAAAATATACCTCAGAACTGCTATAGTAATCACACACTTACCTCAGCAGTGTAATTTAAATCATGATATTATGTGAGCAGTGCTATTCCAGTCATACATGTACCTCAGAACTGCTATACTCATCATGCCCCAGCAGAAAACAATTTAAAATTTCTTCAAATAAATGAGTCATTGTTATCCAAAAGCAGTGTGTAAGACTGGTGGAGGAGAACATGCTGATTAAAAAGCAGGATTCTTCCACCAAATATTGATTTCTGAACTCTTGAAACTTTATGAATGTGAACTATGAACTGATTCAGAAACTGAAGTGGTCTTTTCCAGTGATTTTTTGCAAATATATTTTACCAGAAATATATGTTTGTGGTGATTGCAACAATGCCTGCTTGTCTTCATGGCCTTCAGAATTGACTTATATCACATTTCTTGCTCTCCTGCACCCATGTATACACCCTCTTCACTGATTCTGCCCACCCCAGCACAGCCCACCACAGAAAGCCTGCCCTCCTGATCAACGCTGGTGCTGTGCAGCTCCCTGCAGCTCTGCCTGTGTGAACACTGGGGGCGTTTGAGTGTGTCAGCAGCATTAGCAGTCTTTATGTAACACGAAGTGAAGTTATGGGCATGAGCTGAAGCATGAGACTGTTCCTCATGCTCTGCTCTTCTGCTGTGTTGGCTCTGGGCCATGTGTCTTTATGCTCTGGAGCTCCATGCAGTGTGGAGATTTTAGAGGCAGTGTGGAGAGTTTGGTTTGAGGCAGTGTGCTTGCTTTTATTAGGAACATTTTTGTATTGGTATGTGGTTACATTTTGCAAATGAGTTTTACTAGAAAATGGTGTTATGAGTTATATATATTTTCTATGTATATTTAATTTGGCAGTAGTTATGTTTTAAAAATTGGATTCATTAGAAAGGGCTTAATTACTTAAGTTAGTTTAATTAGAAAGTGCTGTCCAGTTCATAAGTTAGTTTAATTAAAAAGTGGAGTTATGTTTTTTTTATAAATTAGATATATTAGAAAGTGAAGGTATGTTTTATAAAGTAGTTTGTTAGAAAGTATAGTTTTTTTTATTCATTTCAGGAGAAAGTGCCTAAATAAATGAGTTTAATTAGAAAGTGAAGTTGCGATTTAACCCTGAGTGTTCCAGTAAGCCAGAGCGATATTAGTAAGCGGTTTGTCCCACTTAGCTTGTTTTAACATGGTAAATAGGCAGACTACAGTCTGATATACTCACCTCTGAACAGCAAAAAGATAGCACTTAGCACGGTTAGTGGCTAATGCTTATACTGCTGAAGAACTTCACTGAAACTCCTGTATAGCGCTGTACTTTAGCGGAGTGGCTTTACTGCTTTTTACAACCTGACTGTTACAATTTATATATAAATTGCACCAGATTATAAGAGACACTGTTGATTTTTGGGAAAATGAAAGTATTTTAAGTACGCCTTATAGTGCGAAAAATACGGTACATTTGCACTGTGTATTTTGTCCAGACAAAATATATCCTTTAGAGCTGAGAAGTTACTTTTCAGGTCAGGGAGTTCAGAAAAAGTTTGTTTCACCAGGTTTGAGAATACTTCAGCAACCAGCAGCAAGAACGAGGCTTACGGACATGTTTGGATTCTGTAATTCCACTATAAACATTTTGCGTAATCAGTTCCTGAGCATTTTATTAAAGGCACGTTGTATTATTTGTTTGTTTGTTTGTTTGTTTCCGCTCAGACTGATGAATCCAAATACAACAAATGTGGCTGTGTTTATATTTGCACATGCTGTGATTGCATTGATCAAATGCGAGAAGGTGATTATGCAGACTCTAACGTTCACTTGCAGCAGGTTTATCTTGTATTATAAATAACCATGCCAGACTCGGAGACAAAGCACCACTGCTTGTCTCTTCTTACCTGTAAGAACCTTTAAGTCTTTTAAGCTTCGGCTCCTTCGTGTTATTTCTTCTGCATTTTTATTCTTTACTTACGCTTTTCACTGAGACAGCCAGTACGCCGCCAGACACACACACACACACACACACACACACGCAGCATTACGCAGTCTTTAAGATGCAGGGTAGCGTGAAGTGTGGCGCTCTATTGCCTGCATGACTTTAGCTGCTGCTGAAGAAGGGCAAAATGACCCAGACCAACCTTCACTATCAATTTGGCATTTGACTTATCATGCTGAAGGCCCATTTAGCTTCCCCTGATGTGCACTTCATTCAGCTCATGCCTCGGGAGACTGGCCACTGAGAGAGGAAATACACACATTGGCCTTGATTCCTTTTGCAGGGCGACACTAGAACTCAGCTCGGACTACAAGTTACTCCTGATTGATCAGTAAGATCATGATCAGAATACTGTACCTTCTAAGGATAACTTATTTGGACTATTTGTCATGTTTATACCTCAGAATGTACAGAAACCATATTTTTCCAGCTTTATCATCACTTAATATTTTTTTATTTTTTATGCATCCATAAAAATGCATCCATCCTGTCGTGTAGTTTGACATAAAAACATTTTTAGTGCAAATTATTAGAAAAAATTGATAGTTGTGGTTAACCTAGAGTTGCAAACTTGAAATTTTTTTATAATTATTTTATATATATATATATATATTTTTTTTTTTTTACATTACTCTAATATTTTACCTCAAAAGGGTTTAAGCTTTTTTTTTATGAAAAATATTATGAGAAATGAATATGATTAATTGCTGAACATACAGCAAGTGTCTTCAGTCAAGAAAACATTGTAAATGTTGTAATGTCACTGATGTCAAAAGTTACTTTCATAAAGAGGCCGTTATCCCAAGATGACAGGGTAGACAGAGCATTCTTGGGCATGTTTAAATAGCTTGATACTTTTATAAAAATAGTTTATAGAGCCGTTATCTTTGTCTTGCTTATAACTAAAACACCACAGAGATTTAGCTTAGCTTCCTTTAACAAGCCCTACCGGCTGATCTGCACTCAGGCTACACTGCTCAGCATGACCAAACTGAATCGGAATCACTTTTAATTCTTTCCTGATCATCCTGGAAGAAATAGGGTCGTGAAAAGGGTGATAAGCACAAGTGTGATACCAACAGCTGCTATATAGCTATAGCTTACTGATGTCTTGACTGATACACAGTAGCAATTAGCTTGCATGTAGTTAGAAATTAGCATTACTTTAGCATTACATCTCTTAAATAACCTTGTACAGGGTTCGTACGGTCATGAAAAACCTGGAAAAGTCATCAAAAAATAGCAATTTCCAGGCCTGGATAAGTTTTGGAAAAAAATAAAAATACCCAGATAGTTTTGGAAAAGTCATGAAGTTGACAGTTACGTCAGCTCAGGGTTAATTTAGTAATTTTGACTTTTAGACACAATGGAGCTCTCAGGTTCTGACTCACATTTTATTATTAATGATTGTGTAACATTTTATCTGATTCATTTTAGACTTACTATGATCAATTTTTAATAATAATAATAATAATTCTAGTTTTAGGTGATTTTTGTTTTTATTGTCCATGTCTGCACTGTTGTTTTAAAAATCATATTGTCATGGAAAAGTCATGCAAAAATTTTAAGAAAATGCGTGGTGTAAAATGTGTATGAACCCTGCTTGTAATTCAGGGTAAGGAAGAAGAACATAGAATGTGTACATTTCATTCGTGTACATTTGTACCACAGAATGTGACCAAGGCTATTGAAATTTGGGGTTAAATCCGGATTGCCAAATATGGGCATAAACAGCATGGCTTCATCTACAGAATAATGACACAAATCCAGTGGTCTCTTTATCAGTATTGACACTTTTTTCCACTGGGTAGAAGTGTATCTGCTCAGGCAAGTCTGTAGAATGTTCTGTGTTTTGATTGGAGGAAAGTTATTCTGATGAAACTCATAAGCTCACAGTCACAAAGAAACCTCCTCCCAGCCCTGCTGCCGATGGTCTTCCTCTTATTGACATTTCATAACAGAGCTGATGGAGTTCTGGGCCAAACACACATCTCCTTAAGCTCCCCTCTATGGCTGCCATCTCTTCCCTCTCTCCCTCCCTCTCTCCCTCCCTCCGTCTGAAAGCCACCTCGTCTGCAAGGTGATGCGATCAGCTGCCATGACGATGTGATCAGTTACCGTGACCATGCGATCAGTGGCTCTTGGCCCGAGCTCATCAGAGCGTTTGATTGGCTGTGAAGCGTTCACATGGTGAGAGGAGAAGAGAGAGAAGACGTTCTGTCAGAATGTTTTTTTTTTTGTTTTTTTTTTCGTTTCTTCCCCTTTTCACCTTCATCTTCAGAAATCACATTTCCCCACTAAAGAGCTTCCAGAGCAAGAGCTCAATTTGGAGATATGATTCATAAGCTGAATGTAGGCCATTCCCCTTCCCGTTTGCTATTTTCTCGCACCCGTGGCCGTCCCCAACGTTAAACACTCTGGGCTAAATGTTAGCATCTGACATTTGGGTATGCCAGTTGTGTGGAGGAATTGCCTCTGAAAGAAGTGGAAAGTGGAGTGGGGGTAATGAGGTGTAAAGCCATCACGTGTCTGACTGGACTGGATGCATTATTGAGAGACGTTAAATCATGTTGCCAGAGATGCCTGTTCAATATGTATGAGGTGAGCTTTCCGTAGGTGAGCATGACAGTGTGGGTTAATGTGTTTGGTACAATCACGTACCGTATAGTGTCTCTTTAAATAATAACCGAATGTGTGTTTAGTGTGTTTGACAGTTCTCTTCTAAATGGAGACCAAAATAGGGTTCCATATGGACAGATTTGATTATGCATACTTTTTTAGACCACTTTAACAGAGTGGTTTTGGTATCCACAAGAAACAAGATGATGCATGTTGCATCAGAAGATTTGTTTCGGAGTAGGCCTGTTGCGATAATTACGTTATTGACTTATCGTACGATACTTTTTTTAATCGCGATAATTTTTTTCTGACGTTGATAATAGCCATTGGGTTTCCGTGTGAGATTGTTTTCATGAGAATGAACCGCAGCGAGATTTCAGTGAGTCACACTGTGCTGCTCTCTTGCCGGCTCTCGACAAATTTGTCAGACAGCCCAGAAGCAGGAAAAACGCATTTTCTATAGTGGCGCTTTAAAATGACAATATTATCAATTATTGCAATAATTTTGGGGACAATATATTGTCCAGAAAATTTTGTTATCTTAACAGGCCTATGTAGGAGTCTTTATGGTTGGACATTTGTTGTGAGCAAAGGGAATGCTTTATAAAGTAGTTACAACTGATAAAAAGTTAAAAATGGAAGGGCCAAGTGGTGTTCTGATGTGCCTAAATCTTAGGCTAGCTAACCTAAACTTTAATCTGTCTAGAAGGACAAATTTTTGGTGCACGTCTTGCTGGTGCATCTGTGACCAAGACAGCAAGTCTTTGTGATGTATCAAGAGCCACGGAATCCAGGGTAATGTCAGCATACCACCCAGAAGGATGAACCACATCCAACAGGATTAACTGTGGACGCTGTAAGAGGAAGCTGTCTGAAAGGGATGTTCGGGTGCTAACCCGGATTGTATCCAAAAAACATAAAACCACGGCTGCTCAAATCACGGCAGAATTCAATGTGCACCTCAACTCTCCTGTTATCACCAGAACTGTCCGTCGCCACAATAAATTATTGTGGTCTAAAACCAGGTGTTTCAGTTTCATTGTCCAACCCCTGTAAGTCTGTGATGCTCAAGTGATGTTCCTGTTTGATTGGCTCATTGCATTGCATTAATATTGCATTATTTTGCATCTCTGTGAACTCACAGCAAAACGAGCCTCTATCTTGCTCCACATTGGAGTGATTAACTGAAGCCTTCCTTTTTCTCCTATTTGCTGACACATCATAATACATCCTGTCAAAACTTGAACTGCAATCTGCCCACGCAAGATAATTCCTACGAACTATTCTCAATGCAATCAATGTCAAAGAGCATGCGCTTAGCCAGTGTAGATAGCCTCAATTCCTTGCACCTACACAGTACTTAAACAGACCCCTGGGTTTAGGAAGAGGTTAGTGGACTGTTAATCTTTCTCGACCTGTTTTTCTCTTGGTAGCACTGAGAGATCATTCTTGTTTGCAACTAGAGCACAGTTCCATGTGCTTAATGTAGATAGAGCTGATCAGACTGTCCATCCCCTTCTTCACAGTGTGGGTTGCTATGAACCAAAGTGTCCCAGATCAACAGAGGAACAGACGACAGACCCGCAAGGCTTCTCTAGAAACACTATAGACACATCACACGTGTCCTATCTGTCACACTCCCTTTGTCATCTCTATCTCTGTCTCATACTCTTTAAAAAATATATTTAACCTTGAAGTTAATTTCCACTAGTCCAAAAAATGTATACTTGTGCTACCTTTACTTTACAAGTCCTCATTAATTAATTCCTCAGTTTGGCAGTTTTGAAGAGTAAAATTCATAAATACAAGTGATCTCTATGTGTAGTGAATCTGTCCATGAAACAGCACGCATGCACAAACTATGTCTAAACTAAGTGCTAATTAGGAAGCTACTTCATATGTTTGCCCTTAAATCAGATACATACAGCTCTGGAAAAATTATGAGTTTCTTTGATTTTACCAAACGAAAAACCTCTAGAATATAATCAAGAGGAAGATGGATGATCACAAGCCATCAAACCAAGCTGAACTGCTTGAATTTTTACACCAGGAGTGGCATAAAGTTATTCAAAAGCAGTGTGTAAGACTGGTGGAGGAGAACATGCCAAGATGCCTGAAAACTGTGATTAAAAAGCAGGGTTATTCCACCAAATATAGATTTCTGAACTATTAAAACTTTATCAATATGAACTTGATTTCTTTGCATTATTTGAGGTCTGAAAGCTCTGCATCTTTGTTTTGTTATTTCAGTCATTTCTCATTTTCTGCAAATAAAAGCTCTAAATAACAGTATTTTTATTTGGGAGAAATGTTGTCTATAGTTTATAGAATAAAAGTGAAGTGGTCTCTTTATTTTTTACATAGCTTTATTTGGTTTAGGACCATTTGGGAAAAAAAAGTGATTCAAATCTGATTTGAACAAATTTGTAATATTAAGGAAAATGGTGGTGTATTTTCTGTGGAAGTATGATACACACACTTCTCCTAACCCAACTACTTATGTATTATACATGGTTCCCGTTATACTGAAAGGCCACCAGAAGTCTTTTGCTTAGGTTTGTTTACTTAGCTGTGGGCAGGATGACAGTATTTTAGCATATTGATATTGTGGATGTGTTCAGTGCTTAAAGAACACTAACTAACAGAGCAATATTTTATTACAGAAAGTGTAATTAGTCATGTTTAAGTGAATGAAGCACATTTTGATTAAACATCACTGTAGTAAAGTATGCAATGGTAGTTGACTATTTTTTTTTAATAATCTGCTGCTATTCATGCATTTTGTTTGCATGATGAAATATTGTAATGAATATTTTACATATTTTTAAATACATAAAAATCTCTTTAAATATGATGATGACATATCGCCAATCCCTAGTTAAACTATCTCTTTTAGAATTATAATAATCCTCTGGGCTGGAGAGCTACTAGTCTGTAGCACTCCATCCCATTACACTTCATTTTCCAACATAGAGGGTTTTTTGTGGCCAGCTACGTAATAGCTTGGAAAATATCTGGCCCGCAGCCAAACTTAATTGCGGACCCCTGGCCTACGATATGCATACGTATAGGCTATGATGTTATGAACAGGCTATGAACACGGAAGCATAATTTGCATAAATTTAAACATACCGCTTACACATATAAACAAGATCCATGTTAAGTACAACCTAAAAGATTTGAAAGGGTAAAATAGATTTTCAACAAAAATAAAACTTATATAAAGTGGTATGAAAAGGTTTGGGCACCCTTGATAATTTTCTAAATTTTCCTTTAAATCATAAATCATTGGTTGTTCAGATCAGCTTTTCAGTTACATATATCATATAGCAGAAGAACACAGTGATATTTGAGAACTGAAATTAAGTTTATAGGATTTATTTATATTCTTTAAGCAAAATTAGGCAGGTGCATAAATTTGGGCACCCCAACAGAATATTTACAATAATGTTTAGTAGATGTTTAGTAGAACACACAGCCTCTCAACACTTCTTACAGCTTTCAATGAGAGTCTGGCTTTTGATTAAATGTATTTTGGATTATTCTTCTTTACAAAACATCTCCAGTTCAGTCAGGTTTGATGGTTTCTGATCATGAACAGCCCGCTTTAAATCACATCACAGATTGTCAATAATATTCAGGTCTGGGGACTGAGATGATCATTCCAGAACATTGTACTTGTTCCTCTGCATGAACGCTTCAGTAGATTTTGAGCAGTGTTTAGTGTTTAGGGTCGTTGTCCGGCCCTGGTTCAATTTCAGCTTTATCACTGATTCTTAAACATTGTTCTCAAGAATCTGCTGATATTGACTGAAATCCATGCGACCCTCAACTTTGACAAGATTCCCAATACCTGCACTGATCACACAGACCCACAGCATGATGAAACAAACCACCACCAAATTGTACTGTGGGCAGCAGTAAAGTGTTTGTCTTGGAATGCTGTGTTCATATTTCCCTCCAAATAACTCAATTTTATATTATCAATCCACAGCACCTTATTCCAAAATGAAGCTTTAGCATACCTCAAGTGACTCTGTTTGTGGCGTGTGCTCAGAAAAGGCTTTTTCTGCATTAGTTACTCACCCATACAGCCTGTCCTTGTGTAAAGTGAGCTGAATAGTTGAACGATGCACAGTGACACCATCTGCAGCAAGATGATGATGTAGGTGTTTGGAGCTCTGGAGGTCTGTGGGTTGACTATGAATGTTCTCACCATCCTTCTCCTCCGTTTATCTGAGATTTTTCTTGGTCTGCCACTTCAGGCCTTAACTAGAACTTTACCTAGTTAAGGTCTTCAATTTCCTCACTATGTTCCTCACAGTGGAAACTGACAGCTGAAATCTCTGAGATAGCTTTTTGGATCCTTCCTCTAAACCATAATGTTAAACAGTCTTTGTTTTCGGTTCATTTGAGTGTAGAGTGTTTTGAGGCCACACTTCAGAGAAAATGCAAAGAGGAGAAAAACTTGCAATTAGCCATATTAACCCTTTCTTATCATTGGAATCACCTGTGTATGTAGGTCAAGGGTCAATGAGCTTACCAATCTAATTTTGTGTGTAGAGTATTAAAATAAGTGGTAAAGTATTAAAATCAAATGACAAGAGTGCCCAGATTTATGCACCTGTCTAATTTCTTTTTAAAGAATTATTGGTCACCTTCTGTAAATCCTATAAACTTCATTTCACTTCTCAAATATTGTCTGCTATATGATAAATTTAACTGAAATTGCTCAGTTGAATCCAAACAAACAATGATTTATAAAGGAAACTCCTGAAAATAATCAGGGATTCCCAAAAAAAAAGTTAACTTTATTGCATAGGGCTCTACTAATTTCATAACTGAATCACATGGAATGAATAGCATTTTATTACAAAAACTTGATGCCCAATTATCTCCCTCTAAAGTGTTTTGTTTCCTCAGCTGTTGATCATCTGCTGTTTTAATGTTTTGTCTTTAACCCATTTTTATTTCACTTTTCCTCTCTAAAATAGTGCTAGACTGTGGTGCTGGATGTGTGTTTATTTAAGGCGATTTGTTTGTGTGTTCTGTGGGATTGCAGCATTAATTAGTTGCTGAAGTGTGCTGAGAGCAGGGTGATTAAGGGTCTGTCACTGTTTGAATGCTAATGGAATGAGTTAACCGCACACTTAGAGAAGTGCATATTCACTGCTGCTGTCAGTTCAGTGCTGCTGGCTCCAGGCACATAAGTGTTTTAGGCTAGAGGTGCCCGGCTGCTGCTGCTGGAGGTGTTCTCGGCAGTGCCGGTGGCTCAGAGTGTTTGCTGTGCTGTGCTGAGGCAGGGCAGAGAGAGGTCTGTTAGGCACAGCTATTTCTCAGTACCCCTGTGATGGCTAGCATCGATCAGCTGCTCCTCTCAGAGTGAGTTTATCACAGCCTCTTCAGAGCCATTAAACTGAGCAGCTTCCATCAGTGCTATTGACACAAGAATTCCTGCCCCTTTCTTTTTTCCTCTTCTTTGCTCTCGTTCCTATTGTTTTCTTTCTCCACAAAATTGACCAAAATATGAATTTTAATAGCTATGAAGAAATTAATGTGTAAACTTACACATTACTGGTATACTATTTTTTTATCTGTTGTTGTTTTTTCATATAGTATTAGTCAATACCCTATTGGTTTATATACAGTGGCTTGAACTTTTTACATTTTGTCACCTTACAACGACAAGCAATCATATTTACAGAGATTTTAATTGATAAACCAACACAAAGTAGCATGTAATCGTGAAGTGAAATGAAAACAATACATTGTTTTAAAACTCAACACAACAGTATTCTGTGAAAAATATTTCACACTTCTTACATCCAGACTGCAATTTGAAAAACAGGAGGACCAGTGAGTATTTTGACACTGCATTCAGTAGCTCCTCCATTTCCACTCGCTGTTGTTTTTACGTGGATCTCCATGGAAACACGCACAAATATGGAGCGGCAGTAGACAAATAACTATTTTACTATACCTAAGGAGACGAACTCAGTGATGTTTGTCTGGACAGGAATAAAATGGCCACAGAGTTCAGTGAAAAACAGTAGGTAATTCAGTTTGTAATTTTTTTCAGAGGACGTCTGAGGAAAACACATACATGGTCATTCTGGATGGGAATAAAATCACACACATAAAATGTTGTTTTATAATAACTAGCTATGTGGTGAGTTGGGGTCAGTAGGGGTTTCATGATCTCTCTTGGCAAGGCTTGATTGTTTCCAAGCCTATTTTTTTTTCCTGTTTGCTGTTTTGTGTTGTATGACCTCGTCTGTTATACTATGTTAACTTCTCTGAGCAGCCAAGAGAACATTTTCTAAGTCTGGACCTTGGTAACTAAGTTTGAACTTGGTCTATTTAAACCTTGGCTTTGTATCTCCCACAGTCAAATTGAATTTGTACCGAGTTTCAATTTAATGCTTCTGATGTTTCAGATAGCTGTTCATACTGCGTTTGATGAGCTTCTCTCATCCCTCATCTTTTTTCCCCTATCCCTCCTGTAAGGTCTGTGAGGCCAGTGCTAGCAGGGTACCCTTCCTCCAGAAGTGGGCCAAGATATAAGATACATAATAAAGCCACAATACAGCATTCTAGCAATCACATCCATTCCTCTGTCTCTATCCATCTCTCTCTTTCCTGTGCTCTCTCTCTCTCTCTCTCTCATTATAAGAGCACATGGTTTGTGCTGTGCTCAGGCAGTGGTTAGAAAGAGGCTGATCTAAAGGCAGCTTGTTAAAGCTCTATAAGGCTGTGGGATTGGAAGCCCTGTCTGAAGTGTCATCCTCTTTCACCGGCCACGCTTTAACGGAATGATCCAGAACAGTCCTGCGGAACTGGCAGTCTCAGCGCTGCTCTTCTCCGCCTCATCTTCTCCGACTCTCTGAATTTCTCCACACACTTTCACTCAAATTAGCATTTTTATCTCCTCAAGGGTGATGGGGGAAACGCCACTATAAGTGATTTCATCAGGAACCTGGCGTGACTGTTCTTTCTCTTCTTTTTTTTCCCCCCACTCTTTTCTCTTTTCTCAGTCTTTTCCTCTCCATCTTTTTATTTTTATTCCACTGCAATAATACAGGAGGCACAGCTATAAAATGTTCTCATTTTTGGAACACAACTTCATATAAGTCATCGTGGCTAAAGCCGTTGTTGCTCTACAATCTACGAAACTGTGAATATTAGATAGATTTTTTTATCCTTTTTTTATAATTTTCTCCCCATTGCATTTGTGAGGGGCTTTATGGCGTATAAGGAATGTAATAAGAGAAAACACATGTACAGTCCTGCAGATCTCGGGGGAAGTTCCCCGCGCCCTCCATCTCTGTGACACAATCTAATATCTGCAGTAATAATGCTGGATCTGCCCTAATGGAGCCATCTGCAGCCTCAGATTAATGATGGACTCAGGAATGGAGATATTAACATTTTCTCATTAGTGTCTTTTCTATGGAATGGAACAGAGGGATAGTGCTTGAGAGCGAGGCAGGGAGACGAATGGAACAGAACCAAAATAAGATATGGCCTACATACACTATACAGAGCCGGAGCAGGCCGCCTACACACACACACACACACACACACACACGCATACACACACATACAGATACAAAGCACATGCTACCTACACACAGAACGCATGCAGCTGTACAGAACACTCAACCTACACACACGTACAGCGTGTAGAGCATAGAGCGCCGCTGCCCCCATCATCATCCGAACGCTAGCGAACCCTGCGCAAACAGCTCGTCTCCAAACGCTCGCTTGTTAAGAATTGCTACCGGTGGTTCCAGCAGGCATTCACACACCCGGATCAGTACCTTTTTCACTCCTTTTTCCCTACCAATCAGATGCTCTGTAGTAGAGCTGAGTGCTCTATCAGCTGTCTTTCAGCTGCTGAGTGTAGAGGAATCCAGCTGCAGAGTAGCTTCTCCTTCTGGCAGGAATTAGAATGGGTTATTCATAACCAACCATTAATCAGCCATGACCGGATAAAAGCAGCCACTGCTATATGTGGCACTGTGTCTGTGTACATGCGTGTATCCAATATAGCCAGAGCTGTGTGAACTGAACAGTGAACTAACTAGACAATTCTGTTCATCAGTTTCAGGTTGTGTGTTTCAATTAGCTGTAGGACTGCTGTATCTTTGGTTATGGTTACGATATGTTTAATTGTGCACTCCACTGTTTGCTCTTGTGTGTGGTTGGTTGTGTTTGTTAGCTTTGCTGTGTTCTGATTCTCACTGAGTGATGTACTTTCAAGAGGGGTATCTGGTTAGAGATGTCCCTCAAAATACACGCAGTGTATCCATGTGAGATTGAATCATAAATAGTTAATAAAGCATTAGTCTGGCACACAAGGAACTGTAGCATGCTGGTAATCTGAATTGCTCTCCGGAAAAAAATTCTTAGCTTGTTCTTGTTTCACTGTTCAGTTTTGACCATAGGAAGATGGATTATTTTTTTTTTGTAATTCTTTATTTTTCTATTGTGCACTTCCAAGAATTGACATTTACAAGTACATTTTTTTTTATAATGATAACATTTTTATGCCTTCAACATAAAAAAACGTATGCAGAATAAGGGCACAGAGGATTAAGTTAAAAATGATTAATACTTCAATTATTGTGCAATAAAAATGAAAGAAAAAAAGCAATATTGAAGGAATAAAATATATGTTTTTTGGGTAGTAGGTTATTCTGTTTGTGTTTCAGTTAAATCTGGTCATTCATTCTTTATGTAAGATGTCCATTTTGACCATAGTTTTGCAAATTTTGACAAATGTCATTTTTAGCATTACACATATTTAATTGACTACAGGGGTTGGATAATGAAACTGAAACACCTGGTTTTAGAACACACTACTTTATTGTCCCGATGGACAGTTCTGGTGGAAACGGGAGAGTTAAGGTGCACATTGAATTTGGGCAGCCGTGGTTTTATGTTTTCTTGGATACAATCCGGGTTAGCACCCGAACATCCCTTTCAGACAGTTTCCTCCTGCGTCCACAGTTAATCCTGTTGGATGTGGTTCATCCTTCTTGGTGGTATTCTGACATTACCCTGGAGACCGTGGCTCTTGATACATCACAAAGACTTGCTGTCTTGGTCACAGATGCAGCAGCAAGACAGCAAAACTGTACTCTTACCCTGCTAATTGAACCTTCACACTCTGCTCTTACTGGTGCAATGAGCAATTAATGAAGATTGGCCACCAGGCTGCTCCAATTTAGCCATGAAACCTCCCACACTAAAATAACAGGTGTTTCAGTTTCATTGTCCAACGCCTGTATATTCATCCATTCTTCCATTACTGGAGGATGAGGTATAAACCATCTCCTTGTTATGACTTTTTTTTCTCTCCTAAAAATAAAGGAAGATGGGTTCTTATTAGAGGCCGACCGATCGATCGGCCAGCCGATTTAATCGGCCGATTTTTGTTATTTTTTTATCAATCGGCATCGGCCGATTTTCTTATTTGGCCGCGCCGATTTTAATCCGGCACATCTGCGGGCAGCTACTTGGAACGCAGCGCAAGGTTTCAAGAGTGAGCAAGACTTTCAACGGGTAAGGCATCCATTTTTACAATCCAGTGTCCCAAAGTCTATATTTTCTCTCATGATTAGTAATCTGTGATGTTGCTTCATTTACTGAAAAAGAATAGAATTTCAACTGCATCGGTGTTGTAGCATTTCTCTCCAAACGAAACTATGCTTAGCGTTGATGGCAGGAGTGCATTTGGAATGCGCCCTGACTATGCAAGGCAAGCCCTATCTATAAGCTCTAGTATAAAATAACTGACGTCTCTTCTTCAGAAACGAAAATCTAAGTAAATAAAATCAAATTAACACTTGATATTTTCAGTATTTAAATTATTTTTAGACGAAATGAAAAAGGGCAGGACTAAAACTGTTTAAGGATATTCGCAGCATCAGCTGCGCTGAAATAATAATTACTGGTTTGTCAGGATTATTAGAGGACTGTACTTCTCCTTATATATAAATAAGCTTTATTGTAAACGAATTAATAAAACAAATAGTTTCTAAAATAATGGAGTTAAAATAAAACATCTCTTTTTCCTTCACTACAAACAGACATTAAATCATGCCGCCTCCTGCTGTTCTGCTGTAAAACTCACCCGTTTAAAGCGGTTTGCGCTGTTAGATATTAAATGAAACGATGAGCAGAATTTTCTGTTTTGTCGGGTTCTACTTTAGAACCCCCTCCAGACTTTTCTGATAAAAGCTCATTTTATCCTGAACCTATAATGCCAGGCGGACACTGTGCGATTTTTCGGATTTATCGGATGCGTTCTGGAGAGCTCAAACAGCACGTTTGAATCGTTTGTCGTGTATGAACAACGCCTGCGATTCATCTGCACACACTGTACGGTCCGACTGACCTGCTGCGACGGGGGAGCTTACACTGCACGTCTAAACGCAGCCCGTAGGCGGAGCTTTCTTTGCGTACAAACTCTCGCTTCAACACATGTCGCCTTGCAAAAGAAAGCGCTTAGCTTTGCTTATTTGTGCCCTGTTGTGCGCTGAAAGTCCACGGAAGAGACGTACATGGACTCGCAGGTGGCTGAGGCGACGTGGACTCTACGGGTTGTCCGTTTTACAGAAGGAGAGCGCATAGAAAAATGACTGCGCGCCAGGCTGCGAAAGAAACACCAGCAGCTTAAATAAAATAAAATAATTTTATTTTTTATTCTGTTTATTGTTTATGTAAAAACTGGTTTTGCAACACTGAATATTAAACAAGCAATCGGTTATTCACACTGGATAGGGACCCTCATTTACAGTGCCGCTGAGCATTAACAGTTTAAAAGGGATTAATAATATATATAAAAAATAGGAATAAAAACTGACATTTATTATAGACGAATAAAATATATACGTAAAAAAGGAAAAATTGGACCTTAAAAAAAGATCATAAAAATTGACATAAAAGGGAAAAAAATTATATCTTATGAAGATATATATTTAATGATTTGATTAATAAAAGAAGAAAAATAATTTAAATGAATAAATAAAAAATATAAAATATAAACTCATTAAAAATTTGTTTAAAATAACCCAGGCTTTCTGCAGAATAATCAAAGTTTCAGTTAGTTTCAGTTTCAAATCATGAAAACAGCTCACCAAAACCTCAAACTATACTTTATATTTGACTATATTTACTTACAGGTCCTTTGCTTGTACTTACAGGCCCTTACTTATTTTTATTCAACTGAACTGAGTTCCTGTAGCCTCGTGCTGAATTCAGCTCCGCGCTGCGAAAGAGAGCGAGAGAGAGGCGCAGCGCATTTTGTCTGATTTATCTTGATTAATTATCAGTACATTTATTAGCTTTAGTAAGTTTAATAGCACTAATTTTACTACACTTCTCCGACCTTATTTATTAAAACGTTTATTTTAGAAGACAGAGGTTATTATGCGGGCAATGCCGCGCGCAATGCCACGCGCTGCGCTAAGCTGGCTTTGCGTGGCTAATATTCTGGAGCACTGGACGAGATTTTAATTAATAAATTAACATATTTATAATTTTAATAAATTTGCCCTGGCGAAAAGAAACGAATTATAAAATATAGCTTTATATTTCTGTGCATGTTTTAAGTTTTATATAATTGACGGGCAGCACCAGAGGCTGACAATGTGCTTTATTTTTCAGATATAATAGCAAAGTGAAATAAAATAAATTTATGTTTGTCAAAGATATTTTCTCTTTTAATTTTTCTTTTCAAAAACTCCAGCTATTGACTGAGAATAAGCATCTGTTGAAATTCTTAAACAGCAGAATGCCTGTGTCTGCTATATTAAGCTATAAGTCTGTGTACCGAACATAAATATAAATCCTTATAACTGACAGAAATAAATATGACTAATAATTATTTATAGTTACTGTGCAGATTTTTGGGAAAACAGGTCGTAACGTTAAGAAATCGGCCCGCAAAACAGCTCACACTGTGAGACAAGCGACCAAAATTTCTGGCATGTCAGAAATCCCTGGTCGCGTCCGACTGCTCATTCGCAGCTCGTATGGGCAATTAATCGGACATCGCTTCCCCTCTCACACTGCACGACAAACGACGCACGATCAAGCTAAAATTCGGCCCGATCATGAAATTCAGTCGCATCCGACCAGATCGGGCTTAAAATCGGGCTAAAATCGCACAGTGTCCGCCTGGCTTAAAGTCCGCGCTCTTCAGCTTTCTCAACTCATTTTCCGCTCACGCACCGAACCTCCAGTACAGCTGATGAGACGCGTTTCTCTGGCTAAGGAGCTCATTTGAAGAAGAAAAAAAAAGATAAAGCTATATTTAAATTACAGCACCTGTCTGTTTTTGCATTATTTATAATTTTATTCTTAATTTAAACGTCACCCATTTTTGTAAAATAATAGCTGCAGCCCTAATGTGAACATTTTATAACATTGTCCTCCCATGTCCATTCGTTTTCAACTGCATGGAGTTGAAGAAGAAATGAGCTTTGCCGTTTTGGAGTAACTATCTAAAGTTGTCACATTATGGAAGTCTTCTTGCACTCTGTTAAACATATTAAAATGAATAATTAATAGACTAACAGACTGCAACAAGTCATACATTTGTTAATTAGTAGGCCCCTACAGTAAATTTTATATAATAGCCAACATAATATTTCTACTATAAACATGAATATATAGTGTATATAGAACATATGTTATATAATGAATAAAATATAATGTTATGGATAATACAATCTAAATAAAATTAATATTTTTTTTATTAGTATAATAAATTAGTATATTTATTAGTATAATACGATAGCATATCGGCCCTAAAAATCGGCAGGTCACATCGGCCATCGGCTGACTCTGACCACTAATGATCGGTATCGGCATCGGCCTTAGAAAAACCCATATCGGTCGGTCTCTAGTTCTTATCCATCTTTCTTCCTGCCCTGCAGTGGATTCTTTCTTGCAGTTATGTAATATAGTAAAATCTAAACATTTAGTTTTAGATTTGTTCAGCTTAACAAAAATGCTTAAACAAAATGTGTGCTCTTAAATTAGCAACAATTCTGAAGTTTGTTTTATGTAAAGGATTTGTTCACTTAACACAATGAAAATAACAATTAAAACAATTAAAGAAGTGTTATGATTTGTATTCTTCAGAAAGCTTAATTTTATTAACATTGACAGTAGAAACCCTTTTTTATTACAGAAAACAAAAAAAACTCAAAAATAGCAGCTTTACACACAAAGGAAAATTCTAACTGAAGTCAATGCACAAAAAAGGTTATTTCAAGTAATTTTGAAGCATTTCTGTTGTTTAATTCTAGAAGAATAATAGTATAGTTACATATGGATGCCTGTACGCAATATACTGTGTTTAAGTTTGACCCCATGTGGTTGCATTAAGTAAGACAAGCAGTAAAACAGTCAGATACTTATTTAAAATCAAGTGCAACACACTGGTGTTCCTAAACATCCATTCTGTTTAACAGAAGATATTCATTACTGGCTTTTAAACAAATCAGAGAGGAGTGCCATCCTCACTCAGGAAAGCGTGTCGCTGTCCAGCTACTAATTAAATGATAATTAAAGGCAATCAATAACGGCGTATCTCTTGTGTTCTGTGAGGCGTTCTCTCATTAATACCGTGCTGTCCCGGCTCTGCCCGCGCTGCTGTTAAGTGCCTTGTACATAAATGGGTCCTGGCAGTGACAGATCAGTGGACTTCTTACCTGTCATGCCTACTGGGCACCAGCCAGCCCGGCCCCTGATAGCTCTGAAGACTGCGGTCTGACGACTGACTCGAAGCTTCGGCGTCTCCATGGCAACTGGTCTCTTCCTATCTCCTGTGAATGGAGCACTACTGTCCATCTTCATTAGGAGTGAAGTTCTCCACCACAATGTGCCACAATCTGCCTTTAGGGCATCCCGGTCATACCAGCCGGGTTCTTTCCACTTTCTCTCTCTCTCTCTGTCTCTTACTCTCTCTTTCTTTTCCCTTTCTCTCTCTCTCTCTTTCTCTCCAGCTCTCCTACTTTTTTTCGACACACTTTTTACTTCATGTTTCCCTCCCTTATGTTCTATTTTGTTCAAGCTGCAGAATTAGCCTAGTTAAAACATAGTTTAAGTCAGCCAGTAAAAATAGCTTTTGTGGCAGGCCTAAAGGTGGCTGATTGTTGTGAGTTATAGAAAAACAAATTACTGCTCACAATTCTCTGTGAAAATTCATTCTCCTTCATCCGTTTGCTGCTTTGATTTATATTCGATATTCTTTTTTTATCATTGGTTCTGACGATGGCGAAGCCAGTTACAGGAGGAAGATGGAGGACCAACTGCAGCACAATAATGTCAGCAGAGTCTGGAATAGCCTCAAAACTATTTCAGGCCACAGGAAACCTGACTCAGGCAGTGGGGGATCAAAAATGGGTAAACGAACTCAATCTGTTTTTCAACAGGTTTGATCACGCACCTACTCCCCCCACTGCACAAACATCACTGCAGAAATCTCCCCGTCTGGCACTACCAGCATGCTGCCCTACACCCACCCCTCCCTCTCTCAACCCAAAGTCACCACCAGATGGATCCTCTGCTGACACAAGCTCCAGCACTCAGCCCCCACAATCCAGCCTCACACTCACAACATCCCAGGTGAGATGTGCACTCAAGAAGATCAAGGCCAGAAAGGCTGCGGGTCCAGATGGCATCAGCTCAAGAGTTCTGAAGACCTGTGCCAACGAGTTGTGCACTGTGACCCAGTACATTTTTAACCTGAGCTTGAGGCTAGGGAGGGTTCCACAGCTGTGGAAAACATCCTGTGTGGTACCAATTCCAAAGACCCCGCATCCAAAAGACCTCAACAGCTACAGGCCAGTGGCACTTACATCTCACCTGATGAAGACCCTGGAGAGATTGCTCCTCATCCACCTTCGCCCCCTGGTGAATTCATCAATGGACCCACTTCAGTTTGCCTATCAACCTGGCATTGGAGTGGAAGATGCCATCATCCACCTGCTACACAGATCTCTGTCCCACCTGGAGAATGCTGGGAGTACTGTGAGAATTATGTTCTTTGATTTCTCCAGTGCTTTCAATACCATCCAACCCATGCTCCTGAAGGACAAGCTGGAGGTCACAGGATTGGACCATCACCTCACCACCTGGATTCTGGACTATCTTACTAACAGACCGCAGTATGTGAGGACGCAGGGCTGTCAGTCTGACATGGTCATCTGCAGCACGGGGGCTCCACAGGGAACAGTTCTTGCTCCTTTCTTGTTCACCCTCTACACTGCAGACTTCAAGTACAGCTCTGCCAGCTGCCACCTGCAAAAGTTCTCAGACGACTCTGCTATCGTCGGACTCATCAGTGATGGAGATGACAAGGAGTACAGAGAACTGACGCAGGACTTTGTGAAATGGTGCCAGAGGAACTGCCTGCAGATCAACGCAGGAAAAACCAAAGAGCTGGTGGTGGACTTCCGCAGGACCAAACACTCTCCTCTGGTGCCTGTGAACATCCAGGGCTCGGATATTGAGATAGTGAGGTCCTACAAGTACCTAGGTGTCCACCTTAACAACAAGCTGGACTGGACTGACAACACGGCTGCTCTCTACAGGAAAGGTCAGAGCAGACTGCATCTCCTGAGGAGACTCCGGTCCTTTGGCGTGCGGGGGACACTACTGAGGACCTTCTTTGATGCCGTGGTGGCATCAGCCATCTTTTATGGAGTGGTCTGCTGGGGCAGCAGCATCTCCACCGCTGGCAGGAAGAGACTGGACAGAATCATCAGGAAGTCCAGCTCTGTCCTGGGGTGTCCTCTGGACCCAGTGGAGGTGGTGGGAAACAGGAGGATGAGGACTAAGCTTAACAACATGCTGAAGAACCTGTCCCATCCCATGCATCACTCTCTGACAGCACTGAGCAGCTCCTTCAGTACCCGGCTGTTGCACCCACGCTGTGTGAAGGAGAGATACCGCAGGTCCTTCCTTCCACACGCCTTCAGACTATACAACACACCACGCTCCCAGTAAACACTAGTTTACTATCTCAGGACTTCATACAAACCTACATACTACTCAGTGTAGCTAATGCTTACCATGTGCAATATCCATCTCACTACGAGTACTGTGATCATCATTTGTGCAATTTATTTAATGTGCAATATTTTTTTTCTCTCACTTTTGTTTTTATCTATTATTTATTTGATATTTATTCACTGTTACTCTTGTGCAATAATACTGGTCCACCCTACCATAATCATATCTCTATGCACTAGATGTATATATATATATTTTTCTTTTACTATATATAATTTTTTTAACTCTTTATATATTTTCCTACAATAGGTTTTCTGTATATATAGATTTATCATTATTTGTATTTACCTTTTCCTGACCTGTTTCTCTGTCCTTTACTCTACACTGCTGTAACATGGTAAATTTCCCCATTGTGGGATTAATAAAGGATTATCTTATCTTATCTTATCTTAACACTAACAATCTCTACAAGCCCCTCTCTACAAATGTATTAAGCACTGAGATATTTCCCTACATGGTCATTTTAAAATGTGTGCTTGAACACTTGAGACATAGACTACAAGTCTTATTACTGTGAGCAGTTTTCTCATGTAATCAATAGTCACATTTTGGTTTATATAGTTGGTTTGAAGTCTCTAGAAAATACACATATATATATGCATATATACACTGAAAGGCTTAGATATAGATTATTTGCAAATATGCCACAGTTCGTTCCGACCCTGCAATGTGAATGGCTGAAAGGCGCTCTGAGAGTGCCATTATCAGCCGGTAATGCACTGTAACCAAAGCTCTCCATGTATTACTCCACGACATACAGGTAACCTAGCAACGATGCAGCGCTTACTGCAGATACAAACACAGAGCAGCAGTGTCATTTTTTTAACTCGTGGAGTGTTTATAACCAAACAGATCCTATTTTGTTATCCTCTTTAACTCCAAATCTTACAATAAACGGCGATAATGGAACTGAGGTTAGTGCTATAATGTGTAATAATGGCACTGCTGTGCTGATCTACGACTACAGCACAGCAGTGCCAATATTACACATTATAGCACGAACCTTGAGTGTATTATTGGTTAAATATATCGCAAGAATAACCTAGCTAGTGATTTTTTTTCCATTTTGCAGAGTGTTTCAGTTAGCAATGACTTTGTTAGCATTTATTAACATTATCTATTAAGAAATTATGTTCAAATAATACTGAGAACCAGTTTCAACTCACCTTAAAACTAGAATGAGCCAAACCAAAATTACATGAGGGACAAAACACAAGGGAATGTCATTTTACTGTAAACCATAAGGTGTTGCAAAAACGTAAGTCTCCATAGTGTAACTGAATTTTGCTAGTTTCAAAACAGAAGCTCATCTGTTGCTGCATGTTTTGTGTTGGTCATCCTCTAGTCTTCAATCAGTGGTCATAGGTCACTGTCCAACAGACACTGTTGGCTGGAAATTTCTGGTCTCAGTCCAGTTGTGACATGAGGTGTTTAAAACTCCAGCAGCACTGCTGTCTAATCCACTTGTACCAGTGCAGCACACATTAACACTGTTGGCTTAAAGCTAATAAAATACTATTGAAACAAAATAGATTCATCTTTTTTCTGCACACTGCTTCTTTTAAACTTACTACATTTAACATATGCTTTAGGACAGATTTTACACCCCAACCTACAATCCAATTTACAGTATGCTTAGCTGGTGACACTGGTTACAGGTGTGTATGATAGACTCCAGGTGTGTCTTCAATCTCCCCCAAATGGCCCGTGTCCTCCAGCCCAGCGCAAGAGCTAATGAACCTCTTTGGCTTTGAGACGTCAGATGATGATGATATTTTTGTGGCTTCATTTTATGGCAGCATGATACAAGCCAGAGAGTGCCTCAGGCACCGATCCTGAAGCTTTACCTCCACTGAGGACCTTATCTTCCTCTCAGAATGGTGCTCTAAGCTCCTAATTTAATCACTGGTGCTTTGTCTGATGCCTTATTTTCCATCCTGCTGCCGAGGCAATAGACCTTGCTCTCTGACATTCACAGACACACAATGGAAGATGGATGGAGTGTGTGTGCTTCTAAAGCATTCACATGGAAAATCATTTCATAAAAGCTCAATGATTAATTGGCTCTGAGGAGATACACAAGGTCAGGCCTCAGCCCAGCTCAGAGCCTCTTCAACTTACACACACACACTTAACATTTACTCACTTGTTAACACTCTTTCTTTCTTCCTTTAAATCATGCTTAAAATCCTCTTGAATAAAGATGAACGGAAAAATGCCTTCAGAGATCACTCAATATATCACCAGCTAAAACCTTATTTACATTACATTACATTACTTTCCTCATATCTATTCATCACAGGGTTAAAGCTAATGCATGCAACTCTTATTCATAGCTTAACTGTCAGAAACTCTTTCAAACTTTCAAACTAAAATACCAAAAAGAATTTCTCTCTAAGCAGCCCTTTAAGCACTTCATAAGCACCAACAACAAAGGAAACTAACCATGTGAAACCCTGAAAGTGGGTTGATACAGTTGTGGGTCAATGTTTTAGCTTACACAACATTTCTGGATGCCCACTGCTTGGTGAATCAGATAAATCAAACCATGGTTCACATAGTTCCACTCACTTTAAAGAGACTTGAATTGGCGAACTGAGTCATAACACTCATCATCACCACATAACCACAATCATAAAGAACGACTCAACAAACAAAAAACTTGAGTGAACATCAGTGTATCTACTTTTATAACCTGTCACAGCTACATATTGAATCAGGTCAGTTTTGCTTCCATAGTTTTCCCTTATCTTAACCTACTTTTCTTGAAGCTGAACATCAGACTCTGTGTTCTGGGCTGGCACTTTGATGTATTAGGGCCTGACTGTTGTGAGTATTGGAAATCAACTCAAACCAAATGAGCGGTAGACTCCTTCTCTGAAACTGTAGAGTGTACAGTTTTTGGAGCCTGAGTGTTGGTGACATTTATTATCTTGTTATTGATTTGTTGTTACTTATAGATGTAAAATCAGAGACAGGAGCTCATCTGTTGCGTTAATCATCCTTTAGTCCAGAGGTCGGCAATTAATTTAGCCTGGAGGGCCACAAAAAAAAAATCTCTTTTGGAAAATGAAGTGTAACGGGATGGAGCGCTACAGACTAGTAGCTCTCCAGCCCAGAGGCTTGTTAAACCCTATTGCAGATCAGTTGAATTCAAAGCAGGTAAACCCAAGAAGAAAGGAAAAAAATCAATAAATAAACACACCGGTCCTCACGCAGAATCGAACCTGTGTCGTCAGGGTCGTGGTCCAATACACTACCACTGCCCCTGCTAGTGAATTGGGACACGGCTGGGGAAAAAAACACCCTTATAAGGAGATAGGAAGCCCAAGAACGGGGGGAAACTAAAGTCATGCTGAGCGTGACAGAGAGGAAGGAGAGGAATGTAAACAGAAGCTCGCCAGAGAAGCATTTTTCTTTTTTCATTAGCGTTCATTATAGTTTAAACTATACTGTTGGCCGGTTATTTCTGTTGAACTATACTCAGTCCAGCAGTGCCACTGCTATGTTAAAGTTCCAGCAGCACTGCTGTGTCTGATCCACTCACTCCAGTGCAACACACAAAGTCCTGAAATAATATAAATCCACTTAGGTTACATTCTCATTGCACGCCATGTTGCTCAAATCCCATTTTTTGCTCAGATCTTGACTGTTCACATTCACAAATGTAAGAGATCTGTATCTGTGTGTAATGTGAACGACTCTGTCCCTGAAACTCCTCAAATGCACACATTGATATCTGTATAAACGTCACATTCTTAACCAACAACAAAAAACGTCATATTTAAGAGACAACTTGTAGCTTTATAAAGGGAAATGGATGCTCCAGTGGAGAGTAAACAGCTGGTCTGAAGTACACGCTGAGGTCAAGGAGGAGAAAAAAGGCCAGGTGGTTTGCTTTTGCTGTTTTTGCAGTTATAGCTGCACAGCTGCACCAAGAGATGTGTGGGTACGAGAGAGAAGCACGTAGCGCATGCGGAAAAGCAAAAAGACGCATGAATTCTGATTTGACTGGTCACATTCATGTCACATGTCCATGGATCGCATACGTATTTGATTTAGAACATTAAAAAAAAATCGGACTTGGCAAGTTCACACAGCCATGAAAAAATCAGATCTGAGCCTCATTGAGCAAGATTAAAGTCACTTTTGAACCTGAAAATACCTTTTGAACCTGTGAATGTAGCATTGTCTGTCATTTGACAAGTTTTACGGTAAAGAGTTCTCCATCAGGTACTACTGAATAATATTTAACATTTAACATATCATTATCATTATATCACAAAGTATTAAAGTTCATATGTAATGTAATCCTCCTAAAAATAAATATTTCTACGTACACTCTGCTTTATATTGTGCCCGAGAACACCATTAACCATGACTAGCTCTCTTATACACAGTTACAAATCCATATACATACAGGTACACACTTTCAAATAAATGCTTTAGATAAGTTGCACCCATTGCTGACTTAGATGTGCAAATACACACATCTTGTTTAGTCTCTGTAGAGAAGCATTGCTAATAGAATTAGTCTCAGAGGTACAATGAACCTACTGGAATCTATTGCCTAATGCCAGGCATGAGCGCTAATTTATATGCATTCTATTCTAAATAAACAAAAGATAAAACTGTAAGTAACACTAATAAATATTAATAATAAAAAATAATAGTGCAGAGTTTTCTTTGGGAATGGTTTTGAGGAATTGCGTGAAAGAAGGGTTTTCACAGCTTTTCTCCATGACATCTAGCATACATTGCCTTATTTTACTTACCTGACTTCCTGAATCCAGCCCATCTGCATGTGTCTGTGTGTGTGTGTGTGTGTGTGTGTTTTTGTGTGTGTGTCTGTGTCTGTGTGTGTCTGTGTGTGTGTGTGTGTGTGTGTTCACAGGCGAGTGTGTGTTTATAGCTCGATGTTCTTGGTTAAGTGCAGTGGTGCATGAGGAGGCAACTCACCTGATCCCTCATAGCTCTTTCACATGTAGATGAGGCTGTAAATGAAGGGTGGCTCAGAGGCACAGGCTCACACACACACACACACACTCACAGTCTCTCAAGCTTTGCACTGCACACTCTCACACTCACACACTCTCTCTCACACACAGGTTTAAATCCACCTGCTTTTGAATAATGACTATAAATGGGTTTTTGTGTCTATTGATTGCTACACATCTTTTCCACGCTGTCCGCCCACATGAATAGCTCTCGGGGGACTAGTTATTTTTTTTTTCTGTCTGTGTCTCCACTCAACCTTCCAACAGCGTTTTTACCCAGAGTTTCCTGACCTCACAGATTACCTCTCTTTCTGTGTCATAGAGAAGGATGAGCGCACTCATGGTGACTCCCCGGCCGGGCGGAATGAGAGGACACGCGTCAGAGGATGTAGAGGAGGAGTGTGTGCGCGAGGAAGGGGGGCACGTTGAGGGATCGTTTGCAGACTCCCTGCCCGAGCGTAGATCCACATAATTACCCCAATCTTAATTACATTGTTGAAGAAGCCTGGAAATCTTCCACTGACACAAAAGAATCAGAGATGTATTGGACTCATTAGCATAGATATTAAGCTCCCATTCTGCTTCTGTAGCCGGTGCAGGGCAGCAGCGCCAGAGCCCCCCCCCCAAACCCCCCTCCCTTTCCCGTCCCTCGTTCAGCAGCAGCAGCAGCAGCAGCAGGATCCACTCAAACTGCTCTCTTGAGAAACTCCCCTCCAAAGCAGGACTTGGCTGCACGAAGCAAGGCTTTTCTGCGGGATTAAAAGCATTTCAGAGTCTTTAAACTGACACATTGCAGACTCCACCGCCTGGATTAACAGCTGCTAAAGCTAATGGAAGACCGCTCGAGTCTGAAGCGCTAAGCTGCTGCCCATCCTTCTCGGTGGTTGGAACGGCCCACTCAGTATGACCCCGTTTTACTTCCCGCTTCAAGCTGCTGCTGCCGCTCTGCAGTCCTTCCCAACAGCCAGCCTCTCCCCTGTTCTGTATTCCTTACCTCCTTCAACGTTTGCTTCTCTGGTCATATTTACCAAACACATCCCTCGTCTTTCCTTATCTCTCCTCAAACAGCTCCTCTCTCTTCTCCTCCTCGTGCTGCTCTCCTTCCCTGCCCCCACTGTTCTCTTCCACCTGCTTCCTCTCTTGTGTAGGTCACTTTTGTACAGCATAGTACAGCCAAAAAACGAACAAAAAATTTACTCCATTTTTGTTTTTTCTCCAGACAATCAGACAAGACATGTTCAGTGTCCAAAGCTTGCCTTTTCAGTTTCACACAAGAGATCCAAGGCTATTAATAAAACTATCAAGACATACTGTGCCGACTGAATATTATCAACATTACTCACGTTTGCCTGAAGGTTGTTAAGTACCGTACTTTTCGCACTACAAGGTGCACTTAAAATCCTTAAATTATCCCAGAAATCGTCAGTGTGCCTTATAATCCAGTGTGCCTTATGTATGAATTTTAACAGTCAGGATGTAAGAAGCAGTAAAGTGCAGCATTATACAGGAGTTTCAGTTTAGTTCTCCAGCAGTATTAGCTTTAGCTGCTAACAGTGCTAAGCGCTAGCTTTCTGTTCATTCAGAGGTGAGTATAATCGACCTGTACCCTGCTGCTAACCCTGGCTAGCACAAGCTATGTGGGATGAACCACTAGCTAATATTGCCCTGGCTTATCGGAACACTCAGGATTCTTCAGTGTAGTTCTGTCGGGTGGCATTAGCCTCTAACCGCTAGTGGTTAGCAGTTAGCTGCTAATGCTCCAGCTTTAATAGAAGTCTGTAAATCTAAGCTTACTGTGAATAAACAGAAGTGCTTTACTCACCCAAATAAACAATTTTTTGTATGAAATGTCTTTTTTTTAGAATTACAGTTTTGTTTACTTAGCTAAGCTTTACTGAATTAGAATGAAAAATGAGCATTATAATCCGGTTTGTAGACCAGAAAATAGACGTTCATTGATAGTGCGCCATATCTGGAAGTAGAGTTGGTTTCTGACACTGTATATTTTCCTAGTAATTCTACACAAATTCAGGATTTAATAGTGTGATTCTGTGATTTCCACACTTTCACATTTCTGTGTTTTTTTTGTTGACCAATAATAGTGGTCATCATTTTTTAAAAAGTGTTTTAAAACCTCTTTTTTATCTACTATAATAAATCATATACACAGACATGGCAAATGTCATGGAAATAAATAATGAAGTGTTACCTCACGGGATGGCTTTGTAAGCCCACACCTGTGAGCTGTGAGTGAGGATGGCTCACTGGTCAGCAAGTCCATAGAAATGTGACATCAGTGATTTGGTGTTTATCAAGTTTGAGCCAGGTCTGATGGTGAGTGCCGGATGGATGGTGTCATGTGTAGCGGGATAACTATATAGAAGGCATTACAACCCACAGTGGACAGCGCAGTGAGAAGTAATGATCAAGACTGTCAGGGATTGACTTGTTCTGTCTTGTATGTAATATATTCAGAGACATTGTTTATATATTCAGTGTGAACAGGAGGAACTACACTGCTATAGGCTGACACGGTGGATATGTGTACACTTAGTTACATCTTACTTTCTCTGTAGTGCCTCTGAACTCCAGAGTAAACTTAAACACTATTCACGTACCATATTCATCTCTAATTTACGATTTTTTTTTCCAAATTTAAGCCCTTTAATAATTCTATGCATTTTACACAGAGCTAATGGCTCAAGTTTAAGCTTTCATTACTTGCTATCTTCTATAGTTTTGTAGCTCCAGTGGAAAAAGTAAGGAAATAAAGCTTTAGACACTAAACACATGTCTCAGCAGATAGAGCACAATTCAGAAAAAGAGGGAAATTGCTTAGATTAGATTTTTTTGTGCAAAAATCACGTTAGCTCTCTAACAGTTAACTCTCCTTACTTGTTCATCTGTGCCTTATTCCTCTTCTCTCAGTATTCCCTCTGCTCCCTTAGCTCTGTTCAGTTCAGCGCTGCCCCAGCTCCCCACCCCTCATCTGCTCTTAACAGCTCCACACGGCTCCACCTTCACCTGTCACCACTCCAGTCAAATCCACTTACAATCTGCAAGACTCCAAATGAGCCTCCCCTCTGACAGCTTCAGAGGAGAGAGAGAGAGAGAGCACACCAAAGTACGGTGTGTGTTTACCAGCAGACCTCCATCGTTCCACCGCTCCACCACTCCAGCAGCTCTCCTGCCTCCGTCTACCCCACGCCAAAGAGACAAAAACTGACTCCTCGCACTTCTGAATGTGCAAGTGGGACCGCAGTTTGGATTGTAGGATTGTTGTAGGTGATCTAAGGACCCCTTTATCATCTGTCAGTTTGGGTTGGAATTAGCAGCTAGCAATTACCGTATTCAGCCCTAATGAGTGCTCATGATTTTGTGTCATCAACAGGGCCTTTTGAAAGATTGCCATTCTAATAATGGAGTTGGAAGAGCACGGAAAAGCACGGATCTCACTTCATTTGCAGCTCACATGTATTTTAGTGCGGCATATTTTCAGGACATAATGTGGCAGGCTCTCGTCAGAGTGAAAAAATAGCCCGGTTGGCGATGCTCCCTCGCCGCGGGAGAAATCTACGCTCGTGCATCCTCTGAAGACACGAGAACGGCCCTCAAAAGAGTTCGTCGCTCAATTCGTTCATTTGGCTTGAAAATGTCAGTTGTGCTGTTTGTTTACATGAGTGAAATTAACAGAAATAAACCAGTTTGTTTTTGTGTGTTGCAACTTCTTGGTGAAAGAAATGAATTATCTGGAAACATGGTGCTCGTTACATCAATAAATAAAGCGAATGAAAAGCAGCTTTATCTCGGAACAGCAGAGCGGTTTGGCAATTAAGCGGGGCTAACGACAAATTGGACACACTCAGCAGGGGTGGAAACTCTCTGTCTAACACAGCCTCTTAGAAAATCACAAACGCACTCTAATCATTTTCTGTGTTAACGTTTTCATCCCCACCCCACCATTCCCTTATCCCTCCCTCCCCCCTCCTGTCTGTCAGAGTTGCTGCTGCTGCTACTGCTGCTGTTCAGTAGCCCTCATCCCACCCTGAGCTCTCTGAATGAATGTGCTGCCTGATTTGCTTCATTTAGGACTCGGCTCCCTTGTTGCTCTTGCTCGTGCTTTTTTTTTTTTTTTATCAAACATTTTATTGATTTTCCTCATTCAATTGTCAGCTGAAAAGAAATGCTCTGCAATTTTACGGTGAGTGTGGTGGACCGTGCTTTAATTAGCTTATTTAATCATGCCTGCTAAAGTCAGGTCGGATCCTGTAAGCTTTTTAATTGGGTCTGGGTTTTTTTTGTGTTTTGTTGTTTTGTGTTGGAGCTACAGCGAGGTTCCCTCAGGTATTCAGACCACATCTTGTGTTGTCTAGGGAAACAGGGTAACCCAGGAAACTAGGAAAGATGGTGGAAGCAGCGCCGTGGCTGTATTTATGCGCGAGGCTATTAAAAAATTACCTCTTCCCACACATGTGCCTGAGGCTACAGTTAAACCAGTGATACCGGCTCAGGAACCGAGAGGAAAAAGTGGTCCAGTGGGACATGGAAGGCATGAACGTGGAGGACAGACCTGTGAACGCTCCCGACAAGGCGATCCTGACCTGTCGAATCCTCCTGACGCTGCTCTTTTTAATTTTTTTTAACCTCTGTGACTCAACTTCCACCCCAACCCTCTTTTTCTTTTTTTATATAGGTATATAATCTCACCTGACATAAAGAATACTCACATAGACTATTTGTCTTCTAATACTTTGTTCCCTGTCTCCTCGCTTTAATAACAGCATCAGTCTCATCAGGTAAGGATTACACCAGTCCCCTTTAGCCCACTCTTTTATTAACATTCTACCAGGAGCATCAACAAACCAAATCAGAACGGCTTGTAAACATGCAGGTTGGCGGTACTTTAGGGTAGATAAGCTTCTAGTAGTAAACAGAGTAAACCAAGACATTTTGTTGGTTTTCAAGGCTTCAATGCCAAGAATTCCACATAATGTGCAGTTGTCCAGCTTTCAAAAACTACTCCAGCTAGGGTTAAATTGGACCAGGAAGTGTGAACCGGAACCAGCATCTTTGGTTCATGAGAATGACTGACAGAGACATTGAGTTTTAAGGTTTTCCTCTTTCTCTTTCTTTCATGAAGATTTTGTTTGTGCAAGCAATGCTGCACAATGGAACAGTGCACCACCATGCTTGATATAGCTAAGCCTTGTCTCAAGTTCATGGCAGTCATATAGGGTTTTGGATTTGCCTTTCTTGCCAGCATGTGAGCTGTGTTATCGGACCCCTACAGTTTTCATAAGATACTATTTTTTTCATGTTACACACTTTTAAAACTGCAAGATATAAACACCATGGCTGTGTTCCAAAGCATAGGCTGCAGTCAAGTTGGGCCAGGTCCTTGGCAGAACTGTCCTTTAAAGATTCCTTCTCAAGTGCCCTCCCTGTTGGCCACATGTATGGAACAATCTAACAAAGCTTTGTCATGATGGCATTCATGTACGTCATGTGGTAATAGCTTGCAGACTTCCTTTGTCTTGCTGTTTGGTCAATCATTTGCACAGCAATCCAGCTATGTTGTGAAAATAACTGTTTGTATACTTGCCTTGGTGCAATGTCTGATCTTGGGGGCTTCCACTACAGGGCAGACCAGAGACCAATGACCTTAAAGAACTTCAGGATTTACACACGAAGAAATGACCCTTTGCATAATTCTACAATCGTGGCATAGTAATCAATGACATCAGAAACTTTGTAATTAGTAAATAAAGCCCTAATCCGATTAGATTAGTTTCTCAGGGGGCTGTTCGTGAAAAATATCTCAGACTTTTATTCAGTGATAAAACTTTTGCTCCTGGACTACAATTGAAAAAAAAAAAAAAACAGGAGGACCAGTGAGTTTTTTGGCTTTCTCGGTCACATGACATTGCAGTTCAGTAGCTCCTCCATTTCCACTCGCTGTTGTGTTTGCGTGGATCTCCGTGGAAACGCACAGCCAAAGTGTAATTACGGTGTGTGGCAGTGAACAAATAGATATTTTATTAAACGTTAGGTGACTAAACTCAGAGATGTGCATCCGGACGGGAATAAAATGATCAGAGGACCACGGAGAGTGAAAAACAGTAGATAATTCAGCCTGTAATTATTATTTTTTTTTTTTTAGAGGATGTCTTAGGAAAAACATGCACGTGGTCAATCGGGAAGGGAATTAAATCAAAGAGGATCAGAGACATTTACAGAGACATTATGACAGTGTCGAGTGTGTTTTTTTTGGTACATTTTCCACTATTTAATATCTCCACTACTCTTACTGTTTTTGTTTGTAATGCTCCTTGCTCACATAGCGTTGATGTCGTCTAAGGAAGTGCACAACCAAAGAAGCAAAAAGAAATCAAAGCATCAAAAATGTAGTTAACAGCAAGTGTATATATCTTTATCTTAGCTTTAGAGGAGCCCATGGTTGCTTAGTGCTAGTACAAAGTTCGAAGACTCTATGAATTAAAATGGAAATTTATTTCAGGTGACAGTTCCTAATTTCAATTACAAATGGAAACATGCATCAGGCCTGCTTTGCTAGAGACCTTGTCAACAAATATCGGCGCCTTTGCAACGCTTGGGCTGTTAAACATTTGCACAGGTCACACTAACCATTTAAATTTCTGCTGCTCTTCTGTCCTGAAGGACAGATTGCGCTTTAAAACTGGCTGCAGATGCTGTGTTTTATATTTGATTAGCAACAGGAACTGTGTTTACTGGGCCAAAGGGGACCAAAACTTTCTCATACAACTATATATGGTGAAATGTGTCAGGAGAGAAAGTGTAATATGGATGAGGGAAGAGCGTATGGTGAATTAATTAACCTGACCTCTTTGTGGTTCACCTACCATTAATTCTGACCTGCCCACTGAGCAACCTTCTAATGGATTTATCTCTCTCTCTCTCTCTCTCTCTCTCTTTCTTTCTCTCATACTCACACACACTCAGTGATCACTATTTGAGTCTCTGCAGCTCACTCTCAGTCTGTGGGGACTGGATCTGGCTGCTGCTGTTAGCATGTTTTTGACTGGGATTTGCTTAAACTCCAAACCGAAAGTGTTTCTGGTCATTTGGCTGTTTTTCTCACTTTGCACTTTCCCGCCGTGGGACTAATTAAAGATACACAAACTTACAGCAAGGCACAATCCCAGCCATCGCTCAAACGCGACAGCTCCCATACATGATGTATGGCGCTGGCACAGATGTATGATTGAAGAGGGCTTTATATGCATGCCACAGTGCATATACTCTACATAATTACCCACAAAGAACTGACTCTGAGCTGCCGCAAACCAGCCCCTCGCCGCTTCAGCTGCTTAAAGAAATTACCTAATGAATGTAAATGAGTTTGTCCACCACAATTATTTCCCTGTGCGTTAAGGTTAAGCTCTTTAAAAAGTGAACTATGTGCATCATTTAAGCAAGGTGTCGAAAAGTGCTGAACTAGGGCAGACAATAAACGTGTTTGAAATTAGATCTTTCTTCAAAATCATCTCTTTTAAAAGTCTTGGTAACAGAGCTGCAGGTGAATCCGTTACAGAAAAAAAAACAATGTGTTTTAAAGGCTTTCTCTTCGATTTAGTGTTGCACAAAAACATAAAAAAAAAATACAAACCCTTATACAGGCAAATAATGCAGTCCAACACATACCAAATGTTGGTGAGCTTGCTGTTTCTCTGGTCACGTGGTTGACTAGCTTGGTCTTTTGTTGGTAATGCTGGTCAAACAGCTTGGTTAGGCTAGGCATGATGGTCAACCAGACCAGTGTGGGCTTGCTGGTTGATCAGTGTGGTCATGATGTTTGACTAGCTTGGTTATGCTAATCTAACACATTGCTATTTGTAATCCAGTAATCAGATTAAAGTTACTTATCCAAGTCACTGTGCTTTACTTTTTTGTCATTTTCCTAAAATGGTATTGTGGCATCTGGCTGGACGTGGTAAAAGGATGGACGAAAAAGACGTTTACAGTCGCGTTATTGCTGGAACTGTTGGCCACAACCACGCCAAAATAACAACAGGCTAACAGGCTAAACCCCCCCCCCCTACGCTCCCCCTATCACGCACTCATCTTATACCCTAAACACAACAGTTCATGTTTTAACAGTCAGTAAACGCAGAGCATTACTGCAGATTCTCTACAGTATATATTTTTTTTACCTTTGTCTTGCAAACAAACACTGGAGGAAGGAGAGAGTTGTGTGTTTTCTAGCTGGAAATACAGACACTATTCTGAGTTTCTATCAGTTAAAGATGACTGTCAAGGTTGGTTGGCGACAAAGTGCAACCTAGCTTCAAAAACACAACATCAAATTTGAAGAAAAGTTTGGAGAACAAGTCCCAAAGGTAGAGAGAGAGAAGCTTCCACTAAAGTGAGTTTTGGAAAAACTGTTATTTTAAGGTGGTAATGACTTAAAAGTAACTTAAAGTAATCCATAAAGTTACATTATAAGGGGTAATCCATTTTTCAAAGTAACTAGCCATCACTGCATGCATCAGGTAATCTAGAAAATATATAAAACACATCTAACAGGAATACAACACAAGTTCATGCAACAAACTTTTAATGGCTCATTTTCTACAGCTCGACTCTACTTGGAGTTCTTTGTTTTTCCTTTAGGCAAACTTTTTTTTTTAGTGCCTGCTTGCTCATGGTTCCAACTGAGCCGAGTAGGGACTAAACATGAGATGTAAACCTTGCTTAGTGTGCTGACTGACCAGAGAGAATAGTCACCCTACAAAACACGACAAGCAACAATCCAAAAAAATTGAAGTGAAACTGGATCCCAGTTCTTTTCTGTTGTCTCTACTTCTATTTCTGTGTCATCACTCTGAAAATGATGTAATGATGGTGTTTTGTAAGGTCACTACAGTTTGGAATAGAGCTTACAGTCTGCGTTTTTTTTTTTTTCTGCAATGCATTAATACTATAACTGCAGGTTGTGCAGATTCTCATATTGGACAACATTATTATTTATTTATTTATTTATGTATTTATTTTTACAGTTCTAACTAATATAAAAAAATTGGGTCGGAATGTCAAGGCATCTCACAATACAACATTATCACGATACGCTATCCATGATGATAGTGCTGTGATTCTTCACTTTTTCGTTTTCCCTATTCATTTGATTAGCGCCACCATGTGGAGTAATGAAGCAGTAACTTTAAGTCAAATTGGGGTTCCAGTCTGGAGGAGTTTAAAGCACCTATGTTTCAATTAAAATTTCAAAATACATATTTTGGTACCACTTTAAAATAAGACTACATTTATAAAGGGTTTATAAATGGTTTATAAATGAGTTTATAAATGAATTTACTAACTACTGCTTTAAAAATCATTGATTAACAGTTACAACACATCAATTAAAAAGGCAACAGTGATCCGTTGTTTGCTTAGTCATTTAATTCAACTTCGTCATTTAATTTATACTAAATAGTTAAACATACTTACAAATATATTAACATGACAAGTTGAATGCTGATTGATGGAAAACACCAAGTAAGATCAGTATTTAGGAAGATCTGAGGTTTGACACTATAAACTATAGTACCACTTTAAAATAAGACTACCTTTATAAAGGGTTTATAAATGGTTTACAATTAGTTTATTTATTGTTACTAACTAGGTTGTAAATGCCATAATTATCATTAGTAATCAGTTATAACACATACGTAGAAAGGGCAACAATGCCCTTTTGTTTGTCAAATAGTGAGCCCACAGCCATCTATACTGTTGCCCTTTCTACGTATGTGTTATAACTGATTATTAATTATTTTTAAGGCATTTACAATCTAATTAGTAACCATTAATAAACTAATAGTAAACCATTTATAAACTTTTCATAAAGGTCTTATTTTAAAGTGGTACCCAAAATTTTTAGCTCACTGTTGACATTTCTATTTCTATATATGTGTTGTTATATGTTTAATAACTGCTTATTAATGTTTTTTTTAGGTATTTGCAACCCAATTAATAACCGTTACTAGACTCATTCATAAACCATTCATAAACCCTTTATAAAGGTAGTCTTATTTTAAAGTGGTACCCATATTTTTTTACAGCTCGTATTATTTGGTCCTAGAAGCCTGTGTTGGTTGATTCTGTAAATGCTATGGCAACAGGATAAATTCCTTGGCTTAATACATTGTTTTATTTATTTGTAGCACTTTTACGAAAATCACTTGTAGCGCAAAAGTCTCTTTTTAACCTAAACTCAGTTGTAGACACTTGTATGAATAATCGCTGCACAAAGACTGCTTGATGACAAGCAACAGGCATTCAACCCAGCTTTCATCTTTTAATTTCTGTGGCGCAGCCGGTAAAGTCCAAATTAGAAAGAAACTCTGCAGACGCTTTGGTGTGTGCCAATCCAATCTGATAGTGGTTCCAGTCTAAGAGATTCTGCAGTAATTCTCTGGCAAATGATTGCAGCATTCCAGGAGTAATTCCCTGCAGAATGGCTGTCAGTGGCATGAGAGAGTCCCTCAGTGTGTAGCCAGGCAATGATGGCTCATTTCAGAGTGTAGGCAAAATTCCATTGTGCTTTTATAAGGGAGAAGAAATGCCTGTTAGCTGTGAAAATGTGTCTGAAAAGCTTAAGCAGTGTGCTGGAGATGCATGCACACACACACACACACTCACACACACACACACTCAGACCTCTCAGGCCATCCTTGTGCACTCACCAATCTGAGAGAAAGGGTGAAATTCTGCCGACAGATGGTCTGGACTTGAGGCAGCCCCATATATAGACCCATGGTGTCCTCACAAAAGAACTGAAGACACTAAATATTGACTCTCTGATACAGTTCACTTCAAGTTTGGAACTTTGTTGTGTACGGTTTGGTTTTGATGTTGCAGCTAGATCTTGTTTCATGCTCTACTTAACACTGTTAGTGTACCATAACTGTGTAATGAATTGAAAGAATCTGTTGTAAATCACAATTCACATTCTCCTAGGCTATGTTCAGACTGCCACCAAGAAACTGATTTTTGCCATATCTACATTGAATTCAGATTGAAATTCCATGGACCGCTAGAAACCACATGCAATCAGATTTTTGCTAATCAAATCCGAAGCACATTTGGAAGTGGTTTGAATTGTCATTACAATCAGATTATTATAGCTTTGTCTTAATCTGGATGCTCTGGACGCTCAATGCAAAAAGCTCGGGGAATCTCACACTTATTTTCTGCCCTATTTTTTGACTGATTTTACTGTTAATTCAGGGAGGTGTGTGAGGTTAGTTATCCATACAGGTGCTGACATTTAAACTGGTGGATATTCTGCCGGCTCCTTTGCTGTCTTGGAACTTCCGGTTTAGGAGCGTACCCCCAGCCTCACTTTCCTTTCAACATAGGTGCAGATTGAATAAGGTGCATTGTCATCAAAGGTCCTCAGGACTATGAGCGGGAGGTCGCGGGTTCGATCCCCAGCTCATGCAGCTTTGCCATCAAAGGGAGCAAAATTGACCCTGCTCCCTCCGGGTGGGTAGATGGCGCGCTCTCCCCACATCACTCCTAGGGTGATGTCTACAACACAGGGCATCTGTGAGCTGATGTATCGGAACCGAGTCGCTGCGCTTTCCTCCAAGCACGCTGTGATGCTGCTCGGCTAGCAGCTTGAAAAGAAGCGGTGGCTAATCAGCATGTGTTAGTCGTCATCCTCCTGGTGTTAGGGCATTACTAGTGAGTCCTAGAAATAAAATTATAAAAAAAAGATCCTCAGGACTACATGCTCCCATCAATACAGGCTCTTCTATTACTGATTTTATCTGAGTAAAAGCCCTGTAACATGTCAAGGTGACTGCTTAAAGATGATCATCTTTTCTGCTTCTGTGTATCAAACACACACCTCAAGTGTGGCAGCCGACGCCTACATTGTTACTATAACAACCCGTGCAAATACTGTAGGCTTTTGATGTCTGGACATGCAAATCCGATCTGATCACTTGCAGATAATAGACAGTCGTGTCTCTCTCTGCAGTCTGAACACAACCGTTACTCTCTGAAGGTAGTCTGCCACTTTGAGGAGAGCTGCAGGAGGCTGCTGGCTCTTTGTGAGTTGAGTGAACTCCAGTGGTGAAATAGTGTTCAGATGATAAAGTTCAGACGTGTTGAGTCTTGTATAGCGTGACCACATCGGATCTGTTCAGGAGCAGAGCAGCAGACCAGCGTGGGAAGAGAGGGTGGATGTAATTTAGTCCAGTTTATTTTTACATTATTTACAGTGCAAGTTTCTTATTAAGGCGCTAAACATCAGCCTACAACACAACTAAAAAATAAAAATAAAAGAAGTGATATAAACAAACTGCCCACAGATTTATATTAAGTAGTGACCACAACCAGGCTGTACTGAGGGTAAACAGCTTGTGCAATACTGGCCAGAAGTTTGAGCTACATTTAATAGGGCCCTGTGATTTCTGCAATGATGAGAACAGAAATAGAACCGTGGCATGAATGGGAACAAGTATAGGTAGGGGTGGGCGATATGGCCCATAAACAATATCATGATATTGAAAAACATCAAGAATACACTACTGCACCAAAATAAAAATCACATTTTATTATTGCATATAAAATGATATATGACACACCCCTAACTGAGATATTTAAAAAAAATCAAGAATTTTATCAGATTTGTAAAAGAAGTCAGTGATCCAAAATGTCATATAATTAATAATGCACTCCAAATATCTTCATATATCCAGGATTAAAGTAAAATAAATTATACGGGACAGAGATAATCTGACTCTAGTAGATATATAATGGGAAATGAGAACAGTGCTAAAACTTTTGCTAAAAACAGCAAAATAGTAGTATCCTGATGTGATAATTAGAGGTGGTTGATATGGCACAATAATTCAGGGTATAATATTGTACATGATATTCCAAAATGTTGGCGATTATATTGCGTACGATACAATATGGCACGCCCCTAGGTATAGGCCCTTTCTTAAAAAAACAAAAAGTTAAAACGATGCTTATATGATAAGTAGGAATGCATTCTAAGATATTAATATTTAAAATACAAATAGCGTTAATGCAAAAAGCAGCAACAATATACTGTAAAGACATGTATTTTGTTTGTTGGAGATTAAATTCAAACATTGTCTGGAGCATCCTAAAGTGTTTGTACAATAATTATACAGTAACTTTATTGATTTGTGTTTGTCCAAATAAATGTTCTACTGTTCTGTTCTGCTCTAAAATGCTCACTTTGCTCATGTGTCACATATTCTTTAATGTTTTTGTGGAACTTCTAAATAACAGTCATCCAAGCAGTGATTCTCAAAATGTAGTAAGCAAAGCATTTCAGGGTTGTAAACCAGAAGACCTTAAATTTAATGCGTGCAAAGAAATATTAATTTTTGACATATAAAGTTTTTACCTCTGATTTTAACATCAGGTTTGTTTTTGTTTATGTTTTAGTCCTTAACGTGGTAGACCCTGTATGTAAGCTTACCCTTCAGTTCTACAGTTTCATAGGTCTTACAATTGAACCCTGTGGAACTCCATGATTCACAATAGTTATCATATTAAATAATAGCCAAATAATTACCGTAGGGTTTAAGGGGGTGCCATGTAGACTCTGTAGTCTACTAAATTGTCTCACTCTCCTGTTATTTCCCTCTGTGTTAAGCTTTCAGACATGTTTCGGTAGGAATACTGAATTTACATGAAACAATAATCAATAATCTGCAGATTCTAAAGTGAGAAAGGCCCACACAGCAGCCCCAGTAGGTGGTACTTAAATGATTTGGTTTGATCATTGGTGAAACAGTGGTTTGAGAACCACTGTATTAGAATATCACCATAAGTCTGTTATGCTGTTTAAGATGTTAAACTTTGTAAGCTGGTATAATATTCACATTAAATTATTAAATAGATGTAATGTGTATACAAATTCATAGGCACGTAATGATCCTTTTAATCTGTATTTCCACCATTCTTAACGGACACGCAGGACATGACACTCTGAAATGGGACTAGGGTTGCAACGGTATGAGATTTTCACGGTATGATAACCGTCTCGGAAAATACCGCGGTATCACGGTTATCACGGTATCACAGTTTGTTACATATATTATTATTTTTTTGTTCAATTAACTATTTATTGTAGAAACTACACCATCAGGTGAAGGAAACCATGTTTTTCCACTACTCTTAAGGGCATTAAGAGTGTATATATATATATAAAAAAGTTGGTATATAACCAGATACTGCAGAAAGAGGGGATTTATTTCTGACATGATCCTCACAATAGAGATTTCTATTTTAAGGCTTTCACTACTTAAAACCTTCAACATATGAAAAACAGGCACGTCAGAATTAGAAAATGAACGCATGTAAATGAATGGCGTCTTTCACGTCCAGTCCGGCCAGTACCTTTACACGGACACGTGAATCCATCGTAGCACGCACTTCACGCCTGTACCTGCGTGCCCGAATTTCGGATAACTCAGCGCTTTTGCCGCATGGGTTATGCACGACTACAAAGAGATTTTATTTATGTTCAGATTAAAATTATAAACTGAACACATACTTTCCGCTGCACAGCGGGGTGGTGTTTTCGAAGATAGGAGAACAGGTTTGATGTATTTCCTCCTTTAGCTGTGACTTTACGGCCACATTGATTACAAGCTTGTTGATTACAAGATTACAAGTCTGTTTTCAGGCTGTTTGAATGAGCGAAATATGATCAGAATTATGTAAATTAACACTAACATAGAAGCATAGAACTATTATTTAATTAAAATTATTTTTAAGAACAGCTAAACACAGTGCGGAGAAGTTCACGTGCGAGAGAGAGAGAGACAGAGAGAGAGAGAGATTTGCGTGTTCTGATGTGAGCTACTCACAGGTAAAGGTTCTCTTTTATCTCCTCGTGCTCATTTTAGTCCAATACATAATTCTGCAATTTCTCAGTGTTTTCTGTCGTATTTTGCGGCTAGCGCGAGCGCTTACAACTAACACCGCGGGCCGCGAGGTGCAGCCGTGCTGCCGCTGTTATGCCGAATCCGACTCCCTGCTCAATCCGACTCCCGCTTCGCGGACAGAATCGGCACAACACCCCCCGCTGTAGAACTGCGGGAGTGAAAACAGCGCTTAAGTTAGTTAAGTTTCAGTTTTCGTTATTTGGTTCGTTTTCATTAACAATAATAATTGGTTACTTAGCATTAACATAGTGATTATCACACCAGAGCTTTATTTAAAAATAAAATATATAATTAAAAAACAGATGCCTACATCTCAGACTATTTTCTAGAGCCCAACCCGACCCGGCCCGAGGAATGTGGTGGGAAATCTCGGCCCGAACAGACCCGATCTCGGGTCGGGCCTCGGGTCAGGTCTGGTTCGGGCAGAGAATCTAAGCTCTAGTCTGATGCACTTTCTGCCATTCTCACCGCTGTGTGCTGAGTAGCTGAAGCGGAGCAGAGTTGCGCATGCGCGGGTGAGTTTCTCCGCTGGCTTGCGTTTTACCGGTAATAAGCAAACACACACGGTATGATAACCGTGCATTTTAATACCACGGTATACCGTGAAACCGGTTACCGCTGCAACCCTAAATGGGACAGGCCTCTAGTTTGGAAAATGAGGGACAGGTGGTCGCCCCGGTCTTGAGCGTGGCACTGCCGTGGCTTTGCTTACAGCAGGGAAGAGTTTGGCCTGTGTGATAAGGCAGTGAGGGCATGTGCTGCTGCCCCTGGCCTGCTGGAGAAGCTCCAGGCTTCAGCCTGCCGCTCAGGCCCTCGGTCGAGTCGAGCTATAGCCAGAGATGTGCTGCAGGGATTATGGCACCAAAGTGTCAGTGGAAAATTGGATTTTTAGCAAAGAGCCATTAAAGCATGAAAAAAAGAGAAAATGTTAAGTTTTGCAGCTGCTCATGAATTTTTAGGTATTAAAAGACACGGGCGGGGGGGCTCTGCGCGTTCACAGCTAATCCCTCCAATTTGGTGGTTTCTCGATAAGAGGGGGCCGTGTTTGTGCTTTTGTGTGTGTGTGCGTGTGCACACTTGAGTGTGTAGTGCAGAGCCATATGCTTAATATGTATTTGGAAGGCTGTTGGGCCTGTTTGCGCAAGGCTCTGCCTGTGCCAGAATAGCAGATATACTCATGTAGGACATCTGCTCGCTTTTCTTACAAGTTTAGATTTATGTCTTTCTTAGCGAATATGTGCTTATTAGCTGCTTGCTCGTGTGTGTGTGTCTATGTGTGTGTGTGTGTGTGTGTGTGTGTGTGTGTCCGCCTGCTTAAGAGTTGGCTTTTCTAAATCCTCTCATGGTGTGAAATGGCAGGCAGTGGCTGTGGCGGTCACACCTGATGCACCTGTACGTAATCCAATCTAAGCACTGTGGGAGCCTGCAGCTCAGCTTTCCTCGACAGCTTCCAACAGACATCTTATTCTGTGTCCCAGTGCAGCTCCTCTATCCTCTACAACAGCTCCTTTTCCCATCCACATCACAGGTGTCTCACGTCTACAGTAAGCCTATTTAGAACATGCATCCAAATGGTCATAGCACCCATTCTAATTAGTGAATCCAGCTTCTCTGAGAGGCACCTGTTGCTGATCCAGGTGTTTGAATATACACCAACATGCATAACTGACAGTCATGGGACAGAATCTAGCGTATCATGTGACTTTTGCCATGTCCTATGGACAATAAAAAAAAACACTGCACTGATTTATGGGATATACAGCTCTGGGGGAAAAAAGAGACCACTTCAGTTTTCTGAACCAGTTTCTCTGGTTATTTGCAGAAAATGAGAAATGGCTGAAATAACTTGTTTTAATAAGCTTTCAGACCTCAAATAATGCAAAGAAAACAAGTTCACATTCGTAAAGTTTCAGAAAGAGTTTAGAAATCAATATTTGGTGGAATAACCCTGTTTGTTTTTTTAATCACAGTTTTCATGCATCTTATCATGTTCTCCTCCACCAGTCTTACACACTGCTTTTGGAAATTTTATGCCAATCCTGGTGCAAAAAAAAATTCAAGCAGTTCAGCTTGGTTTAATGGCTTGTGATCATCCATCTTCCTCTTGATTATATTCCAGAGGTTTTATGGGATATACAGCTCTGATAAAAAATTAAGAGACCACTTCAGTTCTTCTGATTATTTGAAGAAAATGAGAAATGGCTGAAATAACTTTTTTAATAAGCTTTCAGACCTCAAATAATGCAAAGAAAACAAGTTCACATTCATAAAGTTTTAAGAGTTCAGAAATCAATATTTGGTGGAATAACCCTGGTTTTTAATCACAGTTTTCATGCATCTTGTCATGTTCTCCTCCACCAGCCTTACACACTGCTTTTGGATACCTTTATGCCGCTCTCCTACATTGAATGTGGATTTGATGTGATTTAGGTGATTCACTTGTTTGTTTGCATGGACAATTCTATCATTTATTCCAGCAATTATTTATCATATTTTGATACACAGATAAAAATGCACCAGTAGTGGCAGATTCTTCTATGCTGATATCCCAAAGTTCCATCATGCACTTTATAGTGATTTTTATTATAATTGTTGCTGCACATCATCCAAATAAGCATGATTTTTTTAATACCCTCTATAATTAAATGCACAGTTGGTGTTATTTAAATACTGATTATATTTTTGTTATACTTAATGTTGATTATTACATTAGAATAAAATATGGATATATTGTCCAGCTCTAGTCCTGATCATACAAGATTTGGTTTGTAGCTAATGATAGATTTTGGAAGAAATGAGGGACAAGGATGTAAAAAAGACAGATCAATAGACTTGTGTACAATTGGAACTGAGTTAATGTGTTAATATATAATGTGTGTGTGTGTGTGTGTGTTACCTTGCACTAATTATTTATATATATATATATATATATATATTATTTTTTTTTAGTATGTTTGATACTGTGCGGGAATTCTTTTATTGCTGTATATTAAAGCATTTTTTTTTTCTTTTTCTATTTCCTATAGTGAGCAAGTTGCGGGTGCACAAGTCCAACCAGAGCCTGCAGTTTTTGGAGGACAGCCGCGTGCGCATCAACTGCTCCATCGCTTCCCAGACCAGTGCTGAGTCCCAGCATGCTGTTCTGTGGTACGCCCGGAAAGGTGAAGCGGGCGAGCCGGATGAGATGCTGCTGAAGATCGAGAGGACGGGGGCTTTTGAGTACGGGGCGTATGCAGATGAGGAACGTCTGCGGAGTCGAGTGCAGTCCGAACGCGTCTCTCCCCGGCAGTTTGGCCTCACGCTGCACCGCGCAGAGACCAGCGACTCCGGAACGTATTACTGCCTGGTGGAGGAGTGGCTGATGGATCCGGATGGTGCGTGGTACCGGCTGGCCAGAGATTCATCCGGCTTCACAAATGTAGTGGTGAAGCAGCCAGGTAAGAGTTTTCTCAGTCTTTATTTTACAGTAAAATCTCATTAACACTCACTTTACATGTAAAAAAAAGTATATATAGATTATCAAACATTGTAACAGTCACTGCTCACATACTCCTACATGTCCTTTGTGTTGTCATGGATGTTACACAATTATGAGTAACTGTAAGTTACTTATAAGTAGGCCAATATGCTATATATTGCCCTGTAATAGCTGTGCTTTCACGATATTAGACAATCAGTATTAGCTTGGGGTGTAATTAACATGAGGAGGGAAGAATTAACCAAACAAAAAAACAGTTTAGAACAGTTCTGCCTGGCCGGCTCTGCTGTAGCCAACAAACCCCAGGGTGGATTTTTCCTTTCTGGACCTAGACTACCCACCTCTGTGTGTAAGTAACTATAGGTTTACATAGGATCTCCGGTGGATTTTGCGTTTTACAGAGACTCTAAAACTAGGTCAGTGGTTGAACTGCACTTATAAAGTAACATATGACATTGCAGAGACTGTTATTAGTGTAAAAATGTCTTTATTTTAAAACATGTCTAACTGTTCTCCGTCTCGCTGCCTCGCGGTGCTGTTAGCCAATCATAGGCGATTCATGAGCAAGAGCCGAAATCCTATCGTTTCTTCCCCCCACTCCTCCACCGGACTAGAGCAGCATTACATTAGATCACCGGAGCATTTTTTTTTTTTTTTTTCACAAAAAACATACCACAACTAGACATTTCAAAATAAATAATAAACGATGGAATAAAACCTTTAAGAGTGTAGGGTAATTAATCACAGCTTTACTAAGACAGCTTAGAATCTAAAGACTGATGGTAAATTCTGCCCTATACTGGATGATTTCTGCCCTGTTCACTTACATGGGATTAGGTCCTAAAATGCTGTACTGGTACCAGCCACCAAAGGGCATTAAATTCTTCTTCTTCTGCTTCTCCTTCTTCTTCTTCTGCATCTGCTTCTTTTTCTTCTGCTTCTTCTTCTTCTTCTTCTTCTTCTTCTCGTTCTTCTTCTTCTTCTTCTTCTTCTCGTTCTTATTCTTCTTCTCCTTCTCCACAGTGGTTGTGTTCTGTTTTTTTATCTGTATCCTTAAGATTTCAGAAAATGTAACAAATGCAGATCATATGAACGTAGAGTACAGAAGGCTGTTTCTATTCTTATCCAGTTCTAACACTGAGCTTAAATAAGCCTAAACAATAACCTTTTTTTTTTCTTTACAACCTAAAATGTTGCATGTCACATCTCACACCTCACGCCTATAACGAGAATATAAGTCGAGCTGTGCCCTGCCTTAACTTTCTAACACCCAAAGCTGCTTTGTTATCTATTGCCAATTTACCATAATTGAAGGTAATTTTCAACAGAATAACCAAGAAATCTCTAGGTTTAGCAATTTACACATGGTATAATTTTAACATTTAAAGCAGCAGCCAGCAATACACTGGGACATCCATCCATCCATCCATCCGTCCGTAAACACGTACAGGTGAAACCAGTCCAGCTCCAATATTTTTCACGTATTATTGGACCAATGATTGAGCACTTTATGTTGTCATCTGGCCAGCACTTAGCTCAGCACTTAAGGCGGGCTCAGGGTGGTGTTTGTCATTCACAATCAGTAGTAGATGTGTGCTCCATTCCCATGGGCCTGTGTGGCCATCTGCCTCCCCTGGCACAGAGAAGATTAGAGCGAGTGGCCTGAAAACATCCCTCCCCAGAGACTGGCATGGAGCTGAGCCACTCTGGGTCTGCCTGCTATGGCTGAATCATTCATTGTGGTGTGTATGTGTGTGTGTGTGTGTGTGTGTGTGTTGTGGTGTGTGGATGCATGTGTGTTTGTGTGAGAGAGAGAAGGGGAATGAGAGGCTCCTCTAAGGCATACAAACATCAGCTGTCACAGGGACTCCCCATATAATCCTTAGGGGGGATACCCATGTGCTCTTATCCAGCCCATGGGGGGGTTCAGGACACAATGTCCACTCTGCTGTATATGACAGGTAGTGCTGCTCCAGCACTAACCCTAAACAAATATGAGACATTTATAGTGTCTTTATTTAGCTGTTCACTAGTATCTTGTGGATATAATTGTATTTGATACATTGGACTTTCTCTGGTTGTAAAAAAATTCTCACCGTCAAGTAGGGCTCTCATGTTCAGCTGTTTTTATTGTTTTTTTAAATGGAAAACATGGCAGAAATAATTGTTGACTAATCGACTAATCAACTAATCGCAAAAATAATAGTCAGATTAGTCGACCACCAAAATAAATAATCATTAGTTGTAGCCCTAATGCGCAATAGTCACATCGCAGGACGTGCGATATCACTTAAGGCAATTAAATCAAACACGTCATGTTGCAGTGTTTTCATTCTTGACACAAGAAGTAGATACACAGCGCTGTCTCTGTGTCTGTGTGAGTGCTGATGCTGCCTGAGAAGTGCAAGAGGGAGGGGAGCGCAAGGAGGAGGTGGGGAGGGGCAGGAGTAAACACAAGGTAACCGCATGACCTCCATCCACATGGTTGGGTACGTGCTTGTAAACACGTGTTGAAAGCTGTGCACCTCAGTTCAGCACAGTTTTGCGGCGCAGATATTTCCAGTTACATCTGAATTCACACTTTTAATCCCAGAAAACGCTCTTATTTACTTTTCAAATGCCGGATTAAAGGGCTGACTACTGTTGTTTTGCTGTTTTCCTCAGCGCCTATTGTTTTGAATGCTCAGTGCTGACTCTTGATTGGTCTGGACCAAAGACAGCACATGGGTAGGGGCGGGGCTGGGGACGTCATGGGCCCTGCATTGATTAATATCGTTATATATATATCGTCGACAAAAGAACTTTTGCAATGTCAAATGTTTTCAGTATCTTGCAGCCCTATTGTCAAGTATTTAAAAAAGCTATTTTTTTGTAAATAATCCACCTCAGTGGGTTTAAAACAATCAGGATGTGACTGAAATGTAGAATTATCTTCCATTATTTTAAATGCCCAAAAAATTTAATGCAATGGAAAGGTCGGAAAAGTGTGAAGGAAAAGGGGTTGATTAAACATTATCAAACTGTAAGAACCTCTGGGGCACATTCAGTAGGAATTATTGCTTAACACACACTGCATACACAATGATAAACAGTTTTTACCCTTATGGCAAACATTTCCCCACTACCCTATACCTAAAACAAGTGTCTGACTTGTATAATGCAATGGCAATTCTCTCCATACCTGGCACAGGTGGCTGGTATAGAGATGATCTGCTCATGACCCACAGCTTTTCTCTTTTTAAAGCTTGCTTAAGACATTTTAAAAGGCTGATATGTGTGGGAAATTGTCTTAATAGCTCCAAGATTTCAGCCCTCAGGTGGGTCACTGCTTGTCCTGCCTGGCAACAGCCATAAAAAAGCTGGAAATTGATGATAAATATAAGAATTATATTTGCATCACCAAATGCTCAGTTTCCTTCCCTGAGATTCTGAGATGCCAGGCTTTTACTGCAGCCGCCATCAGCTGCCTGTTTTTTTTTTTTTTTTTTTTTCATTTGTCTTCAGAAAGTGAAATTAATTAAGGTCAAGTGACTGATTCAGCAGCTGTTTAAGAACAGTTTCTTGCTTTGAGAAGCAGTATGTTTTAGGGGCCACTATCCATCATGCACCCTTCCTTTTGTTCTTAGTTAATCTTGCTTTCATCAGTTCAGAGAAATGTGCTTTTAGAACTGTTTTAAGCACTCTGTTCTGCCCTTTTTGTTCTTAAGTGTTTGCAGGGTTTTAGCATATTGCGGTAAAGCCTCTATACTTACAGTCGTGATGGCTTTTCTTGACAGTGATACGCCTACACCCCTGAGAGGGTTCTTGACTTGACTAAATGTTGTGAAGGGTTGTTTTTTCAGCAGAAAAAAACATCCACTTTAGTGGACTGTGGTGTTTTGGACCTGTGGTGTTTTTTTGTTGGCCAGGATGTTGCTTCTTTTTCGTTTTTTTTTTTAAGTGGCCAATTGATTATTTGGTCTGTCATAAAGTTTCTGCTACCACTCTGACAGGTTTGTATAGTTTTCTCAGATTAAAGATGGCCTCCTTCATTTGCCTTAACACATGGTTTGACTCCATTATAACACATCACAAGGAATCAACTCCTAACCATTTATTGTTTTATTAATTTGCCATGAAATAAGGAAAGAGCAGGTCACATCTGCCCGTGAAACTGTTTTTCAATCAGTTGTCCAATTACTTTTGAGGCTGTGAAATTGGAGAAACTATGTTAAAATGATTGTAATTAAAGTTATTGCAATATGTTTGGTATTACCTTAAATTGAAGTTAAATGTCTACACGTTACTCATTATTTCCAAAGAGGTGACATTTATAGCACCATTCAGTTGCAAAAAAAAGTATGTGAACCCTTTGGGATTACTTGGATTTCTGCATAAATTGGTCATTAAATGTGTTTTCTGATCTTCATCTACATCACAACAATAGATAAACACAGTCTGCTTAAACTGATACCACACAAACAAATTACATGTTTACATGGTTTTATTGAACACAACATGTTAACATTTACAGTGAGGGGTGGAAAAGTATGTGAACCCCTAGGCTAATGACTATTCTTAGAGCTAATTGGAGCCAAGATAGATGAAACCAAAATTGTTGAGTTGAGTTGTTTGGATGGAACAGACAACGCTATGGGTGGAAAAAAAAGGCACAGCACACCATCATCAAAACCTCCTCCCAACTGTGAAACATGGTGGAGGGGGCATCATGGTTTGGTGCTGCTTTGCTGCCTCAGGGCCTGGACGGATTGCCATCATCAATGGAAAAATGAATTCCCAAGTTAACCAAGATATTTTGCAGGAAAATTTAACACCATCTGTCCACGAACTGAAGCTCAACAGAGAATGGATTGTGCAACAGGACAACGACCCAAAACATAGAAGTAAATCAAAAACCGAATGGTTTCAACTACAGGAAACAGGAACTACAGTTTGGTTGAGGTTATTACTGCCAAAGGAGGGTCAACTAGTTATTAAATCCAAAGGTTCACATACTTTTTCCACTGTGCACTGTGAAAGTTAACATGTTGTGCTCAATACAACCATGCAAACATATAATTTGTTTGTGTGGTATTAGTTAAATCAGACTGTGTTTGTCTATTCTTGGGACTTGGATGAAGATCAGAACACATTTATTAACCAATTTATGCAGAAATCCAAGTAATTCCAAAGGGTTTACATACTTTTTCTTGCAACTAAACAAGCTGTGTGATTTCTGCAGTTTTAAGTAACCAGTTAGTGGCCTGTAATGAGCAGTTTTCATATAGTAACTGTTTAACAGCCATATGAGACATTCAGGGAACATCGCCAATATTCAAAAACTTGTATTTTAAAATAGAACACAGACCCTGTGATCCTTATTTGGCCAAGTCACCAAGTGCAACATGATGCACAACCTCAGAGCTCTACTCATCATCTTCCACCCCTAGATTCCCCCATCACCCCTGCCAAACTGCTCAGGCTACCCCAGGGCGTGTGCGTTTGCTGGGCTCAGGTGACTGTTTGAATGGGAATGAGCTCGCTGTGCTCGGCCTCTTTGCCAGCTGAGACACATGGAACCATAATTTTGTGACCCTCAGGCTCAGAGACACCTGCCCTGTCTTAATCTATCCCCCCCCCACACACACACACACTCCACCCTCCTGCCCAAAAAAGCCCACACACACACACACACAGACTTATTCATTTCACTTTTACATTACTGCCCTACACAAAGGTGACCACCTCACTGCTGTTCTGGAGCAGAGCCTGTTGGACAGCTCCTCCCCGAGGTCATTTAACATGCAAGGCAAAGAGCGTTCGGCATCTGCTCCACTGAAACAAGGCAAGGGCAGAGAAAGGGCATTTTCAGAACGTTATCAGGCGTGTAAATAAGCTTTTGGTTGTTTTTTCTTTCATAAATAAAGACGCACACACAGAAAAACACTTGTGTGTGTGTATATACTAACACTTGTGTGTACTAGGGCTGTCAAAGTTTACATGTTAATAACACATTTTAATGCGACACTTTTAATGCCTTTTTAAAACACTATTAACACATTTTTTCTCAGTGTAACCTTTAAACCAGCCGTAGTGCGCTGTGTAAGTTGTTCTGATGATATTTATAGTGTTATTATCTGATTATTCCCCATGGAGTAAGGTTAGATATAACAGAGTACTATGAATAGAACGTCCACATAGAGAAATGAAATACAAACCCAAATCAGAAAAGGTTGGGATGGTATAAAATGGTAAAAAAAAAAATTTACAATTAATTTGACTTTTGATTGCACACAGTATGAATCACAGATATTTCATGAATTGTATGTATTGTCAATTTAATTTAAAGGAGAACTCTGGTGTAAAATGGACTTTTGGTGTAGTAAACCATGATAAAAATTACTTACCTTTGTTGAATAGAACACCTCTTTTCTCCAACAGCGTTCCGAGATCCAGACATTTTAACAGTTTGTCCAAACACCCTTTAGAATTGGGTGACACGGGGCACAATTTGCCCCGATAAATCACTTTTTCCATTGTTATTCAGGCTTAAAGTAGCTCCACACCTCCTTGCTAGAATCCAGAGAGCCCTGTAATTTAAAACGAGGCATTAATAACTTACAAAGTGCACAAGAAGCTTATTAAATACCACTGTTTACATCCTATAACGCTAGCTTCAACTCAGTGCACCGTCATCACTGTCTACTGATAATGACATATAAACATAAGCTTTAGCCTTTTGTACCAAATCATGATTTCAATCACCTGTTAACTGTTTTTTTTTTTTTTTTTTTTTAATAAAAACTACATTTATTAAACTAGATTTAATACAATAATTTGTAGCAACCTGATTCCTGAGACAGCACAACTGGCCTTGCTTTCTCTGGGTGGGTTGATGGCGCCCACTCTCCCCACATCACCCTTTAGGGTAATGTTGGTCAGTATGATGCATCTGTGAGCTGATGATGCATCGGAGCCGATTTGCTGCGCTTTTCTCCAAGTGAGGAGAATGGATACATGTTACTGCTGCATCAGCAGAAGTTGGAAAAAGGGGGTGGCTGACATCACATGTATCGGAGGAGGCATGTGCTAGTCTTCACCCTCCTGGTGCTGGGGCATTACTCGTGATATTTAGGGGTGGGTGATATGGCACGGTATTTTAAGGTATAATATCATTTACAATATTTAAAAATGGCACACCCCTAGTTCATAACATATATAAAACAATGTATTTTCATTACTGTATCAATGCATGCACATTATTTGTACTTTGTACTTGTGATAGACCCTAAAACACACAAGTGATGCATGCACTGTAAATTTTACCTGGATGCATGTACTGTTCCACTTTGGCAGAGTGAGCAAAGAGAAAGTCAAAGCTGAATTATAAAAAAAAAACATATATTAAGCAAAAGCGATGTTTTGCGAAGTAGACAAACAACACTCAATGCAGACAGACGCTTTTATAGAGAGAAGCTCACAGTGACAGATGAGTGTAATGTTAGGAGTCTCATGCAGTGACTTACTGGTATATTATAGTTGGCAGAATTTCTAGAGCAGTGCCTCGTTTGCATTCGTGCATATCCTGATGAAACCTACTTGGTTTTCCTCCGGTTGTCCCAGCGACTTCGTTGGTGTGCCGCTGGTGCTCTTCCTCACTAACTAAACTAATTGGTGATTACTTAGGGAGCAGCGGCTCAGCATGGTAATTTCGAGTCCTTCATTTGATGTTCTGCGGTACAAAGGCATTTAGGGTGATGGCTGCAGAATACACTATCTAACCCCCATTTCAGCAGCGTGCTACTGGAGACGCCTCTAGCCCGCTGGGGAATTTAGTTATTATCCAGCATCACATCACGGAGCTCACATTTCCCTCATATTATATCTAAATATGTGCTGAAATCTCTAACCTAATTTCCCCTGGGATCGAGGGGAGGTTCTCATTAAACTGCTTGGGTGCACGGCATCCTGGGATAGCATCCAGAAATATGTCTTTAAAAAGTGATGTAGATGAAAAGTTCACCACCCCTTATCTGCTGTTTCTAAAATGAATTTTTTCAGCTTTTTTTTTTTTTTCATGAGGAGGAAACACAAGGGGGGCTGTGAGCTCAGACTGGGGGAGAAAAACACTTGGTTGTCTTATTTTTAGTCTGATCACAGCTTAGATGCTGTGAGAAAAACCTGCGAGTTCTCATGCGAGGAGCGTTAATCCACACTCATGTGGGACTGCTGCGCTATACAGAAAAACAGCCAGTTCTCGTACTTCTAAGGTGTGACGTTCCCTGCAGAAAACAACTTACCCACACATTTTAAATGTTTTTTTTTTTTTTTTTTTTTTTGTGGACATGGTTATGCTTTTCAATGTTTTTTTTGTTTGGCATCATTTGGAATTAGTCCTCTACTGATTTCAGTCTCCTAACACATATAAATGTGTTCAGGCTTCAAACAGTAGGCAACTTCTCTCAAGAAATGGACTGTATTGTCTTTCATTCCCTTTATATTGAACCTTGGCTCTTTTTTAACTCTATCTCTCTCTCTTTCTCTCACTCTGCCTCTTCATGGTAGAGGTCAGATTGCAGGTGGAGGAGCTGGAGTCCAACATCACAATACCAGAATCAGGATCCATCCGTCTGGGTTGTCGCATTCCTTCCCAGTCCTCTAAAGACTCCCGCTTCTCTGTGTCGTGGTACGTGTCCCGCTCCGAGAGTGACGAGGAAGACGAACGGGAGTGTGTGTTCTCCATTGGCCACGATGCCGTGTTCGGTAACGGAAACTGCAGTCCCACAGAGGAGCCAGGCCGCCTGCAGTTTGAACGCACTGCCTCAGACCTGTACGGCCTGACCATCCAGAGGGTGAACCCTAGAGACGGAGGCAGATACTACTGCCACGTGGAGGAGTGGCTGCTAAACCCACGCAACGAGTGGTACTGCCTCGCCACCAACGACTCTGGATTCACCATTGTAAATATCTTGGAACAAGGTACGTCAAAAACTTTTTGATTATATAAATATCTACAGGGGTTGGACAGTGAAACTAAAACACCTGTCATTTTAGTGAGGGAGGTTTCATGGCTAAATTGGACCAGTCTGTTGGCCAATCTTCATTAATTGCACATTCCTCCAGTAAGAGCAGAGTGCGAAGGTTCAATTATATCTTGATCTCTGTAGACCATAGAACATGGTTCCAGTAAGCTATACACTGCTTGCTTCAGTAAACTATTTTAGGCTTTCTTGTGCATCAGCTTCAGAAGAGGCTCCCTTCTAGGACAGTGCATACAGTATGTCTGTGGCATATGGTCTGAAGAGGTCTGTTCTGAGTGGAACCGGTCCTGGAAAAAAAAAACGCTCTGAATGATGTTGGCCATCGTGCTGTATCTCAGTTTTAGGGTGTTAGGTCATCTTTGAGCATTTGAGATGAAGAAGTATTGCTCTCTCTACAGAGAGTTTTCTTGACATGAAGTGCCATGTTGAATATCCAGCGACCAGTATGAGTGAATTGTTCCAAAATCACCAAATTTAACAGGCCTGCTCCTCGTTCACACCTGGAAGCTTGTAACTTGTAACACCTGGAAGCTTGGGAAAATAGCTAATTGGGTACAATTTGGTCATTTTCACTTAGTGTTGCCAGTGGTTTAGACACTAATGACTGTTTGTTGAGTTATTTTGAGGGCATAGCAAATTTACAATTATACAAGCTGTACACAGACTACTTTACATTGTATCAAAGTGTCATATCTTCAGTGTTGTCCACTGAAAAGATAAGTAAAAAGTAAAATATTTACAAAAATGTGAGATATATTGAGATGTATCTAGGTTTTTTTTTTGACAGTAGCCCCAATCAAATGCTTCTATTTATGATGAGTTAGAAAGAAAAAATCCTATGGTTACCTACAGCATTTCTCCTCACGGAGTCAATCTTTTGATTTATTTTGATTAATTTATTCCTCTGTTTTGGATCATTGTCAGCTGCTGAGACCGTCTGCTGTGGAATTTTCTGATGCAACCTGAAATTCATTGATCCCTCAGTGACTTTAATCCATCCATCCAGGGCCTGAGGCAGCTAAGCAACTCCACACATTACACAAGGCCTTGTTGGTCCCTGATGAAAAAGACCAATTAAAATATTAGGATTAAAACCAGATGGGTTTGCTATTCCAGCAAAATTGGCTTAATGGTTACCACCTTTGGATTACATTAGAAAACAATTTATTATATGTGTTGCAAATTGGTCACTGGTCCCTTGGTAAACCATTAGGATCCTTTACAGAATAATATCAGCGGATCGGAAGAAAACATGGAACAGCAAAGCATTCTTTAGAAAACGTCCGGTGGAAATTAATGTATGTTTGTTTATTAATTGTTTAGGGAGCATTGTTTTCTTTGTTTTCTCTGCTTTTATTTGAGATTTATAAACCCTGAGGTTCTTTGTTTCCTGTTTGAGGATTGTATAGCAAGTTTTGTCTTCGTTTAATGATCTGAAACAAAGTAGGAAGGAACAATGCGGAGAATTCTCTGTGATTTCAGAGGTTCTCTGAAATCACATTTGATCAGGGCATATTTCACTTGAACAAAATCTGTTGAGAAGAGCAGGTATGCAGAATTGTGCAGAGCAGGTCGAACCCAGGCGTAAGTGGATTGGAATAATTACCCTCTTTACAAGACCAGCTCCAATTACCCTCTTCTCAAAAGGTCGTTATTCTAACAGCTCCTGTAATTTTCTGCTGGAAAGCAGGACTGTTTGAGCCATTTTGTTCAGGAAAAAATATGGCTGTAAAAAAATATTGTGTGTTGTTTGTTTAAGGGACATAATGCAGCATATTGTACCTTAAAATAACATATTCTCTCCTGTAATAAGGAGGACGTCAACTCTGTCATTGCAACTCTTAGGCCCAAAATATCTGTTGTTACACTGTGTAACTCTTCTGAAGTATGTGCAGATAGTTATTGTATGAACTGTGTAACAGTGAAATCGTACTCACATTTTCGTAAACTCCTGTAGCATCATTCCATATTCCAATTGTTTATCGTTAAACTTGTCAGCAAATGCACATTTAAAGCATGATTTGTATTTATGGCAGTGTTGTAACAGTGAACACCTACTTAAGAAAAAACTAAAACATATCGCTATATCCTCATACTATGGTGCTTTAAAATAGGCTATCTTTGTTCACCAAAAGTCATGAGACAGTACTGTAACTTTTGCAATATAATCCTTAGAACACTGGCTACACTGACCTGTGGGATATTAATAGGGATACTGGCCTCCTGCATTGAATGTGGATGTGTTTCTGAGTTGCTTGTCTGGTTGCATGGACAATTCTAGCCAGATACTGCCAGTTACAATCATTATGCTGTCTGTTGTGGGTGGTAATGCCTGTATTCCAGGTACACACATGACACTATGGATCATGAAATGGTACATTTTGACACAAATTGGAATAGAAATATCATGTTTCGTCCGTCTAAAACACACCATCAGGCCTTGAAAAAAAAGTAAGGGAATTTGAAAATAGCAATTTTCAGGCCTGGATAAGTTTTGGAAATCATGAAACTTTGGTCTACAAATCTTTGTGTTTCTTTTTATTGTCAAAGAAAATCTATTCTAAGCCAAAAAATACATCAGTTCAGAGTTAATTCAGTAATTTAGCCCAGCACAATGGAGCTCTCAGGATCTGACACACATTGTATTATTAAAGATTGTGTTTTAGATCAATTTTATGCCTACTATGTTCAATTTTAAATATAGTTTTTGTTGATTTTTGTTTTTATTGTCCATGAATTGTCCATGTTTATTGTCTGCACTGCTGTTTTAAAAATCGTATGGTCATGAAAATTTGCCATGAAGGCATGGAAAAGTCATGAAAAAAAAAATGGAAATTTATTGGTTAAAAAGAAAATCTCTCACAACAAAAAGTTTGACACAAAGGGTTTTTAAACTTTTCACACACCCATGTCCACTATGTATGTAAAAAATCTTAATATGCTGACTGATTTCTACATCTCTCCTCTTTCTTCTCTCCCGCAGTCTCCACCCTGCAGTCAGTGGTGTGCTCCAACAACTCGCTCTTCTACTTCGTATTCTTCTACCCCTTCCCCATCTTTGGCATCCTGCTCATCGCTGTTCTGCTGGTGCGCTACAAGAGCCGCAACTCCAACAAGAACCAGGAGGGCAAAAACGGTGCCCCCTTGCTATGGATCAAAGAACCCCACCTGAGTTACTCTCCCACCTGCCTGGACCCACCTGCTCTCAGCCTCCACCCCGGATCCGTGGAGTAACGGAACTCCACCCTCTCTCTCTCTCTCGGCCATTCACACTCTCTATTGCTGTCTCTTTGTTGCTCTGTCTCTCTTATCTCCCCACTCCTCATCTATGACAAAGCCAGCAGGAAGCATTCTGGGCTCCTGACTCGGCCCTGTCAAACCATCCATATGGCTGAACTAACCCCTCCTCAGTTTGGTGTTGCCTGGCTACAGTGACTGCCAGTGGTAAAGCCGAGAGATTCTGTGTGGTTGTTTAATTAGAGGACTTTTTCATTTTATTTTTCTGCTGTTTTAAAAGTCACCATGTGTGTACTTTGGTCATAATCTCACATTACCCGTTTCCCTCTCTTGAGCAGAAGTGCCTGTGGGTCTTAGTACTTCAGTAGTTCATCTGACACACACGGCCTACGCCTCCCTTGCCACCTTTGTGGCCTACAACCTGAATGAAGAAAGTTTTTTTTTTTTAATGTGTGGTATGAACGATATTATTTTCTGTTCTACTGTTTCCCCCTCCATTTTTATGAAGTCTGGTGCAAACCTCTCAATGAGTATTATGTTTGTTTTGTGTTTTTATTTGTTTCCAGTGGTTCTTTGTTTCAGAAGACTGGCTGGTTAACCCACCGGCCTGTGAACGGAAATAATCAAGGCACATCCAAGCTTTGAAATCTTGGAAAGAAATCCTTTCCTCTGTAGAAATCTGGAAAGAAAAAAAGTAGTGGTCATGAATTCTTGAGACGAGTTCTTGGGAGTGCGCCACAGAACTGATTTCAGACCTGTCTCTGTTTTGGACTGATGAAACCGAGACCAGGGAGAAACCTAGCCTCCTCCCACTGAGTCTAGGGACGCTTTATCAGACTCATCCTCACTGCCAAAGACCCACTAAAGACACTTGGCCAAACTCTCATGCTGATTTGCAGCCACTGATGACTGATGAGCTTGCCCATGTGCAGAAACTAGTGACTTAATTAGGGTCCATTACATTCCTCTATACAAGCCTTCTGGAGAACGGGAAGGTGGACATTACACAAGGAGATCGCCGAATTCCTGCTCGGGTCTGCAGTTTCATCGTTCGTGTTCAGGTGCTCCTGCTAGCACGTTTGTTTGATATGTTTTTTTGCTTTGTTTAACATTGTGCATTTTCAATCGTTATTGTTATATTATTATACTTATTCCTCTCAGATTTCACTCGAACTCCTTTCTGTCCTGAACTGTACTCCAGCGTGCTGGTCAGTGAGGTGTCTATGCGATGGGAGTGTACAATGGGAGTAAGCACTGAATCGCAGTGCCTTGCCTCCTACTGTGAATATTTCATCTGTCACCCAGCCACCCTCCCCTGCTTTTGTAAGTTAGCTAGGTTGTGCGCGAGACAGGAGGAGTATGAGGGCTTTTTGAAGTCAAGGTCAGACATAAGATCATCTTTCCCACCAATCCTTCCTCGTTTTTAACCTGCTCCTTATTCAGCAAGCCGGTGGTGATTTGGAGAAAGCTCCCAAAGCCTGCTGAGAACTGAGAAGACACTTCTGATACGAGGGACAATCTTGGTGCCAAGGCCTTTTTTTTTTTTTTTTTTTTTTTTTTTTTTTTAAATAAATTGTTACCTGTGCTCTGCAAGACCGGTCTGCGAAAGCCGTCCGCAAAGCCCTATACGGCTTTAAGATAAAGATACTGTGTAAATAGGACTGCCTGGCTCCTGCTTTAGGGGCTCATGGGATATGTGTAGGCTCATGAAGAGCAGTTGTTAAGGCTGACGTTTAACTCTTTCACTAAATCTTCATAAACTTCTTAAAGACCAGACAGAAATCATCCTTATATTCTCCAGAGGATCCGTTTTTTGACATGTTGCCCATTCCTTTTATTAATATTTACAGCTCCAAAAATGCTTAAAAGCATTCTTTACCATATCAAATATTTACTATGCTATCTGCAGCCTCACGAGGGACGTGCTTTAAAGGGAAAATTCCGACGCAGACATATTTTTCACACAGAGAGAGTCTTCTGCTGTGTTTGAGGTGACTGTGATACTTTAGTTAAGTGCAGTGCATAATTACACAGGAGACTAAATGCATCTCCCCAGGCAGGCTGCTTAGCCGGTTAGCTTGTGGAACATTACACTAAATTTCCCCCTTTGCTTGCTGAAGCAATGGAATTAATTGTACAATCATTCACAAACAAGAACTCACTGATAAAACGCTATTAATTTGGCCCATTTTGGATTCCAAAAGCCTACAGGAAATGTGCCCAGTCTATTCATTTAGTTTGTAAACACCGCAAAGGAATTTAAGGCTACGTCCACATTACAAGCCTCATTAATCAGATTCGATTTTTTTTTTTTGCACAGATAGAAATTGGCTAAAAGTTGGTATTCATAAATGTAAGTCTTCTGCTGGTGTTGTGGCGAATTTTATTTCGACTCCCTGACAGAATCCAACTCCTGTTGTTCTGATGTTCTGTTGTTTTTTATGAAATTATGAATGAAATCAAATCAAACTGTTGTCATATCACAGCAACACAGGTGAGTGAAAAACTGCACTCTACATACATTATTGCATAGAAATTTACATTACTATATTCATAAAGGCAATTCAATAATCCATTTGCCTATATGAATTAAGAGTACCACTTTAAAATAAGACTACCCTTATAAATTATTTATAAATGGTTTATAAACTAGATTATTAAGTATTATGGATTAGGTTGTAAATGCATTAAAACCCAACACATCAATTAAAAAGGCAACAGTGATCCGTTGTTTGCTTAATCATTTATTTCAACTGAGTCGTTTAATTTATATTAAAGAGTTAAACATACTTACAAATATATTAATATGACAAGTTTAATGCTGACTGATGGAAAACTAAAATCACAAACTAAGATCAGTATCTAGAAAGATCTGAGGTTTGACAGTAGAAATGAGTGTGGAATAACTACTTTGCCCTTTCCTTTTTTGTTTTTTTAACTCACTGTTGTCATTATTAATCAACTGATTAATGAGTTTTAATATATTTGCAGCCTAATTAATAACAGTTAATAATCTCCTTTATAAACTATTCATAAACCCTTTATAAAGGTAGTCTTATTTTAAAGTGGTACCGAATATAGTAATGTAAACTAATGTATATTTATATTTATATATAATAAATGAATGGCTACATTTAAACAAGGCAATGATATATGTTTGTATGTAGTGTAGTTTTTAACTCACCTGTGTTAATTCCAGATGATGATGACCGTGAAAACAGAAGGAGTGTTGCTGTTTTATCAGAAGGAATCACAGATTAAATTTGGATAGCTTGAGCAAAGATAGAATCTTTCAATCCGGTATTTGTGATTGAACCTCACAGCTTAGAAGCTTCACTGAACTACACTGAGCGTGAAACTGCATATGTTTAGTTAAAGTAAAAACTTTACCCATGGAGTGTCACACAGCATGAGTTGTTTGGTAAGAGCTACATGCAGTGTCACAAAGCAAGGTTCTATAATCTCCATACACACAGACTACAAACTGGACTTCTCCTGAAAATGAAGCGCTCTGTTTTTTTTTCTGTTGTTTTTTTATTTTTTATAATCTGTTCTGTAGTTTTGGCCTGGTGTCAGGCATTCACATGTGATATTGCCACAGCTGTCTATATCTGGTACTGGAAATACATAATCCGTATACAACATCACTGTAAAGGCACACTAAAAGACTAAAAGTCACAATATTGAATCCACTTGTGATGATCGTCTTGTTTATTTATTGAAATGTTCCTGTAAGACATTTTGTTAGATGATGTGAACTTCACGAAGTCGCATAGGTAGACTTTGAGGCAGATTTTGAGCGGACCTCGGACGACAAAGCCACTGTTTCTCCTCTGTGTGCGAGGTGTAGGTGAGCGATGCAGCCTGTGTGTGGGCTTTGAGCGATCATCCACACAAAGCTGTCCGCTCTCTCTATTTCTCTTCTAAATCGTGTCAAACTGTATAGTGCATGATGAAGGAGGAGGCATTTTGATGTTTTGAACTCTTGAGCGTTGTGTTTTGTGGCATCACGCCAGGCTGCTGCCACCTCTCCATCTCCTGCAGGTCGTGCTGTTCAATGTTTTTTTATTATTATTTATATATATATATATATATATATATATATATATATATATATATATATATAAAGGCCTTTCTAACAACACACAGGTCACCGTTCCTCTGTATCTATAACCTGATAGAACCGTAACCGTAGTATTTGATTACCTGATCGGTCTTAATCGAATTGGCGTATCATGCTCAGCCCACAAATATAGCCTTTTTATAGTAACTGTTGCCAAGTTACATAAGTTATACAGAAACCCATTCAGCCTAATGCAGCCTAAAAGCAAAGCTATGCAGCTAAAAAATCTTTAAAAAATGATTTTTTTTTCCCAAAAGCTAACAATTGATAGCTTAACAGTACAGCATCGTACACAAACACAAACATATTACTAACAAATGTGTCTAAAAAGGTGTCTTTTTTTTTTCCCAAAAATATCTGATTGTGCTTCAGTGTAGGATAGTTCAAATCTTAGTGGCAAACGGAACAAACTTGTGTGGAAATGCACTGAACCTCCCTGATCCTTCTTTAATAAGCTTAGACTGACCAGCCAATAATTCAGCTTCATTAAAACCACTTGCTTGTTTCAACAAAAGCTGTCCACTAATTGTTTTATCAGCTTTACTGAGCATATAGCAGCATTTATAGTTCTATAATTACAGCCTGTAGTTTATCTGTTTCTATGCGTACTTTGTAAGTAACCAAAGAAAATATTTACAGCTTATTTTAACAGAGAGAAAATGATGGTGTCTGACTTGCATCAATACTGACACATACTCACGACTGCAGTACATAAAAAACAGTTTTGTGCCATCCATAGTCTATACACATGCTGTAATTATATTCTTAAAGCTTTTTTTTTCTTATTCTTAAAGCCTGTACACAGTTATAACTAGGTTATGCATTTTTTTTTTTGTTATATCACAGTAATTAATACTGTGTGCTAAATCACACCGTCATCTGCCACGTTAAATATTAGACTCTGATGTGCTACAAGATTAATGTCCAAACATTTATAAAAATGATTTCAATTGGTTCAATGATTCAGTTCTAGTCTAAAACGAAACTAAAGCAGCACTATATGGGTATACACTGTGTAAATTAGATCTTTCACCAACCAAACCATCTCTATCACTGTAATTTAATAATTTCTTATTAGGCTGAATGGGATTCCTGCCACTGCTTGTGACGATCAGCCGTCGGTCTGCTAGCTGTGCCTTGCAGGCTGTATTTTCAACACTATATTTTTTAACAATGGCTTCACAAAACGAGTTCCACATCCCTGCAGGGCACTTTTTTTTTTATCTTCCACTAGTTCGCAATATGATGCTGTCCCACTGCAGGTGCGTCTGTCCGGCGGTTTTGCCCGGGGCGGCTCTGTCTGAGCAGGAGATGGAGGGCGTGGCACTGCTGCGTGTGATGTTACAGTGCTGCCGCCGCCGTTCGAGCTGTACAGAATTACTCTAAACTCTGACTAGTGTTTTTGTAGATCAGCGTACTCAGCTGAGCCATAACATCCTCGCAGTGTTGTAGATGTATTCTGAGGGCTGCATGTCATGGCTGTGTACTGACTCCAGATTAGCTGTCGAATTAAAATAAAACAAAAAAACATTGTGGTGACGTGTGTTCAGTTCAGCCGGTGATGCTTTTTAAAGTGATGTGTTTTTATGTTTTTTTATTTTTAGAATTTACAGAACTAGTGCACTGAAATGAGAAAAAAAGAAGGCCATAGCTTTTTTAATGCTTTTCTGTGTTTTGTTGTAATGTTTTCTTTTGGTTGTTTTTTTATATACATATATATAATATACATACATATATATTTTATTGAACTGTAGCAATCGCTATCATAAAAAGGCACTTTGCTATTCTGTCAGTTTATTGCAATAAAACATATTCAGTGCACAGTGTTTTAAAATGTGTTGCTGGAACTTTATCTTTTTGTCCTTCTATGCTTCTGTTGCAGTCTGTTGCAGTCAAGCAAAAACCTTGTATCTCCACTTGTTTTTTTTTTTTTGTTTTTTTTTAGATCAAATTAAATTCATCAAATGCTACAATGAATTGACCAATAGAAAAGGTGCATTGATATCTACTGAATGTTAAGTTGTTGTGAAGTTGTCATAGTGGGGAAAATAAGGTTTTTACATGACTGACTATATATTGTTTTTCTGTTTAACTGATTTAATCTAAATCATATTCTCTAATGTCATAAAAATTATATAATCAAATGTAAGGTAGGTAACCTATATCTCAAAAACAGCAACAATTATAGCCACCTTTTAAAAATCCAATGAACAAGCATATAATTCATCATCAAGTCTTTTCTACTGTGTAAAGTAGGTGAACTGTGACTTATAACTGGCATATAAATGTTATGATACAGACCAAAGAGCTTTTGTACACCTGGTGATTTTACAGCTCTGGAGAAAAAAAAACAAGAGACCACTTGATGAGTTTCTTTGATTTTACCAAATTGAAATCCTCTGGAATATAATCAAGAGGAAGATGGATGATCAGAAGCCATCAAACCAAGCTGAACTGCTTCAATTTTTGCACCAGGAGTGGCATAAAGCTATCCAAAAGCAGTGTGTAAGACTGGTGGAGGAGAACATGCTAAGATGCATGAAACCTGTGATTAAAAACCAGGGTTATTCCACCAAATATTGATTATTTCTGAACTCTTAAAACTTTATAAATATGAACTTTACTGAAGTTTATAGAATAAAAAACAGCAGTGTTCATTTTACTCATACATGTACCTATAAATAGCAAAATCAGAGAAACTGATTCAAAAACTGAAGTGGTCTTAATTTTTTCCAGAGCTGTATGTGTCAGTATCAGAATGACGATGCACAAAAATAAATCCCATCACTCGGACCACTTCAGGAAGAGGTCTGAGACATGCAGGGGTTGGACAATGTAACAGAAACACCTGGTTTTAGACCACAATAATTTATTGTCCCAACAGACAGTTCTGGTGGAAACAGGAGAGTTGAGGTGCACATTGAATTCTGCCGTGATTTGGGCAGCCGTGGTTTTATGTTTTTTGTATACAATCCGGGTTAGCACCTGAACATCCCTTTCAGACAGCTTCCTCTTACATCCACAGTTAATCCTGTTGGATGTGGTTCGTCCTTCTTGGTGGTATGCTGAAATTACCGTGGATACCGTGGTTCCTGATACATCACACAGACTTGTTGTCTTAGTCACAGATGCACCAGCAAGACGTGCACCAACAATTTGTCCTCTTTTGAACTCTGGTATGTCACCCATAATGTTGTATGCATTGCAATATTTTGAGCAAAACTGTGCTCTTACCCTGCTAATTGAACCTTCACACTCTGCTCTTACTGGTACAATGTGTAATTAATGAAGATTGGCCACCAGGCTGCTCCAATTTAGCCATGAAACCTCCCACACTAAAATGACAGGTGTTTCAGTTTCATTGTCCAACCCCTGTATTTGAGGTAAATTAGGGTTTGGCACAGCAGTATGTAGGTAAGGCAGCTGCCTTCAAGGGCGTAGGAGCGGGCTTGATATTGGGGGGGACACATTTGCCAATATAAACCCAAGCCCACCCTATAGTTTCCTAGAACAACATTTGTGGAAATTACTTTTAATTAAAAGTAAATTATTATTATAAGGTGATTTTACAACCTAAACATGTAACTCCACGTTACAGTTACTGTTGTTAAAAAAAATTATGCTTTATAAACGTCAGGACATGTGGTCTTACTGTGAACTACAAATGAACAGAAGTCACTTTACAGCAGTGTTTCTCAACCCTGTTCTTACATATTCTACTGAATATTAACACTGTTCTGCATATTCTACAGCTTCCTCTGCTTTAAAGGCATTTAATAAAGTAAGTGGTGGTATGATGTGTCTAATAAACTGCTGGATCTACATGATTAATTTAGGCTCTATAGGGGGCTAAAGAATTTTAACAGGTAAACTCAGTAAATGACTGTTTATTAGCTGATCAGCTGGATCAGGCGGATAACACTATTTTAGGGCAGAGATCAGGGTTAAGAAACTGCTTTAAACTACAAACATAAAGTATTGTACTACATTCTGACTATCCACTATATCCATCTTCTAGCTAACTAGTTATCTAAATGAATGCTCTTTCATTATAGCTCACAGTAAGTCCTGTAATCCTAAATTAATAAACACAGTTTGAAAATGAAATAGTAATTAGCTTATCAGGTACAGGGAAAGTTGAACATTACATATATATTTTTTTTCTTTAACCTTGACTCCCAATCTAGCTAATCCAAAACTAAACTAACTGACTAACACAGCTGCAGTTCATTAATCACAGTGGGTTTAATCTGTGTGCTGATTCAGAGACGTGTATTTTTAACCAGCTAACAGAAACATATCATCACAGTTTACGTGGTTAGCCTACCGTTATTTTTCTTTTAGAAAAATCTCCGTATATCCAGATCTGTTTTAAAATCAGCTGAAGCTGCTGCGTCCCGATCCCGCTGCTAAATCTCACAGCGAGGGGGCGGGGCTTCCCCCACCAGCAAAGTACCTATCCTCTGCGCGCCGCAAAACCAGCAAGCTGATTGGCTGTTTCTACTGAGCGGCGGGACTTAATACCTGAACTGGCTCCGTGATTGGTCCGCTCCTGTCTCCTCATTAATAGTACAGCTGAGCTTAGCGAAACAATATCATTTTTGGGGGGGACAAATCCACCTGTTTCTAATATGTCCCACCCATCCCCCCGGTTCCTACGCCAATGGCTGCCTTACCAACAATTGCCCCTCAACCCAACCCCAACCTTGACAACGAACCACCCCTCCCCTCAAAACACACAACATGTTGCACCGCTGCACAACCCCAGAAATGGTGAGTCACAAGCACCATCATGCACCAACCAACAGCCACCGTCAACAAAATGCTGCACAAAGACAGACTGTATAGTAGTGTGGAGTCAAATGTGGTTTTTTGTGTGTGTTTAAGCTCTCAACCCCAACACCCCCAAACCCCTTGTGTGTAAACAATTCTGTCTCTCCAAGATGCTTTGGACACCCAAAACTCTTCCCAACTCTGAACACCAGTAACTGTCAGGATGTATTTAACTATCAGGTGTAAATACATGTGGCTAAAATTAATATACAATCCAGATTCATGAAATGACCAGGTGTAAAGGTGGTCTTTGTTAAAGATTAGACCAGAGAGTCTACAAAATGTTGTAAAAAAATGATTTTCTGCCTGTAGTATAGTTGGTTTCACACACACTGTGTGATATAAGCAATGCAGCAGCATGACTGCTACAGCTCACAAACACTGATCGTTCACTCATAAAGCGTTATGTGCTACAGAGCAGTACAGTGTGCTTCTTATCAGAAACCTTCACTGTTTACACAGAAGTTCCAGCCAATCTTTTTCCAAACAGATAAAGTTACATCAGTCACTGCAGAAGAACACTGTTTACCTTCAGGTTTCTGCTTTATGATTGGGTAAACACAAGTAAAAGAGCCTGTATTTGCCAGCAAAACGATTGGTGTAGTAGTAATAGGGTAGGATTCTAAACACTACATTCGCCTATGTACCTACATAACGTCACATGATTCAAATGTTTAGAAATAATTTAAAAATGTGTTTTAAAATACGAACTAGTATTCTGCTGCCAAAGATCATATAATTATTTTTAACGTTTTTGTATTACTGTAATGTATAATGTTTCATGTTAATTGTTTTTGGTACTTTTTTTTTTTCCCCCCTCACTATGTTCCGCTGTCTGACACATTCGGCACTTGGAGAAAAAAATAGACAAAACACCCATCATCTAGATTCTGCGCCGGTTCTGTAAGGCTCTGCTGCTCTGCCCACGCAGGCTGTGTGAATGTATAACCTGTTAAAACAGGCGCCAAAATGGAAAGCAAGATGTTCCAGGTCACTCATGCTGTGCAGAAGCTGCGTGTGTGAAACTGCTCTAAAAATGGACAATGGTTTTGGTTCGTGCAGCGGGACAGTGAACTAAAGCTTTGCTCAAAAATGTGTACAATAAGGGTTCAGTGTTCACAAAATGAAGCATTTGTAGCAGTTCTAAAAAAAAAACTCTAGTGTGGACATATATATATATGTATATGGATGAGCAGGGAGGAGCATAGGGATAAATACACTTTTGGCTGTGTCAATATACTTCTATATTAAATAAACATCTAATGAAATTATTAACAATAAATATATTACACATCTGCTAAATATATTAACATATGAAATGTATTTAACCAAACACAGCATGAAATTTCAAGAAATTTAAAAAGACATTAGAAATATTTCCAGAGTTGCATTTCCTCTTTAGGCCCACCAATGGCTATGCAGCTGAGACAAAAAAATTAGTCAAGTCAGGAGACTTTTATTTGTCATTACATCTGAGTACAGGTGCACAGTGTAATGAAATTACATTCCTCCGGAACCATGATGCAACATGGAACAACAATACAATAGACAACATAAAGTACAAGAGTGACGACAGTGCATAATAAAACTATAACACTAAATAACTATAAATACAATAAATACAAAAGACGAGACAATTTAAAAGACAGGACAGTGCAGTACCGATATAATAATTTGTATAGTGAGGATAAGGTGCAGAGATGTGTAACATACTGTAACATATAGAACATATATAATCACCGCAGTTACTGAGGTAGAGAGTTTATAGTTTTTGAGAGTATCAGCAAATATTGCTGATGGGAATAAAGACATTCCAGTCTTCGTGTGCTGAGTGGGTGTCTGTGTGTGTGGGTGAAGTTCAGTCTTTGAGTGTGTAAAGGGTGTGGGGGGGTTTCAGTTCAGCTTTGTGTAAGTGTGTTGGGTGTGTGGTGAGTGGGGGGGGGGGGGTCAGCTCGGTCTCTGTGTGTTGAGAAGTCTGACTGCCTGGTGGAAGAAGCTGTTGCAGAGTCTGGTAGTACAGGCTCGGATGCTCCTGTATCTTCTGCCGGACGGCATCAGAGCAAAGAGTCCGTGTGAGGGATGGGTGGGGTCGTCCACAATGCTGGTGGCTTTGCGGATGCAGCGTGTGGTGTAGATCTCGGTGATGGAGGGAAGAGAGACTCTGAGAGATGATCTTCTCAGCTGTTCTCACTATCCGCTGTAGGGTTTTGCAGTCTGAGGTGTTGCAGTTCCCAAACCAGATGGTGATGCAGGAGCTCAGGATGCTTTCTACTGTCTCTCTGTAGAACATGGTGAGGATGGGGGGTGGGAGATGTGCTTTCCTCAGTCTCCGCAGGAAGTAGAGGCGCTGCTGGGCTTTCTTTGTTATGAAGCTGGTGTTGAGGGACCAGGTGAGGTTCTCTGCAATGTGAACACAGAGGAACTTGGTGTTTTTCACCATTTCCACAGCAGAGCCGTTGATGTTCAGCGGGTGGTGGACAAATGGAACAACCATCTCTTTGGTTTTATCCACCTTTAGAGATAGGTTGTTGGTTCTGCACCAGTCCGTCAGCCACTGCAACTCCTCTCTGTATGCTGACTCGTCGTTCTTGCTGATGAGGCCAACTACAGTTGTGTCATCAGCGAACTTGATGATGTGGTTTGAGCTGTACTTTGCAGTACAGTCATGAGTCAGCAGAGTGAACAGCTACATAAATAAATTAGCATTTATATTCTAATATTTATATGCTTTTCTGTCAGTGTAATTTTTTTCCCTTAAAAGATATAAAATCTTTTTCTTTTTCTAAAAACAAATTCTCACATAAATTTGAACACTATTTTAAGTAAGTTAAAAAGGGAGGGATGCGTATCACCCTGTATTTCTCTAAAACAGCTGACTGAGAAAAAAACAGACAACACAACCACAGCTTTATTTATATCATAATATCCTGATCAGCTGCCACACAGATAAACTAAATAGGCAAAATAGGAAAGTATTGGGTTGGGTGGTATAAACTTGTATTGTGTCAAAACATTGCCACAGTATGCTTCACAAGTCATGTGTGTTTATGTAGCTACAATACCATCAATTTCTGGGTTATCTGGGTAATGAGCGTTCTGCCAAGCTAGCCTCTAATACAGAAACACAGAGCATCAGACAGCTCAGTACAGCTGTTTTTCACTTACCTGAGTACTGATGATATAAACTCATGTTTATACTCTCTTCACGCACCATGTGGCCTCAGTTGCTCGATCCTGCCGCTTTGCGCTTTACAACATCGGAAAAATTTGACCGTTTCTGATGCAACAGGCCACCCAACTCCTGGTACAAGCTGTGGTAATCTCACGCCTCGACTACTGCAATGCCGTACTAACTGGCCTCCCGGCCTGTGTAGTAAAACCACTCCAGATGATCCAGAATGCATGCCGCTGCGCTCCTCCAATGAACGTCGCCTCGCTTTGCCAAACACTCACACAAAGCAATCCAGACTGTTCTCATACAGAGTTCCCCAATGGTGGAACAAACTAGATTCCACTACCAGATCAGGAGACTCTCTCACATCTTTAATAAACTCCTGAAGACAGAGCTCTACAAAGAGCACTTACTCTCCTAACACCTCTAAAAAATTAACTAATTCTAACCTCATCTCCTTCTTCCTCTTCTCTACTCCTCTATCCCATTATTTCCCTCTGACCTCCTTAAGGCCCTATCTATAGATGCTTTATTTTTAACTTCTATTATTTTTGTACTTAACCTCTTCTATTATTTGCACTTCAATATTGTAAGTCGCTTTGGACAAAAGCGTCTGCCAAATGTAATGTAATGTAAAAAAAAAAAAATGTCTGAGAGACCACTAAACCACCGTCTGTGTGACCGTGTTCCAGCTAAATGAAGCTCAAATCACATGGTTTAGTGGATTTGTTTTAGTGTTTGAGTGTTTTAGTGTTTGATTTGAACAGAGCACACCGTGCAACCAGACAGTCGTAAAACTTTTCCTATGTTCCTCCCGACCTGTTTTCAGAGAGCCACGTCAAAATTAGTGATCACCCTAATCTTAAATACACATAAATGAATGAGCTATTTTGACCTGAATAATACACAGAGCAGACATTTGACATATCAAACATGTCACAGTTATGAAATACTGTCCTTGTTTGAAGACACAGTTAAAATGTTTTAATACAGTATCAATGTCATTAAAATCAATATCAATGCCCAACCGGGACACCTACTCTTTCAGTACTTCTTCTAGGGTCTAAGGGTCTATGAACTAAGGCTATATATATATATATTATAGTGTTAAACACGCACACACACACACACACACACATATATATATATATATATATATGTGTGCGTGTTTAACACTATAATGTGTAGTTTATCAGCTGATCAGCTGGATCTGGTGGAAAACATACAATTTTAGGGCAGAAACCAGGGTTAAGAAACTCATTTAAACTAAGTATAGTACTAAATTCTGGCTTCTAGCTAACTGGTTAGCTAAATTAATGTTTGTTAATTATAGCTTACAATAATCCTGCAATCCTACATTAATAAAAAAAACAATTTAAATAATATAGTTATTGGCTGATCAGGTACATCAGGGCAAGTTAAACATATATAGTTTTTTTTCCTCAAACCTTGACTATCTATCTAAGCTAGCTAATTCTAAAGTCTGGCTAACTGACTGTCACAGGCTGTAATTTATTAATCACACAGTTGGTTTGATCTGTGTGTTTTGATTGGGAGACAAGTCTTTTTAACCAGCTATCAGAAACATTCTCATCACAGTTTACATGGTTAGTTCAGTTAGCTTTCTCTTTTTCGCCGTATATCCAGATTAGTTGAAACATCAGTGCTGCAACCAACTGCAAGAACTCCACGCTCCACAAAACCAGCAAGCTGATTGGCTGTTTCTCCTAAAAGGCAAAACTTTATCCTAGAACCGGCTGTGTGATTGGTGTTAAGAGATTTTCCATTCACAAACGGCCAGTGGTCTGTCTCCTCACTAATAATACAGCTGAACTAAGCAAAATGATTCAGGGCTGCTAGAAAATTATTCGGGGCTAAAGCCCCGGAAGCCCAGGCCAGGCGACGCCCCTGTTGTTAGTGAAGTAAGGATGTTGGATGCTCACAACCCCAACTCATCCCAAAATCCCAAAATATATGATATATATATGATATAAAACTGCCTGGCATTAAGAATTGTGCCAACGGGTTCATTTTCCTCTCCTTTAGAAATTCCTATTCTTTTAAAAAATACTGATTATTATACACGTTATATACAATCATTTGCATATTTTTTTCAGCAATTGGTGCAACGTAAAGTAGCTGAATGGTTTAATTAGAAAGGGTGTCCATAAACATTTAGACAGTGTTTTTCTGCTTACTCACCTGTGAAGTATTTCCAGAAAGAAACACAGAAAGGAAGACAGACAGATAGATACTTTGTTGATCCCAGAGGGAAATTCTGGAAATAAATGGAATTGATTCAGATTGAATGGAAAAAAAAAACACAATTTAACTGTGGAACCTCCAGACCTGGGGCCTCATGTACTAAAGGTGCGTACGCACAAAAACATAGCGTACACCATATTTCATGCTCACGGTCAGATGTACTAAATTTGACCTGAACGTGAGAAAGTGCGTTCCCCCACGGCACTTTCGTTTTAGGCGTACGCCTTTTTTTTTGTATGTAAGTATTGTGTTTTTGTCATTTGGCGACACTTAGAGGCGATGCTTTGAAATTACAACTATTAAGATATCCTTTCTGCACACATTGTAGTAAGCCATTATTAGTTAAAATAAAGTAAATTAATCAGACAATTTCATTGGCTTACAGAAATAATCTTTCAATGTGTTTCCACGTCTAGATCATAGAAACATGCATACAAGTTTGCGCTGGAGTTGTTGGAGATGGCAGCGTTGGCATTATTGGAAAATATTGGTAATGGCCAAATTCAGTGAGAGCGCATTTTTTGTGACCGTTATGTTTTTTTGGCTCATGGTGATGACTGGCTTATAAGCCGTTTTAGATTTCCAAGAGCAAAAGAGGATAAGAAAACAAGCTGAGTGCGTGACGTGTGGCTTCTTGGTAAGCAACTCATTTAAAGCATTTAAATAAAAGCATTTATTATCCATCTTAGAATAATTAATTTAAACATGGGTAATTATTAGTTATTACGCTACGCGTATATAATATTAATAGTTATTATTATTATTATTATTATTATATCATTATACTCTGCGTAATTGAGGGAGGAGTCGTGGGAAGTGTGATGTTTTCGTGCACTTGTGCTTGATTTCAAGTTGATTGTGATGTACTAAGAGAAAGTACTTGAAATTCTGCCTACGCACGGTTTGATAAATCCGGATTTTTTTGTGCGTACGGAACTTTTCAGGTCTGAGTATACAGAACATTTTAGTAGGGAGTCCACGCAAGTCTTAATACATGGTGTCTACAATTTAACAGCATACTATGGCTGCTTAGAAAATCTTGTACTGTATTTTCAGTCTAAAATTAAACTGATAAACTTCTCATTTTTCTGACTTTTCATTCTTCTCACTAGTTTTTTTTTATTATTCACGTTTCCCAGGGGTAGCAGTACTCAGCAGGGCACTACAACTAACGAAAGCAAGCAAAGCACTCCCAAAAAACTGACTTACACTCTAACTCAGTACATACACCATAGGGTAAATCACACACACTATCAGTATGTTTGTATAACGCCTTGGTTGAGCTGCGTACGTATGGAGTTTCTGATCTACGCTGTGAATGCGTAGCAGTGTTAAATAATAGATCTGTGAGTCAGCGGCATCATTTAACGTGCAGATCACGCACGCATGTCCCCCAGTCACTGAAAAAACTGAAGAAAGTAGACATAATGTTTGCAGAGGCGGCTGATTAAAGGGGAGAATGGGGTGTGACACACTCATTTGGGTGTGTGTGTGTGTGTGATAGTCTGTGGGCTCAGGTGGAGGAGAGGAGCTGGAATGGAGGTGAATAAGTGTCTGAATGCAGCCTGCCTGCATTTACAGATCCAGCCTGCTCCCATTAACCTCCAATACGGGGGAGATGGGATGGGATGGGATGGGATGGGATGGGATGGGGAGGGGGGGGTTTGAGCACTCATCCTGTGCGCTTCTTTTACCTCCTGCTGTGGAAACAACAAGCTTGGGAATGGGTTTAATGTGAGCTTTTCTTTAATATATTGCTGGCATTCAAAACAGTGTTTATGCAATGTGTTACTTGTGTTTTTTTTATAATGTTTTTTTTTTATATATATATTTGCATCTTAATGGGTTTACGACCATTTATTATACACTTTTCTTTATCTGCAAACACGTCTCTGCACACGCTCTTTTATTTGGCACATGAATGGCTTATATTGTCTGAATGGTAATTAAGATGTCTGACTGTGATTGTGTGTGAGTGTGTGTGTGAGTGTGTGTGTGTGTTTAGGGAGGTGCTGGTGAAAGCCTGCGGTTTACTGTAGCACTTAACTGTCTGTCAGGGTGTCGGGGGCAATAGATGATGCTGTCCACAGTGGCTGTCCTGTCTGCTAACTGAGCACAGCATGACTACCAGGGGCCACGACCAAATCACACAACACAAATCATAACTCATCCGGACTTCTGCCGCCGCCAAAAGAAAAAATCCACTCATGAAAATTCATGTTTTCTACCTGCCACCATGATGTATGCACGAGTGTATATAATTTCTAAGCCTGTTGTAGGGGTGGGGGTGGGGGGGGGGGGGGGGGGGGGCAGAGGAGTTGCAGACAGGAATTAAGGAACTTAATCAACAGGAATAGAACTTGGTGGGTAGTCAAACTGTCATAAAGTGTCTCTGAATGGTCTCTGAAGTGTTGCATGTCCAGAAGCCTGGTTTAATGGTGCAGGGTGCAATATTCTACAATGCCAGATCATCTTTGGTCCTTATTACAGATATTTACCAACATTTACATTAATAAGGTCCCGCAAAGCAAAGTATAGGTCTCTGCAGACCGAAGTTGTGGGCGTGTCGAAAGGTATGGGCGTGTCGAAAGGTATGGCTGTGTCGAAAGGTATGGGCGTGTCAAAAGTTGTGGGCGTGTCGAAAAGTGGGTGTGTCGAAAGGTGTGGGTGTGTCGAAAGGTGTGGGTGTGTCGAAATGTGGTGTACGCAATAGAGCGGGCGTGTCAAAACTTTACTCCCGAATAGGATTAATAAACCTATTTTATTCACAACTCTACCAATTTTTGCCTGATTTACACACGGTTTGTATTGTTACAAACAGCAGAGATGTAGTAATGGTACAGGACGCTGTCACACATTACAAATACATGATGAAAAACTTTATATTATGTTCTTTAACAAAGACAGACATATGGTTGGCATAGTAATAAGTGTATAAATTAATTAATTTTATATTTTATGTACATAGACATGCACACACACACACACACACACACACACACATATATATATATATATATATATATATATATATATATATATATATATTAATTTATGCACTTATTAATATGCTATACCATATGTCTGTCTTTGTAAAAGAGAATAATATAAAGTATTTCAGCATGTATTTGTAATGTGTCACAGCATCCTGTGTCATAACTACATCTCTGCTGTTTGTAACAAATCAAACCGTGTGTAAATCAGGCAAAAATTGGTAGAGTTGTGAATAAAATAGGTTTATTAAACTCCTTCATCAGTGTAAATAAATCCACTGGGGGCGCATGGTTGCCGACTCCAAAATGGCGGCCACGCTGAAATGCCAGCTTCAATAGACCAATAGACGACCACCTTTCGACACGCCCACATCTTTCGACACGCCCACACCTTTTGGCAAGCCCAATACTCTGAGCTGCAGAGACCCACGTCTCCGCAAATCTGCAAATCCTACCTTAAATAAACAGAGGTAAACACGAGGTAATCGCATGGCCTCCGCATGGTTGGACACGTGCAAAGCTGTGCACCTCAGTTGTGCACAGTTTCCCGCAGATATTTCCAGTTACAGCCGGAATCACGCTTTTAATCCTAGAAAAAAGCTGTTATTTACCTTTTAAAAGGCCATTTAAATGCTTGATTATTGTTGTTTTGCTGTTTTTCTCAGGTTTTGAGTGCTCGGCTGACTCTAAAGCACTGACTCAGCTCTCGGTCGGTCTGGATCTCTGTCGTGAGAGCACGTGGGTGGGGGTGAGGCTGGTGCTGTCACGGGTCCTACATAGTTTTTATCTAAATTATCTACTAAAAATATGCTTTTTAGCAAAAAGGAAAGTTAAAAACAGTTGATATAATATGACAGTCACAAGAAACTTAACAAAGAGTTCTTAGTAAACTGGGAAAATCTGCTTTTAGCTACAGTGCACTGGCGAGCTGGCATTCACTACAGGAAACTCTTATACTCAGCTCACTGGTGTCACTAAATCATTTTAAACTTTTTTATATTTTAATATATTGAAAATAACCACCTTCAGGCAGCCTGTACCTGTTTTACTTATTTATTCTTAACTTTTATTTTTTTATTTTAGTTTTTTCTTAGTTCTTTATTTCATTTTTATTTCTTTCCTTATTTTATTTTTTTAAATTATTTTTTTAAGTTCATTTATTTATTTGTATTTTTTATTGTATTATGTTTTAGCTTAATTTGATCCTTTTTGTATTGATCTTATCTTCTTTTGATCTTAATTTCTTATCAATTAAACCAAGTTTTACCTGAGATTTTTTAGGAAATTGGCAGATATCTGCACGCACACGGCTGATATTTAATGAATGCCTTTAGGCTCCGCTCTTGGCTTATAATTATAATTTTAATTCAGAAAGAATTTTGATTTTAATAAGAGATTTTAAAATATTCAAACCACGAGGAGTAGTACTGTTTATTACAAAGGGAACTTCAAACTTCCTAGGGAAAAGTGAGTATTGTGATGATTGAAACGTACCTAGCGTTCTGTGAAAAGAATCAGAGCAGGTGTGGTAGAAGGGGAGGAGACAGAGCGGTGGAGACAGGTGGGTGTAAAATTTCATCCTGAAAGCTGAAGTGATAAAGGAGAATTTATAGGCCATAGAATGAAGAGGGGGAGGAGGAGGAGTATCGGTCATTGTTCTTCTAAATATATGGTTGCTTCATAACTCAATTTAATGGCTTGGTTTCGGTGGTGAACAGCTATTGGCGTTTTTTGCTCATTATGTTTGTTACACAAGTGAACTGAAGTCAATTTCTTAGCACAGGGACAAGAAAACCTAGGCTTATAGGTTTAGGTGAGATTACTGAACACTGGGACCATACCATGTTTTAACCTGACTAATCACACACTTCTTCATGTTTGCTGTTCACCTGGCTTGCCTAAAGGACTTTGGGATTGTCCTCAAATGCTCAGTGAAGGCTTAGAATTCTGTCCATGTGTCAGTGGAACAGGTAAGGTCTAGGAAAAACACCTTTGGGATCCCATCAATGCAGTAACTCTTCACATACGACCTTGTGAATCATATTTTTAAAGGGGATGATACAGACATTGAACAGGCAATTCACTTGGGCTGGTAAACAATGGGCAAATATCTACCCATTGAAAGGAGGCTCGATGGACCAGCAACTGGAAAAATTCCATAACAATTTGTAGCTGTAATGGGACTAACACTTCTGCAAATCTATATGATGGCTTGGCTATATCAGGCCAAATGCTGAAATACTAAATTTGTTTGGTAAGCTGACCCTTGACCGACATACACAGATGAATCCAATTATGAGAAAGGGTTAATGTGGCCAATTGCAAGTTTTTCTCCTCTTTACATCTTCTCTGAAGAGTGGCAAAAAGGGAGCCTCAAAACACAACTCTCAAATGACCTGAAAACAAAGATTGTTCAACATCATGGTTTAGAGGAAGGATACAAAAAGCTATCTCTGAGATTTCAGCTGTCAGTTTCTACTGTGAGGACCACAGACACAGTTCTAGTTCTAATTAAGGCCTGATTTAGCAGGCCAAGAAAAATCTCAGGTAATCAGAGAAGAAGGATGGTGAGAACAGTTATAATCAACCCACAGATCAGCTCCAAAGACCTACAACATCATCTTGCTGCAGATGGAGTCACTGTGCATCGTTTAACTATTCAGTGCACTTTGCTCAAGGAGAGGCCGTATAAGAGAGTAATTAATGCAGAAGAAGTCTTTTCTGAGCACACGCCACAAACAGAGTCGCTTGAGGTATGCTAAAGCACATTTAGACAATCCAGCTTCATTTTGGAATAAGTTGCTGTGGACTGATGAATCTAAAATTGAGTTATTTGGAGGGCGGTATGCATGAAGGAAAAAGAACACAACATTCCAAAGACAAACTGCTCCCCACAGTAAAATTTGGTGGTGGTTTGTTTCATCATGCTGTGGGGCTGTGTGATCAGTGCAGGTACTGGGAATCTTGTTAAAGTTGAGGGTCACATGAATTTCAGTCAATATCAGCAGATTCTTGAAAACAATTTGGGGGACTCTGTAAGGATCAGCATTCTAGTGTAATTCAATTCAATTTATTGAATTATAATTGTCATCGACAATTATAAACCTGTCAAAAATCTACAGACGAGTTAGGAAAAAAGCCATTTTCAAACAATTAGCAATGATGAATAAACAATGCATTTTTACTTGTATTAACAAATGTCTTTAACATTTTACACATTACAAAGGCCCTACCAGCAAATAACATTCAAGTTTCATTTTATTTGGTGCATTACAGGCCTGTCAAATGCCTGCTGATACATGATTGGCTGAGAATTTAGCATTGGCCCCACCCCCTTATTATATATGCTGATCACTCTAGACCGCATACCTCTGATTCATATCCTGAACCAGTATATCATGTTCCGTTCAAATCGGCATCAGAATTCAAAAGATAAAGATGTTTACACATTGTTGAGTATTTTTATACCAAACTTCTGAGGATTGGTCAAAAATGTAAGACAAGTTTGTAAAAGTAGGTTTTGCATATTATGCATATTAGCAAAACACCTGAGTGGGAGGAGCTTAACAGTCTAAAATGCAAAGAATGTAGTGAATGCAATGTAGGACTTATGGTTCAAAAGTTAATCTAAACGTAAATTGGTGCGCATTGACCAAACTGTGTGTTCCATTATCCACTGAGATGCACACAAATAACATCCTATCTACCAAGTCTGGTGTCTCTATGCCTCATGGTCTAGTCTGCACTATTATTTTTACAAGAAAAAGAAAAAAGAAAGAACCTGAACAAAAGCAATAGGGTTCTATGCACCCTCTGTTCTTGAACCCTTATAATAAATACTTACTTCCACCTCTGCTGCTAACAGGATCACACTGGTTCATGCTGAAATGCTAAAAGTCTCAGGCACTAAGTGCTATTTCTGTTTCTGTTGTTATGTGAACACCCACAGTTTGAAGATAAAAACACTGCATGCTCATCAATAATGAACAAACCTTAAAACCCACTTGCCCGTGTGAGCATGCACAGCATGGATTCATTCTTTTCAACAGACTTGTAGTGGTTGGAATGATTAATGTTATCTCAAATGTCAGACGTAGTTGTGTAGAAAGGTGTTGTGTCAAAAAATACAGCACAAAGGTACAATCACACATTTTTGTGAAATTAAAAATTGGTTGTACATCAATTTATTCTTGTAGAGATGCATTTGTTTCCAGGCAGAACTAGAACAAGACATTATAAATCAACTGCCTGCAGGTCTCTGCAGATCTTGGCTGTGTTGTATCATTACCAAATACTCTACCCTGACCTGCTCTTACGGGGCAGGCAATACAGCTCACTCTATTGAGCTGTAAGGTCCACAGATATTCGTCTTCAAAATATTCTATTCCCTTCAAAATACACAGACATGCCAACAGTCACGGATAGTAGTATATAAATTTATTATAAAGTTAAATAATCATATTTATTATATTATTATTAAAATAAAATAATCAGAATTAGACTGGCATAAGTACCATATTTTTCACACTACAAGGTGTAACCGGTGGTCTGCGTTGTGTCTTTACTGGATTTTATTCTGATAAACAGAAACAAACAGGCTTTAGCTCTGGCTAGATTGGCACCTCTTTTCTCCTCTCCACTCCTCTCTCTCCATTACACATCATGTACAAAAAGGGCAATATTTGCAGAGATTTACAGGCTTACAAGATAATAAACTTAATAACAGAGTCAAAGATATTTAGCTTAGCATTTAATAGGTTAGACCATGCTCAAACTAGCAAAATTAGCTTAGCCATTTAGCCACTTAGCCTAAGCGCTCTACAAAACTTTTTAACACATATAAAATAAAAACTCCTCATACCCGATAAACAGAAACAAACAGGCTTTAGCTCTGGCTAGACTGGCACCTTTTTTCTCCTCTCCGCTCCTCTCTTAAGTATAAAAGCATATAAAAACAGGGAATAATTAGCTAGTTAGCCTGCATGCTAGCATAGACCATGTGCTGTAGCATTAGCAGTGCACAAACATGCATCTAAAAGTTTTAATACTGATTACTTGCAAGATATTTTAATGTACAATAGTTGTTAATAAACTTGGGGACATATAGAGAGCAATTTGGAGTTTTACAATTATATTAAAATATAGGATTATTTTGGATTTAAATTAAAGCAGTTTCTTACACCTACCTCTCCATTACACATCATGTACAAAAAGGGATGAGGCAGGGTGGAGGGAGGAAGGGAAGGAGCCATTCCAACCTAGCCACTCTATATCAATACAGGCAAAATATAAGGAGAAGAATTTGGGGGAATTCTAACAATAAAATACTTGTATATTTGAACTCTGTTACAAAGGCCACCATATTATAAGGTGCACTATCAATTAACGTCTATTTTCCGGTCTACTTTCATACATAAGGTGCACAGGATTACATTACATTACATTACATTACATTTCATTTGGCAGACGCTTTTGTCCAAAGTGACTTACAATAATGAAGTACAAAGTAATAGGAATTTAGATAAGCCATTTTTAGATAGGGCTTAAAGGAGGTCGAAGGGAAATAAAGGGATAGAGAAGTGAAGGAGGGGAAGAAGGAAATGGGGTTAGAAGTAGTTAGTGTGTTAGAGGTGTTAGGAGAGTAAGTGCTCTTTGAAGAGCTCTGTCTTCAGGAGTCTCTTAAAGATAGCGAGAGATTCTCCTGATCTGGTAGTGGAAGGTAGTTTGTTCCACCATTGGGGAACTCTGTATGAGAACAGTCTGGATTGCTTTGTGTGAGTGTTTGGCAAAGCGAGGCGACGTTCATTGGAGGAGCGCAGCGGCCGGGACGTAGAGTAAGCCTTCAGGAGTGATCAGTGCAGGTAGGAAGGAGCCTGTTCTGTCATCACCTTGTAGGCTATTGTAAGAGTTTTGAATTTGATGCGAGCATCAACTGGTAGCCAGTGGAGCTCAATGAGCAGCGGGGTGACATGTGCCCGTTTTGGTTGGTTGAAGACCAGACGTGCTGCTGCATTCTGGATCATTTGCAGTGGTTTTACTACGCAGGCCGGGAGGCCAGTTAGCAGGGCATTGCAGTAGTCGAGGCGTGAGATGAAGACTGCTTGTACCAGGAGTTGGGTGGCCTGTTGCGTCAGAAACTGTCTAATTTTCCTGATGTTATAAAGTGCGAAGCGGCAGGATCGAGCAACCGAGGCCACATGGTGCGTGAAGGAGAGTTGGTCATCAACCATAACACCCAGGTTCCTAGCAACCTTTGTCGGTGAGAGAGAGAGAGAGAGAGTCGATGCTTATAGAGAAGTTGTGTTGAAAAGATGGTTTTGCTGGTATGACCAGAAGTTCAGTCTTTGAGAGATTTAATTGAAGGGGATGCTTCTTCATCCAAGAGGATATGTCAGAGAGACACGACGATATCCGTGCAGAGATTGAGTTATCTTCAGGTGAGAATGACAGGTATAGCTGGGTGTCATCAGCAAAGCAATGGTAGGAAAAGCCATGTGAGTGGATAACCTGACCAAGAGAGGCAGTGTATATTGAGAAGAGAAGGGGACCCAGTACCGAACCCTGGGGAACCCCAGTGGATAGGGAGTGGGCTGAGGACAGCTGTCCTTGCCACGACACCTTGAACGAGCGCCCAGTGAGGTATGATCTAAACCATGACAGCACATTGTCTGAGATCCCCATGTTTGAAAGTATAGTTAGGAGGAAGTCGTGGTTGATCGTGTCGAAGGCGGCCGAGAGGTCCAGCAGAATGAGCACTGAGGACTGGCCTGCAGCTCTAGCTGTTTTCAATGCTTCAGTCACAGACAACAGAGCCGTCTCGGTAGAGTGCCCTTTTTTGAATCCAGATTGGTTCTGGTCCAGGAGGTCATTCTGGGAGAGGAAGCCAGAGACCTGATTTAAAACTGCTCTCTCGAGTGTTTTAGAGAGAAAGGGTAGTAGTGAGACCGGTCTGTAGTTATCAACCTGGGCGGGGTTGAGAGAAGGCTTTATTATTTATTTATTAAGGCATATTCTGTGACACTAGTTAGAAAAGGGTATCGTCATATTTCCCTTCTAATTCTTAAAAAAAAAACTTTTCTTTCAAAGTCAAACGAGGACTGGATGTTAATCAACACAGGTAAGTAAAGTTCTTCCGTTTATTTACAGTAAGCTTAGATTTCCACTAAGGCTGGGTGCACCAGCATTAGCATTAGCGGCTAAATGCTGCATGATAGCGCTACACTGAAGAACCCTGAGTGTTCTGGTAAGCCAGGGCGAAATTAGCTAGCGGTTTGTCCCACGTAGCTTGTTTTACCACGTGAACATAAACGTGCAGTGCTAGCAGGGTTAGCAGAAGGCTTCTAGACGATAATACTCAACTTTGAACAGCAAAAGAGTTAGCCCTAAAGCCTTAGCGGCTAATGCTAATACTGCTCTAGCCTCAGTGCTGGAGAACTAAACTGAAACTGCTGTATAACGCTGCACTTCAGCAGAGTGGCTTCACTTCTCCTTACAACCTGACTGGTAAAACCCGTACATAAGGCGTACTGACGATTTTTGGGAAAGTTTGATCCTTTTTCACTGTATTATAATAATCTCTTTAATTTTTTTGCTTGTAAAAGTAGAAATTTGTTACACTCAGAGTTACTGAGTTTCACTGAGAGTTTTAATGAAGAAAATATACGCTAGTTTAGCATATTCCATGGTCCGAACATCAGCTGTGTGTGTGCGAGTGTGTGTGTGAGAGACAGAGAGTGTGACAGATCAAGTTTTTAACAGAGAAATGCTGGCATTTTGTCATTTTGAAAAGGGGACAGTAATAATAGTAAATATTGTAGTGTGGTTTATTTCTGGCAGATTAGGTCCTTTTTACTGTATTATAATATCTCAGGGTAAAGAGAAAGAGTGTGGGGGGGGGGGGGCTACAATGAGTGAGCGAAAGAGAGCAAGTGAGAGGGAGAAAGAGAGACAGAATGAGTGAGAGAGACAGAGCAAATTGTCACTGTCCAAGAAAAACAATTATCTCCAAAACAGCAACTTTACAGGAGAGAGAAAAAACTTTATAAACTTTCAATGAAAGTCAATGTAAAAAAGAGTTTATTTCAGGTCATTTTGAAGAGTTTTTATTGGTCTGTTAATCAAGAAAGTTTGGCACAGTGTAAGGGACAGTTTGTCTGTTTATATTATGTAGTAAACTTAAAATCGACAAAAATGGAGATAAGTGTTTTTCATAGGACAGCGACAAAATGTAAGAGAGAGAAAGAGAGAGCAAGAGAGACATCGTAACTGAGAGACAGACAGACTGAGCACCTGAGAGATTTCAGCACAGCGGCAGTGTGTGGACAATTTAAATGATCCGCGTTTGTGTGCACACTGTCCACGTCTGTGTGCTTCTGAGCAGCAACAAAAAGAGGTACAGAATTATTTTCAGACCTTTCGGTACACGATAGTAACAAGACGTTTCAGTCGATGCCTTTATATCCTAAACCAGTATATTACGTTCAGGATATAAAGGCCTCAGTCGTTGTACCCCACACAGCTTAGACATTTAAAAAACACAGAAGCATCTTCCCTGAAAGAGCCTAAATACCACATGTTCACCACTACAGGCCCTTTCTTTGTAGACTCCTCTTTCCCTACAGCAAACCCCAGGGCATCACTGGCATCAGCAGCTGTTCACCTGGGTCACAGTGCCAACGCAACTGGAGTTCTCCCTGCAAACGCACACCTTATAATCAAACACCAGTTACTGCCCTAGAAGTAGAGAGTGTATAATAGCACCTCTGTCTAGTCTTGCAGGATGATCTTTTTTTTTCTTGTAAAATCCTTCATACTGGGTTTTTTGTTCAGGACTAATAGGTTTCAGAACACTGAATCAGAATTCCCTCATATTCGAGCAAGTCTGGAGCTGCCGAACACACTCAAACAGTGGCTGTAGAAGTGCTGATGACAGGGGAAATCACACGGAAAAGCTGCTAAGATTAGACCCTGTGTGATGAAGCAACTGTATAATTTTCACCCCAGGAGTGAAGGAAAAGCTTGCGTCAGAGAACAGCAAGGATACACTTCACTTATTTGATTTGGTCTATGGGTATTAGGCTTGGGCAATAATGTAAATTCACTGTTGTATTTGTTCATTAGAATTATCGCAGCAAACAATGTTGTAATGAGGCCATATTTACTATTTAATGATCTGCTGTATGTCTGCAGAACAGCAAGTAAAGAACAGCAAGGACATCAGTAAATCTTAATACAGAAAAATAAAGTAAACATTATTATTATTATTATTATTATTATTATTATTATAGGACTCTACCCAACTCATAATTTAGTTAGTTGAAGCGGAATTTCCTGGCTAGTGTGACTGTTTTTTCCCCCCACCATATAGATTATCTAGCAACCAGTATGTATGTTTCAGTATTGATCTCCTCTTTGGGAACATATTCTTTTTGAGCATTTAAAAATCAGTAAAATAGGTATACGATAAACAAACTGCATTTTACTCTAATTTAATAAGACACATCATGGCAGTCAGCATATGTATTCATGCTAAAACATAAGCGCTTTCAGAATAATAAAATAAATTTGCATATGTTTCAGTGCTAATGGCCACCAGATTAAGAAAATCAAATGCAACAGAATCACAGAAACAGGGCTGAAATATTTATGAGCATTCAAAAATCACTAAAAGAGACGGAATATGATAAGTGACCAGAAATACAGCCTGACTACAGCACACATATATTTATGTATAAAATAAGCTCTAATATTGTTTTTCATTTTTTATTTAACTGTCAAATCAAAGTGTAAATTAAGAAACAATTGTGATGGTACTTTAGTACAAGAAATCTAAATAAAACAAAATTAACTAATTAAATAAGTCAATATTCAATATTTATTTGTATATGAATAAAAATGGTATGGCTGAAGTCGGCGACTGAAGAGCTGCATGATATGGCCTAAAAAATATTTGATTTTTTCACCAAAAAAATCTGATTTTAATCTATTTTTTCCCTAATAAAAAATCTAACTACAAATGACAAAGAAATGGTTAAAAACTAAAAACGTGACACCAGAAACAATAGCTGTAATTCTCTTTGCATAAAGATACATCTTTGCTGTTTACAAATACAAATATCTAGGAATTAGGTTCGGAAGTATTGGAACTATAATAAAACGAATGTTTATGTTCTGTCTTTTTTACCATTCGGTCTAAAGTGTAAGCCTGCACTGGCCTGTATAATCAACTCACCCGTTTGAAGTTGTTTGCTGTGATGGATGTTGGATGAAATAATAAGTAAAAAAAAAATTTAGTTTGAAGTTTAGAAGAAACTTTTTTGTCATTTCTTACCTGAAAATAAAGTCTGTGCTGCCCTTAGCTTCCCACCGCTAAACACTCGTGGATGAAGCACATAGCTCAGCCATATTTCATTTGGAAAAACAGATAATGGAATTTTTAAAGAATAGCATCTAGCATCTGTTTTTGCAAGATAACTCTTTATTTTTCCTTTTATTTATATTTTTTGTTTTTCCGTCTCAAAGAATCTTTAAAGAACCTCTTGGTTCAAGAGCTGAGGGTTCAAGCTCAGGTTTTTCTTGTATGTTCCTCCATAAAAAACAATTGCGTAGACTAGTACTGATCAGTCTGTACAAACCATAGACTGTATATAAAGATGGACGCCGTGTCGCCGTTCCCATTCATTCAATGAAAATGAAGCCAAAATCTTCCTCCATTTTGGCGATTCAGAGACCAGAGTCTGCGCAGAAGAGACCAGAGGAGGGAGAAAGGCTGTGGAGAGACCGCCCACTCATTTAAATAACCCCGCCCCTGAGGGCTGCCTCGCGGTCACAGGCTGCAGAGCGGGGAGGAGCGGAGCTGACGGTCTGTTATTGGTCCCGCCCATAAGCAGCCCTTTTACCATAACCACACCTTTTTTGAATAGAGCCGAATAACGTTTTAAAAACCGAATTCTGTGGGGATAAAAAAAATTGACAATATAAGCAGAGGTTACACTAGCTGTTACATTTAAATAATGGAGGTAGAATTACAGTATATTAGAAAAAAACGTGATTGAAAGTTTTCTGTTTTGCCATTGAAACTTATGGGGATGGGTGGGGTTACACAGCTTTCTGCAGCCGAACAGCAGGGGGCGCCCGACCTGTGGTGGCTTCACTTTTAAGAGACGATGCTCTGTCCAGCTATACACAGTCTATGGTACAAACACATCTAAAGTAAAATGGCTTCTAAAAGAGAGGATAGTCCCTCTTCAACAGAAACCTATCCAAAAGTATTGTCCAGAGCTCCATCATTCCAGAGAACACAGTTCCCAGACCTGCCAACCTTGAAAAAAATGTATAAGTACAAATCCCCCAACCACGCATTGATGAACGATATACAAATTAACATAATTTTCTAATCATGAAAATTATGTTGACTTATGGCCCCAGCCCTACTTCACACAAACACACACACACTTGCTCATCAATGAGCACATACACACACACACACACACACACACACAGGACGTGTAGAATGATCTGTTTGACAATGTTATAAAAATTGTTTTTTCTTCAAAATTCAACATTTGAAATATAAAAAAGTGCAGCTTGTGTACAACTCAGTGTGTACAGTAAACAGCACAAAATAAATGTAAATATGAGCAACACAATATGATCAAAAGTACTGGGACATCAAACCTTGTTTCTAACAAAAATGAAGGGTATTTAAAATGAGTTTTTGTTGGAGTAACTGTCTCTACTCTTCATGAAAGACTTATTACTAGATTTTATATCTGTGATGATTTGAATGCGTTCTCCAGAGGATCCTATTCTTTAGGCAGAACTTGCCTATAGGAACGAGCAGTGTGTGTGCATCTGAAGCCATTATTAGCTATTATTATTTAAAATTCTAATTTTACCAAATAGATATAAGCCTGGTTTTGAATGAACTTTGAAAAATGCCCACTGGCATTGTAGCAATGGTAGTCCTATTATAATGTTTACTCAGAGAAACCAATTCAGAAATGTCATTAGACCTTGCACCTAAACAAATCACAACCCAAATCTGGTCTAATTTAGTGGTTTGACTTAATCTAACATTTTGACAAAAAAAATCTTTGTCCCAGATAGCATAAAGAACTGGTCAAAGCTTGAAAAATGGAGACATCGGCTAATACTTGGCATCGGCCATGTTAAATTGGACTGATTGTAGTTGGGACTGGGCGATATTGTCAAAAAAAAAATCTTGATATTCTACAAAATATATTAACGATTATCAATTATGATGTTTTTGCACAACTTTTTATTTGTAAATAGATAGCACCATTTAAAGTGATGCTCAAGCTATTGATTTTTTTTACATTTAATTTCAAATATTTTTAGTGGGGCCAAAAAAGGGACGGGAAGATTTTGGTATTATACTCGCCAAACAGAGTGTTGGCACAAGCATTTTTCGCCATATTAGGCTCTGCAAAGAGGTGTTGGCACCAGCAGCATGATCTGATTTTAGGATTATACTCGGCAACCACAAGCAATGGCAAAAGTAACGAGTCAATTGATGCATTATACTCGGCATCTAAAGGTGTTGATACACTTGCAGGACTCAGCCTGGATGTGAACAGAGCATTTTGGCCAGAATCAGGCCTAGATTGATTTCAGGCTTGGCACAGGATTTTCAGCCCGGAAATGACCCTAATTCTGAAATCTGGGTGTGTGCCTGAAACAGTTAAACAATATAAATCCTTTAAAGAGCTGTTCAAAGGAGACAGTTATGCAAAGAAAATTATGAGACTATTAGATAGACACCACAGCTGCTCTTTTACTGAATCAGCTGTCTGCTGCACTCTCCCAGAAAACAATTGCTGCAATGTTACTTTAAGCAATTAAGTGAGTTTTGCTTAATTTCTTGCCTTTAGCTTGATCAGATGTAACCTCTGCGCATAAATAAATGCTGTCACAACGCTGCACTAATTAGCTGTGTTAGCTCTCTCTCTCAGTTTTCTTGTTCTCTTTCCTTTTCCCTCTCGCTCAGATATTCTGCGGTAAAGTAATTATGAATTAAAATGTGATGTATTTTTAATGCACTCTATGTGCAGTATGTGTTGGCTGATCTTATGGAGAGCTGCTGTGTGTCCCATGCAAAAAAACAAAAATCATTGTCTCAAATCTTGATTAAAGAAGTTCAGAAGCTATTTGTCAGATGTTATGTCTCCAAAAGGGCTGCCTTTTATAGTGAAGAGTAACTGTTTATTTTACCTTGAGTGTATTGACAAATATCTTTCAATTATGATTACTTATCTTAGTATCTATAATTACATAATCATTGTGTGAAACCTTGTATTCTATATGCATAACCAATACTCACATTGTATTTGATCATTTTTATTACTCACAGTGTATTTTACACGCATTTATATAAAAGATTAACCAATAATCACAATATATTCTTTACATATATAGTAAAACATTGTTTGATCAGGCATGTGACTAACACCGGCCTTATTATGACAAATTAACCCACATGATACATAACGCGTTTACTAACACATAGGATCTATTATATGGCGGACTAACCACGCGCTACTAACACATTAACATATAATATATGGAATCCATTGTGTGACGTGTGTAGCTTATGCTTGAAGCATTTCGTTCACTGCATGTTTCTGACTAACGGCCATCAATCATCAGCTAGTGCACTCTGTACGAACTGAATTGATACAAAGGAGACTTCAGGACGAACAGTGCGGCCTTTCTCTCTGTGCGTGCAAAGTTCTTCACCTACCAAAGCGGGAGGACGCGCGCACATAGGGAGGGCGGCACTGTCTGATTACTGAAACAATATCACACTGTCTGACTGGACCCAGTCAATTCCTGAAACAATACCACACTGTCCGGCTGGATACAATCAAGGCCAAACACTAGTGGTCCGGTCAGACCTGTGAAACTTGAGTACTAACACGTGAAATTACGCATGCTAACATGAGATGATTTTAGCAACGCCTCATCAGCAGGTTTCACGTCATTTGGGGTATAAACATGGAGTCAGATTAGAGGGGGGTCAGAACTTATACTGAGACAGCTAATAATTGGTTTTGTATGTTCTCCTGGATCCAGTACTTTGTAATAAATACTTGGTTTGCTTTCAACTTCACTCCACCTGTCTGACTCTCTCTATCAAACGAACACGCAGGGGAGTTGTACCCCGGACGAGAGGTGGGTGTTGACCCACCTTTCATTTTCTTTTCTACAACAATAGTAATAAAAAAAATAATAAACCAACATATCCAGTCTTTTTGTTTGCGATTTGTGTGTTTTCAGCCCTATTATGAAACAGCATTTTAAAGCTATACTAAATAAGATTGGATTTGAAGCCCTCTCTGCTGGAAAAATGCAACTGCAAGCATACAGCAAAGAACATGTTATAACCTCAGCTGTTCCATGCATGTAGAATCCAACCTTTGTAGCTTTTATCTGCTGGGCAATGGCGTTGTCCACTAGTCTGTTACAATACCATCATTATTCTATTAGACCTGTGAGCTACAACCTCACTATACTTCTGTTATGCAGCCCATCCAAAAACTTCTTTAGAATCTAAAGGGAAATTCACAGTGGACATGTTTCTGAAATATCTATTAATCAACTGTCTGACAGAACAGATACACTTTCAGTATAGTTAATGCTTTAGCCCACACTGGCTGCGGTACACATATTTATGTTGATTTAAATGCAATTTACTTGTTGCAAACTGATCCTATTAAACACAATTATGAAACTCCCAACCGGTATCTACAGATCATCTATTGGTTGTCTTCATCTACAACAGCATTTGTCAAAAGGTGGAATATAACAGGCAGCAAGTAAAAAGTGAATTCTGAAGAGTGAAGTTAATGTACTGAAAGAAGAAAAGCCTTATTGACAAGGACCAAAATGTGATGGCTAAACAACTGGGACAGAACATCTCCAAAACATCCCAGTTTATACAGTTGATTAAACCTACTTATGTAGCTCAAGAGGTGAACTGGTTAGCAAAACTACACAAATTTCTTTAAAAATGTAAAACTTAAAGAAATGCAGCACTGTCGGGTTATCTTGTCATATTAAGTAAAACAAAACAGTTAAAAGAACTAAGAAGTGTCCAGCAAATGGTTAGCATTCATATTAATTTCTTAATTAGCATTCCACCTTAAAAATAAAAAAGTACAAACATACTAAACACACATAAATAGTTTTTACTTAAACTGAACGCAGCCAGCGTGTGACTAACTAATTCACTGACTGAATTAAACACTTACATACAGAAATTGAAACATATATTACATAATTTAAGTACAAAATGTCAAGCTGCGCCTTTAACTACCTTCTGTTAGAACGCGATTTACAGAGAGCAGGAGAATTGAGTAATTAATTAATTATCATACTTTTCCTCTACTGGTGCAGGAGCTGCAGAAACTCCGCCCATGTTAACATATTACAGTAAACTATGCTTGTTTTTATATGTATTGATATGCTATATTGCTATAAATAAAGGGACCTATAAAATAAACAAATCTTGATGAATTTATAACAAAAGTAATATTTCGATAAAATTATCCAATTTTTCTTGAGCTGTGTTCAGTATTGCTTACTATTACAGAAATAGTGCACCATATAGTGTGCCATAGTGCTGTTCAAAATCTCAACAGTACATTTAACTCAAATCAATTTTTATGTCAGGATAAAAAGTCCTGGTTCCTGTCATTTTAATCGTTTGCTGTAAAAAAAAAAAGTCATTTTCTTGTCCTGATAAAATCAGCAATATTTAATGAAATTTTAACTATTGACTCTTTCACATTGTGACATGAACATTGTGAATAAACAATAAGCACCCAACCTAAAGCAGCAAGGCAGCCCAGTTCATTTATTAAGGGGTAAATCAATATTCACCTCCGGCTTTTTATTTTTCTGTGTTTTTTTTATTTTTTATTTCATTGTTCATTGTCCCTTGTTCTTGTAAATAACAACCAGGAGCAGTATGAAAAGAAAGAATCTGAAAAGGAAATGTAATGACAAATTGTCTGTAGACGTGAGAGAGTATCAGGCCACAGGCTTTTTAAGTGTTCTAGTACATGATTGGCATTAGATGCATGTTTGATAATGCAGCTTTGATACATATATAGTGTAATATCTGATCTGAATTTGACATCATTATGTGTCAACAGTTTATTTGAAAGATGCTGCACAAGGACACCATATTTTAGGATGTTTGCAAGGTTTGTTTTTGGATTAAAAAAAAAAATTAACATAGTGCCTCTTTAAGCTCCCACGCTCTCCCCCTCTGCCCTGTCTGACAATAGTAAATTGCTTTCCGCAAGTGTTTTCTAAATGGGCAATCAGAAGCTGTTTATTGAGAGCTAGTTCACACATGTACTCTATAATACGTAGAAGTGGTCAAGGTAATCATTGTGTCTGCTTCAGTGTACGTGTGTTGCATATTGGGTTTGTGATAATGTGCATGAATGTCAGTCACGTCTATAATCTATAATCATCCAAGCTGCTGATGACTTCTATGTAGGTTTAAAGGTATTTTAAAGGTACTTTGTTATGAGGTATCGTTACACACTTACATATGTTACTAATTTACACAAACCACTAGTGTTATATGCAAACACATACACATCTTAGGAAGTAGCTGCTTAAATTAAAAAGACATGAACAGAGACAGACATAGACAAGGTGTAAGCATGGTGTAATACATACAGTTTCAGTTCTTTTCCTTCTCTTTGTAGATACTGCTTTCCTGCATCCCTTTTAATTATTTTTCCCTTTCTTCCACTACATTATTATTTGTTATTTTTGCAAGGCTGATCCGTTCCTCAGGCATTATTTATTTTATGCTTTCTGAGTCAATAGACCTTTAACATATCATCATTATGTGTAAACTGTCCAGAAACCAAGAGTAAGAATAGGCCTGAATTTTTACAATAGCACATCTCATTGATATTCATAAGGTGAGCTCAGGCTTGTTAAACTCGGCATGTTGCTACAAACAAATCAATTTTTGACACAAAATGCACTCTTGAGGGCTCAGGAGAGACATAAGACACAGATCCTTCCTAGGCTTGCGAGAAGATGACCTTTCAATTTGTTTTCTTGTATCAGATTTGTTGGAAAGGAGAGAAATATATATCTCCCTCCTCCCTACTGACTGTTTTGTAGGTTTTTTACAGTGCTCTGGGACTGCAAAAAGAGAAAGGCACACTATACACATACACACACACACACACAAATGTTTTAGCCTCTAATGAGAAAAGGCCCTTAAATAGAAGAAAAAGCCCTAAGCAAAAAGAAACACAAGCTTAATCCTGCTGACGGATGACAATGTTGCGGCTTTTGCAATTGCCGATTATGGTGATGAGCTCAGTGTCAAGATATCTGCTGTATTTGCTGGGCAGAAGTAATCAAGTGGAGAATACATTACAGAAAAGCACAATATAAGTGTGGTCAGGTGGCGGTGTTAGACACTGTGTATTTTTATTTTGATGGTAAGCAGTGGTAGACACTAACAACATGTATTTACACTTTATTAGGCACACTAGGTACAACTGCATGTGGCCTTTGTTTTTTGTAGCCAAAGTTAGACATTTTGTGTGTTCCTAAATGCTCTTTTGTTTATTTAAATTACTGTACCATTACTGTCAGCTTATCTAATCTTAAGTCTATCCTTTTTCATTAACCTCACAAAACGACAAACGGTTTTGGTACTAAAACAGCTAGTTAACCTATGCTTCTATTTATTAAAACTGCATGTGGCCTTTGTTATTTGTAGCCAAAGTTAGACATTTTGTGTGTTCTTAAAAGCTTTTCTGTTTATTTAAATTACTGTAATATTTCTGTCAGCTTAAACCAGTCTTTCATTTTTCATTAACCTTACAAAACAACAAGTGGTTTTGGTACTAGAACAGCTAGTTAATCTATGCTTTTTATTTATTACAAAGAAAAACTGCATATAGAAAAGTATAGACTTTCTTTACTTTCTTATCTTTTAAGTATAGTTTTTCTTTTAATTTTTGTACAGTTTTTCTTTATATTTTTCTGTGTACTGTGAACTAAAAAAAACAAAAAAACACTAGGGATTCTGCTCTTACCTCGGACACGTTTGTCTCTTTTTTGTTGGCGAAGCCCACCGTACAGTCCTTACACTCCTTCACACATAAACCCAACAGCAGTAACACTCACAAACTGGAGAACAGTTTTAGGTCTCCTGCTTATTCACTGTTTCTTCAGGAGGATTAAGAAAAGAGTTAAATCTGCTTTAGTTAGAGTAACTCTTTACTGTATCTCTCTCTAAGTCTTTCAATTAGACTAGCATTGCTGTGAGTAACTAATTGCATTAAGTGACATAAACTTTGAAGATGTGGGCACCTCATTCCAAAATACTGGGTGAAGCACCATCATTGCAGAGAACATAGTTCCACTGTTTCACAGTTCAATACATAAGCAGAAATAATGCCTAAACTTTACACATGGGGCCAGTAAATTCATATTTATATGCTCCAAAAGGGCCTATTCTATTAGCAATACAATTTAAAGTAGCTGAATGTATTGACTGTGAGGGGATGTCCACAAACCTTTGGACACATGTAGAGTTAGCCTTAAGCTTTTAAAAATGAAACAGTAACTATAATATCTAGACATAGCTTTACTTTGGATACATGTTTTCTTGTAATTTAATTTACACTAATTCTTATGTAGACATATAGATATAGACTGTTTTACAAAAAGTCTGTATGTTCACTCAAATCCTGGATTTGTTCATGCTGTCCACTGCTACGCATTATATTGGCATTATATTTGTTATTTACCTTTTTCATAACTTAGCAGACAGTCATAAAGAAAGAGAGAGAGATCGGGTTTAATGTTACAGAAACAGAAAAATGCAGTATTTGGAATTTTTTCCAAGGTTTTTTTGTGCAGTGTGGTAAAATACATTTGCCTGTGGGGGAATCAAACCCCAGTCCAGTCTACCTCATGGAATAGCATAGCAGTAAATAACATCTCAATACTGATATCCTGGGCCATGTCTTCTTTTCCCTAGCTAGGATTAGTTTAGTCAGTCATATAGTGCTTCAGAGTTAGAACTCACACTTCCCTGCAGTGTGTTTTCCTCCTCAGCCCTCCCTCAGTGCGCTGTGGCACCTCAGGGGAAACCCTGATTGAAATATCTGAGGCCAGTGTGTAAAAGGGGGAGAAAAGTGCTGTAAGCGAATGGCACTTTCCATAACAGGATTATGACTCAGATAAACGTCTGTCTCAGCACAAAAAAAGGCATATCAAAGTATTGATAAGCGTACATTACCTCATCTACACTGTCAAGCCTCAGGTGATATTTATGCTGATGTGACAGCAGGGGGTTCTTGCTGTCCTACTTTAACTTAGAAGCATCTTACAACAGTTCAGAGGCCTGACCTGAGGGCTACATGTGCGTGACCAAAGTGTGTAACATAGTCTGAATCAGTGGCAGGAAATCAACCAAACACAACCTGCTCTTCATTGAGGCACAGTAGATGTTTCAAACTGCACTGTGCACTGATGTGTGCTCCACTCATCAGGCCCCAAGGCTGTGTACTGTATCTGGGGTGTGTGTGTGTGTGTGTGTGTGTGGCGAGAGCTCTGTAAGGCAGGGGGGCAAAAGAGTGTGCGGCCTTCTGGCCACAACACGACTGTTTCTCAACTGTTTCATCACCATCACTGCAAGCCAGTCTGTCCTCTGTAAGTTAGCATTATTCCTGTTCACTAAATATAACTTCCCAGCCAACATTTTCGTATGGGGCTCACATGAGTGAAACATGGGGCTAGGTGGGTTTCAGGTGGGCATGGGTTCTAAATGGGTTTGCACCTGTGATGCTAAACCCAGCTGGGCCTCATAAATGGGCCTCATCATTACAGCCATCTTATTCTCACATGGGTCCCATCAAGGCCTCATGTGCAGTGTATAACCCAGATGAGACCCATGTTTAACCACTTCTGGTCCTGATTGGGCCCTTCACATGGGTATGCTATCTGGGTTTAAAAACTATACTACTAAAATGTTATTCAAAATTTGTTCAGTCACATGCAAAAGCACAGACATGCATCTTAGGTGTTGATTTAAAGCCAATCAACTGCTGCAAAGGAGTGATGAATAATATCAGTCTAAACCATTAGCATGTGTTCATGTGTTCCCAATTTCAACATATGACACATTCCAAATAATTATGGACCCAAATATAGAGTATAAAGTATATTCTCCCATCTGTTCTATGCACAGCACTGGCTTTACATGTGTTTTGCAAATTAGCACTTTCTTACTCTCTTAAAACATATAATAAACAATACAGTAGGGTAAAATAAATGGTGTACCCAACTGGTTTGTTTTCTAACTTGGTTAATTCTATTTTGTGGATATCCTTGAACTGACAGTTAAACACAATGTCCAATATGTAATTTTGCGGTCTTCAAACGTCGACTGAAGACACATCTTTCCTAAACTAATAAAAAATAAAAAAAGGTTCCTAGGGTTCTAAACATGATCAAGATCTGCGTATCTCTTGATCCTAGTCTACAAACTAGCTTTGGATATTTGAAGTAACATTGAAGCACTGTTGTAAGTCGCTCTGGATAAGGGTGTCTGCTAAATACCCTAAATGTAAATGTAAATGTAAATGTAATTTACTGGCTACTTCAGATTGTTTAAAAATAAATACATAGTCATTTTTCTTTCTATGAAGGACATAGTAATATTAGTAATATTGCTATTGTGCTCAATGACTTTATTAAATCAAGTTTTATTGTAGTTAGAGATATACCGTACAATGTTTTTAATACTTTATTTTGTATGTTTTAGATGAATATTTAAGACATGAAAACAATCTTTTGGGATGAGCTGGAGCTTCACAGCGTGAAGAAAAAGCAGCCAACTATTTTTCAGCACCTCCAGGAACTCTTTTTTTATTATGCCTTCAATATTAAATTTTACAATGAAAAAATCATAAAAAGAAAGAAGAGGTGTTTCTAAACTTTGACTGGTACTGTATCTATAACACTGTGATATTGAATGTAATCAGTACAGCCCAACATTCATGTAAGTCTGATTATTCTGTCTGAATTTAAGACATAATGCATTTACAGCCACTTGGAAAAAAGTAAGTTATAATTACGAGATTATTAGTTGTAATTATGAGATAGAAAGTTAGACTTACAATATGGTAAATTATAATTATTAGATAGAAAGTCAAAAATACAATACGGTAAGTTATAATTATAAGGGAGACAGTCATAGTTACGAGATGGTAAGTTATAATTATGAGATAGAAGCCATAAATACAATACGGTAAGTTATAATTATGAGATACTATGTCTGGGGGTATGATTTGGTATCTCAAAATAATAACTAAGTATATTTTAAAATAGAGACTTAGTATCTCAAAATAATGACTTGGTATCTCAAAATAATAACTAAGTATATTAAAATAGAGACATAGTATCTCATAATATGACTTAATATCCCAAATTAATGATTGGTATTTCATAAAAATGACTTGGACTTAGTATATCAAAATCATGACTTAGTATTTAAAAATAATGACTGAGTATCTCAAAATAATGACTTGGTATCTCAAAATAATGACTTAGTATATAAAAATAAAAATGTAGCATTTAAAAATAATTATTTAATATCTCAAAACAGTGATTTTGTATATAAAATAATGACTTGGTATTTCATAATAATGACTTTATGGAGGACCCAGCAGTGAAGCAGGTAGAAGTGTGTTTATAGTGTATGATGAATTTACTCGGTCAGATGGTGTGTGATGGTTTCCAGTGTCTCCAGTATGAGGTAAGAGTGTCACCTGGTGGTGAGGAGAGGAAGCGCAGCTCTGGTGTCTCCTGACCCGGTTGGCTGAGCGGGGAGGTGACGCCATCAGGACGTTACGGGGAGGCAGTACACACTAACCGGCGAGCGGGCTCCTTACATTAGCTCCGTCACAGAGCTACAGTTTACACCACTTTACACCATGCAGAGGGTTCTCTGTGATAAACACGGTAAGCGGCACGTGACTAGGGTTAGTTCACTTTATGAATAAACTGGTAAGTAGTTAGTTAGTTAGTTAGCCGGTAGCCGCACTCCAGTGCTTTGCTGTATAGTTTAGCGTTAGCTCTGAAAGTGCTAACATTAACTAGCCAACAAACCGAAACATCTGCAGGCCTGAACTGTGCAGGCCTGGTTTAACCGCTGAGCCTATTTAACCCTGTGTTTTTAATTCAGGCGGGTTCTGCTTGTTGAAGACCGGGGTGAAGGAAGGGCCGAATAAAGGGAAGAGTTTCTACGTTTGTACAGCCCGCGACGAAACACCCTGCACTTTCGCTCAGCCTGCCGAGTGAGTACTGACTTATCTGAAAGCTCTGCATCTATTTTCTTATTTCAGCCATTTCTCATTTTCTGCAAATATATGTTCTAAATGACCATATTTTTATATGGAATTTGTGAGAAATTGCTATCTGTAGTTTATAAAATGAAACAACAATGTTCATTTTACTCAAACATAAACCTGTAAATAGCAAAATCAGAGAAACTGATTCAGAAACTGAAGTAGTCTCTTAAATTTTCCAGAGCTGTTTATATGGTAATTTACATTATTCTAAAGTAAATACACTGTAAATATTTTAAAATGCTTTATATAAGTTGTCTTGCTATGTACACTTTTGTATTACTGTTGAAGAGTAACTGTTTATTTTACCTTGAGTGTATTGACAAATATCTTTCAATTATGATTACTTATCTTAGTATCTATAATTACATAATCATTGTGTGGAACCTTGTATTCTATATGCATAGCCAATACTCACATTGTATTTGATCATTTTTATTACTCACAGTGTATTTTACACGCATTTATATAGAAGATTAACCAATAATCACAATATATTCTTTACATATATAGTAAAACATTGTTTGATCAGGCATGTGTCTAACACAGACTTTATTATGACAAATTAACCCACACGATACATAACACGTTTACTAACACATAGGACCTATTATATGGCGGACTAACCACGCGCTACTAACACATTAACATATAATATATGGAATCCATTGTGTGACGTGTGTAGCTTATGCTTGAAGCATTTCATTCACTGCATGTTTCTGACTAACGGCCATCAATCATCAGCTAGTGCACTCTGTACGAACTGAATTGATACAAAGGAGACTTCGGGACGAACAGTGCGGCCTTTCTCTCTGTGCGTGCAAAGTTCTTCACCTACCAAAGCGGGAGGAGGACACGCGCACATAGGGAGGGCGGCACTGTCTGATTACTGAAACAATATCACACTGTCTGACTGGACCCAGTCAATTCTTGAAACAATACTACACTGTCCGGCTGGATACAGTCAAGGCCAAACACTAGTGGTCCGGTCAGACCTGTGAAACTACGCATGCTAACATGAGATGATTTTAGCAACGCCTCATCAGCAGGTTTCACGTCATTTGGGGTATAAACATGGAGTCAGATTAGAGGGGGGTCAGAACTTATACTGAGACAGCTAATAATTGGTTTTGTATGTTCTCCTGGATCCAGTACTTTGTAATAAATACTTGGTTTGCTTTCAACTTCACTCCACCTGTCTGACTCTCTCTATCAAACGAACACGCAGGGGAGTTGTACCCCGGACGAGAGGTGGGTATTGACCCACCTTTCATTTTCATTTCTACAACACTGTGTATTTGTATCATTTTGTATATCTCAAGCAAATAATAACAGTAAGATCAAATTGTTTGGTGCATCAGAGGAACACTATTATCATGAAAAACACATAATTTTTTTGTGTGTGCAGCACAGACAAAAAGCACAACTTGACAGAATGTTTTTAAGAACATGTTTAATGCCATAAGTCATTGGTTTGTATCCTTGGCTTTGTATTATAGACTGGGTGTTTATTTGAAGATACTGTACTTTGCTAATATGAGTTTATTCCTAATGTCAAGAGTTCCACCTTCTCACTGCCTTCTCCATGAAGATGCATTGGTCGAACTTCAGGCTGTAATTCACAATGAAAAACAGAACAATTACAAGTAAGTTGTGTTTTTAATTGTGTGTTTTTATATTGTGATGGAAGGTTTGCAACGAATATTTTGATAAATCATTTTTTAACCATCAGGTTATTGTATCGCTGCGTGACAGGAAAGAAAGAGGGACAGAAGTGGTGTGGGAGTATTCCATGGTTAGAGGTAACTATTGCTTATTAAGTTGTGCTTAAGCTTAATTAAGTTAGTATAACTGTAATGGATGCAGTTAACTACAGAGAGGTTATTGGTTATGGAAAAAGAAGCATCAGTAAGCCAAGCAACTTACCTACTGATGTTAGTTTCTTTTTAAAATAACCAATGTCCTCCATGTAGTTCAATCCATCCATTATTACAGCTGGTTGTTGTAGAGTGTTTATTCTTGACTGTCCAATACAACAAGAGAATCACAAACAAAGAAATGTAAAAAAAAAAAAAAAAAAACTTTGGTATATTTTTTCTGCTTCTTTTAAAGAAAGATACAGAAAGGAGTCCCTTGTCAGACAAAAAGAATCACCATTCAAGTCTACCTCCTGTTAGAAACCCCTTCAAAGCCCCTAGCAAAGTAGACCAAACTTCAGAGTGGAGAAAACTTCAAGAAGGAAAAGCAGTGAAAGGAGAAGTGCCACAAGAAAACATGAGAGGTTCTAAAAGTACAGCTGTCTCAAATAGAGAAGTCACCAGTTGTGCAGAGCAAGAGCCTGAAGAGTCTTGGAGAAATAAGCAACTTCCTGCAGGAATGAAAATAAAAAAGCGAACATCTGATGAGGAGAGGAAGAACAGTGGCAGTGGTGAAGTGGCTGCTACTGGAGCAAAGGACACTGAGGCTTCAAACGCTAACCAAAAGTTTGAAAGTATAAAGCAGCAACAAATGGAGAAAAACTTGAAATCATATGCCCAAGGGGTCCACAATAAAGAGGAAAGGGTCGAAGCAGCCCCAGACACTGTTCAAACAGTTCAGTCAGAAGTCTCCCAACAAACCCCTCCTCAAAAAGCTGAGGGTATTCGTCATAAAACATCTGCCGTACACTGTGTAAAGCAAAACATCACCTCTAAGGAAACTGTTACATCAGCTGTAGACTCGCAGCTACTAACTTCCACTAAAAAGACGCCTAGTCCACAACCTGCCAAAGCAGACAACCCAAACTCTACATTAGAAGTTCCAAATGGTACCCAAGCTACAGAATCTAACCCGAGTCAGGAGAAAACTCAGAAGAGCAAGAGCTCTATTAACTCTCCTTTTGGAGAGTTTAGTGATGAGGATAATGATGTTCAGCTGGTGTCTGTGCAGCCAGGTCCTGTACAGGCCTCCCTAACCCCAACTAGACAGGTTCAGAAAACCCTCACATCCTACGCTGGCTTCCAGCCTGCCTCAAAAGTCAAGAGTAAAGAAGACCCCAGAGCTCTCCACAGCCAACTAACATCCCAGCTTAAACAGAAGAAGGTACTGTTGCATTTTTCAGTTTACATAACTTTTGTTTTAATGAATGCATCTTTTTTCATTATTTGTCTGCTGTTGTTTTCCTTTTCAGACAAAATGAATTATGCTTAGCAAATCCATGCATCTTGGGCTGATTGAGTAGCTATAAAAAAAAGGCTATATGTAAATGCAATCAAGATGCACTGCTGACAGTTTGCTATTTCACCACTGTTTCAAGAGTGTTTCAGGATGCAGTTTAAATATATAATCTTTTCAAGACATATGTACTACAAAAAAATTCAGCTGGTTTCTTTTCATTCTTTTTACATTAGTGCTGGACAGTGTGGCCAAAATTTAGATCACAATATAGTTCTAACTCCTGTTGACACACTTTAGTTCTGATATTGATGTAAATAATTTAAAAACCAAAGGAAAAACTGCCTAGAATGGCCACAACAAATACCTCTACCTACAAACCCAATGATTTAGCCAGTTCATGTAGTGCTTCCTGTAACGAATGTCAGTCCGTGACAGATGCTGCAAATAATGTAAACTTAAAATATTGGAAATGTATTGTTGTATATTGGGTATATTGGGTCATCATGCACATTCATGATAGTCACGTCACAGGCCGTGCAGTGTTGAAATTTCCCACACTTCCCATTTCCCATAGGCATTCCCAATTACCAGAGGCAGATTATATATGTGCAGCATAATTAATTTTACTCTATTTAAGGAAAACTCTGGTGTGTAATGGACTTGAGGTGCAGTGAAATATATAATATATATAATGATAATGACTACAAACTTTTGACGAATAGCCCACTTTTGTTCCCTGCCAGCATTCCAAAAATAGAGCGCTTCTAGCCGATGCTCCCAACAGGCTTACAATGTTAGCAATAGGGGCAAAGCATTGCCCATGCAAAGAAATGGCTATTTTTACATCATTAACCAGCTCAAGGTAGCTTCACACTTCATTGACAGAATTCTAAGGGCCCTGACAAAAAAAAGAGGTTTGAAAGCGCAAAGGTAGTTAATTGAAACATTTCATTGAGTCATCATATGTCGACTGACGAAGGCGACAGTTTTCAGAAGTAACTCTGTGGAATTGCATGAATAATCTAAAGATATTTTTAGCAACAGTTAGACTTCATGCATTTCCTCAGAATTAATTTAGCAATCTGTTCCCCTATCTTACCTATTTGTTTGTGCTTAGAAGTCGACTCAGGGCTCTTGGATTTCTGCCAATAATGTTTGAAGTAACTTTAAGCTTGTTAATGGTGTGAAAATATATATTTTTTCATGGGTAACGCTATTCCCTTATCCCTAGTATTGGATAGTCTGTTGGGAACATCAGTTCAAAGCACTGTATGTCTGAATGCTGTACAAAGTAAAGTTTGTACTTGTTATCCTGTTTCACTACAACCCAAGTCCGTTTCACACCGGACTTCTCCTTTAATATGCATTATTAATGTTAAGCAATGTTTCCAGTAGTGTGCAGCCTTTTGGAAATGTTTAAAAATATATATAAACATAAGCTGTTGCTATTAAATTATTCATTATTAAGTCTAACATATAGCAAAATATTTGTGGTTTCTGGCACCATCTCAGCTAAACATGAGAAGCCGTGTCTGAATGAGAGCTTGTTTGTAACAAGGGAAAACCAAAGCTGATGCATATCAAAACATTGTCATTCATGTCAAATTGAGTGTAGATAGCATACATTTTATACTCAAATTGTCTGGATATGAAATCACGTGACATGTAAATAGACTAACATTAACTTCTGATCTTCTGAATATGCAGGTGTGATCTTAATGTAAAATGTTTGAAATCAAAGCAACCAATTTCCAAAGCCTTTGTAGTATTAATCAGCTTATCCTTTCCCTGTATATTTGCCCATTGTTTAGGCCACCCTCTCAGCGGTGAACGTTTCTGCACTTCCCGATAAAGGAGAGCGACTGAAGAGTCAAGTAAAGCAGCTGGAAGAGGCACTGGACGCTTTGAGTCTGACCAGTTCTGCTCTAACTGGTAATATTCTAAACTAAACACTAGAATAGGCTTCAGATTAAGCTTGGAATGCTGTAACATTTGAAAACTAAAAGAAAAAGGATGTAATACTTTACTGGATTGTGTATTCATAAATTTAATGTTTTTGTATCTGTTTATAGAGTCTCAGGATGCAGACCGTGAGCAACAGCAGAAACCTGTACCTATTTCAAATCAGTCCAACCCTTTCAGCCGACCAGGAGGCACAAGGCTTTTGGCAGAGGCACCAGTACTTTTCCAGCAGAAAGCTTCTGTCAGCTCCTTAGAACTACATCTCAGTCAGGGTTACACACAGATGTATGGAGGTAATCCCCTTCTTTTTTTTTACCCTCTCCTTGGCATGAACATCTCATCTCTCACAGCATGAATAGACTGTCTGTTATCATTGTTCCTGATCTAATTTGTTAATCCATTGTAATGAGTCTTCTGCCACATCCTCCCCAGTGAATCCTGAGAACCAGGCTTTCTATGGAGGGAGAATGACTGAGAACAGACTGCTTGCTGTCCGCAACGCCACCACTGAGGCAATTGACCACCTCCACAACTCACTGGAGTCCTGCCCTTCACCAGATGCAGAGGCAGAGGACCCCAAAGGAATCAAGGTAAGAGACTCGCATTAGTTTTAAAGGCCTTTCAATACCAGGTAGACCAAAGTCGGAAGCAAGGTTCATGTTTTTGTGGCCTTGTTGGGTTTAGGTTTGGTTTTGTACTGCAGGTAAGAGAGCACATTAAAGTCATCAGTCACTGAGGATGGACTGAGGGTTAAAAAATAAATGAAATTAATCAAATAAATTAAATTAATATGATAAGCTTAATTCCTGCTTAATGTTTCAGGTCCAGTTATTACCTCACCAGAGAAGAGCCCTGGCATGGCTGCTGTGGAGGGAGACTCAAAATCCCTGTGGTGGTATTCTTGGTAATGCTTGATTGTTTTTCAAAACTGGTAAAAGGAAAAGTAATGCAGTACAGTTGGCTTTTGGTTGACAATGTATCTGGGTGGGCATTAAGAACCTTTTACTTAATTGTAAAAAAAATTCTCACACACTATATATTTAAAAAAAAGAGTATGAGCAGAAAAGGCTTTCCTGACCGATAGCATCACATGCTACAGAAAAGAATCTGCACCATAATTAATGAGAACAAATCACACTACCCAAAGAAAATTAATTCACAGTGATTTTGATGATAATAATTATAAACAATATTTTGCATTATTTAAGAATGTGTTTGAAAGAGTCTTCTATTGTACTAGTTCTTAAAGGTTAATAGTTGTTTGCTTATATTAATAATGGAAACTATGTTTAAGTAGTTTTTTTATTCACTTATATGCAAATATCAAATAGTTTACATATTTCTTATCCGTTTAGTAATGTAAATAAAATAATCAGCATTAGATTGGCAAAATTAATTTAGATTTATATTAGTGGTGTCAATCACTTAAAATTTAATTCAAATTGTGGTTCTTTTTATTTTTTATTTATTTATATAAATATAGTATATAGTATATATATATATATATATATTTTTTTTTTTTGCCTGGCAGAATAGAACCTATTTTTGTATTATAATATTTTAGGTATGGTGCTCATATTGACAGATAAATTAATTGGAGCGTTTCTCTATTTTTTGACTTCAGTTTGTTTATTTCTATTGTTTCAGCGGATGACATGGGTTTGGGCAAGACCCTCACAATGATTGCTCTCATTCTGGCACAGAGGAAAAAGAAGGAGGAAAAGGACACAAAACTAGAAGGATGGATCTCCAAAAATGGTAAAGACTCCTCTAGAGTGTCTGTCTGTGTTAATGGACATTTCTGTAAATTTAAATGCTATGATCCTGATTGAACTGATGCAAAACAAATTTTTATTAGACTCCTCTTTGGTGGCGTCTCAGGGAACTCTGATCATCTGTCCTGCCTCTCTGCTGCATCACTGGAAGAAGGAGATTGAGAAACACGTAAAGAACAGTCGGCTGAGTGTGTGTCTCTACCATGGGCCAAACCGACAGAAAAGTGCAAGCGTGTAAGACACACAATGACACAAGCACGCACTCACTCTGAATCTTTACAGGAAACTGCACTGTAAGCACTAAAAAAGGCACTAAAATGCCTTTTCAGAACCCTGTTCAGGTTTATGAATATAGACCAGTCTCACTACTACCCTTTCTTTCTAAAAACTAAAGAAATAGCTGATATCATTCAGAGATCTTGTTTCCTCTTCCAGAATGACCTCCTGGTCATTCAAATAAATGACATAATTTGTAAGTCTCTTTGGATAAGATCATCTGCTAAATGCAGTTGTAGGGGTGTAAACATATAGTTACACTTGAGTACCTACATTTTACAGTATCCTTTTCTCAAATCTTATGTGTTCTTTCGGCTTTGACCACTAGGTAGCAGTGTTGTACTAGGTCCAACTGTCATGACTTTTTATACTATGGCTGTTTTTCCAAAAAAAAAAAAAAAAACTTTTTTTAATAGTAGTTTATTGTCTTGCTGCAGTATTATAATTTATTGTATTCTTTTATGTTATATATAAACCCTGTATTGTGAAACCTATTTTATTGCCAGGTTCTTACCACTGTACATCCCTATAGAGTTGTGTTAGTTGTCGTGTTAGTGGAAAGAACTTTGACATGCAGTTTGACATGCCTGCTGTAGGCCAGTCTGCTAATTCTGTGCATCTCAATTCTGTCATTTTCTCCTGTGCTCTTTCCACTAGACTGGCAGAGCATGATGTGGTGGTCACCACATACAGTCTGGTCTCTAAAGAGATCCCTGTTCAGAAAGAAGACGCAGAACGTCCAAGTCAGGACACAGAGCTTACGGTAAGGAATCCTGACTTCATGCTTCTGGCGCTTCTTCCAGTAGTTCATTAGGTGACCCCTAATCTTTCTGTCCAGGCATCAGAAATGGCCCCTCTCCTGCGTGTTGCTTGGGCTCGTGTGGTTCTGGATGAAGCTCACAACATCAAAAACCCTAAAGTTCAGACCTCCATGGCTGTGTGCAAGCTCCGGGCCCGAGCACGTTGGGCTGTCACTGGAACCCCAATTCAGAACAACCTGCTGGACATGTACTCACTGCTAAAGTATGACACCACTCTTCCACAAATGTTACAGCCTTAGTACTTTTAAACAACTTTCATTTTTTTTAAGATATGCTTGCTTTATTAGCTCTTTATGTTATGACTGATGCAGCTTTAAATGCATACTGATCTGATTAAGACCTTTTTAAGATCTTTCTGTGTGTGTAGGTTTTTGAGGTGCTCTCCCTTTGATGAATATAAGCTGTGGAAGGCTCAGGTAGACAATGGTTCAAAGAGAGGAGGAGAGAGACTCAACATCCTCACCAGGTCTCTGCTTCTCCGCCGAACCAAGGATCAGAAAGACTCCACAGGCGCGCCTCTGGTATGTACAAGAAGGCCATAAATACAGATTTTTTTTTTTTAATTGGGCATCCCTGGCCAAATAACATGTATTTTTGGTTTTCTAATTGAAAAACAATTTAGATTCTGTATAGAGAAAGCAGTTTAATATTTTGCAAAAAAAAATATGGCATTAGCAGAATAAATGAGTCAACTCAATGCATTTATTATTAAAATAGTTGCCCCCAGAACGAATAAACCAACAGAAATGAAACATTGTGGGTAGCTTCACACCGTGAGACATGTCAGCTAGGATGGGTCATATCACTGTACCTGACTGACCTTTTGAGGATGTCCAGTTGTGGGGCTCCAAGTGGTCCAGCAGGCTAAGCGCTGCCACTATGATCAGGAGATTGCCAGTTCGAGTCCTGTTTATGTAGCTTGCCATTGGCTACAAGAGCCCTGAGAGAGCACAATTGGCCTTGCTCTCTGTGGGTGGGTAGATGGCGCTCTATCTCCACATCACTCCAAAGGGTGATGTCGATCAGAACTGAGTTGCTGCGCTTTCCTCCGAGCACACTGGCTACTCAGCTACTCACCAGTTCGAAAAGAGGCGGTGGCTGACTTCATATGTGTCCGAGGAAGCATGTGCTAGTCTTCGCCCTTCTAATGTTGGGGCATCTCAAGGAATGGGGGAGTCCTAATGAGTGGGTTGCGAAATTGGCCTTGTAAATTGGGAAGAAAATGGGAAAAAATATAAGAACTTGACTTTGACTTTGAGGGGTCATCATAGGGTTAGGGTGACATGCACAAATTGACCCAATAGCAGACATTCAGTGAGCAGTAATACCTTCCATGAGTCATTCTATGAGGGCCAGCACCATTGGCAGACGGCTGCATTATCCAAGACTACAAGGACGCAGAGAATTACAATTGCACCACATCATTGTTGTACCCATTTTTTTTCTTCTTTCTGAATAGCAGTGATAAGCGTATTTATTAAGTTTGTTTGTTCAGGTGTGGCCCAACCTTTGCATAAGAATCTGCTCTAATACTGTTTACCAAAACTGAATATAATACAGACATATCTTATGTTTTCTTATGCTAGGTATCTCTGCCGGACCGAACCTGTGAAGTCCACAGAGTAAAACTGTCTGAAGATGAGCAGTCTGTTTATGATGTAGTATTTGCACAGTCCAGGTAGAGTATTGATGTGTTAGAGCTGTATTGGGTCTGTCATAAGACACAAATACAATGTAATGAGTAAATCATTGAGCTGTGCTCTTCAACAGATCCACCCTTCAGTCCTATCTGAACAGGCATGAGGGAGGAGACGCTAAACAAGGGCACAGTGGCAACCCATTTGAGAAAGGTATCAAAATTCTATTAATATTAATCTGTATGTTATAACATCAGTAATGCTTTATATTGTCTAAAGCTAGTGTGTGATTTAATAAAGATGAAAAGGACATTTATAATACCATGAATTTAAAGGCATATTATATTTCGAAATAATACATCTTATTTAAGATAGAAACTATTAATGTTTGAAATCCATTTGTTCAAGGAAACCTGAAACCATGTATTGAATTAATTCTGTAACACAATTAGGAAATGTCCACCTTTATGCTTGGCTAAAACACTATATTTCACCAAAGGTGTGAAAAGTATTCACATTTATTACTCAGGTAGAAGTCTATATACTAGGGTTTAAAATAGAGCTGGGCAATTATGTCCTAAAAATAATCTTCTAATTTTTTTCCCTCCAAAAATTAGTTTTTTGATTATAATAGATTTTTTCACTATCCATTCTCCATTTTAATATCATATTAAAACTGTACTTCGAATTAATCGTGTAAATCGCCAAGCACTAGTTTTAAAATACTTCTGTGGAAGTTGAATGATTAACTCAAGCTTTTTATTACATGTAAGTGTAATATATCAAAACTCCTTAAATTGGAAAAGTAAAAATAGTGTGCCCATTGCATTTTGGTACAATGCCAATATATTGCGGCAGTATGACGTGACGTGTACAGGTGTGATGGATCACATATAAACCAATAAAATGGGAGTAATGGGGCAATTTTTTTTAAATGTAAGGAGTAGAAAGAACAGATAATTGTTTTTAAATGTAAGAAGCAGAAGTAAAATATAATAAAAAAAAATTCTAGTATATCAAGTATAGGTAACCAATGTTTCTGCTTAAGTAAGGTACTGAAGTATTTGTACTTAGTTACTCGACACCTCTCTCTTTTACCATTAAAGAACCTGAGTCATTTCAGTTTAGTCTATCAGTCAATTTTAGTGGCTACACTGATGCTTTAATTTGTTTAGATTTTAAATGGTTGATAAAATGTTCATGTAGGCCAAGGACCATTTTTTGGGGGTTAAGTCAGTGGCAAGTTGCATATGCAAATGGAGTATGGAACCTGTAGGAGTCAAACCATAGAAAGAACTGGCAACAGGCAAACCCGTCATACATCACCCAGAAGAATATTAAAATTCTCCACAAGTAACAATATCATAATCATGGCTAACAAAAGCATTCATAATCCTAATAAGAGAGCATCGAAGTTGTCACAGAGAAGTTTTAAGGCTTATAACAGAAACTAGGCTTCTGTGTCTCTCTTTTTTCATGTATCAATGTGTGTGTTTTAGTTGCACGCGAGTTTGGGATGTCCCAGCAGGAGTCTGTGTCCTCCTCTCAGAACTCTCAGAAGGGTTCTAGCACCATCCACATCCTGTCTCTGCTGCTGCGTCTCAGGCAGTGCTGCTGCCACCTGTCTCTGCTTAAGAAGGTGACTTTTTAACACCCAGACGCATCCTGTGTTCGTATGATCAGTGTGATCAGTTTCAGCATGTGCAGTTTGGTCTGTGTTTTGCAGACACTGGATCAGTCAGAGCTGCAGGGTGATGGAATAGCTCTGTCTTTAGAGGAGCAGTTGTGTGCCCTGTCTCTGTCTGAGCCCTCTCAGTCCGACCCAAAAGCCACGGTCTCCCTTAATGGCAGTCGCTTCCGTTCTGAGCTTTTTGAGGAAAGTCGTGAGAGCACCAAGGTGAGTAAAGCCTTTCACGTTGTTTATCACAAACTTTGGAAAACTCATTAAAACAATTAAATGAACAATTTTTTTTTCCCATTTAATCCAGTGTGCCTTATGTATGAACTCTACCGGTCAGTTTCTAAGAAGCATTAAAGCTAGTCCTATAAATTACAGAGTATAAGATAGTTAGCGCTGCTAACCGCGACAGACTGCCACTGCTAACTGGAGCTGGCTAGCACTGTTAACCACAGTTAGTGCTTACCCTTGGACAAAATACTGGAATTATTCAGTTTTATTTATTTAGGTGCTTCCCCCAGTTTTCCATTCAGAAGGAAAACATAGCGAGGACCCCTGCTCATTTCGATGTAGGCATCCTTATTAGTGTTGCTAAAGATCATAATTTAAGTGAAGGTGATGCAGTCTCATTTCAAGAAGAAATTCTGAGGACAACCACTAACTAATCTGCTGTGATTTCAGAAAGTATTAAAACCCTTTATGCACATTTGTATATTTGACTCTATAGAATGAATACGATTTTTTCCACTAATTTACAATCAAGTCAAAAATAATTACTATGCAAAAGAGATTTAAAAATTTTATTAGCAAATATTTTAGAAAAATATTATGCAGAGGCTTTGTTTTAATATGTAGAAGACTTTTACACATAGACCTGACTTTCCCATCTGACATGTACTGTTGTTTCTGACTTGTTTCTTTTTGTTCAGATTTCAGCTATTCTTTCAGAGTTGAAAGAGATCCGTAAGAAAAATCAGAAAAGGTACACATTTTTCTGTACATCATTCTGTACATTTTTCTGTTCTTGTAATCAGGTATTTACTGCATGTTTGAACTACTTTTGTAAAATTTTGATTGTCTGGTGTCTTGGCAGTGTGGTTGTTTCCCAGTGGACAAGTATGCTACAAATTGTAGCAGTTCATTTGAAGAAGATGGGTCTGCACTTTGAAGTTATAGACGGCAAAGTCAATCCAAAGCGGCGCATGGACCTGGTGGAGGAATTTAACACTAACCCTAAAGGACCACAGGTTTGTTTCCTTACACTATTAAGAAATTACATGACTCAAATATATGCAGACAACTCCTCATAAGTAGAGCATTCAGCTGTTTAATTACCACCTCAACTGCTTCTGAAAACAAAAGATAAACAATGCCATAAACAATGAACACCATTTAACCTAATGATAGGTTAACTAAAGTTATCTAAAATGTGTATGTGATATTAAACATGGCACCCTGTCTGAATGTTTGTGTTATAGGTAATGTTGGTGTCCTTATGTGCTGGTGGAGTGGGCATTAATCTGACTGGTGGTAACCATCTGTTCCTCATAGACATGCACTGGTAAGCCCGTACACGGTTTTTTAAATAAAGGGAAAATTTCAAGTGAAATGTGCATCCATGACCCCATGCAACAGATTTCCTAACTACATCATACATGCTTGGTCTATTTGAGCTATTGGTCTAATATGATGTGTATTTTTATAGGAATCCAGCACTGGAGGACCAGGCCTGTGATAGAATTTATAGAGTGGGTCAGCGTCTGGACGTTACTATTCACAGGTGAGGTTTGGATTCGTAGGCTTGTGATGCTGATGATTAGTGAATACATAGTGATGTTTGATAGACGTTAACGGACATGTTTGTCCTGTACTCTTAGGAAGTACGAAAGCTACTTAAAATACATAGGCCTATGTATATTGGGGTTACTATTTAATATATGAAGAATGGGAAAGTATTCCACCTACAAAGCTTCAACAGTTAGTGTCCTCAGTTCCCAAATGCTCATAAACTGTTGGATAAAAATTCAAGAACAGTTTTTTTTTTTTTTATCCAACCGGATCAGAGCCATCTAAAGACCGCTGTCTAGTGGTCAAGTGGTTCTTATAACCCAAGTAACCACTGTTTCAGAACCATTGATCTAGAGCACCAGAGATGCTCACGGCAACAATATTATTTGTCATTTCCAAAGTATTTGTGGCCTGATACCCAAACGTTTACAATATTAGCTTTAAAAACACAATGATTTCCACCTTTTTTTAATAAATTAATATTTTCTATATTATTCCAGAAATGATTGCAATGAATTTTCATCTTGTCATTTAATGATCAGCATAATACTGCAGATTACACCCTTTTAAAGAGCTATGAATTTTTAATTATTAGGAATATTTTGACATTTTAACTTTTTAAAGGGTAATAAAGAGTTTGTCCTGGATTTTGACGATTTGATATAATAATTGCAAGCAAGGAATACAAAACCAAATATTAGACATGCTGTTCCAATATTTTGAAGGACACATTATTAATCATTCTTTGGCTCTTTCCTCTGTAGGTTTGTTTGCGAGGGCACGGTGGAGGATAAGATCTCCTCACTGCAGGAGAAGAAAAAGGAGCTGGCCCAGAAAGTCCTGTCCGGAACTGGCTCCTCCTTCACCAAACTCTCCCTCGCAGATCTCAGGGTCATCTTCGGTGTGTAATGGAGATATTTGTGGCAGTAGCTATAATGAATTATATCATCAGAATGCAATACTAAATCAGCTCCATACTGAAGAACCAAATGGAACTCATTTCATGAGAAATGCCAGATGAAGAAATGTCTTATTTCAAACTGCTGTGGAATGTAATTGTGTTAACTTGTCCATGGTTGGCATTCTATTGGTACTCTGTTTGATCATTACTATATCTTAACCAGAAGGAGTTCAAAGTTTCTGCTTGTTTACACTATATTTTACTCATGTTGCCTATAAAACTGTATAAAACTAAAACATTCAATGCATTAATAATACATTGGATGTATAGGTTGGAACACAGCTTTTGGCAAATACCCTACAGCAACATACTGCTGTTTAAGTAATAAACATACTGCTTTTAGTAAGAGCAACTACTCTTCCGACTGAAACTTTGACAGATGTTGAGACCTGCGCTAATTAATCTCTAATTATGATTGTTTTTATTTGTTTATCTGATATGTGTTGTTTGTTTATTTGTAAGGCACTTCAAGCTTGATTTTATAAATAAAACAAATGAAATACTTGAACATGTAAGATACGAGGCTTGGAATTTTTATTTGCATTTTCTAATAAGAACAGTGGACACACAACACTGAAATTGTGACTTTACTTTCGTAATATCAAAACTTAAATCTCGTAATGCAGTTCCATACATCATACATCTTTTTTTTCTCCGAAAATTATGAGTTTATTCTCAAAATCAACTTGGCACTAAAACGCTGTCATAGTAGTAGTGTTCATTACTGGATCTTTTATAACATATTGTATAGCTTAGGTTATACCACAGTTAGATCCAACCATGCAAGGCTGATGGGCGTTTTATGAGTGACATTATCAGACATTATCTCTTCATGTATTACTCCGCCGCATACAGGTAACCTAGCAACGATGCAGCGCTTACAAATCAAATGCGGTGTCATTATACACCACTGGGAGGCTCTACATCTCATAGGCACAGTGCAGAAACGCCATGTCTCCAATAGGCGGAGCAGGCAAACAAATAAGCCCAGCGATTTGAAAATACTCATTATTACACACAGCCACCAATGTCAGGTTGAGAGTTGTTATTACTAAAATAAAAGCTTGAGTATATATTTTCAAGTTAATATGGGGTATTTTAAGCTGAATGTAAGGTGGCCAAAAATAGGGGACCCTTGTAATTCCAACAAGCACTGGACTTTAATCTACACAAATTTCTCTTCTGGAAACCGTTTAGTTGGGTGTTTATTTTCAGTAAGTTTTTCCACAAAGTAAGATTTCCACAATTTTGACCAAAATGGCTAATAATAGAGGCCACCACATTAACCTAGCAACAATGCAGCTACAAGCAGAGCAGCAATGAAACTATTTCAACTCAGGGAGTGTTTATAACCAAACAGATCGTATTTTCTCATCCTCTTTACCTCAAAATCTTTCAATAAACAGCGATACACAGGAACACAGTTCCATTATTCCATTAGTAACTTAAGTGTATTATTGCTTTATTGTTTCATTCCATCAGACATCCATTTTTCTGTCCCACTTGAACACTTTTTAAACAGCAGTTCTCCAGGAGTCACACTATGGGTGTGTGCGTGTGTGTTGATTAGGGCACCATTTGGCACTAAAGATTAATGGCAAAGGATAAGTGAGCATTAGCAGTCCGTTCATGTGAAACTTGGTTGCTGTCCGGGATCGGTTGTGTCTGTGTCAGGAATCCTTATGTAGTCACGCCCTGAAGTGCTGAGGTAAGGAAGATAAGTGAGATAAGTGAGAAGGTTCACTACAATAGATGATAGCCAAACAGTAGCTTCATTAAGCAGTCTTTGACCACTCCAACAAATACATTTATGTATTATATTGTATATATAATTTAGGAATAAAAATAACAATAATAACAGGCTTCTGTCACGTTTACATGGTGTATGGATTGTGATAAACATAAGCTATTTTATTCCCAATAGACACAATGACTAATAAACTTTGCACTCAGCTTCCATTGAGAAATTGTTACTCTACACAATTTGAAATTAATATGAGTAACGTAGTATAATGTAAAAAAAGAAGTAAAGAGTTTGTTTTTTATTTCATCATTTGAAAATGATATGGCAATTTCACATTGATTCACTGATTAATCTATGTTTTGATAATCTAACTTTGTTGCAGCGTAAAAGGGGTTAAATTAATTGGGATGCTTACCACTGCTCTTTTATTTCTTCCACTTGATCCTGTATGCTGGCATGTGCACTATTTTTGACCAGTTCTCTAATTATTTTTTCCAGATTGTTGTTAGCCTCATCAATCTCATATTCATCCATGAGGGACATATTATACTTTACTGAACAACATGCTTTTTTCCATCTTGAACAATATATGGCTATTGCCCATATGCATAATACCAGACTCAGGAGAACCAAGCCACCGACCTTTAGAAAGAGTATGAAGAATAACATTTTTAGATTATTTAGTTTTCTGAATGAGTAACTATTTACAAGTGGCATTAGGCTGCAAAGTAATATACAAATAAAATAATAATAAAAAAAAAATTTATTGATTAAATGTGAATTCTCTGAAAAGAAATACTTACCTGTGAATAAGTTTTCCATTTTCTAATGGATGCTAAGTCTTCATCAGTTGGCTTCTTTTTACAAGCTGTTTGTTGAGTGCTGATTGTAATGTTCTGTAATGTTGTTTCAATGCACACCAACCAGTCTCCATCCATCAGCGCCGTGACCATCCATAATAAGCCCACAGTCAGAGCTCTTGCTGTTCGCTTACAACATGCATAGCATTTAAAGCTACAACAAATCTCACAAAAGATTTTGTCCACAACAATAAAGATTAGCAAAAAAATGAAGATGGGTAAAATAATGTATAATGGGCAAAACCATATATTTGTAAATGTGTCACACGGACAAACAAACTCCACTTTAAAAATGTACTGAAATACAGCAAAAAAGAAGAAAATGCCAAATGTACCGCCGGCGGATGCTATTAGTTTGGATAACCCGTCAGAGGAGAAGTCTGGATGAGTCATTGCTGCTGCTTGACAGTAGCTTGCCTTGTGCTTTATGGAAGAGGTGGTGTTGAAAGGCAGCCCAGAGTATTAAAGAAGAGCAACAGGAATAGCTTGCTTATGTACTATATATGTAGGGAGGAGTCAGAATCAGGGGAGTTGCCTGGGTATGTACTCAGCCCAGTTAATTTTTATATATGTATATAAAATAAGTATCCTGATATATAATGTTTAACACCATAGTGTGTAGTTATATGTTTTTTTTTTATTCAATGGATTTAAAATTAAACAAGGAGTGCACAAATTCTGCAAAATGACTATTGGTGACCTATAAATAGTATCATAAACTTTTGCTATAAAGGACATGGACCAGATATATTCCATCAGTAAATCCATTTCGTAACAATGTAATAATCCAGCTAACTAGCTATCTAAATGATTTTTTGTTCATTATAGCTGAATTTGAAAATAAAATAGTTATTGGCTGATCAGGCACATCAGGGCAGGTTGAAAATTATATATACAGTTTTTTTTTCTCTCAAACCTTGACTACCTATCTATCTAATTCTAAAGTTAAATGTTAAGCTGCATTTTATTAATCACACAGTGGGTTTGATCTGTGTGTTTTGATTCGGAGACGTGTTTTTAACCAGCTACCAGAAACAGCTCCAGAAACAATGTAATCACAGTTTACATGGTTAGATACCGTTGCCTTTCTTTCAAGTATATCCGTATTTGTTTCAGCTGCAACCCGCTGCCAAAACTCAAAGAGAGCATGCTTTCATCATCTTCAAGTGAAGCAGCCACTGCATCTCTAACCAAAAGAACCAAAAAAAGCAGCATAAATCCAAACAAAGAAAATACAGCAGTGAATGTATTGGTATTATAATTATGCAGCGCTAGATTAAAATTAAACATGGACATGATGTAAATGTAAAATAATTTCCAAAATATAATTACTGTGAAAAAAATCTTTTCTGAGGCCTTTAGACAGACAGTGGTAGATATAAATTAATTTGAGATAAGATAAGAAGAGGTTTTAAAATATCTCAAACCAATTAAAAGTCAGCCATTCTACTGTTGCAGCATGGCTAAAATTAAATCTTAATATATAAAATCTTAGCATGACTAACCAAATCCTGCAGAAGGAGGTTGATCAGTAGAATTAAATGATGATCTTCAATCTGCCCGAATATAGTGTGAAACACATTCCTTTCTAAAGCAATTAAAGTAAGTTAAGCCATAATGAAAGTAAGTGCATTTTGACTGGGAAACTCCTCCCTAAAAGGTAAAACTGGACTGTCAAGTCAGGAATCAGGGCAAGAGTCAAGACATTCATGCATAAAATACTTGCTGTGAGGCTCAGGAATTGTCTTTACAGCAGTTTACCACTAATATACTGAATATAGACTGAAAAACAGTTCTTTATATGTCTTGATATAATGTGCTCTGATACAAGTTGCCATGCCAGTTATTATTTTACTTAACCTAACTTTTTGTTTGATTATATTTGGTGCAGAATGGTGGTGACCCTGCCCAGCACAATTAGTAGATTGCCTACTTTAACACACTGCAACTCAGTAAAAGGGCACGTTACTGAGCTGATTAGGTGAATAAGATGTAGGGAAATCTGTAAATCTGTGGGGCAGGGGGTCTCCATGACCAAGACTAAAGAACCTTATAATTGGGCGATTAATACATTTACACAATTTATTTATCTGCATGCAGGGCTGGACTGGGACAAAAAAATCAGCCCTGGCATTTTTGGTTTAGACCAGCCCTTAATTCGCGGAGCGCAACTGACTTGTAATTTTTGTGTGTGGGGTTACAGAGAAGCATAATGTATCAACATGTTAAATATAAGAAGTTTATTGTCTAGTGACCAAAGCAGGAATATAACAAGAGTGAATATTGGCAGTGAGTTCGAACGGTGGAGACTTAGAGCTCAAAAAGACCAACCCAGAGCTGCTACTTTTCTCCTGAACACGTAAGCTAACTGGCTAGCTAATTCAGTCAGGTACTTTCGTGGAGCAGTGGTCTGACACACCACGGAGCTCGCGTGGTCCGGCACATCGCGGGGCTCGCACGGTCCGGCACATCGTGGAGCTTGCGCTGTCCGGCACATCGCAGCGCTTTAGCTCTCCCTCCTGTAACATACAGTCAATATAACTGTAGATACTGGTTTTAGAAGAGTTTAAATTTGCTGTATTTCTCCTCTCCTCTCGCTCGTACTCTCCGCCTCTCCTACTTGTCTTAATGTTGTGTAGATTGAGCCGGTTTCGTGGCTGGGGAGGGGTGGGCGGGGCAGACTACTCTCTGTGGTGTTTTGAAATTGGACTGCTGTAGCCATTTCACACACTCGCTCTCAGGTCCTACATAATGCACCTTTAACTCCACCATTTTTGTCTGTTCTGTGTAGTTCATTTTTTTATATCCTTTTTATTGAAATCATCTCTTATATGTATTTTCTTAATTTCTCTGATATAAACAGCTCAATTCTAATTCTTCAGGTTAAAGGTGCTTCTTCCTTCCTACTAGCTTATCAACTAACTATAAGTCGAGCTGAGTGATACAGCAGGAAAACTAGTATTACAGTGTTACTCCAAAACCACAGAGTAGAGGTGGTACCAGGAATTTTGGTGTCGATCCGATACCAAGTAAATGCAGGGCCAGTATTGCCGATATCAATACGAATACCGATACCATATATATAATATTTAAGCTTCATAGATCCAAAGAATTCAAAAGACCTAGGATAGAATTTCACCAAACATTGTATGTGACAACAAAATACTTTATCACAATCAACATTTTTGTTTAGAAACAATGGAATAGTAAAAAATCTAAATTTGCCATTTTTTAAGGTAGAAACCACAATACAAAAATAAAATAAAAATTCTCCTCTCCGTGGACATCTTTTCTAGTTCTTTCTTTCTTTGTTTCTTTTTCAAATAGAATTATTCCTAGGAAAAAACAATAAAAAATAAGGAATTATTTTCCTTTCAGTGCAATTCTGTTTTTTCTTAAATAAACAGAGTGTAAAAAATTATCTTATTAAACAAGTATTGCTCAATATCAATACCAGCATTGTATCAATATTATCGATATTTGGATCAATCCGCACATCTCGACCACAGAGCTTACCCAGCTAACTGAAAAACCACAGAGTCTAAAACACTTATCGTAAAAATGCTTAATGTGGGTTTTCTTTCCACTGAAGCCTGTTATAAGGACAAATCTTAATGTACTAAAACAACGAGCCACAAACACCAAACATCTTATTTTTACACTGCATAATAAACTTAATCACAATCTATAAACAAATCATTATAACCCACATTATTGACCTGCTGTAAAATCCAGAGAGGCTGTGGAGTAAACAGGCTGGATGAGGAGCTCCAGTAACAGTAAATTATGTATTTTGAGTTTGCTGGTGTAGCTGGTCTGTCAGTATATCCAGGGTGGTATTGGACCAACATAATTAGAGCTCATACCGATAGAGTAGCGTGTAGAACAGTCAACACGCCACTATCTCTCGTCTCAGCTACACTGGTAAAACCTGTTGGGTCAGAGAGGGCAGTTTGTTCATTAGTTGGATCAGCTGGGTGTAAATATGCTGTAAACATACCAGTTTGCTGGTGTTGCACCGAAAAGAGTCCCCTCCAGATCTCTGAACTAAAGCGAAACAAAAAGCAGACATGCGCAGACTCGCTGTGTGACGTCAGCATTTCAGAATGCTCCGTTTTCCCTGTTCGGGGTCGGAACATCTGAACGTAGCGGACCATGCAGTGAGAGGGTGGGGGTGCTTTCGTCCTATATCCTAATTGGTTCAAACCACTGTCTATATTCAAGAATGGCAAATGGGCCGCCCCCTCTATATCATGGGTCGGTCTCTTACGAAAAAAAAGTGAAAAAAAAAATTCAACAGCATCGGCCCCTGAGGACTGTCGGACCACCGGGCAAATGCCTGGTATGCCAGATTACTAGTCCAGCCCTGTCTGCATGCCAGTGTAGTTTGGTCTTTTTAAACATATTTAGCATGAGAACATTTCGGATATGTTTTTTATAAGTTACAATGCTTAATTTGTCCAGTAGTGCAGTGATACAATTTACATCAACTGTTATCACTTCTCAGATATTCCACTGCTTTGTATTCCATTTCATATAAAATGTTCATGAATAACAGATCTCAGTTTAATAGTCATTGGAACTTCTATTTTTTGAGTTACAATGAATAATAATGATTAATTTTTTTTTAATGAAAATAACCCAGCAAGACATCTTTTTATTATTATAGAATGTTTAAAATGATCTACGTACTTTAAAAAAACTTTTATCGATTTTCACTAATTTCAATATACAAAAACATGCCCGCACCCATAACTGTTTCACAAATGGTAAAAATCCAACGTATACAACATTTTTGTACATAAATGGGCTTTTACATTTGGATGTGTTATGCAGAAATTACATTATACTTTTAAACCTTAGTGTGGAACAATCATTTGTGACTTTCTGGTTCATGCAAAATAAACATAATTTTTTTCCAACTTTAAAAACAACATCATGTGTGAGCCAAAAGCAAAAATAAGGGAGCTTGTGACACTTTTATTGTAATAATATTCTATGCCTGACTACAGGGCCATCTCAAAAAATTTAAATCTCTTTGAAAAGTTACTTTATTTCAGTAATTCAGTTAAAAACATGAAACTCATATATTATATAGATGTACTACACACAGAGTGATCTATTTTAAGTGTTTATTTATTTTATTGTTAATGATTATGGCTTACAGCCAATGAAACCCAAATATCAGTGTATCAGAAAATCAGAACACTATATAAGACCAATTGGTACTTTCTGCAGTGTGGGCAGTGTGCCAAGTCCTGCTGGGAAATGAAATCTGCATCTCCATAAAAGCAGAGGGAAGCATAAAGTGCTTTAAGATTTTGTGGGAAAACACTGCACTGACTTTAGACTTGATAAAACACAGTGGACATGTCTCTCCAAACCATCACTGATCATCAGTAAATTTCACATTTCATTTGTAAATCAAGGGACCAGAGTCTGGAGGAAGAGTGGAGAGACACAATTCAAGCTGCTTGAGGTCTAGTGTGAAGTTTCTACAATCAGTGATGGTTCCACAAGTATCTGTATGGTCGTACACCTTATTTGGTGAGAAGAAGGCCATACCACATATGGGCTCCCCTAGGGTTCAAAGGTGGGCGATATTGTTGAGTGCCTATGAATATCAGATTGTGTATAGACCAGGAAAGTTTCATTCCAATGCAGATGCTTTAAGCAGACTACCCCTTCCTGAGACTCATAGAGAAGAAAAAGAAACCGAGCAAATTCTGATGATGGATTGTGTGGATGCTGTTCCTGTAGATTCCAAACAGATTAGGAACTGGACAGCCAAGGATCCATTGTTATCACAGGTGCATGGATATGTGCCGAGAGGATGGCCTAATGTAGTTGAATCACAGTTGGAACCATACTTCCAAAGTGGATTGGATTTAAGTGCTCGTGATGGCTGTGTACTGTGGGGAGCAAGAGTAGTAATACCACAGCAAGGGAGAGAAATGCTGTTAAAATCTCTTTATCAGACACATGTCATGTCTCGCATGAAAGGGTTGGCCAGGTCATACATGTAGAAAAAACAGTTCAGTCATGTGACCAATGCCAGAGTAATCAAAAAGCACAACCAACCTCACCATTGCACCCATTGGAGTGGCCTAAAGCTCCATGGTCTAGGATTCATGTAGTCTATGCTGGGTCATTCATGGGAAGAATGTTTCTAGTCATCATGGATGTTTATTCAAAATGGCTAGAAACCTCCCCACTGAAATCATCAACTTCTCAGATAATCATTGAGAAGTTATGCCAGAGTTTTAGTGTGTTTGGTCTACCACAAGTGCTAGTCTCAGACAATGGGCCCTGTTTTACAAGTACTGAGTTTGAGGCATTCATGAAGCAGAACGGCATCAGACATGTGAAGTCTGCTTCTTTCCACCACTCAACAAATGGGTTTGCCGAGAGAGCTGTACAGACCTTAAAGGAGGGTCTAAAAAAGCAAAGGGAGACACCATTGAGACCAAATTGTCTAGATTCTTGCTACCGGATAACTCCACATTCAACTACAGGGGTGTCACCAGCCGAATTGATGATGTCCCGAAGGTTGAGGTCTGCCTTTGATTTGCTGCAGACCAAGGTGAGAAGCAAACAACTAAAACAAAAAAGAAAATCGAGATGGACAAACCAAACTGAGACGTTTCACAAGTGGAGACGAAGTTCTAGCTCAGAATTATGGATACGGTCCGAAGTGAATTCCAGCTGTTGTGGAGGACTGTACTGGGTTATTGTCTTATTCAGTGGTCCTGGGAAATGGACACACCTGGAAAAGACATGTTGATCAGCTGAGTGGTTGCAGTTCTGGTGGGATTTAGGAGCTGATAGAAAGTCCTGTGAGGATACCTGCATCAGTACAGGAGACTGTGCAAGAGAGAACTGAGAACTGTGAGGATAGTTCAGTACAACAGGCTGAACCAGAGGTCACATTTGTAAAGCCTAGTTATAAGTGTATATGGTATTGTGTTCTAGCCTAAAGGGGGAGGGATGTAGTACCTTCAGTGTCCACTAGGGGGTTCCCAATATCCTTAGTTGTACAGAGTTGTGCTAGTTTAGACTACAGTAAGAGTCAGCACTGCCATGTTGAGCTGCAAGCATTTTTGCCAGAGACCAAATGGAGAATTAAAGTAATATGTCAGGAACGGCTGGCAGGAGGCAGACAAATAACAAATAAACAAAGAAACAAACAAGGAACAAACAAGAGATAATACTAATATAAACAAACAGGGAGGGATAACAAAAGAAACAAATGAGGAACAGAAATAATACAGAATTAAACAGGGCAGGGAATAAATAAACAATAAATAAACAAAGACTAGAAGCAAGAGAATAACTAGACAACGAGGAAGACAAAACAATAGGGGAAGGTGCAAAGACCGACCAAGAAACAGGGCAGCTGGAGCTGGCGGCGCGGCGACTTGAATCAGAATGGTGCTTATTTTATAAAAAGCAAATATGTGTATGTTTTTTTAAGTAACACTGTCTGTTACAATTAATAATTAATATATAGCAATTATTGTGTATTGTTACTTTCAGTTCATTTTTATTTTATTAATAGTATTGTTGTCCGTTATGTTCTGGTGATAATTACAATATAAATAGCCTATATGATACATTAGTCACATATTTTTTGCATAATATTTTAAAGATTGTGAGTTTTCCACGTTTTCTGCTGGGAAAGTCTGGCCGAACACATCTGGAAACACCTTAGTTAAGACCATGGTGGTTCAAACCAACATAGTTCCGACTTCTGTGGTACTAACAAAGCACAATGGTTTCGGGAAACGGCCGTACTTCAGATGTTAGTTAGTTTAACGATGCATCGTACCACGTTAGTTCAATGCAAGGCTCCGTCGTTGTACGGGAAACGCACCCCAGGTCTAATTGACATCACTAAGACTAAATAACATAATACAGTAGGTTAATGACAGTGCATTTATGAACCCCAAGATTTTTTATATTCTTAACTCCACAGCGCTGTGTTTACTGATTACATAAAGCCTGTATTAAGTCGAGAACTTGTCTCCATTCTAATACAATAACCCCACACATTAGACACTGTGTTGTTCTTGCTCTCAGGCCTAAAAAGATATAATCATTTATACAGCTATATATCTTAAAAATGTAACTTGAAAGACAAAAGGAAAGAGAGTCAATGGAGAAAGCATGGTACATAATACTATATACACTATATGTCCAAAAGGATTGGGACACCTTCCCAATTTGAGAAGCATTAGGGATGTCAAGATATAGGACGATCACAACCTCAACCTATCCTTTAAGTATTGTAAGGAGTATCATTCCAGTAGGTTCACATTTAATGGCTCCAAATAATCTTATTCCAATGTCAATGCTTCTTTGTAGGCAATAGAAAAGCTGTGTAGGTATATTTGGCTATATGTATCAGTAATAGGTGCAATTTAAAAGTAGTTGTTTGATGGGGTCAGTGAGTGTATCCATCAGCAGGACTGTGAAAGGACACAGATAAAAGACTTAAACGCCTGGGAAACGTAAATGTAATTGTAAATAGAGAGCTTGTCCTTGTGCTGATCATTGGTGGAGTGCAGGTGCATTCCAGGGCTTCCATTATACTGGTTGGTAGAGCCCACAGCATTTCATTTCAGACTTTCCTTTGGACAAATCATTTTATGACACCATCTAAGATCACATTTATTCCGATTTATTTTAGTAGATCTACCACAGTTCTTCCTCTTAGCTACTTTATAGCATGTATAAATATGTAGAGTTGTTTTGAGGCTCCCATGTTGTCACTCTTCAGAGAAGATGCATTGAGGAGAAAAACTTGCAATTGGCCACATTAACTCTTTTTCATAATTGGATTCACCTAATAATAACCAATAATTAGTGCTAAAGGTATTCAAATCAATAAAATTATATTCAAAAGTGCCCAATTTTATTGTTGGGGTGCCCACATTTATGCACCTATTTAGTTTAATTTAGTTTATAGAATTGTTGTACACTTTTTGTAAACCTTAATTCACTTCTCAAATATCACTGTGTTCGTCTGCTATATGATATATTTAATTGAAACTGCTGATCCAAACAACCAATGATTTAAAAAAAAAAAAATCATGAAAATGATCAGGGGAGCCCAAACTTTTTCATAACACTATAGCACTGTCACACCTGAGCCTGTGTCTGTCTTGTGTTTTTTTCCTCTATTGGTTCTATGTGTATCTGCCCTCTGTTTTTCTGTTATGTGTTCCCAGTCATGTTCTCTTTTAAGTACATGGCCTTGTTTTGTTATTGTCCTGTCTCCGCCCTAGCCCCACCCTAGCCATTAGTGTTGTCACCTTGTGTCTTGTTTGTAACCCTGCCCACTTGTTTTCCTGGCACAGGTGTTTCTCACCCTCCTCGTGTATTTAAGCCCCTCTGTTTCAGGGTTTATTCTGTGGAGACTTTTGTGTGCTACTTTGCTGTGGATTTGTCAAGTTTAGTTTTAATTTGAGTATTATTGTTTTCTTAGTTTTGATTGGTTTTTGTACTGGTCTTAGTTATTTAGTTTCCTAGTTTCGTTTTCTGTGTATTTTGCATTTCTGATGTTTGTTTTTTCATTTATGCTTTATTGTGTAAATTTTTGTTATTTTTGCTATTATGCAGGCACATGGCTTAGTGGTTAGCATGTTCGCCTCCCAGCACTGGGGTCTTGGGTTCAAGTCCCTTTCTGGGTGGAGTTTCCATGTGCTCCCCGTAAGTGTGTGTAAATGTATGTATGACTGTGCCCAGATATAGATTGGCACTCTGTCCTGGGTAAATGCTGTAGTGCCTGATGCAGCCTCCAGGTGGACGGTCGTCTCCGGTTGAGAGTACGCTGTGCGCTATTGGCTGCTGCTTCTCAGTGGTGTGTGGATGAGTGTTGATGTGTAATGTGCTTGTGTGTAAAATGTGTAAATTGTAATGCGTCCTTGGGTTTCTAGAAAGGCGCTGTATAAGTTAAACTTCATCATTACATCCGTCCTCTCATCCTTTCCTGCGTGACAACCACATTATTAAAAAAACACATCAAAACAGGTGGATTTATATTATTTTCTTAGATAGTTTTGTCTTAGATGTCAACTACTTTACTATTGCTTTAACTGCAGTTAATAAAGCATAAGCAGGTTTGACAGCTAATATGTCTCACTTTTTTAATGTACTTGTTTGATAAATATGAAGACATGATAATATGATAAATATGATAAATAGTTTTTGCTAAATAAATAAAACTTATTTCATTTACATAAAGATTACACTCTACATTTCTACTGTATCACACCCAGATAATATATTTGTATATGAAAAATAAAGGAAAGAAAAAAAGATGCTTACACTGGGCCAAAGCTATGTAAAATATTTAGTTTTGTCCTCTATAGGACAAAACAAAAAAAACAAGCTGAACATGTTTGAGCATGAGAGAAAATTCCTCCGCTTTCTCCTATTGTCAGGTTAGTCAAACAAAATTAAAAGGGTAAGTACTCTTAGCATTTGAATAGTAAGAAATGTGAAACTGAGAGAAGTAAAGTGGTTTTCTGACATTTTAAAAAGCAGATCTACAAACCAAACATTTTACATGGGCACACATTTCTTCACTGCCATGCTGACTTTAGTTTTGATGGAAAATATGCAGGAGTTCTTATCTACTGCAATCACTCATACAATTATCAGTCTTTATTTCAGAGCTCATGAGAGCATATGAATGTCTGCAAAACCTGAAAGTGAATCAGTATATACTTCAACTCTAAACTGAATAAGGCTTCAATCATTTGCATCATTGCAACAATTTTCTAAGATCCCTGTTTACACTTGAAAAGGAAAACAATTATAAGCAAATTAAAAAAACAAAAAACAAAACGATTTTTCAGGAAGAGTAAAAAGAAACTGAAACAATAAATTTTCACCTTTAGTTCCAGTTATGGTTGTATTATGGGTAATACGCGACGTCTTACTTGTATTGCTTTAGTTATACTTAGCCTACAGTGGTGTCAGTAAACCTGACAGATATGAGTAGGAAACTTCTGGTTGAGTTTTGTTTGTTGTTCTATCAAGGATAGCATTGTGATATAATAGTGCTAGACAAAAACAGGTCTTTTGTTTTTTCTAGTATGTGTATTTTCTACTGTCCCAGCAGATGTCACTACATGCACACAGGCCTCATCTCAGCAGACACACTCTCAGATATTCCCTTTTACATTACATTATTTTGCACTAGTAGTTTTTGCACAAGCTTGCACTGCAAATTTAAATTATTATATAACTGTGTATTTGCACTTTTTGTATGGCTGACATCAGATACCCTCTTTATATGCATATCAACTGGTGTTCATTGTTTACGGTTCATTATTGCCATTACACACTACTGACTGTACTGTTGTACTTTTATACTTTATATATTTTATGGTATTTTTTGTATTTGTTACAAATACAAATTGTTATACACATTTTTTGGTATTTGTATTTTTATAAGTTTTGTTTTATCTTATCCTTCCTAGTTACTTTTGTATACTGTGTATACCCGCTGCTGGATGTCCAAAATTTCCCCTCAGGGGTCAATAAAGTATCTACCGACCGACCGACCGACCGACCTACCTACCTACCTACCTACCTACCTACCTACCCACCTACCTACCCACCTACCTAGTGTTGTCACCTTGTGTCTTGTTTGTAATCCCACCCCCTCGTTTTCCTGGCCCAGGTGTTTCCCACCCTCCTCGTCTATTTAAGCCCCTCTGTTTCAGGGTTTTGTGTGGAGACTTTTGTGTGCTACTTTGCTGTGGATTTGTCAAGTTTGGTTTCATTTAGAGTATTATTGTTTTCTTAGTTTTGATTGGTTTTTGTACTGGTCTTAGTTATTTAGTTTCCTAGTTTCGTTTTCTGTGTATTTTGCATTTCTGATGTTTGTTTTTTCATTTATGCTTTATTGTTTAAATTTTTGTTATATTTGCTATTACGCAGGCACGATGGCTTAGTGGTTAGCATGTTTGCCTCCCAACACTGGGGTCTTGGTTTCAAGTCCCTATCTGGGTGGAGTTTCCATGTGCTCCCCGTAAGTGTGTGTAAATGTATGTATGACTGTGCCCACATATGGATTGGCACTCTGTCCTGGGTAAATGCTGTAGTGCCTGATGCAGCCTCCAGGTGTTTGAAAAAGGTTTGCCAAAGTAATCCTTTGCCCATGTGCTTCTATCAGCTGATGGTGAATGACAGTCCTTGATGCAGTGGCGTCTGAGGGATCAGAGATCAGACATGTTCAGCCTAGGCCTTGTGCCTTTGTCCATTACACAGTGAAATTCCTCCTAATTCTGTGATTGGTTTAATAATATTATGTATAGCTGAAGGATTTGTTTAACGATCATTGTTTGACCTTTTGTAAAATGTACAATGACTGCATTATACATACTGTCCCAGCATTTTCTGGTTTGGGGGCTGTACAGTTACCATTTAACATATGCTTCTGTTATTCAGAATGACTGCACAGTAAAGTCATTAACCAAATCTATGTTCTTCTAATTAAATTATTTGTACCCAGCATATAAATAACTTTACTGAAAACAAGATATTCTGCTCATACATGTGTACATTTGTGGAATTCTTAAAATACAGACAATTTGCACAGTCATGCTTAGTGCCTATGGACATTTCCACCGTACTTACAGTTACTTTCATTTTCTGGAAAATCTGAAAAGGTCTTTTCAAGGTTTTATTTGCCAGGAATGCTAAAGCAGTGGTATAATATTGCATCTAGAATTTTAAGGACACTGCAATCACAAGCTTGTAATATACTGTGCAATACTATTGTCTCCTATTGTCAGGTTAGCCAAACAAAATTAAAAAGGGTAAGTACTCTTAGCATTTGAATAGTAAGAAATGTGAAACTGAGAGAAGTAAAGTGGTTTTCTGACATTTTAAAAAGCAGATCTACAAACCAAACATTTTACATGGGCACACATTTTTTCACTACCATGCTGACTTTAGTTTTGATGGAAGATATGCAGGAGTTCTTATCTACTGCAATCACTCATACAATCATCAGTCTTTATTTCAGAGCTCATGAGAGCATATGAATGTCTGCAAAACCTGAAAGTGAATCAGTATATACTTCAACTCTAAACTGAATAAGGCTTCAATCATTTGCATCATTGCAACAATTTTATAAGATCCCTGTTTACACTTGAAAAAGAAAACAATTATAAGCAAAAAAACAAAACGATTTTTCAGGAAGAGTAAAAAGAAACTGAAACAAACAATTTTCAGGAACAATAAAAACATTTTGTCCACCTTTAGTTCCAGTTATGGTTGTATTATGGGTAATACGCGACGTCTCACTTGTATTGCTTTAGTTATACATAGTCTTAGTACTGGCTTAGTGGTGTCAGTAAACCTGACAGATATGAGTAGGAAACTTCTGGTTGAGTTTTGTTTGTGTTGTTCTATCAAGGATAGCATTGTGATATAATAGTGCTAGACAAAAACAGGTCTTTTGTTTTTTCTAGTATGTGTATTTTCTACTGTCCCAGCAGATGTCTTTAGTGTTGTCACCTTGTGTCTTGTTTGTAACCCCGCCCCCTCGTTTTCCTGGCCCAGGTGTTTCTCACCCTCCTCAGCCCCTCTGTTTCAAGGTTTTGTGAGGATATTTTTGTGTGCCATTTGCTGTGGATTTGTCAAGTTTAGTCTTAATTTGAGTATTATTATTTTCTTAGTTTTGATTGGTTTTTGTACTGGTTTACGTTATGTTAACACTTTATAATACTGTTCCATAGTTAATGGGTAACTAAGCAGGAACTAAGCAGGAACTAATGAATAGTGCTGCATTAACACCTAAATATTTTCTATTAACTACCAGGGAGTACTGAATAATTACTCAGTAGATAGTACTGAACTAATGATTATAGTAGTTCACTATTAACTCCACAATAATTACTGATACTTACATATCTCCTGGAGAACTACTTACTAATAATGTCTCATTTATAATAACTATTCATTAATTACTGCTCAAATCAACATTAACTACTGAAAACCCTTACATGCCACCTGGGGAACTATAGATCTAAATCAGTCTAAAGGCATATTTGAGTTAAATGCTTAATAATTGATGGCATGTTTGAATTAAGCAAGTGACACCATTTGTAGTAGTGGTAACCTTAATTACCTTATTATCCTCAGTTTCTTCCAAATATTAGCAACATATAGTAAAATACTTATAGTAAAATAGTAGTAAAATAGTGTGTATTACTCTGCTTATCCATAATTTTTGGAAGAAAAAAAAAAACATTATAACGTAATATTATTGCATAGGAGATATTAATTAAAGTTCTCCAGAAGGCATCTAAGACTCTAAGAATGTATGTAAGACTGTAATAATTTAATAATCATTGCTTAAATATTAGGTATCAGCCTTGTAAAAGTGCATCTTCAGCCTTTGCAGTTTCCCAATTTTTTTTACTGCGCACTATTAGGGTATTTACGGTAATTTCACAGCTGTTTCTCCTGGTTCTTCGTGTAAATTCTCTGCTGTGCTGCTGCTGCTGCTGCTGGAGGAGGATTAAGAGATACTCTGCTGCTTTCATATTTCTGTATTTGATTGAAAATAAACTAGTAATCAAGATATTGAGATTCTTTCCAGCTTATTTTACCCCCGGATCAGAGGAGGACTCTTTGTGGGTTGTTAAACAGCTTTAGGATGTGTGTAAGCCAGCTAAGTTAGCTAAGTTGTGTGTGTGTAGTTAGCGTTATGTTTATGTGTGGGTTAGTTAGCTAGCTAAGTTAGCTAGGGGAATTGTGTGTGTGTTAGCTAGGTTAAATGTGTGTTAGTTAGTTAGCTAAGTTAGGTTAATTGCGTTTGTTAGTTAGCTCGGGGAAATGTGTGTTAGTTAGCTCGGTTAAATGGGTGTGTGTTAGCTAGTTTAAATGTGTTTGTTAGTTAACTAGGTTAAATGTGTTATTATTATTATTATTATTATTATTATTATTATTATTATTATTATTTTTATTATTATTATTATTATTATTATGAATGTATATTTCCCTTTGTAATACTGTGACATGATCTACAGTAACTCTCTAGTTATTAGTAATTAGTTATCATGTTTCTCACTTTATAATCCTGTGACATGATCTACAGTAACTCCTAAGTAATTATTAATTAGTTATCACGTTTCTCACTTTATAATCCTGTGACATGATCTGCAGTAACTCCTAAAGAACAACACAATAACTCTTCAGTAATTAGTAATTAGTTTCCATGTTTCTCACTTTATAATCCTGTGACATGATTTGCCGTAACTCCTGAAGAAGAACACAGTAACTCTTCAGTAATTAATAATGAGTTACCATGTTTCTCACTTTATAATACTGTGTTCTGATCTGCAGTAACTCTTCAGTAATTAGTAATTAGTTACCATGTTTCTCACTTTATAATCCTGTGACATGATCTGCAGTAACTCCTAAAGAAGAACACAATAACTCTTCAGTAATTAGTAATTAGTTACCATGTTTCTCACTTTATAATCATGTGACATGATCTGCAGTAACTCCTAAAGAAGAACACAATAACTCTTCAGTAATTAGTAATTAGTTACCATGTTTCTCACTTTATAATCCTGTGACATGTTCTGCAGTAACTCCTAAAGAAGAACACAATAACTCTTCAGTAATTAGTAATTAGTTACCATGTTTCTCACTTTATAATACTGTGACATGATTTGCCGTAACTCCTAAAGAAGAACACAGTAACTCATCAGTAATTAATAATGAGTTACCATGTTTCTCACTTTATAATACTGTGTTCTGATCTGCAGTAACTCTTCAGTAATTAGTTACCATGTTTCTCACTTTATAATCCTGTGACATGATCTACAGTAACTCCTCAGTAATTAGTAATTAGTTACCATGTTTCTCACTTTATAATCCTGTGACATGATTTGCCGTAACTCCTAAAGAAGAACACAATAACTCTTCAGTAATTAGTAATTAGTTACCATGTTTCTCACTTTATAATCCTGTGACATGATCTGCAGTAACTCCTAAAGAAGAACACAATAACTCTTCAGTAATTAGTAATTAGTTACCATGTTTCTCACTTTATAATCCTGTGACATAATCTACAGCACATGTGTCAAACACAAGGCCCGCGGGCCAAATGTGGCCCGCCACGTCCTTTTATGTGGCCCGCGAGAGCTTGTAAAATCTTAGTGTCCATAATAAATAGGTCAGAAGCATTCTTTGACCAAAAACTACATTTCCCACAATGCTTGTCGATTGTATTACCCGCGAGGTTACGGCTTACTGCCACTAGGAGAGATATTTACTGCCATTTAGGAGAGATATAAGTTATGTGTAAATATTTATAAGACAATAGCTGACAAAATATGTTTTAATGACGTTAATAAACATCACTGTGACAGGGCTAGTCGCAGTTTCACCACAGCAAAGGACGAAGACGTGAATCACTTATCTAACCAGCCTTTACTGATTTCTGCCCCCAATAACCGTTTCAATAACCTCCAATAGCCTTTAATAGTCTTCAGTAGCCCAACAGTCTAACCTTGCCGCCGTGGTGTGTCCACTAAACTCCGTAGTTATAAACACCATGAGGTTAGCAGCGCGCTAACTGACCTGTTTATAATGTAATCCGAGCAGTGACTCCGTGATGGCTGCTTTAAACTGCTACTGTTAGCTGCTTGGGCTGAAAGATGAACTGTATTATCCGGTTAGTGGGGTTAAAAATCTTTATTTCATACACGGAAGAACTTAAAAATGTTAAAAACGCTCCAGACTGGCTCAGCTGAGCCCTGTAGCCCGTGGCTGGGCTGTAGCTCTGACTCAGTAAAGACTGCGGGCTTGTGCTGCTGCAGCTGCAGCTCCCACTAGTGGTTGTATGAGGAACTGCTAAATCTGAGGAAATGCTAAATCTGTCATGTTCTTAACAGCTCACAATTTTTTATTTTATATTTATTAAGCCTTATTTCAGTATCAAACGTTTTGATCAAAGTTAATATAACTTGTATTTTATGTCATTTCTATTCACTTGAATAGTTTGGTTCTTGATTGATGGAGTTTTTGGATTTCATAACATGACAAATTAAAAGGATTTATGTTAATAGAGCAACAAGCTAACATTTTTTCCATGCAACTGTAATATTTGATTGAATAAATAATATATTGAGAGTTACTTAACATTAAAGAGTAATTACATTCATTTTATATTACATCTGGTTACATTTTCTTACATTTATAAGTTACATCTGGCCCTCAGAGGACAGCCAATATGCCAATGTGGCCCTCGGCCAAAATGAGTTTGACACCCCTGATCTACAGTAACTCCTCAGTAATTAGTCAAAGTCAAAGTGTTTTTTATTGTCATTTCAGCTATATACAGAGTACACAGTGAAACGAAACAACGTTCCTCCAGGGACCATGGTGCACATAAACACAGAGTAGACAGAACAATAGTGCAACAGTACAAAAGTGCAGACAGACAATACAACACCATACAGACATAAAGAATAATAAATAACAAGACAGTGTGCAAATTTTGCAGTGTGTAAAAAGGACCAGGTGAGGTAGTAATTACTCTATTACACAGTGTGCAATAGAGTCCAGTGAGGTAGTAGGGTTTTTAGTGCTTTCCATTTTCTGGGGTAAGTGGGGTAAGAGTGTGTGTGCATGTACAGAAAAACCATCAGTTCAGTCTCTGCAGTTAAGGAGTCTGATGGCTTGGGGGTAGAAGCTGTTGCAGAATCTGGTCGTGCTGGACCGGATGCTGCGGTACCTTCTTCCCGAAGGCAGGAGGGAGAACAGTTCGTGTGAGGGATGAGTGGGGTCATTCACAATGCTGGTTGCTTTGCGGATGCTGCGGGTGGTGTAAATGTCTGTGATGGAGGGGAGAGAGACGCCGATGATCCTCTCAGCTGTCCTCACAATACGCTGGAGGGTCTTGCGGTCAGAGACGGTGCAGGTCCCAAACCAGGCAGTGATGCAGCTGCTCAGGATGCTCTCAATGGTCCCTCTATAGAAGAGTGTGAGGATGGGTGGAGGGAGACGGGCCTTTCTCAGCTTCCGGAGGAAGTAGAGACGCTGCTGGGCTTTCTTGGCTGTAGAGCTGGTGTTCAGGGTCCAGGTGAGGTTATCTGCTAAGTGGACACCAAGGAACTTGGTGCTCTTAACAATCTCCACAGAGGACCCGTCGATGTTGAGTGGAGAGTGGGTGTGTTGTGCTCTCCTGAAGTCAACAAGTCTCCAGTTGCAGAGGGGGGTGTTGAGGCCGAGCGAGCTTAGCTTCCTGGTGAGGTTCTGTGGGATGATGGTGTACTGAACTGAAGTCTATAAACAGCATTCTGACGTAAGTGTCCTTCTTCTCCAGGTGGGTGAGGGAGAGATGAAGGGTGGTGGTGATGGCATCGTCCGTGGAGCGATTGGGACGATACGCAAACTGCAGGGGGTCCAGTGAAGAGGGCAGTTGTGTCTTGATGTTCCTCATGACTAGCCTCTCGAAGCACTTCATGATGATGGGTGTAAGTGCAACGGGACGGTAGTCATTGAGGCAGGGCACTGTGGACTTCTTCGGCACGGGGACGATGGTGGTGGACTTGAGGCACGTTGGGACAGTGGCGCTGCACAGGGAGATGTTGAAGATGTCCGTGAGAACATCTTTCAGCTGGTCTGCGCACTCCCTGAGCACTCTTCCGGGGATGTTGTCTGGTCCTGCAGCTTTTCGTGGGTTGACTCTGCGCAGAGTGTTCCTCACATCCACTGCAGTCAGGCACAACACCTGCTCGTCCGGCTTGGGCATGGTCTTTCTCGCCATCGTGTTGTTTTGTGCCTCAAACCGTGCATAAAAGTTGTTTAGGGCATCAGGGAGGGAGGCATCACGTTCACAGGACGGTGGCATTGTCCTGTAGTTGGTGATTGCCTGGATGCCCTGCCACATGCGCCGCGCGTCACCCGTGTCCTTGAAGTGGCTGTGGATTCTCTGGGCGTGTGCGCGCTTTGCCACTCTGATAGCTCTTGACAGGTCGGCTCTCGCTTTCCTCAGGGCCACCTTGTCACCCACTCTGAAGGCGGAGTCGTGGGTCCTCAGCAGCGCACGTACCTCAGCAGTCATCCAAGGCTTCTGGTTTGGGCGTGTGGTGATGGTCTTGGAGACAGTGACATCATCAATACACTTGCTGATAGAGCCAGTGACTGATGCTGCATACTCCTCCAAATCAACAGAATCGCCTTCAGTAGCAGCCTCCCTAAACATGTCCCATGCAGTGCACTCAAAACAGTCCTGAAGGGCAGAGATGGAGCCTGCCGGCCAGGTTTTCACCTGCTTCTGAACTGGTCTGGAGCGTCTGAACGTTTGTATAAACAAGATCCAACGCGCTCGCTCCTCTCGTTGCAAAGTTCACATGTTGGTGGAATTTAGGGAGCACTGACTTGAGATTTGCGTGGTTGAAATCTCCGGCGATAATAAACAGTCCGTCTGGGTGTTTGTTTTGCAGATCGCTGATAGTCCGATAGAGTTCACACAGAGCCTCTTTAGCATTAGCACCAATGCTAGCGCTGGGTGGAATGTAGACAGCAGCTATTAGCACGGCGGAGAACTCCCGTACTAAATAAAAAGGTCTGCACTTGACTATCAGGAACTCCACCAGCGGAGAGCAGTGTTTGGCGACAGTCACAGCGTTGTTACACCATTCCGTGTTGATGTAAACACACACGCCTCCACCGCGGGTCTTCCCGGATAGAGCCGCGCTTCTATCGGCTCTGAACGCGGTTAGCCCGGCTAGCTGAATGGCGCTGTCCGGAATGTTGTCGTTAAGCCACGATTCCACAAAAACCAAAACACAGCAGTCTCTGAACTCATGCTGGGTAGTTCGCTGGAGTCGGATGTAGTCCAGTTGATTGTCAAGGGAACAGACGTTTGCAAGAAAGAGCGATGGTATAGCCGGCCGGCTAGGACTAGCCTTTAGCCTCGCGCGGATCCCGGCTCTCTTTCCGGGACCATGTTTCTCACTTTATAATCCTGTGACATAATCTACAGTAACTCCTCAGTAATTAGTAATTAGTTACCATGTTTCTCACTTTATAATCATGTGACATGATCTGCAGTAACTCCTAAAGAAGAACACAATAACTCTTCAGTAATTAGTTATTAGTTACCATGTTTCTCACTTTATAATACTGTGTTCTGATCTGCAGTAACTCTTCAGTCATTAGTTACCATGTTTCTCACTTTATAATACTGTGTTCTGATCTGCAGTAACTCTTCAGTAATTAGTCATTAGTTACCATGTTTCTCACTTTATAATACTGTGACATGATCTACAGTAACTCCTAAAGAAGAACACAGTAACTCATCAGTAATTAGTAATTAGTTACCATGTTTCTCACTTTATAATACTGTGTTCTGATCTGCAGTAACTCTTCAGTAATTAGTAATTAGTTACCATGTTTATCACTTTATAATACTGTGACATGATCTAAAGTAACTCCTAAAGAAGAACACAGTAACTCATCAGTAATTAGTAATGGGTTACCATGTGGTGCTGTTAACACCTAATTAATTATCTATGAAGAACATAGGGACACGTAGTCTGTCATCTAACACAAATATTTATTCATTAAAACATGATTTCCCCCAGAATAAGGATGTAGGACACAGCCTACAGTAAATAGGGTTACCAACCGTCCCTTGAAATCTGTAATCGTCCCGTATTTGGGCAGTAAAATACGCGTTACGTATTGAATTGATCCGGGACGCGATTTGTCCCGTATTTTTGAGGTTGCGCTGCCCCCCTCTGCTGGAGAACAGTCACCCCTTCTAAACAGAGGCTGTGACTCTCATTGGTCAAGACGCGGAGACTCACAGCCAATCAGAAGCGCAGCCTATGTTCAGGAGTGGCTGTTATCTGAGCGGAGGAGGGGCAGCGCGGTGGCGCGTTCTAAATCACTCCCTCCCTATCACAGAACTAGTGCACTATTTACCACCGGTTAACACACAATATAGTGCACTATTCCTGTGATAGGGCGTGATTTAGAACGCAGACCAGTGCTCACGTACAGCGTTTAACAGCACGCGGCGGCAGAGAAATGAGAGGCTTGAGGAGGAGAATACAGGGAGAGGGAGCTGTGTAGAGGTTACCTGTGCGATATTCGTCTCCAGAAGCTGATCTGGTATTAAAACGCTCATTTGAAAGCATATATTATCCGTAAATTGCACAATTTAATTTCTTACATTAAAAATATTCATGTTATGAACAACATATTTTTGAACGAAACATACAGTACTGTGCAAAAGATTTAGGCACCTGTGGGGATTTCAGTAAAGAAAAAGCTTCTTGCAGTAAGTGTTTATTAGCTCAGTAAAGCACTTGTATTACAATGAATACAAACAGCAATTTTACAAATAGCAGAGCTTTTACAGCCCTGTTCTCCTTAAAACATCCCCTAATCTCTCCTAATCTGAGTTTAATACAGTTATTTCTCATCATATCTACACCTGGTTTGGTAAATTGGTAAATCATGTGAGCTGCTGACGGAACTGAACATAATATACACATGCTGGCTGAGGAGCATCCAGGAGAAATCTGGAATCTCTACACTTTGTTCTTCAGTTTGGATCACAAGATACAACATACTTAGTTAAAAATGTGAATTCCTTGTCATGTTTTACTGTATTTGTTTATGTGCATCTGTTCAAATCATATGTGGTGCTTTTTCCCGGTAAAAACACTCATATTTCTGAGATAAATGGATTAGTGTAATTTACTTTGGTGCCTAAAACGTTAGCACAGTACTGTATGTTATACATGTGGTTTGAATTAATCTAATATCAAAAGTGTCTGCCAAAACCTATTTTTTTCAACAAACTTAGCATACTGTTTCATGGTTTGGAGTTATATTATATAATTTACAGACTTTGATATATATATATATATATATATATATATATATATATATATATATATATATATATATATATATATATATATATCATAGTGACTGTAACACACTGAGAGAACATTACAAAAACGGGGGTTAAGCAGACTACTGCACATTTCAGTGTGTCTAACATCTGGAAGTTATTGAGGATACTATGGTAAGTAAGGTTAATATATGATAAGTGGTGTCACTGACTTTAATATCACCACTGATCGAATAACCTGCAGCAGAAGATAAACACACTGATAGAGGCTAGCGGTCCGGTGCTGTTGTATTACCGTAACTACCCTAATAATGCGCACTCAAAGTGTATGTGAGACTGCAAGGTTGAAGATGAACGTTTATAAGGTTGGTGCTGAAAATTAAAGCAGTGACCATTAAAACAAAATAAAGTACAGTCAGTCTTAAAGTCTTAGATGCCTTCTGGAGAACATAATTCATGTCTCCTATGTAACAATATTACGTTTCCTTTCCAAAATGTGGGGTAAGCAGACTACTACACACTGTAGTATTTTACTATATGTTGCTGATATTTGGAAGATAATGAGGATAATAAGGTAATTAATGTTACTACTACTACAAATGGTGTCACTGGCTTCAAATATGCCTTTATTATCACCACTGATCAAATAATTGTTTGTGTAGACTGATTTAGATCTATAGTTCCCCAGGTGGCATGTAAGAATTTTCAGTAGTTAATGTTGATTTGAGCAGTAAGTAGTAAATAGTAATGAATAAATGAGACATTATTAGTAAGTAGTTCTCCAGGAGATATGTAAGTATCAGTAATTATTGTGGAGTTAATAGTGAACTACTATAATCATTAGTTCAGTACTATCTACTGAGTAATTACTCAGTACTCCCTGGTAGTTAATAGAAAATATTTAGGTGTTAATGCAGCACTATTCATTAGTTACTGCTTAGTTCCTGCTTAGTTACCTATTAACTATGGAACAGTATTATAAAGTGTTACCTAAGTTATTTAGTTTCCTAGTTTCATTTTTCTGTGTATTTTGCATTTCTGATGTTTGTTTTTTCATTTATGCTTTATTGTTTAAATTTTTGTTATATTTGCTAGTATGCAGGCAAGGTGGCTTGTGCGGCGCAGTGGCTTAGTGGTTAGCATGTTCGCCTCCCAGCACTGGGGTCCCTATCTGGGTGGAGTTTTCATGTGCTCCCCGTAAGTGTGTGTAAATGTATGTATGACTGTGCCCACATATGGATTGGCACTCTGTCCTGGGTAAATGCTGTAGTGCCTGATGCAGCCTCCAGGTGGACGGTCTTCTCTGGTTGAGAGTACGCTGTGCGCTATTGGCTGCTGCTTCTCAGTGGTGTGTGGATGAGTGTTGATGTGTAATGTGCTTGTGTGTAAAATGTGTAAATTGTAATGCGTCCTTGGGTTTCTAGAAAGGCGCTGTATAAGTTAAACTTCATCATTACATCCGTCCTCTCATCCTTTCCTGCGTGACAACCACATTATTAAAAAAACACATCAAAACAGGTGGATTTATATTATTTTCTTAGATAGTTTTGTCTTAGATGTCAACTACTTTACTTTTACTTTAACTGCAGTTAATAAAGCATAAGCAGGTTTGACAGATAATATGTCTCACTTTTTATAATGTACTTGTTTGATATGAAATAAGAAGACATGATAATATAATAAATATGATAAATAGTTTTTGCTAAATAAATTATACTTCTTTCATTTACATAAAGATTACACTCTACAATTCTACTGTATCACACCCAGAGAGATAATATATTTGTATATGAAAAACAAAGGAAAGAAAAAAAGATGAAAAAAAAATATATTGTGTGTTTGCTTACACTGGGCCAAAGCTATGTAAAATATTTTGTTTTGTCTTCTATAGTTGTACAAAAACAAGCTGAACATGTTTGAGCATGAGAGAAAATTGAATCTACATGGATAAGTCTTTGATAACGCTGCTAACAGATTTCATTTACTCCAGTAAAATATACTTTCCTTTCTAGAGATACATTAACATACAAAATACTTATTACTCACAAACCTTATCATTTAAAACATTGAAAAACTGGTGCCCATAACATGTCCTTTTAAAGATTGACTGGTGCAGCCATCCCATTTCATCAAGAAAATATTGCAAATTATAACCAAAAACAAATGAATGCCAGCACATGCATGCCAAGCACTACCCAGACTGGAACAACATGCTTTTGTCTGCTACTAATAAAATTATAATAAAACTAAATAATGGTAGAAAAATATAAAAAGGGCAAACTACAGATTTTCATCAGGATCACAAGTAAATGATGGACAAGTGTCACACAAGACCAGACAGTGGGATCCAAACGCAGGTTTATTCATAATAGTCACAAAAAATAACCAGGCAAACAAATCAGGCAAGGGAAATCCAAGAATCGAAGTCAAAAAACGGAACAAGATCAGTATAACCAGAATTCACACGATATAACAAGAAATGCTTCGAAATGCTGTAGAGAAAACAAACAAGACGTCGCACCTCTGCTCAGGTGCGGTGTCCTTAAATAGAGAGAGAATTAGATCAGAAGCAAAACAGGTGTGCAAGTTAATACTGAGGAGAGAGCGACCTCCTGTGTCTGGGAGGTGAACCGCCAGGGTCAATCGTGACATCACCCCCCTCCTGACGGTCGGCTCCCGCCGACTCTCTAACTCTACGCCGGGGGCGACCCCTGGGTCTGGGAGCTGGCCGATTGGGATGATCCCTATGAAAATCAGATATCAAAGAAGGGTCAAGGATGTCACAGGCTGGAACCCAAGACCGTTCTTCCGGACCGTAACCCTCCCAGTCCACTAGATAGAAGAGTCGACCCCTACGGAGCTTGGAGTCCAAAAGAGAGTTTACACTATAGGCGTGTGAATCGATTCATTTGACTCGGTTGAGAGCGACACACGCACGCGCAAGCCAGCAGAGCAGCAGCGAGTCTCTCGTCCGCGGCTTGTGGACAAAACGGGCGCGAGGAGTGAAGTGTGGGCAAATTTTGCTTACATCGCTGATGAAGAAGGGAATCCGACCAACACCACAAACCCAGTTTGTAAACGGTGTTATAAGTCTATCCAGTGCAGAGGAGTAGAGCTTAGATTCTCTGCCCGAACCCGAACTGACCCGAGGCACGTTCGGGCCGAGATTTCCCACCACATTCCTCGGGCCGGGTCGGGTTCGGGCTCCAGAAAATAGTCTGAGATGTAGGCATCTGTTTTTTATTTATATTTTTATTTTTAAATAAAATAACGAAAATAACGAAAACTGAAAGTGAAACTAAACTACTTTATTTATTAGCGCTGTTTTCACTCCCGCAGTTGTACAGCAGGGGGTGTTGTGCCGATTCTGTCCGCGAAGCGGGAGTCGGATTCAGTAGCGGATTCGGCACAAGCGTGGCGGCACCTCGCGGTCCGCTGTGTTAGTTGTAAGCGCTCGCGCTAGCCGCAAAATACGACAGAAAACACTGAGAGCTGCAGACTTATGTGTGGGACTAGAATATGAGCACGAGGAGATCAAAGAGAACCTTTACCTGTGAGTAGCTCACATCAGAACACGCAAATCTCTCTCTCTCACTCTTGCTGTCTCTCTCTCTCTGTCTCTCTCTGTCTCTCTCTCTCGTACGTGAACGCCTCCGCGTTTGACTTGCAGAACTGTGTTTAGCTGTTCTTAAAAATCATTTTAATTAAATAATAGTTCTATGCTTCTATGTTACAGTATTATTTAACATAATTCTGATCATATTTCGCTCATTCAAACAGCCCAAAAACAGCCAGGATGTTCACGTTTTCGCGTTTCCATCGCAAATCTGTGGTCAGGCACGTAGACTGCTTGATCGTTACACTGAACATGGGCTTATTAAAATCGGTAAACGGTTGATTAATAAAACGGAGCAGTGAGTGTTAAAATGAACATAACATTGTAATGTTATTCTGTCTCTTTATTTTCCTTATTCAGAACTTAACTTCTGCCCGCCCGTCAGGTTCACATAGTCAGGCTACCATTACCTCTGGTTTTAGTTTTAGTTTTTAGGAAGTGTTTAGATAATTATGTTATAGTTAAGGTTATAATAACGAAACTTGTTTTTTGTTCAAATGTTTCATTTTAGAATCAAAGCGTTTGCACCGATTGTTCAGTGTTCAATCCAGTTCAGTCAAAAATAAACATTTTATGTTCAGATATTTTTATTGTTTTTTTTTTTCTTCCAAGTATCGTTTTGGTATCGAGAATCGTGATACTACAGTTGGTATCGGTATCGAAGTCAAAATTTTGGTATCGTGACAACCCTAATAGGCGGGAGCACCATCAATGTCCAGCGGGGGCGGAGGCTCAGTCACTGACCCTGGGTTCTGTAAAGAAGAAGAAACAGGTTTGAGCAGAGAGACATGGAAAGTGGGAGCAATACGATAATTTGCTGGCAGGGCTAACTGATAAGACACGGGTGTAACCTGTTTGACAATTCTAAAGGGGCCTATAAAGCGAGGACTTAACTTCTTTGAGGGAAGTTTCAGTTTCAAATCTCTTGTAGACAACCAGACCCTTTGTCCAATTTGGAAGTTTGGAGCTGCCCTTCTTCTTCGATCAGCCTGAGTCTTCATCCGACGAACAGCACGCTGGAGCCGCACATGAGCCTCCTCCCAGGTTTGTTCACTCCTCTCCTTCCACTCAGTAACTGTAGGAATATGACTAGATTCTGTGTCAAAAGGGAGAAATGGTGGTTGGTATCCCAAAACACACTGAAAAGGTGTTAGTCCGGTGGAGGAGCTGATCAAAGAATTTTGAGCATATTCCGCCCAAAGGATGAAGGAACTCCAATCGTTTTGATTGCGAGAACAATAGGAGCGTAAAAAACGTCCAATCTCCTGGTTAAGTCTTTCTACTTGGCCATTTGAATTAGGGTGATATCCTGAAGTAAGGCTTACATGAATGTTAAGTGTTTTACAAAAATCATGCCATACTCGGGAGGTAAACTGCGGGCCCCTGTCAGATACAATGTCCTCTGGTAATCCGAAAAATCTGAACACATTCTCCAACAAAGCTTCTGCTGTCTCCCAAGCAGTGGGGAGTTTTTTGAGTGGGATTAGCCGGCAAGATTTGGAGAATCGGTCTATAATGACAAGAATGGTGGTGTAACCCCTAGAGGGAGGCAAGTCAGTGATAAAGTCTATGCCTAAGTGTGACCATAAGCGACGTGGCACTAATAAACCTGCAGGAGGTGAACGGGGCGTTTTACACTGAGCACAGGTTTCACAATTTTGTACATAATGTGCAACATCCTCCATAGAAGAGGGCCACCAGTACTTGCGGTGTAGTACCTCAGCAGTGCGAACTATACCTGGATGACCAGAACTGGGAGTGGAATGTACCAAATTGAGAACACGGTTACGCAGGGAAGTAGGGATGAACGATTTCCCGACTGGACAATTCTCTGGGGTGGGTTCATTTGCCAATTCTAGTTGGATCTCGGTATCAATATCCCAAACTACCGGAGCTACAACACAAGAGGGGGACAGGATGGTCTCATGTTTGCTACTGTTAGCCTGGTCGGGGTCTGAGAACATACGGGAGAGAGCATCTGCCTTAACATTCTTAGAGCCTGGACGATAGGTCACTGAAAAGTCGAAACGGTTGAAAAATAACGACCAACGAGCCTGTCTAGAGTTCAATCGTTTGGCTGTTCTAATATACTCTAAATTACGATGATCAGTGTATACTACAAATGGGTGGCTAGCTCCCTCTAGCCAGTGACGCCATTCTTCTAAGACGTATTTCATGGCTAGAAGCTCTCTGTTTCCAATGTCATAGTTCCTTTCCGCATCGCTAAGCTTACGAGAAAAGTATGCGCAAGGATGCAATTTGAGTGGGATGCCTGAGCGTTGTGATAGTACAGCCCCTACTCCTGTATCTGATGCATCAACTTCCACCTCAAAAGGTAACTCTGGATTAGGGTGTCTAAGTATGGGAGCAGTGGTAAACTTGGTTTTTAGAGCTAAAAAAGCCTGTTCTGCAGCTGTAGACCAATTGAGGGTTTTGCTTTTACCCTTGAGCATGGTGGTGAGTGGGGCAGCAGTGGAGCTAAACCCTCTAATGAATCGCCTATAAAAGTTGGCAAACCCCAAAAAACGCTGTAACTCCTTGACTGTCTTGGGTCTGGGCCAGTTTACAACTGCACTAACCTTGTCAGAGTTCATACTTACTCCTCCAGGCTGAATGTTGTACCCCAAAAATGATAGTTCATGCACATGAAACAGGCATTTCTCAGCTTTGACAAACAACTGGTTACTAAGGAGACGCTTTAACACTGCTCTAACATGGTTAATATGTTCCTCGAGAGTGGAGGAGTAAATTAAGATGTCGTCTATAAATACTATGACCCATCTGTCAATCATGTCCCTGAGCACCTCATTTACAAAAGCTTGGAAAACTGAGGGGGCCATAGCCAGGCCATATGGCATCACAAGGTACTCATAATGCCCCCTAGTGGTGACAAAGGCGGTCTTCCATTCATCTCCTGCCCTAATGCGAATTAAATTGTACGCGCTTCTGAGATCAAGTTTCGTGAAAATCTTTGCATTTCTCAACTTTTCTAGTGCTGAGGGGACCAAGGGCAAGGGGTATGGGTATTTCACTGAGATAGCATTAAGACCTCTATAATCAATGCATGGGCGAAGGCCTCCGTCTTTTTTTTCAACAAAAAAAACCCCTGCAGCGCAAGGTGAAGTGGAGGGTCTAATGTGGCCCATAGCAAGAGCCTCATCTATGTAAGTTTCTAGGGCCTGGGTTTCTGGTTCTGATAAGGGATACACCCTGCTGCGTGGAGGCATAGTGTTGGGAAGGAGATCTATGGCACAATCCCATGGTCTGTGTGGGGGAAGTTTAGTGGCGCGTTCTTTACTAAATACCTCCCTTAGATCATAATAACAAGCAGGGCTGTTAATGGGATTAAGTAACTCTGGACTCTCTACAGAAGTGGCAAAACAATTAATAGACATACAGTGCCCAAGACAAAAGTCACTCCATTTAGTAATTTCTCCGATTTTCCAAGAGATCAAGGGGTCATGTAGGGCTAACCAGGGGTACCCCAAGATTATGGGATGTTCGGGATAGTCAATAATTAAAAAAGTCAATCTTTCTTCATGAAAGAGGCCAATTTGCATTACCAGTTCATCTGTACTTTTGGAAACAGTTCCTTGCCCCAGTGGTCGTCCATCCAAGGCTTTGATCCTGAGCTGAGTGACCATGGCTTGAAGTGGTACTTGCAGTTGCTTGGCCAGATTCACATCCATGAAGTTCCCTGCTGCTCCCGAGTCTACAAGGGCTGAAACAAAAAACTTGTCTGAACCCACAGCAATCTGAACTTTCAACATCATATGTTTAGGAGTAACAGAGATTTGAGTCAGACTCACCTCTGCCGCCCCAGTAGCACTGGGACGGACGGGGCAGGAAGCGCAGATATGGCCGGCATGGCCGCAGTATAAACATAGACCTTGCCTGCGTCGGCGGAGCTTCTCCTCTGGAGTGAGGCGTGCTCTTCCCAGCTGCATGGGCTCTGCTTCACACTGGGGGGCGGGGGTGGAGAGGCTGGCGCTGGTGAGTGGTCTCGGCTCTCGTGCATTAGAAAAGCTCTTACAAGTGTCCGGAGAGCCGTCGTAGCGTTCAGGAACAGCTATAAAAGCGGAGGAGGAGGGGGGGTTAGCCAGCGCCTCATTAGCAACAGCTTGTCCTGCCTCAGCCACCGGTTGTTGTTCTGTTGTGGGGGAAGCAATGCGCTGTAACACACCTTGGACCAGCTGAACTAGTTCCTCCAACTTCTGCTCCTGGTTGGCCATCCGCTGTTCCATTCCTGCTGGATCCATGCTCGGCGACGTCTTATGTCACACAAGACCAGACAGTGGGATCCAAACGCAGGTTTATTCATAATAGTCACAAAAAATAACCAGGCAAACAAATCAGGCAAGGGAAATCCAAAAATCAAAAAACGGAACAAGATCAGTATAACCAGAATTCACACGATATAACAAGAAATGCTTCGAAATGCTGTAGAGAAAACAAACAAGACGTCGCACCTCTGCTCAGGTGCGGTGTCCTTAAATAGAGAGAGAATTAGATCAGAAGCAAAACAGGTGTGCAAGTTAATACTGAGGAGAGAGCGACCTCCTGTGTCTGGGAGGCGAACCGCCAGGGTCAATCGTGACACAAGTAAACCCCAGTTTAAAAATATACTGGAAGGCAACCACAAAAATAAGGAATACAAATGCACCACCAGCTGATGCTATTATTTTAGTTAGTCTGTCAGTTGAGACGTTCGTGAAACAGGTGTCCTTCTGAGTGTGAAGGAACTACACCTGAAAAGCCTGCTGGAAATGGAAGGGAGGAGTCAGTAAATTGGAGTGCTCCCAGACAGAAATAAGAAAGATATAAACTTAATTTATATTTACATCAACAAAGTAAATAACACATCTGGACATTGCTAACTTAGAGTTTTGTTTTACACAGTAAAGTTAAGTAAATAAAATGTGGTAAATAAGTGGTAATTGTGAATGTTACTCATATTGTAGTGTTTGAAAAAGGTTTGCCAAACTAATCCTTTGCCTATGTGCTTCTATCAGCTGATGGTGAATGACAGTCTGAGGGATCAGAGATCAGACATGTTCAGCCTAGGCCTTGTGCCTTTGTCCATTACACAGTGAAATTCCTCCTAATTCTGTGATTGGTTTAATAATATTATGTATAGCTGAAGGATTTGTTTAACGATCATTGTTTGACCTTTTGTAAAATGTACAATGACTGCATTATACATACTGTCCCAGCATTTTCTGGTTTGGGGGCTGTACAGTTACCATTTAACATATGCTTCTGTTATTCAGAATGACTGCACAGTAAAGTCATTAACCAAATCTATGTTCTTCTAATTAAATTATTTGTACCCAGCATATAAATAACTTTACTGAAAACAAGATATTCTGCTCATACATGTGTAGATTTGTGGAATTCTTAAAATACAGACAATTTGCACAGTCATGCTTAGTGCCTATGGACGTTTCCACCGTACTTACAGTTACTTTCATTTTCTGGAAAATCTGAAAAGGTCTTTTCAAGGTTTTATTTGCCAGGAATGCTAAAGCAGTGGTATAATATTGCATCTAGAATTTTTAGGACACTGCAGTCACAAGCTTGTAATATACTTAAGCAATAGAACACGAGAGGGAGTGTGTTATCGCGAAATAACATCACGGCTGTGATCTGGTCGCAGGCACGTGATGTTATTCGGGATAACACACTACCTCGAGTGTTCTATTGCTTTTATACAACAGTTTATTTTTTACAAAATGAATAAAGAAAATAAATCAAAGAACTTTAAGAAATTCAGTTTGAATATGCTTTAATATGGACTGTGCCTTCCACCAAAAAGTAGTTCCACCACAACTTAACTACAAAACAGTGTATGGTTCAGGCAGACTAACACCACAAACGTTAGCTTGAAAGCAAACTTGGGAATAAGCGAAGATGGTAATATTAGGAGGGTGAAATAACGCTAATACTCTCCTCTCCTGCTCTGTGGCGTTGTCTTCAGGTGAACGCTGTGCATTTTTTGAGCATTTCTGTTTGTTTTGCTGGGTGGTGTTGGTAGGCTTGCCAGGTGTGGCTGGACTGTGGGTAGGTGACCGGAGTCAAGCTATCCGTGCTTCGGAAATTCCCAGTCAGCGTAGCTTGCTTTAGCTCAGCATTAACTTAGTTTAGCCTAGCCTGGCTGTTTAAGTTATCGTTCTGGCTGTCAGACGGCATTAGCCGAGCGTTTTTCCTTCCCTTTCTCCACGAGTCAGCGCTGCGGGCAAGTGTGCCGCGGCTGAGCGCTAGCCTGTGCTAAGCTAACGCTGCTGTTGGTGCCGGTGGAGGCGATGATTCAAAACTGTACTGTAAATATACGCTGTTACTCGGCAACGCGTCGGCGGAGTGATACACGTTTAGTGTGAGAAGGCCGTGATGTTATCACGAATATCATCACGGCTAGAACACTTCTCAACCAATCAGATTGTGAGGTCAGAACTAACTGTTGTATAATGTGCTATTGTCTCCTATTGTCAGGTTAGCCAAACAAAATTAAAAAGGGTAAGTACTCTTAGCATTTAAGAAATGTGGAACTGAGAGAAGTAAAGTGGTTTTCTGACATTTTAAAAAGCAGATCTACAAACCAAACATTTTACATGGGCACACATTTCTTCACTGCCATGCTGACTTTAGTTTTGATGGAAGATATGCAGGAGTTCTTATCTACTGCAATCACTCATACAATCATCAGTCTTTATTTCAGAGCTCATGAGAGCATATGAATGTCTGCAAAACCTGAAAGTGAATCAGTATATACTTCAACTCTAAACTGAATAAGGTTTCAATCATTTGCATCATTGCAACAATTTTAAGATCCCTGTTTACACTTGAAAAGGAAAACAATTATAAGCAAATTTCTAAAAAAAAAAAAACAATGATTTTTCAGGAAGAGTAAAAGGAAACTGAATTTTTTTTTCAGGAAAAATAAGAAAATTTTGTCCACCTTTAGTTCCAGTTATGGTTGTATTATGGGTAATATGCGACGTCTCACTTGTATTGCTTTAGTTATACTTAGTACTTAGTAACCTTCCCAAACCTTTAACCCACCAGACCAAGCACAGACACAAATATATTCAGATGTTTTATTTTGACTTTACGGAAGCAAAAGGCTTCAGCGATGGTCTCAGCCCAAAATAATACATAAACATTCCACCCCAAACTAACTTACTTAAGAAAACAAAAAGAAAAATACAATAACTAGGCCTGTCACGATAAGATTTTTTTTGTGCACGACATATTGTCCCAGACATTATGTGAACAAACATACAAATAAACACAACAGACGATATCAAGATTATCAAAAAAATTTGAGGTCATGTTCATTTATTGTTCGATAAATCGATATTGCAATTATTGTGACAGGCCTAACAATAACAAAACCGGTCAACGCAGTCTATCTGTGGAAGAGGGAAAGAATCAGGTTTGATTGGAGCATGATCATTCACATCAATATCATGTGTCAAGACAGAAGTTTGTGACAGAACATCAGAGCATAAGGGCAAGTGATTTTGAATGCGTGAAAGAATATCTTTACAGATGCTTTCGTCCAAGTCACTGAGATACAAAGAAAGATTACCCAAAATCTCAGAATTTGGTAAACGAGCCGCCACTGTAGGAACACTACGCAAAGTCAATCCATCCATTTCAGGACTGTACACAGGAGAACACACAACAGCAGAAGCTGCTAGAACTGAAGCACTTTTGGTAAGTGGGGCTTCAACACTTTCCACTGGTTCACGGCAAATATATGGCTTTAACATGTTTACATGGCACACACGTTTGCCACGCCTCCGATCTGGAGTTCGAACTATATAGTCAGTTTCACTAATTTTAGACTCAATCTCATAGGGACCAGAGAATGCAGCCTGTAAGGCAGAGCCTAGCACTGGTAGAAAAACTTGATCACCAGGAGAAAATGTACGAAGTCTGGACTTCTTGTCAAAATGGGATTTCATTTTAGCTTGAACGGAGTGCAGTGACTTAACAGCAACTTTACAAGCATGATGTAAATGCTCATGAAATGTACTCACATATTCTAGTATAGTGCGTTGCATAGGCAACTGCTCAGAACTCAACTGCTCACAAAGCATCCTGAGTGGACCTCGAACTGTATGTGCAAAGACTCAGGGCTTAACACAAGAGACTCTTGAACTATCTCTCTTATAGCAAACAAGAGAAATGGTACCCCTTCATCACAATCACAGCCTGTGTCAAAACAATACTTGCGCAACACTGACTTCAGCGTTTGGTTGAACCTCTCCAAAGCCCCTTGGCTTTCAGGATGATAGGCACTTGACACTTTGATTGCCATCTCCTGCATAACCTGAGAAAAAACTTTAGAAATAATGTTAGAGCTCTGGTCAGTTTGAATGACCTTTGGCAAGCCAAAAGTAGAGCAGAATTTCACCAAAGCCTTTACTATAGGCCTCTGGATAGCGAGTAGCAGTACACATTATGGTAAGGAGATACTCATAGCCTGATTTGGTTTTTGGTAGTGGGCCTACACAGTCAAGAATTATTTTCTCAAAAGGCTCTCCCATAACTGGAATTGGCTTGAGCGGAGCAGGATAAATTGTCTGATTCAGCTTCCCCACAATTTGAAAAGTATGACATGACTGACAGTGTTGTGAAACTGATGATTTGAGACCCGGCCAAAAGAAGTTTTCAATATGCGATCATAGGTTTTGGTGACGCCTAAGTGACCTGAGAAAGCGTTTTCATGAGCTAAACTCAAGATAGACGATCTATAAACCTCAGGAACAACAATCTGATAGACTGTATTCTATTCCAAATTAGATGTGTTTGGAGATGTCCATTTGCGCATTAGCATTCCATCATTTAAGAAAAAGGCAACAGATCTATCTACTACTTCACTCTTGGGATCACTTTAGAGAAGCAGGACTTTAATGACAGATCACACTGTTGAGCTTCAATAAGCTGACTTCTACCAATTTTTGATGAAACAAGTTCAACAGTCCCCACAATAGAATTAGGTTCACTACCTTTTTTGTCCACCTCAGTCAAAACAGTCTCCAGTTTTGGAGATGCCATAAAAGTGTCAGACAGGGTCACCTCATTCTTATGAGCTTGGCACGGGTTACCACACGCATGAAACAAGGAATTAAATTCCTTATCCCCACCTGCAATTTCAGGTGTCTCACTCACCTCAGCCAAAGGAAAAACTCTTCCTCCAGCCAAATCATTGCCAAGGATAAGTGAGACACCTTCAACTGGCAATTCAAACCTTACAGCATCTCTTACAAACCCTGACACCAAACTGGATTTTAAGTGAACTGTAAGTTATGGTACTTGAACATGCCCCATTTCAATACCCTGTACTAAAACAGAAGACCCACAAAATGTCTTCTCAGAGAGTGGCAAAACACTAGCCAAAATGAAAGATTGTGTAGCCCCAGTTTCACGCAAGATGGTAATGGGTTGATGTTCCCAATCAGTAAAAGAACCCCCTCATCCAACAAAAAGGGTTTATAACCCTCATCACACAAGTCAAATTTGTGTAACTGAGGGTTCGCCACAGGTTGCACAAAGCCCACACTTTTAGCATTATGTTTGTTTCTCTTTTGCTGCCAGATTTTACACTCTGCCACCAAATGTCCTGGTTTACAACAATAAAAACAAACACACTCACCCGCGTGACTACGTCTATGAACCACCTTGTTTGAAGTCTCACTCCTCACTGGAGCAGTGAAATTTGCTTGTGCAAATCCCTGACTTCCACCCATCACGCGCTCAGATTTCACTGTTGAAACAAAATCAGTTTTGAGTTAGTACAAATTCATCAGCCAACACAGCTGCGTCCCCAAGAGAAGAAGTCTTCCTCTCATTTAGATGTACCACCATGCCATCAGGCAAGCAATTCTTAAATTCCTCCAGCAAGATTAACTCTAGTAATTGTTCAAAGGGTCTCACATTTGAAGCAGTGCACCACTTATCAAATAAGGTTCCCTTTTCTCTGGCAAAGTCTGACTGGCAGTTCGAAAACGTTGGCGATAGGTCTCAGGGACTAACTCATATGCACGTAACACAGTGCGTTTCATGACATCGTAATCTAAACTTTGATCTACAGTTAAAGCAGCACATACCTCTTGAGCTTTACCCTTCAACTTGCACTGCAACAGCAAAGGCCACACCTCTTTGGGCCAGTGTAAAGCTGAAGCAATACACTCAAAAGCTGGGAAGTATGAATCTACTTCTGATTGTGTGCTTACTCACATCAAATATAGGAGTCATGCTGGTCTAGACTTCTCGTGTTGGCGGAGGAATACCAGGAGTGGAAGGGATGCCACCAGGCGTGGAAGAAATAAGAGCTGGAGTATGCATCGGGACAGCCACAGGAAAAGACTGCTGGACCACTGGGGGGAACCCCAACTGCAGCAACTGCACCAGAAGGATCAGCCTGCATCTGAAACTGACATAACTTCAAAGCCTCAATCTCCAAAGCTTTTACCCGCAAAGTTTGTAAACGATACTCCTGCTGCTTCATTTCAACATCCAACTCCTTAAGACGAAGTGCTACCTGAGGATGAGACAATGTGGGCTCCATGTTGCTCCACATACCACTTGTGCTACGCTCCTCCACCTGTGCGACTGCACCAGCCTCCTCTAATGCCACACCTGAGGTTACCGCATCTTCCTCATCAGGCAACACCTTTAAAGCAATCGATTGAGCAAGCAAAGCATGTTTAATTTCAGTCTTCTTCCCACACAAAGGTGCAGGTATTTTAAAAGTAGATAATTTTTACGACATTTGTTAAGTTTTTCCTCGAGAAGGAGATCTAATAAAATTACTCACCTCCATAGCTTTACTATAGCCCTCACCACCCAAAAAAAAACTGCCAATCAGACAAGAAGAGTTCATACCAGAGAATCATACCAGAGAAAAAAAACTATTATTGGAGGAAAAAGAAATGAACTGGACGAGCCCCCAATTTATGTTACAGCCCATCTAGGGTTAGGCTGCAACATAAAAAGTGTCTCCCCCTCCCCAACCTTCTCAAACCTGTAACCCACCAGACCAAGCACAGACACAAATATATTAGCTTCAGATGTTTTATTTTGACTTTACGGAAGCAAAAGGCTTCAGGGATGGTCTCAGCCCAAAATAATACACAAACATTCCACCCCAAACTAACTTACTTAAGAAAACAAAGAAAGAAAAATACAATAACAAAACCTAACTCCCTAACAAATAAACATAACCCCAAAAGAAATAGGCTACACCCCTACAGCTTCCAAGCTAAAAAAGGTTTAAACAGTTTACATACCACTGCAGAAAACACAGTTAAGTATTACAAAAGTTTAGAAGCACATGAAGAGCAGGCCACACTGCTCCACTTCATGGTCTGGCTGGTCAGGTAATGGCAAGGAAAAAGGAGGAGGAGCCCAGAGGTAGTCAGCCATCTTGATTATATCCCATCCTTTAACTCCAATCCAACCAATCAGAACAGAGTTTTAGTCCAGCTCAGCCAAGCACACCTGTAGACTATTAGATAGTAGGAATCGAGGGAGCTCAGAAGGTATGAGTAAACAAGAGAGAAAAAAAGAGAGAGAGCACATGAATAAACACTCTGCACATAACAGGGAGTTTGATCCACGCCCTTACTCTGACCTATATAACCGTCACTTTCTCTCTACCTGCGTGTCGAACAACCTCGCATGTGGCATTGGCTCCCACTCCTTACCTGATCCGCGATGGTCCTCCACCTGTATGTCTTCTGCCTCCGGCTGTTCTCTGCCACCCTGGCTCCTCCACCTCCACTGCTCCCGGCTGCATTCCCTGATATGGTGTGTTTTCCCGACTGCCGTGGCTGGCGTCTCCTCTCCTGGCTCCTCGGCCTGGTCGGGCCGCTCCTGCGAGGTCGCCTTCAGACTTCGGCGACTCTTTCTCTCTCTCTCCGTTGCCGCTCCGGCACCCCGCCGCTCCCGACCACTTCACCGGACTTCTCTTTGTCCGTGCCGGCCCGTTTTCCTGTTTCCCCTTCCAACTGCCGTTCTTCTGCCCGGCCCACTGTGGCTCTGCCTCCCTGCAGCCTCGCTGGGCGGTACTCGAGCGTGGCCACTCCTCCTCTCTCTCCCTTTCTTTGCCTTCGGGCTTGTTTTCCTCTGTCTCTCTCTCCTCTCTCTCCCTTCAATGCTTTCTTTGCCATTGGGCTTGTTTTCCTCTCTCTCTCTCTCTTCCACCCGGCCGGTGCGCGTCCACTAGTGCTTTTCTTCAGCGCATGTTCGCCGTGCCGGATTCCTCGGCTCACCATGCGTGTCCATGATGTTTTGAATTCACCATTACGGCCGCCCTTGGCTTCCCCTCCCTAGCCCTGTGCCACCTGCTGGCTCGGCGTTCCTCGCACTTTTTCCTCTTTCTTTTCTGGGCGGTCCTCCTCTTCCCTCTCTCTCTCTCCCCTTCCTGCTCCTGTGGGTTTTCAGCCCTCGCTTTCTCTCCCTCTTCCCTCTCCTTCTCTCCTTCCTGTTCTCGCTCCTCCGTCATCCCAACCCCTCTCTCCGTCATCCCACCCCTCCTGCCGTCATCCCAATCGCTCCCTCCATCATCCCAATCCCTCCCTCCATCATCCCAACCCCTCCCTCCGTCATCCCATCTCCTCCTTCGGTCTTCCTGATCCCTCCCGCCGTCATCCCAACCACTCCCGCCGTCATCCCGACCCCTCCCGCCGTCATCCCACCCCTCCCGCCGTCATCCCAACCCCTCCCTTCGTCATCCCAACCACCTCTCTCTTCATCCCTTCCACCTCTCTCTTCATCCCTACCCCTCCCCTTTTGGTGTTATCTTCGCCACTATCACTTTCATTTTCATCATCATGGCCACCTTTGCCGTCGTCCTTTGCAGTCATCTGCTGGTCATCGCTGCCTCCGTTGCGTCGTCGCCATGATCATCTTCGCCATGATCTTTGTCCTCCAAACCATCATCGACCTGCTTCTCTTCACTTCCCCGGGTCCGGTTGGACCGCCGTGGGCACCCTATCTACCTTCATTGGTCGCTCCTGCTCTGCGACATGGAGCGGAGTCTTCTTTTTGGGGCCTTAAACTACACCACGCGCATCATTCCACAAGTTGTTCAACACCATACTTCACTTCAACCGATTCTGACTCCCTGGAACCCATTCTCTATGCTGTTATTCCAGTACAGTCCATATACTTGGACAGGCTGGCAGCACCCCAAACACCTCACTTTAATTACTTCTCTATCTTTCTTTCCCTAGAACCCCACACTGCCTTAATCATCTTGCCAGCATTGTACTTACCCTTCTTACTTTTACCTCTCTGCCTTAATTACCTCTTTGCCTCAATTTCTCCTGATCCGCTATTCCGATCTCCTCACCCTTTCGAACCACCACCTATTCTCTGTTCATCAGAGATGTCAACAAGAGCCCAGTGCAATCTCACTATCCTATATTAAGTAACATACCCTCAAATCATACACAAATTCACCAGCTGGAATCAGCGCAGCCTCCGGCTCTCCCAAGAACTACCTGATCACACATCCCAAATTCTCCTACTAGAGATCCCAAGCCTACCACAGCTACAGACCTACTCACAATCTTCTTCCGTACTCAATCTTCTGATCAAACCAAACCTCCTGCCAACCATCTGAGTTCGCCCCCTTCTCGTTTCCTTCTCTTCAGTCAAGGGCGTGGGGAATACTAGCAAACTAGCTACTAGCTACTTAAAAAATTACAAATTATTCAATTACAGTAACGTGAGTAAATATAATTCATTACGTTCCACCTCTGGTCACGTGATTGTGTGCCGAAATGAAGCTTCAAATGTCATTGCTCATGTGATTAATGTAGAATGAACCAAGCACAGTGATTCGAATCAATGTGTGACGTTTTTTCGACACACACCTAGAAGATTCAGATTCAAGGGTAACATCACTAGTGCTCATACATTTCCATCACGCAGGCCTTCTTTTGTTAAACACCCTAGGTAAGGGGCGGGCACCACTCTCTGTGTGTTTTATTTATTATATTAGGCTTAGTGTAGTTAGTTTCTGTCATTGTTTTCTTAGATAAGAGGTTATTCTTTTTGTTTAGTTAGCTTTGGGATTTGGTTCGTTTTATGTTCTTTCCTTCAGTGCTGTCCTGAGTTTAGCCCTTCTTTTGTTTTCAGTTGAGTATTTTTGAGAAACTCTTTGTATATTTGTAAATATTGGATTTGGATATTTTGTCCCTGTATATATTGAGTTGTGGCTTCAGTAAATGGTTTAAATGGCAATTTCTCTTGTCTGTGGTTTTCTCCCTCACAGTTTCACACACCCATACACTCATTTAACTCATCCACAATGTTATATGCCCCTTTTAGGGGCTATAACATAAGGGCGCTTGTCCGGGATTTTTGTCCCAAATTTGGTGAATGGTTTGTGAGTGGATGTTCTGTTTGTGATTCAGTTTGTGGAGTTTAGTTTTTTTTGGTGTCAATATGGCTTAATTTAATATACAGGCATTTTGAGTTCTTCAACAACAACTGAAATGTTTTAGAAAGGCAGAATTATTGAGTATTGGCGAGCATATTGGCATTTTGGCTTCCAGACAGTTAAGGAAGGGGGAGATAAAGAGGCTGGTGCTTGATAAGTTGGTGGAGCTTGGCAAAGTAAGCTGCTATATTGGTAGAGGAGGTACTACTGACTTCTGCAGTTAGTGAGCTTGAGAGAGACCCATATACTCCAGCTGTGATTGTGAAGGAGAGTGTTGCTACTATACTCCTAAACTGAAGGCAACGTTGCCTAGGTTTGAGACACTTTCTTTGTCTTCCAGTCCCAGAGATGAGGCTTTGCTGAAAGTGTGGCTTGCTCGTTTAGAGATGGAATGAAAAGAGAGGGCAGAGCAGAGAAAAGCAGAGTTTGATTATAAACTGGCTTCTCGTCGGTTGGAGATTGAGATGGAAAAGGAGATTCGGCTGCGTGAACTGGAACTGAAGGTAGAGGAGTTTTCCTCAAGACCTGTGATCCAGTCTGATCTTTTCCCAGCTCTTCCTGCCAGGCCTGCACCTCAAGTTTCCTCCAAGGTTCCTCTTAGCTCTGATGCAGAAGCAGCAGTTGTTGGTGAGTTGATTCCTGCATTTTCAATAACTAAGCACATTGCCCTTGTTCCCCCCTTTCATGAGTCTGAGGTGGATACATATTTTAGTATTTTTGAATGTATTGCTATTTCTGTGAAATGGCCAAAGGAGTTTTGGACATTATTGCTTCAATGTAAGTTAACTGGTAAAGCTCAAGAAGTCTGCTCATCACAATCTTTGTCTGAAGGTATGGAATATGATGCTGTAAAATCTGCCATTTTATGGGCGTATGAACTTGTGCCTGAAGCATATAGACAGAGGCTTCTTTGACCAAAAGGCTGTTGTCTGTCATTTTAATCCTGGTGACAATGTTTTAGTCCTTTTACCTTCTGCTGCTTCTTTGTCTTCTAGTTTTGCTAGTCCCTACATGGTACAAAAGAGGTTGAGTGATCAGGTAAGAACACCAGACAGCAGACGTAAACACAGAGTCTGTCATGTAAATATGCTCAAGCCTTTCTATGAACGACCGCCAACATGTAGTGATGCTAAGATAGTAGTAGAAGCTCCTGTAGTTTGTAATTTGGGTTTGTGCTCTTCTTTGCAGATGGAGGCCAGATTATTAAACTCTGAAATGTTAGCACAGTTGGATTCTAGGCAGTATTCACTTGTTAGCCATTTATCTGACTCACAACGTGAAGATGTTGTTGCTTTAATGCTTTAATGGTGAAAAACCTGTAAAACAACATGCATACTGAGTAAATGCTCATAAACGTGAAATTATGAAGAAAGAGGTAGAGTATTTGCTAAAACATGGCTTAGCAGTACCTAGTAGTAGCCCAGGAAGTTCACTGTGCATATTGGTTTCAAAGCTTGATGGTACTTCCAGACTGCACAGATTATCGCAGATTAAATTCTGTCACAATTTCTGATTTCTTACCATTACTACGCATTGATGACTGCGTTGATAATATCAGTTCTGCACGTTTTGTTTTCTGCACTAGATCTGCTAAAGGGTTACTGGCAAGTTCCCTTGACTCCAAAGGCTGCTTAATTATCTGCTTTTGTTACCCCTGATGTATTTTTACAGTACACTGTGATGGCTTTTGGTCTCAAAAATGCCCAAGCAACTTTTCAAAGGTTGGTAGATACCATCTTTTCTGATGTACCAAACTGTACAGCATACCTCGATGACACTGTGGTTTATTCCCAGGACTGGGATAACCACTTGGCATCTTTACGATCTGTTTTTACCCATTTAGCTAGGGCAAATCTAACCTTGAATTTGGCTAAATGTGAATTTGCACATGCTAATGTGACATATCTAGGTAAGAAAGTCAGTCAAGGAAAAGTCTGCCCGGTGAATGAAAAGGTCAGTGCTATTGTGAAATTTTCAGCTCCTACAACCAGACGTGAGCTGAGACGTTTCTTGGGAATGTTGGGTTATTACAGAGGCTTCTGTCATAATTTCTCATCTTTTGCTGCTCCTCTGAGAGCATTGTTAAGTCCTGCCAATAAGTTTGTTTGGACTTTGGATTGTCATCAAGCTTTTGAAAATGTAAAATCTTTGTTGTGTTCTGCTCCAGTACCTGCAGCCCCTGACTTTACAAAACCATTCAAGTCGGAGGTTGATGCTAGCCAGGTAGGTGCTGGTGCTGTCCTGTTACAGGAGGATGACCAACATGTTGACCACCCTGTATCCTTCTTTTCAAGAAAGTTTAATAAACATCAGTTAAATTATTCCACCATTGAGAAGGAAACATTAGCCTTACTTTTAGCCTGGCAGTTTTTTGAGGTTTATGTTGGCTCTAGCCTTTTGCAAGTTGTAGTTTATACTGATCACAATCACTTGTGTTTTTATCAAGGATGTATAACCACAACCAAAGGCTTATGCAATGTTTTTTGTTTTTGCAGGATTTTAACCTTGAGATGAGACACAAAAAGGGAGTGGAAAATGTAATGGCTGACGCCCTTTCTCGAGCTTAACTGAATGTTTTCGAACCGGTGATCACCTGGTCATAGTGGCAGCGCTTAGCCTTATGAGTGCACCACCACGGGATTAAATGTAATCCAGTACTGTAAAGGGAGTATATATTCACATGTGTAAGAATTAAGTTTCCTAGTGGAAGCCCTGCCAGTTGAGAAAATGTGATGTGGTGCTCAATAGGTGCCCTCACAATAGCATAAAATTGATGTTCCTTACAGCTGCCTTTCAGATTAAACAAAGAATGCCTTTCCAAATGAGAAAACAAAATTAAATGCCCTTGCAGTGGTGAGAAACATTACAGGTATTAACAATTATTTCTGTGTTTTTGCAAGGGGCTGAAAAACTTTTTTTTTTCATAAAATTAAAAAAAGGAATAACTTGCTAACAGCATTTAAAAAACAATGTATACCCTAAATTTGTTTCACCCGTTAAATTACTTAGAAAATAAAAAATTGTGTATGTATCTTTGCGATGTGTGTGATGCATGGATAATCCACCTGGGGCTGATTATATATACCATATATTACTATTTGTTTATAATTTGTTATTTCTATATTTATAATATTTAAGACAACTATTTTATTTGTATGGTGATGTTACAGAGTTATCAAAAGTGTCACAAATATGTTCATGTATTAACTATAGTAGTCTTAGACAGACTTGTAAGTAATAATCAATAAAGATTAAAATGATTCTACTGAACCACAATTCAAAAACAGTGTCTGGTTTTTATTATTTTATTTTCAGTAATTCTTTATTTAGTATCACCTTTGTCAGTTTTAAGTTATTTCAATGACCATTGTGAGTTTTTTTCTTTTCACAGAAGAAAACCAGCAATGTGTTCCATATGTGTATACAGTAAAAGTTTTAATACAGTCTGAGCTGTAACCCTGACATTCTACTGCATTGTGTTAGGAGACATGAAACTAGGTTTACCACAGTGAAAATAAGGGTGGAATGCTTACAGTTGCTGTCTTGTTCCACTTAGTTTCTCCTCTACACTGGGTTTTGCTTTCTTCTCAGCCAGTTCTTTTATTTCTTTTTGTATGAGATTGTGAGTCTCATCGAGCACATATTCATCATACACAGACATATAATACTTGTATCTTTCACTTTTGTAACAACATGCACATTTAGCTTTTGAACAGCAATTTTGATTTTCAACATTTCTTGCATTTTCTGTTGGAACAGCTTGGTCTGCATTTGTTGAAGAGCATGTTGAACAGCAACAACTTAGGAAGTATGAACAGCATGGCCTTTTCAGTTTTGACAAGCATATGCCCATTGTCCATAAAAATAATACAATACACAGGATTCCCAATCCAATGACCTTTAAAAAGAGTATGAAGAACATCGTTATAAATTGATTAGGTTATTTTAATTTCTGAATTAATGATTGTTTACATGTTATAAACTTCCCTAATATGTTACTTACACGTGAACTATTTTTCCACTGTCTTATATGCAAATTCATAGCTTATTGACCAATAATATACAACAAATACAGTCGATTTCAGTAATGAAAAAAGGAAACAAACATTTTACTGATGCAGGATAACTGTATGTGTCCTATATAAACCATGTCAAGTCAAGTTATGATGTAATGTGGAATTGTGTTTATTAATTTCTCAATAACATTCAGTCAGCCTCCAATGAAAATGCACTCCTTCTTAAATTTGGTTACATCATTATTACTTTTATGATACTTAGGTAGCATCTCAATGTGCATCTTTGTAGCAAAATAATCTTTGCAACACATAATTCAGAAAATGTAGCTTCAACAAGTTTATAATTATTTGTTTTTTTTTATGAGGCTTGGGACATGTTTCGTGAGCAAGACACTGTTATTTGACAATATGCAGATCTTCAGGCTATTTTATCAGATACAAACAGCGTATGTTATACATGAAATGCAGTTTAGTGTTTCCAATATTATATACCTGTGAAAGGTGACCATATAGGAAGCTTAAAGACCTTTGTCTCGCTGGTATCACAGTATCTGTGATTACACTAATAATGTAAGTTTCTGAACTCATAGTTTTGCATTGTAGTTTTGATTTGTACTGATGTATCAGAAAATAGTATGTTTAAATTATTTATTTACATATAATTTGCATACAAGTGTAATTTAGATTAGACATATAAATTAGATGTATGAACAGGATAACTGTTTTTTGTATAATATTATGATATTAATGTACATCTTAAAATTACATTTGGTCACATTTAATACACATTTTTGGGAAAATATTGGAATAAATGATCAAATTGATCCAAATTATTATATAAACTGACCATTCACAAAACATCTTAAAACATTGTATTAATAGTATTTTAGACCAGCTATTTAGATTTTTTTATAATGTTACAGATTTAAAGCAGCCATTTATAAATAACTGTCACACATTGCATTATATTAATTCTATATTATTTTTATTTCCTAATTTTCACAGTGTGCGTTTGTACATAAATCTTATAGCTGTATATTTATAAAAGTATACTTCTTTACGTTATATTTTTGCTGAAAATAAGAAATGAATAAACACAGTAGTAAAATGTTTGTTTCCTTTATTCATGACTGGAATTTACTGTATTTGTGTATATTGTTGGTCATTTAGTCCTGCGAAGGCAGGCGTCTCTTGGCAGGGGAGTCACAGTCAGCTCTTCCTCACGCGCTGTGGAGACACCACAACTACAGCAAAATCTGCACACTGTTTTATCTAACTGTAACACTAGAGTATCAATAATCAGCAGGTTATAAAAAATATATAACTTATCATCAAAGCTGTAACAGCTCAAGAGTGAAAAATGCTCCTTTCCCTCTGAGCTTCTTTTCTTAGTGCACATAAAAATTGTTCACCCGAATTACAGAAATCTTTCGTCAAATTAAAGAAAACGTGAGCACAAACTGCTATATCATACGCTCCATTTATTTACTTTTTATCCATGCCTCTGTACTTTTGTATAGTGGCTTTAACATTCTTTGCTTTGATTAGTTACACTTTCAACTCTTTGTCCTCCACTACATATCCCCCCCCCCCTCCCCCCCTCCAAGGGTACAATGACTAGACTAGGTATAAAGCCATGCACTGGACAGGATCGAAATAAGCCCAAGGAGTTAGACAAGAACTGGAATGATCTGTCTAACTGGCACAGGAGTGGATGGGGAACTGGAACTGGAGGGCTCCAACTTATAGAAACTGAAACTGTCTTTTGTTTAGCAGGAACAGGAACCGAAATAAATACTTAAAATTTTTTACAGAATGAAAGCAGGCATTTACACCTCCTGTTTATCACAACATGTAACCGTCTGTAGATGAGGACCCTGTTTTGAATGCAATATTTATGCGGTCCTGGTACAAGAATGAGATCTTCCTGAAAAAAGAAAGGAAAACGGACACAATATCGTGTTACTTTTGAAAAACATTATAGGTTTTAGTTAAACTTATAAAGCTGTTATTTAAATATAGTATTCTGCCTTGGTCTTTTCATATTTCAGGCACTGCTTTTTGATGTTCACTGCTGTTTCTTTCGAAGCGCATCAATTTTCAAGTTTCTTGTGAAGAATAAATTCGGGCATGTAACTGCCAGTGTTTGCATGTTATATAAATGACATTAATTAAGATGTTTTTATAACCATCTGCAAATCTCAAAGCTTACAAGACTTCCACTTCTCCATGCAGAGTTCTTCTTCAGTTGAAAGGGGGGGGTGCGGTGTTGCCGCCGTTCACCGTCGTGTGTTTCAGAACTTTCGAATCGGACAGTTCTTCGCGCCTGACACTCTGGCTGAAACTCCACCCTCTTTGACTAGGTCTGCCTAATAACAGAGCGATCTATATTCTGATTGGCTCAACAAGAGTACATTATAATATGCAGCCGAGGGATTAGCAAGCATGAGAAATACCATGTGTGGCGTGTGACTCGCTGAGGTGCGTGTGTCACACGCTCAAAGCGTGAGGCTTGAGAACACTGCTTATAAGTATATAAATATTATATATTGGGCCAAACTTATTAAGTTGTAAAGTTGAGGAATCATTTTCTCAACTTGTAAATTGGTTGTAAATTTGCATGCAGGTACTTATAGTAGTACTAAAGAATATGAGTTGGTTAGTTTGTCGGTGTGTTTAGAATATTTGACGCTTTTAAGCATTCTAATTTACATAGTCAGAACGGCAGGCCCGCTAGAGGGCGCTTCTGCAGTAAGAGGATGTTGTTAGTGGTTTTAAAAACTTTGGTTTTGTGGTTGATGGAAACTGGGGATTTATAAAATTGTCAAAGCTATGTACTTGAAAGTTACAGAAAAAGTTATTTTTATGGCTTGTGAACTTTTCTATTGGATACTGAAAAGATACAAAAGTGCCCTTAGCATATACAGTTGTGGTCAAAAGTTTACATACACTTGTAAAAAAACATAATGTTATGGCTGTCTTGAGTTTTCAATAAGTTCTACAACTCTTATTTTTCTGTGATAGAGTGATCGGAACACATACATGTTTGTCACAAAAAACAGTCATAAAATTTGGTTCTTTCATAAATTTATTATGGGTCTGCTGAAAATGTCACCAAATCTGCTGGGTCAAAAATATACATACAGCAACATTAGTATTTGGTTACATGTCCCTTGGCCATTTTCACGGCAACTAGGCGCTTTTGGTAGCCATCCACAAGCTCCTGGCAAGCTTCAGGTCGAATGTTTGACCACTCTTCTTGACAGAATTGGTGCAGTTCAGCTAAATGTGATGGTTTTCTTGCATGAACCCGTTTCTTTAGTACTGTCCACATGTTCTCAATGGGGTTTAAGTCAGAACTTTGGGAAGGCCATTCTAAAACCTTAATTCTAGCCTGGTTTAGCCATTCCTTTACCACTTTTGATGTGTGTTTTGGGTCATTGTCTTGTTGGAACACCCAACTGCGCCCAAGACCCAACCTTCGGGCTGATGGTTTTAAGTTTTCCTGCAGAATTTGGAGGTAATCCTCCTTCTTCATTATCCCATTTACTTTCTGCAAAGAACCAGTTCCACTGGCAGCAAAACATCCCCAGAGCATAATACTACCACCACCATGCTTGACAGTAGGCATGGTGTTCCTGGGATTAAAGGCCTCACCTTTTCTCCTCCAAACATATTGCTGGGTGTTGTGGCCAAACAGCTCAATTTTTGTTTCGTCTGACCAGAGAACTTTCCTCCAGAAGGTTTTATCTTTGTCCATGTGATCAGCAGCAAACTTCAGCCGAGTCTTAAGGTGCCTTTTCTGGAGCAAGGGCTTCTTTCTTGCACGGCAGCCTCTCAGTCCATGGCGATGTAAAACACGCTTGACTGTGGAGACTGACACCTGTGTTCCATCAGCTTCCAAATCCTTGCAGACCTGCTTCTTGGTGATTCTTGGTTGACTCTTGACCATCCTGACCAATCTCCTCTCGGCAGCATGTGATAGCTTGCGTTTTCTTCCTGATCGTGGCAGTGACACAACTGTTCCATGCACTTTATACTTGCGTATAATTGTCTGCACAGTTGCTCTTGGGACCTGTAGCTGCTTTGAAATGGCTCCAAGTGACTTCCCTGACTTGTTCAAGTCAATAATTCGCTTTTTCAGATCCACACTGAGTTCCTTTGACTTTCCCATTGTAGCTTTTGTAGCTGAGTCTAATCACTGGGTCAAATGAGCCCTATTTAAATGGGCTCATGAGAAGTCAACAGCTGTAGTCAATCAGAATCACTTACAAGAAGTGAAGAGGCCATGACATGAAGCTAATTTGATTGACACAACTCGCTACATCACCAAAATTGACAAATTTTGTTGCTGTATGTATATTTTTGACCCAGCAGATTTGGTGACATTTTCAGCAGACCCATAATAAATTTATGAAAGAACCAAATTTTATGACTGTTTTTTGTGACAAACATGTATGTGTTCCGATCACTCTATCACAGAAAAATAAGAGTTGTAGAACTTATTGAAAACTCAAGACAGCCATAACATTATGTTTTTTTACAAGTGTATGTAAACTTTTGACCACAACTGTAAATCAGGTAGTGTTTTAATCCCTGCTCTATCCCAGTTGATGAATCCTTTAGTTGAAGGAAGAAATGGTTTGAGATAAGTGGGCAAGATAGGGGGAGATTTCTGTGTTCTAAAATGTTTCAAAATTGATGATTTAACAACAATATTTTTAATTGTGGCGGGACTGCTGTGATCTATGTAAAGTAGCATACAAAGAAAAGGGTTAAAAGGAGGCAGGAGGTTTCCAACCATGGTCTTTCTGGGTAGGCTCAGCACACAGAGACTAAAATGTCTCTATCCCTATCAGCAATAATTGCTGCTTTATTCTATAAGAACTAAAAACTCTCTACCTCAGTAACTGCTGTGATCATGTATGTTCTATATGTTACAGTATGTTACATATCTCTGCACCCTATTCTCACCATGCACATTTCATGCACTGTTGTGTCTGTTAAATTGTCTCTTGTCTGCTGTATATATTGTATTTATTTTAGTGATCTAATTCTATGCTGCATATCTGTTACATGTTTGCACTTATTTGTCTATTGTATTGTTGTTCATGTTGCACTGTGTTGGTTCTGGAGAAAAGGTTTCACTGTGTACCTGTACTCAGATGTATTGACAATAAAAGCCTATTGAGTCTTGACTTTATTTTACTAAAGACAATAGTAATAAGGACCACCGGGCTAAGTCTTGTTTACTGGAGGAAGAATATTATATTTAAGTTTTTATTTGTGATAAAAACTCCAAAATACTTACATTTGTCATGCACTACTTTAAAAGGTAGGGTATGTAGTGAGTATTTGGCAGTGGCTGAATTGAGGGGGAATCAAAGTCAGAGCTTTTGCTCCCTGTTGTGTCTAAATATACCGGTTATGTTGTTGTTAGAGCTCAGCATGGCAGCAACTGGTTCTATGGCCTTCGCAAATAGTAACAGACTCAATGGGCAACCTTGCCTTGTTGATCTTTGGTGTGGAAAGTAGTCAGAATAAAGATTATTGGTCCTGACTGAGGCTTGTGGAGCAGAGAAAAGAAGTCTAATCCAGGTTATAAACTTCTGTGGAAAATTTCATTCTGTGTAAAAAAAAAAAAAAACATGACCCCGCTCCACCCAAATCCAAAGCCTTCTCTGCATCCATAGTCAGTTACTCCACTATAAAAGTAACTATTGCATTACTTTTGGGTTATTCGCCCTGTAATCGCCACCACCACCTTCTCAGAGTGTGTTTCATAAGCCAGATGAATAGAGTGCACGACAGCTAAGACAACAATCATTGCATAGGCAGTTATCTTATCCTACCCTCCCTTGTGACTCACACAAACAACGCACCCACACACACACTCACACACTTGCGCCTTTGTCTGAATGCACGAAATAAAAATAAAAAAGTTAATTGAGCGGTTAAAGTAACGTGCAGTAACGAGTTGTTGGAAATGGTAACGACATTATAGTGACAGTCATAGTAATTAGTTAGATTACTCGTTACTGAAAAAAGTAACAGCGATAGTAACGGCGTTTATTTCAACGCTGTTATTCCCATCACTGTCCATTGATAACTGATATCTGATCTGGAGAGATAATATTAGGTAACCAAGACTCCATATGGGTTGCTTGAAGTTTTGCAAGGACTTTATAGACCACATTGAGTAGTGAGATAGGGCAGTATGATCCACATTGTAAGACATCTTCATCTTGTTTTTTTTGGTAAAAATATCAAAGCCTGTGTAACAGTTTGCGGTAGACTAGCATTATCAAATTAGTCTTGACACATATCTATTAAGGGAGTCAATTTGCAGATAAATTTCTTGTAAAATACTACTGTATATCCATCAGTACCAGGACATTTGTCATTCTGCATGCCCATCAGCTGTTATAGGTTCAGCCATTTGAGTAGTATAGTCTGTGTTTAGAGCTGGAAGTTTGAATTTACTGAAAAGGGGATTCGGTGCCAAATTTTCATAAGGGTATTTCCATGTATACAATGAAACATAAAATTGTCTAAACTGGTCATGTATTATTCTAGGATCTAATGTAATACCAGTAGGAGTTTGAATTTGATTTGTTTGTCTAGCTACAGAGTGCTGCATTAGTTGGTGCACTGGCAGTTTCCCCGAACGATCCCCATGTTTATAATGAGTGGCTTTAGTTTGTACACAAGACATCGAACTCTGTCTGGAGATTTAAACGTTTTTGATGTATCTGGTGAACAAGCGAGCATGCTATCTAAATTCGAGATCTGTTGAGTAAGCTCAGAAACTTTTATTTTTCTTATGTAATTTTTCTGTTTTGTATATGCGATAATTTGCTCTTTGGTATAAAATTTTAACATCTCCCATAACAGAGGTGGTGATGTCCCAGAGGTTTTATTTACACTAATGAAAGAATCTACTTCTGCTGTGATAAGTTTGATCAATCTGATAGTAAGCGGTTATTAAAACACCATGGTGTTATTGAAGTAAATCCAGACCTGTGGCTTAAGGATATTATCTACTAAAAATAGTCTATCCGATTGAATATGTGGTGGACGTTTAATTATAAATCTCCTAAATAGTCTATCCGATTGAATATGTGGTGGACGTTTAATTATAAATCTCCTCCCACCACCACATCTCTCCGACAAGTCTGGTAGTTTGGCAAAAACTAGACATCCTAGTTAGGCCTATACACATTACCTTAAGTGACAAAACATTTCTATTTCTGTTACAATTCACTTCAATATTTCCCAAAAAGGTTACAGTTAGATACTGCTTCATGTTACTTTCATTTCAGACTATCATTTTCTATCACTATTAAAATCATTGCTGGAAATCATTGTTAAAAAATTTGGTCAAATTATGGTTTAACGCATATTGTACATTTTCTGTTAGTACAATAAACCTCATTTAAATCCTGAAATATTACTTTGTCCATCAGTTATTAGATATATCAAACTGAAATGGCTGTTGCAAACACCCAAATATTTAGAACAAAAAATGATTAAGATTAAAGGGGGTGTCCAAACTTTTTCATATGACTGTAGTATACATTAGGCTATGCATCTCCAATGACTAAAGCCAAATAAAAATGACACAACCTTTAAACAAATCTAACATTTACTGTAATTCTCCCAGTTTCTGAGTCATTACACTAAAGAATATAATTGGTGCTAGGGGTCACTAGAGAACAGTTTAAAATTATGGCAGTGCTGCATTGTACTTTATTCCAGAATGATTTTATTTATGACCAGAATTCATTAATATTTTTTACTAGTATGATTTGATATTTGATGATTGGGTACTTTTAATAATGATATTGCTTATACCTGAATTAAAAAAAGTTTTATCCCAGTGCTCAAGATTGTTATTTTTTGGACCAAATATTTAATTAATGTTGTTAAGCAAGAAGCCATTGACTTCAGTGATATACATTTCTGATTTTTATATTTAAACTTAAATTCAAGTTTACAGCTCATTAAAACAGCTTTCTGTAACACTCTATAGTACATTTAATAAACATATGTCTATGTATTCTATTCTGAATCATTATGTTAGGAAAACATTACAATGCATATATTGTCGCTGTCCAATTAAAAACACTTATCTCCATTTTTGTCGATTTTTAGTTACTACATAATTTCAACAGAAAAACTTTCCCTTACACTGAGTCAAAATTTCTTGATAAACGGAACAATATAGAAACTCTTCACAATTACCTGAAAAAAACTCTTTTTATTTATTTTTTTTTTTGGGGGGGGGGGGGGGCTCTTTAAGTTGCTCTTTAAGAGATAAGTGTTTTTTTTTTGTGGACAGTGACAATATCTTACTGTTGCTACCTTGCCTAAAACTTGCACCTTAAAATTGGCAACTTTACAAAAGAAGTACCAAAAAGTTGTAAAGTTCAGTGAAATTTAGTGTTAATAAAATATCTTTGATCAATTATTGTAGTTAATTTCCTGCTTATAATACAAATGAAGAGAAACTGTCATATATACATTTTCATCAAAGACTGAAAAAAATAGAGCTTATGCATGTAATATATGCTTTTTGTTACATTTGAAAAAGCCAATATGTACATTACAGTGATACCTGCTTTCTAAAAGTTGGAGGTTATTGTTGGTTGTGTTTAGTTTGTTGCTGGTCAGGATTTGGAGGTTGTTGCTGGTTGTGTTCAGTTTGTTGTTGGTCAGGATTTTTGCGGTTGCTGCTGGTTGTGTTCAGTTTGTTGTTGGTCAGGATTTGGAGGTTGTTGCTGGTTGTGTTCAGTTTGTTGTTGGTCAGGATTTGGAGGTTGTTGCTGGTTGTGTTCAGTTTGTTGTTGGTCAGGATTTGGAGGTTGTTGCTGGTTGTGTTCAGTTTGTAGTTGGTCAGGATTTGGAGGTTGTTGCTGGTTGTGTTTAGTTTGTTGCTGGTCAGGATTAGGAGGTTGTTGCTGGTTGTGTTCAGTTTGTTGTTGGTCAGGATTTGGAGGTTGTTGCTGGTTGTGTTCAGTTTGTAGTTGGTCAGGATTTGGAGGTTGTTGCTGGTTGTGTTCAGTTTGTTGTTGGTCAGGATTTTTGCGGTTGCTGCTGGTCTTGTTCAGTTTGTAGTTGGTCAGGATTAGGAGGTTGTTGCTGGTTGTGTTCAGTTTGTTGTTGGTCAGGATTTGGAGGTTGTTGCTGGTTGTGCTCAGTTTGTTGTTGGTCAGGATTTGGAGGTTGTTGCTGGTTGTGTTCAGTTTGTAGTTGGTCAGGATTTGGAGGTTGTTGCTGGTTGTGTTCAGTTTGTAGTTGGTCAGGATTTGGAGGATGTTGCTGGTTGTGTTCAGTTTGTTGTTGGTCAGGATTTGGAGGTTGCTGCTGGTTGTTTTCAGTTTGTAGTTGGTCAGGATTTGGAGGTTGTTGCTGGTTGTGTTCAGTTTGTTGTTGGTCAGGATTTGGAGGTTGTTGCTGGTTGTGCTCAGTTTGTTGTGGGTCAGGATTAGGAGGTTGTTGCTGGTTGCATTCAGTTTGTTGTTGGTCAGGATTTGGAGGATGTTGCTGGTTGTGTTCAGTTTGTAGTTGGTCAGGATTTGGAGGATGTTGCTGGTTGTGTTCAGTTTGTTGTTGGTCAGGATTTGGAGGTTGCTGCTGGTTGTTTTCAGTTTGTTGTTGGTCAGGATTAGGAGGTTGTTGCTGGTTGTGTTCAGTTTGTAGTTGGTCAGGATTTGGAGGTTGTTGCTGGTCATGTTCAGTTTGTAAATGGTCAGGATTTGGAGGTTGTTGCTGGTTGTGTTCAGTTTGTAGTTGGTCAGAATTCTCTTGTGAAGTTCCAGAAGTGCCAGCGTTTTCAGAATTTGCAGTATGGGTTGATTTCTCTTGTGAAGCTCCAGAAGTGTCAGGCTGTTCAGGATCTTCAGTTTGGGTTGATTTCTGTTGTGAATCTCCAGAAGTGTCAGGCTGTTCAGGATCTGCAGTTTGGGTTGATTTCTGTCATGAAGCTGCAGGAAGGTTCAGTTGATCCAGATTTTCTTCTGCATTACCATCTGCCATCTCTTTGGCCTTTTCTTTAATTTTGTCTTCTAGAAGTAGTTCATTCTGCTCCAGCAAATGTTCATCATACACAGTCTTACTATAATATGTGTGTGATTTGCATTTTGACCACCAAGAACATATTGCCCATATAAGTATTACCACAGCCAGCACAACCAATCCGGACACCTTTTGGAGTTTGATTAAAATGAGAAAGCACATTCTGTAACATTCTATTTAAATAAAACAATTATTTTTACAATAAGAAATTTTCAGTAAATTTAAACCAAATAAAATACTTACACGTGATAGATTTTTTTGATGTGTGATGTCTGCAAATTCATCGCTGGTAAGTTTTTCCTTGCAAACTGGTTGTTCAGTCCGGACTGTTATATTTTTTGAAGTTGTCATAAGGCATACTATCAAGTCTCCATCCAATAGTGCTGTTACAAACCATAGTACACCAACTGTCAGAGCTCTCACAAGTCTTTTTAAACAAATGAAGTAATAACGGGAACTATAAACTTTACAAAAGATTCTGTCTGCTCCAATTATAATCAAGGCAAAAATCAAAATCGGTGCAAAAATGTAAACCAGGCAAAACCACAGGTTTTCTTCAGGGTCGCACGGACAATCAAACTCCAGTTTAAAAATAAACTGGAAAGCAACTAAAAAGATGATGACTAAAAAAGCACCACCAGCTGATGAAAATAGTGGTGTTAGTGCTTTAGCGCTGAAGTCTGGATGGGTCATTGTTGCTGCTCAGGCTGTAATCTGCCTCCTGCTTTGAGAAATTGCTGTTGAGAAGCAGCCCGGAGAGTGAAAGAACATCAGAAATGCCCATCAGTAAAAGCTAGAGAGGGAGGAGTCAGAACATAAGGTTGTTTTCTTTTTTATGCTGCTTTGGATTGTTATATGTGATTCTAAAATGTGAATTTGATTCATATATGATTAAATATTCTGTCTGTGACTGTTTTTCAACCTTTTAACCTTTTCTCATTACACTGAATTTTTATATGAATTTAAGTGGAGATGTGAAAAAAAGTTTAATTTACAGTGAAAGGTCCAATGACACCCTACATGGTTAGTACTAACACCCCTTTAGAATTTATCATAGTTTGTAAACTCATAGCTTGTTTTTTTGTCCATTCTTACGTATAACTTCTAGTTCATTAAAGTTCTGGGGTTAAAAAACTAAGACTATATTTAACAGTTGGAAAACAAATAATTTAAACCTACCTCAACTTATCTGATCCTTTAAAGTGTTCAATACTTTCAGTACATTATATTATTAATTAATTAATTTTCTGCTTAAAGTAATGAATTAATATATTAAAGGCAGGAGAGCTTTAAACAAGCTGTGGTCTTTCATTACAATTAATAAAACAAAACAGCAGACTTAACTGCAGATATTTCACATTTAAAGAATGTATTCTTTGGATTAAAGTGTGCTTATATAGCACATCAGAAGAAACAGAATACATGTTTAACTTACTGAAATCTGACCGGGTGCACTGCTCACTTACAGCACATTGAAGTGCTTTATGGTGCGTAACATTTTTACACATAAACAATAAAACACTTTCAATAGGTTTGGAATATCTATCATTTAACAAGCTCCAGGTTAGCATAAAGAGAGGGGCCAGCAGTGCACGATAGGATTGGAAAAATAATGTGCTCTTGACACTCGAAACACATGCGCAAAATTACTCACAGTCAGTTGGCCACGTTTCCTCCTTTGCCTCTTTGGGTTGATAGCAGAGGGGTAGTTGTCCAACACTTAATGAGCTCTGCCCGTTAAGGCTTCATAATAGCACTCCAGTCTCAGTACATTCACAAAAGTATACAGATGTCCAGTCTACATTCCTCATGAACGTCGACTGTGAAGTTGGGGGAAGCTTGCCTCACCAGGGTTTTCAGCTCGGATATCCAAAAACTCCAAAAATCATTCCACAGATTTGTCCCCCTTTATCTTATTGAAAATTTACCTTTACCAGAGAGAAATTTAGGAAAATGAAGATCTAAAGACTGGCGCGTTTTATGAATCTCTACATTTGTAATGAAGTAATTTTTGAATTGCTCTGGAATATTTTCTTGATTTGAATACATTTTATAAATAAAAATACATATTTAAAATATATTAATATTGTAAAACGAGAGAATTTGAAGTTTCTAAAATAGAGGAGCAGATGGTGTGTATAAATTTGATTGTGTTGCAATACAAACACATCGTTTCTGAAGAACCAGAATTTTATTAAGACTAGTAGAAAGAGTAAGAAGACATTTTGTGTTAACCAGATAACTAACCCTCCTTATTATACCTTATTTTTTTCTACTAACCCAGTCTATTTGCTCTTTCCCACTCAAATTTTCATCAATAATGATTCCCAAAAACTTTGAATTTGGCACTTTAGTCAACACCACAGATTCTATTGTAATTTTTGATGTGCTTTTAGAGTTCATTTTCTACCACTAAAAATAATGTAATTAGACTTTTTATATTTAAGACAAGCTTGTTTAATTTAAACCAGATTGTATAAGCAGCTAAACTAGTATTTGCATCCTTAATCAATGAATTAAAATTTGAATGGCAATTTATTACCTCATCTGCAAACATTATTGGGGAAAAATATGAAATATTAGACAAATCATTAAAATAAATAAGAAATAATAATGGTCTCAAAATAGAACCCTGTGGGACACCACAAAGCAATTCAGCTTTACTAGAGTAGCAGCCATCTACACAAACAAACTGCCTTCTGTCTGAGATGTAGCTTTTTAATAGATTATACGTAATATCCTGAAAACCATATTTATGTAACTTTTTTAATAATATATGATGTTTAACTGTATCAAATGCCTTTGAAATATACTAAATAAAAAATGATTAGTTCCTGTTCCATGACATGTAAGTGTATTTATGCTTTTCTGGCTTAATATAAAATTACACAATTACAATTGCAAAAGGCAGAATAGCTAACTGTAGTTTAAACGTTAGAAATATCCTCCTAACATGTATCTATACTATAAATAACTTAAACAGTTGTGCTATATTTAAACTAAGAAAACAAGTGTCTCAAGTAGATATTTTAGATTTTTTTTAAATATAAACATATTTTGAAAGTCATTCACAGTGTATATTTTATTGGACTGAATTGGATGTCTTGCTCATGGATGGGTCCTCAATCCCAATTGTCCTCCAAACATTTTCATCTGGTACCCCTTTAACTGAGGTCAGGACAGTTCAGAACCATGCTGCCATCTAGTGTCCATTTAAGAACCGTTTGATTCTGTTTATCACGTTTACACTGAAGCTCATACACACAAATTAACCTTTAATACAACATAAATGTGTCAGTTTGATCTTTTGAAAATAAATAAATGCACCAAAGACATAATTTTCCATATCATTTTAACCATGAAAAATAATAATTTTAATAATTAAAATGATTAATGTGAGATGATTAAATGTTTATTTAATTTTTTTTTTCCCGTGTTGGTGATAAGATGTTTAGTACTGCAGGCAGGCCAGTCCAGTTCTAATTTTACAGCCATGTCTTTGTAGTGTGTGCATCATGTGGTTTTGTATTGTCTTGTTGAAAACTGCATCGAAGTATTGTAAAAAATGTGGTCCTAAAAGCAGCATATGTTGCTCTAAGATCTGAGTGTATTTTTCATATTAATGCTGCATCAAAGATGTGTACAGACACAGCCCCATACCATGAGAGAATCTAGTGTTGTGGTGTGTATAAAATATGACAAAATATAACGATAAACAATTCACCTCAAGGGAATAGTACCACCCCAAAGGGGAACCCCACACTAGGCCACCCACTAAATAAGTGTACGAGCCAACCAATAATACGTGTGCATCAATTGTACAATATAAATTTTATTGTAATTAATTATAAAAATACATTAAAAACATAGGAAACTTGAATACTGGTCATAACTGTGTGGGATTTAGGCTAATGTATAAACACCTAGTAACACACAAAGGCTTAAAATGGTGCGGCAAATAAGGTGTCCAACCCTGCACAGCACCCTCACAAAGGACCTCTACTATATAAGACAATCACTACACACTGTTATCAACCACACACAATCAACCTTGCCCATTAAAGTCACCAATATCAGAGACACAACACAGACACCCCAAAAAATGGCAAAACCAAAGCATCAGAGTAGCCCACCCCTTGACAACAAATGACCAAAAAAATAAAAAGGCATCCAAAGCGTTTACACAAGGTGTAACTAGACACAATTTGCCTGTGATATGCTATTACAATATTTACACAAGCAGCTGCTTTAATTGCTAATGCACAGTTTTGCTCAAAATATTGCAAAGCATACAACATTATGGGTGAAATACCAGAGTTCAAAAGAGGACAAATTGTTGGTGCACGTCTTGCTGGGGCATCTGTGACCAAGACAGCAAGTCTCAAGAGCCACGGTATCCAGGGTAATGTCAGCATACCACCAAGAAGGACGAACCACATCCAACAGGATTAACTGTGGACGCAAGAGGAAGCTGTCTGAAAGGGATGTTCGGGTGCTAACCCGGATTGTATCCAAAAAACATAAAACCACGGCGCTGCCCAAATCACGGCAGAATTCAATGTGCACCTCAACTCTCCTGTTTCCACCAGAACTGTCCGTCGGGACGAAAAAATGATTGTGGTCTGAAACCAGGGGCCCTATTTTAGCTATCTATACCGCACTAGTTAATTGCGCTTTGAGCAGCTGCACGTCACACTGTGAAGATAAACAAGCAGCTCAAATAAGGGAAGAGTAATGTTATTCTTTATTCTGTTTATTGTTTATGTAAAAACTTGGTTTGCAACAGTGAATATTAATCAAGCAATCAATTATTTACACTGGATGGGGCCCTCATTTACACTTTAAAAGGGATTAAAAATATACTTTAAAAAATATAAATAAAAACATTTATTATTATTACATTTATTATAGACAAATAAAATATATACGTAAAAAAGGAAAAATAGGACATTTTGAAAAAATCATAAAAAATTACATAAAAAGTAAAGAATTTATATCTTATGAAGAAAATAATACTAGTGAAAGTAAAGTAAAATGCTAAGAGTGATAAGAAATTATCTCAATTATCTCAATATTTATATCAACAAATTAAGAACATGGGAATCATGGAAAAAAAAATATATATATATATACATTTGATCAATAAAATAATTAAAATAATTAAAATGAATAAAAAAACAAATAATATGAAATATAAACTCATTAAAAAAAACTCATTTTAAACAATCACAGGCTTTCTGATGTACAGAATAATAAAAGTTTCAGTTTCAGTTCAGTTTCAAATCATTGAAACAGCTCACCAAAACATCACTATCCTTTATATTAAACAATATTTGATTAATTTACAGGTTACTTATTTTTATTTAACTGAACTGAGTTTCATATTATTTATAGCCTCGCTCCGAATTCAGCTCCGCGCTGTGAAAGAGAGAGAGAGAGAGAGAGAGGGGCGCATTTTGCCTGATTTCTCTTAATTAATTATCTATAGTGAGTTTATAACATGCATTTTACTATACTTGTCCGACCTTATTATTTAAAACGTTTTTTTTTTTTTTTTTAGAAGACAGAGGTTATTCTGCGTGCAATGCTGCGACATTTTAGAGCCCTGGACAAGATTTTAATTAATGAATTAATATATTTAATATTTTAATAAATTTGCCCTGGTGATAAGAAACAAATGCTAACATATAGCTTTATATTTCTGTCTATTTCAAATATTTTAAGTTTTATATAATTGATGGGCAAAAGCCAGGATTACAATATGCTTTATTTTTTCAGATATAAAAGTGAATTTCAGTTAAATAATAGCGAAGTAAAATAAAATAATTTTATGTTCAGTCAAAGTGCTTTTCTCTTTTAATTTTCCATTTCTAAAACTCCAGCATTTAAGTGAGAATAAGCATCTGTTGAAATTCTTAAACAGCAGAATGCCTGTGTCTGCTATAGTAAGTTACAGTTAAGTCTATGTACTAAACGTAAATATAAATCCTTATAACTGACAGAAATAAATATAATAATAATTTATAGTTACTGTGCAGATTTTTAAGTATATTTTATTTTTATAGTTGATTGGTGTTACCTGTGCACGTAGCTCTCTCTCTCTTTCTCTCTGGCTCACTCTGACTAACTAGGTCTGGCCGGTCATGTTGGTGGGAGGAGCTTCACCACGCTGTCCAATCAGATACCACGGCTGTCAGCCAATGACGTGCGGATGGGGCGGGCACTTCCGCTTAAAAGATTCAGTCGGGAGATGAGAGTCAGGAGAGAACTGATCAGACATGAGCTTGCGGTGGTTTGAGAGTGTTTTGTTGTGCTGCTTCCTTTTGTGTGTATATTGTCTGGTGGTTGTGTGATTGGTAAAGGTTGTGATTGTTGGGAGAAGTATAGAGTTGAAGTTAATGTCACCCTCGCCTGCTGCTCCCTCCTTATAGTCCTCTGTCACTGGGTTTCTGGTGGACAGCTAGTTGGGCCCATCACATTTTGCACCACGTAGGTATTTTGCTTGTATATACACACTAGGTTAGGGGCGGGTGCCACTTTTGTATGTTTGGTTAGTTTAGTTTGGATTAGGCAGTTTTATTATTTTCCTTTTTTTGGCACCGTCCTTTGTCCACCTTAAACCTTTAAGTTAAAAAGAGCAGCTGATTCATTTTATTATTGTTTTGTGGTTCTGTCATATCATTGTCCATTTGTGTTTGTAAATATGTTAATATATTGATTCTGAAAATTAAGTAAAAGCTCTGGCTTTTCTTTCACTACATCCACTGCTTCCAGTCTTTTATTTTGTTTACGTCCTAATAATCCCTAGACCTAACATCTTTTTAATTGGGAACGTAACAATTGGGTAAGGTGTATTTTTCTGTGGTAAGGAAGTGATGGTATGAGATATTTTGGTGCGCAGTGCTCGTTGTGATTGTGACTGAGTTGTGGATGCGCGCGGCTGACTGTTGAATTTAGACGTCCCTTCACCAGATCAGTCGTGCAATGCTTTTTTCCGCCGCCAAGATAGAAACACGCCAGAAATTTACCTGAACACACGTAATTTCCAGACCACCACGCCCATCGGCGTTAATATATTCCAAAAGTCCAATGCTATTTTAAGGACGTGTGCACAAGGCCTAAAAAAATAGACTGTTGATGAGGTGTACGATGGCAACGCGCTACGCTACACGCCTTGCGCAGGGTGTACAATAGGGCCCCAGGTATTTCAGTTTCATTGTCTGTTAGTGACATTTCTTTGTTTTGGTTAAAGTCGTATTTTTTAGATGTGGATGTAGTACTTAGTTCATATTTTATGTGAATATTTGTAGAGTTTGTAATTGCTTTAATGTGATGCTGTAATCTAATTGGCTACTAACTCCACTATAAAAGCATAATGACGCATAGAAGAATCCAGAAGCTTTGAGCCAGGAGCATCACAGTCTTTTGACTGTCATGTAACTTTAAAGGAATGTAACTTTATTTCGTTAGGAGTCCATCTTTTGTATTGTATTATAAGTTCATAGTAATTATAAAACAACCAAGAAAAGTTTTGGATTTAAGACCTTTTATTTTTGATACATGTCGTGTGTGAAAGAAACTTCGAGGTTCAAGGCTAGTGAGCAGCACGATGCACTCACACTAAAGTCAAAAGACTAGCCCAACATAAACGGAGTAACAAAGCCACGAGGGAGCTAAGCTACCGGGCTAAGACAAGCTATGCGAATGCGTGGTCGGCTGAAGCAAGCTTTTCCCCGGACCAGGTCTGATATTTTCTCTCCATTTCTGTTAGCCTTCTAGTGGCTGCTAACTGTTGAATGAAAGTGAAAGTAAATGCCCATCGGTATTCCCATTCAGAAAGTTCACTGTGCTTAACGCCAAACGATCATACACATCCATTAACTCTTTTTTTACAAGTTCCAGTGAATATATTGGAAGAGTTTAGAAGCTGTGAGGAATTAGAGTAATTGTCGCAGTTTATGTGTGGAGATTTACCAGTGAAATAAGATGGCTGAAAAGAATGCAGATGCACATGTTGACCAAAAGAGGGTATCAAAGCCTACAGTAAAAGCTGTGGAGGAGAAGATACACCGACTAAAAGGTCAAAGAAAGGGAAAATTGGCACAGTTAATCAAGCAAAGGAATGATATAGAAACATTGAAGCAAGATGAATGCAATGTTGATATCATAAAACAAGAAGCTCTGCTTATGAAGAACTATGGGAGCTGTTGAGTGAAGAAGAACAGAAAGTTGATCAGCAGACATATGAAGGCAGACATGCAGAATTAAAAGCCTTCATAAAAGAAACCAATAAAATGGCTGTCCATGTTAAGAGATTTTCGAAATGAGGAGGATGACGTTAGACCTCAGGATAGTGTTTCTGTGTCCAATTCAGCTACAAGTAGTTCATCTCAACAGTCTAGCACGGCTCAGCACGGCTGAAACGCGAAGCAGAACGTGAAGCAGTGCTAGCAAGAGCAGCAGCTATGAAAAAGAAACAAGAACTTGAGCAAGAAGAAATGCGCTTGAGGGTAAAGAAGGAGCAGTTGCAGATTGAAGTTTATGAAGAATTTTGAAGATGCTCATGAATCCATGGATGATCTCTCTGAGCCAGTTTCAAGGACCAGAGCTGGGTCTAGGTGTATGACTGGTAGAAGAGAAAAGCTAGAAGTTGAAGATTATGAGCATCACGGAGCTGGTAAGACTTTGCCTGCTTCTGATGCTAAGAGAGCTGCAGAAGATGTTTCTTCAGTCAGAAAAAAATCTTCATCAAGACATCTGACTGAGAACACTTAAAATACTAAGTCTAGTGATGACCTGTATCAAGTTCTGCAGCATCACAATGAGGTCACTGAGATGCTCATCAAGCAACAATGTCTGTCTCAGCTACCTCAGAGACATACCAGTTGTTAAATTCCTCCCCTTTTGTCTAGGGGTAAGGAGGAGTAACCATTAGGCATGTGATGGAGGAGGAAATGGGAGGACAACAATTGGTGGTAAAAAAGGAAGATATTTATTACAAAAGTCAAAGTATAAATACAGAAATACAAAAGATGAGGAGATAAATGAATAAACTGAAGATAGAGAATAAATGTGTTGATAAAACTAGAAAGTGTATTTTAAAGTGAAAATAAATCAACAGAAACTGTAATGTCTAAAGGTGGACTAAAGGACGGTGCCAACGAAAATAAAATAAAAAAAAACAAACTAAACTGCCAAACCAAAAAAACTAAACTAACCAAAATACAAAATTGCACCCGCCCCTAACCTAGTGTGTCTAAACAAATGTGCTCCTGCGTGTGTATATGTATGGCGCCCATCTTACCTGTCAACACAGTAGACAAACAGAAATGAGTAATCAGTGTGCTTAAACATTGTGAGTTGTTACCAAAGATTAGATTTAGAAGCTAGAGTGTAGCATTAAAGTTTACACAGAATCAGAATCAATAAACTCACAGCACAATTGAACTAGTGTGCAACACTAGGGTCTACACAGGATCAGAATGAACAAACTCACAGCACAAGTGTTAAACAAAACTACCTCAACATTAACTGGGCAACAAACACACTCACTCAGATGCACACACTCTTAAATCGCTCTCACTATCAAAATCAGCGTTTGTATCTGCCGCCTCCGACGCGCTCACACCGCTCCATGCTGCTGCTTGCCATGCGGCTCCTCTCAGGCTCCTCTTAAGCTGTAAGGTCAGCATTTTCCTGTCTCAGCGCAGAGAGTGATTGGCAGATGCAGCCAAGCTGGAGGAGGATCTTCATTGGTACTCAGCCAATCACCTTTGTCCATTAACCTAACACACAGAGTGAGAGAGAGAGAGAGAGAGAGAGAGAGAGAGAGAGAGAGAGACACAGGGGAGCAAAAGGAAAACAAAGCACATGTGCACTCGTTGCACATAACACCAGTGTTCAGCGGAGATCCTATTACATACAGATCTTTTATAAGAGCCTTTGAGCACACCATTGATAGTAAGACTGACAGCCATCAAGATCGGTTGTATTACTTGTAACAGTTTAGGAGAGGGGAGCCACTCTATCTCGTTCGTAGCTGTGAGCACATGAGGCCAGACAGGGCTTATAGAGAAGCCAGAGCTCTGCTGGACCGTCACTATGGTGGTGAACTAACAATTCCTATATCAAGAAGGCAATGGAATGGCCACAAATAAAGCCAGAGGACAGGAAAGGATTAAAAATTCGCTTGGTTTCTAATTGGACGTTCTAACACAGTGAATGATGTGGACTATATGGATGATATGAACAATCCTACAAACATGAAGTGCATCTTATTCAAGCTGAAAGAAAATTGGAAGTTTTTCTTTTGACATTCAAGAAAGAAAGAAAACGTTTCCAGATCTGGTGGACTTTGTGTATCATCAAGCCAAAGTTGCAAATGATCCACTGTTTGAAGATATTCTGGATACCACCTCAGGTAACCAAGGAAGCTCAAAGAAGAATACAATAAAAAAGAGGAGCAGCTTCACTGTGAGTGTGTCTACTACTGACAAGGACACCACTAAAGGACAACCAGAAAAGAAACCTCCAGCAGTTCAGTGAGCCAATGCTTTCCAAAGTCCATGCTTGTACTATAAGAAGAATCATGCACTGAATCTGTGCTACAAGATCAAAGATCAGCCTTTGAAAGAAAAACTGAGTTCCTGAAATCACAAGGTCTTTGCTTTGGATGTCTTACAGCAGGCCATTTGTCTAAGGACTGCAAGAAAAGGATCTCATGCCCAGACTGTTCCCTTAAGCAAACTGCTATCCTGCAATCCACCATCAGAGAAGAACAGTGCAGAAGATAACGCACAGGGCAAAGCTGAGGTAACAAATGCTCTTGTGTCTGCAGGGTGTGCAAGAAGTGAACATACTGGGGCCAGGAACAATGCATGTATACTTCCCATTTTACCTGTGCAAATAAAACACAAGAACGGCACAAGAATAATTAAAACATACACATTCCTGGATCAAGGAAGCACAGTGACCTTTTGCACTGAGGACCTGCCAAAGAAGTTGAACATCCGAGGTAAAAAGTACCTGCTTCACACAATGTCACGGGAACAAAAAGTGAGCAGTTATGTTCTAACAGATCTAGAGGTGTGTGGCTTAGATGGACAAGACTATATCAAGCTGCCCCATGTGTATACACACCCAGACATACCTGCAAGGAGAGCCAGTATATTAGAGAAAAGATTTGGAGAAATGGTTTTACTTGAATCGAGTCCATCTCCCAAAAATAGAATCAGAGATCGGTCTTCTCATTAATGCCAACGCCTACAAAGCTATGGAGCCGTGGGAGATAATCAACAGCCGAAATGACGGGCCATATGCTGTGAAGACTGCTCTAGGTTGGGTAGTCAATGGGCCGGTCAGCAGATGCCTAGAGAAGGAATCTGATGATGTTGAAAGAAAGAGTTTCTTTGTCAACCGCATCTCTGTAATGAGCATTGAGGACATGTTGATGAGGCATTATGATGCTGAATTTCCAGAACGCCGATGTGAGGACAAGCAAGAGCCATCACAACATGACAAGCAGTTTATGCGCACTGTATCAACATCAGCACATCTTACAGATGGTCATTACTGCATTAAACTGCCTCTGAAGAATGACAAGGTAAAGATGCCATGTAACCATGGTATAGCTAAGCAAAGGCTTATGTGGCGGCTCCTCTGCTACCCTATTACACTTGTTAGACCCTTTGGTGTGAAATTAGAAAGACGCGGGGAGGCAGGCTGTCTCTTTCTCTCCTCTGGTCTTTATTACTCTGCACATCTGCACATATAATTTTGCCAGTAATTTGTCTCAAAAATATTTATATCTGCTTAAAACTGCACTTTTTTACGGAGCTTCTCAGCTCGGCTTACCTCCTGCGCTGCTTGCAAGCTCCTCTGGAGCTACGGGGGGCGCAGAGGAATAATTAATAAAAAAAAACATGCAGTTGCCTTGCTGGTGCAGGGATTTGTTGTTCAAAAATAAAAGCACAGAAAAATAACTACCTTTTCACTGTTAAAACACATTAACCAACCTCCAACAGGAGTAAAAAAAATATATAACAAGAGTCCCTTTTGTTTACTAAAGGTTAATATAATAACAATTTTGTGAGAATTCATATAATTTTATGCAGTTATTTTTAACTCTGCTACACCCTCCCCCACTGAATTCTGACAAAATTGTACACACACCAGGAATTGCAATACATAAAAAAACACAGTTTAGGTTTCAATATAAAAAAAAAATATAAAAACTGACTTTAAAGTATCCAGCAAGGATAACGTTTAAACAATAAATTCCTACATACTGCATATGTTTCTCAGTGTGACAGAGTGCAGATAATTACAGTAGATATAAAAAATTACAGTTACAAGGAAACAAAAGAGACAGAAAAAAAACATAACTTTGTTTTGAAACTCATTTTAGCCTTTTATAGTCTCAGCACATTTTATAAACTGTTTGAACATTCTACCAAAGATTATTAATGACTTTCTATCTTGACATTGTGTAAAGAAGTTTGTTTACAGGTCTAATGACACGTCCCAACCGAGTTCTTAACTGATTAATTGTGTCAGAATGCTGTGTTTGATCATTAGAAATTGACACATTTGTGTGCTGTGAGTCTCTACAGCTGACAGACTGAGCTGATGCTACAGGAGGACACTCTGGTCCAGATAAGCTTGTACAGTCATGAGTTGTCTCACAGTCATATCTAGGACTGAAAGGGACAGAATCAGAATTGTCAATCTCACTATTAGGTGGTGCTTGGTTTGTCAGACCAGTTAATGGACTAACTGTGCTACTGTCACAAGCATTTGTGGGCTGTCCATTGATGGGAAGCTGTGTGATCCACTCTCTTGTTCTTGCTTCTGGGTCAGACTGGGCAGGAACAGGTGAGGCATTGATATCTGCTCTGTCTTGAACAGTAGACACATCCATCGTTTGCACTGATCTATAAGAGTCTGTGAGTTCATCTTGAACATGATAAACTTCAGTTCTATCACTGCTTATAGATGAGCAATTTTCTAGCTCAGCATGTGAGTGATCATGTGGCGTCACTGTGCAATCATCTGAGATGGACGGGTGTTCAGAGGAAACAAAAGATGCAGGACTTGAGGCTGCAGGCACATCCTGAACAGGTAAGAAGTTTACCAACATGAGAAGATTTCGATGCACTATTTCAAGGCCACTAAGTGTGTTTCGTATTTTATATGTGTGTGTTCCAGCATTCTTGTTAGTGACAGTAAACTGTTGATTCCCAGCGATCAGCCACTTTTCTCTTGCCTCTTTCTCTTCTGTTGGCTACAAGCACACGGTCACCAACTTCAATTGTTGTACCCTTAACTCGTCTGTTGTACAGTCTGGCTTGTCTGTTTTGTTCTTTGTTCGCATGTTCCTGTGCAATCAGCATAGCTTTCTTCAAATCCTCAGCAAGTCCTGCTACATATCTGTCATAGCTGCTTATGTCTGGATCATTCAAAACATTCTATATATTTTTTATATAAGTATATAAGTATATATTTTTAAATCTCTCTTTTACTTCTTTTTTTTAGAGAGAGAAAGTTTTATATATATATATATATATATATATATATATATAGAGAGAGAGAGAGAGAGAGAGAGAGTTTTTTTATATAAATAACAGGACAGAACATTTACACTAATTAAATAAACAGAACCACAACATACCTGCACATATACACAAACAAATAATCCCAGCCGATTATTTAGTGACTGCAACTGCATGTATATCTATAAAATATGAAACAAAGGAAAATACAGCACATGAGCATACGTTTTCAGGCACATGTAGTGCTTTGGCGACAAAACGGCTGTAACTCAGAACTGAAAACTCAACTGGGGCAGAAATAAGTAATTATAAGGCAAAATATGTTTCAATACTAACTAAAAATGTATAGAAGTGTGACCAGAACTGTTATAAAACCTCATTTTTATATCTGCTTAAAACAGCACTTTTTTACGGAGCTTCTCAGCTCTGCTTACCTCCTGCGCTGCTTGCAAGCTCCTCTGGAGCTACGGGGGGGCGCAGAGGAATAATTAATAAAAAAAAACATGCAGTTGCCTTGCTGGTGCAGGGATTTGTTGTTCAAAATAAAAGCACAGAAAAATAACTACCTTTTCACTGTTAAAACACATTAACCAACCTCCAACAGGAGTAAAAAAAATATATAACAAGAGTCCCTTTTGTTTACTAAAGGTTAATATAATAATAATTTTGTGAGAATTCATATAATTTTATGCAGTTATTTTTAACTCTGTTACACAGGAGAGATTAAAGGAGGTGGAGCAGGTGAGACGGGATGAGGTAGAGCATGAGAGACTAAAGGAGGTGGAGGAGCAGAGGCTGGAGGAGGTAGAACAGGAGATACAGGAGAAGAAGCCATTTGTGCCAACCCAACCCCCCACCCCACCTCTGAAATAAAAATTTCGTCCAGGGGCATGCATTCACTGTGGCATTGTTTCGATAAGGTTTTGCAATGTCACAATACTTATTTCAATTTAGTGCTGCATTCATTTTTCACCAAGATCTTGCAGCATTGATGATGGTAGAGTCTGACCGCTGCACAAAGTCTTCTCCAGCACATCCCAAAGATTCTCAATGAGGTTAAGATCTGGTGAACAACCCACGTTTGATGTCTCATGCTCCCTGAATCACTCTTTTACAATTCCAGCCCCATTAATCCTGACACTGTCATCTTGGAATATGTCAGTGTCATCAAGGAGAAAAAAATCATTGATGGAATAACCTGGTGTATATTCAGTATATTCAGGTAGTCAACTGATCTCATTCTTCAGCACAAACTGTTGCTGAACCTAAACCTGAACACCTGCAACAACCCCATATCATTTACTTAGTTTTTTTGGCCAGGCAGTCTTTCTTTCTTTTACTTATTTATGTATTTATTATTATTTTTTTAGCTTTTTATTTTTTCAGAAGAAACACGCTTTATTCTTTATTAGCAGTTTTTGACTTCTCTTCTCTTTTCTTCTACTCTCCATCTCCTGTCCTCTCAATCATCTTCTATCATCATCTACTTGCTCTCCTTCTCCTTTTTTCTTTTCCTCACCATTTAACTATCCCTTTTCCTCCCCTTCTTTCTCTTCCTTTACCACTTTTTCTCCCTCACACTCTCACAGAGCTCAGACTGTACAACCAGCTCAAATTCCAGTGGATGGTGGTCACATTCCTCCATCTCTACTATGTCAGTAGTGTCTAGTACTTGAGGTTCTGCTGCATCATCAATTTTATGAGTGGGCAGATCTTCTTCTGCAAGGAAGTTGACTCTTCCGTCTTCCAGCAGCATCGTTTCCACCACACATTCAAGGAGCTCAGGCTGTACAACCATCTCAACTTTTAGAGGATGGTGGTTATGGTGCTTCACCTCTGCCAGGTCAGTAGTGTCAAGTACTTGAGGTCTGTCAGTTTCTGCTGCATCATCTATTTGATGTGTGGGCTAAACTTCTTCTGAGCTTTAAGTATTCAGCTTTCCTCTGAGTTATGTTGCTTAATGGTAGTTATTTTACCTAAAATATCTGTGCTTGTAGGAAAATTACTGAAACCATTAACATTACTATTAACCATTATTACTGCTCTTAATCATTAATAGTGCAGAAAAAGTGAGTTGCAGTGGAAAAAGAACCAGAATATTATCCCCTATTTAAAGCCTTTTTGTTGATCTGAGAAGTAAAAACTGTTAACTGTGAAAATGTATTCTCTCTATGATACTGTTCACAAAATCATTATTTTTGGAGTCCAGTTTAGAGATAATTGTTTATTTGGGATACACTGAATGAAACATAATTTAATACATGCTACATTCAAGCTTTGTTACTGTGCATTAGTTGATCTCAGAAAGCTATACAACAATATAAATACACAGCCATTATTAAATCAACATAATTTTATTATTTTTTTCCCATTTTCTTTCTAATTTGCTCAGCCCATTACCCAATCCACTCATTAGGACTCACCCTATCACTAGTGATTCCTCAACACCAGGAGAGTGAAGACTAGCACAGCTGATGCAGCATTGCTGTGTAGCATCAGCAACTCAGTTCTGGTAAGTCATCTCACAGACGCCTTGTGCTGATCAACATCAATCACCCTGTGATGTGGGGAAAGAGCACCATCTACCCACCCAGGGAGAGCAAGGCCAATTGTGCTCTTTCAGGGCTCCGGTAGCCGATGGCAAGCTGCATGAACACGATTCGAACCGCGATCTCCTGATCATAGTGGCAGTGGTTAGCATGGTAGACCATTCAGAGCCCCAACACTTAGTTTTAACAGTTACAGTTTAATTGCAAAATTATTATTGTCGATTTAACACTGACAAATTTGCTCTGTATTCTTCAAGTTTTTTATGTTTGTAAGTAAAATAAAAGCAATAAAAGCAATCTAAGCAAACAATGGGCGCAGATGGCACTGGGGACGGGGGGGACATGTCCCCCCCAGATTTATAGTGACCTCATCCGAAATCTAGCATCTACAAGCATAAACGTTGGGGTTTTAATTTAATTAACTGTACGTTTGTGGAATTCTGTGTTCCACAATGCCCTCGTTTTTAAACTAGGAAGCGTTCAGTTCAGAGGTTACATTGTTCGGAGCTCCGTGTTCCAGTTCCAATGTAAATTTAACGCACCTTCTCAAGTCCGGGGTTCTAAGGAGCTGGTAACTGCCTGTAGACTACAGACACAGGCAGTTACCAGCTCCTTACGGTACGTGTCCACTGGCACTTTTTTTAAACGCAATCCGCTGCGCTGGATCTCCTTGCTCGTTTTTGAATTAAAATGAAGCAACAGAAGTAGACAGTCATAAGTTTAATATATATATATTTTTTTTTACCAAACTCACTGTAACCTATAGCTCTATAAATCCATATTCTGCCGCTTTCAGCTTCTCTTCTGGGGTTGAAAGGCGCCTGTTCTGTGTGTGTGTGTGTGTGTAAGAGGCTTGTGTGTGTGAAGACGCAGCCTGCTCTTCCCTCATTGGCTGGACGCAGCCTGCTTTTCCCTGATTGGCTGGACGCAGCCTGCTTTTCCCTGATTAGCTGGACTGGACACAGTGCGGCGGCCGGATTTATTTGAATAAAGTTGAGATCTGTTCAACTTTCCTGCCGGAGGGCGGGGCTGCGCTCAACGCAACGCAACATGCGTTGCGGCATGCGGCGGCTCGCTCCATTGAAATGAATGGGATGCGTCGGGGCTTAAGTGCCAGTGGACGCGTACCGGGAGGGCGGAGCTGCGTTAAACGCAACGCAACGCAACCCGGCATGCACCGAGGCATGCAGCGGCTCTCTCCATTGATTTTATGTATGATGTTATTATGATGTTATTTTAGAAAGCAGTCGCTGTTAACTGAAATTATAAGATGTAAAATGTTAACATTGTCTTCCTGGTCTTGCCTAGGCTGTAGCAATGAGGAAACAAAAAACCATAACATATAACAATAACAATATTCTAAAGTTTATTGCAGCATATATATATATATATATATATATATATATATATATATATATATATATATATATATATATATATATATATATATATAGATTTTACAGCTTGGTCCCCCCCCCAGTTCAAAATTTCAATCTGCGCACCTGAAGCAAACTAAGCAATTAAGGCAATACAACAATTAAACAAATAAATTAAGCCCTGACAAAATATGTATAGACCCAGTGGCTTAAATCAATGATTCTAGTTCTGTTACATTAGTGAAACTAAACAGATGTCAAATGGTAAAAAGCATTTAATAAAAAAAAGCAAAATCACAAGCATAGTGTCAAAGCCAGACTGGATCAGAACAGCAATTAGATACATGGACACAAAGGACTTTAAGTACAAACAGTAACAGAAGGCAAAATCAAAATATCAAAATCCAAAAATGAAACCATGCCAAAATGGGAACAATAAATTCTTCTCCTGTACAATGCTGTTTTGGAGACAAGGGTTTTGTCTAACATTAAAGAAATACAGAAACAACAATAAACAGCAATGTTTTTATAAAAAAAATTAATATCAGTAATCCATTGATGTGAAGTTGAGGAGGTGTCTGGTTGGTTGTCTGTGAGCATGTGACTGCTCATGAATCCACCAATACTCATGCCTCAATGTTGTTTGTAGATTAGACAGTGGGAGGACAACGAAACATGCCATGTTCAGAAGTCCTAAAGTAAGAGAGGTAAAATGAATGAGAAAATACAGTAAAAGACATCATTTAAGATATATGGACTATAATACATTAACATGTATGTTATATATAGAGAGAGATGGGATACCATGGTAAAGTTAGTTTCATGCTTGGCATTTATGGTAGATTCAAAATTCTGCTCTTTTTCACAATTTATGAAAATGTAGATTATCTGAGCAATAGCTTAGTTTTGTGTTTAAATCACTCAGGGAAGGGGTAGGTGGTATGGGAGGGGTGATAGCCTCCCCTGGTGCCCCCAAAGTTAAATAAGCATTGCAAATATGCCATCTAAAACAGCAAAAACTAGATTAAGTGCCCTTTTTGACTACTCTTCACATGATGTGTTTGACCATTTGAGGTGTCTTAATAAATGTCCTTCTATGTGTGCCCCCCCAATAGAAAAGGGCACCCCTACGAGTGCAGTGGTTTGGTCATTGCCCCAAAGGGAGCTCTTTCCAGTTAAAAAGAGAGGTGCAGTGTTGTATATGGTACTTTAATAAGTGCTCAATTATTTGCCCCTGTAATAGAGAAATGCACCACCACAGAATTAAAAGTGATACAGTACTGTAATAGGTGTATATCGTCATGTATAAGAAAGAAGTTTAGTAGTGGAAGCCCTGCTAGGTAAGAAAATGTAATGTGGTGCTCAATAGGTGCCTTCACAATAGCATAAAATTGATGTTCCTTACAGCTGCCTTTCACACTCAACAAGGAATGCCTTTCCAAGAGAAAACTAAATTAAGTTCCCTTGCAATATTGAGAAACAGTACAGGTATTAACAATCATTTTTTGTTCTTGCAAGGGGCTAAAAAACATTTACAGCATTAAAAAAGATCTAAAACATGTAGACCCTAAATTTGTTTAACCTCTTAAAATACTTTTAAAAATTGTGTATCTATCTTTGTGATGCATGCAGTGCATGGATAATCCATGTGGGACTGATTATATATTACCATTTGATTTGATTGTTTATCATTTATGTTATTTCTATATTTATAATATTTAAAACTATTTAATGTTTATGGTGATGTTATGGTGAGTTCTCAAAAGTGTGTGTCACAAATAATTATATATATTAACTATAGTAGTCTTAGATGGGCTTGTCTTTCTATAGTTACCTATAAAACCCATAACAGTCACTGAAATAACTTTTCCTAACTAGTTACAAGGCATGAAACTAGGTTTACCACAGTGAAAATAAGGGTGGAATGCTTACAGTTGCTGTCTTGTTTCTCTTAGTTTCTCCTCTACACTGGGTTTTGCTTTCTTCCCAGCCAGTTCTTTTATTTCTTTTTGTATGAGATGGTCAGTCTCATCGAGCACATATTCATCATACACAGACATATAATACTTGTATCTTTCACTTTTGTAACAACATGCACATTTAGCTTTTGAACAGCAATTTTGATTTTCGACGTTTCTTGAATTTTCTGTTGGAACAGCTTGGTCTGCATTTGTTGAAGAGCATGTTGAACAGCAACAACTTAGGAAGTATGAACAGCATGGCCTTTTCAGTTTTGACAAGCATATGCCCATTGTCCATAAAAATAATACAATACACAGGATTCCCAATCCAATGACCTTTAAAAAGAGTATGAAGAACATCATTATAAAATTATTAGGTTATTTTAATTTCTGAATTAATGATTGTTTACATGTTATAAACTTTCCTAATATGTTACTTACACGTGAACGATTTTTCCACATTCTCATGATTGCAAATTCTTCATCATTAGGCCTCTCTTTACAAGCTGGTTGTTCCCTACTAACTGTTGTGTTCCATGATGTTGTTTGAAGACACACCAGCCAGTCTCCGTCCGTCAGCGCCGTGATCATCCATATTGATCCCACAGTCAGAGCTTTTGCTGTTCGCTTACAAAGTGCATAGCATTTACAAGACCATAAAACATCACAACAAATTTTGTCCACAACAATATAAATTAGGGAAAAAATGATGACGGGTAAAATAATGTATATTATGCAAAAGCCTGTATTTTTGTTAGGGTTACACGGACAAATAAACTCCACTTTAAAAATGTACTGGAAGATGGCAAAAAAGAAGAAAATCCCAAATGTACCGCCGGCAGATGCAAATAGTTTGGATAGAACATCAGAGGTGAAGTCTGGATGATTCATTGTTGCTGCTGTTGCTGCTGTGCAGTAAGTGCCTGCTTATATATAACAGGGAGGAGTCAGAATATCACAACAATTTTACACTGAGTTCTATTAAAAGTTACATTTTCTGTTTGGGGATACATTATGGAGACTATACAGGAAATCGAGAATATGTAATCAATTGTGTGCGTGTTTCAGTCCAACATCATTGTACTGTATAAGATTTTTAATGTGGGTTTGAAATAAACAGCGATTATCTATCTAGTGATTTCAGATAACTGAAAGTACGCCAAATGAAAAAAAATGCTGATGTCTGAATTTGTGTTTTGGGTTGTAAGCAATTAGTTTCTTTTGTATAGTGGCTTTAACATTCTTTTGATCAGTTACACTTTCAACTCTTTGTCCTCTACTACTAAATATATATCTCCCCACAAGGGTACAAGGACTAGACTAGGTATAGAGCCATGCACTGAACAGGATCGAAATATGCCAATAGGAGTTAAACATGGAGTACCCTGAGAAATGGGAACTGGAATGATCTGGAATGATGGGAACTGGCACAAGAGTGGATAGGGGAACTAAAACTGAAGGGCTCTAACTTATAGAAACTGATATTGTCTCTTTTTTTGCAGGAACAGGAACTGAAATAACTATTAACACATTTTTACAGAATGAAAGCAGACATATACACCTCCTGTTTTTCACAATGTGTAACTGTCTATAGAAGAGGATCTTGTTTGGAATGTAATATTTGTGCAGTCCTGGTACATTAATGAGTTCTTCCTAAAAAAAAAAAAAGGTGTTAGGGGCAAAGAAACTCCTGCTTCAACTTACAGATCTGGCCACTGGGGTAAATTATGTTAAGTCTGACTTTAGTCCAAAACACTTGATTAAAAAGTTTAAATTCAATCATTTCATGCTTGGCACAGGGATTTGTCAAGGCTATGTACTCGAAAGTTACAGAAAAAGTTATTTTTATGGATTGAGAACTTTTCTTTTGGATACTGAAAAGATGCAAAAGTGCCCTCAGCATATAAATCGCATAGTGTTTTAATCCCTGCTCTATCCCAGTTAATGAATCCTTTATCAAGAGTCAGTGGAAGGAAGAAATTGTTTGAGATAAGTGGACAAGATAGGGGGGATTACTAAAATAAAAATGCTTTCCAAAATGTTTTCAAACTTTCACTGAAAATGTAACATTTTTAATGGTGGCGGGACTGTGGTGGTCTATGTAAAACAGCACACAATCCAACCATAGCCATTCTGGGGGAGACTAAAATAAATTGTAATAGGTCCAGAAGTTTAATTGTACGTGGAAGTGCCATACCACCTATTGATTTTGGTTGTTGTAATAAGAATTGAGTAATAGAGGAGGACTTTTCTTTCAAATGAATCCCAAAATTATGGTATCCAATTTTCGAGAAAAATAAATGGAATAAAAATTGGTAATGCTTGAATGCTAGGCTGTACTGAACCCACCCATCACTCTACACAAACACACAGCACACACACCCTTGGCGCACAGAGACTGAATTGTCTCTATCCCTATGAGCAAGGGAGGGCGGCGCTGGGGTGGGCAGCCTTCAGTCGCACCGCAGCATCATTAACGTTTGTTCTTAGACTCGTGGACAAGCGACGCTGAGAGTCTGACGTTAAGTGAAGTTTAAGGGTTAACTTTACCTAGCACTCAGTTCTATATCTTTAAAACTAAGGCTTTATCTCTGAAAACATTTAGTTCTTTGTGTTTTATAGCTGTAAAATTCACTGTGGGGTGAAGGAAGGTACAGTTCTCTTCTGCAGGGGTGTTAGCCAATAAGAGATTATTAAAAAAAAAAACATCTCACATGGCATACTAGAGACCACAAATATAAATTCATAAATAAATGAAAAAATGATGAAATGAGACATTTAAAACCAATATTAAAGGAAATGATTTCTCAAGTTTATAATTTAATCACCTAAAAAGAATGTATCCATTGCCTATCTATAGCCAAATTTGGAATAATTCAGAGTAAAAATGAAAAGAAAAAAAAAATCCGTGAATGGACCCAATTTGTGATTGCTGCTGTCTAGATCCAGCCTCCCTAATACACATTTTGGTTATACACATCACTGTTATAGCACTTTAAAACTGCTGCACTGTTTGTTTTTTACAATGGTATTGTCTGTACTTCATAGCACATAGTTTGTGTTTTTTTTTCCTTAGTTTAATTATTTGTTTGTTTATTTTTTATTTGTTTCACTTTTATATATATATATTCAAAAGAATTATTTGTTGTTCAATGGTAAAGCAAAAGAAACAATGACACTTTACTCCTATTGCACAGACCATTCATTCCACCTCCGTAAATGTTTTTAGGTTTAATGGGATGTTGGTAAGGGAGGAGTCATTTTGACCACTAACATTTGAGGTAAAGCAAAATAGGTAGTGAAACATTTAAATCATCAGACTTTTTGTGTGGTCACACGTTTTTACAGACAGCTTACTGCCATGCTTTCACTTACAGATTCTTTAGGTTTTCAAGTGTAAAACACAAAAGCAAGCAATCAGTGTGCTGATTCATCAGAAGCTACACAGCCTCGGCATCCATCTATACATATAACTCTGTGACCAGAGACAAAGTAAAACAAAAGTAAATATTTGGAACCCACAAATCATATGAACCCGCAAGATGGACGCCAAACTTTTTCCTTCTGAACAGGTAATCTCTGAATGTCTGTAAGGTTCACTAACCATAGGTGGGTAATTTATTGCCACCACCAGCATAGTAGGGACAGCCATTTCAGTCATTTCAACCAGGCCTGTTGCAACAAGGCATGCAAACAAATCAGTTGCTTAGGGCCCTGAGCTGGCCTGGGCCCAAAGACAACAACTGGATATGATTTAAAGGCAGCATCAAACTGTGAGAACTTATTGGAATCAGTGGCGTGCACACATAGACATCAGGTGGTGCTAAAGCACCACAAACTCTGCCCTAAAGTGCCCTTTTGAAACTGAAAGTGCCCTAAACAACTGAATAAGAACTGCGCGCACCAAACCACCCCCCCTCGACAACTGAATAAGACCCCTCCCCCCCCCCCCCCCCGGGGTCGACAAATGAAGACTTTATTTATTAGCTTCCTCTGTGGGTGATTTTACAGTCTAACATAGTTGTTTAATAACTGTAGAATATATGTTGCAATGATTTAGGGACTGCAATTTTTCATTGGTACCTAACTTTATGGTATACACCTCCAAAGAGCTGCAGCATCATCTTGCTGCATATGGTGTCACTGTGCATCAGTCAACAATACAGCGCACTTTGCACAAGGAGAAGCACGCCAGGTGTGCTTTTGCAGAAAGGTGTGCTCTTGCAGAAATGAGCTTTTGCATACCTCAGGTGACTCTGTTTGCTGGTAGAAATGGCTTCTTTTGCATCACTCTCCCATACAGCTTCTCCTTGTGCAAAGTGAGATACCTGTGGAGAGAGACAAACAGACAAAGAGGTGCATTTAGAAATACATTATAAAGAACTTGCACATAAAAATGCTAATCTAAAATACTGAATTAAATTTTATAAGAAAATAAAAGCAATTGCAAAGCGCTAACAGGCACACATTTCTTATGATCATATTGTAAATAGAAATGTCAGTGGAGGAACAATGGCAGTCAAGTTGAGATCAGGAAGGTCAAGTGAAAACACTTCTTATGTCCTCAAATCAAAATTAGGCTTCAGAAACACCATACCAACCACCTAGTTACACCATAGCAACCAGCATGCAATGATTCTTCATTTCCTTCTGGAAAAGCACTTTGTTCTAGTTTCTAACTGCAAGCTATGGAGTTTCTAATCAAGCTACAGTTTCTGTTCAGAATACATCTGTCACTTAGTTGTGCAGTATCCCAGCTACAAACTTAAGCACAATAACCAATCACATTACATTTAGAGGTTCAGGAATGTAAGTTGAGGGAAAGAAAACATTTTTGTGAAGGACACACTTTTAAAAGACATTATCTTAAACCCCCTGAAATAAGGAGAATGAGGGACAAGGTTGCTGCAACATCAAACATCAACAAAACTGAAAACTGAGTGAAAGTAAAAGAAGTATAGGAGTGGTAGTCGTGGGTTATGTCAGGACATTAATGCATGAAATGCTTGTGGTAAGCATACCGAACATTCTAACATACATAACATTTAGTACAAGATTTTTCTTTTTATTCTGAACAAAATTAATTAGGGTGCTTTCACACATGAAAGTCTGGACCGTGGTCCGAACCAAGGTCCATTTGTTTGCTACATTGTATATATTTGGTCCGCTTATTTTTGTTTTTACACTGCAGTTTACGGAGTGCACCAAAGACATTTGTGTGATACTCCTACATCCTTTCATCATCACTTATGTATCAATGCTTTTTCCTTAACTTAATGCTGATTGGTTTCAGAAGGAAATGCGTCTGACGTTGGCAGATTCATTTCGTCTCTATAGTAGTGCTGCTATTGTGTTTTTTATACCAGCAGCAGCAACTTCAGGCACAAGTTAGTTCAAATTCTCTAGGTTGGTTCACCTCCAAAGAGCTGCAGCATCATCTCGCTGCAGATGGTGTCACTGTGCATCGGTCAACAATACAGCGCACTTTGCACAAGGAGAAGTGATGCGAAAGAAGCCATTTCTGCAAGCACGCCACAAACAGAGTCGCCTGAGGTATGCAAAAGCAAAAGCACACCTCTAGGGACTCTGTTTGTGGCGTGCTTGCAGAAATGGCTTCTTTCGCATCACTCTCCCATACAGCTTTTCCTTGTGCAAAGTGCGCTGTATTGTTGACCGATGCACAGCTCTTTGGAGATGGTCTGTGGATTGTCCTTGACTGTTCTCACCATTCTTCTTCTCTGCCTTTCTGATATTTTTCTTGGCCTTCCACTTCTGGGCTTAACAAGAACTGTCCCTATGCTCTTCCATTTCCTTACTATGTTCCTCACAGTGGCAAATCTCTGAGACAACTTTTTGTATCCTTCCCCTGAACAACTATGTTGAACAATCTTTGTTTTTAGATCATTTGAGAGTTGTTTTGATGAGCCCATGATGCCACTCTTCAGAGGAGATTCAAATAGGAGAATAACTTGCAATTGGCCACCTTAAATACCTTTTCTCATGATTGGATACACCTGGCTATGAAGTTACTATCATTTGAAAGAGGCTGTCCTTGGCTGTCGCCTGTGCGATTTTCAGCCACTTTCACCCTATGGTTGATTTTATATTAATTTTTTTTATTAAAATAATGCTTTAAATTCAATTACTCAAGATAGGAACACACCACGATGACGATTCCACCACCATTTGAAAGAGGCGGTCCGTTGCTATCGCCTGTGCGATTTTCAGCCACTTTCATCGTATGGTCAGTAAAAAGTAGTTAGGAGTATTCAAATCAATAAAATGATAAGGGTGCCCATACTTTTGCATCGGTCAAAGTTTGGTTTAACGCATATTGCACATTTTCTGTTAGTACAATAAACCTCATTTCAATCCTGAAATATTACTGTGTCCATCAGTTATTAGATATATCAAACTGAAATGGCTGTTGCAAACACCCAAATATTTAGAACTAAAAATGATTAAGATTAATAGGGGTGACCAAACTTTTTCATTTGACTCTATATTCACTTATTTTTGTAGTACAATCATTAATAATAATTAATTAAAGTTTTTTTATCCAAATAAAGCAACCCAACAAGACATGGACTAACATGATGTTAAACATTATCTACATACTATTCTACATTCAGACCCAGATTCCCCATGTATTATAATGCATATGTTAATAAATATGAAGCCATAGATATATGATAGATGAAAACAACAGTATACAGTACACAACATACAACAACATACAAGATTCACTCATGTTTACAAAGCTCTCAGTATCCTGTGGTAAACACATCCCTGTCTTTGTAATGCGAGTCCCTCAGTACTCTGTCTGTTGATTTTTACTAAATACAGGTTATATAAATATATATATATATACACTGGACACAGCAGTGCCAGTCCAGTGACCTAAAAGTAAAAATACATATTCTTAACAATATTAAAAAAATTAGCTAATAGCTAGTTACTGAATTAATAAACGTATCCATATCAACATTTTACTCTTTATTCTTAAAGTAAAAAGGTGAGGATTAAAATAAACATTATTTAATAGAATACTTGCATGTGAAAAGATATGTTCAGTTTCCTCAATGATGGTTTATTTATGGTCTTCTTGAAACTGGTTGTTCTGCAGTTTTTGTTATGTTTCGTAGTAAAGCATAGTAAGCCCACACTAATGGCTCTGAAAATCTGTGTATTACAAGAACTCTTCAAAAGAACTTTATCTACTATGATTAAAATTAGCATAAAACTTAGCATAGAACACCCAATTGTTATTAGGCTCGCACGGACAAGTAAACTCCAGCACAGACTATACACAAACACAAACTATAAGTTATAAGTTATTTTAACTGAATTATTTATACCCAGCATATAAATAACTTTACTAAAAAAACAAAGAAAATTATTTAAATAAGTAAACAAGCAGAGAATTTGCATTTTTACTGCCTGTGTACATTAGCACTTGGTTTACAGTAGTACAACTTAAAACCCAGTGTATTTGCAGTGATGCAAATATACTGCATATTGTTAATTCATCACTCTTATTGTACTGTATAGTTCCTTTGGGCAAAATCTGTTAGTTTAGGCCAAAAAAAGCTAAAATAAATGTTGCTTTTACTGTCAAAAACTAAATGAAACTAAAAAGGGGTTGGTTGTGTTTGCACGTGTATAGTAAGAAATGTGGAACTGAAAGTAATGAACTGGATTACTAACATTGTAATGGACCGATCAACAGACCAACAAATGATTCACAGCACAAATATTTTTACTGCTATGCTGCTTTCAGTTTTGATGGAAAATATGCAGGACTGCTTATTTACTGCAGTCACAGTTCATACAATAATCCCAGTTAGTAAAAATCATTTTATGCATGGCTTTTTCCCATCCATTTTCCTTATTAAAACCTGTCACAACAGTAAACATGGAAAAAAGTTTATTCTTATTATTATACTCTATTTCTTTATTCTGTAGCTCCATAAAGCTCCAAATCTAATCCAATATTATTAATATGAACAACATTTCCACATGCAATCACAGTTATTGTGAGGTTTTGTGCAACAAAAAATGTTTTGTATTTTTTATTTAAAGTAGTTGCATATATTAGAAAAAGTGTCCAAAAATGTTGGTACAATTATTTGTGCACAAGAAAAACAGGTAGATTTATTTAATTTTATTTAGATAGTTTTGTCATAAATGTCAGTTACATTTGACAACTGCAGTTAATAAAGCTTAAGCAGGTTTGACAGATAATATTTCCCACTTTTATAGTGTATCTGTTTGATTAATATAAAGACAGTTTTTGCTAAATAAATGCACCCTTTTCAACTTTTTTTCAAGTGTATACAGTATGTGTATTGTAGGGTAATTTACCACAGCACGACTTAGATAAATCTCGGATGTGAGAAATCCCAGAACATGAAATGAAGACCAATGAGTCAGAGCTTAGAATTTAAAATATATTAAAGTTTACTGGAAAAATAGTTTCAGCATTACAGATATATATAAAAGGAACAAAAAATAATAAAAATATATTAGAAAAGAGTAGAAGTACATCAACGAGTCAACACATAGTGTATTAAAATCGTGATAGATCAACACATTCACAACCCAGAGAGTAAGAAAGAGAGAGAGAGAGAGAGGGAGAGAGAGAGGGAGAGAGTAAGAGAGACAGAAACTAAAGCCGGTCCAGGGACAGAGAGAACCATTCAGACTGTATCCAAGCAGTTATACATTTATGCAAATGACATGTGATTGGACAGAATTTATAAATATGATTATGAGGATTCTTGAGATGAGGGACAAAAGATGTCCGAGAGATCAAACTCATTGTAATTCTTAAAATGTGTTTAAAAAATGTCAAATAATTAGATTAAACAATAAAACAAGAACTTATTTATACCACAAAAAAATAATGTTTTTTACACATATATTTTATTTTACATCGCCTAGTGAGTACAATACTTAAATAATTGTTTAAAGTAAAATAAAACAAACACAATAGCTACTGTGATCATGTTTTTTAACCCTTGTGTGGTGTTCATATTTTTGTTACTCGTTTACTTTGTTACTTGTATTTAATTCAGCAAAATTAAGCAATTTTACATTAAAATGCTTTACACATGCTTGCTTCAATTGCAAGCAATATAAACAGCTTACATGGTTAATATTTGCCCTTTACCTTTCTTATGTTACATTTCTTTCAAAAAGTGCTACTCTTTTTTTATTAGTTTTTTAATAAAATGTAAAAGAAAACGAATTAAACTCAAGATATGAGTAGAAAATATGTTTAGTTTCAAATTTACAAATGAAGCAATGTTTATTAGCCCTTGGCCAAACATACTGTATGTAATATAAATGTGTAGGGGGGGTGTACAGTGTGTGTTTATCAAAAACGTGTTTTGATATATGTTTTACACAAAAAATGAGCCAATGCCAATGAGTTTGAGTTAGAAAAAATATTTTTTTTAGTATCATTTGATGAAAAATTAAAACGGGTCCCACAGACCCAAACACCACACAAGGGTTAAGTAATTATTCAAACTGGATATAAATTTACAATTTAAAAAATATATTTATGTACTTTTTACATGATTAAAATCTGTCAACACCATAAGATTTTTCTAAAAATGCAAAAAACAGGCATTATATTGGCCAAATCACACTCTAAGAACCACTTTTTCACTTCCTGTTTGGTGGACATGCCCTGAGGCCATGGTGAGTAAATATGTCACAACCATAGAGTGTCAACACCATGGTCAATATACAATTGAACGATACAATTCAAGGTTTATGTGATTTTATTAAGAAATAAACGTTTAATATAACTTTATTGTTGAGGCCACAAGCAGCTGGAGATAAACAAGATGGCTTCTGCAAAGAAATCACGTGTTATGATGAAAAATTGAAGATTTCGTCAACCCCGTAAGACTCCATCAGATGTCAACTCCGTGAGAAATTTTGTAATGAGGACCTTTTAAATCGGTTGTTGCCAGGTGTTTAAAAATCATGTCATGATATAAGATGAGTTCAAGATTTCTTTCCATTTCCAAAGGCTGAATTAATGTACATTCTTAATGTTTTTCTCCATGATCTGTATATTTGATGAGTTTATGGACTGTTCAAGAGATCTGATATGCCTACTGCCAAGTTCCTGTTTTTAAAGTGGGTGTGAGTGCAAAAATAAGGATTGATGTTAAATTGCCTTTTATCCTGAAATGTTACAGTTGATAAGTTGAGTTTTTGAAGTCCACTGGTCATGTTAAATGAAGTTATCTCCAGTTCTCTTCTAATGCGTCAACACCGTCAACAGCTCGTCAACTCCATAAGATAAGTTTTCTGTTCATTTTTGTTTTTAAAAAGACATTTTATTACATTGTCTCAGATTATCTCAATAAAAACACTGCTTTTCCTAAATAAATTTGTAATTTCTCTGTTGCTGACTATCATTGTTTGTTTTTGAGATTAATAAATAAATGTGTAAATGTACATTTCCCCAGTTATAATAATCAGCAGCTTGATAATTTTAAAGTAATAGTATTAGTTTAAAAACATTGATTGAATAACGCTAGTTACGTATGTAACTGTGGTTATGTGAATAGTGGATGACCGCCAGGGCGGTGCTTAATGTGAATGTATTCCCTGCCGTGCCCACGGCGAACCGAGAGTTGTATACCAACGAAGTCACTACACGTGACACAGCGTGTGACGCAAGCGGGGTATAAATGCCCCCTGGCACTCGCTGCTCCTCCTCAAAACTTGGTCCTTCTCGCAATCCGAGTGACCAAGAACCCTGGCGGTCATCCACTATTCACATAACCACAGTTACATACGTAACTAGCGTTATGTTTCATAGTTACTGACCGCCAGGGCGGTGCTTAATGTGGATGATGCATACCAGCGATGTCACGAGGAGATTCCAGACAGAACCGCCGTAGATAAGCCCTCGGCGGCTGCCACGTTCACACTGTAGTAACGAGAGAAGGTGCATGGTGACGACCATGTGGCCGCTGCACAAATCTCTAGTAGAGACACTCCTTGAAGCGCAGCCCAAGATGTGGCGATGCCTCTGACAGAATGTCCTGTAGTCGGGGCAGGCAAAGGGCGATCTGCAGCCCTGTAGGCCCCCTGAATAACCTCCACCAGCCAGTGGGATAGTCGTTGCTTCGAAAGTGGTTTCCCCAACTTCGCAGCAGAAAAACATACAAACAGCTGGTCCGTTTGACGAACAGCCGTCGTAGCAGAAACATATGCCCGTAGAGCTCTTACAGGGCATAACTTTAGCCTCCTGGTATCAGAATCGTCCCCATAGGCTGGAAGATCAATGGTTTGGTTCACAAAAGCAGGATTCAACACCTTAGGCAGAAACGCAGCGTTCGGCCTCAGTTTCACACTGCAATCATCCAAGCCCCACTGTAAACACAGGGGGCTGATAGACAGCGCATGCAGCTCACAGCTCCGCTTTGCTGTGCAAACAGCCAACAGGAAAGCAGCCTTTAGAGAGATCCATTTCAGCTCTGCCTGCTCTAGCGGTTCAAAAGGAGCCTTGCAGAGAGCGTTCAAGACTAGCGGAAGATCCCAGGGGGGATACCGCGGCTTACGAGGGGGAGCCAGTCTCCTAGCTCCCTTCAAAAAAGCAGTCACAAGCTTATGAGAGCCCAAGGAAGTACCGTCCGCCGGCATCACGTGACAGGCTAAGGCCGCCACGTATACCCTGAGCGTCGAAGCGGCCCTGCCTTCCTCCAGTAGCGTCTGGAGAAAGGACAAGACAGTCTGTAGTGTGCAGAGGTGTGGTACCACACCTTGGTTAATACACCAAGCTTCAAAAGCCTTCCACCTGCCCTCGTATAGAGCCCGCGTAGAAGGAGCTCTAGCATTATCGATCGTGCGTCTGACCTGGGCCGTGCACGAGTCTAATGTGCTGGTGGGCCTAAGGGCCACAGCCATAGCCGGAGTTGCTCCGGACGTGGGTGCCACACCTGTCCGTTCAGCTGTGAAAGCAGGTCTGCTCGACACGGAAGTTCCCATGGAACCCCATGGAGTAATGACAGCAGCGTTGGAAACCATGTTTGACACGGCCACTTCGGGGCCACCAAGAGGACCCGATGCTGTTCCAGGCGTACTCTGTCCAATACAGCCGGAATCAGAGGCAAAGGGGGAAAGGCATAGAGCAGAGTTCTCGGCCAGCTGTGAGCCAGGGCATCCTGGCCCAACGGGCTGTATAGTGCCATCTCCGAAAACCAGAGAGGGCAGTGTGTCGTGTCTGGAGAGGCAAAGAGGTCTACTCGAGCCTCCCCGAACCGTTCCCACACCAGCTGTACCACACGCGGGTGTAGCTTCCATCGTCCTGGGTGAAGAGAACGGCGAGATAGCGCATCCGCCGTGACATTGGTGGCGCCTGTCACATGAGATGCTCTCAGAGATAACACTCTGGGGTGAGCCCACGTCCAGAGTTCTTGTGCCAGCATTAATAGCCTGCGGGACCGTGTTCCGCCGAAGTGGTTTACATGATAGACTGCTGACACATTGTCCGATCTCACCAAGACATGTCTGCCGCGGAGCACCGGGAGAAAATGTCTCAGGGCGAGCACTATGGCACGTAACTCCAGGATGTTGATGTGGTCTCGCGCCTGCCGCATGGACCAAACACCCTGCACTGCGCTGTGGTTCCAGACAGCCCCCCAGCCTGTGGCTGACGCGTCTGTAGTGATCACTTCTCTGCGAGAAGGAATCTGGCCCATCGTTACCCCTGACAGCAGGAAGGGTGCAGAGTTCCAGACATCGAGGGCAGCCAAGCACTCGCTGGTAATGCGAACGCGTGTGTGCCTGTGCCGTGCCGCATCCAGTTTCAGACTGATGAGCCACATCTGAAATGGTCGGATGTGGAGCTTCCCCAGTGCCACCACCTGCGCAGCGGCGGTGAGAAGACCTTGTAGTCGCAAAAGCCTCACATACTGCACCTTGGCGCCCCACCTGAGGCTGTGAATGGCCGATAGTATAGCCGCAGCGCGAGCTGAAGGCAGGGTGGCCAACATGCGACGTGAATCCAAGACCATGCCTAAAAAGGTTATGGACTGAGCAGGAATTAAAACACTCTTGTTCCAGTTCACCGCGAGCCCCAGCGCTTGCGTGTGCTGCAGTAATCTGAGTGTGTCTGTGTGAGCTCTCTGCTCCGAGGGGGCACACAGCAGCCAGTCGTCTAGATAGGGCAAGATTTTCAGCCCCTGAGCCATAAGGGGGGACAGGGCCGCCCGCATACATCTCGTGAACACCCTTGGTGCCAGTGAAAGGCCGAACGGTAGCACTCTGAACTGGTATACCCTGTCTCGGAAGGCGAACCTGAGAAACCGTCTGTGTTCTGGAACGATTGGGACGTGAAAGTAGGCGTCTTTGAGATCCACTAGGGTGAACCACTCCGCCTCGGAAACCGCGTGGAGAACAGCCGCGGTGTGTAACATCCGGAACGGAAGAACTTTCAAAAATTTGTTCAGGCGACGGAGATCTAAGATCGGTCTCAAACCGCCGTCTTTCTTCGGAACAACAAAATAAATTGAGTAGAACCCCTCGGGGTGAACTTGAGGGTCTACTAACTCTATGGCTCCTCTGGCCAGCAGGGAGCCTATCTCCTGGGAGAGACTTGCAGCCCGAACGGGATCCCGAACTTTGGTCACCGTAGGGCGAGAACATACTGGTGGCCGACGGCGAAACTGCAGTCTGTAACCCACTGTCATGGTGCTCAGAGCCCACGGGTCTGAGATCATCTTTGTCCAGTAGGCCAAATGTGATGGTGAGAGCAACAGCGTCACCGGCCGTAGCATGTCAGCGGCGGTCAGCAGCGGCAGCTGCACGCGGCTTGGAAGGGTGGGGGGGTCGCCTAGGCGCTCTCGGCGGGACCGTGGGGCCTGCGGGGCGCGGCGGCGGAGCTGCGGCTCCAAAGCGCCTCTCTCTATCGTGTCCTCGAGTCCGCTGTAGTGGGCGACGAAAACTCTGTGGCTGCCCGGTATTATGCAGCTTTCGAGCCTCCGTCAGGGAGGATCGTCGTTCTAGGGCTTCCTTGGCTGCTGGTCCAAAGAGAGACCCGGGTTTGAGAGGCACGGACCGCAGCGTAGCTCGGCAAGGTTCGGGCAGAGAGGATTGGGCCAGCCACACCTGGCGCCGAGCATGCAGGCTCGTAGCGACGAGCCGACCAGTATCGTGGGTCATGTAACCCGCGGTCAAGAGGGCTAGATTCAGAAGCTCCTCCGAGCTATTTGAGTCCTCCGTGGATGCGGGGGAATTCTGCAGCGCAATAAGCAGGATGCAGAGGGAATTCAGCAGTCTCCCCATCCGCGTCGCTGAGTTGTGCATTTTAACAACCAGCTCGTCCGTGCGCCTACACTCCGCGCTCGGGCAGCGAGGTTCCGGCCGTAGCGCTTCGTCTGGCGAAACCACCGTGGAAGCCACACAGGGGTCGATCGCAGGCATGGAGGCCAGTCCATAGTCAGCCGCTCCGGCCATGGATGCTAGCAAGCGCGCCGTCTCCGTCGGCCGACCTGCTTTTTCGCTCTGAAAGGCAGCCGAGAATTCAGACACGAAGTCCTGACAAGGCGGCACCGCGAAAGCACCCGCTTCCAGGCGTTTAAACAGCGCGTTAGAGCGTACGCTCCCTGCTGCTGGTGTATCCAGGCCTAGCCTAGCTAAGGCTAACTTAAGCGTCTCTTCCACTGAAGCCCTGCGAGAGGCTGCGGGGTGTGTGTCCTCACTTCCCTTGGCTCCATCCGAAGACAGGGAGTGTGGGGGTGCAGGAGAGCTATCGGTCGGAAAAGATCCGAACCCCATCTCGTGCTCGAGAGCCGACCCTTGTGTAAAGTTCGCGTTGGAGGCAGCCGTTGAGAGAACGTCAAACTCAGCCTCCCGCCTTGGCGAAACAGACTCCTTAAACTCGACCGAGGGGCTCTCACCTGCTCGGTCCTGTGTCTGGCTGTTCATAGCTAAGATCAGGTTCTTTAGCTGGTGTAACTCCGATACAACCGAGTCCACACGGTTAGAGAGAGCTCCATAGCCTTTCTTTTTTCGCGGTGGCTCTAACGAGCTATCCGCGCTCCGTTTTCCCCGAGCCTTGGGCGTTGTCGCGGGGAGGGATGCCTCGCTTCGTGCTCCCAGGCCCGCTAGCCGCTCGTGGCGGATAGCCATGGGAATCATCGCGCAGTCGATGCATGGGTCTGTGAGCGCTTCGCGCAGATGGTCCAAGCCCAGGCACGACGGGCACAGTCGGTGTCCGTCGTCGGGCTCCAGGACGGCCTGGCAGTGCATGCAGCTAATCGAGGCTAGCATAGCAGCGCTAGGTAGGCCGCGGCTCCGGGAGGGGGTCTGACAGCCGCTCGCGGTGGCCGCTGGCTCGCTTCGGGCGTCGAGCGCCTCGCTGCCCGCTAAGTCACTCGGTGTACCGAGCACCAGCTAGCTGAAGTAGATAGCTCACGAGGAGTTTGCGCTAGTTAGAGCTACGGTTGAGAGTACTCACCGTGTCAGGCTCCGGCGAAAAGGCACAGCAGTGCTGACAGCCGCTCGGCTGATAGCTACTCGTGGGGCCGCTAGCCTCTGGTTAACCCCGGCGTCGAGCGATTCGTAGCCGGCTAAATGAACTCGGTGTACCGAGCACTAGCTAGCTAGGTCAGATAGCTCGCGAGGCGTAACGCTAGTAGAGCTAAGGAGAGAGTACTCACCGTGTCGGCTCCGGCGAAGACACCACAGTGTAGATAGCCGCTCGTGGGGGCGTTAGCTGAGGCTAATCCCGGCGCCGAGCGCTTCGCTGCGGTCAAAGTGAACTCGGTGTACCGAGCGCACGATAAACTGAGGCAGCGGACGAGTACTGAAGCTAGGTTAGAACTACGGTGGGAGTCCTCACTGGTTTCGAGCTTCGACGGGAAATGCACAGTAACCCGAAGCTTGGAGCCCCAAGCTTCGTGTAGGTACTGGCGACGAGTAATCCAAATAGGAGAAGAAAAAAGGATGATGAAAAAACAGCTCTAGAGGTCGGAATCCGAGCTCTGAAGCGAGCTGCACTCAATCGGTTCTGGGCGAGAAGAAAAAGAGGAGGAGCAGCGAGTGCCAGGGGGCATTTATACCCCGCTTGCGTCACACGCTGTGTCACGTGTAGTGACTTCGTTGGTATACAACTCTCGGTTCGCCGTGGGCACGGCAGGGAATACATTCACATTAAGCACCGCCCTGGCGGTCAGTAACTATGAAACATAACACAGATTAAAACAACATCCAGTAGTCAAAATAATTGCAATAAGTTTATTAAAAATACATATTTTTATGTTTCTTTGTGTCTTACGGTGTTGACAAAATTCCAGGCTTGTCCACTAAACATGAAAAAAGGTTAAAAATGTTAAACCTGGGAGATTGTATTTTCAAAGCATCAAAAGGCCAACACCTGGGACAACTATAATATATTAATATATTTTTAAAAAATCAACATTTTATTTTTAGAAATTAAAAACCCATTGTGTCCCTTGTCTCAAGAATCCCTGATATATAACAGAAATAAGGTTATACATTTTGCTTACTGCTGGACTGGTTATAAGTGATGTACTGGAAATAAAGATTACATTTTACATTTCTACTGTATCATAGTCAAAGATGTTGCTTATATAAAATATTTAGCTTGTTTCACAAATTAATAAATAAAGAGAGAGAAAACTAGCTGTTAAAACTAGCTCTTATATCATGTAAGAAAAACAAGCTGAATATGTCTAAGCATTTTGATTTCCTCATTTCCTCATGTCTGAGTAAATTCTTCTGCTGAATCTACGCTAAAGTCTTTGATATCGCACCTAACAGTTTTCATTCACTTAATTTTTTTCCTGTCTAGAGATATTTTCCTGTCTAGATGTTTTATATTATTTTATTGTATTTTTTATTTTATAGATATTTTCCTGTCTAGATATTTTATATAATGTCATTTTACTTTTTATTTTATAGATATTTTCCTGTCTAGAGATGCCTCAGCATACAAAATACTCCTCACAAAGTGTCTCAGTTCATCAATACATTTTGATGAGGTAAATTGAAACCAAAAACAAATGAATACCAACACATGCATGCCAAGCACTACCCAGACTGGAACAACGTGATGGTTAGGTTATCTCTCTGTAATTAAAGTTTTTTTTTGCTTTCTCTTGCCCCACAGCCTAATAGGAGTTGGTCCCCTGTTTCTTAAAACTCCTCCCAGTTCTGTTTAAACCCCTAAACTCTGATATGTTTCTTAAATATTATATAAATATTCTTATTGCTTTAGATCTCACTGCAGCTTTTAATACAGTTCATTAAATCATTCTTTAATTAATTATTACATTATTCTTCTCTGGAATGTTCTGGCATGGCTTATGTCTAGTCTAAATCCTTAATTTTCATTGTACTGTGAGAAATACAAAGATCAATGTAATGGGAAGACCAGCACTCTATTTTCTGCTTTTTACTATGTATAGACTTTCCTTTGGCCAAATCATTTTGTGACACCATCTAAGATTTCCGTTATGCAGATGATATACAGAAAAAAATATGTGCGTTATTAAACAAATAAACTACCATCAATGTGATTAATAAATATAGTAAAAAGAAGTGGTGCAAATATAAAATATAAAAAAATAAAACCTAGTATATTACAGATTGTGGGTGTTACACAGTAGGTATGAATCACCTGCAGTATCTCTCCTTTCTACATTGTGGGTGTAACAATCTGCTGCTGAAGAGCTGCTCAAGGCCCCCACAGTCTTATATAGAAGGATGAGAGGGGTTGTCCACAATCAGGGGCGTCTCCTGGCATGGGCTTCCGAGGCTTTATCCCCGAATTATTTTCCAGCAGCCCCGAATCGTTTTGCTCAGCTCAGTTGTATTATTAATGAGGAGACAGACCACTGAGCGCTGTGTAAATGGAAAATCTTTTATCGCCAATCACGGAGCCAGTTCAAGGATAAAGTTTCATCTTTCAAGAGAAACAGCCAATCAGCTTGCTGGTTTTGCGGAGCGCGGTGGGCTAGTAGGGAGTGTTCAGTTTGTTGTTGGTCAGGATTTGGAGGTTGTTGCTGGTTGTGTTCAGTTTGTAGTTGGTCAGGATTTGGAGTTTGTTGCTGGTTGTATTCAGTTTGTATTTGGTCAGGATTTGGAGAATGTTGCTCGTTGTGTTCAGTTTGTTGCTGATCGTATTCAATTTCAAAGGGTTCTTCCTCATTGTTTTTTAGGAAGTAGGGGTTGTTTCTCATCAGAATTAGTTAAATTTTGTTGTGAAATACCACGCATCCCTGCATTTTTGGGATTTGCAGTAATTGTTGAATTCTGTTGTGAAGCTCCAGAAATGCCAGACTGTTTAGGATTTGCAGTACGGGATGAATTCTGTTGTGTAGTTTCAGACATGTCAGGCTGTTCAGGATCTGCAGGAAGGTTTAGTTCTCTCAGATTTTCTTCTGCATTAACATATGCCATCTTTTTGGCCTTTTCTTTAATTTTGTCTTCTAGAAGTAGTTCATTCTGCTCCAGCAAATGTTCATCATACAGAGTCTTACTATAATATGTGTGTCCTTTGCATTTTGAACAACAAGAGCATACTGCCCATAAAAGTATTACCCCAGCCAGCACACCCAATCCGGACACCTGTAAGAGTTTGATTAAAATGAGAAAGCACATTCTGTAATATTCTATATAAATAAAACAAATATTTTTGCCATAAGAAGTTTTCAGTAAATTTAAACCGAATAAAATACTTACACGTGATATATTTTTTTGATGTGTGATGTCTGCAAATTCATTGCTGGTAGGTTTTTCCTTGCAAACTGGTTGTTCAGTTCGGACTGTTATATTTTTTGAAGTTGTCATAAGGCACACTATCAAGTCTCCATCCAATAGTGCTGTTACAAACCATAGTACACCAACTGTCAGAGCTCTCGCAAGTCTTTTTATACAAATGAAGTAATAACGGGAACTACAAACTTTCCCAAAGGTTCTGTCTGCTGCAATTATAATCAAGACAAAAATAATAGGTGGTGCAGCAATGTACACCGTGCAAAACCACTTGTTTTCTTCAGGGTCGCACGGACAATCAAACTCCAGTTTAAAAATATACTGGAAAGCAACTAAAAAGATGATGACTACAAAAGCACCACCAGCTGATGAAAGTAGCTGTGTTAGTGCTTTAGTGGTGAAGTCTGGATGGGTCATTGTCACTACGCAGGCTGTAATCCTTTGAGAAATTGTTGTTGAGAAGCAGAGTGAAGGAAAATCAGATAAGCACAACAGAAAAAACCTGCTAGAGAGGGAGGAGTCTGAGCTTGTCATTCTGTTTTCACTTTTATGCTGCTTTGGACTGTTATGTGATTTTAAAAAGATTAAATATTCTTTTTTCAACCTTTATCTTATCAACCTTTTTTCTCATGATACCCCAAATTATTGGAGCTGTTCCTGATTGTCTCTGCAAATGCAAGTGGAGACTTGATTGTTTTGTCTGGCTTTGTTTTAACATACCAGATTTATTGTCTTACATTTTTTTGCAATTTTCAGGGTTTAACATATTACACTATTTACATTGCTAGACACATTGTGAAACTTTGTTTTGAAGAGGTGTTAGCTCAATACAGATTATTATTTTATTATTAGCGATTTCTTGGTTGTAATATGACTTGAACAGCATGTTAGTTTAGTGTAGTAAAAAAACAGATATTATTCATTCATTAAATGTTATATGGACTCTGAATGTATTACAGACAATTTACATCAATTAAACATTTTTACATGCATGGTAAATTATTTATCCATGCATTTCTCAGAACCTTAACATCTGGGTACAACCACATTTACACACTGAGTTTCTGTACAGCTGAATTTTTTATTCTATAGTGATATGCAGAAGCATGAGCACCCCGGGTCAAAGTTTGTTACAGTAAAAGGTACAATGAGCATGTGACAGAGCTAATCTCTGCCACTATACCAAAATATGGACATTGTGATTTAAAAGGGATATTTTAGATACAGACATGTGTTTGTTAAACTAATCTTTATTAGTTGATTAGTTAACTGTTTGATGGTTTTGGGGTTAACCACTAACAGGAAGGGAGTAAACCAGGCAAAAAAAGGCATAATATAATTAATATAATACTTACTGTTTGAATATTTGGTATTGTTATTGGCCACAATGTTGTTTAGATGTGCTTTAGCAAACTATCTTTTAACTAATTAATCTAAAAATTAAGGAAAACATACTTATCTGTGATTATTTGTTTGGGGACATGTTCAGTTCCCTTACCCCTTAGGAAGTATCATAGCTTGTAAACATTTTTTTTATAGCAGCTAAGGGTCTTTCATATTTTTTTTCCAGGATTTTTTTCCCATTCTTACTTGTAACTTGTTTTATCGAGATTTTAATAATAAAAAAAAAAAAATTAAACAATTGGAAAACAGACATTTTTATACCTACCTCACATTATATTATCCGTTAAAGTGCTTAACACTTTCAGTACATAATTGTGTTAATTAATTAATGTCTTATTATTAATTAAGTAACTGTTTAGGTGCTGAGTAGTCCTCCCACCCTGAGGGATCACAATTGGCCTTGCTCTGTCTGTGTGGGTAGATGGTGCTCTTTCCCCTCATCACTCTGAGGTTGATGTCAATCAGCACAAGGAACCTGTGAGCTGATGTATTGGAACCGAGTCATTGCGCTTTCCTCCGAAAATCATAATTATTTAATATCTTGGTTTTAAAGAAAGGCTGTGGTCTTTCATTAAAATTAATGATAAAAATAGCAGACATAACTTAAGATGTTTGGCATTTCTAAAATGTGTCCTTTGGATTAAAGTGCGTTTATATAGCACATCAGAAGACACAGAATATGTTTTTAACTTAACTTAAATCCAACTGGGTGCACTGCTCACTTACAGGACTTTAAAGTGCTTGAAAAGAGGAACTTACTACACTTAAAACCTAACAAATACACTGCTGACTGCCGTGGCTATGCACCAGCTTTTTACACATAACAGACAAAATTGGTGCAATAGCAACTACATGGCATAACAGTCAACAATTAAACACTTTTAATAGGTTTGGAACATCAATTATTTTAATAAGCCACAGTTTAGCATGAAGAGAGGGGCCAGCAGTGCATTATGGGTACTCGTCCAACACACTATGAGCTCTGTCCATTAAGGCTTCATAAAGGCAATCCAGTGAATCGCCATGTCCACTGCTCACAGGCTGATTCTGAATGTTTCTTAATGTATTCTCGGTCATCATCCATTCAACTTTCTCCACAGCCTGCTCTCATAGCTTTTCCTCCAGTATAGCAGAGGTCAAGACAGGTCAGAACCATGCTGCCATCTAGTGTCCATTTATGGATTTTTGATTCTGTTTATCATGTTTTCACTGAAGCTCATTTACACAAACTAATTTTTTAATACAACATAAATGTATCAGTTTCATCTTTTGAACATAAATAAATTCATCACAAGCATAATTCTCCATCTCATTTTAACCATGAACAAAGAAAAATATAATAATTAAAATGAGAAATGTGAGATTCAATTTTTTTAAATTTAAAAACAACATTTCTTCTGCTGTGTTGGTGATAAGATGTTCAGTGATGTATGAGGCCAGTCCAGTACCTGTAGTCTCTTCTTTCACAGCCATGTCTAGTGTGTGCATCATGTGGTTTTGCATTGTCGTCTTGAAAACTAAATGGAAGTGCTGTAAAACAAACAAAAACATGTGGTCCTGAAGGCAGCATATATTGCTCAGTGATCTCAGTGATCTCAGTGTATTTTCCAGTATTAATGCTGCATCACAGAAGAGTACAGAACACCCACATACCATGAGAGAACCTGACTTTTGGACTTCTTGCTGGCATCCATTTCTTCCAAAAAAATATTTGTCATGCTAATTTATCTGACAGCAATACACTCTGTGCGTCACTTCTGCACATGGTTAATGTACGTTTTTTTTCCTGCACTCATCAGCATTTGTGAGATTTTTAACTTATTACTGGTCCTAAATTTCTTCTGTCCCAACTTTTGTATGTGAACCTTTTAAAATTTCATGATTTTCTTCATAAATTTGTCATAAAATGTTATTGTAGTCTTTATCCAAGTAAAGGGTATTGACAAATATAATGTGTCTAAAATAAAAACATAAAATATATATATGATCATTTAGTGCAACCATAAAAACCTCATAGTGTTAGAGGATAAAGTATGTGAACCCTTGAGTAAACTACCTCAAAAAGCTAATTGAAGTTAAATGTTAGCATACCTGGAGTCTTGTTAGGGTGTCATTTCATCATCTTTTCATTCATTATAAAATGTCTTATTGTGGTCTCTAATATGAATGAATGCTATGTAAGCTGGTTCTTGTGAAAAAACAATGCTTTAGCCCGGTGGAGAAGTGGGCTGGAAAAAAACCCCACAAAAAAAATCAGCTCTTGCTCATGAATATTCATATATGCAACCATATCGCCCCTGATTGGCTAAAAGCACTGCAACATTTGCTGCTACACCCCTGCTGAGAAAAAAGAAGAGATAACAGAACAACCGTTTCCTTATCATTTTAAAATGAACTTTTCAGATAAGTAATATTTGCTTATCATTGTAACTTTTCTCATAAAAGAGGTAAACGTTTTTAGCAATCATCATGCTTTCAAGTTGTACAAACAATTAGAAACATTTTAAAATAAAGACATTTTTACACTAATAACAGTCTTTGCAATGTAAATGCAAAGTGCAGTTTAGCCATTGACCAAGCACGGTTCGGTTAAATCGTGCTGTTATCTCCTTTCTGATGAGACGTGTTGCTGCCTGGCTTCAGCGCTGTCTTGTGGGCGGTCGCGAGCCGAGGTCGGAGAGGCCATGAATACTCATTAACGGGTTGAAATTGACACGGGTGTTTTTCCTTATTTTATTTTTTTTTATATATTTCTCTTAGTATCTATTGCTAGCAATGGAGGTAAAGGAGGAGTTTAATGTGCAGTATGCATATACAACTCAGAAAGACCTATTATATTATATTATTTAAAGTGGATTTTAGCAGGAGTGTGAACTGAAACAACTTTCACTGATAAACACTCTAACTTTGCCCTGCACAAGATGGATACATGCATTTAAGCCATGCCTCTCCAAATAGAGCTTTCAGAGGGCCTACAATTAAAAATGATTACAATCTGATTTCAGAAACTTTAGAAATTCACCAGTCTACTGTAGGAAAAACAGATTTGAGACTGTGGCTACTCTGTCAGTCCAGTTAAAATGACCCCAGGATTACAATTAAGATTTATTAGTGAGGTGAAGAAACAAATGTATGCAGAAAAACAAAATGTATACACACTTTTTATTATCACTGTTTATTAACAAATTAAGTAAAACTGAACAGATAAAACAGCTGGTGTTCATAATTTTTGCAATCAAATAGAAGTCAAAGTTAATGAGGAAAACACTGTACTTTTTTTTTGCTTTCCATGCTTTCCCAACGTTTTCCTGATATGAGGTTATATGTGTAAAGCACTTTATGGACCTGGTTTTTAACTCAACCATGTTAAGCAGACTGAAAGCTCTCCACACAACATTTGGTTTAATAATGTGAACCAGTCGTTGGAGCTTTTTTTTTATCCCAAGCTGCATTTTTCCTTTTCAAGCATATGTTTAGTAGAGGGTAATGGAAGAAGGGAGATTTGAAGAGAGCCTTGGATTTAAACTAAGCACATTTCATAAATGCCGGTAATGCTGAAAAAGATATACATGCTTTAAAATATTAATATTGCATTTACCTTAATTCTTGTATTAACATTTTTCATTTGTTTTTTTATAAAGTGAAGCAGAAATCCTTGCCAATACACAACTAGCAATAAGTTTGGGCACCAGAATAATTTTTATGTTTTTCCTTTATAAATTATTGTTTTTTTCAGATCAGCAATTTTAGTTAAACATGTCATATAGCAGATGAACACAGTGATATTTAAGAAGTGAAAAGAAGTTTATAGGATTTACATAAAGTGTGCAATAATTCTTTAAACAAATTAATACAATACTTTGCAATATCCCTTCCCTACATTATATAATTAATAACTGTTACTATTTTTGGTTATTTACCTTTGATTTCCTCAATAAATGTAAAGCTTATTAGTGGCAGATTAAAAATGAAACACTATTGTGGAAAAATGTAAAATGCAATCCAAAGATGTGTTGCTTTTTCACAGGAACATGCAGGATGTGTGTGAAATTACATTGGTTTCACTGCACCTGTTCTCTTTTTTGTAAAAAAATACACAAGAAATTGCATTTTCAAAACCAAAAGCAGAATTGGTATGAAAATTGAATACAACACAATACACCTCAAAATGTAATAATGTGCTCAAGGCACAGCTGCAGAGGCGGTTCTTTAATTAGGCAAACCTAGGCATTTGCCTAGGGCCTCGACCAAATCTGTCCATCCCAGCTACAGTAAATACACCAAAAACAATGTTAATTTGTTACTTATGTAAAGTAAAGAAAAAACATATTTCTATAAAAAAACAAAATAAATATCAGTAGAATACCGAATTAATGTCTAAATACTAATTGTCCAAACACACATACCCCCCAGCTTGCATTGAACTAGTCCATAATATGATGACATAGCAATGTGCGACACGACGTGTTTCCTCTAATTACATCCATGCCAAAGCAAACACTGGTAATTTACACTGATAGTAAATAAACACGAGTGTTACTGATCAAAATAAACGCTTTTTAGGAGAGATATAAGTTATGTGTAAATATTTATAAGACAATACCTGACAAAATCTGTTTTAATGACGTTAATAAACATCACTGTGACAGCGCTAGTCACAGTTTCACTGCAGCAAAGGACCAGGATGTGAATCACTTATCTAACTAGCCTTTACTGATTTCTGCCCCCAATAACCCTTTCAATAACCTCTAATAACCTTTAACAGTCTTCAGTATCCCTTTAACAGTTTAACCACTAAACCTAGTAGATATAATTCTGAGGTTAGCAGCGCTAACTGACCTGTTTATAATGTAATCCGAGCAGTGACTCCGTGACGGCTGCTCTAAACAGCTGCTGTTAGCTGCTTGGGCTGAAAGATGAACTGTAGAGAGCTGTATTATCCATTAAGTGGGGTTAAAACCTTTATTTCCTACACAGATGAACTGTAAAAAAACGCTCCAGACTGACAATGGCTACGTCCGAAATCGCATACTTAAGCAGTACGTACTGTTTTGGGGGTGAGTACGCACTGCTCGCCCGGTAAAGCAGTATGCTCTTTGAGTACGCGAGTGGGTAAGTATGCACCACCTCGGACGCACTACGCCGGCCATTTTACCAACATCACGTGACGCACTACGCCACTCCAACGTCACGTGACGCATTACGCCACTACACAACCAAAAAAAAAAACCTTTAGTCACTTGCAGCACCAGATCCATATAATTCAGCATTTTTTTTACTCTTTAACGCCACCTACCTGTTTTTTTTGGGATGTATCCTGATTTAACATCTTTACGGCGTCGAGCGGCTGCTCAGAGAAGAAACATTCTGAGGAATTTATTGAATTTTTACCTCAGAAACAATGTAAGTGCAATAAAGTCTTCAGGAAAAGCCAGCTAGTTAATCTAGATAGGGTTAGTAATATTAGTTAACTACTATTCACACACAGTTATTGTGATTACATAGTAAAAAATGAATTACATTACATTAGACAGCTAAAACAAATAAATAAAAAAAGAAAGAAAGAATTTTTTTAACACAGAAAAATGCAGTAAAGTCTACAGAAAAAAACAGCTAGTTAATCTAGTACTATTACCTATTTACACACACAATTATTGTGATTACACAGTAAAAAACTCAATTACAGTACATTCAATTACACAGCTAGAACAATAAAAATTACATTTTAAAATTACATTTTAATAACAGTTAATAACAGTTAAATGATCAGAAATATAAAAAGAACAGTAGCTTAATTGAGGATGTGTAAAGCAATTTATTTTTCTTACAAAAATGAAAACAATAAAAATTACATTTTATTAAAACATATAAACAGAACAATAAATATTAAGTAAAGTAAACATAAGTTAACTAAACTATTTACATTTATTTACAGCATGGGAGCCTGACTTGATATTGTTTTTCTATATTACATTTTATAAATACACAGTGAGTCGTAGATACGTAACGTTACATGAAGGTTCTACATCGGCGCGTGTACCATGTGGTTTGTTAGCTTCTAGCTAGTCATACTGGCGTATTTTTTTAGATGGATTCTAAGGCATAATTGCATCCAGTCTTGTCTAACTAAAACTTTAGTAATCTTACCTTCTGTTTTATGGGTTAAATGTGCTACCAATTAATGTTGCCACAGATAAACTCTCATAGCTAGTAGTGAGCTAGGCATCAGTTTTGTTTTTAAGACATAGCTAGGGGTTTAAGACATAGCTAGTCAGCTAACCTAAAAAACAGTTTACTGTCTATACAAGAAGTTAATTGGCTAACAAGATAGCAATATAACCTAGCTAACTAAAACTTGGTTCAAAGTCTTAGTCCTACAAATAAATCTTTGAAGATATCAATGCTTAATCCTCCTATTATGTTCATTTGTTAGGAATAGCAATGGTATTCCCGGGTTAATTTGACCTGGTTCATTTTTAATTATCCAAAAGCTGTCTGAAACCAAAATAATCCAAACCAGAAGAGTAAATATTTTATAACTAACTCCATTGCTAATTGTTCTATCAATATTTAGTGCAATAGTGTTCCCTACCTAAAGAGGTAATAGGTTAATTAAGATAATTAACTTGTTTTTCATTAAAAAAAGTTTTTTTATGTTTCACTACTTTATTACTTTTGAACGACCAACATAACCAACACAATACATAACGTTGAAACACATAACAATTTCGGTTTAGTTTTTGTTTTTGCAGGGGGTGGTTGCAAATGAATTAACCATTTTCATGTTATATGTTGATTACACAAATAAAGGCAAGCAGAAGACGTTTCATACAGAAAAAAATACTTTTACTATTTTACTAAATGGGTCAGTTTGACCTGTAACGTAACAGGAGGGTTAAGTCGATGCACATTTATTACCTTTTTATTGAATGTAGTTACAATTAATGTGCACCGATATAGTAATTGTAAGCTCACGTTGTGTTTTGTTGCTTTCTGTTTTACAGTATCCAACATATGTCCAGGCCACTCCTGACCCTTCACGGTTTTGCCAGTGTGGTGTCTTCAAATGCCCCTGCTGCAGTTTTGACACTGACCAGCGATTTAAATTCAGCCTACATCTACAAAACCACATCAAACTAGCAGTAGAGCATAACGGTATGGGGGAAGTATTTCTTTAAACAGAGAGAGATATTCATTTTATTGGCTATAACGAATAAAAATGTAAATGTATTATCTTGATTCAGCAAATGCACTTACATCTTACACTCAATTGATGGGCAGAATGAGTTGAAGAATATTAATATTTATAGGCTAAATTGCATGTTGTGTGAATTTTGGTCTTACAGGTTCCTTCATCTGTAAATGCAGCAATAATTGCAGACCCACAGCACACTTTCATTGTGTCTATTGCACCCAGACAATAATACGCAAAGACCAGTTCAGACATCATGTGTCTCTGTGCAGCAGTGCAACCAAGACCCCTATAGCAGAAGTGTTTAATCCACAGACTGTTGCTGCTTCTGATGCATGTCCAGCTCCCCCTCCGCCAGCTACTCCTGATACACCTTCTCCCAGTTCTGGTCTTGCATCCTCTGTGCCACTTCCACCTCCGCCACCACCGCCGCCACCACCACCTCCACCTCCGCCACCACCTCCACCACCTCCACCTCCGCCACCACCTCCACCACCTCCACCTCCGCCACCACCTCCACCACCTCCACCTCCGCCACCACCTCCACCACTCCAGAGAGAGAAGAAAGCTACAGTGATGTGTAGTCACTGTGGAATCATCCTTAATAGACGAAACCTACGACTGCACATCCTAAGACGACATGCTCCTATAAAATCAGACATAACAGCCAGGAACCACCTCAGTGCTCATTGTGTTGACTACAAAAATGGTATGTTTGCAGTCTCAAAGTCTTTCACGGCACCCAGCACACCAATACATGTCATTAAAAGGACATGGGGTCCTGACCAAAAAATTAAATGTGAGATGGACATCTGCAGAATTAATGCAGACTGTGCAGAGAGATCAAATCTCCGTCCATTTGAGTGCCACCACATTCAATCCCTCACGTACTGTCCACCATCCGAATCAGACACTTCATCTCTCACAGAAGACATTGTAGATACTATGGTGCGAGACAAGTTGTATGGTGAGGATAAAAAACAAAAATGGTTGGCACGTCAGCAAGAGGCAAATGATGCGGGAGCCAAGTTATCATGTGTGGTGACTGTGTGTGGACCTCCCTCCAAAAAGTATGTTTCTGTGTTTGAGGGAAAGATATCGTATTATAGCAGACTTGGTAGAGTCATGGTCACATATGACTCTAAAAACATTTCATGGCATTGCCCATGTGCAAGACCAAGACAGTCCTGCATCCACAAAATGATTGCCAAGTGGCATTTATTTGAAACTGACCCCACACTCTTCAGAAGAACCAGAAGTGTGGAAGAAAACTTAACGCAACATTTTCCCACTGAAGTTGAAGGCACTGATCAAGCCGAACAGAGCCAATACCCACCTGAGGGCAAAAATCTTTTAAGGATGGTTCAGTACATTTTTCACAAGAAGAAACTGCCTGCAGTGCTACCCCCAGATGTGGTCAAGACCATCAATTTTCCTGAGCATTTCATACCATCAGAAACCTTCTGCACAGAATGTTTAGAGCATACTCCTCTAAGTGAACCACTGCTCATATCATCAAAGGCCAAAATCTTGACCGTCACAGATGTGATAGAAGGTATGTTGTTTGTCACACAATTTTAATAATTCACTTCTATACTGTAGGGATTGTTTCAGTCTTAATTTTCACTTGTTACATTTGTTGTCTAATTAAGGAGGCAAAATGCACTGATTTTAGTGTTAGACATTTCATGCATTAGCAGTGATGAATACATTTAACCTTTACAGTCACTTGTTTTTGTCAGGTCTTTTGTCTGTCTGCTTCTCATGTCTGTGTTATTCTCAGGTCTGTGTTGCATTCCCAGTGTTTTTCCACTCACCTGTGTTCATTTGTAGCTCCGCCCCTTCGTCCCAGGTGTTTCCTGTTTCCTGTGTGTGTGCACCTCTATTTAAGGTCAGTGTTCCATTTCCCAGGTGTCGATCCTTGTACGTTTATCGTCTGTCAGTGCTCCATGTTTTCCCCAGTTTCCTCAGTCCTGTTTTCAGTAAATCCATGTGTATTTTGTATTTGTTTTCGGTAATAAACCCCATTTGGTTTGCATTTGCGTCCGCCTCCGCGTCCTCCCTGCACCCGCACATGACAGTTTTCATTAGGAATTTCTACATACAGCAAATTGTGCTACAGATGTGGCATGGTATATCGATACCAGGAATGGTCTGTTGGCGTCCATAATTTTGATGACCACATACTTCTGTCCATGTACATGTGCCATTTCTTACGCAACAGTCTTCAGGTATGAAACATGTAACATATATAAATGGTTATTTAAAATAATAATTTTTCAAGTTTTTCAATTTCGAACATTAATTTGGCAGACGCACCAGGCTGTTGGTAGTGCCATTGAAGTGTTGGAGAAAACCTCTGGTAAAACCTATCCTTCCAAGCAAAGGATCCTGCATGCCTACTTGAGCTTTGAAGCACTCTCAGACCTCACTTACACATATTCATGTGTATCGTGTGGTTATCATCCAGCAACTGTTGTGATGGACCTTCATAAGAAGGGTGTTTTTAGCATGCCTGGTAAGTTATAATTTATTATCAGGCACCACTGTTTTACCATATTTATTAGGTAAAACTTGTTGACAAATTACTATTTGTCTTTGTTTGTTTGTTTGTTTGTTTGTTTCTTTAGTAAGCAGCATTGAGGAACCGCCACAGAACTTTGATGGCAAAGTGAATGCTAAGGATTTCTGGGAAATGGTTTCTCTTGAAATGATCAGTCGTGGGTTTGTTTTTGCAAAATTGCCTTCAAAATTATTCAAACTCTGTAGCAAAGTAGGTCCATTAGCAAAATATACTAAGTCACAGCTGAAGAGCATTAACTATAGAAGAAGTAGGCTACAGTCCATAACAATAAAAGGGTGCTCTGCTAAGTACTAAAGATTGTTATGAAGGGGTTAAATAATCTGGGATCTGGGATTGCAGTCTATAAAATGTAAATTTTGTGTAAGTTGGAGAAAACACTTTTTACAGTAGTTTTGTTGGGTTATTTAAAAATTTAGTTTATTACTAACTAATTAATACAGTTGTGAGTAGGAATTACTGTATTCTAAGCTTTGATTTATTGTTTATCATAAAATGATGCACTGTTGTTATTTCATCATTTAAAGGTCCTAAGGCAAATCCTTTTGTGGTCCATCCCAGTTACCATAATTGGGCACCGTGGATTGGTCCTCACACTAGAGGTTCGGATTTTGTACTCACAGAGTACAAACACAGAGTACAAAAAAGTCCATTCTCCTTATAGTGCAGTGAAGGAAGCAGAGTTTGACCTCACAGAGGACCGACTGACCGATGAACTTCTTAAGCTCAAGGTTATTTAGTACTCAAATCAGCATCTTCCTATTCTGTCATAGGTGTGTGTTACTAAAGCGTACTAAACAAACTACACTTGTTTTATTATAGATGGAAGTTGTGCGTTCTCTGTGCAAGCAGTGTGGCATAGACCCCAAGGGCTCACGGATGGACTTGGTTGGAAGACTGCAAAATGAAATGAAGAACAGAGCAAGTTATGACAAGGTGTTTTCACAGATCTGGGGACCTTCTGGTAAGCTGTGTTCTGTTACAACTCATACAAACAATTGGTTTACAGGTCTTTGTTGTGTAACATTTTTTCTTTATTTAAAAAATGTTTTTTTTGTGTGATCTGTGGTTTCCTGTAACAGGTGGATGGGCTGTGGTCATCTGTCCTTGTGCTGTGGTGTACAGTGTAAAATTTAACATAAGAGCTGAGAGCCCAAGGGACTTTGCTGATCTGTTGCTGTATGATTTTGCCAGAGGGTTGGCTACACATACAAATTTACGCAAACCGGAAACATTGCCTTTCAGTCCTTATGAGTGTAGACTGCTTGAACCCACTGAAGAAAACATCACACTTGCCACTACTGGGCAGATAAAAGTAAACTTGCCGTGGCTGGTCAACAAGAAGCCTGTACCTGATAAAAATGCCCACCCTCTGACTGGATCATCTAAGCATTATGCTCTTTATGATAGATTTCATGAGGCTAACTCCAAAGATGTCCGGGAGGTCTTGCGCAAGTTGGAACTGGTCCCAGAGTTATGTGGTTGGGTCAACAGCCAATGTGCCAAACAGCTCTTCTCCGGAATGAAGAAAAACAATCATTTTCTAAATATGATGACTCCCTCGTCACACGTCTTTTTGATGCGAAGCATTTTGAATCACTACAACAACTATAGGAATTTAAAAACATTAGAAAACATGAAGAAGAATTTGGGCATTGGACTGGACATACAATTGAACACTACGGTCAGACAGTGTTGGGTATGTATTTATGAATTTCACAGTTTTTTTTTTCATTTCATTTTTTATGGGTGATTTAATAAGATATTTCATTTTAATGTGAAAAATCTTTCATATCTGTATGAAACATTGCTCAGCATTTGTGTTGAAATGAGAAATGTATACAGAACAACATAATAACTCTTGCAGCAGCAGCAGAAGCTCCAGCTGATAGAGCAGCAGCAGCAGAAGCTCTAGCTGATAGAACAGCAGCAGCAGAAGCTCCGTCCGAAGGAGCAGCAGCAGCAGCAGAAGCTCCAGCTGAAAGAATGATTCAAGCTGCTGCACCAGTCCATGTACCTGTGCCATCCACTGGTATGACCACAATATATGATTCTGTAGTCCTGTTTGTACTTTAATATGTTTTATACTTTTCATTATTTTCATGAATGTTTTCACAGGATCAGCAGGGGATATAGTAGTGTGCAATGATGACTGTTGGGGACTATCGCATCTGGACCACATAAGTGCCAAACTCGCGACTGGGGACTTGGAGGTGCATGTTTTACAGGGGGATATTTGTATATGCTTATTGCCTGCTACCAGGCCCTTCCTAGTTACAAAATATCAGGGTAGTATTATAACAGTAATATATATTTGTGTTTGTCCTAATTTGATGGTATCTGATTGTGTTCTTAACCATGTATCTTAAAATGTGCTCTTTGTGATACACATGCAACATTTTTGTCTTTGTCCTTTCTTTTGTACATGTGTGCGTGTATATAGAAAAGGCTTGCTTATGTGCTGGATCCCACAAAAAGATGGGACTTCCTGACCTTAGGATTAAAGCAACAGTTGGAAGCAAAAGTTAGTAAATAGCTATTATGTCATCCCACAATGTTTCTGAATGGATAGATTTTACTCAGTTTTTACATCTTCTCTTTCTCTCTTTCTGGTACAGATTGCCAACTGTTGCTTTGAGATGGTCTGCAGGTTTGCCAGGGAAAAGGTCTGTAAAGAGCAATTTGGTTACAATACACACAGTAACGTATCTTTACTTAAAAATAGTAAGACTTGCTGTTTTAATTTAAGTTTATGTTATCAAGGAAAAGATGTTCACGCAGTGGATGCCTACGTTGTTGCCACCTGGCATCCACCTTGCCAACAAGACCCTTTTCTTGCTCTTCCTGTGAGTGGTGCATTGACATATGCAAAACATGCGGTTCTTTTTATGTTTAGTAGTTGTGTATGAAGTATACAATACCTGTTTTATGGTAACCTTGGAGCATAAAGATATATACTTAATGTTTCAATTGACACTCAAAGGATGATGCTGCATTCAAAGACTGCATCCTGTGTGGAAACCTGGACACTGGTTCCTCTGCGTAAGTATTTCAATATATTTGTTGGGTCACTTTCTTGTTTGCAACTGAAACATGTATTCATTCATACATGATGCACTTGTGTTCTCTAAAAGTAAACAATTGTTTCTGTGAACACTGATGTAAATTCATGCATTGTTGCTAATGGAACAGTTCTGTGCCAAAAATGTCTACAGAAATGATGTGAGCTTGATTCAGCAGTCAGACTGAACCACAAAATCTGGTTCACACAAACACTCATTTCTTTGATTAATAATTTCCCCTGTCATTGTTTAGTGTTTGCTTGAATTAGTATATTTACAGGTTCATCCTTTCACCATGGCTTGCATTTGTGAATCAAAAGTGTAGATTAACCTTCACTACATTACAGTCAGTTTGTGTACTTCTCAGGTCCTGATGCCGAAACTTTTTAGGATTTGTCAGCTCGACTCAGCTAACCCTACTGGTTCTGGAGACACGAGCAGTTTGACTATTTTCAGGTTTAATGTTGACAAAAAAGTAGCTGTTCATTGTTCTATATGGCCACCATTGTATTAAACCAAGCAGCTAGTCATGCAGACCGCTTCTACAAACATTAGTGAAAGAATGGGTCTCAGGAGCTCAGGGAACTCCAGCACTGTGGTAACGTGATAGGCTGCAGCACCTGTGCAACAAGTCCAGTCGTGAAATTTCACTAAATATTCCACAGGCAATTTTCAGTGATATTATAACACAGTGGAAGAGACTGGGAACGACAGCGACTCTGTGCTCTGTCAGTGTAAAATAACAGAGCAGGGTCAGCGGATGCTGAGTTCACCAACTTTCTGCAGAGTCACTACATCACTACACACCTCCAAACTTCATGTAGCTTCAGAGTTCATCACTACACACCTCCAAACTTCATGTAGCTTCAGAGTTCATCATCACTACACACCTCCAAACTTCATGTAGCTTCAGAGTTCATCACTACACACCTCCAAACTTCATGTAGCTTCAGAGTTCATCATCACTACACACCTCCAAACTTCATGTAGCTTCAGAGTTCATCACTACACACCTCCAAACTTCATGTAGCTTCAGAGTTCATCATCACTACACACCTCCAAACTTCATGTAGCTTCAGAGTTCATCATCACTACACACCTCCAAACTTCATGTAGCTTCAGAGTTCATCATCACTACACACCTCCAAACTTCATGTAGCTTCAGAGTTCATCATCACTACACACCTCCAAACTTCATGTAGCTTCAGAGTTCATCATCACTACACACCTCCAAACTTCATGTAGCTTCAGAGATCATCATTACACACCTCCAAACTTCATGTAGCTTCAGAGTTCATCACTACACACCTCTAAACTTCATGTAGCTTCAGAGATCATCACTACACACCTCCAAACTTCATGTAGCTTCAGAGTTCATCGCTACACACCTCCAAACATCATGTAGCTTCAGAGATCATCACTACACACCTCCAAACTTCATGTAGCTTCAGAGTTCATCACTACACACCTCCAAACTTCATGTAGCTTCAGATTAAATCAAGAACAGTAGAGTGTAGAGAGACTCATGGAATGCTAAACGGTGTGCTAAACATAATCAAAAAACAGAGTATACAATGCTAGTCTCATTCGAGTGTTTAATCTTCAATATGTTGTGCATTTCAGTATGGGTTATACATGGCACTCGGTTTCAATAAGGCTTTAAGCTGCATTCTAAACTTTTGTCTTTCGTTTGTTAGCGTGATATCCCACAGCTCCAGAGATGGTGGTGCCGAATTCTTTTAGAGAACATGTCAAATGAAGGGTACTTGCACCTATCACTCAAGCTAAATGTCTTAAGGTTTATACTAGTGCATCTAAAAAAATGTGTATTTGAAAAGTTACTTTATTTTAGTAAATCAGTTCAAAATGTGAAACTCTATGAATTACATAGCGTAATTTATTTATTAGTGTGTTTTCTTTTATTGTTGATAATGTAATGCATACTGCTGTTTGTATACCATTCAAACAAGAACAAGTGGCTTCTCCCAAATCAACACAAAATGACACTTTTAATAATGAATGCAGTCTACTATGCTATGGTTTTACTAATGAATATAATTTGGATTGAGATGTTGAAAAATTAATAGCAACTGTGTTCTATTATAGAATGACTAGCTGTAATGCACCAGAAGAGGCAAGTGAGCAGGATGAGTGCATGAAGAAGGAACCTGCCAGGTGTGGTGGTGTAGTTTGAATCAATGATGGCACATCATAATATATACCAATATAATAGAACGTTTGTTTATAGCAGCTGATAAAGCTTGTAATGTGTTTCGTGGTCCCTTCTTGCATGGTATTAATTTTATTATATTTTCTCTCAGGAAAGTTCAGCGTGTTGAACGTGTGACTGATGAAGGAGATAGAATGGGCCACGTCTCCTTTGACCAGGTGTGTGGGTGTGGATGTGTGGTTTTTATTTCGGGTTAATTTTACTGGGCCGTTTAAAATGTTTTACTGTTGTGGATAGTTTTCCAAAGTCTGAATTGGGCTGAAAAGATAAGTTGACATTATTTGAAATTTCGACTTGACCTAGTGTTGACTAGTCATTTAAAGGGCATTTGAAGCCCACAATCAATTGGAGAGCTATTATTTTTAAGGGATAGAAAAGCAGAGAGCTGTTTTGTTACATTAAGGCAGAGACTAGTCAACAGAATGACACTGACTTGTACAGTCTTCAGGCAAAAATGCAAGCCATTCCTACAGTAATCAGAGATTGGGGATATGATTGAAATAATAAGTGCCAACTCAGATTAGTAGAATACCAAAATAGTAATTGGTTGCAGCCTTAGAATGTTATCTAGTCATTTTTTTAAATTATTATCATTTTCATGAATCAAAATCTACATGCTTCTATGTCTTTCACAGATGCCCCTTATGGTCATTGAGGACTTTCTCATAGACACAGTTCTGGAAGAGGGTGACAAAGCTTTTTTAAAGCTGTCACTGGTTTGTCGTCTCTTCCGGGACATTGTTGGACAACAATCATTCCGGGCCCGGGCACATTTCGAGTGGCTTGACAGTAAGCATGATATTTCAGTACAGTTAAGATATTTGTTTTCCTTTTAGAAAAGGAATTATACTCACTGATTTTATAATCATTTTAAAAATCTTGATTTTTTTTAAACCTACAGGTATAGTGCCATGAAAACATTACAGTGCTGCATATAAAGACGAGTTTCGCAGGATGTATGAACTGCAGTGCTGCCAGAACTGTCAAGAAATTTATAAAGACTGCATACCGGGTATGTTTGTTCTATATACATTTTGATAATTTGTCCTGAGGTCAGAAATTGGTAAGCCAATAGATTTAGGGTATATTACAGGCTACGTTGGGCGTGGGAGACGAGGGGAGCTTGTGGCATTTTACAGCGAAAACGAGCACCCTGCATTCTGCAGCCAGTTCTGCAGCCAGCTTTACGAGGATCTGGGTGTGTGAGTGGCTGTGTGTGTGATTGGCTGGGTGTGTGATTGGCTGGGTGTTACATTTTTAAATAAAGACTTTTGTATTTGTTCCCTTGTGTTGTGTGAGTGGCTGGGTGTTACATTTTTAAATAAAGACTTTTGTATTTATTCCCTTGTGTTTGACCAAAGCATGTAACCAAACATTTTAAAGGCTTGTGTGCCAATAAATGCCAATAAAGATATTGTATTTGATTGGACAAAGTGTTTGTAAATGGAGTTTATTTCTCTGGGAACTACTGTCAGCCATACAAAATTGGGAGAGGAGAAGCAGGAGAGGGATATTATTATTATTATTATTATTATTATTATTATTATTATTATTATTATTGTTGACAAAATATTTATGTATACATATGAGATTTTACTTTATGAAACCACAGCATTTCATATATTGTACTCTATTGTTATACACTATCCAGCATAACATTATCACCACCTGCTTGTTTCTGCTTTTATTGTCCTTTTTTAGTTGCATAATGGTTTACTGGTGTATAATATACAATAGGTATAAAACACTGTTCACTCTATTAGACACTTCTACCTACATCGGCTTTACATTGTGATTGAAAAGTCAGAGCCAGAATCTTTAAATCTGTTGCTGCACAGTTTGTTGCAAATCTGCAAATTCTTCATCAGTGCCCATGGGATGCTGCCTACTTGATGCTGAACACAGGATGCTGCCCACGTGATGCTGGTTGATGGAGCATTTCCTGTCCAGTAGTGACAATGAGGTGTTTAAATTCTTCAGAGGCACTACTTTGTCGGATCCACTCACACCAGCACAACTCTCAACACCACCATGTCAGTGTCACTGTAGTGTTACGAATAACCAACAAGCCACATAATAGCTGCTCTGTGGTGGTCCTAAAGTGTATGCTATACAGTGCAGCTTTGTCATTCTCATCTGAAATATTTTCAGCACCCTGTTGACAGTGAAGATGCAGAATGACTTCTAATAGCATTATTAGATATTAGCTATGACCATGACACAAATAGCCTTCCCCCTGCTGAGGGGGTGATAAGAAGCACTATCTGTAAAAATTAATAATAGAGCATTACAGCACAGAGAACAGCTGTGATCTAACAATCAAACACTTTAACAATCAGATGCACCATTTGACCAGCCTCTGCAAGTGCAAAGCTATTATTGATAATGTACCCTTTATTTCATCTGGAACATTCCCAAAAACTTTATATCATAAGTAAATAATGATTCATATGATAATCAATAATTCAGGAGATATTTACCACATTTAAATCTAAAAGAAATGTATAAAATCTACACACTCTGGCAACTAGTTTAACTAATTTAAATGTGAGCATTAATGCAGTGAAATAATACCTAACTCTGCTGGTGAGTGGGACAGATTAATGTATAATGTATTGTGATATACAGGACAGAGGCAATTGATCTTTTGGAAGCAGCAAACAGCTGTATGAAATGATTTGCTTATTGTATAAAATAAATGAGAAATGGCACATGTGATGAAACTGTCTTTCATCAAGACCACCCCAGAAAAAGAAGAGCATGAGCTCCCTCTGTTGCACAGAATGAGTTACCAGCCTCAGAAACCACAAGTTAGTAGCATGCCATATAAGAAATAATAATAAAAAAAATCATACACTTTTAAGTTTACATGATTCCTTGTGTATTCCTTTATTTACAATGTAGAACCCAAAATAAATGAGAAAGTGTTTCCAAACTTTTGGCTGGTACTGTATATATAGCCTATTTTTTGTGTAATCTGTGCATCACACTACAGCATTTGTATGTCGCAGAAAAGAACAGGCCTAAAAAGTAAACATTACAAATTAACCAACAAACACACACACACACACACACACACACACACACACATATATCTATATATATATATATATATATATATATATGTTAATACAGCCATTGACTGTAATTATTTAGTTAAGTAGTTATTATTTGTGCAGTGCTAAGCAGTCTTCTGTAAAAGTCTGTCACAGTACTTATACATATGTGTTTTTACAAATTTACTATATATATATAAGGCTACGCGGTGGAACTTCTCACAAGAATTGGTAAATTTAGTGCAACATCGGCGTTATATGCGTATTTCACGTGGCACACAGTGTTTCTTGAACAAACAGGTAGGGGGATTGGCGTACGAGAGCACATGTGGGCGGTGTTAGATATGGGCGGAGTTGGATGTGGGCGGAGTTGGATGTCCAACTCCGCCTTCCTACAGGCTGCAGCGAGACGTACTTGGCCGCATTAAGGCAGGAGACTGACCATGGGTGGAGCCGAGACATCGAGGTGCTGGTGTTCCTGTACTGGCTGGCACACGCAGCATCCTACCGCGTGGTCTCCCGGGCCTTTGCGATCCCCAGGTCATCTGTGCACGACATTGTGCACAGAGTGAGCAAAGATGTCAGTGAGATCATCAAAAGGGTCATCACTCTGCCAACTGGTGATGATCTGGAGGTGATAGGAGCAGGGTTTGCTCACTTGGCCGGATCTCCAGCCTTCACAGTGGCAGTGGGTGCCATTGACGGGTGCCACATCCGCATAAAACCCCCATCAGCCAACGCACAGTGCTACCTCAACAGGAAGCTTTTCCACTCCGTCCAGCTGCAAGCCATCTGTGACCACCAGGGAAAGTTTTTAGACATTTTTGTTGGGTATCCTGGCTCTGTGCACGATGCAAGGATTTTAAAGAACAGCCCCTTGTATACCCACCTGCGGGAAGATGCATCCTTGGGGATGGGGGTTATCCGTGCATCAGCACGCCCATCAAGCTCCTGACCCCGTATCGAGAGCCTGTACAGAACCCTGTACAGGCTCGCTTTAACCGCAAGCTCTCTCGGGCCCGGTGCGTCATTGAAAGAGCATTTGGGATGCTGAAGACACGCTGGCGCTCCATTTTCTTCAAGGCCCTTGAGGTGAGCCCTGTCTTCGCCCCAGAGGTCGTGGCATGTTGCGCAGTGCTCCACAACCTGTGCATTGCTCATGGTGACATCATTGAGCCAGATGTTCCAGAGGAGGAGGATGCTCATGCCCCAGAGCCTGCACAAACAGAGGAAAGATCAGGAAACGAGGCACGGGAGAACCTGGCTGCAGCTGTCTCTGCACCCCAGATGGCCGTACCAGCTCTTCTTGAGCATGATTATCTTTAGAGTTGGAATTGGAATAAATACTACATTGTCAATTATAGACTGGGGTGAGTAAACTTTAAATGTCCTTCTTTACAGTTAGAATACTAACATTCTTCTATAATATGCAAATATGCCGTTTCTCAAGACACAATAATACCACTGGACGTGCAAACTGATTTTTAAATGTTTATTTTTTAACAAGAATCCCCAATATTTGCAAGAATCTTTCTTCCCTCTCTCTCTCCTCTCTATCTCTCCTTTCTTCCCTTATTCTCGCTTCTGTCTCTCTCCTTTCCTCTCTCTCTCTGGCCTCTCGATCTCTCCTTTCCTCTCTTGTCTCTTGCTCTCGCCTTTCCTCGCGCTCAATTCTTTCCCTCTCTCTTCTTTCCTCTCTCTCCTCAGCCTCTTGCCATCGCCTCTCCTCTCTCTCTGCTGCCTCTCGCTCTCTCTCATTTTCCCTCTCTTCCATCTCCTTTAAAAAAACTATGAGGTCGGTCTCCCTCTGCCTTTTCCTGCCTGGGGTCTGGTTGTCTCCTGGCCTACAAGAGGGTGTTGAAGCTTCAGCAGCACCCTGGCCAGATGAGGCAATAAGGGTGGGTGGGCTAATTGATGGCCTCCCACCTATTGCCTCATCCATGGCGGTATACCATTTCCAGGATGCTGCTGTTGCTTCACCACCCTCAGTACTCACCCCAGTAGGGGGGCACCTGAGTTCCTACAAAATTAATAACAGTAAAAAAGAAAATAACCTGTGTTACAATGAAATATTCACTAATATTGTTGTTGTATATCTTACAAAGAAAAATGTTTACCTTGTACTTTTGTTTTAGGTTCTCCCATTTCTTCTTTACGAAGACAGGGGTCACCTTCCCTTTCAACTTTTTCTCCAACACGAAGGCTCTATAAACATAATGCACACAACAATTATTACTACAGTCCACACACTGCTTTCAATAAGCAAACGTTTAATACTACAACATTACCACATACACTACAACACATTTAACAGACAATTGTGAGTGTACATTTTGTACAGACAACATTGGGTAATTTGCTGTAAAACATATCTAAAGTTAGGTTAAATAAACAGTTACTTACTTATTACTAGCTACTAAGGTGAATCCACCAACTTCATCACAATTGTATGACAGCTAAGCTAGGCAGCCAAGATGTAAACTAAAATGAAAATGCTAAGATAGCCAGCTAGATTAGCCATCCAACTTCATTTAACATTACTTTATATAGCTAACTACCTAACTAGTTAAACAACGTAACCTGCAAACCACTTACAAGTACATTTGTAGCCAAATTAATTCAGCAATACTTTAAATTACAGAAAAACAGTTCAGGAAACTAGCTAACCTAGATACTTCAGAATGAGCCATTAAGCCACGTTGAACGGTGTGCTAGCGAGATTAATAGAGGTACTAAAACACAAAATTCAAAACTACATTCAGAAGAGAACAAACAAATCTAGTTAGCGTTAGCTAGCTAACACCAGCGGTAGCTAATCCCGCACGTTTAGCCCACACAAACGCTCAACTTACTCGACTCTGTGATCCTAGGTAACTGAAATAGCGCTACATTTCTTTACTAACAATACAACATTAAGCTAGCTAGGTTAGCTTGGCTGGCTAACTAGTTAGCGAGCGAGCTAGCATGACTATCTTAGCTCGTACTGACGGCTAGCCTTAAACACTTGCAAGTTAGCGTTAGCGAAGTTAATAAATTAAAAATCAAATAAAATATGCGTATCGTTCTTCACAAAATTACTCATAGCGTTACTTTGGGTACTTAAATGGTGATATTTTTTATTATTCCGATTACATTCTACTTACACTTGTAAAGACCCGCGTCGCCGCTGTCCGCCATCTTCAACCTCTGCTTCACTTCCGCCGCCCCCCTTGGAACTCTGGGAAATATGAGCGGGTGAAGTGTGCAGGGCTTGCATACTTCAAAATCTGTCCCGGTGCAGTACGTCATCCGGGAACTTTTCGCGTACTTAAACTCGCATACTGCGCATTCGGACACACTACCCCATCTCGCATACTGCTTTTGCGTACTGTTTAGTATGGAAGTATGCGATTTCGGACGCAGCCTGAGCCTGTAGCCCGTGGCATGGCTGTAGCTCTGATTGAGTGAAGAGAGAGCGGGGCTTGTTGTGCTGCTGCTGCTGCAGCTCCGGCTAGTGGTTGGATGAGGAACTGCAGCTTCCTGTAAGCGAGCAGTTTCACCGGTCATCCACACACAGCTCTGATAAACTGCTTAACCCTAAACTCCTGAATCAGACTGGCTAAAATCAGAAGAACATCTGCCGATCGCCGATACAGTATTTTAGCTGATAATCGGCTGATACCGATACACTGCCGATCGATCGTTCCATCTCTAGTTATTTGGTTTATGTGTGTGTTTTAAGAATGAGGGCCCCTTGTTTATATTTTGCCTAGGGCCCAAAAATGGCTAGATCCGCCCCTGCACAGCTGTATTGCTTTTCAACATCTGTTCACTCATTGCTTAGGCCCAAATCTCACCTGTAAGGTCAGCCATGAGCTGCCGATTGTTTTCTTTTGCTTCATTTACAGTGAAAATGTGTAGATCATGTATTATGAGGGCAGATTGAGGAATGCCATTTGCAGATTTATGTGTAAATGGTAAACAAGAAACCAAGGTTTAGTTCCTTCTTGAGTTTAGATTTCAAGGTTCAGTATCTATAAAAACAAATAAAAATAAATTAATATTAAATCTGTACAAACAGTAAGTTAATCCATCTTCTTTTGTCCATTTGTTTTCCTCCTTTTTTAGCACTGTGTGGACATGTCAAATTCGATCTTTTCAAATCTAATTGGAGTCACTTTCTTATGTGGCCCTAAACCAGATTCAACAGATACAACCAGATACCAGAAAACACTGCACTGATTTTGGACTTGATATAACACAGTGGCTCAACACCAGCAGATGACATGGCTCTCCAAACCATCACTGATCATCAGAAAATTGTTCATTTTGTTTGGAAATCAAGGGACCAGAATCTGAAGAAAGAGTGAAGAGACACTCTAGTTGCGAGATATTTGCACACCTGTGTTTTATCAAATGTTTACTATGTTTGCTATTTCTGTTATTTGATCCCTTGCCTGCTTTTTTTACTATGATTTTGCCTTGTTTTTTGGTCTAAATAAATCTGCATTGCATTTGCATCCAAACTGCTTTGGTTGGTTCTTATACCCAGTGTCACATGCTTGTCCTGTCCCTTGTCAGCCTCCATGTTCTTCCCTTCCTTTGTTTGTATTCAAAGCCATGTGCTCAGAGCACAGCTAATGAAATTCAGTTCCATTCAGTTTACTCATAATGGTTCTGTTTCAATTCAAGTACTGTTATGCCCCTAGTTTGGGGCGATTTTGGTGCTGTGTCACATCAATCAAGTTTTCATATAAAAGGATGCATTCTGCATTGTCATTATCCAGTCCAATTAATTCATTTAAAGACTGGGGCATATAATGCACAATATTAAGTCACCATCACTGTGAAACGTAATTTTCCCACATCCTGTATTTGTTACACTAAATGGTTTTAGATCTGCAAAAACGTATAGAACATGAAACTACTTATATTGTATTTATTGAAATAAAAAAGTGTAAAAACACATACTGATGTCTACATATAATATTTTCTTGATTTTGATCATTATTTACTATACAAAATTTTTTTGTGAACATTATTCAAAGTAACTAAAATCGCAGTTTTTAATATGCATTTATTCAAAATAGATTTGAGTTTAATCATACAGATATGCCATAGATGAAATGGATAAATAACTTATACAATCAGTTCTGACCACATACTATTTATGTATTTATTTGTTTATCATTATTATCAATATAAATCAAATCTAAAGTATTGATTCTTAGTAATTTTGTCTGCTTTTCCGTTCATGCTCACTAGATGTCACTGAAGCAGTGGGATTATCACAGTTATTGCTGAATTTATATCTTGATTTAACAGTGGTACAATTGCTGTGTATATTCAGATTATTGGTTAAAAAAAGCATAAAACTTGCTTTAGAAACTCACTACAAAGTTCAGTAACTATTTTAGATCCTTCACAAAGGTTTGATTTAAGATTTTTCAGAGTAGTCAAATGTATGTGTATGTCTAGTTATCTAGTCCCACTTACTAAATTGGGTTATATCAGTGTATTGTCTGAGTAACGAAGAGGGTAGTTACGTTTTCCACAGAGGGTTAGTTCATTTTATTTCTTTCAATAAAGAAAATTTGTTTTTAAAAGTATTTCATGATAAATATCCATCAAATGTAATAAATACGGAACTAATGAAAGTACAATTTGTGGAAATATGTAAATAAATCTGGAATGCCCTTAAATGGGCCTTGTGTACCACAGAATCCCATCTGTGTTTTAATAACCAACTACTTGTTTTATTTCTGCATAAACCGTGATTTAACAAAGGTAAAAATATGTTTAATTAACATTAATAAACATTTCCTTCCATTTGTTTTGTTATTTGTGTATTAGTAATGTTTAGTGAGCTTGTTAAGGTCTGCAGTGTGAAGAAATACATGTACACATAAAATACACAAAATTTAATCAATTAATTTGGAATTTTTATTTCTTGTATACATAGAAAACAAATGGATATACATTTTTTCCATATTTATTTTGTGTTTTTTCTATATAGCAAAAAATGCAGTTGCACATTTATGACAAAGACAAAATGAACATAATACACAGGATAAACTGTTTACTTGATACCTCAACTTTTTTTTGTTTGTTTGATTGTTTAATTTATTTTAAATAAAGAAAGCCTATACAAAACAGTGGATGTTCACCAACATCATAATCATCATCATCATCATTATCTTTATCATAATCATCAATGGGACTACAAAAGATATCTTGCAGACTCTTCCTTCACAGAGGAGAGAAATATGACCAAGCATTGATTTAAACTGCAATAATTAAATTAAATTAGGGATGCACTGATGTGGGAATTCTGGGCTGATTCTGATAGGTATTACACATGTATATATCTGCCGATGTCAGTGTTGACATACACATTTATAACTGACGGAGAGACTAAACAGCCCAGGTATAACTTTAAAACTAATACAAATAAATAAAAATGAACTTACATGAATGTAATTTAAAGTATCAGTCAATACTGATATAATTCCTATATCATTGTGCATCCCTAGTTTAAATATCAGTCAGTCTAGTGGTAACTGAGGTAGTACACTGATTTATTCATTAATCATCAAACCCGCTTAATCCATTGCTGGTCTTGGTGAGCTGGAGAATATCCCGGTAGTCATGTGGAGAGAATGCAAGATACATCGCCAATCCATCGCAGGGCTATGCTGATTCAGAAACGGAAATGATATTTACAGCTTTTGATTGAAACCACAGTAGACCGTTAACCACAGTGCACTATTATACTGTGCAGGAAGGTTATACAGTTCATTTTGCACTTCAGAATATGTGTAAATTCCCCTGTGTGAATCTGTGAACAGGCCTCTTCAGATTTAATTTAGCTAAAGTATGCACATTACCAGCGCTTCCCATCCCTACCAGTTGATAATGAAAAAGTCGTTGTCAGTTAGCTGTCACTCAACTGCTCAAAAGTTCCAAAACGTTCATAACCTGCAGGTGGGTTTATAGGGCCTACATTGTTTCGTATTTGGATCAGTTTGGCCTGTACTTTGTGTTCAGCTCTGGTCTTGGCCAGTTCCCTAAGTTCCTTTCTCAGCTCGTTGTCAGCCTCTTCCAGTAGATATTCAGCATAGAGAACCTTAATATAGAACATGTGCATTTGTCGTTTTGAGCACCATAGGACAAACACCCATGCAAGCAACAGCCAACAAAGGAGAATCAATCCAGTGACCTTAAAAGAAATGTATGCAATGAGAAAGCATAATTAGTATCTTAAACATAAGCTTAATATTAAATCATATACATATTAGTTACATCCTGACATGAATAAAAAAAAAATAAGTAAGTTCAATACTTACGAGTGACAGACTTTGCCAGTGTCTTATATCTGCAAACTCGTCAGCTGTAGGTTCCTGTTTACACGCTGGCTGCTCACTTCTGACTGTGATGTTCAGCGATGTTGTTTGAAGACACACCAAGTAGTCTCCGTCTATCAGTACTATTACAATCCATATTAAACCCACAGTGACAGCTTTTAGAAAGCGCTTCAGAACTACAACAATGTAAGTGAACCATTGCTCATGTTCACAAATCCCCAAAAGTGTGTTGTCCATGACCATCATAAATCCCAAAAAAATGAAGAACGGCACATATATGTAAAGTGCGCAGAACCATGTATTTTCATTAGGGTCACACGGACAAACAAACCCCTCTTTCAGCAAATAACAGAAGGTAACAAACAAGAAGACAACAGCAAATGATGCTAGCGCATTTGCTATGGCTTTAGCATTGAAGTGTAGAGGCGCCATAGTTGCTGCTCAGACTGTGTCTTGCCACCTGCTATATGAAAGTGAGTTTGTTGTGAGTCAGTCGAGAGTATGAAAGCAAGATAGTAGAAGACGTCTGCTTATAAATAAAGGAGGAGGCGTCACAACTGTGTGGTTTTACCCCCAGAAGTGTGCTACATCCTGTTTTCAGTGTAGGTAGTTGATTGTTGCTTCTTGGTTATCTTGTTGTCTTTAGATTTCAGTGTCTTTTATGTTTTCTATGATATTCATTAAGTTTTATTTGCTCAACTTTTTATTTAATAATATAAATCCTTTTCTGCATTTCAGACTTGCAACACATTCCAAACAAAAGTTGGGACGGTATTTTTTATGCATTTAGCACTTTATAATGTTGCCATTTCATCTCACATCACACAAAATATGTTACACTGAGGATACCAAGCTATGATTTTTTTTTGTTTGTTTTATGTGTTATTTTGCCCCATTCATCCTGCAAACACATACGATGTGCAACACTATAATGTATTTTTCTTTATTTTATTATTATTATTTTGGGTTGAAAGTTCTCCACATATTTTGCACTTTTACAGCTCAGAACTGCAGCCATGCCTTTGTAGTGTGTGCTGCTGCATGTAAGGCATGACCTGAGGGCAGCATATATTGCTCATAAGATCATAATGTATTTTCAGATCTTAATGTATTTTCAGTGTTAATGCTGCATCACAGAACTGTACTGACACACCCCAATACCATGACTGACTCTGAATTCTTGACTTGTTGTTGATGCTGATGCTCCTTTTCATGTTTGGTTAGAAGCACATGGCATCCACTTCTTACAAAAAGATTTGGTATACAGATTTATCTGACTGCAATACGCATTTCCACTGTGTGACGGCCCATCTCAGACGCCTCAACTGCATTCTGGACATGGTTAATTTTTTTCACCTTATGACTAGCCCTACATTTCCTCCATCCCAACTGTTTGGGAATATGTTGCAGGTCTGAAACGCAAGAATTCATGTATATTAAGAAATTAAAGGTACTTGAGTAACACTGTACTGCTAGTTTTAGTGTTTTCCTGCTGTAACACACCCAGCCAGTGACGTGCAGACGCTATGGCCCAATGTGCTTGGGCAACTGCCCTTTTGCCGTCCTTGGCTGATATTGCCCTTCAGAGGAAGGGGAAAAAATAATATAGGCAAATATGATTTTATATTTCAACAAGATTTTCTTATAATTCGTAATTTTGATTGAAGTTTCGTAAAACAAAGTTTTCAGAGTCAATCATTCAGATTCAGACACCTCGAGAGAAAAAGGGAGGGGCGCAGGTGTAGCGGGGGTGCCCTTTCTTCAGGTTAGAGCAACTGCCCTTCAAGATTCCTGTGCACGTCCAGGAACCCAGCTTGCCTAAGTGAGTGCAGTAAGTTCAGTAGTTGGATCAGCTGGGCTGTGATATGCTGTAAAAATATGACCGGAGTTCACTACGTTACGCTAAAGTGAGTCCACTGTGCTGTGACGTCAGTTTAATGCCCTGTAGCATTAGTGTAAAGCTAGCATTATTTTAATTGCGACACTTAAATAATCTTCTTATCCAGAGGATCCAGTGATGTTCAGCTAAAATATTTACATAATAAAAAGGAGTATTACCCCATAGTTCAGAAACTTTTAAACCACATAAAAAAAGTTTAAAACAGATTAACATCACACTTTTAAAATGGCCTTGACCTAACTTGAGCTAAAATCTGTGTGTTCGGAGTTGGCCCCATGCTAGGAAACCAACAATTATCTTTTAAATCTACTTCTTCTGCCAAAATGCTGAGTCAAATATTTAACCCAAATTCTGTCCAAAGCTATAGCTACCAAAAGTGTCTGGTTAAGGTGTTACTTGCAAGGGAATATTTGACCAATAATGTATCATTTTGACCTTGTGTTCATTTCACACAATTCTCCCCAAATAATTTAACTTATGCAGCAAATCATTAAAAAAATGCATTTTGTAAGTGGGTCATTCTAGCCTTTACAAATATATTCCACATAAAAACATGTAAGGGTTAAATTTTATTTATATTTTAAAAGCAATCCCCACAGTGATGTGTGAAGGGTGAGTGCCAGTTTTTGTATTATAACTGCAATAATGTACACATGACTATGAAATATATGACGTGTGGTGATGTAAATAAATGAATACCAAAAATATATTATAGAAAAATACAGAATAAGAACAGTTACTGCCCCGAAGAGTCACCCCTGTTATCACATACCAATAGATCTCTTTTGAATTAAAAATACACTGATGGCATTACTTAAGTTCTGTTTACCAATTTTCTGAAGATCTATGAAGTAAAGAACATAATAAGTCCACTACTCTTTTCAGTTCTTGAAAATGTTCTCATTTAATTCAAATGAACTCATATGAAAAATAATAGAATACTAGATTATATGTAACAAAGTTCAGCTGATATATCATGATTAACAACTAAAGTGCTTTGAGGATCATTTTGTTGTTGAAAATAAAAAAAACCTCCAAGATGTTACAAACCCTGATGTTAACTTAATTAGGTACCCACAATAAGGACATTAATGTACAAAAAAGGTAGAAAATAATTGAGCTGTCATTTATGCGTATTCACACAGACAATTAGTTACGTACTGTAGTAAAATAGTGTACGTTTAAATTTAAAACATTTTGCTATTCCAAAAGTGGATGTTTCTACTAGAATGACGCAACTCAACTCATAAAAACAGTAAAAAAAAAAAAAAAAGTTTTGTTTACCAATTTTCTGAAGATCTATGAAGTAAAGAACATAGTAAGTCCACTATTTTTTTCAGTTCTTTAAAATTTTCTCATATATCATGATTAACATGTGCTTTGAGGGTCAGTTTGTTGTTGAAAAAATCACTGAAAGCCCAACACTGACATGACATTCGTTCCCACGATGATGTGCATGTAAACATCTAACCACAACTGTATGTAGAGTAGGTGCATGCATGTGCTCTCATGGTATTGTGAAAAAAAGACGCTCTGTTTTCTTTGACTTTTACCTGTGGTTGGTTTGCACTGTGCCTCATACCAAGGTTTTTTTTGCCAATGCTGAATGTTCTCAAGATGTGGTCGAGGGCATATACTTTCTCAGGCAGAGGCACCGGACCTGTTTACAAGAATTTAACTAATTTCTCAGAATGTGTTAGAAACCAGACTTCACATCTGTACAATCAGCACGTACAGTGTGCAACAACAAAAAATTAAACCTGAAAAAAGAATGATTTTACAAAAAACGTTTCCTTTTCATGCAGGTCTGTAAATGTACCTTAAGTTTCCAATTTGGAAAGGTATGTTGTGAATTAAAAAATATAACCTATATAAAAAGGGAAACCAATTGGTCATCATTCCTTATTAAGTGAAATGTCTTGTTTTCTCTTGTGTATTTTTAATTGCTCTTTAAGCAATCAAACATGTTTTATCTGATTACTCGATTAATCAAAACGATTTTTTCAGTAGAGTACTCGATTACTGAAATAATGGATAGCTACAGCCCTAGATCCAATAAAAAAACAATGTTGACAAAAAAAGGAATAACTGGAAAAAAAACCTATTTTATGAAAAAGAAAAATACAAAATGAGGAGGCTGCTCCAGTCCACTTTTAAGCAGCAAAAGCAGCAAAAGCCTTAGTCTATAATGATATACCTTCAGATTTTGTAAATAACTATTTGGTAATGTTAACATGTAAACTAACTGTGACTAACAGACACTCAGCTGAATGAAGCTGAAAATAGTAAGATATTTTGATTTTTTTCAGTACAGGGTTAAAAAAAGGGTTAGAATTCAGTAACTGTGAACCAACAAAGAGCAAATACCCTACACAAGCAAATGGGAAATTAGAGAAACATAATAAACTCACTTAAATTGACTAAAACTCACTCAGGAGTTAGGAATCGTGCACATCTTATCTTACCTGAATCTGGAGAAAATATATTTTAAGTTTTAACTAGTGTTAGGTGCCTGGTACTATTGGATCTTTACATTTTTTATGCATAGTACATGAATATGTGGGAGACTCCAACATTTTCCTGGAGAAGTGGGATGTCTGGAGTAGATTGGTTTAGGCCTAATTAGAGTCAGTGTATGCAGATAGGTTGCTATAGTACAGGGGTATTTAATTAGAATTCAGTTTGGTCCAGTAAGAGAAAATTTCATCAGTCTAAGGTCCGGACCGTCGCCAATGTTATGTGTTATAATTCAGTGTTTATTCTGTTTACTGAAGAAGCCTATAGTAGTTCTGTCAGTGTTTTATATCAACAACTGAAAGGCAAAACAAATTACACATACTAGTATATTTCAACAATATTTATTGTTAGAAATAGGCCTGTCACAATAATTACATTATCAACCTATCATAAAATAAATGGAAACACCATCAATAATTTAACATATCGAGTCTAATAATGGGAATCTGTATCTGTATCTGTAACTTTGTTTCAAAATGCTTTATTTATTGTATTTGAATTTATTTATATTACATTTAGACCTGCCTGTCATAATAATAATTTCATGAATGATAAATCGTACAATATATGGAGAAATGTTTGCTGAACTTGGCCAAAATATCAGCTTTTTTTTAAACAGTTTTAAAGTAGTTTTTAAAGTAGTTTTATTTTATTTAGTATTATTACTGTAGCAGACTTTATTATGTTGTGGGTAAAACTGATGTGGGGAGTTGCCAATGCTTTTTGTCCCCCGGGGGTTGCCTTAGTGTTGAGGTAGGGTTGTTTTGGGAGTAGAGAGAGCGCGCCTGCCAGCGAGGGTTTTTTTTTCTTGCTGAGGAGTTCTAAGCAGGTGGAATATTTTGCAGTAATGTCTCGGTTGTTTCTCTTTAATTCTTCCAAGTAACACCTCTCGGTTACATTACTGTTAATATGTTTTATAAAGGTAGTATTTTAATGTTTTTTTCTGGTGCGCACCATCTGTATTAGCTTTTCTCGCTTTATTCTCCCACTTCTCACCGCCTGCTTCGCCTGTGTGGCCTTGCGCGCTCGTATCTGCACAGATCTGATTTTACAACACACGTGATTGGTCTGTGAGTTTACTGCGCTGTAAAGCACGTAAACCATAAAGACAATAAACGTTCCGCCGCTTTAAATGAGCACTGTCAGAATTAAATCCTTCTCAGTAGTTGGACGTTGTCCAATCCGGACCCGGACCGCGGTCCGCCTATTAGTGACCCCTGCTATAGTAGAACAGATATATACTTCTAAACCTTTTACAGCTTATCTCAGGATCATCAAATCCATTTAACACAGTCAGTACTCACAGTTATAGTTCAAGTGTAAAGTTTATTAAAACAGCTTTCTGTAATACTCTACAGTACATTTAATAAACATAAATGTATTAATTCCAGTATACATCATTCTGTCAGAAAAACATACAAATACAGACATCATACCATTGCTGTCTTGCCAAAAACTTTACAGAAGCATAAAATAAATAGCAACTTTTTGTGGAATTCATATACAGTTCAGATGAAATTTATATTTTTTACATTCCTGTTGTTAATTTCCTCCTTATAATACAAATGAAAATAAACTGTCACATTTACATTATATATATATATATATATATATATATATATATATATATATATATATATATATATATATATATAAAGAAAATACAGCGTATACATGTGAAGCCTTTAAAGACATACAATAAAAATGTATTTATACTGTAGACCACAATATCTAATTGTATTTATTACCTACAAATTAAATATAAAAATGTTTGAAATTTAAAAAAGACCCAATATGTACATTACAATGACATCTGCTTTCTAGAATTTCAAGTTTCCTACTGTATAAAATTGAACAGATGGTTGTCAGGTTGTGTTCAGTTTGTGGTTGGTCAGGATTTGGAGGTTGTTGAGACTGTAGAGACTTAATCATCTTCTGTGAGTAGGGACTGTTCTTCAGGATTTGCAGTGGGAACTGCATGCTGTTCTGGTAGGCCAACAGATTCTTTAATTTTACACAGTTTTTTGTTTGCAGCAGCTGTTGCCTTACCTTTCACCAGTTCTTTCATTTTACTTTTTAGAAAGTGGTCGGTCTCCTCCAGTACATGTTCTTCATAGAGAACCTTATTTTGGCAACAACCTAAGGCAATTGTCCAACAGACTATCACTACCAACAGCAGTGCCAGTCCAGTGACCTGAAAGAGTTTGTGTGTAAATAAAAACATTCTTTAACAACATTAAGCTAATAGCTAGTTACTGAATGAATGAATGTATCCCTATCCCAACATTTTACTATGCAATTATTTTATTCTTTTAGCTAAAATATGTTGCTCATAAGAGACATTATTTACTAGAATACTTACACGTGAAATAAATGTTATCCGTAAGACAGCTTCAGTTTCCTCAGTGGTAGGATTCTTCTTGCAAACTGGTTGTTCTGTAGTGTGTGTTATGTTTCGTGAAGTTGTAATAAAGCACACTAGGAAGTCTCCATCTATAAATGCTGTTATGACCCATAGTAAGCCCACAGTGATGGCTCTAAAAATCCGTGCACTACAAGAACGACTGCAACAACTCTCCAAAAGAACTTTATCTACCATGATTAAAATTAGCATAAAACTTATGAAGGGTCCAAAAATATAAAAGCTGCAGAACACCCAATTGTCATTAGGCTCGCACGGACAAGTAAACTCCAGCTTAAAAATATACTGAAAGGAAACTAAAAAGATGACGACTACAAATGCTCCACCAGCTGATGTGACTATTTTGGTTAATCCTTCAGCGTGGAAGTCTGGGTGAGTCATTGCTGCTGCTCAGACTGTAGCTTCCTCCTGCTTTGTAAAGTCAGTGTTGCTCAGTATGAAGTAATGGCACCCGCAATGCCTGATTATAAATAAAAGCCAGAGAGGGAGGAGTCTTGAGGTTGGCCATTATTTACATTTACTATTCACTACCTGTTTTATCTTTTTAGTTTCTCATTAAATTATTCCAGGTGAGCACAGGCTGAACACAAACACAAACTATACACAAATTCTCAATGAGTCATTCTTACTGCCTGTGTACATTAGCACCTGTTTTACAGTAGTACAACTTAAAACCCAGTGTATTTTATAATGCATATTGTTAATTCATCACTCTAATTGTGTATAGTTCCTTTGGGCAAAATGTGTTATTTTTGGCCAATAAATCTAAAATAAATGTTCAAAAACCAAAAAAAAAATGAAACTAAAAAGGAGGTTGGTTGTGTTGTGTAGTAAGAAATGTGGAACCGAAAGTAATGAACTGGGGTGCGTTTCCCAAAACGTTCTTAACGCTAAGTACTTCGTAACTTCGTACTTACGAACAATCTTAAAATTACGAGCGTTTCCCGAAAGCCTTCGTAACTAACGTAGTACTTAAACTCGTTCGTAACTTTACGAGTGGTCTGACCCACTCGTAAATAACTAAGTTCTTCTTAACGTGGAATCCACGTGCAGTTCTGACTCAAAAACGAAAGAGGCCGCTTTTGATCCTTAAAAAAATGCATTTAAAGATGCATTCAGCATACGTATTTATAAAAAAATAAACAATAAAAAAAAGACTAAATTCCAGACTATTTAAATGAATTTATTAACCTGCGCATATTTATTCATAGTATTTGGGTTTATTATATGGTTGAAATAATCGTATTCACGTGAAGAAAAAGTTACAATTACCTACAAATATAATTTTTATTCACACATATCACACACATATGGATTAAATTAACGGTTTTCCCCAGTCTGACAGTCGTAGTAGTAAACAAATAAGTAAATATTTTTTTTTCTTAACGTATATAAGTAACCAATTGGAAGGCTGATAATGGTGCGCATTCGAGGAATATGGCGGCTGTCCAAAGAATACTGTTTTTAAATCAGAGACGCCGTTTGAGAAGACGCCGTAATCCACGAGGACAGTTAGTTCGTCCCAATGCTGTTCGCCGTTTAAATCTGGACCTACTAGATCTCCCTGATGATGTCCTGTGTGACAGATACCGGCTGCCTAGGGAAGAGATCATGGTTCTTCTCGGTCTAGTACAGGAGGAGCTGACAAGACGGACGAAGAGAAATTATGCACTTAGTCCCACCATTCAACTACTGACAACGCTTCGTTTTTATGCCACTGGTGGGTTTCTGCAGACTCTGGGTGATGCCTATGGCCTAAGCAAAGCTGCTGTATGTAAATGTGTGCATGCTGTCACTAAAGCGCTCCTGCGCCATGCACCAACATACATTACGTTTCCACGTACCAGGGATGCATTGCAAGGAACAAAAATAGGCTTTCATGCAATTGGAAGCATTCCTGGAATTGTTGGTGTGGTGGACGGTACACTTATCCCCATACACACTCCCAGCCTCTTGAGCCCCATCTACACCTGTCGTAAAGGCTACTCTGCATTAAATATCCAGGTCATATGTAACCACCAAGGCCTCTTTACTGACATTGTGGCCAAATGGCCCGGAAGTACTCATGACTCCTTCATTTGGGCAAATTCCGGAGTGTGTCAGATGGCAAGCCAGGGTGCATTTGCTGGTGGACATGTCCTGGGTGACAGTGGTTATCCACTCCGAAGCTTTATTCATACTCCTGTCCTGAATCCCCAGACAGAGGCTGAGGAGAGATACAACATGGCACACCGCAGAACACGCAGTGTTGTAGAGAGAGCTTTGGGCATTTTGAAAATGCGTTTTAGGTGCCTTCACAAGTCATCAGGAGGCCTCCGGTGTTCACCAGAACGCAGCTGTGCCATAATTGTTGTATGTGCTATGCTTCATAACATTGCGGTGCAGGCTGGTATACACCTTCCTGATGAAGAGAGTGAGGAAGATGAGGAGGATGATGAGGAGAGAGAGAAAGGAAACGTTCCTGAAGTATTACCAGGAATGAGGAGAGAAGGACTTTACCAGGCTGGCTGGCAAGCACGGATGCAAATCATTAGGGATGTGTTTACTTAACTTACTGGAAATAACATGTCTTTGGGATGCAAGACTTCTTTTTGTTTGTGTAATTTTTTATTTTAGTTTTCATTTCACACATTTTGCTTTTCAAAATATTCACATTTTATTTACAGTCCAACATATTACATACAAAATAAATAAATGAAACAGTCATTAAACTGAAAAAAAAACAAACGTGTCCTGGCATCTTTTTTTATATCTGCTGTGGGTTTTCAGTGGAACTGGGGTCTGGAAGAAAAGGTTCATCTTTAAGTTAATGAACACAAAACTGTAAAGTATTTTAAAGATATAGATAAATATATTGTTAGTATGATTACATTTTATATATGAGAGATCAGTAAATTATATGTACACTATTATTACTTGGCAGAAGTATCTTACCTTGTTCAGAGGGCAGTATGATGGGAACGGAGATAGCTGGCCTGGACAGCTGAAATTCAGCCACAGAAAGCTGTTTGGCCATTATTTCAAGTTTAGCTCTCTTCAGGTCCACCAGCTCTTGATGTTGCCTCTCCCTCTGTTGCAGCTTTTCCCTTTTTAACTGGAGCCGCTCCTTTTCAATGTTCAGTCGTTCTCTTTCTATTAAAATTAACTCCTCACTACAGGCACAGGTGTTTCGGGGGGTCTCTGTAGTAGGTGGAGCTCTAAGACTAGTCTGTGTAACGGAAGGGCCAGGAGATGATGCAGGACTGTCTGATGCTGATGAGGGATGTACAGGGGATGTAGGTTGAGGTGGGGTAGATGGGAACTCATTTGAACACACATCTACCCCACCAGAGATCCCTCTGGTTGCAGTTGGCCCTAGTATTGCAAGAGCTCTTTCCTCTTCAGGAGATAGGGCTGGTATAGATGACTGACCCCCACCAGTCTTAGCCCTCTCTTTCCGTATTTCTGCTCCTTTTTTTTTTGCTTGACTGGAAAAGTCATGCCATTTTTTTTTTATGTCCATCGCTGTCCGTTGGATTGTACTACATGCACTAATGTTTTTGCCAATATCCTCCCATTTTTGCCTTTTTTCTCTGTTTGTTGAACTTCCCCGAGCTTTAGAAAAGAGTATTTGCTGATTCTTTTCGATTTCCTCCAGCATGTGGCTTAGTTCGTCTTGTGAGAAATTACGTTTGCGTGGTCGGGTAGACATGCTTCCAGATTGAGGAATGATGTGTCAATTGTGTGCCTATTTATAGGCTTGACGTGTAATTGCAAGTGAAATTTTTTTATAAATGTTATTTACTTATAAGTAAATATATTTTATTTGGCTTTTTATATCATACAAAATTATACCTTTGTGGCTTAATAATGAAGAACTGTATATAAATCGGTGGTCTAGTTTTCATCTGGCTTTGCCTTAAACCTCACAGACACGGGGGCGGAGCCACCAAAGTGCTACTTAAAGGTCCTTCGTAAGTATGGAGACTTAAGAGTGGCTTCTGGAAACAGTCGGAAAAATGGCGTTCTTAAAGTTAAGTCGTTCTTAAAGTTGTTCTTAAATCCCTAAGAACAATCGCTATCGGGAAACGCACCCCTGGTTTGATCATATTTTAATGGGCAGATCAACAGACCAACAAATGATTCACAGCACAAATATTTTCACTGCTATGCTGCTTTCAGTTTTGAGGGAAAATATGCAGGACTTCTTATTTACTGCAGTCACAGTTTATACAATAATCCCAGTTAATACCAAAATCAATCTTTGTTACTGAGCATTTGAGAGCATATGAGGGTCTGCAGAACCCTAAAATAAAATACCGTACACTTCATTTCTTAACTGCATAAGGCTTCAGTCGTGCATAAGGCTTCAGCTTTATCTTACTTTAAAAAAAATTGCAAATAGAAAACCCTTCTAAACAAATGTAGTTTTGTAAAAAAAAAAAGTTTATTAGTTTTAGTCTAGTTTTAGTCTACAAAAACTAACAAAATGGTCTAGATTTAGTGAAATTATTTCTAAAATATTTAGTTTAATTGTCATGTATTTAATGCTGTTACTATTTTAGATATGTGTTTATCATTATTTATTGCTATTTTTTATTAAAACAGTAGTTTTAAGGTTTGTTACATTTACAGCAACTAAGCCAGATAGTGAGACAAATTAAGCCAGTACAGATTTACTATATTCTATTTATTTAAAGTAATATCAGTGTTTAGCTGGTGTGTAAAAGAGGGATGTACTTTGAAAGGGAAGAATCTCTGTGCTTGTAGGTACACAGTTTATACAGTCATCTGTATTTAGTCAAATATCCAGCACAACAAACCCTCTAGCTGTTAAAAACTTTAAAACCGACTGAACAACATTTCACTTCAGTTTATTTTTACTAGATCTTTTAATTTTCTGGTTAAAATAACACGTAATAAGCAGAGCTTTTCAGATGAAGCTGAACAGTTTAATCCTGAGGGATTATAAACTCTGTGGATTTAACTGAATTATTGGTGTATTTAGGACTTAATGCTGAATGATTTACATATTTAACCCTAATAGTATCATGAACTGGTAGGATTTTAGGGCTCCTGAATATTTTACTGCATGTTTTTTTGCCGTCCATTTTCCTTATTAAAACTTGTCACAATAGTAAACATGGTAAAAAGTTTATTCTTATTAAACTCTATTTCTTTATTCTGTAGCTCCATAAAGCTCCAAATGTAATCCAACTATATTTATATGAACAACATTTCCACATGTAATCATAGTTATTGTGATGTTTTGTGCAACAAAAAATGTTTTGTATTTTTGTATTTAAAGTAGTTGCATTCATTAGAAAAGGTGTCCAGTTTTTAGTTGGTCAGGATTTGGAGGTTGTTGCTGGTTGTGTTCAGTTTGTTGTTGGTCAGGATTTGGAGGTTGTTGCTGGTTGTGTTCAGTTTGTAGTTGGTCAGGATTTGGTGGTTGTTGCTGGTTGTGCTCAGGTTGTTGTTGGTCAGGATTTGGAGTTTGTTGCTGGTTGTGTTCAGGTTGTAGTTGGTCAGGATTTGGAGGTTGTTGCTGGTTGTGTTCAGGTTGTTGTTGGTCAGGATTTGGAGGTTGTTGCTGGTTGTGTTCAGTTTGTGGTTGGTCAGGATTTGGAGGTTGTTGCAGGTTGTGTTCAGGTTGTAGTTGGTCAGGATTTGGAGGTTGTTGCTGGTTGTGTTCAGGTTGTAGTTGGTCAGGATTTGGAGGTTGTTGCTGGTTGTGTTCAGGTTGTAGTTGGTCAGGATTTGGAGGTTGTTGCTGGATGTGTTCAGTTTGATCCTCATCATGATTTAAAAGTGGTTCCTTTTCAGAACATCTTGAATTTTCTTGTGACCTACCATGACTGCCAGCGTTTTCAGGATTTACAGTATGGGTTGAATTCTGGTGTGAAGCTCTAGAAATGGCAACGTTTTCAGGATTTGCAGTAAGGGTTGGATTCTGTTGTGAAATTCCTTACATGTCAGGCTGTTCAGGATCTGCAGGAAGGTTCAGTTTCCTCAGATTTTCTTCTGCATTAACATCTGCCATCTTTTTGGCCTTTTCTTTCATTTTCTTTTCTAGAAGTAGTTCATTCTGCTCCAGCAAATGTTCATCATACAGAGTCTTACTATAATATGTGTGTCCTTTGCCTTTTGCGCAACAAGAGAATATTGCCCATAAAATTGTTACCCCAGCCAGCACACCCAATCCGGATGCCTTTCAGAGTTTGTTTAAAATGAGAGAGCACATTTTTTTAACATTCTATTTAAATAAAACTAATTTTTTTTGCAATAAGAATTTTTCAATAAATTTAAACCAAATAAAATACTTACACGTGATATATTTTTTTGACGTGTGATGTCTGCAAATTCATCGCTGGTAGGTTTTTTCCTTGCAAACTGGTTGTTCAGTCCGGACTGTTATATTTTCTGAAGTTGTCATAAGGCATACTTTCAATTCTCCATCTAATAGTGCTGTTACAAACCATAGTACACCAACTGTCAAAGCTCTCACAAGTCTTTTTAAACAAATGAAGCGATAACCGTGTTGTAGAAAAGAAAATGAAAGGTGGGTCAACACCCACCTCTCGTCCGGGGTACAACTCCCCTGCGTGTTCGTTTGATAGAGAGAGTCAGACAGTGGAGTGAAGTTGAAAGCAAACCAAGCATTTATTACAAAGTGCTGAATATTCAGGAGAACCCACACATGAAAGACCGTCTAACAGCCGTCCCAGCATAAGTTCTGACCCCCCTCTGATCTGACTCCATGTTTTATACCCCAAATGACGTGAAACCTGCTGATGAGGCGTTACTAAAATCATCTCATGTTAGCATGCGTAATTTCACGTGTTAGTAATCCGTTTCACGTGTCTGACCGGACCACTAGTGTTTGGCCTTGACTGTGTTCTTCCAGAATTGACCATTGTGGCATTATCTGTGTGAGTGTGCGTCACCCCCCGCTTTGAGGCAGCTGCAGGTTTCAGGGAGGCACCCACACAGAGAAGGTCGCTTTGTCTAAGAGCCTCCTCTGTATCAATTTAGTTCATACAGTGTATCAGTCGAGTTCATACAGAGTGTACCAGTCAATGATTGATGGCCATTAATTAGGGTCATGCAGTGAACGAATGCTTCAAGAATAAATTTCATATGTTATATGTTAATGTGTTAATAACGCGTGGTTAGTCCGCCATATACTAAATCCTATGTGTTAGTAAATGCCTTATGTATCATGTGGGTTAATTTGTCATAATAGATGTGTTAGTCACATGCCTGATCAAACAATGTTTATCTATATGTGTAAATAATATGTATTGTGAGTATTGGTTAATCTTCTATATAAATGTGTATAAAATACACTGTGAGTAATACAAATGATCAAATACAATGTGAGTATTGGTTATATAGAATACAAGGTTTCACACAATGATTATGTAAATACAGATACTAAGATAAGTAATCATAATTGAAAGATATTTGTCAATACACTTAAGGTAAAATAAACAGTTACTCTTCAACCGGAAGAACAAATTTTGCAAAAGATTCTGTCTGCTCCAATTATAATCAAGGCAAAAAATAAAAACGGTAGAAAAATGTAAATTAGGCAAAACCACAGGTTTTCTTCAGGGTCGCACGGACAATCAAACTCCAGTGTTAAAATATACTGGAAAGCAACTAAAAAAATGATTACTACAATGATGACTACAAAAGCACCACCAGCTGATGAAAGTAGCTGTGTTAGTGCTTTAGCACTGAAGTCTGGATGGGTCATTGTCACTACGCAGGCTGTAATCCTTTGAGAAATTGTTGTTGAGAAGCAGAGTGAAGGAAAATCAGATAAGCACAACAGAAAAAACCTGCTAGAGGGGGAGGAGTCTGAGCATGTCATGCTGTTTTCACATTTATCTTTATTAAGTGGGGAAACTATTGTGTTTGTTTGGGAGAACAATTCCCTTACCCCTTAGGAAGTAATATAGCTTGTAAACAATTTTTTATAGCAGCTAAGGGTCTTTCAGTTTTTTTTTCCAGGATTTTTTTCCCATTCTTACTTGTAACTTGTTTATCGAGATTTTAAAGTTTAATTAACTAAAACTATATTAAACTCACATTATGTTATCCTTTAAAGTGCTAAACACTTTGAGAACATAATTTTGTTAATTAATTAATGTCTTATTATTAATTAAGTAATTTTTGGGGTGCTGAGTAGTCCTCCCACCCTGAGAGAGCACAGTTGGCCTTGCTCTGGGTGGGTAGATGATGCTCCTAGGTTGATGTCAATCAGCACAAGGCACCTGTGAGCTGATGTATTGGAACCGAGTCATTGCGCTTTCCTCCGAAAATAGTAATTATTTAATATCTTAGTTTTAAAGAAAGGAAAGCTTTAAAAAGTGTCTGTGGTTCATTAAAATTAATAATATAAATAGCAGACATAACTTCAGATGTTTGGCATTTATATAATGTGTCCTTTGGATTAAGGTGTGCTTATGTAGCACATCAGATATATATATCTATATATATAGAGAGAGAGAGAGAGAGAGAGAGAGAGAGAGAGTGAGTGAAGAGACACTCTAGTTGCGAGACATTTGCACACCTTTGTTTTACACTTGCTATTTCTGTTATTTGATCCCTTGCCTACCTTTTTGACTACAATTTTGCCTTGTGGACTAAATAAACATGCATTGCATTTGTATAAAAACTGCTTTGGTTGGTTCTTCTACCCAGTGTGCACAGCTAATAAAATTCAGTGCATATAATGTGTAACGCGGGGATGAAACGGGAGGCGGATTTAAATGCGGGTAAGAACAAGACTTTAATGAATAATAAACAAACAAATAAACAAACAGGGGAATAACGAATATTTATATATACATAAACAAACAGGGAAAACCAACACAGAGCTAAGCTAAACAGATAAGAACAAAACAAGGTTAGGGAATATATACAAAGGATAAATACGTAAATATATACAAAATAAACAAAGAAACAAACAGGAAAGAAACGTGACTAGAAATATACAAGGAATAAAGGGAACTAGAAATAAACAAGAAATAAATAGAGCGTAACGAAACCGTGAACAAACAATAGCAAACGGGCGAGACAAACGACAGAGGAAGGTGCAAGGTTATTATTGATGTCATAACCAGCGGAATTCTGAGAAATGGAGTCCGGTAGTGTGGAAGGAGAACAAGGCTGCGTGACATAATGCACAATATTAAGTCACCATCACTGTAAAACGTTATTTTCCCACATCCTGTATTTGTTACACTTAATGGTTTTAGATCTGCAAAAAAGTGTATAACATAAAACTAATTATTGTATTTATTGAAATAAACAAATTTAAAAACATACATACTGACCTTTACTTCTTAGTCTGTACATAATCTTTTTTGATTTTGATCCTTATTTACTATACTAAAAAATGTTGCGAACATTATACAAAATAACTAAAATGACAGTATTCAGTATGCATTTATTCTAAATATATTTAAGTTTAATAATACAGATATGGTATAGATAAAATAGATAAAAAGTACTGATTCTGCTTTTCCCTTCATGTTCACTAGATGTCACTGAAGCAGTGGGATTTTCACAGTAATTGACTTAATTGAGGTACAATTGCTGTTCATATTCAAGACTTTTGGTTTTAAAGCATAAAACTTGCTTTAGAAACTCACTACAAAGTTCAGTAACTATTTTAGATCCTTCAAAAAGGTTTGATTTAAGATTTTCCAGAGTAATCAAACGCATGTATATGTCTAGTTAACTGGTCCTACTAAATTGGGTTTTATCAGTGTATTGTCTGAATAATGAAGAGAGTAGTTACGTTTTCCACAGAGGGTCAGTTCATTTTATTTCTTTCACTAAAGAAAATTTGTTTTTTATCATTTCATGATAAATATCCAGGAATAAGGATAGGAACAGGAGGGGGATTCCATTTTCCATGTCATTGTCAAGATCATATATATATATATATATATATATATATATATATATATATATATATATATATATATATATATATATATATATATATATATATGTCAAATGTAATAAATACTAAACTAATGAAGGTACAATTTGTGGAAATATGTAAATAAATCTGGAATGCCCTTTAATGGGCCCTGTGTACCACAGAATCCCATCTGTGTTTTAATAAAAAACTCTTTGTTTTGTTCCTGCATAAACCGTGATTTAACAAAGATAAAAATATGTTTAACTAACATTTAATAAAGATTTCCTTCCATTTGTTTTGTTATTTGTGTATTAGTAATGTTTAGTGAGCTTGTTAAGGTCTGCAGTGTGAAAAAATACTTGTACACAAAAAAATACACAAAGTTTAATCAATTAATTTGGAATTTTTATTTGTTGTATACATAGAAAACAAATGGATATACATTTTTTCCATATTTATTTTGTGTTTTTTCTTCACAGAAACATTTAAACTATATAGCAAAAAAATGCAGTTGCACATTTATGACACAGACTATATTAACATAATACACAAGTAAAACTGTTTAATTGATACCCAAACAATTTTTTTTATTAATTCAGAGTCAGAGTAAGCCTATACAAAACAGTTGATCAAATTAACTTACATTAATGTATTTTAAAGTATCAGTCAATACTGATATAATTCCCATATCAATGTGCATCCCTAGTTTAAATATCAGTCAGTCTAATGGTAACTGAGGTAGTACACTGATTTATTCATTAATTGTCAAACCCACTTAATCCATTGCTGGTCTTGGTGAGCTGGAGAATATCCTGGTAGCCATGAGAGAATGCAAGGTACATTGCCAATCCATCGCAGGACTATGATGATTCAGAAATGATATTCACAGCTTTTGATTGAAACCACAGTAGACTGTTAACCACAGTGCACTATTATACTGTGCAGGAAGGTTATGCAGTTCATTCTGCACTTCAGGATATGTGTGAATTTCACTGTGTGAATCTGTGAACAGGCCTCTTCAGATTTAATGTAGCTAAAGTATGCACATTACCAGTATAAATCTTAAGATATAAAATAAAACATCAGTGAAACCAAATTAATGACCTATTGGCAGTAGCAGAGGCAATATATTGCTCCCAGTGCTTCTTATCCCTCCCAGTGGATTATGAAAAAGTCGTTCAGCTGTCAATCAACTGCTCAAAAGTTTAAAAACGTTCATAACCTGCAGGTGGGTTTATAGGGCCTACATTGTTTCGTATTTGGATCAGTTTGGCCTGTACTTTGTATTCAGCTCTGGTCTTGGCCAGTTCCCTAAGTTCCTTTCTCAGCTCGTTGTCAGCCTCTTCCAGTAGATATTCAGCATAGAGAACCTTAATATAGAACATGTGCATTTGTCGTTTTGAGCACCATACGACAAATACCCATGCAAGCAACAGCCAACAAAGGAGAATCAATCCAGTGACCTTAAAAGAAATGTATGCAATGAGAAAGCATAATTAGTATCTTAAACATAAACTTAATATTAAAACATATACATATTAGTTACATCCTGACATGAATAAAAAAAAAAATAAGTAAGTTCAATACTTACGAGTGACAGACTTTGCCAGTGTCTTATATCTGCAAACTCGTCAGCTGTAGGTTCCTGTTTACACGCTGGCTGCTCACTTCTGACTGTGATGTTCAGCGATGTTGTTTGAAGACACACCAAGTAGTCTCCGTCTATCAGTACTATTACAATCCATATTAAACCCACAGTGACAGCTTTTAGAAAGCGCTTCAGAACTACAACAATGTAAGTGAACCATTGCTCATGTTCACAAATCCCCAAAAGTGTGTTGTCCATGACCATCATAAATCCCAAAAAAATGAAGAACGGCACATATATGTAAAGTGCGCAGAACCATGTATTTTCATTAGGGTCACACGGACAAACAAACCCCTCTTTTAGCAAATAACAGAAGGTAACAAACAAGAAGACAACAGCAAATGATGCTAGCGCATTTGCTATGGCTTTAGCATTGAAGTGTAGAGGCGCCATAGTTGCTGCTCAGACTGTGTCTTGCCACCTGCTATATGAAAGTGAGTTTGTTGCGAGTCAGTCGAGAGTATGAAAGCAAGATAGTAGAAGACGTCTGCTTATAAATAAAGGAGGAGGAGTCACAACTGTGTGGTTTTACCTTCAGAAGTGTGCTACATCCTGTTTTCAGTGTAGGTAGTTGATTGTTGCCTTATAACCATATCTTGTTGTCTTTAGCTTTCAGTGTCTTTTAGTTGTTGTTTTTTTTGACATTCATTTGATTGCAGACAGTATGAACCCAAGAAATTTCATGTTGTATCTGCTCAACTTTATTTTATTCATTAATATAAATCCTTTTCTGCATTTCAGACTTGCAACACATTCCAAACAAAAGTTGGGACGGTATTTTTTATGCATTTAGCACTTTACAATGTTGCCATTTCGTCTCACAACACACAAAATACGTTAAACTGAGGATACCAAGCGATGAAATGTTTTGTGTGTTATTTTGCCCCATTCATCCTGCAAACACATACGATGTGCAACAGTATGATGTTTTTTTTTATTATTATTATTATTATTATTATTATTATTTTGGTATATTTTGTACTGTTACAGGTCAGAACTGCAGCCATGCCTTTGTAGTGTGTGATGCTGCATGTAAGGCATGACCTGAGGGCAGCATATATTGCTCTAAGATCATAATGTATTTTCAGATCTTAATGTATTTTCAGTGTTAATGCTGCATCGCAGGACTGTACTGACACACCCCAATACCATGACTGACTCTGAATTCTTGACTTGTTGTTGATGCTGATGCTCCTTTTCATGTTTGGTTAGAAGCACATGGCATCCACTTCTTCCAAAAAGATCTGGTATACAGATTTATCTGACTGCAATACACATTTCCACTGTGTGACGGCCCATCTCAGACGCCTCAACTGCATTCTGGACATAGTTAACCTAAGGTTCTGTTTTTTACACCTCATTAATTATTTTTTTACCTTATGACTAGCCCTACATTTCCTCCATCCCAACTGTTTGGGAATATGTTGCAGGTCTGAAACGCAAGAATTCATGTATATTAAGAAATTAAAGGTACTTGAGTAACACTGTACTGCTAGTTTTAGTGTTTTCCTGCTGTAACACACCCAGCCAGTGACGTGCAGACGCTACGGCCCAATGTGCTTGGGCAACTGCCCTTTTGCCGTCCTTGGCTGATATTGCCCTTCAGAGGAAGGGGAAAAAATAATATAGGCAAATATGATTTTATATTTCAACAAGATTTTCTTATAATTCGTAATTTTGATTGAAGTTTCGTAAAACAAAGTTTTCAGAGTCAATCATTCAGATTCAGACACCTCGAGAGAAAAAGGGAGGGGCGCAGGTGTAGCGGGGGTGCCCTTTCTTCAGGTTAGAGCAACTGCCTTTCAAGATTCCTGTGCACGTCCCGGAACCCAGCTTGCCCAAGTGAGGGCAGTTAGTTCAGTAGTTGGATCAGTTGGGCTGTAATATGCTGTACAAATATGACGGAGTTCACCAGTGTTACGCTAAAGTGAGTCCACTGTGCTGTGAAGTCAGTTCAATGCCCTGTAACGTCACTTTAAAGCCAGCATTATTCTAATTGGGACACTTAAATAAGCGTGTAATCCAGAGGATCCAGTGATGTTCAGGTAAAAAATGTACATAATAAAAAGGAGTATTACCCCATAATTCAGAAACTTTTCAACCACATAAAAGAATGATTAAAACAGACTAACATCACACTTTTAAAATGGCCTTGACCTAACCTGAGCTAAAATCTGTGTGTTGGGAGTTGGCTCCATGCTAGGAAACCAACAATTATCTTTTAAATCTACTAATTCTGCCAAAATGCTGAGTCAAATATTTAACCCAAATTCTGTCCAAAGCTTTAGCTACCAAAAGTGTCTGGTTAAGGTGCTACTTGCTAGGGAATATTTGACCAATAATGTATACTTTTGACCTTGTGTTCATTTCACACAATTCTCCCCAAATAATTCAAACTTATGCAGCAAATCATTAAAAAAATGCATTTTGTAAGTGGGTCATTCTAGCCTTTACAAATATATTCCACATAAAAACATATATACTTATATATAACACAGTTCAGCTGATATATCATGATTAACAACTGTGCTTTGTGCTTTGAGGGTCAGTTAGTTGTTGAAAGTAAAACAAAATCTCTCAGATGTTACAAACCCTGATGTTTACTTTATTAGGTACCCACAATAAGTACATTAATGTATGCGTATTCACACAGACAAACAGTTATGTACTGTAGTAACATAGTCCAGGTTTAAATTTAAAACATTTTGCTTTTCCAAAAGTGGATGTTTTTACTAAAATGACCCAACTTAACTCATAAAAACAGTAAAAAAAAAAATCACGGAAAGCCCAACACTGACAAAACATTCGTTCCCACGATGATGTGCATGTAAACATCTAACCACAACTGTATGTAGAGTAGGTGCATGCATGTGTTCTCATGGTATTGTGAAAAAAAGACGCTCTGTCTTTCTTTGACTTTTACCTGTGGTTGGTTTGCACTGTGCCTCATACCAAGGTTTTTTTTGCTAATGCTGAATGTTCTCAAGATGTGGTCGAGGGCATATACTTTCTCAGGCAGAGGCACCGGACCTGTTTACAAGAATTTAACTAATTTCTCAGAATGTGGCACAAACCAGACTTCACATCTGAACAATCAGCACGTACAGTGTGCAACAACAAAAAATGAAACCTGAAAAAAGAATGATTTTACAAAAAACTTTTCCTTTTCATGCAGGTCTGTAAATGTGCATTAGAAATATTAAATATTTGAAATGGGTTTTGGCATCTTAAATATCACTGAGCAACTGCAAACATTATGAACACTAAGATGTCATTGAAAAGGTTGGATTCATGTATACTTCAATTAATTTCCAATTAATTGCAGTTGTGTATATGAATATTATTATAGTTTTTTTATGGATTAGCAGAAATTAGATTGCATAATCGGATTCACTTTGTAGGAGTAGATATTTTTTTTTTAGATATTTATCTATTTCAACAGGAATAAAATCAGGTGCGCTATGCCTTCCCTCTCTCTCTCAGTTCACTGTTATGTCATAGTAGCTGCAGTATGTCATTTGGGATCACATAGTGCTCCTACTACCTACCTACAGAGCACATAGTCTATAATAGTCTATGCATCTCCGATGACTAAAGCCAAATGAAAATGACATTAACATTTAACCAAATCTAACATTCACTGTAATTCCCCCAGTTTCATAGTTATTACACTAAAGAATATAATTAGGGGTAGGGGTTACTAGAGGGTCACCGTAATTACTTTTTTTTTACTATGATGATTTGATATTTGATGACTTTTAATAAGAAAAATACTTAACTGTATGTGAATTACGTGAAAATGTAATGTTTCTCCCAGTGCTTAAAATTTTTATTTTTGGATCAAATAGTTAAATAACGGTGTTAAGCAAGAAGCCAGTGATATGAATTTTGGATTTGTATGTTGTAATGAGGCCACTGTCATCACTGTGTGCATCAGAAGGAGTTGTATTTGTTTTAAATGAATATGCTTACAATATGTTTCTTTAGTGCTGTTGATTTATTAAAGAAATGTCTTTTACAGACATCCCAAGTTGCAAAAGTTGTTTTCAGGGAGGTTGACCACCCAAAAAAAAACTTGCACACACACCAAAGGATAACGAAACTTTACTTTTATATTTATTAATTTGACTTTTTTTTAAATTAAATTTAGAGTATTCAGAGGTGAAATGAGTTTTATCTTTTTTCTTTTTGGAAGGCCCTGCCTCTCCTTTTTTTTCTTTTTTTTTTTGGAAAAAAAAGCCTTTATTTGACAAAAATTGACAGGTACAATATCACAAAAAAATGCACAACATCAAAATCCTTTCATATCATATTACAATAATTATTAATATTGCCTCCGCCATGATCTGCTTTCTCTCACTCACTGAACAAATCCCGTCGGGGGAGGGGGGGGGGGGGGGGGGACAGTGCCCGCCCACACTAAAAACTGATTGGCTGTCTCACAGACTCTTTGCAGAGAACAGGCCAATCAGAACCCTCTCTGTTTTCTCTCTCTCCTTCCCACACGTGAATAGAGAAAAAAAGTCTGTGGCCTGTGTGTGCAGTTTGGGGCACTCGTTCTGAATTCCGGGAGATTATATGTGACTCGCGGGCATCAGGGAGCCGCTACCGACATGCGGGAGACTCCCGCAGCTTCAGGGAGACTTGGTTTGTCTGCTTTTAATACAAACATATATTTGTTAAATAAAAAAATACTTCTTCTAATTAGGCTTAAAGTAAATGTTATATGGTGTTAGATATTTTAAAGGAATACACATCTAACAGTATAAACAATTTACAAAAGTGAATATACAACATTTAAGAGCGTATAAATTGTATTAAGAATAATGATGTAAAACTCGAAATAGCATTAGACCCAATTAGGGGTGAAACAATTACTCGAGTAAATCGAGTTACTAGAGTAAAAAAAGTGATTAAGTCATTTTCTGTGCCTCGAGGGATCATTTATTTCATTTAAAAACTCAAGAGCACAATATTTTGAGCTGACTACTTTTAATGTGACACTATGCATTTAGCATTACGTCGCCCATGCAGGAGGCGGCAGAGGAGGGCTGCGTCCAGAAACTATTGCTACTCCTCCTCTCCTACTCCTTCTTTTCATACTTTTCATACTAGGAGGTGGAGGAATGGAGGGAAGGAGTTGTAACTGGAGAAATGGGACAGCTGATCCCTTGTAGATAGGATGTTGACTATGGATCACCTGAGCAAATCACAATGCTCACTTTCAGCACATGCCGGATACTGTGCAGCCAATCACAACTTCTGGATAGCTCCGCATACAAAAATAAAAACGAGAAATCAATAAACACAATTACAGATTCTAGAGATCATAACTTTGACAAGAATATTAAGCTTCAATATGCAGCCTGATTTGCTATTGATGAAGGTTGCATATGTAAATATTAAATTATTTTAATAGTGAAATATAATTTCATTGAATGTAATAAAACAAAAACAAATATTAATAAATAATAAAAATAATTATTAAGTATTATATTTTGCATATATGTTGAAGTGATGTATACATGTACAACAACATGTTACATATAGGATCATTAATATAGTTTTACTAAACATACAGCTTATCTAAACTATAAATTATATTACTGTTTTACTGGCTGTTTAGATAGATAAGGAACCTAGTTAATTAATATGCTTATGACGTACATTTGGGCGTTGCCTTCTCCTTTCCCGCGTGCTTTGTGGGCATGAATGCAGTGATGTCATTCAAAAATCCCTAAACGTCTTCCGGAGTAGGATGCTCTGATGTACCCTCTGTTGGAAGCCTATTGGAGGAGGATTTTAAGCGGCTTCTTTCGTCTCCTACGGTATTCGGACAGGCGGCAAGATGGTGACACAAAATCAGTTTCAGGGTCACGGAGGAGAGGAGGAGGATCGGTAGGAAAAAGGAGGCACTTTGGGGGTTTCTGGACGCAGCCGAGGTTTTTAGTTGAGAAGCAGGAATATGGAAGCGGCGAGGGAAAAAGGGCAATAGTATGGGAGCATTTTAGGCTCGACAGCAATAACAACTCAGTGACATATATTCAGTGCAGCATGGTTCTCGCCTCCAACAACAGCACATATTTAATGCTGCCCCATCTTGGCCCAAGACATTTGAGGGCTGTTCCACGGAGCGAGCTAACTCAGTAAGCCAGGCTTTTTAAGAAGAGCCTGGCTCATTTTGCTCTAATTTCAGTTCCACAAAAGAGGCTAGACTTAAGCTTCGTCCAGTTACTACAGCAACATATACATTTTTACAAACCGCTTAGCTTAGCTTAGCGGCAGCGCTTCTATTGGATGAGCCGTGAGACGCCATAGCCTTGCGGGTGGGAAACATAATCCAGGAACAAGGTTCCGCCACGGTTTTATCCAATAAATTGCAGTGGATGCAGCAGATCATATAATATTTGTATACATTTAATTGAAAATTGTACTGTATTGGAAATGTGTCTGAACATTGCAACTTATTGTAGTGTAAAATGAAACACAGTATTTAATCGTAGTTATTTTCAACAAAAATATATTTGTATAAACTCTATATCACAAAAACACATTTATTAGTATTAATGATGCCCAAGTGCTTTAGATAAAGTTACTTTTAAGTATATTTGTAAGCCCATAATTCTTGTTCAAATTCATTCAAGTGTTTATACAAATGATATCAGTTCACATATGTGATTATATTTGTTCAATATAAATAATATAAATGTTTGTTTAACTTAATGATGCAAAAAGTGAATGAATATAGACAACTACCATATCAATATTTGCATACATATGATATAAATTAGCAAAAAAATGTAGGCTATAAAAAGAGCAGCCAACATTAAAGGCTGTAGGTTGTAGTGATTGACAATGGCATGCCCATTTGAAGACAATCCAGTAGATTAGATTTTGGAATGCCAATGAATGGATAAAATAATATGCTTACACATTTAATTGGTCTCCAATTTCCTGCCAGGCAGCTTCTCTGGCTTTATTAATACAAGAAGTGTTCACTTTCCTTGTTATTATGTTTTTATATTCATCAAACAGAGGTATAAGTAACTCCTGTTCAGCAGGAGAGAAAAAAAAGCAGCACGTTCCTTCACCTCTTTCAACATTTTTTTCTCGGCTTTTCAGGGCTCGATTACTGAGGCTGTTTAAATACCGTGTGCATGTGCATAAGCCTTGATTACAAAAGCCTGGCTTAAATTAGTGGGAACCAGAGACTGTAAAAAAAGATGGACATCGTGTCTCCGTTCCCATTCATTCAGTGAAAATGAAGCCAAAATCTTGCGATCCTGAAACCCGAGTCTGCGCAGTAGAGACCAGAGGAGGGAGAAAGACTGTGGAGAGACACCCTACTCATTTAAGTAACCCCGCCCCTGAGGGCTGCCTCGCGGTCACAGGCTGCAGAGCGAAGCGGAGCGGAGCTGACGGTCTGTTATTGGTCCCGCCCATAAGCAGCCCTTTTACAATAACCACACCTTTTTTGAATAGAGCTGAAAAACATTTTAAAAAACGAATTCAGTGGGGATATAAAAAATTTACAATATAAGCAGAGGTTACACTAGCTGTTGCATTTAAATAAAGGAGGTAGAATTACAGTATATTGGAAAAAAACGTGATTGAAAGTTGTCTGTTTTGCCATTGAAACCTATGGGGATGGGTGGGGTTAAACAGCTTTCTGAAACTGAACAGCAGGGGGCGTCCGACCTGTGGTGGCTTCACTTTTGAGAGACAATGCTCTGTCCAGCTACAGTTGTGGTCAAAAGTTTACATACACTTGTAAAAAAACATAATGTTATGGCTGTCTTGAGTTTTCAATAAGTTCTACAACTCTTATTTTTCTGTGATAGAGTGATCGGAACACATACATGTTTGTCACAAAAAACAGTCATAAAATTTGGTTCTTTCATAAATTTATTATGGGTCTGCTGAAAATGTCACCAAATCTGCTGGGTCAAAAATATACATACAGCAACATTAGTATTTGGTTACATGTCCCTTGGCCATTTTCACGGCAACTAGGCGCTTTTGGTAGCCATCCACAAGCTCCTGGCAAGCTTCAGGTCGAATGTTTGACCACTCTTCTTGACAGAATTGGTGCAGTTCAGCTAAATGTGATGGTTTTCTTGCATGAACCCGTTTCTTTAGCACTGTCCACATGTTCTCAATGGGGTTTAAGTCAGGACTTTGGGAAGGCCATTCTAAAACCTTAATTCTAGCCTGGTTTAGCCATTCCTTTACCACTTTTGATGTGTGTTTTGGGTCATTGTCTTGTTGGAACACCCAACTGCGCCCAAGACCCAACCTTCGGGCTGATGGTTTTAAGTTTTCCTGCAGAATTTGGAGGTAATCCTCCTTCTTCATTATCCCATTTACTTTCTGCAAAGAACCAGTTCCACTGGCAGCAAAACATCCCCAGAGCATAATACTACCACCACCATGCTTGACAGTAGGCATGGTGTTCCTGGGATTAAAGGCCTCACCTTTTCTCCTCCAAACATATTGCTGGGTGTTGTGGCCAAACAGCTCAATTTTTGTTTCGTCTGACCAGAGAACTTTCCTCCAGAAGGTTTTATCTTTGTCCATGTGATCAGCAGCAAACTTCAGCCGAGTCTTAAGGTGCCTTTTCTGGAGCAAGGGCTTCTTTCTTGCACGGCAGCCTCTCAGTCCATGGCGATGTAAAACACGCTTGACTGTGGAGACTGACACCTGTGTTCCATCAGCTTTCAAATCCTTGCAGACCTGCTTCTTGGTGATTCTTGGTTGACTCTTGACCATCCTGATCTCCTCTCGGCAGCATGTGATAGCTTGCGTTTTCTTCCTGATCGTGGCAGTGACACAACTGTTCCATGCACTTTATACTTGCGTATAATTGTCTGCACAGTTGCTCTTGGGACCTGTAGCTGCTTTGAAATGGCTCCAAGTGACTTCCCTGACTTGTTCAAGTCAATAATTCGCTTTTTCAGATCCACACTGAGTTCCTTTGACTTTCCCATTGTAGCTTTTGTAGCTGAGTCTAATCACTGGGTCAAATGAGCCCTATTTAAATGGGCTCATGAGAAGTCAACAGCTGTAGTCAATCAGAATCACTTACAAGAAGTGAAGAGGCCATGACATGAAGCTAATTTGATTGACACAACTCGCTACATCACCAAAATTGACAAATTTTGTTGCTGTATGTATATTTTTGACCCAGCAGATTTGGTGACATTTTCAGCAGACCCATAATAAATTTATGAAAGAACCAAATTTTATGACTGTTTTTTGTGACAAACATGTATGTGTTCCGATCACTCTATCACAGAAAAATAAGAGTTGTAGAACTTATTGAAAACTCAAGACAGCCATAACATTATGTTTTTTTACAAGTGTATGTAAACTTTTGACCACAACTGTATATACAGTCTATGGTGGGAACAGGTTGAGTCTGGATTTCGTTAGTGGAACGGAATTAGCTGGAAGCCCCCCCGGAATGGAGCGGTGGAGCCGAGACTAATATTAATATTAATAGATTAATATGCCTTAATAACATAACGACAGCCCTGTAAAGTGCTGATTATTAGGAACACTGTCTAATATGTGTGGTTAGTTGTTTAGAGCGAAGACAATTCTCAAATTAATACAGGCGTTATGTAACCAGTAAAAACAGCGCTGTGCAGTTCAGAATATAAACATTAAAGTCTGCTGACACGAAGTTAATTTGGCTTGAAACTAAGAGTACTTACTCTCTTTGTGTGGGGTACCAGGGAAATGTGTGTCTCTTGGTTGATGGATAAAATATTAATTTACTACTGTTATAGGGTTCATAAATACACGGCCATAAACATTTGTCTTAATGACGTCAATTATTTAGACCTCTGAGTAGTGCAACATTTTTTATACTTTTGTTGTCACAATTATTTTTACAGATCTTGATATATTTGGAGAACATCCCCTGCCCAGCAAGGAGAATCCACTGACTTGGTGGGAAAAGAATGCAGCGTTTTTTAGTTAAGATGCACAACATAAAGCCAATGTTTATGCCTAGTTTATTTATTAATGCCCTATAGTTTTAATACTTAATTTTGAATTAAGCTTGAATCCTTGTTGAAAATAATTTAACTTAATTAATTAAATCATTAATGATTCCATTATTACTTGTGGTATTTATTTCTATTTTGTGTTTTATTTATTTCTATTTGTGTTTCCAATTTGGAAATGTGTGTTGTAAAGTTAAAAATATAATATATCTAAACAAGGAAACCAATTGGTCATTCATTATTAAGTGAAATGTCTTGTTTTCTCTTGTGTATTTTTAACTGCTCTTTGAACAAACAAATATGCTTTATCCGATTACTTGATTAATCTAAAAATTTACTAAAATAATAGATAGCTACAGCCCTAGATCCAATAAAAAAAACAGTATTGACAAAAAAATGTAATAACTGGAAAAAAACCCTATTTTATGAAAAAGAAAAATACAAAATGAGAAGGCTGCTCCAGTCCACTTTTAAGCAGCAAAAGCAGCAAAAGCCTTAGTACAGTACCTTCAGATTTTGTAAATAACTATTTGGTAATGTTAACATGTAAACTAACTGTGACTAACAGTCTATTCAGCTGTATGAGCTAAAGTAATATTAATATATTTTGATGTTTTCAGTGAAGGTTTAAAAAAAGGGTTACAATTCAGTAACTGTGAACCAACAAAAAGCAAATACCCTACACAAGCAAATAACTCACTTAAATTGACTAAAACTTATCTGAATCTGGCAAAAATATATTTTAAGTTATACAACTAGTGTTAGGTGCCTGGTACTATTGGATTTTAGATTTTTTATGCATAGTACATGAATATGTGGGAGACTGTGACATTTTCCTGGAGAAGTTGGATGTCTGGAGTAGATTGGTGTAGGCCCAATTAGAGTCAGTGTATGCAGATAGATTGCTATAGTAGAACAGATAAATAATTCTAACCTTTTTACAGCGTATCTCAGGATCATCAAATCCATTTAACACAGTCAGTACTCACAGTTATAGTTCAAGTGTAAAGTTTATTAAAACAGCTTTCTGTAATACTCTACAGTACATTTAATAAACATATATTTATGAATTCCAGTATACATCATTCTGTCAGAAAAACATAAAAATACAGACATCATACCATTGCTGTCTTGCCAAAAACTTTACAGGAGTAAAAACATAAATTGCAACTTTTTGTGGAATTCATAGAAAGTTCAAATAAAATTTTATTTTTTAAGATTCCTGTTGTTAATTTCCTCCTTATAATACAAATAAAAAGAAACTGTCACATTTACATTATATTAAAAAGAAAAGAAAATACAGCGTATAAACGTGAAGCCTTTAAAGACATACAATAAAAATGTATTCCTACTGTAGACCACAATATCTAATTGTATTTATTACCTACTTAATGCACAAACTAAATATATATTTGTGTTTGAAATTTAAAAAAGAGCCAATATATACATTACAATGACATCTTTCTAAAATTTCATGTTTCCTACTGTATAAAATTGAACAGATAATCACTTATTTTAGCACAGTTACACAATAAGTGCTGGTTGTGTTCAGTTTGTTGTTGGTCAGGATTTGGAGGTTGTTGCTGGTTTAGTTTCAGTTTGTAGTTGGTCAGGATTTGGAGGTTGTTGCTGGTTGTGTTCAGTCTGTAGTTGGTCAGGATTTGGAGGTTGTTGCTGGTTGTGTTCAGTTTGTAGTTGGTCAGCATTTGGAGGTTGTTGCTGCTTGTGTTCAGTTTGTTGTTGGTCAGGATTTGGAGGTTGTTGCTGGTTGTGTTCAGTTTGTAGTTGGTCAGGATTTGGAGGTTGTTGCTGGTTGTGTTCAGTTTGTTGTTGGTCAGCATTTGGAGGTTGTTGCTGGTTGTGTTCAGTCTGTAGTTGGTCAGGATTTGGAGGTTGCTGGTTGTGTTCAGTTTGTTGTTGGTCAGGATTTGGAGGTTGTTGCTGGTTTAGTTTCAGTTTGTTGTTGGTCAGGATTTGGAGGTTGTTGCTGGTTTAGTTTCAGTTTGTAGTTGGTCAGGATTTGGAGGTTGTTGTTGGTTGTGTTCAGTTTGTAGTTGGTCAGGATTTGGAGGTTGTTGCTGGTTGTGTTCAGTTTGTTGTTGGTCAGGATTTGGAGGTTGTTGCTGGTTTAGTTTCAGTTTGTAGTTGGTCAGGATTTTGAGGTTGTTGCTGGTTTAGTTTCAGTTTGTAGTTGGTCAGGATTTGGAGGTTGTTGCTGGTTGTGTTCAGTTTGTAGTTGGTCAGGATTTGGAGGTTGTTGCTGGTTGTGTTCAGTTTGTAGTTGGTCAGCATTTGGAGGTTGTTGCTGGTTGTGTTCAGTTTGTTGTTGGTCAGGATTTGGAGGTTGTTGCTGGTTGTGTTCAGTTTGTAGTTGGTCAGCATTTGGAGGTTGTTGCTGGTTGTGTTCAGTTTGTAGTTGGTCAGGATTTGGAGGTTGTTGCTGGTTGTGTTCAGTTTGTTGTTGGTCAGCATTTGGAGGTTGTTGCTGGTTGTGTTCAGTCTGTAGTTGGTCAGGATTTGGAGGTTGTTGCTGGTTGTGGTCAGTTTGTAGTTGGTCAGGATTTGGAGGTTGTTGCTGGTTTAGTTTCAGTTTGTAGTTGGTCAGGATTTGGAGGTTGTTGTTGGTTGTGTTCAGTTTGTAGTTGGTCAGGATTTGGAGGTTGTTGCTGGTTGTGTTCAGTTTGTTGTTGGTCAGGATTTGGAGGTTGTTGCTGGTTTAGTTTCAGTTTGTAGTTGGTCAGGATTTGGAGGTTGTTGCTGGTTGTGTTCAGTTTGTAGTTGGTCAGGATTTGGAGGTTGTTGCTGGTTTAGTTTCAGTTTGTTGTTGGTCAGGATTTGGAGGTTGTTGCTGGTTGTGTTCAGTTTGTAGTTGGTCAGGATTTGGAGGTTGTTGCTGGTTGTGTTCAGTTTGTAGTTGGTCAGGATTTGGAGGTTGTTGCTGGTTGTGTTCAGTCTGTAGTTGGTCAGCATTTGGAGGTTGTTGCTGGTTGTGTTCAGTCTGTAGTTGGTCAGGATTTGGAGGTTGCTGGTTGTGTTCAGTTTGTTGTTGGTCAGGATTTGGAGGTTGTTGCTGGTTTAGTTTCAGTTTGTTGTTGGTCAGGATTTGGAGGTTGTTGCTGGTTGTGTTCAGTTTGTAGTTGGTCAGGATTTGGTGGTTGTTGCTGGTTGTGGTCAGTTTGTAGTTGATCAGGATTTGGAGGTTGTTGCTGGTTGTGTTCAGTTTGTAGTTGATCAGGATTTGGAGGTTGCTGGTTGTGTTCAGTTTGTTGTTGGTCAGGAGTTGGAGGTTGTTGCTGGTTGTGTTCAGTTTGTAGTTGGTCAGGATTTGGAGGTTGTTGCTGGTTGTGTTCAGTTTGTAGTTGGTCAGGATTTGGATGTTGTTGCTGGTTGTGTTCAGTTTGTTGTTGGTCAGGATTTGGAGGTTGCTGGTTGTGTTCAGTTTGTTGTTGGTCAGGATTTGGAGGTTGTTGCTGGTTGTGTTCAGTTTGTAGTTGGTCAGGATTTGGAGGTTGTTGCTGGTTGTGTTCAGTTTGTAGTTGGTCAGGATTTGGAGGTTGTTGCTGGTTGTGTTCAGTTTGTAGTTGGTCAGGATTTGGAGGTTGTTGCTGGTTGTGTTTAGGTTGTTGCTGGTCAGGATTTGGAGGTTGTTGCTGGTTGTGTTCAGTTTGTAGTTGGTCAGGATTTGGTGGTTGTTGCTGGTTGCGTTCAGTTTGTAGTTGGTCAGGATTTGGAGGTTGTTGCTGGTTGCGTTCAGTTTGTAGTTGGTCAGCATTTGGAGGTTGTTGCTGGTCATGTTCAGTTTGTAGTTGGTCAGGATTTGGAGGTTGTTGCTGGTTGTGTTCAGTTTGTTGTTGGTCAGGATTTGGAGGTTGTTGCTGGTTGTGTTCAGTTTGTAGTTGGTCAGGATTTGGAGGTTGTTGCTGGTTGTGTTCAGTTTGTTGTTGGTCAGGATTTGGAGGTTGTTGCTGGTTGTGTTCAGTTTGTAGTTGATCAGGATTTGGAGGTTGTTGCTGGTTGTGTTCAGTTTGTAGTTGGTCAGGATTTGGAGGTTGTTGCTGGTTGTGTTCAGTTAGTTGTTGGTCAGGATTTGGAGGTTGTTGCTGGTTGTGTTCAGTTTGTAGTTGGTCAGGATTTGGAGGTTGTTGCTGGTTGTGTTCAGTTTGTTGTTGGTCAGGATTTGAAGGTTGATGTTGGTTGTGTTCAGTTTGTAAATGGTCAGGATTTGGAGGTTGTTGGTGGTTGTGTTGGTCAGGATTTGGAGGTTGTTGCTGGTTGTTGTTGGTCAGGATTTGGAGGTTGTTACTGGTTGTGTTTAGTTTGTTGCTGATTGTATTCAATTTCAAAGGGTTCTTCCTCATTGTTTTTTAGGAAGTAGGCGTTGTTTCTCATCAGAATTAGCTGAATTTTGTTGTGACATACCACGCTTCCCAGCATTTTTGGAATTTGCAGTAAGGGCTGAATTCTGTTGTGAAGCTCCAGAAATGCCAGGCTGTTCGGAATTTGCAGTAATTGTTAAATTCTGTTGTAAAGCTCCATAAATGCCAGCGTTTTCAGAATTTGCACTAAGGGCTGAATTCTGGTGTGAAGCTCCAGAAATGCCAGCGTTTTCAGAATTTGTAGTTTTGGTTGAAGAATTCTGGTGTGAAGCTCCAGAAGTGCCAGGCTGTTCAGGATCTGCGGTATGGTTTGATTTCTGTTGTGAAGCTCCAGAAGTGCCAGCGTTTTCAGAATTTGTAGTTTTGGTTGAAGAATTCTGGTGTGAAGCTCCAGAAGTGCCAGGCTCTTCAGGATCTGCGGTATGGTTTGATTTCTGTTGTGAAGCTCCAGAAGTGCCAGCGTTTTCAGAATTTGCAATATGGCTTGGATTCTCTTGTGAAGCTCCAGAAGTGCCAGCGTTTTCAGAATTTGCAATATGGCTTGGATTCTCTTGTGAAGCTCCAGAAGTGCCAGGCTGTTCAGGATCTGCAGGAAGGTTTAGTTCTCTCAGATTTTCTTCTGCATTAACGTCTGCCATCTTTTTGGCCTTTTCTTTAATTTTGTCTTCTAGAAGTAGTTCATTCTGCTCCAGCAAATGTTCATCATACAGAGTCTTACTATAATATGTGTGTGATTTGCATTTTGAACAACAAGAACATATTGCCCATATCAGTATTACCCCAGCCAGCACAACCAATCCGGACACCTTTTGGAGTTTGATTAAAATGAGAAAGCACATTCTGTAACATTCAATTTAAATAAATAAATAATTTTTACAATAAGAAATTTTCAGAAAATTTTAACCGAATAAAATACTTACACGTGATAGATTTTTTTGGCGTGTGATGTTTGCAAATTCATCGCTGGTAGGTTCTTTCTTGCAAACTGGTTGTTCAGTCCGGACTGTTATATTTTCTGAAGTTGTCATAAAGCACACTATCAAGTCTCCATCCAATAGTGCTGTTACAAACCATAGTACACCAACTGTCAGAGCTCTCACAAGTCTTTTTAAACAAATGAAGTAATAACCGGAAGTACAAACTTTCCAAAGGATTCGGTCTGCTCCAATTATAATCAAGGCAAAAATCAAAATCGGTGCAAAAATGTAAACCAGGCAAAACCACAGGTTTTCTTCAGGGTCGCATGGACAATCAAACTCCAGTTTAAAAATATACTGGAAAGCAACTAAAAAGATTATGACTACAAAAGCACCACCAGCTGATGAAAGTAGCTGTGTTAGCACTTGAGTGGTAAATTTTGGATGTTTCATTGTCACTACACAGGCTGTAATCTGCCTCTTGCTTTGAGAAATTGCTGTTGAGAAGCAGCCCGGTGAGTGAAGGAACATCAGAAAAGCACATCAGTAAAAACCTACTAAAGGGGGAGGAGTCAGGACATCAACACATAAGGTAGTTTTTTCTTGTATGCTGCTTTGGATTGTTATATTTGATACTACAACATGAACTTGATACACATATGATTAAATATTCTGTCTGTGCCTTTTTTTTCAACCTTTTAACCTTATCAACCTTTTTTTGCTACACGCCAAATTATTGGAACTCTCTTTTAGATGACCTCAGAGCTCCTGATTATCCCTGCAAATTTAAGTGGAGACTCTTTGTCAATGACTTGAACAACATGTTAGTTTAGTGTTTAATTTTAAACATATATGATTATTTTTTAATTCATTAAATATTTCATGGACACTGAAGGTATTATACAGAGAATTTACATCAAGTATACATTTTTTGTAAATTTGTACATTTTTACAAACAAATAATTTATTCATACATTATTTAAATAAGGGTATTTTACTCCCTGTATTCTGAATAAATAAGCTCCCCCTTTCTTTAATTTGAATCTGGGCTTATTTTGCTCTGTGCCTCTGTGCACAGTACCATGCTTTCAGCAAGTACACGACCCTACACTGGCTTTTGATGTGGTTGAGCAAGTCTGTTCTCAAGCATCAGACCTGTGAACTACAAATCTGCACAGTTTCTCAGAACATTAGCATTGTCTGGATACGACCACATTTATACACTGAGCTCTGTACAGCTGCATTTACTCAGTCTACTGTGATATGTAAAAGTTTGAGCACTCCTGGTCAAAGTTTCTTTTATAGTGAAATGTTCAATGAGTAAAAATTAATTGATTAGAAACAAACTCCTGTAACATAATTAGTTTCTTACCTCTGTCTTTAACAATTTTAAAATTCCAAAAGAAACTGGGACCCAACACAAAATTTGAGCATTCTACATGGTCAGTTCCAGCACCTATTGGGAAGTATCATAGCTTGTAAACACTTTTTGGAAGTACCATAAAAAAAAAACGTGTTAGTGTTAGTGGATAAAGTATGTGAACCCTTGAGTAAATGACCTCAAAAAAGCTAATTGAAGTTAAATGTTGTCATACCTGGAGTCTTGTTAAGTAAATTAGTTTGAAATGAAAGAGCTGACCGTGGCGTCCCCACAGAGCGCGGGGAAGAGCCGACCGTGGCGTCCCCACAGCGCGCTGGTAAGAGCCGACCGTGGCGTCCCCACAGCGCGCAGGGAAGAGCCAACCGTGGCGCCCCACAGAGCGCGGGGAAGAGCCGACCGTGGCATGCCCACAGCGCGCGGGGAAGAGCCTACCGTGAAGTCAAGTCAAGTAGTTTTATTGTCAATACTGCATATGTACAGGACATACAGAGAATTGAAATTACGTTACTCTCCTTCCCAATTTTACAGCAAGTACAGATAATAGATATAATAAAGGAGAATGGGAGACACTATGTGTACAATACAGCAGGGACACAAATAGACATACATGAGACAAAAACAAGGTGCAGTGGTGTGGGGGAGGAATAGATATATAAATATACATAAGTAAATAAGTAAAAATAGATATATAATTATAATATAAAAGAGTGGGAGACACTATATGTTCAATACAGCAAGACACAATAAACATACGTAAGACAATAGTGCAATATTGATGGTGATTGAGATGGAATGACAGTAAAAATAGTAAATAACAGTAGTGCAAATACGGTATATGGTATATAGCTTAAGGCTGGTAAAGTGAATGGGTGCGTAAGTCCTTAAAGTTCACAGTTTAATTAAGTGGAATTAAAGTGAGTATTGACAGTGCAAGTATATCAGTAGTGCAGGTGTTGTGTAGTGCAAGTCCGTTTGGAAGGGACCAGTACTTTGTGCATTGTAGTGCAGAGTTTCAGTACTTTATTAGTGGGGGGGTCAGGATGCTGAGTGAGTGTGTGCTGGGGGCAGGATTGGGATGGGGGGTAGAGCAGGAAGAGAGTTCAGCATCCTCACAGCCTGATGGATGGGGCTGTCTCGCAGTCTGCTGGTCCTCGCCCCAAGACTCCGCAGTCTCCTCCCTGATGGCAGCAGGATGAAGAAGCTGTGTAGTGGGTGAGAGGGATCTCCTGCCAGACGGAGGGCTTTCCGTGTGAGGCGGGAGCTGTACAAGTCCTGAAGGGAGGGGAGAGAGGTGCCAACAATCTTCTCAGCTGCTCTCACGATGCGCTGGAGGGTCCTGCGGCAGGATGCTGTGCAGGCCCCGTACCACACGGTGAAACAGCTGGTCAGTATGCTCTCGATGGCCCCTCTGTAGAAGGTGGTCATGATGGGGGTGGGGGCTCCAGCTCTTCTCAGCTTGCGGAGAAAGTAGAGACGCTGATTTGCCTTTCTGGCCAGTGACGCTGAGTTGGTGCTCCAGGAGAGGTCCTCTGTGACGTGCACACCCAGGAACTTGGTGCTGCTCACCCTCTCCACAGCAGTTCCGTTGATGAACAGAGGGGTGTGCAGTGTGTGAGTTCTCCTGAAGTCCACAACAATCTCCTTGGTCTTCTCTGTGTTCAGAGAGAGATTGTTGTGTTTGCACCAGGAGGCCAGGAGGCTCACCTCGCTCCTGTAGTGTGACTCATCGTTGTTGCTGATGAGACCCACCACCGTCGTGTCATCCGCAAACTTGACGAAGAGGTTGGAGGTGTGTGCTGGTGTGCAATCGTGGGTCAGCAGAGTGAACAGAAGGGGGCTCAGCACACATCCTTGGGGAGCCCCTGTGTTCAGTGTGGTGATGCTGGATGTGCTGCTGCCAACCCACACTGCCTGTGGTCTTCCAGTCAGGAAGTCTAACAGCCAGTTGCACAGTGAAGTGCTCAGCCCCAGACTGTCCAGTTTGTGTATGAGCTGTTGGGGGACGATTGTATTGAATGCTGAGCTGAAGTCAACAAACAGCATTCTGACGTAGGTGTTCTTCTTGTCTAGGTGTGTGAGGGCTGAGTGGAGAACAGTGGAGATGGCATCATCGGTCGAGCGATTTGACCGATAAGCAAACTGGTAGGGGTCCAGGGAGGGGGGGAGCAAAGACTTGATGTGATGCATGACTAGTCGTTCGAAGCACTTCATGAGGATGGGAGTGAGTGCAACTGGACGATAGTCATTGAAACAGGATGGCGATGCCTTCTTTGGGACAGGGATGATGGTGGTGGCTTTGAAGCATGTGGGAACCACCGCCTGACTCAGAGAGGTGTTATAAATGTCAGTATAAACCTCTGCGAGTTCCCAGGCACAGTCTCTCAGCACACGGCCAGGAATGTTGTCAGGCCCAGGAGCTTTCCGAGCATTGATCCTGCTGAATGGATCACACTGTCTGGGGACAGCGTCAGCACCTGGTCACCAGGAGGAAGGATGGATTTCTGGGCGGGTGTGTTGTTGAGTGGCTCGAACCTTGCGAAGAACCCATTCAGGTCGTTCAGCAGAGATGTGTCACTGTCGCAGGTCTGTGGATGTGGTTTATTGCCTGTGATAGACTGGATACCCTGCCACAGGTGCTGTGTGTCTCTGCTGTCACTGAAGTGTTGGGAAATCTTCTTTGAGTACAGCCTCTTAGCTTTCCTGATCCCGCGGGACAGGTTGGCCCTGGCTGACCTCAGGCCTGCCTGGTCACCTGTTCTGAAGGCTGCATTTCTAGCCTTCAGGAGCTTGTGGACCTCTCCTGTCAGCCATGGTTTCTGATTCGCTCGAACAGTGACGGTCTTGAGGTCGGTTACATCATCAGTGCACTTGGTGATGTAGGCAGAGACAGAAAGAGCCGACCATGGCGTCCCCCAGAGCACGGGGAAGAGCCGACCGTGGCATCCCCACAGCGCGCGGGGAAGAGCCGACCGTGGCGTCCCCACAGAGCATGGGGAAGAGCCGACCGTGGCGTCCCCACAGAGCGCGGGGAAGAGCCGACTGTGGTGTCTACACAGCGCGCGGCGAAGAGCCGACCATGGCGTCCCCACAGCGCACAGGGAAGAGCCGACCGTGGCGTCCCCACAGACCGCGGGGAAGAGCCGACCGTGGTGTCTACACAGCGCGCGGGGAAGAGCCGACCATGGCGTCCCCACAGCGCACAGGGAAGAGCCGAGCGTGGCGTCCCCACAGAGCGCGGGGAAGAGCCGAGCGTGGTGTTTACACAGAGCGCGGGGAAGAGCTGACCATGGCGTCCCCACAGCGCGCGGGGAAGAGCCGACCGTGGCGTCCCCACAGAGCGCGGGGAAGAGCAGACCGTGGCGTCCCCACAGCGTGCGGGGAAGAGCTGACCGTGGCGTCCCCACAGAGCATGGGGAAGAGCCGACCGTAGCGTCCCCACAGAGCGCGGGGAAGAGCCGACCGTGGTGTCTACACAGCGCGCGGGGAAGAGCCGACCATGGCGTCCCTGCTAAATTTGTGAAATAGAAATTCCTCTTAGTGCATTCTTACTGTTGTCTTTTGTAAGTCAAATTAAAGATATCTGTATCACACCAGCTAGGTTTAAATCAAGCTGAGGCGAGACAAATATGTTAGGATTAGTAAAAGTGAGATATTATACCCAGAAGCAATATGCTAAACTGTTAAGCATGGTGGCAGTAGAATAAGAATTTAGAAATGTTTATCAAAACTGTAATTCATCAGCTAGAGTCTGGAACAGTCAAGTTAACTGGCTGTTCCAACAGAACAATGACCCTCAACACATCAGAGGTATTTTATCTTTTATGTATCATATTGATTTAAAAAAAATGATAAGACAATTTAAACAATTTTAACTTGTCCACCAAATGCATGTTGTAACTGGGACATTTTATGGAAATGGAAATGTTTCTCTAGAATATTTATTACACATAAAAAAACATGTTAGGGTTCAAATGATTTAACACTGTAAAATAAAGCAATAAATTACAGGGGTTGGATAATGAAACTGAAACACCTGGTTTTAGACCACAATAATTTATATGTCAATTATATGTCAATTTATTATTGACAGTTCTGGTGGAAACAGGAGAGTTGAGGTGCACATTGAATTCTGCTGTGATTTGGGCAGCCGTGGTTTTATGTTTTTTGGATACAATCCGGGTTAGCACCCGAACATCCCTTTCAGACAGCTTCCCCTTACAGCATCCACAGTTAATCCTGTTGGATGTGTTTGGTCCTTCTTGGTGGTATGCTGACATTACCCTGGATACCGTGTCTCTTGATACATCACAAAGACTTGCTGTCTTGGTCACAAATGTGCCAGCAAGACGTGCACCAACAATTTGTCCTCTTTTGAACAAAACTGTGCTCTTACCCTGCTAATTGAACCTTCACACTCTGCTCTTACTGGTGCAATGTGCAATTAATGACGATTGGCCACCAGGCTGCTCCAATTTAGCCATGAAACCTCCCACACTAAAATGACAGGTGTTTCAGTTTCACTGTCAGCCATCATTCTAGCAATATTTGCTTTTTACTCAATTCTATAGTATTTCAAGCAACATAGAAGTGCCCAATTCATACACCAGAAAAAAACACAAAAAAAATCACTGAAACCCAACATTGACATGACATTCATTCCCACGATGATGTGCATGTGAACGTCTAACCACAACTGTAAGTAGAGTAGGTGCATGCATGTGTTCTCATGGTATTGTGAAAAAAGACGCTCTGTCTTTCTTTGACTTCTACCCGTGGTTTGTTCCATACCCAGGCTCTCAAGATGTGGTCGAGGGCATATACTTTCTCAGGCAGGGGCACCAGACCTGTTTACAAGAATGTACTTCATTTCTCAGAATGTGTTACAAACAATACTCGAGATAACCACACTGCACATCTGTACAACTAGCACGTACAATGTGCAAACTGCAAAAAAATAAAAAAATTGTGTCTTGTAGAAAGATTAATAAAGAACATTCTACTTGCACAGTGCAGTAATTGGTGGTTGTAGTGTTGTGTGTCACCTGTAGAAAATATGGTAAAAATATTTTGCATACATTTTGATTTACTTCATTCAAGAGCGTGGATTCATCTATATTTAACCCTGTGGGGTCTACGGACATAACAGCACGCCAAACTTGCTCTTTCGCAATGTTTTTATGTAGCTTTGTGATAACACTGTAAAGAATACTCTTCAAACACTTTCTGAATCAGTAGAATCTGACCTTTTCATTGCATCCAATCATGAGACCCACAGTTGTAATTAGCAGCTATAAACAATTTTTGTATGTTTGTCTTGACCCTCTCAATTGTTATCGGTCATTGACAGTCACGTGTATTTACGTCACCAAAGGGCCATGGTTAAGGTGTAGATATTGTGAGCTGTGAAGTAGAAGTACTAGAATCAAACTAACATGTATAATCTTTGGATAATTTAAACAATAAAACTGGAAAAACTTAAGTAAAGCAAGGAAAAAGTGCCTCCAGACGAGCTGAGTAAAGATGCCAGTGACTCTTTATCGGATTGATTATTATCTATTAACAAACCTGATAAATATGACCTGACTAGAACTACCTGAAACACTATTTCTGCTGTATCCAGACAAACCAAGTCTCCCTGAAGCTGCGGGAGTCTCCCGCATTTCGGTAGTGGCTCCCTGATGCCCGCGAGTCACATCTAATCTCCCGGAATTCAGAACGAGTGCCCCAAACGCGCACACAGGCCACAGACTTTTTTTCTCTAATCGTGTGTGGGAAGGGGAGAGAGAAAACAGGTTCTGATTGGCCTGTTCTCTGAAAAGAGTCTGTGAGACAGCCAATCAGTTTAAGTGTGGGCGGGCAGTGTTTTTCCCCCCTCCCGGACAGGACTGGTTCAGTGAGTGAGAGAAAGCAGATCATGGCGGAGGCAATATTAATAATTATTGTAATATGATTCGAAATGTTTTTGATGTTGTGCAATTTTTTGTGATATTGTAACTGGTAATTTTTGTCAAATAAAGGTTTTTTAAAAAAAAAAAAAAAAAAGGAAAGCAGAGGCAGGGCCTTCCAAAAATAAAATGATAACTCATTTCACCTCTGAATACTCTAAATTTAATTTTAAAAAAAGTAAAATTAAGTAATATAAAAGTAAAGTTTCGTTATCCTTTGGAGTGTGTGCAATTTTTTTTTTTTTGGGGGGGGGGGGGGGGGGGGGGGCACCAAAAAACAGTCTTACTGTCCTAACAGCAAAGCTAAGGTACTGTTAACAAAGAAACTTCTGCTTTGCATTGCAGATTTAACCTTTTTGAAAAATACCTGGATACATGTGGATGGGCCTGAACATTGTCTTTGGGGGCTATTGTTATTTGGGGAGCATTTGTTTTCACAAAGCTCTAAACATATTTGTCCAATAGTTTAATGATATTTGAGAGAGCTTTAGAGATTCAGATAGCTAGAAACATGTGGTTATTATTAGTGTTTGATGGCGATGGATTATGGAGCGAGGTGTGTGTGCTCTGTGTGTGACGCTGTCTACTGCTCTCACTGAGGCGGCTCAGGGATTATGTCACACACATCGCCGTGCGTAGTGCCCTAGTGCCTGTAAATTTAATGGTCCAATGAAGGTAATTTAAAAACCAGGACATTTCCTCACTTTTTGAAAAAAACCCGGGACACCCGGGACAGGACGTGAAATACGGACATGTCCCGGGAAATACGGACGTTTGGTCACCCTATTTAAGAGAAACAGGCAATAGGGACACAGGAAATCACTAAGGATATGCCTACCAAGCCAAATATCCTCTTGTTCCACAGCCAAACCTATGCAGTGCTTGAAGCATGTAGTTTTGCATTGTCTTCTGCATTGACGTCTTTAAAAAAGTGGTCTTGAAGAGAGCATATGTTGCTTTAAAATCTAAACATACTTTTATGAACTAATTCTGCATCACAAATGTTCACTGACACACTCACAAACTGTGACAGATCCTGGCTTCTGGACTGCTACTATTCTGGATAGTCATTTTTGTGTTTGGTCCAGAGCACATGGTATTAATTTCTTTCAAAAAAGATGTAACACCGTTTTTTCTGACCACATGTTTTCACTGTATGATGGTCCATCCCTGATGCCTACAAACCCAGAGAAGTCTGCGCCACTTCTGACTAGGTAAACATATAGTTATATAGTTATAAGTGCCATTTGTGAATGTAACTTTGTATTGTATACTTAAAAAACATTCCCCAGCGTAATCTCTTGCCCATATTGATATTAGCTGTTGTTGAATAATGGTTCTTTTATATAAATGTTTTATTATGCATATCCATAGCCACACAAAATCGATTTTATATTTCTAGAGGTTCTCTTTAAAAAATCCAAATTTTATGACTAGTAATGACCATGAATAATGGTTCTTGATGCAGTGCTGTCTACGGGAAATCACAGGTCCTGAGCTTAGGCTTTTTGTGAATACTGCCTTTGTACCAAATGTATTTGCGATTTCCATGCTGTCCCGCCCTTTTCTAATGTGAGGTTTAATTACATGCCCTGCTCTTGGTGTGATCTTTATTGGTTGGCCATTAGAGGGAAATACTGGTCTTGAATTTCTCCATTTGTCTGTTTGACTGCGCACTGATGGTGTCCAGGCTCTTTAGAGATGCCTTTGTAACCTTTTTTCTGATGAGCATCAACAACTCTTTCTTATGAAGATCAGACTTAAACCAGGACATCCCACATACCTGACTGAATTTCCCTTTAATATGATCTGCTAATCAAATATTTGTGAAATACTTTTGCCACATATATGTACAATTGTAAATGTTTCCTTTATTCATCTATTTTAGGGCTTGTGTGAAATTCTGATGAGGTTCTGGTGAAATTTATTCAGAAATATGAAAAAGTCTAATGGGTCCACAAACTTTTAAGCATTAATGTATGTATTTTAGGGACATAAACAAAACACTGTAACCATCTTGGCTCAGTTATCAAGTCATGTCAAGTCAAGAGGCTTTCATTGTCATTACATCTGAGTACAGGTACACAGTGTAACGAAATTACGTTTCTCCGAAACCATGATGCAACATGGAACAACAAACAATAGACAACATAAAGTGCAAAAGTGTGACAAATGGGCAACATAGAACTATATCACTACAAAAAATACAATAGACGAGACAGTTTAACAGACAGGAGAGTGCAGTACCGATGCGTTATAATAATTTGCATGGTGAGAATATAGTGCATAGATTTGTAACATACTGTAACATATAGAACATACTTGATCACAGCAGTTACTGAGGTAGAGAGAGTTATAGTTCTTATAGAATGAGCAGCAAATATTGCTGATAGGGGATAGAGATATTTCAGTCTCTGTGTGCTGAGAGCGTTTGTGTGTAGAGTGATGGTGGGTTCAGTACAGTCTTTGTGTGTGTGTATAGAGTGGTGGGTGGAAGAACCTGTTGCAAAGTCTGGGAGTGGAGGCTCAGATGCTCCTGTATCTTTTGCCGGACGACATCAGAGCGAAGAGTCTGTGTGAGGGATGGGTGGGGTCGTCCACAATGCTGGTGGCTTTGCAGATGCAGCATGTGGTGTAGATGTTGGTGATGGCAGGGAGGGAGATTCTGATGATCTTTAATGATCCTTTGTATCAGTCTTTGGGGTTAAAAGTTTTACGCATTTTAAAGTTGTATTTTGCTTGGTTTTTTTTATAAATAGATTTCATTTCAGAATAGACCACAAACCTTTAAGAGAAGATGATTAACTATCTATATAAAGTGAAACAGTCAGTGAGCTTATCATTCAAGATTAAAGTTTATTAAAACAGCTCTCCATAATATTCTTTATCACATCCAAAAAATATATATCTATATATTCTGTTACAAAGTATTCATTTAATAAAGGAAAATAAATCTTCTATCTTCCACATCTAAAATGGCACCTTTACAAAAGAAAAACATCAGTAAAATTCACTATAAAAGATACATATCTTGTCATTTTGAAGCATTTCTAATGGTTCTAATACAATGTAAATTAAAACATGGCATTCATATTATATCAAAAATAAAGAACAAAAGTAAAAATTCAAGGTTTTACCAGAAAATATGTGATATGTTATTATGTATTTACAGTACTGTACAATATTACAGTTAGGGTTGTTCTTCATTGTCAGTTTGTTGTTGGTCAGGATTTAAGAGTTGTTCCTAGTCATATGGTCAAAGGATTTGAAGTTTTTTGCTGGTCTTGTTCATTGTGCAGTCATCATTTTTTAGAAGTTATTGCTGGTCTCAAGGATTTGCAGTAGGAACTGAATGCTGCTGTGGAACATCAGGTAGGCCAAATTCTTTCAGTTTATTTTTTGCAGCAGCTTTTGCCCTTTCTTTGGCCATTTCTTTAATGTTTGTATCCAGAAGGTGGTCTGTCTCCTCCAGTACATATTCACCATACAGGGACTTACTAAAAGATTTTTTGCCTTTTGAAAACCAGAAGACTAGTGTCCATACAAATAATATCCCAGCCATCACAATCAATCCGGACACCTTTAGGATTATGTTAAAAATAAGAAAGCACATTTTCAGTATTCTTTAAAAATTATATTGTTATTTCATATAATAGAAAAAAAACTGAATTAACTGAATAAAATACTTACACGTGATATATTTTGGAAATATCTGATGTCTGCAAATTCCTCACTGGTAGGTTCTTTCTTGCAAGGGGGTTGTTCAGTCCGGACTGTTGTGTTGCTTGAAGTTGCCCAAAAACACACTACACAGTCACCATCTAAAAGTGCTGTTGCAATCCATAGTCCACCAACTGTCAAAGCTCTCAGAACTCTCTTTGTACATGCCAAGAAATAACGGGACGAACAAAGTTCCAAAAAGACTCTGTCTGCTAGTATTATAATTTGAAAAAAAATGAAAACCGGGAGAAAAATGTAAACCAGGCAAAACCACAGGTTTTCTGTAGGGTCACATGGACAATCAAACTCCAGTTTAAAAACATACTGAAACATAACAAAAAAGATGACCACTACAAAAGCACTACCAGCTGATGAAAATAGTGGTGTTAGTGCTTTAGCGCTGAAGTCTGGATGGGTCATTGTTGCTGCTCAGGCTGTAATCTGCCTCCTGCTTTGAGAAATTGCTGTTGAGAAGCAGCCCGTAGAGTGAAGGAACATTAGAAAAGCACATCAGGTAAAGACTGCTAAAGGGGGAGGAGTCAGAACATGTCATCAAGTTGTTTTCTCTCCTACAGGGGCTTGCAAATGTATTTATTCCCCTTGAACTTTATGAGATTTTGTCACCTTACAACCACAAAATTAAATGTATTTTATTTAGATATTAAGTGATAAACCAACACGAAGCAGCACAGAATTGTGAAGAGGAATGAAAAGTAAACATGGTTTTCAAAATTTAATCTGAAAAATCTGAAAAGAGTGCCATGCAAAAGTATTCATCCCCCTTTGATCATTGCTTAGTAGAGCCAGATTTTGCTGCAATTACAGCTGCAAGTCTTTTGGGGTATGTATCTACCAGCCCCTGAAGCTGAGCCCCCATCCCCCACCCCATACCCCTTAAGCTCGGGGGTTTATCACACCTGAGTTTAATTTCTCAAGCCACACCTGTTCTCAGACCTGAACTTCGAACTACGAGTGTCCGCAAAAAGTCCTGAAGGAGAATGTCCGGCCATCTGTTTGAGACGTCAAGCTGAAACAAACTTGGGTTCTGCAGCAGGACAATGATCCAAAACACAGCAGCAAGTCCACCTCTGAATGGTTGAAGAAAAACAAAGTTAAGACTTTGGAGTGGCCAAGTCAAAGTCCTGACCTGAATCCTATTGAGATGCTGAAGCATGACCTTAAAAAGAAATTTCATGCTGGAAAACCCTCAAACATGGCGGAATTACAACAATTCTGCAAAGATAAGTGGACCTATATTCCTCCACAGCACTGTGAAAGACTCATTGCAAGTTACTGCAAACACTTGATTGCAGTTGTTGTTGCTGCTGAGGTTGGCCCAACCAGTTATTACACTTTTTTTTACACAGGGCCATGTAGATTTGTTTTTTCTCCCTTAATAATAAAAATCTGCAAACATGCAAAAGAAAATAGGAAACATAAAGTGTATTTTACTCCCTGTATTCTGAATAAATACGATCATCCTTTCTTTAATTTGTATCTGGGCTTATTTTGCTCTGTGCCTCTGTGCACTGTACCATGCTTTCTGCAAGCACACGACCCTACACTGGCTTTTGATGTGGTTGAGTGAGTGTCTGTTCTCAGGCATCAGACCTGTGAACTACAAATCTGCCCAGTTTCTCAGAACATTAACGTAACAATCACGTCTGGGCATGACCACATTCACACACTAAGCTTCTGTACAGCTGCATTTTCTCAGTCTACAGTGATACCCAGAAGTTTGAGCAGTTTCTGTTTCGGTTAGTAGTGAGTAAAAGATTAATTGACCTCAAAAAGTCACTGATTTAGAAATTACACAGTAATTTTATTTTCATAAGCAAGATTTTAACCTTTTTACCATTTTAAGTGTACAAAAGAAATCAGGATAAAATGCAAATTTATTAGCATTCTACATGGTCAGTACTAGCACCCATTAGTGTAAGTATCATAGCTTGTAAACATTTTTTATAGCCAAGTATGAAGGGTCTTTCATACTTTGTAAGGGATTTGTTTTGCCCATTCTTACTTATAACTTCTAGTTTATCCATCTTTATTACTTCTAACTTTATTTATCTACATTTCATCATTACAGAGCTTTCAATGTTCTGTATTTATTAGAAAATCAATTAAGAAAAAGATTCTGTTAGATGTTCGAAAGAATACATGGATTGTATATTTTTCGTCCTAGGAAGGCCACAGATTGTTTTTTGTAAACATTTACTGCTAGTTAATAAAAAGTTATACTTTTTATATAAATTTGATATACTTTTTATATAATATTTTAATAAAAATGTTCTACTGCCTACTAATACCTCAGTATTAAAGACTGTTAGAATTCTGTGAAATATGGTAAATAACGACATTTCAAGCCTTACTGTAGTGTACAGAATAAACAAAACACTAATGTACATTTTTTTTTAAAGCATCTGTAAAAAAAACAAAATCCAGTGAACATGATTTACCACTTGCTTGGATTCAGTCGATCAGCTAAGACATGTTTTATAGCTGCAGTTTGCTAATAAACACTGTTCTAGACTGTCACAATAACTGTTTTTGACAGACGATAAATTGTCCCAGGACTTTTCCCAGGATGCTATAAACAATTTTATTGTGTGTATGTTTGCGTTTTTGTATGTGCCTATACAAATACACGTACACACTGTTTTTAAATAAAGTCGACATATCAGCTCAATCATAAGCTCATGCACACGTTCAGCAGCAGCACTGGTTGAGTTTGAGTCAGATACAGTAAACAGCTGACTGACTGACTGACCACACATTTTCAATTCAAATGCTGCAAGTCCACAACCTGATCGCATAAAGATCCGGAAAAGTTCCTTGAATCCATTGATTAAACAGTGTGAAAGCCACCAACAGCAGTAAATCTGAATGTGTGTGTGTGTGTGTGTTTGTGAGAGAGTGTGTGTCTGTGTGTGTGTTTCCTGCTCACTCTCTCCTCCCCTCTCTCTTCTGTCAGAGCAGAGGGAAGAACAGTACAGAGCACTTGGTTAGGTGTATTCTGTTAAGTACATGCAAATAAAGACAACATTAGAAATTATTGATTAATCGCAACAGGCCTATCATCATCAATCAATCTCCATAAAAATGTAAAATCTTAATTAATTTGCTGTAAAACATATTTCCAGCACAGCCCATAATGAGCAGAATGATAGCACATAATGCACCGTGGTAAAAAGGTTTTGCTTATTCAAATTGACTAAATGGAATGAATGACACCCAAGTCTTTCCATAAATTACTTTTCCGGGAGGATGAGGTGTAAAAGTTTCACTGCAAATTACACATGACATATATAGATCTCTCTAGTTTGCTTTTTTCATTACCAGTAATAATCATGGTAGCCTACATCATTTTTTGCCTGAATTCCGTAACCGTGCATGTCATTTGTAACATTTTTCAATCAAAACCTGTATTTCCTTTATTTTAACGGACAAAAGCAAAGCATATCATGTGCTGAACCACATCAATTTGTCAGCAAGATAAATAATGAATATCTGCATTCGGTTTAAAGACTGACAGATGTTCAAAGTTGGATTTATTAGTGGAGAAATTGGTTCAATGTTTATCAGGCACCTCAGCCCCATAGCCTTCTCTGTGTCTTTTTAGATTAACTGCATCTAGGTTAAGTCATAAATCATGTTCATGTGATTATTTTTTTTACTTCTTCAAATACCCTGGACTGATCTGACATTCTGCAGCAACCAGGGCTAAGGGCTAACATACACGGATATGTCAAAAGTCATGGAATAGCAGTATGTAATTTGACACTGATGTATAACCTCAGGGCGTAGCTTAAAATGCACACACCTGTGTAAGTTGTGAGGTGTTATCTTGTGAGTGAGATCGAACAATGACCAGTATACTCATGGCAAGGTGACTGATCCAGGCCTGAAAATAGGTGCCAGATGGATGGGTTATTAAAGCATATAACATCATAGAAGGCATTACCACCCACAGTGGACAGCACAGTCAGTTACTAGTGGTTCTGGCTAGAATTGTCTGTAAAAAATATATAAAATTAACTCACATATTCCACAAGTCAGTGCAGTGTTCTATAACTTCCATGGGACATGGCAAAAGTCACGGGACACAATACTAGTTCCTGTTCCAAGACGTGGCAAGTCACTGCATTTGACCATGTCCTTATACCGTGCCAACAGTGCAGGACAACATGCTATGATACTTTCAATTTATCAAAAGAAGTTCAGTGTAATACTATAAAACGTCTCACATACAAAACATCATTTTAGAAATAACCAATCAAGCATCTATCTAGACATTTAGCAAAAACTCAACAATCTGTGAGTTGAGCCTATGATTTGGCAGCCTAGATGTTACCAGTTTTAGAGTTAGTAAAGCCAGTTCACTTGTATATAATAAGCACTTGTAGTTTTTGTAGACAATAGAAACAGTTAGTGTGGAGTACTGAAATGCATATTTCAAAAGGTGTGCCTTTCAGGCTAAATATAAAATTACACAATTACAATTGCACAAGGTAGAATAGCTAATGTTAGTGTACAAGATAGAAATATCCTCCTAACATATATTAATACTTGTAAATAACTCAAAGAACTGTAAACTGAGAACACTAGTGCATTTCTCAGGTAGAGTTCAAAACTTTTGGCTTTTTAAAAAATATAAATATGTTTTGAAAGTCATTCACTGTGTAGATTTCATTGGAGTGAATTGGGTGTCTTGCTTATGAATGGGTCCTCACTCCCATTAAGTGGAATGTCGGATGTGAAATTGTCCTCCAAACATTTTCATCTGCAACCCCTATTGGCTGGTACTGAACATGACGGGCATCGCCCTGCCCACTGCTCACAGGCTGATTCTGAATGTTTTTTATTGCATTCTCAGTAATCAGCTTGGCTCTCTCCACAGCCTGCTCTCGTAGCTTTTCCTCCAGCATAGCAGAGGTCTCCTGCTCCACATAAACCTCATACAGAGACTTGTAATACGGCTTCCAACAGGTCTTGAGAGATGAAATTACAGTCAACAGGAGTGAAAGTCCCAAAATGAGAATTAGTCCAATTATCTGAAAGACAGAAAAAGAGGAGTTGTAATGTGTCAATGTGGCCTGCACTTAATAAAATAACAGAATAGCAATAATCTTGTTTTAAATCAACACTGCCTTAGAAAAGTCATCTCAACCTTTAGTTTAGGTGTAAATAGATGCCAATGTTAACATTGTGTTCAAATGTCCTCAAGAAAGGACCAATGGTCCAAATTGGTTCCATAGCTTAAAACTGAAGATTTTGGTAGCACAATTTATTATATATATTTATTATATATATATATATATATAAGTTATCCACTGCTCTGGGCATGTGTGTTTACAGTGTGCACACACTAGTGTTTATGTGTGTGCACAGTAGAGTGTATGTGTGTATTCACTGCACAAATTTGTTAAAAACCCTTCTGGTAGTTGTGGTTGTCTAAAAGGAGTTTCTATTTTTATCTGATAAAGGCATTTAACAATTTAATGCATCAAGTGTTTACATTTTTACAGAATGGGAGCCTTTTGCCATTTTGTATTAGTAACTTCACTCACAACAGGTCAGGTCAAGATTTATTATTCCACTATTTGGAAGAGATTGGGTGGAAATAATCCCTGTGGTAGAATTTCAAAGCAAAATGTTCATGGAATAATGTTCCTAAAGGGTAAATAACCCCATGATTTAAGCTAACTTCACTCTCATCTTAAATTTGAAATATGCTTAAATTGAAAGTGGTAGATTAGGAGAGTCTCTAGGCGATGTATGGGTTTAGGTGTGGGTAGAAGGAGGAGCTGATTGGGCTGAGCAGTCTACCTCATGGGCCTCAACGTTACAGCATACTTTATTCTCACATGTGTCCCAACATGAACCCAATGTGCAGTGTGCAATCCAGATAGGGGGCATGTTTAACCACTTCTAGTCCTAAAGGCTCTAAGTAGTCCAGTGAACTAAGCAGCTGGAGTCCGAGAGAGCACAATTGGCCTTGCTCTCTCAGGGTGGGTAGACTGGCTCCCCAGTAATGCAGAGATTCAATCTTGCGGCACAGCAGATAGACTTGTGTTTACAAAATGTCCAAAAACGGACAGTTATACCACATGTGAGACACTTTAAAAGTACTTTACCTATTTAATGAGGTAAATTATGTATGTATATATACAACTGAATACATACAATTTGGCTAGCTTTTAATAACAGTCTAAAGTATCTGTGACATTCAAAATGTGTCTTTGAATTAAGTCTTTTTGTACATAAAATTAGCTGTTTAACAAACTGTTTAAAATAGTAATTCAGTAGGACTGTATGGTGTGTAGGTGCTTGTGTGTTCAAATGTGGTTAAACGTTTGCTTAGCTAAGCTCAATTGTATATTGTAAATATACAAACAACAGGACATGGGCAGTGTTTCTGAAGAGTCCAGCCAGCAGCACAGAGCTAGAGCTGCTGACAAGGGAGCTGAGACTGACTCTAAAATAGTCACTGAATTAAGTCACTTTTGTAGGTAAAATTAGGGGTGTAACTTGTTAAAAATAAGACACCACACCAAACCCCAAGACCTGCATTGACTATATAAGCTATGGCTAGCTACTCACTCGGGACTCGCTGTTGTACTTTCTTAAAGTTTCTGCCTCTTGCGGGGTTGGCAAATCCTTGCAGGCGATTTGTTCCCCGGTGCCGTTCTCCACAGCGGTCCGGACACACACGTACCAGTCACCGTCCAGAAAGGCCACTACGATCCAGAGCGATGCCGCGTAAAACACGTTCAGGACATGTCCAAATATCAGCGCGCAGAAATACCTGCCCTCCTCCCCGCAGCAGCTCGCGGGGCGGTAACTGTGTCCTGCAGCACAGCAGCAGCAGCACTCAGAGCAGCGGCTCCCCGAGCCGACACAGCACCTACACCCACAACACTGACACGCCTTCAGCAGCCGCGGGTCCAGCAGAGCCAGGATAAAGAACACGATCCCCACCGGCAGCAGCAGATACAGCCAGCAGTGCAGCACGGTCTCCGCCGGAGCGGTGCACGGACACGAGAACACAAACTTAAACACAATAACCGTGAGCAGCACAGCCACGGCCGTCCGCACAGGCAGCCACGCCTTTCTGTCCAGGCTCGTCGGACTACAGTTAAAAAACTGTGCCATTTTAATTCTCTATATAAACCCAGCGCTTTAACAGCACTGATTATACGAGATCACGTGCTGCGCTGCACATTTTGTTAGGAGCCGCTTTGTGTTTACAAACGCAGCAGAGCGACGACGGCACGAATCTCCGCCCAGCTTCTCATTGGCCGCTCTGAGAGAAACAGGGCGGGCTCACCGGGACTGAGCCAATCAGCGGTGTACTTTGCTGCGAATGCCACGCCCTCCGCCTGGTTTGGTGACGTATGCAGGTCCATGCTTCAGGCTGTTATAATCTAAAGCACGGGACACTGTGTGCACTACAAACCATGGACTGTAAAGTATAAAAACAGTTATAAGATAAAAACAGTTACCTAATCAATTCCATGAATGAAAACACATATATAATATAATATATCAAAAATAAATTAGTCAACTGGCAATTTAGGTCTAAAAATTTAAAGCCTTAACCCAAAAAAAATGTAGAAAGTTCCCTATAGCATTCTGTCCATCATTTTATCTCATGAAGTTTGTGAATTTGTGTTTGTTTGTCTTGCTTATATAATGTAGGAGCATTGGGTTAGTGCTGGAGTTAAAACTGGCTCTTTTTGAAAGTGTATTTTAGCTTCTACAGCTCTTTTCTATTCATTCAAATGTTTTACATTTTACATAACTAGTTATGACACTATTTTTAGAACAAAATGTTAAAATACAGGTTATTAAATTGGATTTTACCCTTCAAATATTTACAGTCATGTTCCCACATGAAACTAAACTGAAAAAACTGTTTTTTTCTGATTTAATCTGATTTAATTTTGAATGTAGTGTCAATATTCAGAAATGGGTCTGAGCTTATATATGTTTGTTAACTGTTTGTTTAACAGTAAACATTTCGTTAAGTTTTAAGACAACCAGTTCTCTCAGATTATTTGAGTGACATATCCAGGCCAGAATTATCTGAATTCCCAGCAGTTACATAACTGTATACATACTAAACTAATGAATTCGACTTGGGAATTGGAAGCTGCTGTATTGTTTCTTTTTAGTTTGGAAGTACACAGTTCTGGGCATTTAAATTTTGTTGTCTTTGAGTTTGATAGAATATGCTAAGTAATGTTCAGTTTTTTTCTCACCCTACCACAAACGGCTTGTGGTAAAATTAAATTAGATCTGTTGTAGCAGAAACAAAACATGTACTGGCAGGATAATGCATTGCTTTTCTTAGTTGACAGTCAGGTACAAGTATTTGCACAGTGCCATATTTGTTTTCCTAAATTTACCTCAGGATCAATAAACTGTCTGTCTGTTCTGTAATGTTGCTTCTGTTATATGTTTTTGCATACAGTGTCCTTTACAACAAACAATAAAACATCACTTAAGATGATGAAACTCTTGGATGGAATCTATCTTTTCACAGAGTCAGTCTACATATTATTTATATATCTTTGAGTGAATCTTTAGCCAAGAAAAAAAAAAGGATAGAAAAAGGTCTCCTGGTCTGTATGCAACTTTAAACCTTGTGGAACAGGAATATGTAGGCCATACTGAGTTGAGATTATGAACTTGTCACTCATGGCTGGTTGTCCTGTAATTTATATTCTTGAAACTAAGCTCATAATTTTCTGTTTTTCCCAACACAGAAAAGGAATCCTGATAACATCTGAGAACATCTCAGTTCCCAAGGTTTCCCAATCCTCCTCAGAGATGGCAAGGCAATAAATGTGCAGCTAAAACACTTAAATTTCAAAATCCTGAATAGTCATTGTGACACAGGTAAAGAGATTAAAGGTCATGCTTCCCTCTGTATTATTGACTAATCATTTGGAAGAAGTTTCCAAACGGTCCCTAAGGGGAAAAATCCCAAAAGGGTTAATGCATAATTGTTGTTAAACCCCTTAGGTTTAAACTGAAAGATTACATAGTCATCAGTCATATTTTGCTGAGGTAATCAAAAATAACATTTTAATGGCTGCATTTAAGTTTGTTGTAGTGATGTAGAGTGGGCAAAAAATATTTACAGATTCATAAGTCTGTGTCACATAATACAATGTCATATAGAGAGGAAGAAGACAAATACCTACAAAACTTTGTATGTTTCAAATCATGTCATAATATTTTAATATCCTGTGTATTTTAAATGAATACAGTCTCAGTATTCAGCTATACAGAATGAATGTGATGCTATCTTTTGTGTATTCAGACTTGTGACTTCAGTAGCGTAAAATCAGTATAATCAGTTTAACACTTTAGAGATGGTTGTTGAAATGTTGCGTCATATCTTGTCAAAACTTCTTTTGTTATCACAGAGCAACCTTTCACACTCTGTCTTTTTTGACTGTTGTCCTTAAATAAACAAATAAACATTTGTACAAAACATTCCACGAGTATTTAAGTACTATAGGTATCTATAGGTATGTGTACACCACAATTAACATTCTATAAACTACTGACGACATTGTAATTAAGAGCATTTATTTGCAGAAAATGAGAAATGGTCAAATTAATTAATAAACTTGCCAAGAAAACCATACTAAACAACAATACTAAAGTTTTATCTAAGGAAGAGTTCAGAATCAATAATTGGTAGAGTAACCATGATTTTCAATCACAGCTTTCATGCATCTTGGCATGCTCTCCACCAGTCTTTCACATGACTGACTTTAGGCCACTCCTGGTTCAAAAATTCAAGCAGCTTTGTTTGTTGGCTTGTGACCATCTATTTTCCTCTTGATTACATTCCAGAGGTTTTCAATGGTGTTCACACCTGGAGATGGGCTGGCCATGACACTGTCTTGATCTTGTGGTCCTTCATCCACACCTTTATTGATCTAGCTGTGACAAATTGAGCATTGTCCTGCTGTTAAAGACAGTCCTCAGAGTGTAATTCACAAAGACCAAACTGCCCAATTCCAGCCTTGCTGAAGCATCCCCAGATCATCAACAATCTTTCACCAAATTTCACAGTGGGTGCAAGATACTTAGGCTTGTACACCTCTGCAGTCTCTCTACATCTAAATATTTGATGGCCAGGTGTTGAGCAAAGCTGAAAATTGGACCTTACTCCAGTCCTCTATTGTCTAATTCTTATGATCTTTTTTGCAAACTTTTTCTAGCTTCAGTCCTGCCTCTAAGAGATTGTTTTGAACTGTTATTTCCATGCACCTCACCCCAGCTGCCATTCTTTTTATAGGTCACTCAATGTCATCCTGCAGTTGCTGACTGACATTCAAAAAAGTCGCCGGTTAATCTCCAGACCTGAATCCCATCGAAAAACCTTTGAATGTAATTATGCAAGATGTAAGCTGGTCACAAGCCATCAAACAAAAAAAGCTGAACTGCTTAATTTTTTGTGTCAGGAGTGGAACAAGGTCACCCAAAATCAGTGTGAATATATACATTGATCAATCTCAACAAACAAACAAATACACATTTGTTGAAACCACACCAAGAAGCACCAGTGTTATTAAAAGATTCTATAAAATAAATAAAGCAATTAATACAGATGTATAAGAAATATAACATCAAGTAGCTTCAAGTAAATCATATTTAAATATTCTACTGACTTGTTCCACATATCATAGTATCATTTATGTTTTGTAAATTGCAAAAAATCTAAATTTTTTATGATTTATAAAGTTAGTTCGGAGGATGTTGCCATTTTTCAGAAACAGAAATAAAAAAGAAAAGGGAAAGCCCTGTCGTTCCCTAACCACTAGATGGAGACAGAGGCGCGCGTGCGGAGGGGGCGTTGTCTGCGGGGGGGGCGTGTCCTGTCCGGGAAGTGTTGTTCAGGCTTTTAGTCTGAAAGCTTTCTGCACCTTTACCGCCACCAGCACAGACATACGACTTCTGATTAATACTCGCTGCAGTACGAGGTTAGTAAGAGTCTTTATTCCCAGTATAAACAATTTTAACGCCGTTAGTGTTGTTAGATTTTAGCTTTATGGGTTTATGGGGGTTTATGCTGTGGGCTATTTAAAACCTTTCTGTAACGATAAACTTACTGACTAACTGCATCTGAGTCATCTTCTCACTAAGTTTACTGACAGAGTTCGGTTACAGATTAAATACCATATTCAGGACTGTTACTTCCTCCTTCCTGGTAGTCCCTCCCCTCCCTTCTCCTCTCCTCCTCTCAGATCGGATCAGGTTTTGTTTCTGCTTCTGATTTTTTTATCAGTCCCTCTCTCCCCTGCTGTATTTACTTATCTCCTTCAGTGATCATGGCTGTATTTGAGGGCTGCTCTGTGGTTCTGGACCTGAAGAAACTCCCCTATAAAGAGAAGAAGAGACTGATGTCAGCTATAATAGATTATGGAGGAAACATTTCATACGTAGTCAACCAAAAGGTAGGTGTTGTCTTTTTCTCCTGGTCTACTGACGGTCATTTTTTATATGATATGGGAAATATTCTTGTGGTTGAAATACACTGTGCTGTGCTGTTACAACTCCTCTGCAATTACCTATAATACAGTAACTTAAAGCAGATAATATGGGGGTAAATGCAATATCCAGGTACAAAATGTTTACAATATTGATATGTTACACACATGTAAAATACATTTTTATTGTTTATTTTTTATTTAATAGTTTATTTAACAGGGACAGTGTACATTAATTACCATTACTGTAAATGCACCAAAATTTGCCTAAAGGCTATTTTTCATCCGTTGTCCCCAGAAATTGGGTGCACCAAAATTAATTTTTGGAGCAAAACCAAAGAAGATTTGTTAGTTATTTACCTAGAACTATAATTAGCTAGATAATGTTAACTATCTTGTTAACTAAAATTATCTATCTAACTAACTATCTAGTTAACTATCTAGTAAAAAAAACTAACGTTATTTTGCGAACTAACTATTTAGCTAACTATTTAGTTAACTAAAGTTACCGTTATTTGGCTAACTAACTGTTAGTTAACTAATTATCTAGTTAACTAACCTACGTTACCTAACGTTAGCTAACTAACTATCTAACTTAGCTATTAACTATCTAGCTAACTAACTATTTAGTCAACTAACTAGCTAACTAACTAGATAATTGTCTAGCTAAGTAGCTATCTAGCTAACTAGCTGCCTAGATAACGAAATATCTACAGAACTAGCTAACGTTAGCTGACTAACTATTTAGTTAACTAACATTATCTAGCTGACTAACTATCTAGTTAACTATCTAGCTAACTAACGTTATCTAGCTAACTAACTAGTTAACTACTAATGTTATCTAGCTAACTAACTATTTAATTAGCTATCTAGCTAACAAACTAGTAATCTAGTAAGTTAACTAGCTAGCTAGCTAACTCGATAACTGTTTAGCTAAGTAGCTATCTAGCTAACTAACTGTGTAGCTAACAAACTATCTAGAGAACTAGCTATCTAGCTAATTAGTGTTAACTAACTAAGTTAACTAACTGACAAACTAACTAACTATATCAATAATAATGAACACAACGTTTAGGGAAATTAAAAAAATACTAGTTTTTGCATAGATGTTTTTGTATTTATTCTATTACTGTTTTACTGAGAAAATTGATTTGATTGCTTACTGCTCAAATAATGAGCCACTAATTAAAAATATATGTATATAAAAATTAGCTCATTCTCATTAGGTTGTAAATGTTTTTTTATTATTATTTTCATATTTTGCCTTCAACTTTATTTCTTAAACTTTATATAGACATAGACATATTTTTTTAAAAGGCAGTCGAAGTATGTTCTTCGGTAGGATAATTTTTATGTGAGAGCTCGGAGATAAACTGAGCTCTGATGAATCCTCAGTACACAGACAGCTGTGTGTTCTGTGCAGTGTTCTTTTGTGGTGACGAGCAGCCTGGAGGACCTCAGCAGTAACAGATTAAGAAGTGCCCAGAAGCACCAGATCCCTGTGGTTGGGCTGCAGTTTGTGTGGAGCAGCCTGGAGAAAGGACTCCTCCTGCCTGCAGAAGAGCACGGCTTAAAGCCAGAGCCGTCCGATGTCACACACCCACCACCGCCACACCCAGGTATTACAGCATTACACAGCTTTCCTTTATGCAAACACCCCTCCTCTCTCAAACAGACATGTAAAGAGGGTTGCTACACATCTGACATTTTTTAAACGTGATGTGTTCAGCAGTTTCTCAGCTGTAGAGATAAAAAGAGGGAGGATACCTGTTCAGGAGAGCTCTCAGTAGTTTGTAACTGTCACAGCTTGATTGTTATGTGTTATCATTGGGCGTGTATGGCTCTGGGTGTCCTATGCATGTGTCAGAATGGCCTACTGTGTAGAAAACATCTGCTTGTGTATCTTGCATTAGCAGTTTTTAAGCCTGACACTGACGCACTGTGTGCACTATTGTTCTTATGTTCACAAAGGTATGAAGTTGTCCACCCTGTTTCCAGCTGAACTGAAGTCCAGTAATCAGATATCAACCAGATTATGCAAGGAAAATGATCTTGATGTACCGGAATTTCCTTTGCATTTCCAAGTTGCTAAATATACCATTTTTCACAAGGTGAGTTTATTGGTGCATCCAAATTATTAAAATTGTACTTTACACTCACAAAATAGTTTAGAACTCAGTTAGCCTACAGTATATGGATTGTATAACCCTTATCTTATCTCATATGCTATATTTTCTGACACTGTGACTTGCATCTGTAACTCATTTTACTCTGTTTCTTGAATAAATAAAGAAGCAGGCATGCTTACATTGGGAATATTACATATCAGAACGTGGAAATGAAAATTTCCGTGTCCTAACATGTATTGTTTAATTAACAACAAATCATTGTTGTTTTCATAAGTTAAAAATAATTCTGTGTAAAGATCATGTTGCTGTAATGCTTATTTTTATTGTCAGGCATATACAGTATATTTAAAACAGAACAGTTAAAGAATAAACTCTTGCATGAGTCACTCTCTCTACATGTGGCAGCAGGAGGGTGGGCTGGACATACAAGATTATAGTTACCATAGCAATATGTTAAACCATCACAGTTCCCACAATACCTTACAAATCCAAATACCTCTATCGTTACACCCCTACGAAGAATGTATTACATGCTTGTCTTATCTAAGTAACAATAAATGTTACTAAAATTTGCTATATATTCCTTTTTAGATGTGTGCTTGGTCAAAACTGTAGTTTGTGATATAAACCAAAACATTATAATAATGTTGCAAATTTATTTCAATAAATGCATCAACACCACTAAGAAATTAGCCATTTAAAGAAGAATAGTAAACTTAAAAGGTAGACATAGCTAGGGCTGAACGATTAATTGCATTTGCGATAATTTTGCGATATTTTAAAACGCGATTCTCTAACCGCACTGGCTGCGATTTGACTGGTCACGTGACTTGGGAGCGAGCCAAGCCGAGGACGAGCGGAGCATACCCGAGCAGAAGGCAGGGAGGTGGAGAAGCGAAGTCAACACGGCGCACTTTAGGGCGTTTTCACACCAGCACTATTTGGTCCGGTTAAAACGAACTCTAGTCCGTTTGTAACTTTAGTGCGGTTCGATTGAGCAGGTGTAAAAACAGTAATCGCACTCGGGTGCGGATCAAAAGAACCGGACCGAGACCACCTCCTCTAGGTACCAAACGAACTCTGGAGCGGTTCGCTTGTGGTGAGAACGTGATCCGGTCTCGATCGGATCCACCTATTAAATATAAGCCATTTATTTGAGCTAAACTGCTGATAAAGCAAGCATAGTTTAAACTAATATATTAGCCAGATAACGCTAATTACCACAGCTGTGAACAAACAGGCACGCGCTGCATTCACTGCTCTGTTTATTATGTATAAATCTGCGCTGCATTCATAGCTCACAGCCGCGTAACTCTGTTTATTATGTATAAATCTGCGCTGCACGCAGAAACACTGTGTTTGAAAGTGCAGTGTTTCAGCGTTCAGTGTTAAAGCACAGATATTTGCGCTGGAACACAACATCTCGCTGTATTTACTTTTTTCGTATATTTATATTTAATGTACTCCCGGTTCAGACAGCTCTGACCAATCAGAGGACACAGGCTGCTCGCGTGGTTTATTGATGCGCATTTTGGTGCGTTTACATTTATGCCTGTGGGAAACCAGACCGAACAGAGCGAGAAAACGCTCCAAGTAAACAAACTCATTAGAAACTAGAACTAGAACTACAGGTGTGAAAACGCCCTTGTTGCACAATGGCTTCAGGCTCGAAGGAAAACATCAGTTGTGTAGAATTACTTTGGCTTTAAAAAAGAAGATGCTGCTCAACGTCAGGTACTGTGCTAAACGTGCCTTGCTACTGTTGCTACGACGCGAAGTAACACTACAAACCTTTTTCAGCATTTAAAAAAACACCACAAAGCCTTGTGTGGTATTTGCAAGGCTAAAATGCCAACGACCAGTGCTGCATCTTCAAATACAGAAAATAACGAGTTGGTTAAAGCAGATTCTCTTTATGTTTTTTGCACTTTAATTTTTCATGATGTTACTAGCTGGAGAGCAGTAAGTTAAAGTAAGGTAACAATCTATTGTTTTTCCTAATTAAAAAAAATGTTGAAAAGGAAAAGCTATTTATGTATTTATTTTTCTATAAAAAAAAATGGTGAAAAGGAAAAGCATAGATTTTTTTTGCTTTATTGTTATCTGTGCTTTAAATAAATCTGACATTGTTTATTATTAAACAGATTGATTTATTGCTTCTGTTGTTGAAAAATACTTGAGAAGACAAAAAAAATCGCATTTTAAATCGCAGTCGCAATTTATAGATAAAAAATTGCAATTAGATTATTTTCCAAAATCGTTCAGCCCTAGACATAGCCACTATTTGCACTGCATAATGAGTAAATTTATCAGAAAAAATGTTCTATCTTATTGTGTTTTTTATGTTAAAGGCTGCATCTAAGGTTTGGTCAGTCCTGGAGCTTCAGAGTGCAAGAGGAGAGAAAGGACAGCAGTATCGTATTGTGAAGTCTGTCTTGCATGAGACGGTGGTGAGCACTCCTGAATCCGAAATCACCCTTACCCTCAGACATTCATAATGTTAATAATGTTGTTACTGTATTTGTTACCATGTAAAAGCATATTATGCAGCTGCATAATAAATTCTTAGATTACAACACTGCTGCTTCTGAAGAAATAATATTGTTAAAAATATTTTGTAGGAATAAAAAGTCTCTTTACGAATAGCACAGATTGGTTAAACCTTTGATTTGCCATAATTTATTAATAAAATATAGCTTTTTATTCTGGCTTTTCATTTTGTTTATCATATATGTTGATTTCTGACTGTTTCTTTAATAAACTGCAGAGTGTGTAGTGGTCTTAGAAAGTTAACTGTAGGATAAAGGTGATAAGAAATGAATGCTGCTTTAATTGGATGTCATTGATTTTCTCTTCAAGAAAACTGCAGAAAAGGATAAGCAGCTGCAGAGCTCCAGCTCTGAAGAAGCTGTGGAGGTGTACCTGATATGGCGTGAAGAGCTCATTGGAAAAGGTTTTACACAGAAGCAAACTCTTCCTCCAGTTGCTGAAAAGCTGGCTTCCCGTGGCCTGCAGCAGGTCAGTGATTTTTTTTTGCAGTATGACCATAAGCTAGATAGTAACAGTAATATTATTTTTTTGTGAAATGACTGTGCTTGCAACTTTAATAAATATGGCTTGAGACCTCATAAGGCTGTGACCATGAGTTAAATTTTGTTGGACCGTTTTTTTTATTTTTATTTCTGTATGTTTTACTTTTTTAATTTAAGATATTAAGTATGACAAATTCTGGTGCACTGATGTTTGCAGAATTGTTTTAGTTCAGCTGCTTTTAGTGACAAAAATGAACTCCCAGTTGAGAGATGCACTTGCTTTGGATGGTTGTCTTTCTGTATGACCCAGCTGCAATTTAGCTTTATCTTTAGCTTCAGATCACAGACAAATGACCAAATATCCTCCTACAGAATGTTCTGCTATAGAGCAGAAGTTATGGTTTCAAGTTACCCAGACTCTATAGCAGCAAAGCATCCCTTTTCCATTACAATACCACCACTATATTTGACTGTTGAAACCAATTTTCACCTGTTCATTTCATGTGACTCATATCTGGATTGTATTTAGATAAGATTTTAACCACATGCTTTTACACTTGGTAGACAAATAGTCTCCAGTTAGTCAGAGTAAAATCTGATTTCTGTGTGGGATGGAATATGTAAATTCACTCATGCAACAGCTAGTATTGCTAGTGTTTCATTTGTGCCAGAAGGAGATTTGGTTGTATCTATTTTGGGTGTGTTTACAATTCAACCAGTTGATAACAGGGCCTTTGTATAATGTCCTTTGAGTGAAATAATAAGATTAGCTGTATACACAATTTAAGGGGACCCCTATCCAACTTCTCAGTCCAAAGAACATTATGCCAAGCGGCTTGAGTGCCATTAGTGTGTTTTTATTTGTTTTAAACAATTTTAAGACGACAATGTTGCAACTACTCAATGGATACCTGTTTTTAAACATCTGGCCTGCAGTTTATTGTATGTTTCGGTGACTTGTAATTTTTGGAAAGGTTCAATTCAATTGGCAATAAACAAGCCATAGTGTATACCGTACTGCTAATTTGATACCAGTTAACTTATACTAGTTTAACATTTGATTGCGTAACAAATTGTGTACTCTGTAATTGGCAGCTTTTGTTGGAGGAGAAGTTGAACTGCAGTACAGTCACACAGGAAGTGGGCACCTTTGTGGAACTGATCTGGACAGAAGCCCTTGGGTCACTCAACAGCATTCTGACTGTTCCTGTCTCCAGCATCAGTCTTAACGATGTGAGTAGTGTGGCAACTCTCATGTCTGCATTTTACTTTTTTAAAAGTGATTCATGTTACCTGTCTTAAATCACTGAGTGTTTTAGTGTCATATGCCATTTTGTGTGTATTTGTATGTGCATGTGTACATGTGTGTGTTTACAGGTCAGCAGAGTGGAGGGTTTGCTGCTGCAGGCACAGAAGCGTGAGGGGGAGGTTGAGGTGAAGGCTCTGCTGGACGAGGTTAAGACCCTGTTACCGCTTGTAATGGTGGACCCTGACTCAAAACAAAAGCTTATATCTCAGAAACTGGACCTATGTCAGGTAATAAATATGAAAAAAAATCACACCATTTCACCAACTGCATCATATCATGTCACATTCACATAGTCCTCTTTACACCTGTAGCTGATCCGAGATATTCTGAATATGAGTGAGGCGACGTTGGGAAACCCCTCTCCATCCTCTCTGGGCAAGTATCGTGCACTCAGGTGCAGTATTGACCAGGTGCCGCCCCAAAGCCCAGAGTTTCAGTCTGTCTCACAGCTTTTGCAGGATAGGTACGTGCAGTATGTGCACAATATACTGAACATTTATTGTATATTGTAAATTTTTATCCTCACATGTATTTGCACTGTAGTTTATTTGTGTTTAATTGTCAAACAGGCCAGTCAAAATTCAGCAGATACTGCGTGTGAGCAGAGGGGCGGAGGTACATATGTTTAAAGAGGAAATAGGCAACATTAAGCCCCTCCTCCATTCATCTCGCCCCAGCAGTTTTATGGGAATCCTGTCACGGTGAGAGTCCTTTACACTCATATGCATACACCTGCACACACACATGCACACATACATGTTGTGGCTAAATTAAGTGGATCTGTTTCTGTGTACAGGGGCCTGATGCTGCCCAGGGTTGGAGTAGAACAGCATGGGATTGAAAGAACAGACGTTGGGAATCTGGGAAGTGGAATCTACTTCAGTGACTCCCTGTGGTTAGTGTTTTTTCTTGTCTTTAAACAAGAATTGTCCTTTAATATTTATGTTGCAAATCATTGATTTTTCAGAAGAGCATGAAGTGCCTAGAGTCTTTTCTGGTGATCTTCTACTTTGGAGAGTTTACTTTCAGCAAGCTGAGCTTTAGCATTTAGCCAGACTTAAAGGTGTGGAGAATGACAAACACACAAACACAAACAATCACATCCCCCTTTTAATATTCAAACGTCACTACTTTCTTAAATAACATTAGTAAATGTAATTATTTCATAATATCCTTATGCTTTAATTCATGATATTTTAGTAAAAGTCTTATTGTGTATGAAACAATTCTGTAACTAAATACACTTGCAAACTACACAATTTAACACAAGTTATTCAGTGAGCATGTGCAGAGCAGCGGTGTGGGAGAACTTTCCAGACATTGAACTTGCACTTTAAATTCAAGCATCTTTTGGTAATTTATGCAACTTATTGCAATTTCCGGGCTATAAGCTGCTACTTTAAACACTGCGGCTTATAAAATGATGCAGGCTAAGAAGCTTCATGCCACCAAAACATTTAGCTTAAAAAATATATAATTAAGCTTTTTTTCAATAAAAAACAACAATTCATGTAAGATTTTGTAGTTGATAATGTTTGTACTAATGAACATTTTAAAATCGCTTTGCTCTTTGTGTGGACCACGTCTTTGTCAGACTTTGTCCTGTGTGGGCATCCAAACTGATTACGTTAGAGTAACATGGCGGCACCTTTCTTCACACTAAAAGCAAGTAAAAATAGCCGCTTCTTTACGGAATTGCGGTGCACATCCCACACAGTTTTTTACACACAGAATTACAACATTGTTAGTGATACTAAAATACTTTTTTATGATGTGATTGGGTATAATATGGACAGCTCTGGCTTATAATCAGGTATATGTACAAATTCTTTTTTAAATTTTCTTTTTTTTTTAATTAGTGGGTGCGGCTTACATTCAGGTGCGCTCAATAACTCAGAAATTACTTTTAAATGCCAATTTACACTTTTTAACTTGTTCGATAAAATATTTAACCTAAGTAATATGGCACCATATTAGCCCATGCACCTTCTCTATGGGTTTCCTTTTATCATTTTTTTTTTTTTGCAAAATGCACATCATGCCCCCACCACTAACTCACCATCAGGGTGCAGTCTTATCCAAAAGGGCTTCCTTCCTTCCCTGTGAATTCAGTTTTATACGTTTTATACAATGGTTGGCTGCCTAGCTGTAATCCATAAGTGCATTAAGTAAGCATAACTTGAAAATAACAGGTATATTTACTTACCAATTTCAAATTCCACTTATACAGTCTACCTCCAATCCCCTCACCAGTTTTTACTTGTGTTATACATGTGTTTATTCCATTTTTACCTGATCCATCTTCAAATCTTCTCCCTTCTCCCCTCTGCCTTTGACAGTGCCTGTGGTGCCCCTCCTCTTTCCCCATTATGTGTTTTTAGTATGCAAATAGACCAGTGAGCTAGAAAACCATGAGGAAACATTCCCTGGATTGTACAAAAAGGGTATTGAATTGAAATCATATACAAATCCTGTAATGAATAAGAGGGGTCAGAGATGTATGCATATTTTCATAAATAGTAGGGTTTGGTTTTACTGAACTCGAAAAGGAAATAAGCTTATGGTGTTCACTATGTTGACACATCTGAAAGGGCAGTTGTGTTTCATGTCATCTTCAACATTGCTGAGATCTCACATTCCTCAACTCCTCTAGCACTAATTATTGGTGGGAAAATTCCTTACTGTTTTAATCATTAAATCCTTTTGTTGTCATTTATTATTTTAAATATCATTTGTAGTTTAAAACAGCCACAGTAAGCCACCTGAGAGCATTCACTAAAAAACGAACAGCCATTTTCCTACTAAGTAATTTAGTTTTACCCTGCTAAATACTCTGGCTGTGTGAATGTAAGCCTTGAGGTACCTTATCCGTAAAGCAGAATGCAAATGCAGACTAGTGACAGATTCCTTTTTTTTTTTTATTTGGAACACAAAATTAACTATAAATGAACTGTAATAATAAGTACCTAGAAGCAAAATCTCCTTAGACCAGGTTGGATCATAATTACAGAAGATCATGACTCAGAAGACATGAAACAAAGTCATGAAATCTCTTGGGACCAGAACCAGACTATAACTGAAAATGAGCATGTCTGTACATGTCTTTTGCATTCAATCTATCAGTCCTCAAGTGTCTGTTTTGTATTCCAGCACTTCTATCAAATACTCCAAACCCAGTGAGATGGATGGCTCCCGGCTGCTGCTGGTGTGTGATGTTGCTCTGGGTCAGTGTAAGGACCTGCACTGGAGAGACATCACTCTGACCAGAGCTCCTGAGGGCTACAGCAGCGTGCATGGAGTTCAACAAACCCAAAATACACACACTGACTTTGAGGTGACTCTGACCCAAAACATTTGTTTGTGGGAGAAAGATCTTTGAAGATCTGTGTAGAGCTTAGGTTAACACAATGTGTTTGTGTGCTTGTGTGTGGGTGTGCACGTTACAGGATGATGAATATGTGGTGTATAACACAGACCAGGTCAGGATAAAATATGTAGTTCGGTATACTCTGGAGGAGGACCAGATGAAGAGCTTTCAGCCTCATGTTGACACGTCTGTAGAGCTCGTAAACTCTACCGTAAGCGCTGAACTCTGTGAGTATATATCCTATTCATCATTTCAGTCATTTTGTCCAGATCTCAGACTTGACCATGTCTTTCTTTGACTATGTCTGTTTTTGACTCCCTAGTGTCCATTGATGACACAGAGAGTTTGGAAATGACAAAGAACCCTCTGGAGGAGGTCACTGCTGGTTTGTTGGACAGCAGTGGTCAGACACTCCCACTACAGGCTGTCCATGTGAGGTGTAAGCTGATGGACCTCTTGTCTCAGGTATAGCAGAGTAGTAGCAGTAATAGTGTTAAATAAATATATCCTCTTATTATATTTTGATATGGAACTTTTTTTCTTTCCTTCAACAGGTTATCATTTTCCAGACGTACACCAACAACAGCACAGTCCCCATTGAGGCAAAGTACGTCTTTCCTTTAGAAGAGACAGCTGCAGTGTGTGGCTTTGAGGCCTTCATTAATGGAAAGCATGTTATTGGAAAGGTGATCAAAATCAACACACTTCTCCATGTTGTTCTACAGTTGGTTTATCCTAAAGTGTCTTATTACTCTACTCTCCATATATGTTGCACTTTCTCCCTTTTGCTCACTGTCTCTCTCTCACACTCTTTCTCTCCATCTCTCTCAGGTTAAAGAGAAGGAGCAGGCTCGTAAAGAATACAGGCAGGCTATTGAGAAAGGCCATGGAGCGTACCTGATGGACCAGGATGCACCTGTATGTTTCTGTTCTTGTTCTGTACACATTTTTTAAAACTTGGAAATGTTTGAAACTTAAAGGAGAACTCTGTTGAACTGTTGAATAGCCCACCTTCGCTCTCCCCCAGCTTTCTGAGATCCAGAATTTTGTGAATCACTTTTTCCACCGTTATCCAGGCTCAAAGTAGCTCCACACCTCATTGGTAGAATCTGGAGACCACTTACATTTAGAACTTTGAAACTGCACAAGAAGCTTATTAAAAAACACTGTTTACATCCCATAGTGTTGTTCAAGCTCAGGGCACCGGCATCTTAAATTTAAGTTACAATAAATCAGCCATTGAGCACGAATAGTAAATCAGTTTAAGCACTGGTTTTGTAATCTGTTGTTGGTTCTTTGCATTCTAATATAGACATAAAACAGAATTTTTTATCTGGAATTCATGCATTTTCAAGGAATTAATTTTGCAATCTGCTTAAATATCCTGCCAGTTGACTTATTGTTACTTAAATTTAAAATGGCGGCACCCTGAGATTTACCTAAACTATGGGATGTAAACAGTGGCTTTTAATAAACTTCTTATGCACTTTTAAAGCTCTAAATGCCTCGTTTAAAATTTAAGGGCTCTCTGGAATGTACCAATGAAGTGTGGAGCTACTTTGAGCCTGGATAATGGTGGAAAAAGTGATTTATCTGCAGACGCAAGGCATGTCCTGTTTCATCCATTCTACAAGCATGGTGGGCAAAGTGCACAACAGTATTCTGTATCTCAGAAAGCTGCGGGAGAGTGCAGGTGGGCTATTCAGCAAAGTGTGTCATAAACTTTGCTAAGTCGGAATTTTTACAGTGTAACTAAAGTTCAAGAGCATCTATTTACTTCAAGCGCACATGCAAAATGTCATTTAACTTTTTTGTCTTAAATGTATTATCAAATTATGTATTTCAGCACAAAAAATGTGTTAATACTATGTTGAAGGATTTTGAGTATGGCTCATTAAGGGTGCCGCTGCATTCTGTCTGAATTCTTTGACTTTTCTCTGTATGTACATACACATAAACATAACTCTATATGACAATCATCTTTGCAGCATAACAGACAAATATATATGTGAAGTGTCAATTGCATAAATGCCTGACTTATGTAAACCCAAAGTGCACATGGTTGACCAAAGCACAACAGGACAGATATTAAGGCATTAATGCAAAAATCTCTGTTTTAGCTATTATTTTGAAATATTAATTTGAAAATGACTACAGATCCTTTACAAAGAACTCACATCTGCTAATTGGAATGCTTTTGTTTTTGCTAAATTTGACATATTGGAAGAATAATAATACACACATAGAAATAAACAGAAATTGTGATTTCCATTTCCATTCTTTTCTTTTCCCTGTTTGTGTGTGTGTGTGTGTTCAGGATGTCTTCACCATCAGCGTGGGAAATCTCCCCCCTGGTGCCACAGTGCTGATCAAAGTGACCTTCGTCACTGAGCTGGTTGTGAGAGCAGGCAGCATCCTCTTCTCTCTGCCAGGCAGTGTAGCACCATGGCAGCAAAGTGCTGCTCTCAATCAGAGAACCCAGGTACAGCAGGACAGTTGGTACTTAATATTTTTTAATAATCTCTTTTAGAAGATGTATAACCTGGTATATTAACACACAGTTAAGTGTCCTCTTTTAAAATTCATGTTTTTTGGATGAACTAACCCTGATGACGAGAGTGTGTTTGTGTGTTGCAGATGTCTGTTGAGAAGGTGTGCGTAAATGAGCTCCAGCCATCAGGGTAAGAATTGTATTGTGGACATTCATAGATCACATTTTTTATAGAAAACCCATGACTGAAATCTTTTTTCCTGTCTGTTTTTTTCCTTCCTTCTTTTGTAGGGAGTTTTCTCTGAGCATGTCCATTGAGATGCCATATGAGATCAAAGATCTTGAGTGTTCCCATCGTATTCAAATAAAGGTATGTAATTTTTTGTTTGTTTAGTATCAAAATTTTAATTAGTTTGTATAATATAAATATAATGTTGTTTTTTTCACAGTTAATAAAATATCATTCAGTCGTGATGTTTTCTGTATATAATGGAATGAGCTGGAAATTGTCGTGTCTTTCTCCTAGAGGACAGACTGTAAGGCCGTAGTCAGCACAAAGCCAGAGCAGACTCTAAACACTGATGGCTTTCAGCTCAGCTTCACTCTGTCTCAGATTCACATGCCCAGGATGTGGGTGGAGAAGCATCCAGATAAAGATAGTGAGGTAAAATGATAGAAAATAGTGAATTTGATGATACTGAATGTGAATGGGATTATTCTGTGGTCAGTCTATATCAAAAAATATCTATAAAATAACACTGCTTTACCTGTGCAGGCCTGCATGTTGGTGTTTTATCCAGACTTTGAGTCCACTGGTGTTTCTAGTGTGAGTGATGTGGTCATTCTACTGGACACATCAGAGTCCATGAGAGGAGAGGCCACGCTGAACGCACGCAGACTCGCTATAAAGGTTCTCAACTCACTGGATCGTTCACTCCGCGTCAACATCATCTCCTTTGGAACAGGTCAGTACTGTTTTTACGAAAACTAAATCTCATCAAACATGTTGTTAATGCAGCTGTGGTTTACTCATTTAATGTTAACCCAAATTAAGTGCTTTATAGGTGTTTGTGTGTGTGATAAAACAATGATAATGACAATGATAACATATAAAACCCATTCATAGCAGTATAGTTATTATAACATTAGCATTAATTGCATAATTGTCCATAATGAAGTGTGATTTATTTTTTTCCAAAGAAAAAAAAAATCTAATTATGATCTAAAATTTTAGGACAGGTTATGTGGACAGCACAAACTGAAAGGTCAATATAGCCTAGTTAAAAAAAACAGATCCACTTTTTTTAAATATCTAAGATTATTTGAGCTTAAAGTAAGAAATAGAGCTTTATTAGAGAGATGTATTAATAACGTAAATATCATTATCCAGTGTATATTATTCTTTTTATCCTCAATCCAAAGATCTAAGATAAAAAAAATCTTAAAATCTTAATAGACATCAAAACTTTTTCTTCTCTAGATTGTTTGGTTTGATTAAAGCTTTTTTGGTGTGATTGAAGATTTTTTGTTTTTTATTTACAACTTAACAATCACATAAGACAGTGTAGCAACCATTTGGGATATCATAGCAACTCCCGAGCAACCACCTAGCAATACCCTAGCAACTAAACTAATACTTTAGAAATACTTTAGAAACTACAGTATATAGCAACAATCTAAAAAAGGGGGAACCATTTGTTAGAACATCTATGTTTTCCTTCAAAAATGCACGTTTATAGTTCTATAATTTAATATAATGTGTTTTCATCATGATCATTTTTAGAAGGCATAAACCACAGTATGAGTAAAAGGATATGCATTTATAAATAATATTACACTCTTTCGCACTTTTATGCAACTATATTTTAAATGTGGCATCCCAACTTTATCATTTAACAGATTACAAAGAGGCCTTCCCCTCAGCAAGTGTTCTAGACAACAAGGATGTGTTTAAATCAGCCAAGACGTTTATCATGGTGAGTTATGTACCTTCAAAGCTAATGCTACTTTTCTTAACAGGCTAAGAAACATCATGTGTCTCATTTTGCATACCACTGTGATGCCCAGTGAGATTCAGAGGTTACTGAAGTACAGTAGTGTACAGTGTATATAAATTATTTCATCCCAACTTAGTGATGGGACGATACACTTTTTTCAGCTCCGATCCGATACCGATATAAAACTGATATAAGATTGCCGATACCGATACAAATACCGATACTTTTAGTTTATTAATAGTACTATGATTAAGGTTAAATAATGAGGCTGAAACAGACCACACAGCCCTTTTAAGAGTATCCACAGGTGCATTTAATGTAAATGCATTCAAAAGTCATTTATTTGACACACTTCATATGCAATTACACAATAGTTTCCTTTCAAATAAAATGTTTGAATTTTTATTAAATATAAAAAAGTAAAATATTAAATACGTTAAATATTAAATTCAGGGCATTTTTTGCAACGGTTGTGCAGGAGACTTTTATTTTGACAGGTAGCATAGAGGATTAGCTGCAATAGCTAACAGCTTACTGGCGATGCTAACTGTATTTCCGAGCTAAATTAATAACTGTTTTTTAATAACAGATTTATTTCTTAGTGCTGGTTAGGGTTGGTAGGATCTCTGGTTTGATATTAGATGTGGATTATGGCTGTAGTTCACTTAAGATAGTTATTTATTACATTCACAATGCCGGAATGATTTTGCTAGCTAGGCTAACAGACTGCAGATCTTAATGGAGATGGCTAACGGCTAAGTGGCAATGCTAACTGTATTTCCGAACTAAATTAATGACTGTTTTTTAATAACAGATAGGTGTGTTTGTGCTGGTTAGTGTTTGTAGATGCTGTGGTTTTATAGGATATGTGGATTATGAATATAGTTTACTCCAGTCTGTAGTTATAATACCTTCACAACACCGGAATGCAGCTGCTGTCAGTTCAATGCTAGCTAGGCTAACAGACTGGCTGCCCATGCTATAAGATTCTATGAAACAAAAATGAGATTCTATCTTCTGCAGGATTTTATACCCCAATTTAAAGATGGGAAAATAGTTTTTTGAATTAAGTATAGACATATACATTAGGCCTGTCACAACAATAACATTATCAACTTTTTCTTCAATAAATGGACACTACCTGAATAATATTTGATAATCATGATATCATGACACGTATGTTGTGTTTATTTGAATGTTTCTTGACATATATAACAGTAAATAGTATTATAGCCAGTCATGCAATGACCAATGCTACAATAACTGCGACTCCATACACAGTGTGGACTGCAGCAGGTAAAGAAAAATATTATTATTTAAATATTGTTGTTTATAAAAGGGTATAGTTGCTTTTTATTGCTGTACTATTACATTAAATCAGTGACGTTTAAATGGTCTTAAAATTACAGCAATATCGCTTATCACAATAATTTTTGGGGTGATATATCATCCACAGAAAAAATGCATTCGTGACAGGCCTAGGTTACCTTTTTTTTGTTGTCAAGTTATTTTACCAACATTATATTTGTTTGTGAAAATAAATAATGCTTAAATGTTTGTCACAGCCAGGCAGGAAAGGGGCAGGTGTGGATAAAACAAAGAGGTTTTACTAAAAGAGGAAATGCAAAAGAGAACCCTGAAATATATTTCAGTTCATCAATGTAAAGCAGATGTAAAAAAAAAATGCTATAAAAGTATAATAATACTTACAAAGACAATGCAAAATTAACGAAAGAACAAGTGGGAAGGGTCGATACATGGAAATCACAAAAAGTACAAACAGCAAATATATAAACAGAGAAACACAAGTGGATGTAATTTAGAAGTCAGGTGATCTGCACCAGAGCAGAGACATCGATGGAGTGATCGATGAAGTGTGTGATGCAAGAGACCTGACATTATGGAAAGTGAAGTATGTAGGTATGGGTTTGTTTACTGAGACAGGTGCAAGTAGGACAGGAGTGTCAGAATTGATGGGTGAGACAATGTGATATTAATGTAAAATTGCAAAATAATATGTTTGAAAACTGACTGAAAATTTACATTTAAAAAATGAATAATTTTATTGTTATTCAATTTAATGCTGATGTAAAAAAGTTCAGTTATTGAAATATATTTTTGGTCAAAGTACAGTAATTATTTGAGTTCAGTTCAGCCACCATTTGAGTAATAAAAATGATTCAAAGATGTATAACTGAAAAACTGCTGCAAGCACAGATTTAATTATTTTCATAGTTTATAGCATGATTTTCATCAATAGTTGATTCAGTTCTTGAAGTCTTAAATTATTTTATTGTCCCTTAGGGTATCAGTGACACATAATGGGCATTACTTACCCTATATGTCCAAATATTTGTGGACACCTCTTCTAGTGAATGCATTCAGTTACATTAAGTTGCACCCATCGCTGACACAGGTGTGCAAAGGTGCACACACAGCTTGTCCAGTGCTGCCAATAGTATAGGACCCTCTGGAGCGGATAATCATCATGCCTGATGCTTGGTATCGGTTAGAGGTGTATAAATCCCGCAGCATTTAGCTGTAGAGCAGTGAAAAGTTAGGAATGGGGTGAGGTGTTGATTATCCACTCCACAAAGGGCTAAAAAAATATTTTTAAATACCCTTGATTTTGAAAACAAGCGATGAATGAGCAGGGGTCCTAATACTCCTGTCCATATTGTGTATTTACCCAGTAGTACATCACTTTTCTAATTTCAAATAAATTAATATATTTATAAAATAAGCTGTTAATTACTATATTTTTTGTTTTCCTGTTTCATCATTAGTCCTCTCCTGCTGTTGGTGGTAGCACTGAGCTGTGGAGGCCTCTGCGTAGCCTGAATCTGCTGCCTCCATCGCATGGTGTAAGGAATGTGCTGCTGGTCTCTGATGGGCATGTGCAGAACCAACCACAGACCCTGCAGATGGTGCGAGAAAACGCCCGCCACACACGCCTCTTCACCTGCGGCCTCAGGTCAGCACTCTGCAGCTTTAGACATTCATTAAACAGAAAGGAATGGTTCCTAATACAATAAATATTTTATATACCCTTACCCTCTCCAAATCCCCAAATTCATCACCTGTTATTCCCAATGTATCAAAGGGTGTTTTTTCACACCTTAAAGACCACACAAAGGTTTGTGTGTTTTTTACATCATATAGATTTGGTCTGGATAGTTTTAGTTTCACACTGCAGTTTAGTGAGTGGCTTAGGGAGTTTTTTACATCCTGTCTTCAGCTGAGTCTATTTCTGGATTTGACACTGATTGGTTTGCAGAATGTTGTCAGTTTGACTTCAGACTTTCCATGTGTTGTGCCAGATTGTGCTTCATATCATGCAGCAGAATGAGCATTAAAGTTTTCCCTCTGATGTAGAGTTAATCTACAGTAACAGTGGATACAAGAATCATAAGCATTATCTGTTGCGATCAAACTGCTGTGTGAGGCACATGCACATGAAGGGGAGTCAGATTTTGACACATCACCTGTTATTTTGCGTATTCGATTGTGTAATGAGTGATAATGGACTGCTTCAACTTCTGGTGATTGTCCCAAAACCGTGAACCATCTGGAAAGTAGTGGTACAGTAGATACGGACTAAGACTGTCTCTTTTGGTCAGACCAAGTTTTGGCCCTTAGGTCTGAACTGTATTTCAAGTCACCATTTTACACATTTTGGTTCTGACCAAACTTAAATTACCCAAAGAAAAACATTAATGGTCCACAGATTGCTGTATCTGATTACGTGCTTATGCTTGTGTGCAGCCCAACAGCTAATCGGCACATGCTGAGAGCTCTGGCTCAGGCAGGTGGAGGGGCATTTGAGTTTTTTGACACCAAGAAAAAACACATCTGGTCTGAGAAGGTGAGTTCCAGTTGATTAACACATATCACATGAATGTGTATGTATGGGTATTGCAGAAGGTTGTGATACATGGCTGCTTGGGTGTTCCAGGTGAACTCTCAGGTGAAGTGCATGGCATCTCCAGGCTGTAGCTCAGTGGCAGTGAAGTGGCAGCAGTTCAGTCCTACAGCGCCCTCTCCTGTTCAAGCCCCCTCCCAGCTCCATGCTCTCTTCAGTGACTGTCACACTCTGGTCTACGGCTTTGTTCCGCACTGCACTCAGGTACATCATCATGTATCACCTCTAAAATATGATAGCATGTTGCCCAGTGGATTTAACTTCATCATTCATGAGCTCAAAGCTGTTATTCTTTATCTAGGCTACTCTGTTTGGTGATCTAAGTGGACAAGAAATTAAGACAATGGTTTCCACCACAGAACTGCAGAAGACTAGAGGAACAGTAAGATTCTGACCTTTTTATATTTTATAGTGCATCATCTAATATATGTTCTGTTAATATTAAAACTGTGAGTGTTAAATGTATGGTGTTGTGTTTTTGTTTTGTGTTTCTATGCTCTAGTTTCTTCACAAACTGACAGCAAGAGCGATCATCAGAGACTATGAGGATGGCAGTCTTGGCTCTAGCGAAGCAGAACATGAAGTATGGACCATACACTTAATTATTTATAATTATCCATCTTTGCTTACTTTGTGTTAGATCTTCCAGTGTGGCAGCATATCTGTTTATTGATTACACTGTAACCAATTTCTGTATTTCTTCAGTAAATTCATACAGTAAATAACTGCTTAACAATGTTTATGTAAAACTGCAGCAACATGTGTGGAAAAAGAGGTGGCTATACAGTTCTGGAAAAATTAAGAGACCACTTCAGTTTCGGAATCAGTTTCTCTGATTTTGCTATTTATAGGTTTATGTTTCAACATTTCTCCCAAATTTCAAAAGAAATTATTGTCATTTAGAGCATTTATTTGCAGAAAATGAGAAATGGCTGAAACAACAAAAAAGAAGCAGAGCTTTCAGACCTCAAATAATGCAAAGAAAACAAGCTCATATTCATAAAGTTTTAGAGTTCACAAATCAATATTTGGTGGAATAACCCTGTTTTTATCACAGTTGTCATTCATTTTAGCATGTTCTTCTCCACTTTATGCCACGCTTGGTTTAAGGTGGGGTTTAAGGGGTTAAATGTCTAAATTTAAAGCATCTACCCAAACTCCCTTATGTCTACTCATTCCATTTTTTGGATGGTAAACAATACCAGAACACTCTTAACAAGAGAAATGGCTGCTTATGAAGCTCTTAGGTTAGCCCTTTGGCTAACATATACCCTGACAGTCTCACAGAAACTGATGTGTCTGCTTTACTGGAGCTTCATAGGATTTTCCCCTTCACAAAATTGCAAGAGAAGACGTTTGGATGTTTAAGTGAATGTTTTAAATTTAGTGCCTTCAACCATAGATGCAGCTCATCTTCTTTTGTACAGTGGTGAATATAAGTTATATGGTGTCTTACAACCTTCTGATCCTTGTGTATTGTGAACTATATGAACTGCTCTATGAGAAATTAAGATAAATCTTGCTCCAACCAAAGTATCAGTCACTAACAGTAGCTTGTCCAGGTATGTGAACGTTTTGTGGAACATTAATGATTAACTGCATCTGTAGACATAATTCCAGAGTGTGTGATATCAGACAAAAATACAGGATTTGAAACACTAAGGGCTGTTTTTTAGCTAAAGCTCTCCATTATCTCTTTAACATCTCTAACACCTACTCACCTTCATAACTCAGAACCTCTTTCTACATTAGGTACAGCTCCACACTGTCTCTCTGTACTTTTGTTTGTTTTTACTCTGTTTTTACTACTGTTGCCACTACATCCTTGCCACTGTTGGCATCACTGTGGTGCTCATGGAATTGAATTAAATGTTAAGATTGTTTTTCTGCTGCTTTTTTTAGGGGAAGAAAGCCGAGCTGAAGTCCTACATCATCGAGCTCAGTAAAGAGTTCTCTATCCTGTCTCAGTTCACCAGCTTTGTTGCCATTGAGGAAAGGGTATGATTACTGCTGACTGTAATATTGCTGTCATCATTTAAGTGTTAATACAAATATAAAAGCCTGTTCATAGAATTTTATCGGAACAAAACATTTTTAATGCAGTGGAACCTTTACACCAAGTCTGTTGCATTGTCTGTGCTCTATAAACAGGGCTAGACATTGATCTAATGTGGGAATCTATAGTTTGCGTTGTTTGTAGACATAATAGACTAGACACTAATAGACCTGTGCTGACCAACAGCAAACTAGAAGTGATGTGGGGAGGAAATGACATCAACCCATCCCAGAGAGATCAATGTTGCTCACATTTACCGTGAACAGCTTTGCTGTTTTTCAAAGAGTAACTGAATAAGCTCAGTGTTGTGAGATGTGCTAAAATACTGCGCAAGAACACACTATATCTCATTTAGGAGTCTCCTTTCCATCCTCATCTATTTGCAGGACAAGGATCAGCCTGATTCTGGAATCACTGATGTCCCAAAGATAATTGCAGAGGAGGATGTTGACATCTTGCCGTACATGGGCTGGACTGAAGAAGAGGACATGATTGTGGACAATGGGGTTAGGGATTTTACGGGTTCATTCAGAAATAAAATGTTAATCTTAATATCAGTAAATATATACAAATCATTGTGGAAAATTAAACTGGATTTTTTTTTTTAAATAATTTTTGTTTTATCAAATGAACAATGTAAAATATTTCTTTGGAATTGCTTTGTTCATAGTTTTTCCTTTTCTTGCAGGAGGAGTGGGGTTATGCGTTCGATGAAGAAGAATACGAAGAAGAAGATTATGATGAAGTAGAATCAGACATTGACGCACCTCCAGATGAGGCAGACTTTTGTGTTGCATTTTATGAACCTGTCTGCTCTCCTGCATATGCTCCCACCTCCCCTTCTGCAAGTAGTATAGAGGACAATGCGTATGCCCCAAGACGTAAGATACAATCTAAGATATGTAAGAAAGCAGCATCAATACAGTTAGAGCAAACCACCTCTCAAATATCAGATATCCGTAAGTCCTCCTTAGTTCAGGAAAATCCAGAGTTTGAGGTCTTGTGTTACCGTGAGCCAGTTAAAGCTACCCCTTCTGTTACTCCTGCAGCTGCTGCTGTTAATATGCCATTCAAATTTGGAGAGAAGCTTGTATGTTCTGATGCCCTTCCTCAATCCCGCCAGGCAGTTCCTCACCTTCCTCCTGGTGCTCCTCCCACTCAGTCTTTTGTTCCTTTTCTAACTGCTGCTTCTCCTCTTCCTCCTCCTGCCACCACCCAACCCATTTCCAATTTATTTGGATCCGTTGCCACTGCTTCTTCTGGTCTTTTTGGCCCCACTTCTCGTTCTGCTTCCTCTTTCGCTCCTCCTCCTCCTCCTCCTGTCACCCAACCCATTCCTGAATTAGAGTCCTATACCAGCTCTGATTCTGGTCTTCGACACGACCTTCCTCCATCTATTTCATTTTTCGCTCCTCCTCCTCCTGCCACCACCCAACACATTTCCAATTTATTTGGATGCGTTGCCACTGCTCGTTCTGTACTTTTTGGCTCCACTTCTCGTTCTGCTCCTCTTCCTCCTGTCAACCAACCCATTCCTGAATTAGAGTCTTTTACCACCTCTGATTTTGGTCTTCGAAATGACCTTTTTCCCTCTTTTTCATTATTTGCTCCTTCTCCTCCTCCTCCTCCTCCTCTTGCCACCACCCAACCCATTTCCAATGTATTTGGATCCGTTGCCACTGCTCCTTCTGCTCTTTTTGGCTCCACTTCTTATTCTGTTTCCTTTGCTCCTCCTCCTCCTGTCACCCAACCCATTCCTGAATTAGAGTCCTTTCCCACCTCTGATTCTGGTCTTTGCCACGACCATCCTCCCCCTGTTTCATCTTTTGCCTCTCCTCCCATTTTGCCTCCTATCTTGCCCAAACCTTCTGCTGTCACACCACAGTTTTCTCTTCCTCCCGCTGTCATATGTCGCAAGTCTTCTTCTCTACTCAAAACTCCTGATGCTGCCATCACTCCCACTCCCCCTGATCAATGGAAAGAAGCTGTACATGATATATATTCTAAATTATCTGAACGCCACCGTTTTGCCCCCATGCATTCTCTTCCTGCATCTTCCATTCTCGCTGCGGAGGGTTCTGTTGATGCACCACTTTTGCCAGAAAGAATGTCACGTCTATCAAGGCATCAAGGTAAGGAATAACACATCAGTGTATTTATTTATATATAGCTCTATAGTGTAAGGCTAACCTATCACTGTACTTGACTCTTATTAGGGTTGGGCGGTATCCATTTATTCATACAGTCATACGAGTCCAAAATACGCATCATGTTAAATGGTATCACCAGGGGTGGGGACTTGTATAAGCTTGGCAAGTAGCACAGATGGCCCTGTATTTTTGCGGCTACTATACCATCAATTTTGCATTATTTTAAAATTGAAAAATGATAAAACAGAAAGTACACACGTTTAAGTCAATCATTCAATAAATGTTAAAACTATTACCCTGACATTTACAGACATTTGCAAATGTTTAGCTAACTGCTGCGAATCAGAGGAGCTGACTTATGTATCATGATTAAATTCCGTTTACCACAGAACACGCTCAAGTCCGTCTGACTGAAACTCTACTTACAAGTTCAGCTTACATGTGATATGACATCATCACAGTGGGATGAGAATGACTCAGATTGAGCGAATGCTGTTGGATGAATTACATTTTGTATCCGTAGTGTGTTGGTTCTGTAGCTCAGCTACCTGGCCAACCAGGTTTAAAAAAAGTTAACATTAGCTAACAGGCTAAACATTCTAGCACAGACTGTTATAGCTAACTGAGGCATAAATCACACAACGAAAGAAGAGCACACAGTGGAGTAAATGGTCCTAGGAGTGTTTCAATTGTTTTGAGGGACATCTTACAAACTGGTCATTCAGGTTCAGTGGCTCTGCTTTTAACTTTAACTCAAAACACTGTTAAATTTACAACTACAGAGAAGATTTGCTATTTTGGCCACTTACTAGGTAAACACAAAACAGAAATTTGGCACAGCAGATATGTTGGAATTTTAAAATGCTGTCATAAAAAAAGTCGTAAGTGGTATGCAGTGTTATTGTTACAACGCTCAACCCTAATTGTTATGTGATGGCTGTGCATGACCTAAATGGATATACGTTCTTTCCTGTCTTGTGTAGATGCAGATACCTCTGCTGGTTTTGGAGTTTTTTCAGGAGGTCGTTGTGGGGGTCGCCGTCGTAGACGTAATTTAGTTGACCAAAGTGAAGCTGAATTTTCATATATTTCACATGTACAATGTGGGAGTATGGAATACCGACCAACGAGGTTCAGTTTGAGAGAACGATTAAGAAGTCCAGACGGGATCAACTGGGAGGAGCTGTTTACACTTCAGCATCAGGTATCTATGTGACTGTGAGATTCACACAAATGAGATAAGTGAGTAGATACAGCGCCCTCCTTTCTCTACTGTGAAAACAATACAAGTTAAAATGATATGCTCAAACTTTAAATCACAGATAAATATATTAAAGGTTTCCTTTCGCTAAAATCCACTTTTTGAAATACGATAGGTCTCTCTGAGTTGTATATGATGCTGCACTTGAAACTCTTCCTCAACCTCCATTGTCAGCAGTAGCTAGTAAAAGAAAATAAGAAAATATTCAGAAAACCGAGTCGATCAGGGAAACACTGTGTCTGCGTCTACCCGTGAATTAATATTCATGGCCTTACCCACCTTGGCTCAGGACCGCCCACAGGCAAAGCTGAAGCCACGCAACCAGGCACATCTCATCAGACAGGAGCTTACAGTGCTAGGAACAGCATGGCAGTTTGTTCCTCTGTTATTTGTGCAAATATCACATCACATGGTTAGAATGGTTAGAATTTGTCTTTAGAATGCCACCAGCGAAGTAGGTAGATAGGTAGATGTATTTTTAGAACAGTTCTGTTTACACTAGTTAAAAGTAAAAATCCACCCCAGTGTTTTGTTACAACTGCCTGGGTGGCTCAGCCAACAAAACCCTGCGGTGGAATTTTACTTTCTGGACCTAAATTAAGTAAGTAACTAGATATACATAGGATCTTCGGTGGATTTGGCATTTCACAGAGACTCTAAGATTAGTTCAGTGGCTGAATTGCATTTTAGCAGGGCATTACACATGTTGTAAAGTAACAAATGACATTGAAAAGACTGTTATTAGTGTAAAAATGTCTTTATTTTAGTACGTTTCTAACTGTTGTTCGTCTCGCTGCCTTGCAGTACTGTTAGCCAATCAGAGGTGATTTGTTTGCATGTATGAATATTCATGAGCAAGAGCCAAAATCCTATCGTTACCTCCTACCCACTCCTCTACCGGACTAAAGCAGCCATATACCGGATCACCAGAGCACTTTTTTTCACAAAAACAGCTCACATGGCATTCATTCATTTTAGAGACCACAATTAGACATTTTAAAATGAATGAAAAATGATGGAATGAGATTTTTAATGTACGAATATGAGTATAAGTACTTCTTTACAGAGATTAAACAAGCAGTGTGTGTGTGTGTGTGCATTTGTACATCTGCATTAGCAATGAGTGTAACTTAAAGGAGCTGAATGCGATCTTTAAAAAAGGAGTCCACAAACATTTGCATTGTAAGAGTGTTTTATTAATGCTCTGGAATGAAAATTTCTTATTGAATTCCATAAAGCTATCAGAATACGTAAGTGCTTTATGTATTTAATAGATTTTTTATGTTTTACTGAACACAGGACGGCTACTGGGAATGTACCAGGAGTCTGAGTAGATTCCTTGGCCTGGATATAGACTTCTTCGCCAACGTCTTCCTGAAGGAGAAAGGCATTTGCTCTTTGGGTAAGCTCAGCTGTATATTTTGCGTTATTTTATTTTGTATTCTGTTTGTTGTTGATGTAAAAGTTGGTCTGTGCAGTGCTGTGTGTCCTTGTATGTGTACAGAATCCAGTCTACGTGCACTGAGTGTTTGCCTGTAGAATACACTTTATATTGTAGTGTACAACATAAAAGACACACACACATGTATTTTCTCACTGTCTGACATAAACTCAGAATAAACCATTCCCATTTTAGGTCAGTTTATTTATATTTATATTTGCAAAATACCAGAATAATGAGAAGGAGAGAGAATTTTAAAGGCATTTTTATTACTTTCTGCAAAGTATACATACAATAAGATTACTATGCCTTTAAACTACCGTATTTTTCGGACTATAAGGCGCACCGTATTATAAGGCGCACGATGAGTGAACGGTCTATTTTTAGTGTTAGTCCATACACAAGGCGCACTGGATTATAAGGCGCACTAAATGAAACTTTATTTATATCAGTAACAATAACTCTGAGCAATAAATCCTTCACAATATCTGTGAAAAATAACATCTCTGAGCAATAAATCAACAAGCACAGCAAGTAACTTACGTATTACTCCGCGACGCTCCTGACAACGGTAGCCGCAACGCTCCGACAGACCATAATATTATGTTGAAGCACAGCAAGTACGTATTACTCCGCGAGGCTCCTGACAACGGTAGCCGCAACGCTCCGACAGACCATAATACTACTTGAAGCACAGCAAGTACCGCATTACTCCGCGAGGCTTCTGACTATAATAGCGTGTTGTGCCGAATTCGGTGAATAAAACGGTTTTAAAACAGAGATAAAGATTGGATAAGTTTCATTTCTGGATGAAGTGATTTCCAGCGCTGTTTGGATATAACTGTGGATTACAGGAGACTGGATTGATGGATTCTCTTTAGTCTGGACGCGTTTTGAAGGTAGGACCTGTGGCTGAGCGCGGGTGTGTGTTCGGGGGGTGGCGGCAGTGACCGGAGGTTACCCCAGGACAAAAGGAGAGCCTTTTATTACTGGAAACATGCGCTCTGACGCAGCTCTAATTCATGAAACATACATCCTACAGTAAAAGCACAGTTCTGGAATCCGGAGAGCCAGACGGTTCGAATGGTGTATGACATGACCGCATTCGATGAAATATGGACGAACGATAAACGCAAATATGAGAGTTATGAATTATTAAAATCATAACCAAGGCATATTTCGCCCTAAATGTTTATTTTCTGAAAGGATATTCCGCTAAATAGGCTAAATAGCTCAAAAGCAGAGATTCTAAGCTTTAAAATGGTTTATTGGATGTCTATATTGAACCTGTAACTGTTCATAACTATTCAGAAACACAGCCAGTTATGAAATATTAAATATTTCTGGCCCGCCGGTGGGCCAGCGCGTGTTAAGAGGTTAACTTTACTTAGAAGTGGGCGCTAAAAAGAAACAGTTTGTGCTATTACCCCAGAACGGGTGGAAAGGAAAGTTTACCGGCACCTTGTTCTGGCCACGGAGCTACAGTGGAAACTAGCTACCTTGAGCCACAGCCGAGAGGCAGTACGGCAGTCAAAGGTAACCGCGCGCTAGCCCAAGAGGGGGATCTTTTTCTGGCGTGGGTGAGGAATTCTGCACAACAGAGCGCCGTGTACCACATAAAAATCGAGGTCAGTAAACACAAGCAAAATCCATACACAAGGCGCACTGCATTATAAGGCGCAATGACGATTTTTGGGAAAAAATAAGTATTTTAAGTGCGCCTTATAGCCCGAAAAATACGGTATGTAGGGCAGCTCGTAGGATGATGTCATGTCCTGATGGGTGTAACACCTCAAACACGTGGCTTCTTTGTGTAAGATTATGGGAAAGTCTAAAAAATCAGCCAAGATATCAGGAACAGAATGATGTGTGGTTCATCCTTGGGTGCAAAATCCAGATGCCTAAAGGTGCGTCGCTTATCTGTACAAACAATTATATGCAAGTACAAAAAAGATGGAAATGTTCAGCCATCATACCGCTCAGAAAGGAGACGGGGCCTGTGTTCCTGAAATGAACATGCTTTGGTCTGAAAATGTGCATATCAACCCAAGAAAAAAAGCAAATACCTTGTGAAGATGCTCCTGAAGCTGGAAAGAGACAGTGAAATGAGTACTGTATCGACATGGGCTGAAAGACCACTCTGCCTTGAGTAAGCTATTAATTAAGAAGCAAATGCACACAGGAACAAAAACCTTCATTTTTGGAGTTCTGTGGTCTGATGAACTAAAATCAAACTGTTTGGCCATAATGATCATCGTTCCGATTGGAGGAAAAAGGAAAAAGCTTGCAAGCCTGAGGACACCATCCCAACTGTGAAACACGGGGGTGGTAGCATCATGTTGTTGGGTTGTTTTGCTGCAGAAGGGATTGTGCACATGTTAAGACATCAGCCAAATGACTCAAATGACCCCAAGCATACTGCCAAACCGTTTACAAAGTGGCTTAAGGATAACAAATTCAAAGTTTTGGAGTGTCCATTGGTAATCTCTGACGCTATTTACACTGCGTGGACGCAAGACGTTAATATAGACTGTTCGCAGGGTGTAAAATAGCAACGAGCATCGCGGCGCACCTTGCGCAGGGTGTACGTTAGGGCCCAATGTTTTTAATAGAGGTACACACACTAATGCACTTAAGGACACAGCACACCACACACTTTATGTTCATTATTACATTAAATAAAAACACAATGATAACACAAAATTTGACCATATGTGACTTTTTATTTGTAATTTACATCAAATCAAGAATTGCAAAAAAAAAATTTTTTAAAGCTGGCTGGCTCGTACACTGCTGTACAACGTGAAATTTTTTTGCAGAAAACTTCCTTATGGGGTATGAATGTGGAAAAGCTAATGAATTACCTTAAAGGAGAACTCCTGTGTAAATTTGACTTTTGGTGTAGTAAACCATGATAAAATGTACTTACCTTTGATGAATAGCAAACCTCCGTTTCTCCCACAGCATTCCGAGGTCCCGAAGTTTTAACAGTTGGTCCAAACACTCTTCAGACTGGGTGACACGGGGCATAATTTTCCCTGATAAATTGCTTTTTCCACCGTTATACAGATTCAAAATAGCTCCACGCCTCCTTGCTAAAATCCGGAGAGCCCTGTCATTTAGTAGCTTATTAAAAAACACTGTTTACATCCTGTAAAGCTAGCTTCAGCTCCGAGGGCTGCCATCACTGAACTGAAAATAACAGACATATGCGTAGCAGCCTGCGTCAGGAGGCAGTGTTTGGACAAACTGTCAAAATTTTTGGATCTCGGATCACTGTGGGAGAAAGTAGGTGTGCTATTCATCAAAGGTAAGTACTTTTTATCATGTTTTACTACACCAAAAGTCCATTTTACACTGGAGTTCTCTTTTAACTAACACTATGGCCAGAATATAAAGTTTGATTTCATGGGTGATGTTGCTTAACCATCAGCAGCCTGAGCCCAAGAGAGCACAATTGTTTTCTCTGGGTTGGAGGGTAGTTGACACTGTCTCCCCACATTTCAATGCTGTCTGGAACAGGCATCTTTTAGCGCATGTATCAAAACTAGGGTTCAGGCACTTTCCTCAGAGCGCTTTGGATTCCTGTTGATGCTCCATTGGCAGCAGTTTCAAAAGAGTTGGTCAGATCAGGCTTGTGCTTGTCCTCTCCTTTCTAGTTTTGGGAGCATTGCAGCAAGTGAAAAGGCTCTGAGGGAATGGGGGGGGGGGTTAATTGCCTCAGCGATACTTGGTTAAAACAAAAAGGAATGGGAAAAAGGTTACAAAAGGTTATTCGAGCCATGCCATAGAAGGACCACATTTGGTACCATAAAAAAGCATTTTTTAATATTGATGTTTGGGTTTAAATAATTATTAAATAGATGATTATTTATTACATCAAATAAAGTATTTTTTAGACCTATGAAAAATTATTCATCTTATCTCTGTAACAAATTCCATCATTCATAGGACCTGTAGCACTTTTGTAGCAGCTTTATGTTTAAGAGTGTAGGGTAATTAATCACATCTTGACTAAGACAGCTTAGAATCTAAAGACTGATGGTAAAATCTGCTGTGTCATTGTGTATGATAAAGTAAGTTGTCATTTCATTATTTGTAAGGTATCATAGCATTACTTGACATCATTTTCTGTAAGGTGGAGGTGTGACTCTGTAACACTGTAACAGCCAGAAGCAGTTATATCCTTCTACATGTTTGCTTTGTCAGGTGTGAAGGCTCATGCTGACATCCTGAAGCTGGTGGCCACACTGCTGGTGCTGCAGCTGATGCGAGTGAAGAAGATGGTGGATGTGGAGCTGTTTCAGTCTCTCTTCCGCCTCTCTGAATCTCCTGAGCCCAGGTAAGAGTTTTTTTTTGTTTGTTGTTTTGTTTGTATTAAGCACTTTTGAGTGCATGCATGTACAGCCCAGATGTTGATGCAGGCACATCCTGGTCCCATCACTGACCCCTGATATTCCAACATAAAGCCCATAGACAGAACTTTCTGGGACCCAGTTGGGCTAGCCTTAAAGGCCACACATGAGAATGCTCTCTGGAATGTGTAGGTGTCTAATTAGTTTTGTCAATATAATGTATAATTGTACTGTGGTATCAAGATTTACACTGTAGATTGGATTCCCAGTCAGGGATTAAGACTAGTCCTAGGCTAAAGTTTCATTTCAGTGGGAAATCTATCTTCAAAATGCTAAATCCCCATTAGACTTAATCCCTGTCTGTGGCAACCAACGCTATGGGGCATTAACAGCATTTTCAATAGAGATTTATATTAAAAGGAAAATGTGGTCGTCATATAGGCCTCATCTTTTTCCAGAAAACTTTTCCTAAATATCCAGAGGTGTCCAGACACCATTTTTATCGACTATATGCTATAGTTACTCATTGTTAAAGTAGGCTTTCAGAAAAAAATAAATACTTATTTATAAGTAAGACAATATTTTATTATATTCTGATCATTTTTGTTAGGGCTACACCTGGTGTCCCACTAAATACTGTTTATTGTCAAACTGTCTTTACATATTGTAATATAATATTTTACTATAGTGAAGCCTCTAAAACAATACACATGATTTTTTTGAAAGACAGGACATAGTATATTTGTACAGGATGCAAAATATTTTTTCAATTCGCAGGACTGAAATACTAGGTGGATAGTCACTGATGATTTCTACTATCTAAATAGATCTCTATATTTTTAGAGCTCTAAATTAAAGCAATATTAGACATTGTTTAAACATTAGATCACTGAAATCCATCTCAGGCTGCAGCTAACTTCACTTGATACTTTTAGCATGCTTCACAGGTTTTGCAGATATGTAGTACCTAGTTATGTGCAAGTAGTGTATACAGAAGGTATGCAAAGTATTCAGACCCCTTAAATTTTAAAATTGCAAAAAAAAAATATTTTATTTCTCATTAATGTACACTCAGCACTCCATCTTGACCTTTTTATTTTAGCAAATAGCTGCAATGAAAAAAAGAGTGAAAAATGTAAAGGGGTCTGAATACTTTCTGTACCCATTGTAGTATGTGCTGTCTGTAACTGTGTTTAATGTCCTGCTGTGTCTGTATATTTTATCTATAGGCCAGCCTGCTATGATGCAGTGAAGAAGGCAGTGGACTGGGTCTGCTGGGCAGACAGACAGTATCCGTGTGTGTGCAGCAGACTGGAGTTCGGCCTTAACTGGGAGTCCTGCACACGGCAGCTGCTAGGACTGGACTCCCTGCCTCCCTGCTCCCCTCTGATCCCTGTCCTGCAGAGGAGCACAGGAATATCAGTCATGTAGAACACAGCACATTCATGACTTAGCTTCAGTGGAACTATATATATAAAAAAGCTAGAGTTACATAAATATTAAGAGCAGTAATAGTCAACTAGGTTTTACTTATGTGGTACATTTAAAGGTGCTGTATATGATTCTGGAGAATAGCTGTTGATATTTGAGCTCAACATCAAAGCAAACACACCCTCCCTTTAGTGACAAATATTGTATGATCAAATAACATAATATAATTTTAAGTTAGCTTTAGCAAACTGTTGCTACAATTACTGCTTCTAAGCAAATCAGATTATCTGTCAAACATTCTCAAACAAGAAAAAAACAATACTGACACACACAAGACAATACTATTTCTTAACACTGTTAAGAAATTGTCAGGCAGAAATAGAGTACTTTTTGAGTGTAAAATAAAAAGATACTAATGTTCACATATGTCTGATCCAAGAACTTTTTTTAACCAGATACAGTCTCCCCTTGCTCCCCCATCCTGTGCACTAGTATAAACGCTCTCTGTTGCTGAATGGCTGGAGTGGTGTTGTGTTTCCCATTACACACCACTTTGTTTGTTTCCCATTTAAGGTTAGAGCTACCAAACTATGAGGAAATCATATACAGCACCTTTAAAAGTGTACATAGAATGCACAACTGCTAATTGGATACAACTGAATTCATAGGTATTCAACAAAAGACAACAGTAGGAATGCAAGACAGACTCATTGCTTGCTGTTAAAAAGTGAAATACAAGAATATTCTAAGGAATGGCGCCCTCTGATGGACAGATGTTATAAAAAATAGGAAAAAAAAGTGAAATACAGTATAATGCAACACAAATGCTAAGCGAAACTAGCACAGTTTATCTAACCAATATCAATTAAACAGAATGTTTTAATTGAGATTTGAAAGATGAGATGAGAGAAAGAGGAAATGTGGAGTATCTGTAGGATTTTATGTGCCATCAATGACCTTGCCAAATGTGGAAGAGATAAGATAATAGCACCTTTCGTAACAGACATTTTGCATATTTGTCTGTGATATGGCAGGATCACACTGATGTATTTGTTTGTTTTGCATGAGTGAACAGACCATTTGTTGTATTTGTGGTGACCCCACAGAAGTTTAGCACCTGCAATGATTTTATCACATCGTTGATTTGTTTTATGTGTAAACGCCACTGGTGCGTAAACATATAGCCCAGGAGTCAGATCCAGACTAATAAAGGTTTTAACATGAGTTTAAAACCATAAGCTCTTTTACAATTTAATTCAGACCCTCAAATAAGAAGTCCTTCATTTCTATACCAAATTAAAGATGTTCCAGTTTATTACTGCTGCCTGAGAACACTTTCACACCTATTTTTGGTTTGCTCTGGTTCAGGTCAGCTGTAAACTTAGTTTACAGTTTGTAAGCTTAGAGTGTTTTCCGCTTGGTTTGGTTTGTTCCACACAGGGAAAATGTAGATGCATCACAATGTGTCACAACAAACCAAGAGACCATTCTCTCTTCTTATTGGTCCGACATCTCTGGGGCGGGAGCAAAAAAAGTATTAGTATAAAGCGCATTTTCTGTGAAGTAAAGTAAGAAGTCTTGCGAAGTGCACTGATAACTAATGAGTAAGATCACAGTTTCATCACAGACAAACTGCTTCAGAGTTCATTTGGCATCAGAATAAGATCCTCTGAAGAGTCTTTATTTGGATGTTTTGATCTGTATCCAAGTGTGATTAACTGCATTCACACCTGTCCAAACAAATCACACCAAGTTTAAAAAGTGATAGGTGAGAGAGAGAAATCCTTTTCATAAGTTTTTTTTTATTATTATTTTGACGCATTGGTCTATTACTGGAGCTGTGGATCTAAACATTGGCATTTGCTATTTGTTTATAAGTTAATCTTTAACCTCTCGTTTTCATCAGAGATGTTGCACTTTGGAAAATTGTTTGAATGTATTTAAAGCAAAAAAAATGATTGTCTCTTTTGGGACAAAGAAATTGATACAATGACAAATTCTCCAATAATTAAAGTGTGTAGTGGTTCAGGGGGTAATCCTTTAAATATTTAGTAGCCAGTGCATGCTTCAATGCAGTGCAATACAACATTACAGTTTAATGACCAACTGACTTCCACTTTTTATAGCATTTATATGTTAACAGGTTCATATATCAGTGCATGACACACTATACTTTTGGCTTAATGCAATCCAGCACACAGCAAAGTATCTATTGTGAAGCCCATAGGAATGCTGTGATGAAAATAAAAATGTATTTCATTAGGTAATAGTGTGTAAAAGACATAATAGGGATGGGCAAATCATGAAACCATGTAATATTAGGGGATTTTGTAAACTTTGCAAATTTTGCAAATTTGCCATGTCAGTGTCTTGATTTATGTAAATGTATCCTTACACACATATATATACTGACATGCCAAAAGAAATGGCACAATAGCCAGTATTGTGTTCCATAACTTTTGCCAAGTTCCATGAAAGCTAAAGAATGCTGCACTGACCTGCGCTATATGTGTGGTGTCTTCTGATTTTAATGTGGATGTAATTCAATGCAGGAGACAGATTTGCTGTCTTGTCTGTTAACATGGACAGTTCTAGCCAGACACTGCTGCTGTCGCTGTGACTGCTGTCACAATAACGCCTTCAATTATGTATTCCTAGTACCCACAAAAAACTATGGATCGAGGAATGTTAAATGCCTGCACAACTTCAGCTGGCCAGTGTTGAACCTCACTCAAAAGATAACACCTCACAACTTATACAGGTGTAGGCATTGTGGTGGAAAATAATGACAGGAAGAAAGAAATTTTCAGAGTCTCTGAGTCTTGATCAGAATGAGTAACAAGATTTATTGAGAAGACACACGTATGAATACAGAGTGATCTCCTGCCTTGCAAGAGTGCCACGCTCTTTTTATACCCCACCCTTACTATCTTGCTTCCCAATTATGGGCACAGTGCCACCATTGTGACACGTCAACTTCTTCTGACAGATGGTATGACATAATCCCTTAGTGGGCATATCAGGCTGGTTCTCAAAACATTGCAAGCAGAAAGGAAGATGACCCTGGCGCCAGAATTTGTAGACAGAACAACTGTGACGTGCATTCCTTAACACATACACATAGACACACACTGTTTTCCCCAGATAGAAAAACTCTCACTCAGCATCTTAGATATGCTCACTGAGGGAAGAATGTTAAGTTCAGTTAAACTGAGTACACATTATCATCGCATGGAATAAAAAGTAATATCATTAATAGTCGTCATTGTTTATGAATTATCACACGTCATTGATTATGAATCATTTCAATAAACACCTTCCATCACACTCCCCCCTTTGATTCTGAATCAATAATAATTTTCTTTTTACAGCTAATTTTATTTACCTTCATTAAACAAACGGTCTAGCCCAAATGCAGTATCTAACTCTATTGTATCTACTGTAACTTGCAGGAACTGGCCTTTCTTCTGCATATGGCGGAACAAAAATTAATAGATATATATTAGAAAAGAGTAAAAGTACATCAACAAATAAAATCTCGATAGGTCAACACATTCGCGCGCGCGCGCGAGAGAGAGAGAGAGAGAGAGAGAGAAAGAAATAAACTAAAGCCAGTCGAGGGCCAGAGAGAATTCCTCATACTTCATCCAAGCAGTTATACATTTTGCAAATGACATGTGATTGTACAGAACTTATCAATATGATTACGTCAGCAGAGTCCAGTTAACAGCATGTTGTCCAGTTTTAATGACGTGATCCGCTCCAGCCTGTCTGAGCAACAGGTTCTTATCATGATGTTGTTCAGCACTGTGTCCTTCATGAACACAGCAGACAGTCCTTAAGTGTCCTAAAGTCTGTGAGAAGATGAGACAGAGGAAAAAAGTGGATGGAAAGATCTTCTGGCTATCTGAGGAGAGGTTTCCAGCACTTCACTCAGATAACTTGTTGTCTCCTAGTTCATATGCACTGGTCCCAGAACAGCAGAACAGCAGTGAAGCTTCTCTGCCACTCAGGGTCACGTTCTCCTCACAGCTCTCATTGTTGATGAAAACACTCTGACCTTCCTGATTCCTGAAAAAGTAAAAACAACCTCCAAAGCCTTGTGTCGCCGTGACAGTTAAAAAGAGAGCAAAGATCATAAGGTTATTAAGTGAATTATAAAGTGAACAGTAAAAATAATAACTGTATATATAAATGTATAAAACATTTAAGAATAAGAGTGTAAAGGTGTGGTTATCTCCAATCACACCGTTCACTCCCCCCTTCTAGACCAAATGGAATCATCCAAGATTCCATGATGGTCTACATAACGCCTAAGAAGCCCCGGGAGTAATGACAAGTGTCCGCATACAGAGTATGAGAACAAGTGTTTCTTCATCTCAGCTGTGGACATGCTGGGGCCTATTGCACACCAGTCCCCACGCCGGACTCTCCCTGCCTCGTCATGCCCACCATGGATCTGAGAAGATTCATGAACAAATTTTACTACATTAACTTTCTCTTTTTTTTTTCCAGAATTACAACATGAAGTTTAAAAGTGTTAAAATCAAGTCAATGTTTTTCAACATTGTCACTGTTTTCGCTCTAGACTATAGAATACATAGTCTCAACATTTATTTATCAAATGCCTTCTTATTTTCTTTTAACCTTTCACATTGTCTAATTTAATCTTCAACCATAATAATGTATATATTTTTATACATTAATTAGACATTTTCTTACACTAGATGCTGAGAAGCTGATCTACACCTTTGTTTTGATTAGACTATTGTAATGCATTATTCTCTGGATTACAATTATTATTCTCTACAATTTACAAATTACATCGTGGTCAAAATGCTGCAGCTACAGTTCTAACTCACACACATAAAAAAGAGAGAAGATTATTTAGATTGGATTTTAATATTCATTTAGTGTAAAAAGTGTAAAAATCTCTTAACTGCTTAGCAGCTAAGTATATATCAGGACTCCTGACAGATCGACAATTCCAGCTCATTTGTTGAGAACATTTAGCGTTGCATTCTGTATTTATGCACCAAAGATTTGTAACTCTCTATCAGTTTATATCCATCAGGGATCACCCAGTTCTTCCTTTGAAGCACATCTAAAACTTATTTGTGCACTTCAGATTAATCTTAGTTTTATTTATTTTAAAATAGTTTGTTATGTGCCAAAATTCTTAATGCCAATCTGTAGACAAACAATCCTCAACTTTACACATACTCAGAAATCCTTAAAGCATTGTTCAGAATATTTAGTCTGATTAGTGCTGTTATTTGAGGGCGAACACACAAAGAGCATAAAACACCCCCTTTTTATTTTAGTTATTGAGTAGAGAGTTCAGTTCCTCCAAAACTCTGATGAGTATGATGCAGTCAGTGCATTTCCTCTATATCCTTCGTAAACTTATTTTCCATCTGTTAACTTGAGTCTAAAAACATTTGGCTGATGTTAGAATTTTAATGTGTGTGGAGTTGTGTCCACAAGCTGTTGTAGGCATGGTCCACCTAAGTTTAGACTAACTAGTTCCTATGACAGTGATTTTGAAGCTATGAGCTGCAGTGGTCCTGTTTGAAGTTATTGGCCTAATATTTATTTTCCTTGTTCAGTTCCAATATATATTTTTGCGAACTGTGCTACCTGTAAATTAATTGCAAAAAATAAAAACATATTTAAGTTTCACTTGTTTGGCATAGTTGCAAGACTGTTAGCTGGTGGTTTAGCAAGCTAGTTATTATTATATATATTGAATTAATTTAGCATTAATATTAATGCACATATAAGAGAAATATTTCTATCTTACCCTATATATATATATTTTTTTTTTAAACTTTTGGAGCAAACAAAGCTCTTTTTGTAGTTGATAGTCTACATTGAAGTATTAATAAGATTTTAAATGGTTGATTTTTATTTAAGCCAGCATGCTTGGTTACTTTAGCTAGTTACAACTACATCTGAGTTTATATGTATTAATTTTGTCAAAAGCCAGTAAACAACTTCCCTTACATAAGCCTTAATGGAGATGATTGTTATTAAAAATGTTTTATACAAATCATAGTCATTAGGCAACATAAATTACATAATGTAAACCTAAAAAAAAAAAAAAAAAAAAAAAACTTTCCAGTGAAAATTGAGGGTCAATGTGTGATAGGCCTCTAATGTATTAATCTGCCCAGCAACCATGTTTGGCTACTGTTTACAATGAAATTAAAGATTTTTTTTTTTTTTTTCCCTGAACTAGATATTATTTTTAATTCATCAAAGTTTTTGATGAGAAACACTATTTAAAAGAGAAACAAAAAAAACTAAAACCTCCCTTTTTTTCCTTAAAAAGAAAGGTAAAACAGTCATAATTTGAGTCACCACCAGATTTAAAGTTTAACCAAACATTTTCTACATGAGGCATAAACATCAAAAATTAAATAAAATCACTCCTTTTAATGGAAAAAAAAAAGTAAACAGGCATAAAAATAAAAAATAAAAAATCTGGTCTCACGTCTCTGTTGCTGGCTCAGGCTGAGGGGTGAATCCACTGGGCTGATTGGCTGCTGGGGGTGGGTGGTGTTGATGGTTGAGCAGGTGCTGTCTGAAGCGGTCTCTGATCGCTCAGTTCTTCCAGATCTGAAACCAGTTTCCTGGACCAGTGCTGTAACATTTCAATCACAGCAGGTCCGGTGAAGACGCAGTCCAGCCATCGACCGACAGCTGGACCAAACACAGTCTCTCATCTGAGACTCTCCTCATGAAGTGCTCTGGTTCAGATGATGTTCACAGTACTGTTGCAGAGGACCCTGTCTCTGAGGGTCAAAACTCCTGTGATGAGCACCACCCCCGCCTTCTCAAACACCCAGAAAACAGCACTGAGCAACAATCAGTCAAAAGAGAAAAATCCCTCCAAAAAAAACCTTAAAAGAAAAAAATAATAATAAAAAAGAAATCCTGAAAGGAATTCTAACATGGTTAAAAATTGTTTAGCCTCATGAAATAACTAAAACAAAAATTATTTCCAGCCAAACGATGCTTGATATTTCTAAACTGTATAAACATTAACATTATATTGTTGTGCTCTGATGGGGACTCAAAATATAGCCAAGAATATGCAAGCAAGTTCTTCATTGCGAGAAATAGAAAACATATGGAAAGCAAAACAAAAAGCTCCATTTTTTTTTTTTAAAACATCTGATGTCTCCTTGTTTAAAAGTCAGAAAGAGAGACCCAATTCACTGCAGCTCGTAATAGATACAATATTAAGTTTGTCAAATTAAACCTTTCCAAAGAAAGTAAGGTCTTTTCTTACTGGTTTCTAAAATCTACCATCCTCATTAAGAGAATCAAAAGATCAGCATAGACTGAGATACACGAGAACCACTAGAGAAATTAGATATGTGTATTCTTTAAATCTCATTCAGCTGAGACTGAGCTGAAATCAGTCTCAATAAAAAAAGAATAATAATAGAAAAGGCCTAAACCACATGAAGACAGAAGCTGTGTTCAGAATGGCTCACTCATTAACTCTTTCACTATGTAGCATTTTCTATTTACTAAACGAATTATGGAACAACCAAACAATAAAGCATGTTTGTCCTGCTCTGAGGACGTCTAATACAACAGCACTGCATTGCATTATAGTATATTTTGGAATTTCTAAATTTTGTGATGCATTAGGTTTTTCATAGTGAACTATATAGGGAACAGAATGTACTGCTGCGGTTTTTAAACAGTATTGCAAAAATGGTTTTACACTATATAGTGCACTATTTCTGGAATAGGGAGCGATTCTGACACAGCCACACACATTATATTCATCATTAGATTCGCTTATAGAATATCAGAGTTAGACAAATGTTAGAAACATACACACTTACACACACGCACAGACACACACACACACACACACACACCAAATGTGATAGAAGATAGCAGAGAAGAGATGTTTTGTCTATCTCTCTCACTGCTTTATTCAACACACGCAGAAACACACACACACACATTGTATCAAAAGCCTGGAATCCTCATCTCTTTTCTGTTTCAATCAGGGATGACTTTCACAATGTGGACATTTGTACATAACTCATCACTACTATTTAAACATGAAGCAGTCTCACATATTCACTAAACTGCCATCCTCCGAATTCTACAGCATTCTCCATAGAGATAATGAAACATGTTACATTGAAGAGTACCAGCATGGCTCAATATTCTGCCCTACTTTAATATATGTATATTGGGTTTATATGCTAATGATTCCAAACCTTTGAACAACACTACATAAACACACACAGACATACACATATAGTCTTGGCTCATTTGATTGAAAAGAGCTGTATCATGAATTTTTGGATTAAGTTTCAATTCTTTAGTTACTTGGGATCCCATTTTGTTCTCTCATTCGATTTTAATGACTCAGAGTAATTTAGCCCCAATAATCACGTCTCACCTTCCTTCTTCTATCCCTGCTTAATACACAATCAGTACCCTGTACTATTAGTATTATTTATGCACTCCTCCCCACGGTCCCGGGACCTATTACTCTAATGACACGTCTATCAATAGAGGCCTCGCTATGACCAGGCTAGTCTTCTCTTTAACTTCAAAGATATATTTACATACATCAATAAAGGCCTCGCTATGACCAGGCTAGTCTTGTACACCGTCATGTAACTATACACTGTCCAGGGCGGAGTGCTGAAGGAAGGATGGAGGGGAGTAAATTAATTTAAGAACAATTTTTACATTTAAAATTTCCTTAATGAGTAAATTAGTTAACCTGTCACTCACCACCAATGTTTGTTGATGAGGCCTGGATTTGCGAATGGGGGGTGAGAGGCCGCACTTACCCCCGCGGTACTTGTCCTTTTCTCTGTGGAATTTTTCCCCTGCTTCTTGGGCCCAGCTGTTTTGCTGGAGAGCGTCCTCGGCAGGTGCTAGTCTCTCCCCCTCCATCGCAAGACCATGCTCATCCTGTTCCGTGACGCCAAATTGTGGTGGAAAATAATGACAGGAAGAAAGAAATTTTCAGAGTCTCTGAGTCTTGATCAGAATGAGTAACAAGATTTATTGAGAAGACACACGTATGAATACAGAGTGATCTCCTGCCTTGCAAGAGTGCCACGCTCTCTTTATACCCCACCCTTACTATCTTGCTTCCCAATTATGGGCACAGTGCCACCATTGTGACACGTCAACTTCTTCTGACAGATGGTATGACATAATCCCTTAGTGGGCATATCAGGCTGGTTCTCAAAACATTGCAAGCAGAAAGGAAGATGACCCTGGCGCCAGAATTTGTAGACAGAACAACTGTGACGTGCATTCCTTAACACATACACATAGACACACACTGTTTTCCCCAGATAGAAAAACTCTCACTCAGCATCTTAGATATGCTCACTGAGGGAAGAATGTTAAGTTCAGTTAAACTGAGTACACATTATCATCGCATGGAATAAAAAGTAATATCATTAATAGTCGTCATTGTTTATGAATTATCACACGTCATTGATTATGAATCATTTCAATAAACACCTTCCATCACAGCATTACCAAACAAGCCATCCCCTGAGGTAACACTTCATGACCAGTTTACAATTTTACTGCAGTTCCATGGCTGTGGCATATCATTGTACGTACATAAAGTACAAAGCAGTGTAACCATCAAAGATTTATGTTTGTGTTGAATAATTTGCATTTTGTTTGTGTTTGTTTTTCTTACATGGATCCTCATGTATTTGCTGTTGGCTAGATAAGATCTGTCCAACCTTTTTTTTTTTAACTACAATCTTGGCCATATGGAGCACAACGTTTTAAATCATGGCATGACTTCTGATGACTTGTGGTCAAATGTGGTTAAAGATTCCTGTAATTTTTTCTGCAATATGGTGCAGCCCACTTAATGCCTTTTCCTTGTGATAAATAGAAGGATGAAACTGATTTGGAACCTAAATAAAGAACGGAGAACAAAAAAACTCAATATAATAACTTGACTCTTTCTATTGTGACCCATGCAAGCACTTTCTTGCTACCCTGACCTAGTTGAGCATCATCATATCTTCTTTTGTGCTGAAGATGTAGGTCTTTCACCAGGACTGACAGAATATTCAACAGTATTGATTTGTGCTTTGTGAATTAGGGGAGGAACCTGTAGCAACAGACCTATATCACTTTAGGATTAAACAGAAACCATATTTGGCCTCTATTTTTTTTTACCTTTATTTTTATGTTAGCTAGCTGATGTCCTGTTGTTTTTGGTGTATATTTTAAGTTTCTTTGCAAGCGGACACATCAGTATGGATTGGATCCCTGTGTGCACTTGCATTGTTGCCTGGCACACCTACTTACCAGTCTTAAAGCAGTCGGCACACCAACTGGCACATCTTCAAGCAGCCAGCATACTAACCGACATATCTTACAGATGTTTAAAATTATAAACACACAAATTTCATGAGACTTGTAGAATTATATTATGAAAGGCTTCTTGAGACCTAAATTTAAAATCTAACACTACTAAACACGGAATTGATTATATAGATTCAAGATTCAAAGAGTTTATTGTCATATGCACAGTAAGAAACAAGTTTCCTCGTACAATGAAATTCTTTCTTCGCTCCTCGTCAAGTAATTTAGAAATAAACTAACTAAATATAAAAATTAAATTGGTGTTAAATTTACATCCAGGATGGAAATATATACATGAAAACAGTAGTTATTGATATTATATACAAGTAAGTATGTGTAATCTACAGCAGTGGAATAAGAAAAAAGTGCAAAACGTTCAGTAGTAAAGTGAGCATGTGCCTCTGAAAAATGTCCTTGACATGTAAACGTGTAAAGAGCAAGGTGAAGGTTATTTCTGAGGTAGGTTCAGGAGTCTGGTAGCAGTGGGGAAGAAGGAGTTCTTTAGCCTGGTGGTTTTGCATTTCACACTTCTGTACCTCCGGCCTGAAGGCAGAAGAGTGAACAGTCCGTGCTGGGGGAGGGTAGAGTCTTTGAGGATGGAGGCAGCTCTCCTGAGGACTCTCTGGTGGTAGATGTTCTGCAGAGAGGGCAGTGGAGTCCTGATGATCGTCTTTACCACTCTCTGCAGGTGTGTACGGTCCGTCACAGAAGTGTTGCCGTACCACACGGTGATACAGTTGGTCAAGAGGCTCTTAATGACACAGCAGTAGAAGTTGCAGAGTATCTTGGGAGACATCCCTAACATATAAATATAGTTCAGTATACTGAATATAATTCAGTATACTGTTACTTTATTTAATTCCCATATAAGTAGCACCAAACTACACTTTTGTGTATTAAGTTTCTTATTGTGTTGATCTACAGACAGTTCAGAAAGTGATGATGTTTAAACATACATGCCAGCAGTTTGGCCAAGATGTTCAGCATGAGTACAGTAAGTAAATTCTCTCAGAAACACATGACTGAGTGAATTCAACAGTCTTTGCTGTTCAGGTTTAGAAAATAAACACAATGTGAGGCAAACCTGTTTGCAGAAAAAAATATTTTATTATTTACACAACAACAATAAAATGATTATTAATAAAATTAATATGAACCCATCTCTTCAGCCAAATGCCAGATTCCAGGGATTGTACACAACATGTCCAGAATCTCCTCAGAGAAAATGATATCCCCTTCAGATGTAGTTATGGCATCATATTTCACAGGTTGTGCAGTGAAATCAGCGCAGTGTTTGGTATGTGGAGGCTCAGCTGTTTGGTCATAATCAGACTTGTCCTTTCTCTTCCTCTTTCCTCGCTTCTGCCGTTTAGCACCACTCCCTTTTTCCTGCTTTAAATCAAGGTCAGGAAGATTCAGGAGGTTCTGCTGATGAGCTGCTGAACAACACGGTATGCAGAACGGCTGTGCAGCACAAGCTCGCATGTCCCACATGTGTGGCTCCATGTAGAGCTCTTGAATGAGAGAAGCAGATAACAGAGTAAGTTAATCATAACTGATTATTGTAATGCCCTGTTTCTCTCCATACTTTATTTATCCACCTTTCACCCTGTTCACCACAGAATGATACACCACTCATATAATAACTGCTCTGTGGTGATCCTGTAGGGTCCTGACTATTGGAGAACAGGGTGAAAGGAGGATAATAAAATATGATGAGAAACAGATACAGAACTACAGTCTGTAATTATAAAACTACAAACTGATCCTAAATTATCAGTAGAGCTGAAAAAAAAAGAAAATTAGTGCAGAAAACAATGAAGTGATTAATATTCAGACTATATATATAAACTCACCAGGACTGGCAGAAGCGAATTGTGCTCCAGACATTGTAGGAGTATATGGAGATTGAGCAGCACAAGTTCTCATGTCCATCATGTGTGGCTCCATGTAGAGCCCTGAAATTAGAGGAGTAGATCAAAACTGATTATTTTAATACTACTAGTACTAGTACTACTACTACTAATAATAATAATATTAACCTAACTGTAAGTACCTCAAAGTAGACGTGTGTTTTTAATTAAATTACATTCTAAACATAATTACACAACACAATGGGATATGTTCAGTATGATACACTGTATATAGTGTGTGTGAGCTACACACCTGAATATGATGCTGAGCCCATATGATGACCTGGATCTGACATGATGCATCCCAATACAGGGGGAGCAAAATACAGTTCTGCAAATGAAACACTTAACCTGTTAGAAAAAGCTATACAATTCTATGATCTCAATGATTTCCCATGGCTACATGCAAATCATTTTTTTGTTTACAATCTCCATGGTAACAAAACTGAACTAGTGGTTTTCTAATCTGAAAAGATCTTTAATATAAGAAACAGTTTTATACTGAGATGTGTAAACATGATATCACGGCAGTAGTACTGCAAATTATTCCACAAATAATCATTAATTTAAATTAAGAAAACACACATGTTCTCAGTGAGATGATTACATATTTGTATTAGAAATTAAATATGTAATTTTTTATTGATTATCTTACAAACAATACTATTCCTTTCATATAGTCCATGATTATCATTTGTAAACAAAACACATCTAATTTAATCTAGACTGATGATTAGATGTATAATATATTTACTTTTTCTACATTTTATACACAGCTAATTTGATTTATTACTGTCAGTGTTAATTTATTACTAACCGTGTTGATGTATTACTCACAGTGTTGATTTAGCACTGACACATGTACTGTATATATTTATATGTATATGAAACATATCTGTATATGAAACTCACCAGGACTGTCTGAATAAAACTGCGCTCCAGGCATCAAGGGATGTCCTGTAACGATGCTCCAGTTGTTCATGTTCACCAAAATTGATCAAATTGATCAAAAATAGCAATCAAACCACAGAGCAAAAGTAAGTTTGTCTTATTCTGATCTGATCAGAGACAAACTGTGGATCAATCAATTGAAACATAACATTCTGAGCCGTTGCTTAGTTCAGTGATGATGTCAGTGATGATGTCATGCTGAGTGCTTCAGGAGAAGAGCACAGAAATGTACATTAACTGACTGACAGTGATCAGCTATAAATGTTTCTGTATTTAACTCCACAGCACGCTTACTGTCAATTTAATCACATTACCTATAAAATACTGTGATTTTATTACAGTATAACAGTACTGTAAGTTGTTATTGTAGTAATAGGGTGCTGTATTTTTTTTAAATCACAGCACACAGGCAGTACTGTAGCACAACAGGCAGTACAATATGCATTATAACTGACTGCAGTATCATAAACTGGTAACACATTTTAAAAAGGGTCACAAATAACACTACTTATGACTAGTGATCGACCAATATTGGTTTTTTTTATTGAACGCTGATATACAAAGGTTTAGTTAGTTTTTTCTCCATTCATATATAATAATAATAATAATAATACTAAAACACATTTCTGCCATCTAAAATTACACTAGTAAAATAGATTAGTATTTAAATTGTACTTAAAAAAAGTACTTCCAATAGTTCAAAAACGGAATATTTAAGACACCTTTAGACTTGGAAAGTGTGCAGTGTATGAAAAAAGAGGCAATGGAATCTCTTTTACAGTTTATTTAAAAAAAACACACAAAATATGGGTAAAATACTGACACATACAAAGTACAACAATATAATCTTACCTCAGACAATCAGAGACATTACATGGTAATAAGAGAGACCCTGGTCAGTGGTAAAAAGGCTCTTTTTTAGTGTCTACCTATTGCTCCAGACGGCTTCCACCGCATCCTCTGAAAAGTACATCTTAATGTCCAGGGGAGTGTAAATAATATAACAAAAATTTGAGCAATTATTATTTTTAACGTATTACGAAGTAAAGTACCTAATTACAGAATTTGCATTCCAAAACACATCTGACGTGCATTAATAGCCCACACTAACCAAATCAGTTGTCATTCACACATTTCAGCACCACGACACACATTTAATAGTATTTCTATAACTTACACATGATTCAGTACAACATATACACTGATAAGGGACCCGGTAACAACTGGAATTTGGTGAAAGTAAACAGTGGTTAAATTAGTTAATTAATGGGCATTTAGCCGGTTAGCATTAGCTGAGCTAAAGTAGTTTATTAGCGTTAGCTGAGATAAAGTAGCCGGTTAGCTTTAGCAGAGCTGAGCTAATGTTGCCCGTTTGCGTTAGCTGAGCTAAAGTTGCTGGTTAGAGTTAGCTGAGCTAAAGTTGCCGGTTAGTGTTAGCCGAGCTAAAGTTGCTGGTTAGTGTTAGCCGAGCTAAAGTAGCTGCTTCGCGTTAGCTGAGCTAAAGTAGCTGGTTAGTGTTAGCTGAGCTAAAGTAGCCGGTTAGCGTTAGCTGAGCTGAAGTAGCTGGTTAGTGTTAGCTGAGCTAAAGTAGCCGGTTAGCGTTAGCTGAGCTGAAGTAGCTGGTTAGTGTTAGCTGAGCTAAAGTAGCTGGTTAGCGCTAGCTGAGCTAAAGTTGCCGCTTAGCGCTAGCTGAGCTAAAGTTATCGGTTAGCGTTAGCTGAGCTAAAGTAGCTGGTTAGCGTTAACTGAGCTAAAGTAGCTGGTTAGTGTTAGCTGAGCTAAAGTAGCTGGTTAGTGTTAGCTGAGCTAAAGTAGCCGGTTAGCGTTAACTGAGCTAAAGTAGCTGGTTAGTGTTAGCTGAGCTAAAATAGCTGGTGAGTGTTAGCTGAGCTAAAGTAGCCGATTAGCGCTAGCTGAGCTAAAGTTGCCGGTTAGCGCTAGCTGACATGCAAAAGCTAGATGAGATTCATAGATAAGTGTGTGGTCATATAATACAAACACAGACAGTGTACACCTCTTAGTATGTTCACTAGTATCTAAGCATTAACACAATGTATTTAGTCAACTTATCTGTCTATTAAATAAAAGCTCTCATCTCTTAACTATTAGTTGCTAATCGCTAAGCTAATGGCTAAACTAATCGCTAACAACAATAGCCCAGGTGAGCTTAAAACCAAACATCACAGTTAAAATGTAAACACAGGAATAACAGTACTGTTTAACTTACTCTTTGATGCACGCACACTGAACATTGAAATATGATGTTTTTAAATCATCAATATAAGGCAAGTTAGGTGTTTTTATCACAACATACACACAAACATGTATCTTTCCATGGTGCATTTGTATTTTTTCCCTTTCAGACCTGAATTGTGTGCCAGTGATGGAAAAATATAATTAATAATAATTTTCTGCATATGTTAGACTATAGAGTCTAACATATAGAGTCAGATCTAGTCAGTTTTTATGCCTGTATGCATATTCACTGTATATATATATATTTTATTAATTATTACTACATATATTAAAAACATTATTTTTTGTTGCCTTTTTTGGTCCACTTTCTTGTTTTCTATGCTACCTTAAATATTTTCTTCCTGTATACCCCTTCAAACATTAAATAGACATATCTGCTTTCAGATTTAAACAGTTTCCTGTTTGTATATCTGTTTGTCCTAGTCACCGGTTTGCAATTTGAATGATAAACAGGATAATACAGTTACACACAGCAGGTCATCAGTAAAACCAGGATATGTTGTGCTTTTGCTCTGGAATGCCAGGCAGTCAGTTTCACTGCACCATTAAACTAACATTAAGCAGTCAGAGTAATCAGTAGATTATTAGTACTGTATAACCTAAAACAATCAATAGCAAAAGCAAAACATTCTATAACCTAATTGCACTTCTTAATGAAATAATGATTTTAAACTACTGTATTTTTGCACTATATGGCGCACTCATGAAAAATCATCAGTTATAATCCAGTCAGGTTGTAAGGAGCAGAAAAGCCACTCCGCTGAATGGCAGCGTTATAAATGTCTTTTTACTGGTCTACTTTCATATGTAAGATGCATCGGATTATAAGACGCATTTTATGGGACACCAGTAATGAACAGGGGTGACGCCATGTTTTTCTTCTAATTCAGCAAGTAATTTAGGTAAAGCAAAGCTGAATAAAACCATACAGGTTTTGCTGTCAGTGTTGCTGGCATATTAAAACACTTATAAATGCAAGAATATACATCTTTATTTAAAGTTGGGAATTAGAATATGAGCTATTATAACCTAATGCATAGTTGTTTTAACAAAAAAATATGTTTATCTTTTTATTTGTTTAATAAAGCTTTATTTATTTAAGGCGAGTTAGGTGATATTTCATTGTTAACAGTGTAGGTTTTTTGCACAAAAAGGTATAATTAATTTAAGCAACTGAAAAAAGAGAACAAGAAAATACAGAATTTGCAGGAAAAGTAACACAGCTCAAAAAAAGGCTTGAACAAAGTACATTTTTAATTTACACACAAAATCACTAAAACACAAGCACATGTCTTGTATTTGAGTTTATTTCAGCGAGAGTAGATATGTTTTAAGCTTTTTAACTTAATGAGGCGTGTAGATTTTTTTAGATGAGGTGGAAGACAGTTCTAAATTAAATGTCCTCAATAAGAAAGTGTAATCTGTCAAGTTGATGTCCGAAAGAACGCTGTATGGAGGTTATCTGAAGATCTTGTGAATTAGTGATGAACCAGAAACGTTAGGACAAGTACATCCACGTTTCTCAGGATCACAGACTTTTATATTAAAAAATCATGAAGTTTGAGTCGCCACGTCTGTAGCTAGGTGGCCTTCATCCATAACAGTCCTCCACAAATGATCTCAATCTGAACTATTCTGCCGTCTATAATTATTTAATATCAATGTGATTCAATCTCTGCAAGTCATATTGAATCTGTGTAAGACTCCCGCAATAAATCTGACCACCTTGGTTTTATATTGTAAAATGTATGGATATGTGATATATTTTCCTTCTAAAAAGCTATGCACTGTAGATATAGAAGCATTATTTTTGTGTGTTTTCATTCTGAGCTTTGTTATGAAGTTATGAAGAACCATTAGAACCTACTAGAACCACTTTGTTTACTTTTTAATAAGGTCAGAGCGATAAGCAGAATTAAGAGGGTAGCCTGGAACTGAGCCATTTCAGCTCAGCCTTATCAGTAGGGTCAGCACACGCCTCTCAATGACAATATTGACAGAAGGAGCAGGTATTACTCTCAGGCTTCAGGCTGAGATGAGGAATGAGTTTGGCATGAGTTCAACAGTCAGGAGAAGATCTTCAGCAGAACGCTTGTATCAGAAATGAAAACCCAACGGATCGGTTCATTAGTTCCGTAGCTCCCAGACTCTGTGTCAGATAAATGGAGCATGGCGTCAATTGGACAGATCATCTTTTGGAGGTTACTTTTGTGCTACTTTCTACTGAACTCAGATAAGGTTGACTGCACTGTGTTTGTGTGTGTTTGTGGGATGCTGTATCACCACAATATAGTTTTAAATGATTTCATAGTTTTTTATGTAAACATTGTGTATACATGTCAGTTATTTAATGTATATATTATGTATATGTTTTCTGTTTCCTACAGCATGATTGTCCTTATATTTGTATTTGCTGGATTCATCATTCTTCTATTGGCTATTGCATTTTCAGGTTAGCCTTCAAATTCTGGACATATTTCACCACCATAATTGTAGTATGTTTGTCCTCCTACTGTTTTTCTGTGCAATTTGTATTTTTATCAAAGTATGTATTTATAATTTATTCTTGTATTGTTGTGATAGACCAACAGACAGAGAGACAGACAACAATTTAAATAGATTCTGAAAAGAACAGCAGCATTACATGAGAAACTTAAAACAATGATAAGACAATCATATTGTTGCTGTCAAATAAAAAACTTTTAACTTTTGGCATAATTTTAATCTGGCAGTGGTGCCTTTAAATCTTTACATTGTGTCAGAGTATGCCACAATAAACAGACCAACAGAAATGCTCCAAAATGACCTGGAATGAAATCATTTTACACTTAGTGTTTTGTAGATACAGGTTTTATATTAACCTGTTAAAATGCTTTAGTCCATCTGCAGAATATTAATCAGTCATTGTGTATACCCATCAGCAATTCTGACGGTTAACCAGTTCCTAACAGCATAGTGTATGTTGCATTTGATCGCTTGTCCAGCTTGGTGACGCAGATGAACTGTACTGTTTTCTAGTTTGGGCTGGTTGGTCTTGTTGTAGATTAGCTAAACCACCAAACTCTAACAATACATACCATGTCTTGGTCAATCTTGGTCATTGGACCAATGTGACTTGAGCAGGGGTTAACTGTGTGTTCTGTGCATTTTGGTTGTTCTTCAGTATCCCAAGGCACAGTGGAGACTACTACCCCCTTTCCAGTGGGTAACCTCGGACAGGACGTGGTTCTGGAATGCAAGTTCCGCACCAAAACCGGAGGGGACAGTTCTAAGGACGTGTTCATCAGCTGGAAGAAAGATGGTCTCAGTGGGCTGGTTTATCAGTACAAGAACAACGCAGCACAGTTACAGGAGCAGAACTCACAGTTTCAAAACAGAGTTCAGCTTTTTCCGGACGCCATCTCCGGGGGCAACGCTTCCCTGGTGCTGAGGAGTGTTAGGATGGAGGACGCAGGTGTGTATCGCTGCACTGTTGGTGCTCCTGGAGTCTTGAGCTCAGTCAGCATTGACCTGAGAGTGACAGGTAAGAAAACTCCAGTGTGGTGTGTATGTTTGTGTACTGGGAGTATAGCATTACAGGCTCAGGGCTGAGCTGAGTTAAATTAATTCATGATTCATATACAGTATTGTGCAAATGTTTTAGGCACCTGTGGGAATTTCAGTAAAGAAAAAGCTTCTTATCTGTGAAGTAAATGTTTATTAGCTTAGTAAAATACTAGTATTACAATAAATACAAACAGCAAAAAACAAAAAGCAGCAATTTTACATCACTGTTTTCCTTAAAACATTTCCTAATCTTTCCTCATCAGTTTAATAGAGTTATATTACATTTGGTAAATCAGGTGAGCTGCTGACAGAACTGAACATATACACAGGCTGGCTTAAGGCATCCAAGAGAAATCTGGAACTACACTTTGTTCTACAGCTTGGCTCACAGGATATAACATACCGGTACTTAGTTAAAAGAATTCCTTGTTTTAATGTATGTATGTTTATTTGCACCTGTTCAAAACATATGGAGTGCTTTTTTCAGGTAAAAAAACTCATATTGTGGAGATAAATGGATTAGTGTCTAAAACTTAAATTAATCCTAAAAGTAACCCTACTTTTATTGAAGTAACTCTCTGTTCTGTCCAGCAAAGCTTTCCACTAGATTTTAGAGCATTTCTGTGACAGTTTGATTACATTCAGTGACAAAGTGAGCATTAGTGAGGTCAGGATGTTGGATGATCACCACCAAACCACATCATACTCAACTCATACCAAAACTATTGGATGGATACTCACATAATCACCACAATTCACAGTTAAATACTGAGGCTTAATATACCCCTCTAGTCCACGCCCGCCATTAGACATGGTGCTAATAGGTTCATGTTTATCTGCTCCAAAGAGTCCCTTTCTATTAGCAATACTTCTCCACACTGGCATGTTAGTCAGCAATGGGTGTAACTTAAAGTGGCTAAGTGCATTCATTACAAGGTAACTTTTAAATGGTTGTGTATACATTGCAGGACGTGCAGTCTCATGTAAGGCAAATTAAATTAATTAATTAATTAAATACTTTTCCAATTTTCAAAACACTGTATTATTAATATCATAACATGTTGGATGACTGACCTGCTAAAACCCTGTCTTTTTCTGTATTTAAAAAAAAAAAAACAGAAAAGTCTCTCAATAAAACATAAAATATGTTTGTTTGATTTTTTCAAGTATTGTGCAGCCCTAGTTGTGTATATACTAGTGATGTCAATTGATTAAATAAATTAATTGGATTGATCAGAAGAAGAAATCTGTGGCTCAATTAGTGTTTTGTGCAACAAAACATAAAAAACTACAGGATGTCCAATGTAATTGACACAGGGTCTGAAAGGCTTAAATTATCTCTGGGGGATTGTGATTTTTTTATTTAAATGTTTTATGGGTGGTTTTCCAGACCATGATTAGACCTGTTTTTGGATTAGGCCTATTTTGAATTTTGAATAGGAATTTTTCATTGATAGGAAAATGTATTATGTGACTAGGAAACTGCTCCTTAAGGTGCTGAATAAAAGTTTAACACAGAGCTTTAGCATCAAAAAACAAGAAAGCTTTAATGGAGGAAATAACATCTTATATGTCACGAGGCTCTGTAAAAAGAGTTATTTATGGTAACTTGGTCATGTGATTTGCTTTGAAAAAAGGTTTAAATTGTCCAGATTAACTGCTTGTGTTAATGTTAACCTTGACAGCACTAGTTTATACCTTATCATTCCTATCTATCTAAAACTATTCCTGTTTTCTGTGTTTTTTGCAGTTTATTCAGCTCCCACGATCTCCAAGTCAGCTAATGGTCTGAAAGCTGTAGCTCCTAAATGGTATTTCAAACCAACGGTAACCTGGTCAGACCAGACTGGAACACTGTTAAACAGCAGCACCCAGTTTAACAACGTTTCAGAGGGAATCGTGCAAGTGGTGAGCAACCTAACAGGCCCGCTGATGAGCACACTGACCTACACCTGTATCATCCAGAACTCCCTTATCCAATCAGTCTCCGCAGTAACAGGTAAACACAAAATTGCCTCTGCATGTTTGTACGTATAATTTATCTAGCTGTACCAACAAGCACAATTATACAGCCTAAAACAAATGTAAACTAGATCTCACCCACAATCAAAACATTTACACAAGCCATTGCCCTAGAGATGACACTGGCATATCTTTATTTACTGATATTATGGCAACTACAGCAACTGTCCTGATAAAGAGAAAAGCCTTAAGTATACTGGTCTATCTTAAAGAACCCTCTCAAAAAATAAAATTGGTTGTTTTTGCTCCTCAGGTGATGGAGAATTGAGAAGTTCATACTTCCTCACTAGCTCATCACCAGCTACGCTGCCACTACAACTCACTGGCATAAGTCCCCTCCTTCTCTACATGCTGATATGGTGAAGGTATTCCCAAGCTTAATGGATATTGTACACCAATCACAGGGACATCTCCAAAATCACTGTGGTAAATGTGTATTTGCTGATTTTTAACTTGTGGACTTTGTAACTCGGTATAAGTGAAAAATGCCAGTTCCTTCAAACCCATGTTTTAGACTACCGTAAATAAATGTAAATAATAATTTAATGAATCTATTCTGTCTCTAGATTTTTTTCCCCACAAATTTCTAGTTCCTTTCTAGTGCATTTCTGTGTGAAGAACAAATGTGTTCAGCCTGGGATTGGCATCATTAGACACATTTAGTTGAATTTTGGGGTACTCAATAGTTACAGACAAATTTGTCACATAGAAACACAGATCATAATGTTTAACTCATTAACTCCATTATTATTCACTACACTAACTTTACTAAATTATATACAATCTACAGATTTACTGTTCAAACCACACTATAACATCCGTCAACAAAAAATAAAAAAAATAAAAATAAAAATGGTTATATAGAAAGAAAGAATATACTACTAAGTACAAATAGTTTTATATACTACTGAAAAAAGTCTTAACAGTTCTATAAAGTACCATTTTAGAAGATTCAATAAGGAAGTAAATAAGGGTTTCTTGCACTGTATGAATTCACATTATTCCTTGAGTTGTTGAGGTTCAAGATAACATACATAGTGAACAATTTTAAATACAGAAACAGCTGCTAAGTGAAGCAACTAAAACAAATATGCCTATACAATAGTTTACAAACATAAACAATAGGCAAATCTTAAATAATATTTATTATTGTTTTATTTGTTATTATATATTGTCATTTACCAAAATACGGTGGCCGAGAAAGCCCAACGCAGTGCAAATTGAAAAGCGCTGCAAAAGCACAAAACACATCCATCAAAATTACAACACAGGCGTAGCAAATAGAAAAACGCGCTGCAAACAGAACCACAACACAACGGAAGTGAGTCACAACACAACGGAATTTTCCCGGGGGACCTTAAAAGATACTGTACCAGCTAAGCTGCGTCTTCAGTAACGTCTCGGACTTCGCTATGTGTACAAAGGACAATAAGTGGCAAACAAGGCGTTTTGTGAAGCAGAACTTTTAATAATATGCACACAACCGTGGTAATCACAGGTAATAAACATAACTTACTTTTCAGAAGCTTGTTTGCCACTTATTGTCCTTTGTACACAGCTGGTACAGCATCTTTTAAGGTCCCCCGGGAAAATTCCGTTGTGTTGTGACTCACTTCCGTTGTGTTGTGGTTCTATTTGCAGCGCGTTTTTCTATTTGCAGCGCGTTTTTCTTTTTGCAGCGCGTTTTTCTATTTGCTGCGCCTGTGTTGTAATTTTGATGGATGTGTTTTGTGCTTTTGCAGCGCTTTTCAATTTGCACTGCGCTGGGCTTTCTCGGCCACCGTACCTAAATCATTGTGTTGTCCAAAATGTTTTTAAACAACAAAACTATTGCCTCATACAGTGCCCTCCATAATTATTGGCACCCCTGGTTAAGATGTGTTCTTTAGCTTCTCATAAATTGAGTTTTGTTCAAAATAATATAGGACCATGATGGAAAAAAAGAGTAAAATACAACCTTTAACTCAAGTGAATTTATTCAGTAGGAAAAAAATCCCACATTAAGAAATAATTATTTAACATCAAATCATGTGTGCCACAATTATTAGCACCCCTGATGTTAATACTTTGTACAACCCCCTTTTGCCAACAAAACAGCACCTAATCTTCTCCTGTAATGTTTCACAAGATGGGAGAATACAGAAAGAGGGATCTTTGACCATTCCTCTTTGCACATTCTCTCTAAATCATCCAACGACCTGGGTCCTCTCCTCTGCACTCTCCTCTTCAGCTCACCCCACAGGCTTTCAATGGGGTTGAGGTCTGGGGACTGAGATGGCCATGGGAGGAGCTTGATTCTGTGTGCGGTGAACCATTTCTGTGTAGATTTGGCCACATGTTTAGGGTCATTATCTTGCTGAAAGACCCAGTGACGACCCATCTTCAGCTTTCGGGTAGAAGCCACCAGATTTTGTTTTAAAATGTCCTGGTATTTTAGAGCATTCATGATGCCATGCACCCTAACAAGGTTCCCAGGGCCTTTAGAAGAGAAACAGGCCCACAGCATCACTAATCCCCCGCCGTATTTCACAGTGGGCATGAGGTGCTTTTCTGCATACTCAGCTCTTGTGTTACGCCAGACCCACTTAGAGCATTTGTTGCCAAAAAGCTCTATCTTTGTTTCATCTGACCAAAGCACACGGTCCCAGTTGAAGTCCCAGTACCGCTTAGCAAACTCCAAACGTTTGCGTTTATGATTGTGAGTGAGAAATGGTTTCTTCCGTGCATGCCTCCCAAACAGCTTGTTGGCATGTAGATAGCGCCTGATGGTTGTTTTGGAGACTTTGTGACCCCAAGAAGCTACCATTTGTTGCAATTCTGTAACAGTGAGCTTTGGAGAACTTTTTATTTCTCTTATCATCCTCCTCACTGTGCGTGGTAGCAAAATAAACTTGCGTCCTCGTCCAGGCTTGTTTACCACTGTTCCAGTTGTTTTAAACTTCTTAATAATTCCTCTGACAGTAGATATGGACAGCGATTTTCTTGTAGCCATTGCCTGACTTGTGAAGGTCAACACACATCTGCCTCACTTGAATGGTATGTTCCTTTGTCTTTCCCATGTTGAAGATAAATGGCCTCTGTGTCACGTCATATTTATACCCCAGGGAAACAGGAAGTTGTGAATTACTAATTAAATGTTCCTACATACTCTGATCAACTTCGTAAACTACTGTAGAAGTGACAGAAATACTTTTATTAAATTTATTTCCTAAGAATTGTTAGGGGTGCCAATAATTGTGGAACAGGTGATTTTATGAAGAATAATTATTTCTTAGTCAGGGATTTTATTTCCCCCTTAAAATTTACTTGAGTTAAAGGTTGGACTTTACTTTTTTTTCCCATCGTGGTCCTGTATTATTTTGAACAAAACTCAATTTATGAGAAGCTAAAGAACACATCTTAACCAGGGGTGCCAATAATTATGGAGGGCACTGTATTTTTCAGCCTATTTGTAGCCTATTATGGGATACAGGGTTTGTAAAGCCCAGACCTGCAGGGCATAACTGATTCAATCAATCTTTAATTACCAGATTTAGTAGGTGTGTTTGATTAGGGAAATCAGCCAGCTGTGCTGCCATTGATCCCCCAACCCCAGACTTCTATGGCTCTGCATCAGAGTGATAATAGAGTGGATAGAATCAACGTTTGTTCCCAGTATGTTGAGCTGCTGTGTGAGCTGGCATTAGGCAATTAACTTTCCAGTAGGATTTACTGCACCTGTTAGCAATTCCAGTCTATATAGGCCAGAATCAGCACAGTTTGGTGATTTCTTTAGGCCAGTGTCCTTACAACCCCTAAATCTAAGCTTAGTTATCAACTTTTTTAATACAAGGAGCTAATTAAAACACAGATAAACGCTAGCTGCTAATACCTTGATGATGTCAGGTGACTGTAACCTGAGTCTTTTAAACATTACTGTAACCAGGCATAAATTACAGATCTTTTTTGACTAAACAATTCTACTAAAATTATACCTGATTAAGAAATCTCTAATAATATTTTGTCGAAATGACAATTCAATGACATTTGAAGGAGTGTGAATGACATCATATTTACAATTAAGGTGTATTGAAATATTTAAAAACTTAATAATGAATACATTTTCCATTCATTAATTAATGAATTAATGACATGAATTGTAGATTTCATATATAATAAAATTATCATCATTTAAGATACCTTACATACATGTTTTGATATTTGCAATTGGTATTGAAAAATGAAATACAGTACTAGTCAAAAGTTTGGACACACCTTAAATTCAGTGGGTTTTTTTTGTGAATTAATACTAAAGTCATCCAAAATATGAAGAAAAACATATAGGCTTTTTAAGTAAATTATTTAGTAAAAATGTTAAACAAACCAGAATGTGTTTTATATTTTAGATTATTCTAGAAAGTAGCACCTCTTTCTTAGATGACACCTTTACACATCTTGGCTGGATTTTCTCAGTCAGCTTAATGAGGTAGAGTCACCTGGAATTTTTTTTAGTTAACAGCTGTGCTTCTTCAGGTTACTTGAATTTCTTGCGCTCTTAATATAAAGAAACTTCAAGACTGTTCACAGTAGGTCGCTTGTTAGTTACACAGTTAAAACTAACAAGCAAGCTAAGCTAGCGAGGTTCCTAAACATGGCTGAAGCTGAGTCTGCGGTTCACTTGCAGCGAGCCTTGGTTGCCTGCTGTAAACCAGCGTCTTGCCCTCGCTCCAAGGCTGTCGCAGACTCCCTTTATTTTACAGTTCATCATGAATAGGCAGGGGCAAAGTGAAGCTTTGATTTTTCTTTTCACAATTAGCATTTTCATTTTAGATTAGACTGTGAAATACCTGTATGGTTATGAAAATGAAATGAAATTAGTTAATTTTTACTTTATTTTTGTCACATAAGACCCGTGCTTAAGTGAAAAATTTAATTGCAAATTAAGTTATTTAATTTTGTTTTTAATTGTATCATAATATTTTCAAACGTTTGAAAAAAAGAAAGCACACAGTGTATTTGCATTTTTATTTTAATGTTTTCATTTCAGTTTTATTTTTGCCAGGATTTACCTCCCACAGATAAGAGCAACCTGAATAATTCACAGAGTAGTTTGGTATGTTTAACACTTTTCAGTTTTCTATATTATTTCTTATGTGTTTCTTCATAGACTGGATTCAGTATTTAGTATTCATTTTCAATTTAGGGAAATAAATAAAAACACTGAGCGAGAAGCTGTGCCCAAACTTTTGACTGGCACTGCCTGGAGTTTAGAGATTTGAGAGTCGTGGGGAGAGCAAGTCATCAAGTCTGCGAGCTCCGGTTTCACACACAGCCATTGGCTGGTCTTCAAAGAGTAGTTAAAGTCACGCCCACTCTGAAATCTGCGCTCGCTGATTGGTCCGAAGCTGTTTCTCAGCTCCCAGTGAAACTCTGCGAACAGTCGGCAAACTTTTTTCGAGGCAGAAAGTGAGGATTTTATTAAAGATATTATTCTTAGAGGAGTTTTTACAAAGTGTGCAGAGTCTGTAGTTTTATCTTTAGTCAGATTTCTGAAGTTAAGCTGTTTTTCTACTGTTTTTGGAGCCACTCTGGCGAAAGTGTGGCGGAGCTGCGGCTGGATTTACGTTACTACGGGTTACGATGTCAGTCCGCGAGGAAAAAACAGCCCAGCAGCAGAAGCGCGAGCCCGGGGCAGGACTCTCGAACAGCGCGGTTAGAGAGAACGGGAGCGCGGCCGGGGATGTTCGCAGCTCCAGGGCCGTGTGTCGGGTCTGTTCCCGCTTGTTTAGGGAGCCGAAGCTCCTCCCGTGTCTGCACACTTTCTGCGCAGACTGTATCCGGCAGCTCGAGACCTTCTCGGCGCCGGGGGCCGGCGGGGGGAGATCCCGGGCTGGGGCTGAGGGTCCGGGCCGCGGTCAGGTCCCTCTCACCGTGCTGTGTCCGGAGTGCGACTCTGAGGTGGACCTGCCCTCGTCGGGCGTGGACGGGCTCACCACCGACCACCTGGCCCTGGATGAAGTGCTGATGGAGACGCTGCTGATGGAGCGCAGCGTGCTGTGTGATCTGTGCAGTGAGAGCGACGCGGGGAAGCGCTGCGAGGTCTGCTGCCTCAACCTCTGCGACTTCTGCAGCCAAGCGCACAGGTCAGTATGTAGTAGCTGTGTAGTTCTGTAGCTTTACTACATACAGTCTTATGCAAAAGTGGAAGTAGGTTCATAAGAAGGCAAGACATTCCTGCGCATTCTAAGGCATTACACCTGTATAGATGCGTAATTTGTCATTGTCATTACAGACCAAGTTGAGTGTAAACTGTGTGGGGTAATTAAGCCCATTACCCCTCCTCCAATTTATTTCTCTGTGTTGTTACAAATAATGATTATTATACCACAGTTAGTTCCGACCCTGCAATGTAATTGACTGAGAGGCGTTCTATGAGTGCCTTTATCAGCTGGTAATGCACTATAAACCAAAGCTCTCCATATATTCCTCCGCAATATACAGGTAACCTAGCAATAATGCAGCGCTTACAAACCAAACAGCGCAGCTACAAACAGAGCAGCAATGGACCTGTTTTAACTCGCGGAGTTTTTATAACCAAACAAATAGTATTGTCTCATCCTTCTTAACTCAAAACCTTTCAATAAACAGCGGTAATGTAACTGTGGTACAATCACAATAATGCACTTGAGGTTCGTGCTGTATGTGTAATATTGGCACATAGATCAATACAAAAGTGCCAATATTACACACAGCACGAACCTCAAGTGCATTATTATGATTGTACCACAGTTACATTACCTTGTAGCACAAACCTCGAGTGTGTTATTGGTTAAGTATTTTTTTTATAATCAACATTGTGGATCATATCAACCAATTATTGCGCCCTAATGTAGTACAGCAATGAGTTCAGTTAATATTTTTGTTTATTATTATTACAGGAAAATAAGACTTTCAATAAAAGTCAATGTAAAAATATTTTCTACATAAGTAATTTTAGATCATAAATTGGTTAACACAGATTAAAATATAATTTAAGGATTAATTAAAATAATCCTAAAATAAAAAAAAATGTCATTACTACACTAATAACTTACAGTAAGTATAGATATATTATTTTTCTGCACCATGGGTTAGTTTTCTGGACAGGGACTAAGCAGAGTCTGAGTCATAGACTATGTATTCCTTTAAATTTAAAATCTCCATTCAAAAGCCTGTGTAGTTCAAGACTAGGCTTAATCCCTGTCTGAGAAACTCTCCCTACATATGCCCTAAAGTTTGCAGAGGCTTGTTTATCTAATATTTCTTCTGATATCACGCGCATTAATAGTGAGTTGGCCCTTGTAGTATTGGCCTCTACTCCTGTAAGGAGGCTTTACTCTAGATGGTATAAACTTTGCTGTAAGGATTTGATTGTTTAAAAAGCCATGAAAGGTCAGAGACTAATGAGTAAATAGTTCTTGATTGCGAACATCACTGCAAACAAGCTACTTTTCTTAAGAGATTATACTCCATGTATGCACAACTGGGTGCCTCTGTCAGCAATGTGTGCACTTTACACAGAAGCTAACCACATATATTAGAAGAATGTCTTGGAAGTCTCTGCAGGGCTGTGGCTGGGACAGTCCACATGTTTATGTATTTTGTGCATCCACAGTTTTGATGATCCTCCTTCCCACTTTGCAGAGGAAGTGAAGGGCCAGCAGTATTTCTTATGAATGCAAAATTTTGGCTCAAGGAGTCCTTGGTGGTCAGGTATGCTTTCCCCTCAGTTGCAACCTTGACATAACACTATGCTCTTTTCTCCACAGGAGGCAAAAGAGGACATCTAGTCACTCTATTCATAGCCTGGAAGACCTAAAGTCTCAGGGTCGTCTCTCCAGGCCTGTCCTGTGCTCACTGCACCCAGGTCAAGAGCTGCGCCTCTTCTGCGAGCCCTGTGACCTGGCCGTTTGCCTGGAATGTGCTGCCGTGTTTCACCGGGACCACCAGTGCAGCCCAACTCACGATGTTATCAACCAGCATGGAGATTGTATACGAGAGCTGGTTTCTGGGAGCCTGAGGCCTCGCCTGAGTCGTCTGGAGGAGGCGATGAGACGTGTGGAGATATCAAAGGAAGCCTTGAAAATTCGCACTGATTCGCTGGCAAGCGAGATTCGGGCTTATGCTCGGAGTTATGCCAGTGCGGTGGAGGCCCACTGCTGCTCTCTGCTGCGCACTCTGGAGGAGCTGAAGATTCAGCGGCGGAATCAGCTCAACCTGCAGAGTGTTCAGCTGCAGCAGGCACTGTCCGACGCCCGCGGAGGTGTGGATTTTGCCGAGCGCTTGCTGACATGTGGCTCTGAAGCAGAGATCCTGAGTGCCAAGGGAGTCACCACAAGGAGATTAATGAGCCTGCTGGAGTGTGGCTATGATCCACATCCAGCCACAGTGGGGATTGACAACGGTAGCAGTATGTACTTTTTACCACAGGAGAGCGCTGGGCAGGTGGATGGCTTCCCCGTGGTTGGAGTCCTGTATGCCAAGACGGTAGACCCCAGCAAATGTACCATCCAAGGAGAAGGTGAGGATAAAGTGTGACAGGTTAGCAGAAGTTAATGGGAAAGCATGATGAATTGCCATATCACAGACCATATGGAGGGAACTAATGCGTATTTCAGCAATAAAATAAAACATTTGTATGCATTGCGATGCTCATTGCTATCTTACACCCTGTCAACAGTCCATTTTTATGCCTTTCATCTGCGTCGTTAAAATAGCAACGGAGGGTAAGAATATATCTACACGTTTTTGGCTGGGTGGTGGGCAATAAACAGAATAGTCAGAGCATACCTGGCTCTTTAAGAGAATGACAAGTGACACACTTTATTTCACATTATATATATATATATATATATATATATATATATATATATATATATATATTATGCATGCCATTTGTGCGTTTTGAGCCATGGAAGGCATATTTTTGCATCCTTACAGTAGCAAAGACACAATGACAAACCCTTAATCAAGCTGTGTCATTGACTGCTTGCCTATAGATCCAGCTGTAATAAGGTCCTGGAAAGAGGTCCCGTATGGCCCTTGATGTGTGTAAAGCCTGTTTCAGGAATTTCAAGGATACATTTTTCAATAAGCCTATCACCATCAATACTAATAACCATAAATAATTTTCAAGTAATTTTGGGAAAATATATTTGAAAGAAACATTGTTTCTTGAAGTAAAGTAAGTTCATCTCGTAGGACAATAGCTTGGGTAAAAGGCTCACCAGACATATTCCCGACTGTAAATGTGTGGGAAGCTATTGGATATGATATCAAACTCCACTACTACCACAAAATATGTGTAAATATTCAAGCTGCATAGGGTGGATTATTGCAGGACTGATTATTAGGAACCTTTACAACTCCATGCCACAACTCCATGCTTATGTTTAGCTCAATAAATATGACCAAGTGTTGCTCCTATCTAATTTGTTTTATCAGTTATTGTTCCTGGTAACTTTATCTTTTTTTTTCTGAATAGGAGTGCAAACTCACGCTTCTGTCTGGGTTCAACTATTTCCTTAACATTAAGTCTATATAATATGTATCTTTATTCGCTGTCACACCAGAAGTTCTAACACAAAGCCACAATGCTGTCATGGAAAATAATAAACTTGTGCACTAGTGCATAAGCAACAGATACTGTAAACTCTGGACAACTTGAATAGATTACCCCTGCAGCCAATACACATATTGTGACTACTGGGGTGCATGCTACTGACACAAACTCATGTTCTCTTTGGGATTTGCTTTTAACTATATAATTACTGAGAATGAAAATTCTTCACTTGATTTCTCATGCAGTTCTGTGTTTAAATATCCCACTTTTCTGGCGCCACCATACACACACACACACACACACATATATGCATGCACTTACATGCACTCACATGCCTGGGGCTATGGAATGCAGGGAACACTTGTAGATGACATTCCTGGTTCCTATGGTAACTTTTCAGTTGGTGGTGTCAGTCCCAATTTTCTTTGCTGTGTCACTGTGTGCCTCATTAGTGGTTCACTCGCCAGCTAAACTAACAACAACCTGACACACATTTTCATTTTTCCTGAACTTCATTATTTATTTATTTTTTTTATTTCAGAGCTTAATTTTGATCAAATGTTTGCAGTGCTGGTAACCTCAGTCCCAAATTATTTTGGGTTTGATTGTGGTTAAAACATTTAACAGGACCAGTTCTCCCGAGATAATTACTAGAGCTATGAACAAATGCCATCTCTGCTTTTTGTTCGAATGCACAGAAATCTGCACTGGTCCAGAACACATGATCTACTTTCTGTATCTACTTTCTTGATTCTGCTCCAAACATGTAAAGAAAATTGAGAGAATGTTCTCACATGATTTGTTGTAATATATTTTGGCGAGTTTGTCTTTTTTCCATGTGTGAAATCCAACCAATAGGAAAACACTCTTACTTTTTAACTTGTACAGACCAGAGCGACCAATCTACAGGTGTGGAAACACATATAACTGATGTGTTTAAAGAGAGGAGATGCTGGTGTTAGGTTTAAGATCCTGACGTTAATCCTTTTCATACATTTAGTATGTGGTAATCCACAAAGCTGTGTCATTAGTCCACAGACTTAAATACAAGTGGCACGTCTGGCTGAGTGTCTGAATCTGAGGTCAGCTAGATCTATAAAGCTGGAATTTGTCACTAACAGCTGCAGCTGTAATTAAGACCCAAGAGCCATTCGCCTGCCATCTGGATCCATTCACTCCTCATGAAGTCAAAATGAAAGATGAAATGTCCACTTATAAAATAAGATCACTGTAGGACCTCTACTTTAGTGTTTCTGTGCTTTACATATTACAGTTATCACACAAAGATTATAAAATTCTCTCAGTCTCAGCTTGTTTCTGAAGAAGGCTCTCCTGAGGCATTAACCAGTGGTCTGTGCTCTGTAACCCACAGGTCTCCAGCAGGGTGTGGTAAGTGAAAGGGACGAGTTCACACTGGTCTGCAAGGACTCTGCAGGGGAGCCTATGGGTAAAGGAGGAGACCCTGTGCTGGTCAGCATAGTCCACAAGGACAGGAAGGACTGGTGAGTGTGACCCCCTGCTGAGACAGTTACTGTAGGGTTCCTGTGGGTCCCTAGAAAGTCTTAAAATATCTTCAATTAAAATCCGGGTAAATAAGGTCTCAAATTTACTGTAAATTTGCTGTAGGTATAACATTTTCAGACGGCGCGTTTAATGCTGGTAGAAAAGCACATAATTACTAACTTTGTCATTGAGTTAGCTAATTTTACCAGAAAGAGCTAGCAGAGAGCTAGCTAACATTAGCGGCAAACTAACTAACATACTAACATTAGTGAAGAGCTAGTTAACATAACCAGGGAGATAACTAAGGTTAGTGAAGGTTTTGCTAACATTAGTGGCAAGCTATCTAACATACTAACATTAGCGGACATTACTGTGGAGAGAACTAAAGTTAGCAACAGGCTAGCTAATATGCTAATATTGCCTGGAAGAGAACTAAGGTTAGCAAGCTAGCTAATGTTGCTGGGAAGAGACCAAAGGTATCTTAATGAAAGCTAGCTAACATTATCAGCGAGCTAGCTAATGTTACCAGGGAAAAAAATGAGGTTAGCGGAGAGTTAGCTAATGTTACCAGGGAAAAAACTGAGGTTAGCGGAGAGTTAGCTAACATTCCCAGGGAGGAAACTAATGTTAGCGTACACCTAGCTAACATTATCAGTGAGCTAGCTAATGTTATCAGGGAGAGAACTAAGGTTAGCGGAGAGCTAGCTAACATTAGCAGCAAGCTAATTAACATACTAACATTAGCGGAGAGCTAGCTAACATTACTGGGAAGAGAACTAAGGTTAGCAGCAAGCTAGCTAATATTACCTGGGAGAGAACTAAGGTTAGCGGAGAACTAGCTAACATTCCCAGGGAGAAAACTAATGTTAGCGTACAGGTAGCTAACATTACCAGCAAGCTAGCTAATGTTACTGGGAAGAGATCAAAGGTTAACTGAAAGCTAGCTAACATTATCAGTGAGCTAGCTAATGTTACCAGGGAGAAAACTAAGGTTAGCAGAGAGCCAGCTAACATTAGCAGCAAGCTAACTAACATACTAACATTAGTGGAGAGCTAGCTAACATTACTGTGGAGAGAACAAAGGTTAGCGCTAACGTTACCATGGATGGAACAAAGGTTAACTGAAAGCTAGCTAACATTACCAGCGAGCTAGCTAATGTTACTGGGGAGAGAACAAAGGTTAGCAGAGAGCTAGCTAACATTAGCGGCAAGTAAATTAACATACTAACATTAGCGGAGAGCTAGCTAACATTACTGTGGAGAGAACTAAGGTTAGCGGAGAGCTAGCTAACATTACTCTGGAGAGAACAAAGGTTAGCGCTAACGTTACCTTGGAGAGGACTAAGGTTAGTGGAGAGCTTACTAACATTACCAGCGAGCTAGCTAATGTTACTGGGGAGAGAACAAAGGCTAGCTAACATTAGCAGCAAGCTAACAAACATACTAACATTAGCGGAGAGCTAGCTAACATTACTGTGGAGAGAACAAAGGTTAGCGCTAACGTTACCCTGGAGAGAACTAAGGTTAGCAGAGAGCTAGCTAATATTACCTGGGAGAGAACTAAGGTTAGCGGAGAACTAGCTAACATTCCCAGGGAGAAAACTAATGTTAGCGTACAGGTAGCTAACATTACCAGCAAGCTAGCTAATGTTACTGGGAAGAGATCAAAGGTTAACTGAAAGCTAGCTAATATTATCAGTGAGCTAGCTAATGTTACCAGGGAGAAAACTAAGGTTAGCAGAGAGCCAGCTGACATTAGCAGCAAGCTAACTAACATACTAACATTAGTGGAGAGCTAGCTAACATTACTGTGGAGAGAACAAAGGTTAGCGCTAACGTTACCATGGATGGAACAAAGGTTAACTGAAAGCTAGCTAACATTATCAGTGAGCTAGCTAATGTTACCAGGGAGAAAACTAAGGTTAGCAGAGAGCTAGCTAACATATGCAGCAAGCTAACTAACATACTAACATTAGCGGAGAGCTAACAAGCATTACTCTGGAGAGAGCAGAGTTTAGCGCTAACGTTACCGTGGAGAGGACTAAGGTTAGCGGAGAGCTAGCTAATATTATCGAGGAGAGAACTAAGGTTAGTGGAGTGCTAGCTAACATTACCAGTGAGCTAGCTAATGTTACTGGGGAGAGAACAAAGGTTAGCAGAGAGCTAGCTAACATTATCGGCAAGTTAACTAACATACTAACATTAGCGGAGAGCTAGCTAACATTATTGTGGAGAGAACTAAGGTTAGCAGAGAGCTAGCTAATGTTACCAGGGAAAGTGCAAATTGCCCTTATGTCATTTTTTTTTCTCTATATGACAAAAAAACACCACTGAATTACATTTATTAATGTAGCTGTCTCCATAAAGACTTTTAATTTTAACATAACAAATGTGTGGTAATAAACAAAAGTTCTAAACATTAAATATGGTTTAATACTGATATCAAGATAACATTATATTAATAAGCCATGTGTACAGTTACATTTTACTTCATACAGCTGAATGTTTGCCTTCTATGACAGTGGTGCTGCAAATTTAATCCCACCCATTTGTTGCTGAGTGAATTGTGCTGGATTTACATGACTTGTGCTGACCTCTGTTGACAGTCACGTGGCAGTCATATGTCACATTTTTCCTCTAATTTTGGTTTGACTGCAAATGTCAGTGTGAATGCAAAACAAGCCAGGGCTTAGATGTAACAATGCATAATGTGCTTGCTTGGTCTGGACCGAGAGAACAGAACTACAAGTATAAGCACACCAAAGGAGTGTGTTTGGGTATATGGTTTTAATAATGATGAAATTTTGTATGATTTTCTGCCACACTTCCTTGTCTTCCAGTGTTGTAGAGACTACTATTGTGGATAACAATGATGGTTCATATGCTGTCTCCTACACACCCATGGAGCCTGGGTCGTACTCTGTATGGGTGTGTGTGAAAGCGCAACATGTTAAGGTAAGGCTTGGTTTCATAAAAGTAGATTTAGATTTCATAGAACATTGTGCCGTCAGTTTTATATATATATATGCACAATATTCTCCGCTCCTGCAGGGCTCACCTTTCGTGCTGACAGTGAAGAGAGAGTTCCAGCACCATCGTGGCATCTTCCATTGCTGCTCCTTCTGCTCCAGTGGTGGTGCTAAGGAGGCTCGGTGCGGCTGCATTGGAACCATGCCAGGTAGACCTTTACTTTCTCCCAGGACCTGCATGAGCAAAATTTAAAGTCGCAGTGGATTCAGAGACCCTGTTAACTGTTTCACTTATTCAGAGACCCTGTTAGCTGGTTACATCCTGAGTACCAGGAATGTTTCTGGATACAATTTATATTTAATGAAATTTAAGCAGTGTAAACTCGTCTGTCTCTCCAATACACATTCCAGAACCAAGTCCCACTCAGTACAACAAAAAAACACCAGTAGTTATTATGGAGCAATGAGACAATTTTTCAGCAAAACAGATTTTACAATGCAGATACTATTCACTTGAACTGACAAGCTTTATACAAAGGTCAGTGTGTTACAATATGAGAAAACAGTGGTGCTCCATCCAATGCTTTTGAGATTAGGTGGGAAGGTTAGAAGTTAGGATGGGGTGGTGATCATCCAACGTCATGACCTTACTACTAACACTTTTGTCACTCAATGCAATCAGATCCTTATAGCAATACTCCATAGTGTAACAGAAAGCTGACTGAACAGATATCGTATTTTTCGCACTAAGAGGCGCACTGGATTATAAGGCGCACTATCAATGAATGTCTGTTTTCGTCAATGAGGCGCACTGGATTATTAGGCACATTTTAAGAGACACTATAAGGAACTTCTAATTCAGCAGGTCTCACTGCTGGGTGATGGTGGTGGGGGGTGACTAAGTTAAGTAAAGCTAAGCTAAGTAAACAAAATTGTAATAAAAAAGACTTTCTTTTAAAGTCAAACGAGTGCTGGATGTTAATCTACACAGATTTCGCTCCTAAAAAAATGGTTTATTTGGGTGAGTAAAGCACTTACATTTATGTACAGTAAGCTTAGATTTCCAAATTTTTCTAGCACTAAGCATTAGCATTAGCGTCTATCCACTATCCCCGACAGAGCTACGTGAGAAACCATAAGTGCTCCGGTAAACCAGGGGTGATATTATTTAGCGGTTCCTCCCACGTAGCTTGTTTTAACACGGCTAAGGCTAACACTGCTCCAGCAGTGCTGGCCGGGGTTAGCAGCAGGCTACGGGCCCATATTACTCACCTCTGAACGGCTAAAAAGGTAGTGCTAGCCTGGTTAGTGGGTAATTCTAATGCTGCTCTATCAGTGCTAGCCGTGGGTAGCAGTAGGCTACAGTCCGATAATACTCACCTCTGACAGGGGAAATGGCGGTTAGCAGCTAATGCTAATGCTGCTCCAGCCCCGGTGCTGGAGAACCAAACTGAAACTACTGTAAAACACTTTACTGCTCCTTACAACCTGACTGGTAAATTTAAAGAATTTTAAGTGGACCTTATAGTGCGGAAAATACAATAGTTACTCCACTAATACAGGTTAAACTTTCTCTATATTCCCTTGAATTCTGAAGAAACATTGAATGAGCAGGTGTCCCAATATTTTGTCCCAATAGTGTGTGTGTGTATGTGTATATATATATATATATATATATATATATATATATATATATATATATATACCCCTTACATTTTTTTTGTCACCTTACAACCACAAACTTAATTTATTTTATTGAAATTTTAGCTGATAGACCAACACGTAGTAGCATATAATTGTAAAGTGGAATGTAATTTTTAATCAGAAATGTAAATATTTCAAAGTGTGACATGCAAAGCTATACAGCCCCCTTTACTCTGAGACGCCCTAAATAAAATCCAGTTCAATCAGTTGCTCCGAAGGGGTATGAATACTTGTATGCCACAGTATGTAGGTTTATAATTTTTATGTTGATATACTCAAAATGTATATATATATATATATATATATATATATATATATATATATATATATATATATATATATATATATATATATATATATATATTTATTTATTTTTGCTTCTCATGTTCCTCTGTTGTGTGTTGGGCATGCTCAGGAGGCTTCCAGGGCTGTGGACATGGGCATAAGGGTCATCCGGGGAAGCCGCACTGGTCATGCTGCGGGAGTGTAGTGGAGGGGTCTGAGTGTGTACGAAGTCTTGGACTAGCTTCTCTTCGTGGGCATGTCCGAACTGTGGAGCTCTGAGGGAACAGTTACACCAGGAGGAGAAGAAGGAGTTTTATCACATCTGCTCTGCTCTGTATCTACAGGAGTGTATGTGTCTTACAAACATTACAAACTTTTACAAGTCTGCACACTGTACACTGTGTCAGTTTATCATGCATTGTTTCCAGACAAAAATGCAAAAAACACCACTTGATCCTTATGATTGTGAAGCCGTGTAAATGCCTTAAAGCCTAAAGAGATGGTATGCCATGAATTAACCAAAGATTAGTTTGGTTTGGTGTTAATACAGTAAACATGGATTCAGACCAAACCAACTGCACAGAGACTTAAATGTGGAGGTTGTCTCAGTCCACAGTAATTCTAAAGTGGTTTGTTTGTAGTCGAACCCAACAATCTGCTGTTCTCCGCATGTTTGAGCTGAATGTTAACTGATTTAGACTAGAGCAAACAAACTCTATGCAGGACTGTTTTACAGAATGATTGTGTATGCATTCATCAGTGTAGCATTTTAATAGACAGTCACTGGATACTGTATTTTTATCTTATTTTTAACATAATGTTTCTCTGATTAAAAATATATTATGTAGGATCACTAGAAAGTTAATTAACTAGTAATATAGCATTAGATCAGTGTTGATGGGTATATATGTCTTGATTTGTGCACTGTACCAAAGACTGCCTGTCCTATGGAGAGAATTTTAACTAAAACAAAACCTAAAGAACTTCAACTTTCTTTTTAAATTGTTATTGAAAAAAAACATTTACTCATGTTTTACTTTTTGACATAGCAGTTGTTTTAGTTATATTCAGTCCACATTTGGTCAACATAATGAATAGATGAGTAGAAATGCTATAAAATAATATGATCTTAAGAATATTTTTATACTCATGAACAGTTGCTTGTGCCAGTACTTTCTCTGTACATCCAACAAATAAACAGTCCTTCCACACACAGTTCATAGTGAATTGTCTGCAAGTTTACTGATATTGATCTTGGCTTCTAACCACTTTATTTATGTCTGTACTCTGGAAATACAAGGTGAGTGAAACTGGATAACAGTAACAGTGATTACTTGGAAAGACTTGATATCACTGGAACAAATAAAGATTCATCTTACTTTCTACGTAATTGGTTTTCAGGGTGAGCCTAATGTGTTTGATGTGTCAAATTAAACTTAACTCGTTTAAATCCGGGTAGCATTTAATCATTTACATGTGTGAGATGTGAAAGATGATGGAGGGCTGCATTTTGATTGTTGTTTATCATTTTCTACACAACAAATTTTAGAACTCACTAAATTGTTCTCTTTGGTTTTACAGACAGTGTAAAAACAAGCACATCTGATATTTGACTTGAAAATACTTGAAAAGTATTTGTCAGGTTAATCCTAATGAGTATCTTGTGACATAATATACTAATGTTTTACAAGTGAACAGTGTTTCCTGTGTGTGACTGACTGCTACTGAATGCTTTACTGAATATTTTTCACAGACTGCAGTCTCACCCTGTCTGCACTGCCCTGTTCAACATGACATTTAGATCTACAGTACTTTTCTGCACGACTTGAGTTCTAACCTGCGTGTGACACATAACTCTAATTAGCTAGAGCAGGTGTGATGGATCGTGGTAGGAACTAGATTCAGGGTACCAATGTATATAAAATGCAAAAAAAACATACTTTTTCCCAGAGATTTCTGTAAAAAAAACTACAAGTAAGACTACAAGTAATTTGTGACAGTGCGAACAGTGTTTAAATCACCGGCCTGTGGATGCAGCAGTGAAATTTAAAGGCACTTGTGTGCGCCTTGCAGTGGGTTGGAGGAGGAAAGGAGCATGGGGTAGGCATTCCAATTTTCAGTGAATTTGCCCAAAGAGGATGTTTGTTTTTTGGGACGTGCACTGTGCTCTCACAAACATTCTCACAGCTGTGCTGCCAAGCGGATTGAAAAAAACAGATCAAACCATTTCTTTTTTCTTTTTTTCATTGATATACTTAATTTCATGTTTTAGAAAATAGAACAAGACTTTATGTTGAAAACATAAATATTTATATCCATATATTGATATCGATTTACCATACTTTTCCAGAACTGAAAATGTATAAAATCAAATTCCATACTTTTCCATACTTTTCAATACTTTCATACATGAGTAGGAACCCTGTTCAGTTCAACAGGAAAGTAGATCTTCAGAATCATAGTTGTTGTCCACTGATGTAAGAACTGGTATTTTATTTGTTCTTGGGCTCCCCCTACAGTTACAGGCTGTAATTCACTTTTACTGCACTATGCTGAAATAATGCTCTAAGCTAGGCCTGTTATAATAACCAGTTATTTTGGACAATATATTGTCACATAATAGTATTTGTGATGCACACTATTATTGTAATTTTAAGACCATTTTATGCCCCTGATATAATAATGATATAGTAGCATTATAATGTAGTTTCACATAACTTTTAAAGTGAAATAAAAATTAATTAAATTTATTCAGAGATTAAAATTGTATAAATATATAAACAAATGTAAAATAAAAACACTGTTTTTACAGAAAGTCATACCAGCTTATTTTACTTTAAATGGTTCTCCTTGTAAACACAATGTATAATATTGTGGTCAGAAAAAATAGAGTTGTAATCAGCGCCTATTTCAGTCCCTATTTATGATGTTGCAGTTATAATGCAGTAACCCTTTATGCTACAGTACTGCCTGTGTGCTGTGATAAAAAAAAATACAGCGCCCTATTACTACAATAACAACTTACAGTACTGTTATACTGTAATAAAATCACAGTATTTTATAGGTAATGTGATTAAATTGACAGTAAGCGTGCTGTGGAGTTAAATACAGCAACATTTATAGCTGATCACTGTCAGTCAGTTAATGTACATTTCTGTGCTCTTCTCCTGAAGCACTCAGCATGACATCATCACTGACATCATCACTGAACTAAGCAACGGCTCAGAATGTTATGTTTCAATTGATTGATCCACAGTTTGTCTCTGATCAGATCAGAATAAGACAAACTTACTTTTGCTCTGTGGTTTGATTGCTATTTTTGATCAATTTGATCAATTTTGGTGAACATGAACAACTGGAGCATCGTCACAGGACATCCCTTGATGCCTGGAGCGCAGTTTTATTCAGACAGTCCTGGTGAGTTTCATATACAGATATGTTTCATATACATATAAATATATACAGTACATGTGTCAGTGCTAAATCAACACTGTGAGTGATACAAATAAAATTCGTAATGTTAATTTACCATTAACATTGTTGATTTAACACTGGCAAATTAGCTGTGTATAAAATAAAAAAGTAAAACTATTATAAATCATCAGTCTAGATTAAATGTTTTATTTTTATTTTTTGTTTATTTTATCAAATTGCAATCCTGGACTACATGAATTATCTAGGATTTTTTTTTTCAGATAATCAGAAAAAAAATGAACATTTAAAATATTTTATTTCTAATTCAAAATGTCATCAGCTCACTGAGAACATGTTTTTATTATTTAAAATAATGATTTGTGGTATAAACTGATGTACTACTGCTGTGATATCATGTTTACACATTTCAGTATAACACTGTTTCTTATATGAAAGATCTTTCCAGATTAGAAAACCACTAGTTCAGTTTTGTTACCATGGAGATTGTAAACAAAAATCATTTTCATGTGAGATCATAGAATTGTATAGCTTTTTCTAACAGGTTAAGTGTTTCATTTGCAGAACTGTATTTTGCTCCCCCTGTATTGGGATGCATCATGTCAGATCCAGGTCATCATATGGGCTCAGCATCATATTCAGGTGTGTAGCTCACACACACTATATACAGTGTATCATACTGAACATATCCCATTGTGTTGTGTAATTATGTTTAGAATGTAATTTCATTTAAAATCAGGCCTTAATACATATTTGTCCACATGTACTTGGAGTCCAGTCTAAATATAAATTTTCTTTTTTTAGCTCCACTGATCATTTAGAATAAGAATAAGAATAAACAGTTTTGAATGACATACTCTGTTATCTGCTTCTCATTTAAGGGCTTTATATGCAGCCACACATGATGGACATGAGAACTTGTGCTGCTCAACCTCTATGTATCAGACCTACGATGTCTGGAGCACAATTCGCTTCTGCCAGTCCTGGTGAGTTTATATATATAGTCTGAATATTAATCACTTCATTGTTTTCTACAATAATTTTCTTTTTTTTTTCAGCTCTACTGATAATTTAGGATGTTTGTAGTTTTATAATTACAGACTGTAGTTCTGTATCTGTTTCTCATCATATTTTATTATCCTCCTTTCACCCTGTTCTCCAATAGTCAGGACCCTACAGGATCACCACCGAGCAGTTATTATATGAGTGGTGTATCATTCTGTGGTGAACAGGGTGAAAGGTGGGTAAATAAAGTATGGAGAGAAACAGGGCATTACAATAATCAGTTATGCTTAACTTACTCTGTTATCTGCTTCTCTCATTCAAGAGCTCTTCATGGAGCCACACATGTGGGACATGCGAGCTTGTGCTGCACAGCCGTTCTGCATACCGTGTTGTTCAGCAGCTCATCAGCAGAACCTCCTGAATCTTCCTGACCTTGATTTAAAGCAGGAAAAAGGGAGTGGTGCTAAACGGCAGAAGCGAGGAAAGAGGAAGAGAAAGAACAAGTCTGATTATGACCAAACAGCTGAGCCTCCACATACCAAACACTGCGCTGATTTCACTGCACAACCTGTGGAATATGATGCCATAACTACATCTGAAGGGGATATCATTTTCTCTGAGGAGATTCTGGACATGTTGTGTGCAATCCCTGGAATCTGGCATTTGGCTGAAGAGATGGGTTCATATTAATTTTATTAATAATCATTTTATTGTTGTTGTGTAAATAATAAAATATTTTTTCTGCAAACAGGTTTGCCTCACATTGTGTTTATTTTCTTAACCTGAACAGCAAAGACTGTTGAACTCATTCAGTCATGTGTTTCTGAAAGAACTTACTTCTGTGCTCATGCTGAACATCTTGGCCAAACTGCTGGCATGTCTGTCAAACATCTTTATCATTTTCTGAACTGTCTGCAGATCAAACAAAACACACATCGAGGATCTTAATACACAAGAGTGTAGTCTGGTGCTACTTGAATGTGGATTAAATTCAGTAACAGCCTGAACAAATGAAAACACATACCTTTGATATGATTTCTATTTAAGTATTACATGCTGATCAGAGAGAGAGCACAAATCTTTAAACTGAACAAAATTAGACATACCTATTAGAAAAACAATCTACAGTTAAGTTTTAGTAAAACCAGTTTTATTGCTATGAACTGTACATACTCGACACAACACAACAAAGACGTGAGACAGCAGTATGCAAATTGGTCATGAAGTGTTAGCTCAAGGGAAAGTTAGAGTGATGCCTGATGGTGGTGCCAGATGGATGGGGCATTCCGTTTCTAAAGTTATGTGGGCATTTGAAATTCCACAATCCACAATGTCTCTTTTGTAATAGTAATACATTAAAGAAGGCATTATTGTGACCGGCGGCATCTGCCTAGATTTGTCTGTGTGAACAGACAAGCGACACTGTAAATAAATCACATCCAAATTCAATGCAGAAGACCCCACAAAAATCACAAATCTTTAGCTTAGCACTAAAAACTGCTTAAATTGTAATGTTCCAATACGACTACTCTTACAATACTTTTACAACTAATTTGAACATATCAAATGAATTTTCAGGTTTTGAGAAACATATGTAAAACATTTACCAAGGCAGTTTCTTAACACTTGGCTCAGCAGGTTTAAACTGAACTGGCCTGGGGCCCCCAGACAAGGACTGGTTATGAATTGAATGCAATGACAGACTGTGTGACAAAAGCTGTGTCTCAATTCAGAGGCTGCATCCTTTGAAGGATGGGTAGGCTGCGATGGCAGTACTGAAATGGGACAGTCTACCCTATGGAGTATTTCCTGTTTCCTGTTTGAGATTCTACCCGCCACAACCAAAGTCAGAGCTGAGAAATGAGCCAGAGATTTTGATTCTCGTTTTGCTTCAGACCACAAAATACCTAACTAATTAAGTCCAGGTTATTTACTGTGCAGTTACTTAAATATTTTAAATGTGAATTGGTGGAACTGAACATAAACAAATTAAAGGGTGTTTGAAATGAAGTTGGAAAAAAGATACTAAATTAGAATAAAGTATTATGTTATATTATTTATTATATATATATATATATTATGTAGTATTATGTATTTTATGTATATATATATATATATATATATATATATATATATATATATATATATATATATATATATAAATACAATACATATAAATAAACTGAATAATCCAGTAATACATACACACACACACATATATATCTATTATTTAGTTTATGTAAATAAATATATAAGTATTTATATATCTATAAACTATTAACATATAACAACATAAACATGATACTACATATATAAACTAAATAATACATATATATATATATATATATATATATATATATATATATATATACTAAATAATATAATATATATATATATATATATATATATATATATAATATTTATAATATCTATAAGTATTTATATATATAAACTACAAAATACTACATAATAAAGTTGACTCCTCTGCTGACTCCGCCCTTTTTTTACTGAAATAAGCCGGCACGCAATGAATCTTGGGATACTGTAGGCTGTGAAGGATACACCCGGTGCATTTTCCGAGGAAAAGTAGGCTGCATTCGTTGGCCGCATTCGAAGGAGTCTTCGAAATGGGACAGCCTAGTCGCACCGCGGAGACGTAATCGGCCTTCAAATGAGTCTTTCGAAGGATGCAGCCCCTGAATTGAGACACAGCTAATGACACTGTTATCAGAACCCCGCTCAGGGCGGCCCTCCCATGAGTTACTGACAGTAGCATATAACCAGACTGGAACATGTTCAGCAGAATCCATGCACACCAGATTTAACATCGCTGCCTTTAACACTAAAATGAATAAAGCTACTAACTGACTGTAGCCGGTGTGATTGATGGCTAGTATATGGTGCATATGAGAATGATACGTCATTAGCTGTGGTCCTGCAGGCACATACATGCACACCTTTTGTGCATGACAAAAGTGGCATTTTCCCCTTTTTTTTTTTTAAGAATTCAGAATTTGTACAGCTGTTTTTATGTCATGAATGTAATGTTTCTTTTGTATTTTTATATAGAGAGCAACAGCTTCAGAGGTTGCCAGCTGCTGTTTTGTTTATTTTGTTTTGTTTATTCTACTACAAGAAATCTTATCGCACTGTGTTTCATAGTAAACTGCTCAGGAGTTTTAGGTGAGCTGCTTTAATTATTTATCATTAACCCTGTGTAGACTGTTTGTATTTTGTTATACCACCATTTAAGTTTTACAGCTGTAAAATTGACTGTGCAGGTCGTGCTCTCTGCTGCAGTACTGTTAGTCAATCGGAGGCAATATGTTTGCAAGAATATTCATGCGCAAGAGCCAAAACCTTTTTTCTTTCTTTCTTTCTTTCTTCAGAGACCTCTAATTCAGTGAAATAAAGCAGGGCTAAAAAGAAACATCAGAGCACTTTTTTCACAAAAAAAAAAACAGCTCACATGGCATTCTACACGCTTTGCACTAAAAACTGTATTGAATGTATCAAATCACTTTTCAGGCAGGGATCAACATTTGTGAAAAGTTTACCAAGGCAGTTTCTTAACACTTTCTTGGCTTACCAGGTTCAAGCCCTATCACTCCAGAGATTGCTTTGTCATAGAGTCAGATGAAGGGCCTGGAGGTGGACACTATTTTGTTCTAGGTGTTGTAATGGCATGTCTCATGCTACACAACATCTTTTTGAGACTTTGTCCTGCCTTTAGAAGAGGAAAAAGAAGAGATGAAAAGTTCCAGCCATATTGCCCTCAGAGATTACCTATTGCTGCTCGGCTGTCTGCCTTGCAAAAAAAAATGGCTGACCATGATTATGAATGAAAGGCTACAGTATGATAATATTCATCTCTGAATGGCGAAAGAGCTAGTGGTTAGTGGCTAATGCTGATCAGCAGTGCTAGCCAGGGTTAGCATCAGGCTACAGCCCGATATTACTTACCTCTAAACGGCAAAAGAGCTAGCACTTAGCGCAGTTAGCGGCTAATGCTAATGCTGCTCCAGCTGTGCTAGCCAGGGTTAACAGCAGGCTACAGGCTGATCATACTTCTGAACGGCAAAAAAAACTAGCACTTAGCATGGTTAGCAGCGAATGCTAATGCTGCTTTGGCAGTGCTGGCCAGGGTTAACAGCAGGCAACCGGCTGATCATACTCATCTCTGAACGGCAGAAAAAAATAGCATTTAGTAAGGTTAGCAGCTAATGCTAACGGTGCTCCAGCGGTGCTAGTAGGATTAGCAGCAGGCTACAGGTCGATAATACTCACCTCTGAATGACGAAAGCGCTATAAATGCTTTCTCAAGAAGAAATTACAGTATACTAGTTATGCTGGTTATACTCTTTTTTTTTTTTAGAAAAAAAAAAACAAAAAAAAGCGTAGGCATTCACTTAAACAGAAACAAAAAGAGAAGAAATAGGATATAGGATATATATAGGATATACTCCTCCCATATTCCTGCATGAAAGTACTCTAAAACATATGACTGGCTTTTAGTTAGGGGCAGGCTTTGCAGGTACTGTCCCTTCATACTCAACAACGACAACAGTTTCACAAACCAGGAGGACGCTACAGTCTGATTAGCAGCAATGACTCCAAACTTCTCCACTGATGGATTAGCCAAAATAATAGCATCAGCTGGTGGTGCATTTGTAGTTCTTATCTTTTTGGTTGCTTTCCAGTATATTTTTAAACTGGAGTTTACTTGTCCGTGCGAGCAGTATGAGAATATTGTGTTCTGCACTCTTTATATGATTCTACCCTGCTTAAGTTTTATTCTAATTTTATTAGTGGCAGACAAACTCTTTTTGGATCTTTGCCGTTCCTGTAACATCACAGCATGTATTATTCGAGTTCTAAGATCTTTTACTGTGGGCTTACTCTGGATTGTATCAGCACTGATGGATGGAGATGTTGTGGTGTGTTTTATGACAACTTTAACTAACATAACAGTCCGGAACGAACAGCCAGCTTGCAAGAAGGAACCTAACAGAGATGATTATGAAATCATCAGACATTATACATATATTTCACATGTAAGTATTCTATTCAGTAAATGTGTCTTTCACTTACTAAACTGGTGAATATTAGCTTAATTTTGATGAAGAATGTGTTTTCTTATGCTGAACTCTTTCAGGTGTCTGGACTGGGTCTGCTGTTTGGAGTGATATTTGTGTGGGCTACATGCGTGTGCTGTTCAAGAAGCAAAGGACACAAATGTTATAATAATATTCTCTATGATGAATACGTACAGGAGGAGTGTAACCGCTTTCTAGAAGAGGACATTAAAGAACTGGTTAAAGAAAAGGCAAAAGCTGGTGCGAGAAAAAATCTGAACCAAATTAAAGAAGATGTTGACCTGCCACAACAGCACACAGCCCCTACGATAAACCCTTAACAACTCTAAACTGAATATGACCAGCACCAAATATATCAAGGAACATCAAATAGCCACATCTGCTCCTGGTATTAAACTCATAAAACTTGAATAAGAGTAACTACAGGAGTTTTAAGGGACAGGAAACAACTCTTAATGGACTACAGAAAAGGTTTGTTCCAGTCAGTCACTGTTTGACATGCAAATGTTTCAAATTTGCTTTTTATTTAATTTTCTGCTAAACTAGAACCGCATTTAACGGCTGCAACAACTGTCTTTTGGAAAGAAAGTATTTTGATGATATTTATTGTATGCTTTATATTATTAGCCTTATTACAACAATGAATGTATTTTGTACATTGAAGTTTCCTCAGAAAGCAAACATATTCAAAGACTTAATTAATATAGATTTGCCTGGGGGATTTTCACTGATGTTCAGGCTGGTTCAGCTATTTTTGCTAAAACCATGCAGGATAATAAAATAAATATTTTGCATTCCAAGTCTTTTGTTTATGATTTTTTTATGGAAGCTTAATTAATTTAAATTTTTTACATTCTATTTTTGATTTGAGAAGCAACACATTATGACTAACATTATATAACCAACATAACTAACCAAACTAGTACTCACTGTGTAGTTAAAATGCCTCAAAAAGATACTTTATTGAAAACACTAAGGAATGTGAAGTGAAAAATGACAAGAAGGAAACTCTGTTTTTATGGTTTTATGGGTTTTTTCTGGTTTTATGATTTAGTAACTGTAGTTGCCAAATGTATATGAAAGTAAAATCCAAATAATATCTAATACAATTATACTGTTTAATTGTGTCCTTGCATAATTACAGTAATTGTACCAATGTTTGTATACACCACTTTTGATTGTAAGAAGATGGCAGGAGGGGAAACGTTAACTTAACAATTTACTGCAGAACATTTTTGTAAATATTTTATCTTTTCATTGGACAACACTGAAGATATGACACTTTGATACAATGTAAAGTAGTCAGTGTACAAAACAGTGTTCATTTTAAAATAAAAACTCAACACAGATAATATTTGTCTGTTCAGTTAGTTGTTTTCTAAAACAGCACTAGGTGGCAGTGATGCACTATGTATAGGACAAAAATTTATATAAAAAAAAATCAATGTTTTAGGGTCTGCAGGAAGGTTGTGTTACTTGGTCATTTGTACAGGATGCTCCTTACATCCAAATTTCAAATGATATTAATCCACCAGCACCAAAACTGTGCTCAGTCTGGATGGAGCATTTACAACTGTTGAATGTTAACCAGTATTAAAGGTGTCACCAGTCTTATCCACACATGACCGGAGAGACTGAAAGATTTCATTTTACTCAAACTGAGGCATACCTGACTGCAGATCAGTTTCAGGTCTCAGTCTTCAAATAGCTGATCTTGCCCCTGTAGAGACATGCCCCTGTAGCACAGGCCTGCAACACATTCCAAAAAACTGTTATGAAAAACATTAGTGCTAGTAATTCATCAGAATTTTAACAGGTGATTGTAAACATGATTTACTATAAAAGTAGTATCCATGAAATGCTGAGTCTTTAGGGAGCAAAGATGAGAAGATGATATTTAGGGGCCAGTTGTTCAAAAAATGTAATCCGGATCAAAATTATCCAGATTTGGTAATCACATTTTTTGCTATCCAGGATCAGGTGATCTGTCTTACTTTTAAGCCAGTTTTTCAAAGCAATTTTGGATTGGCTCAACCTGATCCAGAAACACAGTTTTCAGGATTACCTAATCCGGATTACCAGCTATGTAAAAACAGATAGAAGAACCAACAGGGGTTGATGACTCCTTTTCTTGCAGTAACAAGATACTGCTTATTGCAAAACAATACGAGGAATTGAGCGTTCTGCAGAGACTCTTTGCATGACTTAACTATTTGCGAGTCGAACCACAGGGAGCATGCAACATAACACTTGCATGTATTGTCCTGCCCAATGTTGCTACCAGACGCAATGTCCCTCTCTGTGATGTTTATGATGCACCTGAGCCTGTTGAAGAACCAGAACAAACTCTGGTGTTCTTTGCAATTGTTCGAAATCATTTTTGACAGCTTCATATCTGATGAATGTTTCCTTGACATTAATATACAGTGATGAATGACAGTGACGTAGATGAAAAAATGAATGTATTATTTTTGTTTGTTATTGAAATCTTTTGGGGGGTTTATTTCATGGGTCCAGATTGTTTTTATTTTTACTTTACTACAGTAAAAGGCTTAATTGGTAGCCAATGTCTACTTTATTACTGTAACGGTTAAACAGGTCAAGTGCAAAATAGAAGTAAATGTATATACACTAAATTGTACAAATGTATTTTTTTTTACTTTAAAACTTTGATTTTAAAGTTTTACCACATTTACTTCCTGAAATCCCCCTTGAAATCCTACCCCTTGTTGGGATCAGGGTAATCCTGTTTTTTTGGATCAAAGTTATCCAAATCCTACTGAAAAGTTTTGAACAACAGAAACTGAAGGTTTGATCCATTTACAAACTAGGATTGGATTACGTGATCTGATCCGATTTCAGAATGCTTCTTTCCCTTTTGAACAACCCGCTTTCCAGATTTGATCCAATCCGATAACCAAAATCCGATCAGATTACCTCTGAACAACTGGCCCCAGGATTTCAGCACATCTTTCAGGGGATTGTCATCTTAGTATGGGTAGCAGCATATCAGCATCTGTTCATTACAGTGTGTTCAGCTGTCCTCCTCACTGCCTTTAATCAGTCTGGTACAAGGTGAGAACCTGCTGTCTATCAGTCATCTATCATGTCTCAATATCAAGACCGCAGCGTTGTTATGAAACCGGGTTCTTTATCTTTATTTCAATTTTAATGACTGATTCTCCTTCATCTCTTATCTTAAATAATCAAGGCTTGTGTCTGAATTATTTATCTAGATTAGTTTATATCAGCAGTGTGTCAATAATTAATTTGCCAAGAGAAATCTAGTTTCCAGGACAACTTGCATAACATAGCATTGGATCCCCTTTGGGCTGCATAGATCTGTTTGAAGTAGAGCGCGAGATGCTCAGTTCCTCTGCAGAGACCGGTGTCACACATTTAGACCTGACAAGCTGTAAATGAAAAATATGCTGAGATAGGCCCATATTTCTTGCACAGAATTAGAAGAAGTTTAGAGTTTCTAAACTATTGAAAACATGCCCTAAAAATATAACATTCACATGACAAAAGTATTTGAACTCATGCTTAGTCAAAGTTTCTTCCAAAATCTTGTTTTTGTTGGAGTAACTGTCTCTACTAAACAGGGGAGGCTTTCTACTAGATTCTGGAGCACTTTTATGAGGATTTGACTGCATTCAGCTACAAGAAGACTTTTTAAACTTTTTTACTTTTAACTTTTTAGCACCATCATTCTAGAGAACACAGTTCCACTGTTTCACAGGTTTATATTACTCTAGCCAAAGCCTGACATTACACACTCTAAGAAAAGTAAGTACAGATTTGTACCTAAAAGAGTACAAAGCTTGTCGCTGGGGCTGTACCTTATATTGAGATACAAAAAAGTACCATTCAGTAAAAGTCATTTTTGGTACCCATGGTTTTTGTGCCAGTAAAGATTATAAACATTCTAAACATTATCATCAACTAAATATGGCTCAAAAACTTGATCATCCAAAATTGTCTGGCTTTCAAATAAAAAACATGCAATTAAAATATATATTGTTTATTAGTTCAGTGATACAGAATACTGAATGTACCTTTTGTCTGGTTAAATGGTACAAATTTGTACTTATTGCTGTTAGAAATTACTTTGTACTTCAGAGGGAACAAATCTGACCCTGTAAAGACCAGTATTGTACCTTTGAGGGTACAATTATGAAGAGTGAAGCTTTGAGTACAAAAAAAGTACTTATATCGTACCTCTGTTTTTTAGAGTGTAGGAATGGTGCCAATAGATCCTTGTTTATCAGCTCCTTTTATCCAGAGTCCTTTTTTAATGACAATACTTTTGTAAAAGGACTAGACTAGACAAGCTGTTTGTGAGTGTATTTGCACATCTGTGTCAGCAGGTGTTACTTAAAGTAGCCAAATGCATTCTATTGAATGCGTTTGTATTCAGTATTGAAAGGCAGTCCACAAACCTTTTTGGACATGTAGAGTACTTGCTTGTGTTTAAATAAAATAACAATGTAAGTTCCAAAGGTTTGTAGACACACAGTGTTTTATTCAGTAACAGCTTCTACTCCTCTGGGAGGACTTTATATTAGAGAATGACATGAAGCATTGCTATGAGGAGTTGATTGCATTCAGCTGCAAAATACACTGTACATACACTGAAATGTTAAAATTCATGGGAAGGAAATATGAACTATTGTGTCCCATGACTTTTCTCATGTCCGGTGAAAGCTAAAGATTGTTCTACTGATATGCGGGGCATGCATGTGTGATCTCCTGCATTAAACGTGAATGTGATTTCTGCCAGAGCCAGTTCAGGACAGCTCAATGCATTCTCTGACCTTCTATGACCAGTACAAACATGACACAGTGGATTGAGGAATGTTAGATACTCGCACTTTATGGGGAAATTTGGAAATTGAATATCTTATCCCTCTAGCACCCACTATCAGGCCTCACTCGTACTTTGACAAATTCATTAGTGAGCTGGCCAGTGTTTAACCTCACTCACAAGATAATACCTCACAATTTATACAAGTGTTGGTGCACCCAAGTCATTCCAAAGTAAAGTAACATTTCATGATCAATTATACTGATATTCTATTATATTTTGCATGCCAGTGTAAAATAAATTATATAACTTTCTCACCGATATTTTGAGCTTGTGAATGGCTGCTCTAAAGAATCTAAATTATTCTACTTGAATAGTTATTGAGTGTGTGTAGGCTACTAGCATGGTTCCCTTGGATTTTTCTCATTTTTATTCCATTTTCTCCCAATTTACATGGCCAATTACCCAATTCACTCATCAGGGCTCCCCCATCACTAGTGATTCCCCAACCTCAGGAGAGTAAAGACTAGCACATGTCTCCTCGGATACATGTAAAGACAGTCATCAGTTTTTTTTAAACTGCTGCTGATGCACCATTGCCGAGTAGCATCACAGCGCACTTGGAGGATAGCACAGCGACTCTGTTCTGATACATCAGCTCACAGACGCCTTGTGCTGAGTGACATCACCCTTTTAGCGTGGGGTGGGGAGATCTACCCACTCAGAGAGAGCAAGGCTAATTGTGCTCTTTCAGGGCTCCGATAGCCGATGGCAAGCCACATGAACAGGATTCGAACCGACGATCGCCTAATTATGGTAGCAGTACCTTAGTCCACTGGACCACTCGGAGCCCCTTAAAATCTTATTTTATTTTATTTTAATTAAAAAAATTATGTAAATCTTAATGTATTAGCCACTAATCTAATTCTCAATGACACATAATGACTGCACAAATAGCAACAGCTTAATGAATCACTCTCATTTCAATTCACTTATCATTCAGTGTATTAAACTGGAGCACCTCTTGAACTTCAAGAACAGGGATGCTTTATTAATCATTTAAATTTAATAGACTTTGTGGCTCTAAGTGGCTCAGCAGACTAACACACTGACACAGTGCTCTAACTGGGTGGTTAGTTGGCGCTGTCTCCCACATCACCCCCTTTGTCATGCTGGTTGGCACAGTGATGCTGCATTGGTGGTGGCTGACCTTAAATTTATGTGGATACGCTTGTTATGGCCCAACTAGAGTTGGATGGGTTAATAGGCGTTGTGAATTTGGAGAGAACATTGTGATAATTGAATCATTAATACTGACCTTAACAAAGACAAGTGAGACCTGCAGTTCTTTAAATGTTATACTGGGTTTTTTTGTGACCTCCTGGATGAGTTGTCCATGCCTTTTTGGAATAATTTCATTTGGCTAGCCATTCCTGGAAAGGGTCTCCTGTGTTCCATGTTTTCTCTATTTGTGAATAATAGCTCTCACTGTGATCTGCTGGAGTCCCAAAGCCTTAAAAATGACTTTGTAACCTTTTGCAGACTGACTGATTTTTTGTTTTCTCATCTGTTTTTGAATTTCTTCAGACGAGGGAATTATGTGTTATTTTTAAGATCTTTTTAGCTGCTTTATGTTGTCAGACAGGTTCTATTTAAGAAATGTCTTAATTCTACAGGTCTGACAGTAATCAGGCCTGGTTTTAGCCAGTGAAGTTGAACTCTGCTTTCCAAAAAGTGTGCTTAATCACAGTTCATTATGAGGGGGCAACACTTTTTCACACAGGGCTAGATTGGTTTGGTTGTTTTTTGTCCCTTAATAAATGAAATTATCATTTAAAATGTGTTTTTTGTATTTACTCATGTTATATTTGTCTGATATTAAAGTTTGTTTGATAATCTGAAAAATATGTATGACAAAAATGCAAAAATGTAAGGGAGCAAATACTTTTTCATGCCACTGTATATAATTTTAACTGGCTCTTAAACTGTGTTAACATAGCTTCATGAATAGACCAATAGACATTCTCCAAAATTACCTGAAATAAACTGTTTTTACATGGACTTCCATTAAAAGTTAAGAATGTTTTATCTCTCTCTCCTGTAAAGTTGCTGTTTTGGAGATACATGTTTTTCATTGGACAGCGCAATATACTGGATCTTTGCCCATAATCACCATCACCATTAGTCGTCATTCTGGATGCCTCCCCAACACAAGCTCTTTTCCAAGACTCTGCACAAGGCTCTGCTTATACCCCACACCTGCCCATCATGTCACATTCCCACTCGTCATCTTTCTTCTTGGCAACGTGGCAGAACACTGTGCTGCTCCATTAACCGAATTGTCTGCTCCGGTGTCATCCCCATCTTTTGTTATTGCTTATTGACACACATCTCTCTGCACCAAAGCCAGCCAGTTCGCCCTTGAAGTGGTTGGCACATCTCAAGGGTGATATAGTATCATACCCAGAGTTTATACTATCATAATTCACTCTGCTGCATTAATACATGGAGTCTTCACCCTTGATTAAAAAAAGAGATGTGTCAGTGTAAGGAACCTTTAAAAACAGTTTAGTCCTGTCCAGTCCCACCAGCTAGATAAAATTCCCTGTATCACATAACGTTACCAAGCTGAAATAGTTAGAGGTTTCTATGTTAAAAATTAAAAACACTGTTTTTAACTCTGAACAGCCCAACATACAGGAAGAGAGAGGAGAGCACTGACAGCAAATTCTGTTATGCTGGCTGACATTTGCTTGTCTTGCCTAGTGATGAAGAAACTGGAGTGGACCAATTTTGCTCCCCTTGACTCTGTGAAAAACCTATGGGAGCCCATTCCTACCAATCTAGCACCTACCCTATTTTTCACACTATAAGTTAAAATCCTTTATTTTTCCCAAAAATTGTCAGTGCACCATATAATTTGGTGTGCCTGATGTATGAATTTTACCAGTCAGGTTGTAAGGAGCAGTAAAGCCACTCTGCTGAAGTACAGCATTATACAGGAGCTTCAGTTTAGTTCTTCCACACCGAGACTCTAGACTGGAACAGTATTAGCATTAGCCGCTAATCGCGCTAAGTGCTAGCTCTTTTGCAGTTCAGAGGTGAGTATTATTGCACTTTAGTCTGTTGCTAACCCCAATTAGCACTGAAGGAAATGTATTAGCATTAACCGCTAAGTGCTAGTTACCTCTCTTGCCGCTCAGAGGTGAGTATTATCGGACTGTATGTGACTTGTGTGTTTACTGTGTTAAAACAAGTTACATGCTACAAGCTAATATTGCCCAGGGTTACCAGAACAAAAGGGTTGCTCATTATAGCACTTTTAGGCAGCCACTAACCACAGCTAGCAGTGGAAATCTGGAAATCTAAGCTTACTGTAAATAAATGGAAGCACTTTACTAAATAAACAGTTTTCAGGAGAGAAATCTGTGTAGATTGACATCCATTACTATTACTTTTAAGGAAAATTATCTTTTTTTTATATAATTACAGTTTTGTTTACTTAGTTTAGCTTTACAGGTCCTGCCACAGAGCGATGAGACCTGCTGAATTAAAAGGAAAAATGACTTGTGTTGTATAATACAGTGCAACTTATGTTTAAAAATAGACCAGAAGATAAACGCTTAATGATATTTTAATATCAAGTGATTACGATATAAGACATAAGGTACAAAGTCATCATTGATTCATAGGTACTATCTCATTGTTTTAAGATACTAAGATATTATCTTATTTTGGGTCATTTATGTGATACCATCTTATTTTTTTTTAGATACAATCTCACTATTTTGGTAATTGTTTTTACATATAGTTATTATCTCATTATTAACTATCAAACTATCTTAATATTGTGGCGTGGAAGAGGAAGGAAGACCCGTAAGACTCATGATGAACGCTCATAAGCTCTTTTATTAAACAGGCTTGCCACTCACTTACAGTCTTTAGCAAGACTAGGAGAGCTAAAACCATCAACCCACAGAGCTCAAATAGCCCAAAGGCCACCAACCCAGCTGTGTGTCTCCCAGATGGCAGATCCAGAGTGGTGCCCACCCTCTCTGCATAACCCCTCCCAAGGGAGATGCCCCACCCCTGTCATCCTCGCACACAGGAGAACAGAAACATGCCTACAGGCAGCCACACACACAACCCAGAGCCGCCACATAGCCCCCCTCCCAAGGGTCAGCCGTCCTGGCGACCCCACAAACCCCGTGTACAACATAATATTTTTTTTTTACAATCAATCGCAAACAAAGTCATTAAGGCGGGTGGGCGGCCTCCGTGCCCGCGGCAGCCTGGAGGGGCCGGGCACGGCACCGCCTGCCAGCGGCTCCGAAGAGCCAGAGTTCAGATCAGGCACGAGTGCAAGGCCGGCAGGTTCCGCACCACCGTCCACAGTGTCCGACAGTCTCGGCCTATAGGGGGCCAGCCTATCACGGTGCACAATCATAGTGCGTCTGCCCCACCGGATCTTATACACCACCTCCCCCAGGCCGACTGGAGCTTCGGGCACAGTCCCTTCTTACGCTGAGGGTTATATAGCCAAACCCTCGCCCCCACCGCCAACGGGTCCCCAAAGCAGCGCGTGTCGTACGCACGCTTCTGCTTCTGCCAGGCAGCAGACTGGTTGGAGCGTGCTAGACGGTGCGCTAATTCCAGCGAAGACATAAGGTCCGAGACGAAAGTGGGCGTCAGGAGGTGCCCCAAAAGCCAGGGAGACCGGCGTCCTCAGTTCGCGCCCGAACATAAGCAGAGCCGGCGTGAATCCCGTCGTCTCCTGCACAGCGGAGCGACAGACCAGCAGCACTACCGGCAGGTGCCTGTCCCAGTCACGCTGGTTCTTGTCCGACACCATGGCCAACTGCGCCGCCAGCGTGCGGTTAAAAAGTTCCACCAGTCCGTCACTCTGCGGATGAAGGGGCGTCGTCCTGGTCTTATGGATTCCCAGGATGCGGCAGACCTCCGCCATGACCTCCGACTCAAAATTTCTCCCCTGATCGCTGTGCAGTTCTTCCGGAACCCCGAATCTGCAAAAGAACTCCCGCACCAGGATATCCACAGTAGTGACCGCCCCTTGGTCCGGCACCGCGTAGGCCTCTGGCCACTTCGTGAAATAGTCCATCGCCACCAGAACAAAGCGATTTCCAGAGTCCATCACCGAAAAGGGGCCCAGCACGTCCACGGCCACCCGCTCCATCGGGCTGCCGCACTGGTAAGGGTGAAGTGGGGCGCGGGGCGCCCTCGATGGGCCCTTCTTGGCAGCGCACACGTCACAGCAGTGCACGAAGAGTTCCACGTCGGTTCTACACCCAGGCCAATAGAAGCGTTGCCTCAGGCGCTTCAGAGTCTTGGTGACACCAAAGTGCCCAGCCCCAGGTGACCCATGAACTCCCCGTAGGACCGATCCCCTAAGCGCCCGCGGCACCACCACCTGAAAAACGCGCCGCCTGTTCGTCGGATCCTCCCAGGTATGGCACAGCACGCCGTCGGACAAACTAAAACTAGCCCAGTTGGAGCGCAACGCCTTAGCAATCGGGCCCAGCGGCACCACCTCCCCCCACGAAGGCGTGACGTTCGCGCTGAGCGCGTGTACTGCCCACGATAATTTGCAATCCGCCCGTTGCGCATTGCGGAGCTGCTCTATGGACACCTGAGCCACCCCGACAGCGCCAGTAACATCCCCGGAGATTGCAGCGCAGCGCACAGTCTCAGCAGATTTCTCCTCAGCACGAGCACAATGTTTGCAGTCGGCGGCCACACACGGCCGGTGCGACAAAGCATCCGCGTTACTGTGGCCACGGCCCGGGCGGTGCACAACCTCAAAACGAAACTCCTGGAGTCTAGATAACCAGCGCGCGAGTTGGCCCTCGGGCTCGCGGAAACGCATAAGCCACTGTAGCGAGGCGTGGTCACAGCAGAAAGGGCACCCCATACACGTACGCTCGGAAATGTTTAAGGCTTTCGACCACTGCGAGTAGTTCCCGTCGCGTTACGCAATAGTTGCGCTCCGCCTTGTCCAGGCGGCGGCTATAGTACGCTATTACACGCTTGGAGCCGTCCTGAACCTGCGACAGGACTGCTCCGAGGCCGTGGTCGCTCGCATCAGTATCCACAATGAAACTCTCAGACACCTTCGGATACGCTAGAATCGGAGCATTGCACAGGCGGCTTTTTAGCTCCTCGAATGCCCGCTCCGCCTCGTCAGACCAGCGGAATTTCACACTAGGCTTAGTCAGAGCATGAAGCGGCGCTGCCACGTCCGCAAACCCCCTAATAAACCGCCTGTAATACGAGGCGAGCCCCACGAAGCTGCGAACCATTTTTGTGTCTCGCGGTGTGGGCCAGTCACGGACCGCCTCCGTCTTTTTGGGATCGGTTTCCACGCCAGCACCGCTCACTACGTGGCCCAGGAAGCTCACGCGCTGCCTTAGCAGATTACACTTTGCCGGATTGAGCTTCAGGTTAGCCGCCTGAATCGCGCCGAGCACCATTTCAAGGTGAGACAGTGCGGAGTCGAAGTGCTAACTGCTCCGCCGCTACGCGCTTTGCTAATGCCAGACAGTGCGGCCTCAGCCTGATGGGCTGGGCGTCACCCGTGTTTATCGAATGAACCGCAAGGTTAGTTTTAGTACACTCGCGCTCAGACACAGCGAAACTCGTGCGAAAACGGCCGATCAGTTCGCGCAAACGGAGTTGTTGGGGACCAGATAAACACACACAACTGCGCTCCAGCATCTCCTCTATCGGATCTACACCCAACCCCGCATCCAGCGGACCCTCTACCGTATCACGCACCGAATCACACACATTCCCTCCCGCCAGTTCACTTACCCCTAACTCGTTGCGTATCTCTACGGGGAGTCCAGTCACCAGCACCGAGCCCCGTGCACAGTCAATGATAGCTCCGACGCGTGAGAGCAGGTCCTTGCCCAGAATGCACGGGTCGTTGATGCGTCCTACCCAGAACTGTTGTTGAAAGGGCCCCTTGCGACATCAATCGTCAACTCCGTTAATCCTAGGAGACCTATAGGATCCCCGGTGACTGAAGAGAGAGCGATGTGCTGGCTGTTGTCAGTCACAAACTCGCCCGCTACCTCCGTCGCGAGCTCGGGCCGTATCAGTGACATTGACGAGCCCGTGTCCACCAGCGCGTTCACCATCACTCCATTCAATGTGCATCTCAGGAAGTAGCCGCTGAGTCCGGCAGTTCCGGAAGCAGATCCCGAGGGTAAGCATAGCGTTCCTGGGGCCACCGTAACCCTCACTGGGTGGTCCCGGCTCCGTTTCCTGGCCGGCTGCAGTGCGCTCGCTTGTGGCCACGCCCCCCGCAGTGCCAGCACTCCAGTTGGGCATCAGACCGGCTCCGACCCCACCTCTGTGAATCACGGGCAACCGGCGACGCCCCCCATGGTCCAGGATGGCTTGAGAGGATGAGTTCGGACCGCTCCGCCACCTCCACCGCGGACTCCAGGGTCTGCGGGTCGGCCAGCCTCACGTGTTTGCGCAGCTCGCTCGGCTCGAGGGCGCGCAGAAAGTGATCCAACGCGAGCCTCCTCTGGGCCGCTCGCGGAAACGTTGGGTAAGCTTGGCGGGTTAGCAGGGCCATCTCCGATGCCAGCACGCCCAGTGTCTCTCCCTGCTGTCGGCGTCTGTCCGCCACTAGCATTTTGCACTAGCATCGGTTCAGACGGTTGGCGGCTGAAACGTGTTCTCAGCGCCCGCGTCAGTTCAGGCAGCTCGCAGCGGCACTCGGCGGGGAGCTCGATCAGTACCCTTAGCGCGTCGCCCTGCAGTGCCAGGCAGAGGTTGGCTGCCGTCTCGGCGTCCGTCCAGCCCGCACCGCCCGCCACGATCTCGAGCTGAGCTTCGAAGGCTGTCCAGTCAGCGCTGCCGTCGTAGGGGGTAAGGCGGGGTTGAGCCGTCAAGCCCGCCATCCCGGAGGCTTGCGCCGCCATCATCGCGCCGTCCGTTCCGCCAGTCGGCGCCGCTGTCCTCGCGCCATCCGCTCTGTGAGCCAGCGCCGCCGTCCTCGCGCCATCCGCTCTGGGAGCCGGCGCCGCCGTGCTCGCGTCGTCCTCTCCCCAGCCACGACCTCCGAACAGCCCGCTGGCGCCGTCAGGTCCGAGTCCACTCCGCTGGAGAGCCTTGCCTCTAGTCTGTTGGTCCGCTGTCTTCCTCCTCAGCCGTTCGATTTCCCCTGCCAGCAGCTCAATATCTTCTAGCAGGGTCACTTCTGACACCAAATGTGGCATGGAAGAGGAAGGAAGACCCGTAAGACTCATGATGAACGCTCATAAGCTCTTTTATTAAACAGGCTTGCCACTCACTTACAGTCTTTAGCAAGGAGAGCTAAAACCATCAACCCACAGAGCTCAAATAGCCCAAAGGCCACCAACCCAGCTGTGTGTCTCCCAGATGGCAGATCCAGAGTGGTGCCTACCCTCTCTGCATAACCCCTCCCAAGGGAGATGCCCCACCCCTGTCATCCTCGCACACAGGAGAACAGAAACATGCCTACAGGCAGCCACACACAACCCAGAGCCGCCACAATATTTTGACATACTAGGACAATGTTTGAGGTGCCAAGCCTCATATTGAGATGGTAAGAGATTATTTTGAGATATTTTTTTTTATATTGTAAGTAGGGCTGTGACGATAATTTTATTACCGCAATACCGCGGTTATGGGACGTCACCGCGGTGATGAGCTCATTACCGTCATTACCGCATTTTTTTTATGGCTGTCAAATCTGATTGACTGCGTTTTGAGCGGTAGTAAAATGATCCATATAAGCACAACTGTGGTGAATTCAGTATTAATATGTCAAGTGTAAGTCCTACACTATAGGGCTGTGCAATATATCAAATATATTTTGATCGCGATAGATATTGGTGTCAAACGATCTCAAAATTCATAATATCGAATATAAAATTTTTTGTCATTTATCTGTGCTGCCGCTGCACTGGCGCGGCGGCGAATGGGTTAAGCAAAACGCGGTGCGTGGTACTCATTGAGGCCAGAACAGCTCTGGAGTCTCCTGCTCACTTCGTCTCCATTGAGGCTGCTGAAGAGAGTGAAGATTAGCAGCACTAATATTGGCTCGGAAATGGAAGCTACAGGGCAGGCTCAGTAAGTTGAGAAAAAAGGAAGAAAAAGACTCAGAACAGAAGAGAATCATCTGCAAGTTTTGCCGGAAAGTGGTGTCTGCACCTCTCGCCAACACATCAAACTAATTCACCCACCTCAAGGTAAACCATAGAGCCATGTAAGGTGTTCCGTGGTCACATTTTGAGAAAGTAAAATATATTAATTCATTGTCTGGCTGTTGGCTGTTCTGCGTGAGCACCGCGGAGAACGCGCGGCATTGCGCCTCAGTCTTGGGAAAAATAGTAAGGTTGGTCGAAGTGTAGTTCAAACAGCAAAGCAATGAAATAAAACTATAACCACCATCTTTACTGAAATGTTGTTATCTGACCAAGTCTGAGGTAAAATGCGCTGTGCCTTGTCTCTTTCACAGCACGCGGAACTGAGTTCAGAACCGCTACAAATATAACCATATAAAACTCAGTTCAGATAAATAAACTTCAGATGAGTAAGGACACGTAAAGTGAAACAAAAATTGTCAAACATAAAGGACAGGTTTCTATTATTTTAAAATGGAACTAATGTCTTTTTTTTTGGTCGGTTGTCTCTTGCGAGCCGATTTCTTAACGTCACGACATTTTAATCAACATATTATATGACGCGGGTCCCGTCAGGATATCTTGCGGCACAGACAGAACTGAATTGTTATTGGCGGGAACAGGAGTTTAATCAATCCAGAGGATGTGGGAGCACATTAATAAATAGTTAAGAAAATTGTAATAATCACGCAGTGATTCTCATGCACGCAACAAAAAAACCCTAAGCACAAAAAGGAGCGGAGAATGGACCGACACGCGCACACACACACCGATTTTTTTTTTTTTTTGTAATGTGGTAAGAAACGTGACCGCACTATTCAGCGCGGTTTTAATAAATATTTTTTTTTTATTTTAAGCACTAAATGTAATTTATTAAATTTATTTAGGACCGCGGGGCAGGTGCGGCAAAACTGTGTATGTGGCGGGCTGATGCGGGATTAAAAGAAGGATTTTTTTTGCGGAACGGTAACGGGACAAAAAAGAAATGATGTCTGAATTAATTTCCTCCAATCGAATATAATTTAACATGGTTTAAGAATATAAAATAATTTATAAACAAACGAAATATTTAATATTGAGCTAATAGCCCAAGTGCAAAAATACAAAATCTGTAATACTCTGCACTGCACAATTCAAACGAAATAGCCGTAACGCAGCTGCGCTCCTGCCCTGCGATGCAGCCGAAGCCTGGTGTGAGGCAGCAGAAATTCTGGGGTGAAAACTACATAACTACACAACATAAGGAGACATAATGCACTCCAAATATTCAGGAGGGAAGTGAAATAAATGATACTGTACAGATATAATCTGTATCTAGTAGATATTTAATGAGAAATAAGAAGAGTGTGAATAAAAAAAAAAACAGACGCCTATCACAGACTTCTTGAGCCTTGAGCCCGAACGGCCCGAGGAAAGGGGTGAGAAATATATTTTTTTCGGGGCCGGGGGTCAGTGGAAAATTTTGCTGTGGATTAATTCGTCTTTTTTTTTTTAACGAATATTAGAATATTCGCTAACAATTACTGCCGAATATCCTGAGCTCAAAACCGCTATTCGGGCCAGCCCTAAAATAGATCTATGGATGGAGAAGGGGGAGGCGGACAAGCTCCTCCTTCAAAAAGTCTGCTCGGAAAAAGACAGGTTAGCTGTACAATGACGAATTATACAGGCAGCATATGTTCACTTGTTATGCTGTATTTATGGTTTATGTAGAGGTTGTGTGTAGGCTGTATGGTTTGAAGAATAAAGATTTGTTACCAATAAATTTGTGGTGTTTTTTTTTTTTTTGGGGGGGGGGGGGGGGGGGGTGTTTTGGGGTCTCGCGGCTAACCGCAATATCGCGGTGATGCGTCAGTTTTTTACCGCGGTTATAAAAAATCAATACCGCCCCAGCCCTAATTGTAAGATCATTTCTCATTCAGTTAAGATAATTTTATTGATAAAATATTTTTGCCATATTACCCACTCTGTGCATGCTGCCCTAAAGACTAAAGACAGTACCAATTACGGATAATCTCTTTCGTTTGACCTTATTTATGTCGTTTTTGAATGCAGACGTATTTAGAATAATCTATTTGCTCTCTGAACTCTATCTATAATCTATTTTTATCCTCAATCTCAAACATGTCTCAAACTCTGTTTATTTGCCTAATGTTCTCAGACTGGCAACATGTCCACCACATGGGTGCTGCTTCCTTCAGCCTGATGACTCACACATGACACGTTTTCCGATCTGAACAACACTCATGACACATTTGCAGTGGGCCACAGAGACAGAGCTGCCACTAATTCATCCTCTGAGTGTGAGTGAGATAAATCAGAGGAGTGCTGCTGTAGAGCAGGAACAGACTGGCCTAGTGGCAGCTCAAGGCCTTGACAACATAGTGAATTAAATGAATAGCTTCACACCTCAGCAGAATGTGAGCACATTTTTTGACAGGCACACTAGTGCCAAGGCTATGAATCGTAGGCAGAGACTCTGATAAATAGTTGGAGTACAACCCTAGATTTTCTTCTGGTTTTAGGTTTGACTGAATTGCTTTTAAACTGTGATATATAATACAGGATATCTAGATATTAAAGAAAAAACTAATGGTGAATAACAAGCTAACATCTAATCCCACTATATGTAGCACAATCTGCTTATTACCATATGCAATATCACTACTTATTTCCTATTTATTTATTATTTAATTACTGTTTGCTCCTTTAAGGCACCACGTCATATTTACACCACTGGTAGGCAGTTCTCAATTAAAGGGAAACCTAACTGATCACTTTATCATGATTATTCATGTATAGGGGAACCCTATTTCCTATAATATAATTCTTATATTAAAGAGATAATTTGCAAAAACAAATATTGTGCTATTCTTTAAACATAAATTTAAAGTGCCAAGTAGCAAAGTACAAATAATTTCTTCCCTTACCAAGTAGAAATGCTGGTTATCTATACTTGAATACTTATTTTACATTTACACACATTTTTGCACAACTTTTCATCCTGTTTTCATTTCAGCCTTTTGTCATTTAAATAAACCCTATCCAGATCAATTGCTCCATCCAGATAGAGTGAATTTGATTGTAGTTATATATAAACATATAAACATATACCATTCTGACACCCTATTGGTTTATATGTGATCCATTGCATCTGCACACATCACGCCACACTCCAGCAAGAACACAGCTGATGTATGTAGCCTAGTATGAAGATGATCTGTGGCAGAGACTCAAGCAAAATGTCCCGACTAAGCTGTTTTTAACACATTTGCATTGTACTAAAATGCATGTATTATCAATGGGCATATATGCAGCTGAAACGGGGAGCCTAGTGCATCTCAATTTTTTTAAGATTAACATTTTATTATAACATTACATTTTGGGGGGCATCTTTTTTTTAACCTCATTTTACTTCTATACTTTTAGTAATTTTTAAAACAGTACTTAACACTTTTACTTGAGTAAAACGATTGAGTCCTCCAGTGCCACTAAACCAACTGCTACTTTAACAATTTTTCCTATTTTTCTTATTTTTTCATTTTTAAATACAGTATCCGTCAAAGGTTTGGACACACTTCTTCTAATTCATTATATTTTCTTTCTTTTAATTATTTTTTTACATTGTAAATTTAATACTGAACACATACAGAATTATTTTGTTAACAAAAAGTGTTAAACAAACCAGAATATATTTTATACTTTAGATTCTTCTAAGTAAAACATGTATCTTTGGAGGACAGATCTGCACACTGCTTGTATTTTATTTCTCAGTATCTTTATGAGGTAGATTTACCTGGAATAGTTTTCTCTGCATCTTGAAGGAGTTCCTGGAGGTGCAGAACAATAGTTGCTGCTTTTCTTTCACGTTGTGAAGCTCCAGCTCATCCCAAATCACCTTAAATCACCCATCTCAGTTGATGAGGTTTAGGTAAGGGGATTGTGGAGGACAAACACTTTTTTTGTTTACTACTTAATTCCATGTGTTCCTTAATTGTTCTGATGTCCGTCATTGAATTTCAAACCCTTTGACTAGTACTCTATTTGATTGTTTATTTTTTGTTTTTTTATTTAAACAGATGTATACATACCTGTCAATTTTTAGATTTAAAAATAAGGGATATTTTCCTCTGTCCGCTTAAAGTCGTCCCACCAGCCCAACGAAGGTTCAGTATCCCTTCCATTTTAAGACAGGTATTTTTAAGCAGCTATCAGACAAATCTCATCACAGTTTACATGATTAGCCTACCGTTACCTTTCTTTTAGAAAAATCGCTGTATATCCAGATCTGTTTTAACATCAGCTGCTCCAACTGGCTGCCTGAACTCACAGCGACGAGGGGATTCCCCACACTGACCCCCCTTTGCAAGCTGATTGGCTGTTTCTCCTGAAAGGCGGGACTTTCTCTTTGATCCGGCTCCACGGTTGGTTAGGAGACACAGAGCGGTCAGTGCCCTGTCTCTATATCTTTTTATTTTAATATAATACGGGAAATTTACGGGAAAATACTAAAACGGGAGGACGGCGGGAAAGACGAGTAAAATCCGGTAGTTTCCCGGCCAAAACGGGAGACTTGACAGGTATGCGTATATTTGAACAGTTTTTGTTTTGTTTTTGCTGCTAAAAACAAGTATTATTCATTGAACATACTTTTATTTGTTTTCGCAACCCCTTATAATATCCTGATGCTCCTATCCTGTTCTCTGAATTGCTGTAATATTGGAAATGTCCTAAAGTATAATATACATAAATAATAATTAGCAAATACGTTTTTTTCCCTTTTTTTTCATTCTAACTCTCCTCTGTTGGCGGCGGTGTGTAGTTGTGAGACGGCCCCTTGCTTTACTCAGCGCCAGTGGATGGGATGGATGTTGGAGGACTGAGGGGAGGAGTACTCAGCTAGTTGTTGCAGTGACAACATCCTGCACAGAATAGGCTGGCCGGCGGTGCCCATGGCTACTGGAAAAGGGAGGTTTAAGCGGGTCTAGATTCAACAGGAGGAGTTGGAGACGCGCAGATGCGCTGAGAATCCTTCTCTTTCTCAGCAGATGATCGGCTGTTTTTGGTCAGGGGCTGGGATTTAACCCGCGGCAGGGATGATGATGAGGAGGAGGAGGTGATGCAGCTGCGGCGGCGGATAGACAGATGATCGGTCTGCTCCTGCGAACCGTTAACCCAGCGCTAGCTAGCTCAGATGCCTATACAGAGAAAGGCGCAGCATTCAGATCAGGTCGGGGGGGATTCGATATTAATGAGGGACGGGATTTTCCAGTATGTTAGCTATTTAGCTAAATAACCGAGCTGGGGACGCTTTTGATTTGTTAGCTAACGGCCAGCAGCTGCAGTGCGAATGTTTTTACTGTAAAAGCGAACTAACGTTAACCTACGTGGCTGTTCTGTACAGGGGTAGGTTAGGTTAGTAGCTAGATTATCGTGCTGTTTTGAGAAGCAGAAGGTGGCGCGGCGGGCCTGTTTCATATTGAGCCATTAGAACCAGTAGTTGGCTTAGTTTAATATCTGTAATATTCAGTTTGTGTGTACATTATAACGTGACTGAGCCAATTAGCACATATTTAGCTAGGTTAACTAGCGTTGGTTTATCTGAGGAAAGCTGCTTTTGACTGTGTCATGTTAGTTAACGTTACTCTTCAACGACCACAGGTCCATTTTCATTAGTAAATAAATGGTATTGAGTAATATATATATTTTTATATTAGCTGCTAAAAATAGTAGCTAAGTAGCTACATAACAGCTGATAAATTCAGTGGAACATATCCAGCTCATGGTAAAGCGCCTGCCGTTATTTTTTTGGGAAAAGGTGGGTTAGCTAGGTTAGCTAGCTAGTGTTAGCTAGCAGCCCAGCTAATGCTTCGCCTTCTCCAGCACAGCGAGGTTACTACAGCCGAGGAAACGTTCAGAGCGCGACCGAGGACCGAGCACCATGGACGGGAAGGATTTCGGATTCGCACGGTATGTAACGCTATGTGGAAATACACTGGGGGAACCCAGTTAGCTTTAGCTAGCTTAGCTAAAACTAGGTTACCGCTTTGTTGAATTGTCTGTTGTGTTTGACAAATGTTTTTAACGTAGACCAAATTATCGTTAAGCTTAGTCTAACCTCACTGGCGGTTTGTTAGCTAACGTTACCGTTAGCGTTTTTAAAATAACGTTAATGTAGGTTAGCTTCTTCTCAATGAGGTCTTTTTCAGGTCTAGATTTGTTACTATTTAGCTAGCCAGCAATAACGCCGACCTTAGCTAATGTTTGTTAAAGGTGTTTAGTAAATAAAATGGTTAATTACTGAAGTGTCATATCTGCTCCAGGCGTAGTTTAGCTTATCGCCTCAATGTAAATAATGTAACCTAGCCAGCTAACGGTGACGTGTAACTGAAGGCATCATTACCTGTAGATAATACTGTGCTGGACCCTGTGCTTTTAATTGTCGTATTATTTTTTTATTTTTCTGACTGTATTTGACTAGCTAGCTAGATTTCCTCTGTTTAGATGTTTTCATTTATTTTTTTTTTAACAACGTTGTGTTTCATTCCAAGAACATTTGCTATAATTTTCTTTTTCTTATTGTTCCTATCTGATATTGCTCAGATCTGTGATTATCCAGTTGTTATATATAAACTAATTAGTGTTATCAGTCGATTAAAAAAGTTAAACAAATTAATCACAATTGAATTCTGTGATTAACTGCGATTAATCATTAATTATTTTTTTTCTTCCTTAAAACTAAGCCTTTGATAATGGGTATTTAACCCCTTAACAGGCCAGGAGTTTTGTCAATTGTCTGCCCGACAGTAATATACACCACTAAAAGTATTTCTAATTAAGCATTACATTAAAAGCTTTCAGATTTAATAAGGAACATTACTGAAAAGCGTAATTGTAATAGAATATATAAATATATAAGGAAATCTGCTAATAATAAATAGCTAGCTAGATAGATAGGTACTTTATTGGTCCCAGAGGGAAATTCTGTAAACGATAATGTCAAAATATAATGAATGAAAGCATAAGTGTCTCTTTCCTGAACTTCATTTTAAAATCACTATTTTCCTCAATACAAATTTACCAGTTAATGTCCTCCAAACCTTTAGTTTCGTTTGTCTTGTTATGTTATGTTATGTCAACCCAATTTGGTTGATCTCGAATTATTAAGTGAAGTAGAGAAAAATCTCCGGTAGGAGATTTCAAAGCCCTCTAATTTCAGAATTTAAATAAGATATTTTACTGCAGAAAAAAGGGTTTTGTATCACCAATACCTGTAGACTGTATATCGTACAAGGCATTTTAAGGGGTTAAATGTGAATTAAAGAATCAGTGTTAAACACTTATATATGTATTATTGGTGCCAGATAATTGTATTAATCACAACAATATTCTGTGACTAAATCATGGATAAAATCATGATTACATTTTTAAATGCTTTTATTTAACTTTAAATATTTTGAGAAGAGGATAGTAATAATGGTGTAGTGTGGTTTACACTTAGCATATTTTATCCTTTTTTACTGTGATGTAATAGCTCAGGGTAGTTTTGATGCTTTTTAAACTAGAATATTGTAAAGTGCTGAGTTACTAAAGTTAACTGAGAGTTTTAATGGAGTAAATAAACGCTAGTGTAGCTCCATATTCCACCTTCTAATAAAGTAAAACATTGAGACCAATGTGTGTAGCTTCTGTCAGATTTACATCGAAACAGTAGAACACATTTCTAAAGATTCTGGAGATCTTTTCAAACCTGGCTTAAAATGGAAAAGTAGTAATACAGCCTGTGAAAGTAAAAACTGTGTTTTTTTGCAACCATGGCAAAAAGACTATAGTGAAAAATTTAAATGTTATTTGATAAATGTGTTATACATATGTGTATTTATTTAAAAGCATTTTTGTGGTTGTAATGGCATTTGTGTTTGAGTAATGCTGTTCAATATTGGCTTTTTCCTCAGTGTGTAAATATCTCTTTAATGCTTATTATTTTTGTATACTGAAGATCAGACGTTAAAAAAAGGATCTGTTAGCTTGTATGCTCTTTGACTGCCCTAACTGAAGGAACTGAAATTGCCATGGAAACTGAAAATCCATTTTCAGAGTCCCCCTTGCCTGTCAAATATATCACCACATCCAGCACAAAAAATGTTGTCTTCTCTCATTTCAGAGCGAAATGATGCAGATTTTCTGATGGACAACACATTCTTCCTGTCCTGGAGCTAAACAACAGCTTGGCAGTTGGACGAGCATTTGCTGCGATGAGATAAGAGTGGCCTACAAGAGACAACTTTGACGTTTGTCCCTCCATATTCCACTCTAATATCAAAATATGACAACGCCGGCTCTTCTGCCACTCTCGGGACGTAGGATACCCACTCTGTCTCCAGGTGCCTCATCGTTCCCCCACCACAGAGCGACTCTGCGGCTCTCTGAGAAGTTTATTCTCCTCCTCATCCTCAGTGCCTTCATCACTCTTTGCTTTGGAGCGTTTTTCTTTCTGCCGGACAATTCCAAACACAAGCGCTTTGACTTGGGATTGGAGGACGTTTTGATACCGCACATTGAGCCGGGGAAGGAAGGAAGACATAGCAGTGGGCAGGTCATACACGGGCAAGGAGGACATGATGAGCATCGACACAGGTGAGACCACTAAACAAGTGGTTTACTTACTAAAGCGAACACCTACACTTATACACTTTTTGTAGATCTTTTTACGTCAAAAACGGTAGATGCACTATATTTTATTTTGTATTGTCTTTGACCATATGACTTCTGTTGACCAAGTATGTGGGGGGTAAGACAGTAATGCCAACAGGCTGGTAGATGTGTGGTAATTTGTGATACGGCAGTACGAGTATAGCAGGCTTCTGTAGCACTTCTGGTTCTCTTATAGACATTGTTCCAACCCCAGTATATTCAACCAAGGGGTTCTCTGTGGTCAGTAACTGACAGTTGATGAAGGGCTCAACGATGATGAGCACACATTGTGCATAAACAAATGCACTGCTGTCTCTAACTGAATGACACTTGCAGGTTGGAGCCTCAAGGTCAGGCTTTCTTATAAAGTGGACTATGTGTGAATGTAATCATTGTTTTGTCTGGTGGACTGAATTGCTTTGTGTTGAAGAGACCACTTGCATAAAAGAGGTCTTGTAAAGTGACATGTATAGTGATTGTGGTGTTAGCTGAGCTTTATTTGTTGGCCAGTGACTAGAAAGAATCTGACTGTATTCAGAAAAATTGGCTTGTGCACATGTTCTATATATGTTCTATATGTATATAATAGTGTATATATACATTTATTCTGTAAATAATCAATATTCAGTGCCCCCTTTATTATGTATATTTGGCCTATGTTGGTTTCAAATCTATGTTGTGGCTAATCTTTTACCAACTGACCTCTAAGCATCTGTTCACCAGATTTTTTGTAGTCTTGGACTCTGGAGTAGGAAAATGTTTAGCAGAGCTGGGCTACTGGGATTAAGGGCATTTTAATCCGTGTATCATTCGTTCATTTGATATTCAATTGAGAATCAAAATCGGAAAATTAAAAAACCAATTCGTTTTTTCGTTTTTTCGTTTTTGAATATAATACCAAAAAACGAATAACGGCTTGTATTTTGTATTTTTATTTGGTTATCCAAACAAAAATTGGAAATTTAAAAAACGGACCAGGAGCCGAATTTGATTTTGATTTTGAACTTGACCCATTTGTGTGCCCCGGAAGTTACTGATTTGTTTATTCTTGGTGGGTTTCTGTTGCGCGGGAGTTCACTGCAGTGTTATCTACACAGTCTGTATTGCTGTAGGCTTTGGATGGAGTTGAGGATGGAGAGTTTTATCTTGTTCAGAGGAACTAAACGCGTTGCAGTGAAAGAAGACGATATGACAACAGAAAAAATCGGCAGGATCTTTCAGGTGTTTGTCTAACGTTCCGTAGCTAAATGTCATATTTAGTTAATGTTATTCTGTGAATTGCCGCCTACTAAATATGACATTTAGCTACGGAACGTTAGACAAACACCTGAAAGATCCTGCCGATTTTTTCTGTTGTCATATCGTCTTCTTTCACTGCAACGCGTTTAGTTCCTCTGAACAAGATAAAACTCTCCATCCTCAACGGCCCTCTCCAATTCTGTGTTCGATACATGTCTTTTTCGCTTAAGGTCGTGTTGAACACAGAACCTTCTAACACTCATTGCAGAACATCGCTGGATCCCCATTTGCTGCAACGTGCACGAAATCTCTTCATGCGTCTTACCACCTTCAAAAAGATCTTTAATTAGGCCAGAATGTGGTTCCAGTCCGGCCATGCTGCCTACAGCAATACAGACTGTGTAGATAACACTGCAGTGAACTCCCGCGCAACAGAAACCCACCAAGAATAAACAAATCAGTAACTTCCGGGGCACACAAATGGGTCAAGTTCAAAATCAAAATCAAATTCGGCTCCTGGTCCGTTTTTTAAATTTCCAATTTTTGTTTGGATAACCAAATAAAAATACAAAATACAAGCCGTTATTCGTTTTTTGGTATTATATTCAAAAACGAAAAAACGAAAAAACGAATTGGTTTTTTAATTTTCCGATTTTGATTCTCAATTGAATATCAAATGAACGAATGATGCACGGATTCATTTTTACACCAATAATTTGTTTGCTCTGGCCTGAATCAGTGTGTAGGCTTGAAAGGATAGGCTTGATATAGTACCTTCTAATTAATGGACAGTCTGTTCTCCCAGAAATTATTGTAATCAACACAAATGGTCAATTTACAACCATTTAATACTACTGAAATAATGATAGTATTATAGATCAAGTATTTCAATCAACTAGTTAGTTAGTAGTTTAGGTCACAGCAAGCAAACTGTACATGTAAAATCACCTTAGTTCATCTGTCTTCATTTTATTTATGTTTGTGCATCCATATCAGTATTGGCAGATAAGAGAGAGGAAGCAGTCTATATTGCTCATTATATTACAAGCATCTTAAATGCACTAGGTAATAAAACTATACAAATAATTGATAGCTGATTAGAGATAATTGTTGTTTTGTATGTAGTTATGCTGAAGATTCTGTGTTTGTGTTGAGAACTCACGCGTCACGGTGAATGATAAATGATAAGAATTGCTTTTAACTTAATCACAGATGATTTATTTATCTTAGTGGTGATCCAAAAAAAAATTACCTGTGCATTTTAGAGTCCAGCGTTTAAAGGAGCCATCACTTTATTTCCTATATATGTTTAAGCTTTAAACTATAGGCTCCCACATGAGTTTAGGCACAATGGGCTTCATTTATCGAGCATTTTGGACTAAAGCTGTGTAATAGAATTTTAACTGATCCTGGATCAGCATTTCTAGAAATTTAATAAATATGGGCCAGTGTTGTTTGGCTGAATTTTTATATATTTTTGACTGAATACCATTTTGAATCAGTGACCTCTTGTAATCTCACAATTTTGAGAATCCTGAGATGTACAGGAGGACAGTGTACATAAAACCAAATGTTTAGATTATGATAGGGCAGGTTTTTTTAATATCCCATATATTTGTGCTGATGAACATTAAGGATATAACTGGATTTTGAAATATGGGCATAGAAAAGACAAAGAAAAGATAGGGTGTGCCATATCAGATTGTACGCAATAATATCGCCAACATTTTTCAATATTGTGAACGATATTATACCCTATTATACCCTTGCCATATCACCCACCCCTAATTATCACATCAGGGTACTACTTTTTTTGCTGTTTTTAGCTAAAGAAAAGTTCACACTGTTCTCATTTCCCATTATATATCTAATAGAGATCATTCATTTATTTCACTTTAATCCTGGATATATGGAGATATTTGGAGTGCATTATTAGTATCATGACGTTCTGTATCACTGACTGTTACAAATCTTATCAAATTCTTGTATTTTTTTAAATATCTTAGTTAGGGGTGTGCCATATCATATCGCATGCAATAAAATTTGGTTGCGGTAGTGTATTCTTAAAATATTTTTTTTCAATATCAATATCAATTTTTTGTCATATCTGCAAGAGTATTGTTATCGTAAAAACACCGCAAAATATTGTGATCTTATTTTAGGGCCATATCGCCCTAAAATATTGTTGTTTTCTACATTGTGTGTTGGGAAAATTAACAATGCTCGATATGAAGAAGCACAGGTATGCATGAATAATATATGAACATTGGTTATATGGTTTCTGAGTTGTCCAGTGGACTTGGGTGTTGTGTCTTTGATTCAAGGATCCCTGGTTCAAATTCCTGAGCCAAGACGGCACAATTGGCCTTCCTCTGCTAAAAAAGTTTTTTTTATTTGAGATTGCATTACCTTTCAATTAGTTCTTAAACAGTGACTATAATAATTATGTGTTAAACGTGTATGTAGTTAATCAAAAGTACGTATTTAGAATTGATAAAGAGTTTTAATATTTGACAAACAATACATTATAGACAATTCTGTCTGGAATTTAGATATGCAAAAGCACATTCCACACAGCTCTGACACATATCTCTGCAGTGCTGAAAGATTGAATCTAGGAGTGAGTTGAGAGCTCCCTGTTGAAGGTGATTCCATCTCATCCTGTCTGCTGTTGAGCACTGATGGGGCTGCTGTAGTGACAGATTTTCAACACCATAATGTTTGGGTGCCTTTCCTCTACAGTACATTAACATTTATGGCGCTTGGCTGACGCGCTTATCTGGAGTGTCTTGCATTCAAATCTTTTTACACCGGTAGAAGTCTGCAGCTGTAGGAGTCTTGTGTGGAGTGTGGTGTGTTTACCTGACCAGGAAATCAAACCCTTGTGTGTCATAGACATGCCAGTGTTGTTATCCAGTACTTCAACCACAGTATATGTGATATTACTATTCTTAACAAGAACTGGATTTTTCTGGGTGGCAGGGACTCAAATGATTAAAATGCAGTGTGATATTTTCATCATGTATCACTGACATAATGAAGCCACACATGGAGATCACAGTTGAGACAAGCTTTTAAATGCATATCAAGTAAGTGTTTTTTTTTTTTAGGTTTTTCACCAAAATTATGCATTTGGAAGTGTCACTGGAGATAATTGCATTTTTAGAAACAATATTTCAACTGGTTGGATTAAGAATTTTATTCTTGATTATTCCTAATAATTTTTAACAAAAATGGCCTTGTAACCTTTCTGTTCCAATATCGATATCAATACTGAGTATTGGGTAGGGGTGGGCGATATGTCTGTAAAATAATATCATGATATTTCATGGTATTTTTGCAAAAACGATACTCTATGACAAAACACGGAATAAAAAAAAAGTCAAGAATACACTACTGCAAGAAACTTAAAATAAAAGTTTTGATTTGCATACGATATCATATGACACAGCGGTATATTAAAAAAAACAATAATTTTATCAGATTTGTAACAGAAGTCAATAATCCAGAATGTCATGCTACCAATAATTCACTCCATATATCTCGGTATATCCAGGATTAAAGTAAAATAATTGATACTGGACAGATATAATCTGTCGTTAGTAGATATTTAATAGGAAATAAGAACAGTGTGAGTCTGATATAATAATTGGGGGGCGGGGTGATATTTCAGGGTATAATAGTGTTCAAGATATTCAAAAATATTGGCAATATTATTGCTCATGATATGATATGGCACTCCCCTATTATTGGCTGTTATCCAGCTCTATCCACTGTTTCCAGTCTGTTTCTGATTATGTCTGCAGATATCTTGCAATTCCAGTTGAATGTCCTGAATGGCCAGCAGTTGATAAGGGTCTGATAAGTGAATGGCTGTTTCAGGGATATGCCAAAAGTTATGGAAGAAGAACTAGCAAACACTGCCCTTACCTGCTGTTTATGCGTGTGAGGTATCCTAAATTACATTTGAATGTCATTTTTGCCAGAGTTCCTTCACGTCTGATTACATGGACAATAATTTATAAATTCTTCAATTCTTCATGGATAATTTGATCATTAATGCCCACTTCTATGACACATTACCGGTACGAACATGACACTGTGAATCCAGGAATGTTAGTTACCTACACAATTTTAACAATGGAATGTCTCCTCCACCTGACACCCACTACTAGGCCTCGCTTAAACTGTTACAATTCATGTAGCCTAACCATGGCATGAGCACGCTGGCTAGAGTTTAGCTTCACTCACAAGATAGCACCTCACAACTTATACAGGTGAGGGTGTTCCCAAGTCATCCCCTGAGGTAACACTCCATCATCAGTTAGGATATTGCTATTCTGTGACTTTTGACTTTTTATTTAGATAGCCTGCTTTAGTTTGTATATCATCAGCCCTGAACTAAGTAACCTGATTTTAAAGCGAACAAAAGGTCAGCATTGAGGATTTGTGATTATCATGGCTGGTTTAAGTGCTGATTAAATGCTCTGTGTCAGTCAGAAGGGTCTCTGACATTGAAATGTCTCGCTACAAAAGAGAAGCAAAAGCAGCAGTCAGTCAGAGTTAAGAACAGTAGTCTATTACACTGTAATCTATGTTCCACGACTACACAACACACTCAGTACTCTGAGGTGTGTATCTAGAAATGCTCTTTTTCTAAGGGTTGTCAGTGCAACAGTGGAAATGGAGAAATCACAGCCTGCGTTGTCGCCGCATTGAGAGAACAGCAGGGAGCTCTGCAGGGAACAATGAGATGTTTAACAGTACTGGGGGATGGGGTTTTATTCTCACAGAGCGAACCACAGTGTGGCTGGCAGCTCACGCCAAAAGGCATCAATGCCAACTGCTACAATCTGGACGAGCTGTGGTTTAGAACACAAATAACATGCAAAACTGGGTTTCATAAAAAACGTTTCCTCTCTCAGCTGGACTTTTGAATGAGCCCTGGACTGTTACTAGTCATTTGGGAACGTGGTTAATACGGGGTGTGCTGTTTTGGCTGGGAATGTGCAAGCGTGCCCATACGTTCACAGCTTATGGAAATGCCTCTCATTTTGCAAACGCTGACTCAGTTTGGGCTCAGCAGTGGAGGGTAAGTGAGAAGGGAGTTCAAAGAGGCAAGTGAGCGGGCTGGGTTAAACAGAGGCCCCATGCCAGCAGCAGAGACGTGGCTAATTTATTGAATGCTAACTTATTTCTATGTGTCTAGGATTGTGTTTGCAATGTTAATATAGCAGTAGGGGAATACACCTACATCACAGTGTCTCTCAAGGAAAAAGAATACTTTAACATAGTGGAGTAGGACATCAGAGGTTTTTTTTTCGTGTGTGTGTGTGTGTGTGTGTGTGCACTGCACAGGGCCTTGGCCCAGAGTTTGCAGGTTTGATCCATGCTTAAGTCACTGTCTTGAAGAGTTTAGTATGCTCTCCTAGTGTTTGTGTGAGTTTCTTCCAGATACTTTGGTTTCGTCCCTAGGGCCCTATGTTTTCAATCATGCAGAGAACGCAGACTGTTGCAGAATTCACTTTTAAAGAATCTAAAATCTTAAGTCTCTGCCCTCCATCTCCTGAAAACACACATGGTTGGTAAATTGGCCATGTGAAATTGCTCCCTAGGTTTGAGTGATTGGGAGTGTGTGGTACCCAAAAATGGCACCCTGTTTGCTGGTTATTCCTGTCTTGCTGGTAATGGCTCTGCTTCAGCTTCAGACCCACCATTGACATCAACACAAGCCTATCTACTGAGATTCCCTCTGGCAGATTCTGTATGTAAAGATGTGCAATCTCGATTATCCCATTTTATTTTTAATGAGTCTTCTAGCATTGACTTCACATTAGAGCGTTTTCACACCTGTAGTTCGTTTTTGTGGTCCAGATCGGTTGATGAGTTCATTTACTTAAAGTTAACAAGAGTTTCTTTCATCAGTTTGGTTTGGTTTCACACAGGCATAAATGTAAACGCAAAAAAAATCTGCACCAATAAACCACATGAGCACATTGTCTCCTCTGACTGGTCAGAGCTATCTGGTGCAGAAAAAAGAAAGTAAATATAGCCAGAAGATTCTGTTCATTGCATTTGTACAAGTAGTAAACAGAGTACACATATGTCAGATTAAGCTGCTCCTTATCAACAGTTTTTCAAATAAAAAAGCTATATTTGATAGTTGGGTCAGATTGAGACCGGATCATGTTTGGGATCAAACCGAGACTACATAATCTAGATGGTCTCTGTATGGTTGTTTTAATCCTCACCTGTGTGCGATTACTGTTTTTACACCTGCTCAATCGAATAACACTAAAGGGTACAAACAAACCAGAGTCCGTTTCACCCAAACCAAATAGTGCTGCCATGAAAACGCCCTTAAACCCTCCATACTGCTATATACGTGAATTTGTAACTGATTGTGATAGAAGTCAATGATGTAACATGCCAGGATATAAATAATGCACTCTGTGTACCCCAAAATAAACTGCCTCTGGTATTTTTTTATTGGAAATAAAATGTTGCAGTTTTCTTTTTGTATCAAGCAGCAAAAGCCTGCATATGATGGAGTTTGATTAAGTTTTCCATATTTAACTTCTCAGCATTATTACGGCACTCTTTGCGATGTGACATTTGTGCAAGTAAAAAACATGACCATGCTGAAACAATATATTGTGCAGCTCTAGTGAGCACACACAGTGATCCCGGGTAACAAACCTGGGTATCGGACCCTCAACCCTGTCCTCAATTTTGTGGCACTCTAACCACTGAGCCACTGCTACCTGTATTCAGATAAGAAGCTGATACGAAGCTGGATGGATGTTTATTTCTATTTGTAAAATGAAGTATTTAGGCTAGAAATGCCTCTGTGCTCATGTTCATAAAGTTATTATTATTTTTTTTTTTTTTTTGAACATTGGTTTAAAATTGCCTTTGTTGCCTCTGCCCAAATCATATTTAATGTGGCTATTAGACTGCATTCACAGCAGGCACAAGTGGCACAAAACTGATTTACTGCACAATTCCCATTGATTTGTTTGTTTATATTGTGTGTGGCCTGCACCAAAGAATAGTCTGAGCAGATTGGACAACCAGTCAGAATTAAAATGACTGTGCTCAGTTCAGCTCGAGTGAACATGGTGAATTTCTTCAGTTAACAAATGGAGAACAGAATGTCTGTTGGTTTTGTTTACCTGCTGTGAAGAAGAATGCTAGCAAATGCACGCACACAAACACAGAACTGAGATACATACTGGATTACAGAGACTTGATTTGTGTGAAGAATCTCCTTTGACTCTTCTGTTTCTTTTTCAAGATCTCCTTGAAATAACCTTGATTTTGAAGATCTGTTTTCTTCTGTTCTCCTAAAAATGACATACTCTCTTTCCCGGCCTGCTTTATATAAAACACGTGTTACCATAGGCTTCTGTATTGGCAAGAACTAGGTGTGCAAGAAAATACAAGTACAGATAACCACTAGATAATTTATAGTTACTTTATTTTAGTAATTCAGTTGAAAATGTGAAACTCATACATTATATTTTATATTGTTGATGATTAAAGAAAAAAACAAAAGTCAGTATCTCAGAAAATTAGTGTATTATATAAGGCCATTTGGTACTTTTGGCAGTGTGTGCAGTGTGTCAAGTCCTGCTGGAAAATGAAATCCACATCTCCATAAAACTCTCTTTAAAACCATTACTGATAGTGAAAACTTCACACTAGACCTCAAGCAGCTTGGAGTGTGTCTCTCCACTCTTCCTCCAGACTCTGGTCCCTTGATTTCCAAATGAATTATAAAATTTTACTGATGGTCAGTGATGGTTTGGAGAGACATGCCATCTGCTGATGTTAGTCCACTGTGTTATATCAAGTCCAAAGTAAGTGCAGTGTTATAGGTAAGTGATGATCATAAAAAAGAAATAAACACTTAAAATAGATCACTCTGAGTGTAATACATCTATATAGTATATAGTATAGTAGAGTTTCACGTTTTGAACCGAATTACTGACATAAAGTAACTTTTCAATAATAATACATTTTTTGAGATGCACGAGTACATCACGATACCGGGGTTACAATTCACTATATTTTGGTATATTGCTGATATAGTTTTTAAAATAAATTTCATAGTTTACACACCACCATATAAACTTTGAGACAAATAAAATAACTTTCATTCTTAAAAAAGTCATCTGTTCATTAAAACATCAAAATTTGTTCTTAGAATTGACAATATTCCAAAGCATTACATTGTGATAATTTGATACATCAATATTTTTACACCAGTATGTAACTATCATAACCAACAGTTTAATAACATAAGGGATGTGGTCTGTTCTCATACACTCAAAGGTATGATGAAAGTGAATTGACCTGGCTCTTCAGTCACCGCTACATATCAGACATCAGTTTCTCATATGACTATAAGTCAGAATTGAAAATGCAGTATAGAATGTGTTTTTTTTTTTTTTTTATATTTACACTACAATGCAAATAGCAAATCTGTGTGAAATATGAACAGAAAGATCAGATTTTGTCCACTTCTAGCTGCTGGGGAACATAATCCTAGAGGCCTGAGAGGATATAGATTTATTCAGTCAGTCTACTCCAGCCTTCATTGACTGGTTTCTGTGTTTTTGGGCTTTCTCAGGTCTTTCAACATTAAAGTCTCAATTTTCTTTGCAAAACTTTGTACTTTTTCTGGAAGAATACATAAGAACATTACTGGACTCGATTCAGCTGAATCACATCCAACTGACAGAATGCTAACTTAGTTGCATTTTTATGGATTTGCTGCCTCTAGGGTCACTTGGATTGTTGTATATGCTGTCACTATACGGTTTGTGGGTGTGCTGAGTGGTATTTTACAGACAAAGTGCAGATGTAATATTATTGAGTCTTAATAGTGATCAGTAGTGATCTTGTGCATTGTGTTACCATTTACTTTGAGTGGAGGTTAGTTTTAATCTAATGAATGAATGATTGATTTCATCTTCTGAAAATGCATGTGTTATTTTCTCATAGGCCAGTATGTCTCCAGTGTGATCATTGTGTGGAAAATGTTTTCTTTTCATTGATGCTGTAATTCGGAAAGAAATGAGTTTTGAATTAGATCAATTTTGGGGGTGTTGTGTGTGTTGCTCCATACTCTTTTGAGACTACAGCATTCAGTTCTGTTTCTATTAAAAATGAAAGTGATAAAGATTTGAGTGATACAGTGTGGGTATTAAAGTTATTGTTTTCATCATATTGTCTGTCAGTGGGCTCGTATCTTATGTGCCTTTTCACGTCTGTTTTGATAGTCTCTACACTGTCCTAATATTAAACACTCTGTTCTCTCTTAATAATCGGCAGACATTAAATAATAATTCCCCTCAGCCACTGACTATTGTTTGTCTTTCTGTTGTTTATGTTTAATTTGTCTCTGAAGAATAAGTAGAAGCTAAGCTGGCAAATCTGAATAGACTTTCCCTCTCATATTTCTTTAGATTCCCATTATTACCAAATTACCATTATTTTCTATTATGTGCAAAATTGTGGTTACTTCAGTTCAAATTGGGATCACTGGATTTTAGAGAGAAAATAAATGCTGTGCAGAAAATACTTATTTTCTGCACAGCATTTATTTTCTCTATAAAATCTGTTGGATGAGCAGACCATCTATCAGTATGCTCTTATATCTTTTGCCTAATAGCCTTCATTTATTACTTACCAACGTATTTTCTGGACTATAAGGTGCACCAGAATATAAAGCGCATCATCAATGAACGTCTATTTTATGGTCTGTTTTTCATACATAAGGCGCACCAGATTATAAGGTGCATTAAGCGACACTAGTTATAATGCATACTTTAAGTAAACAAGGGTGATGCCATGTTTCCCAGGTACTTGGTATCTGGACTACTTGTGATAAGCACATGTTCAGGTCCTATTTTGGGTCCTATCATTACTAATCTAAAGTTTAAGTTAAATAATTTGACTGATGGTGACAAATTTGCCTCTTTTTCCATGAACAGTGAAATATAGCTACAAGCTATGCATCATCCTAAATACAGTGATGTCAAAAGTAATATTAAAATGATTCACTTTAAAAGTGTGCAGGAATCTGTTGGTGGCAGTAAATGATCTGGGCTTATCAGGATTTGCCTTATGTACAGTGCCCTCCATAATTATTGGCACCCCTGGTTAAGATGTGTTCTTTAGCTTCTCATAAATTGAGTTTTGTTCAAAATAATATAGGACCACGATGGAAAAAAGAGTAAAATACAACCTTTAACTCAAGTGAATTTAAATCACTTCAAATAAATGAAAAAAATCCCACATTAAGAAATAATTATTTAACATCAAATCATGTGTGCCACAATTATTAGCACCCCTGATGTTAATACTTTGTACAACCCCCTTTTGCCAACAAAACAGCACCTAATCTTCTCCTGTAATGTTTCACAAGATGGGAGAATACAGAAAGAGGGATCTTTGACCATTCCTCTTTGCACATTCTCTCTAAATCATCCAACGACCTGGGACCTCTCCTCTGCACTCTCCTCTTCAGCTCACCCCACAGGTTTTCAATGGGGTTGAGGTCTGGGGACTGAGATGGCCATGGGAGGAGCTTGATTCTGTGTGCGGTGAACCATTTCTGTGTAGATTTGGCCACATGTTTAGGGTCATTATCTTGCTGAAAGACCCAGTGACGACCCATCTTCAGCTTTCGGGCAGAAGCCACCAGATTTTGTTTTAAAATGTCCTGGTATTTTAGAGCATTCATGATGCCATGCACCCTAACAAGGTTCCCAGGGCCTTTAGAAGAGAAACAGGCCCACAGCATCACTGATCCCCCGCTGTATTTCACAGTGGGCATGAGGTGCTTTTCTGCATACTCAGCTCTTGTGTTACGCCAGACCCACTTAGAGCATTTGTTGCCAAAAAGCTCTATCTTTGTTTCATCTGACCAAAGCACACGGTCCCAGTTGAAGTCATAGTACCGCTTAGCAAACTCCAAACGTTTGCGTTTATGATTGTGAGTGAGAAATGGTTTCTTACGTGCATGCCTCCCAAACAGCTTGTTGGCATGTAGATAGCGCCTGATGGTTGTTTTGGAGACTTTGTGACCCCAAGAAGCTACCATTTGTTGCAATTCTGTAACAGTGAGCTTTGGAGAACTTTTTATTTCTCTTATCCTCCTCACTGTGCGTGGTGGCAAAATAAACTTGCGTCCTCGTCCAGGCTTGTTTACCACTGTTCCAGTTGTTTTAAACTTCTTAATAATTCCTCTGACAGTAGATATGGACAGGTGTAGGCGAGTAGCGATTTTCTTGTAGCCATTGCCTGACTTGTGAAGGTCAACACACATCTGCCTCACTTGAATGGTATGTTCCTTTGTCTTTCCCATGTTGAAGATAAATGGCCTCTGTGTCACGTCATATTTATACCCCAGGGAAACAGGAAGTTGTGAATTACTAATTAAATGTTCCTACATACTCTGATCAACTTCGTAAACTACTGTAGAAGTGACAGAAATACTTTTATAAAATTTATTTCCTAAGAATTGTTATGGGTGCCAATAATTGTGGAACAGGTGATTTTATGAAGAATAATTATTTCTTAGTCAGGGATTTTATTTCCCCCTTAAAATTTACTTCAGTTAAAGGTTGGACTTTAATTTTTTCCCATCGTGGTCCTATATTATTTTGAACAAAACTCAATTTATGAGAAGCTAAAGAACACATCTTAACCAGGGGTGCCAATAATTATGGAGGGCACTGTATTCTCACAGGGGGACTGATTTACATATGCGTAGTGTAGGATCTCAAGGTTTGACTTAAGGAAACTTTGATGTACAAACAGTTTGTGACTGCATTCGCGAGCCTTCTGTTGATTTTATGTCATTCTTTAATTCTTCCCTCTAGTGCCATAGTGTACAGTCTTCTAAATTTTACTGAACGAGTGAATGTGGAATGCAAGTAGAAAAAAGTCGCATTGATGTAGATGTAGTGATGTGAGTCCTACATAAGGGATCACAGATGAGGCTCATACACTAAATGAAGTGTTCCTGGTTGAGGTGAATCAAAATGTCCATCAGAAATAAATTTTCTGTTGTATTTGTTGCTTGTAGTCGAGTTTGTGATTGGGTGGGAAAATGAGTGAACAAAAAATTGCATACGTTTTTCTTATGTGGCGTCACACTTAACACAACCCCATAGCTCAACAGCAGCCTTGGTGTACTGGGTCTGCACATGTTAAGTGAACTTGAAATACCCAAGAAATGTTCTGCTTTGTTTCTGAGGGTCTTCTCTGGTATTGAGCAAGCTTGCTGTAGCCAGATATGTGCTGTTTATATTTTCCAAGTATCAGAGTTCACATTCAGCATTCTGTCTTTAAAACATTCTCACCACTGACACAGAGCAGCGTTTCATCTTGGATTTTGAGATGCAGTTTCAGCAGCAGCAGAAGCACTGCAGGAACACTGCAGGATTTATAGTTAATTCACTTTGTTTCACACTGGGTTGTTTTGCTGTTTGTTTAGCACTTGCTTAGCATTGTTTAACTATTCTCTGGCCCTGTACATCATGCATGTTTTTTTTTTCTTAAGAGCCGCATTAACAATGACAAAATATGCAAATTGGGCAGTTTTTGCAACATTTTGCAACCTACCAGGCTGGTGATGGCAGACTGGTGATGGCAGTGGTAGCCCATACACATTTTCATTTCATAGACACAGATAAGTATGTGAACAATACACAATAATAACATTTCTAATTTTTAATATGGTAAAAAAAAGCCCACATCATGATAATAGCAGTGTTCTGTTTTGTATTAATTCTGCTATTTTCTTTAAAGCTTTAAGGTTTTTTTTTTTGTAAAATTGTTTATGTTTGTGGCTTGTATACATGCACTAAATATTATTTTTTTTTAATAATAATTATTTTTTCTGGTAGCTTTTTTGTTACATTATTTTGTTAGTATTTTATTCTGTTTTATGTTTTTTAAAACAGTTATGCTTATGCTAAAAAAAATAGTTGCAGTAAAATATTCTTGAAATTAATCAAATATTTTTTTAAATAGTTTTGTCGCAATGCTAAGAATACCATTACCCCCAAAACACCCTGAAATATTGCCCACTCTATTAAAATATTTTTGTCTGTGCCATTAATGAATCCATAATTCTAACCATATCTCTGTGCACTGAAATTACAGTGCTCTCAGTTTAACACTCTTAGTATGAGGTCATGTATCCTTACTGTGTTGTATATCTTAAATGCAGCACTGCTATATGATTACAGCCTCTCTCACAGGTAGTCATACTCTCCTTCTCGTTCACCCCTCATTTACTCATTTGTTTCCTCACTCTCTTTCTCTCTTACACCCTCTCTTACACACACACACACACACATGCAGCAGTCCTAAACAGAAATCTAAATGAGGGTCTCTTATCTCAGTGTGGAAGAGCTTGGGGAGGAGATCGTGTTCAGTAGCTGGTTTGCAGAAATCATCCAGTATCAGCCCATCAACCACTAAACAGTCGACAGGACAGGCAGGCAGAAAGGCAGTGAACGCTCTGTGAATTTGCCCTTTTTATCCAGCTTTCTGAAACCATGAGTGAATCTTACATGTCTAACTGATGTCACCTTGATTCCTCTCTTTTTTTTTCCCTCTTTTCTCTTTTTCTGCCTGTGATGGAAACTGTTCAGTAACCTACTGTCTGACCGTATCTGTTCTTTAAATGTGTGAAGTGATGGTGGAGGCAGGAGTGAGGAAGCTTCTAGAGTTTACAGTTTCTCCTCCTCCACAATATGTTTTTTATTGAATGATTGCCGTTAATGGCAGGATGCTGAGAGAGGGTACGGAAGCTTGAATTTTAAAAACACAGGCTCATGGGAAAAGTCGGCCAATTAAAAGAAGCAGATGTTTAACATCAGCACATTTATTACGTCTAATGACAGGTGATGAAAGTGAAGGACGTCTCATTTGGCTAATAAGTTTGCAGGTAATTTTTCGGTCTTTGTATCTCATCACTGCATCAGAGAAAGAGAAGCTAGAACCCAATGAAAGTATGGAAAACAAGGAGACAAGGACGCATAACTAAAGAGGCAAGACCCAGCACATGAGAAATGGTTATGTAGTGGCCTGTTAGTCTAGTCTTAAACAGAATAGCTTTACCTAATTTGCCTGGTTTAAAAATTAGGTGACTGTTGCTTAAATGTGTTTTGTAGTGTTCTATTTAATTCCATGCAAAGGCTAGACTCCCAGGGTCTAAAATTTTTATTAAATCTTAAAAGGTTAAAAATGAAACTTTATTTATTTGTGTTTTGCATTGTTTCTTTGTTGTGTTATCTGGAGCTTTGTGCAAATTAGATGCTTTTAGGCAAGGGGCGGCACCAGTGTAGCACTTGCAAGAAGCAACGGCATGACCCTCTGTGACTTTTCCAGAAAATAGCCTGCTCTGTTCACACACAGGCTCACTCCGACATTACTCTGGCTTTGTACTGTTGACCTGGCAGAATAAAATCTGAATAAAGTCTTGTATAACTGATCCAGACATTTGTTTCACAAAAAAAGGTTCCACAAAATAGATTACACACTATTTCTCTGGACTGCCTTTAGTTTTGATTGCCTCATGTGTTCAATGTGGCATTGTTTAAATAAGCTTCTGCAATGTCATTAGACTTATTTCAATCCAGTGTTTCATTAATTTTTCACCAAGATCTTGCAGCAGCATTGATGATGTTAGAGTCTGACCGCTGTGCAAAGCCTTCTCCAGCATGTCCCAAAGATTTTCAATGGGGTTAAGATCTGGACACTGTGGTGAACAATCCATGTGTGAAAATGATGATCTCATGCTCCCTGAGCCACTCTTTCACAATTCCAGCCCCATGAATCCTGACATTGTCATCTTGGAATATGCCTGTGTCATCAGGAAAGAAAAAAAAAACATTGATGGAATAACCTGGTCTATATTCAGTATATTCAGGTAGTCAGCTGACCTCATTCTTTCAGCACATACTGTTACTGAACCTAAACCTGAACAACTGCAGCATCAACCCCAGATCATTTACTTAGTTAAATCCAGGTGGAGACTATTTTTTTGGCCAGGCAGTGTACATCACTAGTCAAAAGTTCGGACACACCTCTTCTCATTCAATTCAATGTTTTCTTTCTTTTATGATTTTACACATTGCAACTTTTATTTTTATTTATTTAGTTAAGCTATACAGGAACTCATTCAGAATGTTTTAAAACAAAAACTGTAGATTTTTCTAAGCAGCCACATTTAGCTTGGAGGACAGATTTTGCACAGTGTCTTCAAAACTTCGTGAAGTAGAGTTCCTGGAGGTGCTGAAAAATAGTTGTTTAGTTGCTCCTCCTTAACACAGTGCTCCAGCTCATTCTAAATCTCAGTTGGGTTTAGGTTAGAGCATTGTGGAGCCCAGACACTTTTTTACTGTTAACTACGCAAATATACATGTGTCCCTTAATTCTTTTGATGTATTTAGTATTAATCTACAATGTAGAAAATAAATTTAGAAAAACATTCACAGCTCCTCCAGGTAATGTCCAGAAACTTTCCGGTTTACTGTGCATGTCTGGATTGGGCTTAGGACACATTCAACAACCAAAACCCCTCCCACACCAAGAGAACACATTTCCAGGCAGGAGTTTCCTCAGTTCCTCAGTGCCGAGACACGGCAGATAACAGAAACAGTGGAGACCAAGTTAAATTCTAGAAGACTATGAAAACATTGAGAGAGGGAGAGAGAGAGAGAGAGACCTGCTCATAGGATTGTTAGAAAGGCTAGTCCTAGCCCCTTTAAGAATTTTCAGCACACTGTGGAGTGATGCTTCACTGTTCTATTATGCAATGCACTTGCACAAACCTTCATGACCTTCATGAAACAGACTTTTCTATACAAACTCAGACCTCCGTCACAAACAGCACTGAGAGAATGAGTACAGACAGAAAGATGTATGACCTTCAGTCTGACAGTTCCCAATTGTGTTCCATAAGATCCATACTCCGTCTAGGACCACATATGGAAGTGACTTAGATCGGATTTGAATGGATCAGGTTTGACATGTCCACACAGTCTTGAAAAATCTAATCTGTGTCACATTAAGGCATAATATCTAATTTGAATCACTTCAGCCTGGTACTGTAAATGTGGCCCATGGCCTTCATTCATTCAAGTAGGGAACTCTGAAGGCAATAGGTAGCTAGGTTGTGAAGGATGGATTTAAGTTGGATAAATATTTTTATCTTGAGGTAGCTCTTCATGAGCAGGGTTACAGAGAGTCCCTGGTCCTAATAAAATCGTGCTATGTTAAATATTCTTGTATATGTATGTTTAATTTCATTAAAACACCACACTGTTTCAAACTTTTCAGTCAGCCTTGCTGTATTTTACTCTGGTGTACATATTTAGATTTAGAGTGCTTACAGAACATATTCATGAATGGAATGTAACAGGAGACGAGGGATGCAATCTGGAAGGTGAACCTGGCTTTTTGCAGCACAAACAAAGTCCCGGCGGTACCCCTCCGGCCTGCTCGGAGTTTGCCAGACTGTTTGTTCACACCACAGTGTGTATTTTTGTGATTCTGGCTAAACTGCCTTGAGTCGGTGAGGCTGCTTTGGTAAGTGTACAGTACTAGAGTCACTCTTGTGCATGAATAATGCATTTTGTTGCCTGGCCATCTGCTTTGACTCATGACCCAAGAAGACGAGCTCATCCTGGCCCTGAGCTCTGGAGCCAAACACAAGCGCACTGTCTGATCTCACTCTCCCCCTGGCTGTGCTGTGGTCTGCTGTGCCAGGCTGTGCTGGTTTGTGCCAATCACTGTGCAAGACTGGACTTGGACCAGACTATGCCTTCTTTAAATACAGATTACCACCTTTACCCCTCATTTTTTCCCAGTCATATTTTTATTATATGTGATCTGGCCCTATTTACCCATCTTTTTATACCACACAGTAATTCACATTTCAGTTCACTGCAGCATCCTTTATGCTTGGTTGAAATGCTTTTAAGCACATTTATGGATGTCATGGTCTGGTTTGATGCGTTTGAGGACTCATTTAGAACAAAGTGAAATTCTCTATTTACCCAGACAGTGAAACACATGGCACCTTTTTATGGATGAGGTTTAACCAGTGTTCAGGATAAGAGCATGTGTCTTGCTGTGATGGGCTGCGAGTGCCAGGTGCTCTTCAGCTCTTGATGTCACAGGATGGCCTCCTGTAGATCTTACTAATTAAGTCAGTGATCACACCTGGCAACCTAAAAAAGGAAATTTAAGGCTCCTATGAGTAAAGGAAACGAGGTCTAAAGGATATGACCATATGAAAACTGGCATAAGCTCGGTCATCTTGTCCCAAAAGGATAATCATTCAGGTTTGGTAGCTTTCTGTAGTTTAAAGTAGAAATGGGTTTGATTCAATCCAATATTAATATTGGGTCCGATATTGACAATAACTAACATATGGGATATCGGACAAGCAGGGCCGATCCACTTACCAATCCAGATTCCAGTTCATAGCATCAACATGATGCCAAACTGCTGATCTGGATTCCAGTCCACATCTTTCCATGAACCTAGAGCAGCCTAAATCTCTAAATGAGCAAACATTAGCGTTTGGTTTGAGTAAAATGCTGTTTGTTTGGAGATATTTTAGTGTAGAAATGCTGAAGAGCAAGACAGTTAGGTGTAATGTGAGTAAAGCCAGCATGCTGCAGGGTGGAAGTACAGCTCTTTCCTACAAAGCACCTGCAGACATTTCACAAGTGAGAACTACAAGTTCACACTTACTAGCTTTGGTCTATAGCTGTGTAAGCTAGCAGCATGATCTGTGGTTTGACTAAAATGTTGTTTGCAGTTTTTGCTTTCCTGACAGGATGTGCTGTATTGTCTGATTAAGCCTCATAATGTATCCTTAAGCACAATACCAACAATAATAGTCATTATATTAAACAAAAATTAAGTATATTAAATGAGTAAAAAAAATCTGGATAAAAAAAAAAACTGTTATATTGGAATTTTATTGATATCTGCACTTATGTATCATATTATAACAAAAAAGAAGTGGATCAGCCCATTATTTGATTGAAACTCAGCCCCCAACAGAACTTGTGCACAGCTTTTTATATATATCAGACCTCATAACTTCTTACATTAAAGCACTATTCAAATCCTAAATTCCCTACATTTATATTACACTTGCTAATTTGCCATGGTAAGGACACCAAGAGCAACAAAAAGGTTCTTATAGCACAGGGTGGCCTCCTGTAGATTTTACTAATTAAGTCAGGGATCACACCTGGCAACCTAAAAAAGGTTTAAGGCTCCACTGAGTGAAGGAAATGAACATATTAAAAAACTGGCATAAGCTCAATCTTCGTGCTGCAGAATGTTTCTTGCTGGTTAGTCATTCAGATCTGGTAGGTTTCATCAGCTCAAAGCTCAGCCCGCAACAGAAATTGAGCACAGCTTCTTATGAATGCCAGACCTCTTTGCTGAGTTCTTTTACTGGGAATTCAGGTTTTATTGTTTTTAATGCATGATCTATCGCCTTGTTTTGATGTGACTCCAAAGAAATGTCAATGAAAGTCATGCAGCTTTTTTTTTTTTTTAAAGAATGCAATTTCATGCTGAATACTCTGAACTTTTATAATGGCTGTGATGCAGCACAACACTATAGCAGCCAGACTACAGATTAAATGTGTTCAGTGATGTTCAGTGTTAGGAGCTATGAGCAGTGTGTGTTTAAAATGAGTTACTGGTGGGAATAGTTGAGTTAATGGCTGAGTTGACAGTGGTATTAATAATAATAATATTAGTTGCAAATAGTTCTAGTCCATATAAACTTAAATCTAGATGGTAAAAGAGTACATATTTAGTCTGAGGCAGGTAGCAGTAAAGCTAGTAGAGCATTAAAATCAACAATTAATTAAAATCTGTTCAGAGTGATCTTAATTAACATTGCAAAATGTTTATTAAGAACTGATTTTCGTCCAAAAACATACAAAAAACAGCAATACGGCTATGAAGTGCAAGTCAAGTGCATAAAGCGGACAAGCAGAGGCCAGAGCTGTGTGATTATAACATTCTACATTGTGCATCTTTTTTTTAAATACAGTTTGATTTGTCACTTTACTATACTGTGATTATCACACCATAGCTTTATATACAGTATTGTGCAAATGTTTTAGGTACCTGTGGGAATTTGAGTAAAAAAAAAGCTTCTTATCTGTGCAGTAAGTGTTTAATAGCTCAATAAAACACCAGCATTATGATAAATACAAACAGCAATGTTTTCCTTAAAACATCTTATAATCTCTCCTCATCTGAGTTGAATAGAGGTTTTTTTTCTAGTTCTCATCATATTAATCAACAACTGGTTTGGTAAATTAGGTAAATTTGGTAAAACAGGTGAGCTGCTGACAGAACTGAACATGTACACATGCTGGCTGAGGAGCATCCAGGAGAAATCTGGAACTAAGTTACACTTTGTTCTTCAGCTTGGCTCACATGATATAACATACTTAGTTAAAAATGAGAATTCATTGTTACGTTTTACTGTATGTATGTATGTTTATTTGCATCTGCTCTGCCGTCCACAAACCTAAATAATCTCATGCATGTGGGAGAATAACACTGCTAGCTTCTCATTTTTGTCTACGGTCAAAAAAAAAAAAAATCTACAACCTTCATTCAGATGGGACCATTAAATACCAAAATCTAAACTAAACAAGAGAGTTTTCAGCCTAGACCGGACACAAATGTTGATATGAATCGGGTGAATCATGGTTCAGTTTGTTTGTTGTGTGAAAACACCTTTTTAGATGCGTCAAATATTGTAACCAAATAATAGGAAGTTAAAAACACCTATTTAGCATGTTTATCTGGTGAATCTGAACTAGTCTTGACTACTATGGTTTGTAAGTTTGTGTGTTTTTGTAGTAAAGCCCTATTGATGCTAATAAAATGAATCTCTTTCTACATTTTTTTTTTTTAGTTAAGGTTACCAGCTGAATTGTGTTGTGCATTCATTATTATTATCCATTTCCTAATTTCTCTGTGATGGGGAGATGTAATTAGCTTTGATTAACTTTTATTTTATTTTATTTATTCGTCTATTGCATTAAAGGTGGAATGAGAGTCTTTTTTTATGATTGTTATGAAGAATTCGGCCATAAAACATTGAAACTTCACAGTAAACTTTGGTAATATAGTGCTAATCGTCACTTTTAACAAGGTAAATATGTACATTTTGTTGTGTTTTTTTTTTTTTTTTGGTCGCTTGTTCTGCTATTTTGCCGGTGATTCTCATACCCCTCAGTTTGAAGTCTGCCTCTGAAAAATCTCTGTAAGGAGGGCTAACAAGCCCTATCCCTTCTCCACCTATCCCTCCAGCTTATCAAGAATCAGGATACCCCTACCCCTTGGCGTGCATGTGCAAAGCAGAGGGGTTGGAGTAAGTGGTAGGGCCAAGGGATGAAATGGGATTGGGCCTAATCACAAATTAGAGCCTAAATTTTCTACATTAATATTATCTTAGCTAGATTACCATGGTAAAGACACTTACTATCAACCAAGAGCAACAAGAAGGTTCTTACAAAGTGACAAAATAAAAACAAAACTAATGCTAAAGTTACTTTGCACTTTTTGTTAAAAGTTATCGGAATGGATTGGTGGAACGGGTAAAATGGTAAGACAAATAGCACTATTACCTTTGTTTGCCATCCTATTACTTATGCTAATTGACTATTTGTTTCAGAGTAAGGGATCTCTTGTTCATTCTTTTACACTGTCACTGCACCAAGATCCCCATTAATGCATGTAAATGTGTCTGCTTTGCCTCTACTATTCATTATGCAAAGATGAAGAAATGGGGAAGGGTAATCAGAAAGCAGCTTAGTCTGAAAGGAAAGATGTGGAAGATCAGGAGAAAGGCAGAGTCTGCGTATCCCAGCAAACAAGCAATGAGAGCCATTAAAGCAGGTGCTGTCTGCTTTAAGACTGCTTAATCATTTGATACCATGAGGCATTTGCTCTCAGGAGTGCCCTCAGGTTAAGAGTGATTCAACCAGGAACAAACAGCTGCACAGCACACCCTCTTTGAGAGATAGCAGCCACCTCCGGGGAATACGGGAGGGAGAGGGAGGAAGAGAGAGAGAGATCCTTTGGGTCCCCATATAACAGAAATTTGAGAAGTTGACCTCGATTGTTTCCTTGCTTATTCAGAATTAGCTGAGCAGATTTTAGCACAAAAAAGAGGAAATTGAACCTGAATATAAATGCTGTGTGTTTTAGCTAGTTTCATTTTACTCACAGTTTTGATTCCTCAAACAAGTTTTTGAAGTCTTACTTTTTCTATATTCAACCTCAGTTGCATAGAGTCTTATGAAAAAATCATGTTAGCAAGGTGAAAAACAAGTGTGCATTCTGGGGCTTTATTAACATCAGGAAGGGAAGAACAAAACACAATTATCTTGTGTTTTCATTCATTAAGGTGGATGTTAGCCAACCACCTTAGTAGGAAACAAAAACAAAATAGTAATTGTTCTGCTTTAAATAGTTACAGTTGGACAGGCCACTTGTTTTGATCAGGGCTCCAGACTAACATGGTCCTACTGTCCCGGGGACGGGAAAATATCACACAGGATGAAATTTAAGGTCCTTCGGGTTGGCACATCTGTGTGTGGTAAAACTTGCAATGAGTTGTTTTTGAGGAGACTGCCTGTTTGTTTAAAATCTGGCTGAGAGCTTTCCTAATGCTTAGCGCAGGGTCTGTATACAGATAAAGTTACGCCTTTAAACATAGATCCATTCAGCTTGCTGTCAATGCTGCAAGAGGAGGAGGGGCCTATAGTCAAGAAAGTCCAGACAACTGATGATGTTATGACTGTAGAAAAATACACAAATGAATACAAAATTAATGGTAAAAGTATATATTTGTATTTTGGGGTGGCAGATTTTCAGTATTTCCTATAGTATGCATATGATTTGGAGCTGCTGCATTGCAATAGGATTGTTTCAGCATCTCCGTGTGCACAGCCTCAATAGTCACATTGCAGGAATCGACATGTATTATAATGACAGATTTTTTTTTATTTTTTATTTTTTTATTTCTAACTTTCTCCCCATTTTCAAAACCCAATTACACCACCTGTCACTCTATCACTAGTTATGCTCCCAACACCACAAGTATGAGACTAGGACATGCCTCCTCTGAGACTAGCATGGCCAATTGTGCCCTCTCGGACTCCGGCTGCTGATGGCAAGCAGCTTGATTCAAGATTCGCTTCCCAGATTCGCTATTTTTCGCGATTTTTGCATTTTTTTTAAAGCATAACTTGAGTTCAAAGAACTTTTGCACTCTTATGAAATGTGTGTTTACTGTTTTATATGATGTCTCTTGATCTTGTATCTTTTTACATATGCAGGGACTTTTTTTTTGATTAAGGTCTTTTTGTTATTTTTATATATTTTTTAATACACATAGAATTAAACACATACTTTCTCTGTCCCCACCCAGACCTGCTACAGTCAATGTTTACATATTTGCAGTCCATAAATATAACAAAGGACATCTCAAATATTGTGTGACTCCAACATCATATCATAAACAATTAAGGCACAGTTCTATGTGCCCAACTTCTCTATATATGTCAAAAAACTTGGCATATTGTATTTTCTGAAGAGATTCTTGAAGAGAGTATCTTATTTTTTCCAACTTGAGGTGTTGCACAACTTCATTTATCAGCTGAGAAAAAGTAGGGGGAAGAGGAAACTTCCATCTGAGCAATATCAATCTCCTTGCTAATAGGAGAATGTGGAGAGTGCTAATATATTACTTTTAAGATTGCTTAATTGGGTACCAAATAGTGCTGTGAATGGAGAGTAATCTATTAAAGTAAAAAATAGATTGTCAAATTTCTATGCAAGGACAGTTTGAAGAAAAGTTAAGTGTGGAAGAACATAGTGAATTGTTTGTGTTAGGGTCTGTGGTAAATTGGTATCTTGATGGGTAGCTTACAAGGTTAGCCAGCATGCTAGCCAATCAGGCTGATACAAGCCCAAGAGACAAACATGGGACGACATGAGCCAGTATGAACAGAGAGTAAAGCTGTTTTCACTCTGAATTTTTTTTAGTGTTTACAATGAGATCTGTGGCATAAACATGGATTTTTCTATTGAAATAAAAGAACAGTCTGGTTGGTGCTGGTATGCATTCTGTTTTTGCTGCAGGTCATAACAGCAAAAGGATGCTCTACTAAGTACTAAAAGACTCATGAGGACATGCCCCATTTCTTTCCACAGGAAGAAGTCAGTCCACTAGCTAGATTTGTAACCAGATGGGATGAGATTAATTTTGTTTTCGTTCTAATATTCAGTCCAGCATATTCTGCTCATATTGGGCTTCTGCCAAAATGCATCAATCAAAATGTTTGCGAAGTTGAACTAGAGACCAGCTTTCACCTGTAAAACTCATAATTACAGATGCATTTTCCAAGTCCACTGAATGTTTAGACATAATGAAGCCATTCAGGCGTTTTTGTTCAAGCATTTTGTTGAGAAATAATTAGATTCCACTGTGAATTGACTGCATGCTTAACCAGGCATTACTGCAGAACTCATGACTGCTGCAGTTTTATTAACTTTCAGAGGTTTGTTTCCCCTCGTCATTCCCTATATCAATCACTGACAAATGTGTTTTTTTTTTTTTACTGCAGGGCTGCTTGGGAATTATCTAGGTAAATTTTCTGGTTCATATATGAGTCTGTGTTAGACACTCTTGTCAACCATCGCCATGTCCCTTTACGTCGTTCCTGATATTTGCCTTTCAAAGATGAGGAGAGATGGGAGTGTAGCGCTCAATTTCAGGAGTAAATTCCATATTGAGAGTAAACAGGGGGAGCAGTGAGCGATGATGACATTTTAAAGGATTCCCCTAATGATGGAGACAGGGAGCAGCCAGGCGCTGTGAAGTGGTCATCAAACGAGCAGCGGGCTGCCTGGCTGCAGTAATGACTTCTTGAGCGGGAGATTTTAGGCTGTGCTAGAGATCAGTGCTGGAGCAGGTCTGACCGGTTAGACACACCTGTGAGGCTGGGGAAGACGCTTGTGGTGTTGCATTATTCATGTTGTTCCCAAAGTGCAGGTTACAATTCGGATTTGGCTTCTCTCTGGAGAGTTGTTAGGGAGTTTAAGGGATTCAGGGTTCTGTTCCTGGCTTGGATGCACGCATGGTTCTAGATTGGGATTCAGAAAAATAGGAATTTTTGGAAAATGCCAAAATGTCTGTCAGTGCTGATACCTATGCTGAATCATTACAGGAAGGAAGCGATTGACTTTCTTTGCTGGAAAAGACCATCACTTGCAGCACATTGCTTGGGAAAGCTAAGATGTAGCTAAAATCAGTTGCTTATCAGATATAGATGGGTGACCATTGGACAGACTTAAATCTGCTTTGCTCAATGAAGGCAGTCTGAGACACTTGGTCTGGGAGGAGGGAGGTAATTTATATCAATAAAGGAAAACTGTAAAACTGTAAAATGGACTTTTGGTGTAGTAAAACCTCCGTTCTCCCACATTGTTCCAAGATCCAGAAATTTTAACAGTTTGTCCAGACACCCTTCAGACTGGGTGACACAGGGCACAATTTCCCCCGAGCTGTACAGGGCTAGGATAGTAATATAGCTGAGCTAATTTAGCAGTCTGGATTTCTGTGTTCTCTATGATGATTTAATGTAATGTAGTACTGTCAGAATGTTGAAGGGCACATTGTGGCCTGCTGAGAAATCTAAATGACAGTCAGAGGAACAGTTTGTCCTTCAGTGTGAGGCACTGGTGTGTGTGTGATGGGCTTTATGTTACATTGTAAATGTCCTTTTAAACTTTTAATCGAATTTATTGATTTAATCCATCTTTCTCTGGTCTCTTCTCTTATTATCTGCTACAATTAAAAACCCACAGAAATTGGTGATTGCGATTTCATTACATTTCATAAAGTTCAGAAGCAGTAGTGGCATTATTTTTACAGTAGTGTCACTTTTGCAAAATGTGTGTACCGCATTTTACTATATAAGGTCCACCGTATTATAAGGCACGCTATCAGTGAACATCTATTTTCTGGTCTTTTTTCATACATAGGGCGCCCCGAATGTAAGGCTCATTTTAAGCAACAATAGACAGGAACAAGGGTGTCGCCATGTTTCCCTTCTAATGGGGAAGCTGGAGGAAGTGCCTAAGTAAATAAAATTTAATTCTTTAAAAAAATAAAACATTTTCAAAGTCAAAAGAGCACTGGGTGTTAATCAACACAGATTTCTCTCCTGAAAACAGTTTATTTGTGTGAGTAAATCTCTTCTGTTTATTTACAGTAAGATTAGATTTCTAATATTTTAGTGCAATTAGCAGCAGAGCTAGCCACGATTAGCAGTGCTTAGCACTAGCCACAGTTAGCAGAACTTAGCGCTAGTAAATGCTGCCCGGCAACACTACACTGAGGAACCCTAAGTGTTCCGGTAAGCCAGGGATCTATCAGCTAGAGGTAGTTTGTTTTAACACTTTAAACATGCAGGCTACAGTCCAATATACTCACTTCTGAATGACAAAAGAGCTAGCGCTGCGGTTAGCGACTAATGCTAATGCTGCTTTATTGAAACTCCTTTATAATGCTGTACTTCAGCGGAGTGGCTTTACTGCTCCTTATAACCTGACTGTTAAAATGTATACATAAGGCATCCCAAATTGTAGGGTGCCCTGACGATTTTTGTGAAAGTTAAAGGATTTTTAGTGCGCCTTTAGTGTTTCAGCTACCGTGAAAAATACGGTAGCTGAAATACTGGATGTGCAAAAATTGCCCTGTGTATATATTTATCCAGCGAGAGATTCTGTAAGAAACCAAAATTGGCCAATTTCTTCTATAACCTTGCTTCAAAGTAGTGCTGGACGATATGGCCAAAATTTATATCACGATATATTCCTTAAATTTCGGTCGATACGATATAATTTCGATATCGATATAAATACTTTGAAGGCCTCAGAAAACTGCTAAGAAGCCCTGCAATCCCTGCAGCACTGCGAATTTAAATTATTATATAACTGTGTATTTGCACTTTTTGTACGGTTGGCATCAGATACCCTCATTATATGCACATCTATCTATCTATCTATCTATCTATCTATCTACCTATCTATCTACCTATCTATCTATCTAGTGGAAATCTGTACCTACTACTGTCTGAAAATTTAATTTAAGCTTTGAAACCTCCTTTCACAAAAACTTTAATACTTTAGAAATAAAAGTAGTCAAAATAAATCAATGCTCAATATTATTTGCATATAGCAAAATAATAACATGACATCCCTGTCAAACATAAGCCTATATAACTATTACCAATAAAAATAACTTTAAATTACAACAGAGGCAGAGCTTCTTAATCTTTGTGAACAAATTTAACAGATTAAAACAAAAGTGTTTCCACTAGGATATAGAATACAATAAGCCTTTATATACGTAAAAGCAACAAGATTTTCCCGTCAAATAAACAAACCTACAGGCTTTATCAACTATGAATAACTTAGTTACAACATAAGCTATAAAAGTGCTTCAGTCAGTATAAGAAAAATATTGTATGTAGTGGAGTTGCTTGAAGTGGTGGAACAGTTTAGATGTATTAACATTACCGCTGCTGGTCGGCTGCACTCTCTGGCACAATTTGCAGCAAAGCGGCAAGGGAGCGGACCCGCGAGACATTTTTGCTGCGTAGCGAAGCGGACCCGAGCCTAGCCATTTTAACCTAGCCTTGCCTAGCCTAGCCTATTTGGCTACGTGCCTGTGTGGGTACGTCATCACGCACTGACGTAGCCCAGCTACGGAGGCTGAATGTGTTGAGCTCTGCGGCGAGCTGACGCCAGTAAAAAACGCCTGTCCGTGATTCTAATGCATATCGATATACCACAAAACTGATATCACCATTATTGAAACATTTCTTATCGCGATAAATACCGATATCTAATTATTGTCCAGGCCTACTTCAAAGTACCCTTTGCCACCAGAGTTAATTATATGCTTAGTATCTCCTACCACTCTGTGCCTTTCTGTGCTTCTTTCTGCCCTTGCTTTTCTTAGTAGGCCTGGCTGACCCTGCTGTATAATTCCCAGAACTACAATCAGCCTTTCTTACCATATAACCCTGCATATTGAGGGGGAAAGGACTCTGAAGGCTTAACCTTCCATCTCTAATCTCTCTTCTAGCACAGCACATGCCCTGTTTCTGATGATGGAACTATGGGATATGTTCAACCAGCTGGCCTGATGTCATTCAAGCCCAGTGATGTAACATCAGCACAAGTCCAGGAAAGAGAACTGGGGCAATTCTGCAGGTGTGGATGGAGATGTAGAGGAGATGTAAAGGATGTAGAGGTTATTATTCAAAACGTCTCAGGATGTAGTAAGTAAGACACGTCTGCTCACGGTAATGTGTTTGATTATAAAAGAGAGCCGTCTTTGTCAGAGCAGTCCAATCCTTCTCATCTCACTATATGTTCAAAGTGGCAAAGTGCTGTTGTCCCACTTTGAGTGTACTGATGAGTTCATATATTCTCATACTGCAGATGGTAAAAGGCTATACCGTAGACAGTGTTTAAGGGCCTTCTATCTGAGGGAGAGTAATCCCTCTGTTTGAGGCCTGTCCTCCTTTGAGAGCATCGCCGTTATCTCCTCTCCCATTCGCTAATAGCAGCTGTGAAAACCTCGGGCTCTCCTTAACGATAAGACCAGATTTCTCCATTTCTCTCTCTTCTCTCTGTGAAAGGCAGAAAATGAGGCTTGATCTAAGCCTAATGATTAGGCTGAGTAATAGAACTGGCCGAGGCAGACTGCGTCTCCTGAGGCAAGTTGGGGTAATCGTCACTAGCTTAAAAAAAAAGGCCATGCAGCACACTCTGAGAGCTACACATTCAACAGACCTGTAGGACATAGTCAGATCCACAAGTATTTGAACAGCGGTAGCATTTTTATCTTTTGGAATGTAATTGTTTTTATAGTCCCTTCATTTCCTCAGTCTCGGACAAATGCGTTTTGACAATTAACTGAAAGATAACTGTCTACTGTTTTTTATGGCCAGGTGTGGCCGGTTCCCTCTTAATTTAACCCTCCTGTCGTGTTCACCTCCTGCCCCTTACTTTAGTGTTCCCGGTCAAATTTGACCGGTCAGTTTTAACGGCTCTTAAATTAGCACAGAAATCATTTTTCACCACCAAATTTTTATAAAAATTTTTTTTAGCTGTGAACAATGTCTCAAAGCAGTGTTTAACCTGAATTTATAGAATTATACATAAGATAACTGCAGTGAAAGTACAAATAGACACTGAAAATTTATTACAAAATGAACATTATAAATAATAAATTGAAAACCAAAGACAAAACTCAACATGAAGGTGTGTGTGTGTGTGTGCATGTGAATTCATGCACATGAGTGGGCCTTGCAAACATAGGCATCACATTTGCAGCACCTCAGGCTTGTTTTGTTGTCTCTATGGGCACAGAGCTTACATGGGTTTTCCCATGTATACCTGCATATTCCAGGCATAGCTGCTCCTGGCATCACTTGGTGCCCAGATCTTTATTCCATATTTCCCTGTTTTTCCCTTTTTGTAGCCTCATTGTTTGAGAGATATACTCCTGCTAAAATCAACAGACCTATGTAGGCTTGGAGGTCTACTAGGTCGATTTCTCTCCAGGTGTCCCCAAACACACGCTTCCCCTCCAGGTTTGTCATCTCCAGTATAATTCCCTCAATGAACTCTGGTAAAAAGAGTTGGAAGCTGGACTTGATGTCATCCACATGAGATACCAACGCATACCGTGTTGGCCCTGGAGTCAGGGACAAAACAGGCACCTGTCTAGGCTGGGTGAAAATATGATGCATTGTATCATCAGGAAGTTGGTTCATATGGGAGGATCGGGACATAAGCACGGAAAAGAGATGTGTACCCACAAAAGACATTATTCAATCTGAATTGTGTGTGAGTGTGTTTGTGAGTGAGTGAGTGAGTGAGTTATTGAGTGAGTGAGTGAGTGAGTGAGTGAGTGAGTGAGTGAGTGAGTGAGTGAGTGAGTGAGTGAGTGAGTGAGTGAGTGAGTGAGTGAGTGAGTGAGTGAGTGACTGAGTGAGTGAGTTGGGGTGGTGTGTATGGGGATGTTTTGTGTCTGATGAATGAATATATTCTGGATACCCATTAATTTCCTATGGCGGTCACTTTTGACCGGGAACACCACAGGTTTAACAAGGTTGAATAAAACACTCAAAATTCAATGAAAGAGGTGATCATCTCTTTCATGTGTTCAAGTGCATGGTGTGGAGGATATCAAAAGGCCTTGAGGCAATCAGATGTAAAACACAATATTTATGAGTGTTTTAAGTTGTAAATCGGTCAGATTTGACCCGAACACGACAGGAGGGTTAATCACAAATTAAGGCTGTAAAAGCATGACTACATGATTTGATTTAAGTTAATTTAGATTGTGTAACTCAGTGATTTGTAAAAAAAAAAAAAAAAAAAAAAAACATGAATAGTGCGTTATCTCTCAAAAGTGAGCCAATCACATCTAGTTCCTCTGCTGGCTGATTACAGTATGATGCGTTTTTAATTTGGTTTTAATTTGTACTTCTCTAAACTCCATTCCTTTTTTCCATCGGCAGTGTCCAATTCCAGCAGTTTGTTTTCCCTGTCCTAATATTGACACACTTTTTATTTCCTCCAGGAATCAGTTTTTTAAAATTTATTGTACTTTATTGTACGAATGTAGGGTTACACCTAGGAACTAAGTGATTGACAACCTGGGCTGAAGCATTCTATCCTTTCTGCTCATGTAGTAGTTGATATGTAGTAAAACTTATATGAATATATGATATTTACAAGAACTTAGAGCGATATAATGTGTATCAAGATACAGGGGTTACAGTTTGTTATATTAGGATATTTTGCAATACTTAAAGCAAGGCATGTATTGTGATTCATTTAATTAAATAAGGCTATAAGGCTCACGTAAAATCCTTTAATTTTTACCAAAAGTCATCAGTGCACCATATAATCCTATACATTTTACCAGTCAGGTTATAAGGAGCAGTGAAGCCACTCCGCTAAATAACAGCGTTATACAGGAGTTTCAGTTTAGTTCTCCAGTGCCGGGGCTGGAGCAGTAATAGCATGCTAACCATGCTAAGTGCTAGCTCTTTCGCTGTTCAGAGGTGTGTATTATTGGCCTGTGGCCTGCTGCTAACCCTGGCTAGCACTGCTGGAGCAGCATTAGCATTAGCCAATAACTGCACAAAGCGGGTTCCTCAGTGTAGCTCTGTCAGGCGGCATTTACTATTAGCCACTGATGCTATTGTCTCTGCACCCAGCCTTAGTCGAAATCTAAGATAACTACAAGTAAATGGAAGCGCTTTACTTGCCCAAATAAACAGTGTAAATTAATCTGTGTAGACTAACATTCAGCTCTCATTTTACTTTAAAAGAAAATGTTGAGTTTTTTTAATGAATACAAGTTTTGTTTATTAGGCTCTTCCCCTAGCAGCGAGACCTGCTTAATTCAAAGAAAACCCCCCATGTCTTACTAGTGTCGTTTAATGCATTTTATAATCTGGTGCGCCTTTTAATGTAAAACAATACAGTATACACACTATCATACTTACAAAATCTGAGTAAAAGGAAAGTTAGCTTTTTATCCTATTAGAACATTGTGATCTACAACATTGATATCTAGTGGGCGGCGGTTAAGCACAACACAAAATTAACTTCTGTCTGACACAGTCTTTACTAGTGCTGGGCGATATGGGAAAAATAAATCACGATATGAAATGTTTTATATCACGATAACGATACATAGCATGATATAACACATTTAAGTATGTTTTCAGTTATTCTTCGAAAAATATGACAAAATAATATTGCATACTTTTTCCAACTTTATTTCAAAGTGTGAAATTAAACATGTCGCAAAACCACATCATGAAGCTCATTATTTGCGAAGATTATTTTATTGTCACTTATATAAGCTGAGTTTACGCAAAGTGACCACGCCAATACATTTCATCGTAGCCTACTTTATATATTTGCATGAATAATTGATTAATTACTGTAGAAACAATATTTATCGTCATATCACACAGCACTAGTTTCTACATATATAAAGTAATGCATAAAATTGGAGACTGTCGTTTAAAAATCGGTACAGTAATTCAAAACAAAATTTCACAATACATTGGCAATTATTTTCTTACACCCCAAATTGTAAAAAGTATGGGTACCTGAATAGCAGTTTTTAAGCATGGACCTGCATTTTTAAATTTGCCAGAAAATAATAGAAAAGACACAAAAACAACTGTTGACATCATGGCAAAACAAAAATCAACATAATATATAGAACAATAATGTGACAGTAAGCACGAGATCTTGCGAGATTAAAACATGACGATATTTCTCGTTAAGCTTTAACCTGTCTCGCGGGGAAAAAAAGTTTAGTGTGGACTTTTCAAGCGGGATCTGGCAACACAGCAGGAGTGCAACTACGTTCTGTTTGTGATGTATGCAAACGTAGTATCAGCACCCCTGAGGTGGAGGGGGTGGAGGAGATACGTTCTATCATTACTAGCCCACCGCGCTCCGCAAAACCAGCAAGCTGATTGGCTGTTTCTCCTGAGAGAAAATATATTTAGGGCTTTCATTTGTGGGCTGCATACCCACTTTTTAAGTTGTATGTCCGGCTGCATTTTGGCTCCAGTGGAAACAATAAACGGTAACAGAGTGACCAACAAGACACAAACCACATGTAAATACTGTAAGTAAATCCTACACGTGACTGTTTCATAGGCAGGTGTACTAATCCCTTAGCTCTGTACTGAATTAAAAAAAAAAGTTCTGTCTGTTTGCACTTCAAGCATAGTCTTAATATGACTGGTTACGGTTATGCATAGTTAAATTACAAGAGAATTAAGAGAAAAAAACACAAACCATAGGCTTAATATGACTGGTTGATTTTTGCACTTATTGTTTGCACCATATAAGACCTAGAAATCAATTATAAAATCAATGTGTGAGGGAAACCAGTCTGTTAAGTTTGCGTTATATGATTTTGTCAAATAAAACTCTAGTTTTCAAGCCATTTTTCGTTTTTGACGTTGTCTTTAAAATTTTATTTTTAAATCTCGTCTCGTCTCGTTCTCGTGAACCCAGTATGGTGTCTCGTCTCGTGATATTAATGTCTCGTCACACCCCTAGTATTGGAACGGTTCTGGGACTGTTGTGAAATAAGTTAGTCTGGAAGCCTGTATTGCCCACTTCATTCACAAATTGCTTGCTTTGTTTCCCAAACCGCAGCACAATTTGTACTGTCCAAATATTTCTGTATTTGACTTTATATGTCCCTGAGACTTGAAGCACTTATATAACACTTAAAAGTAATCCCCCCCCCCACCACCCCCAGCTCTTTTTTTAAAAAAGATACATTTGTCAGTAGATAAACATCATGATCTTTTCATGTTCTTTTTTGGTTCCGTAGGCAGAATAGTGTTCTGCCTGGGAAAATTGGTTAATCAGCTACAGGCAATGCTGCGTCTGCTCACGTATGTGCTGGCTTGTGTTTTGATGTTAACATAAATGTTTTATGCTTGCGTGAATCTTCTCAAGGCTGATTAGCGAAGCGGATGCAGAATTTGCCGCAGGATATCTTTCCCAAAGAAGTGAGGGACAACTAATGAAATGGAAGCGCGATTGCTCCGGGTTGAGCTAAAGAGGGTTGTTGCAGCTCCAGCTTGATTTGAGTGGGCCTCACTACGTCTCTGCCAAGCTAATTGTTTCAGACAGATGTTGACATGCTCCTAATTGTGTGTTTGACATTATGAGCCTTGCATGAAATTAGTGTGACGCTACAGTAGCTCTGCATACAGTGTGCAGGAAAAGCAAAGCGAGCAAGAAAAGAATGGGAGTGCTGGACTGGACAGATCTGGAGGTGAATCCATTACTGTGGTATGTTAGTGTGCATGTTGGACCTGGACACTTCAGTGTAATGCTGGTTAATAGTACTGTTTACTGTCCTCTGTTGAAATGCTTTGGCCTTTCCTGGTCCTTACCAGAGCCATTAGAGAGTCCACATTCATCTAATGCATTCTTACAGCATTACTGACTGCTGTTTATGATCCAGCTATTTAACCTTAGCATCCCCGCTGTCCAGAGCACACATTAGCAGTGTGTGTGCGGGAGCTGCCGTTAGAGCATATCAAATATGGCCACTTAGTGTAGAATTCTGTAGTTCTGTAGTTCACTGGATCACTGACAGCACCATTACCATTAGTACCATTGCCTTTATGTTAAAACAGGAGAAGTGCTCAGCTGATTTTCTGTCATTACAGCAACAACCAGAGTGAATAACACTGATACTTTTAAAAAGAAATGCCACCAAATGATTAGAATTTTCTTGTATTTAAAGCAATGAGAGATGTTAACACATTTTTGAGAGTGGTTAAAATTACAGACTACAGGCCGATAATATTCACCTCTGAACAGCCAAATGGCTACCGCTTAGCGGGTAATGCTAATACTGCTGGAGAACCAAAATAAAACTCCTGTGTAACGCTGTACTACTTGCTTTTTACAACGTGACTGGTAAAATTCATACATAAGGTGCACTGACAATTTCAGGAAAATTGAAGTATTTTAAGTAGGGGTGCAGGAAAAAATGTATTAGAGCCCGAATCACGTTTCTAACATTTGAACGATTCAGAATCGATTCTCATTTTCAAAAAATCTTTTTTTTTTTTTTTTTGCAGGTGCAGCTACTGTCGCACGGAGCTACTTAACTGTACCGTGGAGCTACTTAACTGTACCGCAGAGTTTTTTTTTTACCGTACCGTGGAGCTCAGCTACTATCGCGTGGAGCTTTTTAACTGTACTGCAGAGCTACTTAACTGTCATGTGGAGCTACTTAACTGTACCGCGGAGCTACTTAACTGTACCGCAGAGCTACTTTACTGTACCGCAAAGCTACTTAACTGTACCGCAGAGTTTTTTTTTACCGTACCGTGGAGCTCAGCTACTAGCTTTTTAACTGTACTGCAGAGCTACTTAACTGTCATGTGGAGCTACTTAACTGTACCGCGGAGCTACTTAACTGTACCGCAGAGCTACTTTACTGTACCGCAGAGCTACTTAACTGTACCGCAGAGTTTTTTTTTACCGTACCGCGGAGCTCAGCTACTATCGCGCAGAGCTTTTACTGTCTCGCGGCGCACTTTAACTGTTAAAGAGCTCCGCAAGACAGTAGCTGAGTTCTGCGAGACAGTTTAAAAGCTCCGCGAGACAGTTTAAAAGCTCCGCGTGATAGTAGGTGAGTGCTGCAAGACAGCAGCAACAGGACAGGGAAAGTTTTTGCTCTTACTGCGTCTCCCTATTAGGCTACAGAGAGGCGTGTAGTGTCGTGTTACGGTGTTTGTTGTTGCGCCGCTAAAGTATGGAAGACGAAGAAAAAAAAATCCAACCAATTTGAAAGAATCTGAAAAAAATCTAATCATGACCCCAAGAATCGATTCTGAATCGAATTGTGTGATTTCCAAAGATTCACAGCACAAATTTTAAGTGCGCCTAATAGTAAGAAAAATACAGTCTCTTTTTTTTTTTAGATCAGATGAATCTGGTGAATTAGAACGAAATCTTTTGCGCGTTTTCTTATCTCACCAGCTGTCTTCAATTCTAATTGTAAATTCTTTGGTTTAACAGAGGGCTGCACAGTGTATTGCAGAATATGCAGTGTTTTGTACAATGTCATACATTTTTCTAAACTATTTTGATGCTTAATACAAAGAAGAATTCACATCTCTCTCATTTTCCATGACAATCCTTACCCGATTATTGGTTATATCTACCTTATACCATCATTTATTTCACTCCATTCATTGATGCACAGATTGCATTATTAATATCATAACATGTATAAAATTTATTTAATTAGAAATGACATTGGTTTTCATAGTATGAAGCCTGGTGGCTACAAGAGGAATACATGCATGCTTGTAGTCGTGTAAAGAAGCCATTAGCAGTTAAACAGGTGACTATTCTTACTGTTCCTCTACACACAGCTCTAAAATAGTTCAGTTCCTGATAATATGGTTATGAAATAGTTTTACCAGATTCCTTCATCCTATTAACAGCTAATTCCCAGAGCAGCAGTCACGCTCTTATTCCACTACAAAACACTAGCATTGGACCTCAGAGTGATGCAATGTACAATGTGACAGAATTAGAAACAGGATGTCTGCAGATACCTGAGCCAAACATTCTGCTTGAGCAGCTCATGCTGTTCTTGTTGTACCAAGATATTGATTAGTAAATTGTAAATTAAACAAGATTGCTTGAGGAGGTTTTAAATGCTTAAAGATCGATTTGGAAGTAGTTCTGCTCTTTTGTAACCAAATAGGTTTTCAGTTCTGTTCTGTTCTGTTCTGTATTTTTTTGTGTTTACTTTTTTCCTTGAAATGCTGTTAGCTTTGAGTAAAGCACTTTATTAAAAACTGAACTTAATCTTGCACTGAATGCTTGATTCTCTGGCTGTTTAAAGCAATCTAACACTGTGGGATAAGGATCAGGTAACCTGATAAATAAAAACTATTATAATTTAAACACAGTACTGTAATTATCCATATTGCAAATTAAATGTCCAGTTGTTTCTATTGTACAGTACAAAGAAAATATGCAACAGCCAGTCAGCCAGTAACTGAACGTTTCTGATTTTCAGATGTGCAATGCCACATTAGGCAAATTGTGTTAAAAAAATGCTACTTTTAACATATTTACAAAAACAGATTATGTCTGACCAATATTGTGTATTTTACTCATAGTGCATTATTACTGTTATGGCATGTTGTATGTTAAATATTGCCGAATATAAAAACTACTGCACTTTGAAAAAAGAAAAAAAAAAAATTATAAATTAGTGGTGGCTCAAAGCAAAAATTACACTTTCTGACAAGAATTGTCCCATTTTTATTTATTATTTTCCTCCAGAATTTTTTTTTTATCCTTATTCAGCTATATTATAAGAAGGCAGACTAACCCTTAAGTATGAAGTTTTTGACATTGTTTGCTGGAACTGACTAAAGGACCTTTTTGTTCCTTGCATAAATCATCTGAGGTGTAGTCAATGAAGGCAGTTTGAGACACTTGTTCTTGGGCTCTACCAAATGAATTGTTTTTGCACATTTGACAGCATGGCAGACAATTTTGGCTTCATTTCTGTAGGAAAGATAGGTGGCAAAAGAAATAAAACCAAAAATGTCTTTCATGCAACCAGACACACTGACTATACTATACTAGCATTACTACTGACTATACTAGCATTAAGCCCTGACTCATCCCAGTCATTTCAATGGAGAGAGTCGCCGCATGCTGCGGTGCATGCTAGGTTGCGTTGCGTTGAACATAGCCCCTCCCTCCGGTAAAAAAAAGTTTAACCACCATGCTGCGTTCAGCCAATCAGTGAACAGCAGGCTGTGACTTCACACATACAAGCCACACACACACACGCAATAGACGCATTTTAACCACAGAAGAGAAGCTGAAAATTGCACAATATGGATTTGTAAAACCATAGATTACAGTGAGGTTTACTAAAAATTGAAAATATTAAACTTATTATTAACTACATCTGTTGCTTCATTTGAATTTAAAAAAGTCACGGACACACCCACACACCTCAGCGACATGCCTTAAAGAAGAGTGCTAGTGAACAGTTACTGTATCTCATTTTCTAAACCCCAGAACAAGTGTCTCAGACTGTCTTCATTGAGGTTTACAGTGATTGGGTTGGACTTTCGTGAAACTATATGTTGTTAGGCTGTATCTTCATTGAGTTTGTCCTCACACAGTCTGTGTGTATTGTGGCCTGTGTTAGCCGCTAGCCTGAGGCAGAGGGTGAACCGCTCTGAGATAAGTGATGTCACCTCAGCCTATCTCTGTTCGTGCCACTGTATCCACCTGACCTCTTTTCCTTACTCTCTGTCTCTCCTCTTTTCTCGTCTTCTTTGTCTGTTGTTCTGTCTGTTTCTCTGTGAGCGTGATACACTTGAACACTCCCATCCCCTCCCACTGAGACAACAATTGTGTTTACAGTGCACGTTTGTTTGTGGGATTGTGTGCATGTATGATCGGCTCGCGTTACTTGTAGGGTCGATTGGCATTATGAGATCCGTCTTTGTGGTGGAGAACCCCTGAGGAAACTCCCACATTTGCTTTGTATGTTCCTCAGTGTGAAGCAGCGCCTGTGATGAGTTTCCCTCCTGTCGGCTCGGCTCCAGCTGGGGTGGTTTGTTTGTGAAGCTTGAAGAAGGTTCTTTTCCAATTGATTGTCCATAATGTTGGGCTGTAGTTCATTATGTCTGTTGAGATAACACACTTCCTGGCTGGTTTGTGATGGGGGGAGTTCACTTCCTCTTCCTCTTCCCATGTGAAGGGCTTCACCAGTCTGTGCTGTTACTGTGTTGCATTTCAATACAGAGGTTGAAGCAAAAAAAAAAAAAAAAAAAGAACCTTCACAAGTCTGATTTCATACTTACAGTATGAAGTCGGAAGAGCCTCACCAACCTAGAGTTGAGAATCCAAGATGGCTTCTATTTATTTGTGTCTCGTTACATCATGCCTAGGTCTACACACAGTCTGGGCTGTTTCAAGGCATTTAGGGACCCAAAGCAAAATGCACTGCATCCACACCATATTCATATTTTGCCGGCTGCAGGAATGACTGACATGGTTGGCTTGGGATTCTGATATCAGTGCTGTTGTACTTTCCTGCATTTACTGTCACAGAATTGAAGGATTGCTCACACAGTTTGTCAGTGCATTTAATTCATAACCAGTCGTTGTCTTGGGGCCCCAGGCTGGCTTGGGCCCTGAGCAATTGATTTGTTTGCTTGCTCTGTTGCAATGGGCCTGCACACAGTACTGTCCAATATATATTTTTTTTTATAATTTTATTTCTAATTTTTCCCATTTTCTCCCCTATTTACACGGCCAATTACCCAACCCACTTATTAGGACTCCCCCTATCACTAGTAAGGCCCCAACACACCAGGAGGGTGAAGACATACATGTGAAGTCAGCCACCGCTTTTTTTCGAGCTGCTGCAGCCAGCAGCCAGTGCACTGAGCAGCCAGTGCGCTTGGAGGAAAGCGCAGTGACTCGGTCCGATACATCAGCTCACAGACGCCCTGGGCTGTGGAAATCACCCTAGGAGTGATGTGGGGAGAGAGCGCAATCTACCCACCCGGAGGGAGCAGGGCCAATTTTGCTCCCTCTGAGCGCCGGCAGCTTGATGGCAAAGCTGCATGAGCGGGGGTTCAAACCTGCGACCTTCCGCTCATAGTGGCAGCGCTTTAGACCGCTGCACCACTCGGCGCCCCTTACTGTCCAAATTCTATCTATGTTTTCTGTTTGGATTAGCAAAATACTATATAATGCATTATGAACTGGGACAATGCTAATGATGCTAAACAGACACATATAACATACTAAAGAGCCAGACTTGAGTACAGCTGCAAAGTACAAGTGCTTTTTCAAAAAGTGACTTGAGAAGAAGTTTAAGTTTCTTTAAGCTCCACACTCAAGTGATAGTACTAAAGTATTGCAAGTAGTTTATTCTAGAACGTATTACTCAAGATCTGGTTGATTTTTTGTTTCACTCAATAAGAAGGAGCTTCATCAAACCTGGTGACAGTGATTTGTAACATTTTTTTAATTGTAGTGGCTAGCGAGTAACAATGCATCACATAAAAAAAATATTGGAGTAAATGAATTAAATACATCAATATGAAATATGTAGTGATGTAAAAGTAGGAGAAAAAAAAACAATACTCCATTAGATACAGATACAGCATTTTACTACTTAAGTACAGCAGTGAAGTAGTTCTAAACCATTACTATGCATCTCTAATGCTATGCTAGGACATATTTTGTCTGGAAATTTAGTAAAACTAGTTGAAAATCTTAGGCTGAGCGTTTTTTGGAAGTATTTTTAAAATGGTGATAAAATTATCGGGATGTTTAACAGAAACACAGTTAACTCGGTTGTGACTCAGCTTTTTTCCCAGCTCTGACATCCAACTTCTGAGGTAAATGGAATGCAGCATATCTCTCTGTTCTAGGACTGTGTAATTTAGGCTGAAGGGAATGTTATTAAACACTCCTGTAGTACTTAAAGGCTGCTATCTCTGAAAGTGAAACCATTTGCCTTAGTGCTGCTTGGCATACTGATGGTAGGGGTAGGTGGTATGGACCTAAAATGATGCCTCTATATTTCACTATAGTATTTTTGCAATAACTATATATTAATGGTGGTATGACAAAACATTAAATATAACATTACATAAATTGTGTGTGAAAACATTTATACAATCAGTAAAAACAAAACAATATATAAACATTGTTTTTTTTTAAAGTGTAATAAAATAAAAGTAATGTATGACAACGATCTACAACAAAACTAAAGTCCACTAAAGCATATTTAGTGCATGTATATAAACTGCAAAATAAAATATAAAATATACTGCTTTCAAAAATATTATATTACAATATATTTATTGCGTCAGAATTGTTGGCAATTATTATTATTGCGTACTATACGATATGGCACACCCCTAACTGATAAGCAAAATAGGATTTGAAGATAAATAGGAAATATTAATTCTAATAGTATGTTCTTGCCTGAATATCTCAACCAATGTCTGAAGTGAAGTTCAGGTGTTTTGTTAAATATATATGAATATAATTTTTTTGGTTTCATACTGCAGTTTAGTGAGCAGAGTAAAGAACTATGTCATCGCCTACGTGTGCTCCATCTCTTTCCAAATACCTGACATTGATTGATTTGTAGTTGCCCTGTGTTGGGTGACAATATACCCACAACACTTTTATTGATAACCCGGTGTTCTAACCACTAAACCACCTCTTCCCCAGTAATGGCTAATCTACAGATTTAATCTACAGTTACTTGTTTTTTTGTTTGTTTTTTTTATTCTGCTTTTCTCTCTACTCAGCTGCACCCAACCTGTCACTAGCAATGCCCCAGCATCAGGAGGGTGAGGACTAGCACATGCCTCCTCTGATACTTGATGTCAATCAGCTGCAGCAAATACAGGAGATGTAGCATTACCCGTGCTCTCGGATGAATGTGCAGCGACATGGTTCTTATGCATCAGCTCACGGATGCCTTTTGCTGAGTGACATCACTCAGCAGAAGTGATGTGGGGAGAGAGTGTGATCTACCCACCCAGAGAGAGCAAGACCAATTGTGGTCTCTCGGGGCTCTGACAGCCATTGGCAAGCTGCCCCCCCTGTTTTCTTCTTCTATAGTTTATGTACAACAATTTCCTGCCTCAGTTCATGTAGTTGATTGATTTGAAAGTCTGAGCCACCAAAAAAGCTGCCAAACCTGACTGATAACCACTACTTTTGGCTGGATAAAATGTTGGTGCTTTGTTCCAGACCATTGTTCACAGCACCTTTCACACGTCTTCCCACCTGGATGCTAGCACTCAATAGAGAATTATAGCATTGTTTCCTCTAATGCCTCCATGTCTCTGCTGTGATTTTGTGTTTGTAGGGAAGAGGAGGAGAGCCTACGGGATAAGATCCGGGCAGATCACGAGCGGGCGCTGCAGGAGGCGAAGGAGAAGCTCCGCAAGTCCAAAGAAGAGCTGAGGGCGGAGATCCAGACAGAAAAGACCAAGGTGGTGGAGGACCTGAAAAAGAAAGAAGGGCCCAAGCCTCTGCCTCCAGTGCCCATGCCCAAAGTAGTGGGGATCAATGATGGAGACCCTGGAGACCCTGATGTCAAAGAGAAACGGGACAAGATCAGAGAGGTAGGAGCTGTGTGTATGTGTGTGTGTGTGTGTGTGTGTGTGTAGAGTATATGGATATAAATATTGGGATTTTGGGATTGCATTTACGAATAGAAGTGTTGGTGAGGGCTGGATGTCGGGTGATGATCATCCCAACGTTTAAGATGGAGTACCATCATTCCAGAGAGCACAGTTCCACTGCTTCACAGCTCAATGCTTTAGGGGCTTTAGGCCTTCAGGACCCTCTAGCCTATGCCTGCTATCAGGCAGTGTGCCAATAGAATAGTTTATTTTTTGTATCTTTTTTTACAGAGTTCTAATGATTATTCTGTTCTTCTCTATTGGTACTACTTACATGCTAACAGAAAGATCTAGTTTTTGTGATTGTGAGGCGGATTGTGATGTATTTCACAGCTGTATTTCACAGCTGAAGAGTGCTCATGCTTTTTTTTGTGGGGGAGTGAGTGTATTGAGAATGAGACATTGCTCTCTTACAGTGTTTGTGTGTGTGTGTTTGTATGTGTATGTTCGTGTATAAGAACGGTGAGTGAGTATAATTATTTTCTCTCTGTAGATTGTGTTTCGGCTATGCTCGGTTAAGAGCAAACCTGAAATTGTTTTCCTGCTCATTCTCAGTTAATTACTTCTCATCATTTCCTCTTAAATGGTACTTGGACTTGAACAGTTACAGCCCATTTAATCTGCGCCTGGCTTTGACTCAAATGCAGAATATCTGCAGATATAATTATCAGGCTTTGAAAATGGGGTTCTGCTTTAGATGAGAATAACGCTGGATGAGTTATGGCCAGTGGCTGATTCACTGCTTGCTGGGAAATAAAACGGACGGTTATGGATCTCCTCTGTTTCTGATGCTCTGGAGTCTTTGAGAAAATAAAAGAAGTTGCAAACTGGCTTAAAAATGCAGCTTGTGAAATCAGACGGGCAGGAAGAAGTGGGTTGAGAGCAATGACTAAAGAAAGGATAGACAGTGCGATGTCTCTTAAAAATAAGGCCATGATGGGCTTAGTACCTCTGCTGGCTGAATGCAGTATGATGTATTGTTTAGCCCATCCCTATAAGTACGACTGGACTGGCACTTTTTCCGTCATGTTTTTCTCCTGAACTGTTCCAAGTGTTAATATTGACACACTTTCACATGTCCTCAGAAATCAGTTTTAATTGAAATTTTGCTATTTTGTAAAAAGGGGCGGAGTTACACTTAGAGATATCGTGATTGACTGCATGGGGTAGAACAGACCATCTACAGGACCTGTTTTTATACATAGAGTAGCAGAGTTGTATCTAAGCTGTTGGTCAACTAGCTAATTAATTCTAAATCGTACTATTATTGATTATGTGGTGTTGTGCAATTTGTTGTGTTAACAGACACTCTGTACAGAGTTCCTTGCAGTTTTTAACTTAGTATTTCTGATGTTAGAATAAATCGGCCAGCGTGATTTAATTAATTGTTATCCAGCCAGTTAACATTACTATGGTTAGATGTGCAGAACATTTATCTTCAGGCCTAAACTGTTTAAAACATTTTTTTATTTTTTTGATCATCCCTGGTGTGTGCTGGTTCGGTCACATCAGCAGCTCTTGGGTTAAACTGGATCTTAGCAACTTACTCAGCGATACTCAGCGACAAACATAGTTACTATACTATAGATTGGTATAAAAGTTGGTATGATATTTCATAATAAAATGAAAGCTGTTGGAGCATTACGCTTACTGGACAAACTGGGGTTTGCCACTAAATACTCCTAAGATCTTTCACTCGACTGTTTGAAGCTTTGAGCCTCATTTAGCCTGAACATGGTATGTGCTGTGGTGTTTGCAGTTAGCCTGCTAGCTAATGTAATTTAGCTAACATAAATTCACTTTCTCAGACACACGTAAGACAGTTTTATTATCAGTATTTAATTATTTAATTAGTGAAAAATGGCTGTATTGGGCTGTCTGATACTCTGTATATCTGTTCTAAGGCTAGCTCAGCAAGTGAGCTACAGAAACCAGTGCGTCGTTCTCTTTTAAATGTTTAGAGTTTTAGTCAGGCAGACTTGAGTGTCCTCTTGGGGAACAGAATATTAGTTATCATGCTAGCTAAGTGAAGTTCTCTGATTAGCTTTGTTAAATATTTTATAATCATCAGACTAAAGGTTTAACATTTACTGTATAACTAACCTAAACATGTGTGCAGTGTTCACATAACCTGTAAACAAACTGAACTTTTTCTGTTTAAAATAACGCAAAATTTGACTTGCACAGTGTCCGCAAATCCCTGACCTCGCTAAAGCTGTATACCGTGGTAATGTTTTGACACAGTATGATGGTAGGCAAAAAAGTAGGTACCACCCTAAAGTCAGGGCATGTTAATGAGGTGTGGATTAGTGCTATTTTATTTAGGGACTCATCAGTAGGTCTTTTATTGGACAAAAGCTATTAATATTCAGAAGCTGGAGACGCTTGTGTTGACATTGCAGTGATTTGGCCACGTTTCAGTCAGAGCCGCACTGAGCTCTCGCTGCACGGTCTGGTGTTTGCATGTTTGTTTGTCTTCTTTTAATTTGCTGCCTCTCAGGAAGGAGGTATTAGCCAGTGGGCTGTGGATGATGGAGTAGCCATTTTGCATGAAATGTTACAATCCCTGGCACGTTATTTTTAAGTAATCTGTTATTGCTAATTGGTTCTAATGAGTATTCAAGCCTGGCTATTTTTTATGCTTTGGTGCTCTGGGGAATTATAGGTTTTCCCCTGTTGATGAGTGTGTGTAAGTGTGTGTGTATATATATGTGCATGCGGTTGGCTGAGATATCCGTTTCCCCAGGGGGTGAGTGGTTCCATTGACTGTAAAGCCTGGGTAAGTGGATGGCTGATGCAGGGCTTTTAAAGCTGCCCTAATCATGGCACTGAGATCTGCAGAGTCATAAAGAGACTCCTGTTATAGAGACACGGGGTGAGAGGCTACTGAAGAGCCATATGTCTGAGCATCGTAACACATCTCGGGCGAACCGTACGGATGTACAGTAGAGGTGTGTGTGTGTTTTTGTGTGAGCAGGAGAGAGAAGAATGTTCCGGATGTAGAATTCTTGCTTCATTCTGTTGTATAATAGATCACAGAAGCAGCTTCTGAGATCATGAGATGTTGTCTACCTTGAGTTTCACTATTGTGAACAAGGGTTGCAGTGGTAACTGGTTTCACGGTATACAGTGGTGTGACAATGTGTGATTTTAAAAATCAAAAATATGGATGTTTGGTAATTATCACTATTAGGAAATAACGCAAAAACACAATCTATCCATCTCAGAAAAATAGTTAGCGTTGCAACCAACACAATTCATGCCTGCTGAGGCCAGCCGTTAGCATTATGGCTAATCCATTGTACTAATGCAGGTTTAGAAACAGAAACTACATGTACAGTGTATCACAAAAATTAGTACAGACCTCACATTTCTGCAGATATTTAAGTATACCTTTTCATGGGACAACACTGACAAAATGACACTTTGACACAATGAAAAGTAGTCTGTGCGCAGTGACTTATATAACAGTGTAAATTTATTAAAATTCTTCCCGCAAAATAACTCAATATACAGCCATTAATGTCTAAAACACCGGCAACAAAGTGAGTACACCCCCTACTTAATTCCTTTTAGTTTTACTCATTATTGTTACTAGGTCTCAGGTGTGCATAGGGAGCAGGTGTGTTCAATTTTGTAGTACAGCTCTTTTACACTCTCTCATACTGGTCACTGAAAGTTCCAACATGGCACCTCATGGCAAAGAACTCTCTGTGAATCTTAAAAGACGAACTGTTGCTCTGTGTGAAGATGGACACAGAAACACACCCTTAAGACGACCTCTTTTTTCTTTTGCGTTTGCTCACTCTCTCTCTCTCCATCACACAGTAACAATGCGTCAACATTGAAATTCCATGTCACCAATTTTTTATAGTTTACATTGTCGATTATGCCGACTAATCGTTGAAGCACTGATCATCATATTGAGATTCCATGTTTTCTGAGATGGCTATCATATTGTGAAAATCTTAAACCTCGCTGCAACCCTAGTGTGAATACATACAAGCACACACCTGCAGTATTGTATTGCCCAGTGGCACCTCATCTCATTCGCCAGTTGGCAAGAGTATTGGCTGGGATGAGGCTAAAGCTGCTTTCCGGCCTCACCAGCACACACCATGTAAGCAGAAGAAAGAGCCAAGAGCACTGAAAGGCAGCTCCTACCGTACTGACTGTGGATCCTCTTATCTGCGGCTCCTTTCTCCAGTACCCGCTTCAGCACTGCAGGTAATGTGATCACACCACAGAGAAGCTGCTTAAACCAGAGAAAACAAACATTGACTGTTTCTACAATGACTGTAGAACACATGAACACTGTGGTTCTTTTCTCTTAGGTTTTATAGAAATGAAGCCAAGATAGTCCACCATGTCGTCAAACTTGCAACCAAAGTCTGTGCAGTAGAGACACGGTTGGATCCAGACTTTTCTGCTTATTTGGTAGACTCAGATCACCTTCACTAAGCTTACAGCGCAAAAAAAGCATAGCAGATTCCCCCTGGATACCCAGTTTCTCCAGTAAGTGTAATGTTTCATCAGTTAAAGTATAGTTCATGTAAGTTCAGCTACGTAAGTTCAACTCGGCTGCTCCGTGTAATGAACAAAAAAAGGCATGATTCAGTCCTGCAAGACAGCCCTCTACCAGGCAGAGCTGTCAATCATGTATTTCTGAGGGCAAACCCATGGTTGCTTCATTTTGAGAGCTGTTGCTCGGTCCATGTGTCTGTATGGAATATTATCTATTGCTTTTCATATGTCATAGTCTATAGATATATTAGTTCCTTGTTTTCTTGGATTGCATCAATCAACTTTGTATTTGTATAAGTAAAAGACCAGTACATTAAATAACATAAATTGATACACGATTTAATAAAATATGTTTGTTTTTATAATATTATTATTCGTTTTTTTGTACCATTTTCTCCCCAATTTACACGGCCAATTATCCAAACAACTTCTTAGGACTCTCCCTATCACTAGTGATGCCCTTTACACACCAGGAGGGTGAAGACTAGCACATACCTCCTCTGATACATGTGAAGTCAGCCACCACCTCTTTTCCAACTGCTGCTGATGCATCACAGTGCTCTCGGAGGAAAGTGCAGTCAGCTCACAGACAGACAGATGCCTTGTGCTGATCCACATCGCCCTTTGGAGTGATGTGGTAAACTAGCGCCATCTACCCACCCAGAGAGAGAGAGCAAGGCCAATTGTGCTCTTTCAGGGCTCCGGTAGCCGATGGCAAGCTACATGAACAGGATTCGAACCCGACAATCTCCTGATCATAGTGGCAGCGCTTATCCCGCTGGACCACTCGGAGCCCCTTATTTAAATATTTTTACAAACAAACGTTTATATTCTGCCCCTATCAGACAGTACTTTGTAGGTCCACCTCTCGCTGCCATTACAGTTGCAAATCTTTTAGGATATTTCTTCAGCAACTTTGTACTTCTAATAGCTGATTTTTTTTTTTTTTTTTTTATAATTTTATTTCAAATTTTTCCCATTTTTCTCCCCAATTTACACGGCCAATTACCCAACCCACTCATTAGGACTCCCCATATCACTAGTAATGCCACAACACACCAGGAGGGTGAAGACTAGCACATGCTTCCTCCGATACATGTGAAGCCAGCCACCGCTTCTTTTCGAGCTGCTGCTGATGCAGCATTGCCGAGCAGCCAGTGCGCTTGGAGGAAAGCACAGCTGCTCGGCTCCGGTACATCAGCTCACAGACGCCCTGTGCTGCAGACATTACCCTAGGAGTGATGTGGGGAGAGAGCGCCATCTACCCACCCAGAGGGAGCAGGGCCAATTTTGCTCCCTCTGACGCCGGCAGCTTGATGGCAAAGCTGCATGAGCTGGGGTTCGAACCTGCGACCTCCTGCTCATAGTGGCAGCGCCTTAGACCGCTGGACCACTCGGCGCCCAAGCTGATTTGTTTTTAACCATTCCTCTTTGCAAAATAGCTCAAGCTCAGCCAGATTGGATGGGGTCTACAGTGGTATGAAATAGTTTGGGTACCCCTGATACTTTCCATGATTTTCCTTTATAAATCATGCTGTGGAGCTGTGTGATCAGTGCAGGTACTGGGAATCTTGTTAAAGTTGAGGGTCGCATGGATTCCAGTCAATATCAACAGATTCTTGAGAACAGTGTTCAAGAATCAGTGAGAAAGTTGAAGTTGCACTGGAGCTGGATACTTCAACAAGACAACGACCCTAAACACTAAACACTGTTCAAAATCTACTAAAGCATTCATGCAGAGGAACAAGTACAAAGTTCTGGAATGATCATCTCAGTCCCCAGACCTGAATATTATTGAAAATCTGTGATGTGATTTAAAGAGGGCTGTTCATGATCAGAAACCATCAAACCTGACTGAACTGGAGATGTTCTGTACAGAATAATGATTCAAAATACCTTTAACCAAAAGCCAGACTCTCAATGGAAGCTATAGGAAGAGTTCAGAGGTTGTTATTTCTGCAAAAGGAGGATTGAGTAAATGTTGATGTATTTTTTTTCTGTTGGGGTGCCCAGATTTATGCACCTGCCTAATTGCCTAATTTTTTGTAAAGAATTATTGCACATTTTCTGTAAATCCTATAAACTTTATTTTACTTCTCAAGTATCACTGTGTTCATCTGCTATATGATATATTTTACTGAAATTGCTGATTTGAACAACCATTGATTTATAAAGAAAAAAATCATAAAAATGATCAGAGATGCCCAAACTTTTACATACCACTATATAAGTGCTAATAATCTGTATAATAATGCTACTGATTTACTGCTGCTGATGTGCAGGGCAGCCTTTTTGGATTCTGAACTTAAGTTGATTAGGACCTCCTTCCTTTTTTTGAGTAGGAATTCTGACCTGTTGGTGCGTTTCAGTTTATGTTTCCTACAAGGAACAAATGAAACGCAGCATTGCTTCTACCAGTATGTTTTTATATTTTTTATTAATAAGTCCACAGAACTGTAAACTTCCAGTTTAAGTATTCTTTTAGAATTTCATCACACTCCATTTTTTTTTTAACGTTTTTCAGAACCCTGGAATGGTTTTCTTCTTAAGTGTCCTCCTTGGTCATGTTTGTGCAGGTGTTGCTGCTCAGAGTCTGCTAAATCTCGCTGTGACACTTTTTTGCAGTCAAACAATGTTTTTGTTTTGCCTTTCTAGGAATGCTGTGAGCAGTTCTCTCTAAAAGCGTTCATGGTGTTCTTCACTTTTTTTCTGTCCACTGCTGTTTCTTAAGTGCATTTCAGAAAAAGGAAACCACAAAACATACAATCTGCTCAAAAATTATAAAAAAGAAAATTATTTACTGATTATTCTTACTTTAATGTTACGTTATGTAAAATGTGTTTTTTGGAGATCAGTTTGTTCTCTTCTCTGTTAAGTATTCATTCTGACAGACGTTTTAATCAGGATGTGCAATACTTTACGCATCCTAAAGCTGCGGATGCTGTGTTTTGTGACATACTTGATTGACAACAGATGTATTGTGGATTGCAGACAGTATATAATTATTAATCAGCTCAAGCTTAACACACACACACACACATAAACCCTTGCAGACCAGACGGAGGGGACAGAACTGTTTTTGTGTCCTGGAGGGCAAGGTCCACTTCTCTCTCAGTGGAAAACTCTCAGCAGGGCCATCTGCTGTTCACCAGGGAACCTTGACCTGTTACCTTTTTGTGTGTGTGTGTGTGTCTGTGTGTCTGTGTGTCTGTGTGTGTGTGTGGATTGGTCAAGGTGTCTTAAAAAAATAGCTATGAAAATCAGCACAAACAAAAAGCATTTGGAAGTAACTCTGGACTACAGGTGTATTAATATTTGTATTCAAGCATAACAGTAAAATTCTGTACTGAGTAAAGTGTTGCACTGTTCTTAAAGCTACATCATGTTCTTGATGCAACATCCTTGATGTGTCATTTCCTTAAAAAGCAGAAAGAAGTAGGTAGTGCTACAAACAGTATGGGAAATATGGCAAACATGTATTTTCAAAGCATGCTGTGTTTTTCTAATGTTTTGTAAACTGGAATAGATTTGATCGGCAGTGCCAGTCTGTCCTGGGTCAATGTGGTTATTTCTGGTTGAGATTACGCTGCACACGATTGGCTGCTTCTTCGCGCTGGTGTGTGTATGTTGAAGGGTTGGAAGGCTGAGTGTAAGTGACTGTGTGTGTGTGTGTGTGTGTGTGTGTGTGTGTGTGTGTGTATAGTGCTGATTGTGAAAGCATCCTTAAGTTCTGTAAATGTAGTTAAGGAGATTATATAGAATAATAATTGTAAACAAAATAATGATGATAGTTTTATTGGATCATCTTATGATTACCAATATTAAAACCAAAGTTCTTCAAATATTTTTAGTAAAGTTTTTTTTTTTTATGATTGTCACAGTCAGGAGATATTTTGATACACTTAAGGTAAAACAACTTAACTGTGGTTTATCACACCTAAGTTCAATTTCTCTAGCCACACCCAGGCCTGATTACTTCCACACCTGCTCTCAATCAAGACATCACTTAAATAGGACATGCCTGAGGAAGTGATATAGAACAAAAGATACTTAAAAAAGCTATACATCATGCCAACATCCAAAGAAATTCAGGAACAAATGAGAAGTCATTTCTAAAGTTTTGGGACTCCAGTGAACCCCAGTGAGAGCCATTATCCACAAATGGCAAAACAAACTGGGAAAACACTTTTTCACACCACTGTAGTTATTTATATGATTGTTTATTTCTTTATTTTTGTTTATTTTTGTATTTTTGTGTGTGTGTGTGTGTTTGTTTGTGTGTGTGTTTGTATGTTTGTAAGGTAAAGATGGTAAAGGAGCTGAACTATTTTAGGTGAGGAGATGGTGCCTGTGCGCTGCGCTTTCATTAGCGCTGTGCTAACTTTGATTAGAGTGACAGGGTTGCTGACGGAGAACAAGATGCTCTCACAGTTTTTCTCTCCCCAGGCTGTTGCCACGCAGCACACCTCGGCTATTTGAGCAAGACGCCGTGTTTGAACAGATTAAATGGAAGCTCCGGTTTGGGTTCTCCTGTGTGGATTAGTATGTAGCTTGCGCTCACGAGCAGAGAGACAGACAGAGTGGGAGAGAGAGAGAGAGAGAGAGAGAGAGAGATTTGATGTAGAGAGATTAATAGAGCGTGTGAAAGACTGAACATAAGTGTAGCGTTCATGGCGTCTGCCAGGGTTTAGTGTCTGTGGGTGTAGTGTGTGCACTACTATTGGTGTCTAACACCAATCTTTACTTTTAAACTAAACATTAAAAAACAATACTGTTTTTAAAAAATCGATACAGTATTGTACTTGGGCATATCAGCGTGGGCTGCTTCTCTCTATACTTGAGAGTGATTGGTTTGTAGAATGTTGCCAGTTTGGCAGGTTGCCTCTCCAGGTGTTGTGCTGAATTCTGCCTCTCTGCCAGATTTAGACTTCCCTTTGTGTGTATGTGTGTCATGCAGCATAATGAGCACAACAGATTGCCTTGGATTGCTTTTGTTTCTGTTTATTAATAAGGTTTAGTCTACTGGAACAGAAGATATAGGAGTCATATGCATACATGTGATCGGGAGTAGGGGTGTGCCATATCGTATCGTACACAACATTTTTGAGTATCTTGAACGATATTAAACCCTGAAATATTGTGCCATATCACTCACCCCTAATTATCACACCAGGGTACTACTTTTTTTGCTGTTTTTAGCAAAAGACAAATTGACACTGTTCTCATTTCCCATTAAATTTTACTGCAGCTCTGGACATATGGAGATATATGGAGTGCATTAGTGTTGTGTAGAAGTGTATTCTTTGGGAAAAAAAATCAGTGTTTTGTCATATCGTCAAGGGTATCGTTATTGCAAAAATACCATGACATATCGTGATATTATTTTAGGGCCATATCGTCCACTATTAATCGGGAGTCCGATTTTGGCGCAATGCTGTTCCTTCTTCTGCTTCAGTTCTCTTTCAACATTCGCTCGGTATCTCACTATGGGAAACGCCCTCTGGCGTGACGGACCACGGAAGAACCAATGACACCACGTCTGTTGGCAGACAGACCAATCACAATTGTGATAGGGGAGCGCCACCTCTTACAATACCCATCCCCTCGCTCCCCGGCCTCATTCTCGCTTTCTTCCCCGTGAAGACCACATACCTCCCTCAGCGCGGCTGGATAGCTGTTTTCTACTAACAGTTCGCAGACGAACCGTCAAGGATTCGTCGTTGAACGTGGGATACGGTTATCAGTCTTCTAACGCTGAGTGTAAAATCACACAGCAGAGTCACTCCTGCTGCCTTCTGCTTACTAGCTAGCTCACGCAAACTAGTCCAAGCACACAAGCTAACGCGTAACGGCGAGCTAACTCAAGCTAACGCGTAACGGCGAGCTAACTCAAGCTAACGCGTAACGGCGAGCTAACTCAAGCTAACGCGTAACGGCGAGCTAACTCAAGCTAACGCGTCACGGCGAGCTAAAGCTGACGGATAAACCCTCGCGGGTCGATCCAAAGTTTACGATAACGGACAACCTACCGCGTTAAGGCGAGTTAGTCCGAGCCCAATATGACCTCTCCAGCCAAGAGAGCCGACTCTAGCCGAGAGGGTCTCTCTTCCCGTCCTTGCCCGGCCGCTTGTGGGTCTAGCATCGCTGCTAAGGACCCCCACCCCATGTGCATCGCGTGCATGGGCGTGAAGCATGCTCAAGCTGCACTGGCAGATCCTGATAGCTGCGCTCACTGCATGGCTATGCCGGCTAAAAATTTAGAGAGACGGCTTCGCGTTGCGGCTGCGTCGAAAGACGACCCGAGCCTCGCTGACCCGAATCCCGCTAGCGCGAAGAAGACCTACGCTAGCGAGGCGCTAGCCTCACCCAGCTGGGCTGAAATTATGGAGGAGGAATCCCCCCTACCTCCACTTTTTGACACTAACCTCACAGAGGGCTTGGAGGAGGAAGAGGAGGATGAAGAGACGCTCACGCGCCTTCTTCAGGATGACCCGGAGGATGAGGAGGAGGACGCCATCCTCCCCTCCGCCAAATCATCCAGACCAGCTAGCTCTCAGGGCGGCGAGCCAACCCCCCTTCCCGACTGGGACTTGCTGGAAGTCTGTAAAAGGGCAGCTGCTAAACTTAATATTGAATGGCCAGCATCCCAGGGCAACCTGGGCTCTGAGCGGGACCTTTACGACGGAAAGAGACTGCCTCCTCGCTCACCACCGAGTAAGCAACTTCTCCCGTCTGTACCAGCTTGCGTGGCGGAGATGAAACGCTTTTGGGATAAACCCTTCTCACACCGCGCACCTGTCAAGGGCTTTTCTCAGCTGGATATTAAGGATATGGAAGAGCTCGGGCTCTCCAATCCTCCTGTGGTGGAGCAGTCAGTGGCTCACCACCTATACCCGAGCAGGAAAACTTCCCTGTCCCCTAACATCTCTCTCCCTGGGAAATTGGAACGCTTCACAGCCTCCATGTACCAGAAAATTTACAAGTCCTCCGCACTGGCAGTTAGGGCGCTCAACACGACCTCGCTCTTAACAGCTTATCAGGCGGAACTATTAGAGGAGATGGGGAAACAACTGGACGCGGGCAGCCCGAACCCAGCGTTATGGGAAGAGATCTGTGTCATTACAGACCTTAACCTGCGCATGTCACGTGGTGCCGTCCAGAGCAGTGGCCGGACCATGGGCTTGGCAGTAGCGGGAGAGAGATCTCTCTGGCTGAACTTATCCAGTCTCAGTGACAGAGAGAAAGCGGACCTCCTCGACGCTCCAGTGGACCCTAAAGAACTTTTCGGTCCAGCCATAGCGGCTATGCGTCAGAAATGCGATCTCCACAAGAAAGAAGGAGAAGCATTTGATGTCTGTCTTCCCCGCAAACCCGCCCCCCGACCGACCCCCGCTATGCGGCCCCCCCCACCGCCGCCCGCGAGGGGTTTTCGGCAGGGATATAGAATGGCACCGAGCCGTGGTCCTGAGCATGTGACCAACCCTCAGATCAAGCCGGCCGGTGGCAGACCACGTGGGAAAATGTCATTCGCCGCAGCGGCCGCTAAACACCGGCCGACCAAGCCCCACGGTGGCAAGAAGTCACGCAACTCCTAGGGGACACCCCCGCCAGAAAAAAGGAGCAGCCAGCACTTAGAGTTCTCTGGCATGCTCCTCAGCGAGTCCAGCGCACCCCCTCCGTTAAAGAGGAGGAAGTTATGTGCGCCAGTTTACCCCGAGTGTGCTTTGGCCCGTTCAGTTCTCCAGACACACCAAAATGTTCAAATGTTTTTTCATGCAAGCTAAATAAAAACACATCTGTCGCATCCAGGCTGTTTGCCAAGGGCGCAGATTCTTTTCTCCACAAAAATCATACATCGTTCTCCGCGCAACCCACAGGGGGGCGCCAGAGGCCCACAAATGAGCAAGTGCTGCCAGTCACCTCTCGCTGTTTGCGCGGAGGCCTGGCGCGCATGCGCAGTACACCCATGGGTGTTTACAACCGTCACCAAGGGTTACAGACTCCAATTCGCGGTGAAACCCCCGCCCTTCAGAGGAATCGAATCTTCTCAAGCGTTCGGAGAGTCGGCTCACGCCCTGGAGACGGAAATCTCCGCTCTTCTGACAAAAAGAGCGATTCGGAAAGTCCCGGAGGGAGAGAAAGAAACGGGGTTCTATTCCCGGTATTTTGTAATACACAAAAAAGGGGGTGGACTTCGTCCTATTCTGGACCTAAGGGGACTCAACAAACACTTGAGAAAGTATTCATTCAAAATGTTGACTCCCAAAACTTTGTGCCGATCGCTTCGTCCTGGAGACTGGTTCACCACAGTCGATTTACAGGACGCGTATTTTCACATAGCCATATACCCTGCTCACAGGAAATATCTGAGATTCGCATTTCGAGGCATAGCATACGAATTCCTCACGGTTCCTTTCGGGCTCAGCCTCGCTCCGCGGGTCTTCAGCAGGTGCATGGAAGCAGCTCTCGCCCCATTAAGACATTTGGGTCTCAGAGTCTATGCTTACCTAGACGATTACCTTCTTTGCTCTTCTTCAAAGGAGCAGGCAGAGAGGGAAACACGGATTTTGATTTTACACCTCACACGGTTGGGGTTCAAAATCAACGAGTCCAAAAGTTGTATGATTCCCAGTCAAAGTATAAATTATCTGGGACTGCGAATCGACTCCCTCTCATTTCGCGTCACTCTCGCAGAGGACCGAATTCAGTCTTTTCGGCAATGCCTGAGGCTGTTTCACAGAGGCAGAACGGTGTCATTCAGAACTTGTTTGCGTCTGCTGGGACTAATGGCATCAACTTTAACAGTCGTGCCCCTAGGACTGCTGAAAATGAGAGATTTTCAGCGCTGGGTGGCCAATCTAAACCTGAGTGCGCAGCGCCATCTCCACCGTACTGTGAGGGTAACAGCGGAATGCATGAAGACTCTCCACAGCTGGAGAGATCCAGATGTGTTTCGAACAGGGGCTCCTTTGGGGGTGGTGTCGGCCAGAAAAGTAGTAACTACGGACGCGTCCCTCACAGGATGGGGGGCAGTGCTGGAGGGCAGGATAGCCAGCGGCTCCTGGCCACAGCACATGCGCGGCTTGCACATAAACGTTCTGGAGCTCATGGCGGTGTTTCTCGCTCTGAAACATTTTCTCCCTTTGCTACACGGTCAGCATGTCCTGATCAGGTCGGACAATACCACTGTGGTAGCTTATATAAACCGTCAGGGCGGGACGCGCTCCTTTCGCCTGCTCAAATTAGCTCGCGAGCTAATATTATGGAGCAGCGAGCATCTGGGATCAGTGCGCGCGACACACGTGCCGGGCCATATGAATGTGGGGGCGGATCTCCTCTCCAGGGGGAATCCCCTATACGGGGAGTGGAGGCTCCACCCCCAGGTGGTCCATCAAATTTGGGAGAGACACGGCAAAGCTACCGTAGATCTCTTCGCCTCGCGCTCAAACGCGCAGTGCCCACTGTTCTTCTCCCTAACGGACGAAGATGCACCGCTGGGTGTGGATGCACTAGCCCACGAGTGGCCAAACGTGCTTCTGTATGCGTTTCCACCTCTAAGCCTAATACTTCCCACTCTCGCCAGAGTGCGAGAAAAAGGATTATCTTTACTGATGATAGCACCACACTGGCCAGGGAAGCTGTGGGTAGCAGAACTGATTCAGCTCCTGTCAGGGGAACCGTGGCCACTCCCCCCGCGCAGGGATTTGCTGTCTCAGGCTCAGGGTCAGATTTTTCACCCCAACCCAGGTCGGCTAGCTCTCTGGGTCTGGCCCGTGAAAGGATGAACCTGAGCGCTATGAATCTCCCCTCTAGCGTCATTGCTACAATCCAAAACGCCAGAGCCCCATCCACACGTGCACTGTATGACAGGAAATGGCGTGTGTTTGAGAGCTGGTGCGAAAGGAGGGGGGTTATTTCTTTTCAGTGCTCTGTCCCTGATATACTGTGTTTTTTACAGTACATGTTGGATAAGGGCAAGGCCTTTTCTACTATGAAAGTTTATTTGGCCGCTATTTCAGCTTGTCATATGGGAATTGATAAATTATCTGTTGGTCGTCACCCTTTAATAAGCCGTTTTATGAAGGGTGCACGTCGCTTGCGTCCAACCTCTAAACCCTTGGTTCCACCTTGGGATCTGTCCTTGGTTCTAGAGGCTCTGTCACTTTCACCCTTTGAACCTCTAGAGAGGATAGATATGAAACTCCTCTCATTTAAGACTATTTTATTACTCGCTTTAGTTTCAGCTAAACGAGTAAGTGAGCTCCAGGCTCTGTCAATCCATCCGGCCTGCATACATTTCAGCGCGGATGGCTCTAAGGTGGTGTTGCGACCCAACCCAGCCTTTGTACCAAAGGTATGGGATGCTGCTTATACATGTACCACTCTGGAGCTTAAAGCCTTCCATCCTCCGCCCTTCTCATCTGAGGAGGAGCGGCGGCTTCATTGTCTGTGTCCTGTCAGGGCTTTACGTACATATATAGACAGGTCTAAAGGGTTCAGGGACTCTGACCAATTATTTGTCTCATGGACCGTCCCCCGCCAGGGTAAGCCTGTTTCTTCTCAGCGCTTGTCCCATTGGATGGTGCAAGCCATCAGCTTAGCGTATGAAGCCAGAGGCCAACAGGCCCCATCAGGCCTAAGGGCCCACTCCACCAGGGGCATGGCTGCTTCTTGGGCCCTTTTTAAGGGTGTTTTAATACAGGACATTTGTGCAGCTGCCAGCTGGGCTTCGCCGCACACCTTTGCCAGATTCTATCGGCTTGACGTCACTGCAGCACCAGTGGCACACTCTGTGCTCAGTGTAACAAGATAGTTACAGGATTGGCGGAGCTGGTCATGCATTCTGTATAGGTCAGAACGTCATTATTTAACCATTTCTAGGCAGGCAGCACGGCTTCGGGAGGGATGCAATACGGGAGTTGTCTATATCACTCCCATAGTGAGATACCGAGCGAATGTTGAAAGAGAACGTCCGGTTACTTGCGTAACCTCGGTTCTCTGATAACATGAGTGAGGTATCTCACCATTAATCCCTTCTTGCACGGCACGGGGGAAAGCATGCCGAGAATGAGGCCGGGGAGCGAGGGGATGGGTATTGTAAGAGGTGGCGCTCCCCTATCACAATTGTGATTGGTCTGTCTGCCAACAGACGTGGTGTCATTGGTTCTTCCGTGGTCCGTCACGCCAGAGGGCGTTTCCCATAGTGAGATACCTCACTCATGTTATCAGAGAACCGAGGTTACGCAAGTAACCGGACGTTATTTAATGGGTGACTGTAGCCTGCATTATCTTCCTGTAAATGATTCTAAAGTGCAAACCATCTAAAAAAAGTGCTTTAACACTGCAGATGAAATGGACTATGGTTTAGTTGTTCTGGACCAAGACCATCTCTTTTGGTCAGAACAAATTTTGGTTCTTTGGTCCTGATCATGGTTTGTGGTCTCAAGGTCTTAACCAAACGAGGTACAGTTCGAGACAAAAGTTTGGACACACCTTAAATTCCGTGTTTTTTAATAAATCCTATGAACTTATTTGGTAAACAAAAAAAAGGGTTAAGCAAATATGTTTTTACACAGCCTGGGCAAAAAAAAGTTGCAACCTGGAAGCAAATGATGTGGGGTTGATGCTGTAGGTGGTCAGGTCTAGGTTCAGCAAAAGTATGTGCTGAAAGAATGAGGTCAGCTGACTACCTGAATATACTGAATATAGACCAGGTTATTCCATCAATAGATTTTTTCCTCCCTGATGACACGAGCATATTCCAAGATAACAATTTCAGGATTCATGGGGCTGGAATTGTGAAAGAGTGATTCAGGAAGCATGAGATCATCATTTTCACACATGGATTTTTCACCACAGAGTCCAGATCTTAACCTCATTGAGAATCTTTGGGATGTGCTGGAGAAGACTTTGTGCAGTGGTCAGACTCTACCATCATCAATGCTGCTGCAAGATCTTGGTGAAATATTAATGCAACACATGATTGAAATAAATATTGTGACATTGCTGAAGCTTATTAATACAATGCCACAGTGAATGTGTGCCGCAATCAAAGATAAAGACGGTCCAATGAAATATTAGAGTGTGTGACCATCTCCTTTTAGAGAAGCAGGTATTTTAGATTTTTCTTAGTAGGCACCTCTTGCTGGTGATGGCAGCTTTGCACATCTTTCAATTAACAGCTGTGCTGAACTTGTCAAGAGTTAATTATTTAAAGTGTTGTAAAGTAGTGAAGAGGTAGAGTTACAGGTATACAGTGAATAGCCCTATTTGAGTAATGTTCTAATCCATATTAAAGTAAGGACTTCTCAACTAAGTAAAAAAAAATTATATTATATATAATTTACAATAAAATGAATAAAAACATTGAACGAGAAGGTGTGTCTAAATTTTTGACCGGTACAGCAGGAGTAAATGCTCCTTTTGTGTTTTACCACGTTTCCTTCTCTGTTTCTCCTCCTGCTCCATCTGTCTCTCTTTCTCTCCTTCACCCACGCTCACACTCCCGCCTGCACTTTCTGAGGGCTGAGGGGGGCGACACTGGGTGGGTATCGTGTTTTTGTGTAATTGCTGTTCGTGCAGCTCCATGCTGTGTGGAGGTATCAGGCCTGGAGCTCTCCTCACACTCTCTCAGGTGTCAGATCTCACCATGTGCTAACAGTAATTACCCCAGTCAAGCTCTCTGTACATAAAGCAACTGGTAAGCTTACAGGGATTGGGATCTGGTTGAGAGCTCCCTGGCCGCTCTCTGCTCTGCTCTGCTGTGCCGTGCTGTGCTGTGCCCCAGTGGCACTTGCAGAGGCATGGCAGCAATGTGTGAGCGTGTGTGTGTGTGTGAGTGTGTGTGAGTGTCAGAGATCCATGTCCTTTTGCCCTCTATCTGACAATGCTCTTGGCATGGCCAGTCTGCAGTCTGTGTGTGTGTCTGTCTATGTCCAGTCAGAGCTTTACTCTGCCCAAAGCTGATCTCAGATGGTTGCAGTCTGGAGTAGGGGTGTGAAAAACATCGCAATATAAGGTTTTTTATGGTACTGTCTCCATTCTCAAAATCCCATTTCTTTCTATTTTAATCAACAGTTTAGAGGCTGTGGGTCTTGGCCTAAACTTACAGTCATATGAAAAAGTTTGCGCACCCCTATTAATTTTAATCATTTTTAGTTGTAAATATTTGGGTGTTTGCAACAGCCATTTCAGTTTGATATATCTAATAACTGATGGACGCAGTAATATTTCAGGATTGAAATGAGGTTTATTGTACTAACAGAAAATGTGCAATATGCATTAAAACAAAATTTGACCGATGCAAAAGTATGGTCACCCTTATCATTTTATTGATTTGAATACTCCTAACTACTTTTTACTGACTTACTGAAGGACAAAATTGGTTTGGTAACCTCATTGAGCTTTGAACTTCATAGCCAGGTGTAACCAATCATGAGAAAAAGTATTTCAGGTGGCCAATTGCAAGTTATTCTCCTATTCTCTTTGCACAAGGAAAAGCTGTATGGGAGAGTGATGCGAAAGAAGCCATTTCTGCAAGCATGCCTCTGCCAGTGTGCTTTTGCATACCTCAGGCGACTCTGTTTGTGGCGTGCTTGCAGAAATGGCTTCTTTCGCATCACTCTCCCATACAGCTTCTCCTTGTGCAAAGTGTGCTGTATTGTTGACCGATGCACAGTGACACCATCTGCAGCAAGATGATGCTGCAGCTCTTTGGAGGTGGTCTGTGGATTGTCCTTGACTGTTCTCACCATTCTTCTTCTCTGCCTTTCTGATATTTTTCTTGGCCTGCCACTTCTGGGCTTAACAAGAACTGTCCCTGTGGTCTTCCATTTCCTTACTATGTTCCTCACAGTGGAAACTGACAGGTTAAATCTCTGAGACAACTTTTTGTATCCTTCCCCTGAACAACTATGTTGAACAATCTTTGTTTTTAGATCATTTGAGAGTTGTTTTGACGAGCACATGATGCCACGCTAGTTTTACTAATAGCGAATGTTATGGTCCATTTTCCTAATATTTTATAAAATGATCCATTCTTAATTGCAACGTAAAGTAAAAGTAAATTTAAGTCTTTCATTTCATATATTTTGGAGACCATATCAATCCATAGTTTAGATAATGCACATTGTATCACCAGGTTTCAGCCAGTACACAGCACTAGTCTGGAGTGCAGAAGAACAGCAGTAGTGGAAAGTCAGCTCAGGCAGTTAAAGGTGATGTTCTCTGTAATCTGCAGGCTGTGTTGGTGGGAGCAGTGGGGTATGAACTGCTTGTTCTAGTTGATCACCTACAGGCTTCTCGGCTTTGTACCGGCTTTGATCTCAGTAGTACACAGCCTATCAAAGATTTGGCAACACCTGGCCCTTTGAAATTTCCCCCTGAAAAAAGATTGATTTTCTCTCTTGTTTTTCATTAAAGTAAGAAACATGCAGTTATTAATAAAGCTATATTCTCATACCTTCATATTTTTCATCTCGAGTCTTCTTTCATATGAGGAGAAGGAAGAGGTTTGGCGTAGTGATAAAGTGATGACTTTTTTATGACTTTCTTTTCCAGATTATTTTTAAACGCACGTACACTATATGTTTCAGTATTTGTGGACATTCCACATTTGTGGTTATTCCAGAGGTTTTTAATTAAAATCAAGGGGAAAAAATCAAGGGGAAAAAAATCATCATTAAGTGGTCTCTTATTTTTTTTCCAGCACTGCAAAAATCTCATTTTTATTTACGATCTTTAATTACATGATATATCTTGTACATAATTATCCACAAATGTATATATACTCCCAGCTTGGCTTGCAGAAAAAGAGAGCTAATTTATTTAATTGAAACACTATAACTACACTACAAATTGTGATGTCCAGACTTTTGAAAAGCAGTTCAATAGGTAAAGTTTGCTAAATGGAGTAGAGAAAACTGAAAGTACAGTTCAGTCGGTGTGTGTATGTGTATGTGTGTGTATATGGACGTGGTGCACAGGTGTGCAATGTTCTCCTTGCTCATTATGAGCAGAGCTGGGTGGCTGTTGGAGGTCGTGGCGTTTGAGAATGCTCTGCTGTTGGCAGAGGGAGCAGGAGCCTCTCGGGGTGCTGGGAGCTGGTATGCATGGGGACGATTACTGTGCCAGGTTCATGACTGAGCATATGCCTGAGAGGCTGTGAGAGGAGGGGCTGGTACAGTGTCCCTGACAGCTAAGGTCATGCAGAAATGAGGGGAAATGAACTTGGAGGAGTGTGTGTGTGTGTGAGTGTGTGTGTGTGTGTCTCTCTACGCTTGAACTGTGAACCAGATCAAGAACAATAGCTGATTCAGCCAATTAAACTGATTTAGTTCAAATATGTCTTTGGGCTATATCTGGATGAAGGCCTAAAGCCGTTTCAGGCTGAATGAAAGGAAAGTATCAGTCATTAGTGCATTTTTCCCTTCATTCAGCACTCCCATTTTAGCCTAGGCCTGGATGATGAAATGATTCTGATAATTATTGGAACCAGGTGTGTTTTGATAATAATAAATACAGTATAATATTAATAAGGAGTTCTCTATAATGAGCAGAGTAAGATGATGAAACTGCTGCTGGAGGATTCAGATCCATGGTTCAGCTGCTTCGTCATCAGCAGCCAAAACCTGAGAGAGCTAGGACTGCACCTAAGGATCATTGTTGTTAATTAGACTAATCATTATTTTTTCAAATAGTTCATTGATCTAACCAATTATTAATTAAATTGGGCAAATTGGTGTGTTTGTGTGGTGAAATTTGTATTTTATCACCTTCTCTTAAAAACAAAGTATGAACTTCAGGGCATTATTCTGCAACAGAAATGTAGGGATGCACCAAATATTCAGCAAACAACAGATTTCCCTATACCATCATATTGTGATTTGTTGTATTTTTGCACAAATAAAATAAAAATCACAGAAATAAAATTGCATGACATACAGTGCAGGTAGAGGACTCCACCCTAGTAATATATATATATATATATATATATATATATATATATATATATATATATATATATATATATATATATTACTTCAACAAAAGAATATCAAATTACATCAAAATAACAAACAAAAACAACAATCTCTGAAAAAAGATGGCTGGGATGTTATAAATGTTCGATCTTGAATATTTTTTTCTCTTTGACAAAAATGTATCATTTATGCAGTGGTGAAAAAAGTAACAAAATGAATGACAATTTAGGTTAAAGTTGGGGTAATGTGTTGGTAAGGTGATCACAGGATTAAACAAGACAACCATATATAACCAGGCACTACGGGATGCTTGTCTCCATCCTAATTTATGCCTCTATCCCTGAGCAAACACTTTATACTATATAGTATACTTATATACTATATATACTTTATAACAAACGTTTCTAAAGATGTTGCACTATTTTGAACACACTGTTTATTATCTCAGTGTTCATTTATTGTATTTTACTGCATAGATTACATTGATTATTTAGATTATTTCAATAGACCACAGCTCTAGAAAGAGAACTTGGGAAATGGCCACTTGGGTGGGTAGCTGGCTCCGCTCTCTCCCCTCATTTCTTTCATTGTGATGCTGGCTGGTGCAGGCCTTTGTTGCCTGATGTATCAGAGCTGGCTGCCTAGCGTCACAATCTGGTATAGGGTCAGGCCACAGCAGAAAATATGAGTGGGCTCTCTCCCCAGACCCTCTGCTGAAACAAACACTGGACCCTGAGTAAATGTACTAAACCAGGATGATTTTATTAAAAAGAAGTAAGCTAATGTTACATTACATTACATTATATTTGGCTGACTTTTGTCCAAAGCGACTTACAATAGTGAAGTACAAAAGTAATAGAAGTTAAAGGTAAAACATTTTTTTAGATAGGGCCTAAAGGAGGTCAAAGGGAAATAATAGGATAGAGGAGTGAAGAAGGGGAAGAAGGAAATGAGGTTAGAAGTAGTTAGTTTGTTAGTTAGGGGTGTTAGGAGAGTAAGTGCTCTTTGAAGAGCTCTGTCTTCAGGAGTTTATTAAAGATAGTGAGAGATTCTCCTGATCTGGTAGTGGAAGGTAGTTTGTTCCACCATTGGGGAACTCTGTATGAGAACAGTCTGGATTGCTTTGTGTGAATGTTTGGCAAAGCGAGGCGACGTTCACTGGAGGAGCGCAGCGGCCGGGAGGTAGCTTAAGCCTTCAGGAGTGAGTGCAGGTAGGAAGGAGCTGTTCTGTCATCACCTTGTAGGCGATTGTAAGAGCTTTGAATTTGATACGAGCAGCAACTGGTAGCCAATGGAGCTCAATGAGCAGTGGGGTGACATGTGCCTGTTTTGGTTGGTTGAAGACCAGACGTGCTGCTGCATTCTGGATCATCTGGAGTGGTTTTACTGCACAGGCTGAGAGGCCAGGGATGAGTAAAGGCCAAAATAACAAACAAAACCACTACGGACACACAGTTAATCGAACATGAAATGATAATAAAAAATTAAGAAAAGTAAGATGTTTTTCCAGGTCAGGAAAGGGGAGGAGCCCCCCAAACAGTCTCTCTGGTCTGGCATTTCCAGGCCTTTTATAGAGCTCCCCTGGTGGCCAGTTGTGGGACTGCACACAGAAGCAGCATGCATACACACATATATTAAATTCAGTTTAATTCATATTATGGCCGGGGGGTCATAACACTAGTGATGCTGAATTGCTGGCAGTTTGAGAAGAACACCACTTGCTTGACTTTACATGTATCAGAGGAGGCATACTGTACACTTGTCCTGACCCTGCTATTTTTGGAAGCATTCAATAAAGACATTTGAATAGTAAATTCTGTTCCTCATGCCCCCAGAGCATCTTCTCTGCAGTGCAGTACCTGAGTCTGCCCCCTGTGGCCCAACAGCACACTGAGGCCACCTTAAATCTGCCTCATTCTCCATCCCAGCTCCCCCTAATCTAATGGGCCAAGTGTAACTTTAAACAGACTACAGTGAGAGAGGACAGAAGGAGGGACCCGCATGAATCAAACTGACTCCAGCGGACACCAGGGGCATTAAATAATTTGTGTGGTGCCATGAGCTTTGTGTGCGACAGCAGCAGCGGAGATGTCTGATTGCAGCACAGTTCCCCTGGAGTGCAGTGGAGATGAGCTGAAGTGCAGGGAGAGATTTATGAATGCACTCCTTTTCACGCCATGTACAGGGAAGCCTGTGGGGGGGTTAATACTAATTACTGCTGCTCCCCCTGGAGGTGATTGTAAAGGGCACTCTCCTGCATCGAGTGTGCAAAATGTGGGTTTTGAGCTAAAGTTTGACTGCCATTGTGAAGGTCAGCGCTCCTCTGCAGACCCAGCGCTGGGTAATGTGTTTTCCGGCTGTGCGGGGCGTCTCATGCCTCTGCAGAGGGGCCGGCTGCACAGCCAAAATGAAGTTTGTGTGCTTGAGTACCTCCCACCATCTACCTTCGTCCTGGGACTTCTCAAGTAGTCTGCTCCCTCGCACTACTATTATAGCATTGCTCCCCAGAGCATGAAATATGAGCCTGAATCCGACAGGAACCCTCTAATCAGGTTGAGCGCAGTCAGGTTTGAACTTAATTTCTCAAATATCTGCTGGACTTGGGTCCAGTGCAAATTTCACGTCTGAGGTATTTTCTTGGCCTAGGTTTATGCCACCTTTACCGTTTTTTCTTTTTTCATACCCTTATTCTTCTTCTGTTTTTACTTTAAACTGTTTTCATCTATATCCTAGAGATATGCTTTTTGTTGGGATTGAAGAATGGTTGGGTCCAGAGGATGGCCCTCCCTGTTTATCATCTCTCACAATTGAGAAAAAATAGCAGTTGAAACGGCCCTTAAATGAAAAACTCTTTTCCAAAAAACTGCTTTGAAACAGGCCAAATTAAAAACCTCAAAATTGCTGCACAACAACATTATGTTTACCAGAGATTAACCAATCATTGTTTCTGAGGCTTAGCTCGATCTGTCAATCGACAAGTTGGCAGGGTTAAATGCAGCTTTACCGTTTTCTGGCAAACATGTTATTGCACCATTACAACATTCATGCAGGTGTGAAATGAATAAATAGATTCTAAGACACATTTAAGGTCCTCCTCTAAGCATGTTCAGCTTCTCATTCAATAATGTTCTGTTAGCAGCCATGTAAAAAAAATGTGGTAGTGCTTTACACTTAAACTAAGCATGAGCTGCCTTCACTCTGTCTGCATAGGTATCAAGTTTTATAGAGGGAGGCCTATCCAATGAATGGGGAAAGGGAATGCCTGAATTGGGGAGAAAATTGAGGGAGTGGAAAAAAAGCAAAAAAAATCTGTGGGTTGAGTTGGGCTTGAATTTCAGGCCCCAATATAGCTCTTCTGAGCCCCTTAGAGCTGTGTGTAGCAAGTAGTTGCCAAGTCTAACTAATGCTGCTGTTCTTTTCTGCATCTCTGCAGGATTGTGCCCCAACTAAGTAAGTGGAATAGTCACAGCTCTCTCTCTCTGTCTACTGTTAGTTCTCCTCTTTCTCTGCGGCTCTCATGTGACTTGTCTCCATCGCCCTTCACTCTTTGGTGTTCTTTTCCCTCAGTTTCTTCCTCTTTTTCTTTTCCTTTCTCCACACCTCCCCCACCCCCCCTCTCTGCCCTGCAGAGTTGGCTGAGTCTCGTCTCTAGGAAGCGCTCCAGACAGAGTGATTTGCTCTAAAAGGATCTCCCTCTCACGCTTGCCTTTCAGCTCGGCGTAGAGAAACCATCAGGGCACCAAATAATGTCTTCATGTAACATACCTAACAGCCATGCTTCTCTCTGCCAGCATCGCGCTTCTAAAAAAAAAGAAAAAAAAGAAAATAGAAATCCAGCAACAGCGACAACACAAAAAGAGTATTTGACTGTGTGAATGCTGGGATTGGCAACAGGAGAGGGGATTGTTGAGGCTGTAAGAGGAGTGATTGTGCTAAGACTGTTGTGTTGGGGTGCGAGAATAAACATTTTCAGGCCAATTTGATTCAATTCGGTTCCGAGTCATTTTTATGTATGAGCAGTGTTTTGATTCGGCAGAAATCTTCTCCTTTATTCTGACCTTCATTAAAACAGGGCCATTCTGCCCACAGCTCCAGCCTCTAAAACGCAGCCAAACGGTGGCCTCTTGATGATACAGTGCTAGAGAATACCCCTCTCCAAGCAGTAAACAGAGTCATACGCATTCTAGCTGCAGAAGCCGCAATAATGTGCATAATTTAGAATTTCATTGTGATGGATTTGTTTATAGCCAATTCTCTGCTCGCTTCTGCAAAATGTTGCAGCATTTTTACAGCAGCAACTCCTCAATTTAAAGCTTGCTAAGATGCTAAGCGTGTCCCTCTTCAAAATATGAACATGCTCTCAAGAAAAAAACAAATCACCCTTACAACAGCCAGCATTCGTTTTCTTTTTCTTCAGAGAGAAAGAGGAAGCAGCTTTTGTCTTGAGTTTAAAATTTCTCACCTCTGATCTCCACCGTGGTCTTTAGATTCACCTCCTCAGGCTGTTTTTAGGCCATCTTTGATCTTTCATTATTAGCAGCAGCAGTGCAGTGTGCTTATTATGCATATGCACTTTTCAGATCTAATGCTGAAGCAGGTCCACTTATAGAATGTTTAAGTTTATTCTAATCAATTCACTCGCTCGGAAGTTCTTTTTTGTTAAATGTAAATGAGGCTAGGTGCTTGCTCTAGTTATACTGTTGCATTTTAAAATCTTTCTTACCTTGTAACTACGCACTTAAAGTTAGAATATGAGGTCTTTCTGAGGTTGTAGATGATTTCCAGTTCTCTAGTTTTTATCACCTTTCCTTCGGCTGAATGGAATTTGCTTCTGCTGAGCTTTAAGGTGCTGTGACTTAGGAGGGAGGAGTATGACAGTAGTTTATTGTATCGCCATTAATTTTGTTTAGGTGAAACAAAATATTAATTTCTGAGCTTGTTTGGATATCATTGCTGCTAAAGGAACACTAACAAACTGCATTTTAATATATATATATATATATATATATATATATATATATATATATATATATATATATATATATATATATATTTCTACTAAGGGTAAGGTAGTATTTAAATAGCAATAGTTTTAGAATTATTTAAGAAACTACAACCACTAATGCAGTCTATCAGAATGATTTTTCTTTCTAAAAGTGAAGTATCACTTCCATTTAAGACACAATGAACATTTGTTTTCTGGTCTTTGTTTTCATACACAAGGCGCACTGGATTATAGGGCGCATTATGCAACACTAGTAAGGAAAAGGAGTGTCACCATATTTTTCTTCTAGGAGGTAAGGAAGTAACTAAATTATGTAAAGCTAAGCTAAGTAAACAAAACTGTAATTCTTTAAAAAAAAACGATTTCTTTCTAAGTCAAACGAGCGCGGGATGTTAATCTACACAGATTTCTCTTCTGAAAACTGTTTATTTAGGTGAGTAAAGGGCTTACATTTATTTACAGTAAGCTTAGATTTCCAGATTTCTATTAAGGCAGGGTGAAGCAGCATTAGCATTAGCGGCTTGTGCTAGCCACAGTTAGAGCTAGTAAATTCCGCCCCACAGGGCTGCACTGAGGAACCCTGGTTCAGCCCACGTAGCTTGTTTTAACACGGTAAATGCGCAGGCTAGAGTCCAATATACTCTCCTCTGAATGGCAAAAGAGCTAGCGCTTAATGCGGTTAGCGTCTAATGTCAATGCTGCTCAGCAGTGCTAGCCAGGGTTTGCAGCAGAATACAGTCTACAGTGATATACTTGCCTCTGAACGGCGAAAGAGCTAGCGTTTAGCGTGGTTAGTGTCTAATAGAAATGCTGCTCCAGCAGTGCTAGCTGGGGTTAGCAGCAAGTTACAGGCTGATAACACTCACCTTTGAACAGTGAAAGAGCTAGCGCTTAGCTAGCTTTTATTTTATTGAGATTTTCTCAGCATTACTTACAGTGCCACAGTATGCTGTGATATACTATATTGTAACCCCTGTTTCATGATAACAGATTACGGAATATCCAAAGCCCTGCAAACATTTGTCATTTTTGAACATCCAGTCATAAACACACAAGTTAATATCAATTTTAACATTTATCAAACTTTATCAAACATGGTGTTTTATGTCACAAAAACTATTCTCCAACTGATTAAATCTTAAAAACAACATCTACTCTGCAAGTGAGACCCAACTGTTCAGATGAAGATGGCAGACATCTGCTGAACAACACTCAGTCAGGCAGCAGAGGTAATTTTTCTTTCCTTTTGTTCCTGACACTGTGTTCCCTTCAGTTGATGGGGGGTGAAGAGGATCATATCTGTCTGCTCAGGAATTGATATGAACACTAGTGACAATCCACAGGGACTGCTCGAGTTAATCAATCAGTCTTGTTGTTCAGGATGTGTGGAGAAGGATGCTAACTGCCAACTGTGGCACGCCTGCAATTAGAAGCCCTCAGTGGTGAGTGATGGGGGGACAGGAAGGGCCATCCTTATGACCCCCTGTACTGTGAATGTTTGGCGCAAATACACAGATCAAGCATAACAATATGGCCATCTCCTTGTTTTTTTAGACCCATTATCCATTGTTTTCAGCTCCACTGATAATATAGGACACATTTCTGTATTTCGCACTATAAGGTGCACCGGATTATAAGGTGCACTTCTGTCAGTTAACGTCTATTTTCCGTTCTATTTTCATACACAAGGTGCACTAGATTTTTAAGGCGCATTGTATGCGACACTAGTAACAAGTAGGAACAGGGGTGTTGCCAAGTTTTCCTTTTAATTCAGCAGGTCTCAACACCTGTAAAGCTAAGCTAAGTTAAGTAAACAAAACTGTAATTCTTAAATAAAACATTTCCGTCAAGTCAAACAAGTGCTGGATGTCAATCTACACAGATTTCTCTTCCATTTATCTATAGTAAGCTTAGATTTACAGATTTCCATTAAAGCTGGAGCATTAGCATTAGCATTAGCGGCTAATGACACCCAACAGAGCTACACTGAGAAACCAGTGTTCTGGTGAGCCAGGGCAATATTAGCAAGTGATTTGTTCCGCTTGTTTTAACATGGTAAACGTGCAGGCAACAAACCAATTTACTTGCCTTTGAACTGCAAAAGAGGTAGCGCTGTGGTTAGAGGCTAAAGGTAATGCTGCTCCAACAGTGCTAGCCGGGGTTAGTAGTAGGCTACAGGCCAAAAATACTCAACTCGGGACGGTCAACAAGCAAGCGCATAGAGCAGTTAACAGCTAATGCTAATACTCATGGAGAACTAAACTGAATCTCCTGTATAACGCTGTTCTTTAGTAGAGTGGCTTTGCTGCTCCTTACAAGCTTACTTGTAAAATTCATAGACAAGATGCACCGAATTAAAAGGCACACTGACGATTTTTGGGAAAATGTAGTGCGGAAAATTTGGTATGTATTTTTTTTTTACGGTATGTATAAGGGCTCCTACATGATCAGCGTAGCTGAGGAATTAATAATGAGTTTAGAAACAAGGCGATTGTTTTAATGTTATGTTTGTTTGGTGTATATGCACCATTAACCCTCTACTAACTTTCACAATGTTTGTCAGCCGTTCTGGTTCTGGATACATTTTGATTAGCAGATTTAATTGATTAGTTTAAGATAAACAAGACAAAGTACAGAGAGAAATGCAGGCAGGACAATGCAGATGGTTAAAGACTTTGCTACAAATGAAGGTCACCAGTAAAATGCTCATCATAAGCACGTTTTTTAGGTCATAATTTTGATTTGTAGGACACATCAGCACCATCACTGCAGGCCTCTGACCACAAGAGGGTAATGACTGACTTCTTATTATCCAGAAAAGAGTCAATATTAGAAGTGCTACCAATCATGTTGAAGGAGCAGAATAGTCGAGCTACAGCAGATCTAATTGCTTGAGACCTTCATGATGTACTTTTTTAGAATGTTTTATAGACTGGCCTGTGTTGGCCTGGTTGGGTAGGATTTATCGATGGGAAATGGTGAGGCAGTACAGGAAATACTGTTCAAATCTATGTTGTTCTCAGTGGAGGACACCATTTATTGCACTCTACCGTCTGTAAGATTTTATGTCTGTGAGAGGGAAGAAAGTGCTGATTTTGCTTCAAAGTAGAAAAGCCACAGTAAAGTCTGTAAGCTCTGTAGGCAAGACTTTGTGGAGATTCTGCGGTGAAAGCGATGCAGGTGGAAGGATGATACAGGACTTGGTGTACCTTCTGATTAGTGAAGATCATTAGTAATGCCATTACTGGGATAGCTAGAAGGACTTTTCTTTTTCAGAAAGCACATTTCAAGTATCCACCACACCGTAATTAGGACAGAACACAGGAAGCCTAGACTGGCCTAAAACTGTAGAGAGAGTGTATTTAGCTCTTTATTGACTTGGACTACGTTCAGGCTGAAGTGACTCAAATAAGACTTTGTGCCTTAATCTGACATTGATCTGATTTTTTTTGTGTTTATATGTGTTTCAGAAGAGATGTATGAATTCCAATACTGGTATTGGCTATCTGCCCGAAACCATGCTCATTTACTCGTAATACTCGTACTCATACTCGTAATCGCAAACGAGGCCCCTATAACAAAATCTGATACTGTGTGCCTAATGAACAGACAACTCTTGTTTCTGACAACTTAGTTGTCTTTTATATATATTCAGGCCCATATCCTCAGTAGGGGGCCATTGTACAAGTGAGGAAATGAGAGAGAGAGAAAGAGAGAGAGAGAGAGAAAGAGAGAGAGAGAGAGAGAAAAAGAGAGAGAGCGAGAGAGAGAGAGAGAGAGAGAGCAAGAGCACACAATAAAGCAAGTGAGTTCAGCTCCGCAAATCATCTTTAGCGCAACAAAACTCATGAAGCACTTGGTCCGGTCATCCTTAATCCACCTTGACGTCAAAGATCTCGTACATATAACACAAACTATCCACATACAGCAAATTAACTTTTGCATTGCACTACTTTACGCTAACAACTGCACAATTACATAATGCTCCTGATTACTAGATTTTCAGAAGGTATTGGTTCCTGCAAGTACCAAAATACACACACTTGTATTCCTAGTTTTAAGGATGGATTCATTCACATCCCAGACAAATACAGCTCACTAAAGGTGCTTTCACACCTGCCTCTTTTGGTCCGGACTTTCTGACTTTTCAGTTTTGTTCGAACTAAAGTAGCAGGTGTGAAAAGGGGCCGCGAACCACGGTCCGGACCAAAGGACCAGATTTTGGTCCAACCAAGAGAGGTGGTCTCGGTCCGGATCTTCTGAACCATGGTCCGGTTCGCCTGCAGTGTGAAAGTGCTTTTCTAGATGGTTTGAACTTTTGGAGCCGTGGAAACACATGGGGCGAGGAGGAGACGAAATGTTTAATTGAAATTTGGTGCGATGAACATGTGAAAAGTGCCTAAAGTTGCTGCTACTGGTATAAAAACCACAATAGCAGCACTACTTTGGAGACAAAATGAATCTGTTCATTTATTCAACCCTTATCTTAAAAAGGCTTCCCGCCAAGAACCACCCGCTGAATTGTCAACACGCCAACGTCAGACGCATGTCCTTATGAAACCAATCAGCGTCAAGTTAAGGAAAACGCATCGATACGTAAGTGATGATAAAAGGATGTAGGAGTATCACACAAAGGTATTTGGTGCGCTCCCTAACTGCAGTGTGAAAACAAAAATAAGCAGACCAAATATATACAATGTAGCAAACACATGAACCTTGGTTCGGACCACGGTCTGGACTTTTAGCTGTGAAAGCACCCTTAAGACCCCATTTACTTCTGGTTGCTTTATAATGAAGTATGAGGATTAGATCTGGATATGGCCAAACACCTTAAAAATTCAGGTGTAAACACACCCAAGACACATTTAAAACAGATGCAGGTTTGATCACTCAAACCACTTTAGGAGGTGGTCTAGTACACATTTAAGCCACATGTCATAGCAGTGTAAACACATCTGTCTGGCCAAGATGCATTTGACAACCATAACTCCAGTTTAAACAAAACATTGCTGGTTTGACTAAAAAGTATAAATTCAGTTACTTGTCACGTGAAGGGATGTTAACAAGGTCATATATTTATGAATGTCAACTGTCAAGGTCCAAGGAAAAAAAACAGAATTGTTTGATCAGACTTGTGCTGTGAATGTAGCCTTAGAGATCCTGTCCTTGATAAGTCCAGTAGATGAGTGGTCAGACTGTGGTCCTTAGAAAGATCTAATGAAATATTATTTGGCCCACACAGCTTGCGTCATGGAAAAACTTGTAGGCAAGAACACAATGTAATTATAGGTCCTTTTTATTGGCCAGACTCCCTTACGAGTACTAGGGGGAGGTTATATGCTGTGAACAGCAGAGGAAAATCTGGACTTTGTGTTTAGGATACCATCCTCCAGTAACACTACAAATACAGCAAGCTCCAGAGACTTGAAAACTGGCTTTTATGTGCTCAAACACAAACCAAAAAGTAGTGTTTAGATTAGACATGTGTAACAAATGCATGTTAAGGACTGATCAGATATATTTATTTTCTTGTTTGTTTCTTTGCATTCATTTGTTTTGTGGGTTTATATAGCTAGACTTGTGATGTTCAAGGATCATATTAGGAAAATTAGAAACCCACACATTAGGAAACAGATGCCATAAATAGTGTTTCCTCTTGAGAAAAACAACAAATAGATGTTAAGGTTTGATAAGGTATATATTTTGTTCTTTGCTTGGTTTATTTTCTAACAAAAATGTCAAGTAGTTTGAGACTCAAAGGCTTCATTCTTCTTGAATATGGGCTGGAGGGAAAAAAGAAGAGCCTATAGCCATAACACACAGAAACATCCATGCTTGTCAGTTCATCCAATACAATACAGTGTAGGATGTGGTGCACGACGAGTCCTGCTGGCTGCAGAATTAAAGAGCGTATGTGTCAGACAGGGTTCTGAGTACAGCGGGAGTTCTTCCAACTTAAGGGTCAGAAATAACCTGGGGCAAAGGTCAACAATGTCCCCATTTTTAACACGATTCCCCTTTGAACACACAGTTTCAGTGCAGGGGCAAAAATGACCTCAAAAGTATGTGGAATAAATCAGTATGAAATTCACAGGAGAAGAAAGAACACTTTAGTTTTCAATGAAAGTCTATGTTAGAAGGGTTTTTGAAGCATTTCTGTCGGCTTATATAATCACAAAAGTGACACAATGTGGAGAACAACAGCTGGGTTCAAATTGTAAAAAAAAAAAAATCAAACAAAAAAAAACGTCAGTTTATATATAGCGACAACACACACACATATATAGACAATAGATTTGTGTGTGTATTTTTGTGTTTAGTTAACATGTAGCTAACTGGGGATACTGTCTTTGTTTATTAGGTGCAGTTTTCACTTGTTAGCTAGCTAGTTAACTGGATCTACTAGCTAAATGTAGCTGTAGTATTAATGTGTGTGGTGAATTAAATTTGCTATCTAGCTAAATGTAGCTGTAGTATTAGTTTGTTTGGTGAATTAAATTTGCTATCTAGCTAAATGTAGCTGTAGTATTAGTTTGTTTGGTGAATTGAATCTGCTAACTAGCTAAATGTGGCCTTAGTTTTAGTTTGTTAATATGGCAACTATCTGGCCTGGTTTGTTAGCTAATTGTTACTGATGTCATAGTAGTTTAGTAAATTTATTTATCTAAATAGCTAACTATAGCAGTAGTGTTAGTTTGTTAAGAATATTAACTAAGATTAACTATCTAGCTAGCTAACTGTGGCGGCTAAAGTAGGTTGTTTTTTTGTTGCAGTTAGTTAGCTAGCTAACAGTAGCTGCTGTATTAGCTAATTTGTCTTATTAATGAAAGTGGTAGCTAACTGGAGTTGCTGTATTATTTTGTCTATTGGGTGCCATTTTAGTTAGCTAGCTAACTAACTGGAGCTGCTGTATTAGCTAGTATGTCTTTTGAATGAAAGTAGTAGCTAACTGAAGCTTATGTATTAATTTGTTTATTGGGTGCAGTTTCTAATTAGCTAGTCAGCTAACTGGAGCTGCTGTATTAGTTTGTTTTGTGAATGTAGCTAATTTACAGCACAGTACAAACTGTTCAGCCCAGTGCAGGACTTCTGTCCAGACTGGGGCTTTAAAGCTGCAACTTGATGCTACTTGACAATTCAACACAGTAATTCTGTGTTACCTTATTATCCTGAAGTACATCAAATATCAGTTTAAAATAAATCTGTGCTGATAATGGTTTTTAATGTCTGACAGCGTGATTTTAGTGAGTTTTTTAATCTCAGTGAGAATAAAAAATTACCCATTTAAATTGAGGTCTAAGATGCATGGCTGTGTTCACCAGTGTTCAATCAGCAGCTTTGATGTTGTTGTTCCAAATGCTGCAGTTATTGAAATGAGAGCTGCTCATCAGGGCCACGTCTATCAGAGAGGATATGCCCTGAAAATAACATCAAGGTTCAAGGCCCTGCCATGCCTCATCATTATTGTGTTATTTAGCCATGTGCACCTGACCTCCTGTTACAGATCCGATTGTGACATCCACAATGTGTGTGTGTCTGAGATTGTGTGTGTGTGTGTTGAGGCTGCGCCACACTACTGCTTTGTATTCATGAGCCTCACTCCCTGTTGTATCTCTGCCTCACTAGATGATGAAGCATGCGTGGGACAGCTACAGGCAGTACGGCTGGGGACACAACGAGCTCAAGCCCATCGCCAAGAAAGGACATTCCACGAATATCTTTGGTGAGTGAGGTGTACACCCCTTTTTCCCATTGCACCCGAAAATCTGCTGCGCCCACAGGTTCGTCCTCTCATTTGCATGTAAATAACTGCGCTTGCTGTGTGGCTCTCTTCAAAGCAGAATTCCATACATACTCAAACACGTCCACTTTCCCAGGCGTTTGCAGTGTGTAATTTCTGTGTTTACAGATGATGCAGACAGACACATAAATGACACGAAGAGGCGGCGGGTCCAGTGCGTTCAGGCCGTCCAGTTTTATTTAATCATTTCATTTTCATTTTTTTTTCTGCTGCTGAACATTCCAGCTGTTTTGTGTGATAAAGGGGATCAGAATAAAGCATCTGTGTGTGAGTGTGTGAGTGTGTGAGCGTGTTTGTGTGTGTGTGTGTGTGTGTGTGTCTAGAAATTCATTGTGAGTTCATTCTGGCAAATTGACCATAAACTGCATTTTTCAAAGCTGATGAGAGCTGGTTGTGCCACAGTTTTCATTAGCTCTCTCTCTTGCTTTCTCTGTTATATTGTTTTAAATAGGGATGCACAGAAACAAATTTGTATAAAATGTATGCAAATACTGAGTACCGATACAGATACTTATTCTGACTGTATAGGTTCCTTTTGGTAAAGGTGGTGTCTTGTACCCTAAATAACGTATAATGTGCTTAAAGAACAAAAAAATTAAATGTTTGGCTACTGCAAATTTGAAGTTTCAAAATTAATTTTGACACAGTACAGTACCACCCAAGTAGAGAAGCGTAATAATTTCACACCGCAGACCGTTGAGACTGTGTATTGGCATGGACTTGGCAATAGGATAGGTATCACAATACAGGGATTGTGGTTCAATGTACAGCTCTGGAAAAAATAAGAGACCACTTGAAAATTATGGGTTTCTTTGATTTAACCAAATTGAAAACACCTGGAATATAATCAAGAGGAAAATGGACGATCACAAGCCATCAAACCAAACTGAACTGAAGTTATCCAAAATCAATATGTAAGACTCGTGGAGGAGAACATGCCAGTATGCATGAAAATTGTGATTAGAAACCAGGGTTATTTCACCAAATATTGATTTCTGAACTCTTAAAACTTTATGAATATAAATTTGTTTTCTCTGTATTATTTGAGGTCTGAAAGCTAATTTATTTCAGCCCTTTCTCATTTTCTGCAAATCAATGCTGTAAATGACAGTATTTTTATTTGGAATTTGTGGGAAATGTTGTCCGTAGTTTATAGAATAAAACAACAATGTTCATTTTACTCAAACATAAACCTATAAATAGCAAAATCAGAGAAACTGATTCAGAAACTGAAGGGGTCTCTTAATTTTTTCCAGAGCTGTATATCGCTATATATTGCAATTCTGTAAGCTAGGCAATTTATTTCTTTTGTTAAAGTAACATTTTTGAAAACTCTTATATAATAAACACACTATCATTCATAAAAACTGAATAAAATAAAAGTTTTTATGTAGTCAGAACAGTAGGATCACTTGACTGAGTATAACTTCTATCTAGTGGTCATGATTTAAACATCAGTAAATCAACTGCTTGTCTGCAGCCAGTTAAAAAATGTAAACAAATAATTAAAATACAGTGGTTTTAAAAATGTGAACAGTAATGGAAAACACAATATCGCCGTATGATACGATGAATTTTCTCAAATGCCTAGCTTTAATTAAGCGCCATCTATCGGTGCTTCATGGTATCTGTGCTTTCTATTGCCATTACCAGCACTGTGTGCCAGTATCAGTGCTATTACCTGTACAGTATTTGTATTTTAGACCATTGCTGCCGGTGTTTTTTTCAGTTGCTTTGTTGTGAACATAATGCAAGAAAAGGAGAAGGAGAAAGAGGGGATTGAGAATGAAAGAGTGAAAGCATTGCTGAGTGCCAGACATCTGACAATTCACTTTCATTATTAATGAGCCTGCCTTTCTGTTCCTACCTCTCACTCAGATCTCTCTTCCTCTGTATCTGTGTGGGAGAGGACTGTTCTCTATGGGCTGTATTGATCATTTATCTGTGTGTGTGTGTGCAGACAAGGTAGAGCACTTGTGAATAATCATTTGACATTGATGGAGGCAGGTTGAAATCGTATTTTTACCTCTTTAAGCTAAGGGTTGTGAGATCTTCCTCCAGTAAACCAGCAGTCATATTTTTATTACTGCAGCACATTATTATGAAGCTATAATTCAAAATTATATTCTAAACTCGGTTGTGCAATTCTTGGAGCAAGACTGCAGACGTGATTTTTTTCTGAACCAAAAAGAGGTGTAGCAGCATTGTGTGTGAGCCAGTTGCCTTGCAGAGGCATTATTAATGACTGCTGGTGGTGGTGACAGCCTGATAATGTCATTCTGTTTTCTAACTACAGTTGCTCATGTTTTTTTTCCAGTTTTTGTATTTAGTGTTGTTTTTTTGTTTGTTTGTGTTTAGCAATTATAAAAAGGGGTGATACAAGATAATTCCTCCAATGGACTGAGGCTGCAGAACAAAATGGCAATATTGCTTTTGGGAAACTTTAATATAGCACTAATGGAGTGATGCAATATTTTACATAATGCATGATAAGGAACAGAATATAGATAATCTTCAGACTGTCTTGGAATAGGTTTATGTGGGAAATTCAAGAAATACAAAAATCTGTCAAGTAGAGATGGAAAGATTTATGCACTGCATATAGATATCTGATGATGATGTGATGATATTTCTCAAATTTTCTCAAAATCCTGTCAGTTTATCAGATCATATACAACAGTTAAGGGTCTCCTTTTTTTTGTTCTTTGTGAAATACTATAGGTTTCTCTGAGTTGTATATGCATGCTGCACATGAAACTGTTTCTCAACTTCTATTGTCTGCAGTAACTATAAAAATAAAATAATCAGAAAACAAGTCTTCGTAAACCTGTGAATTCATGGCCTCACCCACTGTGGCTTGCGATCGCTTACAGGCAACACTGAAGTCACGCAGCCAGGCACGTCTCGTCAGACAGGAGCTTGCAGTGCTAGTAACAACATAGCAGTTCTTCTGTTATTTGTGCAAATAACACATCAGTGTTATATGCTTTGCCCAGTAATTCAGAGCTAAGGAACAAATGGTTAGATTTTGTCTGTGGAACACCATCAGCAAAATACAATTAAGATAGGTAGGTGTATGTTTAAAACAGTTCTGTTTACACTAGATAAAAGTAAATGGTGGATTTTTACTTTCTGGACCTTGACTGCCTACCTCTGTGTGTAAGTATCTATAGGTTTACATAAGATATCCGGTGGGTTTTGTGGGTTTTACAGAAACTTAAAGACTAGGTCAGTGGCTGAACTGCACTTAGCAGGGCATTACACGTGTTGTAAAGTAACATATGACATTGCAAAGACTGTTGTTAGTGTAAAATTTTGAATTTGAAGTGTTTCTTACTGTTGTCTGTCTTGCTGGTATTGCAGTGCTGTTAGCTAGTGCTGGGCGATAAAACGATATCGATAGTTATCGAGGAAACTATATATCGCGATAAGTCGGGGCGAGAAATTCGATAAACTAAATTTTCTATTTCCCGTTTAAGTAGCGTTGTGAAAAGGCGCAGCACGAGACCAGGCAGCACGCTGAACTGCTGCTCAGCCCAGTACAACCCCTCCCCTCCCCTCTCCACCATCCCCCTCCGCCCCACCCCCCGAGCCCCTCCACTCTGAACTCCTCACATAGCGGCTCCTTCTCTCCCATTTACTGGATAAACTTCATTTATACTATTCAGCGGCGCTACACTGGAAAACTCACCTTTTAAATATGAGGCATGCGTCTCCAAGATATTTAGAGAGGTGAGCTTGTTCAGATTTCTGAAGGCAGGTAAACGCTGCTCTGTTTGCTGCTAGTTAGATTAGCTTGTCTCCAGTTTAAAGTTAGCGATGTTTAGGTGTAAAAGGGATCTGTGCAATCTGTCATCATTAGCTAAGATGCTTTCACTGCTTTTTACATTCTAATAAACTAATGGGTAACGCACGTTAGCCGTGTTAATCCACGTTTCGTGTAAATTAAGGTTAACTTCAGCACGAGTGAGGGGTTAGTATATAAACACACAGAAAGGAAGCACTTTCCATCTTTTTTCCTAACTCTCACTGTTTCTGTTAGAAAACCCTGAGGGCAGCATTCTCCTCTGTCTTTGTGTTTTATAGTTTTTAACAGATAGAGAGTCTGTTATGCTGGATATTTTACTAAATACAGAAGATTATATAATCTGTCTAGCTGTATTTGAACTGAGCTAAACATTGCTGTTACTGAACTGGAGTTTTAAATACACTTAAGTAATGTAAGTCTAGTCTACTGAAAGCCAGTAATGTTAGTATAAATCTGTACTGCAGTAGAAGTGGATCATTTCAGAAACTTGACTTTATTCCTCCCACCTCCATTATAGGCCACTTTTTTTAAAATATTTAAATGTTAGCTTAATTTAAATGTAAAAAAAACTAAAGGCTCTTATTTAAAAAAAAACATAAGCAGTAAATTATCTAAAATTACAACAAATAGAAAATAGAAAAACAGTAAAACATATGTAATACATACTTTTTATATGACCAAAATTAAACTAGACTGAAATCTGACTAAAACTAATAATATCCGATAGACTAAAATGTAACTAAAACTATTATACATTTTAGTGAAAAGACTAAGACTGTATCAAAATCACCTGTCAAAATGAACACTGTGATATACTCTTGTATTTTGCTTTATGTAGTTGCCTGCATTCAGGGAGGGGAATGATCTTTTGATTAAATATAATTTTATAAAAATAAATAAAGTGTTATTGCAATTTAAATTAAACAGACATATAATGTAAAGGGTCTTACATATTTTTTAGTTTATATATTTGTCCCCTTTTTAAAATTAATTTAAAAGCTGTACCCACCTGGCAAGATGTTAACATCCTAGTGTCTGTCCACAAGGCTCTGAGCCTGCTAGTGATTTTGTCCATAACTCCCTTATTCTGTCACTTCTGAGTAAAAATAGAAACCTTTAAGTGTAACAGAAAGTGATTTGATTTATATCGTGATACATATCGATATCGGCTGATATGAAAAACTATATCGTAATAAGATTTTTTTCCATATCGCCCAGCCCTACTGTTAGCCAATCAGAAGTAATATTTTTGCATGTATGAATATTCATGAACAAGAACCAAAATCCTATCGTTTTTCCCCGCGCCCGCACTCCTCCGTGGGAATACAGCCCAACACAGAATCACCGGAGTTCTTTTTTTTTTTTTTCCACAAAAAAACGCTCACATTGTATTAATTCATACTAGAGACTACAACTAGACATTTTAACATGAATGAAAAAATGATGGAATGAGATCTTTAAGGATTAAAACATCTCTGTGCCAGACTCATTGCATGGACTTTCATGGGATTCCAAAAAGTAAAGAAGATTTAAATAAGAAAATAAGTACACAGTATATTATAAAACCCCTGCTTGATTATTTATGAAAAAGTCAACCTAGAAAGGCTAATGTGACCTCTAGTCCCACCCTCAATCAGTATCAATAATCAGCTATTCGAGCTGAAGGACGATCTTTAGTCAAAATTTGCCCCTAAACTTAGTCTTTCATCGGAACTTAAAAATAATTAAAATAGTTTTGAAAAAATAAACAAATTAAAACAAATAAAAAATAGAAGGTGAGCAAACAGAGCAAACATTCATAACTGTGTTTTAGTGGTTTCAGTATAGCTAAGTTTTTTCTCTTTTGTTTGAAATCTTTGTTTGATGAGAGTCCTTTGTGTAATACGAGGTTGTCAGTGTTTGTGTTAGGACACTGTCTTTGCATTGCTGGTGTCGGACAGTGTAACACGCAGCGTGCTTGGAGGTTTGACCTTTTGACTGCAGGGCTGATGTGGTGATGGAAGCGTATCAGTTTACCTGTGGCTGGCTCAGGGGTCATTTGATCACACTTGGCTGACTTGTTGGTTTTTGCAGGAAAATGTTTGTTTGACACGTGCAGGGCTGTGCAGGCTGAAGCACTTGAGCTGTTTGTGCTGTGGTCTTGGAGTACACAGAGTGATTGTAAACACTTTGTTTACTAGAAAAAGTGCTTTTGTGCAAACCGTGGGTCAGATTACATAGATTACCGCAGTACATTCATCACTATGTGTCAAAACACTGTATCAGTGTTTCCCACTGAAAAGATATAGATAGCAACTTATCCCCCTAAAGTGTATTGACAGCCTCTCTTGGATATTTGTCGGATATCAAAATTACATAGTGAAAATAAGTAATATTTAAATTAAGATTTCCATAACCGTCACATTTGCTAAATCCCCAAAATTGTTGCCTTCTGGTTAGTATTTGGGTGCTTTCACACCTACCATTGTAGTTCCAGGAACCACGGTCCAAACCAGTTGACCAAAATTTGCTCAACTCTGCCTTTCAAAGTGTTGTGCCGAATTTTGCCTCCCTGCCAGAATCAGACTGTAACATGTTACATGGAACAGATTACTATTGGACTTTGTTTTTTTACGTCTGTGTAAAAAAAAAAAAAAAAGAATCTACAGTTTTGTGCCCATACTGCTGTGTGAGATCATAAAAATGTGAGTCGGATATGGGCACAACACTGTGCCTTTTCCTTCTTATGTTGTTTAATGTGTGACGAAATTTGCATTGCCTTCCTGTAATTTGTTTGAAAATCTGAACCATCTAGAAAAGTGCTTTTAAACTTCAGTGCAAACTGGAATGGTTTAGATATTTTAGACTTTCTGACTACTTACATTTTATTTGAGACAGGCAAACAGGTCACCCATTAAATAATAGAAGAACTTCAAGAACCGGAGTTGTGCCAAAATCTGACTCTCATTCACGAGTACACACAGATGACATGATTCATGTATCCACTGTAACTGTAGATTAACACTTGTTTATGAACAGCAATAAAAAGGAATCTGAGAGGAATCTGTCATGCGCATTCTGCTGTGTAACACATGCATTTGAATTTACTTGTATTGCGGCAGGGAGGCATACCAGATTTTTGCACTGTAAAGCGCACCATATTATAAGGCGCACTATGAATAAACGTCAATTTTCTGGTTTATTTTCATACATAAGGCTCACTGGACACATTTAAGATACACTAAAAGGAACTTCTAATTCAGCAGGTCTCGCTGCTGTGTGGTGGTGGTGAGTGGCTAACTAAGTTAAGCAAAGCTAAGCTAAGTAAACAAAACTGTAATAAAAAGACTCTTTTAAAGTCAAATGAGCACTGGATGTTAATCTACACAGATTTCTCTCCTGAAAACTCTTTATTTGGCTGAGTAAAACGCTTCCATTTATTTACAGTAAGCTTAGATTCACGAGTTTTTCCAGCACGAGGCGGGAGCATTAGCATTAGCGGCTAACCGCTCCAACAGTGCTAGCAGGGGTTAGGAGCAGGCTATTGGCTGATAATGCTCCACTCTGAACAGGAGAAATAGCGGTTAGCAGCTAATGCTAATGCTACTCCAGTCCTGGTGCTGGAGAACTAAACTGAAACCCCAGAATAACACTGCAATTTACAGCCTGACTGGTAAAAGTCATGCAAAAGACACAGTGGACAATTTTTGGGCACCTTATAGTGCGAAAAATATAATTTGCAAAACATCTGGTGAGGCAATTTGTTGATCTAACGACATGCACCCATCTGATGCATGCCCTTCTACAAATCAAACATTAAGTATAGGAAGATGTAGCCCACAGGTACTTAACTTTGCAGTTAAAATGAGCACACTAAAGATGACATGATACGGCAATGTGAATCCCAAAAAAAACTGACTGAATTTACTCTGCATTTCAGGTGTGCAAACACACTTAGAATGCCTATAGAGCCACACTTTAACTTTGCTGAGTCACCAGTTGAAGCTGTGTGGACCGTTTGTACTTTTTTTGGCCCCAGATTCTGATAAGTTACAATATCTGATCTCATTAATTTTTTATAGTTAGTTTTTTCCTTTCCTTCAGTTAATAATAGCTTCTTGATTTGCAGTTGAAAAGTGGTTTAAATTTCTAAGTTTTAGCAAATTTATTGTGGGTTTTGTCTGCAGCTGAAGTCCTACAGCTGTATTCAGTTTTCTGATAAAAGCCTGTATTTAGCAGCCGTAATCAAGAGTCTTCTAACACAGGCGAGCATCAGTGGTTAATTGGTTTCGTGCCTTTTGTGTAGCTGGGTCAATCGAACCAGCTCAAAGCTTAACCTCAGTTTCAGGCCTGCACAAAGATGGTCCTTAAATGTTGAACTGAGCCACAGAGGAGTAGCTGTGCTAACTCTGCTCTGACCAGTGTTGCTGACTGCTTCTGGTTCCTGTCTTATGTTCTGGATCATCACCGTCTCTCTTTGAAGTGTGGTTGTCATCTCTACGGTGGTCAGGTCAGATGCGTCAGAGTGGTCACTGTGAAATGAAGCAGAGCTGTGGATTAGAGAGGCTTTGATCAGCACTCAGTTTAATCAATACCGGCTGAAGTCTACCCACCCAAGTACTCTACTCCATTTCCTTCTGCTAATACACTCTTAGAATGTTTAAAAAAATATAGATTTTCTAAGACTATATTTTAAAACTTTGTATAGCACCCTGTGAATGTAAAATGTTGGATGATATTAGAGTATATGAACTTTTTGTAATATGTGGTCACTAGTTTGTAAAAGTCCAGCATGCCAAAATTCCTGCACCTATAAAAACCCTGAATAAATAAGCAAAAAAAGATCATTCTAAAAGAATACATGAAGATGCACATCGACTATAAATTATTGTACAATGTATGACCATTACCTTAATATGTTTTCTCACATTAATATTGCCTCTTGTGTTTACATAGCGACCTCTGGACTAGAAACCTCTGGAATATAATCAAGAGGAAAATGAATGATCACAAGCCATCAAACCAAGATGAACTGCTTGAATTTTTGCACCAGGAGTGGCATAAAGTTATCCAAAAGCAGTGTGTAAGACTGGTGGAGGAGATCATGCCAAGATGAATGAAAACTGTGATTAAAAAACAGGGTTATTCCAACAAATATTGATTATTTCTGAACTCTTAAAACTTTATGAATATGAACTTGTTTTCTTTGCATTATTTGAGGTCTGAAAGCTCTTCATCTTTTTTGTTATTTCAGCCATTTCTCTTTTTCTGTTAATAAATGCTCTAAATGACAGTATTTATATTTGGAATTTGGACGAAATGTTGTCTGTAGTTTATAGAATAATACTTTCTTCATTTTACTCAAACATGTTCCTAGAAAAGCTGATTTAAAAGCTGAAGTGGTCGCTTAAATTTTTCCAGAGCTGTATATGAGTCAGTATGTTCACTTTATTTACAATCAATAATTTTTTTTTATATTAGTTTTATTTTTTAGGTTGTTAAAATAGATTTCTAGTTTAATTTTAGTGTCTTAATAAGTAAAAGTAGCTTTTAAATGTATTATTATGATTTTAAAGTGACTGTAATTTTTGTTATCGCAGTTGTTTCTGGGGCAATATATTGTTCATAAAAAAGTGGTTACCATTATAGGCCTAGTGTATTTTTGCTAATTTTTTACTATTACTGGATGTGATTCACTTGTATATTCCATAGAATTCATATAATCTACAAAATGTACTGTAGTCTGTGCATCTGTGTAGTTTATTGCACACAGTTGTACTGTATTCTCCTGTTCGGCTGCTGACCATGTTCCATTTAAAGTTTGTTAGTTAGGCTGCTGCTTTCTGTTCAGCAAACTAGGTCATCTTTTCCTTTTATTGGCTCCCAGGGCAGAACAGCACAGCGCATGATGGGCAGAGTTATAAAGCGGCTGCATGATGACTCTCCCTGGAGAGCAAGGCCTGATTGGCGTAAGGATCTGGTCTTGAGTGAACGCTGAATGAATGGCTGCTTTGGGAAGAGCCTCACATCACTGTCAGACTGCTGAGGCCTGTATGACCATGAAACACTGCTTAGAGGGAGGAATGAGAGAGGGAAAGAGATAAAGGAACAGACTTGAATAAGGTGAAAAATGGACAAAGAGAGCGGCAAGATCGAGATTAGAGGAGGGAATAGGTTAGGGAGTTTAGAAGAGGAGGTTGACGGAAAAAGAAAAAGAAAGTGCTTTGGCGAGGCCTGTTCCCGCCCATAGGGTTCATTGGCTTCATTCATTTTCAGTATTCTTCAACTCGTTTGTATAATTCCCGCCATCCCCCTAGGAATCTAGATGAAATCTCCAATTATACATGCATTTCTGTGCTTCTTGTGAAATTGCGTTCCCTAGGTGGTTAATATTTTCTTAATGATCCGTGTGATTCTCTTGTTCATTCTGTTTGACTGCAGAGAACATGGGGAAATAGGCAGTGGCTCACAGCACGGCACTGTGTGAGTGAGTGTGTATGAGTGTGTGAGTGTGTGTGTGCGTTAGTGTGCGCAGTAAGTGAGCGCAGCAGTGTTGTTAATGGTGTAATGATGGTTTAGATGCGATGAGAGTTCCAGAAGGGCTGTAAGGGGGGAGTGCAGAGATTTGCCTGCTTTATCCAAGTCGTGCTGTTGAATACACTTTTATATAAATGTAAATATATGTATGCTGCATATAATGAATGTAATGTCACGAAAGCTGCGGCTAAAGATCTGTGCCTTATGCCACATTTACATGCAGCACAGCACCACAATAAACTCTCTGTTCTTTTTCATGGGAAACCGCCGCTTGCAACAGACGTGATTGGTTCTGTCAGTTGGATTAGGGCGATGCGGTGCCTCGAGAAGTTGAACGGAGATGAACTTTGTGCAAATCAATCTGACCAGAGCAATGTGCTTACCTGTCAGAGAGCAGGTGTACGGTTTGTGTATGAATTTATAGAACATTTATTCCCCTTAAAAATGTTCCTATGAGACCTAGAAACACAGCAAGTGCTGTTTTTTTGTCATTTTTATTAACATAAATACAGTATATTGTTAATAACACAGATGTTTGATCTTGTTCTGACTGCAGGTAAAGTCTGATTTACTGTGTAAAAAACAAACAAACAAAAAAAAAACTTTAAATTGTTCTCCTTAATGTGATATTTAAATCAGCTGAACAAGTGATATTGAATTGTACCCTAGACAATAGCAAACTAGTTGCATCAAGTACTACTATTTGGATTCTAGTTAAAAGCTGGTCTAACTAAATTATTTATGTTGGCAAAATTAACTAATTGTAGTCTAACCCTAATTGAGGCCAAGCCAACTACTCTGCACATGCTCAGTTTGACTCTTTAGTCAAACGGGGTCTACTGAGCAATTATGCAGGGTTGTTCACCTGATGTTGGTCAAGCTCTTTGCATATTGACCTTGTCTTCCCACCTCTCACTCACCATCAGTTAATTCTTTTGGGATTTATATATATACAGTGCCCTCCATAATTATTGGCACCCCTGGTTAAGATGTGTTCTTTAGCTTCTCATAAATTGAGTTTTGTTCAAAATAATATAGGACCACGATGGGAAAAAAGTAAAGTCCAACCTTTAACTCAAGTAAATTTTAAGGGGGAAATAAAATCCCTGACTAAGAAATAATTATTCTTCATAAAATCACCTGTTCCACAATTATTGGCACCCCTAACAATTCTTAGGAAATAAATTTAATAAAAGTATTTCTGTCACTTCTACAGTAGTTTACGAAGTTGATCAGAGTATGTAGGAACATTTAATTAGTAATTCACAACTTCCTGTTTCCCTGGGGTATAAATATGACGTGACACAGAGGCCATTTATCTTCAACATGGGAAAGACAAAGGAACATACCATTCAAGTGAGGCAGATGTGTGTTGACCTTCACAAGTCAGGCAATGGCTACAAGAAAATCGCTACTCGCCTACACCTGTCCATATCTACTGTCAGAGGAATTATTAAGAAGTTTAAAACAACTGGAACAGTGGTAAACGAGCCTGGACGAGGACGCAAGTTTATTTTGCCACCACGCACAGTGAGGAGGATGATAAGAGAAATAAAAAGTTCTCCAAAGCTCACTGTTACAGAATTGCAACAAATGGTAGCTTCTTGGGGTCACAAAGTCTCCAAAACAACCATCAGGCGCTATCTACATGCCAACAAGCTGTTTGGGAGGCATGCACGGAAGAAACCATTTCTCACTCACAATCATAAACGCAAACGTTTGGAGTTTGCTAAGCGGTACTGGGACTTCAACTGGGACTGTGTGCTTTGGTCAAATGAAACAAAGATAGAGCTTTTTGGCAACAAATGCTCTAAGTGGGTCTGGCTTACGTAACACAAGAGCTGAGTATGCAGAAAAGCACCTCATGCCCACTGTGAAATACGGCGGGGGATCAGTGATGCTGTGGGCCTGTTTCTCTTCTAAAGGCCCTGGGAACCTTGTTAGGGTGCATGGCATCATGAATGCTCTAAAATACCAGGACATTTTAAAACAAAATCTGGTGGCTTCTGCCCGAAAGCTGAAGATGGGTCGTCACTGGGTCTTTCAGCAAGATAATGACCCTAAACATGTGGCCAAATCTACACAGAAATGGTTCACCGCACACAGAATCAAGCTCCTCCCATGGCCATCTCAGTCCCCAGACCTCAACCCCATTGAAAACCTGTGGGGTGAGCTGAAGAGGAGAGTGCAGAGGAGAGGACCCAGGTCGTTGGATGATTTAGAGAGAATGTGCAAAGAGGAATGGTCAAAGATCCCTCTTTCTGTATTCTCCCATCTTGTGAAACATTACAGGAGAAGATTAGGTGCTGTTTTGTTGGCAAAAGGGGGTTGTACAAAGTATTAACATCAGGGGTGCTAATAATTGTGGCACACATGATTTGATGTTAAATAATTATTTCTTAATGTGGGATTTTTTTCCTACTGAATAAATTCACTTGAGTTAAAGGTTGTATTTTACTCTTTTTTTCCATCGTGATCCTATATTATTTTGAACAAAACTCAATTTATGAGAAGCTAAAGAACACATCTTAACCACGGGTGCCAATAATTATGGAGGGCACTGTATGTTATATAATAGTGAACTGCCTGGCCTCAGTGTTGAAGGCTATAAGAGCAAGTTACTGTCTGGGTCCAGCTGGTCATTTTTACATTACTGTAAGCTTATATGACTGACAATAAGACATATATGTAATAGTCATAAACAATATATAGTATTGTGCTTATATGTAAGTTTGATTTATGTAAAACATGCCATGGACATACAAGTTAATTGTTTTAGTTAATCTTAAGGAATAGTCAGCAGAACGTACAAAATACATTTCATAGAACCTTAATGAGGCCAGGTAACACAAAGTGAATTTTCAAGTTAATTAGACCTAATATTTAAAGTTTCTATGCATATTCAAAATGAATTATCTAAAAAAAAAGATTTCTAGTTGGCACAACTGTCTGTGTTAAAAGTTTTCTTACCTTTTTATTTTTACAGTGTTTTGTTGTTCTCGTAAATGGTGTACCAAAATGACCAAAATTTGTATCTGAAACCAAACAAAACTAAACATTTGGCCAGTATCTGAATACCAGGTATTCTTTAACTGTTCCCCTTTTTTACTATTGAATAAATCACATAGCCTACATTAATTTTCTTTTTGCTTTTCAAATGAAAACAACCATTTAACATTTTTATTGAACACTGATTTTATTACATTTTTATTAGCAAAACAGTTTTCATACATTTACCTCAGATTTACCTATTTCAGTAGTGCAATTCTAATCAAAAATGTACTTCATTTGTGCAATTCCGTTCACACATTAGTGTCAGATGATTGTGCTGCTAGAATGTACAGCCCAATGGAAAGACCACTTGGAGGAAGCCTTTGAAAGGAATCCAGTAAGTGACTGTCAGAAAGCAGGATGAAAGGCAAGATGCCTCCCTGTAGAAGTTGGGTGCAAGGAAATTTGTGGCTCATTCTCTTGATTGAGGCTACAACACCTTATACATCAATGTAGCACCATCTGTAGAACAACTGAATAGCAGAGAGAGCCTAATTGGGGCCTGATCAACCTCAACTGGGTCGCCTGGAGGAAGGTGTATGATTATGTGTCCAGAGGCATAACTAGATGTATGTTTCAACAGCAGTGCAATTTTAGTCATACAATTACCTCAGAACTATTCTGATTATTAATTTACCAGTGCTACTCAAATCACATAGGAATTTAATTCAACCAGATATGTTTTGAGGTATAAAGGTGAGTTATTTAACCACCAAACACTGTACCAGCTGTTAAACTTGGTGGTTGTAGCATCATGGCTGTAGCATCTTTGCAGCCATTGGAAGTTGTTTTTTCCACAAAGTAGAAGGAAGGATTAAGACTGATGACTATCTCAGAATTCAACATAACCACTCAAACTATTATCTGGATGGGTTTGAATTGTATGCAACAGGGTGTTCCAAGATGACAGAGACCCCAAATGCACACCATATGTGGCTGTGGGATGGATAAAGCAGAATAACATGAAACACATACACAATGTGTAACTGCTAAGATGGAATTGAAAGTTAGCATTCAAGGTCAATTTCACCCAAATTTTCATAACTTTGGCAGCAAACTATAATTTAAAATAACGCTGTTTTGTGTTTGGTTCACTGAAATAAGATAAAAATGAACATTTAATGTAGATTTTGAAAAGGAATGAGAAGTTACGCACTTCCACAGCATCTGTGCCACACCACAAAACTTCACCAAAACTATAAAAGTCAACACTCGATCCAATGAAAAGTCATGGATTGGCCCAAATCCCAATCTACTGGATTGCATTGGGACCTTCTTACCTATTTTTAATAGTACTGTCCCGAAGATTATTGGAGAAATCGCATTTCCATAGCTTACAATTTCCAGAATGATGCTTTTATGTGGAGATTTCTGAAAGGGTGGTATAATTTGGGCCAGTGTAGCTGTGTCTGCTGTAGCAGACAGTAGTCTGAGGCTTCAGCAGCTGGCCATGTTGTGGTGTGTGAGCGGTTTGGACCAGCGGAGTGTCTCACGCCCACAGGGAGATGGATGGAGCTCTAGAATTTCTGAGTGTGTATGAGCAGTGTGTGTGTGTGTGTGTGTGTGTGTGTGTGGCTGCATGTGTTACTGCAGTAGTTAGCGCTGCTGTATGGAGCAGAATGCCACAGCAGTCAGAAGTGCTGTGCAGAAGCGCAATATTACGTTCTCACTTAGTGCACTTTTGGTCCCTGGCTAATACACAGCTTTCCGAAATGAGCCGACACATCCAATATGTCAGCCCATTTTATCTCTCCTGAGGAGGGAAGGAGTGTGTGTGTATTATATCACACATAGCCTGTGTAGCTGTTATACGTGTTACTCTGATCTCTCCCCTCACTGCCTCGCTTTTCAGACCTTCGCCGTCATATTGACTGTGTCAGGTTGAGAAGATGGAGCGATTTAGACTTTAAACTCCATAGGGTTTAAAGTGTGTGTGTATATAGAGGAGCCCAGCGCTGATCAGATGTGACTTTATTTAATTCTTGCTCTCTTTTTAAGTGCTCCGAGGCCATACTTCAGGCAGGCGTGTTGCCAGATTTGAACAGCCGGCTGAGAGCGACGGAAAAAGAAAGCTTTCCCAACAGAGCTTCACATTTTCTTTCTGCTCTCTCGCGTCTCCTGCCTCGTTTTCAGCATTCTGTTCAGATTAAACTCATAACTGTGGGCCAGTGCCAACCTCAGGCGGGAAATGGCATGGATTTGAGACTGCTCAGTCCGCTAAAAATGCAAATATAGCCTCCAAGCTGCAGAGACAGACCTGCTCATAGGTAAAAAAAAAAAAAAGACGCAGATGGATGACTGTAGAGGAGAATAAAAGGAAAGAGAATGATGGGAACAATAAAATATATTGGAGCTATGGGTTCATAATCCATGTGTTTTTATTAGAAATGGATTATTTTCACTTTTTTTTTATTATCTTGTGTTTTGGCCTTTAAGCAGTTAAGAGTAAATTATTCTATGTTCATACACAACTAGTACACACTGTGTTCCCAGTAATACACATGGAATGATGTGTTTTGTTCGCTTAATTTTACACCTATCCTTGCAGTGCTTTTGACACAAGGAGGGTGAGGGTGCCACTGATGCAGAATTACAAGACAGCTTATGCGCTCAGAAAGCGCAGCTCTCCAGCATTGATACAATAGCTAAAAGATGCCTGTGCCAGACAACATCTCAATAGAAGTGATGACGCCTTGTCCATCTTTAATCACCATAACCACTTTTAGCAGTTTGTTTTTCAATTGTTTATGGCTGTATTATATGCAAAGTGAATGTAGTCTGAAGTAGCTCTTGCTGTACCACTGATCACAAAGAAGCTGCTTGTGCCAACTTAACATTCCAACCGGCTATTTTAAAATGTAAAGCTATTTTAAACATAGCTAACTAGAAGCTAGAAACTAAACTAAAAGATCAAAGTGTTTCACCCCTTGGCCCTACCCTTTTCCCATACCCCTCTGTTTTGCATGTGCACGCCAAGGGGTAGAGGGGTTTTAATTCTTGTTAGGGTGGAGGGGTAGGGGGAAGGAATAGGGCTTGTTAGCCCTTCATACAGAGATTTTTCAGATGCACACTTCAAACAAAGTGGTGTGAGAATCACTGGTAAGAAACCCACAAATGTAAATATTTCCCTTGTTAAAAGTGACGGTTAGCACTATATTACCATAGTTTTATGTATAGTATGGCCGAGTTCTTCATAACAAGCATAAAAAAGTTTGCTAGTAGTTTATCTCAGTAGCTAGCTAACGGGCTAACTTTCCCGTTCCACCTTAAATGGTGCAACAAACAGTAGGGGCTGCTGCATTTAAGGTGGAACTGAAAATTAATTTATTTCATTTTTTAGCTTTAATTAAAATAAAAGCTAATCAAAGCTAATTTCAGCTCCCCTTCACAGAGAAATTAAAATTCATTTCGGCACCATCTTTCCTCTGTCCGAAAACATACAATAAAGCCCTAAAGTTAACTAGTTAACTAGCAGCAGCTAGATTACTGAACTTAATAGCGCTCCTGATGAACTATTGGGTTTTTGAAGGGTTGTCCCAATTCTTAGGCTGAAGGGTTCCAAGAGGTAGGGCCAAGGGGTGAAATGGGATTGGGCCCATAACTTCTATTACTTTGCAGAAAAACGGACCTGCATCCATGTATTCAAGCCCTACATTTGAAAGACCCACCCAGATGTCTATAAATCTGCTCCTACCTTTAATTTTGTGGAGGGGATGGCTTAAGAGCTAGCCTAAGAGCCTCGCAAACATTCAGTGCATCTGCTTCTCCAGAGCTTCTAAACTAAGCTGTTGGGTCAATGTGCTGTTGGTCATTGAATTTTCCTTTCAAAACCATTATTGAGAAGTCTGAGCAGTAGTGACCGGAGGTGCAGCCAGACTCTCCTAGTAATTTAGTGGACCCGCCCCCTTTTCCCAGACCAAGCACCTCAGTGTTGATTATGATTGTGTTAGCAGTCAGTATCACACATTCAGGTCCTGGCCAACTTCACAAATCATTTCTGCAGCTCTGACTTGAGGGTGTGGTGTGTGTACGTGTGTGTGCGGGCTTAATTAGCCTCTGGTCTTTGGCTCCTGTCGTGTGTGTGTGTGTGTGTGTGTGTGTGTGAGAGAGAGAGAGAGAGAGAGAAAGAGAGGAGTCCCGTCCCTCAGCCTCACTGCTCCAGTAATTCATCAAAGTGCTGTAGCTCAGTAAATATTCATCAGCCACTTAACAGTGACTGACAGCACAACTCTATACGCAGCAAACAGCACACGGATCACACACTCGCTCCCTGCAGTCAGCAGGGACAGAGCAGGGAATGAGGAATGTTTTGATAACAGTTGAGTTTGATAATAAACACTATACTGAAATAACCTTTTTTTAATCTCCTTGTAGGATTAATTATGCAGAACACTGAGAGTATCTGGGCTGGTTGGGCGGGACGAAATGCAGCCTTCATCTGCCAGAGAGAGCGAGTCTTGCTCGTACCTGAGAGAGTGGATGTGAGAATGGATATTAGCTGGAGGGTGAAAAACAGAAATGACTGCATATGTGCCGCACTCCCCATCCCAGTATTCATTCACAATACTCACACTCTGAACATAAGCAATTTACATCTCGCTTGCTAACTTTAATTCCCAGTGTTCTCCCAATCGCTTTCTCTCTCTCGCACACACACAATCCTTCACAGTAAATCAAACATCCAGGAGCCTTTTCCTCCCTCACACACACTCTTACTTTCTCTCTCTTTCAGGCTGTACACTCCAGCGAGTTTGCAGCAATTCTCTCTTGAATAGATAAGTAATGGCTCAGGCTGTATGAAATGGCCTCAGAGTGGATGAAGGGAAATGCTGCTCAAATTTTATTGCAGTCCATCAATGTAAACGGCCCTAAAGAGAGGTCTGCATACGAGACTGCTCAAGACAACGGTCATTATGTACAGTACACTGGACTGGAGAAACAGCAAGCACATTGGCTGTAATCATTTTGGACCAATGATTGTATATTACAGCATGGAACCTATCATTCCATTCTATTTCAATCTGTAGAAATGGAGACAAAAAAACATCATGTTGGCAAATTTGCAACCAAGAGTTGAGTTTGCAGTAGAGACCAGAGACTAACTTTAATATAATTGGAATTTCTGGGAACTCTAATCATGGCATCTGTTTAAAAAGATGACAAAAAGAGCCAGTTAACTTAAGAAAGGAAGAATTTGTCTGTTTTTGGGGATACTCCCCCTTGATGAGGAGATCTGAACAGGCGCAGTAGCCATACCAAGCTGGTTGTGAGGGCGTTAACATCCCTCGGTCCACAGTGTTGTGTGTTTACTAAAAATACACCATAGATGACATTACCTCTTACAGTGGACAGCACACTCAGTGTTCTTAAATGTGACTGGTGGTGTTAAACAAACAAATATGAGTTGAATATGCAGGACTCTACACATCCTACAGATCAGTGCAACATACTTTTAGTTTCCATAAGACATGACAGTAAAAGTCCTATGACTCTCAAAGAATTTTGGCATGTTTGGCATAAGGGAATGGGTGGAGCTTCACATCATATTGCAACCATCCAGCAAAGGTGCTAGACCTAAGGTGGCTTTAGTTGTGAGAGACATTGCAGGGTTTTTTTGTTCATCGACTGTTGTAAGTGATTTTTCCTCAGCACTCCTTAAAGTTTCTCTGTGCAAATATGTAGAACGTGACCTTACAGTCTTATCATCTAATATCCTGAGCGTCCATGGCATTGAAGCTTGAAATTACTGTTGGATTTTCATTTCAAAGCCATCAGAAAAGTTAACTGGCTCGGAGAAAAGTGAACTTGTCTGTCCACGGAACGTCTGCAGCCCTTATGATGTCAGAGATGTAATCACCCAAAACGCATGCATTTTAAAGTGCTTCATTTTGTGTTCACATTCACTGACATTTTTCACGTTCTTAGACTGGAGAAGTGTGTTAACCTCTTGGTTGTGTGTCAGTTCGGTGGATTTACGGCCGTGGCTTGGCGAGATTGTTTCTGAACGATGCTGTTGAGAGATTCCACTTTCTTTTATTATTATTTTTTTTTGTTTGTTTTTTAGTAGGTTGACATGTTTACACGTGATTAATCTGGAGTCTTATCGCATTAATCATTTTAGCCATTTTGGACCAAAAACCTCCTGTATTGCACTCTTTTTTTCAGAGCTTGGTGATGTACTCATTTTCCTTTTTTTTCCTTTTCTCAGTCCTATTTAGCAATGTAAACATGACACCACTAGTGCTCATAAGATTCTTCTTTATTTATATTATAATATGGATTAAATTATGATAGTTATCTCCCTCTCTTACCCGCTTTTTCATATAAAAAAAATCAATTCAACACAACAAATTGTGGGATCAATTACTGTATTTTTTTGCACTATACGGTGCACCAGATTATATGGCTCACTATCAATAAACGTCCATTTTCTGGTCTATTTTCATAGATAAGGCACCCCGGAGAGTGGTTTTACTGCTCATTAGAACCGGACTGGTAAAATTAATACATAAGGTGCACCAGATTATAAGGCGCACTGGTGATTTTTGGGATTTTAAAGGATTTTAAGTGTGCCTTATAGTGTGAAAAATACAGTGTTGTTGTTTTTTTATTGATCAGAAGCCCTTACTCATTTTTTTGTTGCAGTTCAGCAGATCAAATTAATCTACGCACTAATTTGAATTCTTCTTATCACTTCCACCTTAACACTAGGAGGGTAAGTACAAGTGAACGCCTCCCCCAGTACATGCAAAGCCAACCTCCTCCTCTTTTAGAACTGCTGCCAATGCAGCATCACCAAGCAGCCACTGAGGAAATTGCCAGATCCCCAGCTATCAAACATCACCCAACAGACGCCTACACCAGCCAGCATCATAATATGAATAATGCAGGGAGAAAAAGCGTCATCTACCCACCCTGCGAGATCTTGGCCATTTGCGTTTTTTTCTTGTTACTTAGCTCAGAATGGGAGTGTTGTGCTCTATTCTCTACAGCTAATTTAACGAATTGCTCAAAAAGACATGCTAATCTGAAACAACGCAGTGTAATTCAAGGAACGCAAATAGGACATCATAAGCAATTCCTGCAGAAAAATAATATACACACAATAGCTAACCACCAGGCAATTAGCACCCCCGGTTGTAGTTCAAAGCCCACATGATATAGTCTCAACTGGGGCTGACGTTTTAATTGCCTGGCTTTTGGCCCCCTTTAACTATGTAGCGTACGTAGCAAAGATGTGGGAGCTTTTGTGCTCGTATAGGAAGCCCTGTGATCATTTTCAGTCAGTTTTACACACTCACACACTTATTATATGGGGTAGTTTGTGTGGTGAGCCGTGTGAGTGGCTGTTCTTTTCAGGGTCCAGAAAGGCTGGATGTGGCTGCTGGTCAGTTTGGCCACAGCTATGGGTGGCCACTCTTGCGCAATTAACAGCGGAGGTGGCCCTCATTAATCTCAGCCTAAAAGATGGCAGAGTGAGTGAGCCCACTGACTAATGGCTCTGGCTTGCCAGAGCAGCACTGTAGCACTCTTGTTTTTCATTGCGATTAATAACCAAGCAGAGTTGCCATACTCTCTGTGTACGTCTCATTCTGAGTGCAGGCTGGCCCAGTTGGTCTGGCATTTGTGACATATCTGACTGGGTAGGGCAATATATTGTAAATATTTTGTTATATTTAAAACAACTGCATGCAAGATATACAAAATTAATGAATGAATATAGCACCTTTGTAGAAACCTAAGGACGCTTGACAATTTACATGTTTTATGTACAACCATTCATACTCCGTCCTCACCCACACTCTGATGAGATGCGGCAGCCAATAACGCACAGCATACTCACAACCAGAAACAACCGTCCACCTGAAGGACAGCATCGGGCACAGGACAGAGTGCCAATCCATATCTGGACACAGTCATACATACGTTTTTATACACACACAGTCCTATACAATACTCATACCTATAAATACAGTGGCAAGAAAAAGTATGTGAACCCTTTGGGGTTACTTGGATTTCTGCATAAATTGGTCATTAAATGTGTTCTCACAGTCACAACAATAGACGAACACATTCTGCTTAAACTAATACCACACAAAAAATATGCTATCCTATGTTTGCATGGTTTTATTTAACACAACATGGTAATATTCTCGGTGCAGGGGGGGGGGGGGGGGGAGAGTATGTGAATATTTGGATTTAATAACTGGTTGACCCTCCTTTGGCAGCAATAACCTCAACCAAACGTTTCCTGTAGTTGCAGATCAGACCTGCACAACAGTCAGGAGGAATTTCGGATCATTCCTCTTCACAGAACTGCTTCAGTTCAGCAATATTCTTGGGATATCTGGTGTGAATTGCTCTCTTGAGGTCATGCCACAGAATCTCAATTGGGTTGAGATCAGGACTCTCTAGAAGGCCATTCACGCCTAGGGAGAGTAGCAACAGTGCTGAACTTTCTCCATTTGTAGAACGTCTGTCTTACTGTGGACACAGGAATATCAAGGCTTTTAGAGATACTTTTGTAATTCTTTCCAGCTTCGTGCAAGTCAATAATTCTTACACATAGGCCTTCTGAGAGCTCTTTTGTACGAGGCATCGGGCAAATTTGACCTGATCTCCATGTCTAGGACTATGGGAGGAAACCCACGCAGACACAGGGAGAACATGGAAACTCCACCTAGATAGGGACTTGAACCCAAGCCCCCAATCCCGGGAGGCTAACGTGCTAACCACTAAGCCACCATGTCGTCAATTTAATTCTAAAAAAGAATGTGTACAGGTCATTTGTGTGGGAATGGTTTTGTTTGTAGAGGGATGAAACATAACAGAGTACAGTCTTGGGCAAATTATGTTGTTGAAACATTGTTATCAAAGGATTAGCATGATAACTTTTTTTTTTACAATCTCCAACAACATTCCGTACAACATAATTTCTGAGTCTTAAGGAAAAACTCCCAAAAAAAACTTGTTTACTCTTAAAAAAAAAAAAATATATATATATATATATATATTAATATATTTGTTATATTAAGATAAACTTTTAGTTTATTGCTCAGCCCTAAATCCCTATATTTGTAGAATGTGTAGAAAAAAAAACATGTCTCATGGAGTAAAGTGATTAAATGCTCTTAACACGACTAACTGGATACCCTTCTTAAAAGACCAGATTACCCCATTTTTAGCCTACTTCAGTCTATGTAAGTAGCTATTAGCACAGCAACACCAAGCTAACTAATGCCACTGTCCGCACAAAACTGTAAATGCTGCAGAGCACATTTAACCACAACCACAAATAAAGCAAAAAATACAGCAGCAAGCTTTCGGTTGTGTTTCACAGTGCAATTCTGCATGCAAATCCTAGAATTGAATGATTCTCTCAGCAGGTGCTCAGATGGAGTTTGACATTTTTTTTTATTGTGGGTGATTCCTAAAAATTTAAAGTGCATTTATCTTGTGAGAACAGAAGCTCTGCACGATAATGCATCACCATCACGTTTACCTAGAAAGGTTAACGTGGTATCTAGCCCCACCCCTGATCCTTATCGTCGATATGTTAATCAAGCTGAAAAATGATCAGAAATGTTTCGCCCCTAAAAACACTGATCAGTCCATTTCTAACGCACTCAAACACAACCAACTCTTCAGCTAAGCTCTTATTTTCGTTTTTGCCCAACCTGACAGTGAGTTTATGAGCCAGCGGAGAAAATGAAGTCTGAATAATGAAATCATCACACTGGTTGCCATGTGTGCCTTCGCATTAGAGCAGCCTGAAAGCTGTCACTTAATGAAACTGGCAGTGCCGCCGCTCAGGAGGGGCCGGGAGATCGGGGAGAGCGAGCGTCTGATTTGGTGCTTGTTGCTGTTGTTTTTATATCGCAAATAACCTTGTTGAATCTAATTTGTTCTGTACAAGCCGTGTTTGGCATTTGCAAAGGCCAACATTATGAATACCAATCAAGATTCATTTAGCATGATGCCCTTGATTTGTGGGACGTGGAGTGTTTGACGTGGATGAGGAGTGCTCTCAGACTCAGACAGGCCGCAGGCTGGCGCAGTAAAACAAGGTGAGGTCATGCAGTGTGCGGAGTTGGACGGTGGGAGACCTGTGAGCAGGCCAGGGCTGCAGAAATGGATACGCTTGATTGAAACAGAGCAAACGATGGATGGAACAGATGTTGGGAGATGAAATTGTGGAAATTAGACTCCAGATTCAAAGAGAGTTTTTGGGTGAGAAGACACTGGCGCAGATGGAGACAAAAGATTGAGGAGGGGATGAGGATGGAAAAAGGGAAATAAATGAATTGCGGATAATGACGAGTTGACAGTTATGACAGAAAGAAATAGTGGCTGGATGGATGGGTTGCGGGTTTTTCTTTTTTTATATATATATATTTTATATCTTATATTTTTTCCCCTGCCAGGCTCAGGTACAGTATGGACACACATTAGCGGTGCTGAGAGGCAGGAGGCTGCTGAATATTTTTAGAGTGATTTAGAGCTTCTGTCAGTAATGATAATAACACTGCAGGCCAGCCTGTGTAACGTGACTGAGAGGGCTCTAGCAGCACACTGCAGCTTTCAACAGCTTTCAACTGACACTGCTGTACACTGTTTAAGCAGCAGGAGCTTCATCTGCTGTAGTGTCAGGGCTAAAACTGTTGTCCTGTGGAATGATAAGGCCCTGTGATTTCTGTGATGAAGATAACACTGGTGGAATCACAGCATTGAGGGATAAAAATACATTTTATGTACAGTGTAAAATTGTTATAATGGGCAGTATATTGTAAATATCAGAATATTCAAAATGGTAATTTTTAAATATTGTATCTGAAACAGTTGTAGCAGTAGCGTGTTATTTTTTTTTTAACGCAAGTTAATTAGGCCACTAAGTTTGACCCCGACTTCCACTGTAATCTGCCCCGCCCCTGCCCAACACACAATTTTTTTGTGGATGAATGACTGAAGAGCGAACAACACGGACAACACAATGACAAAGGACACATCCCTCCAAAACCATTTTTGGTTCAGACTTCCAGCTCCTACCCAGATATAGTGCTTTGGGGCAGGTAAAACATGAAGCACATAAAGCAGTTAGGACACTATGACTCGCTCTGGTGTTATTCTACTTGCTTTTTAAATGTATTACTTAATTCTTGAGGTACTGCAGCACCAAAGCACATTTATGGAATTACTAACAGACATAAAATAAATGAAATAAAGGAGCTAGGTCTGAGCTACACACATACCCATGCCTCTTAGCTTCTTAGTGTAAGAGGTTCTTTAAGGGACAGTGTTCACATTACTGAAAACTGGCCGTTAAATATTTCCAGTCCATTAAAATGGTCAACATTGTACACGTGTGCAATACCCAACACTTCCTGAAATTTTTATATTCAACAAATTAAGTTCTTATTCAGAAATCCTTTATCCAATTTGACATGCAGTTTTATACCAGCACCCCTTCAAACATACAAGTAAATACTAGTATTTTAATTGACACCAATAATGTAAGTACAGTTGCATTTTACATTTCTTACATTCATTCTTTTATTACATGTATATATACACTATAAAAGCTTGTATCCTAAGCAGAACAAGTGTGATTAATATCAGTTAATATCAGAATATTGTTGTCATTAATCTGATTACATTTTTATCAGCAACATTTAATAATATATATATTTTTTTCTTTTTTCTTTTTTGGCAATGTATTGTATCCAAAATAAGATATGAGGAAAGAATGGCTTTTACAAAAACATTATTTAAAAAAAATATATATATATAAATACACATCTGTAGTGGTTCTTTTACAGTAGAAATTCCCTCCATTATGACGCAAAGCTGCTATGAAAACATACAGACTGAGCAGCTGTCTCACATGAATGAAGCGTATGGATACAGTTATGGTTTGCAAACAGTAAACCACCAGAATTCCTAAAGGCAACAAATTTACAAACAGATTGTCAAAATAAAATGTATTAATACAAACAAGCAAACAGACTGTATCCAAATTATCATCAATACAAAGAAATACAGCAGCTCTTAATTAGTTACTAATACTGAAAAAAAAACAAGAACCCAATACTTTCAAATATTTGTCGTTTTTTTTGACAGAAAATAAGAGCTATCCTCATCAGACAACACATCAATGTTGTTCTACCACTTTTTTAATAGCAAAAAATATTTTTTATATATTTTTTTATCGTTGCTTTTTTTACCATTGTCTGTGTTATTGTAGATAATGGTGAAAAGAAAACAAAACAAACCGCATATAATAGAATAAAAGGGGTATGTTGTTGAGCAGGCCAGAAGCAGAGAGTGCATTTGAATTTCTGTTTGCAGTAATGTGTGAAGTGCTGATCCTTTTATATCTCAGTGAATACAGTCTCAGTGTATAGGCAGGAGGACTGTCCTCCAACTCTGCACTCTGTGCTCTGAGCTGACATGTTTTATGTATTTATATACACTACTTTCACTTTTACATCCAACACCAGGCATGACTGCGTCTCTCTCCCTGTTTGCTGGGCTGGGAAATGGACTGAGCTGTGGAGACACTGAGCAGTATGATTTTTTTGTGTGTATGTGTGTAAAAGAGAGACACACTGAGCAGTATGATTTTTTGTGTGTATGTGTAAAAGAGAGAGTGTGTTATGTAGCTGTCAGTGTGGTTGTAATGAAGTCCTGTGTCTTGCTATTGTTCCTTTTTGCCTTGCTGAAAGTAAGTGGTAATTAGGGAGAGAAACAGCCATTGACTCTCAGCAGCCACAGTTAGTAATTGGACAAGCACACTGAGCTCTACCTGCATTTTGGGCCTGTTACTGCCTTCTGCTTTCTGCTTTAGTGAAGTCTGACCACTGATGGTACACACTGTGTACTAGAGCTGCATGATGAGGACAGAATAACAGGGCTCTTATTATCTTGCTGTGTTAAGAGATTAAAAAACACACTGGTACAGTGGAGTTATTTGGTTAGTTTTTGCATTGATTAGTGTAATAAAATGTACATGAATAACACAAACAGGTGTGGTGTTAAAATCCTTTATTAAGCACATTGATTTAACATCCCCAGTGCATGTTAGGAAAGAGTAAATAAACCTTTTGGATAGCGGTGGGCAATATGGCCCTAAAATAATATCAGGATATTTAATGATATTTGTAAGATAACGATAATTCTTGGTAAAATTGACAAAACACTATATAAAAAAATAATAATTTCAGGAATACTCTACTGCAACAAAATTAAAAAAATGATACTAATAATGCACTCCAAACATCTTCAAATATCCAGGAATAAAGTAAAATGAATGATACTGAACAGATATAATCTGTTCCTAGTAGATATATAATGGGAAATGTACAGAACAGTGTGAATTGTTCTTTTGCAAAAAAAAAAAAATCAAAAAAACGATATTTCAGGTACAATATAGTTCACGATATAAAAAAATGTTGGCGATAGTATTGTGTACGATACGATATGGCACACCCCTACTTTTGGATTTGTTTGGATTTCTAATAGCGCTTTTCCTCCGACATGGAACCGGCACAGTTCTGGTTCAAGAACCTGACAAACCTGACCAACAACCAGGAATGTTCGTTTGCAGTGGGAACCGAAGAATACTGGGTTATTCAGCAAGAACAATGACCGCTCTATTTACCACCACTGTGCAATGCCTCTTTATTTATGACCTGATGGAACGCTGGCTGGCTTGCTGAAAAGCACCGTAGTTCTTATAAACTGGAATGGAACTCATTTTTGGTGAAAAGGCGCTATCTATTGATTATTTATAAAAATGTGGTCTGATCATTATACGCGTCACAATTAATCTAGTAGTGTTCATGTCTTTTATTGAGTAAACATCTACAGTGCAACCTAGAGAAAGTAAGTGAGACACTGAGATTAATAACATGTACATCCCTTAGAAAGAAGCTATCACTACTAATGTTTCAGTTCATCAATATTTCTGGAACCCCATGCATCAACAGCTTATTTAAGGTCATGGCACACCATAACAATTAAGGTCAAGATCAAAGGTTAAGGTCACTAGGACTTGCTAGAGTGTGGCATGTCCATCCCAGAACACAACTCCTCTTTTTTTAATCATTTATTGATTTACTTGTGTTGTTTGGGAATTGTTGTGTTCAGCTTTAGGTCACAGACAGTCCTTACATTGTCTTGTTTAGTGTTTGAATGCACTGCTGATTTTATTGTTTTCTCACTGATCGCAAATTCTCTAGTCCCTAAAGCAGCAAAACAGCTTAAAAAACATAGATGCACCCTCACCCATGCTTCACAGTTGAGATGAGGTTTCGGTGATTGAGCGCAGGCCATCACTGCAAAAAGAAAAAATACACATATTAATAGAACCTATTAGCACACCTTTTTATATATTTAGGTTAGTTTTCATTTCAAATTAGGCAATAGATACAAGGCATATATAAGTTAAATTTACATTATAGACAAACACAATCTAACTAATTGCTGAAAAACAAGTAGTGTTCATTACCTTTGTTGAGCACATAGAGTAAACATTTAAAAAGCAGGCGAGTTAAAAGTATGTGAACCCTTACATTTTATAATCAGAGGCAATATACTAGAAAATAAATGTATAATCAGAATATTTACACACCAGCATAAAAAAGCACAATAATAACAGCAACTTCTGTAATTCTGAGGAAGAAAAAGATGAATGGGAAGTGGTCATGTAAAACCAATGTAAGGACCGGTTTTGTTACATAAACCCACATCAATTGAATTTAAATTTAAACATCTAAATAAATAAATGAATAAATACATAAAATCCAGTACATATTAAACTAAAAAATGACTAGACTAGTAAGAAAATAAGACTAGAAAGCCACCTACTCATCTACTGGTCGAACTGGTAGTGCCTGCGTGACTCTCCTGTATTTTTCTACATACATTTCTGTGTAGAACTCCCTCAGGATGATGCAAATGCATTCCCAGAGGGATATTAGACCTCTGATGTCTTACAGCGTGTGAGGCTTTGTTTCTGTCATCCATGCTGACACATCTGTCTGTGCTCTGTCTCTGCAGGTAATTCCCAAATGGGGGCTACGATAGTAGATGCCCTAGACTCTCTCTACATAATGGGACTTCATGATGAATTTAAAGACGGTCAGGAGTGGATCGAACAGAACCTGGACTTCAGTGTGGTGAGTATTCCAATGCACACACGTTTTACTGCCCATGAAATGAATACGGTTGTGTTTCATTTGTTAAATTTAAATAATCTGTCTCTGATGTGTCAGCTTCAGATGTCCCCAAAAAATAAGAAGACTTGTGCTGCAATCTGTTTGATATCAGAGCTGGGAATTATGACATTTAGATAATGGTATACTACTTTAAAACATAAAAAAAAAAACAGATTGAAACAGGTTTATCAACCAGATTATTCTATTCTGTTCTGTTGTATTCTAAAACATCCCACTTCATATATCCCAGGTTAGCCCTGCTAGTGATATCAGTTGCAACAATACACTGTATGAAATTTTGTGCGTCCAGATATATGCATAGTAATAAAGCACTACACCATAGCACTTCATTACTTTACTTAAGTACTAAAATGCTGTATCTGTATTTAATGGAGCAGTACTATTTTCTCCTGCTTCCACTTTTACATCACAACATGTTTTCCATGGGTTTATTACTTTTACTAAAAATGTTGTGAATCATCCCAAACCCAAATATCACTGAAGCCAGAGCAGTAGATGCTCTGCATTGTCACCGGGTTTGATTAAGCAGCTCATCATTGAGCGAATCGAGCGATCAAGCTTTTTTATACGAAGACCTCGCTGCTCCCGTTCTGCCCTTTGCTCTGCTTTCTGTATTAACTACATAAAACAGTAGTGTACTTTTACTTTCAGTACTTGAGTAGTAAAGAAAATGATCAAGTGTGGAGTTTAAAGAACACTTTAACTTCTACTCAAGTCATTTTTTTTTTAGTTTACAGTACTTTATACATCTCTTATTCAAACACCAAAAATCATCCACAGATAGGAGATGGACAGTACTATGTGTAGGAATGATATTACAAAACCTAAGTACATAGATATAATACTACTGCTTTTATGTGTTACATACACTGCCGGCAAAAAAAAAAAAAGACAAACACTGTAATACTTCATCGGACCTGGAATTCAGCATTATAACTACACAGTCGGAAGGTGATGGCGACAAGGACAGTGTGGTGCTTGTAATTGGCAGGATTTTACTTGTAGTTTTCTCTGCTAAAATAATAAAATCATCTCCGCCCACCCTAATTGCAAGATGCCATCCGATGCATGTGCTACGTCTGATCTATATTAAATAGGCACACACCTCTTTTCCAATGGCTGCTAATGCCACGTCATTGGACAGCTGAACACCTTCCCATTCCATTACATCAGTTACAACAGATGCCATGTGTCGTGATGAGGAAGCGGGTGAGAATAGAAGAAGACCTCTTCCTTTTAATCCCCTTCGCCTGATCAATCTATCTCTGGGTAATATTGTCAGCGCTTAGACAGCTGCGCCACTCAGGAGCCACATTGTTTATATCTTATTTTTACAAGAGCTCAAAATTCTGCCTTGGGCTTTCCTTACCCCGAGATTCTACAATGCTTTTTTCACATTTGCAAACGCTGGAATTTTGTGGCTAAGACGCATTTTGCTGAATCGTGAGTTGACAGCCATTTTCCACTTTTTACATCATGTTATTCTCCATAAGCTTAGCAAGCAGGCCTGAAAGTTGGGCAAGCTCTGAAAACGCTGTAGTTTTGCATTCTGTTTGAGTATGCTGGCACTGCATGGACTTAAGCGTGGTTAGAGAGCAGTGAATATGACATGGTGGTATCCAGGATACAGCAGTAGCACCATGGAAACAATGTAGACCGGGAGAGTTCTACCTACCACGCAGAAGAAAAGCCTCAAATGAGCAGGCAGACCGAGGTTGGGCAGAAAATGGTAGGCAAAATAATAGCGAGAGAATAGAGCCGTCCCAGAGCGAAGCCCCAGGGACCCATAGATCTGCTCCTCACTCTCAATATGGCTCTGCCATTAAAGACACTTCTATCTGTCCATTCTCTCTCTGTCTGCCTCTGTCTACTCCACTATCTGTCTTTTTTTTCTCTCCTACATCAGATACGATGGAGTGTGCCGGTTTCTTTATGGCTCTCCTCTTTTTTGCCCCCATTGCAGAGCATTTATTCTGTCTTTTGTCTCGAGTCTGGAACATTTGTATTTTCTGCCTTGTCTTGTTATTAGGGCACATTCACTCAAGTTCTGATTTTTTTACAGCCAAAAAAAAGCATGTTATGTTTCAAAATCAGACATACTTATATTAATAATGTATTTTACAACAATCCGAAACAGATGGACGACAAAGTCAACAAATGTCATTGTGTATGGATGCATTAAAATCAGGTTGACCACTAAGAAATCAGTTGTCATGGCTGCAGATAGGACTGGATAAACATTTTACTGTATATTAATTTCCCCAAAAAATCGCCAGTAAAGCCACTCCACTGAAGTACAGCATTATGCAGGAGTTTCAATTTAGTTCTCCAGCAGTATTAGCATTAGCTGCTAACCGTGCGAAGCGCTAGCTCTTTGGCCATCCAGAAGTGAGTATTATCAGCATGTAGCCTGCTGCTATCCCTGGATATCACTACTGAAGCAGCATTAGCATTAGCCGCTAACCACAGCGCTAGCTCTTTTGCCAGTCAGAGGTAAGTATATTGGACTGTGCTAAAACCTGCACGTTTACCGTGTTTAAACCGCTAGTGGTTAGTCACTAATGCTCCAGCTTTAGTGGAAATCTATAAATCTAATCTTACTGTAAATAAACGAAAGCACTGTAATCATCCAACAGTTTTTAGGAGAGAAATCTGTGTAGATTTAGATCGTTTGACATGTCTGACTCATCTGAAATGTTTTTTTTTTTTTTTTTTTTTTAAGAAGTTTTGTTAACTTAGTTTAGCTTTATAGTTGGTGGTGAGATCTGCTGAATTTCGAAGTAAAACATGGCGACACTCCTGTTCCTACTACTAGTTACTAGCATCACATAAAATGCGCCTTAATATCTGATTATCCTTATGTATGAAAATAGACCAGAGAATGCCTGTTCATTGATAGTGCATCTTATAGTGCGAAAAATACGCTAAATCAACATTTATCATAAAGAAAATATTAAAATAACAGGGATTTTAAACACTTTTGCAATATTTCAATATCACTTAAAACATTGCCATCAATCTGTTATCAAAAAGCTAAAAATCTGTATTTAATTCAGCTTGGAATACTAAAAATAATAAAGAAAATCCAGGCTGCCAGTGTTATGACACACACACACCTCACAGATGTTGACTTTAATACTGTTTATATGGATATCAGAATTGTATTATAAATATTAATAAATATATATTATAAATATTTTATAATATCAATTTTAGACATCTTTTCCAGCACTAGTTAAACACAAAAAGCTTATATGTTAAGCAGAACACTGACAATAAAAATGCAATGGTTAACCCTTTACATTCTTCTAGAAAAACTTTATTCAACCTGATTGTTCCCTGTTCTCATCTGCAGAGTAATGATTGGCTAAAATAATTGAGGTCATTATGTGTATCAGTAGCACACCTTTTCAGTTCTCGTCTAAAAAATAATAACTCCACACATCAAGATAGTTTTCACTGTTTGTCCACAAAGAACCTTAAACTTTCCTTTTTTTAGCTAATGAACACTCATGTTAAAGATGGAAATTAAGGAGAGCAAAAGTGCACAGGGAGCAGAGAAACAGAAAGAGTGGAAATTTGGGAGCTGTGCTGTTTCTAGACCTGTTTATAGAGCACAGAGACCAAAAAATGCATCAGACTTCGGCAGATAAAAATCTGTTTATCTTTATCGTCTGAAGAAAAATGCGTTTTGTGTGTATATACTTTATTTCAGTTCTCTTTCTGCTTTGGCTTTTCCTCAGACCTGTAGTTCCTCATATTTGGCCATTTTGTTTTGCAGGGTGTTTGTCAGTTCGTTTGTCAGAATGCCAAAAAGTCATAGTTTTTCAAATGAACAGCCTTATATCTCTATATTTTTTTCTTTTCATTTTCTTCACATTTCTTCCTCCCACACGTTTCATTTTATCATTCTTTTCCACATTACATTTTCTTTAATCTTACTGCACCTTACCCTCTGTGTGTCTCTGGCTGTTAATTATTGACCTTGTGCAGTTTAGCTTTGAAAGTCTCTCTCTCTCTCTCTCTCTCTCTCTCTCTCTCTCTCTCTCTCTCTCTTTCTTTCTCTTTTCTGAGACTTCAGGCAGGGCCATTTGCTGCAGTCAGCCAGTGCTGAGGGTCAGTAGCACCAAGAAAATTGATTCTTTTGTTTTGAGAAAGTGACGTGTAAGAGCTGTACATACTGATGTTGGAGGAATTTCAGGGACTGAATGAATGCAGACTAGCATGCTCACGCTGTTTCCCACTTAAGCAGTCGATTCTTGCCTCAGCAGTCTAATACTGACTGGCATTTCATTTGTATTACGTTGTCAGCTCTAGGCAGGAGGTATGTTTACTGGTGTCATCAGTGTTAACTACTATTAGTGTTTAGTAAAGTATAATAAACTTTTTATTAGAGAAGCTATTTAATACTTTAATATTAATATTACAAAGGATGCATGATCAAATTTGGACAATTAATTGTTCTTCCAAAGCATTTTTTTCTCTTTCCCTGACTAATAATTCAGCTTTGACTACCCCTGACAATGATTTATCAGTTTCCTTAGCCTTCTTTACCCACTGCATACTGGGAACACACCACAAGACCTGAATAGTTTTGTTCTAATTTGTCTGTAAAGAAATCAGAATTAACCATACAATTCAGTATATACTTCATTTCCAGATTTTACTTTAGGGTTATTAGCCTTTAAAGGTTAAAATACGAACTTACTGTCTTTATGACTTTAGAAAATGGCCAATCAGAATAAAGTATTAAATGTAAAAGGTGTCGCATCCAGTCTGCGTGAATCCTCAGACACATTCACTTGTTCTTTCTCTGTCTTTGAGCTTTGGCACTTAACTTTACTCTAATTGCTGTGTATTTTTGAGGAGAGAGCAGCTGCGTGACCTAAGCCTCTCACTGTTTTGCTCTTCAAGTACTTTGTGGTCAGTTGGTGGTCAGACGTGTGCTCTGTACTCTCAGATGTTTGCTGGCCTTCTTAAAACATGAAGAGAGAAAGTGCAAGTGTTTGTAGGATTTTTATAGCAACTTATGATTCTGAGTCGAATTTCTGTATCATGTCCTTGCATAAATGGAAATAAGTGGTATGCCTTTAAGTTTAAAATAAATTAGCTAAAAATATTAGCTGGTTCTTTGGTATATGAATGTTTCGAAGTAGCTGATGTGGTTTTTGCACGCTGGAGGCCGATGTCTACCATTGTTTCTAACAGGGTGTTAGCTTGCCGTGATCAGATTTATTCAGCAGGAAAATTCCGGCGCCGGAATTCTGGGTTTATCCAGCAGCTCTATAGTTGTGACCTGGCCCAGCTAGCCAATAGGCAGATCCCTTATTTCTTATGCCCTCCCACTGAATGGTTCTGTGGTCCCAAGTTAGGTTAGTTAACAGTGCTGAGAAACCCCCACTTTAAGTTTAAAACGTCTAAAATATTGTAATTAATGGCATCAATATGCTTCTGCTACCATCTCTGCACAGCCAAATATATTATGCCTAAAAAAGCAGAAGATTAATGGGTTTTCTGGGAGTTTTTTCTGATCAAACCACTTCCTGAAAGCTTTGCTGCTGAAAACTTTGTACCTAAGAAATTATGGCACTGCTAATGGTGCTGAAACAAGAACTACTGTGAAACTACTGTGTTTTAATCTGCTCATTCACACATTTTTAATCCAAAATAACACAATTAGAACCTGGCTTCTGGTTGAAGGTATTTTGGACCATTCTTCTTTACAAAACATCTTCCGTTCAGTCAGGTTTGATTGTTTCCAAGCACATTTTCAAAAATATTCAGGTCTGGGAACTGAGATGATATTTCCAGAACGAAGTACTTGTTCCTCTGCATGAACGCTCTAGTAGATTTTGAGCAGTGTTTAGTGTTTAGGGTTGTTGTCTTGTTGAAGTATCCAGCCCCGGTGCAACTTCAACTTTCTTAAAGATTCTTAAACATTGTTCTCCAGAATCTGCTGATATTGACTGGAATCTATACGACCCTCAACTTTAACAAGATTCCCAGTACCTGCACTGATCACACAGCCCCACAGCATGATGAAACAAACCACCACCAGATTTTACTGTGGGTAGCAAGTGTTTTTCTTGGAATGCTGTGTTCATACCGCCCTCCAAATAACTCAAATTTTTAGTTCATCAGTCCACAGCACCTTATTCCAAAATGAAGCTGGCTTGTCTAAATGTGCTTTAGCTTTAGCATACCTCAAGCGACTCTGTTTGTGGCGTGTGCTCAGAAAAGGCTTCTTCTGCATTAATTACACTCCCATACTGACTCTCCTTGTGTAAAGTGTGCTGAATAGCTGAACGGTGTACAGTGACTCATCTGCAGCAAGATGATTATGTACGTCTTTGGAGCTGATCTGTGGGTCGACTATAACTTTTTACCATCCTTCGCCTCTGTTTATCTTAGATTTTTCCTGGCCTGCCACTTTTTAGCCATAACTTTTCAGAGAAGATGCAAAGAGGAGGAAAACTTGCAATTGGCCACCTTAACCCTTTCTCATAATTGGATTCATCTGTGTATGTAGGTCAAGGGTCAATGAGCTTAACAAACAAATTCTGTGTTCCAATAATTAGTGCAAAAAGTAATTGTTGCACACTTTCTGTAAATGGTAATCGTAAACTTTTTTTTCACTTCTTAAATATCACTGTGTTCGTCTGCTATATGATATACTTAACTGAAATTGCTGTTCTGATCAGCGGTGCCCAAATTTTTTTTAATCCAACAGAATGTCAGCTCCCTTAAAAGTAAGTATCTGGATACTTTGGTATCAGCCCTAGTCCAATAATCTTTTCATTTAGATAAGATCTTTTAATACTTATTATATTTATATAATAATATCACTATTAATATCAATATTAAAAACTGAATTACCCAGTCGTCCTTAGGTTGCTGTACTGTGGTGAGTCACTTTTAGTCACTCCACCTCCCCACCCCCTTCTCTTGATCTATCTCCCTTCCTCTCCCTCTCTCTCTCTCTCTCTCCCTGCTGTGTGCGTGCTCTTTCTCTCTTTCTGATAGCGTTGTGATGATGGATGAGGCTGCATGCCATCAGAATTAATCATGCCGGTAAAACCAAAAGCTGAATTAATAGACCTTGGTTGGAGAACGGTCATATCTGAATTAATCTGGTCCATGCACACTTTTGTCAGAATTAATAGACATGGTAAATGAAGGCTAAGCAAGGCGACCCGTCTGAAACATGGTGTTGTCCTTTTTGATTAAAAGCAAGTTTAATCTGCTTCAGGAGAGCTGTCTGAGGAGCAGCTCAAGTTTTTTGAAATGTTATCCTTTATCAAGAGCTGTGAACACAGCTCTCCAGAGACTTTGTTTGATTGGTGCATGGCTAATCTTGTCTTGTTTTAGGTTAATTTGAATTATGATGAATGGTGCTGATGTAGCGTATAGGCTGTATATGTATGTGTAAGTCTTAGGAAAATTGTTATAATATAAAAAACACACTTTTATCTTTAAAAATCTGAGCTGAAAAGTGTACTGTACATCATTTTAGAACAGTGGGATATAACAACAGAGTACACGACTCTAAATGAACCACTGTCTGACATCAGTCTTTAGATTAGAAATCAATATTGTGTTTTGCAACAGTATTGCAAAACAAAATATTGTGATACAATACAATATCAATATTTGATTGCACCTTTATTATTGTAGGCACAACCAGTTTAAGTTTAACCATACAGCTCATTACTGTACTAATGACAGACTAATGACAGGGGCAAATCATCATCTCTGAAAAGTGAAGCTACCACAGGTTTAGTGCCTATACTGGCTGGTTGCAGAATAATGTGAAGCTCTGCCCATCCCCATAGGTTTCAGTGAAAAAAACTTTTTTTCTTGAAACATGCTTATTAGAGGTCTCTTTCTAAAATATTTAAACATTTCTTAATTAGAGGTTTATTAGAGGTCTAATTCCAGTGTCTGATTCCAACAGTTAGCTTTTTCTATGATCATTTACATTTTTTATACTATTTCCTAAAAAGGATGGGTTACACTTAGGAATTAAATAATTTACAGCCTTGACCGGACCGACCAAAGCAATAGCTGAGCTCTTGTACTGTTATTAAATGTAAATCACATGATCTGCACCTTTACTGTTAGACAAAAATCTACTCTGCCCCTGTTGCTTTAGGCTGCACTGTAAAAATTCAATGAAGATGGGTTGAGACACTTGGGCTAGGAAATGGGGCGGGTCTACCAAATGAATAGATGGGTTTGTCTCCACCTCAAGTTTGAAAACATGGCGAACAGTTTTGGCTTAATTTCTATTAAACAGTAGGAAATGGAAGCACAGTGTTCATGTTTTCTACAGCTATTTGTACAGACCAGCAGTTATATTGCAGTATTTAAGGGCATGAACTCATCACACTATAAACAGGTCAGATGCTTGAGGACTGAAAAAAACAAACAATAGACATCTCATTTCTGACAAACTGAAGAATACAGCGTGTATAAAAGACAGCTCTGGATGTGAGCAGACAGCAGTGCTGAGTGTTTCCTCCATCTACTTCAACATCAGTGGGACTGTGAAGCCTCGTCTCAGACCTGCCTCATGGATCCATTGCTTCAGATGTTCAGCTCTGTTGAACTTTTTTTTAACTGACAACAGAGTACTTTTTGTGCATTGCCATTGATTGACATGTGTTGTCTGTGAACAGTCTGTTCTTATTGGAATCAATAACAAGACGTGGTTTTTTGTTTGTTTTTCTTTACTATCTCTCTTTGCTTTAGAACAAGTTACTCAAGTACATGGGTAACAGTTTGAGGCCTAAATATTGACATCTGAAATCACTTGTGTGTGAGCATTTGAGTGTGTGACCCTTAACCCTTTAACATTCTCATTAAGGAAAAAGAGAAAATCATAGAGTACTGTATATTTACGGACTATAAGGAGCACTGTATTGTAAGGTGCACTATCAATGAACGTCTACCTTGGTCTGTTTTTATCATTTGTAAGTCAAATGAATGCTGTTTATTAATCTACACAGATTTCTCTCCTGAAAACTGTTTATTTGGGCGAGTAAGGCGCTTTCATTTATTTACAGTAAGCTTAGATTTCCAGTATTTTATTGGGCGGTTAGCAGCAGCGCTAACCACGGTGAGTAAATGTGGCCCGACAGAGCTACACTAAGGAACCCTGAGTGTTTCTGGTAAGCCAGGGAGCTATTAGCTTGCGGTTCATCCCACGTAGCTTGTTTTAACACGGGAAATGTGCAGACTACAGTCCGATATACTCACCTCTGAATGGCAGAAGAGCAAGCACTGCAATTAGCAGCTAATGCTAATACTGCTCCAGCCTTGGTGCTGGAGAAACTTCACCGAAACTCCTGTATAACGCTGTGCCTTTATTGCTCCTTACAACCTGACTGGTAGAATTCATACAGAAGATGCACCGTATTATAAGGTGCACTGTAAAATTTGGGAAAAATTTAAGTATTTTAAGTGTGTGTAAAAGATTTAAAGTGTACGAAAAATACTGTATTTTTTATTTATTTGTTTAAAGCAATAATAAAAAGGTTTTTTTTATATATATTTTTTTTCTAATAAATGTTTATGATAACACATGGTCAAATATTAAGACTAACCACAAATACCAAAAAAAATACTGGTGGTAGTAAAGTGTGCGTTGTTTCATTTATTAAAACATCTAATACCATAACATTCTGAAAATGATTTACTTACATTTCTCACAATTCTATCAAAAATAATCCATGTGTGGAGTAATTTATGGATGAGAACTGAAAAAGCATACTTTTAAAATACACTGTGATTTATATGGAATTCTATTAGCCCAACATTCTTAAAATAAAATACAATGACTCAACTCTCCTGTAAAGGCATTTGAGTAGAAGTTAAAGGGTTAAAAACATACTGCATGCACTGGACATGTCAGGCCACCACATGGAAGCAACATGAAGACGAGCGAACAGTAAACCAACTTAGCAACTTCAGCAGCCTGTACCAAAACAAATGCTGTGTCCATTAATATTCATTAAAGTAATCATTCCTTGATCATAATCAAGATAAAATGTTCAATTATTTCTTATATTTATTTGAAGTCCTGTTGCCCAACACTTTTGAACAATTTTGTGAACAATTATAAGTCCCTCTTTCCACTCTGTTCATGGGCAGATGTTAATACCAAGCATGGATGAGGGTGCAATGTCTTTTAGAAGGCAAGACAAAGGCTCAGTTTTGCTTCATTTTAAATATGGCTACAGATATGGATGGAGCCTTCTTTTGTGTTGTATTGTTTATTAACATCATTCTGAATGTCAGGCTGTTTTTTTTGGACCCAATCCAAGGTGTGTGTTGTGTGTGTGTGTGTCACTCCCCTCCATCTGAGAAAGGACAGTACACCCAATTAAAAGTCAATTAAACACAATCACAATGTAAATGGTAATTTATCATACAAGAAGTCTGTAATGTAATCATAGTCTAAGTGAATACTAAATGAATGTATTGCTTAACATATATGTCAATGTAAAAAATGCATAGAGATATGTTGGCAGTGATTGTTGAATCATTTGAAACATATGTATTCCTCTTTTTTTTGGGAATATCAGTCAGTTTATAGTTTATAATCAGTATATATAGGATGCTGTGTTGTGTTGAGAGCTCTGTATGTGACAGGAAAGTATTTACGTGACTTGTACTCATCTACTCTCATCTACATGCATCAGTGGCTGAATGATTTAGCTAACCGGTGGTTCCCATCTGTGTGGGTGTGGTGGTCCCTGACTCTAAATCCTGGTGTGAATGCTAGCTGAAGCTGACAGTGAGATGGATGCTGACTAGGCCCTGCAGGTTTTTTTTATGGGCTCTAGCTAGCATCAGTCATGCACACAACAGACACGACTCCCTGTAAAACATGTACGAGCAGGCACGTACAAGACACACACGTCCACATCCTTCCTCCACTGCAGACCCATCATTCAGCAGTCTGTGCTCACAACCTTGTCTGCTCAAAGCATACGATACTGTTCTCCTAACCATCAGCATTTTTTTTTTTTTTTCAGATTTATGGCATATTCTGCTTAGACTTGTAACAATAACTTTTTTTTTTTTAGGATACATTGTCCTACGAAATGTTTTAACAATATTATTATAATTTTAAGAAGTAAGATTGTATTGTAAGTATGTAAGTATATAAGTAAAATTGTATGCAGCTCATAATATAATGCTGATTTAATACTTTAATATTTTAAACATTAGTGAGCAGCGGAATCCAAACTAAAAAAATAATGTAATTTTTAAAGCAGCTGAACAAGAAATATTGAATTGCACTGTAAACTAGGGGTGGGCGATATGGCTCTAAAATAATATCACGATATTTCAGGGTATTTTTGCGATACCGATATACTTGGCGATATAGGAAAACTAAAATAATTCATTAATTTCAGGAATATAGTATAAAAGTATAACAGCATAATCATAATGTGGCAAAATAAATAATATAGCATAAAATAATATAATGCAGCAAAAAATATTGCAGAATATTTAGTGCATGCATATAAACTGCATGCATATAAGCTTCACAATAATTAATAGACTACTTTTAAGACAAAACATTATTAACTATAACTATAATTAGTAACTATTATTACGATATGGATTTTTAATGTCACGATATATTGTATACGATATAATATTGCCCACCCCTACTGTAAACTATAACAAACCTCTACTAACTTTATTTTTTATTAAGTTTCTTGTTAAAAGTTGTCCTAAGTTATTTAAGTTGGTAAAATTTCCAAATAGTTGTAGTTGAACCCTAGTTGAGGCCAAGCCAACTACTCTGCACATGCTCTGTTTGACTCTTTAGTTAAATGGGATCTACTGAGCAATTATGCTGGGGTTTTCACCTGATGTTGGTCACGCTATTTGCATATTGGGCGTGTGCTCCCACCCCTCATTCACCATCAGTGTGTAGTCATTCTCCACAGGCTGCAGCCTTCTTTTGGGATTTAAACATGTGTTATGTAATAGTTAACAGCCTGGTCTTAATGTTGAAGGCTATAAGAGCAAGTTACTGTGTTTGGTGTTGCTGAGTGGCATTATATGCAGGCTGGGTTCAGCTGGTCATATTTACATTACCGCAAGCTTATATAGCTGATAATTAGACATATACGTAATAGGCATACATTTTACTTAATGCAGCATAAAATTGGCAGTTTGGTCAACTTTGATATTGCTTAATAATTAACTTAACTAAACAAATGTAGCTGACACAATGCAAAATATGGAGTTAGGCCAACTTAGGTGTGTTAGGTTCACAGGTAATGTCATTGACTTAACTTTAGTTGGACCAAAATTCTAGGGTTGTCAACAGAACTTAAATTAAACTAACTAAAAAAGTGCAGTGGGTGACTAAAAATGTTTAAGTTGGTGAGAGTTTCTTTTGGCTGCATCCCAAATGCGACTTTCACACAAATACTATAAGATATACTATAAACTTACTTAGTACACTTCATGTTCTCCTCTCATTTTTTTAAGTACCCAGGATGAAAAACATTGTAAACATTAATGTGAAGTGGGAAGCCAAAAATACTTGAGACCGAAAGTTAAAATAAAGCAGCATGCACCATCAATAGATAGCCAATGCACTTAGTGGGAAGCATCATCTTGGACTCCGGCTGCTGATGCAATTGTGCCATTGTGATGCCATTGGTCATTGTGTGCACTACACTATTTAAAAAAAAAATCTTATTGCTATCTGTTTAATGACTCAAACGGCAAACAAGAGAACAAACTGTTGAGACTGTTTTAAATCATCTTTGCTTAAATGCTTACAAAAAAGTAAAGAATAATATATTGTTTGATAATTCTTCTTTAATACTTGATAAAATGTAAGTGTGAGTGTGTAGAACACAGAAATTGTGCATTGATTGTTATTTCTGCATGAATTTGACCCTTCTTGTTTTTTTCTTTCCTTTAGAATGCAGAAGTGTCCGTCTTTGAGGTCAATATCCGCTTCATAGGAGGACTGCTGGCTGCATACTACCTCTCCGGACAAGAAGTAAGGCACTATTGTACTGTATGTTTTCGTGCTGGGCGACAGTTTAAAGCAATTTTCAAAATGTAGTAATAGAAAACGCTACTAATTTCTGAAGTGTTTATCCATCTTACCTTGGTTACCAGCGCCACCCTCAGACCAAGGCGCTCAAATTTTCTAAACATCCCGCTCAATCCGAGAACTGAGCTTGTACCAAAAACGTTCCAGCTCTGTTCCAGCACTTTAGTCACAAACACCCGTTGGGATAAAGCATATGTTTAGCTAGAAATAAATCCTACCGATTCTAAAAGCTGCAGCTTCATTGCTCTCAGTGAGGATCTGTGATTAGTTGTGGAAAACAATAATAATCTCTCCTTCAATTTTTTTTCTTTGTTCTGAAGTATAATCTAGTGTCCGTCAGTGGAAGAGAAACTCCCCAGATTTTCTTTGTTTGCCCACTAATAAAGACACTATCCTTCTGCACTTTTAATGGTGGATATATTCTAACATGGAGAGACAGAATATCAAGACAAAAATCCAGAATATAATTTTAAAGAATATATTTTAATTAATTTGTATTTCAATGAGGAAAATAAGTATTTGATCCCTCTTGCCAAACACACTCAATACTTAGTGGCAAAGCCTTTGTTTGCAAGCACAGCGGTGAGACGTTTGTTGTAGTTAACCACAAGTTTAGCACACACACCAGGGGGAATTTTGGCCCACTCTTCTTTGCAGATCCTCTCTAAATCATGAAGGTTGGTGGGCTGTCGCTTGGCAACTCTGACCTTCAGCTCCCTCCATAGATTTTCGATCGGATTGAGGTCTGGCGACTGGCTGGGCCACTCCATGACCTTAATGTGATTTTTCTTGAGCCAATCCTTTGTTGCCTTTGCTGTATGTTTAGGGTCGTTATCATGTTGGAAGACCCAACCACGGCCCATTTTCAGATCCCTGGCAGAGGGGAGGAGGTTGTCCCTCAGGATTGTGTGGTACATGGCTCCATCCATCTTCCCAGTGATGCGGTGAAGTAGCCCTGTACCCTTGGCAGAGAAACACCCCCAAAACATTATGCTTCCACCTCCATGCTTGACGGTGGGCACAGTGTTCTTGGGGTCATAGGCAGCATTTTTCTTCCTCCACACATGGCGGGTGGAGTTGAGGCCAAAAAGTTCAATTTTGGTCTCGTCTGACCACAAAACCTTCTCCCAATAACTTGGTTCATCTTTCAAATGATCATTGGCATACTTGAGGCGCGCCTCCACATGTGCTCTCTTCAGCAGGGGTACCTTTCGGGCACTGCAGGATGTGAATCCATTGTTGCGCAAAGTGTTGCCAATTGTTTCCTTGCAAACTGTGGTCCCAGCTGCCTTCAGGTCATTTGCTAACTCCTGCCGAGTGGTTGCAGGACGATTTCTGATCGTTCTCAGCATCATTGCCACCCCACGAGGCGAAATCTTCTTTGGAGCACCGGGCCGAGGTCTGTTGATTGTCATGTTATACTCTTTAAACTTTCTGATAATTGCACCAATAGTTGTTACTTTCACATCCAACACCTTACTAATCTTTTTGTAGCCCATTCCAGCTTTGTGAAGGTCAACAATTCTGACTCTGAGGTCCTGTGACAGCTCTTTGGTTTTACCCATGTTGGAGACTTGAAATCTGTGTGATCTGTCTGATTCTGTGGACAGGTGTTTTTCACACAAGTGATTAGTGAGAACAGGTGGCTTCAGGTCAGGTAACAAGTTGATTGGGAGTGTCTAACTGGTCTGTAAAAGCCAGAACTGCTAATGAATACTAAGGGATCAAATACTTATTTCACTCCATGAAATACAAATCAATTAATATATATTCCTTAGATTTATTTTCTGGATTTTCTTTTTAATATTCTGTCTCTCCATGTAAGAATACATCTACCATTAAAAGTATAGAATGATCATGTCTTTATTAGTGGGCCAACGAAGAAAATCAACAAGGGATCAAATACTTCTTGGACTCACTGTATATATATACAGCTTAACCTAGTTTTGAACCATTTCTTTGTCATCTGTCATTTGAGTTTTAGTAGGTGAGGGGGAAAAAAAACTATTATAATTGAAAATCGTATTTTTTGTGGAAAAAAATCGAAGATTATTTATTTAGGCCGTAATCGCCCAGCACTACAGATTCACCAGCTCACTTGTTTTTCTTAGTCCTTGAAATTTCTTGAATGTCGATGTGATGGAAAATATTCCTGAAAGGAAAGGAGCGGTTTGTGCTTGAATTCAAGTACAAAGTGAAAGTGCTGCCGATCATAATGTTTGAAATGGGTAGGAAGCTAAATTTGTGCTCAGCTGTGGCAGGATGTGTCGGATCGTGTAATGTCCTTGAATTAGAAAGGGAGGATTCATGCAGGTTTTCTTTTTACCCACACTTAAGCACATAAATAAAGGTTTGCCAAACAGAGCTGAGCTGAGTGCTGGAGAGAGAGAGGAGTGTTGCAGGAGTGCTCAGGGGAGTGTTGTTTGGCCCATTGGTCTGAGGAAAGCAGTCTTTGGGGAAATAATCGTCCCATCACGTTTAGCCCATGTTAATTAACCCTCCCTCCCACTCGCTCTTTTATCTTCCTTCAGGCTCTAAATGAACCTCCTCCTCCTCCCATTCTCCGGTGCTGGGCTGCATATCTATGCTCCTCTGCAACACACTGTCCTCCTGCTTTTAGTGTGAAGGTGAAAAATGCAGGGAAATTAAGCGACACATTGCCACAGCAGACACTTCATTAGATGGCTGCAGATAATGGGCTCTATCTGAAACACACAAAAGCACACATGCACACACACACAAAAAACACCATTTCCTGTCAAACTGTGTGACCTGTGCTCTCACCCATGCCCCTGAGCAGCTCTGCATTCTCCACCTATTTCCATAGCACTCTTAACCAGTAAACTTCCTTCCTACCTCAGCGGGCTGAGCAGAGCAGAGCCGAATGGATGGGAATTGAGTCTGCTTCCTCGGCCGTGGATGCACCTCAGGCCGCCCTCATTTAGCCTGAGGCAGCCATGGGGGTGAAGAGCTGCTGCCAGTCACTGGGTTTGTAATGGAGTAGCAGATGGAGGAGGGCTCTTTCCCTGTTGACTGAGAGGCATATTATCACTCTGAGGAGGATGCTCTTGGATCGAGGGAGAATAGAGAATAGATCAAAGAAAATGAACCGATAAAAGAAACTGAGCATGGAACCATCATTGGACGAGGTGAAGTAAATGGAGCAGAGGAGAGAAATCGCTGTAGATTAAAGTGGGAGGGAAGACAGCACAGGGAAAGACTGAAGCTCTTCATTTCTAAAACCAAATACAGAACAGAACATTTGGAATAGCTTTAGCACTGATGGCTCTATTTCACATAACACTTTGTGTGAAAGCAGTACTTTTGCTAAATAAATAACATCTCCACATAAAATAAATAGAAAAAAACATTAACAACAAGTAAAATCTCCACATCTCAGATATAGTCGATTAGCTATAATAATGTTTGCACTGCAGTTAGGAATCTAAAGTAAATAACAAGCAAGGACTACTGGCCAATAATTCAGTAATCTTCAATAACACGATTTTTTACGATTTTTTGATATACATTATTATTATTGGTCAGTAGCTGACATTCATTATGTTGAGATCAGTATCACAAGTATATCACATCAACTGAAATAAGAAAATAAATAGGTTATACACTTTGGCTATATCATCCAGCCCTGCTCGCAAGTAATAAAGGCTTCTTATATCCCACAAGAAAAAAAAAATTGCTCTAGGATGTTTAGGTAATCTCAAATTGATGGTTTAATTTTGTATGAATGTACAAACAGGATTAAGAACTTCTGGTTGGCGTCTGCTACATTTTACTAATTTGGAGTCTTTTGATACGCTTTCTTCAGAAAGACACTGGAAACAACTTTGTCAAATCAGGTTTTTTGGTTTGTTTAGATTACACAGCTCCAAATCAAAAAAAGTCAAAAGTTAAAACACTATGAAAATTGCTAATAAAAAGTAGTTTCTTGTATTATTTTGACTTTTATTTAATTGTACACCATATTTCATGTTTTCTCTGGTCAACTTCATCTCAATTGGTAATATACTTATTACTATACTATATTGTAATCAGGTAATTGTAATCATGATTTGCTGCAAAGCTGGGCAGAGGTTCAGTTTTTGACAAATGTGTGAGAAAATCAGTGATCTGCGAAGAAAGATAGGAAAGGAGTTGAATATTTCTGCCTCTACAGCACATAACATCATTAAATGATGCAGGGAGGAATTTTAGTAAGTAACATAAGGGCAAGGGCGCAAGCCTAAAATGATCGCCCATAATCTCTAATCCTTCAGACTGCACTGTATCAAAAACTGTCATTCAAAAATCTCTGATAGAACCACACGGGCGAGGAAAAGGATTACTTTACTTTGGCAAACTTTACTACACAAACCAAAAGCCTTATAATAACCATGTCCAGATGTAGTATAGTCTTTTGTGGACTTATAGGTATCTTTGATGGGCCATCACACTGTGGACGAATCTGACAACAACACTGTGCTTTTTGTTTGCATTCCATACTTTTATGTTAGTTGTATTGGTTATATTATTGCTGCTGTTGGTTTTGATATGTAGTGTCGAAAAGAGTAGGATCAGTCGCTTCATCGAGCCTTGGTTTCTTTCAAGGTCTTTCTTTTGATCTGAGGGATATTTCATGACAGCACCTATTACTGCAAGGGCTACACAGATACATTTGAATTGAGCTGAATGTAATTCAGTTCAAAATCACATCATAAGACACTTGAACTAGAGGAACAAGCTGAGTGTGACAGTTGTGGGGACCGGGGAGAGAGAGATGAAGAGTGCAGTGGACAGATGCTTTTGGCAGCTCAGTGATGAGGAAATGAGCCTGAGAAGAGACCACGGGAGATGGGGAACGGAGCTGAAGATGGAGAATAAAGTGGGCAAATGTAGCTGGAGAGAAGACATTGGGCTATAATGGCTGTCCTCAAAGCCCCTCCCTGCCCCAGTGGCCCTGTGCTGCCTGTCAGCCTGTTCCAGCCCAGACTGCAGCCACATGATCGATGATGTTTACTTTCTTCTCTCTGCCCTCCTCTTTTGCTCTTTCTCCTTTCTCTTTCTCCCCTCATTTTCCTCTTCTCTTCCACGTTCTCCTGTGTTTTGAACTCTTACTTTTTCTCTCTGGCTGTTTGTTTCTTTCCTCAGCCTCAATTCTGTATGGTGAAGACCAGGTGGAGATAAATGGTGGCCTGAGGCGGCTGCACGCAGCTCAGCAATGACATGCAGAGTTGGCCCTCAGCCCGTAATTAACAGAGAGTCATTAATTGAATGAAGAGCCCTTTGTTGGGCTGAGTGCTTTAATAAAGAGAGTGGTCAAGCAGGCCCTTGGAAACTACACCCCTCTCCTGTACTCAGACATGGCGTTCATCAAAAATAATGGACGATGTGGCCAGTTTGTACTGAACCTGCTTAGCTGGGGAGAAGGTTTAAGGTAGTACGCTACTGTTCAGTAGTCTGTACTTGCTTATTATATAAATAACCATCTGTAACATACAGAACATAAACGTTACATTACACGTTTTGATATCCTAGGAAGCTTGTACAGTTCTATGTAATAAATGCAGAAGAAGCCTTTCTGAGCACACGCCACAAACAGAGTCGCTTGAGGTATGCTAAAGCTAAAGCACATTTGGACAAGACAGCTTCATTTTGGAATAAGGTGCTGTGGACTGATGAATCTAAAATTGAGTTATGTGGATTGCGGTATGCATGGATGAAAAAGAACACAGCATTCCAAGACAAACACTTTACTGCTCCCCACAGTAAAATAAATTGGTGGTTCCTTCATTTTGTTGGGCTGTTTAGTCAGTGCAGGTACTGGGAATCTTGTTAAAGTTGAGGGTCGTATGGATTTCAGTCAATATTAGCAGATTCTTAAAAACAATGTTCATGAGTCAGTGATAAAGTTGAAGCGCCAGGGCTGGATACTTCAACAAGATGCTCAACGACCCTAAACACTAAACACTGCTCAAAATCTACTAAAGAATTCATGCAGTGGAATAAGTACGACATTCTGGAATGATCATCTCAGTCCACAGACCTGAATATTAATACAAATCTGTGGTGTGATTTAAAGCAGGCTGTTGATGTTCAGAAACCATCAAACCTGACTGACTTAATTTCACTTCTCAAATATCACTGTGTTCATCTGCTATATAATATATTTAACTGAAATTGCTGATCCAAACATCCAATGATTTATAAAGTAAAATCTTAAAATTTGAAAAAGATGTCTCTGAAAAGGCAGGCTCTGGAAATTTAGGAATTGTGAATCCTAGAGGTTTAGTAGGATATTTATATAGCTCTAAACCTTATTGATAACATTTGAGTGCTTATGTACTTACGGGCTATTTAAAATGTGCTGCATTGCTGTTGAGTTTGCTGTTTTGGGTTTTGAGAGGAGTGGAGATGCAGTATGTTTCTTATTGTAATCTCGCTGTTCCAGAGTCGACTCTTCCTCTTCGGGTTTTTTTAAGCCCTGAGAGAGAGAGAGAGCGAACAGAGGGCGATAAAGACCACTGTGTAGTGTTTACCTGTACAGACCTGGGCAGCAGAGTCAACTGATATTCGATAATGAGGGGAGTTTAGCCAAGCTGTGCTCTCAGCAGCCTGTCAGCAGCAGCCAGGCAGAGAATGAGACTGATGGTGAAAAAGCCAGAGGGCCATCTATCTCTGCTGGATTCTCCTTCTGCACCCTCACAGAGATGTAGTTATCTCCCTCTCTGCCTCTCTCTCTCACATGCACTTTCTTTCTCTCTCTTACTGTCATTGTCCTTGTCCGCATGTCCTTTACAGAGAATATCTGCTAGCCGTCAAGCTGTGGAGCACCGTTAATCACGCATGGATTAAAGTGCACATATTTAGTTCACATTTCTGCTGTGGAGGCCTTCCAGTGCCTTTATGATGACTAAGCCCTCCCTGCTTTCTACATCTTAGTCTGTTCAAGATATGAGTAAAAGTCTAAAATAAAGAGAAGATCAGGCAAAAACGTTTTCTTATATGTGCACTAATAAAAAAAAATGAACATACCTAGATAAGCATAAACCTCTGTGGACTTTTTATGGTGCCTTAAAAAGTTAGAATTTAATGTGTTTACACATTCTATGGGGCAGGAACTACACCTCTGGAAAAAAATAATTAAAAGACCACTTAAAAACGATGTGTTTCTTTGATTTTACCAAATTGAAAACCTCTGGAATATAATCAAGAGGAAGATGGATGATCAAAAGCCATCAAACCAAGCTGATCTGCTTGAGTTTTTGCATCAAGAGTGGCATATCCAAAAGCAGTGTGTAAGACTGGTGGAGGAGAACATGCCAATATGCATGAAAACTGTGATTAAAAACCAGGGATATTTCACCAAACAACCCTGACTAGCACTGCTGGAGCAGCATTTACATTACCCACATTAACCATGCTAGCTCTTTTGTGGTTCAGAGGTGAGCATATCGGACTGTAGCCTGCGTGTTTGCTGTGTTAAAGAATGCTACATGGGATGATCCGCTAGCTAAATTCGCTCTGGTTTACCAGAACACTCAGGGTTACTGTTGAGTAGTTAGCCGCTAATGCTCCAGTCTTGTGCTGAAGAAATTCCGGAATCAAAGCTTACTGTAAATAAATAGTAACAAAGCACTTTTTTTCAGGAGAGAAATCTGTGTAGATTAACTTCCAGCGCTTGTTTGACTTTAAAAGAAAGTCTTTTTTATTACAGTTTTGTTTACTTTGCTTAGCTTTACTTAACTTTGTTAGCTACTCCCCACCAGTTTCTTATAGTGTCTCTTAAAATGCGCCTTATAATCCAGTGCGCCTTATGTATTAAAAAATAGACCATAAAATAGACGTTCATTGATAGTGTGCCTTTTAATCCAGCACGAAAAATACTGTAATCAGGTAAAGAATCTATTAAGTATTCTGATGGTTCTTTGGATTTTCATGGTTCTGTAGGGAACCATTGCCTTTTCCATAAAAATTTATTAACCACAGACTGAGCTCACAGTGCTTGACTGGCAGATTCCCATAATGGAGCGTAAATTTCCATGAAAACAGAGAGTAAACGCACCAGGAAGCTGTAGATAAACAAACACATGATAAATAATAGTAGAGGCACAGTGACGGAGTGAGAGTGTTTAATCCAGCTTTAACCCTGTCCTCAGGGACCTCCTGCACAAACACTCGTTCCCTCCGTTTCACACACTCCATCAGCTTAATCTCTTTATATGCCTCCATTTGGCATTAAAAGAGCAGGCGCTGGTGTGTGTCGTAGGGGTGAGGTCGTGCTGAAGGGAGTGCCCCCGCTGATATCCTCATATGTGTAATAACAGGATCAGCTGCGCTGTTCATGATCTGCATCACTCAGATTAGACTGCTGAAACAAAATCTGCAATCTGGGAATTACAAACACTCTCTCTCTCTCTCTCTCTCTCTCTCTCTTTCTCGCTCTCTCTCACTCTCATTCGCTTGTGTGCTCACTCTCAACTGCTTTTTCTCATCTGTTCTTCCTATAATTTAATCCTCTTTCTTGCAATCTCTCTTTCTCTATTATCTAATACTAGCATTTCTCCTTGTTTCTGTCTTTCTCTCCTTCTTTCTTCCCCATTCTCTGTTTTTCATTCAATGGCTTACTCATTTTTCTGCTCATTTATTTTTATCACTTCTCTCTCTCTTTCTCTCTCTCTCTCTTTTCCATCTCTATCTCTCTTCCTCTTCTCTTTCTCCCTCTTTTTCTTTTTTCTCTCTCATGCTCTCTCTCCCTCCTTCTCTCACTCTCTCAATTCCCTTCTCTTTTACCCTGTCTCTACTTGTCTCTCTCCTTCTCCCCCCCTCGTCCGCTTTTCTTTTCTCTTTCCCTCCTTCTCTCTCTTTTCCTCTTTCTCTCTCTTCTCATTCTTTTATAGTTTTCTTTTTATATCTCCTTCCTTCTGTCTTTCTCTTTACCCTTTGTTTATTTTTTTCTCTTTCCTTCTCTTTCTTTGCTCTTCTCTCATTCTTTTGCTCTTTTCTCCTTCTCTGTCTCTCTCATACCTTTTTTCCTTGCTTTTCCCTTCTTTTTCTATTTTGTTTCTCTCCTCCTCCTTTCTTGTATTATTTTCTCACATTCTTACTGTATTTCTCTCTACCCTTTTTTCTTTTTTTCTCTTGCCCTTTTTTTTGCTTTTATCTCTATCTCTTTGCTCTTTTTCTCTCTTTCCCCCTTTCTTGCGCTTCTGTCATGTCCCACCTCTCTCTCTCTGCTCCTTCCTCTCTCTTTTTTCTCTTCACCCTTTTTATTGCTCTCTCTTTTATTCTTCTCTATCTCTCATCTTGCCTTTTTACATCCCTTTCTGTTGTTTCTCTCATATTCTCTCTCTCCTTGTCGCTTTCCCTGCTCTCTCTATTTTTTCCTTCTCTCTGCCTCCCTTTTTCTGTCTCTTTGCCCTTCTTTTTCTCTTCCTCTTACTCTCTTACTTGCATGCTCTCTTAATTTTTTTGTCTCATTTTTCTCCTTATTTCTTTTTCACCCTCTTCTGTCTCTCCTGTTTTCTTGCTTTTCTCTCGTCCCCTTTCTCTCTCTCTTGCATGCACTCTATTTTTCCTCCCATCTCGTTTTCTCTCCTTGCCTTTCACGCTGTCCCTCTCTCTTCCTGTTTTTTTTTTTTTCATTTTCTTCCCCCTTCTCCCCCTCCTCCTTTGTCCTTTCTCTCTCAGCTTCTCTTTTCTCTGAATGGTTTGTGTTTACTGTTTACCATTTCCATCAGACACTTTACCCACACCTTCTACCTTTGGCCTTTTTAAATAACTGTAGGTGTGTGTGTGTGTGAGTGAGTGTGCGCTACTCTCCACCCCTCTCACATGAATGTGTGTGTGATCTGTTGTGCATTTTAATGGGCCAAATGTGAAAGCTGTCAGGCAGAGGCTGGAAATAGAAACATCAGGATGTGCAGGTTGTTTCCAGGAGAGAGGGTGAAACAGAGAGAGGCCTTTTCTGCCATATGTCTCTCTAATCTCTTCAGTCTTCACCCAAAAGGCCAACCAGAAGAGCAGAGCCACCATTATTGACCTCCAGTGCCTGCCGTCTCTCAATGTAACCACACTTCACCCCCACCTGCCTTTTCTGTTCTGTTGGAGTGTTCAGCTCCATAAAACACTCAGCCTGATCTGTAGCTGAGACGTGCCTCCAAGAGCGCCTGCAGCGACAGTGACCTAGTGCAGCCCTTACCCTGCCTCTGTTCTGAACCCATATTTCCTCGGGGAGCAGTTCCTCACACATGACATCCCTCCATCACTCTGTTCTGTCTTCGACTCTTCATGTTGATTCAGAGCAATGCAAATCAAAATACAGATTAAAGATGTATCAGAGAATAGAGTGCAGATCAACATGATGATTACTCTTCAGGAACATGCAGTTCTGAAAATGTAACATAAAAATAGTCATGGAAGTCATAAATTACGTGCTCTATTTGGGATGTACAGCTCTGGAAAAAAAGAGACCAGTTAAAAAATAATGAGTTTCTTTGATTTTACCAAATTGAAAACCTCTGGAATATAATCAAGAGGAAGATGGATTTTTGCACCAGGAGTGGCATAAAGTTATCCAAAAGCAGTGTGTAAGACTGGTGGAGGAGAACATGCCAAGAGGCATGAAAGCTGGGATTAAAAAACAGGGTTGGGACAAGTGGTCCAGTGGGCCAAGCGCTGCCACTATGATCAGGAGATCGCCGGTTCGAATGCTGTTCATGTAGCTTGCCATCAGCTACTGGAGCCCTGAGAGAGCACAATTGACCTTGCTCTCTCTCTCTGGGTGGGTAGATGGCGCTCTCTCCCCACATCACTCCAAAGGGTGATGTCCACAGCACAAGGTATCTGTGGGCTGATGTATCGGAACCGAGTCGCCACATGTATTGCCTCTCCACATATCAGGGAGACACACTGGCTTTTTTTCAGCAGGATAATGCTCGCCCAAGCGAGGGTTTCCCAGGAATGTGTCTACCAGATTACAACACTTTTTGGTCTGCTAGGTGTGGCCCAGCAGGGTATTAGAGCCTTGTTTCAGTTGTACATTTTTCCAAATATATATATATATATATATATATATATATATATATATATATATATATATATATATATATATATATATCTTTTTGCTCTTAGTATTGTAAAGACTTACATATATCATCATTACTTCTTTATACTTATAAAGGTTCATTCAGTTCCAAGAACAATTTCTTGATGAACTACAGTGTTTGTCTTTAGTAGTGTGGAAAAAAGCTGTATAGTTACATATTGCTATTTATAATGCTGTATCTTTCCTCTCATATTTCATATTTTCTTAATAAACTGTGCTGGTGGGGTTGTTTGTTTAAAGGCTAGCTATCCAAAAAAACAGCTTTTTTTTTTTTTTTTTATCAGTGCGGCAAAACAGAAGTAAAATAAAGTAGACAAAAATGCATGTCCTATATAAAATACATTTGATAACAGTTATTACCAGTTATTTAGTTATTTAGTATGCCACACTTGTTGCCTGTGCTGTTTCACTGATTGTAGCTTTGGAAGAAACACTGTAGCAGTTCATCCAGAGCTCCACACACAGCAGAGATCATTTTGGACCTACATGATCGACATTCATACACACACATCTGGGAAAATCATTGTTCCCAGTGAAGCAACACTCAGACTAAGTATAAACACAGTGTTGGGCTGTGTGTGTGTGTCCTGGCACAGAGATTGGACAGCTTGAATGGTGATCTTTGTTTTGTCCTTCTAAACAAACTAGAACACATATTTTTAGAAGAAATAAAAGAGCGCGAAAATTGGCTGTAGGTTAAGCTTAGAGTTGGGTTTAGGTTATAGTTAAAAAATAGGGGTCACATGGTCGGGAAAGGAAAACGAGGATGAAAAAATTAAAAGGTAGGATACACAGGGAAAGGAGAGAAGAAAAAACAGCAAACCCGAGACTGTGTTCCATGTTAGAGCTCAGTGTGGAACAGGAAAAAAAACGTAAGGTCTAAAAGATTTTTTGGGCTTAAATTGGGACATATTAATAAAAAAATACATGACTGTTTACTTTTTTCCTAAAATAAGCAATATACTCTTAAACTTACAATGCTTACTAAGACAGCAAAAATAAGATTTATTGCCTTGAAAAAAGTTAATTTCACTTTAAATTGATTTTTTTTTTTTGCAGTGTATTCCTTGTATTAAGGTTTATGAAAATGTAACCAATTTTTTTTTATAAATCATATGATGATGAAGATGTAGTGTAAGCACTGTTTATGCAGTGAGGAACTAAAGAAATTTATTCTTATTTTCACTAACACAGTCTAAAGAATATAAAGCTAAACGCTGGCCGCAGCCCTTATGTGTGGGTGTCGGCAGCTGTAATCACAGTTCATATCACACTGTGGACTAATCTGCAAATGTTAGTTTTGATTCAGAACTGCTGCACCTCTCACTGCCTCTTATTTTTACCTCTGACTGCTGGCTTTGTGCTCGAGTGTCGGCGCACACCAGTCCTGTGAGGTAAAAACGCAAAGTGTTCTCTGCGATGAGCTTCCAGATCACTGGTTTGAGTGTTGCTCCTCAGTCGGGGGTTGCCCCAGCCTCCTTAGGAGAGAATTGAGGCTAAATGTTGGGAAATCGAGACATTTTTAGACACTTCGTCTGGGTTTCTGTCTGCCTTTGTCTGTGCTGCACACAACCTCATTTTCCCCTGTTTCACTTTTCCTCATTCTCCTTCTCTCCGTCTGCCAGGTCTTTAAGGTGAAGGCTGTTCAACTAGCTGAGAAGCTGCTTCCTGCCTTCAACACCCCCACAGGCATCCCCTGGGCGATGGTCAACCTCAAGAGGTGCGTTAGATTATCTGCCAACACCTTTTCACTCCTGCTCTACTAAGTTTTTTCAGTCTTGCTTGTTATAGAACCTCAGAATTATGTGATAAATTATGTTTTTGGCTCTTTTTTTCAGTTATGCTTTCACATTCATGTTTACAGACACTTATATTATACTTATATAGCGGTGTGTTTGTGTGTGTATATATATATATATTAGGGGTGAAACGATTACTTGAGTAATTCGAGTTAAAAATTGATCAATTCATTTTCTGTGCCTCGAGTAATTGTTTAATTAATTTTAAAAGGCAGAGCACGGAATTTAGCACAGACTTTTAATGTGAAATAGCGTGCTTAGCATTGCGTCACCCACGCACAGGAAGCAGGTAGAGGAGGTGGAGGTTTTATAACAAATCAATGAGATTAACATTAATACATAATAACATAAGACAGCGCTGTGGAGTGCTGATTATTATTAATACAGTCTAATATGTGTGGTTAGTTGTTTAGAACGGAGACAAGTACTCCATTTAATACAGTCTTTATGTATAATCAGTAAACACAGCACTGTGGAGTTTAAGTTAGCTGGCTATGAACTTACTGTATTGTCATTTAGCTAAGATGCACAACATAACGCCAATGTTTATGCCTTTATTATTGATTAATGCCCTATATTTAATACTTACAAAAAATCCTAAGTTGAAATAATTTAACTTAATTTATTAAATTATTAAATTGTTACTTGTGGTATTTGTCTATTGTGTGTTTTTTTATGTTTTATCTATTTATGTATTTCTATTTGTGTTTGCAATGTGAACATGTATGTTGTGAATTAAAAAAATAAACCAATTGGTCATTCATTATTAAGTAAAATTTCTTATTTTATGAAATGAAATCTTTTATGAAATCTTTTATTTTATGTTTTATCTGATTACTCGATTAATCAAATCGATTTTTCAGTAGAGTACTTGATTATTAAAATAATTGATAGCTGCAGCCCTAACACACACAGACACACACACATATATATATATATATATATATATATATATATATATATATATATATATATATATATATATATATAGCATGCTTTTTGATTCCTTCGATTAAAGTAAGATTTAGGACTTTGAGTAAGAAAATCCAGGAAAAAAAGATGGATTGCAGTTCAGTAATTTATTATTTAAGTGGAGTATTCTCGGATTTCTTAAGACTTTTTTTCATCATATAAAAATAGTAAAAAAAAAATTATATTGATGATTCTGTGTCTCTTTTTCCCTAAACCTTAATCAGAATACATAAATCACATAAATATACATTTATAAACATACATTTTTATCCAGTGTTTTTTTTTTAAATGTGAAAGCATAATATATTAGTCTTTCCTAAATTAAAATAATCCTGCAATAATTATGCATGGAAAGTCATGAAAAGATGATATTTATGTGATTGTTCGGTGGGGTGGTGTGAACAATATAACACTAACCCAAAACAAACAGCTTTTTCTGTGCTAGTGCTTTAAATATCCCATTTTAGCACATTTATTTATAAGAATGCTTGTTGCTTCCTCCACATTCCTCCATCCTCAGAGCTCCAGCTTGTTTGGTAATTCCACTGGGCCTGCTTTCTTGCTTTTAAGCGCTACATAATGTAAGCCTGTTAGTTCTCATGTGAATAGGTCTTCTGGGGGCCTGCACTGCTCTTTCCCTGCTTAATGCGACTGTCCACATAATTTCATTTCAATGGCGTGAGATGAAAATTGCACAATTAATCCATTGAGCGCATTGTGAATGTACATTAGGCTTTTGGGGCAGAAAGGAGGCTGAATCAAACAGAGCCTGACACACAGCTTTTGTGAATTAATTGGGTGTTTGAAGAAAATGGATTGGGAACAGACGAGACCACCGTGATTTTTCAAGGTGTCTCTAATCCCGAGGAAAAGAGCGCGTTTGTGTTCCATTAATCCCCTCTCGCCCGGAGGGCACTCGCCCAGTCATTACAGACGCACACAAACATACTGTCCCTCAAAAGGATGACGCCAATGCAGCATGAATGTGAATGAGGAAGGGCCACAGAGGAGGAGGCACCTGCAGCAGACAGAGCAGACAGGAGTGCTGTTGACGGAGAGTGACGGGTCGGGGTAAAGCAGGGCTCAGTTAAAAGAGCCGGTATTGAATCGTGGAGAGTGCATCTCTAACGTGAACACAGTGTATGAACACATGAACACGCGCTGTATCAAACATCACAGGGCACAGCTCAGCCTTTAATCTCAGTAATGCTATCTCTCCTGTTTTACAGCGGCGTGGGCCGGAACTGGGGCTGGGCGTCGGCTGGAAGCAGCATCCTGGCTGAATTCGGAACCCTGCACATGGAGTTTGTGCACCTGACATATCTGACTGGGAACCCTGCATATTATCAGAAGGTCCAGTATTTAATAAGCACTTACTCTTCAGTTTTCTTATTCATTTATGCATCTAAAGCTAGACTTTTTATAGTTTAGTTTGTTTCTTGTGAGTGATCTGATCATTAATTTATTTTGTGGCCATTTCCTGTTTCTTTACAATCAATTTGGCCGATACAGTTTTATCTATGTATTTGTTTGGTTTGTTTGTTTAAAGATCACACAATATGAACTAGATAAACATATACACATACACAAAAACCAGACTTATTATTTAATTGCTGACAGTTTAAACCCAAGACACATTTTGACCAGTCATTAAAAGTGATTGAATTAATTTGTTAATACACATTAATTCCTGCAATAATGTAACAGCAATTTAAGGCTGGTAAAAAGGCTAAAATATATAAACAAGGTCTTCAGAATGTCAATACATGTTTGAGAAAGTTATTGAAATGTTTTAAAAAAACAATGTTCCTCAAAGAAAGACTGACAGGCATTTGCATAACTAAATCATTCAAAGAATCGGTAGGAGTTTCGGTGCACATGGGGCAAAGGTGTAACGGTGATTAATTGCACGTTTTCTTCTTATAAACTTAAGAAAAGTTTTTTATAGTAGATATTTAAACGTAAGTAAAATAATGAATTTAAGAAATTTAAAATGCAATTATGCAATTATATTTATGTTAGTGGTGTCAATTAAAATACTAGGTTATACTGTATGTTTAAGGGGAGATAAATATATAATAATAAATAATGCATGACAAATTGGATAGAGGAAACATCTCAGCTTGGTTGGAAGGGCTTCTGAGTTAGAACTTAATTTGCTGAGTATAAAAATCTCAAAGTGTTTGGTATTGCACACATGCTGACAATGGGGGGGTGGAAATTTAAATGGCCTAGGGAAAATATGTAATGGCAAGTATTTAGTAATGTGCACACTTTCCCTTTAAGAGCATCTGATACTATTAATTTTAGTGTCTTACCTGGTATATATTTAATTCGCTGCTGCACTTTGACACACAGTGTTTTCAATGGGATGTGCAGCGCAGATGTCTGTGTAGTAAATTACTACTACTAAATAAACAAGTGAACCACTCCAGAGTTTGTTTGGGACCAGACCGAGACCACCTGTTAGGCAGGGGTGGGGCAGATTATGGCGGAAAAATTGGTTGGGGTCAAAATTGGTGCCGTGATTAATTTGCGCTAAAAATTAAAGTAAAACACTGTGTCTTTGCATTTTCCATTTTGTCCCATTTTTTTTTTATTAGGGGTTGTCTAATATTTGGTGATAATTTTTCTATTTTGTGTAAGTTTAATTATCTTTTAAAAATCATTGACCCTCTGAGCTCTAATTGTTTATGTATATGTGTACATGTGTCTCAGTATTAACAGTCATTGCTGGTTTTTATCAGGTGATGCACATTCGTAAGCTGCTGGCCAAGATGGACAGACCCAATGGCCTCTACCCAAATTACTTGAACCCTCGCACGGGCCGCTGGGGCCAGCGTGAGTACCCTCTTCACATTACTCTCCTTCCTCCTCCACACTTAGAAAAGCCCTTACACCAGTGCAAGTCTTCAGGCTTTCTTTACGCATTACATTATAAACCTCCCAGGCTCAATGACACAGGGGTCAGGTGTGGTTATAGGTTTCTGCGCGCTCTTCAGCCTCTGTAGTGATGAAGAGGATGAGGAGGACACAGTAGCTCTGCTCCTGTCTGAGAGGCGGTGACCCGTAGCGGCTCTGTTACAGGTTCACTACTCTAATACTGTGTGTGCTGCTCCTGTCTTTAACTCGTCCGTTTTCTATTTTGCTGGCGCAGTGAGGGGAAGAAAAATGTGACAGTTTTTATATCAGTGCTCGTGTTCAAACAGACAGAAGCGCAAACAGAGGATGGATGTGAATGAGGGACTTTTTTTTCTTCTTTTAATAAATATCTGTAATTATGTGTAGTGAAAACACTCCAGTGCATTTTAACAAAGTCTTAATTACAGCGCCAGATGAAGCTTTAATTACTGTCTCCTTCTCTGAAGGCTAAACTTGAATTTAAACCTGCTGCACGGAGACACACACTCACACACACACACACACACAAAGCCCATCTCCTCAGATTATGCATACATATATAACACGCTATGTTAACACACTCAGTATGCTCGTATTCTGTTAACGTGGAATAAATGCTTACCACTTTGTCACGAGACACGCAGCATGTCATATGCATAAGCGCTCATATATTCATTCCACAGCTGTGTGTGTGTGTGTTTCTAGTGCTGTAATTAAATCTGAAATTGAGGTGTCTGAATGGATGTTAACTATGAATGACAGGTTGTTAAAGTTGAGGGTTCCTCCCTCCCCTGCTCTGCTGGTCCTTATTCTCAAACTCATTGCTGAATCATGTTTACATGTCTCTATACACTTTCATTTTCATACTGATATATAAGCTTTTAATAAGGAGAGTAGGGTTGATGTTGAGATTTTTTAAATTAGAGACGTTTTTGGCTGAAAATGGACTGGAAAATTTGTCCAGAACAATGACTAATTTATTTGAAGTCATATTGTAGTATTTCCTGTAATTTTAGCATTTTTTTTTAAACAATGGTGGCTGAACAACACACCTCCTTCCCTCCTCCAGTGGCTCTGGTGGCACTATTTAGATCACTGCTATATACCGTATTTTTCGCACTATAAGGCACATCGTATTATAAGGTAAACGTCAATGACCGTCTATTTTCTGGTCTATTTTCTTACATAAAGCATACTGGATTATAAGGCAGATATTAAGAGACACTAATTCAGCAAGTCTCACCGCTGGGTGGTGGTGGGGAGGGGTAGCTAACTAAGTTAAGTCAAGCTAAGCTAAGTAAACAAAACAGTAGTAACAAAACAAAAGTGCTTAGCTAAGCTAAGCTAAGCTTAGATATCTGAATTTCTCCAGCACTTAGGCTGAAGCATTAGCGATTAACCGGTAGCGTTTAGCAGCTAATGCTGCCCGATAGCACTACACTGTTGAACCCTGAGTGCTCCGGGGTTAACAGCAGGCTACAGTCCAATATACTCACCTCTGAATGGCAAAAAAAGCTAGCATGGTTAGTGGGTAATGCTTATGCTGCTCCAGCAGTGCTAGTTGGGGTTAGCAGCAGGCTACAGGGCCGATAATACTCACCTCTAAACAGGGAAATAGCGGTTATTGGATATTGCTAATGCTATTCCAGCACCGGTGTTTAAGAATTAAACTTTAAAATTAAACTTTACCGCTGCACTTCAGCAGAGTGGCTTTACTGCTTTTTACAACCTGACTGGTAAAATTAATACATAAGACACACTGGATTATAAGGCGCACTGACGAATTTTGGGAAAATTAAAGGATTTTAAGTGCGCATTATAATGCGAAATATACGTTAGCTACAAGGCAGGGAGTGTGAGGAGCCAGCTGGGAGATCCATTATACTGCAGGTATTTGCTTACCAAATATCTATTTTTTTCTGTATAAATTTCACTAACATATGACTCATTAGCATTTCTAAGATACATTCATGGCAAGAAATGCACTGCTTAAGAAAATGTATGATTAGAATAGCTTTGCTGAATTAAAGTGAATGAATAAAGTTGCACTCCTGAGGTACATTTATGTGGCAAAGAGTCAAATCATTTCCATGCATCCCTATTTTTAATTTTCATTAATAAAAATCATTCTAAGCGTGGGCTGTAAGGACAAAGCCTTTGGCAGACAGTCTAGAAGTTTCTGTCACTGTGTTTTTTGGAGAGGCGTTCTGGATGAAGTGCCAGACTGTAATTCCACTTCCTGTCCTTCCTTTCATTTCATGTCTGAGTGAGCAGCCCCTCGCCTTATTTATTCTACCTCTTAATCATTACGGCTGCTTCTTCCACACCACCTCCATCTCTCTGCAGCCCCCGACCCCCCTCTCTCACTGCTTCTCTTTGTCCTTGTCATTCTTTCTCTCCCTCTCTGTCTCTCTCTCTGTCTCTCTCTCTCTCTCTCTCTCTCTCTTTCGACTTACACTGGCATGCCAAAAGTCATGGGATAGCAGTATGCTAGTTGATCATGAAGTGTTACCTCAGGGGAGGTGTTGAACATAGGTCTGCGAGCTCAACCTCACTCATAATGTGATGTGAATTATCAGAGTATGAGCGAGGTCTGATAGCGGGTGCCACATGGTTGGAACATTCAGTTTCTCACGATGTGCACTGGGAGTTTAACATTCCTCAATCCACAGCTTTACATGTAGACTGGGAATATGTCATACAAGACTTGTGACTGGCAGTGTCTGGTTGGAGTTAACCATGCTACAGACAAGCAACTCTGGCAGAAATCTCATCCTTATTAAATGCAAGGGACCGTACAAACTTCCTGCATGTTAGTGCATTGTTCTTTAACTTCCGTTGGACATAATGGGACACAATGTTTAGGTACTGACTTTTGGCATGTCAGTGTACATTTGTGTTCTCAAAGCATTGGAACAATCACACTTGCAGCGCGAGAGTGGGAGAGAAAGTGGTAGATTATCTACTTGCACCTGAAAATTTCCACCCCTTTCCTCAGGCTAAAGAAAATAGTGTGTGGGGTAGAGCAACGTTTTCACACTGTGATCTTTGTGATGTTGTACAAGTTGAATGTTATAATCACGCAGTACGTGCGCAGCGCAGCTGCCTCCGTGCTTTTAAATGAAAAGCTCCTTTGCTCAATCAGTGCACTTCGCACCACGTGTGGGGGTGGACGCGGCCACCAAACAAGATTACTGAACTTTTGGGGGCAGAAATCAGGAGGTACAGCACCTATTGTAGTGAAAAAAAAAAAAAAGTTTTAAATCAGGCTGGGGCTCACAATTAGAGTTTATGGGGCGAGCCATGATTTAAATGGGCCGTGAGTTGCAAAAGGTTGGGAACCCCTGCTCTTGTCTGTCTTTGCTGGATGGGATGAAATTACAAAAGGTCTGCTCGCTGCACAATTTGAACACTGATTTATATATAATTATATATTATCAGTACTGTAATTCTTACATGCCATCCAGAACAATGTATATTTGCTATGAGAAACAATTTGAGCCTTCATTTATACATATGTATATGTAGAGTTCTTTAAACTAATGATCTGGGCATTGCAGTTGTTTTAAAATGGAAAGTAACCCTTTTTAGTGGCCAGACTCTGCTCTGGATCCTGTCAAAAAACAGACTGAGCAGTTTTTCTCTCTCTAATATTGATTATCAAACAGGTTTGGTATATTTGTTTTTAGGGGCCAAAATGCAATTTATTTCACGTTGTTAACAAATTGGGAATTTGATATGGGAGACTTTTTCCTAAGTTCAGTTAGTGGGAATAGAGTGCTTAAAAACTAAAGACAAATTTTTTCCCCCTTTTTAATGTTCATGATTAATATAAATCTGTCCAAAGTTTATATTTTTATATATTTTTTTGACGTTCACAATTATTTTGCAGAAATGTGCATGCAGGACTTTAGTGGGATGCTGGTCTTATCTAGTGTAGTCATGGTAACTAAATGGACCACAGACTTCACTATACTATACAGTGCAGTGGGCAGGATTGTACTGTCAGATCCTTAACCAGGTTCTAATTGAGATGTCAATCTTAAAGAACATGTTCTTGACTGAATTGAGGGCTCTGCAGGCCTTTTCTTCAGTAGTACATTTTACTGCCAGACCAAAGCCTCCTGAGGCAACTGACTTTTTCCTGTATCTTTAGGTAATTATTGGAAAGGGGTTGATCCAGAGCAGTGTCACCTATATTTAACATGTTATCCACTTTCTCCTTCTCTCTATTCATCTCTGTTTCATTCTCACTCTCTCTCTGCACCTCTCCTTGCTATACACTTCTCACAACTGTATTGCAACTAGAGCAGCAACTAGTAATTGTTTTGGTAATTAACTAACCTGATGATTATTTAAGCAATAAGAGAGGGAGTGCTATAATGTGTGATATTGGCACTGCTGTGCTGCGGTCACAGGCAAGAGACCACAGGTTCCATTATACCACAGTTCCATTATCACTGTTTATTGAAAGATTTTGAGTTGAAAAGGAGGAGAAATATGATCTGTTTGGTTATAAATACATAGTTCCATTGCTGCTCTGTTTGTAGCTGCGCTGTTTGGCATGTAAGTGCTGCATCGTTGCTAGGTTATCTGTATGTGGTGGAGGTAAACATGGAGAGCTTTGATTACAGTGCATTACTAGCTGAGGTGTTAAGTAATGAAGTACAAATACTTTTTTACCTTATTATTGAATGCTTACTTAAAGCAGCACTAAGTAGGATTTCCTTGATTTTTGATCTTTTTAAAGAAGTAAAATTACAGCTTGAAACTCACTGCAGCGCTGCATTGAGGTACAATAGGAGGAATAGCGGTGCTCTCGTGTCTGTGCCGGAGCTCCTCTGAGCTCAAACCAGACTCTGTAAGTTATCCGAGGCGGCCGCAACCAACGCTCGGGAGAACTGCGACCTGCTTTCCGACCTTTAGTTCTAACAGTTCTACAAGGACTACTGGTTCATTTTTTACAAACTAACATACAGACACTCTGGCAGAAGCTGGAAAGAGACTTAATATGTCTGTGAAAGCCAGAAAACGAGAAAGAGAAACTAATCCACCTGAAACATTTATTACACTCTACAACTGTAGGGGGAGCCCACGAGCACAAAATCTCAATCCTACCTAGTGGAGCTTTAAGTAGAAATCTTGGTTATCTATCCTTTACGGGCGTATTTATTTTTCAGATGTATTTTTTTTCTACTCCTTACATTTTCACACAATAATCTGAACTTTTTACTCCTTCCATTTCAAAAATAGCCTCTTCTGTACTATTTCATTTCAGCTTGTTTTCATTCCAACCTATGCAGAAAAACCTCTCCATCCAGATAGAGTGAATCTGAATGTAGTTGGATGAGAAGTATAAAAATAAACCATTCCCACACCCTATTGGTTTATACGCGATGCACACACAGGTCACGTCACACTCCAGCAAAAACATAGCAGACGTATGAAGCCTAGTATAAAGATGATCAGTGCAGAGACTCAAGAGAAATGTCCCAACATATGGAAACATACGTAGCTGAAACATGCAGCCTAGCATCCTAAAATTTTCACTATTATCATTTTAATATATCATTATATCAATATATCATTTTTCATTATATCATCCTGTAGCGCAGCCTAAGCTTTTGTCCTCATTGACCATTTTCCCGTTACATTACTTTTACTTTTATACTTTAAGTAGATTTGAAATCAGTATTTCAAATCTTCAGTATTTTCTACTGTTACTTGAGTAAAAAACTTGAGTTGATACTTCAAATTCTACAGAAGTATTTTAAACTCTATACTTCTACCTGAATAATGAATGTGAATACTTTTGAAACCTTTGGTTCCAATAGCAAATTAACACAATAATTTATTATTCACACAAATACATTTGATTAGGGTATTAAGATTAAGTTATATAGGCTTAATAGCTTAATTAAATGTATTTGTATAAATAGTAAGTGAGCAGGTCTTACCCCTCCCCTGTTGAGTTTTTGTGCTCAGTTTCGTTTAGTCAAAACTGAATTTTGGAGTCAACAAATTTTTATAATCGGTGTTTTTTGACTGCTGTTTACACCTTGTCATTTAAAGCCCTTTTACACATAGAATTAATATGCTTTTTGTATCCTAATTGTATCTGGCTATACTTTGACCAGGTTATGTTTACGCTTATCATCAAAATGCAACTCCAGTGTAACCAGTTGAGATTCAATTTAACTTTTCCACGTAAAAAGCACACCATTTTTGTTTTACTTTCTCTAAACAACCATATCTTAGTATATAGTCCTGTTCCTGGGGGCTGTGAACAGTTCAGAGTAATGTTACAGGGTTTACAACGTGGTGAAAGTATATCAATCTTAACTGTCCTACTAGAATATATGCTGCACACAAGGAAAACACGATGTTCTTCGTGTTCGATATGCATATTACCACTTGCCTAATGGACAGGATTTTGATTTTGATCACTAACAATCTGATTACACCTGGCTTTTCATGCAGCCTTACCAACTTATCAACTCTGATTGTAATACGGTAATCAAAGCACATGTTAATACCAGGTGTAACCAAGTCCTACATTGAGCATTGCATTGAGCATCAGGATTATTTTCACATGAAATGTAAACCACATGTAAGTGTAAACACACCCAAGATGCATTTAAAACAGATCCAAATCTGGTCACTTAAAACACTTAAGGGGGTGGTCTAAAACTTATTTGAGCCAAAAGTCTTTCTCTCTTTACCTTTTTTACCTTTGCTTTTTTTGTATACTCTTCTATTTCCTCCAAAGGTTTCTTTTTGTCGTCTTTTGTCATCCAAGGTCACAGTCACTTAAAAAAAAAGGAACTTATACATTCTTATTTCTATTCTTTTTTACTGTTTTGTTTCTCTCTTCACTTCTCTTTTTCTCTTTTCCTCTCCTTTTTTCCACTCTCCCTCATTCTCTGAATAATTCATCACCTCTTCTCTCTGTTTTGCCACAGGCAGGCCAGTTCCTCAAATCCATTTGCATACAGTACATTGTCGAGTGCTTCTGAGTGGCTTTTGGAGGTGTTTCTCGTGCTGCGTCTCCGTACGCTCACACCCGGACCGTTCACTTTCGGAATTGCACTGAGGCTAATAACTGGAAAATGATAATTTGCCTGAATATCTGTGTGTGTGTGTGTGTGTGTGTGTGTCTACATGTTTTATATGAGCAGGAGAACGAGAAAGACATAAGGTTTGACTCTCACAGACCCAGTTTATCTAAAGATGGGTGAGCTTAACGGGTAACGAGGCCATAAAGTGGACTGGAACACCTTCATCTGCGTGCGCTTATCTCTCTCCAGAGGGACATCATCAGCTTTCCACCATCTGCTTCTTTCACATCCTGTCCCCTAAAGACACCCGCGTAACAACCCTGACTGCATGTTCCACAGTGTCGTGTTATCACCCTGTTCACTCATTTACACACACGCATATACACACGCACACTCGTACACACATGCTCTTCATGCCTTCGGAGCACTACAGTGGTGTCAGCAGCTGGGCACTGAAGCTGTGCTAATGGCTCCTCCATCAGCCCTCTAAAACTATAAGCATTGTTGCAGTGTAAGCATACTCAGCAGTCCGGCTCTGCTGTGCTCGTTCACCGTGATGTGACGCATGTTTACTCTCTGGTTGGTCTTGTCTTTGTGTTGTAAGCGTGCTGAGCTGAGGCACCACTCCTGCCAGGGTTGCTATCAGCAGTGGAATTCTGTATTATTGAATGCTTCCCAGTTGTGAACAGAAACAAACTCTTCTTTTTTTTCTTCCAGTTATGTTAGTTGATTTAGTTAGTGTAAGTTACAGTTGTCCTATCTAGAGCTGTATAGTCCTCCATGAGTTGCATAATACAACCTGTAGCGTATAGATTGAACAGTGAAGCAAGATTTCATGCGTTAAAATAAGAACTATCACAGTCATAACAAATCTAAAAGTGAAATCAGAACTTGGAGATAAAAAAATAAAGAAATATAAAATAGAGCATTTGCAGTGTTAGCCAGAGCAGAAGGAGGGGCAGGGGAACAAACAAGACTACAGTGGACATTGCAATACTCCTAAACTACTACAGTTCCCACAATACCTTGCAAATCCCATGTATTACATGTGTATGCTCCATGTTACTTAGGGCACTAAACTATGACCCCCACACTGGAATGTTGGATACAAGTACATGTACCCTAACATTCCTTGTAGTGACTGTGACAGGCTTACATATAAAGGGCCTGAAGAGGCCAGACTATAAATTGTAGGGGTGTCACGATTTCAATCTTCATGGTCTCGAGCCTCGCAATCAAAAAGAGGATCAACGATCCCTCCCTCTAAGCTACGCAAGCATGCGCACACGCTACGCAAATGGCGCAGCACAATGTATCCGACGCCGCAGACATTGTGACTGCTCAAAGAGCAGCCCATTCTCCAGAAAAACTTGAAAATATAAAAATAACAGTGGTTTTGTCTAGCCTCAAATATGTTAATAGTTTTGGTACCTTAAGGAGCATCTTTCTCTCAGATAAAGTTAATAATATATCTTTATTAAAGAAAAAAACATGTCATTCTCAGGGACCGAAAAAGTCTTAAAGTCTTATTTTTCACGTTTAACTGTTATAGTAGGATAGAGTTCAGTTTGTTAAGGCTCTAATTGTTCTATTATTTTGTACATGACTGTTCCTGTATTTTTTTTATTTATTTTGGTATTATTGCTGTTTTAATAGTGCACACTGCTGCTACCAAAAATGGCACTAGATGGCATTGCATTTATATCTTAATTAAATTATTTAAATTTGACCATTAGTGCCTAATGTGTGTGTATTACAGATCACTTGTATCACTTTGCATCACTTATATCAAGCCCACCTTTTGAAATAAGATATTGTTAGTTTGATGAATCAAACCAATGGCTGACCATAGACTAAACTAAAACTGGCATAGGCCTCTCTGCTGTAAAAAAAGAGAATCGAATAGAATCATTACCCTAAAATGAAATAAAATCGAATCGAGGCTTTAGAGATTCGAGACAGCGCTAATAATTAGTCTAAAATAATCAAGACTACTAACTTAAAGCTTACAGCTTTAAGTTATTGTGTACCATGTATGCTTAATGTTATTTGTTCACCCCCCTACCATGACTCACAGTTTGGTAGTAGTACATGTACCATTACACCCTTTGTAGTAGTAAAAAATGTAGTACTTGAATAGAGCCTACATATGAAGGGCCTGAAGATGCCAGTATTTTAAGTAGTTAAGGTTGTTCCTTATGCCTTAATCAAATATGTGACTTTGTTTGGAGAGAAGGACCATTGGCACTTTAACTTGCACTTTAAAAAATAGCGTTTAGCTGATACCCACAGATATTTCCCCCCGAGGGGAATCTTTCCATAGATATTGGCTATGCTCCACAACGCTGTTAAAACTGCTTCTCTGCTGTCCAAGGTTAGCTTTTAGCCTAGCAACTGCTTGTTTATCAGACTTTAGAGCCTTGGCTTACTGAATTTTAAGGTCCTATATTCCTGTCCATGTTTACTGTCAAGGACTGCTTAAATATAAAAGGCAGGTGTGTTGATTAAGCAGTAAAGCATGGTTTTATGAGTTGAAGTAAGATTTTAAAAGGTGAAATACTTGTACTTACATACAGCTATGGAAAAAAAATAAGACCACATAAAAACGATGAGTTTCTTTGATTTTAACTGGGTTTAATTTAAAACCTCTGGAGTATAATCAAGATGAAGATGGATGATCACAAGCCATTAAACCGAGCTGATCTGCTTGAATTTTTGCACCAGGAGTGGCATCCAAAAAAGTTATCCAAAAGCAGTGTGTAAGACTGGTGGAGAAAAACATGCCACATTAAAAACCAGGGTTATTCCACCAAATTATAATTTCTGAATTCTTAAAGCTTTATCAGTATGAACTTGTTTTCTTTTCATTATTTTCATTATATATCTGAAAGCTCAAATAATACAAATAATGCAAGCTCAATTTCAGTCATTTCTCATTTTCTTCAAAGAAATGCTCTAAATGACAATATTTTTATTTGGCATTTAGACAAAATGTTGTCTGTAGTTTATAGAATAAAACAACAATGTTCATTTTACTTAAACATATACCTATAAATAGCAAAATTAGAGAAACTGAAGTGGTCTCTTAATTTGTTTCAGAGCTGTGTTTTTTAAATATGAAAGCGAGAACTATGAGAGATAAAGAATTAAGAAAGATAAAATAGTGTTATGGCTCACACTCCCGTGTCCCAGGTACACACAGCATAAATATGAAGGCCGAATTCTAATGTACTGACCATAAAGGAGAATGAGTTGAATCTTAATCAACAAAGTTGCTGAAGGTCTTTCTATTGTCCATCATCTAATGCTTGGGAGGTTTTATTTTCTGCGCCCCTCCCCTTCAGGGCTTATTCAGCACTGACCTTTCCTTTTCCATCTATCATACAGTCTCCATCCATCCCAGACTTCAGTTAAAGCTTCCATAATGTTTATCTATCTCCTGGTTTACATTTATAACGTCTTTAGTGAAGCCATTACGACCCATTACCACCACAGATGTGTCTCACTCCGCCAAACAAGCACATGCACTTCATTAGTGTGTTATACGTGTTCAGCAGAGGCGGGGAGTGATTAGGTGTTTGGTGATGTGTGTCCTCTCTGAATGAACATACGAGCTTACACATACTCGCCGTGGTGCATTGTTATTGTAATGAGAGTGGGCGTCATGCCTGAATAAACTTTACAGCTGGGCGAGGGGTCATTAAAGGAATGAACATCCAGCAGAGAGCAAACACAGCTTTAGTTCTATCAGCGCTGAACTTCAGCTGCTTTTTATGGAAGTCTTTTAGTGCTGTTGCTGAAGTGTGTCCCAGTGGTACACACATGGCACAGGCTCGCGTTATGTAAGAGTGGATCCAAGTAGGGCATGGAAAACGGACCGTCTTTGAGGCTAATTCAGAACAGTGTTTGTTTTGAATAATTGCAAAAGATTAGATTGGCAGTAAACTGAATTATACAGTACTTTAAGACTAAGGCCTGACTACATTTCCCTACAACTTGGCCCTGTCCCTTAGCACTAGGAGTAGGGTGTCCTGGATCTTGTTGGGATATATGGGTAGGTTGAAGCATTAGAACTACATGTCCCTCCAAACTGAACATTTTCAAAGGCACCCTCTAAAGAGAGGGTTTTAAGAAATGCTGTGCAAACAGCCAAAGAACACTTTTTAAAAATATTTTTTAAAAGTATACTTAACATGGTAAAGTACATACTTTTTAAAAAATTAAAGTATGTACTTAAATACACACTAAATGTATTTTTTTGGAATTTATGGCAACTTAAGTATATTTAAATTAATTAAGCTATATTTAAAAACAACATAAAAGCAATAAATTGTGCTTTTGATGCACATATTGTGTACACCTTAATGCTACTTGGAAAAAAATACAATAAATAAAGTGCACTTTAAGCAATATTTAATGCCACTATATATTGTTTTTCTATCAACGTATGATTTAAAGCATGGCTTAAAAATACATTTTATGGAAATACAGAGAAAGTATATAACGTGTATCAATGTGCATTTTCATAAAGTATATTAAATTTAAAATTTTATTTTTTTATTATTCTTTACCTAATTTGAACACACTTTTAATGCTTTTAAGTAATGTGCTTTTTTCTGTTAGAAATTATGAAAACCATTGCATTATCTTAGATTAATGTACTTCCAATATATTATGTCCCTTTTCTTCATGACAGGTTTAAAAATTTGCTTGTAGACACCTCTCTGTAGCTAGCTAGCTAGCTCTATTTCCTGTTCCACCTTAAATGCTGTAGTGCAGTAGTTGCTGTCTCATGAGTGGAACTGGGAATTTTGAACAAGAAGCTAACCGCTTCAGCTCCCTGTCACCAAAGAGTTGTTGTAAACAGTAATTAGTAATTGTGAAAGTTATTTAAAAAGGCACAATGCCCTAAGAAAATACCATTAAAGTACAGCATTAGTGAGGTTGAGGAATTTTACCACTAATGTTTTTACCATATCTCAACCGACTGGCTGGGTCACCCACAGAGCACTGCTATTAGCCTGGTAATGAAGCAGTGTTTTTTGTTTTTTATTTTAACAATGTATCTGGTTCCTGAGGGGTTGTCCCATTTCTTTGAGTGAATATTTCAACCATTTTCCCTTGGAACTAATTTGATGACACTCAAAAAAACAAGGGGTTGGGCCTAAGTTAGATTTCCATTAAGAAAATGTCTTGTTGAAGCTGTTAACCTTACCACAGTCTCACTCTCCTCAATCTTCTCTCTATCTCTGCCTGTACAGATCACACATCAGTGGGCGGCCTTGGGGACAGTTTCTATGAATACCTGTTGAAGGCCTGGCTCATGTCTGATAAAACCGATGCAGAGGCTCGCAAGACCTACGATGACGCCATTGAGGTAAGCTCCGTTACCAAAGAAACAAGCAGTACTCCTGCTTATCGGTAGAATCATAGAATCATCCCCCATCCCTCTCTTACTCTTTTCTTTTCCCTCCTCCGTAAGGCTATCGAGCGTCACCTCATCCGCAAGTCAAACGGAGGCCTCACCTTCATAGGGGAGTGGAAGAACGGGCATCTGGAGCGGAAGATGGGTCACCTGACCTGTTTCGCCGGCGGCATGTTCGCTCTGGGGGCTGACGGGTCGCCGGAGGATAAAGCCGGACACTATCTACAGCTGGGGGCAGAGATTGCTCACACCTGCCATGAGAGCTACGATCGTACAGGTTAGTGAGAGGAGAGTGAGAGGTGCTGCTTTTCAGCAATTCTCCCTCATATGTGTGAGATGTGCCAGATTTTTATGGATTTGTCTGACAGTAGGATCATGCCAGGTTGTAGCAGGGCGTGTTGTCATGGTAACTCAACAGGCTATTTTGAGAAAGTCCCATGCCTTTCTGTTTGGCGCAGCTTGACAGAAGAATTGTCGCTGCTCTCGACGCCGCTAAACTGGTTTAGCCTTCTCCTGCAGTTCCTTAAATCTGGGTTGCACCGTAGGGGTGTCAGGCGAGCACTGCACAGTGCTGTTTACAGATCCCCCACGGCTTCCTGCTTTCTTATGCTGCCTAAATGTTGCTCTCTAGTCCTCTTTTGTGCTCTGAAGAAAATACGGTGAATACGAGAATCTGTTTGTCTGTATTAGAGAAAAAGATTCATTGTTCCACATGTCTCTGTTTAGATACAGAAATCACTATGCTGTTATTTGTTACATTGTGTCATGTAATTCTGAGTCCAAATATACAAAAACATTATCATATTGTGGTAAAGTTAGTGTTATCCATTGTTTTAGCCCTAAGATGCCTAAACACAGATACAGTATTTTTCCACACTATAAGGCGCAACGGATTATAAGGCTATCACTATCAATGAAAGTATATTTTCTGGTCTATTTTCATACATTATAAGGATTATAAGGTGCATTTTAAGCTACACTATCAATTTTTTTTTCTTCTAATTCAGTAGGTCTCACCGCTGGGTGGTGGTGATGCGGCAGCTTTACTTAACTAAGTTAAGTAACACTAAGTCAAGTAAACAAAACTGTTATTCATAAAAAAAAACAAGGGCTGGATGTTAATCTACACAGATTTCTCTCCTAAAACTGTTTATTTTGTTTATTTATCTAGTTATCTATTTATCTAGAGAAAAGCGCTTCCTTTTATTTACAGTAAGATTAGATTCCCAAGTTTCTCCAGCACTAAGGCTGGAGCATTAGCTAATGCTGCCCAACAGCGCTACACTGAAGAACCCTGATACATCCTGAAAGTCAGGGCGATATCAGCTAGTGGTTCGTCCCACATAGCTTGTTTTAACACGGTAAACACGCACCTCTGAACAGCAAAAAAGCTAGAGCTTAGTGCCTAATGCTAATGCTGCTCCAGCAGTGCTAGCCGCGGTTAGCAGCAGGCTACAGTCCGATATACTCTCCTCTGCACGGCAAAAGATCTAGCACTTAATTGTGGTTAGCACCTAATATGAATAGCCGGGGTTAGCAGGAGGCTACAGGCCGATAATACTCACCTCTGAACAGCGAAAGAGCTAGTGCTTATCGTGGTTAACGGCTAATGCTAATACTGCTGGAGAACTAAACAGAAACTCCTGTATATTGCTGCACTTTAGTCGAGTGGCTTTACTGCTCTTTATAACCTGACTGGTAAAATTCATACATAAGGTGCACTAGATTATAAGGCGCGCTGAATACGTTTTGGGAAAATTCAAGGATTTTAAGTGCACCTTATAGTGTGGAAAATACAGTACATGATTTTGCCTAGGATTCTTTGATAGTAACATGATTATGAAGTCTTGTAAAGACTTCCAGGCATGTCGCTGTAACTGTTTTATATTGGATGATATATCCATGCATTTAAACACAGTCTACAAATGCCTTGATTGTCTGTCTACACCTTAAATATAAAGTGTGAAAGACTGCAGCAGCAGTAAATCTATATTCCCATATACACAGTTATGGTAAAACTTGCATCGTATCAGTGAGCAGCATGGAGCAATCCTTATGGACCACAGATCAATGATGGTCCATTACACCATGCTGTACACCATGTAGCATGTGCAGATGCTATAGACAGTGTTATTGTCTCTTTTTGTGTTCTCTGCCCGTTAAAACATTGTTTTAGCTTTTTTTGTGTAATGCCTTGAAGAGGATCCTCTTGAAGAACACCTTGACAGGTGATGGGTTATAAATTAGATGTACTGCTAGCTTGGCATGGTGAACTTTTCCTTGGTAGTTAAATTTTGCTTGTTAAGTTGCACCGACTGTGAGAGAGAGAGCGAGCTCATAGGGTACACACAGTTTTGTTATAACGGCGTGGGTGAGACAAGCCACATCTGTCTTGTGATTTATGAGGGAAAAACCTCGCTGTGGTTTGCCCAAGATCAGGAGTGGCCAGTTTGTGCAATTTGTACTGAAATTCAGAAGAAATGCAGGAGTTGTTGTTCTTGCAGCAGTTGAATTTATTGATGACTGGTATATAATTGTTTATAGGGCATATTTGTTTATGTGCACAGTACTGTCCAGTAGTGTTATACAGATTTGAATACTGTGCATTATTATAAGGCACATGCTATTTGCACCCGGGTGTACGCAGCAGTGTGTGCTATTTGCACCCGGGTGTACGCAGCAGTGTGTGCTATTTGCACCCGGGTAAATCCAGCAGTGTGTGCTATTTGCACCCGGCTTTACATAGCAGTGTGTGATATTTGCACCCGGGTGTACGCAGCAGTGTGTGCTATTTGCACCCGGGTAAATCCAGCAGTGTGTGCTATTTGCACCCGGCTTTACATAGCAGTGTGTGCTATTTGCACCTGACATTATGGTTTTAGAAGAGATTAGTACTATTCTTTTGTGTTTTGTGACAAAACTAATTTTACTTACAGATTATTTTACAAGAGGTGAACATACTTTTGTTTGGGATTATGGGGTGGACCTCAAAGTTTGTTCTTATTGAATTTTGTTTTTCACTTGGGAGTCTCTGTTGTGTTGTGCTATTGCATGAAAAGGACAGTAGAGGGAGCTCTGGCCGTAGTTGAGATATAAGAAGCATGTGGAAGGGAGAAGAAAAATAAATGGAGAGTAATGAAGCTGATACATGCCTGAAGCCTGATTCTTATTATTTTTAACAATTTAGCACTGACACAAAATTGGCGACGAGGATGTCGATTTCTGTGCCTTTACCCGCTCCATTCATGCCCTGCCCGGGGGAACCAGCAATACCATTTCCAACATGGATAAAGATGTTTGATAACTACATGCTGGTGATAGCTGCGTCAAGTCGCACAAATCGTCACGGGGACACAAAGAAGAAGCTACAGAATCCTGCTCCTGCTGCTGCTCACACGGGTAATCACCGTTCCTGCTTCCGCTGTGGATCTTTCAGCCACCTCGCCAACAAACCTTCGTGCCCTGCTGTCGGAGTGAAATGCAACAAGTGTGGTAAAATAGGACACTTTTCGCGTGTATGTCGTTCAACACATAAGGAGGTACGTGAAGTTGTAATAAATGAACCAACAGTTCTTTATATGAACAATGCAGTGCAAGACAAGATCCTCTGCACGGTTCAAGTGACTGTTAATGGACAATGCAAACCTGTTGAGCTGATTGTAGATACAGGCTCATCAGTGTCCATTATTCCAGAGAACATTTATCACAACTGCTTCCCAGGTGGTGTGCTAACTGAACCTACATTCGCTCTTGTTACATACGCAAAAGAGAAAATACATGTAAAGGGGTGCTTAAAAGCTACTATCTCTCATGATCATCATTCTGCTGCAGGTACTCTGGTTGTGGTTGAGTCAGGTGCTGCCCTCCTTGGTTTAGATTTATTTCAGGCATTGCAAATGAAACTTGAAGGACGAAAAGTCGTCACTACCAATACTCAGCCTACTTTTATTGCTCACCCAGCTGTGCCAAAAACTGTACTAGAAAATGCTGCTTCAGAAGTGTCAGTTCAGGAAATAGGGTATGCTAAAAACTTCATTCACAAAGTGCATGTACTGCCAAATGCTGTTCCAGTACAACAAAAACTCAGGAGACTTCCCTTTGCAGTCAGACAAGCTGTTTCGGAGGAGCTCAAGGATCTCCAGGATAAGGGCATTATTGAACGCATTGATGCTTCCCCTTGGGTTTCCCCAGTAGTGGTGACACACAAAAGAGATGGTGGAAAACCACGCATATGTGTAGATTTGAGGGAGCCAAACAAAGTCATTGTAGCTGATTGCCACCCATTACCGCACATGGAGGAACTGTTCTCAAATTTAAGAGGGGCTACTGTCTTTTCTACGATTGATTTAGCTTCTGCTTACCACCAAATGCCTCTGCACCCCGACAGTCGTGATATTACTGCATTTATCACACATGACGGACTTTTTCGTTTCTGCAGAGTCCCGTTTGGGTTGGCTTCAGCTCCCTCCGCCTTTCAAAAGATGATGTCAATCATTCTTGCAGGCTTGCCAGGTGTGCAGGCATACCTGGATGATGTCATCTGCTATGGCACTACACAAAGAGAACATGATGAAAACCTTCGAAGAGTGCTCCAGGCCCTGACTGATGCAGGACTCAAACTAAACATGCACAAATGCAAGTTCAATCAACCTTCCCTCAACTACTTGGGTCACACTATTTCAATGGAAGGACTGCTACCGGACCAGGACAGAGTTGCTGCTGTAATTCACGCCCCAGCCCCACATGACACATCTTCTTTGAGATCTTTTCTGGGCCTTGCATCATGGTATAGTAAGTTCATTCCAGATTTTGCAACCGTTAGCGAGCCACTGCGTGCAGTGCTCAGGGACTGCACAGATTCAAGGTTCAAGTGGACAACTGAAGCACAATCTAGCTTCACTTTGCTTAAAGAGCTGGTAGTCAATAGCCAGGCTCTAGCTCTCTATGACCCTGAATTACCAACGTATGTGACTACTGATGCTTCAGATTATGGACTGGGTGCGGTATTAACTCAATTACACCCTGACCAAAGTGAAAGAACTGTTGCTTTTGCATCCAGAACACTTTCTTCTGCTGAGCGCAAGTATTCCACGGTCGAACGTGAAGCTCTTGCCTGCGTTTGGGCTGTGGAGAGGTGGCGAACATACCTCTGGGGTCGTCGCTTTGTCCTTCGAACAGACCACCATGCACTTACCACATTGCTTACCTCCGCAGGTGCTGGCCGTGCTGGACTGAGGATTGCCAGATGGTCTGCGCGACTGCTCTGCTTCACATACGATATTACTTACCGTCCAGGACACCAAAATGTCACTGCCGACTGCCTATCCAGATTACCAGTGACTACTACACATGAGGAAACAGAGGAACCGGACATGATTGCAACTGTCTTTAAAGAGTCATTGTGTGCCATTTCTATTCCAGAGCTCACTTCTGCCAGTGAAATTTGCCCGGACTTGTCTCTACTGCGCAACCAAATTCAAAAAGGTTGGCCCAAATGCAAACAAAATCTGCCTGAGAACCTTGCTCCATACTTTCAGGTACGAGATGAACTGTCAGTTCATGGATCGCTGATAACAAGGGGGCCAGATCGAGTTGTTGTTCCTGTTTCACTACGTCCTAGATTGGTTGCTTTAGCACATGAGGGACACCAAGGCATAGTCCGTACCAAGCAAAGGCTGCGTGAACTGTTCTGGTGGCCACAACTGGATAAATTGGTACAGTCTGTGATTACTTCCTGCGTGGACTGTCAATACAGTGATAAGGTTACTAAAACTGCCCCTACTCCACTTACGCCAGTTGAAATGCCGGATGCTCCGTGGGAAAAGGTTGCATTAGACATTACGGGTCCATTTGAAACGGCTACATGGGACTGCCGTTATGCTATTGTACTCACAGACTACTACAGTAAATGGCCTGAGGTTGCATTTGCCTCTGCTGTCAATACAGATGTCATCTTACGCTTTTTAGCAACTGTGTTCAGTAGGGAAGGTAATCCATTGTATCTCGAATATCACTAAAATCTGCAGGTCAGGTTGTCTCCAGGAACATCAGGTTGGAAAACACTGGACTTAAGCCAGGCCTACAATTTAGTGCTTGATCAGAAGTGAAAGAATTTTGAGAGAGCAAACAAGTATACCTTTTTACCCTACGATCAAACTCCAGAATAACAAGCTACTTTTATTTCACAACTGCGCCCTCAGCACAGGGAAATACATGGCAACATAACATTTGCAACGGCTAATTTGTCAAAATATTCTCTTTTTCAAATTCACAGTTTACTGTAGTCACATTTTCAAAACTCTAAATACACATCATCTGTCTGTTGTGGACTATACTACTGATATAATTCATTTTGCTATCTAGAAATAAGAGTTGGCTTAATCGTTCGCTGGAATAAAAGAAATCGTTCGCACGAATTAGAGAAATTGTTGGCATGAACTGCTACATCGTTCGCTCGATTTAATTATTTTTTTTTTACCCACGGCCCCTCCCGGGCTCTGTACTAGCCAGCAATAAGCTAGCTAGCTAGCTAAATTAATCAGAATAAGCAACAAAATACAAAACTTTTTACTTAATAACTAAGATAAGGTTAGATACAAGTTACCTAACTGCCTCAAACTTTAATTCAATCAAATAACTTAAACTGAGATCCACCAAAACACTAGCTTAGCTTATTCGTTTTCAGTCAACAGTGTTCGATAGATAATAATTCTCACACTCTGTCTTAAATATTTATCTTAAAATGTAGAGTTAAATTGAGTGATGGGCCTTTTATACATAAATAATAACCAAATTCTGCTTACCATTTCCTATGGTCTCCGTTTCCCCATCTGTGAATTTGCGCCTTTTCGCTCCCTCGCATTCATTGGTAGACATGCGCAGATGAGTTCTCTTTCTTTTTTTTTTAATTAAGGGGTGAAAATAGCCTTGCTGTGTGGCACGTGCTATTTGCACCCGGGTGCAAATAGACACTCCGTTATTATAATTATAAAATACAAATACATATATTGTAGTTGTCATCTGTAAAGTTATTGAGCTTAGAAGAAGGGAGAAGAACTCAGATCTGGGGGCTGACTTCTCTGTGAACTCCTGGTGAAGTTACTGTTTTAGTTTCTTCTAATTTAGTTTTCTTCTTCTTTCCTTTAATTAAAGGGTAAATAAATAAAATAGGTGTTGACTGGTCCACAAACAAGGTATAGGGCATGCTGCCAATTAGGGGTGTGCCATATCGTATCATATGCAATAATATTACCAATATTTATTAATATTGTGAACGATACTTCACACTGAAATATCGTGCAATATCACCCACCCCTAATTATCACATCAGGGTACTACTTTTTTTTTTTTTTTTTTTTTTTATATATATATATATATATATACTGTTTTTAGCAAAATAATAATTTGCAATTTTTTTCATTTCCCATTATATATCTGCTAGAGACAGATTATATCAATCCAGTATCATTCATTTTACTTTAATCCTGCATATATGGAGATACATGGAGTGCATTATTAGTAACATGAAATTCTGAATCATTGACTTCTGTTACAAATCTTATCAAATTCTTATATATATATATTTTAATATTTCAGTTAGAGGTGTGCCATATCATATGCAATAATAAAATTCTTAAACTCTTGAAGTAATTTTAGTAATTCTGTATTTTGTCATATCCGCAAGAGTATCATTATCAAGAAAATTCCATGAAATATTGTGATATAATTTTAAAGCCATATCGCCCACCTCTACTGCCAATAGGTTCTTTCATCTCTGCTCAGGAGAGTTCTCTTCTATTCTATTATATGAGTACAAATTAATGTAGCTGAATGCATTTATTAGAAGAAGTGACCACAAACATTTGGACATGTGTGTGTGTGGGTGTGTGCCAAAAAGAGACAGAATTACCTAATTAGAAAGGAAGTGTGTTTTTGGATTCCCTGGGGCTTTAACAGAATATCTGTTCATTAAGTAAAGTATCAAAATTAGTAATAAGACACACTGCCTGTGTGTGTGTGTTTATTTTTAGCCCTGTATGAAGACCATATGTTGCTAGAAGAGCGTGTTAATCTTACTGTCTTCTCCAGTCTTTAGTTGCTGAGTGTTTAGGTGTTCGCAAAGAACTCAGCTGCAGTAATACAGGAGTCAGCACTTATATTTTATTAACTGTAATACCAAACGTGTGTATGTGTGTGTCTACAGTTCTAAAGCTGGGTCCAGAGGCCTTCAAGTTTGACAGTGGATTGGAGGCGGTCGCTGTGCGGCAGAATGAAAAGTATTACATCCTGAGACCAGAAGTCATCGAGACCTACTGGTACATGTGGCGTTTCACCCACGACCCCAAGTACAGACAGTGGGGCTGGGAGGCGGCTCAGGTCAGTACACACTTTCCAATTCTTACTCTGTTCTCTCTGTTGCATACATACAGACCTGGATCAAATTATCTTATATTGGTTCTTTTCAATATTTTTCAGTTTACAGACTTAAACAACAGCCAAAAACATTGAGTGACCCACACAAAAATGGATTTGACTGTTCAAAAACTATCAAACAATCATCGTAGCCTGAAAGGATTGCTGGGCAGGCTTAAATTGCCTGAGGATCTTCGGTTGTGAAAGACCTTTTTTACAATAAGCGTTTATCCATAATGATAAGATTAGAAACATTTCTCTCAGACTTGCACTAATTATTAATTTAACTAGCTTGCTAATCCAGTCATATGATTATACTGTACCAGACATATCAATGAGCTCAACCTCAATATATAGTTTTATTGAATGACATAACATTAAATAACATAATATTAGGGATGCACCGAATATTTGGCAACTGAAAGTATTTGACTGAAATTTAATGAACGAATAAGAGAAGGGGCCAAATTATTTGAAATGCGCAATGACACATTTACTTAAATATTTACTTATATTGCATTGCTTTCTCTAATATTAGGATTTATTTAATCAGCGGTGACACTCCACCAACTTTCACCACTTCTCCCCTTCCCCCCTGACAGAGCACTTTTGAAAGCACATCAGGGAGTGTGGGTGAGAGCCAAGAGGGAGAGCTGAGAAACCTCTGGTTTAAGTTCATTTTTACACTCTACTCGCATGAACTAAAAGAAATAAAGTGTTTAGTTTATAGAGTTTTCACTCTCTTTGCAAATTGGCTATAAGGTGCAAGCTGTACAGCTAGAAAAGTAACATTAGCTGAGGTAACTTAGCCATTTGTTTATTTCCCAAAACTCTGGCTGTCTCTCTGTTGAAGTTCACTCACATGTGAGTAGCATGGGAGTGCAACTGGTGTGGGCATAGCACTACTGAGGTAGATTTATGTTTAAAATTGCATTGCTGAGGTAGCTAACAAGCTCAGTGTGCCACTAGAACAGCACTGCTAACATAATTTCATGATAAGAGTTATTTTATTCAGTATTCAGTTTTCTTAAAAAAAAAATATTTTGCTTTTGTTTTGTTGAGGTTTTGTTTTTGGACCAAATTTTTTTATACCATGCATTCCTACATATTTGTCACATTTTATTTATTTATATATTTTTTAAATGCAACACTACCACTTTGGCAAACTGGAAGCCATGGCCCACAGGTGTGAAAACACTTATTTAGAGTTTTGGAGGCAGTAGAGGGTAAACTCTGTGAGGACACTCGCGCTGCTCCTAAGTTTGTGTTAGCCCTTATCTGCTTATCTCCTCATTTCTGTCTCTAGCTTGAGCTATCTGGAGCATCATGCTGCATTTTAGATTTGATTCCCATTTTCCCCTCTCCATCTTTATGTATGACTCTCTCTCATTTAAATGTTTTTCCTGAGGCAGGCTCTATCCCGGCGTATGATTGTGTGTGTATTAGGGTTTCAAAGTGCTCTTGAGACTGGAGAGTTGTTGTTTCTCTCTGATTGGGCTGCTTTGTTCTGCTGTGGGACTCTTCTGCAGTGGGACTTGCACATTTGCTGCCTCTGCTTGCTCTCTCTCTCGCTCTCTCGTATTCTTCTCACTCAGTCACTGTCCCTGCTCTCTCCTTCCCTCCCTTCCTTCGTCATTTCTTTAAAAAAAAAAGATAAAGAAGGAAAAAGCTTTTGTGTTTCACTTAATTCCCTCCAGTTTCAGGTTTCAGGTTTCCCCCCAAAGATATGTATTATAAAGATTTACACGTTTTTTTCTTCCTTTTTCACTCTCTCTCTCTTTCTGTCTCTCCCCTGCTTTGTCCTGGACATCACCTTATCTCAGTCTCTGCCTTGGCAGGAGCCTGACTCTCTGCTTCATTTGCAAAGATAGCATTGTATTGTTCTCCTGGTCCACTGCTCCAGTGTCCTGTCGCAGCTGTTCATGTCTCAGCTCCGTCTGATCTGTTCATGTCTCAGCTCCGTCTGATCTGTTCATGTCTCAGCTGTGCTCCAGCTGCTCATGTTTCAGCTCTGTCTGATCTGTTCATGCGTCAGCTGTGTCTGATCTGTTCATGCGTCAGCTGTGTCTGATCTGTTCATGTCTCAGTTGTGTCTGATCTGTTCATGCGTCAGATGTGTCTGATCTGTTCATGTCTCAGCTGTGTCTGATCTGTTCATGTCTCAGCTCTGTCTGATCTGTTCATGTCTCAGCTCTGTCTGATCTGTTCATGCGTCAGCTGCGTCTGATCTGTTCATGTCTCAGTTGTGTCTGATCTGTTCATGCGTCAGCTGTGTCTGATCTGTTCATGCGTCAGCTGTGTCTGATCTGTTCATGTCTCAGTTGTGTCTGATCTGTTCATGTCTCAGCTGTGTCTGATCTGTTCATGTCTCAGCTGTGTCTGATCTGTTCATGCGTCAGCTGTGTCTGATCTGTTCATGCGTCAGCTGTGTCTGATCTGTTCATGTCTCAGTTGTGTCTGATCTGTTCATCTCTCAGCTCTGTCTCAGCTCTATCTGATCTGTTCATGCGTCAGATGTGTCTGATCTGTTCATGCGTCAGATGTGTCTGATCTGTTCATGCGTCAGATGTGTCTGATCTGTTCATGTCTCAGCTGTGTCTGATCTGTTCATGTTTCAGCTATGTCTGATCTGTTCATGTCTCAGCTCCATCTGATCTGTTCATGCGTCAGCTGTGTCTGATCTGTTCATCTCTCAGCTCTGTCTCAGCTCTATCTGATCTGTTTATGTCTCAGCTGTGCATCAACTGTTCATTTCTCAGCTCCATCTGATCTGTTCATGTCTAAGCTGTCTCTGATCTGTTCATGTCTCAGTTGTGTCTGATCTGTTCATGTCTCAGCTGTGTCTGATCTGTTCATGTCTCAGCTGTGTCTGATCTGTTCATGTCTCAGCTCTGTCTGATCTGTTCGTGTCTCAGCTGTGTCTGATCTGTTCATGTCTCAGCTCTGTCTGGTCTGTTCATGTCTCAGCTGTGTCTGATCTGTTCATGTCTCAGCTCTGTCTGATCTGTTCGTGTCTCAGCTCTGTCTGATCTGTTCATGTCTCAGCTCTGTCTGGTCTGTTCATGTCTCAGCTCTGTCTGATCTGTTCATGCCTCAGCTGTGCTCCAGCTGCTCATGTCTTAGCTCCATCTGATCTGTTCATGTCTCAGCTCCATCTGATCTGTTCATGTCTCAGCTCCATCTGATCTGTTCATATCTCAGCTCCATCTGATCGGTTCATGTCTCAGCTCTATCTGATCGGTTCATGTCTCAGCTCCGTCTGATCTGTTCGTGCGTCAGCTCCTTCTGATCTGTTCATGCGTCAGCTGTGTCTGATCTGTTCATGTCTCAGTTGTGTCTGATCTGTTCATGCGTCAGCTGTGTCTGATCTGTTCATCTCTCAGCTCTGTCTCAGCTCTATCTGATCTGTTTATGTCTCAGCTGTGCATCAACTGTTCATTTCTCAGCTCCATCTGATCTGTTCATGTCTAAGCTGTCTCTGATCTGTTCATGTCTCAGTTGTGTCTGATCTGTTCATGTCTCAGCTGTGTCTGATCTGTTCATGTCTCAGCTCTGTCTGATCTGTTCGTGTCAACTGTGTCTGATCTGTTCATGCCTCAGCTGTGCTCCAGCTGCTCATGTCTTGGCTCCATCTGATTTGTTCATGTCTCAGCTCCATCTGATCTGTTCATGTCTCAGCTCCATCTGATCTGTTCATATCTCAGCTCCATCTGATTGGTTCATGTCTCAGCTCTATCTGATCGGTTCATGTCTCAGCTCCGTCTGATCTGTTCATGTCTCAGCTCCATCTGATCTGTTCATGTCTCAGCTCCATCTGATCTGTTCATATCTCAGCTCCATCTGATCTGTTCATGTCTCAGCTCCATCTGATCTGTTCATATCTCAGCTCCATCTGATCGGTTCATGTCTCAGCTCTATCTGATCGGTTCATGTCTCAGCTCCGTCTGATCTGTTCATGTCTCAGCTCTGTCTGATCTGTTCATGTCTCAGCTGTGTCTGATCTGTTCATGTCTCAGCTCTGTCTGATCTGTTCATGTCTCAGCTCTGTCTGATCTGTTCATGTCTCAGCTGTGTCTGATCTGTTCATGTCTCAGCTCTGTCTGATCTGTTCATGTCTCAGCTCTGTCTGATCTGTTCATGTCTCAGCTGTGTCTGATCTGTTCATGCGTCAGCTGTGTCTGATCTGTTCATGTCTCAGTTGTGTCTGATCTGTTCATGCGTCAGCTCTGTCTCAGCTCTATCTGATCTGTTTATGTCTCAGCTGTGCATCAACTGTTCATTTCTCAGCTCCATCTGATCTGTTCATGTCTAAGCTGTCTCTGATCTGTTCATGTCTCAGTTGTGTCTGATCTGTTCATGTCTCAGTTGTGTCTGATCTGTTCATGTCTCAGCTCTGTCTGATCTGTTCATGTTTCAGCTCTGTCTGATCTGTTCATGTCTCAGCTCTGTCTGATCTGTTCATGTTTCAGCTCTGTCTGATCTGTTCATGTCTCAGCTCTGTCTGATCTGTTCATGTCTCAGCTCTGTCTGATCTGTTCATGTCTCAGCTCCTTCTGATCTGTTCATTTCTCAGCTCCATCTGATCTGTTCGTATCCCAGCTGTGTCTGATCTGTTTATATATCAGCTGTGTCTTATCTGTTCATTTCTCAGCTCCATCTGATCTGTTCATTTCTCAGCTCTGTCTGATCTGTTCATGTCTCAGCTGTGTCTGATCTGTTCATGTCTCAGCTGTGCTCCAGCTGCTCATGTCTCAGCTCCATCTGATCTGTTCATGTCTCAGCTCTGTCTGACCTGTTTATATTTGTCTCAGCTCTGTCTGATCTGTGATCTAACAGTGATTTAGTTGATTATTTAAGTAAATGTTATTGTGTGTTGTATAAACAGATTAAACAGTAAAAGGCTATGCAGAGCTTGACATTGTGTCTAAAATACATCATCTTTGCTGATAATTGAAATAGAACGCATTTGAAAACTCTTTGAGGAAACACTGTGGTGGTGAAAAGGCCTAGAAATGTTCTGTTTTCTACTGAAAGAAAGAACAGCAGAAGAATTTGAAGTATGCTTTATCAGGTGCAGACTTCCAACAGCATGTTTTTAGTTTCTTTTTAATGCCAACATGTGAGAAATGTGGTGAAACCTTTAATGCTGCTTTCAGAAAGTTATTTCAGTTTTTTTGTACATACTTTGTTGCTTGTGACAGACATTTAAGTGGCACATTCTTTACAATGAATCCTTGCAGCCTAACTCAGTAGTAATGGAGTAATCTGTTAGCCATTTAGCTGTTCAGTCTAGGATTAAAGCTGAATTAAGCCATTACTTTATATACAGGCAGATTGTAAACACAATCCTATGTGCACACTAATGTGACTTGACCTGCTAAAAACTTACCCTGCTGTGGTCTATAAGAGTGGCCTTATATTGACCTGTGGATGCTAATTATGTGTTTGAATATTGTGTTTTATGGTTCAAGTTTCGGTGCCCAAATTCACACTTACATATTTCTGGTATGTTCCTCGTTTTTTTTTTTTTTTTTTAGTATGTTATCCAGCAACACTTGGTATAGTGTAACTGGTAACAAACTAGGGTTGAATAAAATTTTCCAGTAGAGCAAGGGCACCATTCTACACTAATAAGAGTCCTTAAGCAAGACTGCTAAGTCTCTATTCACCTACCTGTGGAATTATTTAAATGCAGGTTGCTCCAGATAAGAGCATACAACAAATATCTTAAATGTAAATATGAATGTAAATAAGTAATATAAATAAGAGCTAGTCTAATACACTGCCAAAATCAATATAATCAGTAGGTAATTTTTAAATAAATAAATGTCTATAAATGTTTATTCTGAAATATGTACTTATGTCCTCAATACAGAATTTTATCAAATGTTTCAGCACTACAGACATGATTTTTCATCATTTTTAACTCCAGCTATAATCTTTTTAATTATGCTCTACCTGTATCTCCAGGATCAGCTCACCAACCAATCAGCTCACAGTAGCAGTAATGTATTATATAAATGTATTATATAAGTATTATACTTTCTAAAATTAAAGAAATACTCAGAACAAGTAGTTCAATATTACTTTTTATTTTTTTATTCACCCCATTCATATAGCACTCATTTGCAAGCTCACTCTAGAGTTTAACAGTCATTTCATGATATAACGGGAACAGAAAGTGGTCAGATGCTCTGGTATGTTTTGCACCCTTTGGTTATCTCTTTCTGTGACTCCCAGTCACCGACTGAGTCAGATATTAAACATGTTGAATATTTGCTGGGTGCTCTGACTGGTTGGAGATCATTCAGCGACAGCTTGATGAGCGTCTTTCAGTTGTTCACACTATGTGGCTGAGCGAGCGCTGATTTTTTGTCGACGAACAACGAAAAACTGTCGGCAACTGAAAAACTGGGCTAAAATCATGTAGTTTGAACCTGGCATAAATTAACTACAATTCCCACAATCACTTGCAAATCCTTTGACTGGATGCTGAAGGTTCCTGAGTGGCTTGCATGCTTGTGGAACCTTTGTTTACCCTAATAGTGTGTAGTGGGTTGATATGATATGATATTTTATTTTGAGGATGTCCATAACACAGACTATAGTTTGTTCTGTTTAGTTGGGTGGATTGCAGCAAATGTGACAAAATAATTACAGGCGAGTAATGAAATAGCTGTATTTGGAAATCTGCCGCTGTGTCTGTGTCAAAACATATGTTCAGAATACTGTAATATATTATTTTTACCATATCTTCCAGCATTTTTTGGTGCAAATATTGGTGCTATTGCACTCCTAGTTGTCCCTTCATTCTCCTCAATATGTCAGATATTCTAGAAGCAGGCCCAGTCATGGGATGCTCTAGCAGGAATTGTGACAGGGTTTGTTGAAGGGACGGAGACGCAGCGCTGTGCTTGTCGTACGCTTGACTGCACCGGTGCCATGTTGTGTCTGATCTTGTGTAAATTGTGTCAGTTAGCTTCAGATCGCAGACGTAGCAGTAGCTGTATGTCAGTTCTAAACATATTAGCTGGGAGTGTTCAGGGCCCAGCTGTTGTTGTGCAGAGCTGTGTGAAACAGTCCACAGCCGAGCAGCTGTGTGACGCAGTGCCCCTCTAGGTGAAGGACCACAGCACGCTGGGCTTTATTGGCACAGATGGCCTGCGTACCCTGACTGAATTCCTCTCGGCTGGAATGATAGAGAGGTGCTACTGCTGAGGTTACAGTCATTTTGTCCTGAAGTGCTGCTGACAGTGTCATAAGCTGTGTGACAGTATGGTAGACACTATTGTTGCGTCTATCCTAGATAATAATGCTGTTTCTTTGTAAGTGTCTGTACATTTCTGTGTAATCTAATCAAGTGTGTGTGTCTCTGTTCTCTACAGGCTATAGATAAGTATTGCAGAGTCAGCGGGGGTTTCTCTGGGGTTAAAGATGTCTACTCCTCCAACCCCACCTATGACGACGTCCAGCAGAGCTTCTTCCTCGCTGAGACTCTCAAGTAAGTCTCTCTTAAGGTTCTTTTAACACACCTCATGAGGTTCTGCTGCCTCCAAAGCTCAAGCTGACTCCAAAATTCAGGATTCAGGGCATTAAGTACTCTCATCTTATGCTCTTATGATTCTAATCACATTCTAATTTTTTGATGGTGACCATAAATACTGTTGCAATAAAAAAAAACATAATACATACATCATTTTATTCACACTGATAACTAAACTCTTCTAACAAGTAACCATGTATCAACAATTGTTCCTTTTTTAGAAAAAAAATCAGTAATTCATTCCTCTTTTTTATATTTATTTATTTTGCATATTTTGCAAAATACATAACTGTGATTTATTTAAAGTTTTATATTCAAATTCTTCATTCACTTTAAATAAAATAACAGAAGAAATGTGAGAAATGTTTAATATATGGTTATATGTTAGATGGGTTCAATTAAGAAATGGGCATATTTTAAAGTTTTGTATGACTGTTTAATATTTGCAAACAATAGAATTTTTAAAAATTGTAAAAAAATAATAATAATAAAAAAAAACTATCAATAGTTTGTTTCTTCTGCCTTTATGTTTCTGGTCATTTTATTTTAAATTGTGTTGTCGTATAATATTCAAAGTGAATTCAGTGTAAAGTAGCTACTGCTGACAATAATCTGAATGCACCAAATGTTCTAGTAAACAAACAAACAAAGATGGCCGCCTCTCTTGCTTTTAATGAAAAATAACGATGATTAAATTGCTCTTTTTAAATTGATTTATGTGAGCTGATTGTTTTTCTGGAAGGTCTGCTGATCTCCATGATTTACTTCATAAAATTATGCTGTATATTGTCAGTTGTCATGATAATGACTGCATGTTGTCAATACATTTATTTCTATTAAAAACCTTTTTATAGGTCTACAGAAACGTCCCTTGATGTAAAGGTTCTTCACACTCATACATTCATTTATTTCTTCATTATAAACATGGTTCTTAATGGAAAAGGGAAAAAAAAATGATTATCCTTATTGAACATCAATGCCACCTGCTGGTGGCACAGCGACACTGCAGTTATGCTACTAAAAATAGTATGCCAGGCGAGGCGAGAAGGATACTAGGCCAGTCTAATTCTCCACCTGGCTCCTGTGTATAAGATTTATAAGCTTAATCTTAGAAAGTAAATTTGCTATGAATGCTTTGTGCTGTGCTTTGAGCTGTGAGTGACTACTGTTGTTGTTCTGGTTCTCACAGGTACCTGTATCTGCTGTTCTCCAGTGACGAGCTGCTGCCTCTGGAAAGCTGGGTCTTCAACACGGAAGCCCACCCCCTCCCTGTCCTGCATCTGGGCAACGTCACACTGCCTGGCAGCCAAGACCATCGATAGAGGAGCCCCTCGTCGGGTGGCGCTCTCCCCCACTCTGCCCCATCACTTTCTCTCTCTGTAGCCTTCTCTGCCTCTGAAAGACTGCAGGAGCCTGCTGCACTGAGGAGGCTGCGGACTTAACTCACTTGACCACTGTCTCCTCCTGCATTCTGGGTTGTGACTGCCGGGCGGAGGGGACCAGGACAAATTCTCTCACTCCATCAAATACTCATCTATCTATCTCTCTCTCTCTCTTTCTCCGTCTTTCTCTCGTACGTTTTCACCTTCTCTGTTAAGCCGCCTATCAGGAACGGACTGGACAGCTCTTGTGCAGCTCTCCTTTGACATATGGGTTTTTGACAATCGGGACACATTCGAGCCCAACAAATACTGTGTGGCACCAGTGACCCAATTGATGGACAAACAGGGGAAAGATGTTGATGGATTTTCTCTGTGACGAACAAGAAGAGCCGGGATTTTGCAGGGCTTGGTCTTATCTGTTTCTCGCTCATTTTTACTCGGACGCTCTCGTGGCATTCACTCATTGCTTAATCACCGCAGCAGAACAAAAGGCAAACGGCTCTCCAGCCAGTCGGACTTCCCATTGACTCTCTTACACTTTAAACTCTGACCTGGACCTGGAGCTGTGGAAGGCCACAGCTGGTGGATTGGATATGACCTGTGAAATCTCTTCCACACTCTTATTCTTTCTCTTTCTATCTTCTCTTTCTTCCTTTCCTACTTTTTTTCTTTCTCTCTCTCTCTCTCTGTCTTAGGGAGAATATAGGCCAGAGGCACCCTGGGATGTTTGTGGCTTCTCTCATACTGTGTGTGCGCGTGTCTGTGTGTGTGAGCCTGAGAGAACGTATGCTGCCTTTGCCCTCCCCAATCTTGCGTTAGTCTGCTCTCAGCCTTCAGTACAGTACACTGTGGTGCACTTCAGTTGAATTCCTGTGCCCTCAGTGTCACTATCATGATTAGTTGGTTGGTTAGGTAACTGTCTGGTTTTAAAGTCTGCATTCATTTACTGCTGTTTATCAGAAGCTGCCTGCAAAAAAGCTGTCATTATTTCATTTCAATCTTCATTCCGATCTTTCCCTTCTCCACTCCTCATCTTTTTTTTTTTGTTTGTTTGGGTTGTGTTTGTTTTTGTTTGTTTTATTTTTCATCTCTCTATAACTGTATCCAATAAATCAGCCGAACATCTTGTCTGATTCCAGACGGTCACTCGGCTCCAGTCAAATACACAGGGTTGTGTGCTCTGGCTCCTGTCCACGCTGCTCTGTAGTCAAAGATAGACGCTGTGACTGGATTGGTATTTGGTTTTCCTCCCAAGTATTCATAATGCAGTCTGCTGGTTTGAGTGATGAAGAAAGCCCTCAGCTCTTTCCCTGATAATGTTTTCTTAAATCCCTGAAAACTCTATGCTTTTAAAGGTATCATTATATATTTTTAGAATTGGTAAAACACTGTAAAGTCATATTTAAGCTGCATTTTTGCAAGATACAATGGATATATTGAGAAATTCATTTACACAATCTAATAATAATAATGCACTCATTCATAGTAAAGCAGCATTAACATTGCATGCTGATTTTATGTCGTTCATTGATGGACTGAGGCACAAGTACAGGTAGCAGGCTTCTGTTCATTTATTTATTCATTCCGCTCAGTAGATCAGGATCTTTACTGAGGGTGTGAATAGACATACAGTACATCACTCAGGCTCTAGTCATCATCTATCCTCATTTAGATGAACTGTGTTATAATTTTTTGTCCCAAAACATGCTCCACTGCTCCACTAGGCATGTGTCAGCAGCACTGGTTGTTTTTTTATTGAGCAGCATTGAAGGGTTTCAGAAAAATCTGTAGTCAGAAGAGACTGAATCAAATGCCCAGTTTTACCAGTATGAATAATTTGGCAAATAGCAAAAAAATATTGTCATTGTTTGGCCAAACAACTGAAAAGACTGAATCATTTATACTAGGGCTTATATTAAGATAAATCATACTTTTTAAAATGTTCTCATGATGAGATCTTTCACAATAAACACACTGAAAGAACTGTAATAACAACTCAAATTGCATTAGCTGTTTGCAGGAAAAGAGGGAGCTCTTCACACTGCAGATTGTGATCATGTGATGTAACTAGGCTGGAGGCAGAGCAAGGCAGAGTGAGGTACAATGAGGTTGAGGTTTGCAGTAAACACACACACACACACACACACACACACACACACACACCAATCTCATTTTTAGCCTGAACAAAAAAAATATGTGCGGCCAAACCAAGTGCTAAAAAAAACCTTTGGGGAGCTTAAACTAGTTTAATCAATATCGGGATATCCAACAGGGTTATAGCACATTGTATTTTTGTAGATATCGTACATCACTAATTTTTACAGAACATATTCTGTTTTGTTGGTATGTTTGGTGGGATATTTAGAAAATAAATTTTTAGATTATAGTTTTGTAATTGCTCTTTAATTTTGAAAAATTTGGGCTATTAACTTTATAAAATGGTGAACCACGTTGCAAAATTGATGAAAACTGTATGGAAAAACATGACTGCAGTTTGGTTTTGGCCTTTTGACAAATGTTTTGTTTGTTCCATTTAAAATTTACCCCAAGAATATTGTTATTTTGGTGCATCCCTGTTTACTAGTTGTCTTTTAGATTAAAAAAGTACGAATTTGTTTTACTTCGGCCTTAAAAAAAAGCTAGTTTCTCGTTAGTGTGTTTGCTGAAAACTCTAACACACACTTACTGTGTATGCAATGTCTCTGATGCACTATGTGATGTCTTAGGCAAGGCATTACAAGTGACGCTGGCAGTCTGAAGGAGCTGCTTGTATTTTTGTCACCACTGTGTTTGACCTCCTCTTCTTCCCGCTCTGCTTTTCCAGCTCCTTTTTCGTTTCAAAGCTGAGACGTCATGCCTTTTCCACTTCTCCACCAGATGGCAGTAGCTGCAGCCTGCTGATGCTCAGCTTGTTTTCATCTCTTTCTTTCTCTCCCTCTCTCTCTCTCTCTCTTTCTCTCTCTCTTTCGCTCTCTGTTTCTCTCTTGCTTTCTCTCTGCTTCCCCTGCTAACAGTTGCTTTAATATCACCCTCTTCTTGTGGTGGGAGAAGCCCAAGCCAACATGACCACTGTTGTTGCTGGGTGGATTTTGAAAAGCTGTGTTCTGTATTTGTATTTTTACTGAACAAAAAGAAAATAACTGTAAATATGTTTAAAATGTGACACAGATTCAATAAAGATGTTACGAAAAAGTGAACTGAATAACACCAAATACGTTTTTCCCACGTCATCCTTTCTCCTAAGTCAAGATAGATTCTGTCCTTCGGTGCAGCTGTTCTAAAAAGAAAAAAAATGATAGGCCCTGTTTTTTTTTGTTTTTTTTTATCCTGTCCGGGCTGTTGGCTGGTGGAGAGAAGTACAGCCAGAGAATAAAGTGGCTCAGCGTGTTTATGAGCTTTGCTGTAATACTGTTAGACCTGGTCGATATCTGCAGCTGTTTACTGGGTGTTATTTCTATAAAAGTACTAGACTGTAAAGTAAAGCAAAGCTATTCTCCAAATGTGTCCTGATGCCCTGAGAACAGGCCTTGCATAATTTGCATATACAGGTTGATGTTGGTTCTAAAGGGTTTAGATAGAGCAGTTGCTGAAATACATGGAAAATTGATCCAACACAGTTCTGCATTGTTTAAATTAATCAAATTAACAATCAAATTAAGTTATTAAACACTTAATTTCAGCCCAAAGTATGTCATTTCAGCATGATAAAATTGAAATCTACATTTTTGTGGTCAAACCTTTTTTTAACCTTTGACTTATTTAAATTTGGCAACATTTCAGGATGAATAGAATGAAGTCTATTAATATTTAGGAATGTAAATCTCTCTTAACTATTATTATAATACATTTAATAATCCTGTGTGTGTGGGGGGGGGGGTCTCCTGCATTGAATGTGAATGTGATTTCTGTCACATTGCTTGTTTGTTTGCACAATTCTAGCCGGACGCTGCCAGTCACAACTATTACTACCCACTGTGCTGTCTACTGTGAGTGTTAATGCCTTCTATTTTGTATTCCTGGTACTCATACATGCTACTGTACATCTTCCTTATCCTGTCCCATGCTTCTGACACCCTCTATCAGGCCTTGCTCGAATTTGAGCATGCTGGCCAGTGTACAACCTCTCTCACAAGATAACACCCCACAACTTATACAGGTGTGGGCATTCCCAAGCTGTACTTTGAGGGTAACACTTCATTATCAACTTACATGCTGCTATCCCACAACTTTTCAGTATATAATAACAATTAAAAGTTAAGTTTACCCTTTTTTGAGATTCAAGGTGTGTGCCGGAGTTACAATCTATATAGTATGTTTTAATTAAATTTGAGAAAAAAGAACTGTAAATGTTTTGAATTTATATGGGAAATAGTGAGGTCAATGTTTAATCTGTGATCAATCTGACAACAATTTTTTATTTCATTTTTTATCACACAATCACTTACTGTCAAGTTTTACTGTCAAGATTACCATATTTTTAGCACTATAAGGCGAAAAATTAACAGTGCGCCCTATAATTCAGTGCAATTTATGTATCAAATAGCATTAGCTGGTAACCGCAGCGCTAGTTCTTTTGTCGTTCAGAGGTGAGTATATTAGATTGTAGTCTGCCTGTTTACCAAGCTAGGTGGGATGAAACAAAGCTATGTGGGCGCTCATCGTAGCCCTATCGGGTGGCATTTACTAGCACTAAGCGCTGCTAACCGCAGCTAGCGCTGCTTCTAACCGTGCTAAAATACTGGAAATCTAAGCTTACTGTAAGTCAACAGAAGCGCTTTACTTACCCAAATAAACAGTTTTCAGGAGATAAATCCAGCGCTCATTTGACCTGCTGAATTAGAAAGGAAATATGATGACACCCCTGTTCCTTACTATTGTCACTTAAAATGCACCCAATAATCCAGTGCTCCTTATTAGTGCTGTGCGATATGACGATAAATATCATGGGAATGATAGAAAAGTGTCTATCATTTCTACAGTAATTTCATCTATTATTCATGCAATTATGTAAAGTAGGCTACAATAAAATGTATTGGCATTAGGGTTGGGTTTCTATCATGGTTTTCTATTTTTGGTGAGGATCTTGGACTGATTTTATGTGGTACACGGCGCTCTGTTGTGTATTTTTACATTTTAATTATTTCAATAGAACCGTCACGCTGCCGCTGATCCTTTGCTCTCTAGGTGTTGCGTCTCATAGCGCTGGTAAAGCTTTATATTCTGTCTTTAAGCTACTGCTTAGGATTCACTATTTCATTTTGATCTTTTAGAATTCGTTTTAGATTAGAGATTATATTTCTTTTAGCATTTTGAGCTTAGTTTAGTTGGTTACTGTCCTATTTCATATCTTTTTTTCTGTTTTTATTAAATGTTGTTATTAGCTCATTAGCATGTTGCTGCCTTCTTTGTTATTTAGCATAAAGAACGTCTCCCTGGTCTTTTAAATGATTGTTGATTTATTCATTTAATAGCTGTATCTAACTATTTTAAGCCAGACGCTGTGTGATTTTTTTAATCGGGTGCGGAGAGCTCATCTGCATGTTTGAATGGTTTGTCCTTTGGAAAACGCACGCGATTTATCTGCTGACACTGTAGTCTGACTGGCAAGCTGAGAGACCGCGGGTCATGCAGTCCGTAAGCAGGGCCGGTTCAGGCTCTAGGAAATAGTCTGTGATGTAGTCATCTGTTTTTTAATACTATATTTATTTTACATAAAGCTATGGTATGATAATGACCACATAGCTAAACGAATGAAATAACGAAAACTGTAAGTGAAAGTTTTCCTTAATTGAAACTAATAAAAAGGTAATAAAAAGAAAAAACTAAAATAACTGAAATTACAGATTGAATACCCTCATTTTCGTGTTTGTTAGTTTATTTAAATTTATATATATATAAATGTGGTATATGATGATATATATAGGTTTTTTTTTCTTCTAATTTTTCCCATTTTCTCCCCAATTTACACGGCCAATTACCCAACCCATTCATTAGGACTCCCCCTATCACTAGCGATACCTCAACACACCAGGAGGGTGAAGACTAACACATGCTTCCTCCGATACATGTGAAGTCAGCCACCGCTTCTTTTCGAGCTGCTGCCGATGCAGCATTGCCGAGCAGCCAGCGCGCTTGGAGGAAAGCACAGCGGCTCGGCTCCGGTACATCAGCTCACAGACGCCCTGTGCTGCAGACATCACCATTTAGTGATGTGGGGAAAGAGCGCCATCTACCCACCCAGAGGGAGCAGGGCCAATTTTGCTCCCTCTAACGCCGGCAGCTTGATGGTAAAGCTGCATGAGCTGGGGTTCGAACCGGCGACCTCCTGCTCATAGTGGCAGCGCTATAGACCGCTGGACCACTCGGCGCCCCATGATATATATTGTTATCGTGATATAAAACGTTCCATCTCATTATATATGATTTTTCTCATATTGCCCAGCACTACTCCTTATATATGAAAATAGACCAAAAAAAAAATAGATTCTTTGATAGTATGCCTTATAGTCCATAAAATACGTTTGTTTTTCTTTTCATTTCTGCTCTCTTCCTATTTCTCTTTCTCTGTCTCTCAAATATGCACACTCACTTTTTTCTTTCCTGGTTGTTAAAGATGGAATATAGAGCTACACTAGCCTTCATTTTAACTCAGCACATTAAAATATTCTCTAATTGTTTTCATTGGTAGGTTTACTTGTAAAACTATGTAACAACTAACCCCACTGGGTGGTGGCTGTAAATTAGATTGGCTACCTCTTGCTCTTACTCTTACTGAGTTATGCATACTTGCTTGTAAAATATTCAGAAACATTTAAAGGCGTTGTAAGTCACAGGCACCTAGAAGATGAATAATCCCCACAAGCACTTCAATGCAAACATTCTTAAGATATATCTGTTGGACTGCTGTAAAAATACACAGAAACGCATTGCAGGTTTGACCCTGTGTTAGCTGTGCCTGACTCTCTGCTTAATCCTCCGCTTTTCTGCTTCAGTAGTAATGAATGAGGCAGATCTTGGCTGGCCTCCTCCCTCATGTGCTCGTGTTTGGTTTAGTTTGACAGTGAAATGACATGGTGGGCTAGATAACTGGCAGCCCCAGCGTGTGCAGAGAGGAAGCAGAGCCTGCAAGTTAGCTGCCCTTTGACCTCCACTGGCAAACAGCTCACCCCTATGACATCATCTGACCCTGCTGTGTCATCTGGTCAGCAGATGACATTTAGAGCTTTCTGGTGAGTTGTTGATGTTCAACACACACACACACACACAAACGAAGCACTGTGGTGCTAAATGACCTTCTCCTGTTGCGTAACGACTAGTGTTAACGTGTTAATGTATGTGATTAATCTGAAAACATCAACACATTTATCACAAATAAATAATTTTGCCAAATTTGGCCCAAACGTCCTTCCATAATTCACAATTTTACAGAGCCTAGTTACATATTAGCGGCTTTATTTACCAATGTAAACACCATGTAACAACTGTTGAGTTCAGAAGGTTAAATTACATAACTAACACTTCAGTTCTATTTTCTCCTCTTTCTCTGTTTCACACACACTGGATTAGTTGTCTGTTTATCTATTAAAAGTCATTAAAGTGACTAACACTTATGAGCTATACTACACTAGCATTCACAACTCCTCCATTAAAGCTTATGTGTCCGAGTTTCTTCATGTTTGGTGCTAAAGCTCTCCGTTAGACGTTTACTCAGCAGATTCTAATTTATAAAGCATTAAAACTACTTTGAGATATTATAATAAAGTAATACCATACTACACTGTTGTTTTATCTTCCTCCCAAAAATGCAGACAAGTACCATCATTTAAACTTGTATAATCCTAATTTTATTCAAGATTAATTACAGAATATTGTTGTGATTAATACAAAACATTTTTAAGTGACTGGCACCACTGATATAAATGTAATTTATTTTAGCCAGTCCTGCATTCATTGTTTTATTTACATTTAATTGTCCATAATCAAAGGCTTTAGTCATAAGTAGAGGAAGAAAAGCTGTGAATAATTGTGATTAATCAAGGAATATTGTGATGATGTCAGGCCCCTGAGAACCCCCATGTACATTTTATCTAAACAGACATTCATATAACAAACACAGTACTTACCTGGATCCTGTGAAAATAAGGTCTGGGTAGAGACCAATGGGTGTCCTGGGGCAGGGGAGCCTGTGGGTACCTGTGAAAAACTAAAAACATAGAAAATAATGCATTAACATTGTAAAATTATTATCAATACTTACCTGGACGTCCAAATGTTTACATGCATGTCGTATTATCTGTAAATATGTAAAAACTAGTGTAATAACTATCATGTATAGTTAGTTGTCTTACCCACCTGCCCACGAGTTAATTGCTTGTTGGTTTAGCCGGAGGTGTGCTAAAAGTATTTAAGGGCAGGCGTGTACACTATTGTGGGGTCACACACTGGTTAAGCGTGGCTGGTATGCCAATGGGAGTTTATTGAGCTGGTCATTTAGCATTTTGGTGGTAGCTGCCAATCCACCTTTAACTCCTACCAGTGTACAGTGTGTAAATAGTTTGTTTCATTTTTGGTTTTGGGTGCTTCGTTCGTCACAATAAACACTTTGAAAGGGATACTTACCTGGTTCCAGACAGTTTTTACGTCTCTGCATCACCTCTCTCCGGTAACCTCCTGACCACTTGTCCTCACACTACCACAAATATTGTTGTGATTAGTATGATATATTTTTTGAAGCGATTGACACCACTAATGTAAAAATAATTATTTTTTTTTCTGCATTCATTCTTTACTTTTGAATGTCCTTTATTAAAAGCTTTAGTCTTAAACAAGAAGACAAGGTGCAGTCAATCATGATTATACCACAGTTAGTTCTGACCCTGCAATGTGATTGGCTGAGAGGCATTCTGTGAGTGCTGTTATCAGCTGGTAATGCACTGTAATTGAAGCTTTCCATGTATTACTCTGCCACATACAGGTAACCTACCAACAAAGCAGCGCTTACAAACCAAACAGCACAGCTACAAACAGAGCAGCAATGGAACTAATTTAACTCAGGGAGTGTTTATAACAAAACAGATATTTTCTACTCCTCTTTTACTCAAAATCTTTCAATAAACAGCAATAATGGAACTGTGGTATAATCGTAATAATACAATTGAGGTTTGTGCTTTAACCTGTAATATTGGCACTGCTGTTCAGATTTACGGCACTCAGCCTATGGATAGCATGAACCTTGAGTGTATTAATCACAACAATATTCTGTGCATTTTTTAATTGATTAACTCCACTAAGTAGATGTAAGAGGAGGAACAATACATCAGACCATGTTCCCCAATAAAAGGTTCTATTAGACTGACCTGCTTGGCTACTGGAGATCAGTCTGACTGTGTTCTCTGATTGATTAATATCTTCAAATATTTACAGGTTCCTCAAGTTTATGTTCTGTGTTTGCTTCCAGGAATTCACTGTGTTGACTTACCTGTCCAAGCCTTCGCTATCTGAGACAGGTGTACAGCATGGGTGTGTGTGTGTGTGTACATGTTCTGAGTGAGTGAAGGGCAGATACAGGGCAGATCTTTTTGTGTTGTAGGTGTCTGAGCTCTATGATGCCTTATGATGAGGTCAGTGAGCAGCTGAAAGGGTTTGGGTCATCTCAGGTCAGTGTGGCACAGATCTGTGTGAAAACAGAGGGAGAGAAAAAGAGAGAGAGAGAGAGAGCGAGAGAGAGAGAGATAAGCAGGCAGATCTGGCACCGGACAAGTGGACACAGCTAAATATGCTGCCAAGGTCACTTTGAACCAGGTGGGTCAAATGATAGGAGACTGATCTCTCTCATTCTCTTGTGCCCCCTCCCCCCCTTCATGTATTCTCACTCTTACTCTCTCTCTCTCTCTATGCTGTCTTTCTCCTTCGCCCACACACACATGTACAGGTGCTATCGCAAATTTCCATTCCAGCACCTTTCCATAATCCTGCCACCTGTTTCACACTTCCTCACTTTCAATGCAGGTGTAAAAAGATTGGATTCCAATTAATCAAACTTGTTCTCCCGAAGCATTTGGTAATAATAAATTAACTTTAAATAAAAGAATTAATTAAATTATTTTTTTTATAAATGTGAAATAGTTTTCCATTAGTGGTGTCAATCTGAATAATCAAAAATAATTGTATTAATAACAACAATATTCTGTAAATAAGCATGATTAAAATCCTGATAAAAAAAAAATTTCTGAATCAGTTTCTCTGATTTAGCTATTTATAGGTCTATGTTTGAGAAAAATTAACATTGTTGGTTTATTCAACAGTTTTGGGAAAAAATACTTAAGAGACTTAAAAATGATGAGTTTCTGTAATATCACCAAATTAAAAGCCTAAATATAATCAAGAGGAAGATGAATGGTCACAAGCCATCAAACCAAACTGAAGTGAATAAACCAAACCAAACTGAAGAATAAAGTGATCCAAAAACAGCATGTAAGACTGATGGAGGAGAACATGCCAAAATGCAAGAAAACTGTGATTTTAAATAGTGGAGTTATTCCACCAAATATTGATTTCTGAACCTTTAAAAACTTTATGAATATGAACTTGTTTTCTTTGCATTATTTGAGGTCTGGAAGCTCTGCATCTTTTTTGTTATTTTAGCCATTTCTCATTTTCTGCAAATAAATGCTCTAAATGACAATATTTTTATTTGGAATTTGGAAGAAATGTTGTTTGTAGTTTATAGAATAAAACAACAATATTATTTTTTCTCAAACAAAGACCTATAAATAGCTAAATCAGATAAACTGATTCAGAAACTGAAGTGGTCTCTTATTTTTTTCCAGAGCTGTATATATGCTGGTATTTTCCTGTATTTTGGGAGGAAGGCAAAAATAATAAAGTCATCTTCCTTCTGAACTGATACTTTGCTAGAATTGGTAATATGTTTAATTTGCATTAAAAAATAACACTTAAATTAAGTTTCCAGATTAATCTCTTGCGTTACTCAAAGTAATTTTGGAAAATTTCCATTGGTTTATTCATCATCATTTACACTGACATGAAGTATGTCATAAAGTGAAAAACGACAAATATAAATACAAGGTTTTGTGTAACAGTGGCTGTTTATTACTGTGTAACATTTGATCATTATTTTCTCAATAATAGTGAGATTTGTCCTTACAAATCCAGTACAGCCTATGATATGTGCAAGAATGGATGAGAGATACTAAAAGATTATTCAGTCTGTTTATAGTTGCAGGCACCACAGAATTGTTTGTACTGCAACACAATATTAAGCTAAATGGGTTACAATAAAAACTAGAAAACACATTTTTTCTTTCTATGGTTAGGTGGTTCCCACTGGATGATACTGTATCCCTGGTAGTTTCTTGGAGGGGTTAATATGATAATATTAGTTGGTTGCTTAATTAACTATAGACGGGTGCCACAGTGTGGCAAGATGGTCATTATGGTATTTTAGGCAGTTGGTATGGTGTCTTAGATGGTTGCTCCGGTGTTACCAAGTGAGTAAATTTCAACAAGCCTCGCAATCCACCTAGAAGACCACCATGGACCACTGGACATTCCTAAACCCCTCTTTGAGAAATGTGATGATGTACAGTCCCCTCCAAAAATATTGGAACATTAAAACTGATCCCTGTATCACTGCTGTAGACTGAAAATATGTGGGTTTGACTTAAAAAGATACACATGAGACAAAAGATCAAAAGTCTTTTTGTCTGTATCTGATACACAGTTCAGATAGAGGATAGCACCTTCTGTCTGAACACAGCCATTTTTCTTGTGAGCAAAAGTTTTGGAACAGATAAACTTAAAGTAAATTAAAGTTAATAAGACTTAATATTTAGTTTTAAATCCTTCGCTTGCAGTAACTTCATCATGTCAAGCTTGCCATCAGCTGCCGAAGCCCAGAGAGAGCAAAATTGGCTTTGCCCCCTCTGGGTGGGTGGATGGCACTCTATTCCTTTATCACTGCAAAGTAGGGGTGTCACGATTCTCTAAATCCTCGATTCGATTTCATTTTCGATTTGAGGGTCACGATTCGATTCGATTCTCGATTTTCTTGTTTTTTTTTCTTGTTATTATTTTATGCCTCATAAAATTTAAATAATATATTTATTATTATTATTATTATTATTATTATTATTATAAATATTATAAATATTATTATTATTATTTATTAAGATATATATGGTAATGCCATCTAGTGACTTTTTTTGGTAGCAACAGTGTGCACTATTAAAACAAGCAGTTTATCAGAGCTGTGTGTGGATGGCTGGTGAAACTGCTCATTACATGAAGCTGCAGTTCTTCATCCAACCACTAGCAGCAGCAGCACAAGCCCCGCTCTCTTCACTCAGTCACTACTTCAGTACAGCCCAGCCACGGGCTACAGAGCTCAGCCAGTCCGTTTTTACTGTTTCTGTAAACAAATAAAGGTTTTAACCCCACTAACCGGATAATACAGCTCACTACAGTTCATCTTTCAGCCCAAGCAGCTAACAGCAGCAGGTTAGAACAGCCGACACGGAGGCACTGCTCGGATTACATTATAAACAGGTCAGTTAGCGCGCTGCTAACCTCAGGATGTTTATAACTACGGAGTTTAGTGGACACACCACGGCCGCCAGGTAAGTCTTTTAAAGGCTACTGAAGACTATTAAAGGCTATTAGAGTGTAACCCCTGGCTCCCAGGGGTTACAAGAGGTTATTGAAAGCATTATTGGGGGGCAGAAATCAGTACAGGCTGGTTAGATAAGTGATGTGGGTATTGTCTTATAAATATTTACACATAACATATCTCTCCTGAAAAGCTTTTATTTTAGTCAGAAACACGCTTGTGTTTACTTTATCTGAGAGAAAGATGTTTTTTTAATTCAATGGAAAGCAACAGGTGTAGTCAATTATAAGTTTAAGATTTTTAATCCACCTCACTGTGATCTATAGTCAGTGTTCTCAAGTCACACTGACACACGCATTTCAGCGAGTTCACACGCTCTCAACTGCGCGCGACCACCCCTCCGTTAGATACAGATACAAAACCTGCGCGCCCAACCCCCGCCCCCCCTCCCCCGTTGGACAGATAAAAACAGTGATCACACTCCCGCCGACTGCGCTCATGCAGTGGCTATCTCTATTTAAATGAATAGGATGCGCTGTGTTGGTGCCGCGCCATTTGCGTAGCGCGCTGCGCTATTTGCGTAGCGCGCGCGGGAGGGATCGTCGATCCTCTTTTTGACTTCGATACTCGAGATCGTGACCTCATTTCGATTCGATTTCGATAAAATATCGAGATCGTGACACCCCTACTGCAAAGGGTGATGTCAATCAACACAAGGCTGTGTCTGTGAGCTGATGTATCAGAACTGAGTCACTGCACTTTCCTCCGAGTGCGCTGTGATGCTATTCGCAAATGCTACATCAGCAGCAGTTCAAAAAGAGGCGATGGCTGACTTCACATGTATCGGAGGAGGCATCTTCTAGTCTTCACCCTCCTGGTTATGGGGCATCAATAGTGTTAGAGGGACATAACTTGTGCAGGTAGTTAACGTTCCTCAATCCAGTGTGTCATATATTTACCCAGAATGTGTTACAAAAGGCATTGCCACCCACAGTGGACAGTGCCATGGGTGGTAATGATTGTGACCAGCTACATGAACGGGATTCGAACCAGCGATCTCCCGATCATAGTGGCAGTGGAATTAGATAATTTTTTTAGTTACAAAATGTAAGCGAGTAGATGGATGAAAGATGGATGAAAGATGGATGGAACATTCTAGTTCTATAACTTGTGCAGGTAGTTAACGTTCCTTAATTCAGAGTGTCATATACTGTATTTGCTCAGAATGTGTCACAGAAGACATTCTCACCCACAGTGACTGGCTGCATCTGGTTAAAATCTCTGTGTGAACAGAAAAGCGACTTTGACAGGAAATCACATCCACGTTCAGTTCAGAAAGCCCCACACACACATCCTGTAGGTGAGTGCAGTGTTTTTTAGCTTGCGTTAGACATGAAAAAGTCAATATTAGTTTGGCTTATCAGTGTAGTTTGTACGTAAAAAAAATATTGGAACATTTTTGCCATTAGATTGTAAGTGTTAAGGATCTGTATCACTATTAAAAAAGAGAAAAGTTTCATCCCTGTTTTCACCCTTCACTTATTTCTGCTCGTCTGAGCTCAGTTTCAGATCACAGTTTGAGTTTTCAGGAGAACATATGGAATAACAATAGCACAGTAAGTGGATGCCATACCAAACCGATGCACTTACTGACTGACTGACGGCTCTGAAAGAGTATTAATGTGTTTCCTACCTCCCAGACATCATTACCAGTGGAGTGATTAAGTGAACCCTTCTTTCCAGTGTCTGTAGTCGTGTGTTGGTGAGCTTATGGTATTAGTCATCTTGCTGTTTTAGCTGGTCTAGGCTGTTCAGAAAGGCTGGGAGGTATTCAGGCTGGAGATATTAAACCAATCAGAGGAGGAGGAAGAGGATGAGGCCAGCAGACAGTCACGTTCCTCTGGGGAAGCCATGACATTCTGAGCTCATACTAAGTAAGGTAGTCCTCTGGGTTTTCCGAACCAGGACTGAAGAGTTCTGTACTTGGCAGCAGGCCAACTGCATTCCCGTTAGCACCACCTTACACCCCAAGCCCACATACACACACATACACTGATACACTGTGTTTTCTGAAATGATGGAGCTCTGCTCAGTGCCTGTGGAATGATTAGAAGTGGTGTTTATGACCCAGAAATATGATCCAGTCATCCATCATCAGGACCTCTCCTCACTAAGGAGGCTTTTCTGCTGCATGGTACTTACCAGCAATTCCAGCAAGACCTGTAACTAATTCCAAAATCATGATTTGAGCATTGGAGGAAACAATTCTTCCGACATAGGAAGCGTTTAGAGGCTGTTATTTCTACAAAAGGAGGATTTACTAAATATTGATTTAACTTTTTCTGTTGGGTACCCAGAATTATTGCACACTTTCTGTAAATCCTATAAACTTTATTTCACTTGTTAAGTACCACTGTGTTTATCTGCTATATATTATATTTAACTGAAATTGCTGATCAGAACAACCAATGATTTATAAAGGAAAATCCTGAAAATTATCAGGGGTACCCAAACTTTTTTTTATACCACTGTATGTAGTGTACCCGTTACATTACAGCAGCTTTATTTACAGCTGTGTTGAGCGGAGAATGATTCTTTCTTGCTTCTAGTCTCAGTGACAATAGTAATAATAGTAATGATTACTAAGAATTGCTGCATTTAACCCAGTGCCATTTACCTTTCCTGACCTTGTTTCTGTGCTATTGTTGCGCTTTTTTCCTCTCTTTCTTTTTAATGCATTTCTATCTTTATCACACTCTGTCATAATCCTGTTTGTTGTGCCAAGTCAGAACCATTAAGATGCCATTTACTCTGTTGACATGCTTAATTTGACCTCAGCGAGGGACGTCAATAGAGGGCCCCAAGTGTCCTAATGTCTTTTAATGCTCATGTGCTCGTGTTCCGTGTAGTCAAAACCCCGAGGCCTACATTCCGTCCAGCCTGTCCAGGAGATGATGTGATGTTTCTGCAGTGAGGACGGTGCTAACTGATAACTGGTATGGCCCAGCCGTCCCTGCGTCTCTGAGTCTCTGAGGTCACGGAGGGTAGGCGGGTTATGAATATATGCGGCTGTGAGTCACAGGGTGGAAAGAGGGGGAAGAAAAGAAACATGGTTTTGCGTGGACATCTGCAAATGTAGTGGAGTGTTTAATGTGTTAATGGCCTCTGTGTGTGTGTGTGTGTGTTTGTGTGTGAGTCCATGTGCGTATGTCTCCTCCAGTGTGTGTTTAATGTGTTAATGGTTGCTGGTTAACCATCCGTAGTATGGACAGTGACTCACTTCCACTTGGCCGAGAGCCCAGCTGCAGCAGGTGGCACAGCTCCTCCTGAGAATTAAAATCTTCACCTTTGGACAAACCATGGTTTGGTCTGCTTTCATTCTCTCTCTCACTCTCTCTCTCTCTCTCTCTCTCCTCCCTTCAGTGTGCTCTTGATGTTCGTTTATTCTGTTTTGTGCATCTGTGCTCCAGACTGCTTGTTAAAGTTCATAGGTCTATGGCTGGTCATGCTTTAGCTCAGTGGCTTTTGTCCTAATCAAGAGATCTGAGCATCACCAAACAAAACAAAAACATATCTGATGCTGGAACACAGATGACTGATCAATAGATCAATAGGACTGCAATGATTGGTATCAGTCAAGTGGCAAACAGTTTGAATTCTTGAAAATGTCTTAAGCTCTTTTAGATGCTATTGGTTTTACCAGATTAATCACAACAATATTCTGACATTAATTGTGATTAATCGCACTGGTCTTTCTTACAAGACTTATGCGTTTAATAATGCATGTGTAAATGTAATTTAGAGAATGAATGTAAAATTGTGAAATGAATTAATATTTATATTATTGGCGTCAACCACTTAAAGGCATCATTCCATCATTTTTTCATAAAATGTCTAGTTGTGGTCTCTAATATGAATAAATGCCATGTGAATCGGGTTTTTTTTTGTGAAAAAAAGTGCTCAGGTGATCGGGTATCGCACTGCTTTAGTCCAGTGGGGGAGTGTGCGGGGAGAAACGAGAGGATTTCGGCTCTTGCTCATGCATGCAAACATATCGCCTCTGATTGGCTAATTCACCCCACACTAACCCACTCTGCACCCTGCACTTTACTTCACTACACATCTGGATTTACATCTGTCCAATGTGTCTATGTATGTATATGTATATGGAGGAATGTTAAGTGTTTAAAGTGTTTAAAAAAGTTTTTTTTCCCCCTATTACTGAGAAGGACTACTCACCCAAGTGTTTTACTCACTTGAATACCTGTTTTTTAATTGTGGTGATGTGGTAAGGCAAACTGAGGGATGCACAAAAAATAATTTTTTCACTCCTCTGAGATTATTTTGAATGCTAAAACTGTAATATAACGTAACGTCTTTGTTCACAGGAAGATTTTTGAATCAATACATTTATGATGAGGTATAACTGTCGGAGGACGTCCTGTGTGATGACTCATTTCTCTCGCTCTCTTTTTTGTTCCCCAAAAGGGGAAGTAATGATGATGTCACCAGTGTTTGCCAATGTAATGTCATAATTGGAGGGAAAATGCTCTCCTCTCATTTCTTTATGACTTTTTTTCCTCCTTCATGATAAGACTTTATTAATGTCACCTCCAACAATATGTCATCTTCACAGACAGGCATCTCTGGTGACAGCACGTTTATCTGGTGCTTTGTGCAGCAATATACTGCGTGCATGACTCAGAGCTTTTGCTCTTTCAGTGTGAAAGCGTCTTCAGTTTCCCCTGCACCTGGATATCGTCTAGTTTTGAGGTCAGAAAATGACTTGTCCTCTTACTCAGAACTTGCACTAATTAAAACGGGCTTTCCGTAATGACAGTAGAAATCCACTGACCTGCTCTTTGTGAGGAAGTAAGTCAGTATGGCCTGCGGGGACTGAATTGGATCAAGCTCACACGTGGCCTGTAGAAACCATCCCTGACAGAACAAAACTTTGTATCTTCATAATGGTAAGTTAACAGGAAAAGCAGGGGTGTTTTTCAGTTTCATGAGAAAAAGCTGTTTTGGGACACATTTCTGGTGGTCCCTACATCTTCAAATATTGACATAGTGTAAAAAGCAGCTAGCATTTACAGATGATCTAAATAAATACAGAAAGTTCAGAGGTTTATATAATTATTTATATAATATCTCAATTGTACTTTGGTTTTCCACAGACATTCCACAGACAATTCCTTAGCTCAGAATTACTGGGCAAATCATAGAACACTGATGTGTTATTTGCACAAATAACACAGGAACAAACTTCCATGCTGTTCCTATCGCTGTTAGCTCCTGTCTGACAAGACAGTGTCGCTGCCTGGCTTTTGCAACAAATTAGCCTCTACATGTTTGTAACACGTATGTAGGCCATAGAGTATAATACTCAATGACTTTATGATCAATTATCAAAATCTGCTAGACGTGTTGCACCTAGATTTGATTAAAAAAAAAACACCTGAATATTTATCCACATTTGCCTGTGATTGGTTTAACTTGGATATTTTTTATGTCTCATAGCCATGCAGTTCTGTAACAGCTTCCTCCCCCAACACAACAATTGCATATTAATTGTTCATACTGAATAATTTTTGAGTATGTAGTACAGATATATGTTTAAGGTTGAGTACTATACTCAAATATCCAAGATGCATACACAGAATTGGTTGGTTGTTACATTCCACAATGCAGTGCAACATCAAAAGACAGGGGCAAGTGATGTCTAGAAAAGTTAAGGATTAAAAATGACAGATAACTTTAACAGATAAAATTAAAGTACAGCAGCGTCAGCACTAGGAGAACTTGCAGTGACTTACAATACGAAACTCAATCACTTTCTTAGTACAAAATGTGTAAGTAACATAACACAGCAGGAATCGGCCATGAATTTTTGCCGCGGGCCAGCTATTTTTCAAGCCACAAAAAAACAAATGTTTTGCAAAATGAAGTGTAATGGGATGGAGTACTACAGACTAGTAGCTCTCCAGCCCAGAGGGTTTCTGAACCCAATTGCAGAACAGTTGAATTCAAGGCAGGCAAATCCAAGAAACAAGGAAATAAATAACCTGTGTCGTCAGGATCGCGGTCCAATACACTACTGCTGCCCTGGCTAGTAAATTGGGACACGACTGGGGAAAAAAGTGCCCTTATAAGGAGATAGAAAGCCCAAAAACGGGTGGAAAAACGAGAACAGGTGGAAACTAAAGTCACGCTGAGAGCAAAACAGAGAGATAAGGGAGGAATGTAAACATAGGCTCGCCAGAGAAGCATTTTATTTTTTTTTTGTTTCATTTTTTCATTTTGTATTTATTGTTCATTATAATTCCAACAACCTTACGGGCCAGATGTTTCATGAGCCACCTTTTGCCGACCCCTGTAATACAGGAAGATAATAAATCCTGCACCAAACAACTGGGGTTATACATACTGTAGGGTCCATTAGATATACTCTACTCTAACAAGATCCTCCACCTTACAGCTAAGTTGCTGTGGCAATTTATGATCCAATCAGCAACTCTTTCACTCTAAAATTCTTGCATCCAGACTGCAATTGAAAAAACAGGACCAGAATTTCTTTTTACTTTATCAATCACATGACATCGCGTTCAGAAGCTCCTCCATTTCCACTCGCTGTTGTGTTTAAGTGCGTAGTAGTGGACAAATATCTATTTTTCCGGAGGAGTTCAGTGAAAAACAGTAGGTAACTCAACCCCTAATTTTCTCAAGAAGACGTTTGAGAAAAACACATACATGGTCGTTCCGGACAGGAATAAAATCACAGCGGACCCCCCATAAAAAAGAAAATTACCCCAGGACCCCTGTCAGAATAGGGCTTAAGCTTAATCTTTGTCTGGAAAATTGCCCTTGGATGCATCCCAATTTATGTAAATTCAAAAATCCACAATAAGAATCATTTAGTTTTTAAGTGTGTGGACACAAGACACTACTACATCAATAGCTACTCATTGGCTACTCATATCTGGAACAATATTAGAAACAAAATAGAACTTGCAGTGACCTACAGTATTTACATAATGTGCATCTATTAAAGTTAGTGTACAGTAATGCACCTTCTAGTATTCGTGTATAGTTCACATAGTTCGCAGCCACTGTGTTTCTAGTTCCTCTGCAGTGAGCTGTGAAACTGTGGGTGGAGAGCGAGAGATAGAGAGTGGGAGGCAGAGTTAGTATGGGGGCGACCCAGGGATTACCCCTAAAACGGAAGTAGAACGGAGAACGTTAGTAGACACAGTAGTCAGCACAACTGAAGACACAGGGACATTCCAATGATTGCTCTTTTCTTTCTCAAAGCCCCCTTTCCTTTTCTTCAGATGTCTATCTGCTCTTCTCAGCAACACTGAAAGAAACCACTTGCTTCCTGTGAGAAACAGAAAGAGGGAGGTAGACGAAATTAGGTCAACTACATCTAAGAGTGAGGAGAATTCCTATCAACTAGACCCAGTTATGTACAGAAACTGCATTAAAGAACGTCATATTTCTCAGTTCATTCACTAACTCGTACAGACCCCTCTGCTACTGCACTTGTGGCTTAGTGGTTTATATGCTGAGATACTGATAATGAACCCTGTGGGTTATGGGTTTAATACCCGTGTCCACTAACCACTAAGCTCCCACTGTTTGCCCCTTGAATATGGCCCTTAACTTCTCTGCCCCAGAGACTTTGTAACATGACCCATTGTTATTCTGTACTGAACAAGTATAAATAATAGTAAAGATACTTTATTACAACTACTGAAGGACAAACTGAACGGTGTGTTCTTTTGGTGTTCAGTGCTGGGCTTTGTCAGCTATACTAATTTAGAAATCAGGTAAAATCATGGACACAACAGATACTGATGGAAGATTCTAGTCCTGGGGTACCACTGTCCTGCAGAAATATGTGGTTTTAATCAGGAGAGGACTGTTATTAGGTCACAAAGGTCAAGACTGAAAAGCACTGGCAATATACTATTATGAATTCAAAATAAATCTACTTGGCTACTAGAATGTTTTGTAGATCAGTGTCATGGTAGTTTACATTAAATAAGCAGCACAATGCAACTCTTCATTTATAGATTGATCTGGGACGTGGCATATAAGGTGTAAATCAAACCCCTGTTGAGTGTGTAAATATACATATACATCTATTCTATTAATCTACTCTAATTTAGAGTAATTTATAAAAACACACTAAACTCATTATGGATGCTATTTTCATATTTCATTTTTTTTTATTATTTTACTAAGAACACGCAGTGTACATAATTTTAATAACAGTTTACATATGACATGGTGGCTGGATTAAGCTGGATGGATCCTGTATAACATGAAAAACGCCACAAATAAACAATGGATCATCTGTTCTGTGGAATTACATGATGTAATTTCCTCTTTGTAATATCTTTTAAAACAACAGTACATTAGGACTGTTTGATATGTTAGAAATTCTGCCTACTCACACAGGATCCTAAAGCAGGAGGCTTAGCTTTATGCTAATAATATGTAGCAGTGAGCTGTCTATACTTTCGCAATATTAGGACATATTGTTGCTTTAGTTGCCATATATATACACACACCTTTTCATTGAATGATTTTTTTCTATATTTCTTTATTTATTTTATTTCTACATTTTAGATTATTAAAGACATCAAAACAATAGAGGGGCGCATATGGAAAACCACAATGACATTTTACTCAAATGTATACCTATAAATAGTAAAATCAGAGAAACCGCTTTTTGAACTTTTATTTATTTATTTTATTTATTTATTTTTTTTTTTTATCATAAGCCATCAAACCAAACTGAACTGCTTGAATTTTTGCTCCAGGGGTGGCATAAAGTTATCCAAAAGCAGTGTACAAGACTGGTGAAGGAGAACATGCTAAGATGCATGAAAACTGTGATTAAAAACCAGGACTATGAATTGCATTATTTTAGGTCTGAAAGCTCTGTAATTTCAGCTATTTCTCATTTTCTGCAAATAAATTCTCTAAATTTAAAATATTTTTGTTTGGAATTTTGAAACAATGTTGTCTGTAGTTTATAGAATAAAACAACAAAGTTCCATTTACTCAAACATATAACTTTACCTATAAACATACCTGTCAAGTCTCCCGTTTTGGCCGGGAAACTACCGGATTTTACTCCTCTTTCCCGCCGTCCTCCCGTATTAGTATTTTCCCGTAAATTTCCCGTATTATACTAAAATAAAAAAATATATATTATTGAGGAGACAGGGCACTGACCGCTCTCTTAACCAATCGTGGAGCCGGTTCAAGGAGAAAGTCCCGCCTTTCAGGAGAAACAGCCAATCAGCTTGCAAAGGAGGGTCAGTGTGGGAAAGCCCCCCGTCGCTGTGAGTTCAGGCAGCTAGTTAGAGCAGCTGATGTTAAAACATACATGGATATACAGCAATTTTTCTAAAAGAAAGGTAACGGTAGGCTAATCATGTAAACTGTGATGAGATTTTTCTGATAGCTGCTTAAAAATACAGCTTGTGACTTTAGAAAAAAATACAGCTTGTGACTCTAGAACTAGAAATGTGGAGAGGACCGAAATTAACTGAACTGATCAGGGGTGGAGTGATCAAAAGAAAGAAGTATTCATTAAAAATTATTTTGTAGGCCCCTTAGGACTCATTTTACTGATGGAACATATCTGGTCCATGTCCTTTTAGTAAAAGCTCATGATACTATTTTTAGTTAACCTACAGTCATTTTGCAGAATTTGTGCACTCTTTGTTCAATTTTAAATCCATTAAATAAATAAAAAATATATCATATAAAAGAGTGCATTTATTACAAAAAGACATGAAATCTTTTTTTTTTTTTTAATATATAGAAAAGGGTATTTAATTTGGCTGTATTAAAAGAATGACATATGTAGGAATGTCCACAACATTTCAGATTCTGATAATCTAATTGTAGTGTGTAAGTGGTTCACTTGTGGTTATTTTAGATTTTTTGTAAACCTGTCTTAAAATGTAAGGGATACTGAACCTTCGTTGGGCTGGTGGGACGGTTTTAGGAGTACAGAGGAAAATATCCCTTATTCTTAAATCTAAAACTTGACAGGTATGCCTATAAATAGCAAAATCAGAGAAACTGATTCAAAACCTGAAGTGGTCTCTTATTTTTATTTAGATATATATGTGTGTGTTGTTGTTTTTTTTTTACAATAATTTAAAGCACATGTCATGCTGGACAATATATTTTGGAAAATGATATTACAATACAAATATTGTAAAATTACATACTTTAATTTACTCTTTAGAAAATGGTGTTTTATCTTATATAGTGTTCTCAAGGAAATTTTAATTTAAAAAAGTAAACTGGAAATACAGTTTGGCACATTTTAGCGCGTAATGTATCTCACCAGTCGCTGCGTGTTTAAACAGCTCGGGTGTAGTAGAGTGACTCACTCACAGCAGCTATATTTACCACAGTGACGGACTGAGGGCAGATCTGAGATGGGAAATGTGGAAAGTTTGCTAATTAAACGCCATAAAAAGATTAGTTAGTAAGTGAATGTAAATAGCATATATTATATATTATCTATTAAGAGTACCGCTGGGAATAAAATATCCGTATTAACTCTAATAATTAATCATGAAAATCCACTGAAATCACGAAACTACCAGGTTAAAAAACTGTGAAGCACGACCTGCGCGCATGGTTACCGGGCAACGCCAAAAACCTGCCCGGCCAATCAGGAGGCCGCTGCGCGCATTGATATGAAGTCTTGTTAGTTTTTTAAAGTGCGCGGAGAAAGCGCTGTAGTTAGTGCGAGCAGTGCGTAGCAAATATCACTGATTTACACATACACACGATCTAACCTTAATCCTGGTTTAATCAGCGAATACGGCTGGAGTGCAGCACGCACTACTACTGCAGCAGCAGCAGCACGTGTATAGAGAAATGTAGTGCGGCGGCGCGGTGGAGGGCGGTGGGTGTGTGGTTATATTTTTACCCAGTGAACTCTTCGGCTTAAAAGAAGGCGGTGCAGCTCTTCAGGCCAGAAGCGCAGGAGTCTCTCTGTAGAGCAGCGAGCACGCGAGTGGATGGATGAACGGATGGAGGGCTGGATACTGAACCTTAGCTAGCTGACGACCGTGTGGTGCTGTGTACTTAACTTACTGGGTTGAGGACTTTGCGAGGATTCACGTGTTTACAGCAGGTTTGAGAACTACATCTGTATATTTTTATACTGATACATTTAATATAACTTCGTTAACCTAGGTCACTAAACCTTGTCTAAAGCTCGTGGCGTGGTGTTGCCCTGCTGAAAGAGCCAGGGCAAGACCGGCTGGCCATCCAGAGAAAAAAAAAAAAGCTTAGGCTTTGCTGGGAGGCTAGCTCGTTAACTAGTTATTTGTTTATGAATAGGTTTTCTCTGAATGATCCGCTGGATTTTTAGCAGAGTGGTTTTAAGTGTAGGGTGTTTGTGTCAGGCTGATTGAAAGTTTTAGCTAAGGTTTTTGGGGTAAACTTTGGTTAAAGTTGGCCTGGTTTTAGTTAAAGTTAGTTCACTGAGCTGCTGCCTGTTTCAGTCGTGCTGAATCAGGGTAGGTAGATGGGTTAAGTTAGTGATGGCCGCTGCTGAATTAGAACTATTCCTGTCAGGTTTGGACATGAAGCCAGCCTGTAAAGTGGTTTGGTGTTGTCTCTGTAGAGCCAGAGTGCATGTGCTGCTCGCTGTTCTCACAGGGCATTTAACTCATTGTATGGAGTTGTTTTGCTCGCAAATGCTAGTGAGTTCTTTGGAAGGTTAGTTAACCTTCTATGGCAGTGGTTCTCAAACTTTTTAGGCAGTGTTCCACAAATTCTTAATTATTTCACGTAAATTCAATATACCTACTGAAACATGTCGGAAAGCTTAAGACCGAGGGAAATAACAGGAGTGTGAGGCAGAAAAGTGGACTACACATTCTACATGGCACCCCTTTGAATCCTAAGTTAATTATTTTACAATTATTATTAAAACAGAAACTATTATGAATGGTGTTCATATGTAGGGCTTTGAAACAATAAAGAACTAAAGTGTAAGCTACCAGGTTAAACAGTAAACACCAAAACACCTGATATTCTGTAAATTAGAGGTCAAAACTCGTTACGTTTCAATTTTTTTCATCTGGTGTAAAGTTACCACCCTTAAATTATGTGTACCACCAGTGGTACACCTACCACAGTTTGAGAACCACTGTTCTATGGCATTTTAATTGATATACTTTTTGGGAGGACATTTCATTAGGTATTTTATAGCAAGGAAGCACGCAAAACCAAAAGAGATGAGAACCACTGCTTTTATCATGATTATTTTAACCTAAAAGTTAGAAGACTGTAAGAATATAAACGGACACATATTTAAAGAAGTGTATTTTCTGCACATGGACACTTATTTATGACACACTAGTATGCCTTATTGTATTGAAAGTAGATGTGCCATGTAATTTATGATTGATATAGATTTCGTTTTTCGTTTATTCGTGTTTTTTCCGTCCTGGTTTGGATGGGCTGTAAACAGCAGTGCTCTCCTGCGTGTGTGTTCGCGTTCGCGGCGCTGCTGAGTCTTCTCGATTGTTGCTGAAAGCTGCTGTGTCTTTCTGGAAAGTGGGGGAGTTACTGTGGGCTTTTCTTTTCACTGATTTTCTGGTGCTGTGGTCCAAAGGCAACACTTTTATCACCGTGACTGAGAGTGTTGTCCAACCTGCTTTTTGCTTGTAATCCGTCTAGATATGGTGTATCTAAAAGTATGCAGTCCTGATAAACGTCAGAGCTCATTGGTGTGTTGTGGAGGCGTTTGGTAGAAACCCGTTCATTTTCCTTCCAGCTCTTTCTTTTTAATTTTTTGTGCTTTAGGTTTACCCTACAGTTTTGTGTATTTAATAATTAGTTTAATATTGATGATATTATTAGTTATTTTATTGTGCCTTTTATAGAATGTACTTTTATTTTGAAGTGCCTTGGTGCTTTTAAATGTAATTTTTTTTTAAATGAATATAAATGATAAGTATGTAGTTTAGGGCTCACTGGTTTGGTTGATTTCCTTCCAGGCAGTTAATTATTTTTTTTCGTTGTTTTAGGTTTATACATTTGAATATTTAATTTTAAATGGTTTAAATTTCTTTTTTTTTTTTTTTTTTTTTTTTCCCTCTTGCCTTTTTTAAACACTCTTATTTTGAAATGCTGTGGTGCTTCAAATTTAAATGTTAAAATGTAGTGCAAGTTGTTTAGCATGATTTTTTTTAATTTATAATTTATTAAAAGTATTTTATTGATTTTTATTTATTTGTTGCAGTTTGTCTGAAGGAACCTCAAGGAAGGCAAACATGGCTGAAGCTTCATCCAGCAGCGAGAGCGAGTCTTACAGCGTACTCACCTGGGACCAGGTGAGCCGCCTGAACGAGGTGCTGACCGAGGCGGTGCCGGTCCATGGCCGAGGCAACTTTCCCACACTGGAGGTCCGGCTGAAGGACATTGTGCAGATGGTGCGTAACCGCCTGGAGCAGAGGGGCATTCAGGTCAAAGACATCCGCTTGAATGGCTCTACAGCCAGCCACGTCCTGGTGAAAGACATCGGTTGGTGCTACAAAGATCTAGACATCATTTTCCGAGTGGACCTCCCCCAGGAAGCACAGTTCCAGCTCATCAAAGATGTGGTGCTGGGCACTTTGTTGGACTTCCTGCCAGAGGGGGTGAACAAGGAGAAAATCACACCCATGACCCTAAAGGAGGCTTATGTGCAGAAACTTGTGAAAGTTTACACCGAGCAGGACCGCTGGTCCCTCATCTCCCTTTCCAACAACAACGGCCGTAATGTGGAGCTCAAGTTCGTGGACTCGATCCGCAGGCAGTTCGAGTTCAGCGTGGACTCCTTCCAGATTATTCTGGACTCACTGCTCTCATATTATGACTTCTCAGAAACCCCCATGTCTCAGCATTTCCATCCCACTGTGCTTGGGGAAAGTGTGTATGGTGACTTCGCTGTTGCTCTTGACCACCTCAAGAACAAGATGATCGCCACCAAAAGGCCAGAGGAGATCCGTGGGGGTGGGTTGCTGAAATATTGTAACCTCCTGGTAAGGGACTTCAGGCCCACGGATGAGGAGGAGTTTAAAGCTCTGGAGCGTTACATGTGCTCTCGGTTTTTCATTGACTTCCCCGACATCGGTGAGCAGCAGAGGAAACTTGAGGCCTACCTGCAGAGTCATTTTGTGGGCGAAGAGAAGAGCAAGTATGACTACCTCATGATCCTGCGGCGAGTCGTGAACGAGAGCACAGTGTGCCTCATGGGACACGAAAGGAGGCAGACTCTCAACCTCATCTCACTCACAGCGTTCCGGGTGCTGGCAGAACAGAATGCCATACCAGATGCATCCAGTGTCACCTGCTACTACCAGCCTGCGCCTTATGTCAGAGACTTGAACTTCAGTAACTATTATGTGGCCTCATGTAACCAGTCCATTCCAACATGGCTGCCGTGCAACTAAGACATTCAAAAGTAGATGTTTCGTTGTCAGGGGGAAGAAAATTAAATATAAAGAGTGGCCATTAGGCCATATGTGCCATTTTCCCCTGCAAGCATAATATACATATTTAAAAGGACTATTTGCTTTTTGTGTTTTTCCTGTTCCTTTTTTTTTTTTTCTTTTTTTTTGGGGGGAGCTTATTTCTTATCTGCAGAAGGGTTGAGACCTTTGGATCCAAAGTGATTATATTTTTAGTGCTTAGATTACATTTATATATACTGATGGGTATCCTTTAAATTTGGTTTGTAGCTTATATTTGTGTCTCTAAATGGAGTAGTTCAGGCCTAAAATCTTATGTGCCTTAATGCTTCCCTAACACAGATGGAAAAAGAAAATATACAAAATATAAAATCTTCAGGGGAAAAAAAAAGTTTGAGGAACAGTGTTTGATATATTTCTTGCGATAAAATGAAAATGGAAAAAAAAATCTATGAAAAAAGTTTAAAAACTATTAAATGTAAATTGGAAAAAAAAATACAAAAGGCTTTTGGGGAGAAAAAAAAAACGAGCACAGGCCTAAACAGCAAATTCCAATATGCTATGAGGAGGGTTTTTTTTTGGGTGTGTTGTGTTTAGTATGTGATGTCTCCCCTCTTTCATTCCCTCCCCCCTTTTTTTAACCACTACTGGTGAGCTGCTGATATGTTTAAAAGCCTTTGCCTTTATGTGCATTTTTATCTTTTCCTGTTGCTCTCAGCTAATCATTAGTTCTAGTGGGGTGAAGGGATCTTCATGCTTCTGTTCTGATGGTTACAGGTGTGAAAGCGTTGTGAGTATGGCATTTGCAGTGTGCTTCAGTCTAACTCCTCCTTTACTGGGTATTTTTAGTGTTCTGGGTATTACATGCTTTCGGCGCTGTACAGCTGCTATCTGTAAGCTTATTCAATCATGCGTAGTTTGTGTAGTTGCTGTATAGCCCGGGTCACAGTGTAGTCACTGAACATGGCAAGAGCATGGTTTCAGACAAGTTTGAAATGAATAGTGTAACATGAGGGAGGGTTTTGGCTATGTCAGCTGCAGCAAGGGGTAGGTCTGCTACCTTTTTGAATGACTGCCCTATGCAGGAAGTCGGTTCTAAATGAAAGCATGAGAGAGAGAGGGTGTGAGTGAGTTAGTGAGGGAGACAGAAAGAGTGAGCAAGGTTGTCCCTTTCCTTAAAAGGGTAAGGCTGTGGGTGTCCAGTCCTCTTGAGTCTATCACGATCCTTAGCAGGCTTTGCATCGCTCGCTGTGTAACGAGACTCCACGCTGGTGTCACACTGCTCTATATTTATCCAGTGAGGAGCACGGGTTGGGGGAATGAGGGTGGGAATATGCGTATGTGGTGTTCCACCTCGTGTGAGGGGTTAGTATGCTCAGCAGTGGGGCACCCTTGTCTGGTCAAAAGTAAAAGAAGAGCTGAGCATGGTCATGTTCATGGAAACACTACTTCGTTCCAATTCTGGACTGCTTTTTACTGACCACTGTTAATGCTGTGGTTTATGTTTCACACACAGCGTCAGCATGTCTTTATCACACTTGCATTATGATTTAGAGCTACTCCTGTCACATCTTAGATCGATAATCATGCCAGATCATATTAAATGGCCTAAATTGTTAATCTGTACAATGTGGGTAGACCCAGGTATTGTCCCAGGATTCCACTGCCTGCCTGAAAGGCCTTCTTCTGCCCTCATTAGCTTACTCGGCACATAAAGGTGAGAGAAATGCTGGAGATCCCTCTGGCTGCCCTTACGTAATGGCTACAGCTAACAGCTGCCCCGATAGCCCATACCAAGGCTCTGGCTTCCCCCCCCCCCCCCCCCTCTTTCTCTTCTCTCTGCAAGAGCGTGCACACACAGCTGCTGCCGGTTCAGCATGCACAGGCACACTAGCACACGCTCTGATAACCTGAAGAGCTGGACTTGGCCTCTTATCTGCTTCACACACAGACTTTGGGAGGGAGGAGGGGGTGGGTCACAGTAGCCTCTGCTGCAGGCCCCGGTCACACCCCTAGGTCAGAGCAGTTTGAACCAGAGTTTGTCCTGCTTTTTGCTTCTTTTTTTCCCCCTTCTTGTCTGGCTATCAGTTATTGTTTTGTGTGTAGAAATTTAGACTGTGGACCAGTGTTTGAACCAGCAACAAAACACAAGTGCCTTACTGAGTTTGTGGCAGTCTGTTTTGAGTCTATGGAATATGAGCATTGACTGAATTACCACATTTTGTATTTTTTTCTTTTTTTTTGTTTCTTAAATTTGTTACATTTCCCAAAAACGTGCAAATGGAATTTGAATGGGATTAGAACAAGTGACCTTATGGATCTAGTTCTTTTTGGTGTAATGTGAAAAGTGCCACCTTAGTTTTTCTTGTTGTCTGTGAACAGCCTAAACGCTGCAATACTGCTACCCAACTTTTCTCAAACCTAGTTGTCTAGTCATTCCAGTAATTGTTGCTTGTTTGAGGCTGTGTGTGTTTAACACCCTCGTTACCTCCCACTCCACCACACCACCAAAGCAGAGCATAGAGCACTGAGCAGTTTTTGCCATATGAGGATGAATGACTGACTCAAACACCCCCAGTAAACAGATGCACTTTAAATCTTACTAACCCAGGTAGCTGTGGAAGCATAAATATAAGCTCTAAATGAGGCCGGGACGAGGCAGAGGAGGGATCTCAGGGAGATGGGACATGTTTGTGGGATTCATGTATCTTTAAACTGTGGCTTATACCCTAATTGGTCCTGCCCCGTTTGTGTGTGTGTGTGTGTCCGTGTCCGTGTGTGTGTGTCCGTGTGTGTCCGTGTGTGTGCGCGCGTGTGTGTGTGTGTGTCCCAGGATGTGTTTTCAGAGGAGAGTATGTATTATGTAAATGTCATCTCCTGCCTGTGCTGCATTGTTGTCTGCTTTGCTTCTTTCTATGTGTCTGAGTTTCTTTGGCTGTCAGTTCCCCATTAGTGGTCTTGGTTCTGTGTCAATATTTTAAACCACCACCACTTAAAAAATATGTAGGATGTGAGGATTAAGACCACTGATGTGAACAAATGTGATCTGTAGATCAGTCCTGCTGTAGCTCCTATTGATCTGCTCGTGATTGGCTCCTAAACCCGTCATTCTCAACTCTGGTCATGGGTTGCCTCTACACAGGTCCTACAAATGTTGTCCAACTAATAATCAATCAGTAATTAAAAAGCCCTAAATTGGTGAGGACAAAGGGTGCTACAGGACCACAGTTAAGACCGTGACCGTGCCGAACATGAATGGTTTGATCTGACACAGAGCAAGCAATAGGTTTCTTGTAAATAGGGGGACGTTTGAAACCGATGCATTCAGAGTTGTGTTCATAGTTGTGTGTTTTTTTTTTTTCTCCCTTTTTTTTTTTTTGTTCTCCCCAGCTATAATTCCAGAAAAATCCCAATTCTGACATTTCCCTTATTTTTCCTGTCTCTGGATGAAGATGTTTTTGAGCTTTGCTTATATGTTGCACTACTAGAGCTATGAATGCATAAATGTATTTGTTTCATGTTTTTCTGGGTTTGGACAAGGGTCTAAAGTGCAAAGGCCTTTATTTTTCTTTTTAGGAGCTCAAATTCTACGGTGCGGGAGAATTGGTGAGATTTGCAGTAGATGCTGTTTACATTTTATTTTGTTTCTTATCTGCTGTTTGTCTGACGATGCCATTGATTGTGAGTTGAAAAGGTTAAAATATGGAAGTGTTGCACTATATATTCTTTTGAATTTCATTGGAAAGAGCTTACTTGTCAGCTTGGTGATTTTTGAGGACTATGAAGATGTTTCTTTGATTTTTTTTTTATTTTTTTTTTTATTTCTTTTCTTTTCTTTCCTTTTTTTTTTTGTTTCCTCAGCACTTTTACCTCACTTTAATTTTCCTTTGGATGGAACTGAACATCGGGAAAATGTGTTATATGAAGAGGGGAAAGAAATAAAGTATTGAACCCCATGTTTGTTGCCTGTTGGTTTTATTTTATGCCAGTGAAAACGTATTTACCTTCCCATTCACGTTTTAAAGAATGCCTATTTTCAGTGGCTTGTATTCCCATTTGCTTTAGTGTGTAAACCTTAAGTGTTTGACTTTGCTCAAAAAACACTTCACATCTTAAACAGATGTGGTTGTTCTCAAGCAATCCCCTGAGGTAGTACTTCATGGTGACTTTACATACTGCTATCTCATGACTTCTGGCATGTTTGTGTAGCATAGCCCAAATAGCTTGGAGTCAGTTGCGTATTACCTTACTATCTTTTTGCTTTAATGTCAGTAAGTAAAGGCAGGGGTTTTTAGGTAAATGGTAATTGTAGTCACTGGTTTCAAGCCCTTGAATAAGTTGTAATGTTCCTGGAACAATTCGTTCCTGATTGTGCCTCATCAGAACATTAACAGTCCTTCCTAAAGGCAGCAGTCTCTCGTCATGGCCTTGCTCCAGTGCCCCCTGCATACTCCAGCAGAGCTGTGAGTCAGCAGGCCAATCTGCTTAGAGACACTTATGGGTTTGGTCAGTATTTGGGCCTTAGTGTTTTGGCAAAAGCAAAATCTAAAAGTTAAAATTTGTACATTTTAGTATTCAGTTTTTTCAGGTTTTAATCACAAACTATGGTATGAGTAATGTACCATTTGTTGTCCAAAAGTAAGTAGTCACTTTTTTTTTTCATAAATGTAAAACTACATTTTGACAACTTTCCAAAATTCCAATTTTATTTTATCTTTCATTTTTTTGTTAAAACATACATTTTATTACACAGTGCATTTCAACACTGACAACATTGTGTTTATCAAAACAACAGGTTGTCATAATGCAACTTTGTTTGCTGTGTAGCTGACAGACTTTTTTTTTTTTAGGTTAGCTTTGATTTCTACATTCAAATGGAAACAAGTGTAACAATCCCCAACAATATGAAAATCTATTAAATATCAACGTGCAATAAATCTGCTGAAATGAATAACCAGAGTATGCTTTTACCTGAGGGCAAACTGAGGACTAGTGAAATTACTCAATAGTGTTGATGCAATGAGGTATAATTGTATGAATTTCGTTGGAAAGGGAGTTAAACGTTGTAAAGAGTCCTTGTGTTTATAGACTGGCTGTTTGGAGATGTTATCACACTGAAATCAGTTAAAATTTCACAAGAAATTTGTTGTTTACAAAGAGTTTTGTAATTGTGTGGGAACATTACTGCACATTTCCATCTTGCAGTTAATTGTAAAGTCATTTTCCCCTCCAGAGTCTGACTGTAATTTGTGTTTTACAGCTGCGGACTAATTCAGTATTTAAAACCATGAGATTTAATCCATATTTTAATGTAAATAAAATGTTATCTCCTTCTGAATTGAACAGAAGCAACCCTGTATTTTCATTGTTAAATTAAAACAGTAATGCATTACCAAGCTCTGTAAAGAGAGTATATGATGAAAGGAAGTTGGGGGCCAAACTTGGTACAATTATTAATTTACATAAATGTGAGTAAAAGTATTAAATGAGCCATTTCAATGAAAACGAGTATAACAAATAACCCTTTTTTTATATAAATCTACATAGAAGTAGTATAAGTCCAAATACAGCATATTTGAGATGCATTTTAATGTAAAAATCTAAATAGGTACAAATAGTTGCTATACTCTTTTTCATTGAAAAGGCTCAAGTTTTAAATCTGCAAAGCTTTTCTTTGGCTGCTTTTTTCTCTCTCAGTGAAAAGTGAGTTCACATGGACCTCTCTCTGGTCTTTGTAGATCATTCCAGTTAGAAACTTCCCACATGTTACATGTTTATGCGGATGGCAGGTCCGTGATGATCAGAGGGCCCAGGCAGTCAAAACATGGCCAGGCCAGTGGGAGGACAACAATCATCCCAACAAAGCCCTATTTCTGGAAAATTGCTGAAAGACATATGCGCAGAAAGACAATGAAAACACTACACAGCAGAATGTGAGAGCGAGCGAGAGAGGCAGAGACAATCCTGAGAGCATCCTCCCCCTCCATTCATCTGATCACCATGATTTAGTTCATTCACTTTTTCTCTTTTAGACAAAGCAGGTTTTCTAGGGTTACTTATAATTTAATTTCATTCCGCTTTTAATGAAATAGCTTAGAACAAGCAATACTACCACACAAAAGGTAGATTCTGGTATTTTGAAACATTTCAAGTTCATAAAATATACTGTATCTTCCTTCTTTATTTGATGCTGTTTAAACAAAAACATAATCTCTCTGCCATGTGCTCGAAGAAGATTTGAGAAAATAGTAGTGGCCTACTGATCTATATATAGGGTCTATATTGCATGTAGGGAGTGCTAGTCCTTTTGGTCTGAAATCACAGAAAAAGCACAAATTCTGAAAATAGTAAAACTACCCTACATGTCAGAGTTTATTGATCGCCATTCTGTCAAATGGATGTATTTAACTACATGAAGTTGGGGTTCATTCAACATTCCGACCTCACTGACACTCTTGTTCCAGAATCTAGTGGAAGGCCTAACCTGAACAGCAGAGACAGTTACTCCAACAAATGTAGGTTACACTCTTTTTCAATGCCTTTGATTTTGCAAAAACAGTGAATGAGCAATACTCCCTTAACTTATGTAAACGTAGTGCTGCTGTATCTTCCATGTCTCAACAGGTCAGAACTATTTTGGATGTACACAATTAATAGGCAAACTCTGTAAACAGAATTATGGCTTGTCTGTTATTTTTGTCACAAGTTGTGACCTGATTTGCCGTTGTGTTGGCTCATCACTCATCACTCATACAGGCCTTAACAAGTTTGCTTGCTTCACCCGTTTTACATGAAGCACATTAAAAAAAACAACACAAAATACAGATCATTCATTTCATTTGTAATAAGCTTGGCTCACATGTAGAGTCTGTTACATTTTTTCTGCTTATTAGCCTCGTCAGATTGTGACAGTGATATTGGCTCATCACACTGACACTGTTTGCATTACAAAAGTAAATACATTGTAAAAGTAATATAGGAAAATATGGCACAATACTGCACCTAATAGTTGGGGTTCAACTGGGGCCATGAAACTGTATACTTTTTTATTGCACTATTGTTTACCCTGGCCTTGTCTACCACCTTACTTTCTAATTTCTACTTGTGCACATTACTTACTGTCCTTTCTGTCTTCAGTGTCTTATTGTCTCATGTATGTGTCCTTCACATATAATGTTGCCTCAGTTGTTCAGTCCATTCGCATTGGGCTTTACAACGTCAGACAAATTTGACTGTTTCTAATGCAACAGGCTACCCAACTGTTGGTGCAAGCAGTGGTCATCTCCTGTCTTGTCTCCTGTAATACAATGCTAACGGGCCTCACAGCCTGTGCAGTAAAGACACTACAGATGGTCCAGAATGCAGCAGCAATGCGTCTGGTCTTCAACAAGCCAAAACGGGCACATGTCATCCCACTACTCATTGAGATCCACTGGCTGCCGGTTGCTGCTCGTAATAAATTCTATTTTGGTCCAGGGTCTATACCAGGGGTGTCCAAACTTTTTTTTGGGGGGGGCCAGAAGGAGAAATATATTTGAAGTCACGGGCCACAGACTCTATAATAAAACAAATAATGAAATATACCACTTTAAATAATACATTTTCCTGATTACTTTCATTTACACATCATTTTACTTGACTTACTATCTTTATCTATCTTTGACAGTGTTGTGTAAACTAAGATTTTTCAAATTGATGTTTCATTTCATGATGTCTCTTAATATTAAACTCATTAACAATGGCAACTTTTAGACTCTTTGGCCTGTTTTTCTGCGCTAAAACTGTGCACCCACTCCGCTTTTAGACTCGTTTGCCCATTTTTCTGCGCAACAACTGAGAACCCCCTCTACTTTTAGACTCTTTGGCCCGTTTTTCTGCGCTACAACTGAGCTCCCTCTCCGCTTTTAGACTCGTTTGCCCGTTTTTCTGCGCTAAAACTGCGCACCCTCTCCGCTTTTAGACTCTTTGGCCCGTTTTTCTGCGCTTCAACTTCACTCTCACCGCTTTTAGACTCTTTGGCCCGTTTTGAATCCCACATTATAAAAACCTGCTTAACAGCGGGCCAACTTCCATTCTATTTCTAAAATACCTCGCGGGCCGCTCCAAAAAAGCAAATGGGCCGCAAATGGCCCACGGGCCGTAGTTTGGACACCCCTGGTCTACACGCTTTATTAACCTACGTCACTTTTGACTACCAAAACGAGGGGAATGGAAGAAGCATTGTACCGCTGGGTACTAGCAATTCCGCCTCACTGCTGCATTCCCAATTGCACTTCTTCAAAAAGAAATAACTATATTTCTACTATTTCTTCTACTAATATAAAGGTCAAACCTTCCATAGTTTCCCCAAATATCCTGTACTTCACTGTGAATGAATTCACAAAGATCACCATTTCAATTTAAGATGTATGTTACTGTGCTAGCTAGCTAGCTAAGGCTACCCGGTTCTCCGGCTATAACTTGATTAAAGTGAATAAAGTGTATAGACCTAAATATGTTTAACTGGCCTCGAACAGCAGCCGCACTGTTTTGTAACGTTTAGTAAACTTTTAGTTTTTCAGTGTGCAGTTTCTTTAGCACTGCTGCTCACTCAGTGAGCATTTACCCGTCAGCGTTTGCGGACCCGTCCCAAATCACACCCTGCGCCCTGCTCTGCTCCGACAACAACACGCAGGGCGAGAAGCACGCTTTTCGGGACACAGCCAATCTATCCACCTGCAGCCCCACGCGCTCCGCACGCTGACAGCAACTCAAACACCGCGGACAAAACGAGTCACACGAGGGAGGAATCCAGGCCTGGGTCTTAATTAAAGCAGCTCCTGCACAACACACGACACTGAGTGTGAGTATCCGCTATTTATTTTTCTTAAACACACTTCAGTGCCTTCAGTAAATCACCATTGAAGATTTTGAAATTGTCTGAAGTTGCCCTTCCACCAAATGCTGATGTGGTGACATTTTTAGGCGCTTTGAACTGAAGGTCTTCAGCTTTTAAGGTGGAATAGAACATTCCAGGTTCAGTTTTATTTGAACTGTTTGTAATTTCTTTACAAAATAAACAGAACTGATGAATCCGCAGCAGCCTGATGTACCAATCTTCATAATTACTTACACAAGCATTAGCTTCTCAAAAAACAAAACAAAACAAAAGACACTAATATAAAGTTTAACAATATTAATTAATATTAACAACTCTAACTTGCATATAAAATCTGAAAATAAAAGCAAAACTGTGTTTATTGTAAGATACTTTAAGACATTTTAAGGCAATTAAAACCTTATTTTAATATAAACTAAGACTTTTAAGGGTATGCACTAGGGCTGGGCAAAATGGAGAAAAACAGATCCTCAGTATTCAGTAATATATAAGCAATTCACGATTCTTTATTTAGAAACAGACGGCACTTACATTTACATTTACAGCTACTGTTTTCTTTACATACATATTTTTTTTGTTACAAGTAGTAAGCAGCCACTTTCAACATTACATGTGGCTTTTATATTAAACACGGTGTAAACATAATGCCCTTGTATTTCAGTTTAGGAAAAGTGTAAATCAAATGTAAATCACTGCCACATAAAATAGTTCTTTACAGGTTTCTGACAGAAGCAAATGTATATCTACTAGGGGTATAACGGTACATGTATCCTTTATGTACGCACACAGAATACAGGGTACACAGGAAGTCTATAGGAGACTCGTGGAACCAATGAACGTAACCCGGAAAGTGTAGCTGTAGCACTGTTGCTATTAGTAACTCGCTAATGACCTAGCCCATAGCCTGCACTGAGAAGTTTAGCTCTGATTGAAGTCAAAACGTGTGCGCAGAAACGCAGATCATTCAGACTGTCCACACACCGCTGCTGGTCGCCTGTCTCTTTCCAGTGTGAACGCAGGGTCAGGGGCTCCTACTGTTTCTCTGTTTCTCTTAATGTACAAGCCCTTTGAGCCCTGTTTCGTTAAGTAAAACCCATGACTCAGGCCGTAGCAAGCCCCACTGGCACTGTTAATGCTTGTTCAGTACCACCAGTTTCATGTGGACTCCATGTATAACACTACTTTTTTTTGCATTTTACCAGAAATCTCAGCTCGTTTATTGGTGATTCCTTCAGTGAAGAATGTTTGGAAAACAGTAATCATGCTTATCATGCTCATAGCCACAGAGTATGCTGTGACTCAGTGGCTTGTAGATGTAACTGCACCCAGAGGCTAATAACCTAATGTAAAACTTAAGGATGCTGGCTGCACTCTCTCCAGCTGTTTTTCCAGCTGCAGATGCATTTAATTATAGACCTTTAAGTAAAATGTTCCCTCAAAGAATGACTGTATTTGTAAAGCATGTGGCACTTGATTGATTTACTGAACTGTCTGTTTATTCTTTAGAGATGGAACGTTGTTGTTTGATACCAAATTTATTATTTTTTCTTTAAAAATAATTAACCATGACATAGGGCTGAACGATTAATTGCATTTGCGATAATCTCGCGATATTTTAAAACGCGATTCTCTAACCGCACTGGCTGCGATTTGACTGGTCACGTGACTTGGGAGCGAGCCAAGCCGAGGACGAGCGGCGCATACCCGAGCAGAAGGCAGGGAGGTGGAGAAGTGAAGTCAACACAGCGCACTTTAGGGCGTTTTCACACCAGCACTATTTGGTCTGGTTAAAATGAACTCTGGTCCGTTTGTAACTTGTGCGGTTCGATTGAGCAGGTGTGAAAATAGTAATCGCACTGGAGTGCGGATCAAAAGAACCGGACCGAGACCAGCTAGAGGAGGTGGTCTCGGTCCAGTACCAAACGAACTCTGGAGCGGTTCGCTTGTGGTGAGAACGTGATCCGGTCTCGATCGGATCCACCTATTAAATATAAGCCATTTATTTGAGCTAAACTGCTAAAAAAGCAAGCATAGTTTAAACTAATATATTAGCCAGATAAAGCTAATTACCACAGCTGTGAACAAACACTGTGTCCAGGCACGCGCTGCATTCACTGCTCTGTTTATTATGTATAAATCTGCGCTGCATTCATAGCTCACAGCCGCGTAACTCTGTTTATTATCTATAAATCTGCGCTGCACGCAGAAACACTGTGTTTGAAAGTGCAGTGTTTCAGCGTTCAGTGTTAAAGCACAGATATTTGCGCTGGAACACAAAATCTTCTCGCTGTATTTACTTTTTTCGTATATTTATATTTAATGTACTCCCGTGTCAGACAGCTCTGACCAATCAGAGGACACAGGCTGCTCGCGTGGTTTATTGATGCGCATTTTGGTGCGTTTACATTTATGCCTGTGGGAAACCAGACCGAACAGAGCGAGAAAACGCTCCAAGTAAACGAACTCATTAGAAACAAACTACAGGTGTGAAAACGCCCTTGTTGCACAATGGCTTCAGGCTCGAAGGAACACATCAGTTGTGTAGAATTACTTTGGCTTTAAAAAAGAAGATGCTGCTCAACGTCAGGTACTGTGGTAAACGTGCCTTGCTACTGTTGCTACGACGCGAGGTAACACTACAAACCTTTTTCAGCATTTAAAAAAAACACCACAAAGCCTCGTGTGGTATTTGCAAGGCTAAAATGCCAACGACCAGTGCTGCATCCTCAAATACAGAAAATAACGAGTTTGTTAAAGCAGATTCTCTTTATGTTTTTTGCACTTTAATTTTTCATGATGATGTTACTAGCTGGAGAGCAGTAAGTTAAATTTTGTATATCTATTGTTTTTCCTAATTTAAAAAAAATGGTGAAAAGGAAAAGCTATTTATCTATTTATTTTTCTATAAAAAAAAAAAACAAATGATGAAAAGGAAAAGCATAGATTTTTTTGCTTTATTGTTATCTGTGCTTTAAATAAATCTGACATTGTTTATTATTAAACAGATTGATTTATTGCTTCTGTTGTTGAAACATACTTGAGAAGACAAAAAATCGCATTTTAAATCGCAATCGCAATTTATAGATAAAAAATTGCAATTAGATTATTTTCCTAAATCGTTCAGCCCTACCATGACATGAGCACCAGCTAGCAGACTTCACTTTCACATCAGGAATGTTTTATTTCTGTCTTTTAAATAAAATGACTTGCAGGGAAAGGATTGTCTGCAGCTCTACACTTGCTGATGAAGTGTGAATGAATGAAGTTACACTTAAATATCACCTTTCTATACACCCAGGGATGCTTTACAATCGACACTAATTACATACAATTCTTCACACGCAGTACTAAACCAACACACACGCACAAAGGAAAAACAGCGGCACTACGTATGCAGGAAGTAAAGTCAGATTATACTGCTCACTATATCTCTGAAACGTGCAGGCCATTAAACATTCACATTTAATGCAATTAATTAAAGGACAGAAATTGTATATGTTTGCTGGCTCTGTGCAGAAGCTGTGATTGGCTCTGCAGTTTTGGAATTGAGCTGAAGGAAAGCGTTCGTTTGGCTCAGTTTCATCAGTAGTAAGGATCTGCGGTCCTATTTCCAAAGTTACTGCTCCTTCATTCCTTCACCTTTTCCGAGGGATAAGAGAAGTGGCAAATGTTGATTTGGGCACAGAGAAGGCACCAGCTGGAGTAAATGATCACTAATAGGAAGTTGAGGCCTTGACAAGTTAAAAGTATTATGGAACTTTAATCTAAAAGTAGAGATATGCATTGACATGCACTCGCACACCCCATACCTGCACTACTGCTTCACTATCATACCCACTTTAATTCCCCCTACAACTGTGACATTTAAAGAACTTTACGCACTAGTTCACTTACTTTACCAGCCTTAAAGCATTTTTATACAGCTCTATATTTGCACTAATGTTTATATATGTTTTGTTAATTTGTTGGTACTGTCATTACTTCTTTAATCCCATCCTCATCACTGTTGCACTATTGTCTTGTGTGTCTTGTCTCACATACGTCTATCTTTGTCCTTGTTGTATTGGACATTTAGTGTCTCTCATACTTTTATATTTATAATCTGGTTTTCTGTACTTGCTGTAACTTTTGGGAAGAAGAGTAACATAATTTAAATTTGCTGTATGTCCTTTACATTTTTTAGCATCTGGTGTGAAATAGACTTGGGGTGTAGTGAAACATTAAAATGAGTATGAACTTTAGTTAAATAGTCCACCTCCATTCACCCCCAGCATTCCAAAATACAGCGCATGTAGCCAATGCTCCCAACAGGCTTACAATGCTAGTGATAGGGGACACCATTTTTCCAAAGTAGCTCAACACTTCATTGGTAGAATTCCAAGGATGCTGACAATTTAAATGATGCACTGAGAGCTTTAAAAGTGCATGAGTATTTTATTAAAAAAAACACTGTTTATATACATAATACCTTGAGGTAGTAGTGAGCATGAACAAAACTACAGGTGAGAAGTCCTGAATACTCGCATTAGTTTTGGAATGTAGTTGGTGCAACAGAAGTTGCCAAGTATTGCAGTGGTAGCAAAGTATGGGGACCATAACTGAAGATAGGATAGAATCATTTGTGTTGCCATTTTCTTTTAGGCAGTACGTAATAAACACAATTCGTAGGCTACCATAGAGTACCAAACTACTATACAACACTCAACTGTCCCACAAGAGGAAACATAGGCTACAGCTAAGAACGTCGGATCACCCAGTGTGTGATTGTGTGGTGTTCCAGGGGGGATTTCTGGACTGTATTGGATTAATTTTTGTCCTTCTCCAATATACAATTTATAATTTTCCACTTCCATATCAAATAGTAGCAGTATGCCCTCTCGGCTGTCTGCTCTCAATTTTGTGGATATTAATACTAAAGTGGCTTAATGTACAAAAGGCCCATTTCATATTGCCTAATAGATAACATCTTATGTGGAATTCATGCATACATTACAGATCACATCTGCCGTTCCATATGGCTCATGGGGCTGGCTGAGCATACCTGCTTCATGTAGCCAAATACTAACAAGCTGCTCAAACCAAATTGAACCAAAGTGCAGGATGTTAGCATCAGAAGAGTATGAGGTCAACACATTTACATAGAAGGTAGTTTATATTTTTAGTTTGTATTTGGGTAATTATCATTGGTATGACCCAATAGTATTGAGTTTGTATTGGGTCAGTACAGAGTAGATCATTTTTACATAAAAAAACCCAAACATTTATTTATCATAAATATAAGACTTAAAGGAGCATTTAGTAGGAAATGAGAACGAGTGTGTGAAATAAACTACAGCCATAAAAAAAAACCCAGAGGGTTGTCTGCCCCGCCCACTCCTCCCCAGATGCAAAGCTCACTCAGGTTGCCAAGTTGATGAGGCTGAATAAATATGTTTCATCAGCTAATGAATACAGTTGGAGGGTTTTAAATTGTTTGCACATTATAAACCGGCTCATGTGAACTTTGTCCGTCGTTAGCTAACCTAGCTTTATGCACTGCTATCTGCGTTAACCCTAGCCAAGCCTGTTATACCGGAAAAATCCCACTGCTCCAAAAATACACACCCTAGAGTTGGAGTTACTACTTTACAGGTCAGAGTAATACACTGCTTAGTTTAGCAAAAAAATTGTACGTCTATATATTTGAGTAGCCTACCGTTTTATCTTGTTGCAGCCTGATCTAGATCTCAGGGAATTCTTGGACTTGAATGTTTAAATAGCTTTATATTTTAATGAAAATAGTTAATAAATAACAGAAATACATTTTAAGAACGTATCTTTAAGAAAATATTTAAAAAGCACTTAAAATAATTGTTACTAAACCACTGTAAAGAAATATTTAACTTAACCGGGGAAAATTCATCCCACATCATTAAAACATGTAAAACAAGTACTTTTTAAGTGAATTAACATTCTTCTTTATTTGTAATATAATTTGTAATTTCAGTAAACAGTGTAAATAGTGAAAATTATATAAAAATGTATACAACCTTACTACAGACAAAAAAGGCATGTTATACTGATATTGGCCCAGTTATAGATGTAATCCACAGTCTGATTGATATCCTTCCATAAAACAGGGAACACAGTCTGCAGGGCAGTGCTGGTTGTCTTAAATTACAGGACATTGGAGTTTGAGGTGAGCTTTTTGTGGTGTAGCAGGCACGGCCAGAAGCCAGCCTAAGCCCTGTACTTTAATATTCTGAGAAAGCCAGCAGCTTAAGCAAACTGGCCTTCCTTGCCAGGAAATAGGCAAGCTGCTCAAACACAGACTGGCTGCATCTCTGAAGAGGTGCCATTTATAGGAGCTCAAGGTCCTGAGAAACAGGTGATGGGTGCAGGGAGGGTAGCAGATGTTCCTGTGGCCGAAACAGAGAAGGGGGTGGTGGTGGTGGTGAGGAGGGGAACGTTGGGGAGGGGTGCAGATTATAATGGTGTGGAGTGTTTCCTGTCATAGTTTGTTGTCATTTCTCAGAAGAACTCATACTTCAGCCCTTGTTCCCTCTCCCCCACACTGAAATAAAAACTCTTACCATGTGCTTATCACACTCCATGGACCACAGATCAGGCTTGTCAGACCTACATTCTCGAAGCCTTGTAATTATTTCCCTGACTCATGTACAGTATTTGGTTGGCCAGAGCACTGTATTGACTTCTCGGAGGTTGGGCGAGATGTTTGAAATGGATCTGGATCTGAGGTTGGGTCAGCTTCATGGTAACTCTCTGTATAATGCTTATGTATACAGTTCTTGAGCTGTTTATTGTTGCTGTACCTTAATGTCTGTTCTCCAGTTGTGTGATGGTTTTTATCATCATTATCTTCATTATCTGAGTCCTACAGTAAAGTTCTTTAGACATTTGGATATGCTGTATCAATTACACGCCTTGGATACAATCACTGGGCAACATTGTCTGATAAACATCAACATCCATATCTGCAACATGTCATCAACACCTGGTTATTATTAGTCTCCCCAAAGATTTTAGATCAGTGGTTCTTAAACCGTGGTACCATGTGTACAACTGGTGGTAATCGAAACATCCCAAGGTGGTACACCAGATGACATGCACGATTAGAATCTAAAAAGTTCCCATCTATAATTTACCCTATATACACACACCACACATTTTCACACTCATAACACCAGCTTCTTAGACCCTAAAGTAGAACCCTGTGAAACTCCACAGTTCCCAATAGTTTGTGCATTAGGATTAACCCAGAAGAGCCCAAACCCAGTTCTGAATATTGAAATCCTCATGTAACACAAAACACAACAATTTCATAACTTATATTTTACCTTTTTGGCCCTAAAATATGGTAAAACCTATAAGTATGTAAGGTAAAACATTTTAAAGCAGCTTTGAATGGTTATATGGTTGGAACAGGCCTGTAGAAGCAAATAATACACTTAATACTAACATAAAATTCACTAATAAAAGGATAAAATTAGCTAGTTTTATCTCCAGCACTAAACCAGCTCACATACACATACACACTTCAAGGCAATCTCTTGAGATGGCAGCAGTATGTGGATGAGCATTGTCGCATTGAAATAGCACACTGCAGTGTGCCTTTAACCTAATTAATTTAACTTTGGGCTGTAAAAATGCCTGTAATGAAGTACAAAGGTAATCCAGAACCACAAAGCCTAGTTAGACGGTTAGACAGATCCGTCTTACCTCCACAGCAGCGTGTTACTTTTTAACAGTGAGCATGAGAATGCCCTGATTGTGTACCAGATGTGGGTTTGCTAAGGAACAACTGATGTAGATGAGCCACGATTTACGACTGCACTTGCTTAGTCATCAGTTTGCTGTACAAAACCTCTGCATTCTTTCCATCTTTGCATTTCAATAAACGTGTACCGTAGTAGAGATTCAGTACTTTTCAGTGAACATGAATATTAATTTCCTACAAGTGTGCCTTTCTCAAGAGTGCAAAGAAAGTGTCAGATAAATCCTCAGGCTCACAGAAAGTGAGATTCTTTCAATATTTGAATAAAAAGAACAGCTGCTGAATCCTCTCTTTCCTGCCCCACACTGGATGGTAGTACACACAACACAGTGACCCCTGAGTGCCCCCACAACATTTAGACTTCATTTAAAGACATAGTTTAATGTGAGCCACAGTAAGCAGATGAGCATACACAGTGCTGTAGCTCCAGTATTGATCAAAGGCAGCAACCTGCTGTTCCTGCTTCTACAAACCTCAACAGTGGAGAAGGTGGAGTCTCCCTTTTATTAGGTGGAACACAAACATACTATAAGCTGTTCCCGTCTCACTACAAGCAAAACCATACAGTGGTGCCTGAGAGTTTGTGAATTCAATATTTCTGCATAAATATGATGTAAAACATCAGAAAAGTTAAATAAAAGTTGATGAAGAGAACCTAGTTAAACAAATTAGACAAATATACTTTTTATTGTATAAAATGATCTAATATTAAAGTATGTGAAACTTTGCCTTCAGTATCTGGTGTTAACTGTTGTTTATCAAACCTGAGGTCAGTTTCTCTAGCCACACCCAGACTTGATTACTGCCACACCCGTTCTTTATCAAGAAATCATTTAAGCAGGGCCTTCCTGAAAAAGTGAAGTAGACCAAAAGATACTCAAAAGCTAGACATAATCCTGATATACAAAGAAATTCAAAAACAAATCTAATAATAAATAATAATAATAAATAAAATCTATCAGTCTGGAAAAGGTTATAAAGCCAATTCTTACGTTTTGAGACTCCAGCAAACAACAGTGAGAGCAATTATTCACAAATGACGAAAACATTTGAACAGTGGTGAACCTTCCCAGGAGTGGCCGGCCATATGAAAGGGTCTGGGCAAAAATGGCCTGCATGGCAAAGTGCCAAGATAAAAACCACTGCTGAGCAAGAAGAACATTTAAGGTTCACTCAATTTTGACACAAAACATCTGGATGATCCCTAAGACATTTGAGAAAATACTCTGTGGGCTGAAAAGAAAAACAGTGAACGTTTTGGAAAGTGTGTGTTCTATCAGTCCCATCTGGGGTTGTTTTGCTGCTTCAGGGCCTGGAAGACTTGCTATGATAAATGGAACCATAAATTCTGCTCTCTAGCAAAAAGTGCTGCAGAAGAAATGTCCAGCCATCTGTTTGTGACCTCAAGCTCAAATGAACTTGGTTTCTGCAGCAGGACAATGATCTAAAATACACCAGCAAGTCTACCTCTGAACGGCTGAAGAAAAACATAGTGAAGACTTTGTAGTGGCCAAGCCAAGTAATGACCCGAATCTTATTGAGATAGTGTGGCATGACATTAAAAAGGTGGTTCATGCTCGAAAACCCTCCAATGTGGCTGAATTACAACAATTGTGTAAAGAAGAGTGGACCAAAATTCCTCCACAACGCTGTTAAAGACTCATTGCAAGTAACTGCAAATGCTTGATTTCAGTTGTTGCTGCTAAGGGTGGCCCGACCAGCTATTAGGTTTAGGGGGCAAGCACTTTTTCACACAGGGCCATGTAGGTTTAGATTTTTTTCCTCCATTAACAATAATAAACCCTTATTTAAAAACTGCATTTCGTGTTTACTTGTGTTGTCTTTGACTACTATTTAAATTAGTTCGATGATCTGAAACATTTAGGAGTGAAAAACATGCAAATAAAATAAGAAAACATGAAGGAGGCAAACACTTTTTTACACCACTGTATTTGTCTAATTTGTTTAACTGGGTTATTTTTATCTACTTTTAGGACTAATGTGAAAATCTGATGTTTGAATCTATATTTATGCAGAAATATTTTAATAATAAATTATAAAGGGTTCCCAAATGTTCAAACACCTATTTATATACACTCAATCCTAGGAACAAACAAAAAAAATTAACAGCGTGTTTTGTCAGGTGTCTTCATCTGTGTCTTCAAAGCAAGCTCTTGAGAGAGCAGCAGTACTAGGATAAGCATAGTCCGGTCGAATTAGCACCACTGGAGTGTGTTTTTAGAAAAAGTAGAGCCACTGATGTGTATTATACAATTACATCCAAATGTTCCTGTGCAGCGTTGTAGCTCTCTTAATCCCACAGACACCAGTGTTTAAAGATCTCATTCTATCGTTTTTTTCATTATTTTTTAAATGTCTAGTTGTGGTCTGAATGAATGCCATGTAAGCTGTTTTTTGTGAAAAAAAAGTGCTCCGGTGATGCGGTGTAACGCTGCTTTAGTCCCGTGGAGAAGTGGCGGGCAGAAACGTTTTCGGCTCTTGCTCATGAGTATTCATACATGCAAACATCACAGCACTGCGAGGCAGTAAGATGAACAACAGTTAGAAACGTTTTAAAATAAAGACATTTTTACACTAATAACAGTCTTTGCAATGTCATATGTTATATACTTTACAACATGTGTAATGCCCTGCTAAGTGCAGTTCAGCCATTGACCTAGTCTTAGAGTCTCTGTAAAATGCAAAATCCACCGGAGATCATATTTGAACCTATGTAATCACTAAGGCTGCAACGATTAGTCAATATAATCGTCAATGTCCATTATTTTTAATTTGTCGACTACAAATTTCGTTGTCGACTAATCATTAATTCATAACAGTACTGCATTACACAATGTGCAATGGGAGATGGGTAAATGGCTCACTTCCACAGATTACATTCAATTTAGTCTGTGTCTCCAAAAGTGCCCAAAACTCAACAGATTACATATTTAATCACTAAATATCGGTAATTTCCACGTTTAAACCACACCTAGACATTTAAATACCTTTTAATTCTCATGTTCAGCTGCTTCTATCATTTTAAGAGATGGAGGACATGGCGGAAATAATTGTTGACTAATCGAAAAAATAATCACTAGATTCGTCGACTACCAAAATAATAATTAGTTGCAGCACTAGCAAACACAGAGACGTGGGTAATCCAGGTCCTGAAAGTAAAAATCCACCCCAGGGTTTTGTTTTGACTGCGTGGGCAGCTCTGCTCTGCCTGGGGGTGGATTTTTACTTTTAAAGAACTGTTCTAAACATACACCTACCTATCTCAATTGTACTTTGCTGGTGGTGTTCCACAGACAAATTTTAACCATTTGTTCCTTAGCTTTGAATTACAGGTCAAAGCATACAGTATAACACTGATGTGATATTTGCACAAATAACACAGCAATGAACTTGCCATGCTGATCCTAGCGCTGTTAGCTCCTGCCTGAAGAGAGGCAGTCACAAGCCAAGGGGGGCGAGGCCATAAACTCACAAGTTGACATGGGTGTTTTCTTGATCAAGATGAGTTTTTCAAGATGAGATCTCAAAAAACAAGAAAACTTTCTTTAGCATCTGCTCATATCCAGTGTTGATTAAAAGCATTATAAGTGGAGTATTTAGCTGTAATGTCATGAAATTTAATGCTTGCAATACTATACTATAGAATCTCTAGAGAAGCCTGGTGAACCTAATTAACCCAATTAATCATGTTAACCTCCCACGACCCTTACCTATCATACAGTAAAAATACAACTAACTGAGATCCTAACTTATAGTTTAATGCAGATATGTACCGTACTCTCACTATACAGCTGGGAAATCTTGTATGATTTTCCTTGACCCTTATCAATTCCCAGATAAGTTTACACGTTTACGTCATCACACAGATGAGTGTGTCTTATCTGGAAGAAACAGTGCATGTGTGTGGATGGGTTAAATTATGTTTAGCTAAGGTTGGTTAGTTCTAAAGTTATATGAATCTGTTTAGATGCAGTTGTTTGATTAGACCATAATAAATAATTCACTAAGTGCCTCTGTGGAAAAGAAGTAAGCTGAGTAGTAGTAATAACATGGAAAGATAATGACGTTTAAAAAAAGAATTCCCCATGACTTTACCACTCCTACACACACACACACACACACTCTCTCTCTCTCATACACACCATACAATTATATTACACTTATATTATTATATTACTATTTACAGCTTCACCTGTAACTAATTCTTTCATATTGTGTCCAGAATATAAAATTACAGTCTCTATGAACTAATCTCTTCTTATTTTACAGTCTAACCCAGATATTCCCTCCACTGATAGCTACAGTTACAGCTCTACTACACTGTCCTACTTTAAAACATGTCCACAGTGTACAGTCCCCATCACGTCAGTGTCTTTAAATATTTTAAACATTAAAATAGCAATATTACTAGTGCATTACAGCAACAAGAAAAACAACAAAAACTACCATTAAAGCAAACAATTACAAAATAAATAGCAAATAATTATTTAAGTATTTAGACCCGTCTCTCTCTAATTTCTTTTAAATTTCTCTGTTTTTCTGTATTTTCCTCTGTCTAATATTTGTCTTTCTCTTTTCATCTTATGCTCTCTCTCTTCCTCTTATTTCTCTGTCATTCAGTTTCTTGTTCTTTCATTTTATACTTTCATTTTACATTTTGATTCTCTTGATTATCATTACCTTCCTTTCTCGCCTGCTCTCTTTCTGCCTGTCTTTATCTTCAACTCATTTCTCACTAGTTTCCCTCATTTCTTTGACTCTCTTCTTCTTCCAAAGTCATGTCTAATTCTCATTGTATCCCATTTCAATCTTGTTTCTCACTATCACTCCCTCTCTTACAATTCTCTGTCTCTCTGCATTATATTTCTCTGGCATTTCTCTCTTTTTCTCTAACTTCTCTCTCATTTCTGTGATTCTCTTTCTCATTCTTGCTCTTTCTTATTTCTTTGTGTTTTAAATCTCTCTTTCCTGGTGTATCTCTTGTTTCACTCTCTTGTTTCTCTATTCTCTCTGTTATCTGATTGCATGTTCTCTCTATTGCTTTCTTTTTACTTTCCTCTACGGTACCAGTAAACATTTGGACACACCTCTTCTAAGTCAGTGGGTTTTTTTTTAATGATTTTTAATACATTGAAGACTTAATACTGAAGACATTAAAGCTGTACACGCGTAATTATTTTGCAAGCAAAAAGTGTCAAACCAAAATATGTTTTATACTGTAGGTTTTTCTAAGAATACATTTACCTTTATGACATCTGCAGTTTAATCTTAGTGTTTTCATGAGGTAGAGTCACCTGGAATGTCAGGGTGCGAGCCGGGAGAGGACGCGGGGGCGGACGCCTCCGGAAGACAAACTAAGCAATTAACCAAAATAACATATAGCAAGGCAAATAAAACAGACTGGATAAATATAAGAACTACGGAATACACAAGGACTGAAAACAAAATACCTACAAATTAACTGATAATAAACGTATATAAACGGATAAACGGACAAACTAACACTAAAGACATAAATACACACACACAAGGGAACAGGTAACACATAGGGACTGATAATGAGGGGCGGAGCTACAGATGAACAGGCAGGCAGAGCACATGGAAAATGACAGGCAGAGGAAAAGGTAAACAAACAAAGAGAAACGCAAGCACAAGGGAAATGACGTGACATGGACGTGACACTATTCTTCCACTTTTACTTTACTGTTAAAACGGTGTAACTCAGGCTTTGGCAACACAAATGTAGCACTATTTGTCATGCCAATAAAGCACCTTGAATTGAATTGAATTGAATAGTTCTCTCAACATCTTGAAGGAGGTACGCTTTTTTACACTTTCTCAGCGTTGAAGGTGCACTTTTAATTGTTTACAACGTAATTCCACATCCACCTCTCTTAATTGTTTTATGTCTTTAATATTAAGATAATTAATAAAGAAATAAAGAAAATGGAATAAGAAGATGTATCTAAACTTTTGCCTGGTACTGTATAATATTTCTCTCTTATCTCTCTTGTCTCTTTCTCAAAATTTCCATGCATTTTTCCTTTTCTCTCTCTATCTCTCGTGCTCTTTCTCACCTCTTCTTCCTATCTCATCACTCTCTCTCTCCCACACTCTAAACTGATGTGGTTTGTTTCATTGACGTGTGTTTAGTGCTGGTTAGTAAGGTGTTAAACCACACTGTTTAGTATGTGAAAATAAGGAGCTAAATGTAGCACTTTTTTAGTATCTCATCATCTCAGATAATCATGTCATCATATCTCATCACAGCTGTATGTTGTAAATATACAGACAAATGTCTGATTAAAAGGTACTTAAGTTCATACTTTAATCAAATGTCTAATCTAGCTACTCTGAACTGTTCAGTCTAAATATCATTTTTAATGTTTGACACACTGAAGTGGGTTCATTTAAACTAGGTCATTAAAGTAATAAAAAATTTGTTTGAAAACCTGCATAAAAACAGTGTAGATCATAGACATGCAAATTAGAAACTTGTTGGTTTACTCCATGGTGGTGCCACATCCATCCATGGCTGGAAGTCCCATGGGCCATGAGCATAATTGTCCTTACATTTTTAAAACGTAAGTAGCATGACCCTCATCAGCCAGCTAAAAAGTGCTACCTCATGCTACATGATGTAGCAGAATTGGCGGTTAATGTATTTGAAAAACAATTTGTTTTATAAACTTTGAACAAGCAAAGTTTCCAATTTTATTTGGGAGATTTGTAATACATGTTGACAGCCAGTGTTGTGCGTGAACGAGTTTAAAAGAACGCGTTCATTGAACATGGTCATTTTTCGTGAACGTTGAACTGAACACAACACATTTTTAAATAAAGAACTTGAACGTGAATTAGTTCACATTATGTGTCATGAATGGACATCACTGTAAATGAACGCTGGTTGGTTAATAACATACTGGCAACGACGCGGAGAGCGTGCGCGCGCGCGCGAGAGAGAGAAAAAAGCAACGACGCGGAGAGCGCGAGAGAGAAAGAGAGAGAGAGAGAGAGAGAGAGAGAGACCAATGATGAGATTGCGCTGCAATTAAAAAAAAAAAAGTCTAGTGGAAGTGATGGCACGCAGACAGACACCGATTCTCCTTATGAACATTTTCATCACCTGGTAAGAAACCCACAATTGCAGTGTCATGAGCAAATGTCTACAATAAGCAGTTTCAAAGAACGTATAGTATTCTAGCTTGTAGTGTGAAAATATGTATTTATTTGAATATCTCACGAAAAAAGTAAAATGAACTGAACTTTGAACTAGTTCAGAATTAAAATTGTGAACTTTGAACGTGAACTGTTCACTTTGAGCATGTATGAACTGAACTTGAACTAGTCCAGAAAAGCTGTGAACTGGCACAACACTGTTAACAGCTAAAACATCCAGTTCTGTATACGGTATACAGTATAGATTAACCTATGATTATAGGATTTGCTCGTTGTATCTTGGAGTTTGTTTTTCAATCACTGAGTAAAATCAGAATAAATAGTTCTTTTTAAAGAGTCTAAAAGAGACGAAACTCTAGGACTCCACAGAATGTGCCTCTAGGGGACGTGGTTATCACAGTGAAGAACACACAACACACACAACTAAACAAAATCCATCTGATTCCAGAGCCTGTCATTGCTCATAATGTAAAAAATAAATTCAGCATTAAACACATAATCTATTATTCCTGGTAGTAGCATATAAAACAGGAGATACCACCTAAGCAGCCAGTCATGATACATGCGGTTCAGCTTATTGAGTGGGAAGGAATCTATTTCAAACAAGCCCTGAACCTTAGCCACATAGTTTGCAACTGCATCTTAAAATGAGACAATGATAAAAGCAGTCTTAAAAAAATATGCTTATGTTTTCAGAATCAAACCTTATATTTAGTATTATGTGTTTTTTTACAGTCTTTTTTTTGTTCATATTCATTTAGAAACAACATTACTAATATTTTAACTCAGGAAGAGTTTAGAAATCAATATTTGGTGTAATAAGTATTCCCTAAATTTAGTATCTAAATAAAGTATCTGTCTGCCTGTCTGTCTGTCTGTCTCCTGACATTTTATCACAGCTTTCATGCATCTTGGCATGCTTTCCACCAGTCTTTCACACTGCTTTTTCAAAAATTCAAGCAGTTCAGCTTTGTTTGATGGTTTGTGACCATCCATCTTCCTCATAATTATATTCCAGTGGTTTTCAAAGAGGTTCAGGTCTGGAGATTGGGCTAGCCATGACAGGGTCTTGATCTGGTGGTCCTTTATCCACACATTGATTGATCAAACTGTGTGGAATGGAGCATTATCCTGCTGGGAAATCCAGTCCTCAGAGTTGGGGAACATTGCCAGAGTAGAAGGAAGCAACTATTTTCCAGGATAAACTTTGTGGCTTGATTTATACGTCCTTCATAAAGATGAACCTGCCCAATTCCAGCCTTGCATCCCCAGATTATCACTGATCCTTCACCAAATTCCACAGTGGGTGCAAGACACTGTGGCTTGTACGCCTCTCCAGGTCTGAGTCTAATTATTGGACGACCAGGAGTTGGGCAAAGCTAAAAATTGGACTCATTAGGGAAGATGATGTAGATGATCTTACTCCAGTCCTCTATAGTCCAATTCTTATCATCTTTTGCAAACTTCAGCCTGGCTCTTCTTTGCTTCTCAGATGAAAGGCTTTTTTGTCATGGTACGGGGGTCACGGTTCGGTTTGCGCAAATGCATGCAGAATACATGGTACACGATAATCTATCTCTCTCTTGCGCACGCAGGCGTCCTCTCTCTTGTTTTTTTTAATATATTTTTATATTTTTGTGGAATCAGTAACGCGTTATTATTACACCTCCATGTTTGACCCCAACCTCCACTGTCATTTTTTCTTTTGAGCTAAACTGCTGATTAGGTGCAGTTTAATCTGATATATTATAAACATAATATACTGATATGAACAAACACTGTCTCTGCTACTTCATGCTGTTTACACGCGTGGTCTGTGCTGCATTCACTGCTCGCAGCTGCGCGACTTCGTTCACTACACGTCCCATTGAAAGCGCAGTGGCAATTTTTCAGCCTTAGTATTAAAGCAGCTTCACACTGCACAGATATACTGAATCCTTTTGCTATATTTCCTTTATTGCTTCTGCACAAGACAACTTTGACCAATCAAAGGAGACTGCAAACTTACGTGGTATGTGTAAAACCAAACAGAGGGAGAAAACTACAGATAAATCAACTGATCCGGACCATAGAAACAAACTACAGGGGAGAAACCGCTCTTTTTTATGCTACTCAGCTAATTAAGTTCAAATGAGATGTTTACAATAAATACTAGTATTTTAAATGACACTACTAATATAAATATAATTGCATTTTACATTTCTTACATTTAAATTTCCATCTGTGCATGAATTCCATCGGTTGTCGAAAATAGCCCTATAATGTTCATGCATTTCCACAGAATTAATTTCTGTGGAATCTGTTCCCCTGTCCCACGTATTCTTCAGTTGATATATTCTGACTTATTTTTAATATGGCAGAGCCTGGAGAACTGTGCACTTTCACAGTTCTCAGTGTCTCATTTTAAATGTCAGGGTCCTTAAAATTCTATCAATGAAGTGTTGAGCTACTTTGAGCTTGTTAATGGTGTGAAAATAGTGCCCATGTTGCTGACATTGTAAGCCTGTTGGGAGCATCAACTAAAAGTGCGCTGTATTTTGGAATGCTGGGGGGAATGAAGGTGGGCTATTCAACTAAGTTTGTACTCATTATCGGGTTTCACAATACCACAAGTCCATTTCACACAGGCTTTCCCCTTTAAATCACTTCATTGCTTGGTATGCTTGGTGCCAAAAGGTATTTTTTTTACTTTAAGAAATTAAATGGAGTTGACTAGACAAAACAAAATATCTTTATCATTTCCAATTAAATATAAAGAAAAGACTTTCCCCCATTGCTTTTTTCATATATACGTTTTAATTTTACCTTTAAAAAAAAGTTGTGTTGAATATATACAACAAATATATAGCTACAGTAAAAATGAACAAGAATTAGAATCTTTAAGAAAGTAGTTCATAGCCTGTGAGCTTGTCTGAAAAAACAAGTTTTTAATTTGTCTTGGGTGCATCAAGTCAGCGTGTGGATGTGTTCAATGTGATGTACACAGTGATGTAAAACCACTACTTGTTGTATTTGTATTTAATCTTATTCTAGATTAACTGAGCAAATAAAGACTTACTGCCCTGAAAAGGAATTTTACAGTTGTCAACAGGTATGTATGAATATTTTGTTGCTCAGGGACTGTAAATGACTACTGATAGCACTTCTAGAGAGAGATGGCTGCTGCTTCTAGGAACAGAGCGGTTATTTGAGGTCACTGGTGATGTCCTGTGTTTTTGCGCTGTAAGGAAAGCTCAGCCATGTCCGCGATGACACACTCCACCCTGCACTAATGCTGCTGTTTTGTTCACGGCTTTGATCCTCCACCGCCTGCTCTGATTCATGGAAAAGCCGAAAGCAATTCCATCCAGGTGTTTTGAGTTCACTGTGGCTTCCTACCTCCACTAATCCCGCTCTCTCATACACACACACTGACACAGAGGTGTGTGAATGATTGATTAATTTACCTCAGCTCGTTCTTCACGGGAACAGAGGTTCTTTCTGTTGTCCAGCTCTGCTGGCCCCTTCTTCAGAATGCTTTAATCCGATTCTCATTATTAAATAGTGGAAGAATAGAGGAGAGTGAGGGGGTCAGTTTAATGAAATGATGTGCTTCTTGATACAGTTTTATGGCGTGACGGGAGGAGGGTTCAGACCAAAGGGCTAAACATTGGTTTTAATTACAGTTGTGTGTGATTTATACCACAAAATTATATATATATATATATATATATATATATATATATATATATATATATATATATATATATATATATATATATATATATATATATATATACAGTGCCCTCCATAATTATTGGCACCCCTGGTTAAGATGTGTTTTGTTCAAAATAATATAGGACCACGATGGGAAAAAAAAGTAAAGTCCAACCTTTAACTCAAGTAAATTTTGAGGGGGAAATAAAATCCCTGACTAAGAAATAATTATTCTTCATAAAATCACCTGTTCCAAAATTATTGGCACCCTTAACAATTCTTAGGAAATAAATTTAATAAAAGTATTTCTGTCACTTCTACAGTAGTTTACGAAGTTGATCAGAGTATGTAGGAACATTTAATTAGTAATTCACAACTTCCTGTTTCCCTGGGGTATAAATATGACGTGACACAGAGGCCATTTATCTTCAGCATGGGAAAGACAAAGGAACATACCATTCAAGTGAGGCAGATGTGTGTTGACCTTCACAAGTCAGGCAATGGCTACAAGAAAATCGCTACTCGCCTACACCTGTCCATATTTACTGTCAGAGGAATTATTAAGAAGTTTAAAACAACTGGAACAGTGGTAAACAAGCCTGGACGAGGACGCAAGTTTATTTTGCCACCACGCACAGTGAGGAGGATGATAAGAGAAAGAAAAAGTTCTCCAAAGCTCACTGTTACAGAATTGCAACAAATGGTAGCTTCTTGGGGTCACAAAGTCTCCAAAACAACCATCAGGCGCTATCTACATGCCAACAAGCTGTTTGGGAGGCATGCACGGAAGAAACCATTTCTCACTCACAATCATAAACGCAAACGTTTGGAGTTTGCTAAGCGGTACTGGGACTTCAACTGGGACCGTGTGCTTTGGTCAGATGAAACAAAGATAGAGCTTTTTGGCAACAAATGCTCTAAGTGGGTCTGGCGTAACACAAGAGCTGAGTATGCAGAAAAGCACCTCATGCCCACTGTGAAATACGGCGGGGGATCAGTGATGCTGTGGGCCTGTTTCTCTTCTAAAGGCTCTGGGAACCTTGTTAGGGTGCATGGCATCATGAATGCTCTAAAATACCAGGACATTTTAAAACAAAATCTGGTGGCTTCTGCCCGAAAGCTGAAGATGGGTCGTCACTGGGTCTTTCAGCAAGATAATGACCCTAAACATGTGGCCAAATCTACACAGAAATGGTTCACCGCACACAGAATCAAGCTCCTCCCATGGCCATCTCAGTCCCCAGACCTCAACCCCATTGAAAACCTGTGGGGTGAGCTGAAGAGGAGAGTGCAGAGGAGAGGACCCAGGTCGTTGGATGATTTAGAGAGAATGTGCAAAGAGGAATGGTCAAAGATCCCTCTTTCTGTATTCTCCCATCTTGTGAAACATTACAGGAGAAGATTAGGTGCTGTTTTTTTTGACAAAAGGGGGTTGTACAAAGTATTAACATCAGGGGTGCTAATAATTGTGGCACACATGATTTGATGTTAAATAATTATTTCTTAATGTGGGATTTTTTTCCTACTGAATAAATTCACTTGAGTTAAAGGTTGTATTTTACTCTTTTTTTCCATCGTGGTCCTATATTATTTTGAACAAAACTCAATTCATGAGAAGAACACATCTTAACCAGATTATGGAGGGCACTGTATATATATATACAGGAGTTGGACAATGAAACTAAAACACCTGGTTTTAGACCACAATAATTTATTGTCCTGACGGACAGTTCTGGTGGAAACAGGAGAGTTGAGGTGCACATTGAATTCTGCCGTGATTTGATCAGCCGTGGTTTTATGTTTTTTGTATACAATCGGGTTTAGCACCCAAACCTCCCTTTCAGACAGCTTCCTCTTGCCTGTGGTTTTATAGGATATGTGGATTATGACTTTAGTTTACTCCATTTATAGTTAAAATGTGTTGCCCTGCAGTAATAATCTATACCAGCCCTGCTTAAAACACTTAAAATTAGATGCAGTTATTAAGAGAATTTAAACGTATTTTGATCAAAAGTGTACTTAGTAAAGTCAAAATAAAATAAATTGAATTTTCTTTATTATTGTTGGTTTACAAGTGTAAGTCTACAAGCTGATCTGATGACTTTTATTATGACACATAGCAGATAGTTAATTAGCTTCAATAGCTAATGGCTAACCAGCTTGCTGTATTTTGGAGCTGAATTAATTATTGTTTTTTAATAACAGATTGTTTTCTTAGTGCTGGTTAGAGTCGGTAGGATCTGTTGTAGGATATTCAACCTATAACCTTCTCAACACCAATGCTAGCTAAGCTAACTGACTGCAGATCTTACTGGAGATGGCTAACGGCTAACTAGCGATGCTAACTGTATTTCCGAGCGACATTAATCACCGTTTTTAACAACAGATGGTAAAAAATGAAAGGTCACACTATTGAGAAATTAATTTGCACATGCAAACACATTGGTCGCACTCTAGAGCCCTGAATCATGCATCTGCTATGCAGATTGATTTTAGAAACAGACCATATTTAGTTTTATGAGGAATTTTCTGGAGGGTGATACTCAAGAGAGTACATTTATCATGAAGCCCAAAATGGAAGATTAGCCATAATGGAAGGTGAGTATGAGCATTTTAATATGTTATTTCCAACACGTTATATTTCTGGGATTACTTAATCTAAATTAACCTTTTATTTCCAATAACAGCTTTTGTAAAATCTTTTTTTAAATATGATATTTGGATGAAAAAACAATCAATTTCAACATGTTTTTTTTTTTTTATTAGTGTGTAATCAATGTAAATCATTTTGACAACGTACTCCACCTCTACCATCAAAACACCAAAAAAGGAAATCTGTCTTAGAAGAATTGCGATGCATTACTCAGATCAGCTTCAGAGACTTGGGATTTGAGACAGATGGAATTTAACTTTCTTATTAACCCATCCATGCAGTGAACACAGTGGTATAATAAGCACATGTGCATGGATGGAGTGGTGGGCAGTCTATAGTGTGGCGCTTGGGGAGCAGAGTGGGTTTGAGAAGGGTCTTGCTCAAGAGCCTAACTACTCAACGCTGTACCTACCGCTGACTCGATAGATTGAAGCCAATGATCCAGTGAATATACATCTTAATACTTCATGGCTGTTTTCACAGCAGGTAAAAATGGCCCAAATCTGTTTTTTTTTTTTGTTTTTTTTGCAGATGCGTCTTTGCTGTGACCGTGTCTGATTAGAATTCATGTAGCTTTTATGTTTGTGTGTCTAGGTCAGGAAAATGGATAACAGCAGTGAGTAAGAAGTTTTCAGTGGCAGAATAGTGATGTAACAGTTTACTAGCAATTATCTTTAACGCAATCTGCTGTGCTGGATCTCTCGGCTTGGGGTGTGGGGCGTCTGACATTTCTGAATTCAAATGAAGCAACAGAATTGTTAAAGTAGGCAGTCATATATTTAAGATTTTACATTTTTAATCAGCCTTATTGTATAGCTCTGTAAATCCAGATTCAGCTGTCTTCAGCTTTTCTTCCACTTATGAAAGGGGGTTGTTTTGTGTTTTACCAATTATTTGCACAACCTCAGTAATTTCCCATATCGATAATAGCCCATGAGTGTAAATTATTTGGTATGTCAACAGTAAAACACAGGTTTTGTTTTATTTCATTTTAAGGTATAATCCTGTTATGATAACTAGACTTGTTGTCCAACATTCAGATTTGTATACAGTAATGATATCCTAGTTTGTTTTTCTTAACGAGAAGAGCACTTTATAATGTAGGGCCAAAACAGCGATTTATTTAAAAAAAAAAAAAAAAATAATTAAAAAAAAATTGTAATTCAAATAAATATTCTTAAGTATTAAAAGTTTATTACTCTTTAAAACTGTGTAATTATATTACGTATAGTCTTACTGTATTTTTCACACTATAAGGCATATTATCAATGACTGTGTTTTCTGGTCCATTTTCATACATAAGGTTCACTGGATTATAAGGAGATTTTAAGAGACACTATAAGGAATTTATATGCTGGATGTTAATCTACTAGATTTCTCTCCTGAAAATGGTTTAATTGGGTGAGTAAAGCTTTTGCGTTTATTATAGTATGCTTAGATTCCTGAATTTCCCCAGCACTAAAACTGGATTGTTAGCATAAGTGGCTAACTGCTAGTGGTTAGCGGCTAATGCTGCCCGACAGCGCTACACTGAGGAACCCTGAGTGTTCTGGTAAGTCAGGGTGATATTAGCTTGTGGTTCGCCCCCTCTTGCTTGTTTTAACAGTAAACACGCTGGCTACAGTCCAATGTACTCACCTCTAAACGGCGAAAAAGCGGTTTGTCCACATAAATAGTTATTGTGACAGGCCTAGCACTATGCTTATGTGTAAATTTGTGAGTATAGTTCCACTTTAGCCTTTTTGCACACAGTTAGTAATTACTTTCTTCTGATTAACATCATCTTTTAGATTTGTAGTGCATTACTGATCTCACAGTTGAGCTATAGCCTTGTATTTTTCTACAAAAATGCACAAAATCTGACAGACATGTTTTTACGCTGAACTTCTGTAGGAATATCAGTCCACAGTTCAGAGTTCTGCTCAGATCTGTTCAAAATGTAATGCTAACTGTTTATGTGCTTGGACTATTTATGTGCTTGGACAAAACGACAAAACCTTACATACAGAGAATTACTACAGAACAAAGTAGCAAAGAAGACTTTTTTAATAATCTTAAAGATCTTGGAAAGAGAGTGTACTGTGTTTTATAGCATGTCATGCATCATTGTTGCTACACACACAAATTGCAATATTTCAGGACAAGGAAAACAGCTTTAATATTTCATTTATTTTGGAGCATTTCTATTGGAACACTTATTAACTATGATAACTTTTAACTGTAAGCTTTCGATTAATTCATAAAAACAAAAAAACAAACAAAAAAAAAACAGATGAACCTTTTGTCTTATGTACTACTATATGTTCCATAAGGAGAGATCAGATTTTTAATTCACAGTCTTTGAATAAAACAAACATTCCTCCCAGTACTGGTATAAATTTCTCCTTCAGAATGGAATGTGGCTCAGAGTTATGAGTTGTGGCACCTTTATTTAAAGGCTTACTAAAGAGAGCTCGAACTGGAACCAACAAGACTTCATATTCAGTTAACTGCATACAATCACTCCCACGCTCAATTCTCAAAGTACCTTTGGCCATGTGTGGAAATCTGATGTTAGATTATATTATTGATGAGAATGCACAGTGTAGTAGTACCATTCAGTAGCAGGAGTTACAGCTGTGCATTTGTGTGGAAAGAAAGAACCAATTTATGGTAATGTAACAAAAATGTACTTGGTTTTAGAAAAGATCCACAAAGAAACTATACATATTAAATTGACCACAGATACTTTACAGAAGAAATACACAGAAAAGAAAGGCAAGTGATAATCTTAAGAGTGCAATTAAAAATAATAATAATAATTAAGTATTTAGAGATCATACTTCAGCTTGTACTACTAAAGACCATTCAGTATTCATTGTGTTTGTAGAGTATAAAAATATTAATTTACATTTTTAAATGACCAAGCGATTATTTATATATCTATACTATCTTCATTAACCTCTGTTTAAATTCAACAGGTCACCACTAAGGCCTGGAAAGGCAGATCTGTGATCTGTTAAATGGCTCATGTAGGCATTTCAACAAAGAGATACACGAAGAGGCTGTTCTGGTGAAAGCGTGAAAAACACACAAAATTAAAGGACAGTAAAGACTGTAGTGAACACCAGTGAGGCACCAGTGACTGGACAAGGTCAGTAAAGACAATTCGTTATAAAAGTGAGTATTCTGGACTCCAGTTACAGAATATACACTTATAAACATTGACATACACACCTTTTTAACACTCATACAAAATTGGTTATTTTATATGCAATCATATTTGAGCACACTTGTCAAATCATCCTTTCCTTGCATTGCAATGTCCAGTCTGTGACGTGTCCATCAGTAAGATCAGTTTACCAATATAAACACATCAGCAGCACAAGTGAGCCGGCAGCTCCGGACTGGTGGAAGAGGATGGTTTTCTGTGACCTTCTGTGAGCCAGTAAACACAGCAGTTTAACTCACATAAACACGTATCATAGGAGCTGGAGAAACAGGCTTTTTCTAGCTCACATGCACATACTAAGTTCATTTAGCTCCAAATCAGGTCCAGCTGTGAGCTTTCTCAGGCGTTGGGCAGACGCTGGCAAGTTCAGTCACATCCACTTGCATCAGAGTTTACTTCACAGGCCTGAAGAGTGGGACGAGCAGTACGGCCCGTTCATCTACAACACCAAGGACAAGAAGAGAACAGGTCAAGTATGTGCATAAATTCCAAAGCAACATGGTATTTACATAAAGTTGTATGCAAACAGTATTCTAATGATTTTCTAAGCAGTTGCTCGGCCATTGGACTTTTTTTTCCCCTTTTACCAGGCAGCAACCCCGACCAAACTAATCAACTGCTTTACATGCAATTATGGATTTGAGGTGGGTGCATGGAAGCAGGGAAAACAAAAATGCCCATGCCAAACATTGATGCCACTCTTGTACAGAGAGCCATTTTCTGCCCAGTTCAATGCAAACTTTCTGTATATTAAAAACCCTTTAACACTAGGAATGGGAATTGCAATGTTGCCCATGACGTGATGATATCATGATTCTTTGATACTCGATATATCGCAAGATAGTTCTCGAATATATTTCATATGGAGTGAAATTAGGTTCTAGGCAAAAAACTACATTTACGTTCCTGTTTCATTTGTGCGTCTGTTTTGACCTCTTTTTAATGTGGGGAGGGGAAAGGGGTTATGAGGGTTATGAAAGATTCACTTCAGTAGCCACTGATGCACAGCCCACCAGTTCAACTGCTCATCATGACTGACTCTAACAAACATAATTATTGATTATTTATAATAGCATATAGTTATTTTCAGTTATTAAATTGAGCAGTGTTTGCAGCCAGTTAGCTAGGACTGTAGCTAGTCGTGCCTTTAAATTCACATTAACTCTCTTGTACCAAAAATCAACTCAGGGTTCTATTCTTTATAGGCTCTGATGTCTACATTGCGCCTATGTAGCTTAATCTATGTAGAGTCTTTATAAAGGTGCCCAGTAACTGCAGTCCTGTAGTTAGAGGGCCTTAAAACCAATTTGTTATAGCTGGTTCTATAGTACTTTTAAACAACTCGAGATTACTAAGCAACTCTTAACTCGCTCACTCTTATTTGACACGTATCGATAATGTACCACAAATGAAAACAATGCTATAACGCAATAACAATATTTTGTCACACCCCTACTTAACACCCCAGGGCTTACACATTAAGGCACATTATTTAGTAACTAGAGGGACTTATTGATACTGTAATCCTGTGTATCAGCCAATCTCAATCCCATATTTTTGATTTAAAATTATCTGAGCTGTGAGAAAATGAGAGCAAGAGACATTAGATAAAAATGAATTAGAGACACGGTATCTAATAGTGACTAAGAGATGTTAGCTAAGAGTGAGTGAGAAAGAGACACGTAATCTAAGAAAGAGAGAGAGACATTAGCTAGGAGGGAGTCAGAAAGAGAAAAAACATTATTCGAACTAATAGTTTTTAAAGCTTCATTTAAGTATCTAAAAAGTAGGCTACGTTACTCCAAATAATCAAAACAGCACAGCACTACTCATCAGGAAGAAATACATGGCTAACGTTGATATTTCAGACTAGATTTGTTGTGTTATTAATTTTGCCTTCCGAAATCTGATTCAATTTCCATTATTTTATTCATAATTTATAACTAGGGCTGGGTATTGAAATTTCTCTCACTTGTCAGTACTGGGACCGTTATTCGAAAATTTTAAAACCATACACAACCCTATTTATAACCATAACCAGAGAAATGTAGATGAATCTCAGCTGTGGACATCGTGAGTAGCAGAACAAGCTAGAAGACACTGGTTTTAAGGCCACCACTAGAGTACTGCTGTTACTGGCATCTGTTCAACTTCCCTGAAGTAAACACCTTTTATAAAAGACTCTGCACAGTTTTACCTACATAGGTTCAATGTAGGCTTACAGTCCATAAAGAGTTCTCAATGGCTAACCAAACCCTTTAGTGGATTACGTGCTATGTGAGGAGCTGAGGAGCTACCTCAGGCCTGCTCTGCTGCCCTGACTGATGTAATTTACCACGGCTATGACCACAGAGTTGAGTAAAGTCCAGCAGCAGGGTCTAAAGCCTGCAGGTCAGTTTAAAACAAAAGCAGATTATTCTGCCCTGTCCATGACCAAATAATTGAGTTTGAGCACTCCTTTAAAACAGTCATTCTGCTGGGGGGAAAAAAGCAAACACAGTCCGGACTACAAAAACCTTTTGAGTGCCTTTCAATGCTGTGTGGAGTGCTGACTGGGTAATTCGGCCGATTGTAGCAGTGCGTTCTGTGGCAGTGCATCTATTCACAGGGTTAGTAAAGGACAGAGAAAGCCAAGAGCAGTTATAATTAAGCACTTACACAAGCTGCCATTTCCTCTCTTTATCATGACTAAGTAATCAAAACCCAAAAGGAAATGCTTCGGCAGGGTCATCCTGAAGTGCAACCACAGACAAAAGATGATGGATTGCAGGCCAAAACATGCTCCGACACACAGACCAAACGAGGAGCGTGCACAAACTAATACATAATCCAATACATGAACCAAACTGTGCTTCGCAATAAAAGCACAAACCTGGCATTCAAGCAGACGCCAATTTTATCTGGAGATGAAATAACAGACGAGGTATAACAAATAACAGACAAAGACAACTCCAAACCCACTGGAAGAGAGTCAGAAATGACTAATGTCTCACTGCTGGAAGGGCTAGCTACGAATTGTCTTGGATTAAGAATAGAAAAGTACCTCAAATATGAACAATAATAGGGGAAAGCAGGGCTCAAATCAACATGAACAGTTTATGTAGTTAAACAGTTTGAAGGACAACATATTTTAATACACCCATGTTAACATCTTTGCTACATTTTTCTGTAGCAATTAAACATACACAAATATGCCTAAAGTAGATTGGATAGAGGTATGTACATTAATCATGAAGCACATGTAAAGTGTTGATCAGTGAGTTTCAGTGAGGTCTGATATAGCTGGTGCCAGATGGATAGAACATTTTACTACTGAAGCTATGAGGCATTTAACATTCCTCAATCCACAGCGTCATTTCTGTACCAGAAATACGTCATAGAAGGCATTACCACTCACAGTGGACAATTGTTATCGGCAGCATCTGGCTAGAACTGTCAGTGTTAACAGACAACAGACACATCCGAATTCAGTGCATGAGGCACCACATGTATACCCCACAGGTCAGTGTAGAATTTCTTAGCTTCCATGGCAAAAGTAACGAGACATGAAACTCTTTGCTGTTCCCCGACATGTGGCATGTCAGTATATTTTAATGCAGATTTTGTTTTTTGTTGGAAAACTTTTCTTAACATTTAAATTTGACATCATTATTAGCTAAATTGTCTACAAGAAGCATTTGTTCACATTTCAAAACAGGTACAGCTTTTGCAGTTATAGATAGGAACCATTGAGATCTGATAAGGCAAAGGCAAATCTAATCTGAGCACAGAATCAGAATTTACTTATTAGGCTAATTATTTGAATGTAGTCATTCCAGCTTTTAGTAATCAATGCAATTAATAAAAAAATGTTGTTCTTTTCTGTATTAACATCCTACATTCTGTTGAAAAAATGTCTCCTGGTGTTACACATCCCAGTGTTTTCAGCTTGTGGATGAAGCTGAAAAGTAATTAACAGTGTTAATACATGGCTGTTCAAAGATCAGAGGAATTGTGGAAGCCATGACTAAGCTTTAAAAGACCTTGAAGATTTTTGGAAGCAGTTTTTAATTTTTTTGAAAGTGGTCTAAACATTCTTTTTTGCTTCTGTTTAATGCATGTTTTAACACCATCCTGTTAGAATAATGCAGTGTAAAATGCAACTTAAATAAACCGTAGATACTGTGCACTACTGACCAAAAGTGTACCAGTCCTACACATGTTCTCACTCTCTCAGCAACTGCACTCCAGCACTAATCAATCAAACAGCACATCTGTTGCCAGCAATCAGATTTTTGGGTGAGTAATTAACTGTTGCAGTTCTGCACCAACACACACGTTCACACAAACACAACATGGACACTTTTTTTTTAGACTGATTATGCCTCAGTGACTGGTCTGTTACACGGCATACACACTTGCACACACAAACACGGGATTGTCAGCAGGCTCTAACAGCAGGACTATCCATTACATTCATACAAAGCATAATCACTTCTTCACAGCTGCCCGCTGTTGTGTTTGAGATCTTTTATTTCCTCTGTGTCTCTCCACCTATCCTCTCAGCCAGACTAATGGGGACCTGCAGCTGTATTGAAGCCTGGATTCAGCCTCGAGGCTGAATCAGACAAGAGAGAAGGAGAACAGAGGAAAGCAACCTCACAGCCTCCAGAAGCCAATCTACCAAATCCAGCCCTTCCAGCCAAAAGCAACTGCAAGTGATGCCACAGAACAAATCCGCTTGTGTTACAGTAGAGGATGTGAGTAATAAAATAAATATATCATCCCTGCACTGCCTGCGCTCACTTCTTGGAAAAGGTTTATTATGCATATTTGATTAGCGCCAAAGAGAGAAAAATGACAGCCTGTAGGAAAATATACAGCTTTCTTGGAAAAAGCAGCATGTGGTAATCATATCACTGTTTCACCACCTTAATCCTCAGACACACCTACAGCCAATTCACTTCACCAAAACTATCTCAGAAATCTACAGTGGAAGCATGTTGGTATTTAGGGCTGTGTCACATCACTGAACTAACAGCACGCTGCCCCTGGAATTTAGATCAGCTCCTTTGTTTAAAATGATTTTGTTGGGTTTCAGCTGAAAAACAGTGATCTGATATACTACAGCAGTGCTACTCAGACTGTGGTATGTTTACCACTAGTGGAACATGAACCATCCCTAAGTGGTATACCAGATGACCTCAAAAATTAGCTACATGAAACAAAAATATTGATTGCACTCTATTAAGAGTCTAAGTTTTCATCTATTAAGTTACAACAGTATGTAAATTGATTATGAAGCGTTACTTTAAGGGCTTGGCTTGTGAACACTCACACATATATAAGGTCTGAGGTGTTTTCTGGTGGGCGAGGATAAACACTGATCAATGATGGTGACAAGTTTCTAAGAATCTAGCAGGAATCTAAGCGAGGGAGTGTTGCCCCTGCACAGAAATAAGTATTTTTATGCCTTTAACAAGCTCAAAGTAGCTCCACATTTTATTGGTAGAATTCTGAGGGCCCTGACATTTAAACGAGCAGGCTTTTCACAGCAGAACTACTTTTACATTGGTGTTAGTAATGCTATTTGTGATATGTGGTAAGCAATCTGACATTTAAAACGAGGCACTTAGAACTTGTGAAGTGAGAAGTGCACAGGAAGTTTATTACAAACACTGTTTATACACAGTAGTTCTCAAAACTCAAAAGTCATAAGTCATTGAATATTAAATTCAATATATATATATATATATATATATATATATATATATATATATATATATATATATATATATATATTAAATGTTCTTAAATGGCAGAAGGATGGAATTTTAAAGAAAGAGAATTAAAAGGACAATTGAAAAAACTACATTCAAGATGGCGATTCCATATTTTTTGCCAGTGGTTGTATGTGTAATGACAATATAATGTTGGCTGCAAACTTAAAACCATATCACCCTTTGGGATATGCTTCATAAACCTCACTTTGTAAAGCTAAATGGACAGAAGTCAGGGACGTTTGCTCTTTTCAGTAAAGATGGGACGATCGATCGGCAGTGTATCGGTATCGGCAGATTTTCAGCCAAAATACAGTATCTGCGATATTCCTCTGATTTTAGCCGATCTGATTCAGGAGTTTAGTGTTAAGCAGTTAAAGTGGACATGAAACATTCAAGTATTTAGTATAATTCACAAGATGTATTTTCACTCTAAAAAGTTTAACAGCTGTCATTGAAACTGAATTAAAATAATAAGCAATCTAAATGTCATTTTTTTAAGTAAGCGCAGCGCCATCTTGTCCCAGAGCTGAACGTGACATCACGAGGTTGGTTCTTGCACGCCTAACTAACAAACTATTAGTCTACAGTAACTTAGTTCCTCAATAGATAATAAAAGCCAAACCAAAAATCGCTGCAAAGGGGGGGCACTTTTGTATTGCCCCTGGGTGTAGTAATATATATAAACATTAAGTTTTATAAGAAGTTTTATAAGAATGAGAAAGGTTCACTTTCACACCTCGCCTTTTAAGCGGACAGCTGTTCTTCGGCGGTGGCTAGCGGCGCTGAAGCGCGAGAATCCTCCAGTTAGCTGCAATGCTAGGGGTTAGGAGCGAGCACTTTCTAGACCAGGACAATGGAGGAGAGGGTTTTTGAGTCAGGAGCATTAGTGCCGGACAAATAAGCTGAAGTCCGAGGCTTTTCACCTCCGTTTTTATTTTTCCTGGGATGTACAGACCAACAGACTGGGGGTAACGTTACTATGAAAGCAGCAGCTGTACGAGCCAAACAATGCGCCCACCCAGCAGAGCAGCAAGAGGTAACTTTACCCAAAGTATAGATAAGCTGACAGTTAAAAGATAACATAGCTAGCGTTAGCTACTTAGCTAGCTATCTTACCATAGCTAGCCAACACTAGCTAGCTAACTAACTAACTAACTAACGCTAACTAGATGAAGCTACCTACCCAGTAAGCCTTCTAACTTCCAAACTGAACGGTTTATCAACCAAACAGCGCCTGGGTGTTCCAATATCCACTTAAATCATGTACGTTTCATTCAGTCTTAATGAACTCTGGACTTTACATGCTAAATAGCTAAATGTAAGTTATATAAACAAGCTTGTTAACGGGATGGCAATACCTGCTGTTGACGGGCTGCAGGGTTCTGCACAGACCTCCCGTAGAGAGACAGGCTCTGCCAGTCTGGAGCGTTTTTACTGTTTCTAAAGTTCATCTGTGTAGGATCAATCCGCCACGTAGTGAAAAGAAAATAAAGGTTTTAACCCCACTAACTGCATAATACAGCTCTCTTCAGTTCATCTTTCAGCCCAACCAACTAACAGCAGCAGTTTAGAGCAGCAGTCACGGAGTAACTGCTCGGATTACATTATAAACAGGTCAGTTAGCACGCTGCTAACCTCAGAATTATAACTAAAGTTACGCGGTTTAGTGGAACTGTTGAAGGCTACTGAAGACTTCTAAGAGCTATTAGTGGTTATTGAAAGGGTTATTGGGGGCAGAAATCAGTACAGGCAGGTTAGATAAGTGATTCACGTCCTCGTCCCTTGTAAAAGAAAATAGGCTTTTTCCGTGCTGTACTGTTTATTAACATCATCAAAATAGATTTTTGTTAATTTAATTAAAAGCTCTGTTTTATTGCTGTAATGTTAACTTACATACTAAAATTATGTATTTTAAATCAGGTCCGCGCTCTTAATTACAGTTTTTGAGGGCGGGTAGAGACAGACTGGATTTTTTGCCCAATCTAAGGTCTAGCTGGAGCGTTAGATTAACGTTTTGTATTAACATATTGTATTATTATCTACATATTAACAGTAAATGAGATATTTAAAGCTCACCTTCCGCGAAAATCCGATTTTTCTTGTTTTTTGTGGAATACAGTAGGTCTCTCCGAGTTGAATGTGTACACCTGCACATTAAACTGTTTTGCAGCCCCCATTGTCTGCAGGAGCTAAGCAAAGAAATCCCCCCTCCCCCCCTCCGAAAAACGGGTGAATTTTGAATTATCTTTCTGCCTACGTAGGCAGAAACTCACAGACCAGCCCACCTTGGCTCGAGAAACTCCCAGAGGCGGAGCTGAAGCGACGCAACATCACCGCTCATCAGTTAGGAGGTGGGAGGCAGTGAGCGGCAGAGCGGTGGAGGGGCGTCGCAGTGCTCCTAGCCAATCAGAGGAGAGATATTTGCATGCTGTTTGCATGTATGAATATTCATGAGCAAAGCTGGAATCCGGTCATTTTGGACACACCCCTAAAACAGTCCATTAAAAAAGAGCTATACAGAGACACCTGAGCACTTTTTTTTTTACAAAAACGGCTCACATGTCATTCATTCATACTAGAGACCACAACTAGACATTTTAAAATGAAATAAAAAACGACGGAAGGTGACCTTTAAAGCAGTAAGCTGACTCAGAAAAACAGGCTGCGGCGGCTGATGTTACACATTCCTGCGATATTGACATATAAATATAAACTTGGTACCTAATAAATATGTATATTTATTTATTATAACTTATATCTCTCCTGAAATGCATTTATTTTGGTCAGTAACACTTTTCTGTTCATTTTCTATCAGTGTAAATTACCAGTGTTTGCTTAGGTGTGGATGTAATTAGGGGAATCTGTACCAGGTTTGTCTGGCACCTGTGTGGCATTTATGTGGCATTTGGCCCCACCCAAGATCGGTATCGGCGATCGGCCGATCGAGATAAAAGACGATCGGAATCGGCCCCAAAAACACTGATCGGTCCATCTCTACTTTTCAGCGTTGAAATGTTAGGCGCACTGTTGCTTTAGTTGGCATCACTGTGCCAGTTCATGCTTGCTGCTTGCAGCTATATTGTCCTGTTGCATTTGCCAAACCCAGACAGGAATGATTTGTTACATCACAGAACGTGTTTGTACTGCTCCAGGGCCCACTGGTGGTATACATTACACCACTCCACCCAAAGATTGGCATTGTGCTTGGTGATGCAAGGCTTGCATGCAGCTACTCAGCCATGAAAATCCATGCCATGTAGCTACAAGTGCACAGGTTTCTGTGCTGATGATAATGCCAGAGGAGGCTTCCACAAGTTGTATGCTGACCTCAGCCTTCGCACACCCTGCTCTGGCTAACTGCTAAACGCTTCCACTTTTCAGTGATACCATTCACAGCTGATCGTAAGAGGTAAGAAATTTCACCCACTTGTTGCAGCAGTGGAATCCTTTTAGAGTACCACACTGAAATGCAGCTCAATGCATCTCTTTGAACCCACATATTCCTTTACTAAAGTTTGTAAAGGAAGGCTGCATGGCTGGGTGTTTGACTTAATTTACCTGTTGCAATGTGACTGAATGAAACACCTACACTTGATGATTAAGTGATGTGTCCAAATACTTTTATCTTTACAGTGTAGCATCAAGCCTAAACCACCAAATGTTTTACACATTAACTTGCATTAGTTTTTAATACATTGTTAATTCATACATTTAGCATAAAGTTTGCTGGTTTTAATGTCTCATGTCGTACATCACAGAAAAAGATCCAGACTTTTGCTCTAAATAAGCAGGCTCTACACAGCAGAACTACTTTTACATTGGTGTTAGTAATTCTATTAGTGATATGTGGTAAGCAATCTATGACTCAGACCTTTTTTTGTGCTTGTGAAATGTGTTACATTGATTGCACATGTTGATATGAGCCTAGCCTTAAATATACTACAGGAAAAAAAAAAAAAAAAAAAAAAAAAAAGTTAGCTTCATTTCCCACGGTTTCCCACTTTTAGAAAGTGACCAGACCCTAATGACCAAACTTTCACACAATTCCCTTTCTAGCAATTCCTTTTGAGTCACGACAGAATATTAAAAATACTTTTCTTTAGTAGCACCACCAAAAATAACAAACTGCACACAAACTATTCTTCAGCTCTTGGGGGAACCCATTAAAAGAAATCTGAAGTAAATTGACCTTAAATAAAGTCCTCAGAACACTTACGTTTTCTGCAGGTATTTGCAGAAAATTACCCCAATCATCTATCCTAAGCGTTGGCTTCAAAAGATATTAAAATGTAACATTTGGTCTAGTTATAAGCACACACGCATCCAAAAAAATACGTAACTCAAATTGACCTTGTGAAAAATGCTTTCTCAAAGTATCTACCAACATACTGCATGCATAGTGTGCCTCTGCTAGTTGACTTGCATGTTAGATCTGTATCTGATCTAATTTTGGGATATTCAGAGGCAAACATTATGAGAATATGTGGGGAAACTAAATGCAATTTGCTTTAAAAAAAAAAAAAAAAAAGTACTAATTTAAATATAGAATTTTCAAACACATTTTAAAGGACTTACTGAAAAAATAAAAATAAGTAAAATCCAGTTTATCTACTATGAGCAAATCACAACCTAATCGCTACTTGGAGAGATAAGATGTAAAATTGCATCACTTTTTTTTTTTTTTCGAGGGAAAAATTTCAGTATAGTGCACTTACAGACTCTAGTAATCCATTAAACTACAAGCTTATTTAGCTGAAATATAAATTTGTAAACTTATAGTATCTACTGTATATACACAAAGCTATACATGCCGTATATCATGGTACAGGAAGTACGACCATGCTTCCTGGCTTTTTGCCATTGTCATATGAAAGCTAAAGAACCCTCCTCTGGCCTGTGGGTGTCTACTGCACTAAATGTGGATTTGATTTCTGACAAATTTGCTTCTCTACTTGCACAGACAATTCTAGCCAGATGCAGCTGGGACACTTTCTTTGGTAATGTTACGTTCACATTACCAGGCTGAAGTTAAATCAGATTTTTTGCTCAATATGGCTTAAATCTGATTTTTTTTCATGGCTGTGTGAACATGCAAAATCCGATTTTTTTCAAATAGGTTTGGATTCACTTTCATATGTGGTCCTAAATTGAATACGTATCTGATCCATGGACACGCCACATAAATGTGAACAGTCAAACTGGAATTCATGCATTTTTTGTCTTTTGTGTATGCGCTATGTGCTTCTCTTATGTATCCACACATCTTTTGGTGCAACTGTGCAGCTATAGCTGCAAAAAACAGCAAAAGCAAACTGCCTGGCCTGAGCATGTACTCCTCGACCTGAGCATGTACTTCAGACCAGCTGTTTACACTCCACTCCAGCAAAAGATGCTCCACATATGAGCTGCTAACACATCGTCGTCTCTCAAATATGCTGTTTTTTGTTGTTGGTGAAGGCGCAACTTTTAAACAGGTATCAATGTGCGCATGTGAGGCATTTCAGGGACAGACTGGTTCACATTACACAGTTACAGGTCACTTACATTTATGAACTTGAACAGTCAAGAAAAAAAATCCGTTCTGAGCAAAAAATCGGATTTGAGCAGTGTGGCTTGTAATGTGAACGTAGCCTATGATGCGTACTCGGTACAAACATGATACCGTCAGCAAAGGAATGTTAAACGGCACCAACACAACTGAACAGAACAGATGGAATATTCCATCAAGTACAAGTGTGGGTGTTCACAAACTGTCTCTTGAGGTAATGCTGCATGATCAGTTTACACACTGCTATCCAATGACTAGTAGTGCAGCTGTGGGGGTTTGGAGTTCTCATTAGTTATTAGTAACATTCAGTGCAAAACAAGAGAATCAAACTTTACAACAGCCAACCAATGACTTTTGGAATGTCAGTCACTATGAAATTACTAGAGTAGATAAGGTAAATCATGTATTCAGAAAGAGGAACTGACACAAACTGATGTACTTTAAAAGGTTATTAATAAAGGACAGGACTAGTCTTTGCTTAAGTGTTATTGTGTTTCTGTATGGAGAACTGGTGAAGTGTAGCTGCACACAGGTGGGGCAAAATATCAATAATGAGATACAAGATACATCATATCGTTTTTGTTGGCAATACATTATTGAATCGTGGTGCCAAATATCAATAATTATTTAAAATTCCAAGACTCATGCTCAATTTGAATTAAGCCCTATCCGGACGGGATTAGTTTCTTGGGGGGACGTCTGTGAAAAATATTTTAACTTTATAAAATTAATTTATTTAACTCTTGCATCCGGACTGCAATTGAAAATACAGGAGAACCAGTGATTTTTTTTTGGCTTTCTCGGTCACATGACATCGCGTTCAGTAGCTCCTCCATTTCCACTCGCTGTTGTGTTTACGTGGATCTCCGTGGAAACGTGCGCCCAAAGTGAAAAACAGTAGGTAATTAAGCCTGTAATTTTCTCAGAGGACATCTGAGAAAAGCACATGGTCGTTCCAGATGGGAATAAAATCACAGAAGAACTCCCCATAAAAGAGAAAATTACCACCTTTAGAGTTACTGCTTCATTACTCCATATGGTGGTGTTAGGTGCTAACTGAATAAATAAACCTGTGGTAAAGATTTTTTTTTTTTTTTTTTTTTTTTTTTTTCCCCTAAACTCATGCTCATAAATCCATAGTTCTTGGTATTTACTTATTTAAGAGAATTTTCTCCACCTTATTCATGCGATTTATTGAGCACAGTGGAACCACAGTATTGTGATATTGTTATTGTGGGCAATTTATCATAATAATATCGTACTGTGAGATGCCCTGTGATTCCCATCCCTAACACGAACATTAGTCAACGACGTCAGCACTGTACAGAGACTCACCCGTGCATCATACTCCAGGACAAATGGAGGGATATCGATCTGTTCCGGCAGGATGCAGGTAAAGAGCTGCTGGAGGGTCTCTATGTGATGAACCTTCTCCTTTATACCAGATACACTGAACGTGGAGAAGAACCATGTAGATACCTGAAACAGTCCCGCAAAAAAACCAAAAAGACCAAAAAAAAAAAAAAAGAGTTAGCAAAGGTAAGGTCATGTTTTTAGTAAATATTACATTTATTATTCCTTTCTCTTTATAAAACCGTCCATTAATTTGGTTCATTCAAGCTGTTCCTCAAATTAAACCAATAGGAAGCAACCAGCTGACAAACGACAAATAGATATTAAGCTTTTCATCTTTAATTACATTCAGCTTCACTCTTGTGCTGCTCTTATAAAGAGAGTCACCTCTTCAGCCATTTCTCAGCGCTTACCACAATTACTCATCCTCAGTGTCTGAACATGTTTCATACCAGTGAGCATTAAGTTGATTTGAATTTGTCAGACTGGAAATGATGGATTTAAAGAGACTAAATTATCTGCTGCCTAATTCTGCTGCAGAAGTTCGAAAAGGATTAAACTTTCTGGTACAAAGATATGACTTCAAATCCATATCACAGTTAATTAAACATTTTGTCCTGATTATGATGAATGAATGAATGTTTTAATGAATGATGGATATGTCATTTTCCTTTGGTATAAGCTGCTTGAGTTATGCAGTTGGCTCAGTGTTTGAGTTCTCCTCCCTGATGCTATAATTTCGTAATCTGAACAGGGGGTGAATTGAGTATAGGCACAGGAGTACACAGGTAAGTAGTATGTTTTAGGGTTTAAGGTTTTGTTAAAATTTTTGTCATTTTCACATGTCAGGACATCCATGCATTGAAATGCTTGTGGTGAGGCTCAGGTATATTACTCTACCTTAGGATTACACAAATATACAAAACTAAATATATAAAACAAAACAAAAATATGCTAAATATACAGAAATACAGCTCTGGAAAAAATAAGAGACCACTTAAAAATGTTTTTTTTATTTATTTTTTTATTTTACCAAATCGATAACCTCTGGAATATAATCAAGAGGAAGCTGGATGAACTGCTTGAAATTTTGCACCAGGAGTGGCATAAAGTTATGCAAAATCAGTGTGTAAGACTGGTGGAGGAGAACATGCCAAAAAACAGGGTTATTGCACCAAATATCGATTTCTGAACTCAAATGCTCAAACTTTATGAATATGAACTTTTTTCTTTGCATTATTTTAGGGTCTAAAAGTTCAACATCTTTTTTGTTATTTCAGCCATTTCTCATTTTCTGCAAGTAAATGCTCTAAATGACAATATTTTTATTTGGAATTTGGAAGAAATGTTGTCCGTAGTTTATAGAATAAACGATGAACGATGTTCATTTTACTCAAACATATACCTATAAATAGCAAAACCAGAGAAACTGATTCAGAAACTGAAATGTTCTCTTAATTTTGTCCTGAGCTGCATATAGAAACATGAAGGTCCAATGAAAGACAAATGTCTGTTAAATATAAATATTTTAAGCATAAAATAGACAAATATACAAATAGGCAGAAGTAATAGCAATCATTTTCGTTTTTTTGTGTACTTTTTAAAGTGAATTAGAGGTACTGTCCATAACAGTAATATGATGCTATATAATAAGTCATGTGAAATGGTATTGGGGTAGGACATTGTAAAAGCAAAGTGAGGGAGGGATGTTTTCACACAATAAAAAATATATATACCAATAAGATTATGTTGGTTATTTTTTTATCACGCAAAATTATATCGATTAGAGGTTTTGTTTACTGGTTTCAACTAATTTGCGATTAATTGCCCAGCTATAACTGTGAACACTTGAAATAGTACACAAAAGTCTCTTATTCACTTGCTTATGAGTAAGTGAACTCACACAGATACAAAGAGTGGCCAGTTGGTGTAAAAATGTGAAGATAACCCATATATCACTCAAAGAAAGGGCAAGTGAGTCTAAACACTGATAGGGAAAACTGTTTCAGTGTACAATTACACAGACGTGACCGTTTAAAACAGGAAAATCATGTATAATAGATGCAGAATCAGTAAATTTACCTTAGAGCGAAATGTGGGATGTACAAAGTAGAAGGCCTTCAGGTTCTTCTTAAACCTAAAAACAACAATAAAAATGAAGTAAAGGATTAATAGAGTCAATTCCTATCACACAAATCCCTCATCATTCATCATCCATCACTTCTTCACTTATCACTTCCTTACAGACACTGAACAGGTTCAGCAGAAATATTTAACAGCACATAACAATAACATGCATTAGTACAGAGAGCAAGCAGCAAATGTTAGAGAAACACGTCCAAGTGTCTCCAGAGTGCCCCTCTCCTCAGTCCAAGCACAAAGCGCCGTCCAAAGCACACAGGCAGATACAAATCTCCGGCCCTGCAGTCCAAATCTGGGGGAGTGTGTTAGAAGCACATCCATCACCCTTTCCCACGACAGACGAACACCATCCTATCCAAGCCTTCTCTGGCCTGTACGAGAGTCAGCGTTAAATCTAACAGCAGCTCCTCCTAACTGCACTGGGACACATGTACTTCTGACTGGAAACACAGCACTCTGATACCCCTGACCCAGCCAGACTTCACATTCATAAATACTCAAACTCTAAAAAAAATCAGCAACATAAGACTGGTTTCTACTGCTTTTAACTGCAATCAAATTTCAAAATGTTCTAGCTGTTCGTACACACACTCTTCTAAGCGTTCTTTGCATTAACATGGATGTTACAAGTTTGATTCTATTGTTTTTTCATTAATTTTAAAATGTCTTGTGGTCTCTGTTGAATAAATGTCATGTGAGCTGATTTTTCTAAAAAAATCTGGTGATCCAGTATAACGCTGCTTTAGTCCGGTGGAGAAGTGGACAGTAAAAGAACGACAGGATTTCGGTTCTGGCTCATGAATATTTATATATGCAAACACAGCATAGCAAATGTGTAATGCCCTGCTAAATGCAGTTCAGTAAAACACAAAATCCACCGGAGATCCTATGTAAACCTATAGTAAGTTACACACAGAGGTGGGTAGTCAAGATCCAGGAAGTTCAAAAAACCCCAGGTGGATTTTTACTTTTAAATAATGTAAACAGAACTGTTTTAAACATACACCTGCCTATCTCAATTGAACTTTGCTGGTGGTTTTCCACAGACAAATTCTAACTATTTGTTCCATAGCTCTGAATTACTGGTCAAAGCATATAATACTAATGTGATATTTGCACAAACAACAGAGGAATGAACTGCCATGTTGTTCCTAGCACTGTTAGCTCCTGTCTGACGAGACGTGCCTGGCTGTTTAGCTTCAGTATTTCACAAAGAACAAGACAAATGGATTTTAGTAGAAGGAGACCTTTAAGCAATACATCCAAGTTCAGATTCAAACATTTTTGACAACAAAAACATATGTATGGATATGCACACTAAAATCACTGTAAAATTTCCACCATATGTTTTTCTTTGCTGCCAATTTCTTCTCCTTCTCTGTTGTACTTAAATGACAGTGGTTGTGTTTCACTTGAACTACGGGTGAAATCATTGCAGAATACGGACATCCCCATCCTTATAACACTGAGCAAAACTGAGCCTTAAATGCCCATAATGACCCCAGCAATATCAGGCCAAAAATCAGATCACAGGCATACCAATTAACTGATCTTGACTTAATCCAATGGTCAAGACCCTGTTCTGAGCAGTTACAAAAATAGTTTAAAAAATTAATCAGTTAAATTAATGTACCTTTCATTCCTATAGTTACAAAGAATGATTAAGTATCTTAATATTTTCAAATTCTGATGCAACAAATGACAATTTCATTTTATTTTAGACATTGTCTTAGAACATAGAATGTGTATAGAAGGTAAAACATTTTGTTAAAGCATCTGATTTAATAATATGATTGGAACAGAACTATAGAAGCTAAATAGACTTTTGAAAGGAGCTTTAAATAGATTCATTTCCAGCACTGAACTAAACCCAGCACACCTACATTCTGTAAACAAGGTCGGATGAAGGAACACACATTCACAGACTGTCCTGTGATGCTCTCAGATCTCGGTTCAGTACATGCCACTTAGGGGCTTTGAGTTAAAGTGAAGGACAGAGTGCTGTAAGAAACTTTATACTTCTTTTAAAAACAGTCTGCGACACATACAGACAGCACCATGAGATTTTTGGTTAATTCTCAAATTTAGATTAGGTTTGTTTTCACCTGTTAAAAATTCATGGGTATTCTGAATATAAGGCCTAAAGTAATATGCAGTCGTTGGGAGTGAAAAAGGTCACAATTATGCGGCAAAAACTAACCAGAGCTATCAGACAGACAACAGGAATTTTCAGTGTGTCCAAATCAACAATTTGGTTCATTCCAAAAAAACAAACAAGGAAAAAAAGAAGAATGCAGTGGTAACACCAAAAAACTGTAATTCAACAGAAGGAGATAATCACAAAATTCTTTCTTTACAACATCTAGTCGAGTCCAGAACACATAAGGATCTCAAAGTCTGCAAGTAAGAGACAGATTCATAAAATAAATAGATAGTTTAGCCCAATACGTAATCCACTGCTAACACTCAACCACACAAACGATAGAAAACGCCTTAAATAACCTGCCAACTACTGGAACAAACTTTTGGTCAAATAAAAGCAAGATTTACAGAGCGGAAAGAAAGGATGTGAAATCTGAGCATGAACAGCTGCCAACAGAATAAGTCACTGGTGTTTACTGATGATGTGACTGCTGACAGGAGTAGCCGGATGATTCCTCCACACACACATACACACATACACACACCCAAAAACGTCAACACGTCAACCTCGTCCAATTTTCAACGATTTCAGGAGTTCTATTAAGATGCTAAAGCCAGAACATTGATGAAATGCATGTTTACTTTCAGTTATTTCAAATGTAAAAGGCGAGAACAGGGAGAGAAAGAATAAAAAGAGATTAAAAACAGCAAGAGGAGGACAGATGAAAAGGAGGATTAGGGGTGTGGGGGACAAACAAGACTAGAAAATCACAGCAATATTCCTAAAACACTGTGAAGATGGATTATGAATTGAAACATACTGCAAAAGCAACACAAAAGCAATTGGTTGGGTTGTATAACAAAAATAATCACCATACTTATAGACTATTAGTATACTTAAATAAAATAAGAATTAAGGGTGTGCAATATTATATCGTATACACTATATCGTGACACAGAAATATCACTAAAAATCCATATCGTGATTTTGTTTTATTGTCCATTTGTCCATATTGTTTTAGTTTGCAGTTTATATGCATGCACTAAATATTCTGCAATATTTTTGCTGCATTATCTTATTTTATGCTATATTATTTATATTGCCACATTATGATTATGCTGTTATACTCTTATACTATTTTCCTGAAATGAATTCATTATTTTAGTGTTTTCCTTTATCGCCACGTATATCGTTATCTCAAAAATTCCCTGAAATATCGTGATATTATTTTAGAGCCATATCGCCCACCCCTAATAAGAATCAATAAAAACCTCAATGAATACGAAGATTTGGGTACAAACTGAAATGTTTAACCAAAGCTGAACAAACAGAAACGTGACAAAAACCCGAATTATGAAAACCAAATAAGTTTTTTTCCCTGGTCATAAATTTTGCCACATTTCACCACTAATTAAAATTAAATCGTAAAATTAAATAAAAAGTGCATTTTGCCTTGCTTTTTCAAAGACAAAAAACTGCAAAACTACAATAGAAAATATTTATTAAACAGTTACCAACAAAGCACAATTTGACTAAACTAAATCAATAAATCAGTAATATATATATATATATATATATATATATATATATATATATATATATATATATATATATATATTACATACACACACACACACACACACAGACTTTAGGTAGGTGTAGAATATTTGATTTTATTCATATTCTCTCACAGAGCTGCACCCATCCAATTAAACTAATTATGCAACAAAAAAAAGTTTGTTTAGTAGTTCACCTTTACTTTTTGATAGTGTATGTGTGTGGCAATATATCATAACTCATTCTTCTTCTCTAATTATGATATTTAACTGCTCAGTATTCAAACGATTAGACCAAATAATTAATAAGAATGAATCATGATATATTGCTTCACCCCTAATCCACACTCCTAATGCATCAGGCTTTACGGGTTTTAGAAAACACAAGTGGTCTGAGTGTTGTTTTACAGAATTCTGGACGCAGAGCTCTCTGGAAGGAAGTGCTGAAAGCAGAGCCAGGGTGAGAGTCTCACGCGCGAGAGACCAACCTCCATGCCTGTTCAACTCCTACATCCAACACACACACACACATGCTGCTTTCTGTCAAAACTGAACCACAACGGCCAACACCAGAGAACACTGAGGACAGGAACGCGAAACCGGGAAAGAGAGTGAAAAGAAAAAAAACAATAAGAAAGCAAAACAGAAGAAGAGGAAAAAGAGAAAAGAAATAAATAAGTGCTGAAAGTTGGTTAGAAAGAAGATGGGGAAGTACATTTTTTAAATGTTGGATATTCCACACAGACCAGCAGAGATTATTAAACTGTAACTAGAGGTGGGCGATATGGCCCTAAACAATATATGACCGTCACTATATCTCAGGGTATTTATTGGTGGCTCAGAGGTCAGAGCACTGGGTTATCATTAACAAGGTATTGGGGTTTATACCCAGCCCCGCCCTCCGGCGAAAAAGTTCAGAAGCTCAACTTTATTCAAATGAATCCAGCCGCAGCGCTGCATCCAGCCAATCGGGGAACAGCAGGCTGCGACTTCACACACATACAAGCCTCACACACAAAACAGTTGCCTTCCAACCACACAAGAGAAGCTGAAAATAGTGGAATATGGATTTATAGAACTGTACATTACAATGAGGTTGATAAAAAAAAATCTTAAAATTATGATTGACTACATCTGTTGCTTCCTTTGAACTAAAAACATCACGGACACGTCCACACATGGCAAGCTGAGAGATCCAGAACGGTGATATGCGCTGAAGTAATGTGCCAGTGGAGACGTACCGTCAACCCTCACCTCACCAGGAGCTGCAACAATAGCAGCCCACCGCTCCGGACACGCATGTTCACTGTACGGATGGGTTAAACACAGACCAAATTCCGTCTGTGATTCCATCACAAATATGGTCACTATAATCGGAATATAATGTAATTTGGCACAGCTCTGGTTCACTGGGTCACTTTTACAAAAGCGCTGGCTGAACTTTCTTTAGCTAACTACAACAGAACAGTGATGGCCAGCAAGGTCAGGATCTTTACGCTAAATCTGGACAACAGACAGTGGTCTCAGGAAGTGAGGGAAAAAAAAAAAAAAAAAAAAAATCCAGAGCTCAAACACATGTAATCTTTTGGCTAAATCTGAGGTTAGAAAGCAGCATTTGGCAAAGAAACTTCATCAAAATTAGAAGCAACTGAGGCAGCATGTAGTTTAAAACAGTGTTGAGCAATTCTTATTTAAAAAAAAGTAAAAAAAAAGAAAATGCATTAGCCTCCTAACAGCTGCATAGGAGCATCTTCCAAAGGCTAATCACTGCCGACTGCATGAACTTATGGATTTTACAGCCAGGTTTGCATATTATTTTAGCATTAAAGTTTAATAATATCAAAAGCTCTGTCATGATAACGACATTATCTACTTATTGTGCAAAATAGGGACAAGACCTCAATCCTTTTTGCTGACCTAGATAATCACCCATTATGTTTTTCTTAGCAAGAAAAGCTCATTAATGTAAGATAGAATGTCGACTTTGCAGTTTTATTTTATTTATGCTTTAATTATTTAGCGTTTAAATTCCAGTGTTTGTATTTTATTGGACTCACATAGAGCAATAGCTCGATTACATTGTTATTGTCTGTAACAAAAAATATCGTTTATCATCTACAGCTCCGGAAAAAAAAAAAGAGATCACTTAAAAATAATGAGTTTCTTTGATTTTACCAAATTAAAAACTTATAGAATATAATCAAGAGGAAGATGGATGATCACAAGCCATCAAACCAAGTTGAACCGCTTAAGTTTCTGCACCAGGAGTGTAAAGCATTAAGTTATCCAAAAGCAGTGTGTAAGACTGAACATGCCAAGAGGAGAACATGCCAAGATGCATGAAAACTGATTAAAAACCAGGGTTATTCCACCAAACATTGATTTCTGAACTTTATGAATATGAACTTGTTTTCTTTACATTATTTGAGGTCTGAAAGCTCTGCATCTTTTTGTTATTACAGCCATTTCAAATTTTCTGCAAATAAATGCTCTAAATGACAATATTTCTATTTGGAATTTGGGAGAAATGTTGTCTGTAGTTTATAGAATAATTCAACAATGTTCATTTTACTCAAACATATACCTATAAATAGTAATGATTCAGAAACTGAAGTGGTCTCTTAATTTTTACAGAGCTGTATTTCCATTAATATTATTAATTATTATTATGACAGGCCTAATTATCAACATAAACATTGACACTACTTACTTTATATCCACAATGTCGTACAGCTTCTTGAGGAAATCCGTGTCCAGGTGGTTGTGTTCACCAGTGAGAGTGTGGAAATACACCATCACGTACTCCTTCACCGTGATGTGATCCATCACATGAATGAAATACAACAAGGCCTACAGGTACAGAAGCAGAAAATGAACATGTGGTATTTAAAATAGTGATATGAATATTTAAAGGTGCCACAGAATATTTTTTATCTAGAATGTTAGTCTTTTTTAATGCATCAATAATAAAACTGATGTCTTTGGTGGGGTAGATGTGGTATTACAGGTCTATTTACAACTCCGTTCTTTTGCCTCAGAATAAAACGCAGGATTTGTGAATAACTTTTTGAGCTCTGCTCCAATTGGCTGATTCATGAAACCATGACATCTGACCCAGAAGCCACATAGCATAGAACAGCATAGCATAGCTTTGTTTGGACACTAGAATAAGAACACAGAGAGAACAGCCAAACAATCTGGAAGTAGTTACAGTGTGGTGTTTTAGAGAGGCATTAGAGATGGAAAAGCCAGTCAGCTAGGATTAGCTTTTAGCTTTTAGCATGAACATTCGCTTATTTTCCAAGCTCCTGCTTCTTTGTGTGCCACTTAAGCTCCCCCACTGTGGACCCTTTCCTCCTCTAGCACATGCAAGGCTGTGGTCATGAGGTCTGGTTCATGTAAACTAACAGTACATTTCAAAAACACCACACTTGCCCAAAGTAGCTGTAGAGTTTTTACCACATCTGAGCCATAGTTTGTTTGTTTTAGCTAGTGGGCTGAGCGTATGTGACCAGAGACGTTATACATGACAAGACCGGCCACCGATTGAAATATGAATAGGAGTTCTCATAATGCTCAACATTAGGTCTGTTTATAGATAAAAACAACCAGTCAGCTTGTTGGTTATGCCAGGGGTGTAAGAGCTACCCCCCTCTCTATGTTGCCATCTGTGCATCTTTTTTGTGCAAGATTGCGACAACTGCTACAAACTATTTTTAAAAAATTGTATCAGATTATATAAATTGATTTAAAAAAAAGTTTTAAAAACAGTTATTCCATCTTTGCAACTGTTTCGTGTATATTGTTTTTCTAATTCATAGAGACAGAAGCCTGTGTGCTAGGAAATAAGTATTAGGAGCATAAATAAGACTGTTGCATCACAGTTTCAGGTTTGTAGAATTGACCTGTTTTACAGCTGTGTTTTTGTCAGTGATGTTCCAAAGTAAAATGTTTTGGCATAAACCAAACATGAACAAAATTTAGCCAAATGCTAAACGTTATTTATTTATTTTTTATTTTTTTTAAGGTTTTCATAAATAGGCTTTTTTTTGCCCCCACCGCTGTATAAATTAAGTTGTTTATTTGCTTATCTAAGATAAATCAATTACTAAATAACAATTATGATAAAAAAATAATATATATATATATATATATATAGCTCTGGAAAAAATTAAGAGACCAGTTCAGTTTCTCTGATTTTGGTATTTATAGGTATATGACTGAGTAAAATGAACATTGTTGTTTTATTCTATAAAATTTTTTCCCAAATTCCAAATAAAAATATTGTTATTTAGAGCATTTATTTGCAGAAAATGAGAAATGGCTGAAAAAATATGCAGAGCTTTCAGACCTCAAATAATGCAAAGAAAACAAGCTCATGTTTATAAAGTTATAAAGCTCAGAAATCAATATTTGGTGGAATAACCCTGGTTTTTATTCACAGTTTTCATGCACACTGCTTTTGGATAACTTTATGCCACTCCTGGTGCAACAATTCAAGCAGTTCATCTTTGATGGTTTGAGGCTTGTGATCATCCATCTTACTCTTGATTATAATCCAGAGGTTTTTAATTCAGTAAAATCTAGGAAAAAAACATTATTAAGTGGTCTCTTATTTTTTTTCCAGAGCTGTACATTTCCAGTGCATAGCTATATCTTGCAGTGGTGACTGTCTTATGATGTTTTAGAAATGTCTGCGAATTTGTACTTGTGGAAAGAAGACATATCAGTGTTTGAAAAAAATGCAGCTTTCCAGTCAAGGGCACTTTTAAAATAGTGACTAAACTGTTTAAAACAAAATTAGACTTCAAAAATAAATGAACATACAGAAATATAGCCTTCTGTAAACATTAAGAATTTTAGATTGAGCACAAATAAAGTGCATATAAAACCTCTATAAGAACAAATGTTACCATACACTGACCTTTTGTTATCTTATGACTTTTATGTCCAACCGAAGCTAAAGAATGCTGCTCTGACCTGAGTGATGTGTGTGTATGTGGATGTGACTTTTAAAGTCGTTTACCAGTCACAATCATTACCATACACTGCACTGTCCACTGAAAATGGTAATGCCTTCTGTGACACACTTTAGTGTCACTTTAATGTACTGAAGTTTCATTATACAGTTTTCCATTCTGGGGTACCTTTAATACAGTGACAAAAATTGACAGTTTTTTTCTTACCTTCTCAATGTCAATGAGAGTTACTGGAATGTTCCTGCCTACAATCACCATTACTGTTCTTCCAAACATATCGACACCTGCAGGCAAAAACAAGCAGCATCATGAGTTACTGGAATTAAATATGAAAATATAACACTGGTTTTTGAGCTGGCTCAGCTGAGATCATTCCCTTACAGAGTCCAATTTAATTAATCCAAAGATTTCCATAATCAGTTTCAGCTATTTTCACTTCCTCAACCCAAGTTCAGTACTGAAAGAGTAAATTAGATTAAATATATATTGTGAATTAAATGCAGCCAGATGTTTTCATCTATTCTGTGCTGCACACAAGATGAATAGAGCTATGCATAGTTTGGTCAGAGACAGTCTGCCCCCTTTTGGCAAAATGTGATTATGTCATCTACTGAGGTCATGCCAGTCAACAGTGTGTGCAAGTTAATTACAGCTGGCTTTATAGGCTGTGCGCAAACTGCCTGCTGACTGTTAGGGATGGCAGCTTTTTAACCTCAGGATTATGGGCTTTGGACAGCCTGAGCATTGTCGAAAATGACACAGAGCTGCTGGTTTTGAACTCAGTAGGGTAGTGCTCCGCACACGGCTCTGACACTACCTGACCCGAGCAACAAAGGAAGGATGATCTAAAACATCACCACAGCAACCGTTTTCTGGTGGCTATTTTTAATCCCGAAATTGTGAAACGAGAGAAGCGGATTACAGAACCCCCCGATGTTGCGCTCAATGAGCTGGAACTAAGGTTTCCTGCTCAGTGTGCAAACACATGGGGAGGGAAGATCCAGCACGCACATGTGCACAGACACTCAGCAAGACAGGAAGAAAAGAAGAGAAGAAGAGAAAAGAACCCTGAAAGGAGAAGCCATGGAAGTGCACACTGACTCCACATTTCTGGACTATGATCATACATTTACACACATCAATACTCAAAAAAAAAAAAAAAAAAAGAACCGAGGCCAAAACAGACCGGTTTGATATAAAGCTTTCAGTGCTGCTATGTCCGAAAGATCCTCTGCTCGAGCTCTGCACAGCCAGCGGTTGTAACTGAAAGAACAAAAGAAAAAAAAAATAATAGAATTAAACAGTTTATCTAAAATATCTCAACAGACAGACGTATTTATTTATAAAAGTTCTATTTTTCTGTTTTTTTTTGTTTTTTTTTACTGACTTTCACTGACATACCACGTCATGCAACAGGAACTAGTAACCAGTGTTCCATGACTTTTGCCTTGTCCATTGGAAGCTAAAGAAAGCTGCACTGACCATGTTGAATGTGGATACATTTTCTAACCAAAGTCACATTTTTTTACCAAACAATGCCAGTCAAAATGACTGCACATTGCATCGTCCACTGTGGGTACACACGTGACACTGTGAATTGAGGAAAGTTAAATTCAGCGGGCTAAGCGCTGCCACTATGATCAGGAGATTGCAGGTTCGAATCCTGTTCATGTAGCTTGCCATCGAGTACCGGAGACCTGAGAGAGCACAATTGGCGCTCTCTTCCCACATCACTCCAAACGGTGATGTCTGCAGCACAAGGCGTCTGTGAGCTGATGTATCAGAACCGAGTCGCTGCACTTTCCTCCGAGTGCGCTGTGATGCTACTCGGCAATGCTGCATCGGCAGCAGTTCGAAAAGAGGCAGTGGCTGACTTCACATGCATCAGAGGAGGCATGTGCTAGTCTTCACTCTCCTAGTGTTGGGGCATTACTAGTGATAGGGGGAGTCCTAATGAGTGGGTTGGGCAATTGGCTGTGTAGACTGGGAAAGGGAAAAAAATAAATAAATAACCACACAACCTAGAAACAGAGATAGAACCTAGCTCCACTCTAACTCATATTTCATATTGTCTTGCCATGAGCATGCTGGCCAGAGTTCAGCTGCACTCACTAGATAACACCTCATAACAACTAAAGTTGTTGGCACTCCCAAACATCCCATAATGTAACACTATGTCCCATGACTTTTGGCATGTCAGTGTATTTCAGCTTTTGAGGTAAAGATCATTGTGAAAAGCTTTTTACAGGGGAGTTTCTTCACTTTTTGACATAATGTAAAAATAAATAAGGTTGTATTTCGTGATTAACGGACCAACAAAAATGATCCAAGAGAAGTTTTAATGTTTATTTCCTTCTTCTGTAGGAAGAACCTGATTTTGAGGTGTGTGCGCACTTCTCCAAGATGCTACAGAAAGGGGTGTGCAAGTTCTTACTTCCTCTGGTGTTGTTTCTGCTGAGCTGCTTCAGAGAGCTGACCCTGCAGAATGAGCTTCCGCTGCTTATCCACATCTCCCTCCATGCGTGCGAATGCATGGTTGCCCACCAGCCCCAGTCCTGACTCCAGAGATTCATCCTCTGAATTGTCTGAAAAAAACAAATACAATATTTCATCTCCTTCGAGCAGACAGAAAAAAACAGACAATGGCAACGGATTGGTTAATGTCACAATGTAACACCTCCCAACCACTAGAGGCAGTGTGAATTTGTTTTAATGCCTCAAAAATATACTGGATTTTTAAAGCTTTGTAGAGGTTATTAACAATGGCCATCTTCACAGTCTTATGACTCTCCTACCAAGAACTTGTGATGTCACACATTGTCTGTTCTGCTCTCTACCAATCAGAGACAAATTATCATCAGGATTCCAATATGGACATGACCAATTGAAAAATGAGTGAGTAAGTGATGCATTGTGAGTATGTCCTGACCAGGGGCAGAACACAAAGGCTACTGTAGGCCCACTGATTGGCCACATTTTTTTTTTATTAATTAATTTACACCCAACCACGCTGCCCTTCCCCGCCCCGCCCAGCTTTGTGCTTCAGTCAGAGACTGTATTAATGATGGGAATAATGTCTGTTTATCTGTGTGAGTGTGCTCATGGCTGCTTGCACCGTTTACCGCGTGCCCGGTTAACAATAACGCTAATCTAGCATGCTACCTATGGACCTATGTCACCGTGATTCAGACTGTCAGACTCTCACTCACTCTATTTTTAAGTGAGTTCTAATTGATTGAGTTCATTAATATAAATAGTATTATTTTTATGTGTATGTTTGAAATGGGGGGCCCCGATCACCTTAATCCACTACTGGTCCTGCTGATGTTTTTCCTCAAAGAAACTTATCTTTGAGATCTTGAAAATGCTTAAGGAATCTGGTCCAAATGTTAATTGGAAGTTGTCTCTTCAGACATGTACAGTGTATCACAAAAGTGAACTCACCCCTCACATTCCTGCAGATATTTAAGTACACCTTTTCATTGGAGAACACTGACAAAATCAGGAGTGCTGTCAGCATTGCTGCAGAGATTAAAGAGGTGGGGTGTCAGACTGACAGTGCTCAGACCATAAGCCGCACACTACATCAAATTGGTCTGCGTGGCCGTCACCCCAGAAGTAGCCTCTTCTTAAGTCTGTACACAAGAAAGCCCACAAACAGTTTGCTGAAGACATGTCAACAAAGGACATGGATTACTGGAACCATGTCCTATGGTCTGATGAGACCAAGTGTTGCGTGTGTGGATGCAACCAGGTGAGGAGTACAAAGATAAGTGCGTCATGCCTACAGTCAAGCATGGTGATGGGAATGCCATGGTCTGGGGCTGCATGAGTGCAGCAGGTGTTGGGGAGTTAATTGTATTGAAGGACACACAAACTCAACAAAATATATACTGTGAGCATGATTTGGAACATCCTCAAGTGGAAGGAGGAGGAGAGCAAAGTCTTGAATATCTGCCAGCTCTGTCATGTTGTCATGGAGGAGTGGAAAAGCATTCCAGTGGCAACCTGTGAAGCTCTGGTAAACTCCATGCCGAGGAGAGTTAAGGCAGTTCTGGAAAATAATGGTGTCCACACAAAATATTGACACTTTCACTAAGGAGTGTACTTACTTTTGTTGCCAGTGGTTTAGACAATAGTTGCTGTATATTGGGTTATTTTGAGGGAAGAATAAATTTACATTGTTAAATAAGCTGTACACAGACTACTTTTCATTGTGTCAAAGTGTCATTTTGTCAGTGTTGTCCCATGAAAATATATACTTAAATATCTGCAGAAATGTGAGGGGTGTACTCACTTTTGTGATACACTGTAGCATTTAGCCAGTGATTTTCTGTGTCTGACACATTCCCATTAGAGAATATTGTACTTCTTCATGGTTTAGGCAGGGGGCGGAGCCTGTGTAGCGTATGCAGGAGCCACAGCATGATGCAAAAAGTCCTTGGAAATAACATTTAGTTCTTGGATTTGCAATTGCATGAGACCTGCCAACATGCCTACTGTGAATATTATACACACTGGGTCTGGGTAATGTCCGGTATAACTGATCTGAACATTTCATTCAGGCATTCACTCATACAGCTCCTGAAGGAATGTCAGAAGAAGCTCTAATGTGAAAGATGCTTTATGTTTCTTTCAAATTAGTATTCTAAATCAGGTCCAGATATTATCTAGATCAGGGGTGTCCAACCTACGGCCCGTGGGCCATTTGCGGCCCGTTTCCTTTTTTGGAGCGGCCCGCGAGGTATTTTAGAAATAGAATGAAAGTTGGCTCGCTGTTAAGCTGGTTTTTATAATGTGAGATTCAAAGTTTGAAACGGGCCAAAGAGTCTAAAAGTGGAGAGGGTGTGCAGTTTTAGCGCAGAAAAACGGGCCAAAGAGTCTAAAAGTGGAGAGGGTGTGCAGTTTTAGCGCAGAAAAACGGGCCAAAGAGTCTAAAAGCGGAGAGAGTGCGCATTTGTAGCGCAAAAAAAAACGGGCCAAAGAGTCTGAAAGCGGAGAGAGCGCACATTTCTAGCGCAGAAAAACGGGCCAAAGAGTCTAAAAGCAGAGAGAGTGTTCAGTTGTAGCGCAGAAAAAGGGCAAATGAGTCTAAAAGTTGCCGTAATTAAGGAGTTTAATATTAAGAGACATCATGAAATTAAACATCAATTTGAAAAATCTTAGTTTACACAACACTGTCAAAGATAAAGATAGTAAGTCAAGTAAAATAGTGTGTAAATGAAAGTAATCAGGAAAATGTATTATTTAAAGTGGTATATTTCATTATTTGTTTTATTATAGAGTCTTTGGCCCGTGACTTCAAATATTTCTTCTTCTGGCCCCCAACAAAAAAGTTTGGACACCCCTGATCTAGATCTAGAGCTTTTCAGTGTTAAATTTGTTCTCGCCACAAGAAATATTTTATGTAGTTCAGGCAGAATTTTGTACCAGAGGATAGACATTTCCCATGAATAACAACTAGGTAGAGCTCAGTACAGCTAATATGGACAGCTGCAGTCCCACATACCACAAGTGTGGAAATTTCTGGATTACTGTGCATGTGTGAAAAGGGCTTTATATTTGTAGTCAGTGTTTTGAGACAGGCAGGATGCTTGATGCTTCCTGTTGGGCTTAACTGCTGACATTTTTTTTTTTAAACGTAGCATTTAGTTATTTATCTGTCTCTGTGATCAGCATGAAGAGACCCTTCTTCTTGACAAGCCCACCTCTAGACTGTACAACTGAACAAAAAAGTTGTGGTCTTCTTTCATCTTATGATGTACAGCAGGGGTATTTAATTAGAATTCAGTTCAGTACAGTCAGAGAAATATTCGCCAGGCCAAGGTCCGGACCATTGCCATTTTTAACTTGCGTTATGATTCAGTATTATATACACTGTATACTGAAGAAGTATAGTATATAGTAGTTCTGTCAGTGTTTTATATCAACAACTGAAAGACAAAACAAATTACACATACTAGTATATTTCAACAATATTTATTGTTTTAAATAGGCCTGTCACAATAATTACTTTATTAACCTATCATAAAATAAATGGAAACACCCTGAACTTATCGAGTCTATTAATGTGAATCTGTATGTTATTTGTTTCAAAATGCTGTATTTATTCTATTTGATTTTATTTATATTAGATTTGCACTTAACTGTCATGTGTCACGTCTTAGCCCTGTCTCATGTCTCTGTGTGTCTTCCCCACGTGACCTGTGCCTCTCTGTGTCTCCTGTCAGTAGATTTCCACCATGTGTTTCTCATTTGTAGCTCCGCCCCTTCCCCAGGTGTTTCTAATTATAGTGTGTTTTATGTTACTATAAATAGCCCTCGTCTGCCACCTTGTCTCGGTCGGCTTTTGCACCTTCCTCTGTCGTTTGTCTCGCCACGTTTACTATAGTTTGTTCACGGTTTCGTCACGCTCTATGTATTTCTTGTATATTTCTAGTCACATTTCTTGCCTGTTTGTTTCTTTGTTTATTTGTATATATTCATGTATTTATCCTTTGTACATATTCCCTTACCTTGGTTTGTACTTATCTGTTTAGTTTAGCTCTTTGTTTGTTCTCCCTGTTTGTTTATGTATATATATATATATATATTCGTTATTCCCCTGTTTGTTTGTTTGTTTACTTATTATTCATTAAAGTCTGTCTTACCCGCTTTTAGGTCCGCCTCCCGTCTGGTCCCGCGTTACATCATGATAATTACATGAATGACAAATCATACAATGTATGGAGAAATGTTTGCTGAACTTGGCCAAAATATCAGCTTTTTTTTTTTAAACAGCAGCTTTATTTTATATTATATTACTGTATCAGACTTTATTATGTTGTGGATAAAACTGATGGGGGATGTTGCAAATGCTTTTTGTCCCCTGGGGGTTGCCTTAGTTTTGAGGTAGAGTTGTTTTGGGAGTAGAGAGAGCGCGCCTGCCAGCGAGGGATTTTTTTTTTGTTCTTGCTGAGCAGTTCTGATCAGGTGGAGTAAAGTGGAATGGTTGTTTCTCTTTAATTCCTCCAAGTAACAACACTCGGTTACATAAAGGTAGTATTTTATTCCTTTTTCTGGTGCGCACCATCTGTATTAGCTTTTCTCGCTTTATTCTCCGACTTCTCACCGCCTGCTTCGCCTGCAAAGCATGTATAACCATAAAGACAATAAACATTCCGCCGCTTTAAATGAACACAGTCAGAATTAAATCCTTCTCAGTAGTTTATCGGTTTGGGTCCGGATTGGACAACCTCTGGGTCCGGACCCAGACCACGGTCCGCCTATTAGTGACATCTGATGTACAGGGTGTTTAGTGTAGGGATGCAAATTGATTATTAAAATAGCTGGCAACTAAGTTTATAATTGATTAGTTGGGTCTGTTATACTTATGTATTATTATAACCATAAGTAAAAGTTGCTACCCCCTAATGGGGGACAGTAAGCCAAACTAAGCAGTGACAATAAAGCAACAATAAGCTAGAATCATGTTGGAGTCATGCGAGAAGGAGATTTACAGTTAGTTTGTAGTAAGTTAATGATATTTTGTCTCTTACTCGATATTCATAGAGCCTGCTAGAGTAGTTAAACAAGATGTTTTATTCTTTTGTTTTAGCGACCAATTTATTTGTAACCCAATCACTGATGAACAGATCGCATTATTAATATATCATATCGTAACATGTTTGGATCATTGATGTTGTGTACATATATTGCATGATGAAAAATATTGTGGCTGGCCTAATTGCGGGTGTTTTATTTTGGATGCAATTGTAATCTGCAGAACAGTTGCATGTTACTGGGCAGGGTTGGTAATTCCTCATCTAAATAAAAAAGGCCTATAGGACTTTTTTTTGGTTCAAGTTTTCAGTACACAGAGTTCACAGAACCACAATAACATTCCTAACCTGCAATATGTTTCAATGGAAATCTGAGATTTCTCACACTCACATTGTTCAGTGGAAAGAACTTGCCAGGTTGGGAAAACCAGAACTGGTACACTTAAACACTGTCAGCCTCCAGTAGAACAACCAGAGAGCCAGTGTGTGTGTATAATGTTGGGCCAGGTGGACTGGCAAATAATATTCTACAATCTACTGTTATTTGAATCCCAAGCTAGCGTTCCAAATTGTGGTGCTCTGTGGCAACTCTCCAACCATATCTGAGTGCACTTAATGGAGAATGTCTGAGCACTCTGCTGTCTTCAATTCCATGATTACACTGATGAAAATCTGCAGTGGAAACATCAGAAATCAGTAATGGTTGAGAAAAGAAGAAAGCACACTTTCCTCTATGAAAAAAAGATCCTGCTAAAAAAAGGTAACCAGCACAATTGCAGCAATTTACAGCAAGGATAGAACACAGCTTTGGCTAAACACTAACTACAAAAAACAGCTTGAGTGACATCAGGACCAAATTAGACACACATGTCTCTGGAAGGTTATTTTTGGCGAAAGAACTTCCCTCATATTAATGAAGAATCAGATTTTGTTTTTTCTAAAAACTGCACCACACGGTCCTTTTCATCCACTTCAGAGGCTCCAGAGCCTGGATTCTCTTTGACTGAGCATGGCCGCAGTAACAGCGGACAATTCCACGCGGAGACCTTGAGCTGTCCTCCCATATCCTGCACTAAAGCCATGGGTTGCGGGCAGGGACGCAGTGCATGTTTATTTACATTGGGACCGGCTGATGCGCAGTTTGTTTGAGTTGGATTGATAGCTCAATGGAGGGGTGATCACCTCCACACAGCTGGACCGCAGGCCACAGAATCTGGGACTGAAATAATGGCTGGCAAACAAACATAAGTGGCCAAACCCTCACTAGCAAATAAACATACCCATGTGAGCTTATCGACACTGAAGCAACGACACACCAGCAAAAGAAAAACACGCACTCTAGCCAAGTATTGCAACTGCGGCGCAGTTTTATATCAGAGTATGCTTGCTGTTACTGCACCTGTTGTGGCTTTGAGGGCCTGAGGATAACTTGCCAGCTGTAGAAGGCTCCTGGGAATATCTCTCAGCACTCACAGGGCAAAAGATGAATGGCCCACAAGAAAGAAATGGCTCATTTAACGATTAGGCTCACCCAAATGTGCTCCACCATAACTGTCAGCCTGTCTTATTCTTATTGCATTACAGGAACACACTAAGGATTTCCATTCTACTGAGAGATACACTACACCGTATTCCTCACTGAACCCAAAGCATTTTCCCATGAAAATCATCTTTCCTCTGGAGAAAGGCTGTTTTTCAAATCTGCTGATGCAAAGATGGAAACAATGAACATGACTAATGATGGATGTCTTGGAATTCCGGTTTAGCAGTTCGTTCTCTAGAATCCTTAAAGAAAAACATTAGTCTACCAGTTACATAAGCCACATTGATGACTTCTGACTGATTTTTTTCCTTGGAGTTGGTTGTCAAATGGCACTGAAAAAAGATCATATTCCAAAGTCTGAGCACATTTTCACTATTTGTTGCAACATGTAAACATTTATGCAAATCAATTTTGACAATCATCAGACTTGTTAGGTAATCCTAGAGTTTTAGTATTAGGGACAGAAGGACAGTGTGCTGTCAACAGAAGCCTGATGCCAGGTGCCATGCAGCATGCAGAAATATGAGCAGAATTTTCCTCTCATCTTATTGGGCTTTCTTATTCTTTTCTTTGTCCTCTATTTGTTTCTCTAGTTGTTCCCTTTCCCTCTCTTTTCTCATAAAACCAAAACTGAACAGTGATTAATAGCAGAGTCTTGATGCTCGTTGGGAGCAAACAAGAAGGCAAATTTTTAAGAAGACATGATGGCTTGGTTGATCGCATGTTCTTCTGTCAGCGCTGGGGTCTTAAGTTCAAGTCCGTTCTAGGTGAAGTTTACATGTTTTCTCTGTGTCTGTGTGAGTTTTCTCCAGTGACTGGCATTGGGATATGGACTTAAACCTCTTCAGTGCTTATTTAAGTCCTCCACATAAATGTCCATTTGGCTTCTCTAATGTGAGTATAGGTAAAATGCTGAGTGTATAGTGTGTGGATTGATTGTGTATAGTGTTGCTTTTATAGTATAACCATCTATATACAGTGATATGAAGAAATTTGGTCACCCCTGATAATTTTCATGATTTTTCTTTATAAATCATTGGTTGTTCAGATCAGCAAGTTCAGTTAAATCTATCATATAGCGGATGAACACAGTGATATTAGAAAAGTGAAATGAAGTTTATAGGTTTTACAGAAAGTGTGAAATAGTCATTTAAACAAAATTAGGCAGGTGCATAAATTTGGGCACTCCAACAGAAAAACATACATCAGTATTTAGTAGATCCTCCTTTAACAGAAATACCAGCCTCCAAACACTTCCTATAGCATTCAATGAGAGTCTGGCTTCTGGTTGAAGGTATTTTGGACCATCCTTCTTTGCAAAAACATCTCTAGTTCAGTCAGATTTGATGGTTTCTGAGCACGAACAGCCCACTTTAAATCACACCACAGATTTTTATTAATATTCAGGTCTGGGGACTGAGATGATCATTCCAGAACGTTGTACTTGTTCCTCTGCATGAATGTTTTAGTAGATTTTGAGCAGTGTTTAGGGTCATTGTTAGTGAGATTTTCCTTTTACCTTTTTGTATTCTTCCTCTAAACCATGATGTTTGATCAGTCTTTGTTTTCAGGTCATATGAGAGTTGTGTTTGCTTCAGAGAAAATGCAAAGAGGAGAAAAACTTGCACTTGGCCACCTTAACCCTTTCTTATAATTGGATTTACCTGTGTATCTAGGTCAAGGGTGAATGAGCTTACCAAACAAATGTTATTTTCTAATAATTAGTGCTAAAATGTTTCAAATCAACAAAACGACAAGGGCGTCCAAATTTATGCACCTGCCTAATTTTGATTAAAGACTACAGATTTTCATTTTTGATTACAGACTTTCTGTACATCCTATAAACTTCATTTCAGTTCTCAAATATCACTGTGTTCTTTATCAGGGGTACCCACATTTTTATACCACTAAGTATGACTTTTCATTTATGCATATATTTTAAAGTTGTGGATAAGTAAAACATCACTGTGAATGGGTCTCTCTGACCACAGATCCTGTTATGCATAAACTACTTTGCAGTAATCTAATGTGAAGTTGTGTACTGAGCTCACCCTCCAGGATGCCGGGCTTCTCAGTGATGCGGATCTGCCTCTCGGGTACCACCGGCTCACCCTCTGCGTTCCCGATGTCTGCAGGGAGAAGCGGCAGGCTGGCTCCTTCCTCCTCCCTTGAGCGTGGGAAATATAGCGGCAGCAACTTTCTGTACACTGCCTGGGTAACACATGGCATTCAGAAACACAAACAATCACAATCAGCAGAGCCCAGCGTCTATCGCTTCATCATCAATCACACAAACACACATCTAAAGTCTAAAACATTCACTGCAGTAAAAAAAAAAAAAAAAAAAAAAAAAAAATCAGAATGCAAAATGACTTGCTTTCATGTTTGATCAAAACTTCACCTTCAGCTGGAATATATCAATTCTAATCTTGAGTGTGCTCAGACTCAATCGACTCAAACGACTCAATCAGCAATCAGCGCAGGCCCTTAAGCAATATCTCAAATGTAGAAAATGTCTAAAATCAGCTCTGTAAATGGCTCTCAGTGCAAACAAACCCATTCTGTTCTGTTTCACACAAACACAAAAAGAACAAGCTTGAAATAAAATCAGAAAAAATCTGAGAGTTAGCACAAAATGAAGACACATGGAACGAGCTAGAGGACTGCCCATACGCAACAGCTGATTTACAAAAAAAAACAAACAAAAAACTAAACAAACCTCCTCAGTGTCCGACACTGCAAACACCACAGATTCTATGCTTTCTCCATGGTTCTCCAGAAACCTGCGAACAGTCCCTGTCAAAAGCAAGAACATAATGAGCTACGACTTAATTTAGGATGTTAAATCTAGAACTTAATTAGATAACAGTACAGATTAGGGGTGCAACGGTACAGAAAATTCACGGTTCGGTTCACACCTCAGTATAAACCCCACGGTTCAGTACGTTTTTCGATAGGGTTGGTGGAAAAAGAGGCTGGGCATTCTCCTTTATTAACTTCATAACAATGGAGCTTCATTACTTTATAATACTGGATGCAATACTGTGTTTGCGTTCTTTTTAAGAAATATCAGCATTAGACTATTAAAAATAAATTATATTAGTGGGGTCAATGACTTAAATCTTAAAGAGAGAGAGAAAGAAAGAGAGAGAGTAAAAGAGAGAGAGAGAGAGAGAGAGAGAGAGAGAGAGAGAGAGTGAGAGAGTGAGATGAAGACAGACAGAGAGAATGAGAGTCTGAGAGCGAGCACGAGTGCCGGACCCTTCCAGTCGCCCATGTGCTCAGAGCTAAACTTCATCGCAGGCTAAGTCAGTAGCAAGTGGCTAATAGCAACAGTACTACAGCTAAACTTTCCGGGTTACGTTCATCATACATTCAACAATCTCCTACAGACTGCCTGCACCATGTATTCTCTGTGCGTTTGCGAGTACCGAAGCGTGACCCCCGTAACATGACTGTTTACAAAAAATACATGTACCGTTACATCCCTAGTAGAGATGCACTAAAATGAATGATTTGGCTGAAACTGGAACCACACAAAATTAAAACATTTGTCTGAAGGCTCAATACCCAACAAGATTTTTCAGTTCAGGTTTTTAACCATGGAATACATGAAATAATCTATGTGTATTTTTGTCTTGTATTCAAAAGAATAGACATTTAGTCATGACAGCAGTGCAATGTTCATCATACATTTACCTCAGCAGTGCTACTTTTTTTTGCTTTTTTGGTAAACAAATGCTAATGCCAAGGCTAAGTTAGCTACCTTTATGAGTTAGCTACCCAACATTACAGCAGCCCTGTGACTACAGCTTATATAAATACTTTCAGCTAGAAAACAGCCAGTAAACATACACCTTAGTGTAATGAGAGACTGAACGCTAGCCCTGGTCCAATAATTACACTATTGACTTGTTGAACAATAAATGGTCATGGTTTTTTAGCAAGGAGAGCAGGCTAATATAAAGGAGTCAGTATTTTTTTTAAGTGGGTTTTATTTATTTAGGGTTAGGGTCATTTATATTCCAAAATTGTATTGCTCCTAAAAGGGTGTAAATGTATAATATAATATAATATAATATAATATAATATAATATAATATAATATAATATAATATAATATAATATAATTTAATAAAATGTAATAATATATTGCATTATATGACATAATGACAAATATTGTTTATCACAATCATTTTTGGTACAATACAGCTCTGGAAAAAACACCACTTTCTGAATTTCTGAAATCAGTTTCTCTGATTTTGCTTTTTATAGGTATATGTTTGAGTAAAATGAACATTGTTGTTGTATTATAAAAAAAACTACGGACAACATTTCTCCAAAATTTCAAATTATAATATTGTCATTTAGAGCATTTATTTGCAGAAAATGAGAAATTACTGAAATAACAAAAAAAAAATCCAGAGCTTTCAGACCTTACACACTGCTTTAACTTTGCGATAACTTTATGCAACTCCTGGTGCAAAAATTAAAGCAGTTCAGCTTGGTTTGATGGCTTGTGATCATCCATCTTCCTCTTGATTATATTCCAGAGGTTTCAATGTGAAACAAAACTCTAAAAAACAGTTATTATGACAGGCCTACTGAATTGATTGATTATGCATGATTACGATTTTGGTTGTAATTTCAAGACATAATTTCTTCTGCCAAATATTTAGTGCATCCCTAGTTAACACATCACTAATCTCTATGCTGTAATACAGTGTATAGATATTGTAAAAGAGATTTACTGAAGGCTATGTGAGTAGCGTCTTCCAGTGGATATCCTCTCTTTGTGGTGCTGATCACACAGAAACCCACAGAGACCATGGCATGCTCCCTGGAAAGACACACGTGAACACAGGAAGCATCAGACTCCAATTCGCAGATGTTCTATCTCTCATAAGAGGAGTGAGTGAATTACCCTGGAGGAATGACTCTGATCAGCTGAAACAGTTCTCTATAGAGCAGCAGAACTTGCAGACATGAGTGTCTTTGATGAAGACACACTTTGTGTGAACTAGGCTTAATGTAATTAACAGCTCCCGAAGTCACACCCAAATTGCTTATTAAAAAGTTACATAAAGCTCTGGCCTCAGGGGATTAATGGACAAGCACTGGAATCCTGACTGTAGTCTAAAGCTAAAAATCAGGCACATTCTCCAATTCTCAAATACTGCAAACCAATTTTAACACTTGATATCAGCGCAGGGTGCTGGTTTCTGACATGCAAAGAGGTGATAAGGGAACAGGCTGTGTTTTCTTATTGGAAAGTTTATCAAGTTTATCCTAATGTTCCCATGGAGACTGCAGTATTCGCAATAACAGTGAGTAAAAGAAGTCTGTTCTGAGCTAATCTCCCATTAGGTGATGTAATCGGACGTGCTTACATGGCGAGCTGCATGACTTTTCTATAGCAGCTGTATAAGGAGCTCTCGGCAGCTGTGCGATACTTGGCTTTGTACTTGGGGCCGACTGTATGAATGATGAAGCGCGCAGCCAGATTGAAACCTTCCGTTATTTTCGCTTCCCCCGTCCTGCAGCCTGTAACAACACAAACGCGATCCTATGAAACCAGGACATGTTACACTTTTCACACATACCACACTGAAAACAAGTGAACAAACAACCAGACGAGGCATGGCAGTTTTTCTGTGTCTTGCTGCACCAGTCTCCTGTATCAGTGGCGCCCCCTACCTTTCAGTTTGAGTAGCTCATCCTTGAGCTCAGGGCCAGCATTTCTGTGAATGCTGTCCGAGATGGGGTTCTTGTCCGTTAGTGTTTCGTTGCTTGTGTTCACAATAGCAGTGCAGTTCAATAGAGCCACGTCCCCATTGCTGGAATGATAAGCATATATAGTAGCATATCAGAGAAAGCCAAAGGTAATCATGCTTTAATTTGACAGAACAAAATACCACAACAAAAATTCTAAAATCAGGGGAACCCAAGGAATTGAGTCAAGCAAGTGCAAAAAAATTTAAAACAGCACAATAAAATATTTTAATCTCTACTTAAAGGAGAACTCTGGTGTAAATTTGACTTTTGGTGTAGTAAAACATGATAGAGTACCATCCTTTGTTGAATAGCCCACCTCCGTTCTCCCACAGCTTTCCAAGATCCAGCAATTTTGTGCCTTTTGCCCAGCGCTCTTTACAACGTGTGCTTTGGGGCATCCACTCCAATTGCCCCTACAGATAATTTGCTTTTTACACCGTTCTCCAGGCTCAAAGTAGCTCCACACCTCATTGGTGGAATCCAGAGAGCTCTGACATTTAAAATGAGGCATTTCTAACTTTAAAAGTGCACAAGAAGTATATTAAAAACCTCTGTTTACATCCCGTAGCCTAGCCTAATCGTTGGGCACCTTTATCTTAAAGTAAAGTAATGATCAGAACAGTGGAGATTGATAGCCTCAATGAGGTGTGGAGCTACTTTGAGCCTAAAAAACGCTATAAAAAGCGATTTATCTGCAGGGGCAAGTGGATGCCCTAAAGCACACATTGTAAAGAGCGCTGGGCAAAAAAGCATAAAATGACTGGATCTTGGAAAGCTGATGGAGAGTGGAACAGGGCTATTCAGAAATGGATAGTACTCTAGCATGTTTTACTTCACCAAAAGTCTATTTTACACCAGAGTTCTCCTTTAAGCTTTACTTTAAACGCTCATGTTACTGGAACAAGAACCCAAATATCATCAAATCAGGGCAAACCAAGGAATTTAGGAGCGTTTTCACACCAGCATTATTTGCTCGGGTTAAAATGAACTCTGGTACATTTGTTACTTTAGTGCGATTCGATTAAGAAGGTGTGAAAACTGTAATCGCACTCGCGGTTTGGATCAAAAGAACCGGACTGAGACCACTTAGAGTAGGTGGTCTCAGTCTGGTCTCAAACGAACTCTGGAGCGGTACTTATGGTGAGAACATTATCCGGTCTCGATCCGACCCATCTATTAAATATAGTCTATTTATTTGTGCTAAACTGCTGATAAGGCACAGTTTAAACTGATATATTAGCCAGATAATGCTAATTACCACAGCTATGAACAAACGCTGTGTCTATGCACGCGCCGTCTGTCACTTCTCACAACCGTGTGACGCAGTTTACTATGTTTACATCTGTGCTGCATGTCCAAACACTGTGTTTGACGTATATTTGTGTTACAGCACAAATATACGTATTGGAACATAAAATCTTCTATAATTACTTTTTTCCTATATCTATATTTACTCCCACACCAGACAGCTCTGACTAATCAGAGGACACAGCCTGCTCGCGTGGTTTATTGGTGAGCATTTCGGTATGTTAAGGTTTATGCCTGTGTGAAACCAAACCAAACAGAGGGAGAAAACGCTCCAAATAAACAAACTCATCAACTGATTCGGACCATAGAAATGAACTACAGGTGTGAAAACACCCTAGATATTAACAATGATATTAAATAAACAATAAAGCAAGTGCAAAAGAAAGAAAGAGAACAAAACAAAAGGATTTCTTAACTTCAGCTTCACATTGACAGATCAAATTATCAGAAACAGAATAAATCCGGTTCAGATAAAGAATTAATCTAGTTCATCCGGTTTGTTTAGCCGTGTGTGCCTTCAGTAGTTAAAGAGGAACTCAATCATATGACATGAAAGGATTGTCTGTCATCATTCTAAAGACTACACATCTGGACTTCTGCTTGATGCACGAAATGATACAGCAGCTCACGGGAGGTGTCGTATCACTTCCTAAACTGAAAAACGAATCATGTAATTACAAGCAATGATGGGTAATATCACAGTACTTGATCATATTGTATTAAATGTGCTTATTGTGATGCACAATACACATCTGGTAGCACATCATTAATTTAATTAGTGCTTGTAGAACACTGAGCAAACTTTCATTACAAAAAAATCTCATTGATGCTGTTTAACTGGATATAATGCTGCAATTTTTGAGTGAAAAAAAGTCGTTATAATAAGTAAAAGATAATATGTCAATATAATTTCTTAAGAATCTGCGAGTGACTAATTTTGTCTGTGAAACGATTGGGCTAAATATTAAGGATGGACCCCATATCATATTTGGCCCCCAAAAATATAGAAATAAAAAAAATTAAATAAATGCATGACTTAAATTGTACAGCTGAGGTAAATGTATGATTAAAATGGCACTGCTGATGTAAATGTATCATGCTTTGTTGGTAAATGTGCTAGGATATTGAAGTTAAGCATTGCCAAACTTCATTTTAGACTTTAGATGTTATTTATTTATTCCCTCACTATCTTTAAGAAACTCCTGAAGACAGAGCTCTTTAAAGATCACTTACTATCCTAACAAAACTGACAACTTCTAACCTCATTTCCTTCTTCCCCTTGTTTCCTCCTCTATCCCATTAGTTTCCTTTGGCCTCCTTTAGGCCCTGTCGAAAATGTGTTGTTTTTTTGTTGTTTTTTTTAACCTTAAACTTCTATGTCTTATATTACTAAATCATTACCTTGGACAAAAAAGGCTGCCAAATTTAATTATTAAAAAAAGGTTTTAATACAGATTTAAACCTGTGAAAAATGGCTGTTTTTTATTTGTTTGGTTATGGACAAAAGTTATTTTTGATTTATTTTGGGCCTAATAAATATTGTATATTGTAATGGTGTCTTGGACTAGGAAATTTTGTTAACAATATTGTATTAAAATATTCATAATTACAAGTCTACTTTGTTAAAATACTAAGATTGGACAATGCCATAAAATACCCATTTTCTTCTACCTGTAATTTTCTTTATGGAACCAGAATGTAAATCATTAATTATGAAACCAATCATAAATCTTCGATGGAATCACACAATAAACCCTGCATAGAAACAATAGCTAAAAGAAAGATCTAGTTTTTTTTAAGTGATGAAATGCAGCAGAGTAATGTCATAACAGCAGCTTATAACTTCCCTTTTCCCGTTTTTTTGTCTGTTTAAAACCAGAAGCTATGCAATAAGTTGCACAAAACATAGCCGTCCATAAACAGTCATCTCACTCAAAGAGCAGCCAGAGGGACCTCATGCTATCATGTGGCTGTGCAACAAAGAGGATTTATGTTCACATGGTACGAGGCAGCGAGGGGAGGGGTGGAAGTGTAAAGTGTACGAAGCTGGCATAGAAATTCCACAACTCTACAAACTGCAGGAACCATAGGCAATAAAGTTTAGAGCTAAAGGTAAATAAAACATTAAAAGAGCTGGTGAGAGGTGAAGGTTTCTGTTTACAGCTCACTGTATCTTATATCTTATCTTATATAATTTACTCAACATTGAATAAACCTAGTCTTTGACTACATTGTCCTTTTCTTATTTTCTCACCAAATTAACTGAACCAATGAACCCACCCATTCCTTCATTACTTGCACTGCTCCAAACACTACGAGGTTTTATTTTTTTATATTTTTTTATTAACATCCCTTGACCAGGCTACAGGCTAGGTGATACAAAACCCACTTTTTCTGCAGTAAAATAAGTTATTTACACTCTTTAAAATCTACTACAGGACACTTGGAGAAGCTGCCCGTTTTCTCTCTACTTCACTTAATAAATCCAGATCAGTAACAGGAACCAGCCTAAATTCTGCAGGACAAACATAATTAAATTAAAGGTTTGGACACGATGATTTATACTGATTTTAAAATTAAGTTCAAGAAAGAGCTATTTTATGGTTTTATTCATTATATTTTGACAGTTGCAGATTTACTTGACTATTTTTCAATACTTTCTATTAGAACTACAATGACGATTTTCAGTAATGTTCCTAATCAAACATTAAAGCTTTTCATGTAATGCTTGAATAGAAATCCTCAAGATTTAGAGGTGTAATGTCAGGCAGACAATTGACTGGCCTGTAATGGGGTTAATAAACTGACAACACATTTGGATAAAAGCGCCAGATTCCCAGCTCTGATTAATCAGTCAACAGACTCCTGTACTCACGAGCATCAAACTAGGAGCGATGAGGGGAGAGCACACCATCTACCCATCGAGAGTGAGCATGGCCATACGTAAAAATGTAGTCCTTGAATAGGTTTAATACTCCATTCAATGTTATATAAAATATATATGTAAACGTATAAAAAAGGCATGAAATAACAAAATAAAGATTACATTCAGGGCAGTAGGTATTTTTTCCATGTGTGTATACAGTGTTTGGGCTGGATAGAACTTTGAATTTGTGATGTCAAACAATCAGTAAAAAGTACAGTAAAAAAAAAAGGACATACATTTGTATTTTACTGTTTGAAATGACATAAGGTCACATTTTAAGAAAGTTAAATCGATTGATTCATTACTTGTTTTGTCTGGTTTTTCTCCAGCAGCTGTTTCGCCTGATACAGTCTCTGTAGTGCAAAAACAATATATATGTGCTATAGGCTTAGAGTGAACAGACAAACTCAACAGAATTCACCTGGGGTTACTTTACTGTCTATTATGGCTGGCTGTTTTTAGTTCTCAAATAAAGACAGATTAAGGGTTAAGGTTGATGTATAACCTATTTTGAACATGAAAATGCAGACAAGCTGATAAATGTACGTTTAGATAAATGGTGACGAAGAGTGAAATTTTGAACCTCTCAACAGAAATCATGAAACTAACCTCCCCTCAGTCCTGCACTGGTAGGTTAGACACATGTAGGCGCCCCGTGTGTCATTACTATAACCATTGGCACAATGGTTATGCGGAGGATTGAGAACTACGTTTGCTTTAAATAATTGTAGTTTTAATCATCATTCTAGTGTTAAATAACCTTGGGGCAATGGTTTTAGTTAAACTGTGCTTTAGAAACCAAGGTCAATGGTGAACTGCTAATTGCATTTCTTAAATTCAAATAAAACCTACAATTCATGAAATTTGTTTTATTGGTTTCTAACAATTCACTTATGTTACACTCAAGCTAAAGGTTTTGTGCAAATCCATTGTATAGATCTAACCACAGTGTGATATTCAGGCAATATTACTTTGATACATCCTTGAACCATAAATTCCAAAAACGGAACAGTTTCATACAATATAATGTCTTCACTGTCCGGTTAAACTACTAGTATCTCTAAAATGGCAACTTAACAGGAAAACAAATTGTAACTTTTAATAGATCCTAACATTAAAGGTTAATCTGGCACTATTTTTCTATTGGTTTGTTCATAATGAAAACAAGGCCAACCGCAAGATTAACATTACATCAAAAAGTGGAAGTAAAAAAAATAAAACAGGAACTCACAACAGAATAATTTTCTTGTTGATATCTTCTCTGAATGGGAAAGGGGAGAGAAGAGAGTTGATCTGGTCAGTCAGGTGGTCCACCTCATCTCTCTCAATAACTTTTCCTTTGTCCTCTCCGTCCTCCTGTCCTTCATGCTGATCCCAGGTGGTCAGATTGAGGACTTCTACAAACTGAGATCGAGCTCCCAAAGGATCCATGCTGCTGATCGGCAGTACAGCAGTGAACTAAGCAGAAAATATGCAAAGACAAAGACAGTCAGTATTTATTCTATATTAGGAGAAAATTAAAACATGTACATGAATTGCTATTTAGAAAAAAATTGAAATAAATTGTGTTACACTGACTTGTGTTAGTAATAATACTGATTAGAATCGATTTGCCATTTTACCCAAATGTTTACATTTCGATGGCATTTTATTACAGTAATGAGTCTTCCATGACATTTAAAGAGTGACAAATGGTAAAATGGCAAACATTTATCAACAGAAACAAAACGCTAGCATCTTGTTTCCCAACGAACACAATTTAGATGTCTTTTCCTGCAGACACACTCTCATTATTCTCATGCTTGCATGCCTCACTGATAAGCCACAATGTCAGTCTTGTTGAGAAAAGGGTCCTGCATTTCTGAGCATTAACACAAGGTAAGAGAGAGATGAAGAGAGGTATTATATACAGGGCGACCTCTTCAACACTGAGTGGCTACATTGACCAAAACAGAGAGCATCTATTTGCCCAGGCAAGATTCAATCAACTGATGAAGAAGTGCGTGCAAATGTCCATGTCTTTCAACTACACTTTGGAAAGAAATGTACCAATAAGTGTTACTTATAGAAAGTACACTCTAAAAAAGAATTCTGATAGCTTTTAGTCGATAATTAAATAAATACCCTGTTTTAGGGGTGGGCAATATTATATCGTATACAATATATCGTGACACAGAAATATCGTGATATTAAAAATCCATATTGTGATAGAGATGTTCTGTCTTAAAAGTAGTCTATTATTTACTGTGAAGCTTTAAGTGTATTTATTGTATAATTGTTTTAGTTAGCAGTTTATATGCATGCACTAAATATTTTGCAATATTTTTGCTGCATTATATTATTTTATGCTATATTATTTAATTTGCCACATTATGATTATGCTGTTATACTCTTATAGTATATTCCTGAAATTAATTAATTATTTTTATTTTTATTAATTATTTTTTTAATTAGTTTTCCTATATCGCCAAGTATATCGTTATCGCAGAAATACCATGAAATATCGTGATATTAATTTAGAGCCATAACGCCCACCCCTACCCTGTTTTAAGATTAGGTATATGCATTTGGCAGAATTTTTATTTTATAATTATTGTTTTATTGAGTTGTGGTGACATAAAAAATGGAAGTGTTGTTTTAACAAACTTTCCTAACTAACCCAGACTAAATATTTTCCATTAAACACAAAAAAGAAAAGTTTATTTTCTGGTAACTTAATTATCTGCATTGGACAACTTAATTTTTCCATTCATCTGAATTCACTCACCCACTTGGTTGGATATCACTCTGGAGAAGTAGAGAGGCTCCACCAGTTTACAATACAATTAAATATAATAATTATTATAACATATCATACTTAATCATATAAATTAAGGCAACTTTTTGTGTAGTTTACCTGAACATATCTGTTGATGGTCACAATTGTTAAGTTCATGCTATTTAAAAATGCTTTTTACTATAACTGAAGAACTAATTAACCATACTTGGGTCAATGTAATCCTACAAGAAGTTGACACAACTCAAAGTTTATTGCAAACCTCTGCATTGATTTTTTTTTGACCCAAGGCTTTATTTTGTAGTGTACTAGCAAAACAGTATACACAAAAAAATGTTAATTGTCTAATGGTTAAAAAAAATACTTTTCAAATGACAAAAATGTTACAAAATCCATGGCTAAAGAGAAGACCTGGCAGATGTGAAATCATAACATATCATTATGCTGTAACAGAAAGAATTCTAGGTCAAAATTTCTGATACAGTGAATAGCTCAGCAAACTACTTTTAGCTAAGCTATTAGTCAAGTAAAAAAAACAAAACTTTTTTAAACGTCATGAAGTTGAAGAAGACATGTCTTCAGTTTGTTAATCATGCTTACTCAGGAACACCTCTTGTCGCAAGAATCAAAGCTTGCAAAATGTGTCAATAGCCAGATAAGGGACTTTTAAATCAATAGCGCCATTATTTATTATTTATTTACTATTTAATTGCTGTCAGCTTATGTGCAACAGAACCATGTTTCCTCTAATTTTAGTTTTCATAGATCAACATTTTCAGTATTGTTTTCTTGCATTTATTGTATATATAGATTTTATTTGATATTGTTGCATATTTCCTGACAGTTCTGCTTTCTGCACTGCTGTAACACAAATGTCCCCTCTGTAGGATTAATAAAGGAGTATCTTATCTTATTTTAACTCAAAAGCCCATACCCATTTCTGAATATTGATTGATACAAAGTTCATATCGTAAACAATATTATACCCTGAAATATTGTGCTATATCACCCACCCCTAATTTTCAGGATACTACTTTTTTTTTTACTGTTTTTAGCGAAAGAAAAAAAATAATTCACACTGTTCTCATTTCCCATTATACAGCTCTGGAAAAAATAAGAGATCACTTCAGATTCTGAACCAGTTTCTCTGAATTTTGCTAGTTACAGGTATATATTTGAGTAAAATTAACATTGTTGTTTTATCCTATAAACTACGAACAACTTTTCTCCCCAATCCCAAAATATTGTCATTTAGAGCATTTATTCGCAGAAAATGAGAAATGGCTGAAATAAAAAAGATGCAGAGCTTTCAGGCCTCAAATGATACAAAGAAAACAAGTTCATATTCATAAAGTTTTAAGAGTCCAGAAATCAATATTTGGTGGAACAACATCCCTGGTTTTTAATTACAGTTTTCGTGAATCTTGGCATGTTCTCCTTAAAGAGTTGTTTATTTTAGCTTGCAGGGGAGTTGTACCCCGGAAGAGAGGTGGGGGTAGCCCACCTTTCATTTTCTTTTCTACAACATCCTCCATCAGTCTTACACACTGATTTTGGATTACTTTATGCCACTCCTGGTGCAAATGTTCAAGCAGTTCAGCTTAGTTAGATGGCTTGTGATCATCCATCTTTCTCATGATTATATTCCAGAGGTTTTCAATTTGGTGAAATCAAAGAAACTCATCATTTTCAAGTGGTCTCTTATTTTTTTCCAGAAATGTATATCTACTAGAGACAGATTATATCTGTCCAGTTTCATTTACTTTACTTTAATCCTGGATATATGGAAAGATTTGGAGTGCATTATTAGTATCATGACATTCTGCATCATTTACTTCTGATACAAATCTGATAAAATTCTTGTATTTTTTTAATATCTCAGTTAGAGGTGTGCCATATCACATCATACTCAATAAAAAAAAAAATCATAATTCATTTGTTGTAGTAGTATATATAATATAAAATATATATATATATATATATATTTTTTTTAGGGCCTTATCTTCCACCCCACAGTAAATATATTATGATTACAATCATGATGGAACATAAACAACAACAACAACAACAATTTCTAAACTTATATTTTAACATTTTGTTTAAAAAATCAGGTCATAATTAGTTATATGGAACATAAAAAATTTTATTAAAGTGTTAAATGGTTAAATAGTTGAAACAGAGCTGTAGAAGTGGAAAATACACTTTTAAAAGGAGCTAGTTTAATCTTTGGCACTAACTCAGCACACCTACATTCTGTAAATAAAGATCAGGTGAACAAACCCAGATTCACACTGTCCTGTAGTGATGTTCACAGGATGTTCAGTATGTGTCACTTAGGGACTTTGTGAGTTAAAATGACTGAAAAAGTGCTGTAAGCAACCATGGGTTCATTAGGGTTAAAACTGTCATGTTCTGAAGCTTACAGAGAGAAAGAGAGACAGGCACCTTGCTGAGACATAAACTCACAGCTGTAGAGGAGCGGTAAAAATCATATTAATGAACAAATAAAGAAGACCAGAGAACAGTTTCCTCACTCGAATAAATAACCAAACACTAAATACTAAATAACTGTGAGTAAAAGAGAGATGTAGTGAGACTCACCCCGAGCCCTCCTGCAGCTGCTGCAGCTCACTGAGAGCTGCTGTTAGCACAGCTAGCCCGAACACAGCGGAACACAGCAGAACACAGCGGCTCCCACAGCTACAGAGACCCGCTCAGACTCACCCTCCCCTCACTGTACCATTACAGAGCGCGAGACCCAGCGCGAATCTGATCAATAACACAGCGCGCGGGCTAGTTAACAACTATATTCACACACCAAAATCTTTCACTACGAGCTTAATTTAGCGTGTGTGATCAGCTGATTCACGAGTGAACACGATCACTTCCGGGAGGACACACGTACCTTAGATAAATTAGGGACTGTCGAAAAATTATGATCTCTGGACAAAAACGCAGAATCTGTTTTGATTGTATAAGAAGTTTAAAGACTGTTACTCTCCTGTCATCATTTAAATGAGAGGGTAAAGGAAATAAAAATGTGTCTTTTAATATAAATCGACATTTAATCAATTAATTTTAGTGATTTAGAGACTCTAGAAAGGAATGGATGGGGCTCACGCTGAGATGACCAGCCGAAGTAATGCTAGCTATACGGCAAGACCAAAGCAATAGAACCTGCCTTTTAGTAAGTTTTAGTGATAGATAATAATCCAGTATAATTGATAACACATATGAATCAAAACCTGCATAAACATTATTATAAATAAATTGGGACAAATATATCTATGTACGGCAACTCCTAAATTTCTAAACTCCTCACAAACATCCAAATCGAGCTGGGTACTCGATTACTCTAGCCTTTAGTGAACCCTAGCACGTGTGCTCTCAGTCCGCATGATGGAAGTAGTTGGCAGTGTGGATCTGAATTAAGAGTGTTTTACTAGTTATATAAAAGGTATGTAGACGGGTATGTTTTACACCAGGCTGTTTAAACTGCTTACTTCATTATTTGTTGGCTGATTAACTAATTTAATTAGCTTTTTCTTTACCACACGTGGTTCCCTCTGAGAGCTGCAAGTTTAGCTAAGCTAGCGAAGACCAGCATCACAACAGTGTAACGTTAACCCAGTGCTGTGTAAACTAATTTTTCCAGTTTAATACATAATCTAACATATTATTTTTATGTTATTTGGTCAGTGTGATAAAACCAGCTAACTATGGCCACAGTTAGTAGCTGTTTTGCTTAGTTTTAACTGTGTAGTTCATGCTACAGAGAGTTTTATTAGTGATGTTTACTACCCTGCTAAAAATCCAGCTAGTTATCCAAAAAAAGAACAGACCTTGTGCTGGTAGGTTAGCTCATTAACTAGCTCCTGACCAGCCTAGAGTATGTTTTAGCTTGAATTTTTTATTCTATTATAGTAGTTAAACTACCTAAACCTCCCTGTATCTAATGCGTTTTGTATTAGTAACAACTCTCCTTTCAGATACCAATTACGACACCTTTACTAGAAGTGAGGTTAGACTTATAGATCTATACAGATATTCTGACTAGCCATGCAGCTCTGGAAAAAAATAAAAGACCACTTAAACATTGAGTTTTTATTTTATTTTACCAAATAAAAAAAAAACTCTGGAATATAATTTAAGAGAAAGAGAAAGATGAATGGTCTCAAGCCATCAAACCAAGCTAAATTGCTTGTATTTTTGCACCAGGAGTGGCATAAAGTTATCCAAAAGCAGTGTGTAAGACTGGTGGAGGAGAACATGCCAAGATGCAGGAAAACTCTTAAAATCTTGCATCTTTTCTTGTTATTTCAGCCATTTCTAGTCTCATATGTTTTTTTCCATGGCTGTATTGCCAGCACAGTATATTCTCAATGCAGTTTTGACTACTCATTTGATATCTTACCATATCTGTGTACTTTTGGATTTTCAGTGATAACCTAAACAGTGTTCAGAGATTGCATCAGATTTTAAAATGTAAAGCTCAGATTCAAGATCTTTGCATCTAATACATTTTTACTAATAAAGAGCCTCCTTTCTAATATCGCCTATGACATTTTTATTAGTAATAATTAATCAGATCTACAGATCTATAAAGACTTTCTTTATATTAGCAAAAAAAATATTTCTGCTTATAAAGAAACTACTTAATATTAGCATACCAGTATATCCTGTAATATGTAATTTTACCAGTCATTTGTTAGCTTACCTTATCTGTATACTTTTGGATCTTCAGCAAAAAGAGATTGCAAACAGATTTTTCAATTTAAAGTAAATTTCTTATTTTATAATCCAACAGACTGTTTTTCTAGAGTAAAAACTATTTTTTATTTAGTTCTTATTTATTTTTTATCATTTAGTATAATGATACCAGCAAATTATGGCCAATTATAATTACTTTGCTAAGCTCTAGCATTAACTACACAGTTTTTTTCTGCTAGTAGTGTTTACTAGTAAAAGCTTAGATTCAAGATCTCTGTATCTAATTCAGTTTTACTAGTAAAAACTCATTTTAGGTCATCTGACTATATGGCATCTTTACTAGTATTAAAGCAGATCTATAAAAATATTCTGACTAGTTGTATTACCAGGATAGTATATGCCTAATTTAATTTTACTGGCCATTTGTTAGCTTACCTTATCTGTATATTTGGATTTTCAGTGAAAACTATAAACAATGTTCATAGATTTCAAACAGATTTTCCAATTTAAAGTAAATTTCTCATTTTATAATCCAACAGACTGTTTTTCTAGAGGCAAAACAATTTTTTATTTAGTTAGTGTAATTATACCAGCTAATTATGGCCACAATAGTTACTTTGCGTAGTTCTAACTGTGTAGTTAATGCTACAGTGAGTTTTAATAGTAACACAATGACTTAAGATCTCTGTATCTAATGCATTTTTACTAGTTTACTTACTTAGGTATTATAACTGACCTCTTTACTATTAATAAATCAGATCTATAGATGTATGAAGATAATCTAACTAGTCACATTACCAGAACAGTATATCCCTAATGTAATTTTACCAGTAATTTGCTAGCTCCCCATATCTGTATACTTTTTGAGTTTCAGTGAAAACCATAAGCAATGTTCAGTGATTGCAAAAGATTTTCCTATTTAAAGTGAATTTCTCATTTTATGTCCACAGGCTGGGAAAGTCTTCCTGCAGCTCGCCATGGGCTTGACTAAGCAGTACCTGCGCTACAACGCCTCTGCGGTTTTTGGAGTGATTGGCAGTCAGAAGGCCAACATTGCGTATGTGACCCTGAGAGGTGGAGAGAAGGGTCGATATGTGGCAGTGGGAGCCTGTGAGCATGTGTTCATATGGGATGTGCGCAAAGCTGAGAAGGTGACTTTTCAATTCACTGATATCTTTTCCCCTTAAACTCCACCTCTGTATCAGGTGGTCCAAAAATATGGACGCCACATCCACTGTACTATTAATGATCTGCATGTTTATAGTACCAGTGGTATTTATATGTTACATAATTACAATGATATATTATTGTTAGAGCCCCTAAACTAATCTTCTTATGTCTCCAGGTGCAGATAGTGTACCCTGTTGTTGAGTTCAGTCTTCAGCTGGTTCAGTCACTTACGTTTTTAACTTGTTGTTTTTCTAGGTTCTAATCCTTCAGGGTAGTAAACACGACGCAACTTATCTCTGCCCCTCCCCCGATGGTGTTCACATAGCTGTGGGTTATGAAGATGGTTGTGTGCGCATATTCAGTCTGTTAAATGGGGAAAACAATGTCTCCTTCAATGGACACAAATCTGCTGTTACGAGCATCCAGTATGATGCACTGGGGGCACGACTGGTCACTGGCTCCAGGGTAAGACTTAAGAATGTGTATGAATTTTCTCTATATAATAATGGGTTCCAAAGTGGGGAACACACATGACTCAACATTAAATAATGTTGAAATCTGTCTATAATAGCAATACAGAACACAAACATAACACTGGTTTGTAGTATATAGTGACAACTAGTCTTTTCTTTCTTTCTGTAGGACACAGATGTAATTGTGTGGGATGTGATAAACGAGTGTGGATTGTACAGACTGAAAGGACACAAAGATGCCATCACACAAGCTCTGTTCCTAAAGGACAGAAATCTGCTGGTCACAAGGTCAGTCAAAGTCTATGTGTAGGTTGTAAAAAACTAAAAACAAAAATGATTTTGTACTCTGATAAATTAAGTCAACGTTCTGAAATTTGATTCACTTGTGTTGCCCTCTTTTCTTCAGCTCAAAAGACAGTTTTGTAAAATGGTGGGACTTGGATACTCAGCACTGTTTTAAGACCATGGTGGGCCACCGCAGTGAGGTGAGCAGGATCACTATATTGTGTTTGTTATTGTACTAGGTGTGTGGCTGGTCTATTGTTCTTAGGCATTGTCATTGTATTGACTTAAACCTGGCAACATGCTATATATTACAAAACAAGGGTTATGATTTAACATATTACAATGCTGTACACACACATATGATGGAGTGCTACAGACTAGTAGCTCTCCAGCCCAGAAGGTTGTTGAACCCAATTGCAGAACAGTTGTTCTCAAAGCAGGTAAACCCAAAAAGAAAGGCGATGCCACAGCCAACTATAGCCAGGAGTTTCAGAGAGCAATGGCCCTTACTGTTATTGTTTGGCTAGAATGGCCCTTTTTTTTTGTTTTTTTGCGGTGCATATTGGGATCTTTTTAGGAAAAGATAAAATAGTAGTAGTAGTATAAAAATGTGCTTTTATATTCATACGTATTTTTTATTAGTAAAGTTTACTTTTTATCCAATCAGAACAGTGGGATCTGAAGTTGAGTCGGGTTGTTTAAACATGACAAACTAAGAGCCACTGTCTGGCACCAAACATTTTTTTTTTAAGTAAAAAATATATGTGTGAAATAGTTTCCCCAGATTCTGGTGCTTTTAACTTTTTGGGAATAAGTGCTCACATTTTACTAGCTTGTTCAACTGCAATTACGCAATAGCTAATTTAATGTTATCTCCCATGTAGTTTTGGTATAGTTTCGGTCCCTTAAGCAATCGAAAATCAATTGCAGTTTGGATGCAAGAGTTGTATCACTGAATAGAAGTGTGAAATATATATATATATATTTTTTTTTTTTTTTTTTACAGACGTCCCCCTGAGAAACTAATCCCATCCGGATAGGGCTAATTTTAACTTCTCCTCTTTGTCTTAAGAACACAAATGTCCGGTTAATTGAAGCTTAAACTTTCGTGGTTTGTTTCAGTGATTAATGTATGAGAGACACGTGCAAATGTCAAATCTTTTAAACACTTAATAATTTTATAGTGTTAGAAATGATGAATCATCCTGTTGCTAATCCTCCTTTGGTTCTTTAGGTTTGGGGAATGGTTCTGTTGAATCAGGAGAACAGGCTGCTGACCGGCTCTGCTGACAGTGAGCTCCGAGGCTGGGACATTGAATACCTGGAGGAGGTAAGGTTTCAATAAAGGACTAAATGTTACAATACCCGGTGTTTGAACCATTGGCAGTATGGCTTCTTGGATCCACAAATCGTTAGTTATATAAGGAAATAAGGAAATATTCTATAGGTCATATAATTGTATCAGATCTGATCTTTTAGGGCAGGGGTCGGCAATTAAGTTTGGCCGCGAGCCAGATATTTCCCAAGCCATTACGTGACGGGACACAAATAAAAAATTCTGTTTTGGAAAATGAAGTGTAATGGGATGGAGTGCTACAGACTAGTAGCTCTCCAGCCCAGAAGGTTGTTGAACCCAATTGCAGAACAGTTGATCTCAAAGCAGGTAAACCCAAGAAAATAGGAAAAAAAAGAAATAAACTTATCGCTCCTTACATGGAATCAAACACGTGTTGTCAGGGTCGCAGTCCAATACACTACAGCTGCCTCGGCTAGTGAATTGAGAGACGGCTGGGGAAAAAAAAATGCCGTAAATAAGGAGATAGGGATACCAAGAACGGGGGGAAAAACTAGAACAGGCAGAAACTAAAGTCACACCAAATGCAACAGAGAGAGAGACAGGGGAGGAATGTAAACAAAAGCTCGCCAGAGAAGCATTTTATTTATTTATTTTTTCATTATAGTTCAAGCATAGGCCAGATGTTTCATGCTTGCAGATTTTTGGGTGGCACAGCTGTCTAAGTGATGTACCTATTATTGGCCTATCCCTGGTGATGCCGCAGCCACCCATAGCCAGGAGTTTCAGAGAGCAATGGCCCTTACTGTCTCTGTTTGGCTAGAATGGCCCTTTCTTCCTGTTTTTTTTTTTTTTTTTTTCTCCATGCTTCTCATTATGTAAATCTAAAAATGTTAGCTAGCTATTGGCAGGTTTGTGTGACTGAGGAAGACCTTGGGACTTGATGGTAGGAACTGGAAATGAGTAAAACAGAGGAGAAAATTGTGAAAAAAATGTGATTTTGTATTGATCCTTGTTAATTAGTGTAATATCAGTGTTAACATTAATCTTTTTTAGGGTAAAGAAGTTGGAGAGCCGATGGAGAAAAAAGGGAAAAGTCTTCTTGATGATGATGAAGCTGACAGTGGAGATGAAGGTCCTAATGAAGATCCAGAAGAGGTGTTGTCACTCTCATTAATAATAATTCTGCTTCTCGACTAAATCAACCAAATACAAATGCCAGTTTTATCGTGTCTTGATATGTACCCGATACAGTGTCATGTTCGTGTGTAAAATGGGTTTGTGTTCAAATAATATTAAACAAATGATTTTTTATGTCCTCTTTCTCCAGAGAATCCTCAGCTGTAAGAAAGCTGGTTCTGTCATAAGAGAAGGCAGAGACAGGGTTGTGTCCTTGACTGCTGATCCCAAAGCTAAAGTTGTGGCATGCCATGTATGTATTTATTTAAAAAAATATATGTATTTTTTATATTGTTAATTATCTTCTGTATTGTTGTTTCAACAAGCAGTTTATCTTTGTAGGGAGTTGATGGCTATCTGGAGCTCTTCAGTGTTGTTCCGGAGGAGGATGTACAGAAGAAAATAGAGAAAAAGCTGAAAAAAGCAAGAAAGAAGGCAAAGTGTGTAACCAGTGTCTAGAATATAGAATAAAAAAACATAAAATCATCATCCTGTTCTTTCTAAATGTTTACTTTTTTAAATAAACTCATTGTTGTGGTGCTTTTGATCCAGGTCTCAGGAAGGGGGCGGTGAAGCAGCAGATCCAGTAGTGGAGAGGAAACTGACAGATGAGCTTGAAAAGCTGACCAATATAAAAGCCTCTTCCAAAATCAGGTTGGTGCAGTTAACTAAACAAAATATAACATTTGACTGAAGGAAGAATATGGGACATATATATATTTTTTATTTACCTCAGCATTTCATGACTTAAATTGCTAAAAGTGCTATTTAGGGGTGGGCGATATAGCCCTAAAACAATATCATGATATATTATGGAATTTTTGTGATAACGATATTCTTGGCGATATGACAAAAAAACTGAATATAAAATCTATATATTTCAAGAACACACTACTGCAACAAAATGAAAATTAAATGTTTTTATTGCATATGATATGATATGGCACACACTGCAAAAAAATAAATCTTAGCAAGTGAAATTTTCTAAATTTAAGGCAATAAATATTATTTTCGTCTCTGATGAGACTTTTTGTCTTACTAAGCATTGTAAGTATTAGATGATTTTGCTTATTTTAGGGATAAGTGTCTTAATCATTCTTACTTAGAATTTGTACCTTATTTTAAGTAATTTGAACTAAAAATAAGCACAATCAAGCAGCAATCAAGTTATTCTGATTCTTGTGTCCAAAAGCAGTGACTTTTTTGCTTGATTTAGGTGTTACTTCTCTCATTTTGAGACTTTGCCATTGCTTTTTGTAAGAAATCTTATTAAGAAAAAATTGCTTACCCCCATTGGCCATTTTTGCTTAATATACACCCTAACTGAGATATTAAAAAATACAAGAGTTTGTAACAGAATGATCCAGAATGTCATGATATTAATAATATACTCCAAATATCTCAGTATATTCAGGATTAAAGTAAAATAAATTATACTGGAGAGATATCATTTGTCTCTAGTAGATATATAATGGGAAATGAGAACAGTGTGAATTTTTCTTTTGCTAAAAACAGCAAAAAGTAGTACCCTGATGTAGGGCTGAACGATTTTGGAAAATAATCTAATTGCAATTTTTTATCTATAAATTGCGATTGCGATTTAAAATGTGATTTTTTTTTGTCTTCTCAAGTATTTTTCAACAACAGAAGCAATAAATCAATCTGTTTAATAATAAACAATGTCAGATTTATTTAAAGCACAGATAACAATAAAGCAAAAAAATCTATGCTTTTCCTTTTCATCATTTTTTTTTTAATTAGGAAAAACAATAGATATACAAAATTTAACTTACTGCTCTCCAGCTAGTAACATCATGAAAAATTAAAGTGCAAAAAACATAAAGAGAATCTGCTTTAACCAACTCGTTATTTTCTGTATTTGAAGATGCAGCACTGGTTGTTGGCATTTTAGCCTTGCAAATACCACACAAGGCTTTGTGGTGTTTTTTTAAATGCTGAAAAAGGTTTGTAGTGTTACCTCGCGTCGTAGCAACAGTAGCAAGGCACGTTTAGCACAGTACCTGACGTTGAGCAGCATCTTCTTTTTTAAAGCCAAAGTAATTCTACACAACTGATGTGTTCCTTCGAGCCTGAAGCCATTGTGCAACAAGGGCGTTTTCACACCTGTAGTTCGTTTCTAATGAGTTTGTTTACTTGGAGCGTTTTCTCGCTCTGTTCGGTCTGGTTTCCCACAGGCATAAATGTAAACGCACCAAAATGCGCATCAATAAACCACGCGAGCAGCCTGTGTCCTCTGATTGGTCAGAGCTGTCTGACACGGGAGTACGTTAAATATAAATATACAAAAAAAGTAAAAACAGCGAGAAGATGTTGTGTTCCAGCGCAAATATCTGTGCTTTAACACTGAACGCTGAAACACTGCACTTTCAAACACAGTGTTTCTGCGTGCAGCGCAGATTTATACATAATAAACAGAGTTACGCGGCTGTGAGCAGTGAATGCAGCGCAGATTTATACATAATAAACAGAGCAGTGAATGCAGCGCGTGCCTGGACACAGTGTTTGTTCACAGCTGTGGTAATTAGCGTTATCTGGCTAATATATTAGTTTAAACTATGCTTGCTTTATCAGCAGTTTAGCTCAAATAAATGGCTTATATTTAATAGCTGGATCCGATCGAGACCGGATCACGTTCTCACCACAAGCGAACCGCTCCAGAGTTCGTTTGGTACTGGACCGAGACCACCTCCTCTAGCTGGTCTCGGTCCGGTTCTTTTGATCCGCACCCCAGTGCGATTACTATTTTCACACCTGCTCAATCGAACCGCACAAGTTACAAACGGACCAGAGTTCATTTTAACCAGACCAAATAGTGCTGGTGTGAAAACGCCCTAAAGTGCGCCGTGTTGACTTCACTTCTCCACCTCCCTGCCTTCTGCTCGGGTATGCTCCGCTCGTCCTCGGCTTGGCTCGCTCCCAAGTCACGTGACCAGTCAAATCGCAGCCAGTGCGGTTAGAGAATCGAGTTTTAAAATATCGCGAGATTATCGCAAATGCAATTAATCGTTCAGCCCTACCCTGATGTGGCACGATATTTCAGGGTATAATATTCCGATATTCAAAAATGTTGGCGATATGATTGTGTAGGATACAATATGGCACGCCTCTCTAGTGCTATTCTAATCATTAATGTACTTTATCATTAATCTACTTAAGTTACATGTAACTTGAAAAATACACATATAATGGTAGCCAGTATTTTGGTATACCAGCAAATGCTGATGCTACCTTACCTCACCTATCATGACTGTATATCTTTCCAAATATTTGGTAGATCACAATAAATAATTCTAGACTGCTGTACATGTTTGATGGTATAATATTTGAATCTGTGTGTTTCTCAGATCCGTGGACTGCATTCTGTTCCCTAATGGCGAGCTGAAAGTTGCTCTGCTGCTGCAGAATAACACAATAGAGACCTACAACCTGAATACCACAGAGAAGAACGCGACTGGAACCAAAACCAGCCGCCTCACGCTTGCAGGCCACCGTACCGATGCTAGAACTCTGGCCTTCAGCTCAGATAACATTGCTGTGCTCTCTGCCTCTGGAGACACGGTCAAAGTGTGGAACAGGTGAGTGTAAAGCTGGCAGGAGACTTCAGATGAGGAAAGAACTAAACAAAATCGAACAGTGTATGCTGTGTCCTGTTTAAAAGTATAGTCAAAAGTATTGGGACTTGTTGATTTTGTCTTCAGCTAACACAGAGGTTGAACCTCCAACATTAAATGTGCCTTTGTTGCTGCAATACGTACAGACGTGCATGGTTTGGAATGCAGCATAATAAACAACAAGCACAGCGGAGTGGTGTGTGGCAAGGAAGAGGATATGAGAGTGCTTTAAAAAACGATTCTATTATTGTTTTTCTTTTTATGTTAAACATATTAAAAACAGTTTGGTGAAACAGGTTGCTGGGCAGAAAAAATGCATTTTATATCCATATTTATGTTTTATTTATTTTTCCTTCAAATAATAACCTTTTTCTGTAGTTTTCTTTAATTCCTAACATGAATTTTTTTTTTTCTTCAGAGCCACTCTGCAGGTGATTCGAACCATGGCCTGCGAGTATGCTCTCTGCTCACTGTTTGTGCCTGGAGACAGACAGATTATCTTAGGAACAAAGGTATTTCACAGTGTTTATTCATATGATAAATTAATTTCTTAGTTCCTGTTGTGCCATATTGGTGCTCAAGCTTGAATGGCAGACTTATGTGTTCAAATCCTACCTTAAATTGACATTTCGTATTATTTTGTTTCTAAACTGAAAGCAGAAGCATTTCTGAGTGGAGAAAGGACAATATATTGTGTTTAGTGGTACCAGTGTGCTGGAACTACCATCCCTGCTAAGCCTATTATATTCACTTTAAAACTGGGGTGTCGGGACACTTTTTACGGGAGTTCTTCTGGCCACGTCACACATCTTCACGTACTAACGTCAGACGTACAGCCTTTAAAAGAGGATCCGGCTCAGTTTTACTGAACGCGAGCGGCTGGTGGAGCAATGGAGACTTCAGAAGGGGAAACTCAGACCTCAGTAGCTCATTCACTCATAGTAAAAACAAAGTGTGTATTTGAAGTGAAGTTTCTGACTGAGCACTCTCTCTCTCTGACTGAACATAACCTGGAATTAGATTCATCTGCCCTGAAAGGAGACCGCATCACACCCACCCAGTTTAAAATGTATATATATCTCCGCATGCTCGGTGCAATTACCTATTCTCACCAGAGAGGGCCCTAAATCCCCCAAATCCTATAACTTAAGGACATCAGCTTTAACAGTTGTCATCTAAAGTGGCCTAAGTATCATAAAAAGTATAAATAAAAATGGGTACAAACTGATACAAAGTATAAAATCAAATAATTAAAAAAAATAAAACAAAAATTTAAAGCAAACATGTATGCTACAACTGCTTCGTTATCTACAAAATCCTACAAATTAAATTTTACTATCTGCCTTTGTTGTGGAGCAAAAACAAAAAGTAACATAGATATTCCGTTTTACTCAAAAGATTCAGATAACTGTTAAATAAATTCACAACGCTGTTTAAAAAAATGTAAATCATCTGTTTGAAATAAAATGTACAGTATATATTAATTGCACAAACCGCAGTAATCAAACCCTTACGATTTCTGTGACAAATTATTAAAGTCATAGTTTTTATTTTCTAATTTATTTAAGATAATATGGCATCAGGGAGTTTAACTGAATGATGATTATGATTATAGTTTGAATGTGCTTGACTTGCTGTCTGTCTTACAGAGTGGGAAGATTCAGATTTTTGATCTTGCGTCAGGAAGTCTGCTGGAGACTAGAGAAGCTCATGATGGAGCGCTGTGGTCTATGTGCCTCTCTCCTGATCAGGTACAGTAGGAGGTTTCATTTGTTGTTCATTATGAGTGAGTGCGTTTTTTGTGTGTGGGGTTGCTTGTGTGTAAGTCTGTGTTCAGCTGTTTAGGTTTTTTCTATCTGTGTTTGTGTTCAGAGGGGTATAGTAACTGGAGGAGCAGACAAGACTGTGAAATTCTGGGATTTTGAGCTGATAAAGGACAAAGATTCCGGACCAAACAAGTGAGGCAGACTATAGTTACATCACAACTGCTTTCTTTCTCTTTGCCTTTCTTTCTTTTATTCCTTTTCTTCAGTTTCAGTCACTATCTACGCTTTTAATTTTGTACAGAACAGTAGTTCTGACTGCACAGTTTGACTGGTTGCCACCTGATCTTGCTGTGTTTTTATCTAAGCTTTTCAGCTGGGATCAAGAAAAGTATTGAAATTAAAGCAACATTTTGTAGCAATTTAAACTTTAAATAACAGATTTTAAATCCTTGTGCTCCACCTACTTCACTATGTAACTTTGATGGAGACCTCCAATAATGCAGAAACTGCATAACATTGCATAATAATAATAATAATAATCCATAGGCATATTATTATAAATTCTTTTAATATTACTCTCTCAGTTCACATACTTGCTTCTTTTACTTAAGATGGCATTTCTTTATCTCTTAGCTTTTTTGTAACAAATTGATGTTTGTGATTAAGAAGAGGGTCCAAGGGTCATTTTTATTTATGGCTTTAACGTAAATGTAAATACCACTTCCTAATGGTAGGATGTGCAATTTTTTTGCATAGTGCTGCTTTAAAAACGTAAATAAACTCGTTTTCATGTAGCTTTGCTTGCCATTTTTTTGTTGTTTGATTTTGTCCAAACTAGAGCTGGGAAATTTATCGATTTTATCGATTAATTCGAATTTACAATTATGTGTTTTTATGAAAATGGATTTTCTCTGATTTTTTTTATTTCCAACACCGACGCTCCCCTGTGGGTTCCTGTAGTTCAGAGTGAGCTTAGCTTAGATTTTATTTATTTCTATTTGTTTTTTGAGGGTATGTTTTATTTATTTAGTTTTAAAGTTTGAGGGTGCATTGTATCAGTAACTAAACTATGTTGGAGAAAGCTTTCTAAAAGTTACTGGATGTTCTTACTGTTTACAGTTGATTTTTGCTTGTTTCTGGTTGTACTTTAACCAAATCATTTTTGTCATCTGTAGTTTTAGTATGTGAAAAAAATAGATTATAATTGAAAATCTGATTGTTTTTTTTTTATAAATAAATCATTTTTTTTTTCATATCGCCCAGCTCTAGTCCAAACTAATGTATAGAAGTGATAGAATACTGAAGTTGTGTTATTATAATGCATAAAACACATTCCCTCTGTGTGTGATTTTAGGAGACTCACACTGAAGCACACTCGCATGCTGCAGTTGGATGAGGATGTGCTGTGTGTGCGCTACAGTCCTGATCAGAGGCTGCTGGCTGTCTCTCTGCTCGACTGCACCGTGAAGATCTTCTACACGGACACACTGAAGGTGTGCTGCACAGCATGCACAGATCACATGCCTCTCACATGCACACAAATGCACACACACACACTTTGTCTGGTTCATGCATTGGTCATGGGCCAAATCTACTGAAAATACTTTTGAAAGCTCACAGTTATAAATGTGTATCTCTCTCTCTTTCTCTCTCTGCAGTTCTTCTTGTCGCTGTATGGACACAAACTGCCCGTGCTGTGTCTGGATATTTCCCATGTGAGTTTTCATTTTTCCTGCCACAGTGAAATCCATTGTGAAGTCATAGACTGATTATGTTCATAGTAAAGTAATGTCTTAATGTTTGTGCTGTAGGATAGTGCACTGATAGCCACTGGATCAGCAGACAGAAACGTGAAAGTGTGGGGTCTGGACTTCGGTGACTGCCATCGTTCAATGTTTGCACATGATGACAGGTAGGCGTTTTCCTTTCGCAGCTATGGTGGCTGCCCACCATTCCAGCTGTGAGTTCTCACCGTTCACTAGTGGTAGGTGCAGAGGTACAAGTCTGTGCAATAGCTGCAGGTGTGCTTGTAAATAAAACAAAAAAAAATCTAATTTATGTGTATAGTGGTTTTTACAATTGATATTTTTGAAAAGCACCATGACCAGAATCTAGTAATGGGACAAGAGCTTAATACCGAAAACACAAACCCTTTTTTGTGTTTGTTTAAACACTGACTGCATAAGACATTATTCAAATGTCTGCTTTCTGTTGGGGAAAAAAAACGATTTTACCAAATAAAAAAAATTGAATATAATCAGGAGGAAGATGAATGATCACAGCCATTAAACCAAGCTGAACTGCTTGATTTTTTGCACCAGTAGTGGCGTAAAGTTATCCAAAAGCAGTGTGTAAGACTAGTGGAGGAGAACATGCCAAGATGAGTAAAAACTGTGATTGAAAACCAGGGTTATTCCACCAAATATTGATTTCTAAACTCTTAAGACTTGTTTTCTTTTCTTTTTGAGGTCTGAAAGCTCTGCATCTTTTTTGTTATTTTAGCCATTCCTCATTTTTTGCAAATAAATGCTTTAAATGACAATATTTTTATTGGAATTTGGGAGAAATGTTGTCTGTGGTTTATAGAATAAAACAACAATGTTCATTTTACTCAAACATATAACAATAAAAAGCAAAATGAGAGAAACTGATTCAGAAACTGAAGTGGTCTCTTAATTTTTTCCAGAGCTGTATTTACATATTTCTGATCATTGGTGTGTATATATACTCAGACATATCAGAGGAAAAAAAGGCACATCTCAGTTCATGGAAAATACATGATTTTATCAGTGTCACCAGGACAAACATAATGATACTTTAATTCTTAGAGCTGTTACTCAGCTAATACTGATGTCCAGTATTGGTGACCAGTCACGATGATGACGACGTCATCCATCCCATATGGTCAGATTTTCTCATCTGCTCTTTCTTTTCTCCTTTCTCTTTTCCTATTTTCTTATTCTCTCACTTTCCAGTGTCATGTTCCTCCAGTTTGTTCCCAAAACCCATCTGTTCTTCACAGCGGGGAAGGACAGAAAGATCAAACAGTGGGACGCCGACAAGTTTGAGCACATCCAGACTCTAGAGGTGACTTCATCTAACGAAGGACCACTCTCCACATGCATATTCACTTATTCACATATGCACTTAATGATTGTTATGGGGGTCAAAGGGTGAAAATGGTTATTATTGGCCTCAAAGGATTAGTGTGTGATAAGAATAGAACACAGTCGATAGGCAGCAGAGGTCGACTGCATTATGTATGCAGAGGTCTGTTATTCTTTAGATGATAATCAATAAATGTCCGGAGGAAAACATTACTGTCCAAGTCTCTCACTGTTCTGAACTCTCTGACTTTGAGACTTTCTTTTTCAGGGTCATAAGGGTGAAGTTTGGTGTCTGGCCATCAGTCCCAGTGGAGACTATGTTGTGTCATCCTCTCACGATAAATCCCTCAGGCTTTGGGAGAGAACCAGAGAGCCTATTATTCTGGAGGAGGAGAAAGAGATGGTGAGTGGTGGGACGACTGGTGTGCTTGTGTTACTGGAAAAATCTCTTAACCAAGCAAATATACAGTTGCTTGTATACTGAGGAACAGGGGTGTCCAAACTACGGCCCGCGGGCATTTTGCGCCCGTTTCCTTTTTTGGAGCGGCCCGCAAGGTATTTTAGAAATAGAATGAAAGTTGGCCCGCTGTTAAGCAGGTTTTTATAATGTGAGATACAAAGTTTGAACGATAGGTGTCAGAAACGGGCCAAAGAGTCTAAAAGCGGAGAGAGTGTGCAGTTATAGCGCAGCAAACGGGACAAAAGAGTCTAAAAGCGGAGAGAGTGCGCAGTTATAGCGCAGAAAAACGGGGCAAAAGAGTCTAAAAGCGGAGAGGGTGCGCAGTTATAGCGCAGAAAACGGACCAAAGAGTATAAAAGCGGAGAGGGTGCGCAATTATAGCGCAGAAAAACGGGCCAAAGAGTCTAAAAGCGGAGAGAGTGTGCAGTTGTAGTGCAGAAAAACGGGCCAAAGAGTCTAAAAGTTGCCGTAATTAAGGAGTTTAATATTAAGAGATATCATGAAATGAAGCATCAATTGAAAAAATCTTAGTTTACACAACACTGTCAAAGATAAATAAAGATAATAAGTCAAGTAAAATGGTGTGTAAATTAAAGTAATCAGGAAAATGTATTATTTAAAGTGGTATATTTCATTATTTGTTTTATTACAGAGTCTGTGGCCCATGACTTCAAATATATTTCTCCTTCTGGCTACCAACAAAAAAAGTTTGGACACCCCTGCTGTAGAATTATGTATTTTATACATTAAAGGAGAACTCTAGTGTAAAATGGACTTTTGGTGTAGTAAAACATGCTAAAAAGTTCTTACCTTTGTTGAATAGCACACCCCCGTTCTCCCACAGCTTTCCAAGATCCAGTAATTTTGTGCAGTTTGTCCAAACAGGCTAGAATGGGTTTTAACAGGGCATATTTTGCCCCTGCAGATAAATCGCTTTTTACACCGTTATCAGGGCTCAAGGTAGCTTCACACCTCATTGGTAGAATCTGAAGAGTCCTGACATTTAAAACAAGGCATTAAGAACTTTAAAAAGGCACAAGAAGTTTATTAAAAAACAATGTTTATAAGCAGTAGCGTAAGCTACATCTCTGGGCGCTGCCGTCTTAAAATAAAGTCATGATCAGTAGAGTGACGAGCATGTAATGTTGCAGCCTGGAAAGACACAAACATGGACCATTCTGTCTTATTTCCTTTCGCCTTCTCCTTTGATATGCCGGCTGAAGGTGCAGTCCGAGCACAACGCACATCACGGCAGTGCCTTCTTCCTGTATACAGCTTGTACTTCCGTCAACATTACTTGCTCATCACTGTACTGATCATGACTTTACTTTAAGATGGCGGCACCTGGAGGAGTAGGTTATGCTACGGAGGTTAGTACTCTTTATCATGTTTTTTACATCCACAGTGAATTTCACAACAGAGTTCTCCTTGAAAGGAATACTTCTCAAATTTCCATATCTGCAGTAGGGGTGGGCAATATTATATCGTATACAATATATCGTGACACAGAAATATCATGATATTAAAAATCCATATCGTGATAACAGGGCTGTTCTGTCTTAAAAGTAGTCTATTATTTACTGTGAAGCTTTAGGTGTATTTATTGCATAATTGTTTTAGTTTGCAGTTCATATGCACGAACTAAATTTTCTGCAATATTTTTTGCTGCATTGTTTTATTTAATGCTGTACTATTTATATTGCCATATTATGATTATACTGTTATACTCTTATACTATATTCCTGAAATGAATGAATTCTTTTAGTTTTCCTATATCGCCAAGTATATCGTTATCGCAAAAATACCCTGAAATATCGTGATATTATTTTACAGCCATATCGCCCACCCCTAATCTGCAGCATAGAAAAAACATATTAAAATTGTAAAAGATGTGTCAGAGCGCAGCTGCTGAAATATGCGTTCACATACTCGTCGTACAGTATGTTTTTAATATAAAAGTTGTTCACGCAGTCATGTTCTTGTAGTTTATGTGGTTTATTTAAAATGTTGTATTTAATATTTTATTAAATATTATATGTTGATGGTGGATGTCTAAATAATTACATTACTATAAGAATTAGTAATGTTTTAATATTTGATATTTTACCATTGTGAACCTGCTCTGCCAGTTTGTGCTGCATCATACAATTCCGATATGCCAGATTTGAAGATCCCACCCTTCAGAGAGGGTGTTCACGTGGTGCTTCATTTTCGTTTTTCCAGTAAAACTAACACAGCATGAATGCGGCATAACACATCACCCTTCTATCAGTTGTATGTGATGGTATGAAATGTGGGTTGTACTTTCAAATGTTCCAAGTCCCAAATCTAAACCTGTTGAATTACTGACAAACTCTACTATAAATCTTCTACAATAATTTGAGTATAAAGTGCATGTAAATTCACTCAACACTGAGCCTAAAAAAACTTTAGTTACATGATGTCGGCAAACACAGAAGCTATTTGTCTTTTGTAACCTATAATTATTATTATAAAAGCCATTATTTGAAAATTAATGAAAAATAATGTGCTCTGTAGAACCAGCCTACTTTAAAACACTGTTTTTTTTCTTTCATGAGCATCAGATCAAGTTTTAAGGACAATGCAGATTTGTAGCTATGTTGTTTTTTCATTTCTTGTTTCTTGATTAATTTACATAAATTATGGAACATCAAGATATCCATTTTTTAGGACACATCCTTGTGTATTAATTTAAAGTAAGAATGATCACTGTGAATGTGCAAATGTCTGAACCACAATTAAACACCATTCTTTTAACACATTAACATCTGTTTTCAGGAAAGAGAAGCAGAATTTGAAGAATCTTTGGGAAAAGGAGAAGAGCCTGTGGTAAGTGCTGCTCTTAAGATTCACAGATCACATCATTTTCTTTCTCTCTATCTTTCAGTAATATCTGATAACTTCATGCTGATTCTCTACTATGGTTTTAGGTCCCTGGAGAGACTAAAGGAGAGGCAGAGCCGGCGGGGAAGAAGACTATAGAGACAGTCAAAGCTGTGAGTTCATCAGCTTTTCAGGGGAAATGAGTTCTGGATGAAAGCTGAAAGATGTGAATAAAACCTTCTCTTGTTCCTTGTTAAAGGCTGAACGTATAATGGAAGCCCTGGAGCTCTACAGAGAGGAGAGCAAGAAGCTGGAGGAGCACAAGGCTGCCTGTGAGGCAGCAGGGAAGCAGGTGTGGAATATTTTTTCATATTTGTATATTAATATATATTGTTACTGTCTAGAACAAATCTATAAAAGCCTTTCAAATCTATGGAATTCAGTATAAAAAGATTCTAAATAATTTTGGATTATTGCATTATATGATATAAACTTCCACATTCAAATGGTGAAAACTGGCAAAGAATGAGATGAGAGAAATGTTTTGGTATGGTCCATATCTAGTAGAACAGTCATTATATGCATTATATTTATACAACCAATAAGAAATAGTTTATATTTCTTTTGTTTTGCAGTTACCGCCTCCCAAGACCAACCCTATCCTTGTAGCCTTTGGTAATATTTCGGTAAGCAGTCTTAAGCTCTATTTAGCATTTGTAAAAGTTTATGTTCTAACATTAAACAGTCAGTTATTGTGCATTAAAGATTATTATGAGATAAATAAGCTCTCTTTCTATTGGGTGTTTTATATAATCTAATTCACAAGTGCATGGGCCATTGGAGATTAATTATTCTACTCAGTAAATGTGCCACTGCCTGGCCAAAAAAAACTCTTTTATTTAGTTGTACTGCCTTTAGCTTTGATTGCTTTGAGGCATTCACTGTGGCATTGTTTACATAAGCTTCTGCAATGTCACAAGATATATTTCAGTCCAGTGTTGCATTCATTTTTACCAAGATCTTGCAGCAGCATTGATGATGGTAGAGTCTGACCACTGCACAAAGTCTTCTCCAGCACATCCCAAAGATTCTCAATGAGGTTAAGGTCTGGACTCTGTGGTGAACTCTCTCAATCCATGTGTCATCCTCCCTGAATCACTTTTTCTCAATCCCAGCCCCATGAATCCTGGCATTGTTATTTTGGAATATACCCATACCATCCGGAAAGAAAAAATCCATTGATAGAATAACCTGATCTATATTCAGTAGGGGTGTGACGAGACACTAATATCACGAGACGAGACACGATACTGGGTTCACGAGAACGAGACGAGACAAGATTTAAAAATATTTTTTTTAAGAAAATGTCAAAAATGAAAAATTAAATAAAAATAAAACTTTTCAAGGTCTTATATAGTGCAGATCATAAGCAGATCTTATAAGTGCAAATCATAACCAGTCATATTAAGACTATGGTTTGTGTTTTTTTTTCTCCTAAATCTCTTGTAATTTAACTATGCATAACCATAGTCAGACAGATAGACAGACAGACAGATACTTTATTCATCCCAAAGAAAATTTAGGCAAAATGCAGTCAGATATACAACTTAAATTAGATTTCAGTATGATCCAGTTAGAGAATGTCCGGACCGATTGTTAACTTGTGTTATGATTGAGTGCTATATCACGCTTTAGTCACGCCCAGCGCGCTCGGCGTGACTTTAGTTTGCGCCCGTTCTCGGGCTCCCTATCTCCTTATAAAGGCGTTTTTCACGGCCGCGTCCCAATTCAACAGCCGGAGCTGCGGCAACACGGGTTGGATCCCACGTGAGGAGCAGTGTGTTTATTTATTTATTTATTTATTTCCTTAACGCGTCTGCACAGATCTGATTGACTGAAGAGAGCGTTTGGTGATCTTCCACTACACGTGATTGGTCTGTGAGTTTACTGCGCCTCAAAGCACGTATACAATTAAATCCTTCTCAGTAGGTTTGGGTCCGCATTGGACAACGTTTGGGTCAGGACCCGGACCGCGGTCCGCCCATTAGCGACCTCTGTTCTATGCAAATGCCCGAATTTTCCTCTGCTGCTCAGTAGCTACTGTGTTGCCAGATCCCTCTTAAAAAGTCCACACTAAACTGTTTTTTCTTCCCGCGAGACAGGTTTAAGCTTGACGAGAAATATCGTCACATTTAATCTCGCGAAATCTTGTGCCACGAGATCTCGTCACACCCCTAATATTCAGTATATTCAGGTAGTCAGCTGACCTCATTCTTTCAGGACATACTGTTGCTGAACCTAGACCTGAACAACTGCAGCATCAACCCCAGATCATTCACTTAGTTAAATCCAGGTGGCGACTTTTTCTTTTTTTTTTATGGCCAGGCAGTGTAAAATAACTTGCTATTTTTTGTGAAATGTCCTTGAGCTGCTATTGAGTGACACCTTTTTAATTTTATTACTTGTAGCCCTCTCGTTATGTGCTAGATGTCATCAAGAAGGTTCGATCCAGGTAAGGAAACATGATCTCTTCCAGCTCTTTCAAGAATTATGCCTTTGCCAATGTGCTGCATCATGAATAATGTTCTTGCTGATACCTAGAGCCTAAATATACTTAAGACATAGACTGTGTATAGCTGGACAGAGCATCGTTTCTGAAAGTGAAGCCACCACAGGTCGGGCGCCCCCTGCTGTTCGGTTTCAGAAAGCTGTGTAACCCCACCCATCCCCATAGGTTTCAATGGCAAAACAGACAACTTTCAATCACATTTTTTTCTAATATACTGTAATTCTACCTCCTTTATTTAAATGCAACAGCTAGTGTACCCTCTGCTTATATTGTTAAATTTTTATATCCCCACAGAATTCGTTTTTTAAAACGTTATTCAGCTCTATTCAAAAAGGTGTGGTTATTGTAAAAGGGCTGGGTTACACTTAGGCGGGGTGGGACCAATGACTGTATGGGTGGGACCGTAGACTGTGTATAGCTCTGTGGAGGCAGTCCTCAGGGGCGGAGTTATTTAAATGAGTAGGCTGTCTCTCCACAGTCTTTCTCCCTCGTCTGGTCTCTACTGCGCAGAATCGGGTATCAGGATCACCAACATGGCGGAAGATTTTAGCTTCATTTTCATTAAATGAATGGGGACGGCGACACACCTTTTTTACAGTCTCTGACTTAAGACTATATGAATTAAAAATTAATTCTTGGTGTATTGCAAAAACAGTGAGAGTTTGAGAAAATAAAAAGTTTGGACACACCTTCTCATTTAATGTCTTCAGTGTTTTTTGTATTTTAAATAAATAAATACTAATAAATACTAAATACCAGTCTATGAAGGAACACATAAGGAATCATGTAGTAACTTAAAAGTGTTAAACAAACCAAAATACTCTGTGAAGCATTTAGGTGCTTTTATCTGAGGTGCTTTTAATTTGTGGTTTCTGAGGCTGGATGAACTTATCCTGTGCGAACACTCGTTACCTTTTTTTTTGATGGTCTTTGAGACTGCGTCTGAGGATGCTTTCAGAGTTCTTGAAATGTTTCTGATTGACTAACCTTCATTTACTAAAGTATTTTTTCTTTACTTAGTTGAGTAGTTCTTGCCGTAATATGGATTAGAACAGGGGTGTCAAACTCATTTTGGCATATTGGCTGTCCTCTGAGGGCCAGATGTAACTTATAAATGTAATAAAATGTAACCAAATGTAATATAAAATGAATGTAATTACTCCTTAATGTTAAATAACTCTCAATATATTATTTATTCAATCAAATATTACAGTTGCATGGAAAAAATGTTTGCTTGTTGCTCTATTAACATAAATCCTTTTAATTTGTCATGTTATGAAATCCAAAAACTCCATCAATCAAGAACCAAACTATTCAAGTGAATAGAAATGACATAAAATACAAGTTATATTATCTTTGATCAAAACGTTTGATACTGAAAAGAGGCTTAATAAATATAAAATCAAAAATTGTGAGCTGCTAAGAACATGTGACAGATTTAGCATTTTGCAAAAAAAAAAAACTGACAGCAACCACCTTGCCTCAAACTAGATGCTTAATTACAAAATCTGGACATTAGGGGATAAACATTTGTATGTCTCAATTCCACCCGCGAAGTTACGCCTTCCCTCCGGCAGGGTTTCCACATCAATGACTACACTGCCGTGTAGTGGCAGTAAACCGTAACTTTGCGGGTAACACCATCGACAAGCATTGTGGGAAATGTAGTTTTTGGTCAAAGCACGCTTTTGACCTATTTATTATAGACACTAAGATCTTACAAGCTCTCGCGGGCCACATAAAAGGACGTGGCAGGCCACATTTGGCCCGCGGGCCTTGTTTGACACATGTGGATTAGAACATTACTCAAATAGAGCTATTCACTGTATACCAATTCTACTCTTACAACTTTCCAACTGATGCTCTCAAAGAAATTCAAGTAATTTACTCTTGATGAGTTCAGCACAGCTGTTAACTGAAAGCCACTCCAGGTGACTGAGCTGACTGAGAAAATACCGCCTAGATGTGCAAAGCTGTCGTTTAAACCAGAGATGCTACTTTAAGGAATCAAGAAATAAACAAACCACAACATGTTTTATAATTTATTTTACTGAATAATTCCACGTTTTTCTTCATTTAGTATTATTCTAAAATGCTGGAATTTTTTAAATAATGAAAAACCTCTGATTTTAAGTTGTCTAAACTTTTATCTGGTACTTTTACCAGAAGTTCATTAATTAATTAGTTTGTTAATATGGGAGACATCAGGTCAAGGTAAACCGGTCATTACAATGACATTAACCTAAACTACAAGATATTGATGTATTAATTATACTAAATTGGAATATATATTTTTTATTTATATGATTATTATTGTTGTTTAAGTGATTCTTAATGTGTTTTTCTGCTTTCAGTGAGCTAGAGGTTTCTCTGCTGGTGCTGCCGTTCCCGTATATCCCCGACCTGCTCTCTCTCTTCAACAGCTACGTCCAGCAGGGTCTGGAGGTGGAGCTGGTCTGCCGCTGCCTCTTCTTCCTACTCAGGTATTCATGATCTATTGCTTATGTTATATCTATGAAAAGCATTCTGAGATATAAAAGCGTTTTTAATTAGTTTAAATTATTACATTTAGGTGAGATATTCCCTCTTGTGGACACATGCATTTATTTATACTGAGGTCACTATTCCTGGTGATCAGTTTAAAGGTATAAAAGAACCCACTGCCTGGTGGTGAAGCAGGGAACAGAAACTCTTAAGTGATGGAACACAATCTGCTACTTTTGAGTTGAGTGGGATTGGCATTTGTTATCCAGAACTATTCATCCAACATCAGTATCTGACCTTGATAATGCTTTCATATCTAGTAAAAACAAGCTATATTTTAATGCAGAAAACTGGTAACAAACTCTTTTAATGCTGAAAATGGTAGAAGTGTTGATTGTGCAACTGTCTACAAACAGTTAGACATTATAGTGATTTTTTTTTTTAACAGTACTTCATTTGTCCACTTTTTTTTTTTTACAAGAATTTAGTTGCAGCACTTGAAGGGGTTCACAATTAAATCTATGTTAAATGTGCCTGATGATGATGGAAAAAGGCTTCCTTGATTACAAATAATTTTCACTGAAGATTTGTTGTTTTTGTTCTTTTGAAGGATCCACTTTGGTCAGATCACCAGTAACCATATGCTGCTGTCCGTTATCGATGACTTAAGGACCAACACTATCTCCAAAGTGCGGGAGATCAGGGTAAGCTATGTTACACCAAATTCGAATCCCGGTCTTGCAGCTTGCAGTCAGCTCCTGGAGCCTTGAGAGAGCACAATTTGCATTGCTCTCACTGATTGAGTAGATGGCGCTCTTTATTCTTATCACTCCAAAGGGTGATGTCGATCAGCACAAGGCATCTGTGAGCTAATGTATAGGAACTCAGTCGCTGCGATTTCCTCAGAGCGTGCTGTGATGTTCCTCGGCAGTGCTGCATTAGCAGCAGTTCCAAAAAGAGGCTGTGGCTGACTCCACATGTATCAGAGGAGGCATGTGATAGTAGTCCTCACCCTCCTTGTGTTGTAGCATCACCAGTGATGGGGATATATAATTGATTAAGAGCTGACAAGCAGCTGAATGGATGGGACAATCTAAACTTATCTAAATTGGGGAGAACAAAAATAATAGAACATTAGAAATGAATCTTAAAAAAAACAACAACTGTTACAGCTACAAAATCTCTGCTCTTCCCATTGCTCAGTCAGTTCTGATCACTCTTCTTGTCTCTCTCAGGATGTTCTGGGCTTCAACAGCGCTGGGCTCCAGTTCCTGCAGCGAGAAATCGAGAGTAAAGAGGACGTGATGTTCTTCGCTGATGCTACAGATCGTTTTGAGGAGAAGAAGAGAAAGAGGAGAAAGAGGGAGAGAGCCATTCTGACCATTACATAAATCACATCACATACGCTGAAAAATCAAGCTAATAAATGAGATGAAGATGCGCAGTGTTCACCATGTTTTTATAGGCTTAAATGTAACGTGATTGTGTAATGTGTGATGTTCTTTTAATAATGAAATTGTCATTAAGCTACCGTCTGAGTCTCTAATTTGCACAGCATTGAAATACTGTATATACCTGAATCAGAGTATACAGTTGAAAATGCATTGATTTATGCACGCCTCAGTTTACAGTGGTGGAGTGAAGGCTAAGGCTTGTCAGTGTTATAAACAGTGTCGTAAAATGGATTTATTTGGAATTGAGATTGAGTTTTCCCTTCAGGTACATGGAGGCCAGGCTAGTGCTGATATATGGGCTTTTCTACAGCTTTCTCTGTACTGCAGCTCGCTGGGGAGCGTGTTCAGCAGTGCAGGGGTGGTTAAGGTTTGTGTGGGGGTTCAGCAGGGAGGGCCATGTCAGAGCTGTCACCACAGCACGGGACCACCGCAGAGACTTTTCATACTATCCTGATAGAGTCAGGGAGCCTGTGGAGGTTCAGTGAGGAATTACCACATTTTAGAAAAGCTTTACAGGTGTGTGTTGTCGTTGGGCTCAGAGACACACTCGTAACCTCTTTACGGTTTAGCAGAGGTCAGGTAACAGTGGTAAATAAAAGCCTTCTTAATCAAGGTTGTATATGTGTGGAGGATTTATTATAACAAAAGTAAAGGTTTACTGATTTTAATACAACATAATTCTTAGTTACTATTAGTCTAAATGCATTTATAAATGTTCTTCAAGTATAAAAATCACAGTGAAAAGCAAAAATTGCAATCAATCAACCTTTATTTTGACTCACATTAGATTGAGGCCAACTCTCATTTTCAATGTAGCCGAGCATTTACAAATAACATTTTAAAATAATGAATAGTGAATAAAAGATAAAAAATAGATAAAAAATAAAATAATAATAAAACTTGGTTTAATTGATAAGAAATTAAGATCAAATAAAGGTAAGATTAAAACAACAAAAAACAGTTACAATTGAACTAAAACTAACTTTTACATAGTACAATAAAAAAGTAAATGAAACAATAAAAGAATCTAATCAAAATAAGTTATAAAACAAAAATACAAAACTGTGTAAAAAAGATGTAATGAACGTAATAAATACAAAGGAAATAAAGAACTAAGAGAAGAACTAAAATTAGAAATAAAAGTTAGGAATAAATAAGATTAAGTAAAACAGGAACAGGCTGTCTAAAGGTGGTTAGATAATAAAAATTTAAAATGACTCCAGTGACACCAGTGAGCTGAGTTTTATATAAATGTTATTCAGACTGTAAAGGAACACATAAGGAATCAAGAAATCATGTGTTAAACAGACCATAATACTCTGTGCATCATTTCAGTAGCTCTAATCTGAAGTGCTGTTAACTAGTGGTTTCTGAGGCTGATAACTGATGAACTTATCCTGTACAATAGAGGAAACTCTTGGACTGCGTCCAGAAGCTTTTGCTACTCCTAATCTTTTGCTACTCCTTCTTTCCTACCCCGGAAGAAGGTGGAGGAATGGAGGGATGGAGCAGTAATTGGGGAAATGGGAAGCTGATCTTTTGAATAGGATGTTGACTACTGATAAACTGAGCCAATCACAACGTTCGTTTTCAGCTCCGTTAACTCTGCCCAGCCAATCACAGCAAATATAGGCTAATTGGATGAGGATAGGTGTGAATTGTGTAATATATTTTATTTCATTTGAATTAAATTTTATTTTTATTTTATTCATCCTTTTTTTTACCCTTTTTGTTAGCTCTGGAAAATATTAAGAGACCACTTTAGTTTTCTGAATCAATCCCTCTGATTTTGCTATTTATAGGTTTATGTTTAAGTAAAATTAACATTGTTGTTTTATTCTATAAACTACAGACAATATTTCTCCTAAATTTCAAATAAAAATATTGTCATTTAGAGCATTTATTTTTTAGAAATTAAGAAATGGTTAAATAAAAATAAAAAAATGCAGAGCTTTTCAGACCTCAAATAATGCAAAGAAAACAAGTTCATATTCATTAAGTTTTAAGAGTTCATAAATCAGTATTTGGTGAAATTACCCTAGTTTTTAATCACAGTTTTCATGCATCTATGCATGTTTTCCTCCATCAGTCTTACACACTGCTTTTGGATAACTTTATGCAACTCCTGGTGCAAAAAATTCAAACTTTTTTTTTTTTTTTTAACAAATCCAGACAGTGAAGTCCTGGTGAACTTTACTAGACATCAAACTCGACTTGAATTTACTGTTACAAGCCCGAGTGTATAGGGTAAACCTAACTCACTGTGTGTGAAGAGCTCTAGGCTGCAGCTTGTTTCTTTTCACACCCACATCCACCTCTTGGTTTAATCAGGGTGTTTATGCCCTGGTCATCAGTAAAATCTGAAAAAAAATAAAACACGTCACTCACAATTTTATAGATCTGACTGTTGAGCAGCAAATAAGTAGCTGTGTGTGTATTTATAAGGCTGTAAATGGCTGACAGTTTTTATGAAGCTGGATTTGGCCTTCATAAAAATTCATAAAAATCTCACCTACCAAGATTAAAAATTCCACAGGAAAAGAAATGAAATTTTGCTCATGCTCTGAACACCTACAGTGACACTCAGAATATAGCCTGCATTACACAGAATATGCTGATTTGACTAAAACATACCGCTAGTGATCTCTAACCACAACTTTATCAATGCGCTTAAAGGTTACAGCTTGGATTTACATTATATTAAAGGGATTTTTGTAAAAGACAACTATACATTTGATAATGTAACGCCATTAAATAGGTGTTTAATGGTTTTTAAGGAATCTCTAATAGAGTACTGCTAGAGAACAGAATAGGTTAAACTATTTCAATGGGCCATTTCACAGAATGGGTGCCATTTTCTTGTTGTATTCAAACCTGTACTGGTCAATCTTATTATTTTACAAGGTTTCTAAACAAAAGACGGTTACAAAAAATGTGACATTTAAAAAGCATGTTTAATGCAAGTCCACTAATTCCTTTGTTTTTCTCTCAACAAAAGTCTTTATTTTAAAGAAATGGTTCACTGCATGTTTAAATAATTGATATTTATGACAAAAAAACACTCCTGTTGATGTTACTAATTCCTGTTACTGGAACTTACTCCTGTTACGGGCACTCATTCCTGTTACTTTTTATGTTTTGACATAACAGTAATGAGCATTTTAGCATAGCATTAGCAAAAACATGAAAAATAAATAAATGGCGGCTATGCTAATAGTATGAGGACACTGAGCACATTCTAGTGATTTTCCCAAAATTTGTATTTTAAAAATAAACAAATAAGATCTAATAATTAATTTAGGTAACAGGAATGAGTGTTGAGATTGACCTCCTCAGTCAAAGTTACAATAAGATCAAATATACAGAAAAACAAATGAGGGAACTTAATTTTGATTTTTTTTCCCATGGTCTTTAGAAGAAACAGGTGATGTCACTTCCGGTTGTAGATGTGACTTGTACAATGTTCCAGATTTTTCAGAGGGTAGTGTTTTATGGTAACAGGACTGAGTGAAACCCAGGGACACAAATAAAATGTTTCTTTTGACTTAAATTTGATATATTTATTATGAAAATTGGACAATGCAAAAAATACATCTCTGAAGGATTTTAATAATTATTTTTCATGGTAAAGTTTATATTTAGAGATTGGGGACTAATTAGGGAGATTCATTTTTTTAATTACATATCTTACTTTTGCAATTCGGTCAATGTACAAGACAATATGCTTAACAATAAAATGTATTTTAAAGTTATTTTGTGTGCACATTTATACATGTAATTTCCTGTGCACAGAAGTGGCACCCATTCAGTGGAATAGACCAAATATGTATTTTTTTATTATTTTGTTTTGCATTGTCTCATTAAAATAGTATGTACACATGTTTATATATAGATGTGTATACAATATAAGAACACAACTAACAGAATAACTGCATTGCACGAGACACAAAAAAAATCTGCTGCCAATTTCACGCAATTTTGCAAATCAATAACAGAACAGTCATAAAACTCCAAGGCACAGAACGTGTGTGTGAAATGCTTCTGACATCTCCTTAGTTTCCTCATGCTTCAGTCATCTGGCCATTTTAAAATCAAGAACACTTTATTATAATCACTTTTCCCTTTATTAGCCTGAATGAGTATGGGGATGATTGCATCACTGCGCCACAGAAATAGCTCTAATATACTCTAAAGTGAAACTGAGAAAATGAAACCAGTGTTTTGTAGGCACATTATGTGTATGAATGGACGGATTTGTTTTGGGCTGTTAGCTTCAGGTTTATGTGAGGTGTTGCCTGATTTACGGCTCGACATAAACAGTCCGAGTTGTAGCTGGTAATGGATAATAGTTAAGAAAGGATAAAGCTATTCCAGTTTCTTTTTTATTGTAATTCAGTGAGAGGAAAACATCAAGATGTTTACTCGGTTACTTACAGAAGCTTTAGGCTTCTCTGCAGTATATATGGGTAAATATGAATTTAACATACCTTGTGTCTGCAGCATTGTTGTATACTTTTTAGACACTTTGTAATTACATTAAATATATGCATACATGTTTATAATTTACTCTAAAAGAACACATTATCACAAATATAGTGGAGTGTTAACCTTCACATTAAGAACAGCAAACTCAAAATTGGTGTGTAGGGCAGCTATAATCAACACATCCAATCTCATCACAATCCTGTCTCCAATTAGCTCTTAGAAAAGTCACTAGCCTATATGTTGTGTTCAGTAAAACCATGCAAACATATAATTTTTGTGTGGTATCAGTTTAAGCAGACTGTGTTTGACTTAGATGAAGATCAGAACACATTTAATGACCAATTTTTGCAGAAACCCAAGTAATTCCAAAGGATTCACATACTGCAAATGTACATACATACATACATACACACATACACATATGCATAGATACATACATACACAGATACATACATGTACGTACATACGTACCTACATAGATACATACATACATACATACATACACAGATACATACATGTACGTACATACGTACCTACATAGATACATACATACATATATGCATATGTAGATACAGAGGCATGCTAAAGCACCACCAACTCTGCCCTTTTTCAACCAAAGTGCCCTTTTGAAATTTCGTTTTTTTTTTTTTTAATATATTATTATTATTAAGATTTTACTGAGGCCGGTTTGAAATGATCTTTTGAAAACCTGAGCGATTAAAAACGAGTGAAAACAAAAATGTCCTGAAATCAGCTCGCACACACCCGACCTCTCTCTTCCTCTGTCACTTGACCCCACGCGCTGCAGCAGCAGTTCAGTTCAGCGAGTCTTCAGCACAGCACGCACGCCAACAGATAGGCTTCTTCTCCCCCGTGTCCCACCAGCCAGGTAACATACACATCAAGTAAAATCCTACCGTTTGCCCTCTAAGCCCAACGTGAAATCATTTTGTTGTGCAGTAAAATGTCTCATACAGCACCAAACTACTAAGCGTCTTTAGCCGACTGGTCACCAGATAAACTAGCCTCTCTAGCCCAATTCAATGATAGATAACGTGAGGACGACCACATACAGCCCCGGTTCTGGACTGATTTGCTTGGGGGTGGGCATGTTGATATTCATGTTGAAGCCAGAAATATATTCAGGGCTTGATTTGTACATGAATGATGACAGCAAAGCTATTGATACTGTCTTAAATTGCATGAGGTAATATAGTTAATATTGTATATGTATTTTATCAGTTGGTGGTGTGACATTTTTCCATTGAAATCTCACGTTTAGAGAAAGTTACAAATAAGTCAAATTTCATTCAAGATGTGCGTGTAATTTTTTTTATAATGAAGTGTTCCAGCTTGGAGCGGAATTCAGCAGAACACTGATGAAGGAAGGTGCCTACCTGATGACCCCTGTGAAGAGCTTGCAGCATAGAGGATAATTAGTGTATGGATAAAGGGGAGGTTAGGTGGGTCCGGACCTTAGGGATAAGATGTTGTTATTTTTGCAGAGTTAAATGTGAATGAGTAGGAGAGTAGAGTATAGAGGAATGGAAATGTATAATGCTAGTTTTGTCATCATCCTGTTTTATGTTACATAGATACAGAGATAGATACATACATAGATGGATAAATAAACTGTGCACAGTGTAATGCACAGCATAATGGAGGGCAAGTGCAGAGCTCCAATATTAAGGTTGTGGGTAAACTTCTGTGATATCTTATGTGGTGAGTAGGGGTGCTGACAAAAATTGATTCCTCGCAATTCTGAATCAATTAAAAAAGCCCAGAAATCGATTTAAAAAATGCATTTAGGATTTATTTTTTGCTGCTCCTACTACCGACAGTACTGCATACCTCATTGCGTGTCCGTAGAAGAAGGCTGCCTAGGCCACCGTACAGCAAGCTAGTTAGTTAGCCAGCTCCATGGAGTCTGCTAGCATGTAGTACGAGAAGAGCATGGGTCAACCCACACCGGCGTTGCTAAAAGCCAGCGGTTGGGCACAATTTGGATTTTACAATGTCCCGGGGAAGAGAGAGCTTGACATGAGCACAATTGTTTGCAAGCATTGTAAAATTAAACGGAGGTACAGAAAAGCAGCTAAAAGCAGCAGACCAGCAAACTCTGGAGCAATGCAACAAACTTACAGCGGTGAAGATTCCCCACTCCATCTCCTGCTATATCACAAAGGATTTATGACCATACTCAGCTCAGTCGAAGGCTATGGGTTTAAGTCTGTGGTTAATACGCTGGACCCAAGGTACGTTTTTTACCTTCACATAGCTTTTTTAGTGATAAAGCAGTTCCACAACTCTAGAGTAAAACAAAGAATAAAGTGGGAGAAGCTCTGATTAATGCCGATAGACTAGCACTTCCATGTGACTCCTGGACCCAGTCATATGTTTACAATTTAAAGTTCTGTATGTGTTTAATATTTAAAGTTAAGTTTTGAAAATGTAGCATGATGCAATATGGTTAAAAAGACTGCGATGTCTGTGTTTTATTTTAAGGTTACATTTTAAAGATTTACAAAACATGAAATATGAAATGGTGCAAAAAGATTTGATACAATAAGAAACCTAAAATGATTGTTTTAAATAAATGTTCTATTTGTTTAAATTATCATTTCATATTCGAAATCACGTAATTTAAACAAAATTTATAGACCATTTGAATCGAAAAATTATTTCACAATCGAAAATAGTTTCTGAATCGAATCGTGACCCCAAAAATTTAATCGAATGGCCAAACACTGCGAGATTCACACGATAGTGGTGAGCTTGAGTCTGGGATGCCAGACTTCACTGCTAAACCTTCTGGAGGTGTTATAAGCTTAATTCAGAGAAATACTGATGAAGGGAGGTGCCTACCTGATGACCCCTGTGAAGAGCTTGCAGCATCGTGATTAATGATTATTGTATGGCAAAGGGAAGGTTAAGTGTTTAATGTTCATATTAATTGTAACTCAGTTGTGGATTTAAATATGAATAAGTGGGAGGGTAGATGTCTTGTTGTGGAGTCTTGGTTCCTGATCTGGGTCTTTATATATATATATGGTATTTTAGATAAGTTTACAAAATCAAAATGCCACAAAATTAAAAGTTAAAATGTTTGTTTTAACTGCTTAATTTATTTCATACACCACTCCAAAATAATCCACATTATAACCTCAATCAGATTTTGAGTGACAGGATGAAAGCACTGGGTGGCAGCATTGACTTTCTAAATGTTTTGTGGAACCTGGCCCACAGTGTTAACGTCACCAGAGTATTAAAAACTCGTCAACCCTGACACCAATACATTACATCTACATTAACAAATCTCAGAATCCCTTCACAATTCTAATGTGATACACATAAACAAATAAAGAACAATTTTCTCTTAGTTCATTATTCTGTAGCAAAATCCCTTTTCTTATGTAAATGGATGCCATCTACTGAGAGAACATTATAAGTGCAGCACTGAGTGTTGGGGAGGATTTTACTCTGGTGATGATCACTAACTCTCCCTACAGAGACATTAACTTTCTGAAAGTAAACAAATAATATTTCTATCAGTAAAAATACTGAGCTCAGAAATATGGACCAGGCCTTTAAATAAGCTGTCCACTAAAACCTTCTAAAAAGCTAAGAACAGTATTTTTCAGCAAGGCCAAGGTACCTTAATAGTTTCCAGTTTTCTTAATAGTTTTCTATAAAGTGGACTGCACAGAATATTCAGCCATTTTAAGGGTGGTTTTAAAACACAGGCAGTAAAGAGCCTCAGTTAAACAGCAACTTCAAACTATGTAGACACAAGTATACAGTGTTTTAAATCATTTTTCAAGTAATTTACAGGAAAGTTTACCCTTTAATACAACTGCATTTCTATTAGAGATTCAGTCACAGACACTTTTATCATTACACTGCCTAATAAAGCAAAACACTTAAGGCTGATTCACACTCCATCCAGTTTTAACGGACCCAAAAATTGGACCTTAAGTTAACACATTTTAAAGTTTAAAGATCTAGGAAAAATATTTAAAAGTATTTTTTTTCAGTATGAAACTTCTTATGCTTGCTTTAATTAGTTTAAACAACATATAAAATGAAAATGGTTCATCTCACATATTTGCAACCACCCCCTGCAAAAACTAAAACTAAACACTGCAATTTTATTTTTTCAGTATTATGCAAAACTATTGTGTTTTATATGTTGGTCTTTCAAAAGTAATAAAGTAGTGAAATATTTTTAAAGTTTGAACATTAATTGAACCACTACCTGTTAGAGGTAAGGAACACCATTGCACTTAATTAAAGAATACTATATTTTGTATAATTAAACATGCACAGGGTCAAAATGACCAGGGAACACCATTGTTGTTCCTAATAAATGAAGGGTTAAACTGGAGGGTTAAAACGCTTTCTAGGATGTACAGGATGTGTGATAATACACTATAGGTTAAGGAGAAATGGAAAAAGAGAAGGTAATTTTCCTATTAGTGTGGATGCATGGCACAGGATATGCGAATTACAATGGATGTGGAAGGAATTGAACTGGAAGAACATCACACATTTTTTTTTTGTTTCCCCATTGCAAAAACAACACAGGCACACTTTTACAGAATGCTGAAGAAACTGTGTGCAAAAGGAAGCCAATCACCATCATATATTTTAGAACTGTAAAATTCTTATGCCATGTTGGAAGGACATACGCAGGAATATGAAACAAATTTTTGAGTATAAAATCCCGCTAATGTGTGAAGTTCTGTAGCTGGACAATATCTGTACTATAACAGTAAATGAAAAGAAAAGGAAACGAATGCTTCTTCTTCTGCTAGTAGCCAGTAAGAAAATGATAACAAGGAGATGGTTAAAGTCTGTGCCCCCCACTATAGACGAATGGTTTGATATAATTCATGAGAAATGTGTAATGGAAAGCTTATTTTTCCTTACTTAATATGTTAAAAGGTCAATTTAATCGGATATGGAATCGATTCATTGAATACATTGAACAAATAAGAACCAATTTCTATTGTTCTTAGTAATAATACCACTATACTTAATGATGTAATGGTTAAAGTGTAGTCTGCGTGTATAACATAATCTCCTTCGGTGCGTGGAGGGCGTTTTTTCTTCATATGCTTGTATTACTTTTCATTTTTGTATATAAGTCTTATAATCTTACAAATACAAAGGAATGCCTTGTATTAATGTATCAGAGGTCCTCTCTAAGGCTTCTTTCCTTCCCAAATAAAAAAATTAATAAAAAAAAAAAGAAAAAAGAAGGAAAAACGAACAAATATAGTAATGATGACTTTCAGACTGAGTTCATAACTGATGGACTGTGAGGCTGCATAATTCTATGTATTGGGTGCCTGTTTGATTTTCTGCAACTTCAGATACATTCAAATCAGGCTGACCAATCAGCAGTGGCAGACTTAGCAATTTGGGGGCTCATCGAATTTAGCTTGGGGGCCCATCAATAAAAAAAAAATATTGATCAATAAAATACTAAAAATATTGAAAATGAATAAAAAATAATTAATATAAAATAAAAACTCATTTAAAACACAATCAAAAGCTATCTGACAGTGCGCAGAATAATATCAGTTTCAGTTAGTTTCAGTTTCAAATAATTGAAACAGCTCCCCAAAACCTCAACCTATCCTTTATATTTGACAATATTTGATTAACTTTACAGGTCCTCACTCATCTTAATTTATTTAACTAAACTGAGTTTTCAAATTATTTCTAGCCTCGCGCTGAATTCAGCTCCGCGCTGCGGGAGAGAGAGAGAGAGAGAGAGAGAGAGAGCGCACAGCTCAGTGCGGCGCCGTGCATTTTGCCTGATTTCTCTTGTTTAAATATCAATAAATATGTGAATTCAATATTTTTTACTACCATATATTTTACTTCACTTAAGAGGACCTTATTTATTGAAACTTTTTTTTTAAATGCAATGCCAGGCGCTTTCTTTATGACTGACGCTAAACTGTTTGATGCAGCTGTTATATTATATTATGTTATATCAATACCATTTTAAAGTTTTTCGTTTCTATGTTTTAAAATTCGTTAGATTATATTTTTGTCAACATTTTGGGTTTATTTTCGTTTGTTATTTTTCTAATAATAATAATAGAATTTACATAATTTAAAGTAAGTCAATTACTTTTACTAGTTACATTTATAGTGCGGTAACTCCTTAGTAACTAGTAAATATAACTGATTACTTTTTCAAAGTAAGGTGCCCAACACTGGTTGACAATGAGCAAGTTTCCCGACGCACAAGAGCAGGCTTATTCTATTTGCCTGAATAACATGAAATGTTTAAAATTAATACAGACATGTAGAAAAAAAACAAAGACAAGCTGTAACCTAGATATAAATAATAATATCTTAATAATAATAGAATAATAATAAATAATATAATAATATGCCAATTAGGCATATTTATAGCAGTAGGGTATTTTCATTTTCATCCCTGACTCTAATTCATTTAAGTTATATACCTGATTTGATATTTTTCCATACAATCCCTGCTAAAGTTTTAGGTGAAGGAGACCCAAAGAAGGTAAGTGCATGTTTCTGGAAAAACAAAAAAGTGGGCGTGGCATCGCAATGGTTACCATCCATCGCGATGTTGGGTCATAAATGACGATATGGCACCTCCTCGTCCTCCTCCTCCACCAAAACATTCGGGTCCGGTGGTGCTGACACACTAAAAAAAGCTTATCAGTTTTGGAAGAGCATCTGTTTTTAGTTTAGCCTCTTCCTTCTTTTTTCGCTCACATCCCACTTGTACACTTAATTTCACGGGTCTGTTCAGGGTCCACAAAAAAATATGAACTATAACTTTTCTCTTGCTGATGAACTCTGGCTCGTGTGGAGAAATAAATTAAAGAGCAGAAAAAAAATGAGCAGAAAGCAGATACATAAACTGAAAGAAAGGGCTTTTATGAGAATTATGGAGACAGTATAAATATAATGGTATAATGGTCTTATAATGGCCTCGTTTACACTGGACTCTATTATTTAGTCATACCCTGTTTCAGTCAAGTTTTAATATCCTCTTACTGCAACTCAACTCTTTTTGGGCAGAAAAAGTGTCATTTTTGTTTAAAACATAACTGCAGCTATATTTGCATTATAATTTTAAATAATAAACTAGCCATGGAAACTTGGCAAACTCCCAGAAATGTTGCCAATACAGTTTAATAAATGCTTCTGTAGGGTAACTGCCTGTCTGTAAATGTTGGGTCATGCAACAAGACAATGATCCAAATCACACAACAAAATAGTTTAAAGAGAAGCACCGAGTCTCCAAGTCTGAGGTAAGATTTTAGTAGCCGCCGGGGCGGGCAGTATGAGCTAGGCTGTATCTCTGAAAACATTTTGTCCTTAGCTTTAGAGCTGTAAAATTCCCTAAGGCGGTTGGGGGGGGGCTGGTAGGCACTCTCTGCTGCAGTGCTGTTAGCCAATCAGAGACGATATGTTTGCATATAACAATATTAATGAGTAATTGCCAAATCCTGCCTTTCTTCAGAGACCAATAATTCAGTGAAATAAAGCAGGGCTAAATAAAAACACCTTTTTTTACACATTAATACTGGAGACCACAATTAGACTGTTTCAAATTAATTTTAAAACGATAAAATGAGACCTTTAAACAATAACTTGGCAAACTCCCAGAAATGTTGCCAATATCCAACATATTTGGGAGTTTGCTACAGAAATGAATAATACATGTGAAAAAATGCCACTCTTAAAAAAAATAATAAAAACTGTTCACTTTAAGAATAAAGTCGTAATATTACAAGATTAAATCTCAATATTGCAAATTTGATCTCGTAATACTATGACTTTATTCTTGAAGTGAACTGTTTTTATTTTTTTAAAACACAGAAACAGTCATCTTGCATCCGTAAAAGGCTTATTTCATTTATTCATGACTGTAATTAACATTATTTATTTTCTTTGTTCGATGTAAAAGGCAGGAAATGTCAAAATCAGAACACTGTATTATCTAACTGTAACACTACAGCAATAATAATCAGCAGGTTATGAAAGTAGATTACTGATGGTGATCAGCCCTGTAACAGATAACGAGCGGAAAATGCCTTAAACTGCAGCCCCAAGCAGTTAAAACTACATTTCCCTTTAAATACTATGACTTTATTCTCGTAATATTATGACTTTATTCTTAAAGTGAACTGTTTTTACTAAAATGCTGTTGTAGTCTGACTATGAGATTTAGTTTAAAAACATATATGCATACATTCATCCATTTAGCCAGCCAGCTAGATAACTAGCGAGCTACCAGAGCAAACAGCTGCATCTGCCATTTATTTCATGATTAAATGGGGAACTGCATCAGATTGCCAGGAGTTTTGTGTAAGTTCTGCTGTCTAAGTAAGTCAACACTTGAATTCACTCAAATCTTTTGCCCCCAGCAGCTCATCTAATCTACTTCATTAAGTAAAAAAAGTCATGGAACTTGAGGATTACCTCAATGGGGGAATGGTGTATCCAAGTGCACATTACACATTACGTGATAACACTTAAAAATTGCTGTGCAAACAAGTGGCTAGACCATGTTCCAATTGTTACACTTAAACACTTAAACTGCAGTTCTCAACTGTGTATGTATGTCTAGGCTATGAGACTGTGGGATGTCTCAATTCTGTTTTTTTTTTAGTATTTAAAGTTGTGTTCACACTGCACCTTTAGTGCAGACACTGGTAAGTACGGAACTACTTGATACCAATCCGAAATCAGAGTGAAAAAGTTTGTTTCTGTTTAGACTCCTAAAAAGCTGACATTTCACATGCTTTATTGTATCCAACTCTGTCTCTCCATCCACAGTTTTGGGAAAATCTTTTTTAAGTCAGTAAAGGCAAATTCATACATCTGTGTTGAACCTACATCATATCCTACACATACCCTATGGCAGGAGTATTTAATTAGGATTCAGTATGGTCCAGTCAGAGAAAATTTCGACAGGCCAAGGTCCGGACCGATTTTTAACTTGTGTTATGATTCAGTGCTATATCCTGTAAGGTTGTTCGAACTATGATGAAAAAATATATATTAATAATAAAAAAATGCCTCTCTGGCCAGATTTTTTTTTTGTTTACAATTCTCCCCTGTCTCTCTGTTGTGCTCGGCATGACTTTAGTTTCCGCCCGTTCTCGTTTTTCCGCCCGTTCTCGGGCTCCCTTTCTCCTTATAAAGGCGCTTTTCGAGGCCGAGTCCCAATTCAATAGCCAGAGCAGCGGGACCGTGACCCTGACAACATGGGTTCGATCCTGCGTGAGGAGCGGTGTGTTTATTTATTTATTTTTTCCTTACCGCGTCTGCACAGATTTGATTGACAGAGGAGAGCGTTTGGTGATCTTACACCACACGTGATTGGTCTGTGAGTTTACTGAGCCGCAAAGTACATGTACAATTAAATACTTCTCAGTAGGTTTGGGTCCGCATTGGACAACATTTGGGTCCAGACCCGGACCACGGTCCACCTATTAGTGACCTCTGCCCTATGGCATAGCCTTTGCTCAAAGCAGAAAGCAGCAGCTGTGATTGGTCCATCCATCCTTATTCATGTCTTTGTGGTTAAAACTGCAGAGACATGAAGACACACCAATGCACAAGTATAAATGCACACAGCGGCATAGGACACAGGCAATACCATAGAATACCAGTCTTAACCCCTTCTGGGTAAAGTCTTGTTGTCCACTAAAAAGGACACTGAATAAAACTGTGGTTTGAAATGTACATTTCTTAAATCTGTGGCTATAAGCAACACAGATATATCTGCAAAAAAAGATCACTTGCTCCTCTTGATGCTGTAAAATGTGAAATCTCTGATGTCCAGCATTTTTTTTAAAAGACAGCTCTCTGTACTTTGTTGGCCACACCCCTACAATTAAGGCCTCACTGGACAGCCCAGGATGTCACCTTGACTTATAGAACCAGACCTATGTCCACTACAGTGGGCAAAATGATCTGCCAGGTCTCAGAAGTATATGCAGAAGTATGAACCTTTTAACCTAGAGCCCTGAAGGACTCTTGCCCTCTGTGTTCACACATTATTGATGTCACCAAAGAGCAGACTCACAGGAGGTCCACAGGGATTAGAGGAAGGCCTTTGAAAATTGTACTAAACAGCTGAAAAAGTTATATTTACATGCAGGAGCTTGAAATTCCAGATCCAGGTTCACTAGAGGAATCGTCTCATGGTCTTCTTCTTGTTCCTGTTCTTGTTCTGCCTGCTGCAGTGATTCTCAAGGCATTTTTGGTGCCATACTTGTGCATCATTAGTCTTATTTGTGGCAACACACACACACACACACACACAACTTCTAAACAAGCCCCGAACTTGGCATGACGTAATTCTGCATATGATCTCCTTGATACTGTACCAATCAAATCTACATCCTCACCTACAGCCTCTTGTAAACTTTGACTTCTGTTTTTCCTTTCACTCCGTATTTCATCTCTCATTCTCTCCTTCACTCTAATACAAATTCCCGCTTTGTAAAAGCTTAACCCAGAAATCCATACAACTGATGTAATTAGTGATTTTAGAGCCCTGCACTTCGTATTACTACTCATAAACAGACATTCAATCCTTCCCTGAGAGTGCACTGTTTACCCTGTCCTTTTACAGACCATTCAGACGGCTCTCTGCTTATCCTCCGCCAACAATAATGCTCCTGTGCTGCCCTGCAGGAAGGCCATTCACTTGTCCAATTAAAAAAAAAAAGCAAAAATAAATAGAAACGGATCGAAGGCCGCTGTTGAGGTTCATTTTAATAACACTTTTACAACAGCACAGGACTTTTCAGATTAACTGTGCACATATATGAAAAAGCAGTGATTAAAAAAAACCTTGTGGTTTTTTCAAAGGTTTGATCTACATCATTATCTAAATATATCAAGGCATAAATCTGCATTATGTCCTAAAAAGCAATCATGCTCAATTTGATTGCTACTCATGGAATAAAAAACTGTTCCACTACAAAAAATGTATCATATACTGTAGAACTCAACATACTGACATTAATGTGGCACGTTATGAATCACATTACACCGTTTTACCTGAATTAGTCTGGATTAAAGTGATTAAAAGCTTGCCAACATAATCCCTTAACTGATGGGACAATGACAAAGCACCACTGAAAAACACAAACATTCATATAAATCCGCAAAATGATTAAGCTGCAGGAATTAGTTCTAAAGGACAAAAGAGCTCTGTTTTGCCTCATGCCAGCATCCCTGGTCATTTTCTTTTGGCTGCTAAAGAACACTCAGAACATTCAAAGAGGTGAGAGCTGTACCTGCAGTCATTTGTGGAGATTTAAGTGCTGTGCTGGATATAAAGCAGCTTGTTTCACCTGATGATTCTGCCTCAGTCATAATATACTAAGGGGGAGTAGAGTAATACAAGAGTCAATACACCTAGTCCTGATATTTTTCTTTCTGAATACAGTGCTATTAGAAATGTTTTTTTTTATTCCGCTAAAATCCACTTTTTTTTTGTAGATTGTGAAATACTATAGGCTTCTCAGCCTTCACTGTCTGCATTAGCTAGTAAAAGAAAATCCTCAGAAAAACAAGTTGATCAGAGAGATGTAAAATGTCGACGTCAACCAGTGACTTCATGGCCTCGCCTACCTCGGCTCAGGACTGCTCACAGGTAAAGCTATCTTGTGTAATTAACTATAGGTTTAAATCAGATCCCAGGATAATTCCACATTTTACTGAGACCTTAAATAAACACTAGGAAAGTGAAGTTTTAGTTGGATTTTATGATATAAAGCGGACTCTGGGGCTTCGACATGGTGAAACCGCCTAAGCACCGAGTCTCCAAGTCTGAGGTAAGAGTTTAGTAGCTGCCGGGACATTCCTAGTGTTCATATTAACACCACCATTCTTCACAGCATAATATGATGTTAAATATTTATGTTGGCTAAAATGCTTCACTTTAGATTTACCTATTCATAAAACAATGTTGCAGCACTCAATAGTTCCCACCATGATGTTTTGCCATGACTCTCATTCTTGTGATGGTTGAGTCATGAGCAATATCCTGAATAAACTGTGGGACCTACAGTTTAATAAATGCTTCTGTAGGGTAACTGCCTGTCTGTAAATGTTGGGTCATGCAACAAGACAATGATCCAAATCACACGACAAAATAGTTTAAAGAGAAGCACCGAGTCTCCAAGTCTGAGGTAAGATTTTAGTAGCCGCCGGGGCGGGCAGTATGAGCTAGGCTGTATCTCTGAAAACATTTTGTCCTTAGCTTTAGAGCTGTAAAATTCCCTAAGGCGGTTGGGGGGGGGGGGGCTGGTAGGCACTCTCTGCTGCAGTGCTGTTAGCCAATCAGAGACGATATGTTTGCATATAAGAATATTAATGAGTAAGAGCCAAATCCTGCCTTTCTTCAGAGACCAATAATTCAGTGAAATAAAGCAGGACTAAATAAAAACACCTTTTTTTACACATTAATACTGGAGACCACAATTAGACTGTTTCAAATTAATTTTAAAACGATAAAATGAGACCTTTAAACAATAAAAAATATAGAAAAAAGTTGAAACAGGCTTTTTGAATAAAAAATGACACAAGCAACTCCAATAATATTTTTGTCCCCTCTTCCCTGTAAACCACACAACTGTCCAGCTTGTGTAAAGCAATGGCAATTCATTCATAATTTGACACGGGTGGCCTATGTATGGCCCGATCAAGACTCACACTTTTTTTTGAAGTTTCTTTTCACGTTTTCACGTAGCATTCTTTTCTAAAATGCTAAATCTAAAGCTTGTCTTAGAAGCAGCTGTATGCTGGTCTTTCAAAACTGTTTGGTGTGTTTGTGCTCCCAGATGTTTGGTAGACATCAGTATAGTGGCCCACGGATTAGCCCTTGTTAGTTAAGCCACTGCTCGTCATGCCCAGGGTCTCTAAACTGCAAACAACCGCAAAACTATCTCTGGTAAATCCCTCTATTTTGATCGTTTTGATGCTGCACTTTTTACAACTGATGTTGTTGCAAAGTATACTGCCTGTAGAGAATTACACAAAACAGCAAAACATAAACATGTAACCCCATTTAAGCAAGCTAAATGCAGAGAAAATCTCCCTTAAAGCTAGCATAGAGACCCGGGAGGGATTAAGATTCATATGGAGGTAAAAAACACTTATAACTTATATAAAGCCACATACATACACTCAAAAGATACTCTCGAAGATTTTTTTGCTACAAAAAAAATCATATTTTCCTGATCAGTAGGCATTCAGGCAGCAAAGCATTCCTAGTGTTCACACTAACACCACCATGCTTCACAGCTTGATATGATGTTTAATATTTCTGTTGGCTAAAATGCTTCACTTTAGATTCACCTGTCCATAAAACAATGTTGCAGCACTCAAGATCATTTAGGGTTCTTTTTTAGCAATATTTCCCACCATGATGTTCTGCCATGACTTTCATTCTTGTGATGGTTGAGTCATGAGCAATAACCTGAATAAACTGTGGGGCCTACAGTTCTTAAGATGCTTCTCTAGGGTAACTGCAGATGTAAATCTGTAAATGTTGGGTCATGCGACAAGACAATGATCCAAATCACACAACACAATAGTTTAAAGAGAAACGTTAACATTTTGACTGGCCTAGTTAATGTAATGACCACATTTTAAAATACAGAGATCAATTGTTTGTGTTGCAAAGTTCCCTGCATTTTATATAATGAATATATACTAATTCAAAAGCTGTCAAAGTTTGTAAAACTGTATAGAAGTAGCATTAGTTCCTTTAGATCTTTTTGAGAGGCTTTGCCAACAGGTGTGAGAGTGGAAATATGGTATGTGCAGTTGTGAGCTTAGAGGCAGGAGGAAATTATATGATCTGTCAGTAATCCTTTGTTTTCTCCAATAATATGTAAGCAAATCAGGCCTTATTCCTTCCGCTAGAGGCAGACTTTGGCAATTAAGGGATGTTTCCAGAGGTTAGCAAGGTCAGATTACCTAAACATCCCCACAGGGGAGGGAAGTCTAGGACAGCCGGCCAGTGGCAAAAGATTATCTTGGCCCTGGCGATGGATCTGTGTTTGGTCTGTCCACCTATCAGTTTGTTTTAACTGCTCCAAAGTCAAGGAAATACAGAAAACGTTACTACTCCCTGAATCTAAAAGCATTCTGAGAATGTCTGTGAAGTTCTTCCACTACTGCCATGTTGATTTTAATTCAATTAATTCATTTTCTTTAGGCTTGTGGAAAACTAAAAGTTAAGAATGTCAAAAATGAGCCGTAAAAGCCAGATTATTAAAAGAGTTAATAATACACTGCATTCATTAGGCTTTTTTTTGACCTACAACTTGTGAACTGCTGCTCTAACATGTCAGAATAACCTTTGGGAATATAAAATTGATTCCTGATATGGGTATGGTTATTTTATTTTTGAAAAAGAGCAGATTTGGGAAAATAAAAATGTCTTAAAGGCTCGTGGGCTGTCAAAGCAGACCTACCCCCACCCAAGCATAACTCGGACCACCCAGACTTCAGCAGGACAGCACGTCAATCAGCCCACATATATACACACACTAATTTCACAGACCAAACTGCGGAAAACAAGTAGAAAGAGAACCTTGGTAATGCAACCACTTAAAAGGTAGTCCTTATAACCCATTCAAATATAAAATAACCAATTAGAGATGTTTTCAATCAATCAATCAATCAATAAATTAATCAATCAACCTTTATTTCCACTCGGAATACAGTGAGGGTAACCCTCATTGGGCATTTACAAAATAAAAGGGACTGAAAAATAAGGTTACATTATAAAATCAAACAAACAATATAAGATTTAATTAAGAAGAAATAAAAAAATTCTAAATAATAGGATATAAAATGTAAAGCAATCAAACAAAGAGATAAAAAATAGAATAATAAACTATAAACACAATTAAAGAAATAGAGGACTAAAATAACTCATATACATCCTTTAGATATCAGGTATGCATTTTTATGACCTACACTGTAGCAATGAAATAGACTTTATTCATGTACAACCCTAAATCTGCAAAAATAGTGACAGCATGAAAAGTGAAAAAACTAAAAATAAATAAAAAATAAGCACAATGTTTCTCACATTTCCCTTTGATTTTTATTTGATTGCAGACAGTATAAACGCAAGATGTTTTAAATTTTTATCCGGTAAACTTCTCATATCACATCGTATACAATAATATTACCAAAAATTCCATATTATGGCAACGGTGATATTTTTGAAAGCAGTCTATTATAGCAGTCAGCTACATTTGTTATGCTATTTACTGCATTTATTTTTAATTGTTTGATTGCAGTTTTACATGCATGCACTAAATATGCTGTTTTGTGTTAGATTATCAATGGTACATTACTTAGTTTTGATATAATTTTATTTTGTTACAGCATTTATTAATTTATACAAAATCAGGGCCTTGGAAAGTTACTGTTTACAAAACAGGCAAATGTTCTTAGATTTTTCTGTTTCTACTGAAAGTATGAAGCTCATTTATGCTAAATAACACCTATTATTATTATTATTATTATTATTATTATTATTATTATTATTATTAAGATTATATGTTATATATGTTGCCATAGTATATTCTCAAACTGTATTTAAAACATGTAAGCATTTTTTGTCTTAATTGCAATAATACCCTAAAATATTGTGATTTATTTTAGGGCCATATTGCCCATCCCTGATATACATTCCTGAATTTCAGACCTGTGACACATTCCAAAAAAAAGTTTGAAGGAGGAAATTTAGGCTAGCAATGAGGCAAAAAATTAACTAATGGCGATTTTTAACAGGTCAGTAGATCCCCAGTTTGTAACAAATGTGTGATAAAATTGATGACATATTGTTCAAGGATGCTTATGCATAAAAAAAAAAGCACATACTGCAAAAACAGAGACTAGCTTGTTCTGCAGTCCCCACCTGTCTCCAACAGAGAATGTGTAAAGACTTTTTAAAAAGATCCTGTACTGTTGCTCACCTTTAAGATGTGTCATCAGGTAGAACAAATAACACCTGAAACATTTAATTGCTTGGTATCCTTGGTACAAAAATGTCTTTGTGAGAATGAAGGGCAACATTATACACAAAGTATAAATGCTATTTTGGTATGTATTGCAGTTATGAAATACAGGAACAGGTGTTTATTAATAAATGAAATGATGTTGAGAAGACAAAGCAATGGAAATATCAACATTCAATGAAATAGAATACGCAGCATTTTTAATGTATTTGCATTTTCTATATTGTCCCAACCTTTTCTCAATTTATAATGATGTATAAACAATGTACATATCTGAATTAACACTGAGGTTTTGCAAGGAATGGCAACATTACAAAGTATAAATTCTATGTTGGTATGTGTTGCAGGTCTGAAATTCAGGAATGGGTGTTTATTAATAAATTAAATGATGTTAAGCAGACATCAATTTTTATTTAACATTTTTAATTTATTTGCATTTTCTATATTTCCCAACCTTTTCTGAGTTTATAATGGTGTATAAACAATATCCACATCTGAATTAATACAGATGTTTATGGACCGAAAAGTTGCTCTAATTTTTCTGCGACCGCACCTTGGGCCAGTGCAAATCGTGTCCTTTTCCCCCTGTCCTCTTTCGCTGGAGCCCCGGGGCTCAGTGTAATCCTGCTAGCATTAATAACACCTCCAGTGCAGCACCAGCACCCACTGAGGGGCCCAGCGGCTCCCCTACAGGCCCAGAACAAAGGCTGACGCGCTGACTGCTTCATATTAGTGTTTAATTAAGTTAAACAGCTCGCCCCTCTGTCCACAGAGCAGTAACCCAATTGAAGTGGTTTATTCTTTCATGCCTCTGAGCTGGCATTCCGATGGGCTGCCATCACCGCGGACCCGCAGAGGCAGGGGCTGCTGTAGCCTCTGGTCATAGAGCTGATCTCTCACTCATGTGATTAATTCAATAAAACCATTAAGACAGAGACCCCCACCCTTTCTAAAGATACATAAACACACACACATATAGCATACACATATAAAAGAACACACTTGCTGTCTTGTTTTCTTACACTGTAAGGACATCGGGTAACACATAAATCCCACAAATTCCATTTTCCAAAAGTAACTAACTTTAATATTTTCCAAAACAATTTACAAACTATTTCAATAATATAATATACTTTATTTTTGGATGTGTTTATGTCTTAATACTTATTTGTAGTAATAGTATGTCTCATATGCTTTTGAACTGAGAAGAAATCCTGATTTCTCCAAACTAGTTTGGGAATTTAGGGAACGTCACAAAATTCCAATTATTCCATTATATCTCTCTATGATTTTAAGCTTTAAGTTCTATGGAAACTACAGAACGCTGCACTGACCTCTAGGATATAAGGGCCTCCTCCAATTAATGTGGATCCAGTGTAACATCAGCATTCACAAGAAAACACCTCACAACTTATACAGGTGTGGATGTTCCCAAGCTGTCCCATAAGACTACACCAAATTAATCAATTTTCTATGAGCGAAAAAACAAACAAACAATCAAAAAAACATCTAAGCCCAAATTGGCCGAGATTTTGTCCAGAAAATCTATAAAAACAAACACCACTTCACACACGCACACACACATACACACAAAAGCCTACACACACTTACTCCAACACACACTCCCCCAGGCATTCTCACACTGACAGATCTCTGTTTAGCACCTTCATACATTACAGATAACCTTTTTAGCGCTGACTAAATAGAGCCAGACCTGATCTCCTGAGGTCTGATCTGAACCTCCAGGACGGAGGACTGGGTGGGTGGGGAGACGGCGAGAGAGATGTAATCTCCCTTTAACCCATTTCTGCTTATTTTGCAAGACTTAAAAAAAGGAGACCACCATATGAAATTGCCTGATAGTGTTCACTGTGTAACAGTACTGTGCAAATGCATAAAAATATATATTATATCAAATTGTAACTCATTTATAATGTTTATTACTTTAATATTAAATAATAAAATTCTCAAATGATTTACACAACTAAAATTCCCAACAGGACACCTTTTTTATCTTTTGAAGAAGAATTCTACAACTAGCTTCAACCTTGTACCGTATTTTTCACACTATAAGGCACTCTAGGTTTTAAGGCACTCTATCAATAAATGTCTATTTTCTCATCTATTTTCATACACAAGGTGCACTGGATTATAAAGTGAATTATGCAACACTAGTAAGGAACAGGGGTGTCGCAATGTTTTCCTTCTAATTCAGTAGATTTCGCCACTGGTTTGCAAGACCTGTAAAGCTAAGTTAAGAAAACTATAATTCTTAAAAAAACATTTTATTTTAAGTCAAATGAGCGCTGGATGTTAATCTACACAGATTTCTCTCCTAAAAACTGTTTATCTGGGTGAGTAAAGCGCTTCTGTTTATCTACAGTAAGCTTAGATTTCCAGATTTCCACTGGGTACAGCAGCATTAGCATTAGCAACTAACCGCTAGGTAAATGGTAAACACGCAGGCTACAGTGTGACCTACTTGCCTCTGAATGGCAAAAGTGCTTGCGCTTAGCACTGTTAGCAGCTAATGCTAATGCTGCCCCAGCAGTGCTAGCCAGCTTTAGCAGCGACTACAGTTTGATAATACCCACCTTTTAATAATCTATTACTGTACAATGATTGTCTGAGCCTCACTCCAAGCATTTTAATGCACGTATGTCTTGACATGATGTGTAAATGACAAATAAACTTGAAACTTGTACTTGAAACTCTGAGCAGCAAAAGTGTGTTTAGCGTCTAAGGCTAAAACTGCTCAAGCAGTGCTAGCCTGGGTTAGCAGTAGGCTACAGGCTGATAATACTCACTTCTGAACTGCAAAAGAGCTAACGCTTAGCACGGTTAGGGGCAAATGCTAATTCTGCTCCAGCAGTGCTAGCCGGGGTTAGCAGCAGGCTACAGACCCATAATACTGACTTCTGAACGGAGAAAGAGCTAGCGCTTAGCAGCCTCTGTGCTGGAGAGCTAAACTGAACCTCCTGTATAACGCTGTACTTCAGTGGAGTGGATTTACTGCTTTTTAGAACCTGACTGGTAAAATTCATACATAAGGTGCACCAGATTATAAGGCACACTAATGATTTTTGGGACAATTAAAGGATTTTAAGTGCGCCGTATAGAAAAATATGATACTTTATGTACCTTGTTCTATTTCTCACCCATTATATAGAACCCCTTCATTCAATGCAATCTGCATTGGAAGAGTGGAGGCTAGCATGTGGTTCATCCAGCCACAACAAGTTATTTTCTAACTGCTGCTAAATGTCAGGGAAATCACACTTGAAGGAGAGCACTAATTGTTACATCAGCAAACAGGCACCCACACTGGCTGGCACTGTGCTTCATGATATGGGGAGGTTTGCCTGTTTCAACTTTACACTAGCACCCATATTATAGTGATCTATATGTGAGCAGTCCACCGCACACCACGGTGCTTGCTTTTGGGCATGTCATTGTGTCTTTGCTATCAAAACGACAGGAAAAGTGCAGCTGCATTGTGCAGCTCAAATTGTGCAAAAGGCATGTGCTAATTTTCTTAATTACTCACAGGTGTGTTTGGGCGTAAAGTGAAATAAATCAATTAGCATGTTACTTTCCGTTCCCTTTAACAGAAAGGTGTTCTCTTACATTGAAAGATTGGAAATTCAATGGCACAAATAAGTGTTTAAGTGGTGCATGTGTTTTTCATTACCAAGATAGTATTATGGCAGAAATGTACCTATACACACACCTCACTTTCAGACCACCATGCATATCAGCATAGATATATTCATAAGCATCTTTGCTAATTATACAGCGCAGGTAAAAGAGACGGGAAAATAGACTGTTTGCGGGCTATAAGATAGCAATAAGCATCATTAAGTGATCTTATTTTTATGCTATTTATATTAATTTAATTTAACTATGTATTTTACAAGCAAAAAAAAAAAAAAAACCAGAGATAAATGGTCATGAATAATGGCTTTTTTTCTATATAATTTCAAATGTTTCAAACATGACATTGATACATTTCCAGCCTCTTGATATATATTGTTATCTGGCTGGTGTGCCACACGCACATAAATCTCTTTCTCTAAGCAGTAAAATGACTTGACTGTATTACACTGTGCCAGCATTATGTCCTTTTATTGCTTACCAATATGAACATGAAGGAAAGTTTTTTTTTCTGAATGAAAAAACAATTTAAATCCATCATTTATCACTCCGAATTTAAAGCCCCTTAAATGTCTGGTTTTATTTTGGCTCTCAGTATTTCATTACAGCCTCGCTTCAAGTCCTGTAACAGTATCAGGAGAAAATGTGATGTTTGTAAAAGACATGAAACCCTGCCCTGCCTGTGGTGAGCAGTGAGGAGGGGGTTAACTGTCCCTCTTCCACTCAGGACACACTCCACCGGGGTCCTCCCTGGGCAGAATGCCACAAAACAGCAGGGGGCCTCATTCTAGAGGTGCCTCGTGCACTGCCTGAATGGAATATGAATTACACTGGGCTGCCTTGTTGGCTGTATCGGATGATAGCGTCGTGTGTCTGCACTGTAAAAATAAAGTGTGTATGACACCACTGCTGCTTTCGCTTCCTCCGCCGGGCCATTTGTGGGACATTTTTCCGAGGTTGGATAAGAGTATCTTTTTCATTCCCTCAGAGACACAGGAAATGGATACATCCAACATCACTTGTAAAAAAAAAAATAGGATGAAAAACAAAAAAGTAGAGCAGGAGAAGGAGTGTGAGGAGGCTGGAAATCGAAAACACAGCAGTGTGAATGCTTGTAAACCATGGGAGATGTTCAAAAAAGATAAGAGACAGTGAAGATGGACAGTTTGAAAGGAAAAATTAAGTATTTTTTCGTAATAATGAGGAAAACAGAACATGCTGAAAGGATTTTTTAAGCTAATTAAAGATTGTTTATCATGTCAGTGCCAAAGAAATGAGTTATGACCCCCCAATCAGGACAGGATTAATATTTTCGCCTCCTGTGTCCTGATACTCTGCCCTAAGAGTACAGTGAAGACAGCTTGATGGGCTTGCGCACTAATTTATTACTGCACTCATTAGCATTGTTGCTATTTGGCCATACTTAGCAAACATTCGGCCATTCAGACAATGTCGAAATGAAGCTCATGTACATGATTTCAGTGTCGTTTCAAACTTGACCCCTTCGACTGTATACTGGGTACAGACCCCTAATTAAAATAACTCATCTCACAGTGTCTCTCACTGTCTTTCATGCACTGATGGTGAGCAGCGATAGGCCCAGATTCCTCCCATATTTCAGCATCTCAGTTAATCTGGGGAACAGGAGAGGAGGTCTTCAGTGACTGAGACATTTGGCTGACATTTCAGCGTCGGCCTTAACCCCCGTATAGCTCTTACCCTTGCGCTGCAGTCTGTGTATACTCCAGCGCTGCGGCAGCGGGAAGTGGCGGTCTTGTGGTAGAAGGTGTGGAATTTCAGGAATCTTTCTTATAGACACAAATAAGCACAAAAATAGCAAACCAGCTACATCATCTCTTTTGTAACAGGTCCCATACAAAGCCAACATAGACAGATGTGCAAAACTATAGTACAGATCTTTTTGAGCATATCGTCGCTGTCCAATGAAAAACACTTATCTCCAAAACAGCAACTTTACAGGAGAGAGAAAAAACCTTGTAAACTTTTAATGGAAGTCAATGTTAAATATATATATATATATATATATATATATATATATATATATATATATATATATATATATATATATATATATATATATATATATATATATATTTCAGGTCATTTTAAAGAGTTTCTATTGGTCCATCCATCGAGATTTTTTTGGCACAATGTAAGGGACAGGTTGTCTGTTCAAATTACGTGGTAAACTAAAATTCAAAGCTCTTACAATCGCCTACAAGGTGATGACAGAACAGCTCCTTCCTACCTGCACTGATCACTCCTAAAGGCTTATGCTACCTCCCGGCCGCTGCGCTCCTCCAAAGAATCCAGACTGTTCTCATACAGAGTTCCCCAATGGTGGAACAAACTACCTTCCACTACCAGATCAGGAGAATCTCTCACTATCTTTAATAAACTCCTGAAGACAGAGCTCTTCAAAGAGCACTTACTCTCCTAACACCTCTAACTAACTACCTTCTACTACCAGATCAGGAGAATCTCTCACTATCTTTAATAAACTCCTGAAGACAGAGCTCTTCAAAGAGCACTTACTCTCCTAACACCTCTAACTAACTAACTTCTACTAACAGATCAGGAGAATCTCTCACTATCTTTAATACACTCCTGAAGACAGAGCTCTTCAAAGAGCACTTACTCTCCTAACACCTCTAACTAACTACCTTCCACTACCAGATCAGGAGAATCTCTCGCTATCTTTAATAAACTCCTGAAGACAGAGCTCTTCAAAGAGCACTTACTCTCCTAACACCTCTAACACACTAACTACTTCTACCCTCATTTCCTTCTTCCCCTCCTTCACTCCTCTATCCTATTATTTCCCTTTGACCTTCTTTAAGCCCTATCTAAATATGTTTTTACCTTTAACTTCTATTGCTTTTTTGTACTTGACTATTGTAAGTTGCTTTGGACAAAAGCGTCTGCCAAATGTAATGTAATGTAAAACATTTTCATAGGACAGCCACGATATATATACAGCAATGACTGTAGAAAACATTGAAGCAGTTGTTCCATTCCCTTTCGCTCTATAGAAAAAAGCCACCATTGTATGCCATGTTGTCAAATTTACAACCATAGATTGCTCATTAGACACCAAAGGTAAAGTCAGATTTACTTACACATTTAGTTGACCTGCCCCCTTCTCCCACACCCAGCATCCCAAACCACCTTCATTGAGTTTACAGCACAGCCTAAAGGACCCAAAGCAAAGAAGGTATTTCAACTGGATAGAGAGTTAGTTCAAGAAGTGTAATGTTTCAATATTAATATTAATGCAGTTCATGCATTATATTATGAAATCATTTGCATTTGAACACATTTAAGCTATCATATCGTAACATATCTAGATTCCAGTTTACAGGATCTCTCGAGTTGCTGTGAGAGGGTCAGTGCTCACTAGTGGCCATTAAAAAAGAAGTGCATGGACAACATACTTTTGAAATAAGACAACGGAGATGGAAAGTTAGAAGAGAAAAATCTGATTAAAAATTGTATGTTTTCTTATTGAAACACACAGGAACAGGCAGAACATACTGCCAAGGCCTGTGATGTCAGTTTTAAGGTGTCCTTTTCCAGGCCTTAAATCTCTTTCAAGTTTGACAACCATTGAAAATCACACCAATGTTTACTGTAGTTTTACCTTTATTCGTTCCAAACTTTTTTTTTTTTTTTTTTCTTTAAGGTAAGCTGCCCACTTCTTTTATATGTTTTGAATGAAATGATTGGCCTAAAGTTTGTGTATGACCTTGTTTATTTCTGACCTGGTCCTGCCATGTGTAGTAGGATGTTATGTTATATTCACATTACCAGGCTAAAGTGACTCGAATCTGATTTTTGCTCAATGTGGCTCAGATCAGATTTTTTCATGGCTGTGTGAATGTGCCAAATTATGGATCTGATATTTTCCAATCAGATTTGAGTCACTTTCATATGTTGTCCTAAATCGAATACGTATCTGAACCATGGACATGCGACATGGACATGCGACATGTACATGAACGGTCAAATCAGAATTAATGCGTCTTTTTGCTTTTATGCATGCATTGCGTGCTTCTCTCTCGTACCCACACATCTCTTGGTGCAGCTGTGCAGCTATGGCTGCAAAAACAGCAAAAGCAAACCACCTGTCCTTTTCTTACCTCCTCGACCTGAACATGTACTTCAGACCAGCTGTTTACTCTCCACTCCAGCAAAAGATGCTCCATTTCATTCCATTTCAGCTTTATAAAGCTACGAGTCATCTCTCAAATATGACGTTTTTTGTTGTTGTTGTTGTTGTTGTTGGTGAAGAAGGCAGCATTTATACACGTATTAATATGTGCATGTGAGACGTTTCACGGACAGATTCATTCACATTACACACAGATACAGATCACTTACATTTGTGAATGTGAACAGTCAAGATCTGAGCAAAAAATCGGATTTGAGCAATGTGGCTTGTAATGTGAACGTAGCCTTAGCACACTGACCTCAAACACATATTAAGCACCTGATAATTTGATAATAACAATTAAACTGTAATAATGGTGACTGGACAATAACCTGAGCTTGTCACGACAGCTAGCAGCATGTGGTGTTTCGATTGACGGCCTTGGCTTCCTAATTATCTTCCTCCTCCACACTCAAATGTGTTTACCATGCCAGTGTTCAGATGCCAAGTTCAGAACAAAAGCAGTAAAATGTAAAGGAGTTTGTTTCAGGGGTACATTTTTTCCAAGGCAGACAATGGGAGAGTTTACTGTCCCCTTCTCTAGAGCGTGCTGGACAGGCCACCAGTGCCCAGTCAGTGCTGAGCCATAAATTTCCACTGGCATGAAACAGAAGATGGCTTCTCAGCAGGACTGGGAGGTTTTTTGTCATTGGAGATTTTTTTAGTGGCCTTCACCACAAAGGCTGCGTGACACTGAAGAAGAGAACTAAGAGGTTAAGAGTATACATGTTAAAGTGAATATATCTGAATAGTATCTGTCTATTATTATTTATTTGTTCATTCATTCACAGATCATTGGTCCATTCATTCATTTATTCATTAACTATGATATGAAAACCTTCTAACAGCAAAGAAGTGTTGCATTTATATATATATGTGTGTGTTTCTGTGTGCAACCTTAAAAGCAGACATCATTGGGGATCTAAGACGAATAAGAGAAGGCCAGACACCCCTGAGGAGGTGAGGAGAGGGTCATAAATTCATCAGAGGCCTGGACTGGGAGTGGCTTGAATGCACGGAAAAAAGACCCTTGGAAATTTTCGCTGACAAGATTAATATGCAGTTGATGGGAAGGTTTTCACGACAGGGTGCCAACAAATAAACACAATTCAGGGATGCCACATCCCCTGTGGAGTGGTTACCCTCAATGGATCCCCACCATTCCCAGGATTCCATGAGGGTGATCCAGTGTCAGGTGGTCCCAGCCCCTCTCATTTGCCCTCCAGAGACAGGAAGGTTATCCTATTCTCTGAGAAAGCCGAAGAATATCGAAGCATGATAAAGTTCAGTGGGGCAGCTGGTCACTAATCTCTGTTCCATGCCAATCACAAACGGAACCATAAAAGCATTTGAGAACAGCCATATGATACCAGCATGGAAACAGCTATAAGTACTGCAAAAATGTCCAACTATACCATCTCAACTTAACGGCCTTATTTCACATGAGTTCTACATGAATTTGTTGTGCGCTATCGAATGACATTCCAAGAGGAATTTAGGAGACTAATTATATCATGTATTACACAAGTACCGAGTCTGTAATCCTATCTTACAGCTGTGTATTTTTTACAATCAGACAAGGTTCCAGTTCTGAACAAACAAAAGGCCATTGCCATTCTTGTCATGCTCCTATAGCTAGTGTTATTCCACAGCATGCAGGCCGCTTAGGGTCAACTCAAAGCCGCCATAGCCAAAGGCTGGCCTACGTCTTCTCTGCATCACAGTCATCTAACCTCCCAGCGACAAAAGAAGCCACGACTGGTCACAGAGTCACGACTTGGATCACAACCGGGCCAATTTTACAACCCAGGAGCCACCGGCGTGCTGGCGGTCCGTCACGTTTCGGCTCACAACTGAGCCTCTTTTACGACCTGGTAGCCATCCCCGAGCTCAGCCCCAGTCACGGAGCTCGCATGCCACCGGTCCGTCCGAAGGCCCGCCGCGAAATCCCTGCCGACTAATTTAGTCAAGTGTAGAATGACGACTTCACATTATCTCCGAGCAGGACTTAAAACTGAACCCGCAACCGATGACAACAGATTTAGAGCAAGGGTTTGGCTTTTGTCACTCAGGGAGTTTTATTCATGGACTGCCACGAGCCTTTCAAGTCCAGTCACAGCTGATGCATGAATCAACTTCAACGAGGCACTAATTTTCTCGCGCACTGGAGCATCGCGGAGTATATTTACTTTGAACCTTGGAAACGTTCATTGGAGTCATTTCATAGAATGACAGTGTTCTAGTTGTTCTATGAAATTATGCAGGAAAAAAGAAAAATGACAGAATTGTTGTACAGTGATTTAAATGGCACAAAAAAAACTCTGTATAATATTTTTACAACATTTTGCCTTAAATGTTCGTATTTCTACATTCTTTTCAAAATTAATTCATGGTGGAGAAGTCAGAAAAGTCCCCAAATATGCAGGTTTACTGCCTCAGCTAACAATTTTTGTATAATATAACTTTTTCTGAACATTACAGTTTTAGCGATGCATAGGTGAGCAGTCAACCGTGCACCGCACAGCTTGATTTAGGGCAAGTCAGTGTGAGTTTAATATCCTAAGGAATGAAAGTATGCCTGGCATGTTCTAATTCTCTTGTGTGTTTTGGGCATAATGTGAAATAAGCCAATCAATGTGTCACTTGCCATTCTTTATAAGCCTTCAGCTCAGTTTAAAACACTGCAGTTAATTTTGTTAATTTCCCTTCTTTTTAATATATTGTTTTAATCATGTTTTATTCATGCTTTATTCTTATTTTATTTTTATTTTACATGTTTTTAACTTGACTTCTCTTTCTATTTCCTAATGTGTAAAGCACTTTGTTTGCGTTGCTGTGTGTCCTTGTGTTTGTAAAAAAAGGGGGGGGGGGTGTCTGCACTGTGTTCTCCATTGCCAAGATAGCAATACACCAGATATTTACCTCATATTAAGATCACCACAGACATCGGTGCAGATATGTTTGTAAGCTCCACTGCTATTTAAACAATGCAGGCAGAATGTGTGAAAATAGACTGTTTGCAGGGTGTTAGATAGCAATGATCAGTCTGTTGCACCTTATGCAGGGTGTAAGATCAAGCTTTAAGGAGGTTCACATCTCTACTGCTCTAGAGTCCTGTAGTGGCGTGCTTTATAGCACCGAATATGACACTTTGTATTGTGTTTGGTGATGTAAGGCTTGGACGGAGCTTCTCAGCCATGTTCTAGTGTTCTTGAGCTAATCTGAAGCCACATAAAGTTTGGAGGTCTGTAATGATTGACTTTGCAGAATATTAGGGACCACTGTGCACTGTAAACTTCAGCATACACTGACACCACTCTGTCATTTTACACAGCCTACTACTTTTTGACTGAGCTGCTTTCATTCCTATCATGATACCATGCTGGAATTCACTGAGCTTCTGAGAGTGACACATTTTCCAACAATGTATGCTGAAGCAGTCTGGATGCTTGGTTTCATACACCTGTGGCCATGGAAGTGACTGGAACACTTGAATTCAATGAATCAGATGGGACAGTAAACAGTTTTGGCAATATAGTGTAGAACTTTTACTTTAACTTTGAACACACAGTGGTTCTTTGCCTGAGAAGCTACTTCACTAAGCTATGTTCAAGATAAGAACTTATTATTAATTAATATTTAATTGTATCTATTTCATCTCTTTTTGAAAACACCAAGTGCAGTATTTATACTGTCCCCATGTTAAATCACTGATAATCACCCTCCTCTTTATACAGTGCACTTATGGGTCATGAAGTAGCAAGACCTCCCTTCAAACAACGCATGATACAGTGGTATGAAAAAGTTTGGGCACCCCTTCATAAATCATTGGTTGTTCTGATCAGCAATTTCAGTTAAATATATTATATAGCAGATGAACACTGTGATATTTGAGAAGTGAAATGAAGTTTCTAGGATTTACAGAATGTTGGCAATAATTATTTAAACAAAATTAGGCATTTTATTGATTTGAATACCTTTAGCACCAATTATTGTAACACAAATGTAAATGTAAATGCAAATGTTTAGTAAGCTCTTTGACCCTTGACCTACACACACAAGTGAATCCAAATGTGGCAACATGGAAGCCTCGAAACACAACTCTCAAATGACCTGAAAACAAAGATTGTTTAACATCATGGTTTAGGCAAAGAATACAAAAAGCTATCTCAGAGATTTCAGCTGTCAGTTTCCACTGTGAGGAATATAGTGAGAAAATAAAAAACCTTAACTAGGTGAAGTTCTAGTTAAGACCTAAAGTGGCAGAACAAGAAAAATCTCAGATAAGCAGAGGAGAAGGATGGTGAGAACAGTCATAGTCAACCCACAGACCAGATCCAAAGACCTACAACATCATCTTGCTGCAGATGGAGTCACTGTGCATCGTTCAACTATTCAGCACACTTTACACAAGGAGAGGCTGTATGGGAGAGAAATGCAGAAGAAGCCTTTTCTGAGCACACGCCACAAACAGAGTCACTTGAGGTATGCTAAAGCTAAAGCACATTTAGACAAGCCAGCTTCATTTTGGAATAAGGTGCTGTGGACTGATGAAACTAAAATTGAGTTATTTGCAGGGTGGTATTCATGTAGGGAATATGGTGAGATTTAAGACAGTCCTGATAGTCTCTTCTCCTCAAAAAGAGTAAACACTGCAGTTTCCTGTGAGTTTTTCTGGCACAACAGCTTATGCAGCTGATCACCTGAGCATATTGTCGCTGTCCAGTGAAAAACAAGTATCTCCAAAACAGAAACTTTACAGGAGAGAGAAAAAACCTTCTAAACTTTCAATGGAAGTCAATGAAAAAAGAGTTTAGTTTAGGTCATTTTAAAGTGTTTCTATTGGTCCGTTCATCAATAAATGTTTGGCACAGTGTGAGGGACAGTTTGTGTGTTCAAATTTTGTAGTAAACTAAAAATCGGCAAAAATTGAGATACTTGTTTTTCATTGGACAGCGACGAAATGTGGCACCTCTGATGGTGCTGATACAAGAGCGACTGCGGACATGGAGATATCAGAATGCCAAACTCATCAGCCTTCATCTGCTCAACACAGAGAGCTGGCAAGCCCAAAAAAAAGAGAGAGACATGTTCATTCCTAAAATTATGGAATTAATCTACTCTGATAGAACACTGGACCACAATGCACATTTTAAAAGTACTTTTTCCACACACTCAATGCAGTTACACATTGTAACCAGAGGGGCAGTTATGAGCAGTATATATTTTGAACAGTACTGTATGTGCACTATTTGCTTTCACGCAAACATAAAATGGTGTAAACACCCACTTAGCATACGGGGAGAGGTTTGCCACCTTGGTGTGTGTACACTGTGTGATTTACAGGGTGGCTTGCATTAGCCATTGCACTATAGGGGGTCTACATGGCGCAAAGCTTTGAAAGAAGGGGAAACATGCTGAAGTCCGGGAGGGTGTGGGATGAGGCAGACCCGGCCCTGTGATGGACAGTAGCACTCGGCTTTGGACGGGTTCAGCACGCAGAGGGCTCATCGCTTTCACCCATCTCAGATCACGGCCAAACATCTCCAAGTGCACACTCAATCCCCACATTTAAATTTACCCCCAAGACTGAAGGGCCTGGCCTGTCAAAGCTGTCACCGTGCTCCTCTCATCTATCTGCTCTTTCTCATGACCTCCTGCCTTCCCCACACCATCCACACTTGCTACTCTTTCTTCATCTCCTCATTCTCCTCATTTCTGCACCTCTCATCTGTTTCTCCGGTCATACTTCAGCTCTGCTGACCGGATCATACAGTTATTTTCACCGTGGACTGAAGATTGAGTCAACTTTTATTAACATCTACTACTTTCATTTTGCTTTGCTCTTCAAATTATATAATTACAAAAGCTTTTTTTTTTAACATTACAACACATAATTGGTTCTTTTTCCCTCTCCTGTTGTTGGGTATTTGTTATAACTGATGATGCAATGGAATTGGCAAAATTGGTTCAATGTGTCTCTTTTAGTTAGAGAAGTGACAATTAGGGATCAAACAAAATATTAATATTGTTTGTTTAAGATGCATTATGGATACATGGCACCAAATATTGCTATCTTTATTAAACCATAGGCTAAGACCCTAAGACTCTCACCACAATTAAACTTACTAAAGTTATAGAATAGGCTAAACCAGTAGTGAAGAATTTTGGCTGTGAAATTCTGTGAAACTGACACCAATAAATACATAATTACTGGTATTTGCTAATTTAGAAGTATTTAATTCTTTTGAATAACACAGATTTTGTGAAGTATCACAAATAATTGTCTTGCGATATAACGAGTATTGCATAGTGTTGTTATAATATCGTAGTGTGTGATGCTCTATCATTCCAACCCCTAGTGATCTTTTGTCCTCAATTTAGAAGACATGTTCTTTTTATGCAATATAAAAAATGTGTCTGGACAAGATTTCTAAATTGCAAAAACAAAATACAATATATACATTTCTATCTACCAATACATTTCAGAACAGGAATGTTGGGGATGTGTTTTAGATCAGAAAAATTGGAAACAATTTAGAATTAATTCAGACCCAGTGTAAACATTTCATATACGGGTCTGAACAAGTCACAAAATTTGTTTCAAACTGGTGACAGGTGTGTTACTTTTATTGTAAACATTTTGTCTTTGGTATCATGAAGGTGCAAAAAATACGCATTACACGCTCGAAACGCGCAAAAGGCGTGTACTAACTCTCTTAATTATTCATGGGTGTGTTTTGGGCATAACATGAAATAAACCAGTCAGTGATGTCGTCAGCCAGTAGTCATTCCCTTTAAGAGCCAGATGCACTGTGACTTTGGTGCTTTCTGATCTTAACAGCAGTAAAAAACCATTTTTTTTTTATCAGTCAGAGGCGCACCTGTGTTTTTCAGCCACAAAGATAGAAACACGCCAGAAATGAACCTAAACACCCATCACTCTCAGACCACCAGACCCTTCTGTGTTAATATATTCCTAAAATCCACGCTGTTCTTCTTCCGTTGACTTCTAACGGGGGTGCGCGCTGTTCAACGAGGGGGGGGGGCAATATGTTGGGGTGTGCAGTTCTCCTTCAGTTGTTTACCGACGTGTGTTTCAGAACTTTCGAATCAGACAGTTCTTTGCAAAACTCCACCCTCTTTGACTAGGTCTGCCTAACAACAGAGCGATCTATATTCTGATTGGCTCAAGGAGAGCCACATTGTAATACGGCCAATGGATTGACAAGCGTGTGGCACACGCTCAAAGCGTGAGACTTGAGAACACTGTGCTTAATGTACATAAACCTCATGCAAATCTCTGCTTTTTTGTGAGCAATGATTGAGAAGTTTTAAATAAAGTGAATTATTCCCTTATTATGCGCAGCAATAATTGACACTTCAGGGGTTAAATGTCAAGGCAGATGGAATATGATGTAAGGAACATTGAAAAGGAGGTGAAAGACCACTGACTGAAGTAAATGAAGTTGTCTGTCTCTCTGTCTGACTGTCTGTCCTGCATCAGACTCAAATATCCCTGCAATAGGACCCAATAACCTACTGACCTCTGAGAAAGCAGAAGACCACCGTGACACCTCTGCTACGTGTGTGTGTGTGTGTGTGTGTGTGTGTGTGTGTGTGTGGTAGAGTGCACGTCTCTACTCTCACACACATTGCATAGATCTCCCTAACTATCCACACAGGGCTTCATTCTGAAGACCACGTCTCTCTCTGTTGTTGAACAGACTGAATTAACACCCTCCTTCTCTCCTCAGGGTGCCTCAATGACATTAGCACTCACTCCCTTTCACTCCCTTCCTTTCTCTGTCTTTCTTACTCACTCCCTCTCTCTCTCTCTTTTTTTCTCTCATACACACCCACACACACTCACACGTATGTACAGTACATGCACATGCAGAGTATGAGGTCATGAGGAACCATTGTTGCATTATCACATTGCACTAAGTTGAAGAGGTCATGGTGTCCAGCCCTTCTCGGCTCCAGCAGCTGTACGTTCGAATGACGCTGCGCTCCAGCATGTGGCTTCTTTAAACATTACGTTCTATCAAAAATGCATTAGCAGATGGTATTGACACACAGCGTACACACTCCCATAAACGTGTCCACCAGTGAATTCTAAAAGTAACATGTATTTGGGGGGCAGTCAGAGGATAATGTTCAGTTCTGGCTCCAAGGTCACACTCCCCGCTCCCCCCCTACCCTCACAGAGAGGATTGTAATAGCTGTGCTGACAGACATGTCTGACCAGCTGGGACTATCAGCACTAACACACGTTAACCCTTTAAGGACAGGCGACCAAAGCGCCGGCCTTATATTCTGAGCACCAGCCAACACCTTCCGTACTCGCAAGAAATAAACACCGTCGTGCGTAGGCCTGCAAGAGAAATGACACACAGCACTGTAATTTTTCTATGGAAAAAGTCCCATTTCATAAAGTCCCAAGTCATAATTACACTAAATTAATTTTCTATTTCTATTCATCATAAAACACAATGTAACTCTACAAAAAATATAAAATCCTTAATGCAGACACAACGTTTTGTGTGACAGCACCAACATGAAGGCTATTCTTTCATTGTCTAAATAAATAAATAAATAAATATATATATTTTTTATTTCAATAGTTATTAAGTCATTTAAGATCATATTAATAATAATATCAAAAAATAATTTCTCACATTTGTTATATTAAACAGACTGACACTGCAAGTAAACCAAGCAAGTAAAACAAATAAAATCAAATCATTTTACTGTCACTATCAAAGTTACACAGTTGTTGAGGTGAGCGAAAAACTTCACTCGCTATAGCAGAAAATCCAATAAATAAATAAAAAAAATAATAAAAAAATATAACATTTCACTCATAACTTACACTATACACACATTATATGACTATTAATGCTAATAGCACAATAAATATATTCATAAATATATTTAGTATACACATCGAAACATGTCTTTCACCACAGTCCATATAACCCAATATGCATGCAATAATGCAACCTATATTGTATAAATTTTGTATTACTGTGTATCATTAAGAGAAAGCATCGTTAACAAGAGAAAGTCAGATTTGGGCAGTATCATATATCATATATCATGTTTTTATTATCACCAATGATGCCCCAACACTAGTGATGTCTCCTCCGACACATATGATGGCAGCCACCGCCTCTTTTCAAACTGATATGCAGCAATGCTCTGTAGCATCACAGCGCACTCGGAGGAATGCGCAGCGACTCGGTTCTGATACATCAGCTTACAGATGCCTCGTGCTGAGCGGCATCACCCTTTAGAGTGATAAGGGCAGAAAGAGCACCATCTACCCACCCAGAGAGAGCAAATCTGCAATTTCCTGATAATAGTGGCAGCGCTTAGCTCGCTGGACCAATTGGAACCCTCAAGAGCTTTAACTATTTAATAGATACCTGGTGTATGTATTCAGCATATCTGGTTAATTGGAATTAAATAAAAAACTATTTATCTGTTTTTTATCTGGTTATTAATTTAATGTTTTGATAATATTTAAGATCTTGAATAAATCTCTGACCCTGCCTTCTGTTCCTGGGTCACAGAGTGTAATAGATGTAAACCTATCCATGAGAGAAACAAACAGTGATGTGAGAGAGAGTCTTTATTGTAATCGTGCTCTGGTGTTGGCAAAGGCCGCTCGGGGGGGGGCTCTCGCTGATCTGAGAACAGCTGGAGAAACACAAGTCACACGGGACTGGGCTTTCCCTCCAAACAGCTGGGAAAACAAACCGCCTGATCTCAGTCACCTCAGGCCCGCTGCATGATCACACACTCGTACAGCTACTTCAGCCTCGGCCTGCGCAGTCATTAAAGCAGGGCACTGGAAAACAACATCAAACAGCACACAAAGCAGTCCTTTAAACACTCCACACACCTTCCCACGTAGCGCCGCGCACAACACACACCTTCACACAAACACTAAACAGTCCCAATACACTTTTACACACAACAGCCCCCCAACACCACCCCGACCCACCGCGCTCCTAAACGTATTAACAGCTCTCGGTGGTTTCATAGCTGTATATGTGCAGCAGAACGCAAACAGAGGGGTCACACATGCAGTGCAGGAACCAGCTGTGAAAGACTCACACAGAGCATTAATTTACTCCAGTTTAAAACAGTGTGCACACTAGGGATGCAACGGTACAGTGTGTCCACGGTTCGGTTCGTATCACGGTTCTTGGGCCACGGTTTTGAATCGGTTTCAATTTATTAATATTAAAGCTTAGATTCTCTGCCTGAACCCAAAAAAATAGTCTGTGACATAGGCATCTGTTTTTTTAATGCTATTTTTATAAGAAGAATAGAATGTATAAAGCTCTGGTGTGATAATCACAATAAAGCCAAGTAACCAAATATTATTGTTAATGAAAATGAACGAAATAACAAAAACAAAAAAGTCAAAAAACATTTTTGTTAACTGAAACTAATAAAAACGATAATTAAAAGAAAAAAGGTTACTAACTAGAACCTTACTGTATGTTTATAAAACTACCTAAAACGAACTGAAATTACTGATAGAATACCCTTAGTTTTGTGTTTTTTTAATTTATTTATAAGCGCTGTTTTCACTCCAGCAGTTTTACAGCGTTTTTTTTTCTGCTCTTGAAGCGGAGCCGGATTCTGCGGGGAGTCGGATTCGGCACAACAATGGCAGCGCGGCGGCACCACACGGTCCGTGGCGTAGTTCTTGTTTATAGCTTTTGCGCTAGCCACAAAATAACAACAGAAAACACGGAGAAGATGCAGAATGGGATTAGAATATGAGAGAATAAATCTCTCTCTTTCTCTCCCGCACTCACTCACAGTTGATCATTTTGGTGAAAATGTGTGAAACCTGTAGAGTTCATTGAGTTTTTGAGTTTGTTTATGTGTTTCTCAGATTGATCTCTCTGATATGATGTGTAAAAAATAATAAAAACTAACAAACCCACCCTTAAAACAAATTAAAACTAACTGAATTGGGAGAGAAAAAGTAAACTATAACAAAATAAATGAAACTATAATGAAACATTAAAAACTATTCAAATTATAACCGTAAGTAACAAATCAAACTGTTTAAAAAATTCATGCAGCTCTGGGCATGGACGAGCTTGTCCTGTTTTTATTGAATAATATTTCTGCGCTCTTTCAGTGTTTTAGTGTTAATTAACATCATTCTGAACAGATTTCGCTCATTCAGACGGCCCGAAATCGACCAGTTTATAGGTCGGGTCGGGCTCGGGATCATAATGACAGTTTATGGGTCGGGTTGGATCGGGCTCGGGCAGAACATGAAATATTATCTAGCTCCAACATGCAGTACGTTTTTAGCCCTTTCTATTTCAAATCAACACGGTGCTTCTACTCACACTTGCAGAGCCAATATTAAATAGAAAAAAAGGCACAGATGAATTCAAATCACAATATATATTATAAAAAAGGAACACTTATTCTTACCATTAGTCAAAAACAGGCAACTAATATGACACTGTGCTTTTTTTACTTGTTCTGCTGAGCAGAAGAAGGAGGAGCACTCACTGCAACTACCAACCGCCGCCCCCCAACAGCACACGATCAGCAGCCCCGCCCCCTGGCCATTCAGTACCAGAGCGTTCGTTCGCACGCACCGAAACACTGAGGTCCATACGGGTGTATCGAACCGAACAGGCCTAACCAAACGGTTCCATAAAATACAGAGAAACGTTGCATCCCTAGTGCACACCATGACTGAACGCACTGGTTACATTTAGAACTATGAACGGATAGAGAATGATCACACAGGATATGCCACAACAGTCAGATTATAAGCCACGCCCTAGAATTGCTCACCACCCCTACAGCTTAATATATAGTGCCTTGCAAAAGTGTTCATCATGATGCTCTCTGCACTTTACACAGAACTCTAGAGACTATCACAGAACAGGTGCATTTATACGGAGACTTGATTACATACAGGTGGATTCTATTTATCATCATCAGTCATTTAGGTCAACATTGGATCATTCAGAGATCCTCACTGAGTTTGCGGCACTAAAAGTAAAGGGGCTGAATATTATTGCACGCTCCACTTTTCAGTTTTTTATAAAAAAAATAAAAAAAATTTCCCACTTCACGAATGTGTCCCACTTGTTGTTGATTCTTCACAAAAAAATACAATTTCATATCTTTATGTTTGAGGCCTGAAATGTGGCAAAAGGTTGAAAAGTTCAAGGAAGCCGAATACTTTTGCAAGCCACTGTATTACACTTAATCAATCATACACTGAGTTGTACTGGATTACACACTAAAATACCAGAAGTCATGGGATAATCATATGGAAACTGATTATGAAGTGTTGTCTCAGGGGACAGCATAGGAATGCACACACCTGTGTAAGTTGTGGTGTTAGAGGTGTTATCTTGTGAATGTGGTAAGGCAACATAATTTATGAGAGTTAGAGCGATGCCTGATTGCATTACAGTCAGAAGACTCCATTTCTAAAGTTGGAAACCATTACCACCCACAGTGGACAGGGTACTGGATAGAAATTATTGTGACCAGCAGAGTTTCTTTGATTTTGCCAAATTGAAAACCTCTGGAATATAATCAAGAGGAAGATGGATGATCACAAGCCATCAAACCAAGCTGAACTGCTTGAATATTTGCACCAGGAGTAGCAGAAAATTATCCAAAAGCAGTGTGTAAGACTGCTGGAGGAAAACATGCCAAAATGCATGAAAACTGTAATTAAAAACCAGGGTTATTCCACCAAATATTGATTTCTAAACTTTATGAATATGAACTTGTTGTCTTTGCTTTATTTGAGGTCTGAAAGCTCTGCATCTTTTTTTTTTCAGCCATTTCTCATTTTCCGCAAACAAATGCTCCAAATGACAATATTTTTATTTGGAATATGGAACAAATGTTCATTTTACTCAAACATTTACCGAATACCTATACCTAAACATATACCTATACTTTTTTCCACCCTGCACTGTCAGTGTTAACATGTTGTGTTCTATAAAACCATGCAATCGTATAATTTGTGTGTGGTATTAGTTTAAGCAGACTGTGTTTGTCTATTGTTGTGACTTACTTGAAGATCAGAACACATTTAATGACCAATTAATGCAGAGATCCAAGTAATCCCAAAGGGTTCACATACTTTTTCTTGCGACTGTATTTGTGGCGGAGAGGCAAAACATCACCATCTGAAATCAGCAAAGTGGACAAGTGAGCAGGTGTCTTTTAAAATCAGGTGGAAGCTGGTGATTGGCTGAGGTAAATGTGATGTAGCTTCTATTAGAGTCCTCTAGTCCAACTTTTTTGTTGGACCTTTTTATTTGAGAAAAATCCATAGATATTTCACTCTATTCTTCTACTTTCAAATTAATCTAATAAAGCTGTTGTGTTCTCAATTCACATCTCAAAATCGTGTGTTTGGGATGACGCTCCAACATTAACACATTACACATTAAATGAACACATTAAATGCTTCACAGATATACAGGGGTTGGACGATGAAACTGAAACACCTGGTTTTAGACCACAATAATTTATTAGTATGGTGTAGGGCCTCCTTTTGTGGTCAATACAGCTTCAATTTGTCTTGGGAATGACATATACAAGTCCTGCACAGTGGTCAGAGGGATTTTAAGCCATTCTTCTTGCAGGATAGTGGCCAGGTCACTACGTGATGCTGGTGGAGGAAATTTGTTCCTGACTCGCTCCTCTAAAACACCCCAATGTGGCTCAATTATATTTAGATTTGGTGACTGTGCAGGCCATGGGACATGTTCAATTTCACTTTCATGTTCGTCAAACTAATCTTTCACCAGTCTTGCTGTGTTTATTGGTGTACTGTAATCCTGATACACAGCACCGCCTTCAGGATACAATATGTGAACCATTGGATGCACATGGTCCTCCAGAATGGTTTGGTAGTCCTTGGCAGTGACGCGCCCATCTAGCACAAGTAATGGGCCAGGGGAATGCCATGATATGGCAGCCCAAACCATCACTGATCCACCCCATGCTTCACTCTGGGCATGCAACAGTCTGGGTGGCCGTAACTCTCCCAGATGTGGGGAAAACAGTAAAGGTGGACTCATCAGAGTACAATACATGTTTCACATTGTCCAAAGCCCAAGATTTGCGCTCCTTGCACCATTGAAAACACTCTGCTCTTACTGGTGCAATGTGCAATTAATGGAGATTGGCCACCAGACTGCTCCACTTTAGCCATGAAACCTCCCACACTAAAATGACAGGTGTTTCAGTTTCATTGTCTAACCCCTGTATATTTCTGTCTAATTTTCTGTTAAATGTATTTTTTCTCCCATTGTTTAGATTTGTTAAATTAAATATATTAAGAATGGCCTTTGTCTAACTGGCTTTCTGGATCATTTCCACTGAAATAGTTTTTCCTAAAATATACACTCAGTATATAGTATACATATACAAACAGTAGGATTTAACATGACAGCGACAATATCTGCACTGTAATTTACACACAGTGATGAGTGATGGGAGTTGGTGTATATTGACAGAAGAAATGTGGATAACTGAAATCACTGTGCCATTCTGAAATAAGAGGAAAAATAAAGAAAAGGGGAAAAAAATATCTATAAAAATACATCTCTGCTGTCTTTGAAGAACACCACCATAGAGGGCACGTTTCCTTCACCCCAACTGGGTAAATAACGAGTCATGTTCCAGCACCTCCCTGGGCCTCCATAAACTGCAGTGACTGTGAAGGAGCTATCCCTGCGAGCAGAACCCTGTGAAAGCATTGCTTATGAGAGAGACACTCCAGAATAGCACTAAATAGACTGTAACAGTCCTGCTTTTGATCCTGCTCATCCATCTGTCCTGCTGGCCACATGCTGACGTCTGTGAGTTACAGCCTTCTCTCTCTCTCTCTCTCTCACTTTATTTCTTTCTCTCTCTCTTTCTTTTTCTCTCTCGCTCTTTCTCTCTCAGTGGAAAAAAATACTCTATAATTTGAACTCTATATTATAACCCCCCATCATTTTTCTTTTAGGTAAAATTTATGATAAATTATTTATTGAACACTATCAACTCAGCCATCATGCTCGTATGGGCCTCACAAGGATGTATGTAATACAGTATACAGTGGTGTGAAAAGTATATGTGGGGGAAAGAGCTCTATCTACCCATCCAGAGTGAGCAAGGCCAATTGTACTCTCTCAGGGCTCCGGCAGCAGATGGCAAGCCTCATAACTGAGATTTGAACCAGCAATCTCCTAATCACAGTGGCAGCAGTGCTGGAGCAGCATTAGCATTAGCCGCTAACTGCACTAAGTCCCAGCCTTTTGGTATTTCAGAGGTGAGTATTATCGGCCTCTAGCCTGCTTCTAACTCTAGCTAGCACTGCTGGAGCAGCATTAGCATTACCTGCTAACAGCGCTAGCCTTTTTGGCCTTTCAGAGGTGAGCATTATTGGCCTGTAGCCTAGTATTACCGGGTTAAAACAAGCTTTGTGGGATGAACTGCTAGCTAATTTCACTTACTCGCTTACTGGAACTCTCAAGGTTCCTCAGTGTAGCTCTGTCGGGCGGCATTAGCCGCATTTAGCGGCTTAGTCTGCTAATGATAGTATTGCTGCACCCAGCTATAGTGGAAATATGGAAAGCTTACTGTCAATAAACAGAAGTGCTTTACTCACCCAAATGAACAGTTTTCAGGAGAGAAAGGAGTACAGACTAATATCTGGACTAATAGAATTTTGGGGAATTTTGACGAGGCCTGCTGAATTAGAAGAAAAACATGGCAACACTCCTGTTCCTTACTAGTGTCGTATAATGCACCCTATAATGTGAAAAATATGGTATCAATCATGCCTAGTGTCATACAAATCTGTGGGGGCAGTGGTATGATCTGGTGTTGCTGCAGTTGGTCAGGTCTAGGTTCAGCAACAGTATGTGCTGAAAGAATGAGGTCAGCTGACTACGTGAATATACTGAATATAGACCAGGTTATTCCATCAATGGATTTTTTTCTTCCCTGATGACACATTCCAAGAAAACAATGCCAGGATTTATGGGTCTGGAATTGTAAAAGAGTGCACAATTCAGGGAGCATGAGATCATCATTTTCACACATGGATTGTTCACCACAGATTCCAGACCTTAACCCCATTGAGAATCTTTGGGATGGTCTGGAGAAGTGCTCTTAATCCCCCATTATTAATAGATATTGTGCAAAAATGTATGCGACTCTGGACAGAATCACTGTTGTGACACTGCAGAAGCTTGTGGAAACAATCTTACAGCAAATGCATGCCATAATCCAAGCCAAACACGTTCATTTTGACCAGGCACTATACATAGTTTATGCTGAAAAAGATGCTGCCACAAGACATTGGCACAGAAAAGAGTTTTTTAATATGAGCAGGGATGCTCTGTCGCCAGGCAGAGGATGTGAAATGGGCCGAGCTGCTGTCATCCATCAACTTTCTGTGGGGAGGATCATTAGCACACAACAACATTGTTCACAGCTTATCAGAAAGTTCATCTCCCTCACAGGAATGTCCACAGGCGCAGGAGCCTGATGGATCTTCCAACCAGACAAAGATGGATGAACGCAGAGCGTCAGCTGGGTGCAGGTTTCTGGGGAAGAAGCCTGGATGGGTGGCTGTTCAGGGGAGAGCTTATGGAGTTTGGGTGGGGTGATAGGTGTGGATCAGGGAGTGATAAAGCGAGATGTCATGCTATGAAGGTGTTCGGCTATCTTCTTTCCTTAGCTACTCCATGTGACAAGGCTGTAAATGGCAGCGGGACAGGATGGAAAACCAGTTTTGTTGTCGAACAAGGTGGCACGGCCTCCGTGTTCAAAGTCCCGGTGCATGCTGCAGATTAGAGGAGCTCAGTGGAGATCCAGAACGGTGCATCATCATTCCGTTCAAAACGGGAAATACTAAGAACACAACTGTCAGCCTGGCAAGTCAATATATAGCACCCCTACCCCATCGGCCCCTGTAATTGATTTGATGTGTAACATTACCCTCCGAATCCAAACACGGTTCCCCTGCCAGCCCTCCAGCTGTCAGACCCTCGCCGTCCCATCCCCCAATTTTCATCGTCCCCCCACCCCACATACCCCTCTCCCTCTGCACCCCTCTCTTCATCCCTGTCACACTACACCCTGCCAAATCTGGACTCCAAAATTCACCTGCTAAGTATAATCAAACTTGCCTACCTCATCATGTGTGCACTCAAGCAGCAGCCCCTCTGCAGTACCCAGCTCTCCTGCTCTAACATTTTACTTTCACTCACGACGCCTGAGATAACATGGATTATTATATTAACTAGTTACTTACAAATATGTCAATATAATGGTGAGCCATACTTATTAAGCATTAGATGTCTAGGTTTATTATTAAGTTATTAATTCTAATAGATGAAATATTAGACTGATTAATCAAAAGCTTGGTTTTACATGCAGTATATTGTGGAGTCCCACAAGGGTCTATTTTGGGGTCTATTTTAGGGATAGATTCTGGGCCGAGGTTAAGGTTAGGGTTTGGTATTGGGTAAGGCTGGTATAAGGTTTGCATAATGGAAATTATTAAGACTATGTTTTGTAACATATCAACAGTATATTTATTTAATGTAAGTAATGCATCAACAGCATATCTATAAGACATTTACCCTAATGTTTTCAGATACTTTACTGCTAATACTTTACTGCTGATTCACTGACTTGAGGCGGCACGGTGGCTTAGTGGTTAGCCCGTTCGCCTCCCAGCGCTGGGGTCTTGGGTTCAAGTCCCTATCTGGGTGGAGTCATGTTCTCCCTGTTTCTGTGTGGGTTTTCTCCGGGGACTCCAGTTTCCTCCCACAGTCCAAAAACCTGGAGATTAGGTAAATTGGATACTCTAAATTGCCCTGAAAAATTGAATACTCTAAATTGATCTGGTGTGTATGTGTGTAAGTGTGGGTGTAAATGTGTGTATGATTGTGCCCAGATATGGATTGGCACTCTGTCCTGGGTAAATGCTGTAGTGCCCGATGCAGTCCTCCAGGTGGACAGTCGTTTCCGGTTGAGAGTACGCTGTGCGCTATTGGCTGCCGCTTCTCACCGGTGTGTGGATGTAATGTGCTTGTGTGTAAAAACATGAAAGTTGTAAAGCGTCCTTGGGTTTCTAGAAAGGCGCTATATAAGTTGAACTTCATTCATTCATAAAGTCAGTGAGGCTAATCCGTTTATTTCTGCTGTAGACTGGGAAAACGTTTGTGTTTGACAATAAAATATTAATATATCCCACCAGAGAAATGTAAGGGTTAAGACAAAGGTGCTCAGATCCAGATGTAAAATTCCTGGAAATAAAATCTGAACTTTTGTTGAATAGTCCTCCGCCAGCATTCCGAAATACAACGCTTTTAGCCGATGCTCCCAACAAGGTTACAATGTTAGTCATAGGGGCATAGCATTGCCCATTCAAAGAAATCACTATTTATACACCATTAACAAGCTCAAAGTTGTCGTGCTCTCCTTCCACAGTACCGGACTCCATTTCCCAAAATCCCATAAACAATGACTTCAATAGCACCCGTTCACCTTCACCCAATTACATTACACTCCGACGCTCTGATTCACCTGTGTTCTGAGGAAGTTCCGGTTCATACTGATCTAGTTTCCTGTTTATAAGGCAATACCGCTGTTGCATACTGAGCGTTATTCTCCTGTGTTTTTCTATTGCCTTCTCGTTACGACCTTGTTTTTCAGTATATCAGTTTATGTCTTTTGTTTTGCCCCGTTTGGATTTGATGTTTGGTTGGACTGTCTTTTGGTTACGAACTTGGACTGTTTATTCTACTACGATGAGATTATTGTTTGCCTGGTTATACTGTTTGTAAAATCTGTTTGTCAGCCTGTTATTAAACCAGTCTGTACATTTTACTCGGATAGCGTAACTCCTCTCTATCTGGCATTACAAAAGTAGCTCCACTTCATTGGTAGAATTCTGAGGGCCCTGACATTTAAAACGGGACACTGAAAACTTTAAAAGTGCACAGTGTTTATGAACACAGTACTTTGAATAGGTAGGATAAGGGAACAGATTGATTTCCACAGAATACATTTGTTAACTAATCTGTTGCCCTATCTTTATTTTAACAATTCAAATGCTTTAAGAAAATGTTTCACATTTTTCACATTCTATATTCTATCTAATATTTTCTAGAACAAAATGTTAAAATAAATTAAATTACTGTTGTGTCATTTATGCTACGTCAGGATTTTAACCTTAAAATATTTTCAGGCTGTGCCTTCTTTTTTCACAATAAAAAAAAACATAAATGAGCTGCTCAGTTAATTTGATTTCTGTATCAATAGTCAGAACTGGGTCTGGGCTCTCATGGGTTAAAAAGTGTTTCCTACAGGAATGTTTCAGTACAAATGGTGTCATTGCTCTGCCCAGGAGCGCCGAGCTTTCATCAGCTCCAAATGATTTACATTTACGTCCACAGACGTTTGTTTTCTGTCAGTCTCCATATCCAAACACAGCCTGACACGAGCCCATGTTTAAGAGGGCAGAGGTCAAACAAGTTTAAACCCATTACAAGCTGAAACAAGAGGAGCATTATTTTCTTTCAGCTGAGAGGAGCTGCTCTTCTCGTCCAATTAACCTCCTCCACGTCAATTACGGGATCTCTTCTCTAATTTGTCAGGAAGACGTCTGTAGTGAAGTTAAGCTCAGAGTGATACGGTAACAGTCTGTTTAACAGCCATGGCTAAGCCTTCCAGACACGAGGAAACTACAGCAATCAAAACACCGGAGCGCTGGAGTTCTGGAGCTATTAGTCTCAATGCTTTAATGTATTTTCTACGACAAAAAGCTCCACTTAACCCCTGACATGCTCCTCGCTTCACGTTCTATTAATGAGTAATGAATTCATTAAAGCGGTGTTTTGAAAACAGTGTGTGTGTGAGTGTATGAGTGTGTGGGTGGCTGGGCTGGACACTGGCATGCGGGCTGTTCCTGCTGGCCAGATGTGCTGTTGAGAGATGACTTCACCCGTGGACAGCAGCATGGCATTAAAGACTGGAGATTGACATGGATCCTGGCAGGAGTGTGGAATACCCTGCACTCTCCAGCACACAGTGGATTTAATGTGTGAGCATATGTGCGCAGAACACACAGGCTTCAGCCTTCGCATGTGTTTAACATGTTTAGACACGGGGCAGTGTGTGAGTGCACACCACACTTTACATTATGTAATAAAAAGGCACTGAGACGAACTGTGTGCATGTGTTGGTCTTCGTGTAGGTCTAAACCTGTGGGTCATTATCAGAATACGCTGTCTGAAAAAAGACATTTTTCAACAGGATGGACGATTTTAGTGAAAACTAAGTATTGGTTGGTAAAGTTGCAAACATATGGAATTTTATAGTGACTTTATTCTTTTACATTCTGTTACAAAATACATTTAAATTTTCTAAAATGAAAATTTTACCATGAGAATGGTGAACTTCTTAAGCTTTACTTCAGGACGGAGATAAATCTTAATATTAAGTAATAGAAATATTATTACTTAATAAGGAACATTAAGTGAAATAAATATTATTAATTGCTGATCAGGCATCAAACCCAGCTAACACAGAACATTAAAAGGAAGTTTATCAAGTTCCAGGAGGGTTAAACTGTACTGTTACAGAAATAAAAAATGTTCTAAAACATTTGATATAATAATAATTTGCATCACAATGTTATTAGAACAATTCTCACATAATGTCAAAAGTCAAGTCAAAGTGGTTTTTATTGTCATTTCAGCTATATACAGAGTACACAGTGAAACGAAACAACGTTCCTCCAGGGACCATGGTGCACATAAACACAGTGTAGACAGAACAATAGTGCAACAGTACAAAAGTGCAGACAGACAATTCAACACCATACAGACAAAGAATAATAAATAACAAGACAGTGTGCAAATTTTGCAGTGTGCAAAAAAGACCAGTGAGGTAGTAATTACTCTATTACACAGTGTGCAATAGAGTCCAGTGAGGTAGTAGGGTTTTTAGTGCTTTCCATTTTCTGGGGTAAGTGGGGTAAGAGTGTGTGCATGTACAGAAAAACCATCAGTTCAGTCTCTGCAGTTGAGGAGTCTGATGGCTTGGGGGTAGAAGCTGTTGCAGAATCTGGTCGTGCTGGACCGGATGCTGCGGTACCTTCTTCCCAAAGGCAGGAGGGAGACGGGCCTTTCTCAGCTTCCGGAGGAAGTAGAGACGCTGCGGGGCTTTCTTGGCTGTAGAGCTGGTGTTCAGGGTCCAGGTGAGGTTATCTGCTAAGTGGACACCAAGGAACTTGGTGCTCTTAACAATCTCCACAGAGGACCCGTCGATGTTGAGTGGAGAGTGGGTGTGTTGTGCTCTCCTGAAGTCAACAACCATTTCCTTTGTCTTGTCCACATTCAGGTGAAGGTTGTTGACTGTACACCAGTCTGTCAGCCGCTGCACCTCCTCTCTGTATGCTGACTCGTCGCCTTTGGTGATGAGACCCAGTACGGTTGTATCATCGGCGAACTTGATAAAGCTGTTAGAACTGTGTTTTGCAGCACAGTCATGAGTCAGCAGGGTGAACAGCAGAGGACTCAGGACACTGCCCTGGGGGGCCCCAGTGTTCAGTGTGATGGTGCTGGAGGTGCTGCCCCCGAACCGGACTGACTGGGGTCTCCCCGTCAAAAAGTCCAGTTGATCCAGTTGATGTTAGACCAGCTAGACCAATACTTACATTATGGAAACATTAAAAGTAACATTCATAATACTGAAAATTAAAACAATGACACAAGTTGACACAAGTGGCAGAGGCATAAAAAAATGTTAATTATAAAATCAATGCATGCACAAAAGTCCATGGACCACATTGAGCAAAAAAAATCAGATTTCAGATTTCAGCCTGGTAATGTGAACGTAGCCTTAGTTTGATCAGCTTGTTGGATGATTACCACTACACCTCACCTCCAACTCCGGAACTCATCCCAAAAGTGCTGTATGTAGTAACACCATTCCACACAGAACAAAGTTCCAGTGCTCCACAGCTCAGTGCTGAGGGCCTTGTACCCATTTATGCCCTATGCACATCTTCTGTTAAAGATGCAGCAGGGGAATAACTCAACACTAATGCCTACTGATTTAGAACGGGATGTCATTAAAGCTTCTGTGTGTAATGTGAAGGTATCCCAGTACTTTTGTCCATATCTTAGTGTATTTTAGTGGTTTGCTAAAAAGAGAAAAAAGGGAGAGGTTGACAGAAAAATAGATCACAGAAAAGAAAACAGTGACAGAGAAGGAAATATAGACAAATAGACAGAAAACAAGTAGAGATAAGTGAGAGATAAAGGAGGCTGACAGACAGAGGAAGTAAGAGACAAAAAGGAGCTATGCAGAGATAAATACAGAGAGAAAGAGAGAGAGAGAGAGAATTTCTCCCTTGCGCTCCTGTAACAGTGTTTAACTGCCTGCTGTGAGGGTGAAGAGAGCTCTACTGATGGATTCACCAGAGTTCTGTACTTTTGTACTGCAGGCAATGTAATACTCACAGTATCACATTTTTAAGAGTGGAATACATAGGAGCATAATTTATATAGAATGCGCTTGACCTGCTTTGTTGTAAGACTCCATTACTGCCATTCAAAATTTCCCTAAACCTTTATAAAATGAAGGTGTGAAAATCACACCACGACAACAGGACTGCAGATCTAGCTGTGTGATCTCCCTTAATTTAATACGTTAAAGCCGATCTCTTAAACACTGCTCTCTGCGCTGATAAAGAGTCTATCTGAGCCTGCTGAGAGGCACACAGGCCAGCAGGGCGAGCGCGGGTCCTTCCCGGGCCATGTTCTGCTCTCCACTTCTTCACTCAGGCCTCTGGGATATTTACAGCATGCGGACATGGTGAAGGTCACAGGCGTAAAGCAGGATGATGACTTTCACAAATGGCGACTTGCCTCAAGAGGCCATTGGCTGCTGCCGGGCCGGGCCTGTACGGCACTGACCGCCTCAACAGCGCTTCAGTAGACCAGCCCAAAATCCGCCATAAACTGGAGGCTTAAAACGGATCCGCTGACGTTTCTGAGCGATAATTAAACTATTGGGTTGGGCTGCAGGGCTGAGGGGGAGCGGGGCGCAGACAGTTCCCTGACGTAGGAAAAAATGGGGCGGAAACTCATTCAGAGAGCAGGGGGTTAAGAGCCGTAAAGGGACGTCTGGGGCCCAGCAGTCATGTCCACCGAATATTTCAACTTGAAAAGTTTTTTCCTCCTTAATTTTCTGTCTGGCAGCCCTTTCCCCTTTGCATAATTTAAGGGCTGTTCCTCGGGAGCTGCGGGCACCCCAGTATGAATCAGCCACAGAGCCGGCACTGTTATATTACTGTAAAAATACACACAGTCCTGGTTTAAACGTCTATTATCATTTGTGCGCAGAAATACCGACAATTCAAAATGTCATTGACCTACATTCGTTCCAGTACTAAAAGGACTTAAAGTGTGCAGATGGCCTGATTTACTGATTTTACCTCACGTTCTTGCTGTTTGATAGTTGTTATTTTACAGCTCTAAGTACATTCCAGAAACCGGCTGAAGAACGCACTATGACATACAGTGGGAGTTATGAGATGCCATTGTTTTACCCACCTGCCCTCCCAGCTGGGTGGTCGTCTGAACATGAACTTCCTCAGGTCAGAGGTCACAGTGGCATTTATAGATATATATTTAGACATGAAACAAGTTTTCCATTGATTTTTGTTGCCAGGTAAACTATCGTTCAAAAGGTTTAGGACACCCTCATTCACATCCAGATATAACCAGAAATAGTACAAAATCCAGTGTACAAAATTTAGCTGTAAACTGCCAGAACCTTTAAGAAAAACAAATGATCTAAAACCTGATGATTTAAAAAGAAATAATTATAGTTCTGTAAAAAAATGGGAAGAAGCAATGGAAATAAACTGAGCTTTGAAAATGTTTTTTTTTTTTAAATGTCAATTGACAAAGCCTGTAGTAAAATCTGAAGTAAAGCAGTGCTGGAACAGATCATGTTACTGCGCTCACTACTGTAGCATTTACACAACACATAGAAGAAACACAGAAACACAGAGAACATTGAACTATTAAAACTGTAAGTCTTTTCTTTTTAGAAATTACAGATGAAGCCAGAGAGTGGTGAGTACTATTCTCTACGCATTCAAAGGAATGGAAACTGGAACAGTCAGGTCTCTGGAACTCTGGACTAAGTCTCAATTTCAGCAGTGAAGAGAAGAATTAGTGGTCTAATAGATAAAGTGCAGTATTAAAGTCATGAGTTAGATGAGAAAATAGAAAGCAGCTTGCCTGGGTCATACAGCAGAGCAGTGTATTTTAATTTCATTCTAATCAAACACGCAGAAATGTTACATTTACCTGTACCATTTAGAATTTACATTTTTACTGCATCATGTAAAATGACAATTTTATGACCAGTGAGTGCACATCACATTTTGGTCCCTACTCAGCTTGATTGGGAGCATGAACAATCAGGTATTACAAAGTACCCGGTTCCACACCGAGTGATGAGTAAAATTTACCTAAAAAAAGATTTGCAACTTTCTGCATTTGCTTTTTTTTTTAAATGAATTTATTTTCAGATAAATTTAAGTAACGTCAACTCGGTATCAAGACCTAAATGTTACATAGAGTAAATAAGTGAACTGAACTTCAGACAATTCTTTCTTTTAGTAAACTTAAACCTTTCTCAATGCTCATAGACGTGCCTGGGAGAACTTTTGGGATCCTTTTGAATTTAGCATCTTTGGGATACTAGTTGGATGTCTGGTTATCAGAAACTTTAATTATGAGGAAATCATCCTTTAGTTTTCCTTGAATAACGTTTTCTTAAAGATTCCTTAAAGCAACTGAAGAGGTTCAACCAGCTTTAAAAGTCATCAGATTTTTACAAAACAATATAATCGCAAGGTTCATTTTTTATTCAATTATTAAAAAATAACTATTGAGGAATGCTTGCAGAAATGTTGAACCCCTTCAGATTTTACTGCAATAATACTAACAAGTCTACTGGTTTCTAATTTTCACCAGTTATTTTCACTGTGTGAAACAAATTTTCACTCTGGTTGACTTGCTTCAGATTTTTAGTTAGAGATCTGGAGTTTGACTTGACGACTGTAGAACATTATTTTAGTTAAATATTAAAATTTGTATGTGTTTCTTTGATCTCTTATACATGCTTGAATGATGCTTTCTGGTTATTATGTTGTGGGAGATTTTAATGTTTGTATAGAATTTTACTGTAATGTCACATTTTTATATCATCTGACCTCAAAATCTTAACCCACATTGTGTCAGTCTAGACCAAGGGCCGGCAATTAAGTCTGGCTGCGAGCCAGAAATATTTCAAGCCATGGTGGGCTTGGAAAATGAAATGTACAGACTAGTAGCTCTCCAGCCCGGTGGGTTGTTGAACCCAATTGCAGAACAGTTGATCTTAAAGCAGGTAAACCCAAGAAGAAAGGAAAAAAAAAATAGATAAATAAACACACTGCTCCCCATGCAGAATCGAACCTGTGTCGTCAGGGTCACGGTCCAATACACTATCGCTGCCCCGGCTACTGAATTGGGACAGGGCTGAAGAAAAACGAGAACTGGTGAACACTAAAGTCACACTGAGTGCGACAGAGAGACAGGGGAGGATGTAAACAAAAGCTCACCAGAGAAGCCTTTTCATTTTTTTTATTTCGTTATTGTTCACTATACTTCAAACAACCTCACGGGCCAAGTGTTTCATGCTTGCGGGCCACATCTGGCACCGACTGCCGATCTAGACTAATAGATTTATACATATTTAGTAATGGCTTCATTCTTGCCAATTATTCATACAGAACATTCTCAGTTTCTAGACTCTGCAGCTCCTTCAAAGTGATTGTTGGCCTCTGTGGCTGAGATTTCTTTTTTGATGACTCCACTGTGCAGCAGATCTAATCATGTTATTTTATATTACTGATCATTATAGGTCTTGACAGTGATCTGATCAGGGCTTGGAATCCAACTGATGAAATGTTGTGGCTTCTGCTCTTCCAGCCCCGGCATCGTGTTACAGCAGTGCGGCCACCTGACCGAAGAGCCAACTTTAGACACGGGGCCAGTAGTGAGATAGAAGTAGTAGGAATGCACACATGTGCCTGTGCTTGTACTGTAAGAGTACCAAAAAATGCACACACAATCAGATCCATCACAGAGCAAACTCTCTCTCTCTCTCTCTTTCTCTCTCACCCAACCACCCCTCTCCCTCTTACACACACACACACACACAGTCACAGATGATTGTTTTAGCATATCAGGTCCAACTTTAGCTTTCTGGAGTCCAAACTTTCCTGTGGGACTCTTGAAATAGATATCACGGAGCTGGAGTGTGTGAGGCTGAGCTGTCAGAGCCAATCATTCAGCTTCTCAGTTTTACTCAAATTCTTCAATCACGTTTTATTACTGCCACCTCAAATGCTGGAGGCAGTATAAACGGCCTTCTACATTACATTACAGTCAATACATTCTCCATCTTTTTCTCTTCAAGTGTATCTGGGGCCTTCCTTTTTCTCTCTGATATTTGAAACACATATCATGGCCTCGGGGCCACGGGCAGATTTAGATCATCAACCAAATAATGGAATCAAAATCTTACTGCATATGCAGTGCAGACATTTTGCAGGAGAAAGAAACAACCATCCTAAATTAAATGACATTGATCTAACAAGATTTTACCACCAGTTCATTGCAAATACCATCTGGTGTTTTCAAAAGCGGTTGAGTTGAGTTCATGATTTTGATATGGTAGAATTTTAAACATAATGGCACTTCAAATGGTACTTTGATCAATGCCATAGAAGAACTGAAGGTGACAGTGGAAAGTAAAAAAAAAAAAACCTTCAAAGCTGGAGGAAGAAACCTTGTATTCAGCAAGTTCAGGGGATAACCATTCTCCTGTCTCTGGTCAATGTTTAGTGGTAGTGATATACATTAATTATAGTAGTGATGGTAAGATAAAAAAAAGTACAGATGATGTCAAATAAAAATTCAAACTTGTTTTGTTGTTGGATTTATAAAGTACAGACAATGTAAAAAGTCAGACTTTGTGTTGCTAAGAACTCAATCTACTCAAATGCAGATCTGACCATAACAACTCAATGAAAGGACACAGCCAGAAGGTAACATAGACAAGGGAGCACCCTAAAGCACTCGCATCCATCTACAAAACCAACCACCATCCTGAGTAATTGAATGCAAGGAGTGGGGCGAAAAAACCAGCATCAGAATTTAAAACAGTTCCCTATGTCCACGAACCCCACTTATAATTTTCTATTATAAACACTGGCCTAATTCACCCAAATCTTCTTAAGAATTTTCTTACATTTGTTCTTAAGTTCTAACAAAAAAACAAGATTTTTATGGTGTTTTTTTTAAAGCACATAATATTAGCAAATTTGATCTTTTAATGTCAGTTCCCTCTATCCTCTATGACTACACAAATCCAAATAGGGAAATCTGTGTTTTGTCATGAGTGGAGTTATTTCAAAGCTAAATTTTGGGAGAAAGACCCTAAACTCATCCTCAGCCCCATATAATTACAGTAAATATCACCAAACTCCTACTTTTTTAAACACTGTCCAGTTTTAAACACTGGATAAAGTTTTTCTGTCCCAGATCCGAAGCTCAGGTCTTACTCTGTAGCTGATCAGTCAGCGGTTCAGTGTCCAAAATGCCTGTCTCTATTACGCTAGTGGTGATCACAAATTACCCAAATTACCTATGGTATGTTTAGCAACCTTACTGAAGATCAGTGATTACTTGTTTAGCAGAAAAAACAGCCAGCTCCCCCATTTCCATGGCTGCAGCATCTGTTTGCTGATGTCTATACCTGCCAACCCTGAGTGTGGAAATGGGAGTAGGGGAATGACGGTGGGCAGATTCAGAGGCTACATCCCACACAGAGTACTGTGATGTACTGCACAGTTCAAATAATAATAATAAAAAAATACTGGCTGAAGCTCTGCTGTCAAAAACTGCCGGTGCTGCAATTTAGCATATTTCCTTAATATCTGATGATACATCCTGATCCTGTTATGAGTTACAACAGAAAAAGTATCTAATCCTTAACCCTTTGATGTGCAACATGGGTCAAAAGTGACCCGGCTGAGTTTTAATTAATTTTCTATATCTTTGCAATAAATAAATGTAATCCTTTATTTCATCATTTAATCATAAAAGCCCTTTTTGTATCACTACAATAATAAAGTAATAAAGTCAAAAATTACCCTCATTCATTTTCTATGGTATTTCATGTATGGCTGAGTGTTTCTTTAGCACGAATCTTCATTTTTATTCTCCTTTATTACTTTATGAAGAAGAAACTTTTGTATTTTTACACGCATGGGTCAGACACAACACAATAGAAAGGGCTTTTATTCAAAAAGTAAGTAAGGTATACATAAAATAAGGATGTATGATGATCAAAAACAAGTTAATTATAAGGGATAAGTTCCTTAAATTCTGAATGACTGAATTATTTAATCACTAATATATATCATAGAAACACTCCAAAACAGGGTCATTTTTGACTCATGTGCATTATTGTAGTGATACAAAAAGGGCTTTTATGATTAAATGATGAAATAAACGTTAAAATTAATTTATTTTAAAGATATTGAAAATTAAATAAAACTCAGCCGGGTCACTTTTGACCCATGTTGCACATCAAAGGGTTAATGATTAGATATTTTTTTTGTTGTAACTCATAACAGGATCAGGATGTATCATCAGATAGAAGGAACAGAGGAAGTATGCTAAATTACAACACTTGCATATAGGCCATAATGATTTCACAAGTAAAAAGATTATACTGCTTTCGAGCACATATGTCCAGCCCTCAGGCCCAATAATTTACACAATGCTGCCAGGCCATTACAATGTATCAGTAGCTATCACCCCCAGAGCACTTAATCTGCTGGTTCTTCTGACAGTGTGGCACCTGATGGACTGAATTGTGCGGATCTTCTGACAGCGTAGCACCCAGTGGGCCTGGTTTTGCAGTTCTTATGACAGTATAGCACCCAGGCTGTTCAACAGGTGCCTGAAGGCCTCTCCCATTTATTCTCCTGCTATGACTACATCACACCCAACTCTTCTCACCAGTTGTCAGCAGGCCATAGATATTGTAAGGATGGAGGAACAAATGGCAGGAGCAGCTCTGTGTATGTGTGTGTGATTGTACATAAACTGGTATTGTGCTTGGGAGTACTGTACATTCTGCTCTTGGATGTAAAACACCTGAACTGGGTATCAGATTTCAGCTGAATTGGTATGTGAGGGCTCTTAGCACCTAAACCTAAAACATACATTTCCTTTGTGGGTGTGTATATGCATGTGTGCATGTTTTGCATGGACCCCACTGAAACAAGAGCCATGTCCAATCTGCTGGCATTCAGTTTGTCTCCCATTCTCTTTGGCTGTCTGCAGGCCATACCTCTCAGTACTAACAATGGGACTTCTGTTATATTATAGTCTCCACTCGAACACCGCCACATGCCACACACTAAACATACAGCTGCATCACATCACACCGCCACAACATCGGCTAATTGGAGACTTTTCCACTGATATTATAACATTTAGAAAACACTTAGAGCAATTATATCACCTAGCATCATGGAATGTTCATTTATTTTATCAAATTTAAATACCCTCCCATTATGTTCATTTGTCCATGTTCATATGGTCATTTTGAACCGGTGCATGTTTAATTATCCAAAAGATAAAAAAAACCCAAATAATCTTTACAAGCCGTGTAAATATTTTTTTTTACTTACTCCATTACTATTTATTCTATCAATTTTAGTGCAGTGGTGTTCCTTACCTCTAACAGGTAATGCTTCAATTAATACATTCACTCATTTTTATAAAAAAATACATGTTCAAACTTTTTTAATGTTTCACTACTTCACTATACATATTTAAACATATACAAAACAGTAGTTTTACATAACATTAAAACATAACATTGCAATTTTGTTTTAGTTTTATTTTTTGCAGGGGGTGCTTACAAATATGTGAGATTAAAAGGGGTCAAATTGACCCGGAACAGAACAGGAGGGTTAAGGTAGTAGGAACACAACTTTTAAAAATGTACTGTCCCCTTTTTACTAAATAAGCCATTTTACCAAATGGGTGCCATTTCTGTCCCCAGGAAATTACATGTATAAATGTGCACTTAAAATAACTTTAAAATATTTTTTTTTATTTTAATTAAGCATAGTGTATTGTACATTGACCTAATTGCTAAAATGAGATATGTAATTTAAAAAAATATATATAAAAACACTGAAAAAAAATAGCATTTGTTTCCTGTCCCCACTCTCAAACTATAAACTTTACCATAAAATATAACCCTTCAGAGATTTTTAATAATTAGTTTGCATTGTTGTGTGACTCCGAATCCCAAATATGTTTAAAAAAAAAAAATATATATATATAGTTCATAATAAATCCACAATATTCAATTTAAAATATATATTTTAGTTGTGTCCCTGAGCTTCACTCCTTCCTGTTACCGTAAAACACCAAAATTAAGTTTCCTCATTTGTTTTTCTGTATATTTGATCTTATTGCATCTATGACTGAGGAGCTCAATCTCAACATTTTTATTTAATTATTTATTAAATTATATTTGTTTATTTTTGTATTGTTGTAAAATTTGGGTAAAATTTGGGGAAAATATTAGCATAGCCGCCATTTAGCTATTTTTTATGTTTTTGCTAATTCTATCAAAAAAACTAATTCCTGCTATTCATAACATAAAAACGTAACAGGAATGAGTTCCAGTAATAGGAGTGAGTTCCAGTAACAGGAAAGGGTGTCATTAACAGGATTGTTTTTTTTTTTTGTTGTCATAAATATCAATTACGTATTTGAACATGCAGTCAACAATTTCTTTAAAATAAAGACTTTCTAGGGATAAAATGAAAAGCAATTAGTGGACTTGTTTTTAAACATACTTTTTAAATGTCACATTGAAGTTTTGTAATCTTCAGATTAAAAATCTTACAAAAAATTAAGTAAAGCTGCCCGAGATTGAAAAGTAAATGTTTTAAATAGTTAAATATATGTGTTATTCGATTCAGAGTTGAAAAAGGATTTAAAAAAAGGTTAATGTGCAAGAGTTAAAACAAGCAAAGGGCACCCATTTGGCGGAATGGCCCATGTACTGTCCAGTCTGTGAAAGCCTGTTTTGCATTTAGTGTTTCTGTGAACTAAAAAACAAACAAACAAAAAAAAAAACAATACAACACATTTATATGATCATACTACTAAAATTTAGTCTTCATATTCATGCTAACTTACAATCAAAAATCTGAAAAGGTTGGCACAGTAATGAAAATTTAAAAAGCATAGTATCTTTTTTACATTTCATATGATTTTTATTTATTTCCAGACAGTATGATTTCCAGTTTTCTCTTCTCACATTAATTTCATTAGTTTAATTTGTTTGAAAACCATTTAATATTTTTTATGTTACAATTTCTTCTAACAACACGTACAAGACATTTTGGCACCGAGGATACCAAGTGAAGAAATGTTTCAGGTGTTGTTTGGTCCCATTTTTTTCCCAATGTTCGGTCATCATTGCCTCATTTTTCTTTTAAAAAATAATGACAGCAGGTCAGGACTGAAAGCAGACCAGCCTTGTACCCTCAATGAACTATTTTTCTATAGCCTTCTCTGTCTATCTTGCTGATACAATGGATATATTCTGCTCCTCAAAGCTACACAAGATTCTGGTTACAGTCACTTCTTTACATCACCTATTTTTCTGCCCTATTATTATCCCTATGCATCCATCACAACTTTTTGTTGGAATGCACTGATTGCCTAAAATGCTGAAAGAATGTGTAAAGCTAAATCAGTATTCACTAATAAAATTAACAAAATAAAATGTGAAATATCTTGAGCTCTTACTTACTGCAAAGAAATAAATGTATGCAACAATGTGTCTTTATTTGCATTTTGCATCTTTCCTCATTTTCAATGAGTTGTGGTTAATTTAAACTGAGGTGAAAGTGTTTCATCCTAAACTGCTTTTTTATAGAGGCATACTGATAAGCCATAACATTAAAATCCCCTGCCTAATATTGTATGGTTTCCACTTAAGCCACAAAACAGCAAGTGTACATTGAGTGTAACTTAATAAAGCTAAGCTAGATTAACTAACGTTACTATCCTAGCCCTGTACAGCTTGTAACCTTTAGCTAGATAACAACCAAGCATGATAAGTGATGCTAAACACTTTATTTTGTTTGATTTACATAAGTAGAGCACAAAAATGCACTTAAACTTGTAATTTATCTGTTCCCTGCTGGGTCTGTCTCATTCTGTGCTCTGTATATGCATTACTCTGTGCAAGAGGAAAGGGTGGAGTGTGGGCCTGACACTGATGCCAATTAAAAACCATTCAATGTTTGGTATAAATGATTCTGTCTGTTTATTTATTCAACAAAAGTACTTGTAAAGCATACTAAATCCATTTCCTAAATTTTAGCAGTCCTGTCTCTTCGTGTATCTTGTTTTGAGTTTAGTTTTTGTTTATAGTTTGTTTAATTGTAAATAAATTACCTGCATTTGCTTCCGCCTCTCATCCTCCCTTGCTGCAATACCTGACAAATATTGTATAATTGCATGATTCAAATTACTTGATAATTATTAATGCTCTTTTGATGGAAAGATAATGTTTGTAGAGGCAAATCCTTTAGTTAAGGTGAAGCAATGGTTTACTCGCGCCATGTCGTTCAGTCAGATAATTTTCCATTTTCCACTCCACAGGATGTTTTAAAAGAAAAAACAAACTTTATTTCCACGTTTCCACAAGTACAATTATCCAACAAAACGCTGGCCAGGTAAGAAAACCGTGTGCTTCCACAGCTGAAGGCTCTTAACAAACTCTCCCCACGCTAATTCACTGCTTTCCCCCAAAATAGCGTTTCTCTTAAAGAGACAGTACCCATTTACATTGAGACTGCAGTACCACACAATGAACTAACACATAGGAAAAAACTTATTTGCCTAGATTAAACTTAAATATTACACAAACTAAAAATTGTCTAATTCAGTAAAAACTTCTCATACCAATAGCCACAAAAATAAAATTAACATAATTAACAGCTTTGATTAGTTTCAGTACGTGGCCCATACAATGTTTAAGCTGCAAAACCCCAAAACATACACCACAGTGTCGTATCTCTGGCCTTAAAGAACCTGAATCCACATATTTTGAAAATCAATAATATTACAAGCAAAATCCACATGTCCACAAGTGACAGTGAACAATGATGACAGTGCGCTGGGAAGCGTGATATAAAAAAAATACATGAATTTCATTCAGACTGTTCTCATTATTAACATATGCATCAGATATGCGTCCAGTCTTGGAGCAGATATGAAAGAGGATCAAATTTCCAAAACTTTTTTTTCAAAGGTTCAGATTTGTTTCACATTTGGGCAAAAAATTCAGATTCCTGCCATTCAAATCCAGTTGTGTTAATGTCGCCGTAGTTTCCATGACCACAATCCCATGTAGAACTAAGAATGGACTCTGAGTCACACATAAACTGAAAAAAAAAAAACACTGCCTAAGCCCAGACGTTAAACCCTGCCGAGGCCAGAAGTGACACCTTAGTCCGGGGTTTAATTTTGAGCAATAGCGGGTGTTAGAGAAACACATGATGTAGCCAGTTGTTTTGGGGGCAGTTGGGACGTGATCATAAAGGCAGGTTTTATTAGCTGTTGCTTGATTTGTTCCTGCAGGCCGAGGAGTGAGCTGCTAAATCAATGTGTCCAGCTGTTCTCCCGGCTCGGCCGCTCGCTCGCTCGCGCAGCAGGTGTATGGCCTGCAACGCCTGTCACACACACCCGCTCACATAACAAATAATAACAGCCTCCACACACACGGGCCATCCATCACCGTTATGGCCTGGCCCGAGAGACTGCCATACACACACACACACACACTTACACACTTACACACACACACACACACACACATGCACGTACGTACAAAGTGAGAGAGAAATACACACACTGAAAGGTAAAAGATATAACTACACACCTAAATACACACACAGTCAGACTCGGCCACAGACACTGATTCAATCAACCAGTGGAGAACATACACATACAAAACATAGACCAACAGAATTACACACATATATGTACACACACACTCACACACACTCACACAAGCTACACACACACATACACACACTCATATGCACATACACAGAGGGCCTATCTATCATTGTTATGGCTCTGCTCCACTCAGACTGTTTTTTCCCCTCTCTCTCTTATGGCCGAGCTGTAAACGGCTTAAAAATGTTCTGTGTTCTGCAGCCGGCAAGTCCGTCCTCCTCAGCTCACCCAGCCGAACACAAACACCGCTGCTGAGACATCCCGTTTAAAGATGTTTAAAAGAAGACTGGTATTGGAATCCTAAAAAAAAACACAATAAGCAGACTGTGGCAGGGTGAAAATCAATTAGTCTTCCAAACAGCAAGGGTCCACATCTGGTGTAAGTCAGCCTGGGGGCCCAATGAGTGGGAGTTAGAGGTGGGAAGCAGGCGGTGTGAGGAGTTTGGGATCCAGCAGGTGATGGCAGCTAAGCCTGTGTCTCACACACACACACACACACACACACACATACACACACCCAACTTGCAAATCTGTGATAGAACTGGAAGCTAGATATGAAACATAGCAGGAAGAAATATGGGCAGAGTTGCCACAGTGAGAGACTTGTCATAATATAAGACAGTATACTGGTGGGGAAAATGTTCAATTGTTGGATACATCTTGATTTGAATGCGGACAAATCCAAATCAATTTATTAATGACCAAAAAATTACAAATTCCAAGTGTTTCCTATGACTGAGAACTTAATGATGATGTGGCGCAAAAGGTGGAACTCAGAAGTGTGAAAGACTACGTTTACATTACCAGGCTGAAGTGAGTCAAATCTGATTTTTTGGTGTGGCTCAGATCTGATTTTTCATGGCTGTGTGAACACGGAGAATACGATTTTTTCAAATCAGATTTAAGTCATTTTCATACGTGGTCCTAAATCGGATACGTATCCGATCCATGGACATGCAACATGAATATGAACGTTCAAATAAGGAACTACTGCATTTTTTTTGTGCATGCGCTACTTGCTTCTCTCTTGTACCCACACATCTTTTGGTGCAGCTGTGCAGCTATAGCTGCAAAAACAGCAAAAGCAAGACGCCTGGCCTTTTTCACCTCCTCGACCTGAGCATGTACTTCAGACCAGCGGTTTGAGTCGTCTCTCAAACAGGTTATTGTTTGTGAATATGGTGATGTTTATACACATATCAATGTGCACATGTAAGGTTACTCCAGGACAGATCCGTTCACATTACACACCGTCAGAATAGCAAAAAAACGAATTTGAGCAATGGGGCTTCGAATGTGAACATAGCCAACGTGTAACGTATGTCTGTTAATGTTTTTGCCCGACGTGCTTCAGTGCAATCGGCCTGTCCGAGTCAGATACTCTTTTATAACTCACCTGAGTGCAAGGCAAACAAATAATGTTCATTTTTGTTGTCTATGTTGCATTATTATTCTTTTATGGGAAATTATTAAAATTGACTTGCATTTAAATATCAGGTAAGCACCTTGGGGACCCATTCCTCTATGTGTATAAAGCATTTTGAATCCTATGGCCACTGGTCGGCCATAATATTATACTCACCTTCTTTTTTTGCTCTTATATGTAGATGGTTTTATAATTGTGGCTGAAGCTTGCTTTACCGTTACCCTAAAAATATAATTTCTAGATTTTTGATTAGATTTGAAAACTCTTGCATCCGTACTGCAATTGAAAAAACAGGAGGACCAGTGAGTTTTTTGGCTTTCGGTCACGTACAATCGCATTCAGTAGCTCCTCCATTTCCAATTGCTGTTGCGTTTACGTGGATCTCTGTAGAAACGCCCACCCATTAGGTACATTAGGTAACACATACATGGTCGCTTTGGACAGGAATAAAATCACAGAGGACCTTATAAAAGAGAATATTACCCCAGGACTCCTAGACAAAATAATCCTGTCCGGATAGGGCTAAAGAGTCTACTGAATAGCGGGATTCATTATGTACTATTACAGATACTTTGCTTAAAAAGTAATAAGTATTCATGCAATGATAAAAAATAGATAAATCCTGCAGAGAAGAAAAAGATGCATCAAGCTGCATCGATAATTGTTTTATGATCACATCGCAGACCTCTGAATTGTAATCAAATTAATTTGAATCATAAGGTGCCTAGAGATTCCCACCCCTAGATAATAATAGCGAAAAATAATAAACATTCTCACTGACATGCCACAAGTAATTGAACAGCAGTATGTCCATCATTCAGATGATGGCTTGAGAATGGTCACATCTTTATAAGCTTTGAGTTGCTATCTTGTGAGTAAGGTTGGCAAATACTGGTCAGTGTGCTTACAGCAAAGTGTCATGAATCATCAGACTCTACGTTCGAGTGAGGCCAGATTGAAGGAGCATTACATTTTTAAGTTTGTGTGAGCATTTAACATGGTTCAATCCACAGAATATCATCTGTGTATCAAAGCAACCATAGAAGCTATTACCACCCACGGTGGACAGTGTATTAGTATAGCTAATGATTGTGACTGGTGGCATCTGGCAAGAATTGTCCATGCAAGAACTGACAAGAGACTCTGGCAGAAATCACATCCACATTCAGTAGCCCAGCATGCATATTCTGTAGTGCATCCGACAAGGCAAAAGTCATGGGACACAATACTGCACTGAATTTATTTTTTAATTATTTGACTCAGTTAAGTTGTAAATATATATCATTTTAAGTTTATTCAACTTAACTCAGTGAAGTTATCCTTTTGATTTGACTCAGTTAAGTTGTAAATAAATAGAATTTTAAGTTTATTCAACTTAACTCAGTCAAGTTATCATTTTGATTTGACTTAGTTAAGTTGTAAATATATACAATTATAAGTTTACTCAACTTAACTGAGTCAAAGCTAGATGATAACTTGAATCAGTTAAGATTATTCAACTTAAATGAGTTTTGTTCACACAACAATATATTTTATATATATATATATATACATATATATATAAATGTAATAAAATATTTAATTAACTCAAGTGTGTTTTTTCTAGTACTGTGGGCTTAAGGAGTTCTCAACATATTTAGCATATTTAAAAAAAAACTGCCCATACTGACAGCATGAGACTGCAGCAGCACAAGAATGAACTCTGTAGCACACCCCAACATACTGTGAGCACTAGAAACACAGGGTAACTGTAACTTGCTCTTACAGCCTACAACAATGAGACCTGGCAATCAACACATATATTACACAACTGCATGCCCAGGATAAGGTAGCTTTGGGCAACAGACAACACAAAGATGGTAAGTAAGGCAGAGGCCACACCAAATATGCAAATATATGGTGCCAGGAGCAGAAAGCTGTACGATCCAACACAGTGGAAAAAGCATTGACTCATATAGTATACTGAAAGTTGGTTACAATCATTTTTTTTTCATTGGCTCAACAAGCATTTTCTGTTGAAGTTTTCCGGTTGAAGTTCTCTGAACTAATTTTATTGAGGTGTACTGGCCGGTAAGTTCACTCAACCTGATAATATTAGTTTATCTGACTAAAACACAAAATTACTTTTTAGAGCGTAGTAGGAAGGAGGAGAGGAAGGACGTAAATGCAGTAATATAAATTGGTACCACTTTAAAATAAGACTACCTTCATAAAGGGTTTATAAATGGTTTACAATTAGTTTATTAATGGTTAATAAACTAATTGTAAACCATTAAAAAGCATTAGTAATCAGTTAAAACACATACGTAGAAAGGGCAACAATATAGATGGCTGTGGGTTCACTATTTGGCAAACAACAGGTCACTGTTGCCCTTTCTACGTATGTGTTATAACTGATTATTGATGATTTTCAAGGCATTTACAACCTAATTAGTAACCATTAATAAACTAATTGTAAACCATTTATAAACCCTTCATGAAGGTAGTCTTATTTTAAAGTGGTACCTATAAAGTTAATATAAATAAACAAGAGAAACAAAAGCAAAACAGAAAACAAACACAGGAAATGCAAAATATTTAAAAAACTAAACTGGGAAAGCAAATAACTAAGACCAGAACAAAAAAAAACAATTCAAACTAAGAAAACAATATTACTTGAATGAAAACCAAAGCTCACACATACACAGCAAAGTATCACACCAAAGACTCCATGAGGAACACTGAAACAGAGGGGCTTAAATACACAAGAATGGTGAGAAACACCTGGGACCGGTAAACGAGGGGGCGGGGTTACAAAAGAGACACAAGGTGACAACACTAATGGCTTCATGGAACATGCAATGGAATGGAATAGGAAAACCAAACAAGGCAAACAGCAACAAACAGAGAAGCAGGACAGAACCTGAAAAATAGAGGACACAAAAGGCTAAATGTGTGACAGTAGTTCCCAGAGACTGTAAAAAAAGATGGACGTCGTGTCTCCGTTCCCATTCATTCAGTGAAAATGAAGCCAAAATCTGATCCTGAAACCTGAGTCTGCGCAGTAGAGACAAGAGGAGGGAGAAAGACTGTGGAGAGACAGCCTACTCATTTAAATAACCCCGCCCCTGAGGGCTGCCTCGTGGTCACAGACTACAGAGCGGAGCAGAGCTGACGGTCTGTTATTGGTCCCGCCCATAACCAGCCCTTTTACAATAACCACACCTTTTTTTAATGGAGCTGAATAACGTTTTAAAAAACGAGTTCTGTGGGGATATAAAAATATGACAATATAAGCAGAGGGTACACTAGCTGTTGCATTTAAATAATGGAGTTAGAATTACAGTATATTAGAAGAAAACGTGAGTTGTCTGTTTTGCCATTGAAACCTATGGGGATGGGTGGGGTTACACGGCTTTCTGAAACCGAACAGCAGGTGGCGCCCGACCTGTGGTGGCTTCACTTTTGAGAGACGATGTTCTGTCCAGCTATACACAGTCTATGGTAGTTCCTGTCTCATGTCCAAGGGTGTCCTTGGTGAACAGGGACAATAACTCACATACTTACATGTTTTTCTGTGTGAGATCTTTCATGGCTCAGGTTCCCATGGACATTTTGGAACACTAACAAATCTCCACTGATCTCCACCACACTTGTGATCGATACATCAATGCGAGACATTCTGTTTCTCTCATCCATCCCGTCCCACATCCACACCCCATGTGTGAACGAGTGTGTACGCTTGTGTGACTGTCCGCTGGATGATGAATCTGTGACGGAGTGTGTTGTAGGCTGTGGGGACTCTGCAGTGGGGCATAGCTTCTGCAGTCCCAAACAGCTGGTCAGCAGTTGCCCACTATAACACATGAAAGCGACACGGTGAAATACAATGTGTGTGTGTCTGTGTGTGTGTGCATGTGTGTGTGCAGCGCAACATAAAAGAGGGCAGCGGCAGCAGGCATCACTGAGAAACATTCTGTGTCCAATAAATCAGCGTAATGTAGTGCATAACTTAGCCAGGGCCTGCCACAACTGTATCTGCAAGTGATTTTCCTCAGCTTGTCTCCATGTCTTGTGTGGGAAGGTGAACAGGCTCATGCACAAATGGTGGATGCATTACCATACCATTAGTGTATCTTTTCATTTGCACTGCATCATTGATGTAGACAGGCTGTCAGGAAGAATTGTTCACGTGTTGTTTGTTGACCAAAAAAAAAAAAAAAATAGAAAGAAAAAAACAACAAAAAGGAGAAAACAAAGGCTGTGTTCACATTACCAGACTAAAGTGACTTGAATCTGATTTTTTTGCCTTAATGTTAAACAGATCAGATTTTTTCAGTGTGCACTGTGTGGATATGGCAAATCTGATCTTTTCCAAATCCAAAAAGATTTGAGTCACTTACGCTGTGTACAGACTGACACCTGAAATTCAATTTTGGCATATCTAGATCGTATCCAGATAGATTTTTTGAAAGTCTGGACAGCTAGAAACCTCATGAAATTGTAGGTGATTTAAAATGCAATTACAATCAGATATGTACAAAGGTAACACTCTACTTGGATGGTCCATTTGATGGCCTCATTGATGCTCAATTGCCATTCAACTAACATTCAACTGAATGTCTATTACATTCAAAATAGAACATAACCCTACACCTAACCCTAAGCTAAACTTTAAATTTAACTCTAAACCCAATGCTAAAATGTTACGATTTAAAGTTTGGGGTAGAGTTGGATGTAGGGTTTTATACAACAGTTAGTTCTGACCTCACAATCTGATTGGTTGAGAAGTGTTCTAGCCGTGATGATATTTGTGATAACATCATGGCCTTCTCACACTAAACCTGTATCACTACGCCGACGCGATGCCGAGTAACGGCGTATATACACAGGACAGCTTAGAATCATCAACGGCATCAGCGGCAGCGTTAGCTTAGCACAGGATAGTGCTCAACCACGGCACGCTCGCCCGCAGCGCTGGCTCGTCTTTTGTGGAAAAAGGGAAGGAAAATCGCTCGGCTAATGCCATCTGACAGCCAGAACGCTAACCAGCCAGGCTAGGCTAAGCTAAGTTAATGCTGAGCTAAAGCAAGCTACGCTAACCTAACCACAGTCCAGCCGGCTAGCTATAACCAACACCACCCAGCAAAACAAGCAGAAATGCTCAAAAAGGCGCAGCTTTCACCTGAAGACGACTCCACAGAGCAGGAGAGGAGAGTATTAGTGTTATTTCACGCTCCTAACGTTACCATCTTCGCTTATTCCCAATTTTGCTTTCAAGCTAACTTTCGTGGTGTTAGTCTGTATAAACCATACAGAGTTTTGTAGTTTTGTAGTTCTGTTACAGTTGTGGTGGAACTACTTTTTGGCGGAAGGCACAAAAAGCATATTCATTCTTAATTTCTTAAAAAGATTTATTTTCTTTATTCATTTTGTAAAAAAAGAAACTGTTGTATAAAAGCAATAGAACACTCGATCATGTGTTATCACAAATAAAATCACGGCTGTGATGATCTACGGAACTCGCCTTCGGCTCGTGCCTACGACCGAATCACTGCTGTGATGTTATTCGTGATAACACACTCCCTCTCGTGTTCTATTGCTTAAACTTTCAATAAAGAATCATGTATGTTTCACCTTTCAGTTTAATTGCATTTAATAGACATGCAGTTGAATGTTAATTGAATTTCAGTTGAGCATCATCAAATGGACCATCCAAGTAAAGTGTTACCAGTACAAATTGTTCTCAGACTGGACGCTTTGGCAACAAAAATCAGATTTCAGTGTGTCTTATACATTACTCACAATGCGACAAACAACAACCTCATTAAATACAGAGTGACAGAAGTGTGGGATTCAAGAAAAACGCCAAAGGTTAGCTACTGACTCAACTCAACTTTTGTTGCCAGAGAACCACATGCAGATATATTTGTGATGTCCTAAAACAAAAATCCAATATGATCTCTAGCAAATATTGATGTGAACAGTCAGCTCAACAGTTCTGCCCCAGTTTTCCTGCAGTTTAAACATTTTTAAACACCTTTTATAAGTGTCCCTTAATCAAACACATATCTTATTTGTAGGCATGCGACATGCATCTAAACGGTCACACTGTCTGTATGCATGTCCTTAATTATCAGCCAATGCCGTCAATGATCCAGTCAAAGTTCAGTCAAAAGCTGCTAGAGATATACCACAAAAGACTTGCTGGTGTACTTGCAGAAAAGGGTGGTCCTACAGAGTACTGGCTCAGGGGGGTTGAATATACAAATGTTTGCCACACTTTTTTTATTAAAAAGCATTGTATAATACATTATTACATTTGTATATATTATTTTTAGATCAGACAAAATAAAATCATACATGAGGAAATAATAATGTTGAAATTAACTTTTTTCACTATTTTATTTAGAATGTAATGCTTTATGTTTTTCTAATATTAGCTGATAAACATGCCAACATGGCAAGTGGGAAAGAAATACAAGTGATTACCTCTTTACAAGTTCAGCACAGCTGTTAACTGAAAGCCATTCCAGGGGAATACCTCATAAAGCTGACTAAGAAAATGTCAAAATGTGCAAAGCTGACGTCTAAGCTAGAGATGATACTTTAAAGAATCCAAACTATAAAACATATTCTAATATGTTTATCATTTTTTTTGTTTATTGAATAATTATATGTGTTTTTTCTTTATAATTTGGATGACTTAAGTATTAATGTCATGTTGGGTACAGAATACGGCTAAAGTGGTCGTTTATTAAAGTTGTACACAATAAAGGAGTAGTCGGATGAAAAATAGGGAGAGCACCGGCAAACAGTAGCCACATAGACAAAACCATACCATAAACGGGAGACAGTCCAGAGTTCATACACGAGAGAAGCCAGCAGTAGAGATAATCCAAAAGGGGAGAAACAATAAACAGTCCAGCCCATACTCGGTAAATCCACAATCAGAGGTACAGGCAAAAATTGGCATCGAGAAAAGGAAAGCAAGGTCATACAAGAGAAAAACAACTACAGAGAGAGAAACGCTTTGTAAAGTGGATAAACCAAACAATACTCGGCTTAAAAGTGTCCTTTTATACTGCAGGTAGTCAGTATTCAGGGCTTCCCGGAGGAAACAGGTGAGGTGTCACGTGATCGGGTGTGTGTGTGATGTCAGCGGGTGGTGCGTTCTGGGTAGTGTAGTTGTCTGACTGAAAACCTGAAAAAAGCTGTGTGTGGGAGAAACAGGAGCGCCTACAGCACCAGACGTGACAATTAATCTCCAATGCAGAACATTTTTAAATAATAGAGAACACAGAATTTAAGGTGTGTCCAAACTTTTGCTGGCAATTTCAAACAGTGTAAAACACGCACCTACAAAATGTAAAAAAAGAAAAAAAAAAAAAAAAAACTAAGCCTCTGAATGTTTATGTAAGATAATATTCCCTTATATTTAATCCTAGGGTGTTTAATCTTTACTTTAAAAGGCTGAGTTTCTGACAGTTTTCATTCCAAACCAGTAAAAGCAAACGTCATTGAACAAAAGATGTCAGTCAGGGACAGATCAGTCAGTGGTTGTGGTCGGTCAGTCAGTCAGTCCAGCACTCAGTACGTTACTGAAAAGATTAACTTTTGTTGGCTGGAGTTACAAGGTTTTCATATGACAGTTATAAAATAGTAATTGTTGATTATTACAGAAATACCCTGATGGTAATATGACACGCTGATGACTCGATATTGGACTTGGATTCAAATGGAGCAGCGAAGCACAAAACACAGAGCTCCATTCACTGCAGTATGTGGGCCTTGTGTTTCTGTTGGCCGGCGTTTCTCTTTTGACATGAGCAGCTCGAACAGGAAATGATATAGTGTGTAAAATTATAGTAAGGGATTTCTTCATCATTAGATTCCTCTATTAAAAATGTAGCCTATCGCACCTTTGAGCATTAACACATTTCATAGATGACATTTAATTTCCTTTCCATAACAATTACACTACTGTCAACCGCATCACTCAGTGATATGGGATAGTGTGGAAGTGATGCGAGGTGTTAAAACGGTGCAGAAATCGGAGAAGAAAGGGAAACATTACTGTAATGAATGAAACAGATGAGTGTGTGTGTGTGTGTGTGTGTGTGTGTGTGTACAGTATGTGAGTGTATGAAGGAGATGAGGCTGTACAGATGACCTTGGCAGTAGTTGAGTTTAAGGCTGCGTAGTTAAACAAAACTCTCAGTTGATATTTTTGATAGTTCTTTAGAACATAAAGAACACTTAGCATTTAAACCTGACAATCTCCAGAACTCAGAGCACAAAAAAACACAAAATGTACAGTGTCTAAAATTATAATCACTGTCAAGAACCTAGTGAAAGCCCACTTTCTCAAACATAATCAGTAGCATAAACATGATATGTAATCAAAGATTCAGATCCCTTCCTCGAGCATAAGTTCAGAAAAGGGTCATTATCAATATAAAATGCCTTTTTTAAAGTATAGTTGTGTAAATATAACGCAAACACTGTGCAAAAATATAATTTTCAAGATTTACTGTGAATCACCCTGTCATGTCTTAGCCCTGTCTCATGTCTCTGTGTGTTTTCCTCACGTGACCTGTACTCCTCTGTGTCTCTTGTCAGTAGATTTCCACCATGTGTTTCTCATTTGTAGCTCCGCCCCTTCCCCAGGTGTTTCCAATTCTAGTGTGTTTCCTGTTTCTTTAAATAGATCCCCTGTGCCACTTTGTCTCCGTCGGTCTTTGCACTAACCCCTGTTGTTTGTCTCTCCGTGTCTCTTTGTGATTTCAGCCTTAGCCCTAGTCCTAGTTCCTTGTTTACATCTTGTTTCTTGTTCCCTTTAGTTCCCTGCTTAGTTTATTTATTCTTGTCTAGTTTAGTTTTTCCCTGTCTAGTTTAGCCTCTTGTTAGTTTTCCTTGTATATATCCCTGCCTTGTTTAGTATTGTATTTATTCAGTCCCTCGTTTGTTTCTTTGTTTATTTACTCCCAGTTTATTTTGCTATTTATTATCTCTTGTTGGTTTAGTTTATGTTCTCTGGTTTCTCTCGTTTGTTTTGGTTTTTGGTTATTTGTTTATCTAGTTTAATTTATTTAGTTCACTCCCTTGATCCTTGTATATATCTCCCTGTTTTATGTTTAAGTGTTTACTTGTTTCTCGTTTCCTGGTTTATTTATATTTATTTATTAAATTATTCATTTCTCACCCTACCTGCACTTGCGTCCGTCTCCTCGTCGGCAGGGAGACGAGGAGACGGACGCAAGTGCAGGTAAGGGCGAAAATAAATAATTTGACACACCCTTGACTTTATACTACTTTTTGTAAGTTTTCTTTGATTTAGAGGTGGATTAATGCCATGCCTGCAGTGCTGTCTGGTTAAATTAAGACGTTTTATAACAATTATACTTGCTTTTAACTATTGAATATGTGTTTTTCTTTACATTTTACAATTCAGTTAGTATTTTAACTATAATATTTTTTTATAAAAAATATCAAGCTATTCAAATATGCTCAAGAATTCCTTCTCCACCCTGTTATCTTGGCCGCACAGCTCCAGAGGCCGTCCTGACTCGCGTCCATCAGCCTCCCATGATGCACTCCGTGACTCTCGCGGCTGCTAAGCCGCACCCCGTGACTCTCGCGGCGTGCTCCGTGAAGCCCGCGGCCGAGACGCCGCGCTCCGTGACTCTTGCGGCCGGGACGCCGCGCTCCGGGAAGCCCGCGGCCGAGGCGCTTTCTTTAAAATCACCTTTTAAAGAAAATTACAACTGATATCAGTGACATCACAACTTTCCCACTGTTTTATTTTTTTAAAGCACAGAAGACACATGCTCAAAATGTTCAGAAATGTATCATATTAATTTCACTTCATATTTCTTATGGTCTCTTATAGTCTTATAGTCTCCATACTTAGAGGTAAAGCTTAAGCCGTCCACACTGCTGAGGTAAAATACTGTATCTCAGTCAGTAATTTAAATAGTTTTAGCTAATTAAAATATACACATGTCCAGTCAAAAGTTTGGACACAAATTAAATTAAGAGTTTTTATTATTATTTTTTTTCTTTATGTTCTGCATTGTAGGTTTATACCAAAGTCATCAAATGTATTAGAAAAAAAACATATGAACTTGTTAAGTAAACAAAATGTTTTAAACAAACCAGAATGTGTTTTATATTTTATTTTTTTCAAAGTAGCACCTCTTGCTTAGATGACAGCTTTGCACTGTATATTGGCTGGATTTTCTCAGTCAGCTTTATGAGGCAGAGTCACCTGGAATTCAGGCTTTCAGTTAACAGCTTTGCTGAACTCGTCAAGAGTTAATTACTTGAATGTCTTGTTCTCTTAAAGTGTTTGAGAGAATCAGTTGTAAAGTTGTATAGAGGTAGAGTTACAGGTATACAGTGAATAGCCCTATTTGAATAATGTTTTAATCCATATTATGGCAAGAATGAGTCAACTAGTTAATATGACAAATGTCAAAATTTTATTAAATTATTAAAAATATTATTAAAAGTATTCTCATGTGCTCAAGTCTCAAAGACCACCAAAATCATTGTGATGAAACTGGCTCTCATCAGTACTGCCTCAGAAAAGAAAGAGCAAGAATTACCTCTGTTATACCCCAGGATAAGTTTTTCAGAGTTACCAGCCTCAGAAACTGCAAGTTAACAGAACCTCGGATAAGACCACCTAAATGCTTCACAGAGTATTTTGGTTTGTTCAACACTTTTAAGTTACTACATGATTCCTTATGTGTTCATTAATGAATGACCAGAATGCAGCAGCATGTCACCCCGCTGCTCATTGAGCTCCATTGGCTACCAGTTGCTGCTCGCATCAAATTCAAAGCTCTTACAATCGCCTACAAGGTGATGACAGAACAGCTCCTTCCTACCTGCACTGATCACTCCTGAAGGCTTACGCTACCTCCCGGCCGCTGCGCTCCTCCAATGAACGTCGCCTCCAGTGATGTCAGGTCTAATCTGACCCTTTTTTTCAGTAACGAGTAATCTAACGCGTTACTATTTCCAATCCAGTAATCAGATTAAAGTTACTTATTTAAGTCACTGTGCGTTACTCTCTCTCTCTCTCTCCACCTCATCTCCTCCACACACACACACACACACACACACCGCTCCCTTACCCCATTCCCCCTCCGCTCTTCCCCAATCACACGCGTCTCGCTTTCTCCTCTGTCTCTCTCTCTCTCTCTCTCCACCTCATCTCCTCCACACACACACACACACACACACACCGCTCCCTTACCCATTCCCCCTCCGCTCTTCCCCAATCACACGCGTCTCGCTTTCTCCCCTGTCTCTCTCTCGCGCGCTCGGCGTGTCTTTAGTTTCCGCCCGTTTTCGTTTTTCGCCAGTTCTCGGGTTTCGCCAGTATCTCTTTATAAAGGCGTTTTTTTTGCGGCCGCGTCCCAATTCACTAGCCAGGGCAGCGGTCTGCCACAAATTTGATTGGCAGAGGAGAGCGTTTGAAGATTTTACACAACACGTGATTGGAAGTTCACTGTGGCACAGAGCGCGTATACCGTAAAGACAAGAAAAGTTCCGGTGTTTTAAATGAACACTGTCAGAATTAAATCTTTCTCAGTAGTTGGGTCCGGTATGGGTCCGTATTGGACAACGTCTGGGTCCGGACCCGGACCGCAGTCTGCAAATATGTGATCCCTACGGTGGCCGAGAAAGCCCAGCGCAGTGCAAATTGAAAAGCGCTGCAAAAGCACAAAACACATCCATCAAAATTACAACACAGGCACAGCAAATAGAAAAACGCGCTGCAAATAGAAAAACGCGCTGCAAATAGAAAAACGCGCTGCAAAATAGAACCACAACACAACGGAAGTGAGTCACAACACAACTGAATTTTCCCGGGGGACCTTAAAAGATGCTGTACCAGCTGTATACAAAGGACAATAAGTGGCAAACAAGCTTCTGAAAAGTAAGTTATGTTTATTACCTGTGATTACCACGGTTGTGTGCATATTATTAAAAGTTCTGCTTCACAAAACGCCTTGTTTGCCACTTATTGTCCTTTGTACACATAGTGAAGTCCGAGACGTTACTGAAGACGCAGCTTAGCTGGTACATTTTTCCCCCGGGAAAAATCCGTTGTGTTGTGACTCACTTCCGTTGTGTTGTGGTTCTATTTGCAGCGCGTTTTTCTATTTGCAGCGCGTTTTTCTATTTGCTGCGCCTGTGTTGTAATTTTGATGGATGTGTTTTGTGCTTTTGCAGCGCTTTTCAATTTGCACTGCGTTGGGCTTTCTCGGCCACCGTAGATCCCTGGTCTAGACCATATACACGGTTCTGTTTTATAAAACCAGTCCTTGCTGCCCTGCAGAGAACAACAAGTTCAATGTTCAGTTTTACAGTGTTAAATATGTCAGGTCAAGAAAGACTTTCTTTATTTTATATATTTGTTTATAAAAACAAGTATTTATGGTTAGTAAAATCAAGAAAGACCATATTTTATTTTTTATAAAAAAAAATATTTATGTTAAGTTAATTTTTTTATTTTTATATTAAAAAAAACTTATTTTTTTAGGAAATAGTTCAACTTAATAGAGATAAATTGTTGCTGTTAAAAATGCATTTTCCAATAAAGGGAGTATTGGCAAAACTGGTTATAATGTTTATGTTAAGGCGGCGGGAGGTGGTGTCTGCAGCTGCTTAAAGTAACTAATAAAGTAACTTGTAAAGTAACTTAGTTACTTTTAAAATCAAGTAATCCATAAAGTAACTAAGTTACTTTTTAAAGGAGTAATCAGTAATCAGTAATCGGATTACTTTTTCAAAGTAACTATACCATCACTGGTCGTCTCGCTTTACCAAACAAACATTCACACAAAGCAATCCAGACTGTTCTCATACAGAGTTCCCCAATGGTGGAACAAACTACCTTCCACTACCAGACATGGGCGCAGATGGCACTGGGGACGGGGGGGGACATGTCCCCCCCAGATTTATAGTGACCTCATCCGAAATCTAGCATCTACAAGCATAAACGTTGGGGTTTTAATTTAATTAACTGTACGTTTGTGGAGTTCTGTGTTCCACAATGCCCTCGTTTTTAAACTAGGAAGCGTTCAGTTCAGAGGTTACATTGTTCGGAGCTCCGTGTTCCAGTTCCAATGTAAATTTAACGCACCTTCTCAAGTCCGGGGTTCTAAGGAGCTGGTAACTGCCTGTAGACTACAGACACAGGCAGTTACCAGCTCCTTACGGTACGTGTCCACTGGCACTTTTTTTAAACGCAATCCGCTGCGCTGGATCTCCTTGCTCGTTTTTGAATTAAAATGAAGCAACAGAAGTAGACAGTCATAAGTTTAATATTTTTATTTTTTTTACCAACCTCACTGTAACCTATAGCTCTATAAATCCATATTCTGCCGCTTTCAGCTTCTCTTCTGGGGTTGAAAGGCGCCTGTTCTGTGTGTGTGTGTGTGTGTGTGTGTGTGTGTGTGTGTGTGTGTGTGTGTGTGAAGACGCAGCCTGCTTTTCCCTGATTGGCTGGACGCAGCCTGCTTTTCCCTGATTGGCTGGACGCAGCCTGCTTTTCCCTGATTAGCTGGACTGGACACAGTGCGGCGGCCGGATTTATTTGAATAAAGTTGCACGCAAAAGAAGTTAAACGCAACGCAACCCGGCATGCACCGAGGCATGCAGCGGCTCTCTCCATTGATTTTATGTATGATGTTATTATGATGTTATTTTAGTAAGCAGTCGCTGTTAACTGAAATTATAAGATGTAAAATGTTAACATTGTCTTCCTGGTCTTGCCTAGGCTGTAGCAATGAAGAAACAAAAAACAATAACAGCGTTTTTTCAAAAACCAAACAATGTAAGTATCATAGGCCGATTGTCTGTTAACTTCCCCAAATGTGGTAGACTGTTATTATTATTATTATTATTATTATTATTATTATTATTATTATTATTATTATTAATTATGTTATTTTAGTAAACAACCCTTTAGCTTAAATTACTTAGTAAGAATGCGCGCAGATGGCACTGGGGACATATTGACATACCAGATGGCTAGTGTTGATCAGAAAAGTGAATATTCTAAAGTTTATTGCAGCATATATATATATATATATATATATATATATATATATATATATATATATATATATATATATATATGATTTTACAGCTTGGTCCCCCCCAGTTCAAAATTTCCATCTGCGCCCCTGCTACCAGATCAGGAGAATCTCTCGCTATCTTTAAGAAACTCCTGAAGACAGAGCTCTTCAAAGAGCACTTACTCTCCTAACACCCCTAACAAACAAACTAACTACTTCTAACCTCATTTCCTTCTTCCCCTCCTTCACTTCTTTACTCCCATTATTTCCCTTCGACCCCCTTTAAGCCCTATCTAAAAAATGTTTTACCTTTAACTTCTATTACTTTTGTACTTGACTATTGTAAGTCACTTTGGACAAAAGCGTCTGCCAAATGTAATGTAATGTAATGTAAATTAACAGTCTGGATGACTTCAGTATTCATTTTCAATTTAGGAAATAAATAATAATTATAAAAAAATGAATGAGAAGGTTTGTCCAATCTTTTGACAGGTACTGTATCTTAGAAATAGAACAGGGTCAACATGAACAATTCTATATGTTTGCAACTCCAGGTCAACCAGGATTTAATCAAATCAAATTTTCACTAAAACTGTCCATCCTGTTACTGTCCATAGCAACAATCTACAGATCAAAACATTACATGCACATTATAGAAAATAAAAAATCTGGAAGACCACCCAGGCTTAAAGTTTGTTTCATCATTTTACAACAATGCAGTTCCAGTGATGTCAGTAACTCTAATTTTATTTAGTTAAAAATATGAGTGCCATGACAGAGTGGACACAAGCTTAATGGAAAAAAATGTGTGTTATAAATAGGATGAATTTTCAAATGAATTTCAGTCTTTTTTTTTATTGACGGCCAAAAGCTGCAATATTCTGACGATGACCCTGAAGCATCTAAAACTAGGGTACCACTTTAAAATAAGACTACCTTATAAAGGGTTTATAAATGTTTTACAATTAGTTTATTAATGGTTACTAATTAGGTTGTAAATGCCTTAAAATGTTTTAATAATTTTAAATGAAATTTAATAATCAGTTATAACACATACGTAGAAAGGGCAACAATATAGAAGGCTGTGGGTTCACTATTTGGCAAACAACAGGTCACTGTTGCTCTTTCTACGTATGTGTTATAACTGATTATTAATGATTTTTTAAGGCATTTGCAACCTAATTAGTAACCATCAATAAACTAATTGTAAACCATCTATAAACCCTTTATAAAGGTAGTCTTATTTTAAAGTGGTACCAAAACTAGGTCTACCTACAACTTGTCAACCTGTATCTGAAGTTGTAACACTGGCCATTTTCCCACTCTTTCTTCTGTCTTTGATATGTGATTTTTTTTTCTCTTTTTCTTTTTTTTAGCTCTTAAGCACTTTCTTTTCCTGTAGTTACTCAAGCCAATGAACCCTGCAGTCAGAGCTCTGTCGCTCTCCATTAATCTCAGGGCCCAGTTTCACACCGTTGGAGAGCAGGAGAGAGAGAAAGCGGAGGTGGAGGCAACAAGAAACCAGCGTCCACTTCACACCCTCATAAATTTCTCTCCATTAGAGAGAAAGGCGGGTGCTGGGGTCACATCAGAGACCCTGAGGCCTTAACACACAGCCTTTCTTCCTCTTCCTAACGAGAGTGACAGGAGGGCAGAGGAAGCTATCAGGACGACCATAACTCAGATCTTCTTTAGAGAGGACAGAGGAACCAGCAGTGACACAGGGGCAGCAGAGAGACAGGACACAGCCACAGTGCAGCACAGATCTGCTGATGGATCACTGTGTTCAGTAGTAATTTTAGATGCAGAGTTACAGACGTGCAGGGACACACAGGGATAACGTGCGAAAACTGTGAGATTTAACATAAATGCAAAGTTAAATAGATAGATATATAGATGAATGTATTTATGTATACAGTACTGTGCATACGCTTTAGGCACATAAGCAAATTACGCTAATCCATTTATCTCAGCAATATGAGTGTTTTTGTCTAAAATGTCTATTAACAACTCCAATTACCAAATATGCAAAATGGAGAGCTTAGTTCCAAATAGATTTAAATATATTTTAAAGGCACACTGGATAGGATTTCCTTGATTTTTGATCTTTTTAAAGAAGTAAAATTACAGCTTGAAACTCACTGCAGCGCTGCATTGAGGTGTAATAGGAGGAATAGCGGTGCTCTCATGTCTGTGCCGGAGCTCCTCTGAGCTCAAACCAGACTCTGTAATTTTTCCAAGGCGGCCACGACCAACACTTGCGAGAACTGCGACCTGCTTTCCGACCTTTAGTTCTAACAGTTCTACAAGGACTACTGGTTCATTCTTTACAAACTAACATACAGACACTCTGGCAGAAGCTGGAAAGAGACCGAATATGTCTGTGAAAGCCAGAAAACGAGAAAGAGAAACTAATCCGCCTAAAACATTTATTACCATCTACAACTGTGGGGGAGCCCACGAGCAACATATCTCAATCCTACTTAGTGGAGCTTTAACATAAATTGCAAAGTTTTGGTCAATTTGTCACTGGTGTTATCCCATCTTGAAGAATTCATTTTGTCAACAATTTATTTATTTTTAATTGAAATTATAATGTGGCTGAATGTGACAAAGAAATTCCATTTAACTTAACATGTTACCAAAGTATGTATATATACAAGCACTGAAAATAACACAAATAAAGCGACCTTTCTTCATACTTAAAAGCATCTTACTTTACTATTTAAAAAAAACAATAATACATTTTTGTCCAATAAACATGAAAATTTAAATAATGATATTAGAAAAAATGATTCTTACATTTCATGCAGGATACTTTTAATAATAAAAAAAAATCGTGAAAAAGCAGATAAGAGACCGTGTGTAACTACTTAAAATCAATGACATAAAAGACATATGGCAATATATTGGATTAAAAAAAATCATTTTTTTTAACAATTAAAGCGCATAACACCAGTGACACAAAGTAGTTATGCGCTACCGGATAAAGAGAATTATCATCTAATTAATAAAATAAAATGAGCAAGTATGGACTCACCTTCTCATGAGATGCTTATTCTTTGATGACCTGTAATCCAGGGAACAGTTTAATAGAACCAACAATATCTATATGTCAGATATCCCAAGTTGCAAAAGTTGATTTCAGGGAGGTTACGCCCTCACAGCATGGAAGACCCTGCCTCTACTTTCCCTGCCTCCGCCATGATCTGCTTTCTCTCACTCACTGAATAAATCCCGTCCGTGAGGGGGAAAAACACTGACCGCCCACACTAAAAACTGATTGGCTGTCTCACAGACTCTTTGCAGAGAACAGGCCAATCAGAACCCTCTCTGTTTTCTCTCTCTCCTTCACACACGCGATTAGAGAAAAAAAAATCACCTGTGTGCGCGTTCCGGGAGATTATATGTGACTCGCGGGCATCAGGGAGCCACTACCGAAATGCGGGAGACTCCCGCAGCTTCAGGGAGACTTGGTTTGTCTGATACACCATGGCAAATGTCAGTCCTGTCATTGTCTGTCTGCCTGCCACTGACTCTAGTTCTTCTAAAAGAGCCTCCATTTCCCATAATGCACCTGTGCTCAACCCTTTGGACATGCCAGATCACATGACACATCAGCGTTCTGGCTTGCCATGCTGTTGAGATTACTCACACCTGGACTCATCAGTATAGATAGTGCATGATTTCACTTACTACTTGCCCAGTATTTAATCAATATTACATAGCTCTTCTTTCTCGCGTTTCCTTTGTGTTTGAATTTTTTTTTTTGATCCATTTTGCTTTCCTAACTACTCTTTTGCTTAGGCTTCATTTGTTAGCTCTTTTAGTGTTGACATATTTTTGTATTTTGACCATTCCTTTGCCCTGCCCTTTTTTTCCCCTGTTTTTGGATATCCAGTGTATGACCTCTTTGCCTGCACACTCTCGCATGTTGTTTATTTATGCTGCCATTTAGTTGTTGACTCTGCCTGTCCCTGACCTTTCTTATATGCATGATCCTTAATCTAATAAAATATATATTTTGTATACCCGTTTGTCTTTCCCGTGTTTGGCTCTGTCACTGTCATGCACAAATTCACCTCTGTAGATCATTATGATTTTTTTATACAATATAAAGAACAGCTGCCATATTAACACTATGAATATAATGCTTCATCAGTGCTTCATGTTCATACCAGTCACTGTATATATCATATTGTAATGCAAAATGAACGGGCCAATACAAACAAAAAAAGGTCAAAGCTATAGGAGAAACAAAACATGAAACGAGGAAGCACATGAGTTACAAAACCAAAAGACAAAAATTAGAGAAGAAATTAAGAAATCCAAAACACGTGCTGAAGAAGCAAGGCATTTGCAAAACGTTTACCATTTAAATAAAGCATGAAACTCAAAGACAACACAACCAAGTTCCTTTTGAACTTCTGAACAGCCATGAAATCCAAATCATAATAAGGACAAAGTGTAAAGCTAAAGAGATAACAACAATCAACAGATCAAAACATTACATGCAGATTATTTAAAATAAAAAATCTGGTAGACCACTCAGGCCTAAAGGCTGTCTCATCATTTCACAACAATGCGGTTCCAGTGATGTCAGAAATGCGTTACTCTAATCTGCGTTACAAGCAATCTAACATGTTAATATTTCCAATTCAGTATTCAGATTAAAGTTATTCATCTAAGCCACTGTGCATTACTTTTTTGTCAATTTTCTTTAGTAAAAAGATATTGTAGCATCCGTCTGGAAGCATTGAAAGAACATTTGAAGTTTTATTTCTTGAAGTAAAACATTTAAAGTTTTAATTCTGGAACTGTCGCCTGCAACCATGATGAAATAACAACAGGCTAACGAGCTAACAAGCTAACAGGCTAAAACTAGCACTCGCTACAGTATATATTTACTTTCTTCTTGCATCTCGAGGAGTGAGGTCTGGCCTATGCGACACACACGTAACACCATGCAGCGACACAAACACTGAAAGGAGGAGAGAGATGCGTGTTTTCTTACTGGAAATACAGACTCAATTCTGAGTCTGTAACTGCTAAAGACTACAATATCAAGGTTGGTTGGCAACAAAGTGCTACTTAGCTTCAAAAACACAACGTCAAATTTTAGGAAAAACATTTGGAGTCACTGGGGCACACTTACAGAACAATAAAGTGAGTTTTGGCACAACTGTTGTGCTAAGGCAGAAGTAGCTTAAAAGTTACTTAGTTACTTTTAAAATCAAGTAATCCATAAAGAAACTAAGTTACTTTTTAAAGGGGTAATCAGTAATCAGATTACTTTTTAACTTTTTAAGTATCTATAGCATCACTGTGCAGTTCTAACATGCAAAATAGAGAAAATGTCTACGTTTAGAAGTCTAGAATTAGCAGTTCTTAATAACGTAATTAAATCCAGAATCAGGTGTCAATATAAGACTCTAGAACAGACCTGGGCATTGTACGTCCCGCGTGAGATTGTTGGTAAATTAGAAGGGAAAAGTAAAACCGTAAGTCGCGCTGTCCACACCAAAAACCGGTGTGCGCATCTAACCGGTGTATTACGGTAGTCACGTGCACAGCGGTGCTGGAGGAGCGGAGGCTCGCGCTTCTCGTGCAGAAACTGAAAATGGAACAGAAACTAGTTTTTACAGCTAAATAAAACATCATTTATCCAGATCTAATCAACACATATACACCAAACATACAACTACCTATCTGTAAAACAGTCGTTATCAAATGATAGCACAAAAGTCTTATTAACAGTTAACATTGTAAACTGTATTCATAATATGGGTACCACTTTAAAATAAGACTACCTTTATAAAGGATTTATAAATGGTTTACAATTAGTTTATTAATGGTTTCTAATTAGGTTGTAAATATCTTAAAAATCATTAATAATCAGTTATAACACATACATAGAAAGGGCAACAGTGACCTGTTGTTTGCCAAATAGTGAACCCACAGCCATATATATTATTGCCTTTTCTACATATGTGTTATAACTGATTATTAATTATTTTTAAGGCATTTACAACCAAATTAGTAACCATTAATAAACTAATCGTAAACCATTTATAAACCCTTTATAAAGGTAGTCTTATTTTAAAGTGGTACCATAATTTGTATGTTTCCAGTAATATTACTGAAAAAAGTCAAGAGTTTGGAGTCCTATAAAACAGGAAAATCAAAGGGTTATTATATCGCACCACTAAATACTTAAAAATGTCTTTCTCATGTATTTAAAATATATGTTTCAAGTGATATTACTGTATCATTTTGAAGTAATAGGATACCAAACTTAGGAAATATCTATGTTCAGTTGTTCATAAAATATATTTGATCACAATTGTGTGACTTCCTCCACATTTCCACACCAGATTTTCAGCCTGACTTTAATGCACTTGTTCAAGCCCAAAACAGACTAGATTTCTTTTACTGAACACAAAAAAAGAATTGATGTAGAGCAAACATACAAATGCATTTATTGCATTTTTTTGTATGAAATGATGCTGGTTTTTTGAAAAACTTTTTTTGTGTAAAGTTGTGTAGCTGATAGTGTACAGTCATATGAACAATTTTCTGCACCCCTATTAATCATAAACATTTTTAGTTGTAAATATTTGGGTGTTTGCAACAGCCATTTCAGTTTGATATATCTAATAACTGATGGACACAGTAATATTTCAGGATTGAAATGAGGTTTATTGTACTAACAGAAAATGTGCAATATGCATTAAACCAAAATGTGACCGGTGCAAAAGTATGGGCACCCTTATCCTTTTATTGATTTGAATACTCCTAACTACTTTTTACTGACTTACTGAAGCACAAAATTGGTTTGGTAACCTCATTGAGCTTTGAACTTCATAGCCAGGTGTATCCAATCATGAGAAAAGGTATTTAGGGTGGCCAATGGCAGGTTGTTCTCCTATTTGAATCTCCTCTGAAGAGTGGCATCATGGGCTCATCAAAACAAAATAAAGATTGTTCAACATAGTTGTTCAGGGGAAGGATACAAAAAGTTGTCTCAGAGATTTAACCTGTCAGTTTCCACTGTGAGGAACATAGTAAGGAAATGGAAGACCACAGGGACAGTTTTTGTTAAGCCCAGAAGTGGCAGGCCAAGAAAAATATCAGAAAGGCAGAGAAGAAGAATGGTGAGAACAGTCAAGGACAATCCACAGACCACCTCCAAAGAGCTGCAGCATCATCTTGTTGACCGATGCACAGTGACACCATCTGCAGCAAGAGAGAACAACTATGAACAACTATGTTGAACAGTCTTTGTTTTTAGATCATTTGAGAGTTGTTTTGATGAGCCCATGATGCCACTCTTCAGAGGAGATCTACACTATATATATGTATTGAGCAGAATCGAGCTAAGTGTGTTAGTCTGGCTCTTTAAAACTGCTATAATTTCTCATGTGGAAAAATTGGAAAAATTTATTGCCCACCTCTAGAATAACATCCGATGTAAGTATTATTTTTAATGAAGCTTATTTTTAATGGACAGTTTGTGAAAAAAAATGTTCTCTGCTTGTGAATAAACACTGTATTATTTCTCTGGACTGAGTTTTAAATCCCTTGATGTATTGCGCATGCTTCCAGTGTAGGAGTAAATAACGTGTGGAGATCTGTGGGGTGAGTTTAATTTTGAGGGTGCTTGTGGACAGGCTTTATCACTGCAGGCCGAGGTGTGTGAGGGTTCCAGGCTGGCTCCGGGGCCTCTACTCCATTTGTCAGAGGAGGAAGCTGTCTGCCTGGGCCTGAGCTGCAGTATATCTCCGCTGCTCTCTGGGAGCTGCTCCTTGTATCTCCGAGTCTCAGGGGGCCACATGGTGATAGATGGAGGGAGCAAACTGCACACCCACAATGGGAGTGTTGAACAGGTCAAAAACACTGTGATATACACACACAGCACATGTACAGACACACAGGTTGACACATGGACGTGCACATGTGAACTAGCACATACGCTCATACATACTGTCAGCCGTGACCCTTACAATTCTCTTTTAACTGAGACATCAAACACGACATGTTCACTTTAACCCCTTAAGGCGAAGTCTCTGAATTGACTCCTACTCATTGATGATTTTGCTTCTCAACACATACACAAACATACATGCAGAGAAATAAACAGGGTTTATAAAGTCATGAAAAACCTGGAAAAATCCTAGAATTGAAAATAGCAATTTCCAGGCCTGGATAAGTTTTGGAAAAACAAAAATACCCAGAAAGTCTTGAAAAAAGTCATGGAAATTTGATCGATAAATCTTTGTCTTTCCATTTATCGATGGAGAAAATCTATTTTGAGCTACAAATACATCAGCTCAGAGTTAATTCTGTAATTTACAATCTCAGAATTTGACCATTTATGTGTCACGTGGTCCCTGTCTGTTCTCATGTTTCTGTGTTTATTTACCTTTTCTGGCCCTGTATCATGTCTGTGTTATATCCCCACGTGACCTGTGCTTCTCTGTGTCTCCTGTCTTAGTAGTTTTCCACTTACCTGTGTTCATTTGTAGCTCCGCCCCTTAGTCCCAGGTGTTTCCTGTTTCCCGTGTGTGTCCACCACTATTTAAAGTCCGTGTTCCCTTCTCTCGTGTCTCGGCGTCTCGGCCGCGGGTTTCACGGAGCGCGGTTCGGCTGCCACCGCGGTAGTCACGGAGCACGGTTTCACAGCCGCCGCAGAAGTCACGGAGCGTGGCTTAGCCGCTGAAGACGCTAGCTTGAGAGGTGCCGGGGATGCTAGCGCCTTAGCCACTGGAGAAGCTAGCTCTGGAAGCGCCAGTGAGGACAGAGTCTTGGCCGCCGGAGGAGCTAGCTTTGGAGGCGCCGGGACGGAGCGCGCCTTGGGAGGCGGACGGACGGGAGTCGGCGTCTGGAGAACCGGTGCTGCTGCAGTTCTCCCCGGGGTGGATGCCGCTTCCTCCAGGAACCAGGGTGGACACATGTGTGCAGGAGGCAGAACAGCCCCTGGAGGCAGCGGCAGACGAGCTGGTGTAGGGAGAAAGTCCTCCTCCTCCTCAGAGCTGCTGGGAGCGCACCCGAGAAAGTCCCACGGGTCCCGCTCCTTGAGCCTCGGGTACTCGGAGGCACCGAGGCTCATAGCACCAACCCTCATCGCCCCCCCCAAGAAAATCCTCCCCGGAAAAGGGGTCTTTTTCCGGCTGGCGGGACCCCTTAGAGCGCTTACCCCGAGGCCTGCGGCGTCCATGAGGCCTCGAGGTTTCCTGCGCCGGGATCCCGCCTGGAGTACGGCGAATCGCCATCCTGGAGCCTGTCCACACAGAACCTGCTGCATCCATGATGAAGGTCGGTCTTTCTGTCACGTATACCCAGGCAGGGAGACGAGGAGACGGACGCAAGTGCAGGTAGGAACCAAAAAATAAATAATTTATTAAATAAATAAAGGATATAAATAACAAAGAAATAACTAGATACTGAATAATAAAGTAAACCAAACAAACAAGAGGAACTAGTGAACATAAACTAAACAAACCAGAAGTACTAAGGATATAAACAAACGGGGAGTAATTAAACAAAGAAACAAACAGCTAAGAACATAAAGAAACTAGAAACTACCAAGAATAACCAAGAAAATAAACAAAACTAAACAGGGCAGGGATATATATTTACAAGGGAACCAACAAGAAGCAAAAACACTAAGAAATAAACAAGGAAATAGACTATATATATACTGTATATATATATATATATATATATATATATATATATATATATATATATATATATGGCAAAAACAGAGAAAAACACAGAGCAAGGAATCAGGAGCACAGGAAAACAAACTAGGAATAAACGTGGAGAAACACAGAGAGACAAAACAACAGAGGTTAGTGCAAAGACCGACGGAGACAAAGTGGCAGAGTGGCTATTTAAAGAAACAGGAAACACTATAATTGGAAACACCTGGGACTAAGGGGCGGAGCTACAAATGAACACAGGTGAGTGGAAAACTACTAAGACAGGAGACACAGAGAAGCACAGGTCACGTGGGGATATAACACAGACATGATACAGGGCCAGAAAAGGTCAATAAACACAGAAACATGAGAACAGACAGGGACCACGTGACATTATGACATTTTATCATTAAAAATTGGGTCTGATTTATTTTAGGCCGACCATAATCAATTTCCATTTATAGTTTTAATTGATTTTTGGTTTTATTGTCCATGTCTTCACTGATGTTTTGAAAATCATATGGTCAAGAAAATTTGCCTTGAAGGCATGAAAAAGTCATGAAAAAAAAACATTGAAATGTATTGCTTAAAAAGTGTATGAACCCTGAATAAAGTCTTACTGTTATAGGAAAAGTTTGATTAGTATGATTTATCATTCACACTAGATCATAGTCGCCATAGAAAGCGGTCATTCATCAATTGCGAACAGTAAGTGGTGTCAATCCATTCACTGCAGCCCATATTTAAAAGCCAAATAGTACTATCAAGTGGGGTGTTCTGTGAAAAAAAAAATCTCTCAGGGTCTGAGAGATCTACACAAACCAAGGACAGCAAAAACTGTCAGGTTGCCTGATGGGGTCTGCGGAGTGACTCAGCAGCTACAATTGTGGACATTCAGAAAGCAGTGATGTCCTTTGCGAGTCATGTTGTTAGTGCCAGCACCATTGGCAGACGGATGCATGACGCACGACTACATGCCCTCAGACCATTATGACAACTGCTTTTAACACCATGTCAAAGCCACTGCAATGACTGCAATGGTGTCATGCCAGAATGCCACAGAGAATGGCAACAGGTAGTTTTTGGTGATGGTCAACAAAGTTGTGTGTGGAGTTGTCATGAACATGGTCAGTGCCATGGTGATTTCGGTTGTTTTTCATGCAATGACACCTGAGTGCCCAAAGATCAGCAGCAACCAGTACTGAAAATCGGCCTTGTCTCTTGTGCACAGGGATTTTTCCAGATTCTCTGTATCTTTTGATGACATTAGGTAGTGTAGACAATGGAATATCCACAGTTTTTGTATATTGGTGACCATTTGCCTCTAACTATGCCTATCTAAAATGCTATATTTTAGATGCCTTGATGCCATGTTTAGTTTTTTTTAAGAATGGTTAAATATCCCAAATTTAACATCTGATATGTGTTTTGTTTTCTATTGTGAATAAAAAAAAGTTCTACACAGTGTCCCATCTTTTTTTCACAATATGTTTCTAATCTTAAAGATCTCATTCCATCGTTTTAAAATGTCTAGTTGTGGTCTCTAGTATGAATGAATGGCATTTTATGAGCCATTTTTGGTGAAAAAAAAGTGCTTCGGTGTTTCTGTATAACCCTGCTTTAGTTCACTGGATTAGTGGTCTCTGAAGAAAGCCAGGATTTGGCTCTTGCTCATGAAATGAATACATGCAAACATATCGCCTATGAATGACATACCTGCTTTACTGCTTATACTCGCACTGTCATACTCACTTTCCCCACAATTCCCTATAAAACTGTGAACTTTACACACTCATTCACTTTACCAGCCTTCTGTTCTGTTCATACTTGTACTGTCATTCCATCTTAATCACTCCCCCATCACTATTGCACTATTGTCTTCTGTCTCAAGTATGTCTATTTGTGTCCTTGTTGTATTGTACATATAGAGTCTCCCATTCTTTTATATTATATATCTTATTTTCTGTACTTGCTATAATTTTTGGCAAGGAAAGTAAGGTCATTTTAATTCTCTGTATGTCCTGTACATATGCAGTATTGACAACAAAAAATACTTGACTTGATTGGCTAACAGCACTGCAGCAGAGAACACTACTTGCTACTTCGACCCCACAGTCAATTTTACAGCTATAAAAGACAAAGAACAAAATGTTTTCAGAGATACAGCCTTAGTTGTAAAGATATAGCGCCGAGTGCTAGGTAAATTTTACCCTAAAACTTTGCCTAACATAAGACTCTCAGCGTCATTTCAGTGCAGACTCTGTTGCAGCCTGGCTTCAGCACTGCCAGTGGGCGAGGCCATAAATAATATTTCACGAGTTGGCATAGCAAGGTGCTTTTCCTGATCGAATCGTTTTTCTGAGTATGTTCTTTTCTTAGCTACTGCAGACAATGGGGGTTGAAGAACAGTTTCATGTGCAGCATGCATATACAACTCAGAGAGACCTATTGTATTTCACAAAAAAGAAGAAAAAGTTTTGCTAAAATGGATTTTAGCAGAAGGAGACCTTTAAAAACTAAACTGTGTTTTTTAAAGCATTTTTTTTAGATGTTGTCTATCTTATTTTTACTCAAATATGATTAGTAGACAACATGAGATGACGACAGCGTGTCAGTCTTGTTGGACAGCTGTAGGAAGTGTGTGTAGAAACAGGGGGAGGCTGAGAGGAAAATATACTGTACAACACTAGATGGAACAAACTGTATCTTGCATGGCTGTCAGTTCAGAATCAATGGAAAGAAACCTGGGTTAGCCTAATGTTCTTTCTCATGTCTTTCTGATTTAATCAGCACAATGTTCACTGTATCAATATCTCTGTATAAATTATTCCCTCTCTCTCTCTCTCTCTCTCTCTCTCTCTCTCTCTCTCACATTTACACACATATGCACACGCACGCACACTCATACTTCATATGCAGAAAGCACAGATGGACCCTGTTATCCATGGGTTTCATTTACAAAACTGAACACCACTATCCGTACGCTGGTGTGCGGATGATTTCACGATGGAAGCGTTACAGGATGGTGAAGGATTTGATACAGCATGCTTCATGGGGCAGTGAGGGATGGCAGGAGGGGTGGAGGAAAGAGAGAGAGAGAGCGTGTGCGGGAGGGAGAGGACTGGATCTAGTTGGAAACACATTCTGATTGCTCTCATGTGTGCTGGCATGATGCACTGCTCTCAGGACCGTGTATAAATGTGCATGATAAATATGAGTGTATGCTGCACGCTGTGTATTTATGCTGGCCTGTTGTAAACTTACAAGAAGTCAGGCTTATGTTTACAGATGCTGCTGGATACGGCCTATGCACTAATATGTTAACAAACAGCAGCCTTGAGCAGCAGCAGTCGCAGTGGCGGCGGTACCTGGCCCCGGGGTATGCTAAAGATATTACATTAGTTTACGACCAAACAACAGGAGGCAGCAAAGAGGAAGAGGCAGCGAGGAGGAGGGAGGCCATGAACACACTTAAAGCAGAGACACTGCAGGGGAGAGATGTGTTTGGGTGATCAGAGTCTCTTTTAATGATCTTGCTTCTGTACCCACTTTTCCATCCTACACAGTCAGTCCTACACAGGTCTAATATCAAAGTAAACGATAGCATAGCCATCATAGTAGCAATTAGGTTGTGTTTTTTTTACCAGACATCCCAAGTTGCAAAAGTTGATTTCAGGGAGTTACAATATCACAAAAAATTGCACAACATCAAAAACATTTCATATCATATTACAATAATTATTAATATTGCCCCCGCCATGATCTGCTTTCTCTCACTCACTGAACAAATCCCGAATCCGAGAACAGGCCAATCAGAACCCTCTCTGTTTTCTGTTGCCTGGGTATGTAAAAATCCAGGGCTCAGCCCAGTTAATTATATTATTTGATTAGCTGATCAGTTGGATCCGCTGGAAAACATACAATTTTAGGGCAGAGACCAGGGTTAAGAAACTAATTTAAACTAAGTATAGTACTAAATTCTGGCTATCCACAACATCCAGCTTCTAGCTAACTGGTTAGCTAAATTAATGTTCGTTAATTATAGCTTACAGTAATCCTGCATCACAGTTTACATGGTTAGTTCAGTTACCTTTCTTTTAGAAAAATCGCCGTATATCCAGATATGTTTTAACATCAACGCTGAAACCCGGTGCAAGAACTCAAAACCCCTCAAAAATCCTCTCCAGCAAGGCGGTGGGGGGTGGGGGCTTCACTACTAGCACACCGCACTCTGCAAATCCAGCAAGCTGATTGGCTGTTTCTTCTTGAACTGGCTCTATGATTGGCGTTAAGAGCTTTACCATTCACAGTGGCCTGTCTCCTCACTAATAATATAGCTGAGCTGAGTGAAACGATTCGGGGCTACTGGAAATTAATTTGGGGCTAAAGCCCCGGAAGCCCAGGCCAGGCGACGCCCCTGTGTATTATCATACATGAACAAACAGCTCTTACAGAAAATGCCGACTAGAAATAATTTTCCGGCATCGATTTGGCGCCTCCACTAGTGCAGCACCCCTATGCGTCGCATTCACTGCATACCCCCTTTTTGCACCACTGATGATATGGCACTATTGTTTCACTTGCATGTGGTCAGCAACAACTTGTTTGCCAGCCATAGTAAAAACTAGTTGACATTCTGGGTTCTGTGCCACACAGTACAAATTAAAATCAGGTCATTTAAATATGTGATTATTATTTGTCTCATCTAATCAATAAAACACTCTTCTAAAAGGCTTTTTCTTTGTCCATGTTGCCAAATGTGAAATGGAGCTTATGGTTCTGTGTTTTCAGTTTAGTCTGTCAATCTAGTACAAGTGTTCCTGAGCCTGTACTATGATTTCGAGTACAGATTCAGGCCTGTTTTTCATGCAGTGTTGCAGGAGGGTCCAAAGATCAACAGCATCCAATACTGACCATCAGCCTTTTCTCTTGTGTACAAAGATTTTACCAGAATTCTCTAAATCATCTGATGACATTGTGTAGTGTAGGCAGTGGGATATCAAAGTCTCTCTAAAATTACATTTTTTTGGACGCCTTGATGTCAACAAGCTTTAAATGTGTGATAGTAAAATGTCCCAAATTAAACATCTGATATGTAATTGTGTTTTTTTTATTGTGAATAAAATATGGGCTTGCACAGTGTCCCAACATTTTCCAGAATTTGGGTTTGTATAATATGCACATTTATAGAGTTGAAAGAAAAGTTGGAATTACTTGGATATCTGCATACATTTTTGCACAGAATCTCAACTAGGTTGAGGTCAGGACTCTCCAGAAGGCATATTTTCTTTTGTTGAAGCCATTCAGTTGTTGATTTACTTTTATGTTTTGGGTCGTTGTCCTGTTGCATCATCCATCCTCTGTTGATCTTCAGTTGGCGGACAGATGATCTTAAGTTTTCCTGCAAAATGTCTTGCTTAACTTGGGAATTAATTTTTCCGTTGATGACAGCAATCCGTCCAGGCCATGAGGTAGCAAAGCAGCCGCAAACCATGATGCCCCCTCCACCATGTTTCACAGTTGGGATGAGGTTTTAATGATGGTGGCCTGTGCCTTTTTTTCCTCCTCATATAGCGTTGTGTGTTCCTTCCAAACATTTTAGACAGTTCTGCTGTGAAACATCCAGGTTCTCTTTTGCAAACTTCAAACGTGCAGAAATGTTTTTTTTGGACAGCAGGGGCTTCCTCTGTGGTGTCCTCCCATGAACTCCATTCTTGTTGAATGTTTTCCTTATTGTAGATTTGTCAACAAACATGTTAGCATGTGCCAGAAATTTCTGTAAGTCTTCAGCTTACACTCTAGGATTCTTCCTCACCTCATTGACCATTCTGTGCTGTGCTCTTTACAGGATGACCACGCCTAGGGAGAGTAGCAAGTAGAGATACTTTTGTAACCCTTTCCAGCTTCATGCAAGTCAACAATTCTTGAACGTAGGTCTTCTGAGAGCTCTTTTGTGCGAGGCGTGATTCAAATCAAGCAATAATGCTTAAGAACAGCAAACTCAAATCTGGTGAGTGTTATTTTATAGGACAGGGCAGCTTTAACCAACACATCCAATCTCATCACATCCTGGCTCCAATTAGATCTTAGAAAAGTCATTAGCCTAGGGGTTCACATACTTTCCCCCCTCACTATGAATGTTAACATGTTGTGTTCAATAAAACCACGCAAACATATAATTTGTTTGTGTGGTTTTAGTTTAAGCAGACTGTGTTTGTCTGTTGTTGTGACTTAGATGAAGATCAGAACACATTTAATGACCAATTTTTGCAGAAATCCAAGTAATCCCAAAGGCTTCACATACTTTTTCTTGCAACTGTATCTACATATGTATATATGGAGAGCATTCATGAATGAAACATGCATTAAAAAGCAGGGTGATTCAACCAAATGGTGAACTCTTAAAACATTAGCATTGTTGTTTAAATGTTGTCAGTGATTTAAAGAATAAAACACAATATATTTGTTTAACCTTAAACATTTTAGAGGAAAACTATTTTGGAACAGACATAAAGAGGAAGGAATGTACAGAAAGAGGTATAAAAGCGTCTTTGGCAGATGACACAGGTACATTCTGAAAGTCTGGCTTGACCTGCACTTGAGACAATGTGCTCAATGTGAATGAAGTTACAGTACCTCCATTCCAAAACACATTAAATGTGGTTCTCTATTTTATATAAAGCACATTACAGTTGATAGACTAGAGAGGGCCGGCAGAGAAAGCATATATGCAGGAGTCCAGTTTCAGGTCCATAAATCTGGGCTCCCCTGCAGAGAGGGATGAAACTACCTCCTATAGGGCTGGTATGGACAGGGAAAAGAGCGTCATATATCATATCAGCGCAAAGTGCTCCCTGCAGTCCAGGTTAAGAGACATATCCTCCTGTCTCAGTGCGCCAGGGCTGCTGCACGGCCCAGCGGAGGCCCGCTCCCTCACATCTCTGGCTTGTTACTGTGCTGGATCAGTGTCTGAACTACTTTAGCACCAAGTGGAAATTTTACAAGAAGTGTCGTCAGCATTCATGACCTGTCCAGCCCAATACATGTCCATGCTACCTGCTGCCTGCTCCATAAACGCTACGATGTGATAAACAATAGTGAGTATAAACGGCTGTGCAAAAAAATGGACTGTATCTTCTTTGATGAAAAAACATTTCTTGATGTAGAGGAAATGTTAAATTAGCAACATTAACCTTAAAACGTGAATGGAGATATAGAGTACTGTAAATAATTTATCATAAAAGCCTGTGGTGTAAAATATTACTTTGATGTTTTCCTGTGTAAATTTTAATGTTAAGAAGGTCTTAACCCTTTCAGCCTTTCAGACCCTGCATCTATTACAATGCACATCATGTATTTTCTTTATTTTAAATGTTTTCTTGCACATAACACTATTTAAAAGCTGATGTTCATCAGAATAGACAGTGAACCAGCCAATGAACAAGTTTATGAACCAATGAAACAGTAACTGCTAATTTTTACTTATTTAATGTGATTTAGAAAACTTTTTAATAACGTTTTTTTTACAGTTTAGAGATGGTTTATGAAATAAAAAGGTTAAAATAAAATACAAAATTTTACATACAGGCTTTCAATACAGTGAAATATATATATATATATATATATATATATATATATATATATATATATATATATATATATAAATGTATTAGCTTTATTTGCTATATAGATTTTATAGTAGAATATTAGAGTCTTCTTTTCTGTGCACTACAGACAGAACAGCATTCTCAAATTTTCGATAACACTTTATAATAACTTTCATTAATATATTTTAACTAATGATCAGTAGATGTGAACAAAGCAGTAGTTCATCACAATTTGAATATAAACAAATGCTCACACATGACACTTATTTATCAGCATGGATATTCATATTAAAAATGTTAGCAATTCATTACCTCATCAGAATTTAACCATTAATAAATTGCTGGTTAATACAAATTTTAAACCGGGCAAATGTTTTTCAATTGCAGTTCCTGTTGCCAATGCATTCATTTATATTTACAAATGTAATAGCAACTCTTTAGTTTCTTAAAATGTGAAAAATAACAGTTATTAATCATTAGTTAATGGTATATTAATGAAAGTTATTATAAAGTGTTACCAAATGTTCTTACATCATGTGTTACATTATGTGATGTGTTCATAAGCATAAAATAATAAAAAACACTTGAATAAAGGAATCCCATTAAAACATATTCTTTAAAAAAGCTGTCCTGCCTGGATCAGAGTCTGATCTACTTTAGAAAAATGAAAATTTTACAAGACGTGTCGTCAGCATTCATGACCTGTCCAGCTCAATACATGTCCATTCTACCTGCTGCTTAAAGCCTGATGTGATGTGAAGTGATATGATGTGACAAAAGTAATGTTTTTACAGCAAAGCGTAAGCATGTCTTGTGTCAGCACAGTTTTAATCTCCAACAAGATTGAAACAAGACTCAGACACCAGTAACTGACTCAGACATAAGCAGCAAACAGGCAAAACACTTACAAGTTTACCCAGAAGCTTTATTGTATTCTATAATGTATTGACCACAATTCTAAACTAAGGGCATTTTCACACTTATCCTGAATATATGGGTGTGCACCCAGGACTGATTCTGGGCAGGGTGACCCTAGTGAAAAAAAGTAGATTAAAGTATACTAAGCATTATTATGCTATAGTGCACTAAAGTGAACTTGTAGCCACATTATTAATCAGTATATCAGTATATCAGTATATCAGTGCTAACATTATTATATTTATTATATTTATTTTAGATTTATATATTATTATATTTATTAAATTATTATTATTATTATTATTATTATTATTATTATTATTATTATTATTATTATTATACTTTAATTGTATAAAATAGTACAACAGTCTAACTTAAATTGTGGTAAATGTACTTAACTGTACTAAAATTTAACAATTTTAAATATACTTAAGTAATATTTAAACATAATACTTTATATATGTAACCCCATATTTTAAATATGCTTACAGTAAAATTATAATACATTTAATGAATATTACAAATGTGTCACTACAATACACCAGGTGAATTAGGAATGTATTAAGAATTGATGTTAAATATATTTACATTAGAATACAAATATGCTTCTTGTTCCTGTCTTTTGTAAGTAGCACATTTCTAGTATACTTCGCTGGAATATAAAAATATATTATACTGTTCTACAATTTTTTTGCGTGTTACAAATTTACTTACATTTTTTTTTTTTCAAATTTGTAAAAATGAACAACAGTAAATTTGGAAAGAAGTATTTTAGAAGTATATTGAGTTACATTAGACTAAAAGTGTACTTCATAGTAGTCTATTTTTTTAAACACACTATATTGTGCTTTTTAAAATGTATGATCAAAGTTTACTTAAAAAAAATTTAATGAAAGCATAATATTAATGTACTTATGTAGGTACATAAATCTGCTAGTATATTTACAGCATACTTAGACGTTTCTCAATATGTTTTAAGTACAATTAAGTATATATTTTTTTCATCAGATGAACTCATCTGAACCATGGATCGATCCTGTACACTGCTAACAACAATGCTAATTCAGCTAGCTATAAGAAAATGCTAGCTCAGTTTAGACATCATGGCACAGAGGTTATGATAAGACAATTGCGTAATACCAGAGGTGGAAAGTAATGAATTACATTTACTCACGTTACTGTAATTGAGTAGATTTTATGAGTAATTTGTAATTTTTAAAGTAGTTTTTAAAATAGGTAATTTTACTTTTACTTTTAAGTACATTTTGACACAAGTAATTTACTTTGCTACATTGGAAAAGTCCCCGTTACTGAGTAAAAAATAAAATGCTATAGGGAAAAAAAACAATTGTCTGAAAAAAAAAAAAATAATAATTGGGACGGATGCGCCGGCGCACATATGTTTGCATGTGAAATAACAAGGCAATAACTTCCTCACGCAATACAAAATGTGCCTGCCCCGCCGGACAGAGCCGTCAGCTTTCAAAATTTCCACATCAAACCTGAGAAAGCATGTGGTGGTAAGTATTTTTATAATTAAAAAATCTGCTTGAATGTTAAAAAAATCATGTAAATAGCAGTTAAAGCACAGCAATGGAAATTTAAAATATGACAATGACCTGTAAAACTATAAAAATATGGTATAGTATGACCACAACTTTTTAACAGTAAAGAAAAAAATGGATCATAGAAACCTATGCCACTTGTTTTTAAAAATGTTTTATGGGGTGGTCTGAACAAATACTGCCTGAAAGGTCCAAACTATTATGAAAAAAAATTAATTTATGATTTGTTGTACTTTTTTTACATAAAATAATTACAAGTAACTACAGTCATATGATAATAGGCACCCCTATTAATCTTAATCATTTTTAGTTGTAAATATTTGGGTGTTTGCAACAGCCATTTCAGTTTGATATATCTAATAACTGATGAACACAGTAATATTTCAGGATTGAAATGAGGTTTATTGTACTAACAGAAAATGTGCAATATGCATTTTATTGATTTGAATACTTCTAACTAGTTTTTACTGACTTACTGAAGCACAAAATTGGTTTGGTAACCTCATTGAGCTTTGAACTTCATAGCCAGGTGTATCCAATCATGAGAAAAGGTATTTAAGGTGGCCAATTGCAAGTTGTTCTCCTATTTGAATCTCCTCTGAAGAGTGGCATCATGGGCTCATCAAAACAACTCTCAAATGATCTAAAAACAAAGATGTGTGCTTTTGCATACCTCAGGCGACTCTGTTTGTGGCGTGCTTGCAGAAATGGCTTCTTTCGCATCACTCTCCCATTCTCCCACTCTCCCATCTTCTTGTGCAAAGTGTGCTGTATTGTTGACCGATGCACAGTGACACCATCTGCAACAAGATGATGCTGCAGCTCTTTGGAGATGGTCTGTGGATTGTCCTTGACTGTTCTCACCATTCTTCTTCTCTGCCTTTCTGATATTTTTCTTGGCCTGCCACTTCTGGGCTTAACAAAACTGTCCCTGTGGTCTTCCATTTCCTTACTATGTTCCTCACAGTGGCAACTGACAGGTTAAATCTCTGAGACAACTTTTTGTATCCTTCCCCTGAACAACTATGTTGAACAATCTTTGTTTTTAGATCATTTGAGAGTTGTTTTGATGAGCCCATGATGCCACTCTTCAGAGGAGATTCAAATAGGAGAAGAACTTGCAATTGGCCACCCTAAATACCTTTTCTCATGATTGGATACACCTGGCTATGAAGTTCAAAGCTCAATGAGGTTACCAAACCAATTTTGTGCTTCAGTAAGTCAGTGAAAAGTAGTTAGGAGTATTCAAATCAATAAAATGATAAGGGTGACCATACTTTTGCACCGGTAAAATTTTGGTTTAATGCATATTGCACATTTTCTGTTAGTACAATAAACCTCATTTCAATCCTGAAATATTACTGTGTCCATCAGTTATTAGATATATCAAACTGAAATGGCTGTTGCAAACACCCAAATATTTAGAACTAAAAATGATTAAGATTAATAGGGGTGCCCAAACTTTTGCATATGACTGTATGTATGATATATATTAAATAAATGAATTTGTTTAAGCCCACAATACTCGACAAAAAAACTTCTGAGCTAATTAAACTACTGTTGTGTGAACTCGTACACTGTAAAAAATGATGTGCTGGTTTTACTTAAAAATATAGTGCAACGTTTTTGCAAGCTTGTTTTTAAGTGTTACCCACAAATCTTTTTTGATAACTTTTAATTAAAATATTAAACTGATATTACTTAATAATTTGCTTGCAAAAATGTTGCACTATGTTTTTACGTAAACCCATAGAAACATTTTTCGTCATTTTTACAAAAAAAATTACAGTGAAATTACTTAAAAATAAGGTTGCAAAAATGTTGCACCATATTTTTACGTAGAACCAACAAATATTTTTTAGTCATTTTTAACTAAAATCTTAAACTGACATTACTTAATAATAAGGTTGCAAAAATGTTGCACCATATTTTTACGTAGAACCAACAAATATTTTTTTACTCATTTTTAACAAAAATCTTAAACTGGCAATACTTAATAATACGTTTGCAAAAATGTTGCACCATATTCTTAAATAAAACTAAGAAAAGTTTTTTTGTCCTTTTTTCAAAAAGTCTTAATACTGACAGTACAAAAAAAAATCACTTTACGCCTTCACATAAAAAAATGTCTTTGTCCAGTGAATAAACTTAATATTAACTTAACTTAATATTGTAAGATGAACATGAGCAAGACAGCAGGTTGAGCAGCTGAACATTAAATATTTAAAAGCAGTTAAAAAAAAAGTCTTAGACCATTTCAAATGAACTCCATTTTTTTTTTAACAAACAGTCTGTAATTATAGAAATACATGTGTTTTATGCTCATCTGCAAAAACTCTGTAAAACAGTGTAGAAACAAAAATAATATTTTATCCCTTTGTCTCCCTAACCTGCAGGCCAATTACTGAAAAAAAGCATTTTTACAGTCAGTTGAAATAAGTAGATCAGAAAGGTGTTTGTACATAACTTTTTATATTTATTGCACATCAGAATAGAGCAGAATAAAATCCTTTAAAAAAACATTTTTTTTTATAAAAAAAAAAAGCAAAAGCAAAAAGTAAACAGTTACAGAGAGTGTCACAGGTGTGCTTCGGCACACGTGTAAAAACACTGGCTCTGATTGGCTACCACCTCTGTGCCGCATAACTCGCCACCTGATTGGCTGAGCCCAGACCTCTTTTTTTTTCTCAGGCTGAAGCCCATGGAAACGCGCATGCGCAGTTTATCGCTGTAGAACAAAGAGAAACTCCTAAAATAAACCGTTAAAGTTGATAATATTTTTTTCTAAAAGCAGTGCTCGGATATGAGGATTACTGGAGACTGGACTGATGGATGTTGTGATGTTTGGAGGGGTTCTGAAGCCCGGACTCTGAGGTACGCGCTGATATTCTCTGTTTGCGTGTGAGGGGTGTCCTGTAGTAACCCCAGGCGGATCAAAGAGCGTGTTCACAGACCGAACCGTCTAACGCACTCTTATTCAGGAACCGTACATCCGACAGTAAAACGGTTTGCAGCTCCGTAATCCTGAGAGTCAGCAGGCTGTCATTGATATATTGAGCCTGTAATTATTCATAAACACAGCCAGATATTAATTATTATATTTATCTGGCCCGCCGTCGGGCCAGGGCGTGTTAAGAGCGTGTCAAGTTCAACAGGTGTTACACCGAGAACTGTCACCTGTTTAGACCTGGAGTCACAGATCTCTATAGGTCACAGTTCATGGTGAAACACCTGTTACTACTCACTGGGCAGGCGCACCTGGGCAGGGGTCCGCTCGAATTACTGTTATTATATCATTATATAGTAACGCACTGCTTTTAATCACCAGTAACGTCAACGGCGTTGTAACGACAGGAAAAGTAATTAATTATTTTATCCCGTTACTGACCAAATGACGTCGTTACCTAACGCCGTTACTTATAACGCTGTTATTCCCAACACTGATAATTATAGAACTAAGTGCACCAAGCTGCTCAGTGAAAATGAGAATGTAAAAAAGGGGTTGAAGTGGCCAATCATTGTAGCTAACATGCGTTAGCCTTATAGCACGCGAACAATACTTTGATTAGCCAGCTAGACCGACTCTGGTCTGGCGTTAGTCACCGGGGTCTCTAATGCGGTGCACGCTAACGCGGTGTAAGCATTATAGCACGCTAACGCAGTGTAAGCATTACAGCACGCTAACGCTGTGTTAGCATTACAGCACGCTAACGTGGTGTTAGCATTATAGCACGCTAACGCTGTGTTAGCATTACAGCACGCTAACGCGGTGTTAGCATTACGGCACGCTAAAAATAAGTTGATTAAGCCAGCTAGACCGACTCTGGTCTACTCACCGGGGTCGCTAATGCGGTGTTAGCATGACGGCCCAGCCCGGTTTGTACGCGCCCAGTGCCGGAATAGCCACCCGGGTGGTTAGCCTACGTGCTAGCTAGCTACATTTGCCCTTTCTTTCGGTTTGATGCTTGCCTATAGCTGCAGGCCAACACAGTTCACTATAGCACCGTGTTTCTAAAACCAACTTAAACTACACAGATAACTCACAACTGTAAATATCTCAAAAATAATCAGTCACTGTGCTCTTACCCATGCAGTCCATGCTCGCTGCCTTCCAAAAGTTCTTCATCAGTGGAGATAAGTACTTGTATCAGTGCCTCGTGGTCTCCCAAGCAGCCTTAAAATATTTAGTTAGGCGTAACAAAATCTTAACATAATACACACTAAAACTATTGGGTTGTACTTATTTTTGTAATTAAGCAAAGTTCGAAAAGTATAATTTTAGGTAAAATCTTCTCATTATAATGAGCAAACATCACTGGGCTCAAATCATGTTGATTTTACTCAAATATTCATGCAATATTTCTCCAAATTTCTAAACAAAATAAACACACAAAATATTGGGTTGTACATACTGTTTTAATTAAGCATAGTTCAAAAAGTATAATTTTAGGTAAAATCTTCTCATATTAATGAGCAAAGTTTACTGGGCTCAAGAATCGTTTTTTGCAGTGTAGAATAAGTTGAATAAACTTAAAATTATATATATTTACAACTTAACTGAGTCAAATCAAAATAATGACTTGACTGATTTGATGTTGAGCCAATGAATATATTTTTTATATATGTTTATTAAAAATGTTCAGTTTAGTAGTGTTTTTCAGTTGACATATAAAAATGTTTTAGCAACAAATTTCTAACCCACTTTTTAGTTGTCTAGCATACATTTTTCAATTACCTCGACTAAATATATTAAGTTCAGCCAACTTAAAATATTAAATAATGTTAAAAGAATTGATTCAATAATTTAAGTTCAGCGAACATTTAAGATTTGTTAGGTCAGATTCATTTTTGGAAGGGCAGAGAAAAAATGAGCCATAAAGTTGTACTAACTTAAAGAAGGCCAGGAAATTAGTTGCTTAATGGTTTTAAGTTGAAGTGAGTTAAATTGTTTTACAGTGCTTGTGAGCTACAATGTGGGAGACTGGGGTTCAATTCCAGGTCTGGGTGACTATACTGTGTCACACAGTATATTCCTAAATTTTCTTTCAGGATAAATAAAGTATCTATCTATCTATCTATCTATCTATCTATCTATCTATCTATCTATCTATCTATCTATCTATCTATCTATCTATCTATCTATCTATCTATCTATCTATCTATCTATCTATCTATCTATCTATCTATCTATCTATCTATCTATCTATCTATCTATCTATCTATCTACACCAATAAGAGTCCTTGAGCAAGACTCCTAACACTACATTGGCCCAACTCTGTAATAGGAATAACCTTGTGAGCTGCTCTGAATAAGAGCATCAGATAAATGCTGTAAATGTAGTCAAGTGTTTTAGGTTTTGAAAAGCCTAATGCCCACATGCTTCTTTCATTTCCAAATGTAGTTTGTGCCAGTTCTGTATTTGTCAGCTTGACAACAAATAAGCTACACATGTACATCTATTCATAGGCAGTTTAGAAAGATGGTTAGTGGTTGTGTTTTTTAAAAAAGCTGTATTTGAATGATCTGTATCATTGGAAATATATCCTGCCTTTACCTCACCACATGCTTCAGTCAGAAAGAAAAAGAATCATGCAGCACAGAGAAAGAACAACAGTAAGTAGCTGTGTGAACGTGGACAGGGAACAGGGATGTCAGGTCTTCACACCTCCCGTTTATTTTTCTTTCTCACCGTAAGCAGGGTGGGCGAGAGAGGGAGGGAGAGAGAGGGAGAGAGAGAGAGCACAGGAAGAGGTGATGAAAAGGGCCATCTGGCCAGGGAGCTGTTGTATATCAGCATATTAATCCTCTATCCCAGAGTGATGAGTAGATGTGAGAGGGGAGGAACGGCAAGAGAGGAAGAGAAGATTATGAATACCTTACGCCATCGCTCTTTCAATCATTAGAGAAGCAGATCAATCACCGGTAAGTGATCCAGACACAAGGCAAAGCACTTACATGATTACATCCTGATTACAGTTTAATAGATAGAGTCCTAATCACTGAGATGAGTGTTGAAATGTATACACTTTAAATAATGATAACATTACTGGTACATTACTGGTATTCAATAATTAGCACTTTAGCAATTAGCAGTCTTTATAAAAAACAGTTTATAAGAGCTTAATTCAATTTACATGGATCTCTAAGGGCAATGGGGCTTTTATGCTGTTTGTCTGTGTTTATGTATAATAATAATTGTCTGTTTCTATTAGTTGTGACATTATTCACCTCCTAATGCTGTAGTGGAGGGTGGATAAGGGTCTCCACCAGTGGGACGCCATTTTTCAAGATAACCACTGCTGGTTGGCGGTCACTCTCTACTGTTCTATATTGTTGTTGTCCTATGAAAAACACTTATCTTCATTTTTGTCGATTTTTAGTTTACTACAGAATTTGAACAGACAAACTGTCCCTTTCCAATTTCTAGATGAATGAACCAATAGAAACTCTTCAAAATGACCTGAAATAAACTCTTTTTACATTGACTTCCATGGAACGTTTACAAGGTTTTTTTCTCTCTCCTGTAAAGTTGCTGTTTTGGAGATAAGTGTTTTTCATTGGACAGCGACGATATACTACGTCCTGGCCATGTTACACCACCCCTGGTGATGCTACAAAACTTTGAGAGGAATTTGTTAATTAACTAAAATTTTTAACATTACAAATTGTAAATTTTTAAAGTGAATCTATCTTACATTCTAAGGATATTAATTCAGTAATTACATGTAAGACAGTACAAATGTCTAAACTTTTCTTAACTTATAAAACTGAAGACTGCTACAGAAGTCTGGAAGTACACATGGAATTCTACATTCAGTAAGTTTACATTGTACTTCATATATTATGACATTGACATCTGATTCACTGGAACTCTGTACGGAAAAAAAACAGCTTTTCCTTCCCCTGAATCCACGACACAGCTTCAGCTTCCCACATTCAGAGGCTGTTTTCCTAATTAGAATACCTACATGTCCCTGAGGTTCCATTCAGCGTAATGTGATGCTGACATTAAGCAGATTCACTAAACAGCTAAACGCCTAAATGATTTTAAATGATTTCATAAATTACTTATGATAACAGGCTGCTTTGTTATAAAGGCAAATACATTATTCATATGAAGGCGTGGATTTGTATTTATTTGATGAATAATTCTTATCTTATAATCATTTTACAATGCTTATATCTTCACTTTAGCGCTGAAGGCCCGCAGAAGGGAAAATAATGAATCATCGAGGGAGGAGAATATAACCTACTGACCACTCAAAACCACAGAGCAATTTACAAGCTGGAGAAAGCCACGGCCGCCTCAGGGGTCATGTGGATGTGTACACTCTGGACAAGGGTCAAGTTCTAGCTCTCTCTCACCCTGAAATCCACACCTTTAGAGGTCGTAAAATTTTAGAAAGCTAAATTTGGGCAGACTGGTCCTACATTCTTTTGGGGTACAATTAAAAACATGTAGCTTTAAAATAGGGACTTTACATAAGAAGGCAACTCTAAATGGAAGTTCATATAAACAGCATATAAATGAGCATTTCTATTGATCTATTAATCTAAACCAAACCAAAATGGAGATACTTCCTGTTTTTTTTTTTTACTTCCTCTTTTCACTTGACTTTAACCAGCAGATTTTTTTTATTACAGTCTGAGAAGCCTGTCAGCTTTTCCCACAACAGAGTAAGGGGACAGACAGCTTTAGCATCTTCTGCATCGCTTCCTCCCGAACTCCACGCTCCGCTCTCATATCACCTTGCCTGTCTCAGCCGACTTTGGCTCGGGATCCGCACCAAGTCCCTGTATGATTATAAACCTGCTCAGATTTTCACCTGCTGAGACTATGAAACCTAAACTGGCACTTAAGAAAACTCAAAAAGCTGTTCACACAACTCAGGCTGTATGACTGCAGGCCGCCCTGAAGGATAAAGACAGGATAAAAAAAACACGGGCCTCTGTTCTTATCAGCAGGTGATGCGGAGTGTGTGTGAGTGTGTCTGTGAGAGTCCTAGGGAAGTATCAAGCATATCAATAGCAATGCGAGCGGCCTGCCTGGACCATGCCTTTTACCTCCGCAAATCTATCATCTTCCCAATTTTTTTATGAGGAGAGAGAAGGATAGAGCTGTACTCTATAAAAGTTATTTTAAAAGGTTTCTCTCCCCCCGTCGCTGGCATGTAGGAGCTGCAGCGGAGCGTGTAATCGTAACACCATGTCCGAGGCTGCAGAGAACTCACAGGCCAAATTGTCTGTGTCATCGCCCGTGCCTGGCTGTGAAATACTAGGGCTGACATCATCGGCCCCTCGCAGAGGGAGGCAAGAGTGGCCTGGGAGGGGGCTGCGAGGCGAGGAAGACGGCTTCGAGCCGCTCTAGTACGTGTCGGTTGCCTGGAGGTTACAGCGGGGAATGCCGGGTCTGTTCAAATCGTTACGACCTATTCCCCAGACAGGCATTTAAAATTATTACCTGTTCCTTTTGCCCTTTAAATGTTGTTTCCACTCTCTTTCTCTCTCTTCTTCTTCAGTCTTCAGTCTCCTCCCATCACCACTGTCTTTCTGTTCGTTATCTTCATGCTACTGCTCTGCGGCGTGTTTGTTTGGATGAAGCCGAAACTTCATTTGGATCAGTTTTCTTCAGGAATTTCCACAAGAAATGACAGAGAGGGTGTAAAGTGCAGATTATTAAATGAATTAATCAAAATAACTCACGTTCAAAATGATTTATGCTGAGAAATAATTCCAGAGACACCCTTCTATAATAATATTTGGTTCATTATTAGAATACTGTGCCTTTTGGGGCCTTACAATGTGACTACTAATCATATTTATACTCATAGCCAAATGACTATTTATCATATTTATATAAGAGTTTAGACTACACACTAAGAAAAGGAAGTACAGATTTGTACCTAAAAGAGTACAAAGCTTGTCGCTGGGGCTGTACCTTATATTGAGGTACAAAAAAGTACCTTTCAGTGAAAGTCCTTTTTTGTACCCATGGTTTTTGTACCAGTAAAGATTATAAAGATTATAAACATTATCATCAACTGAATGTGGCTCAAAAACTTGATGATCCAGAATTGTCTGGCTTTCAAAAAAAACATGCAATTTAAATATATATAGTTTATTAGTACAGTGATACAGAATACTAAATTTACCCTTTGGCTGGTTAAATGGTACAAATCTGTACTTATTGCTGTTAGACGTTACTTTGTACTTCAGAGGGAACAAATCTGGCCCTGTAAAGACCAATATTGTACCTTTGAGGGTACAATTATGAAGAGTGTACCTTCATAATCAAAAAAGTACTTATATCGTAGCTCTGTTTTTTAGAGTGTACATGCAAAATCATTTTCCAGCCTAAGCACTTTTTTTTTGTTCCTGCCATGCATGCATCCACCCCCATTGTTCCCCTATTTAATGAAAAACATGAATGAACTTAAATTGTTTTGGGACCTTCTTCTGTTTAAAAGACACATTTGGATTTTCTTAACATGTTTTCATTATTATGATATATTAACATGAAATGATTGAGAGTGTAATATTTACCTCAGCTAAAAATAGAGACAGTATGAGAAAAATGTTGTGAAATTAAACATTATTCGTTGCTTAACAGGCAGCAAGTGTCTTTAGTTCCCTGAGGAAAAGCAGTATGAAGCTTGTGATGTCACTGATGTCAAAGGGAACGGGGAATACTTAGACACATTTATATAGCTTGATATTTTATGTAAAAAGGTAAACGAATAAATTAACAAAATTATTACAAAAAAAGAAACATTTCAAAACATTAAAAAGGACTATTATTAAAAAAATAATGTGTTATTTCACAGTTTTAAATAATATAACTTAACAAGGCAGCACTGCAGACATGACAGAAAACAAACCAATAATTTTTGTCTTTTGCTGTTGGTAAAGTATAGATTTCTATAAATAAACTTCTATAAACCACTTGCTTGTGGTTATTAGATAGATAGATAGATAGATAGATAGATAGATAGATAGATAGATAGATAGATAGATAGATAGATACACAACACAATAAGAAACATATTTAAACATAAATGAAAACATAAATTAAAACACAGAAGAATAGAAAATATATAAGGCTAAAAACAACTTACTATACAAGATAAAAATCTAAGTTCTCCTCTAGAGAGAACATTTCTGCACATTTAAAAAAATAATTACACTGACAAGCCAAAAGTCATGAGACAGCAATATGTAAAATGATAATGCACTTTTATCTTTTATCTATCTCTTTTATCTTGGGAATGCACACACCTGAGTGTGTTATCTTGTGAGTGATCAGATTTTGAGGGAGGCCTGATAGCGTGTGCCAGATGGACGGGATATTACATTTATTGCATTTAACATTCCTCAATCCACAGTGTCACCGGATTACCAGGAATACATCATAGAAAGCAGTACCACCCACAGTGGACAGTGCAGTGGTAGAGATGATTTTAACTGGCAGCATCTGGCTAAAATTGCCAGTGCAAATATACAAGCGAATCAAGCAGAAATTAAATTCACAATAAATGCAGGAGACACTCATCCGACAGGTCAATGCAGTGTTCTTTAGCTTCCATGGGACATGGCAAAAGTCATGGAATATGATATTTGTTCATGTACCATCTCTATTCGAATGTATTTACATAAATAAATAATAATAATAAATAGTAAACCTTCAATTTTAATATTTGCAGAAACCATTAAACAAAGTGTTCTAACATTATTATAAATATATACTACTTTGGTTGGTGTTCTGAGACATATTTGAGCCACGAAATAGCAGTGTAAAGAAATAGCAAGTTATTCGAATCCCCTCCCAGTACCAAAACACCAGTTTTTTATTCGCTTTAACACAGCAATCAGATTTCAGTCTAACTGGAGACTGAATAATGTATGTGGTTAAATGTAGTTAAAGTCTTATCAGTAAATAACCCAGATATTAGACACATGAAGTGGCCAAGAATAAACAGAGCTTAAGGATATTCTGCTTTAAAGTCTTTTAGTAAATCAAAACAATTTGTAATATACAGCTCTAAAAAAAACAAGAGAGTTTCTTTGATTTTACCAAATTAAAAACCTCTGCAATATAATCAAGAGGAAGATGGATGATCACAAGCCATCAAACCAAACTGAACAGCTTGAATTTTTGCACCAGGAGAAAAAATGGCATAAAATTATCCAAAAGCAGTGTGTAAGACTGATGGAGGAGAACATGCCAAGATTAATGAAAACTGTGATAAAACAGGGTTATTCCACCAAATACTGATTTCTGAACTCTTATAAATTTATGAAAATGAACTTTTCTCTATTTTCTACAAATAAATGCTTTAAATGACAATTTGGGAGAAATGTTGTCCATAGTTTTTAGAATAAAACAACAATGTTCATTTTACTCAAATATATATTTCCAGAGCTGTATAATCAGAACTGTTTAGCCGACAATAAATCTACAAAACGTAATGATATCACAGCTGCAGAATAAAAAATCCTTTCAAAGCTGAAACTGTGTGTGCTGATAGAGCCCTACTGCACATCAAGAATTCAAGACATTTCCAGAAGTGCCGACAGAGAATCTGTCTCCATCTAAAATTTCATGATGCTTGAAAAGTGGCTCTAAAAGTGGGAGCGGAACTGAAAGCTGATGACACTTACAGTGATGGGACGGCCCTTCTGAGGTCTGTGCTTATGGCCGCTTTCACAAGTTTGTTTTGTGGACCCGTGTCAGCTGTGCGGCCAGGCACCCTGCGTCCGTGAAGACCTCCTCCTCTTCCTTCCCCCCTTTCAAGTCTGAGACACGTGAAATACAGCCAGGATCAGCTGCACCTGACCTGCTGCGAGAAAAGCATTAGCCGTGACCTTGACTTTCAGATTTAAATACATTTCACTGAAGACTGCCCAACTCATATAGACACACGTGTACACACACACACACACACACAGAAACACATACACATCTGTTGGCCTCATCTCATGCCTTACCTCTATTTGAAACCTGAGCGTAAGATTCACCACATTCAGACACTTAAGTAATAAGTAATCAAATAAAACAGGATTCTATTTATACTCCTCAACCCTTACTTACTCTGTAAGATGACGACTCTGACTAATTGGCAAACTCCTCAGACCACTGCTTCAGTTTCAGCGTTCTGCCAAAGAGCACTCCAACCGGAGATCCAGCGCATCCAGCTTCATTGCTCCATGGTGTGTGTTACATTCTGGACGACCCGCTCAGCCTTTGGTACTAATTCGAACCCCCCACTGGTTTATATACTCATATCTCATATTTAACAGAGATTCCACCCTGCAGCACTCAAGCCACACAGCCATCTGTCCACCAAGCTCCTACACAGTGATTTAACTCACGGGGTTAATAAACTGGTGGAAATTAAATTAGAACAGAGTATTTACAGAAGTTTGGAAAAGATGTCTAAAGCAAAAATAAGACTAGATATAATTAACAACAAAAGGTGAAAGAAATGTGCGAGGTATATTATCACACGTGCAAGGTGAGTCAGTATGATATGTTATTTGTGCACATATTTAAACAGCAGCTGTAACAAACAGTACTGAGTATGTACAAAAAAAGATAGGATTTTTTTTTTACTGATTTTTTAAGCATACCGCATAATATGCAGTTTTTCTTTTTTTTATTTAATTTGATTGATAAATAGACAACGTGTGCAGAAATCTGCATTATTGATGTCTAATAGAAAATAACACTGATTTAAACAGAAAATCTGAAGTATAATCACAAGCTTTTATTATGATCACAGCCCAGAGATCTTTCCCCAAATATTGTATCCTTTAATAAAGTTTCTAAAACAATATATTAACAATGCAAAGTATGCAACGATGTAATTTATTCCATTATTTTAGTATCTAACAGATAATAGGTGGCGGATGCTGGTCTTTCAAGGTGGGGAAGCTCAATTTCGGCATACATCTTAAAATATGCCGTTTTATTTATACGTATCTACTCTCCGTGAGATGTTTTTTTTTTTTGTAAACAAAAGGCATTATTTTCAAGTTTTCACTACACAACAAAAAGGTACCCATTCTTTACATTGAACAATTACATAAAAAAGAGGCTATGACATGAATAAACATAAAATGATCATTAAAAAAAACATTACGCAAAATCTTTAAAGTTGGTAAAGGAAAAAAATGCAGGTAAATTTATTTCCTTTTTGAACAGTTTTAATTTCCTTGAATAATCCCTTTAATATTTTTAATTATTTTTAATGATAACACAATACTTACTACTTGCCCCTGTTCATTTATGTCCTGAGATGATTTCATCAAGAAGAATGGCCATCAGTACATTTTATTTGTTATAGCACTTCCAGTCAGCCAGCTCACTTTATCACACCAGAACAGCTGAAAAGACCTGTTACTTTTCCCCACCTTTTACACCAAATTAATCTGGGCAGTTGATCTGCCCTGCTGTTTAACTCTATGTTTTTCTTTGTAAGGAAGACTATCAAATGGCTTCGCCAAAATCCGTCCACAACATTAAAACTGTCTGACATTATGTGCAGCTTGAACTGGCGCGAGGCTAGTGTGAAGTGTGTCCGTCTGTGAGTGCTTTGTGACGGTGGAGGGGCTGAGCAGCACCCGCTGGACAGAAACTGCAATAGAAAAGAGTGATAGAAGTCAGAAAGAGTGATAGAAGTTTTTAATAAAGAAAATGCCGCTAAGTCTCCGGTTCAACTCCCAGGCCAGCCCACTGCCCCATAGACCCCCAGAGACACTGAGCGTCCGATGGGCGGGACGAAGCCCAGCATTTATCCAATGACTCCAATGAGGAATATTAAATATTTAAAAGTTTATTTGGTATTATTAAATATTTTTGACCAATTCCTGACAAAGACATGGAGTTATTCAATTGGAAACTGTACTGTGTTATACATATTCTTTAATTCTTCCACAAAATGTAAAACCTATTAAACCTTAACTTCCACTTTTAGAACATCATACAGGTCCAGTTATTAGCCAGTAAGGTTAGCTTAACTTTAAACTTTACATTTCAACCATCCATTGAATGCCCTACTAATGTTTTGCCTTGCTGGCTAGTTGCCAATACGATGGTGCATGAGCTAGAAAATATATGATTTATCTGCAGCTCTTTTACTAATATTACTAATAATATATACTGCTGTCGTTCTGAACTAAAAGATACATTAACAATGGCATTAACAAAGACAATTATCTCCCTTTGTTGCAGCTACAGTTGGACACAAGAATTTTTATTTGTGGATTTGGAGAGTAGCACCTCAGTGACAGCATTTGTTCCACAAAAGGAGAACTTAACTTACTTTTGAGATTTACAAATATTTTTATTATCATAAAAAAAAAAATCCAGATAAACACATTTAGCAAAAATGTCTTAAATAAAACCAAACTCAAATTGTATTACCTGTTTTTGCAACAGACGGAGCTCTAGTTATTCTGCAGACTGTGATCACATGACATGACAAGGTTGGAGGCAGAAGGAGGTAGAGGTCCACAGTAAACACACACACCAAACTACTTTTTAGACTGGGAAAATGCTAAGTGCTGCTAAGCCAAGTGCTGAAAAAGCTTCAAGAAGCTTAAACTAAGTTAGAATTACATCAATATTGGTATATCCAAAAGGACTATCCATCACACATACTCATGCTCTAAACCCTAATTGTAGTCTTATGTCCAGTGACTCCATTTTGCTTGGGGCCCCCAAATGCCTTAAAAAGTAACTGTGTAATATCAATAATTGTAATAGTTTACACTAAAAAAAGTCACATAAAAATATCTAAATAATCTTAATAATAAAATATTTATATTTTTTTGTTTTACAAACCTTTAGATAAACTGTGCCGTTTTGTCCTGATGGTAAAATGTCTTCATGCACTTGAAAACATTTCCCCCTGACTAATGAAATTAACTGTAGCTGTCTACAGGTGAATAATGTGAACTCTGCCCGGTAGAAAATCTCTGTTTGATGAATCTGCACTAAAAGTCAATTGCAGCCTTTTATCTCGGCCTTATCCATCTTCTCAGAGTGAGACAAGCTCATGCAACAGTGTATCTTCCACCTCCATCCTTCATCCCTCTCCTCTATGTTCTCCTGCCTTGTTCTGACTAAGCTCTGGCCAGCTGCTCTGAATTACCTGCCAGTATTAGCCAGAGTCCCCTTGGGAATTTGTGCAAGCAGGAATTTCGAGTGGGTTCTGTGTTGTCACAACTCATTTTTCTCTGCTTTACTCTGATATAATGGAATCTACTATACATGTACAGTCATTTACCCGACCAGACCTACAGACATACAATTATTAAAGCTAGTATATGTATATCTTTCATAGAAATGAAAACATTACAAAGATCAATTTAAGTTACTACATATGGTACTGCATATACAGCTCTGGAAAAAAAATTAAGAGATCACTTCTGTTCAGTTTCTGAATCAGCTTCTCTGATTTTGCTATTTATAGGTATATGTTTGAGTAAAATGGACATTGTTGTTTTATTCTATAAACTACAGACAACATTTCTCCCGAATTCCAAATAAAAATATTGTCATTTAGAGCATTTATTTGCAGAAAATAAGAAATGGCTGAAATAACAAAAAAGATGCAGAGCTTTCAGACCTCAAATCATGCAAAGAAAACAAGTTCATATTTATATTGAAGTATTAAAAGCTCAGAAAAAAAATATTTGGTGGAATAACCCTGGTTTTTAATTACAGTTTTCATGCATCTTGGCATGTTCTCCTCCACTAGTCTTACACACTGCTTTTGGGTAACTTTATGCCTTTACTCCTGGTGCAAAAATTCAAGCAGTTCAGCTTGGTGGTTTAATGGCTTGTGATCATCCATCTTCCTCTTGATTACATTCCAGAGGTTTTTAATTTGGTAAAATCAATGAAACTTATCGTTTTTAAGTGCTCTCTTATTTTTTCCAGAGCTGTATATACTATACTATATTACTCTGATTATATTACTCTATTACTATCTCATAGAATGGGAGTGCTGAAGGGTTTTATGACACTGTGTACATATTTATATGTAATTTGAGGAGTGAAAAGGGATTGCTAAGTGCTAAGAAAAAATATCTATATTTGTGGATAAGAATGTGGATATAATATTTAATTAAACTTAAATACACGTGGCAAAAAAAAGTATTAATTAAAAAGGAACCATAGACACTGGGAAAATGTCTGTACAATGATTATTTTTGATAAAGAAGCCATTTGGGTGACTTTCTCTTTTTTTAAGTGATCCATTTTATTGTGTGAAAACCAAAATTTAAAAAAAGTACTTTTGATATGTATTGTTATATTTTATTTATGTAATTAAGCAAACAACTATTGTGCTTTCTACCCTTACCAGCATTCCGGTTTCTGCAAAACATCATCTAGTAAGAGAAATGTATGCTTGCATGTTTAATATTGATTGTTGTTCACATGCTCAGAGATGTTAAACTGTCATCGAGTCACTAACAACGTTTTTTTTTACTGTTTTACAAAATTTGAATCTGGTACTTGTTTCTCACATTGCATCAGAATTTCCTGATGAATGAACAAAAAGAAATTATTAAAAATGCAATAAAATCTTTCACTTTAGCTTCCTTAAACCTGTTGGCAGTTTGGAAATACAAGGTCTTGTATGAGTGACAGTAACACTGTAATGTGGCTGAAAATATGACTCGAACCACAAGTCAAGTCAGTGTTAAAAAACATTGTAAAGGAAGTAATGAAAACTAAGTAAATTCTTTAGTTCAAGGGCAGCCAAGGTTTCAGTTTTTCTTATTTAAAAACGTGTAACAAAAAAAAAAGCTATATTATATTTTATATCTAACATATATGTTAATTCAGTTCGATTCTACTTATTTGTAAAAAGTCAAAAAGTTTGGCTGCTTCTTTCTTGCATCAATACAAAACCTCCTTTAATTTTAACATTAGTTAAAATTAACTAAAATTAATAGTTAGATTGTGCCACAATTACACACACTATAAAATACAGCAATACAACACAACCATATCTAATCACACAGTCTGGAACTCTCTTTATTCTCTCTCTTTGCCAAAAGGACTAAGCCTCTCTCCCTGTAGCCCAAGACCCTGCTGCTTAAATTTATCTACATTTATTAATAAAGCTTACTTAGCATTAGAGATATTACATTAGGAAAGGCAAATTGGGGAAAGTATTTAAAAAAAAAAACGGGGAAAAATTGACTAGTGTCCAAGTGTTTTAGCACCTGAAGCCTTTTGAGTGTAATAAACGTCAAGGGGATATTTATAGTGTAGTAGATGGAGAATGTCCAATTCCCCACTCCGCAAATAACACACATGCATCTGCTAACCGCATCAGCCCAGCCTCTCTCTCTCCAACTCTCTCTCTCTCTCTCTCTCTCTCTCTCTATCTCTCTCACTCTCTCTCTCTCTCTCTCTCTCACTCTCTCTCTCTATCAAGAGGGTCGATAGGAAGCTGTTAAAGTTGTGCAGCATAACCCAATCCTGCAAGCTTACAGAGAAGTGATCGACCCTGAACACCCATCACTCTCTCTCTCTCTCTCTCACACAATCTATCTATCTATCCGTCCGTCCGTTTATTCCATTTATCTATCCATCTGTCTGTCCATCCATCCGTCCAACCAGACCATCTATCTATCTATCTATCTATCTATCTGTCTGTCTGTCTGTCTGTCTGTCTGTCTGTCTGTCTGTCCGTCAGTCCGTTTGTCTGACCGTCCAGCCGTCCATCCATCCATTATTCCATCTATCTATCTATCTATCTATCTATCTATCTGTCTGTCTGTCTGTCTGTCTATCTATCTATCCGTCTGTCTGTCTGTCCGTTAATTTGTCCATCAATCCATTATTCCATTTATCCATCCATCCATCCATCCATCCATCCATCCATCCATCCAACCAGACCATCTATCTATCTGTCCGTCCATTCATTCATCCGTCTATCCATTATTCTATCTATCTATCTATCTATCTATCTATCTATCTATCTATCTATCTATCTATCTATCTATCTCTCTGTCTGTCCGTCAGTCTGTCCGTCAGTCCATTCGTCCATCAGTTCATCCATCCGTTATTCCATCTATCTATCCATCTGTCTGTTTTTCTATCTATCTATCTATCTATCTATCTATCTATCTATCTATCTATCTATCTATCTATCTATCTATCTATCTATCTATCTATCTATCTATCTGTCCGTTCGTCCGTCCGTCCATCCGTCCGTCCGTCCGTCCGTCTGTCTGTTCATTTGTCCATCAATCCGTTATTCCATTTATCTATCCATCTGTCTGTCCATCCATCCATCCGTCCATCCTTCCAACCAGAGAATCTATGTATCTGTATAGTGCTATATCTAGCAGTCCAACAGTGCAAATACTAAACCATGAAGACTTTCACACTCTGAGGAGAGAGACCATCAAAAAGCCCTTGTGGAATATCACTATGGCATTACACGGGTGAGGATGTGGTGTGAAGAAGTTGTTGGGCCACTGTGACTCAGCCAGTGCATCTGACAGTATTTTTAAAGATTCATTTGTGACCACAGCTACTCTTCACAGCCAACCTGAGCCAAACACATCGGGACTGAATGAAAGACAGCGTGGACTGAGGGGAAGACCACCGATCACAGCTTCTGAGACGCTATGTGGAAACTGACAGCATTGAATAGTTACGTGTTTTCCCATTACATGCAAATGCTCATGCGTGGCTGAGAGCAAGAGAGTGAGCGCATGTGTGAGTTTTAGTCCATATAAATCAATTCAGCACAGCTGCAGCCTGCTTCTCAGTTTTTCCTAATCTCCGTCATCTCATATCATCTGGTCATCCAGTGTATACCGCCTGGCCAGCTATCAAACATCTCGCGTTTGTTTTTTTGTGTATGGGTACACATTATTATAGTAAAATCATTGTAAATAATTGTTTTAGAGTCAACAGCAAGTATTCTATATGCTCATAAAAGTGAAAAATAATATAATAAAACCACCAATTCATCATTTAATTTCTCTGTTTAGCAAAAATCAATCTAGCTCTCTACTTTGAAAGCTGTAAAATACCTCTTGGTCAGACTGTGGGTAACTCCTCACTGCTTGACACATCTAGACACAGCAATGGATTTTAATGATAAATAATAATCATTATTTCAAAATTAGGACCTATTGGGGCGCCGAGTGGTCCAGTGGTCTAAAGCGCTGCCACTAAGAGCAGGAGGTCGCAGGTTCAAACTCCAGCTCATGCAGCTTTGCCATCAAGCTGCCGGCGCTCAGAGGGAGCAAAATTGTCTCTGCTCCCTTCGGGTGGGTAGATGGCGCTCTCTCCCCACATCACTTCTAGGGTGATGTCCGCAGCACAGGGCGTCTGTGAGCTGATGTATCAGAACCGAGTCGCTGCGCATTCTTCCGAACGCGCTGTGATGCTGCTCGGCAATGCTGCATCAGCAGCAGCTCGAAAAGAAGCAGTGGCTGGCTTCACATGTATTGGAGGAGGCATGTGTTGGTCTTCACCCTCCTGGTGTGTTGGGGCATTACTAGTGATGATAGGGAGTCCAGTGAGTGGGTTGGGTAATTGGCCGTGTAAATTGGGGAGAAAATGGAAAAAAATAAATAAATAAATAAATAAATAAATTAGGACCTGTTATGTTTGTCTGGATGCATGGTGTTCAGTTGACAAGCATATATGGCTAGAAGCAGGCATTATTAATATTTACGTGCTTTTTATTATTATTTAATACTTAATACTAAAAAAAACTACCACTTTATCCACATTTGTACAATTTTATCTCTCCGTAAAGTAATGAGACCTGTTGATTAAACTTAATTTAAAACATGTAAAAGCATTAAAAGATCGCCAACCGAGGCTAGATTCTCTCATAAAATTATGGCCCAATGATGGAGCACCCAATTCGCCCTTCAACCCAACATCAGGTGAGTGAACAATGCTCCACCAGAGACAGTGGCACAAATTCAATCCCACTTATCAAAAAAAAATATATATATATATCAACACCCATAACACCCCCTAAAACAACATGAAGCCCCCCAAATAACCCCAACAATGAAAAAAGAGCAGCCACAGAGCATGCTGGGAGCATGCTTAAGCCCCCCTTCTTACTCAGCGCCCCTATAGTACATACTGCACTCCATTAAATCATTCAATAAAGGGGGGTTTTCTATGATATTTTGCTAATATATGTGCCAATGCGTTTAATAAAACGCCATAAAACCATTGTTCAAGAATACATTTCACGACTCAGGGCTCAGTGTAAAGTGTGAATTTTACAGAAGAATTTTACATATGCTTGTGAAGGTTGAATGGAGGCAGGACAGAGAGGATGATGGGTTTTAAAGCTAGGGGGAGTGAGTTAGAGAGATAGGAGAGAATACGGAGAGAGGAAAACAGCAGATGGAGTTTGGATCAGACTCCCAGTGACTTGGCAGTCAGCTTTCACATACTCCACATATACTGACTGATTCTCTTACTCTGTCACACCACACAAACAAGCACACACAAGCAAATAACCCTTTACAAACACATGGGTACTTGTGTGGACACACTATTTAACTAGTGTTTGACAATTACTATATGCTATGTATTTTTGTAAATAAAAACAGTAGATCTCTAAATAATTCAAAATAAATTCTAATGTTTAATTATTTTAAATAAGACCATAAATAAGGCCCTACGATGAAGTGGAACCATGTCCTGGGTGTCCTTTTAACCGTAGCTGATATGATATCATCACATGAGCTGGGTTTCTTTGGCAAATATTTGTCAAGCAATTTAGAGCTTAAAACATACATGCTGCCTTCAACATGGTGTTTTTTTCAAGGAAAATCCATGCATTTTCAACAAGACAATGCAAAAAAAACCCATGTTGTACACATTAATTACAAATGCATGGCAGTGAGAGAAGAGGGTAAAGGTGCTATCAGTACCCTGGCCTACCTGCAGTTTTGACCTGTCCCCCAATGAAATATGAAATTGTTAAACGACAGCCCTGTACTGTTGTACGTCTTTTTAAAACATGTTTGCAGGATTAATAGCATAAAAAAAACATGAAAAATGCTTGGTATCAAGTTTTGTGAAAGGGTTTAACTTTGTGCTTCCAACATTGTTGGAATGTGTTGCAGGCCGGAAAAGCAGGAATGGATGAATATTAACAATTCAAATGAACAATTCCTTTTTTTTTCCTCCTGCTTCAGAGGACTATTAATACTTTATTGTTTATTCATTTATTTGTTTAATTTATATATACACATGTACATAATATATATATATATATATATATATATATATATATATATATATATATATATATATATATATATATATATATATATATATATATATAAACAGAATCATGAACTCATGTGCGATTTTAAATAATGATTTTGCTACCGTTTATCTTGTGTTGGATAGTTGTGATTTACTGTAATGTTAGAATTAGATGTGTCCAAATTGGATCTGAAACTGCGTTTTTGGTGGGTTCTGAGTGTGTGTCTAGAGGGAGATAGTCTGTTAGTAGATTTTTCCAGTGATTGATGTTAATGTTATTTTTTGTTTTCCAGTTCATGTGGATGATTTTCTTGGCGATGACTAGCAGCATTAAGATTAGGGATGCACCACATACTGACACTCTCGATCACATGACATTGCGCACACCTCCAGGAAGTCAATCACCAAATTACTAGCACCTGATCACTGGCCTATATAACCCCTCACTCCACTTCACCTGTGCTGAGTTCTGATGGATTATTCTTGTACAACACGTTTCTTTTTGCCTGTGTTTTCCCTTTTGTTTTTGTATTTAACATCCTTGATTCTGGCTTGCTCTCTGATATTGCCTTGCCTGTGTATGACCGCTGGACTGTTAATTATGTATGGTATGTTCTCTCTCTCTTGCTGTTGTTCACTGGTATTGACCTGCTCATTCTGACTACCACTAGTATTTCCCCTTTTTTCAATAAACCTATTTTTATTGTATCTGCGTGTGCCTGAGACCTGAATTGTCATTACAAAAATTTAAATAAAACTGACCAGACAATAATAAAACTCAGAATAAGTTTAATAAACTAGTAGTTTTCTTATTTTCAAACAAATAAAAACAAATAATTCAGCAAATTCTAATGTAAAGACTCTCATACCATTAAAAGTTAAATCTTGTGTGGCCTGTGAAAAATGTGGCCATATTGAAGTGTTATTAGTTAGTAACACTTTGTTTGGCAGAAATCACAACTTTACATTTTCAGCTAAAAGCTTTTTTACAGCCAGCTAAAGACAGTTGGATATTTTCCTCCTCTCTTCTTTGCAGACAGACTTTAGTTCTGTTATATTTATGAGTTGTCTCACTGCACAGCTTGTTTAAAGTCTATCCACAACTTTTCTATATTCAGGTCATGGGACTTTTAGAGCCAGTCCAAATCCTTCAGTTAGTGTGTGTTCAGGTACTCCATGGTGGATTTGCAGTATATCTTGGATCATGATCCAGTTGTAGAAACTATCCTCTTTTTTAGTTTTACCTTTTTAACAGATGGTTTGATATTTATATCCAGAATTTCTGCATATTTTGTGGAATTCATTCTTCGTCCCTCCAGCCATGCAATATTACCAATGGTACTGGCGTCAACAGAACCCCAAGCATGATAAATGTACCCTTATACTTCACAGTTTGCAGTTTTTTATTTTTATTTTTGTGTAATGCAGTACCTGTTTCTGACTATAGTTTGATTTCCTTAGTCTACAAAGATTGTCCAAAGATTATTTGCATTGAAAAAGATATTCTGTTGCTTAAATCAAGCATTGAGTTTTGTGAAAAGGTCACACATCATATTTCCTTCCAGTGATTGCAGGTTTTGGGCTGTTAATTATGGTTTAAACTCATTTTTGAGAGAGGCATAATACAGAGCAGTCAATCAGAACAGGTGTCATTTATATAGTGTGACAGCAACCATGGGAATAGGGACATGGCCATGTGACCCCAAAGTTCAAAAATACAGAAAGACGCAGAAACGGTAAGTAAGACAAACTCAAACAAACATAACAACAGTCCAATGGGGCTCTATTTGCATAACTTTTGCACAGTTTTTGGGTCCGAATTGAGTTTTTATGCCAGTTCCAGCTCAGTCAGCTCAATCGGTCCAATGCAAGCCAGCTGGGACAGACAGGGGTTCCCTGGCGTCCACACGTTACAAAAGCTTTATCTGTCTGAAACAAATTTAAACAAATGTAAATCCAATGTAGTTAGAAAAAAGGTACAAGGGATTACTTCGACAAGCATTTGTCAAGCAAATTAAAACTTAAATTGAAATATATGCTGCTCTATTGAACATTCCCAGAATGAACCACAAAAAGACTGGTGAAGCAGCTTTCTGTTTTAATGCCCCACTCTACACCAATTAATATTCGTCAGGCAATGAGTGTTACTAGCTTTGAAAAACAGCTAAAAACCTTCCTGTTTAGCTTAGATTATTTGATTGACTTTGTTGTTTTTAGAATTTATTCTATATTTTGTTTTAATATAAATGTCTTATTTACTACTATTTTATTAAATTGTTACTTTTTAATTGTTTTATTTGTTTTATATTACTTTAACATTTTGCTGTTTTCTTTAATGTTATTGTAAAGCATTTTTAGCTGAGTTTTTATGTATGAAAGGTGCTATATGGATAAAGTTTATTATTATTATTATTATTATTATTATGCAGCCTCCAAAATGAATTTTTTTCAGTGACATCAATGCATTTTTCAACAAGAAAATACAAAACCACATGCTTCACACATTACAAAGACATGGCTGTGGAAGAAGGTAATACAGCCATTGGTTAAACAAATATACTATTTTTAATTTAATTTCAAATTAAGACTTTTACGACTATGATTATCAAACTTAACACTGAGACAGAGCACTGGGATCCTGATTAAGGACTGGTGAGCGTGTCAGCAGCTGCTAGACAGAAAGTCTCGGGCAAGAGCGAGTGTTTTTTGGAGCCTGGCCCCTCTGCACGGCCAATATAGCGCAATAAGGGTACATTAGCCGTTACCTTCTCAGCAGAGATCTCCTTAATGAGCTGGAGACTCCGCAGTGAGCAGAGCCAGCACTCACACCTCAGGCGAGCTGAAAGCATGTGCGAGGGTCTTTCACAGGAACTTGTGGATCACAGAGGTATGTAGCGCACAAAATATTATTTAGGGCGCAGAATGCTTTGGCTCTGACTGTAGGTTTAAGTGAATGATAAGTATTGATATAGATTAAATCAAGCTAAACGATATGCGAGGATGGTAAACGGCCTTGTTTCAGACATTTAAATCACAGAAACTCACCAGAAAAAGCATACTTATGGTATTTCATCGATTTCATCGATCGTCGATCACGCTATGGTACATAGTGTAGAGGTTAGATCGCGCCCAAAAAATCCGACTCGACCCAGCCCAAACCCATGCACGTTCTGCCCGAGCCCGACCCAACCCGAACCATTAACTGTCATTATGAGCCCGAGCCCAACCCGACCTGCCCCATCGGGCTGTTTTGAATGAACGAAATATGAAAAATTAGAACTGTAACATAGAAGCATATAACTATTAATTAATTAAAATGATTTTTAAGAACAGCTAAACACAGTGCTTCAAGTCACAAGTGGAGGAGTTCACATGCGAGAGAAAGAGAGAGAGAGAGAGAGAGAGAGAGAGACAGAGAGACAAAGAGAGAGAGAGAGAGAGATTTGCGTGTTCTGGTGTATGAGGCTACTCACAGGTAAAGGTTCTCTTTTATCTCCTCATGCTCATAGTCTAGTCTCATTCATAATTCTGGAGTTTCTCAGTGTTTTCTGTCGTATTTTGCGGCTAGCGCGAGCGCTTACAACTAACACCGCGGACCGCGAGGTGCCGCCGCGCTGCCGCTGTTGTGCCGAATCCGACTCCCTGCTGAATCTGACTACCACTTCATGGACAGAATCGGCCAAATAAACAGCGATTATAAATAAATATTTTTTTTTTACTTTCAGTTTTCGTTATTTGGTTCGTTTTCGTTAACAATAATAATTGGTTACTTAGCAACATTGTGATTATCACACCAGAGCATTATTTAAAAAGAAAAATATAATAAAAGAAAACAGGTGCCTACATTTCAGACTATTTTCTGGAGCCCGACCCGACCCGACGGGAGGAATGTGGTGGGAAATCTCGGCCCGGGTCGGGTTAGGGCAGACAATCTAAACTCTAACATAGTGGTGTGCCCAGTCATTGGTATGAAAAATATTACTATGCAACTATTACCATTGACTGACTTCAGTGTTGAGCGTTTTGCTTGATTTTGCTGATGAAGCTGGAAAGGAATGGTTCTGCTCTATTACAGACTCATATTTTAAGGCCTTGCTTACTGTGACACTCTTCAGAAAGCACGGTCATTAACACGTTAGAGCTGCCCACCCCTTTTCACATCTCCACTACGTTCATGTGCGAACACCCACCCTCTCTCACACTCTCACACACTCCACATCAGCGGGAATGCCACTGATCAGCACAAAGTCACCAGACTTATCGCCTCACATTTTTTTTTCTACTCTGTGCAATCGAGGCTATTTTATTCTTTCCCACAGGTGGCGAGAGTTAATGCGGTCAGTCATGTGGTGGCAGGGGGGATGCCGGGGATGGCTTTGGGGCTGTGAACAGAACCAGCGGCCTTCAACCGGGTCTGGAATAACAGTGTTAACAACCTGCAACAGCATCGCGGCCGGACCACTAAAACACAAGCAGCATACGCATACAATCTAACGGCAACAAATGCCCTAAGGTCGGGGCGCTGGAAATATTTCAGGCTGGTATAGATAGCAGACATCCCACCCTGCAAAAAAACTTATTTTAGGGAGGTAGTACCAAGTCACCCACCAACAGCAACCTCAACCGCAAGCATACAGCTCTGGAAAAAATTACGAGACCACTTCAGTTTCTGAATCAGTTTCCCTGATTTTGCTATTTATAGGTATATGTTTGTGTAAAATGAACATTGTTGTTTTATTCTATAAACTACAAATAACATGTCTCCCAAATTCCAAATAAAAATATTGTCATTTAGAGCATTTATTTGGAGAAAATTAGAAATAATTTTCAGAAATAACAGAAAAGATGCAGAACTTTTAGACCTCGTAATAAGTTCACATTCATAATGTTAACGAGCTCAGAAATTATATATAATATTTGGTGGAATAACCTTGGGTTTGAATCAGTTTTCATGCATCTTGGCATCATGTTCTCCTCCACCAGTCTTACACACTGCTTTTAGATAACTTTAGATCACTCCTAGTGCAAATATTCAAGCAGTTCAGTTTGGTTTGGTGGCTTATAATCATCCATCTTCCTCTTGATTATATTCCAGAGGTTTTCAATTTGGTCAAATCAAAGAAACAAATCATTTTTAAATAATCTCTTATTTTTTCCAGAGCTGTATATTCATATGTTCATAAAAATGATTAATTTAGCAGTCTTCCTTAAGCTTACTTAATATGGTGCTGTCACTAAATAAAATAAAACTATGTGGTGTTGTCACATGGTAGTTATTTTCTTATGTTATGTTTGTATTTAACACTTATATTTTGGATATTTCCATCTGTATTTTATGATAACCTTAAGCAAGTTCACAAGGGGTTTGGTCCCAATCACTATAAGGGCATCACTAGAGCAGCACATATATTAGCTAGTATATATTATATAGATTAGCTATACCAGAATAGAATGACCCCTGGGTCATTTGACACCATGAGCAGTGGTACAGGTAGTGCAGCAGTGGTAGTGCCTTTATATCCCCTGCATTTGAACTCTCCTCTAGGGGTGGGCGAAATGGCCCTAAAATATCATTGCAATATTTCATGGTTCTTTCGCGATTATGATACTTTTGGCAATATGAAAGAAAACACTGAATTCAAATATATATATATATATATATATATATATATATATATATATATATATATATATATATATATATAAGAATTCACTACTGCAACAAAATAAAAAAACAATTTTATTATTGCATTCGAGATATGCTATGGCACACCCCTAACTGAGATATTAAAAAATAAAAATTCTCAGATTTGTAACAGAATTTAATGATCCAGAATGTCATGATACTAATAATGCACTGCAAATATCTCCATATATCCAGGATTAAAGTAAAATGAATGATACTGGAGAGATATAATCTGTCTCTAGTAGATATATAATGGGAAGTGAGAACAGTGTGAATTTTTCTTTTGCTAAAAACAGCAAAAAAGTAGTACCCTGATGTGATAATTAGGGGTGGGTGATTTGGCAAAATGTTTCAGGGTATAATACCGTTCATGATCTGAGCGCCAAATAGTAAGCTAAACTAAACTAAACTAATCAGATACCCTAGTCTAGGAAGAAAGACATCAAGTCTAAATCCCGCCTACAAAGCTCACTGATAGGTCAACTGACCACAAAGACAGACCTAATCAGCCCACAGAGCTAACTGATAAGTCTAAGCACAAGGAGTGACTAATCATGATGTAAATCACATTAATGGTGCTCTTTGTCACACACTTGCTCTGTGTCTCACACTTGCTCTGTGTCTCACACTTGCTCTGTGTCTCACACTTGCTTTGTCTTGCTTGACTGTTTACAAAAAATATGCAAACTACACTAATAATATAATTTTCTGATTCCAATCAGGGGTATCAGGGAGCCACTGAAAATGCCTCTCAAAAAGTGAGAGAATCACGGATGTAACTGGAGATGTGAGATGTCTAAGACAGACATTGTCACAATAAGTACAGCCAATATGGCCAACATGTGTGAGCATATGATATAGTCAACTCATATAGTCAAGTTAGTTTTTGTGCAAACAATATGCAAAAAGTAATGGCACCATATACAGTCATATGAAAACGTTTGGGTGCCCCTATTAATCTTAATCATTTTTAGTTGTAAATATTTGGGTGTTTGCAACAGCCATTTCAGTTTGATATATCTAATAACTGATGGACACAGTAATATTTCAGGATTGAAATGAGGTTTATTGTACTAACAGAAAATGTGCAATATGCATTAAACCAAAATTTGACCGGTGCAAAAGTATGGGCACCCTTATCCTTTTATTGATTTGAATACTCCTAACTCTCCTAGTTCTTTGGAGGTGGTCTGTGGATTGTCCTTGACTGTTCTCACCATTCTTCTTCTCTGCCTTTCTGATATTTTTCTTGGCCTGCCACTTCTGGGCTTAACAAGAACTGTCCCTGTGGTCTTCCATTTCCTTACTATGTTCCTCACAGTGGAAACTGACAGGTTAAATCTCTGAGACAACTTTTTGTACAACTTTCCTTCCCCTGAACAACTATGTTGAACAATCTTTGTTTTTAGATCATTTGAGAGTTGTTTTGATGAACCCATGATGCCACTCTTCAGAGGAGATTCAAATAGGAGAACAACTTGCAATAGGCCACCTTAAATACATTTTCTCATGATTGGATACACCTGGCTATGAAGTTCAAAGCTCAATGAGGTTACCAAACCAATTTTGTGCTTCAGTAAGTCAGTAAAATGTAGTTAGGAGTATTCAAATCAATAAAAGGATAAGGGTTCCCATACTTTTGCACCCGTCAAATTTTGGTTTAATGCATATTGCACATTTTCTGTTAGTACAATAAACCTCATTTCAATCCTGAAATATTACTGTGTCCATCAGTTATTAGATATACCAAACTGAAATGGCTGTTGCAAACACCCAAATATTTACAACTAAAATGATTAAGATTAATAGGGGTGCCCAAACTTTTTCATATGACTGTATTAACTTGGCACCTTGGCATCTAATGTAAAGTTCTCTATGAATACAATGCACAAAAATCAATAAGCTTTTAATAAATGAAATAACTAATAAAACATAGATCTACATTTCTTTCCGCAGAAAAAAGGTCTCTCAGGTTACACACTCTGAAAGCAGTTACTGGCCGCAGGAAATGCTGAGATGCTATTAAACTCAGCAGCATGATCCTGCGGTTTAGGAACAACTTACGATCGCTGTGCTAGTGTGATTTCCACGGTATTACTTTACTGATTGATATCAAGACCTCACAGGCTCTACAGGAACCCTAACAGCCTGTGGATTAGAGTGCAAACGGGTATGCACGATTGTTTCACTTCCCTGCTAACACACATACAGTTGCTCTTACACAACTCGAAGGCTATCCTGTTCCGCTTGATGGTAAATTCCCACCCTGTTGGGGGTCGTAATGGACTTTCCAGGCTAAATTAAATAACATGTCTCCAGAAATAAGGTGCGGTGTGTACTGGGGTGCAGAAGGGAAATAGGAGGGAAAATTAAATGTATATTAATGTCAGATTAACTCAAGACCTTTAGAACTGAAGCTTAGACACATATTTCCAGGAAGGGTGTCGCCACGTTTTACTTTTAAATGCAGTAATTCTAAAAAAACATTTTAGCACGTTAGACAAGTCAAATGAGTGCTAGATATTAATTTACACAGGTTATTTCCTAAAAACTGTTTATTTGAGTGAGTAAAACACTTCAGTTTATTTACAGTAAGCTTAGATTTACATATTTCCACTAAAGCTGGAGCTTTAGCATTAGCAGCTAATCACTAAAGGGTTAATGCCACATGACAGCGCTACACTGAAGAACCCTGAGTACTCTGGTAAGCCAGGGTGATATAAGCTAGTGCTTCGTCACGCATAGCTTGTTTTAACACGGTAAAAATATACTCGTCTCTGAACAGCAAAAGAGCTAGTGCTGTGGTTAGCGCTTAATGCTAATACTGCTCCAGCAGTGCTAGCCGGGGTTAGCAGCAGGCTACAGGCCGATAATACTCAGCTCTAGATGGCAAAAGAGCTAGTGCTTAGCGCGGTTAGCAGTGATGGGAATAACGGCGTTGAAATAAATGGCATTGCTAACGCCATTTTTTTTTAGTAAGGAGTAATCTAACTAATTACTATGACTGTCACTATAACGCCATTACCATTTCCGACACCCCGTTACTGCACGTTACTTTAGCCGCTCAATTAACTTTTTTTTTTTTACAAAAGCATACCTATCAAGTCTTCCGTTTTAGCCAGGAAACTACCGTATTTTACCCCTCTTTCCCGCCGTCCTCCCGTATTAGTATTTTCCCGTAAATTTCCTGTATTATAAAAAAAAAACGTATTAATGAGAGATTATTAAATCTCTTAACGGTGCCAGTTCAAGGAGAAAGTCCCGCCTTTCAGGAGAAACAGCCAATCAGCTTTCTGGTTTTGCGGAGCGCAGAGGAGGGTCAGTGTGGGGAAGCCCCGCCCCCCCTTCCTCGCTGTGCAGGAAGCTAGTCGGAGCAGCTGTTCAACCTGCCCTGATGTACCTGATCAGCCAGTAACTAATTATTTGTTTTTACTTGAATTTACTAATTTATGATTACAGGACTTAGCAATAAGCAATAATAAAAGAAAATTCAGTTAGCTAACTAGTTTGCTAGAAGCTGGATGTAGAGGATAGCCAGAAATCCGTACAGTACTTTATGTTGGTAGTTTAAAGCAGTTTCTGAACTCTTCTTACTGCCTCTAAATTGATCCAACTGATCAGCTAATAGACAATCCTTAACTGAGTTTACCTGTTAAAATCCCTTAGCCCACTGTGGACCATAACTCAATCATTATGTAAATCCAGCAGTGTATTAAACACATCATACCACCACTTTCTTTATTATCCGGACGTACTCCTGAGCTGTTTTTGTTGCTTGCTAGAGGAATATTAAATAAAGAATTTTAATTGCGTGGGCCCCTTAGAACTGATATTTATGGATATTTGTTTTAAGAATTTGTTCCTTTGTATTATAAAAGGTAAAAGAACAAATCAGAAACAAGTGGATTGTTTACATTATTACATTGCTACATGAAATCCATTGTTGATGTACTGTTTTGCATACTTTATTGAGGAATGGATTCACTGATATATGAATATATATCTGATCCATGTCCTTTAGTAAAAGCTCATTTTGCAGAATTTGTGGACCCTTTGTTCAATTTTAAATCCATTGAATAAAAAAAAATAATAACATAAGAGAGTGCATTCTCCTGACAAAAAAGTGAAGACTTCATGTAAATATCTAGAAAAGTGTTTTTTTTATTTAGGCTGTATTATAAGAATTACATATGTAGGAATGTCCACAACATTTTAGTGTCAACAAAGGTAGGCCTATTAGATTCTGATCATCTAATTGTAGTCTTTAAGTGGGTTACAGGTGGTTATTTTAGATTTCTTGTAAACCTGTCTTAAAATGTAATTGGGATACCGGACCTCAGTTGGGCTGGTGGGACGGATTTTTAAATTCAAAACTTGACAGGTATGGGAAAGTAATGTAATAGTTACTTTTACTGGTAACTAGTTACTTTTATAGTGGAGTAACTCAGTTAGTAACTCAGTTACTTTTTTGGAGAAGTAACTAGTACCTATAACTAATTATTTTTTCAAAGTAACGTGCCCAACACTGGTGGTTAGTGGCTAAGGCTAGAACTAAACTGAAACTCCTGTATAACGCTGTACTTCAGCAGAGTGACTTTACTGCTCCTTACAACCTGACTGATACAATTTATACATAAGATATACCAGATTAAAAGGCTCACTAACGATTTTTGGGAAAATATTAAGATTTTAAGCGTGCTATATAGTGCAGAAAATACTGTATGTTATTGGATATTATTAGTGCTAACAGTGTTACAGTTTCAATCAAGCAATTAATCTGCAAAGTTTAAAGCGGATTTTTTTTATGCAATGTTAATATATTATCAGTTTTTTTGCCCAATGTTGTGCCGTATTTCACTCTATTCATAAGAGCCTGGTAACAATTTTTTTGTGTTGTCAACAAAGTGTCACAACTAAATATAGATCCTCTCTGCATTTCCACATCTCTTTCTTTCTCTTTCTCTCAGTTTAATCTGATATTTTAGATTATTAAATCTGTGCTGCACATCCCATTGCAATTTACATTTTTTACATTCATTCTTACTATTGCATTCAAATATCCACCATAAAAACGTGTGTGTTAAGAAAAACAATTGCGATTAATCGCGGTTAATCACAGAATATTGTAATGAATAATCTGATACCATTTTTTAATCGATTGACACCTCTAATTTTGCCTTGATGTGACATTTTAAAATGTAACTGGTACTTAAATATACAGGGGTTGGACAATGAAAATGAAACACCTGTCATTTTAGTGTAGGAGGTCTCATGGCTAAAGTGGAGCAGCCTGGTGGCCAATCTTCATTTATTAACCCGGATTGTATCCAAAAAACATAAAACCACGGCTGCCCAAATCACGGCAGAAGTCAATGTGCACCTCAACTCTCCTGTTTGCACCAGAACTGTCCGTTGGGACAATAAATTATTGTGGTCTAAAACCAGATGTTTCAGTTTCATTGTCTAACTCCTGTAGTTCACAAAGAGATTTTTCTTTTAAGAGTGTTAAGAAGAAATCCATTGTTAAAAGAAACATATGAATTGCTGTTTGCAGTTGCAGCGAACATGTGAAAGAAGGTTCTGTGGTCAGACGAGACCAATCTTGACCAAAACTTTCTGGCCTAAATGCAAAGCGCTATGTGGGGAGAAAATGTAACACTGCTCATCATCCTAAAGACACCATTCCCATTGTGAAACATGGTGGTGGCAGCATCATGCTGTAGAGATGCCTTTTTTTGCCGGCAGGGACAGAGTTGGGAAGCTGGTCAGAGTTGTTGGGAAGATGGATGAAGATAAATACAGGACAATCCTGGAAGAATACCTGTTTGCTAAGTGCGGACCACGCCTTATAGAAGTAGAAAAGGAAGAAAAAGGGGAGGGAACTCGGGGAAATTTGGGCTGGAGTTCTGAACTGCGTGCTGAAGAAGCGTGCAGTTATATCCCCCCCTTTTTATTTAATGAGAAGTGGAAGAGTAGAAAAAAGGGGGTTGTTGGGGAGGAGGTGGGTTGCGAAGTTTTCGTCACGAGAGATAGTTAGTTAGGGGAGGTATTTATAGGACGGTTGATTGATACGGGGTGGAGTTAGAACGTAGAGTTCGGGCGTGGTCCTTCTCCCAAACTTTTGTTATTACATAACATCATTTGAAGGCAAGAACAGAAAAGACAATGAGCCTAAACATACAGCCAGAGCTACAGTGAAATGGTTCAGATCAAAGAATATTCATGTGTTAGAATGGCCCAGTCTTGAGTCGCACTGAGCTTCTGTGGCAAGATGTGGAAATTGCTATTCACAGAGGCTCTCCATCCAACCTGCCTGAGCTTAAGCTGTTATATAAAGAAGAATGGGGGAAAAAATCTAATGGTGCTTTCACACCTGCCTCGGAAGAAAAATAATCATCTACTACTGACTGCAGCCTGCAGTAAGGCGGAGTTGGACGTCCAGCGCATCCAGTCCCACCCACTTTGTCCACGCCACGCCTCGTCAGTCTCGCAAGCTTGTAGTGTGTAAACAGTATTTAAGCCGGACGAGGCAGCACATTATATTTAAAGTCCGCTAACTGCCCTGCACATTGTTTACTTCCGTTCAGAGGCGGAGATAAGACATGATGCTGACAAAGTGGGCTGGACTGGACGGCATGACGCTAACAAAGTGGGCGGAGCTGGACGCACTGGACGTCCAACTCCGCCTTCCTGCAGGCTGCAGTCAGTACCCTCTCACAATAACCGGAAAAGCAGGAAAATGAGCCGTGGATACAGCTGCTTCAGGACAAGCACGTTCGTTTGGTGAATTTGAACTTACTTAGGGTACTGTACCTGAAGTTGCTGCTGCTGGTAAAAAAAAACACAATAGCAGCACTATTATGGAGACAAAATGAATCTGTTCATTCATTTTATCTTAATCCTGGAAAGGCTTCCCACCGAATGAACCACCCGCTGAATTGTCAACAAGCCAACGTCAGACGCATGTCCTTATGAAACCAATCAGCGTCAGGTTAAGGAAAACGCCTCGATACATAAGTGATGATGAAAGAATGTAGGAGTATCACACAAAGGTCTTTGGTGCGCTCCCTAAACTGCAGTGTGAAAACAAAAATAAGCAGACCAAATATATACAATGTAGCAAACACATGAACTTTGGTTTGAACCACAGTCCGGACTTTCAGGTGTGAAAGCACCCTTAGTCTCTTGATGTGCGAAGCTGTTAGATACAAACCCCAAAGAACCTACAGTCTCCTAAGTATTGATTGCACGTCACACTTTTCAGATTTTTATTTGATACAAATTTTGAAAACCATGTATCATTTTTGTTCCACTTCACACTTATGTGCTACTTTGTGTTGGTTTATCACTTAAAATCTCAATAAAATATGCTTAAGTCTGTGGTTGTAATGTGACAAAATGTGAAAAGATTCACGGGGTCTGAATACTTTTGCATGCCACTTTATGTGTGACTAAAAGGCTACTGAGTTGAAGTTGTCAAAGAAATGTCGTACTTCGACAGAAGCCTAGGCTTTGGAACACAGCTCTTTACTTCAAATTTTAACAACAGTCAGAGCCGGAAGATGCCCAGAGCAGACAAACACTGAACACTTGCTCATCCCCTTCATTAACACTCCCCAAAAAAAGCCCTGCAGCAGTCCTTACAAACAAAACCCATTTTAAGAGCAGGACTCATCCCCACTGCTTTAACAGCAGTGACCTACCAGCCCCTCTGCTGTAGGGAGGTGACCCCAAGTGCAGTTGATGACGAGGTGGTCACTTCCACAAACCTCTCTTATAAAATCCTCCTGTGAGGCTGTGCTAGTGACCGGCTGGCAGCTGGGACTGCAATATGAAAATAGTCCCCGGTGTTTGAGAAATCTGAAGGCAGCTGCACTTTCCAGTTATAGGCTGAGGTGCTCTAGGAAATCTTGTGTGAGAGATTGTGCATTCACAGACAAGTTTTTTTCTAAGACTTTATTTAAAGAATACCACAAGGGGACTTTATGACGCATGCAATAGCATTAAATAACATATCTTAAAAATAAAAATACATGATCATTTATAAACAGTTTATATGAGTATTCACAAGACATCATAAGTCATTTTCTGAAGCACATGGCATTGTTTTTGCACAAATGCATTTACATTTACATCAAGGAGATTCTGGGATTCTTGGAAATCTATAACATTGTCATATGAGCTCCATTGGCTACCAGTTGCTGCTCGTATCAAATTCAAAGCTCTTACAATCGCCTACAAGGTGATGAAAGAACAGCTCCTTCCTACCTGCACTCACTCCTGAAGGCTTACGCTACCTCCCGGCCGCTGCGCTCCTCCAATGAACGTTGCATCGATTTACCAAACAAACATTCACACAAAGCAATCCAGACTGTTCTCATACAGAGTTCCCCAATGGTGGAACAAACTACCTTCCACTACCAGATCAGGAGAATCTCTCACTATCTTTAATAAACTCCTGAAGACAGAGCTCTTCAAAGAGCACTTACTCTCCTAACACCTCTAACTAACTACCTTCTACTACCAGATCAGGAGAATCTCTCGCTATCTTTAAGACACTCCTGAAGACAGAGCTCTTCAAAGAGCACTTACTCTCCTAACACCTCTAACACACTAACTACTTCTACCCTCATTTCCTTCTTCCCCTCCCTCACTCCTCTATCCCATTATTTCCCTTTGACCTCCTTTAGGCCCTGTCTAAATATGTTTTACCTTCTATTATTCCTGTACTTCACTATTGTAAGTCGCTTTGGACAAAAGCGTCTGCCAAATGTAATGTAATGTAATGTAATGTAATATAGCATTTTTTTTCCAGCTAATAGAACTCATGAGGAGGTCTAATTAAAGATAATGTAAATTAATCATATGAAAAATGTTCTAAAATAAAGTGATACAGAAATATACACATGAAAAGAAAATTATTCATAACGTGAGCTTTCTCTTATAAGCTCTATACTTTAAAAATATGCCTTTTTTACCATGTTCCAAGGAAGTGATGTCTGCCAGAGTCACTTGTCAATTCGCATGGACAATTCTAGCCAGACACCACCAGTCATGATCATTATCACGCACATGTTTTTCACTGTGGGTGAAAATGTTTTCTCTGACATATTCCTGGTAAACACGCAACACTGTGGATTGAGGAATTTTAAGACAACTGTTTTTAGGCCTCACTTGAGCTCCGAAAATTTACATCGTCTTGACATGAGCATGGTGGCCAATGCTCAACCTCACTCACAGGATAACAACTCACAACTTATACAGATGTGGGCTGTCCTATAAGGTAACACACTTTATGACCAATTTACATTCTGCTATCTCACAACTTTTGGCAAAAAAAGTGTAAAAATATATAAGGGCCAAATTTGCTTTATTATTATTATTATTATTATTATTATTATTATTATTATTATTATTATTATTATTATTATTATTATTATTATTATTATTTAGTTCATGAAATAGCTGGTATATTTGTAGATACTATCACAAGCTGTTCTAAAATGCTTAGGTAGCTGCTTAATAAATACACTTTTAGATATTTAAAAAAGTATATTTAAAGCAACAGTCCATAAGATCATTTTATGGTAAATTAAAAGTAGTAGCATTCCTGAGTGGAGAGAGGGCAAAATATTATAATAAATTACATCAATGTGCTTCTGCTACCATTCCTGCAATTCCCACATATATTCATTCTAAAAGGTCCCAGGACCTTTTTCTGGCACAAACAGACATCTTTTGCTGGTTATCTGAGTTACCTGGTGCTGCTAATGGTGCTGATACAAGAACTATTGCGAGCATGGAGATATCAGAACAGCAAACTTAGTCTTTTTCTGCTTATTCATGCATTGTTAAACCAAATAAATGCAGAATTAGAACTAAAGAGAGCACACAATACACATTTTAAAAGTACATTCTTTGTGCAAATTCACATTCTTATTAAAAACTTACAGGCTCTCACTTTAAGTAATGACATTTTTTTTTTATTGGAACCAAAATTGTTTTGTCTATGGCCCTCTATAACATAAATTCTTATGAGGATTGTCTTCAAACACAAGGATACTTAAAATTATTTACAGTATGGAATGGAAATATTTTTTAGAATGAGCTTCATTAATCATCTAACAAGGGAGGTGTTCTGGTTTTTGCTACATGTATAGCCTGGAAGAAAAATAGATAATAAATGAGGGATAACATAAGAGTATAAGAGCCTCTTTAGTGTTGAATTCTGCTGTTGGATTGAACACAGACCAGCTAAGAACCCCACTTTACCATAGAGAAAAAAACCTTTTATTTAGGCTGTCAAGTACAAAAATGATTATTTGTTTCACAGATGGTCACCCTTTGCATGTGTCCCTATTATGTCATCCAGAGCAGAGAAAAATTAATTTCCTCTACAAAAATGAGAAAAGCAGGAAACGGCTCTCTAAAAGAAAAGAGAGAGAGCGCAGAGCTTCATTTACCATACTCTCTCTCTCTCTCTCTCTCTCTCTCTCTCTCTCTCTCTCTCTCTCTCTCACCGCAGAAGAAGAAGGCAGACGTCTGCAGTAAGAACAGTATGACTTCAGTAAGGCACAATAAAAGAATAAATTACAAGGCCACAAAGAATCAAGCTAGATTGAGTAATATGTAATATGCTTTGAACTCTCCAGAAGACTGTACATTTGTTCATTTTCCATACTGAAAAACTATATATATATATATATATATATATAATTGACAGTTTGTTTGTAATAAAGAAGGGCAAATTTTGTAAGGAAAGTTGTTAATATTAATGAGTAATTAAAACAAAAAAAAAAAAACTTTTTTTAAACAAAAGTCTTTCACAGTCTGCCACAAGAGGGAGTTTTGAGCTTCCTTTTCACAACAAAACAAGCTGCTGCTGAATGGCAACAGTTCTCCCTTAGCTTCAGTGTGTGTGCAATGTGTATTTGTGTCTGTGTGTTTGTGTCTGTGTGTGTACAAGAGTTCTACAGATTAAAGCTTTAAAAAAATATCTTCTTCCGCTACGTTTCAGCTCTCTGAGGTGCTCTGCTCAGCAGGCCTTAATGAGTAAAGCCCAGGGTGTGATGCTGATGCTAATCTGAGGCATTACAGAGTGTTGATTGCAGTACCGACTGCAGTATCTGCTTGTACGAAGAATGCCTTGATTGGTGCATTCAGGCCCAGAGGGAGTACGGGTTCTGTCCACCTGTTGAGTCCTGGGAGCAGCACATGCTATCAGTGAGCACTGCAAGGTCAGTTCAGATGGCAAGGGCCCCCCGTCCGGCTTCTGCAGACCTCCGGCGCAAATCTGCAGGGATCGCGCGACACCTGTCAATCACACAACAGAGGCAAAACACCTCAAGCGGCTGCGGGAGCAGCGGCAGCACATCACACTGAGTGACATTCCTTCAGGAGTGCTGTAACAAGATAATGATCTTACAATATTACACCCACACTGAGAAAACATTTTGCACACTGGCACATAACGAAGGCTACATTCACGACATACTGCAGGCCCTCCTAATTCTCCTGATGACTTGTAGACAATTGTACACCTACTTGTTGAGGTTCACAGCTACACAGCGTACTCAACACCATCACACACCGGACAATGAGGAAGACAAAGAGGCCAATGTGATACATCATATATTAATCACATCGCAGTTTTAGAAACTATTTGTTTTCATTTATTGTTGTGGTTGCTGCTTATGTACAACTATTACAAATCCTTTGAAATATGTAATTAAGTGTAAGTGTAAAAGCTGAATGCATAGATTGGGAAATTCCATCTCCACCTATTGTATTCACAATAAAACATATAACACATATCAGCTTTTGAAAGTTTTTTTTTTTATTATTTCATAAACAGGGTAGGGCAACAAAAGACTGGACGTAAGTAGTTCTAATCAAAAAGAGCTGCTATAAAAGCAACTAAGTAACATGACTGGGTATTAAAAAAATCACTTTAGAGAAGCAAATTTGGAGCTTTACCAATCTGCAAAAAAAATTAAATAAAAAAATTATGGAACAATTTAATAAAATGTTTCTCGGTGAAAAACTGTGCAGACTTTGTATTTCCCACCATCTACAGCCAGGGGCATTACCTGGGTATGTAAAGATCTGGGGCTCAGACCAGTTAATTACATATATGTATCCTATAGCATCCTGATGTATAATGTTTAGCACTATAATGTGTAGTTTATTAGCTGATCAGTTGGATCCGGTGGACATAAAACATAAAATTTTAGGGCAGAGACCAGGGTTAGGAAGCTCATTTAAACTAAGTATTGTACTAAATTCTACTAAATCCACAACATCCAGTTCCCCACCAGCCCACCGTGCTCCGCAAATCCAGCAAGCTGATTGGCTGTTTCTCCTGAAAGGCGGAACTTTGTCCTTGAACTGGCTCCGTGATTAGCATTAAGAGATTTCCCCTTCACACAACGGTCAGTGACCTGTCTCCTCATTAATAATACAAATGAGCTGAGCGAAACGATTCGGGGCTACTGGAAAATTATTCGGGTCTAAAGTCCTGGAAGCCCAGGCCAGGCGACGCCCCTGTCTACAGCACTTTTTTTCTCCAGATTTAGAGAATCTGGAGAAATCCCAATTGCCAAGACACAAGGTCAATGGTCAATATTGAGTGCAGGTGATCTTCGAGCCCTCGAGTAGCACTGCAATAAAAATATATGATTCTGTATTGAAAATACGGGAACATGTTAAGAAATCATTGTCTGCGAACACTGTTTTTGCCGTGCAATACACAAATGAAAATTCAAGCTATATCATGCAAAGAAGAACCTTGCAAATGCTGAATTGTGTTGAGTTCTGAAACGATAAACCAGTATTTTCTCTTTTTTATTTTCAAAACATTTATTCATTATATAACAATGCTCAAAAACGACTTAATATGGTAAATCTAAAACCTTTTGTTAACTAAAGCTGTGAAGATAAAATGCAATGGGCACTTGGGGATTATACACCCTGCTGAAAAATCTCAAACTAGTCAAGCTGCTTGACTAGCTTAACCTGTGATTAATCAAGACTAAGCCAGTCAAACAGCAACACCAATGCACCTTATTCACTTCGTGCCCATTTTGAACCAAAAGTGTGGCTGGGGGTACGCTCCTAAACCAGAAGTTCCAAGGAAGCGATTGAACTGGCAGAATATCCACCAGTTTTAAAGGTAGCGGCTAAATTAAAGCATTTAAAATAGGTCGCTAGGTCATTGCCTTTGTTTGCTGTATTGAAAACTTGCATGTTAGCTAGCTTGCTAGTTAGTTAACCTTATTACTAATTGACTTAGTAACTGTAGGAAAATACCTTGTAGTTCATCAAACTACAGTCCTCTTAACAGGCTTCACTGAACTATCTGTCCAGTCAAATAATGTGGGCACAGCATCCTTCTTCAGCTTTCTCATTCCAACCAGTGTTTAAAAGAAACACTATTTTATAAAGTGTTCTGAACTTACTTTTGTGTCCACGTTAATCTGTAATATTAAATAAGACATAAAATTTAAATTAACATGACCGGCTGAGTGTGCAAGTGTACACTCTTGTAAGACTTGACCACCCACAGCAGGATGTTAACTATAGGACACACTGGATAATAAGGCGCACTCTCAATAAACGTCTATTTTACACACATTCCAAGTTGCAAAAGTTGATTTCAGGGGAATCCCCCCCGCCAAAAAAAGCCTTTATTTTACAAAAATTGACAGTTACAATATCACAAAAAATTGCATGACATCAAAAACATTTCATATCATATTACAATAATTATTAATATTGCCTCCGCCATGATCTGCTTTCTCTCACTCACTGAACAATTCCCGTCCGGGAGGGGGGAAAAACACTGCCCGCCCACACTAAAAACTGATTGGCTGTCTCCCAGACTCTTTGCAGAGAACAGGCCAATCAGAACCCTCTCTGTTTTCTCTCTCTCCTTCCCACACGCGATTAGAGAAAAAAAGTTTGGGGCACTCGTTCTGAATTCCGGGAGATTATATGTGACTCGCGGGCATCAGGGAGCCACTACTGAAATGCGGGAGACTCCCGCAGCTTCAGGGAGACTTGGTTTGTTTTATGGTCTATTTTCATACATAAGGCGCACAGGATTATAGGGCGCATTAAGCGATACATGTAAGGATGTCTACATCAAAGTGTGCAAGGGTGGTGCCATGTTTCCCTTCTAATGACAAAGCTGGGGCAAAGTGCCTAAATAAAAAAAAACTGTAATTCTTAAAAAAAAAAAAAAAACATTTTCTTTCAAAGTCATACGAGCGCTGGATGTTAATCTACACAGATTTCTCACAGATATATTTGGGTGAGTAAAGCACTTCCATTTATTTATAGTAAGCTTAGATTTCCAATATTTTGTATAAGTGTGAGTTTTCAGTGAAGTTAGCACTAGCATTAGCCACTAACCGCAGCGCTAGCATGATGTAAATAGCGCCCAATAGCGCTTGACTGAGGAACCCTGAGTTTTCCGGTAACTCAGGGCACTATTAGCAAGCGGTTCATCCCATGTAGTTTGTTTTAACACAGTAAACACACAGACTACAGTTGAAAATGAAAAAAAAAAGAGCTAGTGCTGCGATTAGCAGCTAATGCTAATTCTGGAGCACCCAGCCTTAGTGTTGGAGAAATGTCACTGAAAACTCACCTTTATAACCCTGTACTTCAGCAGAGTGACTTTACTGCTCCTTAATACCTGACGGGTAAAATTCATATATAAGACGCACTGGCGATTTTTAGGAAAATTAAAGGATCCTAAGTGTGCCTTATAGTCCAAAAAATATGGTATATCCATATTGCTTTTGAACACAGTTTGGACACCACCAAATTATGTTGGGGGGGGGGGGGGTAGTTATTTTAAAATGTACTAGAAAAAGTCATTACAGTTATTAACCCTACTTGAGTAATGTATTATAATAAAAATATATAATAATAATAATAATCCATCTAATTAAATAAAAAAATACTTTATAAGATATGAAACTCAATCCAATCATGTGAAATGAGTTTTGTAACGTTGTAGCTATTACTGACAGGTTACTTTATCTAAGTTTATCTATAGGGCACAAAATCACATTTATTCACCTGGTGGGACACTGAGTCAAAAACTAGTGCTTAAAAAAGAAGTACTGTATGTACTGTATGTATTCCTGGGTTCAGGGTTTGTACTTCATAGTGCAGCAATATCATTTTAGTGCACGTGTTAGAGTGCATGTTAATGTTTGAGGTTTTAAAATAGCTCTGGTTCAGGGTAAAAAAGCTTCAGAGGCCATTCTGTTCCTTCAGAGCCTGACAGGTCACCTGTAACTGTGGTGAGCCGAGGGGCGAGAGGGGATAAGAAGGAGAAGGGCACCAAGATGATCGAGTTTTATTTTTCCAACTTTTGGACGGGATTTGAGGATTTAGGCAAGAAATCAAACCCCATCTCTTTTCTTTTTGTTTCCTGCCGTCTCTTTCCCTCTTTCTTTTTTCTCTCTATCCAGCCTCACAGCGCGGCAGAGCACAGCTGTCCTTTTTCCCTCTAATTTTTCTCTGTCAGATTTCGACCTATAATTAGCAGAAAGGACATCGGTGAGTCCTCACAAATGTGAGTGTGTGCCTGTGTAGCCAGAACTAATGGCTCTAATCCCCCTCCTCTTGGCCAGCGCAGGACTGACAGGTTCACATGTACGCACTCAACACGGCTCTTTTTCTCAAGCTCACAAACTTAAAGGGGAAACCCCACCAGATCCCCTTCAACTGAAGGAGTACAAAATGAGGAAAATACTGTGTGTACATATATAAAGCTATATATTCTTAGTACTTATTGGTCTTATTTTTTAATGGACCTCAAAGGACTCAATCATAGTCTTTATTAAGCACTCAAACACTTGTTTGTTTAAAGCAGTGGTCTTCAACCCGCCGCCTGGAGAGCTACTGTCCTGCAGACTGTGGCTCCAACCTGATCCAACTAATTACTGCCTTAAGAAGTCTGTGATTGGCTGAAAAAGATAAAAATGAATGGGGTATGTTAGATTTGATTTGGTTGGAGTTTAAACCTGCAATAAGCTGTCATCAAAAACAACACAACTAATCACACACAGTTCAAACCAAACCCAATAATGGACTAATTCTAATAATTTTATTTTGGAACACTTTGATTATTTTTATTTGGAATTATTTTGGAAAAAAAAGGATTAACAGTACAATACAATGCATGTTCCATAACGGGTAAAACCATCATGAATAAAAACTCAACTTTGTTTAGATATTTCAGACTAAAAACAAATAAAAAGTTACAGTTATGGTCCAATAAAGTACAAAAGTGACCCAGAAGGACGATGATGTGGCAGAACCAGTCTGAAATCCTAGCATAACAATTTCCACTTTAAATACCAACATGTAAGTCAGCGTGAAAAATGTGACAAATGCAGCACGCATTTCATAAGCAGCAACATTTCCGCTGAAACCTGATATTTATCCCTGTGTAAACCATGTGGTTTATGATATTACAAAGTCATTCTTATTCTCCTTGTTTCTCACACTTCATTTGGGCATTACACAGGGTTATGCTGGCTTTGGACGGTTCCGCACTCTTTGACTGCTCTGGTTTCTTCTGGAGCTTTAGGCCTCAGCTAGCCGGGACTGAAGTTCACGTTTCAGAGACTACTGTCGGCCTGAAGAGCTCTAGACTGCAGTCTGAGATATAATAATAGTTCTTTAAACGGTTCTGTCAGTTAATGTATAGCTACTTTACCAAATATTTTCCATTTTCACATCATTTTTTGGTTTTGCTCAAAGAAAAACTATATATTTTAAATAACATTAATTTTGCGAACAGTGTGTACAGAGCCTAGTTTACTTAGATTTATATAACACTATATTTTCATGCAGTGTTATTAATAACAAATTGAAGAAGTTCACGTGTAGTTGTTGTGGTGGTTGTCGTAAGAGCTGGGAGCTCATGTTTTCATTCAGGTTGCTATATTTAGGAGGGAATGGCTGTAAACAGATAAAGGATCCCCTTCACCGCTCACAAAAGCAATGCCACCGACCGGGCAAAAAATAAACACATCTACTATAGAGTGAAAGATAAGAAAGAAAAAAACATATCAGTCCTTGGATCCTTTGAGTGGCAGGTTCATATGGGGAGACCTTTACCTTGGCAACAAAACTTTGGTTGCTAGGATAACATGGGCAGATGGATGGCCCGGCTGATTTTCCACAGTGATCGGCTAGTTTAGAGGAGGGCCGATGGGGGTGGGGGGTTGGGGGGGTTGCGGGATGGTCTCGATTCTCCCTGCACCAGTGAGAGAGCCCCCTGAAATGACTTGGCACAGATAAAATGTATTAGATTCAGGGGACAAATAATTAACTGACGTCAGCTGGTGGATAAGAGGAAAGGTTGCACTACAAATATAGCCGTGCCCCCCTCCTCCAATAAATCGTCTGTGGGAGGGCAAGAACGTAGGGAATGATGGAATACGTCGAGTGGAGCGGTCCAGCGCTCTGATTAATGTGACAGAGGGGTCTTTTAAGTCGACTCCGAAATAGAACATCAAACTCTGATCTCAAACAGCAAATCATTCCGCACTCTGTGAGAGAGTGTAATGTGAACACCACACGCAGCCTTTATTCAGGAGTCACACTTCACGTTCAGAATGGTGCAGGTATGACTCCTGCTGGAAAACTTCCTTCCTGTCGAAAAAAAAAAAACAGGCTTCGGGTGTATGTGGACTTGCATTGTCTTGTTGGTATATCACTGCTGTCCATCTCGCTTTTTACAGAATTGGAGTCAAGCCATTTGTTTGTCAAGCCTTTTTTGATGGATGGACCAATATATATGCTCCAAAATGACATAGAGCCACACCTTTTTGCACTTTTTTTTTTGCAAGTTTTCTGTGACAGTGACAGTATTTATATATTTTAAATTCAAAACTAATAGCTAAATATCCTTTATACACAGTGAAACATATATGTTTAACGCTCACTTTCTACAGATCAGCAGGTTTAGCCACCTGAGGAAGGAAGTTTAAAAAAAACAAACTTGAATAAATCTGAGCTGGAGTAAAACAGACCGGGCAAAGAATTGGCGCCGAAAACATTTAGCATATCTGTGGGTTTAAGCTGTCCAATGCCGTAAAATTAGCACCTTTACGGAAAGACGGTGAGCGTCTGGACAGGAACCAGCCCGAGCATTGGGGGATATTTTGGCAGCTGCTGAAGCAGTGGTTAATGATGGAGCTGATAATATTTCTGTTTTATTGACCTGTCAGTTCTTATCAGGGACTTTCTCTAAAAACAGCCTTCGGCTTTCACCGGCGAGGAGCTGAAAGGCAGCTGCTGTGGTTGAGGTCCACTTCAATTGTTCTGAACCTCCATCCGATAACACGACTAAATCAGGATGGAAATGTACAACTTCCAGTCCTGGGAAAAAAATCTGACCTTTTTCATCTCCATAAAAGAAGGGGGTTTATGTTTAGTGCCCCCAAAATCTGCAGCTCTGAAAATCGCCTTTCAGTAATTTTTTTAGAACTGGGTTTGTAATAATGTATGTTTCATACTATATTCTTTAATCCAGATTTATATTTAAAGAAGAGGCAACAGCCACAGGCTCTCACACCCCATGTGTAAGTTGCAAATCCTGACAACTTTGCACACAAAGTTCGGTTCAAGTTTAGCCTCCAAAGTAAACCGTCAGTTCTTGGCCAGGCCTTGGACTTCACAAAGGCCCAGTGTAGTTATCACCTTCGGTGTGAATGCACACCTCACTCTGTTTTTTATAAACAACAGGACACTGCCAAATAAAACACACACTCATACATACACACACACACAAATATTTAAACTATTTACTTTAAAAGATTTCATCTCTTACCGCTGATAACTAAATTTGAGTTTTCGGCCAAGGTGGAAAAAAGACTTTGCAGCTTATCCAATTTTTGTCCAGTTTCTCTGCACACATATGTGACATAGTTTTCCTCTGCCGGTTTGCAGGAATATGGTTTTTGAGGATGGTCAAAGACACTTTTAGGTTGTCGATTTTTCAACATGGCTGACAAAAAGCACAATCATTGGCTTCTAGGGCTTTGTGAGATAAATTGTACTTAATTTGCTTAAGTTGCTGGATACTGATAAACATAGCATTAGGGTGCATTAAATCATTCCAAGGTAATAGACTGACATGATTATTCAAGATTATTGACTATCATTGTGTATTAATCAGATTATATGGTAAAAAAAAAAAAATCTGGTTATGTGCAAATTTTAATATTTTTTTTGCAAGGTAATATTATTACATACTGTACAGTTTAATAATTGAATTAAATGAATTATTATGTTTGCGTATTGTTGTGTAGAAATGTCTTTCCTTTTACTTTTTGTTCTTTGCCTACTAACCAAGCTGTTTTTCATGAAAATAGTCTCCAAATCAGACATATTTGCATAATTTTTCACAGACATGAAATGAATTACATTAAAAATCCCGCAGCTTGGCATGGCCATAAACCAGTCACGGTGGGTTATTCATAAAATTTACACCTGAATCATAAAAAAAATCTTTCTTTGATAAGCATACGCTTGGAAATATTTTTGGCACTTTTACCACCGCTGGTCCCCTCAGCTGTATGATCCCTCTCACCTCTTTGTCCCACAGCCAGGCTGCAACAGTAAATCAAGCAGCAGAGAGACTGATGTGTGCAGTGTGGAATCTTCATGTGATGTGACGATATCTGGAACACGTACATTCAATGGCTGCCCACCCGCATGCCTTGGGAGGCCACTGTCTCTGCTTTTAGACCGTCCCCTCAAGCAGAGCTTTAATGTGAAAAGCCCCCACCGCTGTTATTTGTCCAGTGAATGTGTGGAGATTCAGAAACAGGATGGGGAAAAAAGCTGTAGACAGTTATATGAAGAGGTCAGATGTGTAAAAAGGGGACACTGGCGAGATGTACAGTAACAGGGGTGGGTTATATAAATTACTATTATTGTAGATTAAATTATTTTTAATCAACATGATATTAATTGTAGTTACAGCATGTGTTGTTAATAGTGTTGAGAATCTTCACAGAATTACTGACAGAGATAACAGCATAGTGGATAACACCGCTTAGTAGGGTTCCATGTTTCCTCTTTCAGAAAGACTATGCACATACACAATTACAATTATAGTATTGTCATGGTTTGGTACAGAATACAGACACTCGCAGGACCAGTTAAGGATTTTATTTAAAAAAAACCCACAGGGTATAAACAGAAAACACAGCAGAGAGTAAATAACACCAGTAAACAGATACCTGGGGGCAAAAACCATAACCGGATAGAGAGGCAGTCCAATGGTCATACACAAGGCAGGCAGTATCAGAGATGATCCAAAACAAAAATGATAAACAGTCCAGGTAATACACGAATAATCCACAGAGTAGGCAAGGCAAAAATCGAGGTCGGAAAACAAAGGCAAGGTCATACACGAGAGAATAATCACAGGAATAAACGCTTTGTAAAGTGGGCGAACCAGGCAACCAGGACTTCCTGGCTGGGGCAGGTGAGGTGTCACGTGATCGGCAGTGTGTGTGATGTCAGTGGGTGGTGCATTCTGGGTATTGTAGTTGTCTAACTGAGAACCTCCGTTGGAGCTAAGTGTGGAGGAGCGCCTACAACACCAGACATGACAAGTACTTGGCTGATCCTCTTTCAACCCCAAATGAGAGAAAGTTGAGATGGTATGAAAAATGCAAATAAAAATGCAGTAATCACACTTTTATTTCATGGTTATTTAGGCTAATGATGAGATTTACAAAATATTAATAACAAATTGATTAAATTAAATTAAATTGATTGATTTCAAATAGGTAACATCAACAGGTGACTGTAATCATGATTTTTTACAAAAGTGGTATCAACGCAAGGTTTTTTCACAAAAGAGTCTTTAAGAAGACAGACACCACCGTATGGAAGAAATGGACACCGTTTGCTCCACACAAAATATGACAAGAAACCTCCAGACTGTTATTAGCAACAAGTCTGAAAGCCAGGGTCATCAGGGTATGGATTGCGTAACTTCTGAGAAATGCACTTCTGTGAAGACAGCAATTATTTGCAAAATACATCATTGAGATCTCTTAGAGCAGCGTAGCGTATGCGGCCTTCAAGTAAACATCTTTTAAAGTGACTTCAATTAAGACAATGCAAAATCACATGCTGCACAGATTACAAAGACATTACATGGCTGTGGAGACACAGTATATGCACTGGACTGACCTGCCTACAATCCTGACCTGTCCCCAATATAGAATGTGCGGAGATTTTGTCAATTGCATTGTCCCATCAATGTTGCTCACCTTTAGATGGGACAAAATAACAGCTAAAATACTTAATGGGTGGTATTATTTTATATCATTAATTCATTAGTTGTCTTTTATATAATTTTATTTATTTCTTTTTCCATTTTCACCCAATTTACATGGACAGTTACCAAACTCAATCAACAGGACTCCCGCTATCACTAGTAATGCCCCAACACCAGGATGGTGAAGACTAGCACATGCCTCCTTCAATACATGTGAAGTCAGCATAATGCAGCATTGCAAGTAGCATCACAGCATACTCGGAGGAAAACGCAGCAACTCAGTTCCGATACATCAGCTCACAGATGCCTCGTGCTTGGAGTGATGTGGGGAAAGAGCGACATCTACCCACGTTAGCCGATGGCAAGCTACATGATCAGGATTCGAACTGGCGATCTTCTGATCATTGTGGCAGCGCTTAGCACGCTGGACCACTCCGACCCCTTTTAATTGTCTTTTAAATCAACAATCAGTAATAAATGTGAGCGATTTGTGTAACATGACTACAGGAGTCCAATTTTAAAACAATGGATTGAGTTTTTTTGTCCCACCCACTCCTTTCCACACACCAAATCATACTCTGTAGCTGATCAGTGAATATATACGTTTTAATGTCCAAAATGCCCGTCTCTACTACGGGCTGGTGGAGGTGGTAAATTACCTAGCTGTCTGCAGTTGCCTACACTGGCAAACCTGAGTGTGGAAATTGGACTGGGCAGAATCGCAGGGTACCTCACACATAGATTTCTGTGGCAAACTAAAGTTCCTCAACAAAGATCAATACATTTAATCCTTAAAAAACTTTCTGTGTCTTTAGGCGTATTTAAACTGTACAAATGGAGAGAGTAAAACAAATTTTACTATATATTTTAATTACGTTGCACCTGCATAATATTATATTGTTCATGAGCCTCTAATTTTATCGATTGGTCAATTATACTTCCAGCATACTGTGTCCTTCAGTAAATAAATATCCCAGAAACAAAATAGAAAATGTACAACTGATCTGGTTCCTACTCATCCTGACCTCTTACACTCATCAGACCCCCAACCCTGATGACTAGGTCCCGCTGACCACAGCTCAACACCACCCGCTGCTCCAAACTCATCACTCTACAGCACTCATCACCACCGTGCAGCGAGCAGACCGCAGTCTGAGAGCATATAGGCTGAGATCAGAGGTCCTGAAGGTCCACTGGGTATCTAAATCAAGGCCTGAGCTGGAAGCATATGTTCTAGGAACGAATGTGGAGTCATATTTAAACTACAGGGAGCATCAGGGGACATTCTTCATATTGAAACCATCCTGATATTATCTGTTCAGCAGTTTATTCAGCCGTTTGTTAATAGTTATCGTTTGAACGATCGTGGGGGGTTGAGCATTTTTGATAGTCTTGAGTAATTGAGATATCAGTAAGTTGATGAACATGTTTCCTGTGATATTTTGGTATTCTGAAGTGCAAAATGCATTAATTAAACAGAGTGTCATCAGATTGATGCCATCTGAAATAAACGTAACGACCTGGTGACACATGAGTGGTGTAAACTATCAGATACGTGGCACCAGGACAGAGCGAAAGATATCTCCCTGCTATTAGATTACATCAGCTTGCTCTAAAGCGAAGCCGTGGTCACATGCTCGTGTGAGCGTGAAGTGTCCCTGCAGTGCTCCTCACTATCTGCACTACTGCAGAGTCGGAGGCGTTGGGCATGAGGGTTTGAGGGCTGTTTGGGTTTAATTAAAGCTTACGCTCTTTCGGGGAACACCGAGGCCATGTCCCCTGTAAAGTGATCTCTATGGGTTAGCCATTGCTAAAGTGATTAAAAATGCCCATGCCAGCACACTGATATGGAGACCGCTGGAATGTTCCACTTGATCATCCAGAACATACCAAGTCAGGACAGGAGAGTGATATTTGGATATCACTATTCCACAAGTCATCTATATTTGGTTAGTTTTACCAGTGTAAACAGCACAACATTAGAAAGTGACAAACATCTATCCATACATCTCTTAAACTACATTAATCTGATACAATCTCCACACACAGGTCACCTTTTTTGACAGATAAGAAGAGAGTTTGATGTTGTCAGCGCTTGCATGTCTTGAATTTTTTTGGTTAGTAAGACATTCCCTATTTTACCAATTAAGTTTTCTGGACATTCTTAGAAAGTTTTAATTTAGCATATTTAAACATTCAGGAAATGTTGCTGCAACGCACTTGTGTCAGTGTTTGAATTTTTACATAATGTTACGGCAAGGTTATGTCAGAAACATCATCCATTATTATGGCACACAATTTAAAAACATTTCTGGAACATTGTTTCCGTAACGTCACAGGTCACATTTTTAATGTGTTAGCTGTTAGCAGTGTCAACAGACTGACTAAAGATTTTACACTAGAACCAGACAGAACCAGACAAATAGTACCGTCCATTATAATACATAAACAAAAGCATGAGATTTTCACTGAATATTGATCAATGTGATCAATAATGAGTATACAACATAAATATTATCAATGTTTTAAAAAAAAGAAAGTAAATCAATATAAAAAGCTAATTCATGCAAGGTTTTAACACAAGATTAGCATTTAATAGGAGTTAATAGGTCCTACTTTATAATAAGTGTCACTAAGTATTATGTAGTTACACGGTAACGATCCATGTAACTACAGTGTAACTACTGATGAAGTACACATGTTACAGATTAACTACAGAGGTACAGGTTATGTAATTACACATGTGTATTAAGGTTAATTGTGTGGTGTTCCAGGGTGAGTGTACTTACACAAGTAATAGAGCAAGTGTACTTACACATGTCAAAACTAACCTTAATACACATGTGTAATTACATAACCTGTACCTCTGTAGTTAGAGAGAATTGATTTACAATGGCATGGAATAAAATCTTGACTTCTATTGTTCTTCTCCCCTTTAAAGTCCCTGTTTTGAAGATACAAGGTGTATGTCTGAGAGTGGTGATACACTGTATAAGTATATGTGAAACTCAGAAAATGCAGGTATGTTGTTAAGCTAATGACAGGTCTTCTGTTCCTCCAGGACCTCTGGTGCTGAGATTAAGTATGTTCAAACAAAGCCTTGATTTATTAAGTACTAATTGCTGGTGTGAATGTCTCTGCTGTAGACTGGACTGGGTTACTGACAGTGTCCGCTGAGTGTGAGCTTTTAGCAGCTGGCAGATTCATGGGACGAACCCCTGCTGGGGACGGAATATTTTTGAAAAGTTGCAAAGTTGTTGCCACCACTTGAAAATCACCCCTCACGTCCTCAGGGGGTATTGTTTGTTTTTTCCACCTCCAACAGGCCTGTGATTGATGAGAAGTAGCTGTCAGAGGAAAGAAGGGAGAGACAGGGGGTGAGAAAGAGAGAGAGAGAGAACCAGACAGCAGCAAAGATGGAAAGAGTGAGGGAGAGGGAGAGTAAGGCCTAAAATAAGTCCGGCCTGGGGTCGGTCAGGGCTGCTCCCAGGTTGACAGTGGAGGTGTGTTCCTGGGCCATCACACAGACCGCATGACTAGGATGGCAGGGGTGCCCAAAAAAAGTATGCCGCGCTGGACTATTTACGGAGCAGAAATTCAGCCATGGACACACACTGTCAGCTCATGATGGATCATGGTGAAGGGGTACAGGGGTAGCTTTGGGCGGGAGGGGGGTTGCTGTCCTTATTGCAACACTAGGGTATTGGGGTCAACATTTCACCATCCGTGCACCTGGTATCCCTTGTTCGCTAGTGGACAAATAACAGCCCATTGGCAGGTTGTCTGTGCTGGTCAAAAAGTTTTCATTAAAGTAAAAAATTGGAAAAAGCCATGTGACAATATGCTCTATGCATCAAGATGCTTGGAGGAGAACACTAAGTACCTGAATTTGCCATGTGATCAAAGCAAAGGAACACTTTCTGGCATTTGACATGTAGGGTTGAAAGGTGGGGAATGGATCCTGCTGCTATTACTCAGATCTGAAGAATGCATCTTTATACCAGCAATGATTTTACTGAGGACGTGGATTCTAAGTAATGGTGCACGCAATATTTTGGGTCTAAAAATATTCTGCAAAATGGCAATGGGAACAGCCACACTTCTGCCATTCTTCCTCCTACATATCGAAATGGTGCTATGCACAAGAAAAGGGAAAGTGTGCGAGAGCTGAGAAAAAATGTAGGTTAATACTCACATAAATTCAGCAACACTTATTGTGCTTGTTATCAGTTTCCTAAAACTGGCTGTTTTCCAGCTGAAAGATACACACTGTAAAAGACTAGGATAATAACAGTAGCTGCATTAGGCATAGACATTGAATTAGTTCGTTTTAAAATTTGTTTGTTTACCAAAGGCTGTTTCTCTGTGTAAATATCATTCACACTTGACTTGTAGGACTACTGAGGTACATTTATGACTAAAATTGAACTGATGAGGTAAATGTATGTCTACAATGGCATTGCTGAGGTAAATGTATGACTAAAATTGCTCTGCTGAAGAAACAATTATGGCTAAAGTTGCACAAAACAAAATTTTAAACAAAACAAAATGTAAACAACAAAGAAATACGTGAGTACATAAAGAAAACACACACAACCTGAACTGGCGTAAAAACGTCCAAGAACCGAAACCGGACACTAAGACAAAGGGACTATATGTAAACAGTAAAGAGGACAGGTAACAGGAAATACCTGGAGACAGGTAACAAGGGGGCAGAGTTACAAATGGACAAATGTGGGAGCACTGAAGACAGGAGCGGAGACAAGGAAATTAACAGGGAGCTATGTGATAAGGAGAGCACATGGGGAAGGAACACACAGGTAAAAAGGAGGAAGGTAAATAAACAAACAGGAGGGCAGGAATCAAACAAAGACAGACAGGTGAGACATAGAACAGGATGAGAACATGACAGCTGAGGTAAATGTATTACTAAAGTTGCACTGTTGAGGTAGTTAGCTAAATGAATGTGCAACTAGAATATTCTAGCACTGCTGAAGGGAATTCATGATTAGAATAGCACTGTAAGGTAGTAAATGCATTGTGCTTTGTTGGTGTGCCTGCTGCCATATTAAAAATGGTGGGTGTTTAATATTCTAATATAATTGTATTCCTGTAACTAGTTTTATTTAAAACCTGTGAGTGTTTACTTTTTGGATTTTGTTGGATTTTTTGCAATTTTTTAAATTCCGAGTGAAGTCAGGTACATAAATCTAAAGGCACAGTTTCCGTGCATGGTCTAACATATGTTCAGCAAAGGGGCGTAACGTATTAAACAGCCATAAAGTAGAAAGAATGATTAAATTATACGGCCTAGAACAAAGCGAAGCCTAGAATTTCTGCCGCACCATTGCGGTAGTAACAAAGGGTGAAGTACAGGCCCTGTTCCCATCAGAATATGGTATCACTAGAGAGACCTTTTCCCCGTCGCAGCTGCACTAGAAGGCTGAGCATGTTCGACACGAAAGTCCCAGGTTTGGAATAGCAGTGGTGACCCTGGGGCGAAAGTCCGCAGATCCCGTTTCGTGCCCCCCTGCGCGGCCTGCCCTATGATTTATATATCTGCTCAGAATTTACAGCTTGTGAAATACTCTCAGTTAACAACATAAAGTAAGATGCAGCATGGGGGGCAAAGCAAAACAATAGGGTCTGGCGTGAGGGGCCAGGAGAGACGGAAGGGAATGTACGCAGTTGTTTGCTGGGTGTGAGTGTAAATGTACATTTGAGAGGACAAATATTGCGAGTATGTGTTTTTTTTATTCGTGTCCGATGCACCTGACTTGAGAAGGAGAATATAAATCCACTGGTTAAGGAGGAGGGGACGTGTCAAATAACTGAGTGTCATTTTTTTAAGATGTGAGGAAATACCGCTCAGCTTGATTTCTTTTTTGAAATACAGCAATAGTGTGAATGCCACAGAAGGTTCGCGGAGGTGCGTAAACTTTTATGGATGAGGCCGGGTGAGGCATTACTGTCCTTTTATTTCAAAGGCACAAGGCGACACTAGGCAGAGTGTCCAGTTGAATAAAAAAAGGCTTCTGAATATAATTCAGAATTTTATATAACGCAATATTTTGTCTCTGTGTCTGCATAATATAGATTTATAGATATTTATAAGATATTTCAAGTCCTTTTTTAAATCAAAATTAGCCACAGAGAACAAAGTTTTAAAAAAAGTCTCTTCAGTACACTCTTCAGTAGACTTGGAGCTGTGCCTGTGTGCTTCTTGTAAAATGTCTCCTCTGCATAGTGACTCTCCGCTGTCCTCTCAGGTATCACAAACATTCCCCATTAAAACATGCTTAGTGTTTAATCTCTGCATTAATTGGTTATCTGGAGAAACGTTATCATAATAATCGAGCTCTTTATTAACTGATTATGAAGTGAGATGGCAATGCGAGTGATCTGTCAATCAACAAGGCCAAAGCTAAAGGAACACCCTGTAATTACACTCTGTTCTGTTGTGAAGGGGCTTGAGTCGAGAATGTTTTTGCTGGCTGTCCTGAAGCACAGCATTGCTGAGACCAGAGGTCACTGAGACTTTTTCCTTATAAATGTCGTCTCCGTGGCTTTAGGTCTTGAGCTCACTGTTAAAAGGGCAGGAAATCTGACGCTCTACACATATTTCATCATAGTGTCCTGCTGACACATATTTGTCTTTCAGTTCATTCTGACACAAAAGTGACAGTACTGGAACACCAGCGGAACCGTCATTAGCCATCAGGGACCAATGGATTCTGGGTTCACAATTGGGCTACTAAGTGCTATGTACACATTAAGTTGGCATTAAATATTTTGGACAGTCTAGGTATAAATATATGTTATGGTATATACTCCAGGTATATTTTATATCTTTTTTCTGAAAAGTAAAATAAAAATAAACAATTAAGTTTGAGCAGACAAACATTTGGCACATAACTGTTTAGAACACTATTTTTTATAAATAATAATAAATGTAACAAACATATAAAAATATGATGTCATTACTTTTGCACATGACAATTTGTGTATTATTTTTATCCGCCTAATATTTTAAATCCAGTAAAAAACAGTATGTGGTAAGATTTAAGGTATTAACTTCTATATAACATTTATTATGGGCTGCCTTTTGTGTATAATATCATATATAAAATTCAGTAAATTATATGCATACGCATACATAATGTCCAGTCCCTTTGTTTTGTCGTATTGCAGGTATTAGTAATACCTGATGTATGTAGCAACCTTTGATTAATAAAGCAACCACTGATTTTTCTCAACATATTGTTATATAACAAAATATATTTGTTAACTTTATTTTCCTTTAAAAAAATTACAAAACATGGGGTGCCCACATTTTACACAATATATTGTGGTACACAAAATCTACGCTGAATATTTATAAGTTCCTTTATTTATATAATGCATTTATTTGATTATATTTACATTAATTAATTATATATCTTTGTATTTAGGTTCAAAGAAGAATATTTATAATTTATAATATTTAAAGTGAGAATTAGGTAGTCTGTGATCTTTAATGACTCTATCGGCCCGAAACACAACAAAACTCTGCATATATAAGAGGGGAGTGATCTTTCTGGTGAAAGTAAGAGGTAAACAAACAACTGCCCTCTCCAAATGTCATCGGCCCGCGGTGAGGAGTGGACCCGGGGTGGTGGAGAGGTGGGCTTTCAGGAGAGGGTGAAAGGGGGTCTAGTGGGAAACCAGGAGTGGAAATGTCATAAATCAGCCGGATTTTAGAATCTGATGACAAACCTAATTCCTGTCTGAAAAGAGCCGAGCCATCCCCTCCTGACTGTCATCGAAGCCGGCCTATAAACATCGCAGCTGTCACCCAAGCTCGCCCGACTCGCGAAGGACATGCCATCGCACCTCTCGCATGCTCTTTCCCTGGGCCAATTTTGGACTGGAGGGCTGGCGAATTCCACTTTGCATTTTGTCACATTCGACCCCCCGGCTCTAACTCCATACCACCCCCTTCCTGGTTGTGTCTGACCATCTGTTGAAGGGCATTACTCCTGTAAAATCACTTTATCCTCCTATCACTCCTAAAACAGGTTGTGAAAACTTAATATGGAAATATGGGTGCGGGTTGGGTTCTGGGCAGAGAGGGGGCGGTGGGGGCGGTGGGGGCTGGTGGGGTGGGGTGGGGGGTTGCATAGACAGGAGAGACACACCGTGCTAAATGTTGCCACTGCGAAAGGTGAGTAGAGGAGCTTTAGAGGCCATTTTCCACCCAACAAACGTTCTCTTCTGCTGCCAAGCACAGAGCGGGGTTATGAGATAGGCCTTGCTGTGTGTGCTCTGTAACCTACACTACTCCGGCTGGCAAGCTAAGCCCTGGCAAAGAAAAAAAAATCTAATATAATATTACCCACAGACATCCAAGCATCCACAGAGCATGTCTCAATGTTCCTGAGAACTAATCATAAACTTTAATCACTATGCGTCTACATGGTCAAATGTTCGGCACACTGTCTGTTACCAAAGCATGACTAACGAAGTACAGAGAGATACAATCAGCGAAGCTGTAAAAGCAGGAAATTAAGAGGAGAAACAAATAGCACACACTTAATCAGCGACTTAATATGATACCCTCAATTTCATCAAATCACTTCCAATATGCTTGAAATGTTGCAAATAATTACATAAACGCTGCCCACAAACTGTATAAAGCTAAAAGAAAGGGCTGAAACAGCTGAAACGAATATGTCTGACTCCAAGCCATATTGTTTCAGTGCACACAGACTTCACAGAGAAACCCTGTTCCCCCCTCGCACAGATGTAGCTTAGAGTCACGACTAATTGCAACCCCCTACAACATATAGCGGGACATAAATGCTATGAAGAATTATGACTCGGAATAAATTTGTAACAAACTCCAAAACAGGGGGCTTCCTCCTCTGTAGCCCTTTGGCCTCGTCACTGGGCGTCACACATCATAAATAAGCGGGAGAATGTCGCAGGGTCTGCTTCCTGCCTAATTAAATAAACGTGTGGTGCGCGACGCTGTGAATGCCTAGTGTTGTGTGTGTGTACCTTACGCACCACAAAAAAACACGTCTTGTCTCAGCGCTAATGCTAAAGCTCGCACGCACCGGGCCCTGCCTCTCTCCCTCCCTAACTCTCTGTTTATGTCTTTCTAAATGGCCATAAAACAGTCCCGTGATTTCTTAATAAAGACGCCTCCCAGCAATAATCCAGCCCCAGTTTCGCTTTATTAGGGCTGTACTTGACCATGTTAGAAAGGGAAAGAGGTATTTACCTGCAGAACCCACTGTGAGGCCCATGCAATTCACTGAGGTTCTCTACAGTTTCCCTGAAAGAATCATGAAATATAGTCATAACAGTCTGGAAAGGGCATCTGTTAGCAGTGGAATACACTCTTGACATAAAGACAAGCTTATTTGTATAGAACATTTCATACACAGAGGACATTCAAAGCGCTTTACATAAACAGGGAAGAAATACAATGACATAAAAAGCAAAACAGGTACACAGTAAAAGAAAAAAAAATAATTATAAAATAAAAGAAAAATTAAATTAATTATTAAAAAGCATATTTAAAAGAATGGATTTTACTTTGAAGAATGGAAAGAAGATTTTGAGTCGATACAGGGCCTACGCCATACACTTTATCTAGAAAAGACTGTTTTTATATAACCATTTTATAATATATATATGTATTTTGTTCTACAGTATATTGTTCAATAGTGTATTTAAAAAAGACATGTTTAAGAGTGAGGAGTGTTTCAAAGTAACAGCTCTGCAATCTTAAAAATAAAGGTGATAAAAAGAGTTCTATAAACAATTAAATAACAGTTTTTGTTAAATAACAATTATGTTAAAATGGCTACCACATTCCTATTTTACAACATTGGAGACTGCCTCCCTCTCCCCGATGCAAAGCTCACATGGGTTGCCAGCTTGAGGACACAGAATACACAACTCAAAAAAGTGCAGCATAAGTTTAAGGGCTTTTGCAATGTTAAGCAATGACAACTCATACTGTGTAAGTTGATCAATTAATGCACTGTGTACATTTGCAATGTTTATATTGTTTGCATTTCATAAACCAACTCCTGTGTATATTTAAAAAAACCTATCCCTACTTGTGGTTGTGATTAATTACTGAGCTAAAGGTAGCTAACATTAGCTGAAATTCAGTGCTTACATGTTCAGGAGAAAACTTAGACAGCTCCACATTCGTCTTGTAGTCCTTCTGGTCTACATCCATAAAACGTGCCTGCTTGGTAATGTGTTCTATACTATACAAAGTAACACAAACTTGACTAGTTGTTACTAAGATAGATAACAGTGGGGAAAAATGCCAGGAACAACCAATGGTTTTAAGAAAGGAGTTCAAGAAGATAAATCCTGACTTTTAGTCACGTTGGAAATATCGTATTTACAAGATGAGTGATATTTATTATGGTTTACTCACATCCACATGTAAAAATATCTTACTAGATGAAAACGTTTCTCATCTATTCCTCATACTGTGCTCTTAGTAGTAGTAGTAGTAGTAGTAAATAAATATATATTAAGGATTTTTAATTATTGCAACAGTTCTTATACATAACTGTTAGAGGATGATTCTACAGTAAGACATTTTTGTAAATTATGTGTTTGGTTCCACGAAGAACCACTTTTTAAATAGAACAAAATCTTTCTCTGCCTTCAAGTTAATTTGAATGAGTAAAAAAAATTATTTTGGTGTGTTAGTGTTGGTTCTGACCAGAACCGCTCAAACAGAGGTCTCTTCTTAAAAAAAGAGGTACAAAGTCATACTCATTCAAGTGAACTTGAAAGCAGAGAACGATTTTTGTTTTTTAAAAAATATAAAAAATCTATTTCTATTTAAAAACACCTAGTTTGCAAAAATGTCTTTCTAAAGAACCCGCCACTAAAAAGTTTTGTATGGGGGCCATTATTAACAGTTTTACCTGCACTGTAATATATAGAACATTGGTGTGTATCAACAGTACACTCAACTGAGAGTTTCCTTATTACAGTAACTACAGCAAATAGCATTGGATTCTGAGAAATCAGCTGCTTAGTAAGGGACACTTGTAATATAAATTTGTGTTATTTTTGTTAATCACTCATTCATTGAGGCAGTTTTAATTCTATTATGTACATAGATAAGTTTCTAAAGTTATTTTTTAGCACCTAGTACTTTTTAGTACTTAGTACTTTCCACAAAATATCCAGTTTTTCTATTGGCTCCTGGTATCATTTATTTGCATATGGGCATGTCCCCAAAACCTTTAATCCGTGTGCAGTCTTTCCCACCAGGGCTACCTTCCCTTGGGTAATTAGTTATATTTATATTTATAATGTTATGGTTGACTGCCTGTTCAAAGTGTTGTAGGCCATAAGAGCAAATTACCATATTCTTTAATCATAATATAGGCTAAACTCAAGTAAACACAGAATGAGTTTCCAGAAAACAGCTATTTATAAAGTATAGGCACATTAAAATAACATTAACATGATTAAGTTCAATATATAGGACATTTACTGTTAAAAACGACAGTAGATGCACTATAAAATTACAGTAAAATGCTGCTGAAACTTTTGCCAGTTTGCTGTCATTTTTAGCACATTTTACTACAGTGTGGGCTGTACATTATGCAATGTAATTTCCTAAATATAAATAGTACTGCCGTTAGATTTGTATGTTTACGTATTATTTTATGTTGATTATTTTACAGATATCCTCATAGAGCTCGGCTCCTTCATGAAGCAATATAAAGGACACATCCATCTCTGTAACTCTATTATGATCTAATTAAAGTGTGCGAGGCTGCCAGGTGGACGGGTGAGAGAGTACATCCCTCAATCCCCCTGACCTGAAAATGGCCCCAAAACACTGAGCTCAAAAGCTTTAAACTCACAGCCCACGCTCGGAACCTGTCAGTCAGCGCCTTCGCCCTGCGGCCAAAACGCTAATTATGTCCATCATCGCCCGCGGTGATCAAGATCCAGCCGCCGCACCACCAGTTTCCCCTGTAGCGGGAGGAACGGGCGAGGGCCGGAGCAAATGGCTGCCATTGTTCTCGTTCTCTCCTGTGCCGCGCTTCCATTGTCATTTTCGGGAGGGCGATCACAGTAATAGCCTTGTAATTGGTTTTAAGTGGATTAGGGCCTAGGCATGGCACTGAGGCGCTGGCTTGCACTCTGCTACATTCAGCCAGAGCTGAGCACAGACTAGATCCACATTTTTTGGGGGTATTGCTTGTGGTGGGTCAGGAGCAAAAAAAAATCTAAACTAGGTATAAAAGAAAAGAAGGAAGGTTTAAAGAAGTTTTTCATAATATAATACCATATTTGTTACTAAAGTACTTACAGAATAAGAATTTAAAATGAAAACATTTACTTTATAAGTTATATATATATAGTGTGAGATATGTTTGTTCTCGCGTTGGGTGAGAGGGTATGGTTGTAGGGTTAGTGTAACAGGCCAAATCAAACGTCCTCATTTGCCAACATCGGCCCGCAAGCCATACTTTGGGCAGCAAAGGGCTGCACATTCACAGAGTCAGCCTTCAGTATAAACTCTGAGGGATTGTGTTTTAGATGGAGCCGTTGCTTTAGAATCACCCACAGTGAAAATGAGGAGCTGTGTGACTGGAGTTCAAAGACGAATCACACGCCACTGCTAATTACGCGTCACCGGCCAGCCATTCAGCCCTCGGTTTCTGACGTATGATGGAAATGTTACTTCAGTTCAGAGAGGTTTTAATAGAAAACTAAAAACAGAAGGCAGCCTGGATGAGAATAAAGCTCTGCGGTAGGAGGCCTGAGTATGAGAGCTCAGTTCGGGAATATACTGGAACCCACTGAGAGGTGAAGACCCAGCCTTGGCACCATGCTTTTTTCTTACTTAGCCTCGGGCTAAAAAGACAGTGTTGAGTCAGTTACCAGTCAGTTCATGTCATTTTAAACCATGAAATGAATGAGACAATAGAGCAAGTCCCAGAACTGCTTTTGTCCACCAGTTTTGTTGTCTACAAAAAATGATACACTGCATGTTTGTTTTTCTTTTCTTACACAAATCACATATGACATGTGATAACATTTACTAAGAATGGAAATCTATTTTTTAACAATTTAAGGGATCACTGCTATTGAAATAAAATAAGAATAAGGAACATATTATTTTAGTATCATATTAATATGTATATGAATGAAACTAATGTTAGTCTTTTCAAATTTCTTTATTTATTTTTTAAGAATAAATTAATTGTAATTAGTAAACAGTTGAAAAACAAATATCATACAAACAGGTAACACACTGTATGCACAACTGAGTCTTCCAGCATTGACTCATCCAGTATATCATAAGTTTTTTTAAACATGTAAAAAAAATTGTATGTCAAAAGAAAAGCAAAGACTCACAAATCAGTATTTTTCCAAATTTCTTTTCCTGACTCGTCTGCAGTTTTCTGGTTAGTGCATCAAAATCCACAATAATCATCATCACAACCCATAATCTCCTGTTAACGAGTTGTGAATACAAAACTTTTTTTTCAGCAATAAATAAATAAGGAGTACCACATTTGTATCTAAGCAAGTGAAGGACCTTCAATTAAAAAGCTCTTTTTCAACTGGGCTCTCCTTACCGCAGTAAATTTAACTTGGGATTCCTTTGAATGGAGCAGGTGTTGAGGATTACCAAGCAAACCCTGTCTGAGGAAGGGGCTGGAGCTGTTCATAGGGATGTATGGTGGAAAAAGCAGACAGTTGTTACAAGACATCTGACCTTGAACTTCATGCCGTTCCTAATAGAAAGGACATTTATTTATTTTCTGTCTTTTCTACATGCATTGTGCCCTTCTATATGACCCTGTGAGAGAGAACCAAGCATTTAATCATCTGAAAATAATGTTTAATTAAAATTAAATTGTATTTTAGAGAACAAGAAATGGGGTCATTTACAGTTCACATAACCTTTTAATCATACTCTACTTGACATTGAAGGTCATGAGTATTTGGATAGTATCACAAGTTTTGTATTTACATGTCCATACCATAACAGTGCCTCCATCATGTTTGACAGATCAATTTGCATGTGTCAAATCATAAACCTATTTTTTTTTTCTAGTTTTCTATGTCAAGAGAATTCTAAAATAGAACTGGGCTGTTTTTGAAATGTTTATTGTTAATCCTTGTCTAATGTTTTACATCTTGAGCATTACTAATGTCAATCTTTGGTATTTACCAGAGGTGGAAAAAGTACTGAAACATTGTAACTCAGTAAAATTACCTTTACTTTAAAATTCTACTCAAGTAAAAGTAAAAGTACCCATCTAAAAATCTACTCGAGTAAAAGTAAAAAAGTACTCAATTTAAAATGTACTTTGGGTAATAGTTACATAGTTACTTTTAATCATTTGATGTAAAAAAAAAAAGTACAACAAAGCATAAATTAAATTGCTTTCAGGCAGTATTTGTTCAGACCACCCCATAAAACATTTTCAAAAACAAGTGGCATAGGTTTCTATCATCCATTTTTTCTTTACTGTTAAAAAGTTATGGTCATATACGTGACTATAAACCGTATTTTAATAGTTTTACAGTTCATTTTTATATATATTGAAATTGCTATGCTTTTAACTGCTATTTAAATGTTTTTTTTAACATTCAAGCAGATTGTTTATGTTAAAAATCTTTACCACCACATGCTTTCGTAGGTTTGATGTGGAAGTTTTGAAAGCTGGCAGCTCTGCCCGGCAGGGCACATTTTGTATTGCATGAGGACGTTATTGCCTCATTATTCCACAAGCATCCGTGCGCCAGCGCATCCGCGCCAATTTATTTATTTTTATTCAGACAAATGCGTTTTTCCCAGCATCTAATTATTTACTCAGTAATGGGGAGTTCTTCAATGTAGCAAAGTAGATTACTTGTGTCAAAATGTACTTAAGTAAAAGTAAAATTACCTATTTTAAAAATTACAAATTACTCATAAAATCTACTCAATTACAATAACGTGAGTAAATGTAATTCATTACTTTCCATCTCTGGTATTTACATGTAAAAAGTAATGTAGGCTCTGATAATAATGCATTTTACTCCTTGAGAGAGTTTGTGACTTAACTAAGTGCTGTCATAGGTTTTTTTAACAAAGACAAAAACACTGTGATCATCAACTTTAGTTGTCTGTAGTGGGCTTTATTGTTGTTGAGTTCATTAGTGTATTCTTTATTTTTAGAATTTTATCTAATAAACAAACATTTATTTATGTTTGTTTGGGGTATTTTTCAGCCTAAAAATGACCTTTTTTATATGTATCAGCACATTTTGGACTTCCTGAGTGTTCCTAACAGCTCCCAAATACAGATTTACCACACAAAATGAACTTCAGAGTTAGTAGAGAGATCTAGTCTAGAGAATAGTAAAATGTTGTTTTTAAAAATATTGATCATAGAGCAAATTTATCTATGACCTAGAAATCTACTAGTACTTAGAATTATCTTTGTATCACTGTGTTTCTATATGTGGGAACACAAATGTAACTGGTTTACATGTGGATTTATAGCATGAATCTACTCTGACGTTTAAAAGATTGGAATCACTGGAAACACATTCAACAATTTAATAGCAGAAACATTATATAGTATCAAATGATTCTGGGCATCTCTACAGGTTTCAGGGAATATGCTAACCATACTTTTAAGAATTATTCATAATGATATCACACTACAAATATTCTTATTATTCAAAAGTGATGATCAAATTTCAAGGACTAAAACTTGACAAAATGATTGGTAAACAGAAATGACAGTATATGATTGATTTAAACATTCATTGTAAAAGCTGTTATTAAATGTAAAACAAAATCACTCTATCAATGAACATAACAAGTAATCCCACTTTAGAACAGTAGACCACCTCTGTTGACAGCAGTTCTATGAACTCTCCCTTTAGCCTACTTATTTTCCATTCGTACTAGGGGGAAAGTCTATTTTATCTATTGTAACATTCCTAGTTTTATGCATTGAGCCCACCTACCACACGCCTCTCCCTCTGAGCTCCCGCCACCACCTGCCTTCTGTAGCGAGGGGACAAGTGTTCGACGTGAGGATGCTAAGCTGGCTGTAACCTTTATTGTTTCCGTTAAAAGCCCCGCAGCCTGTGAAACAAAAGCTTCCCACCGAGCCCAAACATCCAACTGCTCACCGCCACAGAGGAGGACAGGTCAAAGGTTGGCCTCACGTTAACCTCTGCCACAGACACACACCATGTGGAACATGTTGCCAAACATAAATCCAGACACACACATGCATGCTCCAACACAGACAAACAAGTGCACAAGAATGGGTTTGAAGGGTTTCTTAGCGCAGACATCACGCACAACACCAACTGTTCACATTTCAGAGACTTACAGGAGCTTACTCTGCTTTACTTTAGTAAGCAGATGAAGTAGGTTGTTTCTCACAACAATGGGCTCAGGTTTGAGGTGGATGGAGATGGATGGAGGGTGTGTAGAGATGCGGAATTCCATCAGGGGGTGGAGTAGGGGAATGGGGCAAAGCTTTCCAAAGTTTTCCATGGTCATTGCATGCTGCTGTACAGCTTGGCTCAAAGTAGCGGCTGGGCGTAACCAGCACGGAGAGCTTTCAGCAGGCCTGTTACTGCAGACAAGCGCGAGACCTTTCAGCAAGCCTGTTACAGTGGATTAGAGCTGCGCTGATAGTGTTCTGTGACCGGGATAGAGTGCCTGCTTTATCCAAGTAATCAGTCCGAGCAGCATTTGACCGTGGGTCTTTTTGGAAAGGCCACCGTGAAATTTCCACGAAAGTGGTGCCAGAACTGCCCAGGTCCAGGTGAGGGCCACAGAAGAATGCACCGGCTGCTCTCTCCGAACCCGCATTCAGACACGCACCCAACACATATCGACAGCACACTATACATAGCCTAAGAAAAAAAAAGCTGCATGACACCAGCACGGTCCGACTCATGCATATTAGCCCTTAACTTAACGGACACAGTTTTAAGCCAGCAGTCGTAGTAACATTTTATGTGACAAGCATTATAAAGGTGATTTATCATACACATGTGTGTTGGCAGAATATTTCCCAGAATATTTAACTGTTGGAAGAGTGGGGTGGGGGGGGGGGGGGGGTGTGGGGGTTGTGAGGGTTCTGGATTAGCTCTGCATTTTAAAGCAACTTGAATGATGGCTGTTCGTCGGCCGTCTATCGAGCGTTAAACAAACTTCCTGTGAAAATAACGAGCGTGGCGAATGGGGCAGCAGAATGTGAGCGCAGAGGCTTAGTCAAGGACAGAGGAGGCACACTGGATCACACAGAAGAGGAAAGCGTGCCTCGGGCAATGTGTTGTTTTTACTAGCCTTTATTATTTACGGCGCAGGGATTTACTCTATCGTCGCTGCCCTGTTGACAATTTCTGCTGGTAAAATTTCCTCTAACCTTGCTGCGTGCAAACCAACACAGTAAATACTTCAGCCTCACAACACATTACAGGCAAGGGGTACATCCAAGAGCCAGCGAGTCAATCATGATTACTATAAACAAGACCATAACATAACACTAACACAGCACACTGTATATTGAGGGTTGCACAATGTAGTATGTAGTGTGCTGTGGCAAATTACAGCAACATTTTCCAAATACACAGTAATGGCACAGTTCATACAATTTGGTTAAATAAATTAATTTGGTTAAATTCAGGTAGAAGGATAGATAATAGGTATAAAAATACCTCTGTTAAGTTGAAGTATCAATTCAATCTAAAGTAAAAGTGGAAAAGTAAAAAAAAATCCAGTTCCAATAAATTTGGAATGCACTAGGCTACCTGTTTTAGCTGTATATGTCAATTTAAAATGAATGCATTTTAGTACCATGCAAATATATGAAAGAAACTTAGTTGGGAAATTTTGCTCAAATTCTCTTGAGTCTCTGCCACAGATATCTTCATACTAGGTTATATACGTCTAGAAGATTAGATAGAACAAAATAGGAGAAGGAAGGAGGGATAACTAAATCAGACGAAGAATAGAAAACCATATGGAGATATCAATGGAAGTGCATCAGTTCCCAGTATTGGAGAGAGTTTTGGTGTAAAAACCTAATAAGGTTATGATAATAACCCTTCAGTATTCTGGATAAACGGTGAAAACTTAAATGCCACCCATTACCATATATTTCGGGATCAAAGACTAAGGGACTGATTTTATATTTCAAGCTCAAAAAACAAAAGTGGGTTGCTAAAAGGGATAAATATCTAATAAACATGTTGTTGGGGGCGTCCAAGAAAGCTCTCACTAGGAAGTGGCTGTCACAGGTGGGTGGTTATTATTTTGTATATGTCTTGTTGCTTTCGCTTTTGCTTTTTCTTGTTGTTATTTGTGAAAATGGGGGGGGGGGGGCGGGGGGGTTGGGGGACTTGTGTGACAACTGTGTTTGCTTTTGACGTATATGTCTGTGCACATACACAAACATGGATTGAAATATGTCCATTAATGACATGTGTGATGGTGTATGACAAAAAAATACAAATAACAAATATGACTTGACTAAAGAAAAACTATAATACATAAATACACAAATTTAAGAAAATTTAGCAAGCAAAACACAATAAAACAACACCAAGTCCGAGAGCATAGAGCCACTGCATCTATGCGTGCCGCCATCTTTGATTCATGCTGCTATGTTCTTGCTGGCGTGTGACATGATGTGCAGGTAGGATGGATATAAATCGCATATAAATCAATAGGGTGTCAGAATGGTATAAGTTTATACTTCTCATCCAACCACAATCAAATTCACTCCATCTGGATGAAGTGATTTATCTAGATGTGTTTTTATTTTAACAATAAGAAGCCAGAATGAAAACAAGCTGAAATGAAATTGGAGTAACTAGGCTATTTTTTAAATGTAAGGTGTACAGATAATTGTGTGAAAATTCAAGGTGAAGAAGTAAATAGTCGTCTAAAAAATAATTACTGCAGTAAAATATAAAGTATTTATGCATCATTACTTGACACTAATGACAATAACTATTACTCATATTGTTTACACCTCAGGAAAAACAAAGCTTTTTTTATTAACAGCTTCATTCTACTTAAGCAGCTAAGAGATTAGTGAGTTCAACTTATTTTTCTGACATTAATTTAACTCACTACTAAAAAAAAACATCCTGGCCAGTTTATGCTGGTAAACATGATTTAGTGGGTTGACTGGCTTACCTGTTGACCAGCATGGGATATGGATTTACTGCAGTTAGCCTGTTAGCGAATGTTCTTGGCCTGTGCTGTGCTGTAAGCGGTTAGCCTGTGGGCATGTTAGCTAACACGGTTAGCCTTTTAGCTTACATTACATTACATTACATTTGGCAGACGCTTTTGTCCAAAGCAATAGTCGAGTACAATGTAAAATAAGTTTAAAGGAAAAACATCTTTGGATAGGGATAAAAGGAGGACAAAGGGGAATAATAGGATAGAGGAGTGAAGGAGAGGAAGAAGGAAATGAGGTTAGAAGTAGTTAGTGTGTTAGAGGTGTTAAGAGAGTAAGTGCTCTTTGAAGAGCTCTGTCTTCAGGAGTCTCTTAAAGATAGCGAGAGATTCTCCTGATCTGGTAGTGGAGGGTAGTTTGTTCCACCATTGGGGAACTCTGTATGAGAACAGTCTGGATTGCTTTGTGTGAATGTTTGGCAAAGCGAGGCGACGTTCACTGGAGGAGCGCAGCGGCCGGGAGGTAGCGTAAGCCTTCAGGAGCGAGTGCAGGTAGGAAGGAGCCTGTTCTGACATCACCTTGTAGGCGATTGTAAGAGTTTTGAATTTGATGCGAGCATCAACTGGTAGCCAATGGAGGTCAATGAGCAGCGGGGTGACATGTGCCCGTTTTGGCTGGTTGAAGACCAGACGTGCTGCTGCGTTCTGGATCATATGGAGTGGTTTTACTACACAGGCCGGGAGGCCAGTTAGCAGGGCATTGCAGTAGTCGAGGCGTGAGATGACGACCGCTTGCACCAGGAGTTGGGTGGCCTGTTGCGTCAGGAACGGTCTAATTTTCCTGATGTTATAAAGCGCGAAGCGGCAGGATCGAGCAACCGAGGCCACATGGTGCGTGAAGGAGAGCTGGTCATCAACCATAACACCCAGGTTCCTAGCAACCTTTGTCAGTGAGAGAGAGAGAGAGTCCATACTTATAGAGAATTTGTGTTGAAAAGATGGTTTTGCTGGTATAACCAGAAGTTCAGTCTTTGAGAGATTTAATTGAAGGTGATGCTCCCTCATCCATGAGGATATGTCAGAGAGACACTGCGAAATCCGTGCAGAGATTGAGTGATCTTCAGGTGAGAACGACAGGTATAGCTGGGTGTCATCAGCAAAGCAATGGTAGGAAAATCCGTGTGAGCGGATAACCTGACCAAGAGAGGTGGTGTATATGGAGAAGAGAAGGGGTCCCAGTACCGAACCTTGGGGAACCCCAGTGGATAAGGAGCGGGCTGAGGACAGCTGTCCTTGCAGTCCTTGACACCTTGAACGAGCGCCCAGTGAGGTATGATCTGAACCATGACAGCACATTATCTGCGATCCCCATGTTTGAGAGTATAGTTAGGAGGAAGTCATGGTTGACCGTGTCGAAGGCTGCCGAGAGGTCCAGCAGAATGAGCACTGAGGACTGACCTGCAGCTCTGGCAGTTTTCAACGCTTCAGTCACAGACAACAGAGCCGTCTCGGTAGAATGTCCTTTTTTGAACCAAGATTGGTTCTGGTCCAGGAGGTCATTCTGGGAGAGGAAGCCAGAGACCTGATTTAAAACTGCTCTTTCTAGTGTTTTAGAGAGAAAGGGTAGCAGTGAGACCGGTCTGTAGTTGTTAACCTGGGCGGGCTTGAGAGAAGGCTTTTTAAGCAGTGGTGTCACATGTGCTTGTTTGAAAGCAGTGGGGAATACACCAGAAGTTAAAGAGGCATTGATCGTGTGAGTGATAGCCGGAATGATTGCAGGTGCGATAGTTTGCAGTAGGTTTGAAGGAATTGGGTCAAGCGGACACGTAGTAGGACGGCTACGTGTTAGGAGAGCCAGTGTCTCGTTCTCAGTGAGAGGAGTGAACGAGGAGAAAGCAACGCCTTCGGTGGAGGGACACCGGGCAGTAGAGGATGCAGTAGGACTGCTACATTGTGCATCAGTAAACTGGTTGCTGATGGCCGCCACTTTGCCAGTAAAGAATGAGGCAAGTGTTTCAGCCGTAAGGCATGTAGCCGGAGGAGGAGGCGGAGGGTTGAGTAGTGATTTAAATGTAGCAAATAGTTTCCGGGAGTCTGTGAGAGAGCAGAATTTATTGTGATAAAATTCAGCTTTAGTAGTAGTGAGGTTGGCTGAGAAAGAAGCCAGGAGCAGTTGGTAATTTTTTAGGTCTGCTTGTTTTTGGGTTTTTTGCCATTTTCTTTCGGCAGCTCGGAGTTTGGAGCGTAGTTCCCTGAGTGTGTCATTTTTAAGCCATGGCTGCGGTTTGTTTGAGCTAATGGCTCGAGATGTAAGAGGACAGAAGTTGTCCAAACAGGAGCTTAGTGTGGAGCAGAGAGTGTCAGTGGCATCATTTACATTGAGTGATGAAAATGAGCCTGGTGGAGGCATATTGTCAGTCACCAGCGAGGAGTACTGGTCTGCTGAGAGATCTCGAAGATTTCGGCGGAACGAGACCATAGTAGGAGTAGCTGTGGGTTTATTTGAAATATGAACATTGAGTTTCATAAAGTAGTGATCTGAGACGTGCAAAGGAGTGACAGTTAGAGAGTCGGTGTCACAGTTACGAGTGAAGATCAGGTCTAGTTGTTTGCCAGCTTTATGTGTTGGAGGGCTGGGGACCTGCTCCAGTTCGAAAGACTGCTGTTAGCAGTTGGTCTGTTTGCTAATGTTATCGGTGTGTGCTGTTAGCGCTTAACCTGTTAGCTAACAATATCAGCATGTGCTGTTAGCAGTTATCTGCTATTAGGTAAGGTTATCAGTCTGTGATGTGCTGTTAGTGGTTAACCTGTTAGCTAAAAGTATCAGTCTGTGCTGTGCAGTTAACCTGTTAGCTAACATTATTAGTCTGTGCTGTGTTGTTAATGGTTAGCCTGTCAGCTAAAATGATCAGTCTGTGCTGTGTAGTTAGCCTGTTAGATAACATTATTGGTCTGTGCTGTGCTGTTAGTGGCTAGCCTGTTAGCTAATGTTTCGACTTTTGCTGTATTGTTAGCGAATAGCCTGTTAACCAGTGTGTTTGGTCTGTGCTGTGCTGTTAGCAGTTAGCAGTCCATTAGCTAACATGATATGACACTAGCTACCTAACTAAGGCTTCATTCTCTCTGTTTTATCATCAGTACTCAGGTTAGTTAAAACAGCTGTACATCTGATACATCTGAGATTGGAGTGTGTTCTGTGGTGAACAGAAGCTATTATATAAGTAAAGTCTCCTGATTTGTTGTGCTAAACATTGTTTAATTGCCAGTCTGATGGTTTAGCATTTATTGTATGTCTGATTTATATGTGTGTGCAGTGTTTGCAGTCTGTAAACAAACTGAACTTTCAATTTGATACTTTTTCAGTTTAAAAATAACCCAGAATGTATCTCTAGCACTGGTAATACTGTATATGCGTAATGTTTTGACACAGTATAAAAAGTAAAAAAAAAATCAACCTTATCTGGCTTACAAGCATAAGTAATCAGATTAATTAAATAACCACTATGACCAAGTGTGACCAGGCTGTTCAAGCGGTATTAACATCACCAAATTGATTGATTGCATGATTAAAAAACAAGCTAGTTGACCAGCATCACCTGTGTTATCATGCTGGTTAAAAAGCTGGTTAAGTTCTGTCAGTAAAGGGAATATTTTCACCTGTCTGATCAGCTTTTCAAGCACCCTGACCAGCTTAGACTATCTAAAACCATCTTCCAGTAAAAGCTGGTCTTGAGTTGGAACTGTGAGCAGGCTAATTAATGCAGGTATTATACTAGATATTGCAGTACAGATAAAAGTATTTTAAGTCAGTTTTTTTTAAGTTGTAATATGAATTACCTGTGATCTTATAAAAAAGGGAGTAAATGAAAGCATGTGAATCCATGGTCATTTAGTTTCCACATAACTTCAGTGGAAATGTGCTGACAGTAAAGAGGCCGAGACATTTCATCCTCTATTAATAAACTAAAACACAAGATAAGCTTGAATGAATAAACATAAGTGGCTAATAAAAATATATACTGGTAATCCTCTTATTCTTTGTTTTTGGTATTAACTAAATAATAAGACTACCTACATACTGATGGTGAGTTTGTGGTGGAGGAAACACCTATTATGCAAATAAATTATGCAAGGGAACCAATAGTCATATTAACTTTTACGGGTAACATTACTATTCTATTTAATTTCAGTACAGTTAAATTCAATTAAAAATAAATATAATTGTATTTTTAATACAATTAAATAAGTATAAATGGAGGAAACATATCTTAAAAATAACACTTATATTTACTTGTCATGCTGGTGGAAGGATGGACGAGGAGAGCGGACGCACACGCAAGTAATATAATTTATTAAAAACAGAAAATACACAAGCCAATAAACCAAAAACAAGGATAACAAAAAAAACAAACAAACAAACAAACAAACAAAACCCAGAAATGCAGCCGAGACAGACGAATAAATGCACAAAAAAACGACAAAGTAACACTGAAGACAAAGGAGCTTAAATACACACACAATGCAGAAAGGGAACCGGTAACACCTGGAGACTGATTAATGAGGGGCGGAGCTACAAATGAACGCAGACAGAGCACATGGGGAAATGACAGGGTAATAAAACACAGAGAAACACTAGCACAGACAGGAAACACAGAGAAACAGGGCAAGGACGTGACATTACTTAACTTCTTCAGGGCAATCGATTTTATCAAATTTAAAAGCTAAATTTTTCAGTGTGATAGTTGTCATTATATTGTATTTTAAATAAAAATGCATCATTACATGCGTTACATCAAATTCAACAGACAACATTAACATACTCTTACTTTGTTTTCACCTTAATTAAGCTTTAGCATGACTTAGCATTTTTCCAAACTAGCCCTCAAAAAGCAGATATATTGCTTCAGTCATGTACTGGTGGATGTAAAGACACCTGTTTCCCTGTATTAGCGCTCACTACCCCTTCATGTAACAAAGTCCTGTTCCACATCTGTGTGCCATTCCCTCAAAGTTCTAGACGGCCCTTTCAAGAGCAGGTCTTTGCAGACATGTGGCTTCATAAGGTCAGGAGGCAATCAGAGACCCAGCTGAAAGACCTCAGCTCGCTCACACTGGAGTACTGCACCACTCCACTCCGCTCGGCTCTGACTCAGGCTTGCTGCGGGTTTTGGAAATTTGAGGGTCTGGTTCTGTGTTCAGTTCATCTGCAGGGTCGGTCACAGTATCCGCGGGATCTCTCCAGGCCGGACTTCTCTCATTAGAGGGGGAAGCAGCTCAGCAGGGTTTCTCTGTACTCAGCAGGTTCTGATCCGTGGGAGACACACGCCTGACCCAGAGCCGAGCACTTTCCCTCAGTTCTTATCACATTATCAGAACCACTCGCCTCCAGGGCCTCGCTATCTCAAACATCTCTCTTCCTCTCTTTGAGACTTCTGACTAGTCTTCATTTTTGAAGTGTGTTTGAGAGTGTAACTGAGTTACACATCAGCACAGATGTGTTTGTGTTCATGATAGACTTCTCACTTTGAAACAGAAACTGTTTCTCAGAGCTTTGAATGGGTCTGCGTTTGGTCAAAGACCCAACCTCAACCTCTGTTCTCCATATCCTGCTTGTTCTCTCCTTCACTGCTTCCCTGTGGAGAGAAAAGCCAAAACAACCAGTGCTCAGAAAGAGAAATGAAAGCATGGAAGAAGTGGTTACATGGATGGGGAATGTGAGCAGGGAAGGCTTCTTCGGGCTGAGAGTATGAATTATTATATGGCATATTCCACAGAATCAGTGCCATTTCTGTCCCCAGGAAATTAATGTGCATGCAAAATAACTTTAAAATACATTTTATCATTAACCATTGTGTATTGTACATTGACCTAATTGCAAAAGTAAGATGTGGAATTAAAAATTATATAAAATTTTTTTAGAACCCTAAAATATATTGGTTGCATTTGTTACCTGTCCCCACTCTCTAACTATAATCTTTACCATGAAATATAATTATTATAATCCTTCAGAAATGTATTTTTTTTGCATTGTTGTGAGTCCAAATCCCATATATGCTTTCAATCTACTTTGTTCATGATAAATCCATATTATTTAAGTTAAAATACACATTTTAGTTGTGTCCCTGAGTTTTCACTCATTCTTGTTACTGAAAAACATCTGAAACATCTGCAACATCTACAAGCTACATCTACAACAGGAAGTGACATCAGTCGGTTATTCTGAAGACCATGGGGAAACCAAAATTAAGTTCCCTTATTAGCTTTTCTGTATATCTGATCTTAATGTAACTATGACTGAGGAACTCAATCTCAACACTTCCTGTTACTAAATCCATTCTTAGATCTTGTTTGTTTATTTTTAAAATACAAATTTTGGGGAAAATCAAAATGATTTTGATCAATTTCAGGTTAGGGTCTTCTTGATAAGATAAAAATAGCTTTGCATCTTTTAAAAAAATACAATGTGCATCAATTATTTGTACATGCAGTCAACAATTTCTTTAAAACAAAGACTTTGTTGATATAAATTCAACAAGTAGACTAGTAGAACTAAAAAAAAACATGCTTTTTTAAATGTCACATGAAATGTGGAAACAGGACTAAGAAAAATGTTAACCATCTTCGGATTAGAAACCCTGTTAAGCTGTCTGAGGTTGACCAGTACATGTTTTGACTAGTAAAATAAATGTGTTATTAGTTTCAGAGTTAAAAAAGGATAAAAAAAGGTTTCATTTGGAAGAATTACTACAATCAATGGCACCCATTTGGTGGAATGACCCATGTACATTAATCTGATTTGGGCATTTGAAGCAAGAAATGTAGAAAACCATGAAAAAGTGATGAGTAGAGAAATTGTCATAGTCATCTACATAGAGTTGTCACAGTGCTTGATAGGTAATAAGTGCATGGCAACAAAATACAGTCAGAAAGCCAAGGACCATTTTCCAAACAGCGTCGGTAACTAACCTTTGTCACTCTTCTTGGACACCCATACCTTCATCACTCTGGATCTGACTTGGATCATTGTTTGTGAGTCATTGTCATTTATTTATGTCATTGTTAAGTGACGTAAAAGACGTGTTAAAATCTGAACTGTCCAGACTGAGATGCATCTGTACAAATCTAATTGTTATCACATTTCAAACCACCACCAGTGTGGTTATAATCTGATTTTATGTGGTTCCTGGCTGTCCAGAGTATCTATCTAAAAAATCTATGTAGATAGAATGGCCTAAGGCTAGGTATAGAGTCTTAGGCTAAAATTATCCAATTAAATTAGTTTGAAAATCTTTTTCTGCCATAACATCTCACATCTATTTTTTTATGGCAGTGTGGACATGTCAAATATGATATTTTTAAATCAGTTTTAAGTCACTTTGGCAAGGAATCACACTACAAGGCTATTAGTCAATTAGTCAATTAAGATTTTTTGTTTAGATCGGATTTGGCCATCTTAACAGTTTACATTTGTAAATGTAATTGACCTGTATATGCAACGTAAATGATTGAGTCTCTCACAAATCACAGGTGTGCATTTTGGTGACGCATTAATGCACGTCACCTCTCATTTTGCTCTTGGTCTTGCTACAAGGGTGTATATCGTCGCTGTCCAATCAAAAACACTTATCTCCAAAACAGCAACTTTACAGGAGAGAAAAAACCTTGTAAACTTTTAATGGAAGTCAATGTAAAAAGAGTTTATTTCAGATCATTTTAAAGTGTTTCTATTGGTCCAATCATCAAGAAATTCTGGCGCAGTGTAAGGTACAGTTTGTTTGTTCAAATTATGTAGTAAACTAAAAATCGACAAAAATGGGGATAAGTGCTTTTTGTAATTTTTATCACTGTACTTAGAGTATTAAACTGTTTTCAATATTATAGTTTTTAAAATATCAACTTTCAACACTGCAACTGTACATCTGCCTACAAGATCCCAGTTTGTTTCACAGATTAAACTAATGTGTTTAAACAGAAATGTACTTGCTTATGTTTACTGCACTGAATTACTATATTTTAAACTGCCTTTCACTACAGATGTCAGATTTAGACACACACACTTCCAGAGTTTATCTGAACAACGTTTGTTTAATATAAGCGTTTAATATAAATGTGTGTGAGGACCAGATAAATTGGACTGCTTAAAGGAAGTTCCCGAAAAAAGTATAAGATAAACACAAGAGGGCAACAGTTTACCAGAAATGAAATCAGCCAGAATTAAATAGCCATATTCCAAAGCACCCTTCCAGACCATCAGAAGACATACTTCCAATTAAGCAACTTTTTTTTCCACTCTTTATTTTTCCAGAAGTGCAGTGCCTGAGGCGGCTCAGGACAGCATCTGTTAAAGTTCAGCATCTGGCTCCAAAAAAAGTCAGCCACAGCCCTAGGGAGCATGGGATATCAGTCAATGGGCTGCCTCTCAAAATGTAAGAAAGGTTTTCTTCTTTCTTATTGTGTAAGAACATTATAAAAATGAAGTAATCATTGTAAAATACAGGTATTTTTAATACTGATACTTTAATCTTTACAGTTAAGCTTTAAAGACGTGGTTCGGGATAAAAAAATCAATCTGGATATAATCTAGATATGCCAGAAATTGGATTTGTGCTGGCATAGCCTAAGGCAAATCAGATTTAATTCAATAAAATTTACTGAAATTTACATTACTAATGTAAGTGACCTGTATCTGTACAGTATCTGTCTGTGAAGTTAATAAATTTGTCCCTGTGTCACACATGCACACATTTATGTGGTATTATAAGCCAAAGTGACCTTAATCTGATATGAAAAATATATTTGTTTATATTTTACTGAAAGGTCTGAAGTAGCCAACATTAAGTTATTTTATTTTTATTTCATTTTATTTCTTTTTTTCTCTTGGTTTTTAAAGAAGTGCTTCTCTTAAGTCCATTCCCAGTCTGCACACAGCTGTCCATGCTCTATTTGATTACCAGCACTTTATCAAATGCTCAGTGTTTAAACTTGCCCTTGAGCTTTTCCTCAGCATGTGCCCCCTCGACGTCCCAAGCTGCAGTGAATTTACGTACTGGACAGAGTCAATTGGCAATGCCGAGAAAGCCGCATCGAGGGGATATCAGACAAATAAACGTGAATAATTATTGGAAATAATGTCCAGATAGATGGAGATACGCCAAATTATGAAATCATGTGCTCTTCAACCAAAGATCCAGTCATTACTAGAGCAGCGCTCGGAAAACAGGTGTTTCTAATACATAGGGATGTCTCCACGGTCCTCTACCCCCTTCATTTTCTGATGACGATTCAGATCTGATATTTCATGGCTGAAACTGAGCACATGATGGGAGGTGATTTGAGAGAGAAAAAGAGAGAGAGAGAGAAAAAAAGCCACTCACTTCTGAAGACATCCATGTAATGGATGCTGATTGTGCTTCTAAATCACTGCAGCCTGAGTCTGGATAATGAGGAGCACAGCCGAGACAAGCACAGTGATCATAAATACATATTATTAGTGTATCAAAACCAGACATATTAAAACGAGAACTGCAAGAATTACCCACATGCGACCAACCCGCTCGTATCTTTCCTTTCTATTCTCAGAGCAGGTGGTGTATTTATATGCTCCATAAACGACAAGCTTTAATGTTTTATGATTCACGTTATCATTTCTTTCTTCTCCATATCAAACAGAAACTGCAGAATATATGCCTTGTTATTTATTTATTAATTTATATATATTTTATATGTTTGGTATCCACAAACGTTACTCTGTCTAAAGCACATGGCTGCAAAAGCGACATGTGTTTAAGGTAGACACAGATTTACATTCGCTGTCCAGTTCAGAGGAGCAAACTTTCTTTCATACTGGAAGGTTACTGGCACGCCTCACGACCTTCAAACTTCAAATAGCTGCTTTGATCTTTCATTATTTGCAGTAAAAGTGTCTTGTCCGGCGAGGACGGGAGTGCATCTTGTGTCTTCTTAGTTTATATCTGGACAGATCAGTCATTCTTTACCAAATATTTGTTGACAAATGCTGACAAATGTTAAAATTTACTATTTACACAATCAAATGGTTGTTGCTAAGGTAACACGTCCTTGTCTTCACAGTATTTCACATAAGCACCACACATTCTATTACACTGGTTGTCCAAGAAAGGTGTAAACACTATAGGTCCTGTATTGAATTGTTTATTTATTTATTTACTGAGGTTTTGTGCTTGGCACCTGTACAGTTTTAAAAGGTCTAAAAGAATAATCTGATTTCCACATTTGTTTTTTTTTTTTAGGTCATAAACTGGCCATATAACTATATTGTCACTTAGCACTTAAATACTTTGTTATCTACAACACTTCAAAACATATTTTTATTACTCTGGTTTCCTAGTTTATCCACACAACATGAAAACATAGTGTCTCGCGTGCACTCTCCGTTACTTATACGTTTACAAAAGTAATCCACTCGAAATATGATACGCAATTTCTGATTAAATAGGCCAATAGCAACATTCTGCAAAATCCACTGTGCACCAGTGTCCTTCAGGTGAACTTTACCACAAAAGATACCTTTTGTGTTGGCATTGACTGTATGCTTAGTGTGCTCAGGGTTTCTGGTTGCATTGTCCTTCATCTCGTTGAACCCTATTCAAGTTCTCCTTTCGTTTCAATCCCTTTAGTTGGGGGACACCAGTTCTTTTTTCCAGTTCTCTGCCAGTATTAATCTCTGCAGTAAATGTGATCTATTTAATTACCCAATACACAAAATTAAAACAAAAACAAACAAACAAACATACAAAGACAATGTTGGTTTAAGGTGTCCCTTGTTCGTATATGCTACTTGAGATAAGAATGATTCACTGAGTCCATTATTGCACCAAATCTCAACAGAATCTTTCAAGACAAGAGCACCTCATAAGGCAGAGACTTTGTTTGAGGTTGGAAAATGTGACAATAAAAAGGGCAGGTCCATTTGGCATAAATCACGGAAGAAAAACACATAAATAACAGATTTCATTCTATTTAGTGAAATTTAGGGCCTGCACATTTTGACATGATGAGTTCCCTTTTTTAAAAGTCAGCTTTTAAAGATTTTAAAGGATTGGCTCTCCAACCAATGGCAAGTTGGCATACTCTTCAAAAAAATACCCCAGAAATCTGATTAAATTTAAAATAGAATTAAATTCCATGAGAACTTGGAAATGAATAGCTATGGCCGCTTGCTGTGATGGTGCACATAACTCTTTTTTTCTTCCTTTTAAACCATGTGCATGGACATCTGAGAGGAGGAGCCGTACTGACGGCCGTCGCAGGCCGCAGCCCCCTGCTGGCTGCTGGTGGGATTTCCTATCATGTGCATGCTGTCCATGCCACTTCCGGATAGGTACTGGCGCTCAGCGAAGGCCCCAGCAGAAGAGGAAGAGCACAGCAGGCCGGCCTGAGGTTTCTCCGGGCTGGCTGCCAGGCGCGGCGAGGCTGGGAAGTTGTATCCATACAGGTTGTAGGGGTTGTGCAAGGAAAAGGCATTATACGAGCCCTGCTGCATGTGATGATGGCTCCCAGTGAACATGTGGGCAGAGGAAGGGGAGGTTCCCGGGGAAGAGGAGGAGCCAGAGGCGGAGCCCGCCCCTGCCTGCATGACATACTGGAGCTGGGAGGCAGGAAAAGATGCCAGCTGGCCCCCATAAGCGTCCATCTTGCTGCCGCCGCTGCTTCCACTGTTACTGCTGGTGCCCAGCGAGCCGTGAGGGCTACTCTGCATGCCTGCTGCTATTAAAGAGGAAGTTCTCTGAGGCAGGAAGGAGTCTGATGGTTGTCCGGAGGTCACGCTGCCCCCTGCCGTTTGGAGGCGGCCGTAGGAGCCGTCGGCCAGTCCCCCGTAGCCCTGCAAAGCGGCCATGTTGCTCCGAGCGCAGGCGGGATACTCAGACAGGCCCAGGTTGCACAGCTGGCTTTCCCTGCAGCCCACATTGAAGGTGTTTGGTGCGAGATGAAAGGTGGGTGGAGAGCAGGAGGGGGACAGAAGATGTGCTGCACCCGATGGAGACGGCGTACCAGTGCTGGAGGTAGTGGGAGAGGTGCCAGTGCTGCCTCCTGAAAGTAAAAAATAAAAATCATAAAACCAATCAGAAACTAAAGACATAAAGCCTTGTTATTTATATATATATAAATATAGCACATCAGAACACATCCAGAAGAAACCAGGCAGACACAGGGCAGCTCTAAAAACAGACGCACTAGCCAACAATCATACAGAATGTGGGCTCTCATTTCAAACCGAGAACAAAGAGCGGTCGCAAAGTCTTCTAAGGGCAAAGACTGCACCCTAAACATTCTCTAGGAAATAGAGAACCCTGATTCATTTTGGCAAAAAGTGTAAAAAAAAAAAAAAAAGTGGGGGCATAAAACAGGAAATGTACAACTGTTATAATCTACAAAATCTCTCTAGCTGACCATTTTGGCTCAATATTCTTCTATTATTAAAGAGACAAAATCATCCTAAAGAAATCCTGTGTGGTACACGCCATCATGCGAATGTGGCTTGCGTTTAGAATTTTAAAAGATCTCTGGTCAGCAGAGGCCTAGGCTTCCCTTTCTTCCCTCCATATTAAAAAGAGCATTCATAATGTAGGCACATGCAGTTAGCAAGAAGAAGAAAAGACGCTTGGCAGATGCATGACGAATAAGTCAAAGTCTTGGAACTGAGTGTGATGGCTTTGGGATATCAATCATATATTTTATTAATGAGAGTTTGGCCGGCCTTCATTTTGCTGGTTCGAAAAATATAGACTTGAGTGTAGAGTAAGGAACGATAGGGGGGGGGGAAGACGTGCATTTCAAAACAATTCAGGATTCACAGTCTTGGCTGCAGTTTGGGCCAGCTCCATATGCCTTCGATAATCCAACTGAGCTCGGCTGCGCTCAACGTGGTTCTGTTCTGCTGGCGGAGGCAGAGGGGAGCTCGGAGTGATGTCATGTTTTTCCCCCTGTTGTCGAGTGCGGCTGAGAGTGGCTTCAGAGGTGCTGGGGGAAAGCTGATTACTCAGAGTGAGCTGCGTCCAATGCTGGAAGGGTGAGACTGGAAGTGGGAGGGGCTCACGCTGCCGAAAGTTCATCAGTGGTGCAAGAACTTTAATTAACATGAAATCTGTTTGGAGGAGTCTGTGATGATCAACAGATGTCTGCACAGACATAATATCAGTTTCATGACAGTGTTATTCTGCCAGAGATCAGATAGTATTGCTGATAACTGCTTGCCAATGGCCCATTTTATAAACTGATTAGCTCAGTTTAACCAAACCACTTTAGGAAATGTGTTGGCTTGAATAAAAAAGCTTTGAAACCCATTTAATTTCAGTTACGTGGAATTTAAGTTTAATATACAAATGAGTATTCCCCAACTTATACTGTTGCAGACACTTGAGTGCGTAAGACCTCATTTCCAAATTTTACCAACATGAATTTTCCTTTGGTAATCAAGCGGTCTTCGGTTATTCAGACTAGATTTTGATGGCTTACTGCACAGTAACCAGTTGTTTATCTATTTAGCCTCCTCGTGTTCTGTGCTAAATATGTGGCTGCCTCGAAATGTGCCATTTCACATACCGTCATTCATGTTTTCATTTAAGGGAAGGCAACAGCTTCTGCAGCCCGTGATGATGAAAAAAGTAGTGTTTAGACTGATTATCTCAGCAGTCGCATCCCATATGGGGATGATTTTTGGTTGTATTCATAGGAGTTTTGCGTATTTGGGGTGCATTTAGAGATGGATGTATTTACACTTCTCAAATGCATCTGAAACTGACTCCTGAAGTGGATTGTACAGTCTGATTAGTTTGTGTTTGCAATTATATTTTATGTGGCTTGAACTTTAGGTAAAATTCTAATACCAAAGATGTATGTGACCAGATGTAAAAGAGGTCTAAGGGAATGTAACATCTACATATTTTTATAAAGTGTTTTCCATTTATGCTTAATTTACAACTAAATAACTTAATATAGGCACTGACTGAAATTGGAATCTAAAATCGTAATATACATCACTTTGCAGACTTTTTAAAAATACTAATCAGAAAATACATATCCTTATTAATCACATGTGAAAATGTGCCTATGATGATGAAATGTGAAGTGTTCTGGCTAATTTGGTTAAAAAAAAAGAATTTATTTTAGATTATAGGGTAGTTTTTAAATCCATTGTTTAATGGGCCAGTACATTAAGTCTGGAACCTATGCATTTACCATATATTTCCCCAGGCCTCTACTGCAGCCACCTTCAGTTTCACTGGCAGTCAGAGGCTGTTACAGAAGAGGTCATTTTGATTTAGATCATGAACAGTTCAGCTTGCAAAGTCTTATCTGACCATTCCTGTTCAATAGACTTGCTTTGTTGTTTTAGCTTTCCAATCACAAGACCGAGCTGTATATATATTTAAATGGTAACTGCATGGTGTGTGCTAACTTGACTGTCTTAATTGTTTGTGCACAGAGGAAACATGGCAAAAATATAAGATTTGATTTTGTAGAAACACAGCTTCACACACCTTGCTGTTTCTGCATGTTAGTGAAATCCTCAAATGTAAGAGTCCTCACAGGTGGTCTCCAAAAGGCATACGTTTCCATGATGGCCTCCAGGCCGGTCCTGTGTGAAAGAACATGATGAAGAGAAAAGTGGTTATGAGGGAATACGGGTGGTGGTAAAACATGGTGAGCAACACTTGCACAAAATGTTTTCTTTTTTTAACTGAAAGGACGATAAAATAAATATTGGGCAGGTGAGAATGGAGAGAGGCACAGAGAGGAGTTGTAAACAGAGAGAAAGTGTCAGATCACGGGTGTGAAAAATAGAGCAAAGCATAGTGAGTGAAGTTGGGAGAGGAGGAGAGAGGGAGTTGGAGGAAATCGGAGCCTGTAAAAAGGAGCAGCTTTTTACTGTGCACATAAATCTGGTTGATGTTTCATCTCGGCTCTGTACACGGCTCTCCTTCCTGTGCGATTTACTCCCCTGTGCTGCTCTGGGCCGAGGAGCAGGGAGAGCGGACCTAGCCCCGTCCCGGACCGCCCCAGCCCGCACTACACCACTTCCCCTTTAGGAGCTGTAACTCTCTACTTACTGCTGCTCGTTAGGCTCATGCGCTAATAACACGCACCGACTTTAGCTACAACTGCACTCAATCACACACTAATCCTGCTAAACCAACGAGCCAGCAGCTTATTCATCTAAATGAAGTAAATGCACGGCCACGCCTGCAAACTGCTGCAGCTATTACCCAACTGCCTGCAAATGTTGACTGTATGACAAATAGCTGACAAATCTACTACTAGTTTGATCCCACAGCAGCAGACCGTTCAGCTGAACGCACGGCAATGTCCTGACGATAAATGGAACTGTGGTTATATTGTGGTGAATCTACAATTTTATTACTCAAACGGGGTTATATATTTCCACGCAATAATAGGAGTTAAATAAGGATATATGTGTGAGTAAGTATATTTTCTCTCTATAAATATCTTACTCCCAAATAATCTTTTCATCTGTATTTTTCTGCAATGAAAATCTAATGCTAGTTCATAAATCAGGCCCTCTATTGTTTGAAAAATGAAAAAAGATGGCTCAAATATCTGTGCCGATAATGTTCTCCAGATGGCAGTGTGCTTTCATGTGCTGAGGGCCTGTTCCAGCCTTTCCCTCGTTATATGATAATTCAGACTCACATCTTACAGTGCAGTGATGGAGAGAAGCAGAGAGCTGAGTGAGAGGCTTGCAGCAAAAGAAGAAGAAGGTGGAACAATACAGAGCAGGGAGAGAGAGAGAGAGAGAGAGAGAAAGAGAGAGAGAGAGAGAATAGGAATAAGGAGCAAATGAATGAGCAGGAAACAAGCAAATGCAAATTACAAAAGAGAAATAGAAAGAAAGAGAGAAAGACAGAGAGAGAAAGAGAAAGAAGAAGAAAAAGAAGAAGAAAGCAAGCTCTCCCAGCCCTAAATCAGATGCTGCTATCACAGATCAGCCAAGGCTTACTTGGCAGGACATATGGGATTAAGAGGTATCTCCAAAGGATTATTTCCATATTAAAAGGGCTGTTTGTGAAACCCTGTTTATTTGGTCAGGCAGCACGGACAGCACAACGGAAAGCTCAGTTACACTCACAGCTCATGAATATGTACCTGTTTCTCCCCGAGTCCCGGAAGCCTTTAGCAAACGGGTTGCGGTCAATCTTTAGCCGGGTGATCTGCGAGAAGAGAGGAGGAAATTCAAATTCAATTATGTTTGTATTAAACATGAAATAATATTTGAACAATACAGAGAGTTTCACACAAAGACCACTATCACTTTCACTTGAAATTCCCTGTAAACATATGGTCAGGGAAATTGCAGAAGTAGGGGAAGATATTTCAAAGGGAGAAGGCAATCCTCGGGTGTTTTGTTTTAGAAAATATATTCTAAGTAATTCTTGGCTCATAACTCATAGCTGACGAACTGTCTTTCGTATTCAGTTATTTTCAGAAAGATGAAATCATCTTTAAAAATTATTGTGTCAAATGTTGTCATGCCCACTTTAAACTCAACAGGGCTGCTGGCAGTTCCAGACATGCATTCCTCTTATCTATTACTTAAAAATAGCTCACAAACTCACTTGATTTGCATTGTTTTCTTCAATATACCTGCTGAATAATAATTACTGTAAAATTGCATGATTCCTTAAAGGCCCATTAAATGAAAGGTTCTTTGAAGGTCCTGCTTTTAAACAAATAGAGACCAACCTGTTGGTTCTGGTAAGCCGTAACTGTGGTAAAAACTGTCTCTGGGAAGCTGAAGGTTTTCACTCCTTCCCCACTCGGCACGGGTTTAGTCGGAGACAACTCGCTGCTGAAGTCCTTCCGGATCACATGGACACGGGGCTGATACTTGTGCATGGAGTGCAGAATGATCTGTGTGGGAAAAAAAACAAATCAGGAACTTTATTTCTGGTTCTGGTCCAATTTGTGTACTTATTTACATTTGTCACATTTTATGTCCCAGTGAATATGCAGGCAAAAATGCGAGGCCTTAAATCGACCCAGACTCGGGCCCACGGTGAGTATTTCACACCCCTGAGCCGGCGTCAGAGTGCAGTGGCTACAGCCTCCCCCTCCGGCCCTTAGTCTGCTTTTCATTAATCCCGGTGTCAGAGAGGCTCCCCTGGGCCAGCTACAACCAAGGGGGTCAAGATAGAGAACTCAGGGATTTGCAAAACAACTCCACAGATTGGTGACAGTAAATTTAATATCTAATACCTTGTCCAACAGCACGAGCCAGGAGAGCTTAGGGATCCTTCAGGGCAAGACTGTGCCCACTAAACCCAGGAGAACAAGACCATGCTCCAGAGACACATTCAGAGCAATGATGTGGGTCATTCTGCTAAGACTGCATACTTGACCGAGATATACTTTAATATAGTGAAGAAGGTGGTAACATACATTTTAAACTCACTGATGAAAGAGTCCACAATATTTAAAAGAATAACACCAAAATAGTAATTTATCAAGAGATATGTATTGTGATATTAAAGAATTGAATAATTTTTACCAGATTTTACCGGTCATCAGTGATCTAAAAAAAAGGAAATTGAGAATTTTTCTTTTGCATCAAGCAGTTGAAAAGTTGCAAGCTTTAATTACCTTAAATTTGCCTTATGCAACTCTGATCATGCTGCAATGTGACTTTTGTGATGACAATGCTGAAACAATATAGTGTTCAGACCTAGAGTCCACTTATAATATAGTCACAAAAAAGTTAAACCTAGTATTATCAAATAGTGTCCAAAAACTAAAAGGAAAAAAGAAAAATTATAGATGACGGTAACAAAAGGATTTTTTTTTTATACGTTCTTGAAATCACCAACAATAAACGCATTCGTTTTCGTCAAATGGTGACTACAGGCAATTGGCATTATGTAAAACATTGTAAGAAGAAAAATATAAAACTCCCCATATTAAAGCGATAAATGTGATATTGAGGAAGAGGAGTGAAGGTGAGGAAGGGGTGGATATTCCATCATAGAGAAGTATCCCACACAGGACGTTCCACTGTTAACTTGCACTCCGCCTCTCTGCCTCCAGGCGAACAAAAAATAAAGTCTCTTTTTACGAGGCTGTGGTCGATGAAAAAAGGCCCTTCTCCCATTTCCAAAAAAACACCAGCCCGCTGGAGCTCTAACACCCATATGTTATTACATTTGTCAGAATGGTAGAGCGATAGCATCAGCAATTTAAACAAAAACATCTCCATATGCTCAGAGGATGCCAGCGGAGCTCGGCATCACCTTGCCGTTTTGAGACGGCCATTTTGAGGACATTGAGGACTTTGAGTGTATTCCGAGTGTATCTCAAATCACGACACAATAGAAAAGAAAAGAAAAGTAGATTAAGAACGCAGGCCTTGCACAGATGCATCGACTGCTTCGCATTTCTAAAAGCCTGATGGCCCAATAATCAAAGCAGTCTGACTTCACATGACTTGAAAAAAAAAGCCTTACACTATCTTTTTCCTATTGCTGTGTCAAAGCTTGTCATATTCAATCCTGGTCAAGAAAAGCTAGCTACTAGCTTATCTGCTCTGTGATGATCTCTGCACACTTAAAAGCTTTTCTGAAACAATGAGACACCGTCAAGCCTTTATAAACATACTGAGAGCGTTACGTAAGCGTTTCTCCAGCTCTTTGATAGAATTACATACATCACCCCATTTTTATACGTCTCTGTCATTGTGATGATACATATCCAAGACGACCCAGCAGGACATACTGGATGTCAGTGAGTGCTGTGAGATGCTCTTTCTCAATAAAACTAGCTCTGTTCACTCGCTCAGACACAGCTCAACAAACAGAATCACACCCGCAGAGGAAACGAGGCAAAATACTTAAATAAAGGTGGTCCAAATTACAGCTAAGATCAGTCATTCACTGGCTATGAGTCAGGTTATGAGCCAGGTTCAAGGTAATGAGATCTGGAAGAGAAGCACGAGTGTAATCAAACACATCAGGAAAAAACATGAATGTTTTTCCAAACAGTGCAGCAGAGCCATACTCCCGTTTGTAGCCGTTCTGTGATCGTTTAATTCAGACACATAGGGAGCATTAGTCAAGAGCATTCGAATGCCTCATTTTCCATTTTTCCCCCATCCTCCCGAGAGTAAGTCGAATAACATTTTTCTTATGGAAAGAGGATACAGATGTCAGAAGAGTCCATAAGGCATGTGATCCATCAGCTAGCGTCTGGCTTATGAATTTTGTGGTATGGAGGTGTGTGCAACAGCAGGTGCACGGCCAATGCCCTTACCGCACTACTCACAGGTGTGGAAACACTCACCAAAGCGGAGATGCATTAGACATGTGAGGAGTTCTTTTTTTTTTTATAGGTGAGTATTTGTCCTGACAGGTACTTCATAAAGTAAAGTGCAGAATAAGCTTCATTAAAAATCATTGGCCTGACTGATAAATTGTCATGGCTGAGAATCATTTAATACAAGCACCACATTTTTACAGAAAAAGCAGGATTAGTATAATAATGTTAAACCTATTTAAAAAATTAAGCTAAAATAGTCCAGTGTTCAAAACCTGCATTTAGTACACCTCTTATTGGTCCTCCTACACTGTATCCTTACAGATTCTGTAGGTTTGGCTTTATCTTTTTGCACAATTTCTTCTCAAAGTCAACCTGGATAAAATCTATTTTACTCTTGCAAAAATAGCATACACACTGGAATCAAGCAAATTCAATGGGTTTGCGTTTTCAGTGTATATGCTAAACAATTGGGCCAATATTAATTTAATGTGCCTTTTGTGTTCCCAACATAGTTGTGTAACAAAAAACACATTTTCAAAATTGACTCTGAATGAACACATTATTACTTAAATATAGAGGAATGTTGACCATCTCATTAAAGTACCTTTTGTATGTTTTATACAACATACAGTTTTCTGTGTTGTGGTGGTGGGTTTTGCCATTTCTGCAGTGTGGTGTGATTAATTGTTTAAGCCGAATAATTGTTTTAAGTGGTTAATTAATAATATTGTTGAATTATATTTTCTTTAATCTTTGAAGATAATTTAAGCATTTTCAGTACATTATTTATTTAGCTTTTTTCATAAAAATGTCAATCTATTTAAATGTGTCCTACAATTCTTGGCCCATCCTGTCATCTTGGGATAACCGGCCCTTTAAAAAAGTAACCTTTGACATCAGTCACAACTCAACCATCACACTGTTCTCTTTTTAAAGGACTGAAGACACTTGTTCGACAATTAATCATTTTAATTTCACTTAATATTTCTCACATTTTCAGCTCCAGCTGTGAACCTTGTCATAGTAAAATATCACAATAACTAAAATAATTTGAGGAAATCATAATGTAAATCTTTGTAATAGAACAAGGTCACCATGAACAATTTAATTTTTTTTGCATCTCTCGACTGAACCACATTTTCCTTAAATGCCAATTTTGCTGAAATTGAAATTAAAAAGTGATTAAGCTGGGAAAATATATATATTTTTGTACTATAAGCACTAAGTAGTACAAATATGATAAATACTCAAAAGAATAAAAAGTAATTTTTTGAAAGGTCTGCAGGCTGAAATGTACAGTTTTCGGATAATGTCCCACATAGACATAAATGTAAATATGCTACTCACATGACCCTGGTCATCCAGCTCATTGTTGGTGAGTTTCAGCTTGTCGAAGCTGACCACCTGTCTCATCCACGTATCTCCAGAAGCCAGTGAGTCCGGGTGGATGTAGACGCGTGGAGGCACAGGAGAGTCTGCATTTCCTGCCACCATCCACTTTGAGCTGTGATAGACATACCTGCAGAGATGTGGTAAGAGATATAGGTACACTGTACATTTCACTGGTTTGATGTCCAAAGCCATGATTATATCAGCTGAATGAAGCTACAATACTGAATACTAAATTCGTATGTACATTTTGCATTATTTAGGCACATAAGCGCATTATTTAAAGCTATCTTGAGAATTGGAACATTTTTACTTGTAAAAACAGAGCAAAGAGTAGAAATAATTTCTCGTTTAGAAGAAACAGAAGATATATTGTGAACTACATAAAGAACAAAACTTTATTCCAGCTTTCTCCTGGACACCCCCTATATAGGACATGGATTTGTGCAATTTAATCAATAGCTAACCTGATTTAGCGTCATTAAGCTCAGAATTACCAAACCAGCTATTAACTATAAATTATAACTATAACTACAAATAATACCAGATTCACACAAGGAGAATATTGGTATTGTATTGATGGACACAGTGATATAAAACACTACATTTTACATGATCTTTATCTGTAATATTATCTCATTCTAATATTAGTGTTTTATCAAGTATTAAAAAATATGTTTCTATAAATTAACAAAAGTATAGGGACTTATGCGTATTCATAGTTTCTTAAAAAATCTAAGGTACCAAAAATAGAATTTAGATTGCTTTTGTTGGAGTAACTGCCTCTAATGTCTACTGTCTCCAGGGAAGGAATTACTGAGGTCAGGATGTTGGATGATCTCCATCCTACCTCATCCCCAACTTATACAAAAAGTAAACAATGGAGCTCCATCATTCTATTTCGCTATCATGTCCCCTTAGCCTCTACCTGGCATTAGTTATTAGTTATTCCTTTATGGAGAATAGACAAGTTTTTTTGTATGCATTTCCACTGCATATACAGTCGCTATCATGGTGAAAAAACATGTATCTTAAAATGCCAGCTGTCCTGGAGAATGTTTTTTCAATGGAATTGACAACAGGATTTTTATTCCAGGTCATTATGGATCATGAGATAATAAGATCTTATACTTTGTAAAAAAAAAAAGAAAAAAGGATCGCTAGACCGAAATTATGTGAAAAAATGAAAAGCAGCAAAAATTAAGATACAACTTTTTGCCTGATAGTGACCTTGAACTAAAAAGAAAAATCAGAAAAAAAAAGAAAATGAAATGTCCTCTCAAACAAAATCTCACTACAGAGCACTAAATTAAAGCTCTGCTGTAACGTCGGATGTGTAATTTGTAACCTTTGGGTCTAATCCCAGTCCTCTCTAGTCTGGTTGTTCTCGGTGCGTTCTCCTCCAGACTGCTGACTGCTCTGAAGGATCTACACACTGCTGCCTGAGGCACAGCTGGTTGCCTTTAGTTCTGGCCATGAGCACAGTTGAAAGTGCTTAGCTGTGACGCCTTTGCCAAAGTCATCACTCAGCCCTAAAACATGGACAAAACACTCATTTGGCTCTGTTGTTATTGCTTGGCAGTGCTAAATGTCCTCTGTGTCCCCTATACCTCCCCTTGCAGCAGCGTTTAACACACACAACACACACACACACACTCTTTAAACATATATGGGGCTCAGGCACCTATCAGCTCATATACATAAATAAGCTCAAGAGCACAGATAAGTTAATAATACCCATATATACCCCCACAACCCCTCCCACACACACATAGAATACCAGGCATTTCTGTAATTTCCTGTTTGGAGTTCTGTTTAGGGTTATGCTCCGTGTAGCAAGGAAAGTGTTAAAGAAAGGGGAAACCTAAGCCCCAAACAGTGCTGGAAATTTGATTAGTCTTCTTTCATCTTCCATAAATCTGCCATCTGGCACCAACACAATCAATAAAGATCCGAATTTATATGACACCCCTTTTGAGGGCTGCCGAGACTGTCCAGTTAAAAGTCTGAACGCATTGAGTAAAGATGAAAAAATATTTTTGATACTGTGTAAAAATAAATAGATGTATAAATAAAACAATGTGCACATTAAAAAAAACATATGTAATCTAAAACTATATTTAGCTTTTTCTACACTTTAATTTTATGTTACATTAGAAATAGCACCTCTAACTATTGAGCAGCTACACAAAAATGAGAAGAATAGAGTGCAGCACATTTCACTTCCAATGCTGATACAAGCCAAATGCACTAAGAAGCTCCACTGCAGTTCTACTAGTTACTCAACAATAGTATTTTTTTAGTATGGCCTTAGGGAACAATATCCACTTGTGATTAAGAATTAGACCAAAGAACAAGAGTAAAAATAAAAAAGAAATAGCAATAGCTTTATATAGATATATATGTGTGTGTGTATGAGAGTGAGTGTGTGTGTGTGTATACACACACTGATGAGGTCCAGGAAAAGAGATCCATGCAGTTGGACAGTTCTACACTTTCCTATTTGTACTTTCAAAGAGTAGACCATACCGAACTGCCACATTAAAGAGCAAAAGTAATTCAAGAAACGCATAAAGGAAGATTTAACAAGTCTAGTATAAACTCAACGTTCCTTAAGAAAGGCAGTGTGCCTAAGTAAAGTGAGTAAATTCCAATAAAGGCCGAGTTTCCAGACCTAGGCCTCGAGACGGATGAAGCATTCCAGTGACAGCTCTGTGCTCCGTTTGCAAAGCCTTGTGGTAAATTCCCCAGCCAGGGAGAAAATCCCATTTAATTTTACAAGATCTTTTGGCTTCTAAAATCTGCCATGATATTTGGGGGCCTCTCTTCAAGCTCTGTGCTGCAGTCCTCAAATGACTGTGGTTTTATTTTGAGGACAAATGCGAGATTAATTCAAGCATAACTGAAATCTGAACAAACACAACTGACCGAGGTGAGTGCCACACCTGATGTCGCAACATCTGACGTCATCCATTATTCTGCAGCATGCTTACCTGTAAAAGTTACAGTACCATGTGACAGACACTTTCTCTCACATCAGTATCAGCTCACACAAATGAGGCACAAGTGGTGGAGCGCACAAGAAGCAATTTATTTTATGTTTAATTGTTTAAAAACTATTTTAACATCTCAAAGTACCAAAAAGTCAAAGGAAAACTGAATGATAATGCTCTCTCTGTTCTGTTTTATATGTGGTGCGAGGGTGCATGCATGAATAAAAAAAATAAGTCTTCACGCCAGACTGAGAGCCTTGAAAAAAAAAGTGGCAGCCTTTTGAATGAAAAATGTTCAGTTTGACATCCCAAATCCATTATCCTACTCTTTTTTGCTGTAAAACTGCTGTGTATGTTAGAGAGGATTCGGCTTGTGCTAACACTTTTCCATTTAACCATCTTGATTCGAAAATGCAATTTAATGGATTTGAACGGATCTAAACCAAATTAGCATGATACAAAAAAAACTGATTCGTTGCATCAAATATCTTAATGCCTGAAAAGGTTCTGGGCTCTGAATGTGTTCATCAGGGCATTACCAATGCCATTTTTATTTGTTTATTTATTACTGTTTATTACTGTAATCTACCTCATATGTTATATTACTATGGCATGTTATGAATAGCGCTTCTTTGTATGTATTGATACACAAAAAATGTTTGTCCAAAATGGCAACTTTGCAGAAAAATAAAAACCCTTCTTTACTTGTAGTACAAGTAAATGGAAAATTAGAAAATGTAACAATTCTGGAGGATTTCTATTGGTCCAATTAAAGAACAACAGATTTTCATAACTCTTATCTTATATACCACCAGTGAGATCAATTATCAATTTTCTCACTGTAATATGACCAAACACTGTCAGTGTTAAATTGTACCCTGTGAGTGTTGATTTAATTTAAATGTGCAGTGTGAAATTTAATCGCTGTTCTTTACCGGCAAATTCCATAAGACAGACAACAAATGCATTATTCTAACCCCCCCACATGTGATCTTCGGTTCTGTTCAGATGAAATTAATCTGCTGTGAGTGTGATGGAACGTTGTCATGGAGCCGCCATAATCACAGTGACACACTAAACCGCTCACACTGCTGATCCAGCAACTCAGTCATGACTGCCCTCAGCACACACAGGCCAGGTTACTACAGTACACCTCAATACACTCACTGTTCATCTAGCATGTATCTTCTTCTGGCCTAGGAGAGGAAGTCTCCAGCAAATCAGACTATTAGACTCATGAGGTTCCACACACTCATTCTGACTACTGAAATAAACTAAGCTCAGACATCCATCTGTCTGTTTCCTTATCACATATTTTACTTACACATTCTGTCATTCTGATATGCTTACCTGTATCTCTTGTTGTCCACAGGTACAATATCCATGGCTATGTAATACTGCTGATGAGGGTCTAGGCCCAATATTTTTACCCTCATGGCTGGAAACATCCTCCTGCAACAGACCACAAACACAAACATATTAATGATTCTTTTGATAAAGGTTTAGGTACAGAAGTGGCAGAGTTTCAGATCAAGATGCCACACCATAAACACTGCTTAGAAATGAGCAAGCATGGTTATATTGTATTGTGCCCTAAATTAAATTGAACAGGGATTACACTGTCATTGGATTTCATGGATTTTAGATAGTAATGCCATGCGGCAACATAATTTAAAAATATTGACTAAATATTGAGGTTGTGGCAACCTTTATTTTGAGACAACATAAATAATATTATGGTTGGAACACACTGTAAAAAGTTAGACAATGTTGTGACAATGTTTGTATGGGATGTCTATAAGTACAAATATGATCGAACGTCTAGCAGATTTGTGAACTGGCAGTCTCTCTGCATTTCCACTCTCAGAAATGTCAGTAAAATGGTTTAGAACAGCGCAAAGACGTTAGAGGAGTGAAACCCGGAGTGAACCGGCTCCACACTTTACACTTCAAAGCGCTCTTTCTTTTCATTTAAACGCAGTAAATCTGCCCGTTTATAATGAGAAAAAAATGCTGCTTTTCCTCGTCCTCTTCTCTAGTGTTCAGAGTGGATATGAGCAGATGAAGCTCGTAGAACAATGAAAGGCTGAATGAACACAACAGTCTGACTCACTCACCCGGAAGCTGTAATTACACTGTTGTTTATTGGAATGATCTACGGGCGCCGGGCAAAAATTCTGATCTATTTTTGACAGCAGTATTTCTGCTTTTGTGAACATCAAAGCATAACTTATATATGAGCTTTTGTTGTTTTATCAGCTTTTATTGATATTTTATTAGTTTAAAAACAAGCTCAGGTCACCTGAAACAACCTGAAACCTGATAACGCCACAGCGCGTCTTGATTTTGTTTTGCATTGAATATTAAAAGCATTAAAAGTGTAAAACTGTCAGGATTAAAGCCCGACGCGTGGGTAAGCTATTTCATACAAAAAAACAAGATAAATGGTCGTAATAATACAAGGATTTTTTTTTGTTATATTGTAATGTCGCTGGGCTTTTTACTCAGTCGTTAAGCGCAGTTATCCATTCGTAGCTATTTATTTTTATGTTTTGCGACATCAGTGTCAGCACCGGTACGGCTGGAGACTCCTTGGTCTCCTTCCATTAGTCATGCTAAGCTTTGTTACATTTAGCATCTAACAGTGCTTATGTTATTTATGATTTTATTTTATTTCCGATGTTTTATCGTTTATTTTTCACCAGTATTTGCCCGTGAACAAAAAGTTCAAGACCAAATTATATTCTTCTGTAATTTGTTTTAAGATTTAAAGATATCAAGCCTTACATTTTCTCGTGAATACAGCTTATTTTTCTGGAGAAAACAAATATATAATGTGAGCCAGATAAATCAACACGTTATTTTGAGATTACTATAAACCAAACGATACAAATTACATTTAATAATTTCATTAACTGCATTTAAAATAAATGATTGTATTTATTTATACAGGTCTGGAAAACAATAAGAGATAACATTAAAAATTATGAGTTTCATTGATTTTACCAAATTGAAATCAAGAGGAAGATGGATGATCACAAGCCATCAAACCAAGTTGAACTGCTTGAATTTTTGCACTAGTACTGGCATATAGTTATCCAAAAGCAGCGTGTAAGACTGATGGAGGAGAACATGCCATGATACATGAAAACTGTGATTACAAACCAGGGTTATTCCACCAAATATTGATTTCTGGACTCTTAAAACTTTATGAATATGAACTTGTTTTCTTTACATTATGTCTCATTTTCTGCAAATAAATTATATAAATGAAAATATTTCTATTTGGAATTTGGGAGAAATGTTGTCCGTAGTGTATAGAATAAAACAACAATGTTAATTTTACTCAGACATATAACTAAATCAGAGAAACTGATTCTGAAACTGAAAAAAAAATGGAGAAAAGTGGTCTCTTATTATTTTCCAGATTTGTATGTGTGTTGTTTTCTTTTATTCCGTAGGTAAGCGTTTATCAACACTCAACATTAAATTTATTATGATAAAAAGTGTTTCTTTTAGGCTATAGGCGCAGGTTGGACTCAACACCTAAAAAAGCGATGTCTTGAATTTACTTGATTCAAATGCGTGTATTACATCCACACCAATTAAACATTTACATCTACATCTATTCTTAAGTACTTGTTTAAAATGTTAATACACGAAAATACCGTCTTTGGTTTTAGTTATTTGGCGAAGATTTAATCAGATACTTGTATGCGTCGTGCAAACAATGAAACAATTAAATAAAAACGGAGCAGACTGTCCAGCTGTTAAAACTCGCTGTTTTATCTCAGGTAGTGGTGGCGTAGGCTGGTAGAGGTTATATGCTCGGGTTGAGCTGTAATTGTCGCCGAAAAGAGCTAGAGAAGAAAGTGTGTTTTAGAGGCATTAATTAGGAGCAGTTTAGAGTGACCGCCCGCTCCCGTGCTCCAAAAGGTCCTGTAGGGTTTCTTCTCGGTGTCCGGAGCCCTCGAGCCCATGTGTAACACATTAGCACCCCCACAACGCCCTATTATTCCCTGTACGACAAACTGTACGTGTATGCGTGCGCGGGTGTGTACAGCTGCAGACTGAGTGTGTTCGTAGCCCTTTTTGCACCACGATTGTGTGGTGGTAAAATATGTCTTTAATAAATGTACAGCACGGTGTCAGCATAATTTCCAGCAGCAACTACGGGATTTTCTTAAAACGACAGTGTTTTTTTTAACAAACAACCCGACAGACAGTGGCGGGTGCGGAGCTGATGGGCTTCTCTCTTACCTCCCCGCTTTAGTGATAATCATCTCGGTGCCGATGTCGTGGAAGCGCTTCCACAGGTCCGCGCACTGCAGCTCCACCTGGATCTCCTCCATGGAGGCAGAGGCCGGTGGGTCGCAGCACGAACCAGAGACGCCCCCCTCAACAACGGGCTCCACACAGTCGCCCTCCGAACCCGGACTACCCGCCGAGTCTGAAAGAAATAAAGAAAGAGAGAGATGGTTAGTTATACCAGCATTAGGGCTGTTCTGGACTGCGTTGGAGTTTTTATGCGCTTTTACAAAACTGGCTGACTTGTTTTCAAAAATTAAATGTGTCCAGTGCAGCTGTTAAAAAATAGTTAACTCAAATAAACGCTAGACTATCTCTTGGTCTGTCAAATAACGGTAAAAAGTATAAAAAAATGTTTATATTTTTACAAAAAAAATTGTAGATGTTTTAATATACTTGTTCATTCAATAATCACACGGAACAGAATAAACGAACTGAATAAAAGAAGATAATGAAATCATTTTTTTTAATTGCCACATTTGCAGTTCACACAGTAAAGCGCACTAGAAACGGAATCTTCGTTTTTAACACAAGTTTTTCTTATTTTCTATATTTGTTGTAATTAATAATTAACATTTACATAATCTAGATGTGCATTGAGGAAAATAAAAAAAACAACTAACCTGTACTTTTTACTGTTAAACAATCTTGTCAACGTACTGTCGTAATATTTCGTAATATACAGGACCCAAGTACATTTAAGGCGCTTTAGTGACAGGTGTGTTCTCAACACATAATACGATTAATTTTAACTGTAAAAAACGCAGAAAATAACTATTACAAAAAAATTACAATTCATTTCTATTCAGACTTTTTAGTGCCTCTCAGAATCAGACACCCCTCTAAATTCAGAATTTCAATACAATGGACGTGGTTTTAACAGGAGACATCAGCTTCATATGTGAAGAAGGCGAGTTGTGCTGTTGGCTATAGGTGTGTGTTATTTATGCATTTCTGTCCTCATCCTGCACAGAGGCGGCTCACATGGGGCAGATTGTTTTGGCAGCACACACAATGCAAATGAGGCTGCACAGAGACTGGCTAGCAGCCCAGGCCATAGCACAGCGTGTGTGTGTGTCTGTGTAGCCCTTGGAGGACACGTGTGAGGGGGTACTGAAGATCCAAGGCCATGATACACTTTTCGTCATCTTCCTGCAGCTCATGTAAATTATACCGTTTCCTTATCATCCCTCTGTCTATTTATCTAATTCTGTCCATCGACATCCAGGAGTCCCAGTGCTCTTGCCTCCATCGAAACCCATCAACCCATCATGCTGCATGAAGCTGTTGTCATCCTCCCTTTGCTACTCAAAACGGCAACTGATCCAACTCTACATTAGAACAACATAGCAACTTCCAAAAAGCCCACAGACAGGATTAAGACCGGATGCCAGCAAATGTTTCTTAAACACTTTAAACACTATTTTAACCCAAAGTTACATGTACACCCATTTTCACACACAACGTCCTCCACCAAATATAATACCTCAGCACTGACAGGTTTCCATCTTAAGTTTGCTTCATTTGTTCCGATTTAGCTTTGATTAATTAAACAAATTAATATTTCGGGAAGCATATATAAAAACAGAATAAAATATATCGATTTATGTAAACACTGGGCCGTGCTGGCGGGCTTGAAAAAAGAGAATAGTGTATTTTACAAATATTTTTAACTGAAAAATATGTCGCACACGATATAAGCGTTTATTGGGGAAAAATATTAATTCATATTAATATTAATTTACATGTATGTAACTGTGTGTAATCTGGTTATATTACAATTGCAATAGACTTTTGTAAAATAATATTTATTCGTTGATCCGTTTTATTATTATTATTAAACTCGGTAAAAAAAACTATCAGGTTTATTTAGAATCATTTTAAGAATATATAAAGATCACATTAACCTAATTAACGGCTGATATTGGTACTGCAGACAATTATAATACAAAGTTTCTAAATGATACAAAAGAAATAGATCAGAGTTGGTGAACTGAGTTGGACTGCAGTCCAGTCAGACCGGCCTTTTTTAACTTAGGGCCTATATGAGATCTAGTAAGCATGAAATTTCAGAGTAACCCAATGCAACGGGAACACACACACCTGTTTCCGCTGGATTCTCTTCAATCCCGAGAAAAAGAGAGGCAGTAAAAATAAAGAATAAATCTCTGTTTAGCCGCACACATCTGTGGTCTTACAACATAAACCAATCTCTGTGAGGGCTGGAATAAAATATGAAATAAGATGATTTTGGATTATCTGATGACATTATACTATTATAAAGCGAATATACTCAAATATTTTCTTATATGAAATTTATTACATTGTTGGTCAAATTAATACCTTAAAATTATGTTATATTTATGAACAAAGTGTTTAACATGTTGTACAATATTTTACTACCCTGGGCACACTCGTATTAATGTTTTTTTATTTTATTAATTACCAGATAATTTAGACAATTTTGGTCTACTTAATACATGTTCTTAAATGTATAGAAATGCCGCAATTCGGCAGTGTCTGCAGGGCAGAACAGTGCAACCCGCAAATATTAAGTTATATAAAATGTTATAATGAGTATAAGCAAATGCACTGCTTATTATGACATCGCATTTTAATCAATATGAATAATAAATATTACTATTTTTACCTACATTTAATAGGATCCACGAATCCAAATAGCGACCTAAAAATATCATAACTTAATAATAATATTTCAGTGGGTTTAAACATTAATCAATCAACAGTAAAACGGGTATCACTGTGTATATGTGGAATGTGTAAAGTGTGAAGGATTTGCAAATCCCCTGCATAACAGATCAGATACATTTTCAATTTCTCTTCTTGCTCTGCACTCCTTGCTGTGCACTCCAGCACCCTTACCTATCCACGCATACACAGCTAATTTGTTCTAAGTTTTAACATTGTGAGTGCTATGTATTAAAGAAACATTCACAGTGTTGATTATTGAGTTAACTTTGGAAATTTGCTGTGTAGTGTTCTAGATACTTCTCCGTAAATAATAACGCAAGAGAGCGGAAGGTGAGATGTGATGATTTCGCTATGTGTGTGTGTTCCCTCCCGAGAGTGACAGCAAGACATTACACGAACCTCCTGAACTACGGAGATAAGATGCAATTTAATCTAATTCCGTGTCATTTTTATTTTGTTTGTGAAGTTGATCAATAAAAACAACGCGAAAAGCTGAAGTGAAGTAGAGCAGACATTAAGAGTACACTTAGTCTAAAACCTCAACTACCTTCAGTTATTCAGAATGCCAAACATTTTAATTTAAAGAATCGTAACTTAAATTGCAACATTCAAATTTAATCAACAGTCTAAATGAGAAAATATGTGCTATAAAATATATTTGTCACTGTTCCCAACAGCAACATTGTAAACGCTGGGCCTTCAGAGATAAACTTCAGCAAGAAACACACTTGTTAAAAAATAACCAAACAGCGCTTTTTCATTTCCTATTGATTGTCATAGTTCACATAGTATATACATCAAATTAAGCTACAATTAAAAAAAAAACTTAGTGTTTTTTGTTTTTGTTTGTTTGCTTGCTAATGTTCCTCTACTGACATGTATAAACGTGACGTGTAAATATCTGCTTTATTAAAGTGTAATATTGTCAGCAATCTACTCACCCCTCCGAGTGCGCGAGCGCCAATCACCTTTTACAAATGTTTTTTAGATTTGTAAAAATGTGTTCAGCTTTTCTCGAGCTGGATTGTTATGCTGTGTTTAAAAGTAGTTTAAAAGCAGCGCAGTTGTGTCGAGAATACTGGAGCTGAAGCTGCTGAGTGAAATCAGGATCCTACAGTAGGCGGATTGGACATGGGGAGACTAATGAAGTGCTGACTGGAGCAGCAGCAGTTCAACTCTACAGCTGAACGTGCACACACACACACCAAACAGACACATACACACACACACACACACACACACACACACACACCAAACACACATGCCCGCCTGCCTTCATACACACGCACACATATGCGGCCTAAACTCAAAAGCGACCTGAAACTTTTGACCAGGCTGGACAGGCAAGAGCAGAAGAACACAAAAACGACCCGAAGTTAAGAAGCAGCAGGGAGATGACTATAATACACTGTAAAAAGTGTAGCCCTGCTCAAATTAAAAAAATTGATGTCCATTTGTTGCATCTAAACTATTTGACTTCACTCAATCTAAATAAAGTCAATTGTTACAACCTTATTATTTTATTTTGACATAAACCATATTACTTCACTCGACCCAATATTAATTATTCACCTTGATCCAAGTTAAATTCTTTACATTTCAGTTTCGGAACCAAACTAATACATTTAAATTGAACCGAACTTTAAATAAAAAATCATGGCAGCATATTCAGAAGTTCCAGAAGTTACTGTGGCGTGGAAGAGGACGGATTACCAGCGAGATTCGTTTCAGTGCTCTCTTGCTCTTTTTATTTTGCTCTGAGGAGGACACTAAGAGCTGGATTTACATGGGATTCCACTTTTGAAAGTGAAACTAACTACAGCTCCAACGCAGCTAACCCCACTCCCACACACAGAAAACACACAAAGGGTGAGGCACTTACACAAAACAACCACATAACTGATAACTACATGAATAATACTAGAACAGTGATAATAAAACATGACATGAAACTCTGGGATAAACAGTAACATAAACACGCAGAAAAACACCCACTTCCCCCAACAGGGTGAGCTCCCATAATTCCTTCCGCCCCCCCTCCAGTCCCGACGCCACAATACCATAAGCATGCGTTGCTATCTCGCGAGCGCGTTCAGGCACTTTCTCCCTCTCTAATTCTCTCTCTCGCGAGCGCGTTCAGGCACTTTCTCCCTCTCTCCCTCAGTGCTCTGAAGCACTTCTCTACAACTTCTCCCGTGCTCCACAGTGCGCATGCGCAATTCATGTTTGATTCAAATTAAAAATATTACATCCTTATCTCTTTTCTTCGAGTATGATTTCAGTGGAACCAAAACATTTGGTTTATTTCCTTCAGAATTGTAATTAATTTAGTCTGAATCAAAATTGACACATCAAAATTCAAAAAGGTTGAGTTTCACAATAAAGTCAATAATTGTACTATGTGTTCAATCATATTTATTAGCTTGAATGAACAGCTCCATGCTTCACTTTTTACAGTGTATGCGCTAGTGTTAGCAACGGTGAAACATGGCTTATTAAACTAATGTGCTTATAATTTTGCTTGAAATTTATCTTATATCTTATAATTTAACTTTCAATTAATAGAAATGGAGAACTGGGCAATAAAGCATAGTGTTTGATCTGTGTGGGGTCCTTAAAAACAAAACAGGAGACTCCAGTAATTAACATTCTCTCCCTATTAAACTGAGATTATAAACGAGCTCTTAAATCCAATTATTTATTTTAGTTTATTAAATTACTTTATGTTGTTATAATCGAATAAGAGAATCTAATATATATGAGCATGTCTACGAAAAGCGGCATTACAACTACACTTACACAAACACATTAAAAGTTAAATCAGGCATACCAATAAAACATTTTAACAGTAACATAATTACTGTATATATCCGTATTCAGCATTTAGAAGCTAATTAAATGATTAAGCTGTTTACACTGATGTCTTATTGTAAATGTAACGGTCTTCAGATTCTGACACTAAATACATTCACCACATATGTTCAATACTACAGATGTTCAGGCCCCAAAACAAGGCCTGCCCATTTTCAGCTTTTCCTGTAATAATAACTACGATATTCCCATATTCAATAACAACCCCCTCCCCAACAAACAGTGTTCAGACTTAGCCATAGCGGCGGTTGTAATGCAGCTGGGCCCTAGCGGACTAACCCGGGTCCATATCCAGACAGTGCGCGGGGTCCTCGGCGTCTTCCAGCTGTCCGTTGGTGGTGAGACTCTCCATGGAGAGCTGCTGGAGCTCCTTGTCCTCCCAACCCCGCAGCTTGCGCTTCTTGTTGGAGCCGATCAGGGCCTCCACGGAGAACGCGTGCGCTCTGGAGCTCAGCGCGGCGGCCGAGCGCCTGCGGTCACTCATCTCTTCCTCCACGCACACGCAGACACTCGCTCACGCTCACACACGCAAAACAATGCCTGCACACTCTCAGCGCGAGCCCAACTTTCCAGCGTGAGTAATCCAAAACGAGAGTCTAGATCGAACTTTGAAGGCGCCTGGAAGCGTCAGAGGCCATTCCTGAGGAGCAGCGGCCGTTTCCTCTCCTCTCTTTTTCTTTCTCTTTGTGTCCTTTCTGTTTTTGTCCTTTCTGGACTTTCCCTCTCCTATATTTCGCGTTCTGTCGCTCCGCGCGCTCGCTGTTTCTCTGTCTCTCTCTCTCTGTGTCTCCCCTTCCTCCCTCTGATTGATACTCACTTCTGCTCAACTTTTTTTCTTCCTTCAAGCGTTGAGCCTCGAACTCAATGCCAGCCCCTTCGCAGCCAATCAGAAGCACCGAGGGGAAAAGAGCCAAAACACAGCGGCCAATAGGAGAAGACGACGAGAAGCAACTTTCATCTGCTGTGCTAGAGACGCGGCCAGAGCCTGATAGAACTTATTTCACTCAGAAAAGCTGGTTTTAGGAAAGTTATAGCGGCAGTGACGCCGAATTTGTTACTAAATATTTCCAGAAAAAAAGTAGCACAGCATTTTTAGAGTCGGCGTTTTCCGTTTGTCTTGTTTCTAAACACATCCCGTATTAATCTTCACGTTTGGTTGGGCTTCTAAATTAAAACTAACATTGATCAGCCTCAGGTAAAACACCTAAATCAGAATAAAGCGATTTCTTTCAGACCGACTGTTTTACAGCGGACCAATAATTAAATACGATGGTATAGAATTTTAAACAAGGATTAACTACTGGTTCCTAACTACTGGTTTCTAAAATACAGTTGTTACTTTAATTATACAGTTATGTAATAAAACACATAAAAATAAATATGTATTTATTTATTACTAGGGCATCGGGACCCTTTATTTTATTTAATGAAGAAATGCAACCCGAACTCTGTGCTCCAAACGACAAATATGAGAGAATCCAAGTAGATCTGATCTAAATAAATAAAGTTAGATCTCTTTGTCTCTTAAATTATTAATGGATCATAATTTTGTGTGTGCAATTATCGCCGTTTAGGTAATAATCTACAGTGACAAAAATCGAAAAAGTACCAGCTATAAATGAACACAAAAGCGTTTGGTACAAAAAAGATTTTCACGATTATTTATTAGATTATTATGATCTAGAGTGGGGCGAGATTAGATCACAGTCCAATCACGATCTAAAATGTAAATGATCTGAAGTGAGCAAACGGGCCGGTCAGTATTTTGCTCACAAGCGGAAAAAGAAGCCCAATCGCACATCGTGCTCACAGTGTGAAAATATTCCTGCTTTAATTCTTCTGAAGGTATTCTTGCTTACTACAAGCCATCAGATATGAGAAAAAAAAAACAGTTCCAGAAACGCAGACAGATCTGAACTGAAGAGTGAAGCGCGCTGATCTGCTAAACTCAAATATTTGCGTAAGAAAAAATTAAAACATGTTCCAAAAACATTCATACAATTAAACGCAACAATTAATTGGTAACATGTCAAGTTTTACAGGAACGAAGCAGATTAGAGAAACCAGCAAACACGTTCAGATAAATTTCCAGAAACTGTAAACCAACCCTTAAAATATATCTTACAAAACGTATCGTACAAAAGGACTAAATACAGTAAATGCTTAATAAAATATAATACCACTTTTAAAACTATTTGATGCGTAAAAATTCTATCTTGCAATTAGGCTCAAAATTGAGCATCGGTCAATTACGCACGAAAAATGTGACGTATTCATATTTTATATTACACTTGTGATCACACTTACTATATGGTAACGCAATCCACATTAAAATTATAAATTATGTTTTGGCAACATTTCAACGAAAATAAAAAAATATATATATATATTTCACTACACAGATTCAGCACTGTATAGCTCTAGATTAAAGAGGTGCAAAGCCGCGATGAAAAGTAAATGTAATACATAAAAACTGTTTCAGGTAAAAATGCAGAAATTAACTGCTTTACATAATATCTATTGCTATGCAATGTCATAAAGATCGCGACCATATCTAAAGTAAATTAGTTTATTGTAGTGCACTAAGCAGAGCAGGACCTGTTTGAGTCTGGTATAAGAAACAGGATCGCAGTTTGCAGCGCTCAGGAGAGCACACATTATACTGCAGTGTTGGCACGGTGCAGTTTTTGCAGTGCCCCCCGCAGTGGCCATACGTTAGAGCTACATCCCCCCAGCTGCCTCCGAGCCTCCAGGCTGCACAGCCTTACAGTCACGCTTACTCTCACTCAGCCAGACACCTTCCTGCGGGTTTAATGTACAGAGCCGGACTGAAGCCTTCAGGCTAGAAAAGCGCGAGTTCACACTCATCACACTTCTTTAAAACATCAATTAAACGGTACAGACCACCAGCTCATCATCAAATCCTTTAATATACATATATGTGCTTTATTATAAAATATAGTTTGTACACCAGAAAGTTTTTTTTTACCTGAATAATATTTTTAAAGAAACAAATAAATAAATAAAACCCTTTGTCATTACATCATGAAACGTTATGAGCTGGTAAAGCATGGGTAAATATGCGAGAACTAGAACTGGTTTGTTCTAATATATGTCTAATATGTTAATCTATGGTACTATGGTTCAAATAAACGTCGATAAATGAGACTAGAAAATCCTAAACAGCTTAAAATGGCACCATTTTATTTATATGTCTAATAAAAGTTAGATTATTTTCTTAACTGTAAATCACATAAAAATGAGGCAGCAGGGGCTTAATACCGACTCCACTGAGACACTTCGTTTAGCTCCAAAGACCCATTTAACATCTTCCATTATACTGTAGTTATATGCATGACTTTAAATCGGAGAGAGAAAAAAAGTCGGGCACTGAACGCATTTAATAAAACAGGCAACATCAGGGCATACCCAGCAGCGAGATGCCCCCAATTCACCATACTGCACTACATCATTATACGGAGGAAAAACAGACAGACAAATGAATCATTCTGCCAGACTGGAAGGTAATTGCTCAGGAAGATTTACATGCCTAGTCGCCTAATCCTCACGTTTCCTGGAACCTACAAACTATCAGATTTTTCCTGGCCGAGACAATTTTATTTATGGAAACTATTTCAATTAGCAGTTCAAGAAAATTATGGAACACATGGGCGACTTATAAAAATGTTTACTTAAATAACTTTTAAATATACGCTTCCTTTAGTTCGTTTCAACGCAAAGTGTGCACAGTGCTGATTTAGGATCGAGTTTAGCAACAAGATGGCTCTCTTCTCTCCCCAGAAGGAAAAAATGAACCATTAATGAAAGCATAATTCTTGTCTTAAAACCGTGTAGATTGTGAAATCCATTACTACTGTTGAAATTTAATTCACATTAATTGCTACTGGGATTTATTGGTTGCTTTTACGATTTTGTTGGAAGAATTAAGCTGGATTTAAAAAATGGGCAAAGGTAAATATTAATCATATATTTAGCACTGGGAGTGTTATGCAGTCACTGAAAGCGTTATTTATTTATTTTTTAATTCAAAGCATAAATGCACATGTAGCATACAAACCTTTTAAAAGGTCCACTCACTTCTTTGAACCTTTAAAAATAAAGACGTTTAATTTGATTCTTTAAAGTAGCAGTCCTTAAGATGGTTTTAATTTTCAAATTTAAAGCAGTATGTTCCTAATTGGGGAAGAGACATAATACTACAATAAATGACATTACGAACTGAATATATATTAATTCTAAAAAGGGTGCCTGGTAGGTCCCAGGACCTTTTTCTAGCTATAACAGCTTTTTCTGCTTTCCTGAGCAACTGGAGCACTGCTAATGTCACTTATCAAGCGCTACTGGAAGCATGGAGATATCATAACATAAAAGAGAGTCCAGAGATAAAAGATGCAGAAATAAAAGGGATTCCTCACTAAAATCACCAGATTCATACACTCTAAAAGGACCTTGCACATTGTATAAGTAGATAGACATATGTTTTCACATGTTTGGTACAAATAAGACCTTCTATTCTTCTATTTTAAGTATAACTTTCTATAGACATTTAAAAGTTTATCACACTCACACATTTTTATAAAACATGGTTTATTTCTAAAAAAAAAAGCTGTTATTCTACGGCATTGTTCAAATAATTACATGGAGCACACTTATTTTCAAGTGTAGGACAAGACATTTATCAGATCTTGTATGAGGTTTTAGATACAGGACATTCAACAGCACCAATTAATTGTTTTTAGGTTTTTCGTTTTTTTTCTATGTCTTAGTAACTAGTCAGGCTGGTCACAATACTAACATTATCAGGCAAAAAATAAATATAAATTTATAATAATATTGTTTATCACAATTATTTTCTGGTACAATATCTATTGTCCAGAAAAATAAGGTTTTTAGGTTTAGAGCTGAAGTTTTTTTATGAACAGCAAAATACATCTAAAAAGACCTCGTCTCATCTCTCAAAAAGCCTGGTAAAGGTTTTAAGAGGAGAAAACGCTCTTCAGATGTTAGCCAACATATCCATCTGGAAAAGAGAATCAATGTCTAGTTTGAAGTTTATCTGATCTTGTGAGAAGAAAGTTGGAGAATACCTGAAATCTTACGTTCATCATAAGCATAAGTTTAAAAAAAAAAAACAACTGTATGAATGTTGTTTACAGAAGCTTTGGTAAGTTACTAAAGTGTAATCGCCTCTTTTGGTCAATACCTTTTTTTTTTTTAAAGTATTTTACATGTTCAGATGTGTATGTGCTATTCATAAGCATAGTTATGTTTCACAGGCTCAAGAATAAATAGAAAAACAATTATAAAACCTGAAATTATGCAAAACGAAAACAAGTATTCAAATGATATTGAGTAAACAGTGGTGTGATCCTCCAGTCGCACTGCGGTGTATGTCCACCTGTAACACAGGTTGCTTAGATATCCCACTTAGTCTGGGTGTCAGGAGAAGCCCACTCGCTTCCTGACCTCCGTCATCACCGGGGCGGCCAGGCTGCGGGCCTTGGCTGCTCCCTCGGCCAGCACACTCAACAGGTGGCCCCGGTCAGCTCTCAGTCTCTGGATCTCCAGCCTGATAGGCTGCAGTCTCTGAACCACGGCTTCAGACACTAAGTTCTTGTATTTGCCAGTGTCCAGTCCTCTGGCCTGTATAAGTACGTCCTCCACGGTCAGGCCGGACACTGCAGCGTGCAAGGAGACCAGATTTGATACACCTGGTCGGCCCTCTGGGTCAAAGGTGACCTCAGAGGTGAAGTCCGTCACTGCTCGCCGGATCTTAAAGACTATATCTTCAGGGGTGTCGGTGAGGAAGATGGTGGCAAACTTCTGGGGGTCTGATTTGGACATCTTGCAGGAGGGGTCTCTCAAAGACTTAACCTTTCGTGTAGAACCTGAAGGGGAAGAGGTCCACATAAAATGAGTTGTAGTCAATTAATTTTTTTAAATCATTTAACGTGTGTTCTCCAGTAATAATTACAATAACTACAAGATTTTTTTCACAAAAAAATAAAAAATAAAAAAATCTGTGTAACTACACAGCCAATTTTCTACTTGCATTAATATGTACAGTTTTAGCTAAAATGCACTTAATAAACAAAAACAAAAAAGTGATTAAATAAATATTAGGGATGTACAAATATGGTAACTATGGGCTGAAGCTATCTGTTGATACCGATTCACAAACATTTACATAAAAAAATCTTGATTAAGATTATTAATAAATAACAATATGTAACATATCTATAAGCACATATAGAAAAATGAGCAAAATGCACACAATCAGCATCTTTTAGAATACAATATATTCATAAATAAATATCAGTTAAAACATTGCTGAAGATATTTAAAACATTTAATTATACAGGAATAATTTTGCTCTCTGTAATTATATGTATAGTTGTGTCAGTGTTCTTAAAGCACTGAATTTGTTGTCAATAATATTAGTATTCCATGTCTTTCCCCATTTCTCAATTTAAACAAACAATGTTAGATCTTTACATACATTTGTTCATATTTTCATATATATATATTTTTAATATTAATATAATTTCATTACCATTTTTGAAAAGCTGAGTAATATGATAAGCTCATTAGAAAGGATTCCTTTAAGTATTTATTAATGCTTACTAACATTAGTATTCCACAGCATTCTGAAGACATACAATCAATACAATCAAACTTTACTAGTTCATTAGAAGAAATATCCTTAACTATCAGTACTAAATACTGTTAGTATTAAGGCTGAGCAACATGGTAAAATATCGCATTACAATATTTAAAGACATTTTCACAGTACAAAGTATTTATCACAGTTAACATTTACAGACAGTCAAAATGCATAAGTAGTGACTAATCCTTAAAAATAATTATTCAAATGATATCCCATACTGTAAAAAGTACAATGACTTTTATTACATTTTATTGAACTACATTATTAATGCTCTCTGTAATTAAATATACAGTTGGGTTAGTGTATTGGTATATTGGTGTTCCATGGCATTCCTAAGAATATCAATCAAACATTTCTAGTCCATTAGAAGGTAATCTTTATTTATTAGTATTTACTGGAATTAGTTTTAGTATTCCACAGCATTCCCAAGAATCTGTTCCGAGTTCCAATTCAAACATTGCTAGTTTATTAGAAGGGATATTAGTGCTTATAGTACTTACTAGTATTAGTCTTAGTATTCCACAGCATTCCCAAGAATCTGTTCCGAGTCCCAATTCAAACATTGCTAGTTCATTTAAAGGGACATTAGTCCCTATACTACTTACTAGTATTAGTCTTAGTGTTCCACAGCATTCCCAAGAATCTGTTCTGAGTTACGATTCAATCAAACATTGCTACATCCTTACATACATCATCAGACAATCATTCCCGAGCTGAATGTTACACAGCACAGAGAAAAACAGGGGTCAGGGGTTCATCTGGACAAAACGGCTCTCTCAGGGGAAACAAATGTTTTGTATTACTCACTTCCTCATCCACGCAGTACCAAAAGAGACGAGGGATGATTTGTAGTACTTTGATACAGCTTCAGATAGACTGGCTAATAATTAGCATCTCTTGGTTCTGGCACTGATATATAGGTGCAGTTTAGAGGCAGAGAGATTTTGTATCGAGCATACAGTATGAAGGCCACTATTCCAGCGTGAGCTCCTATATCATTCCCTCTCCATAACAATTCTCCCTGTCCTCATCTCATCCTCTCTGATGTCAGATTGTGAAAGCCCCCTAATCTATTATCACTCTATTATTCAGACAGAAGAGGAAGGGAACACTCCTTTAATCAAAGCACCATTGCATGCATGATTGGTTTCATATTGTGCTCTTATGATGGCGATAATTACAGAGCTTGAAAGGGTGTAGCTCAAAGAAGAGCCTGCCCTGCTGCTGGTCCAACATGGCGGCCATGTGTGTACATCTGATTGTGCGAGTAGAGTAGAAGGGTACACTACTGTCCTGGTTGCAACTGAGTGTGTGAGTGTGTGTGTGTGTGTGTGTGTACACAGATGAAACACATGCTGTTCGAGTCACTGTGGGACACACCGAGCAGGCAATTCATATCGCCAACTGAGCTTGTTCATGTTTACGTTTACCAAACTGTCTTCTCTCCTGTATTTAAACCGTGATGCATCCTTATGAGGAAAACATGTTAGTGTAAAGTAAATAGCTGCCATATTATCCCCCGGCTATAAACCTGCCATCCTCCACTTACTGAGCAGAGCGCGCGGCTCAGGAAACAACTCTCCGTATTTGTTGTTGAAGATCCGGGCTAAGTCCTGGGCCAGCTCCAAATGCTGGACCTGGTCCTCCCCTACTGGTACGTGTGTGGCTCTACACACAACAATAATAATAATCAATATCAGGTGAGAATCTGCAGCACTATTTACACAGTAAGCAGTGAAAGGGAGGGAGCAGCCTCACTTGTAGAGCAGTATATCTGCAGCCTGTAGTACAGGATAGGTATACAGACCCACGCTTCCTTCGTTCTTCTGCTTACTCTTCATCTAAACAGGACAGATGAGTAAAGAGAAGGAGATTAATAGCAATCTATGGAAATATGCATTTAAATAATATTGTTGCTGTCATGAAAAAAAAAATCTCTTTTTTCGTGTTGTTTTTTACGTAGTGTTAATCTGGCAGATTATTTGTTTCATTTTTTTTGTGTGAATTTACCACATGAATGGATTAATAAAAATGCTCTAATATAATTTAGAATAAAAGGTAACTTTTTGGACTGACCTGTAAAGTCAGTGTAAAAGTGTAAAGTCAGAGCTTAATGAAAAACAGTAGGTAGTTCAGATTGTAATTTTCTCAGAGGACGTCTGAGAAAAACACATACATGGTCGTTCCGGATGGGAATAAAATCACAAAGGAAAAAAAAGAGAAAATTACCCCAGGACCCACTGAGAAACTAATCCCATCCGGATAGGGCTTTAGACTATATTTCTCTTCCAATGCAAAATCTCAATTTAAGCCCAAGTTATTTATCTGGAATGTAAGCATCTATTTGCAAAAATAAAAATAAACATGATATGGTGTGTGTGTGTGTGTGTGTGTGTGTGTATTAGCATCATCATCAATATCTTCTTGTTTCCATCTAATGGTGGCGTTGTACTTGAGTCCAGTCTTGGTCCAGAGAAAAATGTCTCTAGACATAAAGGTCTAGTCTCGATTCAAATTAGTCAAGAAAAGAATTGGTCTTGTCTTGGCAACGGGTATATTGAACTCAATTATTTACTTTTTCATTTATGTTTTTTTATTTATTTTTTTTTTATACATTTTATTTATATTCACAAAATTTACAAATTTTGGCAAGACTTACTTTAAAAAACAATTTTATGCTATATGGCCTTATATAATTGAATGTCATTTTGTACAAAATACATAATTAAATATTACATTTTAAAATATATATATTCCTGTGTGATGATTGATACTGAATGTACAATGAGTCATCAATAATTTTTTTTTCTTAAATGTATATTTTTCTGTGATATTGTAAATATCATAATGTGGTCTCAGTCTTGTTTCAGCCTCAGCCAATCGTAGTCTTGGTCTTGACTCTCTTGACTGTCTTATATTCAGCTCTTGCCTTTTTGAGTACAATACCACCATCTAATACCAAGATTATCTGATCTTTTCTTCATTAAAGCAATCAGGTGAGCTGCTGGTGGAACTGAAGAGAACCAGCCACCAAACCTGTGATGTAGTGTTTGACACCAACAAGATATACAGAAACAAGGATGGTATTAGTAAATAAAAACAACTAATTCCTACTCCTGGTGGATATTTCATATTTTAGCTTGGCAGCTTATGCTATAAGTGAGGGTAGTCTATAAGAAAAGTGTCTTGCTGCTCCTTCTGGACAGGTTGTACTTCTGGCTTAAGCAAACTGGCTAACTGCTCTGTGAAATGTGTCCCTGGTCAGAACAGGGGATTTGCTGCTGTGTACAGTGCTCTCTCTCACTGAGCTTCACGGTGAGCATGCAGGAAGGAGTCTTCTCGCATTAACACGCGCAGGCCGCATTCAAAGGCCATTTTCCGCCACGTTTCACATGCATTCAGCTGTTGAGTAAACAGCGAGGTGTTTTCCCTGCAGCAACGGGAGGCTCCTGGCTCTGGAGAGAGCGCTTCTCCACACACACACACACACACACAATAAAACTGTTCTGTGCTTTGGGTAAATCACAGTCATTATCACGCCCTCTCCATCTCTGCCAGGTGCAAAGACGTTTGTGATGAACAATACAGCAGCAGTTCTGACCGGGATAAATACCTAGCGAGCCCCAAACTTCAGCTCTCACACTGGACCGTCCCGGAGCTTCATCCAGTGATTTCATGTTTCCCATTATACAACAAAGAGACGGCTAGTGCAGTAAGTCATGTGAGGTTTTTTTTTTTCAGACAGAATAATAAGATGGTGGTGTGTTAGGGATGCTTTGTTGCAGCAAACTCGTTTTGGTTTTGTTTTACGGCAGAATCTGTCCTGCTCTCTGCAGCTGTTACCTTCCACTGAGGTAGGTGTCGCAGTCGGGGCATGCTGGTCAGGCAGCCGAGGATCCAGCACAGCTCAGCGTGTTCTGAAACCTGTGCAGAGGAGAACATACTTTATTAGAGAGATATGCTTTAAAACATGCACATTTTTCACATCTGTACTCAATAATACTTAACCTCTTACCATGTCCTTGTTCTTTTTTGACTGTGTATTTTAATGTACATTACAAATGCGCATATATATGTATGCATCCTTTTTTTTTCTTTGTAAATCTTTTCTACTTTTGTATTTTTTTTTTATCATCCTACTTGTATTTCCTAAATCAAAAGAATTTCCTGTATGTATTAGGTATGACAGTGTATGTGACAAATAAATATTGAATTTAATTGAATAAAAAATCCAACACATTGCAAATGCAGTATTTACAGTACGTGTCCCATTGTTGTTATATCAGCACTCACATGCACTGAATACTTTCTGGGGGTTAAATCGCCTTAGTGTTAAGGGTTCATCTTATAATGAAACATCATTATAGAGGGAGTTGCACAATAGTAATAGTAATATTACTAGTTGTACTATTATTTAATAGTACATTTCTAATAGTAATAGTAATATCTAATAGTAGATAATAGTTTGTTGGGTGAAAAAAACATTTCAAAATTAGATGTGCGAACACGAAAAGAACATGCTCCATTATTGTGGAAAAGGGCTAAATGGGTCACATAGAATGTCAATGTGGTTGTTTTTATATTGGATTATTATATTTGTATGTATGTGTTAATTAACTATTTTGGTAAATAATGAATAACATTCATCAGTTTGCCTGAAATCTTAAAAGAGCATTATTAGTCATTTTATCCTGATTAGAGCACTGACCACTTGCATTACTTAGTGTTTTCCTGTTCTATCCCAGTTTTTTAGTAATTCTGAATGAATCCGAACTAGCTGGATGATGGGCTGAAACATGTTTATGATGCACTATATTAATTTTAAATACTGCATCCAAACATTGCTTTTCAAAAAACTGAACTGCTTACATTTTTGCACCAGGATTGGCCTAAAGTTATCCAAAAGCAGTGTGTAAGACTGGTGGAGGAGAACATGCCAAGATGCATGAAAACTGTGAATAAAAACCAGGGTTATTCCACCAAATATTGATTTCTGAACTCTTTATGAATATGAACTTGTTTTCTTTGCATTATTTGAGGTCTGAAAGCTCTGCATCTTTTTTGTTATTTTAGACATTTCTTATTTTCTGCAAATAAATGCTCTAAATGACAATATTTTTACTTGGAATTTGGGAGAAATGTTGTCCATAGTTTATAGAATAAAACAACAATGCTCATTTTACTCAAATATATACCTATAAATAGCAAAATCAGAGAAACTGATTCAGAAACTGAAGTGCTCTCATCCCAGAGCTGTATATCAGGAGAATACAGAGTGGGTTCTCAGAGTGCTTAGAAGCATAATGCATAAAAGTCTACAGAGTTCCTATCCTGCAAAGGGGGAAAAACTTCATATTAATGCCAATATATTTAAAATCGGATGTGTACGTGTACGTTTTCCAATTATTTTGTCAATACAGTGTTTGTAATACAATAATATTCAATGTTTATATTTTTATTGAAACCAATAAACGATAATCATGAATGCAAGCTCACTCTGAGATCCACATATTTTCACAAAAATCTGTAGGAACCCTGCCTCATTGTGGCTATGAGAAGAACAGCAACCCTCAACCACCACATACACACACACACACACACCTCCCAACAGGTGCCCACAGCAGCACAGCAAGGGTCCCTCTCTCCATCCTGTCTAATAACATTAATGCCATTAAATATGACCATCCTCTGGGGCTTCAGCATGGCCAATTAAAGAGGCCTTTGCCTCACACCAAAACCATGCGAGAGAGAGAGAGAGAGAGAGAGAGAGAGAGAGAAGAAGAGAGAGAGAGAGAGATTGAGAGAGCTAGCTCATGCAGGGCTTCGGGCATTATGTGCTCTGCCAAAAACTCCAGTTGTAGAGCGAAGCAGAGAAGGCGAAAAATCCTTCTGCTTTAGAGAATTAAAGTTTATGAGCGCTGGCGACGTGGCTGCCATCTCCCTCACTCACAAAAGGATTCTGAAGAGCCTGACGTAAACCCAGGCAGGAATGAACATAAAAAAAGCAATTTTATACCAGAGCGCGAAGAGAGATATTAGTTACAGCAGCTAATCTATGTGGGAAGGTGCGATAGACCAAAAAATGACAACAGGGAATAACTGAAGAGAAAGAAACATGGCTAGAGACAGAATTAGGGGGTGCATATTAGGGGTGGGAATCACAGGGCATCCCACAATCCGATATTATCACGATACGCTGCCTACTATATCATGATATCATGATACTGTGATTCTGCAATACTTAATATATCTAGGCGTGCACTGATTTGGGAGTTCTGGGCCAAAGCCAATATCCGATATATACATTTAAAACTTATATAGACACTCCAGTATAACGTTATAACTTTTTTTTGATCAAAAAAAAAAAAAGCAATTATTTGCAGATACTGATATATCATTAAACAAGTCTATGTCTGTAACTAACAAGAATAAAATACTTTTAAATAAGAAAAAAACAGCAATTATGGATTTATTGGTGTCAGTTTTACATAATTTGACAATCCATATTCTTTATGGCAGGTTTACCCAGTACATTTGATTCACGCCAATATGCGGAGTAATAAAGCTAATTTGGGGGGGGGGGGCGAGTCTTAGGGAGTTTAGAGCATCTACATGTCAATTAAAATATAATTTTTTTTATGCCACATATTTAAAATATATAACAAACAAACACAAGACATTATATAACAAAATCACAATAGATTGATCTAAATAATAAAGCAAACTGCAGTACATTTTTACTATTAATAATGTTTTTTAAGGCACAGTTTATTATTCACATATTATAAAGTAAATGATATACACATATTGACTTCACCTTCTGATTTATACACTCAGCTTTAATTTACAAGTCTAATTTTCAGGGTTTTTATAATCACGGTTATAAAGCCAACTGCACATGGAATCTTTTTTTTTGTAATATATGTCATTTTTGTAATAAAAAATTAATTTATGTCTTAAAACTGTATAAAATTTGCAAACAGTTGTAATAGAAAACATAATTTCCTCTGACAGAAAACATGTGGAAGACATAAAGTATATAGATAAAGTATATCCTGCTAGTATTTGCTTAATACAAAATGAAAGTTCACACACTACAGTTATCAATACACAGAGTTCATTATTCCTATCATGACATGACATCTAGAGAAGCCTGATGAAAAAAAAACTTTAATCTTTATTTATATTTATATTTTATTTATAACCGTCATTAATACAACCCCTGGCAAAAAGTATGGAATCACCAGTCTTGGATGAGCACTCCTTCAGACATTTCATTCTGTAAAACAAACTCTGATCAAAAACATGATACAATAATAAGGTCATTCCAAAGTGCAACTTGTTGGCTTTCAGGAACACTCAAAGAAATGAAGAAAAAACATTGTGGAAGTCAGTGAATGTTACTTTTATTGACCAACCACAGGGAAAAAAATATGGAATCACTCAATTCTGAGGAAAAAAGTATGGAATCACTCAAATTGAAGGTAGAAAATAAGGACACACCCAGTCAATTTCCTTTCCCTAAATGGACACCTGCCTCAGATTAGATCTGCTCGTTAGTCTGCAGTTAAAAACACCTGCAGTCATGACACCTTGGAGGGCTGCTGGACGAATTAGAGTGGCAAGAACCATGGCTCCAACAAGAGAAATGTCTCTTGAAACAAAAGAGAGGATTGTGAAACTTCTTGAAGAAGGTAACTCTTCACGCATGGTTGCTAAAGATGTGGGCTGTTCACAGTCAGCTGTATCCAAGATATGGACCAAATACAAACAGCATGGAATGGTTGTTAAAGCCAAGCGTACTGGTAGAACGAGAAAGACATCAAAGCGTCAAGACAAGCAACTTAAGGCCATTTGTCTTGAAAACCGAAAAAGTACAACTAAACAGATGAAGCATAAATGGGAAGAAGCTGGAGCCAATGTATGTGACCGAACCGTAAGAAATCGCCTAAAGGAAATGGGATTTCAATACAGGAAAGCTAAAAGAAAACCATCATTGACACCTAAACATAAAAGAACAAGACTGCAGTGGGCTAAGGAGAGGCAATCATGGACTGTGGATGACTGGATGAAAGTTATCTTCAGTGATGAGTCAAGAATCTGCATTGGACAAGGGGATGATGCTGGAACTTTAGTTTGGTGCCGTTCCAGTGAGATTTATGAAGAGGCCTGCCTGAAGAAAACAACCAAATTTCCACAGTCCTTGATGATATGGGGCTGCATGTCAGGCAAAGGCACTGGGGAGATGACTGTGGTTAATTCTTCTATCAATGCACAAGTTTACATTGACATTTTGCACAGTTTTCTCATCCCTTCAATTGAACAGATGTTTGGAGATAATGAAATAATTTTCCAAGATGACAATGTATCGTGCCATAGGGCAAAAACAGTGAAGGCATTCCTTGGAGAAAGACACATTCAGTCGATGTCATGGCCTGCAAATAGTCCAGATCTCAACCCAATTGAAAACCTGTGGTGGAAATTGAAAAAAAAGGTCCACAAGAAGGCTCCGACCTGCAAAGCTGATCTGGCAACTGCTATCAAAGAGAGTTGGCACCAAATTGATGCAGAATACTGTTTGTCACTCATCAAGTCCATGCCTCAGAGACTGAAAGCCGTTATAAAAGCCAAAGGTGGTGCAACTAAATACTAGTGATGTATTTTGAATCATCTTTTGTTTATCTGTTTTTCATGATTCCATACTTTTTTCCTCAGAATTGAGTGATTCCATATTTTTTTCCCTGTGGTTGGTCAATAAAAGTAACATTCACTGACTTCCACAATGTTTTTTCTTCATTTCTTTGAGTGTTCCTGAAAGCCAACAAGTTGCACTTTGGAATGACCTTATTATTGTATCATGTTTTTGATCAGAGTTTGTTTTACAGAATGAAATGTCTGAAGGAGTGCTCATCCAAGACTGGTGATTCCATACTTTTTGCCAGGGGTTGTATTACAGAACAAGAAAATGTCAGTTTAGCCCAATACTGTGAAGCCCTATGTCTAATCTCTTTATTTTGTATACAATGTTGATGATACACTAACAGTATCTCAAAATAAGCAATAATACACGAGAGAGAGAGAGAGAGAGAGAGAGAGAGAGAGTGCTATGTGATATATTGTCACTGCTGCTGTTTGTAGCTGCACTGTTTGGCTTGTAAGCGCTGCATTGTTGCTAGGTTACCTGTATGTGGTGGAGTAATGCATGGAGAGCTTCGGTTACAGTGCATTACTGGCTGATAACGGCACTCATAGAACGCCTCTCAGCCAATGACATTGCAGGGTCGGAACTAACTGTGGTATAATATTGATTAGATTTTTTATTGTGATATTAAGTCAATTTTGTGTTTAAATTCTTAATATATAATAATATGTTGAAAATCTGCACATAATGTTGAAAGGCTGCACATAATAAGACACAAAATGAGGGAAAATGTCAACTCCGGACAGAGTTGAGTTAAGGCTTTCTTTAGCTCAAATGCACCCACAATTCTAGAGTTAAAACATTCATTCTCTTCATACTGAAGACAGAGTTCTGTTACGTCATCTAAAGTAAAGTAGGAGTGACTAAAACTACACAGTGCAAAATGTAAATACTGAAGATTCTTCAGCCATGTCAACTATTCAATAGAGATGAAGAGCCGGGGTTATATTTGCTTGGATTTACGCGCTGGTTTCTATCATGTGAAACCGCCAGAAATTTTCACATAAATCTCCCTCTCTGCTGTGTGGATATTATTCCGGTAAAAGGGGTGTAACCTCAATATATCCCCAACACACACACACACACACAAACACGAAGCCCCTCACTTAAGATCCAACTGATTTCAGCTTGTCACCATTTTTTCAATGAAGTCAAGTGTTTTCTTTGGGCAGCAGTTTTATTTTTACATGTGGAACAGTCTTGAGCTCGTGTGTTCAATGGGAGGTCTCCAGCCCTGCCAAGATATGTGGCATTAAGTTAAACTGGAATAAAAACAGAGGTGTATGAGTGTGTGTGTGTGTATTAGAGCTCCAAGCAGACAGCACAAAAGCTCTACTCATCTACGACTCAATTATGCTCTTATCTCTTTGTCATTTTCAGCTCCCAGCATTCTCTACCTAACAGATACACACAGAGAGAGCATCCACTACAGAGAATCATCATTCCTTATAAATATCTGCTTAAAAAGAGGATCTGTATAAAACGCTCAGACCTCCACACTGAGCTGCTACACTGCTGCACACACTCAGTCTGTTATTATCCGTCCCATAACTTCATGTGGCTTGCTTTGAAGTCACTGATGGAAATGAATCCGAGTGTTTTCACTGACCAAAGATTCTGTAGAGCTCACAGTGGAGATAGAGATCAGTACAGTAAAATAATCATTTGAAGCAAACCTCCATTAAAAAAACATTTAGTGCAGACAGTGATTCTAGCTGACTCTTGATTGTTCAGCATGATAAATTAACCTCAGGCAGTTTTTATAGCCCAAGCTTAAAAAGCTTTCTGAGCCATCAGTCCGTTCCTCGCTGTCCTAAAACAGGTATAAATGCTCAGGTCAAGGTCCACACACTATTTTTGTCTTTTTTGTCTCTCTCTTGAAGTATGATTTAGAATGGTTTATTATTAAAAAGATTTAATCAAAAAAACATATTTCCACTGTCAGGAAAAATCATATCCTTCCCAAACACCTTCAAAATAAAAGCTTTTACAGAAGGAAGAGAAAACCTTTAATAGAACTTTTAATTAAAATCAATTGAAATATACAGGTATATCTACTGATTCATTCGAAATGAATGTTTAACACAATATAGGAAGGAACTGCCACATATAAATTGTATGGAAAATGTAAATATATATATATATATATATATATATATATATATATATATATATATATATATATATATATATATATATATATATATAAATATAAATAAGGCAAATGTTTGGTAAAATTATAAATACTGTTTGTTAGTTTTTATGTGAAAGTAAGCAAACAATTTTTTTTAGCAAAAATAAACCCAAACCTTAAAATCCCGAAATGTTCTGCCGATTTTCAAGCACAATTTTAATTGATTTCTTTTTTTTTTTACTACATTAGGAAAAAAAATGTCCTTGCCACATGTTTAACCATTCCATTACATTTAACCCATGTTAAAATTAAGCAAATAACCAGTAATTTTGTTTTAGAATATGCAGGAGTGTGTCTCTGCACAGGATGTAAACTTATTTTCACTTAGAAAACTGCAACACGTGAAATTTGATCAGACGTATCCAAATCTTTGCATAAGATCATACACTTATGTTTCAAATTTACTATAAATTACTGGACCCAAAGGTTTTTTAAGTAGCTGAAAGACTGATGATTTTTTTTTTTTTTTTTTTTTAACTAATCGACTATTCAGCAACTATTTCTGCCATGCCTTATTCTATTGCATCCTGTAAGTATGGCTCCTGTTCCACAGCACATTTGAAGTCATTTGCTCAAATCTGCACACCTGTGAATGTCATGCTGTTGTCCAGTCTCTGCTTTAACATATGTTCCCATAGTAAATTAAATAATGACTCAAATATACTTAAAAACTTAATTAAATGTATCTGTGTGAACAGAGAGAGTGAGCAGCCCTTGCCTCTCCCTCTAAAATAAAAGCTAATTTCAGCTCCCCATGACAGAGGAATTAAGGAATGTACAATAATAATTAATTGCTTCATCATCTTCCCCCTTTCTGCAGACACACAAAAACCTAAAGTTAAATAGTTAACCAGTAGCTGGGTTACTAAACTATCGGGTGCTTGAAGGGCTGTCCAAATTCTCAGTGGGAGGATTTCACCCAAGAGTTACACTCGAAAAGAAGGGGTATGGGTAAGTGGTAGGGTCAAGGGGTGAAATGAGATTGGGTCTTAGTGTCTAGTCAAAGGTAACGAGGGCAGATGGACTCTGGTGAGACTGACCACAGACTGCTGGAAGAGGATGGAGCGTGCAGGGTCGATGCCACAGGCCAGCAGACTGGCCGCCATGTCCAGGATGCTTTCCCGGAGCAGCTGGGGGTCCTGGGGCTGGGTAATGGAGTGCAGGTCTACGATGCTGTACAGAACAGAGCTGTACTCGTTCTGCAGAGACACCCAGCTCTCCAGAGCTCCCAGATAATTCCCCAGATGAGGAACTCCAGTCGGCTGTATACCAGAAAACACCCGCATCAATGAGGGGTCCTAGACAAAAGGGGAGGAGTGGGGTTAGTTATGTTCCAATAAAACTGATAAAACCACAATGAAAAAAGTGAATATCTAGATATGCGCTTATTTATTGGAATGAATTATTTCTCACTTATTTCTCAAATTTTATTAATTAGAAATATTTACTAACAACAGAATACGATGGTAGAAATACTGTTCTTATGAGATCTGTACTAACTATACAGATTATATATACTGGTAACTATTTTGGTTTCTCTTACAGTACAAATAGAGCTTTTTGGATGCCTAAAATATAGGTGCATTGTTTGTTTTTGTTCGGTTTAATTTGATTTTACCTTTATTACTTGATTGAAATCTCTCCAACACCACTTTGATTACTCAATTAGAATTACCCAAGACAACTGACAATGACTGGATTAGTGAAGGTTATTATTATTATGGGTAGGGGTGTGCCATATCGCATCGTATGTAATAATATCACCAAAGATTTTTATATCGTGAACGATATTATACCCTGAAATATCGTGCCATATCACCCACCCCTAATTATCGCAACAGAGTACTACTTTTTTGCCGTTTTTAGCAAAAGAAAAATTCACACTGTTCTCATTTCCCATGATATATCTACTAGAGACAGATTATATAACTTTAATCCTGGATATATGGAGATATATGGAGTGCATTACTAGTATCATGACATTCTAAATCATTCTGTAACAAATCTGATAAAATTCTTTTTTTTTTAATGTATCTCAGTTAGCCATATAATATCGCATACAATAATAAAATTCTAAATAATTTTTCTAATTCATTTTTTTTTTATATATCGCCAAAAGTATCGTTATCGTGAAAATACCATAAAATATTGTGATATTATTTTAGAGCCATATCGACCACCCCTAATTATGGGCATTATTATTATAAATAAAAAGCCCACAAAAGAGAAAAGCACAGTCAGAATCACAGACTCAGACTTGTTGATGAACACAAATTAAATATTAATGCATGTCACTACTTATAAATTATCCAATGTCATGCAATGGTTGGGCACCCCTGGTCCAACATTATGATTATTTCAATACATAAATGAGGTTTAATTTTTTTATTGTTACTTTATTTGTATTTTATTTCAATTCTGATTGGTCTGGCTTGTGGCTTGTTATGGTCTTGTTCTATGGTCTATTCACAATAATTATTTGGAAAGGCCATTAATATGATCAACAACTTTAAGAGGAGCAAGCTATAACCTTATAAAGCAAGATATTTTGCAGTGGCAATCTCTGGACGTAAACATCATTTTAAATCTTTGGATGAAGCACAAAAATGCAGTTGTTGCAAGGCGGTCCAAGAATCTCACCAATTTAAAAGCCTTTTACAAGAATAACTGAAAATCTCCACAAAAAGTGTTTACAAGCTGTGATACTGGCCAGAGGGAGTGCTACCAAGTTACAACAATTTCTTAAGGCTTTTTTTTATATATAATTCAGAAAAGTAAAAAAATATGGAAACAAAAAAGCTTTCTTGTTTAAAATATTATAATATGTATCATATTTAACTTTAAACACTATAAAAAGTACCATGCAGGTGCCTTTTTGTTCCAAAAAGTACAAAGAGTGCAAATGAACAGAACCAGTCAAAAGCTTTTATACACCCCTTCTCATTTAATGTGTTTTCTTTTATTTGTATTATTTTATACAATGTAGATTAATATGGAATACATCGAAAGTACACTGCCTGCCCAAAAAAAAGTAAATGATGTGGGGTTGATGCTGCAGTTGTTCAGGTTTAGGTTCAGCAACAGTATGTGCTAAAAGAATGAGGTCAGCTGACTACCTGAATATACTGAATATAGACCAGGTTATTCCATCAATGGATTTCTTTTTCTCTGATGACACAAGCATATACTAAGATGACAACGCCAGGATTCATGGAGCTGGAATTGTGAAAGAGGGGCTCAGGGAGCATGAGATCATCATTTTCACACATGGATTGTTCACCACAGAGTCCAGATCTTAACCCCATTGAGAATCTTTGGGATGTGCTGGAGAAGACTTTGTGCAGTGGTCAGACTCTACCATCATAAATACAATTTTTGGTGAAAAATTAATGCAACACTGGATTGAAATAAATCTTGTGACGTTGCAGAAGCTCATCAATGCGAATGCGTGCCGCAATTAAAGCTAAAGACGGTCCAACAAAATATTGGAGTATGTGAGCTTTTTTTTGGTGTTCACTTTTTGGCCAGGCAGTGTATGAAGAAATGCATATGCAATTATGCATTATGAAGTAAACAAAAAAAAAAGTGTTAAACAATCTATTACATACTAATCAGTGTAGCTGTAATGCTTACCGTGTGCAATATCTCACTACATGTACTGTGATCCCCTTATCACCATTTGTGCAATATGTTTAACGTGCAATATTTTCTCACCTTTTTATCTACTATTTATTTGATATTTATTCACTGTTACTCTTTGTGCAATAATACTGGTCACACCCTACAATCATCATATCTCTATGCAGTAGATGTATATATATTTTTTTCCTTTACTATATATATATTTTTTAGGAATCTGTATATATTTCCTGTAATTGTTTTTTGTATACATTATTTTTATATTATTATTTGTTTAGATTTTTTCTTGACCTGTTTCCTTGTCCTTTCATCTGTGCTGCTGTAACATTGTAAATTTCCCCATTGTGGGATTAATAAAGGATTATCTTATCTTATCTTATCTTATCTTATCTTACAATATATAATATACTTTAGATTCTAAAAAAAGTAGCACCTTTTGCTTTGACATCAACTGTGTTCCTTAAAGTAGGGAAAAAACACTTGCAAAGGAATATAGTAGAAATGTATCGCTTTAATGAAGGAACTGAAGATATAATGTACTGTTGAGGGTACTAACTCAGCGCCAAAAGAAACAGTTTATTGAGAATGGGCCTTTTGGAGTACAGTTCACATTTTTATTACTTTACAATTTACATTAACTTAGATTATGACCAGGAACGTCCAAATCTTTGCAAGAAACACTGTTTTTTAATAAGACTGGGTGTTTTGTGTTTCAAAACTACTGTAATAAGTTGAATTATTAAAAGGATTTCAAGTATCAGTTACAGCAGAGCAGGAGGGATTAGGAACACTCCCATAGGATGGAGATAAGGGAGATAAATATGACAGAAGAAAAAGGACAGTGGAGAAAAGAAGAGTGCTGAGAGTGCAGGAAGTCAGGAGGAGAGGGGGAAGTGAGTGAGGAGGCACCTGCAGTTTCTCTGGCTAATAGTGAGGAGGCACGGGAGGAGAAAAGAGGTCTGCACTAAGTTTTATGGCTGTTATCAAAACGATAAATCTAAAGCATGTCTCACACTTCAGAGTGTCCCGCAGGGTGAGGGAGTGCTAGAGCGGAACAGCTCCCTGGCCAATGAAAACACTCCATACTACACTGCCATCCAATGAGAGAGCTTTATGAGCTAAGCCGTCCAGGGCGAACAGTCACAGTAGCAGTCCTGCCCAAAGCAATGAAAGAGAGAAATCAGCAGCACAAACATCGTAAACCTGTAACGCATATCAGAGCATTAGGAGAAGTAAAACAAAAGCCTGGTTTTAAAGCCTGTGCACTGGGAGAGAGGTTCTCCGCTTTTTTCCATGTTCAGAGGAGGAGAGAAACCGGAGCAACTGGAGCAACTGGAGCAGCATTAGGTCTAACTATAGTGTCTTCATTTTAGATGGATAGGTCTCCTTAGCAAGAATGCCCCAATAAAGAATCTCAAAGCCAAAGTAAACTCTATTGTCATACAGACTACACAGCAAAGCGTACCTAGCTAAATAAGCATCCAACATCCAAATATACCTAAAATAAGCACACATTAGTCTACAAGTAGACATATGAGATACACTGATAGAAACACAATATATATATATATATATATATATATATATATATATATATATATATTACAAGACTATTTTTTTTAAAAAGGTAAATGTGCAGATTTGCCAGATCTCATTTCAATATTCTAAAGATGTATAATACCAGTAAAAAGTTTGGAATCGTAGCAACTTAAAAGTGTTTAACAAACCAAAATACTAATTCAGGTGGGCTCTTACCTGGAATCCTGTCAACGTATAGATTCTGAGGCTGGTAACTTTGATGAACTGATCCTGAGCAACAGAGGTAAGACTTACTCTTTCTTTCCTGCAGCGGTTCTTATGAAAGCCAGTTTTATTATAAAAGTTTTTGATGTTTTTTTTGGTCAGGTTATCAGTGGTTGACGGATATATTTTTGTGATCTCATTTGAAGTGTGTTACACAACGGAAATCTGTTTGTGTTTTGCCCTCTGCACCTGCAAAACCCGTCAGTCCCCCAGTCCCATTTCCATGCTCTGGGTTGGCAGGTATAGAACACAACAGCATTAAAACAGTTTGCTGCAGCTATGGAAAGCGAGCAAAGTGAACTGGTTAAGTAGGTGGAGCATTGGATTGATTAGATTGCTACAGAGCTTTGAAAGCCTTGAAATCCATTTTAAAAGAGTCTTGGATTCAAACTCAGTGATCTGTGTGCAGCTTTGTTATTAAAGCAGTGAGTATTTTTATTTAAGACAGGTAGCTATCTGGCTACGACATGAACTAAAACTCCAGAGTGTGTATTTTTAGAGCACTGGCTTTTTTGGGACAATCCAGGGTGCATCAAGCTGCTGTATCATTCTTTATGAAGACTTATTAGTACTGTAGTATGTGATTAACATACACAACATTAAAGCACACAATACCTTATACCGGAGGGGAATTTTGAACCAGTATGCATTTTTTACACACCGCCATACCGCTAGAGGCACTGTGGAGCACCATGTAGAAGCACACAGTGTAGAACAGCGCCGCAAAAGAAGCACACAACTCACTAGAATACGCTAGCCAGTTAGCATAACGAGCTAACACACTGCAGTGACTGGAATGAAAGAAATGGAATAGCACAATCGATCCACAGCTCGGACAAACGTCCCCCTCTTGCCCCAGCCGAGCCCAGAATCTGTCCTGAGTGCAGAGTTATTTATTTAGCACAAGAGATAAAACTCCCTAAAACTCTGCATACAAGAAATTAACTATAGCCCTTTAAATATATTAATACTGAAGCTTTAATGATAATTTGAATGCACGCTGAACTGAATTTATTTGTTAACTAGAGAGAGAAGGGCATTGTGGCTGATTTTAATACTGTTATGCATCTGATGGCTTCAGAAAAACATTGTAAATTTATTTTAAACTTGTGTCTTACTTGTGCAATATAGCTTTTGTAAAATATCTCTTTTAAATACTTAAAAATTGAGTATTTCAGGTCCATTTATAGTATTTATGGAACTATTTAAAAAGCAAGCCTTGTTAAAGTTGTTGGCATATCTCTTTCTAAGGTCTATTGTTTATATTTTTCAGCTGTTTTTTGATAATTGAGTCTGATTTCTTCAGATATTGTATACGTTTGTGGGACGAAGTAAATAGTAACCAATAGTACTCAAAGCCTTAATTCAATGCCGAAGTGTTTTATATTATATGGACTCCTAACAGAAAAATATACATATACAAATAGGATAAAATAAAAATATTGTGATATACCATCAAATCGTCAGAATCTTGAAAAATTCTGAGATATACATTTTTGGTCATACCGACCAGCTCCAGCTTAGATACATCAAGCTTCTGTTACTTGCTTGATAGTCAGTGCACTCCAGTTTTAAACAAAAAAGCAAACTGGACCAGGTAACTACCTTTTGCCTAATTTTGCTGATTTAAATAATGAATTCATGAATCCATCCATGATCCCACAGCCTTAATCACAGCCTTTTATGTTAAGGAAATCCAGTAACATATTCTTTTTTTTTTTTTTTCACTCGTGGGACAGTAAGATTGCATCTAATCATTAGCACATAACGGCTACATGATTCTGCATTAATTGTTGTTGTGGTGCCTCTTCTAAGAGTAAGATTACTGCCTGATCTGAGGTTACTGTGGCTCAAGGCTAGTCTGGGTCTCTCAGCATATATCAACTAAAGCAGAGTTATTAACGGGCTGGCCTGTAGGAAGGAACAGGGTATTTATGCTATGACTGAGTGAGTAATGATTGCGCAGTTGCCCGGATGCAGAGGGCCTCCCAGAGGTGTCAGCAGTGATTTTAGGGCATACAGTCTGAGTCTGGCTCATGTGTGTTCTCACCTCGCGCTGACACACCAAACGCATGTTCCCCTTTCCCCTTCAGGCGGCCATTAGCCTCTCAGACATGCTAATGGTGTCATTCGAGACAATCACACATAAGCTGAAACAACGCAAACCTCAACTACCGAAGGAATAATCAAACTCGTCACACCTCACACCTACCCACGCCGAGGAATGTCTGAAACAGGCAGGAGGGGCTCCTGAGGGAACGAGTGTTAGGGGTTCTTTTCTAGAACCAGGGTGGTGTTGTAGGCTACTCCTAATGCTGCTCCTAAACAGAACCAGAGAGTCACTCGTAATCACTGACCTGTCTAAGGACATTGGCTAAACTGCCAGGTGTTAATCACACAGGGAGCAGGTCAGCTGCTAATGGAAACTCACATTCCTTCAGAAAACCCTGCCAAATTCTACACCTTACCTTTCTTATCAGCTCAGTTACACTTACAATACCTCTCTCAGTACTTTATGTTCACACCTCCTTATAGTTATCAACAAACTGCCTGTTTCAAACACTCCTATCATAACACTGCTTCTCACACCTTCCATCATCATTAAAATACACATTACTACAGAAATCAATCAAGGATGAGATGAAGAAAGCTTGCTATAATGCAAAAAAAAAAAAATCACATCTTGAATTGAGAAGGGCGATATTGCCCTAAATTGTGTTACAATAATTAAAGATATTTATGCAAAATTTTAACTTATGGTAATATGAGAAAATACTCTAATAAAGTTTCCTTGATTTTACCAAATTTAAAACCTCTGGAATATAATCAAGAGGAAGATGAATGATCACAAGCCATTCAGCTTAGATTTTTACACTAGGAGTGGCATAAGGTTATCCAAAAGCAGTGTGTAAGACTGGTGGAAGAGAATTTGCTAAGATGCATGAAAACTGTGATTAAAAACTAGTGTTATTCCACCAAATATTGATTTTTGAACTCTTAAAACTTAATAAATATGAACTTGTTTTCTTCACATTATTTGATGTCTGAAAGCTCTGCATCTTTTTTATTTCAGCCATTTCTTATTTTCTGCAAATAAATGTTCTAAATGACAATATTTTTATTTGAAATTTGGGAGAAATGTTTTCTGTAATGTTCATTTTACTTAAACATAAACCTATAAATAGCAAAATCATAAAAACTGATTCAGAAACTGAAGTAATCTCTTAATTAACAGAGCTTAATTAACATTTGATTTTGAATATCTAAAAAACTATATCCTACACAAATTAAATGCTCATCTTTAAAAACAGTCTTTCTGCGGTATGAAAGATGTGTCTGCAAAATGACTGAGGTCATGCCAATATATTGTACGATATGTCGATAAAGTAATTATTCTGACAGTCCTACTGGCAATATTCTCTACATAGCAGAGTCCCACGTTTCCATCCTCCTGCTCGACCTTGTGACTGTATGAAACACTTACTTCCTCTCTGCCTGTTCCTGACGACACACAGCAGGAACAGTAACTTTGGGTGTTCTCTCCTCATATTTTACACTGACAGCCACAACACTGCTGTACCACAGAGCAGCCAAGGTGACGAAAGATCTCTTCATCCACATCCAACATGTGGTGTATACATTAGCCTATACAATGCGTGTGTGTGTGTGTGTGTGCGTGTATGTGACACCAATGCTAACAGCTCTGAAGGTTATATACACTTTCAATACATGTTTTCACACTCACATACACTTTCTTGGGATATTTAGCCTGTGTGTGTAATACAAGCTGATACACATGATGTACAGTTGGCTACAGGAGAGACCACACAGTAGCCTGTGTCCAGCAACACGTTTATTTGTGTTCAATTCAGCAATATTCAACAAATTATGAATTTCTGGTGTCAGTTTTACAAAATTTAACAACATTTTTTTCCAAAGCAGGTTTAACCAATTTATTTGATTACTGCCACCACCTGGAGTAATGAAGCAGTAATACCTACAGTCGCAATGTTTTAATAAAAATATTGATATCTGAGAGCACGTATTGATATAATATATGATATGATCAAATCCATATATAGTGGTTCATTAGACTAAGGCCATTTCACTATGATTGGGAGATATCTAGATACCTAGATAGCTAGTTCGAATCCCGTTCATGTAGTTTGCCATCAGCTGCCAGAGCCCAGAGAGAGCACAGTTGGCCTTGCTCTCTCTGGGTGGGTAGATGGCGCTCTCTCCCCTCATCACTCCAAAGGGTGATGTCGATCAGCACAAGGCGACTGTGAGCTGATGTATCAGAGCAGGCATGTGCTAGTCTTCACCCTCCTGGTGTTGGGACATAACTAGTGAGAGGGGGAATCTTAATGAGTGGGTTAGGTAATTGGCCTTGTAAATTGGGAAGAAAATGGGAGAAAATTGGAGAAAATGAAAAAAAAAAAAAAAAAAAAAAAAAAAAAAAAAAGAGCCACAAATTTAAATTTTAGTGCATCACTACTGCAGACAGAACATCAGTGAAAGGAATGGTCAAATAAACCAAAAACAAAAGATCCACCACAATAAAAAAAAATAATGCAGGGAAGTGAAGGGCTTCATTACTCACCAATAAGTGCATTTATTGCCATTTTCTTCATCATTGCATAAATATAAATTGACCCTATATTTATTCTGATCAAATTTTTCCAAATTGTAATAACTTTTAATAAATTAAACACATCCCAGCAGACATAACAATACAGCACAATATGACTGAATAATTAATACCAAAAAATGTATCTATTTTTTCGGCCTGTCCACTTATTCACCTTTTTTATGCTAAATAAACCTAAATAAGGGAACATTCAGCCCACTTTAAAATAGTTGCTTCAAATCAGTAGTCCACAAATAACAACAAATGTCAGTCTAGAGTGTGTATCACGGTGCATGCATGCAAAGATGCACAAATACAGTGAATTAACTGTTATTAATTAATAATTATTAAATAATAATAACGATAATAATAATAATAATAATATTTATTTATTTTATTTTTTTTATTATTATTATTATTATTATTACTGGTTTGGGCTGCTCTTTAAATACATATACATTAATAAACATTCAAAGAAAGCCAAACACTTTTGAAGCTAAGATGCAGCTCTGGAAAAAAAAATAAGACACCACTTAAAAATTATGAGTTTCTTTGATTTTCCCAAATTGAAAACCTCTGGAATATAATCAGGAGGAAGATGGATCATCACAAGCCACCAGGAGTGGCATAAAGTTATCCAAAAGAAGTATGTAAGACTGTTGGAGGAAAACATGCCAAGATGCATGAAAACTGTGTAAAAACAAGGGTTATTCTACCAAATATTGATTTCTGTACTCTTAAACTTTTTTTATGAATATAAACTTGTTTTCTTTGCATTATTTGAGGTATGAAAGCTCTGCATCTTTTGTTATTTCAGCCATTTCTCATTTTCTGCAAATAAATGCTCTAAATTATAATATTTCTATTTGGAATTTGGGAGAAATGTTGTCTGTAGTTTATAGAATAAAACAACATTTTTTGCACCAGGAGTGGCATAAAGTTATCCAAAAGCAGTGTGTGGAGGAGATCATGCCACGATTCATGAAAACGTCTTCCACTAAATATTGATTTCTGAACTCTTAAAACTTTATAAACATGAACTTGCTTTCTGTTGTCTATAGTTTATAGAATAAAACAGCTATGTTCATTTTACTCAAACATATACCTATGAATACACCTATATATACTAAAACGTAAACCCATACATTTTTCCCAGAGCTCTATATATACATAAAATTAAATGACCATGAAAACAGTCTAAAAACCTACACAATTTAATTAGCTAAAAAAAGCATCTAAAGATAGATCTAAACTACATAAGTAGAGTAAATAAATTGCAACAGAGCATAAACCATTTCACTACTTTTTGTAAAAGCGATTCATGACCTATAAGGCCAGGGTTTGACTTTCCGGACAGCCTGGAGTGGACTTCAGCATTCCGGTGGAGACAGCAAGCCAATTTCAACACTTCCCCACGCCACCTTCCACGCCTGTCCACCTCTGCAGGGGTTCCTCAGAGAGAGGGGCGAGAGAGGGAGCTAAAGAGTGTGTCTGAACGGCACCACTGATGCGGCCGCTACAATCCATCTGTCCCCCAGCAAGCCTCACACACACAGAACCCACTGTTAGCGCGTCAGTCAGTGCAGCTCCACGCACCCTATTAAAACAGACATCACGCTGAACAGCAGAAACACGGGCCTCTGGCCTGCCACTCCTCTACCCCGACCCTCCGTCTCCCTCGCTCTCTCTCAGCCCCTTAGACCAGGCTACCAGCAGGGCCCTGCTTTAGTGAGGTATTGAGCAGGAAATCGTATTTAGTGTACCTAGCCCTGCTCTTAAAAGGGGAGATACAGTGGGGATTGTGTGTTTTCTCTGTATTGAAATACACTCAGCTTGAGGCAAAGTGCGAATGACCTAAAATAAAAACAGAGAGGGAAGAATGAAAGAGAACCGGCTTGGAGAGAGGGGAAAAAAGAGGCAAAGAAAGCACGAGCTGCAAGGCCGAGGAAGAGGCGGCCGAGCGAGGGAGAGTGGAGGTATTTGAGGGAAGGAGGGCGGCGCTCTGGAGGTGCCGAGGGGAAGGAGGGGGAGTGGGAGACGGAGCGTTTGATTAAATCTGTGGTTGACGTTTCGGACAGGTGAGATTGATGAGGTTCCTCTACGCTTCACACTGTGCGGAGAGAGAAGGCAGAGGAACAGAAACGCGCAGTGTGGAGAGCCAGGGCTGGGGGCCCTCTCACACCGTGGGGTCCCCGGCCTGATTAATGGTGCTGGAGTCCCTTCAAAAACAGCGCTCCCAGCACAACAGGACGGCAAGCCCTCCAAAAATAACCAGGCCGGGACAGGCGCACCAGTACGCACCGCTGCTCCACAAGCCCACAGGGCCAAGGTCCTGAAGAAAAGCTCGAGCTGCTTAGCACCAGTGACTTTTATTACTATACCATCCACCCAGCACTGGTCACTTTACAATACAGCTCAATATGCTTGCTGTGCTGAAATTTGGAAAACAATACTTTCAACTTTCAATACTTCAATACTACAATTATTTACTCGAATAAGTTAGCAGCAGGTTGACATTGTATTTTACTTGCATTTAAAACAGTTTCGTTTTAGCATTTAAAACTAAAACTAAGACTCCACAAAAGCATTTTTTCTGTGTTCAGTTAGATACAATGGGTGACTGAACAATGATCAGCGTTTCTTTCTATAATTTAGTTTGGTATCCCTACAACACATTTTGCTATTGTAAAAGTCCTAATTTAGCCATGACATATTATATGCCTTATCTTTTAAGTTTAATACGTGCATTTATATTATTTTTATATTTACATTATGTTATACACAAGAAATCAGATCAATTACTAAAAAACAAGCATAAAGCTATAATACAGATCATGTGGTACAGGGACAATGCTGATGAATGGTTAAATATAATAATAATTATTATTAATACACAATATGTGACCATTTCTCCCAATTTACTTTATACAGCACTGCACTTATTCCAACAGAACAGGACTAATTATGTAGTTATGTTGTTAGTGAAAACTGGTATATTCGCTACGTTTTGCTACCCTCAACAGTTAGGGAGTGTAATTCGCTTTTACACCACTGCCATAAATACAAATTGTGTTAGGAATGCGTATTGTTGACAACCTGAAAGAAACAGAACTGCCATTTGAAGTGAAAGAACTATGTGGATTACGGCTGGGTGATATTGTTAAAAATAAATAAAATAATATAAAATATTATATTAATATTATATGGAAAAAAATAAGAGACCACTTCAGTTTTTGAATAAGTTTCTCTGATTTTGCTATTTATATGTTTCACTAAAATGTTGTTGTTTTATTCTATAAACTACGGATAACATTTCTCCAAAATTCCAAATAAAAATATTATAATTTAGAGCATTTATTTGCAGAAAATGAGAAATGGCTGAAATAACAAACGATGCAAAGCGTTCAGACCTCAAATAATGCAAAGAAAACAAGTTCAAATTCATTAAAAAAAGAGTTCAGAAATCAATATTTGGTGGAATAACCCTGTTTTTTTAATCATAGTTTTCACACATCTTACACACTGCTTTTGGATTACTTTATGCCACTCCTGGTGCAAAAATTCAAGCAGTTTATCTTGGTTTGATGGCTTGTGATCATCCATCTTCCTCTTGATTTTATTCCAGAGGTTTTTAATTTAGCTCTAAAAGCTCTAAAATTCTCAGTTACGATTTAGATTTTATTTCTTACATTACATAACATTTTGCTTTATTTGTCCTCATGATATCCATAATTTACTCAGAAAAGCAAACTGTGACCTAATGGCCGTTCCTCACCTCTAAGCACAGCCCATCAGACAGTTTAACACAGATGACTTGTAAAAATTACACAGAACGTAATCACTTAATATTTCCAGCCACGTCAGTCGGCTTTTCTTTTTAACTCTGATGGGAAAAGGCCGAGGCGCAAGCCTACTAATAACACATTAACCACATAAAATTCACAACGAAGCAGAAATAACCTGCACACACCTCATAAATTTATCAATATATAATTATGGTAACACTCAGGCACGGCTCAGGCCAACATTCTCTCTCTCTTTCTTTCTTTCTTTCTCTCTTCATTCCTCTTCCCCACAGCTCAGTCCCTCACTCCCTCTAATTTCCTCCAGCACAAGCAGTAACTGTTGACTTAAGTCCAGCCCAAAAGTGCGATACCAGATAGCCCACTTCAATTTAATTAAAAACGTCAGATTTTCTGAAAGCAAAAGCCTGCATGGAGGATGACGCAAGACTCGACCAGTACTCCACAGGAGCTCAGAACCAGAGCACTGCGACCAGATGACCAAAAAATAATGAGCCCTCTGAAAAAGTCCGGGGATGTTTCGAAGGCGATGGCTTCATTCGTTCTTTGGTGTGATGAACCTAATTACACTGAGCGAGGGTGACTTAAAGTGCTTAACTGACATCTAAAAACAAATCCTGTAATGAATTAATATAATAAGACCTGGCGCATGTACGCCTCCCTTCCTCTTCTTACCTCTCCTGTGTGGTGCTGGGAGTTGGGTTAATGGCTTTAGCCGACATGAGAGCTAGCGCATTTGGAGCTCATGGAGAATTAAGAGCTGCTTCCTCTTCGTGAAGGCGCAGGGCCGGGATGACTGATATCAGCCATTAAGACCACAGGCGATTAAGGACCGGATAGGGAACGTCATGTTTTATCACACAGCCTGAGCCCACTGAGGCCCACTGCCATACAATACAACATACTCGCTCGAGACCATAGTAAACAGTCCAGTCTTTGAAACAATAATAAATAATTATATCAGCCCATCTCAGTGTTTTATTTTTTTTGTGTGTGTATTTTTGAACAATATAGTACAGTCCCCAACATCACCATCAATACTGCAAAAATATAGGCTTCTTTAAGGAACTTTTAAAAAACCAAACACATCTTTATGTCATAACCAATTAAACAAAGACTGAAGGGAAAGACTATATTTACACTATATGGATAAAAGTAATGGACACCAGTTCATTTATCTGTATTTAAAAAAAAAGGTTTATGTTCCTTTGTCTGAGTACATGTCTCTACTCTTTAACTAAGTCTTTCTAACAGATTTTAGAGCAATGCAGCATGGATTTGATTGCATCCTGCCAAAAGAAAGCTAATAAGTTCAGGATGTTGGATTATCACTTCCACAGCTTCATCAATTCAGATGACAGTTCTGCTGCTCAACGCTGGTGAAATATGCTCTTTCCACACCTTCACAAGGATTAGACAAGCAGTGTGTGCATTTAAATATTGATTATTTCAGTGTCATTATCATTTATCCCATTATTGCCCACCCCCCCCCCCCAAAAAAAAAAAAATAAAAAAATAAAAATAACACAAGCGCATTGAAAGTAATACTAGCTGTTGAGTAGTGTTAGGAAATTCACGACCCAGGGTCACACACACACACACACACACACATCATTACTAACACACAACTAATTGTAATGGTAATACTTCTTTATACTAATATTTTCTGTTTCCAGTCATACTATATCAGTAGAGCATTCTAGAAAATACAATGTAAAGGACAAAACGAAGTCTGTTAACTACTTGACATCACACTTTCCGCAATGTCACTCTGCAAAAAAAGTAGAATTGTACCAAAATCAAAATTTTTGGTGGAAACAAAAATCATCTGTGTAAAAGACTTAATATCAAAAAAAGGTGTAGGTATTTTAATCATGTTGCTATTTTTTCATCATTGAATAAATAAAATAGCCTAAATACACTTTTGTCCAAATAATTGTTGTAATAATTTGAGGAATTTATAATGTTATAAAAATGATAAAGTATTTATTTTCTTTAGAACACACTGACACACTCAAATATGTTTTCTTTTTTCAGATGGAATTATCTATTTGGAGAATTTAGATATTTTAATATTTGTTTGACTATGTTTTGATCGAAAAATGTACCTAATTTTGCTGACCTCATATTTAAGGATTTTCTTAATAAATCTTTTATTAAATAACTAACAAATATTTGGTGTATCCCTAAAATAAATCAAACGATTCAGTCTTGGCTCTTTACATTTTATTGTAAATAATTAAAACAAACTTTAATATTATTTTTATTTTTCTAAAATAAAGCAGGGCCCCTGAATTGAAGAATCACCAGTGCACAGATTTCAGCAGCTCTGATAGCCATAACACTGTAATTCCATAATCATGAATTTGATTTTCAAAATCATTATTGATCTTTAAAATCTGATCAAGTCATTACAGCGTTATTAACACCTTCACAACAGAAACAGTGTCTCTGTGCTGTAACTGCTGCAAGTCTTCTGAAGCTAAAACTAAGCCGGTGTGTCAATTCCACATTCTTCCCACAAATAAGGTTTATTTACATCACAAATCTGATTACCGCGAATTTGCAGTGTGGCACGCTCACACACAAGGAGCACATTGCTCACCTCAGCGTTTAGCACAGCGTGGCTAAAATGTCTTTTCATAACTCTGCCTGCCAAGACTACCCTCAGTGTTTTGACGCACATCACACCTCCAGGCATTGTGAATGTTCACGTTTGTGTTGGGTGGCTCACATTTGGAGAAAATTAAAACAAATGAAAACCAACACCTCATTCCTAAAGTTGTTGCTGGTAATGAAGGGGTGCCGAGATGGTTTTGAGGTTTTACTGGGACTTGCCACTAGATCCGCGCAGCCTTCGCCCTGCCGTCACGGCGCACACCTCTCCGCCATCCCTGGTGACACACTGCCTTTAGCTAACAAAACACAGACGGGCTGGCGGTCAGCGCACATTCCACCTCGCCAAGCATGAGGCAGCCATCAGCTAAACTCAGCTCGTCAATCACACACACACACACACACACACACACACAGGGACATGGCAGAGCAGCAGAGGTGGACTTTAAATGCTCCATAGCACACATGCGGGTCAGTAATTAGGGTCATTGTTGTACTTAGTCACAGTTGCGATTGTTACAAGTATCTGGGGGGCTATAGGATTAATTAACAGTTTAATCAATACACACATGGTGCACTGCGCATGGACGCAAGGGACCGATTTAGAAAGAGAAATTAGGCACAATGATACAGCATTCTGCTGACAACCCTTTTTTTAACATATCAACACAGCGCTCTGTTAGAAATAAGGTTTTAGAGCAGCACAGGATGCTGGGAAGGTGATGAGATCACTGAGATAGGGCAGGCCAGGCTGATTTACTGCACAAATGTTAGAATGCAACAAGTAATGAAAGATATTTAATCTTTCTATTCCCTAAATAACATGTATCTACTAGTGGTAACTTCATAGAAGAAGGTAAAAGCCTCCTAACTTTAATGTAATTTTATTCAGTAGTTCTTCAGCTTTTTAAATATTCTCACATTGTAAAAGGAAACTGTTGTGATCAAATTTAACTGGAGATACATTTATTTGGACAGTACATACTTTATGATCCACAATGTAATTAAAAAATATATATTCTACTATAATTTTAAAACTCAGAAATCTTGCTGAATCAAGAGTTTTTTAAGTTGTAAACGCAACAACTTTGATGTTTTAATGATTTATAATAATCAAATAAACAATATATATATTTCGTATTTTTAGTATATTTTTTATATTGTATTTGCATATGGAAGATGGAAGATGTGAAGATTAAGTGAAGAAAAAAGCAGAAGTTAAACTAAAGAAAACTTTACAGTCTACAGCTTCCTCAAGTTAGCGGCTGCGGCATTATTTGCTCATTATCTTAGTTTTTGTTGTCTTGTACACTAGTTTTAAGAATTCCTTAGTATACATTATTCCTTAACTGGACCTTAAATAGAAACAAAAATTCATGCATTAATTGGATGCATTGGAGGAAAAATTAACTAAATGCATTGCAGGAACAAGAGGCTTACCCACAGGACGCAGAGGTGGAGGGCATGGCAGAAATAGTCATTGACTAATCAGAAAAATAATATTCAACTAATCAGAAAAATAATTAGACTAGTTGACTTTCCCTAATGGGAAAGATTAAGCCAGTGAGAATTCATCTTAATAAATTGAATGTACTGACCCCCCCCCCCCCCCCCACCCCACACTAAATGCTTTATAATTAGATAAACTGCACATCCAGTAAGCATTCACTCTTATAGTGTAATATACATATACATACACTAAGGTTCTCTTAATATTTATTAACTCACAATAGCTCACAAAAATAAATAGGCAATAATGGCTGCCAACTGCCATTAAACAGATTCCCAAAGTACTGGGTAAACATCGGAATGGGGCGGATGGGGATTGTTAAATTACGAAAGTAATTTTTCTTCATGAAAACAAAAAGAAGATAAACCAAATATAAAAGAAAACAACTGTTTCATTGACTCTCCTGCTTTCTTTCTTAATTTTCAATATTCCACAGTTTCATGTTACAGTGTGGCCATGGAGGATAACAATTAAGTATCTGTACAGAGATGAAATGACAATAAAAGATGATTGACTTGAAATGAAACAGTACTGCATGGATATCCAGTCTCAAGAGTTTTAAGAGGACCCCAAGGTGATAGACAAATGGCAAATTTTGCAATATACAAATGTCCTGCAATGCTAATAAACATGCAGTGTTTGTGTTATTAAAGTCTAATGTTTCATTTTTTTTCAAGTTATGATGTTTCGCAAAACTGTTTTCAAGTGCACAGATAGATTTACTGTCCTCAATCATGAGATGAAAGAGATATTCTTTGCAGATTCTTTTGCAGACTAACACATTCGTAGTGCCTGTAGCCACAGACCAGGGCAGATATGCATAGAGCGGGACTACTGAAAGTGTTACCCACAGGGATGTTTGATTTGGCCCACCAGAAAGTTTCCTTAACCCCACCCTCCCCACAAAATGGGAGAACAAACAGATCGTTGCTGCTTAAAAAGCTAGTAACTTAGGTAACAGAAAGAAATATATACATTATCTTGTAGTAAGCTAATGTAAAGAGGGTTATTTTTTTCCATTCACCATGTTCACACAACATTTCTCTCTATGCAGGCCACCCAGGCCAACTCAACACTACTGTAACTCACTCCTGGCTGGTCTCCCTTTGTGTACCATAAGACCCCTGAAACTGATCCAGAATGCAACAACTTGAATGGTCTTTAACCTTTAACCAGGTCATTCCATTGCTGCGTATCCCTCGCTGACCTCTAGTAGCCGTTCACATTAGATATAAAACTCTGATGCTAGCCTACAGTCTGTACCAAGAGCCTTCTTTGCTTTAGGTACTTGGTTTGACCCATCATCTTTCAGGATGCATGAGAGATGAGAAGTTATTCTCTGTCCTGAGATCAGAGTGGTGGAATGATCTTGCTCTGTGAGTGCTTATACAGCAGAATCATTTATCACCTTCAAATATCAACTTAAAACCAAACATAGCTCTTGCAAGAGAACCCCAAAAATAACTTATATGTACTAAAGCTTCTAATTGTGCCTACTATGTTCTGTTATATTAGAACCACCAGCAGTACATATTCTAGACCCTGACATTTTGCCCCAGAAACTGATAACAGGATACAAATCTGTCCATAGAAGGCAGCAAAAAGCCCCCCAACTTTAATGTAACTGTATTCATTAGTTCTTTAGCTTTTTAAATATTCTCACATTGTAAAAAAAAATTGTTGTGATCAAATTTAACTGGAGATACATTTATTTGAACAGTGACCACATACTTTTTTGGTACAAAATATAATTTAAAAATGTATATGTTTACTATAATTTTACAACTCTGAAATCTTGTTGAAAAGTAACTAGAGTTTTTTTAAACTGTAAATGCAACAACTTTGATGATTTAATGATTTCTAATCAAATAAACAATATATATATTTAGTATTTAGTATATTTTCATATTGTTTTGCATATGGAAGATGGAAGATGTGAAGATTAAGTGAAGAAAAAACAAGCACAAGTTAAACTAAAGAAAACTTTACAAACAGTACAGCTTCCCCAAGGTAGCGCTTGCCTGGGTATTTGCTCATTATCTTTGTGAAATCTTAATTTTGCTAGTTTTTGCTGTCTTGTACCCTAGTAGCAGTTTGTAGCAAGATACAAATCTGTCCAACTACCAACACAACTCTGATTTCTCATCTCTCAACAAAATTACATTAAAAAATGTAAATTGTGCTAAGCTACTTTTTGATATCCACTAAATCTCTCAGCATAATGCTAGCAACGATGCATGACACTTACGAGGCAAATTACATTGAGGTGTTTTTGAGTTAAAACAGCATGAATACCCTGGAAAAAAAAACACATTTTGTTTTACATTTGTTTTTCTGTTACCAAAAGAACCTACTAAAAAAAACAGCATGACCAGCTCAAGATTGTCTAGCGGGTTAAGCTGATTGACCAGCTTACATTTTAACCAGCACAGGGTATATACAAGGAAGATCTACTGTACATGACAACTAGTAAGATAAGATAAGATAAGATAATTCTTTATTAATCCCACAATGGGGAAATTTACCATGTTACAGCAGTGCAGAGTAAAGGACAGAGAAACAGGTCAGGAAAAGGTAAATACAAATAATGATAAATCTATATACAGAAAACCTATTGTAGGAAAATACATAAAGAGTTTAAAAAATTATATATAGTAAAAGAAAAAATATATATACATCTAGTGCATAGAGATATGATTATGGTAGGGTGGACCAGTATTATTGCACAAGAGTAACAGTGAATAAATATCAAATAAATAATAGATAAAAACAAAAGTGAGAAAAAAATATTGCACATTAAATAAATTGCACAAATGATGATCACAGTACCCGTAGTGAGATGGATATTGCACACGGTGAGCATTACAGCTACACTGAGTAGTATGTAGGTTTGTATGAAGTCCTGAGATAGTAAACTAGTGTTTACTGGGAGCGCGGTGTGTTGTAAAGTCTGATGGCGTGTGGAACGAAGGACCTGCGGTATCTCTCCTTCACACAGCGTGGGTGCAGCAGCCGGGTACTGAAGGAGCTGCTCAGTGCTGTCAGAGAGTGATGCATGGGATGGGACAGGTTCTTCAGCATGTTGTTAAGCTTAGTCCTCATCCTCCTGTTTCCCACCACCTCCACTGGGTCCAGAGGACACCCCAGGACAGAGCTGGACTTCCTGATGATTCTGTCCAGTCTCTTCCTGTCAGCGGTGGAGATGCTGCTGCCCCAGCAGACCACTCCATAAAAGATGGCTGATGCCACCACGGCATCAAAGAAGGTCCTCAGTAGTGTCCCCCGCACGCCAAAGGACCGGAGTCTCCTCAGGAGATGCAGTCTGCTCTGACCTTTCCTGTAGAGAGCAGCCGTGTTGTCAGTCCAGTCCAGCTTGTTGTTAAGGTGGACACCTAGGTACTTGTAGGACCTCACTATCTCAATATCCGAGCCCTGGATGTTCACAGGCACCGGAGGAGAGTGTTTGGTCCTGCGGAAGTCCACCACCAGCTCTTTGGTTTTTCCTGCGTTGATCTGCAGGCAGTTCCTCTGGCACCATTTCACAAAGTCCTGCGTCAGTTCTCTGTACTCCTTGTCATCTCCATCACTGATGAGTCCGACGATAGCAGAGTCGTCTGAGAACTTTTGCAGGTGGCAGCTGGCAGAGCTGTACTTGAAGTCTGCAGTGTAGAGGGTGAACAAGAAAGGAGCAAGAACTGTTCCCTGTGGAGCCCCCGTGCTGCAGATGACCATGTCAGACTGACAGCCCTGCGTCCTCACATACTGCGGTCTGTTAGTAAGATAGTCCAGAATCCAGGTGGTGAGGTGATGGTCCAATCCTGTGACCTCCAGCTTGTCCTTCAGGAGCATGGGTTGGATGGTATTGAAAGCACTGGAGAAATCAAAGAACATGATTCTCACAGTACTCCCAGCATTCTCCAGGTGGGACAGAGATCTGTGTAGCAGGTGGATGATGGCATCTTCCACTCCAATGCCAGGTTGATAGGCAAACTGAAGTGGGTCCATTGATGAATTCACCAGGGGGCGAAGGTGGATGAGGAGCAGTCTCTCCAGGGTCTTCATCAGGTGAGATGTAAGTGCCACTGGCCTGTAGCTGTTGAGGTCTTTTGGATGCGGGGTCTTTGGAATTGGTACCACACAGGATGTTTTCCACAGCTGTGGAACCCTCCCTAGCCTCAAGCTCAGGTTAAAAATGTACTGGGTCACAGTGCACAACTCGTTGGCACAGGTCTTCAGAACTCTTGAGCTGATGCCATCTGGACCCGCAGCCTTTCTGACCTTGATCTTCTTGAGTGCACATCTCACCTGGGATGTTGTGAGTGTGAGGCTGGATTGTGGGGGCTGAGTGCTGGAGCTTGTGTCAGCAGAGGATCCGTCTGGTGGGGTGACTTTGGGTTGAGAGAGGGAGGGGTGGGTGTAGGGCAGCATGCTGGTAGTGCCAGATGGGGAGATTTCTGCAGTGATGTTTGTGCAGTGGGGGGAGTAGGTGCGTGATCAAACCTGTTGAAAAACAGATTGAGTACCCAAATAACCCAAGCTTGAACAAGCGGGTTGAGCAGCTAGACCAAGCTATTCAACCAGCAGGACTGAGCTGGTCAATCAGCTCAGCATGAGCAAAAATACCAATCATGACCATATTAACCAAATTCAAGACACACTATGCTGGTCACAAGCTTGTTAACCAGTTAGCCTACCAAACTAGAGTATGTTTTCTTCTGGATGGCCTGTTTTCCAACCATCTTGATCAATGTCCACGATGTGCTAGACCATCTGAATACAGCTATATATATTAATATATTTTCTACATCGTAGAGTAATAATCAGAACATAGAAAACAATTAATGGACACGTGGAATTACGTAGTAAACAAAAAACAAGTGTTCGTCCTCCACAATCCCCTGATCTAAACCTGATCAACTGAGATGGGTGATTTAAGGTGATTTGGGATGAGCTGGAGCTTCACAGCTTGTAGAAAAATCAGCAACTATTGTTCAGCACCTCCAGGAACACGTTCAAGACACTGAGAAAACTATTCCCGCTGCAAATACCAAGAGTGTGCAGATCTGTCTTCAAAGATAAACGTGGCAACTTAGAATAATCTAAAGTATAAACATATTCTAGTTTGTTTAACCCTTTTTTTGTTTACAAAATAATTCTGAATGAGTTTCTGTATATATTTAAGGTCTACAATAAATTTAAGTTACATTATTTAAAAATCATAAGAGGTGTGTCCAAACTTTTAACTGGTATATGTCAGATATACACAGATATATATCTGACATAACTACTACAATAATACAATAAAGAGTACAGGCATTATTTTGAGGAACGTTTGTATACAATTATGTAGTTTTCAGTTTGTTTTCCGTGCGAAGACCACAACAAAAAGTGGTTTAAACCACAATGTTCACGTGTTACTGCAAATTAACTCAAATACAACCAGTTAAAATGTATTTATTAGTGTTTTATTAGCGCTTCAACTCTCTAATATCTAATCTAACTGATACATTTTACAGAGTTTTACACTAATCAATACCACGCTAATGTGGAGTTCAGCTGTGCTCATTAGTATATATTAATATTATTAGTAATTATTAGTAAATTATCAGTAAATTAAACTGTGTTCGGTCTGAATGAGCATCAGTTCTCAGTGAAGGTGAAACTCCAGATTCTGCGACTCTCTTTAAAGTCTTTTAACACAAACAACACTCACCCCAGAACCCCTGTTAGACTGATATTAATCCCTACCTGTGTTTTTGGTGGCTGCTCGGTGCAGAAGAGCCTCTTATGAGGAGAAATCCCCTGAATGAAGCGATAAAGACCCCTCACGTTCATCCTCACGGACAGCGCCATGTTGAACCACACACAACACGTACGGTGGCCCATAAGGGACACACCGTTTCTCCCGGAGAACAAGAGAAACGCTGTGAAGTTTCAGAATCGGTGTTATTTCTGTCCTCAGGAAATTACATGTATAAAAGTGCACACGAAATAACTTTAAAATGCATTTTTTTTATTAATCATAGTGTCGTGTACATTAACCTAATTGCAAAACTAAGATATGTAATTAAATATATATATATAATTAAATATATTTATTAAAAGCCTTCAGAAATGTATTTTTTTTGCATTGTTGTGTTGAGTCCAAATCCCAAATATGTTTTAAAAATATTTTTTCGAAATAAATACATAATATTTAATTTAAAATACACATTTTTGTATCCCTGGTTTTCACTCATTCCTGTTAATGTAACACATTACCCCATCTGAAAGATCTGGAACATTCTACATCAGTCACATCTACAACAGGAAGTGACATCAATTGTTTTTTCTGAAGACCATGAGAACACCAAATTTTAGTTCCCTGATTTGTTTTTCTGTATATTTGATCTTATTGTAAATATGACTGAAGAGGTCAATCTCAACACTCATTCCTGTTACCTAAATTAATTATTAGATCTTATTTGTTTATTTTGGCATGTGCTCAGTGTCCTCATGCTATTTGCATAGCCACCATTTAGGTATTTTTCATGTTTTTGCTAATTCTATGCTAAAAACTCCTTCTTGTTACTTTTATTCCTGTTACTTCCTGTTACATAAAAAGTAACAGGAAGTAATGCTAGTAACAGGAGTGAGTTCCAGTAACAGGAATGAGTGCCATTAACAGGAGTGATTTTTGTCATAAATATCTATTATTTGAACATGCAGTCAACCATTTCTTTAAAATAAAAACTTTCTTGTGAGTAAATCAAAGGTATTAGTGGACTTGCTTTTAAATAGGCTTTTTAAATGTCACATGAGTTTTGTAACCATCTTCGGCTTAGAAACCTTGTAACAAATGACACAAAGCTGAGTTTGACCAGAACATGTTTGAATAGTAAAATATATGTGTAATTAGATTCAAACTTAAAAAGTATTTAAAAAAAAAATAATAAGTTTAATTTGGAAGAGTTACAACATGCAAATGGCACCCACTAAGTGGAATGGCCCTTAAACTATTTAACTATGTTTAAATTCAGTCCGTGTTTATACACATTGATATAGTTTTAAACAATATCAACACCTTCCTAAAATACATGCTTATCTCATTTTTCAGGAAACACAAAAATATATGATAGTTGTTATGGCTATATTTAAAAAAGAGCAATGGTTTAAGCGGATAGTATCATACAGTCGAGCAGCAGAACAAACCAGAAACAATCCTAATAAAAAAATTACAAAATATTGACTGAAAAGACTAACAACTGTTCAAAGCTAAAAGCATAGCTAGCTTTATAGACTTAGCTATTTTACTGACCAAAATGTAGAAAATGTCAACTGAAAAGACTGAAAACTTTATTTAGTACATTAATATCACTGCAGCACCAAACTCTGCTTTATGGCAGAGTGACCAAAATACTGTTTTTGTCATTTGCACAATATGTTAGGACACACAAGCATTAGAATTGTTGTAAGGTTGAGTGACCTGTTGCATAAAACACCTTACCGGAAGATTTCCATTTACCCAAAAGAATCTCTTATATGTGATGCATAAAATCCCTCAGAGGTTTCACTTAACTAAACAATAAAGGATTTACTACAGTGACTGAGATTTTACTGCAGTGAAGTTTCACTGTAACCACGACAATGACTCATCAACCAGAATAACTGTTTATAGACACCGCTGTTAGAGCCAGTGGTTATAATTTAGATATTTTTTGCTAGATTTAGCTACTTTTGAGAACCATTTAAAGTATTATTTAAAAAAAAAAAAAAAAACTAAATCGCTCAGATGTGAATGTGATGTTTGTCCAAATTTACGTTTAGTTTATTTTCATTTTTGAAGTAAATCAAACATATGTAATCCTGCTTAATGCGTAATATAATGTAGCCTGTAAAGCCTATCAATCTCAAAAATATAGTTGTAAGGGGCTTTATGCAACACCTAAGGGATTACTTAAGGGAATTTCGATAGTAAAGGGAATATGTAAAGGGTAATGATGATTTCCTTTAAGAAAGCACTTAGATAACACTTTTTCTGCAAAAGGATCGTTACAAATAAAATAGGAAGATTGAGAAAGATATACAGAAACAGGAAGATTCTATGGAAAAGAACAAAGATATATATATATATATATATATATATATATATAAACAAAATAGTAAGTCTGAGCAGCAGTAGTTGCAGAATAGTACAAAGTTTTCCTTATTTCGCTCACTTTTTTTTTTATCTTTCCGTCCCTTACTATCTTTATGAAACTCCTGAAGACAGAGCTGTTCAAAGGGCACTTACTCTTCTAACACCTCTAACTACTTTTATACTTTTAACCTCAATCCCTTCTTTCCCTTTTTTCCTCCTCTATCCTACTATTTCCCTTTGACCTCCTTTAGGCCCTATCAAAAAAATGTTTTTTTTATCTTTAACTTCTATTACTATATGTACATCATTATTGTTAAGTAGCTTTGGACAAAAGCGTCTGCCAAATGTAATGTAATGTAATGCAATGTATTACCGTGTACTTTTAAAGTGACCCTGTGATATTGTCTATCATAGTAATATGATATAAAAATAGGCTTAATAAAGTATCATATTAAATGGTAATAGAGGAGAAGGACTACTATTCAATCAACATGGACTACCAGCCTTGCATTCATGATATCCAAACACTTTAATGCACAAAAAAGACAAGACAAAAACAAACACGTAGTTATGATTAAATCACAGCATGAGTTTGGCCCTAGTTGACTGAAAGGTGTTGTGGTTGGACTTGGCCCTCCTCAGCTGCTTCACGGTCCATCAGCCAACTGTTCGCTCAGCCCTATTGGATTATCCAGCGGCCTGGATTGTCTTACACATGTTTCAGGGGCTGCAGAGTTCAGGCCCTGCTTTACCCCCTTCACCCACATCTGCTGCTGATTTCTCCCACCTTTGCATCTGGTTGTATTTGCACAAATATCATTCCATATCTCCTGCAGCAATCCACACTGTATTTCATGAAACTCTGAGCAAGACGTCTCTAACATCTGTGTGTAAATATGCTAGTGGACCTGCCTCTGTGTGTGTGTGTGTGTGTGTGTGTGTGTGTGTGTGTGTCCTATGTAGTCCCTCTCACCCCCTTCACCCGGTCCTACAGCCTCTGGGCTCTGTTTCCTGGCCACCCAGTAGAGATTCCTTACTTTGCAGCTCCATCAGAAGACTTTTTTTTTTTTATCAAAGTGAGTCTGCTATTTTTCTTTCCTTCATCTGTCCTTTCCTTTCCCTGTCCAGGAAAGGTGGTTTTATTCCAGCCTCTCCTCATATTCCCTATGCCTCTGTCTTTAACCTGCTATTACAGCCCATGGTGCCTGGAAGAGGCTGTTTCTGTGCAGTGGTAAAAGCTGAAATGTTTTTGTGTGTGTCTGTGTGTGTGTGTGTGTGTGTGTGTGTGTGTGTGTGTGTGAGAGAGAGAGAGAGAGAGAGAGAGAGAGAGAGAGAGAGAGATAGAGAGGAGGTGGGGTGTGCAAAAATACATAGGGAAACCTATGTGTCAGCTGGCTATGAGAGATTTAAGGAAAGTGTTTGTGTGTGTGTGTGTGTGTGTGTGTGTGTGTGTGTGTGTGTGTGTGTGTGTGTTTGGATTTTTTTTGTTTTGTTTTTTGTTTTTGTGAATGTATGCATGTGTGTGGTCCACACTAATTATGTTTTTCCACAAATCATCTTTAAGGTTATAGTTTGAACTAACATGCATGTATTTTTAGGGCTGTGACATTAGTAAATCTAGCGGATACATATCCTACATTGTTTGATTGCAAATCATATTTCAGTATTTCAGTCAATATAATGTTCAATATAATGTTTACGTTCAAATGATGCACACAAGTTTTTAAATTAAAATACATATTTTTATTATATATTAAAGACTCTTTTCTGACTAGGGAAAATGTATGGCTGGCATTGATGCTGAAAAACAAACAATGGTGTGATTTTAAACAGGTGATGTCAACAGGTAATTGTAATCATGATTTGATTGAAAAGCAATAACCATTGAAAGCAGAGTCTATGAGGATCTCTAGTTTGTCAGCAAATACATGAGCAAAATATTGAAATGTTTCTCCAAGATTGGCTTTGAGATTTGCATAGAATTGAGTGATATACTAATATTTTATCATATCATGATACATTTACTTGTTATATCAACAATATACCTTTTTAAAAATATATAGGATATCAAAACACTGACCCAACTGACCCATTTTATTACAGAGTATGAAAAATCTTGTTTAATTATATGATGTGCTGCAAAAATGTAATAAAGCTCACAGTACCATTCAAGAAAAAGCAGAGTCTGCTACTGCTGATGCAATTTTCTGCTTGTAAAAACATGATAAATACTGTGTATAATGAAAATGGCTTTAAATATTGTGACATCTATACCATATCACCCGGCTCTATCAGTATGTGATTATCTAGTCCAATGGCGAAGTTCACATTAATATCGGAATGATATTGTATGGACTGAAATTAGGAAATATATCATGAAATAAAATTTGCACATATTGCACATGACTTGAAACTATTCAAGAAATTGGCCAGGGATTACTTTGGCTAATTTTATCACTACACTACAGTGCACCACTTTACTTTACTGTGAAAAACAGTAGTCTTATGTCAGCCATCTGTACTTTTTTCACCAAGACAATGCAAAATCACATGCAGCAGACATTACAAATATTTCTAATTCACAGTTGTATGTAAATGTTCATTATGTGACAAGAAAATGATTGTTGATGATTATTTTAAAAAGGGCTGTTGGTCCAGCTTAGTTTTACGTTTGGAGTGTATTGACTGGGGCTTGAAGAATACCTTTGTTTACATACTCTTTCACACTCATTTCAAAAAGGAGAGAAACATTCATGACCTAGTTTTTCATATATAGATAGATATAGTCATCTTGAATAAATCAAGTTGCCAGGTCTGTATGTAAAGGTCTCATGATTTAAACTTGTGGTGATTGTACTGTTAACAAATAACTAGAAAGCTTTAAATTAGCATTATATATCATCAATGTCCAGTGAAAAACAAGTGTCTTTTTTGTCTATTTTTCGTTTGCTACTTAATTTGAAGAACCAAACTGTCTCATACACTGTGTCAAAATTTCTTAATGAACGGACAAATATATATTCTCCGTATTTACCTGAAATAAACTCTTTTTACATTGACTTCTATTGGCAGTTACAGTTTATGTTTTAGAAATACATGTTTTTCATTGGACAGCGACGATATGGGCTTTTGGATTATGTTTGTTCTCCACAGGATAACAAACCTAGCTGAATAGTTCTCCAACTTCAAACACATGTTCACCTGTGTGGCAAGTCAGTGGTCAGCTTTGGAAAACATCTCTGCACCCACTCCAACTGCATGCAGAAAGTGAAACTCTGTCTGCCTACCAAGCCCAGTCTTTCGTCACCCTCCACGGTAACTAATTGTTCATCTCCTCATCACAGATCTTTCTGCACGGCCACCCTGGAGGTTCTCTCAGCTCTCCTGAAAGCACCTACAAGCTCTCCCTCTTATCCCTCGCCGGAGTGTATTGAGATCAGGGCCTATTGACCGCTCCTCCTGTGCTGAGGAGAGAATGGGCTGGTTGGTGGTGACCGGCGGTCCACCTGTGATAATAGAGGCAGGCAGGGGGCCCGGGGAGCGCTGGGGCCGGGACTGGGCCTCAGCCCGCATCAACGACTCCCTGATCCGCTTCCATCCTGACACTGACAGACAGGCCGTCCCCTCTGACACCACGGCCTGCCGAGCCCACGGGGCGCCTGCCACCCAAGTGGATGGATGGATGAATGGATGGGAAAACGGATGGATCGACCTCTTAGATGAATGGATAGTTCCATCTAATTGAAAATTTCGAGGAGCGAGAGCCTAAGGAAATTTCCACAGATTGAAACTTTTATTTTCGCTCTTATTTCAGTGTGAAACTCTGTTAAGGAAAATAAACACTTGGGGAGAAGTATTTTGTGTAAAGCAATGTTTGCTTCTCGGAGGAGAGTCTGGTTTTCATTAGGCCGTGCCATGTCTGCTAGCCTGAAGCCCAGAGCCAGAAACCTAAAGGAGCACACAGGCTCTGGGCTATGGGTGGCCTATAATGAAGTTAGCTCTGTCTATGATGCTGCACACTTTGCAGTGCACAATAGAACAATAGAAGAGATATCAGTCCAAAAATTTGCACTTTTACAGTAATTTTTGCAAAGTTTTAGTTGATTTTTGGTTGGTTTTCTAGAACACTAGCAAAAATTCAATTTACCCTAATGAAAAAGTGCAGTAGTATTAAATGCTGCAATGTCAAACTAAATTATATTATTAAAACGAATTGAAACAAGGCTGCATGTGTTAACAATGAATTCACCACCATTATTGTTTACCATTACCAAGAACTACATTTACTAAGAACTACATTTGCCTTCACAGAGTAGCACAAACTAAATGTTACATGTAAAAATTCCAACAATTGTTCACCCCAGTACTGACAGTCTATAGCAGCATTCTTGGATACAACAAAAACAGTCATAAAATATTGTTTTGACATTGTGATTATTTCTCATGTCTCATGAGGTCTTTTTTTAAGGATTTGCCATAATAATGACATGCAAATATGCCAGGCTCTACATCCCAGGACTTTTAATTCTAGGCTGTGTTCAGAATGGTTTACTCATTGTCTCATTCAATCAATTTACTATATACTGTAGCATTTACTCCCAACCGATGTCACACTGAGGACTTCTGACACATCACTGGAAAAAATTAAGAGACCACTTCAGTTTCTGAATCATTTTCTCTGATTTTGCTATTTATAGGTATATATTTGAGTAAAATGATCATTGTTGTTTTATTCTATAAAGTACAGACAACATTTCTCCTAAATTCCAAATAAAATTTTTGTCATGTAGAGCATTAATTTGCAGAAAATAAAAAATGGCTAAAATAAGTTTTCAGACCTCAAATAATGCAAAGAAAACAAGTTCAGAAATCAGTATTTGGTGGAATAACTCTGTTTTTTAATCAAAGTTTTCATAATCACAGTCTTGGCATGTTTTCCTCCACCAGTCTTACACACTGCTTTTGGATAACTTTATGCCACTCCTGGTGCAAAAGTTCAAGCAGTTCAGCTTGGTTTGATGGCTTGTGATCATCCGTCTTCCTTTTGATTATATTCCAGAGGTTTTTAGTTTGGTAAAATCAAAGAAACTCATCATTTTTAAGTGGTCTCTAATTTTTCTCCAGAGTTGTATCCAACATATGATTTTCTGTGAAATACATAAATGATTTATGGTTTATAGATCAGGATCTTACAGAGTGTAGGACAACCAAAATCACAGGCTGTTTTTTCTAACATTCTATAAAGCTTGCTCCACTGTTTACAACAGTTGCTATGAAACAATGTGTTTGTGGGCGGGGCCTGGGCAGGTAAAATTCTCAGAGAGATCAAACCATCATGGAGTCCTCCACTCAGCCGTGGACCACTGCAGTCCTCCCGTCTGACAGCAGCACATGTGCGAGTGTGTGTGTGTTTGTGTATGTTTTGAGCAGGCAGGGAATCAGACAGCCATGTGTGTGTGTGTGTGGTGAGCTTGTGGGGAGGGGAGGGGGAGATCCCTGAGGAAGGATGTGTTTCAGCACCTTGTCTCCTTTTCTGTTATAGCGCTGACAGAACAGGAGGGAAGAAGTGCAGGAGGGAGGAGTGTGTATTCTGTTCTCTCACTCTCCTCCCCTGTCTTCACTCTCCCACCATCATAAAGCTGGTAATGAGGGGGGTTAAAGGTGGTGGTTGGGGGCTATGACCAGGCAGCAGTCAAGCTACTTATCATCTAGTTTAATTCCCAGACTAGACCTACAGGGACTCCAAAACGCTCTCTCTGTCCAACTCACACACTACACACACTTCTAAAAAGAGGATGTCACTCGAGATACTGTATCAGTACTCAGCAAACTGCAGGCGTAAAGAGTGTTGTTAATGCGATTAACTGTCCAGTCAGTTTACAGCAGTAAGCAAAATGATCATCAAGTGTCTTTGGAATGCCTACATCTGTGTAAGTAGTGAGGTGTTATCTTGTGAATGAGGTTAAAGACCTGCGTGCCAGGGTGCTGGCATGCTCATGGCAAAGGCAGCATGAATTTGAATTTGAAAGTGAATTAATCAATCAATCAATTAACCTTTCTTATTTGTTTTCGTTGAGGAGGACGCACATTTTCATTGTAACTCAACATTTACAATAAATAGGGATTGAAAGAAAAAATAAAATAAAATGTGTACACAAAAACTTGAGATGATAGAGATGAAAAATCGAATTGAAAAGAAAAAAAACAATATAATAACAAGATAATAATAATAATAATAATAATAATAATAAACTTCATTTATATAGCACCTTTCATACACATAAATGCAGCTCAAAGTGCTTTACAATAAAATTAAATAAAGCAGCAAAATGTAAAAGTAATATAAAACAAATAAAACAATTAAAAAGTGACAATTTCATAATAGTAGAAAATAAGACATTTAATACAATATATAAAATACAATAAAAAAATCAATGAATAAAATAATTAAGTATAAGGGGAACAGACCTAGAGAGGAACAGAGTAAAAAGCTAATCTAAAAAGGAAAGTTTTTAGCTGCCTTTTAAAGCTAGTGACAATCGATGCCTGACGATATAATAATATTAATTGGTAAAGAGTTCCATAATTTTGGGGCATAAAAACAGAAAGCTGCTTCACCAGTCTTTTTGTGATTCATTCTGGGAATGTTCAATAGAGCAGCTCCTGATGATCTTAACACACGATTTGGAACATATTCTGTCAGGCAGTCAGAGATGTATGTAGGTGCTAATCCATTAAGAGATTTATAAACCAGTAAAATAATTTTAAAATCAATCCTAAAAGACGACTGTCAAAATATGACAATATTAAGATTTATTTAATTAGATATAAAATAAAGGTAAAATAATCAAAAATAAACAAAGATCAATAAAATATAATAAAGCTTAAACAAGCTATTGACTGAAATACTAAATAGTAAAAGCTAATAAATAAAAGTAATACAATTAAAATTCATTAAAAAAATAAGTGTTGGTCAATAATAATAATAATAATAATAAAACAAAAAAAAGCTTAGAATAGAAAAGTAAATAAAAAAAAAAGTAATTAAATGAAGTAAAACAAATACAGGTGGAGTGAAGATGATTAGAAATTAAAAGTCAATAAAAACTTGAACAAATAAATCAACAGTGTCTGACTGGATTTGTCTGTGTAAACTTACAAGCAATTCTGATGAATAACAAGCCAGGAAAAAGTCATGGCACACAATACTAGTTCCTATCTCATGAAATTTGGCATGTAAGTGTAATGAAGCTTTTTGCTATTTGTTTTGATAGAGCATTTTAATTGTTCAATAATCTTAAATATTCATATAGATATTTGTTACTCCATATATGTTTCTGCTGCATGCCACTGCTGCGAGTAAAGCAAGCAAAGCAGTTCTGAGAAAAGACATTCTGCGGTTTAACATAGAACTGATACTGAGAAAATGACTCGTCTCCTAATTAGACCACAGAGTAACCCGCTCTAGACAGCCTGACATGATTCATCTGCTTCATTTCATTTGAAGGAAAGAAACGGTTATTATCTCTCTGTATTGGGTGCCAGCATCTTTAAATAAACTCTGCGGGATGGGGCCAAACTTCATTTTAACGCAATTATCCCTTTCATTTTCCACTGTTTCGGTGTAGTTTTCCCCTGCCATCTTCATTTTCACCTGATGAACTCAAAGTAAAAAGAAAAATTGCTGTGGAACATTGGGGACTACTTCCACAGTTCTTTAAACTGTATTGTCATTAGTGCTTTACTGCTTAAACTTTAAGCTACAAATCTTAGAAGAAAAACAATATCAAAGCTTGAAATTTCCCCAATTCCCCAGTATCTGAATGGGACACACACATAGAGGCCATCACTTCCTGTATGTGGGGCACTGGGGTCCCAGTTGGACTGCAGAGAATGGGTTTACTTTGGCCAAATGTGCGTCTGTATGATGATTAAATCATTTATTGGTTCAGGCTATCATTACCCAGCATCAACACACACTAGGCACCGCTAATGATTGCTCCATCACCCAGTCTGTGCACCCACATGATGACTGATAGACTGCCAGAAAACAGTAAGAACTCTGATCTTGTTCAAATGTGGGAGGGAGGGACAGAAAGACAGGAAAAAGAGAGAGATTATGTATGCCATTATGTTTCATTAGTAGTTCATTAGTAGCTTATTTTAAAGAAGAACTCCAGCGTAAAATGGACTTTTGATGTAGTAAAACATGTTAAAAAGTGCTTACCTTTGATGAATAGCACACCTCTACCCTCCCACAGCGTTCTGAGATCCAGAAATTCTAACAGTTTGTCCAAACATCCTTCAGACTGGGTGAAAAATCGCTTTTTACACCGTTGATAATGTCATAGACATATATATACATAGACTCCACATAGCCTGCCGCCTGGCATGGGCTGCTACGCTATGCGGAGCCTATGTATATATATGTCTATGACATTATCAATTCAAATATGGCAGGGCACGGAGCTGAAGCTAACGTTACAGGATGTAAACAGAGGTTTTTAATAAGGTTCTTGTGCACTTTTTAAGTTATTAATGCCGGATTCTAGCAAGGAGGTGTGGAGCTACTTTGAGCTGGATAACAGTGGAAAGGACGATTTATCGGGGCAAATTGTGCCCCGTGTCATCCAGTCTGAGGGGTGTTTGGACAAACTGTTACAAATTTCTGGATCTTGGAACGCTGTGGGAGAACAGAGGTGTGCTATTCATCAAAGCTAAGTACTTTTTATCATGTTTTACTACACCAAAAGTCAAATTTACACCGGAGTTCTCCTTTAAGTTGTTTAAGAATGTGGTATTGTTTATTTGTTCATCACATTATGTAACATTGCATTGTCACTAGAACTGAGCAAAGAATCAAAAAATCAAAACAGACATTCAGAACCTATAATGGATGTAATCCCTTTTTAATATATTGTGTTAAAGAGAAACATCTGATTCCTTTCTATTTTATTACTTTAATTGAATCAGTGACTCCCAGCAGGTATAGGATGTTAATTTGATATCAGTATCATCAAACAGCAGTTGAATTTTAGCAGAAGATAAAAATCAGGGTTGACTTTAAAATACGATGTCATAAACATGTTAAATTGTGGTTGGAAATCAATTTGACAAATCATTAAACTCTAAAATTGGACAGGACATTTTTTATGCTGAGAATGTTGGATTTTGGTGACCACACCACACAATTAAATGAGTCTGAAACAAGTTTTTTTTTTATTGTTACACTGCATGCATTTGCTCCAGTTTTAGTTTTTAGTTTTAGTTTCAGACTGCAGTGTGAACATGTGAAGGGGGTTCAAGATTTTGGCACAGCACCAATACTTTTTCTTCTTCTGTTGTTTACTCGAAAAAGATAGCCTAACTGTTTGGTCCAAAAGTCCGAACCATTTAAAAAAAGTCTATTCATTTTGATTAAATCTAATTTTGGAAACCAACTATTTTCGTATACAGCTCTGGAAAAAGTTTAGAAAAAGCTCTGGAGTTTCTTTGATTTTACCAAATTAAAAACCTCTGGAATATAATCAAGAGGAAGGTCACAACCATCAAACCAAGCTAAACTGCACCAGAAGTGGCATAAAGTTATCCAAAAGCAGTGTGTAAGACTGGTGAAGGAGAACATGCCAAGATGCATGAAAACTGTGATTAAAAACCAGGGTTATTGCACCAAGTATTGATTTCTGAACTTGTTATTTTTGCATTATTTGAGGTCTGAAAGCTCTGCATCTTTTTTGTTATTTCAGCCATTTTTCATTTTCTGCAAATAAATGCTCTAAATGACAATATTTTTTTATTTGGAATTTGGAAGAATTGTTGTCTGTAATTTATAGAATAAAACAAAAATGTTCATTTTACTCAAACATAAACCTGTAAATAGCAAAATCAGAGAAACTGATTTAGAAACTGAAGTGGTCTCTTATTTTTTTCCAAACTGTAATCTAAACTGAAAATTCTGAAGGTATAGTAAAAGTACACTAAATGTTGTTAGTGCACATAAATGTGGTGTTGGCATGTAATGTTTGGTAGTCACTGAATTATGGTCACCTGACATCATATTCCAACTACCTCAACTTGATAACAACATCTATCAATGTTGGTGGCCAACTACCAGTCATTACAAAAGCACAAGAGCAATAGTTTTTGATTGCACGAGTTTATGACATGATACATGATACAATAGTGTATTATTTGCTTTTGTATCAGAGTTCACATTGATAAAACAGAATTCCTTGATCTCACACAGAGTCTGAGAATGAAGAAATATACCCACAGCAGAGAAATGCTGTGGACAGGAGTGATGATACACCAGAGAGCGAGAGAATGAGAGACAGAGAGCTGGTAGCCCTGAAGCAGGACATTGATGATAACCAGATAAAGCTGCTGGGCTTGAGGCCTGATTTCACCACTGCGCATCATTACAAACTCACCCTTCTCCCAAATTTACTCTCCTGTTTTCCCCTTCTTCCTTTTACTCTCACATACACACTGCTAGTGCTGCGCATTATGTATGGCATATGTATGGAAAATTGTGCATGCATGTGCATATGTGTGCATGCCCCCTACAGGCCCTCCTGCTGTCATCACGCTGCTCTTCAGCATCTCTAAAGGGCATCGCTTTACACTGAAGTCATTGGCCTGGAACCTCCTCCCTTTCTCTGCAATAAACCCTGTAATTTTAATTTGCATTTCACTTCGGTGTAATCTCTTTACATTCTTCATGGTAAACACAAACCCGGTGCTGTTAAGCACAGGGAGTACACCCAGGCCATTTCACTTCCAGGCACAGGCCTCAAAATTAGCTGGAGAACATTGTGGGTTCACAACGTATCGGGCAGTGTACATAATGGCGATTTACTGTTCTACTCTTCATTTGAAAACATTTGCACATAAAAAAAAACCCAAGAAAAAACAGGCAAGCTAAGTTTTACTGGACTGATATTTGCTGCATAGAACTGCTATTGTTTAAAGTGCACAAATTACAAACAGGTGCTGTGGCCTAAAATATGATATCTGTTATGTTTCATGTACCTAGATCCCAGAGCATTAATATGTAGACTATACATTTACTATATTTTAGATGTGAAGAGCTCTAATTAACATGGCTTATAACTAACACTGGGTTAGTGATGCTGGAGAATGAAGCTAATGTCTAAATCTGTGATAGTGATGCTAATACCACAGCAGTACTACTGTATATAGTGCTATGGCCCAGTGGCAACAGCCCAGCTGCCATACTAACAATGTGCTCATGATGCTAATGCTGCAGTTACAATAATAACAGCACGCTGGATATAGAAAGACAAGGTGCCGATAGTGATAGTGGGGATACTAATGGCACAGTGACAATGCTAATGCCGTGGTGGCGATGCTAATTGCGTGGTAGTAATGCTAACGTTGGTGCTAACACTGGTGCTAAAAGTACAGTGGTTATGCTGGGCCTGTTAAATATTTACACATACATAGTGAAATAAGCTAATTTAAGGGGAGTAATTTGATTCCAATGGCAAGAAATAAGAAAGTATATTTTTTGTACCAAAGCAACTGAGTTTGACAAATGAATTTATACCACTGTGACAAATATATATTCACACTCTGCATCTTTCTGCATTGTAGATTAATACTAAAGTTGCTCAAATGATGAAGATAAACATATGGAATTATTTAGTAAACAAAAATGTGTTTGTCAGCTTCATGAGGTAGAGTCACCTGGAATGGCTTTCAGTACTTTGCTGAACTTATCAAGAGTTATGCTAACCATACACTTAACAACTTTGAAAAAGACTCTGAAAAGACTTTTAATAGACTAAAGTCTAAAGACACCCTCTCACATCTAAAGACTAGTCACAGACTTTTAAATCACAGACTAAGCTTTTGCAGACTGGAGATCTTGCAGGGTCACAATTTGCAAGACAGCAACTGGATTCTTTCTGAGTTCATTTATATATATATATTTTAAATAAAATAATATCCTTTTCACTCTGTTGTGGTAGAAATGGGACAAAAGAGACACTCTTGCTCGCTTCCAGCTCCACCAGTTTGTCCTCCTTAGTACACTTCAGGAGAACCGTGATTTCCGAGCCATCACCGGAGTCTCATCCATGTCCAGTTCCACAAATGTTCCAATCGCAAGACTTGCAATAATATTAAACACGGTTGATTTTATCTGAACGCCAGCACAAGAAAAAGACAGACTTAAGCGTTAGATCCTAACAACCTTTCACTGAACGATCCCGATGACACAACTCAACTCTAGCAAGACTCTCGTAATTTTTATTCTGACACTGGAAATTTGTCTGCAACAGTGAAATCACTTGAAAATCGTTTGGTGTATTTTCGGCATTACTTAAATTTCTTGCCCTCTTAATGTGTCTGAGAGCATCAGCTATAAAGTTGTGAAGAGGTAGAGTTGATATACAGTGAACAGCTCTATTAGAGTAATGTTCTACTTCATATTATGGCAAGAACTACTCAACTAAGTAAAGAAAAAAATACTTTAAGAAATGAAGGTCAGTCAATCCAAACAATTTCAAACCATTAAACTGGCTCTCATCAGGACTGTCCCAGAAAAGGAAGAGCAAGAGTTACATAGGTTGCACAGGATCAGTTCATCAGAGACAAAAGTTATCTAAATACTTGACAGAGTATTTTGGTTTGTTTAACAGTTTTAAGTTACTATATGATTTCTTATGCATTCCTTCATAGTCACTGAATAAATTAAAAGTTGTGTCTAAACTTTATATATATATATACATATATACATATATATATATATATATTTAAATAAGTCTCTCTAGGCAGTCTGCCAATTATAATTCAGTTCAATCATCTGAAGTATTACTGTGTAGAAGACACTATGACAAATTGTTTCTAATCTGACAAGCAAAGACAGCAATTAGAAGGTAAACATACAGTAGGTCTATATCATAATGATAATGACTCCTCAAAATAGGGATTTAATTAACTTATGGCTTATCCTCCCCGAGCCACTGCACACAGTCGTACGCGCCTATGTGAGGTCCCTGTCGACTTTACAAATTACTGTTTTCTGCGTCTGCAAAGCAGGCATCCATCTTATCCTCTGTTACACAGTGTCTTCATGAAGTCGGCAAACACCAGAAAATTAGAAGGTTCAGTGGCAACAACACAGCCAACAACAAAACGTTCCTTGAACATTTGCATGTAATTAGGGCTGTAATTAAAGTGCACAATAGCTGGCTTGGAGACGGGCAGAATCGGCTGGCTGCTTTTATGGCCTCCTGCTCTGCAGCTCTGTTCCTGAATAATGAAGCGGAGAGAAGCCCAGGCATACCCATCACAGCTGGAATCTCTTCTCATATCCTAAATATGGCTACCCGGAGATTAACAGGTTTTTAAAACAAACCATAAACGATTCAGATGGATTACTACACGATCATTAGTGGTGACGGAGGTAGAAGGACTTGTTGATCTATGCTTAACGAGGGGGGTGTTAACTTTACAGTTTGAGCTGATTTTGCACGTGTTGATTTTTTGAGTTGTTATTCCTCTAGATTACATTTATACTTCTTTTTTTTTTACAGAACAGGAGATACTGGGATCAAATGTTTTCAGATTTTATTTTTTATTGATGTTGGGAACATAGCATGTTCCTGAAAAAAAAAAGCGATTCTAAAACACAACACATAACACAATTAACAAATTTAACAGATTTTAAGTCAATACACTTTAAATATCAATACACTTTAAATACTTTCATTATAATAAATACAATATAAAAAAAAAATAATAATAATATAATTATATCACTATAACAAGTTAGTATTTCAGGGCATCTTGTTACACAAAAAAAAACACTCAGTGTTAATAAAAGTCAGTGTTGAATGTAAATTCAACAAGTTTTTTAGCATCAGTCCATTTATCATGCAATTTAATGTTTAGAGTGTATATATCATAATATGTTGAATGTGTGTGAGTATATGCGTATGTGATGTATGATTATAGTATTATAATCATTTAATTTTTTGAAAAAAAAATAGAACCTTTTAGCCAATCACAGACCAGACCCCATTTTTAATATTAACTCGAAATGACTGAATCCGTTAATTTAATTGAGCAGTTCATGTATGCATTCAGAACTAGTAACAAGTGATACATGACATTTTATGAAAGTGTTTGAATTGTTAATTTAAAAAATAATATTAATACAATAGAAAACAAGCTATTGTAATTTTAATTACATTAGGTTGTTTTCTATTTAATCATATTCTGTGTTAAGAATGTTGAGAATATGCCTCGTAATTACTTGAATTCTTATGTGACAAATAGTTATAAATAGTTAAATTGAAGATCATTGTGCTGTAAGGAACTTTTCACATATTTCAAAGGGTCTGTAGCACTGTATGCCACAATGTTTTTTTTAGAGGTTAAACAGAAGCCAATCAGGTGCCCTTCAGCTTAACATACACAAGATCCTTATACCTTGAATATTTATTTAGATTTCAGGTAGAAATCTGCTTCTGTTAAATATACATTATTCCAGGTTTAAGGCTGTAAACAGAGATACAACGTGGAAACAATGGAAGAGAATAATAAATTAAAGTTTCTCACAGTCTTCAAATACCCAACAGCTTTACCCACTGAGCCTCTGGTAGACAAGAATTACAGAATTTGCACGAAGTCTTATTTATTTGTTCTGTTAAATATAGGTTCACAAATGGAACTGTGGAGAGAGGAATCAAGATACTGAGAGTATATCTCTGAAACACTGCTAAATCTGGACTGGAGCCATATCCAGAACCTTCTGCTAGAGTTAAAGCCATCTTGGTAGTAACATACAGATGAGAAAAGCTTGTACAGGATGCTTTTTGCCTTTTTACCCAATTAGGCTGTGAAAAAGAATGAACACAAACATTTGAATTATTAATTGATCTCTCAAATGTTTCTAAGCTTGCAAAGTTACTTTTAATAATTTCCAGTTAATTACATTTTATATATATTTTTTAAATATTACAAATTGGTGCAGATATTTTGTACAATATATTAATGTACATACAAAAACATGCAGGCATATGCACCTTATAAGCCTTTACATTTCTAATGGAAATGAGACAGTAATACTTTAGCTCAAAATCCCAAACCTTCTGCTTTGTCAGTTTTTTTTGCAGCTGTTTGGATTGTGGAAAGGGATTTTTGTAGTGCTGCTACAATAGGAGGATATTGAGTGCAGAATAAAAGAGAAACAGCACACACATATTAATAGGTCTTGCTGTTAAATAAATGGGTCATTATCAGCATACCTTGTTTATTGTTTTTATACTTTTGACTATTTATTATATTGTTAAATCTTCAGATGACACAGAAATCATTTTCACAACATAATCACTTTATATATTCTCTTTTTTGTCCTGTCATGTCAAACCACACCGTGGACAATGTGAAAACATGGTTATACTAGAGTTGCATACATTTTGAATTGTTCATGGTGACCTTGTTCTGTTCTGAAGACGTATTTTGATTTTGTACAATTATATAAATGACACTAATATTTTGCTATGATATTGTTAACATCTTAAAAGAGAAATCTTATGTACAATTACAATGTACAATTTAAAAGACTTGGGTTGTAGCAAAACATGATAATAAATACAAATTTTAATAAAAATTTGTACTCCTCCACTAGCATTAATACAACCCTTTTTTAGATAATGCTCCTATACACCATTAATAAGCTCAAAGTAGCTCCAAACTTCATTGGTAGAATTCTGAGGACTCTGACATTAAAAACGAGGCACTAAGAACTGAAAGTGATTGTTTATACCAGACGTCCCAAGTCTCCTGGAAGTTGCGGGAGTCTACCGCATATTAATAACGGCTCCCTGATGCCCGCAAGTCAGATAAAATCTCCCAGAACCTAGAACACTGTAGTATAATATAATATAATATAATATAATATACAAGTCCAGATCCGGGGGTACCTCCCTGAAATTATTTTTTGCAACTTGGGATGTCTGCTATACACACAGTGCCTTGAGGTAGCTCTCTGTGTGCTGCCATGTTGAAATTAAGTCACAATATGTTGACTGACAAATAAATTGGTTGGATAGGGGAACAGATTGCTAAATTAATTACATGGAATAATTATCCGTTTGTCTTATTAAGATTTGTGAAGTCCCAAAAAATGAAGACAATATGAGTAATAGTAAACAGTATGAAGGAAGTGATGTCACTGATGTCAAAGTTTACTTTCCTAAAGCGGATGTTATCCCAAGGTGACAGGGTGAACAGAGAATTCTAGAAAACATTTACAAATTTAAAAATGATATTAACAAAAGCTAAATGAATAATTCACTATTATTATGATATATTGTACTCAAGTAATACATGGAATAATTATTAGAAAACATATATTGTTTTAAAGCTGTGTTATTTAATCATGTTAAAGGATTTTTTTTTATTAACCCCGCCCTTTTACATAAAAGAAGACTGAATAAAATGTGCAAAAATGCTTTAAAGTGAATTTAAAGTGAGTTTAACATTCCTGTATATTTCTAATAATGTGTTCATTCGGAGTAAATCAGAGTAAACGTTTTGTTACACACATCTTTCAGACACAAAATGCACATTATATTGATTTCAATCCAACTACTGTCTCTCTTGCAATATATATATATATATATATATATATATATATATATATATATTAAAAAAGCAAATCAGCATATTTCATATTCTCTTTAACAGGTAAGTTCTGTAACTCTAGGTCCAACAGTTGGTGCCAACTAGTTCATAGGTTAGGCCAAGATTCTTGAGCACAGGCCACCCTCTAGTGGACAGTCTCCAGAGTGGAGACAGAGCCGGTTGATATCATCAGGCCTTAGAACAGACAGATAGAAACAATTAGGCCTAATGAAGGAAGCTAACCATCCGTACCCACAGAAAGAGGACTGGAGTGTAATGAATCAGAGCGAAACCACACTGCACGGGTGAGTGAAGCAGCGGGGCGCTGGCCTAATGGAAATGATAGAAGTGATTAGCCTTTAATGTGCGCTGAATGAGGATATCAGATATCATAGGCAATGCATGGGCCCTTCTTCTCCAACATGGGAAGGTGCACGTTCGAGACATCAGCAGGCCAATGGAAACGATCATCATTCCTGCATAATCAGTAAGAGTCTGTCAGATTAGGAAAAAAAAAATACTACTACAACAACGTAAGCGTAAGTGTGCAGCATTGCAGAAGGGGGGGGGGGGGGCTGTTGCTCTGGGAGCTGAATGTAAATAACATGATCTTTCAGTGCCATCTGGAAAAGATTGGGCCTTGGGTGTCGTAGCTGCTTTTCGGCCTTGTACATGCGAGGGCCTGCATTATTGTATTTATTTGTGCTGCTACTAAAGCTTCAGTCAGCGGACGGGATTATGTAGTGAGGGATTGAGAGCATATCCTAAACAAACAGCACTAATAATTCCGGATTTGGGAGATATCCTGAACAATAATGGATTTACAAGGCAAGAGCATTTTTTTCTCTCTTTCACAACTTCTTCGTTTTCCAGATATTGAAACCAGACTGAGGGGGTGAGCGCGCCTCTATGTGGTGGTGGCACCTGGCCAGCTTCTCTACCGTCACTTTAAACAACTAGTATGTAAGAGAATAAGAAAGTAGGGGACAGAGAAAGGAAGAGAATAGCCAAGACTCATTAGTACGGCTCATTATACTCACAAATACACAGGCTGCAGAGACTAGTATTGCTGAGAGGAGACCAAGAGCTAGAAACACTGGACTGCAGAGACTGTAGAAACTGTAGCGTTTAAGACAAGAGTTTCCCAGGCCGAATCTTTATGCTGAGATCACGTTTTGCCTCTCACATCTTGTCTCTCTTAATGAACCACTGGCGACTTCCATCTGGCTGTGTCTCTCCTCTCCTTCAGCGTGACCTGTGACCTTTCTCTCCCTGTCTTCCCTCTCGTAATTGCTAAACAATGTTTGCTTCTTCCCTTTCTGTAAGAAATCTACAAAACCCAATGCGCTCTGTGTCGATTCCATGTCGAGCGTACATCTTGATTAAGTGGACGATTCCTCTGCGGGGAATAACAGCTGGACGGAACCCAGAGCGAAGTTAAGGAGTGACAGCGGGCCTGTGAGCGAATCCACAGCGAGCACTCTTTCTCCAATGCAGGTCTGCTTTTCCCATTCAAGCCTCCTCACAACTGTCTGTCCATCATGCCTTCCCTCTCTCTTACTCACTCTCTCTCTCTCTCTGTCTGTTACTCTCTCTCTCTCTCTCTGCTTTGTGCTCCAGGTAGTTAACTCATGCCGTACTGTTAAGGTTTAATGGCTTGTGATTGTCCATCTTTTTCTTGATTATATTCCAGAGGTTTTCAATTTTGTATTTTTTTTGTTGTATATATATATATATATATATATATATATATATATATATATAATGTATGTACCAGAAATCAGAAAATGTGCAATACAAAGGAGAATCCTAAAAATTCTATTCAGGTTCTAGATGAGTCCATTCCTCAAAACGTGACTGAAGTGAATGTGCACCTGCCAGTGGCATCAAGAGTTCGACATATAATGGAAACGGACCTGTACGGAAAAATCTAATTTGGAGTTTTCAAGAAAGTAGTCAGACAGTTTATAGTTTTTGGCCACAATTCAAAATGTTGAACCTGGGACTCAGGCTAAGCACTGCCACTATGATCAGGAGATCGCCAGTTCGAATCCTGTTCATATAGCTTGCCATTGGCTACCGGAGCCCTGAGAGAGCACAATTGGCCTTGCCTTGGTCTCTCTGGGTGGGTAGATGTCTGGGAGGGTGATGTCTGCAGCACAAAGCATCTGTGAGCTGATGTATCAGAACCGAGTCGCTGAGCTTTTCTCCAAGTGCACTCAATCGTGTATCAGAAGAGGCATGTGCTAGTTTTCACCCTTCTGGTATTGGGACATCACTTGTGATAGGGGGAGTCCTAATGAGTGGGTTGGGTAACTGGGTAAATTGGGGAGAAAATGGGGAAAAAACGCTGAACCTAAAAACTCTTTAACAAGCAACATCCCAAGAGTGAAGTATGAGGGAAGCAGCATTCTGTTGTGAGGATGTAGGGACGTTTGACTCAACAAGGACTGAACTCAAGGCAACACAGTAAAAGTGTAGGAAAACCACAAGAATCCACTCAGCTGAGAGAATAGATCCTGCTGCTGTTAAGAGTTTGACTCTGGCTCTGAGTGTTATTACAGCACTGTTGTATTTATTTATCCTGAAGTACTTCTGGGCCAGAAGAAAGCTCTGCTCTACTCTGTTCAGTTTGACTTATCAAATCCTACAGTCTTACATCATTGATTTTTCAAGGCCACTTCTGCTGCTTAGAGATTTGGGCATGAATTACAGCCCTAAATCAGAAAAGGTTGGGATAGTTTGGAGAATTTGTAGTTTGTAATTTCTTTTTTTAAATTAATATACATTCATTCCTGCATTTCAGGCCTGCAACATATTAAAAAAGCAGATGATGTCAACGTTACTTCCACCAATGATTTCTCAGACAGCACTGCATCAACAACTGTCATTTAACAAAAGCTGATAGAACCATATGGTCAGTGAATTACTTTGGTAAATATTTGTCAAACACTACAGTACAAAGTTACATTCACAAATGCCCCTTAAAACGTTCCTTTGCAAAACAGAAGCCTTCCCTGCTGGCATTTCAACGTTGAATAAACATTGAATCAATGTTGAATTAATATAATTGACAATTGATATAGCAACGTTGTTTCAATGTCATACATTCAACCTTTAATAAACCATAGCTCACTAAAATTATAAAACCCTCCGATTAACTAAGTGTTAACAATAAACTTATATCACTGTAGTAAAGCTGAGTATTAAGAAAGTCACCCACCACTACTAATCTGATTCAACATCTGATCACTAAAACAGTAAAACTATTAGAACATGAACTAGATGTTAAATTAAAAAGCAGTTACTGCAAATAAAAGTAAAACAGTGTTTCATTCCTCCATCCAACTGTTTTTAAAAATTATATGGTGATAAAATGTAAAATGCTGATTCAAAAGGCAGAAGGTTGAGTACATTATGTTGATTCAACGTTAAAATTTCAACCTTAGCACAACCATTCAGAGGCGTGCAGACATCGACATCAGGTGGTGCTAAACCAACTCTGCCCTTTATCAACCAAAGTGCCCTTTTGAAACTTCGTTTTTTTTGTTGTTTTTTTTTTTATATTATTTTATTAAGATTTTACTGAGGCCAGTTTGAAATGATCTTTTGAAAACCTGAGCGATTAAAAACGAGTGAAAACAGAATGCCCTGAAATCAGCTCGCACACACCCGACCTCTCTCTTCCTCTGTCACATGATCCCATGCGGTCGCGCGCAAGGCACACTAGATGCGCTGCAGCAGCAGTTCAGTTCAGCGAGTCTTCAGCACAGCACGCACGGCAACAGATAGGCTTCTTCTCCCCCGTGTCCACCAGCCAGGTAACATACACATAAAAAAAATAAATGCCCTTTTCCCCCCTGAGCACTTGCCCCCCCAAAATGTCTGTGCACGCCACTGCAACCATTGAACATTAAATGTTGATTCAACGTTAAAATTTCAACATTAGCACAACCATTGAACATTAAATGTTGATTCAACGTTAAAATTTCAACGTTAGCACAACCATTGAACATTAAATGTTGATTCAACGTTAAAATTTCAACGTTGAAACAACAACAGACATTACTTCAGTCATATTTCAACCACTTTTCAATGTTGAAGGTCAGTTGTGTGCCAGCTGGGTTACGTATACCTTGTCCAGAAGTGGCATTGTTTTATCTGGGCTCAAAGGCATCTGAGACAGACCATCACACAGTGGAAACTGTGTAAGACGTAGTGTTGTAAGATGTATCAGTAATCCAGATTACAGACATAAGGCAAAAAGGACCATCTGTCCTGCTACACCAGCAACAAGTCAAAAAGCCCAAGATCTGTCATGGTCTGGAGTTTTGACAGTACACTTCTGTGATGCAGCATTAATGCAGAAAATGTCATTGAGATCTTAGAGCAACATTTGCTGCCCTCAAAATGACATATTTTCTAGAGACATCCAGGCATTTTCAACTAGACAATTCAAAACCACACGCTGCATACATTACAAAGGCATGGCTGTGCAGAACTGTAAAACATAAAAATTGGAGAAACATTTTGGAATGCGTCATAGGCCTGAAATGCAGGAATACATGTATTAAGAAATGAATCTTCCAAGCAGACAAACCTTAAAATATCTTAATACTGAGTCTATACTGTCTGTTAGAATCTAAGTATATTTCTATTTTAATTCTACGGGATTAGTTTCTCAGGGAGACGTCTGTGAAAAATATTTCACACTTCTACTCAGTGATAAAATCCTTGCATCCGGACTGCAATTGAAAAAACAGGAGAACCAGTGAGTTTTTAGGCTTTCTCAGTCACATGACATCACGTTCAGTAGCTCCTCCATTTCCACTTGCTGTTGTGTTGACGTGGATCTTAGTGGAAATGGAAATGTGCGCCCAAAGTGTAATTACAGTGAGTGGCAGTGGACAAATAGCTATTTTATTAAAGGTGAGGTGACGAAACTCAGAGATGTGCGTCCGGGCGGGATTAAAATGACTGGAGAACCACGGAATTCAGCAAAAAACATTAGGTAATTCAGCCTGTAATTTTCTCAGAGGACGTCTGAGAAAAACATATACATGGTTGTTCCGGACAGGAATAAAATCACAGTGGGGTCCTGTGGTAAAGAGAAATTTACCCCAGGACCCCCTGGGAAACAAATCACGTCCAGATAAGGTTTAAGTATAAGAAACACTGTTGTTTTTATCCCAACTTTTTCAATTTGAATAGAGTTGTAGAACTGGCCTCATGCACCCTGGATGTTCTGATTAGTCTTTGTCTGACAGCATTACTATTTTTAGCATCACTAAAAATCTTATTGTAGTTTTAATGTTATGTTCATTATATTGTAACTGTATTAGCAAAGATGATAGTTTAAAGATTCTATAGATGAAGGTTTGCTTTAAAAAATCCAAAACATTTTTTTCTATTTTTATGTTTTTATTTGTCAAACTCCAGCAATGCCACAGGCTGAAGACAGACATAAAACAAGCCTTTGAAATCATCCCACACTGTGCTGTGTTCACTGATCTATTGCCCACTTGAGGAAACACTGATCTTTCTAGTCATGAAAGAGCACCACGCGACTGTGTTTATGGACGCTTGGCCCAGGCTGAAGGTAACAGTGTTCTGTCATAGAAAGCCAGGCCTCTCTGAATGGTGTCGCCTGTACATATTTGAGCCAATAAGGACCAGGTGATGGACCAGAGAGCTGAAAGAGGCCAGAAGCCCCACTGACACGCTGACATGCTGTCACACAGATCGCACAGCAGTGATAAGAGAGTGATCAATGGAGGCTGGACATGAGCACCTGCTCTGGATGAAAGGTCACATTCAATCAGCGGAGAAGTGCTAAGCATTCACAGACTGTTCAAACTAGCCGTAATGACGTCCTCTGAGACACGTCAGCGTCTCCTTAACAGCTGAGACTGCTTAAACAGATTGCTGCATTAAAACAATCACAGTTTTAAAAAGGACAAAAGGTATGATATTTAGTATTTGGGAATATAATTTAAATATGATTTTCTTCTTGGTAATTATCTCTCCTTCTCTCTTCTTCCTTTGCTCACTCTCTCGCTCATCATTCATCTGCTATTGATTTCTCTCTTTCTCAGCCTCCTCACACTGGAACTCTTCCATACCAATGGTAAGAGGAGTGGAGCAAAGCAAAATCGAGGAAGGAAGATGAAAAGATGAAGGGGGTGAAGAAAGGGAGAAGAGTAGAGTGAATGTAAGAGCAGAAAGGGGAGACACAAAGTGAAGAGGAAAGCCCTTCGCTAATTAGGTCTCCTCCACAAAGCCAAAAGGAAGTGGGCCTGCCAGCTCCTCTTTCCCCCACGATCGCTCACCCCAGCTAGGGCAAAAGTGCCTGGGGCAGCCCCCCTCCCACCCGCCCTGCTGGAGCTCCCAGAGTGTGAGGTGCCACGTCCAATATCCCCGATTTCTCTTCACTGCTTTTGGAGTCCTGCTCTGTGCTGGGGGACAGCGGGGTTCCCACACTGATGTTTCTCCCCACCTCCGTCTGAATGAGCCGAGATTACACTCCTGCCTTGAGTTACGTGCCGACTTGTTAATTTGACTTCCTTTCATAGTCAGAGTCAGAGAGAAGAGGCTAGAGGCAACAACTGTGCATTTTCCCATATTGTAGAATACGGGGATTGAGTCTAGTCCTGAACTAGATTTTCTCTTCAGTGAAGAATCTCCATTCAGAATGTTGCATAGTCCAGGACTAGCCCTAATCACTGTCTGTGAAAAGAGACCCATGTGTTTAACTTCAGTTCTGTATGGTGACTCTTGTATAGTTATCTGTATATGTTTGGTGGTTTTATTTGTTTTGTTTGTATGTCTACCAGAAAATTTCAGTCAGTATGCAACAGTTTGATAGGAAACAATAGGTAAAAGTTCTTGATTTTAAGTAATAGTATTTGATGTAGGCCCCTTCATCAGCCCTGGTCTTGTAGCATCTGGAGCCTCACAGATCCTGCCATACGTGAAAGGCAGCCCTGCCGGCACTTAACAGTATTAGACGTTATTCAGATGTAAAATGTTTGTCATCTAATGTCATGACCAACATTTACTTGAAACTAACGCCTGTTGACATTGGTGGCAGGCTGGGAGAGGTAGAGTTTAATCCCTGTTAAACTGGGCCAGACCGAACTGATAGCGTTGGGAAGGATGAAGGGAAAAGGCAAAGCATTCAGCATCTGAAAACAGCAATTCCAGTATGATAGAGAAATTAGATGGATAAGAGATGAACCTGTAGCAGATAGCCTGATGTCTCATTGTGAAATCACACTCTTAGATCCACTTAAGAAATTCCACTGGAGAGCAGAGGGGGATTCTCCCCAACCTTGAATGATAACACTTTAACGACTTTTACGACCATTTGCTGGAAACATCTGTCTCGCTAAAAGCATCTGAACAAAAGACCCATAAACTTTGGGGATTAACATGTCACCTGCTGATCCGCTATCTTCGGAGCACACCTCTTAAACAGTCACATCTAATTTACACACTCACGCACACAGTTTGACCCTTTAACTGGTCAAGGACCCGTGGGCCATTTAACAAGACAATACTGCCACCCGCAGGAGAAGAAAGGAACTTTTCTTGGAGCACGAGGCTATGATCGAAAAATTACATATGTATATGCTTTTACAATAACTTAAATAACTGTTGGTTAATTCTAATATTGTGAGAAGCAGGGTATCAAGCAATGTGATGAAACACTTTCTAATCAAGAGAACAATTTTGAGGTTTACCTTCATTTTCTTCTACAGGTTCCAGGCTGAAGAATTATGTCTTGTTTGTCATTGGTTGAACTATTGCAACTAGTCAGCATAGTTTTAACTTTTGTGTTGGTTATATAGATACATTTTCCGGTTTAGTAAAGAGCAAAGCATAAAAGTATAAAGGTATAGTGAATTTCCGATTTAAAGGGTTCTGAAATGATGTTAACCAGAGCAATAGGACCTGCATTCCTTAGTGGGGGAGAGGTGTGAATTACGACGGCCACAGATTTACATCTTTGAATACACAGGCGAGTCTGCCATTTCAAAAGGGAAATTTAAGGCTGAAAAATGTTAAAACATTAAAAACAAAATGTGTTCTTAAGACGTGAATGAACATTAACTACAAAAAGAACACGGAGGGCAACAAACTAGCAGTCTGGTTAAAATAATTACTTAAAAGCTATCAGGGCATGTTTCCACAATACTTTAATCAGGTTAATAACTAGATCTTGAATTAATGAGTTTGGAGTTCATAACGAGTTTCTTTCTTTCCTTTCTAAGAGTCCGGTGCGTGTGAGTTAGTGTATTCCCTGGTCATGTGTTATATTTCTTTCCATTCTTACACCTCAAAATCAACTATGATTATCTAATTGTCTGGTTAGGATTTCAGTTCTGAGATGTTTATTCATATCACTAAAATGCTATGCAACAGTGGGTGAATGTGGGGAAATTGTGGGTTTTCTATGTCAAAGTACATTTTAATAAGCAATGGTTTAATTTGATCATTTAAGAATGTTAAGGTTTAAGTTAATAAAGAAAAAAAGGGGGAAGTCATCTAGGCAAGACTCCACCTACCTGGAAGATGATTGGGTTTTTAGAAATTATACTTGCAGTTAGGAAACCTATCACAAGTTAGGGCCAATACGTCACGAAGGGAACGTGTTTTCCAATAAAGGGGGATGTTAGTTCATTCGGTTGGGAGTTCGTGGTTCGCAGTTCGGAGTTCGTGCGCTTTTTAGGTTTAGTTAAGTTCAATTTTTTTTCTTAGAAGTAATTTTAACTTAGAGTTTTAGTTAGAATTTTGTACTCTCTCTTTTGTTTTACTTTCTCCTAGATTCAGCTTAGTGATTCTTAAGTTTTTGAGTCATAGATCTTAGCTTGAGCTGCGCTTGCAGCGCATCCGCGCTGACCAACACAAGTCCAGCGATTATCAACAGAATTAGAGAATTAGGTGCTTCCAGCTATTGAACCACCTTAGCGCTACGGAGCTGCCTATAGTTCACCGCTCATCTTTAGCGTTATACATCGCTCGCCGTACCAGACCCAGACGCGAAGAGAATCCTGAATCAACCAGTTGCCCGGAGCGAGGCTCCCGCTTGCCGTTGGAACCGAAGCCCTGCTTGCACCGTGAAGTCCACCTGAAGAACCCGCTTCGGCCACTTGGATCGAGCTACCCTTCCTGGCGGTCGACACCAACGGTTCCCTTCGCGGCAGAGACGACACCGGTTGCCCGAGGCCGGTCAACGCAAAGTGAGGCGCTGGTTAAATCTCTAATTCTCTGGTGGCGTTCTGTTGGTCTGGTTAGGTTGAGTCTTGCTAAGTCCTCAGTTATAGTCATTCCCGGTTGAGATGGTGGTGATCCCTGTCAGTTCCATAGTTCTAATGTAATCTAGTTAACTCAATTAGCTTGGATTTAGAGCGTTTTTGCTTCTTTAGTAGTTAGTTCGTTTATAGCAGTATATAATCACATATAATCTTGTTTAATCTCCTAATATTCTTATAGTGGGTTTAGTTAGTCATATTTAGGTTTATCTCCTAGTGGGTTATCATAATTACTTCCCCTTTGGTATATTAAGCTGGGTATTGATTTGTTTATTTTTATCTACTTATACATTTCGGTTGTTTGGGTTATTCATATATGCGATGAGAAGGTTTGGTTGTAAGACTGTTATCATCAGCGTGCTTGAATTTCACTCTCAAATTGTTGTTTGAATTATGCCCCTTATCTAATTCTGCATATATCCATGTATTACTTTTATTCTAAATAAACATTACTTGTTTTAGCCAATTCTTGACTTAAGTGTGTTCCTCCCGTGGTTCAAAGACTTTCTGAAACCGACAAGAACTCACCCTGAGGTTAAATATAAATTTTGTAGCTAGCCGCTACTGGCGCCCTATTAACCTTTAATATTAATATTAAAATTAATATTGATATCAGGTAAATAGTTCGGTATCCATTGTAACCACTACATATTTGGCGCGGCCGACGCGGGGCCAACGTCACATCTCTGATCTACGGGAGAAAGCACGGAGTTAAGAAACGTATTGGTGTGTTGTGTTTATTAAATATCTACCTTACGCTCCGCGTTAGTAAAACGCCAGCGGGCTGGCGAAAGCTAACCGGGTCACTCCTCTGTCTGTGTGCGCGCACATCTATATACATCTATATATATATCCAACTCCTTTGTGTGTATGTGTTTTAAAGAGCATTGGTAATCACTTGTGAAACGCCTCATATTACTCGCCAAAGAGCTGATCAGTGTGAGCGCGTGTGTGTATTGTAGACGCCGCTGTGCGTCTGCTTTCATTATCACTGTTATTGGTGCTTTACATTTACCCGGGGTATCTAAACAGGCTCAGCCGACAACTATTATCACGTGAATTATATCAGCGCTATTTGTAAAGGCCTCAGCGAGGTTGCTGTAGCTGCGGATTTCCAGTGCAGTAAACCCGCTTCCCAGTTTAAACGGCCCGTGTGCGCGGATTTCCGCACCCCGGTCGTACTGGGACCCTCTCGTGTGCCCCGCGGCTTTGCAAACCGCGGCGTAACGCTATCCTTTTAGGTGGTAGAGAGGTTTACAGTCGCGAAAACGCGACGGGCGAGGATCACGCCCTCAGCGGAAGCCCCGCTTGACTCAGACTGTGTGAAGTAAATTCCTGCGTGCTGTGCTCCTCTCTGTGTCTCTGTGTTAAGGTCAGCAAGACCGTTGTGTTCCCCACAAAGCTTGAAAGCAACTGAGCTCTCAGGAGCTGAGGTTTGTCCTCCCACTCAAGGGGGCGGGACTCAGTTGTGTCACCGGTAGGCGGAGCCTTCCCCACCAGTGGCCTCTAGTCGCCATCTCGTGGTCAACTGTATCAGTTACATCTTGCCTCAAGGCTGTCTTACCTTTTCGTGCCTCTAGGGGTAAAGCTATATCTACACTGCCCTCTTCTGGTCGTTTGGGTGAATACTCAGGTTAAAGGGGGTTGCAGTTCATTTATACGCTATTTTGGGAAATTCTTGTAGTAAACTGTGTTTACGTGTGGTTGGTGTTGGCTTCATATGAGTTTTGACATACCTTAATCGAGATATCCTCTTCCCCTGCTTTCTTTGCTTGGTTACTGTTATATTTTAAATGTTGTATCATCCTAGTTATTATTAATACTAGTAAGTGCCATTTCCATTCTTAATTACTAGTAAGTATATATTCAAAATAGAATTCACTTCAAATAGATACATTTAGATAACTCAATTGTAATAATTCACTATTTTGTTCTATGTAGCCATCCTACTTCAAACATAGTGTCAACTCTCAAAGCTAACTTGCTTGTCAGCTGTTCTACTCACATTGCTTACATTAAATATATTCATTTGAGCTAACCATAATATCCAGTATTTTTAAACATTCAAGTTATAATCATTGGTTGCTATAAATACCTGTTATTTAGGTAATCCATAGTAGCCATTCATTATTTTGTTTTGTCAAACATATTATCCACTTCTTCTTGTTATTCTAAATACAGGCATATAATCCTTATCCTATTTAGTCATATAAAAAAAAAAAAATTTAAATAAAAAAAAAAAAAAAAAAAAAAAAAAAAATCTGCTCGCTAATACTGAAGGTAGCTTAGACTCTGTCTGAGTCACTTTGTTGAATCTAAATAAATCAAAGCCTTATAGACATACATACATCCGCTCTATGCTGGTTTTTGACAGGATTTGACTGTGGTGTTTGGTGACAGCAGTGCTATCTTTAATTCATCCACAGTCATTCAAACCTTGTCAGTTACCACCTAGTTAATAAATTAATTAATTACTAATAGGTATTTGACAATTTTTATGCAAAACTATTAAAACTTATACCTATCCAAGGTCACCCAAATAAAATTAAAATAATAATTATCCATTGAAAAAAAAAAAAAAAAAAAACTTACACTTTTGGCTTATTAGATTCACTAGGGACTACGCATCAAAAGTTTGTTACCTTAGCATCAATCCCTCCAATCTCAGCAGCAGTGCTAAGTCACCCATCCGGGACTGGCTTCCAATACAGCTCGCATCGCTTGACCCTCGTCAAGTCAAAATGAGTTCTCCAAGAGAGGCAGGGTCCCCGCTCCTCAGCGAGGCTGAGTCGGTGGACCAAGTAGAAGCCACTCTTCTTGATTTAGTAAGCTGCCGCATTCCAGACTATGCTGAAGGCGTGCAACAGGCAGATGATGCCCACCTTCAGAGTTTGATGACTAGCTGTGTGGACGACCACCTAACTAAATCCCTTAAAATAAAAGAACAAATAGACACCGTATACAAAATGTCCCTCATACTCTGGAGACAACTCCAACTCTCACAAGAGAGAGAGCAACATGCTACTAACCACTGTACAGCTCTCCAGCAAACTAACCAAAAACTCAGGGACGAATTGGCGCAATGGCATAATACTGGTTCAGAGATACAATCCCAACAAGAAGCCCTTGAACATAAAGTAAAGTCACTGCAGGAAGAAGCCGAAACAGCCACAAAACTTGCCATCCAGTCACGAGGTAAGCTGGAGGAAGCCCAGGAGCAGCAGACCGAACTCGAGGCTGAACTAACACAGGCTATGAGTGCTTTAAGATTAGCTCGTATAGAAAAAAGGGATGCAGAAACGCAGTTGGCAGAGTTCAAATTAGAACGGGATGAGACATATTCCCGGGGGCCAAAGGTAAGCCCAACAAAGGGTAGACCAGCGACCCCACATCTCTTTAAGACGGAGGTACATACTCCTACGCCCGTAACTTCCATGGGTTACCAGGGAGGAGCTGAAGCTCCTCGATCACCCATCAGAGTCAAACCGGAACCGGCTGGCCCCAAAAAGGTGAACCGGACCCTGTTTGGCTGGGACGAATCTGAACGCACCCAACGACCCCAAACAAATGCAGATATGGCCAGGCCCATAACGCCCTCAGATAGAGATTTGGATAAAGTTGCCCGCAATATCAGCCGGTTTGAACCTAAGCCTGGCTGTCCTAATGATATCCACCTTTATCTAAATGACATTGATTACTATCTACGGCGCTTCCCTCTGGCCACCATAGACGACAGAATCTATCTCATTAAAATAACATCCAACCGCGACGTTAGCAGTTTCATTGAACGCCAACCACCACACGTAAGGGGGAACTATAGGGCTCTCTGCCAAGCATTGGTGGCAGAATTCTCTAGCTTCTCAACCCAGTTAGGCCTCTCTGCTGCATTCGCGGTGAGGCAGAACAGGCAGGAGGGTCCCGAACAGTACTACTATCGCCTCAGGCGCGCTTACTTTGGCTTCAAGAATGAACCAGAGATGGAGGAGGACGAAAATTTCAAGGTCCTGTTTGTCCAGAACCTCCATCCTTCAACCAGCCACCATTTAGGTGTCTCGGCTTGTCCCCGCACCCTGACTAGTCGGCAGCTAAGAGATCTAGCTCTTAGAGGCTTTGCAAAAGTTCAGCAAAGTTTGGGTAAAAAAACCGACTCCGAGGTCCTTGCAGTAGCCAGTAACCCTTGTATGGAACTAGAGGGGAAGCACAGCTTCCAGGGAACAGATAAGACTCACGGGTCCAGACCCTATAGACAAGAACCAGCCCAAAGTCAGCAGGTCGATCCACAGCGACGCCGCTCACCTACTTATAAGGTGAATCGCGGCCAGGGCAGACCCCATCGAGGTCGAGCCTCCCACCATCAACGTGGTGGCAGGCCACACCATCATGGGAATAACAGGCACTCTGGACCAAACCAGACTGCAAAAAGCCCTAAATCATCACTTGACAAAACCCTTAACGGCCTGGAGGCAGGGGATCTTGAGTTAATCCTACAATGGGTTAACCAAATGCGCAAGGAGAAAAGGGGTAACCTCAACCAAGGGCGCAACATCCAGGAGCAGTCGAGCACTGCTCCCCATGAAAAAGACCCCAAACGAGCTACTTGGGAGCATGCCCAAGACACTGCACCTAGTGCAGTCCTAGTTGTGGAACTAGACACTGACCACTCTCTCAAGGAAGAAGACCCATTTCTAATTCGGGGGGAGCTTCCTTTCCGACAGTTCTTGGGCCATCTGAGCGAAAGGGGGGTGGCCAGAAAATTCTATCTTGCTACTACTTTGGAGGATGAATTTGTGCAAGATGCTCTTCTTGACACGGCATCAGACATCACACTGATGTCCATGTCCCTTTTTAACCGAGTGCGGGCATCCGCTCGGCGACGGAACAGGGAGATACAGCTGAGTAACTGTTCTCTCAATATCCAGCCCTACTCACACACGGGCATCACCATACATTCGATGGCCCTAATTCAACTTACGATTGGGCCCGTGACTGTTGTTCATCCAATTCATGTGTCTCCCTTGGAGTCCATCCCATTCCTCGCAGGAAAAGATCTTCTTAATCGGTTCGAGCCCCTTATCGACTTTCAAGGTCTTAAGATCTGGGCGCAGGTTCGGCAACCCCTTCCTGTTCTTCCCTCTCGTGAGGAGGAGATCCAGTGCTACCGTCTTTGTGGACAGTTCCAACCATGCAAGGGACTGATCGACCCCGTGGTTCCTATGGAGATTGAGGAAGAGCCTACAGCCGCCGTTTCACAGTTTACAAATCCTTCTTGGCCTCCAAGCTCAGTCTTGGAACAACGTGACACCTTCTTGTGTACCATGGTCCCATCTGAAAATCCTGGGGAATATTGTCCCAGAGTGGAGAAGGGGGTCACATTGGACGACTTCCAGGTGGATGACGTGGTCATCGCCCTGTGGTCGGACAAATCCGCAGTCAGCCAAGACTTAGTAAACTCATTATCGGCAACCCATGCTAGCTTTCATTTCATTCAATCCCAGGGAGCTTTTCCGCTTGGGCCCGTTCCTCAACCCACCTTGCTGGCAGTCGGCACTTGTTCTTTGACCGTCCGGTGGAACAAGAAAGAGTTCACCCAGCTTTTTCTTGTGGTCCCAGACTTACCTCATTCCATCTATGTGGGCGGTGACATGTTGGTCAGGTTGGATGTTCAGGTAGACACCATCAATAACATCCTTTGGTCCCTCACAGACACTCAGGCAGATGGCTCTTACCCTGAACCAGAGTATCTGCACTCGGGTCAGACCATACCTGAAGTTTGTCAGGTGGCAAACAACCAAGCCATCACCCTACCGGCAAATACCAAAAATATCGGCCTCTACCTGACCATCCTACCTGGACAACAACTATGTCACCCCCATGCACTGTTCCAACCCTCACATCGATTCTTTGATCTTGGTCTGACCGTGGAAGCCACACCTCTTGTGGAGTTACGTGCTAGGTCAGTGTACTTGTTCGTTCAAAATTGTACAACTCAGGACATAGTGATTCCCCAACTCACAGAACTGGGTTGGCTGGTTAGCACCAAATTTCATGACTTTGAACTGCGGCTTCCAGTCATCGGTCCGATTCCTCAGCAGCTGCTCCCAAAGCAAGAGTCCAAGACATTATACACCCGACCGTCTGGGGCAATTGCTATTTTTCCTGTCTTGGAGACCAATGAAGATGCGTTGTACCGCATTGATCTGACCCACAGGGACCAGATGGTCTTGGATACAGTCACTGTCCTTAGTCTCGATTCTGTCCCATCACCTGACACTAACACAGTCCTGGTGAAGCAGAAGGAGGAGGCCGACAGTTTTCCTTCAACTCAAACAGAGTTTGAGAAGCAACTACAGCAAATGCTGTTAGATGCGGATGCCTTGCAATCAGACGAAGAGCGTGTAAAGCTCAGAACAGTGCTGACTAAGTATCGTGCGTCTTTCTCTCAAGATTCTATGGATTGTGGATTGACCCACATCCATATGATTCGTATTCCGACGCATCCCGACGCTGCTCCTGCTTACGTTCGCCAATACAAGATTCCACTTGCATCATACGGGCCGGTGCAAGAGATCATAGATGATCTCTTAGACAAAGGAATAATCCGACCATGCAACAGCACCTACTCTGCGCCACTTTGGCCGGTGTTGAAGCCCAATGGCAAATGGCGTCTGACTATTGACTATCGCCGCCTAAATGACCAGGTCCCTCTTTCTAGATGGCCCATGACCCAATTGGAGCAAGAACTCCCTAGGGTCAGAGATGCCAAATATTTTTCAACCTTAGATGTGGCATCGGGGTTCTGGACCATTCCGGTCCATGTGGAAGACCAACACAAACTGGCATTCACATTCGCCGGCCGTCAATTTACATTCACCCGCTGCCCATTCGGATATTCCAATTCACCAGCTGAATTCAACATCTTTCTCAACAAAGCTTGTCCTGATGCAAGAGAACGAGGAACCTTGATTTATGTTGACGATGTTCTTATCCGGAACAACTCTCTCGATGCCCACTTGGAAGAGATTGATCATGTGCTAGATCAGCTCACAAAAGCAGGTGCGAAAATATCCCTAGCCAAATGTCAGCGGTGCAAAACTAAGGTCAACTATGTGGGCCTTTTGGTTGGTCCAGATGGTGTTCTCCCGCAACCATGTCGTGCCCAAGGCATCATGGATATCGCGGAACCAAAAACCATCCACGCCCTTCGCAGCTTCTTGGGGGTATGCAACTACTCCCGCCAGTTCATCGAAAACTTTGCGGAACTGGCCAAGCCACTGTACCAGCTGTTAAAGCAGGATGTACCTTTCATTTGGGGTGAGGCCCAGGCACAAGCCATGCAAACCCTTAAAGACAAACTGGCATCGGCACCCTGTTTAACCTATCCGGACCACAGCAGAGAATTCTACCTTCAAGTTGGGTTTTCAGAGCACTGTGTGAGTGCTGGTCTATACCAGGTACACGATCGAGACAAGAGAGTGGTGGCTTATGCAAGCAAAGCTTTGATGGCTCCGGAACTCAAATACTCTGACTGTGAGAAAGCACTTTTGGCCACGGTCTGGGCAGTGAAACACTTCTCCAACTACCTTGGGGGACAAAAGATCATTGTAGAAACGAACCACCAGCCAGTGGTCTTTCTCAACAGTCAGCGCATTCGAGAAGGTGTGGTCACCAACGCACGAGTCGCCTCCTGGTTAATGGCCCTACAAAGTTTTGAGGTTGAGGTGCGCTATGCGCAAAACTCGAGATTACCTCTAGGCACTGATCTGGCGGCATGTCAGCGGTGCGAAACTGACATACCGGCCACATCAGGGCCCATTCCCAATCTCGCCTCCCAAAAACCCACAAACCATCGTTACTTTGACCCCAAGGAGTGTGAAAACATTCCCACGGTCTACGTAGATGGATGCTCTTTCCGACATGACCAAGAAGGCCTCAAAGCTGGTGCAGGAATCGTCTGGCTTGATGACAATCCTTGCGAACCACAACAGTTCAAACTAGGATCACAAACTTCTCAGTATGCCGAAATCGCTGCCATACTCATCACAATCCAACTTGCTATCGACCAGGGGGTAAAAACCCTGGTAATCTGTACAGATTCCAACTACGCACGTCTAAGTTTCACATGTCACTTGCCAATCTGGAAAACCAAAGGTTTTCTCACATCTGGCAGGAAAGCAGTCAAACACACAGAGCTGTTCACAGCCGCGGACTACCTGGTAGTTCGGCATGACATGCTTGTCTACTGGAAAAAGGTGAGGGGACACTCACGTGTCCCAGGGACAGACAAGACATACAATGATCAAGCTGATTCACTGGCCAAAAGAGGTGCCTTGGAAGGAGTTTCATGGGTCTTTGACCCGTTGAAATACCCAACCCAACCCAACCCCACTGTTTTAGCCGTGACTAGAGCACAAGCTAAACAAACCTCAACAACAGAAATCCCACCCTGCGCTGCGGTCTCCATTGATCCAGAAATAACAGATGCTGATTTGATCACGCTACAAGACGCAGACCCCGACATCAAATCTATTAAGGCTTTCTTGCTTGATCCCACCAACAATCCCATAACCAGCCAAATGCTGGAGGCATCAATTCCGCTTAAACAACTCTTGGACAACCGCGCATTCTTGAAGGTGGTCAAGGGCTTGCTTGTTCATGTCACTGAGACCCACACTTCTCCTGCGTTCGTGGTGCCTCCGTGCCACAGGGGGGTAATGTTGGGGCACGCCCATGACTCTCCATCAGCAGGTCACAAAGGGATCAAGGAAACCTATAGGACACTCAAACAGGTGGCCTTTTGGCCACGAATGCGGGAGCATGTAGCTAGTTACATTAAAGGATGCTTGGTGTGCTGCCAGTTCCAGCCGGCGAATCCTCTGCACAGGGCTCCCTTACAGAGAAAGGGGTTAACCTTCCCGTGGTCGGATCTGCAAATGGATTGGGTGGGCCCGCTCACAAAGTCTGCTCGAGGGAACAAATATTTCCTCACAGTCACATGTGCATTCACCAAGTGGGTGGAGTGTCTTCCAGCCGCCAATGACACCGCTATAACCACAGCGTGTCTCCTGGTTAATCATATCTTCACCCGGTTTGGTCTTCCTTGTAGGGTTGACTCAGATCGAGGTACTCATTTCACGGCAGAAGTCATGCAACAAATGTGGCACGTCCTCGGTGTAAAAGCCAAGTTGCACGTGAGCTACCACCCCCAGTCCTCTGGTCAGGTCGAACGGGCTAACCGCACAGTGGTCAGCATCCTCAAGAAATTTGTGGCCACGCATCACCGCGACTGGGATGTGAAATTGCCATTGGTACTCATGGCCATTAGGGCAACTCCTCACGATTCCACCGGCGTCTCTCCATTCGAGGTGATGACAGGCAGACAGATGACACTTCCGCTACATCTGTTATATCAGCCAGGTGGAACAGATACCTCAGTTGCCTACACAACACAGCAGTACATAGACGATTTGCAGAAACACCTAAAATCCACTTTTGCTTTTGCCCAACAGCACATGGCACGAAGTGCCCAGGGTCGGAAGGCCTACTATGATCAGAAGGCGTCCTATGACGAGCTTCAGGTGGGAGATAAGGTGTGGTACTACATTTTCGCTCAACCTGTCGAGAAACCCCAATCGAATACGGGTAGGCTGGCTCGCAAACTCATGCCTCGCTGGACTGGACCCCACACAATCACGGACAAATTGTCCCCGGTGGTGTACCAGATCCAGATCAGCCAAGGTTCTAAGGAGCCAACCCGCAAGTGGGTACACCGCAACCAAATTAAGCCACACCAAAGCCCTATGGGACAAGTCGGGGCCGCCAATGCCTTGATTAGAGTCTAATCAGGTGGACAAAACCCCTGCTAGACCCCTAGGTGTTTAGCAACTCCTAGCTGTACAACTGGCAACTAAACTAATAACTTCATTTTTTAAATTTAGGAATACATTGATCTTTGATCCATATACAGTAGTCTGTTGTTTGCAATTTCAACCCAAGTACCATTACACATCGGCCGATCAAGCCAGCCAACAGAACCATCATTTTGTGCCTGGGAATAGGATATCACTGATTGTTAGCCACTTATCTGTTAGATTCTACTTCATTGGTGGTTCACACTAGTACACCCAGGTTAATCATGTACATTTGTCTCGTTAGGAAGATGAGGACTCTCCTGCTCCTGACGCTCGTGCTGGGGACGATCGTTGCGGCCCCTGATGTGATCTCCCCCGGACCTACCTCAGGAGTAGTTCTTAGGGATAATTCGGGACTACTAATCACAAACTGCCGGTTACATACCCAAAGGGTGTTTGTACGACTGAACCCGGAGGAAGTATGTAAAAAGAACTTCCCTGATTGGTCCCGCCAAGTGGGGTGGGCTGGGCATTGGTGGGTACGAGAGGCAGTAAGCCATGCCGAACGAGACACCACCCACATGCTACAACAGCTGCAAAAATTTGCGGTCACACAGTCTGAACTGAATGGGGCTCAAAAGAGATCCAAACGGTTTCTTGCAGGTTTATTAACTGCTGCCGCCGCTGTAGGCTCACTCCTTGGCGTCGGCACATCCGCTGTTAATGCCGTGGGCCTAGCCACGGTCCGCCGTAATGTAGGGGAACTACAGGCAGAACTACCACACATCAAGGACCAAATAGACACCCAACAGAGACAGCTACAGGCAATTGGACAAACTTTACAGGGTACCATTGTGGTCCTCAATACCCACACGGTAGCTTTAAACAAAACTCTGCAAACGATCACCTCCCTGACCCGGGCAATCCAGACAGATATGGCTCACATCCAAGTGATTAACATGCTTTTGAATGACATGCTACAGGAAGTGGGATCCTCAGTAGACAGTCTAGCTATGGGCAAGATACCAGCTTATCTGGTGCCTTTAACCCTGGTACAGGAAATCCTCAGTCGGGCTACCCGAGAGGAAGTTACTGATCTCCAAGCACATTTAGCCTATACACTCGGAAGTGCAGTACCTCTTTATGTCAATCCAGAAAATAGAGAAGTAGCTTTTCTGGTCAACTTACCTATAATAGCTGCGGAAAACATTTATCGCTTAAAAGAAGTGGTAAATGTTGGGTTTTGGCAAAAAGAAGCACACATCAAAATTCAGACTCCGACCTTGGTAGCTTACCAAGACATCAATCCTGGACTTTATCTGGCCCCAAATTTGCGCATGTGTACCCTGTCCAAGGATATACACTATCTCTGTCCCAGTAAACCGTTCACTCGAGAGGGTGCCGGCAATCTTTGTGGCCTTAAGCCCATGCTCACTAAGGACCAGTGTCCTGCCACTGTCACTCATAGGTACCAACAGGTCGAGACTCAGGTTGAAATCGTAGGGAGCCGGTGGTTGGTAAATACTGCGGCACGGGAAGCGGTGTTGTCCTATGACCAGCATGATATCGATGAACGTATTCCCCTTCCGGAACAAACATTTTGGGTAGACGTACCACCTGGGGCTACTCTGCATGTTGGGGAATGGTCCCTGTACCACTTAGTACCTGATCAATATGAGAGTGAAATTGAGGTGTCTGATTTCTTTACTACCCACTCCTTAGAACTCAGCCCTGACACCCTTGGTCGGATACAGTATGAGGGTCCCCAGTCTATCGATTTGACCCCCATCAATAATGTCTTAAAAGAGATCGAGTCGCGTCCCACATGGACAGTCCAACCTGTAAGATACTCCTGGTCATTGCCCGATACCTTGTTAGCTGTGCTGGTATGTCTGGGGTATGTAGCAACCTTTGGTATAACGTGTTTTTATCGTAGGAAGACCGTGAAGCTACAGAGACAAATGGATTCATGGTCGGGTAAGGTGGTTAGATTTGTGAGACGTAGAAGGGGGGGTCAAGAAGTGTCAGTGGAAACTCAGGAGGACGCAACTGATGAACCTATGCAGGTAGCTGCAGTAAGGGAAGTGGTTTAGCTCTGGTTTGGATAACGCTAATGCAGCCTGTTGTGTACTGACCAGCAAATGCCACCAGTAAGAGTTGAGATACCCAGTAACCTTTTTGTCCACAGCTATCTACGTCATCTCATCGACTGATAACCTGGATCTCTGCTGATTATCACCCGATGGGGGGGGATATGTAGCAGATAGCCTGATGTCTCATTGTGAAATCACACTCTTAGATCCACTTAAGAAATTCCACTGGAGAGCAGAGGGGGATTCTCCCCAACCTTGAATGATAACACTTTAACGACTTTTACGACCATTTGCTGGAAACATCTGTCTCGCTAAAAGCATCTGAACAAAAGACCCATAAACTTTGGGGATTAACATGTCACCTGCTGATCCGCTATCTTCGGAGCACACCTCTTAAACAGTCACATCTAATTTACACACTCACGCACACAGTTTGACCCTTTAACTGGTCAAGGACCCGTGGGCCATTTAACAAGACAATACTGCCACCCGCAGGAGAAGAAAGGAACTTTTCTTGGAGCACGAGGCTATGATCGAAAAATTACATATGTATATGCTTTTACAATAACTTAAATAACTGTTGGTTAATTCTAATATTGTGAGAAGCAGGGTATCAAGCAATGTGATGAAACACTTTCTAATCAAGAGAACAATTTTGAGGTTTACCTTCATTTTCTTCTACAGGTTCCAGGCTGAAGAATTATGTCTTGTTTGTCATTGGTTGAACTATTGCAACTAGTCAGCATAGTTTTAACTTTTGTGTTGGTTATATAGATACATTTTCCGGTTTAGTAAAGAGCAAAGCATAAAAGTATAAAGGTATAGTGAATTTCCGATTTAAAGGGTTCTGAAATGATGTTAACCAGAGCAATAGGACCTGCATTCCTTAGTGGGGGAGAGGTGTGAATTACGACGGCCACAGATTTACATCTTTGAATACACAGGCGAGTCTGCCATTTCAAAAGGGAAATTTAAGGCTGAAAAATGTTAAAACATTAAAAACAAAATGTGTTCTTAAGACGTGAATGAACATTAACTACAAAAAGAACACGGAGGGCAACAAACTAGCAGTCTGGTTAAAATAATTACTTAAAAGCTATCAGGGCATGTTTCCACAATACTTTAATCAGGTTAATAACTAGATCTTGAATTAATGAGTTTGGAGTTCATAACGAGTTTCTTTCTTTCCTTTCTAAGAGTCCGGTGCGTGTGAGTTAGTGTATTCCCTGGTCATGTGTTATATTTCTTTCCATTCTTACACCTCAAAATCAACTATGATTATCTAATTGTCTGGTTAGGATTTCAGTTCTGAGATGTTTATTCATATCACTAAAATGCTATGCAACAGTGGGTGAATGTGGGGAAATTGTGGGTTTTCTATGTCAAAGTACATTTTAATAAGCAATGGTTTAATTTGATCATTTAAGAATGTTAAGGTTTAAGTTAATAAAGAAAAAAAGGGGGAAGTCATCTAGGCAAGACTCCACCTACCTGGAAGATGATTGGGTTTTTAGAAATTATACTTGCAGTTAGGAAACCTATCACAAGTTAGGGCCAATACGTCACGAAGGGAACGTGTTTTCCAATAAAGGGGGATGTTAGTTCATTCGGTTGGGAGTTCGTGGTTCGCAGTTCGGAGTTCGTGCGCTTTTTAGGTTTAGTTAAGTTCAATTTTTTTTCTTAGAAGTAATTTTAACTTAGAGTTTTAGTTAGAATTTTGTACTCTCTCTTTTGTTTTACTTTCTCCTAGATTCAGCTTAGTGATTCTTAAGTTTTTGAGTCATAGATCTTAGCTTGAGCTGCGCTTGCAGCGCATCCGCGCTGACCAACACAAGTCCAGCGATTATCAACAGAATTAGAGAATTAGGTGCTTCCAGCTATTGAACCACCTTAGCGCTACGGAGCTGCCTATAGTTCACCGCTCATCTTTAGCGTTATACATCGCTCGCCGTACCAGACCCAGACGCGAAGAGAATCCTGAATCAACCAGTTGCCCGGAGCGAGGCTCCCGCTTGCCGTTGGAACCGAAGCCCTGCTTGCACCGTGAAGTCCACCTGAAGAACCCGCTTCGGCCACTTGGATCGAGCTACCCTTCCTGGCGGTCGACACCAACGGTTCCCTTCGCGGCAGAGACGACACCGGTTGCCCGAGGCCGGTCAACGCAAAGTGAGGCGCTGGTTAAATCTCTAATTCTCTGGTGGCGTTCTGTTGGTCTGGTTAGGTTGAGTCTTGCTAAGTCCTCAGTTATAGTCATTCCCGGTTGAGATGGTGGTGATCCCTGTCAGTTCCATAGTTCTAATGTAATCTAGTTAACTCAATTAGCTTGGATTTAGAGCGTTTTTGCTTCTTTAGTAGTTAGTTCGTTTATAGCAGTATATAATCACATATAATCTTGTTTAATCTCCTAATATTCTTATAGTGGGTTTAGTTAGTCATATTTAGGTTTATCTCCTAGTGGGTTATCATAATTACTTCCCCTTTGGTATATTAAGCTGGGTATTGATTTGTTTATTTTTATCTACTTATACATTTCGGTTGTTTGGGTTATTCATATATGCGATGAGAAGGTTTGGTTGTAAGACTGTTATCATCAGCGTGCTTGAATTTCACTCTCAAATTGTTGTTTGAATTATGCCCCTTATCTAATTCTGCATATATCCATGTATTACTTTTATTCTAAATAAACATTACTTGTTTTAGCCAATTCTTGACTTAAGTGTGTTCCTCCCGTGGTTCAAAGACTTTCTGAAACCGACAAGAACTCACCCTGAGGTTAAATATAAATTTTGTAGCTAGCCGCTACTGGCGCCCTATTAACCTTTAATATTAATATTAAAATTAATATTGATATCAGGTAAATAGTTCGGTATCCATTGTAACCACTACAAACCATACAAGCATAGTCACATAAAATATAAACAATTGGTCACCTTAGTTGAGTTGATACCTAGTAGCACCTGCTTTGACTGAATTCTTGTGCCCATGTTTAGCCATCTTTTTACAAACATTGAGGAGTTTGACACACGCCTTCTGATTTTGTCCAAATAGAGACAAATATTTATATGGTCTGTTACCTTGCTATCCTGCCACTGAAAACCTCCCATCCATTTTTTTCTCTTCACACCCATGTTTTTTTTTCTCTTTGACATAAAGTTGCATGAATTCAGACATGTTCAAACTGTGTCTCACTGCCTTACATTACAACTTTGGAAAAAATAAGAGCCACTTAAAATGTATGAGTTTCTTTTATTTTACCACCTCTGGAATATAATCAAAAGGAAGATGGATGATCACAAGCCATCAAACCCAGCTGAACTCCTTGAGGAATGTTTGCATGTGACATAAAGTTATTCAAAAGCAGTGTGTAAGACTGGTGGAGGAGAACATGCCAAGATGCATGACAACTGTAATTAAAAAACAGGATTATTCCACCAAATATTGGTCTTTTTGTTATTTCAGCCATTTCTCATTTTCTGCAAATAAATGCTCTAAATTACAATTTTCTTTTGAAATTTGGGAGAAATGTTGTCTGAAGTTTATAGAATAAAACAACAATGTTCATTTTACTCAAACATATATCTATAAATAGCAAAATCAGATAAACTAATTCTGAAACTGAAGTGGTCTTTTAATTTTTTCCAGACTGTATATCGGATTTCAACACCATTAATGAAAGTGCCAAAAAACGGAATAGAAAAAAACATATTCAATATGTTTTTTCCACTTGTATCACATATGTATCACTCTTAACCGCTTACTATGCTGTTGCTATATGTCCACCGCCATGCTTTACAGTTTGTAATGTGTTCTTTATGTCTTTTTTTACTTTTTACTATTTTTACTTTTCCGTTCACAGCACAGTTTTAAAACAGACCTGGCTTGTCTAGGTGTTCTGTAACAAAGTGTAAACATTGAGTTTTGTGACAAGGCCTCAGGTAGGTTTCCTGTTACTGTCTCTGTCTCTTTATGAAAATCAGAATCTCTGTATCTTTCTGCATAGTGGAGATTATCAGTATGTCTTCAGGTAAAGTATATTCTAGCTTATTATTTACTTCCTACATTGTACAGTTTAGACTTACATCATGTATTAGCCTCTGATGTATTTTCATAAATGCACACAGGTTAGTGCAATGGTCTTTGACCATGTAAGAATATTATCAATATTGTTATCAGTACAAACGTACTGATAAACAACATGCAAATATGTACCGACCAAAACATCTGCTAGATGTGTACATGCTGGTATTAAATAGCACCAGTCCTGTCCACGTGAAGAGACTGTATGCTAGTGCATGTTGGATGCTTTTTAAGGATGTTTAATAATATAAAAAAAATAAAGTAATCTGATCACAAAGCGTACGCACATGTCTGACAGACTGCTGCCCTTCCATTTCAGAGCACCTATGCACTCTGTGCAATCTGCAGTGCAGATGTGGGCCTCGGTTACAGTCCCTCTCTGAGTGGTGTTCACATTTTTATCTGAAAGCATAAAAAAATCAGATAAAAGCAACAGCTTGCTTTAACTGCCGGAGCTGACAGGTTTGTGAGATTTGCCATAAAACGCTCAAAAGGAAATAAAGGATGAGAGGCAGAGAGGGACAAAGTTAACACCAAAGAAGACCTATACACATATCTCTCAGAACCGCTGAAGGCTGAGCAAGGATGCATCCGATATGGAAAATAAAACTTACTGAAAGCAGGCCTGTGAGTCTGTGCACTGTGCATGATCTTGAACGGTCAGTGACTTGAATATGGCGCTCATACACTCTTAACAGCCACACTTTTCATGCTCTTCGTACAGCACTGTCTCAATGACAGCATTGTTTCCAATCTGACCTGGCTGTATCTTTTTCATTCTATCTCCTGTCAAGACTTTATCAATTTCAGCGCAGTAGAAGTGCTGCAAATCCACTTCCACAACACATTGACCTGTGTAAAATCTTTAAAGTTAATTTAATTTGATTATTTAATTTAGTAATAAAACAGATGTGCATTTTTTATCCTACTGAGCCCTTAACCATAACATTTCCAGCATGTTTAAGTGTTCTGAATGTGCTGCCTCAGGTGTGAAATCTTTGGGCCACAATGAGTAAAGGTATTAATGGAGAAAAAATGTTAAACACCCCTCTATCTGTTAAGAATGGTGGTGAATCAATCACTGTCTGGGCTTGTGTTACAGCATGTGACACAAAATGGGCAATGTTTCACTTGTAGTGAGAAAAAATAATTAAATTAAACAGCAACAAAAATTGGAAGACACCAAAAAAAGACTGAAACCTGTAAAAAAGAAAAGGAACTACCTTAAGAAGAATGAGCTGAAAGTTTTGCCCTGGCTCTAACAGCTCATTCACCTAAATCATCTGTGAAAAATCTTTGGATATACCTAAAAATATGCATGTTAAACAGCCAAGGATTTGTCTCGAAGCCTTAGCCCAAAAATAGAATAAAAAAAAAAAAGTTTAAAGAACCGTGTAGGGTACCCAAATTATTGCTTTGGACCTTGTTCATTTTTTGTTTTATCTTCATTAAACACTGTTGTAATATCTGTTAAAATAAAATCCAAGATTGCTGTAAAACTGAACAGTTCCAACAGTTTTATTTACATTGTGATTTACTTCATTTATGCTTCCACAAATTATACACGCCTAGCCACTCAAGCCTGTTAAGGCTAAAGAAGAATGTGAAAGCAAGTAGACTAAAGCAAGTCCTAAAACTAACTGCTAGGAAAAAAAACTGACCAGAGCAATGATTAGGCATCAGGTCTGTCACCAGGAAACTGTGATCTGGTGGTGCACAGGGATTGAGAGGAGCCCCTACAAGGCTAACAGCAAAATGCTAAACTCACCATTGAAGGAAGAAGAGTCTGCTGGGTACAATCTCTTCTGCTGACTGACTTCACACTGTTCAATAAGGTATATTTATAAAAAAAAACATCTTGATCTGGTTACCGTGCTAAGCTAGGCTAGGTGAGGTTATGCTATGCTATGTGGTTCTAACCCTTCATGGGGATGTAAACCAGCAAATAGGCATATTTAAAAAACAGCATGTATTTTTTGAGGCAAAACACAACACAGTTGTGAATGAAAATGTAAAAACACTACTGTGCTTTTTAGCCACAACCTCATATTTATTTTTAATACAACTGTACAATAACTAAATAAATGTGTCATTCTCATGTCTTTCATAAAGTAATCGACAATTTTAAAATTTCAGTGTAAGTCATAACCCAGTAAATGCAGAAAATCAGTAATCTACTCATTTATATGCACAACTGTAATCATCTAATGGTAAAAGTCTTCCTGTCCTATTAGGCTATATGTGCGGAAACAGCTTTCAAGGACTTAATTTGATCTAAAAAAAACTGAAAAATATTATTTACATAACCAAAGAATAATCCAATAACTGCAGAAATCTGATTTTTCTTCTTCAATTATTTAAATGGGCTGCGAGTGACACATTGTTTGGTTATTTGTATATTTAAATACAAACTCTTTGTCAGTAACCTTCCTTTCTCAGCATATTTGTTTAAATGTACAATTAGTTTATACAAAAACCAGACAAACCAAGTCTCCCAGAAGCTGCGGGAGTCTCCCGCATTTCGGTAGTGGCTCCCTGATGCCCGCGAGTCACATATAATCTCCCAGAATTCAGAACGAGTGCCCCAAGAGCGCACTGCACACAAACGTGACAGACTTTTTTTCTCTAATCGGGTGTGGGAAGGAGAGAGAGAAAACAGAGAGGGCGGGCAGTGTTTTTCCCCCCTCCCGGACGGGATTTGTTTAGTGGGTGAGAGAAAGCAGATCATGGCCGAGGCAATATTAATAATTATTGTAATATGATATGAAATGTTTTTGATGTTGTGCATTTTTTTGTGATATTGTAACTGTCAATTTACAAAAAAAAAAAAGGAAAGCAGAGGCAGGGCCTTCCAAAAAGAAAAAAGATAAAACTCATTTCACCTCTGAAAAAAAAAAAGTTAAATTAATTAACATAAAAATAAAGTTTTGTTATCCTTTGGTGTGTGTGCAATTTTTTTTTGTTAGTTTTTTTTTATGGGGGGGTTCAGGGGATCCCTGAAATCAACTTTTGCAACTTGGGATGTCTGCTGTTTAACAATATATTTTTCAAGCTTTGTTTGAATGAAAAAATTGCATGTTAACCTTTTACTTTAAATTACATTTTATACAATTTGCTTTGTGGGGGTGGGTTTTTGCCATTTCCACAGTGCTTTGTGGTTAAGTTGAATAATAATTTGAAGGTTGTTTTTGTCTTTCATATCTCTGGGTTTGCTTTTACTGTATGTTTTGGGTCATTGTCCATCTGTACTTTCGAAGAGCCGTTCTGGCACTCTCCCAACTGTGATGTAAAGTGTCCTGACACTGCTTCCATTTTCTCAATAGTTTGTGCCTTATGTAAATTGTCTATATAATTTATTTTAATAATTTTCTACCACAAAAAAAATATTTGTTAAAATTCACATACTCATATAGACCCAGTTTACACAGCTGTCCCTTTAGCTCCCCCAGGTGGACATGTCATCCTGAACCTGTCTCACATTGGATCTGGTACAGATGAGGTTATAGTTCAGCTCCATGTATGTGATCTTTTTCTGTTACCTTCTCTTCCCCTCTCACACTGTCTCGTGCTGCATGCAGGGCGAGAGAGCGCAGGGCAGGAGGTTGGTCATAAAAGCAGACAAAGATAAGAAAGCCAGGAACACGAGTACATGTGATTGAGAGGGCCAGAGCAGAGTCACTTTATCAAAGGCCTTTTCCTTCCTCTCATAAATACCACATCGATGAATAAAAGCCCTCACTCTGCTTGGCGGACACTCACTCTAGCTCACAGATCTGCTCAACACATGAGCGGCCCTCACACTCCCACACACTGCCTGAAAAAGAGCTGTGCTCCACAGTGTATAAAACATACACGCTGCACACACAACTGTAGTGTACACTCTAAAATAGAAACCATTCAGAAATTCATCATTTCCAGTCAATCATGGTTATTTTAGTGATACAAAGTAAAATGACTTATCATCAGAACAAAAGCAGAACAAAAACAATGTATGTTGTAAAATCTGAAAAATGTACAGTGATTGAAAAAAGTGTTTGCCCCCTTCATGATTTCTTTTTTTTTTTTTGTCACTCCTAATTGTTTCAAATCATCATACAAATTTTAATATTTAAAAAGACAACCTAAATACACAAAATGCAGTTTTTTAAATAAAGGTTTTTATTATGAATGGAGAAAAAAACAAACCTACATGACCCTGTGTGAAAAAGTAATTGCCCCCTAAACCTAATAACTTGTTTGACAACCCTTAGCAGCAAAAACTGCAACCAAGCGTTTGCAGTTACTTGCAATAAGTCTTTCACAGCACTGTGGAGAAATTTTGATTCACTCTTTTTTGCAGAATGGTTGTAATTCCTCCACATTGGAAGTTTTTAAGGCATGCATCTCACTTTTTATTGCATCTCAGTAGGATTCAGGTCAGGACTTTGACTTGGCCACTCCAAGTTAGCCATTCAGAGGTGGACTTGCTGGTGTGGTGGTTCATTGTCCTGCTGCAGAACCCAAGTTCATTCCAGGTTAAGGTCACAAACAATTCAATTCAATTCAATTTTATTTATATAGCTCTTTTTACAACAAATGTTGTCACAAAGCAGCTTTACAGAGAAAAACAGGTCCACCCCTCTTATGAGCAGCACCACAGAGATGCCAATTTTATGGTGACACAGTGGCAAGAAAAACTCCCTTTAAGAGGAAGAAACCTTGGAAGGAACCAAGACCCAGTCAGAGGAACCCATCAGTACAAACAAGTAACAAACAACAAACAAATAACAGAACAAAACAGTACAGAGAATGAGCTATAGCTAATGTAACAGTACACAAAATTAAATGTGAGCTATAGCTAATGTAACAGTACAGAGAATTAATGTGAGCCATAGCTAATGTAACAGTACAGAGAATTAATGTGAGCTATAGCTAATGTAACAGTACAGAGAATTAATGTGAGCTATAGCTAATGTAACTACAGAGAATTAATGTGAGCTATAGGTAATGTAACAGGTACTAATAAAAATAAAAATGTGATGGGCACAAATTATAGAGCTATGGCTAATATAGAAACAGATACTGAGTGTGTTAATGTTGATGAGTGCAGGGTTGCAGAGCCGGAGTACAACACAGCGGGCAGTACAACACAGAGGGCTGGACATTCTCCACAGCAAGTCTGTCTGGTTCTTAAGCAGCAAAAAAGCCCCAGAACATCACTCTACCACCACCATGTTTTACTGTAAGTATGATGTTCTGTTTTTGAAATGCGGTATCACTTTTACACCTGATGAAATGGAAAATGCTCCTTTCAAAAAGCTCAGCTTTTGTCTTGTCAGTCTACTATGGAAGCCCATTTCCGCCACCTGAAGAAAACAAAAACTAAGTCATAATTATGAGATAGAAAGTCATAATTATGAGATAGAAAGTCATAATTATGAGATGACTTTTTATCTCATAAATATGACTTACTATCTCATAATTATGACTTACTATCTCATAATTATGACTTACTATCTCATAATTATGACTTACTATCCCATAATTATGACTTTTCTATCTCATAATTATGACTTAGTTGAGGACGTTTTTTTTTCTTCAGGTGGCGGAAATGGGCTTCCATAGTCTACAGAGTATTTACTCAAAAAAGGCTTGGGTATCTTCAAGGTGTTTTCTGGCAAACTGAGCCTTAATGTTCTTTTAGTCAGCAATGGTTTTCATCTTGGCACTCTGCCATGGAAGCCATTTTTGCCAAGTCTATTTCTTATTGTGGAGTCATTAATGCTGACCTTAATTGAAGCAAGTAAGTCCTACAGTTCTTTTGAGGTTGTTGTGGGGTCTTTTGTGACCTCTTGAATGAGTCCTTGTTGCGCTCTTGGGCTAACTTTGGTTGGCCATCCACTCCTGAAAAGGTTCACTACTGTTCTACCTTTTCACCATTTGTGGATGATGGATCTCACTGTGGTTTACTGGAGTCCCAAAACTTTAGAAATGGCTTCATAACTTTTTTCAGGCTGATATATAGTATCTTTTAATAGTTTGGTTTCTCAGGCAGGTCCTATTTAGGTGATTTTTTGATTGAGAAGAGACGTGGCAGTAATCTGACCTGGGTGTGGCTAGAGAAATTGAACTCAGGTGTGATAAACGACAGTTAAGTTAGGTCTTAACTGGGGCAAACAGTTTTTCACACAGGGTCATGTAGGTTTGGATTTCTTTTCTCCCTTAATAAAAAAATGTTTCCCTGTGTTATCTTTGAACATTATCTAAATTAGTTTAATAAAATGACATGTAAGGCTGGCAAGTATGCTAAAAAATAAGAAATTGTGAAAGAGGAAAACAATTTTTGACACCACTGTAAAGTTCACTTTAAGTAGCGTCTCTCTTTCACACTGAAGTTATAATGAGTGAATCGACCTGGACTGTTTTTTCAATGTTGACCAATGTTGGGAGTAACGGCGTTAAAACCCTTTTTTCAGTAACGAGTAATTTAACTAATTACTATGACTGTAACTATAACGCCGTTACCATTTCCGACACCCCGTTACTGCACGTTACTTTACGTTAACTTGAGCTTCTGGCCGCTGTGCCTGTGGGTTGGCGTGGTGAAGTGAGGCACAATTGTGACTATTTGCGCTCTAATCAATTCAGTGATTGCCGTGGACAGCCCAAGTTCCGAATTAAGGACGTTAAGCTCTTTTTTAGCTGCTCCGGTTTTTGTGGTGCTGCTGCTTTCTCTTTTAGAGCTTAGATTCTCTTCCCGAACCCTACCTGACCCGAGGACCGACCCGAAATCGGGCTCCTATTTTTATTTTATATAAAGCTCTGGTGTTTATATAAAGCTCTGGTAATTATTATTGTTCACTAAAGCGAACGAAATAGCGAAAACTGAAAGTGAAAAAACATTTGTGTTAACTGAATCTAATAAAAATGGTAATTAAAAGGAAAAAACATAACTATCTCGAACTGTATTTTGTGTTTATAAAACTAACTAAAACGAACTGAAATTACTGATAGAATATCCTCATTTTCGTGTTTAATTTATTTATAAGCGCTGTTGTACAGCGCAGTTGTACAGCGGGAGGTGTTGTGCCAAGCGCGCAGCACCTCGTGGTCCTTTAGTTCTTGTGTAAAGCGCTCGCGCTAGCAAGCCCACCCTAAAAACTTACTGAACAGAAAAAATAAAAACAAAATAAAATTAAACTATAATAAAAATGAAAAATGTAATCACGTAGCTCTGGGCGCACGTGAACGCCTCCGCGTTTGACTTGCAGCATTGTGTCTAGCTGTTCTTAAAAATCATTTAAATTAAATAATAGTTATATGCTTCTATGTTACAGTGTTAATTAACATAATTCTGATCATATTTCGCTCATTCAATCAGCCCGAAAACAGACAGTTTATGGGGCGGATCGGGTCGGGCTCATAATGACAGTTTATGGTTCGGGTTTGGTAAGGCTCGGGCTGGGTCGGGTCGGATTTTTTGGGCCGATCTAAGCTCTATTCCCTTTTGGTGAAGCTGTTATATTAATACCATTTTAACGGGCATTAAATTGTTGTTTTAAATTATTTTGTTTTATATATACATATTTCTTTTGAGTGTGACTTGGTTTGTTTAATTTCATCCCTAGACGCGTTTTTCCGCTTTTTTCAGTATTACAAGTTTTAGTAATTTTCTTTGATTGTGTGGAGAATTTCGTTTTATTTTTTTGAAATTCGTTAGATTATATTTTTGTCAACATTTTGGGTTTATTTTCGTTTGTTATTTTTCTAATAATAATAGTAAATGCATAATTGATATTCCTTTTTTTTTGACCAGCGAATAATAAAAAGTAACGAGTACTTTTACTGGTAACTAATTACTTTTATAGTGGAGTAACTCCGTTAGTAACTCAGTTACTTTTTTGGAGAAGTAACGAGTAACTAAAACTAATTACTTTTTCAAAGTAACCTGCCCAACACTGATGTTGACTAGTACTGTGCAACCAATCAGAAGGGAGGTAATTAGAGTAATAAAAATGCCCTGCTTAACTCTAAAAGTCAAAGAGAGTTTTTAATTGGTAATATTAAACTCTGTTTCTACTTATTCTTACCAATAATTAAAACAGGCAAATTTAAATAAAGTGCAGTAATATGAAATGTAAACATGAATATTATTCAATTAACTCAACCAACAAATATTGTCAGCCAGTCACATATTTTAAGAAAATACTAAACTGATATAATATCACACTGTGCTTTATCTGCTGACTGTGTTTTTACTTTGTTATCAAACTCAACTCTGAAGCCAAAATGCGGCGCTACCTCGCGCGGGGCACAGCCCCGCCGACCGCGGTGCTTCTTCGCGCGGGACACAGCCCCGACGACCGCGGCGCTTCCTCGCGCGGGAAACACAGCCCCGCCGACCGCTGCGCTCCCTAGCGCGGGACACAGCCCCGCCGACCGCGGCGCTACCTCGCGCGTGGCACAGCCGACCGTGGCGCTACCTCGCGCGTGGCACAGTCGACCGCGGCGCTCCGCGGCTAGAATTGCTGTATTTCTCCTTTCTCCTCTTGCTCTTACTCTAAGTTCTCTGCCTCTCCTACTAGTCTAAACTTTGTGTGTCCCCCGGGTCCTAAGCAGTCTGATCTCCCAGTAGACAGAATACACAGAACATATCCAATCAATAACCAAAAATAAAACATTAAAGTTTTGTCACCAGAACCAGCCAGAGACAGCTGGATAAACTCAAACTTTTTTATTTTCTTAACAGGAAATTAGCAAACTCAAATTAAAGGGCGGGGGAAGGACGGAAACAGTGTCCTCACATGCTTCATCAGCAGTGCTGCTGTACTGCGGGGCTGTGCATTACTGAGAGCGTTCGTTCGCTCTGTTAATGCGCGCACCAAAATATTGCGGTTCTTCCAGGTGTATCGAACCGAGCAGGCCGAACCGAACGGTTCGATAAAATACAGAGAACCATTGCATCCCTAGTTAGCGGTTAGCAGCACTACTCAGCTCCAGTTAGCAGCATAGCCTGCCACGGTTAGCAGCACTAATTAGCCGTGGTTAGCAGCATAGCCAGCCATGGTTAGCATCATTGTTTGCGGTTTTAAGGTGCACTGATGGTTTTTTGGAAAATTAAAGGATTTTAGTTGCGGCTTATAGTCTAAAAAATCCAGTATATTTCTCCTCGTGGGGGCCATGTATCGCTGGTGCAGAGCTGCTTTGGTGACACAAAATATACACAATATTAGACAGGTAGTTTAAATGTTATAGCTGTTCAGTGAACATTTGTTTTTACATCATTCCATCACAGGCTCTGACTTCACTGCTGACCAAACACAGCATTATACAATGACCACTGTCTGATAAATAAAGAAGCCTTAGTGTTTATTTTTAGCTACTAGACTGCTAACCTCTTTCTAACACAGACAAATACACTATGTTGTGCAGGATATGATGGATTGTTTTGAGGAAATTGGGCCTATATAAAGCAGCTTCAGATTTAAAACTGCGTCTTTGACCAAAAACTCAATTTATTACTGTCACATCTATTTCCATTATATAAGCTGCAAGTTGGCTTTGACAGTTGGCAGCTGTGGTTAGGGCTGCTATTTCCCAAAAGGCTTTAAAAAGATTTGGTCTATCTCAGTAGGGTTTAACAGAGATTCCAAAAGATTTCTCTCGACCAGAAAACCGCCATAAACAGCTCATAGGATGACTGAAACGTCCACATGAATAAAGTGTGTGTGTGTTTATGTGTATATTCTTCTCTCGATCTCTCTTCTATATAAATGTCCTTACACAGGCTGAACTGAGGGTGGAGTTGGGGTCAAAGTGAAGCAGGGCAGGGGTGGGGGTGACAGAAGCAATCAAACTAAATGTTTACACAGACAGAAGTTCTATCTATCATGTGTTACTTGTATCTGCACTGTTAGGCTAAGCAATTGAAAAATGTCAGTGGTTGTGGTATGTGGATTATTTTGTTTGTGAGGAAAAAGTTTTTCCTATTATTCATTCTAAGTAACTGAGGTTTATGTAGAACACTGGGAAATAGTACTATGGAGCCTTTGGCAGAAGGTTTACTTAAAATTTCCTAAAAATGTTATTGCATCTCCTAGAGCAGTGGTTCCCAACCTTTTTCTTCAGGGACCCATATTTTTACCATTGTAAGCTTTGGTGACCCAACATAAACCCCCCCCCCCCCCACCTCACCCCCCCCCCCCCCAAAATGTAAAAGATGTAAGTGTATAATTGGGTTGGGGGGGGGTGGTTAGAAATGACAAAAAAAACTGACATTTACTATAGATGAATAAAATAACACGTAAAAAAGGAAAAATTGATACATAAAAAATAAGGAATTTTTATCTTATGAAGAAAAAAATAATTAGATCAATAAAATAATACAACTATTTAAAATGAATAAAAAATAATTAATATAAAATAAAAACAAACAAACAAAAAAAAGAATAATATCAGTTTCAGTTTCAGTTTCAAATCAGTAAAACAGCTCACCAAAACCTCAACCTGTCCAAATATTGGACAATAATTGATTAACTTTACAGGCCCTCACTCATTTTCATTTATTTAACTAAACTGAGTTTTATATTCTTATATTATTATATTATTATATTCAGCCTCGCGCTGAATTCAGCTCCGCGCTGCCGGAGAGAGCGCCCGCGCGCGCGCCAGAGAGAGAGAGAGAGACAGAGAGAGCGCAGCGCGGTGCGGTGCTTACCCTAGACTATATATAGTATTAAAATTAAACCCCTTAAAATCAAGAGGGCTTCGCGACCCATCGTGGATCTTTGGCGACCCATAGGTTGGGTCGCGACCCATAGGTTGGGAACCACTGTCCTAGAGTACCCTGGAGAAATGAACCAATAGCTGAAGATACTCCTGGATGTCATGCTATGAAGGGGATGTGGACAACTGTGGAAAATTGAGGGCTCCAGTGATGCTGTTACTATGACCCAAGGATCGCTGCTTCAAATCTTAGATCACGATGCCTGCTGTCAGCAGCCAGAGTCAGAGAGAGCACAATTGGCCCTTCTTTCTCAGGGGTGAGTAGATGTTGCTCTTTTCCCACATCACTCCTAGTGTAGTGCTGGCCAAAAATAAAAGTGTGACAAACTGTGACTATGAGAAATAGTCTTTCAATTCTACAAATACAAGGCTAAAATATCAAAACTCAAAAATGAGGAAAATCACATCTGTACACAAAGGTAATTTCTGTCAGTAATCTAATAATATGTTAGTATGAAGCTAACAACAATGATCATTAACCATTTTTGTCCATTTTAGACTAAATCCAGTCATTCAGGGGTAGTGTTGTTCAGTAAAAGTTTTGTGCTGCAAGCTAACAGCTTTTGCTTTCCTTAGTGGTTTATACAGAAGTGGCACATTCTCTTTCAATCTCTCCATCTCTTTTCTTTTTCATCCCTGAGCTCTGCGCCTAATCAGAGCTTTAGAGAGACGTGTGCCATCTCCTGGCTTTCTTCAGCTTGTTTCTTAGTATGTGCAGCTTGATTTCTGGCTTTGTGTATGTGTACGAATTGAGTTCTGCAGTGGTAAATGGCATATCAAACACACACTCACATACTGTCCTAATCCAGGCCTTGTCCTTCAAGTACAGTGATGGCTCCTGGTTTCTATTTGCCATCTGATAGTGCTGATTTTTGAAGCATTTCAAGCTTTGCTTCATAAAACAAAAAATGTATAAAGCTAATGTGGCGCCACTCTTCATTTAGCTAATATGCTTTTGTCTCTGTGATTCCACTTTAAAAGCGTTGTGGGCACGGGGCTGCTAAAAGGAATTATGGATAGCATCTTCAATGTGTGTGGTGAGTAGGTTTACAATAAAGTTTTTTTACAATAGAGATGAAGAAGAGTTTAACAAATCTTGGTGAAAGTATAGACCACTGAAGTTGTGCGTAATTAGTCTGTAGTCCTCATACGGCTACCGTGTCTATGGCAGTTTTTCCCTATGAGAAAAATGAATAGGGTTTCCAAAAACCCACCTCTGTCACATTCTGTGGTAAATAGATCTGTTCAGACCCCTGTACGTTTTATTCTGTGGACATTTACCTCCTGAACATCACTGGATCCTCGTTTAAGAGTCATAATGAGAAAAATGCTAACTTTAAGCTAATGCTACAGCGTAGTGAACTTACCTCCCAGCCCAGCTGCAGAGATCAGCCGGGGACTTTTTTCGGCGCAACACCAGCGAACTCCGGCCGTAAGTTAGGAGCATATTACACACAGCTGATCCAACTAATGAACTAACTGCCCTTACTGAGGAGAGCTGAGAGTGTCACAGCAAAAAATCACTAAAACAGGACAGTGATACTTCAGAACCAGCTGTAACACGCTTAAAATTTACCCTCTTTATTATGCAGTGAAATAAATTGGTGTTTCTGGTTCATTGTCGCCTCAGTGAGGGCAGGTATTTAGTTGATTAGTTAAATGTTAGTTGATGATTTGGGTCAGGTGTTGTAATTAGTATAAACTGCAGGGAAGCGCTGCTGAACTGAGAGACACTTTCTCTTATTATCTGCCTTTTAAAGCTCTAACACAGACTACACTGCTCAACATTACTGAAAGAGTTTTCCCCTGTTTAAATGCTTTAATGATCCTCTGTGAAGAAGCGTAATAATCTAAAAATCGATCTGACCGTTCACTGGTGTTATGCAGAATCCAGTCCGGGGTAATTTCCAGCTGCTGTTCTATGACGTCAGTTAAGTATTAGCTTAAAGTTAGCATTTTTCTAATTACTACCTTTAAACGATCTCAAAATTCAGAAGATCCAGTGATATTTAGGAGGTAAATGTACACAGAATAAAACGTACAGGGCCAACTACAAAATGACGACACGACACGACGGTCTATTGCAATGAATTCAGATCATTGTATCTTACATGGACACAGAGTAAACCATATTTTACCAGTGGTGAACCACAACTACAGTTGCAAGAAAAGGTATGTGAATCCTTTGGGATTACTTGGATTTCTTCATAAATTGATAATAAATGTGTTCTGATCACCTAAGTCACAACAATAGACAAACACTGTCTACTTAAACAAATACCACACAAACAAATTGTATGTTTGCATGGTTTTATAGTAACAATCACAGTAAGGAGAGGGAATATGTGAACCCTAGCTAATGCCTTTTCTAAGCGCTAATTGGAGCCAGGATTGTGATGAGATTGGATATGATGGATTAAATGTGTTGGTTAAAGCTGCTCTGCCCTATAAAAACACACACCTGTTTTTATTTGCTGTTCTTAAGAAGCATTGCTTGATGTGAGTCATGCTTCGCACAAAAGAGTTCTCAGAAGAGCTACGTTTAAGAATTGTTGACTTGCATGAAGCTGTAAAGGGTTACAACATTATCTCTAAAAGCCTTGATGTTCATGTGTCCACGGTAAGACCGACGGTCTACAAATGGAGAAAGTTCAGCACTGTTGCTACTCTCCCCAGGCATGATCGTCCTGTAAAGATGACTGCTAGAGCACAGCGCAGAATGATCAATAAGCTAAAGACTTACAGAAATCTCTGGCACATGCTAACATATTGGTTGACAAATCTACAATAAGGTAAACATTAAACAAGAATGGAGCTCATGGTAGGACACCACAGAGGAACTCTGCTGTCCAAAAAAAAAACATTCCTGCACGTTTGAAGTTTGCAATGTCCCACAGCACTACAGGCTACATATACTGTGGACAGATTAAACCAAAATTGAGTTGTTTGCACGGAACACCAAAGCTATGTGTGGAGAAAAAAGGCACAGCACACCATCATCAAAACTGTGAAACATGGTGGAGGGGACATCATGGTTTGAGGCTGCCTCAGGGCCTGAACGGATTGCTGTCATTAACGGAAAAATGAATTCCCAAGTTTACCAAGACATTTTGCAGGAAAACTTAGGACCACTTGTCCGCCAACTGAAGCTCAGCAGAGGATGAATGATGCAACAGGACAACGACCCAAAACATAAAAGTAAATCAACTGAATAGCTTCAACAGAAAAAAGGTACATTAATGTACCTTTAGTTACAGACAGATGTAGAGTTAAAGGCCAAGATCAGAGGGACTAGCTCTTTAATACACAACACAGACATACACACATACAGGTTTGGTATCATTAAAAAAAATCTACTCTTTAAGCAGCATATACAGTGATTGGAAGGCTACTAAAAATAGCCTTACGCGCACTTTGTTTCTTTCTTTTTTTACTCACTTTCTCTTTCTCTCTCTCTCTCTCTCTCTCTCTCTCTCTCTCTCCAGCTGTAGCAAATTGAGTGTCTGATTTTGATCAGTACTGTTCTCCGAGCTCTGCATTAGATTACAGTCACACAGCATCTCTGAGAAAGCACAAAGGAGATGGGTGTGACGAGACTGAACATACTGGTCTCTGTACAAACACTCAGAAACAAATAAACATCTACAAACAGGAACAAAGCGAACACAGCTCAGCGACCTACTGATCAGACCCCTGACCAATCAGACATTTACATCAAGCCACACGAGGCATGAGGCCCAAATTTGTGCATAATATGACAGTGATTGTCCGGCATTTTGCCATTTAGAAATGAAGAACAGGAAAAAGAATGGAAAATTGAACACTGCCTGGGGAGGGTGTGCGAGGTAAGGAGCTGAAAAGCTGAGATGAATTTAGATCGTCTTGGACGCATGAAGTAGAGTACTAAAGCAGTCTGCCAGCAAATACACACACACACACACACACACACACTACAAGGCTCAGCTCTCACTCCCTGTCTATCACACGTCAGTAGATATACTCACAGAGAGAAGAAACTCATTTATGTAAAACAGTGGAACTCTTTTTTAGAGTATTTAGTATTTAATGCACATTTAAATAAAGATGTCTTTCAAGGGTTCCTTTGTAAAGAACATTTATACAACCATGACAACCTAAAGCATGATTCAAAATCTACGCTAAAAAAAAATGTACAATATATTACTGGAAAAAAAAAACAGATTTGCTATAAAAATAGTGGAATCTTATTGAAGCTATACATTACCAGCCTTTAAATGTTCTTTAAAGAGTTTTTGAATATTAAAAACTTTTGAAACAGACAAATGAATATTCGAGTTACTGTGGTTATAAAGCGAATCATTGCTGAATAATTAATTAAGGTATTTTTGGCCATGTTCCATGGCAGCTAAAGAACACTGCACTGACCTGTTGGATATGCATGTTAAATGTAAAATGTCCCTTGTCTATGGGCAATTGCCACCTACTGTGCTGTCCACTGTGGGTGGCAATTCCTTCCATGACATATTCTTGGTAGAAATGTGCCACTGTAGATCCAGGCATGCACAACTTTAGAAGCGGAATGTCCATGAGCATGAGCATGGACACTCACAAGACAAACTCACAAGATAAACCACCAAAACTTATACAGGTGTGAACATTCCCAGGCCATCCCTAATAAATCATGAACACTTTACATACTGCTATCCGGTGGTGTTTGGCATGTCAAGGTATTCAAAAATATATATTATATGGGATGCTAATCATGCACAAAAGAATATAGAATCATAACAGGTTTCCATTTCATTAGCAGGTGCTTGTGACGCAGTGGATAACACCACCCCCTGCTAGTAAGCTATCACATCATGTGGGAAACTAGAGTTCAGTTCCAGGTCTGGGTGACTGGATGCTGTGTTACACCAATAAGAGTCCTTGGGGAAAACTCCTAACACTACATTGGCCCACCTCTGTAATAGAAATAACCTTATAAGTCACAGCAGTGCCAATGTTACACGTTATAGCACAAACATTGAGTGTATTATTGCGATCATGCCACAGTTCCATTATCACTGTTTTTTTTTTTTTTTAAGATTTTGAGTTAAAGAGGATCTGTTTGGTCATAAACATTCTGCAAGTTAAAACAGTTCCATTGCTGCTTCATGTGTAGCTTCACTGTTTGGATTGAAAGTGCTGTTAGGTTACCTCTTGTAACAGCCAGTATTTAGTTATGTGCACACTGTCCCTTTAAGAGACCCTTACGCCAAGCAGGCATGGTGTACATGGGTAGCTACGCTAATAACACAGAGAGGCAGAGTGTGCAATGTTGTTCTGTACCACTAGACCCACTGGACCCATGCTTCTTTGTTTTGCTTATTTTATTTTCCTAGTAACGCCTTATATGTTCTTTTGGTGTCTCCTTAGTTCATGTATGAACTAATAAGTGGAATGCCGCCAGAGTGAATTTCTCATCTGCTCCAGTGTGCTTCATGTTTCACCTGCCCAGAGGCTCCCTATCCGGGCTGGAGCATTACAACTGCGCCCAAACAGGAACTAAATAGAAACCAAAAGCACATATAAGGCGTTACAATGAAAATAAAATAAGCAAAATAAAGGAGCATGGGTCCAGTGGGTCTAGTGGTACAGCACAACAACGCTCTGCATCTCTACATTATCAGTGTAAAGGGACAGTGTACACATAACTAAATACTGGCAGTTACACTGTATGTGGCAGGGTAACACATGAAGAGCTTCTGTTACAGTGAATTACCGGCTAATAATGTCACTCATAAAACGCCTCACAGCCAATCACATTGCAGGGTCAGAACTAACGGTGGTGTAATGTAGGTTTTACTATACAGGTTCTACTATTGATGTTTTTATAGAAGCCCTTTTCAGTACTAGGTACTAAAATGTATCAGAATCCACACAGTTGTTTAGATTTGGACATTGTAATCTGCAGTGACTGGTTCCTTCCATCTCCCAAATCTGTTAGGTCAAAAGAAGAGAACAGACGCATACACACACACCCACACACACAAAGCAAGAACACATACATACACAGATGCACACACATGCAGATGACTAATACTGACCTCATTCTCATGCTCAAAATTGAACGCCAGTTGCAGTGGAGCTTCAACACTCCAGAGCATCCTTTCCAGATTACTCCGGATATAGAACAATTTTTTAATCTTAGATAGAAGTCTATTTTATTCCTCTGCCCATCTGAGCTCCATCCAAGCTCTTTTTCTCTCTTTCTGATCCGAAAGCATGTCTCCAATTTTACTTCTAAATGGTTAGCTATAATCACACAGCTTGGAAACACCTGGTTTTGTGGACGATTGACTCTGAATTGGACCGTAGCAGGTCTAACAATGAGGAGACCCTCGGACCGGTCCAACAGAAACCAATCCAAGTATCCATGAATATATCATGTAGATTGTGAACATTTAAATGAAGAGGACACAGCTGCAAGAAAACGTTCTATAACGTTAACAGTGATCACTGCACTAAGATAATGAATGGTTTGTGTCCTAAACCCATGATTTTAGTAGTTTAGACCTTTGGTGCTGTTTGTTTCAGGACGTATGACTACCATAGTCACGCTCTGTGCAAACCCAAACAGCCTCATTGAAACCTGCAAGAGGAGGTTTGAGATACTGTTCCGGTGCAGTTTAACATGATTTACTACCCAGATAATTACTACAGCTATTACTAAATGGAATCTGTATGCGTGCTCCATACTTAATTTCACTAAAATACATGCTATTCCGGTACAGAGGATCCTCTTCCTGTATTTACGTTCTTGTTCCCATTCTAGATAGGTCTGACCAATAAGCAGAGACAATACATTTTGTTGCATATGCAGTTTTTTATTGTGTGAAATCAAACCAAAATAAGTGGGGGAAATGCTCCAAGTTAACAAACCCAATACCTTTTTATAATTTGGACCAGAGAAACCAATTACAGGTGTGAAAACAGCTGGGGAAATCTTTAAATTGTCTTGACATTCACTTTTCAAGTCATAACAATCTTCTACACCAAGCTGCTTTCATCCTAAAAGTTTTACAAAAACCATATTGTTTATAAAACCATTTATAGTCTACTGTAAAAGTTATGTTTTATACCTGTAAGAAAATGGAAATGTTTAGATATAGTGAATAATTGGAACGCAACTGTAGAGCTGTCCAGAGTGCTGAACCATCTTCAATAACATTAATTTATTTTGATTAAATCAACCTTGTCATCCAGTACGACCACACTTGTCAACCAGCATGGCCAGTGTGACCATTACAAGTGCAACACGCATTATTCTGGTCAATAGCTGGTTTACCAAATAGTTTACTAGAATATGGTCTGCTTGGATGGCCAGCTTTTTAAGCACATTCATAATCAAAGTACATATAAGATCATCTGAGACCTGCTACCAGGATTTTTCAACAGAAGAAATGTTGGCTGAGACATCTAGTTTTTTAAACATGTCCTGGCTGTTACTAAAACATTAGTTCAGCAACCTGTCTGCACACAGTAGGAGAAATGCTAACGAATATGTGTTGCTCAAAATCTAAAAATATTTAGGTGCATTTTTTTTACTTTATTCTACTTTCCGAAATTAAAGGAATTAGTTATATTTATTGAGGACTCACTTGCAGACTTGCATAAACTGTTTCCAGATACAATTCATTTTAGAATATGTAGCATTAGATATTTACTTTTAAACACAATTGCAAAGTGAGAAAAAATAATGTAAAATTAAAAGTTTTTTTTCTTACAGTGACCACTGTGCCTCATATTGTTAACGTTCAGTACATGAAAGAGAAACTAGAGATTGGAAGCTCAGTATCTGAACCTGTTGTTGCTCCTGAGTCTTTTTTTCCATTGGAAAACTCTTGTATCAAATCAACAGATCATTCTTTCTTGTGCTGTATTGCGTATATAGAACACTGTGACAACACATGCCTCGGCATATTGATGGGCTGGCTAAGCTGAGCAGCTGATGTTGCTGAGAGACGGCGGAGTAAAGTGTGCGAGTGCTGAAGCAAGGCCTGATTTCCAGCATAGACTGTGGTGAGTGGGTCTCTTCACACGGGCACAACATCAAAGAAAGCGCATCCATCAGTGTGCCTCAGCTCCAGATTTATGATTCTAGACAGTGACAGTTGGACAGTGACAGATTGAGAGGGATGGGAGAGGCTTTATTAGCGAGTTCTATTTGACAGGCTCTAAATTCTTAGACAGTGAAATAGCAGTGCAGCAAACGCCAAGACGCCACTGTTGGAGAAAGACAACAAGCTCGCTCCTCTGAGCTGGAGGTTTAGTAAAGGTTGGAAGATGAAAACATGGACTCATCCCTTAGATGAGTAATAGAATCTAGGAAAATGAATCATCACTAACAGTATTCTCACCACCACCGACAATAACAACAAGGCACTGAATATAAGGAAAAAGTATTGAGACATCTACTCCTTTCCAAAATGAAGGATATTTACCACTTAAACCCTAGGTTAATTATTTAGTTATTAATTTAGCATATTTTGTGGCATCCCACAGGGTTCTGTATAAAAAAAATGTAATAAATAGTGGCGTGTGAAGAGAAGACCTGATTATACCTACTATAGACACAATGTTTAAAGGGTTAAAAAAAGTGTTTATACTGCTTTTGATGGAGTAACTGTCTCTACTGTCCAGATAAGAAATTTTGCAGCATTGTTGTGAGAATGTTATTGCATTCAGCAAAAAGAGGGGCATTAGTGAAGAAAAAGAAAGATGTTGGATGATCACTACCCCACCTCATCCCTCTCACTATAGTTCACCCAAGTACTTTTTGTTTTATTTGATGTGGAGGAATCATTTTTGGTATATCTTGTTTAATAATTTAAGTTTTATATGTGTTTCTTTACATATAATTTAGGCATTTTAAGTATTCATTTAGCTAATAATAATATCCTAAAAATATCAAGCTATTTGAACATTTAAATTCCCTGTCCACCCTGTCATCTTGGGATAAACTGCCCTTTTATGAAGGTAACCTTTGACTAGATTGACATCACTACCTTCAAACTGTTTTTTTTTTTTTTTTTTGCATGCGTTTGCAGCATTCAATAATATTACTTTCACTTAACATTTCTCATATTGTTTCTATACTTAGCTGAGGTAAAACTTAAAGGACCCTTATGTAACTAATGTTCAGTAGTAAATGATAAAATGATCAGGATGGATCATCAGATATTAAGGAAACATGTTGAGTGAAAGCACTGACAGCTCTTGTCAGCATGGCTTCAGCAGAACGTTCCTATTTTAAATCTGCAGGCCGTCCCGGATTTTGTGTTTGTTTTGTCCTCTGTCTCCTCCTGCTGCTCCTTCCCCAACACTAATTCCGCCCACCGAGGTTGCCAGCACTACAGCAGCGCAGCACAGCAAAGGAGCTAGCAGAGCTGGTTCAGTTAAACCTCAGCTGCTACACAGCTTAAAAAGCCTCAGCATGTCTCAAAACAGCTCAGTGACAGGAAGCAGGAATATAACAAGAGTGAATACTGGCAGTGAGTTCGAACGGTGGAGACTTAGAGCTCAAAAAGACTACAGAACTGACCCAGAGCTGCTACTTTTCTGCTGAACAGGTAAGCTAACTGGCTAGCAGTCAGGTACTTTCGCGGAGCCGCGGTCAGACACACCGCGGAGCTTGCGCAGTCCGGCACACCGCGGAGCTCGCGCGGTCCGACACACCGCGGGGCTCATGCGGTCCGGCACATTGCGGAGCTGTAGCTCTCCCTCCTGTAACATACAGTCAATATAACTCTAGATACTGGTTTTAGAAGAGTTTAGAATTGCTGTATTTCTCCTCTCCTCTCGCTCGTACTCTCCGCCTCTCCTACTAGTATTAACGTTTTTGTAGATGCAGCCTGCTAAATTTGGCAACCCAAAGTTTCGTGGCTGGGTAGGGGTGGGCGGAGCAGACTACTCTCTGTGGTGTTTTGAAATTGGACTGCTGTAGCCATTTCACACACTCGCTCTCAGGTCCTACATAATGCACCTTTAAGCTGTCCATCCTGTCATGGTAAAATATAAAAGTAATGAAAATAATTTTAGAAAAAACTGTAAAAAGGTCACTGTAAACAATTCAGAATGTTTGCAACACTGGGTCAACTACATTTCAGTGCCTAAATTGTCCAACCTGTCATTCTTGGACTTCTGCATGACAGAAAACTTCACTAGACTCTAGAAGGCGCTTTAGTAATTTTATGATTGGGGCATAAAAGGGGTCAGTTGCCCCCTACCGCCCCAGTCCTGAGTTTGTCAGTGGCATCTATTGCTTACCTCTAAAGTTTTTCAGTGTAGAATGAGGGTTTTTTTAAGTGAAGAAACCAGTCAGTGTTTATTGTAGAGAAGGCTGGTGTTTTTGATCAAACAGGTATATTGTGACCAGCAGACTGTGTTATTTTGGCTCAGGACCATGTGGAACGAAAGGCTACAGTGGTGAAAAACAGTCAAGCATCCAAACTGAACTAAATCTAGTTTCACTAGAGCGTATGTGTGTGTGTGTGTGTGTGTGTGTGTGTATAGAGGAGTTGTGTGGGCTAAGACAAAAGAGACGGCCAGCAGTGCAGGAGAACACCCCGCTGAATCCAACACACATGTTGTGGGCAGACGGTGTTGTAGCCTGAGGGCAGAGACAGCAGCAGCAGCAGCAGCATGAGAAAGGTTTTAAGAATTAAAGTAAAAAAGGCTCAGATCTGAAAGAAAGATGTGAGAGAGGGAGAGGGTGGTTGAGAGAGAGAGAAAGAAAGAGAGAGCAAAAGATATGATCATCATCAGAGCCAGCTGTGGATTAACCCAGTTCCCACCTCAGTGAGAGCAGGTCCGTCAGCACTTGTTTGTGTTTCTCTGGGGAGGAGGCCATCAAAGCACGAAGCCCTGACCGCTGCCCTCAGTCCATCAGCCCACTGCAGACCGAAACAAAACCAGTATGTGGAGGAAGACTGTGGGGGACTTCGAGAATATGATTTCACGGATTAAACAGAATAAGTGGAATAAAATTACTAATGAGAAAGAAGGAGAAAATCTGATTTAGCTTCTCAACCACCACTGTGTGAACAGTATGTGACTAGAGTTTTGTTACAACCTCGTTTACATGCTATGGGCTACTCCATCCTCACACACAAGGTCACACACATAAACTAAATCTCTTCTGTTTTTCACTTTAAAAACGGACCCACCCTGGATAAAAAGATCTGAGCAACATTACAGGCACTTCAATTGCTTGACTTATATTCATGGGTATCAACCAGTAACCACAATCTACTGATCTCCCACCCATGGAGAATAACCTTCGAGCCACTGATACAGTACTAAATAATATCATGCGTGTTTAATGTGTGGCATCAGTATCATATTTATCTAGAATGAAAACTCTCCTCAATCTCTTATTCAGACTTTTTGTTTGTAATTTTTTTTTCTTCCCAATTTGGAAGACCAATCCCTCAACCCATAAGTTTTCCCCCTATCGCTAGTTATACTCCCAATCATGTGCATCTTGACTAGGTAGCTAATGTGACCCAGCTCTGATACATCAGCAAACAGATGTGTGTGCCCACCAACATACCCTTGGGAATGATATGTGGAGAGAATCCCATCTATTACCACTTGTGCACTCTAAGACTCCAGCAGCTGATGGCAAGCAGCATGACCCAGGATTTGAACCAGTGATCCTTGGATCATAGTGACAGAGCCTTAGTCCATTGGACAACTTGGAACCAATGAACCTAACTAACTGTGCCCTCCCAAGGTTGAATTTTTCTTCTATTTGTTTCCTTTTTCAAAAATTGTATTTGCTTATTTGTAGTGCACACATATGGGGTCTTTGTTCAAACTGTAACATGACTCATTGTATTCATTTTAATGTGATTGGTTTTCTCATTTTATTAACAACAAAAACAATTAGAAGAATGAAACATATTTGAATAATAAAATGCTTTTTTCAGAGATAAGCAGGTTTTTGTGTGTCCTATTTGTTTACCTTTTTAAACCTACTTTGTTTGGAGAAGCCAGAAACCTCCCGTCTTGGTGGTTATAGGTGGCATTTTTCTGCAAAGTATTAAACAAAAAGGAAGGCTTTTTCATTTGGAATGGAAACTGGTTAAAATGGGAGTTAGTAAGTCCTATTGTCCACTAAAGAGGACATTAAATAAAAGCTGTGTTTTAAAATGGCTAAAAATACTGTATAATCCCAGATAATGCTGATTACCATCAGCAGCCAAAAGTGCACAGTTGGCCCTCTCTCCCCTCATCACATCATTTATTTATGCTTTTTAAAGTGACTATATGTAATATAAACAAATAAAAGTGTATTATATACAGTGTAACTATAAATACATTTTTTGGAGTATAAGCTTTATGTGTTGTACATACTTGCTTGGCTTAATTTGTTGAATTAGGCAACTAAACAGTGATTATGTTTCAATTGTGTATTTCTTTTAACCAGAAGTGTGCAAACATACTATACTGGATCTTACACTGTAAATAAATCCAACTTTTTTTTACAAAACCCAACGTTTTATCAAGTGGATTGACCAAAAGGCCTTACCCTATGTCTGAGTAAAAATAAGTGTTAAAGTGTCAGCATTTGGGATTTTTTTTGTGTTGTTTTTTGTGCAAGATAAACATTTTTACAGTTTAGGATTTAAGGGATTAAGTCAACAGTATTAGAATAATACATCTTAGGATTCATAACCACATAAGTATTCTGCATCATAAATATCTTAATTCTCTTAGTTAAATTAAAAATATATGAACAATATTAAAAATGTAAAATTAAGGTACAATTTAAACATATTATTAATATCTTAAATTTCCAGACATCTGCATTCCTACATCCATAAGACTCATACTTATATAAAGTATATAAAGAGTTTATTTAAGAGGGTAAGAAATTTAAGACAGCAGAATCAAAAGGATGTGACAAAAGCCTGACTGTACACCTGGGGGTCATGGGAGGGATACACACATTAAACACAATCAGAACAAAAAAGTTACTGTCGGCCCCTTATTCAGTCATGTACAATGTGAGGACCAGGCCCACAATGCTGACAGTGGCTTAGTTTATCTGTGTGTGTGTGTGTGTGTGTGTGTTTCTATGAACAACTAGTATTGGTATCAAAGCCAGGGGAAGAGCCGATTCCAGTAGATAGGGGTTGGGCTTCTGGGGTATGACCCTACCTAACGCATGTGTCCCACGAAAAGAGGACAGGTCACAGGACCAAAGCAAGAGCGTCAATGACCAGGTAGGAACATCTTACTTCATACAACTGCTACACATTTACCTTCCACCCATTAAGACTGTGAACAGGGATTACATTATATTTAAAAACCCTCTGTTCAATATACATAATATGCACTGACTCATATCTACAAAACACACTGCCTCCAATAATAGTAGCAATTTAACTTGTAGTTTTACAATTACTAGCTGAAATTAAGCTTTCATCTTTTTCTGATTTGCTGTATCCAAAGTTTGTTTCATATTTTACTCTATTTTTAGATTCAATTTGTTAATTATTTAGCAAAGCTGGAAAAACACAGCCCCCCTTCTGGAAATGTACCTCAACAATATGCTTTTAACAGTGTGTGAATGCAGCTATATGGTGTATGTGTGGAGCACCATTGCTGGTTGCTCTCACCATTCACATGCTGCTGACAGCTCACAAAGCCACATTCACTCAAATTCTGTATCTCAGTCTGACACATGACCATTTATGTAAATAGCGGAAAAAATAAAATCTATTAATAAAAGTAAAAATAACTACAAAGCAATGTCATACAAACATCACATGAACTAGGCTGTGTCTTTGCTCATAGAAAACCTAAAGGGACAGGGCAACTCATTTAATGTTTTTCTATAAATATTTTCATTTTATTATTTATGTTCTGTTTGACCTTTTTCTCCTCTTTGAAATTAGTGTGTAATACTCATTAAATCTACTGGATAACAATGTTGTAAAAAATATCTCTGAAAGCTAATAAAATATGGAAGTGTAAAATAAGTTTAATTTTGGAATACTTATCAAAATGTGTGTACCATAAATTCTTTAGTACCCTTAAAAGTACTATTTCAGTAATAGTACTGTCTAAAAAGTGTTTTATTCATTTAATATGAAAATATTACTTAATGTGGAAACAAGCAATTGGAAAGATTTATTTAATATAACTACATTTAGTTAAGTTAAATAAAGAAAGTTCTTTGTTTTAGGTTCTAAAACTAAATTAAACTAGTACTGAAAAAATGTAAGCTAAAAAATAAATTTAACTCCACTAACAGTTAACAGTGGAACTTCTTTGGTGGTGAAATATGGTTGGCCCTGTTTTTGTCTTTTTATTGTACTTTGGATTTAAAGTACATGGCAAATATCTGAACAAATGGAATTAAACACCATAAAGAATTAAATAAACAAAATGAAATCATTTTCTCATATGCTTTAGTATATGTAAAATATTCGCACCGAAATAGATATGTCCATTTAACTTTACATGTATTTATATAAATTTACATAAAAAATATAAATTCTTTTGAAAGGTAATTCAGTGTTTAGTGTGGTGCACAGAGCTTTATTTTAAATACATTTTAAACCAAAATCAAAGACAAGATGATGATGTAATCAATTCAACTGTTAACTTGTTTTCTCGGCTGCCACCCAGTGTCCTGAGATATTGTTTTTCTTTTTTTCTTTTTTGTTGGTCCTGTGATAAAAAGGCAGTGTGGTTTAATTACTATCCATTTTCATAAAACTATAATAATAATAATAATAATAATAATAATAATAATAATAATAATATTTTTTTAAACTAAATATATCTCTGTTAATTTTTTTTGCAGGCTGTACTGCACGCTGTTCTGAAAAAATGAACAATCTATTCTGCAATCGGTGAGTTTACTGTTTACAGTTATAATCACATAAAGAATTTGTCATATTGGGAGGTTGATATATAAGGACAGGCTTTTTTATGGTTCTGCATTAAACACTGTAATATAATTTTCAGAGTAGTAGTCAGACAAAACCTGGACTGGTTCATTTCCTGTTAAATATACTGTAGATCTTATCATTATACTGAACTAAATCGTTAGAATCAGATAATAAATACTGTATTTGGCGACAGTCTTGTTAGAAACAATTAAAACATTCAACAAAGATCCATTTTTTGATCAGTTGCTGTATGGACATATACCTGAACTCTGATAAATAATTGACTGAATTGGTGCACAACTTATTCCAATATAAGTCCAGGACAGATCCTGTCACTTTAAAATATTTACCCATTAAACAAAATTCTCACCCCAGATTATTGACATATATCTTTATGAATACATTGGCTGTTTAGACGATGGTATATGTTAGTAGTTGTATATGTAGGTACATATAAACTGGAGAGATTATGTTATGGTGGCAGTGCTTCAGTCTGACTGAGACTGAAGCACTGGCATTGGATGGTCAATGTGGGTGAAATCCTGGTCCCCCCATGAAGCTTGTCCTATGCTGGTAAGCTAGCTGGTAAATTGCATGGTGCATTTGATTTTGTCAATGCTTTGGTCCTGCTGGTCATGCTGGTCCACTGGCTTGGCTTGCTGGTCATGCAGCCCATTATTGCTGGTCATGCTGGTTGTGTAGCTTGAGCAGACTGATTATACTTGTAGACCAGTTTATCCCCCTCAAACTCAGACAAAAACATACTGATCAACCACCATCTATGGGGTTATTGCATTAATTATATTTTTAGCATAGCAATTCCAGTACTTTCAACAATTTCAGTAGAGCCAGAAAGCCAAGTCAGAATGTAAAACAATTTGTATGTCAGAGTATGTAAGTATATAGGATTTGTTCCAGTAATATAATATTAATAATATTGTTTATTGTGACTGAAAGCCTTATATACAGAAATTGTCTACGAGGAAAACAAATAGGTGAATTTAATTTCCACATGAAACACTACATAAATGCAGTTAATATGTTTACACTAACTAAATCCCTAGATTACTAGAGGCCAATACAATTTCAAACATCTTAAAACACCACTCCTAATTTAATCATGCTTACCTGAGTGGATTATACTAGGTTATACTATGTAGGTCCAATAAACTTCTACAAAACCCTTTACATCCAAAATATATAAAATAAATCTTTCCTCCATTATTTCTCTATGATTAATCTTTGTAAAATATCCCTGCCAGCAAAAACATTATACAGCTCTGCAACAAAATAAGAGACCATTTAAAAATGACAAGTTTCTTTGATTTTACCAAATTAAAAACCTCTGTAATATAATCAAGAGGAAGATGGATGATCGCAAGCCATCAAACCAAGCTTAACTGCTTGAATTGTTGCACCAGGAGTTGCATAAATGTATCCAAAATCAGTGTGTAAGACTAGTGGAGGAGAACATGCTCAGACACATGAAAACTGTGATTAAAAACCAGGGTTATTCTACCAAATACTGATTTCTGAACTCTTAAAACTTCATGATTATGAATTTGCATTATTTGAGGTCTGAAAGCTCTGTATCTTTTTTGTTATTTCAGCCATTTCTCATTGTCTGCAAATAAATGCTTTAAATGACAATATTTTTATTTGGACTTTGGGAGACATGTTGTCTGTAGTTTATAGAAAAAAAACAACAATGTTCATAGCAAAATCAGAAACTGATTCAGAAAATGAAGAAAAAAATATTTCTTGGGTCAATCATTATCAATCATCTGCTGCCACCTACAGTCACTAATAGCACATGAACAGACTAACAGACCACACAACGCTGCCATTTTTCTTTCCTCTGGTTTACAGCTTCCCTGATTTATTCTGATAAACCGATAGCTGACATTAATACTTCAACACACAGAGAGAACACAGAGCGCCTCATATTTAATCTAATATAACCTGCACATGTGCAGCAGATAGTAATATAAAATGAATCTGTGAGACAGTGTGGTGAAGTTTTCCGCGGTGAGCTCCCCCTCCTGTTCCCCTCAGCAACAGCAGAAGCAGTGGTGGAAGTAGTGGTGGTAGTGGTGGCGGTGTGAGGGCTGGATCACGCCGGGCTCAGGGAGCAGGAGAGCGGACTCAGAGCAGCACAGTTAGCGGTCTGGTTCAGGTGTGTCTGTGTGTGTTTTCACCGGGCGGATAAAAACAAGGCTGTTGAAGTTTAGAAGGACCGTGCTGTAATTAGGACAGCAGGTCAGTCTAGCCAGCTAACCAAACTATAGTTACAGCAGAGCTGATTACACCATTCACCTCAGACCAGGTAAGAGTACTGTCCATATTTAACTAATATTTAACCTGGTTAACGGTTATAGTATATTACTGTTATATTCTCTGTCAGGGGTTCTGGTAGTGTTATTGACTGGTGTATTTTCTGACCTGTTCAGGCTGTTGAGTGTGTTTATAGATAGCATGGTGGACTTCATGGACCTGGTGGTCAGAGTGAGGAACCGTGTTTTTACCAGCAGCCAGTGTAGTTTAGCACCTTAGTGTAGGTTAGCAACCGGCTAGCTTTAATTAGCTTTAAGCTAACTAACATATGTGAAACTACTGTCTTCAGCTTTCTACAAATATTATCCTCTGTATCCTCTGTATTAAACATCACAGCTGTTATTCTATCATTGTTTAATTGCTGTGTTGTTTAATTGCTGTTATGTAATTGTTGTTGTTTAATTTGTAGTGTTGTTTAATTATTGAGTTGTTTAATCATTATGTTGTTTAATTATTATATTGTTTAATTGTTGTTGTTTCATTGCTGTGTTTGTGTTGTTTAATTGCTGTATTGTTAAATTGCTTTGTTGTTAAATCATTGTTGTTTAAATGTTGCTGTGTTGTTTAATAATTATGTTGTTTAGTTGTTATTGTTTTATTGTATGACCATTCAGCCTTAACTTATTTCTGTACTATTTCTGGTTTAAGTTTGCAAGTTTGTCCTGGATATTTACAAGTAATACAAAGTTAAAAATATGTGTAAAATATAAGTACACATGTATTTATCACTGCTGAGTGATAAAAAAAAATCTTGAATATATTTTTCTTCATGTTAATCATTAATGTGCATTTCTGAAGTGTCTTTTGGCCTTGTTCACTGAGTTTGCCTGAGCACAAACTCAAATCACACTCTGATCAATCCACAATATCCAAAAATATGTCTAAAAAATGAGTTTATAAATCATAATCACATCTGTTGATGACATAGGACCACTGATTTAAGCAAAACATTTAAATCTGATTATAGAAGAAAAATATATAGAACTAAAATCCATCTTTTAATGCTTCATACATATTGAAAGTCAATATAAGAAGATTATTTTAACTAAATTTGCAACAATCCTGTTTGTGCATTAATCATTAAATATCGACACATTGCAAAGAGTAGCTGTCTGTGTTAAATTATTTAAATAATGAAAAACAACAAAATGGAGATTCAGAGTTTTGTTAAAAGAGCAAAACATGTAATGTGTATATCATGGAGTTTGTTACTTAAAGTACTAAACTGTTGGTTAAGAATAGGATTAGATAAAAAAATATCATTCTGTTGTTTAAGGTTTTTTTTTTGTCTTAGTTGAGGCTGAGGTACTTGTTGAGCATGCAGTATCCATGTGATTAATATTTAAACAGTATGAAACTTTGCACTAGGCCTGCATGCTATAAGAAAATACATTTCTGGTGACATATGTTCAACTTTTAGCATTTGACACAATAAAAGACAACAATATAGTAAACACCACATTAGAAGCTAGGGTCACTTTGGGGTCACATTTACTGCCAGCGTAATCTCTGCTGTATTTATATGTGACACAAAAGCTTTATCTCGCAAAGCAGATTGAGAGTAAGCTATTGCCTTATAAAAAGCAAATAATTACACAAAAAATAAACTGTTGAATATAATTTGAATGGAAGCCTTAAAGGGCCAATGTACTTATTTAGTTGTTTTTTTTTCTTTGATGACAAATTAGATATTATTTGTGTTCTTTCTAATAAAGTTACCATAGCTGTGTAGTGAACAGTGTTTTCCCAAGATGGCAGTTTAAATATTCTGAGACCTAAAGAAATCAAAGCAGATCAGTCTGGGGTGCAGTAAGAAGCTGATCTCTGTGTTTGCTGTGATGACACTCTAGCATGCAGCTCTCAGTCAAACAAACTCTGAGCTTGTTTGTTCTGAAAATGAAAAGCCGTGAGATTCGTTCAGGTTCGCTGACCACAGCAAAGAGAAAAGCACAGGTCTCACGTGGGTAAGCCACGGTCAGAGTATCCATATGTTTAAGCTATATGTTTAAGTATCAGATCTCTGGGAATTGCTTTCATTGATCAAGATGTGTATGTTGTTATCTCAAGATGTAGTAGAAAATGAGTGTTTGTTTTAATAGAAATAACGTTGTTGATAAAACTAGAAGTTTATAGTAAATAAATAAACAATGAACCTATTAGGGGAAAAAAGAAAGTCTGTTAAGGCGTTTAGTTAGTTGGAAATCAGCACATCAGTTTTTTGGTTAATATTTTTGAGTTTCCAAAGCATGTTTTTTCCTCTTATTAAATATAAGTATAAATAAAAAAAACATCTACACACAATATTATTTATAATAATGTTTCATGTTTATTCTGATCCAGTTTATCTTCAGTGTATGCGATGTAAATTAATGTTGAGCTTCAGTGAATATTATAGGCAAATATTTATTTGTGGATCGGTTCTCTTTTTTTTAAACTTTGTTAGCTCCTAAAAAGATTGACTGCCAGTTTCTCCATTTCATTTTAAGTAGCTCACAGGTAAATAATTGAAAGTAAAGTTTTAGCAATACTTTAGTGGCATATTTGACAGGTAATGACGAATCATATTATACCCACAAAATATCAAACAATGTATGTGTCACTGTTGGCAGCTGTTTGTTTTTTTTAAGTTTTTGCATTGTGTTTTTCACACAGTGATAATGAAATCTAGGACCTGACATTTCATTTCAGTGTCATGTAATGGGTGACTTGCTTGAAACTTGGTCTCTTTCTGGTTAATGTTTGCAATACAGTACAAGGTTCCTTTTGGTTTAATTTTCACAGAGGAAAAAAGAGCAAAAACATACCAAAACCAGCGCTGTCAAGTCTGTGAAACTCTGAAAATATTAATTTTAAGTATCATAAGATATCATAATACCAGGATAAATTCTAAAATGTATATTCTACTGTGATGCTAAATTTTATCAGTCCCCTCAAGTACTAATTAAGGTGATCCTTTTTTTAATATAATAAATAAGCACAGCTTTACATGCAGGAATCAAAACCACTACCTGTAATAAAGCAATGTAATTTCTAATGCTATGTATTGTTTTATGGGAAAAGACTTCTGTATTCTGTTATAAAAACTCTTTAGCGTGTCTTTGAGGATGTTATGGCTGTTTTGCTGTGTAGGGAGGGAGCCGTCTGTGGCGAGATGGCTATGGTATGTCTGACTGACTTTGAGGAGTATGCCAAACAGCATCTCTCCAAAGCTACCTGGGACTACTACGCAGCTGGAGCAGATGAGTGCTGTACTAGAGATGACAATCTACTGGCGTACAAGAGGTACTTTATCTTTTCTCTTTTATGGACGAAAAAAATACTGTTAATTATTTATAAGGCACATATAATAGAAACTGGTAAATGTTTAAAATAGTCTTGTGTGTTCTATAAACGTATTTTCTGGTCTGGAAAAAAGTTATACTGTATTTTTTAACACTTAGTTTGATATTTTATGCCTGGGGTTTGCTTAATTGAAATGGCTCTCATCATGTGACAAGGAGCTGGTCTGTTACACCACTAATAAACATTATTAAAGATTCAAAACGTAGCCATGTTTATTCCTGCCCATTTACATTTGAGTTATTGGAAATACTTCAACCTGGAATGTTTTTTGAATGAGGCAGATTACATTGAAACAGACATTAGTTGCAAATATTAATCTTAAATCCACAGTCAAAAAAGTGGATTTCATTCTAAAAGAAAAAGAGAGTTTGCATAGTTTCCATAGTCACTTTTTTATAAACCACATATCTGAAGTCTAAACCCCTACATTCTCATTTAAATATATTTTTAAACAATATTTTATTACACAGCAGTACTGTTTTTTTAAACGTTTTTTTTTTTTTAACCTGCTATGAGGAGCATTTTGAGATATCGGACTATAAGACGTCCACACAAGTCACCTTCCATGCATCCTCGATAATGAGAGAGGAGCAAAAAAACACATCTTAGTTGTGTACTTTGTTGTGTACTTGGCTAACTGCAAACTTCTAAAGGGAACAGTACTTTGGCTGCAACTTATGACGTTTCCCGAGTCCACAAGAACACAAGTACAGACAAGAACACAGATTGAAAAACACTCAAACTTTTTGGCAACAAGCACTCTAAGTGGGTCTGGCGTAACAGTAAGTATGATAAGTATGTGGGAGGATCGGTGATGATATCAGGACATTTAGAATGTGGTGGGTCTTTCAGCAAGATAATGACCCTAAATATGGGCCAAAACTGCTCAAAAATGGTTTACAAGGCACAAAATCAAGCTCCTCTCATGATCATCTCAGTCCCCAGACCTCAACCCAATAGAAAACTTGTGGGGTGAGCTGAAGAGGAGAGTGCACAGGAGAAGATCCCTCTTTCTGTATTTTCCCATCTTATGAAGAATTATAGGAGAAGATTAAGTGCTGTCTTGTTGGCAAAATGGGGTGCTAATACCAGGGGTGCTAATAATTGTGGCACACATAATTTAATTTAAAATATTTATTTCTTTATGTGTAATTTTTTTCCCCACGAAATAAAGGCACTTGAATTAAAGCCTAATTGTTTCTCTCTTTTTTTCACATTGTTGTCCTATATTATATAAAATAAAATAAAAAATAATAAAAAAAAATTAAAAAAAATATATATATATATATATATAAATATAAGAAAAAAAAATCCACTTCTTAACCAGAGGTGCCAATAATTATGGAGGGCGCTGTAAATGTCAAGTGTAAAAATATATGATTTAACCCCTTTTTTCTTGCTGAAATCACGTCCAGGATTCGCCTGAGGCCACGGATCTTGCGGGACGTGTCCGTGAGTGACACTCGAACTACTGTGCTGGGCACAGAGATCAGTTTCCCTGTGGGTATTGCACCCACAGCTTTCCACTGCCTTGCCTGGCATGAGGGAGAACTGGCCACTGCCAGAGGTAAGCATGAATTCAGGAGCACATGCATGAGCACTTTAAAATGATTAGAATGAGTTACAAGACTTCTGCAGCTGTACATCATTGCTCATCATCTGAGTTCATGTATTAACAGATTAGTTGTTTTTATTGAGGGACAACAGTGACAGTAAACATTAGCCACTAGATGGGGATATACTGACATTTTTTGCAAATTCTATAATTAAAAGGTTTCATGTTACATGTATGTAGTTGTAATTGGCATGCTTGGTGTTTAACCATATAGTTCTATAATAAAACCAAAGATGTTTAATGTAGATCAAACATCAAACCATTCTTTTTATTATGTTTAAATAGACTTGCTGTTATGGTTTATTAATATTGATGTATTATATTGTAAAAATAAACAAAATTTGAGTTAGTTAGTGCTGATGTTTTTAACTGGGGTCAGTGTACTTGTCAAGTATGATTTAGGCATGCATGGCTTTACATTGCCTTATAGCCTTATTACAAAAGTAAAGATAAACTTCAGACATCAAAGCAAATCTAAAGTAAGCAGAACAGTGTAGTAAGCAGATTTCCTGATTTTATTTTCTAAATCCTGCTCTATGTCCTTTCCCCACAGCCACAGAGGCACTGAACACCTGCTATATTGCCAGCACCTACTCTACCTGCTCAGTAGAGGAGATTAGTGCTGCAGCACCCAGTGGTTACCGCTGGTTCCAGCTGTATGTATATCGTGACCGGAAACTGTCGGAGCAGATAGTACACAGAGTGGAATCACTAGGCTACAAGGCCTTGGTGCTCACGGTGGATGTGCCGTACACAGGCAAACGCCGGGATGACATTCGCAACCAGTTTAAGCTCCCCCCGCACCTGAAAGTGAAGAACTTTGATGGTATCTTTCAGGTAAGAGTACAGACATGCGTATGGACTTGTGTGTATGGACTGTATTCTTGTCAATTTTATACTATTTCTAATAGTATACAGACCATTAACGACCAGTAATCATTACAAGGAATGCTGGAATTTTAGCGGTACATGTCCACTAGCACTTTTCTTAAATGCACGTTGCCGTGCCGGATTTCTTTGCTCACCGTGTGGGTGTGTTCGTGGTGATCATTAATTTAAATAAAGCAACAGATGTAGTCAATAATAAGTTTAAGATTTAAATGTTGTAATTAACCTCATTGTAATCTATAGTTGTATAAGTCTGAATTCCTTCATTTCAGCTTCTCTTCTGTGGATGAAAGGTGCCTGTTTTGTGTTTGGTGCTTGTATATTCTCTTCCCCAATTGGCAGGCGGTCGGTTTCATTACAGTGAAGTTGAGCCCTGCTGAACTTTTTTGCTCTCTTTTTATTAAAATAATTAGGATACGTCAGGGCTTAAGTGCTAGTGGACACGTACCATAACTTTACTAATAGGTTGCCAGATCATTCCAGTAGTAATTAGTTAATAGCTTATCCCTGTACACTCTGAGCTATTACAAAAAATATATATATCCACTCCAGTAACTTGAAACGTAGACCATTAACATGTGTGTGCCAGGTGAATGTGCAGTCCAGGTGTTAATAAGAGCAGACTTGATTAATGGCCTGTGAGACCCACCACAATAGAGATCTGCACTCCAGCTGGAGTCCTGTGGGACCCACTTATCTTTCAGTGCTAATTTTCAGTTTTGTATGCAGGGGCAATGGTTAACCAGCCCAGCGTAAGCAGGAGCAGGACAATACATACATTTGGAGAAATCCCATTTTATATTAAACATATTGAAATAACAAATAAAAGGAGAACAATGATAAGATGGAAAATACTCTCAGTCTAACACAGAATCAAGCTGAGGAGCTTGCAACGATATGAACAGTATTCAAATTCTTCTCTTGTAGCAAATACAAATAATAAATATAGCCGCAAGCGGCAATCATCGGGTTCAAGCACCAACTTGCACAATGGTGCCTACTGGAGCATTGAATGGTGATGTGTAAGAAGGTCTAATATGATTGGAGATGCCCTGTCACATTTAGAAATTATCAAGTTTTTCACCTGTTATTAATGTTGAGCAGAGGCCTTTCAACCTGATCAGTGCTTAAATTCACATGTAAATCTAGTGAACTTTGTAGGATATTCATTAAGTGAGTTAGAACTAGTCAAAAGGTGTCTACATGTTATTGGTATTGATCAGGTGGCTTCAACCAGAATGTTCACAAAGTGGTATTCAGATTGACCTTTGAACCTTTGCAGAACAAGCTGAAATGTTTGACCAAACAAGTTTAAATTAACACAAAGGAGTGAATGTTCTGATGTGACATGTAATTACGAAGTTATTATAAATCTAGTTCTGAATTAAATGGCGCTTCATCAAGCACCAACTAGCACAATGGTGCCTACTAGAGCATAGGATGGTGATGTGTAAGAAGGTCTAACACAATTGGAGACATTCTGTCACATTTAAAATGATCAAAAGTCTTTCACCTGTTATTAATGTTGAGAAGAGGCACAAAGGAGTGAATGTTCTGATATGACATGTAATGTCAAGTTATTCTTAATCTAGTTCTGTATTAAATGGCGCTTCATCAGAGTGATATTGTACAGAGGTCTTTAACATTGTGAGATTACAGCAAATACTGCAGAGTTACAGCAATTTAGGTTAGAAATTCCAAGGACGCACAGATTGCTTGATGCCTGGAGAGTATTGTATGTGAAATTTTCACAAATGTTTTTAATGAACATTTACCTAGAGACTCTACAGTGTGCAGCAAGACTGAAATGGAGGTGATAGGCCAAATATCCAGAGAGTAGTTTCAATATAGCTATTTTCAAACAATTAGCAATTATGAATGAACAAAGCACTTTTTAAACATATTGTTTACATATTTCAACTTTTTCTTAATGAATATTGAAGCGCATGCTCTCACGAGTGTTTTGATACCAAACATGCCAGGATTGGTCAAAATTCCTAGGACTAGTTTGCAAAAGTAGGTTTTGCATATTATGCAAATTAGCACAAAATCTATATAGACGGAAGTGCATGGTCCAAATTGGAGAGTTGTTGGTATTGACCCAAGGAATCCATCAAAAAAAGAATTTTGAATGTAGGTCTTATGGTTTTTGAGTTATTGAGAGAATTGTGAAAAATGAATTTCCTTGTTTATAGCGCCACCACTTGACCAATCGGTGCCATTTTTGTTGTCCACCGAGATGCACTGATCCTACATCTACCTACCAAGTTTCATTTCTCTATGACTTACGGTTTAGGCTGCACAACTGTTTTTACAGGAGAAAAAGAATAATAATAAGAAGAAGAAGAAGAAGAAGAAAAATCTTAGCAAAAACAATAGGGTTCTACGCACCTTCGGTGCTTGAACCCTAAATATACAATCCAGAAAAACAATGCACCACCATTAGAGGTGCATTCACTAGTAGTATGTGAGTAAAAGTAATTGTCAAACTGTGTAATTTAGTCAGAGGCTACAGAGGCGCATAGTCTACAGTGAAATTACTTGTAACAAAAAAAAAAAAAAAAGGATTACCAAGCTAAAAAGAGTGCTTCACACAAAGGTGCAGGACTGTTTAGGACTTTTGGAGCCAGAAGAGTCAAATTGAATCAAACTGAATTCTCTGTGAGAAAAAGGCAAAAAGGGAAAACAGACAACAGTGGTAAATGAGGGTTTCATTGGTGGGATAATGAGAAAACAGAGCTCATAAATATTTAGACTGATATCTCTTTTTCAGTAATATTAGACGGCTTGTAGCACAACCACTCAATGTTTTTTAATGAAACAGGGCCACAAGATGTGGAGGAAAAAAAAAGCTTTAAAACAAAATTTAAAGGAAATGAGACAAACTAAAGAAGTGTCTGTGGAAGAATGACGTTCCTTTTTTATACAGCACGCTCCAGTGTATTCTCTGTGATAAGCCCAGCTGTTGTTTACATGGCATGAACTGTTCAGGCAAATATCAGATATGAGTCACATTTAAAAAGATAATCTGAAAATTTGAATTTTTGCATTGCGTTGTATTAGGTATAGAATTTCAGTACCACAAAAAAGTATTCAAATTCAGAATCTAAATGGTCAGATGTACATGGTCAATGTAATTTTCTTTGCTATTCGCACTGCCACATAGACAAAAATGATGTGTCTTATATTACGAAAAGGTCAGATTTTGTCCACTGTTACCTGCTGAGTGAGCATAGCCTGAGACTTCTCTATTGGCGCATTATTAAATCAACATTATGAAACATTGTGCCTCCTGCTACAGGAAAATGCCGGTCCTGAAGAGTACGGAATTCCTGCAAACACTCTGGATCCATCAATCAGTTGGAAAGATGTGACTTGGCTGCAGTCTCTCACCCGCCTGCCCATCATTATTAAAGGAATTCTGACTAAAGAGGATGCAGAGCTGGCTGTTCAGCATGGAGTCCAGGGGATCATTGTGTCCAATCACGGTGGAAGACAACTAGATGGAGGACCAGCAACGGTGAGGAAAAATATTGTTTTTTACATCTAAGTAGTAGTGTAACAAATCACAAATTTCATGGAATAGATCACGGTTTTTGAGTCAAGGTTTGGATCTTTTTCGGAGAGGAATAAAAAAAAAAAAAAGGATTTTGTATTGGGTCTCTCTAGCTTATCATTAGTATGCAAAATAATCTATCTGTATCTGTATTTATGACCCCTATATTTGTTTTATTATGTTTTTGATAGATTTACTTTATTATTGTTATGAACATCTAATGTATAAATAATTGTTTTATTTCTAAAAAAAAATTCAGTCAAAATAGGAACCATCTGATTGGCTGCAGTAAGTGCTGGGCAATTGTCATGATTAATTTGGTTAATTTGGATTACAGTTTTAGTGGGATTTTTTAAAATGGTGTAATTGCGATTAACCATCTTATTCTGGCATATATTTAGCTAGAAATAAATTCTATCATTTCTAAAAACTGCATTGTCATCGCTCTCGGTGAGGATCCATGATTTTTTGTGGAAAAAAAAAATAAAATTGCTCCTTCAAAGTTTCTTCAGTGACTTGTTTAGTGCATTCACAAATCGGCTTATTGAAGAATAATCCAGTGTACGTCAGTGTGTAAGTTTCTCCTGTGTGTACACAAAGTCTGTGTTATTAAATCAATTAAAATCGAAAATAGGATTTTTTTTTTTTTTTTTTTTAGCAATATGGCACAGAACAGGTTGCAGTCACATATTGGTATATCTGCCCTAGATTTTTGACTAAGTGCCACAATGTTTGGAACATGCTGCCTTCACGTGACATTAAACATATTATGCGCACAGGTGTGATTATTCGTGTTTTGTTCCATCCCTAGTAAATATGTATTTAAAAAATCACCTGTTTTTTTTTGTTTTTTGTTGTTGTTTTTTTGCTGTTCTGCATTTCACCTGCTTCTTTCTTTATCCTTCCTTCATTCCCTCCCCAACTCACTGTTTTTCTTATTATGTCCTTGTCTTTTGCTTTGCTCCTGAACACAGATAGACTGTCTGTCTGAGATAGCAGACACAGTGCAAGGCCGGATTGAGGTGTACATGGACGGTGGGATACGCACAGGCAGTGACGTGCTGAAGGCCTTGGCTCTGGGAGCTAGATGTGTGTTTATCGGAAGACCAGCAATCTGGGGCCTTGCTTACAAGGTAACTGTGGGGGAGTGGGGCTAAGAATTTGCCAGCAAAGTTATTAGTGATTCACAGTTATTGGCAGTGTAGTATTCACAGTTAAGGCCATTAGCACACAATTTGTTGTACACTGACACATGTTTCTCATATTGCCAGGGTGAGGAAGGAGTGAGAGAAATCCTCCAAATTCTAAATGATGAATTTCGTTTATCCATGGCTTTATCAGGTATGCATCAAACACGTTACAGCATTTGCATGTGTGATCTGTCTCACTTTTGACAATATTTACTTACAGACAGTGTTCATACCCCTTTTTCTCTGTTTTATTTCATCAGGTTGCAGAAATGTGTCTGAGATTAACAGGAACCTCATCCAGTTATCTAAACTTTGACCAAAGGAAGAAAATAGCAAATAGAGTTGAGCTAAACATGACAGAATTGGTTCAGTTACACTAAAATGTGTTCATTTCATGGCAACAGTATCCCAAACAGATCAACATACAGATCAGAAGAAGAGTGTGGTTAAGAATGATTTACTCAATATTAATATGTGCAAAAACTGCAGAACACTAAATTTAATATTAATACATAATTAGTCCATGTTTAATAATTATGTGCTTTAAGGGAAACTTGCTGTATTTAACTGTATAAAAATACAGTTAATGAAATACAATAATGGAGTTTCCTTGCAGACTGCAGATTAGCAAATTTGCTAAATTGCTGTCTTTGAGAGCTAGTAATTCTTTATCAATGAGTGATAATGTTTTAAGAATGAAGCGCTGGTGAGTTTAGCCACAGGAAGGTATCAAAGTGAATGACTGGTAAAAAAAAAAATGGATTGAGAGTGCAGACAACAAACTGTTGGGCTAATACACAGGCTTGCATCTGACTTTTTTTATATATATAATTTTTTCTATCTTAAATTTTGTGTTTTGTTTTAGAGGGAGAGGGTGAATGGAATGGAAAAGGGCTTTATTGAGAACTTTATAGAGAGGAGGGTAAAAGGATGGTTTGTGGGGGACCAGTACATATACATGCTAGTGTGTTGTACGTTAATTCCCAGAAATAAAATGTAAACTAATTCCATATAATAAACTGCTCAGTGTTTTGTATTGTCTTGATTTCAAGTGTAAAGCAACATTATGTGGACTAAAAATAAATTAAACTCTGCAGCTTTAGGGGAAGCCCAAAAGCAAAAAATGCCAGTTCTGACCTAATGATGCTAAAGTGATTTAGTAACTTAGCTAGCTTGCTAGTTGTAGTAAACAGTTGGCTTAAACGGGGGCTCTGAGTGGTCCAGATTGCCAAGGACATGTCAACATGCGCTTTCAGATCTTTCTGAAGACATGTCTTTACCACATCACATTACTCCTAATGTGATATTGGTCAGCACATGGATGTGTTAGCTAAAGTATTGAAGCTGAAAAGACATGGCTTCACATGTGTCAGAGGAGTCATGTGCTAATCTTCACCCACCTAGTATTAGGAGCACTGATATTGAACGGGTTAGCTCATATGAACACAGATATGATAACTGGCTTTCCAATTAATAGAAAATGGGGTAATTCAAAATAAAGATGTTATTCTAAAGATCTTGCATGTTCAGAATTAGAATTTCACAAACAGGCATGCAAAACCTCAACACTGTGACTGTTTTTTGTAATTTCCTTCAGACACATCATTTTGAGACAAAAGACATCTAAATATAAATGCATCTTCTGTTAAAATACTTCCTGACAGCGTTCTTCTCGCACTGCTGTGATGTGAATCAGCTTTTGGTGTGGTCTTTCATTCTCTACACTTTAAAGTGTTTTTCTTACAGCTTCTCCGAAAGCAAGAGATCAAAAATAGGGAAACACCTCTATAAGATGAGACACATCATAGGAAATCTTGGTCCTACACAAACACACACACACATGTATATCTAAATAGGGAAGGTTCTTGTTAAAGTGTACTACTTAGAAAAGTAGGTCTTTACCAGAAATGTGAAGACCTTTAGGCAATAGTATGTTAAATGCTGCAAGGCTGTGTTTGTGTGTGTGTGTGTGTGTGTGTGTCTGTTTTTTTGTGCAAAAGAGACAGAGTTAGAAGCAGAAGTGACACAGGAAGTCAAAGAGGCTTGTGGTGTACAGCTCATATGCCTCAATTTAAAGAAGCGGTTTGCAGTGCAATGCTCAGTGCTGTGATGAGACGAACACTTTGAAACTCCACTGAGCGTGTCCGTTTGGGTAAGAACTCTTTCATGGGAAACCCTTTTCCCGCTTTTCTTACATTTGTTCTAAATTCATGCTGCTCTGTAGAATGTTTATTGGCCAGTATTTCAGAAATGCATCATGCATTTGTACAGTTCTATAGAAGTGAACTGTGGGTTAGTCTGCTAAAGATGAATCTTCATCTGTAGTCTGTCAGTTTTAGCCAGGTTTAATCTGGGGAAAGGCCTATATCCTGTGTGCATGCATGTGTTAAAGATATAAACACCTGTTACTATGGCTTTTATATGTGACGTGTTCATGCTAACCCCGTTTCATTTCCTTTTTTCAGACAGTCTGCTTTGAGAACATGTTCTCTGAATGTGGGATGTCTGTGTCATCACAATAAGGTGGACAACGTTTAACTTCACGTATCATTTTGGCTGTCGGCAAGACTTTGAAGAGGCAGCTAACAAGATATGGGGTAAGAGTTCACTTTATTCAGTTTTTACAGGACAGCTTGTAGATGATTGAAATGAGTAGAGCATAATTTATTATAGTGCCTATTTACTAGCGCCACAGATCTAGAAAATATGGATAAAAATTATCGGATCACTTTTTTTTCCCCCTTTTTTTTCAAGAACAAGTGCAACATACAGAAGCAAGTAAAGGAATAAAAACATTGAACACAAGATTAAAATGCTGTTAATAACCCAACATGTTTTGCAAACCCCTCCTTGGCAGGGGAAAAGTAAAATATATACACATATATATATATATATATATATATATATATATATATATATATATATATATATATATATATATATATATATATATATTTGGCACAATATATTCTGGCAGTGGCCCTCTCCAGCAAATTTTTTATTTATTTATTTTTTTAAAGAAAGTGTGTGTTAAAAGTAATTTCTTCTCTATACGGGATTTCAATATCAATGTTATGGCTGCTGTAACAGCTGCTATTATTATTTTCCTTTGAGAGATATAAAGATCAAGAGTGGAGTTTTTCCCAAGGAGAAAAGCGTAGAAGAGAAAGGAAGGTCCAGGTCTAGGAAACTGGGTAACCGAGAGATCACCACATTCCAAAATGTAAACCCTGGGAGGCACTGCCAGAAAACATGCATGTAAATGGCGAATCAAATTTTTTAGTAATATAAGCATAGGCTGGGTGATATGAGTAAACAACTGTGTAAAATATCTTAATATGTTTAAGAGAAATCGAAATCTATTATACAATGTTATGAAAAGCAAGTGTAATGTTAAATTATCCAGATTTATTTGTAATCACCAGAAACACTATGTTCTATACTCAATAAATAAATATTGTATATATATATATTTTTTTTTCACTATGTGATATATTTTTTTATAATACAAATAAGGCAGGTGGAATTTTTGTGTCATATCATTGATTCAGCAGACTGTACTGGTTTATATTGTTTGAAATAAGGTTGTCGGGCTGCTCCATTATTTGCGATTGAGATTCTGCATCATAATTTGCACTAGGCTGTATTCAGAGTGTCATCTCTCCAACCTTCAACAAAACCAGATAACTTGGACAATATTACAATATTTAAATTGCTTATGTTACAATAGATAAAATAAGATAATTCTTTATTAATCCCCCAGCGTGGACATTTGTAATATTACAGTAGCCCAGCATTTTGTCTGGCATTGTCTGACTGTCTTATGTTGTTTTAAAAAAATCTTATTGGATTCAATCTGCTTTATAAACAGAAACAGTGGAGAGGAGGGAAAAATGCATTTATCCCGCAGACTGTCCCGTATAGGAAGCAGAGGACAGAGAGAACCACCAAGACCCCCACCACAGGCAGAAAAACCCCCAACCCCGGCCCCACCAGCTGCCACTGCAAGACCACCTGAACCTGCTCCAAAACCTCCAGAAGCAAGTGCTAAGCCCTTAGAACCTGCTCCCAGACCCCAACCTGTCGTTTCAAAGACCCCTGAGGTCGCTCCAAAGCCCAATATTCCTCCAAAACCACAAATACAGGAATTCAACAGCACAGACCATGGAAATGCCATACTTCAGGTAAAAGATTTCATGTGGTTATTAGTAAATCATTTTTAAACACTTTATATTACCGTATATATAATTTGTGACTACATCAGCAAACAAGGTTATGCCCTTCTAAATTTAAATAGACCTAAAAGTGCTGTAATACTACCGTATTATGCAGGAACCATTTAAGCCTTTTAATGATAATTCTGTTATCGACTTAGCATATCATATATTGATATGACCTAAATTATTTTTGCTGATACTACCCATTATGTTTTTACAGTAATTTCATGCTTAATTAAGAAATTAGGTTCATTGCTATTTTAAACAGTGTAACTGCATTATTCTGCATTATTATTTTGCCCTCTAAGACAAAATGAAACAAAACTGTCACTGGCATGGTACCCTTAAAAATACTGTATGTCTTCAGCACCTTAAGTTATAGAAGATATTTGTGCTTTAGTTATAGTTGCAGGTGCTTTCTCTTTTAAGAGACACAGTTAGACATGAAGGATTTGCTTTCTTCGTACTTGGTAAACAAAAGTTTACCTTTACTGTACATTTTTACAGATTGTGTATTTATGATTATATTCGGAGCAGAAAAAGGTCTTCCACTTGCAAAAATATAATTTATCACATTAATATATCAATATAACAATATATCATCTAAACAAAAATAATTATTTTTGCAGGCCAGTTACATTGCTCTACATGTAAGCAATTGAATTCATGTGGGTGTTTGGCTAATTTCATTAACCATGTAGTGTCAGTTAATGGAAATGGCTATGTCTTCTCAGGGGCTGGATCATTTTCGCTGTGATAAGACGCTGTGTGATGTCACTCTGGTGCCCGGAGACAGCAGTGAAACTTTCCCAGTTCACAGAGTGATCATGGCATCAGCCAGCGATTACTTTAAGGCCATGTTCACAGGTACGTCTCAAGCTCTGTTTTTTTTTTTAGTATTTATTAAATATCAAACGCTGTAGGCTACATTCATGGCACTTATGGCACTAATTACTTTATTTGCATGTATTTGTATGTACTGTTATTGGTCATTACACTGATGACGTTACTGTGACTGATTAATGCAGTAATTCAATCAACTAAAACAAATCTGCTGACTCTCTGCAGGGGGGATGAAAGAACAGGACCTGCAGGAAATTAAACTCCACGGTGTGAGCAAAACTGGATTAAAGAATATTATTGAATTCATTTATACTTCTCACCTAAATCTAAGTTTAAGCTCCCTCCAGGACACGTTAGAGGCAGCCAGTTTCCTCCAGGTGCTTCCAGTCCTGAACTTCTGCAACCAGCTCTTAAATAGTGAGGTATGTGGGAGTTAAAGCCTGTCTATTTTTCTTCTGAATTAATTGATTTTGATTCTGAATCACTTGTCATGTTTAAAGTACTTTTAAAGTACTTTAGAAATTATTTCAGTTGTGATGGCTGATTTAGATAATTGAGATCAAATATAGATTAGATAAATAATTAGATTAGATAAATAGTTTAGTTTTCTTTAGAGCAGCAACACTGCAATAAATAGTAATAGCAATTGCCTTGGGTATTTTTTCTAATACAAGGCATATTAAAACATTTTTTAATGTTAACTTAATTTTCAGTGATCATCATTTTAAACACATGTTATATATAATTTATTGCTTATTTTATTTTTTTGTTTGTTACTGCAAATAATTTGAAATGTGAAGTTGCACGTAATTCATATTAGAATAAGATAATAAGTATTTTCTGCAGCAAAACTGATTATGTATTATTATGTACTATTGTTCATTCTAAAAGGATGTTGAGTATATTTATTTTTAAAGTACCCATAATGTCTTTTCTCTTTATATGACAGGTCACCATTGAAAACTGTGCAGAAGTTGAGCGCATTGCTAGTGATCTTCTCCTGGAAGATGTTCAGACCCACATTCACAACTTCGTGTGCCAGAACTTTGCAGCTTTGGTGCAGAGTGGACGCTTTCTGGAACTGTCCGAGGCCACCATAACCTTTGCTCTGTCCAGTGACTCTCTGAAAGGCTTCTCGGAGATGGAGCTCTACCGTGCTGCCCGCGCTTGGCTGGCGCACAGTCCCAGCGAGCGTCGGCCTGCTGCGTATTCCCTGATGCGGCACATCCGCTTCCCTCTGATGACCCCTGCTGAGCTCCTGCAGATATCTCAGGAAGATCAGACAGATGAGGGCAGTGAAGGGGAGAAAAAAAAAGAGGAGCCTTTCATGCGTTCTGACACAGCCTGTGTGAACCTCCTGTTGGAGGCCAGCAACTACCAGATGCTGCCGTTCCTTCAGCCAGCTCTGCAGACAGAGCGGACCCGCATTAGGTCAGACGCTACACACCTGCTGGCTCTGGGTGGGGTGATGAGGCAGCAGCTGGTGGTCAGCAGGGAGTTAAGGCTATACGATGAGGAGGGAGAAGGTACGTGGAGGGCTCTGCAGCCCATGGAGGTTCCTCGTTACCAGCACGGCGTGGCCCTCTTGGGAGGATTTCTCTATATTGTTGGTGGACAGAGCACTTACGATACGAAGGGCAAGACTGCAGTGGACAGCGCTTACAGGTACGACCCTCGCTTTGACCGCTGGCTGCAGGTGGCCCCTCTAAATGAAAAGAGGACATTCTTCCATCTGAGCGCTCTGAAGGGGAAGCTGTATGCTGTTGGGGGGAGGAACGCCACAGGCGAGATTGGTGAGTTCCAAGAATTAAAAAAAAAAAAAAAAAAAAAGCCTTAACAACACTGTGTGTGTCACAAACTGATTTGTCATCCAAGTAGATCGCACACATTTAGTGGTTTTGACAGTCATTTGGTTGGACCTAATATGCCTGGAAAAAAGCAAAATAAAATGTCTTCAGGATTTTAGTAGAATTTTTATTTTATTATTCTATTTAAAGCTTTTAATAATATCAATTTCTAATAGCAACAATATAACAGAAATACTCTTGACATGCGAAATGTTATGAGACAGTAACTAATATCATGTGCCATGACTGTTTGCTATGTAAAATGGAAGCTAAAACAAAAAAAAGTTTGCACTCCCTGTGAGATGCACTGAATGTCAATGAGATTTCTGCCTAAATCATGTCACAATCATTACCACTCATTGAACTGTCTACTGTGGGTGATAATGCCAGCTACAATGCATTCCTAGTACACATGCGATACTGTGGATCGAGAAACGTGGCTCAGCCCCGATAATTCAGTTTGTCTTGCCATGAGCATGCTGGCCAGTGTTTAGCCTCATTCACAAGATAACACCTCACAACTTATACTTATACAGGTGTAGGCATTCCCAAGCCAGCCCTCTAAAGTAACACTTCATGATCGACTTACTTATGTTAATTTACTTAAATTAATTATCTATTCAAGCACTTATTCTGAGTGTACAGTAATATGATATGACCTTAATAGTTAATCAAGATCATATAATTAAATACAATTCTATATTTTTTTGTACTGCTATTATTTACAGATACAGTAGAGTGTTACAACCTGAACAAGAACGAGTGGACCTTTGTTGCGCCCATGAGTGAACCTCATTACGGCCATGCTGGGACAGTACATGGAGGACTTATGTTTGTGTCAGGTAAGACTCTTTTTTTTTTTTTTTTTTTTTTTTTTTTGTATTTATTTATTAAATACTTTTCTACTTTTTTTATTTCTGACATTGGAAAGAAGCCAAATCATTGTGTAACTCCCAGTCCGGGGAGTATGAAAAACAATCAGTGTGAAAAGATCACTGGTTTCACTCCTCCACTGCTTTTAAATTTGAGTTTAACAGAGGACTTGTTCAGTAGTTACACCACAATGACTACTTTCTAATAGGAACTCAAAAAGGGAAGCTGTGACTAGGATGAAAATAAACCGAAGCAGCAGACATGCTAGAAGCATTACTCTGGGCACAGTTCACTGCCTACCGTCAGACCTGTTCAGGAATATCACATTTCACCAAAGGAGCCTTACACTTGAAAATTAACTTAACTATTCAGGTCAGCTCAACTGTTTAGAGCATGTCTTCATGTACTGACCTTTGTTAGATTCTGACTGTAACAGACCTCTGTGTGGGTGGGGGCACTTATTGTTTTGTAGATTAGTTCAGGTCCTTTAGGTTCCTCTTCTTACCACATCCTTCCTGGTTGCAGTTACTACCAGGCTTGTGCTACATATTCTCACGCCAGGCGTTCGCTACCATTGTCTAATGTAAAACTGCGTTTATGGACAGAACAACTGAGGCCTCTTGCTTGAACTGTGACAATAATTATGTTATTGATTTAATGTACTATATGTTGCTATAATGTTAAACATTTCGACGCCCTCAATATTGCCCATTTTGTTCACTTGGAATTGGTTGACTTTGTTTAGACTTTGTTTTGTGGTGGTTTTATTTTATTTATGTTTAATTCATGCTGAGTTTTTAAATATTTTTAAATTAAAATACCAATGTTGAAAATTAATAATAATTAAACTAAGTATTAGATTAAAAGTTAATTGTTTTTTAGAAGTAATGTATGAAGTGTTGTTGTTGTTGTTGTTGTTATTATTACACTTGTTATTACAATTTACAGATAACTAATAAGTGTGTAATAATATGGTAATATTATGTTAACAAATTGTATTTATCTTTAAATTAAATATCAATATATCTATTTCCCATTTGTTACTGATTAATAAATCAGTAACAGCTCCGCAACAAAACAGCTCTGCAACAATTGGGTATTAATACAATGATACTAAGGTAGCAAGTTGTATTTAAACATTAATTAATTGTATTTGTTACTAAATAATAACAATAAATGGGTAATTGTAGAGGTATCAGGTCAGTGACAAGTAAGTAATGGCATGGTTATATTATCGTAACAATTGTGTTTATTATTAATTATTTTCTAATACATTTTCTAGTTGTTACTAAATAACAAATTTGTAAAATTATGGAAATATTATACTAACATACCGCTTACTTATTAAATATTTTAGTAATATTTACATTTTAATGATAATTTGTAAAATATAGATAAAACCTTTTTTTACATAATAAATTATGTGGACATTTTCTACTCATTAAAAAATAAAAAGATTGTAATTGTAGTGGTAATCAAAAAGAAAATAATACATTAATGGTAACAGGAAATACTTAGCATAAATTAATCTGCCGCTACAATCACAATATTTTAATTGTTAAGGAGCTATTTATTAATCAGTAACAGTAGGAATTGATATTTAATTTATGGATAAATTCAACTTGTTACCATAATGTTACCATATTATTACCCACTTATTAGCAATCTACCATTTTTGTTATTATTATTATTATTATTATTATTATTATACAGTGGTATTAAAAAGTTTGATCACCCCCGATCATTTTCAGAATTTTTATTTATAAATCATTGGTTGTTCGGATCAGCGATTTTGGTTACATATATCATATAGCAGATTTCTCATAATTGGATTCACCTGTGTATGTAGGGCAAGAGTCAGTTAGCTTACCTAAATTTTATGTTCCAGTAATTAGTGCTAAAGGTATTCAAATCAATAAAATGACAAAGGTGCCAAAATGTATGATCATGCCTGATTTAGCTTAAAGAATTATTGCACACTTTCTGTAAATTCTATAAACTTTATTTCACTTCTCAAATATCACTGTGTTCATCTTCTATATGATATATTTAATAGAAAATCGATGATCTGGACAACCAACGATTTATAAAGAAAAATCTTGGTTCCAATAACATGCATTAAGCACCCATAATACTATAACCCCATCCTTTAGATGCACATGATGAATGTGTTCAAAGTCTTCTTCGTTCCATATTTCAGGTGGAATAACGAGAGATGCCTTCCAGAAAGAGCTGTCGTGTTACGACCCGGACACAGACTCGTGGAGTCGTCGAGCAGACATGATGGAGCTCCGTGGTCTACACTGCATGTGCACTGTGGGCGACCGCCTCTATGTCATGGGTGGAAACCACTTCCGCGGAACCAATGACTATGATGATGTTCTCAGCTGTGAATACTACAGTCCCTCAACTGACCAGTGGACACTGGTGGCTCCAATGCCCAGGGGTCAGAGCGATGTTGGCGTGGCCGTGTATAAGGGGAAAATTTACGTGGTGGGTGGTTACTCGTGGAACAGTCGGTGTATGGTGGACATCGTCCAGTGTTACGACCCTGAAAAAGACGAGTGGGAGAGGGTGTTCAATGTGCTGGAGCCTCTTGGAGGAATACGAGCCTGCACCATGACTGTCCACCGTCCAGATGCTTCTGTGGACGAAGCTCAGATTCAGGAATGTCCCGTCCTAACAGCGAAGAACTGAAATACAGAGCACAGATCGTTTTTTTTGTGTGCCTACCTGTGGCACAGACTTGTGGGCACTGGTACCATGCGTTAAACACGCAATTAGTGCAACAATAATAAGATTAACTTTCGAGAAGTAATGGGTTCATCTTTATATGAATTAATTGCTCTTTGAATTATTTTTTTTATATATTTGAGCCTGACTCTGTGCCTCCGTGTGAAGAGTCATTGTAAATGTCTTGTCCTTCATTGTGTGGTTTCATAAAGTGATTGTTAATTTGCTTTTATATCTGCTACTGATTAAAGGTTAGAAGATGCTGTACAGATGCTATACAGATAGAATTTTGTCAGTAACAAGATGAGTAACAGTGAATAGTACTCAGGGTATCTGCAGATCCTTATAAAGTCTTTGGAAAAAAAAGCAATAATTTGTTTTAAAATATCTGAAATCTCCCAAAGTTTAAGAAATGTCACAGACTGTAAATAAAATGTTGTATCTTAACTCCCTGGACTGTCAATTAGATCAACATTTGGAAGTGAAATGATAGTCCAACAAAAGTACAAAAGAGGAAACTAATGTAGTGCTTTAAATACAGTTTTGGTTTTATTACTGCTCATTGCATTTAGCAGTTTCTAAATTTAATATGCACATTAGCTTGCTGATTTTGCGGTAAACTGAGCTAAGCAAACCAATTTCATTATTTATGCCTCTGAGAGGTGCAATGTTCATGTAAACCAGGGGTGTCCAAACCGTTTCCTTTTTTGGAGCGGCCCGCGAGGTATTTTAGAAATAGAATGAAAGTTGGCCCGCTGCTAAGCAGGTTTTTATAATGTGAGATTCAAAGTTTAGACGCTAGGTGTCAGAAACGGGCCAAAGAGTCTAAAAGCGGAGAGAGTGTGCAATTATAGCGCAGAAAAACGGGCCAAAGAGTCTAAAAGCGGAGAGAGTGCACATTTCAAGCGCAGAAAAACGGGCCAAAGAGTCTAAAAGCAGAGAGGGTGCGCATTTCTAGCGCAGAAAACCGGGCCAAAGAGTCTAAAAGCGGAGAGAGTGCGCATTTCTAGCGCAGAAAAACGGGGCAAAGAGTCTAAAAACGGAGAGGGTGCACATTTCTAGCGCAGAAAAACGGGCCAAAGGGTCTAAAAATTGTCGTAATTAAGGAGTTTAATATTAAAAGACATCATGAAAATAAACATCAATTAGAAAAATCTTAGTTTACACAACACTGTCAAACATAAAGATAGTAAGTCAAGTAAAATAGTGTGTAAATGAAATAATCAGGAAAAAAGTATTATTTAAAGTTGTATATTTCATTATTTGTTTTATTATAGAGTTTGGCCCGTGACTTCAAATATGTTTCTCCTTCTGGCCCCCAATAAAAAAAGTTTGGGCACCCCTGATGTAAACATTAATTTATTTGGACAGCTAGTGGAGGCAGTACTGTAGGCATGGGGAAATCATAGGCATGGGTGGCAGGTAAGTCAGTTTTTGCACTGGACTATATTTAAAAATACAGAACAGTATGCAGCAGAAGTGCAGTTCCATATTTGGCAATTTATGGTTGTTTAAATATTGGTCACAAGCTTACTGTAGCATTAGTAATAGTGTTTTGTGCTTGTTGATATTTTGTTTTTGTGATTATATGATTTTTATTAGTGGGATTAAAAGTCTTAATGTTTTAAATGTAATTTCTCCTTACCTGCAGATACCCTGGTACTGTATTTTTTTTGTTGTTGTTGTTGGATTAGCTTGTTTTTTTATATGTTTCTTTTTTTTTCTTTTGGGTTAAGATCTTATGATCGGGAGATCGCTGGTTCGAATCCTGTTCATGTAGCTTGCTATCAGCTACTGGAGCCCTGAGGGAGGCCTTGCTCTCTCTGGGTGGGGAGATGGCGCTCTCTCCCCACGTCACTCCAAAGGGTTCTGAACAAACACCCAACGATGCGCGATTAGGAGGAAAAGATTTTGAACTCCTGTGTAACATGATTTGACTGTAAGATGCTTTGTATTAGAACATCAGCCAAATGCCTTAAATGTAATGTAAAACGTCTTGAGAAAAAGATCTTTGTACCATTTGTCCACTTAATAAAGGTCTCAGGAATAAACAGCAAACTCTCCAGTTGAATGTACAGACAATATAGGAAAAGAATAGAGCAGTGCTTCCTAAATCAATCATTATGTCCCCTTAACTCCAGATTTTTGCTTTAGGCCAACTCCCCTTGTAAGAACTCCCTTGCCAATGTTAGAAATGGGAAGCATCAAGAGGTCCCTGGGTGCTGATTGGAGAACCAGTGTTATGGAGTATTTATTGCACATTCTTAGCAAAACTAAGCACTTTATCACTTAAAGTTTTTAAAGCAGCAGTATGTAGAACGTTTACCTTAAAATAACAGCTTCAAAACTGTGAAATCTGCTGTAAGTAATGCTGCTTAAAATCCTATAATATTGCTCTACCACCTTAGTCAATGACATTCTTTAACATTCAGTATTAATTCTGTATTTCCCAGTGAGTAAAATGCACATGTGCCACAAGTGAGAGAGCTCAAATACACTTTTCACTTATAAATACCAAATCCTGCATAATTCTGCTTTACTGTATTTTTTCCAGTTTCCCCATATAATCTCAGTTTAAATCTAGGTTTGTTTTAACTCCCTGGACCTTTTTTTATTATTTTTTATTATTATTATTATTATTATTGTTTACTATCAATTTGATCAACACGAAGAGATAAAAAAGCCTGAAGGTGAGACCATGACGGCTGTCTCGCAAACAAAGAAAACAAGAGGAAACAAATGTAGTGCTCAGACATCATTAACCTTGAGGTTTTAGCCCTGACTGATTGTGATTTGTAATCCCAAGGCGGCACCGGCTTTGTCCTTGACAGCAAGCTTTAAAACATGCCTCCCTTCTGATGTCCCTGCCAGCCTTAACATCACATCCTTTCCCCTCACATCTGAGTGTCTGTGGAATATTCTGGCAGGTGCAGAGCGGCAGAAGTTGTGGAGATGTCTCTCGCCGGAGATGTGTGTGTGTTATCGGGAGCTTGTGGTTTTCTTGGGGAGAAGCTGGTCAGGCTGCTGCTGGAGGAGGAGAAGCTTGCAGAAATTCGACTGCTGGACAAAAATATCCGACCGGAATTAGTACAGTCTCTGGAAGGTAAACTCTGATCAAAGTATTTCTTGTTTTTTTTTTTTTTCAGTCAATTAAAACATCTATTCCTTCTTATCCTTTCATTATTTCAACTTAAAAACTTAACATTTACTGTGCTATTGATAGTATATAGGGGTGAGAAATTTGGCTCTAAAATAATATCACTATCATTTTATAGTATTTTTGCAATAATGATACTTTAGTCAAAATGACAAAACACTGAATTAAAAAAAATGTCAAAAATACACTACTGCAACAAAATGAAAATGTAAATTGTATTATTGCATAGAACATGATATGGCACACCCCTTACTGAGATAGATTTGTAACAGAATTCAATGATCCAGAATTTCATGATACTAATGATGCATCCAGGACTAAAGTAAAATAAATGATACTGGACAGATATAATCTGTCTCTATTAGATTTATAATGGAAAGTGAAAACAGTGTGAATTTTTCTTTTGCTAAAAACATCAAAAAAGTAGTACCCTGATGTGATAATTAGGGGTGGATGATATGGCACAATATTGTAGGGTATAATATCATTGACGATATTGAAAAATGTTAGCAATATTATTCCGTACGATACAGTAAGGCACACCCCTAGTAGTATATTATATAATCTGTCCAAATGTGTTACATTTTAGTATAGATTTAGATCCAAAAATATATATTTGCTTCTCTAAAGACCCATCAGTTGAACTTTTCATATATTGTAATTTGGAAATATTTTAATTTAAAAAAAAAAACTTTTAGCCAGATAGTCTTATATTTGAATCATTTTGTTTCACGGTTTCTAGATCGCTGCGGTGACACAAAACTTAGTGTGTTTGAGGGAGACATCAGAGACAATGAGCTGCTGAGGCGAGCCTGTAGAGGAGCAACACTCGTATTTCACACTGCCTCTCTTATAGACGTCATTGGAGCCATCGACTACAGAGAACTGTACGAGGTCAATGTCAAAGGTAGGAAATAATTTTGTAAGAACTGTAATGTATTTTCTGCAGCCTGTAAACTCATTGCAGATATAAACTTTTTTAATTAATATTGAATTTAGTCAGGGGTCATTCCTTTAACTTCATACAGTACCTCATCTTAGCCTACAGAAGACAAATGGAAAAACTAAAATCCCACAATACTGTGCTGTATGTCCTACTGACAGACTGTTAAGGTTGTATCTAAATCTGTGTTGGACACAGAGGAAATGTTCCCTCCACCTCTAACCCATCTGTTTAGTGAATACACACATACATGATAGTGAGCACAGTGATATACACACAGTGATATAGTGCTGTATCTCAGTGCTCAGTGCGATAAATACTGAGCCACAACGGCACACAGCATGAATATCAGCGCAATTATTAGGTTTACATTTTTATGTCACGTGACATAATTTGTTTCTTTGGAATTCAGGTGCACATTTTAATCAAGTAAATTCAAAAAACCCTAATAACTTTTTTATTTAACCTTTTTGCTATTTTCTAACCTGAGACACTGGCTATGGCACACATCCTTACATATATCCTGTTATTTTGCTTCAGAAGGAAATGCTGAATTAGCTTTTGCATTTAGCCTCAAAAAGTTTTCAGGTTTTAGGCAAGGTGATTGTTCAAATCTGTTATTGAGCTATGTACAGTTTTCCATTCTAGTGCAATTTTTAGGATATTTTTACTTGTCCAGGTAGCACTAAATATGTAAAATAACATAATGCACGTGTAACAAACTTTTGTACAAATTTATTTATCTCCATAAGTGTAGCTAGAAAACAAAAACACCTTAAAGTTTCTGGATATGATATTTTCTTGCAATAAATGTCGCACTAGAGCATCAGCATGTAGTACTAAAACAAATGCTTTGTATTCAGCTGTATCCTTCCCTTGATGTCTTCACATGCCTATATTAATGTTAAACATGTTCGATATTTCACTTTTCATTTTTGCATTGTCATCACACAATGTACAGGGTGGGCCAGGTGGGGAATTTCACAAGAAAAGCAACGGTGTGCTTGGTTTTAAAATTATCTTTATACTTTTATTTACAACTTACTGACCACTTATAAAATGTGTTTAAAGTTCCGCCCATTGTTTTGTATTGTCAATGCAACCCTCTTCTCCCACTATTTACACACTGATAGCAATTTGGCCATTTCAAGGGAGAACCATTGCTTGGTGGTCATTTTTTGCTCTTTCCCAGTTGCTAAATGGTGCTATGGCTTGGTCTCGTAACTACGCTCCCAGTGATGCTACTATTGATCTACAGTATTCTTTTAATGGACCATTCCTTATCAAAATGTTTAGGCAGCGTCTATATTTAAATTATGTAAAAAAAATTGGAAAGCATTGCTTGGTGAGACCATATAATACATTCAAAACACCTTATTCCTTTATTTTCCCAGGTACCCAGCTACTTCTTGAGACATGCATCCAGGAGAGCGTGGCTTCATTCATATATACAAGCAGCATTGAGGTTGCTGGTCCCAATCCTCGTGGTGAACCTATAATCAACGGCAATGAGGACACTGTGTACACCTCGTCCTTAAAGTTTCCCTACAGTCAAACTAAAAAGGAAGCTGAGCAGCTTTGCCTGAATGCCCAGGGAGAGCTGCTTTCCAACGGGGGTCGACTTGCTACCTGTGTTCTGAGGCCAATGTACATCTACGGAGAAGGCTGCCGCTTCACTTTAGGCCACATGCGAGACGGTATCCGAAACGGCGACGTGTTACTGCGGACTTCAAGTCGCGAGGCTAAAGTGAACCCTGTGTATGTGGGAAATGTTGCTCTAGCACATCTGCAGGCTGCTCGAGCCCTGAAAGAGCCACAGAAGAGAGCTGTGGTCGGAGGAAACTTCTACTACATCTCAGACAACACGCCCCCCATCAGCTATTCTGACTTCAATCACGCCGTTTTGTCTCCGTTAGGCTTTGGCATACAGGAGAGGCCTGTCCTACCTTTCACCGTTCTCTACCTCATAGCCTTCCTCGTTGAAATGCTCCAAGCTGTGCTCCGCCCCTTCCTGCGCTTCACTCTGCCCCTCAACAGGCAGCTTCTGGTTATGTTGAACACGCCCTTCAGCTTCTCCTATCAAAAAGCACACAGAGATTTGGGATACACTCCTCGTTATGAGTGGGCAGAAGCACGCAAGCGAACTACTGATTGGCTGGCATCTGTGTTAGCCAGAGAAAGAGAACAAATTAGCCTGAAGTGAAAGCCCACAATGTCGTGCTTTATGTTCTACAAACAAACTAAAACTAAAGTTTTTAAGAAGCTTTGAAATGATCCTTGCCTGTCAATTTAAGGACATTCCTTAGTGACACAATAAGGCATGGGGGACCATCTACATTTACAAAAGAAAAGTGTTCTTTATTTTATGGCCTTACTTATTTATAACTGGTCCAATTTTATACTAAACCATTAAAATGTATATATGAAATAAAAAAATATATTTGTATTTGCCGTTTACATGCAAATGCAGATGCTGTTGCAAAGTAGTTTTACTTAAAGTAGAAATAGCAGTAGTCTATAAAAAATATATAGTGTGAAAATATAGTGTGAACATTATCAGTTTGTGGCTAACAACTCCAGCAGATCTGACTATAACAGTCTTATTAAAAGGAGAAAAAAATATTTAACAAGTATATCTTACGACTAGATTGGTCCACCTTGAGCTGCATAAACTTCACAAATGTGTGCAAAAGTCTCTAATAAGTAGATCATATCTTTCTGATAGTCAGCTGATCATGAGCTTCAGTAGAACAAAAGGACTTTATCAACCTGACCTTATTTGTGTAGACACAAAGACTGTAACTTAATCTTTTTTTAACATTTACCCATAAATCATATTTTACTTCATAAAAAATAACATTTCATAACATTTCTTTGTTTTTCCATTTTTTTTATTTGTTTAAAATGTTCTGTTATTTATAAGTTTGAATAAAGAATTCAAAAGGCATCTGCTGCGTTTTCATTGTTCTTTGCTTGAGTAAATAAATCAACACAGTTGAATAGGGACATACAGTATATATGACTTGAATTACCATCTAAACTAGATGTTTAGGTATTTAAACTATGGGTCAGGAGGTCAATCAAACCTGCTGGAAGTCCAACCCCCCAGCTAAAGCAATTTTCAAAGACAGAGTGAATACTGCCAAAGGCCAGAGTCCAGCAGCTAGACAAAAACAAACATTTAAGCCCAGTGAGGTCATGGCTTCACAGCCAGCTGCAGCACAATGAACACAGATCATTTGTTTCACATTGCAGGAGTTAGAGCCTTCTCTGTCTGCTACAGCTTCTCCGGCTCTGAAGCACAAGATGGATGCGGGCTGTTAATACCACACAAGTGCTGTTGTGCTGTTGTAGGTAATAAAAGCACAGCAGGGCTGGACGGGAGGGCTTGCCAAAAGCTCCCTCATCTCACTTAATCGGATATTGTAACATTTTTTTCAGTGCCAAGCAGTGTGAAGCAGATTGTTCTCTGCTGTAAATTCCGCTATTAAGTAAATTCCTGACCTGCCTTGCAGTGCTGGCTGCAGGAAAAGGACAGAATGGGGTTTGGCAATAGTTAGAAAGTGAAAGGTTTATGAGCACATTGGAGTAACCAGCCTAACCAAAAAGAACTATAAAATAATCTCTGGAAGGATCTAATTCATCCTGAGGAGAAATGGCATGGAAATGGATCAAGTTCTGCACACTTCTGTCACTCTGTATCGCTTCAGTGATTGGTAAGTGCAAACTGTTCTACATATGTTATAATTATTGCACTTTAAACTGTTTAACAAATATTTAAACATTGGCAAATGGGGTGCAGCACTTTCACTTTCACTATTCACTGTATAAATATACTGAAATAGTGATTAAAAATATATATATGTTGGTTACCGGTATATGCATTATGATCCTTCAAGTTAATTAATGACAAAAGTATACAGTAGCTGTAGTTCAATTAATGGAATTAGTTCAATAAATAAAAAAAAAGAATAATAATTTACACTATATGTACTGACTTGGTCACACTACTTACCTCAAAAATCAAGAGTAAACCTGTCTAAAAATGTCTAAATAAAACAGGCTCTTCCAAAATCTTCTCTTAATAATGTCCTAATCATCTGCACCTTTATACATTTTGTGGATATCAGATAAACAGTGAGACACACAAGTGCCCACAATAGATGATAGTGTTTTTGTTTTTTTAGGGAATATGTGTACATGTATATGGTATTACAATGGTAGAAAATGTATGTATAATTCAACAAAAATGATAAATAAAGCAATACCTTTAATAATAAATATGAAAAAAGTGTTGCTCTTATTTTTCACTATATAAAACATAAATTTAATTTTCTTTACTTATAAATTAAGAAATTTTATAAAGCACATTTAATTTTTAAAAAAAGAAAATAACTGATTTCTTTAAAAGTTGAGAAATTGTTTATGTGATAAATTATTTTAGACATATTAAGTAGCAATAAAAATTCTCATAGAAAAATTGCATTTTTGGAGAATACATTTTTGCAAATGACATTTAGTTATATTAACTCCATAAATCACTATTTATATGGATATTAAAATCACATGTTTATATGTTAAAACATATTTTAAAAGGACAAAAAAATATATGTTTGTTTTTTCCTCTGTACTTTTTCCATTGTATAAATCTTATACATATCCTCAACAACCTCATTATCCACTGCACTGTTCACTCCTGTTATGTGTCGTATGCATTTAGTACGTGATGAAGCATCCAAACCACAGTGTGCCGATTTCAACAACACCACCTGGTTAGAATACAAGCAGGGCACTAAAGTGCTGGTCCAGTATCTGCTTCTGACCCGAAAGAATGCAGACTGTGCCAGCCTCTTCACCCAGGACTGCCTCAATCACACCCAGCAGCACACTGCATACTTCAACTCCACACTCAACACTATAGTCATCATTCATGGATACAGGTAATCTGCTCATGCTGCTCATTCATAAAACCCATTCATATTACCAGCCCTTTTTTATCAGGGATAAATCTATCATTCTCTCTCTTTAATGTACTGTCATCTCTTTCAGGGCTATAGGCTCTAAGCCCTCCTGGGTGAGTGGCTTAGCCCAGGCTTTATTACAGCAGGAGGATGTGAATGTTGTGGTGGTTGATTGGATCTATGGAGCATCCTTTGCTTATAACCTGGTGGTAGAGAACTATAAGGAGGTGTCTGTGCAGATATCGGTTCTTATTAATCAGTTGACGGTAAGAGAGTTATATAGTATATTCTTCTTCTTCTTGCTATTATTTATTTCATTCAACCCTTTGATGTGTAACATGGGTTATAAGTGTTTGTTTCCTATATCTTTTTAATAAATTTATTTAATAATTTAGTATTTAAGATATTCCTTAATCAACTTGTTTTTGTTATCATTAAATTTTTTTCTTTCTTACTTTTTGTAATGAAAGCCCTTTTTGTGTCACTACCTCTGTAATGCACAACATGAGGCAAAAGTGGTACGAATGCATTTTCTATGTTACTTCACATACTCCAAGTGTTTCTATAATATATATTTTAAATAAATTTGTCATGTATAATTTTCTATGTATAAGTATCTTTTTGCTTTTTTACTTACATCTTTTGTATTTTTACCATACGTTTACACACTGGTCAGACACGACCCACAGCTCCCAGCTCACAGCTAACTCAGTATTGTTTTCAATTGTTCTAACATTACCTAAGAAACTATTTGATGCCAGCAGTGAAAGATGACTGTCCATAATATGTACATTACTTGTCAGAAAATATATCGAAATATTATTACCTAATATATCGTTAATATATCGTTACCTTAATTCCTATTACTTTTGTACTTCATTATTGTAAGTCGCTTTGGACAAAAGCGTCTGCCAAATGTAATGTAATGTAAATATGGTAGTTAGCTTAGCCAACTACGCAGCTAAGCAGTTATTACTGCTAGTACATTGGTTGGCTGTTTAGCAAATTAGTTAGCTTAGCTAAAGGTTTGTTGTTGTTTTTTTCAATAACGATTTTATTGATATGACAGCGATATGACAGCGATTGTCATATCGCTGTCATATCACTGTCATATCAATAAAAATCGTTATTAAACTAAAAATAATAATAATTTGAAGAATAAACTACTTAAAAATTAATGGTAACGTTGGTTTTTATAGTGTGGTATTTTATACTATATAGTAGTATAGTAACAGTTTCAAATATTCAGTAGAAACAAAAGTAAAATCTGTAAACCTTTGTAGATTTTGTAAATAACAGTCACTTACCAAGATTATTACTTCTATACACAGATTGTGTATATAATAATAATAATAATAATAATAATAATAATAATAATAATAATAATAATAATAATAATAATAATTGAACGAAAAATGTACCACAACAAACAAAATTATAATATATATATATATATATATATATATATATATATATATATATATATATATATATATATATATATATATAATTAATGCTTCACAGAAAATTCTATATATTCAATCATGAAATAACCTGATTTCAGTAGATAGAACAAAGGAAAACTCAGCCAACATGAAATAACGTGTCTTTTTTTAAACTATTTCTTTATTTATTTTATACAATTTACCCCATTGTCTCTTCAATTTACAAGGCCAATTATCCAACCTATCCAAGACTATCACATGTGAAGTCAGCCACCGCCTTTTTTTTTTTTTAAACTGCTGCTTATGTAGCATTGCTGAGTAGCCAGCGCGCTGCAATCTCCTGATCATAGTGGAAACGCTTAGCTTGCTAGACCACTCGGAACCCCCCCAATTTGGGACATTTTTGACCAACGTTGTTTGTTAGAGGGGGTGTGAATATGTTTTGTATCAAAGGGATAGTGGACCAGTTTTCAGCTGTGTGTCACTGTATTTTGTCCTTGCAGACCTACGGTAGTACATTGGAATCATTCCATTTAATTGGAGTAAGTCTTGGAGCTCATGTGGCAGGATTTGTGGGGACCCTGTTCAAAGGCAAGCTGGGCCGAATTACAGGTGAGAAACAGAGAGAATTTGTCCTCCTTTTGCTAAAGTAACAACCTCTGCTAGACAGGATTGTGAGGCAGGAAGTCCCCCAGTCAAGTCTGAATTGAGGTTTAGTTATCTGACCTTCAATTTTATTGGGTTAACAGCTAAACACAGCTATTAATGCTCATATCTAGCAGTAAACTGTCTTCAGCTTTCCAATGTTAGGACATACAGATGTTGGACAATTAAACTGAAACACCTGTCATGTTAGTGTGGGAGGTTTCATGGCTAAATTGAAACAGCCTGGTGGCTAATCTTCATTAATTGCACATTGCACCAGTAAGAGCAGGGTGTGAAGGTTCAGTTAGCAGGGTAAGAGCACAGAGCACAGTTCAAAAGAGGACAAATTGTTGGTGCACGTCTTCCTGGCGCATCTGTGACCATTTCGGTAGTGGCTCCCTGAAGCCCGCGAGTCACATATAATCTCCCGGAATTCAGAATGAGTGCCCCAAACGCGCACACAGGCCACAGACTTTTTTCTCTAATCGCGTGTGGGAAGGAGAGAGAGAAAACAGAGAGGGTTCTGATTGGCCTGTTCTCTGCAAAGAGTCTGTGAGACAGCCAATCAGTTTTTAGTGTGGGCGGGCAGTGTTTTTCCCCAATATTAGAGGCAATATTAATAATTATTGTAATATGAAATGTTTTTGATGTTGTGCAATTTTTTTTGATATTGTAACTGTCAATTTTTTTCAAATAAAGGCTTTTTTTTCCAAAGAAAAAGAAAAGGAAAGCAGAGGCAGGGCCTTCCAAAAAGAAAAAAGATAACTCATTTCACCTCTGAATACTCTAAATTTAATAAAAATAAATAAATTTAATTAACATAAAAGTAAAGTTTCGTTATCCTTTGGTGTGTGTGCAAGTAACCTCCCTGAAATCAACTTTTGCAACTTGGGATGTCTGGAATATAGGCACTGTTCAGTGGTGCTAGCCAAAGTTTCTGGAGAACATTGTGTCCTTAATGAGTCCATCTTTATGGGGTAGTAGTAAACAATACTGTAAAAATTCACTTTTTTGATCTTGATCAAGATAAAGATATTGATAGCCTATAAGAACTAATTAATTCTGCCTCTGGGTTTTACTAAATAGAGATTCTGCTTGGTAGTGCTGTGCAGTTTGATTGTCTCTTTCTCTATGTCTATCTATAAGTGTCAGTGTGGTTGAGACAGAGTACATTTTTTTAATAAGTATGTAGATTCTAAATGTACTTGCTGTGACTAATTACAACCTTTACTAGGGTTTTTCCAACCAGCTGGCCGTATGTTTGACACCCCTGCTCTGTATTTCAACTACTTCTCAAATTTAGAATCCTTGACCTTTTAAAAAGCACAGCGCTCAGTCATTCTGTGCTGTAAGTTTGCTTTCACTTTCATTACTGTAATGTTGTTATATTGGGGCACCACTAAACCATCCTTCCCAACATGTTTCCACAGGTCTGGACCCAGCAGGCCCCATGTTCAAGAACGCTGATCCATTCGATCGCCTGGACCCTTCAGACGCCATGTTTGTTGAGGCTATACACACAGATTCTGACTGTGAGAAAGTAACATTCCCTTTCATGACCTTGTGAATATTTGTAATAAAATGGGGACAGTATCAATTTATGGAATGTTGTTTTTCATGCGTGTATAATCTCTGAGCATTAGGATGGACTAATAGTTGTAGTAATTGCTGTAAAACTAATGATTTACAGTTATTTCATCACTTGTATGCTCTGTACTGTTTTAATTGTTTTTATTGTTTGGCAGATTTTGGCATCTCTATTCCTGTTGGACACGTGGATTTTTTCTTAAATGGTGGAATGGACCAAACGGGATGTGCACGATCTAGGTTTGCTTCAAGTATGTGGAAGAGAAAGTTGAGTCTACACTGTGAACCCACAAATAGTTTGAAATCCAATAAATTAAATTAGTTTTTTCAAACATAACTCAACTATTTTAAGTAGTGTAAAATACTTGACTAGAGATCATTGAGTTCAAACAACTTATAATAACTGAGTTTAGTGTATTGCCATTGACCACTTTTGTCATTGGCTTGTGTCACAATCTTTTTGCATACAGGGTGTGTCCCCCAGTTTCTGACATGCACCCTCAGTGTGTAGTGATTACCCCCATTCTAGGTGAACTTCTAGGACTGCCTGGCCATTATGTTGTAGGCTGTAAGAGCAAGCATCCTTCCCTGAGCTCCTAACTCTATGTTGGCACAAATCTATTTTATTAAGCTGGCCATAACTTTCTTTGCAAAATTATTGAGCAAAGCATTTGATACAAAAAAAAGCATGTATAAAAAAGAAAAAAGCATCTAGAAAGCATAAATAAAAATTACTTTAAATTTAACATAACTTAAAAAAATCAAGATGACACAAGAAGTTAATTCAACTCATCCAGCGTAAAGCTGTTACAATAAGCATAATTAATAAAATGTAATTACACCCTTTTTATGAGCAATGAATTTTTACGATAGTCTGGCGAAAGTATTGATGGGGTTCATTCTCATGTAAACAAACACAACGTTATTTTTTTGTATTGTGGTTATGTCCATATACAGTGGTATGAAAAAGTTTGGCACCCCTAAGAATTTTTATGATTTTCCTTTATAAATCATTGGTTGTTCGGATCAGCCATTTTAGTTAAATATATCAGATAGCAGACAAACACAGTGATATTTAAGAACTGAAATTAAGTTTACAGGATTTACAGAAAGGGTGCAATAATTATTTTAAAAAATCTACTTGTTAAATCTGTCTAGTTGAATAAAAGGCAATACAGTCTTCATGTAAATGAATTCAGTCTACATAATTAAATGGTAAATGAATCAGCAGTAGTGATTAGCTGAGAATCCCTGTTTGTTGTCAGTTCTTATTTATTTTCCAGTGTATGGCTATGTGATCTGTGACCACATGAGGGCGCTGCATGTGTATATGAGTGCACTGAATGGAACCTGTGCCCTGACTGGGATCCCCTGCTCCAGTTATGAGGAGTTCTTGGATGGGCGATGCGTTAGCTGTGATGAGACTTTTAATGGTACCTGTCCTCAGATGGGTAAGACGAGTGGCTGTTTAGCATTTACAGCCTGTAATATTCTCTGATGTGTTTTAAATAGACACTTCTTATAGTGCACTCAAAAACATATTTAGGTGTGCTTTAGGTGCTTTTAGTGAGTTATTCTACATATGTGTGTTTTTTATGCCAGGTTTGCTGAAGAACAGTGGGATAACAGTATCACCTCTTCCCAAGCATGAGAAGGTCTACCTCCTGACAACATCTGAAACGCCGTTCTGTGGTGGGTTTCACTGTAGAGAACTGTCCTGATCAAAAAAAAAAAAACCGTAATTGTACCTAAAACATATTGTTAAATGTCTAAGTACGGATTTATATACTTACTTAAAATATATTAAAGTATGTTAAAATTATGCTTTCATCAAATTTTTGAAAGTAAACTTTGATCATTTTTTAAAAAACAATACAATATAGTGTATATAAAAATATAATATAGTGTATTTTTAAAGAATAGACCACTTTTAGTTTAATGTAATTCAATACACTTCTAAAATACATATTTCCAAATATACTTTTGTATATTTTAAGCAAAGTGTGTTAAAAACAACTGTTACAGTAGTTCACTTAAAGTACAGTGTATCATGTAACTTTTTAGAAAGCAAATTAAATTACTACTGCTATTTAAAAAATGTATGTAAATTTGTAGCGCGCTAAAAATTGTAGTACAGTATATTAAAATATATTTTCATTCCCAACAAAGTATACTAGAAGTGTGCTACTTACAAAAGACAGGAACAAGAAGCATGTTTGTACTCTAATGTAAATATATTTAACATCAATTCTTAGTAGATTTCTAATATACCTGGTGTATAACAGTGATAAAGTTGTAATACTCATTAAATGTATTATAATTTTATATTTTTTATTTTTAAAATATGGGGTTACATACATTAAGTAGTACATTTAAATATTACTTAAGTATATTTGAAATAGTTCCATTTTGGTACAATTAAGGACACTTTAAGTAAGATTTTGTATTATTTTTATACAATTCAAGTATAATAAGTACAAAAAAAGTTATTTAATTTTAGCAATCTTTAAATATACTAAAAGTACACTTGAGTGCACTATTGCATAATAATGCTTTTATATATACAGTGCCCTCCATAATTATTGGCACCCCTGGTTAAGATGTGTTCTTTAGCTTCTCATAAATTGAGTTTTGTTCAAAATAATATAGGACCACGATGGGAAAAAAAGTAAAGTCCAACCTTTAACTCAAGTAAATTTTAAGGGGGAAATAAAATCCCTGACTAAGAAATAATTATTCTTCATAAAATCACCTGTTCCACAATTATTGGCACCCCTAACAATTCTTAGGAAATAAATTTAATAAAAGTATTTCTGTCACTTCTACAGTAGTTTACGAAGTTGATCAGAGTATGTAGGAACATTTAATTAGTAATTCACAACTTCCTGTTTCCCTGGGGTATAAATATGACGTGACACAGAGGCCATTTATCTTCAACATGGGAAAGACAAAGGAACATACCATTCAAGTGAGGCAGATGTGTGTTGACCTTCACAAGTCAGGCAATGGCTACAAGAAAATCGCTACTCGCCTACACCTGTCCATATCTACTGTCAGAGGAATTATTAAGAAGTTTAAAACAACTGGAACAGTGGTAAACAAGCCTGGACGAGGACGCAAGTTTATTTTGCCACCACGCACAGTGAGGAGGATGATAAGAGAAATAAAAAGTTCTCCAAAGCTCACTGTTACAGAATTGCAACAAATGGTAGCTTCTTGGGGTCACAAAGTCTCCAAAACAACCATCAGGCGCTATCTACATGCCAACAAGCTGTTTGGGAGGCATGCACGGAAGAAACCATTTCTCACTCACAATCATAAACGCAAACGTTTGGAGTTTGCTAAGCGGTACTGGGACTTCAACTGGGACCGTGTGCTTTGGTCAGATGAAACAAAGATAGGGCTTTTTGGCAACAAATGCTCTAAGTGGGTCTGGCGTAACACAAGAGCTGAGTATGCAGAAAAGCACCTCATGCCCACTGTGAAATACGGCGGGGGATCAGTGATGCTGTGGGCCTGTTTCTCTTCTAAAGGCCCTGGGAACCTTGTTAGGGTGCATGGCATCATGAATGCTCTAAAATACCAGGACATTTTAAAACAAAATCTGGTGGCTTCTGCCCGAAAGCTGAAGATGGGTCGTCACTGGGTCTTTCAGCAAGATAATGACCCTAAACATGTGGCCAAATCTACACAGAAATGGTTCACCGCACACAGAATCAAGCTCCTCCCATGGCCATCTCAGTCCCCAGACCTCAACCCCATTGAAAACCTGTGGGGTGAGCTGAAGAGGAGAGTGCAGAGGAGAGGACCCAGGTCGTTGGATGATTTAGAGAGAATGTGCAAAGAGGAATGGTCAAAGATCCCTCTTTCTGTTGTACAAAGTATTAACATCAGGGGTGCTAATAATTGTGGCACACATGATTTGATGTTAAATAATTATTTCTTAATGTGGGATTTTTTCCCTACTGAATAAATTCACTTGAGTTAAAGGTTGTATTTTACTCTTTTTTTCCATCGTGGTCCTATATTATTTTGAACAAAACTCAATTTATGAGAAGCTAAAGAACACATCTTAACCAGGGGTGCCAATAATTATGGAGGGCACTGTGTATATATATATATATATATATATATATATATATATATATATATATATATATATATATATATATATATATATATATGTATACTTTAATCTACTTTTTTTCCCCACAAGGGTGCTTTCAGCTTTGTGTGCTGTATATCATAAGGCAATGCATGGAAATGTTCTAATCTGCATCCTTAGAAATGTACAATATCCTCTAAAAGTATTGGCCAAAAATATCCTGAAGTCACTCACCAGCAGAATCCACCAGAATCAGAAGATCAGATTGCAACAAAATACAGAAATGCACCACAAAATTAGTTTTTTTTTTGTGTGTGAATGAATCCAAAAAGAAGAGAACCTTGAAATGAAAGAACCTTAAAATGCAACAAGACAATGACCGAAACACAACTAAACAAACTACATAATCACAGAAAAAAGTGTATTAAACTATTATTTTACCAGGTTTTAGACCACCTTTTAGACCTCCAATTAAATTGCTTACATATACAAAGAGGGGACCAATGGCACCATTATCTGAATTGTTTAACTCTGCAAAACTGCTGGTGAAACCTGGCTTTTTTGCTTCACTATTAACTAACTTAGTAACAATTCAGACAGTTCCTTCTAAATACCAACTATTTATCCTTAGAGTGTAAATAAGTCATTACAATCAATAAAACAACTATTTTATTGTATTGTATGATGCACCATAGCTTTGTGAGTGCTGGTGGGCTGTTGTGCAGTTGGTGCCCTTTTAATTAGTTTGTCCTTCAAACAGCCTGAGTCTACCACTTCTCTTTAGTCTAGCGCAAAAAAACACCAACAAGAAAATATGGTCTTGTCAATACATTTTTGGGGGAGACCGTAAAATTCCTCATTAGTCTATTAAAAGCTAATCACCAAGGACTAAACTCTTACAACTCCTCTCAAATCCTGTTGATCAAATGTCTTTTTCTCCTAGCTCACCACATCCTGATTGAGCTGAAGGTCAACCGTCTGGAAAAGACTGCTGAGGTGCAGGTCAACCTGATTTCCATGAATGGTGCTGAGACAGAGAAGAATCTCAGGCTGTGAGTACCACCTGCTTTCAAACACCTCCCATTTATCCACCTACCACTTCTTGTAGTTCCTACTGGGTAGAAATGTGAACACATTTCTTGTTCATTTGTATAAACTGTATACTGTTACGACCCGGTCTAGGGTCAGGCCGTAACAGAAAATGAGAGTGGGCTCTCTCCCCAGACCCTCTGCCAGACCAAACACCAGACACCAAAAATGAATTAAAACAGGATGAATTTATTGATAAAAATAAGGGAATATGACTTCAGGGGTGAGCGTAGGCCAAAATAACAAATAAACCAACTAACAAACAAAGACAACTAACTGAACTTGCAAAAATAAAGAAAACTAAATACACAAACTACCCTGACTCCCTTTCACCAAAACAGGAGAAAAAGGTAGCAAAACAAAATGGCACTCACCCCCTACTTTACCCAAAGACTAATGTATATTAAAGCAAAAACTAAAGCAACACACAGAATGCAAAATGGAGGTGACGGGTTGGTCTGAGCAGGAAGTTGTTCCAGGTCAGGAAAGGGGAGGAGCCCTGAACGTCTCTCCCAGGTCAGGTTTCCTCTAGCCCTTTTATACAGTGCGCCCCCGGTGACCAATCCTGGTCCTGCAACTAAAAACTAAACAAACAGCACAGAGGGCACACAAAGAAAAACCAATACGACCAGGGGTCGTAACAATACCTATCATCAAAAATATAGTTGCACCTAGAAGGAATCAGCCAACAGGAATCAGGAATAAAACTTGCTGGGTAGTTATATCAAACTGTCACTAGAATAGTAGTGAATTCTCATCATTAGTAGTGAGTTCTGCTTTTGTCTTAGTTTTGGTGACCAAAAAAAAAAATGTGTGGAGGCACTGTGGTCAGCACCAAGATCAAAGGTTTGTTTTTTTTAACGTGTCACATGTCCAGAAGGCCTGGTGGTGTTAACACTTCACCATACATAAAACATCTGCAGGAACTGTGTGAGAGTATTTAAAACATGAATGAATAGATTATCACAGGACACCATTAGGAACCCCTACCACTCCATGCTGAAATGTCTGGCATTTTGTATTATAGTTGTGTCAAACAGGCATTGCACGCTACTTCTTTATGTGTAGCTCAAGAGTTGCCCTAATCGGTCTACATTTTTAATATTTTATTTTTCCATATTATATATATTTTTAATCTTCCTTCCGAACTCCTTCTAGGTGCTAATCTTATTTTTTTCAGTTATTTCTTTGTTGATAAGTGCATACTCATTGCTATAACGTACTGTGAAAGTGTTAATGTTTTCATCATATTCTCATAACTGTTCTGCATTTACACATTTCAGACAGACAGATGAAATGATTTATAAAGCAGTGATCGGGCATCCGGAGTGTCTCTGTAAGATCGACTCCATTCAGCTGAAGAATATTGGAGCCCGATTCTACAGACAAGGGAACATTCACTTTGAATACATCTGCATCTCTGAGATCCTGAATATGAGGTAATTTGTTAGCATTGTTATCTGTTCCTTATCTGCTCTTATTAACACCACACTGTTAGTGTGCACAAGTGAAGTGTTTAAATCTATTTCAATTTGTGTGTGTGTGTGTGTGTGTGTGTGTGTGTGTGTGTGTGTGTGTGTGTGTGTGTGTGTGTGTGTGTGTGTTTATAGGGTGAGTCCATTGTGTGTGGAGAATATAAACATTGGAAGGGGAACTCCATGGTCATATGACTTTGTCCAAGTGTGCTAAATTACTAAGAGAGCTGAAATCCCCTGCACACTAGACAAGATCTACGGAAGCAAGGTGTCAAACACATTGGTAGCAAGACAAACTGCATCTAAATATACACTGTAAAAACCATAACAATAAAACTACCTGATTAATATTGCAGAGGCCCCCTTGTGTCACCATAACAGCTCTCACCCATCGAGAAATGGACTCCACAGGACATCTACCCAAGACCCAGGCACAGAGACATTAACAGCAGGTCCAGATCTTTAATGTCCTTTGCAGGGGCTAATTTTCTATGTGTAACCTACCCCTAACCTTAGGTGCTTCTGTAACCAAATAATCACTTCACCTGCCATTTTTTTTAATGTTATGGCTATTCCATCTATTTACAGTTTATTATATATTTCTATTTGCTTTACACTTGAGCAAAACATATATATCTGCACACTACATATGTTATATAAAGTGGTTATATACATAAAAAAACAGGACTGGTATGTTGTAAACAGTTAAAGTCAACAGCATTTATTTAAGTGTTCTTACAGAATCACACATTTTTACATGTATAATGTGTAAAATACCATGTACAAATGCATCAGTTATTAACAGCCCTTATTATATTATGGAGCAACAGTAATTACATGTAATTAGTAAAATCCTGGAGGTACACTGTTTTTTTTTTTTTTTTGTCTGGTTCATGTTTTATAGTTATATGCTAAAAATAAAACACACTGCCCCTGAGTTAAAAAAAGGCTATGTATGCACAATCAGCCAGTGAAAAAAAGTATGCACGTTTTTATTTTTATCTTAGCTCACTCTAGAGATTTTTTAGCAGATGTTAGCTAAAAGATTGATTCTATGAACCAATTTTTCTTTTGTCTTTTGCTATACTGGAAGATCAGCATTTATTGGGTTCATAATGTCATGTCAAAAAGCCTTACATTACAGATCCATCCACCACCATGCTTAACAGTGAAGATTTGTGTTTTTTTTACTAATGAATTTTGTTATGCATGATCAGCTTCTGAAATGGCTCTTTTATTGTCTAAGGGTGTGCTCACACTAGGCAATCCGTGCCTTGCCTAAGCACGGTTTCCTCCCAAAGCACGGCTCAATTGACTAGTGTGATCGCTACGAACCGTGCCATGGCCCACCTCTTTAAGCGCTCACTTGGACTCGGGCTCTTTACGCCTGCAGTTTGAGCGCGATCTGTGTCTGAGCATGGAACACGATAATGTCAGTGATTTCTACAGAAACATGGGGGGGTGTTGTGTCGAATTCAGCTACGCCATTAGAAAAAGCACCCTCTCTCGCGCTGTATCACTATGTATGTAACTATGACTGAGATAACCATGAATAATGCGGATTATCTTCGCTTTTATCAAGAAGACGCACTCCTGAGAGAGGGTGATTTTCATGGTGGGGCTGCTAATGTGGCAGGACAACGGCAAGCCCACTGAGCAGTAAATGACGTAAGCGTGCTCGGGCACGGATTGTTTAAACGCAGTGTGAGTGCAGGCCAGCGGGGGAGTGGGAGTGGGCAGAACCATGCTGCAGCACAATTTAACCAAACTGTGCTTAGTATGAGTACACCCTTGGAATACCACACTTAAACCAATGTTAGAAATATTAAAATGTTTTAGTCGTGTTGGCAATGGCATATCACGGTTTGACAACCAATAACATGTTGGGTTTGAGGAAGCCTGCATATACTTTTAAATATGACAGTAATTTATAATATGCTTTTAAAAATTATACTTTTTATGTTATGAGGTTTCTAAAGAGTTATCTGGGATTCTTAGTATTAGATCAAGCTGTTAAACAACAAGATATTTACATATTTTCGCCTTCTTGCCCTATCAAGGGTGCCATTAATTCTCAGCCAGTGAATGTGCAGACCAGGACATGAATTTATCTAATCTACTCCAGACAAAGATTTTGCAGGCTGGCATAAGTGTTATTTAATACAATTGGCCCCAATAAAATTACTGTCTAATACTGTTAATCTAATACTGTGAATAAAGACTGTTGTAACTCAATATGCTGTTGTATTCATGAGTATCTTGTGCAGAAATATATGTACTGTATGTTATGTTACAGAACACAGCATGATGTGAGGAAATTAAGAAGCACAGTGAGGTTTGATCCCAGGGCGGGATGGACTGAGATCAAATGTGAAGTGAAACATCCTCCCTACTTCCTTCCAAATTACAAAGCTACAGTGTCTAAAGACAAACAACAACTGTGACAAAAATAGTTCAACTGCAATGGAAGCAATGTGGAATTGAATGTAATAGTATCTACACACTGGCAACAACGCTTTCTGACTTTGTGGAGTGAGGCCAGGGGAAGGGATTATGTGTGCTTTCCTAGTAACCTCAAATAGTTAAATCCTTTTAAAAACCTTCCTGTGTTGTCCATTCAGTGTGCTTGTTCTTGTCGCTAGTTAAACATAACCTATGACAACAGAGGAAATGAGGCACTGGTAGTGGCTGTAGTGAGGCTCTAGTTCTGCTGAAGACCATGGTATGCTTTGTTTATGGATTAGACTATTTTTAGAGCCTTGGGGTGTCCGTGGGAGCCAGTGGAGCCCGTCCTCTTTGGGGTCGATGTGGAAACCTTCCAGGAGTGTCACCTTCTGTTAGATTTATGAAGAGAATCAAAAACATGAGTGGTCATGTACTTACTGTCTTAGCATTATCATAATATACAAAGAAATAGGTGCCCTTCATAATAACAACATTGACCAATTTCTTTATTTCTTTCTAGCCTATGATGCATGCTAGAACTCCACCCAATCCCATATTTCTCATTCCTCCACGGACCAAGTGTCAAGGTCAGCATTTCAATGACAGTGGAGCCCTCCTCTTCCCTGCAGCTGTCCTGCTATCTAACACCACCCTTTCCTACTCCTTCGTGAAATGCAATTCCACACGCAGCTGATGTAGAAATGCCTTTGGAAAGAAGGCAGTGCTGGGATACTGCCATTTTGGGTCTCTGGGTATGGTGGCCCACTAATGCTGCGTTCCATTTGAACTCAAATATCGGAATTTCCTCGTTCGAATTGGGCAATTTGAACTAGAACACTCTTACGGGTCGGATGTCCTACTCAAAAGGTCAGGATAGCCTTCTAAAACCCATGCTCAGAATCCAATATGGCTAGTTTCCAATGATACCTAATATCTGAATGTTTAACTGGAATACAGTCAACTCGGCTGCAACAGCATTCCCAGCCCTGACATCAGACACCCAACGTTTGGGATAAGCGCAAAGAAACACATTGTCATTTCAGTCTGTTCTCCAATATTTTTTGAAAAGTAAATTTGGACGCTAATTCAGATGTTGCAATTCCCAATTTTTATGTACAAAAAATTTAATGGAATGGCCCCACTGGTCGAATTTCCTACGCTAATAGGCGAGAGAGCTTTGCCAACCCCAAGTTCAGAATGCAGGAAAGGTGCACTGCACATAAACACCAGTAAAAGCAGTAGTATTATTATACAGTTTATTAGCACATCTATCTATTTGTGTTTCATAAAATTAGTCATACACCCAGTTCTGTCCAACTTGTATCTGTGGACATGATTCCATGATATTTGGATGCACAAAATACTAAACAATGCATTATCAAATTACATCGCTAGCCAACTAGCAGTAGACTTTCAATGATAGCTGGCTAATAGCTGAGTGTTTATCTGGAAGGCAGTCAACTTCCCAGCTCAGCTCTGTTTCATGGTGTTTGGATGCATAAAATGTGTTTTTATCAATTGGTATATCTAGCAGTGCTAACTGGAGGCAATGCTAGCTAACAACGATAGATGATATCTTAGCTGGAACATGTTTAGCTGGAACACAGTCAATTCTGGTGTGGCGTCATTTTTAGATCTGACATCCGACTTTTGAGGTAAATGGAATGCAGCATTAGACTAAACAGATGTCTAAATTGATGCTTACCAATAGAGGCATTCAAATAAATAGTGACACACTATACAATTAGCAGCTTCAAACTTCATCCATGCAGAAATTCCATTCCATTCACCCGTTCTCTCTGTTAGTCAAGTGCTCAATGCCAAATTAGTGCACATGTGCCACTTCAAGCAAAACAAGCCCCATTCCCTGCTTATCGCTCCCACCCCACTCACTTATGTGTACTTACATGTAGCTTAAGAAGTGGCCCAGTGTGTTAGCGTCAGCGCCCCATTTTCTACTTCAAATAATCCCTCTCACTCCCATAGTCCACTAGCGAGCCTATCATATCAGCAAAGTCCTCCAGGACTAGGCTGGTTGAGTCCTCACCAGAGGGCATCTCAGTGTCCGAGGGCCAGGGCTGTCGCTGAGAGGCCTGAGGGTTGGGCATTGGGTCCTTCCCCTGCCGATGCTGTGTTGATGGTGGTGCATCTACATGCTGGTTGGTGGGTGTTGGCTCCAGGGTCCCTGAGATCTGATCCCCTTGGCTCCCCCTGGGTGGGGAACTGGCACTGTCCCTCTCGCTGCCTGGCGGGGAGGGTGCAAGAACATGGTAGAGGCTGGGCAAGCGGATGTCAAGGCGTACCCCACTCTTGGCAAAGAGTTTGTCATTCAGTGAGTACAGTTTGTCCGCAATGTCGCTACCAAGCATTAGAGAGAAGAGACGAGCAATGAAGCGATCCTTAGATAGCAGGAGATATAGGCGTCGTCGCCGCCAGGAGATGTATCGGCAATCGGTCTCTGCTGTCAGGGTCACCTGAGGGTAGGGGAGAACCAAGATGGTGAAAATTACATTGCTGAACATACAGTTTTAAAAATAAATAGATAAACACACTACATGCATCATCATATTAAAAACTCTTAAGATATTATTAGAGCATTACAAGAGATACCTGGAAATTCCCCTCCTCCGTAGGCCTGAGGGATTCCCATTCAGGAGAATCAAGGAACTGATGTGGGAAGATGTAATGAAGGAACTGTCCTTCTAAAGACACTCGAATCCTAAAAATAAGCGAAAGAAAAAGAAGAACAGTGTTTCTTTTTGATAACTGTGAGTTATCCGAGAATCAAATGGTTCTGAAGTTAATACAAGTGCTCAGTATGGCTGGCGATACAACTTTAAAAACCCATATCACAATATGCTCAAGAGAAATGGCAATATAAGTATATACAGCACCATATATAGAAAACCTTTATATCTGTGGACCTAAGCAATATATATCTATGTTTTAATAATAAACATAAAATAAATACAGTCTTGAGTTTGTAAATTAGAGATTGTAAAATAAAATCGCCATGCTGCTCATTTTAAACAGAAAACAAACCATTTCAATATAACAATCTTGCAATGCATTTTGTTTGTAATGAATTTGAACACACATGGTAACCCACAACCAAACTGTGATATTACAATATGGTCGGTTTTATCTTATCTAAAACAGTTTCAAATATGTTTAAAATCAGTCAACAAATCAAATACAAAATGAGTGAATGTCAAGCTAAAGTTCTCATTTTTAAAAACAAATGACTGAACCAAACCTTAGATGACGAGGTAATGTGTTGTGTAGTTTAGTATCTACTAGAAAGTAGCATTCAGAAAAAACGGGAAAAAATATCATATTGTCGCTGTCCAATAAGAAACAAATATCTATTTTTTTTCAAATAATTTGAACAGACAAACTGTCCCTCACTTTGTATCAAAATGTTTTGATGAATGGACCAATATAAATTCTCCAAAATTACATGAAATGAGCTCTTTTTACATTGACTTCCTTTAAAAGTTAAGAAGGTTTTATCTTTCTCCTTGGACAGTGACGATATGATATACATAGTATAGTTTAGATGTACCAAACAGCACCACTTTGATCTCAAGCAGCCCCACAAACCTTCCAGAAAGGAGAAAAGAGAGTTGGTCAATAGGTGTTTTTCCCTCTATAGCGTAGGTCTCTTCAGCCTCCAGGGAGAGCACTCTGTTCTCGCAGGCAGCAGTGATCTCTTTGAACACCTGCACAGGTACATCCAGCGGCAGGTAGACGGCAGAGTAGAGCGCAGAAAGCTCCTCGCTTGATAAACCTTCTTGCAGCAGCCGAAAGATCAGGTGGCACACCTGGAGGAGGCACTGCAGCATCAGCACCAGGTTCCAGATGAAGACATCAAGGCCACACACGGACAGCCAGCCCCACACGGCCAGACAGATGAAAGCAGGAACCAGAAAGCTAAAGATGTAAAGTGCTCCATAAGCCCCACTTCCACCCATGTACCCCAAAAAGAGGATAGTGTTCCCCAGATGGTAGATGGCACCCTCTGTAGTGTTGAACCATCCATCACAAAGTGGGTGACCGTAGATTATGTCATCAAAAAAGGTGAAGTTTTCGTTGCTCATGTTGTGCTAGTGGTATTCTCAGAACATCCAGTCAGAGGCAAAGAGCTTTATTCGGCCTGTCTCTGAGACGTGTCCTCAGGCAAGGGTTCTTCTTTTCTGCGTCATAGGAAAGAATCCCTTGGGTTAAGCCAGAGAGCTTACAAAGAATGTAATAAAAGAAGTGTGAAGGAGATTATTACTACTTATTCCCTTTACTCACTATTAAAAAAACAACAACTAGAAGAAAAAAACGCCTTCATTTCGTAAACTTCTCCATCTCTTCTGCACCCTCTCTAACTTTTAAATTTTCCCTCTATCACCTACTATGCCTTTCCTCTGCTGTTGTCTCTTCTGGACACAGCACTGAGCCCTGCTAGCAACACAGAGCAGAAGAGCTGAGGGGTGGGGGGGCTTTGCGTGGGGGGGCGAGACACCCCTAGCAGGATAACCATGTTTGGAATTGAAACCCAAGGAGGAAAGAGGGAGGCAGAGACAGAAAGCAGACCAGCTACTTAACATAACACACCAGAGCAGCGAGAGAGAGAGAGACGATAACAAAGTGACAGCAGGGAAAGTTTCCAAAAGTGGCACACAGATTTTCCAACGCCTCGGCAGATTACAACAGTTTCTAGATTTTCATTCAATAAAAGGAATATGTATTTCCTTCCTGGATCAGCTGGACAGTGTGAGGCTTTGGCAGGGACTTTGGCATGAAGGCTGAAATATGTGTAGAATTACAGAGGTCATGTTACACTGTTTACTGCCCTCTCCCTCACAGTCCCTCCTCGTATCTTACGACCCAACAACCCCTACCAGAGGGCTATACACCACTTTACCCCTCAGCAGGGTTCAGGTGTTACGTCGTTGGCTCTCATGTCTCATGTTCTATAATAATTCATCCTCTATAGTCCTAACTGTAGTAGTAGTAGAACCTTGAAGGCATCTCCAATCACGGGTAAATCTTTGTTTCTATGTTTATGACATAAATAATTACTTCTCTAAAATATTCCTTCCAAAAATCATTGGCTGTGGTGGGTTATAATGGAGATGGTGTGTATATAGTTTTTTTCCAGAATATACAAAGGTTGGACAGACGTACATAATGATTTCAGATTTTTAAACAACAGTTTTTGTTGCTATAACCAGGAGATAAAATAAGAAAATGTTCCCTTGAAGAATCACCTATTCTCCTTCTGCCCCGAATAAAGTACAATACAAATGGATGCATTTCTGAGAACTGCAGAAAGTGTTTCAATTAATGCGTTTACCAACTTACCAGCAAATATGGATTTATGTTTTTTAATGCAAATGAAATACAGTACCAAAGGTTTGGACAAATATTCTCATTAATATTTGTTCTTAAATATTATATTAAATACTTAGGTAGTAGACAAAAAAGTGTTGGTCTTCAAAAAAAAAAAAACTGACATAAAAACCCAACCCAAAATAATGTGGTTTGGGACGCAAGTTGGAGTGCAAAATGAAGGAGAACCAGGTTAAGGTTAAATTATTTTCATCTCTTTTCAGCAGAGCCTCAGACAGTAGTTTTACTTACCGTATTTTTTGCACTATAAAGCGCACTTAAAATCCTGTAATTTTTCTTAAAAACATCAGTGCGCCTTATGCAACCCCGGCTAACCCCTACTAGCACTGCTGGAGCAGCATTATCATTAGTCGCTAACTGCAGCGCTAGCTCTTTTGCCGTTCAAAGGTGAGTATATCGGACTGTAGCCTGCGCGTTTACAGCGTTAAAACAAGCTACATGGGACAAACCACTAACTAATATTGCCCTCGGTTACCAGAACACTCAGGGTTGTCGGGCGGCATTAGCTGCTAACCGCAGGTAGCCTTAGAGAAAATATGGAATTCTAAGCTTACTTTAAATAAACTGAAGCGCTTAACTCACCTAAATAAACAGTTTTAGGAGGGATAACAAGGCAGAGCGTACCTCAGGGAGCTAACCCCTGCTAGCTACATTAGCAAAGAGCTCTGCAGTGACACTATGCCGAAAATATACACCAGAAACTGAAAGTTAAGACTCAATATTTAACAAGTGCTCAGCACCTGTAAAAGTCCTTTAACCATCCCAGGCTCTACCTCATGAAGCTGACTGAAAGAACACCAAGAGTGTTCCTGAGTCAAAGTAAAAGGTGCTACTTTAAAGAATTTAAAATGTAAAATATATTTTGGCTTGTTGTATTAAATATTACTCTACACTGCAGAAAATCATAATAAATAAGAAACTGGTTCTGGTACTGGTCTTGTTCTTCTTCTTACTTTAATCAGATTTTTAAATGGGACTTTTAAGATTTAATTAAATCTATAAAACAGGAGTATGCTATTCATATGCCCATTTAAATAATCAGATAACTCATAAATCAGACACTGAATGCCTAAAATTACCATGACATTAATGTCCATAGTGAGTGTATGTGAATGCCTGACCAGAACAGTAAATGAAGAGTTTAGATAAGTTTATTCCACCGATAAAGCATACAGTACCTATTATCTGAAAAAAAAAACTGTTTTAGGTGCAAGCAGAAATGCAATATTACATGTTGTGCTAATTTGTGAAATCAAATTAATCAAATTAACTCTCTACTATGAAAAATCTACTACTTATTATTTATTTTGCATATCAAGACATTTTCAACAGACTGTTCTATGTACTTTTTAACCACTAACCCTACAAATAATCTGTCAGTGTCTCAATTTCTCATAGAACACATCACACTTTTCCTCCACATTCCTGAGCCAGAGCAGTCCTGTGCATGCCAGGCCCTCCTGTGGCACAGATAAACAGCAAAGGCGACACTTCACAGCAGTCGAGTGCCTCATCCATACATGGCACAGAGCCAGAGAATGTTAGAGCAAATGCATGCATGAATCAATGCTACTGCAAACCCATGGACCAGATTTTCACATAAATGTACAGCTAAATCTTCAATCCCACTAATAACCTTCATATTTCACACAACCTACGCAACATTCTTTGCATTAAAGCAGTCTTACAGTTCAAATCATTATTTTTTTTTTACTTTTTTGATACATAGCTTAAATGATATTTTAAAACTAAAACATAGGAAAACAAAAACAAAACAAACAAAATGTGATTTGTAACTCTTCCCTGCAGTGGTGTGCTCCACATCTATGCTGATACTGCATTTCTACCTTCCCCCAGTTTTCACAATACATTTCCGCACAGGAGTGCTGCTCTGACACCCCATTCATTATGGCCTTAGTCACTAAAACAGAGCGCACTCCAGCACACCTTAAATGAGACACTTCATTAATTTCAGTCCAGATCCACCTACAGAATAGCCCAATGTGGAGGAGAATAGTTGAGATAAGCTGAGAGCAGGCCTGGCCGCTGCAACTCTATTTTAGGCACATGAGCATAGTTAAGAGGAACAGCTGTCGTCACCAGACAAACTCTGAGGAAAAGCCTGTTAAAGAGCTGCAATCCAGACACTTTCATACTGTCACTGTGTATTTTAGGAGGAAACAGGCAGTTTACCTAAAATGTCACCCCACAGACACTGCTGTACAGTGTCAAACAGACTAACAGACTGTCACTTTAAATACTAAACTACTTTAAAGAAAATCTAAGGTCCAGAGGATGGTTAAAGAAAAACTTTTCTTATTTAGGCCTTTATGCAGCCTTTTACACTGCATTAACAAATTATTTTACACCAGCCAGATTTCACTAGAAACTAATGTTAATGATCTAACGTAATGCTTTTACTAATCATGTATTCATGTGACATGGGAAAAACTTTTAAGATATGCTTGTGGACCTGACCTGCATTTTAAAACTATGCACTTAAAACTAGCCACTTAAATCAATCTACTGAGCCTAATGTTAACCTGGCTATTACAATTATTAACCACAAACGTAGGTGTTTTTTTAGATTTAACTGTTTTTAATTTAACTATGTACAACATTATTCTGTCATTATAGCATAAACCATTATTTAAACTATTTTTACCATTAAACCATTACTTAAACTATTTAAAATTTAAAAGTGTAAAAAATTTAAATAATTCTACAAATTTTACCCAAGTATTTTATAAGTATGTGGACTTGTGAACTCTGAGGTTAAACTTTCCTCTCAGGTGTTATTTTTACCTTGTGCAGGCAAATAATTAATTTAATCAAATTAATTTAATCTTAAAATAAAACTTAAAAAGAAGATGAAAATGCATAACATTGCATAGGATGTTTATTCATCATTTACAGAAATATTTGAAACAAAAATAGAAAAATCACATTTGTAAAAACCAAAATAGAAAGAAAGAACAAAGAAATCTTCCCTCTGTAGAATAAATAGAAGTAGTCCAAACGCCGATCCACGGTGAGCTCTGCCCTGCAAGAGCCGAAATACAGATTTATTAAATGAAAACCAACAGCTGTTTCAACAGAACACATTTACAACTGCTAAACACAAATAGCAGCATGGTCATGTGACAGGAAATATGCTGATGCTGCATTCTTAAACTGCTGATAACACTATACAGTGATGAAAACCCCACCCAAACTGATTACAGGGCAAAATAAGAGATTTTATTAAGTAACTCTTTCTTTTAAACCCACATACACACACTCCATTTTACAGTATACTCTATGGGAGAACTTGTGTAACAATTTGGAAAAAAGCTGGAAACTCTAAACTCTAGAGAAGCAAAAGTAAAATGTTCAGCAAAACAGATTTACACAATCTCCACTTCCCTGAAGTACAGCTGGTCAGATGAGTGGGATTTATTAATGGCAGAGTTTAGTAGAGGTCAAGACAGAGCAAAATACTTCAATTTATCAATGCTGCCATTTATAGACCAGATCTGCCAAAATGCCATACATGCAAAAACAACTGAAAACAACTTTACAATTAAAATATTACGAAATAAAAACTGTATTGTTTTAAATAAATTTATAAAATCATAATTATAATTTAATTAATAAGTAAATATTGGTAATAAATAAATATTTAAATAAGTACGCCCAAATAAGTTGATTTATATTTATTTTCAATTACTTATTTCACTATTACTTTTATTATCCCTTCAGGCAGACAACAGAATAGAGCCCTTTCAAACCCGTGGCAAATATTGCTTTTTAATAAACTTACTTATCTTTTCCTCTCTAAAGAATACTTCTGTTATTGCAGTTTTGTTTACAGTCTGTTCAGCTGACTGTCATGACTCACATGCAGAGACTACTGCTGCTACTGTTATTACCCCAAGATTGTGGCTGATGATGGTGCAAGACTTATGCAGACAGGAACTGTGACACTTTTTGCTACACTGACTTGCTTGGGCAAGAGTCATCTTGGTTCTGTTGCTTAATAGATCTCACTTTTGCTCTGAACAGTGATGTTATCATATCATACCACAGCGCTTAAACTACAGCTGCAGCTGTCAAGTACTAAACTTCAATGTTCCAAAGTAACAAAGTGGAGTCCTGCTAACAAAAGCACAAAAAATAAACCTAAAAAGAGGCAATTGGTACCATTAGCTTTAACTTAAAACAAGGTAGCTTTTATGAAGTCAATTTAATTAGGCATTTAGCATCACTGGTCATGCTTGATACCAGTTTACAATTTCTTCAAAAGTTGTGTGAATTTAAAGAGCTGTGTTTTCATGATAACTTGGCTTGTTTTCCCTGTGTTAGTCTGACTCACAAGTGACTGGAGCAGAACTACATGGGTAAATAAGTAAATACAATATTAGAATAGCACTTCTGAGGTAAATGTGTGACTAGAATTGCACTGCTTGTCTGCTGAGATATTAAACATGTACAAGGTTTATTAAATATGTTTAAATTAAAACTTTTTAAATTGCTATATCTATTAATTTATTTAATGGCTAAAAAGTGGCAAATTTAATGAAAACCATGGTCAAATATTTTCATTTTAGTGCAAGTAAAAAATAAATACATGCAAACTATGAACAAAAATAAATATTTAATCTTTTTGTGTTTACTCCTGCTATGACATTATTCCCAGCTAAATTTTATATATTTTCATTCATCAATGAAATCATTTATCATTTTTTTATTTTATGCCATATCTGGTGACATTCAAATAATTTAAATTATTTTTTTTACTTGACTTACACTAAATATACACATAACACACAGATTAATATATTACTATATATATATGTACAAGTGACAATCAGTGTGAAATGTGTTCAATACTTAATGGCAGGCACAAACTTAAATCATTATATCATCAGTTACATGAGTTTGATGACTTCAGTCTCAGAATAATATAGCAAGTTAAAAAATGACAATTTGAAAGTACTACTGTGTACTAATGCACGTCATTTTGTAATGATAAAAGATACACCTACCATTTATTTTCACACCTCTGATGTTATATTTTAAAGCCAAGTGCTCTCATACACTCCTTGTGTGCCTCAATGAGATTTGTGCAACTTTCTTCCCCCTTCTCAATAATGCTGCAAAGAAAAAATACTATACATGAACCACAAATGCCAAATATAATAACACAGTTATTATTAAACACAGTAGATTGTTGTTAAGAAGTGAGAACTACATTATTAAGAGCTACTAACGTCATTTTGCAATTACTCATTAGCTCCTCATGTCTACAGCTGATTTTAAAAGCCTAATTTACAACTTTGTATGTCAATACACAAACTGAAATCTGACTGTACTTCCAATGTCCTTACCAGGCATCCCTGGCTTTTTTGGTTTCTGGGCATGCACAGCATGGTTTCAGAGGCTTTTTCTCTTGTGCCCCCTCGATTGCAGGGGCAGCCTCTACGCTGGCAGCAGATATGGTCGACATTATCTTTCTGAAGAAGCTGTAAAAGCAGAGCAAAACAGTCTTTGGTTAATCCTACAGTCTTACATAATGATGTTCATTAAAAAAAATAAATAAACTTGACAGTTACATAACAAGGTTCACCAAACTTGCACATACACTCATTGGCCAATTAACCTTGTACTTCTACCATACAGAAGCACTATTCAGATTTTAAATTTCTGATTGTAGCCTATCTGGTCATTGTTTTCAGTTGCCATCTATCATACTGATCAACTGAAAGGATTAATCATAGGCCCACTGACTACATTATTGGAACACCATTCTCAGCACAGCAGTTACACTGGCCTGATTACTGACATTGGGAGAAGGATCTGGGCTGATCTACTGTCTTGTGTGTCACCACACTGTATTAGTTCAGTAGTTCATGTTATTTACACGATGAAAGACAAACCTATTAATAAAACAATGTGTAATAGTATTAGGATCACATATGCAGGTATGAAGCAAACAAACAAAAAAATCAAAATCAAAAAGTCAAAATATGTTATACTTTGGATGCTTCAAAGTAGCACCTTTTGGCTTGATGCCAACTTTGACCACTCTTAGCATTATTCTCTCTGTTGACTTAATGAGGTAGAACCTGGAATAGTTCTCCAACTGTCTATAGGTTTAAAGTTAAAGTTAAGCTTAAAGTTCTAGGTTGTTTTATTTTTGTAAGGTGTTTGTAAAGGCCAAACCTCTCTTTTTTGCCTATTACCTTACTGTAAGTCTTCTGTTATAGTTGTATGTCTTTAATATTAATCAACAATGTAGAATATAATACATATAAACAAATATTAATGAGAATGTGAAGGGTACTCTATACAGCAAATACATACAATTTAGAGAATCAATAAAAGGAAAAAATATTGTATGGTTAAATTAAATCAAATATAAAAAGACAAATGGGTATATCTGAATGAGTAATAACAGTATCATGATAACAGAATACAAGTAAAATTAGATATTAACTCGACAATGTATAATGTACATGAATCTGTAAAACTGCGTTTAATACAAACCACACAACACTAAGTTACACATATTAACCTTAGCCGTTAAAAAAGTTATTTCTAAGCAACCGGTTTATTATAACTTTAGCTTATCTGCCCCAAAATGTATATACACAGCTGGGAGGCAACAAGTAGTTAAATTCATAATTAAAATGAGGGAATGTCCGCTAAACCTCTGAGCAGGTTTATAGTCAGAAATCTGTCTCTCTTCAGAATCCAGTTGGGTTAACCTCTAACAGAATCACTGGCTGATGTAACCTAAACTAGCAGATGTTTAGATAAGCTGAGCTCCTGCGCAGATCACAGTACCTCTGTTTCCGGCTTCTATCAGCCTTCCGCTGCTTCACATGTGTTTCTAACGACTGCGATCTGCGATTATAGGAGATATTAAACAATCGATAAACTCCACACTTACATAAACAGCAGCAGCAACAGCAGACAAAGCGCGACCTTCCTCACACAGCGTGGAGCAGCCTGTACAACATCCGGGGTACTCCGGGGAGAACCTTTCATCAAAATAAAAGTCATTAAGTCACATGTAACGTGCTATTTCAGCGTGCAGTGACTTTGATCCTTTAATGATGCGTTTAATCACTTTAATGTACAGTTTCATATGTTTTTTAGAAAATAGTTTAAATTACTAGTTAAAAATGTTAAACATCATGTTAAATCAGCGACACATGATAAAGCAGAAAGAAACATTGCAACAGAGTTAGTGTTTTCTTATGTGTGGCAAAAACTCGTGTCACGATTTTATTTTCCTCTATAATTTTTTTATTTTATTTTAGATTCAGCGCTGTCCTGTACACGTGTTTTATGCTTCTGGTGGACTCTGGTAGGCATTTTGTGTACAGCTTTAGAGAAAATCAAATACATCAGAATCTAAGATACAGATTAATTGCGTTATAATGATCTGATTAACTTAAACAAGTTCAGGATAACATGTGATAACTTGTGGGCACACATGAGAACAGTACACTAACACTGCTGCTAGTCTTATTTAAACTAACATTATATCAGTGTTCTCAAGTCTCACGCTTTGAGCGTGTGACACACGCACCTCAGCGATGTTAACACGCTCACACGCCACACATGGTATTTCTCACGCTTGCGAATTCATCGGCTGTATATTATAATGTACTCTCGTTGAGCCAATCAGAATATAGATCACTCTGTTGTTAGGCAGACCTAGTCAAAGAGGGTGGAGTTTTAGCCAGAGTGTCAGGCGCAAAGAACTGTTCGATTGGAAAGTTCTGAAACACACGTCGGTGAACAACTGAAGGAGAACGGTGGCAAGATTTTTCAGGTTCACTATTTTATGTCATTAAATTAAACTTTAAATGCAACATTTTCGGTCACTGGTAGACACATTTGTGGCCAATGTGTGGCCAGTGCTACGTTGGTCCAAATAGTTCCTTAAGACGTGCCAGTCGGTGTGCCAGTTGCCGTAAGATGTAAGATACAGGGTCAAGGTTCTTGTATTCTGGTCCTTCCATTAAAATGAATAGCTTTCCCTTCTCCCAACAAACCTGATTCAACTAATCAGCTCATTAACAAGCGCTTTAGAGATTCAATGGGTTTGTTGGTGCATTGCCAGTCAGCACCCAGCTGAAAAAGTAAAGTAACATTGGCAATAAAATAGACAGGTATCATTTATTTGCATATCATTTGTACTTTAGATTTTATCCATTTACAATAACCCCCCCCCCCCCCCATAAAAAATTTGCTTGTCTATCAACGATGGAAAAAAGTTTCATTTAATGTAATAAAAAAGATAACCTGAGAAATCTACATTAATGGTACGATACAATTATAATTGACATGCACAAGAAACACTCATGAAATCAATTTCATATTATAATGAATGTCACGAATCCCAATAAATTGTCCGGGGAATGTATACATAATGTCAAGATTCTGAACTTGAGAATGCTGTCCCAAAACGACAGGTAGTTTAGCTAAAGTTTTGTTCAGAATTCCTAAACTACAAGCCTGGCTGATTCAGCAACAGAAAGGATTTTGCTCACTAGGTGCTCGGTACCCAAAGGTCCAAACCTTGCAAACGTCATCCAAACTCATCATGTACAGTATTTGTAATATTGCAAGGTCACACATATTGTATTTAGCTCTGTGAGCTGCTGCTGCTGCAGCTTTTCTGAGTCCAGAGTCCATTAAAATGAACTTTTTTGTCAGTAGGTGGCAGTTCCTGAACCTGGAAATGAAAATCTCCATGGACTTGGTCATTGTGTTATTGGTAATAATTTTAAGTTTACACAGAACATTTCTATGTAATATTACTACTTACTGAATGAGCAATTTGTTAGGAGAATCTGTACAATTAGTCAGTCATGCAATTAATCAGCCAATCATGTGGCATGAGAGCAGTGCATAAAACCATGCAGATGCACAGTGTATTATTAATTACAGCAATATATCACAGATCCCTTGCATTTGTTTCATTGCACTTAAAAACGATACAGGGCACTGTTAAACTGGAATCAGTTCCCTGCTACAATCACAGGTATTGTGAGTCCAGTGGGGTCTTTCCAAAGTGCAGAAGCAGAGTATTTTCTGTATGTAGTCAGAAATAACCTCAAGGCTGCTGCACACAGCAGCCATAAGATTTTGTCAGCTTAATACATATTTTGACTGCTGCATGCTTACTGTAACTTGCTGCACTGTAACAGTCTTTACATTAAAACAATAAAAGTAAATGCGACAAGAGAAAATTAAATGTATTTCTTGTATTGAATGTTAAAAGACAGGACAATGCTAGAAAAAGGATGCTAACAAACTTTTGACCATTAATACTCTAAAGGACAACCATCCAAGAGTTGCTTTACAAAGCTTTTCAACCACTTTAACCATTTAAAACCAGTTACCAGCAAAAGCTGGTCTTGAGCTAGACAGGCAGTCAAAGAAAAGACAGCAGAGAACAACCATAACAACAGTTGCACAAAGACCGTTAGGGAATATATTTTCAGTAGTACATAATAAAATGATCAGTATGGGTCATCATATATTAAGGAAACATGGAAAGTTCAGTCCAGTATTTTATTACTAGAACTGTGTGGTATGTCATGGAAATCTGTGTGGGTGTGGTCTCTGTCTCCTCCTGCTGCTCATTTCCAACACTGTAATCCTAAAGTGGGAAAGAAGCCATGGAAGCTAGCAAGCAAATCTTAGCTGCTACACAGACTAAATATTCTTGGCATTCATTGAAAAAGCTCAGTGATCAAAGACAGAATAAAACAATAGTAAATATAGTCTCACAGAGGGAGAAGTTTTCGAGCTCAGAAAGAATACAAGACGCTGTGCTGCTACTTTTCTCCTGAACAGGTAGCTAAGTTACTTTGGCTAAATAATTTATCATAACCACTAGGTTAGCTTTCTAAGGACAGGTATTTTAATTCATTTAAAATTTTGAGTGTCATTTAAAATTTTCAGTGGTCTGTGTGCAACTGGGATAACAAGGCAGAGAATACTTGAGATAGCTAATGCTAGCTAGGTTAGCTAATGTCATCTGGACTATGCTGGCTAACCCTGCGTTCACAGTAGAAAGCGACGTGACAGATGAACATTCATTTTCTATGGCAGGGCTGAGGGACAAGTGACACGGAGTTTAAATGTTCTCAATTTTATGCAAATTAATTATTAATTAATTATGACACAGTGAAGCGACATTCTAACTTGATTTACCTGATTTCTTTCAACTTATTACATAGGCAGTCTGAGGTCTTCAAGCTTCTGATCTTTAAACTTTTGGTTCCCTTCACATTTTCTTTCCACCACACAGATATAGCCAAGAGTCTAGCAAGCTCGGGAGTCATAGCTGAGGTTTTGCTAGTATTGACCCATGCCCTTTACTGGGCAGAGAAGAAGAAAAGAGGGGGAGCGAACTCAGAGTATTTGGGCTGGAGTTCGGGGCAGCTTCGCTGTAAAGCGTGAAGCCGAAGCCCCCCCCCTCTCATGAAGAGAAACATGAGGAAATAGAATAAAATTAAAGAAGGAGGAAGATGGGTGTTACAGATGAGAAGGGTGGACGTGAGTAGGTGCAGATATATAATATTTCAATTTAATTAATAAACAAGATAAATGAAAAACAGAAGACAAACACGGATAGCGCAAAAAAACTAAGAACTAAGAAAACTAAGAACAAAACTAAGCTAAACAAACAAGAATAACTAGAATAACTAGAAACTAGAAAACTAGAATAACACTAAAACAAAATTAACAAACTTGGCACACTTACTTAACAAAACAGACCTGGACTGAAGAAACAGATTCAAGGAACACAAACTACAAAACTGGTACATGCAAATACAGATGACACAAAAAGACAAAAGACTCAACAAGAAAACACTCATACAAGGGGCTTTTTATACACAAGGAGGGTGAGGACTAGTAATGAGGGGGCGGGGTTACAAACAAGACACAAGGTGACAACAATGGCTAGGGTGGGGCTAAGGCGGAGACAGGGAGGAGACAGGGACAAAAACACAACAGTAGCACATGGCTGGGAACACATGACAGGTAAACAGAGCAGAAGCACAAGGGACCAAATGAGGGAGAAATACAAGACAGACATGGGCTAAGGTGTGACATTACCCCCCCTCAACGGCGCCACTACCAGAGGCGCCGAGAGAGGCAGGGAACAGGGGAACAAGACAAGACAGAACTATGACAGAGGAACTCAGAACAAAAGAGGTGACTGGACTGTGGATGGAAATAGAGACTGGACTAAAGACAGGACAGGGGGCGGAGACTGGACAGGGGACAAGGACTGAACAAAAGACTGGACAGGGGACATGGACTGAACAAAAGACTGGACAGGGGACATGGACTGAACAAAAGACTGGACAGGGGATAGGGCTGGACAAAAGACTGGACAGGGGGCTTAGACTGGACAGGGGACACAGATTGGACAAAAGAATGGGCAGGGAGCTTAGACTGGACAAAGGGCTGAGCCTGGACAGAGGATTGGACGCTAGACTGGACAGAGGGCTGGACACTAGACAGGGACAGAGACTGGACAGGGGGTTGAAACACAGACTGGACAGTGGCCGGGAACTGGGACTGGACATGGGGCTGAACACTAGACAAAAACGCAGATGGGGTAGTGGACGGGAACAAGGACTGGACAAGACTGGACAGGGGAACTGGGACAAAAACATTGACAGGGATGGACACGAACACAGTGACATGAACAGGAACTAATACAGGGATAGACACGGGTACAAATACACTCATAGACTGGAGCCCAGGACTGGTGAGGTTCAAAGTCTTAGGGGCCAGCCTGGGCAGAGTTTGAGGGGCTGGAGCAGGAGACCTTGGAGCAGGTCTAGGAGCACACGACCTGGGGGTGTGCTTAGTTCTGGGAGCGGGCACAGGGTCAGAGGGGGCCGGAGCTGCGGGCACAGGATCAGAGGCGGCCGGAGCCGCGGGCACAGGGTCAGAGGGCACCGCTGGCACTGTAGCTGAAGCAGTGGGTACCACATGGGCGGCAGGCACTGCAGACATAGGAGCAGGAGCGGCGGGCACCGCTGGCACTGGAGCTGGAGCTGAGGCAGCAGGTGCTGGAGCTGAGGCAGCAGGCACTGCTGGAGCTGGAGCTGGGGCAGCAGGTGCTGGAGCTGGAGCTCAGGCAGCAGGTGCTGGAGCTGAATCTGAGTACTCCTCTGCCAAATCCTCCCCACCTCTGTAAGGATTATCTGCTACGTCCATAGTAAAGGTCGAGTCTTATGTTACAGATGAGAAGGGTGGACGTAAGTGCAGATATATAATATTTCAATTTAATTAATAAACAAGATAAATGAAAAAACAGAAAACAAACAAGGATAGCGCAAAAAAATAAGAACTAAGAAAAATAAGAACAAAACTAAGCTTAACTAAACAAACAAGAAACAGAAAAACTAGAATAACACTAAGAACACAAAATTAACAAACTTGGCACACTTACTTAACAAAAGAAACCCGGACTGAAGAAACAGATTCAAGGAACACAAACTACAAAACTGGTACATGCAAATACAGATGACACAGTTACAAAAGACTTGACAAGAAAACACTCATACAAGGGGCTATTTATACACAAGGAGGGTGAGGACTGGTAATGAGGGGGCAGGGTTAAACAGAGGTAAACAGAGCAGGAGCGCAAGGGACCAAATTAGAGAGAAACACAAGACAGATATGGGCTAAGGTGTGACAATGGGGAGGAGGTGGGTGCGATGTTGTTAAACGAACAGGTAGAGAGGAAGTGACGGTTTAAATAGGGAAGGAAGTGGGAGGAGTGAGGGCGTGGATCAATCTCCCAAAACGTAGTTATGATACATAACTCCACATAAAGTGGCCAAGCGATTGGGAAGATGGGGGGCGCTGGAGTGGGAAGATGGAGTGGGAAGATGGGGGCGATGGAGTGGGAAGATGGGGCGATGGAGTGATAAGAAGAAGTGTGAAGATGGGGGCGATGGAGTGGGAAGACGAAGTGGGAAGATGGGGGGCGATGGAGTGGGAAGACGGAGTGGGAAGATGGGGGCGATGGAGTGGTAAGACGAAGTGGGAAGATGGGGGGCGATGGAGTGGGAAGATGGGGGGCGATGGAGTGGGAAGATGGAGTGGGAAGATGGTGGCGATGGAGTGGTAAGACGAAGTGGGAAGATGGGGGGCGATGGAGTGGGAAGACGGAGTGGGAAGATGGGGGCGATGGAGTGGTAAGACGAAGTGGGAAGATGGGGGGATGGAGTGGAAAGACGAAGTGGGAAGATGGGGCGATGGAGTGGGAAGATGAAGTGGGAAGATGGGGGCGATGGAGTGGGAAGAAGAAGTGGGAAGATGGGGGGCGATGGAGTGGGAAGATGGGGGGATGGAGTGGAAAGACGAAGTGGGAAGATGGGGCGATGGAGTGGGAAGATGAAGTGGGAAGATGGGGGGCGATGGAGTGGGAAGATGGGGGGCGATGTGTGGGAAGATAGGGACAATAGAGTGGGAAGACGGAGTGGGAAGATGGTGGCAATGGGAGACAGAAGAAGAGAGAGAGGAGGGGTGGCCACACTCAAGCATCGCCCTACGAGACTGCAGGGAGGCGGAGACGCCAGCGGGCCGAGCGGAAAAATGCAGGTTGGAAGGGAAAACAGGGAAGGGCGGGCCACGGGAGTGAAGGAGCGGCGGCGCCGGAAGCGGCAGAGAGGGAGTCGCCGAGAGAGAGAGAGAAAGAATTCCTGAACTCATTTGCAGGAATTTCACTGAACTATGTATATGGAAGGCACAAAAAAATGTATATGGAAGGCACACCTACAGTCGCTCAGGAGAGCGAGGAGGCGTGGCCACGCTCGAGTACCGCCCAGAGAGGCTGCAGGGAGGCGGAGACATAGCCCGCCAGTGGGTCGGGCGGAAGGACACCAGTTGGAGGGGGAAAAGCAAACCAGACGGCTCCAAACCAAAGCAGTGAGCCGCCGGAGGGGTGCGTGCAGCGCCGAAAAGGATAAAGAGGAGTCCTGCGGCGGAGGTGGCGGAGAGAGAGAGAGAGAGAGAGGCCGCTGCAGACGACAAGGTCGCGTGGAGGCCTCGCGAGAGTAGCAGAAGGGGATTAGCAGCAGCAGCTGGCCAGGTGTCGGAGAGAGAGAGAGAGAGGCCGCCGCGGAGGACAAGGTCGCATGGAGGCCTCACGAGGGTAGCAGAAGGGGATTAGCAGCAGCGGCGCTGGGAAGGTGGCGGAGAGAGAGAGAGTCCGCGAAGATCGCGTAGAGGCCTCGTAGGGGCAGCAGGAGGGGATTAGCAGCAGCGGAAGCGGCAAGAGAGAGAGAGAAGAAGCCGCAGAAGGCCTGAGGAGACCGCACGGGAAGTGTCAGACCAGGTCGAGGAGACGCCAGCTGTGGCAGCTGAGACAAGACAAACCACTACCAGGGAAGGCAGCCTGGAGCAGTGGCAGTGGAGGAGCTAGGGTGGACGGGAACAGCCGGTCACAGGAGACAGACAGGTGCGGAACCATCGTGTACCAGGTAAGGAGCGGGAGCCAACACCACATGCGATGTTGTTCAAAGAGCAATTAGAGAGGAAGTGACGGTTTAAATAGGGAAGGAAGTGGGAGGAGTGAGGGCGTGGATCAATCTCCCAAAACTTAGTTATGATACATAACTCCACATAAAGTGGCCAAGCGATTCCTCATATTTGTACCTTATTTCCCCCGCAAAAAGTATAGATTTCAAGTGGGAATAGAAATGTCTGGATGAATGCTATATGTATATTAAAAAAACTCTCACCATGTATTGTTTTGAAAATGTAAATGTTTGTGTATTGTTTTTCAATTAAGTGATCAAGTGCAATGAAATGTAATGTAGTGATTTTGCATTTAATTTTGGCACATTTTCTGCATGTTAGTTAGGAAAAGCAATGCATTTTGTGGATTGCATTTACATTTTTTTGTGTTTGTTTTTCAATTTGTCACTAATTCCTCTTCTTACTCATCTCCGTTACATCCATTTTTATACCCTTTTCTGGGTGGGACAGAACATTCTAGAATTATCCATGCAAGGTGTGATCATTTGCCTAATTCTGCTAAATCATTCAAACTGTGACCCAAAGGAGGAGGTGATCTTCTATTCTAGGGCTTTCAGAGTTTGTCTTGTTCTTTTCTCGCAAAGAGGAAGTGTAGTTTGCAAGCATAAAGAATGTATGTGAAACAGGACATTCTGTGATCACACAGGATGCTACAATTTAGAGGAAGAATCTGAAAATCCTTATTATATGTTGTCAGACATGCATACATTAGTTTTAACACAATTACATGTAAAACTCCTATAAAAGTGTTGAATGGAATTAATTGTTTTAAATGGAGTTTATTATTTCAGTTTCCTTTACGGAATGTGAAATAGTCTACTTGAATAAGTATGAAATAAACTTTAAACAAATTTTAATTGTGAACTGGCACAACACTGCAACCTCCTGGTGTTAGGGTGAATAAGGTCTTCATTAATGTCTTTCCGTTTTTAGATGGCACCACTTTTATTTCATATCGTTCTCCCAGTGGAAATTTTAGAGTTACTGTTCAACAGTGGAGCACAAACAGTATCAGCTTTTGGCCAAAGCTGCCTTTGTATGTAGCTGCCTCAGAATATGGACATCTGTTTGGTGCTAGAGAGAGCTCACCTCTTGTTTTTTCACAATATCCATGTCACAATTTGCAAGAGTCAATATTTAAAATGCATGATTTCACCAGAATGGCAAAAAAGTAAGACTCATTAATCTGACCAAACAACCAAGATGCAATGTTACAATACTCAGACTCTGCAAGACTTATTAGTCTATTATAAGCATTAGATTAAAATTTAGTCTTTAAAAAAAAAAATCATTTCATCTTTTAATGTAAGTAACAGGCAGGTCAAAGCCAGAGACTAATCTTAAACAAACAGACCAATGGACTATTTCAGCAAGCAAATTAATTATAAAAGCCATTCTTATTAGAGTTAGCACTTCACCCCAGCCTTATTGTAGTACACTAACAAAATGCAGGACTAATCAGTTCTCACTCAGTCTAGCCACACAGCTGTACATGGTCTGTCCATTAAAATGGATTAAGCTTAGCTAAGCCTCAGTAGTAGCCTGCCTTAGAAGAGGAATGTCCTGCATACTGCATAATTATGCTCCTGTAGTATCCTTTAGTTAAGGCTACTTGAACTATTAATACATTTCTTTAATAATAATTAGTAATACACAATGTTATTCACAAACTGTAAGAAACTCTTTTCTCAAAACGATGATGTTTTTTTTTAATGGAACTCTCTAGGGATAAAAGAGCAGTTACTCATTGCGTTATGTTGAACACCACACTGAAACCTAACCCAGTGTCATGACACCCAGAGCATTTACACAGAGATTAGCAGTGTAACACTGAGTCTGTAATTCAACACTGTAAAATGCATGCTAAAGAACAAATGATCTGTAGCGTTCAGCAGTGTGTGGAAAGCACATAACGTTCCTGCAACTTTGGTACTTTACTTAAACAAATATTGACAATGCTTTTTCCAAGGTATTAAAAAATCCTGTTTTTACTTTTATTTTATATTTTAAATATATATATATATATATATATATATATATATATATATATATATATATATATATATATATATATATAAAAAATGATTCACACGCTTTTTTTTTTGCCATTTTTAGCAATACCTTCCATTGCACATGCTCAATCTTTAATCGTCTGTGTAACAATTCACCCCAGTATCACACTAAGTCCAGGTGTTCAGTTCTGTCAGAATCATCCAGCTATCTGGTTCAGATGGCATGTAATCATGATATTCAAAACCACCCATTGAGATATCGAGCCAGTTTACATTTCAGTGCCTAAGTTCATGGGTGCATGAAGCGGAGCAGCTGAATAGTTGATGAGGCTGTCGAGGGAGACTGGCAGTGATGAGGTGAGGGAGAGAATGGAAAGTCTGGCACTTGCTTTGTCTTTGCCACCCTGCTTGAACTGAGCTGGAGAACAATGGTGGAAAATTACTGTGTGTGAGGGAGAGAGAGAGAGAGAGAGAGAGACAGAAAGAGAAAAAACTAAGAGAGAGAAACCTGGCGAGAGAGAGAGAGAGTGAGACAGTGAGGGAGAGTAAGTAGGAGAGAGAAAGAGAAGCTCAGCACAAAAAGAAGTCCAGAAATAAAGTTGTCACAGAGGTGCAGTGATGTTAAAAGTGGCTTCGTGATCACAGTGCTTAGTCAGGGAGCAGAGATGGAGAGGCCAGCACCTGGAGGAGGCAGGGGACGCTTCAGCTGGGACTGCTGGAGAAATCTGCTGCTGCCCCAGTTAAACAGGCAGTCTCTGTATGTGTATGGAAGTGAAGTGGCTGTGGAGAAGGAGTGCATCAGACAGAGAGAGAGAGGAGTGTTTGTCATCCATCCCTTCAGTCCATTAAGGTACTGTATGCTTTTTCTAAATGGTTTCTAATTGGTTGATCTTGTTGAGATGAGATGAGCTGCAAGAATAGCTCTAATTCTGCTTTCTTCAGGAGTTACTACATAATGTGCATGGTGGCCATCACTTTTCTCAACCTGATTGGGATCCCAATAGAGATTGCCTTTTTAGACGGTCAGTCCGGCGTCGGCTGGGAGGGTTTCAACGTGTTCTCAGACACTCTGTTCCTGATTGATGTAGGGCTCAACTTTCGCATGGGCATAATTCCAGAGGACGGTGAGGTAACCAATTCAACAAGACTCAAGAAGTCAAGAACTTTACTAGCAGTTGCAGAAATAATATTTCAATATTTCAATGTGTGTCTGTTTAAAGTTTTAACACACATTAACACACATTTTCACATTCTGTCCATCACACAGGCAGCCATTCTTGACCTGAAATGCATTCGACAAAATTATTTAAAGAGTTGGTTTGTGCCAGATATGATCGCAGCATTTCCAGTGGGTTACATAATACTAATTGCGGTAAGCCTCAGTTTGTTTATTAATGACAAATGACATGAGAACAAGGGACATGAGAACTTTGTGTCAAAGGTTGAGTGTTAATGTGTTACAGGATCTACAGTACCACAGTGACTCTCCCTCCTCCAAAGCCAGTAAAATGGTACGAATTCTTATGTTTGTGAGGATCATCAGTCTTGTCCGGTTGCTGCGGGTCTCCCGGCTGGTCAGGTTTTTTAATGAAGTTGAGAAAGTAAGTGCATCCTTTGGGTGCAGGTGTAATCTTTAAAATTGCACATTTTTATATTGATTACATCTTTAAATAGTTTACATCTCTTATGTAACATCTGATGTAATTTTTTGGTTTATTCATTATTTTATTAGTTTATCATTTCTTGATTGTTTGTATGTTTTTGGTTTTTGCTTAATAGGTCTCAAACGCAAACCTGGAGGTGGTTAGAGTCTTCTTCAGAATCTTGTCTTTGTTTATGATGATTTTTCTTCTGTGTCACTGGAACGGCTGTGTGCAGTATTTCGTTCCGATGCTGGAAGAGTTCCCCACAGACTGCTGGGTCCGCCGTGAGAATCTGATGGTACATGATTACACAGCATAACACAGCATGTTTACTGTGCAGCACAGATGGAACTACAGATGTGATATTTTAAACATTTTTTGGGCTCCATTAGTTAACAAAATGCAATTTAGTGAGTCACTTGGATACTCTAGAAATGATTATTCATATTGTGATTGAGATAGTATGACTTAATATCTCATAATTATGTCTGTTTCAAAATGGTTGTTTATGACCTGAAGATAATCCCAGAATGAATCCCTATGGCAGGGTCACCAACCCTGCTCCTGAAGACTCTAGCTGTAACCAATAATCAGCCCCACCTGATGCATGTAATTACTACCTAGTGCTTGAATTAGATGTTAGATATAGGATGAAGGTGTCAAAATGATGATGTATAATCTCAATAATAAGGTACTGGTTTAGAAATATCAGTCATGATTGAAAGCGCCTCATAAATATCACATATGATCTCATAATAATGATATAACATCTCAAAATCACCACCTATGATTGTATAAAAACGTGAAAGTGTGTCAGAAATATCATGTATGATCTCATGATAATGAAATGGTATTTAATTAATATCCATTATAATCTCGTAATAATAGCACAGTGGCTCATAATTATTACCTTTGATCTTTTAAAAATAACAGTATCTCATAAAGGTAATTTCATTACCATCAAAAAATCAACAATGGTCTCATCAAAGACACAATATGTAAATATAATTTTCATGTAATCAGTATCTTAAAATGAACACTTATGATTTTATTTACAATAGATTAAATGAGATTCGATTATTAATTATTATTAAATTGAATCTAAGAATAATATAGTATTTTAAAAATCATCAGTTCATAGTAATGAGAAGGTCTCTCTATATTATGCTATGACATTCTTATGAGATATGAGCATAAGATAATTTGTTTTTTATGATAAACATGCCATGTTAAAGAGATAACATATCATTGTCCTGTTCTCGTCCTGTTCTGTGTCTCTCCTGTCTGTCTCTGGGTTTTTCCTGTCCTGCTGTTTGTTTATTTACCTTTCCTAAGCACATGGCCCTCTCTGTGTTCTTCTTGTATCCACCCATGTCCTTAGTGCTTCTACCTGTGTTCATTTGTAGCTCCACCCCCTTATTACCTGTCCCCAGGTGTTTCCTGCTCACTCCATGTATATTTTAGCCCCTGTGTTTTCAGTGTTAGTTTTTGGTTTTACGTCAGTGAGGCTACGTGATTCTTTTGGTTTCTTTATCCCCCATGTACTCTGTGTTTCTTCGTTTTTTGTTTCTTTTGTTTGTTTGTTCCTGTTTATCAATAAATACTCACAAGTGCGTCCTCTTCCCACGTCTCATTCCTGCTCCCACCTGACACTCATACAGTATGTCATAAATGGGATTATGTAAGGTAAAATAAATTAATTAAGAAAGTAGCTTTTTTCTAATATTTCAAACAGACTGTGATACTTTTATTTTTCTGTATATGAAACGTTGTTGTTGACCTTTTCTTTATTTATTAAACAAATAATATGAAAGTCTGTTTTACAGAATGCTACAGTGGGGGAGAAGTACTCGTTTGGTGTCTTCCGTGCACTCTCACACATGACAGCAATATCTTATGGTTCCAGCGAGACACCAACAAGTAAAGTTTATTACTCTGATCAGTCTGTAAATGAAATGCGTTAGTCTAATTGGCCTGCTGTGTATAATTAGATGATTGGATATATTTTATTATTTTGAATATAGATGATGTGGAGCTGTGGATTGTCATGACCAGCATTGTGTCTGGAGCTCTGATGTATACAGTCCTGGTTGCCAACACGGTTGCACTGATGTCAGATGCAGATATCCCAGCAAGAATTTATAAGAGCAAGGTACAGAAGAAGAAGTCAGTCAAGCAGATAAATACGGGACAGGTGTACAAATGTCCTGAAATGGTATTTGTATATGATATGTATATTATCCCCTCATAGATGAATGATTTGGAAGACTATATGATCTTCTTGAAGCTTCCCAAAGCCCTGCGTATTCGCATCAGCAATTACTATCAGACTCGTCACCAGGGAAAGTGGTATGACGAGAAGGATGTTCTAAACTGGGTGTCTTCATCCCTTAAAGAGGTATCATGGAGTAATACCATTTATATTCCAAAAGTAAAGATTCTGATGTTGAGCAGATTTTTAGTATGTTTTTATTTTTTGAAGGAAATTTTGATGATCATGTGTTCGAGGCTGGTGAGAAAAGTACCCATGTTTCATAAGTGTGAATCAAGCATCATCAATGCCATCGCCTCAGAACTCCAGTATGAGGTTTTCCAGGAGGGGGATGTCATCATTCGTCAGAATACTGCAGCTGACCGCATGTTCTTTATCGAGCGTGGACAGGTAGTCGTGGAGACTGACTGCTTTCACCAGGAGCTGTCTGATGGAGACTATTTTGGAGGTATGACAGCAGACCGATGTTGATTTCAAACTTATAATATTCTGAATTTACGATAGTGTATGTAACATATATGTGTTTTTACTGGGACCCAGTTGGGCTTTCCAAATTGGTCCCATCGATACAGCCCATCTTATCCTTATTGGGTCCCATTTGGGCACCATTTACAGTGTACATCCCAGTTTAAAACAATAGATAACGCCTTCTGGCCCCATCACAGACATCCATAAGTGAGGCCAACATAGATGCCATGGACAAAACCTTCTGGTTGCCAGTAGGGCCGCCCATACAGACCCCACACTGGCAGGTTATTTTGGACTAGGCTGGGTACATTTGAGCTCTGTCTTTATGTTTTGCTAAACATCTGGGGATCTGGACCGTCTAATGATTTTTGACATCAGGTGTGAGAACCACTGATAAAGGAATTATACACTTAAATGCTGTGATATATTGTTTTAATAGGAGGTCACATGTATTTAATCCTTTAAACTAAAAGTCAGGCCCATAGGCCCATATTTAAAGCCCTTACCCTCACCTTACATTCTGTAAAATGACCCTTATATCTACTTATATCTATAACTTGTTCATTAGCTAGAAACAAATATATAGTGGTAACTAAATAGTAACTTTTATGATTAATGACAGAATAATACGCTTTTATTCATTCCTTTTGTCAGCCTTTTGCCAGACCAATAAGAGGTTGTTTTTAATGACTCATCTGGATACAAAAAGGTTAAATGGAAAAAATATAATACAAAAAGTAGGATTAAAAAAAAAATCACTCAAATTTTAAAACAAAAGTATGAATAATGTTTCTTGCCCTTTCCAGAGACATGTCTCCTGACCAGAGGAAGACGTCTGGCTACAGTCCGAGCTCAGACTATTTGCCAGCTCTTCTTTCTGTCTGTGGAAAGTTTTCACCGTGTCCTTGAAGACTACCCAGAGGCCATGAAGGAACTCAAGAGAACAAGTCATCTGGGCATGAGCTTTGTTTGATGTCCTTCAAAAAATACTAATGGTTATGTTAAGGGTCCTCCCCATCATATCATCTTTCCAGAAGGCCAAATATAATAATAAGTATGTACAGGAAGAGTTTATTTTTAGATGTATAATAAATGAGATTTCCATTTGACACTCAGATTCCTCAGGGACTTTTAAGATTAAGATTAAGATCATTCTTTAAAGCCATTTCTGCAGTTCATTGGAATTTAGCTTAGCCTTTACATTTAATGTATGTGTGGTGGTAAAACACACACAAACAACGCACACACACACACACACACACACACACACACACACAAACACACTAGTGACTGAGCAGTGAACATGCACATTTGAAGCAGTCACTTTATTCAGCACCCATGAATCACGAGGTTTGGAGCTTTGCTTTGGGCACCTCAGCTGTAAAGGTTGCCAGTTCAGGGGATTTAACCTTCCAGTCCCAGCAAACCTCTCTAACACTTTAGGCCAGGACTGCCCCCAGTCACGTATGACTTTTACTGTGATAATATGTGAGGAAATGTATTGCAAATGGAAAAAATAGAAATTTTCTAATATCCTTCTCACACTCATTTTTGGAGTCCTTTATGTAGCCCTTGAAAGGACATGAGGGGAAAACAATTACGCAGGTTTTTAACGTGAGTGAAAAAAATACTCTGCTTGTAAAATGCAAAATGACTCGACTTGTTATTTTTTTTAGGGCTGGGATTACTAATTAATAAATTATCTTAAGAAATTAATTGGAGAAAAAAAAACCTCATTACTCACTCTGGCCTGTAGATGGCACTAATACCTCATTCACTTTTATCTCCTCAAACCCACCTGTTCTGCCAGTGCTTAAACTCAGCACGTTTCCTTAATATCTTATGATACATCCTGATCATGTTATGAGTTACTACAAAAAAATAAAATGCGAAAAGTTTTTTTTCCACATTAAACCTTTTTCATGTTAAAACCCATGTAATTATTCCCCAAAAGTCCTTTCAGTGGCTCTGTATCCTTGTTATAAACAAATGAACAACATTATTTTGTGTGTTGAGCATGGTACACTTTTATTGATTTTAATACTCATTTCTGCACACAATCTTAAACAAACAACAATACTCATACATCATACTAGTTCAATACAATAGCTACTGATAGGTGCCCAATGTATATATATACTGTATTTGTGTTGTACCGTATCATTGAGCAATACAAACTAACACTTGCAGTATGTTCAGGGAATTGTTGTTGGTATAGATATCTGCTTGAATGTGACATGAATAATACCCTATCCAAATACACACACTGTTCCAGAAGCCAGCCTGTGCTTGTATTCATACTGATAGTATGAGGCCTGAGGAAAGTTGCACTTCATCTCCATTTTTCCTGGTACAACATGGATAGCCACACCAGTGCCAAGCCCCTCTTGCAGCTTTTTCAACATCCGATTAGCCAGATAGAGCCTGGCTTTGCCGGGATCTTCTTCAATAGCTGCATATATCTCAGGAGGCGGGTTTGGGATCTTCCATTCCAGGTCCACTATCAGCTGATGGATGCGACTTTTATCCAGAGAGGAAGGGGTGTCCCTGAAGCAGGCGACTATATTGGAATTAGGAACCTCTGAGCAAACAGAGATGAAGTGCTCAGAGCTCAGGCTTGGCTGACTGCTCTGCTCTTCAGCTCCATCCTTGTCTTCAGCCGCTACCTCCTGCCAGGATCCAACAGGGGGGTGTACCATCACAGCCCAGCGCAGCCAGTCGTAATTTCGCTCTAAGGATTTTAGAATCTCTGCCGCTTGCTCCTCCGGGGTGTGCGTGTTCCACTTAAGCTCTAAGATCTGCTTCTTGACATCCTCTTGAGCCTGTTCCCTGAAGTATCCAGAGCAGAGCCCTCCAGTGGATTTTAGCTTCCTGTACAAGGCAGCCATCCTGTCGGACCAGCTCTTCATAAGGAGGGCCTGATCTCGGCCTGTCAAAGAGGCTTCAATAAAAAGACATAACAGGCCTGTCCCAAGGACAAAATTCACCTGAAACAGACCAACAAATGTATGAAAATAAATGAATTAATTAATTAAATAAGAATAGTGCTTGTAATTTATTTGTCAACACAGAAATGTATATTATTGTTATACAATAATTGTAAAACTGTCATTGTAATGCTATAAGCAGAACTTATGTATTGGCTTTGGCATTAACATCAATGCAGTACCTGAATAAACAGCAGAGAGTTATCAGCTGTCATTGATTTGTCCTTGGTCTTTAACTACTGAAATGTACTTTACTTGAATGCGTATCAAGGTAATCTTACACCTTGGGAATAACCTTGCCTTTCAAAGGAGCCTAATTAGAAATCCACTGGCGGTCAAAAAGAATTGCTCAGCTGTACACACAGCACTGTATGTCGCACTGATTACTGAGTAACTGTTTACTGTTTACTGACACTGTAAAATGTTCAGATATTAAACCAAATATAAAATCAACCACCTATAAAAACATTGAGATCCTGAGGGACTGCATGTATGTTTGTCCTAATTAATGCCAGTAGCTAGTTTACTTAGTATTCAGTGTTGACAGATGTGCAAATAAATCACCCAGCACTGACCCCAAGAGTGGACTAGTTGAACAGTTAGTCCAACAATTTTGGTTTGAATTGGGGATTAGGGGATTTAATACGAGTGGGTGATCATCCAACATCCTGACCTCACTAACTCTAACTAATCAAATCCTTATAGCAATGTACCAAAATCTAGTGGAATCCCTTCCCTGGACAATAGAGACAGTTACTTAAACAAAAGCAGGGTAAACTGTATTTTACACCCTTGATATTAAAAATAGTAAAACAATGACGCAACAAGTGTCCCTCTACTTTTGTAAAGAAAGCAGTGAAGAATAAGTTGGAAGGAATTCATAAAATGAAATAAAGTAAAAAAATATGACCAAGCAGTGTCATCACAATAAACATTTAAGCAATAGTTTTTGACTGCAAATGTATGCACTCATTTTATGTGTTTACTCCGACACACAAATAAATGTAGATTACACACTGTATTGACACTGACCTTCACACAAAACTCCTTAATTTGCCAGCGTCTTGGCTTGCGTTTTTGAACCAGCTCCTCTAGCAGTGTAGGCTGATCAGTCAGGACAGAGATGCCCATCATCCGACTGTACAGTGCTGTCAGTTGCCTCTCCAGACGATACTCTTGGACAAAACGAAGAAACACTTCCTTTTCTCGCTTTGTAAACTCTGGCTGGGCTCTCACCGATGCTCCTAGCTGACTGTATACCACAGCTAAGTCATTTTCGAGACAGTGGACCTCCTGATCAGTCAACAGACCTGGGCCAAAGGAGCTAAATTCATGATCAATGTGGTCCAAGTTCTTCTTCACCAGGTCCATGTCATCAGATGTGGCATTGCCATTCAAGTAAGTGCAGATTCCTTCTACTAGCACACGCATGGACTGCATGAAGCCAACTGGTTCCAAAACTTTCCCAAAAAGTGCCATGGTTTTAATCAAAATAATGCAGATTATCAGACCTAGAGACAAGATAGCAAAAGTAAAAATTATTTTTTACTTAAGTCATTTTAATGTATAAGAGATAAAACAGATAACAGATGTAGCTCTGGGAGAAATGAATGGTAAAGACTCACCACAGCAGAAAAGTGGTAGGGTTTGTGGTGACCTTCATTGAATCCAGAATTTATACTCACACACCAGAACAAACAAAGATTTGATAACATTTTTACCTAGTTGCCCTTGAAATAACATTTACAGCATGAACAATAGCCCAGTGGTGTTTGCTGGGAGATTAAATAAACTAACATGACATATTCACATGCTACACTGAAGTAGCTTATATGAAGGCTGTTATTTGATTAGTATGAAAGCAATCATCAGTGCTCAAGACGCAACTGTAAAATGCATGGATTTTCCAGTTATTTACATGACTGTTTTTGCATTCATTCTTGGTATCGTCTCAAGCAGCTTCATGGGGAGCTTCCTGGGATGTTTTTTTCCCCAGCAGACTATGGTGTAAGTGGCTACCCCAATAAACTGTAAGCCATTAAGTTTAAGTCTTTATATTAAATATAATTTGAAAAACACAAAGTATGCACAGACATTTGACTGGTCCTGAGCACTTACGCTTTACTAATATTGCTAATGGACTCCCTTTTCTCTCCAGACAGTTCAAATTCTTTATGACGAACCAAAATTATGCTGAAAGTAGCTGTTTTAGTCATGAAGGGATGTTATGTTTAGTAAATATAGCATATTAAATGAAATTTTAATTACAGTACTAGTCAAAGTTAGAACACACCTTATAATTCAATGTTTTTCTTTATTTCTTTACTTAATTAATCGTCCACATTGTAGATTAATATTAAAGACAAAACAAAAATTAAAGGACACACAGAAATGTTTGTCCTCCACAATTGAATGGAAAACCCATTGAACAAGAAGAGGTGTGTCCAAAATTTTAACTGTATATGAATATTTTGAAAGGAGATGTAAAAGAATAGTTTAGTATTGTATTGTACAATATATTAAAAATATAGTACAGTGTAGTATTGTATAGTATAGTATATTAAAAAAAAATATGGTATAGTATAGTGTAGTATTGTACGGTATACTATATTATAGTATAGAATAGTGCAGTACAGTAGAGTATAGTATATAATTAATATAATATAGTATTGTATGGTATTTCATAGTGTAGTATAGTCCAATATAGTATAAAATAATTATAGTATTGTGTAGTACAATGTTGTACTGTATAGTATACTATATTATAGTTTAGAATAGTATAGTACAGAATAGTACATTATTTATATAATATAGCATTGTATGGTATATTATAGTGCAGTGTAGTATAGTGCAATATAGTATATTATAATTATAGTATAGAATGGTATAGTAGAGTGTTGTATTGTATAGTATACTATATTATAGTATAGTGCAGTATAGTGTAGTATAGTGCAGTTTAGTGCAAAAGGGTATAGTAAAGTATAGTAAAGAAAATCACAGATTACCTCAAAGCTGATTGGCTTTAACTTTGTAAATCGACACTTCCGCCAAACCACGGAAGCGGCAGATTTGAAAAGTGTCCCGTAAACTCAGAGCGGTACGGCTATTCTCTTCACTTTAAACTCTTTATTTGGACGTTATTGTGATTTTTTATGAATCCGTTTAAATACAGTAGGTTAAATCCTGGGTAATAAATAAAGGCTCTGACTGTAGAACACAGCTGTAGTGATTTTGTTAACGGTAGTTACCTAGTTTTAACTAGCCTTAGTTAGCATTTTCTGCTAATCGGTTGTAAACATTGACAGCTGGTGATTTAGCTACCCTTAGCTGAGTCGCTGACTGATGAACCAGGGCGGTTTCTGGTGTTTATTTATTGCTCTTGACTGTGTTTTCTGGATGTAGGCGGAAATATGGCTGCAATGGACATATCAATACGATTCTTCACAAAACTGCGAAGTCTGGCCGTGCGCTTAGAGACAGAGAGAGCGAACCTGGAGCACACGGCCAGCCAGAAACTGGACGAGGAGGACGGTAAACTAACCTAAACTAGTTAACTCAGTTAACTGCCTACTGTTACATTCTTTATTGCAGGACTTATTTAGCTAACTAGCGATGGTGGACCCTGACTTTTCTATGATGAAAACAGTGACGTAGAAACGCAGTCCGGTTATTTCTTTTTTGAAACAATAAAACGATAATCTTAAAATAAAGCATTGTTTTTTGGCTCTGTTGAAACCCATTAGCTATAGGGTTAAATTTGACGTGGCTTAATTTAAAACAAAGAATTGACCTTAATAGCTGCGCCACTCATGAAATCCTTAAGTGACATATACTGTACAACCTGAGCGCATCACAGGACAGTGTGTGAATGTGTGTTCGTTATTTACAGAATATAGGTGTGCTTAAGATTAAACTAGCTCCATTTAATGGTGCATTTCTTGCTTCTACAGGTCTGTTCCATTCGGTTTCATTCATTTTTACAATTCAGATACTTTATTTAAATGTTTTGCATATTATATATCTGGTTCTGACAATTTTTAAAACAAAATGTTACACTACAACTTATGAAATTTTTACCATTTACGTTACTTGAGGATTTTAACCTTAAAATATTTACAGTCATGTTTCCACAAAAAGGAACATGAATGAGCTGCTCACTGAATTTATCTATTATTCAATTTGAAAATTGACATCAATATTTAGAAGTTGGCCTGGGCTCTTATGGGTTAAACAAGCTTAAGAATTTAGTGATCTTATATCATTGTAATATTGACAGACATAATTGTGAGGTATATTTATGTGTTGTTGTTATCACAAGTAGTGGGATATTTTTAATTTGCTTTTTAATTTTATTATTTATTTATTTATTTATTTATTTATTTATTTTTAAGAAGGGACGGAGAGTGGGGCAGTCCAGGCACTACATGAACTACATTCTGAGGTTAAAGGGTTTAAGGTAGGTGACTGAGACCTTTTTGATTATCATTATCTGTTCAGGCAGCATATTGGAACCTAATGCGACAATCTGTCCAATACACCTGCTATTTCTGAATTTATCTAAAAGTATGCCATATTTGCAGAAACTGGTTCAAGGACAGGTGGCATCTCAAGATGATGGGTGTGGTGAGCTGAGGAGCTTTATAAAATCATGCATGGTGTTAAAACAGCGAACCACAGAAGACATAGAAAGAATCAAGAATCATTATGAAAAGTATGGGTACAAACCTCGAAAGAACTTCCAGAAAAAATCAGGTATGAGTGTTCCATAAATGTAGAGTGTCAAGAAAAACTGTAATTATTTCTTTATTTTATTTATGTAATAATGTAAACGTTTCTAACAGCACCACAAACGTATTTCTGTGTGTTATTCGTTCTTGGCTTCCTGAGCTTTGAGTAAAGAGCTTTATGTAAACATCCCTAATGGTTTACCTTGTTTTCTAGAGGTAAATGGCCATTGCGAGACACAGGCTGGGCCCATCTTAGAGAATCAACCAGAGAGAGAGCCGGCTGACGAAGAGTCAGGAGATGCTGGGGAAGATGTACAAGTTCAAGAATTAGCCCAGGGTCCTGAAACACCTGATAAGATGCTCCCTCCAGCTGTTGACCAAATGCGCACTCCGCAGCTCGCAGATTTTGGCCTGTCTGCACTTCACTTGCAGATGGTGCTTGGCAATGCAGAACAGTCTCGGGAAGTGTCTCATCTTCCAGCTGTGGCTCTCACACCACCACCACCACCGTTAGTGATGACCATAGAACCATCCCAGCCAAAGACACCCAGGTGTTCTCTCATTATGGATGAGGATGCTCCCACCCCTCGATTAGAAGACTTTGGAATTACAGAGCACACAATGTGTTTAAATAATGATTTCACCATGGACCTGTTCCGCAAGAAACCACCAAAAGGAAGGCAGACTTACAGGTAGACACATGTTACTAGTCTTTTAGATGTCTTTTAGTGTGTCCTTATAGAAGAACAAAATGAGATGCATTTTCTATCAGCACATTTCTCTGTCTGTAAGTTTTCAGGTTGCAGAATACATTAATTACTAGGTTTATGTTAGCTGAACTAGATGCTACAAAAGGCCCCCAGCTAGGGTGGGCAAAAAGATTCGATTTTATCGATTAATCATGACATTTTTCTCTTTTTGTGCACATCAGAGACATTATCAGTACTTAAGCACTGGGAAACCATGTGTTCTATTACTGGTGTAAATCACACTTTATAGCCACTGTACAGTAATATAATAGAATAAAACAAACCCCAGAAGTGGGAGCCAGTCACTTCAGTGCCTGAGGGGAAATTCAGGGTTAGGATGATGGATGCTGTCTTGTATGTGAATGTTAAATGAAGATCAGTGTACTTTTTAAACGTGGTATTTCTGTGCTTTGTCTTTGTAAAGATGTTGTAATGTCACATATAGTGAAGACCCCTGTCCAAGTATTACAATACATGTTTTGCCATATGATATTTAAAATACTGCTTAGGAATTTCCTCAGATATTACAAGATGCTAGTATTTACAGTATTCTATTGGGTCTGATATGGGAACACAGCACATGTTTATCATCTTGTACAAAATGTGAGTTGTAAGTAAAAATTGCCTGTTTTCCATTTCTTTTGTTAATCATCTTTTTATCGGGTTTTCTATTATTTACAACAATATAAAAAAAATAAAATATGCAAAAGTATAACAGGTCCGGGAAATAGTATAATACAGACGATGAAATAAAGTTTGTATCTCTTAATGCAATAAACATTTCTTATATAAATATAAGAACATTTCTTCCGGTGCCAAGTCTGAACACAGAAGGGATGTAACATAATAAGATGTAGAGATACACATCTAGAAGGAAACTCAGTTAGCCTTTTCCAGATATAATTGTAGATACAGTTTAGAATTCTGGTGCACCTAGTAGGTTAGTTTTCCACAAATACTATTTGTTAATCTGCTTCAACCACATCTTTTTAGAAGGAATGTCTGTTTTAACAATAATAATAGAATACACCTTCTGGTGAGATAAAATAAAATATATAAAAGACTAATGATCCAGTTAGGAGTCTACAGCATTTAAGAGATACACTTCTGAACACATAACAAACTGTATGCCAGTTATTTCTTGTAAGGCCAAATGGATTTTCTTTCCAGTAATCCTGTAGATTGACACAAGACCAAAAAACATGTAGACTTTTTTCCATTTCTTACAGAACAACTGAAGAGACTGACCATCGACCACCTCAAAGTCTTCCTACTCCGCCGTCTTGTTTCCCTCATGAGAAGATTTCTAATGGTAATTGAAACTGGTAAAAATTGTTTTTCTTTTTAAAATAATTTTAGCAGGACTTAAGTCTATATTTTTTGGTTTTGAACTTACTGTAGTATAGATTTCTTTGCTTTTCTACCCAGGCTGAATGCATTTTGAGGTTCATGTATGGTGCATCTTGAAACCTATACATCAAATTCTTCCTGAGGTGTGCACACCCTGAATTGTACATTACTGCTTTATGAGTTTCTGCTTCACAGAGCTGTGCTTGGCTTCACCCAGAATACATAGTCTCCCTCTAGTGGCCAAAACTAAAATGAAGGGAAATGACTATATTCAGCTTTTTTGGAATGGGAGCTGTGTTTGTTTTTGTACTGCAGCTATAAAGTTACTCTGATGTTTGGATGAAGGTTACGTATGCAGTACATACTTGTTTCTTGGAGAGCATCTGCAGCACCCTAAAGACTCTTTGTTTCCTCTTGTTTGCACAGAGAGCATGGAATCCCCAGAACTGCCTGTATTTTGTACTCTGGACCTTAAGATGAATAAACAGTCTCTTCCATCATCTGCTGTACCTGACAGTCCTCAGTCCCCAAAGTACACCAGTAATTCTGCGTGTACACCGCCTCTCCCTGCGTTTGAGACGCCTTACATCAGCAAGCTCATCAGTGCAAAAAAGGTGAGTCAGATGTTTGATATTTAATACAAATCAGTAGCTACCAATCATGCTCCAGGTTTCCTGAACTAATTTATGCACTATTTACTTATAAAAATTAATATGTTCATTTTAAATGTTGTAACTGTCACTGCCCATAATGAGTGTGCCATATTGCATGGTACACAATAGGCTTTGAAACGCCTTTTTTGGTACAGTGCATGACCTGCATTAACATATTACTCTTTTAATCTTGCAAATGCACTTCAAAGGCTGTCGCTATAGTTGCTCCTGAACACATTTTATGTCATAATTAGTATGTCTTTATACTTTCTTTAAACTTCTTTTTAACATGTAACATTTTAGCTTGATTTTTTTCTTCTGCTTGTCTTTGTCTAAATTGTCACTTTACTTATGTATTCTGAATTGCTTTTATATTATATATATTAATTGGATTTATTAGCATTACATTCCACTTTGATTATTTTTTTTGTTTTTCTCCATTATGTTGTTTTAAAAAACGGCAGGAAAGTAAAGATTTCTTTGATATTACTTTTATACATATGGATTTGTTTTATGTTTACACCTTATCTAGTTCTTATGGATTTAACTGCACTTTTCTCTTGTCAGTAGCTGTATCATATTCATGCAGTTTCATGCAACATCAGAGAGTCTCTACCATATACACTTATTCTGCTACAAAGAACTCAAAAGTAGCAAAGGGGTTGCAGCTGGTGAATGCCTGACTTGACAGCCTCTGTAATTTTATTCCTGTCTAGAACTACTATGTATGTGTTTTTCTTAGATGTCCTCTGAGAAAAATTACAGGCTAAATTACTTACTGTTTTTCTATTATATCTATTCGTCCACTGCTACACACCATAATTACACTTTGGGCGTGCGTTTCAACGGAGTACCACATAAACACAATAGTGAGTGGAAATGGAGGAGCTACTGAACGCATGTCATGTGACCAAGAAAGCCAAAGAACACTCTGGTACTCCTGTTTTTTAATTGCAGTCCAGATGCAAGAGTTTGATCACTGAGTAGAAGTGTGAAATATTTTTCACAGACGTCCCCCTGAGACACTAATCCCATCCAGATGGGCAAACAGTAAAGAAAAGTTTCTTTTCTGTCAGAGTATCTTCATCATCGTATACATATGGTATGGTCAGCTAAACTAGCAAGTAGTAGTACTTTTCCAGTAGAATGTTCACAAATATATTAGCTAAATTAGATGTGTTTGTTGTATGGAAAAAACTGTATGTAAGAGAGCTGGTAATTTAAATTCTGTGTTTATCCACATTAGAAGCAAAGCCTTCTGAACTGTTTTATATGAGGATGAAAATGATGCCTAAATCCACTGTCCTTCCTCAGGACACCAGACAGAATGAGCAGGATGGACTCGGAGGATCAGTGAATAGCATGCCCAACCCTTTGGAATGCCCAGCTGTCAGAGTGTCATCGTCAGACATGCCACAGATGCCAGTCAGTTTTTGTCCGAAAGAGGAGACCACTCCCGAAATGCCAAAACTACAGTCTTTATTCGGCCGCTCTTTACCTTGTGTAAGTAGATCTTCCTAAGAATCGCTTAATTAGTAGTATTTAGGTGTAATTTAAAGCCTATTTCAATCCCTTCATGATTGACTCTGTGGAATGTAGATGGGGGGAAATAACCGGGCAGGCATAACTGAGCCACCACCCCTTGTGCTACATGCCAATGATGACCACACTGAGGATTGGTGTCTGGCCACCCCACGTGTTCGGATGAATTTCCAAGAAGAGCCACGCACACCAGAGATGCCTGATATGAGTTCCATCACACAGGATATCCTTAAAGTAAGAAGTGACCTTGTCATTCACTCTGACACAGTTCTGGGGAGTGCTACAGACAGAAAAAGCAGAGCACTTTTCATACTCCCCGTTCACACCTCCTCACTTCATGTGACCAGTATCCGGTTTTTGGTCACATGCATTTACACTATAGTCAGATGCATGTCTGGTTAGTCTGAAACAATGAAATCTAATTGCTGTGGTAATTGGCCTGTCACGATAACTACTTTGTATTGAGTTATATAATGCCACAGGAATAATGGCAGTAAACAATATTATTGTCATGGTACGATCACTTAATGCCACTGATAAAATCATAATGAGTAGCACAATAATATAATATCATTTTAATTAAAAATATACTTCTGCATTAAGGCCACCAAAAATTAACTTTAGGTCATGATCATATATTGTATGATAAATGGATAATGTTATTATCATGGCAGGCATATGTGGCAAGTATTAGTGGTGACCACCTCTGAGTGTGGTCTTTTAAGTAAGGGTTATGCATTTGAATACCATTTTTTTTTTACTGCACAAACATTTATCAGATATATTTTTGTATACACAACACATTGCTCGTGGAGTTGAAGGTTCTGGGGTTACACAAGATAGCCATCCTTTGTTCTAAAAATAGATTAAATTAACTTGTTTTGCAAAAAAAACATGCCCAAAAATATCACCCAAGGATGAAATTTTGAGGTATATAATCAAATTAAATTTAGAATTAATTGATTCTATGTTGTTTATATATGTGTATTATGTTATTTTTGTTCATGTGTGAACTACACTATATGTCAAAATATAATATGTGGACACCATGTCCCATGAATGCATTCTTTTACCTTCATGTGCACTCACTGCTGACATGGATGTGCAAATGCACTCACAGCTTGTCTGGTCCCTGTAGACCAGTACTGCCAAGAAAATAGAACTCTGGAGAAAAAAAAAACAAGAACTATTGACACCAAAAATAGAGCGGTATAAAGCTCCCAGAATTGAGCTGTGCAGCAGTAGAACTGTGTTCTCTGGAATGATGATGCTCCATCCAGTACTTTCAGGATAAGTGATCATCCAACATCAATCCAGACAGCTGGTCTTTAAATGCAATAAAATATTTTTTATTACTCTTGATTTCAGAAGAAGCAATGAAGCATGCATTCATTATTATTTTTTTTTTATTTCTGTTTGCTTGCTTTCCTAATAGCTTGTTTCTCAGGCTAATAGCAAGCAACACTCTACTGCATCGGTACAACAGAGCTCAAAAGCTAATTCGCAGACTTCAGCACCTGGGAAAGAGAACAGGTAAACAGCAGCTGGACACTATTGCAATATTTTTACCTGCTACACAGCTTTCCATCTGAGTGTTATTTTTTAATGCACAATAAACAAAATAATGTGCATGGGTCCTTTGGGTATATATTTATTCTATAAAATGTATGCACACACATTAACGTATATTGGATATATGTTGTGATGCTGTGCAAAATTTGCAAAACTCTTACTCATTTTTTATTAAACAATAGTACATAGAAAATGAGATTTCGCAGATAGCTGAACCTTCTAAGAGATTCTATCCTATTCTATTCTACCCATTGCTTCACCAACTTTTTTTTTATTAGTACCACTTACTTTTTCAGCATTTTGTGGCCCTGTCCCAACTGTCTTGAGATACGTTGTTGCAATCAAGTTTTAAATGAGTTAATGATATGTGATTTAAGTTCTATGGTGAATAAAATAAGGGTCTGTGAAGTTTAAAAATCATTGCATTCTTAGTTTTACATTTATTTTGCACAGCTTCCAAACATCTTTGTAAATTGTTTCTGTAGTTTTCTCCATATAACATTGTATATCGCTATTTCTTTTAACATTTTGTGATTTTTTTTAATCGCATCCCCTGCTGTGCTGCATGGTAATGTGGAAGCAAGGTTTACTGCTGTCTGTCATTTAAATAACCCATTGAAATAAACTGACATTATCCAGCATGCTCAGAATTGATGAGGATACACTTTTACATATTGGAACCAATATCTCTTCTTTTTATATGAACTGTTGTTCTTTGTGACAGAGCCCGGTGTCTTGATCATGTGACTGAGAGAGAGTTTAATGGACTTACCTCTTACATGAAACAAATCCCCCTGACCAGTCTGAACCAGGCAATCAATAAAATGAACCAAGTCATTAAGGAGCGACATGGAGGTCAGTGGAAACTCAGCATTCACTGCTCGCATTAACAATTAACCACAGCCTCTTTGGCCATTCTCTATTGGGATGGGCTTTTATGCCTAATATAGTTCAACACATTAAATATTTAACACTGCCCTCTGTAACAGATGGTGACCCCAACTCTGAAGCATTTCAGATGGAAGATTTGAGGAAGATATTGGAGGTAGGACCCCAGTCTCCGATGTATATCTTGGCTCTGGTTGAGCTGAAAAGGTTGGAGAGTGTGCAGGGGAGACCTGCAACGTTCAAGATCATCACAAAAACATGAGAACTGGACTTTTGTTAACTGTGCTTCATTATGTTGTCTATTTTCTGTGTTTAATTGTAATATTCAATCTGATGGCATGCTATTTTATGTTTGTTGCTTCTAAAACATTAAGATAGCAAGTACAACTCAACCCCCTGACTCGATTTTCTGTTTATTCTTTATTTTGATTTGTTGGAAAATTGCACTCCTTTGCTTTGAAAAATAAAACATGCACATCATTTTATATATACTTAAAGTGCTTAGAAGGTACTCTTCTGGTTGCTGTGTACATGTTTACATTTTATAGCCCTTCCCTCCACTCTTTCTTTGTAGACAGTTCTTCAAGACCAATGGGAATCAATAATAACCCAGTTGTTCAGGTGGAATCATCTGTGGACAGACACTTTATTAAATGGTCATGACTAAAATAGAGGTGTATTTAGCACTGTAATGTGCTTATTCAGAATTTTTATTTCATTGAATACTTACATTTCTCACAATTTATTCTCAAAAAATACGCTCTAATTTATGAGACTAAATTGTGGAATGTCTGGTGATAGTCTTTTAGCCATTTTATCCACCAGAAGACCTAACTAGCTTATACTTTGTTCCCTTTGCCACAATGAGAAACAAAATTTTTGGTTTTTATTTATTTAAATTTAGTTCACATAGCTCCACTAAAACATACCAAGCAAACTCAATAAAACCTCTAAACCCATTTGAGTCTTTTGAACAAGTTTTACTATAAAGCAACTCTTTAAACAACTTTTAAAAACAGAATTGCATTTTCTAGTGCTTGCAACTAAAAAAAAAAACGTTTAAAGATAACCACGCAAGGTAGAATTTCTTGCACTAATATTGCAATTTTTCCTGTAGACATTCTAGGCTACCTCAAACTCACCAGCATTTGGTTTTCTAAGCAAATCCTTCAAATGTTTTTAAAACTCATGAACTTGATGCAGAGGAATTGTTCTTCCACTCTATCAGCTCACTATCAACCACAAATTGAGGCAATAGTCACACCCACAGGATTTATTCTTGGTTTTCACATAAAAATTCATGTGAGCTTTCTTTACTTCTTGGTCTAGGTATGAAAAACAAAAAGTGTGTTCTGGGCAAGTGCATATCTATAAAAAAACAAAAAAAAAAACAAATAAAAAGCCATCTCCTTTGTTGCTCTGATTTATATTCTAAAGTGGCAGATTTACCAGCATTTAGAATAATGTTTAATGCCATGATTTATTGATTATTATCATCTATCTATTTATCTATCTATCTATTATTATTATTATTATCATCATCATCATCATCTGATGTAAGAACTGTTAACTGGAAATAAGACATTTTCTTGATAGCACACACAGACAACATTTACTAGAGAAAAACTTTTATTCACCATTAAGTGTTACATGGAGGGTAGGGTTAACCTTAAAAACTCAAAGCCAATAAATCCAGTATAAAAATTCTGAGAAGAAAACGTAGACAACAACAAAATGTAATCATGTAGACAAGACCACACAGGCACCAGGGTTCTAGCATGGAGAGACTCAGTAGGGTCTCATACGGCCTGGCATAGGAGGAGCACGGTTGGGAGGAGTAATGGCAATGTCAAGGTAGTCTCCTATCTGAAAGCGCTGAGACTGCAGGGTCATCGAGTCATCTGCACCCTTGCGCCCAGATACTGTGTTACCGATTTCTTTGACCCTATAAAAGCAAAGCAAAAATTCTAAAATTATTATATATCTACAGTCTACACGCCTCAGTCAGACAACACCTAGGACTGTAGATAAAAAAGAAAAATGTATTAAATAAAAGGATGAGTTCACATAAAACTGTGATCATACTAAAAATCTATCTACAGATGACAAAGAAATGGTTCAAAACTAGGTTTAACTGTTACAAATAAAATGGTGTTCAGATGCTTTGGGTTGAGTTGACTCATTGAGTAAATAATTCAAAACATAGTTTAAGCTCATGCGTTCATATCACACGCTGACCTCGTCCACACACCCTGGAGTTACTCACACACTGGATTATACTTAAGAACACGGGTTTGTGACTGAAAAATTGAGAAATAGTGCACTAAACGAGTCTCAGAAGAAACTTTGAAGGAGAGATTTTTATTGTTTTCCACAATTAACCACAGATCCTAAGCAGAGAGTGATGGTGCTGCAGTTTTTAAAGCAATAGGATTTATTTCTAGCTAAATATATGTTATATAACTTTTTTTTGGTACAAGCTCAGTTCTCAGTCTGTGGGAGGTGCCGGCAAGCATTGTAAGATAGATAAACACTTCAGAAATGAGTAGCGTTTTTTTAAATGTTTTAGATTAAAATGATAAAATGTCTATGTAAAATCACAATTACTCAACTTTAAAAAAATCGCATTAAAACTAATTTAAATTAACCAAATTAATCGTGAAAATCGCCCAGCAGTTCTGAAAATACATGCTATTTTTTTCTCTCCAGTGACTGTTCTGCAATATGTTATTGATCCAGGGATTAAGACTGCAGTGCTTCTGATTGAACCTTGTTTTCTCAGTTCAGATGAAGACCTGGAGCAATGCAGGGGCTGTTTGGAAGCACGCGTGTTACTCAGTAATATAAGTAATTTAGGGTCTATTTAGCTTGTTACACTACTTTCAGCATTCAGTCCACCATTCTATTGATCTAACTCGCTGAATGTTTCTCAAAAATTGGTTGTAAATGCTCCAAATAATCAAGTCACTGTACATGAAGTGTGCACACGGGCAACTGTAGCAAAGGCAGTTAAAACCACTAGATGCTTTAAACTGTGGATATTAAACTGTTCAAGGGTTCTGTTCAAGAATGTTGACTGTGGCAATAAGAATGAAAAATTGAAACAGAGACACAAAAGGCTGAAACGAGAAAATATATACTGCACAAAACAGAACTGTCCTACATTACCTGTAGCCTGGTCTTTTAGGGTCTGGATAAACAATAGCAAACCCGAAGTGTGTGCCTTTCTTTCGAGCCTCAGGATAAACCTCCTTTACTAGACTGGTCAGCTCTTTCAGGGTGGCGTCCATCCTGTTTTTAAACACACACAAGACACAAGAGGTGTTAAAGCCAGGAGAAGATTTGAGATCTCCTCTTATGACTATTATACTTGTTGCTAAAGGTTATTAAAGTCAGAAAGAGAGAGGGAGGAAATGAGCTGAAGGAAATTGTCCTTAAAATGTAGTGGACTTTCATTCGTTAATATTTCTTTGTGTGAAAATAAATACTTTGATAATTTTAAATTAGAACTATTTTTCTATATATAGTATTTAGGTCATATAACAACAATAACAATAGCTTGGGCATCACTTTAAATGGTGCTGTTTGTCTACAAATAAAAAACTGAAGTTGTTATGTGCAGTATATTATTTGAAGAATATTGAAAAAAAAAAGAAAAATGGTAATTTCTTTGATTATACTAAATTTAAAAGCCTTTGAATATAATCAAGAGGAAGATGGATGAGCACAAGCCATCAAAATGTATTTTTTTCACCAGGAGTGGCATAAAGTTATCCAAAAGCAGTGTGTAAGACTGGTGGGGGATAACATGCCAAAATGCATGAAAGCTGTGATTAAAAACCCAGTGTTATTCTACCAAATATTGACTTCTCAACTCTTAAAACTTTAGGAATATGAACTTTTTTTCTTTGAATTAAGTCTAAATGACAATCTTTACAATAATTACTATATGGCCATAATTTATAGAATAAAACAACAACAAAGTTAATTTTAATCAAACATATACCTATAAATTGCAAAACCAGAGAAACTGATTCAGAAACTGAAGTTATCTCTTCATTTTTCTAGAGCTGTATATAGATAATTAACTAGGTTATATCGCCCGGCCCTAGTTACAGACAGTCAAAACCGGACATAAGAACGTTCACTCACCAGGTGTAAATCTGAAGCTCGCTTGATGGTACATTTCCTCGGGCAAACTCGTCCATTCTGTGATGCCTCCCATTATTTGTGGTGAAAACTCTAAGCAGCAGCGGACACGTCTGTACACACACACACACACACACACACACACACACACACACACACACACACACACAAAAACACACACACACACAAAAACACACACAAAAACACACACAAAAACACACACAAAAACACACACACACAGTCAATCCATGCTAGCTAGCTAGTTAGTTAGTTAGCTAGCTAGCTAGCTAGCAAACTGGATTTATCCAGCAAGTTGAATTGGCCGTGCTTACAGAGGAACTATTAAACATCAAAATAGACGTTTCAGAGCTAATATCCATCAGATGGTTAACTAATTTACTCCAAAAAAGTTTAAATATTAATTTATTAGTTAGCTTTAGCAGATTTTAGCTGGCTGATTCTGTATGAACCAAACTGCAGCGGGATGCTAGCGTTAGCTCCACACTACCCCCTCACTAAACAAACTAATGTTCAGCGCTAACAAACCTTTTCTCTATCGACCGGCTTCTCCGGCTCCTTCTTAATTTCCTCCTGGGTCACCCTCGACTCCACAGCCATCGTTGGAACCCTCTTTCTCTGACCAGAAGCTCAGATTTAAGCTCCTCTAAACGCAGCGCTCTCGCTAATTCAGGTTCGCTAGCTTTAGCTGCCTCCCCGCCGGGCGCTTGAGGATGACCCGCTGTAGCGACCGAGCGCCTCGACCAATCACAGCGCTGGTGTTCTGTCGAGTTGTGCTACCCATTGATATGTGCTACTTAGCGGCTCTGCGCGTGCGCAAAACTCTAATTTTTACTGTTTTCATGTTTTTTTCCAAGAGTTGGGTAACTCAATTCCAGAAAGTAAAAATCCATCCCAGGGTCCCATGTTTTTAATCACCTATATTGCCTCATCTTTATCCTGATACAGCGATTCAGGCTATTGAAATGTCATATCGACACTTCTCATGCATGCAGCATGTATTTTTACAGTTAAACATACAGTATGGTTGCACGGTTTGACAGGGTAGCACAACTCGACACAACACCAGAACCGGGGCCCCACGGATGACGCGCTCCGAACCCGTCAGTGCGTTTGTATGGCAGTCCCCCCGCCGCCATTTTGGGAGTCAGAATATCAATCAGTGGTGTGTGTGTGTGTGTGTGTGTGTGTGTGTGTGAGTGAGAAAAAGACTGGAGCCCCGCGCAGCTCCTGGCGCTCTGTAACATGGTTCACACGTGCGTGGTGTCCGGCTGTCGGAACAGGAGGACCCCCGGCACCGCGCTGTCCTTCTACAGGTTCCCCAGAGACCCCGAGAGGAAGCAGCGCTGGATCGCCGCGGTGAATCGTGAAGGCTGGATGCCAAACGAGGGCAGCAGACTCTGCAGCACCCACTTCATTTCAGGTAGAGGTTCAGCAGCTACAGCAGCACAGTTACCTTTACTGAAACAACAGCATGGCCACACCAGGCTGGTAAAGATGGTTGACCAGCATAGGATATGGTTGAGTTTGAGTTTAATAATTTGGCTGGCCTGGAAGCATAGATAACCAATAAAACCAAGCTCAGCCAAGCTGATACAAGTCAACAACCTTGGTGAATTTGGTCATACTGTTCCACCAGTTTAGTCATGCTGGTCAGTCAACTTGGTCAAGCTTGGTTATATAGGCTATCCAGCTTGGTCAGAATGATCATGCTTGCAGACCAGCCAAAGTATTAAACTCAAACATAAACTCAAACCCTATGCAGGTCAAAAACTAAGCTGGTCAACCTGCTGGAGCATTCTGAACTGGCCTTGCTGTTTTTTTTTCAGCAGAGATAACAGCAAGACCAGTATAATGAGCCAGGACCAAGCCAGGAGACCACCAAGACCAAGCTGGTTGGTCAGCATAAGCAACAAAACTAAACTGGTAGACCACCAAGCCCAGCATTACCCGCAAGACCAAGGTTGTTGACCAGCAAGACCAGTGTAGTTTTTTTGGACGCTGGTAGACCACCAAGCCCAGCATTACAAGCAAGACCAAGCTGGTAGACCAACATGACCATCAAGACCAAGGTGGTAGACCAACATGACCATCAAGACCAAGATGGTAGACAACCAAGCCCAGCATAACCAGCAAGACCAAGCTGATAGACCAACATGACCATCAAGACCAAGGTGGTTGACCAGCATAACGGGTCAGACCAAGGTGGTAGACCAACACAGCCATCAAGACCAAGGTGGTTGACCAGCATAACGGGTCAGACCAAGGTGGCAGACCAACAAGACCATAAAGACCAAGGTGGTTGGCCAGCATAAGCAACAAAACTGGTTGGCCAGTGAAACCAAGCTAGTAGACCACCAAGCCTAGCATTACTAGCAACACCAAGGTGGTTGACCAGCATAACCAGCAAGACCAAGCTGGTAGACAACCAAGCCCAGCATTACCAGCAAGACAGAGGTGGTTGACCAGTATGAGCAACAAAACCATGCAGGTTCTCCAGCATATTCTGCGAGACCAAGTTGGTTAACCAGCATGACCAACAAGGCCACACTAATTGACCAGCATAGCCAAGCATGACCAAAATCAAACAAGACACACTATGCAGGCAAGAGCTGGTTAACCATTTAGCTTACCAGTCTAGAGTATATTTTCACCTGTCTGACCAGCTTTTCAACCACCTTAACTATCAAAGACCAGCTTAGACCGTGTGAAACCAGCTACCACCATTTCTGATATTAAGCTGATTTTTCTAAAGCAAGGATATTACATTTATACCTCATCTTTAAATGTGACAGCTTATGTTGAAACAACATATTTATTTAGTATGGTTTTATTGTCTAATATTTACACTCTTTGTCCATATCACAGGTAGACAAGTAAAGAACCCACGGTCTCCAGACTATGTTCCCTCTGTTTTCACTTCAGCACCTCTGTCCCCGAATATAAAAGAAGCCAACGCCTTTGAACCCTATGACAAACAAGAGGCGCAAGTGGAGGCTGCTAATGCCTTGCTTTTCCTGCAAGGGCAGGGGCGTCTGAAAGAGGGCCATAGCCATAACCACTGTCAGGGGGATCCAGAGAGTGCAGCCTCTTCACTAAACAGCTATGATGAAGAGGAGGAGGACGACGACGATGATGACGACGATGAGAGGGAAGAAGAAAGTGTATTAGAAAGCGAGGACCAGATCAAACAAGAAATACCACTGAGAAACATTTGCACACAGTCAGTCAACTATGAGGCCAGTCTCAACGCCCTGAGAAAAGAGAACATTGAACTGAGGGGGTCCTTAGCGAAGATGTCCCTCACGGAAACCTCGTTCCGGAACGATCCAGAGAAAGTTCAGTTCTACACAGGATTGCCAAACTATTTTGTGTTTGAGACTGTAATGTGGCTGCTTGTACCACATATGAAGGGAGACAAAAATGCCAAGCTTTCAACATTCCAGCAGTTACTTCTCACGCTAATGAGACTTAGGCTTGATCTTAGGAATCAGGATTTAGCTTACCGTTTTGGAGTTAAAGTTGCAACAGTAACCAGAACTGTTCATCGAGTCATCAACATAATGTTTACCACTCTGGTACCCACAGCTGTGTATTGGCCGTCAAGGTTGGAGCTTCGGAAAAACCTTCCTGCTGCTGTGAAGTGCTCACATCCAGACTGTGCCGTGATAATTGACTGCTTTACCGTGTCCCTCGAAAAAGCAGTCAGTGTAGATGTAAACCCTCATTGTGCAGCATCAGCAGCGGACATGGTCCCTCAGTCTCCTCACAAGGCATTTGTCAGTGAGCTCAAATATGTGATTGGTGTTGCCCCTCAGGGTGTTGTCATGTTTGTTTCCAGGGGGTCACCAGGGAATGTCAGCGATAAGACTTTAGTACAGAGTAGTGGTCTCCTATGTAAACTCCTGCCTGGGGATGTAGTATTGGCTGAGAGAGATTTTGACATTAGAGACTTGGTCAGTGCTTGTAGGGCTGAGCTTAAAATCACTAGTAGTGATCATCATGGTGAGATCTTTACAGGTGACCAACATTTAAGAGAACAGGCCTCTCTGGTCACTGTAGAAAGGTTGAATGTGTATAATCATGTGGGGAGGGTCATACAAATGGTCAAGAAAAGATATTCTATGCTCACTGGTCCAGTGGAGAGTCCTTTTACAGTCCTAGACCGTAGTTCAGGCGTGACCACTTTTGACAAGATAGTACAGGTTGCCTGTGCCTTAAACAACCTGTGTATATCTGCTGTCCCACTAGAGTAGAGTAAGGTAAATTTGTGTACACATTTTGCATTCATACCGTTTCACTCCATATTTCTCATTCCTTTAATTGATTCCATTAAGGCTTTATTCCATTTAAATTATGATGCCAGAATTTTCTGCTTTCAGGTAGACAGTTTAAACTGGAACAGGTCTCCACAGGTCGGGTTCCAAAAGGAGATGGACCATCTTAGATGGTCGAGCAAGCTTCACACTGAGCACTCTCTCTCTCCACGTAAAGATGTATTAAATGCTAAAATGCTTTTGGCAAACTGGGTCCAAATTTCCTACTGAGTAGTTTGGAAGAGTCTCACTAATTACAGAATTAAGAATCCAAGATGGCTGTACCATACACAAACAGTAGTACTTTTTTTAGCACTTCTTTTTTATTTGTCTCATTAAGTTAGTTGTGCAGTACTGTCTAACTTCCATCTGTAAACAGACTGTATCAATGGTTAGCAGCTGGTATCACTAAAAAGCTAAAACCATAACCTGGTAAACTCAGGTAAATAACTGTCAAACCAGTTGTGGTAAACTTTTTAGCTTGCCGTCAGAAATGTTTTGAAATATTATACACTTTCCTCATTTACCATGTTTAACTGGAACGCTGTCAACTCTGGTGTGACATCTCCAATATCTGTGGGGAAAGGGATGCAGAATAAGTATCTCACCATCATAAGCATGTTGTGTAAAATTATGGCTGCCCATTGTTTTTTGTGTTTTTTTTTTGCACTTAATTATTTGGAAAACTAATAAAAAAAAAGAAGTGAATGGTCCAAAAAATGTGGAAAAAAATCAAATAGAATGCTAATTTTACTATTTATAAGTAGCATTATCACTGTTACTATAAACATACTTATGATATGTATTTTCTGATTAGAACATAATGAACTACACATTCCTTTATCTGAACCACATAAAACCAAGGGCATCTGCAGTTAGATCTGGCTATTAAATGTATTTCTAGTGACTTTATTCATATTCCAATCACTTGTGGTTCTTTAGTTTGACTGTGCAAAACTTTCTAAAGAGAAAGCGTTATAATGAGAAACCAATGTCTGATCAGATCTAGTCTATATATGTCCAAAAGTGTACCAAGCATCAGCTAGAGACGTATAAATCTCTCCCAAAACTGGAACCTACATGGTCCTAAATAAGATGTGTGTCTGACTCATGGCCATGCAGCCTTAATGAGAGTGGTCATCTGAATTCACATTTATCCAGCTTTACGAACTAGTAAAAATAGTAAAATTGTGTAATTTAACACCATCAGATACTAAGTTTGGTTTATTCTGGGCTGAAGTGGCTCAAATGTTATTGTTTGGATTAATGTGACACAGGTTCAGTAATTTAGTATTTTTGGTAATTTTGAATATAACACTGACAGTTTTAAAGCAGATCTCCGCCATTATGCTACATGCAGTCAGGTTCATGAGGTAATGAAGGAACAGGCCATATCTGCTCACAAATCTCCAGTTAATTGTCTGATTACCTGTGAAAGAGACGGTCCAGTTTTCAAAGACAGTGTTTGTCATTCTTACGTCTTAGTGCCTTAGCCTGTATACTGGCAATACAGTGGTGTCAAAACAGCTGTTGTTTTGTACATGGTTGATACATGTTTCATATTTTTATTTCATTAGGCTGTTGACATTGAACTTTGACTATTGGTAGTATACTTTTTCCTTTTGTATTGGTGTCATAATGTTACTGAAAACATAAAGCTATAATAAGTTATTTTTGTTGTTTTCTATGTCAACACTAATAACCTCCTGCATGTTGTATTTGATTTAGAGTGTATTTTTATGTTTGTGCCTCAGCATTTGCTGAGCTTGGGCATTAAGCGCACACAAACTGTATGACCGCCCCCTTTTGCACAATGTTAGTATTTCCCATTTTCTGACATAGTACATTTTGCTGCATTTGGCTATATGTTTGTATATGACTGCTGGAAAGCTTTATGTGGTGCATTTAAATTACAGGTTTTACGCAGACATGCAGATTTGCATTTATAATGTGTAAATCATAGAATTTGCACAAAGTCTGCATTACTTAAAGACTTGTTACGCTGCTTTACATATGTGTGCTTGTATGGAGATACTGCTATTCTATGCTAATGTAGCATCATGTTTATTAAATATACCCTGTGTATATTCCTTCCCACAAAATTATTATTGTCTTGTGTTCTACTTCTTCTGTGTGAACCATGGCATTAGATCTGTTAAAACAATTTTCATAATCACAACAATGGTGAGGCCAACTTTGTCCTAACATTTTTAATATAATGTCTAGTGTTTGTCTATTCTGGTATATATTATAGTTCTACTGTGATATGCCGCATCAGCTGTGTACCATGGGAGCTAAAGGACACTGCACTGTCCTGCAGAATAAGCAGTTGAGTGTCCTGCGTTGAGTGTGATGTGGCATCTTTGTACACATGGACGGTTTAGCCAGACGCGACTGGTCATGATCATTAACCACCCACTGTGCTGTTTACTGTGGGTCTTGATAGGCAAGTCAGTTTACTTGGGGGCCATCTATGCAACGTGGCTGGGCAGTTCTGTCCACTTGTACAAGACCTGTATCTGTTTAAATGGGGAGAAATACTCAAAACTGAAGGTGTAATTACAATATGAATAACATATTTTACAAAAACTTTATAAAAAGCTTTTAAACTTTGGCTCAAAAAAAGATTTTTTCTGCATTTTATGGCTACTGCACCTGAGCAGAACTCCACAGCAAGGGAGGCTTCCCCACCAGCATGCTGACCCTTTCCCAAGGTGGCAGGAGCAGGACCACATATACAAGTAGAAAAATCCTACAAATGAATAAATAGTCTGGGAAATTATAATAATCACGCAGTGATCTCCATGCATAACGAACAGAAAGAAAACAACGAATCAATCAATAAGATTATTAATAATGATGCATATATTCATTAGTTTAATGTTTTTTTTCTAAATCAATCTCTTCATCCAGTGTACAGGCCTAAATCCACCTCTAGTACAAGATTCTTGATCTGACTGCAGTCAATGCTTAAATCTTGATTAATGCATTCAGCACTGAGAATAACTCAAAGAAATGTAATTCTAAAGCGAACTTCCTGAGTATTACAGACGCATGACTGGCACTCAAGTAAAGCTGCAAAGAAAACAGAAAGCAGTTTCAGATTAATAGCCAATGCAAGCGAAAAAAAAATCTTCAAGATATTACTGATAAATATCAAAACAGAGGTTGAACCGACAGACACTCGCACACGGGGGGACTATATCAGCATCTCTAATTCACCTGACGGCATTGGTTTGGACTGTGGTAATGGGACAGCGCTGTATTGCTGTTTAATAAATACATAAATAAATTTTAAGCAAAAAAAGTTGAATTATTCAATTCATATTAGCACTGTGGGTGGGAGTGGCAGAAATGTGTATGTGCGGGCAGGCAGGCACATGATTAAATCAAGTGTCTTTTGGTAGGTGCAAGATTAAAACAAGCAATTTTTGGGCAGGTGCAGGATTAAGCGATTTTTGGTTAGTGTAGGATCAAAAAAAGTGTTTTTTGGCGGGTGCAGGATTGAAACAATCGATTTTTGGCGGGTGCGGGTTTAAACAAGTGATTTTTGGCGGAGCAGGATTAAAACAAACAATTTTTGGAGGGTGGGGGGTTAAAACAAACGATTTTTGTGGGCACAGGATTAAAAGAAACAATTTTTGGTGAGTGTAGGATTAAAACAAGCGATTTTTGGTGGGTCTGGGATTAAAAGAAACAATTTTTGTTGCCCGTGGCATTAAAATCAGTAATTTTGGCAGGTGAGGGATTAAAACAATCAGAGAAGCAGACATTCGGGATTAAAACAATCGGGAGCGGGTTTAAAAAAGCAGTCCTGTGCAGACCTCTAACATAAGGTAACACCTTATGATCAATTTACACACTGCTATCCCACGAGTAGGCCTATGTTGTGAAATGTCAGTATTTTTATGCAAGAACAAGATAATGTTTACTGTGGCATGCAAATGTCAGAGCACCTTGTGATCCGAGATGCAAGGTTGCAAGAAAAAGTAAGTAAAGCCTTTGTGATTACATGGATTTCTGCAAAAATTGGTCATTAAATGTGTTCTGATCTTTATCTAAGTCACAACAATAGACAAACACAGTCTGCTTAAACTAATACCACACACAAAAATTATGTTTGCATGGTTTTATTGAACACAACACGTTAACAATCACAGTGAGGGGGGAAAAGCTATGTGAACCCCTAGGCTAATGACTTTTCTAAGATCTAATTGTAGTCAGGATGTGATGAGATTGGATGTGCTGGTTAAAGATGCCCTGCCCCATAAAAACACACCAGTTTTGAGTTCTTTTAAGAAGTTATTATTAGAAGCTTTGCTTGATGTGCAGGGGCGTAGCAGCAAATTCTGGGCCCTGTACACCCTCTATGTTAATGGGCCCCTATCCATGCCAGTAAACAAAGGAAAGTGAGCGAAAAAAAAATCAGGATTTTCATGGGCCCCTCTCCCTACTCGGGCCCTGGGTAGTCAGGTCCACTTTTCCCCCCACTACCACGCCCATGTTGATGTGAATCATGCCTCGCACAAAAGAGCTCTTAGGAGACCTACATTCAAGAATTGTTGACTTGCATGAAGCTGGAAAGGGTTACAAAAGTATCTCTAAAAGCCTTGATGTTCATGTGTCCACGGTAAGACAGACGATCCACAAATAAAGAAATTTCAGCACTGTTGCTACTCTCCCTAGGCGTGGTCTTCCTGCACAGATAACTGCAAGAGCACAGTGCAGAATGATCAATAAGGTGAGGAAGAATCCTAGAGTGTCAGCTGAAGACTTACAGAAATCTCTGGCACATGCTAACATTTTTTGTTGACAAATTTACAATAAGGAAAACATTAAACAAGAATGGAGTTCATGAGAGGACACCACAGAGGAAGCCACTGCTGTTCAAAAAACATTGCTGCACGTTTGAAGTTTGCAAAAGAGCACCTGGATGTTCCACAGCACAACTGGCAAAATATACTGAGGATAGATAAAACCAAAATTGAGTTGTTTGGACGGAACACAAAACGCTATGTATGGATAAAAATGGCACAGCACACACTCATCAAAACCTCATCCCAACTGTGAAACATGGTGGAGGGTGCATCTTGGTTTAGGGCTGCTTTGCTGCCTCAGGGCCTGGAGGGATTGCCGTCATCAACGGAAAAATGAATTCCCCAGTTTACCAAGACATTTTGCAGGAAAACCTAAGACCATCTGGACGCCAACTGAAGCTCAACAGAGGATGAATGATGCAACAGGACAGCGACCCAAAACATAGAAGTAAATCAACAACCGAATAGCTTCAACAGAAGAAAATACGCCTTCTGGAGAGTTCCGACCTCAACCCAATTGAGATGCTGTGGCATGACCACAAGAGAGTGATTCACACCAGATATACCAAGAATATTGCTGAACTGAAACAGTTTTGTGAAGAGGAATCATCCAAAATTCCTCCTGACAGAAAATGTTTGGTTGAGGTTATTGCTGCCAAAGGTGGGTCAGCCAGTTATTAAATCCAAAGGTTCACATACTGTTTCCACCCTGCACTGTGAATTTTAACATGTTGTGTTCAATAAATCGATGCAAATATGTAATTTTTGGTGTGGTATTAGTTTAAGCAGACTGTGTTTGTCTATTGTTGTGACTTAGATGAAGATCAGAACACATTTATTTGACCAATTTATGCAGAAATCCAAGTAATCCCAAAGGATTTACATACCTTTTCTTGCAACTGTATAACAAAGTACTTCACAACTGTAATTAAGTACTAAAATGCTGTATCTGCTGTATCTATTATTATTTTTCTCCGACTTCCACTTTTACTTCAATACATGTTTTCCATGAGTTTTATACTTTTAGTCTGATACATTTTGCACTACATCCTTATTCGGTACCAGGAGGATCGCCAGTACTTTTTAGGGCTCAGGAACCGCAAAAATAATCTTCATTGTCTCATGCGCATGCACAAAACAACACTATTTATTCTGTATTGTCCCACTCTTGATAGGTTCTATGTGTGCCTGCGCATACATGTGTGTGCCCATGAGTCAGTCATGGATATGGGTTGTTTTGTTTAAAATAAAGGGCCATATTCAAATTCATGTAAAAGAATAAAATAAAAAAGGAAAAAATATATATTTCATTGCTCAGTGTGAACAGATGCCCTGAAAATTCCATACTGCTCTGCACTGTCACCGGGTTTGCTGAAGCTGCTCATCATTGGGTGAATTAAGTGACCAAGTTGATCTTATAAGAAGACCTTGCTGCTCACATTCTGCCTTTTGCTCTACTGCCTTCCTGCACTGACAACATTGGAGCTTTGTTAGTTTGTTTTGAGATGGAAGAACCAGAAACATCACCTTCAACTTGGAGTAATGGTGGTGGTGAGGGTGAGGAAGGAGACCCCTTGCCCTATTTATGCTTTAAAGGTGGAGGGATATAGTTGATCTTATTTATTTTTTTTTTTTTACAAATATATAAGCTCTGTGTTTTAAGGTGCTCTAATCTCTTTGCCTTTGACAGGTTTAATTTAGATTTTACAATAGTGATAGACTAGTGACCTTTTATGCTAAATTTGTTAAAATACCTCAACAGTAGCATTTCTTTTGGGTAAGGATGAAAAAAAAAACACTTTTCCTACTGGGTGTTCGGGAGATAACACAAGATAATGCAAGAATATCATATATATGACCTCCAAAAAATATATCATTGAAAAGTTACTCGATTTTAGTAATTTAGTTTAAAATGTAAAAGTCCTATATTAAACATGGTTTACTCTGTGTGTAATACCGAAATAAAATAATTTTAAAATGATATTCTTCTGATTCTAATAAATGTTATTATTGACATTTAAGACCATTTAAATGCCACTGACATAATGGTTACCATGTTAAAGACTTTTTTAATCATATATTGGGAAATTAATACTTTTCTCTTTACTTACTGCAGTCCACACAGCAAGTCGCAATTACTGAAGCATTGGTCATTGCACAACTGGCTAAAATACTGTTCACTATTATAAATATTATCAAACATACAAATAAACGCAATAGATAAAATCACGATTATCAAATATTACTGATGTCACGTCCATTTATTGTGTTATAAGTCAATAATGTATTTTTTTTTCACAAATAATAAAAAACATCTGTACTGATGGCAAACGCGTTTCCATGGCAACATGTTGATTTCCATGTTATACAATAATTTTCTTATTGAAAGAGCGAGTCGGTAAATCTGCGCAGGAGTTAGTTGTTAATAGTTAAGACACGATATAAAGTTACGGGTGTTTGGTGCAGCCGGATTTAGTAAAAAGGAGGTTTGAAACTAACCAGTGCAGTTAACTAAGAACTTAGTAGAGACTTTACACACACACTTTTAAAGGAACTGAAGCTGAAATGGTGCAGCCCTGGTCAGGTTTGTGATCTGTGCTGGGTCTCAGGCCCGGGCGGCAGTAGCAGCAGCAGCAGCGGCAGCACAGTCCACCCCGGCCCGGCCTGGCTTTTCCACAGCGGCGCGGCGGCGGCGGCGGCGGCGGCGGGGTCGCTGAGCGGGGTGTTGTAAATGGAGGAAGCCCCGCCTAGACTATGTGCAGTGCTGACGTGCGTCGGTGCCTCACGTGACTCCTAAGGAATGTTAACAATGCAGTAAGTGTCCAACTTTGTGCTGCATTTCTAAATCTGCCGAGAGGAGCAAGAAAATGGAGGACGAGCTCAGCATATTTAAACTCTGCTTTTTATAAAAACGAGTCCGACCAGCGAAAACCCGAGAAACCGATGTTTAAATCCCCAGCTTTCCTCTGTACACGGGATTTACAGTTCTATCAGTTGGTGAGTAGACCCGCAGCTTTATCACTTTTCGGGCTCTGGGGAAGGGAAGCGCGTGAGGACGAGCCGCTGGAGCTGCTGGAGGTTTGTTTCTCCGTCGTGGTTTGTGTAGAATTGTGGTTAAAGTTGTGTTTGGTTGGTGAGAGGAGCCGCAGCAGCAGCAGCAGCAGGCTGGAGTTTCTCCCTCAGCTGGAGGAGGAATGTCGAGCTGCTTCAGCGGGTCTGCGTTCCTCTCGCTCCATTCGGCCAGAGAGCTCCAACTCCTCCAGGCTCTGGGAAAAGGCCTTTAACTGACTCTCTACAGAACTTACACACCACTAAAACTCTTATAACACCGAGGAAACAGTGAATAGTAACACCAACTGTGATTTAACTGTGATATAATTAAAAAAAAAAGCTCAACAATTCACTGCCTTTTTGAGTAAGTTGTGATTTTGGACTTCTCTCATTTTAAATCCTAATAATAGTCTCATTTTATTGTGTTCTCAGTAACATTGTGTTTTCTAGTGTATTTAAGCATGTTAGATTAAAAACATATTAAAATGGGAATGTATTTGTATTGACAATACGTGCTTCCTGTGCTCTTTAAATATTTTTATTCAAGTGGGTTTAATGTTACAATTAAGATGAGCCTTAGTTAAAGACTAGAAAGTGTTAGGAATAAGCTTAATATAATTAATAATACCATATTTTTAAACAGGTAGTATCACTTTGCTTATACAGTAGCTATAATACTACTCGTACTATTATTTAATTATATATTTTTTAATTACATTAATAATCATAAAAATAATTAAAATCTTTATTATTATAAATACACTAAAAGTATTACTGTTGTTGTTATTATTATTGTTGTTGTTGTTATTTTTATTATTCTAGTGTTTTCTGTGAATGAAGTCCTCATTTCTGTGAATGGATGGTCTCAGGTGTGCTGCCTAATAAAGTGATCACACATACATACACATACCAGTAATATTAAATAGTGCACTATAGTAAATGTACACTAGCTAACTTATATAAGCTATGTATGCCCAGATGATTATGGACACTACAGTACTCAACTACAGTACTTTAGTTAGGTTGCACCCACTGCTGTCACAGATGTGCAAATGCACACACAGGGATTACACAGACTGTGTAGTCCCTGTAGAAAAGTATTTCCAATTAAATGGAATAAACCTGATCCTGTTGATACCATGCCTAACCATGTATTGATCTGTAGAGCAGTGAAACTGTGTTCTCTGAAATGATGCTGCTCCATTCAGCACTTTTGGGAAGACTTGAGAGGGGGGGGGGGGTGTGAGTTGGGTATGGGGTGAGTTGAGGTGGGATGGTGATCATTCAACATCCTGTCCTCACTATTGCTCCTCTTTTGTTGCTGAACGAAATCAGAACCTCACAGCAGTGCTTCAAAATCTAGTGGAAGCTCTTATCAGCACAGAAGACACAGTTACTCCAACAAAAGCAGGATAAATTCTTGTTCCCAACACTTTTGTCCATATAGTGTGTACGTTTCCTCGTTGTTTAACATGCACCAGAAATTGCATTTTATAATTGTATTCTGCATTTTAGTTACAAGTTATTAGTAACTTATTTCAGTAGCTCAGTCAGTGAATAATAACTCTTCTCTAAAGCTCTACCCACCATTCTGCACATCGCACCTCCAACCCACATCAAACACACCTCATTCAGCTAATCAGGGACATCTGAAGGCTGTAATTACTGTATATGGATCAGGTGAGACTGAGTGTGGTCTGATTTGAAATCTGCAGGAAGGTGGATCGTATGTAGCAGGTTTGGCTTAACCAATTTGGCTGATATGTCTTTTACAGTATGTACATCATAGGCTAGACATATCATACAATGTATGGACATGACATCTATCATTTTTGCTGACCCCAGTACTGGCCACGGGGTTTACATCACGAGAAGAATCTATTAATGTGAATGACTTTGTGGCATGTTTTATAATAATCAAAAGTTAATTTCTATTTAAAAGGTATATAAAATGGCACGATTATGCTATTACTGTATATTGTCATTATATAAAAATATATAGTGGTATAAATCTTTGACATATATATCTTGGACAATAATTGTCCAAAAAATATTATTATGACAGGCCTAAAGCATTTATAGTGGTGTAATTTGTTAATGCTGGCTGTATGTCGTGTTTCAGATATTTGTTTTCCATATTATTTTAGGTTCAGTATGAATGCGTAATGTTTATTTAATTTCTCACAGTGAGTTTTGTGGGTTTGGGTGTTGACTGATGTTTGACACTGTGAATAGTAGCTGTTGTGGACAGTGAGTGTAGAGTGCCCAGAGAAATGGATATTACAGTGTAGAGATGTGTGTTAAGCCAGGTACACCACATGTGACAGTACAGATTAGGTCATGTTTTCAATCTTTGTGTTGTGGAAAATTTTTACTGAATCGTGTTGAATATATTTTGTACTCTGAACATTCTGGCTTGTTTTGAATTAATTCCATTATGTTACACAGAGCTTATCTTATCAAATAGCTTACCTGGTTCTGTGTTGTTCAGCTTTGTGTCCATTGAATGTGTTCTGAAAAGAACCTGTGGGAACTCCTCAACTGTTTTGTTGCTTTAAGTTTGTGCTGGGGACCTGAGGTGGTGATGATGGTGATGATGAAAGCCTGCTGAAGGCTGAGCTGTGACGTCTTGGGACTGGTATGTGTATCTGTGACATTCATTCGGCAACTTTTAATAGGAGGCAGTGACCCAATGTCTATAGTAGTACACCTGATACTGAACAACTGTGATGTTTGTTTTTATAGTGTGTTGTTTGTTCTGTTTTGTGCAAGTTTTGTGCAATATACTCAGGACCCAGTGGTTAAAATGTTTGTCATATGCTGTGTTACTTCAGACTGTTATAAACTTAAAAATAGTTTTCTTTTTGTAAATGTGGTTTGTGTAAAAAAAATTGAAGGACAAAAAAATACTTTAAAATAGTCCAAACACAAAGTCTGTGCCAGCTTGGTAAGACAACACTTACATGAAGAGAGGTTCATCAACATCGTTAGTGCTTATTAAATATGCTAAGAAAGCACTGATGTGTGAGTAAATTCAGGTCAGTGCTGATATCCAATAATTTTCATGTGCACATCTGCAAAGGCTGATCCATAAACATTTAAATATGTGAATACAAATCAAACATCTGAACTAGAATTTTTTATAATTTTGTTCAGTGCAGCAACCCAGGGTCACCTAAACACTCAACTCTTATAGAGTAAATTACTTGATATTTAATGCCAATAATCTACAGATAATTATTATATTTTATTTTTAAATCTGGTATTATATAATTCCTGCTGTCTTTTGATTTTGCCTTTTGACATCTGTATGTCACTTTGGTCAGCTTTGACTTTTAAATGTGCTCTAAAAATGAAATACATTGCTTTGAATTTAATTGATGTAGCTATAATCAGACATCCCATACCATATTGTGCTTTCAAATGGTAATATACCTCGACCCAGCACTAAAAGAAAGATATGCTCTGTGTGGGCTTTTTGCGAAGTAAGAAGTTATCACTTTTGATGACAATATAGATAAAAACTGACCTTTTAAGATGCCAAGAAATGTTAAATATTTTGAATAATGTTTTTAATTTAATAATGTGGATCTAACCACATCTCTTATTTAGCTCTTGCATAGTCTATGAAAGCTATATTTTCTGATTGAACTTTATTTATTTATTGTATCTCCCAATTGGCAACAAAGCAATGTAAAAATGTAAATGAGATACAAGGCTTTTGTGTGAAAGCTAATATAATCAGTTCACTGCCATATTCATACATGGTAATTTTCTGAAAGAATTGGAGACAGCATCATGGGGGGCACCCAGCAATACTCGTGATTGAATTGTACCGAAGCACATTTTGTGTTACAGAAGTAAAACAGACAGATACACTGGGTGTATACATATATATGTTTTTGCTGTCATGCAAACACCTGTCCATTTTTTGTCTTTTTGACTTTTTTTTTTACATGATATCTAAAGTTCATGATAAATGGACCAATAGAAATGCTTCAAAATGTCTTGGAATATAATCTTTTTACTCTGACTTTCATTGAAAGTTAAGATTTTTTTTCCTTATCCTCTGCTGCTTCAGAGAAACACAATTTATGTCCAACTGCAATATATGTTCTCTGCTTAAGTCCAGAATATGAATGCATTTACATTATTACATTCTGAGGTCCAGCCTTTGTGAGCGCATTTCGACCCCTATGGGTAGTTCATTGGGTAGTCTCTCTGAAATTGTCATATCAGAATTAATATGGCTAAAAACACCTTATGACACTTGCAGTGGCTAATGCAGTATGTCTGGACCAAAAACTGCAGCATGTCCTAGAAACTCAATTTGATAATAAAAAATAATAATTGTAATTGTGTGCTGCAGCTGTTCTCATCCTCGAGTTGAGGCATCTCTACAATTGTATTTATTTATTGGTTTATTTGGAGATGCTGGTCTTGTGATGACACAGTATGGCTTTTCATGTTGTTACTTGTGGAATGGAATGCTTTGTACTCCGACCTGATGCTGGAAGCATCACAAGAATGGAGACTTAGGTTAAAGATTCTGGAGATTGAGCAACGTGCTTGCATCCTGGAGCAAGGCATCACCATCATGCTTGTATAGGTATATATGTATATATGTATATATGTTTCAATTAACCAATCAGAGTAATGCAACAATAAAACTCTACAAATTGAACCTAAAAAATATATATACTCAAAAATGACTTTGAAGATTAGGGCTATACAGAATACATACCATGTAACAGTAAACTGGTGTGACATATTGACACACTGACATATTACATTTCAGCTTAAGTGATATCATTAGTGCTGTAAAGTTAATTAACAGTAATTGGAGGCCCATAAAACAGCAGAAGTAAATTCAGTTCAAGCAGTTTCTATTAGACCTTAAAGTGACAGTACACAAGTTTTGGAGGTTTGTACATATAGATAAGCACATTGTGGTGTGGTCAGCTCTTAGTGCAGAAAAATCAAATGATTTTAGCAAGAAAGTGGTCTTAGTCTCAGTTCAGTTCTAATTCTGTGCGTGAATGAGCACGTGAAGACTGAGAAAACTATTCTGATATCTCTGTGTTCACAGTAGCTCTTGTATCGGCGGCATTAGCAGCTAATTAGCAGTTGCTCAGGTAACCAGCAAAAGTTGTAGTGGCCAGAAAAACTACTATGGGGACCTACCACATACCCTGTTTATAGAATTAATATATATTTGGTTTTGCTGACTGATGCCACTTATTACAGTATGTATCTTCCCACTTAGAAATAGTACTGCTTTCAGTTAAAAAGAAAAAAAATCTTCAAAATGTACTGCATAGAGCCACATGACTATAGCTTGCTTTTGCTAAGGCCTGTTTATTGGCAAAAACTTGGAGATATGGTACATATTATGGTGCTGAGTTTAAGATTTAGTATATTGCAATACTGTAAGCAATGCAGTATATTGTGGTTATTAAAACAGATTTTAGAAAAAAAAAACTGTTGTAGTACAAAATTTACACATTAATATTTATTAAATCAGGGAAATTTATATTTTACACAATCAGAACAGTAAGATTTAACAACGTGATTTAAAATGCTATCTAGTTGTCAGTGTTTAAACAAAACACAAAATGAAGCACCATCTAACACCAATTTCTACATGTAAACTTATAACTAAAAATTAATGTGCTTTTGAAAGTTGTGTTGCAATATGACATTGCAAAACAAAATATCACAATATAATACAATATCTTTATTTTTTCTACACATATACTTCAATGGGCTCAGTACATGAACACACAGTGTGGAAATATTTTAATAATTAGATTACCTCGACTAGAGATAAATGTAAAAAAAAAAAGAAAAAAAAAACAGGCCTGGATAATGCAGGATAATGCTTATAAGTAGTGTTTAGTCATAGTTGTGTAAAATTAAGTGAATTTGTTGAGGTTATTTATTTTTCAGTTAGAAACTCAGTACATGTGTAGTTTGACCAGCTGTTCACCAAATTTTGTGTCCGAGTGTAGTTGGTCAGTTTGGTTAGTGTACTCTTTTTGTTCGAAATTAGCACTGCTGGTGTTTAGCAGAAACTATCTGATAATGAATAATGATAGCAGTTTATCTCTTTGGGCATGAAGCTCTGCTTGCGTCAGAAAGACATGTGCCTCTTCTCCTCATCCTCCGGTCCTCCGCCTCGGGAGAGTAGCAGCGCAGTGCTGGAATGCACACAATGTTCTTTGAAATAAACCAGTGCAGAGGTGCTAATTTCTGCTCAGTCTTGAGTATTTCACACACACTGACACACTGACGCGCACATAAATAAATCAAATATTTTTTTAATTTATTTTATTTATGTGGCCAAAATCAAGGCTATAGGTTAGACAGTGTAGGGGGGGGGTTGTTATGATAATTATATTGTTGATTTATTCTACCATAAATTGCCATGACCTTAATTAGTGGTAAGCAAAAAGGATAATAATATCACAATATTTCATTTTTGCGATAACTATACATATCTTGGCGATATGACAAAACACTAAATTAAAAAATGTATTATTACAAGAATACACTACTGCAACGAAAAGAAAATTACATTTTATTGTTGCATACATACACCCCTAAGTGAGGTATTAAAAAAATACCAGAATTTTTATCAGATTGTAAAAGAAGTCAGTGATAATGCTCTCCAAATATCTCCATATATCCAAAGCGAAGGTAAAATAAATGATACTGGACAGATATAATCTGTCTCTAGTAGATATATAATGGGAAATGAGAACAGTGTGAATTTTTAACAGCTAAAAAGTAGTACCTTGATGGGATAATTAGGGGTGGGTGAAATGGCACAATATATTTTAGATTATAATATGGTTCACGATATTCAAAAATGTTGGCAATATTATTGCATAAGATACGATATGGCACACCCCTAACCTTAATACATATTGCTGACCTCGCTTTCATCCATTGTGTTTCCTTGCATTTGTGTTTATTTACATACAAATGAACATCACCAATATTCATTATTCGAGTCTCACAATGAACAGTGCATTGATGCACACAGAGTAGACTGAAGTGCAGTTGCCCCATGTGATTGCTTTTTTATGTTGCAATATGATCATAATATTATTAGTGGCATGAACTGGCCTTAAATTGACAGTAATATAATGTATCAGAATTATTTCTAGAACAAAGTATCGTTCAGTAGATTTTTTTTTATTGTGACAGGCCTATTTAAAGGAATTGATAGACCTGTACACACTGATACACATTATTTTTTTTAAATAAATAAATCAAATAAACAAAAATTTAAATAAAAAATACACACATCAAGTCTCACTTCTGCCTTCTCTGTCTCCACAGGTAAAGATGCAAACCATGCCAGAATGGAACGAACCCACGAGTGTGACCCCTTTCATGTCATGGGAGGAAGGGGAGTGTGACCCCTAAAAGGGGGCGATGTGATCTATTAGAAGTCTGAAGCCGGAGACAGAAGAATTTTTTTTTTCCAAAAGTGTCCCAATCTCTGCTCAAATCTGCCCCACTGCAGGGCCTTATCTATTTAGGTTAGACCCATTCACAGCTGAGCCTTGTCTCTGTGTGTGTGAGTGAGTTAAGTTTTTGTGTAGATTTTTCTGTGATTTTATTCTATTTACACTCTAGCTTTGTTTAAGCACTTGGGATGTGTAAGTGAGTGAGTGCGTGAGTGGATTTGCTGGCTTTGTACAGTACCGGTGAACGCTTGTGAGTCAGCATTAGTCCAGGTCAGGTTCACCCATGAGGCCAAAAACGTTCCCCGCTGCCCCGTACGTGGGCAACACGCGCCAGCGCCTTCAGGAGATCAAGGAGGGACTGAAGCAGCCGGCTAAGCTGGTGAGCCAGGCGCTGCATGGGGGCAGTTCTCGAGGAGAAGGGGGCCGTGGTGGGGACTGTAAGGGTAAAGACCAGGCCGGCAGGCAGCAGCAACTCCGACAGCCACAGAAGTTCAACAACTACCAGAATGCACTGCGAGAGATCCGCAAGTCTTTGATGCCCTTTGCCAACGAGTCGGGTCCAGCGTCCAGCTCAGCACACCCCAGCGGAGATGTAAACCGGCAGATGCTGCAGGAGCTGGTCAAAGCCGGATGTGATCAGGTAAAATGTTTCTGTATTTTTGATTTTTTGTGAATTTTTTTTGTGTATTTTAAGTCCAAAATGTCCCAACCTTGCAGGAAAAACAGAAAACATTGATTTACAATATTTAGACCAGCTAAATCACCAAAACCTTGAGTTTGTAAAGCCTTTTTTATTGTAACTGTTGGATTTTATGTTTTTAAAGTGCAATACCAATTCTCTTTAGTGACCAAAAGGAAGATTATGGTTTGGTTCAGTAGATAGATTTAGACAGTTCTTATTTTATAGAGATACAATTAAACATACACACATTTATAATTCTTACACAGGAGTGTATCGATAGTTCACATATTTTAATGTTTGGAACAAGTTTTGTGTAGTGGTGAACTGGTACACAAATGTCATGGTATGAGTATGTGATACAGACAAGACTATTTACCAGTAGAGCTAGACAATATATCCATATACTAACAAGTAGTGTTGCCAGGCCCCCGAGTACGACACGAAACGAAGATAACTGCTTAATCTGACATAGTGAACATCGTCAGAGACGAAAATGTTGTGTAGTCTGAGTTTGGTATTAAGACTTGAGAGTTCACCACAACTGATTTAACTATCCTTTACTGGTGTTTAATTGTGTACCTAATCAAAACGTGACACTTTTTCTGTCCCAAGTAATCATTGTTAGCGATTCCATTTGATATCAAAGCATTATACTGTATTTATGTCCAAAGGTAGACATTGATCAGTACTGTGTGTACCACAGATGTAATGAGACAAATACTCAGCTAGAAGTGCAAGTAAAGTGAATTATACTACTGCTTTTACTGCTGTTAATATGCAGTGAAGCTATCTTGGATTCTAAACTCTTTCCAAGTAGAAAATGCAAGTAAAAAACATCCAACATCCAAGTTAAAATGGAAAACGGCATTACAGATTTCGGCGGTGCAAATGCACTGTAACTACTGTAAGTTATAGCATGTATTGTTAAGTCTTCTTGTGACTGCATTCACTAAACCCTGAAATATACATTCCTAGGTTTTAGATCAAAATATTTTATATTAAACTTTATTTTATTTATTAAACCTCTGAAACTTTTAAGATCTGTTATTTCCTGAACAACAGAACCATAATAAAGAAAGTCCACAGTATAAGCTCCTGTTTTCCTATTTGGATAGTGTGAACCCATGTGCCAAGTTATGATTGTTGCCACTGTTTTCTGTAAAAGACAGCAAAAGAGTGACCCTGGGAAGAGAGTGAGGACGATATCTGCAATACAGCTTTAAATTTGACAGTGTTTTGAACATTTATACTTTTAATATTGATTCAACCACAACTAACTCTGTATCCTGTGTGGGTGTGCATGTGAGTCTCCCTGTCTGTCTGTCTGTCTCCTGGAAATCATAGACAGAAATTGACCTTCATTAAGTTCCAGTTGCTATGTGTGTTTTTAGTTGTGAATGTGTTGTTAATGTATGTGGGCTGAAAACTGGTGGTGTCAACAGGTGATGTCTGTGGACCGTTTCAGCTATGTACAGTATGTGCTACAGCGGCACACACATATAGACACTACACAGCAATAGCACGCTATGCTGTGAGTAAACAGAATAGCGAACATAGGTTTTAGTGTTCCAGTGACTAAAAAGTCTTTTCTTATTTTATTTCTAATAGAAATATGAATGTTCTGTTTGTTGAAGGAATTTGTGATAGAATTTGATTTCTGATATGAATATTTAGTATTAAAAAAATACTGAAACACGTAACTTTATTTATTACTCTATTACAATTTGAATGTTGACATTGTACTTTACATTATTTCAAAATATTGTGAGGAATTGAGCAGTAGGAATGCTCAAAATGGTATAAAATTAATACTTTCTAAATTGACTTCTTTTAACAGTTAAGACGTTTTTTTTTTCCTCTGGAAAGTTGTCAAGTTGGAGAACGATAAGCAGTAAATAAGACAAAATGCCAAAAAAGTATTTTTTCCTGTTTTGTTTTTCATTATTTTATTTTATTTTTTTCCCATTTTCTTCCCAATTCACACGACCAGTTACCCAACCCACTTATTGGGACTCCCCCTGTCACTAGTGTTGCCCAAACATCCGAAGGTTGAAGGCTAGCACATGCCTTCTGCAATACATGTGAAGTCAGCCACCATTTTTTTCGAGCTCCTACTAATGCAGCATTGCTGAGTAGCATCACAGCACACTCGGATCCGATACATCAGCTCACAGACGCCTTGTGCTGCGGACATCACCATTTTGGAGTGATGTGGAGAGGGAGAGCCATCTACCCACCCAGAGAGAACAAGCCCAATTGTGCTCCAGTAGCCAATGGCACGCTACCTGAACAGGATTTGAACCGGCGATCTCCTGATCATAGTGGCAGCGCTTAGCCCACTGGATCACTCAGAGACCCATCTTTATTCTTGGTTAAAAAAAACAATGATTTTTTTTAACACATTGATGTCCCATGTGATCGATTTCCAGTTGTACAACAGGATGTGTTTAGAGTTGTGGCGTTCCAGGAATGAACATCCACACTTTCTTATCATACAAAATGTGTCTTATTTCTTTTTTACATTACTAGGCATTTTATACATTTTAACATTCTTTTTCAATTCATAAGAAATCACACCCTCTCAAAAAATGCCCTCTGATAGTACATGAGTCAGGTATTGTGTGTGAACTTTTCACTGTTTAATTTGTAACGTACAGTGGACCCCAACACAATGACTGCTGCTTGCCAATTTGAAGCAGTTACATAATATTCAGTACAGAAATGTTGAAATGGCAGTTGGATTTCTCAATCTATTGAACAGTTCTTTTCTTTGGGAGGCCTGTGGAACATCTCCAACCAAGAGAGGAGAAGAGGAAGGGGGTACTTTCGGCAGTATACGAAGCCAATCACCTTTTCCCCTGAAAAATAAAAGTATTCAGATATATCTGACTACATTTGATTACTTAAAGCACTATATTATACTGAAGCACTGATATGTAGAACCAGTTTTTGTATAAAGACAATCCATATATAAAATATGAGGACAGTGGTGCCTGTGTTTTGTATATTGTAGCACAGTGGTATGTTTTGAGTAAATAAGAGAAAGCTGTAGATTTGGTGAATTTGTAGATAACTTATGTACTGTAGCTGAATTTTTGTAACAGGCCCATGAGCAGATCGTTATGAAGCTGCTCGGCATTGAGGCCGTGTGTCTAAAGTGGCGCTACGGGCCTGAGAGCGGCCCTGTGATTGTGAGGCATGTGAGGAATGCTATGCTCAAGCCCATGCACAACACCACTGAGAAATCCACCACCGCACAGTGGAATTATGAGGCCTAGCCTGAGGGAGCTGAGCTGCCTCTGTGACAGGCTTTATGACATGGCTAAATAGAGCCTGGAATGGGGCTTTTTTGCTCTTCTGCAGTGAAGTGGTGTGACAGTTCACACAATTTTATTTTGCTTGATATAACACGGAGGTGTCTTAATTAGTAGAGTGGTTAAAATGTGTCTCATGCTAATATGTTATTGCAGTTATTTATTATATAAAATGGAATCTCATGTTTCCATATTCTTTTATAATAATGTGCTACCCATAAGCTGTTAGCCTTGATTTAGAATCTTAAGAGCAGTCTGCTTTTTCTAGCTGCTCCACCAACAGTGTGTTGGAGTTTATTGTTTAATACACGTGCACATAAATTGTTGGAATTAAAAATTATTTGTATCTAATTTATGGCTTGTTTTCTACAACTACTATTATGTGGAAATCTGGGTTGGTCTTAAAGGAGAAATGTACTGTTGTGAAATGGACTTGGGTTGTAGTGAAACATGAAAATGAGTACAAACTTTTTTTGAAAAGCCCACCTCAGTTTGCTCCCAGCATTCCAAAATACAGCGCTTTTAGACAAAACTCATTGGTAAAAAAAGGGCTGACGAGCACAAATGAAGGGGTAGGATAGATATATTCTCATCAACACCTAAAATTCCTATATTTCCACTGAATTAGTTTTGCAATTTGTTTCCTTATCCTACCTATTTGTTTAATTTTTAATAAACTACCTGTGCATTTTTTTTTATAGTTTTCAGTTCAAATATCAGGGCCCTCAGAATTCTACCAATGAAGTGTGGAGCTACTTTAAGTTTGTTAATGGTGTAAAAATAGCCATATGAATGGGCAATGCTATGCCCCTGTCACTAGTATTGTAAGCAATTGTTGGGAGCTTCGGCTAAAAGCACTGCATTTTGCTGGGTGTGAACTGAGGTGGGCTATTCAACAATTTTAATAATGTCTCCTAGAATATAAAGCTGCATTTACAGGTACCTTATCATAGTTAAACACTGTTGTGTTCTCTTCTGCAAGCAAAGCCTACAAACCTAAAGCAGAGCTGTAAAACCGGCCAATTATAAAACCCCAAAAATGTATGTAACAGTCTTGACTTTGATTATAAATAATTACATACCCAAAACTTACCTAAAGCCAGTCCACTAGTAAAAACATTTTGTGGCTAAATACAAAAGCTATTTCAGAAGAATGTGGAGGTGAGGCTAAGGCTAAAATATATATGATAGCTTAAAGGTGAAACTAACTAAGAGCAGTCTGGTGCTAGCCAGCTGCTAGTTCTAAAGCTTACCAACCTTATCTGACCTTACTAGAATTTCTTCACTTGGAAATAAGTATTAAACATTCTTGTTAGAGTGTTTAAATATATAATTGAGTTGGCTAGGCTAGGCTAGGCTAGGCTAGGCTATGCTATGTGAATGTGGGCAATCATAGTGCTGTAAACCATCAGCATGTATCTTACTGAGGCAAGATAACACGGTTATCTAAACATTTTATTCATTTATTTAAGATCAGTTGTAAATAATGAATAAATGCTTTATTCCTTTCAATGCATTATGTGGACAAAAGGACAAACATTTAGTACACCTACTCAGGAGCTTTTATGATATTTTTAATACCACTCAGCATCATATTACAGGACCATAATGGTGTTCTTTGAGCTCTTTCATTCATTTGAAATTGTTAGTAAAAGCAGACTGCATGGGTGAGTGCAAGGTGATTTTATATACCTATTGCAGTGAGACAGAATTAAACACCTACATACAAGAATTAAGGGGTGTTGTATACTTTTGACCACATATTGTACGTGAATTACATAGTCGGGCACCAATATGTGGCTCATTCACACTAGACCTGATGTATGCAATCTTTGTACAAATCTACCTCCATGTCATTTAGGACTTAAGGTGCTGATCTACTGACACTGAAGGCTGCTGTGTTTTTATTTAAAAAACTAGTGATTTCATTATACTGGAGAACTAGACAGCGTCCTCCCTGCTTGTGGTGAAAGATGAATTGGGACAGTTTGGACACACACAGGAAGTGTTTCCATTCAATAGCAGCTGGGTGGAACAGTTTCCCCAGTGGGAGTGACGCATACAGCCGCCTGGGATAACACACACAGTATATGACTGTATGTGTCACTCTTTTTTCTATGCATTAATTAATTTTTTATGTAATTTCATATGATTTTTCTCTATGTTTTTTATGCTTTTTTAATTGTAACCTCTTCAGCACCAGACACTGACCCTTAGTCAGTTTCCTGGATAAGTATAAAGCTTAGTCATAGACTGTTATGTTCATTTGAATGGAAAATCCATATTAAAGTGCTGCAACATCCTAAACTGGATTTTATTTCATATTAGTGATTTGATTGTCTTTATATAGTATTAATAATTTAGATATAATATGCTTAATCATCACTATTATTATTGTATATATTGTTGTAACTGCATTTTTTTCTGGGTAAGAAATGGCTGCCACTCTGCTTCCAGTGCTTTCCTGGGCTACTCTGGTTAGATTTTATCGCAGCTCCTGGTCCGCCAGTTACACAGCAATGCAGTGCTGGGTTACATAATCACCTTTTAGGAGGAAATGTTTTGCTGGGGGAGGAGGAGGGGGGGCTAAGGGAGGAGATGTAGAGCACTTTAAACCCCATCCTTCTTCTGTATGCCAAATGTAGATGAGTTACAACATGTTTGTTCTGTTTATGGGTGTGTTTTTGGGGGCAAAGAAGAGCTGTGATACTTGAGCGATTGTGTGAAATGTTACTTTTTTGAGGGGTTTTTTTTGCAAATCTTTACAATCTGTCTAAATAAAGTATCTGCATAGCTGTGTAGTATTACACCTTTCCATGCAGATAAACAGAAATATAGGAATTGTTTTAAATTACAGCGATTAAGTTACCATTTTGGAGAAATTTAATTTTCTTAGGCTAATGAATATACAGTCCTGTGAAGAACAATACTATTTTTATCTTGTATTGTTTGCTTAGCTGTGTCTGTCTATGATTATTAGATAGATAATAAATACATACTCCTTCACACAATATGCATGAAACACACACACACCTGACTTATTTTACCATTCATTTGCAGATACAGGATAATTGCATATACTGTCTCACACATTAGTCATGAATGAAACACATAGTCAGTGGTTCCCAATAAATTCTATAGGAATTTCTATAGAAACATGGGGTAAAATATATAAAGTTTTGTCAAATATATGAAGTTGAATTTTAATTTTAACCATATCAATAACATGTTATTTGAGGAATAATCAGAATATGAAGTGACAATAACTCATTACAAAGGTATTGCAAGATAATATAGCAAGTTAATAAAGCAAGGGATATTTAGTTTTCTGTGATAGGGGCACAAAATAATATAGTATACAAAGCTATGATTTCAGGGCAGCTATTCTAATGTTACTGAAGACTGATATTACAATAAATACAAATAAACAAGCTGAGAGTACTTTGTAATATGATGACACTGACCAGCCTGACCCTAGTTTATCAAATCAGTCTTTCGTTAAAGTGTAACAGGTAAGCTGCTAGCAGAACAGAACCGGTCCATACAGTGACTACAGTTTACAAACATGTTAATACCAAAACCTGTGTTTTTCTACTTATATAATGTTCTCACAGAGAGAAACTCACATATACTGCTGTGATAAACACTTTTGCTAACTGTCTAAAGCTTTAGTAAAGCACTGTGATTGTTGCAAATTATCCAATAATGGTGTGAATAACACTGTGGGCAGCATATCATCAGGATCTTAATTACGTGTTTCGGCATGAGCTGCAGATGTGTTTACTCGTGCTGTTTTTTGCTAAGGTTTTGCTGTACAGGAGCGTGAACCGAGCAAGATGGGCGGCGAAAGCTTCCAAACACTTGCAAATAATCACTTTCACATAATTGATGTTTACTGTGAAGTGAAGTGAAGTGTGACGATGCTAAGTTGTTTTGGGAAAGGTTTTTTTTTTTTTTTTTTTTTTTTTGATAAGGTCTGTCATTCTGTGCATCTGTTTGCACACATCTCTAAGAGTACTCCATATGGCATTTATTTCTGCATGCTATGGAGGAATGTGATTGAGTCAAATCGGGTCAAAGTGAATGCTTGTACAAGAAGTGACACTGAGTCACTGCTGTACAGCCAGCTAGAGTTATGTCACTCCAGTCATAGAGACAGTTTGTTTTTTACAAATGTTCAGTAAAGCTGGAGGTTTTGTTCGGCCCAGTTTTTGAATATGTGTATGTGTCTGGGTGTGTGTGGGACTGTCTGACTGGTTAAATGTCTGTTTCTTGTAGCAGTGAAACTGGTGGTAGTGACCATGATGACTAGGGTATGAATGTGAATGCAGAAATTTTGGACACATTCCATAGGAAAGGAGGTGGTACAGAGACAGATAAAGCAAGAATAAACAAGGCGGGTTTGATTCTCACAGATAGAAGTAGAGATTTTCACATAGCTGGAATATTTCCTCCTTGACTCGTGGAATGTCCTGAACATCTGTCGCAGTGACAGCCGAGGTCACAACCATAACGATCTCAGTCAAGCCAGACCCAACCCCTGTTTTAAGTGTTGTTTGTGTGTATATGTGATGTGTGTGTGGGTGTGTGGGTGTCTGTATGTGTGTGGTGTGTATTTGAATGGCGCCTTGAAATCTCAAGGGAGACAAGAAGGCACACTGCCTTTGAGTAGGCAACACTGGAATTTAACAAATAACCCCTGAATAGAGATAGACTCTATGTTTTTATTTCCTCTATGTGTGTGTGTGTGTGTGTGTGTGTGTGTGTATCTATGAATGTCTGCATGTGTGCCTGGAAAAGGGACCACATGTGTAAATCACACACACAGACACACACATACATACAAACAAGAGGTGTTCTTGATCAGTAACTCAGTCACACTCAGGGAATGTGTGGAATTCTTGTGGCTGTGGCACATGTTTCAGTTCTAACTATGTACCCAGTGTGCCCACAGTTGCTCTGCCTGCCAGTGGCTTTCTGAGCTCATCTTGTTGCAGTCCCACCAAGACAGCTGGTCAACTGCTGGAACTCTGAAACTGATTAAAGTAGAAATAGATATAGATTTGCGTGTTGGCCAACTGTTGGAAAGACTCTAAATGCAAAATATTACAGGCAGCAAAGATTGGAGACCTATTTTAATTGAATTCCATCTGCAGTACCACATTCGGCGGCAAGAGGCAGTATAAGATTGAGTGAGTGGAGTTGATGTGTCTTGGTAGAGTGAGGTTTAGGCAGAATGTCTTCTGAATGAGATCATGTGCCATTCTGGGGTTTTCCTCATATAGGTGTGGGTCATAGAGTTGTTTTTTATTTAGGACACACTTACAGTGTTACAGATTATGACAGGGTAAGGCTTCATTCTATGACTTGGTGTCTGGGATCTAAATAAAGCATAAATGTCTGTCTGCAAATAAATTGAATGAGAAATGAAAAAAGTATCAGTGTAATTCACTGTTTAAACCCAGAGTTCTAGGCCTCCACCAGAACAATGCGCTACTATTGCACTACTATGCTTTGCCTACTGTGACTGTAGCATTGCACGCCGGGCTAAAGTAACAATGTGTTCTAGGAGGTGCGAACTTTTGTTTGTGTGCTGGCACAGGAAGGAGCTGGTCCATGACCTGCAGAGGAAGCAGGTGCATGGAATGTTATCTTTACTACAACCTGCTGTGAGTGGTGTGTGTGTTGGGCTGCTTGTGTAAAGTATTAATGCCTTTAATACATGACAACAGTGTTGAAATTCCTGCAAAAATGAAAAAAAAAAATCTCACAAACGTCTTTTTATGCTTTTCTGTTCAGGAAATGGCCGTGCGTGCATTGAAACAAACTGGCAGTCGCAACATAGAGGCAGCATTGGAGTATATCAGTAAGATGGGCTACCTGGACCCCCGGAATGAACAAATTGTGCGCGTCATCAAGCAGACTTCCCCAGGTCAGTTAGTCCTGCACAGTCTGTGTAGACATATCATATATGTTTTAAAATGAAACCTAAAGCTTAACTATGTGTACCCTGTCCCCCTTCATAGGTAAAAATGGCATGCCAAATTCAATGGACCATAGACCGGCAATGGAGGCACCTAACGATGGTGCAATGCAACCTTACCACCAGATGGGAACACCGCTTTATGATGGAGCTGGCTATGGAGCAGAGGGAGAAATTGCACGGCCCTACATGGGCGGCCCACCAGTCATGAACTACATGATGTCACCTGCCGGCTCACCACAGGGTTCTGCAATGGGGAACCCCATGGGTCGTCCCCCCAGCATGGGTGCCTATCCTGCAGGCATGGCTCCTCAAAATGCTCAAGGGACACCCATGTACCCCCCTGGTCCCGCCCAGCAGAAAAGCTATGCAGGGGGTATGGATCAGGCAATGATGGGCTACAGTGTGCCTGGTCCACCCATGCAGCTCCAGGCCCAGTCACCAGGGGGGCCCAACCCCCATTATGAGTACAGACCTCATATGATGGAGCCAACCAGCTATAGTGTCAAACGGAGTGCCTCCTTCCAGAACAAGATGCCCCCTCTGGCACCGCAAGGCAAAGGGGCAATGGGCCAAAATGGGGGTGGCTACCCTCCTAACCTTTACTTGCCTCCCCACTCACACCCTCGTCAGGCCAGCCCAACCTCACACCCAGTCCACATGATGTCTCGCTCCCCAGGAGGAGCAGCTGCAGCGGCTATGGGGGAATTTTCAGATATTCCCCAGGGTCTTCTTACACCTTCCAGGGTCAGCCTCAACCTTGATCTATATGACCACCACTGGGCAAGTGCTCAGGGCCCAGAAGCAGCTCCTCCAGCGAGGCAGCCACAGGGGCCTTTCAGGAGTGAGGTACGTGTCCCCAGTAGGACCAACTCTTTTAACAATCATCAAAAGGTCAATGTGAGACAGACAATGCCCCCTGCAGCCAATGTACCTGGCAAACAAGAGGCAAACGTGGGCCCACCAAACACCATTACAGCAGTGACATCTCCACCCATCCAGCAGCCAGTTAAGAGCATGAGGGTCATGAGGCCAGAGCCCAAAACTGCAGTTGGGCCGTGTCACCCAGGCTGGCTAACTGCACAAGCCCAGGATGCTCCTGAGACTCATGGGTACTTGCCAGATGAAAGCTTTACTTTGGAATCCAACCAAGAGCCCCGGTGTCCACCACCACCTTACCCCAAAACACTGCTCCTGTCTGGAGCTGCAGCAGGACCAGAAACAGCACCTTTAGAAAGCGGAGCCATAGCTGGAGCTCCGGACCACAGTGCTGCAGGCAGGCCCGTCCCTAATGTCGCAGCAGGAAAGCAAGAAGAGCCTGTCACCAAAGACAAGTCCAAGCCAGGAAAAGGAGAGAAGACTGTGAAGGATAAGAAGCAGATTCAGACCTCACCAGTACCAGTGCGGAAGAATGCCCGAGACGAGGAGAAGAGAGAGTCTCGCATCAAGAGCTATTCACCTTTTGCCTTCAAGTTTTACATGGAGCAGCATGTAGAAAATATCATGAAGACCTACCAGCAGAAGCTTAATCGCAGACTGCAGCTGGAGCAGGAGATGTCCAAGGTAAGCCAGCTCAAACTAATGCTCTGTAACAAGGATTCCTAACCTTTTAAATCTCACAGCCCACTTACCTCACAACAAAAGGTTCTGTGGCACATTGACCATTTAAAATCAATTAACAAATACTGATATTTGCAATGCTATAATCAAATTGATTGCTAGGCTGTAACTGCTTCAGAATAGTTTGTTTCAAAATACAATGTTTTTACTCATTTATTCATGATTGGTTTGCCAATCGACCAGCCAGATTTTGTCATTGTCATAAGAACAATTTACTTAAATATGTATTATTTTTGCAAATTATTTACTTAAATCATCTTATATTCTGATAGTTCAAATATTTTTATATATTGAAATGTTTTTTTAATTTTTGTACAGTAGCCCCTAGCAGTACCACTGTGCCCCACTGGGGGGCCGCAGACCACAGGTTAAATAACACTTCTCTATAATGTATTATGAGACCGCTTCAGGTCAAATAATCAATTACCTCCTTTTTCCCTCTCCATTCTCTTCCAACATTATCTCAAACTCTACATTTTATTTTCTGTTTCACTAGGCTGGTCTGTCAGAAGCAGAGCAGGGGCAGATGCGAAAAATGCTGAACCAGAAGGAGTCCAACTACAATCGACTGCGCCGGGCCAAGATGGACAAATCTATGTTTGTGAAAATCAAAACACTTGGAATAGGGGCTTTTGGCGAGGTGTGTCTGACCCGTAAGGTGGACACGGGGGCTCTGTATGCCATGAAGACTCTTCGAAAAAAGGACGTCCTGAACCGCAACCAGGTGGCTCATGTCAAAGCCGAACGAGATATCTTAGCCGAGGCTGATAATGAATGGGTGGTCCGGCTGTACTACTCGTTTCAGGACCGGGACAGTCTGTATTTCGTTATGGACTACATTCCTGGAGGAGACATGATGAGCCTGCTGATCCGTATGGGAGTTTTCCCTGAGCAGCTGGCCAGGTTTTATGTGGCCGAGCTCACACTAGCCATTGAGAGTGTGCATAAGATGGGCTTCATCCATAGAGACATCAAGCCTGACAACATCCTCATTGACCTGGATGGACACATCAAGTTGACTGATTTTGGCTTGTGCACAGGGTTCCGTTGGACACACAACTCAAAGTATTACCAGAAAGGTGAGAAAGAGAGATGGTGGCCTTAAACAACTGTGTTGTGTCCTAGATTAGATTCTTTGTAATTTATTTGATTTTTTTTACTTTTTTTCATGCTACTTCTATAGGGAACCATATTCGTCAGGACAGTATGGAACCTAGTGACTTCTGGGATGATGTGTCTAACTGTCGCTGCGGTGATCGCTTGATAACACTGGAACAGCGGGCGAATCGTCAGCACCAGCGTTGCCTTGCACACTCCCTGGTGGGCACTCCAAACTACATTGCCCCTGAAGTGCTGCTGCGGAAAGGTACAAAACAAAGTTTTGACAAATGCTCTCTGTTGTGCTGTCTAATATAAAAATATTTTTATTTCCACTGTGTCTGTTCTTTGAATAATACATTGAAAAAAATTGCTATTTGTATGCAGGCTACACCCAGCTGTGTGACTGGTGGAGTGTGGGAGTGATTCTGTTTGAGATGCTGGTGGGTCAGCCTCCATTCCTTGCTCCAACCCCTACAGAGACACAAATCAAGGTCAGGAACATTTCACCACAGAAAAATGTAACATATCTTGATATTTTACAGTGCATTGCAGTACTTTGTTCTACATTTCAACACTCGAATAATGTGCATTAGGCCTGTATGTTGTGCAAGAATAGCCATTAATCATGTAATGATTGTCAGCAGAGTAAAATGATGTTATACAGATCCTGCCAAGCTATAGTGGAATGACAAAAAAAAATTATATTTTTTCCTTGAAACCTGGGAATTATGCATTTAAAAATGACAATTAAAATTAAAGTAAATATTGTAATGTTTGTTTTGTGTTTTCATTTAAGGTTTTGTGATGTGGGACGACTTGTCATGTTGGTTTGACTTTTTGCTTAAACTTGTCGTCTAAAGTCGCTTGTCTTAAGTGCCAGCTTGAGTGCATACTCTTTGTAAAGAAAGAAGGAGATACACCAAAATCATAGAGGTTCAAAATTTAAGCTTTTTTCATTTTTTTTATTATTTAAATAATTTTTAAAGATGGGTTGAATTATAAAGGGATTTATGCATAGTGTTTTTACTAGTGGTCTCTGATTTTAAACCTTGCTGTATATGCATCTGTATAATGTTGTCATTTTTTTCAAGTTCTGTCTTTGTCACAAATTCTGACAACACGAAATGTCATCAAGCTAATTTAATATTAGCCTTTTTCTTTTTTTTACTTGTACCTTGGTTAGTAGACTTTCTCAATCCTGGCTCTGGAGGCACCCTGCCCTGCACATTTTAGTTTTTTCCTGCTCCCAACACAAATGACTCAAGTAATCAGGTCATTACCAGCCCTTTCAGAGTTTCTGGAATGTATTAAGGTAGAAAAATCACTAAAATGTGCCTCAACTACCAGGATTGAGAGATGTTGGCCTAAATGCCCCCCCGAAACACCCCTCATGTATCATTAGCACTATGATATGAAACTCACATCCAGTCCTCGGGCAGCTGCAGTGCTGCTTCAGCAGTTTTCAGAAGTGGGATTTACACAACAACAGCACGTTCATTTGCCTGCTGTCCGAATGCAGTGTTTGCTTACTCAGAGCCTGGAGTTTATGGATAGGATAAAACGCCACACAGATGTTCTGTTGTTATTATTATTGTACCTTAACATGAAATTATCTTATATTTTTCAGGTGATAAACTGGGAGAGCACACTGCAGGTCCCCCCGCAGGTGAAGCTGAGTCCTGAGGCTGTTGACATCATCGGACGCCTCTGCTGCTCAGCGGAGGAGCGCCTGGGCAGCAATGGCGCTGGAGAGATAAAGGCCCACCCTTTCTTTTCCCAAGTGGACTTCTCCAGCAACCTTCGCACTCAGCCTGCTCCATACCGGCCTAAGATCGCCCACCCGATGGATACCTCCAACTTTGACCCTGTGGAAGAGGAGGGGTCTCCGGGGGCGTGGAGCGACAGCGGGGACAGCACTCGTGCTTGGGACACCCTCTGCTCTCCAAATGGCAAACACCCTGAACACGCCTTCTATGAGTTCACTTTCCGCAGGTTCTTTGATGACAACGGCTGTCCGTTCCGCTACCCCAAACCCCTTGAAGACATACAAGGACCCCCCAGCAGTAGTGGAGTGAGCAGCATAAGCCCTGAAGAGGAGGAAGAAGAGGATGAGGAGGAGGAAGAGGAAGAACAGGGAGAGGGCTGTGAGCCTGTATATGTGTGATATGTGGAGAGAGGGTCCACACGCTTCATTAAATAACACACAGGCCATCAGGTTATATCTCTATGGTGTATGTTTATGGTATGGCTGGAAAGGAGATAAGATAACAGCAAGATCAAGTAATGGAAAGAGAAAAATAACGCCATGCGAAACAAAAAAATAACGCCATGCGAAACAATTACATTTTATTACTCTTAACACAATCCTGCAGGATCTTTTACTTGTTCAAGGATATATGCTTCTAACTGAAACTGCTATCTGGGACCAAAAGCACACGTCGCGTAGTCTACTCTAGGGATATGGACTAATGATGAGTCTACAGACATGCCCCCTGTGGATCTCAGTCAAAGCACTCCTTTCTTACGATCTACTGTGTCCCATTCCTTGATTCTCCAGCCGTGTTGGTGTGTGTGTGGGCTGAGACTGATACAAAGTAAATGCAGGATGCTAACACTTCCTCCAGGCCTCTCAGCCTCTTTGGTGATGCCGACACAGCCATTCCTTTCTCCAGAGGAGCAACTGTCATCATGTTCACTGCAGCTTGCAGTGGTGGTGGCGGTGGTGTTATCCAGTGGTTAATTATTGACTGTGCCTTACATCACCTATATGACCAGACAGTTTCATCAAAATGCTTTTACACACTGCTTTATCCAAAAGCATACAAGCCCACATATGTTGCTTAATAACTTAGCCATGTAAACAACAAAGCATAGGAGACCAGATCAAAAATGCCACAGGAGAAATGATGGCATACATCATAAATTACGATATGGCTCAGGTTGTTTCCCTCTTTATGAGGAAAGTGAGGAAAATTGTGTATAAAAGACAGAATATTATGATTTTGCCTCCTAGTGGTTTTGAAAAAAATCACAGTAAATTACAGTGAAATGCTTTAATGATTGATTGATGGTTTTGAACTCACATCAGCTAAATTTGTGCCATTAGCTGTTTTTCCAAACTTGAAATCTTAAAGTTAGCCATAAAACATGTATATTAATGCAAAAATATCATAATAGGTCTTTAAAAGTTTCCACCAGAGACCTATTCAAAGATGTTTTCAGCTGTTTGCTTTATGTATGTGCTGTATATTCAAATACGGATGCGTTTATGTGTACCTCACACTTTTCTCAGATATGAACTTCGTGCCTTTAAGCTGGTTCTGTCATCACATTCAGTTTTGTGTCCACTTACTTTCTAAAAATCAAAGAATCTGGGTCTGTCCTATTGCTTAATATCAGCAACTGGGCATATCAGCTTAACTACTTTTCATCAAGTTATTTGTTTAAGCATAATGAGTAATGTATTTAGTTGAATAAGGTCTTAAGAATCAGGGGATTTCTTGCTTATCCTTATGTAGATCCACTGGCAATACGTATTACCCAAAGAGGTAAACTGTTCAATGGATGAAAAATACATAGTTGGCAAAAAAAAAAAAAAAAGTTACCGCACTATCCTAAAACATGTCCACACACATACACTACACAGTATTATAAACAGGCAGTCTTCGACTGAAGTGCGATCAGTATCTTATCAGGCGGTAATGTAAAGATTTAAATATGACGGAGAAAAAAGATGGCAAAAGAAAAAAAAAAGAAATGTATGTGATGGTATGACTATGTGCAATACAAAAAATACATTATATAGTTTTCTAATCACACAAATAGCCTTTTCCATTTTATTACTGAGATACACTATGTAAAAGTAAATATATATTGGTTTATGTATTTTCAGTATAGTTACCTGACCCAATGCTGCTCATTGTTAATAATGTTACAAAGTACACTATCATCATACTTTCATATATGCTTTTTCATTTTCTATTTTTGTAAAAAAAAAAAAAAAAAGTGTGTGGTATTGGTTGACAGTGTAATTGATGCGGGATGTGACGAACTGTGTGCCTTCTAATGAATGTGTGGGTGTGTCCACCACATGCTGATCAGTATTGAGGATGAGATGGAAACGTGCCTTCTTCCTGCCCTCAGGCTGGTCCCGAAGGTTTGGGAGAGGGCATAGAGAAGAGTGTGAGGAGATGAAAGAAAAGAGGAATTCAATTGGAGTGAAAATGAGTTATGAAATGAATTATGAAATAATATGTTGAAGGAGTTGTAAGAGAGGAGGCAGGGTTGATCATTAACAGATTTAATGTGCTTATTTTGAAACTCATGCAAGATGAGTGGCCAGATTGAATCTTATTAATATTAATATTGTAAGTCCATCAGATTTGATCACTGATGTTTATGTGATCAACCAATGTACAAAACAAACTATATATACCAACTTTAACTTGACAATCATTGATATACTTAACTGTTTAATTTGCTCAAACCAAGCGGTTATATCAATATTGGTAACCCATATTTTAAAACAACTGATAAGCTGACTGAACAATCCACAAATGGCTCTTGTCTTTAGTCTGGAGCTAACCACCATACATTTGAGTATATTTAAAAGAATATATAATCATCTATGTAATTTAATACTGACATTATACATTTTGTCCCAATTAGTCTAATTTGTGGACTTTAAAAGCTGAAGTGCTCAGTAGAGCTTGACAGCAGATGTTCTGCTTGCCCATGTTCATCAGGATGGACCACTCAGTGAAGAATTAGTGTTGTAGGAGACAGTCCTCATAGAGTCAGTTTAAGAGGTCGTGTGTGAGTGTTTGTGTGATGTTTTGGATGGATTTTCTATATTTTACTTTTGAAAGTGCTGACTGACAATCTTCGATTGACTATAATGTAATCTGATAATGGGACTTTTTCTTGTGTGCCTTTTTTTGTATTTCAGAGCTTGAGTGGGGTGGGACTTCTTTTGACTTCTGTGATCTTCCTTAATGTATTATATAATACAGTTACTATTGGATATATATTTATACAGATATACATATTTTTTGTATCTTTATTATTTTTCATTTTTCTGAGCTAACTTTTGAACCTCTATGTCTACAGTATTACAGACAGCAAACATTTGGATTCATATCTTTTTTACATATATGTATGAACCAAGAATTTGTTAAAATGCTTTCACTGTTCTCACTTGTGTAAATGTATATGTCTAAATTAAATTAAATAAATCAACCTGTTGTTTTCATTATTGCTAAAAAAAGAACTTACCAATCAGAATGTACTATTGTCACTCATATCTATTGTAATGTAATGAAATGAATGGCTTAAAATGAACATTCTGGTATTAGTGCTCAGTTTAAAATATCCAAATGGGAATTATATCCAAATGAGGGACAATTAATGTGTTCAAATTATAGTAGTATGTAGTAAACTAAAAAACAACAAAAATGGAGATACTTGTTTTTCACTGGACAGCGACGATATAATATATATGTTACATTGATGTAGAAAGGTTACAATACAATACTTAAAAATAAATGCTTGGATACAGTGTAATGTCTCTGCCTTATAATAATGATTGTATTAGTATTTTGTTATATTTTGATCACAATACCACAAAAATGTAAATATCAAAGTTATGTTATAAATTAGACAACAACAGTGAGTTATCAGCTGCAGATGGGTGTTTGAATGTTGATTGTCCTATATAGAGACGCTGTCTTCTCTAAACCATACTTTTTAATTGTATATTTAACATTATTTAAATATACAGACAATGAAACTGAAACACCTGGTTTTAGACCACAATAATGTTTTGTCCCGACCATAGACTGTGTATAGCTGGAAAAAGCATCATCTCAAAAGTGAAGCCACCACAGATCAGGCGCCCCCTGCTGTTCGGTTGCAGAAAGCTGTGTAACCCCCCCACACCCATAGGTTTCAATGGCAAAACAGACAAATTTCAGTCACGTTTTTTCCAATATACTGTAATTCTACCTCCATTATTTTAATGCAACAGCTAGTGTACCCTCTGCTTATATTTTCAAATTTTTATATCTCCACAGAATTTGTTTTTTTAAAAACGTTATTCAGCTCTATTCAAAAAGGTGTGGTTATTTTAAAAGGGCTGGGTTACACCTAGCCGGGGTGGGACCAATGACTGTATGGGTGGGACCGTAGACTGTGCATTGCTCTGTGGAGGCAGCTCTCAGGGGCGGGGTTATTTAAACGAGTAGGCTGTCTCTTCACAGTCTTTCTCCCTCCTCTGGTCTCGGGTTTCAAGATTGCAAACATGGCGGAAGATTTTGACTTCATTTTCATTGAATGAATGGAAACAGTGACACTGCGCCCATCTTTTTTACAGTCTCTGGTCCTGACGGACAGTTCTGGTGGAAACAGGAGAGTAATTTTATGTTTTTTGGATACAGTCCGGGTTAGCACCTGAACATCCCTTTCAGACAGCTTCCTCTTGCGTCCACATTTTTTTTTAATTTTTTTTATTTTCCCATTTTCTCCCCAATTTACACGGCCAATTACCCACTCATTAGGACTCCCCCTATCACTAGTCATGCCCCAACACACCAGGAGAGTGAAGACTAACATATGCTTCCTCCGATACATTTAAAGCCAGCCACTGCTTCTTTTTGAGCTGCTGCTGATGCAGCATTGCCGAGCAGCCAGCGCGCTTGGAGCAAAGCGCAGCGGCTAGGTTTGGTACATCAGCTCACAGACGCCCTGTGAGTGATGTGGGGAGAGAGCGTCATCTACCCACCTGGAGGGAGCAGGGCCAATTTTGCTCCCTCTGAGCGCCGGCAGCTTGATGGCAAAGCTGCATGAGCTGGGGTTCGAACCTGCGACCTCCCATTTATAGTAGCAGCGCTTTAGACTGCTGGATCACTCAGCGCTCCACGTCCACAGTTAATCCTGTTGGATACCGTGGCTCTTGATACATCACAAAGACTTGCTGTCTTGGTCACAGATGCGCCAGCAAGACGTGCACCAACAATTTGTCCTCTTTTGAACTCTGGTATGTCACCCATAATGTTGTGTGCAATTGCAATATTTTGAGCAAAACTGTGCTCTTACCCTGCTAATTGAACCTTCACACTCTGCTCTTACTGGTGCAATGTGCAATTAATGAAGATTGGCCACCAGGCTGCTCCAATTTAGCCATGAAACCTCCCACACTAAAATGACAGGTGTTTCAGTTTCATTGTCCAACCCCTGTACTAGCTACACTGCAAAAAAATGTTCAAGGCATTAAATCGTATTTTTTTGTCTGATAAGAATTTTTGTCTTAATAATCATTGTAAATAAAAGATTATTTAGCTTAGTTTAGGAATGTATAATCATTATCAGCCTTACTTAGTATTTTCATCTTGTCATAAGTATGACATGTTTTTTTTCTTTTTTTTTCCACCTATCTATCAATTTAGCTAGGCCAATTGTCCCTAACCATTCAGCTGCTACTCAGCTGTATATATTAGCTTAGCTGAGTAGCAGTATCACTAGTGATGCCCCAACACCAGGAGGGTGAAGACTAGCACATGCCTCCTCCGACACATGTGAAGTCAGGCATCGCCTTTTTTCGAACTGCTGCTGATGTAGCATTGCTGAGTAGCATCACAGCACAGCTCACAGATGCCTTGTGGGCATCACTCTATGAGTGATAAGGGGAAAGAGCGCCATCTACCCACCCAGAGAGAGCAAGGCCAATTGTGCTCTCTTAGGGCCCAGGCAGACGATGGCAAGCTGCATAACCGGGATTCGAACTCAATCCAAGTATCATATATAGTCTACTATATCATTATTATGATATAATTATGACTTAGTATCTCGTAATTATGACTTACCATCTCAAAATTATTTATTATGGAGGACCCTTATTTTACCCAAGTGGTGGATGTGGGCTTCTATAGATAATATAGAGGTAAAAAATGTGTAGTGTGTAGTGTATGAGTAGTATGTAGTGTTTAGTATGTGTAGTGTAGTGTGTAGTGTATGAATAGTACGTAGTGTTTAGTATGTGTAGTGTGTAGTGTATGAATAGTATGTAGTGTTTAGTATGTGTAGTGTGTAGTGTATGAGTAGTATGTAGTGTTTAGTATGTGTAGTGTGTAGTGTATGAGTAGTATGTAGTGTATGGGTGGTATGTAGTGTGTGGTGTATGAGTAGTATGTAGTGTATGAGTAGTATGTAGTGTTTAGTATGTGTAGTGTAGTGTGTGGTGTATGAGTAGTATGTAGTGTTTAGTATGTGTAGTGTGTAGTGTATGAATAGTATGTAGTGTTTAGTATGTGTAGTGTAGTGTGTGGTGTATGAGTAGTATGTAGTGTTTAGTATGTGTAGTGTATGAGTAGTATGTAGTGTTTAGTATGTGTAGTGTAGTGTGTATTGTATGAGTAGTATGTAGTGTTTAGTATGTGTAGTGTGTAGTGTATGAATAGTATGTAGTGTTTAGTATGTGTAGTGTAGTGTGTGGTGTATGAGTAGTATGTAGTGTTTAGTATGTGTAGTGTATGAGTAGTATGTAGTGTTTAGTATGTGTAGTGTAGTGTGTATTGTATGAGTAGTATGTAGTGTTTAGTATGTGTAGTGTAGTGTTTAGTATGTGTAGTATAGTGTGTATTGTATGAGTAGTATGTAGTGTTTAGTATATGTAGTGTAGTGTATAGTGTATGAGTAGTATGTAGTGTGTAGTGTATGAGTAGTATGTAGTGTTTAGTATGTGTAGTGTAGTGTGTAGTGTATGAGTAGTATGTAGTGTTTAGTATGTGTAGTGCGTAGTGTGTAGTGTATGAGTAGTATGTAGTGTATGAGTAGTATGTAGTGTTTAGTATGTGTAGTGTAGTGTGTAGTGTATGAGTAGTATGTAGTGTTTAGTATGTGTAGTGCGTAGTGTATGAGTAGTATGTAGTGTATGAGTAGTATGTAGTGTTTAGTATGTGTAGTGTGTAGTGTATGAGTAGTATGTAGTGTTTAGTATGTGTAGTGCGTAGTGTGTGAGTAGTATGTAGTGTTTAGTATGTGTAGTGTGTGAGTAGTATGTAGTGTTTAGTATGTGTAGTGTAGTGTGTAGTGTATGAGTAGTATGTAGTGTTTAGTATGTGTAGTGTAGTGTGTAGTGTATGAGTAGTATGTAGTGTTTAGTATGTGTAGTGCGTAGTGTGTGAGTAGTATGTAGTGTTTAGTATGTGTAGTGTATGAGTAGTATGTAGTATGTAGTGTATGAGTAGTATGTAATGTTTAGTATGTGTAGTGTAGTGTGTAGCTGCTGCTGCTGCTGCTGAGCGCGCGCGCCAGCCTGCGTTACCGCTTCATCCCAGCATGCAGCGCATGGCGCGTCATTGAGGAGAGACCATGATGGCGGCGGTCGGTGCACCAGAAGTGATTTCACAGCTGGAGAGCGCTGCTAAAGTTTTAATGGTGAGAGACTCCGGCGCTGTTTCTTCCTCCGCGGGTGTGTGAGGTATTGTGCGAGTCTGCCGGCGGTGAGCGGTGGAGGTGCGGGGCTGTGTTTGGAGGCGGGCGGGAGAGCGGTGCGTGGCGGGCGCTCTGAGCTCCTCAGCCCGCAGGAACAGCACGGGCGCTCGCGGTCCCTCCGGTTCCTAAACGGAGCGGACTGAGCCTGGTCTGAAGTAAAACTCGGGCTGTGAGCCGGTGAGGCCTGCGGTTCCCCCGGTAGAGCTCGGTACGGGCTCTGGGGGATGTTTTCCCTCCGTGTTTAAAGTGTGAGGCTGTTCGGGAGCATCACTCTCCGAGAGCTAGCGCAGAGAGAGAGAGAGGGGCACGCTGTTGATTCAGCCCCGTGCGCGTGTTAACACCGCCAAGTGTAGAACAGCTTCAACCAGCGCGCGGAATATAACCGATAACTAGCGGGATTAAACCGGTAAACTTCATCCCGGGCTCTGAAACGCGCCCGGTAGCGCTGCTGAGCAGCGCTGAGCAGCTAACTTAACTAGTTAGCTAAAAAGTTGAGAGTGGAGCGGCGTGGAGAGACACAGAGAGAGATGAGCTGCTGTAGCTTAGCTTAACTAACCTAACCTAACTAAAACACTGATACGAGCCCGTTAGCCCGGAGCTGAGCCTCAGGTCAGGTGTATCTCCTCACATTGAACTGAATAAACACTAAACCCAGAACTAAGACTTTACCGAGCTTTATTAACGTCTAAATTCATTATACTTTATATACTTAACTTTATATAACTTCAGCCATGCGGTCTGACCCAATTTCCTCCTCCTATACTAAATAAATTATACCAAAGTACATTAAACATGGTAAAAATATTTAAATTTACCCGAATTAAGACCCTTTAAAACATGTGTTAAGTTACCAACAGCACTCTGTCCTTCATTTTACCTTATAAAGTTCTAAGTGACCATCTAACTGAACAGCCTGAGAGCATCACAGCACAGTGTGAATCTTTGTTCTCTTACCTAAGCTTGTTTACAGAATATAGCTAGATAGGTGTGCTGGGTTAGTGCTGGAGATAAAACTAGCTCCCTTTAAACGTGTATTTTAGCTTCAACTGCTCTGTTCCAACATTTTAACAATTCAGACACTTTAATTATTAAAGTTTTTAGGCTCTATATACACAGTTTAAACCTCCTTCTAGAAAAAAAAATGTTAACATGTAGGTTATGAACTATATGTTGTCATTTGTGTTGCATCAGGATTTAAAGGAGAAATCCAGTGTGAAATGGATTTGTGGTGGTGTGAAACAGAATAATGAGTACCAACTTGTGTCGAATAGCCCACCTCCGATCACCCCAGTATTCTGAAATACAGCCCTTTTAGCCTATGCTCCCAAAAGGCATACAATAATAGGGGCATAGCGCTGCCTACGTAAAGGAATCGCTGCTTTTACACTGTTATCAAGCTCAAAGTAGCTCCACACTTCATCGGTAGAATTCCGAGAGCCCTGACTTTTAAAATGAAGTATGAACTTTAAAAGTGCACAGGTAGTTTGTTAAAAACAGTGTTTATTCACACAGTACCTTAAGGAAGTTCTCTGGGTGAATATTATAATTAACAGCTGCAATGCATCCATGCATTTCAGCAGAGTTAATTTTGCCATTTGTTCCCCTATTTTGCCTATTCATCTGTCAAATTATCGTTGCTTGCAATGCCCAGAAAACTACCTGAAGATACTGTGTCTGTATAAACAGTGATTTTTAATAAACTACTTGTGCAGTATCAAAGCTCTCATTGTAACGTTTTGATTGTCAGGGCCCTAAGAGTTTTAATAATGAAGTGTGGAGCTACTTTGAGTTTATTAATGGTGTAAAAAAAAAAAAAATCATTTCTTTGCATGAGCAATGCTATGCCCCCATCACTAGTATTGTAAGTCTGTTGTAGGCATCAGCTAGAACTGTTGTATTTTGGAATGTAGGTGGGATATCTACAAAATTCCTACTTGTTATTCTGTTTCACTACACCCCAAATCCATTTCACACCGGATTTCTTCTTTAACCTTAACATATTTGCAGTCACGTGCCCACAGTAAGAGAAAAATACAATTAGCTGCTCACTGAATTTATCTGATTTCATTTTGGGGATTTGTTATCAATATTCAGAAGTGGATCTGAAAATGTTAAGAAATAAACTTCATATCATTATATTCCTAGAGAATTGGCAGTACAAATGTGATGAGAAAGTATCAGTATTTATTAAAAAAACAGTATCCCTGTACAAAATAATAATTAGATAATAAATATCGAACATCTCTTAATATAAAAAATATTAAGAATAAAAAATAAAAAGAATAAACAAAGTCTTCATGTTATTTCCCTGAATCAGCAAACTGTACTGTTTTTTTTTTAGATATTGTGATAAAATGTCACAGACGGAAAAAAACACAATGAAAAATTAATGGCACTTTCCATATATTGTACAAGTTGTTAATCTAACCCAATTGTGACATGCGTAGCCCACAGTTCTCTTTTTTCACCCCATTTTAATATTATGTCATGGTTTGCTAGGCCTGTGCAGATTACACAAACACATTTTAGATTGTCATCACCTGCTGATTCTCTATCCTTTCAGAGGTGAATGTGTGACATCAATCCCAGAAATGGCAGAAAAAACGTGATGCTAAAGTTTCAGTATTTATTCATAACACTGAAAAACAGAATAAATTGCACTTTTTTGTATTCCTTAAAGCAAATGTAGAAAAAGGCAGTTTCAATTATGACAGTGATTATACAAAATACAGGTTACTCTATAACTACACTGCTCATAAATTACTTTAAATATAAAAACATGAGTAATTCAGACAAAGCCAAACATGCCCTCGAAACACCAGCCAAGACTCAAATACGCATTCTATGATGAGCTTCCATGATGTCTTAAGATCCGTCAGAGAAGCACAGTTGTTTATTTAGTGTTACTTTTTGCTTTTACTGAATATTTTTGGGGAATTAAGGTATTTTTAAATATTGCACTGAAAATTGGTGTAATATTAATTTAATGATAATTTCAATCATGTAACATGGGTTGGTAAATGTGCACTTGTAAATTGTTGAACAAAGTTACCAGGGTCGACTGATTATTGTAGAACTGTGTGTTTGTATTCACACTGTTTAGCTCCAAACTAAGGTAATTACTGTAAATTTGCATCTGTGGTAAGTGATTTAATCAAATCCAAATCTGGCAATACTGGTGACAGACTGTGTAGTCATCATCAGGCACACTAGTCATCAGGCTAGTTCTTAAGAGAAAAAGACAGTTCAGAAAAAAGCAGAGCATGAAAACAAACAAAAAATGGATAATGTTTGCTGTTAATTTGCTTGAGGATGGCTTTTGTACTCTCCCATTGAGAATGTGGCCATTTGTGGCTGTTTATTAACACCCTATGTGTTTTAATTAGATATTAAAACTTCACCCAGATGTTGGTTGATTTATTTAATTATGTTTAAGAATGACCAAATGTACGCATTTTCTTTGTAAAACTGTGCTAGTTATGGAAAGTTCATGAATTACTATTGGCCCACAGTAGGCATATCATAATGATCATTTTTTATAGGTGATACATCAGCTAAAAAATAAGTGAGATTTAGTGAGAGTGATATTAATAGTATTTTAATTTTTTGCCAATTTATGCCACTGATATGTTTATAATTTATATTGATGCAAGTTCACCCTTCCAAATGGCAATAAACCTTTTAATAAACAAAAGTTAGGGAAATTTGCATGTTTCTGTAATTTTGGAAAATTAAAAAAAAAAAAAAACATAATAAGCAATCAAAAATAGTAGAGCAAAAAAATCTGGTCATTTTTATGTTCTGTACAATCATTTGTAATGTAATTGAGACAGGCCTGACCCAAAGTTCTAATTTTTGTATCCTTTTATATATTTCTCCTGCTTTAAAGATAATGGAGTTCAATTTCTATATCTTAAGTTTTGCTATGTGAACACATTTTAATTTATGGTCATTACCCCTGATCCTTTCAGGTGTGAATGTGTAACATTCATTACAGTATGATCTTTTTTTCTCTCTCTCCGAATCACTAGTTATTTTAAAGTTTAGAAGATACTATTGTTTAGAGCATATTGTTATATTGTTTAAAACAGCGAGTTAATAACACTGACAGGCTTGCTCAAGGACCTTTATTGTGGCTTATTTTTATTTCTATTTTTTTTGGTGTAGTGAGGTCTTCTCTATTTGTGTAAGTTTAAGTAACAGGAAATCCCTAGTAATAAAGCCCATTCACTAATCCAATGTCCCAATGTCTTTTGTTATCTGTTGGTTTTAGTTCAGCTGAGTTTCTGAAATATAGAATAAAAGTCTTTTGTACTGATAGTTTTGTGGAAGTGTTTTTAAATGTCACAGATCTGTTCTAACCTAGTAAACAATTCTGTATTGTGAGGCAAATTTTTTTTTTTTTATGTAAGGGAAGTAGTTAAATCCAGGTTTCTACATTAGGTAGGTATTTAAAGTTAAGTTTAAAGTAAGTTAGGACAGACCAGAGGGTTAAATTAAATTAGATCAGGGGTTACTGTGCCCAGATCATCCAATAGCTAGCATGCAGGACTATCCAGATGACTAGTATCTACTTACTCTATAATCCCTACCTAAGACCTAGTTTGTTGAGCTGTAACTGGGGCTGGATGATCTGTAATATATGGTAATTAATTAGTTATAATTTAATTGAAACAAATGGGGAAAAAAACTGCCCAAACACCCCCAAAGCTATCTGTAACTACAAACTTAAAAGAAAAATTGTACATTCATGTAATACACCCTATTAGTGACACTAATCATAGTGCAGTGCTCACTTTTATAATGAAACTTTACTGACAGTCTAAATGTTGAAGTCCAGTGTCTGTAAACTAGATATTTTTATTTTCTGATCTAAGGGTTGAGATGTATAATAAAGATTTTAACTGATTACACCCCTGATGATCTATGCTGCATTGGTTATTCTTTAGCCTTTAATCTCCTAAATATTTATAACAATCAGGGTTTCCATTAATTTTGCAAATACTGTACACATTAATTAAATTTTAGCATGAAATGTTTCCTTCTACTACAGACATGTGAAGAAACTCTAGATAAAGCGACATTTGACACTCCTGTGTCCTTGTTTTCAGCAGAATCATATTTACATTGACTTGCAATCTTTTTTCATGGCTGTGTTTAGGTCTGTCACAATAACAATATTTTCAGGATCCCAGGGTCCCAGAAATTATTGCGATAAATGATATCGTCAGTTTAAAGCACCGCTATATATGTACTTTTTTTCTTGCTTTACGGCTCCCCAAAGGAGCTTTAAGACAATGTGCCACAATAATAATATAGTAGCATAATAATACAATAGCACCATTTTAACTTGAAATGTATTATTATTATTATTATTATTATTTTTTTTTTTTAATTAAAAACAGAGATTGTACTGAAATAATTTCCTAACCAATAGATCACAGATTTGAGCAGTGCAGCACGACTTTCTAAAATCTTGCTTTTCGGAAACTCATTGGCTATTATCGTCATCTGCAAAAATGTTTCGTATTATAAGTGGATAATGTAATTATTACGACAGGCCTAGCTGTGTTGAATGCAGTTTAGAGACATTGTGCAGCATCTCCACCAAAACAGACTGCCCTTTTTGAACTGGATTCCAGAAGATTTTTAACATAATTACATCATAATTTTATCATAATTGCACAGGCAGATGCAACAGATTTCTCAGGAGCGAATGTCACATTCTACTATATGCCAGAGGTGTTTTGTTGGATTCAAATATTTGGGAAGATCAATGAAGATGGGTAAATTGTGGCCATGAAGGGATACACACGGTTAGCAAAAATATTCAAATGGGCTGTAGCTTTTGAGTGATGAGTGACTGATGTTAATGAACCCAAAGTGGGGCCAGAAAACATTACCAACTTTACACAAGGCAGGTTGGGCTTATAGATTGATGCTGTTGGCCCTAAATTCTGACACTATAATCTGTGTGCCTCTACAGAAACTGAGATTCATTAGACATTTTCAAGTGTAAGCTGTTCTCTTCTGTTGAGTGTGTGTTAATTGCAGCCCCAGTTCTCTGTTCTTGGCAGAAAGATGTATGTGGTCTTATGCTGTTTTACACCCTCTGACACTGATGGTTTGGCTAGTGCAAAAAGGGTACTGACCCAGTGTGTATCGAGAATTGCATTTTTTTTACAGTATTGTTCAGCCCTGCCTTATAGGCTGGTGTGCTGAAAACCCCATAACGCCCCATTGGATAATTTAAGTTATTGCATCAAAGTGTGTGTGAGTACCGGTAAGGTTTCATTTGTGTGAAATGTATGTAGTAGTTTTCTATGGGTTACATAGTGCCATAGTGTGACTGCTGTCATACATTGGCATTTCATTACATTACATTTTCAGGTTAAAGAAATGTGTATGTGTTGTCTTAACGTTTGCTGCATTTACACTGTGTTTGTGTTCTGTGTGTGTGTGTGTGTGTGTGTGTGTGTGTGTGTGTGTGTGTGTGTGTGTGTTTCAGGCACCGCCGTCCATGGTCAGTACAGAACAGAGGCAACATGCAGAGCACATATTCCTCTCCTTCCGCAAGTCCAAATCACCTTTTGGTGTCTGTAAGCACATTCTTGGTAAGTGTTTAATTCCTGCTTAAAACACTTCATGTCTGATTATAGTTGGGCTGTATGATTTTTTCATACTGCAGAAAATACGGAAATAATTGAGGAATAAAAGCAGAATTCAGGTATAAACACGGAAATGCACAAAATTAAACAACCTAAAAAAGACAGACTGTGAGAGGCACTGTAGCCTGATGCTGGTGTTTGACCTTTATACCTGATGACCAGAGTAATATACAAATATCATACACACACCATATTAAACATTAGGGGTGTGATGAGACACTAATATCACGAGACGAGACACAATACTGGGTTCACGAGAACGAGACGAGACAATATTTTAAAATAAAATTTCAAAGAAAATGTCAAAAATGATAAATGGCTTAAAAACTAGAGTTTTGTTTGACAATCATATAAAGCAAACTCAACAGACTGGTTTCTCACACACATAGATTCTATAAAAATAGAAATAAGAATAAAATATATATAAAAAAAAAATTCTAGGTCTTTATATAGTGCAAACAATAAGTGCAAACCACAACCAGTCATATTAAGCCTAGGGTTTGTTTTTTTTCCTAAATCTTTTGTAATTTAACTATGCATAACCATAACCAGTCATATTAAGACTATGCTTGAAGTGCAAACAGACATAACTTTTTTTTGGCTAAGGGATTAGTACACCTGCCTATGAAACAGTCACGTGTAGGACTTACTTACAGTATTTATATATGGTTTGTGTCTTGGTCATTCTGTTATCGTTTATTGTTTCCACTATAAAGCCAAAATGCAGCCAGACATACAACTTAAAAGTAACAGAAGCATCTTTTATGCAAATGCCTGACTTTTCCTCTTCTGCTGAGAGCTGCTCTTACTGCTCAGCCATCATACTCTATCACTATCGCTACTGTGTTGCCAGATCCCTCTTAAAAAGTCCACAACTGTTTTTTTTTCCCGTGAGACAGGTTTAAGCTTGACGAGAAATATCATCACGTTTTAATCCCGCGAGATTTTGTGCCACGAGATCTCGTCACACCCCTAATATAAAGTAAAACTAACCATATCCAGCCCAGTAACATCATTCTGATCTCAAACATCAATGCTTAATATCTCAGGAAACAGTTAAATATAATATTGAGCATAATTTTGAACATAATAATATAATAACACATAATATAATAATGAACATAATATTAAACAAAAGAACCTAATATAATACTAATCTAACCAGCGCAGTGGCATCCATCTGTTATCAAAAATATGTGATTATTTCAGGTGGGAAAACAGTTAGTCACCAAGTTAGCTGTTAGCCATTATGGCTTGTCTGTCATTTGGGCTTCTCAATAAAAGCACCAGGGCAGATAATACACACATAAACATGTTTACAAAAATCTTTGACTGTATTGGCTAAAATAAACAAAGAACATCAGTATTTTATGTATTTTATTTTAAGTAAACATTTGATCAAAATATAGTCAAATAGACTATAGACTCTTTTATTTTAAGCATTTTAAACAGGGCTGATATATTTTATGATTCCAGAGCAACATAGTTCAGTTATTAATGTAAAAATTGTCTTACAGTGTGGTTACTCTTAAGACATTTGAGTAGCCTAGAATCTCCTGAAAATAACCTCTGGCATGTGTGACCTTCTGTAATTGTTTTGTAGTTTTTAGGAGAAAATAGGAGCAGGTATAATTAATTGGTCTTGGCTTGTAAGAGAAACTAGTGCATCTGAAACAATTAATATCATTATAAAAGTTACTTTAACTCAGTAATTCAGTGTAAAATGTGACTTATAGATGTGTATTATATGCAGAGTGAGCTATTTTAAATGTTTTTCTTTTATTGTTCATGACTTATGGCTTATAGTCAGTGAAAGCCCTAAAATCATAAAGAATATAAGAAACACTCTGCATGTAATACATCTATATAATGTGAGTTTCCATTTTTAACTGTATTACTGACATAAAGCAACTTCTTAATTATGTCAGGTGTCCTGAATAAGATTGTATCAGTTTCTCATTTCTAATGAATTATTGTAATCTTGCATCTGGATGTAGAAAAAATGTATACACTTTTGTTGTTCTTATTAGATTTGTATCATATAACTCAGTCCAGCTTCTCTCTGTCTGTCCTGTTACTGTAGTTATTGTTTGACACATTGTAGAGACACTTGTGTCCATCTAAAATTGTCATAGATCATCTCATTATTCGATGATTCACTCACTGTTTCAGGCATATAAATTGTGCATGTTTAAAAAAATATCAGTGTCCATCAAGCACAGGATCTTGATCCAAAGCCTTGACTTTTTGCTTCCCTCAGAAGTTTGACTAAAAATTGTATAGTGTTCACCAGGCTTAAGAGAGTACAAGATGACCTGATTTTTAAAAGGCATAAAGTTAAGTCACAAACATTTCTTGAATGTATTGTAGGTCAAATAATTTATATCCATCCTGTATAATATTTAAAATAATAACAAAAAAGGAAGGTATGGAAACAACTTTTTTGGGGTGTTTGCTTTTAGGAGAATCCAGTGGTCCTCTGGTGTTCTTTTCAAGAAATCCTGTTCCATGTTGTTTCCAAACATGCCTTTGTCCAATATGCATGAGGCATGTTTACGGTGTTCACTTGAATTTTCAGCTTTGTGAAGTTGCAGTAGCTGTTTCCAAAAATATGAAAGTTTAGTGGCCATGCTTCATTCTGAACTAATGCACACTAACAAACACTGCCTATCTGTCTGTCTCTCTTTCTCTCTTTTCCAGAGACCAGTAAGGTGGACTATGTGCTGTTTCAGGCTGCCACGGCTATAATGGAGGCTGTGGTCAGAGAGTGGGTTCTGCTGGAGAAGAATAGTATCGAGTCGCTCCGAACATTCCTCCTCACCTACGTCTTACAGAGACCGAAGTAAGTGAAGTGATGAGCATAAAGCTGATTCTTTCCACTATTCCTAATTCTCTTAATTAAACCTTAATTGTTCTGCTTTTATTTTCTTCAGTCTACAGAAGTACGTCAGAGAGCAGATGCTGTTAGCAGTTGCAGTCATAGTGAAACGTGGCTCCTTAGATAAATCAATCAACTGCAAGAGCATCTTCCATGAGGTCGGCCAGCTCATCAGCAGTGGCAATCCTATTGTGGTAATGTGAAATATTTAAAAACTCTATAATTACTTTCAAAAGAAGATAGGGAGAAAGTTTAGCAGATCAGTCTCATACAGCAGGAATGGTTGACTGTAGAGGTAGAAGTGACTATTAGTGTCCACTAGGGGGTGCTGAGTGTTTGCTGAATTATTGAATCAGTAGTAGTAGTTGTTCTGTGCAGATGGACGGTTCAGTGGAAGTTGTAGGAATGTTGTATGTAAATGTCTAGCTGGAATTAACAATATACATTGCCTTAAAGATAGTCTATGATAAATTTTAAAATAAAAATAGTTGAAAATGCTTACGTGTACAACACATTCCACTGTTTTAGTATGCTTATATATATTAACTAGTAAATATAAAACGTTGGCTAATTTTTTTCAAGTGTTCACTTTTTTTTTATTTAATGGGTTTTCTTTATTTTGTTTGTTCTCTAAATTGTAAATTAATATTGAGGACATACAAACTGTGAAGAGACCTCTTGAATTATATGGCAAACAAAAATTAACAGATGGTAATTTACAGACAAATGTTTCTAGATTTTTTTTTTCTAAATGTTTGAAATATTTATTTTGAATAATTTATTTGAAATATTTATTTTGGATAGAAAATTTATAAAATGAATAAATTTGGTGTAAATTGTTTTTCTCATAAATATCCTAAAAATATGTATAATTTTTGAGGGCCATATTACCCACCACTAGCTGGTACTGTGTAATTAATGAAAGTGTAAACTGATTGCTTGGTTTTAATCTGTGGATTTCTGTCTGTGTCTCTGTAGCAAACTCTAGCCTGTTCAATCCTGACTGCTCTGTTGAGCGAGTTCTCCAGCTCCAATAAGACCAGTAACATTGGCCTCAGTATGGAGTTTCATGGCAGCTGCAAGCGTGTCTTTCAGGTCAGCCATCTCCTGCTAATTACTGATTTTCTCATTATTTTTATGATCATTATATTTGTATTTAATGTGTGTATGTGGTTGTTATAGGAGGATGACCTCAGACAGATTTTTGTCCTCACCATGGAGGTTTTGCAAGAGTTCAGTCGAAGAGAAAACCTCAATGCCCAGATGTCGTGTGTGTTCCAGCGTTATCTAGCACTGGCCAATCAAGTGCTTAGCTGGAACTTTCTCCCACCCAATCATATCCTTTTCAAAGAAATCTTGTTGATTATTTTTATCTGAACATAATCTGATCTTTTACAAACACTAACACAAAGACCCTCCTTAGTTGTTGTTATTGTTTTTTGAGAATTTCAGCCAGTCTAGACTGCAGCATCACCTGGTAGCATTTCTAGCTTGGGGTTGGAAAGATATAAATGATACTGTTCTTTTATGTCTAAACACTTTAAGCTTGGTCCTTATTGTGTAATTATTCTTTAATTGCAGCTTAATTTAAATATTTCTATATAAGGCTCCTCCTCCTAGTCCACTCTTGCTCAGCTCGAGAAATAATGTAAAAATTAGGTTGAATTTGTGTTACACAAGTAAGAAAAATTTAATCAAACTATTTACACATAGCAAGCAAAAAAAAAGATTTTACCCCCATATACAGCTGTTTTTAGAGAGACTTCTAATAGACTGTAATTGGTTGCTTAAATGTTTGATACACATTTGAATAATAAGTTACTTTATCAATGTGGAATATTTTCCTATGACGTGATCTTGTAATGTAAATGGATTTAGCCACAGACTGTTCTCTGTGGAGAGACGGCGTGTTTGAAAGTCATATACATTTATAAGGAAACACTTGAGATTTAACAGAAAGTTAAACAACTGAGGTCCGTTTTTTTTTGTATTAAAGCAACATTTTTAGAGGGAGCTTTTTTAGAAGTACTACATGTGCTGTCTGTGGTTGGCTGCTTGGAGACTGGGTGTTGCAGCGGGTGAGATAGATATCTATAGATAGATAGATAGATAGATAGATAGATAGATAGATAGATAGATAGATAGATAGATAGATAGATAGATAGATAGATAGATAGATAGATAGATAGATAGATAGATAGATAGATAGATAGATAGATAGATAGATAGATAGATAGATAGATAGATAGATAGATAGATAGATAGATAGATATAGATAGATAGATAGATAGATATAGATAGATAGATATAGATAGATAGATATAGATAGATAGATAGATATAGATAGATAGATAGATATAGATAGATAGATAGATATAGATAGATAGATAGATAGATAGATATAGATAGATAGATATAGATAGATAGATAGATATAGATAGATAGATAGATATAGATAGATAGATAGATAGATATAGATAGATAGATATAGATAGATAGATAGATAGATAGATAAAAATATTTCAAATAATCATATGGGCATATGGCCCAGCATATGGATCAGCTATGACACGGTGTTAAGTTTGTGTTGCTGTTAAATTGAGCAAATAAGAACAAGCAAAGTGATTATTTCTAATATCCATGACCGTTGAACATAGGCATTTTGTCTTTTGAGTCTTTTTAAGGTTTTACCACAGTCAGTGGTGAAAATAGCAACAGCAGCTTGCTGCTGTTACTCACAGCTGTTCCACACAATTTGTCATTTTCCGGAACTCCACCTCTGCGTGATTAGAATAGCAGGTGTCTGAATTACGTGTTCTTCAGCAGTACTTTTTCACTCCTAACTTCTAACTGAAATATTTTCTGGTCCATTTTTATACATAAAGCTCACTAGATTATAAGGAGATTTTAAGAGAGACTATAAGGAAATAAAGGAAAGGTCTTGCCGCTGGGTGGTGGTGGAGGGTAACTAACTAAGTTAAGTAAAGCTAAGTAAACAAAACTGTAAAAAAATACTTTTTCTTTTAAAGACAAACGAGCACTGGATGTTAATTTATTTACAGTAAGCTTAGATTCCCGAATTTCTCCAGCACTGAGGCTAGAGCATTAGCATTAGTTGCTAGCGGTATTAACAGTCCGACATTCTCCCCTCTGAACGACGAAAGAGCGGGTAATGCTAATGCTGCTCCAGCAGTGCTAGCTGGGGTTAGCAGCAGGATACAGGCCGATAGTACTCACCTGTGAATGGGGGAGATAGCAGTTAGCGACTAATGCTAATGCTACTCCAATCGCGGTGCTGGAGAACTAAACTGAAACTCCTGTATAACGCTGTACTTCAGCATAGTGACTTTACTGCTCATTACAACCTGACTGGTAAAATTCATACATAAGGCGCACTGGATTAAAAGAGGCATTGTCGATTTTTAGGAAAATTAGAGGATTTAAGTTCGCCTTATAGTGCAAAAAATGTATGATTTTTTCCAATTTTCTGCTTTTTTTCACCATAGTGTTAATTAAATAGCCTAAATGTGCATGATGGCAATTGGCCAATCTGTATTCAGCTAACCATCAACTAACCCAGGCATATAACATGGAGATGTCTGTGGTAATGTTATTTGATTTCTCTGAAGTGTAAATGAACAGACAGGATGGCAGTTATGTGTTCCTTTACTTCTGCCTTGTGTGTCAGAATGAGCTGGATGTCCGTGGTTGTGTGTGCAAGTGAGTGTGTGTTAGCTCTCTGAGGTGCTAATCCCACTCAGGCTGGCCGTGTGCCTTTCTGTCTGTTTACAGGGATCTGGGATGGCGTCGGTGCCAACCAGGGTCACGTATCACTTTCAAAGAAGGCCTGTGCCTGCCCCTTATCGCTCCCAATAAGTGTGCCTTCAAACACCCAAGTCGTTGAGTGTGTGCCGAGAATGTTGAGCGGGCGCATGTGTGTCGGTGTGTTTGTGTAGGCAGACTAAAGATCACAGTAATTGCTGGCTGGGTGGTATGTAGAGGAGATCCTCCTTTGGGACAAAGAGCATGTTTATTAAGGACAGTGTTGAGGGGGGAGGGAGATGGGAGGGGGGGTGCATGTGCAGTTTGTGTGTCGGTACTTGTGCATGCACATATGTTGACCTAGGGTCTGTGCTTTAAATTGCGTTTTTGACAGCCGCTTCTGTTTTACTTTTGTCAAAGTGCCGCTGTGTGTCTGTACTCTTTGCTTTGGCATGCAGATCATCTGTCCGCACCCCCTCCTGGTGTGTGTGTCTGTGTGTCTGTGTCATGTGTGTCATCTGTGCAAGGCCAAACATGCCCTCTTCCTGCTCCATTACTGCACCGTGACTGAATCTTATTGCTCCCCGCTGCAGTGGCATGCAAAAGATGAGGCACTGCTGGTCAAAATGTGTAACTATGAATAGTCACGTTTAAAATAAACTGATTTTTAAAGAAGAGTTTTAATTAGCTTCTAAAAACTTTGTCTTGTTTACAGTTAAGGTACAATGTTAAATAAAAAATAAAAATCAGACTCTTTAAAACTTGTCCTAACATTCAGCAGCCAAGCAGCTACCTAGTATTCTGAAAAAAAAAAAAATTAAACTAATTAAAACACACAAGAGAAAGCTTTAAGAAAGCAAAGTGGCTTAAGGTAGCTGGTTTCTCAGTGTGTAATGTAATTTAAGAAATGACGGTTAACAGCAGGTCAAGTTGAGGTCTAGCGGTGGAGGTCAACGTGAGGTCTGGAAAACCTAGAAACCTTGCTTGTAGGATTGCTAAAAAGGTGGATCAGAACTCCTGACTGCGTACATAAACAATGCACAAATATTGAGTATTTTTTCATTTAAAGTATTATAAAAATGCTTTCTGTAAATTATTTTTATTTTATTTATTTTTGATTATTATTTTTATTATTAGTCCATTTTTACCCATTATCTAATTAGTGATAGTAATATAGTATAGATAGTAATATATTGTGCCTAGCAACATATTGTTACCAATAATAATTTTGATTTACACGTTTACATTATTGTTGTTTTAAAGCAATATATAAAATAAATATATATAATATATAATATATAAATATATATTATATAATATATAAAATATAATATATAAAATAATTTCCATATATTGTGCAATAATTCAATAACATGCAACTAACTAACTGCCTACCTTTCTGTTTATACCACTGGCCTTGAATAAGATGGCTACAAATCACTACCAACTATATGTTTAATATTTGCTTTATTTCTATCACCTCTATTACGATTATATCAGTACACCTGAGCATAATATAAAGAGTCATCATTCATTTTGAAGTATACTGACCAGAGGAGAATGGGGCCCAAACTTTATTAACCTTAGTTTCTTTATCCAGCTCCAAGAGTGTGTTTCTTTGTCATTTTTGCTCACTGGGGATTTTATGTTTTGACTTTCTTTTTTCCTGCTACCATTACATTACATTACATTTCATTTGGCAGACACTTTTGTCCAAAGCGACTTACAATAATGAAGTACAAAAGTAATAGGAATTTAGATAACCCATTTTTAGATAGGGCTTAAAGGAGGTCGAAGGGAAATAAAGGGATAGAGAAGTGAAGGAGGGGAAGAAGGAAATGGGGTTAGAAGTAGTTAGTGTGTTGGAGGTGTTAGGAGAGTAAGTGCTCTTTGAAGAGCTCTGTCTTCAGGAGTCTCTTAAAGATAGCGAGAGATTCTCCTGATCTGGTAGGGGAAGGTAGTTTGTTCCACCATTGGGGAACTCTGTATGAGAACAGTCTGGATTGCTTTGTGTGAGTGTTTGTTTGGCAAAGCGAGGCGACGTTCATTGGAGGAGCGCAGCGGCCGGGAGGTAGCTTAAGCCTTCAGGAGTGATCAGTGCAGGTAGGAAAGAGCCTGTTCTTTCATCACCTTGTAGGCGATTGTAAGAGTTTTGAATTTGATGCGAGCATCAACTGGTAGCCAGTGGAGCTCAATGAGCAGCGGGGTGACATGTGCCCGTTTTGCTTGGTTGAAGACCAGACGTGCTGCTGCATTCTGGATCATTGGAGTGGTTTTACTACGCAGGCCGGGAGGCCAGTTAGCAGGGCATTGCAGTAGTCGAGGCGTGAGATGACGACTGCTTGTACCAGGAGTTGGGTGGCCTGTTGCGTCAGAAACTGTCTAATTTTCCTGATGTTATAAAGCGCGAAGCGGCAGGATTGAGCAACCGAGGCCACATGGTGCGTGAAGGAGAGCTGGTCATCAACCATAACACCCAGGTTCCTAGCAACCTTTGTCGGTGAGAGAGAGAGAGAGTCGATGCTTATAGAGAGGTTGTGTTGAAAAGATGGTTTTGCTGGTATGACCAGAAGTTCAGTCTTTGAGAGACTTAATTGAAGGTGATGCTCCTTCATCCAAGAGGATATGTCAGAGAGACACGACGATATCCGTGCAGAGCAAATGGTAGGAAAAGCCATGTGAGTGGATAACCTGACCAAGAGAGGCAGTGTATATTGAGAAGAGAAGGGGACCCAGTACCGAACCCTGGGGAACCCCAGTGGATAGGGAGTGGGCTGAGGACAGCTGTCCTTGCCACGACACCTTGAACGAGCGCCCAGTGAGGTATGATCTAAACCATGACAGCACATTGTCTGAGATCCCCATGTTTGAAAGTATAGTTAGGAGGAAGTCGTGGTTGACCGTGTCGAAGACGGCCGAGAGGTCCAGCAGAATGAGCACTGAGGACTGACCTGCAGCTCTAGCAGTTTTCAACGCTTCAGTCACAGACAACAGAGCCGTCTCGGTAGAGTGTCCTTTTTTGAATCCAGATTGGTTCTGGTCCAGGAGGTCATTCTGGGAGAGGAAGCCAGAGACCTGATTTAAAACTGCTCTCTCAAGTGTTTTAGAGAGAAAGGGTAGTAGTGAGACCGGTCTGTAGTTATCAACCTGGGCGGGGTTGAGAGAAGGCTTTTTAAGCAGTGGTGTCACATGTGCTTGTTTGAAAGCAGTTGGGAAAACACCAGAAGTTAAAGAGGCATTGATGGTGTGAGTGATAGCCGGAATGATTGCAGGTGCGATGGTTTGTAGTAAGTTTGAGGGAATTGGGTCAAGCGGACACGTAGTAGGACGGCTACGTGTTAGGAGAGCCAGTGTCTCGTTCTCAGTGAGAGAAGTGAATGAGGAGAGCGCAACGCCTTCGGTGGAGGGACACCGGGCTGCAGAGCATGTAGTAGGACTGCTATATGTTACATCAGTAAACTGGTTGCTGATAGCTGCCACTTTTCCAGTAAAGAATGATGCAAGTGTTTCAGCAGTAAGGCATGTATATCTATAAAGCTACTTTGCAAAATCAACAGTTGTAAACACTGCTGTGTAAATAACTTTGATTTAATTTAAGTGTGATGTGTCTAGTCTAAACTTTCGCATGTGGCTTATACACTTAAACACAATGCTGAAAGAGCTAACTTAGTACATTTAACTGGAATCTTACTGTCTATGTAAGGTCATGTTTAGTTTAAGTTTGTCCACTAAGGAGCCATTTGGGATTTATCCCAAATCTAGCCACAACGTCAGCCCACCTAAAGCAGATCATCCAGGGCCTTGAACTGATCAGGTGCTCTAAATGCTTGAGGGTGTTGACAGACGACTCGGACATGTACCCCCACGGGCCCGTGCACACACACTTCTAGAGGGGTTTTTAAACCAGGTCGTGTGTCCTTGGTTTAGAGAGGCAGAGGCAAGTGTGTAGCATGTCTGGATTGCTGGAGTGTGTGTGTGTGTGTGTGTGTGTGTTGGATCAGTGAGGGACTTCAGGAGGGGAGGGATTTGATGCTTGATGCTTAAACCCTCTAATAGCCTGCACATATATATTGGCTATCTGGCATTGAGCCCCACTCAGCACTCTTATAACGGTTATCCTAACTAAATACTCCCTCAATGTTTTTCAACGCTCGGTTTCTGGAGCCCATATTCAGAGTGAACGTAATTACCCACCGACGCGACCACATGCTTCCTCTTCAGCGCAGTCTCACACCACTCCTACTGCTAGATAAGACACTTTATATTTAACCTATTTATAACTCATCACTCGTTCCCCATTCATTTTCTCCTCAATCATAATGCACACTAATTCTGTAATGGCCTGCTTGCTTTGGTAAGGGTTGTAATCTTCCTTGATAAATTCAGATAACCTTATAACTTTCACATTCCTGTCACATTCCTATCATATTCCTATGCTCATATACTATTACCCTGCGTTTACGCTGGCGGAGAAGTCACTCGCGTCGCCTCAAGTTTGTCTCTTGTGGGTGTGTTCGAGGCTGCTTTATCACCTTACTAATCTAACTAGCTACCTTTTGAGCCGTCTGCTACTTTCTTCCATGCTTTCACGTTTCTGTATTTGTTTAAAGATGCATCATAAAGAAAAAACCAAAAGAATAATCAGCAGCTATAAGCCTCTCTGTCCATATTCCCAGTAGTGTGATAACATGGCAAAGTACGTTAAGGAAAATAAATGTACACAAAGCAGAAGCTGGGGACCTCAGGCTCCTGTGTCTGCAGTTGATCCAAAGAATATGTTTGGCCAGTCAGTTCAGAAATGGCTCTACTTCCCATCGTAAATTATTTGCATGAAGTTGAAGAAATCTCACCTCGATTTGTCGCTTGTCACTGTGTCGCTCACCGCTTGTTTCCAAATTGCAGCTAAAATTGACATCTTCTCATAGGTAACTTAGCCTTAGCTACCAGGTTAGTTTACCAAAAGACTGACTGCATTTCTCTGTGTAAATTTCCCTCACATGACCCGAGTAGCAATACTGAGGTACAAATATGATTAGAATGGGGAATCTAAAATAATTGATTGATTAGAAGTGCACTGCTGAGGTAAATGTGTTGCACTTTATTGGTTTATCTGCTCTAATATTAAAAACATTTGGGTGTTCAATAAATGTTTTTAAATTGTTTTAATTTTCTTTAAAAAGCAAAACAAAAATACATTTAGGCAATTTTATTTGTTCAGTTGTAAAAAACGAAGCATAAAATAAATGTTTAGCCTTCAGCCAAATGTTTCATTTTGTTCAGTTTTCTCTTGTATCTCAAAGTAAACATTAACCAGTTTAAAGATCCCGTTATAAGAATGATTCTTTATGGAATAAAAAGTGGATATTTAATGGTAGCACTCAAAACTTTAAGCTGTTTATTTACAACCCCTGGCAAAAATTATGGAATCACCAGTCTTGGATGAGCACTCCTTCAGACATTTCATTCTGTAAAACAAACTCTGATCAAAAACATGATACAATAATAAGGTCATTCCAAAGTGCAACTTGTTGGCTTTCAGGAACACTCAAAGAAATGAAGAAAAAACATTGTGGAAGTCAGTGAATGTTACTTTTATTGACCAACCACAGGGAAAAAAATATGGAATCACTCAATTCTGAGGAAAAAAGTATGGAATCATGAAAAACAGATAAACAAAAGATGATTCAAAATACATCACTGGTATTTAGTTGCACCACCTTTGGCTTTTATAACGGCTTTCAGTCTCTGAGGCATGGACTTGATGAGTGACAAACAGTATTCTGCATCAATTTGGTGCCAACTCTCTTTGATAGCAGTTGCCAGATCAGCTTTGCAGGTCGGAGCCTTCTTGTGGACCATTTTTTTCAATTTCCACCACAGGTTTTCAATTGGGTTGAGATCTGGACTATTTGCAGGCCATGACATTGACTGAATGTGTCTTTCTCCAAGGAATGCCTTCACTGTTTTTGCCCTATGGCACGATGCATTGTCATCTTGGAAAATTATTTCATTATCTCCAAACATCTGTTCAATTGAAGGGATGAGAAAACTGTCCAAAATGTCAATGTAAACTTGTGCATTGATAGAAGAATTAACCACAGTCATCTCCCCAGTGCCTTTGCCTGACATGCAGCCCCATATCATCAAGGACTGTGGAAATTTGGTTGTTTTCCTCAGGCAGGCCTCTTCATAAATCTCACTGGAACGGCACCAAACAAAAGTTCCAGCATCATCACCTTGTCCAATGCAGATTCTTGACTCATCACTGAAGATAACTTTCATCCAGTCATCCACAGTCCATGATTGCCTCTCCTTAGCCCACTGCAGTCTTGTTTTTTTATGTTTAGGTGTCAATGATGGTTTTCTTTTAGCTTTCCTGTATTGAAATCCCATTTCCTTTAGGCGATTTCTTACGGTTCGGTCACATACATTGGCTCCAGCTTCTTCCCATTTATGCTTCATCTGTTTAGTTGTACTTTTTCGGTTTTCAAGACAAATGGCCTTAAGTTGCTTGTCTTGACGCTTTGATGTCTTTCTCGGTCTACCAGTACGCTTGGCTTTAACAACCATTCCATGCTGTTTGTATTTGGTCCATATATTGGATACAGCTGACTGTGAACAGCCCACATCTTTAGCAACCATGCGTGAAGAGTTACCTTCTTGAAGAAGTTTCACAATCCTCTCTTTTGTTTCAAGAGACATTTCTCTTGTTGGAGCCATGGTTCTTGCCACTCTAATTCGTCCAGCAGCCCTCCAAGGTGTCATGACTGCAGGTGTTTTTAACTGCAGACTAACGAGCAGATCTAATCTGAGGCAGGTGTCCATTTAGGGAAAGGAAATTGACTGGGTGTGTCCTTATTTTCTACCTTCAATTTGAGTGATTCCATACTTTTTTCCTCAGAATTGAGTGATTCCATATTTTTTTCCCTGTGGTTGGTCAATAAAAGTAACATTCACTGACTTCCACAATGTTTTTTCTTCATTTCTTTGAGTGTTCCTGAAAGCCAACAAGTTGCACTTTGGAATGACCTTATTATTGTATCATGTTTTTGATCAGAGTTTGTTTTACAGAATGAAATGTCTGAAGGAGTGCTCATCCAAGACTGGTGATTCCATACTTTTTGCCAGGGGTTGTACATCTCACCACTCTTTACATCAGAGCCTTAAAAATTCCTCTATTTCCTCTCCTCTTGTTCAACACACAGTTTCTAGACTCATAGCCGGAATCTACAGTACTGATGCAGCCTTTCTGTTTTTACTGTTTGTCACTTCGAGTTGCCCCCTTGAGTCCTTGTTGGTTAGCTTGTTTTTGTAAAGCATAAATCTGTCTTTTGTCGTCTGTATATAGAACACGAGTGTAGCTCCACACCCTTACCCCTCTCCTTCCATTCAGAATAACTGTCTACTCAGCAGCTAGAGGTCCAGAGATAGGACTATGTATGACTGTGCTTATTATCAGCGTTTTCATTTCCTGTTTCAAATAAGAGATGCTCGTGAATCTTTAAGCCACTTTTGACATTGTGAGCCGCCATAAAATCTATTCCTGGTCCTTATGTCATTTCTTTACATGATTTTCTTTGAGTGTATTGTGACATTCAAAACAGCAGCAGGGGGAGAGTGTGTCTTTTTTTGCTGACTAGAATAATGTGAGAACTAAGTGCATCTGATTTTTGTTGGACTTGATTGATTTTAATCTCTATTTTATTTTTAGATGGGGCAATTTTGAAGACCTTAAAATATCTTTAAGAATGGTGTGTGCACATAAATTAATAGAGTAGATTAATTTATCATCAATCAAAACCAATAGCGTTACAAAATGTCATGTGGTGTGACTGTATTTTAAATTAATTGAAGATGATCACAAGCCATTAAATTAAGTTGAACTGCTTGAATTTTCAGGAGTGGCATAAAGTTATCCAAAAGCAGTGTGTAAGACTCGTGGAGAAGAACATGCCAAGAGACACGAAAACTGTGACTTAAAAAACAGGGTTATTCCACCAAATATTGATTTCTGAACTCTAAACTTTATGAATATGAACTTGTTTTCTTTGCATTATTTGAGGTCTGAAAGCTCTGCATCTTTTATTTCAGCCATTTCTCATTTTGTGTAAATAAATGCTCTAAACAACAATATTTTTATTTGGAATTTGGGAGAAATGTTATTTGTAGTTTATAGAATAAAACAACAATGTTAATTTTACACAAACATAAACCTATAAATAGCAAAATCAGAGAAACTGATTCAGAAACTGAAGTGGTCTCTTAATTGTTTAGGAGCTGTATATATTTAAAAGTAAAATTTATATATATATTTTTTATGCTTCATGCCGTAGACCCATTTACAGTTCTGAACTCGATTTCTACTACTACTACCGCTCTCAGGTACCTCTCGTACACTGAGATGCTTTTTTTTAGTTAAGCCAAGTTCTGAGAAATCTTTTTAATCAGTGTAAGATATTATTGATTTATTGTGTTGACGGGATATCCAGCAGCGTTATTGCACATACTTGCACATATTTCACATACTGTTATTTTTTGTAGTCTGTACTGGATTAAAAAAGTAATCCACATTTTGTATCACATTTAATTTTTTAAAGATTTAGTGGTCAAATTCAACCAAGGCTTATACATATACATACAGTATATTAATTATAAATCAAAGTGAAAGCCATTAATTAAATTTCTTGGTTTATTGTAAAAGTTTCATTGAGTTATTTTGAACATTTCATTTTATTACTTCAATAAATTCATACAAAATGTCAGGAGTAGCAGAAATGTCAAAAGTCTATGAAAGTTGAATCTTGGCATCCTAAATCAAAAACCAGTTGAATCGTGTGTTTGTGTGTGTGTGTGTGTGTGTGTGTGTGTGTGCGAGTGTGTATGTCAGTCAAGCGCTCTCTTGTGCTTGCATGTGTCTCTCTGCAGGGAGTGACTGTAGGTCCAGCCCAGAGGAATGCCTGGCCTTTGCCGGTAACTGGCCTTGATCACACATTCCTGTGGGAGTCTCTCTCTCTCTCCATTTTATTTTTCTCTCTCTTCCCTTTCTCGCTCTCGTGCTCTTTCTTTTCTCTTTCACTCTCTCGCTCATACTATTCTCTCTATCTCTGTCTCCCTCTCCAGCTTCTTCTTCCCAGTGGGTTACGGAGTCAGTGACCTTGAGGCACAGATGAGGTGGGAGGGGACTGTTGGGTTTAACTGTAGTAACACTCTCAGCGAGAGACAGAAGGAGGCAGAGACGGAGGAAAGTGGGAGTGAATTATAGCAACTTTCCACTAAAGAGAGGGAGGAATTGCAGCTGACAGAGCAAACATTTAAGAGGCGTAGAAGGCTAAACTTAAAGTAGAGGAAAGAAGAGGATAGTTCATATTGTAGAGCCGGTGCCTGTCTGTATGATGCTGCTGTTGACCTTAACAGAGACGTCACTGGGCAGACATTACATTGCCATGTTTGAAGCTACTCAGAACGTGATGCTGAAGCCTACTGAGACGTGGAGGGAAGCCCTGCTGGACCACAGAGTCATGGACCTTTTCTTTACCGTGAGTACTGTATCCTGGTTTCTGTATATATTCATGTAAGTGCAGTGCAATTAAGTAAAGAGCTTTAAATGGTGTCTAGTGTGTGTAGGTGTGTATATAGAAGACTTAAAACACTTTCCTTTGGCTGTGAACTTTATCCGAGTCCTGCTTCCATCAGGAAAGGTTATTTTTTTGTGTTTGTTGTTGGGCATTTGTTGTGCTTTAGTTTATTGATGAAGAAACTTAATATTTTTGTAAGGTATATTTTAACTGGCTGTGAAAGCATAATTAAAATACAGTATGTTTAAGGGCTGGAAGAAAATCTTGATTTTATCATCAAGATAAAAAAACGTTTGACAAACACATCCAAAGAGCTGCAAAAGAACCTCTTGAATAGCAGCAAACTTAAATTGCATTACCTGTGTTCATCTACGAGGGTGGTGTAACTGATATAACTAGATTGGAGTATCATAGTGAAAGGCTGCATCTAATTTCTACTTAGCCTGGGAAAAATGGATGCGTTCAAGAGCTTAAAGTAATTTAGGATCTTAAATTATTGTGTTTCATATTGATATTGATAGATCCAATAGTGTTATTGCACGTCACACTTTTTGTCCAGTTCATGCACTCCTTTTTTGTATAACATTTTAAGAAAAGCAACTGTATGCTTTATTTTGCTTTATTTTGTTATTATTATAGTCATTACTATTTTTCTGCACGTCTGTACTTTTATATTTGTTTTTTCATCAACTGATTTTTGATTTATGCTATAATTATTCTAGAAGAAAATGAAAAACTAACAACTATTTTGCAGTAAAAAAAAACATTGGACTGTTTCTTTTAAAGCAGATAAAAAATGAGATGTAGTTAGAAATGGATTAGCTACAGGAAGAATGCTGATTGCTCTGAATAAAAAGTGGAATGAAGAAACCACTCACTGTGATGAAGATGCCACACCAATCACACTAAATGAGACAAAGTGAAAGCTTGAGAATTTGTAGGGAAACCCATATGCAGCCCTGGCTGATCAGAGAGATCCTGATGTGTGGAACAAATCGGTCAACTTTCCTTCACCGTCTAGAGCGTGGCTGCCAAACACCGCTTTACTTTCTTCCATTACATGTGCATAGTCTCCCTTTGGTACCTGCAGCCAGATACTGCTCTAATTTCTCCATCACTAGTGGACTCTGCTGTACTCTCCTGCTACTGTTCTCCTGAGGAATTGTGTCTACGAGCTGCCAGGGTGTTACTGTGTTATTGTGCATCACCTCCTGAGGAGCAGCTGTTAACTGGTGGCTCCTGATTAACACTGCTCCTGTCTTTTATGTGGGATTGTTGAGGGTCACTCTGCTCACGCTCGGGGTCAAGGAGGGTCAGCAGTATCATTACAAGCCCAACTGGAGACATTTTTGTTTGTTCAGTGGGCTGATGAGACAGTCCTGTTCTGTCTTGTGTGTTATGCTGTAGATGATGTGATATGAAAATTTTGGTTTGAGCTTTGGTTTATTGAGACCAATCTTTTACAGAGTAAAGCCTGCAGTTCAAGAACAGTTTTTATATTGTGTATATATATACTGATCAGTACAGTACTGATCTATACATTTTATCGCCCTCCATTGCATTGAAAAAGATCTTCAAAACCTCACCTTTACAGAAGAGAGATAAAACCTTCTTAACATTCAGCTTTTATTTTTTGTAATTTTGGAGATGTTCTTGGTCCATTAAATAAGACATTTTGACACAGTGTAAGGAACAGTTAGTGTTAAATGTTTTGTCGTAAACAAAAAAAATATATATATTGGTCAGCAACACAATGTATTTGTTTATCCATATACATGGATGTGTACACACTTAATTAGCCCTTTATTAGGAACACTTTAGTAATACTGGGTGTGGCATTTTTGCTCTCAAAACATTTGCTGGTACATGTTCATGGTTATTTTATTCAGCAACATTTTTCAGCAACACAATAATATCTAAATTATATAAAATAAAATGAATCTTCCATTTAATAACTGCAAATGTGTACAGTCACTGAAAAACACCGTTCATTATAACTGGTTTCACTTATTATCCAAGAAGAAGCCATTAGTGACCAGCAGCAATGTGCGATTGCTATTACTGGTCCCAGACTGTACCAAATCAGCCTGGACTGTTGATACAACACAAGTTGGCTTCTGCATTGTTGACTTTTTACATTACCATCTGTGTATATTAGCATAAATTAAGATTTATGCTAATGTGGCAGGCTAATGTAGTTTTATTCTGTTAATTGTCCAGTTTTGGTGAGCTGATGTCGGACCTGATGTACTTTTGTAGCCTGTTCATCTCAAGGTTCAACATGTATGTTGAAATTTTTCTGCTCAACAGAATTATGAAGAGTACAAAGTGGTTTTCTGAGTTACTGTAACCTTTTGATTGTAGAATTATTGACCTTTCTCATCTGTTAGACGCTTTCTACACTGTCCTGTGCTGAAGATCCCAGGAGATCAGCAGTTTTAATACTTTTACCCCCTATTTTGATGGTTGAGGAACTTGATTGACCTTAAGAACCTAGCTGCTGTCTTCTGTATCTGATGATAGTGATAATTCGATATTGTATTGCTCTGCTACCACATGATTGGCTGAGTAGATAATTGCATAAACGAGAAAGTGTTCCTAATAAAGAGCTCCATCAGCGTATATATAAAATATATGGTGACACCAGGGAAAAATCACAGAAGATCTGAACATGAGCGGTATAAGTATAGTAGCCTGCCTGGCTGAAGATAAGTCAGCTCGGAGTCTGCCGCTCCAGGTTTGTCACTTTGGGCATCTCGTTTTGTGTGTGTGGTATTTGCAGAGGGTGGAGGGCTTGTTTTTATTGGGTTGAAGTGTAGTCAGCTGTCTTTCTCCATATCTTGCTGTGTGGCGTGTTTTTCTATGCGTGCGTGTGGATCCATCAGCTGCTTGCGCTCACTCCTCAGCTGTGATTGGGGGGGCAGGTGGGGCGTGCAGACACGCGCTGCAGGGGTCAGAGGTGACTGTGGTCGGGTGGCTGGATTAGACCCTGGTCCTGGATTAGGAGCCCCTGTTAACAGCCTCTGATCCCTCGGCCTGTCGGTCAGGGTCTCAAGCTGGCAGACGGGAGGCTCTTCCATCTGAGGCCTCTGTCTCTCTCTCTGTCTCTCTCGTGATGGAGCTCTGAGTGATCTGGGGGCTTGGAAAGAGACGAGAGAGCCGGAGAACCAAGCTCAGCCGAAAATAAATCCGCACTCTTCTCTTCACACCTAATAAAGCCATGGCTACGCTAACATTTTCCTACCCAAACCCAGCTCTGCTGAGGAGTGTTTTTGTTTGTGGTTTGGGTTTATTTTTATATACACATGTACAGACACCCCCTCTCTCTTTTTCTTCCCGCCCTCCCTCGTTCCTCATACACTTGGGCAGCCATGTAATTGCTGTTAGTAAATCAATGTTATGATTGGAATTTTTTCCCCATCTCTCTTTAGGCTAGGGCTGCCCCAATCAGATTATTTTTGAGCCTTGATCCAATCAGCGTGTCTTACCGTTGACTTTTAGCCAATAGCGATCCAGTCTTTGTATTTGTTTAAGTACTTCAATACAGCTCCACCATTTAGATAAGACATGCTGATATTAATACAGTATTTTTTTCTTTATTTTTAGTTTGTATAATGAGACATTCTGGACCAAATTATTCAGTTTAGCTTTAAAAAATAGTGTAGTATCTTAGAATCAAATTTCTCCACCATGAACATATTCATATCTTAGTTCCTATACAACACTGCAGTCAAGTCATTTAAGAAATGTGCTTTGATTTTTTTATTTTTTTTTATATATTTTTTTTTGGGTGGGGCAGTGTTCATTTAAAAGGTGGCAGTGGCTGACTTCACTCTCCTAGTGTTGCAGACACTGCTAGTAAATCCATGTAATCAGGGATTGGGTAATTTACGTTTTAAATTGGAAGAAAAATGTACATTACCAGTCAAAAGTTTGGACACATTCTCATTTTTATTTGTTTATTTACTACATTGTAGAGTGATTTTAAAGACTTCAACTATGATGGAACACGCATGCGGTTAAATAGTAGACTAAAAAAGTGTTTGTTCTACAAAAACACCTGATATAAAAACCCAACCCAGGTGGTTTGGGACAGGTTGGAGCATAGAGTGAAACAAAAGCAGTTAACAAGTGCTCAGCTCCTCTAGGACCTCATTTAAGACAGCTGATGAAGCTGACTGAAAGAATAATGCCAAGAGTAGGTATAGTTGGCGTCAAAGCAAAAGGAGCTACTTTGACGAATCTAAAGTAAAATGAAAATGGGTGTGTCTAAACTTTTGACTAGTTCTGTATTTACTTAACCTCACCTCATTTCTGCTAGGCGGGCAATTATATCCATTGGTGGCCTTGGGTCTACCAGATGGCATTCTGAAGTTAAATCAAATACTCAGATAATGAAACCTGAAATTGTTTAAATCAAATCCATGGAAATATGCCTAAACCATTTCTCTAAAATGCAGGTGGTGAATGTTGGAATTAGATCGGTTGGTGTCCTGACCATGTTTACAGTAGTCTAAACAGATTCTGCTGTTGTTATGCCAGATATAGCCTGATGTGTTTGTGATTTGCCCTTTGCTTTAGTGGACCTGATGGAGAGATGAACTGTCCAAGAACAAAAGGCAGGAGAAGATCTGATCCTCCCAGGAGATGCATAAGAGGCTTTGTCTTCTTTCTAATAATACATTGCTGCTCCCTCTTGTTCGCTCTCTCATATATTTTCACTTAGATGTCCTCCTGCCAGCCTCTAACTATAGTTGGACTTCAGGCATTTGGAATAGTTTGCGTTGTGTGGATGTTCTTCAGTGCAGCTGTTTTTGCAGAGCGTGCTGCTCACGTAACTTTGGCCTTGCTCTTCTCTTTCTCTCTCTCTCTCTCTCTCTCTCTCTCTCTATGTTGAGCTCTATCTTATTCTGTCTGTGTCTCATCTACCTCTCATTCCCCTCCTCCCATTCTTGTCCTCCCTCCCTTCTGCCTCAGCCCAGTGAATGATTTCACACTGTGGAAAGAGAGCCCAGTCCTCCAGTAGTCAGGTCCCATGCTACAGCGAGTACTCCAGAGGCTGTGGATCATCAGTCCAGCTGGTGGAGATTGAAAGCGGTGACTGGGTTGACAATTTATGCTCAGTCTTCATGCACCAGTGTTTGTCCTTATCTTGATCAAGCATCCTGCCAGAACGCTTGGACACACTATGTGACTGTGAGAACGTGGGAGAAGGATTGAGCAAAAGGGAAAAAGAGAGGGAGAGAGTCGGTAAGAAGGAAAGAGGACTATGTGCCAAACATCCGCTGTGCAGTGGAACCACATGTGCTTCTGGTAGAGGAGAGAAGGAGACTGGTCTGGACTAGAGAGACGCGCCGTTAGCCATGGTGCCATTTTGCTAAGATCAGGCATCAGTCGCGTCTCCTAACTTCACAAAGACTTGAACTGTGATTGGGACTTAATCTATGCTTTGAATTGAACTCTATTAGCAGCTTTTTGGAGAGTGACTGTCTTTACTTTTGCTGACGCTCCGGCTGAAGGTGAGCAGTCCTCTAACTCTCTCTAGTTCTAATTTGTGCTGCATGGGGAAACTAGTACTAGTACTATAATGACCTGCAAAATCAAAGACGGACCGGTCACTCGTGGGTAAGGGTTAGTGGAGGAGAGAGGATTGTGTAGAAGGAGGAGTGTGTCTGTGTGAGTATATGAAAGAATCAGACAGAAAGAGGCTTCTCTGTGTAATTCAGAAAGACTGTGTGTGAGCTCCCCAGCCGTGTGTTTGGTCAGCTGCCAGTCAGCCAGTCTACAGTTCCTGCTGGACTCTTTGAGGGGGCCGGTCTGGCTCTATTTCTACAGAGAAGACCCACAGGGGGCTATATACCCTCACACATTCTTTTACTTTGTCTCTCTTGCACCTCCTGTCCTGTTTTACTTTATTGTGAGCACAATGTTGAAGATCATGCCTCCTGATCTAAGTGGTTTCAGGCTATTGGTGAGACAAAAAGAATTCAGGACTTATTTGTATTTTCTTGAATTTAAAAGACTTTATTATTAATGTGCTTTTTGTAGGCCTGTCATCATAATTATATTATTGACTTATCTAACAATGCATGGGCATGACCTCAATAGTTTTCGCTGACCTGAATTTGTTTGGCTATTATGTTTTCCGTAGCAAGGAGAGCCCATTAATATAAATGTCAACTGGGCCAGAGTGTTCAGATTTTTATTTCTGTTTAATGTTTGGGAATATCTTCCAATTCCAACGTTTGAATATTTGTACTAATTTTTACGAAATACCATTATACCTTTGGCATAAAATGCCCTAAATATGTAACAATGACAATAAAATTAAAACAATTATTTGTGGTAAAAAAATATCATCCAAAGGAAATTAACTCTCATGATAGACCTAATGACGTGTATTCTTTTTGTATATCTACCGATACAAAATCTATAGTGAGCTTGAGCTGATTGATGATACTGTCAGAAATCACAAAATATTTTGTGTCTAGCACAATTTATTAGTTTAAATATAAGAAAAGAACGTACCTTATCAGTGGCTTTTTTTAAGGTATTCAGTTATTTATTTACTTATCCCAACTGGTCAAATGTATCCTGCACCCGTTCTCATGCAAGTTGTTTGTTTGTGTTTTGATTGACTGACTGTCTCTCTGGCTCCCTCAGGTACACAGAAAGATCAGGGAAGACTCCGACATGGCGCAGGACTCCCTGCAGTGCCTGGCTCAGCTTGCCTCCATGCACGGACCCATCTTTCCCGACGAGAGCGCTCAGGTCACCTATTTGGCCCACTTGGTGGAAGGACTGCTCACCATGATCAATGGGTCAGTGAGAGAGAATCTGTTTCTGAAGTTTATGCACTTACCATGAAGGAAATCTAATCTGCCTGATGATGTCACCTCTTTTTGTTTTGGCACAGTTGAAAAAAAAGACCCATATGATAATTAAAATTTAAATACTCTTAATCATAAACACTGTTACCTGTTCATTTAAAAGACAATTCAGAATAACCAAAATTTTAAGACTATCCCGACCATGAGCGCAATGATTTGAAGCCAACAAAAAATGCTGGGGGGATTTTAACGTGGACAGCAGCACTAATCCAACATGACTGCTGTAAACATTTTTTTTTGCATAAGCACACCATTAAATTAGCAAAATTAATTCATTGTAATCAGGCTTGTAAAACCACAATATTTATATGGGTTGTTTATACATCAAAGAACAATTTAGTGATTAAATGTATTTATTAAATATTTAAAAATATTTGTTAATCAAATGCTCAACTGCTCTGTCAAAAAAATGGTGGTGTTGACTTGAAACACTGGAAAGCATACACATACTAACTGCCAGACTGCAAGTTTAAGAGCACAGGTTGATATGTGTGTTGCATTATAATTTAAAAAAGCCAAAGCCTGAGAAATGAACATTTGTTCAAAATCTACAGCTACATATCTGCAGCTAGCTAACCGGACAGTGAAAAAACTATTTGGACTGTTTTTGTTTGTGTTTAAACTGTGCTGTCGTATTCTGCTTCTGTAAGTTAATTGCAGTAGTGTAAACAGTTTTTCTCCATCAAGCCCACAATTAAAGGAAAATTAGCGTATTTCATAATGTCATTTTAATTAGGTATGTAAAACCATATTATTTATGAGTTGTTTTTACAACTCAAATTTGTGCTTTTTTTGTAAATCAAATTTGTGCTAAAACTAAAATGTTTTAAAGTTCAGATCCGAAACAGCATCAGGTTGCGTTCTCACATATATATTAAGTGTGGGAAGTTTTGTGGTGGTCTCAGCTGTAGTGATTCCTGTGGTTTTCTGTGACCGGTGGAGGGATGGCTTTGTTATTTTAAATAACCCATGCAGACCTTCTTCTGAAATGATGTAGGTGATCAGGGTCTTTCTCCTTTTCTCTCCCTGCCGCTCCCCCTCTGCCTCTCTCTGCGCTCCGTAATCACCTATTCTTGGAGCCTTTTTCCAGTTGCATCATCGGAAAACCATGCGGCAGGTCCGCCAATCTGCTGTGATTGAACGGTTCTGCTTGCAATTTAAATCCATCTGATATGGGTTAGAGCCTCAGAAGGGAGCATAAGGGAAGCAGACCTCGAGTGCTCCTCCAGCACTCCTGAGGGGAAGCATTCCGAGAATCCAGGTGGTGTTTCAGTGTTGCACTGTGCGTGTGTGAGTGTGTATAAAGTGTTAATTGTTTCATATCTTTGCTTGACTGAGTGATCATTTTCATACAGGTTTCCAATGAGTGGAATTTAAAGGAAAATATGGTTTGGATTTCTTATAATTAAAAGCGTCACAGTTCTTTGCTTTTCTGTTCTTTTATTGCCTTTTCTTCTGTAGGATTGTAGGAGTTCACTCAAGGTTTTGCGTCTGTTGCTCGGGTTTTAAAAGGGCTTTGTAAACCAGGCTTAGTCAATTGAAAATTACACCACTAGCCTTGACTTGTGTGTAAGCGTATCATCTGAACGTATTGTTCCACTGAACTAAAATTAGCTCTAACCTTTATGAAAGCCAAGATGGTTATGCATTTTATTCTGGAAGATCAAACTCCAAACACTTGATCAATCACCACCAACTGCTTGAATCCATTATCTTTTTCTTTACTGTCTTCAACAGGATTGAGATTGAGGATTCTGAGGCAGTGGGCATCTCTAATATCATCAGTAATCTGATCACCACATTTCCCCGGAGCATTCTTACTGCTCTACCCAGCGAACTCTTCTCCTCTTTTATAAACTGCCTCACAATACTCACCTGTTCTTTTGGACGCAGTGCTGCCCTCGAGGAGGTGGTGAGTAGAGCATAGTGTCCATCTGCTAGATTAAATGTCTTTATTCGCTCATAGACTCGTTCAGTATTTTTTATATAGAATTTTCTGCATAGTGAACTGACTGGGGCATGACTAGAAGACTGCGTTATAAAAAAGTGACAAGAATTTTTGATGTATTCCTATTCTGACTCTTAAACATATCAGACACGACTGCCATATACACTTTTGAACTGGAGGTTAGCTTATTTCTATTTTTTTTTTGTATTATTTTTTTTTTATTACTGAAGTACACAAGGTTCGGAATGACATAAAAAGCTTAAAGTGTGCATGCCACCGGCATTGTTATTTATTTGAGTAGTTGATTAGTCAACGACTATTTCTAATTTCCTACGCACATTTTACCTCTCCTGCTCAAGTGTGAATGTCCCCCTGTTGTCCAATCTCTGCTTTGCACAATAATTGTTTAACATAACTTATGTCAGTATTTTTAAGACTGTCCTCCATAAGCATTCTTTATACCCTGTAGCTGGATAAAGATGACATGGTGTACATGGAGGCGTATGACAAGCTGCTGGAATCATGGTTGACGCTGGTGCAGGAGGATGAACACTTTCCCCGTGGCTGCTTCATCCAACCAGCTGTGCAGGTCTTCAACTCCTACATCCAGTGTCACTTGGCAGCACCTGACGGCACCAGAAACCTGGTAAGAGCAGCTTAATGTAACTTTATTTTATTTATTTTTTAAATATTTTTAATAGCATTCAACTCACAACTGCTTCCATCCAAAAATGTTGACCATCAGTGACATCAGTTTCCACATTTTAGGATACAGTTTTATTGTAAACAGCTCTTTTTCCTCCTTTTATAGACTGCAAATGGTGTGGCTTCTCATGAGGAGGAAGAGATAAACGAGTTGCAAGAGGATGACAGAGAACTGTTTTCAGATCAGTTGGCCAGTATTGGCATGTTGGGGCGCATTGCAGCAGAACACTGTATCCCTCTGCTCACAAGGTAAGAGGACAGCTGCCAGTTCCACACCTGCAGACCCGTTTCAGTTACACTGAATATCAATGACGAGCGCAGCCTAGGGTTGGACAGTCATTTTAAGTCTGTTTTTTGTGTATAAAAATGTAGAAATAACAATTATAACAGTACATTTCAGCTTGTAATTTTTACATGGTTTGTTTGTTTGTATTTGTATTAAATATTTATTTTACTGTTTTTTTTTTTTGTTTTTTTTTTAGAACGCACTGCATGCAGTAGTAAATGTGTAAATGCTGTATTTTATTCACATAAACACCATAACTAAAAGAGATTTTGTCACCATACAGAATGTATATTTGTGAAACAGGCCTTAGAACAGAACATGGTTGGCAAACATGTGGCTTGTGGGCCAGAACAAAGCTGATAAAGGTTCTAATCTGGTCCACTAAATACATTTAGAACCCGTGTAGTCAGTGGCAACCTTTCAAATTTAACGAAGACTGCACTTATTGAGTATTTTAAGTTGTTTTTGTTTTTTTCTGATGTATAAATAGTAAATGTGACTTTAGTTGGGATAAAAAAAATGCTTAGTTTTACAGGCCTATTTACCACCCTGTTATTTTGCCTCAGAATGAGACATGCTGATTTTCCTTTTATTGTGGATTTGTGGGGAAATAAAAGTTATTTTATTAGCTAGTTTACGGTACTGCAACAGATCACAGAAGGCACTTAGCCAAGCCTAGCCTAACACCTTAACCCTGCTGTCCTCCCAGTGTCTTGTCAGCATGGTGTGTTTGTTAGTTAAAAATATAGTTAGCTTTTTGCCTTGCCCACAGCCTCTCTAAAAGCTCTGCAATAGTTTGATGCTGTTCCACTTGTACACTTTAAATATCATTAGCACATTCTGGTAGTTCTCCATAATCAAGCTAAGAACTTTCATGCCCATTTTTAAAAGAACTGGGCACAGTATGCGGTTATCCAGTAAACACTGGATTGCACGTGATGTGGCGAGTTACCTCTAATGAGTTTGCCACTCCTGCTTTAAAGTCAATGGCACAAAGCAATCCTTTTTAACCACTTCTTTTTTTTTGTTCTTGTTAGTTTACTGGAAGACAGGGTCACACGGCTTCATGGGCAGCTCCAGAGACACCAGCAGCATCTTATGGCCTCTTCAGATCCAGAGTCAGTGGATCGGAAAGTACTAGACGACCTCTACGAGGACATTCATTGGCTCATATTAGTCTCAGGTCTGTTCTAGAGATCCTTTGTTCAACACCAAAAGTTCATGCGAATTATTAAAGTGTTGTTTCTACTATTTAAGCTTAATGTTGTCATGTGTGACTTGAATTCTTAATGATGAAAACAGTTAAAACTTGTTTGCTTTGGATATTTGTATAGGTTACCTTTTGGCAGATGACCCTCAGGGTGAGACGCCACTAATCCCCACTGAAGTGATGGAGTACTCGATAAAGCACTCCACTGAAGTGGACATCAACACCACCCTGCAGATTCTGGGCTCACCTGGAGAAAAAGCCACTTCAATCCCAGGCTGCAACAGGACCGACTCCGTCATCAGGTGAGAAGACTACAAGTCTACAATGCATAATACCTCACAGTGTGGCAAGGTGTTAAGTCGCATTATTATTTTTCCTCTCTCTTTTTCTCTAGAGGGCATTGGCTATATTGCACAATGTAAATCACAATTTACAATTTTCAATTTTCCCCGTTCTGTTACCTTACAAACATACTAGCACATGTGTAGTAGGGCTGCACAAATGCTAATTTTGGTAATCAACTACTCTGAAAATTATTGTTGCGATTAGTCGATTAGTCTGCGATTATTCTACCATGCAGTCAGTCTCTGGAGCCTCTGTATATGGCTTCTGTTCCTAGCTTTTTCTATTGCTTTAAAACTACAGAAACAGCTGAACATGGGATTTAAATACCATTTAAATGTCCAGAAGACACAAGTGTTAAACCTTCTAAGCAAGTAACCACTTGGTCAGTAAATATGTAATCTCTTGTGACAGTCACTTTTGGTGACCAAGCTGAAGTGTGAACACTGACTAAATAAAAATGAATAACTGAGAAAATTAAACTGCTAAAAACAACGCAACACAAGTAATGCAAGTAATTTTATAGAATTCAACCAAAAAAGAAAAGAATAGTATGGTAAATTGTATAATAATAAAAGAATGCATATATAGTTTTTTGGCTTTTTAAAATTTCAGTGAAAAAACATATGGAGTTGGTGTATCGTTGCACCCTCTGAGATTCCTGTCACATTGAGCAGATTGAGCAGAGTTTACAGCTCTGCTTTTACCAGGAAACCTGAGGTCAGTGGTGTCTCCACAGTGCCATCATCATTACTTGAGGCATCTCTGTCTTTCAGGTTGTTTCTTGTTTAAGATGCACAGACTGTTTGTATACTGACCAGCTCAGTGTCTTTCATGGTATGTTTATGTGCATAGAGCTTACATGCACATAGTGTGACTTGACTTAAGTGCAACCGGTGTGTAGCTGTCAGCAGCTTAACTATCTGTGTAATGTCAGATGAATGCTATTTTCATGCCAGACAGAGTCTCTAGTGATCAGCTGTTGTGCAGTGGGATTGGACGGCTGGCTCTTCGCCTTTGTGGACCACAGAGGCGGCCAGTAAAGCAGGCTGTAAGCTTCTGGTTACTTGAGATTGGCTGTGTTCAAAGTCCGGCAGCGGGAAAGGGGCACTGTGTGAGCAGCACGGTGCAGCGCGGTGCGTCTGATCCTCCCTGGTAGCCGCAGCTCCTTCACCCAGCAGGGAATGTCCTGGCCCTGTCCCAGCCAGAGCGGCCACGCGAACAGCAGCCCGAGCCTGGCGCCAGCCAAGGCTTTAATGCCACACCCCACACATTATTCAATTAGAGCCAGGCCAGGTGCTGCTCAGACCCTCACACAGAGGACAGGAGAAAGTTTGTGAATGGAGGGCAGAGCGGTTTATTGGTGTGAAGGGAAAAGGTTAAAAATAGTTAAATTCAAATAAATATTGGGTATTTGTTGACTCTTTTTTTTTTTTAGGGTCTAGGCTTATCTAGCTGAGATGTGTAATGAAATAAATAATCCCCTCATCGATTTAGCCATTTTTTACTTAGGAAAGTGATCCCATTAACAATAATTAACCAGTATGTTGACCTAGTTTAAAAACAGTGTTTTTCTTTTTTTTTTTTTTTGGTATTTCAGTTCCAGTGTGTCAGTAGTCCTGTTAGTTAAAAGTTCATTGTGTTTTAAAAGGGTGTAACCGTATTATAAGGGATGCACCAATGTGGGAATGCTGTGCTGATTAGGGTTGTGCTGTATCGTATTGTATGCGATAATATCGCCAACATTTTTGGATATCGTGAACAATATTATACCCTGAAATATCATGTCATATCACCTACCCATAATTATCACATCAGGGTACTACTTTTTTATAATTTTAGAAAAGAAAGAAAAAAATCACACTGTTCTCATTTTCCATTATATATCCACTAGAGACAGATTATATCTGTCCAGTATCATTTATTTTACTTTATTCCTGGATATATAGAGATATTTGGAGTGCATTATTAGTATCATGACATTCTGAATCATTGACTTCTGTTACAAATCTGATAAAATTCTTAATTTTTTTATATATCTCAGTTAGAGGTGTACAATATTATATCATATATGCTATAATTAAATTTTATTTTCATTTTGTTTCAGTAGTGTATTTTTGAATTAATTTATTTATGTTTAATTCAGTGTTTTGTCATATCACCAAGAGTATCGATATCTCGAAAATACCATGAAATATCGTGATATTATTTTAGGGCCATATCGCCCACCCCTAGTGCTGATGCCTATATCCAAAATTATACATGTATGTATTTGCCGATTGCTGATATAGTACTTACTAATTACTATTACTGTTTATTAACTTGGAGAGATTACATACCCCGGTATATCTTGAGAACTAATGTAACATTTATTTTCCTTACATTTTAGCTTTGAACCAATTGTATGCTAACAATAAAATAAAAGGTTCTGCCTATTATTGCTAATTATAGCACGTTTATATTGCTTCGCTATCATCCAAAAACCTTGTCTGCTAAATGGCAACTTTTACAGAGGGTGAGGGTAGTAAAAAACGATGCTAGTAAAAGGTGTTATTCCAAGTCATTTTATTAATATTTGATTTCTATTTCTCGGTAAATTTGGGCACAATGTGAAAAGTAATCATATGTCGTTTTCACAATCTCAAGTGAAAAACTGCATAAATTGAGATACTTGGTTTTTGGGCCGCAACAATGTCAAGGACAGTTTTACAGAGTATTACAGAGATTAGTTTTGTTTGACTCATCATATCTATAACTTTAGAATTAGTTTCAAATGGCCAGTGGATGTGAATTGTTAATTATGTTCATTATCTGCAGTCTGATAGGGTTTCATACAGGTCTCTTGGCTTCATCTGCAGCTCTTTCTGACAGTGTCCTGAAGGGGGGTGCAGAACACGGCATTGTGTTATTGGAGAAAGGATATGGAGGTTGGAGTCGAGGCTTTGAGAGGATGCCGTGTTGATGAGTTCATGATGGGTCGGGGAATAGGAGAGCTTTTAGAGACAGTAGGAGGACAGCGCAGGAGTGGAGGATTTGGAGAGACAGTAGGTTGGTGGATAGGGAAGGGGAGCTTGGGGTTGGATGGAGGTTAGAGGATTTGGAAAGACAGTGGACTGCAGGATTGAGTTTCCTAATAACAATGTCCGAACCCGCAGCTCTGAAATGTCAGTTAGGTTTTGTTTTTGCAAACAATGTGAAACATTTGGCTGTGCTGCGCTCGCTCCACACTGCAGGGATATCTGTCTCACAGTCCAGTAAGCTGCAGTAATCCCTTTCTTATGTATCCTTCTGTTCTTTCCACTGGAGGTGTGGAGGAATGAGAGTTTGTTAGTGTAGGTTTTTGTTGAGTCTCTGAGCATGCGGTGGACTGTGTGTTCCGTATTCTCTTCTTCAGCTTATTCCTCCCACCCTTCAGTTTCTCCATGTTTTCCCTGCTCAGTCTTCAGTCAAATCAGTATGTGTCTTTCACTGCAAGGAAAAAGATGAAAAACTCAGCTTTATTAAGTCGACACCTCCCCGCCTTTCAGCTTGTTAAGAGTCCATATTTAGCTGTGACTTTATTATCTGTTGTGTAGTACTGACTGTTACTAGCAAAGTCAAAACTGCATGCTTTCTGTCGGCTAGTGCAAGAAACTGAAAATAAGACAGCAGTGGTCCTATGTGTTCTTGTCCTTACAATGCAGAATAAAGACTGTCCTGAATCAAATACAGATTGAAAGCTATGAAAAATATAACCCACTATTAGAAAAGGTTTGGACGGTATTGGGAAAATCTTGTCATCAGGATCTTTAATATGATAATTTTCATTGCTTTTATTGCTGAAATTTGTGTTTTTTTTAAGGTGTGTGTTATTTTGTCTTATTGTACAGCACTTTCTTTTAAATGTGCTAAAGAAATAAAGATTATTTTTTTTAACTATTAATGAGATTAAAAAATAAAATAATAATGTGATGTCAGCAAGTGATTGTATTTATGATTTTGTACTAAAGCCGAATCCATTAGTCTTTGAGGAACATTTATTGTCAGGGGATCTCCAGTTTGAAAAACTGGAAGGAATTTAAATAATTTCACTCTGCTTTGCATAATATAAATAAATGATTTAAGAAATTTGAAAGAATTTATTTTTATAAAGGGTAAGATAACCTATTTTTAAAGCACATCCATGCAATCTTAAAACCAAATACTGCACACATTAGGAAGGCATGGCTGTGGAAAAAGTGGGCAGAGGTACTGGACTGGCCTGCCTGCAGACCTGACCTGACCCCAGTAGAGAATATGTGGAAATCAAAAATAAATAAATAAAAATATGGGAATGAGAACCCTGTACTTTTACACATTTAGGGTGTGGTTTCAGAAAGAGTGGGACAAAATAACACTTTAAAACACTTAAACGCTTCGTATCCTCTGTTCCAAAACCTTGCAGCATGGCAATACGTGGAATGTGATGCATGGATTAATGTATATTGACAATTGAAAACAATGCATTGATTTTTTTCTCTTTTATTGTCATGTTTTCTGCTTTGGGGTTGTACTTTTTAGTCGACATGTACATTAAACCAGCTTCCACTATTCTTTATGGTATAGCTGAGGTTCTAACTTTGTTCTGCAAGGACAGTGTTGAGGGAAATTATTAAATAAAGTAAATTTAGAGAAGCTCTGCTGAGTAGCTGACTACTCAAATCTGTATAGTCTCTTATCGTTTCTCTTTGTCTCTATCTTTCGCTCTCAGATTGTTATCAGCAGTGTTGAGGACGTCTGAAGTGGAGTCTCGGGCGACGCGGGCGAGTCTAACGCAGCTGCTGAGTCCTCAGATGGGTAAAGACATTGTGTGGTTTCTGCGACGCTGGGCCAAAACATACTTGCTGGTGGATGAGAAGCTGTATGGCCAGGTGAGCTCATAATACTGTGCGTGTGTTCGTGCGTGCACACATACAGTGGGGTGAAATAGCATTTGCCCCCTTTCTATTGTTTTGGCTTTTTTGTCATACGGATATTTGTCTGATTATCAAACAAACCTTTAATATCAAAAAGATAACCTGAGTAAATATAAAAAGCACTGTTTAAATGATAATTTTATTTATTAAAGAAAAAAAAACAATCCAAACCAATCTTGCCCTGAAGGGTTTTCTTTGGAGGATATTATTTTTCTGAAATTAGTTGTCAGATGTAATGGAACACACACCTTCCAAAAAGTTGCACTTTTGTCCAAGGAATATTAACGCAAAGTCTTGGGAATCATCAAAATGTTTTTTTAGTAAATGTGAGATGGGCTGTTGTGTTCTATTTGGTCAGCAGTGCTTTTTTTGCCTTGGACCTCTACTATGAACACCATTTTCACCCAGCATCTTTCTTATTATTAAATCATTAAGAATTACCTTAACTGAGGCAAGTGAGACCTGCAGTTCTTTAAATGTTGTTCTGGGTTCGTTTGTGACCTCCTGGATGAGTTATCCATGCCCTTTTGGAATCATTTTGTTCAGTCGGCCCGCCACTCCTGGGAAGGTTCACCAGTGTTCCATGTTTTCTCCATTTGTGAATAATAGCTCTCACTGTGGTCCGCTGGAGTCCCAGGAAGCCTCAGAAATTACTTTGTAACCTTTCCAGACTTTTTGAATTTCTTCAGATCGCAGCATAATGTGTTGCTTTTGCTTGCTTTTTGAGATCTTTTAACTGCTTCATGTTGTCAGACAGGTTATATTTAATAGATTTATTGGTTCTACATGTCTGGCAGTAATTAGGCCTGGATGTGGCCTGATTGAAATTGAATTCAGGTTTCCAAAAAATGTGATTTAATCACAGTTAATTTATGGGGGGCAAACACTTTTTCACACAGGGCTAGATTGGTTTGGATTGTTTTTTCTCTTAATAAATGAAACAATTTAAAAACTGCTTGTTAGATTTACTTGGGTTATATTTGTCTGATATTAAAGTTTGTTTGATAATCTGAAAAATGTAAGTTTAAAATTAATGCAGAAATCTGTACTTTCACACCACTGTATATAAAACATGCATAAAAATTTCACATTATCACTCCACACAACATTTTTATTTATTTATTTTTTTTTTTTTGCTTCTTTTCTTTCACTTGGCGTCCTCAGATCAGTATGCCGCTAAGCACAGCTTTTGGGGCTGACACTGAAGGAGCGCAGTGGATTGTGGGGTATCTTCTAGAAAAGGTCATCAATAATCTCTCAGTATGGAGCTCTGAGCCTGAACTAGCCAATGACACGGTGGAACTTTTGGTCACTTTGGTGGAAAAGAGAGAAAGGTAAGTGTGAGTTACTTGTGTAAGAAAGGAACTGGGGGATTAATTATGTAGCTAACTGGTCCATTATCTGTCAGTGACTAGGAGGCGTGTGTTGTGTTTGTGCCACCTGTTGGTAAAATGAAGGTATTGCTCTTTAGAATGAAATTAAAAATCTAAATATCTGTAGCATTTTTTAAATGTGGATTTGTTAACTTGTTTACCATGGTTCTAAGTGTGTCCTTAAGCTTCTAGTGTTTAAACAGTCTGACAGGATGAGAAAATGGAAAATGATTAAAATGCATTAAAAAGTAAACAGTAATGATACTGTTTTATTTATATATATATATATATATATATATGTATTTATATACGTACAGAAATGTTGCATCTTGTGGTTTCAAATTACAAGAGTTTGTTCATTGGCAGTTTAACAGGCTATTTTAAATAGTGTCATTAACAACCGCTATCCAGTACTATGACTGGCTGGCAGTGCAGGAATAGTGTGATGCAGGCCTTGGAGTGGGGTGTTGATTGAAATTAACTCTGTAAACAACCAGCCCCAAACAATGCAGCTGCACTAAATATTGGTACAAAAAGAATGCTCCACTATGCATTGCCAATTTTCCATGATGTTTACTGTAATTGTTTTAGTATCATAACATAATTTCCAGAGCATAAATGTACACAATTCATACATGATTTAAATAAACTTTTCAACATGATTTAAAAACTACTTTTCAACATACCAAAATATTTTTTTTCTCTGGTCAATTATTCTATCTTAACATGATTTTTTTTTTTCTCTTTTTGTCAATTAGAGCAAACATTGTAGTGCAGTGTGAGAACTGGTGGAGTCTTGCCAAGCAGTTTGCGAGCCGAAGTCCACCACTACACTTACTGTCCAGCCCAATACAGCGCACCCTGATGAAGGCCCTGGTGCTCGGAGGCTTCGCACACATGGACTCTGATACTAAACAACAATACTGGGCAGAGGTCTGTATATGGTATTGTGCTGTGTTTTTGGGTGTGTGTAAGCTGGGTAATGCATGATCAGTCTGAATATTTCTAGAATGTCACTGAAAATTACTGAAAGTTAGGGAGTTTGTAATCTGTATACTCATTTACATGAACATATAATATTAGCATAATCAGATAATAGATAAGCTCAGATGTTTTTTTTTATCTGTAAAATTAGATTTTTTGCAAAAGAGTACACATGGGCTTTTTACAAGGTGTGCCTATTTTTTAATTGTTCTTTTATATGTAAACCAATCAAAAATAAACATTCTTTTATTCTGTTTGTTTCTGCCTCCTCTTTGTGTACCAGGTGCTGCACCCACTCCAGCAGCGATTCCTAAACCTTATAAACCAGGAGAACTTTGCTCAGATCTGTCAGGAGGAGGCAGTGAAGCAGGAGATTGTGGCCACTCTGGAAGCACTTTGTGGCATTGCAGAAGCAACACAGATAGACAACGTTGGCTCTCTCTTCAGTTTCCTCATGGACTTCCTGTCCAGCTGTATCGGCCTTATGGAGGTCTATCAGAACTCTCCAGAAACTGTCAATCTCATCATCGAAGTGTTTGTAGAAGTGGCCCATAAGCAGATCTGTTACCTGGGAGAGGTAAGTTCTAGCTTACAGGTACAGTTTTTATACAAATGTATGAGAACCCCTGACATTACATAATTCTGTGTATTATAATGCGTAATGTCATCATATTGTAGATACCATCCCCTGTTTAGCTTTACCTTTTTCAGAAGGCACAGAAAAAAATTATACAGATAGATGGAAGAATAAAAATATTTGCAAATTTCAGAAGCAGATGTGACTGAGTCAGTTAAGATATTGAAGCTGAAATAAGTCTAGTTTCTACAGTAAAACAATTAATTAAAACTTTCAGAGTCCTCTATTAACCATTAGCTTTTGAAATGCTCCTCAAAGTCACCTGAACTGGGTTTGTAAATCTGTGAGTAGATTTTAGATAGACTGGACAGCAAGATGGCATATAAGAGAATTTGAAATTATTTTAAAACTGTTATGTAGGGCTGGGTAATATAATTAAAAAAAAAAAAATCCTGATATTCTTCATATATAAGCAATTCTCAGTTATGATTTTTAGTTCTTAAAAATCTTTAGTTTTTTTAAGTTTTTAAAGAGACCGCACCATTTAAAGTGATGCACCAAACTTTTGTTTTCTTCACATTTCATTTATATATATATATTTTTTTTATGAATAGTAAGCAGCCCCCTTCAACCTTACATGCAGCTTTCATATTAAACACAGAGCAAACATAACATGCTTGTATTTTAGTTCAGGAAAAGTGTACAATATGAAAACCACTGCCACATAAGAGTTCTTTACAGGTCAAACAAACATTTGTTTACTGAAATTTACTCGAGCAACTTTTATATATAAGATCTTGATTATACCATTTGGAAAACTCCATTAAAACAGACATTTAATTAATCAAATTAATAAGATGAATTCGGTGTCCAATCATGTATTTTTGCAATGGTAAGTATTTGCAGAGGAATTATTTTTATATGTAAGTTTGGGATGGGCTGAAACATATTTTGGTCGAAACAAAAAAAAAAAAGAAATATTTGCATAAAGGCCAAATACCAAACACTAGGTTTTTATTTTAATCATTTTGCCACTTTTTCACCATTGCATAAATGAAATTGTGTGTTTGTGAGGTTTAGGATTCTAAATAATGACTAGTTTTTGTCCTCTGTTGCAGACCAAGTCTATGAAGCTGTACGAGGTATGTCTCACACTGCTGCAAGTCTACTCTAAAAATAACCTGGGCCGTAAGAGACTGGATGTAGCAGCAGAGGAGGACCAGTACCAGGACCTGTTGCTCATCATGGAGCTCCTCACCAACCTACTCTCCAAAGAGTTCATTGATTTTAGTGATACAGGTACGAGCCCTTAAACTATACAATAGGGGTGTGACGAGATCTCGTGGAACGAGATCTTGCGAGATTAAAAACGGACTATATTTCTCGCCAGGCTTAAACCTGTCTCGCAGGGCAAAAAAACAGTTAAGTGTGGAGTTTTTAAGAGGGATCTGGCAACCCGATAGTGATAGAGTATGATGGCTGAGCAGTGAGAGCAGCTCTCAGCAGAAGAAGAAAATTCAGGCATTTGCATAGAAGATGCTACTGCTACTTTTAAGTTGTATGTCTGGCTGCATTTTGGCTCCAGTGGAAACAATAAACGATAACAGAGTGACCAACAAGACACAAACCACATGTAAATACTGTAAGCAAATCATACACGTGACTGTTTCATAGGCAGGTGTACTAATCCCTTAGCTCTGTACTGTATTAAAAAAAATGTTCTGTCTCTGTTTGCACTTCAAGCATAGTCTTATTATGACTGGTTATGGTTATGCATAGTTAAATTACAAGAGATTTAGGAGAAAGAAACACAAACCATAGACTTAATATGACTGGTTGTGGTTTGCACTTATTGTTTGCACTATATAAGACCTAGAAAAGTTTGATTTTTATTTTTTATGCTTATTTCTATTTCTTATAGAATCAATGTTTGAGAGAAACCAGTCTGTTAAGTTTGCGTTATATGATTTTGTCAAATTAAACTCTAGTTTTCAAGCCATTTTTCATTTTTGACGTTTTCTTTAAAATTTTATTTTTAAATCTTGTCTCGTCTCGTTCTCGTGAACCCAATATCGTGTCTTGTCTCGTCTCATGATATTAGTGTCTTGTCACACCCCTAATATAGAACACTCCCATCATACAAAATTCTTAATTTTTAAAATTTATTTTGTTGATCATATTAAGTGGAAAGGGCTTTTTCATCACCTTTGTAAGAAAAGCCATTAAAATACAGCACAGCAACTAGAGAATAGGAAACAAGCTTTATAAAATACAATGGAAAAATCATGCATTGTTTCCCCTCCTATATATATATATATATATATATATATATATATATATATATATATATATAAATAATTGAAACAGTTGTTTGATCTAAAATCGGAAAACTGCTAATCGTAAAAACAAAACAAAAAAGCAAGCTCCCCTCAGATTATCACTTTGACCTCTTTTACACCTGATCAATTCATGTATCTTAGGTTTTGAATAATGCTAGGTTTAAACACCCAAACACAAATATAAGTATAAAGGAATGTGGTTTAAAACTTGGTGATACACGATACAATCCAGATACACATGAAGTGATCAGGTGTAAACTGATCTGTCTTTCAAAGTAATGTTAAATGTTAAATGTTGTCCATTTAAAAAAAACAGAATGTAAGACTGTAAAACGTAAAGGCTTTCAAGCATAGACAATTTGTGGCATACCACATTGTTCAGTGTATATCTGTATTTAATAGCCAACATGTGTGAATAGCTGAAGCTGTCATTCTGCCATATCACTAGTCACTCAAGCAACACATCTGTTAAACAGGCCTTGTTTCCCCCAAAAACTCATGGTGATACATGCATCACAGACCCTTTAAAATCTGTGTAAATTCCTTACAACACTTGTCCTTCAATTTAACTCATTTAACAGATTTAATGTTAGGTTTTGTATCAGTATTCAGAACTGAATCTGGGCTCTTGTGGGTTAAATAATAAAACAGATCTGTGTTTCTGAACTAGATGAAGTGTTTCGGGGGCAGGAGCAGAGTTCTGGAGCTGGTCGCACAGTGTCTGCTGCTGATGTGGTGTTATTTGGGGTCAACATTGTGCTGCCCCTAATGTCTCAGGACCTCCTAAAGGTAAGAATGTGTCCTGATATAATAAGTTTGTTCTGTGAATTTTTTTAAAGGAAGTCTAGTTTTTCTGTTACTTCAGAAGTGCTGAATAGTGTAGTCTTATGTTCAAATGCAAAATGACTGTACAACAATCTGTCTTGCAGTTTCCTTCTCTGTGTAACCAGTACTATAAGCTCATCACCTTCATCTGTGAGATTTTCCCAGAGAAGATTCCTCAGCTGCCGGAGGAGCTCTTTAAGAGCCTAATGTTCTCTCTGGAGTTAGGCATGACCTCGTATCCTTTTACTGAGTGTTTTTTTTGCACCCGTTTTATAAAGGTGATGTTTCAGCTAATTATTAATTTGCACTACTTGAGACATTATTAATCATTACAGTTTGCCTTAGTGTAATGCCTTAATTCATTATTTACGTCTTTTTGATTAATTCAAATTTAGTTATTTTTAATAATGTCTTAACTAGTATCAACTATTCGTTGAGACACCATTCAACAATGTATATTATTGTCGTAAGTGATTTTTATTGTAAAATGTTACTGTGATCTTTTTTTTTAATGTATTTGATTAGAACAGAACGTTTCTGGTACATAAGGACTGAATGTTTAGCTACAGTGGTTGGCAGCAGCTTGCTGTTACCTTTTTATTGTAGTTATTTTGTTAAAATGGATTATTAATGAACGTCATTGTGGCTTTTACCTTAACATCCGTTGTGCAGGATGAGCTCAGAAATTAGTCAGTTATGTCTAGAAGCTCTGTCGCCATTGGCTGAGCAGTGTGCCAAAACGCAGGAGAAGGATACCCCATTATTTATTGCTACTCGACATTTCCTGAAGGTGAGCGTATGTCTTTTGATTATCGTCATTCAAATCATGCAAGCTCTGATTGTGTCAGAATCTAATGCTGCTTTTTCTCCTTCCACTTCCTCTCCAGCTGGTGTTTGATATGCTGGTACTGCAGAAGCATAACACTGAAATGACTGTGGCAGCTGGAGAAGCCCTCTACACCCTTGTGTGCCTGCATCAAGTATGTATTACAGCTTAACTACGACAATAAATTCAAAGCCTTGTAAAGATACCTGCTTATGTAGTGTTTTTTATTTTAATTAGGAATATTTATAAAAGGAGTTTATGTACCCAGTCTTTGTAGCAAGATCTTTAATGAGGTATTATTTCACTGCATGGTACCCACACTACCTGCTTAGTGTGGACAGGTTTTTGGCTTTTATGCGGTTCAACACTCTGCAAGGCTCATACAGCACATTTTATTCCCTTACTCTGCTTGCTTAAAACCACAAGGGAGCAGATTCTTTTTGCATATATAAGTAAAGTACCTATACTACTTTTTTACTTTTATACTACTAGTTTTTACGGTTAAAAACCATATATTAAATAGATCTGATCAAGCGTTATGACCAAGCAGAAATCGACTGCTCAAGCAGAAGCCAGTTTTCCTTTAGACCACCCACAAGCTTATCGACCGTTTCTTGCTAACGCGTCATTGGCCGCCGCGCCTGTCTTTCTATCCCACTCGTTATGTTTCACTATACCACACGTCCATGTACACCGGATTTCTCCTTTAAAGTACTAAGTGTCGTGTTGTGTTTCGCAGGCGGAGTACTCTGAGCTGGTTGAGACTCTGCTCTCCAGTCAGAGAGATGCTGTGATCTACCAGCGCCTCGCAGATGCCTTTAACACCCTCACCGCCAGCAGCACACCTCCAACAATGGACCGCAAACAGAAGGTGGCCTTTCTTAAAAGCTTAGAGGAGTTTGTGGCCAATGTCGGAGGTTTGCTGTGTGTCAAATAACCACTGCCTCCAGCTTCTCCTCATCACTTCGCCCCGTCTATCTCACCCACCTCTCTGGAGAAGCCCAGCAGAACTATCAGGTTGTTTGAGATGCGGATCTCGTCCCCCCCCCTGTCCTGGGCCTCCAAGCACACTTACCTGTGGAAGCAGAGGGAGTGGGAACATTGGTTAAAGAGCGCGGACATGACTCGTCCGTCATTCATCTCAGTCCAAGCTGATCAGCGTATGCTTTGCCAGTGAGAGAGGTCTTCAGATGAACTTGTCAAGGGTGAGGTGGTGGGGAGGGAATACCCGTTCTGACATTCTCCACCTCTCTCAAGACAAACGCACTCACTTAAATGCCTCTCCTAGAGTGCCTTTTGTATTTTGTTCGTCATGTCTCGGATCCAGTGCTCTCCATGACAGTGAGAAGAACTGTGTCTTAACTGCAAAGCCTATACTCATCACTGTTGGCTCCAGAAGAGTCCATGTTTGGCCTATCTGTCTATTACTGCCTCACAGCTTCTGTGACAGGACTCTAGATAAATTTAGTCACTTATTGGGAAGCTTATTAAAAGCTTCATTTTAATAATTCTCAAATACAGGTGGCCAGTCATCAGTATGGGCTAAAATCATATAAAAGGTGTATAGGCTTTAACTAATCCTGGCACTTAATTTCTAATCATGTTAGAAAAATGCACAGCTAGAGCTGTGTACACAGTGCTGATGTGGTGAGGCCTTCCAGCATGCCATTCTAATGTGCCATCATGACTGACCCACTCTGCAAGCCCAACTTGTTTGTTCAGTTGAATGTTCAAAGTGGAAGTAGTTGAGGTGCAGTCACTATTGCAAGTAAGTGAAATTATCTAGAGCCCTGTGGTCGTGTAGTAAGATAAGCCATAGGAGATATAGAGTAGTAGTAAATACTTTGAGTGTTGATTGTCAGAAAGGCCATGACAGAAGCCTTTCTCACTCCTCAAAGTGTGGGAAAGCTGTTCTAGAAAGAAACCAAATCATCACTTTGTGTTCATTAAGGGTGTACATATATTTTCAAGAAAAATTTAAATGGAAAATGAAATGGACTGAAATTTTATAAGATTGTAGATTGTGGACATTTAAGGATCTTTTTTATGACTTCACCTGAAGGTAAAGGGGCAGTTGGTTTTTTGTTGATCAATTTGTACTTTTACTCTTTGCTATCATTTCTCCCCATCACAGTTATTCTGGAAGCCATTTCAAAAACACTTTAGATCTGATCAAATTTTGACATTTCTAATACACACATGGGGCCACTGGAAGATAAGACCCCCTTACTTTTATTTTTTCTACTCTTATATTCTCTAGGTGGAACACACAAACTAGCAAACACACACATTCAAAAAAAAGAATTGTTGAGCAGCCAAGTGGGCCAACATTGCTGTAGCAATAAAATACCAAAAATGTTTTTTTTTTTTTTTTTTTTTTTTTTTTTTTATTCCTTTATTTTGGTTCCATTGTTTAGAGCACTAATCCTGATGTTTTTGTTTGTTTGTTTGTTTGTTTTGGTTGCCTAAATTGTAATGTAAAATGTACATAAACTTATTATATAAAATTAGTTTTGTGTCCTGTATTTTTTTTCATCTCATTAGACTGTTCCTTAAATAATTTTGATCCTTGATGTGTTTTAAAGAAGTGCATCGTATTTAAGTGCCTACTTTTATTAATGAAAATCGTTGATGCCACACAAACCTTGTATTTATTTATTTTTTACATTTTAACAGTTTGAATCTGATAGTTGTTAATTTTATGATAAATGGACCAATACTAATTGTTCTATTAAGAGATTTTTTTCAACCTAATTATACCTTTTTTAAGTAATTTAATTACATGTAAAATGAAAATACATCATAAATCATAATAGTTATAAACAATTAAATTTGAACTATTTCTTCCTGCAAATTGTATTAAACAAATAAGGTTTTAAAAGAATCCCAAGTTTCGCAAATTTAGCAATGCTGATAATCCCACCCACACTTTTTAGCTGTGATGCCCCAACACCAATTTTCCTTTGATATTTAATCAACTGAAGACTGACATTCCACAAATCAAATACATGTAATAGAGAAAGTACATCATTACACTGTATCTGCGTGGTACATTATATCACAAAATGAGTACATCCCTCACATTTCTGCAGATATTTAAGTATATATGTTCATGGAACAACACTGACAAAATGATACTTTGACACAATGAAAAGTAGTCTGTGTGCAGCTTATATAATAATGTAAATGTATTGCTCCCTCAAAATAACTCAATAACTGTCAGTCTTCTTGTAGCCTCAGCCATCTTCATGTAGTACAATTCGTCTTTTTGATCCACAGAGAGTTCTTTGCTGTGAGGTGCCATGTTGGAACTTTCAGTGACCAGTATGAGAGAGTGAGAGAACTGTACTACAAAATTGAACACACCTGCTCCCTATGCACACCTGAGATGTAGTAACACTTACGAGTCACATGACATTTTGGAGGGAAAATGAGAACAGTGCTTAATTTGGACATTTAGGGGTGTACTCACTTTTGTTTTATTGTGGTTTAGATATTAATTACCAGCTGTATATTGAGTTTTTTAGGGAGGAATAAATTTGCACTGTTATATAAGCTGCAAATAAATTTAAAAATTTTTTAAATCACTTTATATAAATATTTGAATCACTTTCTTAATTACTGATTATTTCTCAAAAGACTAACTACATTACAACTAACCCAGCACTCCTGTTTTACTTTATTTATATTATTCTGTAAATAAAAGTGAGATGGAAGAACACACATTCTCACACTGTTAAAGTGGAGCTGCAACGTGAAAACGACAGCGTGGCCTATGCGACACAAACGAATCCATGGAGGCAGGCCAGAGAAGCGCCTTTTGTAGCAGAGGTTTGAGAAGCTTCTGTCAGTGAGGTACAACTATTGGTTTACTCACCCCACTCCACTGTTTCACTCTTAACATGTGATCACAAAATAAAACTGGGCCAAAGTAACAAAAGTACACAGTTTTGTTTTGTAAAATCACTCACTTGCTGCCCTGCTGAGAACAACAGGTTCAGTGTTCAGATTTATAGTGTTAAATATATCAGGTCAAGAAAGACTTTCTTTATTTTATATTTTTTATAAAAACAAGTATTAATGTTAAGTTAATTCAAGAGAAATGGTCTTATTTTTATAAAAACTTTTTTTTCAGGAAATAGTTCAACTTTAAATGTCAAGAGATGCATTGTTGCAGTTAAAAATGCATTTTCCAATTAAGGGAGTATTGGCAAAACTGGTTATAATGTTTATGTTAAGGCGGCGGGAGGTGGTGTCTGCAGCTGCTGAAAGTAACTAATAAAGTAACTTAAAATCAAGTAATCCATAAAGTAACTAAGTTACTTTTTAAGGAGTAATCAGTAATCGGATTACCTTTTCAAAGTAACTATACCATCACTGATTGTAAATCAATTATGGGTCACTAGATGTAAAATGACAACAGAATGTTTTCTCGTATCTAGTGATAAAGTGATAAAACGGTGCATAGTCAAGTTAAAACAGAGGCAAAAACATGATAGACAGAAAAAAAAATAATATTCCATAGAACTTTTTAAATAGTTTATAATATTTGATTATTAATAATATATAGTCTTTGCGTAGCTAGTCAAGTCTCAGGATGTTCAGTTCATGTGATTTAGTGACTTTCTGAGTTAAAGTAAAGGACAAAGTGCTGTCAGGAACTTTAAACAACTTTAAAAGGTCTGTGGCGTATGCATATAGCACCATGGGTTACTTTTATTTTGTGTAAAAAAAAAACTAAGTGTGATCCAGTGACTGTAATTAGCTGTGTAAATAAACGGACATGAATGTAGCGGCAGTTTTGTGGTTAAAATAGTCATCCTGTAAAACTTACAGGCTTCGCAGTGAAGAGATGAATTGTATTTAGATGTGAGAGAGCGTCAGACTTCATTATTTTAAGAGAATTTACTCACAGTCTCGACAGCGTTTGTACTACAGCCTTCTGAGCTGTTTGACGGTGCACGTGGGCGTTTCAGAGCGAGTGTTTGTCCCATAGCGTGTGCCGTAGTTGACAAAACGTGTGTGACTGAGAGTTAGCCTAGCCTAGCCTAGCCATCTGTGTTCCTGATGCCTGTACTGTGACAGTTGTGTGGAGCGGGTATCCTCTTCATTAATAACAGTAAGATACATTTTAATGTCTTTTTGACATTAATATGGTATTAATTATTTGTAGTTAGTTGAAAGGCGGACTTGGGTGTAGCGCTGCTGTAGCCAGTCTGATTCAGTTCTGAGTTCTCAATTCAGGTCCGTGGACCCGAGTTAACCTACCGTGTGTCCAAGAGTATTATATTATATTGTATTATATATATTTTTAATAATATTATATAAAATAAATGATTATAAAGCCGGACTCTGGAGAAGCTGCACGAGCCAGGTTGGTATAGAGGGGGGTATACCAGTGCAACTTATTAACACATTGGAACACAAACCCCTCAAGCAGCTTGGACTGTGTGCCTTCCTCCAGACTTTGGGACTTTGATTTCCAAAATGAAATACAAAGTTTACTGTTGTTTAGCCATCCATTAAGTCCAGGTCATTTTAATGAACATAATGTTTCCCTCTGCTGACAAGCTTTATAGAGATGTGGATTCCTAATACCATTTTTCACAAATTAATCTAAATGCCATTTCCTGCCACTGGTGTATATTTAACAGGCTGTTAATCACCTAATTTTACCTACAAAAGTGATTTAATTCAATGACTATTTTAGAGTCAGTCTCAGCTCCCTTGTCAGCAGCTCTAGCTCTGTGCAGCTAACTGGGCTCTCCAGGAACACTGTCTGTGTCCTGTTGACCGTGTATTCACACTATTAAGCTTAGCTAAGCAAACTTTTAACACACAAGCAGCTACACACCATACTACAGCAATACTGAGTAAGCTAGCATGACTGCTAAGCTCACAAATACCTGTAATTTTGGCTAACTTCCAACAACATGAGTCTAATGATTTATGTTAACAAAGAATTTAAATATACATGTATACACAGTTTACCTCATTAAAAATGCTTTAATGGTTTAACTCTCTGTTAGACACATTTTGGACGTGTTTTGGGCACAAATAGTTGTATCTCTCTTGGGCTGTTCCCAAAGCAGCTCCTAGCCTCGACCACTACTCTACACTAGGCTTTTGACTGATATGCAACTGAACCAATTACCTTGCACTAACTAGAAATTCACTAGAAATTAGTGAATTAAAATGTGTAAGCACAAATATTGTACAACAAATAACATTTTTTTAGAATATCCTATACAAACACTTCATTTAAATAACAGGGAAATTCAACAGGGTTACATAATGTTTTATGATAAATGTGTTTGTTATTATAAACTAATATTTATGAAATGGCTGAAAAAATTAGTAGACTATTATCATCAGCTTAAAATATACTTGAAATAGATCACTGTGTCTGTGATGAATCTAAATGAGTTTTACTTCAGTTAAATTGCTGAAATAAATACAAAAATAAAAACGTTTTGATAATATATATATATATATATATATATATATATATATATATATATATATATATATATATATATATATATATTTTACATGCATATGTAAAGACCCCTTAGAAGCAGCAGAAATGCATTTACTGGAATGAATTATATGTTGAATAGGAGTTAAAGTAGAATTTGTGATCTTGAGCTAATCATCCAACATCAGTAACTGATATTAATAAAACTCTTGTAGCTGAATGCCATCAGATACTGACACTAGTCTTTAAGCATGTAGTGTAAATGATTCTCAGTAGAGTGAAAGATATTTTTTCCCTAAAAAATAAATCCCTGTCTGGGTAAATGCTCCATGGTGTATTTATATTGATTTTCACAAGGTGGTCCCTTTTTCTTGATTTACCTTCTGTCCAGCACAATTTAGTGTTTCCAATCTTTAGGATGTTTAGATCTGGTCTCCTAGACTGGAATGTCAATTAAAAAAGTCAATTTAAAATGTTGTGTAATCCAGTACTAGGATTAATCTGTCTGTGGAACTGCTTCATTATGTACCTTAATATATACAGACTTTGAAATTCCTCTGCTTTTTTTGTTACTTGTAGATTTTCTCCTCAACATGAGTGACAGCGATGAGGATGACATCCCTCAGCTATCAGCTGCTACTCTTGCAGCTTTACAGGAGTTTTATGCTGAAAGGATTAATGAAACGGGGCAGGAACAGCCTGAACAGACAGACAACTACACCGTCGGTGCCCTCAAGGAGGACTGGGTACGATCTTACTGACTAATGCAGTGTGGAACAATTAAATGGCACTAAACAAATCAATAATGTTAAATAAATTTCATACATCATTTGAATTATTAATGGCTAAATTAACTAGAATTCGGTTGTGTCCATGACCAGCATATGAGCCAGTTTTGGTACAGTGATGAGACAGCTACCCGGTTAGCTGAGGAAGCCATCCAGCAAGCGGGAAAACAAGGAAGGTTAGTATTCAAATAGTAACTTCTCTAAGGATCACACACACCATTAATTCACATCCTCCCAAAAAGGAGACTACTTTTAACGACTAGCTTTTCACTTAAGAGTGACCTAAAATGGAAAACTAAATGGTAAATGGTATTTATAATACATGCATATTGAGAGTTTGGTACATGTAAGATACAAAACTTGAACCTCAACTCAACCTCAACCCAAAAACAAGTATTGTTGCATAATAATATTGAGACAAAAGTTATTGTTGATATTTGTGACACTAGAGTGCAGCATTTCACCTCCAGAATATGGTTTAGTACCTGAATCTAAAGCGAGGGGAGCTCCAACCCTTCATGTGGTGAGGCAAAAGCAAGAGAAGCAAGCAAAACCAAGTCTGGAATTTTTTCTCCTAACTAAAGTCACATACTAAGTATTTAGACATCAAAGAACAACTAATACAAAATATTAAATAAATGCATTTTATGACACCTTTAATTAAAATTGTATGGCATTTGGTAAACCTGGAAGATTTTCCCTTTGGTATTTACACAGCAAAAATAGTAAGCACGCCAAAATACAACAATTACAACAATTGATTGGTCAGATCAAGTAAATACAGGAAGAAAGTTCTGTGTTAAAGACTAGTACATATTTCCGTGCAGTTCAACATGAAGTGTTTTTCATAGCTGTAGTAATTTAAAAACAACAACAGCAAAATATATTTAGCTCAAATTGTGTAGTACATTTGATACTTAGGATCAATGTCAGATTACATTACTCACCACAAACAAACAGCATGGTTTGTACTTCAGTCAATAGTTTTCCACAAGGGGGTGCTGTTAGTGCTCACATTGCTTTAGTTCAGTTCAGTAGCAGTAATTCTTAAAATACAGGAAATTAAATTGTACTAAAGACACAAAGACCTCTGCCCTTGATCATTACACCACTTTGTTTGTTTGTTCTGGGTTGCAGGATAGCCTGTGTTAGTGCACCAAGTGTGTATCAAAAACTGAAGCAGCTGGAGTCCCAAAGAGAAGATGGCTCACATGGTGTCTCATCCGTGCTGTTTGAGTTTGACCGTCGATTTGCTGTTTATGGCGAGGAGTTTATCTTCTATGACTACAACAACCCACTATGCTTACCAGAACACATTCTTCCACAGAGCTTTGACTTTGTAATTGCAGATCCTCCATACCTGTCAGAGGAGTGCCTCAGCAAAGTGGCACTGACAGTGAAATTCCTGACCAAGAGCAAAATGCTGCTTTGTACAGGTGGGTTCATGCCAGGATTACTTACCAAATTCCTATTAATACAGACAATAAAGTAATGTTTTGTGAGTTGTTTGGGGCTTTTGATAATGAAATATCTTGAAATTCTGAAGAAAATACATGCTGTATTTATTATAAGGCTGAATTCATATTAATATATTTTACCATAATGTGACACAGATCAGATTTTTCTACGTTTGTGTAGACCCGTCAAATGTTATATTTTCAAATTAGATTTGAGTCACTTTTATATGTGGTCCTAGATCAGATACATATTTGATTTCTGGGTATGTGCCATGCATGTAAAAGATCAGATCTGATTTTATGCGTTTGGTACTTTAAATCAGTGCAGGAAAAATTGGCCTGATTTGAATTTTCTCACCAAATCCAATGCTCATTTTAGGCTGTTCTCATTTTTTCTTGCCAATATGCAGCCAATATGTGCTGCTAAATTTTGTTTGAACAGAGACAATAAACCAAATATTTATATGTATATTTATCCCGCCACTGAAAATCTTCCTCACTGCTTTCATCGATTTGTCTTCTTCTTGATGTAAGTCATATAAATTCTGATCTGTCTGTTCAGATTGATTTGCTTCGCAATGCATCATATATGTATTGGCACATAAATATACCACATATGAAAGTGTCCCAACTTAGAATTACATCTTATGTGTCAATCTGAATGATTCAGTGAGGCTTGTAATATGGACATAGCGTAATGTTTTGTGTTCCATGATACAATGGAAAAGGAGCAAAACCTTCATGCCATAAAAATGTACATGCTAAGTCAGACCATTTAAATTTGATTGATGTGTTTGACTTTTTGTTAACCTGATTTCAGGAGCCATCATGGAGGAGCTTGCAGGAAAGCTCATGAACTTGAAGATCTGCAGTTATCTACCGAAACACAGTCACAACCTTGCCAATGAATTCCGGTGTTATGTTAACTATGAGTCGAGCCTCCTTTCTTGAGCAGCAGGATTGGAATGGGACCTGAAAGCTGTTTGAGACGTTATTATAACCTCTGACTTTCTAAGTTTGAATGAGCAGTTAGTAAGTGGTTGGTCATTTACTGTATTGGTTTTGTGTGAATTGCCATATCTAAAAGGTTTAAAGTTATGAATCTTGACTCTTTTAATGCTTTTTTTTATTGTTCATAACTTGTACATATTTATAAATATTAGCCACATACTTCTTGTAAACACTGTACACTAGATGCAAGCAAATAAAATGCATATAATTATAATAAAAAAGGAATCATTGTGGTAAATAATGCACTGCACCATTTTCTGAAATGGGTAAATAAAATATTTACCATAAAAATGTCTATAAGCGAACAAGCTAAATCTTAAAAATGTAAAATGTTCCAAACATCTGGAGTGGGAAGTCACTGGTGTATTTAAATTAAGGAAACACTGGGACATCCAAGCCTATTCCATGAGTTGTAGCATACTGTTGTATAAAGTGTGCAGCTTTACCAGTTCAATCGTCTCAGTTTGTCCGGTTTTGAGCTTTGCTCTGTTTACTGCTGAGACTCTGGGCGTCCTGCACTGCTGGAACACAGGTGCAGCCTACCGGCACAGACACATAGCTCTCAACGTAGGAGTGACGTCCCCCCACACAGGAGCCAGTTCTCCTCAGCACTGCTGTAGGGATGTAGACTGGTGTGCTGCGGTACAGCTCACTCTCCTCTCCTTTAGGACCAATCAGGCAACCCCTACACAGACAGTAGGCCTCCGGGAGAAAGCGTGGGTATCTGGCTGGATCGTGGCTGATCCTTTATTCAAATCAAGAAGAAATGGATTATGGAACATTAGATCATATGGGACCTGAAGAATAACTGCTTTTGTATGATCAACATCAAAATGGAACACATGATTTGACAGTACTGATAGTTATACTGGATAAAGATACACTCATGGAGATTTTGGGCTTAATGTTCCAGCAGCTTCTAGTTTATAACAGTTCTGTGCTTTAAATGGTTCTTTATTGTTTCTGAGCGGTTGAATTAATTAATTTTCAGCTTAGAGTGAGATTAAACAGTTTAGGTCTACATCCAGACCTTGGCACAGATAACTCATACTTGTGTATAATTGTTTGAGCTTCATCAAGATTTTTTAGTTATTCAGAAATGGCTTCATTCCTGTCTTAATTCCTGCATAAATCTATCATCATTTTTCTCAGATCTCCACTAAACTACTTTGTACTGAGTGACAATCATGTCCATGAACCATGACCACTAGCAGGAAGTTAAAGGAGAACTCCGGTGTGAAGTTGACCTTGGGTGTAGAAAAACATGATAGAGTATTAACTTTTGCTGAATAGCCCACCTTCATTCTACAGCTTTCCGAGGTCCAGCAATTTCATTCCGTTTGTCCAAACCCCCCTTAGGCTGGGTGATATGGGGCATATTTTTGCCCCTGCAGATACATCACTTCTTACACTTTTATTCAGGCTTAAAGTAGCTCCACACCTCATTGGTAGAATCCGGAGAGCCCTGACATTTAAAACGAAGTATTACGTAAAAAAAAAAAAAAAAAAAAAATATATCCCGTAGCATTAGCTAAATATATACAAATGAGGTTTGGAGCTACTTTGACCCTGGATAATGGTGTAAAAAGCAAATTGCAAATCTGCAGGGGCTAAATCTAAAACACCCACTCTAAATGGAATAAAATTGTCAGATCTCAGAAAGCTAAACACGGTGCAACATTTTATATCAAAATAACTTAAAAATCACTGGGATGCTCCACTGACTTGTACATGGAGAAAAGTGTAACTGTTCCTGTTACTCTGGGCTCTGCACATTGCTAAATGCAGTATATAACTCTGGAGGAGTGGGCAGAATAATGCTGGCAAGATCTGCGTAATCCTGCATAACTCGTCAAAACTAGTGCTTAACGATATAGCCAAAATGTATATCATGGATTATTTCTTAATTTCGGTCAACATAATATAATTTGAATATCAGCATATAGCAGTATAAAAGCCACCACCTGTAGTGTATTTCATGCACCCACGGAAGCCTATTAGGTTCTGCTGTTCTACCATTTTATTTTATTTTTTTTTACCTAAAATGACAAAACATTTATAGGAGTCACATGTCAGAGGTTATTTTCAAATGATTTTAGGCTGCTTAAATATGTGTTAAAAAACAAATGTGTTGCTCTGTAATAAAAACATATACCTGCCCTGTCTAAAACACTTACAAAGAAGATGCAGATATTACGTTTTTTTTTTTTATTATACCAATTTTTATAAAAATTTTCCTCAGTAAAGTCCAAATAAAATGTAAAAAAGTGAATATCCTTTATTGTTCTTAGTTTGCAAATATAAGAATAGAGCTGATCTGAGGACTTTTATTATAAACCTTGCAATAAGGGATTAGCTAACAGCTAACTGGCAATGCTATGCTAACTGTATTTTTTTATTATTTTTGAGCTGAATTATTCACTGTTTTAATAACAGATGAATGTGTTTGTGCTGGGTAGAGTGGGTATGTTGTGTAATTTAATATGATATGTGGATTATGACTTTAGTTCACTCGAGGCCCAAGTATTACCCTCACAACACCGAGATGCAGCTATCAGCTCAATGCTAGACAAAGCTGGTGATGCTAATGGTATTTCCGAACTAAATTAATCAAATATTAAATATTAATCACTGTTTTTATTAATGTCCACTATTAATGTCAAAAGATCAGCATGTAGTTAACAGCTTGCAAACACATTCTTACAACCACTCACAATTAATTTAATTTATAAGTTATAACTAGCTAACCTACACAAAACATTACTATAAAATGTTTCTGGTGATTAGTGTAAAACAGTGAGGCTATTATTTTTGTGTTTTATTATTGTCTTTCACTTAGACCACATTGGGTAATGTAATGACCTGTGATCCACCGTGCTGCTTCCAAGCTAGAAAGCTAGAAAACGCACTCCGTTTGCACTACATTTACCCATACGGACGTGAGAGCAATTGTGGCACGTGATAACACAGCAAGCATTCACCTTTTTTATCATATCGTAGATTAAATTAAGTAAACAAAACTGAACCGAGCCGCCAGCCTGTCTCTGCTGTAGTATCCGTGTCCTTAAATCCCAGTACACAGAATATTAAAAATATTATCAAATATCATTATCAAATTATTGTCCAGCCCTATGTAAATTTCATAAATATTTTTTAATCACCTCAGTTCTTAACAATTCTGCATGTTCCAGCTTGTCCAGAGTTACACCTCTGACTGTTCGGTGGGCCCATTGTTTTTCTATCGTGTTTCTTTAAAACTTTTCTTTTCTTTAGCCTTTCACAATGTATATTTATCACATGAAGGATTAGTGACCTAGACATCAGCTATAAAACAGAAATAAACAGATTGCTTAAACCATCCCATATTGCCTCATAAAGCAGAAGATCTGTATTCACCTCACAACAGACCAGTGATTTAGACACACTGTATGTATTAGGAACACCAAATGACCAAAAGTTTGTGGACACCTGCTCATAAAAAGTGAAGTAACTTTGTTAATTCAGACACACTCCATATTTTATTATTAGCTGTTTGAAGAGAGACCAACTGACTAAACAAGAGGACTTTTCAAGGTTTTCTTGTTGTTGTTTTTTGGAATAAAAACTTGCAAACACAACAGCACATTTCTGGAAAAGATTGGACCCTCCTTGTCTAGTTTATCAACCTGACCAAACTAGGCTTCCAGGTTACAGAAACTTGACCATGTTGGTTGACCAGAAAATAAGCACAACCATGACAGTTCACCTGAAGAAGCCATTTCTGCAAGCACGCCACAAACAGAGTCGCCTGAGTCGACTCGTTTGTGGCGTGCTTGCAGAAATGGCTTCTTTCACATCACTCTCCCATACAGCTTCTCCTTGTGCAAAGTGCACTGTATTGTTGACAGATGCACAGTGACACCATCTGCAGCAAGATGATGCTGCAGCTCTTTGGAGGTGGTCTGTGGATTGTCCTTGACTGTTCTCACCATTCTTCTTCTCTGCCTTTCTGATATTTTTCTTGGCCTGCCACTTCTGGGCTTAACAAGAACTGTCCCTGTGGTCTTCCATTTCCTTACTATGTTCCTCACAGTGGAAACCGACAGGTTAAATCTCTGAGACAACTTTTTGTATCCTTCCCCTGAACAACTATGTTGAACAATCTTTGTTTTTAGATCATTTGATTGAGTTTTGATGAGCCCATGATGCCACTCTTCAGAGGAGATTCAAATAGGAGAACAACCTGCAATTGGCCACCCTAAATACCTTTTCTCATGATTGGATACACCTGGCTATGAAGTTCAAAGCTCAATGAGGTTACCAAACCAATTTTGTGCTTCAGTAAGTCAGTAAAAAGTAGTTAGGAGTATTCAAACCAATAAAATGATAAGGGTGCCCATACTTTTGCACCGGCCAAATTTTGGTTTAATGCATATTGCACATTTTCTGTTAGTACAATAAACCTCATTTCAATCCTGAAATATTACTGTGTCCATCAGTTATTAGATATATCAAACTGAAATGGCTGTTGCAAACACCCAAATATTTAGAACTAAAAATTGATTAAGATTAATAGGGGTGCCCAAACTTTTTCATATGACTGTATATATAACTGAAATTGCTGATCAGAACAACCAATGATTTATAAAGAAAAATCATGAAAATGATCAGGGGTGCCCAAACTTTTTCATCCCACTGTATGTATTGCTTTTTTCAGAAAATAGATATTATATTTAAATTACTTTTTGTTAAAGCACAAAAAATACTTTAAATAATGTGTGGGCTGAGAGTAATTTAGTTATCATTTTGCGTATAAATTGTAAATGAAATATACAGAAAGCACTGTTAATAGTGAAAATGATGTAATTAGCAGTAAAAAAAAATAAAAAATAAAAATGTTCATTGTTTTCTGGGAAGTGTAGGAGGTGTGAAATGCCCCGTATGTCAGTGCTGTAGTTACCTATAAGCCCACGGTGACAGGCTGAGGAGGTTGACGGGGGCGCGCGAGGCTCCGTTGGGACCTAGGCGCGTGCCCGCGGGGCAGCTGAGGTTCTGTGGTCCGGGCACGAGCTGCAGCGTGTGACTGAACGCGCTCAGGACTCCTACAGATAAGCGCCCGAACATCTGCTCCAGCAGCTCCTCCGGCAGGTCCGCGCACGGCCGCGTCCTCCACGTCCTTCTCCTCACCTTAATCACCTTCAGCGCCTTGTTCAGCCCCTCCGCGCTCCACACCACCACCAGCACCACGAGCAGCAGCACGAGCGGCACGCAGCGACCAGCCCGCATACTCACTCTCCAGCCCGGAGTCCTCAACCTCACACTCACACACACAGACAGACAGACTACAGACTAGAATAAAAACCCGCTCTGCTCCTTCAGCTGCTGCACAAAAAAACTTTCGTTCCCCCCAAATACTCCCCAAGTGTAATCCTGCCCCAAAAACGCTGTGCATCCAAAAAGACTCGGTCTGTGCTGGTTATCAAGTTGAATCAATGCTGAATCGGCTCTTCTTTTTTCCAGAGGATTTCTTCGCTCGAGTGGCTGTGGGAAAATTCCGCACACTGCTGTGAGTTTGTGTGGGTGGTGTCAGCTCCGAGGATCAGGCCAAGTTTTTAAGGGGAAGTTTAGAGAGACTCAGTGAATCCTGGACTGATGGCAACTGTCTGTTCACAAACACTGAGAAAGAAGTGAGAAAAAATACTGCAGTAATTCAGGCTTTAATCTAAGACACATCAGCATAAGTTCATCGTAAAATGCAAAGTATTAAATTGAAAAACAAGAATTATTGAAAAAAAAAATCTAAAGTCTAAATTATACAAAACTAAGTTAAGATAATGTAAGTCAAAACTATTTATTGGATGGCAGTTTCTCAGGACATGTAGATGTGCAATTTGCTTGACTATATCCAAGGATATTAATATTCCTACAGCTTCTAGTTTCGTATCAGTACTGTACTTAAAAGTGGCATTTGATCTAATTTCTCCTGAGCTGATGATGAGAGTAGACATTTTGGGTGACATGGTGGCTACAACTCCCAATAACTCATACACACATACTTACGACGCAGTGAATCCTGGACTGATGGCAACTGTCTATTCAACAACTCACTGAGAAAGAAGTGAGAAATTAACTGTGCAGTAATTCAGACAATCTTTAATGCTCCAAAGCAGGAAATACATGTTTCAAATGATAAGTAAAGTATAGAAAGTATTGACAATAAATATTAACACACGAATACAGAATGCAGTACAGCATACATACAGTTGTACAGTACAATGTATGTGGCTAATGTACACTGCCACACAAAACTACAACCTATGACTTTTGCCTGCAGAATATGCATGCGCATGAATCCTCCTGCACTGAATGTGAATGTGATTTCTGCCAGTCTTGTTTGTTTGAACTGACAATTCTAACCAGATGCTGACAATCACAATCATTACCACCCACTGTCCTGTCCACTGTGGGTGGTAATACCATGACATATTACCATTACAAACGTGACACTCGTCATGTGGATCGAGGAATTTTCGCAAACACAATAACACCTCACAACTGTGGGAGTTCCCAGGCTGTCCCATTTGGTAACACCTCCTGATCAATTTAAATACTGCCATCCCATGACTTCTGACATGTCATTGTGTGGTAGCTTTTTGAATTTTAAGTCAATTTAAAGTCAGTGTAAAAAGATTGTACTCCAAGTTACTTGGGAGCATTTCTACTAATTTATTAATCATGAGAAGGTAAATAGCAACTCTCTGATTAGTTTCATGTGGAATATAACTCTATACAAAACTATATAAAACTATACAAAAAATATTGTGCATATATTTTTTCCTTGTAGAATTTTTGGGTATTGTGCTAACTTTGAGACAAAATTCCTCTATAAAAGTATGTGACATATAACACAGCAGAGCCACAGATGGAAACTGTATTAGCCATTATCTGAGTGTGTTGAAAGCCCACATATGCTCCTTTTCAAAATCTGTCTTCATATGAATGTTCTAACATTGAATGGAAAAAGCGTACACAGTGCTGGAACAATAGAAAAGCTAAAAAACGTGGTCACTCTGGCAGTAAGTCGTCCCCCAGTTCCTCATCTTCAAACTCATCTTCATCTGTGCGTTTCTTGGCTGCAGTCTTTGGTCTCTCTATTTGTGGCCCCAAGGGATCAACATACGAAGCATCTGAAAATATAATAACCGAAAAGAGCTGTCTTATTCATGCCATTTTACAAACAGCAATCATGCTCTTCAGTGAGGTGTGTTTCCACTTCACACCTAACCTGTAAAAAGCTTGCAGACACATGATGTTAAAATGTAACATTATAAGCAGGAATGTGGCACGCTCAGGTCAGAATCAGCACTGCGACAGTCTGACAAAATATACTGCTGCATACAGCTTACAAACCTGTGACTATTGGACACACTGCAGAATTAAATGACAATAAAAAGTGGTTTCATTGAGATCTGGGATGTTAAAGAGTTTAGCATACACAGAAAATACCCAGCCCCCATTAAGCACCCATTAAGTGTTTTGATCACAGGGGTATCCTATTCAGAATTTCCCGAATTAATACAGGAGAACTTTGTAGTTCTATAATTACAGACTGTATTCCATCTGTTTTACTACATATATTATTAGTGTCCTTATACATTTAAAAGAGGTTTTGTTCTGAGAGCTAGAAAATGTATGCACAATAAAAAAAGCAGCCTGGTTATATCCAAGCAAAACGGTGCGTAAACTGACATTTACATATACACACGTAGAAATCTCAAAACTAAAAACAAATAGAAACATGAACAATAAGTTCAAATAAATAAATAGTAATATAAATTATCCTATGTATAAGTCACATTTTGATTGGTCTAAAGCTCTGAAGGTGTTGTTGCTGTTGCTTACCTATCTCTCCTTGGGAGCTTGCCTCATATGGTTCATTGGATCCTGGAAGTGATCTCAATGTGACACTCAGCCTCTCACCCTTGGCACTGGCACCGTGACTACTCTGTCCACTGTCTGAGAAGCATGGAATAAAAAAAGTCCAGATATTTAATCTGCTATCTAGTTGTAAAACCAGGATATTTCTCTGAATATAAAATGACAAGCCCTTGAACAATGTCCAGTGCAGCGTCTGTGTCTTAATGGAATTTATGAGGCACCAGCATATCTTTGCCATGCAGCTGTATTTCACCTCTTGGCTACACTGATATGTAATGACACCACCAGTACACAGTGGGATAGACGTGAGTAAACCCAACATTCACAAGCCAAGAAACCATGGAAATTTTAAAAAGTCTCCAAAACAATAAAAATACAGAGAGCAGTAAAATCTAAAATCTTTATTATCTCACCAGTGCAGTCAACATTACTGGAACTTAAAAAATATTTTCTCCTAAAGTAAGGATAAAAAGGCTTTATATAACATTTCATAACCACAATCAGAATTGGCAAATTAATTTGTTCCTATGTAATATAGTTTTATATTACATTTACAGTTTCCTCTTTCCACCTCTAAAACAGGGCTAAACAGATTATTCACAAGCCATTCACAAGGTCAAATAAATATATTTTTTACATATTTTTATATACATTTTAATAAACATATACGTATTATAATATATGTTATATAGTTAGACATCAGGAAACACCTTCTCTCATTTTCTCTGAATATATTTACACAGCACGAAGTTTAACATATTATGGCAAAAAACATACAGAAATAGGTCAAGAATATTCATCCTTTTTTTTAATGAGCAAAGGAACTGTAGAGTTATTCAATACACTCAAATGGTTTAAAATTGGATGTTTTACAAGCAAAAATGTTTCACAACTCTTTGGCAACTGTTGCACATTATGTCTGCATCTCATTTTAATGTGAGGAGACTGTCATAACACCATAAGGCAAACATTAAACCAATGTTTATAAGATCATGTTTATGTTTTTCTGTTTTATTTCACGTCAAGCTTTTCACAGAAGGATTCTGACAAAGTGGGTTAGAACGCTTCTCTTATTTGTATGCACTGCGCCATGTACTGCTCATATTCAAGCTACACAAGCATATGTGCAACACAGCACATACCTCTACCCCGCTCCAGAGCAGGGCTGCGGTTCATTTCAGTGCGAGAGACTGCTGGCCAGACAGGGAGTGTGAAAATAGGGAAATGAAACACAGTGAAGAACCACAACTCTGCATCAAGCTTCTGACAGTATTGTATTCACATATGACTAAACAAAATATGAAGCTTGAATTAATAACAATTTGCTACATTAGTTGCAAAAACACAATTTAGGCTCTTTATATCTAATCTTATGTTAGCTACAGGGGTATTCATAACACTGGTTTTCATAGAAGCATTAACTGGACTTAAGTTGCCCCCTGAAATGTTAACAGCCATGAAGACCAGAAACAATAAAAAACAAAATCGGAATAATATCAAAGGTACAATCTGGAGAAAAATCTAAATTATTTATTACTTTCGCCAGATGCAGCTGATCGTTTGAGGGTTATTAAGCTTATATTGGGTGATGATAAGCTTACACTGCAATCATAACTAAACAAAGAGCAGAGCAACAAAAATGATCAGAACAAAAAAACCTTTTAACTAAAATGTAATATAAGTATCTCTACAGTGAATATGTACAACACACTCTACTCAACTACAAAGACCTGGTTACTGATTGATAAAATATTTATCATGTCTACATACAACTTACATCAAAGCTACAATAAGGACATACATAAAGTATATTACTTGGTTTCTGTGGTGCTCCTGAAGGTTATGTAATGATGTTAATAAGATGATAATTTAAAATCAAACCAATAAAATCACATTTCTTTTATATAATTATACTATGAATAGTTTGGGTATGAAACTACCATTAACCTCCAAGAGCATCAGTCTATTTCTGCTCTATTTGTTTCTTATTATAATATAAGTCGTACCATTTGGTTTCTTTGGGGGTGTTTGGATAGGACTTGGGCTGTTTCCTACTGTACATGCACAAAGTGTAAAAATTACACAATAACCAAAGATACACTGGTACTATATAATAACATTAAGACTATATATAATGAGTATAATTTATCTATTTTTATACTCTGTTAAAAGGGGAGATCTTTAAAAATGATTCATTTTCATCAACCTACATGCCAAAATTGACCAGGATATATATAAAAACCTATATAAAAACAGGAGACAGAAGAGTATTGAAAATTAGCTGTGATTAGGCTGCATGTGAAAGTGCAGAAGCATATCTCCAAATGTTGCAGGAGATGGGAAATAATTAATTAATTAATACATTTTAGTGCACCACGTCATTAAGTTCATGTTTAATGTACTATATGAGGACTACAGCTACTGCATTACTACTATCCTAATCCTGGAGGACCAACACAGGGTGAGTCAAAAGTCATGGTACGCTTTTATATTAGAAATGAAATATGGCGGCTTTTGTGATGGCAATCATTATTTGGACATAGCTTAAAGGCAGGCCTTCTCACCCTTTAATTTCTATGACATTCAGATGTCTGTCTTTTTTCTTATCCTTTTGTTTCTGAAATAAAAGGGTGTCCTGTGACGTTTGACTCATCCTGTTCTATACTTTAGATAACAAAAGCAAGCGTTTACAGTGCCAGCCCTACTGGATATGTACTAATAGGTATGTAATTAGGGTACCACTTGGTTTGGTAGGGGGAGTACGTATTTGGCTTTGGCTACCACCTTTATGGATACAATGCCAGGGCGGGTAGATGTGTAAAATCAAAGAGAAAAAATGAGATACTGCAAAAAATGATGCACTGTAGATTAGATACTGACAAGTGTGGAAAAAGAATGGTCCACTCACCACTGCTGGCACTGCCCTCTCTCCGGCCTCGAGCACTGTTCTCCCTCCCTGACTTCACCCTCTACAATGTTAAAAAGATACAGACGCATCAGAAGAAAATATCTGACTGTAACTTATTAATGTTTTTGTAATTTGTAATAATTGAAAACTAAAGGGAAGTTTCAGAACAAAAAAAAAAAAAACATAAAAGCAATGCAGCAAGAAAATCTGAATTTTCAACAGGAAGGGGGATAATATACTCAATATTTTCTTTCTCTGAATTTACAAGCCCTTCTTGATTTAAAAACAGCTGTTTCTTATTTAGATACAGGCTGCATCTCACTTGCGTGCTTTCTCTTTCACTCTCTCAAGCCAGGCACTTCAGCACTGATGTATGACTCACTCATAAAGATAAAGTGTAACAGGGGAAGATATGCTTCTTTTAGGACAGCAGTGATATAAACTTTACCTGCTCTCTGATCTCCTTCATCTTTTCCACTTTTTTTAGTTTGGTGGCGTACTCCTGCACCTCCTTTAAACCCATATCTGTGCATAATCTCACAAGGAATCGCAGACCTAGACAACAGAAAAAATATTAAAGCTATTAAAACTTTGCTGACAAAACTGAAAAGAAAAGTTGTGTCCAAAAATTGTGTACTTTACATTCTGCATTGTCTGGGAACTTCCGATGAATGTCTTTATATGTCTCAAGTGCTTTCTGATAATTTCCTGAATGAGAAAAAATAAAGTGCACTAGATGATTCAAAGAACATTACTAGACAATTTAATATTTAATTAGCCAACAGATATTTTTCATACCACTTCTCCTGTAGCAGCTAGCCACCATCAACTGCCACACAACCTGATTGGGCCTGAAATTGATTTGAACACAAATTTAAACACATTATTAAAATATACCTTATTCAATTAAAAAAATAGATATGAGTTTACATATTACTATACAGTAACTTACTGTATAAGTGTTGCTCTCTCAAAGTACTGAATTGCCTTTTCACAGAATTGAGTGTCAATATAATATGCTCCCAACCATTCAATGACACTAATGTTTGAGGGAAAATATCTAAAAGACTAAAAAGAGAAAAATACTTTAATTAATGCTATTATAGACTGGTACAGCAGTTACATGGACATTAAATAGAATGAATATAATGTAAAACATAAATATATTCACTGTTCATTAATAATATTATTATTATTAATACCAGAATTATTAGACACAGAATTAGAACAAAGCTCTTGCCTCATAATAGTACTGGAAAGCTTGTGACTTGTCACCCTCACTGTCATACAACTCCCCCAGTTTAGCCAAAACCCAAGGATCAGTTGGAGTAACACTGATCAGCTGCATGAGCCATTCAATAGCCTGGTGAGGGTCTTCCAACATTTCATATCTAAAGGATAATTAAGGAACTGATAAAGAACAGTTTATTCATATACCATTACTGGAGTATGGAATACTGCTTAACATAAGTAAAATAAAATACAGACACAAGCTGTAAAAAATACACCTCCTGTGTGTTAACTATCTAAGTGTTAATTGTGAGAAAGGATACAGACTAGCCAGCTGATACATGACTTGAGCGCTGTTCCTCAGTATGGCATGGAGCTTTATGAAGCTGTCGAGGGCTTCTTCTAGCCGCCCCAGCCGCTTATGTGTCAACCCTACAGAAAGACATCAGGACCATGATCAACAACAAGCAACCTACAGAACAGATACACATATAGACCTACGGGTAATGAAAAGGCTGCCCATAATGTTATCTGATATTTAGGACTAAAATGAAAAGAGAAAAAGAGAAAGAATAAACAATGAAACCCTGACCTAAGTTATATAGAGCCTCTGTGCAGGATGAGTCATTACGCAAAGCTTCTTTATAAAACTCTGCTGCTTTCTCATAGTCTTGCTTCACAAATACTGTGTTGCCTTTGTTAATGAGGGCAGCTGGGTTGTAGCGGTCAGCGTTCATTGCCAGATCTGCATAGCGGTCAGCTTGATCGAAGTCCTTCTCCTAAAATGGAAAAAATTACATTCAAATAAACATTTTATCCATGCTTTTTTTTCAAAATATTTCAATATATTTCTGTGTTATTCACTTTCAGTTTTTAGTTCAATATATACACAAACCTATTGGGACACTGGCTCATTTATTGTTTATTCTAAGTAATCAAGGCAAATAAAAAAACATTAATCCAGCTAGTTTATTATTTACTAGTCTCTAGTCTACTGTTCAAAAAAGGCCAGGATTTGACTGCATTCAGCAAAAAAAAAATATCTCACCTCCAACTCCTCATCTCCTCACTAAAGTACTGAATGGAGCACATTCATCATCATTCTGGACAGCACAGTTTTACAACTCAATGCTTGGGGACTTAAACCTCTCTAGTGCATGCATGGTATGGTGAATGGTGCCAACAGGTTCATGTTCATTTGCTTCAGAGAGAATCTATTGGCAATATTCCTATATAGGAATGCATCTGCATATCTGCGGCAAGAGTGAAACTTAAACCAGCTGAATGCAATTATGTTTGTGGGTTAGAACGCCTACAAGCATTTTACCATACAGTATGTGTATGAGTTCATAGTGCATTACTTGCATAATCTTTACTTTAAATACAATCATTTAATAAATACAGTATGTAAGAGTGAAGAAAAAGAAAAATTTTGCTTGCTTAATTTATTTGTAAATGTGTAAAATTTTTAAAATGTAAGGTGAAACTCTTCTTTGAATGCTACAGTCTACTTAAAAATAGTTGTAATCATATGTTTACTTTAGGAGAACTATTTTGAAGTCAAAAGAAATGTATTTTGATATGTCATATGGCAGTACCTAACAAACTGATTTTGTGATAATATTGTATAGTGGTGCCTTTAGTGAGCTGAATGTTTTTGCATATAAGATTTTATGTAATTCAAAATACATATGAATTTTCATTCATGTAATAAGAATTTTTTTTTTCCAGAATTCTGACCTTGAGTCCATTTTCTGCTCCATTTTTACTCACCAAGAAGTAGAGGAAGGACAGGTTAGTAGCAGCCGCACTCTTTACCCTGCTGTCTTTTTTCTCAAACGTCTTCAGCGTCTCCACTGCCTGTAGCAGACATTTGGATTATTCCTCAACCTGCTCAATCTAGCGGTTCCTTGTGCAAGCTATTTAACTATACTAGCATAGTAATGCATTGTGCTTATATATTTAGGAGGATTCATAAGCAAATTACCACAAAAACAAAACTTAAAAAGCTACTTATCAAAAATAAAAAGAAATGACAAAACAAGTGACAGGATTACAATTCTAACCCAATGGTGTTATTGCTGTGTTAATTTCTTATTATACAATAGTGATTCATCACTGCTGTGTTTCTTATTTTAACTTTGAGTGATCACTCATTCAAAGACATAGGCTGTGACAGGACACACATACCTCAGCCTCAAGAGGCATGCAAAAGGAATTGTGGAAAAAGAAAAACAGGGAATAAATTTGTGATACATTCAGGAGGTAGATAAAAGGGGAATATGAAAACACAAAATGAAAACAGACAGGCAATGATAAACATACACATTCACACATACATTAAAGAAAAGCACAAAAATGTTGAAAGTAATATGCCTTATGTGCAACCTGCCTCACCTGGTTAAAATCCTTCTGTCTCAGGTAGGTGATCGCTTTGTTGATTTCTAGATCATTCGCCAGCTCCACATATTGTGAACTTTTGACCATATCCACACACCTAAAAGAATAACCAGGACATTACTTTCAGCTTTTATTCTCAAATGTATTTTAGTTTACTTCAAAAATTCTTTGGCCACACAGAAGTTAAATATTTCCTAATTTAATATTTTTTATCATATTTTACACAGATATTTTCAAGGTGGCACTGTGAACAGTAACAAAACAGACTTAAGCCAGGCGGACACTGTGCGATTTTTGTAATCGGATGCGTTCTGGAGAGCTCACACTGCACGTTTGAATCGTTTGTCGTGTATGAACAACGCCTGCGATTCATCTGCACACACTGTACGGTCCGACTGACCTGCTGCGACGGGGGAGCTTACACTGCACGTCTAAACGCAGCCCGTAGGCGGAGCTTTCTTTGCGTACAAACTCTCGCTTCAACACATGTCGCCTTGCAAAAGAAAGCGCTTAGTTTTGCTTATTTGTGCCCTGTTGTGCGCTGAAAGTCCACGGAAGAGACGTACATGGACTCGCAGGTGGCTGAGGCGACGTGGACTCTACGGGTTGTCCGTTTTACAGAAGGAGAGCGCATAGAAAAATGACTGCGCGTCAGGCTGCGAAAGAAACACCAGCAGCTTAAATAAAATAAAATAATTTTATTTTTTATTCTGTTTTTTGTTTATGTAAAAACTGGTTTTGCAACACTGAATATTAAACAAGCAATCGATTATTCACACTGGATAGGGACCATCATTTACAGTGCCGCTGAGCATTAACAGTTTAAAAGGGATTAAAAAATATATATAAAAAATAGAAATAAAAACTGACATTTATTATAGACGAATAAAATATATACGTAAAAAAGGAAAAATAGGACCTTTTAAAAAGATCATAAAAATTGACATAAGGTAAAAAAATTATATCTTATGATTAAATAATTAAAATGAATAAATAAAAAATATAAAATATAAACTCATTAAAAATTCGTTTAAAATAACCCAGGCTTTCTGCAGAATAATCAAAGTTTCAGTTAGTTTCAGTTTCAAATCATGAAAACAGCTCACCAAAACCTCAAACTTTTCTTTATATTTGACAATATTTACTTACAGGTCCTTTGCTTCTACTTACAGGCCCTTACTTATTTTTATTCAACTGAACTGAGTTTTATATTATCTGTAGCCTGGCGCTGAATTCAGCTCCGCGCTGCAAAAGAGAGCGAGAGAGAGGCGCAGCGCATTTTGTCTGATTTATCTTGATTAATTATCAGTACATTTATTAGCTTTAGTAAGTTTAATAGCATTAATTTTACTACACTTCTCCGACCTTATTTATTAAAACGTTTATTTTAGAAGACAGAGGTTATCCTGCGCAATGCCACGCGCTGCGCTAAGCTGGCTTTGCGTGGCTAATATTCTGGAGCACTGGACGAGATTTTTATTAATAAATTAATATATTTATAATTTTAATAAATTTGCCCTGGCAAAAAGAAACGAATTATAAAATATAACTTTATATTTCTGTGCATGTTTTAAGTTTTATATAATTGACGGGCAGCACCAGACGCTGACAATGTGCTTTATTTTTCAGATATAATAGCAAAGTGAAATAAAATAAATTTATGTTTGTCAAAGTTATTTTCTCTTTTAATTTATCTTTTCAAAAACTCCAGCTATTGACTGAGAATAAGCATCTGTTGAAATTATTAAACAGCAGAATGCCTGTGTCTGCTATATTAAGCTATAAGTCTGTGTACCGAACATAAATATAAATCCTTATAACTGACAGAAATAAATATGACTAATAATAATTTATAGTTACTGTGCAGATTTTTGGGAAACAGGTCGTGACGTTAAGAAATCGGCCCGCAAAACAGCTCACACTGTGAGACAAGCGACCAAAATTTCTGGCATGTCAGAAATCCCTGGTTGCGTCCGACTGCTCATTCGCAGCTCGTATGGGCAATTAATCGGACATCGCTTCCCCTCTCACACTGCACGACAAACGACGCACGATCAAGCTAAAATTCGGCCCGATCATGAAATTCAGTCGCATCCGACCAGATCGGGCTTAAAATCGGGCTAAAATCGCACAGTGTCCGCCTGGCTTTGATCTGTTTCCAACTGTGATTTAAGTACATATCACATGTGGCATATATGATACATGGCAAGGCAGCAACAACAAAAAAAGACATCCTTAGGGTGGTGTTTTTTTTTCTAATAAAATTAGAAAGCACATATGACCACTGTATGAAGGTCACATTATAGAGATCCAATAAATTGGGTGATACAATTAGACTGGCACTACTTTAACTACTGTGTGAATGTAGCTTTTATCTCTTTGTATTTAGAATTCATATAATTCCTAATCAACTTGCATAAGTGCAATAAGTCCATAAGTGTCATTATACACGCAATACAAACTCACCAATCAAATCCTGCTGCAAAAGAGGTTTCAATGGCTGGGGCAATAAGCTTTGCTGAGGTCATGATGCACTTTTCTGCCAGTGCTTTTCTACAATAGAGAGAACAATATGTTCCATTCAAATAATCATAATCAGAATAATATGTTGTAAGCAACTTTATCATTTGTCATCATAAAAGAACACCTCTCTCGCTCCATTTGGTGGAGCTGATCATTCTTGATGGCTTCAATCACTAAGTTTGTATGAGGATCATCCTGAAAAAAAGGCATTCATCCACAAAATTACCTACAAATTCTACAAAAAAATATTTAAAATACCATTAAAGAACCTGGCTTAACTATATATATATATATATATATATATATATATATATATATATATATATATATATATATATATATATATATATATATATATATAGTTTGAACTCACATTTGCTGGGATATACTTGTCTTCTTCATCAATACCCAGAGGAACACAAATGAGTTTCTGGAAAGATTTCTTCATCTTCTCACGGTCTCCAATGGCATAGTAGCAGAGGATTAGGTTGAAGCCGGTCTTTATGTTGGGACTCTCGCTCATAATATGCTCTAAGGATGTAATGGCATCTGAGTACTGACCCATTCGTATAAAAGCAACACCAATGTTCTGCATGATCTTGATCCTATGACAGACAACAAAATGTCACCAATAAGACACCAAGCAGAATTTAGAAAAAATTGCTTTACAAAAAATGTATTCAAATTTACCTCATCTCTGTGTGTGCATTGGAGATCTGGTCTAAAGCCATGCGATAAAACTTTATTGCTTTGGGATAGTTCTTCTGTTTAAAGTAGATGTTAGCCATGTTTACTTTCAACCGTCCTTAAATACAACAATGACAAAACTACTGTTAGAGATTGCATGAATACAATGAATATGTTTCACATCACCTGCACTTTTAAAATGTGAGAGAAGCAATTGAAAAAGAACTAGTGGCAGAATGGTGTTATAAGAGATAAGTAAGATTGAGATGAGTAATCCTTATACATTAAAATATATCTATGAAATACAAAATATTCCTGCACACAGTTGCCTAAACTTTATACATACTACCAGTTCCTAAAATGCTTACTGTACATTAGATCACAATATTTTAACCGGAGGCCTCAAAAATGAAATGAGAAGAAATAAATTGAAATCACTCATAGAATGGGTATCTGGATTTTTTTTGGACATGTCTATAGATGTGAAGTGTATAACCCAAAGATGTTAAAGTGTCTATGATGAAATTAGTATGTCTATTACTTGGAAAACTAGAAATGCCTGTACATTACCTGCATTATTGAACATCTTGTTTTTTACGATGACCTGGTAAGTGTTAAGGGCTTCTGTGTTCATGTCATTGTTGGCATACTGGTTTGCCAGATTAAACAGCACCTAAACAAAAAAACATCAAATATAGAACCCACATTTTTTTATATATATATTTAATTTTTAAATATATAAAAAATTATTTTATTGAGAAAAATTGTCTTACTGAGTAGGTTAGATCCAATGTGATATGGTCTGCTGTTCCAGTTTGCTCTCTTTGTCTCACCAGTGCTCTTTCTTTTCTACCAGCTTCTTTGGCCTTCTCTAGAGCCTGAGTCAGCAACAAAAAAGTAGACAGATGAGATGCAGATAGTGCTCAAAATTCCGCCATCAATCAGTAACAACAACAATTTTAAACACCTTCAGATTTACAGAGAGCAGCAGTATTTAGCTCACCAGCTGGAGATCTCCATTTGCTTGGGCCATGCAACTCTCCTCGATCAAATCATTCACCTTCTTTTCCAAAATCTTAATCTTCTCTTCTGGACTAAAGCCAAAAAAATGTGGTTACACAAGATAAAAAACTAAAACCTCTATGTGTGATGTACAGTTGCAAGAAAAAGTATGTGAACCCTTTGGAATTACTTGGATTTCTGCATAAATTGGTCATTAAATGTGTTCTGATCTTCATCTAAGTCACAACAATAGACAAACACATTATGCTTAAACTAATACCACACAGAAAATTATGTTTGCATGGTTTTATTAAACACAACAAGTTAACATTCACAGTGCAGTGTGGAAAAGTATTTGAACCTTTGGATTTAATAACTGGTTGATCCTCCTTTGGCAGCAAAAACCACGACCAAACATTTCCTGTGGTTGCAGATCAGACCTGCACAACAGTCAGGAGGTATTTTAGAGCATTCCTCTTCACAAAACTGTTCTTGGGATAGCTGGTGTAATTTTTCTCTTGAGGTCATGCATCTCAAATGGGTTGAGGGCAGGACTCTCCAGAGACGTATTTTTTCTGTTAAAGTCATTCGGTTGTTGATTTACTTCTATGTTTTGGGTCGCTGTCCTGTTGCATCATCCGTCCTCTGTTGAGCTTCAGTTGGCGGACAGATGGTCTTAGGTTTTCCTGCAAAATGACTTGGTAAATTTGGGAATTCATTTTTCCGCTGATCAGTGCAATCTGTCCAGGACCTGAGGCAGCAAAGCAGCCCCAAACCATGATGCCCCCTCCACCCTGACTTCTTTATCCACACATAGCATTGTGGGTTCCTTCCAAACAACTCAATTTTGGTTTCATTTAGCCAGTACTGCTGTGGAACATCCAGGTGCTCTTTTGCAAACTTTAAACGTGCAGCAATGTTTTGTTTTTTTTGACAGCAGTGCTTCCTCTGTGGTGTTCTCCCATGATCTCCATTCTTGTTTATTGTTTTCCTTATCGTAGATTTGTCAACAAAAATGTTAGCATGTGCCAGAGATTTCTGTAAGTCTTTAGCTGGATTCTTCCTCACCTCATTCTACGCTGTGCTTGTGCAGTCATCTTTACAGGACGACCATGCCTAGGGAGAGCAGCAACAGTGCTGAACTTTCTTCATTTGTAGACCGTCTGTCTCACCATGGACACATGAACACATTAAAGATATTTTTGTAACCCTTCCCAGCTTCATGCAAGTCAAAAAATCTTTAACGTAAGTTTCTGAGAGCTCTTTTGTGCGCGGCATGATTCACATCAAGCAATGCTTCTTAAGAACAGCAAACGCAAAACTGGTGGTTTTTTTTTAAGGGAAGAGCAGCTTTAACCAACACATCCAATCTCATCAGACTGATTGGATTCCAGGTTGGCTGACTCCTGGCTCCAATTAGCTCTTGGAAAAGTCATTAGCCTAGGGGTTCACATACTGTTTCCACCCTGCACTTTGAATGTTAACTTGTTTTCTTCAATAAAACCATGCAAACATATCATTTTTTGTGTAATATTAGTTTAGGCAGACTGTGTTTGTCTATTGTTGTGACTTTTGATGAAAATCAGAACACATTTAATGACCAATTTATACAGAAATCCAAGTAATCCCAAAGGGTTCACATACTTTCTCTCGCAACTGTATTACTGCAACTGATATGACAAGAACGGAGTGGACATTGCAAAATAAAATAAAAAAATAGGAAACACACGTGTCTTCATTTTTTGCTTCTAATGGAGGAGCCGGTCCCTTTGATTGCCCAAGTGGATCAAAGGTTGAACCTGGAAAAAAAAACAATTAAGTAAAAAAATGATAAGACTAGAATTGTAAGCAGAAAATGTAAAACTAACAAGAGAGAAACAAGTGTACAAATTTAACTGAGCTATATAGGTAACTGTATCAAATTAATTATTAATTAGAATATCTAATCTTTACTCACCTCTGGCCAAAGAAGAGGAATATCCTGCAGCCCGCACTGCAGTCATTGGACGAGCAGCCCCAGCATCCTTTAAAAAGGGCAAAATATGATAGCATCATGCTGGTATGCAATTATCTTCTCTTTAATAGCTGTTTATGCATGGCTGTGGCATCAACAGGGATGTAACCTGTGATCTCCCAATAGTTAAGCCAGTACATAGATGACTGTGCAACTTAACAGTACTCATGTGTGTAACATTTTATGAAATAAGTAGAAAAAATTGGCATTAATAAGCTGTTACTTTTTCTAGAAAGTTAGCATTTGGAGCATAAGAGATTTTGTTACAACAGGGATAAAATATATTTGCTGTATGCTACTTTTACCTGTACAGCTCCAGTTGCAGGCCTTCCCATTGAAGAGCCCATAGGCATCCGTGACTAAAGGAACAATAAATAAAGAACAGGATTTAAATAAAGAATTAAATGTCACAATGACATAGTCTCAGGTACTCATATATATTCAGTGGAAAAATGACAACAAACAGCATATCTGAAATAAACTGCTATTTAACACCAACGTTGTCCAAGCAGTAACTGTATTTTTTCACTATTTTTTAACTAGTTGATCACAAGTCATAATTTGCAGTTTAAGGCATAAATTCACAATACATACACCAAAAGAGGTTCCTATGGGTCTTCCACCAATGGCAGTGCCAGGAAACTTTGCAGTCATCTAAGAAAAAAGATACAGGGTCATGTTCAAATGTACTGTATTGTGGCGGCTCTGGGTTGTGTGTGTGGCTGCCTGCGGGCATGTTTCTGTTCTCCTGTGTGCGAGGATGACAGGGGTGGGGCATCTCCCTTGGGAGGGGTTATGCAGAGAGGGTGGGCACCACTCTGGATCTGCCATCTGGGAGACACACAGCTGGGTTGGTGGCCTTTGGGCTATTTGAGCTCTGTGGGTATGGTTTTAGCTCTCCTAGTCTTGTTAAAGACTGTAAGTGAGTGGCAAGCCGGTTCAATAAAGGAGCTGTTGAGCATTCAGCATGAGTCTCGCGGGTCTTCCTTCCTTTTCCATGCCACAGTATATTCAAAGAACGCTGCAACATTCATGGGTATATAACAGCTCATAAACACAATGCATACATGATCAAGCAGACACAATAATACATTGTCTAAAAACATGTTTCTTTGTTCTCAACTGACTTAAATGCACTAAAACTATGTGAGGTGTCTAGTCCTGGTAGGGGACAGTGTAATAAAAATCTGCACTGAACCAGGAATTTTGATTAATATGGCAAATCTTACCGGAGGTCGTCTGCCATGGCTGGTCCTAACAGCTTGCTGAAAGCCAACATCATTATCCAGGTCCTGCACAAAAGGAAAAGGATACATGAGGTCTGCATTGAGGTAAACATTTGTCTGCTGTTTCTGCTGACATTGCATATGTTGAAGGCAAGTTAGCTACCTCTGAGTCAAACGTTGGATTGAAGTCATTGTACCCTGTGTACAGGTCATCTTCATCCTCTGCAGCAAGATGAATATTCTCCATCATTCTCTTTTACAAAAGAGCAAACATGGTTAAAACATGCAGAGATGAAGTCAAAACAGGCACGCTATTCAACAGGTGTTATAAAAATTCCAATTTTAGGTGGCTTGAACTTAAACTCCACTACATTTCAAACATCTTACATTTTACTCAACTACATTATGCAAACAGAAACTAAGGAAAATGGTTCATTTCAGGATATCTAGGAATGAAGAATTCAGTCCAGCAGCATTAAACTTTGGAAGTGCATATGCCTGCATAAGTGGTGAATGTATTTCATATACAGATGCAGTATAGTAAATGAAAACTTATTGTAAACCTGTGCCTAAAACAATAAAATTATTTTAATAATCTTAAACTGAAACATTGCACCTGGTTCAATACCTAATAGAAATTGATTGTGCTATCCATATAGCAAAAGAACACTGAATAAGAATTGATTTATTTGTGCAGATCGATTTTAGTTTCAACATTGATTCTATTCACATTAAATACGTATACATTGTTTGTATTATGTTGATTTAGTTTGTACTGTGGTGGTGCAGTGTAGAAAGGGACATTTAATTAAGAATTATTAATATAACGTTAATTGTTTGTAAGGAACAACTTTCACATAAAAGCATTGTGAGCGCAGATTCAGAGCCCCATCCGTTCCAAACCTTTAAATGAACGTCAACATTTAGTGATGCTTTTTAGACTATGTTAAATAGGTTGTTTAAGTTGTTTTTTTATCATCAACCTTAAAACATGTAATGCAACCAAAAAATATATTTAATGTTCAATGTTCAATGTTGCTATAGGGGTAGGGTAGAGTCTTTTACTACTTTGACTTTTGATGATACGCACATCGTCCACCACTGCTAATTATTGTCAGCAGCTAACGTAAAGCTAGCTAGGTTAGTTAACTTAGCTAACTAACTAGCTAGCATGTTAATGCCTGTACCGTCTAATTAATTACATACTTGCTCAAGGAGCTCGCTAATAACTAACGTTGCTAGTCTTGTCGGTTAGCTGGTGCAGTTAACCTAGCTAACGCTACAGTTAGAAAACTAAACAAAACGGAACGATGCGCGCTACATTACACTATTAGCTGTCAGTAGAAAACATAGCTAAAACATGTTTTACTTAAAATGAAATCAGTTTTACCCACTGCTCAAGAATTTTCCTTTTTTAAACGGTCCTGTACGCTCTGGTAAATCCAATGCTAGCTAACGCTAGCCAGCTAACACAGCAACACCAGCGTTGCTAGGATACAGTGAGTGTGGCGCTAACATAGCTAAAGCTAACTAGCTAACTAGATATGTCGACATATTTCAAATTTACCAACAAAACGGAGTCTTTTACGGATATTTTACACTAATATACAGTCAACGCCAAATAGAAAAAACTACACCCGTTGTATTTTCGTCTCGGACTCTACAGTAAAAGCCTAAACTGCGTTATTTTGGTGTCTGTCGGCTACCGTAGGTTCCCAAGCCCCGCCTCCGATCGTGTGATTTCCCAAGTTTATGCTGGGTTTGGGACTGTTTGGCTGGAAATGAATTGATAGTATCGTGTTAGATCGTGACAGCAGCGCATCATAATGGCCTCATCTAAAGGGAAGATCATTACAGTTGTAGGAAGGTGAGCAGACTGTGCTGTTTAGTTCAGCTCCATATCTCAGTTAGTAAAGAGAAGCTTTAGGCTAACGGTGGAGGTGGAGAGCAGTGTAAACTGCTGGCTCTGATCCTGCTGCACTTCTCCGTCTGCCTGAAACTAACTACGACCTTTGATATTTAGGTAAACTACTAAAGAGATTAGCCAGACTAATGAGACAACATTTATTAAACGTTCTACCAGTGTTCAGTTAGTTAACTAGCTATTTGTAATTTTTTGCTGACTGCCTTCATTCATACCTTCTTTTCTGTGTGCATTAGCATTTTGTTGTCAAATAATATAGCTAGTTAATAAAGATATTCATAGCAGCTCGTGTGTTATTTGTAGCTGTAAACTATTCTCCATGTCCAGAACCCTATAGCTATCTAGAATGATCTGGTTTCTTTTCGTAGCAAAATGCTTCATTAAAGTTTTCTTTTTCAGTGGACTGATCGGTCGTTCCTGGGCCATGGTCTTCTTGAGTGGAGGATACAAGGTTAAGATCTATGACAACCAGCCAGGACAAGCATCCAGAGCCATTGCAGAAATCAAGTGTGTGAGAAAACATCATTCATTTGAACTCTCAATGTCGTTCCTTCTTTTTTACAGCTCTGGAGAGAAAATAAGAGACCACTTATGACCAGAGACCACAAATGATTAGTTTCTTTGGTTTTACCATATTAAAAGCCTCTTGAATATAATCAAGAGGAAGGTGGATGATCAAAAGCCATCAAACCAAGCTGAACTACTTGAATTTGTGGCATAAAGTTATCCAAACATGGAGAGGAGAACATGCCAAGATGCATGAAATCTGTGATTAAAAACCAGGATTATTCCACCAAATATTGGTCTCTGATCTTTTAAAACTTTATGAATATGAAATTGTTTTCTTTGCATTATTTGAGGTCAACTTCTCTAAATGAAAATATGTTTATTTGGGATTTGGGAGAAATGTTTTCTGTAGTTTATAGAATAAAACAACAATGTTCATTTTACTCAAACATATACTATAAATAGTAAAATCAAAGAAACTGATTCAGATGCTGAAGTGCTCTTTTAATGTTTTCCAGAGCTGTATATCACTGTGTTTAGAGTAGGGCTGCATGATAATCTGAAAAATCCTTTTTTTTCTTTTTTTTTTTTTACATTTTACAACATAATGTGATAATAGAAATTATAGCCTTTTTCCATTAGAAACCACCAGCTGTTAATGATCCAACATAATTATATTATTAATACACTCAGTGTATCCAGTATTGGAGTTAAATAATTTAAATTGGTCAGATATAATATTCCTGAGGTAGATATGCCATAAAATTTATAACATTAAATTAAATTGACCTTACATTCTGCAATATAACTATTAGATTTATGCAAAATGTGATGAGGTTTACATTGAAACAATATATTGTGTAGCCCTATGTTAGGGATTTCTTACTTGGTTAAATGCTATCTTGTGAAATGGTAGCAAACAGTTAAAAATGTTTTTCTTTTTTTAGTTTAAACACAAACAGATCAACAGCGTAACAGAGCACAGTCTGAATAAATGTTTTACCTAGCAGTACATTCAGATTTCACAAGCTTTACTGCCAGATCCAGTGTTTTATATTATACACTGTTTAGATTGTCCTACATAGTTAGTACCTGCATGTGCATAACACAATATGTTGGATTGTAACCTGGTAGCATGAGTCACTTGCGTTTAGTTACTACAAAACAATAACTAAATCTGAGATGAGTTTAAATTATAACTGAAAAACCATGATCTCAGCCAACCATTAACTCTACTTTAGTAGAATGCTGTTTGTGCTGTGGTGCACTTACTCATTATGAGTAGCTGAGTGTTGCTGAATTTCAGTTTTCTGTCAGCAGAGGGTGTAATAGGACATGTTCTTGCTTGTTTGAGCTTCAGCTTACTGTATGTACTGTATGTTATATGAATTTTTGTTATATGCATTTTAAACAAATGACGCTATAGTGATTTGCTATATATGATAGATGAAGTCAGGTTTTTAATCAAGATGACTGGAAACAGATGAGTTTCAAGGACAAATTCTGGCCTTTACCACACAAATTGTTTTAAAATGCTGTTATGCAATAATCAAAGAGGCCTCCAGAGTTATTGATGCTCATCCATCTGAAAAAAAATACAAAGTCCTTCATCAGGCAAGTTCTAGACAAGAACGATGTGCATGGCTAGGTAACAAAGAGGGAGCCACTCCAAAAACAACTGTTGCCATAATATATATTAGTGGTGCCAATCGATAAAAAAAGTATAGAAAATAATCACAATAAAAGTGTGTAAATAATCTCAATTAATTAAACTTCCTTAATACTAAGCTTTGGAAAATGGGTATTTAAATGTGAATAAAAAATTGTGTTAAACACTTTTTAAATCCAATACCTAACTGTATTTTTGGGAAGGGTACAGTAATAATGACATAGTGTGGTTTAAACCTGGCAAACTATAGTACACTTTTTTTACTGTATTAAAATATCTCAGGGTAGTTTTTTTTTATGCATTTTAAACTACAATGTTGTAATGTGTTGAGAAAATAAAAACTAGTGTAGCTCCATATTCCACCTTGAACAGCTTGGAAGGAAAAAAAAAGGAAACGTGCCATCAACAGTGTGTTTGTTTGTGTGTGCATGACTACTTAAGTGTAAGAAAGAGAGAGAAAGAAATAAGAAAGAGACTATAAACTTCAACATAAATTAAAAGCTAATCTGCCTTCTGAACTCAACAGTAAGCGCTGCTCTTATATTGCTAAATAAAACTGCAAAATGACTAATGTGAATGCCCACATTTTGGGGGCAATTCTGAATCGATATATTACATAGCCATAATTCAAACACAGTAGTCTCACCCCAACTGTGAAGCATGGGGATGACAGGTTATGGTTTATAGTTGCTTTGCCCTGCAACCTGGACAACTTTTTATTAATATTGCAGTTGATACAAGGAAGCGATGGGCCAGATTCTTCCAATCCATTGCAAGATTCATCACCAGTTACAGTAAATGTTTGTTCAAAATTATTGCTGCTCAAGGGGCCACCACATATTTAAAGCTAAAGTTAATTTATTTCTGACTAAGGTATTAAAAACAATTAATACACATGCTAAAACTACAATGTTTTGTTTGATCTGGTTTGTTTTAATCTAGTTTAATGGCTTAAATGACTGGCTTAAAAGTCTGATCACATATCAGGCAAGAATATATGCAGAAATTTAGAAGTGTAAATGGGTTTACATATTTTCTAGTAACAAAATGATTTACTGCATCATCACGAAAGAGTTTTATTGTCTAAACAATAAATGTATTATTTATTGTAAAGTTTTATTAAATGTAAAGTGGTAACTGAAATGTAAAAAAACTGTAAAAGTGTATTGTGCAGAATGAATTAGTTGTAGAAGTTTATGTTTGGTGTATTCGTGTTTGCAAACATAAAAGTGTCTTTATGCCTGAACAGGAAGCAGGTTGAGGAACTTCAGGAAGCTCAAATGCTCAGAGGAAAACTCAGTGCTGCAAATCAGCTTAGTCTGCTCAGCAGCCACGAAGACCTTTCAGAGGCACTAGAGGGCGCATTTTTTGTTCAGGTACAGTATTGGCTCAAAACATCAGTCTTGTTAGTTAGAATTTTTTTTTTTTATAATTTTAATGATTTTCCTTTATAAGTCATTGGTTGTTCGGATCAGCAATTTCTTTTAAATACATCATATAGCAGATATTTAAGAAGTAAAATGAACTTTTACAGAAAGTGTGCAATAATTCTTTAAACAAATTTAGGCAGGTGTATAAATTTTGGGCTCCCCAACAGAAAAATGACATTAGTATTTAGTAGATCTTCCTTGCAGGAATAACAGCCTCTAAACACTCCCTATAGCTTCCAAGGGGAGTCTGGCTTCTGGATGAAGATATTTTGGACCATTCTTCTTTATAAAACATCTCCAGTTCAGTCAGGTTTGATGGTTTCTGAGCCCGCTTTAAATCACACCACAGATTTTCAATAATATTCAGGTCTGGGGACTGAGATGATCATTCCAGAACATTGTACTTGTTTCTCTATATTAATGCTTTAGTAAATTTAGAGCAGTGTTTAGGGTGTTTAGGGTCATTGTCTTTTTGAAGTATCCAGCCCCGACGCATTTTTTTTTTACTTTGTCACTGATTCTTAAACATTGTTCTCAGAAATCTACTGATATTGACTGGAATCCATGCGACCCTCAACTTTAACAAGATTCCCAGTACCTGTACTGATCACACAGCCCCAGTGTTTTGTCTTGGAATGCTGTGTTCTTCTTCTGACATGCATACTGCCCTCCAAATAACTCAATTCAGTCCACTGCACCTTATTCCAAAATGAAGCTGTCTTGTCCGAATGTGCTTTAGCTTTAGCGTACCTCAAGTGACTCCATCTGCAGCAAGATGATGATGTAGGTGTTTGGAACTGGTCTGTGGGTTGACTTAACTGTTATCATCCTTCTCCTCTGCTTATCTGAGATTTTTCTTGGCCAGCAACTTTGGGCCTTAACTAGAACTGTGCTGGGCTGGGCAGAACATTTCCTCACTATGTTCCTCACAGTAGAAACTGACAGCTGAAATCTCTGAGATAGCTCTTTGTATCCTTCCCCTAAACCATGCATTATGCATTACAAAAGCACAATTTTTTTCTTTTAAGGAAAAGGTTTATAGTAATAAAGTCTTGCTTAATTTCCTTTATCTAATGAGACCATGACCTTTTTAATATATATGACCTTGCCTTTAAACACTTGGTCAGTGTGTGTTCAAAATATAAGTGAGTACATTTTTTTAACAGCTCTTTGACGTTTCTGTAAATGCCTTTCAGTAAATTCTTTGGTATGATAAGCTGGTTTTATTGTGAAACATTACCTTGTACGTTTCTGTTCTGTTTCAGTTTAAGATGACTGTGTGTGTCTTGTTTTAGCAGTGGTATGCCCCCTCTCTGGTTTGTGTAGTAAGATAATCTGCTTAGTAAGAATGATTTATGTAGTAAGAAACGTTCTCAAAGTGCAAGGAAGAGCTCAGGACAGTTTGGGTCATTTGGTTTTGAGTTTGTGGCAGTGATTAGTGTGGAAATAAGTGCATAAGGTAATTGTATTGGATCTCATATCCTTTGAGACTAAGAAAAAAAATATATAACCTAATTAAATTTTGAAATAATTAAAAATAATGTATAAGTTTAGCTTGAAATAAACAGGTTAATTTGAGTTTTTATTTATGTGTATTAAAAAGGACTTTATGCAGCTTTGCCATCAAGCTGCCAGTGTTCAGAGGGAGCACAATTGGCCTTGCTCAATCCGGGTGGGTAGATGGTGCTCTCCCCATCACGCTAAAGGTGGCGCCGGACGGCACGAGGCGTCTGTGAGCGGATGTATCAGAATCTAGCCGCTGTGCTTTCCTCCGAGTGCACTAGCCTCTCAGGCAATGATTAATCAGCAGCAGCTTGAAAAAAGGGGTGACTGACTTCACATGTGTCGAAGGAGGCGTGTGCTCGTCCGCATCCTTCAAGAGTCGCAGGTGCAACCGGTGATGGGGACGCACAAAGGGGTGGGACAATTGGATGACAAAATGGGGAAACATCAGAAATAAATTTATATAAAAAAAAAGGACTTTATAATTCTGATGTAGAAAATTTTTATTTACATTATGGTCCAAAATTATTTACACCTACTGTTAATGTAAAAGACAAATGTATTGTGTATCAAATACTGGATAGCACCTCAATAACATGTATATAAACTAATAAAGTCAGGGAATATTTTACTATGTTATTTAATTACAAGTGTGCTAGTTATTACTGTGCAGTTTTACCAGACTAAACGTAAATTTTGCCAAGCCAAATGTGCAAAGACCTTACTCCATTACGTTGATGTTGATCAAATGTTGCCAAATTTGTCATGTATTTTTATAAATGTATTTATTTATTTACTGTCTCGCAAAGTAATATGTTCTCACTTCTATCTAAAAACTTAAATTTTACTTCATCTCTGTATGATTTTGGTTGGCAGGAGTGTGTGTTTGAGGAGCTGGAGGCCAAGAAGAGCGTGTTCCAGGCCGTGGAAAATCATGTGGGTGAGGGCGTCGTCCTGAGCAGCTCCACCTCCTGTCTAATGCCGAGCAACGTCTTCTCTCTGGTCCAGAACCGCACACGCTGCATTATATCCCACCCGGTCAGTGAGGCTTGTGTTTCTCACACCTTTGCTTTTGACTGTTGTGTTACTTTTTGTGATCCAGTATGAATGAGATACAGGTCATGCACTTGCTTTTCATTCTTGTTCTCCTCAGAGTTTGACTTCATACAAAATTAGCAGAAATAATCTGAAGTTTAAAAATGTACTGATTTCCTTTTGATAAAAACAGTAGTTTTTAAAAACTGATTAACTACTGGTACTAATATGGTAAAATAAAGTAATACTACTACAGCTGAACTATGGGAACATGCACAGCTATATAATTGCTGAGCTAGTAGAATGCTAATTTCGTCATGTTTTGGCTTAAGGCAGCCACTTTTACAGTCATGGGTCAGTGGGTAGGTACATACAGGATAAGTGCAGTTTAAAACTAAAGCATTTTTTTAGGTACATAGTTATTGTTTTATGTTTTAAATATATCACAGGAGTATTTAATTAGATTTCAGTGCGGTCCAAATAGAGAAAATATCATTTTTAACTAATAGTCCGCCTATTAGTGACCTCTGATATATCAGAATGGATATAGGATTCTAGCCTATGTTCCTTGTTATAACAAAATTAAACAATAAAGGATGATGAAATGATCAATAATCAACAATTTTTGAAAGGTTAAAATAAAATGCATCTTGTATATCTTTTTTCTGTGTTTTGTATGAGTTTGAAATTGATTGTACACTGGCATGCAGAAGTTTAAGCACTGCAAAACTTCTGTTACTGTTAATCTACTATTAAATCAAAGTATGATTAAGTAAAAGATTACTAAAAAGCAGATAATTGCTTTTTTTGTTATAAGGAAGATTGTTTCACTCTTTCACAGTTTCAACATAAAAAGTAAAAGAGCCTGGAGCAAAAGGTTGGGCATCCTGTATGGTCAGTACTTAGTAACACACCCTTTGACTGGTATTACATGCATTTCAGTTCTTGTTTAGGGATTTTTAGCCTGAAGGTTTTTTAGTTCTGTGAGATTTTTGCGGTAAATTGCATGAACTGTCCTTTTGATGACTGTTCACAGATTTTTGATGATATTTAGATAGGGGACTGATAGGACCTAGTTTGCAGCTTGCATCTTCTGATGTAGTCCAGTGTATGTAAAGGATTTGTTTAGGAACAGTTCTCCTCTGATAACAATACCAGGAAACTAATATTTGGTTTGTCTAACTTGAGCATGATGCTACTTTACTTCTTTTACTCTAAACCTGCACCAAACAAAAAAATGAAAACTAATCTTCGAAAAATGTTAAAAAGTGAGTTGGTTCTCTTTAATTCAGCTTAATTAACAATTGTTCAAAGAGTCAAACAACAGACTTCGCTCCCAAGTGCTTCTTATGTGCTGAATCTGCAATAAACATTCCAAAAAATGAAGGGGGCCAGACAGCACTTGTATAATGTCCAGTATATTTATTGATCTATTTACTAGCGGGTCTGGTTTTGGTGAACACGCTGAGGAAGGCCTGAGGGTCGAAACGTTTGTGTTTTTTCTGTGAGTCAAATAAATATACTGAACATTTATACAATTGCTGTCCGACCCTCTTTTTTGTTTTTCAATTAACTCTTGTACAAAATCCAACTTAACCAAAGTCGAAACAACAATAAAGTTTAAAATGAGCCAGAAAGAAAGCATTAGATGTCATATGATCAAGAATTGCTGTATGTTAAACAGAAAAAAAGAGTAGCAGAATGGAAGGAAGTTGCAGATTGGACTTTGACTCCATCTTTTTCCTCTTAGTGTAGAAATTATTGTCCCATCATATGAGGAGAAAGGTCTTTGTTTTGTAGCCATTTGCACTGTCCTTCAGAGCTGAATGGTTCACTCTACTGGGTAAATGTTTAATCCCCAATGCCAAATATTAGGGAGCAGCAAGACCTTCACACTGAAAGAGGAAACAGACATTAGCATCTATTGAGAATCTATTGAGTGCGTTCTTTTCCTTAAATTACGTCATGCTGAAATTTTGATGTAACTTTGTTTAACCTCCATCACAGGTAAACCCTCCCTACTATGTGCGCTTGGTGGAGTTGGTTCCTCACCCAGAGACTCTTCCTGTGGTTATGGACATGGCCTATGAGCTGATGACAGAGGTGGGACAGGCACCTGTGCGTATTCTGAAGGAAATTGATGGCTTTGCATTGAACCGTGTCCAGTACGCCATCATAGCGGAGTGCTGGAGATTGGTCAAGGTGAGCCAGTTAGTTTGTAACTGTCGTGACCATTGCATTAAAATTATACTGTATTTTAGAATTATAACAGAAAGAATAAGTAAGAACTTAAGAAAGAAAGTTAATTTTAGGTATGCACATTACACACGCCATTAACAGTTTTGTCAAGTAATTAAATAAACCCTAAACAAGTCACAATTATTATCCCAAACAGTTCCCTCAGTATAACAAGCACCTTTTTGATCTTCTGTTGCAAATATCACAGATATGGAGCTTAGTTATGCACTCAAATCCTGTAATAGGTTCCTGGACTTGCAAAGAAAAAAAAAATAATGGCTGCAATTTTGGGCTTATGTCCATCAGTGTGCTCCACTATCTCAAGAAAAAAAAGGCAGGACAACATGGAGAAGGAGTATATGCCGACTCGCCGGTATTTGTTGCAAAGAACACAAGTGTATCATACTACACCTGGAGATGATAGATAACACAATGTTTTTACACTGTTTCTCCTGTTAGATTTGCCAAGCAGTCGGCTTATCTTTGCTTGGACAGGACATTCTATCTTTACCTGTATAGGATTTCTGTGTTACAGTGTATCAGATGCAAAAACTCCCCTGAGAGATTCTGTTGTCACTGAGACTGTGTTATTTGTTACACATCTCCTTGATTTTCTGAGCAGAAGTGGCCTTGTGTTGAGTTTTTGAGACGCAATTTAGTTTCCTTACACCAGTTTCCATAGTAAAAACAATCCAAATAATGGTGGAATAGTGGAGGCAGTGGAAGAGTCTTTTAACCACTCACTTGGCCTGTATGCTAGAACTGTGTTTTAGTTTTCCCTGCACTGAAGAGCATTAGCAAAAAAAAAAAGTATTATGTAGTTTTCTACAATTTAAAAAAAAAAAAACACATTGGATGCAATCACTTTGGCTTGTAGAACATAAAACCTACTAGAACGACAATCATTTTGTGGTAATTTAATTTTAGAATAAAGTGTGTTCACTGGCATTGCTAGTGATGTTTTTTTATGAACAGTGTTGGGTAATTAAACTTCCAAATTGGGTAAAAAAAAAAAAAAGGCAAAATTAGAAATAATTAATTTTTAAATAAAAAGTAAAAGAGAAAATTGTTAAATGGCTATGTACCGGCACACCAGCTATTTTATTTAGTATTTATGAAAATACTTCTTTATCATATGGGTAAATTCTTTAACACGTCTGAGAATTAGAGGAAGACTGAGGTAAGGATTGATTGACATGTATAGACTACTTTGGCTTAACTTTGTTCTCTTTTTCCTTTTCTGTCAGTGAGCTTTGTTTTAAAAGAGCCCTGAATCTTTTATGTTGCAGGTGTCCCTTTTTTGTTTGTCTTTCTTTTTCCTGCTGGCAGCCCAATCTTCCTTCTGCCACACATGTAAATAATCTCAGCTGGATGTTCCATAGCTGTCCTCTTTTTAACCAAAAAAATGTCCTGTTCAGGAACTAGTGGTGTCACTTGTTTCCTGCGTCACCAACAAAGATTGTTTAGCACAGCCTTAATGGAACCTGAGCATGTGCTTGAATGCCAGTAGTTCCATTTAGCAGTTCAGATTTGGATGCTCCAAACTTTACCTTTTTAAAGGGTTCAGGCTTGTCAGGTGGCATGAAAGATAAAGTGTGCTCCTGTGCTTAATTATGAGAGCGTAGACTACTTTCCTTTCCCTGAAATGTTTGTGTTGTCCTCAAAGGTCCATATCCTGAGTGTGAGTAGTGAAGTGGGAAATGCTGTGTGTACCAAAAAGAACTCAGGAGTAACTTTTACCATTTGTGTTCAAACTGAGTTCTTAATTTTTATGTAATAATATTCCAGCACTAATGTTTATTAATTCTAATATTAATATCTAATACTAATATTAATTATTTTTTATATATATTTTCTAGTGTGTGAACAACTTAATATAATAGTTTTTGCATACCCTACAGATCTCTGTGCATAGTGATAGGATCTTTCAGCAAGAGTGGAATAAATGTATATTATATTATATTATATTATATTATATATTCTGGTACATACAATCTTCTGGGTGCTAGGCTAAGATTTACATGATTGCACACTGGATGATTACATAAATAACAATCAAATGCAGTCTGCATGAGATAATTTATTCAACATTTTAGCAGTTTTTTATGTTTTCAGATACCTCAGGGTATGTGTCACATAACTAAGATGCATTTGTTTACTTTTCAAAGTGCGAGTTTTGAAGATTGCAAAATAAAACACTTAAAAAAAAAAAAAAAAAGAATTTATCATTTTTATGTTTATTAAAAATTGCTTGATCAAACAGTGACTTGTTTGTTGAGAAAATGAAACGGACAGTGTTAGAATAAGCTGTTTTTCACAAAGGACAGACACTGCCTGAGGAAAGCCTTGAGGTAGGTCTTCAAAGGCTTACAAGCTTATTTATTTAAATCAGCATTAAAGTTACAATAAACAACTGGTTGAGGGCAATGCCAGCAAACATTATCTCTTAATGGCCTTGCAATATAGATGATGTTTCACTTGGTGTCTGATGATTGCAGACATAAGCAAAATTGGTTGCAGCCTATGTTTAGAATGTGGTTTAACCTGGTGGGCGGAAGAACTGGCAGTGAAGCTGGACGCACAAGAAGTATTGGTTGAAAGACCCCTCCAGGTCACTCTGTGGTGAAATGTGAAGTATGTGTTAAATGTGAGTTCACAACATTCAGTGTTCACATGTATTGTATTTTGAGTACTGAAAACTAATGTTTAAGTTAATCAAATGAGAAACAATAACAATATAGACCTAGATTGTTAGTTAGTGCTAACATTTTTGTAGTAAATTAGTAGACAACATATGTGTATGTGTATTTCTAATTTTTCCCATTTTCTCCCCAATTTACACGGCCAATTACCCAACCCACTCATCAGGACTCCCCCTATCACAAGTAATGCCCCAACACACCAGGAGGGTGAAGACTAACACATGCTTCCTCCAATATATGTGAAGCCAGCCACTGCTTCTTTTCAAGCTGCTGCTGATGCAGCATTGCCGAGCAGCATCACAGCGCGTTCGGAGGAATGCGCAGTGACTCAGTTCCGGTACATCAGCTCACAGACGCCCTGTGTTGTGGACATCACCCTAGGAGTGATGTGGGGAGAAAGCGCCATCTACCCACCCAGAGGGAGCAGGGCCAATTTTGCTCCCTCTGAGCGCCAGCAGCTTGATAAGCAGAGGTTTTGGCCTCCCATTTAACTCAAAACACATTTTTGCTCAATAATAATATAGCTCAAACATCTCCATACTTACTATATATACAACTACATACCCCCTCATTCACTATATAAAGAAGTACACAAGGCGTAACACTACACTTTTAATATTTCAAATATATAAATTAATATAAAGTGTTCTATTACAAATATGTAGTATTCTATAGATTGTGAATCTTTAATTTCATAGCTTGCATAAGACTACTTGGGAAAGGGAGTAGGTTTATTCCTCTTTTGTTGTATTTTACATACACTAGAAGCAAGGTTGACAAGATTTTTTAACTCTTAAACATTTTAAAATAAGTAGGCAGGAATTTATTTAATTGTTTTAATATCCTGATATGTGGAAATGGGGCCTCAAACTAGCATTGCATGACTGGATTCATATGGTGTCACATTTAAAGCTAACTATTTAAGCTAAAATAATCTACCTTCATTTGATCACAATGTTAAAATTCACTAGTGTTTACAGTATCGTTAGGAGTTCTGTTCTATTAAACTGACTTAAATAATTCATCCATTTAACCATTGCTTTTGTTCTTTTTACAAAATCAATGATATCTGCAAATTGGCAGTGAGTATTAGGGCGTGACTTTATCTGATTTTTATTTAAACATTTCTCAAAGTAAATGTGACTGACTTTTGTGACGTCACTAAAGATAGAAGTGGCTACGTAACAGTCCCCCCCCCCACACACACAATGCACAAACTGAACACACACACACACATAGGCTAGGCTTAGAGTTTGAAACACAAACACAGTCACACTCAGAGTTCAGTTTGGGCCATTGAGAGAGAGCCAGTGCTGGAAAGTGGAGCAGCTGAGAAAGCTGCTGCTTGCCTCCGGTGATTACCGCAGAGGAAAGGCCTCTTTTCAAAACTCCCGCAGCCAGTGCGCCGCCCAGCCATGGCCAGATAACGGCCTCGTTGTTGCCCACGGGAAACGAACAAAGACCACCCTGTCCCCCTCCCTGTCTCTACCCCCCCTCTTCTACCAGGTCTGTGTCCAAGCTTTGATTTCAGGTCGGTCAGGCAGTAGGTATCTGTAGCCTGAGGTAATGTGAGTGCAGAGCGGGCCCAAAGCCTGGCACTACCACCCCTACCCCCCTATACCGTCCCATTGTTCTGAGGGTACAGTATTAGATGATGAGGGAAATCCAATACAGTGAGAGCAGTTTTAGTGCTCTTCTCCTGGGATAAGAGGGAAAGACGGTCACTGTTTTCAGCTCAGACTAAGGGACCAATGTGACCAAATGTGCCAGCTACAGAAAATGGCAGGAAGTTCTTCTCTTAGGATGTAACCTTTCATTACATAACAGGAAGTCACAAGACTTATTTCAGCCTGAGTAAAAAGGACTTGCTAAAAATGGAACAAATGTAAACTTTTGTTAATTTTGTTAAGTTTAGACTGCAGTCATATCAGATTTGTTTCTCATATCAGATCTGTTGAGATGACTGTTCGCCTTATTATTTGCACGTGATTCGCATTTACAAACATCACAAACATATCTGCATGGGTTGCTGTGGTATCGGCATCAGTAACTAAACTTTGGTGCTTTTCTGGGACCCCCGCACTTTCATCACTGACTTTGATGAGCATCCAGAGCGTCTAGGGTGACACATCTGATTCTGCATTCCAAGCCACCTCCAAATGTGGCTTGGTTTTAATTAGAAAATTAAATCTGGATACAGTCTAGATCAGGGGTGTCCAAACTTTTTTTGTTTGGGGACAAAAGGAGAAATATATTTGAAGTCACGGGCCACAGACTCTGTAATAAAACAAATAATGAAATATACCACTTTAAATAATACATTTTCCTGATTACTTTCATTTACACACTATTTTACTTGACTTACTATCTTTATCTATCTTTGACAGTATTGTGTAAACTAAGATTTTTCAAATTTATGTTTCATTTCATGATGTCTCTTAATATCAAACTCCTTATGGCAACTTTTAAACTCTTTTGCCCTTTTTCTGTGCTATAACTGCACACCCTCTCCGCTTTTAGACTCTTTGGCCCGTTTTTCTGCGCTACAACTGCGCACCCTCTCCGCTTTTAGACTCTTTGGCCCGTTTTTCTGCGCTACAACTGCGCACCCTCTCCGCTTTTAGACTCTTTGGCCCGTTTTCCTGTGCTACGACTTCACTCGCGCCACGTTTAGAATCTTTGACCCGTTTTCCTGCGCTACAACTTCACTCGTGCCGCTTTTAGACTCTTTGGCCCGTTTTTCTGCGCTACAACTGCGCACCCTCTCCGCTTTTAGACTCTTTGACCCGTTTTTCTGCGCTACAACTGCGCACCCTCTCCGCTTTTAGACTCTTTGGCCCGTTTTTCTGCGCTACAACTGCGCACCCTCTCCGCTTTTTGACTCTTTCCCCCGTTTTCCTGCGCTACAACTTCACTCTCGCCGCTTTTAGACTCTTTGGCCCGTTCCTGACACCTAGTGTTCAAACTTTTAATCTCACATTATAAAAACCTGCTTAACAGCGGCCCAACTTTCATTCTATTTGCGGCCCGCGGGCCGCAGTTTGGACACCCCTGGTCTAGATATATATGTATACAAGCGTTTTGGCTGTTTAAAAACACCTCCAAGGTTTTTTAGACTTTTTTTTTTTTTTAGACTTATCTTTGTTGTCATAAAGATTGAGAAAAAAACTTTTTGTAGACTCTGCACAACCCATGCAAGTTTCTGGCTTAATCTATTATATTTTATGTATGAGATATAAGTATATTGTAAGTGTGTTATATCTCAGTAACATAATACAAGAAGATGATAAATCCTGACAACCTAACATCTGGTGTTGCGCATAGGGCTCCCCTATGCTATACTCTCCCACTCACTTACTATTACCTACGCAACACTAACAAGATCCTCCACCTAACAGCTAGATTTCTGTAGCCGTGTATGATCTGATCAGCAACACATAATCGTAACATGAAGACCCGACTCCTTACAGCTAAGTTGCTGTGTACGTTTATGATCCAATCAGCAACGTTTAATTTCTCATTTACTTCCTATGTAGTAAACAACATAAGACATAAAACTGATGACTACATGTACAGAGCACTGCATTTGTTTTTTTTTTTGACAGGAATAAATGCAAATATGTTCAATTATAACTATACAATGCAATGTTTAGATATAGAATCTTTAATTGCATGAATTACATAGTGCTCAATATAGAGAGTACTGTATGAGTTCTGATTTTCATCCTTCATCATTATGTTTTAATGTATATTAACATGAACTACTATCATATCATACATCACTGTGCCAAAAAAAAAAAAGTTTTACAGGAAAAAATCTGATCCTTGTGAACAGAGCTGGAGTTAAACATGAAATATGTGTTTCACTGCACTGTTGTATTAAATATGTATATAAATATTGTAAATATTTACCATGACCGTAATTTCAGCATTCAAACATTACCGTCCACAATGGGGGTTTAATTACATGTGTGCTTGTGTTAGATATTTTAAATAAATATGTTCGCACACCTGAGTTTGTTGTTTTTGGTGTATTCTTCAGGATGGAGTGATCTCAGTGAAGGACATTGATCTGGTGATGTCAGAGGGTCTGGGCATGCGCTATGCGTTCATCGGCCCCATTGAAACCATGCACCTCAACGCACCAGAGGGCAAGTTACTTTTTTTGTTAATGGAATTTAGAATAGCTGAATGTCTAAAGGATGATTTACATAATTGCTTTAGAGTTTTCATTTCATTTCGTGAAAAGTTCATTTTGGTTTGGCTACCCTTTGGTTAGTACAGAGGACCAGCCTTTTATTAGAACACATGACTGTTACCACTGCATGTCCCACATGCCCTGTGTATGTTGATAAATGTCTAGGTGTGAAAGAGACAGAGACAGAAAGCGTGTGTGTTTTAAGGAGGCCTCATGTTCGTGGTGAATATGAGAGGACAGTGTGAAATCTGCAGGATGGTCTTGCTCTGCAAGGCCATGTGAATACAAGGCTCTCTTTTGATGCTTGCAGATGAACTAGTGCTCTCACTTCACTTGCCCTGTCCCAACAGCCCTATTTTTATAACCTTATAATACAAATTATAGAACAATTTGTCAGTGTGAGGCTGTCAGTGTATTACCAAGTTTAATCCTTATTTATGCAGTATGTATGAGTGCTGTGTTTAAGGAAAGAACTGAGGCTGAGGATTTTGCTCTTGACCGTTCACATCGTCTCTCTGCGAGCAGCTCATGAAAGCACTCATGCTTATTCATCTGATACTCCTCAAGGTTCTGCACAGTGAGACTGAGGAAAACAAATCACTAGAAGTTTCACTTAAAACAGTCATTCTGGCTGTAAATCAGAATGGTTTACGACTAGAGCCAAAGCCTTTCTGTCGTACCTGTTTGGGGTCATTTGTAAGGAGTTAAGCTTCAAGAATTTCACAACAGAGTAAGAAAGAGCTGGTCCGTATTTGGTGATTTTTGCTTTTTGTATGCATAGGGTAGTAATGTAGGCTAGATTTGCTCAAGCACTATAACCTACTTGGTTTGACATACAAACACAATTTATATGATTCATGTCTAAAATCTGTCTCTTCAGGTCTAGAGGACTACCTAAAACGCTACCGAGAGGGCATGAGGAGAGTGCTGTCTAGTTTTGGGCCTATTCCTGAGTTTGATGGAGAAGCGGCAGCTAGAATCAATAAAGTATGAGCGATTTTTCTGGATGTAATTGTCTAAATTAAAATCTAGTTGAAACTATGCCATTTGTACCAAACCCCCCAACAAGGGTAGAGGATGTCATTTAGTATTTTATTGATGCAATCTTCCTTCACAACTTGCTTAGTTTGCCAGTATTTGATTAGGGATTCCACTAATTACAGACATTTTACATTGTACACCAAAGCAAGAAAGGTGATACCAGCTGTAGTACCACTATGTGCATGCAGTTTATGGGAAAGTATTATATGTAACTATACTTTTCAAAAGTGTAGGGTATATACACTACACTATATGACCAAATGTATCACCAATATAATGATTTCAAATTACAAATGTGGGCTAGAGGAGTATAAGACCCCAGCATTGAGCTGTGGAGCAATATAACTATGTTCTCTAGAATGATTGTGCTCCATCTAGTACTTAACTTCCATTCAGTAGTAAATCTCCCAAAAGCAGGATAAAGAGAAATCTGTAAGCATGTGTCACATTTTTGTCCCTGTAGTGTATATAGAAGAATATAATAAGAGTTTTCCCCTACCATGCAATACAGGTAAGAATGGGTTAATCTTACTTTTAATTACTTTATTTATCCCTGCAGGAAATCTGTGAGCTCATCCCAAATGACCAGGAGCACCTCTCTGCCAGAAGAGAGAGAAGGGATCAGCTGCTGATGGGATTGGCTAAACTGAAGAAATGAATGAATGAATGAATGAATGAATGTCATGCCCCATCTCTCTTTCACACACACACACTCTGAGCTGAAGCAGTGATTGAAGGAAACAAGAAGCACAGGCTTGCTCAGGAAGGGTTTTTTACACTGGAATATCTGCTTTCAAAAGTGGCTGGAGTTCCAGTTATTAAATGTTTGATTAATTAATTAAAGCCATTGATTTCTGAATGACAGACTGAATCTGTTTTATAATCTCAAATATGAAATTAAATATGAATTGTGTTTAAATAATGGAATATATGATGAGCCTAACAGACTGAATCCACAATTAAAGGGAATATCTGTAAAAATAGGAACCATTCGGGTCTATGTCTTTTTTTTCCTCCATGGTGTGTTAGACTCAGCCTAATGGAATGTCAAGGTAATAGCTTTGGTTTGCTTTAGTTTATCTATTTTAACTTGTGACTGTCGTATGATTCATCTGTGGGATGCCAGCACATCCTGATAGAAAATTATAAACATTGTTAAATAATCAAAAAAGAAAGGCAGTGGGTGCACATTTTACCATGTATCCAATAACTAGAATAGAATGTGCTCATTGGGCAGTTTCCACATAAAGCCAGCAGGTGAAAATGTTTTAAAGTTAATCCATGTAGTCTGTAGATTAAAAGGTATAGCCAAACATTTTATATTGTGGTTAGAAAGAAGAGGATGAAAGTTAAAGTAATAAAATTTGCACATTTAAAGCTGTGTTGGCTTTAGTTCAATTCAACATGGTATAACTCTCAGCAGGTGTCCAACAAAATGTTAAAATAAAAGTAAAGCTGTCCATATATTGCCTTTTTTTCTCCAAAGCATTCATGTAAAACCTGTCAGAACATTCAAACCTAATGATGAGGAGGTTTGAATGTTCATCACAATGATATTTAAAAAGATTTAAAGAAGCACCAGTCGACGTGGAGGACTGGAAGCATGGGCTTAACTGTCAGAGAAAGGTGTGACTGCTGCTTCTTGTAGCTCCACCCTGAAGAGCAGGTGCAGCCTTCTTCACAGGGATACACTAAAGCCTAGTCTCCCTTAACCTCAGATCACTCCAACCTTCAACACCGCAGAGACACTCCACTCACACGGCTACAGGCTTCAGTCCGGCTTAATATGATGAAGTAATTTATCTATAGAGCCTAATTATGGATTTGCCCTGATTCATCCTGTAAAAAGAGGTAAGCAGAGATTTGTTAAGCACCCTGTGAATCTTTAACTCAGCGGCTAATGGACACTTAGCACTGATTTTATCGTGTGGAAAAAAATATTAGTATTTTGACCTTTTTGTACTGGCTTTAAAGCCTAATAAAATAAACATAATCTTACTTTGTTTCTTACCTGTAATATACAGTTTTAGTCAGTAATATACAGTTTAGTAAGTTAGCGAATGTAAGCTAATTGTTGCTTCTTTCATGAGGAAAATTTAAGCGAAAAATTAGCTCTAGGTCTTTAAAAGCTCAGCTTTCCTGTGTAATTCCTATGTATGCTATGTAATTTAATTTATTTATTTATTTGTTTTTCAACATGAGTAATAAATTGCAAGTAGAAAAACACTTATTATAAAATTCTTACACCAAATAGGGGAAAAAATACTTTTTAATTCTAGGGTTATATGTAAGCTATATAGAGCTAACGCCAGCCCCTTTGCATAATTTTTTATTTTTTTTCTCTTCACTCAAGAAAATACTTTTAATGCTAACAGTTGCCCATTAAAATGTATAAAATTGTAATAAATATACTGACCATAAAACATTTTGCATTTACTTCACTTAACAAGTTAATATAGTGAATATACAGCTCTGGAACAAAACAAAAATATCAAGAGGAAGATGGATGATCACAAGCCATCAAACCAAGCTGAACTGCTTGAATTTTTGCACCAGGAGTTATCCTAAAAGTTATCCTAAAGCAGTGTGTAAGACTGGTGAAGGAGAACATGCCAAGATGCATGAAAACTTATTAACTTGTTTTCTTTGCATTATTTGAGGTCTGAAAGCTCTGCTTATTTTTGTTATTTCGGCCATTTCACATTTTCTGCTAATAAATGCTCTAAATGACAATATTTTTTATTTGGAATTTGGGAGAAATGGTGTTCATAGTTTATAGACTAAAACAGCCATGTTCATTTTACTCAAACATAAACCTATAAATAGAAAAAAAAACTGATTTACTGTTTTTTTTTCCAGAGCTGTACTTTTTATTAAACATTGGATCTAAATAATCTTTTTTCCCTTTTATGCACAGTTTTATGTCCAATGCACTCAGTTTAACTTAGTCTTTTTTTTAATAAATCCTGATAAGTTGACTTAAGAGTGTTGGACTGGAGAAAACACCAAAACACAGCTGTAACTGCAGGAGGACTGAAACCACTGAACTAAAACAGCTTTAAAACAGCATAAATGTGACCCTGACAACTTTGGCTGCTTTTCCAGGAACCTGGGACACCGAGTCCTGCAATTTGCTTTTGAGAATCGGTTGTCACATTAAAATAATCTTACTATTAATCTTGTACTATTTCCAAACTAAACACATTTAGTCTTTATCATTTAAGCAAAAACATAAATGTCTTTCTTTTTAACCCATAAGACCCAACCAATTTCTGAATACTGATACCAAATTCATAATTGAATCAACCTATGTGAGCAGCTTCTTGAGTTTTTTTTTTTTCTTATCGCAGGCACACGACTGTAAATATTTTGAGATTAAAATCCAGGTGTAAAATAAATGACGCAACAACAATATGATATGGAAACTCAAACCATTTAATTAAAGCATGGGAATGGTTAAATGGTGGAAACCAGACATGTAGGAGCAAAAAATACACCTTTAAAGGGATCTAGTTTTATCTTCAGCGCTAACCTACCCCTCCTACATTCTGTAAATAAGGTGAGATGAACGAACACACATTCTCACACTGTCCTGTGATGCTCTCATGATGTTCAGTACATGTGACTTAAGGGCTTCATTAATTAAAATGATAGAAAGAGACATTAAGAAGGCTTAAGGCTTTAAGAAACATTACACTTTAAATTTTAAAGGTTATGTGATAGATACGTCACCATGGGCTCTTTTGGGTTAAAGAGAATTACTATTTCTTCTGGCTTCTTGATCTTCTCTTATATACACACAGACACATGAGAAGGTGTCTCTATAATGACAGATCATTTGCAGTTTAACATTAGACCAGGGGAGTACAGACTTTTCTGCAAAAGAATGGGTGTGGCTGTACGTTTTCTTTCTAAATGACCAGCAAAACACCTGATTCCACTTGTTTAATCAGTTGGTCAGTCTTCAAATGGCTATTCACGCATGCTTCTACTTTTCCTGTAACAAAAATCTTTAGCCACCCCAGCCCTTTACTGATTAGAAGAGATGTCTCTTCATTATACTATCAGTTTATTTAAAGCTAATTCAAAGTCTTCTAACCGTTTTTTACATTTTTACATGTTTTATGTTTTGGTATTTAAGAGTTTTTCTTTTAAATGTCCAAAAAGAACACCAAGCATTTATACTGGCATGAGACATTAACCTTGGTATTATTTGCTCTCAGTCTAAAATGAAACTTGTGCCCATCCAGTGTCATCCAGGGCTCCCTGATTTAATTAATTTTCTCTCTGGTTTGCAGGTGCTGTAACAAGCAGTAAGCAGAATGAGTTGGGGAGCACTTTACTCCCAGCTGGGAGGGGTGAACAAACACTCCACCAGCCTGGGAAAGATCTGGCTGTCTGTTCTCTTCATTTTCCGAATCACCATCCTGGTGTTGGCCGCAGAGAGCGTCTGGGGGGACGAGCAGTCAGACTTCACCTGCAACACACAACAGCCAGGCTGCAAAAATGTCTGTTATGACCACTTCTTCCCAGTCTCACACATCCGCTTCTGGTGCTTGCAGCTCATCTTTGTGTCCACCCCGGCTTTGCTGGTGGCCATGCATGTGGCATATCGCAAGCGTGGGGTTAAGAGAGACCTCATAGCCTGTAAAGGTGACAAAGCCAAGGAGGAGGACCTGGAGAATCTGAAAAATAGGCGCTTGCCCATCACAGGCCCACTGTGGTGGACCTACACCTGTAGTCTGTTCTTCCGGCTCATTTTCGAGGGCGGCTTCATGTACGCCCTCTACTATGTCTACGATGGCTTCCAGATGCCACGTCTCGTCAAGTGTGAGCAGTGGCCCTGTCCAAACAAAGTGGACTGCTTCATCTCGCGACCAACAGAGAAGACAGTTTTCACTATTTTCATGGTGGCATCCTCTTGCATCTGCATTGTGCTTAATGTGGCAGAGCTGGCCTACTTGATCATTAAAGCTTTGATGAGATGTTCAGTTAGAACCAAGAGAAGGCGCTCGTACGCCCACTCAGACAACATGAATAAAGATAAATCTTACTTGCAGAACAAAACTAATGAGATATTATTATCATCAGCCTCTGACTGCTCTGCTAGCAAGTCTGTATAGGACCTTCAGTGCTAAACCTTCAGTAAAGAGGACAGAGGACAGTTTAAGTGTTCAGTCAGCTTGTTTCATGTTGCCTTCCATGAAAGAATTTGAACATACCAAGGTAGTATTTCTGTCCCTTGATGAAACAAACGTTGCACTGTTATTGACATTAATACCTAAACACAATTGTCAGTGATAAAAAGAATGAGGAGGGTCTAAATCTGCACAAAGACAATGATGACACCTAGTGGTCAGGACATAATAAAGATTTTTCACTCGTTTACTGTTGAGTTTAAAGTGACTAATCTGTCCTGTTTTGGGGGCTACTAACTGACATTCATATTGCATTGTCACACAAAGAGAGACATAATACTTTAATGTGTTTTAAAGTGTAAAGCCTAGGCTATTATAAACTGTATAGTATTAAGAATGTGATTATGGGATATCAGACAAGGCCAAGGACCTTTTTTGTGTGTTTACAGGATTTAATCTCTTCTATGCTTTAAGAATAACAAAAATGCATTTTAGCTTTTTGATTTAAAATTATGTGTTTAAGCTGAATAACCTATTAATAATCTGTTCAATGTGGATCTGGATCCATGATGGGACCTAATCATATTATCATTATATTGTTCAATAAATGTGTTGTGCCAGTTCACTCTAACATATAATGTGCCTTCACAAAGTTGAATGTTGTGCTTATAATTACTATAATATAAAACAAGATGCACAATTTTTTAAATCTTTTTTTGCACAAACTCCCCCAACCATAAAAATTATCATCTGTCTTCATTGTTTACCCACAAGTTGCTCCTCCACTATCTAGGTATAGCGATGCCCTTGCACCAACCCTTACAGTAGCTGTCACAGCTATCGGTTTACAACTATGCCTTATTATAGTTTCTGAACTTATCACCCTGTACTCTATTAATATGGATACATGTAATATGTTATAAAAATGATCTTAGGTGCCTGTATGTGCTCCTCTAGGGGCCAGTTGTGTGTAAGTTCAAGCATAGGCTAGTTGTAACGTAAGTGTTTAGTGTATTACTAAATCAAAACGGGTTGAACCACATAAACTAGTATATACGTAGCAGCTTGTAGCTACTACATATTTACACCTAACTCTGAGCAGGAGTAAGATGTAACTACACCAATGGAAAACAATAATGGCTTGTTTGGAGCGTTGAACAGGATGACAGGGTGTTGGGATATACAGGATTGTGGTGCAACAGATTTAGTATGTTTCGTAGTTTAAAATGAATTACTAGTATCTAAGGACTTAGTAGAGTGTTTACACACAAATCTAAGAAGGAACGTACACAAACGTGGTGCAACTGTTATGTTACAAGTATCACCTGTAGCATAGGTAAGCCACCTACCTGTGGACAGGTGGGTGTTTTGGTCAATAGAGCATAATATTAGCTGCCTCCCCACTAGCATTTAAGAAAATGTCTTGTATTTCTTGAGTTTTGTGTGTTTTACATTTACAGCTCTGGAAAAAAAAATTAAGAGACCATTTCAGTTTCTGAATCAGTTTTTCGGATTTTGCTATTTAAAGGTATATGTTTGAGTAAAATAAACGTTTTATTCTATAAACTAAACTCCAAATTAAAAAAATATTGTCATTTAGAGCATTTATTTGCAGGAAATGGCTAAAATAATAAAAAAAGATGGTGAGCTTTTCACAGTTCAAGCAGTTCAGCTTGGTTTGATGGCTTGTGATCATCCATCTTCCTCTTGATTACATTCCAGAGGTTTTCAATTTGGTACATTTTAATTTATTTTTTCCAGAGCTGTATTTTTGTGACAGTTTGGTACAGTTAAATGAGGGGGGAAATATGTATAGGTGTAGTATGTATTTATGTTTTTGCTAAATTTGAGTAAAAATTGCACATTTGAGTTCATGAAGTCTGATTAATACATTTTAATAAATTCTTACATTCATCATTTTTGGGTGAGTTTGTTTTTGACTCTTTGAGAGCTGTTGGTGTTCTGCCGGTGGAAAACCGAAGGAGGGCGGTGCGTTTCCGCGCTATTTTTGTAGCTAGAAGGGTTATATCAACATTAGCTGGGTGGAAAGTGTTAAAGCATGCGTTCACAGCTGATTGATATGATTAATGAAGCAGATAAGGTAGTAACACACCAAATAAATTACTAAACTACTGGTCCAGTGTAGGTTTAGGGAGCTTTATGAAGGATAACAGTATGTATGTATGTATGTCTGGGCTGCAGTCAGTGTGTGAGGGTGAAGGCCTGTGTGGAGCTGAAGTGATGGGCAGAGAGGGGCGTGGCGAGCAGCGTCCTAAATCCGCTCCTGCATGGCCTCACAGTGGGAGAGTGGCGATGGCTGGGACCGGGAGAGAGCTTCGCCCTGCCACAGCCTACAGTCTCCACGTCCGAACCGCCTCCAGAAACTAGATTTTCCCCGCTAAAGAAAAGATCGCTCTGGGGTCCACGTGTGAAGAAGATTTTTTTTGTGCATGAATAAGTTTCCTGACTTCTTTCTAAAGAGTTTTGGTAAGCTGGCAGAGCTGCCAGGATTTGGGGACGGGGGGAGAGGGGAGGGCTTCTGCTGCCTTGGGAGGTCTGTATCCAGCGCACTCAAATTATGGCAGCAATGGCCGCTGGACATTACTTTTTGTAACTGTGTTTGGCATCTCCACTCTAAGGTATGCTTAAAGCTAGACTCGTACAATTACCATCTGTGACCAATTTCCCATCCGGGACACCTTAAAGTGTGGTGGTGCCTTCACTGGGAGGGCCTACAGCTTTTCCTCTCTGGTGTGTTTGGATATCACTGGTTAGTATGGAGAGCTAGTTATTTAATAACACTGCAGACAGACATCTTTCACACTTAACGCCTGTCAGCTCCATAAAGGACAGGACAACCAGCACAGGTACAAAAGGAAATCTAGCAGCTTCTCTATTGTCACACAGCCTGTTATCACTCCTTAACCGAGACCGATAAGTTTGCTTTGTTGATTTACAGTTTATGAATTGGTGGCAGTCCCGTTATTGAACATGTTTTTACTTTCTGAATCTTCATATTAGTTGTAGGCTACTGAATCATTTTCTGTAACAAAACGCTACTGCCTACTAGACTTTATTTTATTCAAATAATATTACAGAAATAAAACTCACCAAAAATATAATTGACCAAAGCAAATGTATTATTTCTTTAAAACATGAACTTTCAAAATGTAATTAGTTAGCTAATGTTTTTACAAATAATAATATATTTAATTTAAGATAACTATTTTAAATATTTTGCATTCCAACTTAATATATAAAATAAAAGCTAAACAACACAAGGTGTGCTCTACTTTAATCTAATTCTCTAATTTATCAGAAAATGTAAACCACTCAGTCTGAACTATCAGCTTTAATGGAACTACAATGCCTCTAATTTTCATTTTTTTTCCTTCAGGTGTAATAAATAACCATAGAGAACCATAGTCGATGGATTTACCACTCTCAATACAGGAACATTTTAGTAAGTAGCTTTTATTTTGTTCTGTGTTTATACATTTTGTAATTGCTTTTTATTTTTTACTAAATGTACTGACAACTAAGTTCATTTTTCACTTTTATTACTTACAAATTAATTGTATACACAATGTTTAAAAAGTTTAGTCAGTAATTAGTCAGTTAGTCAGTAATGAGTAATAACCTAAATATAATTAAGTTACAGTGGTAATAGATATATATCATCGCTGGCATGACAAACAAATTGCATCCAAATACAAACTTTATAGGATAAGGTATTTTTTATGAATGTAAGCAAATTTTAAACTATGTAATTTAGGTCATTTCTATATGTCCGTTTACATATTGTTGCCATCCAATGAAACATGAGGCAATGAAACATGCACTTTTTACTGAAAAAAAATTTTTTTGATTGTAATGTACATTTCAAAAGGTAATTTAGGAGGTGATTTGGCATCTGCTAAAAAAGTGGGTTTAAAATCCTAGTCATTAGCTTCATTCTGAAAATGAACAGTGGTATTAAGTGGACTGAATTATTATCATTACTTAAAAGAAATCTTTTTCATTTTCCACTTTAAATGTACCTAATTTGGCTTCATTAGAAGGCCTAACTCTGGGAACAGGGTACATCAGGGCCCTCCACATCAGTGTCCACTCAATGCTCTCGGCTGTTTTTGAACATTATAATGTTGATCTCAGCACATGCCTGCTGGGCAGTGGAGCGAACAGGTGAGAGAGAAAGAGACGAGTGTGTACGAGTGTGGTGATATAGTGTGTGTATGTGTGAATGCGTGAGTGTGAGGGGAGTGAGAGAAAGAGTGTGAGAGCAAGAGAGTGAGAGAGTTTGCTTACACTGTGCATGCCAGGTTCATAGCGGCCAGTTAGATGACTAAATTGAAAGGGCTTGTAAATTACCTGAGCTTTGAAGCATCTCTGTAAGGTTTACTTTTTAGGTTGTAAATCTGAGAAGCTTTGTGTGGTACTTCTCTTGTTTTCATTATTTGTTTGTTTGCTTTTCTAAATGACGACTGTTTGATCAGAGCTTGGTAACGGGATTTTCCGCAGAGCCGTGAAATGCTGTGTGAGTTGTGTAAGATGAGTGTATTTTACATGTATTATCATAACTAGTGCAGTTTAAATCTCTCAAAACTGCGGATCAAGGCAGGTACAACCATTTTGAACTGTTGTGTTGGTAATGTTCCAAACATCTGTTGCTCACTGTGTTCTGTTGGTAGTTTTTTCACAAGATCTCTGATCATATCATATAATTTTCCCTAACCTTTTTCTTTCTTTTTCTGGCTCTGTGCTCCTCCAGACTGTACTTTCTCCCTAGGCTAGAAATCGTGAAGCATGGGTGACTGGAGCTTTCTTGGGCGGCTGCTGGAGAATGCACAGGAACACTCGACAGTGATCGGCAAAGTCTGGCTGACTGTGGTCTTCATCTTTAGGATCCTGGTGTTGGGAGCAGCGGCGGAGGAAGTGTGGGGCGATGAGCAGTCGGACTTCACCTGCAACACGCAGCAGCCCGGTTGTGAGAATGTCTGCTACGACGAGGCTTTCCCCATCTCACACATCCGCTTCTGGGTCCTGCAGATCATCTTTGTGTCCACGCCCACCCTCATTTACCTGGGTCATGTACTGCATATTGTCCGCATGGAGGAGAAGCGCAAAGAGAGGGAGGAGGAGCTGCGAAAGGCCAGCAGACTTCAGGAGGAGAAAGAACTCCTGTATAGAAATGGAGGGGGAGGGGCCGCAGGTGGAGGAGGAGGAGCAGGAGGAAGAGGAGGAGGTGGGGGAGGAGGTGGCAAAAAGGAAAAACCGCCAATCAGAGACGAGCACGGAAAAATTCGTATCAGGGGAGCCCTGTTGCGCACCTACGTGTTTAACATCATTTTCAAGACCATCTTTGAGGTGGGTTTCATTTTAGGCCAGTATTTTCTCTATGGCTTTCAGCTCAGGCCGCTGTACAAGTGTGCACGGTGGCCCTGTCCCAATACAGTGGACTGCTTCATTTCCAGGCCCACAGAAAAGACCATCTTCATCATATTTATGCTTGTGGTGGCTTGCGTGTCTCTTTTGCTGAACCTGTTAGAGATCTATCATCTTGGATGGAAGAAGGTCAAGCAGGGCATGACCAACGAATGTGTCCCTGACCAAGAGTCGCTAGACCGCACTGAGGAGGTGGAGACAGAGGCTATGACCACTGCACCCAGAACTGTCCCTCCCACCCTTAGCTACCCACCCAACTACAGCGAGGCCACGGCCGAGTTCAAGATGGATCCACTGCATCAGGAGCTTCAGGAGCCCTCCCCTTTCTACATTAGCAACAACAACAACCACAGGCTGGCTGCGGAACAGAACTGGGCCAACCTGGCCACCGAGCAGCAGACTCGGGAGATGAAAGCCACCGCTCCCACTCCCTCCTCTTCCTCATCTTCTTCCTCCTCTTCCTCCTCCTCTCCTTCCTCTGATAACGAGCAGCAGCCCAGAGATGCTGCTCCCCCCACCAGTGTTCCCAGCTCGAGCGGAGTCAGCTTGAATGGCAGAAAAAGCGAGTTGGAGGAAAGGAACGTGACCACTGTGGAGATGCACGAGCCGCCCAACACGCTCACTGACCTCCGGCGGCTGAGCAGGTCTAGCAAAGCAAGCAGCGTAAGAGCAAGGCACAATGATCTGGCTGTCTAGTCACTGACAGCTCAGATTTTTATATATATTTAAAAAATACCAAAAATATAAGAGAGTATATTGAAGGAAATGAGAGGCAGGTTTCTGGATGTACTTGGGCAATTAACAAATACAAAACAATACACTGACAGCTGTGCAATCGGTGAGTTGTAGTGTAGAATTACAGCACTTAACTGATTCAAAGCTGATTGGCTGAATACACAGAACTAATTAAATTGTTACATGTTTGAATGTAATTCACAGTATAACTTATTTATAGTATTTATTTAATATATATATATATATATATATATATATATATATATATACAGTGATGGTATAGTTACTTTGAAAAAGTAATCCGATTACTGATTACTCCTTTAAAAAGTAACTTAGTTACTTTATGGATTACTTGATTTTAAAAGTAACTAAGTTACTTTACAAGTTACTTTATTAGTTACTTTCAGCAGCTGCAGACACCACCTCCCGCCGCCTTAACATAAACATTATAACCAGTTTTGCCAATACTCCCTTTATTGGAAAATGCATTTTTAACAGCAACAATTTATCTCTATTAAGTTGAACTATTTCCTAAAAAAATATTTTTTTTTATAAAAATAAAAAAATTAACTTAACATAAATATTTTTTTATAAAAAATAAAATATGGTCTTTCTTGATTTTACTAAACATAAATACTTGTTTTTATAAAAAATATATAAAATAAAGAAAGTCTTTCTTGACCTGACATATTTAACACTGTAAAACTGAACATTGAACTTGTTGTTCTCTGCAGGGCAGCAAGGACTGGTTTTATAAAACAGAACCGTGTATATGGTCTAGACCAGGGATCACATATTTGCAGACTGCGGTCCGGGTCTGGACCCAGACGTTGTCCAATACGGACCCATACCGGACCCAACTACTGAGAAGGATTTAATTCTGACAGTGTTAATTTAAAGCACCGGAAATTTTCTTGTCTTTACGGTATACGCGCTCTGCGCCACAGTGAACTTCCAATCACGTGTTGTGTAAAATCTTCAAACGCTCTCCTCTGCCAATCAAATTTGTGGCAGACCGCTGCCCTGGCTAGTGAATTGGGACGCGGCCGCAAAAAAACGCCTTTATAAAGAGAAAAACGAAAACGGGCGGAAACGCGAGAGAGAGAGAGAGAGAGACAGGGGAGAAAGCGAGACGCGTCTGATTGGGGAAAAGCGGAGGGGGAATGGGTAAGGGAGCGGTGTGTGTGTGTGTGTGTGTGTGTGGAGGAGATGAGGTGGAGAGAGAGAGAGAGTAACGCACAGTGACTTAAATAAGTAACTTTAATCTGATTACTGGATTAGAATTAGTAACGCGTTAGATTACTCGTTACTGAAAAAAAGGGTCAGATTAGAGTAACGCGTTAATAAGTAACGCGTTACTGACATCACTGTATATATATTAAGTGCCAGAGGGAGTTACCAAATCAAATGAACTAATATGAATCAGTGCTGTTTCAAAAGTTACTAAAAAAGTATCAGTTACAAGTCACACGATAATCAGAGCAAGCTAAAATCCTAATTTGTGTGTCCTGAGAGTGTATTGTCCTACTACTGGTTGTCAGTAGTGCTTATCAGGGTAAGTTGTGTCAGATACAATTTCATGGTACTAAACCATCTATAAAAGGTGCAGTGTTTACATTATGTGCTCGACAATACAAAAGAAAACTCCTGAAAAAATGGTACTGATACACAACTGAATTAATGAAACACAGTTGTATATGTTTTATATCTTTTCAAACATTGTTTAGATTAATATAACTACAAATGATGTGGTTGTAACTTTTGTTAAAGGGTACTCATACTGGAACTACAACTCACTGATTCATAGTTTATTCCTTCAGTTTTGGTTACCCACTGCTAAAAAAACTGAAGCTTTTCAGTTGTAAATTGTAAACACTGTAATTTAAATCTCTTCGAAAAAATTGTAATACATGGCTATTTGGGGTGAGAAAATGGAACAAAAGAGATATTTTATTTTGAAGTAGAGAAGTAGTAAAGTAGCCTTGTTGACACTGTCTGTAGCATTCAGAATTATCTAGGCCTTCTTTAATCAAATTAGATTAAATTATGTTAAACTACTGTTAATTCTAACAGTTGGCATGATTCCAGATCCTGCCTCTATGTTTGAGTAACCCAAGGTGAAAATGGGGAAAATTGCAAAGAGGAAGAACAGTGAAAGGGTTTTTCAACTCAAGTTTACAGCACATTACCAAAGCAGCAACTTCAACATGAAGTATATGGAATTCTCAGAAATAGAGAAACCTAAAAACCTTTTTAATCTCACAGCTTGGCTGATGTAGAGCTTTGTCCATAATCAGAACCTGTTTCCACAGGCCCCTTGATTTAAACTTTTTATGTTCCTAGATTAGAGTTGAGAGTTTTTAATATATGACCATGTTTCATTTTGCCATCAGATACACATGAACACTTTTTAATCAATTTCATGTAGACAGTAATGTGTATAGGGACATACTGACTCTCCTTAAATGTGCTATTTGACAGTTCTATTGGTTGGTTTTATTTCTAAAAGGGCTATTTATTTTTTAAAGAATTGGTTGATGCCAAAAAAATATTGCTTTAATGTTTGTGATTGCCAAAATAATGTATTTGCTTTAAATACATTACAGATGCTACAAATTTCGATATGCCAATTTAATGTCTATCCCATCTTTCCTTCTTGTCCACTTTCAGGTAATTGCTGAAGCCCTTAATAGTTGCTGACTACAGCAGCTGCAATAAGCATTACAATATTCAGACCTCTGTTATAAATTCAACAGAGAATGCCTTATAAATCATACAAAATCAATGCAAAACCCTTAATCCTTTATGGAACCCCTGCACTCCAAAATTGTAAATTAACGCACAGACCAAACAAAAGACACAAGCTTTCCCCTTAAGGCTGAGCAGACTTTTGCTTGTGACAGCACTAAACTTTTATTAAAACACAGTATTTACAGATGTATGTTATTTATTTTCTGCTATTTTAATGTACTCAAACAAAAGTGTGTTGTCATTTTTGGTTCTTAAAGTTTACATTTTAGTAAATAGATAAAGATTTGCACATTTAGGCAAAACATGCTGTTCAGTTATAATTACATATCGGTAGCAAGGAGGAAAAAAAGACTCTGCTTTCATATTTTTGATCCTTAAAGGAATATGTCTTAATGATAAAACAGTGACTCTTTGTGTTAAAGACAGTATTATTTGAATAAATGACATTAAATGTGATTTGTAAACCCACCTTTTAAGGGGTACATGAATAGGCTTCCCATGTTTGGATTTTAAGACTGTTAACTTTTAAGCCTGAAAGAAATGCAGAAAGGTTGTACAAGAATATTTCATCAGTGTTGAAATTATTTTACTTCTAGACCCGTAAGTAATGTTCTCAGTTGCAGACTGTTACTTTACTATAACACTCATCTCTTTAACTACTGATTTATCTCATGCAGAGCAAGACTACTCTGACCAATCAGGGAAACGATCCATCTACATATGCTCAGAACAGCAGCCTGTTTAAATGCTGTCTTAAGAGAAGTGCCTTGTGTATTAAATTTTGTAAGAACACGTTGATGTAAATGTTCATTTACCTCAAATGTTTACAAAACTGTTACTAAATAAACTTTTTGTACCATAAAATGTCTTTTGGTTCTGTCTAAAAGGTTTCTGTTGAATAAAGAAGCATTGCTACCTAGATTATTGCTTTTTCGCACAGAGCTGCGAAGTTCAGGCCGGCTAAAAACCCACTGTCACAGCGAGATAGAACATATCAGCTAACATTTCAGTACATGCAATGTGTGAGATGAACCAAGCCAGGAGAGTCCAAAAAGCACTTGGAGTGGACAAGCAGACAGTTGGCACAATAGATACAAAATTGTTTGAGATATTTTCCATTTTCTCATTGCTATACATATATCAGAAACAACAACACACAGAGACTTGTCAGAATATTTATCCAAAGAGCATTCACTTATTGACCTACAACCTTTAAACTTATCACTCCCTGACACCAAATTCCACAATGAGTTGTGAGGATGTGATAGTGAGTTAGGAGGCCCCAAAAATGACACATCACTTTTACACTCCTCACCTGCAACTCATCACACATAAGCAAATGATAAAACAAAACCAAACAGTGATACTTGCATTCTATTACGATCCCTCATTCAATGCCAAATTTACAGCATCAGTTACTTAATTTGTGTTAACTAAAGTGCACACATATAATGAAGGAAATAATTATTTAATCCCTTACTGATTTTGTAGGTTAGCCCACTGACATGACATGAACAGTCTTTAATTTTAAGAGTAGGTTAATTAGAACAGTGAGAGATAGAATATCAAAAATAAAATTCAGAAAATCTAATTTTATAAATTATATATATTTACATTTTGCAGAGAGAAATAAGTATTTGGTCCCCTACCAACCATTATGAGTTTTGGCTCCTACAGACCAGATCAGGGGTGTCCAAACTTTTTTTGTTGGGGGCCAGAAGGAGAAATATACTTGAAGTCACGGGCCAAAGACTCTGTAATAAAACAAATAATGAAATATACCACTTTAAATAATACTTTTTTCCTGATTATTTCATTTACACACCATTTTACTTGACTTACTATCTGTATCTTTGACAGTGTTGTGTAAACTAAGATTTTTAAAATTGATATTTAATTTCATGATGTCTCTTAATATTAAACTCCTTAATTACGGCAACTTTTAGACTCTTTGGCCCGTTTTTCTGCGCTATAACAGCACACCCTCTCCGCTTTTAGACTCTTTGGCCCGTTTTTCTGCACTAAAACTGCACACCCTCTCCACTTTTAGAATCTTTGCCCCGTTTTTCTGCGCTAGAAATGAGCACTCTCTCCGCTTTTAGACTCTTTGGCCCGTTGTTCTGCGCTAGAAATGCGCACCCTCTCCGCTTTTAGAATCTTTGCCCCGTTTTTCTGCGCTAGAAATGAGCACTCTCTCCGCTTTTAGACTCTCTTGCCCCGTTTTTCTGCGCTAGAAATGCGCACCCTCTCCGCTTTTAGACTCTTTGGCCCATTTTTCTGCACTAAAACTGCGCACCCTCTCCGCTTTTAGAATCTTTGCCCCGTTTTTCTGCCCTAGAAATGCGCACCCTCTCTGCTTTTAGACTCTTTTGCCCCGTTTTTCTGCGCTAGAAATGAGCACTCTCTCCGCTTTTAGACTCTCTTGCCCCGTTTTTCTGCGCTAGAAATGCGCACCCTCTCCACTTTTAGACTCTTTTGGCCCGTTTCTGACACCTAGCGTTCAAACTTTGAATTTCACATTATAAAAAAAAGCGGGCCAACTTTCATTCTATTTCTAAAATACCTCGCGGGCCGCTCCAAAAAAGGAAACGGGCCGCAAATGGCCCGCGGGTCGTAGTTTGAACACCCCTGAGTTAGATGTTCCTACTCAACTTGTTACCTGCATTACAAACAGCTGTCTTAAATTCTCACCTGTAATAAACATTCCGTTCCCAGACTCAATTAATCAAACAGACTCTAAACTCTACAACATGAGCAAGACCAAAGAGATTTCTAAGAATCAGGGACAAGATCATAGACCTGCACAAGGCTGGAATGGACTACAAAACTATAAACCATGACAGTCTACAAGACTGTCAATCCACACCGATCTGGGGCTCCATGCAAAATCTAACCTTGTGGGGTATCATTGATCATGAGGAAGGCGAGAGATCAGTCTTAAACTACACAGAAGGAACTTGTTAATGATCTCAATGCAGCTGGGACCACAGTCAGCAAGAAAAACACATATGTGGTAACAGATGACACTGTAATGGATTTAAATCCTGCAGTGCCTGCAAGGTACCCCTGCTCAGGAAGACACATATGCAGGTCTGTCTAAAATCTGCCAACAAATACCTGGATAATTCTGAAAGTGATTGGGAGAAGGTGCTGTGGTCTGATGAGAAACAAATTAAGCTCTTTGGCATTAACTAAACTCCCCGTGTTTGGAGGAAGAGAAATGCTGGCTTTGACCCCAAAAAACACCGTCCCCACTGTCAAGCATGGAGGTGGGAACATTACGTTTTGGTGGTGTTTCTCTGCTAAGGGCAAAAGACTACTTTACCGCATCAATAGGAGAATGGATGGCGCCATGCACCGTAAATTCCTGAAATTTCAAAATCAGCAAGGGATCAAATAATTATTTTCTTCACTGTATGTAATCTAGTAGAACATATAGTAGTTTTAATTTGAGCTGTAATTTTCTTTTGTATTAATGTTCATTCGTAGGCAGTTATGCCCAGTTATGTCTTCATTTGTAGCTGGTTTGTGGCTCTTTCTGCCTTCAGTTTTGTCTTATGCAGTTGAAATGCTGATGGATCAGGATCAGATGTAGTGATTGACTCAGCCACTACAGAACTGTTCACTTCCCTTGCCTTAAGAACTCCTGGGTTGCTTTCGCAGTATGTTTTGGGTCACTGTTAATTTCTGCTGTAAAGTGAAATACAAATCTACCTTGCTGCATTTGGTTGAATCTGAGCAGAAATTAAATCCCTGTACACTTAAGAATTAATCCTTTTGCTTCTGTCACATCTTTAATAAATACTAGTGACCCAGTGCCACTAAAAAAAGCCATGCACACCCATACAATAAAATACAATAAAATCTGAAAATTTATAGTTTATAATTTATCCCTGAAATAGCATTGATATTTTACTAAAAAATCACATTAACTAGCATTAATATGAAGACAAACTTACAGTAAATATACCATGGATTGGCATAAACATTTTATTTCTATTTGGAAAATAGCAGATAATAACCTTAAAAATGTAAAGTTTTTTTGTAACAATTCAGATTGGTTTTGCTACAGATTGGAACCATGGAATAGGCATAATCTGTGTGCAGGAAACTAGCAGCTATAAAGCAAACCCATGTTTCAAATGGCCTGTGTCTAGACATCTAGGAAAGGACAAGGGTTATTTTCGGAGTGAGGGATTAGGAGAACAATGTCTCTGTGAATCAGGCAAACTTCCTGTTTTACTTACAAATGTTTGCTCTCCTGAAACTCTTCTTGTTTTGAATTCCAGCATTTCACAACAAAAAAGGGAATAGAAGAAAGGATAACTAAAGAAGCAAGGAAGGCAAAAAATGGACATCATTGAAACAAAAGAGGTCAGTGTGGAGGAGAGCTGTGGAGCAGGAAGTGTGGAGGGTGGGTGGTAGTGAAGAGAAGAGCTGTGGAGAGGAGATGATAGGAACTGATAGAAGATGATAGGGAGTTGGTGTTGGATCCACTGGCTGCTGTGTGTCATGAGATGGCCTGTCTCTTGGCACAGGGATTTAGTGCTAGCTGTGAAGGGCATGGTCTGTGTGGGGCCCAGCACCACCGGCTCAGAGAGGAAAATACACAAGCAGTTATTTATAGCCTTTAATCACCTAGCAAATTCACTCTGGCCCCTGAATACCTCTGTCTCCAACAGTATAGTTCAGGGCAGTCTTTCAATATATTTAACCCATTTCCTAATGTATATCAGCAACTTATGGTCAATTCTAATCAAATATGGACAGCTTATTATAGCCTTACGCTTGTTTTATAAAGGAAATGGTCTAATGATTAAGGCGGCCTACATCAGACAGAGGTGGAAAGATTAAATTATGGTAAAAATAGCCGTAAAAATCAATCAAGCTGGGGTAGAGAAAAAAAAAACAATCTTGTGTTTACGACAAGTTCAGCATATCTTCACTGAGTCACTATGGGCAGTAAGTGTCTGTGACAAAAAGGAAAGTCATGTGAGTGAATTGGGTGTGTACCACAGTGACACCAACAGGTCTGGTGGACAGTGTTGCATCTGGTCATGTTCACTAAATATGTCTAATGAACATTTGATGAAATCAGTGTATATACTGTAAAAACATTTGCCATTTGATTAAATACAAAGCAGTCAGTTGTTTAAACACTGTTTAAACATGTTATTTAATGTAACATCTGCCATAAAAGAGCCCAAATGTGTGTTGAAACAAACAAAAATGTAAGAAATGCAGTTGTCATCCATTCTAGTACCTTTCCGTGCTGTGCAGCTGGACACACTGCTCCCCCATGGAACACACACACTGGCACTGGCTCTCCCCCTCCCCCTCCCTCACCCAGCTCACTGTTGTTTTATAATTAAATGGTGACATTAGTTCATATCATGTGATGCTGAAAGGATTCATCAGACATTAGAGAGCCTAATCGCCACCTATAGTCTGCCCCTCGCCTCTGCCACGGCTCGATCCCAGATGACCCTGCTGAGGGCAGCTCTTTCTTTATGTGCCCTGAAAGGCCTGGGGATTGAGCCCAAACAAAAAAAAACCACGAGGGTGAAAAAATGTTTTTACGTCCGCCTGCCCCTCTCGCTAGGCCTGCTGTGTGTGTGCTCAGGGTCGTTTTAGCTTTAGATCAATGGGGCAAGTTATTGGAGTCTGGCCAACTTTAACAGATAGAAAAGAAAGAAAAAAGCTGCCTCTTCAAAAAAAAAGGGTTGTCATACTTTGTACAAATGCCCATAAAACAACCTGCGAATTTCCCCCTCCTAACACCAATTTCAACTTTTTCTACTGTAAATCCTCCAACTTTACAACACCAGAGCAGACAAAATACAAACACATACAGTGAGGTCTAAAGGCACTCTGACACATAGCGAGGTGGGCTCAGCTCTGTGTGCATGTTCGTCAGTCACACTCACACATCCGCACACACACATACATACAGGAAAAACACCCAAGCCACTATCCTGCTCTCCACACCTGCAGTGTGCAGCCCAGCCGTGGTGGGAATGATGGGTAGTTATCATAAGACAGACAAGCAAGCATAAATGTTAATGAATTTAATACCACTGTCCAACCCCAGTCCCACCCCTAGATAATCACAGTGCCCTCTACCACACCCATCAAACAGCTCCCTCTTACGGACACGCTGTGATACAGATTTTGTATTTTCTACGAATGTCGTTCTGAGTCTATGTGGACAATTGATTATGTACAAACTGTTTTATGAGATCTGGGCCAATATTTTTGTACAATACATATCTCACTTATTTTTCTTCTTTTTGCCCATCTTTTTGTAGTTTTTAGAACTCTCTACTAATAACTTCTAGGAAACAAAAAACTAAAGATTAGTTTTAAGGAATGCACTTAATTTTAGTATTTTATACCAGATAGAAATATTTCACTATTTAGTAGTAACTAAATAGTAACTATACTAACCAGTATAGAAAACACTTCAAGTACACATGAATTTATTTATTATTATGATGCTGTATAAATTTACATTATGATTAGAATGAATGTTCTTACCACACTGAGGCTTACCCTCATTTTCCAGATATTGACATAAGCAATGGTGCCTTTAAACAGGGGTCAGAGTGTTTTGGCCACAATTATGTTTTCCTGTATTTACTGTACAAATATTGTTGCATTTTTTTAAAAGCTGTATACAAGCATGCTATCGTAGATCAGGACTGCTGTGCCAGCAATTTGTCAATACTTTAAAAAACGTTTCCAATTTTAGGGAACTGAAAATGAGTGGACAGTTGGATGCTCACTTGTCTCTTGGCCAGCTACAATGTTACATAATGTTTTTAATTAAAAAAAAGACAAAAAAAAGGTTTGCAGTTGATTTAAGGTTGTCTGCTGGGAGCAGTTAATGTTGTCAGTGTCAGAAAAGCAGGTCTAAATGTCACTCAAAGGCTTCTCTAAAACAGAAGGACCCAGTGGTCAAGACAGGGGTTAATCAATCTTGAACTACATATCCTCTTTAATAGATTCTCTATTCGAAATGATGTTGTATGTTAAGTAGTCCAAGCTTAATCCTTGTCTTGGAAACCAACCCTATATGTCAAAATCATATTTGCTGCTTTGTTATTAAAATCAAGAATGCACTGACTATATTTGGAAAAACAAAACTCTGGTACACCATGAACCATCATAGCAACATAGAAGTGAATTAGTATTTTCAGATCAGAAATTTCAATTTTTCATGTTACCTATTACCAGACTGATGGATAGAGAAAAGTGTGGTGAATGTGGAGGTAGTTTCCTAGACATGTCAAACTGCCCAGGAAACAGGATCTCTTTGCCTATTGGTGGTGTGATGGTATAATAAATCAGTAAGACATATTCAGACAGAGTAGGAAGTGAAAGCTCTTAAAACAAACAGGAACTTGTGAAAACTGAAAAGTGAAAACTCTCAAAACAAGGAACTTACAGCAGGATTCTGTCACAGGGTGCCAGTCATAAATTGTAGACTTTCAAGCAGTGTGTTTTTGTGGAATATTTCATTTTGAATATACATTGTTAGCTAAATCCTCCTAAATACTTTATTATTTTTGTTTCTTAAATAATCTAAAAAGGCAGCAGCCCTGGTCATTGCCCCAATAGAAAACCTGCATAAACAAGCAGAGACTAAGAGGACTTACAGCAAGTATCTGCCACCAACTGCTGTTCATGGATGTTGGACTTCCAAGCAGGAACCAAGCACTGAACATCATTTTTTTTCCTCACAACTTGTGCTTTCCAAAATAGTGAATATGTTTTTTTAAATACTTAACAGGTAGAAATTAGGGTTGGGTAATATGTCCCTAAAATAATATCACAATATTTAATTGTATTTTTGCGATAACAATGATATTGTGGTGATATGACAAAACATTGAATTTAAATTTCTTTTTGAAGAATACTCTACTGCAACAAAATGAAAATTCGATTTTATTATTGCATAAGACATTGTATGCCACACCCCTGAGATATTAAAAATACAATAATTTTATCAGATTTGTAACAGAAGTCAATGATCAAGAATGTCATGATACTAATAATGCACTCCAAATATCTCCATATATCCAGGATTAAAGTAAAATTAATGATACTGGACAGATATAATGTCTTTAGTAAATACATGTATATGGGGAATGTACAGAACAGTGTGCATTTTTATTTTTCTGATGCATCATTATACAGGAAGTAGCCATTAGAAGATAAGAAGAATGCCTAAAGAAACACACACACACACACATATATAAATATTATATATATATATAAACAGATTTTCTTACTTTGTGCCGTTTAGCTGAGCCTGTGGTCACTGCGGTCTCAGCTTTCGGTTCTTGGCTGACAGAATTGTTATATAGTTACTTAGGCAGCGGCTGCTAGCGGGCTAGCTAGCGCTGTTGTTCAAATGATTCTTTCTGTTGCTAAATGAGTTTGCAGGTGTGTTTCTGTGGATTATTTTATGAGTAATATTATTATATAACAATATCTTGTGAGCTGTATAAATGGTAATAATGCTGAATAAATGTACTTTATGATTAGGATGCATTAGAATGGTACCTTTAAATCATGGGTGGAAGACAAGGTAGCAAGTAGCAATTAGTTTTTCTTACTTTGTACTGTTTCTGTGAGCCTGTGGTCAGTTTTCTGTTCTTGTCTAGCGAGAAGTGGAAAGATTGGTCTTCTTCTGCTGTAGCTCCTTAACCTCAATGTTTCATGCTGTGTACTCTGATATGCTTTTGTGCTCATCACAGCTGAACATTTTCTGAAAGTCCTAAATATAACAAACCAATAAACACAGTAACTAACATGAAAAAAAGGATCAATTCAACGAGAGCTTGCTAACATTAGTCCAAAATTTAGGGAAAAAGTTAAAAATAGCAGCTACATTTAACTATGAGTTAACTACATTTAACAGTAGTTAACTATGCTTTAGCTATATAAACAGGATACACAAAACCAGCTGTTTCAGTGAAAAATCAAGTCATTAAGTTATATTTTAAATCTATAGTGATTACTAGCTAGGTTTACATTACACTCTAGAAGCTAGCTAGCTTAGCATTTTGGGAGCTGCTGCAGCTGTTTGTGATTCTTGCTCTGTTTTAATGACTTTTAGGACTAACTGAGTGATACCGGCGCCTCCAGGTGAAGAATTAAGATTTCTTCTTTTTTACAAGCGAAAAGGGCCTGTCTAACTTTTATTAGTTTAATTTTTCATTCAAGTTATTTGCAGCTGAAAAACGAATTTATATATTTTTTTTCCCATTGTTTGAAGTAAATAATAATCTGGTTTTGTCCATTTGTCTAGTTTTCAATTTGAACCATTTCTGCATCTAAAAACCTGGAAAAATAAATAAATAAAAACACATGATTGAGTTTTCCATTTTTGCATCTTCTAACAAAACTGATTGTATAATATATCCTACTTTTTTTAAAAGATGTAAAAATACAAAAAAATCTAGTAAAGATTAATTTATCCTGTTTCTTTTAATTTTTCTAAGTTTATGCTTAGTCAGAAAATTAAACTGAATATTTAAAGCCCAGTGTAAATTAGGCCTTCCAGCAGCAATTACAACAGACAACAAACAACAAAATCACCACTGAATAGTTAATTAGCTAGAGAACTGCTAGTTAGCTAGCACTACTGTTCAAATCTTCTTTTCTGTGGCTTAATGTTTTCCGGTTTGTTTTTCTGGAAAATATTTACTACTAATATGTACTAATGTATCACACGTTATAAGCTAAATCTTCCCAAATACTCCATTTTAATGTTTTAGTTTTATATTATCTAAAAAGGAAGCTAGGATAGCCAACAGCCCTTGACACTGCCCTGATAGAAATCCAAAATAAACCAGTTTAAATAAACATTAAATGAATGCTGGTCTAAAATTCAGTCAAGTTTCAGTTGGATGTTTGAACGTTCCATCAATTAAAAGCTTTAATATTTTTTTATACATTGCTTTTGGAAATGCATTTTTTTAGAGTTAAAAAAACAACTAACTAACCCTAGAGTTGTTATCAGAGTTATCGTAGCCTCAATGTGTCACAGACCCTTTTAAAAGATGTGTAAAGTTACTTACAGCACTCTGTCGTTCATTTTAACTCATGAATTCTCTAAATAACATAACCTACTGAACATACTAAAAGTTTTAAGAGTTCAGAAATCAATATTTGGTGGAATAACCCTGGTTGTTAATCACAGTTTTCCTGCATCTTGGTATGTTCTCTCTGAGTCTTACACACTGCTTTTGGATAACTTTATGCCACCCTGGTGCAAAGAAATTAAGCAGTTGAGCTTAGTTTGATGGCTTGTGATCATCCATCTTCCTCTCGATTATAATCCAGAAGGTTTCCAGTTAGGTAAAATCAGACACGCATCATTTTTAAATGGTCTCGTAATTTTTTCAGAGCTGTAGGTTTTAGTGGGGGTTAGTGTTTGAGATAAAACTAGCTCCTTTTAAAAAGGGGGTTCTAGCTTCTACAGATCTGTTCCAGCTAAGAATTTACATGCTTTAAATGTTTTTTGCTGACCTGACTTCTAAAACTAAGTGCTAAAATACAACTTGTATTGTTGTTGTCATACATGTTACATCAGGATTGTAACCTTAAAATATTTAGTCATGTTCCCTCAATAAGAAAAACATGAATGAGCTGCTCAATGAATTTATCCAAATAAATTTGAATTTGGCATTAATTTTTAAAAATGAGTCTGGGCTCTTATGACTTAACAAGGTGCTATTTTCTGCTTAACTACAGATTACTGTAGTGTTTATGACATATTTCTGAGTAAACTCCAGAGATACCGGTGCTGAAAATCACCAACAATCATGACACTCCAAATTAGAGACTGCAGGATTTTAGCTCACAGCTCTCTGACGTGAGTTTTCCAGATGACAGAAGACTTATGTTGGCTTCTACTCATTAAAGAGGCAAAAGTCAAGAGGGACACCAAGGTTACAGACACAGGCAAAACTCCTGTGAAATAAAGAATGGCAGTTGGAAAAGCAACAGAACCAAATTAGGAATCAAGGTGTTCTTACCCTAAAAGATCTGCTTTCTTTTAACAAACAGCTTCAGAGTTCATACAGGTTATAAACAAAGTGAAACAGCTTGCCTTGCTTATTGAACGTACACACGCTAGCCACATTGTTCTTTCAGTGAAGACAGTAAAGTGATAAACTCTTACAATGAGTCTCAAAAGTCACTTACACCACATCAGGGTCACATACCAGCAAAAGCGCTTGCACACCTGCTCCTTTTTCTCACACACACTTCAGCAGACCATGGGGATCTATAAATAACTCAAATATCATAGCACATACATAAACCAATGAGGTGCTGCTAACACTACCCAGAACAATTAATTATAAAACAAAGTCTGAAAAGACAAGTAACAATGATCTCAGAACACAATCCAAATTCCAATTCCAAAGTAAGAAAAGCATTTGCACTCCCTATACCGGCTATAAAACATTAATAATTGTGCTTATGGAAAATAGTGACCAAACATCAGTGAACTCCCAGAAGGTGGACTTTATAAGATGATGAATTTAGCTTTGCATTTATTGGTACAAAAGACAAGATAAAAACAACCAAAAAGAACATGAAAAACAACATAGTCATAAATAAAGCTTCTCCTACTTTGCATAATGCTATTCATACTCAAGTCAGACTGTTTTTCACAGCCACATGATTTTACTTGAAATCATTTCAAATCTGATGTGCTCAAGCAAAATGTAATCGTGGAATCAACAGTGCACTTTTTGAAAAGTGCCTGGTTTATTTTAACTGAAATAAAAAGAAAAGAAAAACAGACAAAACAAAAAGGTAGGAGGGTGACATAAACCAACAAAAAAGTTTTTCCTTAACTGATTGTTCAAAGAAATAGCTTAACACTAGGAAGTTCAATACGAACAATAAACCTGCTTCTTATACGCCACTTCTGCCAGTCACCCAACACCCAAACTTCAAATGTCCAAGAGAGTGAGAGAGACGGACACAAAAGGGCGATCCAGGTCTGCAGCAGGTTTTAATGCTCTTCAAGAGGTGAGAGAAATGGCACAAGGTCCACACACACACACATCCACACACATACATGCGCTCATTGTCCTGTCATAAAAAGAACGCTGACGCAATCACAAACTGCAATAAATAAATATTTTATCTTAAGAAGGCTTTCTTGGGTTCATGGTGAGCAGGATTTTTTTGTTTATTTATAGTATTTCAGCTTGTTTTAAACACACACGCACACAATACTCACTCACTCACTCACTCATACGCGCACACTCACACACTCATACTCTATACACTCACTCACTCAGGCACACACCACTGCTCTCTAACCCACTACTTTCAGAAATATTTACAGACCACAGCAGCCCAATCTGGGCATCGTAAGTAATGCTACATCACATACACACACTTCCTAACAAGTGAAAGAAAGAAAAAGAAAAAAAAAGAAAAAAAGAAAGCAGCAGTCTGTGGGACGCTTTCACGTAAAGCACCACTTTCATCACCCTAGGACTTCTTCTGGAAACACTGGAGTAGAAACCAGCATTGCACAGTCAACCTCTTGAGTCCTGGCGTAGACAGTATTTCTCTTTGCTTATAGCTGTACTGGGATCTGTGTGTTTAAAGGGTCAGTGAATGTATGCAATGCAGAGGGTGCTATGGTGGTGTAGGAGTCCTCAGTTTATCTAGGCTTAAATGCCTTCCTCCTCACGCCCGCTTTCTCGGTAGATGTCTTTCACTAAGAGGACTTGAGTTAGGAGGCTTTCAAGGACGTGCTTTTCTAGAGGAGTTGAGCTGAACCATAGCGGACCATCGGATGTGGAGACCTCTGGCTTCACATAGAAAAAATCTGTCCTCTCCCTCACCGACTCCGGGCTGAAGAAGAAAAGAATAGGAAATGTATTACTTAATAATACAGATATTTTCCTACAGCAAAAAAAAAACTAAAATGTACTTTTCTTCCCACGAAGACAGGAGACTCACCATTTAGACAGGTACAACTCATACAAGCGGCACTCGCGTTTCTTAACAGGACAGCGATCTGAGCCTCCTGAACATTCATCCAGCTCAAAGTTTGAATTACTACCATCCTTACGTCTCCTCTTACTTGCTGTTGGTTCTTTTGAGAGATGGGGATAAAGAGAGAGGGGAGGGGTTACCATGGCAGTGCAATCTTGTAGGGGTGGGAATCGATTACTATCTCACGATTCGATTCGATTCCGATTTTGGGGGCCACGATTCGATTCAAAATCGATTTTTGATTCAAAACGATTTGAATTATAAAAATTTCTGCTTCTGGCTTATGAATCTTATTGAAAAAAAAACCCTCCATAATATACACTGGTCCTGGAGCAAGTAATGTGTTACAAAAACAATAAAATGTGCAGGAATGTGGGTCCTCAGTGACAGAGGAATCACTGGGATATCACAATGTTAATGACGTTAATGAACAATAAATACATAAATAAATAACACTGCTTTATTACCAGGCTACTAGCGGTGGTGTGTAGGTGACGCTGCTGGGCTGATGTGATGATAGCAGTGGAGCGCTAAAGTTCAGGAGCAGCTGCTGATTAACTAGTTAATTTAAGGTGGTTGTATTTCTTCAGAAAGGGGGCAGGAGGTGGAGAAATTAATTCATATTGTCCATTCCTTAATTCCTCTGTGATGAGGAGCTGAAATTAGCTCTGATTAGCTTATTGTTATTTTTCCGTTCCGCCTTAAATGCTGCAGCCCGCTGCCACCTGTAGCGTTATTTAAGGTGGAACTGGAAAGTTAGCTAGTTAGCTAGCTAACAGTTACTGAAACTAACTACTAGCGATCTTTTTTATGCTTGTTATGAAGCATTCTGCCATAAAACATTGAAACTACACGTTAATCTAAGGTAATATAGTGCTTGTTCTGCCATCTTACCGGTGATTCTCAAACACCTACGCTCTGTGTGTGTCTGGAAGATCTCCAAAGGGACAAGCGCTATCCCCAGGGTTGCCAGGTCCAACAAAAATACCCAGCCCAAAATCAGTCTAAAACCCGCCCCTCAGAATCGATTTTGGGACATTTTAAATCGATTCTGAATCGTAGTAAATGAGAATCAAGATTCTTATGTGAATCGATTTTTTGGCACACCTCTACAATCTTGTGTTTTTCAGGTTAAAAATATTTAAATATTTCAACATATATCAACAAATGGTCATTTTAGAAAATAAGCAAGTTTAAAAGCAACTGAACCCTTTTTGTTCCATTTACTTCCAGAGAAACACAAAAAGTAGAGCAGAGTTTTTTTTTTTTTATAAAATATCTAGAACTGGTAATAAAATATTTGATAATACAAATCAGTTTACATGATCAAATTAAGAATGTTAATTGGATAAAGAAAACATACCATGCTGATCCTGCGAGATGGAGGGGATGCGTATACAAACGGTGGTCTCATGGTTGTGAGGTTTGGAAGTGCTGGGGCCATAGACATTGCCAAAAGAGAGGCGCAAGTGCTGCTCAACAGTGCGCAGGCCAAAGTATTTAGTGTTGAGATAGACGAGAGAGCGCAGGAGAACGGAAGGGGAGTGCTCTCCCAGCTGCTTACTACTCCACAGACACAGCTCCTCCACACGGCCCCAAAGAGAACCTACAAGCCGAATGACAAACAATGGCATTTTTGATTATGTGGTCAATTCGCAATCAGCTGGGATTTAGGATTTTGTAATTCTTTAAAAGGCAAGACAAAGAAACAAAATGTTGTGGATGCAATGATGAAAAGTGGAAAAATTTAAACCAAATGTTACATTTTGTTCAGTTTGTCAAAACCACACTTTCTGGTACATTTCTTAATTACCTTGGTGTAACAGACATTAACATTATTAGCAAAAAATGACATCAGATCTCTCTCAGGTCTTTACAAGAAGTTTAAAAATGTCCTCATAATTTTATTAAATCATCACCTTTTGTTCAGGATGTGAACAGCAATAATTATAATCATTGGACACTTTCATAGAAGTACATCAAGTGCAACACTACAACTATAAAACACAAAGCTTTTTACCATCAGGAAGAACACTGGGTTGCCAGTCTTTAAGAATCTTGTTAAGCTCTTCTCCAAACATTTGGTAGGCAGGTTCATTGAAGAGGTCATCTGTTCTTCCTTTGTCCTGCAAATGCTTAAAAACCAAAGCAGTAAAACATTAGTGGGGGGGGTCAGCCCAAGAGGGTGGGTCAGCCCAACCAAAAACTTAACTAAATAATAATAATAATAATAATTTAACTGTGAGTAATCACACTTTTTGGAACGAATACAATTTCACTAGCCATAACCAGGCATGATTACTTTCACACCTGTAGAATCAAGAAATCCCTTAAATAGAACCCATTTTTGGAAGGTTTGTGTCTTAATTCATCTGGCGTGAAACCAACATTGTACTAAAGTAAAACATGGTGTTGGTAGTGTGATGGTCAGGGGCTGCTTTGCTGCTTCAGGAGCTGGAAAACTCAGTTATATATGAAACCAGCAATTCTGATGTTTACGACTTCAAGCTAAGGTGTACTTGGGTTATGCAGCAGGACAATGATCCAAAGCCCATCTCTGAATGGCTTAAACAAGACAAAATAAAGGTTTCTGAGTGGCCTAATCAATTCTGATTAAGATGCTTGAAAACTCTCCCACAAACAAACAAAGAAAACAAAATTTTACTGATCTGATTGGAAAGAAAAAAAAGTGTCCTCATAACTTTGTGGTCAACAACACGTTTCAGGATGTGAACAGCAGTAAGTTATAATCATTGGACACATGCATTTCTGAAAACAAAATCCTCATATTCGTCTCAATCAAATAAACAAAAGTTTTATCTCAATTGACCATTTAAATCTGTCTTTTTTTTCTTTACTTCAGAGTCAACTTGGAGGAATTAATTCTGCTCTTGCACAGGCTAGCTTTCAACTTTCCCAAGTATAGAAGTAAAATCATGTCTATTTGTTATGATAAAATTAATGGTAAAACAGTTTAGGGTAAAAAATTTAATGTTTAAAATGGATGTGAACATCTGCAATGTGTAAAACACAAACACTCAAAACTGACTAACCTTCTGAATGCCAAGGCAAATGTAGAGAACGCTGTCTGGAGCATAGCGCTCCCCATTGGGCCGGCGCACTTCTTTGACGAATCTAGCCAAAGCCTGGTTAAGCTCTGCTGAGCTCAGAGAGAGAAGGCTGCCTTTCAAGCGAGCTGGAGTCACTACATAGGCACACAAAAAAGAAATTACACTGGCAGTTCAAAACACTCCAAAACAATAAGCGTACCATGTCCCATATCAATAATAAAGCACATAACACTAGAAATTAACAAACACATTGTTAAAGGAGCATTTAGCAGGAAATGAGAGTGAGCATGTGAAATAGCTACAGCAGTCCAATTTCAAACCACCACAGAAAGTTATCTGCCCCGCCCACCCGTTCCAGACACGAAGCTCCCTCAGGTTGCCAAGTTGAGGAGGCTGAATCTACACAGTCCAGTGTAAAAAGAGTTTAGTAACTTCTACCATGGCAAGCAACAACGAGTCATCTTCTGAAAGTTAATCAGCTAATGAGTAGGTTTGGAGTGTTTTTAATTGTTTTCACATTATAAACCGGCTCATGTGAACTTTATCCGTAGTTAGCTAACCTAGCTTTATGCACCGCTATCTGTGTTAACCTAAGCCTGTTATACCGGAAAAATCCCACTGCTCCAAAAATACACACCCTAGAGTTGGAGTTACTATATTACAGGTCCTAGAAATAAACTGCTTAGTTTAGCAAATTACATACATCTATATTTGAGTAGCCTACAATTGTATCTTGTTGCCACCTGATCTAGACCTCAGTTTTGACCTGCCCTCACTGCTGTCAAGTGAAGCCAGTGAATACTGGGCAGGTACCACTGGTAGGAGAGGCAGAGAAACTTTCAAACAAACCACCAATATTTACACTTATTTTAGTCTTTTTTTTGGTCACTGAGCTTTTTTGTGACATGCCGAGGATTTTTAGGCTGTGAAGCAGCTAGAATTTGTGTGCTAGCTTCCATGCTGTAGCACCGCTTGCTATTGTGTATTGGCCACCTCGGGGGTGGAGTTACCGTTGGGGAACGAGCAGCAGGTGAAATCAGAGCACAAAATAACCACAAATACCGTAACACACTGCACACTCCAATAGGAATATACTGGCTAAAGCGCTGCTGACAAGAGCTGCCAGTGCTTTAACACAGCATGTTTTCTTAATATCTGATGATACACCCTGATCATTTTATCATTTACTATTGAAAATAGTAAATAATAGTCCCCCACTGGATAACTGTGATAGAATATTGGGGGGCAGAAAGCACAGGGGGAGAAAAGGGACTTTCACTAGGAGTAAAGCCACGTTTATTTGAGCAAATAAGAAAATAAGAAAAATGTGTCCTCATAACTTCATGTGATCAACACTTTTTTTCAGGATGTGAACAGCAGATAAGTTATAATCATTGGACACATACATTTAATACTGAAATCTTCTGAAAAATTATGTACACTCCTATGCTCATTTAATGAACAATCTTATATATATATATATATATATATATATAAAAACAATAAAAAAATAATAAAAAAAAAAACACTTGATCAGAGAAGCTTTTCTTACCTTGTTTAAGCAGATCTTTTTCTTCTGAATCCGTGGGTTGTGTAGATGAAGATACTGTCCAGCTCCTCCATGCATTAAGGCCATACCTCGAAGTGAGCAGGAAAGAGCCATCGGCTGCAGTGGGGTCTGTTGATGAGGAAGAGGCTGGAGAGGACTCCTCTTCCACTGCCCGTCTCTTGTTGCCCTAAACAAAAACATCAAATGCTACAGTTAATAGGACAGAAGGTATATTAAAAAAAGATCACAGTTCGAACTTTTTAAATTTTGTTTTAAGTGCAGCAACCATGACTATTCTTGTGATGTCCTCATATAAATCCTTAGCAATCATGCTGCATCAGAATGTGAACAGCAAGGTGTTTATAATCACAGGACAGATTCTAAGATTGAGGTTTATAAGAATTTACATAATTTTGAGTACCCTTCTTCTGGTTCGAGGCCGGGGAGTCTCCTCTTTCTCCTCAGTCAGGACAGGGGGTAGTGAGAACCCCATCTCTGCATCCAGTCCCTCCAAAACAGGCACAGGTTCAGAGGCTGTAGGCACACATGCAACACAAAAAAGCAGCCCATGCTTAAAAGAGATGACAATTCCTGGCTTGCTATTTAACATATAAATTGAGGAGTAATTGCTCACTGGTTCCTCAAAGGGTATTAATGATGCTTATATAAGCTTGTTTGAAACCCTAATTACATAAGAATACCACTCTCCTCACCACTTACACACACTTCCCTATGCCCGACAGACAAAGTAACAACTGGAAATAGCCAAAGAAGAATTTTAATCTGAGCTGCTATGCTCTGTAGTTCTCAATATACACTACATGTCAGGACGTGATCAAAACACATTATGCAACATTTAGCAATGAACAAAAAAAATAAAAAATAGCAACAGAAGCTACACGAGTGAAGAAGACACCAATCCAAAATGGAATGGAAACAGCTACCCAACTCGACAGTAATCCTTCATACTAAGTTACAGGTCTGTCAGTGAGGACATGATGAGAATGTCACACGCCTGCCTTTTATATTGATTATGCTCAATGTTTGGTCTGGTTTTATTTTCTGACAAATATATCAAGCAAACATGAAAAGAAAGTGTTTGTACATTGAAAATATGGGTCCAATGCAAATTTAGGGTCATCTAACCCCTATGCCTACAGTTACCGCATGCCTACAGTACTATAAAATAGAAAGCAAAATTATATTTACTGTCTGTGGCATTTTAAGACCTTTGGGTGATTGATTTAAGACCTAAAGAATAAAGAAGGCCTTATTTTTTAGATAAACAAAGACTTTAGATTAATGATCTACAGATAGCCCATACATGCAAAAATGTGTCCTCATAACTTCATGTGGTCAACAACACTTGGTTCAGGATGTGAACAGCAGATAGGTTATAATCATTGGACACATGCACTATGATTATATGCTCAATGATTGAATTGCTTACAGTACCTAGAGGCAAGTCGATTTCCAGGTCAAGCTCTGGCTCATATTTATCTTCCTCCTCTTCCTCCTCTTCTGAACTGCTAGCACTGCTCTCACTCTTTACTCTCTCCGTTTTCACTGCACCAATCTTCTTTTCACATTTAATAGCTGAAATGAAAAAAAGAGAAAAAAGTTACAGTCGTCAAATAAAAGAGTGAAACTGACACACTAAACTATACCAACATTCCAAGGAAGTAAAAAAAAAAAAAAAAACACAAACAAAACATATAGATGTATTACACACAGTGATCCATTTTAAGTGTTCATTTCTTTTACTGTTGTTGATTATGGTTTACAGCTAATAAAAACCCCAAAAATAGTATGCAGTATATTAGAATATTCTAAAAGATTATTTGGTGCTTTTGTCAGTGTGGGCAGTGTACCAAGTCCTGCTGGAAAATGGAATTCATTTCATTTTCCAGCAGAACTTGGCACACTGCCAAAAGTACCAACCGGTCTTATAAAATATACACATTTACTCTTTAATTATATTCTAATATTTTTAATCATTATTATCATTATCCAACAAAAATGTATATATATATGTGACACACACACACACACACACACACAAAACACAAATATATATATATATATATATATATATATATATATATATATATATTAAATGTGTCCTCATAACTTCATGTCAACATTTAGTTCAGGATGTGAACAGCAGTTAAGTTATAATCACTGGACACATTTTTTGTTCATACAGGGTCACAAGGTTTGTTCATTTTTTTTAAGTAAACATGAAAGAAAGACCTATAGGCAAAAGGATGTTCGCACCAGAGCAGTCAGGTTTCTTCTCGTCCTCTGTGCTCGTTTCAGCCATAGACAACAGGTCAACCTCGAGAGGTATATCAGGAATCTTGGATTTGAGCTCTTCAATGGCCTTGACAATCTGCTCAGCATTCTGCAGTGTAGTGGGCAGGAACACTGGCACAGGTACCTAAAAACCACAGAGGGGTGACAAAGTTCCTCTTCCTTTAATCAGCCATCATAGCATAGCAAGTACTGTCAGGAATCCCACTATGACAGTACTAAACAAGTGAATTTTAAAAAGGCTTCACCAGCAGTTGTAGTACTGACTGAAACAGATATAGAGAGAACCTCTTACTGGTACAGGTATTGCAACAGGTGAGGGTGTGGCCTGAGCATAGAGGTTCATCGGCATTGGGACATACACAGGAACAGGTATTGGGACTGGGACATATTCCTTGACCAAGCCCTCCAAGCCTTCCTCTTCTGTAAACACAAAATGAAGAACCCGTGCATTAGTCAGATTCTGTCACCGATACACATTACAGGTCTCAGTTTAGATTTACCAACTACTAGCTGCAGATCATTTGTATTTCTCTCAGTAAATGCTTTTTTTTACCTGTCTGCAGTAGTTTGCTCTGCATATGAGGTTTGCAATAGGTAGCCTTGGTCATGGTGAGGGGTTTACAAAGCACAGCTTTGTTCTTCACATCCTTAAGGACTCCTCCTCCTCCAGCATATGACACAGGACCCTGATTCATCAACTGCATGGAATAGAGAACATGAGACAAGCTTAGAGTAATAATATTAAAAAAAAAAAAAAAAAGGTAAATTACACTTACATCATTCTGGTTGTGATTTGTACTAATTATAGGTATATACAGGCTATTCATGGTATTTATAATACGTAATAAAATGAGAACACACTCACTGCAAGTTTAGATGCCGGGGTCTGTCCAAGTCCTATAATATTAGATTAAATGATAATTATACATAAATAGATCCAAAATGCAATGGAATATAATTGTTGTACATATTCTTAGAGCTGGTTAAAATGTCAACCAAACCTGTGTTTTCTGGGCCTTTCTGTGTTGCCATATTGGGCTCATTTTGTTGGCAATAGAAACGGAGAAGACACTGTTCATCACAAAATTGCTTTGTCTCTGCTCGCCACTGCACAGACTCAGTCAGGTTTCCCTGCACCTTACAGCAGTCACAGCGCGCCGCCTAGTGGACAAACGACAAAACAAGTATTAAAACATTATTTTTTTTCAGTTCTGGGGAAAAAATAAAAAATAAGACTTTGTTTATAGGTATAAGTTTGAGTAAAATTCAAATGTTGTTTATTCTATAAACTACAGACAACATTTCTCCCAAATTAAAAAGAAATAGTCATTTAGAGCATTTATGCAGAAATAAAGAAATTGCTGAAATAACAAAAAAGATGCAGAGCTTTCAGATTCAGAAATCAATATTAAGTGGAGTAACCCTGGTTTTTAATTACAGTTTGATGCATTTTTGCATGTTCTCCTCCACCAGTATATTGTTTATAAGCAAAAACTCAAGCCACAGACAATATAATGATTTGAACATCAAGATGCTTTTAGGAAACTGTGTTTGAAATAGTAAAACTTCTTAACCATCTTAATAGTATGCATCATAATGTCTACAAAATCTGTGATAAGATTAATGTTTTAGAGTAATATTAAAACCAGCTACAATCAAAGCAGGGACAAGAAAGTGATTCTAATGTTAAGGCCGACCAGTGTAACGTATAGACAGAGATGTTTTTAATGTTGTGGCTGACATGTTTGATCTGCGCTTTTTGTTTATCTCAGGGTAGTTTTTTTAAATAGAGAATATTGTAATGTGCTGAGGTACTAAGTTTAACAGAGCTTTAATGGATGAAATAAATGCAATAAAGTGTAGTTCTATATTCTAACCTACCATAGAAAGAGAAATCGCAGCATCAGCTGCATGTGTGTGTGATAGAGAGAGAGTAAGCAAGTGAGCAATCAAGATCCTGAGATTCTTCAGCACAGCAACACTGCTGCGACAGTTTGTAAAGTAGCGGATGGCTCAATAGTTCGTTCGCTGGATTAGAGTTTGTGCTGAACAAGAACAGCATGAATGGCCGCGAGAATGCACACGCATGTGCCCACACAAATTTAGGACAACATGAGAAAAATGCGAGATCAAACAATATTGGTTTTACAGAACATGGAATCGTACAAGCGTAATAGGAGGTCTGAATGCGTGATTGTAATGCAAAATGCGCACATGCTGGTAGATCTGAATAAATTTTTGCCATTTGTGAATCGATTCCCGCATCTGAATCGAGATGTTAAGAATCTAAATTTTCCCCCACCCCATACTATATATGTAATAATGCACTACATAGTGCAGCCCTAATATCATGACATGTTCCATCCTTGATTTAATTTTTTATAATTAAATACATATCACTTTACATTTTAAATTACTACATTACTTTTTTTTCTTCAATATTATGCAGTCCCAGTCTTAGATTGTGTCCTCATATAAAAAGGGATCAACACTCTGTTTCAGAATGTGAACAGCAATAAAGTTATAATCACTGGACACAAAGCAATCCAAAGAAACCATGCTACCACTATCACACTAAAAGAGATTAAACACACCTTATAGTACCAGTCGTGAAACTTCTTTGCACAGGTCTCACTGCAGAAGTCTCTGCTGACCCCGTCTATTTGTTTTGTGATAGACTTCTTACACATCTGGGTACAGTGGTTGCAGGTAACACACTTTAGGCCCAGACGGCGTATAAAGTCCTGCTTGAACAACAACTTGCAACCTGTGCAGAGAAGGAAGGTAATGTACCAATGTCGGTTAGATTTTTACTCCATTAACTTCAACTCACCAGTCTGTTGCTATATTCCAGAAATGCATAGTTAGTTGGTCATTCATTACAGTCAATTACAAAACCTAATACAGGTGAATATCATGCACCAAAGATGTAGTAGACAAACACAATAAGAAAAATAAGGGAAGTACCTTCACTACAGAAGGGTCTCTTGACCCCTGAGAATCTGACAGTTTCATGAAGTGTCTTCTCCTCCTGGCAAAACTCGCAGAAGGTGACAATACAGTGGAGTTTCTTATAATCATCACAACACGTCTTACTGCAGAACTGGTATACTTTATCCTGAAGAGAATAAACGTGAAGAGTGAGATAAATAAGTTGGATAAAATGGAGACTGATTCCTTCACATAGTGTGTAATTTTATGGGAAAAGTAAATCCTATAGTAATCAATGCCTTTATTTAATTCATCAGCTGCTCCAAGAGAGCCAAAACACAAAAGTGAAATATATTTCGCTGAACAATAAAATGCATGTGTGTGTGTGTGTGTGTGTGTGTGTGTATATATATATATATATATTTTTTTTTTATATATAATTATATTTCTAATATTTCCCATTTTCTCCCCAATTTACACAGCCAATTACCCAACTTACTCATTAGGACTCCCCCCATCACTAGTAATGCCCCAACACTCCAGGAGGGTAAAGACTAACACTTGCTTCTTCCGATACATGTGAAGTCAGCCAATGCCTCTTTTCGAGCTGCTGCAGCATTTTCAAGTAGCATCACAGCACACTCGGAGGAAAGCGCAGCAACTCTGTTCTGATACATCAGCTCACAGACGCCCTGTGCTGCGGACATCACCCTTTATTGATGTGAGGAGAGAACGCCATCTACCCACCCGGAGGGAGCAGGGCCAATTGTGCTCCCTCTAAGTGTCAGCAGCTTGATGGCAAAGCTGCATGAGCTGGTGTTCGAACCTGCAACCTCCCACTCATAGTGGCAGCGCTTTAGACCGCTGGACCACTCAGCTGCCCAAGAAAACATAAATTTTACAGTATTAGGTTGTGTCCTCATATAAAAAAGGGTCAACACTCTATTTCAGAATGTGAACAGCAATAGTTATAATCACAGGACACGTTTCCATTACTACTTTAAAAGGATTAATCGCAAACCTTGTAGTACCATTCGTAAAACTTCCTGCAGGAATCTCTGCTGACAACCCTATATATACACACACACTACTAAACACAATGTTCTCAATGTTCTTTAGTCCTTACCTCCCACTCAAGAATCTCTGGTTTTAGACTAAAGGAGCCTCGGCAATAGTTGCATTTTAACTGGATGTTGCTGGAAGCTGAGGAAGGAAGCTGACCATTGGCTGAAGTCTGGATGGTGGCACTCTAAAACAAAAAATGTGTGGAAATTGGAACTTGTCAAACTCCAATTGTGCTCTCTTCATAGCAAATAGAAACTTTATTTTCAAGTCTTCGTGATAAAGCGTATGTACCTGGAACTTTGTGACACACTGAGAGCTGCAGAAGTTTAAGACTTTTCCTTCAGGCAGTGTCGCCTGATACTGAGGTAACGAATTTCTCTTACAGAAATGACACGAGGGCTCAGCAACTACAAAAACAGAGGTAAAGAGTGTTAATCATATTTCAAACATGCCAGTTGTGCAGCCATAGACACAATGAATTGTTGTTACCATTTAATAAACGTTGATGTGCCTAAAATAAACAGACTGTGTAGTGTTTAACAAGATATGCCACTGTATATAACAAGAAAAAAAGATGCATAGTTTAAGGCTTAAATCACTACCTGCTGTTTTCAGGTCATGTACAAACAGTGAGTCTGTGCATGGATCACTCCACTGCATTAGAAGAAAGGGTAAATAAAGCATTTATAAAGGCTTCTTTTTCAGCAATGATTCCATAACCAAGATCTAGACTGGACCATTCTGAGACGTGCAGGTACTGATGTCCAGATACACAAATATTTGTTAAATGATATAGTTGGGGAAACTCAACTGAATAATGCATTATTCACAGAGGTTAAAACAAAATTAACACAAACAAAAAAACCTTCAGAATAACACATTTCACAAACATCTCTGCAAACTAAACCCTGCAACTTTAACAGAAACTGCAATGGAATGTAACTAATAATAAAAAAAAAAACATGAATAAATAAATCATTTTAAAATAAATTAAAACTGTGACTCCTATTTAGATTAGCCAAGTATTTAAAGGGAGGTATGGACTAAGGGGCTGTGTAGTCCAAGACTAGGCTCAATTCTGGTCATCTTCAGCTGGGCCTGAACTGGTAACAGGTGAAAAGTATTTAAGTCTTAAAAAAGTATTAAATAAACCCTTTAAATGAAAAGTTCATAAACAGCTAGTTTCAATCCTCCCATCTATACATGCTGATGCGAATGAAGGTTTAACGTCTACAATAAGTGGTGACAAAAAAGCAACCTTAAGGTTCCTTCCAGTTGAATATTGTTGGTATTGCTAGCATAATCTTAGTGGGCACGGACCAATAAAAAGATAACACAATGTAAACAGTTATCCCATTTCATAGTACAGCCCTCTCTTATTTCCACATAGACAGCATTTTATTTACCTAACTGAACAGCCTCTAATTTGAGAGGTACGATTACAATAGAATTTACAGAAGTACATAAATTACAGAAGTACATAATGCCAAAACACAAACCACTGTCTTATCACAATCATAGGGCTGCTCTGTACACAATGGAATTTCTGTGTTCTAACTGGGAGACTGAGTTAGCTCTAATATCAAGTACTTACTCTGTGCAACAGCAGAGACTTTGCTCTTAGTCAGACAAGATGTAGAACAGTAAGGCTCCATGACACCATTAGGTCCAATGCCGTGAGTGACATCAAACGATCTGCACATCACCTTACAACCGCAACATTGGGTCATCTTTCCATGAGCCTGCATGTAAATATATTATAAATAATAAGGTGTAGCAATCAAATTTAAGGGCTTCAGTCAAACATTGCTCCAATCATACAGGCTATGTTCATTCCAAGCCATTCCAATCAATTCTATTTTTTACTCAGATTTTAACTGATTGTCTCTAATTATATACCCTTTTTCTCCCCCGTTTGAAAAGCCAATTAACCCACCCCAATGCTATTTTTTTCCAGTATTGGTTATTAGGTTGTGTCCTCATATAAAAAGGGATCAACACTCTGTTTCAGAATGTGAACAGCAAGAGTTATAATCACTGGACACTTAAACATATAAAATGGTACCAGTACAACAAAAACAGATTTGCAGTTAATTAACAGTGTCATTTACTTAATTCACAAGTGTATCCTCTCATTCATGTATACTGGAACTAGACAAGACATGTAAATGCCTCACATTTAAGAGGCACTGCGATGACAAGGTTGTTTTATTTACTTATTAATTCAATTATTTTTTCATTTTTAAGAAAAGTTATTGGTATAAAGGCTATAAATAATGCAAAAAGGAATACAGAATCTCTGGTTTTAGACTGAAGGGGTCTCTGCAATAGTTGCATTTCAACTGAGACAGGAAGCTGATCATTGGCTGATTTTTTTTTTTTTTTTTAACAATTTCTTTCTAATTGTATCCCAATTTGGAAGGCCAATTATCACACACTCACTCCTTAATCCTCCCCCAATCACTAGCCAGGCTTCCAGCAATAAAGGGTAAAGACAAGCCCATACCTCCACCGATACAAGTCAGCCACCACCTTTTTTTTTTTTTTTTTTTTTTTAACTGCTTCTGATGAAGCATCATTATGTAGCACACCCAGAGTACAGCAATACATCAACAAGCAGAGCAAGACCAATTGTGCTCAGAGGGTCTGGCTACTGACGGGGCAAGCAGCATGACCCCGGGATTCAAACCAGTGATCCTCCTATCACAGCAGAACCTTAGTCCACTGGACCACCGGGAGCCCAGTTATGGCTTTATAACGGTTGCCATTCATAAATGTAAGTGACCTGTACCTGTCTTAACAAACCTGTTCCTGAATGGACATATATTGGCATATTGATGGATTTAAAATGGATCTTTAATGGATCTTTAAAATTGTGCTGAGTGATCTGATCTTACTTGGCGGTTCACAAACATTACATGCTCACAATCTAACTAGATGTGACCCAATTAAAAAAAAAAAAAAAAGTCACTTTTTAAGTCACTTTAGCCTGATAACATTGACAAAATAAGGAGAAAGACCTGCATGCACCATAAGGAGATTAATAAACTAGTGATAAACTGCTTCTTCCATGTTGTTTAAATACTTGCAGGAATATCAAATTGCATGATTCAAAAAGCACCTTAAGAGGCTTTCTTACCTGCTTGTATTCCCTGACACAGTTCTGACAGCAGAAACGCTTCTGCTGCCCGTCAACAAGTAAAAAGTGATTTGCTGTGGCACGACTTGGCAAGTAGTTCCCACATTGCTCACAGCAGTTCATGATGAGCCCATTGGCCATACGATAACGGTTAAAGCAGGCGTCACTGCAGATCTTATGGGTGACATTCTTGAAGCTAACCTCATGCCGGATCTAAGGATGAGACAAAATGAGACAAGGTGAAGATCTGACAAGATAAAAAAAAAAAGGTAAAACAAGTGGACAAGCAATAAAAATGTATACATACAACTGCTAACTAAAAAACTGATTTAAAACAGGTGAGTGGTGTGGGTTCAGAATACATCAGGGTTTGTGTAAATTTGTATTTAAGATAACAATTCCAGGATTTATTGGGCTCAGATTGTGAAAGAGTGCAGAGTTCAAGGAGCATGAGATTATCATTTTCACACATGGATTGGCCACCACAGATTCCAGACCTTAACCCCATTAAGAATATTTAGGATGTGCTGGAGAAAGCTTTGCGCATTGCTCCAAATCTCCCATTAATAATACAAGACCTTGAGGAAAAATTAAAGCAATTCTGGACAGAAATAAATAGTGTGACATTGCAGAAGCTTGTGGACATTAAGCCACAGCAAATGTGTGCTGTAATCAAAGCTAAATGTGCTCCAACAAAATATTAAATATTCAAATTTAAATAAAGTTAATAATCTACTAAGCATCTATACTGTTAAAATATACACATTAAAAGAGTAACCCTAAAACGTTACTATTTATTATGACCCCCTCTTGTAACTGATGTGTTGAAGTAAAACAGTAAAACAAGCATAAAATTATATTATACCAAAGTACAACATCCTGCCAAAAATGACTCTCAAAACAACAGAACTGACCTCTGTGAGCTTTCCACAAACGGTACACTTGGTTTTGAGACTGTTCTTGGGGGGATTCTGTTTGTTTTCATATGCACCCAGACATCCAGTACTGCAAAACTCCTGAAACGATTCACTCGAGTCCACCTGAGCCACAATTGTTCCTTTCATACTAGTAATGTCCCTGGTTTAAAGAAAAACACAGTGAACTAAGCATATGTGCATCACAGCAATCTTGCAAAAGAATATACCAAAGCACAAAACAAACCACATTTGCAGCCTTACTTTTTGCACATGGTGCAACTCTTTTTGGGTGTGGGCTTGTGGGAGAAGGCAGAAAGGCAGGTTGTGGAGCAGAACAGGTGGGAGGAGCCTTTGCGCTGATAGGCTGTCTGGCCTTTCTTTAAAGGCTTCTTACAGTTGGCGCAGGTGACCTTCATGGTGCGTGTGGGTTGTTGGGACCCTGAAGAGGACTGACCAGGAGGTTTGGGAAGAGAAGCTGCTGGAGAAGGAGAGTCCACTCCTGGCTGTTTCTGATTGCGGGGGAAAGATGCTGATTGAGAAATCCAGGAGTCTAAGGGGGGAAAAATGGGTTTAACACATTTAACCAAAACCCCAAAAGACAAAGCCAATAAAATAAGGGAGCCAATAATAAAGAGAGAAATACTACATTCAAAATCAGTATTTAATTGAGCTGCTTTAGAAATGCTAAGATGAGGGTAGACACATTCAGTTCAAAGAAATTATATTCAAAAAATGTCAAACCATATTCTGCTCATCTATATATTACAGCATTATGTTGAATCTCTTACTAAATTTAGAAAAATTAAATAGCTATTAAACATCAAAATCACAAGTAATTAACACAGGAATATCTTCAAGCTACTGTATACTTGTAAATTTGTACAAGTTGGGACAGTATGTAAAATGCATATTAAATTTCTTCACATTTATTTGACTTATTCCCTTGCAGGCAACATAAAAATAACGAGTTTGGTTAACTTCACTTTCTAAATATTTGTCCATTACTGTATTTCTGGGCCTTAATATTTTCTGGCTTTTACAAAACCTTTGTCAAGCACTACAATAAAGAAGCATGTTCACAAAGGCCACTTCAAACTTCATGCTGTGTGCTCTGGACCAACGATAAAAACGTCCAACCAGATTGTTGTCAGAAACAAGTGTAAAACCCAGAGTCCTTAATGGTTTGGGGTTGTGTATGGGGTCTGTATGGCTCTATGATGGGAGCATTAATGCAGAAACGTACATTTAGATCTTGTGGCAGCACATAGTGCCTTCAACACAGTATCTTTTCCAGGGACCTTCAACAAGAGAGTAAAGGTACTGGACTGACCTGCCTGCAATCCCAACCTGACAATGACAACCTGTTGCAAATTTTAAGAGTTGTCTGCAGGTAAAATGGGGTGAATAAAACCCATGAAAATCTTAACATTTAACCGCCTGCAATTCTCAGTTTTCAAAGAAGGAAGAAAAAAATGGGAACAAACCTTTACCTCCCAACCTTTAAAAAAAAAAGATAATACAAGAATATATATATATATATATATATATATATATATATATATTAACAAATGAAATTAACTTGTAATACAGAAATATATATATAGGGTTCATACTGTCTGCAATTAAATAACAGTAATGTAAGAAAGATATTTTTAATTTGCCCAACCTATTCTGATTTGCGAATGAGAAAAATGCAGCAGCATTACCAGATCTCTGGTGATTTCCCGTCTCTCCATTTTGAACAGGCTGGGAAGCTGAGCTAACACGTCCTGGGTTGAAAGTGGGTGAAGGTCTACCGGCAGATCCTTGGCTCTGCTGGGCTTCTGGGTTCAAGCTGAACGCACTGCTGATCTGTAACCCGTTTTCTGCTGCCTCTACCTCCTCCACGGCAGAACCTGGTCCACTGTCCCCAGTCAATGATGTCACACTTGTGATTTTAAGGTTCATATCCTCTTGGGCACTCTGAGTTTCGGATGTTTCCGCTGACGTTGAAATGGCAACGTCTGACGTCCCTCCTAACGTGGTAACGCTGGCAATTTTGATTTCTGAGTCTGGTTCAGTGCTGCTCAAGGCATTCCTGGCCGGACCGACTGCCAGTGAGGAAGACGATGATCCTCTGTGTTCAGAATCTTCCTCATCGTCTATAACAATAGGTTCACTCTGGCTTTGGAGCGTTGTGGTTACGGCTGCCGCAGAGGCAGCAGCAGCTGCAGAGGTGGGAGGAGTGGGTGCTTCGGAGGATGCTGTTGCTGTGGTAGCTGACTCCACACAGTCTGTGGTTTTGGCAGCATCGAGGGCCTCGACAGGTGTGGGGGAGTCTGAGGGGGTTGGCGGCTGTGTTCCCCCCTGAGAGAGAGCAGGAGGCCCCTCTACTAGCACAACATCATCATCATTATCCTCTGGAGCTTTGGGCAGGTCTGTTGTCATGGCACCAGCTTCACCTTGATGCTGCCCATCTGAGGAAAGATCCGTTGCAGGTGTGGCTTCCATGGGCTCCTCCTCCTGAATCGAGACCTCCTCCCCATCTGCCACAGGCTCCAAGTCTCCATCCATCACTTCAACCACCTGTTGACAGCGATGTCAGGAAAGAGAAGAGAAATAGCTCACATATGCTTATTAAATAGTAAAGCAATGCCCGAACCCTACCTAGGGCTGGACAATATTGCCAAAATGTTTATCATGATATGTTTATTTTGTTTAGTTGATATAATATCATTCAATATATCCAATATCTCCTGTGGTATACATCACACACTGACACTGCCAGGCTACGGAAGTCTAGTGTTCTTGTGCTTTCTGCTCGGCTTTGAAAGAAATAAACTAACAGCAGTGCCGTGCAATAACTTAAATTAAATGTACTTCATTTCAAAAATATACACATCATAAAAACCTGGATCTCCTTTATTATTAGGACTCTTATCTTGAAAAGGTTTACTTTTGTTTGATTCAATCGCACTCAGCTGGGTGAACAAGCATTTTAAAACCTAGAACTTCAGGTAAGTCACCATGATAGCAGCCGGAGTCAGCCGGTTGAAGCCATGATGCTACCAGACAAGTCAGTGTGGTTTAGCAGTGAAACTAACCGCTGGCCTTGGCAGGCTTTAAATGTGTTAAATGTTTCCCTGAACTGGAATACTTGCTGATATTTGAATGACAGAATACTGGGTTTGCTGTGATGCCAAGAGCTTCCCACAACGTCTACTGTTTAGTGAGTCTAAATTTGTTTATGAGAAAAGTGTCACACTGCATACGATATTGGAACCATTACTGTAAAATTTTGGTCCACCTAAAAAAAACTTGCCATATTTTTAATGAGCACTTTGTTGCTCTGTTTGGTGTGCACCAAAGGAAAATTAGATCTTCAACTGTCCAGCTTTGGTCATCATGCACTCACAGCTTTCTGTCCTAAGCTAAAAGAAATGGAACCCATCATGGTTTGATGTGCACTCATGTTTTTCTGCATCAGATGGAGGTTATCTGAGTTTCTTTAATGTTGTGGTGAAAAATCCTATATCAGCAGTTACAGAAATCCTCAACCTGCCCATCTAAAACCAACAATTAAGCAACGCTTTTTTTTTTTTGCATTTGGATGTTTAATTCGAACATTACCTGAAGCAGCATGAGTTCATGCATTGCAGTGGCCATCTGCCCAAAAGAAACACTGTGCAATGCAGGTGCAGCTTTTGTTTAATATGTTGCCAGAGAGATTAAACAACCCCTTACATACATGCATACATACATATATATCAAAAGCTAATGAACAAAGAAACTGATGCTCACTGTATCCAAGGCCTGCTGCTATATTATTACGTAAAATGTCATCATGGATGTCCCCAAAACAGGACAATACAATCAGTACTGACGCTATCAAAAATCAAGGAACCAACCAGTGATCTCCTAAACAGTAAAGCTACTGTATTGTGTGCTACCAGATTATATGGACAAAAACAACAAAGCTCACTTCTTAATGCCATACACATCCATGTTATGCTTCTCTCACAGCATGAATTTTATTGTGATACACAGTATACTTTTCTCATCATATCAGGGCTGTCTTCAGTGCAAATTCTAAACATGCCTGTTCAAATATTTATGGACAGCAATTTTACTGCATGCATACAGATGCAATAATTTGCACTCATTACGGACACAGATGTACAAATGTACACTTAGTTTTGTCTAGGTGCTGTAGAGAAGCATAGTCAGATGAACAGATGAACATGGCAGATGAACATGACACTACTGGCACCATGCCTAATGCCAGGTGTGGGGCAGAGGGGTATAAAGTCCCCTAGTATTAAGCTGTGGAGCAGTGGAACTGTATTTTTTGCAATTACGGTGTTCCATACTATATTTCTGGATAGTATTGTGGATGAGGTGTGGTGGTTATTATCCAACATTGTGATCAGATAAATGCTCTCGTCTGTGAATCAAATCCGCAACAATGCTCTAAAATCTAGCAGAATGTCTTCAACAAACAGCAAAGACGGTTACTTCAATATAATTAGAATAAAACTAATGCCCTTGATTTGGGAAGAAACGAATGAGCAGGTGTCCCACTCCTTTTGCCAAGTTAAGTGTATATACAGTCATATGAAAAAGTTTGGGCACCCCTATTAATCATTTTTAGTTCTATATATTTGGGTGTTTGCAACAGCCATTTCAGTTTGATATCTCTAATAACTGATGGACACAGTAATATTTCAGGATTGAAATGAGGTTTATTGTACCAACAGAAAATGTGCAATATGCACTAAACCAAAATTTGCAAAAGTATGGGCACCCTTATCCTTTTATTGATTTGAATACTCCTATTTTTTCTGACTTACTGAAGCACAAAATTGGTTTGGTAACCTCAGAGCTTTGAACTTCATAGCCAGGTGTATCCAATCATGAGAAAAGGTAGGATACAAAGGGAAGGATACAAAAAGTTGTCTCAGAGATTTAACCTGTCAGTTTCCACTGTAAGGAACATATTAAGGAAATGGAAGACCACAGGGACATTTCTTGTTAAGCCCAGAAGTGGCAGGCCAAGAAAAATATCAGAAAGGCAGAGAAGAAGAATGGTGAGAACAGTCAAGGACAATCCACAGACCATATCCAAACAGCTGCAGCATCATCTTGCTGCAGATGGTGTCATTGTGCATCAGTCAACAATGCAGCGCACTTTGCACAAGGAGAAGCTGTATGGGAGAGTGATGCGAAAGAAGCCATTTCTGCAAGCACGCCACAAACAGAGTCGCCTGAGGTGTGCTTTTGCATTTGCATACCTCAGGCGACTCTGTTTGTGGCATGCTTGCAGAAATGGCTTCTTTCGAATCACTCTCCCATACATAGTGGATTGTCCTTGACTGTTCTCACCATTCTTCTTCTCTGCCTTTCTGATATTTTTCTTGGCCTGCCACTTTTGGGCTTAACAAGAACTGTCCCTGTGGTCTTCCATTTCCTCACTATCTTCCTCACAGTGGAAACTGACACGTTAAATCTCTGAGACAACTTTTTGTATCCTTCCCCTGAACAACTATGTTGAACAATCTTTGTTTTTAGATCATTTGAGAGTTATTTTGATGAGCCCATGATGCCACTCTTCAGAGGAGATTCAAATAGGAGAAGAACTTGCAATATGCCACCTTAAATACCTTTTCTCATGATTGGATACACCTGGCTATGAAGTTCAAAGCTCAATGAGGTTAACAAACCAATTTGTGCTTCAGTAAGTCAGTAAAAAGTAGTTAGGAATATTCAAATCAATAAAATGATAAGGGTGCCCTTACTTTTGCACAGGTCAAATTTTGGTTTAATGCATATTGCACATTTTCTGTTAGTACAATAAACCTCATTTCAATCCTGAAATATTACTGCGTCCATCAGTTATTAGATATATCAAACTGAAATGGCTGTTGCAAACACCCAAATATTTAGAACTAAAAATTATTAAGATTATTAGGGGTGCCCAAACTTTTTCATATGACTGTATGACAGTACTAAGCATAGGATAATATTTAAATATTAGTTTGTAATGGATAAACGATGATAAGTGCCATTTTATTTAAGAATTATTGGTGATTATGGCCAATATTTTAAACAGATACTTACTGATGTAATTACTGGATGCTGGAAAAGGACCAAGCGACACAGGCCGCACTACTACAATTGGCCACACTGGCTGTGTTACTTTAAAATTTATTGATTTAAGCTATTTTCTCTCCTTTCTCTCCTTAAGTTATGAATGTGTATATAGCACTGGCAGATAGGTACATGTGTAATATCAGATATAGGCCCAAATTTCTCACACTAGTGCATCTCTATATGCCACTATTGATGCATGATGTCTATGGATCAAAATATCACAATAATTATTGTGCATCGAAACATCTTTACATTTTGAAACTATTTCTACCATATCACTCACTCATACTGTACACTTGTGGGTCTTTTCTGTAGGTTGTGCATCAAGCCATATAACAGGATACAGATCATTGCAGATACAGCTCTGAAAAAAAATCAAGAGACCACAAACAGTTTTTTTAATTAGTTTCTCTGATTTTTCGAGTGTTTCTCTGAGTGTTCGAGTAAAATTTACATTGTTGTTTTATTCTTTACACCACGGACAACCTTTCTTGCATATATTCATATACATAAAATTTTAAGAGTTCAAATATCAATATTTGGTGGAATAACCCCGTTTTTAATCAGTTTTCATGCATCTTGGTATGTTCTCCTCCACCAGTCTTACACACTGCTTTTGGATAACTTTATGCCACTTCTGGTACAAGAATTCAAGCAGTTTATCTTGGTTTGATGGCTTGTGATCATCCATCTTCCTCTTGATTATATTCCAGAGTTTTTGAAATTGATCAAATCAAAGAAACTCATTTTTATGTTGGTCAAATTGCCAGCTACTCCTTTACAATTTCTGGAATCCCCAGCCTTCCCATTTTTAACTCAATTACCCAAAGATCCTTTAGCTAGCCTACATCTGGATGCAGCATAAGCAACTACTCCTTGGGCCAAAGGTGTTGTCTTGTACAAACAGACCCACTTTAAAAAATATCAAAATATCATGAAATCATAAAACAATTTAAGCTTTGTGGTCCTTGGCTTCTCACACATCCTCAGTGTAAATGGATGAGAAGATCTAACTTACTGGTCCTGTTAGCAGGGAGCCACAGCCTCATGGAGTCTTTATGAGCACATGCGCCATGCGCTCACACAGCCTCCATGCATGTGCTAATGGAAGATACTGGCAGGCAACCCAGAATGAGCCCACCACAGCTCACCAGAGAAATGCATTAAGCTCCACAGTCTGCAGACGCTATGGTAGTTTGGCCATCATATAAAACCGTCTTCAACACAAATTCTCAGGTTGAACAGGGCCATTTAACAGAACGTAGAGTAATTCCAGAAATGCTATAAAGCTACCACCTTTTCTACTGGGGTGCTACACGGAATCAGACAGCCCAGATCTGTGTCCTTGAATCCTGGACACTGGAATAAAACTTGCACAATTTCTTACTGAACCTTAGGCTCCTCACATAAGCTGGCTAGGTTAGTTAGTAAGCTAGCTACCATGCAGGCAACTGGAGCACGTAGTTAAGCTATTTAACTTCAAACTTGGCGCTAACTTACTGCGCACAAAACGCACAAACTGCGACACACATGCAGCAGATACATACAAATATACAGCTTAATATAGAGATACATTTCTAGGCAAAACCTGAAAACGTGCTTCAGAAATTCAGTGTGCTCCCTGTTCCCACCCCTGGCCTCTCTTTGCGCATGCAGCCATTGGATTAGCGTCGAAGTGGAGGGAGGAGAGCCTACAAGACTGCGCCATTGTTAGCTATTTCATGGTAGAAATGTCGCAAGTTGTGCACAAACAATCATCGCGCCAATTTCACCACGAACTCCACAAAATCATTATAAAACAACGAGAACAGAGACCAACAGCTTCACCAACTATTACGCATATAAACTCACTCTTTTTCAGGGCACACTAATCAATATTAACTAACCTGGCTAGCTACAAATCCACTACAGCTCTGGCTAACTAACTAGCAACCCACCTTTTAATTCAGCTATCTGCCCATATAATCTATATAGATAACATTTTACAACTTCTAATTAAGTTACTGGTGTTCTTATACTCGTGCAAGCAAACGTTTCATTGGGAAGTTAACTAGTTAACTAGCTGGCTAACCTAGCTAATGGCTAGCTAGCTAACTACCCCAGAGCATTTACCCCAGGCAATCAAAGGCGATACACGTGGCTTCCTGCAGGGGCGCTATAGACACTTTAGAGCATCAACTATAATAATAACGCCTAGCTACAAATTTACCAAACTACCAGCCCGTCCGTTTACTTACTGACTCGAGCAGACTCAGAACAGCACACACCTAAATGAACAACAGAGATAAATATCACGCGGGGTGAGAGGTATCACAGTATCAATCTACCCCTCAGTGAGGAGCAGCGGCAGCACTGCCTCACGTCCGCCATTAGAGAGCGAGCGAAACAATACGCGAAGCAGAGGCAACAGCACCCTGCCACGGCGGAGAGGGGGAGAAATCTCAGGCGGGGTAAAATTGCCTGCCTCTCCTCCCCGGTTAAATTAGACCACACAACAAACGCAGGTGACTCAAAACATTCAAACCACTCCTTCAGCTCGAGCTACACAGCACAAGCAGCAGTTGTAGAAACTTTGGCCAATTAAGCTCAGAACAGCATCAAAACGCCTGTGAATTTCTTACCGGAGTAGAGCTGGAAACGGTAGAGCGCCAGTTTTGTGCCTTGACATAAATTCAGAGGCGCATGCGCGGAAACGTACAGACGTTCCAGGCGCGTGGGAGGATGAGGAGGGGGAGGACCATGCCCGCGAGGCCCTGACTATCGCGCATGCGCACTTTGTCCGGTCAATTTAGCTAGCTAAATAAAATGTAATCCCTGAACTGGATCCTGGAGCAGCCAGTAAAAGATCAGTATCAACTGTATTATCAAAGTCTTGATCACTATATAGGCCACATTCAGAATATATTATTTATTTATTTATTTTTTTGGTTTATTTTATTATAATTACATAAAGTTAAGTTATAAGTTAAGTATATATATATATATATCAATGACAAATCAGCACTGCAATTATTAATAAGGTATTCATTATTACTTGGCACCTCTTTTAAAAAGAGATATATAGAGGTAGAAAATTATATAACATTACACGGAATGAACAATGATATATATTATCCATATCAAATGCTTTCCACAATTAATGAACCAGCTGACCTAGCTTAGGTCTAACAGAGTTACAAGCAGCTCATATTTAGAAGCTATGCCTTTGCACAAATAACTAAGTTAGTTAAACTAACTATAACATAAAGCCCTAAAGCAGCAGTGCAGTGTTTTTTTTTTTTAGGAAAAAAAAAATCTTTGAAATGCACCAATAGTCCACACACATCCTGACTAACCACTAACTAAACATAATTAAAAAAAAATATATGTTAATATAATAAAATGCACAGAAGAAAAAAAAAACAACGTGCACGTGCAGAGAACCACAGAACTGTAAGGGAGGGGGTATCAGAACATGGCGACTAAACAGCAGAACTGTAACAATTGCTACATAAATTATTTCAACGAGTCATTTGTGTTATACACACGCATACTTTACCTCATTATCCATTGTTGGCTGCAAAGCAGATGGGAGTTCCTTCAGGATGAGAGCTCACGTTCAACAGGCTGTAGGACTTTCAATCCAGACTGAACCAATGCTATATTCCTCAAGCCTAACAATTAGAAATGTCGAGGTACTTACTTACTTTGTAGCTATAAGGCAGTTCAGTTCAAAGAGATGCAGTGTCGTGTTTTGATGGTAGTAAGACGTACCAACTATCTGTATCAGATTTTTAAAAATTCTAAATTGCACACTTTTGTTTAGTGTTATTGTATAGTGTTAACTACCTATAATTATTTGGTAAGCCTTTTTACTTCATTAGAATATATTACATATATTGTGTATTTATTAGCCTATATGCGTATAAAGGCTATGATAATCCGCCAACTAAACATCCTAACCATTTAATCACAAAGCTATATATCTAATGACTTTTATTTTGACAGTGCAACGGCTCTTTTACGGAATGAATCAATGATGTTTTTGAACGGCTCCTTTGAGTGAACAGAGGGAGTCGGTTCATCTGTTAGGGAAAAACAGAACTCGGTTATACGTTCACAAATGTGAACGCACCAATCCAAAACCTGAATGTATTGTATTTGAAGGAAAACCTAAACAATAACTAGTATTCCCTTACAAAAATAAAAATCTAATAAAAAATGTTTATGGTTGCTGTCCAACGAAAAGCATATATCTCCAAAACATTAACCTTACAGGAGAGATATAAAACCTTCTTAACCAATGTAAAAAGAGTTAATTTTAGTTCTTTTTGAAGAATTTATAGTGGTTCTTTCATTAAGATTGACAGTGTTAGAGACAGTGTTGGAGAGTGCTCAAATTATTTAATTAAAATGTAGACAAAAATGGAGATACGTTTTTATTTGATAGTGAAGATTAAATTTTTTTGTAAATAGTAGAGATATATTCTCCCAGCTTCTTATCCACATTTTTCTTAACGTCTTAACATTTGTATCATTTTAATATTGTGTATTCTGGTATATGTGTATTTGTTCTGATATGCAATAAATAATAATAAATGCACTTGCAACAAAACAGGGTATTTTCCTTGAAGTCTGTTGTTAAAAAAAGTCTAGATTAATAGGCCTTTTGTGAAACAAGTTTATTTTAGAACATCATGTGTATGATTTTGTATATTAAGGCACATGAACTTTATTAATGCTTAATAAATGGCAACTTAAAGGTGATCTATACACAGGATATAAAAAGCCAGATTAAAGGCCATTAATATGCTCAGAAAGTTTAGACGAGTGTTAATGATGTAATTGATGTGAACGATCTGAATAGAATCCAAAGATCCACCAACAGAACCAAATCTTCTGAGTAATCAGGGAAAAGAGCCGAGTCCTCCACCAATAAACCTCACTGCTGCACGGAGCAGTGCAGCCTGTTCTTCTTCTCTACAGCAGAATGAGTGTAATGAGCACTACTGCTTCCACCTACAGGACCGACTGATCAACCACATGGCGACCCAACACGAGCTCCTGCTCCTGTACAGAGCAGTGATGAGGATAACTCAGTACAGAGAGCAGTGATGAGGATAACTTAGTACAGCGAGCAGTGATGAGAGAGCAGTGATGAGAGAGCAGTGATGAGGATAACTCAGTACAGAGAGCAGTGATGAGGATAACTCAGTACAGAGAGCAGTGATGAGGATAACTCAGTACAGAGAGCAGTGATGAGGATAACTCAGTACAGAGAGCAGTGATGAGGATAACTTAGTACAGCGAGCAGTGATGAGAGAGCAGTGATGAGAGAGCAGTGATGAGGATAACTTAGTACAGCGAGCAGTGATGAGAGAGCAGTGATGAGGATAACTCAGTACAGAGAGCAGTGATGAGGATAACTCAGTACCGAGAGCAGTGATGAGAGAGCAGTGATGAGGATAACTCAGTACAGAGAGCAGTGATGAGGATAACTCAGTACAGAGAGCAGTGATGAGGATAACTCAGTACAGAGAGCAGTGATGAGGATAAGTTCAGTACAGAGAGCAGTGATGAGAGAGCAGTGATGAGGATAACTCAGTACAGAGAGCAGTGATGATAAGTTCAGTACAGAGAGCAGTGATGAGAGAGCAGTGATGAGGATAACTCAGTACAGAGAGCAGTGATGATAAGTTCAGTACAGAGAGCAGTGATGAGAGAGCAGTGATGAGGATAACTCAGTACAGAGAGCAGTGATGAGGATAAGTTCAGTACAGAGAGATTTGATGAGAGAGCAGTGATGAGGATAAGTTCAGTACAGAGAGCAGTAATGAGGATAAGTTCAGTACAGAGAGCTGTGATGAGGATAAGTTCAGTACAGAGAGCAGTGATGAGGATAACTCAGTACAGAGAGCAGTGATGAGGATAAGTTCAGTACAGAGAGCTGTGATGAGGATAAGTTCAGTACAGAGAGCAGTGATGAGGATAACTCAGTACAGAGAGCAGTGATGAGGATAAGTTCAGTACAGAGAGCTGTGATGAGGATAAGTTCAGTACAGAGAGCTGTGATGAGAGAGCAGTGATGAGGATAACTCAGTACAGAGAGCAGTGATGAGGATAAGTTCAGTACAGAGAGCAGTAATGAGGGTAAGTTCAGTACAGAGAGCAGTAATGAGGATAAGTTCAGTACAAAGAGCTGTGATGAGGATAAGTTCGGTACAGAGAGCAGTAATGAGGATAAGTTCAGTAAAGAGAGCTGTGATGAGGATAACTTAGTACAGAGAGCAGTGATGAGAGAGCAGTGATGAAGTTAGGCTCAGTACAGAGAGCAGTGATGAGAGAGCAGTGATGAAGTTAGGCTCAGTACAGAGAGCAGTGATGAGAGAGCAGTGATGAGGATAACTCAGTACAGAGAGCAGTGATGAGAGAGCAGTGATGAGGATAACTCAGTACAGAGAGCAGTGATGAGGATAACTCAGTACAGAGAGCAGTGATGAGGATAACTCAGTACAGAGAGCAGTGATGAGGATAAGTTCAGTACAGAGAGCAGTGATGAGAGAGCAGTGATGAGGATAACTCAGTACAGAGAGCAGTGATGAGGATAACTCAGTACAGAGAGCAGTGATGAGAGAGCAGTGATGAGGATAACTCAGTACAGAGAGCAGTGATGAGGATAACTCAGTACAGAGAGCAGTGATGAGGATAACTCAGTACAGAGAGCAGTGATGAGGATAAGTTCAGTACAGAGAGCAGTGATGAGAGAGCAGTGATGAGGATAACTCAGTACAGAGAGCAGTGATGAGGATAACTCAGTACAGAGAGCAGTGATGAGAGAGCAGTGATGAGGATAACTCAGTACAGAGAGCAGTGTTGAGGATAACTCAGTACAGAGAGCAGTGATGAGAGAGCAGTGATGAGGATAAGTTCAGTACAGAGAGCTGTGATGAGGATAACTCAGTACAGAAAGCTGTGATGAGAGAGCAGTGATGAGGATAATTTCAGTACAGAGAGCTATGATGAGGATAACTCAGTACAGAAAGCTGTGATGAGAGAGCAGTGATGAGGATAAGTTCAGTACAGAGAGCTGTGATGAGGATAACTCAGTACAGAAAGCTGTGATGAGAGAGCAGTGATGAGGATAATTTCAGTACAGAGAGCTATGATGAGGATAACTCAGTACAGAGAGCAGTGATGAGGATAACTCAGTATAGAGAGCAGTGGTGAGGATAAGTTCAGTACAGAGAGCTGTGATGAGGATAAGTTCAGTACAGAGAGCTGTGATGAGGATAACTCAGTACAGAGAGCTGTGATGAGAGAGCAGTGATGAGGATAAGTTCAGTACAGAGAGCAGTGATGAGGATAACTCAGTATAGAGAGCTGTGATGAGAGAGCAGTGATGAAGTTAGGCTCAGTACAGAGAGCAGTGATGAGGATAACTCAGTACAGAGAGCTGTGATGAGGATAACTCAGTACAGAGAGCTGTGATGAGACAGCAGTGATGAGGATAAGTTCAGTACAGAGAGCAGTGATGAAGTTAGGCTCAGTACAGAGAGCAGTGATGAGGATAACTCAGTACAGAGAGCTGTGATGAGGATAAGTTCAGTACAGAGAGCAGTGATGAGGATAAGTTCAGTACAGAGAGCAGTGATGAGAGAGCAGTGATGAGGATAACTCAGTACAGAGAGCAGTGATGAGGATAACTCAGTACAGAGAGCAGTGATGGGAGAGCAGTGATGAGGATAACTCAGTACAGAGAGCAGTGATGAGGATAAGTTCAGTACAGAGAGCAGTGATGAGAATAAGTTCAGTACAAAGCTGTGGATGTTGTCCAGCAGTCTCGAAGCTGACGAGAAAGTGGTGACAGTCTTCTGGATGTAGAAAGGCTGGGTTTTTGTGGAATAGGACCAGACATGGCTTTGCTACCTGTAATGACCTACATGAGCAAAGGATGTATGTTGGCTGATCTTTTGCATATTTGTTAATTTTATTTTATTAGTAACCCATTCCATCATATTCTTCCAGCTTTCCAGTGAGTGAATGTTTGAATGTCTAGAATTTATGAGTTTAAAAGCTAGTCTAAAAGGCTACAATTATGATCAGATTAAATTACAGAGTACTACCAATAAAACACAATATATTATTAAAAAAATTCTTTAAAATAATAAAGTGAAGCAAAAATAATTATAAAACATTTTTGCAACATCTGAAAAACTCAATAAAGCCTATTACATCATAGTCATTTAAGTACTAATAACGACTATGTAATGATTACATATACACAATAATATGCTACCACCAAACATAAAATTGTTTATATATTTTTTCTAAATTATCCGTTAATATTGTTCTCCATGTTTACAATATTAGGGGTGTGCCATTTTGTATCGTACAAAATATACATTTTTGAATTGACAAAAATAATCATAGTGATGGAGATATCCTATCTTGCATTAGATGTTACTACAATCTATGATTGTTAGGATTAACAAAGCCCTTTTGTTTGTGCTTTCTTTTCCTAGTAATTGTTATCACACACAGCAAAATTATTTTTTTGTACAAATTGTATGCATTTCACAGTGAATCGATCCTTCCACATCAATAGATCAGTTTGTGCTTTCAGTATTGAGAGACAACAGACTTATCAATTTTATTAATGTTTGTTGAAACCCACTTAAATACCAGGTGGATTAGGCTCTGGTAAAAATAGAACAAAATACATGCCCCATAGAAAGGATTCATGAATGAATATGTGAAAGGTTAAAACTGATATCAGCACTGGATTTCACTGGACTGGATAAACCTTACATTCTAACATGAACCTCAGTTCTAACCAATCTTTTAATACAAACCCTAATACTAATGTCTCAAGATCTAAAACAACTGTCTGCAACACAAGGTTCAGTTTATTAAAAGAAAGGTCAGAGACAGATCTGCACTATTCAAGTAGTAACTGGGAGGAAAATCAAGTTTTATGGACATTTTTGATTATTATTCTAATAAATTAAGCAACAAAATCTGGAAATTTATGTACAGTTTATTTGAAGTGAAAGCCAAGCTACGTGCATTCTCTCACTCCTTTACTCTACCACACACGGTCCACACTGAAAAAGACTCATGAAAAGTGTTAAACAATAACCACAGTGGAATAAAGTTACTGTACGGTCAAGGGAAAATAAGTTCAACTCGTGCCCTGTAGTGGACTTCTTGACGCCCAGCCTGCTCTTAACTGTTTATGATGAATGTCTGTGAAAATGGAAATGAGAAGTAGGGTGGAGTGGGGAAAAACAAAATTAAATAATAATAATAAAAAATATATACCACTTAAACCCAAAGCAATGTTCAGTCGATGACACACTCAGAAACTGTGCATGAAAGAGTGGAGAAAAAAAAGAAAATTACTTTATAAAATCATCACCAGTGGATTTTAGAATTAGAGATGAAGTTTCTAAATTTAAATTGTCAAACACTGCTGACAAGCTCTGAGCAGATCCTAGCCCTTAAAATAGATCTCGCACTTTACCCATACAGTTCCTGAACAAATCCAGAATTCATAAGTATAGTAATATCCTACACAAATTTTACACTTATTTACTGTCCAAGATATGTATATTAGGTTTTGTATAAAATCCAGAAAAGGGCAAAACAATGGGCTGGACTAAAGAATCAGCTTTAATGATTAAAAGAGCTTGGGTCCTGTATTCTCCTGGTCCTAAAAGTTGAAATCATCAGAGGGGCGTGACCCAGCCACTTTTTCTCCTGCTGTCCTTCTCCTCCTCTCTCTGACATACACGTAGCACAATAGGCAAAATAAGATTGATAAGCGCCAAAAAGAAAAACAGAACTATAGGAAAATCTGGAGTGATAAATTATCTATTTAAAAGAAGAAAAACCTTTACAAACATAATTTCCAAAGACCATTTAATCAATGATCAATATCCACTCCTCTCACCTGTATTTTTAGAGCTGCAAAAGCCATCCAAAATATTTTGAACAAAAACAAATGCTCTTTTTTTAAAAAGACTAATAAAACACTAATAATGACACTTTGCAGGTTTTGTGTGATAGACCAGGTAGTGTCCTTGGGCCTTCATGTCCAGGAAGGCAATTTAAACAGAACAGTATTTGAACATACATTGCCCCTTCCACTTGGCAATCCTGGTGGCATAGAGAGTACAGGTTTGAGTAATGGCTCTCTTTAGTTCTTAGAGTGGCTGAGATTCTGGATGAACCAGCAAATGTGGCCTGAGCATCACTGTTGCTGGACTTTGTATGCACAGATGAGAAGCTTCACCTGTGGAGAAACAGAAAAACCTATTATTATAGACCTCCTGGTTAGACCTACAGCAAGGAGAACTCGCTCGAGTCACCTTAGAATTTAATTAAATTTAAATTTAAAATTGAATTAAATTAAATTAACATTCAAGGTCATAAGACAGGACATAACTATGTATTTTTAGGGGCTGGATCAGTTAACAAGTTTATACACTTGGAATAGATTCCCCGTCATTCCCCCCCTTATTTCACAAAAATGAGTCACAACAAGCCATTTGAGAATGTTCTCACCATCTCTAGTCTGTGTTTCTGCACAATTAAACTTGGAGCAACAGCAGAGATGATATTTGTGCATAACTTTAGTAATGATCTGATTAATATACCAGGTCACAGACATTAGTTTAGTATATATTGTCTTTACAAAAAAAAAAAAAAAAAAAAACGGAACGGAACTGAAACCATATCCATACCCGGGTCTTGTTACGGTCGTCTAGATCTACAGCAGAATGCAATTACTATACTCATACTTGCCTCAATTAATCATATCAAGGGTGAAAACAAACCTAAGTCTGATTTAGTCAGACAAAAACTGTATAGTAAACACCATATGGCCCATTTGATATGCACATGTGGCTTTTTTCACATTATTATTATACTTTTAGATATATATTTTTGTCCATGCCCCAGACCCAGTTGCTGGTCTTGAATGTAGTAATTAACTATAAGTTACATAAAACTTAAGAGACTGTGTTTATGCGCCATTTATTACAGGACAATTTATATCTATACCTAGTTCACTCACCTTAGCTGTGGGCGACTCAGCAAGGCGAATAAACAGTTTGTTGGCTCCTGGAACAGGACTAAAGGAATAAATAAAGTGGCTATCCTGTTAAGAAAAGAGCACAGACAGAAATGAGTAAAGATATACAAGCAGTTCACAACAATTGCCATAGTGTCTACCAGAGAAAGTACAAGCGGGAGCCACGCAAAAGGGCCCCCTTTATAAACAATAATAAAACAAATGTGGTTAAAGTCTCACAAGGAAGATGGGCAGCTGAAACTTGTCATTAAGGATGACAGCGTGGACGCTACAGGGCCCGCAGAGTCTGGCTGTGATCTCACTCATGAAGTTAGCATGGAAGATGAAGAGCAAGATTCCTGATCCTAGGACACGAAAGACATAATACTTGCATTTAGGGGTACACAATGCATCAGTGGAAGACTTACTCTTCACTAACAAATCAATTTCTTATTTGTACAATTACACTGACATGCCAGAAGTTAAGGGACAGGAACCTAATACTATGTTTCACGACTTCAGTTATGTCCCATAGACATTAGTGAAGCAATGGCTGGCAGACATGTGTGCGGTAACTCCAGTGTTTAATGTAGATGTGATTTCTGCCAGTCACTTGCCTGTTTATATGAACAAATTAAGATTGATGCTACACGTAATGATTATTACCACACACTGCGCTGTCCACTGAGGATGGTAATACCCTCTATAGAATATATTTTTAACACACACATGAACACTTTGGATTGAGAAATGTTAAATGGCACCTATTATCAGGTCTGCAGCCTTAAAATGATAAAATTATGTATATCCGGTGTGTCTTACCCTCTCCAGGTGGATGTGGGGGAGGTTTGTAATTAAATTCCAGGGAGAAATCTGGCCCCTCACACAGACGATGGCAGGCCAGAGGAAACACAGACTCCAGCAGGGCTAACCGTGACTCAAAATACGCTCTGATCGTCTCCTCTGCTACTGTTGATAACCTGCAGATGATTACATTCATGACTGGCTAAACATGGTGATATTTATTTGAAATCAAAATAAATTTAAAAAAGGATTTATTGCACTTGAGATTCTTTTAAATCACTCACGTCTGGATATGGTCTTTGATGAGGTCATTTACAACGAGGTTGTTGCTGAGCTTGGCAAAGTACAAGGCTGTGTTTTTGTGCTTGGAGAGGATGTTGCAGTCAGCTCCATACTCCAGCAGGAGGCGAACTACATCAGCATTACCTCTTTTACATGCCTAAAACATAAAAGCAGAATATTCAAATACACTGATCGGGAACTTTTTTTTTTTTTTTAAATATATGTATGTATGGTTTTTTCAATTAATTTAATTTTTTTTTCTTTGCCTTCCTCACCCTCATAAGGGCCGTCTCCCCGCCTATTGTCTGTGCATTCAGGCAAGATCCTGCCTCAAGGAGAATGGCCACTGTGGTCAGGAAATTCTGGATAGGGAGAGTGCAGTGCATTCTTTTACAACCATTACAAGGTAATAATCAGTGACAGACAAACAGATGTTTTCTCTTAGGGGAGTCTGGAATAGCAGAACAGCTGCAGAGACAGAGCTCCAGCATGGTGATAATTACCTTTTCAGCAGCGTGCATAAGGGCAGTGGTTCCATTCTTCTGCCGGCCGTTCACCTTTACTCCTTTCTTAATCAGCAGCCGGAGGATGTCGTCCTGCCCGCCTGCCGCAGCCAGCATAGAGAGGGACATACCGCTGGAGTCCTGCAGGGGGCAGAGTGTTGTCACACAGACACACAGCACAGAAAGATGCTCAGTGGACTGAAATGCAAAAAGACACTGACCATTCTGTATTAAGGCCTATTCAAAATATATTGTTTTTCACACACAACTACATACAACACTACACTACCACACCAACTGATAGAAAACCTATTGACCATGATTTCTCAGCCATGTTTTCTTTGCATTTTTAGAGTCATGGTGTTGCTCGTAAAGTTCTTCTGCCAGCATTGTTAAATCTTATGTGTTTTAGATAAAACCATAGCTGATCATTAATTTTCTATTAATCACTAATTTTAACGCATCTGATCAATCAAGCAATCAAACTGGTGTGAACTTGAGTTGGATGATTTGGTCCAACTCAAATCACAAACTTAATGACTCCAGACTCTTGACAGATAAATGACTGCTTGACAGATAAAAGAAAAATACAGGAGACTCTAACTGGAACATAAACCTAACGTGGGGACTTAAGATAATACAGAAGTAAGTGTAGAGCCAGCAACGATCTCTCAGTCTGTCCCAGTCTCCCTATTGCATTCACACAAGCTCTATTTTAAGTGTAGTTGCACTGCATGTCATTAATTTCACATAAGTAATAAAATGAATATTGGTGGAAATTTGACAATTACTCAATACTTCTGACTCAATAGCTTGTTTATACCCCCTTTCACACAAGTCCCTATAAATATGTATACACATCTGTAAAGTTCTAAAGCAGCCATGATGACTGTGATTAGAAGTAAATCCAATCTTGCTAAAACATGGTTATATTTGGGTGATATTAAAATTATTATATTAAAATAGGGAGTTTAATGTATTACAGTTGTCATGGCTGGATATGGCTTTGATGAGGTCATACATCTAAGGTTGTTGCTGAGTATGGCAAAGTGCATGGCTGTGATGTTCTGCTTGGAGTGGATGTTGCAGTCAGCTCCATACTTCAACAGCATGTCACAGTGTTGCTTGTCATGTAAGCTTTTTTGCTAAAGCAAAACAAGTTACTCTGCAAGCATCTTGGTTCTAATGTGTTTGAGATAAATTCATGGCAACTGAGCCCTGACTGATTTTGATGCATCTGATAAATTTATCAATTAAACAGGTGTGAACCTGGGTTGTATGATTTGGTCCAAGTCCAACTTAAGTCCTCTGCAATGTATTTCGGATTTCTTTTTGCTTTTCTTGTCATACAGACATTTTTCTGATTATAAAACAAACTTTAATATCAGACAAAAACAGCCTATACACAGACAGCAAAATATATATCCAAACCAATCTAGCCCTGTGTAAAGAAGAATTTACCCCCTAAACTTAACTTGATTTTTTCAAGCTTCAGTGAAAACTGGCACTGAGTCTTTCACATCTCTGTGGAGAAATTTTATTCCCCTCTTCTTTAAAGAATTGTTTTAATTCAGCCACATTGGAGGGTCCAGCATGAACAGCCTGTTTAAGATGAGGCCAAAGCATCACAATCGATTGACTAGGCCACTCCAAAACCTTTATTTATTTATATTTTTTAAGCTATTCTGAGTTGGACTTGATTGTGTGCTTTAGATCGTTGTCCTCCTGCAGGAACCAAGTACACCTGAGCTTGAGGTAATGAACAGATGGCCGGATTTTCTCCTTCAGGATTGTCTAGTAAACAGCTGAATTACTGATTCTATCTATTACAGCACATTATTCAAACCCTGAAGCAGCCCCAGACCATCACACTACCACCAACAAGTTTTACGTTCAGTATGATGTTCTTTTTCTGAAAATATTTGTACGTTTTATGTCAGATGTAATGGGATAACACCTTCCAAAAAGTTGGAAAACAACTCAGTCCAAAGAACATTTACCCTGGGGATGAAGATGTTTTTGCCAAAAGTGAGATGGGCTGTTGTGTTCTTTTTGGTCAGCGGTGGTTTTTGCCTTGGAACCCTTCCATGAATACCATTTTCATTCAGTCTCTTTTTTATTATTACATCATCACAACTGGCCTTAACTGAGGCAAGTGAGACGTGCAGTACTTTAAAAATGTTGTGTTCTGACCTCTTGGATAAGTTGTCCATGCCCTTTTAGAATAATATTAGTCGGTCAGCCACTCTTGAGAAGGTTCCCTAGTGTTCAATGTGTTTACCATTTGTGATTAGTAGCCCTCACTGTGATCCGCTGGAGTCCCAAAGCCTTAGAAATGAGTTTTCCAGACAATCAAGGACTTTCTTTTCTCATCTGTTTTTTAATTTCTTTTGATCTTGTACAATGTGTTGCTTTTGAAATAATTAGGCTGCTTTATTTTGTCAGGCAGGTTCTATCTATTAAAGTATTTTTTTGATTTTACAGGTCTGACAGTAATCATGCTTGTTTGTGGCAGATGAAATTGAACTCAGCTTTCCAAAAAGTGTGATTACTCACAACACATTTATAGGAGTTTATGGGTAGTTTTTCCCCCCTTAATAAATTAAATCATCATTTAAAAAGTGCTTTTTATATTTACACAGGTTTTAATTGTCTGATATTAAGGTTTGTTTAATAATCTGGAAAATGTAAGCGCAAAAAAAAAAAAAAAAAAAAAAAATCTTTAAGGGGCAAATAATTTTACACCACTGTATATCTGTACAAAACACCAGTTCTGAAGCAGCTATGATTGATTGTTTTATTAGCTATTGATTAAGATTCTGAGAAAAAAGTAAACCTTATCATCCAGCACTAAAATGCAGCAACCTGAGAGAGATGATGCTTACCTCTTGATCCAGATTGTAGTCTTCTTTGGAACTCAGTGCACGTTTTACAGCCATATAATTGCCATTTTTTACAGCTTCCCGCAGCTCACCTGCATGTGTGAAAAAAGGAATATAGGGGCAAGTTTAGTTCATGTTATTGAATGTTACATGAGATATTGCATTGTTATTACTGGAACTTACCAGGAGTTAAGGCTAAGGGGGAGAGATTCTCATCCTCTCCATTCAAGTGTTTTTGGAAATCCTCCAGTGTCATCCAGTCCAGTTTCAGCTCCACACCAAGGTTTAAAGAAGGAGGCCCCCTGTCTGTTAAGATACAAAGCCACAGTTTTTGGGGGTGTTTATAACTGATTTCCTGCACTTCCCTATTTTATATTTCTGTGGCTTGACTGCAGTTCTGCATTGTCATACTAGGATCATGTACATGAGAAATCATCAGACTAACTTTGAAGCAGTTTGATTTAGAGTTTCCCCAGTGTGCTTTTGGTTCGACAGAATAACAATTTATTAGGGGATTTATATTAGAGCTGCATGATATTGGCCCTGCTCCCTCCGGGTGGGTAGATGGCGCTCTCTCCCCACATCACTCCTAGGGTGATGTCCACAACACAGGGCGTCTGTGAGCTGATGTACCGAAACCGAGCCGCTGTGCTTTCCTCCAAGCGCGCTGGCTGGTCGGCAATGCTGAATCACCCGCAGCTCGAAAAGAAGCGGTAGATGACTTCACATGTATCAGAGGAAGCATGTGTTAGTCTTCACCCTCCTGGTGTGTTGGGGCATTACTAGTGATAGGAGGAGTCCTAATGAGTGGGTAGGGTAATTGGCCATGTAAACTGGGGAGAAAATGGGAAACTTTTGAAATAAAAAAAATAATCAAAAAAAAGAATCAAAACGTTGCAACATGACGTGTTTGATTTAATTGCCGTAAGTGACATTGCATGTCCTGTGATGAGTCTATCGTGCATGTGCACTTGGCGATGACGATACTTAAACGATTTATCATGTAGCCCTAATACACACACATATATATATACATATATATATATATATACGTATATATACGTATATATATATATATATATATGTATATATATATGTATATATATATATGTATATATATATATATATATATATATATATATATATATATATATACATATACATATACATATATATATATATATATATATATATATATATATATATGTATATATATATATATATATATATATACACACAAACACTACATATAAACTGCGAACTTTATGTGAAAAGTATATCTGCTGAACACAATACAAACCAGGAGTTTTGTCAGAGCGTTCCAGGGGGTCCTGAGAGTCCTGATTGTCATCACAGGCAATGAGGAGGCGTGACTCACTGTCCTCTCGCCTTCTCCTTCTCCTGTCCTTCCACCTAGTGTCCTCTGTAGACTCTGGAGACGCCATGACCTCCGACATAGACCTCCGGTCCACGCGATCTAACCGTGCCTCCTCTGCCAATCTCTGTCTCTCTCTTTGTGCCTCTTCCATCCTCGCCTTTCTATCTCTTTGGGCCTCTTCAACCCTCTCTTTCCTCTTTCTCTCCTCTTCTTCCATCCTCTCTTTTCTTCTTCGCTGTTCCTCTTCTTTTTGTTCACGCTGAATCTCCTCCTTTGTCTTTGGGGGTGGTTCATCCATCCGGTCACTCTTCTCAGACTCTGTAGTTTTCTCTTCTGCATCCATGGACACAGGACTCTGGCCAGGTCTTGATCCTGTAAATAAATAAGAAATCTGTTAAAAATAACAGTTTAACTAGCTCACAAAACAAATACACATTCACAAGTCACCTGTAGACACCTGCTCATAATACAAGAATTTAAGGGTATTATTAAGAGGTTTGTCCCAACTTCCTTACAGTAACTGATTACTGTTTAAAGAAGGCTTTACACCACATTAGATTACATTGCTGGAAGAAATCAACTGTATCCACACTAGAAACACCACACTGCACCAACATATGAGGTCACTCTTATTGCGCTGTTTGATGGACTGCAGAGTTGGCACCTAATTCGTGTCATTTAATTCAGTGAAGATACTGGGGGATCATTTTCCTCAAAAGGTTTTTTTGTCCAGATCATCCACCATCAGCTTAATGTTTTGAATTTAATTTATTTACCAAGTCTTAATATTTATAAAATGTATTTGGAGCATTCCTATGTTTTTTTCCCAGTTCCATTCATACTTAAGTGTGTTAATATTGTATGCATTATGTTATGAAGTCAGTTAAGAAACCTCCAGCACTAATCTTGCGTAATTAATAATTAATGTCCAAGAATTTTACAAACAAAAAAGCAGAGGATGCATCATCAGATATTAAGGAAAGTGTAAAGTTTAAGCACTGGCAGCTCTAATCACCAGAGCTTCAGCCATTCCCCCAAGTCCTATTTCCACACCCGGGGTTGCCAGGTATAGACAACCTGTGTGTCAATCTAGCAACCCGCAAAAGGGGAGGAGTGGATTGGACAGAAAACTGATTTTTTTGAAATTGGACTTTTGTAGCCATTTACAGACTCATTTGCAGTTACTACTGTACTTGCTTATTTAGAACATTTACATGATGCGTGCTCACATTTGTTGTATTGAGCTTCTCATGAAGCAAAATGACTAACACCTCCCACATCTGCCCCAATGTCCATCATTCATCTGCATTTGAATGATGTGTCTACAAGTTCTAACTATCTAACTATTGTCTTAGCTATAAGTAATAAAAATAGAAAATATAGGAACAGCTTGGAAATTATAAATTGGAGATAGTATTAGTCAACGGAATAACACACGTATTTATAGAAATTATATTTTATTCAAAACCAGAAAATAAAACATTCATGTTAAAAGAATGCACCATATAAAATTTAAAAAGATAATGCAACAATGTCCAAAAAGGTCAAACAAACACTTAGTGCTATTCGTCTGAATTTTTGCTTACTAGCAAAAATTAACGACTATTTTTTTCATACAGTACTTGCCAGAAACACTGATACCAATATGAAAAAATAAACAAAATGACTGAAAATGAACATAATATAATGAACATTTCTTTGTCCGTTTTAATATATTAAAGAGTTCACGGTGAACTATGCATGAGAGAAATTTGGTCTTTTTGGTTTAATTTACATAGGATAAATGTACATTGATATTTACAGTTTCTTTTACTCCTGCAAGCAGTCACATAACTCGTACGGTTTTGCATTATGCTCAATTATGACAAGACATGAATTGTACATTTGCAGATCAGCTTAGGTCAAGTTTTCCAATAGCAAATTGTACTCATGCCTCTAGTGCTTAATTAACAATCAAAGCACAATTTTGGTGTCCATTTGGAGCATTTGCCACACACAAAGCGCCTACATTTCTCACACATGTTAAAAGTTTTGTTCTTGGAACATTTGCCGATTTGACACTGTTTCCTTTTTACAGGCAGGGTCAGAACTTCAGGGAGAACTCTCAGACCCCAACCTGCCTTTGCTATTTGTTGCACTTTGCACAGCTCCTTCACTAGCTCAATGATAAATTTCCTTCTGCTGATCTTGACCTTCATGCACCGTTTGTACAGAATATGCGCATTAATTGCAGCCAGGTCTAGGATGTTATAAAATACAGCCACAGGCCAACGCCGCGTGCCATTCTTTACCGTATAGAGGTGTGCCATGCGATCCAGAACATCAACAGTGAATTTAGTGTTGTAGTAGTGGGAAATGCTGTTGGGCAGTTTTTGTTCACTATTATCAACAGAAACTGTCTGGTGCATCGTGCTCAGGACGCACACGTTTTCTTTTGGCTTTGCCTGGTAAATAGTGAGTGTTGTGTTTCCAGTCCTGAGCACTTTGGTGTTAAAGATTTCAGACTGGGTCTGTGTACACTGCGGGGTTTCTTGCTTGCTTTTTCGTACTGTGCCAACAACGGTGGTTTTGTTCACCAAAAGATGGCTCGCCAGTGCCAACGAAGGGAAGAAACCAGACGTCGTAATATTTCTTCCTTTGTCTAGGAAAGGCTCCACCAAGCGCGTCACTACACTGTCCTTTACTCGCTGCCCGGACAGCTTCCCTTCATCTTTCCCTAGATAGGGAAATATGTTCAAAACATACTTTGTGTCAACATCAGCCGCCACCCAGAACTTAAGTCCAAATTTGTCCTTATTGAGCACGTACTGTGCAAAGCGACAGCGAGCTTTGGTGGGAAACAGCTGTTCACCAACGGTTATGTTCTCACCGGGTACGTAAGAAGCAATGCTGTTCTGCACAAATTTATAGAACAGCTCGGAAATCATGGCAAATTTATCTGTCTCAAGGCGAGCAGCCCTTGTGTTTTTGTCGTCAAAGCGTAGATGGCGCATGATATCTCTGAATCTCTGTCGAGTCAACGTCTTCAGAAAAATAGGGTTTCCTAAATCAGAAGACCAATAGTCATCGAGTTTCATGGTTTTACCGCCTGTAATACCCCTCATATAAGTGAGAGCCACAAATGCTTTTAGTTCTGCTGCTGTTAGTTTGAACCCATCAGTATCGCTTCGATCAATTTCAGCTTGAGTGTGTTTTTGAATCATTTCCCACATTTCTTCATCAATCAAACACATCAAACTACTCAATGGACTCGTTATTTTGTCCATGGCGTATTTCGTGGGCCCTGGAGTTTCTCTCAATACGCCAAACTCCACATTCCACGCTCCAACCCAAGGCTCGCCAGCAGATTGTTCAACCCACACTGTGCCATCTCTTGCCTCTTGCGATGATTCCACAGCACTCCTAATTTCGCACTCTGAATCTGAGCCTGAATGAGGTTCAAAACTCGAATCACTTTCATCATCTCTTTCATCATCCGCCACCTCACACTGTTCGCCCTCTGATTCCATCTCATCAATATTACACAGAAAGTCCAGCATTTTCTTTGCGGTACACTGCCTTTTCGGACGCAACATTACATTTAGCCGGTCTGCGAAAAAAAACAAAACAAAACAAAAAATAATGCATTTTAATGTTGCAATTTAATGCTTTGTATGCTGCAACAGCATTTCTAAAAAGCTGCCATAGCTTCTTTTTTTTTTTTTAAAGAAGCTGACTAGCCTTAAAGTTAAAAAACAAAACAAAACAAAACAAAAAAAAAACGTAAATGCCATGTCCCAACATACATTTCTTATGAATAGGGATTTACCCATGTGTAAATTCTGGGCCAAAGCATTTATTTGATATAATACTTCTTATCAGCTGATTAAACAGTTATATGCCTTGAATTTTAGTTTTCGACCAACTGGATGCGGACAATAAAACGTAAGGTGTCTCCTAAGAAAGCTTCACATTTTAAAGGTTTTTAGTTCTGTCTTACAGTTTAGTATATAAGTGTATGGGGGCACTCTTCAATCACCTGCTTATAGAAAAGGAAATCACAGAAAGGCAGAAAACATATTGACATGTTGCAACTTCATAAGAACAGGAGCAAAACATACTTTTAGTAACCTTGTGCTGATGTGTGATTTAGGGAGAAAAAAAAATAATGCTAATTAATGTTATTTTTAAAAAATCACATAAAAGGGGGTTCTGGCATTTAACTTAGAGTGCAAAAAATATTTTTACTTTTTTACAGATGCTTCTAGGGGCACGTAGGATAAACAGGAGCTGCACTTTCAGCAAGACACCACCGGTGGATAAATGACCGGCACTTGGTACTTCTAGTGTTAAGCCACAAACGCATTAGTGAAATCAGGTACAGTTATTGGAAAACTACTTCTCAACATACACCATTATATCTAGTGAACACAGCTTGACTGCTCCACAGTCCAAAGTTGGGAGCTTTTTACCCCTCTAGCAGATATCTGAGAAAGGTGACCTTGAAGCTTATTCGCAGCTGCTCCAATGATTGTATGGATCTCATGCAAGCAGTGCATACATGTGTCAGGAATGAGTGCTCTTTAAAAGAGCCAAAATGACTAACAAACAATCTAAATGAACAAAGGTAAGGATATTCATGTTATGGATGTGTGTATAATTAATATCCGAGTTATGCTTACCCTCCTTTGCCTTTTCTGACTGCACTGGAGACTCCTTGGTCGGTTTTACCTTTTTGTCAGTCTTCCCCGAATTCTGAAAAATAAACACATTGTTCATACGTTCAAATGCCCAGAAATATTAATAAACAAACAAACAGATCAGGTACTGATGCACAGTGACCTGTACCTTTGGTGTTGTATGAGGAGCTGGCTTCCTGGGGACACGATCCTTGGCCTCACAGGTCAGCAGGAACTTTTCAAACAGATTATTTGGGGTTCCACCTTTCTCCCCAGCCTCTTCCCTTGTCTCATCTTCTCTGGACTTATTGGATGATGCTACAGCTGAAGAAGTAGTAGAAGAAGAAGATAGAGAATCCTTCTGATGAGTGAGATTTGATTCCTGGCTTTTGCCTTTGCTTTTTGGTTTTGCTGTGGCTGCTGTATCACCGGAGTCAGGGTCTTCCTCGCTGCGGGATGACTTGCTACTGCTTTTACTGCTAGTTAAACTCTTTAGTTTGCTCAGGCCGCTCTCTTTAAGCACAGGAGCCGGTCTCTCTGATTTTTTGGGCTTCTTCTCCTGAACGAGATCTTTAAAACTTTGCAGCTTCAGTTCCGTTTTTTTGTTCTTTTGCTTGGCCTTGGAATGATCTACCCCAGAAGACCTCTCTGTTGATTTGGGAGATACAGTTTTTACTGGAGTGCTGCTGAGGTTGTCTGTAGCAGTTGTGTCATCAGTGTGTGACTCTGATGGTACGTCGCTCTTGTCCGTCTCGTCCTCTGAGGACTCAAGCTCCTTTCTTGACTTTACCTTTTTTTTCTTTCGCTCCTCAACCTCCTTTTTTTGTTTTCCACCATCTTTAAGTTTGTCCTTTTTATGTTTCTTGGCTGCAGACGGACCATCATCGTCGTCGTCATCTTCGTCATCAGATTCAATGACTCTCTTCTTAACATCTGTAGTTTTCTCTTTCTTTGGAGATGGTGGTGTGGAAACCTTGTCTTCCTCTTCATCGGATTCAGGAGCAGGCAATGGTTTGTCCTCCTTCCATTTCTCTTTTTTCTTCTTTTTCTTCTTATCTTTAACTGATTTTTCATCCTCTGAATCCTCTTCTATGTGCTTCTTTTTTTTCTTCTTCTTAACAGGTGACTCTCTTGGCCTTTCTTTATCGCTGTCGCTCTCAGAGTTCGCATTGAACAGGTCACTCTTCATGGGGAGCTTTGGGGTGTCAAGAAAAACAGCAATTAAATGTCAAGCTAATCATACAACATGTAAGTAAAGTAGCAACTTTCTCCTTTACCATTAAGGCTGAGCAATACTGAAGAAAAAAAAATAATCATTTGCTGTCCCATACTTAGAACAGTGATTATTTTCAATTGCTAAACTTTGCCCAGTTAAACAGGATTAATTATACCGTCTGTGAGAAAATCACAATAACAAATCTTTATCACAATACAATAAATATTGTCAAAACATTATACAAGCTTAAGGTTAAATTTGCGAACATCTGCTGCTGACTAAAAGTAACTTTACCAGCTCAGAACGTAAGAGTCTCACCATTCCAGGGTCCTTCTTAGGAGATTTTCTCTCAGCCAGGACCCTCTCGTAGGCCAGCAGCACCTCCGTACAGTCCTCCAAGTGGGCCTTTGGTTCCCATGTGTCATCGTCGGATGAATAGTTCTTCCACCGCACACGGTACAGAATCTCTCCCTAAAAGACACCAAACGACAGGCTTAATTTACTGATACTCATAGATCTATTTTACACCCTCTTCCCCAAAAAAGTGATTCTTTTTCTGTTCTGATTTCTCGTCTCAAAATCTTGATCCTGTATTTTATCTCTTTAATAAAACACTGGCTTTTAAAATGAGCTATTTTTAAATCGAAGCACTTTGCTGAGTATAAATATCTAAAAGTGGGTTATCACTCTCAAACTACTCAAACACTCTTCTCTCCCACAGGATGAAACACGCAGCTGATGATATGACTATGCGCTAACAGAGAGATGTGTGCGCTGTTTCAGGCTAGATTTCTTACAGTAAAGGATTTAATCTATATTTTTGCCCAATATCTAATCCAATAGTTTCTGCTGATATTGGTCAGACCTGGATACCTACAATCAGTCTCTATTACTGATGTACTTGTTGTGTTTTAAGTGATATGATCAGAACATGGACATGGATCTGAACAAGTGAAAGGTATCAGAAAACATCAATAAAAGAGTACTTAGGTGCTGCACCATTGATAAGCACTCTGAGCATTGGTGGAACTAAAACTCTGCAGAGGCACAGGTGAATTTTGCGTATATTAATCATTTACCATGTTGCTAAGTAACAGCAACCAATGGTACTGCCTGCATTTCTGTTTTCCTTGGCAGCATTGAATAATCACAGGCTCTACACAATGATCAGCATTCATCTGGTTCAGAGTGGGCGGGTCTTCTTCCCTGTCAGTCGCACCACTGCTTCCTTTTTCTGCTTATCGCTCTCCAGCCCTGTCTGTTCAAACTGTGATCCAAATCTTTGCCTCAATAATACCCGTCATAATCTTGTCCTTTTATATGAAAGGTAAGCTCTGGCATCTGCCATAAACTGAAACTGAAATAAATATGCTTACAGATCAGGTCTGTGTGCGTGAGGAGTGCATCTGCTGGTTAGAGTTCCTTCACCTAATGCACAGCAAAATGACTGAGAGCCAGCGAACGACTAGGTTTTTGTAAACATGACAGGTCATTGAGGAGTGTGTGTGTGTGTGTGTGTGTGTGTGTGTGCATTAAGCTCTCTGTCAGAGTGTGCCAAAGTCAAATACTATGCACAAGCCTTCTGTTGAACTCAAGAGTGACTAAACTGGCTCACAGCCCTCACCTGTCTCCTATTTCATCACTCAACACACACACACAAAGCAGATATGCTACACAGGGAATCCAGTGCTACTCTCCCATGTAAGGCCTTTACAGAGTCACTGTGATCATCGTATCTGAGACAGAGGAGTCTATGTTTATGTGCTCTCAGTACATATCTGATTATTATAAGCTTTGACTGCATATCTGTAAGACTTAGGTAGAGTAGCCATACTTTGTCAGATATATGGGCCTTATGTTTCCCAGTAAAATAATACAAAAATAAATAAAAACAAGAGAAAATTAAAGTAGGCTTCATACGGCCATATGAATTACAGTCCTATCAATACCTGGCTCTTTTTAATAGCAAGGTTTATGAAAGCACAGAAACGTACAGAGGCATATGTTGAAAACAGAACAACCCCTAAAATTGACATGCTGTCAAGAAAAAGCTGAGTGTTTTCTTTTCTGCATATTAATCATAGTTCCTGCTACATTCTGTTAGCCCAAATTAACATCATAGTGACAACAAACACAGACAGACGCATTCTAAAATGCACAAGCATGCATGAACACACACAGAGCCAACAGCTCAGTCGATGCTTGGGAATGCACACTGGTTCCAAAAGGGGCGAGAGTTCATTGACTATTAGTACAGCTGTGGGTGGACTATTGGATTTTTCACTGTCACTATGTCTTATCTGCCAACAGCACACAATGCTAAAACATGAGTGCTGCTGCTGCAGGAGGATTTAGAGGACCTGAAGCCTGCACAAGATAAGCTGAATGTATCACCTTTATCTGTAACAAATGCTAATTTCTCATTTGCACTCCTCTTGTTTTCAATGCCATTCACTCCTAAGCTTCTAAACTTCTGACTGCATCCACCTGTATACAGCTGTCCTCCTACACAACCAGGTTAACACAGTGCAGCTATCGCAGCACACAAGCCTGCTCAAACAGCAGCATCTGCACTCTGCTGCCACAGGGGAAAACATGGAAACGGAGTCATATGACAATAGTCAGACAGCAAAGCTAAACATTATCATGCTGTTTACTGTTAACAGGCTGGAGGGACAAGGGCAAGAACGAGTGTGCTTCAAAGCTGCACACAGACCCACTGCAATCAGTCTGCATTAAGCACCGCAGTAGTAACATAGCACTTCAGGTCTGAACGATGATGTCATCAAACTGTAATGCAACAGCCCTACAAACCAGACACCATTCAAACAGCTCCTCGGCAAGAAAGAGAAATATTAACAACACAATCCTCAAGCAAAGCAACAAAACCGAAGAGGCTCCTAAAACTGTTTACAGTTCTGCACTCCTCAATGAACACACATACACTCCTGAACATGCCTAAATGCAAATGTTTGTTTCTCCAAGCTGCTAAACTGCTGATTCACTGTGATGCGATTAAGTTTACTTTGTTTTCTAAATCTGAAATAATCTGAGGTCATGATGTATTTGCATCATGAAAGAACACAGCAAGCTTAGATAAACACTTTACATGGGTACACTGCTTTTGTTTTTTTCAGAGACAATAAAGTAGCTATGGAACATGGAAGAAAAAAAAACATTTATATACAATAACATGTCCACCATAACAAATACTTTCTCCTAGTTTTCTAACAAATTGCTCTGATTAAATCGTCTGCTCACTTTGGAGCGATTCCAGATAAATATATGGAATTATTTGGTTTAAAACTGCTGTAAAACAGTATTTTCTTACTTTGTCACCTACAAAACCTATAGTGTTTTCACGCCTACCGTGTTTGGTTCGGACTTTTGTACTTTTCAAGTTAGTCTCAATTCGGACTTTTGGACCAATTACATCAAGTTGGGGCAGTCTTTAAACAAACCAGGGAAAACAACAGAAAAGGGTGTTGTGCCGAAATCCGACTACTCCTGGTGTGGAGGCGCGTCACGCAGCAGTATGGACACCAACCAACACTTAGACTGAAAAGTCATTTATTTACTCTAACAGTAAATTTAACTTTAACCATTTCAGTGCACAATAAAGTGCGTAACCGATCGTGGAAGAAAAAATATTTACAGACATAAACATGTCCCCCCCTAAATACTTTCACCAAGTGATCTAGTTATTTAGCATATCGCTGTGGTTAAATAGTCCCCACGGTTTTTGGAGAGATTCCAGTTAAATCATAGGAACATTTTTTGCTTACATCCCGGATAAAGACGGGGGCTAGAAAAAAAACATGACCAGGCACAGTCCACTTAAGGAACATTTAGTGAGGGAAGGCGGACATGTTTACCCACACGTCAGTCTGAACTCATGATACACTCTGCACATGTATACCAGCGAGTAGCTCCTCCTGACTGCTATTTAAAAATTAAATTTAGCTATGCTGACATTTCAACAGACTAGCTAGATAACTAACAATATGGCTGGTGCTTCTGTCTGAACAGAGATCTGTTTATTTAAGTTACTTTGGTTAACGGCGTTCTTCTCTGTTGTGTTAACAGGCTGGTAAATCTACATTTTTTAATTATTTCTTGTTTTTTTTTATTATAATACATTGTTTCTTTTTGCATTAAACAACATGGATTCACGGTCATTGCATACACATGTAAATTGAAACTAATAATAATTAATATAATTATTATTATTTTGTCTGAAATGTTTACATCAGTTTGTAATGACCTCTCATTGCAATAACTTTGCCATGACAGTAATTTATGCTATCCAAATATACTAACCTACATCTACAGTGAACATGCTCTAATATGGTGCTTCTTTTGTATTTGTACAGATAGACACACTACGGTGGACGAGGCTGAAGTTGGTTTGATATTCGCAGCTCCAGATTCGTTTGGCTCGATATTCGCAGCCTCGTATTCCCCGGCTGAAGTTGGTTTGATATTCGCAGCTGCCGCTTCACTGAACCACCGTGAACTAAAGGGAGCGTTCACAAACACCCGCTGTTTATATTAAACACCTCACAGATCAACACTGAAGGAGATAGAATGAAGAAAAGCAGTACAGCTGTTTATTAACAATGTAAATATACAATATATTATTAAATATAATTTTGTATATTGTAAAATATTTATTTTAATTACTGAATTTATAATTATATATATTACAATAAATAATTAAATATATATTTAATAAAATTATATTTCAAAAGCCATTGCGCTCAAAAAATATGAGGCAGATGTTCAAGTGTGATTTTGAAGAACTTTTTCATGTTGGGCCAGAACAAATACACATGATCTGAAGAGTACTAGTCTTCTACTTTAAGAAAAACCTGGAATTAGCCTGGCCCAAGCTGATTTTATACTTTAAAATGAACCGGCAAAGTTTGAAAGACTTTTTCATCTTGGGCCAGAACACATACACATCAGATGAAGAGAACTACTCTCCCACTTTGAGGAAAACCTGGAATTAGCCTGGCCCGAGCTGATTTTATACTTTAAAATGAACTGGCAACATAGCATACCAATCCATAATGCACAATTTTTTTATGTAAAGCTGATGTTCTAGTGTAATTATGAAGGACTTTTTCATCTTGGGCCAGACCAAATACACATGATCTGAAGAGTACTAGTCTTCTACTTTAGGGAAAGCCTAGAATTAGCCTGGCCCAAGCTGATTTTATACTTTAAAATTAACTGGCAACATGGCCTACCGATCCATAATGCACAAAAAAATTGAATATAAAGCTGATGTTCTAGTGTGATTTTGAAGGACTTTTTAATCTTGGGCCAGACCAAATACACATGATCTAAAGAGTACTAGTCTTCTACTTTAAGGAAAACCTGGAAATAGCTTGGCCCAAGCTGATTTTATACTTTAAAATGAACTGGCAACATGGAATACCGATCCATAATGCACAATTTTTTTTATGTAAAGCTGATGTTCCAGTGTGATTTTGAAGGACTTTTTCATATTGTGCCAGACCAAATACACATGATCTAAAGAGTACTAGTCTTCTACTTTAGGGAAAGCCTGGAACTAGCCTGGCCCAAGCTGATTTTATACTTTAAAATTAACTGGCAACATGGCCTACCGATCCATAATGCACAAAAAAATTGAATATAAAGCTGATGTTCTAGTGTGATTTTGAAGGACTTTTTAATCTTGGGCCAGACCAAATACACATGATCTAAAGAGTACTAGTCTTCTACTTTAAGGAAAACCTGGAATTAGCCTGGCCCAAGCTGATTTTATACTTTAAAATGAACTGGCAACATGTAATAACGATCCATAATGCACAATTTTTTTATGTAAAGCTGATGTTCCAGTGTGATTTTGAAGGACTTTTTCATATTGTGCCAGACCAAATACACATGATCTAAAGAGTACTAGTCTTCTTCTTCAAGGAAAACCTGGAATTAGCCTGGCCCAAGCTGATTTTATACTTTAAAATTAACTGGCAACATGGCATACCGATCCATAAGGCACAAAAAAGTTTAATTTAAAGCTGATGTTCTAGTGTGATTTTGAAGGACTTTTTAATCTTGGGCCAGACCAAATACACATGATCTGAAGAGTACTAGTCTTCTACTTTAAGAAAAACCTGGAATTAGCCTGGCCCAAGCTGATTTTATACTTTAAAATGAACTGGCAACATGGAATAACGATCCATAATGCACAAAGAAGTTGAATATAAAGCTGATGTTCTAGTGTGATTTTGAAGGACTTTTTAATCTTGGGCCAGAACAAATACACATGATCTGAAGAGAACTCGTCTTCTACTTTAAGGAAAACCTGGAATTAGCCTGGCCCGAGCTGATTTTATACTTTAAAATGAACTGGCAACATAGCATACCGATCCATAATGCACAATTTTTTTTATGTAAAGCTGATGTTCCAGTGTGATTTTGAAGGACTTTTTCATCTTGGGCCAGACCAAATACACATGATCTAAAGAGTACTAGTCTTCTACTTTAGGGAAAGCCTGGAATTAGCCTGGCCCAAGCTGATTTTATACTTTAAAATTAACTGGCAACATGGCATACCGATCCATAAGGCACAAAAAAGTTTAATTTAAAGCTGATGTTCTAGTGTGATTTTGAAGGACTTTTTAATCTTGGGCCAGACCAAATACACATGATCTGAAGAGTACTAGTCTTCTACTTTAAGAAAAACCTGGAATTAGCCTGGCCCAAGCTGATTTTATACTTTAAAATGAACTGCCAACATGGAATACCGATCCATAAAGCACAATTTTTTTATGTAAAGCTGATGTTCCAGTGTGATTTTGAAGGACTTTTTCATCTTGGGCCAGAACAAATACACATGATCTGAAGAGTACTAGTCTTCTACTTTAGGGAAAGCCTGGAATTAGCCTGGCCCGAGCTGATTTTATACTTTAAAATGAACTGGCAACATGGCCTACCGATCCATAATGCACAAAAAAATTGAATATAAAGCTGATGTTCTAGTGTGATTTTGAAGGACTTTTTCATCTTGGGCCAGAACAAATACACATGATCTAAAGAGTACTAGTCTTCTTCTTTAAGGAAAACCTGGAATTAGCCTGGCCCGAGCTGATTTTATACTTTACAATTAACTGGCAACATGGAATACCGATCCATAATGCACAATTGTTTTTATGTAAAGCTGATGTTCTAGTGTGATTTTGAAGGACTTTTTAATCTTGGGCCAGACCAAATAGACATGATCTGAAGAGTACTAGTCTTCTACTTTAAGAAAAATCTGGAATTAGCCTGGCCCAAGCTGATTTTTTACTTTAAAATGAATTGGCAACATGGTATAACGAGCCATTTTGCACAAAAAAGCCACTGTTCCAGTACAATTTTGAAGAATTTTTTAATCTTGGGCCAGAACAAATACACATGATCTGAAGAGTACTAGTCTTCTACTTTAGGGAAAGCCTGGAATTAGCCTGGCCCGAGCTGATTTTATACTTTAAAATTAACTGGCAACATGGCCTACCGATCCATAATGCACAAAAAATGTAATATAAAGCTGATATTCTAGTGTGATTTTGAAGGACTTTTTAATCTTGGGCCAGACCAAATACACATGATCTAAAGAGTACTAGTCTTCTACTTTAAGGAAAACCTGGAATTAGCCTGGCCCGAGCTGATTTTATACTTTAAAATTAACTGGCAACATGGCATACCGATCCATAAGGCACAAAAAAGTTTAATTTAAAGCTGATGTTCTAGTGTGATTTTGAAGGACTTTTTAATCTTGGGCCAGACCAAATACACATGATCTGAAGAGTACTAGTCTTCTACTTTAAGAAAAACCTGGAATTAGCCTGGCCCAAGCTGATTTTATAATTTAAAATGAACTGGCAACATGGAATACCGATCCATAAAGCACAATTTTTTTATGTAAAGCTGATGTTCCAGTGTGATTTTGAAGGACTTTTTCATCTTGGGCCAGACCAAATACACATGATCTGAAGAGTACTAGTCTTCTTCTTCAAGGAAAACCTGGAATTAGCCTGGCCTGAGCTGATTTTATACTTTAAAATTAACTGGCAACATGGCCTACCGATCCATAATGCACAAAAAATGTAATATAAAGCTGATATTCTAGTGTGATTTTGAAGGACTTTTTAATCTTGGGCCAGACCAAATACACATGATCTAAAGAGTACTAGTCTTCTACTTTAAGGAAAACCTGGAATTAGCCTGGCCCGAGCTGATTTTATACTTTAAAATTAACTGGCAACATGGCATACCGATCCATAAGGCACAAAAAAGTTTAATTTAAAGCTGATGTTCTAGTGTGATTTTGAAGGACTTTTTAATCTTGGGCCAGACCAAATACACATGATCTGAAGAGTACTAGTCTTCTACTTTAAGAAAAACCTGGAATTAGCCTGGCCCAAGCTGATTTTATACTTTAAAATGAACTGCCAACATGGAATACCGATCCATAAAGCACAATTTTTTTATGTAAAGCTGATGTTCCAGTGTGATTTTGAAGGACTTTTTCATCTTGGGCCAGAACAAATACACATGATCTGAAGAGTACTAGTCTTCTACTTTAGGGAAAGCCTGGAATTAGCCTGGCCCGAGCTGATTTTATACTTTAAAATGAACTGGCAACATGGCCTACCGATCCATAATGCACAAAAAAATTGAATATAAAGCTGATGTTCTAGTGTGATTTTGAAGGACTTTTTCATCTTGGGCCAGAACAAATACACATGATCTGAAGAGTACTAGTCTTCTTCTTTAAGGAAAACCAGGAATTAGCCTGGCCCGAGCTGATTTTATACTTTAAAATGAATTGGCAACATAGCATACCGATCCATAATGCACAATTTTTTTTTTATGTATAGCAGATTTTCAAATGTGATTTTGAAGAACTTTTTCATGTTGGGCCAGACCAAATACACATGATCTAAAGAGTACTAATCTTCTACTTTAAGGAAATTTTGGGATTTGCCTGGCCCGAGCTGATTTTAGACTGCACAATTAATTGGCAACATGGCAGCACAAAAAAAATATTATTTAAAGCTGATATTCCAGTATGATTTTGGACTTTTTTTTTCAGACCAAATACACATCAGATGAAGAGTTCTGGTATTCTCAAAATCAATGCTTTATATTCATTATTTCTGTGCAAAATGGCTTTCATGTCATGTTGCCAATTCATTTTAAAGTATAAAATCAGCTCGGGCCAGGCTAATTCCAGGTTTTCCTTAAAGTAGAAGACTAGTACTCTTTAGATCATGTGTATTTGGTCTGGCCCAAGATTTAAAAGTCCTTCAAAATCACACTAGAACATCAGCTTTATATTCAATTTTTTTGTGCATTATGGATCAGTAGGCCATGTTGCCAGTTAATTTTAAAGTATAAAATCAGCTTGGGCCAGGCTAATTCCAGGCTTCCCCTAAAGTAGAAGACTAGTACTCTTTAGATCATGTGTATTTGGTCTGGCACAATATGAAAAAGTCCTTCAAAATCACACTGGAACATCAGCTTTACATAAAAAAAATTGTGCATTATGGATCGGTATGCTATGTTGCCAGTTCATTTTAAAGTATAAAATCAGCTTGGGCCAGGCTAATTCCAGGTTTTTCTTAAAGTAGAAGACTAGTACTCTTCAGATCATGTGTACTTGGTCTGGCCCAAGATTAAAAAGTCCTTCAAAATCACACTAGAACATCAGCTTTATATTCAATTTTTTTGTGCATTATGGATCGGTAGGCCATGTTGCCAGTTAATTTTAAAGTATAAAATCAGCTCGGGCCAGGCTAATTCCAGGTTTTCCTTAAAGTAGAAGACTAGTACTCTTTAGATCATGTGTATTTGGTCTGGCCCAAGATTAAAAAGTCCTTCAAAATCACACTAGAACATCAGCTTTATATTCAATTTTTTTGTGCATTATGGATCGGTAGGCCATGTTGCCAGTTAATTTTAAAGTATAAAATCAGCTTGGGCCAGGCTAATTCTAGGCTTTCCCTAAAGTAGAAGACTAGTACTCTTTAGATCATGTGTATTTGGTCTGGCCCAATATGAAAAAGTCCTTCAAAATCACACTGGAACATCAGCTTTACATAAAAAAAATTGTGCATTATGGATCGGTATGCTATGTTGCCAGTTCATTTTAAAGTATAAAATCAGCTTGGGCCAAGCTATTTCCAGGTTTTCCTTAAAGTAGAAGACTAGTACTCTTCAGATCATGTGTATTTGGTCTGGCCCAAGATTTAAAAGTCCTTCAAAATCACACTAGAACATCAGCTTTATATTCAATTTTTTTGTGCATTATGGATCGGTAGGCCATGTTGCCAGTTAATTTTAAAGTATAAAATCAGCTTGGGCCAGGCTAATTCCAGGTTCTCCTTAAAGTAGAAGACTAGTACTCTTTAGATCATGTGTATTTGGTCTGGCCCAAGATGAAAAAGTCCGTCAAAATCACACTGGAACATCAGCTTTACATAAAAAAATTGTGCTTTATGGATCGGTATTCCATGTTGCCAGTTCATTTTAAAGTATAAAATCATCTTGGGCCAGGCTAATTCCAGGCTTTCCTTAAAGAAGAAGACTAGTACTCTTTAGATCATGTGTATTTGGTCTGGCCCAAGATGAAAAAGTCCTTCAAAATCACACTGGAACATCAGCTTTACATAAAAAAATTGTGCTTTATGGATCGGTATTCCATGTTGCCAGTTCATTTTAAAGTATAAAATCAGCTTGGGCCAGGCTAATTCCAGGTTTTTCTTAAAGTAGAAGACTAGTACTCTTCAGATCATGTGTATTTGGTCTGGCCCAAGATTAAAAAGTCCTTCAAAATCACACTAGAACATCAGCTTTAAATTAAACTTTTTTGTGCCTTATGGATCGGTATGCCATGTTGCCAGTTAATTTTAAAGTATAAAATCAGCTTGGGCCAGGCTAATTCCAGGTTTTCCTTGAAGAAGAAGACTAGTACTCTTTAGATCATGTGTATTTGGTCTGGCCCAATATGAAAAAGTCCTTCAAAATCACACTGGAACATCAGCTTTACATAAAAAAAATTGTGCATTATGGATCGGTATGCTATGTTGCCAGTTCATTTTAAAGTATAAAATCAGCTTGGGCCAAGCTATTTCCAGGTTTTCCTTAAAGTAGAAGACTAGTACTCTTCAGATCATGTGTATTTGGTCTGGCCCAAGATTTAAAAGTCCTTCAAAATCACACTAGAACATCAGCTTTATATTCAATTTTTTTGTGCATTATGGATCGGTAGGCCATGTTGCCAGTTAATTTTAAAGTATAAAATCAGCTTGGGCCAGGCTAATTCCAGGTTCTCCTTAAAGTAGAAGACTAGTACTCTTTAGATCATGTGTATTTGGTCTGGCCCAAGATGAAAAAGTCCGTCAAAATCACACTGGAACATCAGCTTTACATAAAAAAATTGTGCTTTATGGATCGGTATTCCATGTTGCCAGTTCATTTTAAAGTATAAAATCATCTTGGGCCAGGCTAATTCCAGGCTTTCCTTAAAGAAGAAGACTAGTACTCTTTAGATCATGTGTATTTGGTCTGGCCCAAGATGAAAAAGTCCTTCAAAATCACACTGGAACATCAGCTTTACATAAAAAAATTGTGCTTTATGGATCGGTATTCCATGTTGCCAGTTCATTTTAAAGTATAAAATCAGCTTGGGCCAGGCTATTTCCAGGTTTTTCTTAAAGTAGAAGACTAGTACTCTTCAGATCATGTGTATTTGGTCTGGCCCAAGATGAAAAAGTCCTTCAAAATCACACTAGAACATCAGCTTTACATAAAAAAAATTTTGCATTATGGATTGGTATGCTATGTTGCCAGTTCATTTTAAAGTATAAAATCAGCTCGGGCCAGGCTAATTCCAGGTTTTCCTCAAAGTGGGAGAGTAGTTCTCTTCATCTGATGTGTTTGTGTTCTGGCCCAAGATGAAAAAGTCTTTCAAACTTTGCCAGTTCATTTTAAAGTATAAAATCAGCTTGGGCCAGGCTACTTCCAGGTTTTTCTTAAAGTAGAAGACTAGTACTCTTCAGATCATGTGTATTTGTTCTGGCCCAACATGAAAAAGTTCTTCAAAATCACACTTGAACATCTGCCTCATATTTTTTGAGCGCAATGGCTTTTAAAATATAATTGTATTATATATATTTATTATTTATTATAATATATAATTATAAATTCAGTAGTTAAAATAAATATTTTACAATATACAATTAGCTCCGGACAGGATAATGCCAGGTTTTCTTGAAAGTGGGAGGCTAAATCTCTATTTCAGATATTTTTTACTCAGGAAATGAATGAATTACACTAGAACAGCAAATTCATGTTGTAAGTAAAACTGGAGAAAATAATTGATGAAAGGTCGTGTATATAAAATTATATTTAATAATATATTGTATATTTACATTGTTCATTAACAGCTGTACTGCTTTTCTTCATTCTATCTCCTTCAGTGTTGATCTGTGAGGTGTTTAATATAAACAGCGGGTGTTTGTGAACACTCCCTTTAGTTCACGGTGGTTCAGTGAAGCGGCAGCTGCGAATATCAAACCAACTTCAGCCGGGGAATACGAGGCTGCGAATATCGAGCCAAACGAATCTGGAGCTGCGAATATCAAACCAACTTCAGCCTCGTCTACGGTGGCACGGTTTAACAAGGTAGCACAACTCGACAGAACACTGGAGCTTTTTAAAAGAGCAGTTAACCTAACGCTAACTATAAATACAGACTCTCTTCTGCGTGCCAAAATCCATTAAACTTAGGTTAGCTAACTCCAGAAACAGCGACACAACTGGCTCCATAGCATCAGCGGGAGCCCTTCGCTAACCTGCTTTGCCAGCGTTAGCTAGCAGAGACGTGACCCATAGCTAGCCGGCGGCGGCTAACGAGGGAAAGTTAGCTATTAGCTAGCAAACCTTTCTGCAGATAACTTGTAAGATAGCTAACGGTAAGTTAACTAATGTTAGTTAACTTTAAGTGCAGTAAGATTAAGAAAGCTGGCTTGTTAAATAGTGTTCAACATAGTGTTTTAGCATTTTAGCAGCTTCCTCTCAGGAAAACACGTCGGTAAAACAACCGAGGAGACTTTATCCACTGTTGTTTTCAAACAGGCTAAGCTAGCGTATAGGTGGGTAACCCAGGTACAGTAAGTAAAAATACATTACAGGGTTTTGTACCAACTGCCTGGGCTCTGTTGCAGTTAAGCCCAAGCAGTTGGTACACAAACCTGGGATGGATTTTTACTTTCTGGACCTGGGTTACCCACCTCTAGATTTGCTTAGCTAAGGTTAGCCAACAAGATGGCATCCCAGGCAGCCTCTCACTCACACAGCGACCCAGCACTTACATCCTCCACTCTCATGTCAATAATCCTCTCCACTTCGTACACGTCCTCCTCCTCATCCTGCTCACTGTCCCCGGGCTCCGCTCTCTCCGCGCCCTCAGCCATTATCTGTGAATCCTCTCCGTTCGGCTCTTTGTTGCTAAATTCCGGGAGATCTCTCGCTCTGCTCCGCAGGCCTGACACTACTGGAAGTCCTGTGGAGGAGCGGGAGCGGCAGCGGCGTGCTGTTCTAGCCGAGGCGGAGCAGCACTGGGCGGGTCGCGGGAGGCGGAGACACGTGAGGGCGCCTCCACTGGCTAATCAAAGGTTACAGAGGGACGACCCCCAACCTGACACCCCCTCCTTCTCCTGGTAAATTTACGCTGTCCAAACACTACACGATTTTAAAAAGATTTAAATACCTTTTAATAGACTAAAGTCTGACACCCTCTCACATCTAAAGACTCGTCACAGACTTTTTAGTCACAGGCTAAGATTTTGCCAAGACTGGGAATCACTAACTGCAAGACTGCAACAACATTCTTTCTGAGATTATTTCCCATCATGCTCTTGGTGGAGTTTATATACAGTAGATTTACACACAATTACATATTAACACACAACTTTTGTCCCTGTCAACAGTTTATTTTTCTGTCACACTGTTATTTAAATATTATACTGTTAATATATATATTTTTTAATAGAATACATTTTGTGTTCAACTCTACCTATTCATCCCCTTTTTTTCTGCTACAACCTTGTATAGCAAATAATCAGTTTCACTGATATACATTTGCCTTTGTTTTAGATAGAATTAATGCAATAAAGGATTATTTATCTTCTTGCTTTAGTCCATATGTGTCCACTCTTCCTTATGTAAGCAAGTTTACTGTGCAGGTAGCCCAACTAATTTACTACTAAGCTGAACTAGCTAACATGCTAATTAATAGGGCTGTTTTTTCAAGATCAGCAACATTGGTAACAGTTTTGGGTTAGAAGAATTTTTAAGAAACTTTAAGGTTTTTGTTTCTTAAAGGAAGTTTGGACCAATGCTAAAAAGTTTTATTTAACATTTAATAAAACATTTCAGTGTCATTTTCCATTACTTCTTACAATTTAATAAACTGATGTTTTTTTTAGTTGTGGGACAGTAAGTTTTCCCCCTCTTTTTTATACCTTATTCTATGTTTAAACAAATGTTTAAATTATTTAGTCTGGAAAACATTTTGTCACATTCAATACATATGGATATCACTGTGATTGTGTATCCTTTGTGTCAATGTTTATTTTTTTTTTGTTGCAAATGACATGCAGACTAGACTGCAGTTTGTCAAACTCATTAGCACAACATTAGGCTGCACTTGCAAAAGAGCTTCTGCATAGGTTGCACCATTGCACAGACAAAAAATGACAAAAGAGACCTAGCTGCACAAAAACCTTTATAAAAAATCATTCTTAAAAAAACACACAATGATCACATTTACAATGCCTTTAAAATACAATACAAATGCACTGACAACATTTTACAAAAATATGAAAACTTAAACAAGAGTCCTGGTCACATTGGTGTTATCTGTATGAGAGCTACCCAAAAATAAAACACTTCACTATTTAAAGCCACATCAGTCAACATGGTACAATACCATGCTGTTTGAAGTATAAAAATGAATAATTATTTACTATAAAAATGTGGCACATTTGGCAAAGTTCCTTTTGTACAAAAGTACAAATGTGTAGAAAACGGAGAGACACATTATTTTTAATGCCTTCTTTACTTAAATACAGAAAATGAAATCTGTGAAAGAGCCTGCACACTTCAAAAGATTCCCTAATGTCTCTTACCTGTAGTAAGGAAAAGTTAGCAAGACCAGCTTTCTCAACCTGTAGCTCTCTTGCACTCTCCCCCAGAGTCCCTGAAGTCTTTTATTATAGTGTTTCCCAGATTCGTCCATTAGTTTTATGTTTCATCTGCATCTGAGTCACATTTATAGTTCAATAGGAAGTCCTGCCTAGGCTGAATCAGTTCAAGCAGGTAAATTATAAAACTGCGCTGGGCCTTCAGGAGGGGAGCTGGGAAACACTGCTCTATCATACTATGCGTATGGGACTGTTGTTGAAAGATATGCCAATGTGGATGTTAAAGCTTTATGAATAGAAAACTGAACTGGATTTGCAGCAAAGAGTGGGAGATAAAATTGACCGGAGGGAATAGTCCAGGTTAGGGAACATAGTAGGTTCAAGTCCAGGGATTCTGTGTCAGAGCAGAGGCTGAGTGTTAAAGTTAGGACAAGTTGGCACTAATCCGTATCCACTGTAGTCCCTGTCTGGTGTACTGGACTATATGGGCCATGCTGCTGTGCAGAGTCAGTGGTCCAGTGAGGGTGTTCAAGTAGTTAAAGAACTCTGGAGAGAGGGAGAGAAATGGAGAGATAGAGGGAGGTGTTAAATAAATCTTACAAGAAATGTATGCGCTGATGTTAAATACAAAAAGGTTTAATACAAACATGTTTAACAGATACAGCCAGTGCACAATGACCCAACACTACACTCTTTTTTAATTCAGGCAAAAATTTGGGTGGTTCTTTGTGTGTTTAAAAATCTCAATATTGCACCAAAGTATTCCATTATTATTATAAATCAACAATCATTTTCAAGCATTGCAATGCTGGAAGTTTATACAGTCATGGAATAAAAACTGACAGGTCAAAAGAACCAATTCAAAATGAGGAGATGGACTTTAAAGAGCAGTGTGAAGAAAGTAACATTTTACAACAGTAAATGAGGCAGAACATTCTAAATCAATGTGAAATGAGGTACACATTTGTAACAGTGTGAAAGGAGCTGAACATTATTGCATAGAGAGAATCAAGGAGAATTTCAGAACAGAATGAACGAGGAGAATATTCTATGATAGTTTGAATTGGAAAAACATTTGAAAAGTATTGTTAAAGTGCAGACACCTCCAGAAAACTGTAAAGCTGTGATTTTGTATCTGTTAATGAAAGTGAACATTTTATAACAGTTCTAATAGAAAGAATATTACAGAATGTTTTCAAAGTTGGGACTTTAGGCTGGGAGTAAAAGCTTTTAGTAAATGCTGTGGAACCAAATGCTATTTTCAATGTGATTTATATAAATTATATAATTTGCAAATAATACAAAATCCATATTACAACACGGATAAAAACCCAAACCAGTGTTAATAAAGAGATCATTCTAATGCATGACATTACAAAAACAATGTTGATAAAGGGACAATTCTATAAGACTGTGAATTTGTAGAACATTCTAGAACAATGTGGGACCATTAACCATTCAAAAACAATGCAAGCAGATGATCATTATAGACTCTGTGAAAGAAGGTGACCATTATGGAACAGCCAGGTGGGGAAACACATTTCAGAAGGAGGGGGGCTCATAAAACAGTGTGAATGGGAGTAGAACATTCCCAAACACTGTTGACAAGAACAGAACACTCTGGAGCCATGTAAGAGAGGGTAGAACAGTTATATATATATATATATATATATATATATATATATATATATATATATATATATATATATATATATATATATATATATATATATGATATACAGCTCTGGAAAAAAATAAGAGACCACTTAAAAATTACGAGTTTTTTTTATTTTACCAAATTGAAAACCTCTGGAATATAATCAAGAGGAAGATGGATGATCACAAGGCATCAAACCAAGCTGAACTGCTTGAATTTATGCACCAGGAGTGGCATAAAGAAGTGTATAAGACTGGTGGAATATTAATTATAAATTATAAAATAAATTATTTGGAATTTGTCTGTAGTTTATAAAATAAAACAGCAATGTTAATTTTACTCAAACATATACCTATAAATAGCAAAATCAGAGAAACAGATTTAAAAACTGAAGTGGCCTCTTAATTTTTTCCAGAGCTGTATATATCTAGATCTATATATACAGTCTCGCACAGATGGAAACATGGAAAGAAATATGATCTGTGTTTGGAGAATACCAGATCAGTGAGCAGTGTTTTTTACAGACAGCAGAAACTGATAATCGCAATGGTCCCCTCCCCCACCGCCCCCATATTTGACTCACCTTTGTTTTCCTTGGCCAAGGTGTCAGCCACCTCCCAGTACTCGTAACTGTAAAGCACGCTGTTGGTAATATTGAGGTGGTTTGCTGCCATCTGGTGGATACGGTGGGGAATGTTAATGAAAGGGGAGGGGGGAGAGCTGCCTGGTTGGGACCCTATTAAACCAACAGGGGACTTGCAAGTAGGAGGTACAATTCCCCTGTAGAAATACACACACAAACACACACACACACACACACACACAGTGCGTTTAGGCATAGCATTATTTTTTCATAAGCATTTGTTCAGTTTTCAGATGCATTTAGGCCTTACTTTGTAGCATCATTCCAGGTAGGTCCTGTGTGAGGCACTTTTGGAGAACTCTACAGGAGCACAAAAGAGTAAATGATGTCAATGCAAAAAAATCAACCTCTACCTAGAAGAATTTAAAAATGTAAGTGTAAATTAATTTTAAAAAATTATTGGGACACCTAAACAGTTATTGTGTCTTCTGATATGAATGCTGTTTTTGTCTACTGTTTAATTTGATTGCATTCAGTGAACAATGTTAGTGAGGTCACAAAATTGGACGATCCCCACCCCACCTCACCCCAACTCATCTGAAAAGCATTGGACAGAGCACCATCAGTTTCACCGCTCCACAGTTTAATGCAAGGGGTTACACTCCTCTTACCCACACCTGGCATTAGGCTTAGTGCCAATAGATTCATGTTTATTTTCTTCAGAGAGTCATATTCTATAGGTAATGCTTCACTGTAGGGAATAGAAAAGCTGTGTGTGTGTATTTGTATCTGTGACTTTAATGTGTGCAGCTCAAAGAAACGGAATGCATTTGTTAGAAAGACATTTGGACATATTGGTTTGGTTTCCTGGGATTCATAAACTATATTTTTCTTTCAGTGAAAAATCTCAGTTCAAAATGTTGTGTAGTACAAGACTACGCTTAATCCCTGACTGAGAAACTATCCCACAGTGTATCTCTCCTCAGTGAATTTACAGAAGAACTGACTGTTAAGACTTGTGTTTCCCAAAAAAGGTATAAAAAAATATTGTAACTCTTTTGTTTAATACAAAAACATGACAAACGTCAAAATCCCCAGTAGGTAACCACAGCCAGTCAATAAGTGTTTATTTCTATTTCATGTGACATTTTAGCTAAAACTGGAAGCATCAAAATAGCTGTTTTTTATAAAGTGGATGACAAACAGACAACTCTTTGATGGCACAATGAAAATGGTAAATAAAGTGTTTGCCTGGTTTGTAGAACTTAAGTAAGAATATGAACAGGATTACACATTTCTAGCAAGTTAAAGAGTATGCTTCAATATAGTAGAGCAGTCAGTATTATTTTTATTAGTAATTATATAACTTTGTAGCTGAACACTTTCTCTAATTATTTGAATAATTTAAGCTTTAAGTAAGATTAAGTAAGATTAAGGAATAAAAATAGGCTTGTGCAAGTTTGAACACAGGCACATTTTCTGCGCAAATGTGTGCTGCATTTCATGAATATCTTTTTTATATTTGAAAGTTTCCATGTGTAAGATCTTACCTTGAAGTAGTCTAGCAGGGCTTTGGAGTATTTCAGGGCGTTGTCTTTTTTCAGTCGGAACATTTGCCAGTACAGTAGAGCAAGACAACGGAAACTACAACACAGATACACAAAACACAGATACTGTACTTAAAGGTGTGAATGAGTCAGGGGTCAGTGATGCTCTGCAATGAAAGTGCTTAAAAGAGTGTGTAAGCCTGTAATGTTAGATAGGTGGTGCTGTTGTGTAGAAGATTAACCACACTGATGGCTCTGATATAAACCACAACTACCACTATAAATGGATATTTTAATGGAAAGTCAGTTGAAGGAATGGTTCACCAAAATAATAATAATAAAAAAAAACTGTTCATAGATTTCCCTGTAAACCCAAATACAGTAGATCAGCCAAGACACTTTTGGAATCTAAGAAGTTAACAGGCGCTAAACTAATGAAACTGACACTTGGACACTTAAACGTACCAGAGCCTTTCTGTTCATTAAAATCAAATCAAATCAAATCAAATTAAATGTATTTGTATAGTGCTTTTTACAACTTGTGTTGTCACAAAGCAGCTTTACAGAAACATGATCACAGGACAAAGAATCAGGCAAAACATTAAACATGGAAAATACATGAATATACATATACATATCTGCATACAAAATACATAAAAAAGCATACAAATACAGATGGTTGGGAAGTGACTTTTACCAAAGTACAGCAAGCTGCTTGTCCTCCTGCCTGGCTCCAGGGCCTGTGTGACTCTTTAGCCTCATAGCGTATCTACCAAAACACACAGTGTATCAATGTTAGACCAGTATCTGTGTATTATGTGTACAGTGCATTGCATGTGGGTGTGTTTCTGAAAGAAAAAGACTACAAAATGCATAAAAATAAATTCAAATAAATTGATATGAGAGAGAAAGAACACATACACACCTTATTAACTCCACAGTTTCTGCATACATGGTATAAGGGGACTTAGCCTCCAGAGGGCCTTCCTCCATGGCTTTACCACACTCCATAAACGAAAGAGCAGCATCCACGTAATTCACAGCCTTCCCCAGTTTATCCACCTGAGAGCAGGCAGGGGAAGTGAGAGAAAACATGGATCAAACTGCGAATGGTGTGAATCTGTGTAGAGAAGACTGTTCTTCTTAAAATATGTAACTACATTATTAATAAATAATGATGCCATGTTTCCCTTGTGGAACCACTTTTGGTAAAACACAGAACTAAGTGTTTTATAACTCAATGTCCAAATCCTTATGCTTACTAAATCAGTAACTCGATGAAAAACAATGCAAATTTATGTTATTCTGGAATGAGACATAGGAATGGAAGGATTAAAGTGATTGAGTTCAAGAGTTTTTAAAGTGATCATTCGTGGACATAAATAATTGGTGCAATATTATATAATAAGTATAAATTAAGTATTACAGTATAACCTTGTTGAGGGTAATTGTGGCATAATGATAATGACACACATAATCATAACCATTTTACATAGTGACTTCACTACTCACTGTTTACCTCATTTACATTCACTTATTCACTAAGCTCATCTATTTAGCAGATATTATACGAGTGTTTTAGTTTAAGACAAATTAGTGGGTAGTCAAACAGAAGAGAGCTCATTTATCTTACACAGCAAAGCTTTTATTCCAAATTACAATGTTTAGTATTACATTATCCGCAACAGTGCAGGGCGAAATGACTCTAAAGCAATATCACAATTAATTGAACAATTGAACTATTACGATTAATTAACAATATATAACAGTATTTTAATCAATGACAGACAAAGCATTCTTCTTTGACTGTTAAAGCTTCTTCGTTGCAGATGGGACTGGGTGGACCCTGGCTGTGACTACACACATGACAGTATATTTTAAGGGGATAGTAAAGCAGAGGCAAAGACTAATTTTTTCTTTCAGTACAAAATCTCAGTTCAAAATGCTGTGTAGTCCAAGACTAGGCTTAATCCCTGACTGGGAAACTGTCAGTGTATCTCTCTTCAGTGAACTAAGTGTTAAGACTTGCATTTCCCAAAAAAGACGATTAAATTATTATTAAAAAAGAAAAAAAATATTGCAACTCTTTTGTTAATTACAAAACATAAATATCAAAATCCCTAGTAGATAACCACAGCCCGGTTCACTTCCAAACAAACTGTAGTTCAGTTTGCTGCTGGTGAGAATGTGTTCTAATGATGGTCTACACCAAATGATGGATTTCAACTACCGGTACAGAGCAAGCTCGCCTCAGTGCAATTAAACTCTTTTAACTCACTTTTTAACTTTTACAGACATACATTTGTTAACCTTAAATAAACTATATATATTTTTAAAGTTAAAAAACATACCATAGCATCTGCTCGATGTTTCAGCCTCTTGGCCTCGTGCATGTAGTATTCAGCATGGTGTGAACTGAAGTGAGAAAAGAAGCAGACTGTGGGTTAGATGTTCCATATACTTGAGGATGCATATGTTTTGTACTCAGATAAACACTGTTATAGATACTGGTGTGAATACAGAAGCTCTCACGGATAACTCACACATCAGTGTAAGGCACGGTTCCTCTGTAGTAAGCTGGCTGGTTTGTAGATGGCACCCATGAGCCAGATGGAGGCTGCATATTTCCTGGTGCTCCAGTACACTCAGCCTCTATCTTTGGCTGAGCCCTTGGCATCTAGCAGAGATAAAGGTAGCCGATAGAATAAAAAACATAACATCATGATACTTGTTCACAATGCACTTGTATGAACACACTAGTGATGCACAGAATATTTGGCAACTAAAAATATTTGTCGAAAACAAAAAAAAAGCATGTTCACTGTTTGGTGAAAATGCCAAATAATTTATATCAAACAGTGACTTAGTGGTTATTTTGGGTCATATTTAGGTTACAGTTCTTATGAGCAGCACACAATGTGTACACGGACATACACTGTGCTTAATGACTTCATTAGGCCTGTCACAATATGTATTTCTGTTTAGATTATTTTAAAAAAATCTACTTTCAGTATAATATAAAAGCATAATAATGCAAATACACCCTTTGAAAGAGCTATGACATTTAAATTAAGAAGAATATTCAGACACTGGAACATATATATATGTATATATTTCTATATATTTCCCAAATAAATAAAAACAAATAAAAGAAAACCACTGTGTTTAAAAAGGGTTGGTATACCAACAAGACCAAAAAAAATATTCCAAACAATGACTTGGTTATTTTAGATCATATTTCAGTGTTTTTTCTAACAAAGGAGTGGAGGATATTTTAAGTGGCAGTCCCACACGTCACCCCCTTCCCTGGCCCTGGCAAACATCAGGTTTAAGTTTATTTTTATCACTCTCCTTGCATAAATTAAACAAAATAAAGCGTTTCATATCACTTATCTTGCATAGTATCTTTACAAACCTGAAAGATACAAGCTGGAGCTTGGATATATCTAAGCAATCTTAGCCTTTGCATTACCAAAAGATTGTCTGTATTTCTCTGTATTTCACTCACATTAAATTCAAGTAGCACTGTTGAGGTACATTTATGACTAAAATAGCGGACTGGAAAGCACTGCTCTGTTTCACTGTGTGTGCTATTACTAGCAACAACAGCACAGCCATGATGCACAAAATCAACTCTCAAACTGCTGAAGTGTGTAGCATGTAAAAATCCCATGTCCTCTGCAGCATCTTTCATTAAAATTATATTCTTTATAACGCATTGAACTTTAAATATCCTAAATAAATAAAACATAGAATGAAACCGCTAAGTCAGCATACCAGCATTTATATTAATGTGCTCTTCATGCTAAGAAAAATACAATTGATAATATTAAGATGAGCAAAAATGAGGGTGTGTCCACATATTGTCAACAAGTCCTAAAGGTAATTAAATGAAATTAAATGAAAATTGGTCACATAAAATAATATTATTGTTCCTGCACTAAAAAAAATGATGAGTAAAATTTACATTAAAAAAGTTTCGCAACTTTCTGCATTTGCTTTTTTTAAATTGAAGTAACTTCAAATCGGTTTCAAAACTTAATTTTACATAGAGTAAATAAGTTCACTGAACTTCAGTCAATCCTTTCTTTTTGTAAACTTTACTTAATTTATTTTTGCTGAATCAATCCTTTCTTTTAGTAAAGTTTACTTAATTTCTGCATACAATATTACCTAATTACACTTACTTCATTTATACAATATTATTATATATAGTTTCAGTTGAAACACACATTCAAATATTTACATATCTTAAAGATTTATTTTGTTAACAGACCAAGTCTGTATACTGAAAAGTATACTAAAAAGAATGTATAACATGCCATCCATGTGTTGAGACAGTGTAATATGTGTTTTAACTAAAAATATTTCAATTTCAGACATTATATTATGTATCATAAATTATTTGAGTAATATAAATTAAGTAATTGTAATTTGTTACTACTGTATGCAGAAATTAAGTAAATGTTACTAAAAGAAAGGATTGATTCAGCAAAAATAAATGAAGTAAAGTTTAATAAAAGAAAGAATTGACTGAAGTTCAGTTCTCTTATTTACTCTATGCAACATCAAAGTCTTGAAACCGAGTTGAAGATACTTAAATTGACATGAAATTAAATTTACTTAAAAAAAGCAAATGCAGAAAATCGCAAAACTTTTTTTTAAAGTAAATTTTACTCATCATTTATTTCCGTGTGTGTACCTTATGTACCTGCTATGTATCTTGTATACTAAAGCACTACATACTTGACCAGCTTAGTTGGTGATAGGATATGTTGTTGTTTTAATTTGATATTTTAGTATACCAGCAACATACCGTAACACAATAACTTGATCAATTTATCTGCACAGGTTTGCCATCACTACAGAAATGTTGCTTCTTTGTTGTTTTATCAATTAAACAGACTTGTACAATTTGTATACTTGTAAGAGTGTGGAACAATGATTCATATGTGTGTAATAATACCACAACAGCTATGAGCAAACTGTAAAAAAACTCATAACTCCAGTTCAGAGTGCAGACAGCGGTCAAGTCAGTAAAAGCCAAAACCTCAAACTAATGAAATGAAGCTTTAGTGAAGAGTGTGGTTAAAACAATGAAAGTGTCTGGTCGTTTATTGTTTCTGCTTAAAATGTTCTGTCCTGCAGTCCACAGAGGTTTCTGCTTGTTTACATGGATCTGCTTCTTAAAAGCATAGAGTGCATAGTGTACCTGTGATTTTTTTACTGTGGAGTCTCTCTGGGGGTGTGTGGTCTGCTGATCTGCATGCTGCGTCTTCACAGCAGATGGAGGAGAGAGTGGCGACAGTGGCCTCTTGGTGTAAAAATAGTCCTCATGATGTCTGTATAGAAAAAAACAAAAAGATCTGTCAACCCCTTTATGAAAAAGACCACAAATACGGTAACTCTACTCATACCATAGTAATGGTAACTGTGCTACATATATTGTTTTACTGTTAATCAGAAGCAGAGTGATGAGAAAATTGTGACTAGAACAAGTGCAGCTGACTGCATATGCTAAATTGCATATATATTAGGCTGTTCTTCTACTAAATATACAATTGTAAAAAAATTAGACTAATTTTGAACATATTTAATCAAACTGACATTTAAGCTTCATTTAAACAGATAAGAGATAGCTCATATAACTAAACAAATTACTTATCTTACTTAACATAAGACGTCAAATGTAATGCAGAAAAATAACTTTCTTGTGAGGATAAAATTAGGACACTTTATGCCATAATAGCTGGTATTTGGCTGAATAATCACCTATCAGCCTCTAAAATCATCTGGAAGAAAATGTGTTTTCCACTCCTCTATGCAGGATTCTTTCAGCCTTATTTATCTTCAATGTTTGTATGGATGGTCCCAAAATTAAATCTCACCCACCCTATGATGAGATAAAAAAGCCCATTGTTTCAGAAATCCTGGTCTTTTTCTAGGTGGTTTCTAAAAATATTTGTGTGTATTCGTGCTTTGATGTTTTTTTTTTTCAGCAACTGTTTGGTCACTTTCTGATGGTAGATGGTATACTTTGACATTTTAGAAGTGTTGGATACTCCTTTACTCATCCTGCAGTCTGGTCCTGAGCTAAACCTGCTAATACAGCCTGATCAGGTCATGCTGACAGTTGTTTAAATGTTCTTACACTTAGTAAATCATTTTCTGGATGGTGGAACAAATCATTTCTAATTTCTAAGATCTATTTAAAACCCCTAGCTCTTGGATCTGGCAGTGGTGATCTTCTTACTTCAACAATTAAGATCAAAACAAACTAATGTCTGGGGTTTGAATTAGACAGCTTCCTGGTTCAATCATTTGCTGCTGATGTTCTGCATCTGAATTTAATTTTAGACATTTTAAGTAGTAATATATGGAAATTGAAATGGAAATGTCCTTAACTTTCTTCACAGGACATTGACATTTTTGTTATTAATGTTCAAAAATGTATAGAAGCTCCATTTCTTAATATTGTTCAAATGAGGCCCAAATGTGTATATGATTAAATATGTTAAAAAAAGACAATATTTTCCATGGGTAGTCTTAGTTTTTCACATGACAGTATGAGAGATGTGTAAAAAGTCAGACAACATATTTACAGTTCAAATAGTCAGTGTTCACAAACTTATATAAACCACCATGTAATATTTCAGTAAGACACTTTTGCTGAAACCTTTGAGGCACAGAGCTGAACAAACCAAAGAAAACATGCCATCTTATTTACTTCTTCTTATATGCCTTCTTAAAAACAGTAATAACACCACATGAACACAGAATAGTCTCAGGTTTTGCGTTGAATCATACCCATTTTGCTTGCTGCTGGATCGGCTCTCTTGGTGTTCACCGCTGGCTGAGTGTGAGGGAGCTGGGGGTTTGTCTGTGTGAAAATGGCTTCTCTTACTGTCTCTTTGAGCCTCTCCATTCTCAGCCTGATGAAACACAAAGGCCACACATCAGAGAGCCAGAAAAAAATACTGCAGCAACATCTCTGAATTTTTATATTCTTACCTTCCGTTTACACCTGGCATCTCCAGGCTCCTGCTCCTGCTGGTACAGATGTCTCATGGATGCTTTTTCTTTCATTTTAGCTGGCAAAGAAGAGGAGGATGAAGATGAAGAACGTCTTTGCGAGACTTCACTAGCACTGGGAACTCTGGCTAAAAGTGAGAGGTCTATCTTCACTACTAGATTCCTCAGTCCTCGGTGTGAGTAAGCAGTGGACTTCTCTGTGCGGCCAAATGGCACCAAGGTGTAAAGTTTATGTTTTCTCCGACGCTGCTGACCTTCGTCAGGAGATGTTTCACTTGTCCTGGAGGGGTCTGCTACACTGGACCTCGTCTCTGAGGGTCTCGAGTCGTGATGTCTCCGTTTTTTTTCCGCTGGTCGCTTGCTGGATGTAGAGTCTGCAGGGACTTTGGCGACATTCTGGGGCAAACTTGGCTCAGAGTCTGATTCTGAAGAAGACGACGAAGAAGAAGAGGAGGAAGAAGAAGAGGACGAAGAGGAAGAAGGTGGCCGTGGAGGGCGGACGACCTGTGAGGGGGAGGGTGGAGAGAGTGGAGGAGAAGGGTTGGAGTCTATGACTCCTGCGTGGGAGGACTCCTCACTGCTTCTCCTCCTCTTCTTCGTCCTCTGCTCCTCACGCTCTTGTCCGTTGCTGCGTTCGCTTTGCTGGTGATGCTGGCTGTTGGTGTGAGGTCTCTGCTTGGGCTGTACCGCCTTCCATTCAGCATTTGGCTCCTTCCTCCTCCTCCTCTTTCTCTCCCTCTCTTCACCTTCTCTTCTTCTTCTACTCCTCTCCTCGTCCTCCTCTTCTTCGTCCTCAGAGCTGCGGACCCAGCGGCGCCGGATCAACTGCTCCTCCGCCAGCCTACCCTGTCTCTGAGCTTCTGCAGCCTGGGCCTGGGGACCACCCTGTGCCTTCCCGTGACCGTGACCCTCCTGCTCTCTCTCTCTGCTCTTATGCTCCTTCTGAGATGGCCTGGCGTTGGGCGCTGGTGCCTCTCTGGACTTTGGATTGGGTTTTGGACTAGGGCTGCGTCTAGAGTTAGGCTTTGAGTTTGGCCTAGCTGAAGTCTGTGGGTCAGGTCTAGGTGGAGGCCTAGAGCTGGAACTGTGGAAAGAGCCACTGCTTGACTCAGAGGGGACTAAGTGCTTGGATTTGGATGCAGGGCTGTGTTTTGGCTTGGAGTTTGAACTCTGGTTAAATTTGCTCCTGGGATCACCAGGTCTATGGCTATGGCTACGCTCAGTATTGGGGTCAGTGGAAGACAATTGCCTAGCTTTTGGTTTAGGACTGTGGTGTGGCTTGGAGCTGGCCTGAGAGTGATGCTGTGGATCTGAGTTTGGAACGGGACTTGACCTGGATTTGATTCTAGAGTCAATGCTCTGGGTTTTGGGCCTGTGTGGAGTCTCTTTATGTTTGGAATGATGGTGCTGGAGAGCAGATAGTCTAGAGTCAGTAATACGTTCAGTGTTATGGTCTGGAGGCACCCATGGCCTAACTTTAGGCTGACGCACAGGACTGGAGGTATGCGTTGGTTGTGTAGGACGCCTGGGGCTTTCCTGGTGATGAGTAGAACCCTGAGGATAAGAGTTTAGTCTTTGAGGGGCAGGAGCAGAAACAACAGTAGGACTAGGGCTTTTCGGCGGGTGAGGGGGTAAAGGGCTAGGGCTTCTGCTTCCTCTTAGGCTGGCACCTGGGCTGGGGCAAACACTTGGTACTGGGCTTGGCACTGGACTGTTTCCTGGACTTGGACAAGGGCTATATCCAGGGCTGGAACGAGGACTGTGCCTCGGGCTGTAGTCAAACCTGGGGCTGGGGACAGGGCTTTGGCTTGGGCTGCGGTCCCGTCTTGCCACAGGGTTGGAGTCTCTCTCCCAGTACCTTCCTGGAGATGGTCCTCGACCAGAGTCAAAAGTCACACTGGAGCTCTGACCTCCTCCCAGGTCGTGGTCAACTGAGTGTCGGTTCCTTTGAACTTTCTCAAGCCACGTATTCAGTTGCCAGTGTGTGAAGGATGGGTCCTGGTTGAGGAATGACAAAGACAGATTAGGATAGTACATCACTCTGACACTGTACTTTCACACCAGTTTTGGTAGAAGGCAAGTCTTATTATACAATTATTGTGTTAAAAACTTATTGTACAATATATGGATCTAAGTGTCAACTGTTTTTGCAGACCTCAGCATTGCCAATTGCATTTATTTAGTGAGAAGAGCCCAAGAACTGTTATATTAAATCTGTTTTAAATCTGCCTAAGACCTTTCCTTTCCTCCTGCACCTGCAAATGACTGATCACAAGACACCTCCCAGACCACAATCACTCGAGTATTGATTTCACCTGGTCCCCTCACTCTATAAACACCTGCACTTCATTCAACCCCCACAGAGTATTAGATCTGGTTCTGTCCGTCTATACAAAGCTTATCTTGCCCATGTACTGATTATTTTGAATTTGACCCATATTGTTTTTTGTATTTTCGGCTATGATTATGCTTTGCCCTTCTGTACTAACTACCTGATTATCGACCTGAACTGTCTCACCATTTGTGGTACGTTGTCTGCTTGTTTTTGACTATGCTTTTAAATTATCTTTATTTAATGAATCCATGATTGTCGCTTCTCTGCCTTGCCCTAAAATAGTCTAATTCGGAGGGATCCAATATTTTCCTATTACTTAATATTACAGTATTATTATAACAGTGGCTTACATCAGCAATCTGAAAATGACAATACCATTTTTTAAACAGTTCAGGAATGGCATGAATGTGTTATGATGCTAAATGTTGTCACAAACATACTAGAGACTATAATGAAGTTTATGACAACAAATGGCACCATAGGCTTTATATTGCTATTTATATAGTTGCCTTTTCAAAATATTTATTTATATATATTGTGATATTAATAAATCTGTTACATTTGACTTTTGGCAAAACAGCATAGACTATATGATTTAACAATACTCTACAGTCAATAAGTAACATATAAAAGATTACGGTAATTATGAGGCATTTGGGAAAGCTGAGTAAACAGTTTGAAAGGTAAAGAGTGAGAGAGCATGAGAGAGCAAGAGAGAAAAAGAGAGAGTCTTGGGAATACACCATGACATAAACATCACTCATCCTTTCACACCCCGATCATCCCCCTGTTTAAGTAGCACATCAAAACAAGGCCTTAACACTAACACAACAACATTCATCACACCACATTCCAACCATCAGCTTTTCAAAAGTATGTCTGAAGATCCACACACTATACAAAAAACATTTCTTTCATAATATTAAATCATTATTCTAGATTTAAGTGTTAAATATCAAAACATGTGTGAAAAATAATAAAAAAAAATGACTTAAAATGACTAAAATAGACAATATTGTATGAAAATAATGGAAGAATACTCACTTTCAGGCCAGTCTACTTTTCCCTGCTTTCCTCTCTGCTAGCTGACCGGTGCTAATTTAAACTTCTACTCCTCTACTCAAACACCCCCCCCCCCCTCTTCCTTATCCCTCTCTCCCCTTCCAGAGAAGACACTGCATCTCTTGTGCCCTCTCTCACTCCCTCCCCTCCTCTCTAACACCCCCTGTCTACCTGGAACTGTGCGCTGTTTCCAAGCCTTCCTCCTCAGAGACACTCCTCGACTGCATAGATGAAAAACACATGGTGATCCCTCCTCCCAGCTCCACACACTGCCATATACTGCACACTCAGTAGTAAAGCTCGCTAGGTCACACAGGCACCTTCATTCATACAGTAGAGCAGCTCTGTGCAACCACAGCATGCGGAAAAGCCCCCCTCCCCACCCCATCCATCCCACTTTCTCTGACAATTACCTCCAATTACATTCCACACTTCAACCCTACACCTCACCTTAAAGAGTCCATACCACACAAAACTAATTTAACTGAAATACACAGAAAACTAGACACTGTTAAATGAACATAATGAGGGTTCAAATATAAACACACACAGTGTTAAACGAACACTAACAGTGTTGATTTATCACTGGAAAATTTACTGTTTAAAAAGTTTGGTGTAGATAGAAATCATTGTTTCAAATTGAGAAAATGCATTCAACTCTGCAGTCCATATATGGAGATTAAAATGGCAAAACAGTGCTTTTATATTTGTTTTTGTGAGTTCACAAAAGCAATGCATGTCTAGTGTAACTGTCTAGTGTAACTAGTGTAACTGAGTGTAAAACTCAAAACAAAACAAATATATACATTTTTCCATTTAGTATAGTGAAGAAAAATGGATTTACATTGATATTTCCTTTTTTCAAGTTTTTTATTTCTACCTCTCACAGTCAAGAATTTCAGAAAAAATGTAAAACCTAAACCTTTACTTGATTATCTAATTTTAGATGTTTGCATCTTGTAACATAAGTAGATTGAATTATACCAACAGATTGGTTGAGAAAATCAATTTTTTTTCCTGGAACTGAAAAATGAAAAAATAAAAAATTAAGAAATAAGTGTATTTTTAAATAATTAAGTTTTACACATAATTTTTTATTTTTAAATTTAGCCACAAAGTCAGATATCTAATAAACATTACACTGACTGACAAGAACCTGTAAAGAACCTTTTAATGTTTTAAACATAATACCATTTAAAATAAATCAGATTTGGTAACACTGTATAAGAATACATCAATTAACAGTACGTATGACAGTAAAAAACAATATTAAATGGTTAATTAATGTCTCAACTTGTAATGGGTTGGGGAGCAGTAGCTCTCCAGCCCAGAAGGTTGTAGGAACCAAGTGCAGAGCAGCAGATCTCAAAGCAGGTAAACCCAAGAAAAAGGGGAAAATAATAATAATAATAATAATAAGAATAATAAGAATTAATATATAATAGTATATATATATCTATTAATAGGATCTATAATATTATAGATATAATTATTATTATTAAACCCCGCTCCACGCGGGGATTGAACCCAGGCTGTCGCGGTCGCAGCCCAATGCTCTAACCGCTGAACCAGCGAGCGGATTGGGATGCGGCCGCTTTAATCGCCCTTTAGAGCTTCCACCGAAAGGGGCGGAGCAACGAAAACGGGTGGAGAGGGAAAACAGGCGGAAAACAAAATTCACGCCGAGCGTGAGTGAGAGAAAGGGGGAGAATTGTAAACGAGACTCGCCGTGGAAGCTACGGCTACCTCTTATAAAACGAGGTGAAGGAGTAACTGAACAAGAGGGGCTTCCAAAGAAAACAAAACTGAACTGAGGTGTTTGTGGATTTAAACGCTGCTCTACCAGAGAGGGGAGGAACAGCGCGGGAGAGAGAAGGTAAACAAACCGCGCCTCGCGGTGAGAAACACAGACTCGAGAGGGGCGGCAGAACAGAGCACACCGCTCTGCTCCACCAGACTAGAGAGGGAGAGGAAAGGGATAGAGGAAGATACTTATGCGGGAGAGGCACGCCAGCGATGCTGATCAATGCTCTCTCCAAAGGGGATAGCAGGGAAGAAAAGAGAAAAAGAGCCGAGGCTCGCTCGAAAATCGGGCATAGATTCGCTCTCACGAGCTTCAAAGATCCAGCGCCGAGTGGCTAGTTGGCGTTGCTTATAAGCTGTTGAAAGCAGGTGTTGATAATTAGCCAACTAACCCTCGGCGCTGGCCTGGCGCGCCCTCCGATGCTCTGGAGGACGCCTCGGTTGGCCACCAGCCCTTACAGGACCCCCTCCCCGAGGGGCGGCACCCGACGGCCCCAAACCCGCCGCACGGTCCCGCCGAAAAGCCCTGATCAGTTCTGGGTCCAGGATGTGCCTGGCGGGCACCCAGGACCGCTCCTCCGGCCCGTACCCCTCCCAGTCTACCAGATACTGGAGACCCCCGCGTACCCTTCGGGAGTCCAGCAGCCGTCGGACGGTGTAGGCGGGGGCACCATCAATGGTACGGGGACCCGGAGGAGCAGCAGGACCCACAGAACAGAGGTAGGGCCTAAGGCGGGAGACGTGAAAGGTCGGGTGGATCCTTTTAAGGGCAGGTGGCAGGGCGAGTCGGTATGACACCGGATTGATTCGGCGAAGGACCTTGAAAGGCCCCAGGTACCTAGGGGCCAGCTTGCGCGGGGTACCCCGCAATGGAATATCCTTCGCCGACAGCCAGACCCGTTGGCCGATCCGATAAGAGGGGGCGGGCTGCCGTCTCCTGTCAGCATGCCGTTTTTGGGTCGCCCTGGCAGACAGGAGGGCAGCCCGGGCCCTCCTCCAGGCCCTGCGGCAACGGCGGACCATCTGGTCAGCTGAGGAGACTCCGGTGACCGTCTCCCGTCCGGGGAAAGCAGGCGGAGCATACCCAAACTGGCACTCAAAGGGTGACATCCCTAGAGATGAGTGCCAGAGGGTATTATGGGCATACTCCGCCCACTTTAGCTGTTCGGACCAGGTGGATGGAGCCGAAGAGGCCAGACAGCGGAGGGTACGTTCGAGGTCCTGGTTAACCCTCTCTGTCTGGCCGTTGGACTGGGGGTGGAACCCTGATGACAAGCTGGCTTCTGCCCCCAGCAACCGACAGAAAGCACCCCAGAACCGACTGGTGAAGTGTGCCCCACGGTCCGACACGATGTCAGAAGGCAGTCCGTGGACACGTACCACCTGGTCGAGCACCACTTCGGCTGTCCCCTGCGCGCTCGGGAGCTTGGGCAAGGCTACAAAGCGCCCCGCCTTGGAGAACCTGTCCACTATGACTAGTATCACGGTGTTGCCCCGAGACGGGGGCAGCCCCGTGATAAAATCTAGGGACAGGTGGGACCAGGGACGCAAGGGGACTGCCAGAGGGTGCAGCAGGCCCGAGGGTTTGGTTCTGGGGTCTTTGTTTTTTGCGCATATTGCGCAGGCGGTCACATGTTTGCGCACGTCCTGTTCCATGCGGGGCCACCAGAACTGACGCCGCAGGAGCTCGAAGGTCCGAGTGACCCCTGGATGCGCAGCTTGGGGTGACGAATGCCCCCAGGTAAGTACCCGTCCCCTGAGGGGAGCGGGTACGAACTCTCGGCCCGGAGGGCCGTCTCCCGGACCCGGATCAATCCCTTGGGCCTGCCTCACAGCATCCAAGAGGCCCCAGCGGAGAGGTGCCAGAATCCTGGCCGGAGGCACGATGGTGGAGGGATCGCCTGGAAGAGGGAGGGGCTCCCACTGTCGAGAGAGGGCATCCGGTTTGACATTTTTTGACCCGGGACGATATGACAAGGTAAAGTCAAACCGGGTGAAGAACAGTCCCCATCTGGCCTGGCGTGGGTTCAGGCGCTTGGCCTGCTGAATGTACGCCAGATTTTTGTGGTCCGTCCAGACCAGAAAGGGATGTTCTGCCCCCTCCAGCCAGTGCCTCCACTCCTCCAGGGCGAGCTTCACTGCCAGTAGCTCTCGGTCTCCCACATCATACCTCTGCTCCGCAGGGGTTAGCCGGTGGGAGTAGTAGGCGCATGGGTGCAGTCGGCCATCCGGTCCCGCCCGCTGGGACAAGACCGCACCCACGCCTACTTCCGAGGCGTCCACCTCAACGACAAACGGGAGTCCGGGGTCAGGCAGCCGTAGAACCGGAGCCCTGGTCAGTAGATGCTTGATAGCATCGAACGCTTCCTGGGCTTCTGTGGACCAGCTGAACCGCCCTGACGTCTTCCTCGTCAGAGCGGTTAGCGGGGCGGCCACAGTGCTAAAATTCCTGACGAATCTCCGGAAGAAGTTAGCGAAGCCCAGAAAGCGTTGGACCAGGCGCACAGATGTGGGCCGGGGCCAGTTCTCGACTGCCTTGACCTTGGTGGGGTCCATGCGCAGGGTGTTATGGGACACCACAAAGCCCAAAAACGAGATGGACTGCGCATGGAACTCGGACTTCTCCAGTTTGACGTAGAGGTGGTTTTCCAGGAGTAGTTGGAGAACCCGTCGGACATGGGTAACGTGTTCATCTGCCGAGCGACTGTATATAAGAATGTCGTCTAGGTAGACGAACACGTACCGGTCCAACGCCTCCCGGAGCACCTCGTTGATATACCCCTGGAAGACTGAGGGGGCGTTCATCAACCCGAACGGCATAACCAGGTATTCATAGTGCCCGGACGGGGTGATGAACGCCGTCTTCCATTCGTCACCCGCCTTTATCCTAACCAGGTTGTAGGCACTGCGCAGGTCCAGTTTGGTAAAAATGGTAGCCTGCTGCAGTGCCTCAAAGGCGGATGACATCAGGGGTAGGGGATAACGGTTCTTTACCGTTATTTTGTTGAGACCCCGATAGTCTATGCAGGGCCTCAACCCGCCATCCTTCTTGCCCACAAAAAAGAACCCGGCACCAGCCGGGGAGGAAGAAGGTCGGATGAATCCCAGGGCGAGGGCCTCCTGAATGTACTCCTCCATCGCCCGGCGCTCAGGGCCAGAGAGAGAAAATAACCTTCCCCTGGGAGGACTAGTCCCAGGGAGAAGGTCAATGGCCATGTCACAGGGGCGGTGGGGGGGCAGGATTTGGGCCTTTTGTTTACTAAAGACCTCTCGGAGGTCCAGGTAGTCGGAGGGTACCCGGGAAAGGTCAGGACCCCCGGGATCAGGATCCACACCCTGAAAAGCCCTGGGAGGTTTGAGGCAGGACGATCGACAAGCGGGCCCCCATGTTACCACCGAACGAGACAGCCAGTCAACATGGGGGTTATGTCTCTGGAGCCAAGGGAATCCCAAAATCAGCTGCAAGTCAGGAGCACTGATGACGTACAGCGTGATCTGCTCAGAATGTGGCCCGACTCGCAGCATGACAGGGCGTGTTTGGTGGGTCACCTCCCCTGGCTCCAGGGAGCGCCCGTCGATCGCTGCTATTGGTAAAGGTTCCCCTAGGGGAACCAGCGGCAACGCAAGCCTCCTAGCCAAGGCTGCGTCTAGGAAGTTGCCTGCCGCTCCTGAGTCCAAAAAAGCTGGGATGCGAACCTCAGAATGCCCACACCCCAGTGTGGCATTCAGGAACACTCCCGTAGTGTGAGGGGACCCTGGCCGGTCCGTTAAGGGGCCCTCCTCCCCTAACGGACGTTGGCGTTTAATGCCAGCTCGGGACAGGAGGCGCGCTGGTGCCCTGGAACCCCGCAGTAGAGGCATCTCCCTTCACGCATGCGTGCCTCACGCTCTTGACGGGGAAGGCGAGTGTGCCCCAACTGCATGGGCTGGACCCCGTGGTCAGTTGGGCCTTCAGTGGCCCCTGATGGCCCACTACCTGCGAAGTGGCCACGGGGCCCCCGGGGGATGGTACCTGAGCCCCGCACCCTGCGCCTCTCCCTCAAGCGGTTGTCCAGCCTCTGGGTGAGCTCAATGAGGTCATCAAGCGATGCTGGAGTGTCACGATGAGCAAGCTCATCCTTGAGTTCCTCATTGAGCCCATGGTGGAACGCGCTTGCCAGAGCGCTGGGGTTCCACCCGCTTTCAGCCGAGAGCGTGCGAAACTCTATGGCGTACTCTGACACCGACCTCCTACCCTGTCGTAGGTTCAGGAGGCGGGTCCCTGCCTCCTCTCCTCGGACTGGAAGGTCGAACGTCCGCGTGAGGGCTGCCGCAAACAGTTCAGCGGTAGCGCAGACGTCCGGTTGGTGTTGCCATACAGGGGTGGCCCATGCCAACGCCCTTCCAGAGAGGAGGGAGACAATGTACGCCACTTTGGCACGCTCTGACTGGAAGCGGGACGGCTGAAGCTCGAACGCGAGGGAGCACTGCAAAAGAAACCCCCTGCAGCCTCCTGGCTCCCCCTCATACCGCACTGGGGCTGGTAGCGGGGGCTCTACTCGAGGCACCACAGAGGGTGCAGCAGCCAGGTGTTCCACCTCAGGCCCAGGCTGGGCTTGCTGTACAGGTAGGGGGGGATTAGGAGCGAGTACAGCAGTCAGGCCCTGCAGCTGGGCCAAGATCTGCTGCAGGACCTGCTCATGTCGCCCTATGACAGCTCCCTGGTTGCCCAGGGCGAGCTTTACCTGCTCGAGATCCGACTGCTCCGCTGGATCCATGTTTGGGCTGGATCTTTCTGTAATGGGTTGGGGAGCAGTAGCTCTCCAGCCCAGAAGGTTGTAGGAACCAAGTGCAGAGCAGCAGATCTCAAAGCAGGTAAACCCAAGAAAAAGGGGAAAATAATAATAATAATAATAATAAGAATAATAAGAATTAATATATAATAGTATATATATATCTATTAATAGGATCTATAATATTATAGATATAATTATTATTATTAAACCCCGCTCCACGCGGGGATTGAACCCAGGCTGTCGCGGTCGCAGCCCAATGCTCTAACCGCTGAACCAGCGAGCGGATTGGGATGCGGCCGCTTTAATCGCCCTTTAGAGCTTCCACCGAAAGGGGCGGAGCAACGAAAACGGGTGGAGAGGGAAAACAGGCGGAAAACAAAATTCACGCCGAGCGTGAGTGAGAGAAAGGGGGAGAATTGTAAACGAGACTCGCCGTGGAAGCTACGGCTACCTCTTATAAAACGAGGTGAAGGAGTAACTGAACAAGAGGGGCTTCCAAAGAAAACAAAACTGAACTGAGGTGTTTGTGGATTTAAACGCTGCTCTACCAGAGAGGGGAGGAACAGCGCGGGAGAGAGAAGGTAAACAAACCGCGCCTCGCGGTGAGAAACACAGACTCGAGAGGGGCGGCAGAACAGAGCACACCGCTCTGCTCCACCAGACTAGAGAGGGAGAGGAAAGGGATAGAGGAAGATACTTATGCGGGAGAGGCACGCCAGCGATGCTGATCAATGCTCTCTCCAAAGGGGATAGCAGGGAAGAAAAGAGAAAAAGAGCCGAGGCTCGCTCGAAAATCGGGCATAGATTCGCTCTCACGAGCTTCAAAGATCCAGCGCCGAGTGGCTAGTTGGCGTTGCTTATAAGCTGTTGAAAGCAGGTGTTGATAATTAGCCAACTAACCCTCGGCGCTGGCCTGGCGCGCCCTCCGATGCTCTGGAGGACGCCTCGGTTGGCCACCAGCCCTTACACAACTTACAAGTATTGTACATTTTTACAGTTTTTTTTCTTCTCCTGTAAAGCTTTGTTATTTTGGAAAAACAATGTTTTTGTATTCGTCTATACAGCGGTTTAACTAATTAATTAATATTGAGGTTATAAGAAGTGTTTTACCCTGGAATGAGACAAAACACAAATCAGCCAATCATAACAAATGTACTTAAGGTAAAAGGATACAATTATACAATATGTGGAACTGACCTCAAACATTTTTGCTGACCTTAATATCGCCAATTAGTGAGAACAGCATGAATAAATCTGTATGTGATATGTTCGTTCAAAAACATTGATTTTATTTTATGTATGTTTTACTTCAAATATATAATATTTGGTCATGTTTATCACAATACCTTCTGAAATAAAATATTGTCCTCAAACATTGTTACACGACAAAATACAGGCCAATTAAAAATGCTGGATATGGCCCCTTATTATTACAATATTATTAGGCAACTACTAGGAATTACTGGCTAAATAATCCTAATACAAGTTATGCAGTAATTAGACATATTAAAGTAAGAGTCAGTCCTAATGTTTTAAGGTTTCAGGAGTTAATCAGATCATGTCATGTAAATTTATAGTAAGCAATAGCTGCAGATCAAATACAGACATTCTCCAGTTTGATCTTGTTTCATGTTCTGAAATCAATGAGGCCTACTACTGTTTCCTATCTATTCGGTCCGCAGGGAGTCCACATGTTGACGTGACACTGAAACTCTAAATTCTCAGTGGCCTGCAAACCCTAACCCACCCCCCCTCACCCACATTCCTCATCCCCCACCCACTCACCCACCCACTCCTCCTCCTCCTCCTCCTGCTGCTGCTTCCTCCTGCACGCTCCACTACTCTCCACTAAACCTCTACACCTCCTACTGAACACCAACAAGCACTACTGAGGAGTTCCCACAACAGTCCAGAGGAGAGACACGTGAAAGACATGATGAGACAGAGGAACAGACGTGCACAGGTGAAGATGTACCTCTTTGCTGCAGGTGCCAGGCTGTGCTTGGCTGGCTGCTCCAGGCTGGCTGTGCGCTCGTGGGCTCGGGCTGAGCGACCGCTGGCTACTGCTCTCTGACTCACTGGAGGAATCAGATCCTGAGGAGCCCGAGCTGGAATGTCTCGCCCTCCCGCCATGTATGTGTGTGCGCTGCCCCGACAGGCTGTCAGTCAACGCCCGAGTACACACACGCACGTACATATAGAGAAACACATAAACACATCAGTTATAGATCAACATACACAACAGCACGTGTACATGAGCTGCATATGTACGTGTGAGTGAGATATACACTAATGCATTTAAAAACAACACCAGGTGAGGTGAGGTAGTGTGCAACTGAATAAACACAAACATTAACTAATTCTGTTCATAGAACTCGATCAAATTACAATGAACTCAATAAACACTACAGTGTTGTCTAAATGTCTCATCCCACATCATTTAATGTTCTTCATTTACAGCTGGTAATACACAAAAGAGCATTTATAATGAAAGAAAAAAGCAAGAAACAATGTGCTTCAATGCACTGTTTAGATGCCTTTGTCATATATACAGGTACAGTGAGTCCAAGAAGTATTTGATCCCTTGCTGATTTTCTTTGTTTGCCCACTAATAAAGACACTATCCTTCTGCACTTTTAATGGTAGATATATTCTAACATGGAGAGACAGAATATCAAGACAAAAATCCAGAATATAATTTTAAAGAATATATTTTAATTAATTAGTATTTCAATGAGGAAAATAAGTATTTGATCCCTCTTGCCAAACACACTCAATACTTAGTGGCAAAGCCTTTGTTTGCAAGCACAGCGGTGAGACGTTTGTTGTAGTTAACCACAAGTTTAGCACACACACCAGGGGGAATTTTGGCCCACTCTTCTTTGCAGATCCTCTCTAAATCATGAAGGTTGGTGGGCTGTCGCTTGGCAACTCTGACCTTCAGCTCCCTCCATAGATTTTCGATTGGATTGAGGTCTGGCGACTGGCTGGGCCACTCCATGACCTTAATGTGATTTTTCTTGAGCCAATCCTTTGTTGCTTTTGCTGTATGTTTAGGGTCGTTATCATGTTGGAAGACCCAACCACGGCCCATTTTCAGATCCCTGGCAGAGGGGAGGAGGTTGTCCCTCAGGATTGTGCGGTACATTGTGCGGCTCCATCCATCTTCCCAGTGATGCGGTGAAGTAGCCCTGTACCCTTGGCAGAAAAACACCCCCAAAACATTATGCTTCCACCTCCATGCTTGACGGTGGGCACAGTGTTCTTGGGGTCATAGGCAGCATTTTTCTTCCTCCACACATGGCGGGTGGAGTTGAGGCCAAAAAGTTCAATTTTGGTCTCGTCTGACCACAAAACCTTCTCCCAATAACTTGGTTCATCTTTCAAATGATCATTGGCATACTTGAGGCGCGCCTCCACATGTGCTCTCTTCAGCAGTACCTTTCGGGCACTGCAGGATGAGAATCCATTGTTGCGCAAAGTGTTGCCAATTGTTTCCTTGCAAACTGTGGTCCCAGCTGCCTTCAGGTCATTTGCTAACTCCTGCCGAGTGGTTGCAGGACGATTTCTGACCGTTCTCAGCATCATTGCCACCCCACGAGGCGAAATCTTCTTTGGAGCACCGGGCCGAGGTCTGTTGTCATGTTATACTCTTTAAACTTTCTGATAATTGCACCAATAGTTGTTACTTTCACATCCAACACCTTACTAATCTTTTTGTAGCCCATTCCAGCTTTGTGAAGGTCAACAATTCTGACTCTGAGGTCCTGTGACAGCTCTTTGGTTTTACCCATGTTGGAGACTTGAAATCTGTGTGATCTGTCTGATTCTGTGGACAGGTGTTTTTCACACAAGTGATTAGTGAGAACAGGTGGCTTCAGGTCAGGTAACAAGTTGATTGGGAGTGTCTAACTGGTCTGTAAAAGCCAGAACTGCTAATGAATACTAAGGGATCAAATACTTATTTCACTCCATGAAATACAAATCAATTAATATATATTCCTTAGATTTATTTTCTGGATTTTCTTTTTAATATTCTGTCTCTCCATGTAAGAATACATCTACCATTAAAAGTATAGAATGATCATGTCTTTATTAGTGGGCCAACGAAGAAAATCAGCAAGGGATCAAATACTTCTTGGACTCACTGTATATCAGATGAAGGCCTTGAAGCATGGGGCGAAACGTCACGTTTTTAATAAAATAATTGAACCAACAAAGGTGACACTCCTAAAACAAACTGGTGAAATCCAGGTTTAAGTAAACATTCCGAAATTCAATTATATGTAAAAAATGGATTCTTTATAATTGGGAGTATGGATGGCAACATTAGGTTTGGATGGCAACATTAGTTATTATCTTTGTCTGTGAAACTGTGAAACAGTGATAAGTCTCTAATTGCAGAATGATTGAAATGCGCTTTTTACATTACAAGGTTCAGTTAATGCTGAACATTATGATATCAAATCATGTCACCCAGACATTAAACATTGAGATCATGATTAATAAATGATTATTTTATTGAACAACGGATATGGCGTATTTCTTTGGTGCAAGCTGCCTTAATTGCTAAGGTAGCTCTGTGTTTGAGGTCTTGTCAAGGTTGCTTCCTTATCACAGACTGGACTACAGTAGTATGTTTTTAAGGGGGCAGTACTTGAACAAACACATTGGTTATAGGTTCTGAATGTTGGTTTGAGTTAATTTTTGATGAATTGCCCAGCCTTAAGTTTAGACATTTTATTTTTTAGCTTTAATATTTAAAAAACCTGAATGAGTCATGCATGTTTAATGTGACATTTTATACTATACTGCCAAAAGTATCCGCTCACCCATAAAACAATTCAACTTAGGTTCCATTCACTTCCATGACCACTGGTGTATAAAACCAAGCATTTATAGACATGCAGACTGCTTTTACAAACATTAGTGGAAGAATGGCTGACTTTTTATGATAAAACTTTACTTTTTCTAAATGTGTCCTAGGAGTCGATATTTCTGCAATAAATCTGTACTTCAGTGAAAATATGTTTTTTTCTGTGATGAACTTTTATGTGTTAAAATGATACTTTAGTGTAGGTAAAAGAACTTTAACAGTTGATGCTTGCAGCAATAAGAGTTTTTACCAGTTTATGTACACTCCTCAACATGAATGTGATGCTAAATCAATATTTTAATCACACTTTTAGTATGTTTTTATTGTTCAGTTAAGGAGCTTACACAAATATACTTAAATTGTATTAAATAAAGGCAAAAAAACACATATGACACAATGTATATAATGTTAATTACAAACAAGTAGTAATTAAGTACAAATTAGTGGTACCAAAATAGCGTAATTTAAGTATAGACCTAATTCAGCACAATTTGAGTATTTTTTATTTTCATAAAGCAGGACAGAGAGCAGAGTGAGCGGAGCAGAGTGAGGCATGTTGTCATATCTTGTCACATTGCAGCGCACTGTAGTCACAGTTTACATCATGTGTATTCCAGCATCCTCATCTCAAAACAACTTCCCGTATCCCTGATACCCTTTCACACTTAAACTAGTCAACATCTGTCACGCATACTCTGTGAATGTGAATGTAAAAATCATTTACGTTTATGCTTAAATTAACAGAGTAGTCTATTCCATACACACATAAACCACATGGGTATTGCATAAAGATGCTATACACAGACACACAGACTCATCCAATCATAAACAGGCCTACTTACTTGTGATGATCAGCCCAGGAAGAAATCTGCTGATGCCCCTTTTGAGAAGATAAAAATAAATAATTGTGTTTTTTCAAGGTTTTCGTCCGGACATCCATTATAAACAACAAATGAGATGTTCACAGCAGCACAGTAACTTCAGTAATAGTGATCATGAAAGGTCATGAGCTTAGAGCATAATACTGCAGTGAGTCAACCTGCTATGACTCATAAACACAAAGCTAGACGGTCAGTAAAAGACAGGCACATATTGTGTAGATACACACACACACACACACACATTCTTCACCCACAACTGTTTTCCTTCTTACAGCTTCAGCAGTCTGAGCCAACTATTAGACTTGTCTAACTACCTCAAGATGGCCAGTTGACACACACATACACACACACACACACACACACACACACCCAAGTAATGAATATCACACACCCCAGAAGTGCAGTGGATGTAATAGCTCTACTTTAAAACTAATCAGCCATGTCGTTACACACTGAAAGGACCTTTAAAGAGAAATGAGAGGAAGTCATGTAGGCACTCTCCACGATCTAGGTCAAGCAAGAGACGTGAACATGTGTGTGTGAAAGTGTGTTTGTGCCAGGTCATACGCACGTCTGCACAATGGACTACAACATTTCTGTGTCTCACACACACACGGTCCTGCAGCTGAACTTCTGCTGACCTCATGTAGACTGAGAGGAGGCACGAACTCTTCACGTCTTACTCACTCACACACTCACACACGCCACAGTTAACCTTTGTGAGCAGAAGATCGACTACAGCACAAGCCATCACAAATAACCGTGCACAAAACAGCAGGAAAGAGAGGGTGGGCAGCCACAAACATAAATAATACTTGACATGGGCCCTGTAGATTCTGTTTATATATCGTTGCTGTCGAAACACTACCATGTAGCTCAGTTTTTGCCATTTGATATTTTCTTGCCTCAGTAAAAAAAACTGCATTTTACCACAATGATCCAAAAATTGCTTAAAATAAAATACTTTTATATTTACTTTTATTGCAACTTTTATTGTTTTTTTCTCTCTCTCTCTACTGTAATATTTCCAGTTTAGTGATGTAAGGTTTGATGTGGTGTAGCTAAAAAGTTTCCAATACCTGAACTCAGAATTCTGGCTGATATTATGGCTGCACAATATATCGTTTCAGCAGCATCACAATGTGGGAATTTACAATAGTCACATCACAGGACATGCAATATTACGTGGTTAAGATTTTTATATACAGTACCAGTAAAAAGTATAGACGAACTTTAAATTCAATGAAAAAAAGAAACAGTTTTTCATTATTTACTTTTTCCGGTAGATTAACGTAAAAGTGATCCAACTTATGAAGAAAAATATCTGTATCAGAATATGTTTTATATTATTATTATTTTCTAGTTGATATACAGTGAAAAGCCCTACTTAAGTAATGTTCTAATCCATATTATGGCAAGAACTACTTAACTAAGTAAAGAAAAAATGACTTTAAGGAATGACATTTTCAAGAACTTTCAAATTATCCTCAAGTGCAGTGGCAAAGACCATCAAAAACGTTATGATGAAACTGGCTCTCATCAGGACTGCCCCATGAAAGGAAGAGCAAGATTTTTGTCTGTTGCACAGCATATGTTCATCAGAACAGCATCCCAGAAAACACTTTTAAGCTACTAAATGATTCCTTATGTGTTCCTTTATAGTCTGGATGATTTCAGTATAAATTTAAAAATATAGGGAAAAAAAAGAAAAAAACTGAATGAGACTGGTGTGTTCAAACTTGTGACTGGTACTGTATATACATTAAATAAGTAAACTGATACAAAATAAACTAAATTATTGTCATAAAATATGTAAGACAATATTTTAATATTTCAATATATATATATTTATATATTTATATATATAAATATATATATATTGCAGAAGACAATATAGAGAAAAAAGAAGTGTATATACAGCTGTGGAAGTGGTCTCTTATTTTTTACAGAGCTGTATATTTTTATTTTTTAATCCACAGATTCATAATCAACAGAATACAGAAGCTGTGTGATTCTATAATATTATCCTGAAAATCTAAAATAGAAACAAAATCTAATGTTAAGATTTTAGATTTAATCAGTAAATTACTCTACTCTACTTTAGTCTTCACTGCAGTAAAAAAAACAGAAAACACAAAAGCCAATTTCACCAGAGGCTTAAAACTGATTGAAACTAGAAAATTCGAAACTAGAAGGATCTAAAAAGTGTTCTTACCTTGTCACCGTCATCCTCGTCACTGCTGAGCTTCAGGTCATCAGCGAGCATGCTGGGAAAGGAAAACAGAAAGAAAAGGTGAGAATGTGAGACTATGCAGAGCACCTCTATACATGTGTGTGCACATGTCTGTGTGGGTGTGTGTGAGTGTATGTGTTTATGATGGTGAAGAGAAAAGTGTGTGCCTGGTCAGTTCCTTAGCACCAAAACACACTCATAAACACACCCTTCAGATATGTAACGGCACTGTGGTTTGATTGTTGTGCGGATCCTCGCTCTCTCTCTGTTTCTCTGGCTGTGTTAATTTCCTCTTTAATTGGATGCTAAGTCCACAAAGTTTATGAGTTTAATGAAGTGTGTATAGAGGGAGGGAGGATGGAGCCATAGAGAATACCCCAACCTTCCACATGAAGCCAGCTTTAAAACAGCAGTGGCGCAGAAGCTGTAAAATTCTAGCTCTTCTCCCACCTCTCCTCCCATGTCTCTCGCTTCCTTTTTCTCTGTCAGGTTCATTCTGTTATTCTCCTACTGTTTTTCTGTCCGTAAATATCAAGGGTTATGTATAACAGTGGTGGGTTTGACTGGTCAGCATGATATGGGGGTGCACTCCTAAACATCGGACTCTGAAAACGATTATTGGAAAACAATTTAGAGTAGATCTGTTTAATAAGATTCAATAACCAACCACAATAAAGTATCATATGATGCTGTTTTATACTACTTCTAGATTTCATAATCATTTCTTAGATAATCATCCGCAACTGCCCAAACTATCCCAAAAATACTGGATGGAGAACCATCATTCAGAGAACACAGCTCAAAAATGGGGATATTTATAACCCTCTAACCCAGGGGTGTTCAAACTTTTTTTGTTGGGGGCCAGAAGGAGAAATATATTTGAAGTCACGGGCCACAGACTCTGTAATAAAACAAATAATAAAATATACCACTTTAAATAATATTTTTTTCCTGATTATTTCATTTACACTCCATTTTACTTGACTTACTATCTTTATCTTTGACAGTATTGTGTAAACTAAGATTTTTAAAATTGATGTTTAATTTCATGATGTCTCTTAATATTAAACTCCTTAATTACAGCAACTTTTAGACTCTTTGCCCTTTTTCTGCACTAAAACTGCGCACCCTCTCCGCTTTTAGACTCTTTTACCCTGTTTTTCTGCGCTAGAAATGCGCACCCTCTCCGCTTTTAGACTCTTTGCCCCGTTTTTCTGCGCTAGAAATGCGCACCCTCTCCGCTTTTAGACTCTTTTACCCTGTTTTTCTGCGCTAGAAATGCGCACCCTCTCCGCTTTTAGACTCTTTGCCCCGTTTTTCTGCGCTAGAAATGCACACCCTCTCCGCTTTTAGACTCTTTGCCCCGTTTTTCTGCGCTAGAAATGCACACTCTCTCCGCTTTTAGATTCTTTGGCCCATTTTTCTGCGCTAGAAATGCGCACTCTCTCCGCTTTCAGACTCTTTGGCCTGTTTTTCTGCACTAGAAATGCGCACTCTCTCCGCTTTTAGACTCTTTTGCCCTGTTTTTCTGCGCTAGAAATGCGCACTCTCTCCGCTTTTAGACTTTTTTACCCTGTTTTTCTGCGCTAGAAATGCTCACCCTCACCGCTTTTAGACTTTTTTGCCCCGTTTTTCTGCACTAGAAATGCACACTCTCTCCGCTTTTAGACTCTTTAGCCCATTTTTCTGCGCTAGAAATGCGCACTCTCTCCGCTTTTAGACTCTTTGGCCTGTTTTTCTGCACTAGAAATGCGCACTCTCTCCGCTTTTAGACTCTTTGGCCCATTTCTTAACAGCGGGCCAACATTCATTCTATTTCTAAAATACGGGCCGTAGTTTGGACACCCCTGCTCTAACCCATACCTGGTATTGGGCTTGGGGTCATAAAACAAATTTTTATCTTCTTCAGTGTCCTATTTGATGGACAGCATGTCTTTACAGAAACTAAGCAAGCTGTTTGTGTGCATTTGCACATGTTTGTCAGCAATGGGTGCGACCTATGGATCGGATACATATCTGATTTGGTACCACATATGAAAGTGACTCAAATATGATTAAAAAAAAAATTGGATTTGGCATGTTCACACAGCCATGATCAGATCTAAGCTAAATTGTGCAAAAAAAATCTGATTTGAGTAACTTCAGCCTGGTAATGAGAATGTAGCCTTTGATATAACGATATTTGGATGGTCCATTATAGATGCCTCACATATGCTCAAGTAACAGTCAATGTACATTCAACTAAAGTAGCTGAAATTAGGGGTTTGTTTCTCAGACAGGGACTAATGCTGTGTAGTCCAAGACTAGGCTTAATCCCTGTATGGGAATCTAAGAAACTACATTTAATGTCAGTCCTGATGCAGTAAGTGCCTGATTTAGGACAATGAACTTCACAACAAAGACTCCATTTCCCTGCATTCTCACTCACAGGACTTCCCTGACTCTCCTGATCACGTGACGCTACACGAAGCTACACGCTCGCCGAGCTTCTGATTGCTCACACCTGGACTGCCTTGTATAAATACACCTCTGTTTCCTTTGTTCCCTTGCTGAGTATTGAATCTAGCTTGCTAGCTCCTTTACGAAGCATTTCTTTCGATCGTTCTTTCTTTGCTGTTTTTTACACCACTCACTTGCCTTGTCCTTTTTACAGTTATTTAGACTACCTCTTTTTTCCATGCCCTCTGCCTGTTTTAATTTAACCTGTATGACCCTTTTACCTGCTCCTCTGGTACGTTGTTTGTTTTCGCTGCCATTTTGATACTGACCATGCCTGTCTCTGACTACCTATTTACGCCTTTCCTCTGTGCTAATAAATTGTTTGATTGGTAACTGCATTTGTTTGTCTGTTTTGGTTTGGCCCATGTGACATTCAGAATGCATAGTGATAGTCCAGGACTATGCTCAGTTACTTAGTCTTGGAAACTGCCGCATAGTGTAATATATTTTTATGGTGCTGTATATGGTATACAGTGCATGTATAATGGGGCTATTAAGGCATATTAACTGACAATTTAAGCCATATTGTATTGTTGGTCTTCATCCACTCAGCAAACAGCATTACAATCACTTGTATTCTTTGCTTCTGTTCTCCCCTGTAGCCAATAAGTGTAATTCGCACTTTGAGCCACCGCTATAGAACATGCTGAAACACATGCAGTTCTGGACAAGCTGAGAGAAGTGAAAGACTCGTGGACTGAGGGGGTAGAGTAATATTATGGGATGTTACAAAAATATGACTCTGCTTACAGAATTACACTGTTCTTCCAAGTGTTGCCCTGACCACTTCGACAAAGTTTTACATGCATTAAAATTATTTTAAAACTGTGAAAATGCTGTTTTGATTTAGTAAAATAAAAAAATAAAACACTGAATATAAACTGAAAATACATGTCAATTTCCACATTAATAAAACAGAAAACGGTATTAAAGACAAAAACTGTCTGAGACTAAACTATAAGCAAATAAACAGTTTTATTAATATTGCATTATATGAACTGAATTGGCATTCTTTATCAAATATATCTAAGATATAAGCCACTGAATTCAGAATGGTGTGTGTGTAGGCACATATGTGTGTGTATCCATATGCATCTGTCTAAGCTCTATAATAAAGCTCACAGTCAGAAGCAGTTCAGGCACGTACTGCTGGTGCCTGGTTACCGTGAGCAGATCAGGGGTCATGTGTTCCACTTACGATTTGTGAGGGGCCACACGTGGCATCCTGAAAGATGCATTATCCCTCACTGAGAACCAGAAAACAGAGAAAGAACAAGAGAATTAGAACCAGCAAGAACAAAAGAAACAGCCTTCATGTTCACACAAGTGTAGAGTCAGATTTTTTTTAAAGAAAGATGCTTTCCAGGAACATGCGCATGCACACCCACAGAGATATATAAACATAAAAACAAAGCAAGAGCACACACACTTTATTTTGACAAAAAAATCTGTGTGCAGCATTACCGTGTTTATGCTGAGAGCTGTGTCGTTTCCCCTCCTGCAGCAGACACACAGAATCAAAGCCATCAATCACTCTCCAGGCAGCTAAATAAACACCATTTCTTCTGGGTTAAAAACGAGCTGAGTTTTGCACCCTCTGGTGCCGGCTCATTTGTTGTGCTAGTGACAGGCCGTCATGTCCCTCGTACTCACCTTGGAATCCGAATACAGAAATCGCTCAGTGCCCCCTCCCCCTGGGGGCTGCTGGGAAGGCCAGGAGTGGGTCATGTTCTGAAGGGAGCGAGAGAAAAGATCGGAGGTTAAGGGTGAAAGGTCAGAAAGATTTAAGGACTCTGTTTGGGATACATGCAGAGTGGAAATGCAGGGGTTTCACTGCGTAAGCCGAGGGGCTGTGATGCCCTCTGACTCTGCATGTTGCTTTTATGGTTTGCTTGTCTCAGGTCATGTTCACTCACACCGTGTCATTATGGGTGTTGTCCGCTAGAGGCCACACCAGGTGGTTTGAATTACTGTCCAGAGTTTTTCACAGGCTCGATTTGTGTAGAGCGACTGTGATTAGGTTTGAATTACAGGGAGACTTGACTTGGTCAATGCTGCAGAGCAATGCTAAACAATATCACAGGCTAATCCTGAGCCACATTGCTCAAATCCAATTTTTTGCTCAGATCGGATTTGGCTATATTGACGGTTCACTTTCACAATGGTAAGTGACCTGTATCTGTGTGTAATATGAACGAATCTTTCCTGAAAAGCCGTCGCTTTCTTTACCAACTACAAAGTAAACGTCATATTTAAGACACAATTTGGAGTTTTAAATACATGCTCAGGTCAAGGAAGTGAAAAAAGGCCACGTGGTTTGCTTTTGCTGTTTTTGCAGCTATAGCTGCACAGCTGCATCAAGAGATGTGTTGGTACGAGAGAGAAGCACGTAGCGCATGGTAAAAGCAAAAAGACGCATGGATTCCAATTTGATCGTTCACATTCACGTCTCATGTCCATAGATCGGATACATTTCCAATTTAGGACCACATATGAAAGTGACTCAAATCTGATTTGAAAAAAAAAAAAATAATAAATTTGATTTGGCATGTTCACACAGCCATGATCAGATCTAAGCTAAATTGAGCAAAAAAAATCTGATTTGAGTAACTTTAGCCTGGTAATGTTAACGTAGCCTTTGATATCACTTTATTTGGATGGTCCATTATAGATGCCTCACAGATGCTCACCTAACATTTAACTTACATTTAACTGCATGTCTATTTAAATGCATCTGAACTCTTCAAAAGTGAAATTAAATTATTCTCTTTATTGAATGTAACCCTACACCTTACTCTAACAGGAACTCTAATATTAACAATTTAGGGTTATGTTTAGGGTGAGATTTACCGATTAGCTTAAGGTTTGGTTTAGTTCTAGGGTTCATTAATGGTTAAGGTTAGGTTTAGTGTCAGCGTGTAGAGGGTGTAGAGTTTACACTTAATCAGTGGTGTGCAGTGAGGCACTTCTAACCCTTAGAGAAGGAGTGACAATAAATTCATGTAAATAATTACATCATTTTTAAGCAGGAAATATATATCATAGATATTGTAAGATATTGTAAGATTTTTTAAAATTAACTAAAATAAAAAACAGTGACTAATTAAAAAGCATTAGTCTGTGTTTTTTTAGTTGCTACAGGACTCTTATCTGACTGACAGCAGTTCTAACCAATCAAAGGTTGCAGAAGGGGTACCCTCTATATTCACTGGAACGCCACTGCATTTAACAGATATTCAGTTGAATGTTAGTTGAGCATCAACGAGGCATTGATAATGGACCATCGAAATATTGTTAGTGTTACCCTCACACTTTTACCTAGTGCTTTTCAATCCTATGAATCCACAGATGCATTCACCTATCCATTATATATCATTCACACCCACAGTAATTGCAGTAACAGTATCAATTTTATGGAAAAAAGAATCTACTTTGATCACTGAGATAGTGATGATATCAGAGATTACAGAGTGTGCACATCTGCAGACAATTTTTTTTTATTTAATTACATATCCTAAAATTATTTAAATAATTTAACAAGCTCTTTTCTAATTGAAAAAAATCTATATGAATGAATTGTCATACTCCATCATTTTCCTGGCAGTTAAACTAACGCAACGAGTAAAATCACAACAGGAGAGACTCATTATCAGGAGAGGTCTACAAGGTACTGTATGATATCGTGTATCTGTGTGTTCTGGCATGCATCTGCATGTGTGCCTAAGCAGATTATCCTAAAAGAGTTTACTGTGTCATCTATGACTGATGCTTTGCTCTGTGTGTGTGTGCATGTGTGTGTGTGTATAATGAACAGGAAGCAGTCTGCAGTAAAGGTCACATGTTATCTGCAGTGACGGTTGTAGGCTGTCAGAGGAACAGATGAGGATGTGTGATAGGGCAGACTGGGATGGAATTCTGTCTGTGGCAAATGCCTGAAATCTAATCAGTCACTACACGAGGGAAGCTCACTATGACGAGCAGCAGGCCAGTAGCATGTTACAGGAACACACGTAAAAACACTGTGCACACGCACGCACGAGCGTATACGCATTGTTCTGTACGTGCTCAATCACTCAATAATACAAAAGTGTAGACTAGTTTGCACATGACCTCAAAAATATTTGCACTGAAGCCACCATTCCATGTAAGTATCATACAGCACAATGCTGTCTCTTGACTAACTAAAACCTAAATCAAATTATATTTTTTATGTCACAGTAGTCGAAATATTGAAATCAGAATAAGACTGCTAGATGAAAAAGCAAGTTGCAAAAAATAATAAAACTAAACTAAGCTAAATTTGAATTAGATTTAAACGTTTGCCAGCCTGGCATGTTTAACTGTGAAAACTTGCTCTTAAATGTTCTGTGTTTGTCCTATATTTTTATATTTTTCAATTAAGAGTTTTATTTTTCTATAAAACTTTTTCTATGACTTGCTCTGAGAGTAACTTGCTCTTATTAACATGATGTTCTTAACAAACCAGTTTGGTGACTGTATACATTAACTTTCATTTTCATTTCTGTTTGGTTCCTTGTCAGAATGAATCCTGACTCCAGCAAGTGCAGCCAGAAAACTGGAAGAACTGTAAAGCTTTAAACATCAGATATGAACCCATACATCATTTCTTTCATGAGGGACTTCAGAGTTTCACTGGCAAGATAATTAGATTAACCTGTTGTTCTTCACATTCTGAAAAGGGCAAGAAAAAATTAGTTAAAGAGTATTGTTTTCTGTGTCTCTTACTGTACTTACAGTAAACTTACTGTAAATTTCACAGCACATTTTCACAGTCAGGGACTAGGAACTTCTTTATTAGACTGTCAGTCCAAGATGATAAAAAAAAAAACTAGCTTGACAGTAAACAGTGACACTGATGTTGCTGCAGCTTTAGTTACGGGTCCTAACAGGCCTGTACTGTGATGTTTTCTGGGTTGTTTTGGGATGTTTCTGAATAATTATACCAGAGGTTCTCCAACTGTGGTACGCCTACCACTGGTAGACCATCCCAGCTACCAGATGACTGGAGAAAATGTGCTGCATGCAGTAAAACATTGATCTATACATTTTTAACGTTTTTCTTTTGTAATATTACATTTGTTTGTATTTTAGTGCTTTACCAATTTGAGCCTGTATGTAAGTTCTTCACTCTCATTACTACAGTATTATTGTTATTACCTGCACTTTCATATGTCCTACTGTAGAATCCTGTGGGACTCCATGAGATATGCCAAACCAACTTTGGTTAACAAGCAATTAACCATAGTCTCTTCATTAGGATTATTAGCTAAAAAATAGACTTATGGTTTAAGGGGATGCCATTTAGACATGCAGACTCCTGTTGATTTTCCTCTGTCTTCAACTTTCCAAAATGCCCCAGCAAGCATTCTGCATTGACCAGAAACAATAATCAATCTAATAATAGAAATTTCAGCTGATAAGTCACGTGAACACTCACATTAGTTTTGGACTGGAATAGGTGCAACAGGAGTTGGCACATACTGCAAGGATGGCAGAATATAAAAGTTTATACATTTAACCAGTGGCGTGCACAGACATTTTGGGGGGCAAGTGCTCAGGGGGGAAAAAGGGCACTTTTTAGCACACATGGAACACTTCATTATATAAAAAAAATTACTCCAACATGAATATCAACATGCCCACTTAATTGTACTGCCCCCCCAAGCAAATCAGTCCAGAACCGGGGCTGTATGTGGTCGTCCTCACGTTATCTATCATTGATTTGGGCTAGATCGGCTGGTTTATCTGGCGACCAGTCCGCTAAAGATGCTTAGTAGTTTGGTGCTGTATGAGACATTTTACTGCACAACAAAATGATTTCACGTTGGGCATAGAGGGCTTAGAACGGTAGGATTTTACTTGATGTGTATGTTACCTGGCTGGTGGGACACGGGGAAGGTGGAGCCTATCTGTTGCCGTGCGTGCTGTGCTGAAGACTCGCTGAACTGAACTGCTGCTGCAGCATCTAGTGTGCCTTGCACGCGACAGCGCAGGGTCATGTGACAGAGGAAGAGAGAGGTCGGGTGTGTGCGAGCTGATTTCAGGGCATTCTGTTTTCACTCGTTTTTAATCGCTCAGGTTTTCAAAAGATCATTTCAAATCGGCCTCAGTAAAATCTTAATAATAATATAAGAAAAAAAAAAGTTTCAAAAGGGCACTTTGGTTGATAAAGGGCAGAGTTGGTGGTGCTTTAACACCATCTGATGTCTATGTCTGTACGTCTCTGCATTTAACAATCTGTTCCCCTATCCTATCTATTCGTTTGTGCTCATCAGTTGGGTTATCGTGACCTTATTTCAAGATGGCAGAGCCTGGAGAACTGCCTTAAGGTACTGTGTTTATAAACACAATCTTTTCTAATAAACTACTTGTGCCCTTTCAAAGCTCTCAGTGCCTCATTTTAAATGTAAATGGCCTCAAAATTATAACAATGAAGTGTGGAGCAGACATTAATAAAGCACTAGAGACCCAGACTTAAGTAAAAGTACAAGTACTCTATCAAAAAAGTGACATGAGTAGAAGTTGCAGTGTTTAGAAGTTGCAAGTAGTTGAGTCTAAACTGTAATACTCAAGTACTCAAATTAAAAGTACAAGTACTGTGTTATGTAGTTTTTACAGAAAGCAGAGTGAAAGGCCGAATGTGATTAGCTTAATCTCTTTATCAAACCCGGTGACAGTGCAGAGCATCTTAAGTGATTATGTGGGTTTGGATTCCTAATATTTTTACAATTGCTGTCACACCCTAGCCGGTGTCTGTCTTGTGTTTTTCCTTTATGTATCCTTCCTGTTCTTGTCTTCCTTTTCAGCTTGTTTTGTTTTCCTCCCCCATGTGCTCTTCAAGCACATGGCTCTGTTTTGTTATTATCTTGTCTCCGCCTTAGCCCCGCCCTGTCATCAGTGTTCCACCTGTCTCGTTTGTAAACCTGCCCCCTAGTTTCCTTCTCCAGGTGTTCCCAACCATCAACGTCTATATAGAGCCCTTTAATTATTCTTCTTAGTCTTTATTCTTTTGTATGGTTTGTGTTGCTTGGTGATTTTTTAAATGTTTGTGAAATAGTTTTCTTAATGTTTGTTCATCGTTGTAGTTCTTTCCATTGTGAGTTTAGTATTCTTAGTTTTATTGTCTCAGATTCGTTTTCTCAGTTTGGTTTCTCTGCCCTAGTTTTCTCAATTTGATTTCCTTAATCTTGTTTTAATAGTTTTGTCTTATTACTTCCCGTGTTTGTTTTCTGTTTTGCTTTTGTTTACTTCTTAAAATAATCATATATATATCTCTCATCGTTACCTATGACAACTGCAGCAAGAATAATGATGCAGTACATAAAAAATATATCAGAGTAAAAGTAATCCGAGTAATAATCTTAAAGAAAATATGCAGTGAAGTTATAGTGTAAGTTGGAGAAATAAATAACATTCCAGTAGATACGGATACATCATTTTATCACCTAAGTATGTAGTAGTTAAGTAGTTTTACTTCGTTACTATACATCTCTGGTGTGGAGCTACTTTGAGCTTTGTTAATTAGTGATTTCTTTGCATGGCAAACACTATGTCCTATCACAGCATTGTAAGCCTGTTGGGAGCATCATATAAAAGCACTATATTTCTGATTACTGGAGGGGCGAAAGGAGATGGGCTATTTGACAAAAGTTCATACTAGTTCCTGTTTCCCTACAAGTGCATTTTACATTGGATTTCTCCTTTAACATGTATCAAAGGCATCAGAGACTCCCTTGTCTTGTGGACAATGCTAGTAATGGGGGGATTTATATGATGGTAACTGGCCTTTTGAAAAGAGGCAAAAATAGAAATAACATTACAAATAATAAATAATGACAATTAAATAAAAAAAACACAAAAGGTTACCATATACTTCACATCCTGTGAATTTGTGTATCATCTAGAATCCTGAGTTTCTCGTATGTTAATATGATTCACTGACATCACTGATTTAGCACTGATTCACATCATCATACTCAGTGTTTACATTGTATAATCAGTAACCTGGATCCTCTTGAAAGAAACCAAAGTACAATACACCACTTTACAATATTACTCCTGTTTATGACAATACATTTCACCCCTTTAACAATCTCTGTCTTATACCCTCCATCTCTATCTTTCAGTATCCTCCGGCCATTGATTTCTCATACAAACACACCTCTCCCTACGGAGTGCAAGCTTCCCTCTTTCCACTTGTCCTCTGGCTTCATTATATCTCTCTCCCTTCACAGTCACTAAGGACCTGGGCTCATCCCAACAACAAGGCTTCCCAGGTGAGCCTGCTGCTATCTGCTGTGTCGACTACTCTCTCTCTCTCTCTCATAACATCTCTCTCTTTGCCAATTGCACAAACAACACTCCTAGCATGCATTGCACATCTGTATGGCCTACTTATTGTCCAGACTTTTAGCCTTTTACCTAATGAATTTAAGTGATCTAAGCCAGAGGAGTGTTTAGCAATTCATATTAAACTATACAGCTCTGGAAAAAATTTAAAGATTCTCTGATTTTGCTATATATAGGTTTATGTTTGAGTAAAATGGACATTGCTGTTTTATTCTACAAACTACGGACCACATTTCTCCCAAATTACAAATAAAAATATTGTCAGTTAGAGCATTTATTTGCAGAAAATGAGAAATGGCTGAAATGACAAAAAAGATGCAGAGCTTTCAGACCTCAAATAGTGCAAAGAAAACAAGTTCATATTCATAAAGTTTTAAGAGTTCAGAAATTAATATTTGGTGAAATAACCCTGGTTTTTAATCACAGTTTTCATGCATCTTGGCATCATGTTCTCCTCCCCCAGTCGTACATACTGCTTTGTGATTTATGAACTTTATGCCACTTCTGGTACAAAAATTCAAGCCGTTCAGCTTGATTTGATGGCTTGTGATCATCTAAAAAAAACATAATTTTTAAATGGTCTCTTATTTTTTCCAGAGCTGTAACTTTCTATGGTCATGTGTGTAATAAATAAACCCTTAAAAAGGCTGGTAATCCCATGATGTGATAAATTAATAATCAAATTTTAGCACCAAAAACAACCAACTACAACACGATCATATAATATGTAGGTAAATCAACAACATAGATGATGCAAATAACATTATTTCATTTATTAAAATAACTATAAGGTAAAAAACTAAAATCCTGAATCCAGTATCGCAAATTTAATATTTTGTGGGTTGAGGGTATTGTTACACCCCTAACAGAGAACAGGGGTATTTTCACATTTAAAAGTCCAGATTCTGCATCAGGGTCTGTGTGTTTGTTACTTTGTTGTAATATTGTGTATATTTGATCTGGTTACTTCTGGTTTCAGACTTGAAAGTTGCTTTTCCAGGTGTTGTGCTGAATTCTGCCAGAATTTGCCAGAATGTGCATCACACCAAAGAATGAGTGTCAAACAGATTGGGCTTGGGTTAACCATATGAGTTAAATATGGGAATCACCAGTGTAAGCATTTGTATTCATACTGCTGAGTGACGTGTGTAGGTGAAGGGGCTTCAGATTTTGATCAAACACCGGTTCTGTTTTTCTTTTGCATTGTTTAGAGGCTGATGATAGTCTGCATCAACTTCCTGTAACTGGTTCAAAAGTGTGAACCATACTGAAAAGTGCTTTCACACTGCAGACGAACTGGACCATGGTACAGCAGACCCAGATTGAGACCACTTTTTTGATTGGGCCATGGTCCACAGCACATTTTACACCTGCTATTTTGCATTGGACCGAACTGAAAAGACCAAAAATCCAGACCCAACCATGTAGACGTAAAAGTCCCCTAAAACATCAACAAGTACATAATCTGAATAAACTAACAATGAGCAGTTTTGATTAAAGTCAGTATCACAGTACCAGTTTAAATATAATTCACATTAGTAAAGTTAATGAATCCATACTTCCTAAATGCTGTGATAATAATGTCTTGGAATGTTTTTTTTTGTTTTACTATACATAACTACACAAAAGCAACATTTCTGGAGTCTATTTTTTTTTTACACTTTTACAGATTTTAAATAATGAAGCAACCAAAGTACTAATCAGCCAAACCAGGTATTAGATGATAACAGGAAATCCTGGGCTTCCTGGGTTTAGGAAATGTTTAAACAAATGGGGGGAGGTTCCTGAAAACTATCAATCTTGGCGAAAAACCAACAAACTAATTAAAATCAGGAGAAAAGAGTGAATCAGTTATTCAAGTAAAAGACGAGTTCAAATGACATATGTGTGGCCACATGTAATATCCTTTCATGAGACGTCACATGACTTTGTACAGTGTGTTTATTAAACAAACAAAAATGAACTAATAAAAAGTTATAATATATAATAAAAGTAAGATAGAAAAATTAGTGTGTACGTGTTTAAAAAAAACGGAATCTGGGTTTTAAATGCTCAGCTGTATCTGTATCTACCTCAAGGAAGTGCACTTAAATCTTTCATGTTAGACAGATAGAAGAATTTGCCATTAGAAATCTTGCCTAAGAAGTCTCACTGGTGTAACATGGTGTTTTTGCTCAGCTAGGGAGTCAAACTCTACTCTGCCATGTGGAAAGTGGTCTTGTAACACACCCAGCTTAACATTCCCATCTATGAGAACTACCTTCCTAAAAATGAATGTACTTCAAGTGGTTATTTGAGCAATAAAATCAGAAACTTCTGGGAAAATAAAGAACCACAGGCCTTATTCACCAATATCTTCCTCCTAACAGTTCATTTTTAATTTGTTGACAAAATGTCTCTGCCAGATTTCTTATTTGATTTTCTTATTTTACAATTTTGGAAGGCCAATTTCCCAATCATAATTCATATGATCTTCTCCCATCACTACTAACGGTCACAATACTAGGATGTTGAAGACAGACAAGAACATGCCTCCTTTGCTAAACGGGAAGTCACCCACCACCTCTTTTTGACTTGCCATTTATGTAGTATCACTGAATAGCCAGCGCACTCAGAAGAAAAGCACAGCTAACAGATGCCTGTTCTGACCAACATCACATCATTGATGATGATTGACGTAGGGAAGAAATATCATCAACCCACCCCAGAGGGAGAATGCTCTCTCAGAGTCCGGCTGCTGATGGCAACACTGAGTGTGGGATGTGGGATTTAGGAAGAAATTCCTACAGTGGACTGGGGAATAAGACCCATGTTTGTAATTTGCAATAATTAGCTAGTTTAGATTGTTATAAGTTTTTTAAAAATTAATAAAAATGTTCATTTGATGTAACTGTTTTGGAATGATTCATTCTTGTTCAGTATAAACATATATTACATAGCTTTAAGAGCATTAGTACATAACTTACGAATGGACATTATATCATGGATATTAGAACTGAGAACTATATCGCTATTTTATTGTGATATATTTTCTTATCGTATCGAGGATTTCATCAGTGCTTAAAAAAAAATAATTCCAGAGCGTGTAAACTACATTCTGTTCAACTGGATGAATGGCACTTAAAATGTAATAAGAATCACTGTGCAATGCATGAAACAACAGGGGTTGGACAATGAAACTGAAACACCTGTTATTTTAGTGTGGGAGGTTTAATGGCTAAATTAGACCAAGCTGCTAGCAGAGTGTGAAGGTTCAATTAGCAGGGTAAGAGCACAGTTTTGCTCAAAATATTGCAATGCACACAACATTATGGGTGACATACCAGAGTTTAAAAGAGGACAAATTGTTGGTGTACGTCTTACTGGAGCATCTGTGACCGAGACAGCAAGTCTTTGTGATGTATCAAGAGCCACGGTATCCAGGGTAATGTCAGCACACCACCAAGAAGGACCAACCACATCCAACAGGATTAACTGTGGACGCTGTAAGAGGAAGCTGTCTGAAAGGGATGTTTGGGTTCTAACACGGATTGTATCCAAAAAACATAAAACCACGGCTGCCCAAATCACGGCAGATTTCAATGTGCAGCTTAACTCTCCTGTTTCCACCAGAACTGTCCGTCACCACAATAAACTATTGTGGTCTAAAACCAGGTGCTCCAGTTTCATTTTCCAACCCCTGTAGTGTTTGAATGACAGTTTTTAAGAACCATGCTTTTTATTTGCATGTCAAAATATTGCAACAAATTGTGTATTGTGAAAATTTGTTGTAATACAGTGTTTTTACTATATTGCCCAGCTCTGTCAGAGCATTATTACATACAACACCGGCAGTGTCTTTTATACTATACTATTCATGTTGATATATTGGAAATATATTGTACCGACTGAAAATAAGAAATCAAGAAATGTTGGCCATATTGTCCAGCACTAATGGATATAATGGTCATTGTCATTATCAAGCAATAAAATATTGATTAAATAATCACTAATATAATTGCATGCCATTATAACAATATATGGATATAAGCAGTAAAGCAGCCAGCACTTACCCACCACACACACTTAACACACAGACACACACACACACACAGACACACAGGCAGCATGAAAGAAGTTTTGCTCTTACCCCCAGAATATTTTGAGCGGAGAGGAAATGCTCTTGCTTTACCTGCAAAGGAGAGAACAACACAGTAGAGCCTTATTTAGACAACACAGACATGCAAACACAATTTGAACAAAAACCACACGCCCCCAATCATGCATCTGAAAAAAAGCATGAATGTGTGTGCAAGGTGAGTGAGAATTGCTTAGCTGTAGCAGTGTGTCTGTGTGTGTGTGTGTGTTTGAGACGAGGGTGATAAGCACTTGTGTACAGTACCACTGCAGCACCCACGCAACCTGAAACCACATCCCGCACACTTCCAGCTCAGCACCTTGCCACCACACAACTCTCGCTCTTTCTCTCTCTCACTGTTTAAATAGACTGAGAGAGTGAGTTTGCAGTGCAGCTAGAAGATCCTGATCACACTGTTTCCCCTGCTAGACTAGATCTGACTGGGCTTACATTCAGAAGGAGCATCACAGCAGCTGCTACTATACACTGTATTACGCTGCATGTGTAAAATTGCTTTATGAATGTCAACACAAGCATTGATTCACACAGCTGGATTCATGCTAATAATCTTAAACATGATCATTTAAATAAAATAAAGCAAAATGATGACCAGCAATGATCCAGCTGTTTAATAATCTACTAATGATAAACCTGAACTGGGAGGAGTTAGGATTATTGTGTAGAGCAGAACTGTGCAGAAGAAGGTTGAAAGGCCTAAATTAATGGAACATCTATTTTACATGATGAACAAAGTTTGTTTCACTGCCAAATTGAGCAGTTAATAAACTGCTGTATTATACAGTAATAGTATTTATGAGAGTAATAAAAATAGTTAATAGTCAAATAGTTAACTTACATCTCAAATCTAAACTAAATATAAAGATTAGTTTAAAATGTGTAATTTAATACTAATGTCTTATACCATAAAAAATATGTTGAAAAAGTCTGTCGTAAGTACTGTAAATTAATGTATACTTATTGTAAAGAGTGTTACAGTGTATTTGAACTTTTCTTGGCTTGCTCTGTAGGAGCTAAATAGTGTTTCTTTTACAAAGTCTAGCTGCACTAAGAAATGCACTTGATGCATTAATATAAAGAATTATTTAGTATGTTAGTGTAGTTAATATAGAAATAAGGCCAAAAAGGCTAATGTCTAATGCTAAGCTGACCGGAGAAAAGAGAAGCATTTCATTTTAAGGCAAAATAACAAAGATTATAAATAGGTTTGTAGAACCATATCTGGGCAGCCTTACTATTTATAATGCAATATATTATATATTGTAATTTAATAGTTCTGGTAATTTTGCTTTTATATGTTACTTTAATGTGTTAGTGATCTTTTTCTGAAAAAAAAAAAAAGCTGTCATACCCAACAATGCACACTATTATGTTCTTATATTGCAATATCATGATACTACATGATAATAGCATTGATACTACAGACTGTTTAGCACATAGCATTGTGCTATCTGTGCAGTGGAACCTTTCAAATACAGAACAGGGTAATTTACCTGGTTCACATGGTTTTAAAGTTCAAAAAGCTCTAAAACATATATTGGCATATCACTAATATGATTTATATCTTAATTTGCATTTGCAAATTCAGCAGATTATTCATTACATTTTTGATAGAAAATGCTGAACTATATCCAGTCTAAATGTATCAAACATATGCCTAAATATAAGATATAAAAAAAAACTTGTTGCAATATTATATATGCTTGGGCTGTTTGTGTGGAAATTATACTGCCAGTACTTGGCTACATGGCTTAGACAAGCAGTGTGTGTGTGTGTGTGTGTGTGTGTGTGCATTTGCACACCTGTGTCAGCTAAGGGCACAACTTTCAGTAAAAGGGGTGTCCCCAGACATCTGGACATGTAGTGTAGATGTAGTGTAGATGTTTGTGATTTGGTACTTTGCTACTTGCCACATTGTATAAATAGCCCCGTATCTACCACCATCATCTGTTCACTAGGGCAATCTGTGCTTATCTACTACAAACATGCTTCAGCGATTCGCACACACGAGAGCTGTGGTGTGTGTTCTGTATGTACACACTGACTGCTATTCAAGCAATAACAACAGATGATGAGGCTCATAAGGAGGAAGTTATTCATAATATGTTCAGGCATGGTGGTGTCTCTTGCCACAGCTCACCACTAACTGTCTATGTGACATACACTCATCATCCCGTTCCCTCTTTCTAACACACCTTCAACAGCTGTCTTCATCCTTCTCACTGTCTCTTTTCCTGTCTGAAAGAATGACTCATCTGTGTTGTGCTGTGCTGTAGCTAGAATAGTATGTGTGTGTGTGTGTTTGAGAGAGAGAGAGAGAGAGAGAGAGAGAAAGAGAGAAAGTGTGTGAATAAAGAGAGAGAGGAACTGCAATACATTTAGACTAGGCCTGAAACAATAACTATTTTTTCAACATATCATATAATATACAGACAATGACCTTCTGTATGAACGTCTGTATATTATGACGTTAATTATTATTATTATCTTAATATTGTCCATAATGTTTTTTAATTTTTTTCTAAACAATGAAAGACTGTTAATGTAATTAAATGTTTAAGTAATTTAGGGATTTACTGAATGTGCAGCCAGCAAAATTATTTGGCTAAAAAAAAGCAAATTAAGCATTTTCAGTGTTTGGCCAAATAAGTGAAAAGACCAAATCATATACACATATATTGTATATATTATATTGTATGTGTTCTCTGTTCAGTTTTCAGTCTTTAATCATATGTTTTACCTTGTTAGGTTTTTAGTTTTGATTTTATGTAGGGTGGAGTAAGGTCAAATGGGCCAGAACATATTGTGGTGTCATAGCTGTTCAAAATATTACAGCCAATCACAATAAGTGCATTGTTGGAACAACACAACTTTATGTGTAACAATAGTTTTGATTGGTCTGAGGATGGGTGGAGTAGAGCATCATAGGTAGAAATCATACAGTAGGTGAGGACAATATAGCAAACTATACTTAGTGTTAAAACAAGTGATGTTTTGAGCTGCTCTTTCAGATTAAAAAGAACCTTTGATTTGTGCAAGTCATTTTAGGTACTGCCCCATTTTAACTAAACATTGTGTAATAGCTCAGACGGGAACTTACTGATATTATAACTATAACTAACAATTACTTATTCACATTTTTAACTAATAATTGTTAAGATTGTTTAGACCATGTAAACTTATCAAAATATCATACAATATCACACAAAGCTTGTTTGATGGCTTTTAAGTCGTTTACCAAAACATGGCCCATTTTAGACTCCACATTAGGGGTGTGCCATATCATATTGTATGCAATAATATTGCCATCATTTTTGAATATCGTGAAAAATATTACCTTGAAATATTGTGCCATATTTTTTTTTGCTTTTTTTAGCAAAAGAAAAATTCACACTGTTCTCATTTTCCATTATATATCTACTAGAGACAGATTATATCTGTCCAGTATCATTAATTTAACTTTAATCCTGGATATATGGAGATATTTAAATTGTTTCTGGATCATTGAATTCTGTTACAAATCTTGTATTACAGTAATTTTTTTTATATCTCAGTTAGGGGTGTGCCATATCATATTGTATGCAATAATTGACATTTATTTTAATTTCGTTGCTGTAGTGTATTCCTGATTTTTTTTTTATTCAGTGTTTTGTCATATCGCCAAGAGTATCGTTATCACGAAAATACCATGAAATATTGTAATATTATTTTAGGGCCTACTCCACACTATGTTTTATTTATTTGGAATATTTTTTGAATGATATTCCAATTCCATTGTCTGAATATTCTTACTAATTAAAAGTTAATTTCTCTTTAAAAGAGTGTAACTGCATTATTATGCTGTTATCACTGTATGAGTGCCATAAAATTAGATAATAATATAATTATGAAGCGCAATTATGTATGGGACAATATATTGTTCAAACTAAAACTGTTGTTGTTGTGACATCCCTATATAGGTTTGCTGCATTAAGGAATCTGACTAGGGAAGAAATTGGATTAAGAGTGGGTTCCAAATTTTGGAAAAAAGCAAAACTGTAATAATAAAGTTTCTTTGTGTACAATAACAACATTCACTCACTAAAAATCTCTTTTCATATCTGAACAAAACATGTAGTTGTAACAGAATAATATCCAGGAACAATTAAGTGGGACCTTGTGAATCTGAATTAAATCAATTCAGAAAATCAGAAGACGATACTCACTCATTCATGCAGGTCCTCTTCAGCAGTGATAATGATGATGATGATGTGATGAAATCACTCCAGTCAGAGTCTGTCTGCATGTCCAGCTGTTCAGTCCAGCCTGAGCTGCTCTGTGCTTCTCTGCTCTCTCAGTTCTGCTCTGTGGTCCAGGCTGTTGTAGGGAAGGTCCAGACTGGGTCAGGCCTGGCCTCTAGAGAGCTGCTCCTCTGCTCATAGTGTAACGACCCCTCGAGCTGGGGCTCATAACGGCGCACACTGAAGCAGCAGCAGCCCTGCGCACAGCACAGCACAGCCCAGCACAGCCCAGCCGAGCGGAGCGGAGGAAGTCTCAGTTTGAATATTTTGATTTGAATACATGGCGCTGAGAGCGCTGCGCGTGGCCACAAAAACAAAACCGAGAAGATCGAGAAGCTGCTGAGACCGGAAAACGGTTCAACTGACAAAACCAGCAGCCCTCAACCACCCTCACACTCACACACACGCTCGCGCGCGCGCACAGCCCATTCAAACCCAGAGAGCAGACAATCCAAACACTGAAGAAACTGCAAGAACTTTACGCAAGTCTTCAAATGAAGCAACCACGACAACTCTTATTACTCTTTTACTGCTGCAGAGGGAGTCCGTGTTGCATCAGTCAGTGATCTGCTGTCAGTGCTGTTTAACACTGAACTACTGCTGAACTGTGCAAGATCAAGCGATGAATAACCTGATACACAATTTTTAAAGGTCTCCCTGCTGAAAATACAACACGATAAGTCAAAACTGGTGTACCAATTTAGATACTGACCAGAATTGGAGATGTTCTAGTTTGAGTTTGATGGTTTATCTGGTTAACCAGCACGACCAACAAGGCCAAGATAGTTGACCAGCAAGACCAATCATGACCAAAATCAAATACAACAGGTACCACTTTAAAATAAGACTACCTTTATAAAGGGTTTATAAATGGTTTGCAATTAGTTTATTAATGGTTACTAATTGGGTTGTAAATGCCTTAAAATTCCTTAATAATCAGTTATAACACATACGTAGAAAGGGCAACAATATAGAAGGCTGTGGGTTCACTATCTGGCAAACAACAGGGCATTGTTGTCTTTCTCTGTATGTGTTATAACTAATTATTAATGATTTTTAAGGCATTTACTACCTTATTAGTAACCATTAATAAACTAATTGTAAACCATTTATAAACCCTTCATAAAGGTAGTCTTATTTTAAAGTGGTACCACAACATGTTGCTCAAAGGCAGGGTAATCAGCTAGTTTACCAGTATAAAGTATGTTTTCGACTGGATGACCATCTCCTCAACCACTTTGACCATTAAAGAATAGAATACAAAATACTAAAATACACCATGATCATTCCAAGCTGGTTGGATGTAGATATTGCTATATATCAGCGTGAGGTATGTTTTTTGTTTAAGTTTGATGCTTTATCTGGTATACAAGCATGATCAGTATAGCCTGACCACGAAAGATCACCAGCATAATAACCATGCTTGACGATGCTGGTTGACCAGCTAGATCAAATGACCCAAAATCAAATCCAACATACACTCTATTGTTCAAAAGCAGGGTAAAAGCAGCTAGTTTACCAGTATAAAGTAAGTTTTCATCTGAATGAACATCCCCTCAATCACTTTGACCAACAAAGACCATTCAAAACCTGGTTTTGATCTGAATTCTCAGCATGTTGCTCTAGTGTCAATACTATTTAACACTGATTTACAGTACTAATAAACTGCTACTAAACTGTGCAAGATCAAACAATGAATGACCTGATGCTCACTTCTTCTTTTTCTTCTTCATTAGCCAAATTATAAAGCTAAATAAAACGAAATAAAAGATACACAAATTCATAAGTTCTTTTCTTACCTGGTTTGCGCCTGAAAACATGTAAAACAGTGTTGCTATACACAGCTATTCCCATTCTTCCAGAAGCTTCAGGCATTATGAGTTTTTTCTAATTCTTTTCCATCACGGTGCGTAAACGCGCTCCATCCGGGAGTTTGCAGTGGAAAAAGCAGCAGTAGCAGCAGTAGTAGCAGAGCGCACGAGGGAGCACGAGCGCGCGCGAGAGGCGGGCGGGGGCAAATCACATTAACTCCAATCAACTCCAGCCACCTCCTGCGCGCTCCTCACTTCCAGCAGCCTCTGCTTGCTATCAGCTCCTCCTTTCTCCAGCCCTGCGAGAAATGCTCTCCAGTATCTGCTCTCTTAGAGCTTCTAGTCTGTAGCAAATGAGCCTGAAGGGGAGGAGGCAAGGGAGAGTCACTGGGATCTGATGAAGAACCTCCACCCACCCACCCCCATGTTTATATTAGGAGCAAAACAAAATACAGTAAATCTGTGCAATAGAGTGAAGAACTACATGTTATCTCTTTTTGTAGATGTAGATACATTAGTAGGACCTAAGGCCTTAATTAAATTGAATATTTTTTACACTATTAACAATCTTATTCCAATTAAATTATCATTATTTGTATTTGTGTGTGAATGTAAATATGATCAATGTAAGTAGTAATTACAATTTTAGAGTGAAAGGATACTGGTAAAAACTGTACTGTACTCTCTAGTACCCTCTAGCCTGGATACAAGATGAGATATTGAGTATGTAAGCATACAGGTTCTGTACCGGACCTTGCTGCATATCGTTGCTGTCCAATGAAAAACAAGTATTTTTAGTTTACTACATATTTTAAACACAAAAAATGTCCCTTACACTGTGCCAAAAAATCTTGATGAATAGACAGAAAACGTAAAAAATAATCTGAAATAAACTCTTCTTACATTGACCTCCGTTGAAAGTTTTTTTTACTAAGTTACTGTTTTGGGGCTACTTGTTTTTCATTAAACAGGGACGTTATTTGGGCTTGTAAATCCTGCACAATCCTATAGGTTGCTAATTTGTTGCCCCAGCTGGTCTCGTAAATGTTCAATTGCTAATAAATGTGGTGACCACACAAGTCAAAGAAGTGTTGCAATCTGGCTGAAACATTCCTGTGAAGTTGTGGAAGTTTGTTGGCGAGTATTATCTTACTGAAAAATGCTAGATGAAAGTCCTGCCACGAGAGGCAACACATCCCTGTAGAGTTGTGGTAGAGCCAATCTGGCATTCCAAATGTTTTAAAACTCAAGAATGCGGCTCTTATCTTTCTGATATGGCTGGGTAAGAAATTAAAAACAAACCTGAAGACCAGATTTAGGCAGGAATGTATCTTCTATATATATATCTGTGGAGAATGTTTTATACCCGTATTTATGTCCAAAGATATCCAGGTAATCCAATTGACTCCAGTGAATGAGTTTAGTTTGTGATGTGTCCATAGAAAAGCACCACCAAAAGAATGCGACACTCAGGAGCCCAATGTCAAAGGTCAGCTTTAGGGGTATAAAGTTTCCTGGCATTGAGCAGCATCCTCTAGAACATTACCATTCAACACTTTTTCAAGACAGTATTTGAGTGTGTTATGTAATCCAGAACTAAGCAATCATTGTCAGTAACTCTTGTGTCTCTTGTGGCTGAATGGCATTAACTCCTCTCGCAGCAATGTTCCAGCATCCACTGTCAAGCCTTTCTGGAGGAGAAGACTGTTACTCTATAGCAAAGAGAGACAAACACCCTATTACTACCATTGATTTCAGATGCAATGCTGTTTGAGCAGATGTCCACAAACCTTAGGAAATACGGTGTATATTAACAAAGCACTGCAGAGTCTTCTGATCTAAAGGATGTCGTTTGACATTAACACTTTATATATGCTGTAAGTCAAATGAAAAGGAAAACAAGCAGCAAACAGAATACTAATGCCTGGAGCACATAAATGTGTCAGGAGGAGCAGGAGAAGATTTACAGAGATACTGTCTCAGACACAACTTGCTTGTCTGTGTATTGATTTTGCACTGACTCACACTGAAGCCGGAGAGCAGTGGGACAGTGTGAGATCAGTGTGTTTCTGGGAGGGTTGGGAAAAAGTCAGTATAACATCTATCATCACTTCAAAATTCACCACTGAACTTAATTTCACCTTTGTCTTAATTAAGGCAATGAGTAAACATTCAGTTTAGATAAATGTTATATATATATATATATATATATATATATATATATATATATATATATATATATATATATATATATATATATTTATATATATAATGATCATAAGTGTGCTAAATCTTTATTGCACCTATTCTTTAAGAGCCCAGACTTTTACTTAGTGCTAATATAATGTGCTTAATGTGCTTAGCGCTTAATGCTATATGTACACACCCTGACACTGAACTAGCATTTTACACAAAGTTTCAAGGAAGCTAAAGAACACTGTACTGACCTGCGGGTCACTGTGTAAACCCTCAAATAAATTAAGTTTGTTTTACAAAAAAAATGGATATTTTCAAATATAGATCTTTGAGTTGAATTAACATAATCACAAGGTTTAGTCTGTTGACACTGAACACTTCTTCTCTATTGTTTTTTGACACAGTCTATTTGTATATAGGGTGTGTAACTCCAGTTTTTGACACTTATCGTCAGTGTATATTGATTACACCCAGGCTACCTAGGTAAACGTCTACATCGAAGTTTGTGATTACCTGCCTGGTCTCTATAGACTGTTAGAGCAAAACTGATTGTCTGAGCTTCTAATTCTGTGTTTGCTGTGTGCTGTACTGTACTTGTCACGTCTGGTGCTGTTAGCTCCTCTGTCCCTTCCACACCCAGCTCTAACGGAGGTTCTCAGGTTAACAACTACACTACCCAGAATGCACCACCCGCTGACATCACGCACTCACCTGATCACGTGACACCTCACCTGCTTCCACCAGGAAGCCCCGAATACTAATTACTGGCACTATAAAGGTGCACGCCAAACAGACTTCATCGCCGCGTATTGTAGGTTATCCTCATACAAAGCGTTACTTATCTCTTGTCTCAGTTTACTTGTGTATGACCTTGCTTTTTGTTTCTCGACGCCGATTTTTGCCTCTGCCTTTGATATTGGATTGTTTGTGTATGACCTGGACTGTGCTTTCACCACCGCCTCTTGGATTACCTCTGATTTTGGATTGCTTGTGTATGAACTCTGGACTGTCTCTCGTTTATGGTATGGTTTTGTCTTCATTGCTCTGTCTACTGGTGATCAACCTTATTTCTGTATCAACCCTGATTATATCTGTTTATTATCATAATAAACATACTTTGTTTTTATCAGTATCTGCGCTTGTCTGCTTTTCTGTTCTGACCATGACAGAATACGCGGCCGAACTAAATCAGATAGCAGATACTGAGGCTATTAGATCTGGTTTAGCCAACCAGGGGAGGCTACTCGGTCAGCACCAGCAAACGCTCGCTGGTGTGACCCAAGCTGTTTCTGAGCTAGCCCGCCAGCAAACCACGCAGCAGCAACAACTAGCTGAGCTGCTAGCTCACCTCAGAGGCGTAACTGAGCCTAGCCCTAGCCCGTTAGCTGCCCCCAGTATGCCTAACGCTAACTCTTCTGTGTCTGGATTTTCTGTCTCTAAACCGGAGTTGTTTGATGGGGATCCGGAAAAATGCAGCGGTTTTCTTTTACAATGCTCCGTGTTTTTCAGTAATTCACCGCCTACAACCGATAAAGCTAAGATCGGTTTTATTATCTCACGGCTTTCTGGTAAGGCACTCGAGTGGGCTACAGCTATTTGGGAAGACCTTTCTGGGGCTAGTTACACTGACTTTTTGGCTACTTTCCGCTCAGTTTTTGATCATTCGCGTTATGGACAGTCTAATGGAGAACTTTTGCTGGCTCTCAAGCAAGGTCAGAAGCCGGTGGCTTCCTACGCTTTGGAGTTTCGCACTCTCGCAGCTGGTAGTGGGTGGAATAACGCTGCTTTAATCAACGTGTTTAGATGCGGACTTAACCCAGATGTACAGAGGGAATTAGCCTGCAGAGATGATTCACTGACCCTGGATCAGCTCATCTCACTGTCGATCCGGTTGGATCAACTTCTCTCGCGCCGACCCAAGACCAGTCCTCGCACTCAACACACTCCTGTGTCTCTGCCCCGCGCTCCCACTCCAGAGAAAGCTGCGCTGCCTGCCCCAGAGCCCATGGATATCCAGAAAACCCGGCTAACTCCAGAGGAGCGGCAGCGTCGAATCCGGCTTCGCCTATGCCTTTATTGTGGAGAGGCCGGGCATTTCAAGGCTGAGTGTGGTCTCCTGACCCGACCTGTGAAAGCTCCAGCCCTGGGACAGCGCGTGGAGTGCTCTCCACGCGCTAACGTGGTACGTAAGCACAACACAATACTTCGCTCTAAATGTTTTTCTTTGCCTGTAAATATTATGTTACCTACTGGTATGCTCTCTGTCCCAGCGCTTATAGATTCCGGGTCGGAGGGGAACTTCATCAGCCAGGACCTAGTTAAGGAGCATGGAGTGCCCACCAGAGAACTTCTACGTCCTTTAGCCATCCATGCTGTTGATGGAAAGACTGTCCGCTCCAAGCCGGTTACTCTGCAGACTCTGCCCATCACTCTACAAGCCAGCGCTCTCCATTTTGAGGAACTACCGCTTTTCGTGCTTCCCTGCACCGAGCATCCAGTTATCCTGGGCATGCCATGGCTGAAGACCCACGATCCCACTGTCTCCTGGCGCGATGGGGATATCACGGTTTGGTCTGCTCATTGTCATGAACATTGTCTAGCTTTGGATAGTTTAATCATTCAGTCTACTTCAGTAGAAAGTCCTGATGTTTCTGATCACGTTGTTGTACCCGCTGAGTATTCAGATTTTTTGGAAGTGTTTAGCAAAGATAACGCTACTAAATTGCCTCCGCATCGTCCCTATGACTGTGCTATTGACCTAGTGGAGGGTGCCACCTTACCCAAAGCTAGAGTCTACCCCCTTACGCTCGATGAGGAAAAGGCTATGCGTGATTATGTTACTGAAGCTTTGGCGCAGGGTTTCATTCGGCCGTCAAAGTCCCCCGTCGGTTCTGGATTCTTCTTTGTAAAGAAAAAGGACGGGGGACTGAGACCATGTATTGATTATAGAGGTTTGAATGCCATTACCAAGAAATTCGCTTACCCATTACCCCTCATTCCATGTGCCCTTGAACAACTGCGTTCAGCTACCTACTTTACTAAGCTTGATTTGCGTAGCGCTTACAATTTGATCCGCATTAGGGAGGGGGACGAATGGAAAACCGCGTTCACCACTACTAATGGCCACTACGAGTACCTAGTCATGAGTTATGGTCTCGCTAACGCACCCGCAGTATTTCAGTCGTTTATGAACGATGTTTTTAGAGACATGATTGGCAAATATGTGACACTTTTTATAGACGACATTTTGATCTATTCCTCAGACTTAGATTCCCACGTGCAGCACGTGCGCTCAGTTCTCCAGAGACTGTTAGAAAACAATCTTTACGCTAAAGCCGAGAAATGCGAGTTCCACCTTCAAAGAGTCGCATTTCTCGGCTATGTCATCAGCTCCCAGGGAGTTCTGATGGATGACTCTAAAGTTGATGCCGTCACTAGCTGGCCCGTTCCCCAGTCTATCAAAGATCTTCAACGTTTCTTAGGATTCGCAAACTTTTACAGACGTTTCATACGTAACTTTAGTAGCATAGCTGCCCCCCTTACGGCGCTCACTAAAAATGCCACCAAAATTCTGAAGTGGTCCCCTGAAGCTGACCAAGCTTTTCAGAAATTGAAAGCCGCTTTTGTCTCTGCCCCCATCCTGACACATCCTAATCCAGACTTACCCTTTGTTGTAGAAGTCGATGCTTCTAATACCGGCATCGGAGCAGTTCTCTCCCAACGCAGTGGTTCACCGCCTAAGCTTCATCCCGTAGCCTTTTTCTCAAAGAAAATGTCGCCTGCGGAGCGTAATTATGGGATAGGGGATAGAGAGCTGCTGGCTGTCAAACTAGCTCTTGAGGAGTGGCGTCACTGGCTGGAAGGTGCTGCACATCCATTCACCGTTCTAACTGATCACAAGAACTTAGAGTATCTCCGAACAGCTAAACGTTTAAACCCCCGTCAAGCTCGTTGGTCATTGTTTTTCTCACGTTTCAACTTCTCAATCTCGTTTCGTCCAGGCAACCGTAATACTAAAGCTGATGCCTTATCCCGTGTTTTCAGTTCCCCAGATGACACATGCCACGTTTCTGAACCCGAACACATTCTGCCACCCACAGTTAAAGTAGCTGCCATTAGATGGGAACTAGATGATCTTATCCAGCGGAGTCTGGTTAACACACGACCTCCGGAGGGTTGCCCTCCTCACAAGACTTATGTACCTGAACAATTTCGTGATCAACTTATTGGCTGGGCACATGCTGCTCTTACTTCCGGTCATCCAGGCGTTACACGTACATTGCAACTCATCTCAGCTCGGTATTGGTGGGAAACCATGCGAGCTGATGTTCAAACGTTCGTAGTTTCATGTTCTGTCTGCGCACAATGCAAAACACCAAAAACCCTTCCAGCCGGTAAGTTATGTCCTCTGCCTGTGCCTGAACGTCCATGGTCACATATTGCTGTAGACTTTGTTACTGATTTGCCTGAATCTGAAGGTTACACAACTGTCCTTACTGTTGTAGACAGATTTTCTAGAGGAGTTAAGTTTATCCCTTTTCCTGCACTTCCTACTGCTCTTCAGACCGCCCAAGCTATATACACACACATTTTCAGACATTATGGGGTTCCGGAGGACATTTTGTCAGACAGAGGTCCTCAATTTACTTCTCGGGTATGGAAATCATTTTTTGAACATTTGGGTGTACACGTAAGTCTCACTTCTGGGTTTCACCCCACTAGTAATGGTCAGTGTGAGAGAGTCAACCAAGAGTTAGGAAAGTTTCTAAGGTTATATTGTTTCAAGCATGCGTCTGAGTGGTCACAATATCTTATTTGGGCTGAAATAGCTCAAAACTCCTTAACTAACTCCACGTCTGGTCTCACTCCCTTTCAGTGCATTCTGGGTTATCAGCCTCCGTTAGCTCCGTGGACAGCGTCGTCCACTGAGATTCCCGCTGTTGACGACTGGATGAAGCGGAGTGAGCAGGTGTGGGAGGAGACGCATCAGCAGATCTCGGAGGTCTTACGGAAATATAAGGAGCAGTCCGACAGACACCGTGGTACCACCCCCCAATACCAACCCGGAGACAGGGTGTGGTTGTCGACCCGGGACTTGAGGTTTGAGGGGGCCTGTAGGAAACTGCTGCCTAAGTATATTGGCCCATTTAAGGTGTTGTCTCAGGTTAACGAGGTGACTTATAAGATTGAGTTGCCTGCTCAGTACAGGGTGCATAACTCGTTCCATGTTTCTCTGCTCAAGCCTCTTGTCCCAGGTCCGCTTGCTGAGGGTGTTCCAGATGACGTGCCGCCCGCGGCAGTGGAGGGGGAGGATTCGTCTACCTATGCGGTTCGAGAGGTGTTGGATTCACGCAGGCGTGGCGGTGTGCTCCAGTACCTCATAGACTGGGAGGGTTACGGCCCTGAGGAGCGTTGCTGGGTTGCCGCCGGTGACGTGCTGGATCCTGCTCTACTGGCCGAATTTCATGCCCGTCACCCTGGTAAGCCTGCTCCTAGACCCCGTGGGCGTCCCAAGCGCTCACTCTCTTCTTCGGCTCCGGTGCGTAGGGGTTCCCAGTCTCGCAACCCCCGCCTGCCCGTCACCTCTGAGGCTACGCCTGGTCCTCCCGCCGGTACTCCCTGCCCGTCGGGTGGACGTCGTCGTGGTCGTCCCCGTTCCGGCTCCGTTCCGACTCCCTTGGGGGGAGGTACTGTCACGTCTGGTGCTGTTAGCTCCTCTGTCCCTTCCACACCCAGCTCTAACGGAGGTTCTCAGGTTAACAACTACACTACCCAGAATGCACCACCCGCTGACATCACGCACTCACCTGATCACGTGACACCTCACCTGCTTCCACCAGGAAGCCCCGAATACTAATTACTGGCACTATAAAGGTGCACGCCAAACAGACTTCATCGCCGCGTATTGTAGGTTATCCTCATACAAAGCGTTACTTATCTCTTGTCTCAGTTTACTTGTGTATGACCTTGCTTTTTGTTTCTCGACGCCGATTTTTGCCTCTGCCTTTGATATTGGATTGTTTGTGTATGACCTGGACTGTGCTTTCACCACCGCCTCTTGGATTACCTCTGATTTTGGATTGCTTGTGTATGAACTCTGGACTGTCTCTCGTTTATGGTATGGTTTTGTCTTCATTGCTCTGTCTACTGGTGATCAACCTTATTTCTGTATCAACCCTGATTATATCTGTTTATTATCATAATAAACATACTTTGTTTTTATCAGTATCTGCGCTTGTCTGCTATTCTGTTCTGACCATGACAGTACTCTATAGATTTATTTTCTCCTTCTAATTTCTTAGTATTTCAAATCTATATTTTACATGAAATCCAGAAAAATACAAATCTATTTTATTCACCTGTGTAACACATTTGGAGAAGGTATTTGGAGGCAAAAGAAGACATGTTTAATAGCAAAATCGTAAGGCAATAATTGAGTCAAAACAACAGGAAAAGATAAAATTAACAGGAAAGCATATTTATAGAGCCACAAATTAACAAAAAGATCTAGGTCAGCTGTGAGTGAGGGTGAAGTCTGCCTTAATTGCCTGGGGAGGCTGATCCCTGAACTGTGGAAACGCGTCTAGGTGTGACAACCTGTTAATAACATTTAAAGAAGAATTATTGTGCAAAACAAAATAAATAAACTTATAATTTAGGCATAGTAACTAATAAGTCTAATTAACTCAAGATTTTAGTAAACACAGTAAAAAAAAATTGAGGCAACTAATTACCACTAATTATTTTAGTCAATTCAACTTATCCAGACTTACAGTGTGTAGTCTCCTACATTAGATGTGTGTGCGAGTCGCATGTCTGTTCATGTGTACTATGAAATATTCCCGAAACACATGTGACCTTGTGGAATGAGTACTGTTAAATCCCCGCATTTTGGAAACAACTTTAGAAATCTGGCACCTCCCATCAGGCCTTGCTCGAACTCTGATAATTTACACCGCCTTGCTATGTACAGCTATATACACTTGCTATGAACATGCTGGCCAGTATTCAGCCTCACTTATAAGATAACACCTAACAATGTATACGGCCATTCACTCATATGTAACTCCTCATGATCAGTTTACATACTAGTATCACATGGCATTTGGCATATCAGTGTAAAAGTCCAAATAAAATAAAGAAACAAGTTTACTTGCATTGTATTAATGATAGGGTTGTGGCTCCAGTACCCAGGTTTGGCAAATATGATTGCTTTGCCTTGTTGTCTTCTCTTAAATCCTAATCTGAAAATTAAACCAAATTTTAGGTAATAATTAAGATATTATTGGAAGCTAAGTTTATTAGATTGATTGAGATACTTTAGGCCGTATACACAAGTTGGAGGAGGCAAGATTTTCTAGTCCTCTCTTTCTACATATGTAAAGCTAGTTGCTGCATGCCCCCTTTTGTTTGTCAAGGTTTCATAATTCAAATAGAGCATGTGCTGTTTTTGACCTGATGGATTACTCATGCCACTGAGCAAAAGGGAGAACAACACCTGGTGAGAAAAAACAATCACATCCTGAAACTCAGAAACTGTGGCCAAGAACGATTAAAGATACAACAGAGAGAAAGAAAGCGAGAGAAAGAGAGAATGCTCTCAGAGAGGCCATAAGAACTTCAGAAGAGACGTGAGACATGAGTAACGAAGCTTATTTGGATGCAAAGTGAGTTTGCAGGGTGACACATCCCCACCAGAGAGACTGCATCAAGCCCCCGATGCTATGTTAGTGGTGTGTTTAATGGTGCATGCGAATTTATATGTGAATTTGTTTATGGAAGTCAGTTGTAGGTTCTGAGTTATGGTGTTATTAGATCTCCTACACGCGAGGGTGCAGAAGTGGAGCACATGCAGACTGCATTATGATAAATCAGGAGAGAAGAGCAGTCATCAAGTAGTGATAAAATCAATAATAATACTCACACCCTCTCTCTTTTACAAATGGGCATACACAAACACAAACACACACACACACACACTATGTTTTATCACACACTCAAAGAAGTACATTCTATTCTCGAAAATGAAGTTTCCCAAAAACACTGAAAAAATAAGGGTTGATTAAAACGTGTCAAACAGCTACACATCTATCAAATGTGTCATATCAACTCAAATCTCGATAAAGGAAGTGAGCAGAAATACAGCATTTGTGTTGATGTGAAGATATTCATGCTCAATCTTGGACAAATCTGAATCATGTGCTCTGAATCAGGTTCTTCTATGCCTCTACAACATTATAAAATAACACTATTATAACAGATCTGAAGCAATCAAGTTTTCACATTCACAATGTGTAGACATTCATGTAGACTATTATTGAAGGGGTTTAACTGAACTATTGTACTAACTTAGGAATAACAGTAGCAAAAACGTTTTCTTAACATAGTCAATCCATTTTCATAGGTTCATTAGTACATAAAAGTACATAACTTTTAAAACATGGATGCAACATCTTTGCAAAGACTGCCTGTAGTGTGGATGGACTTGAGGAAGTTATCGTTTTGTTGTTTCAGATGTATTGCTAGGCCTCTCAGTCTACTGCAGCTGCCCTCAGTTGCCGCTTGTTTATTGTTTTTTCTGCCTTCAGATTTGTCTTCATTAAGTAAAAAGCTGGATAATTAGGTTAAGGTCAGGTGACTGACCTCAGCCACTTAAAACATGCCGTTTGCACTCTGTAAAGTGCCATTGAAACAGTTTTGCTGTATCTGACTAAATCTAAGCAGAAACTTGAACAAATGTGTACAAATTACACTGCTGTTTCCGTCAGCATCAGCAATAAACATACATGTCTATGCCATGACACTGCCTCCACCATGTTTGACAGATAACGCAGTATAGGGATCAGGTTACAAACCCCTTCATACACTTTACTTCCCATTATTGTGGAACAGGTCACAGACGTTTTATTTGTCCATGGATTTTGTTCCAGAACTGGGTACTTTTCAAAATGCTTTGTAGTATTGCCTAATTGAGCCTTTCTGTTTTTGAGTGTAACCAGTGGTTTACATCTTGAGGTGAGGGTGTTTCTGTGTGGCTTTCCAGTGCATGCCTTCTTTTTCCGAATGTTTTCCAAAAGTTTTACTTTGGATTGCATCTTATGAGTTAACCTGAAGATACAAACTTTAAATCAACTCCAGATCTTTTTTCTGCTAAATGTGTTGTGAAAATCTGAACTTTACTGTACGTATAAGTTAACTTTCCAATTATGTTTGAGCCTGTAAAAATAGAAGGACTATGAAAAATAGTGGGAATTATTTAAAGTGGAACACGCAAACTACATTCACCTCAAGATAGCTAAATACATATTGGTGACACTGTCCAAATCAAATACTTATGGATTTTACTGTATAAAGAACTACCATTTGAATGCTTAAATACTTTTTTGATGATTAATTGGTTTCTCTTTATAATTCTTATAAATAATGTTGTATGCGGTTTATATATAGGACAAAGGGTCAATAAACTTAGTACAACAGAGAACACTATAGGCAGTATTAAAAAGGGCATTGTCACGAAGTGACCCAGGCAGGGAGACGAGGAGGCGGACGCAAGTGCAGGTAGGGTGAAATAAATAATAATTTAATAACTAAATAACAAATAAGCAAAGAAACAAGGAACGAGTAACACTAAACAAAGAAACACAAAGCAGGGGTATATACAAGGAACTAGGGAACACGGAAATAAACAAGAAACTAGAAACATTAAACAAGAGATAAACAAAGGACAAGGGAAAAATGAATGATTTAATAAATAAATAACAAGTAAACAATGAAACAAGTAACGTAAACATGTAACCAAGATAAACGAATAATCAAAAACCAAAACAACGAGTGAAACTACAGAACATAAACCTAAACAAACAAGAAGTACTTATGATAAACTAACAGAATAAATACAAGTAGCTAATCTAGAAAATAAACACAAAGCAGGGATATATACAAGGAGCTTAGGGAGACGGAAATAAGCAGGAAACTAGAAACATAAAACTAGAGATAAACACAGAGACTAAGGCGTGAGGAACAGAGGCAATGAAACACAGAGAAAGACGAACGACAGGGGAAGGTGCAAAGACCGACGGAGACAAAGTGGCAGTGGAGGGCTATTTAAAGAAACAGGAAACACTATAATTAGAAACACCTGGGGAAGGGGCGGAGCAACAAATGAGAAACAGGTGGAAAAGTACTGAGACGGGAGACACAGAGGAGCACAGGTCACGTGGGGAAGACACACAGACAAGAGACGAGACCAGGATGTGACAGGCATCAACATCTGAACAAATGCTTTACTTTCTTTAGAGGTTCTTCAAACATGCACATCTGATTGACCAATATGGTTCTTTAGTGACTATCCATTAAAAGCTTATTTGTGCAACCAGAAGGTGTTCTTCTGGGATAACTCCAAAGAAACATTTCTGGTAGCTTTATTTTATATTTAGGCCAGTGGATTTCTACTTTACACACACAGTTAATGCATTTATATCCCAAATGAAGTATCAGAACATGGGAAAGGTCTTTAAGAGCCAGGCAGAGGTATGTTGATGACAGTTAGGAGACAAGGTTAAACACTAAATAAGCCAGGGAGCACCTCGAGCATGCACTGAGAGGAAGTCTTTGCAGGAGCTTCTCTTGGTTACAGCTCCTGGAGATGATTGACCTGGGGGACTAAAGGCAGTCCCGTGGCAGGCATGTTAACACAAGATATTCTGTACAGGCAGCCTCAAGAGTGCTGGCTCTCCCACCTCAACACCCCAGAGATGCTCCTTGAACCTCCACCGGTATCCATGGTGACCCGCTGGGACAGTAGATTCCTCTAGGTAGCTGGTCAGGTGATGCTGCGCACTGAGAAAAGCACATAATTTTCACATGTACAATGTATTACATCAACACAGTTCTGGCTTCCAGTCAGCAAATGTTGATGCAATGTTTTATTTAAGTGGAAAAAATCCACTACACGTTTTAAATCAATTAATCTAATTCAGAAAAGGACTGATCTGATCCGATTCCTCATTGGTACCCCTTCCCATTCTTTTCCAATGTCACCCTTTGTGTTACATAAGGAAGTAGTTGAAATCCTTCCCCTGACAAACGAAACAACCCTAATTAGTCATCAAAATGAATAAATAAAAAAAGAACAATGCTTTGTTATCAGGCTACTATCAGTGCTTTATTGACAATCTTGCCTGATACTGGAAATATTTAGGGAGGGATGATGTGACAAATTTTATTATTTTCCTTGGTGACAGCAAGTTAGGTTAGTTATTCTTTAGCTTTCTTTCAGATTTTCCAAATTAAATTGGTTATTGTAATTTTTATGCGCAGCCATCTTGCTGGTGATTTCTCAAAAGCCTCCGTCTGGAGTGTAACTCCACTCCGTCAGAGTGGAGTTTAAAAAAAAAATCTCTGTTTAGAGGGACATATAGCACTAACACTATTCTTTAAATTTGTCTGTAACCAGTGACCTTAATAAATATACACAGATGTGCCAAAAGTCATGAAAGTTGATCGTGTAGTGCTTTTAATATTTAACATATAGTGAATTTAATATTTCTTGATTCAAAGTGTCACATATAAAAAGTGAATATGGCAGAAATCCCATCCATTTTAAAATTCAGAAGAACTCAAACACATATCACACAAGTCAGTGCGGATTGTTTTTATATTCCATGGGACATGGCAAAAATCATAGGACATGATGCTAGTTCTTTTCCCATGACATTTGGCATGTCAGTGTATAAAGAGCACTGTCTGACATATAGATCAACAGGGCTATCAGATTTGACAAAATAAAGAAGATAGGACAGAAAGTTTCATTCTATTATTTGGACGCAGTCCAAACCTAACCCTAGCTCTCAGAAAGAAGGTCTAATTCTAGGACTGGTCATTTAACAATGTGAAACCTCTCAATTTCTTCTTATACCTATAATTTAATCCCACAATAGTGGTTGAATAGTGTGAATTGCTGCATTGTTAAGAAAATGGCTGAGTCTTTACTGGATTACTGATTTCCTCACAGTGATGGGAACCAGTGGTCACAACACAATCAATCGTGGGATGTGTACGTAATGGTGATGAGAGGGAATACAGGACCCTGGTTGAGGATTTTGTGGTGTGGTGCAAAACGAACCATCTACAGCTGAACATCTCCAAAACCAAGGAGATGTGCATAGACTTCAGGAGGTCCAGGCCCTCTGCTCAGCAGCCAATCTCCATCGAGGGGGTCGATGTGGAAGTGGTCAAGTCCTACAGATACCTTGGTGTGCACCTGGACGATAGGCTGGACTGGTCAGTGAACACTGACTCCCTCTACAGGAAGGCACAGAGCAGACTGTACTTCCTCAGAAGGCTTGGGTCCTTTAACATCTGCCAGAAACTCCTGCTGATGTTCTACCAGTCTGTGGTAGCCAGCGTCCTCTTTTACACTGTTGTGTGTTGGGGAGGCAGCATCAGCAAGAGGGACGCTGGACGACTGAACAGGCTGGTGAGGAAAGCTGGTTCTGTGCTGGGATTAGAGCTGGAGTCCTTAACACCACTGGTGGAGAGGAGAGCCCTCAACAAGCAGCTGAACATCATGGACAATGTTCACCATCCTCTGCACAGCACCATCACCAGGCAGAGGAGCTCATTCAGCGGCAGACTGCTGTCCCAGTCCTGCTCCACAGACAGACTCCGAAAGTCTTTTGTCCCTCAGGCCATAAGACTTTTCAACTCTTCTCATAACAGCAAACTGAAGACTCTGTGACACCTTTTCTTTCCAGCAATTCTGGCCACACCATGGACATACCCCCATCTATGGTCACACTCTCAGTCTTGCTGATGCCTAGAACACTATTTTTATAGTTCTACCCTATTTTGCACTAGTAGTTCTTTCACTAGATCATTCATCTACTGTTTACGGATCTTTTGCACTGCTAAATTTAAATTATTATATAACTGTATTTGCACTTTCTGTATGGCTGACATTAGTTATCCTTACTTTTTGCACATCAACTGGTGTTCACTGTCTATTGTGGTTAACTGCACTACCTCCATTTTACATCACACACACACACACACTAAAGACTGTACTTTTATACTTTTAATTTAATTTTTTATTTTGTTATATTTATATGTATCATCATATTTTATCTTTTTGTAACTTTGTGTACTATACATACCTGCTGCTGGATGTCAAGAATTTCCCCTCGGGGATCAATAAAGTATCTGTCTATCTATCATACAATACAAAAGTTACCTTTTTATTCATTTTTCATCTAATCCACTTCTTTTAGTTAAAGTCACAGTGGGTATAGAGCCTACCAGAAAACCCCAGTCCTTTATAGGGTGCTACAATCACCCATTCTCTCACCCACTCACACTTATGTGGGCAATTTATCATAGCCAACTTTTTACTGTGTGTTTTAAGGTAGTCAGAGAAGACACCAGAGACCTGGAAAAAACCCACACATATATTAGGAGAACATAGCAGCATCTTTAAAGACAGACTGGAGAAAGTCCACAACATAAGGCCTCTGGAATACTCACAGTGCCACCCAGCTGGGTGGCAAAGCAGGGTTTTGTGTGTGGTTAAGTTGACAGGACATACTACTTTGCCTTGCAATTTAGGTCCAAACTGTGTATTAAATTAATAAATCTATTAACCTTATATTTCATTCTGTGATTGTGAATTGGAATGCTACTGTACAACAAAGCATTTACACCACACCACTCTGTTTTCATATTGTGGTGACCGTTGCTGTGGACTTCCAGAAACTGTGAGTAAATGCAGCAGTGTGTGTGTGAGTGCGGAGGCACAGGTAGGAGGGTGCACCGCTGGCCAACTCTACGAACTAGACTGGGTTATAATTGTAAACGCTGTTCTGAATCTAGCAAGAGTGTGATATTGTTGACTGAAATTTTGTTGTGGCTGTTTACATTGTTAAGTGGAAATTGTTACTTACCTTCCATGAAGCTGGTTTGTAGCCATGGTTTTGCCTGCCCACTGATTGTACGCGCCTTAGGCAAACGATAAACCTAATTAAAGAGCCTTTCCTTAAAAGATCCATGCTACCTCTCCTCCTTCCTCTCACACGCCACAATACTAAGACATGAATTATGCAGAAAAAGTGAACAATCTTTGGAGTTCTCAATTACATTGGTTTACCCTAATGAAAATGGGCATAGTCAGCTAAAACAGGTCAAGGTGGTTTGATGGATTTGAAAATCAGAGGCAAAATTTTAATTCTTGTTAGATGGTTTAGCAGCTCAAACAGCATAATAAACCTGACCAAGTGTTAAAAACAGTGTGACATATAAATAAAGAAACAACAATAATATTTAATTGCTGCACCACCTGACCCTTTCTGAAAACATACAATGCCCTAAATTTAACAAGTTAACCAGCAGCTAGGTTGCTGAAATTTAGCACTCCACTGTTATATCTATTTTTGTATCAGGTGCCTTAAGGTTTGTCCCAATTCTTAGGGGGAGGATTTCAAACATTCTCCCTTTCCCCTTGTAACTCTGTTGCAAGGGAAAGGCTTACACTCAAAAATGTGGTGAAAACAAGTGGTATGGGTATAAAAGAAAAATGGGATTGGGCCTATATTTCCACCTGGATGACCAGTTTTTCAACCATCGAAGACAAGCTAAAACCACCTAAAACTAGCCACCAGACAATAAGAACTTAAACTGAATTATTTCTTCAGCACTGTAGCCATGTTTGCTAACTAGCTGTTTAGCACCATTAAGCTAATACATTTATGCAGGTGTTAACCTGTAAACTCACGGCTAGAAATTGGGTTATTTTTTCAGGAACATAATTATGCAAAATCCTTCGGTCTTACATCTTCCTAAAATGCACTCAGCTCTAAATAAGTAAACAAATTACTCTGCTGTCCATCAGTACGCGAGGCTAACTGCGTGAATGTTTATAACGTTCATACCTGCCTGCCCAGGGCAGGCTGATAGATGGGGCCTGATACATATAGTCTAGATGGAAACAGGGGTCCACGAGCACATAGTGGATTTTTTTTCGCCACCTGTTTTTTCTTAATCTTTGAAGTGTCTATTTTAAGGTTCTGACAGGTAACAGGATGAAATAATGTCCCAGGACATTTATTTTTAACCCTTTAATGCATCTATGCTAATTCCGAACCAGAAAAAAAATATTAAGAAAATGGCATAGCTCCTTGAGTTAACAACCTATACAGACAAATGAGCACACTTTTCCATACAATTCTGGGCCAAGGAATTTAACGTAATGGTTATTTTTAAGTTTTTTACACATTTTGACTTAATTTTGGGACAAAAATATAAAAAAATAGCAAAAAATGTAAATTTGCCTGTATGTTTTTTACATTATACTAAAATCCTGTGCATTAAATAAAAACATCTTGGGATTTTTCTTAATCTTTGAAGTGTCTGCTTTAAGATTATAACAAGTAACAGGACAAAAAATGTCCTGTGGGCTTATTTTTAACCCTTTACTACACCTATCCCAATTTCAAACCAGAAAAAAATATTAATTAATTGGCATAGCTCCTTAAGTTAAAAACCTATACAGACAAATGAGCACACTTTTCCATACAATTCTGGGCCAAGGAATTTAACAGAATGGTTATTTTCAAGTTTTTTTTACACATTTTGACTTAATTCTGGGACAAAAATATAAAAAATTAGCAGAACATGTTAATTTGCCTGTATGTTTTCACATTATACTAAATTCCTGCACACTAAATAAAAACATCCTGAGATTTTTCTTAATCCTTAAAGTGTCTTCTTTAAGATTCTGATAGGTAACAGGACAAAAAAATGTCCTGTGGGGCTTATTTTTTAACTTTTTACTACATCTATCCCAATGCCGAACCTGAAAAATAATCAAGAAATTGTCATAGCTCCTTCAGTTAAAAACCTACACAGACAAATGAACACACTTTTCCATACAATTCTGGGCCAAGGAATTCAATAGAATGGTTATTTTTAAGTTTTTGACACATTTTGACTCAATTCTGGGACAAAGAGATTAAAAAAAAAATAACAGAAAATGTTAATTTGCCTGTATGTTTTCACATTATACTAAAATCCTGTGCACTGGATAAAAACATCTTTTCTTAATTTTTCTTAATCCTTGAAGTGTCTACTTTAAGATTCTGACAGGTAACAGGACAAAAAATGTCCTGTGGGGCTTATTTTTAACCCTTTACTACACCTACACCAAATCCGAACCTAAAAAAATATGAAGAAATTGGCATAGCTCCTTCAGTTATAAACATATACAGTCAAATGAGCACACTTTTCCATACAATTCTGGGCCAATGAATTCCACAGAATGGTTGTTTTGACGTTTTTGACACATTTTGACTCAATTCCGGGACAAAAAGATAAAAAATATCAGAAAATGTAATGGTTGCCTGTATGTTTTTTACATTATACATTATATTCACATTATGAAAAGTCTACTTTAGATCCTGACAGGTACCAGGATGAAAAATGTAATTAGCTGCAGAACTAATTGATGATAAAATCCAACAATGTACTAAAAATAAAGTATTAGTATAGTGTGGTACGAATCATTTTAATCCTCATTATCACCATTGAAGAGATCATCAAAGTCCATCTTTTCAATCTCTGTCCTCCTCCTGATCACCTGTCCCCTCTCCAATCAATTCTGTCTCTTCTGCTCTTGCAAAAATATCAACAAGAGAATAAGTTAAGATGGTGTAAATTGACCAGACCGGCTCCAACACCCCCTCTTCCATTGTCTTCTCCCAACCCATACCCTGATCGTAAGGGTTTGGCCTTTCAGATTTTGGCTGATCTGTCCTTTTTTAGCAGGCAACCCTGTAGTTTACTCTGTCTACTTTAAAACCTGCATCCAGGGCTCTGTTAACACCCACCATCTTTTGCAGCATCTTGGTTCTCACAGCATCAATGGAGGTCAGTTGGCCAATGGACATACAGAACATTATCTCCTGCTGGAGCTCATTGCTGACCTGCCACAATGTACAAAGCTGCAGCTTCTTCAAGGGAGCTACTTTGCCTTTGCTCTTAAAAGAGCACTGGTGCAGCATAGTATCCCAGAAGAGTGCTGCAGTATTTAGATCCCAGAGGTTCAGCTAGCTCAGAGACATTCATAAGTTTACTATGCAAGCCAGTTCTGTGGTCAAGAAACATGGTAAGGTTGACACTGCTGGTATGGTAAAGGATATTCAGTAATATGTCGGTGTTTGGGGTCCTCATCACACTGGACTTGTACCCCTTTGCAGCTTGGTGGAGCACACGGGTCAACACGGACAACACGGGTGTCTGTCTCCTCCTGGTTTGACTGCAGGGCGTGGATCTCTGAAGCCTGAACCCTTAACAAAAGGTACAATTTTTAACACATACCTGTATATTGAAGACGCTACAATTCTGGCGTTCCATTCAAATGTTTTTATAGCGTTGGATATATGATGAGAGCTACAGTTAAGCACCGATAACTATGGTCTGAGCCTTTTTCAACTTAATTGGACATTTGTTGAAGTTAGGCAATAGGATCTCATATACCCATACCACTGCCCTCACTTCTCTGGTTCGAAATTGGGATAGGTGTAGTAAAGGGTTAAAAATAAGCCCCACAGGACATTTTTTGTCCTGTTACCTGTCATAATCTTAAAGTAGACACTTCAAAGATTAAGAAAAACCCAAGATGTTTTTATTTAATGCACAGGATTTTAGAATAATGTGAAAACATACAGGGAAATTTAATTTTTTTATATTTTTGTCCCAAAATTAAGTCAAAATGTGTAAAAAACTTAAAAATAACCATTACGTTAAATTCCTTGGCCCAGAATTGTATGGAAAAGTGGCTCATTTGTCTGTATAGGTTGTTAACTCAAGGAGCTATGCCATTTTCTTAATATTTTTTTTCTGGTTCGGAATTAGCATAGATGCATTAAAGGGTTAAAAATAAATGTCATGGGACATTATTTCATCCTGTTACCCGTCAGGACCTTAAAATAGACACTTCAAAGATTAAGAAAAAACAGGTGGCGAAAAAAAATCCACTATGTGCTCGTGGACCCCTGTTTCCATCTAGACTAATATCTAACATAATAGTAGGTTAGACAGCACCTCCTAGCGGATATGAGCAGACGTGCATGAAACAAGAAAAGAAGGAATCAAAACAGTTCTAAATTGTGAGAGTGGGAGTAGTGAGATCCTGGTTATTATAATAGTCATATGTAATCAACACGCTGTCTATCTGTATCTATTTGAGAATAATATAATATAAATTACAATATATGTATGTATTCTATGCTGAAAAGCTGCTGTAGTAGGATGATCATAAGCAAAATTTAAGCCTAAACCAATATATGATATAGATGTTTTTTTTCCAGGCCACGCGTGGCTGTTCAGAGTATGCATGGTCTGAATAAATGTGGAACGTGTGAAATGTGTGAGCAAGTGAGTGCGGCAGCTTCAGTGAGCATGCAGCAGCAGCAGCAGATACAGTCTATGGGATGCAGACGCGCATCCGAGCGGAGTGATGTCATCTGCCGGAAGATGCGAAGTGGCAGACTGTGATGCAGGTCGAGTGCAGTGCAGCGGCGGTGGGCTTCCCGTGAGCGGCGGCGGCGGAGGGGGACTGATAACAACAGCCAGAGCGAATAAAAGCGTCTCTAATCTGCTTTAAAGGTGTCAGAAAACAGATCGAGGCTACAGGCTCGTCTGGCAGCACGTTCTCGCTGATGGAGGCAGAAAACGGTGCTTCATTCATCGGCTACTGGCTGATCCAGCGCTGCTCTTATTTTCTATAGGAAAAACAAAAACACGGGCGCGCGCGGCTGGAGCAGCTGCAATCGACCTGCACGAGCATGAATCCAGCGGAGCAGACGGTGACATGGCTCATCACGCTCGGGGTCTTGGAGTCGCCCAAAAAGACGGTGTCGGACCCCGAAGGCTTTCTGCAGAGCGCGCTGAAGGACGGGGTGGTGCTGTGCCGGCTGCTGGAGCGCCTGCGCCCGGGCTCCACAGAGAAGGTAGCTCGCTACAAGCCTCTCCATATTTCTCTCTTTCCCCTATTTCTCTTTCTTAGTCTCTCTGTCTCTGTGTGAGTGTGTATGTGCCTGTTTTTTTATAAGACAACGCGAATTAAGCGTCACCATATTAGCTAACACGCGCTGTGTGCAGGATCCTCTTTTATGGGTCATTTCAGCGGTCAGTTAATCCCCCGCACATTTGGACGAGCTAGCAGTAAAGCTGCAGCTGTGTATAAAAGGCTGGATGCTCGGGCGCGCGATATTAGCGCTGTATTAGCAGCAGCAGCAGCAGCAGCAGCAGTGGAGACACGCGCACACATGCGCGCGCACACACAGTGCTGAATTCAGTCCTGTCCTGTAGGCCCGTCTGCTTCTGTTCTGAAGAGAAACAGGCCTCTGTGAACAGAGCGACAGGTAGGCAGGCTGGGAAGCGAGAGATCGCTTAACCTACATTATTATGCCTCCTTATGGAAGCACGACGAGCTTCACACCGCACTGCACAGAGCCAGCGGACATCTGCTGGACAGACAGAAAGACAGACAGACAGATATATTTACAGAGGATCGTGGTTATTTATCACACGATATTTATTTACGACAACGCCAGCGACCAAATACTGTATGAGCAGGTGCAGCAGCTGTTCACTGCTAATAATACACGTTTACCCACACAGTTCTAAGGTTCATTGTTTCTAGCAGACTGTAAGAAGATAGACAAGGAGATGCAATGATTTGCATTAGATTACATTATGGATTTTTCTATACAACTTCACTTATGATAGTCATAGACTTGTTGAAATTTAACAACAAAAGGAATTGCATCCAGCTTGGCTTCCATAGCCTATTGTGGTGTTTTGGATTTATTGTTAATCATTCATTAAAAAAATCTTATTGTTTAATAAAAGAATAAAAATAACCTCACTGACCAAATTTCAGAATTTCTATATAAAATCTGACTAATACTACATAGCGTAGTATGTTTGACACCTTCCTAAAAGAAGAACACCAAAATATGACTGTTGTTATGGCTGTTTAAAAATTACCAATGGTTTAACACAATAGTTTATCATACAACAGTAGCAGTAGAATCAACCAGAATTCTTCCAATCCTCATTCAAACATGTTAAAATTTAAAAAAAGGATAGGACTAAATATCTATGTAATATTTATAGCTTATATCCTTTATTAATAAGAAGTAAAATTTATATTATAGTAAAAATCTCATCACTTACCATCTGGGGACGAGCCCTGAATTATGGATCTTAGTTCAGTGAAGGTAGCTGCCATCTTGGAAAGCTATTAAAATTGAAAAATAAAAACTCACATTTTATTTTGACTTGGGCGTGATAAATTAGCTCAAGTCTCACTCTCGACATTGGCCAGTTGGGTATCAACTGAGGGTGTAGGTGATTTTAACACAGGTGGCCAGCATTGTAAGTTGAGGCATGGTTTACGCATGCAACTGTGGTATCAAAAGCTAGATAACTAGCTAATACAATGCCTCAACATTATCTTAACTAATACTTCATCAACAGTGTGTATTTCATTGGCATAGTCGATCTAGGTAACCAACACAGTGCAGCAGGAGAAACATTGCATGTATCATTGACAGGCTGTTTCTGAAACTTTGGGGAGCCTACTTGCATCCCTCCATCCCATCATGCTCAAACAAAAATAGACAGCCATTTAAAAGAATAAAATTATATGTCTTTACTTTTTCATTTCAAGTTCACTGAAATTATTATGGCAGATATATAATTTTCTCACAGTTTATAAAAATGTATAACAATAACAATAATCATCATCTTCATTATCATAAAGCTTGGGGGGCTTGGGGGACCTTAGTCGCTGCTTATACTGACATGCCAAAAGTCATGGGATAACAGTATGCATATTGATCTTTAATAGCCACACCTGTATAAATTGTGAGGGATTATCTTTTGAAGCTGAACACTGGCCAGCATGTTCATGGCAAGGAAACATGAATAATCAGATTTGGCATGGGGCCTGATAGTGGATGCCATATGGATAGAATATTCAATTTCTGAAGTTATGGAGTCATTTAATATTCTGCATTCAGTGCAGGAGGCCCCACTTGCAATTTCCACTTCCATGTAATGGCAAAAGTCATAGGACACAGTACTAGATCCTGTCTAAATACTTTTGGTATGTCAGTGTATGCTGGTTTACAAAAAATTGCACATAACAAACCCCTTCTGTTTGGCTATGAACTATGTTCAGGTCCCTGTTAGAAGGAAAACAGACTCAAAACACTGGGGTTTTGTGTTTTACACAGTGCCAGAACTGCTGAAATGAGTTATAGAACTAAGGTTGAATTATAAGCTGCAGTGTTTGCACGACTTGTTAAACAATACATTAAAGATTTTTATTTTAGACATTTACTGTTGACAGACAGAAATTTAAGTGCAGAAGGAATTGCTTCCAGCTGAGTTTTTAAACAGTAGTGTTGTGGATTCGCTTAATAAAAGTTTTAGTATATGTAGAGACATGTCATCTGCTGGTGTTGGTCTACTGTGTTATATCAAGTCCAAAGTCAGCGTAGTGTATGCCAAAAGATTTTACAGCACTTCATGCTTTCCTCTGCTGGCAACTTTTATGGAGACGCGGATTTCATTTTCCAGCAGGACTTGGCACACTGCCCACACTGCCAAAAGTACCAATTGGTGTTATATAATATTCTAATTTTCTGAGATACTGACTTTTGGGTTTTCATTGGCTGTAAGCCATAGTAAAGCCAACAATAAAATAAATAAACATTTAAACTAGATCACGTTGTGTAATACATCTATATAATACACGAGTTTATTATTTTAAACTGAATTACTAAAATAAAAAGTTTTTTTTTATTTATATAAAAAATGTCATAGAAAGTTAAATAAGGTAAGGTTGCTACAGGAGTTATGTAGGTATTTCCCCAGTTAGCTAACCGCTATATCGACACGGTACACCTAGCTGTCCTGCTAATCTGGTTTGTGTGAAGACTGCAGTCTGTCTAATCTCCAGAGCCCCATCACCCACCACCTCACAGCCGTCCTCCTCCTATCTCACCGCCGTGTATAAGAGCACCATTACTGAACCATGACCGTAAATATGGGTGAATAAGCTCGACACAGTCTGGACACGCCTCGTTTACTATCTGACACTATTTACTGAGCAGAGAAACCCAGACTAGATATTTAACGGTTTTATTTATCCCGCCAGACAGATAACACTGCACGGTTCTGCACCCCCCACTCTCTGTCGTCATTTCCGGTGTGTGTGTGTGTGTGTGTGTGTGTGTGTGTGTGTGTGTGTGTGTGTGTGTATTTGGTGTTGAATCTGGCGCTGCTGGTCGGTCCTCGGGCAGCTCCACACTCACTCATGCCCGGAGTTCAGACCCTGTCTCTGCCCCGCGTTTCACACAGTCTCAGTGCGGAGGAGCAGAGCGCTCCGGACCCCCGGCTCCGGTTCCTCACCCCGGTGTGCTGTGGTCTCTCCCGCAGGTTTTCCACGACCCCAAGAACGACAGCGAGTGTCTGAACAACATAAAGGAGTTTCTGAAGGGCTGCGCTGCGTTCCGGGTGGAGGTAAGCTGATGCTCTGCTGTTTTACTCAGTGTGTTTTACACGGTGTTTGATTTTGGGGTCAGTGCGAACATCTTTCACAACTCAGGGCTCTGAAACACAAAACAGCGCAGGAAAACAATCCACAAAGAGGCGTGAAGACTGACCCGACCGCAGGAGCACAACAACCCTACAACTACCGACAGGCTCAGCACACAGCCACGAGAAGACTAACTGCTAAACTAGTGTTAAAAGAGAAGAGACTAGCTCTAAACTGGAGCTCTATTAACTAGAGGGGGTTATAAATTATACATTCAGTCATTACAGGCTTGTGAAATGTTCTAAGATAACTAACTACATTTGGTAAGATTGAGTGAGTACTGTTTTTCTTTCTGAAGCATGTCTTGGTGAACTGCCCTGCTTTGTTCATTCATGTGATGCTTTGTCACTCTGGAGCAGATTTGACATGATATAACCTAGGTCTGTCCCTCCTAACGTGGTCTATAAACACACGCTGATAAATCTAACCTCGCCTCAGCATGATTCTACAGCTGCAGATGCAGTGATTTGTGGGAAAATAACAAATAGCCAGATAACAATCTGAGGTCCTGTCAGCATGAGTCTGTTTGCCACTCTTTCTCTAGGCTTTTTCTTAAAGAGGTTTGTTTGTTTTCCATTTGCACCCCCTGGTTTTCAGAGCAGCATGTTCTTAAGAAGACAGGACATATTTTTGGATACTTTCTGCTACTTAATACTTAGAGCTTGTGCTTTTGTTTGTTTACATATGTGGCCACAGAGAAATATATATTTTAACAACTCAGTTTTACTATATATATATATATATATATGAAGTCAAATATTGAAAATGACAGACGTCATCTGGTAGATGGAAAACCCTACAGTTTGTTTGGGTATTGGAAGCCGACTATACATTTAATTGTGAAGCACAAAAGGCCAGATTGGAGCATGCTGAATTATGCGCATTTATTATGGAGCCAGATGGTTTTGGATAAAGCCCATGTATACTCAAGTGTACTGAGAGGAGAAGGGTCTAGTCTGTGGTCATAGAGGGGAAGACCTCTGTTCAGATTATAATGGCAATAAAAGGAAAAGACAGATTTTTTTTTATTTTGCATATTTATGTTTGTTAGCTTGCAGTGAAGAATGAAAACATATCGAAATTATGGACTGATATTTGTCATTTGTGATGTATACATCAGATGATGCCTTAAACTGAGAAATAAAGAGTTGTGAAATGTAGAAATTTTGACTACCTAGATTTGTATTTTTTGAGAGAGAAACATGGATTTACATATCATTGCTGTTGCACAAAAACTTGCTTAAATATGGATGGAGGTATATTTAGTGTTTTTTATTCCAGGTCGTTTTGGAGCATTTTTTTATCCATTCATCATTAATTTTTTGACACGATGTAAAGAACTGCTTTTATAGTATTTTTCTTACATAGTCTAGTAGAATACTACTTCTACTGCAGTATTCTCCTCTAATGCTACAGTAAGTTGCTCTCTGTGATGCCCTGGCAGTACCCATGTCCAGCTGGGACATGCCTGCACAAGCCCCTCTTTGTCCGTGCTGAAGACCGTGTTTGAGGGGCTAGTAGTGCATTGGGATCTGCATGATTGCTGTTGTGTTAGATTACAGATGAACACAGGAACAGTCCAGCTAGTGAAAACTCCTGCTGCAGTCACTGCCGTAGTCTGTTTACTCTGTTGAAAAACCTGTTTAAACACTTGTTTCTGGTTTGATCTGAGATTATCCTTCTAAACACTGAGCATATCATGGGTTTTATTTGGTCCTCAGGTTGGGCATCTGGCACGGCTCATTACGTTCTTTATTTGTTTGACTCTGACTCAATTTATCACATATCGCTCGTAGACAGTATTTATTGTGTTTGTTGTTAGATTATGAACAGTTACTTTCTGTACACATGACTACTTGTGCTGTAGAGCCAAAAGCTGCTTATTTTGTAGGGGGTGGAAATTGTAATTTTATCCAGGACAGCATAATAATCTGCTTAAACAGCAGTTACTCCACTTTACAGACCATGTAGCCCTTCTAATGCAGCAACATACATCAAGTTGCCAGTTTCCCATTTTTTTTGCCATTCCCAGATGTGTAATTGATGATTTGTACTGTTTGTTAGTCACTAGAATAAATTAATTTGTATTTTCTGTGCTTCTACATTGCATGGCCCTGCTAATGGTCACTTTCTGCAGTGCAGGTTCAGATTGATTTTGTGTTTGTTGCAGTGCATTTTTTTGAGTCATCTTGCTGCTCAGGATGACCACAGGATGTAAAGTTAGACACTAATTGAATGTAACTCTGTATCTAGGGCAACACCAATGCATACAGATGCACACAGACTGCCAGAAGCGCTGGCTGGTAATACAGATATATGTGTGTACACACACACAAACACATGCATTACTCCCTCATTCTCCCCGGGCATATCCGTAATCAGAGCGGAAAGAGAAAGGGAAGCGCGGTGGGACTTGTCTGTCGCAGTCACTGCCCCTGAAAAACTAGTCATTACTTTCTATCAAATCATCAGTTCACACTGGCAGATTGTTCATTTATTTTTTTGTTATTCAGTGACATATCAAGAGCATAACTGCTAGTTTCATTCGCTCAGGCTTGTGATTTTAACATAAATTCTGAGAAGTCTTTTTAGATTATGGAGATAAACTGCCTGTAATGCAGGAAATGCAGTTATTTGAATTTAGAAGATCAATGGTGGAGTCCTAACAGTTTGTCTTGCATCAGTGATTATCACACAGCCAGGGCAGCATATTTCCTCATTTAGATATAAATTTGATAGTAAAAGAAATCTGCTGGTAAGAGCACAGAAATAGCAGCAGCAGCAGACAGTGAGTGGGCCGACTGGTGGATGATGAGACTGCCTAACCTGCACATCCCACATTTTTGTTCATACACTGTGTAGGATGGAATTCCTTTAAATGTGTTGCTTTGCGTTACTAAAATAATCCAACTGTGATTAAAACATTTAATATACTTTAATATACAACTCTGGAAAAAAATAAGAGATCACTTCAGTCTCTGATTCAGTTTCATATTTCGTATTTATAGGTATATGTTTAAGTAAAATTATTTTTTTTTTTTATTCTTTAAACTACAGACAACATTTGTCCCAAATTCCATATAGAAATATTGTCATTTAGAGCACTTATTTCAGAGAATGAAAAAATGCAAAGAAAACAAGTTCATATTCATAAAGTTTTAAGAGTTTATAAATCAATATTTGGTGGAATAACCCTGTTTTTTTTCACAGTTTTCATGCAGATTGGCATGCTTTCCTCCACCAGACTTACACACTGCTTATGGATGAATTTATTCCACTCCTTGTGTGAAAATTTAAGCAGTTCAGCTTGGTTTGATGGCTTGTGATCATCCATATTCCTTTTGATTATATTCCAGAGTTTTCAATTTGGTAAAATCTAAGAAACATATCATTTTTAAGTGGTCTCTTATTTTTTTCCCCCAAAGCTGTGTATGAGCTGTTGAATTGCATTAGAGGAATTGTCAACTCATTTTGTTATATCTGTCTACTTTTTTTCTCTTGTCAAAGTTGAGTGGGTGGAAGACTATAAGAGACTATATTGGAAGACATCAGTTGTTTTTCTTATACCACATTTTTGTTCAGGAGCTCTTAAACACAGCCCACTTCTAACAAACCACACTTTGAAAGTCTTGCAGACAACCATATAGACAACAGAGGCCAAAGAAGTTTGCATATTAAAAAGAGAAGACACTCTTAAAAGGTGTCTGCAATGCGCATTTTCTGAAATATCAGGTCCAATTAAGCTTTAGAGAGCAGTCTTTAATACTTGTTCCTTCTCTTATTCTCTCCCCCACTGTTTTGTCTGTGTGTCAGAACTGCGGGCAGAATGAGCCTCTGCCTAGTTTTGTCTCTGTAGTTAATCTGTGTAACTCAACCAGCAAGTCATCATCACATTGCTTGGATGTCATTTAGCCACAGTGTTTTGCTTTAGTTAGTAATGGTTGGATGATTGTCCTAATTCTTCTTAGCATTAGTAATGCTTGCCACCACACTTTGCTTCCAGAGGAATCTAACATTGGCTCTGATGTATCCTGCGGATTAAGGGTGTGTTCAGACTTGAAAAGCTTTGTTAAAAGAGTGTAAGAAGGAACATTCTTCTTAATGTTCAGTCTAAGTGAAAGCCAATCATTTTAGGCTATAATCATGTTACACACTTCAATAATCAATGCAGAATTTGGCTCAAAAGCGTGAGTGAATATGCTAGCATGGAAACACCTTCGTCAATGTGGTGATCAAAAATCACTTTACTTGTTTGATATTTGTCATATTTAAACAGTGATTTCAAATAAAACGTGAACTAGTAATTTGACATAGTCTCTCTATTCTTTCTTTATAAAAATCTGAACCTGATCTTGTGATGTGCCTTATCTGAAACCACATAAGAAAACTGACTTAAGGGTGATATGAAAAGATTGCATTTGCTGTTTACACAGTCCTGAAATCAGATCTGTTTAATATGAGGCAAAATAATCTGAATTGAGTCACCCTGGTAAAGTAACCAAAGCATTTAATCAGTTCTGTAAGTACAGCCTAAAAATTTACACAGTGTTAAGGAAGTCTGACAGATTCAGATTTGTCACAAACTGATTAAGTGTGTTATTTAGAAGGAAAAAGAAAAATATTCCAAGGGGAAACATGTGGGTGCCTGTGAAAGGGAGACTAATTCTGTACAACACCAGGAAAATTAACTGTATACAACATAACTCACACAAACCTTTGAGCACACTGTGGACTGGACCTTTAGGTGTAAAAAATACCCTAAAAAAGACAAAATGTAGATGCAAGGTATTTGCATGACAGCAAAAAAAGTTCTTGAGCTTTTACTTTTTGCTTCACTTCTGGTGGGCAGTATAAATGCAGCATGGAGCAAGGATGTCTAATCAGATCAAACGCAGAATGACCTGCTGTATCTTCTTTCTTCTTTGAGATGTGCAAAATATTTTTGACACATGGCTGTTTGGTTATTTCTTTATGAGCTCTGAATTGAATATTTTTGATAAGAAAAGATGAGTGTTCACATTCACCTATTCTGAAACACAGATGCAGGACACAGACAAAACACCAATGTACCAAACCAAACCTAATTTGCCTAATAAAGATCCTAGAGGTTGAAACATTACCACATTAATAAATCAGTGTGCAAACACTGCTTTTTACACCAATCATACACTATAAAATATGTGCAGTCATTGATGTAATTTTATCTCTGTATCTGTTCTTTACAACTTTTGGTTCAGTGTCCAGTATGTCTGTCTGAAAGCTGTGTACCGTAATCAGGACTAAATGCACTAAAAGGCATATTCACTTTTTTTCTGGAACTGAATTACGAAGTATAAATACACCAACACCACAAACAAGCCTGTCTCTATATATGCTTGAACTGACAGTATCTGGCTTTTAAATGGTTCTGATTTTCAAGCCTGACTTGTAAAGTGTGACATAACTTCCTCTCTGTCTTTTTTGTAGCCCTTTGAGCCTAGTGACCTGGTCCAGGGCCAGAACTTCAGCAAAGTCCTCACGACATTGGTTGCACTAAACAAAGTGACCGCAGGTGAGCTGAATATACAAATATTTTTAAGGACAGATTTAAGCATTTTCTATGTAAACATCTAATAGTGCACTAAAGAGAACTTTGATATTTCTGTCAGTAAAAGTACACTGCCTGGACAAAAGAAAGTCCTGAATTTAACTAAGTAAATGATCTGGGGTTGATGCTGCAGTTGTTTAGGTCTAGGTTCAGCAACAGTAGGTGCTGAAAGAATGAGGTCAGCTGACTACCTGAATATACTTAATATAGACCAGGTTATTCCATCAATGGATTTTTTTCTTTCCTGATTGCACGGCCATATTCCAAGATGACAATATCAGGATTCATCAGGCTGAAATTGTAAAGGGTGGTTCAGGGAGCATGAGATCATCATTTTCAGACATGGATTGAGAGTTCACCACAGAGTCCTGATCTTAACCTCATTGATGATCTTTGGGATGTGCTGGAGGAGACTTTGTGCAGCAGTCAGACTCTACCATCATCAATGCTCTCAAAGATCTTGGTGAAAAATTAATGCAACACTGGATTGATTGCAAAAGCTTGTTAAAAAACAATACCACTGCGAATGCATGCTGCAATCAAAGCTAGTATAGACAGTTGAACTATTTATTAGTGTGTGACCTTTTTTTGGTGGCAACTTTTTTTTTGGCCAGGCAGTGTATGAACTTTGAGAACTTTGAGATTTGAAAATTGTGGAATAACATAAAAAGCATCCTGTTCCTGCCAACTTTCAACTATTTGCATCTCTTTTTTTTTATTATGCATATTTTAAGATTGCCGTACTGAATGATTTTTTATCTCTATTTAACTTCCTTATTTTAGGAGTTTTCCTGTAGAACAGTATCTCATTCTCTGCTGTATGATACTGTATTGAACATGTTATCTTTCTCCCTTTTTCTTTTGCACTGGAAAAGATATCGGCATTGGCAGTGACTCTGTATGCACGCGCCACTCCTCCGCCCACCGCATCAAGTCCTTCGAATCTCTGGTCTCCCAGACCTCGCTGGGCCGATCATCCAAATTGCTCCATAACCAGTTCCGAAGCCTGGTGGGTAGCAGAAGTCACGATAAAGCTTTGGTATCTTTATCAACAGAACTGCATCTTAAAGCATCTGTACACTTTGGGGTAAAGGTAACAGCTATTTCAATAATAGAGCAGCCTTATTTTATAGTCCTGGATGGACAGACGTCTGTTAGATAAGGGAATGAAACTGACATATGATAATTTTTATTTTAGGAGCTAACACAATAATCACTTCCTTAATGTAGTTTTCTTTCCTGTAATTGTCTAATGTTCCATTTATCAAGCATTTCTGGGCCTTGAGTCCTGTAAACATTAAATCTTGAGGTTTGTCTCTCTTGCTTTAGGATATGACAGAAAACAGTAACGCCCAGTTGGTGGTGAAAGCTCGCTTCAACTTCCAGCAGACCAATGAGGATGAGCTCTCCTTCAACAAGGGTGACATCATCAACGTCACCCGCACAGAGGAGGGGGGATGGTGGGAGGGCAGCATTAATGGAAAGACAGGATGGTTTCCAAGCAACTACGTCAGAGAGGTCAAAGGTTCTGGCAAGTGTCATTCATGTGAAAGCAACGGCATCTTTTAAATCATTTTATTGTTTTTGGAGTATTGGTTAATTCATGATGATGCATTTTTTTGTTACAGACAAACAAGTCTCCCCCAAATCTGGAACTCTTAAAAGTCCCCCTAAAGGCTTTGATACAACTGCTCTTAGCAAAACGTATTACAACCTGGTAAGTATTTTATTATTATTGTAACCCTTTGCTAATATTGTATTTGAGGTTGCTATTTCCAGTAAGTTGTTTTTCATCAGATGAATTAAAATTAAAGTAAAATATTTGGCTGAAGGCTGAATAGTGTAAACTGTTTTTGAAAGGTTTTCATTATTTTTGCCACATTTTTCAACAGTGAATGATGAAAATAGTTTAAATGTATTTTTGTCTTGCATTTCAAAAAAGCAATTACAAACCTAAGATTACATTTTTTTAAATACTGATCATTTTTAACATCCCAGAAGACATACCCAAAAAGCACAGTACGACTTAACAATAAAGGAGTTACTGTTCTGTATCAATAATGCTGTCTTTTCACTATTAGAATTAACACATAGTGCTTTTTTTATTTGTGGCTCAATCATTTCAGTGCTGAATATCTTGTGCATCCCCATTTTTTTTATCACAATTTATTGGGCAAAATTTGATCTACATTTATAAAACAAATATTATAATAAAAAAAAACAGAATAAATAGAGACTTTTTGGGAGAGGAGTTTGTGATCTTTCTGAGGCTGCATTAGCAGTCGTCACTGACTGTTCTAATAGTGAAGTTTGACTTGCCTAAGGGCTCTGATGGACATTTATGTAAGCTTGTCCCAGTTCTGTCAGAGTTTCTTTTTAATGTCTGTCTGTGCTACTGCTTACTAGATATTTAGAGTGTGTGTAGTCCTACATTCTATCATCTTCAGCACAATTATGTAAATTAATATACTTTGTGCAGAAAACTTTAAATTTTTTTTTCTTTCAAAGTTGTTATGGTTTTATTACCGATTGTGTTTTGGTTACATAATACGATTCATTGTACTGTATGATGTTTTGTGATGAGTTGAGTTTAGGGTGATGTCATGCTTGAACTCACCGTAGGGCATCTTAATTGATTACATTTTCATTGGGGTGTGAGTTTCTACAGTAAATAGATGTAAATTGCACAGGACTGTCTTGATAGAATTATCTGTAGCATATAGTAAAATTTACTATATACACGACATAGTTTATACTATATACATAAGGTTGAATTACATGACAAAAGTATAATCTATACCCTACGTATCAGCATAAATATACTCTGAAATTGTATGTGTTAATTGAATTGCCTCAATTTATTATATGTTGGGATGCTATAAATCTGTGTGCTTGTTTGTGGAAAGGCTTGTCGCTGTTGTTTGGCCTAAAACACTGCCAGCCAGATTAAATACAAATCATTTAAAAATATATTTTTGTTTATCTGTGTACAGGTGCTGCAGAACATTCTAGAGACAGAAACAGAATACTCAAAGGATCTTCAGAGTCTTCTTTCAAACTACCTGAGACCACTTCAGAACACAGAAAAGTAAGCCTCATTGTCTCCATTGTAAAAATGGATGTTATCTCTCCTCTTCTTGTAGTATTTGGGAGTGATTAGACCTGCTGCATTGTATAAACTGAAAGAACCCTTATCTGTAAATGCTTCAGGGTTGTCTGTATAGAATTCTTTAAAACCCTTTATCTTTATAAACCCTTTAAAACCCTTTATCTTTACCTTTATTGTACTGTGATCTTTAATTACAGTTAATTAATATGTGGAGGTTGCATTTAAATATTCTCTGAATTTACATGGTTCACATGATCGTTCTCCAACAGCTGATTATAGAAGAACAGATGGCTGTTAATTACAGCTTAGCTAGAGCACACACAAATAATGGATCTGTTTGTGTATATAACCGATCTTGCGTAATCCTGGATTATCTTCCTTTAATTGGTTTATGCACAATTATCTATAACTCTCCCTCTCTCTGTCTGTGTTTTTCATTCTCTTCCTCTTTCTTTTTCCGTCTTTCTGTCTGTTTGTCTTGCTGTGAATCTCTCTTTCCTTCATAGGCTTAGCTCTGCAGATGCCAGTGTCATTTTGGGGAACTTGGAGGAAATCAGCACCTTCCAACAAACCCTTGTTCAGTCACTGGAAGACTGCACCAAGTGAGTACCGAGTGATATAATTGACAGTATGATGGAAGAGATAAGGGCAGCTGAATGAAATTAAGATCTGTGTTGTGCTGGAGGGGCTGGCATCCTGTGAGCTTTGCTTTTCTTATACTGACCTCTGCAGGAAAAATCCGAATTCTTCGGATGTTGTACAGGAGAAATCTGCACGACCGAGTCAGATCTGCAACATGACTCGAAATTGATAACTGGTCATCCATTACTACCCCAAGGCTTTGTGCTTCCGCTGATGGGATGACCAGTGAGTTCTTGAAATAGATGGATAGATGTAAGGTTTATAATGTCTATCCATCTCTAATAACAAATGTCTCTACTGTGTAGAGAATGCTTTCTACTTGATTTTGGAACATTGCTGTGATGATTTGATTGCATTCAGCAAAAAGAGTGTTGATGAAATCAAAAAGTATTAATTAGGATGGCGTGCCATCAATGTAGAAAACAAGCTCTGTAGCCCATTGATGGAGGGCTTTATAAACCTTATGTCTATGCTTTAACATAGGTCTGGGGCCAAATGTCCACAAATATTTGGACATATAAAATCAAACATTTGTGGAAATAAATAAACAACAATAATTTTCAATATGATTCCATATGGAATGTTGTCTCTGTGTGATACAGCAAATAATTACCATATTTTTTCACACTATAAGGTACACTTAAAATACTTTAATTTTCTACAAAAATTGTCATTGCGCCTTATAATCCAGTGCGCCTTATAATCTGGTGCTTTGTATGTATGAATTTTACCAGTCAGGTTGGAAGGAGATTCAGTTTTGTTTCCAGAGACTGGAGCAGTATTAGCATTAGCCGCTAACAGTGCTAAGCACTAGCTCTTTTGCCGTTCAGAGGTGAGTATTATCAGCCTGTAGTCTGCTTCTAACCCCAGCTAGTACTTCTGGAGCAGCATTATACGGTGGACGAGAAAGCCCAGCGCAGTGCAAATTGAAAAGCGCTGCAAAAGCACAAAACACATCCATCAAAAATACAACACAGGCACAGCAAATAGAAAAACGCGCTGCAAATAGAAAAACGCGCTGCAAATAGAACCACAACACAACGGAAGTGAGTCACAACACAACGGAATTTTCCCGGGGGACCTTAAAAGATGCTGTACCAGCTGTGTACAAAGGACAATAAGTGGCAAACAAGCTTCTGAAAAGTAAGTAATGTTTATTACCTGTGATTACCACGGTTGTGTGCATATTATTAAAAGTTCTGCTTCACAAAACGCCTTGTTTGACACTTATTGTCCTTTGTACACATAGTGAAGTCCGAGACGTTACTGAAGACGCAGCTTAGCTGGTAAATTTTTCCCCCGGGAAAAATCCGTTGTGTTGTGACTCACTTCCGTTGTGTTGTGGTTCTGTTTGCAGCGCGTTTTTCTATTTGCAGCGCGTTTTTCTAGTTGCAGCGCGTTTTTCTAGCTGCTGCGCCTGTGTTGTAATTTTGATGGATGTGTTTTGTGCTTTTGCAGCGCTTTTCAATTTGCACTGCGCTGGGCTTTCTCGGCCACCGTAGCATTAGCATTAGAGGCAAGTATTATTGGTTATATTATTATTTTTAAGTTTGCTAGTGTTCCACATGACAAAAGTATTTGTTTAAACAGCTATGCTTATGTTAGGCTCAACACATACACTGTTAATTAGGCAGAAACTTCAATGTAAGTGGAAGAGCAAGTATGTTATCTTCTAGCAAATCAAACTATGGACATTTTTCCTTTAATTAAACATTTAAGAATGAAATGGTGTTAATCTTAAATGAAGGTTGTTTGGGACCTTCATATATTGGGTAAATGACTAGCAATGCTTATTAAAGTATTAAATGGCAGCTATGAGAATTGTGACAAAACCGTAACCTTTTTTGTCTGTGTTCAGACTTCCAGAGCTGCAACAGAAGGTGGGGGGCTTCTTTTTAAACCTCATGCCCAAAATGCGAGCCCTGTACCTTGGTTACTGCTCCAACCATCCATCAGCTGTCAACATTTTGACTGATCACAGGTAAGAGACTTCAGTCTGCCCTACTTGTGGATTTATGAATTGTACAAGAAGTCATAAAATCACATTCACTATGTGTGTGTGTTTTTGTCTGTTTTTTGTAGTGAGGAGCTTGGAGAGTTTATGGAGGGCAGAGGGGCAAGTTCTCCAGGCATCCTTATTCTGACCACAGGCCTTAGCAAACCTTTCATGAGACTAGACAAATACCCTACACTGCTGAAGGAGCTGGAGAGACACATGGAGGTAAGAAACTCACTATTAACAGCTATGTTAAAGAGTTCATATGAACAGGGATTGTTTAATTGGCCTTCCAAATTAGAAAACAATACAAGCACATCATTGTGTTTTTCCATTTGTTCTTCACAGGAAGGTCACCCAGATCGGATGGAAATTCAGAAGTGCATGACTGCCTTCAAGAATCTCTCTGTGAGTTCCAGTTTTAAGTACATATGCTTGGTATAAATGAAGTGTCCTCTGTGGACAGTTTTTGCTATGAACTGCTTGTTAGTATTCTGTATGGTGCTCCTCATATCTCCTCACACACTGACGTCCTGGTGCTGGGCCTTGCCAGTCAGGTGTGGACCATTGCCATAGCAACCAGTCTGTTTTTCACACTGTGTTTCCATGGTTACAGGGACAGTGTCAGGAGGTGCGGAAGCGTAAGGAGCTGGAGCTTCAGATCCTCACTGAGTCCGTCCGGCTGTGGGAGGGGGAGGACATTAAGACTCTGGGCTCTGTGCTCTTCATGAGCCAAGCCATGGTACAGAACCACGGCTGTGAGGTGAGACAGTACTGATGTCCCACCATACACTAGGGATGCACAGGAATAAATATTTTTCTCAAGAAAGGAGTATAATCAAACATTAGTCCAAACATTGACATCTCAACAGACAAAAACACAAAGAAACACAGTACAGTGTATCTGCTATATAGCTATTTTTCACGGTGGTTGCCCACTGATGCAACTATGTTGAGCTGTGCTTCTACAGTGTAAATGTATAGGTCAAGCAGTCTAATAGATATGTATAGTTTGTATATTTCAACAAACTAAACAACTAAACAAACTGAGAATGCTCCCAGCAGAAGTATAAAAATCTTTCGAAAGTGAAAAGTATCAGGTTAAATATAAGGTAACCTTTATTCAGTTTTTTATTTGAAGAACGATTTAAACTTTGGTTAGCAAACAATAACACTAAGCTCAGATTGTATAATGCACCCCAAAAAATATATATATCATTAAAAATCAGTCAAAATTCTGGGTTTCTACATACGAAGAGACACTACGCAGCATATTTCGATGGGTAACGCGACTTTTGACTTTTTTTTTTTTTTTTTTTTTTTTTTTTTTTTTAAGTGTTCTTGTAGAAGCCTCTAGTAACGCACACACAGCTCCTATGCAAGTATATAAACAATATTAGATTAATTCAGACCACTATATCTGTAAAAAAAAAAAAAAAGCGGGATAATGATCCTAAATACACTTCAAAATGAACTACCTTAAAGTTGCAAGCTAAGGTTATGTTCATAGATCAAGTGAAAATAAGTTCATATTTTCTTATAGGACCACACAATATATAGTTTCATAATGCTGGTTCCAATGTGTGCATGGACAATAGTCACATCACAGGATGTGCAGTGTTACAGTGCCAAATAAACATTTTTTAAACGTATTTGGTGCTTGATACAACAGGATTGAATGCATAAAATGTGCACATGTTTTGACTGCAGAAATCTTATTAAAGTGTCCAATATTTTTTACAGTGAAAATAAATATTGCAGAACAAAATGTAATGTAGAGACAGATTTTTTCCAGTATGGTTCAGTCCCATAATCTGCAGAGAACACATTTTTGCACAATTTAAAGCATGATTACTGCATACTGGCATAATTGAACATTTGGAAGGAAATACATTGTAGTGCAGAAGTAATGGTACATTACAGAACATACAAATATATATATTTTAGGGATGTAATGGTACAGTGTGGCCACGGTTCGTATCGCGATTCTTGGGCCACGGTATCGGTTCGGTTTTGATATTATCTAGCTTCAACATGCAGTATGTTTTTAGCCCTTTCTAGTTCAAATCAACTCCTACTGACACTTGCAGAACCAATATTAAATTGAAAAAGGCACAGATTAATTCAAATCACAATATCTATTATAAAAAAGGAACACTTATTCTTACCATTAGTCAAAAACAGGCAACTGATATCACACTGTGCTTTTTTTTCTTGTTCATCAAACTCAATGCTGAAGCCAAAATGGTCCCAGACAGCGGATTTATAAGCTGACGACGCCTCTTTAAATGTCTTTTTCTCCGTTTCACGTTCACTGCCCTAATCACGCAGCTGAGAAAGTTTTGTTTAATTAGCCCTAAAATCTTCAGCGTCTGCCTTCAGAGCACTGATTTGCTCCTGGGAAATTCAGAAAAAAGTCTGATTGGTTGTTGCATGGTTGTGGAGAGACACACCGAGATAAGTAATATATAAAAAAACTATCAACTATAAAATATAATATGCTTAAAAATGTGCACAGTAACTATAAGTTAGTATTAGTTATATTTATTTCTGACATTTATAACGAATTAAATTTATGTTCAGTACACAGACTTAATAACTGTAGCTTAATATAGCGGATATAGGCATTCTGCTGTCTGAGAATTTTAACAGATGCTTATTTTTCCTCAAAAGTTTTTTTTTAATTCACTTCGCTATTATTTAACTGAAATTCACTTTTATTTATATCTAAAAAGAAATAAAGCAAGTTGTCACCCTGGTGTCTGGTGCTGCCCGTCAATTTTATAAAACTTACAACATTTGAAATACACAGAAATATAAAGCTATATGTCTTCGTCTTAGTCTTCGTTTCTTATCACCAGGGCAAATTTATTAAAATATATTAATTAATTTATTAAAATTAATTTATTAAAAAGCTGCAGGCATGCATAGCAGAGTTTGGCAGCACGTGCAATGCGGTATTACCTGTTTTCTTAAAGAAAAATCTTTTATTATTATCAGGCTGTGAAAGCCTGTGATTGTTTGAAATTAGTTTTATTTAATGAGTTTATATTTTATATTTTACTTTATTTTCACTACTATAATTTTTTCTTCATACAATATAAATTCTTTACTTTATGTGACATTTTTAATGATCTTTTTAAAAAGTCCTATTTTTTCTTTTTTACATATATATTTTATTCGTCTATAGTAAACGGCATTTTTTAATTACATTTTTTTTTTGTATTTTTTATTGTAAATGAGTGTCCCCCTCCAGTGTAAATAATGGTTGATTGCTTGATTTATGTTCAGTGTTGCAAACCCAGTTTTTACATAAACAATAAACAGAATAGAGAATAAAATAACATTACCCTTCCCTTATCTGAGCTGCTGGAGTGTTTTAGCGCGTGAGTGTTTTAGCGCGTGAGTGTTTTAGCAGTGTTCGCATGTTAGTGTGTGTGTTCTAGCGTGTGTGTGTTCTAGCGTGTGAGTGTTCTAGCGTGTGAGTGTTCTAGCGTGTGAGTGTTCTAGCGTGTGAGTGTTCTAGCGTGTGAGTGTTCTAGCGTGTGAGTGTTCTAGCGTGTGAGTGTTCTAGCGTGTGAGTGTTCTAGCGTGTGAGTGTTTTAGCGCGTGAGTGTTTTAGCGCGTGAGTGTTTTAGCGCGTGAGTGTTTTAGCGCGTGAGTGTTTTAGCGCGCGAGTGTTTTAGCGCGCGAGTGTTTTAGCGCGTGTGTGTACACACGTTAGTGTGTGTGTGTTGTAGCGCATGAGTGTTTTAGCGTGTGTGTGTACACACGTTAGTGTGTGTGTGTTCTAGCGCATGAGTGTTTTAGCGTGTGAGTGTTTTAGCGCGCGAGTGTTTTAGCGCGCGAGTGTTTTAGCGCGTGTGTGTACACACGTTAGTGTGTGTGTGTTCTAGCGCATGAGTGTTTTAGCGTGTGTTTTGGTGTGTGTGTGTGTTGTGGCGTGTGTGTTCTAGCGCATGAGTGTTTTAGCGTGTGTTTTAACGTGTGTGTGTGTGTGTGTTTTGGCGTGTGTGTTGTTGTGGCGCGTGTGTTTTAGCGTGTGTTTTAGCGTGTGTGTGTGTGTAGCGCGTGTGTTAGCATGTGTGTGCTTTAGTGTGTTTGTGTGTGAATGTATTAAGTGATTTCTGCGTGACAAACTGAAATGACGACTGCACTTTTTTAGGAGAGGAATGAACGTTATCTCATGCTCTTCCCACACGTCCTACTTATCCTCTCTGCCAGCCCAAGGATGAGTGGCTTCATCTACCAGGTCAGAATATAGGCTCATAAAACATACTACTGCTTTCCCAAATAAGCACTGATCCCCCCCCCCCCCCCCTTAAAACCACAAGCACTCACAGCTGGACTATTCATAGTAGACATTAAGGGTCCTTGCTTCTTTTGTATGCAGACATTATTTTCTTTCCCCTTTTTTCCTTTCAGGGCAAGCTACCATTGAGTTGCATGACAGTAACGCCATTAGAGGACTGTGAAAGCTACAAAAATGCTTTTGAGCTCTCGGGTAATAATCCTGCACTATATCTGTTATTTTAAGTTAAGACAGCAGGCAGTTTTTTAATAAATGTGTGTATGTGACTGAGGTGAATGCAGGACGTGCAGAGGTTTATATAGTGTGTTTGATTTATCCCTGCAGGAAGCATGTTTGAAAGGCTGAAGGTTGTCTGCTTTAACAAGCAGGATCAGCAGGACTGGCTGGAGCACCTGAACCGACAGACCAAACACACCACCATGACGGCCCCCAGCATGAAGCCACTCACAGTGCCCTGCCACACGGTGGGTGTTTTCAAATAGAGACAAATTCTTTGAAGGGCTGTGATGAGCATTATTTTGCTGATGCCAAGTGGCTGTATGAATCATTTTCATACATGATCAGCTTATTAACATTTTTGAGCTGTTTGGAAGTGTTTAGATTTCTAATAAAACGTGGTCTTATTATTGCAAGTCTCACTTAAAGACAAACACAATGTAGCTAAACTGATAACTCACAAACATTTAATTGACCTTTGACTTTAATAACATTTGTCAAAAGCAAATGTAGATACAAATAATATTTGCGCAGAGTTTAGTTTTGCACCGTTCTCTCTGTAAATGTATTTCAGTTTAGCATGTTTTCTGTAATGCAATCTATGATGCATCCTCCACCATGTTTCACAGTAGACATAAGGTTTTGGTGTTAATGTGAAGTGTTCTTTTTTTTTTTTTTTTTTTTTTTTTCTTTCTTCAAGCATGTGCATTGTGCTTTCTCACATTGTAATTCTATCGTAATTCTTCGAACTTGCTTTTTTTTTTTATCCTCCAGCTCCCATCCCACCCGCTTACACCGTCCAGACACGCCGAGAGCCGGGGCCTGACTGTGGCTCCTGCTTACCACACCCTTCCACACCCTTCCTCTCATGGAGCTCCACACAGCACCATGATGTGGGGCCCTCTGGAGCCGCCCAAAACTCAGAAGCCTTGGAGCCTTAGCTGCCTGCGGCCTGCACCCCCACTTAGACCATCAGCTGCACTTTGTTATAAAGAGGTGGGTTCTTGGTTTAATTGCATTAGTTTTCCAAAATGTATTATCCTTCTGAATTCCTTTGTTCATCAATTTTCTCTTTCCTTCTTTTACTTTTTCCACTGTTTCAGGACCTCAGTAAAAGCCCCAAAAGCATGAAGAAGCTGCTACCCAAGCGGAAACCTGAGAGGAAGCCATCTGATGAAGAGTTTGCATTAAGGAAAAGTACGTTGGCTTGTTTTGCTGTTAATAATACACTATCAAAAGTAGAATAGCTCCAAAGGATTATTTGAACAATGCCATGTAAGACTCATTTTTTTTGTAAAAGAGATCAATGTATGAAGAACTTGGTTTTTCACCAATTTAAAGGTTTTTCACACTTCTGTTACAAAAGTGGCATATTTTATGGCTTTGCCCAAATAACCCTTTTCTAACTTTGTTTGTAAGAGTTTACAAAAACACACCACTAACAGATCTCTTACTGAAACAGGTACCGTAGCTTTGGAGGAGGACGCTCAGATCCTAAAAGTGATTGAGGCCTACTGTACGAGTGCCAAAACCAGACAGACACTTAACTCAAGTAAGATTTCCCAGAAATGACCTGACCTGCTCTCTTATTAGATGTCCTCTCTGTGTGTCTCTTATGATTCCAAGTCTGCATAAACCTGTAAACCTGGGTCTGTTTGATCTTAACAAAGGCATTCTTAGGGCTCTGGTAACAATATCCTCTTTTTCTCTTTCCTCTTCACTCATTTTTGTTTTTATTCATCATTAATCCCCTGCTCATTTATCTAATCCTCTTTTGTGTGCTTTCATCTCTGCACATTCACGCATAACCCTTTCTCCTATTTTCAAAAACCATTTCCATTATTTTTCCCACTTTGTTTTTTCCTCCTACCTTTTTATTCATACGGTTTGACACCCATGTCTTATCGGGAAATCTCACACCGTTCATTCATATGATGGGACTGTCATCCCCTGTGGTGACTGGCCTGCCCTCTACTCCCCTCCCCTCATATCAGCATGGCAGGGCACCGACCTGATGCATAACCACGTGTTGGATCAGTCCAGCGTGGACTCTCTGGGCCGCCGCAGCAGCATCTCGCGGCCCGAAGCTACGTCGGATCTATCTGAAGACTCGGACTATGACAGTATATGGACGGCCCATTCGTACAGAATGGGCTCAGTTTCCCGTAAGAGCTGCAGCTCCTACATCTCCCACCAGAACTAAACTCTCCCCCACCCACACTGCTATTTAGCGTTTATTTCCTTTTGTTTGTTTTATTTATTTATTTTATATTAATTTATATATTTATCTATTTATATTTTCTATTTATTGTATTTATTTATTTTTGTTTGTTCACATGCCTGTATTGAACCTCACTCCTTGCTTAGTTTCTTTTGCCCTTTTTTTGTGCACTTATCCAAAGCAGTTCCTTGTTGCCTTGACAACTTAAAGCCCTTTTTTGCCTGTGTTTTTAATGTGTCCCCTCATGTAATAGTTGGGGAACATGCCTTTCTCTCCCTCTATGCTAACTAGTATTTCATCATGAAGATTAAAGAAAGTAGTTTGTGGACTTCTGAAGCAACGTCCTCTGGATCTTGTCCTGCTAGAAACTGTAAGATCTACAACTCTGTAAATATTGTAGTATTGTCATTTATCTGAGATGTGAAGTATTACTGAAAATGGCTTTGTTTACTTAGAACATGCATCAGGCACAAGAACTCCGGTTTCAGTGTTTAAAGGATGCAAGACAATAGAAGAGTTAAATGTCATGGGGAAAGAAAAACTTTGGTTAAAAAAAAGTAGATCTTGATTTGTTACATTAGGCAGTATTAGTGGATTATTCTGTATCTCTGTCTTATATTTATGTATTTATTTTTAGCTTGTACAGAACATGCATTCTGAATTATTTTGGACATTTAAAAGCTTGTATTGTAACATGTATGTTCATAATAGTGTCTGCATATGGTATGAATGTCTACCAAGAAATGTTGAACTTGTAATGTGGGCTCATACATTTCTTTGAATAAGTTTAAATCAGGTATGTGGTTGGTATTGAAGGCTTCTTTGCTGCTCATATGAAGCTCTGTGAATACCTGTAGTATTTTAAGTAAAGAAGGATCTTTTCCTTGTTTATGTATGAGGTGTTTACCAGACAAAAGAGAAATCTGAAATCTGTCTTAGTACCTGAACAAAAAAGGACTATAACTCTTCATGTTGTGTAGTATTCCTTGTGACCAAGTTCTATTCTGTGGTTAAACAAAAAAATAGGCAAGAAAACATGAATCAAGTGGACAAACTTACTGCCCTTTTGTCTGTTGTACTGTGCAGGTATTCAAACTCTCTGTATAAATCAGAAGTCAGTGATGTTTACGTGGTTTGAAATGAAGATATTATTAATGTGTTTTATTCATATATACACAGTCATATTATGACCGCCCTGTGGAAACTCATTGTTCATTTTATCTGCTTTACCTACCATATAGGAGCACCTTTGTGATTTTTTTTTTTTATTAGTTACAGACTGTGGTCTTTCTGTTGTCTCCTGAATCAGTATATTTTGTGCTGGTATGTATGGTTCAGACCCAGCAGTGCTGCTGAAGGTTTTAAACACTGCATCCACTCACTGTTCACTATTGGACACGTAGCTAGTACACATTGTAGATGTAAAATGTTGCTGTTTCTGTTGGACCTCCTCTAATCCATCATCAGTCCATCATGTAGCCTAAGCTGTTTAAAAACCCCAACAGCACTGCTGTGTCTGACCTATATGTACCTATTTAACACATACCAACACACTACCACCATGTCGGTGTCACTGCAGTGATTAGAATGGTCGTCCTATGGTTTCTGACAGTTAAAGAACAGGGTGAAAGGAAGATAAAGTATGCAGAAAAAAGCAGAAGGACTACAGTTTGTAATCATAGAACAAAAATGCTCCTACATGGTTAGTGGAGTTAGTAGACTCCTGTAGAAACAGGAAAGTGGGCATAATATTCTAATATGACCGTGTATATATCCACATAGACACACTCGGATTCAATTATGAAGCAGATCAGTCATTGTAATATACATTTTCAATAAATCTTGACTTTGTTAGACTTTTTTGTACCATATTTCATTCTTTCTGGACTAGTGCTTACATCATAATTTACAGTGAATGTTTAATCTGCATTTCTTTAAATAGAATTTTGATGACCCTTTGTTTTTTTTGTGTACACGTTATCAAGAAGTTACCTGTGTTGATGTATGAGAATCTTTCTGGGGCCCTCTCTGTCTCTTTCTTGTCTCAGATGTCCCGTCTCTGCATGACTAACTTGTCTCACTCCTGTTTCACACACAGTTCTTTGGAAGTCTGATTGGTCACTCTTGTCTGATCACTGTTTCTGAGCATGTACGTCTCTTTTAACTGACCTTACCAGTCACTCCTACTACACATGGAGATGTGCAGAAACAAAACTGCAGGGCTTTGACTTTTCTTTCGGAACAGGACAGCGGAGAGACACGGCTCCAGCACTGATAGTGCCAACCGAGGAGAAAATGACAGTGGAAGGGCTGAAGAGCAATGGACAGACAGTTATAGGGGAAAAGTAAGAATACGTTTTATTATTTGCTTTTTAACCTTTTCTTGTTAAATCTGTTTTTTTTTTTTTTTTTCTCATATTTAATCCCTTAAACTCTGTATGTAGACCTTTATGTCTGTTTTTCACCCTCATAATTGCATTACTATTATTGTTAGTGTCAGTTTTACACACAAAATAAAACCACATGGGACTCCACAAAGTATGCTAATGATACCAATTCATTCATATATATTTTTTGGTTTGCATCTCATAACAATACACGAATCCTGAATGTATTATTGTGATTGTATCACAGTTCTGTCATCAGTTTTTTTTTTTTATTAGATTTTAAGATAAAGTGGAGAGTAAATCAGATGTAAAATAGTTCTATTCTACAGGTGCATCTCAAAAAATTAGAATATAATTGAAAAGTTACTTTATTTCAGTAATTCAAGTAACTCATTATATAGATGTATTGCACACAGAGTAATCTATTTTAAGCGTTTATTATTATTATTATTATTATTTTATTGTTTATAATTTTGGCTTACAGCAAATAAAAACCCAAAAATCAATATAATAATATTAATATTATATAAGACCAACTTGTACTTTTGCCAAGTCCTGCTGGAAAATGAAATCCGCATCTCCATAAAAGAAGCAAGAATTAAGAAGTGCTGTAAGATTTTTCGGGAAAACACTGCACTGACTTTGGACTTGATAAAACACAGTGGACCAACACCAGCAGATGACATGTTTCTCCAACCCATCACTAATTGTAGAAACTTCACACTAGACCTCAAGCAGCTTGGACTGTGTGCCTCTCCACACTTCCTACAGACTATAGTCTGGTCCCTTGATTTCCAAATGAAATGCTATAATTTACTAATTGTTCGGAGAGCCACATCATCTGCTGGTGTTGGTTCAACTGTGTTATATCAAGTGCAAAAATCCTACAGCACTTCTTACTTTTTGCTGCTTTCATGGAGATGCAGATTTCATTTTCCAGCAGGATTTGGCACACTGCCCACACTGGCAAAAGTTCCAGTTGGTCTTACATAATATAAAAATTAAGCCATAATTATAAACAATAAAAGAAATAAACGCTTAAAATTAGGGGTGTGACGAGATCTTCTGGCTTGAGATCTCGCGAGATTAAAATGTGACGATATTTTCTTGCGAAAAAAAAAAAAGTAGATGAGCTCCGCGGTACAGTTAAAAAACTCTGCTCGACAGTCCCAAAGATTCACAGCCCTAGTAAATACTGTAAGTAAATAGTACACGTGACTGTTTCATAGGCAGTTGTACTAATCCCTTAGCTCTGTACTGTATTAAACAATATTCTGTCTCTGTTTGCACTTGAAGCATAGTCTTAATATGACTGGTTATGGTTATGCATAGTTAAATTACAAGAAATGTAGGGTAAAAAACACAAACCATAGGCTTAATATGACTGGTTGTAGTTTGCACTTATTGTTTGCACTATATAAGACCTTGAAAAGTTTTATTTTTATTTTGTATTCTTATTCTTATTCCTATTTCTTATAAAATCAATGTGTGAGAGAAACCAGTCTGTTAAGTTTGCGTTATATGATTTTGTCAAATAAACCTCAAACAATTTTTCATTTTTGACATTTTCTTTAAAATGTTATTTTTAAATCTCGTCTCGTTCTCGTGAACCCAGTATCGTGTCTCGTCTCGTGACATTAGTGTCTCGTCACCCCCCCTACTTAAAATAGATCACTCTGTGTGCAATACATCTATAAAAAAGGGAGTTTCACAGTTTGAACTGAATTACGAAAATAAAGTAACTTTTCAATGATATTATTTTTTTTTCAAATGCACCTGTATCAGGCACTGTACTTCAAAAACCTTATCAGACTCCACCCTTCAGTCATAAGTCAAGCTATAGATTAAAAAGGTATAGATTAAAATCCCATGGCCTCACACACAAGACCAAAGCTGTTAAATATTAGGAATGTACTTTTTAAACTTGTCTGTTTAATCTTCACCTGCTTTGTATTCTATTGGCCTGTTTTTTATATATGGAGCAGATGATCATGTTCACTTTATTAAGTTGATTTTATTTCATTTTTCAAACCACACAGCATTCCTAACTAGCAACAGTATTGCTGTGCAGTTAACTAAAAATCTGCAGGATTTAGTTTTTGTTTGATTTTAGATTTCATTTGTGATTGTTACTACACATATTAATACAATTTATTAAATGCACTAATGGTAAAAGTAATTTATTTTGATAATTATAACATGGCAGTTTTGTAAAAAAAAATTTTTTTGGGGAGTACTGCCATTGTTGCTAGGTAATGTGACTATGTTCATGTGAGTAGTACTTGAAGAGTTTTGGTCAGAGTGCCATTTTGATGCAATATTGGCATTCCTAGAATGTCTGTCAGCCAATCACATTGCAGGGTCGGAACTAACTAGGGTATAGTAACATACGTGTATTGTAATAGTACAGAACTATTTATCTGACTCAGTTTCATTTATATTGCAGAAGTCTGGTAGATGTTGTTTATGCGCTGAGAGAGGAGGTCCAGGAACTTAAACAGGTAACTGATAAAGTTTCTCCACATTGGACTTTTGTGTAATGCATTTCTGGATGTAACACATTTAAGTTAATACAGTATTGTACACTTTTTGAAGTGCTGTGGTTATATGGTTCCTCTGTGAACAGGACAATAAGAAAATGAAGCACTCTCTGGAAGAGGAGCAGAGAGCTCGCAAAGACCTGGAGAGGATAGTACGGAAGGTTTTAAAGAATTTGAATGACCCAACCTGGGATGAGACCAATTTATGAGATCAGTATGAGCTTATTTTTATATTTGTACACATTTTACTGTATGACTGATGATGAAAGCTAAACTGAGGTGTCTGAATGTTCTGACTACATGTGGTGTATGTGGGGATTGATTATATAAGCTGGGAGATGATTCTGCCTTCTCATTAAACAACAGGGTGTTTGCATGTTTCAGAGTCAGCTGCTGAGATGCATGTGAGACGCACCAAAATGGTGTTCATGAATATTATGACAATCAAAGAAGAAAAAAAAAATCTAGCATGATATTTTACCAGTATTACAATAACTCCATGCTCAAGCTTTATTTCTGGAAAAGCTGTTATTGCTGTTATTCTCATGTCTTAATTGTTGCTTTTCTATCCTTGCCAGTTCAACAGGAAATGTTGAAACTGGCACATGAATAAAATTGCAACATTTTTTGTAACTTTTATTTAAAATTACAGTTATTAATAACTATTTTATGAACTATGACAAAGGGATTAAGTGGAGTATGGTTTCAAGTGAAAATATACAACAATTAGATGATAACAGTAAAGTTATTTTTGAGGAAAAAGGAAAAAGAGTATTTAAAATGATTTACTTTTGCTGAATATGAACCTATTTTTAATTTGTCAGTTATGTGTTTTGAATTAGTAGATCGTGAACCTCAAAACTTCATGTATGTAACCAAATTCCTTTACTCTGAAAGATGCCTGCTTTTGCTACAGTTTTAATGTGATTGGAGGGTGATCTATTTCTTTACAGTTGCCTACCATTAGTATAGTAAAATGCTCTATTTTATAATACCTGGTTTTCTTGCAATGGCCTCTGCAATGAAACAGGAGAATGAAATGAAACAATGAAACTCTGCTGGATGTCTATATTTTTAGTCATATATTTTTAGGATGTATATTGGTTTAATTTGTTCGTCTACTCAGAAATACAAGAAAGACTTGTGTTGTACAGAAACATGTAAATTGTAAATACAACAAAGATGGGTTAGAACATTTGTTATTGTTTTTTGTCCAAGTTTTCATTTATATTTTATTGCATTTATTTAAACTGAAATTCCCATCATAATGCAATTAGGATTTAATGTAAATCCAATTAAATGTGAAAATTCTAGAGACCGTTTTGTGTATAGTTATTTTGACCTTTTTTTTTGAGATTTTTTCTTATTTTAACCTGTCATTTTTTTAATTGCATCATACACAGCTCATCAGTTTTACCTTGTCATGTTTGTAGTGTAGTTGCACTTAATGTCTGTGAAGATCAGACAAAAGCTAAATCCTTATTTATGGGCTGATCTAGCTGTCAATGCCTATTTTAGTACTGAATTGTGGTTCTGACTGCCTTTCCACAAGAATAACTCAAAGGAAGTATTTATTAAGGAGTCTGACCTTCAGATGACTTTCTTCATCAATGTTGCAATACATTTAATTCTGTAAATAAAGATCTGCTTTTTATGTGCTTTTCTTTCTCAATTTTTTAAGAAAACTGTATGGATACTTATTTATTGTTTCCTTAATTAATCTGAAATCAACTGCTTTTGTTGGGTGAACTGTCAGCAAACTGCCACTGTTAGGCTCTTGAGCAAAACCCTTGGGTAACACTTTATAATACTGTTCCATAGTTAATAGGTAACTAAGCAGGAACTAATTAATAGTGCTGCATTAACACCTACATATTTTCTATTAACTACCAGGGAGTACTGAATAATTACTCAGTAGATAGTACTGAACTAATGATTATAGTAGTTCACTAATAACTTCACAATAATTACTGAGACTTACATATCTCCCAGAGAACTACTTACTAATGATGTCTCCTTTATAATAACTATTCATTAATTACTGCTCAAATCAACATTAATTACTGAAAACCCTTACATCCCACCTGGGGAACTATAGATCTAAATCAGGCATATTTGAGTTAAATGCATAATAATTGAAAGCATTTTTGTATTAAGCAAGTGACACCATTTGTAGTAGTGGTAACCTTAATTACCTTATTATCCTCAGTTCCTTCCAAATATTAGCAACATATAGTAAAATACTTCAGTGTGTATTACTCTGCTTAACCATCAATTTTTGGAAGAAAAAAACAACATTATAACGTAATTATTATTGCATAGAAGACATTGATGAAAGTTCTCCAGAAGGCATCTAAGACTCTAAGAATGACTGTAAGACTGTAATAATGTAACAATCATTGCTTTAATATTAGGTATCAGCCTTATAAAAGTGTATCTTCAGCGTTTGCAGTCTCACAGAGGTTTTTTTTATACTGCGCACTATTAGGGCAATTACGGTAATTTCACAGCGGACGCAGCTCTCTAGGTCCTTCGTGTAAATTCTCTGCTGTGCTGCTGCTGCTGCCGGAGGAGGATTTAGAGAGACTCTGCTGCTTTCATATTTTTCTGTATTTGATTGAAAATAAACTAGTAATCAAGATATTGAGATCTTTTACAGCTTATTTTACCCCCGGATCAGAGGAGGACTCTTTGTGGGTTGTTAACCAGCTTTAGGATGTGTGTTAGCTAGCTAAGTTAGCTAGGTTATGTGTGTGTTAGTTAACTGGCTAAGTTAACTAGGTTGTGTGTGTGTTAGTTAACTGGCTAAGTTAGCTAGGTTATGTGTGTGTTAGTTAACTGGCTAAGTTAACTAGGTTGTGTGTGTGTTAGTTAACTGGCTAAGTTAACTAGGTTATGTGTGTGTTAGTTAACTGGCTAAGTTAACTAGGTTATGTGTGTGTTAGTTAGCTAGTTTAAATGTGTGTTAGTTAGCAAGCTAAGTTAGCTAGGGGAAATGTGTGTGTTAGTTAACTAGGTTAAATGTGTGTGTGTTAGTTAGCTAATTTAGCTAGGGGAAATGTGTGTGTGTTAGTTAGCTAGGTTAAATGTGTGTTATTATTATTATTATTATTATTATTATTATTAATGTATATTTCCCTTTATAATACTGTGACATGATCTGCAGTAACTCCTAAAGAAGAACACAGTAACTCCTCAGTCATTAGTAACGGGTTACCATGTGCTGCTGTTAACTCCCGAAAAAAGAAGACAGGGACCCCTTATTAATTGAACACAGGGATGCCTAGTTCGTTATCTAACACAAATATTTATTCATTTAAACATGATTTCCACCAGAATAAGGATCTAGGACACAGCCTAGAGTAAAGCTGTATGTGAGCCATCACTTCTACTGAGCACATCTCCAGGAGGACTGAAGAAGAGCACAGGTTTAGAATAAACACCTGTAACACACTGACAGAACATTACAAAAAATGGGGGTTAAACAGACTACTGCACATTTCAGTGTGTCTAACATTTGGAAGATATTGAGCATACTAAGGTAAGTAAGGTTAATATATGATAAGTGGTGTGTCACTGACTTTAATATCACCACTGATAGAATAACCTGCAGCAGCAGATAAACACACTGATAGAGGCTAGCGGTCCGGCGCTGTGGAATTACCGTAATTACCCTAATAATGGGCACGAAAGTCTGTGAGACTGCAAGGCTAAAGATGAACGTTTATAAGGTTGGTGCTGAAAATTAAAGCAGTGACCATTAAAACAAAATTGAGTACAGTCAGTCTTAGAGTCTTCTGGAGAACATAAATAATGTCTAACTACTATGTAATAATATTACGTTATTAAGTTTTTGTTTTCTTTCAAAAATGGGGTTTAAGCAGATTACGACACACTGTAGTATTTTACTATATGTTGCTAATATTTGGAAGATAATGATGATAATAAGGTAATTAAGGTTACTACTACTACAAATGGTGTCACTCAAATATGCCTTTAATATCACCACTGATATGAATTGTTTGTGTAGACTGATTTAGATCTATAGTTCCCCAGGTGGCATGTAAGGGTTTTCAGTAATTAATGTTGATTTGAGCAGTAATTAATGAATAGTTATTATAAAGGAGACATCATTAGTAAGTAGTTCTCTGGGAGATATGTAAGTCTCAGTAATTATTGTGGAGTTATTAGTGAACTACTATAATCATTAGTTCAGTACTATCTACTGAGTAATTATTCAGTACTCCTGGTAGTTAATAGAAAATATTTAGGTGTTAATGCAGCACTATTAATTAGTTGCTGCTTAGTTACTGCTTAGTTACCTATTAACTATGGAACAGTATTATTAAGTGTTACCAAAGCCTTGTGCTGGTGTTAATTGTGCGTGTTCGCTGCACAGAAGTGTAAATAGCGGAGGCTAAATTCCACTGTGGTCACTGTTGTTGTCTTGTATGCATTGTTTTTACCAGATTTTGGAGCATTGATATGATTGGATCATATTATGATCAGGATGTTAAATAATCACCATTCCACCTTATCCTCAACTTCACATCTCCAAAACATCAAAGATTCTGAATGGAGCACCCTCATTTTAAAGCACACAGTTCCACTGCGCCACAGCTCTGTGCACATGCACAACATTAGGCTTGGTGATAATGCGTTTGTGTGTGCATTAGCACATCTGTGTCAACAATGGGTCCAACTTCCAGCAATATTATATTATATTATATATAGATTTGACATTGCTCCTGGGTTCCCTCTAGAGTTAGGGAGTCTAATTTATGCTTTGTGCCACCAATACAGTAAACACTTTTAATTGCATTTCACAAGAAGTAGCAGTATCTGAAGTGAAATAAATATGTAGGATGAGGCAGAGAAATATTTTAGGATTTTACACAAATTAGCCTCGGTTTACGCAGCAGTTCTTGTGAATGTTGTAATGTCTGCCTTTCAGAACGACCTAAATGGCAGGCAAATCATTAAAATGATCATCTTGCACCTTTCAGCCCAATGATGCGCTTCCTTTTAAAGGCTGCCAGGTGGGCAAAATGTCTAGCAGCCAACAGTCTTTCACCAAGAGGGACACTACTATAAAGTAGCCTCTGAGGGCATTTGGTAAAGCAATGGGGTAGAAGCACTTTATGCCCTCATTTTGCAACAATTTTGTTTTTTTGTTTCTCATTAAGTGTATTTTTTATTATAAAGGATGTCCACAAATGTTTGAGCATATTGTGTGGATATATGGGCAAATGTTTTTGTTTTAATAATATACTGTTGTATCTTTATTGATCTGATGAACAGTGTCACATTTTATGAAGTGCACCATATCAAACTGATACTATATATTAATTTGGAAACATTTCAGCTCTTAAGTTTCTGAGTGGAGGCCAATGAAGAGGATGACTTTGTGCCCTTGTCTTTCTTCCCCACACAGCAGTGCTGGATGAAGGTTGCGCATGCACCAGGACCTATTACAGTGACAAGGCAATCTAGGCCCTTTGTGGGCGATGATTCTACTTCATTGATTTACAATGGAAAGGATATAATTTTGCTGGTGTTGGCAAAAAGCTCAAATGTCAGCCTTTTCAGAATGCCAGCATTGCCTTGTTCGCGGATGAATAAGGAGAAAGTCACCTTTTGTCTCACGTTAAATATTCCTGCATAAATACAAAGGGGCATAATGACCTCCTGATAAAAGGAAGCCCTGATTTATCCCAATTTATCCTTTAGCGTATAGATAAAACCTGCAGATAAATGCCAGGCTGGCCTTTTCATTTTTACGCACTCCTATTCTTTCCCTGTTATTTTTTTTAGCCCTCACCTTATTGAGTTTAGAAGACAGCAGAGTCACATTCATTGTTGATACTGATGTAAAAAATAGCTGTCTGCATTTCCAAGAACCATTGAATATCATGCAAACGATATATATATATATTTATATATTTATATATTTATATATATTTATATGCTTTCATCCTTCTCTGAGTTATAGATCGCTTTCTCCTCCCTTGTTTTTGGGGCTCAGGACCGAGTCATCAGGGATGCAGACAGTTTGGGACAAAGCTAATCACACCTGTAGAGTGTAATGGTCCTCTATTTGACTCCAAGTGTCAAGCCAGGTATTAATACCTCCTCCACTGTTACTGACAGTGAAGTATAATGGCTGTCTTTGAAGGCCCAAGTGAAAGGGACAGCAGGACTCTGTGGACATTGAATCAATTAGCTTTTGACCAACCTATACACAGACACACATACACCTGCACACACACTCCTCTAAGACCCTGTCTTTTCCTTTCTTAGCCTGGGTCTATTCAGTAGCCTGTGATCATTTAGATTTGACATGCATTGTGGCTGAGCTTGTCTCTCTCTTTCTCTTTTGCTCTCTCTCTCCCTCTTTTGCTACTGTCTGTCATTAATTTCCAGGCTTTACAATTTGCCAAAAAGAAAGAGAAAAGAGAGTGAGGGATGGATGGATGGATAAGAGCTCAGTGTCCTTTTGAAGGGGTTTGTTATTGCACAAAAAAAAAACAGCCGCCCAATAATTTTTCGTCAATGTTTAACTCTAAAAGCTTTTCCCCGTCAGCTTTTGAAAAGAATAGCAATAAAGCCCTATTGAAAAGGATTGAATAAAAACAGTCCTCTGGGGCTTTGACCGAAGGGCTTCTTTTCTTCTGCCTCTAATCAAATAGGAACTGAAATGAATTAGAGTTTTCTTATGAAAATAGCCTTTGTTGGCAGGGAGGCCAGTAATTCATAAACAATAAGCAGCGTCATTGTGTGCATAGTAATATATTCATGCTGTGGAGAGACTAGAAGGCAGTGCTATGGCTGTGTGGATGAAGAGGGGTGGTGGATTGCCTCTGGACTCTTTAGAAGCAGCCTCTGCTCAGCGAGCGCCTCTCTTCTCTCTTAACCTTTCTGCAGTTTGTGCTTCTTCTGGTGTATTCCTACCTTCTACATAGGTTTCTCATTCTACCTTTTTTTTCTCCTTTACATTCTCTTATCTGTTTTTTAGTGTTATTTTCTTACCCACTTTTTTTTTATTCAAAACATTTTTCTTTGGATGCTCCAATGATCACTTTGGCATGGATTTTGGAACTTACTTAGTTTGGATCCTCCGTTCTCTCCTCCTCTCTCCGAGCCAGAAGATCTGTGCTTTACTCCAGAGGAAGTTAGACACAGTGATGGACTCACTCTTCAGTCTCTGTCCTTCCTCCCCTGGGGAAACTAATGGACTAATAGGATTGCGTGGTTGGTCAGAGTCACTTCAAACTGAGGGACTATTTGATGCCTGTCATCACAGTTCAGCTGGAATGGAGGAAAGAGTCAACGTGGTGAAAATCAGAGAAGGAAAGGATGCTTTTACCTTAAAACCTTGCTACTTTTAGGAAAAGATCTTCAACTGGAGGAAAGTATCCAATATCAGAGAACACGAGGCTGATCTGCAAAAATCCAGCAGCAAACAATTATCATCTTCACCTTGTAAATGAAGTGTAAGTAAATTTTTTTGACAAATGTGCGCATTGGCTCACATTTAGGCACATTTTCACACAGCTTTTTCTATTTTTATCTATTTTAAGCTTTCTAGGAATCTCCAAGTCTGGAATATATATATCTCTGTCTATCTGTTCTGCACACATAAAGGAGAAACATCTGGAAACTTTTAAACTTCTCTGTTAACCTTCTGGAACCAACTAGCAGGGATGCACCAAAGAGTCTCTCAATATCTCTTTTAATATGACCCCTGGGAATTATGTCATCTTCATTTTTGTTCAGCTATGTGTTTGTGGTGTCAGGCTATTTGACAGTAAGTGCTGCATCAGCTGCAAGTTCTGTCTTTAAGATCAGCCCCTCCATAAGGATGATAAAAACTCCCTGGAAAGCTTCCACTTCTGTGCTTGGATTAAACTGTCACCTTACAAGTAAGTGTTTCTTTTTAAATATACTGAGATTGACAGGTGTTCACGTGTTTTTATTTTGATAGATGTTCACGTGTAAATCCTTAATCACAGATAAGTGCTCTTCTGCTTGCCTTGTTTTGCTGATTTTGTTCATAAATGTACATTTTGATCTGTCCAATTTAATCATGTCATATGTTTTTGTAAAGTTTGTTAAAACATTTAAAAACACTATGATTTCTTAGATTACATGTGGTTATCATATTACTGTATATTTCATACATTGTAGCCAGTAAAGCATAACTGGTCCCAGATGTCAATGAGGTTTTTGTGAATAGCTGCTCTGTATTGTACAAAATACCTTAAATTAGACTGTGACAACCCAGACTTCACTGGTGCTGAGCACAACAACTGGACTAAAGCCTAATTTTATGCATAGTGATCTTCCTTTTTCAGTATATTTTGTTTTGTTCAGTTGGTTGGTGTGTCTGAATGTGAGCTTAATCTGATTATTATGACATGTCATATGACTTAATCTAATATTGGTGTGAATTTAAATGTTGTAAAGGCAATGAAAGTATTTTTGGGTTTAGGTTGTGATGTTGAATGATTGATTAGTTATGGATCACAAATGCCACTCTTACAACTTTTTATTCTAAAGGTACTTAATGGAGCTCCACCACTTCAGAGAGCACTGTTGCGACTGCTTCACAGCTCACAACTGGGGTCTTTATACCCCTCCAGCCCAAGCTTGGCATTGGACATGTGATGATAGGCTGATCATGTGTAGGGAGGGACTTTTGAGCTCTGTGCTTGTAGCTTAGCTGCTAAAATAAACATATTAGACCATTGCTTGCAAACTTTGCTGAAATAACATTAAAGTCTTTGAATTTCTTTGTTATTTTCTTACACAACAGAATGAAGCTACAAAATCAAATAAAAATATATCAAACAGAAAAAAACAATAGAATACATTCAGAGATAATACTAGTTAGTATAAATATAGAGATGGGGTGAATACGTAATGATGCTGCTATATATACAGATCTGGGAAAAAAAAAAAGAGACCACTTAATGAGGATGTTTTTCCTTGATTTTACCAAATGAATTGAAAACCTCTGGAATATATTAAAGAGGAAGATGGATTATCACAAGCTATCAAACCAGGCTGAACTGCTTGATTCTTTGCAATAGTAGTGGCATAAAGTTATCCAAAAGCAGTGTGTAAGACTGGTGGAGGAGAACACGCCAAGATGCATGAAAACTGTGATTAAAAATATGGTTATTGCACGAAATATTGATTTCTAAACTCTTAAAACTTTATGAATATGAACTTGTTTTCTTTGCATTATTTGAGGTCTGAAAGTTCTGCATCTTTTTTGTTATTTCAGTTATTTCTCATTTGGGACATATGCTGTCCGTAGTTTATAGAATAAAACAACAAACATTTTACTCAAACATATAGCTATAAAAAGCAAAATCAGAAACTCTTTAGGAAACTCCTGAAGACAAGGTTCTTTAAAGAGCATTTGCTCACAAACTAACTACTTCTAACCTCATTTCCTTCTTTCCCTCCTTTCCTCCTTCATCTCAATATTTCTATTTGGCCTTCTTAAGCCCTGTCTAAAAATGTTTTTGTCTTGAATCATTATTTGTAAGTCGCTTTGGATTAAAGCATCTGCCAAATGTAATGTAATATAATGTGATATATATACCTGTTTTTTATTTATTCAAAGTAACCGTTTTACTTTTAAGTATTAAAATGTTTGTATAATGTATTTCACTGGTTTTTGAACTGAACTGAAGAATGAATTTCTTGGGTCTAGTGTTCAAAACACAGTTACATTGTGACAACATTACATTGTTTTGGTGTCCATATATATTATATTAAATATATGTAACAATATATTATAAAATATATGACGCACTCTACTGTCTGGTAATGGATAACTGAAATTGGATAATTGAAATTGGAATTGAGATTGGAATGGTAGAAAGTTGATGAGAGACCTGAGCTAACAAACTTTGGTTAATAGACCATTTTCATAACGTTGCAGTTAACGTTATTAGAATGTTCAATCTGTCAATTTTTATGGATGAACGTCTTAGACCGTTTTTTGTTGAACGATTGTTTTTGTTGAACGATTATGGTGACGTTGCTGATGTCATTTGTGTCAATGTTTTCATTTATAGGTTTAGGAAGGTTTGCTTCTTTTAACATTTCCATAATGTTAGTTAATATTCATCTAGCTGGGTTGTGTTGCAAACCTTTAATGTGTCACACGTTTTCAGAACGTTGCTTGAACTTTGTTTCTGTAACGTTACAGGCCAACCGTCCTGGAACCTTTTAAAATGTTTGATAAACGTTCTTATAAAGTTCTCTGTGAGCTGGGGGATACCGCTGTGAATACTGTTGGCGTGTTTGCTGGTTTGAGCCACAGATCTGAGGGTGGATATCGGTGTAGTGTACAGGAGCCGGGCGGTAGAGGGCAGTGTTGCTCTGAGGAAAATCAGGAGTCACAAGAACGCCAGCGTGGACCCTGTTCAGAACCAAGTTCAGAATCCGGATTATTGTTTATTTATTGTCTGAACAGAGTTTAAAAATATAACTGGTCGTAAATACGTTTAAAGGCTCGACCTCCGCTCACCTGTGACAGGTATTTTATTTTTTATTGAATCTCAGCGAACACACACAGCTGCTTATTGTTACCTAGATTAACTAGCGTCAGTTAGTTAGCGTTAGCTAAGAACACTTAAAATGAACAGTAATAATTTTATAAGAAGTGGGAGAGTTGTTTGGACCAATTTTTGGACTGTAACTGAATTACTGAAGTTTTACAGTGTAAGTTAGTGTTACAGCGACATTATATTATTTGTAAATATGTGAGTGTGTGTTGTATATAACGTGTTTGTTTTCCCCCATATTTTGACCAAGGGATGTGTGACTTGTAGTACACAACAAGTACAAGTGAAGGAGTGAATTTGGGAGGTAATGTATGAACTTTAACTCACAGTTGACCTGATTTTGATTGTGATATTAATGTGACTGACCTTTAGAGAGGTCCTCAAACCTGGACTTTGAATCCAGTTTCCTAAAATAACCGTTTTAACCTTTTTCCAATTTTTTCAGGAAACACAAAAACATATAACAGTTGTTATTGGCTATATTTACAAATTAGCAAAGGTTTAAGAGGATAGTTTATCATACAGTCATGCAGTAGAGCCAACCAGTTTAAATACTGATAAAAAAACAAACAAACAAAAAAACAGAAAACAAGTCAACATTTTAACCCTCTTATTATCTTTGGGGTAAATTTTAAAGTATCTAAAAAAATGGTTGATATTAGTTTTGTGATTTCATATTTATTGTCTTTTCTTAATTTTATGTAGACAATAAGTAAAAAAATAAAATACTTAAAATGTTTCTGTTTTATATGCATAAAAAAATAAATATCAATAACAAACACATTTGTGTGGTAATAATGTTGTGGTCACTATGGCATTCAGTTTTATAATCTTTCTTTAACTGTTACTTCACTTAAGGCCCTAACTTAACAACACAACATGTATAATACTAATATTAACCACTAATAATTCATCAAATAAACATACAATAACTGGCAAATAAAAGTTGCTAACATGTTTATTAAAATGTATTTAAATGTAATTATAATACTTTTCTGGAGATTGAAATTGCTTAGGTCATGTTGCCCTAGAGATTAAAGGTGTTAGTAAATATGAGGATAGCAGGAGGGGTTATTAACTTTATGGAATAGTTTGCTGACTAAAATACAGATAAAAAAAACCTAATTAAAACTCAATAAAAAGATTAAACAACTGTGCAATATTTATAGCCAAAAACCTTTATTAATAAGAAGTAAACTTTATATTATAGTAAAATCTCATCTCTTACCAACAGGGGACGAGCCCTGAATCGAGGAAATTAGTTCAGTGAAGATAGATCTATCTTTGAAAGCTATTATAATTGTTAACGTTATATTTTTGTTGCTTAGGCAAAATAAATTAGCTCAAGTCATCCTCTTTTTAAATAGATTACTGTTCTAAAGGGGTCGAATAAAATGTCTGATCAACTGATGTGGATTTGGAAATGATTTTTTTTTGCAGGTAAGTCAATTTAGCCAGTTATTTTAGGAAGGTGACGATATGTAACACTACCCGGCCAATCAGTTAAATTATCTGTTTCCTTTAGCTACTTCCAGTGAGGACTAAATCTAGACTCAAGGTCTAGGTATAAAGTCCTAGCAGACAGTACACTCTGTGTCTTCCCAATTTGGGTGTAAATAAAGCCCATCTATCAGAAGTTGGGCTGACATTTATTAACCGCAGTCAGCCTGTAGATGGCGCTGTTGAAGCACATTCGTGCGCCACTCTAAAGCTCAGTACATTTTACACGAGACTCGCCAACCAGTACATTTACCTAAGGACGCCTGTACAAACCCGTGGATACAAACATTAAACCACAGGTAAATATAAACTCCACGAATTACTCTGCAATGCAGGCAGATTGTTTTTTTTTGTTTGTTTTAATTAGTGCAGTGTAATTAGAAATGTAATGTAAATGTTCTCAAATGTCGTGCACCTGATTTTGCTTTCAAATTACACACACACACGATTTTTTTTACTACTTTCCTAAAAATCTCGTCACTAAGTTTGTTTGGTCAGGTTGGGCAAATACAACTAATCATCCATTTGGGTCTTTGGTGGTCAGTTTGTGTCTTTGGCACATGAGAACCACTTAATTATGCACTTAGCTAATGTGGCTCACAGTAGCTCATGTCTGCAAGCAATATAGTATGATAAACAATTATGCTTTAACCTTCACAAATTCCATATAAATAAGAAATAATAATTATTAAATTACATTCATAAATATTAATGGAAATGTATTTGTTCTTACTGTACCACAGTTGTTTAGAATTTAAAAGTACATTTAAAATTGTGTTTGAAAAGTAGTTCCCACGTATTAAATACATTCCCACATATTTCTTTTATATTTGGGATAACGGTAACAAGACACACTTGCAGCTGTGTAGGTATAGCTTCCCAAGTCAATGCTACAGTACAAACAAACACAAGGGATTTTCATCAAAAATGTATATATTTTTATGCATTAAAATGTGGAAAACCGTAGACAATTCCATTTTCTATATAAAGCTTTTACTTTTACTAAAGAATCACCAAAAATCAGTTCTAAATTTTAATTTAGTTCATAGTTCAGTTCATATAGTCATATAATAGTCTTATAATACTGTTTTTTAAGTTTGCTTGAACTTCTAAATGCATCCAGCTGCTTTCATAACTACTGGCACCTTTGATTAGCATGAGCAAATTTATGGCTAAAATAAATTACCCACAAAAGATGGCAATAACATGACCGTATACAGTCATTGGTAAACATGCGTCAATGTGCCCTTGAACAAACAAATCAATGCAGCTCAAAAAACACATCATACACAGGACTGAAGAGGAAGGAGCAGTCGGTCAGGAGGTAAAGATTTTGAGCAGCTGCCCTTTTCTCCCTACCTGGCTTTGCACTTCACCGTCAGAGCAGCGCTGGCTGGCCATCACACCTCGCACAGCGGTCTGAATAGGGAAGCAGGCCCATTTCCTTTCATTTTAAGCAGCAAGCTAGCAAGCTGTGCTTTTACTCCAGCTGTATCCATGACGACAACATCCCCTTGCCCTCTCTCAGGTTCAGTTATCGAGTACTTGATTGACAGGAGTCCAGATGTCACCATAGCAGTTGTGCAGATAACACATTTGGTTATTTTTTTTTGTTGTTTTTTTTTTCTTCCACTTTCTTTCCAATAGGGCAGCAGTACCCAGTTTTAATGTGCATATTTGTGTGAACGTGTGTATGTGTGTGTATGTGTGTGTGTTTTAAAGGCTTTCACTATTAAACTTTATCTCAGTCCTGATAGATTTCTTATGCGTTTACTTATTTAATGCTTTTCTATAGGCCTAACTGATCCGCATTACCAGTGACAGGCCGTCTGCATGGAGGCCAATGACAGAGATGTCAGACCATCAGTTTCATCTTAAAGACTCTATTAATCCATCTGCTCAGGCCAAGTAGAGTGCTGTACCCGAATTTCTGCCATATGAGGGCATCACAGCAGAGATTCAATCAGAGTAATGGTCAGAATCTCACAGTGCATTTGTATCGATCCTCAGGACATTGTATTGGCTGCTTTTGTGAAAAGGAAATTGAGTGCTATTTTCTAGTCGTCACAGTCTATTTGTCATTTACCATTTGGACGTCCACTCCTGCGGTTTAAATATGAATTGTACAGTAAAGTCGGCTGTGTTTGTATTCTTGCTTGCATTCCAGTATCCACTTGTATTCCTGTATTGCCTGCGTGCTGCGATACATAGTTTGAATTTGCAGTTTAAAGAGTTATTTAAAATTCTGATATGTTGGTACTTCATAAGTGCTCAGTGAGACTGCATTCCTGGAGGTCTTTGAATTTCTATGCGGCAGAGATTATTACTGAAATGTGTATTACTGTATGTGGTCAAAGACAAAATTAGCGTAATGCGTGTTTGCAACCCAAACCTCGTGTGTGTTCAAAGAAAAAAAGTTCAAAGAACTTTTTACTTTTAGGATGATTCTTCTACAATCAATAACTGTTTATGGCATTTTGTGATGACACTCTATTTGGAGCATTCACTCAAAACATGTGTTTGTTTATTTAAAAAGTACTTAAAACCCTATTTTTTTTTTTTTGGAGTTGTGAGGTTTGGATCTGATTTAAATCTTGTGAGAAATGTTCTACAGTGGCCAGCATGCTCATGTGAATTATTGTGAGTTTTATGATTTTGAACGAGGTCTGAACGTAGGTGTCACATAGATGGAAGTTGTGTGGGCATTTAACACTCCTCAATCCTCAGTGTCACATGTACTGGTAATACACCAGAGAAGGCAGTCAAAAACCCCAATAATGTTCTATAACAGTGATGACCATTATTTATTTATATATTATTATATCCCAAACTTTTTATACACCTGATCCACTAGCGAAAGGCTGAATGCAATGGCTACTTTGGGAGAATATGGGAGTAAGGCTAAAAAGACTAAAGATAATAACCATGAGCTCACCGTAAAAAAACAGCATTATTTAATCTAAGGTAAAATAACAGATACGAAAGGGGGATATGACCATACCTTAATGTTGAGTTAAAGAAAGGTTTGCTAAAAACCTTAATTAAATATATGCTCAAAGAATTTGAATTTATTTTTAACACTAGGCACACCTCATGTTGGATATTTAAGAAGTAAATGTTTAACTATGGTAAAATTAATTTACGGTTTAACTAATGTAATGTATCTATATTATACAGTTTATAATCACAAACATAACACAACTACACAATTCAGTTGTATTTCACTTAAGTGTTGTATTGAGAAGAGTGAAATAAAGTCTTCACACTGCTCCTTTAATTTCAACGTTTATACGGCGTTGTTTGCACAAGACTTTAGCTACACAAATGACCCATGCATGCTTTTGGATTTTATAAAAGTAGGGTGCGCAGCAGCCATAATACAATACAATATGGTCCATTTTTTAATTTTCTGTAAACCACTTTTAAATATCAGGGTTGATAAAAGGCTTGTAGGGCCATATCTGAGCATTTTTACCTCAATTCATACAGTATTTCAATATTAAAAAACAAATTTAGAGACTCAATAAATGTTTTAGTTTTAGTCAGCAAGTAAAAATACACCACTAATATAAAAAAAGATTTCTGTGCACCTGTACTGTATGTATTTATAATTGAAAATGACTAAGGCATTTTTTTGCAGATCATATATAAACATACAGCACAACACAAATCCTTTTGTTGCGGATGATTATTAGGGTTATAAATTCTTTTTATCTCCATCTCTGATAACCCATTCATGATCGGCCCATAAAGAATTTGATAGGCTAATTGAATAGGGCTTGGCCTCACACTTTTGTAATAGGCCATTATACATCAGGGAGGAAGGTGACAGGGAGACAAAAGCTTGTGTTTAAGGGCGAGGCCCCCACCCCTTTCTGCTTTCGACTTTACAATAAGTTTCGCAGCATTTGACTGTGAGGGAGTGTTTCCCTCACGCATCGATTGTCCTTTTGCGATTCCCTTCTGTTCTCGTTCATAGAAGGAGAGAGTAATGGCTCTATTGAGGGCCATGATACAGAGCCCTAGCTCTTATCTAGATCCTTCATGTGCTGCAGGGCCATGTGGACCATTAACCTCCGTTGTTTTATCTAATGCTAGTGATTAGTGCCAAGACCTACAGTCCTTTTTTTCGTGTTTGTGTGGGTGTGAGCGTGTGTATGCTATTGTGTGTGTTTCACACAGTCCAGTAGTGTTAATTTGTGTGTGTGTTTGTGTGAAAGATTGCTTAGAATCTTATAATGGTAGATAATTTCTGTGTATCTGAGCTTGTTTGAATTATAGACAGTGGATGATGCTGGTGTATAGTGAGATGATGTGAGTGTTGGAGTGATACTTAGGGTTTTCTTCTTGCTTCTGTCATTGTTTACGGAGGTACAGTACTGCATATGCGTCTATGCTCATATATTCTTGCAAGCTTGTACGCTCCTTGGAGAAGCTGTGGCCTTGCCAGATGGATGAGAAGTTCAGTTTTGAAGTCTTGCAGTAATTTAACATTCCTCAACCCACAGTGTGTACTGGGAATATGACATAGAAGTTATTACAACCCACAGTAGGTGGAAATGATTGTGACTGGCGGCATCTGGCTGCATTTGTCCGTGGTACTATGCAAGCAGCTCTGAGAAATGATCCCTATACATCTATATTTTATGCACAATCCTGCTAGTCAGTGAAATCTCTCAGCTCTTGCTGTAGAAACCATAGGTGCTAGTTCCTGTCCCATTACTTTTGACATGTTGGCTTGTGGTCTAAAGATTGATCATTGTGTGATTCCCTGTACTGTAAATGGGGGTAAGGGGAGTGAAGGAACTGTACTTTCTCCCCCCCCAGCATTGACAACTGAGGTGCCATTGATTATGCCATCTAACCACCACCTGCTCCCTTGGCACTGAGGTTGATGCCCACTGCTCTGGGTGAGGGTGTGTGTGTGTGCGCACACGCATGTGCCCTTTGTCATCATTGTGTGTGTTCACTTCCACAATTGAATTAAATGTGGAGGACAAAGTCTGTTATACTGCTGTGAGATGGATATAAATTATAGGGGTGCACAGTATGGACAAAAATATGATGCACATTGTGATAAATTAAGATCTAAATTAATTGCAGCACCTTAAAGTTTTTCAAGACTTGGCTTGGTTGCACTTGCTTTATTCTCAGATGAAAGGCAAATTTATACTTAAGTCTATAAGTGTGTAAGTGGCCTATGCCGTTGCGAGCGTTTACTTGTGTGTTAAATTGCCGTTGTTCCGCAATTACACCTTTTAAGGCGTAAATTTGAAGGTGGAAATATACAATGCTTAGCAGTATAAACACAGTTGCTGCAGTCTGTGTCACCCCAACATTTTTTTGGGGTGGGAGGTGTGTGTCAGGTTATGTTGTAGGTTCCTCGCAGAAGCATAAATTTTAGTTTGGTGTGTGACCTCTACCTTGCTCTACCTTCAGCCTAGTTATGTGACATGATCACAGTCTGCAGCATAATCGCTAATAGCTCCCTCTTTTACTGCACGGGAGTAATGCAGTTTGAGGGTGCTCTTATTCAAGGCGTTATCTCAGCTCTTTCAATATGTTTATTGTGAAAACTTATGTTGTGATAAAAATAAAAATCTGATTTATTGTACACTTTTAATAATGATTGATCTTCACTACCTTTTTTTTTTTTTTTTTTAAGCACAAATTCAATTGTTCTCTGTAGTATTATCAATTTTTTATCAAACTTCTTTGAGGTCAACAGCCGAGCCTTTTATTCTCTATATTTATAACATGTAAATATATTTAGCAGTATTAAAGCAGTCTATGAAAGAAACAGACCAAAACTAGCACACCTGCTTTAGAGTTTTGAATGGCACTCGCCTTTTGTATTGCCATCATCTTTTTCAAGGACAGTAACTATGCAAGAGCTCACAAGGAGGTGTGAAAATTGCTAATGTTTTTCTGCTTCATTCATGCTATTTTTCATTGTCATAACGTATTTTCCTCTTTGGGAAATGCCCATAATAGAAACTACTAAAGGGACAGAGGGAACGCAGATAATGAATGTGTTGATAAGGTAAGATATAGGATAGATCTTTTTATTTTTTTATTTTTTTTGCTTCTAACTCCCTTTCAAAAAAATGTGTGTATATGTCACATACATTTAAACTACAATGAATTTCCTCAACTGTGAAATCCGCTATTGATTTACCTTTTTCAGGACCACTGTGTTTAAATTACAGCCAATTCATTATTACTGGTGATGCTAATGATTATTGAAGCCAAACAATGAATCGGATAAAGAAAAGGTATATCTTATGTCCACAGTGATTCTGACCAGCAGAGCCACAAAATCTAATTATGCTATTCACAAAAATATTGGGACACTTGCTAAAGAGTTTATCCTGCTTTTGATGGAGTAACTGTATCTACTTGCCAGGGAAAGCTTTCTACAATTCTGAAGCATTTCTGTGAGGATTTGATTAACAGCAGTTTTTGTGTTAATTAATGCTTCATCCCAAAAGCATTGAATGAAGCGCCATTATTTCTTACTTTTAGGCTAGGATGATGGAAGTTTTTAGGACCTGTGAATACATTCTTCTCCTATAACTTTTATTATTAATTGAAGAGTAAAATTTATCTTTATTGTTTTCAATCTTAATAACCGGTTCAAAGGTAAACCATTTTAAAATTTCCCTTTTTGAAAATAGCATTTATACAAATGTTAAATAAAAAAACATCAGATTAATGTATTTTTTTATATAAATATTCTTTCCTAATAGGCATAAAAGGAAAGTGCGAATTTTGCTTGGTGTGCTGGTTTTGTCAGAAGAAACCAGTTAATGATACTTAACCCCACTGGTTTGTCTTAGAGACCATGTGTGAAAAAGGCGTCACATGCTGAATGGGCTTTTCCTGAATTTTATCCTGATTCTATTTTGTTCCGACTCCAGCTTACGTTCTGAAGCACCCACACATGCATATACAGACAGGCAGACACTCACACACACATGCATAGACACACAATACCCTACTCTACACTAATATTTATGTACTTTATCTGCAGTGCTGTTTTAGTGTGCTCTTGAACACTGAGTGTTGTTGACAGAGGGAGTGGAAGTGTGTGCTGCTATCACTCTACCTGTCAGAGAGAATACACACACACACATGCACACACGCACAAACACACCAACCTGTCAGAGAGGACGCTCCAAGTCAATAGTGCTGCATGGAGAGGCTGGTAATGGCGTCTATTTCGGCAGAAGTGCTGCTCTCTTCAATTGAGTGACACTTACTAATGTGTCATCATCAGCGTCATCAGAACATGGTCAGCATAATTTATGGGGTTTGGTTCCTTTGGGAGTGTTATTTATTAGTTTAATTTTATATGTAAAGTAACAAGCTTAAGTGTGTTAACAGATTTTTGTTGACTTTCCTTTACCACTATTTTACTCTTTCATCACTTTTATTCATTTTTTTTTTTTACATCAGCTTCATCTAGATCATGTTGGCCAGAAGCAGAGGTCACTGCCTTGTGCTCATACTGGACTTTCTGGGTTCTTTTATTAAATTCACCATATCACTACACTCATAGCTGGCAGGGAAAGGCCAGTGAATGTGTCTGTGGAAGGAAATCCATGTGGCAGTACTCTTTTTTGTGTATAGGTGGCGCTTTGGCTATTCACTGGAGCTTGAAAAGCATTTACAATTCACTCCATTATAGAACATAATCTAACCCTCAACCAACTGAAATCTAATTTTGAGGAGGCCTTAATTTCAGTCAGGTTTTTTTGTCCTTACCCCGGATCATATTTTCTCCCTATTGTTTGTGCAGATGTAGTTATTTCCACTGGTCCTCAATTTTTTTAAGTGAATCAAATTCAATTTGGACGTGAAAGAAGTGAGGCACTTTTTTTTTATAATGTAGCTTTTTTTTTTTCTCCCTTCTCCTTTCACTGTCGTTTTTTTTTTCATCTTATCATCTTCTCTCTCTCTGACTCTCTTTCTGACTGGTTCTTTTCGCCTATATCTGGTGTATGTCTGTCTTTGTCTGTGTATGCGTACATGTTCAAAAGGGGCAACACATGCATGCTGTATGTATGTATGTTTTTTGTATGTGTGTGAGACATGTGTGTGTGTATATGTGTGCAGGATGCTTGATTTTGGCAATTGCTGAAGTGGAATGTGAACTCATCTTACTTAGCAGAGAATAGGCCAATTAAGGCCTAGCAGGGAATGAGAAGTGGTGCAGGAAGCCCACTGAATGTTCCATTGATTAGTAGTGTTAGCTTAATCACAGAGTGTCATAAGCTCATATGCTCCAGTCAGCAGGGGCTCACTTGCTGCTCTCCTCTGAGAGGGCAAGGTTTGGGTGACAGTGTGGAGGTGAAACAGGCCAATGATTGCGTTTCCGTCGCTTCAAAGATGTCAGGATGTCATCCAGAAAAATGAGCGGCGATTAGCGCCTGCTAACTTTTTTTTTTTTCCCCCTGCTCCGCGAAGAATTCCCCACTTTACAGGAAACGGGAAGGATGGAGATGACTGGAAGGTCTGAATGTGAGCTAATGTTGGTGCATGTGCTTTATTTATGAAGCTTAATAGATGGTGTGAAACATCAGTTCATATTCATTTTCATTCACATAAACTCCCCGCTTAGCCTTTTTTATCCCTGCCTAAATTTTTGCAAATTGAAAAGCGATAGAGGAGCAGACTGGTTTAATAAGCATTACTTATCATATTAATTAAAATCGGATGGCACAATATGGCTGACAGCTGTGGGTTTTGATTTGTTGTGTTGCTAATGTGACACTCATTATACAGGTCATGGTAAGACAAAGCCGCAGGGGTAGCTGTGGTAACATGCAGATGCGGAGACTGAGGCCTGCTACACAAACACGAGGGGCTCGCCTAAACGGCCCATAATTACCCCAGCACACAGCCCAACAGTAACCATGGAGAGGTGAACAGCAGTTATGACCTCAGATATGGGACACGGATTCAGATGTGTAATTGTTTTTAAAATGGAATTAGTTTTGGCTGGGCCTTTTTCAGATGATCCGTATTCCACGGCAATAGCTTGCATTCAAAGGGAGGGCGTTTAAATGAATACTGAACTCAAGATGTGTCTTTTTGTCCTTCTCTCCCTCCCTCTCTCCATCTCTCTCCCCTTTTCTCTCTCTCTCTCTCTCTCTCTCTCTCTGCAAAGTCTGTTTTGACCCCCAAGGTTACTGTATTGCTCTGTATTCCACCTTACCTTTTATTCTCTTTTTCTGCTATTCATCATGAATATTAGAAAAAAAAGAATATGTAGGACAGAGTTATTGCTCTGTGTAAGTCTGAGTGTGTGTGTGCACGCATGTGTGCGCTTGTGCTTGTGTGACTAAATTGTACTGTTGGTGGCCATTGTGGAGGAAGTGGGGGTTTCACTCTGACTCTGAGTGAAAGCTGAATGAGGAGTGTGTGATCTGCCATCTCTGCCCTCATGCTCTAAGCATGACCATCTCAGCATGGTCACTGCCATGACTTCAATAATGCACCACTGCATACATTGTGAAAACAGACCTGACCTGCTTTTTTTTTTTTTTTTAACATGGGGCGTGCAAACGTTTGGGCACACTTGGTTAAAATTTTTATTCATGTTAATAGTTAAGCCAGCAAATGATGACCTGACATCCAAAGGGCATGAACAGAATAACCTTTTTATTTCCACACTGTACAGTTACAAAATAACAAAAAAGAAAAGAAAAAGGGCTCAATGTAAAAATTGCGTCAGTTCTTTGGCAAACATTAATGCTTTTAAACACTTTTTCTATCAGAAATGAATCAACCTTGTTTAAGTAGTTCTTTAAACTATTTACATCTTCCATAAATGTATTGTATATGCAGGTGTCACTGCCTAGTACAACAGTGCACCTGAAGGCCTTTTCAGTCAATTTTTAGTTTTCCTTGCCTTTTAAATATAAGCAGTTTTATCTAAAAGTTCTTGTTCTTAGTTTAACCTCCACCATTTCTGTTAACTGCTAATCTTTTATTTAGTTATATGTTGGGGAAAACAGCTACCTGTTAGTTTTATGCATCTGCTTAGAGGAACTTGGTTTTAAAAAGATATATAGTTAAGAACATGTGTGAACATTTAGAAATGAGGTGATCTAGGTCTTGGGGGTGTCATTGCGTTACATTGAGTTTAGAGTTCAGTCCGGTGCATTCTGGGAAATGGGGTTCACTGCCAGAGGCAGGTGCACCTGTGTGTGTAGGATAGTCGGCATAGCTAAATTGGGGAGAAATATGGGATAAAAATATTAATATATTTAAAAAATATATAATAATGCGGTAAAACTTATTTTTTAAGTTGTTGTATACTAGCCAAGCTTAGCATATCGCTGTGATAATTTAACATAGCGAAATCGCAAGTCTTATCAGAACGAAGCTAGAATTTGTAAGATTTTAAACTGTTGATAGTGAAAGGTAATAGGGCATGTAGCAATGCTAATGCTAAAATGAGATAACAATTAAACTATTGCAGTGAAATTAAATGATTATAAAAATATAAAATTGATATGTATTTGAGTGTGTGTGTCGGATCTGTAATGCTGATGTTTTCTGCTTGTCAGAGAGTTATGGAGGAGGTCTATCATCTGTGTGAGTGTGTGTGTGTTGCTGAGTGTGAGAAAGAGACTGTGGATTTGGCAGGGTTATGGAGATTTGGCCGGTAGCGAAGAGGGAGCAGGGTGAAATGTGGGGTCAGGATTGGACGTCCTGAATGCTCACCCCAACACCAGAGGGCACAGAGAGTGGGGCGTCGCTGTGGTAGGGTCAGCGCAGGGGTGATCCAATTCCCCCAGGCTGCAGCAGCGCTAGATTAGGCTAGATTGTGTGCAGGTCCTTTTGAACCCACTCCATGCAAAGGTCAGCAAAATAAGATGAAGAATCATAACATGGAGAACAACGCTTGTGTACACCACTGTGTATGTGTCTGTGTTTGGAACTGTGTGCGTTTGTGTGTGTGTGTGTGTGTGTGTGTGTGTGTTTGTGTGTGTGTGTGAGAGTGTGCGCCTGTCCGTGTATGTGTGGCTGTGTTTCTGACGCCACATTGGTGTTTGTGACAGCAAATCTGAATGACATTGACAGGGCCAGACTGTAATTAGTGGTCTGATCGGAGGCTCTCAGGAAGCGGTGCATTGTGGGATGTTTCCTCTGACACTGAGCATTTACCAACAGCTGCCTGTCAATGTGATCTCCCTCTCTCAGAGAGAGGACGCTTTAATTAGTTAGAATCCCAAGAGGAGCCTCTCATTTACAGTCGTGGCCATCTTCATTTAAATCAGCCCCTATCTCTCAATCCCACATCGCTCTCCTCTTTTATCCATCTCTTTTCCCCTCTCCGACGCTCCATGGTGATTCACCTTCATTCTGAGTTCTGTTTTCCCCAACACACCTGTCTATTCTTCTCTGAAGTTCATTCATTGTGTGGGCCATCTTGTCCTCTCTGTACCTCCACCCACTTTCCTTGTTTATCTTTGACGTTTCTTTTTTCAGCTTTCTGAAGACTTTTACTCTTTCTAGCGTCATTCAATCCATTGTTTACACTTATATTAAGTTTTTTTTTTCTTCTATGAAAGCAGTAGTTCTAAGTTGGGAGGGAACAAAATATTATGATAATTAGGGCTGTTGATTAAAAAATGAATTAACCATTCATTCAACCAAATTCAACCAATTTGTTGTGGTTAATTGTGTTTAATCACATTTTCCCTTTGTTTCATTAAAAGCTTTAAAAAAGGAGATGATATAAATGTACAATAAATAAATTATTGTAGGATCAACACAATATGATTTGATGTATATTCAAATATGTTTGTCATCTTTTTAAATTTTAAATTTAAACACAAATTTTTGTGTTTTTTGTGACCCATATTAAAGGATCAGTTGAAAAAAGTCAACATCAATGCAAAATATAAAAAAAAAAAAGATGAAGAAAGATTGTCCTTAGGGTTCAGGCTGCTGAATCTAATTCTCTCTGTAGTAATGACTCAAACTACTCATTTACACGCAGACATTTACTGTTTGATTTAGTTGTGTCAATCAAATAAAGATTTCATCAAAAATCTGTTGTTAAACACAACACACAGATAAGCAGGTGGATTATGCAGTTAGTTATGAGCTTTAATCCATATTTCTATATAGTTGCTAGTCTTTTATTCAGTAATATATTGGGGAAACAGCTACCTGAAAGTGTTACGCATCTGCTTAGAGGAACTTGCTTTAAAAAAATATTTTTTTACCTTAATACCTTTGGAGATCAGCTCTTCAAACTGTTCCTGCTGTGACAGAAAACTGAAAAGTCAATAGTGAGTTCACGAGTGAATCATTCCGAACACAGATTGGGTATATATAAAGCTAAGGACAGGTGTGAAAAATTAGAGTTAAGGTGATCTAGGTCTGGGGGTGTCATTGTGTTGCAGTGAGTTTAGAGGTTAGTCCAGTGCATTCTGGGAAATAGAGAGTGTGACCGTCTTTTGCATGCCACTGTACATCATATATCATCACACTTGAATATTATATATGCCAACAAAAAAAAAAGAATAAGTAAACCAAAATAAGTAATAAAAGAAAATAATAATAGGAGCTCCAAGTCGTCCAGCGGATCAAGGCTCTGCCACTGTAATCGAGAGATTTCTGGTTCAAATCCCTGTCATGCAGTTTGCCATCAGCTGCCGTAGCCCTGAGAGAGCACAACTGGCCTTTCTCTTTCTGGGTGGGTAGATGGCGTTCTTTCCCCTCATTACTCCTAGGCAAATCTTTTTTTAAAGCATCTGTAAGATTTTTGAATATGTTTTTTATCTTTTTTTATTTCATTTTAAATACAGATTTTTGTGATTCTTTGTGACCTATGTTCAGTCAGTTGAAAAAAAAGTCAACATCAACGCAAAATATAAAAAGAGGATGAAGAAAAGATTATCCTTAAAGTTTAGATTGTTGAATCTAATTCTCTCTGTAGTAATGATTCAAACTCCTCCTCCTTTACATTCAGACAATTACTGTTTGATTTAGTTGTGTCAATCAAATAAAGGTTTCATCAAAAATCTGTTGTTAAACACAACACACAGATGTATTAAGCAGGTGAATTATGCAGGTAGAAGAGGAAACATGGCAAATGTATGTATGAGAGCTAGTTATGAGCTTTAATCCATATTTAATCCATATTTCTTTCTTATAAACCAAGTAGTGATGCTGTGATTAAATTCTAAACTGATAATACTTCACAGTAAAAAGAGTGAATTATGGGTCGATGTTGTGACCAAATATTTTAATTTGTGTAAAAAAAAAAAAAAGGAATGTTCCAGATTAATCTTATGTGTAAATAGTAGCAGCATTAATTAAAATAAATTGCATCAATATGCTTCAGTGACCATGCCTGGAAAGCTAAAAATGTTTATTTTAAAACAGAGTGGTTTGGTAGGTGTTTGATGATCTGACGTCTTGTTTTTTATTTTTTTTTTTCAGAAGATTGTGTTTGTTATCTAAGGTACTGATATGTGGTCTGATACAAGAGCTACTGCCAACACAGAGATATCAGAACGGCAAACTCAGGCTGCTAATTCGTCTGCTCATTCACACATTGCTAAACCAAAGAAACACAGAATAAGAACTAAGGAGAGCTGGCAGGCTAAAAGAGAGGGTGACCAAGTATTTGGTAAAATCACCGGATTCCTCCGCTCTGAACAGAGGCCGCATCTTGATGCACGCTTTAATTTGTTTTTTAATTTGTCACATGCTTAGTTCTTTTTTTATGTGCTCACTTTTGCTCTTCCTCACTTCCCTCAGTTGAACAGTAAATTTCTAAAAATAAAGATTCCTTAGATAGATGGACCTTTGAGTGCTGCCATAGAAGAACCACTTTTGGCTACATGAAGAACCACATTTGTAATAAGTGAGATATGGAAGTATGAGGAACCTTGGTAAAGAATCTTTGCACTATGCAAAGGTTCTTTCGACATTTACAAGGTTCTCTATTACAGAAGTGTCATATTCCCGTTCAAAGAACCTTTTGAATTACATTTATGTGTACATAAGGCTCCATATTGACTTAACCGATGCCGTTAGCTGACCTTTGCAAGTCTTTTAATATGATGATGACCTTGTCCTCTGACATACAGAAGACTTATCCATTCCAACCTCCCTCTTTTTCGCTCTCTTTCTCTCTCTCTCTCTTGTTTCACCGTCAGACCGTATCTCTCGCTCCTGATCACAGCAGCACTGTCTGGATCACAAGAAGCTTTTTTCACCTTGAGCTACCACTCACAAGAGCCGTGTTTGTGTTGACCACATCGATGCTCAGACTCAAGAAATACAGGTCAGCTAGGGGTCAGCGGGCTCCTTATGCCGCACTGCAAATCTATAGCTGGAAAGTGTCCTGCCCGCGGACAGATAATCAACACTTACAGTCGTCTTGTGGAAATGTGCTGTTGCCTTCGCTCATTTGCTACCTTGGTTACTACCCCGCGATGTTTTCCTGTGTGTTTTTTTTCCTGTTTTTTGCACTCTGTCAATTTTATTCCATTGTTCATGTTCCTTTGTGAGCTCTGTGAATGGAACAACACACTGTTACTTGTTGCCTGTCAGTCATGTTGGTTTGAAAGGACTGGGGGGACTCGGTGTCTGTTGAATGTTGTAGTGCTGTCAGAGCTGGCTGTCTATCTATGTCAACCAGTGAAGTTGTCATTTCAGATGTCATTATGACATGAGGATAATCAGCCCAGGCAAACTGGCTATGAAGTTCTGTTCCACTCCTCTGCTGTGCTCTACTGCGGGGAGTGCTTGGCAGCTTTTAGCTCAGTGCCTTTTTTCCGGCTTCAGTGGTACCGGCTGTCTTGGCAGCCAAGAGATACCAGACTGAGCAACAAACTTCAGAAATACATCAGATCTAATTTGTGGAAGCTGGTGAAGTATTTATTTGTGCTGACATTTACAACACAACTGGTATATATATATGTTATAACGATAATGTTCCAGTTATGGACAGTAAATTTTTAAATATATAGAAATGGCAAAAAAAACTATACTACTTTAAAAAAAAAAATCTACTTTTGGAACTCTTATGCTGGTGTTCACTCTTTATCACGACCTTCATCAGTTCATTGTACCTTTCACACTGCATAACTTGTTTTGAAAGTCTTCTTGTGTAGCCTAGACATTGGAGCACTCAATGAGCTCTGGGATTGTGTCCTTCAGTTTTTTGCACATACTGTGACTGTGACAGCACAAAGCACATGCCAGTTTCCCTTAGATCTAAACCTTTTGTTGTAGATTTTCAAAAAACGGCAACGACTGGAAAATTGAGCCTGAATTCATGAATTGTGAACCTGGCCTAAAGATGCATTTCATGAATATGGCAGGGTGAAAAACCAAAAAGGTAACCTACTGCATAACATGGGGTTCCACCAGCATGCAAAATTTATGATGCACCACCGTATATGATAAAAAAAATCTTCATCCTTCAATTAGAATTAACATTACGTTATTGTTAAACACAGTATTTACAATTTAAAAGAACTCTTTCTGTATTTTTGTATTACCTCCTCATGTATTACAGCAGGTTATCAGGGTTACGGCTCAGACTCCCCTCCAGCATCGGCAGTTAACTGAAAAGTTTGACGGATGGAAGGGATTAACAGTTTCAAATGGAAATTAGATTTTTGGTTATATTTTTGGCCTTTTTTACATCGCTGACAACAATATACTTTATCTCTTACCATCAAAAACAGTTTATCACTGGTGCTCTCTATACTGTTCTTTTTAAAACAGTTTCACATAACATGTATGTGATCGTATAGCTTGTTTTTCTCATAAAAATATATTCAAAAATTTACAGAGGATTTTTTTTTTGTCTTATCGCACAACAGGATTAGAAAAAATAATTCATAACATATTCAGAAATATTTATAGAGCATTTTTGGAGGAAAAATCTAGGGAGCAACATACCTGAAACAGGTTAAACCAAATAATTCTTCATATCTTGCAATGCAGGTATAAAACACTGAGGTTGTAAAAAATAAAATAAGAAGAAATTAGCTTTAATCACATTTTACTATAGAAAGCATGAGTTATATAACGCGGCTCGCACTTGCGGAGCACACATCTAGACTATAGCTCGATAATGTTAGCATTTCTTATCAAAACTATATAATGAGCAGAGCCCAAGATATTTTTAAAGTTCTATATAAAGTTATAGAACAATGTTTTTAAAGTTTTTAACTAGATATAGATTAAAAAATATATATTTTAGAGAGGAACTGCAGCAGCTACGCACTATCCATCTCAGAGCTCTCACTCCTCTGATGCAGGATCGTCAAAGCAAGAAATGAAAAGCTCCCAAAAATATTTTTAACCCTTTTTACAAAAATATTAACTTTTACAAAAATAATCTTTTAACACATTTTAACCCATTTTTTTTAATAATAGAGCAATTTTGGTGAAACTCATTAATTATATTATCTGTTCATTCCAACTCTGTTACACATAGCAGGCACTGGATTGCTTTTCCCCCAATAAGAAAGGCAGCCAATAGGGCACTTTTTCTCTTTTTCGCCAGTCTAAAGGTCACTTTGTCAATGCTTTTTCAACCATGGGGGCATTGGGCACATTTCTAAAGAAGCTTTCAGTAGATAGGTTATAATACAAAATAAATTAGCCAAGAACCATTTAGGAACCTATATTTTAAAGAGTGCATGTACATGTTCATCCCACCATCACAAACATTAGCTGCTTCTTTGCCGTGTTTCTCCCCCCTGTCTTTTTAAAAATTCATCTCATGCTGCAGAGTTAGATGCTCTGTAATGATATATAATCATCCCATTTAGTGTGTCTGGCCTTGTTGCGAGAGCAAGTCAGTCTTACTGTCTGTCTTTTTGCTCTCCCATTCCTCTCATTACCTGTACACAGCAGTGCCAAGACAAATGCCAGTGGCCAAGCCAAGTGTGTGTACACTTTGGACTCTCGTGTTATTCCTGTCCACTCTCCTGTCCAGCCCACAGAATTGGCCAAATTAGGAAGATTGCCACCTCTCCACAAGCAGCACTTTTAAAGTGCTGTCTGTTTTGGCTCCTCTTGCTAGTCTAATAAGCTAGAAATCAGTGCATCATTGACAGCATGACAAGGAGGCTGACTCCAGATCATCTCTAATAGGCTTTGGTAACGTGGAGGATAGGCTATCTGACACATACAAAAGGTAGCCCTCTCACTTAGATTACTGTGCTGCCATACCATGCAATTACTGGACTAGGGTCAGTTTCACTCAAAGAGGGTTGAGAGACGGCCCTCTAGGCTGTGGGGACAGAGGTGGAAGGTGAGGTACAGAGAGTTTTTTTCCTTCTGAGCTACAGTAGACTCTTCATCTTCAAACACAGCTTAGAGCCTGTCCAGTACGCCCGCACAGGGGATTATTGTCAGGCTTTGGTTTTGTCTTGCCTCCTTGATCCTTTTTTTTTTGTTCTGAAGTGTCCCCCTGAGCTTTGTGTCAGTAAAACGGCCTTGTGTCAGCCTTGTGTCAGTAAAACGGATCACGGGTTTATTGATATTAACATGCTAAATTTGGTTGCGGAATTCCATGATTGATGGCACCTAAATCACCAGTGACTCCTGACAGAGCGAGGCAAATATCATTGAATCAATTGTTTTCTGTTGTTGAAACACTGACATGTTATAGAATGACCTTCTTCTTAAGAACAGTTTAAACAGCTTGAATGAAAGGTTTACAAGAGACCTCCTAAATTGACACACATGCTAGTGAAAGCAGATTTACTGCCTCCCACAAATCAACACACATTTCCAACAAGCATAGTAAAGTTGCTTTTGGGAGTTGTTCCCATGCTGACTGTCAGCAGTTACACCCTTAAACAGAAATGCTATAAACACTGAGCGTGTTTATGTGCACTTAATAGTACGATTAGGAGACCATTTCTGCAGTAGTCATGTTAACAGGATACTCTGATTTCTTAGATTGGAGTAAGATCTAAAAATCAGATTAAGTTTATGTGTACTTTAAACCAGAGTATTCTCAGATTTGCTAGTCTGTGCATGAGTGTAAACAGAGTGTGGCACCAGAAAAAGGCATTTAAGAGTAGCATTTAAAATAGCACCTAAAACATGTCAGGTTTCATAACAACGGTGAAACTGAATGATTTTAAATAATCTTCATCCTCTAGCTGATGTGCAAGTATGTGATCCCTGTGGAATTACTTGGATTTCTGCATAAATTGGTCATTAAATGTGTTCTGTTCTTCATGTAAATCACAACAATAGACAAACACAGTCTGCTTAAAGTAATACCACACAAAAAATGATATGTTTGCATGGTTTTATTGACCTCAACATGTTAACATTCACAGTGCAGTGGGGAAAATGTTTGTGAACCTTTGGATTTAATAACTGGTTGATCCTCCTTTTGCAGCAATAACCTCAACCAAACGTTTCCTGTAGTTGCAGATCAGACCTGTACAACAGTCAGGAGGAATTGTACAGCATTCCTCTTCACAAAACTGTTCTATTCTTGCAATATCTGGTGTGAATCGCTCTCTTGAGGTCATGCCACAGCATTTCAATTGGTTTGAGGTCACGACTCTCCAGAAGTCGTATTTTTTTCTGTTAAAGTCATTCGGTTGTTGATTTACTTCTATGTTTTGGGTCGCTGTCCTGTTGCATCATCCATCCTCTGTTGAGCTTCAGTTGGTGGACAGATGGTCTTTTTTTAGTGTTTAGGGTCGTTGTCTTGTTGAAGTATCCAGCCCAGACACAACTTCAACTTTCTCACTGATTTTTGAACATTGTTCTCATGAATCTGTTGATATTGACTAAAATCAATGTGACTCTCAACTTTAACAAGATTCCCAGTACCTGCACTGAACACACAGCCCCACAGCAGGATGAACCATCACCAAATTTTACTGTAGGTAGCAAAAGTTTGTCTTGGAATGCTGTGTTCTTTTTCTGCAATGCGTACTGCCTCCAAATAACTAAATTTTTGTTTCATCAGTCCACAGCACCTTATTCCAAAATAAAGCTGTCTTGTCTAAATGTGCTTTAGCTTTAGCATACCTCAACTGACTCTGTTTGTGGCATGTGCACAGAAAGGGCTGGTGACCTTAACACTTTCTTATAATTGGATTCACCTCTGTATCAAAATCAATAGAACGACACTTTCACTTCCTAAGTTTCAGTGTATTCATCTGCTATATGATATATTTAACTGAAATTGCTGATCCAACAACCAATGTTTTATAAAGGAAAACGATGAAAATGCCCAAACTTTTCATACCACTGTACCCCTCAGATCAGTCATACCAAATGTATGTAAATTAAGTGCTATCGTTAGTATGCAATCAAAATTACATATTTAAAAAAAAAAAAAAAGATTTATTAATTAAATGTTTTATTTATTTATGTATTAAATGTTTTCATTAAGAGGTGAATATTTATCAGACTCCACCAGCAGTGGTCAGATGTCGTTGTTTTGTCCTCTAGCAGGAGACATGTCAGTAGTAGTCCACTAAGCATGTAACTGCTGAAAAATGTTAGTGTAAAAATAAATAAATATTTGGCTCAAACAGAAAAATGCTCTAAAAATGTGTAAATTTTGGTGTAAAATATTATAACTAATAAAGTTATAGGAGAAATTTTGTGGAAAGTATTTTTTGCATTCGTAAAACTGATGAAAAAAAGAATTGTGCGCGTATGTGTGTGTGTCTGTGTGTACTCTCTTCCCTGAGATGGGTGCTGTTGGATGTTGGCCAGCGTCGCCAGCTGGAAGTGACGGACTGAAGGCCTTAGAGTGACATCATGTCCCCCCCTGTCAGCCCCAGCTGCATGGTTGGGCCCCCACCTGTCTCAGCCATCATGGGCTGATGGCTGCTCTTCACTAAGCCACAGTATTCTCCTCATAAGTCCCGTTTGAGGTCAACTCGGTCTAAATTTAACTCAGTTTCCATTTATTCATTTAAAATGATTGACTTATGTTTAAGTTATATTTAACATAAACTGTATACACTAATCAAGAATAACGTTATGACTACTTTCTTGTTTCTAAACCACTTAGAATATAGTACCACTTTGTTGTTCTATTATTACAAACTAAAGCCTCTTTGTTTCTTTGCATACATTTTTATGCTCTTTTCACCTTGTTCTTCAGTGGTCAGGACCACACTGGACCACCAAAGAGCATCTATTATTTGGGTGTTGGGTAATTCTCAGCACTGCAGTGTGGTGTGCATGGTTGTGGAGTGTTAATAGAGTGTGGTGTGCTCGTATGAAAGGATCAGACACAGCAGTGCTGCTGGAGTTTTTAAACACTGTGTCCACACATGTTCCGGTTTAGTAGACACTCCTGCCTATAGCTGCTCCACCATGTAGATATGAAGTCAGAGTCAGAAACTGATCGGTTGCTGCACAGTTTGTGTCCTCTAGTCCTTTATTAGTGGTTACAAAACACTGTCCACATCACACTGTCCATAATACGCTGCCCACAGGACGCTGCCCACAGGACGCTGCCCACAGGACTCTGCCCACAGGATACTGTTCGCAGTACGCTGGCGAGAGGACGCTACCCAGAGGACGCTGCCCAGAGGACGCTGCCCAGAGGACGCTGCCCAGAGGACGCTGCCCACAGGATGCTGCCCAGAGGACGCTGCCCAGAGGACGCTGCCCAGAGGACGCTGCCCAGAGGACGCTGCCCACAGGACTCTGCCCACAGGACGCTGCACAGAGGATGCTGCCCACAGGATGCTGCCAACAGGACGCTGCCCATAGGACGCTTTTTACTGTACACTCTCCACAGTACGCTGCCCAGAGGACGCTGCCCAGAGGACGCTGCCCAGAGGACGCTGCCCAGAGGACGCTGCCCAGAGGACGCTGCCCAGAGGACGCTGCCCAGAGGATGCTGCCCACAGGACGCTGCACAGAGGTTGCTGCCCACAGGGCGCTGCCCACAGGACGCTGTTGGTGGACTATTGACACTGTGGTGTTTCAAAACTACAAAACAATGTTACCAAAAGATTACCAGAAGCATAAAAGAAAGAAATATTTAATTTAAAAAAAAACAATATTTGTCAGTTTTTGGCATTCCAGGTCTTTCTCTACATGGCAGCCAACCATCCAAGGTAACTGGAATGAACCAAGCTGGTGGTGTTGGAGCTGAAGAAGGGAAAGGACCAAAAAGTCAGCCTCTACAAGCAGCAAAGCAGGTGTGTTCGTAAAGGTCTTTTAAGGACAGGTGGTAGCTGGTGACTTAAAATCAAGTTCCTTGTATTTTGGAACAACTCAAAAGTTTCAAAAGCAGTTTATGCATACTGTTGAAGATTGTTAATTTTGTTATCCAGCTCAAGATAACAATGCTATTCTCAAGGTAAAGTCAGCGTTGATGTCCGCGTTGTTATAGACCGTCAGTTTAAATCCCAGGAGAAAGAAGATTTCACTATTAAAACCTTGAACTGTGAGCTCGGAACGCTCTCTTCCTATCTATATTTCACACATTCTGCTTCTTTGTCCAGAACAGTCGATAGATGAGCTAAAGAAGCTGTTGCTTCTTCAGAATGGCATATCTGCATAATCTGTTAAATTACTGGCTTGTTTAGCGCTGATGTCCTCTGGGCTTCAGCATGGAGCTGTTGAGCAGATGAGATGGCTTATTTCTCTGGCCTGCTAAGTCATTTTTAATCAGCCCTCTGTTTGCATTACGATGGCCCTGGGGATTTGGATGAGAGGCTGCGTTTGAGATGCTGGGCCCTGTCGGAGGAGGGGTTAACTAAGGCTTGTGATTGAGAGAGAGTTCTAATTGTAGCATTATTTTTATCTATTGACTGAACATGGCAGTGGAGCGAGTGTAAAATCTTTAGATTTTCAATGGAAAGCAAATTTCTTTTGATAATACAGGCTTACCACTTTAACGGTTCTTCTCATGTGTAAAGCAAGTTTATTAGTATCATATTTTTGCTCTCTGAAACAATGTTGTATCTTGAAAATGAGTGCTTTTCTCAAGATTAAACATTGCTTTAATATAAGGTAATTTAGTGATATTGTATTTAAATTAGGGACGTGTGAATATGGACCTAAAATAATATCACAATATCTCGTGATAAATTTTTGTAATAATGATAGTCTTGGAGATTTGAACAAACAGTGAAAGATAAGTTACAAATTTTAAAAATATACTAATGCACCAAATTATACTGTATGTTAAAGTTTTATTTCAAACCTTTATTGAAAACAAAATGTCTATGTTTTTGTTTATTTTATAAACAGCAGTAGATTACCAAGGAAATTACCAAGACCAAGCAAAATAGCAAAGCAATTGCAAAATGCTTTCAATACAGAATTCTTATCTCTTTATGTGTACGACACAATATGGCACACCCCTAACTATAAAGACGATAATATTAGGACTTTGATAATAATATAATATTAATATATATAATAATTTAATTAAGCTTTTGTTAGGTAGCATCAACAAAACAGTCTGATCAAGAACAGTCAATTTGTTTTAGGTTACAAATCATTGTCACAAAAAAAACATTGTATCTTCTTTTTTTTTATATTGTCTTTTTTTTTAACGTATTTTTTTAGTATGTTACTAAACCACATTACAGTAAAGTTGCATATCATCTCTGAGCATCTCTTGATAACATTAAGTGGAGGTCAAAAATATATATTAGGTATGTTTCATGAAATTTTGGAGAATTTCTTTTGGTTATTCATCAAGAAATTTTTAGCTAGTGTAAGTGAGAGTTTTTGAATTCAATCAACAAAAATTAAGAAATATTATCACATACACCTTTCCTTTTTTCAGTGAGGTCATGAATAATTAAAATACCTAAAATGACATCCATTAATGTGTTAATAGATCCACAACAGGTTCCTATTACTAAGTAAAAGCCTATTTCTAAGTCTTGTGTTTTATTTCCTCAATCCAATAAACATCCTTTATCTATCTTCTTTTATCATCTTATCTTAAATGTGAATCTTACAATTGTTTTGTTCATTGTGTCAAAATGTACCAATAGACATTACCCGTAGGAGAAATAGAAATAGATTTTGGACCATCCAACAAAAGCTCAGATAATTCATAAAGGAAAAGGACTTCCAATACAGGTTCCAATACAGATAACAGATACGTTAATTTAACAATATGTTCTTTTGGAGCACAGGGTCAGAGCACTGGTTGATGTCTGGTAGGCTAGTGTGGTAGGCTAGTGCTTTTGAAAGGCCTCGAAAGGTGGATGAATGCTATTGTCACAGGCACACAGTGACCTTACAGAGACAAACATAAGCTCTGTGTCAAAGAGAAGGTTTCTGTATATCTTTTTTTTTCTTCTTTAAACTGACTGTAGTTAAACACACAGGCAGGCACGTCAAGGGCTTGTGTGTGTGTGTTTGTGTGTTTGTGTGTGTGTGTGTGTGTGTGTGTGTGTGTGTGTGTGTGTGTGTGTGTGTGTGTGTGTGTGTGTGTGTTTGTGTGTAGGCATGTGGGTGAGAGCGAGAGGAGATGAGGGCCAGCGCTTTTGGTCTCAGTCTATTGTGCTGCAGCCTGAATACAGTGAGCTGACTAAAGCCACATGTTCCTTTTACTCACAGCTGAGTAAATATAAGTGACAAATCTGCTTAAAAACATTTAGAGTACGTAAGTTATTCTGCAATATGCAAATAAAAGGTGCCAGAAGCCAATGGAGAAGAATTAAGGGAAATTGTTAAATCCATGTCTTAGTCAGTGATTATTTTTTTTAAAGAGTGTCTGAAGCTCCCTGCAGGGGTGGTGTTGTGCTTTAGCTGTTTCTAAAGGACCTTGGACTCATAGTACGAGTGCACACTTAGTCTTTTATGTCTGACTCTATTATAATGTGCCAGGTTTAAAATACAGTGACATTTTAGGGACATTATAAAGTTTCTTGCTTGCTGTTGGTAAATTGCTTTTACACATGGACACTAGCAAATCTCATCGTTCAGATGAGTGTGCAGGCATGGCCCAGTTTCACTAGCGATGTTTTAAGGCAAGTCTAAGTAAACTAAGCTCAGATTTACACATTACTAAATCAGGACAAGTTGCACCACAAAGACTAGTATGTAGGTACATATTTACACCAACCTCTAAGGCTGGGTTCACACTGTGATTTTAGGCCTTATTCTCCAGCTGCTGACTGTTTTTTGAAATAATAGTGACCAGATTTTCTGTCCGCTTTCTGAGCTAATGCTGCCGTTACTGAGCTGTTATGCAGAAAATGTTTGAGAATATTATTACAGTTGTCAGTGGAGAACATCAAGACAAAACATTCACAGTTAAAATTAAATAGATACAGTGTCTTTAAGCACATGTCACTTCACTGCTCATTGAGCACCACTGGCTACCGTTTGCTACTCACATTAAATTCAAAGGTGATGACAGAGAAGATCCCTCCTAGATGTTTCCTAGAAGTTTCCTTCTTTCCCTCATTTCCTCCTCTATTTCCCTTTGACCTCCTTTAGGCTCTGCCTAAAAATGTTTTTGCATTGGACTTCTATGTCCTCTATTGCTAATGTACATCATTATTTGCAAGTCACTTTGGACAAAAGTGCCTGCTAAATGTATTGTAATGTAATTTAATGTGATGCAATGTAATTTACACTTCCATTAATTATAGCAAGTTGTCCCGGTTCTTAAAAAAAACTCAGCCCATCACACTCCTTTATCTCCTTCATGTTTGACTTTTAGTAAGTTGTTTTTTTCTAAAGTTATGTGGTAGTTTAAGACAAGACAAACAGAACACACATCTTCCAAAAAGTTCCACTTATGTCTCGTGAGCCAGCATGATATTTAATCCTGGGGATGATCAAGATATTTGTTGGCAAATGTGAGACAGGCCTTTGTGGTTAATCACAGTTAATTCATCGGGGGCCATATATTTTTCCTTAATAATTTAAATCTTCTTAAATCAGCTTTCTGTATTTACTCAGGTTAAAAATACGTTTTGACTGCACTGTACATATGTTTTGGTTTAATATATAGATATAAATAAATCCATACAATTTAAGAAATCTGAAGTGTATGTTTTGAAGCGATTTTTCACTCCTCCATAAATTGGGAAAGGAGAAAAGGAAAAACAGTATTACAGAAATTGGCGAGTTTTACCACACAGATTCTTTAGACTGTTCCTTATGTGTGACCAATAGGCAACAGAGAGAAATCCTAAGAGGATAGTCCTACTAAGGACCCGTTCTATTTTGACTGCAGCCTTGACTTTGGATCACTGTTATGCACTTTATTTACTTCATGCCCATGTTAAAACGAAAGCTAGGCTGGGGGGTACACTCCAAAACCAGAAATATCCACCAGTTTAAATGGCAGCACCTGTGTGAAAAAAAACTAACCTTACACACCTCCCTGGATTAACAGTGAAAGCCGTCAAAAAATGGGCAAAAAAAAAAAAAGTTCAAAATATCCCGGGCTGTGCACAATGTGGAAGGTATCTAGGTAATTGCTTTTGTTTGCTGTATTGAAAACTCACATGTTAGCTCTAACTAGACAGACAGACAGACCGACAGATAGATACTTTATTGATCCTGAAGGAAATTTTGCAGCCAGTAGCAGTTACACAACACAGTAGAAACAAACAGTAATAGGGGGAGTACAGTAAGAGAGCACAGCAAGAAATATAAAACTCTAAACTATAAGATTACAAACTGAGACTTGAAGAATATATACATAAATATATAAATACAAAAGCTATACAAAGTGTGGAAGTAATCATTTGTAGATATGAGGTACTGCATTAATACAGAATAAATTAAATTAAGTATAGGAGATATTAGCAGGTATTAGCAGATATGACAAATACTAAACATAAAACCTGTGCATGTATTGCATTAAAGTTAAGTGAGTAGTGTAGTGTCCAGAAGTGTGAATATACAGTATGTACCATAAAGTGTCCATAGTGTCCAGAAGTGCACATGAACAGAATATACTGATTACACTAACTTAGTGACTGTAAAAACTGTTCTGTTTTTACCAACTGTTAAATGCACTGCTGGGTCAGGCACGTGATTGGGGAGAGTGCTGCTGGGTCTGTGTGTGTGTGAGGAGACAATGAAGAGAGGGGACTTGTTATAAATGTGTGTGTGTTCAGCCTGACTGCTAGGTTACCTTGTTAGTGCAAGCTTTTTTTATTATTATTTTTTTTTTTTTAGTTTGGCGTGGTTGCTGTTGCTGTTCTTAATTTATTAATAAAGCGATAAACTCGTTCAGCCGGATGCTACAATACCTTGTAGTCTTACTACATTCCTCTTTACAGGCTTTACTGAACTATCTGTCCAGGCAAATAACGTGGACACAGCGTCCTTCTTTAACTTTCACATTCCAACCAGTGTTTTAAAAAAAAAAAACGTCAATCTGTAATATCAAATCAGACGTAAAATTAATGTTAACATGAACGTTAAATGCCAAATACAGTTCAGCTAAGCATGAGAGTGTATACTCTTGTAAGACCAGGCTCCCCACGGTAGGATATTATCTAGCTAGCTAAGCAGGCTACACTTAACCCCACCAAACCCCCATTTTGATGTTAAACAGAGAAAATAGCTAGTTCATGGTTAATCAGGTCATAGCCGGAGAACCGGGTTTAGCTAACTTGCTTGTCTTTCTTCATATTTATATGGCTAGCCTTAGCTAGCTAGCTAGCTAGCACAGTAACATACATCTTAAATTAAAATGGCGATCTCTACTGATCTTGTCAATCCATTCACGGTAAAGTATGGCATCTTTGGGTAAATTATGGAAGGTTTGAAGTGCATTTGGGAAGGCAGCAGTGAGGCGGCATTGATAGTATCCTGTGGTCCAATGCTTTGTTTTGGTAGACGATGGTGACGTAGGTGAATAAAGTGTATTGGGTGCACTATAGTTAGCTGTTTCTACACCCAACAAATGGATTTGCTGTGCATCTACATTATTAAAAGTTTGAAACCCGCTAGTGGTAACTAAGGACTTAGCAAGTGAACATTTTACACACAAACTTAAGCAAAACCAGTGCAACCAAACTCTGTGCTCATACTTCACCACTCCTGTCAGTGTGGAAACTTTCCCTCTCACAGGCACGTAAAGGCACGTGAACGCGCCCAGCACACGCGCTCAAAGACAGCAGCGGTGAGATAACTTCTAACTTTGTTTTGACACTTTTGATTAAGGACCATTGAAGGGACACCTGTACTGTGGCGGCGAACAATAGCCGGGCCCCAGGAGAGATTGATTTTCTGCATGAGAAAAGGAGTCTTTGTCTAAAGCCACACGCTCCTTTCTTATGCTAACGAGTCGTGGAAGATTTCCAATTCAATTTCACCTGAGCGCTGGTCAGCTCTCCGCTCTTTTGTGTGCTGTCCCTCGAGCCCCTCTAACACACACGCACAGGCACACACACACACTCACTCTCCCACTCCCCCATCTTTTAAACTGCAATTTAGCGGTGATGGGTGGGTAGTCCAGGGGGAGGTAGATGGAAGATTGACAGGTGGCGAGGAGCTTCCTCTGTGATATCTCTGAGGCTCGCCACCACACAGCAGTGGAAGTGGGGTATGTATGTCTACTTCATAAAAAAGGCCAGTAGGGCTGTGTCTTAAAAAGAGGATCACACAGAGCTGCAGGATGATCTGAAATGTTCTAATCCTTATAGAATAACACATAGAATTGTGTGTGTGTATCTGTGTGTGAGTTTTATTTGATAAACGTATTAGTGTCGGTTTACGTTTAGCACTTTTGAGCCTGATCTGTTCCTCTTTTTCAAGCAAGATGATCTTTGAATTTAGGGAGAAAAATGCATATTTTTGTCCTTTTGTCTCCTCAAAAGGTAAATCTTTGGAATTTGTGGAACAGAATCCGTATCCAAGCTTCTGCATGCAACTAAAATGCCATAGACAGTCATATGACAATTTAGATGAAACTCTTTAAAAAGGTTTAAGAATGTATTTTTAATGTTGGGCTATTTATTGTGTATAGAACCAAATTATCTCAAATCAATATTTGGATGCTTATATGGTTCTTTACCTGGTTATTGCTGTATTTTCTTTTTTTCCTTTTTTCATTAAAAAAAAAAGTGGTTGTAGGGGTTTTACTACAGTTATGAGACAAAGAACATTATTTGGTTACTGTAGAGCCTCATTTAGGCCTTGCCATTAATTTGTTTTTGTCTTGGACATCCGCTAGATGCTATGTAATATTATATAATGTAATATATAGAACCATATTTGTTTAGGGTAGACTGATGAAATGTACATTTACACTTGATGCCATCTTCACCAGACAGTCAAACCAGATACAAATAATGTTTCACACATCTCATATACACTTTAATTATCTAAAATCAAAAGTAAGTCAAAAGTATTTACGTTTATTACTCCGGTAGAAGTATACTGGTTTAAAATAGTTCAGTGGAAGTATCAACTCAAGCTACTTAAAGAATATAGGTAAAAGTAATGTAAGGGGATCATGACAAGTGTGACATGACGTGACGTGCACGTATGATGGATCATGTATAAACCAATAGGGTGTCGGAATGGTATATGTTTATACTTCTCATCCAATCACAATCAAATTCACTGTATCTGGATGAAGCAGATGAAACCGGAATGGAAACAATCCAAAATAAAATAGGCTATTTTTTAAATATAAGGAGTTGAGTGAAAATGTAAGAAGTAGTAATAAAATATGGCTGATACTCCAGTAAAGTATAGATAACTTAAAAAAAAAAACAAAAAAAAAATAAGGTAACCAAGTATTTGTACTTTGTTCCTTGACACCTCTGGTTAACTTAATGTTAACCAACTTAACTTAACTGGTTAACCAAATGGCACTTATGGAATGTACCATCCGTCTGGCAACCACTATCAGATCGAACACAAATTCTAGTAGTTCTGGTCATCTCTTCATGAGCATGCTGGCAAGTGTTTAACTTTGCTCACAAGATAACACCTTACAACTTGTATAGGTGTAAGTATTCCCTGAGGTAGTACTTAATGATCAAGTTAAATATTGTTATCCCATGACTTTTCACACGTCATTGTATTTTACAGTTTAACCTTTTTATGAAAGGTTCTATATAAAACCATCAACAAAAGGTTCACCACCCACCTGTGTGAGGAACCATGAAAACTACTATAGTAATTCAGAGCGTGCACAATAACAGTTCTTTGTTTGTTGAATATCATATTAGATCATATTATTAACATTACCAGCATGTCTACTGTTCATTAGTGCCAAGGTGGAAATGGTTGAATTAGTGCAACAAATGGACAAAAGTGTTACCCAGCGTGTTTAGGATTAGGATGCCCCATACGTCCTTTTTTTCCTCAAACATGTCCTCTTTTTGGAACATAAAATGTGTCTAGTTGTGATTTTATAAATTGTAAAAAATATCTGGACATTTGCATTGAATTCACATCAGCGTTTGCTTCTTAAGTCTCAATGCATTATGTGTGCAGGTTTTTATAGATTTAAACATATCCCACCTTCTCACTTCCACAACTAGTCTTAATATACCAACCATTGGTTATACTGCTTACCACCACAGTTTATTGACTGTCCTAAAAATGCCTAAACCCACATGTGAATGAACACAAATCAGTTTTACAACTTAGGCCTATTTGATCACCCTCAGTCACAACATGAAAGATGGCAGACGCCCCATTGTGTGTCCAGGGTCCTTTTTTTTGAAAACCAATAAAAAAGGCTACGTTCACATTACCAGGCTGAAGTGATTTAAATCAGTTTTTTTGCTCAATGTGGCTTAGATCTAGATTTTTTTTCATGGCTGTGTGAATGTGCCTAATCTGTTTTTTTTTTTTTTTTTTTTTTTTTTATCAAATCTTTAATATGTGGTCCTAAATCGGATACATATCCGATCCATGAACATGCAACATGAATGTGAACGGTTAAACCAGAATTCATGCGACTTCTTGCTTTTACGCATGCGCTACGTGCTTCTTTCTTGCACCCACACATCTCTTGGTGCAGCTGTGCAGCTATAGCTGCAAAAACAGCTGCTAACTAAGCTTATATGTGGCTTTTTATTTCCCTTTATAAAACTATGAGTCGTCTCTCAAATATGAGTTTTTTGTTGTTGTTGTTGTTAGTTAAGAAAGTGACATTTATACACATATCCGTGTGGACATGTGAGGCGTTTCAGGGACAGATTTGTTCACGTTACACACAGATACAGGTCACTTAAAATTGTAAATGTGAACCATCAACATAGCCAAATCTGATCTGAGCAAAAAATAGGATTTGAGCAACGTGGCGTTTATGATGTGAATGTAGCCTTAGATGGATTGTTGCAGTTCTAGCTCACATTTTGTTCTTGGTGTTCATTCTACATATATTTATCAGTATTAAATATACAGTACAGACATTAGCTGTTCATTAGCCTGATTTCTCTTAACCGGACTGATTTGCTTGGTAAAGTGGACAGTTTCCTCAGATTCATTATCATTCTATGATAAAGTGTGTATAAATTAGAGTCATTAAAATAATACAAGAATGTGTTGTTACAAATAGACCTGATCCTGATGCATCTAACACATGTAAGATTGAAATGAGCATTATGTTTATAATCACGTAAGAGCCACATTCTGAACATATACACACACACAGACACTCACACACACACACACACAATAACACAGTACATAATGCTACAGAACACATTCTACTTCCATGACTGGATTTCTTAGCGGGTTGAAAAGAAAGCTATTTTGCTCCATCTTGAATGAATAGGTCCCCTCTAACGCTGACCATAATTGAAATAACATAATTGAAATGGCAGTGAAGGCATTATGCAAGCAAATGCTGTAATATTTTATTAAGATTATTCTAATGATTTGAGTATAGGCATAATATGCAGAGAAAGTGCTGATACTAACACAATGCATGCACTAAATCCAAAAATGAATATGTGAGATGAACTACTTGAATAAGCTTTTATTAGCGCCACTTTATAGCTGTATTATTTCTATGGAAATTCGCCGGAGATTCGTGCCATGTAGCTCAATAAAGCAAGAAGCACTTAATTAATTTCTCTCATTAATGAAGCTGATAGAAAAGCACACGAAAGTAAATGAGCAAAACTGCTTAAAGAAATAAGCTCGAATCTTCTGCACTTCTTCATTTTGGGGTTTACACAGACAAAAGAGCCATCATCTGCTGGACTGATGCTGAAACTCACCAAAGAAGCAGAAAATTGGCTACTCAGATAAAGCAAGTGGCATCATGCTGCAGAAACAGTCAGTGTATGATGGGAAATGCGCTGTAAATTTGCTCTGTATTTTTCTTCAAGCTGAGCTGGAATTGTAGTTGTGATTAAGCTTGAGTCATTTCGTCTGAGGTGGTCCTCTCATCTCCTCTCTATACTCGGGGTTAGAATGAAGACAGAACATGATCCTTTTCACTGTGTGTGTGTTTGTGTTTGTGTGTGTGTACACACCTGTGTGTAACTGTGTCATTAGGGAATGAGGTCAAACGATCGTGATGAGTGTGGGTGCAAAATAAGTTACTTCCATTTGTTTCCATTTTCTTCTAAAACGCTTATAGCCTTAAATAACTTGGCATCTCGTTTGACCTTAAACGGCTTATATGGTTGATGATGTTGGCAAAACAGGAGATTTGATGCAATAATTTGCAATTATGTCGTTATAGCTCACACGAGTGACTCAGCCATTGACAAATTTCACTCTGCCGCATTGCTAATTTTTAATTAATTTGTCATTTATCTAAGCTTATGAGGAGCTGGTTTTGTTTTATATCACACGTCTTTATTAGGTAATGTGGTGCTTCACTGCGAGCATCATGTAATCTTGGCCTGAGGAACTGATATATTTAGTGGTGAGGGTATTGTAAAGGATGTTATAGTGAATATGAAAAATAATTAAGGTTGTTTGATCCCGAATCAATGCATGACTGTTCTTTGAGCTGTGCTTTCTTTGGACTCAGACTGTAAAATCGTTTGGGTGCTGTCTCCTGTGGCTCACTGTTTCTTCCTCTGAACTGAATCTGTGACATGCTCACCTCTAGCAGATACACAGCCCCGCAGGCTCCTCTCAGTGCAAAAGCACAGGAAAATTATTTAAAAGAATGGAGAAAAAAAACAAATACTCTTCCTCCTGGGTTTGCTGTTTTTGGTAAAAACCCAAATCCCTTAAGATTTTTTTTTATCCAATGCCGATTCTACGCTTGCCAATCTCAAGAACAGGATTTCCTTGGTCAGCTTCCCATATCTCTGCTTCTCTGCCTCTCCCTCTGTCTCTCCACACTGCTGGAGGCATGATTAGGGGTGTCCAAATTCTGCCCCCACATGTTGGTTACAAGATGCACCCCCTTCCCAAAGCCTTCCGACGCAACACCCTCTAACACACATCAACAGCCCACATTTATCACTTTTTAAACCAGCAGCCTTATTTTTCTTTTAGAAATGCAGGGATTCCAGTGTGGCCTGCCATCCTCTTTAGCCTCAGAATATCCACTTTGCCATTTGGACAGGGACTGGTGCTGCTTTATGTGGTCCCAGAGATCTCATTTATTATTTGGTGGAAAATTTTCCAATAAATATATTTACATACTATATTGCCAAAAGTATCAGCTCTCCTGCATTGTGTTTGGTGATGTAAGGCTTGGATGGAGCTGCTCGTCCTTGAAAACCCATTCTTTAAAGCTTTCTGCACTCTACAGTTCTTGAGCTAATTTGAAGGCCACATTAAGTTTGGAGGTCTGTAACTATGAAAAGTTGGCAACCTCTGCACACTAAGCTCCTCAGTATCCGCTGACAACACTCAGTCATTTTAAACCGACAGAGTGAGTTACTTTCATTTCCAATTGCTTCCCCTTTGTTATAATAGCACTGCTAATTGGCTGTGGAATATTAAGGAAATGTCATGCATGGATGGATTTGTTACACAGGTGTCATCCTATCATGGTACTACACTGCATTTATGTATACAGCTCTAGAAAGAAATTAAGAGAGCACTTCAGTTTCTAAATCAGTGTCTCTGATTTTGCTATTTATAGGTTTATGTTTGAGTACAATGAACATTGTTGTTTTATTCTATAAACTACAGACAACATTTCTCCCAAATTCCAAATAAAAATATTGTCATTTAGAGCATTTATTTGCAGAAAATGAGAAATGGCTGAAAAAAAAAAAAAGATACAGAGCTTTCAGAACTCAAACAATGCAAAGAAAACAAGTTCATATTCATGAAGTTTTAAGAGATCAGAAATCAATATTTGGTGAAATAACCCTGGTTTGTAATCACAGTTTTCATGCATCTTGGCAAGTTCTCCTGCACCAGTCTTACACACTGCTTTTGGATAACTTTATGCCACTCCTGGTACAGCTATACAGGAACACATGGAATTATTTTGTATAATAATTGTATTTTATATCTTAGACTTTTCAAAGTAGCCACATCTATTTTATACACTTTGAGGTCAGATTTGCAAACTCTTGGTATTTTCTCAGTGTCTTTATGAGGTAAAGTCACCTGGAATACTTTTCTCAGCGTCTTGAAGGAGTTGCTGGAGTTGCTGAGCAGTAGTTGGCTTCTTTTTCTTCAGCTCATCCCAAATCACCAATCGCAGTTAGATTTAGGTCAAAGGATTGTGGAGAAAAAAGTATTTATTTACTACATAATTCCATATGGGTCCCTTAATTGTTTAGATGTCTTTTTTAATAATCTGTAATGTAGCAAATAAACTAAACAACAAAAGAAAGAAAGAAAGAATCACTAAATGAGAAGGTGTGTCCCAACTTTTACTGAGACTGTATATATTGAGCTACACTTTATCTGAATATAGCTGTTCTGCAGCAGCTACTAGACTATAACAGAAATCAGTGCTGGTGTAATCACTCACACCATGTAAGTCACTGCCATAGTGCTCCAGCAAAAGCTTGCCTTTCATTATTTCTATTTATCAAAGTGTATCAATAGAGTTCCTCACATTTGAGAGATGATCTTTCCAAGTACTTCTGGCTTTATTTTAGGGCTTTAATACTCACTACTCACTGAAGCTCCCTGAATGCCACTGATGCCCTTTCTCCAGTACTAGACACCTTAACCATTCCTTTTCCTTTCATCTCGAGCAGATGGATATAAAGCTGATATGTGATCCCCCTCAAGTTCATGTCTAAGGTCAGCAGTTACCTGAAGGTCCACCAGAGAGTAAGCTTGATGGAGACAGGTAGACGAGACAGGTCAGGTAGAGTTACACCTGTTGCCTGTACAGGTATGTGCCGTGTGTTACCCCACCCTTTTCACCCTTACTTCAGTCCTGACTGTTAGTCCAGATCACAGCAGAGCACAGTTCATCAACTTTAACCCTGATGCATCTTATGATTTAGATATTATCTAAGGTTATCTTTTTGATCCTGCTGAGCCTTGATGTTATCAATAAGACTTTTTAAAACTAATTAGAGTAAACTAAGACGTAGATGGGTAGAATGGTCAGTATTGTCATTTGCCATTTTTATGTAATATTATTAGAATTAAAAACAAATATAAGTTAGTATCCACTGGTTTGTTAAACTGTAAAGTTTTCTCCTTTTGTGGAGTCCAGTCTTTAGTAAAATTGCTGCTATTAGTCTTGATATAGTAATTATTTTATCAACTTATTAAACAATATATAGCCATGACCTCGTATTTGCTGACCTTGATATTGCCTATTGTTTTTACTAAGCAAGGAGAGCCCATTAACATGAATGAGCTGAAATGGCAACTTAGTAACTGAGTAAAAATAGTGGTTTTATTTATTTTCTTATTTAAACTATTCATTCTTAATTGTGCTTTCAAATGATGTAATGGTTTTATTATTCTTCTATTTTAGAATTATATCAAAGACATAAACTTAAATTAAAATTGCCATTACATCATTATATAATTCCTGGCATAATATGTCACCATTTCTTTAAAAAAAAAAAGATTGTGACAGGCATTGACTCTTTTTAATATGCATATTAATAAGCAAAAATCAGAGAAAAATATAAAGCAACCAGAGTCATTTAAATACCTGCACCTATACCCCTACATAACCTACATCTCAACCCTTTCTCAACTTTGTACTTAACCTAAATCCTTGAGCTGAAACCTAATCTATATTTTAACCTAAATCTAAACTGTATGTGTTTCTGTCCATTTATTTATATTTATAAGCTACATATTTTAAACAGAGAAAATTTGGGTACATGTATCTGTAGTAGCAGTGGTTTCTCAATTCTTCTTTGAGGGGTGTGTGTTTACTTGACAAAACGGTGCATTATTTGATTAAGTGACAAATGTAATCACAATGGAAAGTAAAGGAAATTGCAAATACGATGAAATGCCATATGTATTTGTATGGGTGTTCTTTTAGAATGTAGTTAGTTGTCTAGTGTGTATGTTTTGTGTGTGGTGTGTGTGTGTGTAGACTGTGAAAGGTATGGTTAGTAATGTGGAGTGAAATGAACTTGCTTGTAGAGTGTAAATGCTGTGATAGTATTGTAGTGAGCTGTAGTGAGCCCGCAGTTGCGTTGTGGACTGTACGTGTTATAAATCAGTTCTGTAGGGGTTGTGTATTGTCGCATTGTGTGTTGTAATGGTGCACTGCAGCGTTTGTGTGTATTGGCGTTGGGTTGTTTATTGGCGTGTAATGAGATCATCCCTCTGTGCTGTTGGATATCAGAGAACACCATCAGTGGAGAGAGTGGATGATCCATAGGGAGATGAGAGGCCTAATCCTCTCTCTCTCTCTCTCTCTCTCTCTCTCTCTCTCATTCTCTCTCACTCTCTCCCTCTCTCTCTTGCTCTCTCACTTTCTTTTTGCTTCAGGGAACTAACTAACTCTTTCTCATTCCCTCTCTCACTCTGTCCCTTTCTCTCTCCCTCTCTCTCTCCCTCTCCCTCTGCATTATTATCTGCTGCTTGGCGTCCTTCCTCTGCTTCTGCCGGTGCCAGCTAGTGGGAAGAGGAGGCATCAGGGGAATTTAGAGTCTAAATATACTCACCGTGGGTAAACATGTCCGCTCACACTGAGAGAGAGCAAAATAATCCTAGAGGCCTGAGAGAGATTAGAGATTTTCATTTATAATCCACTCTTCTCCTCCTTCAGGTTGGCTCGAACAGAGGAGGGCCTGTGCTGCTTGTCATGTTCTTTTTTTTTTTTTTTTCTTTTTTTTTTCCCTCACAGGAAAATAAGAGGAGCTCCCCTTTTCATATTTTACCCCTGACATTTTACACTCAACATCAGGACATAAGGAATAGATAGTCTTCACTCTCCATATATCCAGATTTGGTTCTCTACAATACAAACTCATATTTAATACAAACACACACACACACTCAGAGTGTTAAATTTATATATTTGGGAACATTAGGAAGTTTTTTTTTATAAAGATTTTAATGAATAGTATAGTGAACTAAACTCCCTGTTGCTGTAGTTGAAAAGTAAAAACTTAAGGACAACTGTTGAACGTAGCAAACTTACTAAACTTGAGGCTTTTTTTTCATTAGATCAATTGCTGAGGAATTTCTGTTAGCTCTTTACTTTAAATAGCCAAAGGTGTTTTTAATTATCATCAAATGAATTTAAATAGCGGTGATGTTGTCGCAAAAAAAACAGCTTTATGGAAATTAGGCGGCAGGACAAAGGAACATAATGAACAGCACAAACAATATAAAACATAGCTTATAAACCTTTCTGTTATGATGAACTATAAGGAATGGCTGTAGTGTTTCCAGGTAAAATTGACCTATTTAACCATGTTTCACTATCCTATAAAAAATAATATTTTTCTCCATAAACTGTATAAATATTGTATATTTATCTCAATTAATAATCCATACAGGCCAAACTTTACCGATGATGAGTCAAAAATATTTTTTCAAAAACTAATAAATGAATGTTTTAATATATAAATGACCCCAGTTATGGTCTAAACATTTTCCCTTCATTTTCACTACTGGGTCAAATTGACCAGGACAGTATGTGTGTAATAAAATCATAATAGGGTACACATAATATAAACACATTATATCAAATCATTTTACATGTTCATACATTAATTTAGACCTGCATAGGTTAACATTTGTTCTGTATTTCTAAACGTATAGACAGGTCCGTTTGACCAGGAGGTATAAACACTGGTTACTGTGTTTATCTGATTGTTACAGTTTCAGCTGTTTTAAAATGATCTAATGTGACAGTACTTGATTCAGTGACATTTTCTCTAGATCGGGAAGCTGTAGAAAGAACTTAAGCAATCTAAAACAGTGTTCTGGAACAGCATACCTGCTATGTTATATTTACTTGCTATGTTATCTATTTACCACTTATTTATAATTTGTAAAATAATTATTTAAGGAGCTGAACTAGAGACCAATAATCTAGTTCCAATAATAACTAATAATGTATTATTACATGATAATGAACTAGTTGAATGACAGAATGTGTCATGTTTGGTCTAAAGTGCTGAAATTGTGTATAGTTTTACATTGTTGGTGATTGTTTTTTAACAAATTATTATTTTATCTCTAGTGTTTTGTTTAAATTAGTAATTTCATGTTACCCAATAAATACATTTGCAATAGTAACTTGTAACTGTCATTTAATAAATAATTTTTTTTAACATACTGTTAGTTTAGTGTGTTGTTCTGGGCAAAACTTGTGTGTTGTTTAGGGCATAAAAGATTAAAATAAAGAATAAAATATGACAGGGACATTAATAGTTGAATAATAATTGCTCAATAAATGTAAAACCAACTCTTATATGGAGAGTGCAATTCTGTGTACCAGTGTAATTACTGTAGTCTGGATGATCATTCTTTAGCAGGTAAAATTGCAGTCCTGCAATGCAAAACCGCAGATATGAAATTACGCAATTTGCTCTTAAGTCTCAATAAGAGAATAGAGTTGTGTGTTTGTGTCCCTGCAGACCGCAGGGCGCAGTGTGTGCGTTGTTAGAATGGCGGTGTCTCTGCAGCTGAGCTCCAGCGTCCCTGTTTTCACGCAGCCGCTGATTAGTTTACTGTCGCCTGATTAGAAATTAATTAAAATGATGAAACAGACTCCAGAGGGGGGGCAGAGGGACGCTTTTTAGGAGGATGCGGCTGATGACTTTCATGCAACCATTATGCCTCAGTCCGAGGGGATGTGTGTGTGTGTGGACGTGTATGCGTGCGCGTGTGCGTGTGTGTGTATGGTAATCATACTAGCATTTGTGCATTTTGAAGTGGGGAAAGGACTCAGGGTGCCTCAAATAGTCCCCTCCCCCACCACTGCTGCCTGTCTCCCACTGTCTTCAACAAGTTTCTCAGCAACCCTCTTCAGTAATGCAGCTCTTATACATATTGTCCTTCAAGCCTCCTATTCATTCTTTTCGCAAATCGATAATTTTCATTTCCTCCTCACACACTATATTTTAGTAGACTTTACCACGATTTTAAAGGGAGAGAGTTACCAATTAATATACAGCTCTGGAAAAAAAATAAGAGACCACTTAAAATTATGCATTTATTTAATTTTAACAAATTGAAAATAGAATTAAATATAATATAATTATATAATAATTAAATTATAATAATAATTAAAATATAATATAATATAATTAAAAGGAAGATAAATGATCACAAGTCATCAAACCAAGCTAAACTGCTTTATGTTTTGCACCAGGAGTGGCATAAGCTTATCCAAAAGTAGTGTGTAAGACTGGTGGAGGAGAACATGCCAAGATGCATGAAAACTGTGATTAAAAACCAGGGTTATTCCACCAAATATTGATTTCTGAACTCTTAAAACTTTATGAATATGAACTTGTTTTCTTTGCATTATTTGAGGTCTGAAAGCTCTGCATCTTTTTTTTTTGTTATTTCAGCCTATTCTCATTTTCTCAGAATAAATGCTCTAAACGACAATATTTTATTTAGAATTTGTAAGAAATGTTATTCATAGTTTATAGAATAAAACAACAATGTTCATTTCACACAAATATATACTTATACATAGCAAAATCAGAGAAAATGATTCAAAAATTTAAGTGGTCTCTTCATTTTTTCCAGAGCTGTATTTGAGCGCAAAAGATGTGTGTATATATGCAGTGTTTTTGGGCTGTCATGATTTTTCAATTCAAGTAAAAATAGTATTTTTATTCTGCTGAAAAAGAGCCTGGCTAGCTTGTGATGTGCTATACATTATCATTCTAGCTACCAGTATAGGGTATGATTTTGTCTGACCAGCTTTTTACCCTCCTTGACCATCTGATTCCAGCTGTTAGCTACAACTGGCTTTCAGCTGGATTTTTCAGCAGGGATGTTCCTTCAGAATGAATCAGTAATACTGCTTAAATACTCCTGAAGCATAGTCTCTTGGGTGTTAGATTTTGCCAAATTTTCCTGAAGGCCAAGTTTCTTTTTCTGTGTCTCCATTATTATTTAAGTGTTTCAGGCCTAAAAAGCAGGAATTAATGTAAATAAACAAATTAATTTAAATTGACCAGACAAAACATGAAATGTCCTCAGTTCATATTGCCTGAAATTAAATAAAAGTCATAGTAAATGTAAGAAACACTGTGTTACTTGCTTTTTCCAAACTGTCCCAACTTTTTTAATATGGGATTTATGATTTTGCTTTTTCTAGCTTTTTTTCTTTCCAGCATGTTAAATTAATAAAATAAACACTAATTGTGCAGTGCACAAAAAGAAGCTTTACTTTGAAGACCAAAATCATCTAATGTCATGTAAAGTCATTTTTACACAGGGGTGCCAAAATTTGCATTCAAGTGTATGTCCATATGTGTTATTCATAGCATCACTATTAGAACAAAGAGGTAACTTGTCTCAAGTTTATTTTTAGCTCCCTGTTATATATAGGAATGTTCTAATTATAGTACTTAACTGTACCTGCCTTTTGAACTATGTACCCTTTAATCCCAGTAACACAAAAGAAATGACTTTTTATTTGTGTTTTTTAGAACCAAATGTTATTTTATGATTTATTATGATGGCCACATTCTCCATGAAGGTTAAGTCATGTATAAACCCATACAAATTTTTATCTGTATCTTTATACTTTATCTATGTTTTATCTTTTAACTAAACCTGGATGGCTTGAATAATCAGAACACTGATGTGTAGACTGATGTGAACACTATAATAGACTATAATGGATTTTATTATTCCTACAGTGCATATGTACATATGTTTTCAGTGTGAACAGAGTGTTCACATTGTTGAATGTCTGAATCCACATTGCTCACATGAACAGTTGAACTGGCATCCTTACAGCAGCTCCTGAACAGAAAAAAAGAAACAGAAACTGAAATTAATTACCTGAATTGTTGTAGACAGCACAGTTATCATTATGTAATGATAAATGCTATGTCGTATTAGGCCCCGATAACATCAGCCTTATGGATAGCGGGCAAATTGCTACTCCATAAGCGGTTTATATAGCTGTTGCATTTCTGCGTTTCACAGCTGAATGAACCTGTAATTGGAGCCTAATGAAGCCCAGAGGGGCTGGGTGGCAGCGAGCGAACACGCCGCTATTTATTTAACTGTGGACTCTTCAGATTAAAAGGCTTCAGTGTTTACCCCATGGCTCAGTGGATCATCTTTTCAATTTAGCCTGACAAGCGCTGAACAGCAATCCCTCAGAGGCACACTCAATTTCGAATAGGTGAAGAGAGAGAGAGCATGCGAGTGAGTGTGTACGCGAGAGTGTGTCATGGAGACGCAGGGAGGAACAGAGACAGGGATAGTGGGATGAGGGATACAGAGCCACAAGCTGTAGTATTTGACAAGATTATCTTTGATTGAAAGACATTAAGCGTTTGTCTTTACTAGTGCTTCACTCTGGCATTGTTGGAGTGTTAGTGTCTGGCACACGTCCATTCAGACAGAGAACATTCACACACAAACACACACACACACACACACACACACAGGTCTGACTACTGGGTCTGTGTGTGTGTTACTATCATATGCAGAAGTTTAGATGCCGCTGTTCAGATTATGTATTTTGTTGATTTTATTTGCAGTGAAAATTATTAAACAAACTTTTAAAGCATACTTTCCATTTATTTACACAATTTAAAACATTACATTTGGATCAAAAGAGTCATAACCTTTGTACAACCCAAAATCAGGTGGTCAGAACATTGGAACATTTTGAAAAATTTCTTCTTTTTTTTACTTTGACTTTTATTTTACTCCACACAGTATGAACCCAATATATTTTGTATATATATATTTCAACTTTATTTCAGTTATTAATTTACATCCATTCCTGCATTCAGTCCTGAAACACATTTCAAAATAAGTTTAGGGTAAAACTTTAGGAATACAAATGAGGTTATTTATAGTATGCTTCAGTCCAAAAACAATTTTTGTTTTCTGAACTATTTTCTACACACATTGCAATTGAATGGCTGCAGAGGAAGAAGGTACTGGACCGGCCTGCCTGCAGTCCTGACCTGATAGAGAATGTGCGGAACATTTTGGTAAAAAAAAAAAAGACATTGCAACATTACAACATAAGTGTCTTCATTATTATTATTAAGTATTTCATGCTTGAAATGCGGGAATTAATGTAAATTAACAAATTAATTTAAGTTGACCAGACAAAACATTAAATATCCTCAGTCCATATTGCCTGAAATTAAATAAAAGTCATAGTAAATGTGAGAAACACTGTGTTTATTTTATTTGCCTTTTCCAAACTGTCCCAACTTCTTTTTAATATAGGATTGTACATACCAAAATGTATGATTTCGTTTTTTACTCCCAGCATGTTAAATTAAGCAAGTAAACGCTAATTGTGCAGTAAAATGCACAAAAGTAGGTTTGCTTTAAACAAATTTGTCTGTATGTATTATTCATAGCTTCACTATTAGAACAAAGTTGTAACTTGTCTTGTGTCTCATCTATTAATAAATTGAATTTATTTTTAGTTCCCTGTTATATATATATATATAAGAACACTCTAATTATAGTACTTAACTTTACCCACCTTTTAAGCAATGTACCTTTTAATCCCAGTAACACAAAATAAATGCGGTTTTAATGGCCACATTAATGGTGGCCACATTTTCCATGAAGGTCAGGTCATGTATAAACCCATACACAAACCCACACCCAACAGAATGACTTAATTTTCTGCTTAATGTTTATTTGTTTATCCTTGTTTGTGGGTTCTGGGTAGATGTATCACTGGGGAAGAGGCTGGTGGATTTAAGAGGGCTAGCCATTGCAGGAATGAAATTGCATTTCAATAAAGCACTTGCAACCAACTTGATTATGACCCCCTCTATGACTGTACACTCTTACACTTACACACACACAAACTCATGCACACTCCCGGGTATGTTATGCCTGGTGGTCTACCCAAACGAGCATGTGCAGGCTAATTGGAAAATGCTTTAAATAATTTCTAATTAGAACAAGTGTGATAGTAATTGGCTCGGTAATCTCAGGATTAATTAGTGTTGCTGTGCACTGAATCTGTATGTGTGTGCGTTTGTTAGTGAGTGTGTGAGTGTGTGTGTGTGTGTATTCGAGTGAATGAACGAATGAATGAATGAGTGAATGGCTCCTGCAGGTTTCTTACAGGCCTTGAGCCACTTAAGGGGGTCCTGGGGGTCCAGACAGAAGCATCTTTGTTTGGTTTGTGGTTCTGTGGGTGGCCCCACTGCATGGAGAAAGACACATTTGTTTCCAACCAGATAATGAAATAAACAGAATCTATTAAACAGGCTGTCCTCCCTCATGCCCTCACTGCCTACCACCCCCTGCCCTCATACCCCGCACTCGCTCTTTCCTCCTCTAATAGACCGGCCAATAGACCTGTGTTATGAGGGCCTGTCTAAAATGCTGTCACGCTCCCAGACTGTAACTGAAAAGCACCTGTCCACAAATAATTTCCTTTTATCCTTCAACTCCTTCTATTTTCTCACTCATCTCTCCACTTTACTTACACACACTCTCTCATGTCTTTAGTCTTTCTTATGCCTGCTCTCTCTCTCTCTTTCTCTCTCTCTCTTTCTCTCTCTTTCTCTTTTCCCTCTTCCTCATCTGTCCCCCACCCATTGCAGTGCTAAGTGGCCTCTCATGTAGAGAAGGAAGGAAGTGAGGTGAGCTCCGGCTCTTTGCACTGACCTGCCCTCTCATTACTTCATTCTTACTTCAGTAATAAAAAGAGAGAAAGAGAGAAACAGACAGAGAGAGAGAAAGATATTCAAAATTGATTTAATGTGGCAAATCCAGACAACTCATGGGTCCTTCAAGAACAAGGTTTTCAAAAATATGATTTTCTATATTTAGTGTGATGACATTTGTGTTGAGATTGTGCCCCCTGCTTTTCGTTCAAAAGCCACTCTAGTCATTTTTCCATTTTCTGAAGAATAGAATGATGGATGTTATGTCCTGAGGAGGTCTGAGACTAAGTTTGGCTAAAACTGTTTCAATACAATTTGTTAATGTTTCCACATGGTTGTCTTCCTTTCAGTAAAACATTTCAACTATTTGATTGCTTGTGATTGATTTAATTATTTATTACTACTGCAGATTGTTATACAGTTATTAATCATAAGGGGCAGTATTTAGTAGCTACTGCAAGCTATTTAGTATCTACCATGAAGCTACCATTGTCACTGTCATGCAAAAAAACTTATTTCTTCAAAAGAGTGAATACAGTCTGAAGTAATCTACTGCTAAGGCCAACCCAACATTCCAACAGGCTATTTAATGTTGTTTACAGTGGTTAAGAGTAACACTAACTAGCCAGTGCTAGCTCGTAGGCTAGCATTTTACCTGACAGCCTCACAGTTACCTGATATGATATTTCCTTAAGCCCGCACAAAATGGTAAAAGCAAACATAAGGACATTTATGTGGAAAGTTAGCACATTAAACTACTGTAAATGTGCAACTAAGACGTGATTAAATTTGCATAGGGTTGTGGGGTAATTCTCTCTTTCACAGGGGCTTCTTTAAGATTTTTTTTCCATTTTATTCCCATCCCCTTGGATTAACCCTGATGTGTTCTTCCCCATCATCCTCTTAGAAAAGTTTTTTCACTAAACTTGGTGGTGGTCTAGTACTTTTTTCAGGCAGATGTCACCTTGCATCCAAAAAAAAAGGGTTTGTCAACTCTGTGCTGTATTCTCTGGTCTCTGATTGCACATTAAACACTTTTTGAAATGAAAATAGACTTAAATTGTTGAAAGCTGCCTCTCTTTGACCGTTTCAGACTGTTGGAATTGTGATCATGTGACAATATAATTCATAAATACTAAACTTTTGATGATTTATTGCTGTACCAATCACTGAGGAGACGAGTAATTAATTCATTTTATTTTTTACACTCACTCCAATAATAAACAAATTCAGTCCATATTATACTACTACTTATTTTGTATGTGACCTCTCCATTGTTGTCTTGGAAAATATGGTGAATTGATCCAATTCCCCATTAAAATTTTGCCACAATGTGAAGGACAGCTCCCATCTTTAAATTATGTCAACAAAGGAAAAGATGCAAAAATAAATATACAGTATATTTTGTAACCATAATATAGAAGCTACTGTATGTAGAGGAATGGAAGTTTGGGCCCACAAACAGACACGTGTAGTGATTCAACAAGCACCTTCACATGATATGAGCCAAGCTTATTATGTGTAAATATTACCATTACTTTTAACGTATTAATGAGCAGCAGCATTATAATACCTGGATCACCTCCATGATCCCAGTGTCCTAACCTGTATTCTCATTGATAACTGATGGAGTATGTCTGTGGCCATGTTTCGCCCCTCCATTGCCTTCGTTGGTCCTGACCCGGATTCTTTGTTCTAAATTCTAATGTATATAAGGGTATGGCTGGTCCCATGGCCTTTTCGCTGACATTTATTGGGCCTGTGCAAGGACATGCCCTTTTCTCCGTCTCCCCCATTCCTCCCCGTTAATCAGGGGGGTCTGAAAAGCAGGCAGATAAGGCCATTGTTTGGCCTGACAATGTCCTGATGATACGGCCAGAGAGGATCGCTAGCCTGCGCCTTCCCCTTTCAGAGCTAGCCTGCCACCAGAGAGAACTCATTACTACAGAGCAACCAGGTTAATTAGCTCAGAGAGAGAGAGAGGGAAAGAGAGAGGTGGAGAGAGAGAAAGAGAGAGAATATCGTGGATGAGAAGAGATGGACATCTGTATTTATTCCAAAGTATGTTTTTTTTTTATTTTTTTAAATGGCTTCCCTGGTGGTGGGGGAATGATGAGGAGACCACCTGCTCTAAGACTAACAGTGGGGAAGATCAGTCACCAATATATAATTTTAACATTTTTGTCACTTGTTACAATTGAGATTATAGCAGTATATTGCTTCATATAGTACTTTAAATATTTTTTTTAACCCTCTTGGTCTCTTGAAGAAGTTTTTTGGTGCATTTTATCTGTTTTTATATGATATAAAGTGCACTTACAATGTTTAAGTACAACCCTGGAGAACACCTATAATACAGCAATACAGGATTATTACATTTTGTCTGTAGAATACGCTACAGACAATTATACTCCTATTTTTTCAGTGTGTCTAATAATGAAAACTGGTTAAACTGGTCAACAGGGGGAGCTCTACAACCCTGAAACTTTCAGCTCTCATTGAAATAAGTGATTTGATTGGAAACCACATTAGATGATACTTTGGAGCACTTTGTTGCAGCAGTGTGAGTGTAGTAAGTGTCATTCACTGCATTTAGATCGTAAGTGTGTGTTTCAGTGTCTTTTGGAATTCTTTTTGCATTAAATTGGACTCTATATTGAATGTAAACATATGTGATGTGCTTTTTTTTCGCAGAACTGAGATCTGTGTTTGCCTGTAAGGCACAGAAGCCCTGACACATCTGCTCTGAGCTGAAGTACGCAGCTCTGTGGTGAGCACCACATGCCTTTAGTGCCTTTTCTGTAAGAAATGTGGAGACAGTGACAGTGAAACCTGTTTCTATAGCTGGGGTCTTTGTGTGGTTTACCACTGAAACTTTACACTCTGGCTGTAGGCGGCTGAACATACAGTATGTGCGTGTGTGTGTATGTTTTTCCTATTTACTGTGAGCTTGATATCAGCTCTGCTATATTTCAGGATTTCCGTAGTGCAGTGGTTCCCGTGAGCCTTTAGCCTTGTCATTCAGGTCACAGTGGGAAGGCCCCGTTTCAGTCCAGTCACCTTTTAGCCTGCATTAGAGTACATCTCGGAAACACGGCACCATGAGGGGCACCTGTTCAAGTACTCTGTAATCTTCATCAGATTGACTCTAGCCTCCCTCTCTTATACGGCGTGATCAAGATGAGAGAGATCCAGAGGAGTTCTCCTATATCATTACCGGCTCATTTCTGATGGGCCTGTGATCTTCTTAAGCCCGGCTACAGATCTGACACGGAGTGGGTGCTGCCGCAGATTGAGGGGTGATAGAGAGGGAGAAGTCATTCGCAAGGCTGCTGAGCTCTTTTCTGATGTCTAGCTTTTAAAAACCATTAGCTTTTATAATGTCCAGTAAAAAATATTAAAAAAATCCAGTCATACTAGATGGCTGAACAGACTTTGGCTCCTCAAAAAACCTTGCAGTGGGTGATTGCTTAAAAAACATTTTAATAAAAGGTTTTACAAGGAACTAAATCTGTTGAATAATTGTTTTATGATCAAATGTGTAGTTATGTGTATGTGGCCTAATATTAGGAATAATTAGAAACGCATTTTTTGTTTTAGTCTGTTGAGTTTGCTTGTGAGTATGCACGTGTATGTGTGTGTGTGTGTGTGTGTGTGTGTATATAGTTGTGTGTTTACAACAGCTACATCAGTATCATACCATGGTTAAGTTACAGGTTTGGCTGATCTCAACTCTTCCTCCATCTCTTCCACCCTTCTGCCCTCCATCGTTTCCACCCTCCCTCCATCACACCACCCCTCCCTCCTTCCCTCCCTCCCTCCCTCCGCTGTCTCTTCATTCTCCCTTTTCTTTAGAAAGAGCGAGAGGAGATGAGCAGAGCGAGAGAATCCGCGGCTATTGTGTGTCAATCACAGTGTGTGTCATGGTCTCTCCCCCTCCTGGTGATTAGCTCTCTTAGTGCAGCTCTGCAGTATCTCCCCAACAAATAAACCCAGCCTGCAGCCAGCCACTGAGGCCTTGGGCATGAGTTCACACACACACACACACACACACACACACACCACACACACATACTCTTACACATACACACTCTTACATACACACAATCCAATTACTCACCCCCTTTGTCACACCCAGCTAACGCTAGACAACACACTATAAGCGATATTACTGTGAACCACAGCTTGGGTGATATCAAATGTACACAGTCGAGTGGTGTGAAGTAAAGAAAATTTGAAATAAAATAATGTAAATATTACGCTATTAAAAGCTGTATATGTGCAGGTATGTATATGTATAGTATTTATATATGAAGAGATTTATTCTAAAAATTGTAGGCATAGGAACAAAGTTTTGAGAAGAATAAAAGCTAATAAAACAATAAAAGAAAAAATAATTGCAGCACATAAAAATGCAGAAGCATAATGGTGTTAATTATAATCTTATCAATTATATATTATGTATACAGATATACATACTATTTTTCATTTATTTTACTCTAACTCCAACAATAGAATAAATAAAAAATAAAATCTGACAAAATATTTTAGTTATTTTAATTTTAATCTCCAGTGTTTTCTCCTAATTATAATATACTACATTTTTATAATTAAATGTTTGTTTATTCTTTGTGTTTAGTAACAAAAAACACAGTAAGACAAATTCAAGCTTGGACACTGTCTTCCTGCTATAAGATTAGTCATGTCCCATAATGAATTTAGTATTTTGAACTGTACTTTATTAATTCTACTATACGTGTATCTTGGTTTAAAAATGTACCCCTTAAGTATTATTGTATTTTTATTAATTAACATCATAATTGAATTTACCGTCACGTCCTGAGGCTAAGAGTAGCCGCAGCAGTAGAGTGGATACGGTGTTGCTGTAAAAAAAAAAAAAAAAAAAAAGCCTTACAGTTAAAATACAGTACAATTCTGTGCTGAAAGAGCCATTGTGAGCACAAGACAGCTCAGACCACAAACCGAGGCACACGTTCATTCTGGAGCATGCCCAATAGTATGTACCTTAAGGGATGGGTAGGAAAGTGAAAACACAATCCATACGTTGTTCATTCCGCATAACACAGTATTCATATGCATAGCGGGTAATACTGGGTAATATAGGCTAATATAATATTGATACAATTTTCACATTACACTGATTGATTTGTATAAAAACAAATATGTACAAACCCATTTTATTACTACCTAGAACACATATTTAATGTTGAAATTTTCAAGCCAAGATTATTAGATATACATATTAAAGGGCATTATGTTAAAGTGTGGTGTTTACTTGTTATATGATGAAATGAAGTCATTTTATTAAATTTTTGTGCTCAGTTGTACAGTATGTAGTCCTTTTTCTTGCTATGCAGTGTTTATAACATCTTGACAGGAATTAAGAACCACTGCCAACAGCAACACTGCAGTCGTAAAAATGCTCTGTTTACAGACCAACCAACCAATTCAGATGTGTGTTTACATTAAATTACATTTGTTATACCTTTAATGCAGGCTGTCTCTGCTGGCAGTGAGCTACATTTCCATTCTGACCACTGCGTATAATAAGGCAAACACATGTACTGTACAACCTCATCCCTCTAATCTGAGCTTAGAGTCCTCTCAGAACGTGCTGGAGCCGTCTGAGTCTTCAGCTGCTGTTCTCTGCGAGACAGCTGGATGAGATACTGGGGTGGAGATGGTGTCAGTGGAACCTGTTTCTGTAGCTCGCTCCTTTGTGTGTTTGTCATCGAAACTTTACTGTACACTCTTGCTGTAGGCGACTGGAACGCATCCTGATCTCCAGCAGAAAGGGGTAAAGACAACGGAAACGCTCAACGTGTCCCACAGAATCAGTGCTGAGGGTGGGAGGAAAGAGGCGATTCTTTCTGAGAAGGTGAAAGATGTGGAGGATGTGATGGACGATGCCAGGCTTGATCTTGTACCTCCTTGTCTTCGTGTTGTTCGGTAGTAAAAAAGAAGCGTATTTAGGATTTCAGCTATTCTTCCTGTACAGAATTCCATCATTCATTTACTGCATACAACTCTGACTAAAATCAAAGCCCAAAGAAAGAACTTTAAATTCCAGTCTTTTAAAAATAAATGTTTAAGAATGTCCACAGCTTTTTTTCCGCACCAAGGCATCATTCGCAGAATGAAATGGAGTTGTTTCACCTCTGCTTTAAGTTCAAGTGTATCTTTTTTTCCAGGGCTTTTTTAGTATGAAGTAGAAGAAATATATTAACCTTCTTTTTGGTGCTGCATTAAACATGGAAGAAACACAATTATGCAGCAGCAGAATGAGTCTTTGAGGCGATTATCTTATGTCTTTAATGTTGTGCTGAGCATATGTGCCTTACCTGTTACATTTCTGAAAAGAACCCACTTGATCCTTTCTTTCTGAAGCCTCTGTACTATGTTAATCTTAGCCTTCATTATCCAGAGCTGACCTTGGGACAGACATTGGAGAAAGCAACCAACCTTACCTGAAGATTCTTAGAAGAAAAAAAAAAAGAGTATAAAGAGGAAAAGGATAAAGTGAAAATTTAAAAATGACAAATAATCATTTCTAAATAACTTTTCTTTAAAAACACAGTCATGAAAAGAGATTGCATTTCAAATATTAGATTTAAAAAAGTATAGATCCCTGTCTATGTCCTTTTTAAAAGTTAGTTTCAGAAGTTCACATGCACTCATATCATGGAATCGTGGAAGAGGTAGAGCCCAGTTTTGTGGTTTTGAGCCTGTTGTTTGTTGGCTACTGGAGCTGAAATCCATATAGTAATCAGGTCCTGGGGCGAGCATTCCCACGCCAGATCTGGTGCCATCTTAACAAATAACATTTCAGGGAAGAGGATCTTCTTTTGTTCCAGGCTGATCACTATCTCTGCGGATACGGAAGCAGCGCAGGAGGATGTCTGCATTGGGCGACACCTACAGAAATTTTATAATCTAACAAACAAACAGCAAAGTGTATCACTACTATAGAGATACACTGAAGAAAAAATATTTCCAGACATTATTTTCAGGTTGAGATATTTTTCTTTCTGATATTAGTAGTAATGAGCACTTTAAACTCAAGCACCTGCATCAGTTATAGGATTGCAGTATTTATAATGAAATATGGTGATTCTAAAGCTTTGAAAAAATGCATTCAGACAGGAATTTGCTTATTTAATTGATGGAATTTGTCACAATTTCAGTAGAAAGAAGTGCAGCTTGTTAGTTATTTGGTAACACTTTAAAATAAGGGTCACAAATAACGTTAGCTACTACAGTGATACATATTGTTAAATAGTTAAGTAATGTCTCAGCTAATTATTAATTGACATTACTTAAGACTTTGTTAAACATTATATTTTAATGCTTAAGAATGCTGTGAATAATAATGAACTGAGACATTAATTAAAAAACGTAATGATGATTAATGTCTAAATGAGTGTCAATTAACAAGTAGTTAAAGCGTTATGTCATAAGTTCTGTTAAATAATGTACCCTTAGTAAGGTGTTACCAGTTATTTTTATAAATGCTTCTCATGACAATTTAAGTTGAGATAGTTTGTTTTAAGTTAATAAAATAGTTATTTAAAAAAGTGCAGTTTTATGTTTGATTGTTGTTAAAATTTGCTTTTGACACCGATAGTCTAAAGATAAGCCTGTCACGATAATTACATTATCATTATGTTTTTATTTTTGTGTTTATTTATTTAGGACATTTAAAAATATTTATATTTCAATACCAATCTCAGAGTTGTATTAAGTTATGTAACAGTATTTTACAAGTATTTTCATTATTTTGCTAATATATTATCATTACATTGCTATCATAAAATAATCTTAAAATGACAATAATAGCGTTTGTCACAATTATTATGGGTGAAATATGTTCAATCGAAAATAACTATCATTACAAGCCTATTTGCAGAGGATTATTATTATTAAATTTATTTATTATTATTATTATTATTATTATTATTATTATTATTATTATTAACAAATAGGTAAAATAGATGTTTTCTATAATTGCATCCCTCTCTTTTGTACTGTTGGATTTTGTCTTTTTTGACTCTTATTCTGAACCATTATATATTTTTCATATTTTTATATTATTATTATATTAATTTTTATTTTTGTATATGTATATTTAATGGTTTGAGCTGTAACTGGTTGATATTAATAAAGGCAGTGCTGGTGGGGGGTGTGATGGAGGGCTCGCGGGGTGTAGTAAAGGTGTGCAGGTTGACTGTATGTGAGGGTCGCTCTCGGTGGGGGTGGCGGGGTTTTGGGTCTCGCGCTCCTGCGGCGCTTCAGGGGTCGCGCGCTCGCTCGCGCGCAGGTGTAATGTGTGTAATTGTATTGCAGTGTTTGTGCTGAAATGACCGCGCCCGTGTGTCTGTGTCTGAGCGCGCGCTGTGATTCCCGTCCGCGATTTTTCTCTCTAGACCTGATTGAAGTGAAATGGAGGCTAGTGGCGCGCGGGTTTACTCTTGTTGCAGAAAGAATACACTTTATTCTCTCTCTCTCTCTCTCTCTCTCTCTCTCTCTCTCTCTCTCTCTCTCTCTCTCTCTCTCTCTCTCTCTTTCTTTCTTTCTTTCTTTCACCTCTGCTGGGGTCAGACAGGAGAAGAGAGTAACAGAAAGTGAAAACGGATATTACATTTTGATAGATTATATTAAATATAAAATATCAGAGCTTCTGTAAGGCGTTTATATGTGTATAGTATAAGGTAAATTAACAAAACATTGATTTGGACATATGTACTTGCTATTAATGGGACAAAATTGCCAAATAAATTATTATTTCTGTAATAATATAATACTCAATTTTGTGGTTTCTCAGCTAGCTCTGAGCAAAAAAAAAAAAAAAAACAGAATCCAACAAAACAAACTTAGTGTAGATTAACTATCCAATTTGACCATAGGACCTTATGTATATATAGGACTATATTGTCTTGTCTCCATATTGGCTATTTTTTATTATATATATATATATATATATATATATATATATATATATATATATATATATATATATATATATATATATATATATATATATATATATATATATATGTAACAATACAGCACATTTCCAAAATTACATCATTTATAGATCAATAGAAATGCAATAAAATTTCTTACTCCAAAATGGAATACTGGACGCAAAATAAATATCAAAGCAATTTTCTTTATATTGCATTAAAGTAGGTCTACTTGTCTCAGGAGTTGTTGAATCAGTTTACATTAGACTGAAAGAGAGAGAGAGAGTTGTGAGTATTAGTCTGTAGTCTGTATTTTTTGTCAGTGTCTGATGATGAATTAGTCTTGCAGCTGTTTTATAAATTCCTCATGTAGGTTATAAACCCTGTATCCTGTGATCTGTATCCTGTGGGTTCTGGTTTAAACTCGCTGCAGTACAGTATACACTCCACTTACGGGCCTGCTCCGAGTCGGTGAGCGCGTGCTGGAGTGTTTAAGATGATTTATCCTGTAAAAAAAATAATGGTATACGTTTGTCCTGATTGTAGCCGAACTGTTAAAGCCTGTTCAGGGTCTGAAAGGGGGGCTGTGACAAAATGCTCTGCTGTTTACCATGGAGACAAGGGTAGCACACTCTCGGTTTCTCTGGTAACCGAGGCCTTTCTCTGCGGCGACGGCTATTGAGCTCCCACGGAGAGACAAAAGAGCGGCCTGCGCTGGTAATTTCTTATCTGGAAAAAAAGCCCATTAGTGGCTGGGTTTAACTAGAGCCCACACAAAAGTACGGAGAAATCATTGCCATGCAGCCCCACTGATGGGGTGGGGGGGCGAGGGGGCTGTTGAGGAGTGTGTGTCTGTGTGTGTGTGTGTGTGGTAGTGGTGGTGGTATCCAACCCCTTGCTGGCCCTTCTGTATAGCAGGGATGTAAATAAACATGCAGGTTGCTACACTTCAATAAATGGCCTATGGAAGCGGCATTAGCCCAATGACTAGGCTTCAAACATGCTATTATTGTGCTTGAAGAATTAAGCAGCCAGCTTTTTTTACCCCATGTAGTTAGTTCTAGCTTGGCTCTATTATTATGAGAAACTATTTGATCACCATGTTCACAGACATCCTACTGTCAATGTTGATTTAAAATAGAAGAAAAGCACACATACTTCAGACAAACACTGTACAAGTACTTTCCATAACCCCCTAACCATTATACTCAGGCCCTGTCTGCCGGCATTTGCTGTTTCCCCCTTCCTAAATTGCTAACTTTTTTTTTTTAGTAAATGACACTCCTCTACAGAGGCCTACATTTTCTGTTTCTGTGAAAGGGAGATAGAGATGATCCGGATTGTTTCTGTTATGGATTGAACTCCCATTGATTTGTGCCTTGATTTATGAACCAGTAGAAAAGCTTCAAAATTATTATTTTTTTTAATGTAAAGTTGCCTTTTTGGTAATATATAGTTTTTTTGCCAGTGACAAAATATAAAATATAATAAGTTATATGATATTATATAACAGTTGGCCTACTTCTTCTCAGTTTTTGTATAATCTGTATATCTAAAAAATAAAAATAGTCATATTTGCCTCATATACTTACAGCATGAAACATTACCCCTTTTTTTTGTACATTTTTTCACATTAAAATGACACTAATCTACACTGGCTGTATTGGAGAAACGGAGACAGAGATGATCCGGATTGTTTGTGTCATGGATTGAACTCCCATTGATCCGTACCTCCCGGTTCTCCACAGACTTCCGATAAAGACATGAAGAAGTAGAAAGAGAGGGAAGCAGCGAAGAGGAGAGGTAAGTCAAGTGACCGTGGAGAAGAGATATCGACCTCTCTCCAAATCCCCCACAGGAACCTACTGACCCCCTTGCTTAAATGCCACTACCCTCCCTCTCCCTGGCTGTGGATTGATGTGACATTTGACATAATTGTTAGCACAATCTCTCTCTCTCTTTCTCTTTTTCTCTCTATTTCTCTCTCTCTCGTCCACTTGTGTCTGCTCTCTTGCACTTCCTTCCCCTGCCCTAACACATAGCATGTAATTTGAGGTTATACCTGTACAAACACTGTATTCAGACCCAGCAAGAGAGGCTTGATCCACAGCAGACTGAACTGCCTTGTTGCTCTGGCTCTTATTCAGCGCTCCTACAGTATGTAATAGAGCTCCTTTGAGAGAGGAGATGAGCTTCTGTCCAGTGGCAAAAGGTGGAACATTTCATAATTTCCTGTTGCCTGATTTTCTGTTACTCCCTATAGGTGTAACTGAAAAGAGTGTTCGCTCGCTGTTGGTGCAACAGCAAAGATCATAAAATCCAAAAGTTTGGAGATTGGAGGTTGCATCCAATTTTTATTTTGTAACCAATGGTATTAGAGAAAATGTTTTGCTCTAGTTACTAGCCAGGTAGTGATGTTGGATAATTTCTCGAATGGTTCTGTACCACAAACATCACACCAACTTATCCTACGCTCAGAAAACATATATATCGCATTGGTATAAATATCATTTTTTTAACATTTACAGGATTAATGCTCCTGGGCAAGGATTAGGAAGTTGTATTTGTTTTATTTAGACTTCCCTAAATGACACACTGTCCACATGCATTTCTGGATGTGAGAAGTATGTGGACTGAGGCAAAAGAGGAATTTAACAGCAGTTGGTCAGGTCTAGGTTCAGCAAAAGTATGTGCTGAAAGAATGAGGTCAGCTGACTACCTGAATATACTGAATATAGACCAGGTTATTCCATCAATGTATTTTTTCTTCCCTGATGGCACAGGCATATTCCAAGATAACAATGCCAGAATTCATGGGGCTGGAATTGTGAAAGAGTGGCTCAGGGAGCATGCGACACATGGATTTTCACACATGGATTGTTCACCACGGAGTCTAGATCTTAACCTCATTGAGAATCTTTGGCATGTGCTGGAGCAGACTTTGTGCAGAGGTCAGACTCTACCATCATCAATGCTGCTGCAAGATATTGGTAAAAAAAAAATCTTGTGACATTGCAGAAGCTTATTGAAATAATGCAACAGTGAATATGTGCCGCAATCAAAGATAAAGCCGCTCCAATTTAATATTAAAGTGTGTGATTTTTTTTTGGCCAGGAAGTGTATTTGTTTAAGGTCTAATTCTATTGCTTAAAAGTACTTTACAATATCTTCCCCAGAAACAGCTGTCCAGTAATTTGACACATTTATGTTTCCAAATTAAGAGCACCCTATTCTGTTGGCAAAACGTTTTAATGTATATCATACAAGGTGTGTAAAGTATCTGAGAAGCTAGAAACTTTTAATAATTGTAAGCTGTACTTGTAAATTTGGACAGAATGTATATTGTAACTTTTGGTGAGATGCTGCTGAACTTTATCAGTGCTAGAACAAATTTCTGGACACCCGTAGAAGCTGTAATTCAGCAAAATATAAGTGCATGTCCTGGACACTAGTCTTGACAGAACTGGTGCATACATTATTACAATACACACTGCAAACACTTTGCTCTTATTTAATATGTTTAATTCAAATGTAGTTTTTTTTATTTATTTATTATTATTTTATGTCATGCTATGATATTCCTTTCTATGTTTGTTTTCATTCTTTATTTGACTGTTTGTTTGTTTGTTTGTTTTTGGCCAATTCTGATTGTTAGGTGTGTCTAATAATACAATGCTACCTGCTCCCCCCCCTCCTCTGCAAATATTCCCCAAAGTGTATCATTGCACATTCTTATCAAAGTCCCACAACCCCTCTCATTAATATGTAGTCCAGACTGCTGACTCCTATGCATCATTGTCTAGCTGGTGGAGGCAGGCTAATCACTCAGCTCCTATCAGCTGGCCGACAGAAGGCGAGCAATCACGCCTGTCAGCCAGCCGGGAATCATGGGAGATCAGGAGAGGTTAAACAAGGCTGACAGACGTGATAATGACGACTCGGCTATAAATTAAGATGTGACTGTGATAAAGAACGAGGAGCCTGGCCAAAAAGAAAAACCCTGCCCCAGAATGCTGTTTTGGTACGTGAGCGAGAGAGACAGAACGCGAGTGTGTGAGTGATTTTGAGTGTTGCACCATCATCATTTTGCTGTCTGCACATGACCAGTGGTGTTCCGTTTTTATATATACTGGGCGGCTGAATGAAACTGTCCCGAATCAGCCGCCTCATCTGATAACACGTCCTGCGAGTTTCTGCTATCTGACAGGAGCCTCCTCTCTGACAAGGGACGGGATGGGAATTAGGAAAGAAAAGGGGGCTGAGGAAAAGAGAGATTGAGAGGTTAGGGGAAGAAAGGCCTCAGTAATATGTTGTAATGAGTAGGGCACCATTTCTGATTGCTGCGGGTCCAAGCACCACACTATCTTTCTTCCTCTCGGATATAGAAACAGGCAGCCGCAACTTCTTCCCAAGCAGGAAGAGATGGACATTTATCTGATGGGAAGTTTTTTTTATTTTTTATTTCCTCTTCCCCCCCAACATTTCTGTGTAATTCCAGATAAAGAGGATACAGAACTGACATATTCCCTCTGTAGCTAAAGAGATTAGCATTGGAGGACCTTTAGTGAAAGCTGACAGGGAATTAGGAAAAGCCGGGAAAAGTTGTGGTGGAAAAATAATGACAGGAAGAAAGAAATATTCAGAGTCTCTGAGTCTTGATCAGAATGAGTAACAAGATTTATTGAGAAGCCACACGTAATGAATACAGAGTGAACTCCTGCCTTGCAAGAGGTGCCAAGCTCTCTTTATACCTTTTAGATCCTCCCATCCCTTACTTCCCAATTATGGGCACAGTGCCACCATTGTGACACGTCAACTTCTTCTGACATGTGATATGACATAATCCCTTAGTGAGCATATCAGGCTGGTTCTCAAAACATTGCAAGCAGAAAGGAAGATGACCCTGGCGCCAGAATTTGTAGAACAACTGTGACGTGCATTCCTTAACACATACACATAGCCAGATAGAGAAAACTCTTACTCAGCATTTCAAAAAAGCTCACTGAGGGTAGAATGGTCACAGTACACATTATCATCGCATAGAACAAAAAGTAATATCATTAATAGTCGTCATTGTTTATGAATCATCACACGTCATTGATTATGAATCATTTCAATAAACACCTTCCATCACACTCCCCCCTTTGATTCTGAATCAATAATGAAATTTTCTTTTTACAGCTAATTTTCTTTACCTTCATTAAACAAACGGTCTAGCCCAAATGCAGTATCTAACTCTATTGTATCTACTGTAACTTGCAGGAAACTGGCCTTTCTTCTGCATATGGCGGAACAAAAATTAATAGATATATATATTAGAAAAGAGTAAAAGTACATCAACAAATAAAATCTCGATAGGTCAACACATTCGCGCGCGAGAGAGAGAGAGAGAGAGAGAGAGAGAGAGAGAGAGAGAGAGAGAGAGAGAGAGAGAGAGAGAGAGAGAGAGAGAGAGAAAGAAAGAAATAAACTAAAGCCAGTCGAGGGCCAGAGAGAATTCCTCATACTTCATCCAAGCAGTTATACATTTTGCAAATGACATGTGATTGTACAGAACTTATCAATATGATTACGTCAGCAGAGTCCAGTTAACAGCATGTTGTCCAGTTTTAATGACGTGATTAGCTCCAGCCTGTCTGAGCAACAGATTCTTATCATGATGTTGTTCAGCACTGTGTCCTTCATGAACACAGCAGACAGTCCTTAAGTGTCCTAAAGTCTGTGAGAAGATGAGACAGAGGAAAAGAGTGGATGTAAAGATCTTCTGGCTATCTGAGGAGAGGTTTCCAGCACTTCACTCAGATAACTTGTTGTCTCCTAGTTCATATGCACTGGTCCCAGAACAGCAGAACAGCAGTGAAGCTTCTCTGCCACTCAGGGTCACATTCTCCTCACAGCTCTCACTGTTGATGAAAACACTCTGACCTTCCTGATTCCTGAAAAAAGTAAAAAAAAAAACAACCTCCAAAGCCTTGTCATAGTGACAGTTAAAAAGAGAGCAGAGATCATAAGGTTATTAAGTGAATTATAATGTGAACAGTAAAATAATAACTGTATATATAAATGTATAAAACATTTAAGAATAAGAGTGTGAAGGTGTGGTTATCTCCAATCATACCCTTCACTCCCCCCTTCTAGACCAAATGGAATCATCCAAGATTCCATGATGGTCTACATAACGCCTAAGAAGCCCCGGGAGTCATGACAAGTGTCCGCATACAGAGTATGAGAACAAGTGTTTCTTCATCTCAGCTGTGGACATGCTGGGGCCTATTGCACACCAGTCCCCACGCCGGACTCTCCCTGCCTCGTTATGCCCACCATGGATCTGAGAAGATTCATAAACAAATTTTACTACATTAACTTTCTCTTTTTTTTTTTTTCCCAGAATTACAACATGAAGTTTAAAAGTGTTAAAATCAAGTCAATGTGTTTCAACATTGTCACTGTTTTCGCTCTAGACTATAGAATACATAGTCTCAACATTTATTTATCAAATGCCTTCATATTTTCTTTTAACCTTTCACATTGTCTAATTTAATCTTCAACCATAATAATGTATATTTTTTATACATTAATTAGACATTTTCTTACACTAGATGCTTAGAAGCTGATCTACACCTTTGTTTTGATTAGAGTATTGTAATGCATTATTCTCTGGATTACAATTATTATTCTCTACAATTTACAAATTACATTGTGGTCAAAATGCTGCAGCTACAGTTCTAACTCACACACATAAAAAAGAGAGAAGATTATTTAGATTGGATTTTAATATTCATTTAGTGTAAAAAGTGTAAAAATCTCTTAACTGCTTAGCAGCTAAGTATATATCAGGACTCCTGACAGATCGACAATTCCAGCTCATTTGTTGAGAACATTTAGCGTTGCATTCTGTATTTATGCACCAAAGATTTGTAACTCTCTATCAGTTTATATCCATCAGGGATCACCCAGTTCTTCCTTTGAAGCACATCTAAAACTTATTTGTGCACTTCAGATTAATCTTAGTTTTATTTATTTTAAAATAGTTTGTTATGTGCCAAAATTCTTAATGCCAATCTGTAGACAAACAATCCTCAACTTTACATATACTCAGAAATCCTTAAAGCATTGTTCAGAATATTTAGTCTGATTAGTGCTGTTATTTGAGGGCGAACACACAAAGAGCATAAAACACCCCCTTTTTATTTTAGTTATTAAGTAGAGAGTTCAGTTCTTCCAAAACACTGATGAGTATGATGCAGTCAGTGCATTTCCTCTATATCCTTCGTAAACTTATTTTCCATCTGTTAACTTGAGTCTAAAAACATTTGGCTGATGTTAGAATTTTAATGTGTGTGGAGTTGTGTCCACAAGCTGTTGTAGGGATGGTCCACCTAAGTTTAGACTAACTAGTTCCTATGACAGTGATTTTGAAGCTATGAGCTGCAGTGGTCCTGTTTGAAGTTATTGGCCTAATATTTATTTTCCTTGTTCAGTTCCAATATATATTTTGCGAACTGTGCTACCTGTAAATTAATTGCAAAAAATAAAAACATATTTAAGTTTCACTTGTTTGGCATAGTTGCAAGACTGTTAGCTGGTGGTTTAGCAAGCTAGTTATTATTATATATATTGAATTAATTTAGCATTAATATTAATGCACATATAAGAGAAAGATTTCTATCTTACCCTATATATATATTTTTAAAAAACCTTTGGAGCAAGCAAAGCTCTTTTTGTAGTTGATAGTCTACATTGATGTATTAATAAGATTTTAAATGGTTGATTTTTATTTAAGCCAGCATGCTTGGTTACTTTAGCTAGTTACAACTACATCTGAGTTTATATGTATTAATTTTGTCAAAAGCCAGTAAACAACTTCCCTTACATAAGCCTTAATGGAGATGATTGTTATTAAAAATGTTTTATACAAATCATAGTCATTAGGCAACATAAATTACATAATGTAAACCTAAAAAAAAAAAAAAAACTTTCCAGTGAAAATTGAGGGCCAATGTGTGATAGGCCTTTAATGTATTAATCTGCCCAGCAACCATGTTTGGCTACTGTTTACAATGAAATTAAAGATTTTTCCCTGAACTAGATATTATTTTTAATTCATCAAAGTTTTTGATGAGAAACACTATTTAAAAGAGAAACCAAAAAGCTAAAACCTCCCTTTTTTTTTTTTTCTTAAAAAGAAAGGTAAAACAGTCATAATTTGAGTCACCACCAGATTTAAAGTTTAACCAAACATTTTCTACATGAGGCATAAACATCAAAAAATTAAATAAAATCACTCCTTTTAATGGAAAAAAAGTAAGCAGGCAAAAAAATAAAAAATCTGGTCTCACGTCTCTGTTGCTGGCTCAGGCTGAGGGGTGGATCCACTGGGCTGATTGGCTGCTGGGGGTGGGTGGTGTTGATGGTTGAGCAGGTGCTGTCTGAAGCGGTCTCTGATCGCTCAGTTCTTCCAGATCTGAAACCAGTTTCCTGGACCAGTGCTGTAACATTTCAATCACAGCAGGTCCGGTGAAGACGCAGTCCAGCCATCGACCGACAGCTGGACCAAACACAGTCTCTCATCTGAGACTCTCCTCATGAAGTGCTCTGGTTCAGATGATGTTCACAGTACTGTTGCAGAGGACCCTGTCTCTGAGGGTCAAAACTCCTGTGATGAGCACCACCCCCGCCTTCTCAAACACCCAGAAAACAGCACTGAGCAACAATCAGTCAAAAGAGAAAAATCCCTCCAAAAAAAAAAAACTTAAAAGAAAAAAAATAATAATAAAAAAGAAATCCTGAAAGGAATTCTAACATGGTTAAAAATTGTTTAGCCTCATGAAATAACTAAAACAAAAATTATTTCCAGCCAAACGATGCTTGATATTTCTAAACTTGTATAAACATTAACATTATATTGTTGTGCTCTGATGGGGACTCAAAATATAGCCAAGAATATGCAAGCAAGTTCTTCATTGCGAGAAATAGAAAACATATGGAAAGCAAAACAAAAAGCTCCATTTTTTTTTTTTTTTTTAAAAAACATCTGATGTCTCCTTGTTTAAAAGTCAGAAAGAGAGACCCAATTCACTGTAGCTCGTAATAGATACAATATTAAGTTTGTCAAATTAAAGCTTTCCAAAGAAAGTAAGATCTTTCCTTACTGGTTTCTAAAATCTACTATCCTCATTAAGAGAATCAAAAGATCAGCATAGACTGAGATACATGAGAACCACTAGAGAAATTAGATATGTGTATTCTTTAAATCTCATTCAGCTGAGACTGAGCTGAAGTCAGTCTCAATAAGAAAGAATAATAATAGAAAAGGCCTAAACCACATGAAGACAGAAGCTGTGTTCAGAATGGCTCACTCATTAACTCTTTCACTATGTAGCATTTTCTATTTACTAAACGAATTATGGAACAACCAAACAATAAACCATGTTTGTCCTGCTCTGAGGATGTCTAATACAACAGCACTGCATTGCATTATAGTATATTTTGGAATTTCTAAATTTTGTGATGCATTAGGTTTTTCATAGTGAACTATATAGGGAACAGAATGTACTGCTGCGGTTTTAAACAGTACTGCAAAAATGGTTTTACACTATATAGTGCACTATTTCTGGAATAGGGAGCGATTCTGACACAGCCACACACACATTATATTCATCATTAGATTCGCTTACAGAATATCAGAGTTAGACAAATGTTAGAAACATACACACTTACACACACGCACAGACACACACACACACACACACACACACCAAATGTGATAGAAGATAGCAGAGAAGAGATGTTTTGTCTATCTCTCTCACTGCTTTATTCAACACACGCAGAAACACACACACACACATTGTATCAAAAGCCTGGAATCCTCATCTCTTTTCTGTTTCAATCAGGGATGACTTTCACAATGTGGACATTTGTACATAACTCATCACTACTATTTAAACATGAAGCAGTCTCACATATTCACTAAACTGCCATCCTCAGAATTCTACAGCATTTTCCATAAAGATAATGAAACATGTTACATTGAACAGTTCCAGCATGGCTCAATATTCTGCCCTACTTTAATATATGTATATTGGGTTAATATGCTAATGATTCCAAACCTTTGAACAACACTACATAAACACACACACACACAGACATACACATATAGTCTTGGCTCATTTGATTGAAAAGAGCTGCGTCATGAATTTTTGGATTAAATTTCAATTCTTTAGTTACTTGGGATCCCATTTTTGTTCTCTCATTCGATTTTAATGACTCAGAGTAATTTAGCCCCAATAATCACGTCTCACCTTCCTTCTTCTATCCCTGCTTAATACACAATCAGTACCCTGTACTATTATAGTATTATTTATGCACTCCTCCCCACGGTCCCGGGACCTATTACTCTAATGACACGTCTATCAATAGAGGCCTCGCTATGACCAGGCTAGTCTTCTCTTTAACTTCAAAGATATATTTACATACATCAATAAAGGCCTCGCTATGACCAGGCTAGTCTTGTACACCGTCATGTAACTATTCACTGTCCAGGGCGGAGTGCTGAAGGAAGGATGGAGGGGAGTAAATTAATTTAAGAACAATTGTTTACATTTAAAATTTCCTTAATGAGTAAATTAGTTAACCTGTCACTCACCACCAATGTTTGTCGATGAGGCCTGGATTTGCGAATGGGGGGGAGAGGCCGCACTTACCCCCGCGGTACTTGTCCTTTTTTCTGTGGAATTTTTCCCTTGCTTCTTGGGCCCAGCTGTTTTGCTGGAGAGCGTCCTCGGCAGGTGCTAGTCTCTCCCCCTCCGCCGCAAGACCATGCTCATCCTGTTCCGTGACGCCAAATTGTGGTGGAAAAATAATGACAGGAAGAAAGAAATATTCAGAGTCTCTGAGTCTTGATCAGAATGAGTAACAAGATTTATTGAGAAGCCACACGTAATGAATACAGAGTGAACTCCTGCCTTGCAAGAGGTGCCAAGCTCTCTTTATACCTTTTAGATCCTCCCATCCCTTACTTCCCAATTATGGGCACAGTGCCACCATTGTGACACGTCAACTTCTTCTGACATGTGATATGACATAATCCCTTAGTGAGCATATCAGGCTGGTTCTCAAAACATTGCAAGCAGAAAGGAAGATGACCCTGGCGCCAGAATTTGTAGAACAACTGTGACGTGCATTCCTTAACACATACACATAGCCAGATAGAGAAAACTCTTACTCAGCATTTCAAAAAAGCTCACTGAGGGTAGAATGGTCACAGTACACATTATCATCGCATAGAACAAAAAGTAATATCATTAATAGTCGTCATTGTTTATGAATCATCACACGTCATTGATTATGAATCATTTCAATAAACACCTTCCATCACAAAGTAATCCATCTTTTATTTTCCTTTTGTTGCATGATGGTGTGTTTGATCATGGCTGTGGGCACATCTGAGCCGTGTGGGCTTTTAAGATGCTCTTCTGTAATTGATAAGCTTCCTGAGGCACGGAGAATTTCGCTCTGGGCTTGATTACATCACTCAGGATGTATGACAGGGTTGGAGCTCTATATTTGTTTCTCCCTCTCCGTCTAAAAAAAAAAAAAAACAAAAACATTTTTTTGTCTCAGCTCCTCTAAACTGAGTGTGTTCAGTGCATTTTTGAGTGTGTGTGTGTTTGTGTTTGTGTGTGTCAGAGGTTATTCCCATTTCCTGTACTTCAAATCTTCAAGTCTTCAGCTGGATCAAAGGTTAAAGGGACAGCATGGTGTCCAACCCCTTCCTATCCTCCATCTGACAGAAAATACCCTCAGTTCACTCTTCCGCACCAACACACTCCTTAAAAAACTCACACACACACAGACAATGCGGCTGACTAAGGCCCTTGAAAGGAACAAACATGATTGCACGCACTCACAAATAGGCCAAATAAAACTACAAAATGATCCAGGACCACTCTGTCTTATTTTTATTGACATATTGCACTTCGTTTTATTCTACCAGCTACCAGGACTGCACTGTAATCACACATGCACAGGTAGTTCCCCTGAGAACTGACAGGAGAACAGACAGAGAGTAAGACAGGGATAGAGACACTGTGTGGGTGTGGTGGTTGGGATATTTGGTATGCTGGTGTTGTGGTGTTGCTGTTGGTTGTAGTGGTGGGCTGTGGTTGAGGAGGGTGAGTTGTAATCACACCTCTAAAAATGAGAATTGGTCAAATTCAAAATAATACAAACTAATGTGCTTCCAACAATTACAGGATTAATCTTTTTTTTTTTTATTCTATTACGCCGCCACTGAGAGTGGCAGTGAAGGAGGAGGTGGTGATGTGTGTATGCATGTGTGGTAGGAGACCTCAGCTGAGCAAATTCTCCAGTTGTAGTGCATTTTTAAATGGCTGTTTAAGGTTGCAAACAGGGCTCAAGAAACTTAATTACAGTGTAATGGGGGGAGAAATTGCGAAATGATAAAACGAAACATTCAGAGGGATTCTGTGGAAAATTGCTGCTTTAATACTGTTGCCAAAAGCCTGAATCCTTCACACAATACTGCAGATTCCCTCCCAAGAAAGGCCACGGCGAGGGCCCTCAGTAATAACTAATATATATATGAGAAATTACCTCTTTTACAAAACCATGCCACTTTGCATTTTGCAAGTCTTATCTGTTCATGTGAATGGAAATATGTAATGACATTACCACAGATGTTTTTTTTTCGAGTTCTCTAAATGTAACATACTGGGAATGTTGTGTATGTGTGTGTGTGCTGGCTGACGTGCTGACACATCAAACTTTCCTATTTCCTATTCCTGCTCCTTTTATAAATAAGTGTAAATAGGTGAGCATCAGTAATGAGGAAACGGGGCTTGCTGTATCTGGGGCAGTATTTTTTTGGTTACGTATTTGGTAAGATTTAATAAAAGTACACCTTGTAAAGAATCCCCCCAAAATATTTCAAATCCAGTTTCGTTTTCATCAGAAGCCTTGACTTTGTGTGATTTTTCGCTCAAAGCATTTAGTTCTACTACTTTCCTGGACTAACTTACCTATTTTAGTAAAACACATCATCATTAACCTGAGAGATTTGAGTTGGCCCTCTTAAAGCGAATAAAGGTAATTGAATTAAATGCCCCTTTAGTTGCACTAGCAACCTTTTTGTTCAGAGCATGGATTTAATTAAGACTTTTGGAAAGTCCAGATACCCTGCTATGGCTGGCACAATACACTCATCAGCCAAGGCACCACCTTACGGGAGCAATATCTATGAATTGTAATGTCACGTAAGCATCTTTACAGCGCTAATGATATTAGCATAATAGAAGTGATTAATTCAATATAGCGTAATCCATATCGTAAAATGAATTCACTCAGGCCTGGGGCCGGCCTACATCTGATCTTCAGTTTGAGAGACCTCATGCCGAAAAAGATTGCTTAGCAAAGCAAGGCAGGCCTCCACTGTAGGCTATATATATATATATATATATATATATATATATATATATATATATATATATATATATATATATATATATATATAGTAATAATTAGAAATGAATGTTGAATGTGAATAGATGCTTAAAGAATAGAATAAAGGAAAACGATAAGTGCATATGGGCCACAAAATCACTTCAGCATATTTTAATAAGAAAGAATTTGTTTGTACAGGATATTTGCTACTGGATTTTGCCTTTTCAGTGTCTGTTTATCACCATGTTTTCCACTATGATTCTCAGAGAGCTTCTCTTTAATTAAATTTCTTTGTAGTGGTACCTCTGCAAGCCACGTGTAGTAATAATACAATAAAATAATTCAGTGTTTGTAATTTAATGGAAAATGTGAGCGTACTGCGATGGATTGGCCATAGACTGTTTACACTAAATATGTGAATAAGACTTTTAAAATCATTTGTATAATTTTACATTAACCTTTTATGGCACGCACAGTTTTGACATAGTTTTTTGGGGGGTTATTACACCTTTTTTATACCATAGCTTATTATTTATGTATGTATTTAGTTATTCTTAATGTGGTGTTAGACAGCATATCTATGTCCAATACAATGAAGCTTACAAGTGTATTTGCTTTATATTCTTAATTTATGCTTACATTATTGTTGTAAGCTTACTAAAATAGTGTTTTTATAATTCATTATCTTTAATCTAGCTTAACAAAAATGGTCTAACTGCACAAATCGTGGTGAAGCCAGGGTTCTAACCTCTGGTGCTGGTGGAGATCTTCTCCTACGCCTGCATGTTTAGGTGCTTCTTTTCTCTAAAACACTGGATTCAAATGATTAGCTTGTTACAAAATGTGAACATCTAAATTTTATTTTAAATATTACTTTTCTTCCCAAAAATATATAATTCACGACATAAAGATTTGTACTGTACACAGGCATTCCCAAAGTCATGGGATAGCAGTATGTAAATTGATCATAAAGTGTTTTCCAGGGGGTTGGTTTGATTATACTAAATACTAAACCCATTTACTACATGGCACAAGCTATTATTTATACAAATGGCATCATAGCGTTAAAACCATAATCGCATATTAAAACCATTTCTTTGTCCTATTTACAGTGTTAGGGTGTAAAGAAACACAGTAGTGTGTTTAATTCTGCATTTAATTCTAACCATGTCAAATGACGTCAAAAATATAACATTATTACAGTTTGCTTGCTCTTGGCGATACTTGTGCTACTTTTTTATGTAACATGTTTAAATTCAAGAGAAAATAGTGGGTGTATTTAAATACAGTTTATTTTTTCATTATTTAATAATAACTTTTTTTATCAGACTAGTCTACACTAAATTAGTCTAGACTAAACTGAACCCTGTTTCCTGAAGGCAAAAATAAAGACTGTGCCCTCCTGTCAGTTTTTTTGTGGAAATGAATCCCATCATTAGCGCTCACCCCTAAAAAAATCTATGCTTTCAGTAGGTGGGCTGTTTGGGGGCTGCATATTTCCCATGACTGGAAAGGTAATTGTTTCAGTGCTTTGTATGCACATGCTTGCTGAAATCTAGAGAACTCCCAGAACTGAGGCTCTTCTGTGTGATTAATATTTTTTTGGAAGAACTTTGTCACCTCCATCTCTACATCTCTCTATCTCTCCATCAATTGCAAAAAAACATTAGTCTATTGGGAAGCACATTTTCCCCACTACACAGCCCACCTGTTAAGAAATAAAAAAACAGAACAGCCCACATAAAAACTAAAACTGAACTTTTTAAATTTTTGCCGTTTTTGTTTATCAAAAGCTGACACTTAATATTTAAGTGAACAATTAGATTTTTCCAATATACATTCTTCATCTAAGGAACTTCTCTATCTCTTGCTAGCTGTTTCACTGATTGCATCAGCTGCTGGCATATGTGTTGTTTGAAATTGACAACAATTTTGTTGCATTAAGTCACTTCTGCAGCGTCTGTAACGTTTTATTAAATTGGAGTTACACTACTCGACTTTTAGTCTGTTTTTTTTTTTTACTTTTATTTATTGACTTTTTACACTTTACAACATACAGTGAACAAACAACCCCCCCGCCCCCTCCCCCCACTCTTCCCATACCCGTTACACCAACTGGAAGTGATATTTTAGAAGATTGCATATATGCAGATATATATATATATATATATATATATATATATATATATAGACAGAGAGAGCAGAAAATACAAGAATCCAACATATACAACAATTTGTAAATTAAATGTTATTTACATTTTTGATATCCTGAAGAGAGAGAGATCTGTCAGAAATGTAAAATACTAAGGATTTCCAATACAAATAAAATTTGTCTGTTGATCCATGCAAAGTATATTTATTTGTTTTACTTTAGAAAGAACATCATGTCTGTGAGCCAGGAGCTAAAAGAATCTGTAATCTGAGATTGCTTAGAGGTTACCTGCTAACTGGAATCCAGAGTCCCAAAAATAGTGATAAGAGGAGATGGAGATGATGTTGATGCTGATGATTTTGGACAGTATTTTAAAAATAGAGCTCCAATAGGACTGGAGTTTGAGGCATGCCCAGAACATATGTGAGAAATCATCAAGTATGCCACCACACCAATTCAGGGTTACCTCAGATTCTTAAAAAGTCTTAAAATGTTTTAAATTGAAATCTGTGTAATTAAGATCCTGAATTGTCTTAAATTTACTTTACATTTGCTGTAGGTATTACATTTTCAGACAGTGAGTTTAATGGAAAAACTACGGTGGCCGAGAAAGCCCAGCGCAGTGCAAATTGAAAAGCGCTGCAAAAGCACAAAACACATCCATCAAAATTACAACACAGGCGCAGCAAATAGAAAAACGCGCTGCAAATAGAAAAACGCGCTGCAAATAGAACCACAACACAACGGAAGTGAGTCACAACACAACAGAATTTTCCCGGGGGACCATAAAAGATGCTGTATTAGCTGTATACAAAGGACAATAAGTGGCAAACAAGCTTCTAAAAAGTAAGTTATGTTTATTACCTGTGATTACCACGGTTGTGTGCATATTATTAAAAGTTCTGCTTCACAAAACGCCTTGTTTGACAGACGTTACTGAAGACGCAGCTTAGCTGGTACAGCATCTTTTAAGGTCCCCGGGAAAATTCCGTTGTGTTGTGACTCACTTCCGTTGTGTTGTGGTTCTATTTGCAGCACGTTTTTCTATTTGCAGCGCGTTTTTCTATTTGCTGCGCCTGTGTTGTAATTTTGATGGATGTGTTTTGTGCTTTTGCAGCGCTTTTCAATTTGCACTGCGTTGGGCTTTCTCGGCCACCGTAAAAAACACATGCTAACTTTAGATACATTACTGGGGAGAGAAGTAAGGTTAGCAGAGAGCTAGTTAACATAGTAACATTAGCGGTGAGCTAGCTAACATGCTAACATAACATTGGTGGCGAGTTAGCAATGTTACCGGGGAGAGAACTAAGGTTAGTGGCAAGCTAGCTAACATAGTAAAGTTAGCGGCGAGTTAGCTACATTACTGGGGAGAGAACTAAGCTAAGCAGAGAGCTAGCTAACATAGTAAAGTTAGCGGCGAGTTAGCTACATTACTGGGGAGAGAACTAAGGTTAGCAGAGAGCTAGCTAACATAGTAAAGTTAGCGGCGAGTTAGCTACATTATCGTGGGGAGAGCTAAGGTTAGTGGAGAGCTAGCTAACATAGTAAAGTTAGCGGCGAGTTAGCTACATTATCGTGGGAGAGAACTTAGGTTAGCAGAGAGCTAGCTAACATAGTAAAGTTTGCGGCGAGTTAGCTACATTATTGTGGGGAGAGCTAAGGTTAGTGGAGAGCTGGCTAACATAGTAAAGTTAGCGGCGAGTTAGCTACATTACTGGGGAGAGAACTAAGGTTAGCAGAGAGCTAGCTAACATAATAAAGTTAGCGGCGAGTTAGCTACATTACTGGGGAGAGAACTAAGGTTAGCAGAGAGCTAGCTAACATAGTAAAGTTAGCGGCGAGTTAGCTACATTATTGTGGGAGAGAACTTAGGTTAGCGGAGAGCTAGCTAACATAGTAAAGTTTGCGGCGAGTTAGCTACATTATCGGGGGAGAGCTAAGGTTAGTGGAGAGCTAGCTAACATAGTAAAGTTAGCGGCGAGTTAGCTACATTATCTTGGGGAGAGCTAAGGTTAGTGGCAAGCTATCTAACATTAGCGGCAAGCTAGATAACTTAGTAATGTTAGCAGTGAGTTAGCTATGTTAAGTTTTGATTTTCAATACAAAACAAATTATTTTTTTTACCAAAGAAAATATGACTAAATTGTTTGGGTCTTAAATGATATTTATTGCGTTCCAAAAAAGGTCTTAAAAAGCATTAAATTTGACTTTTAAAATGGTGCAAGAACCCTGCAATTACAGGTCTGATCTATGTGAGGGTAAATCTTGGTACACTCTAAGAAATATAAGTACAGATTTGTACTTAAAAGAGTACAAAGCTTGTCGCTGGGGCTGTACCTTATATTGAGGTACAAAAAAGTACCTTTCAGTGAAAGTCCTTTTTTGTACCCATGGTTTTTGTGGCAGTAAAGATCATAAAGATTATAAACATTATCATCAACTAAATATGGCTCAAAAACTTGATGATACAAAATTGTCTGGCTTTCAAATAAAAATGTGCAATTAAAATATATATTGTTCATTAGTACAGTGATGCAGAATACTGAATGTACCCTTTGGCTGGTTAAATGGTACAAATTTGTTCTTATTGCTGTTAGGAATGACTTTGTACTTCAGAGGGAACAAATCTGACCCCGTAAAGACCAATATTGTACCTTTGAGGGTACAATTATAAAGAGTGTACCTTCGAGTACAAAAAAGTACTCATATCGTACCTCTGTTTTTTAGAGTGTAGGCTTAGCTCTACAATAATAGACTTTGCATATAACTTTGAATTGGATGAGCTTAAAACGTGCGTAAAGCCTCCTTTCACCAGTCATCACTGAACCTGGTCACTAGTTCTGCCTCCCACCCAAGTCTTTGTTTCTAAGCAGAGCTGTCATCATCATGAGTTAAAATAGAGTTGAATAAAAGAGACATTTGGCCTTTGTGTGTTAATTCAAATAGGATGTTATGTGGGTTGATTACAGGCAGAGTTGGAAATGATGGACAGTGGGTATGCACAAAATCTCTGACTTGAAAATATCTAAATAGATTTCTTTGGAGATCTTTTTTTTTTTTTTTTACAAAGATCAGAGTTAAAGTTAATGAAAATTTTTGTATTATCATCAAATTGGTCTTTAAAAGTGATTATGCCCTAGTTTTTAGCCCATTTTTAACTCTTATTTCCAGTTGTGGCAGGTGTGTGCTGGTTGGCTCTATCCTGCAGACAGGTGCGTCTCAACTCAATGGGTTGAGATTCACTTTCTAGCCTTAAAATCGCATCAGACTTGAGTCGTTGGCTCAATTTTGAGAAATCTGGTCAGAGAAACTCTTCACTGTTTCTATTACTCAGCAGCCAATGAAAACGAACCTTAAAGTGCCTTGCCTGGTGATCAGAGATTCAACCCTAACAAAGAAGATATCAAACTCCTTAGCATCTGCATCTGAAACCACCCCTATCCTCTCCCAATTTTATCAAAACAAAAGTGACACTATATAATGATCTAATCATAGTGCTAGATGCATATTACTCAAGTTACCATTTCTACAACCATCTGCAACAAGAAATATAATATAATTTTAACACTATTGCAGGTAAAGTCGCTAATGCTGCACCATCTGTAGCTCCAAGTGTTTCTCTTACCTCCAGCTCTTTATGTATTGTATAGAGACCATTAATCCCAACTCACCACCTTTTTGGATTTTAAGTAAGTTTGCTTCTGCACGAATAGCAGCATAAACAACGACTGCAGCAAGCTTGTGCACCTCCATGTTGCCATCTGAATCTCCTGGGTAATGCGAGGGATCTGGTTGTGTAGTGTATCATGCCCAGTTGTGTAGTGTGTTCTTTATATTGGTTCAGATTCTATAAAAAATAGCTTTTTATGTTTATTTAATGTTAATAATTTGCAAAAGATTGATCTCTTAATGTTTACAGACACTAACATTTTTATTCCGACTAATACTTTCATAAGTGCCATTACTGTCACACTATTGACTACTGACTTCCTTTAAAGGTTGACGTTCAGACCACTGAATGATCCAAAACCTACAGGTTGAGAAACGCTGTCATAAAGTAAATTGTATGTTCTGTTCCTCTGGAAAAACAAAAAAAACAAATGTCACTGTAGAGGACTGGGATGCACAACATTACTGTGTGAGGTTTTGTTTCACTGTGTTACACAGATTGACACAGTCAGCATTACACATGTACCAGTTCTCTTGATTGCTCTTCCCCTCTGGGTTTTGTATGGCGTATCGGACAGACCTACAAAGGATGAAGGTAATGAGAGAACAAACGAATACATTTAATTAAAGCTCATGCTATCTGTTACCATGGTTCAGTTACAATGAGTTAACCCCATTGGCGGCATTGATGAGCAGAGGTCTATTATTGGTGATTGATTGTAAGTTCCTCTAATCAAAGGTTAATTACACTCCTAAATCCAGTGAGGAATCAATGATCAGTGTACATCTAAAGCTCAGAGCCTGTTCACTGTGCTGGATTTTCTCTAAGTAGCAGAGGAGTGACAGATGCTGTGTCTCTTCCCTACTCAGGCTAAACTGCTCTTAATCAATTTGATTGATTCAATTACATACAGGGGAACAACAGGAGACAGTGCATGTATCCAGACTCAGTCAGCAAACAGAATAAGCTGTCAGCCCTAATCCCATAACACTGATCTTTGGACAAAGGATATCAGAGCCAGGGGAGCAGCTGAGGAGGCCGGCGTAAAAAAAGAAAAAAAAAAAGAAAAAATGTTCTTTATAAAGTTTTCATGCTCAGATTAAAAATGTACTATACACTCTTAAAAAAAGAAAAAAAAGAAAGGCTTAAAAGGGTTCTTTAACTGATGCCATAGAAAACCACTTACTGTTATATGAAGAATCATGTTTGATCGTTAGAAACAGCTCTAAAGAATCTTCACTTGATTTAAAGGTTCTTTTCCAGTGTAAAGAAAATGTACAGGAAAATCTGACAGCAATGATATCTGTGTGCTTTTTTTGACAGCTGTTTTATTTACAATAGATTATTGTTAAAAATAGAAATACCAAGACAATGACTAATACATGCAATAATGACATTTTTAGCTGATAAAAGAATATAAGAAAATTTGAATGTATTATGGAAATTTAGAAGAGTGCTGGATACTATGTATCTTATCCCGTTACAGAAATTGTAGTCAACCTATTTAGAGTTGAGTTCACAGCTCATGTGTAGTTTGAAAGTTTTTCACTTTTTACAGTGAAAAATAAAGTCTTCTTGTGGTTAAAAACAAATTTCACCATTTGTGTTGAAAAGCTTCTCTGTTTAGAGCTTAGTTTTGTTTCCATCCTGTAGCTTAATTAATAAACCTTAATAATAAGGTAATTTATAACATTAATGATTTTTAGCTTGTGCCTTATGTACCTTATACATTTCCTTCGATGTGCTATTATTAGTGATGTCAATCAGTTACAATTTTGACTAATCAGATGAAATACAAAAATATTTTGTGATTAATCACGATAAATTGTATTTATAATAAATTATGCGATTTAATCCAAATTTTTGAATAAAATGTCATCTACCTTCTGAACTCAACAGTAGTGTTGTTTTTACGTCACTTAATAAAACCAGTAAAAAAGAATGAATAATTGGAGTATGTTGGGGCCAAACTTGTTTAAAATATCAAATTTGTGTCTTGCGTAAATTACCGTTGATAAGGCTACTTATTATGTGTCCAAGCACCGCAATTCCTGGAGCCTTATTGTCCTGTTCAGGGTTTTTGCTATCATGATTATTATTCAGTAAACTCATGCTTGAGTTTAGTGCTTTGCTTTACTTAGTTGCCCATCATAATAAATATGTTAATATTTCCATGTTTGGCTCACTGTTTCTTCTGAAGAGAGTGGGAGAGAAAAGGTTTGTGAAGAGGAGGGAATGTAAGAATACAGAGAATACGCAGCCAAGCGAAACACAGAGCGCTCGGGGAATGAAAGCACTGAGAGAAATTCGGTGCATGCGGAGAGAGGGAGAGGGGGAAAGAGAGAGGGAGAGGGAGAGAGATTGAGGGGGAAATATGAGTGGAATCTGACAGAAGCACACCCTCTGCACCCCCAGGTGTCACTTGGTAAAAAAGGGAAGAGTCAAATTAGAAAAATTAATAACAGTGTGCTGGATGAAGAAAAAAAAATGCGTATTTTGGAATACAGCTGTGACAAGAGCAGAGGAATTAGTCCAATTTACGGTGGTAATTGCTTTGCTAATTCCTCTGTTAATTTCTCTTTCACTTTAACTAAGGATGATAGCATAATAGCCCGAGACTCACATTTAACCCTTTGAGAGGACCCCTCCCCTCCCTCCTTCCTCTCTTTTTCTGTCCTGCCTATTAACCCTCTCTCAGCCTGTCTGAATTGCTGGAAGTAAATTATGTAGAAAATTCCCCTTTCCGCCTCTTTTTTATTGTTGAGTTAGGTTATATTCTACATCTGTACAACATGGGCTGATTTGAAAAAGAGATTCTACTAAACCGCAATTTCCTTCCACTTACAGAAACTACGCATTCAATAACCTAGTATCAAAACCAGCCATTATAGAACATAGCGAGAGGCTGAATGCACAAAAATGTCTTTCTCCTGCAGATACCTTTTCAAAAGACAAATGCGTGTGTGTTCAGTTTTCATGTGGAACAATTTTGGAACAACACACAGCACAGCACAGTTATGCGGCCTTGAACACAATACCTAAGCATGCTCATCTCGAGTGATTTCAGACAGTGGGCTCACCAAAAAATAAAAAAAAACCTACATAGACAAAAACCTCTCCAACTCTCAGTATGCTTCCAGGTTTCATTCTGTTCACATACCGTCTCCGCGGTTTGGCATTCACTTTGTCTGCGGCGTCCGAGGTTTGGAGGACATCGCTTTTCTAATTGTTCCCTCTGAATATGCAATTCCATCATGTACCATCATGATGATATTCATCATCAACAAGCAACGAAATCACCGCTGTTAAACATTTTAGCTATGATAAATGAATATATGAACATTTTGTTGATATGATAGGATTCTGTGTAATATCTTCTCCAACATCATCTTTTTCCTGATGTTTTTCCATTTTAAAACAAAACTTGAGCTGTATGATGTCTACAATGTGTCAAATCTCCTTCTTAAAGGCTGAACAGCATTTGTTTTAATCTATCCTTCATATATAGTGAGATCTGTGAGTTTCCTTTTTTATTATTTTTTTCATTTGTTTGTTTAAGGTTCCATTTATTCTGGTTATTCCGGTTTATTATGTTATGTGTGTTGATTGTGTTTGTTCTTTTGGCACCCTGGTTTTAAGAGTAATTTGTACATATTCAACTAAAAAGAACGTTTCAGAAATGGTTCAAAATATAGTTCTACCATTGTGCATCAGCATGAATTACAGACACAACACAGACATGCAAAAATATAATACTTTAAACAGAGAATGCTACAAAGCAGCCAGTGTATTTAGGATGAAAACCTGCAACCACACTCTTTTTAGTCTTAAAGCAAGATTAGACAGTCCTAGAATGTAATAGAATGTGTAATAGAATTTGTGTGTCTTTTTCCATCCATTAATTCCTTTTTTGAAGATCCATAATGTAGAAAGCAGCATAAATACGTTGGTGGTAAAATTGTTTTCTCAATTCTTCTTTAGATACATGTGTTAATTGGACAAAACAGCACCCATGGACAAGAAGTTCTTGTAAATTGTAAAATATGTGGAAAATTTTATGAATTTCTTGGAGTGCACTTTTCTCACATCTGTATGAAAACATTTTTAAGGCTTGTAAAAAGAACGATATACAAGTTTTTTTCCCCAAAAAAATAAATAATAAACCATGTATTTATGCAAAGAACTGTTGAGTTATTTGAATTGTGATTGTGAATATAGGCTTATCCTACACCTTTAAAAATGGTTCTGTAAAGGTTCTTTAGTAAATAGTGAACATTTACAAATTTAAGTAATTGAGAGTCACTTTGCAGGCAGCTTGTTTTGATGCCGTCATGTGTTCCTGACGAGTGCCTGTGAAATGTGAGGAGATGATTGCTGACATGGGGCCTGACTGAGTTCAGCCAGTCAACTGAATTCCCATCTGTCATGGTTAGTTTCACAGTTGTCATCTGTTTTGCTGTTGCCCAGCAGTCTAGCTGTGACCTTTAACCTGGACGCATTCTATCCAAATCACATTAGCGGCCTGTGTGTTCTTTAGCGCGCCGTCCAACCAGCTGAGTAAGACATCTGTCCTGTTGTGTTTCAGCTCAACAACCTCACTCGTGTCTGCTCACGCTCTCTGCTTTATCTGATCTCATGCTTATTAGGTGTCACTTTGAGAGCGGCGAGGTGATGGCCAAAGTTCAGCCATGTCTGAAAAAACAAAACAGAACAAAACCCACTCTGAGTGCAGCAGGATTTCTGTAGTTGCATTTCTAATGAGAGTGTTTTGTTAATCTGCATCAGAGCGACATGGCCTTTTCTCGTAGGCTTTATCAGTTGCAAATGTCATTCAGAAAGCCACGGCGCTGAATCGTACACGGCTAATTGTCGGGCCTTAATTAGCGTAGCCGGACAAGCTATGCGGGGCTGAGAAGAGGTTCCATTAAGGGTGCATTCAGAGTCCGCAAGATAGTAAGTGTCTAAGAGCTAATGCAAATCCAAACACGCGCTGTTATGAATCAGGTGCATCTCACATGGTCTAGAAGGAAAGGAGGTGAGAGGAGAGAGAGGGGAGGAGGGATTAGTAGAAGTGAGTGCAGAGGGGGGAAAAAAATAACACGTCCTCTAACTGAAATTTTAGTCACATTGTGTTCCCATCTTAAATCAAGGTCTTTGAGGTCCCATTGAAAGCCCTCACACTCATATTTCCATTACTGGCCTTTTTTGGCTGTGTGTGTGTGTGTGTGTGTGTGTGTGTGCATGTGTAGGTCCCTGAGTGCTATTTGCTACATAAGATCAAGTGCACAGCTCATACAGTCCCCTCTATTTAAGCGATTTACAAGCTGGAGCTTTAATGCAATAGAATTAGGGTCTCTATTTTATCTGGCCACTGGTTAGGACAAAAATGACCACTTTTATTGATTTAACTTTTTTTTTTTTTGTTTTTTTTGCAATCCTCAATCTTTTCTTTTGTAGTAAAACCGTCCCCATAATGCTTGTATGAGTGTGTTTGGAGAGCAGAACGTCATGAGTCTTTCTTTTTAGTGTTATTTTAGTGTTAAATCCACAATCAAAAAAATATTTATTCTAGGAAATAATTAAAATTCTAATCGAATGTGACGGTAGAGACATTTTAGAAAAGCTTGTGTTTATAACATACAATGTATATTCAACTAATATTACAAGTATTACAGCTGTGCTTTTATGCACTGCTATATTGTGAAAATTATTATTGTGCAACCTATTGATGTGCATCATGTGCACGAGCACGCATGATCGCTGGATTGCAGTTTTATGGCCTGTGGTTTCGCTCAATTTCGTACTGTGCGGCAGTCAATATGTAGGCTTCCATCTCGAGTAAACATTGTTATTATGACTGTTCACAATAGCAGAATTACCTCAAGCTTCGCTACAGCCATGTCTCAGAGTTCAGTACCAGCATGGTATTGTGTAGGTATGAACAGCAGGGGTCCAGGGGAGCGACGTTTGCATCTCACATTTCTCACTGTATCTCCTAATCGTGGTGTAGATCTTCATTTGAAGGAAGCTTGGTGATCCTATGTTCCCGCCTATGTGTGTGCGTGCGTTTAGGAGCAGGGAGCAGCATGGAGTTGTTGCACTGGCTGTAGGATACATAGATGACCTATTAATTAGCCTTTTTCCATTATGCAGCGCTGCATTAAAAGCAAAGCGAGCTCGGCAGACCCAGACAGTGCCTGACAGTGGCTTCACTTTCGCGGGGTTGGCCGTGTTAAGACGGCTTAAGAGAGGTGTGTATGTCCGTGCGAGAGGAGGCCAGCACCTTCACTCCACTTTTTTTTACAGCCTCCAAAAAGGGGCTTCATATTTCTGGGTGGAATTATGCTGAGAAAAATGGCAGCTGGAATAGATTCTGTGCCAAGGGGTCTGAAGAAACGGCGGAAGGGGGAATGTGGGGAGGACACACTGAAGCAGAAGCATTCTTTAGCCATGGCCGGCTTAGCCGTGGTGCATATTCCACTCAAGGCCAGGGCTCCAAACTCATTACGGGGTCATGCCGCTGTATAATGGAGATTTAGTCAAGGCTACACGACTACGAGTGTGTGTGGGTTGAGACCGTCAACCTGAGGGGACACGCAGGCACAGCTTTCCATGGCCCTTGCTCGCTCTTCCTGAGCCTCGGCCCAAGGACAAGCGCCATTCAGATGTCTCTCTCAGAATTCACATTCAAACTGCCTGAGCTTTCAATTAGTCTTTAGCTCATGAGAGCCACCTTGAGCCCCTGTGGGAAGAGAGGTGGGTTTCAATGCAGTCCGAACACACAATAGACTGTCAGGGAGCGGAGGATCTAAGCAAGTGAAGATGAAGCTATGGCGGAAGCAGCAACCTAACGTTCCTGTAGCCCTGTATCTTCCACTTTAGTATATATTTTTACATCCTTCCTTTTCTGTTTTTCTTGATATTTCTTTATTTCACAGCGAGGCTTTATTGATCAGGCATGTAAATGTGTACGACATTCACACTGTCGTACACATTTACACACATAGAGTGCTACTAGAAAATGCACAATTTTCATGTTTTCCTGCAAAAAATGTATCATGTGTCCTAAAACTAGAATCCAGAATCTTTTGATTTTGGCATTTTAGTATGTCTGCAGCAACCTGTAAAAAGTTGTGTGAGACCATCCATAAGGTCAGCTGTATCTAGTCACTGGACACCATAGAAAACAATATGACAAGAAATTCACATCGCAGTATAGAAGCTTGAGTATATTGTAGTATAGCGATACAGCTGTGCCAGTGTAGCAGGGCAGCAAGTACCTGGGGAAGGGCATAAAAAAATCAGGCTTGTAAAAAATCATCAGAAAATAAAATCTCAGAGATTTTAGCTGTCAGTTTCCACTGTGAAACATAATGAGGAAATGAATGACCACAGGCACGCTTCTAGTTAAGTCCTGAAGTGGCAGACTAAGAAAAATCTCAGATAAGCAGAGGAGAAGGATTGTAAGAACAGTCATAGACAACCCACAGACCAGCTCCAAAGACCTACAACATCATCTTGTTGCATCTTGTGCACACGCCACAAACGGAGTCGCTTGAGTTATGCTAAAGCTAAAGCACATTTGGACAAGCCAGCTTCATTTTGGAATAAGGTGCTGTCAACTGATGAAACTTAAATTTAGTTATTTGGAGGGGGGTTATTTATTTATTTATGCATGGTAAAAAAAGAATGTCAGCATTCCAAGACAAACACTTACTACCGACAGAAAAATTTGGTCAATTAGGTCAGTGCAGGTACTAGGAATCTTGTTAAATTTAAGGATCACATGGTTCAAGAATCAGTGACGTGACAAAGTTGAAGTTGGGTCGAGCTGGATACTTCAACAAGACAACAACCCTAAACACTGATCAAAATCTACTAAAGCTTTAATGCAGAGGAACAAGTACAACGTTCTGGAATGATCATCTCAGTCTCCAGACCTGAATATTATAAAAAATCTGTGGTGTGATTTAAAGCGAGCTGTTCATGATCAGAAATCATCAAACCTGACTGAACTGGAGATATTTTGTAAAGAAGAATGGTCCAAAATACCTTCAACCAGAAGCCAGACTCTCATTGGAAGCTATAGGAAGCATTTAGAGGCTGTTATTTCTGCAAAAGGAGGATCTACTAAATATTGATAGAATTTTTTTGTTGAGGTGCCCAAATTTCACTTCTCAAATATCACTGTTTATCTGATATATTATATTTTTAACTGAAAATGTTGATCCGAATAACCAATGATTTATAAAGAAAAATCATGAAAATTATCAGGGGTGAATGCATCAGGGGTAAATGCATAGAATAGCATTATCTCTTTGTAGAGATGGAAATGTTCCTTTGTTTGGTAAATTTTATTGTGTGGTTATTTGTACTTATCTATGGTTATTTAATAAGGAAATATGCACTTTCCTGCTTAATTAGTAGGCTTGACCTGATACTTGAATACATTGTAGCATTTGAGCTTGGGGCACCCAAATGTGGGAAATTGTTTGGCGTAAATGTAACATTTTATGGTTGCAGTGCAAGCAGTGAAATTGGAATGAACTAATTTGAACTGAACTAATTTATTAAAATAAACCTTTACAGCAATGTTTTTCACTATTTGGCTTTAGGGGCTAATATATATATATATATTTTTTTTTTTAATAGTTTATTTAACAGGGACGTGTACATTAATTAACATTACTGTAAATGCACCAGAATTAGCCTTAAGGCTATTTTTCATCCTAATATTTGTTTACAAAGGTTGTCCTGTCCCTTAGATTCTGGATGACTGTGGTTCCCAGGAACATGGTTGGTTACATGGTTTCTTGGTGTACTGCCACATGATTCTCATGAGGTTCTGTTGCTTTGTATTGAGTTTGTAGAAGAGTGGACTGCAATGGTCAGGATCACTGGTATAAGCAGTACTTGATAGAATTGTTGCTTTTTTTTTGAGGTACAAAGAGATCTAAAAACAGATATAGAAATGATGCATGTGACTAAGTGTATGTCCGAATAATTCTGCAGAAGTTTCTTTAAACATATTAACTGTGTGAACACATAGAGTTTCTGACTATCCAGGTCAGGAGTATCATAGAATGAACTTTTGACACGAAGGAAGAAATGTCTTCTTAACTTCAATGTACAACCCCTGGCAAAAAGTATGGAATCACCAGTCTTGGATGAGCACTCCTTCAGACATTTCATTCTGTAAAACAAACTCTGATCAAAAACATGATACAATAATAAGGTCATTCCAAAGTGCAACTTGTTGGCTTTCAGGAACACTCAAAGAAATGAAGAAAAAACATTGTGGAAGTCAGTGAATGTTACTTTTATTGACCATCCACAGGGAAAAAAATATGGAATCACTCAATTCTGAGGAAAAAAGTATGGAATCACTCAAATTGAAGGTAGAAAATAAGGACACACCCAGTCAATTTCCTTTCCCTAAATGGACACCTGCCTCAGATTAGATCTGCTCGTTAGTCTGCAGTTAAAAACACCTGCAGTCATGACACCTTGGAGGGCTGCTGGACGAATTAGAGTGGCAAGAACCATGGCTCCAACAAGAGAAATGTCTCTTGAAACAAAAGAGAGGATTGTGAAACTTCTTGAAGAAGGTAACTCTTCACGCATGGTTGCTAAAGATGTGGGCTGTTCACAGTCAGCTGTATCCAAGATATGGACCAAATACAAACAGCATGGAATGGTTGTTAAAGCCAAGCGTACTGGTAGACCGAGAAAGACATCAAAGCGTCAAGACAAGCAACTTAAGGCCATTTGTCTTGAAAACCGAAAAAGTACAACTAAACAGATGAAGCATAAATGGGAAGAACCTGGAGCCAATGTATGTGACCGAACCGTAAGAAATCGCCTAAAGGAAATGGGATTTCAATACAGGAAAGCTAAAAGAAAACCATCATTGACACCTGAACATAAAAGAACAAGACTGCAGTGGGCTAAGGAGAGGCAATCATGGACTGTGGATGACTGGATGAAAGTTATCTTCAGTGATGAGTCAAGAATCTGCATTGGACAAGGTGATGATGCTGGAACTTTTGTTTGGTGCCGTTCCAGTGAGATTTATGAAGAGGCCTGCCTGAGGAAAACAACCAAATTTCCACAGTCCTTGATGATATGGGGCTGCATGTCAGGCAAAGGCACTGGGGAGATGACTGTGGTTAATTCTTCTATCAATGCACAAGTTTACATTGACATTTTGGACAGTTTTCTCATCCCTTCAATTGAACAGATGTTTGGAGATAATGAAATAATTTTCCAAGATGACAATGCATCGTGCCATAGGGCAAAAACAGTGAAGACATTCCTTGGAGAAAGACACATTCAGTCGATGTCATGGCCTGCAAATAGTCCAGATCTCAACCCAATTGAAAACCTGTGGTGGAAATTGAAAAAAATGGTCCACAAGAAGGCTCCGACCTGCAAAGCTGATCTGGCAACTGCTATCAAAGAGAGTTGGCACCAAATTGATGCAGAATACTGTTTGTCACTCATCAAGTCCATGCCTCAGAGACTGAAAGCCGTTATAAAAGCCAAAGGTGGTGCAACTAAATACTTGTGATGTATTTTGAATCATCTTTTGTTTATCTGTTTTTCATGATTCCATACTTTTTTCCTCAGAATTGAGTGATTCCATATTTTTTTCCCTGTGGTTGGTCAATAAAAGTAACATTCACTGACTTCCACAATGTTTTTTCTTCATTTCTTTGAGTGTTCCTGAAAGCCAACAAGTTGCACTTTGGAATGACCTTATTATTGTATCATGTTTTTGATCAGAGTTTGTTTTACAGAATGAAATGTCTGAAGGAGTGCTCATCCAAGACTGGTGATTCCATATTTTTTGCCAGGGGTTGTAGAATAATTCAATGTAGGAGAAACCTTTTCCAAGTAATTCTGGACAACCCTGATGTGCATCCTTGTGCTTCTGTGATACCAGTACACCACTGTATTTGTCTACAGGTTCGGTAATAGCTGGTAATCGTAGGAGAGGAACAGATCCTGTTTTAATGAAATACACTAATCCCATGATTACGAAGTCTTTATAGACTAATGCATTTATTTATGCATAGAGAGAGCCATCACCCTGTTCCCTCCATATTTATAAATATGATTCACCTGCTCCTTATGCCTTTCCTTTTCAACTCAAAATTAAAGGTATGGGGAAAAGCCAAACCTTTCATCTTCAGGGAATAAGCGTGCGTGTGTGTGTGTGTGTGTGTGTGTGTGTTTGCGTGTGTTTGTATGTGTGTGTGGTGGGAAGCTAATAAATGTAGACTAATAAGCAGGCCCCTTGCCCTCTTCACCACAAGCACAGAGGCCTGAGATACACCCCCCCCCCCCCCCCCGACATCTCTCTCTGTCTCTGTTTGTCTCTCTCTCTCTCTCTCTCGCGCTCTTGCTCTGCCTCTCAGTCTCCCTCGCTTACACACTATTCCTCTTGCTCTCTCTCTGACACGTGGCAAATATTATTCATGGGCATAAGGGCAGCATTTTTGAAAGCAGCAGTTCAAAGGCTTTGCCGCGGAGAGCAGAATGAAGGTGTTTTTTGAAAGACCAGAGTGCACTTCCACCCCTGCTACAGAGCACAGGGCCATTTGTGTAGATGAGATGAGGAGCAGCAGTGTGTGTGTGTGTGTGTGTGTGTGTGTATGTGTGTGTGTGTGTGTGTGGGTGTGTGGGTGTACAGGTGTGTGTTTGAGTGCTGGAGGAGGGGCAGAGGGCATGCAGTTATTAGGGACATAGAAATTTTGAACGAAGGTGGCGAGACGCTTTTAATTAACGTTTCTGCCGGATGAAAAGATGAAAGCGAGCGCGTTTTTATTTGCACAGAATGATATTTTATCACATTTTTTTTAGCCGTGTGTTTTACGGCCGTCGCGCAAGCCTGTCCAGAGGATCATGTCCAGGTCAGGTTGGCAGTGAAACCAAGCCCATGTAGGGTTAACAAGGCAGCGGCCCATTGCTCATCAGGCTGGCTAATGAGTCCTCTCACGCAGCCCTATCACATGACCTCCAGGGTCACATGACCCACCAGACCCTGTCTGCCTTTCCCTGAATCATCTGAATATTTCATTTAGCCGCAGATTAACAGCAATCAATTAGTCATCAGAGCAGAGACGGAATCAGCCGCGCACAGTAGGTGGCTAATAAAGCTGTTCAGGGGTGACTGAGCGAGAGCACAGGGAGGAAAAAAGGCACATGCTGTGGTCTGATGTGGGCCTGCATGGTTTGTGTTGGTCTTGAGGAATTACAGAACGAAGGGCTGAGAGATATTTGTCGACTTGTTGTGCAAAGGCAACAGTTTCATTTTACGGAAAACCAAGTTAGGGGCTTTTTAATGACTTGTTCTTAAAGCTGAATAAAGCCTGAATTTGTAAAAAAATAATATTGACTACTTACTACTACTACTATTACTAACTTTACTACTACTTATTCATATATACATATACTAGTGTATATTTGGCTGTACTTTACTCCATGAGAGTTTTAGATAGTGGCTGATTTATTGTTGTATTGGAGTTTATTGAAGTAATAAGAGTTTAATAAGAGTGCACCAAGAAGTCTTCCATATTCTACAGTCAGGTTCTACATATCACTAATTAGACACAAATAACGGTGTACATGACCTCCAATGCGCAGGATTTAAATATCAAAAATTAATATTGTAAAATATTATAAAATAAGAGAATAATAGCAATACAATAGTAATGCAACAGTGATGGATGGATTGACTTATTAAATGTTTATTTTGTATGTTTTAGTCTCTAATATAATGTGATGTGCTGCATTGGTGAATTATTAAACTCTTATGAACTCAAAAAAACTCCAATACAGCAATAAATCTGCCACTATCTAAAACCGTCATGGATCATCATAATAATAACGTAGAATGAGGCAATAGATTATGCTCAATAATTTACTCAGCTGGTGGTAACAAAGTGTTTACTGAGCATTCTAACAATTAATACAGCAGTTAATCGTGATTCGCAATTATGTACGAAGCCTTTCAGAATTCAGAAATGTCTAATTCAAAATACAAGACATTATTAAGCGCCTAACTTGTGTTCAATTAAATAAAGTATTACACTGGGTCACCATTAGGCTGTAATAGAGTTGTACACCAATTTAAGAAGGTTTTTAAAGCCAAACATCAAGGCTAAGTCCACACTCACTTCAATCCATTTGCTTTTCACAGATTCCAGGCATCCAACCATGAAGTTTGCCCAGTTATATAAGATATGTGTATACAAGCGTTCATTAACTATTTAAATTGTATTAGTGAGGTGAGTGCTAAGGGTCAACAGGCTGATGTTAGTATTAAGTGTCACCTTTTGCCCATCAGGCTGATCAGGTGTCAGCTGCTGTTTTCTCCACTGCCCACGCTCTCGCAAATCTGCTGCCTGCTCTGGATAAGTGAAGAAACCAAAGGAAAAAAAGAAAGAATTAGGTGGAAAACGAATGTTTTCTTCACCTCTCAAAGTAGGGAGGCGGTGTGAATACATGATTTGATGGGATTTGAAAGGATTTAGGATCCGGGAGGGGGTGGACTCCGGCCTCCCCAGGATTTCTTTGCATGTTTTGTGTGTGTTTATTCAGGATTTTACGAAGAATACGACATGTCTTAAAACAAAACGTAAGAATTTTAACACAGAAACCCTCCTGAGCTGCATCCTAGAGGCTACTAATATTCTTAGAAAAGTAATGTTTTTCTTTGAAAAAGCAGAGTGTGTGTGTATACAGGGCCTTGAAAAAGTATTCAACACTCCTTGAAAGGTCTAATGCACTTTCATTCCTTTAATTTACACTTTCGTGATATTTATTTTCAGTTGCAGGAAAGTAGCAGAACATCTAAATCTAATGTCAGATGATATATATTTACAGTGTCCACCACTTTACATTATCTTTACCACAGGCTTAGTTCTTTTGTTTGGAGAATTGTTCTAGTCACAATATGCATTATTTCATTTTTACACATGCAAAGTTTAGTTTTAGAAGCTAGGTCATTTTCTCCTTATCACATTCCAACTAATTCCAAACATATCCAGCAATGTTGTGGACAGTTCATTGCTCTGGTTAGCAAATAAAATATTTTCAAGAGTGTCATTATTTGACACTAAATTTATTTTAGTTTCTTTAACTATGTATTTTAGTTTTGGTTAAAACTGACTATTTAGCTAGACTCAGATCCTCCAGCATTTATACTTGATATTGCTTTTAGCCAGTGATGTTGGCATGAACACCTCCAGCACTGATTAATGAACAGACAGCTGATGAATACATTTATTGGATTGAATCGCAAAAGCAGATAAAAAACTAGATGCTTTGGCCTCTCGGAATGCTTTATTGAAAAAGACCATCAAAAGGCCATTGCAAAGAGCATTTTTGTCTGTTAGTTGAGGCATGTGTGTATATTGTGTGTAGTAAGTGTTGTGCCACTGAATGGAGTCTGTATATCTATCTGTATATATCTGTCTTTTTTAGTTTGGTAGTGAACCTGACAGTAGAAATGCAGAATTACATGATCCTGACTGATGATGATACAGTAATGAGAAAGACAATGATCTCCTATGTCTAGTTTCTCTCTGAATGGCTGTTTGTACCTGATTCAGGGACTGATAGAGGGAGATTAGGAGTGTTGTCCTGAGTTTCTGAATGTTTTCTCATGGATGATGGTGGTGGTGTTGAGTGTCCCATTCCCAGGCTGTTCTGGGGTTGTTACTGTCTTTCTGAACAATAACGCGGGGTCTGGCTCTGAAATCTATCAGATAATGACCCGTCTCTGTCAGAACAGAAAGCCAAGGAGTTTACATGCCTTTGTGTGCCCTGTCCAGTTTCATCTCTCCTCTCCTCTTCTCTCCTCTCTTCTCCTCTCCTTTTCTGTCCTTTTCTCTCCTTTTCTCTCCTCCTCTCTCCTCTCCTCTTCTCTCCTCCGCTCTCCTCTCCTTTTCTGTCCTTTTCTTTCCTATTCTCTCCTCTCCTCTCCTTTTCTCTCCTCTCCTCTCCTCTCCTTTTCTCTCCTCTCCTTTCCTCTCCTCTCCTCTCCTTTTCTCTCCTTTTCTCTCCTCTCCTCTCCTTTTCTCTCCTCTCCTTTCCTCTCCTCTCCTCTCCTCTCCTCTCCTTTTCTCTACTCTCCTTTTCTCTACTCTCCTCTCCGCCGCTCTCCTCTCCTTTTCTCTCCTCTCCTCCGCTCTCCTCTCCTTTTCTCTCCTCTCCTTTCCTCTCCTTTTCTCTCTCCTCTCCTTTTCTCTCCTCTCCTTTTCTCTAATCTCCTTTTCTCTACTCTCCTCTCCTCTCCGCCGCTCTCCTCTCCTTTTCTCTCCCCTCCTCCGCTCTCCTCTTCTCTCCTTTTCTCTCCTCTCCTCTACTTTTCCCTTCTCTCCTCTTCTCTCCTCTCCTTTTCTCTCGTCTCCTCTCCTTTTCTCTCCTCTCTTCTCCTTTTCTCCCCTCTCCTTTCCTCTCCTCTCCACTTCTCTCTTCTCCTTTTCTCTCCTCTCCCTTTCTTTCCTCTTCTCTCCTTTTCTCTCCTCTCCTCTCTTCTCCTTTTCTCGCCTCTCCTCTGCTCTCCTCTCCTCTATTCTCCTTTTCTCTCCTTTTCTCCTTTCTCCTTTTTTCCGCTCTCCTGTCCTCTCCTTTTTTCTTCTCTCATCTCCTTTTCTCTCCTCTCCTCTCCTCTCCTCTCTTCACAGTTTCTCTCCTTTTCTCTCCTCTCCTCTCTTCTCCTTTTTTTCTCCTTTTCTCTCCTCTCCTCTTTTCCACTCTCATGTCCTTTCCTTTTCTCTCCTCTCATTTCCTTTTCTCTCCTCTCCATTTCTCCCCTCTCCTTTCCTCTCCTCTCCACTTCTCTCTTCTCCTTTTCTCTCCTCTCCCTTTCTTTCCTCTTCTCTCCTTTTCTCTCCTCTCCTCTTTTCCACTCTCATGTCCTTTCCTTTTCTCTCCTCTCATTTCCTTTTCTCTCCTCTCCTTTTCTCTCCTCTCCTCTCCTCCTTATTTATTTTAATATATTCTGTATTATTAAACTTTCTTCTCATATATTGTCATCTCCACTCTTTGTTTGTCTTCTCTTCTATTTTAGCCTCTTCCCTTCTATTTCAGTCTCCATCTAATTTAGGTTCTTCTATTTTAGTCTATTCCCTTCTATTTTAGTCTCTTCTCTTCTATTTTAGTTTCCATCTATTTAAGTATCTTGCCTTTTATTTTAGTCTCCATCTATTTTAGTCTCTTCTCTTCTATTTTAGTCTTTTCCCTTCTATTTCAGTCTCCATCTATTTTAGTCTTTTTTATTTTAGTCTATTCCCGTCTATTTTAGTATATTCCCTTCTATTTTAGTCTCCATCTATTTTAGTCTCTTCCCTTCTATTTTAGTCTCCATCTATTTTAGTCTCTTCTCTTCTATTTTAGTCTCCATCTATTTTAGTCTCTTCTCTTCTATTTTAGTCTCCATCTATTTTAGTCTCTTCTATTCTATTTTAGTCTATTCCCTTTTATTTTAGTCTCCAATTATTTTTGTCTCTTCCCTTCTATGTTTGTCTCCATCTTTTTTAGTCTCTTCCCTTCTATTTTAGTCTCCATCTATTTTAGTCTCTTCCCTTCTATTTTAGTCTCTGTTTATTTTAGTCTATTCTCTTCTATTTTAGTCTCTGTCTTCTTTAGTCTCTTCTTTTTTATTTTAGTCTCTTATATTGTAGTCTTTATCTGTTTTAGTTTCTTCTCTTCTATTTTAGTTTTTTCTCTTCTATTTTAGTCTATTCCCTTTCATTTTAGTCTCCATCTATTTTAGTCTGTTCTCTTCTATTGTAGTCTCCATCTATTTTAGTCTTTTCTCTTCTATTTTAGTCTCTGTCTTCTTTAGTCTCTTTTTTGTTTCTTTTCTTATAATTGTAGTCTCTATCTGTTTTAGTCTCTTCTCTTCTATTTTAGTTTTTTCTCTTCTACTTTAGTCTAATCCCTTTTATTTTAGTCTCCTTCTATTTTAGTCTTTTCTCTTCTATTGTAGTGTTCATCTATTTTAGTCTCTTCTCTTCTATTTCAGTCTATTGTCTTCTATTGTAGTCTCCATCTATTTTAGTTTCTTTTCTTCTGTTTGTCTTCTCATTGATTTTAATATCTTGTTTTGTCTCTTCTTTTCTGTCTCACATTAGTGTGTGCTTGTAGTGTGTGGTGTTCTGGCTGCCCCTCTCATCCACCTCAGCTCTTCATCTCTGCTCAGCCTCCCAGGGTAAGCAATTGGGTTATTAAATATGAATGGGAGAAGGGAAGGGGAGGTACATATTCCCTTTAATTTTTTGTGTATTATTAAGCAGGTGGCTGAATATGATAGTGCTGGCTGTCATGTCTTTAATTAGGGGCTATTTTCCATCAGCTCAGCTTACAGTGCTTCTCTGCTGTTCATCTGGGGTTCACACAGCCACTGGCCGCTACTCACCCCTGGCTTACTCTCAGCTCCTCGCAGGTCTTCCTCACAGAAATCCACATTTTACAAACTAAACACAACTTTATTAATAGGTTATTGATCAATGATCAAATGTTTAAAGGTCATTGCAGGGCAGTATCAGTTTAAGTTGGTGCTTTGTGTATGTTAAAGTGACCTAATCATTAGTACTTCCATCAATTTGGGTGATATTTTGATCAAATATGTAATATGTCTTTTTTAGATGTAAGGATCGTTTTACCAAAAAACAATAGAATACAATAGAAAACCTGAACTCAAAAGTATTTGCTGGAAATTAAAGAAACATTTTTGATTTCTTCTTAATTGAGTTTAAATATGCATTACATACATAATCAGTCCTTTTTTTGTTTGTCCCTGGTTATTCATTTTGATAAAAAAAAAAAAAAAAACATTCCTTATCAGAACAAACACAATGTTCTATTATATACTTGTGTGTGTATACATACAGCTCTGGAAAAAAAAAAAAGAGACCACTTCAGTTTCTGAATCAGTTTCTATGATTTTGCTATCAATAGGTATATGAATGAGCTGTTGTTTTATTCTACGGACTACTACGGATGACATTTCTCCCAAATTCTAAATAAAAATATTGTCATTTAGAGCATTTATTTGCAGAAAATGAGAAATGACTGAAATAACAGAAAAGATGCAGAGCTTTCAGACCTCAAATAATGCAAAGAAAACCAGTTCATATTCATATTTGGTGGAATATACCTGGTTTATAATTACAGTTTTCATGCATCTTGGCATGTTCTCCTCCACCAGTCTTACACACTGCTTTTGGATAACTTTGTGCCACTCCTAGTGCAAAAATTCAGACAGTTCAGCTAGGTTTGATGGCTTGTGATCATCCATCTTCCTCTTGATTATATTCCAGAGGTTTTCAATGTGGTAAAATCAAGGAAAAACATCAACATTAAGGGGTCTCTTATTTTTTGTGGCCAAAGCGTCAGTGTTTTGTATGGCCACCATTCTTTTCCAGCACTGCCTTAACTCTCTTAAACACCAGTCCACTAGAGCTTTACATGTTGCCACTGGCATCCTCTTCCACTCCTCTATGACAACCTTACAGAGTTTGTGGATGTTAGAGGCCTTACACTCCTTCACCTTCCATTTGAGGATACCCCACAGACAGTGATGGGAATAACGGCGTTGAAATAAACTTTTTTCAGTAACGAGTAATCTAACTAATTACTCACTATAACGCCGTTACCATTTACCGTTACCGACACCCCGTTACTGCACGTTACTTTAGCCGCTTAATGAACTTTTTTTTTACTTCGCGCATACAGACAAAGCGCAAATGTGTGTGTGTGCATCACAAGGGAGGGGAGGAACTGCGCGCACTCAATTCATCTGGCTTATGAAACACGAGTAACAAAAGTAACGCTATAGTTACTTTTACTGGTAACTAGTTACTTTTATAATGGAGTAACTAGTTAGTAACTAGTTAAATGGAGTTAGTAACTCAGTTACTTTTTTAAAGAAGTAACTAGTAACTATAACTAATTACTTTTAGTAAAAGTAACGTGCCCAACGCTGCCCACAGATGCTCAATAGAGTTAAGGTCTGGAGACATGCTATGCTGCCCAGTTCTGCTTTAGAATGTCACAGTACTTGTTGAAATTCAGCTCCTCAGTTCCAGAAGCACTCCAGATGCCCCAAACCATGATGCTACCACCACTTGACTGTAAACAAGGGACAATTTTCTTGGTACTTTTCACCAGAATGCCGCCACACATGCTGTAATCACCATATTGGCCAAACATGTTTATCTTGATCTTGTTAGAGTACAGGACATGGTTTCAGTAATACTCCTGGACTGCTTCTCTTCAGCAAACCTTTTGCAGGATTTCTTGTGCATCAACTTCAGAAGAGGCTGCCTTCTAGGACAGTGCCATGCAGACAGAGTAGGTGCAGTGTGTAGCATATGGTCTAAGCACTGCAGACTGTCCTCCATTCTTTAAGCTCTGCAGCAATGCTTATGCATCTATTTTTAATTTTTAAAACATGGATCAAACTTCTTTGGTTGACCCTGGGGAGGCCTTTTCTGAGGGGAACCCATCCTGGAAAACTGGTTTATGATGCTGGCCTTTGTGCTTTGTCTTAGTTTTAGGGTGTTAGCAATTTTTTTTATAGCCTAGTGCGTCTTTGTAGAAAGCAATGGTTCTGTTTCACAAATCCTTAGAGAATTTTCTTGCCATGAATTGCCATGCTAAATATCCAGGTGTCAGTATGAGAGCATTTTACCTAAAACAACTGGGCACAATTTGGCCATTTTCATGGCTGTATGTTGAGTTTTTTTGAGGGCACAGCAAATTTACACTGTTATACACAACTTTTCATTATATCGAAGTGTGATATCTTCAGTGTTGTCCAATGACAAGATAAAGTAAAATATCTACAAAAATGTGAGGGGTGTTCTCACAGTTGTTAATTTCATTTGAACAGGAATTTAAAACATGGTTTCAAAGGCATTGTTAGTAATAATTAACTAGTTTGTAAGTCTTACACACAGTCTTACCTTTCTTGGCTGGCATTTAATTTTTCTGTTAGAGTAGCTGGCTCTATGACGGGGAAGGGGTGTTTCTTGCTTATATGCCTGCTTAGAGCGCAACAGCTGAAGCTGATTAGGTTGTTATGGGTCTCCCAGGCTGTTTACTGCTCAGCTTGGGGTGTTTCTAATTATTGTTATATGGGTAAATGAAGCAGAATAATTAGTATGTGGCTGCTAATTCTGTTCTTCTGGGCTGTAAATGAGGTTGAACAAATGCTTTACAAATCCAAATTTCACAGAATTTCAGTTAACTTGTCAGATATTGCTCAACGCAGCCTGACGGATTTGTTGTAGTCTAGAATGCCACTGGTTATAAATGTCTTAAAAAAACACTCAAAGGATATAGGAGATTTGTTTGTGTCGTATCAATCATTTAAATTGTATGGACCTGCATGTGGAATTACATATCAAGTCAAGTAACACTGTACTTTAAGCCTTTAGCATAAGCAATGAGTAATATGTTTAGGCTACTTGTGGATATGTCTAACACTGTTATGAAGTACCATTACTTCATTAGCAGTAATACAACATTTAATGCAGCAGTCTAATAAAAAAACACAATATAGAATTTTTATCTTGAAATAGCATCTTCATGTTCCACTGATATTAAAATGGGTTTCTGTTTTTGGGGGTCTGGGTTTGGCAAACTGCTAACTGCACTATGCTGCTCTGGTGAAGCAGTCAGGAAAATGTTTGTGAGAACTGGGAAACATTGCATGACCTCATTTATACCTATGTAAAATCCTGAAAATAAAAAATCCACCATCTTAATGTTTCTTTAACTTTTATCCTTCAGTTTGTCCAGAAATGTGTGTCCATTATTGGTGACTCAAAAAAAAAAAAAACATACTTCCTGATTGTAGGAGAAACCTCTTCTTTTAGTCTTTGCTTCTTCTCCTCTCTTAGTTTCTTCTCTTTTTTGTCATCCTCTTTTCCTGTTTCCTCTCCTCCTTTTCTTCTCCAAAGGTCCCCTCTCATCATCTCCTTTGCTGTATTTCTTTCCTATCTCTTCTTTTCTTCTTTTATCTAATCTCTCCTCTTTTTTCTCTCCTCCCTTTACCTCTCATATCCATCCTTTTCTCATTTTTTCCCTTTTACCCTCTCCTTTCCTTTTTTTTGAATCTCCTCTCCACTCCTCTAAAGCTTTCCTCCCTCCTTTCCGCTTGTGTCCACTCCTCTCCAGTTTTTCTCCTCCTCTCTTCTATCCCCTCATCTCATATTGTTTTTTTACCTCCCCTCTCTTACTCTATTTGTTCTTAATCTGTTTGTCTCTCCTTTCAATATATGTTCTTTCCTTCTGTTCACTCTTCTCCTTTTTCCTCTCCTCCCCTATCCCTATTTCCTTTTCACATCTCCCCTCCTCTCCTCTATTGTTTTTTCTTTGTTCTGTTCTCCTTTCTTTGCCTTTTCTCTCCTCCTCTTCTCTCTACTTGCGTTTTTATCCTCTTCAATCTTCTTCTTTCCAGCCTCCTCTCCACTCTCCTGTTCTTTTCTCCTTTTCCTCACCTGTTCTCTCTCCAGCATTTTCTCCTCCTCTCTTCTTTCATATTCCATAATTTCTATTCTTTTCTCATTTGTTTAATTCCCTTTCCTTCCCACTTGATCTAATCCTCTTCCCTCCTGCCTTTTCTCCTCCTCTTCTCTTTTTCTCTTTTCTACTGTTCTCTCCTCTTCCCATCTGATTATTTCTTATCTGTTGTTTCCTCATGTCTTCACCTGTTCTGTTGTCCTTTTCTCTTTCCTAGATTTTACTATCCTCTCCACTTCTCCTGTATTTTACTCAAATAGAGGAGAGGAGGGGAGAGGAGTGGACAGAAGAAAAATATTTTCTTTTTTCCTTTTTTTTAATCTGATTTCTAATCATTTTCTCTCTACTTCCTTTACATCATGTCTCCACCCTTTTCTCCCTCTCTCTTCTCCTCTACTCATATCCCCAATTTCTTCACCTGTTTTCTCCTCCTCTTTCCTCTCCTCCCTTTCCTTTCCTCCTCTCTCCTCTTCAGCTTTTTCTCCTCTTTTCATCTCTTCTTCAGCTCTTCTCTGCTCTGTCTTCCTCTTCCCTCTCCTTCCCCAGCCTTTTCCTCTCTTTTCCACTTCTCTCCTTTCTAGCCTTTTCTCCTCCTCACTTCTCTCCACTCTCCTCTCCCCTCTTCTTCTGTTTGTTTCTCATCTGTTCTTTTCTCCTCTCCTCACCTGTCCTCTCCTCCTCTCCTCCTCTTCTCTCCTCCTCTCTCCCTCCCCTCTTCTCTCCACATTGTGCTGGCCTATCTGATCCTGGGCTCTTTTGTTGCTCTTTGAAAAGCCCGACCCGACACTCATTATTTTCTCCTTTATCTTCCTCTCTGATTAGGGTGGTCGGGTTTGACAGTCGCCTCCACAGAGATCCTATCCATTACGCTGTCACCAGGGGCAGTGTGTGTGTGTATGTGTGTGTGTGTGTGTGTGTGTGTGTGCGAGCATTTCTGTATGTGTGTCAATGTATATGTGGGTGCGAGTGGGAGAGAGGGAATTAAAGCAGAGGGTAAAGCAGCAGTGATTCCAGTGTATCTGTTTATTTGGTGTTTGATGTATGTATGTGTAAGTGTATGTGTGTAAGTGTGTGTGTGTGTGTGTGTGTATGTGTGTTGTAGGGGGCATGGTGTCAACATAAGGTGTTGCGTGAGAATCAGCAGCCCATCTCCAGCTAATTACGCCAGCCTCCTTGTTAATTAAATCCCTGTTAGAGGCAGAGGCAGAGCAGCTAATTAAACTGCTCTCTCTTTTCATAATTACAGGATGATACAGGAGTAGCGCGGCGTGGTCGTGGGGAAATATGGAGATGTTGTGTGTAATGGGCTCTGCTGGGTGCTGTGGACATGGGGACTGAATGAGTGTGTGGACTGCAGGGGAGTAGATTGTATGTTTCTGTACCGGGTGACACTGCTCTCTCTCTCTCTCTCTCTCTCTCTTTCTCTCTCGCTTTCACTCTTTCACTCTTTCTCGCTCTCACTCGCTCTGTCTGGCTCTTTGCATGCTGTGTGTGTGCGCGTGTGTGTGTATGGTGCATTGTGTCAGCAGGTGAAGGGGGAGTAGTTGCTGGATTGCTGATGCAGCCAAACTATTCTGGACGATCCTCCTGGCTGCCATTTGTTGTCAAATGACCTCGTCCTGGACCCTTTGTGATGCTGTAATGAGTGTGTTTGTGTGCATGTGCACTTTTGTGCATGGTGTACGGTGTGTGTGTGTGTGTGTGTGTGTGTGGATGTTAGTATCTGTGCATATGTGTGTGTGTCTGTGTGAGTGAAAGAGTACATATAAATTCACAAGCTATAAAACGGAGGTTATGGAATAGACTTGCACATGATGTAATGGGGGGCACTGTAAATATTTGGGGGGACTGTTTATGTCAGAGATGTATTACCCTGGTGACTGATGGGTAACCGCCAAGTGTCTTGTTGCTGTATTCCTTTGTCAATACTGAGACAACACAGAAGTCATTGAGCCTGTGGGTATGTGTGTGTGTGTGTGTGCATGTGAGTAGAGAGAGGGAGCAAGAGGGACAGAGAGAGAGAGAGAGAGAGAGAGTGAGGGAAAGAGAGAGAGAGGCTAGAGAGCTCTACATTGATGATTGCTCGATTGCTGGTTTTGCCTCCAAATAACAGGTCTGCAAGGCTCAGTGATGAGTGCATTTACCATCCTGATGACCACAGTTCATGCGTGTATGTGTTGTGTATACACTCTGTGTTTGTGTGTGTGTGTGTGCGTATGGCTGGGCTTCTGCGAGAATGTGTTTTTTTCTGTGACTTTTCTGTCATTTTTTAAGTACAAGATTAAAAAGACTTACACACTTCATTTAGCCATCGCCAAAATGTATTTAAATCATAATATCCCTGTGTGCAGTTCTCTCTTTCTTTTTTGTATAAACACTCACACACATTCACTCACACACACACACTCACAAAAACTGTCAAAGAAAAAGATTTGACACCATTTACATGGTTTCACTATAGGCCTCCTTAATTTCGCATAATAAACTCTATTATTTTTTATATATTGTACTTGCACTGTCTAAGAAAGCACTGAATCAGGAAATCCATCCCTCAGCCCATTTACCAAATCCAGTATGGACACACTGTTTGTGACTTCTGTTATGGTGCCATTGTCTATACTTTTATCTGTACTTTTAAGCTAAAGAGATTAGCTTGCCTTTGACCTGTCGTGTTAGTTCAGTGTTTGAGTTAATAAGCGTGTACAGGCCTGAAAGCTGAAGGCAGTGTGTTTTGCCACTAAGCTTCAATAAGCCATTCGAGTGAGTGATGTGTACAAGCAGGGCATAAAACAGCTTATGTCTGAGAACTACTTATAAAACTATGGCCAGGTAATTGCATTCCCAATAAGGCAAAAACATGACTTTTTGTCTGCCTCTATTTGTAATTTGCGCACTGGTGGTTGTTTAACATTCATTTTCTCCTCCATGTAATGGTCACAACGTCATTTACCTTTAAATTGCATTATCATAAAGAAATAAACCAGAAATTTGATGAACGATATTTACCTGAGTTAATGGAATATGCATTTTGGAGGGAAGTAATTATTCGGGTTTAGAGGAAATAGATGTATTTTTTTTCTCTTCTTCTGCAACCGGCTGAAATGAATTTAAACATTAATGGGCCCCTTGATTTGCATCACAATGGCGTATTATTGTCCTGAATGCAGACTGATATTGGATGTGCATTTCTGTCGCTGCGAGCCCTTGTGATTTTAAAACGCAAAGTTAAATATGCTGATTAGAAGCCTTATCTGGCAACATGGACCATCTCATCACTTCTGTCAATGGCTGCTTCATTTAAAAAAATATGCATTAAAAATAAATTTGGGGAGAGGGTAATCGAATTTAAGTGAATTAGTGGAATTTTTTCCCCCGTCAAAATTTCAGCTTTAACCATCAATAGGCAAGAAAATACTGCAGTAAGCAAAATTCAGAGGGGAGCTTTTGAGGACTGGGCATCTTAAGCCATGGGGGGGTGGTTAGGAGGGGGGGTTCTTAGAAGCTGCTAGTCAATAGAAAACTTCAGGACATAAATGAGAGAGGAGAGAAGAGAGAGGAAAGAAAAGGGCAGGTGTAGGTAGGGGACTTTGATCCACTCAGACCTCTTTTAGAAGCATGACCTCATTTAGAATGCTGGGAGCCGGGAGAGGGGGTGCCCAGTGCCCACCGACCAAGCTGTTTCTTACACACACATACACAGACACACACCACACACACACATACTAATCAGCAGGGTACCTCATTGACCCTTCATTCCCCCCGAAAAGGGGGAAAAGGACAGAAAGACCAAAGAAGCTTTTACTCTAATTTGGCACTGGGGAGGCTGCTGCCTTGTGGCTGGGCTAGCCCCCTGTTAGCCTCAGGCTAAAGCTGTGTCCCCTCCCTGGGGACGACTGGTGGTTAGCGCTCGGTGAGGGACTGTATGTGCTGGGTCAGAGGCTGCTGTTGACTTTTTACACCGAGGGGCTTTTTTGGTGTGTGTTGTTACCATGTCAGTTCTAATTAGTGTTGTGTGGTGAGGGTTAAATGAGATTACACCGTCTCCAGACCCTGCTGCTCAGCTCATGGGCATGTTAAACAGTCATTTCACACATACACAAACACACACACACACAAACTGTTCTCAGCTCTGTGGCTGCTCTCAGACTGACAGCAACAGTTTGGATTCCCTCAGTCTGATTGTAACTATTCCCGCTATTAATACAATATGCTTCATTCTGAGAGCCATTCACTGGATCATTTCCCGCAGGGCTCCGAAAAACAATCAAAACAAAATCAGTAAACTGTAATAGACCCAGCAGCTCTGTTCATATTAATACAGACATGTTCATACACACATTGGCAATGGAACTGTACTCTGCTGAATCAGTAATGGGCTCTAAAAACAGCTCACAGACAGCCCAGAAATATTCCTGCCCTTCGCTCAGTGATTCCAAGTTGATTCTGACCTGGAAGAAGTGAAATAAATAAATGAGTGAATGGATAACTACGAATTAGTACCAGAGGTTATGATAGTACTGATTTCCTAATGCTGCATTAAACTATTATAGCCAAACTTTCAAAGCATACTATCATAGCATTACTCTCAATAAACAACCAAGAGCTGGTTAGCTTACTACCTGTGGTTAGCATAATGGACAACAACACCATCTTTCCCATGACAGACTGTGGGCTAATTTCTGTTGTCAAAAATAAGTCAAGTCAATCTTTATTTCTAAAGCACATTTAAAAAACTACTAAATAAATAGATATATACTGCATATAGAAAAAACAAAGAAACACTCAACTTGAACTGACAATAAACGCAAAAAAACAGAATCTGAACACAAAGCACAAAAACGCTATAATTACCCACAGAAGGAGACAAGAAACAGGAAACACCTGTGAACAGGTAACAAGGGGGTGGAGCAACAGACAATCAGAAGGGGAACACAGCGCACATCCGTGAAGTAACACTTTTATTAAGTAAAAATCCCTAATTGTATATCTAAAATTTGGACAAGAAATTGAGAATAACTTAAATTGTGACTTTTTTTGGCTTATTTTGAGTTCAAATTAATTAAAATAAGTGAAGGTGAAAAGGTGAAAATTCTATATGACTGATTCAGGTCGTTGTTCCTCAAATAAGCAAAATAATCAGTTTGGAAATAAAAAAAAATCATCTATTTTAACAGTTAATAGGTTAAGAACCGACTCTGAACACAAAGCACAAAAGCTCTAATTACACATAGAAGAAGACAAGAAACAGGTAACACCTGCGAACAGGTAACAAGGGGGAGGAGCTACAGACAATCAGAAGGGGAACACAGAGCACATCCGTGAAGTAACACTTTTATTAAGTAAAAATCCCTATTTGTATATCTAAAATTTGTACAAGAAAACAAGAATAACTTAAATTGTGACTTTTTTTGGCTTATTTTGAGTTCAAATTAATAAAAACAAGTGAAGGTGAAAAGGTAAAAATTCTATGTGACTGATTCAGGTCGTTGTTCCTCTAATAAGCAAAATAATCAGTTTGGAAATAAAAAAAGATTTATTTTCTTGAAATTAGATCATTTCACTTGCTAAGATTTTTTGCATTATTTGAACTATAGCTTAGACATTGGCACCAACTACAAACCTGACTGAGCCAACTCAGTGAACTCACAGACTTTTACACAGACAATTGCAGTAATTAGCTTGTGATGAGACAAAAACATGAATGACTGTTTCCACATCTTAAAATTATAATATGAATTTTAGTTTAGTGATTGTTCTGAGTGGATAAAAGTACCTCTGAAAAGTAACCACTGACCACTTGCTCAAACCTCATTACATTACTCTACCTTTCATTATCTGTGTACCATGGTTTAAAATAGTTCCTGACATGAACATGAGCCAGATGCTTTAAAAATAATATTTGCCTAATACAGTTTTTAAAATCACAAAGAATTTACTTTATCCAGCAATTCAGGAAATTATGTCAAAACTATTGAAAAATCTATTATCCGATATTTATCAGTTTTAAAAAGAATCAACACTGTTGTTACGCAAAACTTTTCAAATAACATTTCTGTTTGAGGATTAGGTTTCCTGACTCCTGGCAGCATTATGTAAGATATTTCCTTAGAATAACAGCTGATCCTCCATTTATTGTAATAGGCAGAATGGCATCTCTGTTGTTGCAACAAGGGTTCAGCCTCTCAGAAACTGCACTATTACATTTTTGTGACTCAGGCAGAAAACCACTTGCAGGCACTGTGTAATTATGTGAAACTCATCTCATATTTGTGTAAAATCCTGTATTATAAGTGAGCCATTGAACAAGTCTTTCATCACATTAGTTACCGATTCTGTATCTTTAATTTGTAAAATGCATGTAACAAGCGTGTCCTTAAGTGGTGTCAAAGTGTGAATTCTTCTCCCTCGAGGTTTCAGAGGTTTTTTACCAGTGTTGACTGATGATAAATGATTGTCAACTAAATCTGAATCATCTATTTTAACAGTTAATAGGTTACAGTTTAGCTGCATTCATATATACAGTTCTGGAAGAAAATAAGTGACCTTAAAATTGATAAGTTTCTTTGATTTTACTAAATTGAAAACCTCTGGAATATAATCAAGAGGAAGATGGATGAGCACAAGCCATCAGACCAAACTGAACTGCTTGAATATTTACACCAGGAGTGAAATAAAGTTATCCAAAAGCAGTGTGATGACTGGTGGATAAGAACATGCCAAGATGCATGAAAACTGTGATAAAAAACAGGAGTATTCCACCAAATATTGATTTCTGGACACTTTGAATATGAACTCTTTGCATAATTTGAGGTCTGAAAGCTCTGCATCTTTTTTTATTTCAGCCATTTCTCATTTTCTGCAAATAAATGTTCTAAATGACAATATTTTTATTTTAAATTTGGGAGAAATGTTGTCCGTAGTTTATAGAATAAAACAACAATGTTCATTTTACACAAACATTTACCTTTAAATAGCAAAATCAGAGAAATTGATTCAGAAACTGAAGTGGTCTCTTATTTTTTCCATATATATTTTTCCCCATACATATATATATATATATATATATATATATATATATATATATATATATATATATATATATATATATATATATATATATACTGTATATATATACTTATTAGTAAGAGGCTTTCAGGACATTGGGCATTGAGTTTTTTTATAGTTTGTTTTTACTGTCTTTTTTTTTTACTGCTTCATTTGTATGTTATCTTCCCAATTTGTGAACTATTAGTTTACTGGTCATAATATTTTTGTATCTGCTTGTAGAAGGCCAGTGTATTATATTTCATTCCAATTAATAAAGTGTTGAATATATATTAAGCCGTATTTGGTTTATTCTAAAACCTCTCTCATGTGAAGGGTTTCTCTTTTTTTTTCTTGTAATAAGATTAAAGTTATTAGAGGAGGATTGAGACATGACCCCATGATGAGATGAGAGGAGGATTATGCTGTCCTCCCTCCTCCATATTCAATTTCTTTTGCTCCTGTAGGAGTGTGTTTGGGGAATTGTGTAAATCTTGGAGCTAATCATATTAGAAGGCACAAAGAACTTTGGACTCGAACAGCTGAAAAATTCTGGGTTTTTTTTCTGGGCTGCTTGTGTAGAACATCTGTAATGATGTGGAATATGACCTGCCACCAAGCATCACTCCTGCAGGACCGTAGAGCTGGAAGCTGCAGTGCACTCACTCTGGTGTGTGTGTGTGTGTGTGTGTGTGAACCTTGCAAATTCAAGCATAGCGTCCAGATCCAATAATAGGTGCAGCTGGAAGCTCTGGTGCTAACGAGGCCTAAGTGGGAAAGTGGTTAACAAGGAGGCCATCGCTCTCTCTCTCTCTCTCTCTCTCTCTCCTTCTCTCACACTCCCCCTTCCTCCATCCTCCCCCTCTTTCCCTGCTCCTTCCCTCGCTTACCTCATCTTGTGCATAGCAACCATTATGTCTTATAGCCAAGTGAAAAAACTGCTTATCCCTATATGCTGGAGCTGTTATTACTAAAACTTTACCATTTATAGACATTAAAACTCTTCATTTGCCTCTTCAAATTTCTTGTTCTCCTTTCTGCCCTGTTCTGTCACCCCATTTTCTTTACTAACACCCCCTTACTCTCTCTTCATCCCCTCTCTTTCTTACAGTGTTGTCTTTTTCTTTCTCTCTCTCTCTCGTCTTTCCTTTCCTTCACTCCCTCCCTCTGTCTGTCTCTCTCTGTCTCCCCCCCCCCCCTCCTTCTTTCCCCCCCTGTCTCTCCCACTCTCTCTCACTCTCTTTCTCTAGTGTTTGGGGGTCTTGTCTGATACCCATTAGCGTTAGGGCTTATTACCTGGGTAATGAGCTACACAGTCTCTAATTAGCTGGGGCCTGGAGAAGCTGACATTATTCCAGCCCTGGAGCCGCCACAGCCATTAACAGAGCTGCTCTAAGTGATGTGTCTGTGGACTGTTAAAACCATTACATTCATTATATATCAATCAAAGGAAAGGTGTTGCTGCTAATTGAGGAGTGGAACAATGCTTAAAATCTTTCCGGTAATTGATGGGTAAAAAAGGAAAATAAGAAAAACACCCCATCGATGTCTGGATAATGGTCATATGTGCTCTCCATGTGATGGATAGATTTTCTTGCATAATGGATGATTTATGTCTGAGTGAACATACTGTGTCTTTTAATGAAATTATCTTTAGCAATACCGCTCCTCATTTGGGGGAGAAGAACAGATTGTGAGATTAACTAAACCATCAAATTCTCATTTGGCAATACTGTAAGTCCAATTTTTTAAGATTTTCGTACAGAGATGCTTAGTAAGGAGGTATTATTCCTATTTTGTACCTGCTGAATTGTAGCATTATGATAAGCACAAAGTGGGTAAACCTTAGATATAAGCCACAATATTGGCTGTAAACTTTTTTTTTTAAGTGACTTTGGATGTCTCATTTTCTGCAGTGAAACTCAAGTAAACAGTCATGCATACATGGAATTGAGATTTGTGTCTGTACTACACATTTCTTATGTCAGCTTAGACATACTAATCAATCGTAACATAAAAAACTATCTACAGTACTTAAGTACTTACAGTACTTACAGTACTTAAGCTCTGACCCTTCAAAGCATGGACTTCACAAAACTTCTGATGGTTTCCTGTAATATCTGCTATCAAGCTGAAGAAGTCTTGTCTTGTAAATTGTTTGATTGGGCTTTTATTGAGCACATCAATGAGCCTGTTGCTGACTCACTGGTTATTGTTCCTTGGAGCATTTTTGGTAGATGCTGATAACTGCACAAACTGCGAAAACACACCACAAGACCTTCCTGATGTTTTGAAGATGACCCTAAGTTGCTTACACTTGCCTATATTTCCTGCTTCCAAATCATCAACTTCAAGAACTGTTCACTTGCTGCCTATTGCTGCATGTCCCACTCTTAAAAAAGGAAAAAAATATTCACCTCTTAGTGATTTTGAATATACCCACAGAGTAAGCATCTTAGATGAGACAGCTAAAACCACGGGCAGATAAAGTGTGTTTTTAATTTATTACAGTTCATCTCTAAAATGTAATATTTCTTGTTGACTCCAGGCTGTTGAAGTGTATAGGTTTGAAACTAGGCTTATCTGCGGGATGGTTGATGCTCTTGGGCTTTTAAGCCTTTGAGCTCCTCTCTCGCACAGTGCTTTTAGACTTAACCTCACACTTTTGCTGGGTGCTATCTTCTCTCCCTCTCTTGTGCCTGTGTCTTTAAAACATATGAGGATGCAGACAGCTCTGGACAGAGATATGGGGAGGCTTCAAAGCCGTGTTGTGACTGCTGTTTCATCTGAGCACAAAGAGCGACACGGAAATGTGTTCAGCCTTTCAGTACGTTTTGCATTTATGCTAATGATGCATAAATCAACAGATCGCAGGAGGAACTGTGCTGCCATGCGAATCTGTAAACAGATATAAGAGATTTTCCTCATTGTTGCTTTTCTTTTTCTTTGTTTTTTATTTTTTCAATGAGACTCCGAGTTAAACTAATGTACATATCTAGTTATGTCAACTAATACCATGTTAGATAAAGCTAGCTTCATCTTTAAATTCTCTAATCTGCATGACTTATTCTAATGCAAATCTTATTCTTAAGCAGATACATAAGAAACAACACAACCTGAGTTTTAGGCTGTTGTAGATGTCTGAAAAAAAAAGTAGAACTAGTTAACATAAGTTGCCTTACCAAGAAACTAGCCCTTTCACAATAATTACGTAGTCGACTTATCATACAATAAATGGACATGACTTCAATAATATTTGATAATCGTGATATCAAATAATTAATTTGTTAATTTGTGTTTGTTCACATATAAAATAGTGAACAGTATTTAAGACAGTCATGCAATATCAGAACAACACTCCAGTAACTGTGACTCCATACACACAGTGTGTACTGCAGTAGGTGAATAAAGAAAAAGAAGTTAAATGTTGAAATAGGTTGTTGTCTTTAAAATGGTGTAAATGCTTTGTTATGATATTATATTATCGTTATGTCTGTGGCATTTAATGGTCTTAAAATGACAAAAATATTGTTGATCACAACAGTTTCTGGGACGATATATCGTCCACAAAAAATTGTTACTGTGACAGGCCTGCAAGAATAATTAATGTGACAAACTCAATTAATTGTGTTATCGTTTGTTTCTTTGGAGTAATCTGCGACATATTAAACAGTGAGCTTAGTGCAATCAAAGTAATGAGTCTGTACGGAGCTGAAAATACTTTAAAAGATTGATAATTTGATCTAGGCGAGCAGTATGGCAGGCTATTAATGAGGCCTGCTAGAAAGAGGTTGTGGTGCTTGTTTACGTTGCAAAGCATGCATGGGATGAGCTGAGGGAGGAGGTGGTAAAAAAAAAGCAATGTAATTATTTGTAATTATATCTCCCAAATGTTTAATGAAACAGATTGGTCACAATATCGGAGGGCGAGCCGGTCGCATGTGAGTCCTCCATTATCCACAGAGGCAAAGTTGAGAGACAGATTGGAGTTGTAAACGGCAGAGACAGGCTTGACACCTGCTTGTGTCTCTTCGGCACCCGCCAGCGCTGGGGAGAGGGGACTTGATTAGCTGCGCTGTGCTAATAGAGTGAGAAAATTAACACAGCGGTATCCTGCTGTAGGAGAGCCATACCCAGAGAGGGATGTTTAACCACTGGCAGCCCCAACAGTTGTGCTAAGAGATTAATGAACTGTGCAGCGACTGGGTTCAGAGTCCTGCTGATGATGGGGTTCAACAAGACTCTGTTGGGGATAATGATCCCATGATGAACTGTACACACTGTTGCTTTGTTAGTATCTCTGTCTGTCTGCCTGTAACGCCAGTGAGGCATGGATTAAAATGAGAGTCTGTTCTCTGAGCTGAACAATTACTTATTGTAATGGTCTAAGGAGTTAATAGGGCAGAATAACTATGAATATGGTTTGAATGTTTTGCACATATTTCATTGATGATATTGTAAACAGTGGGTTTTGTGGTAAACTGTTTAAGCATAACTTTATGACCACCTCAACACAGTTTTTCTGTGTCTCTGCATACTTTGTTATCCTTCTTTCATTGTGTTCTTTAATGGTCAGGATCGCATAGGACCATCAAAGAACAGTTATTATTTGGGATGTGGGTTTACTGTGTAATTTGCAGTAACTCACTATAAAATGATTGTATTTTTAGCACTATAAAGTGCACTTAAAATCCTTTAATTTTCCCAAAAATCGCCAGTGAGCTTTATAATCTGGTGCGCCTTATGTATGAATTTCACCAGTCAGGTTGTAATGAGCATTAAAGCCACTCTGCTGATGTGCAGCCTTATGTGGTGAGTGAGTATAATCTGCCTGTAGCTTGCTCCTAACCTGGGCTAGCACTGCTGGAGCAGCATTAGCATTACCACACTAAGCGCTAGTGGTTAGCTGCTAATGCTAACGCTCCAGCTTTAGTGGACATCTGAAAATCTAAGCTTACTGAAAATAAACAGAAGAGCTTTACTCACCCAAATAAACATTTTTCAACAGAGAAATCCGGGTCAATTAACATAGAGTGCTCGTTTGACTTGTCGGACTAATCTAAAATGTTTTTTAAGAATTACAGTTTTATTTACTTAGCTTAGCTTTACAAGTTTACAGACCGGCTGAATTAGATGGAAAACATTGCGACACCCCTGTTCCTTACTGTAACAGGGTAATCTCTATTGACTACCCTTTATTGAGTTACCTATAGAATAGGACACTCTTGAAAAGCAACTTATACAGTGCCTTGGAAAAGTATTCGGCCCCATTGAACTTTTCAACCTTTTGCCACATTCAGGCTTCAAACATAAAGGTATGAAATTGTAAAAAAAAATTCTGAAGAATCAACAACAAGTGGGACACAATCGTGACGTGGAACCAAATTTATTGGATATTTAAAAAAAAAATTTAGAAATATAAAAATCTGAAAAGTGCAGCGTGCAATATTATTCACCCCCTTGCGTTAATACTTTGTAGCGCCACCTTTTGCTGTGATTACAGCTGCAAGTTGCTTGGGGTATGTCTCTATAAGTTTTGCACATCGAGAGACTGACATTTTTGCCCATTCTTTCTTGCAAAACAGCTTGAGCTCAGTCAGATTAGATGGAGAGCATTTATGGACAGCAGTTTTCAGCTCTTTCCACAGATTCTCGATTGGATTCAGGTCTGGACTTTGACTTGGCCATTCTAACACCTGGATACGTTTATTTGTGGACCATTCCATTGAAGATTTTGTTAGATGTTTTGGATCATTGTCTTTTTGGCAGAACCATCTTCCCTGTCCCTGCTAAAAAAAAGCAGGCCCAAACTATGATGCTGCCACCACCATGTTTGACAGTAGGGATGTTGTGTTCAGGGTGATGAGCTGTGTTGCTTTTACACCAAACATGTTTTGCATTGTTGTCAAAAAGTTTGATTTTGGTTGAATCTGACCAGATGTTTGGTGTGTCTCCCAAGTGGCTTGTGGCAAACTTTAAACGAGACTTTTTATGGATATCTTTGAGAAATGGCTTTCTTCTTGCCACTCTTCCATAAAAGCCAGATTTGTGGAGTGCACGACTTATAGTTGTCCTGTCGACAGTTTCTCCCACCTTAGCTGTAGATCTTTGCAGTTCATCCAGAGTGCATCTCTGATCAGTCTTCTCCTTGTTTGAGCTGAAAGTTTAGAGGATGGCGGGGTCTTGGTAGATTTGCAGTGGTCTGATACTCCTTCCGTTTCAATATGATCGCTTGCACAGTGTTGCTTGAGATGTTTGAAGCTTGGGAAATCTTTTTGCACCCAAATCTTGTTTTAAACGTCTCCACAACAGTATCTCGGACCTGCCTGGTGTGTTCCTTGGTCTTCATGATGCTCTCTGTTCTTTAAACAGAACTCTGAGACTATCACAGAGAGATCCTTACTGAGCGTCTGGAGTGAGTTTGCTGCACTGAAAGTAAAGGGGGCGAATAAAATTGCATGCCCCGCTTTTCAGTTTTTTATTCCTGAAAAAAGTTTAAAATATCCAACAAATCTTGTTTCACTTCACTATTGTGTCTCTCTTGTTGTTGATTCTTCACAAAAAATAAACATTTTATATCTTTATGTTTGAAGCCTGGAATGTGGCAAAAGGTTGAAAAGTTCAAGAGGGCCGAATACTTTTGCAAGGCACTGTAAATCTAAGGATACCATGTCCAATGCCAAGGATCAGCAACATAAAGGTATGGATATGTTATGTAACTGTACAGTGCATATCTGCTGTAAGATGAATAAATAACAAATCTGTATGTTGATGTATCGGTTAGTATCTAAGCAGTTCCAGCAGTAAGTTTCATGCTGCCCATAAATGTCACCAGTATGTACAGTGTATGTAAACAGAAACACTATTCATTGACTCACTCAAGTCACCTGATGGGTTAAAAAGATCTGCATTCTTATTTTCCAAATAAAACAACCATAAAAAGATCTTTAGTACATAATAACTTAGACACACCATTCAAACTCATGCTAACTTTCTATTTAAGGGAAAACAAGACTAATAGGTGTTCATAAGCTATACACATAATGTACTGTAAAACACCTAAGGTGTTTTAATGCAATAAGCATTAAATTACTAACAAGAGGCCATGACATAAGGTGGGCACCAGGTGCGAATAGGTTTTCTCACCAAGCCCAACTTATTGGCTTATGAAGTTACTCACAAACAGCACTGCCCTAAAAGCAGATCTTAAGGAAAACATACATGTCATTAAATAAAATCAAATTGAAATTTGATTCTGAGGTTTGAAGTTACACTCCACCACTATTTTATGTCAATATCCTTTTATATAACTATTCATAATGTAATTATTTAGTTGTCCTTATAATAAATATTTCTCACCCATGTACAGGCATGTTGGATTTAACCCAGTGTAGTCTAGGATAGCAAAATTGAATTTCATGTAGAATCAATAGTTTAATTAAGTCTAATCATAAAAGGAACACTTGACAGAGATGTCTGAGTCAGTAAAAAAAATGGATGAGGCTCTTAGTGAATAGTCATAATAGATCAGCAAGGAGGTTTGATTTGTATGGTCCTCAAAAAGAAGACCATGATGCTGCAGCATAAAATTCATGCTTGAGAGGCCTTTTTGTTGTTATGATGAGACATTTGATAATGTCTAGACTTTCCAGTCATTTCATTGTATGGCATATGCCTATGGATGCCATTTAACTCTTTCAGGATAGCAAGATCATACTTTGAGGTGCATGTTCAATTATACTATTTTATATGCATAGGCATATAACAGCACAACAGTTTTGATGTTTTTAGAGCATTGATTAAACTAAATTCATTTAATATGTCATTTTTTTGCATGCTCAAGTGATAAAGACTTTTTCATTTACTAATTTATTTTGGAATGGCAGTTTGTTCTGATCTTGACATTTAAATACTTTTTTAAAAGCATTTTACCAGTTGGACTCACTTGAGGAGTTGTAAAGTGGACATAGATGCAAACATAACCTACCCATGGTTTAAGTTCACCATGCATCACCACGTGGTTCAATAGGATAAACAGAATAAATTGAAAAGAGAAGCTAAGTTGAACTGGTATCATGCTATCAACGTCTACCATCAGATGGAGATGATTTATCTCCTAGTGAACCTGTCTGAAAGCTGTAGCATAATGGTTTTACACACACTGACAAACTGTCAAAAACATATGGTGACAAGCTGTGCTGCTGGAAGGCTTACAGGACACACTGCAACAAGGGGATTTACCATTAATCCACATGCAGGAGCTAGGCAAACAGCAGACACGATGAAGCTAATAACCAATGATGCCATTTTTTTTTCTAAGTAGACTTCTTATGATGACCATTTGTTAGCAAAGGGCATTGTGTCAGTCTCTTTAATCATTCATTGCTTACAGAAATCTTTTGCAGATTTAATCTTTTTTGCCATGAAATGTGTTTTGTCTATTGGCATAAGCATCATTAACTCTCTTTTTGTAGCAAGCTCAAAGTAAGTGATTGGGCCATTCTGTATTATTATAGGAGGTTATTATGAAGCATTTTCAGTAGCACATACATTGAGCCTTCTTTTTCTATTTTCAAAAGAGTCTGTTCTGTTTGGCATTTTGTGAGACCCATGTAAATAAAGACTGACTGTTTAAGAAAATAGTTTTTTTTTTCTTTTTCAGATTAATTCCATTGAAAATGTGTTTTGGGAGCCATGCAGCAGTGCTGTGGAGACTTTTGAGGCGATGGATTTGAAGGCTGTAAGTGCATAGCTATTGGGTGCTGCTGCTCTCCAAGTCGGTTTCCAATAAGGAGAGGTGCCGGGTGCCAGGGCTCCGCCCACCATCTTCTCAAGGCACTGCTTTATTTTTTTCCCACCCGTATTCTGACAAACCCTGCCCTCAGTGGGGCCCACTAAACGCAAATATAAACTACTAGCCAATGGCAGCTCAATATACGAGGCGCCGGTCTCCAGTCCTCGCGCAGAAGGCGTGGCATGTCTCAATATTGGTGGGAAAGAAAAAACAACGCCAATACGCAGCAGCTGCTTTCAAACCCAACCGCTCAATTCCATTCATCCTCGAGAGGGAACCAAAAAAAAGTGGCTATTTATTAGAATACTTGTTTTCTATTGTTCCGCGCCACACAAAAGGCGCTTCATTATGTAAGAAGGGAGCCTTTCTCCGGGAGAAACAATAACTTGAAAATTGTCTTTTGGAGTCTGTAATAAATTTCATTTTCTTGTCTCTCTCCTCAGTGTGTGGTGAAGTGGTGGGATTGGGAGCCGACCGCGCTCGGCCTTGGCACACTAAGAGTGTAGATTTTAGGAGGGATGGCGGTCTGACGGCTCACTGAGGCTGGGTTAGGACAGAGCGATAGAAACAGAGGAAGGACAATCCCCCATCACCGCCGAGGTGGGACGATTTAACACGCGTAAGTTTGCTTCACCTCAAATGTAATGGTTTCGAGAATTTCAAAAAAAGGGAAATCTGCTTAAAAATCGAGTAGCGGGGGATGAGTGGGAGAAGGAGGGTTTATCTGAAGTTCATGGTTCAGATGCAGCGGCATCGCATCGCGTGTTAAAAACAGACTTGTCAAAACGGTTGTCGTCGGCTCGCAGGAACAGTCAGTAGTGCTGCTGAGTTAAACGAGTGTATGTGTACATTTTACAGCGCTGTATTAGAACGATATAGCCTAATGGAAAAATAGACCGGTTTAAGAATGTGATAAAGAAATGAGCGTTGTGATTTGGAAATCCGTGGGTTGATGTGGAGCAGCGCGCGCAGGACTTTCAGACAAAAGTCCAGCTGAAGCCGCGTTTAATGGCATTAAACACTGATACGGAGATACTTCTGGAGGACACGGTTTAGGAGTTGCCGAAATCGAGATCTCTTCAGCCTAAAGAGAAGTACAGTAAATCCACTTCCATCGTATATAGTTGTCTGATTTCGCTTTATAAACTGTGCTGGTCTCAGCTGATTAAATGATTGCATTATAACCAGACTAGAATTTAAATAAAATAAGAAGATTTGAACTCAATCGCGATGAAAGATAAACGATCAACAGATTGCATAATAATTTGTAGAGAGAACAGTGGTTCACTTTTTATTAATTAGCTGTACGATGACTATACAATTGTATAAATAATATACCAAGAAATAAACTACTTATAAATACAATCGGTGTAATTATTATTAATTATTTTACTTATGGTGAAATGTTTTAAGTACACTCTAAAACTTCTGAAATTAGGCTTGAGTATGTCTGATACACATGATGGTCGGTGTTGTTTTGCTTGTTATAATTTTATTTTCTGTAATATTAATATTACATTTTTTCTTTAAAAAATTTTTTTCCTATTTATTTTACAGCATGTCTAAGTTGTCTGAAATAAAAGAGCTGTGAATTCCAGATTGTTCTCTACTCTTCCTACATTTGCATATCATATAACAAGATAATTAAGATTAAGATAATTTACATTTAAGCTCTTAATCAGAGAATCAATATTCAATATAGCCTACAATTACTTAAACCGATGCCTGATGTATCTAACTTTGTATTAAAGTTTTTAAACTCGCCCTCATGGTGAGTGGACATTTTTGGAAGGCTGTCTGTGCTGTAGAACCTCACTGATATCTTAACAATGTAGCTCTTTCAGCCAAACCTATTTTCACTCTTCTTTTCACCCTCTCTCTCCGGAGCGTAATTATGGTTTGGGAGCTGCTCGGCCGCTAACACCTGTCAGATGGCCATGTTAAACTGCCTCCTCACAAGTTCAAGAGACTCTCCACTTTTGGGAGAGCCCGGGAGAGAGAGGGGGGATCGACTGTTCGCCTTCAGTTTCCACTCGCATCTATATTCCTAGTCCCTGTGTGTAAATAACTGAATCCTGTGTCTTTTGATCAATAATGGATTTGCATGTGTGTATAAATTAAAATCAGAATACGAGGCTCTTAATACCGCCAGACTGACCTAAATCTGCAATAGTCTATCATTGTACTAAGAGCGCATCAATCTTAATCCAACAAAAATAATAGCCCTCGAGCACTGCTGCAGGTCACTGCTGTTTGTTTAGGGGAACTGCTGTGACCTCTGCCCCCCGCACGTGCACCGACAGGGCTCCGTCCCAGACGAGTTGCTCCTAAAGCAGAAAAAAACGAGAGTCACAGTGTGTTTCAATGAACTTTAATCCAGAGGAAACGGGACCGTCAATTTTTACTAATCCCCTCACTGCGCTTCACTATCACAATTATTTGGATATCGAGAACGGCAGCGCAGTTTCAGCTGTAAGCCGCCTTAATTATAACGTATTATTAATACTAATATTAATAATAACAGTGTATTATAATAATGATACTACTAATAATAATAACAATAATTATTAATAAGCATTATTATTATTATTATTATTATTATTATTATTATTATTATTATTATTATTATTTCAGTTGCAGAACATTTACATCTAAACTAATAAACCACATATAAGATACCAGACGAAGCGCTTTACTAAGAAATGTTTTGATGTAGACTAATTTTTAGAATTTTTATTTCTCTAATAAATGTTTTTTTCTTATGATAAACAAAAAAAATCTATGATAAAAAATGTATAATATTGTTTGACTTTTACATGTTAAAAAAAGTGTACACACCACTTTGTACATTGAACATGTAATTATGTCTTTCCTATGTTTGTTAATATTTTGAAATATAACATTATAAATATGACGGTGAAACCTAAATTCGTTCACACAGGTCGTATGTCATTTTTAGGGCCACAATAAATTATTATTTTTATTCTCGTAATTTATTTTTCACACCTATAATTTGTATCATCTCACCTCGAACGGGGCTCTTTGGAAAAATGATATTTACCCCTGTCATATTTTCAAGCCCAATTACACAATTTAATCTGTGATTCTCGTGCAGTACCTTTTTTCCTCATGCTCGTCGCTATTAACCTATGACAAACCCCACTGCTTCACACAGCTCCACACTGCTTTACACACCTCCATTCATCATCATTCAGGTTTATACAGATCAGCCCAGCTTCACGCGCAGTATACTGCTCCATACATCTCACACAGCTTCAGACAGGTCCAAACAATTCCACATACACATATACACTCCACAGTCCTCCACACAGCTCCACATAGACATATACACTCCATATACACAGTTCCACATTACTCCATATGAATCAACATCTCCGCAAAACTAGACGCAGCTTTACACACCTCCACAAAGCTCCAGCTCCGCGCCGGCGGCTGCTCAGCAGGGCAGCTATATTTTTGTTTTCCCTTCAATTAGCGGCTGATTGGGGTTTTCAGGGCAGGTCAGCTGTGAAATCCCAATTACACATGCGCGGCGAAGTGCACAGTGTGAGCTCCTCCACTGCCAGTAAATGGTTAGACAAGCTTTATCTTAACCTGGTCTTCAGTCTGTCATACGCGTTCTGTTCAAGTATAAAATACCTGTTCGCAATTAAACTAAACATAGCAAGTCCTGTTTTAATATTAGGTGCCTGAACCACCTGTGCATTTAACTGCCAGTAGACGGCAGTACCACTCCTTTCAGGGCTTCTATAGAAGTGCACGTCCTCTTAACACGTTGCAAGGGTTTAATTAAATGTATAGTTACAAACCGTGTACCCTAAAGATTGTATCTTATAGTTGATCTCCATAATAAGTGCTAAAAAAAACGGAGAAGATTGTTCATGTAAACTTGGGGCATGCTAAGTTGAAAAGTAATATCAGTAAATCTTTGTAAAGTACTTTATTACACCCTTAAAAATAAAGGTGCTACAATGGGGTCTATGAGCGATACCATGTAACAACCTTTTTCGGCTTCATAAAGAACCAATTATGTAAAAGAGATGTGAATGTAAAGAATTGATAAAGAACATTTGCATTTGCTTTCTTTGTTCTTTGTTTTGAAAAACAGTTTCTTTATAAAACATGCTTGGTCTTGTTCAAGTGCGCCTTTGTTTTAAGAACGTAAGCCCAACCTGGGAGTTCGTAAGTAATGTATGCCATAAAGTGACTCTTGGCACCACATATCTTTTCCATGCTAGAAACCGGACACAGCAAACTGTGCCCCAGAAGTATTGTGAAAACTGAAATACTAATAATAGATTGTCTTTATTTTCAACCAAGCACATTATTGCTGAGGGGAACAACTTTAAAATATTTTAAGGCTATTTTCTTTTCCAGGTATTCGTTTACTAAAACTCATGGAGTAGCCCTAATCTGGCAGGCTATCCCGCTGTTTACTTTCCGTTAGAGGGGCGGTGTTGACCCCTGTTGCCCCCACCCCTCCTACCAGCTCTTTCCTCGCTCGCTACGTCAGCGCGCTGAGCTCCATGCAAATCGAGCCTCTTTCTGGAGCGCCATTGGCCGCTCGCTCATTTTAATCGCTGTCAAAGCGCATCATATGGCCGCCACTTTAACGAGCTCCTCAACTCCACCAGGGAAAGGAGCTCAAATGCGCTTTCAATTAACGTGGACGTGAAAGAGCAGTGGCAAAAAACCTTCAACTAAGATACGGGAGGAAAGCAGAAGAAAGAGAACTTCAAAACTCACATCCACTTTTTGGATTAAATTACACTCCGTTTTTCCTTCTCTCCGGAGCCTCTGCTCGCGCGTGTTGCACCTGCGCTCGAGCGGACTAGCGCCAAAAGTTCATGCTTTTTTTGTGTTGGGTGAGCAACCTCTAAGCCACGTGAATGTATAGCATGATGATGGAGACGGACTTGCACTCCCCGGGACCCCAGACCAACACGAATCCGGGTCAGACGGGTCCCAGCGCGGGGGGTAAGGCGAACCAGGAGCGCGTCAAGCGCCCCATGAACGCGTTCATGGTGTGGTCCCGGGGGCAGCGGCGGAAGATGGCTCAGGAGAACCCTAAGATGCACAACTCGGAGATCAGCAAGCGCCTTGGCGCCGAGTGGAAGGTGATGTCCGAAGCCGAGAAGCGTCCCTTTATCGACGAGGCGAAGCGCCTGCGCGCCATGCACATGAAGGAGCATCCGGATTACAAATACCGACCGAGGCGGAAAACCAAGACACTGCTGAAGAAGGACAAGTACTCTTTGGCCGGCGGGCTACTGGGCGGGGCGGGCGCGGGCGCTGGGCTTGGCGTGGGCATGACCCCGGCCGGCGTGGGTCAGCGGCTCGAGAGCCCAGGGGGCCACGGGGGCTCCGGCGGTGCGGGTTACGCGCATATGAACGGCTGGGCGAACGGCGCGTACTCGGGACAGGTGGCCGCCGCCGCCGCGGCCGCTGCCATGATGCAGGAGGCGCAGCTGGCATACGGGCAGCACCCTGGCAGCGGGGCGCATCACCACCACCACGGCCACCATCACCACCCGCACAACCCGCAGCCCATGCACCGCTACGACATGAGCGCCCTCCAGTACAGCCCCATCTCAAACTCCCAAAGCTACATGAGCGCGTCCCCGCCGGGCTACGGTGGGATTTCATACTCGCAGCACCAGAGCTCCAGCGTGGCGTCCTCCTCCGCCATCGGCACGCTGAGCTCCCTCGTCAAATCCGAGCCTAACGGCAGCCCTCCAGTGAGCAGCCACTCCAGAGGCCCGTGCCCCGGAGACTTGCGGGAGATGATTAGCATGTACTTGCCGAGCGGTGAGTCCGGGGACCCGTCGGTCCAGAGCAGACTGCACGCTTTGCCGCAGCACTACCAGAGCGCAGCGGCCGGAGTAAACGGGACTGTCCCGCTGACGCATATCTGAAATAATCGGACATGCTGGGGGTAAAAAAAAAACGCGCGTCTACACACACCACCACCAAATATTTACCTCTTTTCAGATGGCCATTTAACTACTTTTTTGTATAAAACGTTTAACGATGGTCTTGTAATTGAAGGTAGAATTTTGTTTCGAGTTGCCGTTCAGAGGACAAAGCAAGATCTGCTCATATTTGTCACTTTTAATTAACTTTTTAAATCATCGTTACTTATCATTATTATCGTCATGAATTCGAACTGACATTCTTCCTGGCCATGCCAAAACAAATAATAAATTATGGGGGAAAGATAATTCCGCGCTTTTCACATTGACTCCATATTTCATTTCTTGAATTCTTTGTGCAAATTTATTTTAACTTCACAAGGTCGCATCTAACACAACTTGGAGAACTTGGACATGTTTCTGAGAGTTTATAAAGAGTTTCCTGCATAGTACATTTACCAAAACATTTGTATACGTGAATCTATGTACCTGAATTATGCTGTAATATTTCTTGTAAATTGTGAATAAGTTTTAATATTTCAGAAGACTGGCACGTAACTGCTGCTGTATATAATTTATGAAATGCATTCCTGCCAGTTCACATCCTGATTTTGCGCTGATTCATTGTCTAAATAAAATTTTGAAGAATGTTACACTGCTTCTAAAAGGTGTTAGTTTTATTTTGTCCATAACGCTGTCATATTCTTATTTAAAGTGTTGATTTTAGGGGGAACGTTATAAAAATCTGGTTCTTCTAGTTTAGTATTAAATTAAGTATACATTAAGTATACATTATTTAATCCACCAGTATTTCATACAGTAAGTTTTATGAACTGTATTAACGATGATCTAAAATTAATTAAAGGCAACTGTAAATAAATTGTCCTTACATCCACAGACATGCACATCCACAACTTAGGAAAAATGTAATTTGTCATTCATTTTAATTTATCATATTGTATGTTATTGGGGGGAAAATCGCTGCATAGCTATTTAAACATCTTTCCAAGTAAAACCTGTGAAGATGTTTATATCTTATAATAACAGGTTGTTAGAGATAAAGCGCACATTTCCTTATTTATTTATACAATTGTCTACAACTTGATTAATTCAAACGACCTTAATGTGAAGTTCAGCACACATTTAATTTGTTACTACTATAATGAGTTTTTCTTTATACCAGAAACGAGTTCAACACTGAAGATCTTTCTGCTGTCAGCTTCTCAAGGTCAGACCAGCATAAGAAAAATGATTAGGTCTGCAGTAAATGTGCCACATTCATAACACATTTTTATTACAGTGTTTATATAAAGGTAATTTTATGGAAAATGTGTGATTATGCTTGTTTGAGGACAAAATGAGAAAGAGAAGATAAAAAACACAGACTTCGCAATAATATTAAACTGATTAATTTCAATTTGGCATTTACTGATCCGTTTCTAAAGAGATTAGATTTTAATACTTCATGAAGTATTAAAAAACTGCAGTTTTTGTAGTAAATTGACAAGAATGCGGTTTGCAAACCAAGAGTGAATTTCACGTTTTAAAGGGATTTCATTTGCAGAGTTATTACAGCAAATATTTAAATTATTAAGTTTTTGCTGTAATTATTTTGCTGTAAATTTATGTGCACTTAATCCTTTTACTATATAGACTGTGGGTCATATTAATCTTTCGTGTTACCGCTCTCTTTATTTTTGCGCTTTTTTGAAGAACTGCCTGCTCTGTTGCGCTCATTGAGTTTTTGAGAATGACGTAAAAAAAAAGTGTTGGACATACTTTTTTAAATGAACCTGTTACTAACTAGCAGAGACCGTGACTTCAGGGTCAGCATCAAGGCAAAGCATTATCATCACACTGTCACTTTGGGGCAGCTTCAGCAACAAGTGTCTGGCCCAGAGGCATTTTAACAGGTAGCTTCTTTGTATGACCCACACAACCTGAACTCATAAGGGCAGTAGAATCGAGTTTAGAGAAGAAATTAATCTGAGAAATCTGAAACGCCTCGCCAAACAGTCATAAACAATTAATTACCAGGTTATTTAATTGTTGAAAGGTTTGTCAATCAACCACCATATTTTGCAACCCACATTTTTTGAATATGGTATAACAGTTACGCTTTGATATTGTGGGTTTTTAGCGCGAGACTTTTGAAGAATATTTTGATATTTCAGAGTGGCCTGGTCTATAAGATGAGAACATTTTTTAAATTTAAAAGTTGCTTCATCTATAAAAAAATTATATATCTTATAATAACGGGTATATATATATATATATATATATATATATATATATATATATATATATATATATATATATATGTTCGCCGTTTAGTTATTAGACTGTATATAAACTATACGTTATAAGTAGTTCTATTTTTTTCCTTAATTTCCTAGAACTTTCCTAGAATCCCCAAAATAAATAATCATCTTGGGACATTTATTTACAAAAATAAATGTAAATGAAGCGGATATTTTGTAGTAAACTGTCCTTTTTCTTGTTAATATTGTTTTTCTAAACTCTCCAAAATGCGCTTTGTCAGAAAATGATGACCAAGTGGCCAAAATTGTAATGAGGGTTCGTATATATATTTTCCTTCCTCTTATCACCTGAGGTAAGGGATTGCCCACTCGGCAGCTATTTGTATTTTATCAGCCCATGAAAAGCTACACGGATTAGAGCTGAAAACACAGAAGGCGGAGTGCAAGTCACGGCACGTTGCCAGGTTAAAGGGAAAGCGTTCTGGTAAATTTAACCAAAATCATTTACCACTCCAGCAAAGAGGGGCGCGCGGGGAGGCGTGTGTGTGTTTGGAAGGGGGGGCGGCTGAACAGAACGGGTTTGGGGTTGGCAGTGGGAGGGGTGCTGGTGAACCCCAACCAATAAATCGTCTCAGGGGCGCGATGCCCTTATCTTGTAACCACCGATATATTCTGCGTTGGGAAGCCATCAGTGCTGCTGGCTCGCTCGTAAACTCCCGATCTCTTGCACCCGCTGTCCTAAATGGGGATAATTAGCATCACTTTATCACGCCTCTGCATATTTTCTCCCTTCTCCAAAAGAGCCGGCACGCTGCTATTGGTCGCCGCTGTCACAGAAGATTACGGAGACAGATTGCACGGAACGAATGTGCTGAACGAGATTAGGGGGGAATAGAAATAGCAACTGGGCCAATAAATTCCTCGCGAGGGCCTTATCGTGCAATTACACGTTGACATGTTTAACAATCTTGCTGCTTCTTAATCCTGCGCCCTTCCAAGAGGAGAAGATGCTGCACCGCAATTTCTGCAGCCCGGCACTCCGCAGCAGGCCTTTAAGCAGCACAAACGTGGCTTTGCCTGCAGAAGAAGGCCTGCAAAAGCCCTACGACTTGCTCCAAACTTTTTATTAAACACCATCGCCCCTTCGCTTCTGACTCGGCTAGTGTGGTCCGTGTCTGAAGTTTGTTTGCGCTCTGTGTTTGTTTGGGCTGGTTTGTGAGGTGGAGCAACTGTATCTTCTTTAACTACGGTATACATAAAATCGTAGCCTTCCATTTATACTGAAAATTGAGTTTGGTCCATATGAGCAATCTTAGAAATAATTAAGTGCTTTTCAAAATTCTATTATTTAAATATTGTATATACAAGGGTTGCAAAACAATAAACTCGTTTTTTTCCTAACATAAAGGTGCTTTTTTTTGGTTGATTGATGCTGTAGAAGAACCACGTTGCTTCAATTAAGAAAATGTTTGTAATATTTATGTGTAAGTGTGAAAAACTGGTAAACTTGATTTTTTACAAACACGCATCTCATTTACATGCATGATTCTTTATTAAACCAAAAGTGATTTTGTGATTTGAGTTCAATGACCCATATTTATCCCCTTACCTTACTATATGAGGCACCTTATCTTATTAGAGCATGAGCAGGTGTGGTCATGTGACAAACGTATCTTAGACATGGGTTCCTTTTAGTCAGTTGACATATTTGAATTGTGTAAAAATATTCTTGCATTAGCATTCACGCTCTCATATTTAACCAATGATTATACATGTTTCACTATGTGTGTTTTATGGAGGTAGACAACGGACACTCTTAGTGGGAAAGGAGTGTTTCAAACTAAACTAAAATTAGACAAATGTGTTTGGTACGTACATAATGCATTTATAATGCATTAATGAGCTTCTTCTTCGTTTCTCTCTCTCTCTCTCTCTCTCTCTCTCTCTCTCTCTCTCTCTCTCTCTCTCTCTCTCTCTCTCTCTCTCGTGCTGTGCAGGGATGATTGTGAGAGACTCTGCAGGAATTTGGCAGGCCCGGAGCCCGGGGTTTGGAGAGGCGCCCCACGCTGACTCCCATTCAGTGGTCCAGCGCGCTGTGCGGTTGGGAAGTTTCAGTGAGCCGTGCACTCAATAGCTCCACAAAGCTGATTACAAGCCCCAGCGAATTCCTGAAGGGAACGGGCAGCCACACAGGTGTGCGGGAACCCGGGGCAACCCTTCAGAGCAGTGACAGAGCGGGACATGGGAGGGGGTGGGGTGCAGGATGTGGGACCACACAAAAAGCTAGATTTAACGTGAAACGGGCAGGGATTTTTGGTGGGAAAAGAGTGGGTGAGTTGGAGAGAAAACATCACCTTTGACACCTCGGATGCCCTCCCATCTGTAAGCTAACAAAAAAAAACTTTAGCCATTCGTTTACTCTCCTTCTATCTTTCCCTCTTTCTACAAGGAGATTGCTTGTGTTCTGCTTGAGCGGAAGGCGTCTCATTCTCGCATTTTGATTATTGACTGATTTGCATGGTCGTGGCTGATTTATTTACATATGTATTCTGAATTAGACCTACTGCTGGTCAACTAGTGTCTCATGATGTAACTTAACTTGTGGGCTGTGGGTTAACAACGAGTCATAAAGCGCAGCCTCGCGGCGCCTAATCCGTTCGCTCTGGTCCGCAAAATATACATCAATGGAGCAGACAGCGTATTTAATTAAAGCGGAGTCTAACTATCAATTACTGAGGAAAAACAGAGGGTCCCCAAGGAGCGGTAATCAGCACACCAACAGTCCGCCGCTCGCTCATTACAGCAAACTGCAGCCTGGAATAGCAATCAAGGCGCATCTGCCTGTTTCCCTCGCATACTGGAGCCGGAATGTTGTCACTCACAAGTTTACTAACTCCTAATGTTCGCACAGATTACTCTATTAGCAGCCATTGTTGCTAAGTGTTAACAATGCAGTGCATGAGCTCTGATGCAAGAAGGGAAGAAAACGCGCAGTGATGCAAAAAAGACCCTACAGTTGTTTTTGATTCTTTTTAAATAAGGCTACAATATCCCAATTTATACGGCTAATTGAATTCTCCTCGATTGCGGACCCATCAGGGGGGTAATGGAGGTCAGATGGGAACATATAGCAGTGGAAGCCTGAAGTGAATCGCAATTGTCTGCTCAAACGCTGTACTGTCCCGCTGTAAAAGTTTTTGTAGCAACTAAACTTAGAGATATTGCGTGATTTTTTTTTGCGGTTCCTGGAAGCATTTCCGTTCTCATGCTGTCTTTAATATAAAAAAAACGGCGTTAATCCGTTTTAGCTCAGGCCTCACCTGGGTCCTGTCACCCCCGCCATCCTGGTGTGATTAGGGGACAAAAGCGCGCTCCCAGTCCGGCTACGGTAGTCAATCAACCACAGCGGACTATGCTAATTGAGGGGAAAGGCGAGAGGATGGCGAACAGTGATCCCGATTGTTCGGCAATTTTCACAGCTCAGCGCAGCTGCAGCGCCTACTGCTCCCCAATACACACACACACACACACAGACACTCTCTCTCTCTCTCTCTCTCTCTCTCTCTCTCTCTCTCTCTTACACACACACACACACACACTTTAGATGCAGAACTACTGTATACGTTAATACGTCAACAGTAAGAATGTGGAATACGCACAGACTATAGAAAGTCCATATCGTTTATAACTCCAAGCCCCCGACTGGCACACACATAGCCTCGAGGCGTCGGAGGAGCTGTCCAGGTGCTGAAATGAACGGCGAAAAATTCTTAAAGGGGCTTGAAATTCCTGCTGTAACTCTTTTCTGTCTCCTTTTTCTTCTTCCTCCTTCTTAGATGTGTCTGCGGTCTGCGAGCGTTTTTATTACAGCTCAGAAATATATCAGTTTATTATTTGATGGCCCACAATACCTAAATCCATAACATAACAGCAGCTACAAATAAACACGACTTGTTTGAGGCGTGATGCATCAGATTCAGTTTTATGAGCCATCAAATAATCTATGCCACTTTAGAAAGCTCTTTTGTTTGTTTTATTTTCTGCTGCTGCTCACTGTAGATCTTTCTGAACGAGCCAAACGAACTTCACATGCATTGTTATTCAGTGATTCAAAGAGATCCAATAAAAGAATGATCCTATCATTCACAGCCAATGAAATGCACATCTCATTTTACTATACACTCTAAATAAAGCAGAAAGCAAAAAAGGAATGCTTGAGGAATGGCACAAAGAATGGCACTACTGGTTCCTTAAGGAGCCTTTCAAGGAACTTTTTCGGAAATACGAGTGTGTGCATTCTGTTTACAGTATACTCTATAAATTCCCAGCAAATTTTACACACTAGAATGTATTATTCACTATTGTTGACTTACTGTAAGGTATAGAAGTGTGTAATACAAGTCCATGCAATTTGTACAGTCAAGGTAGAAGGATTAGATTTTAGTATTTTTGTATGCCATGGACAGCATACCATAATCTATATTGCCACAAAACACAATACAGTATTAGAAAAAACTCATATTTTATCATAAAATATTGCTTTTGACTGGATGACCATGCAGTTTTAGAGGTTGGCAAGTGTTAAAAGAACCTTTAAAAGATTGTAATCCAATAAATTCTTTCTAGAGTCAAGCTAAGGAACATGCTATCATAAAACACCACAATGTACAACAAAACATCATATTTTGCCTGATGTAGCAGAGTACCCGATTCCAACTACCTGGGGCTTTATTTTATAAAATCATGAGAATTGCTTCTTCCCACTTATGTTTAAAATATGAAAGCCGAGCTTTTGCAGACTAATGTGTAATGATACAAGGACATTTTGCAGCTCTCCATCATTTCACACAGTTTCAGTTTGAAATCAAACAAGAATAAACAAAAACTGTCTAGCCTATAAACAGACTGAATGACAACTGTAAATGACTTTTTCCTCATATCTAGTTTGACCCATCTCACAAGGTAAACTTGTGCTCAGCAGGGGTCAGCAAATTGATTTTTGAATTGTTTGTTGTGTTAGGGCCCCACTGCGCCTCTGTATTTTCTGATAGGGGGTAAACTTTAGCTGCGTCTGATTGTGTTGTGCTTTTACATCTGAAAGAGGGAACGCGATGGAGAGAAACAACAATAAAAGAAGTTGATGTTTATGGATTGGTCATTGATTTTGTGGTGTCCATCTTCGTGGGTTCACCACCGAAATGGGAGGGAGGAGGGTGGAAGGTGGCGGAGTGGAATACATAGACATGTGGAAGAGCGATACAGAGGGAGGTGGAGTCCACGTGGACAGTTGATGACAGCGGGAGCACCTGCCCTGAGGACGGTTGGGCGGGTGGAGGGCAGAGGAGTTGGGGATGATAATGACACACCCCACTGAGTGTTATTACTTAAAGACTGTGCTGGGATGAAATGACATTGTAATGGGAGGGTACTTTACGCCCCGTTTTTCACAGCTCTGAATGGGTGCTCTTGCTATTGCAGCTTTACCTCAGTCCTATTTTGTCTCCTCGCTCTCTCATTCTTTCTGTTTCTTTTACTCTTCTTCTTCTCGCTCTCTCTTTACCACTATTTTTCTCTCACATACTTTTTCTTTCTCTTTCCTCTCTTTTTTGTCACTCATTTTTTCTCTTCATCTCTCCCACACATACACTTTTGCTTTCTTTTCTCATTCTTTCTTCTTCTCTGTCACTTTCTCTCTTACCGATTTTATGCCATTTTCATTATATAGGAAAGACTGATCTGTGCTTAATTAGTATAAAATATTTTTTACCATACATTACCATAATTTAGTCATCCAGTTTTGCTGTTACGTGTTAATATGATGTGTCATGTTCATGGAATTATGTGTCAATAAATTAATTCAGAATATTTCATGCATCGCTTTGTTCAGTGTGTTCTACCTGACTGAAAAGTGTGAGTCTATCTGTGTGTGTGTGTGTTTGTGTAACATTAGTACAAGTGTGACTATACATGCATTAGTGTGTGTGTGTGTGAGACTAGTCTCTGGTTTGCAGTGACTACCTCCTGGTGAGTGTAAGGCTGCACTCATAGTGTTTATAATAAGTAGTTTCCTGCCTAATTGTTTCTGGTCTTATGCATGGAGGGACTCCCTGGGTTCACACACAAAGGCTCGTTAGCTCTGCTGGTCATTTTCCTCTTGGACTTAAAAATGCCTTTTACAGCACTGCCCTCAAGCAAATCAGACTGACCAGCAATCATTTAGCAAGTGTTACACTAAGTGTGTGTGTGTGTGTGTGAGAGAGAGAGAGAGAGAAAGAATGAGAGAGAGAAAGACAAAGAAGATTTTTTCAACCTAAACTGAAAGTACAGATTAAATAATTAATTACACAAAAACATATACATTTAAAAATAAAAAAATATATAATTTATGTGGGTTGGTTCACTGGGTTTTTTAGCTAACGAAACAGTTATTTTTTTATTTGAGAGTTATGATCACAGAGATGATCAGTACAAAAACACATTGAATTTCATTTAAATAATGGCTAAATAAAAGGTTATATTTAGGAAATGTAAGTGAAAGTACAAATTATCAGGTAAAGCATCAGAATTTTCAACTTGGGTCAGATTCTGTTTTTCTCTTCATGATGCACACTTGGTGGAAAATAAAAATGACGGGGATTGTTGGGGATGCAGATCATTACACAAATCAAACACTACATAAATGTCTACACTCTTAAAAGCAATGGACTTTACTGGAAAAAAATACGTCAACACACTGAAGTAAGACATGGCACAGCAAAGTAAGGGCTCATATAAATTAATTTCATCTTATTCAGAACACTCTTTTTGAGGGTTTTTTTTCCTGTTTAAGGTTGGCGAAAAATAAAGTTTAATATCAGTTATAAAATAATGGTTAAATAAAATATTCTACTATATAAAAACACATATTCTATTAGATTTTTACTGAGTCACATATTTGAATGCATTACAGAGAGAAAACAGCATTCTTATATTTTTTCTATCACTGGAACATAATGAAAGGTTCAAAGTGGTCAAGAACCTCTAAATCCAGTTTTATAAATCAAGGTTTATAATTCCAGCACAAAAGGTTCTGCACACTAATACAGTACACCTGGGTCTTCTGTGGCATCATTCAGGGAACCATAAAACAAATTCAAATATTCTATATCCAAGGTCCTGACTTATTGAGTATATTGTTATTATATTTTACACAGACTTAAAACAACCACCTCATGCGATGCCAGTCTTCTATGTGCTCTCTCTACACACTAAACATGCTACAGATTGTGCCTATTTAAAATCTTATATTTACTGAAATATCTCTTTTTTTCAAAAGAGGTTCTTTATGAAACCAAAAGTCTTCTAAGGCATCAGAACTTAGATAACCATTTGTAGCACCTTTATTTTAAAGAGTGCATTAAGTACAAAGAAAGTTTATAAAGTATATCTGAAAAGACATTAAAGTGTTATTACTTGAAATGAACAAATCTATCAAGAGGTTGCTAGTGCACATAAAACTGCACTAACATATAACTCAACAATATTGTTTCTATATTTGTTTCTTTCTTTACAGTGCAGACAAAAAAATGTTGAGTGTTGATGTGAAACACAAGATCTAGATTTCATAAGTGTGCACATTTATGATTTGGTTGAAAATGTTTAGCCTAAATAAAGAATAGCTTGCAGTGGTTCTTTTAGAATGGCCTACGAATACATGACACCTATTATCTTTTACATTTTTGTGCCTTGAAGCAATTCCTTAAATTTAAAGCAGCTGTCCCTATGATTTTTTTTTTATTAAAAATTCAGTAGTATGCCTGGGTTGGGAGGTGACAAAATATTCTAATTTATGATACCAGTCAGGGTATAACCATATGTGCAATGTCTAATATATTTATTCTTAAAACAGGATGGTCTGGTAGGTCTGTTGGATGTAATAGCTCACATGTTGATAGTATTTCATAAATTAACAAAATTAACAAATACATAAAAACATAAAATGTACACATCAATTTGTTTTTATTAACCTGCATTAAAAGTACTCTTTGCTAAATTCCCAAATGTCCAAAATCTACCGAGTGTCAGTTTAAATCTAAATTTAAAATTTAAAATCCTGAGGTCATTACTGCATTATACAAAGATGAGCCAATACATTAAGACCATGTGCCTAATATTCTTCTATAATATTAATACATGGATTTTATTCCTGGACCTCTGTGTGACATCAAAAGAGTTCACTCTACACTAAACAAAGATGCTGCAAATAATAATTTGCCGTTAAAGGTACCCTTTGGAATAATAAATTATTGTATTTGTAATGGAGTGTGTGACCAATTAGGTTTAATCCAAAAGACCTTTCTAGATATTTGCAGCAGATATTTAAAAATTTGAAGTAAAGCCACCACAAAAACAGGACCAGCTAATTTTCATCCAAAGTCCAGTTACAACACTTGTGTGTCCGTTGTTGCCACCTTTGACAATGGAAAGAGGTTAGCATGGGCACTCTGATTTGTCTGCAGTTATGCAGTCCAGTACACAGCAGGGCGGGATGCTCTTGTTCCACAGTAGCTCTTCTGTTGGCTTAGCTCAGGATATTCTTTGTTGCCCTCCAGCATTCGTAAGCCATGGGTGTCCAAATGCCATGCTGATGGTTCATGATTCATCCCTCTTTGGACTATTGTTGGAAAACCTTGACTACCGAGAGTCATCTGGTCATCCGGTCAGTCAAAGTCACTCATAACTTCACTCCTGACCGTTTCTTCCAGATCCAACATGCAGATATAAAAACTGATAGTAGGACCCTATGATTTATACAATGCTGAAAACACAGATGGAATCAATGAAATGATGAACTAAAGCAGAATTTAGAAATACACGATCTGAAACAGCAGTGAGCAGCACTGTAGCCTAGTGCTGGTGTTCTAACCTTCATAACTGAAGAGCCGAGTAATGTACCGACATAAAAAAAAACATCTTATTAAAATAAAGAATTGACCATATCTAACCAGCACCGTATCTGACATAAAGAACAGCAATTAATTCATCAGTTAGCATCCAAGCTAACACACTCCAATCCTGCATTCCAGTGTTCTGAGGTAAATAACTAAAGACTGAAATGAACTATAGCCATAATCCACATATCATATCAAACACCACAACATACTAATCTAACCAGTGCAATAACAATAATCTGGTATTAAACATCAGCCATTAATTGAGCTCTGAATTCAGTTAGCATCACCAGTTAGCTGACTTAGCTGGCTTCAATAGATGAATAATATTTTATTTAGACTTTACTAGATAACCATTTAATCAAAATATGGTCAAATATTAAATTCTGTTATTTGCATCTAATTTAATCTTTTTATGTAATTTCATCTGTTTCTGACTGATGATCATTACAGGGAGCTTTTGAGGCTTTGCCAGATATTCATTAATTCAGTTTCTTCTCAGGTAAAATGAATTAATCACATAGCATGTAATTAATTTGATTCGTTTTGTAATCACCTGACAAACCTACTTAAAACCTAAAAATCCAAAATGTGCCAAAAAAAAAAAAACGGTCCCTAAAACAAATATTCCAGACCTCATTATGTTTTTTTATTTTTACCCATGACTGGCAGGTTTGTTCAGTGTAAGTAATTACCTATATGTTACAGAAATTAAATTAGACTTCCATTACTTTCTTTATAGTGTAAGCTCTAGGACACAGCTTTGGAATATAAAAATAGCATTTGCATGAAATATAAAGGGTTGTTTTGTTGGTCTTGGCAACCTTATCCTGGTTATTTCTTTGATAAAAAAAAAATAAAATAAATGAAATTAAAATTGCATCTTGAAAATATATAAGCAGTACATTTAAAAGACAAAAGTATTGGGACACCTGCTCATTCATTGTTTCTTCCAAAATCAAGAGTATTAAAACTTCTCTTTGAGTAGATGTCTGTAATGTCCAGGGTAGGCTGTCAGATCGATTCTGGAGCATTGCTAAGAGGATTTGATTGCATCCCAAAAGTACTGGATGGGGTGCCGTCATTCCAGAGAACACAGATCCACTGCTCCACAGATCAGTGCAGCACTGGCCCACGCCTGGCATTAGACATGGTGCCGATAGATTTCTGCTTATCTGCTCCAGGGAGTCCTATTTTATTGGTGGTACATTTCTATATTCATTAGACAAGCAGTGTGCGTGCTTTTGCACATCTGTGTCAGCAATGGGTACAACTAAAAGTAGCTGAATGAATATATTCCATTCATTTACACACACACACACTGATTAATATATTGTGCCTTTTGTGTTCACAGCATACTTGTTTAAATTTCATATATGCCTGAATTTTTTGTTTCTTACAAAATCTAATCTCAGTGAATACATTATTACAAATAGAGACAAATGTTAACCTTCACTTTAAATTATGTTTTGTATATATTATACAGTTTTCTTTAATCTGGCCGGGGGTTGCTTGTATGCAGTGCTGCCTGGTTAAATTAAATGATTCCTTTAGATTATTAATTATATTTAAAAATATATTACCTTAAGATTTAAAGTTTTTTTGTTAACAATTTGAATTATTTCAAACATTTCAATTATTAATTTAGTTTTTTTTTCTTAAAAAACATCAAGCTATTTAAACATGTTTAAGAATTCTATCTTGGCATAAGTGCTCGATTAAAAAAAGTAATCTTTGATATCAGTGACATCACAGCCTTCACACTGTTTTACTGTTTTCTTTTTAAGGTACCGAAGACACTTGCTGCATGTTCAGCTATTTCTAATTTTTATTTTACTTAATATACTTTAATATTCTTCATAATGTCGCCATACTTAGGTATGAGGGAAAGCTTAAGCTGTAAACCCTCTCTTGGTAAAATATCACACCCTGTCATGGTCCACACTGTCATAAAGCTTGCCACACACACACACACACACACATTAGTTCCTGTTGGTGAAAATGCTGCGCATTATGGCCCATTACCAGTGTTGAATCATGCAGCTCCTGCCTCTTTATGGGCTTCATTGTTGGCTTCCTATGAATCAGCCCAAACTTATCACACTGACCCAGCACCTTTAATGTGGCCAGAACAAAGGGAGAGTGATGTTGCTGCCACTGGGAGTGACCTTAGGTAAACGTGTAGATGTGTGAGATATGGACAGCTCAGTGAGCATGGCGACTAGGTTAAAGCTACACTGCTCCTCTGGTTCCTGAGCCAGTAATGTGGCAGCGTTTCTCAGCAGCAGGGTTAAAGAGAAACTGTCAATCCTCACTGAGGCACCCAGCCAGCAGCTGACACACACGCCAAAACAGCTAATCCCTTTACAGCAGTAGGCAAGAAATCTTTTACGTCTACGCTATACAACTTACACACACCAAAATAAACATACAATTCAGTAATACACACACACATTTATATATATATATATATATATATATATATATATATATATATATATATATATATATATATATATATATATATATATATATATATGTGTGTGTATGTGTATTACTAAATTGTGTGTTTATTTTTGTGTGCATAAGATGTGTAGCGTAGACGTAAAAGATTTATATTTCTCTGTCTCACACACAAACACAAACACACACACACACACACACACACGCCCACTGGATCTGCAGTAACATCCTGGTGTGTGATTATACTAAGCAGAAGAGATTAGGTTAATGAGAGGTCAAGAGGTGGCGATAAAAAAAGCGAGTGTGTTTCCTCTGGGTGTCACTGATAGCTCTCACTATTGCTGACCCTTGAACTCACTTACAGTGCGAGATCAGCACACACACACACACACACATGCACACACACCTTCAGCTGACTAAATTACAACCTGATTTGCAGCCATGGGTTTTGTAATGGATAGCAGGCATATATCTCTCGCTGATGAAGCTAAAGAGGACCCATTTGTAGCAGTGCTCTTTATATACGAATAAATTTGATTGGACAGTATCGGTGCGGTCGATGAGAGGTATTAAATCTGAGCATTTTGTTGATGTGCTCTTCATTTTGGACATTTACGGTTTTAAGCATGTCTAAAATTTCACTTTTTGCTTTCTCTTTTATGAGTCTGCTGTAAATTTAAGGTCTTCTTTTTTATTTTCCATTGAACTACACACTTAAATATGGGGGAGGGGTCTAAGGGTTCTTAAGTAAGGCAATGATTATGTATATTTACACATTTGGACAAAATTGTTGGTACCTCAGAGTTAATGAAAGGTAAACCCACAGTACTCACAGAAATAACTTGAATCTAACAAAAGTAATAATAAATAAAAATGCTATGAAAATGAACAAATGAAAGTCAGACATTGCTTTTCAACCATGCTTCAACTTAATTATTTTTAGAAAATAAACTCATGAAATGCCTGGACAAAAAGTATGTTTTCCTCTTAGCCATTCATTGGTGGTTTTAGTTGAGTGTTTTGGGTCATTATTCTGTTGCAAGACCCATGACCTGCGACTGAAACCAAGCTTTCTGACACTGGGCAGCACATTTCTTTGTAGAATCTTTAGATGAAGTCAGCCACTTCTTCTTTTTGAGCTGCTGCTGATGCATCATTGCCGAGTAGCATCACATTGCACTCGGAGGAAAGTGCAGCGACTCGGTTCTGATACATCAGCTCACAGACGCCTCGTGCTGCGGACATCACCGTTTAATGATGTGTGGAGAGAGCACCATCTACCCACCCAACTCATACCTGTCAAGTTTTAGATTTAAAAATAAGGGATGTTTTCCGCTGTCCGCTTAAAGCCGTCCCACCAGCCCAACGAAGGTTCAGTATCCCTTACATTTTAAAACAGGTTTACAAAAAATCTAAAATAACCACATGTGAACCACTTACACACTACAATTACATTATCAGAATCTAAACATGTTGTGGACATTCCTACATATGTCATTCTTTTAATACAGCCAAATTAAAAATCCTTTTCTATATCTTTTTTATTATTAAAGATTTCATGTCTTTTTTGTAATAAATGCACTCTTTTATATGATATATTTTTTATTTATTTAATGGATTTAAAATTGAACAAGGGGTGCACAAATTCTGCAAAATGATTGTTGGTGACCTAAAAATGGTATTATGAGCTTTTACTAAAAGGACATGGACCAGATATGTTCCATCAGTAAAAATTAGTCCTAAGGTGCCTGCACAATAAATTTTAATTAATACTTCTTCCTTTTGATCACTCCACCCCTGATCAGTTCAGTTAATGTCGGTCCTCTCCACATTTCTAGTTAAACTGAGTCACAAGCTGTAATTTTTTTTATTTTAAGAGGTTTAATCTGTGTGTTTTATTTCGGAGTATTTTTAAGCAGCTATCAGAAAAATCTCATCACAGTTTCCATGATTAGCCTACCGTTACCTTTCTTTTAGAAAAATCGCTGCATGTATGTTTTAACATCAGCAGCTCCGACAAGCTGCCTGAACTCACAGCGAGGAGGGCGGGGCTTCCCCACACTGACCATCCTTGCAAGCTGATTGGCTGTTTCTCCTGAAAGGCGGGACTTTCTCCTTGAACCGGCTCCACGATTGGTTAAGAGACACAGAGCGGTCAGTGCCCTGTATCCTCAATAATATATATATTTTTTATTTTAATAAAATACGGGAAATTTACGGGAAAATACTAATACGGGAGGACGGCGGGAAAGAGGAGTAAAATACGGTAGTTTCCCGGCCAAAACGGGAGACTTGACAGGTATGACCCAACTAGGCCTGGCAGCTGATGGCAAAGCTGCATGAGCAGCTTTAACAATGGCGTCCTCCGTGGTCGTCTCCTATTAAGTCCACTTTGGCTCAAACAACGACGGATGCTGTGATCGGACACTGATGTTTCTTGAGCTTGAAGTTCATCTTTAATCTCTTTAGAAGTTTTTCTGGGCTTTTTTGTTACTATTCATTTTATGCGTCTTGTTAATTTTGTCATCAATTGTCCTCCTGCAGCCACATACAGGGAGGTTAACTACAGTTCCATGGATCATAAATGTAATAAATAATGCAACTGTAGAGTGTAAAACCCGATAAGTTGACTAAACTGAAAACTTTTGTTGTAACCGATTACCTAATAAATTTTAAGTTCATGTAATATAGTTTTTAAGTACAGTGAACTTAAGAAATACATATACATATATATTTAAAATTTACCTGAACTTGTATTTAGTCTTCTTTCTGGTTTCATTCAACTATTTTTTTAATACTCATAGAAAAGTAGAGGAAAGAAAACAGTAAAAAAATAAAAGTACTGAGAGCACAGCGATCAAAATTAAAATCATCGTCGGATTTTTAATTTGTTGATTTTCATAGAGTTTTTATTTATTATTACTTTTGTTAGTTTCAAGTTATTTCTGTGAACATTGGGTTTTTTCTTTCATTAACCGAAGGGTACCAACAATTTTGTGCACATTTGTATAAGGATGATTGACATATTTGGCTGAATTTTTTTTTTTTTTTTTTTTTTTTTTTTTTTTTTATCTCAAATGTAAGTCATGGAAATCACTGGGTTAAATCCTGCCAACATCTTTCCAAATCTATATATGGTCTTGAAGATTTATTTCTTAAAATGTACATTTATTTACTAGTGTACAGTCTTATTGACTAAAATTGTCTTATGGTGTGACATGAATATTATTGTGTATTACATAAAAAATGGGTATAATGTGATAATGTAAGTCAATTTATCCTGATTAATTTTATCATTACTATGTTAAAGTATAGCATTGTTCACGTGCATATAAGTTACCTTTTGCGTTATTTTACTTTATCTACACACATAGGAAGACGTCATCTCATATTCTTTCAATATACATCAAATTAATTTGCGAATACCTTGTTATAAAAGTACCAAAATTCTTGTAAACTTTGTTGACACTATTCCTCATCTGTCACAATGAAGAGTTTATGATCTTTTTTTATATATAATTCTGATTGTCACACCAAATGACATGGTGTAATGCCATATGATGAATCACACCACACATGCATTTAACAAACAAACAAACTTTGTTTAACAAGTGACTAAAGTCATTTCAGTTACAGCAAAATGACAAAATTGTTGAAGAACAAGTGAATTCTACTCAACATAGTAAAGAATGTTTATAAGACATCAACTAATCCACTAATACACTAATACACTGCTTTCATTAGATGTTGCACTTATTATTTTAATCTGTTAAATATTAGCTACATGAATTCTAATAATCTTTGTAAATCATTCAACTTTCGTAGAGCTATTTTTTCTGGCAAAGGCTTTAAGGTGCAGCACTCTGAAACACTGTTAAAAAGTTCAATGTTTTCATTTACTTTGCTCGTCTTTTCCTCAGGACTTCCTCTCTCTTTACACAATCTGCATTTAATCTCTCCCTGTATTTCCTTCTTCTTTCTGTACTCGCCATCTCTCATCATCTACTGAAATCTGCCTCAAACTAAATAAATGAAGGGAAACATGGCGTTCCAACATGCTGTAGTTAAACATAGATTCAGCTTAAAAGTGGAATGGTAAGGAAGTAGAGATTCACCATATTGAGTTGCTTATTGAAAAAAGGGTCATATGGTGTGACAAAAAACCCCTGACACTTCGTATGACGTTGTGTCACACCATATGACGTTTCATGTACTTAGCATGACTTTAAGCAAAGTGGCTTTATGCTAGCATCATAAAACCATGCTAACTACAAAATGACAATGTAGTTTTAAAGGTAATATTGACTAAAAGGTAATTTATTTGGGCATTTTAGTGTAAAATGTGTCACACCATATGACAGTGCAAAATGAAACTGAAGCAGAAGTGTTAGATAGACTTGATTTTTCTAAAATAATAAAGAGCAATAATTCATCCTGTAACTTTCAGTGTCCTTCTAAGATGATATGTCTCCTCCTGAGAGAAGGAGGAACCCCCTGACTCCCTAAAGGTGTCCAAACAACAGCCCGTTTAAAAACAGGAGGATGGCAGCATACCATATGACATTTATTTTTGGCACAAAATGTTTTAGTTAATCGTGGCTTTAAAATATTATGCCCAAACTTTTAGCCAAGCAGACTCACAAGTAGACATCTGGTTTATTAATATATGATTGGTTAAAAAGAAAATAATTAATTTGCTTGTTTTTATTCAAAATCTAACTTTGTGAAATGTGATTGGGCTGTCACGCCATATGAGCTTTTTCTGGTTTGACTGAAAACTGTGGAAAAATTAATTGTTAATCCCATTAATGCTCTGTAAGTTCATATAAAACAGCACTTTCTGAACAATATCATCACAGTTTTTTTTTTTATAATTTACATATAATTGACACATTGGACCAAAAAAGGCCAAGTCATATCAACTCAACTACCCATTTACATGAACATGCCACATGTCATGGGACAGGAACTAGTACTGGGTCTATCGGAATATCTAAATCTGTTCATAATTATAACATTAATTGAATTATTTTTATATCATACATATTAATATGATACAGATTGTAAAACATAATCAGTGAGACACAAGATTAATACTTCATAATAGTTTCTATTATGAAAACACATTGTATACTACAAAGGCATTTACTGCTCATATCGTATACAAGGGACACCTGCTCATATATTGCTTTTTAAAAAAGTAAGAGTATTTTGCACTGCTTTTGTTGGAGTAACTGATTCATTTAACTGATCCATTTAGGAAGAGGTTCAACTAGATTTGGCAGCACTGCTTTAAGGATTTGATTTGATTAAGCGACAAAAGCATTAGTGAAGTCAGAATGCTGGATGATCACCACGCCACCTCATTCCTAAAAATCCCCAACTCACCCCTACTCCTTAGAAGTGGCTGAGGACACGCCCTTTATGCAAATAATTAATACCAGGAACCAGCAGGGAAGATGCATGGGTTAATGTAGTGCTATGGTATTTAAGGAAAGTCTACTAAGATACAGCAACAAAAATATTCTTCAGTAAGCATGTTTAAAATATATATATGAATTAGTATTTAAGTTGAATAACTTACCAAAAGAATACATAACACATATATCATATCAAATGGCAGAACCTACAATATCTATCCAGCACAGTAACATCATTCCGATATCAAACATCAGCGATTAATTAATTCTGGTATATTTTACAATTACAGAGCAACATATTTCATCTATTAATGTAAAAATGTTTTTGGGTGTAGTTACTCTTATTATATTAGAGTATATAAGAGTAGCCTAGGATCATCTGATAACCTCTGACATGTGTGAATGTCTTTTTCTATAGATGTCATGTTTAGGTGAATAACGAAGCATAAGTTGTAAGAGATATTCAGTATTTACAGCATCTGTTACTGACTGATGATCATAAAAGGTAGCTTTTACATCTATACCAGTTATTCATGCATTGATGTTTTTTCTCAGTTAAAATGAATTTGAATTGGGGGTGCCGAGTGGTCCAGCGGCCTAAAGCCCTGGCACTATTAGCAGGAGGTCGCAGGTTTGAAACGCTGCACATCCAGCTTTGCCATCAAGCTGCCGGCGCTCAGAGGGAGCAAAATTGGCCCTGCTCCCTCCGGGTGGGTAGATGGCGCTCTCTTCCCACATCACTAAATGATGATGTCCGCAGCACAGGGCGTCTGTGAGCTGATGTACTGGAACCGAGTCGCTGCGCTTATCTCCAAGCGCGCTGGCTGCTCGGTAATGCTGCATCAGCAGCAGCTCGAAAAGAAGAGGTGGCTGACTTCACATGTATTGGAGGAAGCATGTGTTAGTCTTCACCCTCCTGGCGTGTTGGGGCATCACTAGTGATAGGGGGAGTCTAATGAGTGGGTTGGGTAAGTGATCGTATAAATTGGGGAGAAAAAGGGAAAAATTTTAAATACTGAAAGTGATGAATGCGATTAATTTTGATTAATTGACCACAGAGCATGTAGGGTTTTTTTTTGTTGTATTTTTTTAAACTGTTCGGCAGAACTACTCTTAAATAATATTACGACACTTAACAATAACTGCAATAACAATAGTGTTAGCAATATGACCAAATAGTTTATTAGCTCTAATGTAAAAAAAAAAAAAATCCTCTACAATACTTAAATATTGCAGAATGTTTAGTGCATGCATTTAAACTGAAAATACTGATTCAAATGCAATTCTTCACAAATAACAATAGCAAAACTTACCCTGCTTTCAAGATAAAATACATCAAATAATTATGCATATATGGACTTTTGTGTGGATTATTGTAAACTGTACGATATGGCACATCCTTACTGCACAGTTAAATGCAGGTGTCATGGTTATACCATGAAGAAGCTGGTGGTGTCCACAAAGCTTGTCAGTAGACATGCAGTAAGTCCACAGAACCAATGTTTAATAACAACTGAGGAAATTTAGACGAGTGATGACATGACTTCAGTGTGGGAAGAGGAACAGTCTAATGTTTTTTGAAAGAGTCAAAGCTGTAGCAGCAAAGCTTTGGTTGCCCTTCTGTTTCATCACTAACACTGCCACCATGCCAAAACCAGCTAAAAATCACAGAGAGTGACACTGGAGCACAAGCCTCACAAAGACATCAGTAATCCACCTTCTTTAGCCCACTGACCCCAGTCTTCCATTGACTAGGCCATCACTAACCTCATCTTTAAGTGTGTCCATGGGCATGAACACTGCCGAGCTGAGATCGTGTCATAGCTGTGGTTCTAAAAAATCTTCTGTCTCCAACATCACATGAAAGGAGTAGATCAATTTCTAATAAACTTCTTCAATAGCAGCGTTTTGCCTTTCAATAGGCGCTTTGAAAGGCTTCAGTTAGCATTTAGCAAGAGAGCTGGCGAGTGAAGGATGATTACAGAGATGTACACTCCCGAAGGTCACCATTCAAGCATAATAAACAGTGCATTGAAACTCCACCTGAGCTCACCGTCCCTTTCACTAAGCCAATCTACATTTGGGTGTGTTTATGAAAACTTATTGATCTCAGAATAATTGTCCTGACTGATCGTTATGTTTTACAGGGGGGAAAAAAGCCAGGCGTCGTTTTAGAAGCACAAGATAATTGAAATATTGAAAATCCAGTGAGGAATTTCATCAGATATAGCATGCCTGGATCTTTTTAAAGAGCGTTTAATCACATTAAAATAACTCCAGTCATTATTTTCTTATTTGATTGATTTTGACAATTGCCAGGCTGCTGCAGAGACCTTGTTTTTTGTGGTATTGAGATTCTTGTTTCAAAAGTTGGTTTACAAAGCCCTTACTTCAGTATCATTCAAGTTCTTCAATATCCAAACTTTGTAACTTTTGGGAGGGCAAATATTCAGCACACTGAGTACGTTTAAACTAAATTACACACACTAAATTAAACAGTTTAAACTGAAAATGTGTTTTTTTTTTCTTCACTCTGAGAATTTTATCACCAAGTTCTGGCGCGAGTGTCTCTAATTTATACTTCTTACTGCGAGGGGTATGTAATCTGGAAATGTGGTGTAATTATATTAAGTGATCCCAAATGCGAGTGATTAATTTGTGCCTGATTTACAATGGGATTATGGTTGATGGTTTAATGTTGTTTTACCATCATTATAATGTAATAACATGCATAAATGATTAGAACACGCAAGACCTCAGCTTTGGGCTCATGTCTGTGCTCTCTGCTTCTCTCTCAGTGGAATTGTTGTAATGTCAGTTGAAGAGTGTCACCACAGGCATGCCGATGGAGAGTACAGTAGTATTTTAATACAGCCGGCAGGTGGGAGGACCGATTAGTTGGCCGTGTCGCCGAAACTTGCACACAGAGATTTGAGAAATTACCGTCATCAGTGATAGACACAGTTTGGGGATGAAAGTATCGGCGGAGTTTTATTGTGCTTCCTGCGTGAAGTGTGAAGTAAGGTTTTATTTCCATTCAGAGCTCTGTAATCTCAGGTGAACTGTCATAATGGGATTATAGGGATGCTGCTGTTGAACCCAGCGCAGCCCCTCTCCCTGCTCGCTCAAGAGAGACACACAGTTATCACACAACGGCAGATTGTTTTGAACTACTTATATGGGGGAAAAAATGCAGCGTCTGAAGACGGATGCACTCGTGCCAGAGTGCGACAGTGTTAAGTGCATGGTTGTTCCCGTTGTTTAATTTAGCATCTGCAGAATTCCCAGCATAGTTAAGGTGCTTTAGAAGAGGATTAACTGTTGCTGGCACCAATGAGCAAGCCTCGCAGATTTCCCTCAAGCAAGAAAACACAAAGAAGAGAGGGAAGGAGGAGAAGAAGAGAAAAAAAAAGAGTCGGAAAAGGCAAAAGGAGACCACAATAACAAGTTGTATAAACAAGACCTGAGAGGGTGAGGGACGGGCAAAGGTATAGCGAGACGCCAATTATTCCTAAAGGAGCGCGAGAGGAGGCTTTCACTTCCCTGCCTTATGTATTCTCTCTCTCTGTCTTTCTTTTTCTCTTCTTTCTCTTATTCGTCTCTTTCTGTGTCTGTCTTTCCCTGTCCCCAATTTTTGTTTTTTCATTTCTCTCCTGTTCTTATATTCTTTTTATCTATTTTGTCTCCCTCCTCGGCTCTCCTTTTGTTCACTCTTCTGTCTTCCCTTTCTCTCCGTCTCTCTCTCTCTCTCTCTCTGTCAGTGTCTCTACTTTCTTGTTCTTGTTTCTTGCATCTATTCCTGTTCTTTTTTCTCTTTCTTTTTTATCTTCCCCACCTCTACCTACTTCTTTTCTTTTCCTGCCTTGCTCATTTCTTTCTTTTTTCTTTCCTACTCTTCTCTTTTCCTCTCACTCTCTATATTTAGAGGCTCTTAGTCATCCCCTCTATCTCTTTTGTTCTCATCTTCTTTTCAGTCTCTCCTTTTGTTCATTCTTCTCTCCTCCCTTTCTCGCTGTTAGAGTCTCTACTTTCTTGTTCTTTTCTTATCTCCCTCTTTTCCTGTCCTCATTGCTTTGTCTCATTTCTACTTTTCTCCCATTTCTCACTTCTCCTTCTCTGCCTTTCTCTCAGTCTCTTTCTGTGTCTGTCTTTCCCTGTCCCCAATTTCTTTCTCTATTTCTGTTTCTTCTTTTCTCTCTTGTTCTTATCTTCCTTTTATCTATTTTATCTATTTGTCTCTCTCCTCTCTTCTCCTTTTGTTCTCTCATCTGCATTTCATTTCTCTCTGTCTCTCTCTCTCTGTCTGTGGCTCTACTTTATTGTTCTTTTCTTATCTCTCACTGTTCTTTCTCTCTCTTGCCTTTATCTTGCTCTCCTCTTCCTACTTCTTTCCTTATCCTCTCCTCCCGCCCTCTCCTTTCCTTCTCTTTCCTTATCCACATCACTCTTCTTATTTGTCTTCTCCCAGTTCTCTCTTCTTCTCATTATCTACCTTGCTCTTACTTCTTTCTTTTTTCTTTCCTACTCTTTTCTTTTCCTCTCACCCTCTATGTTTCTATTAGTCATCCCTCTCTTTTGTTCTCATCTTTCTTTAATCTCCTTTTTGTTTGTCCTTTTGTTTTTTCTTCCGTCTTCCCTTTTCTCTGTCAGTGTCTCTACTTTCTTGTTCTTTTCTTATCTCCCTCTGTTTTCTCTTTTCCTGTCTTCATCACTTTGTCTTTATTTCTCCTTTTCTCCCATTTTCCTTTCTCCTCATTCTCTGCCTTTCTCTCATTCTCTTTCCTTATTTTTCTCTCATTTATTCATCTCTCATCTCTCTTCTCCTATTGCCTCTCTTCATTTTCTTTTGTTTCATCTCTTCCTCATTCTTTCTCCTTCTTTTCTTCTCTTTCTTTTTTTTCTCTTTGTCTCTCTTGCTATCTTGTATTCTTGCTCTGTCTTTCTATACTCTATTTCTGTCTCTCTCACTTTGTCTCTCACTTTAACTCTTCCTTTGCCCCCCCCCCCCCCCCCCCCCTCCCTCGTTTAGTACCTCTATTCCTCTACAGTCACTGTTGAGTTACAGTCTTTGTGTAGATCAGTCACGACCTCAGACGGGGGATCTTTTGGACACGCTGAAGCGCCGCGTCTCTCTCTCTGCTCCATTTTCCAGCCTTGTCCTTGGTGGCGCTCCCTAATGATCTCTCTGCTGTTTTGTCATTTTTTAATTAGAACAGCGAGGGGCAAAGGACCCCTGCAACCAATTATCCACTCACTCAGACACATCATGGGAACACCCTTTGGTACTTTCATTTTGCATGGAATATTTGTGAATAAAAACCAATTACACCTGAGTGACTCATAAGAATGCAAAAGAGTCAATTTTTAATAACATATGTGACACAAGTCTCAAATCAAGACATCGTCATTCAGCACAAGTTTCTGTGTGAACTAAATATAGTTTCTCCTCTATGAATATGAGAGACTGACTGATAAGTTCACATGTCCGTGAACTCGGACTCAGACTAATTCCAGCTTTAACTCATGAGAGTATGGAGCATAATTGCTTAGATTTTTTAATACTTTGATTTGTAACAAATAAAATGTGTTAAATGTTGATCATTTCTATATTTGGTTGTTGGAATGTTAAGTAGGAAAACTGTCACATTTATCACTTGATCCATGTTATGCAATGAATGTAGCATTTGTATTACTGCCCCACAGAATATAGCACAGATAAAATTTATATATGAGTTTAGAATTCCTTTTTTAATAGTGGTGATTTATCACTTAAATGTTGTATTTCTGTACAATTCTGTGCAAATGTTTTAGGCACTTAAGTGCAGTATTTTAAACCATTTTTTTAAGATCATAAGCTCCTCCCATGAGGAGAGCACTGGAAATAGGCATGGACAATATATCATAAATCTAGATATATTTAAAACTGTTGCATAAAAGATATAAAAATGACCACACTAAGCAGATTAATATCTGTATGCATTATCATGTAATAAAAGAATGAGACGAGTTTGGGTCATTTGTGTGAAAATGTTTAGGATTCTGGAAGGATGACACTCAACAGTGTACAGTCCTGAACTAATTATTATATAGAAACATACTATTTAAAGGAGAAGAATAATAATGACTTTATTTTAAAATCTGAAACAACATAATCCAGTGCAATCTGCTGAGAAGAATTAATGATCCTAAATGTATAATAATATAATCATATACAACACAATTCACATTTTACACACACGTTTACTCAAAAAATGCTATTACTTTTACATAATATTCTGTTAATGTTTTCATTATATCATATGCTATAGTCATTTCTCTTAAGCACATCAGGATATGTGTTTTTTGTCATTTCCCAGTCCAATTTGAAGATGGTTTAATATAGACCATGATGTGAAAATACTAATTTTTATGAATGTTTATTGTATTTATTCTTATATTATAGTTTTACAGAGCAAATAAATAAACACTGTCTTGATAAGGAGCTTTTAAATTTTTTGGAACCACTTTAAAATAAGACTAGCTTTATAAAGGGTTTATAAATGGTTTACAATTAGTTCATTAATGGTTACTAATTAGGTTGTAAATGCCTTAAAAATCATTAATAATAATTAATAATCAGATATAACACATACGTAGAAAGGCAACAATATAGATGGCTGTGGGTTCACTTTTTGAGAAACAAAAGGTCATTGTTGCCCTTTCTACGTATGTGTTATAACTGATTATTAATGATAATTATGGCATTTACAACCTAATTAGTATCCATTAATAAACTAATTGTAAACCATTTATAAACCCTTTATAAATGTAGTCTTATTTTAAAGTGGTGCCCATTATTTTTTTTCTCTCTATTTTCAGAGGTTTTTACACAAAATATTTATCTTGTTTTTGCTTTACTCTGAGTGTAGCGATTATCAGTATTAATTGTATGAACAGTATTAATTAACAGTATTAAATATTTACAGTAGTTTTCTCACCACTAACGCAAAGGAAGCCTGGACCAACAGCTTTAAAGACTGCCCACAGCATCAACAGTTATTTCAGTAGACAGAGGAGAACTGGGGCACTGGACCTTATCCCAAAACCACAAGATGCCCCTGGGAATGAGGGCCTGTCCTGTCTTTCTGTGCCAAGAGTGTTGTCCTGGGTCGTACACAACTCGGCTGGGATTTGAACATGCTTGATTACTTAACTCAATTAAAAATGAAACATGTATGTGGCATCCAGGTCTCTGGAAAAAGACTATCCATGACATTTCTTTTACCATGTTCTATATCTAGACTGGAAGCAGTGTCCAGGTGGGTTCTTGCATTATCAGTCATTGCAATAAGTCACATTATTTTTTATGATTTTTGTTTCATTACAACACTTATTGTAGATGTTGTTCTGGATGTGGTATTGACAGATACTGCAGAGTTTGTGCTGGCTGCTCTGCTGTGCCTGCGGTCAGGTGCCCTGTTTCAGGCGCAGGGAAACCAGATCCAGCCTGTTCGCAGAACCACACACAAAAGCACTTGACAGACAGCCAGATTTCCTCTCACGGCCGCACTCAGGTTTCCACGCTCTCAGTATGCTGCTTGAGAGATGGCAGGTAATGCTAGCTCAGGTGTGCTCAGGGGCGTGGCTCCTCCTTTACCCCTCCTTGCCTTCATCACCCCAAGGCCAGCGACAAGCATGGCTCTGTTTCAGCCACTTGTCCTCCGCCGCTGAAATAATCATCTGATCAGCCATTCGCTGTCGCTCCCCCGCTACTCAATATTTATGCCTTCGTTTTGCAGTCCTGTGTTTTTTTTCCTGTTCCTCATTCTTTCACTTTCAAAACTCTTGCATCACAATGAGCCAAAAATACTCAGTCAAGTCCATTAGAATACAATAAAGAATTCATGTGAATCTAAAGGGCTTTGAATCATTCTAAAACGTCAGGTGGAAACTGAGCCATGACTTTCTCTGTCAGTCCTCTTTCAGTCCACTACTACTACTACTACTATTACTACTAATGCTGCTGTTAAAACAACTGCTACTACTGCTACTACTACTACTAATGCTGCTGTTAAAACAACTGCTACTACTACTATTACTACTAATGCTGCTGTTAAAACAACTGCTACTACTACTATTACTACTAATGCTGCTTTTAAAACAACTGCTACTACTACTACTATTACTACTAATGCTGCTTTTAAAACAACTGCTACTACTACTACTACTATTACTACTAATGCTGCTGTTAAAACAACTGCTACTACTACTACTACTACTATTACTACTAATGCTGCTGTTAAAACAACTGCTACTACTGCTACTACTACTACTACTAATGCTGCTGTTAAAACAACTGCTACTACTACTACTACTACTAATGCTGCTGTTAAAACAACTGCTACTACTACTACTACTACTATTACTACTAATGCTGCTGTTAAAACAACTGCTACTACTGCTACTACTACTACTACTAATGCTGCTGTTAAAACAACTGCTACTACTACTACTACTACTACTACTAATGCTGCTGTTAAAACAACTGCTACTACTACTACTATTACTACTAATGCTGCTGTTAAAACAACTGCTACTACTACTATTACTACTAATGCTGCTTTTAAAACTACTGCTACTACTACTATTACTACTAATTCTGCTGTTAAAACAACTGCTACTACTACTACTATTACTACTAATGCTGCTTTTAAAACAACTGCTACTACTACTACTGCTAATACTGCTAATATTTCTACTACTATTACTTCTAATGCTGCTATTACTAATATTAGTAGTGTTGTTTCTATTACTAATACTACTACTACCACTACTATTACTGCTGCTAATACTACTGCTAATATTACAATAACAATTACTACTACTGCTTATACTACAACTATTACTACTACTACTAACGCTGCTATTACCAAAGCAACTACTACTGATAACACTACTACTACTACTGCTGATAATACTGTTATCACTGTATTACTACTACTAATACTACCACTATCACTGCCATTGCAACTATTGTTACTACTACTACCACTACCACTACTACTACTACTATTATCTCTACTACTATCAAGAATAATGATATAATATTTAATCTATGTAGTGCCTATCCAGGGCTGCTGTATAAAAGTGGCACACACAATAATAACAGTAACAGCCATGTACTCTTGTCCCTACCCTCCCTACCTCACAAAAGGCATTGTAGTTTTATACTTTGGAGTAAAAATTGGGTAGTTCTGAGTTTAAAAGTTCCGTAGTTTATGGCTGAGATTTAACAGAGAACACTATTGGGAATACAAAAAATAAGTATCTGTCCACATTACTGAATTAAAGAACTTGATTTAATGTTTTATTTAAAATATATTTTTTAATGACACACCATAAAATGAGGAGCACTGTGAAAAAAGTAAAAATATATATTCAGTATACAGCCAACACTGCCCAACTTCTGTTTATAGGCCATGATGACTGTTTATATACCTCAAACAGTGACCCATCTAAATTTAGAAATATTAAGAGCAAAATGAAAGTGCATGAAGGAAGGTGTTAAATAAGTGTTGCTGTTGTTTTTGGTCTATCTCTCTTTCAATGCTTTCCTCCGGGTTCATAAGCCTATAGTTAACCTTATGTGTTTGAATAAACCATCAGTAATGACATTCTTTAACACATGCTTCCTGAACTCTCCTTGAGCTGGCTTTTCCCCCTCATTTACTCATCCTCACACTGTATATATATCTCACCCCTCCATTTTTACATCGCACTTTTAAACCTGTTGACAAACATACCCATATGTCTGCGTCAGGCGGGGAAGAAAAGAACACTGCTACACATGCTATATGTGTGTGTCATTTGTATGGTTAAATATGTGGGCTGTAAATCTCTCTCCTCACTTTGCTAGGTATACTGTATATATTTGAGAGGGCACCCTCCCGGGCGTGCTCTATTTTAGAGTGCCCATTTAGTCAGGCCCCCTGCCCTTCTGGCAGCTGATGGAAAAGGCAGCGGAACAATGAGCCCCCACCGTGCCTCTCTGCCTGCCCCCAGCCACCAGGGGAAGAGGAAGTAGCAGCCTCCGTGCGACACATTATTCTGTCCCCTCGGAACCTACAGCCAGGCCAGAACCCCCCCGGGCTCGCTTGGCCCTCTAAGTGCCGAGCCCGAGACTGAGTGACATTTCCAAAGTCCTGACCTTTGTTTTTGCCATTGACTGGGAAGACGTTTGAAGGAGATGCAGTGAGTGCGCACTGCTTCACTCTTAGCAAAGTGCGCACACACATTCAGGGAGGTTCACGCTCACACAAGTACACACACACACACACACACACACACACAAAGTGCAGCACAAAGTGTGGAGTACAAGGTTTGCATGTATATCTGCTGTAGAATGTATTGACTGTTTAGTGCCTGTTGAGTTTAATATCAAATGTGCTAGAAAATAAATGTCACGTTCTGTTTAAATCAACCTTCATACCATGACAGATGATCACAGAACTGCATTAGGAAAGCTTTTCAACTCTAATACGAGACGGCTAAACCTCTTCAACTGCTAAACCTCACCAGAAAGAGTTGCACTGTTTTTACAGAACTTTTTTACGAAAACAATCCTTCGTCCAGAATTCAACTCCCTAATCCAAAAATGAAGGCCGAACCTACACTACCATTAAGAACACAGAAGAAGAAAAAGTAGACATGCGCTTCCAGGTACGGACTCTCATTAAAAAAGTCCATATTTAAAAGCAGGGCAGGAAAAACGCATGTGGAGTAAATGGTGTAAAGTGGCAGGAGCTGCAGTGTTGATAGCTTGCGTTCGGTGCGGCTCTCAGTACCTGCCCGCAGTTTTCAGCAGAGCCCTGAATGTGGAAGGCCTCATTAGTGATATAAGCTGCTGCCCAGAGCTTTGGTCAAATCAGACTCCCGCTATGAGGCCACACTCCAAGACTTGTGACATCACACCGAGCCGGACAAGTCAGAGGCACTGCTAATCGCTCGGCTTAATTGAGCGCTATGCTGAGACGCAAATTGCCTTGTGCAATCAAGGCTCATTTAAGCGTCACACCATGTGCTCATAACCGATGATGTGACATTTCCCTTTTAATCTATTGTTTGCTGAATATTAACTTTGCTTTCAACATGCCCCCCTGCATATTCTCCCATTTAATACACTATAATGTAGGTTGCTGTTTTTGCAGGCCTTACTTTTCTCTATTTTCACAGAACTCTATGTGTGTGGAGATGGGGAAATGGGGGAGGTGTTCATCCTCATTGGTTAATCTGTTCCGATTCATAATCCACACAGTTCAAAAACTTTAAGGTGTTTGGTAGAGTGAAAATAATAAAAAAAAATATTCTAAGTTTGTTTGTGTAAAAAACATACTTTTACACTAAAAAACATATTATACATTTAGAAATGGTTCTTTTAAAGAGCATCCCAAAAACAGATTAGTGCAAAAGAAGAAACTTGGCACTTTTTAAAATAGTGAGCAAAATCTCTTCGGATTCTTTTTAAGTGTTTTAAATTGTATTTATAGAATACTTGCACTACAGGTGGCAGATATAAACACACTGTAAAACTATATTTTTGCAAGTGTAATTAATCACCTAACCTATTTAATCCAAGATTATTACTGTAAGAATCAAATTGTTGGAAATTAAAATTTCCCCAAAAATATGTTTTTTATGTAATAATAAAATAGTAACAGTAACAATAACATAAAATAATAAACATGTCTCAAAAGTAGTGTGAATAATCTTATACTAGGCTCGAATGTGTGGTTGTGTGAATGACAGAAAAAAGTGTAGAATAAGTGTAGCTGATAGTTTTCACTGTAATTTGTCATGTAGCTAATAGAGCAAAGTGAAAATAGGGAAATAATCATAGTATAAAAATATTTGAAAATGTGACGGCATGCTATTTCTTTTTTCAGGAAAAGGTGCCTCATGCTTTTAGATTTCAGCTTTCATTTCAAAACTGTAGTGCCCCCATTAGGCCAATGACAGTCCTTTCAAGCTAAGTTTGTACGTTTGCATATATTTTAAAGTTTGACATGAATTATGGCCTTAGAAATAATAGTGCTGAGAAAGTACAGAGTCCATAGCAGCAGCAGTGGCGACAAAACTGAATGGGGAGAAAGAGAGGGGGAGCAAAAGAAGAAGAAAGAGAGGAAGAGAACAGGGCAAGGAAAGAAGAGGTTTGTTTTGAAAGTGGACTCCTGTGCGTTTGTCTGGTGATCCTGGTGTCACCCATTTAATCTGATGTTCAGCATAGTGTGTCACACAGCGCACATGGCTAGCAGAGTCAGACAGACAAACAGACACACACACACACACAAGAACACAGAGCACACAAACAAACACATGCATACAGAGTATCAGGTGTGACACTCTGTCCTGACCGAGTGAAACTGGCTAGGCTACGGTTATCTTAATCAGCAGGGTGAATCTCCTTCTCATGTTAGCCTTTAGTCTTTACTGCCTGAACTCTCAGCTGTATGGCTTTTCCTGCCCAGTCTGTTACCTCAGTGAACTCATCTGGACTAACACAGACACTTTAGGTGCTGTAAAAAAATCTGATATCTGCAAATGAATGATAGAACTGAACATTTGTGCCATAGTGTTCTTTCCACAACCCATCTCTATTTTTCTCAGATCAAAAGCTAGTGGCTTTATTCACATGAAGGGCTGTGGACTGTGTTTCACTAATATTCTATGTTTTAATCAGTTGAAGGAATAAAACTTCTCATGGATTGTAACACAAACACCACTTTAAAAGTCACTCGCTATATGTGGTCATTTTACTGATGTAAATACCTTAAGAAAGTAAGATGTACCAGCCACTAGGGGAAGAGGAAGTAGCAGCCTCTGTGCGACACATTATTCTGTCCCCTCGGAACCTACAGCCAGGCCAGAACCCCTACAAGGCCATGGGAAAGCTGTTGGCTTCATGAATTTGCTGGTAATTCATTCATTTTTTTTCAGCAATGTTCCCCATACTAGTAGCTGTAATACAAGCAAAAAGCATGGTCCATCCACTCTCGTGTTTAATTCTGGAGAGGTGTTTTTGTCATGAAATTCTGCCCTTTTTTCCAAGCAACTTCAACTTTAACTTCTTTAGTCCCAGCGATGTTTAGATGTTCCATTATAAACATCAACTGCTGCATAACTGTGTGATGAGAATGAAGAAAAGTGGCTTCACACTGGAGTCTGTAATCTTCCTGAAGGTCTTTTGCATTGAAATGGGTCTTTCTAACAACTTCCTGCACATAGATCTCTTGGAAAGTTGTTGGTTATATGGACCTCAACCTGACCTCTATCTTTCCTGTTACTGCCAGTTCTTAAGAAACATAACCCTTAAAGGACTTGGCTATTTTTTCTTATAGCCTAATTTTCAAAATGCTAAAAAAGAAAATAGATTTCTTATTTCAATCTAAAATACCTTCACTAATCTTGCTTAAAATGTTAATCTTTAACTTTATTCAGTTTGCCGAATAGAGGTCACCTTTTACTCACCTTACTGTTCACAGAAACAGAAACGTTTGACAGGGGGTGCATGCAAACATTTGCATGCCGCTGTTGTATACTCTGAGAAACAATTAAGATCAAGGATCATCACAGAGCACTACACACTTGCCCTTCGTTCCCGCAGCCCTGATCGGGTTCAGACCTGCTCGGATATTATGGAAGCGTTAAAAGGATAGGTCACACAAGGTGAAGAGTCATTTAGGAAAAGGTTGATCAGAGCCATTGTGTGTTGTCATGGTGGGGGGACTGAAGGTGGAAACTGAGCCTCAATGCTCTAATTTGATCTGTGTTGGTCTTGATCCGCTCCCTGCTTGCCGGGGCTGCGACCGCACCATTGAGAGAGTGCTGAACACTGACCTTAATTGCCTGACGGACAGCTCAGATAAACTCATATCAAACATGGCTGCTGTAACCGTAGACGCTGTGTAATTAGCAAACTCCAGGGAGACAGATAAGGCATCCAAGACTGCAAATCAAAAAGGGAAGGAGCCTGTCCGTGCTAGTTATTCATTTATAAGGGCACTGAAATGAATTCCTTAAAATATACACACACGCGCACACACACAGACACACACACACACACAAGCCCATACATCCTTCAAGCCACTAGACTCCTTCTCCTCTATTGTGCGGTTCTACGGAGCAATCAAGGAGTGGACTTTCAGATTTTTTCCATGGTCGCACCCATGCTTGTACATTTAAAAGCACACACATACGGTGGCATGCGTGTGTACACAGCTACGGCACACACCTTACCTGCTGGAGGATTCCAGTGGCAAGATGAGGTGGGGAAAAGGCCAGGCCTGTCAGTTAGACAGTAAGCCTATCCTGTGGTGGGATGGAGATGTTTTGGTGATGGAGGGGTGTTGGAGGTACAGGCCTATCCCATGACTTTGGTAGAGGCTTGTAGAGGGTGGGAGGTTGGGAGGGGTGGGGTGGCAGAAAGTCTACCTCACAGCTGGGACAGGCCAGGCAGGGATCACTTACAGGCTGCGGGGTGGGGAGCATCAGCGTGGCACCAAAGTGCCCACAGTATTTACAGCCCCCGACACACACACTTCAACAGTCTCAGGTTCAGCCTGCCGTGATGGAGCAGATAATCTGCCTGCAGAGGAACCATCTGGAAAACCGAGCCGCCACTCTCCTGTTGCCGCCTTAACGTAAATCCACCTGCGTGCACACCAGACGTCTCCCACACACACTCACACACAAATACAACATCACACTGACATAAATAAACGTTTCACCTGTTTACTGTACAAGCCTAATCATTTTGATTATTATCAATAAAACATGTCTTTGGGTCTGTAGTAGAGTTGTTTAAATGTCATAAAAACACTGTTGAAATTTGAAATTGATGTACTCTGAATAAATAGATTAGTATTGATATAAAGGAATGTTAAACCTCACTTTAAATTCCTGCTTGTGCAATGTATACAGTTTTATTTTGTGTGGGGAACCAATTTAATGATTCATTTACAAATTTTCCACAAAAGTAACCTCTGACATATTTTTTTATTTTTCCTTTCATTGGTATGAAATTACTTGTTCAGTGAATAAAATAATTAATTTCAGTAATAACAGTAACATTAAACTGGAAAAGCATGATTTCTGTGTAATCTGAAGTCTTATAAATAAAACAAATAGTAAAAAGAAATTAAAAATGTCATTCAGTCATTCTTTTGAATCAAGACGCCTAAAGACACAGTACTCTGACAATGACACCTTTACAATACCTGCCCTGTTTCCTCACTGACAGTTTAACTACAGCTCCTCTGTCTAAATGGATCAAAGCACAGACACCCTGGTTATGGGCTCACCATGGAAACAACACCCTTAATCTTATAATAAATCTCCATCACCAGAGGCAGCAGACAAGTGCCTGTATCGTCCTCTGAGTTTACCCAAGTCATATTTAAGTCACATTTTAATATTTAAATCTAAATGCAGCAGCTATCACACACAATCTAACGTACATACGGGGGTGGTTTTCACAGTACACACTAAAGCATAATGGTTTTCCCTTAAAACTACTGAGCTGAGCTACACGGCTCACTCTATTTTAAAGTAAAAAAGAAAATTTAAGAAGTAAGAAAAAAATCATTTACAGTTACACCACCCTCCATAATTATTGGCACCCCTAAATATAATAAAAATTAATTTTATTTTATTGCAGAAGCATAATATCACTCTGAAAAAATGTAGATAAAAAGCAACATTTATCTCAAGTTAATACATTTTTTTAATCCTAAGAAGTAATTATTCTGTTTCACAATTATTGGCACCCTTATCAATTTCTTGGAAATAAATGTATTGGAACCATTTCTGTCATTTCTACTGTAGTGAGTAAGTGGATCAAATTATTACTGTAAGTGGATCAAATTATGTTTTCCTGGAGTAAAGATATGGTGTTACACAGAGGCATAATTGAAAACATGGCAAAGACAAGAGAACACACTTTTTAAGTAAAGCAGATGTGTGTCAACCTTCATCAATCAGGCAATGGCTACAAGAAAATAGCCACTCACTTGCAGATGCCCATTATCTACAGTCAGAGCATCATCAAACAGTTAAAAACATCTGAATCAATGACAAACATGCCTGGAGGAAGACGCAAATATATCTTACCACTATGCACAGCGAGAAGTATGGAAAGAGAAGTAATACGTTCTCCAAAGCTCACTGTAGGAGAACTAAATCAAGTGGAAGGAAGAATCTTGGGGTTACGATGTCTCCCAAACAACCATCAGGTGCTATCTAAACGGCAAGAAGCTGTTTGGGAGGCGTGCACAGATTTCTGAGTTATAATAATAAGCGTAAACGGGTGGAGTTTACCAAGTGGTACTGGGATTTTAACGGGGACAATGTGCTTTGGTCAGATGAGACCAAGATAAAGCTTTTGGCAACAAACACTCTAAGTGAGTCTGCCGTAACACTAAGAATGAGTACGCAGAAAAACACCCAACAAGTTAGGGGCAGGATTGGTGATACTGTGGGACGGTTTCTCCTCCAAAGGACCTGGGAACCATGTAAGGATACATGGGATCATAAACTCTTTGAAATATCAAGACATTTTGAATCAGAATCTGGTTGCCTCTGCATGAAAGCTAAAGATGGGTCGTCACTGGGTCTTCTTTTAGCAAGATACTGACCCTAAACACCCAAAAACAACCAAATCTACTAAAAAAATTTTCACAAGGCACAAAATCAAGCTCCTCTCATGGCTCTCAGTCCCCAGACCTCAACCCCATTAAAAAGCTGTGGGGTGAGCTGAAGAGGAGAGTGCATAAAAGAAAACCCAGGACTAGAAAGGTTGTGCAAAGAGGACTGGTGGAAGATCCTTCTTTCTGTATTCTCCCATCTTGTAAAGAGTTATAGGAGAAGATTAAGTGCTGTCTTGTTGGCAGTACAGTTCTAACACCAGGGGTGCCAATAATTGTGGCATACATGATTTCATTTAAAATATTTATTTCTTAATATTGGATTTTTTCCCCCACCAAATAAAGGAACTTGAATTAAAACTTAGATAGCTTAGCTAATCATGGCCCATATTAACCCCACTACTTATAATTAATACTACTAATAATCACCACAGCATCTCTATCATGATAACCTCCTCATAGGCAAATGTAATCAAATAACAATTACTAGCACATATTACTTACAAATGTTCACTTTTAAATGATATTTTAACTGCTCTTAGAATATGTTAAACAAACAACAACAGTTTAGCTTAACTTAATAATTTAAGTCAGATTCTTGAACTGATATATGCAAATTACCTTTGTTCTGATTGGTTGTCTTGTTGTTTAAATGATAGATGGGGAAGGGAGCCGTATATATGTAAAATTATTTTCCTTCACTTTGATTTATAAAATTGAGGCGAAAAAATGATTCTGTTTACACATTTTACAGGAAAAAAATCATGCATGGGTCATTTTTATGTAAATAGTCTGGTTTTTGTGGGGAGTACACACAACAGAGTATATTCTTGTGCAAATGAGGCCATAGAAATTGCAATTATAGGAACAGCATGGTAAATTTGACTCAAATCTCAAACTATAGAATCCATTGCAGTTTGCATAGTCCACACTCTCTTTTTTATTATTAAAAACCTAAGAAAATAAAAAAAAGAAATCCACAGTTAGATATTTACTATTTAAATATATAAAATGCTGTATAGTGTTAAAATACATTCTACAACTTTAAAATGATATTTCTTAAGATGTTTATCACATCATATATCAACATCATTAGAACACAGGCATGATCATAAAAGGAACGTGCTGGATCATAAAAGGGATGTTTTAACTCTTTTGTTTACATTGTACTTTATTTTTCTTTTCTTAATAAAATTAATAAATTAAGTACTTATTTTTTCATTATTCCAACCAAAATACTGAGACACTATGCAATTAATATTTTGGCATGTCTGTTTCAACCAAAGCAACAACAATACCATACCCAAAGTATCATACTAAACTTAAAGAGATGTGATATAAAGTCTAGTCTATTTATCTGGCTGCTGTATTCTCCTTACAGGTGCACAGTGCATTTCACTTTCACACAAGTGCTGTAAAAACATGTGTGAAATATATTTACTTCATTATAAAATATATTTACTTCATATTTAATTTATTGCTTTATTCATCTATTTAACTTCTTATTTTTTTACAGTATTGTTGATTGTTTTAGCAGTCTGCTATCAAATTATTAGTGTAAATAGTACATGTAGATGTGCTTAACACAAAGTATGAATACCAACAATATATATTTTACCCTAAGCATACAAAAAATTAAAGTACTATGTACAGTTAATGCAGATAGTACCTGCAGATGCCATGTACAATAAAAGTACCTAGTAAAGCAATGATACTGGAATAAGTGTATATAGCATCTGCCCAGGAAAGTGTCCCAAGGACAAATTGATTTTGTCAATAAATTTGTGGAAAAAAAAACTGTTCCTTAAATGGAAAAGGTTTTGCATAATGAAGGAATAGGGAGGAAGCACAAGCCTAAGGCACTACATAACAAACCATTATTCAACAATAGCTGATAGAACCACATGGACAAGAATTACCTTAACAAACCTTAATCAGCAACTACAAGACTGATGACCCTATTTTTGCCATCTATAGGTGAGCTGTCAACCACACATTGCACAGCTTGATTTAGGGCATGTCAGTGTGACTTTGCTATCTCAACCACGGGAGAAGTAAACCTTGCGCAGCTCAAAACAAGCAATAGGCATGTACTTATTCGCTTTATTAATTATGAGCTTTATAAATGTATGAGTGTGTTTTGGGTTTAATTTGCAATAAACTAATCAGTGTGTCACTTGCAGTGATGTCAGTCTTAGTCTAACCTGACCATTTTTTCAGTAACAAGTAATCTAATGCATTACTATTTCCAATCCAGTAATCAGATTAAAATTACTTATCCAAGTCACTTTGCATTACTTTTTGTCATTTTCCTTAGTAAAAAGATATTGTTGCGTCCAGCTGGAGGCAGTGAAAGGATGAAGGAGAAAGACATTTATAGACATTACAGTATATTTTTACTTTCTTCTTGCATCTCGGGAAGTGAGGTCTGGCCTAGGCGACACACATGAAACACCACGCAGCGACACAAACACTGGAGGAAGGAAAGAGATGCACATTTTCTAGCTGAAATTACATACAATGTTCTGATTTTAAAAAGCTAAAGATGACAATATGAAGGCTGGTTGTTCACTTTGTGCTGGCGACAAAGTGCTACCTAACTTCTGCACTTCTCAGCGGAGGAAAGTGACCTACACATGCACACTGTGAAAGTGTGCGAGCAGATCATTTACAGAAACAGAAATGTTATTTTATTGCATATTCTGTTTATTGATTATGTAATTGTTGGGTTTATGCAACACATTGGCGTATAAACGGGAGGGGGATCAGAAATAGGTGGATTTGTCCCCCCAAAAATGATACCACAGAAAAAGCAGAAAAGCATGAAAAGCACCCTCTCTCGTTCTCATTTTATAAGAGTCAGCATAGCTTAGAACAGCATCTTGGGTATTTTTCCATTTTCTAAGTAAAGTTAAAGCCAAGAAGTTGTGGGTGCATGCTCCTGAAAGGGGGTACTTTTCCTAGCGAGGGTGCTGAATTTGACACCATCTTCACAAGTGAGGTCAGTGATGAGAGCAATGAATCGCAACAATAACAAAATACTGCAGTAAATATTGGGTAATGTCTTGTTCTGCTAACAGACTAGGAGGGTTTGGGTTATCTCACGTTTATATAAACTGCTGCCAAAAATCCATATAAAATGTAGAGTTAATTTTTTTTTCATAAAAGGAAACCATCGTAAGAAGTGCTCTCAGTAAAAAAAATAAAAAACACAGGACCCAACAAGGTTTTTTTAAGAGTGGAGAAAATTAAAAATACAACAGAAATACATGCCAATAATAATAATAATAATAATAACAATAATAATAATCAAATCCATTTTTGTATTATTTTAAATATTAGGTGATATTTTATGAATGTCTGACAGTTGACTTTTGCCAAGATTCTTATCCAGAGACTGTAAAAAAAGATGGAGGTCGTGTCGCCGTTCCCATTCATTCAATGAAAATGAAGTCAAAATCTTCCGCCATGTTGGCGATCAGAGAGGGAGAAAGACAGCCTACTGATTTAAATAAGCCCGCCCCTGAAGGCTGCAGAGCGGAGCTGAGCTGATGGTCTGTTATTGGTCCTGCCCATAACCAGCCCTTTTACAATAACCACACCTTTTTTAATAGAGCTGAATAACGTTTTAAAAAACGAATTATGTGGGGATATAAAAAAAATTGACAATATAAGCAGAGGTTACACTAGCTGCTGCATTTAAACCTTGTGCGGTGTTTACTGTGCAAAACATGAGCCTTATATTAACCATGGCATCTGGAATGTACCATCACACAGGGGAAACATACTGTAGTCAGACAAATCAATGTTAGATCTTTTAGGATGCCATTTGCGCTTGGCACATGACAAAAAGGACCATACAGACTGTTATCAGCAAGTCCAAAAGCCTTGAGTTTTGTCTATGCCATAGGAAAAGCTAATTAAACTTTGAGGCAGGCCTGAAATGTAGGAGTGGATGTATACTGACATACCAAATATTATGGGATAGCAGTATGCAAGCTGATTATGAAGTGAAGGAGACAGTTTGGAAACACCCATACCTGTTGTAAGGTGTAAGGTGTTATTGTGTGAGTGTTTGACTGAGGCCTGATAGTGGGTGCAAGATAAATGGGACATTAAATTCCTAAGTTGTACAGTCACTTAACATTCCTTAATCCAGTGCGACACGTGGACCAGGAATACGCCATAGAAGGCAATACTACACAAAGTGGTCAGCGCAGCGGGTGGCAATGATCATGAGTCTGGCTATATTGTCCTTTCATCTAATCGCGCAGTGGCTATACACTATTATAAGCTACAAAAGCTATTATCAGCCTCAATATTGTAAAAGTATTGACATTGATTACTCAGGTAGAAGTATAGATACTAAGATTTAAACTTCTAAATTCTGTAGAAGTTGAATTGTCAATTTAAGTGTAAAAGTACTGGTTTCAAAACTACTTAAAGTACAAAGGGAAAAAGAGTACAAAAGTTTACCTTCCCTCCCCAAAACACATTTTCCTAAAAGCCATAATGACTATAATGTAATAATAAAATGTTAATGTTGATATTTCAGCCGCGTATGTTTTCAATTAAAATAAATGTATTTTAGTACAATGCAAATATATTAAAGAAGCTTAGTTGGGCCATTTTGCTTCTCCAGATTTCTCCAGATTTTCTGCCACGGATCATCTTCATACTAGACTACATACGTCTGCTATGTCCTTGCTGACGTGCGAAGTGACATGCAGGTGCAATCGATGACGTACAGTATAAACCAATAGGGTGTCAGAATGGTACAGTGCCCTCCAAGTATTGGAACAGTGAGGTCAATCCATTCATTTCTGCTGTAGACTGAAAACAGTTGAATTTAACATTAAAAGATTGATATGAGACAAATCATTGACAGGTTTTGCTTCCAAGTATTTACATCTGTATCTGATACACAGTTCAGAGGATAGCACCTTCTGTCTGAACCCACCCATTTTTCTTGTGAGCAAAAATATAGGAACATGTGACTGTCAGGTGTGTTTTATTGCCCAGGTGTGTCCTGATACATTAATTATTTAAACAATAAACAGCACTCAGTTTGTGATTTGGGTTTTACCTGTGCAGACTGTGCATTTATAGTTAGAGGAGTAACCAACATGAAAACCAGAAAGCTCTCTGTGGGTGAAAAACAAGCAACTGTGAAGCTGAGAGAAGATGGAAAATCAATCTGAACCATTGCACAAAATATGTACATTGTCAGAACTACAGTTTGTAACGTCCTGGAGAAGAAAGTCGTCACTGGTGTACTAAATAACAGGTGATAACAAGGCAGACCAAGGAAAACCACAGTAGTTGATGACAAACATTGTGAGTGCTGTAAAGAAAAACCCTAAAACAACTGTTAGTGAAATCAGCAACAACCTGCAGAGGGCAGAAGTGAACGTATCAAAGAAGACTTCATGAACAAAAGTACAGAGGCTTCACCAGAAGATAAAAACCACTAATAATGAGGTGAATAGAAAGATCAGGCTGGAATTTACCAATAAGTAGAAAAAAAGCCTGTGGACTGATTATGGACTGATTAGACAAACATTAACCTTAACCAATGTGATGGAAAGGCTAAAATGTTGAGAAAAAAAGCATCTGCTCATGACTCCAAACATACCAGCTCATTTGTGAAACACAGTGAGGTAGTGTTATGGTTTGCATGGCTTGCATGGCTTATTCTGGGATGGGCTTATTAATCTTCATTGATGTAAAGTGAACTCAGAAGTCTACAGAATCATTTTGTCTGTGAATTTGAAGAAAGATAAAACCAAACAGTTTGGGAGATCTTTCTTTATCATGCAGCAAAATATAGACCCAAAACTCACTGACTGGAAAAGCATCACAGAATAAGAATTCAGATTTTAGTAATGTCAATTTGTCACAGACATGATGAAGTTACGGCATGTGAATGATTTGCAACTAAATTATAAGTCTTATTCAGTTTTTACTTTGAATTTATCTGTTCCAATACTTTTGCTCACAAGTAAAATGTGTGGGTTCAGACAGAAGGTCCTATCTTCTGAACTGTGTATCAGATCCAGATGTAAATATCTAGAAATAAAAGTTGAAATGTTGATATTTTCTCGTTTAATGTCAAACCCAAATGTTTTCAGTTTACAGATAAAATAAAGGGATCAGCCCCACTGTTTCAATACTTTTGGAGGGCACTGTTTATACTTCTCATGTAATCACAATCAAATTCACTCTATCCTGATAGAGAGATATATATTTTTTTAAACAAAGAGAAGCTGTAATGAAAACAAGCTGAAACAAAATAAAAGTAACAAGGCTGTTTTTAAAGTGTAAGGAGTAGAAGCAAAAAGTTGCCTGCAAAAAATTACTCCAGTAAAGTAGAGATAGTTAACATTTCCAGAGAGATGAAAAGCCATAGTGTCTCTTTCACTACCAGTCTATAGATGTCTTGCATCGCTGATCTGTGAGGATGTTGACACTGTGTAAATTGTATTTTTGACTGCATAAGAAGTATTAGAATTTTTCAATCATTTGTTTAAATATTTATTGTGAGATACAAAAGTGTAAAGTTAGGTCTTGTGTAGTATTACTTTGAAAGTTATTTAAAAGTGTGGCTTAAGAAGCACTGAACACTTTAATTATTCCTTAATTATGGTACAACACTCACTTTGTACCAAAATTAGACTTCTTTATTTATTTAAAAACGTGACTTTTGTACATGAATTGAATGAAGCACTCTTATTCCTTTGTTTTTGGTACTGAAGTTAAATTTAAAGTCTATATTTAGCTATTTATTGAAATATTAAATATATTTGACACATTTGTTGCTTTTTGGTAATCAGCGTTAAATGGCACTAAACAAAAAAGCTAAAAATTGCAACCTTTGTTTGGCTTCATGTTTTTACTATATAACTTTTTGAAAAGTAATCAAATAGTTTAAATTACTAGTCATGCAACTCCTAAAGTGTGTGTGTGGATATTCGCTTCTCTCTAGTGATGCCTGTATGTGTGTGTGTGTGAGTGTGTGTGTGAGCGCAGTCTGTTTGTAACTCAGCCTTACTCTCCTTCTAACCCGCAGCTGTCTATCCTGCCAGTTCTGGAAGTGTTCTCTTTCTTCCCGCTCGTCAGGGACATGGAGCAGACTTTCATCTCGGATCCGGTGACCGTGGAGGGGACAGAGGGGAGGAAGCGGGTAAGGTGTGGTCAGCCAGGTACATGTGCCCTGGGCTGCAAGTCTCCCTGGAGACATCTGCTGCACCTCTCACACTCTCTTTCACTCCGTCCCTCCCTTAATTCCTCTCTCACCCTGCTCCAGTCTTTCCTGAATACCATGAGAAATCTTCCTCTTAACCACATCTTCTTCCTCATTTAAACCCAACTCTTCTCCAAGAAAGACTCTGGTCTCAGAGTGGAGAGCTCTGTGACAGAAAGCTTCACCTTTAGGAATCACACAGTACTTTGATAGTTATACTTGATTGACAACGAGAAAGACCTTGAACATCAATTACACGTCTCCTGTCAGTGTCACTTAGACACTTAACCCCCTCTCCCTCCCAACAACACCATCGCCAATACCAACCGCGGCCTGCTGTCCTTGACTAGCCTAAAGCCACTACAACTGCACAGATTTCATTACAATACCTTCATCTCCACCACTTCCTCTCACATCAAGAAAAGAGTAATGTTACTATTGGATCAGACGAGAAGTTAGTGTGGTTTAATGTGGTTTACTCTCTGAAACTAAAGGAACTAAATCACATGAGGTAGCTGCAGATGTGTCCTTTCACAGATATACAGTATGTCTACACAACCTTCAGACGTTTAGAAAACATCTTTAGAACCTTCAGACGTTTAGAAAACATACACTGTCTTGAGTCCAGGTGCTTTATTGGTCATTTTTTTTAAGTGGCAGATAAAAAGATTATTTTCTTTTAGACTGAAAGCAGTAATATTCCTAAAGGGGAGAGGGAAAAATATATTCTAATAAATTGCCTAAGTGTACTTCTGAGATCATTCCTGCAAGGTCCAATATATTTATTCTAGAATCAAAGTTGTCTGCTAGGTTTGTGAAATTTTGTGTGAGATTTTCTGAAAAATCTTAAGGATCTTAAGAGACTAAATTTTCCCCATTTTTAGTATTTTTATGTTTCTGAAGGTACCGTGCTGAGAAAAAGTATTTGCTGTCTTACAGATTTATTTTGTTTTCGTTTTTTGTCATTCTTAAATTTTAAGTATCATTTTAGTATCAGACAAAGAGTAACCACAAAATAGTTGTTTTTAAATTATGTCATTTATTAGAGAAAAAAACAGTCTAGCCCCTGTAAAAAATCTAATAACTGGTTGTGCCACCCTTGGAAGCAATATCTGCAATGAAGCTTTTGTCATAACTGGCAATAAGACTTTTTCACATCTCTGTGGAGGAATTTTGGCTCACTCTTTTTTGCAGTATTGTTTTCATTTAGCCACATTTTTAAGCATGAAAGGCCTGTTTAAGGAACAACAGAAGCTCAATAACTCCTTGCATCCTCTGAAGACATTTCCGTCACCAGGCTTTGACTAAAGCCCTATCTGGACGGGATTAGTTTCGCAGGGTGTCCATTTTCTCTTTAATGGAGGTCCTCTGTTATTTTATTCCTGTCCGGAACGCCATCTGAGAAAATTACAGGCTGAATTACCTGCTGTTTTTCGCTGAACTCCGTGGTCCTCCAGTAATTTTAGTCTCGTCCGGATCCACATCTCTGAGATTTGTCACCTTGTGTTTAATAAAATAGCTATTACAATTTGTACGCATGTTAACACGGAGATCCACGTAAACACAACAACGAGTGGAAATGGAGGACCTACTGAATGCGATGTCATGTGACCGAGAAAGTTGAAAAACTCTCTGGTCCTCCTGTTTTTCAATTGCAGTCCGGATGCAAGAGTTTTATCACTGAGAAGAGATGTGAAATATTTTTCACAGACGTCCCCCTGAGAAACTAATCCAGTTCGGATAGGGCTTAAGATGTCTGTAAATACTACACTGAATGAGAGAATGAAAACTTGCAATAATCAGATTCATCCGCTTTGAAAGGAGACTGAAAAACAATACATTTTAAAAATACTCTTCAACAAACTCGTTGGAATTACATATTCTCAAAAGAGAGGTCTCACAAACGAATAAAATCTTTAGTTACGAAATTTTTTTAAATATTCCTATATTCATTAAACAAACATACTTTATATATAAATACATACAACATACATCATCATACTTACCCATCTAAAAAGAGCCATTTTATACCTTTTATATGGGCATTTACAGATCCATAAGTTCATAATTATTGCATTCTGCTACTTGTGTCTTCTATCTCATTCTACCTGCTGCCTACTAAGCTTGTGTTGGATCTAGACAGGCCTTTTTTTAATTAAGTTTAAAGTTTTACAGGTGGTTTGAATCTTGAAGTACACTTTGCACTTTCAGAATTATATTTCTACCTCTTTAGGAGCATGCTTGATTTGTCTTGATGTTGTGAAGAGGTTTTTCTTCATTAAGGAAAAAATCTGAGAGAAATATTCTCTTTATTTTCAGGTGTTTGTGTGGTCTCCCAGGCCTTTAGTAATGCTGAGCTTGTCTGTGCATACCTACTTTTTTTAAATAGTATGAAATTGTTTACTTGATTAATCCTAAAGTTTCCACTCCCTCCCTGATAGATTGTCAGTGTAATGCTGGCCTCTTTTGGACCACATATAAACAATAGTCACATGCAAATTTAACACTTCAATCTAGTTTGTTTATCATGAAATACAGGGAACAGGACACAAGTGTCAATAAATCTGTTTTTCAGTCAACTATCCAAATACTTTCGAGCTTGTGGAAATGTTAAAACGGCTGTACTTCAGTAAATGCAATAGTCTTGTTAAATTCTTTGTATTAAAGCTGCAAGTCGAAACTTCATTTCATTCTGAATGCTTCATTTCAGATCTTGTAAGATGTGGATCAAAATTGAAAGTACCAAATTGGGTTGCTGTCCCAATATTTATGGACCTGACATTCTTTGTACCCAAGGGGACAGAAATTCACTTTGTATATTGTTCTTTTTAGGATATAGTGTTTAGTGTACAGAGCTACTTCTTTTTTCTTTCTTTCGTTCGTTTTTTAGAAATCAATGTAAGAAGCGATCTTTGTGGTTCTCATTAGCAGTTAATTGTCAAGTTAATCAGCATTGGTCCTCATTGATCCTGATAACCATCTGGCCAGATGCCTAACGAGCCACCGCATTAATGGTCACCCAGCTTTGATGGTGTTGGTTAACTGTTTGATTGAGTGATTGATGTATTGATTGACTGGGTGCACTGGCATGGGAATGGAGCTGCGCTGTGGTTCTCAGTCTCCACGCTGATGGACGAGAGCAGTGAGAGCGTCTCTGAGCACACTGCGCCGGAGAAAGGCTGCTAGTTCTGTCAACTCACATCAGGGAGGTCTGCTCCAAATCTGACTGTTAATAAAGCTCTCTCATTCAAAAAGTCATCTTGTTCTCTGAGGAATTCTTGGCCTCCCCTTTTTTTTACGAGACAGATTGTGCTCTTCTTTTCTGAGGGGGGAAAAAAGCTGTAAACCAGCAGCAGTAGGGGGTCGATCTCCGCAATGGATGTCACAGACTTTAACGAGCAGTTTCAGCCCATCTCAAAAGACACAGAGCGCAGCGGGGTGAACAAAGATGGCCTTTGTGTGTGTGTGTGTGTGTGTGTGTGTGTATATGTGTGTGTGTGTGTGTGTGTGTGGGAGGGTGGGTGTCTGAGCTGTGTGTCTGTGTGTGTATGTGCACCCTTTAGCAAGTCTAGAAGGGTGAGTATTTCACTATACTTGCACTCCAGGGGTTCTAGTCTTCTTCTTCTTTTTTTTTTTTTGAGATTTTGGGTGGAGAGAGTTTCCCATCACTTTGCACGGTGGAAGATTTGGTGGAAATCTACGGTGGAAGATTTTGATTTTGTTAAGATAATAAAAAGGTCTTTAAACAAACTAAGATTAATAAATAGACATCAATGTAAATAAACATTATTTCAATGATTCTCAAAAACAGTTAAATCATATTTTTTGCAAGACATGTTTTCTAAAGCCTTTAATTGCCAAATGACCTAATTATCACTTATATACAACAAACTGAATTGTTTGTTAACACTTCTTTCAATAATTGCATTCAGACATGTTAAGTTGCACCCATTGCTGACACTGATGTGCAAATGCACGTACAAACATACTCTCACACAGCTTGTCTAGTTCCTATCAATAATTACTGCCAATAGAATAGAATGTGAGCTTTTTGCCATGACAAAAGCCAGGCGAGGCACTAGAGGTGTATAATGCCCGCAGTATTGAGGTGTGGAGCAGTGGAACTGTGTTCCCTGGAAGGATGATGCTCCATCCAATACATTTGGAATGAATTGAGTTGCTGGGGATGAAAAGGAATGGTGGTCATCCAACACCCTGACCTCTGTAATGTTCTTGTTGCTAAATACATAATAATCAAATCCTCTACAACAGTGCACCAAATCTAGTAGAAAGTCTTTCTGAAACAATACAGACATTTATTTTTTTCATATATTTGGAAAAACAGATGTGTGGCTGTATAATAAAAGTATATACAGTACACAAAATCCTGCAATACAGAAATAATGGCAACAGCATGTGCTGTTCTCTTACTTACATTTTTACATTTTTTTTTAAAAACTAACAATATAAATAAGTGTATAAGCATATGTGAATGACTTAGGGCAGAAAAGTGTTAAAATGTGTGTTCATGCACACAATCAGTATGTACTGTATTTAAAATCTTTAGGTAATAGGTTTTGGAAGCTTATTGAAATGGCCGTATTTCATCTGCACTTTCAAGTACAGATTTTGACAGCTCTAAAGCGAGCGGAATGATGTAGTGTAGAATTACTGTGTGATAAGGTTAAAGCTGAAAACATGGCTATGGGGTTTTTCATTCATTCAAGAGCCCTATCAGACCAAAGAGCTGAACCTTACCATCAATGAGTGGATACTGAATACACTGTCCAAGGTTTAGCAGATCAATGGCTGTTGGTTTATGCGTTTGTAAGAGACAGGGAACGAGTAAGAGAGAGGAAAGAGAAAGAAACAGCAGTGTGTGTGTGTGTGTGTGTGTGTTTGTGTCTTTCAGACTTACAGAAAAAGAAATGTTCTACTCTGTAGAGTGGCGTGATCGGGCCTTGAGCAGACGGCGTGGAGAGTCTGTCTTCTTTTGTTTCGGGCAAAAGCGGAGACTGGATTCAGCGCTCTCTTTTGTCTAAGGGCCGAGGCCAGGAAAAATGGCCTTCGCCCAGAACAAAGACTGGAGTAATCAAAACAAGACAATGAGCAGAGGTAAGCAAGGTTAGGAAATAGAGAAAGGGAGAGCTGTGTGTCATGATTTATCAGTAGAATATAGTCTGTGTTGTTGATACTTATTCTTCTGTGCTGAGCTAAGAGTAAAAAATTAAAACAAAAGAAGAGAATAGAAAAAGTCTGAGGTGGACAGCAGGTTATGGACAGGCCAAGAGAAGACCTTTTACATCACTTTTTTTCGCCACTAAGTAACCTAACCTATAGTCCTCACTGATGTATGGCTGGAAGGGCTTAATAACTTTTGTGTGTTCAGTTCTTTGTGCAAGTGCAAGTTATAAAGTTAAGCATGAGAGCGATACTGAAAAAATATATCCTAGTGAACTGTTCAGTTGACATGTAAATCAAATATTTACTAATAACTAATAGATTTAATTTTTATAACTGATTTTTTTATTGCTAAATGAGTGAATAGAATAATTATACATAATGTACTGCATGCATTATGCGCATTAATTAAATATGATTTTTTTTTTTTTTTTTTTTTACATTTGCCCTACGTCACTCTGTGCAAATAATTTCATTACATAAAGTGACATACAACAGTGTTCATCACAGGCGTCTAGCGGCCACTTCCACAGTGGCCACATGTTGCTGACAGCAACCACATTAATATAATACATACAGTGGATGGATCTACAGTGGATGGATCTAGTTCTCTTATAGCTTGTGGATTGTGCAGAGTGGGCACTACTGCTTATTTTACTGACAATATAGAGAGTGCCATAAATGGGAGGAAAGTGTTTAAAAATATATATATATTTGAGTTAGAGGGCACAGTCATGGGCCTAAATCTCAAACCTGTGTCTGTGACTCTATAATACACACAGAACAGTCTTATGCCAATGTTTGATCACACCTCCTCAAATAACCGGATCAAAGTGAAATAAATGGGCCGTATGGTACAAATATTCTATCTTAAGTTTAAAATACATTTTCACAACACTGCATTGTTTTGACACACAGGCAAAATGCTTTTTATGCACAGTATATTGAACAGATTTTTTTTACACTCACTGTAATTTAATGTAATGTAATTAAATGTGCAGTTGGGTCAGTATTCTTTAAGCACTGATGATATCCTCGATTTGTTTAGGAATGTTTTTGTTGACACAATAAGAACATTCAGCACAATATGATGAAATATTGTCATATTGCCCAGCTCTAGTAAAAAAATCTATGAAAAAAACTATGCAATTAAAAAATATTTAAAATGTGTGCATGTTTTATACAGCAGTGAACTGTCACCCAGTCCAGGAGGTATGCCTGCTTTGTGTCTTATGTTTCCAGAAAGACTTTATTTTTGTGTGCTCAATCTTTATACCGAACATTTCACATGACACACATCTTGCCATTGTATATAAACTAACATCTGTGCATGTGTGTAAATGTGTGTGAAGTGAAGCAGCTCACACGTTACAACATTAGGCACTGTCCTGCATGGTGCTTTTTAAAGAACCATTTTTATCAATTTATTTAGAGTCTTCAGTCTCTCTGCTTATATGATTTGCAGCAGCTCTGCATGTGTTCCGGTGTAAGTCTGTGCTTCAGGCCGACTCCTCCGCTGAAGATATGTAGAAAGTCTGAATGCAAATGAATCCCTGCACCTGTACTACCCAATTACCTTGCCGAGAATTGCACTAAGTCTCAGTATCCGTGGCTGGCTGGAATAACAGAATCACAGATGAAATGGCAAAATTACCAGCATGCTTGGCAGGAAATTGGAAAATGGGAAATCTTTCTGGTGAAAGTATTCAATTACAGCGATCCTTTTTCTGCGCTCGGCCACGTTTCTGAAACATGGTAATTTCCGTTTTTCTCACCGCCTCTCATGCAAAGAACAGAGGCTACACCAATCATGGATTATTATTACACAGAAATGAATGAAACACACTCCAGTTCATGGCTGCGCTCTTAAAGATTTTTCCCCCTCGGCTCGTTTCCCCGGCGCGATGCTGAAATGTCTGAGTGTGAAGATGACTTAAAGATGAAGAAGCAGGAGAGGATTCCTCATGGCGGAGGAGCCAAATACTGGCTTGCCTCCAGTCCCTCACTAAAGTAGTGGTACGAAATCTCTGGTTCAAGAAATATGTGTATAAACACACACAAGTGTCCAACAGTGACAGTCTCCACCCTCCATTTCTCTGTCCAAGTCAGCTTTGCAGCTTAGGCCCCCTCTCCTTGTCTTTCCTTCTCTCTCTTTCTCTCTCTCTCTCCCTCTCTCCTGGTGGGAGACGCCGTGTGTCTGATGCTGCGTTTGTTATTGACGCTGGCTGCTCCCTTCGATAAGAGCAAGCGGAAAAATCAATCACCTCCATTAGACGCTGAGAGAGTGACAAGAGGGCAATCCCTGGCAAAGGCCCCCTTCTCACCCGCTCTTTCCAGTTGCCACTTTCTCTCTCTCACACTCACTCCTTCCTTTCTTTTTACTCAATCTTCTTCTAGAGCTTTTCTCCTGATTTTGTTTATTCTCTCTGCTATCTCTATCTCTCACTCTGTCTCTTCAGCCATCGTTTCCCCTCCCTCACACACCGGAATTATAAAGCAGCTGTGTGAACATGTACTGCGTGTGAATACATGTACTGTTCTTGTATTTGTGAGCTGATGAATGTGTGCGTATGTGTGTTTGTGCTGTTCTCGTTTGATTCGGTGTCAAGGTTCATAAAGTCAATAACATCTTCAACTTGATGAGAAACACAGATATCATTGTGTTTCACAACACAGTATGAATAGGACATGGACCTTGCTGATGGAATTTCTGGGCAATTTGCTCAATCAGTGCTGCGGTTAATGATATTGAAGCCAACCATTCACCCATTACTCGGACACCTATTGATACAAGTGAAAGGAATCTGTGCCACAGAACACTAGGGATGTCAATGCCACAGCCATAGGTCTAATACAACTCCACTAACCATCCCAAAAGACTAAAGACCGTTTCTAGGCTCATGAACATCCCCTTTAACCCAAAGTTCTTTAATAGATTTCAGTCTGCTTTGACGGATAAAGGAGATTGCACTTGGTCTAATGTCGGTATCATATAAATCTTCAAGTTATAAACTATGATCAGAATCATTTGAGTGAAAAAGTGAGTTTATCTATCGTTACATTCTTGCAGGGAAAAAAATTAAATAAAACCAGCTTCAGCAATGATATGCAATTACTGCTTGAGACAAGCTCCACTATTCTCTGATTCATAAAAGCTTACATAAAAGCCAGCAACTACGATAATAACAAAGAATACAAGAATAAAAGTGAGCTTCATCAAAATAATTTCAGAAAATAAATAATAAGCAATCTTCACACTAACAAAAGCCTTTCATAGATAATAGCTGACTTCGTAATCACTCCATTACACAAACTCAATACCAAGATCATTATTTTTCGACAATCTTACCAAAAACAATTTGTGTCACATTCATACAGCCATTAATTATTTTAATTTATCTAATTGTAAAATACAGTTTCTGTGATGCTATGGACAGTGAATTCTCTCTCTGGACCTACTTTGGTCAGAAGATCTTAAGCTGGCTTTAACTTTTAGGACCCAATACGAAGGTATCTTAGGAAAATTATGTATAGTAACTGTTAAGTGTTTTTTTCACTTAACAGTTTCTATGTAACAAAAAAAAACATATTTGAATAAATTAAATAACAATACACTCTTCAGTAATAAACTCTTCACAGTTTATTACTCAAGACAGGGATTTCTTATCCTAAGTCACATTCCTAAAAATCACCTCTCAGATCTGTGCCAAATGGAAATGTCCCTTGACTTTTGCCAGATCTCATAGAAGGTAAAGAAAGCTGCACTGACCTGCAGGTTATGCCTCCTGCATTAAATTTGGCCGTGATTCCTAACAGGCTTTTTTGTATTTTTTATAAAAATATTTTTTACAAACATTTTTTTTTACATTTTATCATTTACACCCACAGTGGGCAGCAATAAAGGTTGTAATGATGTATTCCTGCTACACTTGTGACATTGAGGATCAAGGATTATCAAATGTCTACATAGCTTTTTCCACCCACATAAATGTCCCACCCACTATCAGGCCGCACTCAACCCGAAAAATTTGTTAGCAATTTTGGCATGTCATTGTACAATATGCAGATTCACAGGGAAGTCTGGGCAGCCTGTGAATAGATAAGTAGAAGATGAACATATTGTAAACATACCAAAAGGCATAAAGATAAAGACAAAAATTCTTTCCCACATTTTAAGCAAGACTGTGTTTTATTTTAGAGTAAAACAAGGAACGGAGTATTTTGCAAAGTTTTGGGCAACATTAATCAGTAGCCCTAGGCTCCTCTAAACATCAGCCTAACACTCTGCAAATTAAAATAATTGATGCTCACAGAGCAGGCATCATAGCTTTGTCCTTAGCTCTTACATAATGGCAATTAATAGGAATGGTGAAGATCACGCTGAGTTCTGCGGACTGTTTACAAAAAGATTTAAAAGCGAGACACAGCCAACTTCCAGCCATGTTCTACTGTGTAGCAACAATATGAATCTCATGTAGGGTCAGCAAAAAAAAAAAAACCTTCAGCATTAGAAGTTTTCAAAAGAACATCTAAATAATTTTAAAAAATATATTGTCCCAGAAATACAGAAAGACTTTTATGCCACTAATATGATAAATATATATATATATATATATATATATATATATATATATATATATATATAATTATATAAAATTACAGGGGGTTGGACAATGAAACTGAAACACCTGCTTTTAGCCCACAATAATTTATTGTCCTGACGGACAGGTGCACATTGAATTCTGCCGTGATTTGGGAAGCCGTGGTTTTATGTTTTTTGGATACAATCCGGGTTAGCACCCGAACATCCCTTTCAGACAGATTCCTCTTGCGTCCACAGTTAATCCTGTTGGATGTGGTTCGTCCTTCTTGGTGGTATGCTGACATTACCCTGGATACCGTGGCTCTTGATACATCACAAAGACTTGCTGTCTTGGTCACAGATGCGCCAGCAAGACGTGCACCAACAATTTGTCGTCTTTTGAACTCTGGTATGTCACCCATAATGTTGTGTGCATTGCAATATTTTGAGCAAAACTGTGCTCTTACCCTGCTAATTGAACCTTCATGCTCTGCTCTTACTGGTGCAATGTGCAATTAATAAAGATTGGCCACCAGGCTGCTCCAATTTAGCCATAAAACCTCCCACACTAAAACAACAGGTGTTTCAGTTTCATTGTCCAACACCTGTATATATAATTGAAACATAATGCAATTATGATTAAGAATGGTATTCAGAAATTGTAACTGGAATGTAAAAATGTTTAAAAACCTAAAAAATAAAACCTAAAAAAACACTCATTCCAACCATAGTTAACACAGCAGGAAATATCAAGGTCAGTAAAATTATTAAAGATCATGTCCATATATTTTTATAATGACTAAATTACGTAAATATTGTGACATGCATTTTAAAAACAAGTACTGTGGACTGATGACATTAAAATAGAACGTTTTTGTCAGTTACAGTTACCTTTACAACACATACACTGCCACCAGACATTTGTTGCTTGGGTTGACCAGACAACTGTGGTATCCTGACAACTGTGGTATCACCAGGGCTCAAACTTAGTTAGTTTCCAATATTCTGTCCTTTTGTATGGCTCTAAATTCTTCTATTAAAATCCTCAATTCAGGGGTTTTGTTCCGTCCAGTTTTAGTCCAGGTGCTGTAACACTGCTATGGTGATTTGATTGCATTCAGCCACAGGAGCATTAGCAAAATCAGGTACTGTTGCTTCATTAGTTCTACTGCTTTATAGCCCAGTGCTTGGGGAATTCAAAATGTCTGTATCTGACAACCTTAGATTCATGTGTTTGCTTCACAGCAGCACTATTAGCCAATTTAGTAATTCTATTAGCAATTATTGTCTAAAAAAAATTATATAAGGTGTTTGTGGGCAGCACCCTTTTCAGAACTGGATGGACCTGCTAATTAAACTGTCTGGACATTTTTGTGGACACAGTGCACAACACTTGAATCAGCAATATCAAATAAATATGAGAGTGAGAGAGTGAGGGATAGAGAGAGTTACTATAGTCACAATGCAGATCACCACCCTCCTGTGTTTACCTATTAAAACCTGACAGGATTACTGTTGTTACAAACTTGAGTTCTTGCAGGAAACACATGTTTTAAGTCAACATCTTCCAGCTCAGCTCAGCCAAACTCAGCCCTCTCCATCCAGCTGTAGCTCTCTCTCTCCAGCTGTGCGGAATCACAATAGAGAGGGTTCGAGTCCTTGGCACCTACTGTTATCCCCCAAGTCTCTTTCAGCTTCTCGCTTCCCCCCACTCTCTTTCGCTCCCTCTCTCAGCTTGGTGTAAATCCCATTTAGCACTGCCAGCCTGTGATTCCTCACCATCTTGTCAGCACTTTTCTTGCTTGCATATTAATACTCCTTCCTGGCTCTTCTCTTCTCTATGATGGAACCACATTCTACAACTGCTCTCTTTTTCATTCACACACTGATTATTAAAACACACAGGAGCCTGGAAAAGTCTTGTCAGTACTGTAGAATGTATGTTATTTGGTGTGTAAACCAGACAGATTTAATTTAAAGTAATTAACCTTTAAACCTCTGATTGAGGTTCCCATTCTCTGTGGAATTGTTTCAATAAGCTTCTGCAATCTCACAAGATTTATTTCAATCCAGTGTTGCATTAATTTTTACCAAGATCTTGCAGCATTGATGATGGTAGAGTCTGACCGCTGCACAAAACCTTCTCCAGCACGTCATAAAGATTCTTAATAGAGTTAAGGTCTGGACTCTGTGGGGAAAAACCATGTGTAAAAATGATGATCTTATGCTCCCTGAACCACTCTTTCACAATTCCAGCCCCATGAATCCTGACATTGTTATTTTGGAATATGCCCGTGCCATCAGGAGAAAAAAATCTATTGATATTCAGTATATTCAGGTAGTCAGCTGACCTCATTCTTCCAGCATACTGTTGCTGAACCTAGACCTGACCAACTGCAGCATCAACCCCACATCATTTACTTACTTAAATCCAGGTGAGACTTTTTTTTTTTTGGCCAGGCAGTATATCTTACTATTACATAAATGTGATCATATCATGTGGCCTCTCTGAAGAACAAGGTTTAGTTCCAGATTTCTCCTGGATGTCCCCATCCAGCATGCAGATGTGTTTCCTTCACCAGCTTTATCACCTGAATTACCACCAGTAATCACTGATATACCAAACCAGTTGTTGATATGATATTAACTATTAATAAAAGTTTCAAGAGCCTTGGGATTTAAAAGAAAAAATGAATAAAGTGGTGTAAAATCACTTAAAAAATAATTTGCATTCATTCTAACATTAGTGTATTACTAAGCAAATAAACATTAACTGCCATTTTTACACAGTGTGTTGTTATATTATGCAACATATATGAACTGTGCTGTGCTTTCCTACTACTTTCTTAATGCTCAAATGCGTTTATGAAATCAGCCCAACTCTCACAGAGACTGCTAGATATTTTCACTACATTTCCATCTGCTAAACACACAGCAGAAGCCGAAGAGATTACTGTTCAGAGCAATACTGCCATCTACTGTACACAAGCACTAATAGCATTATTTTTATTTCCTGTCCTTACTTCACATACTCAAACAGAATCTATTATTGTTTTGACAGTATTCTTTGTTTTATTGGGCAATGGGCACTTAATACATGTTGTAACTGGAAGCAGTACAATATAACTGTAGAAGCAAAAGCTAAGTGAGGTGATATCACCCTGAGACAAGCTGAGCAATAATGCCTGAGACTTTCCTATAAATTCAGTGTTTTATCAGATAAACTGAGCCAAACACCTGACTAGAACTTGAATGGTATTTTTGTTGCCACTAGCTTCATACTTAGATATCACCACTTTTTTCCCTTAATCCCTTAACAGACCAGCCTTTTATGTGAATTTTCTGCCTGATATTACTCATATAAATCTTGAGGATTTTTATTCAAGCTTTACATAACAAATGTCATGTTTGATAATAAACGTTACTACAAATTCTAATTGTAATTGTAATAGAAAAGATAAACAAAACTGAAGTAAATCACAATCATAAAATTGTCACTTTCCGAAACTTTTTAAACATTTTAAAATCAGTATTTTTTTTAATACAAAATAAACATTTAATTTCCTCCAAACCTTTAGTTTCATTACAGTTGTCTAGTTTTTATGTCTATTACCAAACATGCAGAATTTGGGTTGATTCCTGTTACTGATCTGGAATCATTAAGTAAAGTAGAGAGAGACCGGCAGCTTCTCCAAGTGTCCTGTAGTAGATTTTAAAGCCCTCAAAGTTTTCAGAATGTGAATAATCTATTTTACTGCAGAAAAAAGGGTTTTTGTATCATTTACACTTGTAGCCTGTATACATTCCAAGACCTATAAAAGGGTTAAAGTGTTTTAACTTTGTATGTAGCACTTTTGAATGTAAACACTTCTGAATGTAGGTCACTGCAATATAAATGTGAAAAGTATATGTTACTACTTTATATTTTAGGCTTAATAACAGTTGGCACAAGTTTTAAAAAAAGGAGAAATACAATATAATATGAGAAAATGCTTTTAAATGTTACATAAGTATAATTCAACATATAGACAAAACAAATCTTTCAAGTAGTTATGAAAATAATTCTGAATTTACATAAAATGCACTATACTATAAGATATATACAAGATGGCGCTGTGGAGGTGGCAACCTGTTGCAGCAGGTCCTGTTTTTTTTTTTTGTTTTTTTCTGACTTTCTCCCTCATTTTAAGTACTTTCTGTTAGCAAAGTGTTGCTAGATTTTGTATTGATTATATTCTATATACTGAACTGTTTCTTTTATCTGAGTGCCTTGCTATCCCTATGATGCTGTAATACTGTGAATTTCCCCACTGAGGAACTAATAAAGGCTTACCTTGCCTTACCTTACCTTACAGAAAATGCAATCAAAGCTAAAGGCGGTCCAAGAAATATTAGGGTGCATGACCTTTTTTTCGGTGCTGACTTTTTTTTAGCCAGGCAGTGTTTATTCAGGATATTAATTTTTGCTCATTGTATAACAATACTGTCTATTGCAAGTAAACACCCCTACTGTTTACTTGCATGGTAGCATGATGACAAAAAACTGACACTAAATGAACCAATTGAAGCAGATTTAGCTAATGCATCATTGTGAAGCGCTTCTGTAATGTTTTTCTGTAATATGGATTGTCTCTTTAGATTAAATGTGCTTTCTTTTTACATTTAAAGTGCTGTCTTACTCTAAATATCAGCTGAGTCTGTAAATTCCTGTATAAAACTGCATCATGGTGCATGTCATTAGCTGTTTGCTAGTGTAGATGTTCTGATGCTCACTGCACAGATTTAAGTGATGTAGTCCTGAGTGAGAGAGCTGTTACTTTAGTACTAATGTTTACTTCCTTTTTGAAGCACATTAGTTTTTTTTTTACCAATATGTAAATTTGAGTTAGGAAAGTAAGCTAGATTAATAACGTTATTGCTGATTGCATATTTAGACTGAATATCATGCTAAACCAATAGAAAACCAATTTCTCATTTCAACATTATTTCTAACAATGATAATTTGCTGAATGTATTTCATATTGCTTGTTCAAAACAAATAGAATTATAATTAAACAGATTAATTTTCTGTTTCATTATTTTTACTTTGTGAGCATTTTGATTTCGTTTTGAATTCCTCTTTTGCAAGTTGTGGAACATTTTAATATGTCAGAATTTATTCATTCTGCAGGGTTCATTTTAATTGCATTTAGCAACAACCTAATATAAAGGCAATAGTCCATGATTCTAGGACAAAACAGCTGTAAGTATCAGTTCACCAAAATCACAACAGAAATCTGTGATTAATCACACTTTATTGTTCTTAAGACTAAGCTTTTAATAATGAGTATTTAAATGAAAAAGCAGGGTTAGATTGGCAAAATCTATTTATATTATTAGTGTCTATTACTTATATTTTTGCATTACACAAGAATATTCTGTGATTAAATAATGATTAAAATTATTATTAATTTAATTAATATTAAATGCTGGTATTTCGCTGTATTTTGTGTTGTCATGTATGCCATGCCTTTCAGACTTTCATCATTTAAAAATGGCAATATATTTATCACCACAATATTCTGTGATTTAATCATTATTTTTTATTATTTCTTTAGTTTTTTTTTGCTGATATGTTCCTGTCTTTTTGGGAGGGTGACAAAAAATTGTGAAGTGAGGTATGACTTTCATGACATTACATTACATTATATTGTATTTACTGGACACCAAAGGGTTGTTGTGATGTTTTTACATTAGAATATTTTGATGTGCTAAGTTACTGCATGTATCTGAGAGCAACTGTGGAGGAAAAGCTAGCGTAGCTTTATATTCCACTTCAACAACTTGAAAATAGAAAACTTGCAGTTAGATTCGCTAATACATCACCAGGCTCTGGAAACATTAGTAATTCGCATAAAAATTAAACATTAAAAAAATTTAAAAAAGTTTCCAAATGAATGGCATGCATTGCCAGTCCTAGTTTAAAGCTGCTTATGAATAGCTAATTTGCTTTCTTACAGATATTTTTTGGGGATATTTTCAAAAAATATTTTTTGCCTGCCATTCACATGAGAACAATGTTTTTCGTCATATTTACAGACTCATAACACATGTACGGCTTTTTTATTCAATTTAATTCTAGAGTACACTTCTTAGTTCTCTTCTTCAACATGTGTTTTGATGTAATTTTTTAGGAGGTACAATCCCTCTTTACTGGGCTGGCAATTTACTGCCGTTTTGAGTGGTATTGTGTTTCTGTGCTGGTGTGGATAAAGATATTTTTTTGAATGCAAAAAAAAAAAACATTTGTATTTAAAAATATATATTTTTAATGTGCACAGGGCCTTAGATTAATCTACTCAACTCTGGGAGCACTTTGATTGAATATTCTCTCCTCAAACTACTCACTGCTACTTAAGTAATAGAGGTAATAAAATGTAATGTAATTGTACTGCTGACTGACATGTCTTTGTGACAGTGCACAGAGACAAGCCAGAGACAAAAAAGAAAGCCTCAGAACATGACAAAGGGGTCAGGGCAGGCAGATATAACAGAGGCAAAATAATCAGGTCCCAGAACTATGCAAGAGGTCAGAAATCAAAAAGACTAACAACACTCAGACTAAACAACACAGACACACAAAATAGACAGTGAGAAGTACTTGAGCTGTTGCTGTATCTTGTCATGATGGGTCTCAGGTGAGAAGCCAAGCTACTAAAGCACATGGCTGGTGCAATCCCCACTTATGCCAGCAGAGGGAGACATAACACTGGCCATGCATAGTCTAATTCAGAGGTTCTCAATCTGTGGTATGGGTACCACTGGTGGTACTCAAAGCATCCCAAGATGGTACACTGCATGACCTCATAAAAAATCTGCTTGCATTAAAATATTTATTACTGGAATCTATAAAGTTTTCACCTGTTATTTCCATAAGATTACATTTGTTTGTGTTTAGTGCTTTACCTATTTTTTTACCCTAACAACCACCATATTTTTCGCACTATAAGGCGAATCGGATTATAAGGTGCAGGGGAGGGATGTGGTAAAGCTAAGCTTAGTAAACAAAACTGTACTTCTTAAAAAAAAAATCTTTTAAATTCAAAGGAGCACTGAATGTTAATCTACACACATTTCTCTCCTTTAAAAAAATGCCACGGTTAGCGCTACTAAATGCCACCTGACAGTGCTACACTGAGGAACCATGAGTGTTCCGGTAAGCAATATTAGCTAGCAGTTCATTCCACATAGTTTGTTTTAACACGGTAAACGTGCAGGGTACAGTCTGATATACTTGCCTCTGAACAGCAAAACATCTAGTGCTTAGCGTGGTTAGCAGCTAATGCTAATGCTGCTCCAGCAGTGCTAGTCAGGGTTAGCAGCAGTCTACAGGCTGATATACTCGCCTCTGAACAGAAAAAGATCTAGTGTTTAGCGTGGTTAGCAGCTAATGCTAATGCTGCTCCAGCAGTGCTAACCGGGGTCAGCAGCAGGCTACAGACCGATATACTCGCCTCTGAACAGCAAAAGATCTTGTGCTTAGCACAGTGAGCAAACAATGCTAATGCTGCTCCAGCAGTGCTAGCCGGGGTTATTAGCAGGTTTTAGGCTGATATACTCCCCTCTGAACAGCAAAAGATGTAGTGCTTAGCACAGTTAGCAAGTAATGCTAATGCTGCTCCACCAGTGCTAGACGGGGTTATTAGCAGGCTTTAGGCCGATATGCTCCCCTCTGAACAGCAAAAGGTGTAGTGCTTAGCACGGTTAGCAAACAATGCTAACACTGCTCCAGCAGTGCTCGCGAGGGTTATCAACAGGCTACAGGCCGTTGTACTCGCCTTTGAACTGTAAAAGACCTAGTGCTTAGTATGGTTAGTGGCTAATGCTAATGCTGCTTCAGCAGTGCTAGCAGGGGTTAGCAGCAGACTACAGTCTGATATACCGGCCTCTGAACAGCAAAGGATCTAGTGCTTAGCGTGGTTAATGGCTAATGCTAATGTTGCTCTAGCAGTGCTAGCCGGGGTTATCAGCAGGCTACAGGTCAATATACTTGCCTCTGAACAGCAAAAAATCTAGTGCTTAGCGTGGTTAGCAGGTAATGTTAATGCTGCTCTAGTAGTGCTCACCAGGGTTATCAACAGGCTACAGGCCAATATACTTGCCTTTGAACTACAAAAGATCTAATGCATAGTATGGTTAACGGCTAATGCTAATGCTGCTCCAGCAGTGCTAGCAGGGGTTAGCAGCAGGTTACAGTTCAATATACTCGCCTCTAAACAGCAAAGGACCCAGCTAACGCTAATACTGCTTCAGTAGTGCTAGCTAGGATTAATAGCAGGCTACAGGTCAATATACTCGCCCCTGAACAGCAAAAAATCTAGTGCTTAGCGTGGTTAGCGGCTAATGCTAATGCTGCTCCAGTAATGCTAGCCGGGGTTATCAGCAGGCTACAGGCCGATAAAACTGACCTCTGACCGGTGAAAGAGCTAGTGCTAGCCGGGGTTATCAGCAGGCTACAGGCCGATATACTTGCCTCTGAACAGCAAAGATCTAGTGCTTGGCGTGGTTAGTGGCTAATGCTAATGCTGCTCCAATAGTGCTAGCCGGTGTTAATAGCAGGCTACAGTTCAATATACTCGCCTCTGGACAGCAAAAAATCTAGTGAAAGCATGTTAAAAAAAATAATGTGTGGCAAGGACTGACGAGTAGGAATGAGAAGACAATACTGCATATGTATACTGTATACTGTCTGTATACTGCATATGCCATGTCTCACTGCAAGAGACTCCAAAATACTGCCATAGTTCATTCCAAGATAAAAATAATCGACACCACCTGCTGCATTAGCAAAGCCACCAGCATTGTGGATGACCACACCTATCCCTCACACTCTCTTCATTCTGATGCTGTCTGGCAGAAAATAACAGAGCATCCGAGCCTCCACTACCAGATTCTGCAACAGCTTCTTCCACCAGGCGGTCTGACTCCTCAACACACAGAAATGGAACTGAGCTTGGCTCATGTTGAACCATGGTGCTGGAGGAAAGTAATTTCATTGCACTGTGTTCTTGTACAGTTTATTCCAAATTAAACTCATCTCATTGTGCTTCCACTGGTACAGAGGTCAGTCCTAATCCAGCCTATCCACATCATCAGTGCTTTTACTACTACGAGTGCCCTTATAGATGTATATGTTGAAATCTGGGGGGGATGCTCCCGTAGGAGAATTTCTTAAAACAGCCTAAAATTGTGTTTGTAGAGGTTACTCAAGAAAATAAACTCTAGGAAAGACCTGTTTATCACTTTCTACTGCTGCAGGGTTTGGAGCATCAGGTTAGTGTACCAGATGTTCACGGGTGGTTGACATGACATGGCCTTATTTTCATTCAGTGTGTCAAATATATGTAAATTATAGAAGAATATGTCAAAAACTGTGATAATATTGTTCAGAAAGTGCTGTGCAAACCAGAAAACGCTCACATAATAAACCAGATGTCTACTTATGAGTCTGCTTTGCTAAAAGTTTGGGCATAATATTTTAGAGCCCCCATTAGCAAAAACATTTTGTCCCAAAAATAAAAGTCATATGGTGATGCCATACTCCTTTTTTTAAACGGGCTATTGTTTGGACACCTTAAGAGAGTGGGGGTTCTCCTTCTCTCAGGATGAAGAACAACACCTCAGAAGGACACTAAAGTTACAGGATGTGTTATCGCTCTTTATGTTTTCAGAAAAATCAAGTATATCTAGCACTCCTGCTTCAGTTCCATTTTGCACTGTCATATGTTGTGACACATTTTACACAAAAATGCCAAATAAATTACTTTTCAGTCAATATTACCTTTAAAACTATATTGTCATTATTGTAGTTAGCATGGTTTTATGATGCTAGCATAAAGACACATTGCTTAAACTCATGCTAAGTACATGAAACGTCATATGATTTAACACATCATACGGTGTGACAGGGTTTTCTTATCACACCATATAACAATTTTGTCACACTATAAGATATAAACTGAATTTAAATACATAAATAATGCTATTAGATACATATGTTATAGCTAATAGTTAAGTGTTTTAAATATTTTATTAGTTTAACACATTTTTATAGTATATTATTCACAAATGTAATATTTAAACAGCAACACTCACTCATTCATGCAGATTCACTGACTTACTCAGACTTCTGAATGCAAAAGAAAAAGTTTAATCTTACCCAATTGCAGTCCACTGTATCATAAACCTATGGTTCTTCTGTTTGTTTCTTTAAGTAGAAGCCAAATGTGTCACAATGTTTAGTGGCACACTGATTTTAGCAATACATCCACAGCCATTTGCGGCCCGTTTTCTTTTTTTGGAGCGGCCCGCGAGGTATTTTAGAAATAGAATGAAAGTTGGCCCGCTATTAAGCAGGTTTTTATAATGTGAGATTCAAAGTTTGAATGCTAGGTGTCAGGAACGGGCCAAAGAGTCTAAAAGCGGAGAGAGTGCACATTTCTAGCGCAGAAAAACGGGCCAAATAGTCTAAAAGCGGAGAGAGTGCGCATTTCTAGCGCAGAAAAACGGGGCAAAAGAGTCTAAAAGCGGAGAGGGTGTGCATTTCTAGCAGAAAATCGGGCCAAAGAGTCAAAAAGCGGAGAGGATGCACATTTCTAGCGCAGAAAAACGGGACAAAGAGTCTAAAAGTTGCCATCATTAAGGAGTTAAATATTAAGAGACATCATGAAATTAAACATCAATTTGAAAAATATTAATTTTCTCAACATTGTCAAAGATAAAGATAGTAAGTCAAGTAAAATGGTCTGTAAATGAAATAATCAGGAAAAAAGTATTATTTAAAGTGGTATATTTTATTATTTGTTTTATTACAGAGTTTACAAAGTTTGGACACCCCTGTCATAGGGTGTGACATTCAGGATTTTAAAGAAATTAAGGATTTTGGTTATTTATCATAAACTTTTTTATGTGACATATGAGGAATAGTGCCAGCAAAGGTTACAAGAATTTTGGCACTTTTATAATAAGGTATTCCCAAAATAATTTCAAGTATATTGAAAGATTTCGATGAAACGTCTTCCTATGTGTGTAGATAATAAAAAAAAAATGCAAAAGGTAACATATTTGCATGTAAGCAATGCTATACTTTTATATAGTAATGATAAAGAATCAGGATAAATTAACGTACATTATCATATTATACCCATTTTTACTAAGACTGTAAAGAGTGTAAAGACTGTAAATTTCAAGAAAAAAATTATAAGACCATATATAGATTTGGAAAGATAAGGGTTGGTACAATATAACCCAGTGATTTCCATGACTTAATTTTGAGATTTTTTTTTTCAGTCAAATTTATCAACCACCCACAAACTGTGAAGAAACACATCCAGCAACAAACTATTAACAGTGCCCAAAGAATCATCAACATCCAGCTGCAACCCTCTAGGGATATATAGCTCCTGCTAACATCCCAGAATCTCCACTATCAGCCATCAGTGAACCAACACACCAACAGGATGTAAAACACACAGAGGATGCAGTGGGATCTAATTAAGATCAGTGTTTATCAAACCACATGAAAGTAGACAAATTTAGAGTTAGTTCTGAGGTAAGAAACATGTGTGATGTGATTTTAAACATGTGATGTCAACAGATGATTATAATCTGAATTTGGTACAAAAGCAGTATCCATGAATAGCTCTTTGAGAAGGAAAGATGGGCAGAGTATCTCCACTTTGTAATAAATGCATCACAAATGTATTTAAATATCTTAAAACAATGTTTCATGAAGACTGAAAGGGATTTGCGTATTTCTTCCTCTAAAGTGCATATTATCATTAAGCTGTTCAAAGAAAATGAGAGAATGTGACATAAGCCTAAGCTAAACACCTATGATAGCTGATAGAACCACATGGCCAAAGGAACTATTTTGGCCAACTTTTTCCATCACTACAATACAGAGTTAATTAAAACTTTACTGTACAAAACAGAGGCCTTATGTTAACCACGTCCAGAGTTGTTTATTACTAGGACATGTATGAGACACTCATCAAGTGAGAAAATAAAACAGTACAGACATTACAGTAAAAACCAATAACTACACCTTTACAGTATATATATACCCTGTAGTCTGCTTTATTTAAACAATAACTTTAAAGATCATTCCAAAACAATTTGGAATAACAAGGTTTACACAATTAAACATCTAATTTCTGTTTTGAAACTTTTGTGCAAAATGAAAAGTTTTGTTGTGTAAATTTGGAAAAATATATAATTGCATTGGTAGATGTTATACTTTTTGTTTATTTGCACTTTTGACTTTATTATAAAGCCTTACATCTAAGGTAAAAAATTAAGCTGTATCAGACTGACAGCCTGTTGGGACTTCCAGCTGTACATGCACGGTGATAACACCGGGGGGCAGCACAGTGTTTGTGCTTTGCTTTGACAGTCACTCTAGGGCAGATCAACATTAACGTTAGGCATATAAGTCTCTATATAACTCTGTTATGTCTTATTGTGATTAGATCTGAATTTTAAATCTTTTTATGCTGTTTAATTTTTTAATTTATTTATTTAATCTGAAATCTGAAAGGTTTTTTTGTAAATATTCAGTTTAGCCACTGCGACAACAGTAATGTGGGCCACGGGCCGGCAGGTGGCGCTGTGAGGGCAGCGCAGGCCCGGAGAGTCTGACCTGGCGCGCAGGAGGCGGAGCTTCAATGGAAACAACGAGAGGAGGAGCCGGAGGAAGGAGAGGGGCTACAGAGAGCGCTGAACGGCGCCTGGCGATGGAAAGCGGAGATTATGAGGGGAGAGGGAATCTTCTGAAGCCCCGAAAACATGCTCTCGATATCCAAAGACCCGTGTCTGCGCGGCTGTTCCGTTAATACTGGGTTAAAACACTGTTGAACGGTTAAAGTGGACGCCTCGGCGGAGCCTGGGAAACAGCGGCGCGCTGCTTCGGAGTCGATTATCCGGTAGAAAAGGGGAGAATAGGTGAGCAGCAGTATTCGCTTTTCAGATGATTCAGAGCCCCTGACACGAACAGAGAGACAGCCCACAGTCCAAACACACACCTGGATAAGAGCCGCTGCGGTTTGTTTGTGTTTGTCTGTGTCGTAGCTGTGTTGTTATGTAACGGTTATGTGTCGTTGACTTCAGCTGCCTTTTCCTCCAGTCTTTCTGTTCTCTGGTCTGGTGTGTGAAAGTGTGCTGTGTGTTTACAGCGCTGTCTGACTGGAGATTAACTCGGTTTAATCTGAATACCACAGCACCAGCCCGCTCCAGCTCATTTAGAGAACAATTAACTCGCTAATCTAACCTAGCTAACCCAACATAACCTAAACGGCCCCTGTCTGATTTAGCTAACGTTAGCTGGCTATGTGAGCTAACAACTACACACAGCACTGTCTGTCCGCTAACCCAGCTCTCTCTATATATATTATCCAGTGTCACCCTTCGCTCTGGACATGTGTTTAAATATGACCGCCATCGTCAGTCCGCCCGGTAGTAGTAACCTTACTCAGTCCTGCAGGTCAGTAGTTGGCATGCCCAAGCTTGTCCTGGTGCAGCTCGAGTCAGGCATTAAACCAGTGTGACTGACATTATTTATATATATATATATTTATGTGTGTGTGTGTGTGTGTGTGTGTCCGGGTGGGCTGGACAATGAAACGTAGAGCTGAATTATGGTCCGCGTGTGACAGTTTGTTTATGTTCGGGAACTTGGACAGACTGCTGGTACACCTGCGACCCTGGTGACCCCTTAAGCATGTGCTGCTTTCAGTAAAGCAGTCAGTGCAGCCGAGCTGGGCAACGAGGATCAACAGGCCGATTTAAATAGTTACATGAGTACTGCATTAATGCAGATGTGGTTATTAAATTAGGTTTTTAATGGTTCTTAGTTTGCATTATTTGCATTTATAAAAATAGAATGATTGTGTACAATAAAATGTCAACAATTCATGATATTACATTTTTGTATCTCTCCTAGTTGGAAAAAAAATTATATTTACTTATTTTTTAACCCTTTATTGCTTATTATCATAGCTAATTTGTTTGTTTGTGTGCGGGAGTATAAGCTCTCAAAAAGTAGGGTAAAATATATGAAAGAAGAAAACTGGCAAGAATGACTGCAATGGAGGTCTGCACATACAAACATCTAAAATATTCGGAAAAATAAATATGCCAGCTCAGGTAATTTCATCATTCAAAGAACGTCAGTCAGAAACATAGGTTGTAAAATAATGTGTGTTGAAATGTCAGTGAAGTAAATATGTTTGTTATTGTCCAGTTCATGTCCAAATGTTATTTTGTATTACTCCAGGTCCAACTAAGATATTGTTGATATTTGGCTTGTGTTAATTTATAGTTTCCTAAAAGAGGTCTTTATTTGGTATCTTAAATGAAATTTACATACCTGAATTATAATTATTTTTTAATCAATGGTGGGTATAACACTAGGCGGCCAGTCACTAACAGCTTAGTACACTGCCAGGATCACAAAACCCAAGATTAAAAAATAAGATTCCAGAGTGCCTGGCTAGGGAATTAATTGAGAACCGACATTTAGATCCTCTAAGAAATGTAATAATTTTCCATGTATGGTTTTTATATTACTTATTTTAATACATTTTGTTAGTAATTATTGCTAAAATGTCTGTTAATGCTAATACACCCTAAACAGCTAAGCAAAGAAAAAAAAAAAGCTAAGAAAAATGCAATGGTGCATGAAATACATGAAAATATCCATTCATTATTTGTGTGTAAAATAATCAGTGAAAATGTTTGTTGGTTGTAAAATTCATTTGACATAATTTTGCCCAGAACTTGTGATTAGGCATCATTTTATTCATGGCACAACAAGATGTGTGGTCTGGACGGTAGGCAGACGTGTTGATACTGTGGCTGCTGACAAAGGAATTAAGTTTGCTAAGCCACTTTGAGGCTGAGGCAGTGTTTTAATGGAGATTGAAATGAGGTTAGGATCATTTATCACTGACATGAACATCTTCTGGATTCAGAATGCAGTTGTAATTGGTACCGTCTAGACATTTAAATACTTTCTCCTCTTGAGTCCAATAGATTTTGTTACTATTTTTTTTTTTTTACGTTTTTAATGTTGTGATCTTAATGTATCAGATGATTTGGGATGTTTCTTTCACATTAGCTATTTGTTTATATGTTTTATACGATTGAACTGTAGTTATTTTTTCAATTAACAAAGAGCCTGCCGAATTTTCTTACTTATGTTTTAAATGTAATTTCAGTAAAGTCAGATGCAGCAGTTGGGGTTATGTAGAGAGAGTCAGGGATGTGTAGTGGGACTGAACAGTGCTTTGTGCAGTGCAATGTGGTGGTTGTTGGGGTGTTACGTTCAATGAGGTGTGCAGCTATATTGGCAAAATGGGCTTGATGGCTGCTGTAAACAGAATTGATCTGATCTCAGGCCCTTTGCTGTAGTCCAGGGGTCTGCTTCTCGATTTTCTCTTTCACTCTGTTCATTAGATTTCACAGATGCTATTTAGGGCTAGTAGAGTAGTTTGATAAGGATATACTGTACATATTTGGCTTCATTAAAAGTGGAGCCATAAAACCCAATCCGCTACATAAACATTCAAGTCTCTATCTCACTATTTAGCATGGTGCCCAGTGCATACCTAAACCATCACAGAGGCAGCATTTTGGGTACAGATAAAATTTTGTTTATTGTTGTTGCTGGTATCAAAACCTTGATATCTTGCTTAAATCTGCTCTGGTGAGGAAACTGTGAAACCCAGCAGTTCACTGAGTGCTCCCAGCCTCAGTGTTTAACCTCCCACTCAAACGCAGCAAGTGTGCGAGGAAAGAGACAGACCCTGGGAGGGATGTTTGACTTTACTGAGGAGAGTATTTGACTGATGAGAACAGTAGCGTCTGCACCATGTCTGTGTGAGTCGGAGGCATGGAGATTCAGTCGATATGGATCCCTGTGGAGAGAGAGATGATGTGTGTTTCTGTGTGGCTGTCTGGTTCTGTATCTGTGCGACATGTGGCAGTGAGGACACTCGCAGCATAACAGAGCAGGCTGAACAGTGACATGCAAGAGAAAGGGGGTGGTTCCCTTCTAACAAAGCTCATTCAGCATCAGTGTGCTGTTAATAAGCTGCCAGCAGAGGTGTTAAACTCCCCTGCATTTTTGGATGGAGCATTCCATACCATCGAGGGAAGAAGATAAGAGTCTACAGTAGAATTAGAGAGGCATTTTTCTGTCTGATAGCTTGCCTGCCTGCCTGCCTGCCTGCCTGTCTGTCTGTCTGTCTTATTTCTAAACTAGGATTTAGTTCTGCCAGTATACACAGATCAGTCATAACATTAGCACCACCTGCTTCATATTGTCTAAAAATCCCTTGTACCACCACAACAGATCTCACCCTTAGCAGTTTTTCTGCTTTTTACACATCACACTCAAGAACTGACTCTTCATTTGTTGCCTAATGTTTCCAGAAATTGATGACTAGGATATATTTCTGATTGTAATATGTTGCTTACCCTAAATAATCTAAGCTTAGGTGGCAGCATTGTGTTAATGTTCTGCCATGATCATTATGTTATTGTACAGTTTATAGACAAGACCCCATTTATATTTTGTGCCTTTGTATGGGGCCTTTGTGAAAAAACATTGTTTTTATTTTATGTATGCTTTATTTATTGGATATTTCAAAATTAAAAAGTGTGCAGTTGCTTTATTAGGCTATTATGTTTGCATTATATAAGTGACATTAAAATTACAATAATATTATTTTCCTTAGTTACTTCTGGGACAGTGTATCATCCAAACAAAAAAGTTCCAAGGTTACATTTACCTACATCTGGAACATAAATTATCAATTATACCGCCACATAATGAAAATGTACGAAATCATAGTTGTATCTTATTTCATTTAAACATATTACTTTTGCATAAAAGTATTTTTAGTAGGTGTAGTTGAACAGATGCATAGATTGATACGATAATGTCAGGACACACATATTTAATGAGGGGAAAACACATTGGTGTAATTGTGGTACCATACAGCTTCAGGGTACCAGCCTAAATCTGGCATCTTTTCTTCTTTCTCAGGTTCCTCAGCATGAGTCGAGATGGATGGAGGAAGAAAGCTAGTGAAGATGATGGCTGGGGAGGACGGGTAAGATCACTGCATTCCAAAAATGTGCCTTAATGTTTGTTCCAGTTAATTTTAGGTGTGGAGGGGCGTGTTATGAGTTGTTGGAGTTGTCTAGACATTTTCATGTGTATTCTAATGGTGAGTAAACTCAAAAGTAAAGCCTTCACCCTACACAAGTACACAAGTTTGTCTTGAGATGTTACTGTACATGTATTTGCAGTATTTTAGTTTTCTGGCTAAAGCATTGCTGCAGCTGCTTATATATTCTAAGTTTTTTTTAATTGAATATGTTCCACCTTGCAAGCAGCTTTATATTAAATGTGGTACAAATATAACCTTCAGATATATTATAAAAGTCACTGCTACATAAGAGTTTTTTTTTTTATACAGTTTTTTGACAGAAGCACAAGCCTGTCTGCTGTTAGACTTGGCATCAGGGTTAAGAGATGCCCCTGTTTAAAAATTTACAATGTACCCCTTTTTGAAATTAGCGTTAAACAGTAATTTAAATAAACCAAATTAATTGTCAATGAAAATCGCTCAGCACTAGTATGTGGTCTGTATGGAAGGCCTGGATTTTCCAGATATGCATTTCCAGAGTGTATTTTGAGACTTTAATTAAATTTATGTCTTTGAATGTCTGACTGGCTTAATTAGGTCTGAAGGAATTTTGGGATTTTGGGATGGAGGTACTGTAGCTGCAGAGGACCGGTGTGCTGGGTTTTTCCCTCTTTTGTCTGTTTATTGGTTTAGACTCAACTCCTGAATCCCAGCGTTCTGTCCGTTGCCATGGAGACAGAGTCGCTGTGCCAGCAGGCTCACACCTCCAGTCTCATTGAATGTCTGCAGCGTAATCAGACGCTTGTCAGCCAGACACTGCCCAGCTCTTTCTTTGTGCGTGTCTCTGTGTTTCTACCAGCTATTCTCAGCAACTCAGGCTTGCCCTTCCATTTCTAAACTTGGAAGTATGAATGAGTTTCGATTACTGTTTACAAAATCTATCTTGTCTGTTTATTGTCTTCCTGTAAATGAATGGATGGATGGATGGATGATTGGATACAGGGAGGCTACATGGCTGCTAAGGTTTCTAAGCTGCAGGAGCAGTTTCAGAAGGATGCTCCCAGAGAAAAACAAAATCGGGGAGCCTCATCCAGCATCTTCAGTGGAGTGGCTATCTATGTTAATGGATACACAGGTCAGAGGGACGTCTTTATTTTTGAACATACTTGCATAGTCTTGAATAGGCCTGTCACTATAATTATGTTATGGACTTACTGTACAAAAGATATACAGTGCCCTCCAAAAGTATTGGAACAGTAAGGTCAAAACCTTTGTTTCTGCTGTAGATTGACATGAATTTGACTTTAAAATATTTATATGAGACAAAATATCATCATTTCAGTTTTTATTTTGAGGTATTTACATCTGGATCTGATACTCAGTTCAGAATATAGCAACTTTTGTCTGAACCCACCCGTTTGTCTTGTGAGCAAAAGTATTGGAACATGTGACTGTCAGGTGTGTTTTGTTGCCCAGATGTGTCCTGATACATTAATTATTCAAACAATAAACTCTCAGTTTCAGATTTGCAAAAGCTAAATATAAAGTCTTATTCACTTTAATTTACTTTAAGTTAATCTGTTCCAATACTTTTGCTCACAAGAACAATGAGTGGGTTTAGACAGAAGGTGCTATCCTCTGAACTGTGTATCAGAGCCAGATATAATAACTGGAAATAAAAAGTGAAATGTTGATCTATTGTCTTATATATCTTTTGATGTCATTTTCATGTATTTGTAATATAATGTATTTTCAGTTTACAGCAGAAATGGGATCGGCCTCACTGTTTCATTACTTTTGGAGTGCACTGTACATCACCTCAATCATTTTTGCCCACCTTGAAATCGCCGATTGTGGTTTTCTTCTGTTTGTTTTACGAATAAACTTTGCCAATATTTTGCATGTTGCATAATGACCAATTCATTAAGAACAGCATTGCTATACACAGTTTTGACAGCAGCAAGCGAAGACATATTTATGCACAGTACCAGTCAAAGGTGTGGACACATTCTCATTAATATTTGTTTTTTATTTGTATTATAAGATTGTAGATTAATATTTAAGACTTAAAAACTATAAAGGAATACATGCAAACACCTGTCCATAAAAAACCCAAAGCAGGGGAGTTGATAAGAGTTGGAACGCAGAGTGAAGAAAAGCAGTTAACAAGTGTTCAACACATCTAGGAACTCCTTTAAGACAATTGGAGAACCATTCCAGGTTCTATTCTTTTGACAGAAAGAATAGAGCCAAGTGTGGGTAAAGTTGGCATCAAAGCAGGAGGTGCTAATCGGAAGAATCTAAAATATAAAACAGATTTTGGCTTCATAATTAAATGTGTTACTTCATAGTTTGTATGTTTTCAATATTAATATACTATGTAGAAAATAATAAAAAAAATAAAGACAAAAAACAATTTGGGAAAGGGTATGTCCAAACTTTTTACTGATACTTGACAGGCCTTGTCTTGCACATACAGTCTGTGGGGAATATTTTTCAGTTTGAATTTTCATAAAATTTCTTTCTTTTGTTTTTGTTGTTTATGCATTATTACAATTGTATGTAAGTTTCTACTTGTACTGTTATTATGCTTGCAAAAGTCTGGTTTGAGAACAGTGTGATCTGGACTATGTGTCTGTCCTGTCCTGTGTTTTGATCAGACCCCAGTGCAGATGAGTTGCGCAGGCTAATGATGCTACATGGAGGACAGTTCCATCTGTATTATTCACGGTCCCAAACTACACACATCATTGCCACCAACCTGCCAAACAGCAAAATAAAGGAGCTAAAAGAGGAGAAAGTAGTACGGCCAGAATGGATTACTGACAGGTTTGTGTGTATGTGCTGGGGACACATAATGAGGTCAATAAGTAAACATGCTAATTGTTCAGTGCTTCAGTTTGCAACATATGAATTAGTGGTCTCTTAGCAAGTAGTGTAAATAATATTTGACAATTTATTAGCTTTCAGCATGGTGGGTTACCGTTGTTTAAGTAGTAAAAGGCTTTAGATTAACTGTTAAAATATGTCAGGTAGAGCAGCAGGCCTGTTTGCCACTGACTACCATGACTTTGAAAGTTGGAACATCTGAGTACATGCATCACTGGTGTTGATTTTCCTCATGATAAGACCCTGATAAATTTGAAAACTTTGAAAAATTCAAAATGTAATCTATATCTATGTTTATGTCATATGTCCCATTCTGTGATTTCTGCTTTTAAGGTATCCTTCTGCAACTTTTTCAAAACACTTTTCCTTGTTGTTTATGTAATACAGTAGGTCTTCCTGAAGTGTATATGCATGCTGCACATGAAACTGTTCCTAAAACCTCAATTGTCTGCAGTAGCAAGTAAAAAAACATTCAGAAAAACGAGTCGAGCAAGAAAAGCACCCATGTCAACTCTTAATTTAGTATTCATGGCCTCAACCACCTTGGCTTGCGACCACCCACAGGCAGTGCTGAAGCAAAGCAACAATGCAGCCTTTTTAGACAGGAGCGTTAGGAACAGTTCGTTCCTGTGTTGTTTGTGCAAATAACACATCAGTATTATATGCTTTGCCCAGTAATTCAGAGCTAGGGAACAAATAGTTAGTATTTGTCTTTGGAAAACCACCAGCGAAGTACAATTGAGATAAAAGGCGGATTTTTACTTTCTGGACCTGGACTACCCACCTCTGTGTAAGCAACTAGGTTAACATAGGATCTCCGTTTTACAGAGACTCTAAGACTGGGTCAGTGGCTGAACTTTCAGGAGAAAGTTTTTTTAAAGAACATTACACATGTTGTAAAGTAACATATGACATTGCAAAGACTGTTATTAGTGTAAAAATGTGGTTATTTTAACTGTTGCCTGTCTTGCTGCCTTGCAGTGCTGTTGGCCAATCAGAGGTGATATGTTTGCATGTATGAATATTCATGAGCAAGAGCCAAAATCCTATCGTTTTTCCTCCACCAGACTAAAGCACTGTTATACCGGATCACCGGAACACTTTTTTTTTTCTTTTCACAAAACAGCTCACATGGCATGCATTCATACTAGAGACTACAACTAGGCATTTTAAATAAATACAAAAAAAAGATAGAATGAGACCTTTAAGATTTCAAAGGCCTTTTATAATTACAAATCTTCTGAGGACTGAAGGTAAACACCCAAGTGGTTCAAAAAGAGATTTTCAATATAATGGTTTGTGGACTTTAAAGTGTAAGGGCAAAGACAAAGAGAGTTAAGACGAATGCAAATAAAGTATATAGCAACTTGTCAGTGATGACAGTACCTTTGATGATTGGAACAGATCTCCCAGATTTCCTGTGAAACATCTAAACCTTTGAGTCTATGACACACAATAACGCTGTTCATTATCTTGTCACTTTTTCTCAGCATCAAGGCAGGACATCAACTCTCCTACCTGCAATATCAGCTTTATGCAAAGCAGAAGGGCTTAAACTTCACCAGTGTGAATGCCAGGCATGGCCAGGACGCTGGTGGATCTGGTCACGGCCTCTCCGAACCCAACATCAACCTTCCTCAAGCATGCGAACTCAACCACTCTAACCCAGCTATCATTACTCAGACTGTGCCATTCAAACATGCTGATAAAACCCATTGTCAGCTGGACATCAAACTGTAAGTTTGTTGTGTTGGATTTATTAAGTGTACTGGGAGGTTTAATGCAATGTTATTGGGGGCATAGTTACTGAGGTTAAATTGGTCTTTCTTTAGAACGGTACTATAATGTGATAATACACAATAAAATAAGAACTTAATAATTGATAAATTAAAAATAAATAAATTAATAATAATCAATTAATAATTTTGTGACCTCACTTTTCACAATTTAGATTAAGGAGAGATCATTTCCTTGCTTTTTCATTTGAAAAAAATAATGTTAATAATAATAATGTTAAGTACTTTGCCTTGTATTTGAGTTTTATGCCATGATATTTTATATAAGCATGTATGCAATATGTATTGCCTTCATGATCTGTTTTTTTTTCCCCTCTTCGACAGGAATGGCTCATACACAGGTTTCTTTGAGCATGAAGGCCCAAGTATTAATGGAATACACGAAGAAGACACTGTTGATAATTCCTCTGTCATTTTCCTAAAAGAATCGAAAGACTATCTACAAACCAATGGCCATGCTCATCCTCTGAATGGTGCCTTAAAATTGAAAGATTCTGTTGCGTGTTCAAAACGTGCATTCCGATTGGAGTCCAGACACCCTCAGGCTCAGCCTCCAGAGTCAGGAACAGAAGAAATGAGGGGACTCAGCAGCATTCATTCAGCTGGTCTTACGAAGGATACTGTAGCCTCCACAGCCAGCAGTTCTTCGGCACTCAGGCCTGAAGGTGTCATTCATCAAGATCAAAGCCCTGATTCATCTATCCTATCAGAACCCCCTTCAGCACCAGTCACAACTGTTGCAACTGTTCTGAAAAATGCAGGAAATTCAGAGAAGTCAGAGAGTAGTCGAGTCAGACTGAATGGAAGTCACCACATTGCTTCTGACTTCACCCTGAATGACTCTAACCACCAGACAGGCAAGTCACCGGCAAAGGGCTCAGAAGCTGGGATTATCTCAGAGTTTTTCTCTCACTCACGGCTCCATCATATCTCCACATGGCGAAATGAGTTCTCAGAGTACGTAAACACACTGCAGAGCCGGCGTCGGGCAGCAGGTGGCGCTACATTTTGCGGGAAAGAGAGGCTAAAGAAGATCCGAGCTAGTCAGTGTGAAGGTAATGTCTTTTTATTTTGTTGTTTATAATAGTCCTATGTATTAATAAGGTTTTATTGTAAGAAATTGTTAATTATTCAAGCTAATTATTCTTTGTTTCAGGTTCTTCATCCATGCCTGCTCCTCAGGTACGTCAGTCCTGTATTCTGCATGTAGACATGGACTGCTTCTTTGTGTCAGTGGGGATCAGACACAGACCTGAACTAATAGGTGATTATCACATTACACTTAAATAGTTTACGCATAGTCGAAACAGCTAACTTAGAACAGTAATGTCACATTAACTTCACAATACTCTGTTAGTAATTTAAAAACAGTACCAGTAGTACATTTTGTGCATTTGTGTGCCAAAATAAGACCAATATGCATTACAGATTATTAAGAAATTTAAATATAAGTAAAAGTGGTTTTTAGGTTGTGTATTTTTTTTTACTTGTACATTATTTACATTATTTTATAGCTAAACATTTTCACTTATACTTTTCTAATTTCAGGGAAACCCGTAGCTGTGACGAGTAACCGTGGGCGTGGAGTTGTACCTCAGCGGGCTGGTGCTAACCCTCAGCTGGAGATGCAATACTACCAGAAGAAACGGACACAGTACAGAGCAGGTTATTTAGTTTGAATATATATATATCTATATGTATCTTTTGATGTATACTAGTACTGTTCATGCTTTTTATAATCAGTCAGTGTGCAATGCTGCTCTTTGTTTTTATTAAAATAATTTGTGCTGTTTTTTTAGGGGGCGCAGACACTGATATTGAGATGACCCCTTCTCCAGAAAATGAAGAGACCTGTAGTAATGGAGTAGAGCAGAATGACCTGGCTGCTCTCTCTATGGCAGAGATTGCCTCTTGCAGCTATGAGGCCAGGTACTCAGAGATATAGGTCTCATGTTTGGATTAAAATTATGACTTGTTAATAGATGTTGTGCATTTTGAATATTTAAACTTATTATAAATAATAAAATAATAAAATATGAAAATTTTGAGGTATTTATATCATAAAATAATTTATATTATTTCATATATTATAAAATTATTTTTGGCATGTTGCTTATCTTTAAAAACTTACATACTGCATTTTTCGCACTATGAGGCGTACTTAAAATCCTGAAATTATCCAGGGTGTTCTATGTATGAATCTACCAGTCAGGTTGTAAGGAACAGTAAAGCCATTTTGCTGAAGTGCAGCCTTATACAGGAGTTTCAGTGTAGTTCTCCTGTTTAGTTCTCCAGCACCGGGGATGAAGTAGCATTAGCATTAGCCGCTAACTGCTATTTCCCTGTTCACAGGGGAATATTATATAGCACTGCTGGAGCAGTTAGCTGCTAATTATGGAGCGGTTAGCTGTTAATGCTAATTCTCCAGCCTTAGTGCTAGAGAAATTCAGGAATCTAAGTTTACTGTAAATAAACAAAAGCACTTTACTCACCCAAATAATCTCTCAAATAAAATCTGTGTATATTAACATCCAGCACTCGTTTGAAAGTCGTTTTTTATTACAGTTTTCTTTACTTAGCTTAGCTTTACTTAACTTAGTTAACTACCCCCCCAACTCAGCAGCGTGACCTGCTGAATTAAAGTTCCTTATAGTGTCTGTTAAAATGCGCCTTATAATCCAGTGCAACTTGTATGAAAATGTGTGAAAATAAACCAAAAAATAGATTGTTCATTGATAGTGCGTCTTATAATATGGTGTGCCTTATAGTTAAAAAAATACGGTAATATAATAGTAATATACTAGTAATATATTAGTAGTTTATACAAATTTCAAATTCCATCTTGTTTTTGTCTTTGTAGGAAAGCGGGTGTGAGGAATGGCATGTTTTTTGGTCAGGCTAAACAACTCTGTCCTGGACTACAGTCCGTGCCGTATGATTTTCAAGCATACAAAGAGGTGGCGCTGGCCATGTACGAAACCCTTGCCAGGTAAAGGGTGCTTGCTCGTTCTGTGTTAAACTCAAACTTGGTAAATATAGCAGTTTGCATTACGCTTTAATAAATCTGTTTTTTTTTGCAGTTATACATATAACATTGAGGCTCTAAGTTGTGATGAGGCTCTAGTGGATGCCACAGCGCTGCTGGCAGAGCTGGGGATCACACCTGATGAGCTGGCGAGTGCTATCCGTACTGATGTGAGGGAGAAAACAGGCTGTTCGGCCTCCATTGGAATGGGTGATTAACTTTTTTTTTGCTCACGCAGATGAACCCCTTAAAGCCTAGTCTTTTGATTTCGTTGTGGGGGTTTACAATAATTAAAAGGCTTGAGGTTTGTGTTTAATTCAAAGGTGTTCATTAGTTTTTAAGAGCTCCACAAAGTACAAGTTCTGTCCCATCTTGTCTAATTACTTAATTTCTTTTGTCAGGTTCCAACATACTTCTGGCAAGAATGGCAACTCGTAAGGCAAAACCTAACGGGCAGTATTTTCTTAGACCGGAGGAGGTGGATGATTTCATCAGAGATCAGTCAGTTACCAGTCTGCCAGGTAAGTACTGCAAGTGCCACCTAGACACCTAAAGGCTCTCAAACTTTCACGCATACTGTTCCTGGTAGTCATCGATAGAGTTTATTTAATTTGTGTGCATGTGGGTATGTAGGTGTTGGGCGCTCTATGAGCAGCAAGCTGGCCTCTCTGGGTGTAAATACTTGTGGGGACCTGCAGCAGGTCTCCATGGTGCGTCTGCAGAAGGAATTTGGACCACGTACAGGACAGACTCTCTTCCGCTTCTGCAGAGGACTGGACGATAGACCTGTTCGCAGTGAGAAAGAGAGGAAGTCTGTGTCCGCTGAAATGAACTACAACATCCGCTTCACGCAGGTAAGTCTGCGAGATGTGGTGTGAATGCTCCTTTTTGAGCAGTTTCTTGCAAAGCTTTGTTTTCCATGCAGTGTTATTCTCTTATGCTGATTTATTAACATTTTGGAAGGTTTTATCTCTTCGTCTCCTCTTTTTTTTTTTTTTTTTTAAACTAAAGAAAATGATGAAATGTTCATAGAACAGTTCTCAGTCCCATGTGGTGCTTTTTCTAGGATGAGGAAGCAGAGACTTTTCTGACTAACCTTTCCATGGAAGTGCAGAAGAGACTGCAGGGATCAGGGCTCAGAGGTCGGCGAATAACACTAAAAGTGATGATGCGCAAAGCAGGGGCTCCGCTGGAGCCTGCCAAATATGGTGGACATGGTATATGTGACAACCTGGCTAGGTAAGCTAAACATATACTTGCAGCAAATATGTGCTGTTTTTTGTTAATTGTTTTAGCATTGGGTTTATGAAAGTGTTACAACAAAAGTGTGTTATATTCTGTAATGAATAGTTTAAAAATTCATATCATAATGTGGTGGTTCTTTCTAATATCAGAAATGTATTAAGTTTTGTAGGCATTGTATTAATCAGAGTATAAAGGTGATTCATATAATGTATTTAACTAAAATAAAATAAAAAAATAAAATAGGTCACCAGTGTTGTTTGTAATATTGCATTGTTCAAACACCAAAGTAGTAATTTAAAAATGATATCTTGTTCATATCATACCATTTACCAGAACAATTTGCTACTGCCCTGTCTCTGCAGATCTGTGCTGCTAGCTCAGCCTACAGACAGTGGCCAGCTTATAGCAGCAGAAGTCATAAAGCTCTTCCGTACCATGAAGCTGACTGTGTCTGACATGAGAGGGGTGGGACTGCAGGTGCATCTTCTTGAGAGTTCACACTCGGACACTGGACCATCTCGTTCCCGCTCCATCAGAGATTTGTTCACAAGTAGACGGCCTGCGCAGACCCAGGGCAAAGAACATCAGAGAACAGGTTGGGATGCTTGGCCTCAGTCAGATATACAGTATTGTGCATACATTTTAGGTACCTGTGCACAATATTTAAATGCATTTATCTCCATTATAAGTGTGCTTCTGCGTATATAAACCTCAGATTATATTAGAAATGATAGAGATAAATACAGTAAAAAATTAAAACTTATAATTAAGTAGTTGATATGTTGTTGTAAGCTAGTTTAAAGGACACACCTTGGTTTCAGATTTCTTATGGATACCAATATTGGTGTTTTCTTTTTTTATATATTTTGTTTGTTCATTTTGTATTTTCCTTAACAAACATCAACAATTCAATCACAAACCCCAACCCGACAACCACACATACAAACCACACAAAACAAAGGGAAAGTAGGGGGGGGGGGGGGGGGGGGGCTCACTTTATTGTCCCTTGAAATAGTCCAATACGAGTTTCCAGGTTTTGTTGAGATGTTGTGCACCCTGGCCATGACTGCGTAAACGTTCTATTGAGGCGAATGTAAGCATCTCAGACAACCAACGTTTAAAGAATGGAGCAGTGGACAATTTCAATATTGGTTCAATATTGAGTAAAGAATAGAGTTTTTCATTTAAAATTGCCTCTGAACAGTACTGTACAAGTATTTAATTAATTGAGGTCATTTACATTTATTATATTTGGCACACATTCTTATCCAGGACAACTTGCAGTTTAGTCACGTTACAGAGGTATATATGCACATAGTGTTCGAAATTTTGGTTAAGTTTAGCTTATCAGCTTATCAAAGTTAAGTTTTCTGGGCAGCACTGGCTTAGTGGTTACCACATTCCCTCTCAGGGCTGGGGTCTTGGGTTCAAGTCTGTATCTGGGTTTCATGAAGTGGGTTTTCTACCACAGTCCAAAAAATGTAGAATACAGTTAAATTGCAAACTGTGTGTGAATGTTTGTATAACTGTGTGTGTGTGTGTGTGTCTTTGTGCATGCGTGTGTGTGCACGTGTGTGATGACTATAAATGGTTGTGTGTAATGCATCCTTGGGTTTCTAGAAAAACACTATATAAGTGTAACTCGAAAAAATTTCCTTTTTGAGGGGTGGTCATGTTATCAGCTATGCCAATATAAATGTGACTAAGCAGTATTGTTTCCCCCCTTTTTTTTCAGATAAATTTCCTAGCACGTCTTCCAAACAGGGGGAGGTTTCATCTCCTTCTGTCCTGCACACCACTTTTTCTGATCCAGTGCCTGGGACAAGTAAAGGGGAACCTTCTTCCCCCAGCCATTCTCGGGCACACCTCAACCTCAGCATAGAGGTGCCATCTCCTTCTCAGGTTAGAATGCTCTTTTCCCTGGGTACAGTTTATGACCCCGATTAGTGTGGTTAAGGTGCATAGTCCAGGCAACAGTGTAGTGATGCTGTAATGTGCTTCATCGCCTTTCTACAGGTGGATCGCTCAGTATTGGAAGCTCTACCGCTAGAGCTAAGAGAACAAGTGGAGCAGTCATGGAGCCACAGAGAGGAGAAACCAAGTACCTCATCTCATCTATTCACACCCCCTCACCGAACCCCTTCCACTACTCCTTTAGTGCCTCCGGCAGGCACCCTGCTGGTACACCTCCCAGATCAGTCTGGACAAACAGGCAGCGCAGGCATTGTACTGGAGTTACCTGACTTCTCCCAGGTATCTTGTAACCTTGTATGTTGTGACTTCAGTCTGCATCGAAACAAAGAATCCACTCAAGTGTTGCAGCTGTATAGTGGAATATAAATGTAAATGTAATTTATTCATATTTGTTAATCTTTTTATCCAGGTTGACCCAGATGTGTTTGCAGCACTCCCAAGGGAGTTACAGGAGGAGCTACGCTCTGCTTACAGAAACAGAGATAATACACAGGCTCAAAGCACCGTCGGTAAGTAAAAGAAAAGTTAAACTTTCCGAAAAATCACCTTTTCTCCCAGAAAATCATTATAGATACTAATAAAACGTAAGACCTGATGTCATTCCACACAGAACACCAGAAAATTATGTCATGCCTTATATTTGTATTTGTGAGAAGTAACAGATGCTGGCAATATAGACATCACACATTCAACCAGGTTAAATAGAGATTAGCTGAAATGTTCTTGTGTCCACTGTGCACTGTTAGTGTGTCATTACACACAGCAAGCACACAGAATTTTTTTTGTGGTGAAACGCTGTCAATTTCTAAAATTTCCTGCAGTGAATTCAGATCTAAATACTACAGACCACCTGTGGATGGATTTTAAAATAGCAAAGAAATTACTTTAAACCTCTATTCTTGGTAATCACTTTTAAGTCCAGGGAATTTAAGTCTTTTTTAAGGAAATGTGCATTGTTTTACGTTTACACTTGAGAGAAAAATTAATTTAAATATTGTTATAAAATCGTGTTGTGATCTCAGTATTGTGTTTCGAATCGAAGCATGAGCAGAGTGTATCATTACACCTCTACTAAATACCAATGTTTTTCTAGTTGCAGCAATAACTGAAGGTGCTGAAATATATAGTGACTTGCTAACTATTCTTTTGTTTTTGTCTTTATGTTTTTAGTTGAGCAGAGAAATCCGCTCCTACAGCTGAAGCAGCCTGCAGTGGCCAAGATGAAGCGACGCTACAAGAGGAAAAATGCCAGTCCTGCCAAAAAGGGTGCAAGTCCATTAAAACGACTCCTCCCAGGAAACAGCCCTGCAAAATCCAGTCCCTCCAAAACCATCCCGCTCTCTCTAAAGAGTAATGATGTCCCCCTTGGTTTCAAGGTACATATGTTTCCTTTTTACTCTAAGTTTGGAATGCCCATCTGTACTACTTAGCCTGAAATGACCCACATGAATAAGTCTCACATACCTACTTTGCTTGTTTAGGCAGAAATCATCCTGCTAATTAACTGGTTGCAGGTAACTTGTTTATTCTTGTTTACAGACTGAACATGCACCGTCCTCCTCCACATTGAACAATCATGTGCCAGATAAGCTATCCAAATTCGTCCCCCGCTCTGCACCAGCCCTAGCTGGAGCTTGTGAACTTGGCGACATCAGAGCCCTGCTGCGGGAGTGGGTTACCACTATCTCAGGTAAAGGAGGGATTTTTCGTCGTAGCTGTTTTTCACTTCCTGCCCTAAAGAGCTATACCACTGGACACTGGACAAAGAATACTCACTGTTTCTCACAGTGTTTTGTCTTGTAGGCAGTGTTGTGCACACTGCAGAGACTAAAGCAGATAAAGTCACATAAAAAGGTTTGGGCACCCCTATTAATCTTAATCAATTTTTTGAAATTGAAATGAGGTTTATTGTACTAACAGAAAATGTGCAATATGCATTAAACCAAAATTTGACCGGTGCAAAAGTATGGGCACCCTTATCATTTTATTGATTTGAATGCTCCTAACTACTTTTTGACTGAAGCACAAAATTGGTTTGTTAACCTCATTGAGCTTTGAACTTCATAGCCAGGTGTATCCAATCATGAGAAAAGGTATTTAAGGTGGCCAATTGCAAGTCCTATTTGAATCTCCTCTGAAGAGTGGTATCATGGGCTCATCAAAACAACTCTCAAATGATTAAAAACAAAGATTGTTCAACATAGTTGTTCAGGGGAAGGATATAAAAAGTTGTCTCAGAGATTTGACCTGTCAGTTTCCACTGTGAGGAACATAGTAAGGAAATGGAAGACCACAGGGACAGTTCTTGTTAAGCCCAGAAGTGGCAGGACAAGAAAAATATCAGAAAGGCAGAGAAGAAGAATGGTGAGAACAGTCAAGGACAATCCACAGACCACCTCTAAAGAGCTGCAGCATCATCTTGCTGCAGATGGTGTAACTGTGCATCGGCCAACAATACAGCGCACTTTGCACAAGGAAAAGCTGTATGGGAGAGTGATGCGAAAGAAGCCATTTCTTATTATGCAAAATATATATTTTCATTATGCAAAAGCACACCTCATGCGACTCTGTTTGTGGTGTGCTTGCAGAAATGGCTTCTTTCGCATCATTCTCCCTTACAGCTTCTCCTTGTGCAAAGTGCGCTGTATTGTTGTATTGTTGACCGATGCACAGTGACACCATCTGCAGCAAGATGATGCTGCAGCTTTTTGGAGGTGGTCTGTGGATTGTCCTCGACTGTTCTCACCATTCTTCTTCTCTGCCTTTCTGATATTTGCATATTGCACATTTCTGTTAGTACAATAAACCTCATTTCAATCCTGAAATATTACTGTGTTCATCAGTTATTAGATATATCAAACTGAAATGGCTGTTGCAAACACCCAAATATTTAGAACTAAAAATGATTAAGATTAATAGGGGTGCCCAAACCTTTTCAAATGACTGTATTTTGTATAACCTTTCCATATCTTTTCCACTTGTCTTCATTTTCAGAGTGAAATAATTATTTAGGGTAATTTATTTTTTCACAGTTTTTGGAGTCTATGCAGAATCTGAATGGAGTTCTGTTATTTTAAATCCACTTCATTCACTAATAGTCAGATTCTCAGACAGGGATTAGGTCTAGTCTTAGACTAAATTTCCCTATTAATGGGAAATCTCCATTCAAAGTGCTCTGACATCTGAGACTAGGATTAATCCCTTACCGAGATACTGCCCATAAGAATTTCCTCTTGATCCACTGTGCAGAGCATTAGTGTTTTTTGCTTTCCTATATCAGCTGTTTACCTTATCTTGTGCTAGATCAGATACAGATGGAGCACTGAACTATGATGTGGTGTGGCTCTTAAAAGTAAAAAAAATTGGATGCTTGTTTAGTTTACATGTTCTTACATGTTTAATAACTTGCTGATTGTGTGGTGTTTTAGAGCCCATGGAAGAGGATATTCTTCAGGTGGTGAAATATTGCACAGAGCTGGTAGAGGACAAAGACCTGGAGAAACTCGACCTGGTTATCAAATACATGAAAAGGTAGACCTGTTTCTTTGCTACATCAAGTCACTGCTTCACCTTCTTTACCTTCTTATAGTGGTATACCTAGATTATTTTGCATCAGTACACAGAACTCATATTTCTCATTTCGGTCTTATTTTTTTCAGGTTGATGCAACAATCTGTGGAATCTGTATGGAGCATGGCCTTCGACTTTATCCTGGACAATGTGCAAGTGGTGGTGCAACAGACTTATGGCAGCACCCTGAAAATCACATAAAGGCATTTTGGGAGGTGTGTTCTTACCTCTGTCACTGTGATATCAGCTCAGTGCTGCCCTCTCATCATGAGACAACAGAAAGAAATCCGGCTGATGCTTCAACACTAGTGGTTGCTCCTGTCTATCTACCTATTACTGTAGCGTGGCTGCTTTGATTTCTTGGACCAAGCCTTTTTCTATGGATACATACAACATCTGCAACAATGGGGTCTAGCAGCAGCGTTTTATTGTGACATAAATTTTCAGCAAGAGTTAACAGCAGTTGATTACTTTTGTAGCATGACCACAAAATTGTATCAAAAGGATATCTGTTTATAGCGTCAGCTCGAGTCAGGTCAGAACTGGACAGTTTTGTTTTTTTCCCCACTCTCTTTTGAGAGCAACCACGTCCAAGCCAAACATCATGATGTCTACATGCTAGTTTATACAAACTGTCTGAACTGCCCCTACTGACCATGTTTTCTATATCTGTTTCTATCACGCCTTTTTATCATGTTTGGAAGCTGGGAAAATTTGGACTGCCTGTGAGCCCTTCAGGAGCCTGTTTTTTTTTTGTTGTTGTTTTTTTAACACCTCATTGTACTTCCTCCCCTCTTTCTTTGTGCATTTGTCAGTTCAAGTTCCATTTTTGATCCCAGGAGTATATGGCAAACATGGTAGCAAAGGAAGGAGTGACATGAAAATTTGCCACCTATCGGTCAGCCCTAAACAGCAAATCTGAAAAACTAGCATTTTGTATGTAACTCAAGTGCCAGATTTTGTAAGTATAGCATGTAGATAAGTATAGTTAATGTCTATGTAGATCACAACATTTCTAAAGATTTTTTACGTGTTCATAATGTTTACAAGATTTTGTGTTCTGTGTAAGTATGTGTGCGTGAGGGGAAAAATGTGTGAGAGAACGAGATGAAGAATAATATAATTGTAATTACACAGTAGCCAAAGTCCTCCTCAGATTCTAAATCATCCTTATCATTTATCTGTACAAGTCATAAAAATTATGTTTATCAACCAGCATGGAACTATGGATGGGCAAGAAATGGATTTGTCATCAGTTTCCAGACCAAATCATAATTTAAGCAGATTGGGTTGTGTTTTTATATTTGCTAAAATATGATTAGAATACTGTCACTGTCACGCAAAAACCTTATCTCCCCATCTCCAAAAAACAACTTTAAAAGAAAGAAAAATATTTCAGCTGCATAAAAATATTTATTTGAATAGGAATTATTACTGATGGTCTAAATTTTGTGATTACATTGTAAAGAAAAACTGCCACATTCTGTCAAAAATGGCAAAAAATAACAATACAGGGTTTTGCGTGACTGTGACAATATGGTGCGGTTTGTTGCGCTGCTCACGGTATAGCTCTTAGATTCATTTATTCTGCCATACAAAAGGGAAGGCCTGGAATATTTGGTCAGCAAAATCCGCCTCAAATGACTGACCTGTGCCTGAAGACCTGAAGCTGTGACACCATTTGTATGTTTTTTAAACTTGCTAATAAATTGCTCTTGTTCAACTTTTGGAGCTAAATTCATGCAAGACTAGTTTGCTTGTTTTATATCATACTGACTACTGCCATGTGCAGTGTTACATATCCAATGATCATTTAAACTTACCAGAAGTGTGTGATATGCACAATTTTTGCACACGTTTGAATGTAGAGCAAACCTCAACATTCTGCTCAGACGTTTAGCTGAAGTAATTAAGGCACTCCAATCCAGCTCTGTCTGTGTGTGTTACGGAGTCTGACTGTCTGGTGGAAGAAGCTTTTGCAGAGTCTGGTAGTGGATGCTTGGATGCTCTGGTATTTTTTGCCTCATTTATAAAACTCTGTGTTGATTCTGGAGTGGAAGTGTGCGCACAAAAAAATTAGTGTGTATGCATACCTGAAAGCTGTTTCCCTTTTAGAAATCAAAACCTGCTTATAAATGTGCGCAGGTAACCCAGCCTCGTGTTCCATCTCCGCACCGCCCACATTTACCCATAAAAGGTCCATGCAAATCACTAATGAATACTTAAATATGGGATTCTTCATTAATTCTGAGCGGGATAACTGAGGAACGCACAGCAAAAAAAGCTAATTTTTTGGAGATCTGTGAAATAGAAGTCTTTGTTTCGGAGGTCGAGGTTTGGTGGTTTTAGCCAACACATGTCTGCAGCAGTTAATAATGAAGTTTCACAAGCTACATCTGCGCACATTTCCCAATGACTGTAAACACCTGTAATTTAGACATTTATTGCCTGATTCAGTTAGTCTCTTTAAATCTGCGCCCAGCCTAAATTGGTTAATTAACCACTCAGCATCATTCACAAAATTCAAGTAATTCCAAAAACGCCATTATAACTGAGTGCATCACTCTTTTCTGCCTATTCATAGAGCTGTAATGTTTTGCTATTAGGTACAGCTGTTTCCTCCCTCTTTATAATGGATTATAATTTGTAGCAATAATAATAATATTAATAATAATAATAATAATACTCTTTATAAATATCACCTTTGGATTTTACATTTGTGGAAAAAACTAAACAGATAAGGTAAATGAATTTAAATAAACTGAAATACACAAGTTTGCATAAAAACATACATATAGACAAGGATGTAGGAGTGAGCTTGATATTGGGGGGACACATTTGCCAATATGAACCCAAGCCCACCCTATAGTTTCTAGAACAACATTTGTGGAAATTACTTTTAATTGAAAGTAAATTATTATTATAAGGTGATTTTACAACCTCAACATGTTACTCCACATTACAGCTACTGTTGTTAGAAAAATTATGCAAGCAATGTCTGAATTATGTACATATGACAAAAATGATTAGTTATCACCTAATATTCATAATAATAGATTTGTTTATTATTGTTTATTATTATGCTTATTCTTATTATTATGTATTGGCATGTCAATTCTGTTGTATATTTACATTTTCTCCTGTGCTTTTATTTTTTTTTCTACTGAGAGCTCTTCGTAAGATGGTGTCCTTTTATGTAAAAGAATGTAACTTTACGTTTCATAGAGATTTTTATAAACGTCAGGACATGTGGTCTTACTGTGAACTACAAATGACCAGAAGTCACGTTACAGCAGTATTTCTCAACCCTGTTCTTACATATTCTACTGAATATTAACACTGTTCTGCATATTCTACAGCTTCCTCTGCTTTAAAGGCACTTAATAAAGTTAGTGGTGGTATGATGTGTCTAATACACTGCTGGATATACATGATTAATTTAGGCTCCATAGGGGACTAAAGGATTTGAACAGGTAAACTCAGTAAATGACTGTTTATTAGCTGATCAGCTGGATCAGGTGGAAAGCACAATTTTGGGGCAGTGATCAGGGTTAAGAAACTGCTCTAAACTACAAACAAAGTACTGTACTAAATTCCAGCTATCCACTACATCTGGCTTCTAGATAACTAGTTAGCTAAATTAATTTTCGTTAATTATAGCTCACAGTAAGTCCTTTAATGCTAAATTAATAAACACAGTTTGAAAATGAAATGGTGATTAGCTGATCAGGTACAGGTCAAGTTAAACATTACATAAACAGTTGACTCCCAATCTAGCTAATTCCAAAGTTAAGCTAACCCACTAACACAGCTGCAGTTTATTAATCACAGTGGGTTTAAACTGTGTGCTGATTCAGAGACGTGTTTTTTAACCAGCTATCATATCTCCGTATATCCATCTCTGTTTTAAAATCAGCTGAAGCTGCTGATCCCGGTCCCGCTGCTAAATCTCACAGCGAGGGGGAGGGGCTTCCCCAACAGCACACTGCCTCTTCTCCGCGCGACGCAAAACCAATAGTAATAGTACAGCTGAGCTTAGCGAAAAGATATCCTTTTTGGGGGGGACAAATCCACCTGTTTCTAATATCCCTCCCGGTTCCTACGCCAATGCATACAGATCATATAAAGCAGAATAAGACACGGAACGCATTGATAGTTTATTCATGCAGACAAAAATATATTTACACAAGTAAGGGTTACTCTTCCTTTCTTTGTCTTGATGTATGCGGTATGAATGAATATGCGTGAGGATAGGTTTGCGCATTTACTTGCAGTTCCGTACTTTACCACATGATGTCACTAATTTCCTTCTCCCCGCAAACGCTGCCTTCCCGCTGTGAAGCTCCAGCTCATCCCATATCACCCTCTCAGCTAATCAGGTTTAGTTCAGGGGGGTGTGGGGGATAAACACACTACATTGAAAATGAGGTCCTCCCTCAATGTAAACCTGAGTGTAAATAAAGAATGATTATCATTATGATGAACCAGAGAATGGCCCTTTCAGACAGCCAGACAGGCCCTTCTTACTCAGCTAATCTGCATTTCACTGTGAGACTACTGATACCAACTGTCTACAGCTCTGTTCATTTATGGGTCACTTTAAAAGGGGTGAACATTTATGCAATAATTTAATTGACATTTTACATGTATTTTATTTCATTTATGTTACTCTGAAGACATCTGTTTAAAAGAGTTTTTATTTTAAGTCCTTTAAAATAACAAAATTACACTGACATGCCACATGTCATGGGACAGGAATGCCCAGCAGCCCTCAATTAGAACAGTAGAAACTTACCAAATTCTAACAGTTCTTTTTAGGTTCTTTTCTGCTCATAATTATTTAGGCCAGCCAACTGGATAAAAATAAATGCCTTACATTTGTGTCATACTATGTTACTCTGCATGCTAATGTTTACAGCTAAGTCATTTTTAAAATGACCTCACTGACTGACATGCATTAAGTAGCTGCATTAAATATTACAACGACTGACTTTAGAAAACAGAATACAGAAGTAAACCACATATTACTGATTGAATTCACCATTTCTCCTGAATAGAGCTCAACTCAAAGACTGGAGCACCTGTGGGTGTCCCCGCCCATAAACTAACTCAGATTTGTTAAATGCAACATTTTTCTACAAATTATATGTTAATAAAAAGTATCAAAAAATACATTCACTACTCTTTGGCAAAATTACAATCAGGTATCCATACATTGAAACCCCTTAAATTTTTAAATGCTAATTAGTAACACAATTTCACTGAACTGGGGCAAGGTTGATGTAATTTTTAATACGTTGCAGTTTGCACAATAAACAAATTTTACATTTTGCAACTGATTTCTGCAAATTCTGACTAATTCCTTCATGTATTGTGTATTTTTCATGAGAATATGTAAATCCTATAGTCATTTTTTTTACAATTACAACTACAATAACTCTCTTATTATTTCTATTTTTAATAACCTGTTGATTTTTTTGCCATACATCCTGGCCCAGTGTTTTTTCCTCCCAACTGCAAACTGTTCGATTTAATTTTGTACTTGTGTGTTCTAAACAGCTTTTTGATCAGACACTGTTTCCATGCAAAAACGGATTTGCAGAATGTTTTCCAAATTTTGGCACCCTTCAAATCGGAGTATGATACTAATACATTTAAAAAAAACCCAGCCATCTACATAGGGTACCATGGCAACTACGAAGCAACACCTGAGCGACCACTACTTGCAAACAAACACAATTGTTTTCTAATACATTGCTCTTAACAAACAAATATAACACGTTTTGCAAATACAAAAAGCATTAAATAAAACATGATTTTCAAACATTACCGTGTTATGATAGTTAACATTACCAGTTATGACATAGGACACTGTTACACCTGCTTTCATGCTGAAATACTTTGCATTGGTGTTTGGTTAGATATACTGTAATTCTACCTCCTTTATTTAAATGCAACAGCTAGTGTAACCTCTGCTTATATTATCAAAATTTATATCCCCACAGAACTCGTTTTTAAAAACGTTATTCAGCTCTATTCAAAAAAGGTGTGGTTATTGTAAAAGAGCTGGTTATGGGCGGGGCCAATAACAGACCGTCAGCTCCACTCCGCTCTGCAGCCTGTGACCGCGAGGCAGCCCTCAGGGGCGGGGTTATTTAAATGAGTAGGCTGTCTCTCCACAGTCTTTCTCCCTCCTCTTGTCTCTACTGCGCAGACTCGGGTATCAGGATCGGTAACATGGCGGAAGATTTTGGCTTCATTTTCATTGAATGAATGGGAACGGCGACACGGCGTCCATATTTTTTTTACAGTCTCTGAGCTATACACAGTCTATGGTGTAAATTAATGCACTGGGGAGCGCTGGACAGTAGAGCTTGCTTTGCCGTGCAGCCACTTCTTGTAAACGAGGTTGGGTGTATTTGTGAGAAAATCTCAACACGAGTTTGCGACTCTGCTAAAAGTGTGCCAAAAGTCACGTGATTTACAAATGGGCTGTGCGTGTTTGTAAAATCATGACACAGTAATGTTTGAAAATCATGTTTTATTTGTTTTATTTATTGCTTTTTGCATTTGTAAAACGTGTTATTTGTTTGTTAAGAGCAATGTATTAGAAAACAGCTGTGTATTTATTTAAAGTTTACATATATATTTACAACTATCAGGTTTTGTGTTTGTAAAACACACCCTGTGTGTTAGATAGTTAACGTACGTTTTGTATTTGTAAAACGTGTTTGTTTGCAAATAGTATCATATTTACAGAATACGTTTTCTTTATTTGCATAGTTTTGGCACTAATTTAGCTCCATAATTCTGACTGGTATTTTGTTCTATATTGTAATATTTGATTCTACTTTCCAAAACGAAAAAAATCTCCATTCACCTCAGTTCATTCAGGACTCTGCTGTACTCGGGCAGACATGGGCGGGGTCTCCATAAACCGGCGGCTCTGTTGAGGCTCCGAGTTGAGGCTCTGATCTGCGCAGTAGCCGGACGGAGAGAGTGCGTCACGGTCCCGCCTCACAGAAAGCCGCGCCGGTAAGCTAAAGCAGCTAACCCTGGTTAACTAGCTCAGTTACATTTTATTAACATTTGGAAGTACATAGGTTTTATACGGATAGTATAACTGCTCATTTTATTACCTATCGGTACACTCTTGTTAACGTGGAACTTCAGCCTGTTCGCCTTTCTTTTTTATGTAAAGCACCCTGGAAGCTAAGCTAACGTAGCTAACGTTACTTGTCTAGCTAGCACAACACAGTTCACCATTAACTTAAGCTGAACTAGCTGTTATGGTTTGCTCAGTTTAACCTAAAGAACTAACGTTTTGGTGTTGCGTAAATTAGGTTAGTTCAGGTGGAGGTTGTGTCTGGGTCTAAATGCGGGACTTGACGGCGTTAGTCAGCGAACGTTAGCTGTCTCTCCGGCCGACCGCTCCATGTTTCAGTCCGAGCCGGGAAGAGTCGGTGTTATATCGTGTTGTGCAACCCATCTGTATGTGCTACTTAGCAACTCTGCGCATGCGCGTATATAAATAATGTGTGTGTGTTTTTTAACCATATATATTGCCTTGACTCCAGTTAAAGTAATTTAGACTATCCAAATATCATACCGACACTTCTACTGCCAGCATGTTCTATTATTTTGTATTTTTACAGTTTAACGTGAACTAGGGCAGCACGGTTTGACAGGGAGCAGAACTTGACAGAACACCGGTCACAGAGCTAACAGCTTGTCGGCTAACCTGTTAGCGGATAGTGTATTGTTAGAGATAGTCTGCGTTATCTCTAACTCTCCGTTCATTCAATTGCATTTCATTTGTTAACTACCCTCCAGTTTTCTACAGATAATGAGAGAGAATAGTTATTTATTTTGTTAGCTGTTAATGAAGCAACATTAGCACATTTCATCTCCTGTTGTAGAGGGTCGGTTTCCATGGACACGCCTTTCTCAGTGCCCCGGATGTTGAGTAAAGACCCCTTACAGAATATTGGCGGATAATGCGAGCAATAAACATATTAAAATATTTATTGTATCAGTAATATAGATACTAATTAGTGATGTTCGATGTAATTGAATCGATTAAAAGGCACAAACAAATATATAAAAATCAATGTAAAAAGCTTTTATCTTATCATGTATTCGGGTCCATTTATCATGAGATTTTGACACAATTTAAAGAACAAATGCCAGATTCAAATTATGTAAAAATGAAAGACAAAAGCCCAAAATGTTCTTTCATCTACATCAACTGTTTGATCAACAAAAGCTTCGCATAAGCTTGAGTTTAATTTTGTTTTACATCATTCAGAGAGAAAGGGGAGCAAAGAAGGCCAGGAAAGAAGAAGAAAAATGGCCAGCCAGTCAATGGAGATTGTAGCGAAGGCGCTGGAACAGCAGATGCTGCACTCAGCACGGCTTGTTGAGGAGCAGCTAGATGCTGAGCTGGATAAGTTGGAGCGAATGGATGAGGATGAACTGGAATGTCTGAAGGAAAGGCGGCTGGAGGCCCTAAAGAAAGCCCAGAAACAGAAACAGGTGGGCACAATGGTTGGAGATATTGTGTTTTTATAAAGACACTGGCATGCCATGTTGATCTACTGTAAATGGTAAACCATGCTTAATACATATTTGAAGTTACTTGAAAGAACCATGTACAACACTTTAATAAACAGTTGTTGCTGTAAAACACCAAAATAAGTATAAGCTTTAAAATTTAGAATGTAAAATGTTATTAATGCTGTTCTTCTATTAGGAGTGGCTATCTAAAGGTCATGGAGAATACAAAGAAATCCCGAGCGAGAAAGACTTCTTTACTGAGGTCAAAGAAAGCAAGAGTGTGGTCTGCCATTTCTACAGGGACTCCACCTTCAGGTTAGTATGTTTATACCAGGCTTCTGTTCTTAATCTGGTCTTTTGTACTCTGTAATGTTTCTACTTAAAACAGAATCTTAAAGTGTACTTTATTTTGTGCTTGGTATAGAACATGTTTCTAAAAGGCATCAATAACACTAATTTTGATATCTCTGTGTGTATTATTTTGCACAAATTATTTTTAAGACAAAACCAAACTTGCATTGGTTTCTCTTGTTGATAAGTAGTGAGAGGTAACCTATAGGTTTAAGTAGAAGTATGCATATTAAATATACTATACATATCTTAATACACTTTTTATTCAAATTTGATAAACTTGTTTATCTCTTCATTAAAGATGCCAAATTCTAGACAAACACTTGCACATCTTGGCAAAGAAACATCTGGAGACAAAGTTCATCAAGTTGAATGTGGAAAAGGCTCCGTTTCTAACAGAGAGGCTCAGGATTAAAGTCATCCCCACGCTGGCTCTGGTGAAAGATGGGAAGACTAAGGACTATGTAGTGGGCTTCGGCGATCTTGGTAACACAGACGAGTTCTCTACTGAAATGCTGGAGTGGAGACTGGGCTGTTCAGACATCATCAACTATAGGTAGATAAACCACTTTTTTCCTTACACACGTTTTGGGGGTGTAATGTCCACCTTGTTAATTCTGTGTACCATACAGAGTTTAAAATAAAAGTCCAAAGTCCGTGTTCAGTTACCCGCCTGAGAAGGTGTCAGAATTACAAGGTATCTCCTAATACTAAGACAATATCACTGTAGTGTGATTCTGCCATACTCCATACAGGAATTATGTAGTTTCACAGAATTTATTTAAACAATATTCAGGTTTACCCTATTTATTTGATTGGTTCCACCCCCTCCCCTGAGTTATAAACATGTAGGTAGCATGTTCAGTGTATTACCCCTACACATTGAACGTGCTCTATATACCCTACAGCTGTCCAGAACACTGACTTCCCCACCAATCCTATATTCAAATTTCCCTATTAAACCTGATGAGGATCGTTTTCATTTTCTTTTCAGTTTTTCTTTTCTCATACAACATAAAATAGAAGTATGCCAAAATTTCCATGAAATGCTTTCTGTTAAAATTTCATTGAAAGGTTTATAGTAGAAACTTTTGTTTGAGATTAGGTTCTGCATCACGTTTATCACATAGATGCTTTAGTATTCTCTTTATGACTGGATACACCACCACATCTGTACTAAACTGTGTTTTCTCGTGTTCTTTCAGTGGGAATATCATGGAGCCACCTGCTATTGGACAGAAACCAGCATCAAAGTTTACCAAGGTGGAGAAAAAAACAATCAGAGGGAAAGGCTATGACTCGGACTCTGAATCTGATGATGATTAGAAAAGACAAACATCTCATTTTGTTTCTCAGGGCTTTCTACAAAAAAAGTACAAAGTCTTGTAGTACAAACTTGGGTTATCATTTTGTTTTTGTTATTTAACATTTGTTTATGATCACTTTCCTTTGATACACTAATTATGTACTATTTCGATGGAATATAGCTTTGTATACATTTAATGCATACATATACATGTATACATGCAAATGTGTAAATGTATACACTTTATGTATACAAAGATATGTGTATTCATTATTAATTGTAAGTAAATCTCAAAGGATTTAACTTGGACTGTCAAGCAATAAATTTGATCACTGTTTAAATGTAAGAAATTAATTGTTTGTCATTTTTCTCAGCAAGCAGGGGTTTGGTAACTTTTTGCAAAAAGCAATGTAGTCAGTAATTTTGGATGAAATGCTTCAAGAGGACAGCACTGATTCCAGCTTGATGGTGTAGCAGATTCAGGAAATAAAGACTTTAAATTGCTTGTGTTTTAATAAACCTGAGATCTGGTGGGGGTCCACAAAGCAAAGTCAATAAGCTGGGCTTTGTGAGACAAGCGTGGGTCATTTTGCTCAAATTCAGTTCCATTAAGGAACACTTAAGCCTCTATCAGTTACTACAGCAACATAGATGTTTGGACAAATGTGCTCCATACCAGACAGTTCAGCTTGTTCACCATGAGCCCTGTGATGTCATTATTTTATGTATTTTATTACATTTGCACATTTAGCCCATTAGAGGAATATTTTATTCTATGAAATGTTCAAATTACCTCTAATTATTTTACTCCATGTATAAGTTTCACGTATATAATTCAGTTAAAACTTTAATTTATTAAGGCAGCCATATTAAAATTGTATTATAATTAATTTATTAGACCTTTTAATACAGAAAATATTAAGCCAGGGATATTGCTAAATTGTGGATAACTGGCTTAAATGAGGCTTATTCAAATAAGAGTGCCTTTTATCTTAAGTCACATTGTACCTGTCACACATTTATGTTTGCAATATCTTATTCTTTAACATGATGTAAATCCAGGTACGTCTTTCACACATTTAGACATCAGTAGGTTTATTTTTTATCCGATTAGTGTCATGTTTAGTTCATTGTCTAAGGTTTTGAAAAATGCTTTTTTCCTTTTACAATCAACAATCAATTAAAATTGACAGGATGAAGCATTGAGTGTGCACCTTCTCATCTATTTTATTGTTCTATTATTTTCACTTAAAATTAAAAAGTTGTAACGAGCTCCCTTTTTGTTTTGTTTAGATAATGTTTTAATATGCACATGCTTAGCTTGGACTGACATTTCAAAAGAACTCAGTAAGGTGTTGGTAATACCACAACATCTCACTTTTCACTGCATTTACAAGCCTATAGATATTTCTCTGTAATTCTAATACATGTAGATGTAGACTTTTTTTACATTTTTTGGGGGAAAAAACAAGACTCCAAGATTTACTTTGACTCAACAAAATATTTAATGTATGCAGAACGTAATAAAAAAAAACATGAGAAGCTACGACTCGATGGTTTTCTGTTCCACAGGCTTCTGAAGACGTCTCACCACCAGTTCCCCTTTGCTGTTCAGATAGGAGTCTGCCATTTCTTCTTCTGAAGGTAGCCCATAAGGAAGCTTCAAAGGTTCAATTCTACATATAAAACAACTAGGATCAGTAAAGGGGTCATAGATGTGCATGTTATAATTCTTACCCAACAAAAATGAGCCAACCTTATTAAATTATGTTAAATATCATATATCATACAATTAACAAGGATATGGATTCTTATTTTAGGTGAGTAGTACAACTACTCACCTAAAATAATTAAATTATTTTAGGTGAGTAATTTAATTATTTTAGGTGTTTAACTTAGTAGAAAAAAAGCCATTTCAAATGGCAACTTTATGGCTTTAAGAAACACTATAAGAAATCAATAAAAAAATGTGGCAGTCAGTGACAGTTAATTATTTAGACCAAGCAAAAGAAAAAATTATGGAATCAATTATTTCTGAGGAAAAAATGATGGAATCACCCTCTAAATTGTCATTCCCAAAACTAACACCTGCATCAACTTGGGCCTGCTCATTAGTCTGCATCTAAAAAGAAGTGATTGCACCTTGGAGAGCTGTTGCACCAAATGGACTGACATGAATCATGGCTCCAAAATGAGAGATGTTAATTGAAACAAAGGAGAGGATTAAACTCAAACTCTTAAAAATGGGGGAAAGCAACACGCAATGTTGCAAAAGATGTTGGTTGTTTCTGGACCAAATACAAACAACATGATAAGGTTTATAAAGGCAAACATACTGGTAGAACAATGAAGACAGAAAACATAAAGCAGAATGTCTCGAAAACAGAAAATGCACAACAAAACATATGGGAGAAAACTGGAGTCAACTTCTGTGAACGAACTGTAAGAAACCGCCTAAAAGAAATGGGATTTAAATACAGAAAAGCTAAACAAAAGCCATCATTAACACCTAAACAGAAAAAACAAGGTTACAATAGGCTAAGGAAAAGCAGTCGTGGACTGTGGATGACTCGATGAAAGTCATATTCAGTGATGAATCGCGAACCTGCATTGGGAAAGGTGATGAAGCTGGAAATTTAATTTGGTGCCGTTCCAATGAGATTTATAAAGATGAAGAGAACATGCAAATTTCCACAGTCATTAATGATATGGTGCTGCATGTCAGGTAAAGGCACTGGGGAGATGGCTATCAATACATCTTCGATAAATGCACAACTTTACATTGATATTTTGAACACCTTTCTTATCCCATCAATTGAAATGATGTTTGGGGATGATGAAATCATTTTTCAAAATGATAATGCATCTTGCCATTGAGCAAAAACTGTGAAAACATTCCTTGAAAAAAAGACATCAAGGTCAATGTTATGGCCTGCAAATAGTCCGGATCACAATCCAATTGAAAATCTTTGGTGGAAGGAAAATGGTCCATGAAAAGGCTCCAACCTGCAAAGCTGGTCTGGCAACAGCAATCAGAGAAAGTCTGATGAAGAGCTAGATTGATGAAGAGTACCGTTTGTCACTCATTGAGTCCGTTCCTTAGAGACTGCAAGCTGTTATAAAAGCCAGAGGTGGTGCAACAAAATACTAGTGAGGTGTTGGAGTGTTCTGTTTGTTTTTCATGATTCCATAATTTTTTCCTCAGAAATGAGTGATTCTATATTTTTTTCCCTCTGCTTGGTCTAAATAATTAACTGTTACTGACTGCCACAATTTTTATCTTGATTTCTTATAGTGTTTCTTAAAGCCAGAAAGTTGCCATTTGAAATGACTTTAGTTTTGTGTCATGTCTGTGATCTTTTTTGACAAAATTAAACATATGAATAAACATCTTCTGAGGCCCGTGATTCAGGGGTTTGCCAGGGGTTGTAGTAGTGGTGTTCTGTGCTGTTAGTCCTGGGTAGGCTTACAATTTGCTCAAAACGACCCAAACATGCAACTAAACAGCTTATTTTTTAGATTAATTGCATTAAATCACACACAAAAGGCACTAAGAACCCCTCGTAAGAAATAAAGTGCATTAATCTGTATGCTAGATTAAAGGAGGGGTAAGGACTCGCCAATATGCTTAAACTCTCCAAACAACTGATAGAAAATACTTTTAATGAGGAACAAAAAAAACCTACTTGACAAGATGCTTAATGATTTTCAGCTGGTTATTCACTGATGTGGTGTTCTTGTGTACTCTGGGCTCATGTGCCTGCCAAACAGAAAAACAGTCAAGATATTTAATAAGATGTTGACAAGTATTTTAACAGGAATTGATTTGTTGCCAATAAAAAATAAAAACCTAGTGATGAAAGTATAGAAAAGAGATATTAAACTTGAGCTCACCTTCATTAAGCCCAAACTCTTTACCACCTTCTTTTCCCAGTAAGGTCGTCTTGATGTGCCTTTAACACGAGTCACTATATGCAGTTTATGTGGCTGCTCTGGATCACCACCATACTTCTCATGCTCCTTTGATCGCTCTTCAAATACCTGCATTGTAGAGGCAGATATGTTTGTAAGCTCAGTTTTCAAGCATTTTAGATTTCAGATGAATAATTGCCAACAGCAGTACAGATTTTAAAAATCTGTTTTATCCTTGTTTTAAGATATATAAAACAACTTCCATGTTCCAAGTTATTGCTATATATGTATTATTATTTTCCCTTTTTAATATCTGCATTTTTTGTGATTGTTATTTTACATACACTAAAACTATTGAAGAAAACTATTTAATAAGCTGGTAATTAGTCTGTTTGGAGGCACACTCCAAATAAAGGACTATGAGAATCACTGGCAAGATGGTGGCACAAGCGCCCAAATAAACCCACAAATGAGTCTTTTCCTGGTCAAAAAATAAAATGACCACTACATTACCATAGATTATTGTGTAGTTTCAATGTTTAAGGCCATGGCATTCATAACACACATAAAAGGTAGCCAATTGAAACTACTAGCTTGCTATCTACCTTTTTAGTTCCACCTTAAATGTTGCAGACAGCAGATTCTGCAGCATTTTAAGGTGGAACAGAGAAATTAAATTAAATTAAAGCTCCCCCATCACAGCGGAATTAAGTAATGGACAATAGTAGTTTATTGTTGCACCACCTCACCCCTTTCTGATGACAAACAATGCCAAAAGTTAACTAGTTAACCAGCAGCAAGTTGCTGAACTTCACTGCTTGAAGCTTCATCGGGTGCTTGAAGGTTTGTCCCAATTCTTAGGGGGAGGATTTAACCCATTCCCTTTGTATCTCTGTTTCAATGAGAGGTGTTACAGTAAAAAAACAAGCAGTAGGGGTAAAAAAATAAAGAGGGGAGTGGGCCTGTATTATACACCTTTAGCCAGCAAACTGGCACTGGGTATGGTATCCCCTTGAGATTAAATCTTGTGTTATCTGTAAACTGTGTGCTGTGTGTAAAGCAGTGGATCTCTGAATACCGCTAGAACTATACTGAGTTTCTCAGTATACCAGATTCTGCTAATAGCTAATTACTTTTAGATGCTCTGTGCTGGCTCTTGATGTCAAGGTGAAAATCGTATCACTCCCTACATCCCTGTGATGTTAAGATCATTTACACACCTGTGGGGGAATGCGGGATTTTGTGAACTTGCTGCGGCTAATCATGTGCAAAGGCCATGCTGCTGCTGCTGCTTCAGGAATATTCTGCAATCACAATGCATTAAAGATTATCATGACACGCCGGGAAAACAACCCTTTGACATTATAATAAACATACAACGTTATGAAATGTGGTAAATACGGTCACAGCCCTACCTTTACCCAGCCTGGGGCTGAGAGGTGCAGGACTCGACACAGAGCTGCCATGTCTGAGACTCACATCACAACACTGGATCCAAGGTTATCTATCAGCCAGACAGCCACCAGGAGCTGAACCAGGCTAGGCTAGACAGCTTAGCAAGCTAACAAACACCCAGCCCAGCGCGGTTATAGTAAAACCACACTAGCTAACGTCTATATCTGTCTATCGACAGGAGTATTTCTACCCAAAACCTTTTATTCCTCAGTTTAGATTGTTAAACCAGGCTGTCCCTGATCACACTAATGTATCTCAGCACGTTTCAGACAGGCTGAAGGTGGCCTCTATCCGGCGAGAAATTTGGTTCCTATATTTGTAACACTTGCAAATGCCTATTTCTATATATTTATAGCTTACTTTCAAATTCTGTACTATATTAAAATAATATATTTTTGCACACAGCCTGTACAATCAGTTATGTGATTCTCGTTATGATACTGTTAATTTCGGGGCGTGCAGATTTGAGCTCTGTGTTCGGTTTAATTTCCAGGGGGAAGGTTTATTGAAGCGCACTCTGTACGTTACCAGAGCCGCTTTATGAAGATCCTGCCCACTCCCTGTTTCCCCCGTCATGTCAGAAAATGACTGAGAAACGCTAGAGGGAGCCCGCCAGTGAGTTCTCAATGAATGGGGGTGAATGAAGCTAAAAGGCTAAAAACTCAAATTAAAAACAATGTCTAACTTCTTGTCCAATATTTTTCTTTACTCGTAGCAAGTATAATAAAGTGTATTGCTAAAAAAAAAAGCGAGGAAAACGTACGTTTCTATGTTCTACAAAAAAATTTATTTCGAACAACAGATTCGCTAGCATCACGGCTACTGTGCACTGACTGGAGAGGTGAGGTGATTCTGGAGAAACAGCCACAGCACGTTCAAAAGACAGACAGACAGACATCTATTGATACCTTCGAGAGAGTTCCTTCGGGCAGCATTATTACACTACGCACAAAGAATAGATAAGGGGCAATATAAACATTTTATCAAAATTCCAGCAGGATCATTATTGCGGTTTGTTTTATATCCATTTTAGACATGAATTATGTTCCAGTGATGGAAAAATATAAGAAGGCTGTTTTCTGCCTGTAATGCACAAAAATAAGACACTACTCTCATAATATAAAATCTATAAAGTGAATCCAATTAACCAAAACATTTTATTTCTAAACCTGATTTAAAAAGTGTTCTAAATTACAAAGAATTAGTAAGAATGAGCTTGTTTTACTCATTGGTTCTGTAGTGCTGACATACCCTAATGTCTGAGTTGCTAATTTTTTTTTGTCCAGTGCAGTAGGCAGGGCTAAGCTACTGTTTCATTGGCTGGTTTTTGATCTATTCATATGGACAACAGGTCTCAATTAGAAAGAAACTACATGATGTTCATTGTAATTGACGCTGGATCTAAAAGGTAAATCATGGCACATAGTCGGGTTAATGGTATGATCAGTCTTCTGTTCCTTTCCAGTTTAAAAGCTTAAAATAATTATATCTTCGGTACTGAAGCATTTTATATTGCATTTATAAACTGTGATTTTGTTACATTCATATAAACCCATTCATTTTGCGCTCACTCGGTAGCGCCCTCTAGCGTCTGAAAAACCCGGAAGACGTTTTTAAGTGTGAATTCTCCTCTGTATTGAGCGCTGGTTTCAGTGCATGAGCTGCTCTTATTTTCACATTTCTGAGACACTTCTTCAGATAAGAGGAGAAAATGCGCTGAAAATGTGACCTGAATGGGGAAAACCCGTGTGTTAGTAAGTTAGTTTGGTAACTCGCTAATTGATATCAGGGTTAGTAGGAGCAGTGCCTGTGTGTGTGAGTGTCTGTGTGGTGTGAATGTAAAGCAGTGATTCTGTCTGACTGACTAACCGGTCTGTGAACGGGTAAACTCGACCATGGCCCTAAACTGCCTCCCCGGTATGGAAACATCAGCCATCTCTGTGCTGAAGAGAGCCGTGGAGCTGGATCACAGCTCACGCTTTCAGGAGTCTCTGGTGTGCTACCAAGAGGGCATCCAGTTACTGATAGATGTGCTGAAAGGTAAACAGACACTTTAACAATTATTCTGAAACTAATTCTACATCACAAATGGCACTTTAAGACACTTAAAGACCTGATATTGTAGCTTTGCAAATATAGAAACTAGTCAACTCTGATAATGAGAGAACACTGTCTACAGATCAGACAAAACAAAACAACAGACAGGAGTTTCATTTCATTATTTTTTTTTTATTATTTTCATGATATTGTTTGGAACAAATAACATTAAAATTCTGTTTCATACTGGGATGAGATTATTATTACTTTCACTGACTTGTTTTTCCTCAGCGGTGAAGGATGACTCCAAAAAAGTCCACTACAGAGAGAAGATCAAAGGGTACATGGATCGAGCTGAGCAGATAAAGTTGCACCTAAACAAAGTGAAAGAAGGTATTGAATTAAACTAAATTGAGGGCAGAATCTGTTATTATAGAATCTTATTATTTTTTGCTCTAAAAACAATACATTTTGTCATTTAAAACAGTGTGTGGGCTTACCTGTACATTTCTTGCAGTATTTAAAGCTTGTTGTCATTTGTTCATTATTGTACTTTCTTTTGTTTAGAGGGCAAATACCATGAGCAGATTAGGATTACAGACAATGCTACTGGTTTCAGCTATGAGAACCTTTTTAAACCGTACATAAGGGAAGGGCTTACGGAGGTCTGGGTGGAAGACCCTTACATACGCCACGTGCACCAGGTAAGTCACAGACTGTTTATTGATGACAGTTCAACAGAAAGCCAGTGGTGTATTGTACCTACAGTAGAAACAGACATAAAGAGGAGATGAAACCAGTGTTGTTTATGTCTCATAATAATTGGATCTTGAAAATAAGTATTTTTGTTGATTTGCAGCTGTACAACTTTCTGCGTTTCTGTGAGATGCTGCTGAAAGCAAAATGTGATGTTAAAATTATTCATCTTCTGACCTCACAAGATGAAGTAAGTGTTTTGCTTCAGCATAGAATCAACATGTGATATTTTTATAAAAATGAATCATATGAATACTTTAAAAGAAAACATGTAAAAGTAGAATCTACATAATTCATTATCCTTTTTCTCCAGGATAGTGCCTCTCTGCAGGTCAGTGCCCTAGCAGAAATTAAACAGTCCTTGCAGAATCAGAATGTTTGTCTGGACATTGCTTATTCATCCACTATTCATGACCGAGAGATAAGGTAGTATTCACCATATGAACAATACAAATCAATATTTACAATTTTCTTAAACATCAAGTTTCCCAAAGCTTATTGAAAGGTTTGTTTACTCAGGTTTGACAACGGTTGGATCATCAAGATTGGCAGAGGGCTTGATTATTTTAAAAAACCTAAAGTAAGAATTTTAATGTGCTAAATATAATTTTTGTGTATGTGATCTAGATATTTAAAGGTTTCACCCTACACTATCATGTCACTGAATGATTAAGTGTCCTTTTTTATTTTACAGGGCCGCTTCTCCATTGGCTACTGTGATTATGACTTGAGAGAATGCCATGAGACTACAGTGGATGTTTTTCACACAAAACACACAAGGAAGACGTGACCAAAAAGTTCCTACATACATTTCTGTATTATGCATTTAAGGAGACATTTTTTGGACTTCATTGATTTGGGCTCAGACGCTTTTAAATATGAACCCTTTTTAACTCTTAGGAGCAGTTTTGCAGACATGCATTAAGCCTTCAAATAACTACACAGTAAATTCTAAGATTTCCACAAAGCACCTTAAAATATATATAGTGCCTAAAGTTTTGAAGTGCTTCTTTATTTGGTGTAATATCAGATGTTATGTTTTTATTGTTTATATTTATTGTTTAATAATTAAAACCTTTTGTAATTAACCCTTTTTTCTTAAAACAAAAAAGTCTTTATTAGACTATATTATAATAGGAGTGTCCAATCTTATCTGAAAGGGCTAATGAGGCATCCAGTAGCACATATTATTCCACTTGTTTAATTAATTAGTAGTTAATCAAATAACTGATTGAACTGACATGAAAACGTGCAGCAAGACTGAGCCTTTTTGGATTCCACTGGACACCCCTGTTTTAAAACATGGAATGCCAAAGGTGGTTTTGGGGCTCCCAAGTTCTGCACAGTGTTGTGTTTTCTCTCATAGAGGCTGATTCAGCTAACTGTAAAGTTTTAAAAGGTGTTGGAGTAGGGAACAAACAAAAGCGTAGTGCTGGAACACTCAGGAAATCACTGATTGTGTTTTTTAATTATTATTTTTTTTTTTTGCTTTTAATGATCATACTTTGTATTGCAGGGAACAATTGCAGTGGGTGGACTTTAAAATGTAAAATAATGTATAATTTTTCTACTTAATAAAATGTAAATGATAAAGACATAATGTTTTTTTCCTTATTAAATTAGAGCACCAGGTAATTTGATGGCCAAGGTGGAAACTGATCATCTAATGAAAACAAGTTTGTAAGCTAGATGTTTAACCAGCTCGTGACCAGCATTCCCTGTTAAAAAAAACATACCCTAGGCTGGTAGGCTAGCTCGATATCTAGCTCTTAACCAGCATAGGGTATATGTTTTTTTTCTGGGTGACCAGGTGGTCTTCAGCTGGATTTTCTGGTAGGGTAGTTGTATGTTGCATTTGCTTTTGGTCCAAATCAGCCAGCTTCATTTAGCTCAGTCAGGCTGATCATTTTTTTAGACCAGCTAAACCAACAAAATCCAACAAACAGTTGTCTACTGTCTAGACTGGTCAAAATCTAAGCTAATTAACCAGCTTGACCTGGAAATGCTTTTTTTTTCACAGCAGCGTTAAAGGAAAACTCTGCTGTATGAGGACTTGAGGTGTAGAGAAATATGATAATGAGTACAAACTTTTGTTGAATAGTCCACCTACTTAAGCACTTTCAAAGTTCTTGGTGTCTTGTTTTAATTGTCAGGGCCCTCAGAATTCCACCATTAAAGTATGGAGCTACTTTGAGCTTGTTAATGGTGTAAAAAATTATTAGCATGAGCAACACTATGCCCTATCACTAACACTGTAAGCCTATTGGGGGCATCGGCTAAAAGTGGTGTATTTCTAAATGCTGGGGGAGAATGGAGGTGGGCTATTTGACATAAGTTCATACTTGTTGCTACACCGCAAGTCACTTTATATTACCTATAAAGGCTAACTAAACCCTCTGATTTTAGCTGACTCCACCCTCAGCTCAAATTTGAAAAATGCTTAAAGGGTAGTTTGGGTGATGTATGGGTTTAGGGGCAGGGCAGAAGGGAGGGCTGATTGGTCAGAGCAGTTTGCCTCTGATAGCAGCGAGATGCAGATGGTTGGACGGCACAAGGGGGCAGTATTATTAAATGATTGATTTGCATATTTTGATGTGTCTGCATACCAAAGTACACAGAAACATCATCAGGCCTATAGCACAGCTGAACCTGTGATCGCCCTGCAGAGTTGTGAAATGACCGAAATAAAAGCGTTTTTTAAAGATTAGGAAATGTTTCTAAAAATATTAAGCAGGACTGGTATGTTTCATTACTTCAGAAGAACACATTTCAGCTATTATTGGAAAAATATGGTTCAGGGTTTAGTGCCGCTTTAAATGGTTAAATGTTTTTTATGCTTCTCCATTGGCGCCATCTGGTGGACACCACAGTGAAGGTGTTTGCAGAGCTGCTTGTGACTGAGCCTCTAGGAGGAGGTAATAGACACAAACGTCAGCTCACCGTGTCCGGAGGAAAGCAGCGGTTTCTGACACTGGCCGCCGGCTCTCAGCACCTGGCAGAGCTCGCAGTGCTGGAGATAAAGTATCCAGTGCCAGGGCTCGGAGAGAGAGCGGCTCTGAAACACTGTGACATACAGACCCTGCCTCTGGAAGTGCGGCTGCGTGTGGAGCTGATAGAGGTGAGTAGCAGTAATAATAATAACTGAGCTTCAGGAGCGGACAGATTCAGACAGCTGCTTATTCACTACACTGACTGATGTCGAGTAGTTTAACAGGGTTTCTGGTGTTGTTTTTTTCCAAACTATCCGAGCAGTGGGTTAGTGTAGTTTAGTAATATTTAAAACGTTTAATAAACGGAGTAATTGGAACTTTTTAGGTTAAACCAGCTCGCAGATGTTTTTGCAGTCAGAGGGTTGAAGCTAAAAGTGACCCAGCAGTGATGGGGTCAAACAAGAGAACCTACTTTCTGTGGTATTTTTATTCCAATTAAAATTAGAGCACTGTGTCTCTGTCTAAGAGAAGTATAACAGATTGTGCTCCGTGTCCCAAAATGTGATGCCGATTTGCCTGTCCTCCTTCTGATAGAAAACGTTTGTTTCAGTGTAAAATCCGCCTGTATTCTCTGTGGGAGAGGATTAAATCTGCCTATAATCTCCCTTAATCTCGATATGGGCTTCTCGAGAAAAAAGAAGAGAAAAAAAAAAACATGAAAAATGGAGCGTCTCTCTAAATATTAAAAAACATATAATTTCCTTATCTCTCTGTTAAAATAACTTATTGTAAAGACTGTTAATTGCTTCTAAAACCCAGTTAAACAAAGATAACTGCTTTTAAATACTGTTTTTTCCCCTATTCACTAGGCTCAAGAAGAAGTAACTATGTGTGTTCAATTTTAGATTAATTTAGATAGCTTACATTGTGAGAAAATGCCATTAATTAATTCTATAACTTCAGTCCATGTCAGTTCAACAAGCTAACAGATAGCCTGTCATGTGTCAACAGAGTTGCCTACTTAAGGTCTCTCTCTCTCTCTCTCTCTGTTTCTGTGTTAATAATGAGGAGGGTGGCTCCTTATGAACTGAGCAGTAGATTAGAGTAGATCATTGCTGGTTGAGAGCTGTCATTAGTCTCATCAGTCATCATCAGGGTGAGAGGTAGTAAAACAGGAGATTAGCTTAGACTCGAAGCCCAGACACATAATGTAGAGTAGCTGAAAGTCACCCAGATGTCGTGTTGACTTTTTGTCCAGTAGGAGGAGGAAAGGAGGGGGATTTGCGGACAACTCCTGATCCTGGCACAGATTTGTGCTGTGTATCTGGGGCAAAGCTGCTCTGTGCTTTGTGCTGTGCTGGATATGATATGTTCCACCCGGGCCCAGATAATAGGAGACGCAGATGAAGGAATGAGTGGGTGAATGGCGTTTGGTCTGTGAGAGGGTTAATGCAGAGCTAATGGATTAACTGGGGGTCTGTCTATTGCACTTTATCCAGAATGCATTGCAGTTGAATTTGCTCATCCAGCCATGTGCTATAGTCAGTACATTTTTCTTGTATTTGAGCTCCACTTATGACGTTAATGTGTTTATGTACTAAAAATATCATAATTAATTTATTAACATGATCATCTCTCACTGTAACTCAGAATTAGGCTGTTGCTGCTGTTTCTTGCTGTGTGGTTAATACGGATTATCTCCTTTATTCTGATTGGTTGCTCTGTATTGCGCCTTATGTTTTTTTTATTATTAATTTCCGCGAACAACATAATACAACCAATGATAAATTAAATTTTTACAAGTTAAGTTAAACAAGTTTAAGTTGAAAGTAGATATTACAGTTAAAATAATAAATCACTAAACATCTCTTCATTTTATATCTAGTCTGTAATTTCCTTTATTGGAAAACAAATATTTAGCTATAGCTTTAAAATGAATCGAAAAATATAAAAATATTCAGAATAACAACATTTTAAAAAATGAATGTTCTACTTTTTCTGGATGTTTGGATCAAAATGAACAGTTCTTACCTATATTTTTGAAATTTTAAATGTACTTATAAAGAAGTAACCAGGCTTTCCTTCAAGAGAGAATTCCAACATAATATTCCTCATTGCCTAATTTTTCTTTGATTTATAGAATATTTCCCCAAAATGTTTAGAACAGTTTTCACTTCTGAAGTGTCAACCATTAATATAAATCAAAGGTTTGAACTTGGAGACTGTGTAAAATTGCATGAGATTCCATCAACATTAATAAATCTTAGTGGATAGCTTTAACTACAACTAGACAATTATTTTTTTTAAATATAAAATCTTAATAGAGCATATTTATCCAGATTTTTCCAGAAAATCAGCAACATAATTAATCTCTTTCTTTCCAATTGCACAGAAATAAAGATATTTTACTGTGATATGACCATTGTTACAAAGGCCTGATTTATGTAGGGTGGGTCTAATAGATTCAAACAATGTTCAAGAACGGTGAGAAAGTTGAAGTTGCTGGGGCTGTCTTTAACAAGACAACGACCTCAAACACTGCTTAAACTCTACTAAAGCATTCATGCAGAGGAACAAGTACAACATTCTGGAATGATCTGCTCAGTCCATAGACCTGAATATTATTGAATACCTTCACCCAGAAGCCACACTCTCACTGGAAGCTATAGGAAACTTTTAGAGGCTATTATTTCTACAACATCTACTAAACATTGATGTCATTCTCTGTTGGGGTGCCCAAATTAATGAACCTTTGTTTAAAGAATTATTGCACACTTTTTTTAAAAAACATATAAACTTTATTTCACTTCTTAAATATCACTGTTTGTCTGCTATGAAATTGCTGATCTGAACAACCAGTAATTTCTAAAGGCAAATCATAACAATTATTAGGGATGACCAAACTTTTTTATTAATAAAATTTTATTTCTAACCCAATGAAACCCAACCCACTCATTAGTACTCCCCTTATTACTAGTAATTCCCCAACACCAGGAGGGTGAAGACTAACACATGCTTCCTCCGATACATGTGAAGTCAGCCATCGCTTCTTTTCGAGCTGCTGCTGATGCAGCATTGCCGAGTAGCATCACAGCGCACTCGGAGGAAAGCTCAGCGACTCGATTCAGGTACATCAGCTCACAGACACCTTGTGCTGCAGACATCACCCTTAGGAGTGATGTGGGGAGAGAGCACAATCTACCCACCCAGAGAGAGCAAGGCCAATTGTGCTCTCTCAGGGCTCCAGCAGCTGATAGCAAGCTACATGAACAAGATTCGAACCGGCGATCTTCTGATCGTAGTGGTTGCACCTTAGCCCCCTGGACTAGTCAGAGCCCCAGGGACGCCCAAACGTTTTCCTATCGCTGTACCCCTCAATTCCATGCCTGGCATTAGGCATGGTGCCAAAAGGTTTAAATTCTTCTGATCCAGAGAGTCGTATTCTATTGGCAATATGTCTTTAAAGGGACTGTTTGTGAAACTGTGGATCTGTGTCAGCAGTGGGTTCAACTTATAGTAGCTGAATGCATTCATTAGAAGGGGTGTTCATAAACATTTGGACTGTCAGTGTATATTTTCAAGTTCCAGAGACATGATTAGAGATCATCCGGTGGATTGTCCAGTGTATTTATGTTTTTAAATCTGTTCATAACCCAGAATTAGGCAAAAGTAAATATATATTCCTGCAAAAATTTCTAATTCACCAAGTGTTATTGTACTTCCTCTGCAACTGTAGGTTACACATTAGAATGTTAAAGGGCAAATTCTTGGGGCTGCAAGATTATTCATATAGTATAAAGTACAACTGAGCAAGACTTAGGTCACACACTAGGAAGGAAAACCCTAATCTCACCATAACATAACCTTTCCCCATCCCATACATACAGCGCAATCTGTTCTGGCACAGTGCTAGCCTTCATTCATGTAATGGTCTTATAATGGCTGAGCATCTGTTGTTACTTCTAATTTAAACATATTGCTTGTAATGTAATTGGCAATACAGTTGCAGGCAATACAAATGCTAATTGAAACTTACAGCTAGACAAGAGGGCGTACAAGTTTTGATGTTGACCCAGTGAGCTCAGGTGCTTTACATAGCTATGGAACCCTTATCAGTACTGAGTGATAGGAGACAGACAGTTTGCATATAAAAACAGAAAATGCCCTGATGACTGACAGTGAAATTACATAACACTTCTCCTCATTCAGGCACCTGCAGTTCATTCAACTTTTCTCAGGAGGTACATTAATTTAGGCAAAATCCAAGTAATCACATACACAAGACCAATCAAGCAGAACTAATTCTGAAAATGTCAACTAGGCAAAGCTAAAATTAGCCAAAAGATTATAACACTAAGTTCTTGCTGATTGAAGCATTCCACTCTGAAATTAGTGCCTGTGCTAATGTCATTTGTTAATTTGACAGACACTAATGATCCTTTTTGAAAGTGCTCTTCTGTTTTCCACTCCAGAAAGAGTGCCTTGTGGAGTGTGTGTTGTGGTAGTGAGTGAATGATCCTTTGGCCCAGCCAGTAGACTTCAGCCTCTGTGTTCATTCCTGTGCTCCAAATCAGTTTAGTATTTCATAAGAAGCTTATTTGTGCTGGCCAATGTGTGTCAATAATGTAATCGAGTGGGTGAATGTGTATGAGTGGTCCACAGGACTCAACTGCCAAACTGTCAAATCTGTCAAAGCAATGCAGAAATTGTACTATTTGACTTCAACTCTGTTAACCCAGCACTTTTCTTTTCCCATTTGTATTCTGTCCTTCAGTCCCTCCATCTCTCAGTGGTGTTTTATGATAAAAATGATGCTTCAGTGACAAAACACATTTAAAAAGAGAAAATTAGCTGGCCAACAAAAAGGATAAATACGTTTGTTTGTTGCCCGAGAGCCATAGAGGGTTAAATACTAATACATGCAGTGCATTGATATTGCAACATTTCTCCAAAATGACCTGGAATAAGCTCTTTTCTTTTTCTGATCTGTAAAGTTGCTGTTTGGAGATAAAAAAAAATATATTGGACAGCAACAATATAGTTTTTTTCTGGTAAAAGCAATCTTCATTAGAGCTCTAATGATCAGATCAGAAAAATACTCCAGATCAGAGTATCCTAACGCTGAGTTTCAGCATTGACTGATCCAATAAATGATAAGTCACACAATTTAGATTAGATGGGCTGCTAACTAGTCCTTAGGTAAAATGATTTTGTTTTTAGTTGTTAGCAGTTTATATTCTGTTCATTATGGACTGATCAGTTTAATTTAATCATTGTAGATCATACTGTACATATTTTCTGTTGCCACCTTGTTTCAAAAGAAACACCAGCTGGATTTGTTCAGAATTTTTATATTAAAACTAAAGGTTCTTTAGATGGTTCTGCAGCTGATGCAATATAATAACCTCTTTTGGTTCTAGAAACAAGTGTTCTAAAGGGTTTTTAGACTATTAAAAGGTTATTTACACCTATACATACCTACAGTGTATCACAAAAGTGAGTACACCCCTCTCATTTCTGCAGATATTTAAACCATATCTGGTAACACTTTATAATACTGTTCCATAGTTAATAGGTAACTAAGCAGTAACTAAGCAGTAACTAATTAATAGTGCTCCATTAACACCTAAATATTTTCTATTAACTACCAGGGAGTACTGAATAATTACTCAGTAGATAGTACTGAACTAATGATTATAGTAGTTCACTAATAACTTCACAATAATTACTGAGACTTACATATCTCCCAGAGAACTACTTACTAATTATGTCTTCTTTATAATAACTATTCATTAATTACTGCTCAAATCAACATTAATTACTGAAAACCCTTACATGCCGCCTGGGGAACTATAGATCTAAATCAGTCTACACAAACAATTATTCTATCAGTGGTGATATTAAAGGCATATTTGAGTGACACCATTTGTAGTAGTAGTAACCTTAATTACCTTATTATCATCATTATCTTCCAAATATTAGCAACATATAGTAAAATACTACAGTGTGTCGTAATCTGCTTAAACCCCATTTTTGAAAGAACTAAAAAATTTTTATAACGTAATATTATTACATAGTAGACATTATTTATGTTCTCCAGAAGACTCTAAGACTGACTGTACTCAATTTTGTTTTAATGGTCACTGCTTTAATTTTCAGCACCAACCTTATAAACGTTCATCTTTAGCCTTGCAGTCTCACAGACCTTTAGTGCCCATTATTAGGGTAATTACGGTAATTCCACAGCGCCGGACCGCTAGCCTCTATCAGTGTGTTTATCTGCTGCTGCAGGTTATTCTATCAGTGGTGATATTAAAGTCAGTGACACCACTTATCATATATTAACCTTACTTACCTTAGTATCCTCAATATCTTCCAAATGTTAGACACACTGAAATGTGCAGTAGTCTGTTTAACCCCCATTTTTGTAATATTCTATCAGTGTGTTACAGGTGTTTATTCTAAACCTGTGCTCCACTTCAGTCCTCCTGGAGATGTGCTCAGTAGAAGTGATGGCTCACATACAGCTTTACTCTAGGCTGTGTCCAACATCCTTATTCTGGGGGAAATCATGTTTAAATGAATAAATATTTGTGTTAGATAACGAACTAGGCATCTCTGTGTTCTTCATAGATAATTAATAAGGGGTCCCTGTCTTCAGGAGTTAACAGCAGCACATGGTAACCCATTACTAATGACTGAGGAGTTACTGTGTTCTTCTTTAGGAGTTACTGCAAATCATACCACAGTATTATAAAGGGAAATATACATTAATAATAATAATAATAATAATAACAACACACATTTAACCTAGTTAACTAACACACACACATTTAACCTAGTTAACTAACACACACATTTAAACTAGCTAACACAATTAACCTAGCTAACACACACACATTTCCCCTAGCTAACTTAGCTTGCTAACTAACACACATTTAACCTAGCTAACTAACACACATTTAAACTAGTTAACTAACACATACATAACCTAGCTAACTTAGCCAGTTACATAACCTAGCTAACTTAGCTGGCTAACGCTAACTACACACACAACTTAGCTAACTTAGCTAGCTAACACACATCCTAAAGCTGGTTAACAACCCACAAAGAGTCCTCCTCTGATCCGGGGGTAAAATAAGCTGTAAAAGATCTCAATATCTTGATTACTAGTTTATTTTCAATCAAATACAGAAAAATATGAAAGCAGCAGAGTCTCTTAATCCTCCTCCAGCAGCAGCAGTAGCAGCAGCAGCACAGCAGAGAATTTACACGAAGGACCTGGAGAGCTGCGTCCGCTGTGAAATTACCGTAATTACCCTAAGAGTGCGCAGTAAAATAAATCTCTGTGAGACTGCAAACGCTGAAGATGCACTTTTATAAGGCTGATACCTAGTATTAAAGCAATGATTGTTACATTATTACAGTCTTAATAATGTTTTAGAGTGTAAAACATTTTTAGAGTCTTAGATGCCTTCTGGAGAACTTTCATCAATGTCTTCTATGCAATAATATTACGTTATAATGTTTTTTTTTCTTCCAAAAATGATGGTTAAGCAGAGTAATACACACTGTAGTATTTTACTATATGTTGCTAATATTTGGAAGGAACTGAGGATAATAAGGTAATTAAGGTTACCACTACTACAAATGGTGTCACTTGTTTAATTCAAATATGCCTTAAATTAATATGCATTTAACTCAAATATGCCTGATTTAGATCTATAGTTCCCCAGGCGGCATGTAAGGGTTTTCAGTAATTAATGTTGATTTGAGCAGTAATTAATGAATAGTTATTATAAAGGAGACATCATTAGTAAGTAGTTCTCTGGGAGATATGTAAGTCTCAGTAATTATTGTGGAGTTAATAGTGAACTACTATAATCATTAGTTCAGTACTATCTACTGAGTAATTATTCAGTACTCCCTGGTAGTTAATAGAAAATATGTAGGTGTTAATGCAGCACTATTAATTAGTTACTGCTTAGTTCCTGCTTAGTTACCTATTAACTATGGAACAGAAACTGAGCTGCAGCGCAGTGGCCAAGATATTTCAGCATTTTAAAAGAGCAGGGTCCTGCGTGGCTCTGGTAAACTCAATGCCCAGGAGGGTTAAGGCAGTTTTGGAAATTAATGGTGACCACACAAAATATTGACACTTCAGGAACTTTCACTAAGGGGTGTACTCACTTTTGTTGCTGGTGGTTTAGGCAGTAATGTCATTTTGTCAGTGTTGTCCCAGAAAAGATATACTTAAATATCTGCAGAAATGTGAGGGGTGTACTCACTTATGTGATATACTGTATAATAAACATAATTATTTTCTGGAACCAAAAGTCAGTATTCCATGGTATTGCTTGAATAGCTATTTAAATTACATTTATTTTAAGAGTGTAAGTCCAAGCTCGTGAGTTACTTGTAACTCTATTATAACTTGTAGAGAGAATGCAAAGCCTAGGAAATTCTGTAAATTGAATATTAGTTTCATAATTTTAATGAGTATTTTCTCCACTCATCTGTTTAAAGTTGTCCTTTGTGATATACCTGTATGCATTTTGAAACAGTAGCTCCAGTCAGCCCATCATTATGTAAATGAATTCTATGTGTAGGATGAAATGAAAGAGTAATTAGAGATTTTGGATAGTAAAAAGGCAGTTCCACTTGGTCCATTCAGATTTGCATGTCACTGTCTGTGGAGTAGAAGTCCTTTCTCACCAATCTGCTGGCCTGATCTTCACATCAGATTGCACCTTTTGCATAAACACACACAGACACAAGAGCAAATGTTCATGTAGACAAACACAAGGTCACATTGCACAAGAGTCCCTTTAAATGTTGTTCTTGAAGAACTGACCCATTCCTGTGAGCAAAGACAGCTGATGTATACCTTATGCACCGGCAGAAACATAAAACACTTTAGAAGAAGTTTAGACTAATTTTGCACACTTGTGACAGAGGTTAGACAGGTTAACTGTAGTGTAATGCAACTCTTTGCATTTGAAAACAGAGCAGTTCAGGCCTTTTGGACTTTGCATGCTGTTTTCCACCACTGCACACTGCTGTTATCAAGGTGTGGTCAGTGATAAGAAACTCCAGCTGTCAGAGGGAAGGTCTTAGATTGGCATAAGATAAAGATGACACAAAATTTCCATCTTTACCTGGTAAATCACATCTACTAAACTGATCTTTTTTGGGCTTGGCAATGTGGTTTGCTTATACAATAACCTGTAACCACATAATTTTTAATTGTGGTTTTTAAATGTAATTATGAGTTAATCATAGGTTTTTGGCCACCTTAGCATAAAATGGTAATGTAATTTTTTATGTAATGTAAAAAAAAAGAAGATAAGTGCAGTGCTCTACAGATCTTTAAACCCATTCAGGATGTTGGCACACTCTACCAAAATAATAGAATAAGAAAGCAGCACAGTCATAACATTCTGGCCTAGATAGAAGATGGAAATAACACTAAGAAAGAACCTTTGAGCTCTGTTTGCTCATGGGAAAGCTCAGCTTTGTCTTATCAGGCAGCTCAGTAAGAACCATATGCATTAACAACACTGCTGTGTGACTTCTGTCTGTGGCTTTCTTATTGTCTTGAGCTTCACATCCCGTCTCGTTGTACTCAGTTCTCTAATTTTGTCCTTTTTTAATTTTGTTAACAGTGAAGGGGAGCGCTATGGAGGCCACAGGGGACCAGGAGGGAGGGAACAGTGAAGACTTAACAGGTCAGAACGTCCCTGGAATGTTTTCTGATATACTCAGTATTATGTCTAATGAAATACATTAGTAAGTAATGAATATATCTTTATTTTCTGTTTGGATCATTAAATCACATCAATGTTTGTCTCATTGTGGTACGCTGTACTTCATTTGATTTGAGTTTTTTTTTAAGTAGCACCTATTGCTTAGTTGCCATATTAGCACATATGGCATTTTCTTAGTCAGCTTTATGCGGTAGTCACTGGGAATGGCTTTCAGCTAGCAGGTGTGCTTTATCAAGAGCTAATAACTTTAATTTATTGTTCTCTTAATGTGTAAAGTTAGCGCATCAGTTGTAAAGTTGTGAAGAGGTAGAGTTGGCATTCAGTGAATAGCTCTATTTGAAGTAAATGTTTTAATCCATACTATGGCAAGAAATACTCAATTAAGTAAAGAATAAGTGCTTTAAGAAATGAAATTCAGCCAATCCCAAAAGAATTGAAAGTATCCTCAAATGCAGTCGCAAAGACCATTGATAACATTATAATGAAATTGTCTCTCATCAGATGTAATAAATCAGGTATAACATAACATAACTATCTGTATCTTTAGGAAAGAAAAAGCCTAAGCTGCACATATTAAAGTCGAGACTGTTTGGGAAGGCGAAGAGGAAGGGTAATGAAGGACTGATGAAGCAGAGTCAGTCAGCCAGTGACATCAGGGAAGGCATGCGGGACCTAGAAGACGACTCTCAGTAAGCAACTTTATCTCTTCCTGTTATTCTTCATTTTGGGTTATTTTGCTTTTCTGTGATTTGAAAGTTATTATTGAAGAAATTTTATTGAGAAAAATGCTCTTAAAATATGTATTTTATCTTTTAGTAATTTTTGATCCATTGTATTTTATTCCCTCAGCTGTTCCCAAAGCATGATGGGATCCAGGGCATTGTCACATGATAGTATCTTTCTGGCAGATGAGTGTCAGTCTGACCCTGAGCCATCAAGAGTTCTCTCTCAGGAGAATATCCATGGGAAAATCAGAGCATTGCAGGTCAGTGCAGTCATATTCTCTTTTTTTTTCAAGTCTACATTGAAGTTTAATTACTGTAAATAGAAAGTGTACAAACCAGAAATGGCCAATATTTAACACCCTCCCACCCCTGGTCCCATCAGAGACCTAGATGATGGGGTTTATGTGGAGATTTAAGAAAAATTAAAAACTAAAATATGTGCTTTTGTTGTGTTAATTAGATGAAGCTGCAGCAGCAGAACATGCATCTAGGCCCACCTCCTCTGGTGTTGCCCATTAAACGCACTGAAGATCCTGGAGGAAGTTCAGAGGATGATGGACTTCCTCACAGCCCTCCTGAAATATTGGGGCTACACAAGAACATGCCATACAAGGTGACTAACTTCTCACAGAGCTGTCACAATCCCCCACACAATTGCACTCTTTGAAGTGTAGTACAAAACCTACAGTAATTCCATATTTTTCCTTGATCATCTGTCATATCCAAGTATTGGTGTGGTATAACCCGTCATATGGCATGTAAATACTGTTTGTGCCTCAGTGTCTTCATCTCTTGCACCATCACATATGTGTTACTAATATCTTACTGTCATCCCATAGTTTTTGTGACTGAAACCTCCTCCCATTACCCTTGTAGTTTCTCATTCCTCTCAGGAACCACAGCTCATTGAGTTTATGTGGAACAGGGAGTGAAGAAGAAGAGCAGGTACCATAGATTTTTTTTACTCTCTCCATTGACTCCATTGTATATTGTCGTCTTGTGTTCCTACTCACTTAATGGGAACAAGGAGTGCAGGTGCACCTGAGCCTGAGCATATGTACTTGTCATATCAAGTCATATTAAAGTTATTTATGATACCACTATTTCTTGCACTTTATAGTCACTGGTACAGTCAGGCCTTTTTAAGCAAGGAAGTTTTGTCTGGAACATGATCTGTGGAAACATAAACATTCTTATCTAATCGAAGAAAAGGTTATTTGTCTTACTCGCAAATCAGTTTAGACAAATAAAACCACCTCAATGTTTCAGGTGCTTTTGTTTCCATCAGTACAGTGTATTACTCTGAGAAGGGAGATCACATGCAAATGTTGTCTCTCTCTGCCCCTGTATTGTGTCACACAATAACCGCTAGTTAAGTATCTTAACCAGCCAAATCTTTTGCATATTTTTGTAATCCAGTCCCCCTTGCAGCCTTCATCCCAGCCGGTCTCACCTCGGCCAATCAGCTCCTCGCCAGTTCCTGTATCTCCGTCTGAGCCTTGCCCTGGGGTGGACTTTAACACCCTTCCCCAGTTTGTCCCCTGCCTGGACAATTCTGCTGCACGGCACAGAATGTCCATTAAGCCTCGCAATCAGAGAGCCAGTACTAAGAACAGAAGACTGCCCACCTCAGTGAGTCGGATTGGTTAATATTTCTTATTGCAAATATACTTTTGATGAGTTCACTGGGTTAAATATTAAGCTGATTATAACATTGAGAATATAACAGGTCTAACGTAACAGTTACATCAGCAACAACACTGTTTTATAATCTCTCTCACAATCTTCTTACTGGGTAGGCTGGATACAGACCTCGCTCAGAGAGCATGAACAACCTGGAACGACCCCTCACAGAGAGTGAGCAAGAGGAAGGGGCTGCTGTTATCAAGGAAATGACCCGTGTCCGTTCCTACTCCTCACAGATTATTAGGTCAGGGGAGGGGCTTAGCACTCCTCCAATCAAAAGCACACTTCCTGTTTCTCCCCTAAAATCTATGGTGGGTGCTGGAGATGGAAGTGCAGCCCGGGCTATAAGTCATCCTGAAGGAAGCATCTCAGCCACTAACACATCCTTCCAGCACTATGTCCCAATGCAGCAGGCACCGGCCAGGGAAGCAGCATCCGGCCTGAAGTCTGAGGCTGCCACTGCAGCTGTGGTGACAAAGCAGGTTCCTGGCTCAGCTGTTCCACCCCCTAAGAAATGGAGTGGAGAGCTGAGAGAGACACCATATAGCTCAACATTAAAGAGTGCTCAAGACAGCACTGTGCCACCTGTAGGTTCAGCAGTCTCAACAACACCTATCAGTTCTGTGGGTTCTGATCAGAATCAGCCTCAAAGCGAAAAGAGATCTTGTACCATATTAACTCATGACAAGAGAGACACATTAAACAAGAATGTAATAATGCAAGAGGATAATGCCAGAGGCCTCTTCCCACCGGCTTCATCTGGTGGCATGCCTCTAAGGCCTCCTTCACTGCGAAGAAATACATCTCCCTTAGATGAAAAAGTGGTGGCCAGGAATCTTCAGCAGATATCTCCAGCACATATTCCTGGTCAGGTGGGCCAACTACAAAAGAAGTCTGCAGATCAGCAAAGACCCATCTCTGGATCCTTCCGTTTTTCTGCCTCATCTGAAAAAAGTAATGAGAGGCACAGAACTGGAAGTTTCACTGGACTAGTGGGTCACACAGCAGCCAAGAGAGAACCTGCCCAAGATCAGTTTGAGAGTGTGCTAGCACAAACCGCAAGGAAGGACCCAACACCTATAACAGAATACCAGAGATATGAAACGAGGTCTTCCAGCTCTTCAGCACTAACAAAGCCAAAAGACCCGACACCAACCATCTCATCTGCCGGCCGAGAACGAGGAGACAGCCGAGCAAGTGATTCGCAGGAGACAGGGGTGGAGGCTACAGAGGAGGAGCTTCAGGAGGTAGTCGAGGAGGCTGTTGAGGCAAGTGAAGACCTGAAAGGAAATGAAGCTAATGAAGAGGCGAAGGAGGAAGAAGAAAAGAATGCATTTGGCGTAAAGTTGCGCACCACATCTCTTTCTCTAAAGTTCCGCGCAGACAAGCCCCAATCAGCTCCCAAAGTCAGCTCCAACCCACCTTGGCTGATGGCGTCAACTACACCACCAGTTGATGGGCAGAAGGACAGCAGTGTGGGCCAGTCTGGGCCTACAAGAGGAAATATGGCTGCGGCAGTGTCCAAAAAGGTCCAAAGTGCTGAGGGCCTAATCTCTGACCAGGTCTCCAGCTCTCTACCTCAGAGTGTCAGCAGAGACAAAGAGAGAACTGCTCCCCCTAGAGTGGATGGTGAGTTCCAATGCCTGATTTTTAAACCAATGTGAGAAAAGTTCTTTGCAGCTTCTAATTATAGACTTAAGAGATGAAACTAAGTAAACAGTATGTCATTAAGTCATGCTAGGAATGACTCTGTGCAGCTTTTTTTTGCTTTGCGAGTCAGAGCTTCTATAAAGCCATTGGTGTCATGAGAGCTGTGTCCTTGAGATCACATAATAACTTTGCTTAACTTACTGTTCACAATCATACTGTTGGTTCACACTCAAAGCATATAGCATATAGTCTGAACTTTAGTGTGCAATCTACTCAGTATTGCTGTTAGAATTAGAGTGGTTGGAGAACGTTTCAACCATTAACTCACATGATACTTTTAAATGATGCCCAAAGCTTATATAAGTTTATATAAATATAAGTATGAATCTATAAATTGTTTTTGGACACACAGTTTACCAAATATTTTCCTTGTATTTACTGTGTCTTAAATCTATTCATTTCAGATTTTGGGACCCAAGCTCAGCACTCATTCCACTTTGCTAAAAGCTCAAAGTTTGTGCATCCTGTCCCAAAAGAGAACACACCAGTGTCCTCCACCTCAGAAGAAAGCACACTGGTGTCATTTCCTACTAAAGTTTTTACTCCTGTCTGCTCAGCCGAGAGTATACCTACCATACCTACAACTGCAAAACAGCCACAGGACACTTCCTTCGAACTGTCTTGGATGAGTATGGCAAGAGAAAAGACCAGGAGCCTCCAGCAGATGTTTACAAGCAGATTGCCTGATTTTTCCAGCCTGCAGACCACCACACGATCAATGAACATGACTGCACCACCACCACAGACTCAGACATCAACATCTCAGCCCTCTGTAGGGCCATTACAGAGTGTTCCCACTCAACCGTCTGAGACACAAGCACCTACCAGGGGAGCACATTCAGCTCAACCTCCAGGCATACAATCTTCAATCAGATCATCTGAGCCTACTGCACTTAAATCAGGAGCAGCAGATTTCTCCTTAAAGAAAACTGCCAGTCAAGCACAAACAGAGCATAGTGTCAGAGCAGGACAACTGCTTGCAGCTACATCAGTGCAGTCAACAGCACTGACAGCACACACTGCAAAACATCAGTTATCCCAGCCACTAAGCCAGGCACAATATCAGGCATCACAAGGTACCACGCAGTCTAACCTGCGCTCAACTCAACCCACACAACTGCCATCAAGCCCAAAATTAACACCTCATCAGACCTCTCAAGATTCAGGTTCCTTACTTTTACAGTCCAGGGCTCAGATGGGTGGGGGTGCATCATCCACAGCTTTAGTCAAAGCGAACTGGACACCAGTGCCCCAAGGGAAAGGGCCAGTAGAAAGCAACAGAGCACAGTGGGCAGGAGGGCTGGGGGGCAAAGCTTTTCTTGCTGAGCGATGGGACCACCGAACACCTGATACAGCTAAAGTAAATCTATTGGTTTTCTACATTTTTTAATATGTGCCATTAATTATAGTCTGAATTTGTCTGTCTTTCCCTGTTTCTTTACCCTATGTGAAAATATAAATCATGACATGTATCATGACATTGATATGTCAATAGGTAGAAGACCAGAAATTTACACCTGAGTCCCGACCTGCTCCGCTGGCTGCATTTAGAGCCACGTCCAGTCCAAGCAAAACCACAGGTACACACATGAAGTATAGTGTATCGGTATATCAGTGTTTATTATATTCATGTGTCCATAAATTTCAACCTTGACTTTGCACCTCCTTCAGAATCAGCAGCTTCCTCTGTTGCTATGAGGATGGACCGAGAGGACAAATGGCAGAAGAAAACGGTCCCACCATCATCATCATCACCTTCATCCTCATCCTCACCTCCCCAGTCCATCAGCGATAGTGGACAACCTTCCTGGATGGAGCTGGCAAAGAGGAAATCTCTAGCATGGAGTGACAAGACGATGGACTAAAGAATTACAAAGTGGCATATAAGCAGAAGATACTAGGCTATTTATGTTTCAGAAAATGCTGGAAGGCATTCTGAGCTGGCAATCAAAAGAAGTGTGTTTGTGTGGGTGGTGTGGCGAGAGAGGATGAAAGAAAGAAATGTGAAGTGAGATAAAAGGTGAAAGAGTCAATGCAGGTATAGGTATATATAAAAAGGGCCTTATATCCCTCCCCGTAACATTCACAGACTTTTCCTACTGTATTCTAGAGGTTATGTTCTCAGGTTTACTGCATTTGATTCAGTAGAAATGAAGACTTTTTATCTATTTATAATAAATTCAGATTTATTTAAGCAACGTTGTGAATCACAGAATCATGAAGCTATGCATTAGAAGAGGTTAGGTGAAGACCTGTTGTTTGCAATGTCTATAAGATAAGATTATATACAAAATAAATCAGAGGATAATGCAAATGCTTTGTAATACATTATCTTAAATATAACTATATTGTATAATAAAGTTCACATATCGCAAAGTAAGTATCTCAAATAATATGTGTGCATTGGTGTCTTGGTGTTCACCAAAAAAAAAATCCTTCAATATTTTTGATGACGCCACACAGCTTTTTTTTTATTTTTATATTCTAAAAGCACTGCACCTAAATATCCAATCCATTGCCTTGTTGGCAAACCAAGTTTTTTTTGTTAATTTCCAAATAGAAAAACTACACCTTCAAGTGCAAATACATTTGGATCTTAAGCAGTGGCTAAACCACTGATAGATTTAGTTTGATACACTATAGTCTACTTGCAAATGTAATTTTTTTGTGAAAAACAAGTATGCCTATTTTTTTCTATTTTTAGTTTACTACATAATTACTACATAATGCTCCCCTATATTATGTAAAAATGTCTTAATGAATAGGTAAATAGAATAAACTCTTTTTAAAAGAGTTTTTCCATTGAAAGTAAAAATGTTTTATGTCTCTCCTGTAAAGTTGCTGTTATGGAGATACTTGTTTTTTATTGGACAGCAACGATATGCTGTATACTTCTGTTCACTCAAAAAGAGGTCAAGGTTTATTGCAGTATAAATCATAATTTAATATAAACTTATTGTCCGTACACTTTGTTTATAATGACACCATCGACATTATTAAGATATTAGCACTTGTTTTCATAATGGCCGGTTTCATATTCATTTCCACAAAATACACAAAAAGGGTAAGAGTAATCAGAAACCAGAAAAAAAACAATTAATGCAACTGGCAAAAAAAAATCACAAGGTACACAGAGGAAAGAAAAATAAGCATACCAATATTTTTCACATGGCTGCACATTTTTGTTGTCTTTTTGTTAGGGTCTCTAATATACTGGAAATAAGTTAGGGGTCAATTATTTAATGGGCCAGTCTGCCCTCTAGCGTCCAAACACAAATTCTCACACATTTTTTTTGTTCATGTGCTGTGTGTTTTGTCCATTTGTAATACTTATATATAGCTAACAACGCGTCTCAACGGTGAGTTAATTATTTTGTGGAGAATACCTTTAAAATATTAACCTATAATTTTAACAACAATCCTGCTTTAACAAAACTAGAATTTGCTATTTTTTATTAATGTCAAGTAACAAATACAAACAGTATAGAAGAAATAAAAGTACACATACAGTGGCTTGCAAAAGTATTTAGACCCCTTTAACTTTTTTTCATATTTTGTGACATTACAACCACAAACATAAATATATTTGTTGGAATTTAATGTGAAAGATCAACACAAAGTGGTATACAATTGTGAAGTGGAAAGAAAATAATGCATGATTCAAACATTTTTTAAAAATAAAAAACTGAAAAGTGTGGTGTGCAAAAGTATTCATTTTCTCTAAGTGCACCCAATTGCATTCAGACGTTGCCTGATAACTGCTAATGACTAAAAAGAGTCCACCTGTGTGTAACCTAATCTCAATATCTTAGTACAATACAAGAGAATATTTGGGAGTAAACAGCATCGTGAAGTATGGCACAACTGTAAACCTGTAAACCAAGACAAGGCTGTCCACCTAAACTTACAGGCGGAAAACAAGAAGAGCACTGATCAGAGATGCAGCCAATAGGGCCACGGTGACTCAGGACGAAATGAAGCAAGAAGAAAGCCATTGTGAAAAGAAACCCATAAAATAGTCCCTATTGCAGTTTGTCAGAAGCCATGTTGGGGACATGAAACAAGGTGTTTTGGTCAGATGAGACCAAAATGGAACTTTTTGGCCAAAATGCAAAACTGCTATGTGTGGCAGAGAATTAACACTGCTCATCACTCTGAACACACCATCCCCACTGATAAATATGGTGGTGAGAGCATCACGCTCTGGGGCTGCTTCTCTTCACCAGGGAAGTTGGTCAGAGTTGACGGAAAACCTGTTGTAGTCTGCTAAAGACTTGAGACTGGGGCGGAGGTTCACCTTCTAGCACGACAACAGCCCTAAACATGAAGGCAGGGCTACAATAGATGTTTGTTTGGTTTAAAACAAAACATATTCATTACATTACATTACATTACATTTGGCAGACGCTTTTGTCCAAAGCGACTTACAATATTGAAGTGCAAATAATAGAAGAGGTTAAGTGCAAAAAATAATAGAAGTTAAAAATAAAACATCTATAGATAGGGCCTTAAGGAGGTCGGAGGGAAATAATGGGATAGAGGAGTAGAGAAGAGGAAGAAGGAGATGAGGTTAGAATTAGTTAGTTTGTTAGAGGTGTTAGGAGAGTAAGTGCTATTTGAAGAGCTCTGTCTTCAGGAGTTTCTTAAAGATAGCGAGAGATTCTCCTGATCTGGTAGTGGAAGGTAGTTTGTTGTTAGAATGTAGAATGTTAGAATGGCCCAGTCAAAGACCAAACCTAAACCCAATCGAGAACTTGTAGCAAGATCTGAAAACTGCTGTTCACAAAGGCTCTCCATCTAATCTGACTGAGCTTGAGCTGTTTTGCAAAGAAAAAATAAGCAAAAATGTCAGTCACTAGATGTGCAAAGCTGGTGGAGACATACCCTTAAAGACTTGCAGCTGTAATTGCAGCAAAATGTGGTTCCACCAAGTATTGATTCAGGGGGGATGAATACCTTTGCACACTGCACTTTTCAGTTTTTTATTTGTAAAACATGTTTGAAATCATGCATAATTCTCTTTCAACTTTACAACTGTGTACCATTTTGTGATGGTCTTTTGTATCAAATTCCAATAAAATATATTTATGTTTGTGGTTGTAATGTCACAAAATATGGAAAAGTTAAATGAGTATGAATACTTTTGCAAGCCACTGTATCTCTAAAAAAAATCCAACACAATACTAGCTGGTCAAGTAGAAAATGTTAAATAGCTCTTCACCAGCATAGGGTATGTTTTTTTAGTGACCAGTTAGTCTTGAGCTGGAGAACATTAATTGGCCTTATCACCTTGCTTTACTTTAATGGATTTTTAAATCTTCCAAAAAAATGTTTTGTATTATATTGTGTACAATTTATATAATACATAAATACAGTACAAAATTAAAGACTTGCTTGTCTTTAAAACACATATCAATACTTATTAAGAACAAAACAGAAACAAAATCTCACACACAATTTCAATTTTGTCTTTGTTGTTTGTGTTTGTTAAAAAAACATCATAGCTTTTTTAGTGTATTTTTGGGGGTTTGACCAATTACCACAAAATGAACACATCGCTCACATCACAGCATTTGGTTACCAGAGAATTGGATGGGTAGATGTTATAGAGAATATTTAAGTGTATTTCTTTTACTCTGTTTCAGATTGTTTGACTGAGACAGTATTTAAAAGGAATCAACCATTCTCATTTTCCCCGTAAATATGATCAATAAGGGTTTTCTAATAAAATATACCTGTCGGAGGTATTTTATAACTGTAGTTGTCTGTTCATTTTGTGGTCTCGGTCGTTGGGTCACGTGTTTGCCTGGGGTTTACCTTCAGCCAATCGGGTGTGTGGATGGGCGGTGTGTGTGAAGGTTGATTGAGAGCTCACCATTAGTAACTCCTCGCTCTACAGCAGCAGCCTTCCTGTCCGGTGTTTTATAGATATCACGTTTTTAACACTGCCACCCTCCAGCTAGCTCTTTTACTGGAGTCGGGAGCTGGTGTGCGCGGGTTTCCCCTGGTAATTACAGTAAGTGTATTATTAATGTTTTATTAAATTTCTCTGTGACAGTAAGATAAACATGCCTGTTGTGTGTGAGAGAGAAAGATTTGGCTCCTGCGACAGGTACCAGGCTGGGGTGGGTAGCTAGGTTACTGTGTGTTAACCAGAGACTACCGCTAGCTTCAGTTAAACAAACCACTGTATACATTTTAACACACATAGCGATAGTTAGCTAACCTGCTAGTTAATTCTGGTATTTTTACACATGTGTTAGTTATGCTGTGGTTCTCTGCTGTGTTGTATTGATATATGTGGCTAACCCGTTTCCTGTTTGGCTAGCTGGCTGTTTTGTGTGGTAACTCAGCGGTGGTGGGGGATAGCGTTAGCTAGCTTTAGCTAAGCTTAGCTAGGTTAGCTCCTTTAGCTAGCCAGCTAGGTTAGCAACTTGCCCAGCTTGTTGAAATACTGGCACTGGTGTTATATTTTTCTGTTTAGGAATATTTATTAGTTACATATTACTACTAACTGATAGCACGCGCAGCTGTGTATCTTAGACAGTTATTCTGTTGTTCTTTCTGTCTCCAGTTGAGAGTTTGAAGGAGAACCTGTCGTTTGGACTCTTCAGACTCCTTCACTGAGATCTACGTCTCCCAGCTCGACCTGCTCTTCGGACTTCAGCCCGGTAACTTAGGATGAAGCGACGGCTCGGTCTCCAAAACATCTGAACCTCAGATCCGGTGAAGCTCTGCTCCCTCTGACTCGCTTGGTGACTTTCAGCGGCCGATAGCGGTTTAGACTTACTGTACCAACAAAACACAGAGAGAACAAAACCAGAGGAAAACAGTGGGAAGGGGCGGAGAGCGAGGGAAGGAGGGAGCCTACGCTTTCCCTTCCCCGAGTGTGTGTGCCTCTCCTCTGGCGAGAGAAACCCGTGTGCAGGCGGAGCCACGGCCGGAGAGCAGAGCGCTGAAATGAGGCTGAGATGAGGCTCAGGAATGGAACTCTGGCCACTGCAGTTATCTTCTTCACCTCTCTTCTCAGCCTGTCCTGGTATACCGCTTGGCAGAATGGAAAGGGTAAGAAAACACCTCCCTTCTTTCATTACACTGTATAAACTACACTACGCTTGTTTCAGTTGTTCAGACACTGTTTATATCTAAGTACTGAAGGTGCATCCTTTGGTCTCACAACATGTTTAATCTCCATAGACATGAATGAGATCCCTGCAAAAAAAAAACTATCACGCTGCTCATCTAGAAAAAAAAAACATTAAGAGCTAGTAGTAGCTGGTCAAGAGCTAGTTAACGCTCTATGGCATGAATTATATTTGTCAAGAGGAAAAATATAACTTTTGGAATATTGGGAGTCCCTGTGGGTATAGTTGGCAAACTTAAAAATTTAGATTCAGACTTGTGATGACGAGCTGATAATTTGAATCAGGTGTTTGAGCAAGAAAGCACCCAAAGCATGCAGGGTAAGAGAAGATATCCAGGACCAGAGATGAAAACCACTGCTTCACTATGATTAATCTAGCTTAACAAAGCATGTCTTAACTGCACTAAAGGCAACAAATATACACTGTTTTTTGTAAGAATATAAATATACTTCTTTACATATTCTTGCTCCCACTTGTACGCTATATTCCATATAATATTATATTAAATATGGATAAATAAGTAAACTATACAATAGTATGGAAAGGTGTAATATCCCAAAATGTGTTTTGCTTACTGATGGAAACACTATGTCCTAGAGGTTTAATGAGTATTACATGGTATTTTTTCGCTGGATGACAAGCTGGTCTTAAGATGGATTTTTTTTTTTTTAGCAAGGATGCTCTAAACAAGAGCAGTGTTCTCAACCCTGGTTTGAGAAATACTGCTCTAAAGCAGAAGCTATAGCTGTGGTATGTATACCATTGATTGTGGTCTGTTGTGCATGCCAGATGGCCATAGAAATAAAGTATACTGCAGAATTAAAAATCTAGGGAGTTTTTTTATGTTACCTGGCATAAGCATAAATATGTAACTCAACACCATCCTAAAACTCAAAAGTTTTTTTTAGGAAACACAAAAACATGACAGTTTTTTATGGCGGTTTAAAAATGAGCAATGGCTTAAGAGGATAGTTTATCATACAGTCAAGCAGTGTGACCAAGCAGAAACTTTCCTTATTCAAAATTTTGTAAATATTGATTAAAAATACAGAAAACCATTAACAGAAAGTATTTCTAGCTAAATATATAGGGTATTTCACTGTAAATGAAGAGTCAGTAAAACTCAGTAATAAAACTTATCAACTAAGCAATATTTATAGTCAAAAGCCATTATTAACAAGAAGTAATCCCTTTATATTGTAGTAAAAATCTCATTACTTACCAACTGGGGGCAAGCAGTGAATCGTGAAAATAAGTTCTGTAAAGGTAGCTCTTTGAAAGCTATTAAATTGCCTAAGCAACAATTTATTTGACTTGGGTTTAAAAAAAAAAAGCTTAAGTCACACTCTTGATAAAGGCCATTACAAAAGGGGTAAAATCAAATAATCTAAACAATAACGTGTATTTTGCCTAGGCATCATAAGTTGATGATTTGTGAAAAATAAAGTTTTTATTTATTTATTTATTTTTTAAGTTGATTATTTTTGGAAGGTGACAATGTGTTTCTATTTACTCTTGTAAATGCAATACTATAGTTATCATTACTGTCATAGACACTACATTAAAAGCTTGTGGAACTCCTCCGATGAGCCGTCCGATTCCAAAGAAATTCTTAGTAGTTTCTGCATTAACATTATTAGCTGAATAATTAACCTAGGGTTCAACGGGATGTCTTGTAGATGCTGTAGTTCACTACATTGTCCTTCTGTTGGTTTTCTATGTTTGATGCTTTCCAATATGTTCACAGAACATGTTTAGAACCACTGGCAAAAAAAAAAGATGTGTGATGTGTGAAAGCCACATCTAACCGTGTGGTGTGTGTTTCTGTGAAAAAATATTAGAAGTTGGTGAAGGGGAAAGTTTTAGTTTAATCATAGGCTAAAATGTTTAAATATCACTGCTCTACAGAAGCTTCACATGAACTGAAGGTTACTAGCCCAGTGGTAGTTGTTTGTCAGGGGGGTTATAAAGTCTCTCAGCACTGGGCAGAGGAGCACTGGAGATATACTCTTGAATAAAGAAGCTCCACTTAATACCTGTTGGGTAACTAGGAGCATTGTTTGTGATTCACAGCTGATAATAATTGATTGTTATTACCAGGTCTCACTAATGCTTTCATGTTCCTGAAACATGACATTAAAACCTCACAGCAGTGTTCCAACATATAGTGTAAAGCTGCCATAGTGGAGTCTGTCAGGCTGTAGTAACATTTGATAAGTGGTGTATACAAACTTTGCACAGCTACATCTGATTAATTAGACAAGGATTAAGCTTAGTCCTGTACATCACTTTCTCTGATGTATAAAAGTATAACAGTTTTCTGATCACTTTATTACAGATGCTGGTTATAGTAAAAGGAAAAAAGAAAGTGCAGCCCATTACTGTCTGTGCATTTCAAAAAGATTCACTTCTGTTTTTCCCAATATGAAAAGTAAATATGAAATGAATAGATTTTAGGTTTCAAATGAGGAAGTAACCTACAGAATGCAATCCCAGCGCAAAAAGCCTTTCTTTTTTTTTTCTTCAAATGACAGACGTTATGTACATTGTCACACATTTAAATAGTTTGAGATCAGAATTAACAGAGTTTTAATTCTACATTCCTGTAATCAATAACCAGTCTTTCTGTCTCATCATTTATTTATATTTACCATGAAATACATACCTTGATTGTGTTTTTGTAGTTTTCGGTGGCAAATTGAACATTTTTAAGGTGTTGTTGGGTGTATTTTTAAATTGTCTGTCAGATTTTCTAAATGCCAAAATTTGAGGTCCCACAAGATTTATTTTACTTTATCTATTTTGTGAGATCTTTTTTGCGTTTGTGTTCTTTAAATTATTTTATTAGGACTTTACAATGTGGCTGTATTTGAATTGGTTGTTGTAGTTATATGTTAGTTTTGTGGCCATATTAGCAATAGAAATGGTAAGGTGTGACCTAATATCTACTCAAAGTAAAGTGAGCTTTGAGATTCTTCAGACTCAGAATATTTTTGTGTTTGCAGACCTCTATATAAAAGAACAGTTTATCAAAGCCTTTATCACTGTGGAAACTTTGGATTAGATTTCCCTGCTATTGTTTCCTACAGCAGGATTGTTGCTAGGTTTGGGTTTTAAGAATTTTAATCAGAGACATTCATAACACCTGAACTTAAGACACTTTCCTGATTATTTCAAATGATTTGTAGAGAATTAGTTCAGCAGGTATGTTCTGTTATTTGTGTAGTGTAGTAGTTTCTTAATAGAAAAGTATTTCTGAATTCATAGCCCTGTTTAGAATTTTAGGAGCTGATGTTCTCTAGATTTCAGACAAACGTTTTGTTAAATGGAGAAAATATGCAGATCTTATGTAAAGAAAACTAGACAGAGAAGATAATCCACTAGATTATTTTTTCAACTTTCTTTAACAAATTGAATGTATCTTGCGTGTTCCATATTGTTGAGCCTTGAGACAAGGGTGTGTTTCTTTTGGGTCATTCACTGGGATAAGGCAATGCTCATTTGGTCAATTAACATCCCAGAACTTTGTAAATGCAGTGTATTGTACATGTAAACAAAAAAATATTATGTTTAATACTGACTTTTAATACCTGATGCTGTTGTCAGATGTGCCTAGCTGTGCCGGCAGAAGTTCCCCAAAATTTAAAAGGCAGAAATCCCCAAAATATAAAACCTCATAAGGGATTGCTATTAAATGGTACTGTGTGAACTATACATAAAGTTAGTACCATTTCTTAACTGTAAAGAAAGAGGCTGGGGTTCTATATGTTAATTTATTTTAAACAGAAAGTTGTGCAACTTACAGAATGCTCCATGTTTTACTGTTGTTTATTTTATTATAAGCCTGTACTGCATGAAGCAGTGAAATGTAAACTGTGAACATGCACAATCACATGGGTCATTTTTTTTGTTTATTTTTAAAAAGTGTTTTATAAATTGTCTAATATATTGTATATATTTATTTATTATTTTAAAATTACTATTGTAAGGGTAATATGCATTTTTCAAATTTATCGTCATGTCTGGAAAAGGCCGTTGAATATGCAGTATGTCACAACGCCGGCAAAATGCAAACACAGCACACGCTCTCTGGTGCTGCTGTAGTAAATGGAGCAGGCAGGTCCTTGAGCTCCTGTGTAGCTGGTGTTTCCACTTGCCAAACTCGGCTGTGTTCTGTTTCCTCTTGAAATTTTAATTGAACAATCTTCTTCTTACCTTGTGCTGTGAATGGCTGATTGTGCAACTTGTGACTATAATACTTGCATTCTAATAATGCAGTTAGTAGCCCCAGAGAGTTTTGCGCTGTTTCTGTGAGTTAAAGTGGAACTGGCAGTTTTCTCAATGTGATGCTCAGTGTGAACGAAAGTTGAGTCTGTTCCTATGTGAGCATGTCTCAGTTGAAATGATTAATTATAGGAAAAGCTCATCCTGTACACTCATTTAGGGATTTGAAATAATTTGAAGCCTAAATCCCCATAGGATGGTCAGGGTCACTCCAGTCCTGCTGCCCTGTTCTATTTTAAAGAGCAAGTATGATATAAAGTATTTAGACAGTAGGAGCAGAAGTGTGTCACAGCTGGGGTGGGTGATTTCACAATACGTCAGGGTATGTTTGCAATAACTATACTCCTGCTAAGATTACAACACTAAAAATATTGTATTAATGTGAAGAAAATGTTAATAATGGTACATAGTAATAATTTAACGTATGTGCCTATATATCAGTGTTAATTTTGACAACAAATTTTGATTTAGTTTTAGTCATAGTCTTGTGACAAAAAAATGGCATTTAATTTTAGTCATAATTTAGTCATCTGAAATGTTTTTAGTTTTAGTCGACTACTATCATAAGAATAAAGTCGACTAAAATTAGTCAATTTAGTCGACTAAAATGTAAAGGGTGTAAATGCTTTTTCATCAGTTCCCTTAAATTATTAACTATACATTTATAAAAAATAAACATTTAATAATCAGTTGTGTAATATTGTTAATGTTTGTATGTAAAATATATTTATATATGATTTTAATGTATATTATTACTGTAGGTATGTGACTATAAATATTTTATATTTAAAAATTTGTTTTAGAAATTAGGTCATAAAACATTTGAATGGTTAAATTATAGTTTGAACAGAGCTGTAGACGTAAAAATATAGCTTTTAAAGGATCTAATTTTATCTCCAACGCTAACCCAGCACACCTACTGTAGCTACATTCTATAAATGAGCTCCGAAAACATACATTCACTCACTGTCCTGTAGAGATGCTCTCAGGATGTACTGAGAGACTTCATGAGTTAAAGTGAGAAACTTATTAGAAAGTGCTGTAATTGCGGTTAATACTTCACTAGTCACTTATTTTATTGTTATATTTTCGCTACATAATTTTCCTTTCTGACCTGTTCCTGCTTTAACATTAGCTAGATGTTTCCCACTGTGGGAATAAACAGATGATCTTATCTTAATGAGTGAGGTAATATGTACACAGTCGAGTTAAACACACTATCAGCTCATGAAATAACATTAGCATTAAAACGCTGATCTCTGCATTGGGATCTGTGTGACTCTTGTCTGCAGAAGCTGAGAGGTTTGTGGTGTTTTTACACGTTGTCTTGTTTTTTTGCGACGTCAAAGGAGAAATATTTCGCATCTTCTCTCTCTCCCTGCTGCTGACACTGTCGAGTTAACTCCGAGTCGAGCCCCATAAGTAAGGATAAATCACAGGAGAGTCTTTCCTCCCGGGTTTGTATCTGAGCACGCCACGCTGCTTCACTAAAGCAGTAGTGATTGGATCTCTTCCTAACTGGACCCTACCTTTTACAGAACTAAATCAGTTCTGATTGCATTTCGTCCCTGCCAAATATTTTCATCTCGTTTTTATTTGTTGACGAAAATGTCAGTTAATTTCGTCTCGTTTTTACTTTTTAATACTGTTTTTATTTAGTTATTGTCTCGTTTTTGTCTTGAAAAAAATCTTTGTTTACGAAAATTATGACACAAATTATTTGTCAACGAAATTAACAGTGCTATGTATCTACAAAAGAACTGAACTGCGCAATAATTACTTCATACATTTAAATTGTAATCATAAATATTATTATATAATAAGTACCCTTAAAGATTCTAAGCTGTTTTTAATGATATTATTGCGATCAATATGATTTGGCATGCCCCTAATCTCAACTCTGTTCAACAGCAAGTTAACCTTCTGTCTCCTGCCAACTTAACTGTGCAATTACATGCTACCACCCTCATGCTCTGCTGCAACTCCAACAATAAGAATGAGTTACACCCATCCTCTTTTTTTTTTTTTTTCTTTTTTCAGCATTTCTTCCTTTGCGGTTAGATTTCTCCTGCACTGACTCTCCATCCTGAGGGTGTGTTGAGCACACAATGGGCCAAAAATAGCTGACTGGTGAAAGGCGTCATTATCCCACACATAGAGGAGGAGATAAGAAGCATGGGAGGGAGGTTTAATGCCTTCGGAAGAGAAGGAAGAGAGAGACAGTCTGTAGACCACAATTCGCTTAGTTCTGCACCCCTGGCCGATAGGCTGAGCTGGATTGTGTCACCCTGCCTAACTGAGCTGGGAAACAGAGCTGCTATGAGCAAGTACTGCAAGAGCCTGAGGCAGAGGTTTATAAAGAGTATAAATCTGATTTTATAAATCTGTAGCAGAATCAAAAAGAGGGCAGATAATTGGGAGATGTATAGCTCAGGACTCAGGATATAGTGGTTTATTTTCAGTAAGTGTATGTAAGGCGGGCTGTTTCTCTGCTGTTCAGTAAAAATCAATAAATGTCAGGTTTTTCTCACACACAATTGGTTTAGGGGTGGGGAATATAGTGTATATATTCGGGCTGGGAGGTTAAATTTAAACTAGGTCTGCACAATACATAAATTCAGCATGTTCATGGCATTGTGCACATACACAGTTCTCACATCACAGGGCACACAATGTCAGATTAGGTAAATTAAGTTAAAGACTACAAAGAGTTTCACTGCTTAGTTACATGATCATGTTGAATCATTGACTTTTGATAAAATATCACTTTATTTTCCATGTGTCGTGCAGCCCTAATTAAAACATGGTATTCAGATCCTCAGACTGACAGTCTTGTCCATGTAGGTTATTTATTTTATTCTTGTAATGCTGTAATATTGCTCTGATGATATTTTAACCACTGTGTGTTCATGTACTTTCCCTTTAAAACCTACTACCGAGTGTATAGTCACATGACTGCACTGGTCTACGGCATAGAAGCAGCATGGAAGAGAATTCTGCAGCATGGAAGATGAACACTGTCCAAGAGTAGCATCTGCTAATCTGTTAATAAGGCAGCGTTGAGACCACTTTTATGTCATCTTGTGGCAGGACCAGAGGTGGAAAAAGTACTGAAAATGTGTAATTAAGTAAAAGTACCTTTACTTTGCTAAAATTCTACTCAAGTAAAAGTAAAAGTACCCATCTAAAAATCTACTTGAGTAAAAGTAAAAAGTACTCAATTTAAAATGTACTTTGAGTAAAAGTTACATAGTTACTTTTAATTATATGATGTAAAAAAACAAATCTTAAACTAACTTAAACTTAACTAAATAGTTTTTAATGAACTATTATTCCACATAATTTGGATCTTTCAGGCAGTATTTGTTCACACCACCCCATAAAACATTTTTTTAAGAACAAGTGACAGGTTTCTATGATCCATTTTTTCTTTACTCTTAAAAGGTTATGGTCATATAGGTGACTATAAACTGTAATTTTATAGTTGTACAGTTCGTTATTATTTTTTAACTTGCCATTGCTGTGCTTTAACTGCTATTTACATGTTTTTTTTTTTTAACATTTAAGCCGATTGTTTAATTATAAAAATACTTACCACCACATGCTTTCGCAGGTTTGATGTGGAAGTTTTGAAAGCTGAACAGCTCTGTCCGGCGGGGCACATTTTGCATTGCAGGAGGAGGTTATTGGCTCGTTAGTCCACGTTTGAGCATCCATGCCAATTATTTTTATATTTTTTATTCAGACAATTGTTTGTTTTCCCCAGCATTTTTTTACTCAGTAATTGGGAGTTTTCCAGTGTAGCAAAGTAAATTACTTGTCAATGTACTTGAGTAAAAGTAAAATTACCTATTTTACTGCTTTAAAAATTACAAATTACTCATAAAATCTACTCAATTACAGTAACTTGAGTAAATGTAATTCATTACTTTCCACCTCTTGGCAGGACCCAGTATCTGATCAGACAGCACCTGTAATTATTTACACATCTGCCAGAGACATTAACTGCATACTGAAATTTGTTTTGTCAGTGCATGTGAATTACAAATGCACTGCATTACAAATACATTATGTTTGAAACACCGTTTTTCAAAGACTGTGTTGTGTGTCCTAAATCTGTATGTAGGCACTGAAATAGATACATCCCCAAAATCTCAGTGTTATGCACTAGTTGTTCTCAGCTTGCAGGTGTGAGATTGAAGGTTTATTTTAAAAACACAACAAAGCTAAAATAGATTGTGGTCCCTTTATTTATTCTCAGCAATAGCATGCGCTTCCAATTCAAATAATGTCCTCTTTTAAGAGGAAGAGTAAACAAATATAAGCAAACTAATTTTAATCTCAACTTCCTCCCTACTTCCTATATAGCCAGTTAACAGCATTTAGGGGTTAGGTTTCCAAATCAGTGAATGGATGAGCAAGAAAAGGAGAATAAAATGCTTGACTTCAGAAAATTAACACTGTAATATCTCTAAAATTCAATCCTCTTGACCCAAATCTCTTCAGAGACACAGATTGCGAATATAAATATAATTGCATGTTATTAATCCATGCAGAAAGAGGGACAGTCAATTTTGGGTATATTAATGTCCTAAGTAGAGCACAGTAGAGCAGTGTGATGATTCATCTAAATCAACCTAAATACAAAAGATAATTTACAGTGATGTGAAAAAGTGCTTGCCCTCTTCCTGATTTCCTGATATTTTGCATGTTTGTCACACTTAAATGTTTCGGAACATCAAACCAATTTAAATATTAGTCAAAGACAACACAGGTAAACACAAAATGCTATTTTTAATTAAGGTGTTTATTATTAAGGGAGAAACAAAATCCAAACCTACATGGCCCTGTGTGAAAAAGTAATTGTCCCCTTGGTAAAACATACAATCACTGTGGTTTCTGACACATGAGTACACTGTCTCTAGCCACACCCAGGCCTGATTATTGCCACACCTGTTCTCAATCAAGAAAATTAGGACTTAAATAGGACTGACAAAGATCCTTAAAAGTTACACATCATGCCGATGTCAAAGCTACACATCAAATAAAATTATTTAAAACTGAATTTGCATGTAACTTTAAATACTTTAATGCATGGATTCAACTGCATGAACTCCAGATTTGTGCAAAAGCCTTCAATAAGTTGATAAGATCCGCCAGAGTCATTTAAATAAGAGCACTTCAAACGGAAAGAGAACCGACAATGTTTTTGTCTTTTGTCTTATACAAAGTGGTCTGTGTCACCCAAATTTGCTTTAAATAGTTCTTTATTTTACTTATGACTTCTTATGTTGTTATGTTTAAGAAATACATAACTTTACTTAAAGGATTTAATGAAGAATATCTTGTGTTTTCAGTGTGGTCTCAGATGTTTGAATCCCACTGTAGGCAGCAGGACTTTGTCCACACTGTGCAGCCAGTGTACATTAATTAGTAGGGCCAGGGAGCTGAGAGAATGTCAAGACCGTGTCAAGACTGGGAGCAGCTCATATAAGGACTCTAAGGCAGTTGTCCAGTTCTTATACCTAATATGGTGGAAGAATGTCAGAATGGCAGGGAATGCCAGTGTGAGCAAACTACCTCAATGAGGGTTTGTCAGAGTAACTGAGAACTGTTTCTTAGTGTGGAATGAGAGCAGGGGGAGAGAGGAATTAAGCTATTAACGTCAGTCTGAAACAGAGAGACTGTGCATGTTTAACAAGAGCATGACTTACTAAGCATCCCAGGCCACATCCATAAGTACCTACTTCCTGCAAGCTTATTGAAAACAACCTTCACTCAGAGCTATTATAATCCATATATCTTTCTGTGTCAGACTCCCTTCTTCTCTCCTCCCTCTCTTGTTCCCTCTCTGTCAGTAGTGTTAAGCTCACAATGCCAGAAGAGCAGAAAATGCCTAATGTGCCCTCTGTTGTTTTCTTTAATAATTTTAAAGTTATTTTTTTGCATATGGTTAAAGTTTCATTAAAGAAGCATCATCATACACAAAACTTGCTCCACAGCTTCAGAGATGAGTCCTATTTTATTGGCAGGAACTCTGTACAGTGACTACACAAGCTATGTATGAGCATTTGCACATCTGTGTCAGCAGTGTGTGCAAACGTAGTGTATTTTCACACCTGCACCTTTAAGTCATGTTAAATTGGACTCTGGATTGTTTTCTTTCTTGGTGCGATTCGTTTGTCAGGTATAAATTCTGTAATTTTACATGGTTGTTTTTTGTACAAAAACAACCATGCCAGCACCCTTAAGAGGTGGTGGTCTCCGTCCATTCCCAAACGAACTCTGAAACAGTTTTTAGACCACATGCATAACTTGTGTGACAGAAAATGTGTCTTTTTAAATATTTGATAGAAACAGCAAAACTGCTTTTATATATTGTCACTTAATGTGACTGGTTTTTAGGTTGTATCCTCATAAGCGTAGATGAGTAATTCTCAAAATCCAGAAGAAATACACCTGTGTTCCTTTTTGAGGTAAACTTTATTCCTCACCTGCATGCTAAGAATAATTTGTAACCCTGTGTGCTTCTGGAGGATATTTGTGGCTTGTTGGGGGCGTCATCTTCCTGACAAGTGCGTCAGAAGTTCCTGATTTATAACTTCACTCCCAAAAGATTTCTCATCATGACTTTGGCACTGTGTTAGCCTTAAATTACCTCTGAAGGCATAAATAAGCCTGCAAATTTGCTTTGTATGTTTTATTGAGTTTTGGATGCATGATATTAGGGGGAAGGGGGTATCATTGCAATATGTTTTTTTATATCAGCAGTATTAAAAAAAAATATTAATGTCATCAGAGGTCAAGTTGCAAAGAAAAGGGCACATTTCTTTTATCTTATGTGACATTGCATGTCCTGTGATATGACTGCTATGTTTTTTATTTATTTATTTATTTATATATTTTTTTCTACTTTTAGTTATTGAGCGAGACATACCCAGCTTTGGTGCAGTCTGTGAAGGGACTGCCTATACGCTTTCATCTTCAGAGCTTTATCTTTGTAGTGCAGCTCTGTGTTGTTTAAGAGAACAAAGCGTGTTGCTGTGATGGCTCTCTAGTGTTTCTTTGTGTGTGTTTGTTTGTGTGTGTGTTTGTGCACATGCCTGCACTGTATGACAGGTGAGCCACATTTTGAACTCACCTGTGTCTGTGTAATTCTGACTTGCTTGACAAAGGCTTGTTTGTGTGTTTAGACAAGCTCCAGTAAGAGAAGGATGGATGATCTCCTCCTCCTCCTCTTCCTTATTTTTGAACAAATATTGATGTCTCAAAGAGGCATGTTTTAAATAAAAATATGGATGTATTTTAGTGGCGAGTAATGAAACATGCTCTAATTAAATAGCCCAGACTATGCTCATAATTTATGATTATTGTACCCAAGAAACGACTGTATCCATCAATTGCATAATCAGCTAATGAGATTTAAGCTGGAAGGAGTGTAAAGGATGCCAAAACTGTTAGTGTTTTTGTTTTTATTTATTCTTTTTTTTTTTAGATGGTGGTTAACAGTGCAAACACAATCTGATATCATAATGTATAGAATGTCTTTTGTCTGCAGTGCACACAGTCAAGTGTTTGCATTGCAGCATTACTTGTGCATTCCTCTATTTTTAGCTTCTTGTGTCACACTGGGACATTGTATTGCCTTCCTGACTAAAATATAAACCTGTTAAGTTATTAGCAGATGTTGTCTAAGTCCTGATGTCTTGTCACTATAAGTGTTAGGGTATGTTTTTTCGTAAATATTTTACTAAATCATGGTTGATTGCACGCAGGTAACAAATATTTACATTTTTTTTTAAATAACTTTTTAGAATTTGATCCCTGTTCTCTGTGTAAAAAAGGTGTCTGTCATAATTGTTTCTCATAAATGCTTCATACTCTGTTTATCAATTTAATAATTAATTATTTTTTGATGTATGAGGTGTGATTGAAAGATGTTTAAATTAGTGGTGTCGGGCATAAAACTAAACGCACCAAAATGTGCACCAATAAACCATGTGAGCACGTTGTGTCCTTTGATTGGCCAGAACTGTCTGGCACGGGAGCAGTGTTTATATTTGTGCAGAGAGAAGCTGCCTTGGGTATCTGATGTAGAGAACCGAAGTAAATTTTGTAGTAATGCCATAAGTGTGCGTTGGTGCCTCCCTAGATCATGTATGAACTAATAACCAAGTAGAATACTGTCCGAGTGAGTCAGGGTGTTTCACCTACCCTAAAGCTCCCTATCCAGACTGGAGCATTACACATGCAGCGTCGTTATATTAAACAGAGTCGCGCAGCCGCAAGCAGTGAACGTGGCAAATGCTCTTAGTGTGTAAAGAGCATGAAGCAGCAGAGACCGCGATTGTTCATAGCAGTAACTACATTATGTGGCTCACATATCAGATTAAACTGCGCCTTATCAGCACTTTAGCTCAATTAAATAGAATTGTATTTGATAGCTGGGTCAGATTGAACTGCTGTGTGTTGACCGGGGGCAGGGCAGATCACGACGGAAGTGTGAGTCAATTTTGATGGCGTAATTAATTGCGAAGAAAAAAACGCGTTACTGATTCCAGATTAATCCAGAGCATTAACGCTTTATCGTTGACAGCCCTAGTTTAACTGTGTTCAGTGTTCACAGAAGATGACTTGTTTCAACCAACAATATTGTGGTAAATACCACACCTGCTGCCTGCTTCCTCAAATGAGATTTGAACATCTGGAGCTGGCTGACTTACATTAGAGAGCAGAGACTGGGAGAGAGATGCAGAGATGGATAACAAGATTACGGAGCCGAGCCTCAGTTTATCGGCTAATCTTTTTACAGAAGCTGGGAGCTGTCTGGATCTCGAACTTGTGGGTCCTAAGAACACTCAGACTGAGATAATGATCACTCAGGGACTGGCTCCTTCATAACAGCTTGTCATTATGAAAAAACTACAGTCTGACCATCAGCAGTAGCAGTAAAGCTAAAGGAGGAATTAAAAAATATATAATCACATTGGTTTTAAGAGCTAAACCTCTACCATACTAATGTGTAATGGACCAGTTGATGGATTTTCTTGCTGTGTGAGCCTGAAGGCTGGTTATAAAGACCAGTCAGATATCGACCCATCCACAGATCAGATGTATGGATGCGGTGTACATGCGTTGGCATGTCCAGTATTGATGACCCTTGTCATATATTGTTAATGAAAAATGCCTATTCCTTCAGTCTCCTCAGTGCGATTGTGTGGTTATATGTTAAAGGGAGAATTGGAACTCCTTTGCTCTCCTAAGGTTTGTAGTGAAAAGACCTCTAGGGAAACAGGAGCAGCAGCTGTTGTAAACAGCCTCATTCCCTTTTCCATCATTTACCACTCAACAAGTACCCTGCCTCGGGCCTTCAGCAATGTGGTTCATCTACAGCAGTGTTTGTGTGTGTGAGAAATACATGGTTCAGTAATTACAGTATTTGTATCTGCGTACATGTAGGTTGCCTAGTAATTTCAGTATTATTTTACAGGCCTCATGTTTTGATCTGTTGTGTGGCTTATGCTGTCAGTGTGTATTACAAACAACAGTGTCATTTGCTCAGACATGTGTAATCGGATATGCCACAAATAACTTGATGGGTGTTTGTTCCCCTCTTTTCTCAAGTAAATGCTTGTATCAAGGGATTTGTCTGATCAATAATTAATAAACTGATTAGAGCCTCTATTTGAAATAATATATATTGCTCATATAATGTTTTTTTATTCTGTTATAATTTCTCCCGGGGTACTGTACGCTTAAAACAATTTAGGATGATAAAGTACTGAGATTGTTTGAGTTGATGGTTAAACTAGAATATGCTAATTTGATACATGGATAAGATGAAATAATCTAAAATGTATCCACCATAAACACGTCTGTGTATATATTTAAAAGACCTGATGGAAAAAAAATACTAAGCATAAACTAAAGCCATTTTTCTAGTTGTGGTATAATTTTCTTATTATGGTGTAGTATTTAAGACCATGAGTCTTATGCTTACTTCATTTTCATTTTAAAGTTTGACACTCTTCTCAGGAGGTAAAGCAAGGTTGAATTTATAATATTAATATTAAGTCAAACATAAATACTGTTCACTGATATAAATTGATTATTGAAGGGGACAGAAATAATGGTATCGTGTGGTTTACACTGGTGTGTGTGCATGTGTGATTTTTTAAATTTTATTTGTGATTTATGATTTTTTAATGTATTTATGTATTTTTTTAATTTGTTTAATATCTTAGGGTAGATTAACAAAGTTTCCAGATTAACTACATGCATTAATGTGCCCTAGTAAATATATTTTATAATAAAATAATAGTAATAAAAAATAAAATTGTAAATTGTAATTGATACAGACAGCAGCAGTTAAATACATAGATTTTACAAATATACTTTACAGTATTTGTGTTCAAGAAACCATACATTGCTATACAGGCAACAACCCAAACAGAATTTGACCCTTTGACCTTCAGTCTGTGTGAGCATCCTATTCACTGAGACTTAATGATTAACACCTGGCTCCAGATAGTCTTGCAAAGCATATGAAGTAAGCATTTGCACAGAAATGTTTAAAATACAGAATATTTAACAAAACATTCCTTACAATTAAGAAATGATCCTACTATATATATTGTTTTCTATTATTGCTTGTGAAACTATAGAAATATCAGCTATACAAACAACACTGGAATTAATGGAATTTTCTTTATTTTTCTCACTGTAGAGAAGTTGGTAGCCTACCAGCGGGAGTTTCATGCTCTGCGGGAGCGACTTCGTGTGGCAGAACATCGAACCCTCCAGCGCTCCTCTGAGCTGAACAACATCCTGGAACAGTTCCGCCGTGCCATTGCAGAGACCAACGGCAGCAAGGATGCTCTCACCAACTTTTCAGGTTTTTATACAATACATGAAAACGTTTAGATTAAATTCCGAGAGAACAAAGAATAATCAAAACTCATTACAGCTTAGAGGAAAGCACAGCTATACCAATAGCTGTCTGAAATATGTTGCGCCTCTGTTTACTTATGCAGAGCACATTCTGCTGTCAGGTTGTAACCTGGATCTTATTTTAGATCATCATAAAGATTATCAGAAAATTGTAGCTCTAGAACCGTCATTCTGTAGAAACTTGTTTTGTCATTTGGTAGTGGATAAATCATGCATAGATAATGGTTAGGTATCAGTATGGGTATTAGTAACTGTAATCATGAACTAAAGCATGGACAGTGTCCCTAAAACTAAAGCCACCACAGGTCTACTGCCTCTATGTTTAAATAATCAACCAGCCCTCTTTCCAGCTATATTATCTAAATTGAAAACACTTATTTTCTGAGCTAATATTGGCCAATTGTCATGTCCGGTCATTCTTCACAAAAAAAAAAAGGCACATTGATGTATATACTTTTAATGGATTCAATTAAATAAAAAAATTATAATCTTAACACATTAAACTACATTACCATTGACCTACTTGTGCTACAGCTGAAGGGCATTGTGTTAATGAAATATTTAGGAATTATCTGCCATGCAGTGTTATCACCTTAAACAAATTCCAAATAATTGCTTAAGAAGAAAATGAAAAAGATTAGATAACAGCACATACATGTTTGTCATTCAGGACACTGCGCTCTTGCTTGTTGTGAGTGCTGTTTTCTGCTTTGTTTGTCATGTTCAGGTGCTGTGTATAACCCAGTTTTGCAAGTGATATTTTTCTCGCTGAAATATTAAGTGTGGTAGTGAAAGCTTTGATATGAATGTTATATCCTACTTTAAATTTATGCATATAAAGTATTATGTTTTTTGGGATTCATTTATTATAGTGTACTCTGACTCTCTGTGTCATGTGCCTTTTATCTGCCCAGATGTTTTTTCTAAATATGTATTTATTTTAAATATAATCTGTTTGTTTAGATGAGACACAGAAGCTTTTGAAGGAGTTGGCTCACAGGAAGCCTCTCCAAGTGCCAAATATCTACCACCACTTGCCACACCTGCTCAACAATGAAGGCAGTCTGCACCCAGCTGTCCAGGTGGGCCAGGGACGAACCGGAGGTGAGCAGCACACTCCCACTGGGAGCATGCCACAGGTTTTTCATTTGTCTCTCTGTTCTGGCATACACAGGGCTTTCATTGGGTCAGCACATTGGTTGACCACCACAGAAAAGCAAAACAATTATAAACCAGCAGATGGATAATTTTCCCTCATTTGTCTGTACATAAGCATTTGGTGGAAGCATTTGTTTAGTAGGTTTATTATTCTGCTGCTATTGGCTGTGTTGCCCTAATGACAGCAGACCAAGCACAGTGTATGTTTACTTTCTTGAGAGCAGATTTCAGCAAGGGGAGTTTTTTTACACCTGTAGTTTGTTGTTCTGGTCTGAGTCAGTTAAAGAATTTTCATGAAGTGATTATCTCTTCTTATTGGTCAGACATGTCTGGTTAGGGGTTAAAAATTTAAATATATAAAAAGTTCTGTGCAGGGTTTCTCACAGCAGTATATAAATTAAGGCTGCTTCCTCGACAACCAGTAAACTTGCGCCCATCCGACTTCAAAAAACAGGAAACATTGAATCACAAGCACTGCCACTAGAAGTGAAACATGGCAAACAGAACTGTCAGTATTTAATGATGCATGTGCATGTGTGTATGTGTGCGTTTATTATATTATATTGTGTTATGTGTCTATTTATTATATTACATACAAATGTTATATAATTTAACAAGATAATAGGTAACGTACCTTGATTTATGAGAATAGCAAATTATACATCTTAACGTTAGTCCGTTATGATGTGATAAGATTAAACCTTTGTTACAAATTCTTTCTTAAAGTAAAACTTAACTTACTTAATTTGCCACCTTAAACAGTATGTTGTAAAAGCATACCCCATAACATGTTGCTTATAATACCTTCATAAAATAAATTTCTACTGTAAATGCATATATTTATGCTTATCTAAGGGTTTCCCAGTAGCTTGCTGCAGGGTCTTGGGAACCCATTGTCCATAGCGCTCACCCTCAGCAGCCGTGTCAGAATTTCATAAGAGGATTAGACTCTTGAGTACAGTGATGTTTACCAGAAAGACCTTCCTGGGGGCAAGAGCACGGGACACCCCCACCCCCTTTTTGTGTGTGTGTCTCCTGTGCTCTCCAATTGTGCCTCTGCCTGCAACACCCGTCCAATGTTTGTGTACTGAATGCTGAAAGCAGCTCAGTGGAGCAGGCTGAGGTAATGGGAGGATAAGAATGGGGAGATCTGATGCTGTTACAATCCGTGTGTATCCATTACCTTTCTCTAAACGCTCTTCTTGTCTAGGCTGCTTTTAGCATCACAAATTCACTGATTAAAACTACATGACATCCTACGCCTGGAGCTGCCCTGCCCTGGTCTTTTGTATTCGGTTTATTTAGCATCCAGCCTGTCTCACTGTTCTGTGTTGTGTTGTACTGGTCTAGACTGTAAAGCACTGGATGCTTGTTTTTGCACTGTAAGTTTACCCTGTCGCACCCTGACATCTTATCTGGGCTGCATTTAAAGGCTTTGGCTTTAAGCACTTTAACTTTGGCTTTATTGGTCAGCATGTGAAAATAAAGCTTTCATACAGGTTTTTACTGTATAAAAGTATTTAATGTAATATGCAGGAGGATAACTGTTGGTCATTTCTGTTGGTTGGTGAGAAATTAACTATTAAATGTGTCTTAAAGCAGCATTATGTGATATTACATTGTTACATTCTATAGAACAGGGTAACAACAACAGGGACATTGTTCTCTCTATTACAAATTTAATTGTACTTAAAATGCAAATACTACATAAAGTGTTTTATATCAGTTATGCAAGAATTGTTTTATTTCTTTTGAGTGTAATTTACTTTTACACCACTGTCATAAAAACAAATTGTATGTTAAGCCTCTCCTAAAGGACAGTAATTTGCTGTCAAGCTGAGAGAAGCATGTGAGCTGCTGAGTTCCAACCAAGGTTACCAATGACTGTGGCATTATTCTTACTATTACAAGTCATGTATAAATGTGTTTATACTCAACTGTTTAAAATATATACACATTTTTTTTTTTCTACAAATGAGCTTCAGATTTTTGCCTGTTAGATTGCATAATTTGCATATAAAAGTGAATGTGGTATGGCATCACATTGCTAGCAGAGAAGAGTTGTTCCAAAAAGTAGATTTTGTTTACGTTCCTTTTTTTGGTTCAGGGTAAAGAAGTTAATGATTACATGACTTTTTAATGATGTGGCTCTATTACAAGTGGAGTCTGTGTACAGTTTGAAGTGAAATTATCAGCAGTCAGATCATGGTCATATGCTGTAGCTTGATGTTTTTCTTCCCCTGGGAGTGAGCAAGAAATTCTCAGGGAATGATTTTTTGGAAAAGGGAGAGGCCACCCATGCACTCTGCTCTACTTGACTTCACATACAGACTTCCCCCTTTCAGGCCAAGTAAACATATCTGCCCCTTCCCTCTCACACTCCCAATGGGATCTCCTAATGGCTCAATGTGCATTTACTTCTGTCTTCCCTTTAGTTCACTGTATAAGCGTATTTTCCCTAGTTTTTTTGGAGTCAGTATGAGATCGCAGCTGAGGAAGGGCTATTTTTAGACACATAAATTGGGACATCTTCACTTGTCCAGGCCCCAGAGACTCTGTCTCCCACGCTCACCCCATGCTCCCCGAGACACAGTGAAAGGAAATGGCAAAGGCTCGTTGAGAGAGACTGAGAAGAGTGGCTTGGTGTAACTGGAAAACGAAAGTGTTAAGAAAGCAATTGTAAGCAAAGGTACGTAAGGGAGTGTTCAGTATTAGAAATGAATCCAAACATTTGATGTCTCTGGAGGCTGCCTCCAGACATGCAGCAGTTTATGCTTAACACAACCTTGAGTTCCTCAATCACTGTGCCTGTATCTCAGCACTTTTTGTGCTGCTAGGAAGCAAAAACATAATTGTAAAAGATTTACAGGGACACTGAGCATTTTCTGTGCGTCTGAGTGCCTGAAGGCCAGACAGTTTTATGTTGTGGTTTTTTTTTCTTTTTTTTTTTTGATGGTAAAGATCAGGAGGGGTTGTTTTTGTCTTGTCACTTTAACTTTTCTCTCTCATATGAATTTTTCTCTCTCTTTGTTTCTTTCATGGCCTACCCCCAACTCTCTTGCACTTTCTGATCCTTTTATCCTCGACCTACTTTACTTACTTGCTGCCTGGTGTTCCTCTGCAGTGAGAGATGATACAAAATGAGGACATATTTGATTTCCCTCTATTTAGCATGGATGAAGTATGACCGTGTGCTTGCCAACCTGTCCATCTTGACTTTCTCTAAAACGTGCCAACACATATTTCTAGTTTCAATATAATAAAAGTGGTAGTACCAGTCTATATCCTGTGCAGATCACAGCTGTTATTTCTCACATGTCACAAGTTCAAGGTCTTTTAATGAGCGTCTGCGTTTTGCTATGAGTGGGTCTGTTCTGTGATGGTTATCTTCATTTTTTGTCTGAATTGCGATATGGCCCTAAAATAATATCACGATATTTCATGGTATTTTCGCGATAGCAATATTCTTGGCGATATGACAAAACACTTAAACACAAAAATTCTTTCAAGAATATACTTTTGCATATGATATGATGAATGGCATACCCTAACTGAGATATTAAAAATTACAAGAATTTTATCAGATTTGTAACAGAAGTCATGATATATAATGGGAAATGAGAACAGTGTGATTAGATTTTTTTTTCTTTTACTAAAAACAGCAAAAAAGGAGTACCCTGATGTAATAAATAGAGGACAGTGGTATGACACGACATTTCAGGGTGTAATATTGTTAATTTTCTATTAATCTGTAATACACATCCCTGTCAGTAAAATTACAAAATGTATAAGTACTGTAATGACCATTGACAAACAAAAAAAACATAAATCCTTTTATTATATGTTTTCTGTATTAGTATGTACTTATTTTATTATTCATTTTTTTGTATTGCTTCTGTAACCTGATACCTTGGCCAGTAGTCATGTGATCAGCTCCTCCTCGATCTATTCCAATTTTAGTCAGAGTTGCATGGTATTAACAATTTTAACATTTTTAACATTTATTACGGCCGTCAAAAAGCCTTCATTGCAAACCATTCATAATGAAAAATGAAATGAATTCTGTTGTGAATGTGGCAACCTTAGGACGTTTTCACACCAGCACTATTTGGTCCGGTTAAAACGAACTCTGCTCTGTTTGTAACTTTAGTGCGGTTCGATTGAGCAGGTGTGAAAACAGTAATCGCACTCTGGTGCGGATCAAAAGAACCGGACCGAGACCAGCTAGAGGAGGTGGTCTCGGTCCGGTACCAAACGAACTCTGGAGCGGTTCGCTTTGGTGAGAACGTGATCCGGTCTCGATCGGATCCAGCTATTAAATATAAGCCATTTATTTGAGCTAAACGGCTGATAAGACGCAGTCTAAACTGATTTATTAGCCAGATAGCGGTAATTACCACAGCTAAGAACAAACGCTGTGTCCATGTGTGCGCCGTCCGCGCTGCATTCACAGCTCACGGCCGTGTAACTCTGTTTATTATGTTTACATCTGTGCTGTACATAGAAACACTGTGTTTAAAAGCGCAATGTTTCAGCGTTCAGTGTAAAAACACATATATGCGCTGGAACACAGAATCTTCTCGCTATATTTACTTTTTTTGTATATGTATATTTACTTCCAAGCCAGACCACGCTCTGACCAATCACAGGACACAGCCTGCTTGCCTGTTTATTGGTGTGCATTTTGGTGCACTTACATTTATGCCTGTGCGAAACCAGACTAAACAGAGGGAGAAAACTCTCTAAGTAAACGAACTTATCAACTGATTCGGACCAGAGAAACGAACTACAGGTGTGAAAACGCCCTAAATATTGGGTACTTGTGAAGAGCGGGTTTTAAACAAACTTTGGGCTGGAATTTCCAGGACCTGACAACTCTGCTCTTAGTGAATGTCCCTGATGTAGCTCATGATAAACTGGCTCTCTGCCTTCTCTACTGCTCCAGAGACTGCAGAAACCACTAAATGTTTGATTTAAAGGCTAATAATATGTTTACATTTCTAATGAGCTGATATACAGTATGTACAGCTGTTGTCATGTCCCTTATCTGGTGTTTTACACATTTGTTGAGACACTGAGAGCAAGCAGTGTTTTGTAAGCCCATCCCTGTGTGTCACAGCACCCTGTGTACTGAGCTTCATCATACTTTAATAATGTGTCGATGTTTTTTTTTTTTTTTTGCTGTTGTCGATTGTGTCAACTGATCTTAGCAGCCCTTTTATTAAGTGGGTGCCAAATGTACGGGACATTCAATTTATGAAGTTGTGCAAACTTTTTTTTTTTTTCTTTTGCCCGCCACCACCCCCCCCCCTCTTCGGAGGACTATTTAAGACTTTGTTTTTATTGTTTATTGGTTGAGGAAGGATAGGGAGATTCACAAATGATAAGGCAGAAAAATAAAAAGAAGTGGGGAACAATTTATAAAGAGGAAGGTAATGGGAATGGGGAAAACGAGAAAAGAAAAATAATAATAATACAAAATAGGGAAAAAATATAATAGAATAAAAAAAAAAAAAATCAGAGATGGGTGGAAATTAGCTTAATTAGCTTAAATGTTGGTAGAGAGTGATTTAGTAATTAATGCGACCATCAGTAATAAATATTGATGGGGGAAAAAATAATCTCCAAAATAATTCCAAGTGTTGCTTTGTTATGTATTTTTGTAGATGTGTGTGTGTGTGTGTGTGTGTGTTTGTTAGGAAGACAGTAGTGTTGGGTTGGGTATTGGATCTTGGTTAAGCTGTTTTCATGGTGGATTGGTTGATTTTGTGGGGTGATTACTGTTGGAGGAAAGTAATGGTGGATGTCCAGATTGAATTGTGTTCGGGGATTTTATTTTTGGCAAAAGCTGAATTTTTTTCCATGGATATATGATCAATTAATACATTTTTCCATTGGTTAATAGTGATGTTTTTTGACTTCCAGTTCATGAGGATAGTTTTCTTGGCGATGGTTAGAGCTGTAAGTAAGGCAGTCGTGGTTGATTTTGTTGTGCTGATGATTGCTGTTGTGTCTCCTAGTAAACATAATTCTGGGGATAGAGGGATAGTGTTATTCAAGGATGCAGTTAATATTCTGATAATTTCCTGCCAAAAGTTTTGTACGGGTGTGCAGTGCCACATGGCGTGGATTTAGTTATCTGTGGTGTTTTGGGTGCAGTGTGAGCAATTTTCGGAATCAGTAAAACCCATTTTAAACATCTTTTGTCCGGTGTAGTGTGTTCTGTGGATAACTTTATATTGTATAAGCTGTAGATTTGTCGTTGTGATTATGTGAAGGTTATTTTTACATATCTGTATCCAGAAATCTGAATCGGGGGTGATGGATAAATCTTCTTCCCATTGTTTAGTTGGGAGTGTTATTTTTGGGTCTGGTTTTGGAATTGATTTATACATTTTAGATAAGCGTTTTTTGGGAGAGGATATGTTAATAATGTCGATTATTGCAGATGGTAATTTTTTGATTTTGATTTGACTTTTTGATTTTGGAGCTCAGCAGTGATGTTAACTGGTGAAATTCGAGGAAATGATTGCTTCCAATGCCAAAATTCTGGGTAAGATATGGGAGAGATACCATGGTGTTATTGTGGATATATGTTTAAGATGGGTGATTCCTTTATTGCTCCAGGTAGTGAAGTGGAATGTTTCTTTAATCATAAGATCAGGGTTATTCCATATGGGTGAGTTGGTGCTTAGTGAGAGAGTGGAGTTTGTGATTTTGTGAAATTTCCACCAAGCTGTCAAAGTTGTTGCTATTGTTAAAATTTTGAAGCAGGCATGCTTTTTAAGTGTATGAGTGATAAATGGTAAGTCTGCTATGTTGATATTTTTGCTTAGGGTTTGTTCTACGTCTATCCATGTACTGTCAGTCTGGGAAGGCCTTATCCATTTTAATATATATTGTAATTGCGTTGCAAAGAAATAGTTGTGGAAATTTGGAGCTTCTAAGCCTCCCTGGGTTTTGGAATTTTGGAGTGTGGTAAGTTTAATTCTAGGTGGTTTATTTTTCCAATAGAATTTAGTAATAGCTGCGTCTAAGGATGTTAGCCATTTAATGGGAGGTTAACTTTTAAGATTCCTAGATCCATAATGTCGTGAGTGTACCAGTACATCATAGAAGATAATACCACCCACAGTGAACAGTACAGTGAACAGTACAGTGGGTGGTAATGATCTTGATCCTGACATCTGGCTAGAATTGTCCATATAAATAGACCAGAAACCCTGGCAAAAATCACATCCACATTCAGCACACACAAGACCCCACACTCATATCCTACAGGCAAGTGCAGCGCACTTTACCTTCAGTGAGGCAAAAGTTGTGGGACATGATGCAAGTCTCATGCTCATCCCATGTTCAGTGTAAACGATGGGAAATTGGAAATAAATAGTTAAGATCAGCATAAGATTAAAGAAAACAGAAAAGAAAATGAGATGTAGAGTTGAATTTTGGTAAACATGGAAGACAGCGGGTGATGTTTATCCTGTCTCAGTTGTTGCAAATTTGTTCTTGTGTGTAGGTGTGGGTTTATTTGGGTAGGCAACAGTTAATGGCTCTACAAGGTTAGAAGAGAAATTTGGTACTTTTATTTTTCTGACCCATGTCTTCTAAGCCTAAGGTTTCATTTATACGCCTCTTCACATACTCTGGCCCATGTAGGCATGTAAGCTTTCCTCAGTCTGATAGACCTTGGTACACTACTCTGTGTTTTGATGCATCTCTGTTCTCTCCTTCTATCTTTAGAACATAGAATGGTCCTATATAATGGGCCTATGCAGTGCATTAGCCTCGGGGGCTGCTCTCCCAGCTTCCTCAAAGCCTGTATGGTATTTTGTGCTTTTATTAATCTGGACAGGGGACATAGACAGATACAGTGCCATTAAGCCCTTAGAAAAAATGAAAGCTGAGCTTCAGAATCTGTCCAGGACCTGCTGCAGTGTTCCATTTAATAAATTATACTGGCTGACTTTTCATAATTCTCTTAATTGCAGCTTCATCTAACTTCTCTTTTTTTTAATTGTTCATAAGCTAATGCAGATGAGTGGAAGATAAAAAGAAGAAAGTGAATTCTTTGTTGTTCTTTCTTGTTTAGTTTCCATGGTAATGGGGATCCCCACGGTGAAGCGGAAAGTGAAGTCCTATCTGTCAGAGACGTTGCATTCACTCATCGATAAACTCTCGCCTGAAGAGAAGCTTGACTGTGTGATCATAGTTTTCATTGGGGAGGTGAGTGCACACTTTGTAAGGAAAACGTGTGTGCACGTACTTTGTGTAAATAAATGTGTATGATGTGGCTGAATATAATATGGTGCTATATTTGCATTTATATACCTAATCTAAACACAGAAACTTTGTTGCAAACTTAGCAAATGTGTCGCTATATTTAAAGACATTTTAGACCTCTTGAGAGAATTATTTTCAAATAAGTTACAGCTGCTTCCCACAGAAGCGAATTGTCCAATCTGCCCTTGAGTGAGAGAGACAGCTCTCTGTCTCTGCATCTCTGCTGTAAGAGACAGTGCAGCACATTCACAGTGCACGGCAGCACACAGACATAAAAGAGCTGAACATGTGCAGTACAGCCAGGGACCAGGCACTGATCTACTGTTTGCTTCTTTTTTACATTAAGATCATTCCTGTTTCTAACCTTTTGAGTGGCATAGGTGTCTGACCATTTATTAAATGCATGGACCACATTAACTACATTCTGCTGTAATACATTCTAGTATCAGCGCAAAGTATATTTTCAACATATTTTGATTGTTCTTTTAAAATGTGGAGTTTTTTGGAAATGTGCACACAGTTATGCTTTGTCCTGGGAATAGGGGCGCGGCCACCTTGACCCAGTAGCACAGACGGACAAAGACACAGGGAGTGAATGAACTCAAAACATACCTTTTATTTGTTCCACCCAACACCAAAAACTTGCCTCACCCTTCCTCTCACTGCATGCGTCCCTCCCCAAGTAAAGGCTGCAGCAGGGCTTTTATGTTGGTCAGCTGGCGTGGGCCGGACACACGATTACCCGGCCTCCTCACATCACATCACAATGAATTTATGTCACAAATATGCAAATTGGGGTATTATTTTATTTATCCACATTTACTAACTTTTCAAGTAAGCTTTTGCTAATTTACTCTTGCAAATGTTGGCAACTCTGCACACAAAGCACATTTCATGTGAATTAATATACTTATTTAATATACTGCCAAATAAAACGGCAGTAAATCTCTATTATTAATATATAAGTAATACGATTCTCTGAATGACCATTTCACTACACCTATTGAAAAGACAAGTTACAGTGTGTTTAATAGTGACTTTTGGGAGGATCTGATTTCCTTTTTTGTTTAAAACTATTTTCTCAAATATTGATTAGTTCATGATATCTGTAGATTGCACATATATAGGAAGTAGTGCTGGGAGATATGACTGACTTAAAATAATTGTTTTTAACTGTAATTTTTCTTTGGTACAAGCTTCTCTAGGTGCTCAGTCAGTTTGGTGTTTTTTTTTTTTTTACCAGTATGCTTACAGACACTTTTTGCTTAGAACACTGAATAGGGCAGTTTTTAAGATGACTGTACATTAACAAATAGTAGGGAAAATATTAACATAATTTTGAAAAGTAGGGGGAAAGAAACTAATTAATTGACATTATCAATTTATTTTGTTTGTAGGTTCAATCAATCAATTAATTCTCCCAGTCCTACTTGGGAGTATATTTGCAAATATTTCCGATGGCATGTTGCTTATTATTAACTCAAACATATTCAAACACGCACAAACGACTGTTTGCTCATGGTTTACGTCCAGCCCATTTGGTTATGCTTTATCAAAAGGTGATTAAATAAACAAATATAAATAAAAAAAAATATACGTTTCTCCATATGTAGTCTAAGAGATTGGGTACATAAGCAGTGCCCTTGCAAATAAACTAAATAATGTAGCTCCGAATCAACTTTGGTTTAATTTAGTTACTTTTAAAAAGGCTTTAAGAGAGCATGCTTTCTCTCTCCAATTACAGTGGTTTTCAAATTTGTACACTTATTACTTGATCATCTGTGTGTGTGAATGTGTGTGCGTGTGTCAGAGAGACAGATTTAAATATTTCTCTCTGTGTTTCTTAATAGTATCATGATATTTGGATTTGTGTGTGTTCTAACGAGACGCTCTGTTCTCTCCCCCACAGACGGAAATAGAATATGTGAATAGTGTGGTCTCGAGCCTTGAGAAAGAGTGAGTTACAGTTTCGTCTGTCATCACTTTACACACACACAAACTCTCAACTAGCTAGTAATATAAATAAACAGTGCTGACTTCAGGTATTTTAATACCCTACTGGATTACGCCAAACATACAGAGACCTATATTACAGAATATGTTAAAGTAATATGTGAGATAATGATTTATAGATGGCTACACGATGAGCTTTATATTTGGAGAAGAACAGACAGTTGTACACTTATTTTAACTGTGAGGCAAGATGTAGGTAGATTGGTGTTGTGAAGCAACTTTGTTAAAAAAGATTACAATATATTAATAAAGAGTGTGATCCAAAACAAAAGTAAGGCATTCAAAGAGAACATATTTTTTTGGATTATGGTTTTGAAGCACTTTTCAAGCAGATGGTTTATTAAAAAGAAAAAGAAATGATGTTGCCAATGTTTTTTAAAAGTTATATAGTTGTCAGTTATAAGTTGTATATTTTGTTCCATTGTTGATCTTTGTTGTTTTAAATTGATGATTTAACAAAGATATGACACTTTTATCAGATATTGATTTAATATATCTTTTCTTCCAAATTATTTCTCCATTAGATTTACCACGGAACTCAATTCTGGGCTGTTAGAGGTAATCTCTCCTCCTGCCAGTTACTATCCAGACCTCAACAGCCTGAAGGAGACCTTTGGAGACTCTAAAGAGAGAGTGAAGTGAGTACATGCTGTTCTTTCATCAGTCACAGCCTGTGAAATTACTGGTGCTTCTAGCTTCAGTTTATTACCAGAGAACATTTAAGTCCTTAGGGAAACTGCTTGGTTGAGAACGTGTGGAATAAGTTGCGAGGCTGCTTGGCATAATCTGATTAGCAAGGAGACACCCTGCTTTTCACCCATGTTGGTAAGAAGTACTTCTGATCATAGTAGATCATGTTCTGCCTTATTAGTAGTAAGTAGGCCAGAACTGGAATTAAGTCGTTATAGAGGATGTATTTTCTGCTCAGTATTAAAGATTTTTAGTAACTATTTTTTGTTATTGTGTTATTGTGTTCTGTTTATTAAGAAAGATAAGATCTTACTTATGAGTGCTGTCTTAATGGTTTCCTAAAGTGTGGGTACCAAAAAAAATCACTAATGGATCTTGAAGTAAACATATTTAAACCTTGAGCAATAAAAATGTCCAGGATTGATCCTTCATTCCTGAATTAAACATGAAGGTTTAAGAAGCAAATGTAAAAGGCCTTTAATAGTGGATGGTCAACGTTTATTCCACAAAAAAAGTAACCAATTCTTATGGAAGGACTGATTGACACAGTAAATAAGAGTAGCCCCAAGCATTTAGATTAAATAATATCAATTCAGGCACAAATTATTTAAATACTTATATACATTTCTACAAGGTGGAGTTGAAACAGACTCAGTCTGAGCAAGCTATAAATTAATCCACAATGATTAAGTTTCCAAGAATTAAGTGATGACTGTTCAAACTGGAAGGAAATTGATTTATAAACATATCATAATCTTAGTTAGGACCATACACATTCTGGTCCAATAAAGATCAAAATAGCCACACAGATTAAGTATAGAAATACAGGTTAATATGTGTCCAGCTGTTCTGTTGTTACTATACCTCCCAGATCCGTGCAAATAAAAAAAAAAGTCTTTACAAATAAGAACACATATGGTAAACATGTTTTCTTTTCTAGTAAAAGTACAAATCTCTGTTAAATAGGTTAAAATTCAGTCTAAATGAAGACCACCACTAATTTGTTAGTCAGTATTCAGGTCATTTTGAAGTGATTGTATTTGGAGTTTGTGAGACTAATACATAATACATAAAGTAATACATTAAACATGTATTTATGTGCTTTTTAATTTCTCACCACTGACTGGTCTCACTGCAACACTTTTGTTTGTGTGTTACTTTGTGCTCATATCCTAGTTCTGTTTATTAAATATTTATGCTCAGTATCTTTCCTCTCTTTAAGGTCTATACTGGAGAGGTTAATTAATGAGCAAGCAGGGTTCTTTGCAGCTTTGTTCCTGTGTTTTAAAATGGAGAGAATGATTATGTTCACAGGGCATTACAATGCCTCAAGTGTGGTGAAGAGAACAATTAATGGTACTGATGTGGACACTAGCGTTGTACCATATTGTAGCGTACGCAATAATATCGGCAACACTTTTGAATATCGTGAACGATATTTTACGCTGAAATATCGAGCCATATCACCCACTCCTTATCATCATATCAGGGTACAACTTTTGATGTTTTTAGCAAAAGAGAAAATCCCACTGTTCTCATTTCCCATTATATATCTACTGGAGAAAGATCATATCTGTCCAGTATCATTTATTTTTCTTCAGTCCTGAATATATGAAGATATTTGGAGTGCATTATTTGTATCATGACATTCTGGATCATTGATTCTGTTAAAAATCTGATATTTTCTTAATAATTTTTTATATCTCAGTTGGGGTGTGCCATATCTTATCGTATACAGTTTAATTTTAAAAAGAGCGTGTTATACTACTCATAATGCACATTTATTGTGGCTGTGGTTATAATCTATATCAGTGGAGCTGCTGCAACTCCAAAGTGAGTAAAGGAGGTTCTCTCCTTGGCGTGATGAATAATAAGACAGATAGAGTAATCTTCAGGAGAGTAGTATAGAGAAGTACATAAGCAGCCTCAGCAGATTAACTCCATTGTGTCCACTGACCTAGTGGTGGTGATATTTTTGTTTTACAGTTATTGTATTGTACTTTTACAGATGGCGGACCAAGCAGAACTTAGACTATTCTTTCCTCATGATGTATGCGGTCAGCAAAGGAGTTTACTATGTCCAGGTAAGGAAAAAATGTCAGTACCCTGTTTAGACATGGTCACTTCACGTGTCAGGATTATCGCTCATATATTTGAAAAATATCTAAATTATTATTATTGTTTTATTTTATTTATTTATTTTTTTTTTTAACAGTACTGCCGAGCCCTAAGAACAACCCCAACACCTGTAATAATTGCATTCAGATTTGAGTTTGAAAACCTAGAAACATATTTGGCTACCAATGTAAAAATGAATCCAACCTACCAATAATCTCACAGAATAAGACATACAACACAGCAAGCCTTAATATAAAGATGCATCATCTAGAACAGTTTCAGCACCAGTTATCTTACGGATGCTGTGTTAAGCCATGCTTACCTTATTTCCAGTACCCCAGTCTGTTGGCATGTATGCGCAGCCTGAGAAATCTGAGCATGCTCTGGTTAAGAGGATACGTGCACTGAGAAATACAGTTACTGAGTTAAAATCCAGCTCTATATGATATTTTAATCAGATTTTTAGACCTTTAGTATGCTGTTATATGACTGCTTTAATAATCAGATAACTGCATAAATCCGTTCATAATTGGATTATTAAGTGCATGCAGACAAACTCAATAAAATGCATAGACTGTAACTGTCCTCCAATTGAATTGCAATAATACATGAACTAGAACTTTAGTGCACACAGTGTTCTCTTAAATGCATATACATTATCACCCAGAAAATTATTCTTGCTCTGGGGTTGCTGTGGAAACAGCCAGTGGTGGGCTGCAGCGGTGCATTCAAATGAGGACAGGGATTATACACAAACTATTTTGTTTGTTGTGGGATTTATATATTTTTATATATTTTGTTTATATATTATTTAATTATTATTATTTTTTTTCTTACACTTATTCGTACAAGTTGTCATGGGAACACAGAAATGGGTCTTCAGAGGCTATATTATATAAAATACGGTGACTAGCTTAGACTGAAAATTTTCATTATTACCAAGACCTTTTTATGTAAAATATATCATGAATATCAATATATTCACAACAATTTTATAGAAGATATAAAAATGATCATATCGTAATACTGTGCCTGAAAAGAATGTACTTGGGTGGTTTATGTGGAAATGGTTTGGAGTTTAGAAATTGTGTATGGAGGGATGATACTCACAGAGTACAGGCTTGTATATTTTATAAAATTAGAAACTGTGGAATTAAAGGAGCAGCATGATTGTTTTTTTTCACCATCTCGTACATCATAATCCAGTGCAGTTTGCTGAGCGTGTAAACAGTGTTACTTTCATACACTGTTAGCTATATACTGTAGACCAATCAAACATAATATATACAATATAATATACATAATATAACATCACCTCCTTGTTTCTACACCCATTATGCATTTTCCGGCTTCACTAATTTATATAGGAACACTTCGTAGTTTTATAATTACAAACTTTCTTCTGCCTGTTTTTCTGCATACTTTATTATACTCCTTTCACCCTGTTCTTTAATAGTCTGAACCCCACAGGACCACCGCAGAGCAGCTATTATTTGGGTTGTAGGTCAATCTCAGCTCTGCAGTGACACTGGCATGGTCATGGTGTGTCTGTGTTTCTTGTGCTGGTATGATTGGATCAGATAAAGCAGTGCTGCTGGAGTTTTTAAACACTGTTTTTTACTCACTGTCCTCTACTCTATTAGACACTGGTACTTAGCTGCTCCGCTTTGTAGAGGTCAGAGACAGAAGCTCATCAGTTTGTGTTTGTAATAATCATTCTTCAGTGCCCACAGGAGATTGTTGGTGGATTATTCACGATTTAGCAGTGACACTGAGATTTTGAAAAACAACTGATCTGCTAGCAGGCAAGCAAGACGCCAAGTCAGTCTAACTGCAGTACTGAGAATGGCTCACTGCCCAAATAATAGCTGTTATTTGGTGGTCCTGCGGGGTCCTGACCATTGAAAGAACAAGGTAAAATAAGGATAACAATAAAGTATGCAGAGAAACAGATACAGAACTACAGTCTGAAATTGAAGAACTGGAAAGTTTTCCACTATGCTCAGAGGAGCTGAAAAATAATAAAGGAGGTAAATATCATAATGATATGTTTGATGAATGTGTTTTATTCATATTGTTTTAAATATATACAGATATTTTATAGTGATGTCACTCGATAAAATATTCACCTAATTAATCAAAATAGAATTCTGTGATTAACCTTGATTAATCACACTTTTCTTTCTAGGGAATAATCTTTGGTAATGGATATTTAAATGTGTATAAAAGAATTAGTGTTAAAAACACTTACATTTGTATTTTCGCCAAATCTTCAAAAATAACAAACATATTTTTTTTAAATGCTGGTATTTAACGGTGTTTTTTGGGAAAATGACAGTAATAATGGTGTAGTGTGATTTACATCTGTCAGGCTAGTTTTTTTTATTGTATTATAATATCTCAAGGTAGATTTGATGCTTTTTAAAATATAAGGTTGATTTGCCATTTCTCTGAAATATTTTTGGTCATTTTGTCACAGCCTGGTCACAGACACAGAATCTGTGTGTCTGTGTGCATGCACATGTGGAAAGAGAGACAGACTGTGTCCCATTCAATGGTATTGCATTCTTAGAGGGATCTCTTGCATCACTGTGCCGGTTTCTGTCCAGCCCTGAAACTGACACTAAGAACAAAGACATTCCCACCATCATGTCATGTCTTAATCCCACGCCCTTCTCATTTTCAACCCTTCACTCCACTGGAAATGCCTCCCATCCATCCATCCATTTCATTTTACCTTTCTTTCTGCATTACATGGCCTGTTTTGTTTACTTATGCATGTTTGTCTTTTATGATATGTGTCTCATCTATTTTAGTTTTCCCATTTCCCTTCCATTGTCTTCTTTCATGCCATGCTGTCTTAGGAGAGGAGGAAGGTATCACTTTCATGTTTTGGTTTTAAACCAGGTCATATTAGTGTAGAACACGCACTAGCTTTGTGTTCGAATATTCCCAGCACCTCTTTCTTTTTTACACATATAATGTGTGTATGTATGTAAGAGAGCCTCTGACTGTGTTTTAGAAAAGCTCTGCCTGTCTCACATACTTGTTTATCTCACAGTTGGAGGATGATATCGTTGCGAAACCCAACTACTTTGCCACTATGAAGAACTTTGCCCTGCAGCTGGCCTCTGAAGACTGGATGATCCTGGAGTTCTCCCAGCTAGGCTTTATTGGTATGACCCTTCTCTTTAATGGGATTTTGTTGTTCAGTGTTGCATATCACTTTATACTTGAGAATTGGACAATAAAAAAACAGAACCCCTTATTTTTATGACCTACAGTTATTATAAAAATAGTACAGCCCATGGAATCCTGCTAGTTTTGTTTGGTCACAATCTGTTACAATGTCTTTTTTTATCTTTAATAATTAAATGCAAATTTCAGATGGAAAAAAGTTGGGACACCCCAGCGTTTATTACGACCTACCCTTAAATTCCTAAAAGTAAAATCAGCAGCAGCATTTAAAGAAGATTTAGGAGGATCCTGTTTTCCACTCCAGATATTAGATTGCTGCAGTAAGCTCTCTGATGCCTTAAGAAAGAAGTTGTAGATGTCCCGAAGTCTGGAGGGAGATTAAAAAAATACAACTCAGCCATTCTTGTATTTGTTGCTGCTTAAACAATGTAAAAAAGCCCTGGCCATATGGATGGTCTGATCCTGACATTAGCGAAACGTTTGAATGAGAACCTGGGCTGTGTCTTGCTTAGTTTTGTCCTACAGTGCAGAGCAGAAAGGAAAGTAGCCTACTTACTGCTGACTAATTAGCATTTGACTTAATCAACAAAAGTGTGTTTCTCAGCAAACTGACAGTCAAGTGCACTGTTTTTCTGTAAAATATTTTTAGCCAGAGCTGACACAATCCTCACAGTTGTCCTAAACATGACCTTGCAAGTAATCACAGTTGGTTTTGCTTATCAACATTTAATTTAATTTATCTCTTAATCTCGCAGGTAAGATGTTCCAGGCTCCTGATCTGAATCTTATAGTGGAGTTCATATTTATGTTTTACAAGGAGAAGCCTATTGACTGGCTGTTGGACCACATTCTCTGGGTGAAAGTGTGCAATCCTGAGAAAGATGCTGTAAGTGTTCACGTGCGTCATGTCTTTTCTGCTATGTGCTGCTGTTTTTATCCCCCCAAGTCCCAAATCCTCTAGAGGGCTTTCCTGTGCTGCTGAGTGTTCAGAGCTGTTTAACAGCAAAGGCTTTTCACACCTTGGAGAGTGGCAGACTGGTCTGACCTTTACTTTCCTTTATTATCCCTCCACTCAGATTCGACAAGCCCTCCAACCTTCAACTGTCCCCTCCCACTTCACTGAATCTCTCGCTCCAATTTGTGCTCTTACTTGCTCTCTAGTTTGGTTATGGGGGAGTGATATTCTGAACAATGCTGTGATGTATAAAGCCCTGTGTTCAAGGCCTGCTCGCCTCACACATATAGCATATAAAGATCACGGTCAGGTGCTTCACAGGGCCCTTTTCAGCAGAGCTGAGTGCTGTGGTTTAAAACCAAGGTCAATACACCCTGGCCACCCATCAATTTCAGTTCTGTTCCACCTGTGTGATGAGGAATAAGAAGAAATGGGTTCCGTATTTTTTAACGTTTATTATTATTATTTTTTTTAACCACTGAAATGATTAATTGAAGCACTTTGATCTCACACTACTTCTGCACTGAATTTGTTGTCTGTTAATATTTTTGTAACTTGATTCAGACTTTTGAACACTTTGATTTGACCATCTGTGTGTTTCTCTTCCTCTGTAGAAACACTGTGAGAGACAGAAGTCCAGTCTTCGGATCCGATTCAGACCCTCTTTATTCCAGCATGTGGGCTTGCATTCCTCCCTTGCAGGGAAAATCCAGAAACTCACGGTAATATTGACAGTATAAATTTTGTAAAAAAAAAAGTAAAATATAACTTATTCTGTAACTCTTTAATTCAGTAGCTTTCAAATTTTATCAGTGTGTCCACACGTAGGCTACTTACACCTGAGTATGTGTTTCTAGTGACTGGATCACATTCAGGTTTCTGACTGCCCCAGGTGTAAACATGCTCATGATCTGCTTACATTCAAAACTCATTCAAAGATTGTCACACATATATGTTGATTCAATATTGTATTCAACACAAGTGTAACTGTAATGTTTTTTTGTCTATCTGCATACAGTTGTGTTTAAATAAAAGTGTGTTTTAACACATGAGAGTATAACCATTTCTGAGTTGATATTTGACACTGTGTAAAACATTTCAAGTCTAGTCTATGACCCAATAATCTTGTGACTTCATGTCCTGCATTTGGTTGGTTTATATATTTTCGATTGTGCTAATGTATTTAAGAAACTGCACCTGAATTAGAAATAGACCTGACCACCTCAAAATAAGTTCAAATTAAGAGAACCCTGAGAGGGCTGTAGAGTGGTATACAGAGTAAACTTAGCAGGACTTCCATTTGAAAGGTGTTTGTAAATTTTGCAGAAATGCACAAAAACAACCTGAACAGAAAAAATATTATTATTAAACAAATGTATATTTAAAAATGTTTTAAGTAGTATGAGGTGGGAAAGGAAAGCATTTTTTCTGATACATGATGACATATCAAGCCATAAATTGCATGGTTCCTGTGCCATGACATTAGTTGGCATGGGTGGCCATATGGAAGGTCTGATCCTGACATTAGCAAAAATGATTGAATGAAATCCTGACCTGTGTCTTACTTAGTTTTCTCCACAGTGCAAAGCAGAAATTAGCCTACTTGCCTACTGCTGACTAATTAGCATTTGACTTAATCAAAAAAGTGTGTTTCTCAGCAAACTGACAGTCCAGTGCACTGATTAAAAAAAAATAAAGGTGTAGCCAGTGCTGACAAAATCAAGATTGTTTGGTTGCAAAGTTCAAATATATATATATACATTTGAACTTTTATAAATATATATATTTTTTTAACAGATTACAAGTACATATTTTTGTACTTGTCAATATTGATACCTACTTAGAATTAAGCAATCGGGAGCATTATATAATGGTGTAGTTGTTAGTGTACAGAAGTGAAATGCAACAGTTGGTTTATTAAACAGTTTTGTTGAGTCACATTTTATAAACATTTTTCCCCAAACAAGCATATTTGATTAATAGAGCCATCAGCCAATTGGACGAGACTTTATTTTTTAACTGCCTGTAGATACTTAAAGTTGAATGTATGAACATTTTGACGTTAAGTATGACGTAGGAACATTTTGACGTTAAGTCGCTAACTGAGCTGCTGGTGTTTAGACAGTTGTGTTCTCTCTACTTGCTCGCTCACTCGTGCCATCTCCCATGCTGGGGATCTGGCACTGAATATATATAATTAGGACTTGAGAGATGAAATTGTCTGTTCATTTGTGCAGAAGTGTGCATTGGTAGCGAGTACGAGTTGATTAGCATGGTATCATAATCAATATCCCTATTCGAAATGCATGAATCACACAAAGTGAATCATTCCAAGATTGGTTTTATTTAAACCAAAGCTGACATAAAAAAGGAAATAAGCAATCAGGCTAGAGAATATACATGGTCATGAAACACAAAACAATTAAACAAATTAACAAGGTAACATTTAATCTTAAACATAATATGTTACACTGCTTTTGATAGCAGTTCCAAGCTACAAATCTCCAGCATGTACTTACTACTTAGAAAAGTGTGCACAGGAAGCACTGTACAGTGTCTCTCATAAGAGATTAATGCAATGGAAGCAAATAGAATGCTTGTGGGTCAAAATTCAGACTCTGCATCAGGACCTCTCTGTTTGTTCTTGCCATTCTGAATGACCTCAGAGCTTCCCCATAACTTCACTTCCCCTTCCCAAGTGTTTTCCTCTATTGTTTTTCTCTGTCAGAAAAAAAATGTTAGTTTCCTGTCACCTGTCGTTTGGCCTCAGGCTCTGTGACTCCATGTATTGTGCTACTTTTGGGTTATTTGAAGAGACAAGGCATTAGTCCTGGTGGAACTGTACTGATCTTGTAAAACGTAAAGTGTTTCTCTGTCACAGGATAAGGATTTCCTGAAGCCACTGCTGCATAAAATTCATGTGAACCCACCTGCTGAGGTGTCCACTTCACTTAAGGTCTATCAGGGCCACACTCTAGAAAAGACCTACATGGGAGAGGATTTCTTCTGGGCCATCACCCCTATGGCAGGAGACTATGTGCTGTTCAAGTTTGATCGACCAGTCAGCATAGAGAGGTTTGTGTTCACTCTCAAATAGTATATATATATATATTTTTGCATTCTTTCTCACAGTCCATTTGGTGCCTTCTCTTTTGTCCTTAACTCTTTTTTACACATTTTCCTAGAGATTGTATCTCTGAAAAGGTGTGTCAGCTGTATGAGTGTGTACTGGTGTTGAATATCTCTCTGTGTTATGAACATCTGACATCACTAAGTAAACACAAACTGTCCAGAACTATCAAGGTGGCAGGGAAAATAATTGACTGAAAACAAAAATCAGTTGATATTTTTTAATAATAAAGCATTATCTAGGGAAGCAACAGCAGTGAATTCTGACACAAGGCATTCTCTTCACAATAAGTTTGAGCTTCTCTCTTCACAATAAGTTTGAGCTTCTCTCTTCACAATAAGTTTGAGCTTCTCTCTTCACAATAAGTTTGAGCTTCTCTCTTCACAATAAGTTTGAGCTTCTCTCTTCACAATAAGTTTGAGCTTCTCTCTTCACAATAAGTTTGAGCTTCTCTCTTCACAATAAGTTTGAGCTTCTCTCTTCACAATAAGTTTGAGCTTCTCCCTTCAGGCTGACACAGTAGTGCCTTTGCCTTTGATGAATAAAAAGGTCTATAAAACAGTGTCTTCATTTCAGTGTGGTTGTACTTTGTTTTATTTATTTAGGATATTAAATATTGTAAGCCCAATGTCTGTTTTTACTAATAAAAAGTTAACATTTACGTTAAAATAATGTAATGGTATTATTGTGCTACTATATTATTACTGTGGCACATTGTTTTTAAGTTCCAGAAGCAGAAAAAAACATTCTATAGTGGTGCTTTAAAATGACAATATTATTGTTTATTACAATAATTTCTGGGGCAATATATCATCCTAAAACTGTTGTTTACATAACAGGCCTAATTTTTACTTTAATTGATTGTTTGTGAATGTATCTGTTATTTACTTGTCCGTTTTATGTTAAAACCAAAGAAACATTTCTTGCTTTAGCTGGACAATAAAACTACTCTATTCTGTTTCTATTAGTCTTATTTCCCCTTCAGTCTTTCGCAAATTTACTTGTCTCTCTCAACTCTTCCTCTTTCTTTGGTCTTGCTTTCCTCCTCTTTCTACTCATGTCATCTAATTTTTACTTTCACTTCTCTGCCACTTTTATTCTCTTTCTCAGTTATTATATACAAACATGCACACAAGTATTCTCACATGCAGCACTACTATGCCCAGGGCCATTTTTGAGCCATTTACGTGCACTGCCAGAGACCAGCTTAGCACCCACTCACGTGTTATCTTCTGCTTCTCATATGCCTCAAATAGGTACTCTCACTCACTCTGAGAATGCTAATCAAGAGAGCACGCGCACATAAGCGCAGAGGCATGCACAGATTTATCTGCCGTGCTTCAGTGTCCTCATTGGGGAAATGGGCCCAGCTAATCAGAATTTGCTAAAAATAAGAACCTATGCCTCCCACATGCTCGGCACAGTGAGAATGAGAGAGACAGCAAATGTGAGTGAGTTGGGATTAGTGGAAGTATAGAGAAACAGAAAAGATGTTACAGTATAACAGCAATTTGAGAGGCAGTGAGGACGAGAAAGATGATGCAAGAAAGCGACCGAGAATTGCTAAAGGAGAGGCAGACAGATGTGCTGTGTAAGAGGATGTGATAACTATTACACACTGTTATTTTCTCTCACTGATGTCTTTTTCTCGCTCTGAGTCTCTTTTGACCTCTGCGCTGTGTTTGTCAGGAGCAGCCTTAACAAGATAAGGTCTCAGTGTACTGATGTGTGACTGCATCTAATTAGCAACTCAAGTCGGGACCTGTTTAGATGAATCCTTATCAGAGTGTGTTTATGTCTGTGTGCTAGGCTGCTAATGATGCTAACTTGGTAATTTCAAAAATGCATCAGTACATGTACACAAATGATCAGATGTGTGTTTGAACATGAGCTTTCATTAATAGTCGGCATTTGATTGGCAGGTTCCTGTTTCGCAGTGGCAACCAGGAGCACCCAGGAGACAAAATCGAGAACACTACAGTCGAGATTTTACCCTTCTCGGTGAGATGCTTTTTGTCCAAAACAGACAAAGATTTCTAAAGCAGATGTCACAGAATTTGTTTATGCTATGTTTAGACTGCTGGCAAATAAGCTTTTTTTAATTCAAATCAGGCCTGTCAAGGAACTCTGGTGTGAAATGGACTTTGCTTGTAGTGAAATACGATAATGAGTATGATCTTTCGTCGAGTAGCCCAGCTTCATTCATTCCCAGCATTCCAAAATACAACACTTTTAGCCAACGCTCCCAACAGGCTTACTATGCTAGCGACAGGGGCATAGCATTGCCCATGCAAAGAAATGTGTATTTTGTGTGTCTCCACACTTTATTGGTAGAATTCTGAGGGCCCTGACATTTAAAACAAGGCACTGAGAACTTTGAAACTGCACAGGTAGTTTGTTAAAAGTTAGATTCATACACACATTATCTTGAGGTAGATTTCAGGGCATCGATATCTTGAAATTAAGTCATGATTAAGTCGCCTGATGAGCATGATTGAATAGGTAGAATAGGAAATCAGACCTCGAAATGTACTCTGTGAAAATGCATGAACATGATAGATATTTTCAGCATCAGCTGGAAATCATGCATACCTCTCCTTTAATAAACTACCTGCTTTCAAAGTTTATGTCAGGGCCCTCAAAATTCTACCAATGATGTGTAAAGCTACCGTACTTATGGTGTAAAAAGAGCCATTTCTTTGCATGGGCAACACTATGCCCCTAGTATTAGCATTGTAAGCCTGTTGGGAGAATCGGCTAAAAGCTTTGTATTTCAGAAAGCTGGGGAAGAACTAAGGTGGGCAATTCGACAAAATGTTGTAATCATCATGTTTCACAACACCCTAATTCCATTTGACACCAGATAATCCTTTAAGATGACTGTCCGCATTGTTATTTGCAAGTGATGAGGTCTGATTTGCATGGCCAGACATCACAAACATATCTGCATGGGTTGCTGTGATAACAAAGTCTGGATCATTAACTAACCTTTGGTCCTCTTCTTGGACCTCTCCACTTCTGTTACTCTGGATTTGATGTTTGCTGTTGGTTGCATTGTGAATGACGACAAGATATGTTAATACACAAAATTTTGAGCAGACAGAGTGACCAGATTGATACAAAGCCTGTACCAGTACAAATTTGTTGGTAATCGCAAATATGGTTTGGATCTGTTTCTCTAAAGATTCATGTCATTTCTGGATGTCCAGATTATCAAAAATCAATCTGGATGCAATCCAGATAGGCCACAAATTTCAGATTTACCCAGGCAGTCTGAACAGCCATAGTGATTACTATTGATATTATCATAAACGTGTTTCCTCATCTGACAGTTTTGTGACCAGTTTCAAATTTGTCTTTGACTGTAGGCTGCCACAGCTTCTAATTTTAGCCAGCAGCAGCAGCAGGTTGAGCTGCTCTGGTAATGAGGTTGGAGTCCACAGCCCTGCTGTGAAAAGAGGGCTTAGTGAGCCTGCCTCAGACTTTGATGTTAGGGATGGGTTTGTCGTTGGTGTGAGCGTCAAATAATTCTATTACAGTGTAAACTCGTCTGTACAGTCACGGATTCTCTGTTAATTATGACGTGATATTTAGTCACTGGTCTTGCTGACTTGCTTTTTTAATCTAATGCTGAGGTTGTCTTGGTTGCAGGACACCGGACTGAAGACCAAAGAGAAGTACAAACGAACAGATGACCATTTCTACAGAGTTGGTAAGTTTCTATGTATTTCATTGTATTAAAACCTTTTTTTCTCATAATGAGCTCTAGTATTCAACCCTCATCTTTCCCCTATTTTTTTTTCTCTATAGCGGATTTCGAAAATGGAGTGGCGGAAGGGACAGTTGACCCTTCTCTGAACCCGGTGGCTGCTGTGCGTCTCGCTGTACTGAAGGACTCTGCTGTGTGGGCTATTGTCAGTGAGGTTAGTCAAACATGCAGTGCTTGATTTCTTATGTTTTTCATGTTTGTCACTTTGTTAAATGTTTCAGATCATTGAACAAATTAAAATATTGTTCAAAGACAGCACAGGTGAACACAAAATAAAGGTTTTTATTATTAAGGGAAAAAAAACAAACAAACCTACATGGCCATGTCTGAAAAAGGGATTGCCTCCGAAACGTATTAACTGGTTCAGCCACCCTTAGCAGCAACAACTGTATTTAAGTGTTTAGGGTAACTTGCAATGAGTCTTTCACTGTGCTGTGGAGGAATTTTGGCCCACTCATCTTTACAGAAGGGTTGTAATTCAGCCACATTTGAAGGTTTTCCAGCATGAACGGCCTTTTTAAGGTCATGCCATAGCATCTCAATCGGATTCAGGTCAGGACTTTGATTAAGCCACTCCAAAGCCATTCAGAGGTGGATTTGCTGGTGTGTTTTGGATCATTGTCCTGCTGCAGAACCCAAGTTTGTTTCGGCTTGAGGTCACGACATTCTCATTTAGAACTTTTTGGTAAACAGTGAAGTTCATGGTTCCATTTATTACAGCAAGTCTTCCAAGCCCTAATGCAGCCAAACTGTACTGAACCCTCACACTACTACCTCCATGTTTTACTGTTGGTATAAATGTTATTTTTCTGAAATGCAGTGTTACTTTTATGCCGGGTGTAATTGGACACACATCTTCCAAAAAGTCCAACTTTTGTCACTTTAGTCCACAGAGTATTTTCCCAAAAGTCTTGGGGATCATTAAGATGTTTTCTGGAAAAATTGAGACGAGTCTCAATGTTCTTTTTGCTCAGCAGTGGTTTTCATCTTGGCACTCTGCCATGCTGGGTATTTTTACCCAATCTCTTTCTTATGGGGGAGTCATGAACACTGACCTTAACTGAATGAGGCCTGCAGTTTTTTGTATGTTGTTGTGGGGTCTTTTGTGACCTCTTGAATGAGTCATTGATGCACTCTTGAGAACGTTGACCACTGTTCCACACTTTTACAATTTGTGGATAATGGCTCTTACTGTGGTTTGCTGAAGTCCCAAAACTTTAGAAATGGCATTATAAACTTTTCCAGACTGATAGATCTCAATTATTTTCTTTCTCATTTGTTCCTGAACTTTGTGTTTTTTTTTTTTTTTTTTTATATCTTTTGTGGTCTACTTTGCTTTGTCAGGCAGGTTCTATTGAAATAATTATTTGATTGAGAACAGGTGTGGCAGTAATCAGGCCTGAGTGTGGCCTGAGAAATTGAATTAAGATGTGATAGAACACAGTTATGTTTTAAGTGGGAGGGGGCAAACATGTAGGGCCATGTAGGTTTTCTCCCTTAATAATGAAAACCTTTTATTTAAAAACTGCATTTTGTGTTTAATTGTGTTGACTATGACTAATATTTACATACGTTTGATGAACTGAAACATTAAAGACTTGTTCATGATCTATTGCATGTACAGTAATTACAGCACATTACAGTGACATGCATCCTGGTCAGATTGTAGTGCTGGGTGGTATGACCAAAAAATTATATCACAGTATTTTTCAAGATTCTTGTGGTTTCACTGTATTTTTATTATTTACTCTGTTAGGAGTACATATCATATAAAACACTAAAGCTGTAAATTAAGGCTTTGATTACTATTACTATAAATTACACAATATATAAAGAAATTAGACTTTATTACAAGAAAAACAGCTGAAAAATATAAACAATAGACCTTAAAAAGAGAGACACCAACAACTTTAAGACAGTGCATAACGGTTCTATTTTCGCCTTACGTTATACCGTAGTTGAAGTAGTTGTTGAACACAAATGTAGGAAAAAGACATTTTGTAGCAATAAACAGGGCTTAATTCATAATAAATCACTTCTCGGGATGGACTGACTCAGCATGTTTTGGACTTGTCTCACAACCAGTAGCACAGAGTACATTTCACTAAGACATAACAATTGGAAATTCTAAAAGTGAACATAATAACGTGAAGCTAAAAAAGATCTTCTACCACAGATTATTGTGGTGTATGTATATGTGATACAGTGAGTCCAAGAAGTATTTGATCCCTTGCTGATTTTCTTCGTTGGCCCACTAATAAAGACATGATCATTCTATACTTTTAATGGTAGATGTATTCTTACATGGAGAGACAGAATATTAAAAAGAAAATCCAGAAAATAAATCTAAGGAATATATATTAATTGATTTGTATTTCATGGAGTGAAATAAGTATTTGATCCCTTAGTATTCATTAGCAGTTCTGGCTTTTACAGACCAGTTAGACACTCCCAATCAACTTGTTACCTGACCTGAAGCCACCTGTTCTCACTAATCACTTGTGTGAAAAACACCTGTCCACAGAATCAGACAGATCACACAGATTTCAAGTCTCCAACATGGGTAAAACCAAAGAGCTGTCACAGGACCTCAGAGTCAGAATTGTTGACCTTCACAAAGCTGGAATGGGCTACAAAAAGATTAGTAAGGTGTTGGATGTGAAAGTAACAACTATTGGTGCAATTATCAGAAAGTTTAAAGAGTATAACATGACAATCAACAGACCTCGGCCCGGTGCTCCAAAGAAGATTTCGCCTCGTGGGGTGGCAATGATGCTGAGAACGGTCAGAAATCGTCCTGCAACCACTCGGCAGGAGTTAGCAAATGACCTGAAGGCAGCTGGGACCACAGTTTGCAAGGAAACAATTGGCAACACTTTGCGCAACAATGGATTCACATCCTGCAGTGCCCGAAAGGTACCCCTGCTGAAGAGAGCACATGTGGAGGCACGCCTCAAGTATGCCAATGATCATTTGAAAGATGAACCAAGTTATTGGGAGAAGGTTTTGTGGTCAGACGAGACCAAAATTTAACTTTTTGGCCTCAACTCCACCCGCCATGTGTGGAGGAAGAAAAATGCTGCCTATGACCCCAAGAACACTGTGCCCACCGTCAAGCATGGAGGTGGAAGCATAATGTTTTGGGGGTGTTTCTCTGCCAAGGGTACAGGGCTACTTCACCGCATCACTGGGAAGATGGATGGAGCCATGTACCGCACAATCCTGAGGGACAACCTCCTCCCCTCTGCCAGGGATCTGAAAATGGGCCGTGGTTGGGTCTTCCAACATGATAACGACCCTAAACATACAGCAAAGGCAACAAAGGATTGGCTCAAGAAAAATCACATTAAGGTCATGGAGTGGCCCAGCCAGTCACTAGACCTCAATCCGATCGAAAATCTATGGAGGGAGCTGAAGGTCAGAGTTGCCAAGCGACAGCCCACCAACCTTCATGATTTAGAGAGGATCTGCAAAGAAGAGTGGGCCAAAATTCCCCCTGGTGTGTGTGCTAAACTTGTGGTTAACTACAACAAACGTCTCACCGCTGTGCTTGCAAACAAAGGCTTTGCCACTAAGTATTGAGTGTGTTTGGCAAGAGGGATCAAATACTTATTTTCCTCATTGAAATACAAATTAATTAAAATATATTCTTTAAAATTATATTCTGGATTTTTGTCTTGATGTTCTGTCTCTCCATGTTAGAATATATCTACCATTAAAAGTGCAGAAAAATAGTGTCTTTATTAGTGGGCAAACAAAGAAAATCAGCAAGGGATCAAATACTTCTTGGACTCACTGTAAATAAATATTAATATATATTATATACATAAATAATATGTCCTAAACTCACCACCACAGTTTACCTCAATACGTGCAAGCTGAAGGTTTCTTAAAGAATCATTTGTGTGTGTTAAGTTAAACTAAACCGAATTATATGGACTTAAATGGTCAGAAACAAGAGTTACAACACAATTCCAATCACGTTCTTCTTAGGCACCGTAAGACTTTCCCCTTAACAGATTACAGGTTTTGTATACACTCACTAATACATTAAGGTTAATTTAAAAACACTTCAAAACCTTTTCTTAATACCTGTACTCTGTGCTCTTATGTCTTCTTTCAGATCCACATAAAGAGAGTTGCTGGATAACTGTCTGTCTGTAGGCCTCCGCTGGCGACAGCTGTGCTGTACGATCTCTCGCAGCATTCCAAAACAACAGTGACTTCATCAGAGCGCACGGACGCTACCAATCACAGTGTCACTCAAAGGATTGCTGGCTTTTACACACTCCTCGTCCTTTTCTTTCTCTTTTTCTTTACCCCAGCCCCACCCTCCTGTGTCCTGCTCGCAAGTTCTCTTTTAATTTCCACTCTATTTCCTTTGAGGATTTAATTTTGTCAAGCCATCTTCTCTTCTTCTTCTTTTGTGTTAATGTGAATACTACTGTATAAAAAGGAAGCTCTTTGAAAGAACTTTACCAGAGACTGAAGTTATGCCTTGAGGATTTGCAATCACTCGTACTAGCTGCAGGGTTACGCGCTAATGCTGGAGAGAAGCTGACGGCCCATACCGAAGGAGAATGTTATCAGTACTGTATCGTTATGGACCGCAAAAAGACTTTGGCCGCGAGTCAGATAAGTGCTTTACAGTTTACACAAAATTGTCTGAGGAGAAATTAATTTCAGAACTTGTGTTAAATGAAAAATTAATTGCGTTGCCGTTTTCACCTCTTACGCTGTTCAAGCTTTATTTAATTTATGTCTGTGTAACAGTTTGTTGTTTAATGACTACTTTGCCAAAATGTTTCTTGAAGCAAATTTCTAAAGAACAGAAACTTTACTGCAGATCCCTTCCTGTAAGACAGGAAAGGTCTTTCCTCCCTTCAGTGTCCTTTTGACGTAAACCAATCAACCATGGCCTTTCAGCCGAAGGGATATATATAAAATATATATATATATATATATATATATATTACTATTATTTTGACGATCTATGAAGGTGACTTAACTTATTTGAAATAAATCTTTAATTTGTACAAGAGAGAAAATTTTATTTTTTATGCTGTGAAAAGTCTAAGATGCGGTAGAGGTAAATATTTGATTTGATAAATATTGGAATTAAATGATTTGTTTTTAGTGATTGTGGCTTAAAGTGAAGAATCTGGTTCATTTTTCTGTTATTGTTTTTTTTTTTTTTCTGTGTAGTTCCGACGGGTGCCAGTCCCCCACATTTGTGCCTTAACGTCCAGTGTCCTCTAGAGGTCTGGAAAGGGACTGCCTCTCTTTGTCAAAGCCCCTTTGTTACACAGGAGTAACTCAGAAGAGCTTTTTAAGTCAGTCCTTGAGGACCCTCAGCTCAGCCATGTTTTTTATAGTTTTTTTTTTTCTCTATTCAAACCTGAGCCAGGTAATCATGATGATTCTCTGGCCCAGATTTGGCACAGAACAAATGGAGATGGGATGAGGATTCCCAAGGAACTTAAAATTAGAGGGAGTGGTTCTATATCCCAGTTAAATCATCTATGGTCCAGCATGTAGCTTAGCCATGGTTAAATATTGTCCTGATTGGGATTGGAAACAACTGCCTAAAATTATTATTTTTGTTGTTGTTGTTTGACAAGTCCAGGTTCAGTGCATGGCTAATGTGTGTGCGTGGTCTTTACTTTTGTTTTTTTTTTCTTCTTAATATGTTCAAGGCCAAACATATCAAAGGATTACACATGTCTGTCCTGTCTGATGAATTCCTTAATATTTTGTCTTTACTTTTCATTTTCCATTTCAAACAGTCCACTGTCACGTCGTCTGTCCACAGTTGTCTGTCAAATACTCATGTTGTCTGTCAAATACTGCTATTTGATGTCTCCTTAATACTTTCAGTGCTGTACAATAGCTGACTCTGTGAGTGTGACTCGCCTTTAAATGCAGGCCACTGGGCTGGAAATAAGCAGGAAATAAACACAAAGCCATAGAATTAATATTTCTAAATTAAAAATAAACAATGGAAATTTGAAAATCTGATACATTTTGAAAGATTGTGACAATAGAAACCAATATTTGATCTTCTGTTATGTATGAACTCTGAATGACAAGTGAATTTAGTAGCACAAATTTTGTGCTATTTTATTAGAATACATAGAAAGATTTGACCTGAATTCTATGGATTTTGATGCTGTTAGCTTTGTTAGCTGACAAGGACGTCTGGTAACTACTGTACATACTTCCCAAGTGCTCTCATCTCATTTGATTGTATATATATATCTTTTAGAAGGTTCCTAGAAATGTGAGCTGACTGAGAAATCATGCCATTATATGACCATTTACTGTATGCACGTTAAGCCTGTCTGTGTGTCGAGCTGAAAAGACATTCTGTGCATATCACTTTCAATTACATATCATCTGTGCGGGGATGAATTTGACGAGGAGAAATCGAGAAGTGTGTGTTGGGTAAAAGTCGAGGTATATGTTTACATGTTTTCCAACTTCATTAATATTTTCTGGTTTAGAAGATTCAGATTATCAGAGTACAGATGTAACTGAGTACAGAACATCGTCTAGTAACTCATATCTGACATGATAATTGTTTATGAAAAAGCTGGAGTAGTCTGTAGAGTTCCTACTGTTCTGTCTTACTTACTCCCTGACTCATTCTACATCATGACTGGGGTTGTGTGGATGTGTTTAATGAAGATGAACACTTCGGGAGTCTCAGTCTTCCTTTCTAAACGTTCTCTCTTTAGTAGTGATATTCCCCCGTCTGGTGCATCCCAGCATATCATGTGCCTTCATTCGTGCATCTGTTTTCAACTGACATTGATTTGAATGGAAAGTACAGAAATAAATCTGATTGACAATTCATGGTTTGCTGTTTTATTTTTTTTATTTTTTCTGTCTGTCTCTACATGGATCATTGTTTGTTTCACTCATGGTCACAGACATTTCATACAGCTTGTAAGTCTGGTGATCACTGTGAAGTGCAGTGTATGGAGCTGCTACAGTATCAAGGTAGATTAATATTATTCAGAGACATAAACCATTCACTAGATTGTAATAAACAATAAATGGGTCCCTCCATTTAATCATTTCTGTCCTAGATTGCACTAGGATACACTAGTTAAACTGAAGGAGCGATTTATTAGGAGCAATGATTTATTAACCTTTTATGGCATGGTGTTGGCCTCAGGCAACAAACCACTTTTTTGTTTATTGCACCATCCCTTTTATTTTTAAATTAATAATTATCATTTCATAACGTTAGAAGACATTCAATAATTATGGGAGTTGATTTGAGATTTTACTTTAAAGGTGGCGTAATCCTTTTAGAAGTCAAATCCACATGGGATTTAATACCACCAATTGGTAAATTAAGTTTTTTTTATGTTTACTTTAAATGCTATAATATTATACTATAATATAAAAATAAGTAAAATGAAATGCATGTGTTGCTATTTAATGATTTATATAATATTTTTGTTCACTTACTAAAATGGATAATAAAATATTTTTTTTTATTTGTTGCATCAACCACATTTGTTAAAAAAAAAATCTCTGAATAAAATTACTGATCTAAAAAACAAAACAAAAAAAAATATTTTTTTTAGGTAAATACTGCTAATAAAGCAGTGATAGTTGTTATTTCCCTACAAATGAAACTAATGCCATAGAGGGTTTATTTGAGAAAATTGTTAAATGAATTAGGTTATTAATTCCATTTTGTTTTTTCAAATTAAGGAAATTAAGAAATTGAAGCATTATTATTAAAATGAGTGACCTCATTATTATTATTAAATAAAAAAAATCTAATGACTTAAATGTAGGGAACAATTAAGTAAACTAAGGAAAAAATTATTAAAATGGGGGAATGATTTATTAAGATTAAATGGAGGGTTTCAATTTGAGTGTTACTTTTATACCTTGATACTTTAGGAGCATTGTTTATTCTTTATTTAGGTTTATTAGGATGTATTTAGGTGTATTCATGGATAGTATTGTTGAACACTTTAGCCCCTCTAAAGGGCTCTTCTCTGTAGAGCATTTAAAAGTAATGATTTGGCGCCACCTGGTGGTTGAGAGTGCAGTCAGTGGTCTAAGGCGAGTTGAAATGTTCTGGAATGATGTAATTTTATAGAGAAGTTTATAAATATCACACAACATTAATGTTGAAACTCGGGAACGTTTTGGAACGCACGGTTTTATCTGCAACGCAAAATATACACTAATATAATCATTAGAGACAGACATTAATGTTCTATAAACTATTGGGTAGTGACTTTATTAACGGCCACACCAGCTCCCAGAATGCACCGCGGTATTATCATGGCGGCTTTCATAACAGTCTTGTCTGTCTCTTAGTGCGGCTGTCTCTTATATACCGGTCGTTACTTTGATTAGAGGCTCCTGTCGGAAATTTAACGCTGAATTGAGCTCGAATGCAGATTAAACACAATGCCCAAATACTACGAGGATAAGGAGGAGGATGATCGCGCATGCGCCGGAGTCAGAGAGGACTTTAAAGCCTGTCTGCTCCAGCATGACTGCGTGGTGAAGGTGAGTTCACTCAGCTAAAAGACTGAGTATCGTTTGAGTGGTTTACACTCCTCTTTTCTACCCTTAAACCAGTCTATCCAGCCCTCTCTCTAAAGGACGAGGCTGAAGTTGGTTTGATATTCGCAGCTCCAGATTCGTTTGGCTCGATATTCGCAGCCTCGTATTCCCCGGCTGAAGTTGGTTTGATATTCGCAGCTGCCGCTTCACTGAACCACCGTGAACTAAATAAAGGGAGCGTTCACAAACACCCGCTGTTTATATTAAACACCTCACAGATCAACACTGAAGGAGATAGAATGAAGAAAAGCAGTACATCTGTTTATTAACAATGTAAATATACAATATATTATTAAATATAATTTTGTATATTGTAAAATATTTATTTTAATTACTGAATTTATAATTATATATTACAATAAATAATTAAATATATATTTAATAAAATTATATTTTAAAAGCCATTGCGCTCAAATAATATGAGGCAGATGTTCAAGTGTGATTTTGAAGAACTTTTTCATGTTGGGCCAGAACAAATACACATGATCTGAAGAGTACTAGTCTTCTACTTTAAGAAAAACCTGGAATTAGCCTGGCCCAAGCTGATTTTATACTTTAAAATGAACTGGCAATCTTTGAAAGACTTTTTCATCTTGGGCCAGAACACATACACATCAGATGAAGAGAACTACTCTCCCACTTTGAGGAAAACCTGGAATTAGCCTGGCCCGAGCTGATTTTATACTTTAAAATGAACTGGCAACAGCATACCAATCCATAATGCACAATTTTTTTTTATGTAAAGCTGATGTTCTAGTGTGATTTTGAAGGACTTTTTCATCTTGGGCCAGACCAAATACACATGATCTGAAGAGTACTAGTCTTCTACTTTAAGGAAAACCTGGAATTAGCCTGGCCCAAGCTGATTTTATACTTTAAAATGAACTGGCAACATGGCCTACCGATCCATAATGCACAAAGAAATTGAATATAAAGCTGATGTTCTAATGTGATTTTGAAGGACTTTTTAATCTTGGGCCAGACCAAATACACATGATCTAAAGAGTACTAGTCTTCTACTTTAAGGAAAGCCTGGAATTAGCCTGGCCCAAGCTGATTTTATACTTTAAAATTAACTGGCAACATGGCATACCGATCCATAAGGCACAAAAAAGTTTAATTTAAAGCTGATGTTCTAGTGTGATTTTAAAGGACTTTTTAATCTTGGGCCAGAACAAATACACATGATCTGAAGAGAACTAGTCTTCTACTTTAAGGAAAACCTGGAATTAGCCTGGCCCGAGCTGATTTTATACTTTAAAATGAACTGGCAACATAGCATACCGATCCATAATGCACATTTTTTTTTATGTAAAGCTGATGTTCCAGTGTGATTTTGAAGGACTTTTTCATATTGGGCCAGACCAAATACACATGATCTAAAGAGTACTAGCCTTCTACTTTAGGGAAAGCCTGGAATTAGCCTGGCCCAAGCTGATTTTATACTTTAAAATTAACTGGCAACATGGCCTACCGATCCATAATGCACAAAAAAATTGAATATAAAGCTGATGTTCTAGTGTGATTTTGAAGGACTTTTTAATCTTGGGCCAGACCAAATACACATGATCTAAAGAGTACTAGTCTTCTACTTTAAGGAAAACCTGGAATTAACCTGGCCCGAGCTGATTTTATACTTTAAAATTAACTGGCAACATGGCCTACCGATCCATAATGCACAAAAAATTGAATATAAAGCTGATGTTCTAGTGTGATTTTGAAGGACTTTTTAATCATGGGCCAGACCAAATACACATGATCTAAAGAGTACTAGTCTTCTACTTTAAGGAAAACCTGGAAATATCCTGGCCCAAGCTGATTTTATACTTTAAAATGAACTGGCAACATGGAATACCGATCCATAATGCACAATTGTTTTTATGTAAAGCTGATGTTCTAGTGTGATTTTGAAGGACTTTTTAATCTTGGGCCAGAACAAATACACATGATCTGAAGAGAACTAGTCTTCTACTTTAAGAAAAACCTGGAATTAGCCTGGCCCGAGCTGATTTTATACTTTAAAATGAACTGGCAACATGGCATACCGATCCATAAGGCACAAAAAAGTTTAATTTAAAGCTGATGTTCTAGTGTGATTTTGAAGGACTTTTTAATCTTGGGCCAGAACAAATACACATTATCTAAAGAGAACTAGTCTTCTACTTTAAGAAAAACCTGGAATTAGCCTGGCCCAAGCTGATTTTATACTTTAAAATGAACTGGCAACATAGCATACCAATCCATAATGCACAATTTTTTTTTATGTAAAGCTGATGTTCTAGTGTGATATTGAAGGACTTTTTAATCTTGGGCCAGAACAAATACACATGATCTGAAGAGTACTAGTCTTCTACTTTAAGAAAAACCTGGAATTAGCCTGGCCCGAGCTGATTTTATACTTTAAAATTAACTGGCAACATGGCATACCGATCCATAATGCACAATTTTTTTATGTAAAGCTGATGTTCCAGTGTGATTTTGAAGGACTTTGTAATCTTGGGCCAGACCAAATACACATGATCTGAAGAGTACTAGTCTTCTTCTTTAAGGAAAACCTGGAATTAGCCTGGCCCAAGCTGATTTTATACTTTAAAATGAACTGGCAACATGTAATAAGGATCCATAATGCACAAAGAAATTTAATATAAAGCTGATGTTCTAGTGTGATTTTGAAGGACTTTTTCATCTTGGGCCAGAACAAATACACATGATCTGAAGAGTACTAGTCTTCTACTTTAAGGAAAACCTGGAAATAGCCTGGCCCAAGCTGATTTTATACTTTAAAATGAACTGGCAACATGGAATACCGATCCATAATGCACAATTGTATTTATGTAAAGCTGATGTTCTAGTGTGATTTTGAAGGACTTTTTAATCTTGGGCCAGACCAAATAGACATGATCTAAAGAGTACTAGTCTTCTACTTTAGGTAAAGCCTGGAATTAGCCTGGCCCAAGCTGATTTTATACTTTAAAATTAACTGGCAACATGGAATACCGATCCATAAGGCACAAAAAAAGTTTAATTTAAAGCTGATGTTCTAGTGTGATTTTGAAGGACTTTTTAATCTTGGGCCAGACCAAATACACATGATCTGAAGAGTACTAGTCTTCTACTTTAAGAAAAACCTGGAAGTAGCCTGGCCCAAGCTGATTTTATACTTTAAAATGAACTGGCAACATGTAATAAGGATCCATAATGCACAAAGAAATTTAATATAAAGCTGATGTTCTAGTGTGATTTTGAAGGACTTTTTCATCTTGGGCCAGAACAAATACACATGATCTGAAGAGTACTAGTCTTCTTCTTTAAGGAAAACCTGGAATTAGCCTGGCCCAAGCTGATTTTATACTTTAAAATGTATTGGCAACATGGTATAATGAGCCATTTTGCACAAAAAAAGCCACTGTTCCAGTACAATTTTGAAGAATTTTTTAATCTTGGGCCAGAACAAATACACATGATCTGAAGAGAACTAGTCTTCTACTTTAAGGAAAACCTGGAATTAGCCTGGCCCGAGCTGATTTTATACTTTAAAATGAACTGGCAACATAGCATACCAATCCATAATGCACAATTTTTTTTATGTAAAGCTGATGTTCTAGTGTGATTTTGAAGGACTTTTTAATCTTGGGCCAGACCAAATACACATGATCTGAAGAGTACTAGTCTTCTACTTTAAGGAAAGCCTGGAATTAGCCTGGCCCAAGCTGATTTTGTACTTTAAAATGAACTGGCAACATGGCCTACCGATCCATAATGCACAAAAAAATTGAATATAAAGCTGATGTTCTAGTGTGATTTTGAAGGACTTTTTAATCTTGGGCCAGAACAAATACACATGATCTGAAGAGTACTAGTCTTCTTCTTTAAGGAAAACCTGGAATTAGCCTGGCCCGAGCTGATTTTATACTTTAAAATGAACTGGCAACATGGCCTACCGATCCATAATGCACAAAAAAATTTAATATAAAGCTGATGTTCTAGTGTGATTTTGAAGGACTTTTTAATCTTGGGCCAGACCAAATACACATGATCTAAAGAGTACTAGTCTTCTACTTTAAGGAAAACCTGGAAATAGCCTGGCCCAAGCTGATTTTATACTTTAAAATGAACTGGCAACATGGAATACCGATCCATAATGCACAATTTTTTTTATGTAAAGCTGATGTTCTAGTGTGATTTTGAAGGACTTTTTAATCTTGGGCCAGACCAAATACACATGATCTGAAGAGTACTAGTCTTCTACTTTAAGGAAAGCCTGGAATTAGCCTGACCCAAGCTGATTTTGTACTTTAAAATGAACTGGCAACATGGTATAACGAGCCATTTTGCACAAAAAAGCCACTGTTCCAGTACAAGTTTGAAGAATTTTTTAATCTTGGGCCAGAACAAATACACATGATCTGAAGAGAACTAGTCTTCTACTTTAAGGAAAACCTGGAAGTAGCCTGGCCCGAGCTGATTTTATCCTTTAAAATGAATTGGCAACGTGACATGAAAGCCATTTTGCACAGAAATAATGAGTATAAAGCATTGATTTTGAGAATACCAGAACTCTTCATCTGATGTGTATTTGGTCTGAAAAAAAAGTCCAAAATCATACTGGAATATCAGCTTTAAATAATATTTTTTTTGTGCTGCCATGTTGCCAATTAATTGTGCAGTCTAAAATCAGCTCTGGCCAGGCAAATCCCAAAATTTCCTTAAAGTAGAAGACTAGTACTCTTTAGATCATGTGTATTTGGTCTGGCCCAAGATTAAAAAGTCCTTCAAAATCACACTAGAACATCAGCTTTACATAAAAAAAATTGTGCATTATGGCTCGTTATACCATGTAGCCAGTTCATTTTAAAGTATAAAATCAGCTCGGGCCAGGCTAATTCCAGGTTTTTCTTAAAGAAGAAGACTAGTACTCTTCAGATCATGTGTATTTGGTCTGGCCCAAGATTAAAAAGTCCTTCAAAATCACACTAGAACATCAGCTTTACATAAAAAAAAATTGTGCATTATGGATCGGTATTCCATATTGCCAGTTCATTTTAAAGTATAAAATCAGCTCGGGCCAGGCTAATTCCAGGTTTTTCTTAAAGTAGAAGACTAGTTCTCTTCAGATCATGTGTATTTGTTCTGGCCCAAGATTAAAAAATTCTTCAAAATTGGACTGGAACATCAGCTTTACATAAAAACAATTGTGCATTATGGATCGGTATTCCATGTTGCCAGTTAATTTTAAAGTATAAAATCAGCTCGGGCCAGGCTAATTCCAGGTTTTTCTTAAAGTAGAAGACTAGTACTCTTCAGATCATGTGTATTTGGTCTGGCCCAAGATTAAAAAGTCCTTCAAAATCACACTAGAACATTAGCTTTAAATTAAACTTTTTTGTGCCTTATGGATCGGTATGCCATGTTGCCAGTTAATTTTAAAGTATAAAATCAGCTTGGGCCAGGCTAATTCCAGGCTTTCCCTAAAGTAGAAGACTAGTACTCTTCAGATCATGTGTATTTGGTCTGGCCCAATATGAAAAAGTCCTTCAAAATCACACTAGAACATCAGCTTTATATTCAATTTTTTTGTGCATTATGGATCGGTAGGCCATGTTGCCAGTTCATTTTAAAGTATAAAATCAGCTCGGGCCAGGCTAATTCCAGGTTTTCCTTAAAGTAGAAGACTAGTACTCTTCAGATCATGTGTATTTGTTCTGGCCCAAGATGAAAAAGTCCTTCAAAATCACACTGGAACATCAGCTTTACATAAAAAAAATGTGCTTTATGGATCGGTATTCCATGTTGCCAGTTCATTTTAAAGTATAAAATCAGCTTGGGCCAGGCTAATTCCAGGTTTTTCTTAAAGTAGAAGACTAGTACTCTTCAGATCAGGTGTATTTGGTCTGGCCCAAGATTAAAAAGTCCTTCAAAATCACACTAGAACATCAGCTTTAAATTAAACTTTTTTCTGCCTTATGGGTCGGTATGCCATGTTGCCAGTTAATTTTAAAGTATAAAATCAGCTTGGGCCAGGCTAATTCCAGGCTTTCCCTAAAGTAGAAGACTAGTACTCTTTAGATCATGTGTATTTGGTCTGGCCCACGATTAAAAAGTCCTTCAAAATCACACTAGAACATCAGCTTTATATTCAATTTCTTTGTGCATTATGGATCGTTATTACATGTTGCCAGTTCATTTTAAAATATAAAATCAGCTTGGGCCAGGCTAATTCCAGGTTTTACTTAAAGTAGAAGACTAGTACTCTTCAGATCATGTGTATTTGGTCTGGCCCAAGATTAAAAAGTCCTTCAAAATCACACTAGAACATCAGCTTTAAATTAAACTTTTTTGTGCCTTATGGATCGGCATGCCATGTTGCCAGTTAATTTTAAAGTATAAAATCAGCTTGGTACAGGCTAATTCCAGGTTTCTCTTAAAGTAGAAGACTAGTACTCTTTAGATCATGTGTATTTGGTCTGGCCCAATATGAAAAAGTCCTTCAAAATCACACTGGAACATCAGCTTTACATAAAAAAATTGTGCATTATGGATCGGTATGCTATGTTGCCAGTTAATTTTAAAGTATAAAATCAGCTCGGGCCAGGCTAATTCCAGGTTTTCCTTAAAGTAGAAGACTAGTTCTCTTCAGATCATGTGTATTTGGTCTGGCCCAAGATTAAAAAGTCCTTCAAAATCACACTAGAACATCAGCTTTAAATTAAACTTTTTTCTGCCTTATGGATCGGTATGCCATGTTGCCAGTTAATTTTAAAGTATAAAATCAGCTTGGGCCAGGCTATTTCCAGGCTTTCCCTAAAGTAGAAGACTAGTACTCTTTAGATCATGTGTATTTGGTCTGGCCCAATATGAAAAAGTCCTTCAAAATCACACTAGAACATCAGCTTTATATTCAATTTTTTGTGCATTATGGATCGGTAGGCCATGTTGCCAGTTCATTTTAAAGTATAAAATCAGCTCGGGCCAGGCTAATTCCAGGTTTTCCTTAAGGAAGAAGACTAGTACTCTTCAGATCATGTGTATTTGTTCTGGCCCAACATGAAAAAGTCCTTCAAAATCACACTGGAACATCAGCTTTACATAAAAAAAATTGTGCTTTATGGATCGGTATTCCATGTTGCCAGTTCATTTTAAAGTATAAAATCAGCTTGGGCCATGCTAATTCCAGGTTTTCCTTAAAGTAGAAGACTAGTACTCTTCAGATCATGTGTATTTGGTCTGGCCCAAGATGAAAAAGTCCTTCAAAATCACACTAGAACATCAGCTTTACATAAAAAATTGTGCATTATGGATTGGTATGCTGTTGCCAGTTCATTTTAAAGTATAAAATCAGCTTGGGCCAGGCTAATTCCAGGTTTTTCTTAAAGTAGAAGACTAGTACTCTTCAGATCATGTGTATTTGGTCTGGCCCAAGATGAAAAAGTCCTTCAAAATCACACTAGAACATCAGCTTTACATAAAAAATTGTGCATTATGGATTGGTATGCTGTTGCCAGTTCATTTTAAAGTATAAAATCAGCTTGGGCCAGGCTAATTCCAGGTTTTTCTTAAAGTAGAAGACTAGTACTCTTCAGATCATGTGTATTTGTTCTGGCCCAACATGAAAAAGTTCTTCAAAATCACACTTGAACATCTGCCTCATATTATTTGAGCGCAATGGCTTTTAAAATATAATTTTATTAAATATATATTTAATTATTTATTGTAATATATAATTATAAATTCAGTAATTAAAATAAATATTTTACAATATACAAAATTACATTTAATACGATATTGTATATTTACATTGTTAATAAACAGATGTACTGCTTTTCTTCATTCTATCTCCTTCAGTGTTGATCTGTGAGGTGTTTAATATAAACAGCGGGTGTTTGTGAACGCTCCCTTTATTTAGTTCACGGTGGTTCAGTGAAGCGGCAGCTGCGAATATCAAACCAACTTCAGCCGGGGAATACGAGGCTGCGAATATCGAGCCAAACGAATCTGGAGCTGCGAATATCAAACCAACTTCAGCCTCGTCTCTAAAGGTGAGTGGAGGGTCACTGAGGTCCTGAAGCGATAATGGCGCTGCCTGGCCGAGTTGGGCTACACTAACCTACTCCAGCTCTCCTCAGTTTTCTTTATAAAAGCTCAGCTGTGGGTGTTGAAGAGAATTTCTCAATCATTGGTCCTGAAGCACAGGTGTGAACAGTATTGACCTTCATTACTCAGGTAGAAGTATAGACACCAGGGTTTTAAATACTTCTGTATGAGTTAAAGTATCAAATCAAGCTTTTTACTCAAGTAAACGTGTTAAAAATACAGATTTTTATAAATACTTCAAGTATAAAAGTAATGTAAAGGAGCCATCTGATGTGAAATGGTCTTGTTGTGTAGTGAAACATACAGGGTTTGGACAATGAAACTGAAACACCTGGTTTTAGATCACAATAATCGATTGTCCTGACGGACAGTTCTGGTGGAAACAGGAGAGTTGAGGTGTACATTGAATTCTGCCGTGATTTGGGCAGCCGTGGTTTTATGTTTTTTGGATACAATCCGGGTTAGCACCCGAACATACCTTTCAGACAGCTTCCTCTTACAGCGTCCACAGTTAATCCTGTTGGATGTGGTTGGTCCTTCTTGGTGGTATGCTGACATTACCCTGGATACCGTGACTCTTGATACATCACAAAGACTTGCTGTCTTGGTCACAGATGCAGCAGCAAGACGTGCACCAACAATTTGTCCTCTTTTGAACTCTGGTATGTCACCCATAATGTTGTGTGCATTGCAATATTTTGAGCAAAACTGTGCTCTTACCCTGCTAATTGAACCTTCACACTCTGCTCTTACTGGTGCAATGTGTAATTAATAAAGATTGGCCACCAGGCTGCTCCAATTTAGCCATGAAACCTCCCACACTAAAATGGGTGTTTCAGTTTCTTTGTCCAACCACTGTAAGTACAAACATTTGTTGAATATCCCACCGACACTGTTGCCTCCTTTGCCCCCAGCATGACGAAAAACATCGCTTTTAGCCAATTCCCCCAACAGGCTTACAATGCTAGCAATAGAGGCATAGTGTTGGCCAAGCAAAGAAATCACTATTTTTACACCATTAACAAGCTTAAATTAGCTCCACCTTCATTGGTAGAATTCTGAGGACTTTTAAAGCGAGGCACTGTGAACTTTGTTTAATAAACTACTTGTGCACTTTCACACAGTACCTTTTGATAGTAAAGTAATGCTGTGGAAATGTATAAATTCCAGCTTTTGCTGAAAATATCTCTATAATATTGATGACTTTCCACAAAATTAATTTTGAAATCTGTTCTTCCCCTATCCTACCTATTCCTTTATGCTTGTCAGTCAACTAGAACAGCCGGAGAACTACCTCAGTGTGTATGAAGTATTTTTAAAATAAAATACCTGTGCGCTCAATCACTAGAATTCTACTAATAAATTGTGGAGCTGCTTTGAGCTTGTTAATGGTGTAAAATAGCCATTTATTTGTTGTATTTATTGTAAGCCTGTTGGGAGCATGAATTAAAACCACTGTATTTCAGAATGCTGGGGGAACAGAGGTGGGCTAGCTCATATAATTCTATTATTTAATATATAAAAAGAAAACTACTTAAGAATATTCCAGTCTGGAGATAAACCATCAAATTCAAAGTAGCTTTGAAATTTCTGTAGTTTTTTGTGTTTATGCTGAGCTAATGTTAGCATCCATTTCTTTTTACTCTAATTGGTCTTTCAGGGTAAAAAAAAAAAAAAAACTATAGCACTTATGACTAGAAATTAGGGGTGGGCTATATGGCCCTAAAATAATATCACAAAATTTAATGGTATTTTCACTATAATGATATTCTTGGCCATATGACAAAACACTGAATTATTATTGCACACCCCTAACTGAAATATATATATATATAAAAAAAATACAATAATTGTATCAGAGATGTCATGAAATGTCATGAATCTAATAATGCACTCCAAATATCTCCATATATCCAGGATTAAAGTAAAATAAATTATACTGGACAGATATAATCTGTCTCAAGTAGATAGATCATGGAAACTGAGAATTTTTTCTTTTGCTAAAAAAAGCTAAAAAAAAAAAGTTGCACGCTGATGATTAGGGGTGGGTGATATGGCACGATTTAAAAAAAATAAATTGCATTTACGATATGATATGGCACACACCTAATAGAAATTTCTGAATTCTGTGCTAAAAAATTAAGCAGTTCAGTGCTTTCCACAACTAACCTTTTTCTTTGTTGTGTTTTAGGAAGGCAAGAAGCCCAGTGAATGTCTGAAGGAGGGCCACTGCAAACACTTGCAGGTTTCTTTCTTTGAATGCAAAAGATCAATGGTAAGTGGTCAAGTCCAAACTTTTGTGTGTTACAGCTGTTGGTTGTCAGCCTGTGGCAGTTGCCAGTCAGCCAACAGCAGCTGCCACGAGTCTGAAGAGGTTACATGCATCCTTTTGTGTGAACAGCACACTTGTAACCATTGGCGACCGCTTTCATTTTATTGAAAACAGCGTGACATTTACAGTTAGCTAGTCAGTTAGCAGTTAGTGCTAATCACATCCATTACCTGGTGATGGTGTCATTATTGTTGGTCTCCCATAATTTCAGCAGAAATGCAGTTTAGATGATGTAAAATAAAAATGCATAGTATTAAAAGTGAGGTCAACAAATAAACGACTTGAGAACTAGCGTACCATTGTACATCTTTTACATGTAGCCAAATACTAACCTACTGACAGCTGCTGGCAATAAGAAGCTGAACCCCTTACTGGGGAATTTAAATGCATGTTGTTGAATGATTTAAGTTGACTTGAGTCATTTCTTTTTCTAGCTGGACACAAGATCTCGATTCAGAGGAAGAAAAGGCTACTAATTGAATCACTGCAGTAATTTTGTTTGGCGCCAGACTGTGCCAGAGGAAGAACTGGATTTGAACTGTGGGACTATTCTTCTAAATGTAAATAATAAATTTGTTTGTGTGTCATTTGAATCTTGTTATTTTTAAGCTTTTGCCTACATTAGATGTTGGTGTGGTAAATATTGGCATTATTAAATATGCTTTAAAATTAAGGAATTATATGCTGTATTGATTGAGTTGAAATTGACTATTTGTAATGAGTACACCAATCATTTGTATAACAATTCAGAAATGTAAAAGTAGTAGTATTGGTAGTAATAGAGAAGTAACTGTGCTCTCCAGAATGATGGTCTTCTAGCCTATTCTTTTGGTATGAGTTGGGGGCAATAAATCCTTACAACATATTGCAAAATATAGTAGAAGGCTTCTCTAAATATTAGGGACAAGTACTCCAACAAAAAAAATCTCTTGGGAAAAAAAATCTTTATCAGAAGAGAAAAATTAATGACTTTTGTTCATTGCTTTGCTATTGTCACGTAGTAAAACTAACGTAATTTGATATGTCAAAAATGGTGTTTCATTTGTATACTATTAGTGCAGTCTTTAGTATGCTTAGTGTAGCTGTGTGTGTTTCATATGTGCTGTTCCTACTACTCATTTCAAATGAAGTGAACATTTCCTCATGCTTTTTTTAAACACAAAACACAATGACCTTTCAGTATGACTTTATTAAAGGACTTTAAAAGAATTTAAGCTAGTCATAAAAAACCTCAGACAGCCCCTGTATAAAAATACACATATCTTGCAGGGGTTTACTTACTTGGCCACACTGGTATCCTGAACTAAAAAAAAAACATTTACTTTAAAGAATTTGTAAGTAGCTTCTTAAACTTCTCCAGGTCCACCTTCCTCATGATACAAGCCTTATGAGTCTTGTTTAGAATCTCAAGGTGATCTACAATCATCATACCTCGAGAATATGTACCTGTGAGCTCCACAGTGACAGCCTTATAGTCACTCTCAAGGATAAACGCGTCGTCAATGGCAGCTGCCATAGCATAAGAATCACAGGAAATGAATCCCTGTCCTGCCACCAGTTCCTTTTCAATTCTCTCGCTATAGCACGAGTCCATGCTGTGTTTGAAGATCTTCTTCATAAACCGAGCTTTATCTGTGTCCTGAGCCAGCCAGTCATCACAAAACTCCTGCAAAGACAAAATGAGGGGTAAATGTTTAACATTGAATATTCTTATTAAACCCAAACTATTAATATTACATCACATCATTATGAACTTGTGCAACATTTCAAGTGGAATTTTCTCAGAATTTCCACACTGGTTTGTTCATGTTACATGTGGGACACATGAATATACATAAAAAAATGTGAACTTTACCCAGGGTAATTTACTGTGACATGTGAACTCCCAAGAAGCAATGTAAGTAGGGCACAGGTATTCGTTCAGTACAATATATGCTGCTTCAGGATCTGCTGCAAAGTTGAATTCTCCACATATAGTAGTGTTCCCTCGAGCTGAAAAACAGGTTTACATAGTCTTTCTTTCACAGCAGTGGGAAATTTAGAAGTGAAATTTTCGAGGTTGAACATTTTGACAAAGAGCTATAATAGTAAATAACAGGTAATGTACTCACAGTCTACGTTTCCTCCCATGATGTACAGACCCTTTAACTTCTGTGGTATGGTAGGATCCAGTTTTACAGCCATTGCCAAGTTTGTCAGTGGAGCTGTAGCCACTAAAGATACCTAAAAGAACCAGTAGTTTAGCAACCACTAAATTCTGCAGGTCTTTTTCTTGATAATATACATTTATGAGCCCAATTAAATTAATAGCTATTAACAAAATGTACACACCTCTCCAGGATTCTCGTTGATTATGCGGATAATGGCAGACACCGCTCCCTCCTTCTGCACTAAATCCAAACCAGGAGCATCAGGGTCTGGAGCATTACCAAGCCCATCCTCTCCATGAAAATGTCCAGCATCCAGTACGAACCCCAGAAGTGGTTTTGAAACCCCTTTGTACACAGGAATCTGCAGCATACATTGTAGCACACTACTGTCAGCCTGATCCATAAACCAACCCTGACAAGTTAGCTACTAAAGGTCACCACCGATCACTTCCCTGTTGTGGTTAGGTGACAGTCACAGGCAGTGACCAAGCACAGCATTCAGCTAAAGTGTGAGAAATCTATCTATGGTGAGTGAATATATGTGCATCTTAAACCTGAAAAGAGGTTTTGCTTAAGTTTATATAAAAATATAAACACTGCATCAACAAGTAGTAGTATATTATCTTGCATGTCTGGCAGATGAGGTTAATGTGTCATTGTGTGTATAAAATGTTACATATTAACAGAATACCAGAGAGTCTAACAAACCCTATAAATTATTGTGAAGCATGCATGACACAGTTTGGCAGAAGAAACCTTGGTGTTTGGTTTAAAGCACAATATAATACCTGTAGCAAAACTATAAAGAAGGCCTACACTACACAACCAACTGGTGATGATTTTACTGTTCCAGATCATATGAGGGAACACTGCAAAAATAAGGGGAAATCTCATAAATGCCCTGCAAAATCTTTTCTGGCACTGGGTTAAATAACGCACTTTATCATAGCCTACCTCCAGCCGGCCACAGACTTTCAGGACACGCAGGACGTTTTTGCACACGTTTTCCACACAGGTGTTGCCGTGAACACACGTGACACCCAGGATTTCCACATCTGGCACCGCCAAAGCCATCATGATGGCCTGGGCATCGTCTACGCCACAGTCCACATCAACAAGCAGTTTCTTAACCATGGTTGTTCCTAAGGATGACATGTGGAGCCATTGACAGATATTCAACAGATATACAGCAAGAACGAAGAAAAATGCTCCTGTTTACAAAATTTGTTACGTTTTTACAGCATCAAGCTTGTTAAATAGGTGAAAAAAACATGCTTGGCTAGACTAATAAGTTTCTGAAAGTGTTGAACTTGTTGCTCACCCTCCACTACCTATTACATAAAGTTTGATAAAATGATATTAATTAATTAAGTAAGAAAGCAAGTTGTCTGACCAGGATGGGCCCCTCTTATACAGCTCATACAAAAAATAAGGGACCACTTACATTTGAAGATTTTATCTCTGGAATATAGTCAAGAGGAAGATGGATGATCACAAGCCATCGAACCAAACTGAACTGCTTCAATACTTTGCACCAGGAGAGGCATAAAGTTATCCAAAATCAGTGTGTAAGACTGGTGGAGCAGAACATGCCAATATGCATGAAAACTGTGATTAAAAACCAGGGTTATGTCACCAAATATTGATTTCTGACTTCTTAAAGCTTTATAATTATGTACTTGTTTTCTTTGCAATTGTTTGAGGTCTGAAAGTTCTGCATCTTTTTTGTTGTTTCAGCCATTTCTCATTTTCTGCAAATAAATGCTCTAAATAACAATGTTCATTTTACTCAAACATCTACCTATAACTAGTCAAATCAGAGAAAGTGGTCACTTATTTTTTCCAGAGCTGTATATTAGCCTTGACAGTACACGTGATACTAGGTACTAGGGAGTGCTTGGTGCTTGGTTCCTCCAGCTCTAAGGGAGTTTTTCTTGCCTGTGTTTCTCACAGGGGGGTTTAAGTATTATGTTCAATATTTTGTCTGATTCTCTGTTCTATTAAATTAAATGAAACTGATTTTATTAATAAGATTCACTGCTTACCTGTTTTGAAGTGCCGACTTGAACAAAGGTCACTGAAACGTGTTCCTCCTGCTCTCGGTGGAAGTGCAGCTGATATGAACTGATAGGCTTCTGCCTACAGCCCCTGCTCTCCACAGACTTTCAGCTCTTCAGAAGTCAGCGGGGAGGAGTCAGAGGACACAAAGCAACAGGAAAACTGTTTCTGGAGATCTTGAGGAGGTTTGACTGTAGCTAGAACAAAGTTATTTACCAGCCTACCGACTGAGATCACTGGAATCTACATTGGCTGTGGAGTAAATCCATGTTCATTGCTTTAAATCATTTAACGTTAGTGTTCCACACTGTTCAACTAGCAGCAGGTTTACCCCTCCTTCCTTCAGGATTTAGACAATTTAACTGGATTATAAACGTGTCTCTCAAATCCCCGCTCTGTAAACGCAGTGATAGCCCGGTTCACTCGCTGTATAGATCCAGTGTTGAGAGGTGAGCTTGACTGGGTTCAGAACTAAAGAGGAGCAGCAGCGCAGCCACTGAGGAGAGGCTTCCTCTCTGTATCCTGTATCACAGAGCTCGAGACCCCCGTGCTCCTGTCAGAGACTTAACCCAGCTCTCAGAATCATCACTGTCCGCGTGCAGAGAGAGATTCATACCCAGGTTAACTTTACTTAGGTAACTAATCTAACCTAACGCTCGGACAGAGCTGTGGGCGTGTCTGTTAGAAACACACAGCAGGGGGCGGAGTTTGTTATAAAAATAAACGCTAAAAAGGTGAAACACATTTTTGTTTCTCAGGAGAAGTTTTATTATTATATTTAGTAGAGTAAAGTAGCTGGGTTAGCGAGCTTGTTAAATGCGGTGAAAATCAGATTATTTATTTGTTTGTTGCTATTTGTTTACACCGGAAGCGATTTCAGCGAATCAAGCAGTGATTGACAGCGCTCTTATCCAATAGTGTTGAGTATTTTCAGACTGACAGAGCTGTATACCAATGGCGTTTAACAGCTGTTTTTTTTAAATGTGTCTGCCGGGTTCTCAGGTTTTCGTACGACTGCATTTTAGGGTCACTTAAAAAAATAGAAACAATATAACAAAATACTGGTAATATTTCGAGATAATAATAATAATAATAATAATAATAATAATAATAATAATAATAATAATAATAATAATAAAAATGATCGAGATTGAAATAAAAATATTTTGAGAATAAAATAAAAATTATTTCAAGATTACAATAAAAATATTTTTTTTTATATAAAAATTATTTGAGATGGTGATGATTATGGTGAGACTGTGATATAAAGTATATCTTCACTAACTCATCTCACTCCTCCCTCATTTAACATGAGGAGATTATTACTGTATCGTTTTGCAAATTCCTTGGCCATAATAATGAGACTTTCCTTGTTGCAATGCTAATTTATTATCTAAGATTTTATTTTTTACGAGTAGCCCTAAAACGCTGTCGTATTTTAGAGCCTAAAGCTTAAACAGTATACATGTTATTCGGTAATGAACTGAAGAGAATGTTGGTTTAGTTTTGGTCATTTTGTAGCGAAATCTATAAGTTTAAAGCAGAAATGGTTGAAGCACTTGAAACACAGCTAAACTACGCCACCTGTTAAAATATTACACCACAGCTGTTCACCTGCCCAAACTCTGTCCAAGCAGTCACAGGTGCTCCATGCAGTGATTGTAAGTATGAGACGTTAATTGTTTTGATTTTCTCCTATAAGTAACATATTCTTGTTGGAAATAAAGTGAAAAAATATTGCATGCATTTGAAAATAAATAAAAAAACATCTCCTAAACCAGCAACTTTACAGAAGAGAGATAAAATGTTCTTCACTTTCAGTGGAAGCCAATGTAAAAAGAGTTTATTTCAAGTAGTTTTAAATATTTTCTATTCCGTTTATCAATAAATTTTGACACAGTTTGGACAGTTTATACATAAATATAAATATGTATTTTTTAGCAAAAAGAGATCTATTCAGCCATTATGCTCATGTGAGAATCACATGAATGAAAAGTGGGCTGGATGGTTTCCAGAGGGGCATGGCTTCTAGTGGGTTGGTACACGTTTTGTCGATGGGAGCCAGTTGGACTTCCCAAAGGGTGCCATAGTTTCAGTGTCCTACTCATATGGAGCCCATCACTGAACCTATCTATCTATCTATCTATCTATCTATCTGATCACCCATCATGTGTGGGACCAACATGGAACCCATGGACAAAAATTTATTTACCCAGTTGGGCTACTCATACAGACCCCACATAGACATATCATCTTGGTAAAGGATTGTCAGTTTAAACCATTGTGAGGGAACCTATTGGATAGAACATCACAATTACTTTACTCTAGTGGTATCCATAAAGAAACTTCCCCTCATTCGCACTCATGTAGATACATCCCTCCACCTGGCAGGAGGTCCAACCCACTACACAGCTTCTTCAGACTGCTGCCATCAGGAATGAGACTGCAGAGTCTTAAGGCTAGGACCAGCAGACTGCGAGACAGCTCCATCCATCAGGCTGTGAGGATGCTGAACTCTCTCCCTGCTTTAGCCCCCATCCCAATCCTGCCCCCAGCACACACTCACTCAGAATCCTGACCCCTCTCCCCCCCACCAACAAAGTACTGGAACTTTTCAAAAACTGACATGCACTCACACACCCCATACCTACACTAGCCTTACACTTTTATACCTCTATGTTTGCACTACTGTTTATATGGGTTCTGTTTATGATGGTACTGTCATTCCATCTTTAATACCCCATCATTATTACTATTACATAATAACTATTGTCTTGTGTCTCTTGTCTCATGTATGTCTAACTGTGATCGTGTTTTATTGTACATTTAATGTCTTTTATACTTTTATATGTATTTTTATCTTGCTGTACTTGTTGTAACTTTGACAAGTAGAGTAACATAATCCTCTGTACGTCCTGTACAGTATGGACAGTAAAACTACTTGACTTGACTTTACAGCACTGTATCCCATTTGATCCACTGGAGGGGTACTTCTCTATTAGAGGGTCACCTAACTTAACAATACATATGGACCTACGGGCCTACAGACTCATCTCATTTAGACAATTTTTTTTTTTTGCTTGTACACATCCTCATAATTTATTACAAGAAAAGCACACTAGAGGGTACTCTCTCATTTTTCCTGTAAAGAGAAACTCTCTAGAGCCACTCTACAGTTTCCTGTAGTGACTTTTTTGGCATTTGCCATTTTAATGATTATTCACATTCAAAACATTTAAGAGATGTTTAATGTATTGTTTCAGTATGTGCTAAAAGAATGAGGTCAGTTGACTACCTGAATATACTGAATATAGACCAAGTTATTCTATCAGTGGATTTTTTTCTTCCCTGATGGCACGGCCATATTCCAAGATGACAATGCCAGGATTCATAGGGCTGGAATTGTGAAAGAGTGGTTTAGGGAGCATGAGATCATCATTTTCACACATGGATTGTTCACCTCATTGAGAATCTCTGGGATGTGCTGGAGAAGACTTTGTGTAGAGGTCAGATTCTAACATCATCAGTGCTGAAAGATCTTGGTGAAAAATGTATTTAACACTGGATTGAAATAAATCTTGTGACAATGCAGAAGCTTATCGAAACAAGTGAATGTGTGCTGCAATCAAAGGTGGTCCAGCAAAATGTGTGTGACCTTTTTTGGTGGCGAATTTCTTTGGCTAGAAAGTGTATGTATGTAATATGTTTGTGTGTGTATGCAGCTTGGTATTGAACCTTTTCACCATTACATTCTTGTTTGTTGGTTGATGTTGAGAGAATGATTTTTTATGGTGGCCCAGAAAGGCACATCACAACAACATTTACAAAGAAAAAAATTGATGAAAACGCAACAACAACGCTGCATTAAGAAAAACAAATTACATTTGAAACACCGGAAATGCTACCGGCCGCTAGAGGGCACTGTTTAGCAGCTGCCTCCTGGCGTGTCAGCGTGCCCCCAGTGCATTAATTTACACTGAGGAAGGTGTAAAATACACCTATAATAATCACAACTCTACCAATTATTACCCAAATTTTACCCGATTGGTTTGTTACAAACGGCAGAGATTTAGTCACAGGAGATTCAGGACGCTGTCACAGATTACAAATATGTGCTTTCATGCTGAAATATTTTGCTTTTGCTCCTTAACAAAGACAGACATACAGTATAGCATATTAATAACTGTATAAATCTATTAATTTCATTTTTATATGTACATGTACATTTTGCGTTGTGCTTTGTGTTTGCTTTGTAAATGTTGTGATGTGCCTTTCTGGGCCACTGTAGTTTTTAGCTTGTGAAGCACAAAACATTCAGCAGAACACACTCAGTTGTCATGTTCATTATTTTAATATCTGCATATCTTAATGAATTCTTTACAGCTTTGCGTTACTTACAGCTAAGGCTCTGCAGACGTAATTATAACAAAAAAATAATCAGCAAGCCAATGTTGATAAGTATGATACTGAAACACATTTGTGATTTAAATCATTAAACAGGAACAGAAAAAATAACTAAAAAGAAAATAAATAAAATGAATAACATTCACAAAACAATGTTTTACATATAGTGGAAAAGCTAAACAGTACAATATAAAAAATAAATAAAAAAATAAATAAAAAAATCATCTAGCTGTTTGTCAGTATTTGCTGCATGCAGGCAGGTGCAAAACACATCTACTTGTCCTGTATGTTACAGCTCTAAACATGTTTTTTATCTTGCCAAACAGTTTACTTAATAACAGTCACACACAGACTTGATCAGCCCATGTGTATCTGTTCGTGTGTGTGTCTGTGTGCTGCCCACAACTAAAATGCCTGTGATGTCCAACTAGAAAGGACTGTGTGCCTGTAGAGCTCCTCGTTTTTTGTGGCATGATGATGCTCACACCGAAAGTAAATAAATAATAGTATAAGAATGTAATGTATTCATAACAAGAGACAATATGTGATTTTCACACAAGGATTCATTTTAAAAGCAGTGGTCTCTGATATCACAGTCCAACCCAAAAAGAGATTTGCATAACACAATATACAAACATTTAATTAAACAACCAACAACTGAATCATGTCCTTATTCTCTTACATAATAACTCTGCTAAAAGTATGTTTATTTCCTTTCACGATATTTCACTGTATTTAATGTACAAACACTACCTCTGCTTGGCAACAGAACGAGAAAGGCCTTTTTCCCTAAGACTCTACAACCCGTAAAACGCACAAGATGTTTTAAGTGTCCCTAATAGGCTAAAGGGCTCATTTGAAAGCGTATGTGTACGTAAACCCTTGTGTATGAGAAGGTCTTGAGAAGACACACTCTGTCACATCAAAAACAGAGGGAGGAAAGATGGTATAGATGTTTAACTGTTAGGGGAGAAGACAGCAGTAGACACTCTTAAGGCAGCTACAGTATCGAGTGATAATGCATGATATATAGAACAATGCTCATGTATATATTTGGTGCATTGATGGACTCTGCTGCTAAGCAGACTGTGCCTATTTGTCATAAGTGTTGAAACTGATATTGAAAATACAGTCTATAAACAAGTAAACACATCCCATAATAATATAAGAACATGCACAAATCTGCTCAAAGTATGAGAAATAATGAAAAAAAAAAACATTTTACATTTTAGTACTGGTATATTTACACTTAATGTCGCTGAAATGTTGCAGAAGACCCTGCTGCAAAGGCAAAGAGCTAAAGACATTCTATCCAGGCGTGTTATAATTTAGTTCTATACTGGCCAAAAACAAATTAAAGGAACTAAAGAAACCAGTCTGTGCTGAGAGTTTTTTTTTTTCATTCAAGATTTTAAAAGATTTACAAGCATTCAACAGAATTAAAACAACCAACTGTATACCGTTCCTTTAGTCTTTACCTTGATCAGCTTTGCTAAAGTTAGCAGGCATCAAAAAAAAAAAAAAAAAAAGAGCAGTGAACAACGCGATCTTGTGAAATATGGACGTTACCTTGGATGACTACAGTGAGTATTCACAATAGCACTCACTGCAGAGTTCCATTCACATGAGTGGTGAGAAGTACAGGGGACGGGGGCGAGCCTGGTGAAGAGCAGGGTGAGATGGGATAATAGATGAGTGTCCATATCAAGTCTCCACTTTTCCATAAGTGCCCTCTGGCGGTCTGTACTGCTTGGGAAAGGCTTTCAGCTGGAGAGAATTGAAGGCATATTTTCGGCTGCCCACGTTCTTCATAGTGTTCTCTCTCCTGCAGCCCTCACTGTGGACAAACATGGTTGAAAAATATATATTTAAGATGTTGTTGGCCATATGGTAGAGTACACAATAATATTGCCAACATTTTTGAATATGAACAATATTATACCCTGAAATATTGTACCATATCACCCACTCCTAATTATCACATCAGGGTACTACTTTTTGCTGTATTAAGAGACAGATTATATCTGTCCAGTATTATTTATTTTACTTGAATCCTGCATATATGGAGAAATTGGAGTGCATTATTAGTATCATGAAATTCTGACATCATTAACTTCTGTTACAAATCTGATACAAATCTTTTATTTTTTTAAATCTCTGTTAGGGGTGTGCCATAGCATATCGTATGCAACAGTAAAATAAAATTTTCATTTTGTTGCAGTAGTGTATTGTTGAAGTTTTGTCATATCACCAAGAGTATCGTTATTGAAGAAGAAGTATAAATATATATCATTACGACACCCTATTGGTTTATATGAGATCCATCTCACCTGCACATCACGTCACACTCCAGCAAGAACATAGCAGACGTACGTAGCCTAGTATAAAGATGATATGTGCAGAGACTCAAGAGAACTCGAGCCAAATATCCAATGGGCATTTATGCAGCTGAAACAGGGAGCCTAGTGCATCTCAAATCTATCAACATTAACATTTTAATACAACATTTTAGTCATTATGGCTTTTAGAAAAATGTGCACTTTAGGACCAATGCAGTGTGGCCAAGGCCTTTGTCCTTAATGGCATTTTCTCCTTACATTGCTTTTGCTTTTATTCTTTCAGTACACTTTTACACTGTTACTTGAGTAACAAGCTTGAGTTGATACTTCAACTTCTAGAGAAGTATTTTTTTTTATTCAACTCTATCTTTGCATATACCTAAATATTAATATTTTTGACACCTTTGTTGATGACTTTTGTCTCACTTGTCAAACACTGTTCAAACTGCTTTTTTTTTCTCCAGCAGGGGCAGTGCAGCCTCACCTGCGCATGCAGTCCAGGGCCTGAGTGAAAACCTGCGGGGCCATGCAGTGCTCCTGCTGCAGGATCAGACACTGCTCCAGAGTGACGGACATGGCCGTTCGATCCTTTGCACTTTTGCAGCTGGTCACACGCACACCATTCAGACGACGACACACCTGATAAGTGAGTGGAAAAGAATATTTAGACACTGAGTCGTCAGATTGCATAACTTGCAGGGATTGCACTATTAGACATTAAACGTTGACTGTGAAAAAATATGTTTTAAAGTATTTTTTAAAAAATCAACCTAGATTGCTCTAAACACAAAAAAACTTTATATAAATGTTTTAAAAGGTTTTAACACTTACACATATTACTAACAAAAACCTGAAGGTTTCACTGATGTTAAAAAGTAGTTTTATTATATGGCATCAAGCCAAAGGACACTCCTTAGTCTCTCTTGCATCTTGCTTACTTTTTAAAAACGTGTATACCTTAAAATACTGTATCTCCAATATTATTACAATATGATAAACCATTTGGAATAGTTATATTTTTTTGAGCAACAATTTAGTACTGCAGTGAATATGGTGACCAGGTAGATTATAATAATAGTTTTTTTTACAGTCACTACTACAATGTACACATTTACAGTAGACATTAAAATGAAGCCAGAGATTATAACCCTTGTAAAAGCAAAGTGTATTAAGTATATATTTTTTATTATACTTTAAACACTTTCTTTTATACACTTGAAATATAAACAAGTAAATGTACTCTTTTGCGTATTGATGCACATATTGTAATGCTACTGTGAAAAAATACACTAAAGTGCACTTTAAGCAGTATTTAATGCCAACACAATGTTTCATTAAATCATATTGCTTAACATTTTATAAAAATACAGATTAAGTATATATAATTTGTATTTTTGATAAAGTATATTACATTGAAAATGCATATTAAGTATTCATTACCTAACATACTTTTAATGCTCTTAAGTATACTTTCTTTTTCACAAGGGAGACTTTTAAACAGCAGCAGTAAATGAACATACCTCTGCTGCCTGCCAGAGGAAGTCCACATTCTTACTCTTCCTAGTGTTTAAAATCTGACTGAGAGATTTCAGGAGCTCTGGGATACAGTTCTGACTGCGGGACCGAGGAAGACCTGGGGAAAGAGACAATGACTCACTGAAACCTATAATGAACTTAAAACTACAATAAAATTTTAATCAACTGGGATGTAGAATCAATCAGCTGGTAAATCTGATATACACAGATGTATGTTTGGGAGTGTATATAGTACTCACAGTCTTCAGGAAGCACTTCCTTAAACTGGTCATAGTAGGAGTTGAGTCGCACCAGATTCTCCATATTTACAACATCTTGCAGTGATGTGTCACCAAACCTTTTGGGGGGTAGCATGTCCATTAATAAACAATTTTTTGTATTGCCACAGTACAGACATTTGTACAACACTTGAACAGCAAGCACTGATGAGAATAAATAAGCTGTGTTATTTTGCTTACTTTTCTGCGAGAGTCTGTTGCTCATTGATTCCTATGTTGAACAGCACTGGTTGGATGCGCAGTAGCATCCCGTTTTGGATCTCCCGTGGCAGAACATCAAACATAGTTGCAGGGAGCGGAACACGAACGTTAAACCCATCTCTGTTCCCCGTGATAACAGGCAGCATGTCTGGACTAAAGCTGGAAGTTGACTGAGTGACTTTAAAAGTGACATTCCTAAGGTCCATGATGCCGATGCTCATGTCCTCCAGCATGGCCAGCTCCTCCCCTTTAACAAAGCAAACGAGATTTCAATTTTATCATTTACACATACAGGGCTCTATCTTACACCCTGCGCAAGATATGTTGCGATGATTATTGCTATCTTACACCCTGCAAACAGTCCATTTTCACAATTTGCGTCTGCGTTGTTTAAATAGCAAAGGTGCTTGTGAATGTAACTGCACTGATGGGCGTGATCTTCTGAAAGTGATGTTTAGGTACATTTTTGGTGTATGGTTATCTTGGCAATGGAATACACAGGTGCACCACTGACTGATTAAAATTCTGACAACTGTCGTTGACTTGAAGATGTTCATTCCTGTCTTAGCAATGCAGGTGAGCCACACATAAATACAATACAAGAAAAAATAACCATACTATTCCCATTAATTACTTCCTCATGCATCTTCCCATGAACCTGCAATTCAGTTTCGTCTGCTGAGAAGTGCTGCACTGTTAAAATAGCAATCAAAGTCAAAGTGCACCTAGTTCTTACAGTAAATGGCAAGTGTTTTGGACGTAAAGTGAAATAAACCAATCAGCATGTTGCGTCCAAAGCACACTCTTGATTAATTAAGATAATTAGTACATGTCTTTTGTGCGTTTTGAGCTGAAAACAGACACAATAACAGACACAATGACATGCCCTAAATCAAGCTGTGGATACTTTAGTATGTGGACATTCAAAATATGCAAATCAGTCCATCAAAAATACTGCTCCCCTTGTGACATCCAACCACCGCTATCAGAGGCACACTGCTCAGCCCAACCAGCTCTCCCTTCTGCACCGCCCCTAAACCCATTCATCACCCAGTGCCCCTCTCAAACTACCCTGCCCATTTTTAGCATATTTCAAATTTGAGCTGAGGTCACAGAGAGAATTTGTCCCAAACTACCTGGGTTGGGTTTTTATGTCAGGTGCTTGTGGAGGCCAAACCTTTTTTTTTGTCTACTACCTAATTGTGTTTCTTCATTGTTTTTATTAATGTAATATTTAAAGTCTTAAATATTAATTCAATACTGGTACTGTATTTTTGTAAACTGATTTTGTCTCCTAAACCTTGGGGTTAGTTTTCCACACAGTGTTAAAGTTTTGTCTTGGACAATGCAACATTTTAAATAGAGATTTTCCATTAAAGGGAAAATATAGTATACAACTAGGCGTAATCATTTTCCAGGAAACCAACACTAAATGTTTAGCATTTAATCACTTTTCATAATGTCATAAACATGGCAGTAAAAAATACACTGTTGTTCATTTGATGTTATACAACATGCCATCAAGTATACAAACAAGGTAAAAAAAAACACAAAAATTGCAACATTTACCATAGGTGCTGAGCAGACCCTCAAACTGAACCAGTAGACCAATAGTGTGGAGCTGTCTGAGGAAGCCATCCTCACGCAGACAATTCCTCAGCTTTGTTACAAACCCACAGATCACAGCCGTCAGCTGAGGAGAGAGCAAAAGATAAGGATACCTTTGATAACTGATCATGTTTAATGTCTGTTTATATGCTGTATGTACATTTTACTTTATAATATACTGAACTCAAATGTGTACATTACTTAGGGAACCTGGTAAGAGATGGATGGGTTTAGTCGGTTGTGTTTAAACAGGAAATCATTAAAAAAAAAAGAGCAGAACTCCAGCCATCTAGAACTGGAGACGATTTTCATTAATTATGTCTGATGTAACATACACATTTTTAAGCATTTAAGCATTTTATTAGAAAAAGTATAACAACACTGCACTCTTTGTTGCGTTAATTCTGCAAAAATGAAGGAAACCTTTGTTTTGGTCCATGTTGGCATGACTGCATCTCTGCAAGCTCTATTTCCAGCTCACTCCAAAGGTTTTCTATCTAGTTCTAATACCTGTGAAGGCCACTAAAGAACACTACATTTATTGTCATGTTAAAACAAAAACAAGTTTAAGATGACATTTGCCATGATTCTCCCTATCATGCTGATAAGTAGCCAAGACACTTGTAGCCATGAAGGGATGATAATTATCAGCGACAATAAGTAAATAGCCAGTGAGATTTAAGTAATGATGATTTGGTATCAGAACATTAAAGTGTGCCAAGAAAACATTTCTCACAACCACTCATTAGCTAGACTGCTGATACAAGGCACACTGGGTCCATGGACTTGTGCCAAATTCTGACTTCTGTGTACCTTAGCAGAAACTGAGAGACATCAGACCAGACTATTGCCCTATCTGGACAGAATTAGTTTCTCAGGGGGTCCTGGGGTAATTTTTTTTCTTTTATTGGGGGTCCTCTGTGATTTTAATTCCGCAAATCTTGGGCTGTGGACAATGTGAAACATGTATTGTTCTCTGATGAGTCCACCTTTACTGTTTTTTCCCACATCCGGGAGAGTTACAGTGTGAAAAAGCCCCAAAGAAGAGTACCACCCAGACTGTTGCATGCCCAGAATGAAGCATTGGGGTGGATCAGTGATGGTTTGGGCTGCCATATCATAGCATTCCCCTGGCCCATTACTTGTGCTAGATGGGCGCGTCACTGCCAAGGACTACTAAACCATTCTGGAGGACCATGTGCATCCAAGGGTTCAAACATTGTATCCTGAAGGTGGTGCCGTGTATCAGGATGACAGTGCACCAATACACACAGCAAGACTGGTGAAAGATTGGTTTGATGAACATGAAAGTGACGTTAAACACTTCCCATGGCCTGCACAGTCACCAAATCTAAATATTATTGAGTCACATTGGGCTGTTTCGGAAGAGCGACTGAGGAAACGTTTTTCACCACCAACATCACATAGTGACCTGGACACTATCCTGCAAGAAGAATGGCTTAAAATCCCTCTGACCACTGTGCAGGACTTGTATATGCCATTCCCAATACAAATTGTTATTGTGGTCTAAAGCCAGGTGTTTCAGTTTCATTGTCCAACCCCTGTTGGCTGATGTTCTAAAAAAATGCTCAGTGAGGGTATTATATTCATATCGAAATTGTGTACACATTTAAATCAGGCAGCCAAATATGATTTTGCTTGTATTTTGTAGCCTATTTGTTTTTAATTAATGTATGTTGAGATTAGCATGTGTGCATGTGATGTTTCTCACTGTTTGGCAGAAGACCACATCTCTGCGGTACTGTAGCGTCAGACTCATGCCAATGGTAGGAGCGCAATCCTGCATCAGCACAAACACCATCGACTTCTTTGCCTTGTCACTCATCATGGCCACACACTCGTTCAGTGTAGTCAAGAGTGGATACAGAGCATCACTCCATTCACCTGCAGATAACACAGATCACAAAACATATTTGAGACACTGAAAGGAAGGATTTAATAAAATAAACTGTTCTTTTTTAAGCTTACCACTCAATCAGGCTTACCTGGAGAACTCCCCTCAACACTGGGGCTTTCGTCTGCAGAGGAAAGAACCAGAAATGCTTCAGACGCTACAAAAACAGCTGTCTTGGTGTTAGATGTAAAATCTAATGGCAGTAAAGTTCAGGTAGTAAGAAGAGAACTTTAGCACAGTTTAAAATCCGTGTAAAACAGGAAATTAGCAGACCTCACACAGTCAAAAAAGGATGTAAAACTGAAAGCACCAGAAAAGGTACTGTTAGAAGTTTCCAAACTTAAAAAAGGTGTTGTTATAAGTGTCTGAACGTACAGGAGGATCTGTGAGAACTGGGGGCGCATGCAGAGGTCAGAGGAGAGGAGGATGACCGTAAAGATGAAGATGACTCAGAGAGAGGATGTGATGAGTAAAGAGGGGTGGAGAGGGCGAGTGGGGAGGACTGGAAGTCGGGGTTGATCCAGAACGCGCTTCCATTGCTACCTCTCTTGCTGGTGTTGGGCTGTGGGTCAGAGAGGAAGACGTCCTCACTGCTGTCGCTCTGCAGCCTCTCTCTCGTTAGCAGCCTGTCCACACAGCGGATCACACACTCCAGACTCTTGTCCACATTTAACCACACCTTTTCCTGCAGCAGAGGAGAAAGACGAACTTAAAAAGGCATCATGACCTGAGTGAAGTTATTCATACCCCTTGAACTTTTTCACATTTTGCCACGTTACAGCCACACACAGTGTATTTTATTGATACTTTAGGTGATAGACCAACACAAAGTAGAACACAATTATAAATGGAACGAAAATAACGTTTAAGGGGTATGAATACTTTTGCAAGCCACTGTAAGTATGGTCAGTATACTAAGGCACTTGACTGCTTAAAGTGTGAATTAATATTTTTGCGCATATTCATGCAGAAGTTCTTCTTTCTTTATGCCTTCAAATACAACTAGCTGTTTTTGTGTTTTGTTGTGCTGTACTAAAAGTGGAAGTGAAACCAAAATAATACATGCTTTTTTTATGAAATAAAAATCTGATAAAGTGTGACGTGCAAAAGTATTCAGCGCCCTGTACTCTGAAACCCATAAATAAAATCCAGTACAATCAATTGCCTTCAGAAGTCACTTACTTAGTTAATAAAGTCCAGCTGTGTGTAATTTAGTCTCAGTATAAATACAGCTGTTCTGTGAAGGCCTCAGTGTTTTGTAAGAGAACACTAGTGAACAAACAGCATCATGAAGACCAAGTAACTTACCAGACAGGTCAGAGATAAAGTTGTGGAGAAGTTTAAAGCAGGGTTAGATTATGAAAATATATTCCAAGCTTTGAGCATCCCAAGGAGCGCTGTTCAATCCATCATCCAAAAATGGAAAAAGTATTCTACTACAGAGAAGCAGCCAAGAGGCCCATGGTCACTCTGAAGAAGCTGCAGACATCCACAGCTCAGGTGGGAGAATCTGTCCATAGGACAGTAATACATTGTGCCCTCCACAAATCTGGCCTTTATGGAAGAGTGGCAAGAAGAAAACTATTGTTGCAAGAAAGATATAAGAAATAAGAAGTGTCTTTGCAGTTTGCCACAAGCCATGTAGGGGACACAGAAAAAACATGTGGAAGAAGGTGCTGTGGTCAGTTGAGACCATAGTTGAACTAAATTCAAAGCGTTATGCGTGGTGGAAAAGTAACACTGCACATCACCCTAAACACACCATCACCACTGTGGTGTGACTGACGATGGATGGATCTAAATAAAGGGAAGAAAACCTGTTGGAGGTTGCAAAAGACTCGAGACTGGCAAGGAGATTTACCTTCCAGCAAGACAATGACCCTAAACATACAGCCAGAGATACAGTGGAATGGTTAGATCATAGAATATTCTAACGTGTGTTAGAATGGCCCAGTCAAAGTCCTGACCTAAATCCCAACGAGCTTCTGTGGCAAGACATGAAAAATGCTGTTCTCCATCCAACCTGGCTGATTTTGCAAAGAAGAATAAGTAAAAATTTTTACAAGCCACTGTATGTATGGACACTATACTGAGGCATACTTGACTGCTTAAAGTAATATTAAAATGTCTTTATGCGTTAAATATAACTATCTGTTTTGGTCTTTGCGCATTTACTGTCTGACTGATATTAGGTTGTCCTGTACTAAAATTGTAAAACTACAGACCTCATTCACCAATATCTAAACATGTACTTACAAATGTCATTCAGAAAAGTCATGGCAAAATTCTACATTAGATTCATTACGTTTTGATTGAAACTGCAGAAGTGTTTGCAGATATGCTCTTTTAATGATTAATCCCACTGTCAATCTAAAAAAAAGAAAACAGGTTCAGTAAAAAAGGTGTAAGATCCAATATTGATTGGTAAGTCAGTGTGAAAAGGTGGCTAAACTGTTGGGCAGTTTAATATTTAATGTACACCTCATGAGACAAAAACTAGTATTGTGTTCCGTTGACTTTTGCCATGTCTAGTGAAAATGCATGTGGGGCCTCCAGCATTGATTGTGGATGTGATTAAAAGAGTTCATAGTTGCTTGTCTGTTCACATGCCTTCTATGATGTACTCCCAGTACGCAGTGACACTGTGGATCGAGAAATGTTAACTGTCTACACAACTTTGAAAAAGGAATGTCGTGCCTTGTTATGAGCACACTGGCTAGTCAACCTCACTCACAAGATAACGCCTCACAATTCCCATCTGTCCTCTGATGTAACAATTTATGACACATCCTATCACTTTTAGCATGTAATTGTATGCCAGTCATTTACACTCTATGTTTTAGGATTAAATAGCAGACTATCAACCATGTTTATTTAGTACATCAATTTCTCAATAATATCAATATATTGCACGTGTAACACACTGTTGCAGCCGGCCCTTACCCACTCCTCTTCACGCCAGTCAACATTCATGGAGGCTCTGTTCCCTTTCCCACTCCACTTGGCCTGTGGAGAGCCCTGGTCATTACGAAGGACAACACGCTCAGTCTCTGGTGCAGATGGAGAGGCTTTAGAGGCGATGAACTCTGGCCGTGCTGCATTCAGCGCCTGGATGGCTGCAGCCAGCAGTTTATTATCGCACACGGTCACCAGCTGCCTCGTCTGAAAAGACAAGAGAAGAGCTAGCTTTTTAATCTGGATTACGCCTTTTCTTAACATTTTAACAGAAGTGTGTATGGCAGTGAAAAGCAACATAGAATGGTTTTTAATGGCTTATTTTGTTTAAGGAAGTCATAAATCTCATATTAGAAGGTTTTATAAGCGTTTAAAGAGATTAGTATTAAATGTGTACTGCAGGATGTGAAACTGAGGAGTAAATGAACAGTGGATTATTTATAACAGTGATTCAGAGAAGAGCATGAAAAAGCAAAAAAACAAAGGGTACAGAGAAAAAAATCACCCTAGTGATATAGGGCTATCGGTAGGGCATTAGACTATATTGTGATATACTGTGAAACTGTAAGCTATAAATAAAGCAATATGTAGATTTATTTTAAATATAATTTTAGGTTAACTCTTACAGTACGGCTGTGTGAATTTACTTAAATACCCAAAACTGAATATCTATGAGAAATTATGATTTACAATATGATTTGGTAAGATTTTAACAAAAAATCACTGACTCAGAAAACTATACTGAATTGTTATGATTACTATTATTTTTATTATTGTTGTTAGGGGTGTGCCATATCATATCGTACACGATAATATCGTCCAAATTTTTTAATATCGTGAACGATATTCTACCCTAAAATATCGTGCCATATCACTCACCCCATTCCTATTTTATATCTACTAGAGACAGAGTATATCTGTCCGGTATCATTTATTTTACTTTAATCCTGGATATATGAAGATATTTGGAGTGCATTATTATTAGTATCATGACATTCTGGATCATTGATTCTGTTACAAATCTGATAAAATTCTTGGGGTGTGCAATATCATATCATATGTAGTAATAAAATTTAATTGTTATTTTGTGGCAGTAGTGTATTTCTGAAATAATTTCTTAATTCAGTATTTTTATCGCGAAAATACCATGAAATATCGTGATATTATTTTAGGGCCATATCGCCCACCCCTAATTGTTGTTGTTTTATGATTATTATTGTTTAGTTAAGATGTTTCTACAACATAAGTTGCACAAGACTTCCAAAAGTATTTCCCTGCAAACCATCCCATTTACATTCTTTTATGGAATTAAACTGCACAGATGGAAAAATGTGTCCGTTTAAATTTATTTATTTATGCTATGTCACACCTTAGCCTTTGTCTGTCTTGTGTTTTTCCATTTTTTTTGTTCCTTCCTGCTCCTGTCCTCTGTTCTCTTGTTTTGTTTTCCTCTCCATGTGCTCCACATGGCTCTGTTTTGTTTTTGGTCTTGTGTCTGCCTTAGCCCCGCCCTGTCATCTGTAATCCCTCTTGTTTTGTTTGTAACCCAGCCCCTCTTGATTCCTTCTCCAGGTGTTCCTCACCCTCTTTGTGTATACAAGCTCCTTTGTTTGAGTGTTCCTGGTGGAGTCTTTTGTGTGATATGTTTGCTGTGTGTGCTTCAAGTTCCTTGTATGCTCTGTGTTTCATATCTGTCATGTATTTCAGATCTGCTACTTGTCAGTTCTTAAATGTTCCAGTTCCTGTTTTCTTGGTGAAGTTTATTTTGTCTAGTTTCTCAGTCTTGTTTATTTGTGTTGCTTATACCTGTTTTTGCTTTTTGTGTTTTTTTGCTTTAGTTTATAGTTTACGGTTGATTAAAGTAATATCTGTGTTAATGTCCATCTACCTCAGTTTGTGACAATTATATATATATATATATATATTTATTATTTTATATAATAGTTTTAAAAGCCAGAAAAAGGTGCTTCAATCAACTATTTGGATGAGGTGCAACCAAAAATCAAAAATGACTCTTCATAAAAAAGGTGCATCACTCACTCTGTAGCTAAAATACAATTATTTTGAATTATTTTTAAACACAACATCAATACTTAGATTTATCAGTATTTTCTTATATCCCTACAGTAATTTACCCATAATTTAAGGAACTGAGAAGTAGAATAAAATGATGCCAGAGAACCATACAGACATTGAATAGGGTAGTAAACTATGTATAGTTGTGAAGGAAAGGAAAGAGATATAAAGAGCTTTGAACATCAGGTAGTCTGACCTTGTCTGTCAGGATGGCAAGAGTTCTCTCCAGTGCATTAGACGACCGTTCTTTAGCAGCGCGGGACAAGCGCTCTGTGTAGTAGCTGACCTGAGTCTTCAGTGTGTTAATGTGGGAGATTATCTCTTTCGCTCGCACCACATCCTGGGCCTGGTACACCATAGACTGTGGACGTGACTCTCCAGCACTGGGTGGAGAAAGAGAGCTGTGTTATTAGACTGGTTGGTAGAGCACGGTTGGGGAACTTCAGTACTGAGGGGTCAGATTTGTGCACATTGTAGTGATTTCCCTGATTAAACACAGAAACAAAAAATCTGTGCTGGACTGCAGCCCTCAGTTCCCCAACCCTGTTACAAGAGCTTGACCATTAGCCCTCTTTGTTTGACCTGTCTGATGTTTTAAATGATAATGACGATAAAAGACGTGTAAAATGTTTACACAGTGGAACATGAACACATACACATATATGAACAAATACACCGTACACAAGTAAGTGCTGCACACAGAAACATTCTACAGTGCTTAAAAACACATTCTCCAAAACTCCACTACTGACAGACTCCAGTCTGAAGCACTGGACTTATGAGAATGCGATCAGAAGTGGCTAAATACCGGCAGAACATAACACAACATGGAGCAACAGCACTAATGAAAATGAATGGTCGAAAATCTGCATCCCCAAAAAACTCACCCTTCATCCTCAAATGCACTGGTTAGAAAGCAAGCATAAAAAGCAAATGATTACTGCTACAAATAGATTAGTTAGAAAAATGAAAGGCATTGAATTCCTAATGTTAGAGAACAAAGCAAAAACATGGAGCAGATATTTCCAGAGAAAGCAGTCATGAGCCCTCAAACACACAGCTCTTCACAACCTTTACTCAGCCTCTGTAATCTCTTTAATACACAGCAATCCTACTTCTTACAAGACTGAGACATATACAACCAGCTTTTCAACCAGATATTTAACCCAGTCTTAGACACATTTACTGTCTCTAATGAAAATCCATTTACTTTACGTCGAGGCTTCATTTGTGCCTAGAAACACAGTGCTGTTTAATTTCTGTTGCAGTAAAATTGACAGTAGAGGTTCATAGCTTACTGTTTCTTGGTCTCTTCAAACTTCTGAATTAGTCTCCTCAGCCCACTGCCTTTAAAACCTTGATGATGGGCTGCTGGGGCTCCAATAGTGACCACATCATAGGTTCGATCTGTAAGAAAATACATATACATATATGTACCTTTCAGTCTCCAAACACAATACCATTTCAAACCAGAATGGTTAATGGTTTTTAAGCATTTGTCTATCATATATCTACAGATTCCCAGAGATTAATATAGCCTGATTCAGAGAAATGAAACTGTCTGAGAGACCTCAAAAAACACTCACTTGTTGCTTGTTAAACACATAAAAGCAAGCTTGATGGTTAATAAATGTTTAAAATATTAAATTAAAGATATGATGTGAATAGTTTCAGAAAAATTAAACATTGGACATTTTCACACTTTTTTTTCCTTTTTTATTTCTAATTCTATCCAATTTTCTCCCTAATTTGGAAGGCCAAATACCCAACCCACTCATTAAGACTCAGTATTATCACTAGTAACGCCCCAGCACTCAAGGGTCAGGACTAGCCCATGCCTTAGAGGAAAGCACAGCGACTTAGCTCTGATACATCAGCTAACAGACACTTGTGCTGACCAGCATCACATTGGGTGTGATGTGGGGAGAGAACATTATCTACCCACCCAGAGAGAGCAAAGGCCAATTGTGCTCTCTCTCTGACTCTGGCTGCTGATGGCGAGCAGCATGATCTGGGATTTAAACCAGCGATCCTCAGATATTATTATGTATATTACATACTATTCACCCTATTTAAAGCATTTAATAGACATAAAAGACACAAATATTTAATATACAAAATACTTCCAAAGTCTGGTAATCTGCTATTGTGTGTGACACAGCAGAATGTGTCCAGTAAAGAAAATGTCTTACCATAGCCTGACTCCCCCTGAACTCTCATTCTCTGAATGTGGAGGTTGGTGGGCACAAACTCTAACTTCCTCTCAGCTTTCAAAGTACTGGATTTGAAAGAAGGTCCTGAACAGAAAAAAGACAGAGAATGAAGAGAATCTATGCAGAATAAATCCATTCAATGTAGTCATAATAATTACAGTGTTAATTACAGTGTTTCCCAACCCTGGTCCTGGAGTGCCATTGCTTTTTTTCCACTATTGCAGTGTTTGTTTCCTAACACAGCGCAAAACAGACTCTCTTTATTAATATTTTATATCTAAAACTTTTAGCTCTGTATTTTAAGGCCTTACAGTCTGTAACCAGATAAGCTGGACCTTAAGTCCACACCGGCAACAACCCGTAAACACAAATGGAACTGGTGCTTTTAATCTATAAGTCTTAATTGGTATGTTTGACTATTTTAGTGTGCACCCATTGCTGATACACAGCTGTACACAGCTTGTTTAACCTTCCTAGAAAATAAATCAATGTTAATAGAACTGTATGATCTGGACCCCTCTGCTTGTTAAGTATAAACATTATATTTTAATTGGAGGCAGTAGGTACTGCTGTTCACTACAGAAGTCACTGAAATAAAGCATTTGTTTTAAAGGGTTACAATTATTGTACAATTTTAAAATCTTACAAAATTATCAGTTGCTCCTCTTTACATCTCTATAGCATGGTGTTGCTCTCAGGCAATAAACTATTTTGTATCACTACACCAACCATTTATTTTATTATTTTTATATATAACATTAAGAAAATACATATCTCCATCCAAAAAAAGCAGGGGTAAAAGTGGGAGTGATATTTCACCTGGAGGTAAAACACTTTCAGGAACTAAAGCAATTGGTGAGGTTATTTAAAAGATTTAAAACATATGTGCTTTTAAACTTATATAAATAATAAAACATATCTACACAACTATTTAAAGAGATATATTTGGATGTTTAAAGACAAATTTAGTTTTCATTTATTTACTAAAACAGTGTTTTTTACACATTTGTTTTAACATTGGCTGCCTGAGAGCAACATTGGGTATATTTATGAAACAAAAGTGAATATTCTGCACAACTTGTTTTCACCCAATTCTACTGCATTAAAAATAAAACACTGTTGTTGCCTTGTGGAACATTGATATATTGACAAAAAAAAAATGCAGACATCCCAAGTTGCAAAAATTAATTTTAAGGAGGTACCCTGGGACCTGGACTCTTTGCAGAGAATAGGCCAATCTGAACCTTCTGTTTTGCATGCCCTTCATGAATATGCACACTAGTGGAGCGCCTTTCTCTCCCTCTCCTCTCTTTCACACAAGCGATTGGGGAAAAAGTCTGTGTCGCTTGCCTGAGCATTTGTGGCTCATTCTAGATTCCAAGATATTTAATATAACTTGCGGGCATTAGGGAGCCGTTATTGATATGCGGTAGACTCCCTCAACTTCTGGGAGACTTGGGACGTCTGAAAATGTATTTTATTAATGCCATAGAGGATAATAGGAGAAAATCTTGATGTCTGCCACTTTTAAAAGAGCGCACCTGAGCTATAACTCCCACAATAAGATGGAAACCCTAAGGACTCCGACACATGTAGATTACAGTAGACAGAAATGAATTGCTGAATCTCAGGAGGACATTTTCCAACATTCCATGAAGAAAAGTTAATCTGTTCTTACCCTTGTACTCATGAAGGTCACTGAGAGTTTCCTGGTAGGTGAGGATGATTGTCTGATATTGAGTGATGATCTGCCTTCTCAGGTTCTCCCAACATGGTGACAACTCTCCCAACTCCTCAAGTTCACACACCCTTTACACACACACACACGAGATTACACACAGACATATAAAGCAAACAAAGCACAAGGAATTCCTCATTCCCTCAAACACAGACCTGAATGTGTAACCTTTGGCACATACACACACTTTCACACACGTATTACAACATACCTGGCAGCATCCTCCTCCAGCAGCAGTTTTACATACTGTCTGGGTATGTGAAGTGACAGCACGCTCTCTGCCATCTGTTCCAGAACACGGAGGTGGTTGCCATCAGTGGTGGGTAAACGGTACATCCGCGATATTGTTCCCCCAAATACTGCAGCAAGAGAGGAATGAAAGACGTCCATGATTTGTTTATTAAGCAGAGGCATTAAGCAATAATAAACATCACAAATCAATCATGCAGATCGTTTGTCATTGCATTTCAGAAACTAAAATTCATGTTGTTCATTTTTGTTAAAATGAAGAAATATTCATTCACTGTTTGTTTGTTTTGTATAAAAAGAATTAAATGCCTGTTTGCTTTAGTGGCATCATATTACAGTATCACACTGGAATTTAATGAGCTCATTTGAACAATCTGTTCTTTCACATCTGTATGTAAAAGGCAGACTGCATGGTTATGTGCTTAATTCTTTTTTTTTTTATTAATATTTTTAGCTCATTTTCTCCCCAATTTACACGGCCAACTACCCAACCCACTCATTAGGACTCCCACCATCACTAGTGATGACCCAACACACCAGGAGGGTAAGGACTAGCACATGCCTCCTCTGACACATTTGAAGTCAACCACCGTCTCTGTTCAAACTGCTACTGATGCAGTATTGCTGAGTAGCATCACAGCGCACTCGGAGGAAAGCGCAGCGACTCGGTTCTGATACATCAGCTCACAGATGCCTTGTGCTGATTGACATCACTCTTTTGAAGTGATGTAGAGAGAGAGAGACATCTACCCACCCAGAGAGAGCAAGGCAGTTGTGCTTTCTCTAACTCTGGCTGCTGATGGCAAGCTACATAAACAGGATTCGAGTGCTTAGCCAGGTGGACCACTCGAGCCCCACGTGCTTAATTCTATGCACCTGTGGCAATCGACCGAATGAAATTTAACTATTATGACGTTCATACAATCACAACAATCATTACAATAAAAGATAATTCTTATATCCTAAAAGGATTCTTTTTTTTTCAAATACTTTGTGGTGCAATTATTTTAAAGAGTCTAGTGGAGAATTGAATATGAAATGCTTGCACTAATGCATTTGATTACACCGAATGTTTATCTCTCTAATTTCTGCCCTTTAGTTCTAATGAATGTGTGAGTGTGGTTTTCACAGGCAATTTACTTGTGCAGAAAATAGATATAGAGTGACTCCGACTCTGGGTTATGCCTCATTACACTACAAATGGGGGAGCATATGTGTATTTTTTTCTGTTTTAGCAATTAAGAACATGGTTTATACACTCATCATCAAAAATTAGTTTCACACAGAAGGAGGCGTCAGATTGCAATGCATTTCAGGAGAAATATGAAGTTAACCAAAAACATCAAATTAATAAAAATGTTGATGGATATGGGTGTTCTACATGCACTACTTCTACTGTACTTCTGTGTAGCTCAATAAATATTGTCAATATTAGTTTAAATTAGTCTAGATTTGCATTGCAATCTAACATTTCCTTTTGGGTGCAACTATCTTTTTTAAGGATGAGTGCATATTATCTTTTTTTTGCATTTAATAGAGTGTCTGAGAAAAGGATACTAACCTGCCTTTAATAGAGTGTCTTTACATAGAGACGCAGACTTTCCTTTTAACCCCCCGGATTCTGTCAGGCTTTCATCGACAGATAACACCATCTGTGAAACAGAGAGGACACAGTGCACATGAGCATTTAACACAAGCCAACAGCAGAAGTCCTGGATGATACAGGGGATATAGCTGAATAGCTGCTGGATCTGATCCAAAAAAAAATCCCAGAATTCCCAGTGGTAATCGGCACCAATAAGGATCAGCTGTGGGACACAGTGTAATTGACTCTGTCGCACCTTTGTAGAGGGATGACCGGTAACAGTGTTAGAGGAGAGGAGAGAGAAAGGGAGAAGGAGATGATAGGAAAGGAGAGGAGAAAGGAGGGGAGGAAAGGAGAGGAAAGGAGTGGAGAGAATAGAAGAGAAAAGTGGTGAAGACAAGAGACGAGAAGAAGCAACAAAAAAGAAAAGAAACAACAAAGGAAACAGGAAAGAACAAAAAATAAAAAAAACTACAAAAGAAAAAGAAAAGAAACAATAATAACGAAGTTTTTTTTGTTAAGTTGTTGTTTTATTGCTCTCCTTTGCTAGAGCATTTCATTTGTTTGGTTTTCCTGCCATTTTCCCACCTGCCACTTTAAAGGTCCTATTTCACACCTCAGAGTCCACATAGTAGGGAGTTCAAATCCTACCTGAGGCAGCACCAATAAACTTCAAAAAAAAAAAAAAAAACACACACAAAAAAAGTGCACTGTGATTTATTAATGAGAATTTACCCCAAAAAGACTAACAAAAAACTGATACAAACAAAAGAAAATGGTAAGTATATAAACAAATATTTACATGAGGATAGCCGCGAGGCCAATCCTCCTTATTTTCACTCTCACTCTCATTTTTTCTCTCATTCTGTTTAAACTATACGCTGCTACAAACGGCTAGCAGACACTATGTAAAGACACCAGACAGAGCTTCCAGACCCTGGGAGAGTTTTCTACGACTGAACACCCCAGCCGGCATTTACTAAGTCCTTAATTAATTACTTTTCTTTTACAGGCAAACATAAACCCCCAGACCCTCTCCCTCCCTGCAGGTGGATCCGTCCTACCAGAAGAAGAAGCCCCGGTCCCCTTTGCCTCCCTTTTGCCCCTCTGACCCTCTACACAGCAGGACTAAAAGGTAAGTACATTCAATAATAGTGATGGGCTACCTTGCCACATCACAATTAAAAAATCTAATATGAAGAAAGGAAAAAAACCTCCCCTATCACACTGTAACAGCATGTGCAGTGCAATGCAATGTACTGCAAATAATGACTAAATGACTTATGAGCAATAATGAGCACAGCAGAAACACACATGGATTTAATATGCCTGTTTACTGCTTGTTTACTGGTGGCCTTTTGTTTTTAATGAATAGCAATGAGTGATTCAATCATGGTTATTTCTGGAGATGCATTAGGCATGAACTCTACTCACTCTGCCATTAACTGTGTCTGTCCGAGTCAGCGGGGCCCTCTGGTCTTTCTTCTCCTCCAGCTGCCAGGCAATAATGGTGATGTTACCTATCCTCTCGCTCTCTGCAGATCTGAGCCATTGAACAAAGAGCAAATCTAAGCAACAGTATCCCCCAGAGTGGTTCTATATGAGGTATGTCCTTTACTAAGTTCACATACCGTAGTGTGAGGTGTAGCCTGCGATATTTGTCCTGCAGCAGTTCTTTGACTGTGAACATGGCAGAACCAAGAAGATACATCTGTTGAAACCAGTAAGACATAAACAAGACACATGACTCAACAATATAAGAGGATTGGATAGTAAAGTGTCAGTTTTAGAACAGATAATGATTCTGATTTAAAGTCACAGGCAAGCTTCTCACCGTCCCCTGTGAACGATCTTTGACATCATAGACAGAAAGTTTGATTTGAGTCTGCTGAGTGATCAGGGAGTCTTGGAAGAAGGCAATGCTACTGAGGAATATTGGATTACTTGTACCCTAAAAAGACAAGATAAATGATTAAAAACACACATCAAAATGTTAATCTACATAGTCATATGAACAACTGATTTTAGCTGTATTCATTAGTACTGCAGATCTCAGCAGCCAGAACTAAAGCATACTCTAATTGTATTGTAATTATTTGTCACTAATTGCTAAATAGAATATAAAGAACCAGTCAAGCGTTTGGACACACTTTCTTATTCAGTGTTTTTATTTTGCATTTTTTTCTGTCGTCCAGACTATGAAGGAACAAATAAGGAATCATGTAGTAACTTAAAAGTGCTTAACAAACCAAAAATACTCTGTGAAGCATTTAGGTATCCCTTATCTGGGGTCCTGTAAACTTGTTGTTTTAGAGGCTGGTAACTCTAATTAACTTATCCTGTGCAACAGAGGTAACTCTTGCTCTTTCATTAAGGGGCAAGAAATTCAAGTAATTAACTCTCGACAAGTTCAGCACAGCTGTTAACTAAAAAAACATTCCAGAAAATGCCAAAATGTTCAAAGCTGTCATCTAAGCAAGAGGTGCAATCCTGGTTTGTTTAACCCTTTTTTTTTTACTAAATAATGCCATGTTTTTCTTCATAGTTTGTACCTCAGATTACTTTAGTATTCATCTTTAACTTAAGGCATGCCTAAACTATTGACTGGTACTGTACTTTTCAAATGTGTCACATGTATACCCAATGGTGGAACAAACTACCTTCCACTACCAGATCAGGAGAATCTCTCGCTATCTTTAATAAACTCCTGAAGACAGAGCTCTTCAAAGAGCACTTACTCTCCTAACACCTCTAACACACTAACTACTTCTAACCCCATTTCCTTCTTCCCCTCCCTCACTCCTCTTTCCCATTATTTCCCTTTGACCTCCTTTAGGCCCTATCTATAGATGTTTTTACCTTCTATTATTTTTGTACTTCACTATTGTAAGTCACTTTGGACAAGCGTCTGCCAAATGTAATGTAATGTAATGTATCGGGAATACATCATATAAGGCATTACCATCCATAGTGCACAGCTAAGTGGGTGGTAATGATTGTGACCAGCAGTGTCTGGCTAAAATTGTCCACGGGAACAGAATCATAACTCTGGCTAAAACCATATCAATATTTAATGGAACATGGAAATGTTGTGTAAAAAGCAACAGAAGATAAAGATAAAGCACTCTCTCATGCTTCCCTCACCTCTATGATTTCAGTCTGAGCATGCTTCGTCCAGAAAGCTTGAGGAGGGGTGGTGCAGCTCACTACTACAAAGCTACTGGGCTTACGCTCCAAAGCTGGAGTCACTAACTCACTGCAGGCTGAGGGAAAAACAGAGAATAATGATTAATGATGGAATTGTGACAAGTAAAATATTTGACATAAATAATAAAAATGGTAAATAATAAAAATATTTTAGTTCAGCAGGTTCATTTACATATTTCTAACATTTTCCCTTTCACAATAGAACTATATAATTTCTTGACAAAAACAGGCAAATGTACAGTGCACTCTAGAATTACTGTCATACAAAATAGGGGTGGGCGTTATGGCTCTAAAATAATATCACGATATTTCAGGGTATTTTTGCGATAACGATATACTTGGCAATATAGGAAAACTAAAATAATTCATTCATTTCAGGAATATAGTATAATATTATAACAGAATAATCATAATGTGGCAAAATAAATAATATAGCATAAAATAATATAATGCAGCAAAAAATATTGCAGAATATTTAGTGCATGCATATAAACTGCAAACCAAAACAATTAAACAATAAATACACTTAAAGCTTCACAGTAAATAATAGACTACTTTTAAGACAAAACAGCCCTATTATCACGATATGGATTTTTAATATCATGATATTTCTGTGTCACGATATATTGTATAATATATAATATTGCCCACCCCTAGTGTAAAACGTATTACATTTTTAAAGAACTGTATAAATCTGACAGGTAGCTTGTGGCATTTTCTTTACTAAAACATGTAAAGATTAGTCTATTTATATTTTAAAATGCTTGTCAATCACTAGCATGAAGACTAACCTGATGCAGAAAGGAGGCATGAACTTTCACATTTTGTTACCTTACAACCACAAACTTATATTTTGTATATTGTATATGTAATTTATTTAATTAAGAGTTAAGTGATAGACCAACACAAAGCACACCTAATTGTAAAGTGAAACGAACATGAATCTTGGTGTTCAAAAGCTTAAGCAAACAAAAATTGGAAAAACATGACATGCAAAAATATTCAGTTAGTTTTTTTTTTACCTTTACTCTGAAACACATAAATAAAATACAGTCCAATTAATTGCTTTCAGAAGACACTTAATTAGTTAATAGAATGTAGCTGTGTGTAATTTAATCTCAGAATAAACACACCTGATCTGTGAAGGCCTCAGAGGTTTATTAAAGGGTAAATAGACTCTTTGAATTTAGCTGATTACACCCTCAGCTCAAATTAGAAAAATGGGCTAAGTAGTTTGAGAAGGGCACTTGGTGATGTATGGGTTTAAGGGCGGGACAGAAGGGAGAGGGGTTGGGCTGAGCGGTTTGTCTTGAGACCCAAACAGTTGGATGTCACGAGGGGTGGGTATTGGGGAGGGGTGGTTTTATTGCTTGACAGATTTGAATATTGTGAGTGTCTCGGAGTGTCACAGAAACATTATCCTCGCCTATAGCACAGTTGAACCTGTCAGAGCACTGCAGAGGCGGAAATTATCACAATAAAAGTGCTTTTTAAAGGTTAGGAAAGGTTTATAAAAAATTCAAGCAGCACTGGTATGTTTTATTACTTCAGAGGAACACATTTCAGCTATTATTATAAGCTATATTTATTTTTAAGTTTGTGGCTGTGGTTAGGTGACAAAATGTGAAAAGTTCAAAGGGTTAAAATACATTTGCAAGCCACAGTAGACAGACACAGAAAGTGCAATGAAGAGATATTTTATTACGGAAGAAATCAAGCAGCAGACTCAGAAAAGCTGCATAAGAAAAGTCTCAGCTTTTTTCCAAAGGGCAGAAAAAGTAAAAAAAAAAAAAAAGGTGGAACTGTCAAACAGTCTAAATGAAACAACCACTAACTAGAACATATTGGCTTCCTAACTGTGGAAAAGTAATGTCAGTGCCAGACCAGGTGGCCATTCTCCCACCAGAATCAATTTCATTTCATTTTCTAAAACTCACCCAAACTGAACTCCAGCACTGGCTCATCAGGGTCCTGGTTGTTTCCTGAATACCATCACAACACAGATTAGATATAATTTATGCTTTTATGTGCATGTTAAAATAACATTTAGTTTAATTTTCTACCGTATCATTATCTCTCACCTGCCAGTGTGAGACCCATCATTTCAGAGGACAGGTCGAATGTGTTGGCGCGGTACACAGACCAGGGTCGGTGGCGAGGGCTGCGCTCTCTCCCCGCCATCGTGGCTCCAATTAAACCAAAGACCTCTGGAAATCAGCAGAGCAGGTCTGAACGGAGATCAGTGGTCACACACCCTTCGTGCTTTCAGTAAGAGATTTAAATGTCAGGCCTGCTTCACTCCATGAGACGACCTCTTAATGGGGGAACTGAAGCGAGAAAGAGAGGAAGGAAATAAGTACAAATATAAAACTCTCGACATGTCTCAAAAACTACCAACACCAGCTGTGAAGCAAAATGAGCCTCAGGGTCTGCTGTTAATGTGAGGCAGCAGAAGATTCTTTATGCCAGCGAACATGTCAGTACATTATTCATTTAGGTTCAAAGGAAGCCATTTAAAATTAAAACCGGATGCCACAGAAACAAGGGATTGGGAAAACTATGCGGGGAGACCTGGAGAACATCTTCCCAGTGTTCAAGGGTGGATAATTTATGACCAGAAGGAAGTGTTTTACAAACAAGCCTGGTCTATTTCTTTGAGAATTTACTACAGAAATATTCCCCTACCTGACTTAACCTTTCAGTGATGGAAAGTTCCTCTTTTCCATCAGTGTGAATTAACACTGCTTGGGGAAAATGTTCTCTAGGCCTGTCACAAAAAACAAATTGCGGGATAATATATATTGACAGTATCTATATTGAGGATGTATTGAAATTATTGCAATAATGTCAGACTCAGCTAACTGATCTGATGCTCACAGATATAAAAGTATATTTGGTGTTTAATGTACACATTAGGCAAGACAGAGGCAAAACTGTATAGCAAAAAATTAAATCCAGGATAACAGTTCCAATATAGCAACCAAACCACAGGGACAAAGAGAATGAGAAAAAACAAAATATGAACAGAGACACAGAATACACACAGTATGAAACTACATGTGTGTTGGCAATACTTCGCAAAGTAATAAGGCACATAGAGAGGTATTCATACACAGACTAAATGACTGACAGGTGAGATTGGGAGTGTAAGAACTGTTTTTGATTGTTCTTACTTTGTGTGCTTTGAGTTTACTTGATTATCCTCTGCTTGTAAGGTAGGCTGGCTTTAAGATACTTTTAGCTTAATTCTGTTAGAACTGTTTTTGTAATCTTGGGCTTGTTGGGACTTGTTGATTTGGGTAGCTGATTCAGGTGTGGTTTCTGGCTAGTTAAGGTGTGAATTAGAGAGGTGTGGCTAACAGCCTGCAGTTGTTGATAAATTAAGTGTGTTATCCAGTATTCACTTAGTGTGCTTTGAGTTTACTTGATTATCCTCTGCTTGTAAGGTAGTCTGGCTTTAAGATACTTTTAGCTTAATTCTGTTAGAACTGTTTTTGTAATCTTGGGCTTGTTGGGACTTGTTGATTTGGGTAGCTGATTCAGGTGTGGTTTCTGGCTAGTTAAGGTGTGAATTAGAGAGGTGTGGCTAACAGCCTGGCTAACAAAGGCCACAGCCAGCCCACCTAAACGCCTAAACACAAACATCACGTGTCAAACAGGTTTGCCCCGCTCAGTGAAGCACCAACTGAGGAGCCTGTACTCTGGTGATAGGAGACTCTATCGTCCGACACGTGAAATTAGCTACTCCTTTAGGGGCACCAGCGGCAACAGTTACTTGTTTACCGGGAGCCAGAGCACCGGACATTAGCAACCTCAGGTTAGGGAATAGGAGATATTCGAGGGTAGTAATTCATGTAGGGGCCAATGATATTCGTCTGCGGCAGTCTGAAGTAACTAAGGCTAATATTAAAGAGGTGATTAAACAAGCCCAGACGCTGTCCGAGGAGGTTATCTGCTCTGGCCCCATCCCAATGAGGCGTGGTGATGAAGCTTACAGCAGGCTTTCTTCGCTGAACTGCTGGATGTCCAAGTGGTGTACAGAAAATCATGTGGGCTTTATAGATAACTGGCTACACTTTGAGGGCAAGCCTGGTCTTTTAGGTAGGGATGGTTTCCACCCCACGCGGCAGGGTGCTGCCTTACTTTCATGCAGCATAGCTCATACTCTTTTAGCTAGTCGGCAGAGTAGTATTAGAAGCTGCTGACAATCCAGAGCCGGGACCAGGCCGCAGACAGAGAGGCTTAACCGACCGTCTGCGAGCTGCAAAGAGACGTTACCTAGATACCAATGTATTCAGACTGTGTCTGTCCCCCGAGTCAAACAAAAACATCAAAAAACTAAAACAGTAAATCTAAATAACTTAACTTATATTAAACAATCATATCCAGACTGTAGTACTAACACTTCAAGCCTAAAGATTGGTTTACTTAATATTAGATCTCTAAATTCAAAAGCAGTTCTAGTGAATGAAATGATAACTGATCAGAAATTCGATGTTCTGTGTCTGACAGAAACCTGGATAAGGCCAAATGATTATGTAGCATTAAATGAAGCCACCCCTGCAGGCTATAATTATATACACAATCCGAGATTGTCCGGTAGAGGAGGTGGGGTCTGCATATTTTTCCAAAGTACCTTAGTTAGCAATCAGAAACACTATGATAGTTTTACTTCTTTTGAGCTTCTTTACACCAGTATAATTAATCCAGTTACAAAAAAGAATGCATTTTCTTTAATTAACATCTACAGACCACCAGGGCCCTATTTAGAATTTTTAAAAGAATTTAGTGATTTTGTCACAGACTTAGCAGTAAGTAATGATAAAGTGATTATAGTTGGAGACTTCAACATTCATTTCGAAAAATTGGATGATCCATTAAAAAAGGCATTCACATCGATTTTAGACTCAGTTGGTATTATTCAAAATATAACAGGACCTACTCATTACTGTAATCATACTCTGGATTTAGTTTTGACCCTGGGTGTGAGCATAGATAACCCGAATATTCGTTCTCAAACCTCCGCAATTTCAGATCATTACCTTATTTCATTTAAATTACATCTCAGTCATAATATACGTACATCCCCTAGCTACTCTGTAAAACGTTAAATTACGCCTTTTACAGCCCAACAATTTACAGATAAGCTTCCAGACTTATCAACTCTAATATATTCTCCTATAGACCCAGTAGAACTAGACAAACTAACCGAAGGTTTAGAAAATACCTTTCGCTCTACCTTAGATGTTGTAGCTCCCCTTAAACACAAAATAGAGAGACAGAAAAAGCTCGCACCGTGGTACAATGATCAAACTCGTACCTTAAAGCAGTTAGTACGAAATTTAGAGCGTAAATATCGATCAACTAAACTGGAAGTGTTTCACTCTGCGTGGAAAGACAGTCTTGTTAAATATAGAAAAGAACTAAATAAAGCCCGCTCAGCGTATCTGGCCTCACAGATCGAGATAAATAAAAATAATCCTAGAGTTCTCTTCAGTGTTATTTCCAAATTAACTAAAAACCAGGCAGGTACTGAACCTCAGATTCCAGCCATTCACACCAGCAACGATTTTATGGACTTCTTCAATAGTAAAATTGAAAACATTCGGGATAAAATTAAACAGATAAATATTACATCCTCTCTGTCATCTGGTCTGGCTGATCTAGAACAAAACCCTGTTACTGAAGTTAGGTTGGAAGTCTTTAACCCACTTCCACAGCTAGAACTAGAGAAAATTATCTCCTCTTCAAACAGCACAACCTGCACACTTGATGCTGTTCCCACAAAATTACTAAAACAGGTACTGCCAGATATAATTAAACCTCTGTTAATGACTCATCGCTCACCCTGGGCCATGTTCCCAAAGCCTTTAAAACAGCTGTAATTAAACTTCTGATCAAGAAACCAAATCTTGGTCCTAGTGTACTGTCTAACTATAGACCTATTTCAAACTTACCGTTTATTTCTAAGATTTTAGAAAAAGCTGTGGCCCAACAACTTTGCTCTTACCTGCAAAGAAACCAGATCTATGAAAATTTTCAATCTGGATTTAGGCCTTATCATAGCACTGAGACAGCTTTAGTTAGAATAACAAACGATCTACTTATAGCCGCCGACCAAGGCTGTGTTTCCCTACTGGTACTTCTCGATCTGAGCGCAGCCTTTGATACAATAGATCATACTATCCTTTTAGAAAGACTAGAGAACATGGTCGGTGTAACCGGAACTGCCTTAGCATGGTTTAAATCGTACTTAACCGATCGCTATCAGTTTGTGAGGTTAAATGATATGTCTTCCAGTTATACCAAGGTAAGATATGGAATTCCACAAGGCTCTATATTAGGACCGTTATTATTTACATTATATATGCTCCCACTGGGCAAAGTTATTAGAAAACATGATGTGAATTTTCATTGTTATGCGGATGACACGCAGCTCTTCATATCAGCCAAACCTGATGACAGAGTGAGATTAAAGAAAATCGAGGATTGTGTAGAAGATGTAAAATCATGGATGTCGCACAACTTCCTCCTATTAAATAGTGATAAAACAGAAGTTCTCCTATTAGGCCCCAAAGCTGCTAGAAATAAATTATCAGACTTAATGCTAAATCTGGCTGACTTCTCAGCCACCCCTGGTTCAGCAGCTAAAAACCTTGGAGTCATCATAGATTCAGATCTAGCATTCGATAAGTGGAGTTATGTGTCATAACTAAGTTTTGGGAGTGATCCACGCCCTCACTACTCCCACTTCCATCCCTATTTAAACCGTCACTTCCTCTCTACCTACTCGTTGAACAAACCTCGCATGTGGTGTTGCCGACCGCTCCTTACCTGGTACACGATGGTTCTGCACCTGTCTGTCTCCTGCGACCAGCTGCTCCCGTCCATCCTGACCCTCCACTGCCACTGCTCCAGGCTGCCTTCCCTGGTAGCGGTTTTATCTTGTCTCGGCTGCTGTGGCTGTCGTCTCCTCTACCTGGTCTGGCAGCTCCCGTATGGTCTCCTCGGTCCTTGAGCGGTCTCTCTTGCCGCTGCTGCTAAACCCTTCCTCCTGCCCCTGCGGGGCCTCCACGCGTTCTCCGCGTTCTCTCTCTTTCCGCCATCTCTCCAGCGACGCTGCCGCTGTTTATCCTCTCCTGCTGCCACTGTGGGGCCTCCACGCGATCTCCGCGTCCTCGGCGGTCTCTCTCCCTCTCTCTTCGCCGCTGCTGCTTCCTTCACGAGGCCTCCCCGTGACCCTGTCATCCGCGGCGGTCTCTCTCTCTCTCTCTCAGCGCTTCCGCTGAACCACTCCTGCTACACTCGCAGGGCTTCCTCGCGTCTTCACTGGACTCCTCTTCAACCCTTTTCGGCGCTGCACGCGCCCCTCCGGCGGCTCGCTGCACTGTTTGGAGCCGTCTGTTGTGCATTTCGTCCTACTACTGCTCGATACTCGAGCTTCGAGCGTGGACATGCCTCCTCTCTCTCTCTCTCTCTCTCTCCTTTGCGAGTGTCGGCGTGCCTTCATATCCATGGACCGGCGGTATTTCTGCACACTGTTTAGCGCCCCCCCAGCTGCCTGTGATATCCCTGCCGTGGGCCGGCTTGCTGGCGGCCCGGAACTGGCGTTCCTTTGAATGCTGACCTCATTTCGGGATTGAAGACAATTATCCAACGTGGTGTCTATCCTTTGAGCTGGACAGAGTGCGTGGGTCGCATATGCTCCCTGCTTCCATCATAACCCTCCTCACCATGGTCGTAATCATTTTTGCCATCATTATAATTATCTAACCATCGTATTAATCTTTGCCATCAGCATCTTCACCCTTGTAGTCGTTGCCTCCATATCTCTGCCACCATCGCTGCTCTGTCCATTGTATTGTTCCATTGTCGTCACCATGATCCTTGGCACCCTCACCATACTCACCTCCATCACCATCGCATGGCCATCTTCACCATCGTCGTCATCACCACCATCTTTGCATCACCATCGTCACCACCGTAGTCGTCATCTTCGTGGCGGTCTTCACCGTCATAATCACCTCTATCTTTGCCCACATCACCATCATCACCGCAATCTTCTCGCCGGTATCTTCATCACTTTCACCTGCTTCGCCTGCATCATTGCCTTCGTCATCGCCATGGTCTTGTGCGTAATCTCGCTCTCGTCATTGCCCTCTTTATCGCCATCGTCATCACCACCATCTCCGCCTGCATCGCCTTCATCGCCGCCATAGTCTTCATCACCATTGCTATTGTCTCTGCCTACATCACCGCCGTCATCTCCGTTGCCGCCATCTTCTGGCCTGCATATTCGTTGCTTTCACCTTCTTCGCTCTCATCAACGCCATGCTGAGCATCGTCTCATCCTTATCGTGGCCATTTTCACCTTCATCGTCGCTGCCATAGTTTTCGTCGTGGCTATCATAGTCATTGTAGTAGCCATCTTCATCCTCATCATTGCCGCAATCTCTGCCTACATCACCATCAGCGCGATCTCCTCACCTACGTCTTCATCTTCCTCGTCTTCATTGCCATCGTCTTGGGCATCACCTTGCCCTCGCTATGGCCATCTTCGCCACCATGGTCACCATCGCCACCATCTCTGCCTGCATCACCTTCATCTCTGCCACTGTTGTCATGGCCATCCTCATTGTCTTTGTCTCTTTCATCGCCATCATCATCGCTGCGATCTTCTCGCCTTCGTCTTCATCTTCCTCATCTTCATCGCCATCGTCTTGGGCATCACCTTGCCCTCGCTTTGGCCATCTTCGCCACCATGGTCACCATCGCCACCATCTCTGCCTGCATCACCTTCATTATCTCTGCCACAGTTGTCATGGCCATCCTCATTGTCGTCGTCTCTGTCTGTCATCGACATCATCGTCGCTGCGATCTTTTCGTCTTCATCTTCATCGCCATCGTCATAGGCATCACCTTGCCCTCGCTGTGGCCATCTTCGCCACCATGGTCACCATCGCCACCATCTCTCCCTGCATCAACTTCATCATCTCTGCCACAGTTGTCATGGCCATCCTCATTGTCGTTGTCTCTGTCTGTCATCGCCATCATCATCGCTGCAATCTTCTCGCCTTCGTCTTCATCTTCCTCGTCTTCGTCGCCATCGTCTTGGGCATCACCTTGCCCTCGCTATGGCCATCTTCATCACCATGGTCATCATCGCCACCATCTCTGCCTGCATCACCTTCATCACCTCTGCCACAGTTTTCATGGCCATCCTCATTGTCTCCATCTCTGTCTGTCATCGCCATCTTCGCTGCAATCTTCCCGCCTTCGTCTTCATCTTCTTTGCCTTCACCGCCATCGTCTTGGGCATCATCTTGCCCTCACTTTGGCCATCTTCACCACCATCGGCATCATTGCCACCATCTCTGCCTGTCATCGCCATCATCGCCGCAACTTCATAGCTTGCACCTTCACCGCCCGCATAATCGCCACCATCTGGGTCATAATCTCGCCCTCTTCATTCCAATCTTTCGTTGCCGTTGTAACAATCACCCTCACCATACTAACCTTTGTCACCGCCACCCTCGTCTTCGCCTCCTTACCCATCTTCGCTACACCAGTCTGTCTGTCCTCCCTGCCCATCCTCCATCATCCCAACACCAGTCCATCTGTCCTCCCTTCCCATCCTCCATCTTCCCGCTGCCATTCCGACTGTCCTCATTCTGTCTGTCCTCCCTACTCTTTTTCCATCTCCCGTTGCTGCCATCTTCCCACTCCTTCTTCCCATTCCATTGCCTCAGTCTTCCCACGCCATCGCCCCGTCTTCCCACTCCATCTTCCCACTACATCGCCCCGTCTTCCCTCTCCTTCTTCCCACACCATCGCCCTGTCTTCCCTCTCCGTCTTCCCACTCCATCGCCCCGTCTTCCCACTCCGTCTTCCCACTCCGTCTTCCCACTCCATCTTCCCACTACATTGCCCCGTCTTCCACTCCATCGCCTCATCTTCCCACTCCGTGTTCCCACTCCATCGCCCCGTCTTCCCACACCGTCTTCCCGCCCCGTCTTCCCACTCCATCGCCCCGTCTTCCCACACAGTCTTCCCACTCCATCGCCCCGTCTTCCCACACCGTCTTCCCACTCCATCGCCCCCCCCCCCCTCGCTTCTGTTGGACCATCAGGAGCACCCCTTCTACCTTACCAGGTCGCTCCTGCTGCGCATGCGGGTCGGTGGCTGCTTTTGGGGCCTTTAAACTATATGTACAACACGTGCATCATTCCATTAAGTCGCTCAACACTACCTTTCCACTTCAACCGATTTCTGCCACCGAGGACCTCATACATTCCTATACTCGAATAGGCTGGCAGCACCTTCAAATACCTTACTTAATTATTCCCTACCTTTCTTTCCTTTGACTTCCACACTGCCTTCCCCATGCATCGGTTCATCCTCTGGCTTTCTCAAAGACTACAAGGTCGGACTTCCAACACTCAGTTGCTTCTTAAATCCTAGCAGTGGTCGAAAGTTCTGATTTCATTTTTGGGGCTTCGGCTTCACGCTTTACAGCGAAGCTGCCCCGAATTCCATCCCAAATACTCTGAGTTCGCTCCCCCTCTTTCTTCTTCTCTGCCCAGTCAAGGGCGTGGGTCAATACTAGCAAAACACATATCTAATGTTACTAGAACAGCTTTTCTACACCTCCGTAATATTGCCAAGCTAAGAAATGCCCTATCACTGCATGACGCAGAAAAATTAGTACATGCCTTTATTACCTCAAGGCTAGATTATTGTAATGCGCTACTGTCAGGATGTACCTGCAGTAACTTAAATAAACTTCAGCTAATTCAAAATGCTGCAGCCAGGGTCCTTCCTAAAACGAGAAAATTTGACCATATTAGTCCAGTACTATCAGCACTGCACTGGCTTCCAGTCAAATTCCGCATAGACTATAAAATTCTCCTGTTAACGTATAAAGCCCTACACGGGCTCGCTCCTGAGTATTTACAAGACCTCATCTCCTGTTATGAACCACCGCGATTACTTAGATCTCAGGGTGCTGGTTTATTAGTAGTTCCTAAAATTCAGAGGAGCTCTGCAGGAGGAAGAGCTTTCTCTTAGAAAGCGCCTCAACTCTGGAATAATCTCCCCGAATATGTTCGGGACTCAGACACAGTCTCAATCTTTAAGTCTAGACTGAAAACTTACTTGTTTAGTTTAGCTTTTGGTAATTAATGTTTTTATCCCTTTAGATAAGGCTGCAGATTCAGGGGTTCATGGACAGAGGAAATTGTGGTAAACTGAGATGCAGGTGCTGTTGTTCTCCCACTGCACACGGTCACTCAGGTTTGTGGACGGTGGAGTGGGTGGATGCCAGTGTTTCAGGGAGCCTCCATGTCTATGTTACCTTCTGGCTCTCTGCCTTTAGTTAGGCTGTTTTATTTAGATCTGCCGGAGTCATTTGCCACACTCTGATAATGTTTTATATTCTCTGTTTTACATAAATCCAGTAAAACTAATTCCATCTCTCTGCCTTCCTCCGAGTTACTGACTGCCCACCTGTCTGACCCGATACCGAGGGATGTTGGACCCTCAGGCTCTCATGTCCTCTGTCTGGCCAGACTGGAAGTTACTGAAGTCAGCTCTTCTCCATCCACCACCACAGATCAGCTGCTCATCATCCATCTTACTCTATAAGCCATTAGTGGAGCTGCTATACACCTGAATATATAAAACCTATGTGGATGTATGAAAGACTTTTTAAAATTAATTTAAAAGCCATTTGACCAGTGGTAGGATGGTCCCCCCTTTAATGTGAGTCTTGGTCCTCCCAAGGTTTCTTCCTCCTCCTGCAGCTCTGAGGGAGTTTTTCCTTGCCTCCGCACTCACTGGGGGTTCTGTATTATGTATATTCTATGTTTAATGTTTTGCCTGATTCTTTGTCCTGTAATCATGTTTCTGTAAAGCTGCTTTGTGCCAACACCAGTTGTAAAAAGCGCTATACAAATAAATTTGATTTGATTTGATTTGATTAATCATTACATTATTAAATCATGTTTAATTTTTTTAATACTGGTATTTCACTGTATTGTTGGAAGGGAGACAGCAATAAAAGTTTAGTGCGGTTTAGGTCTGGCAGACTAGATTTTTTTTTTTTTGTAATTTCTGATTTTTTCCCCCATTTTCTCCCAATTTGTCTATCCAATTTTCCCACCCCTTTGTGCGTCCCCATCATCAGTGGCACCTGCGACCCTAGTAGGATGCGGACGAGCACACGCCTCCTTGGACACGTGTGAAGTCAGTCATCCCTTTTTTCGAGCTGCTGCTGATGAATCATTGCCTGAGCGGCTAGTGCACTGGAGGAAAGCACAGCGGCTAGGTTCCGATACATCCGTTCACAGATGCCACCGGCGCCACCTTTAAGCGCGATGGGGAGAGAGCGCCATCTACCCACCTGGAGGGAGAAAGGCCAATTGTGCTCCCTCTGAGCGCCAGCAGCTGATGGCAGATCCCTTTTTTAAACAGTATTATAATTTATCAGGGTAGAATTAATGCTTTTAAATGAGATTATTTTAATGTGCTGAGTTGCTGAGTATAACTGAAAGTTTTAATGGAGAAAATAAACACTAGTGTAGCTCCATATTTGTGGAAAATAAACACTACTGTAGCTCCATATTCCACACCTTCAACAAGAGGAAATGTGCCATTTGCTGTGTTCGTGTGTGTGTTTGTGTGAAGAAGATAGTGAGATGTAGAGAAAGCACAAGTGAGTGAGAGATGCTGTGACGACAGATTGGGGGGGAAATGAAGCGTGGATGAAAGTAGCGGATGGCTCAATAGGTAGCATGCTGCCCGCTCTCTGAGTCCTAGCCTACCAGCGTCCAGCTGACGGTTATTTTTTATAAAAAAAATAGTTAGCTAAAGAAAGAAGCATTAGCATAAAACAACAAATAGTACCAGCACAAAACAACACAAAACAACAAAAAAAAACTAAAATTCATTGTACATAAAAAAGTATACTTGTAACAATATCTAGTGCCAGAAGAGGATCATTGGATTTTCTTAAACAGCACAAAAAACAAACAAACAAACAAAAAAAGATTAGGTCAGCATGTTGATATCTAAAAATGGAGGGATTTGAGCTTAGTGGGAGGAAGATATGTAGAGCAGCAGGTAGTGGGCCATGCTCTGGTACTGGGTAGCTTGGCTGGCTCTGCAACCTACAGCAAATCAGTCACCCAACATCCCACCAGCCATCCATCTGTGTGTACTGGCTGCAGCCTACGTTTTGAGCCATCTCAAAGAGAACGTTCCTCAGTACATTTACAGTGAATGTACCAGTTACACACTGTAAATATACAGTACATATACATATTACTGCACAGCAGATAGTCTACAGTAATCTTTCTATTATTGTAGCAAATAACATATTACCAGTGCCATTTTTGCCAGTACTCTGTTGTACACAAACTGTGATATTTATTCACTGGTCTAATCAATATATATTTACATTTTTAAAACGTTTTTATATTTTCTGTTTGGAACTACACAAAACAACCATGACAAAACACTAAAATGAACTAAATTTGGCTAATCCAAATCAAAGTAATAATTCTTACACAAACCAAATAACTTCATTACTTCAAAGTAATTGCCAAATTATAAATTAGGCCGTCTGAACATACTGTATATTTATACTGTTTATATACTGACTCATACCAATTTAGTTCCAGTTGTCTATCCAATTAAAATGGATAAAGGCCTTATTAAAATAAAAAGCCATGTCAACAATTGCCAATGATGGCATAATTCCATATTAGTGCATGAGTGTTCTTTGCAGCATTCAGTCAACATCCACACTCAGCAGCAGAGAAGCTCCCAGCTTGCTCTTACAGCCTTCAACACTAAGGCCATGCAAGCACAATATAATATAAATAACAAGTAAACACACAGAGGAAGGTAGCCAGAGAAAAGACAAGATAAAATACAGTAATACCCAACAAATTCAAATTCATTTAAAATACGAAAAAACAAAAAACATAATTTCCAAACTAAAAATAATATATAAATAGAACATCAGGCGACTTCAAATAGATTGTCAGCACCAAGCATTTTAAACTCAGCTGTACTGTTTGTTTGTTTTTTCAATTTTGTCAATAATCATTTCTTATGATAAAAAATGTGATTGTCATAGACATGTACTGAGTTATTAAACAGATTAATCAGTGAGCTCTGGTTGGAAATATAAAGTTATCTATCAAAGAAATTCCATAAACTTATAATGTTCTTACTTGAAATAAAGAATAAACATCATATAAATATTTTCATTTTTTCTTTTATTACTACAAAAAACAGTTGCATGTTCAATCTTCTATTATTCTATTAATGTATGATATTTTATAGGGGTGTCACGATTCTCTAAATCCTCGATTCGATTTCATTTTCGATTTGAGGGTCACGATTCGATTCGATTCTCGATTTTCTTGTTTTTTTTTCTTGTTATTTTATGCCTCATAAAATTTAAATAATATATTTATTATTATTATTATTATTATAAATATTATAAATATTATTATTATTATTTATTAAGATATATATGGTAATGCCATCTAGTGACTTTTTTTGGTAGCAACAGTGTGCACTATTAAAACAAGCAGTTTATCAGAGCTGTGTGTGGATGGCTGGTGAAACTGCAGTTCTTCATCAAACCACTAGTCGGAGCTGCAGCAGCACAAGCCCCGCTCTCTTCACTCAGTCACTACTTCAGTACAGCCCAGCCACGGGCTACAGGGCTCAGCCAGTCCGTTTTTACTGTTTCTGTAAACAAATAAAGGTTTTAACCCCACTAACCGGATAATACAGCTCACTACAGTTCATCTTTCAGCCCAAGCAGCTAACAGCAGCAGGTTAGAACAGCCGACACGGAGTCACTGCTCGGATTACATTATAAACAGGTCAGTTAGCGCGCTGCTAACCTCAGGATGTTTATAACTACGGAGTTTAGTGGACACACCACGGCCGCCAGGTAAGTCTTTTAAAGGCTACTGAAGACTATTAAAGGCTATTAGAGGTCATTGAAAGCATTATTGGGGGGCAGAAATCAGTACAGGTTGGTTAGATAAGTGATGTGGTGAAACTGTGACTAGCGCTGTCACAGTGATGTTTATTAACGTCATTAAAACAGATTTTGTCAGGTATTGTCTTATAAATATTTACACATAACTTATATCTCTCCTGAAAAGCTTTTATTTTAGTCAGAAACACACTTGTGTTTACTTTATCTGAGAGAAAGATGTTTTTTTAATTCAATGGAAAGCAACAGGTGTAGTCAATTATAAGTTTAAGATTTTTAATCCACCTCACTGTGATCTATAGTCAGTGTTCTCAAGTCACACTGACACACGCATTTCAGCGAGTTCACACGCTCTCACCTGCGCGCACCCACCCCTCCGTCAGATACAGATATAAAACCTGCGCGCCCAACCCCCCCCCTCCCCCGTTGGACAGATAAAAAAACAGTGATCACACTCCCGCCATTTGCGTAGCGCGCGCGGGAGGGATCGTCGATTCTCGTTTTGACTTCGATACTCGAGACCATGACCTCATTTCGATCGATTTCGATAAAATATCGAGATCGTGACACCCCTAATATTTTAGGTTTTTGCCATGTTTTAGTGTCGGTTTTGAGATATGTAAGCAGGTATCGTTACTAATATTTCTGCCACAACCCTGAATCATATCTGCTTTTCCACTATTCAGACCTTACATACAGAGAGTGTCTTCTGTCTTTTAATCTATTTAGAGCTCAAATTACTCTTATATTAAACAATATTGCTTCCAAATTATTTCTTTATCAGAAAAAAAGTATGTTTGAAATAGACTAAATTTGGAGTGGTGTGTATTTGATGTTAATTTGATACGCTGTGTGTGACTTGCAGTGCTCTTTACTGAAGTGTGACTCACTTGTATGAGTCAGACTCTGTGTCTTTATCAGCCTCCACACAGCACAGGAGCTGCTCTTCATTTACACATGAACCTGTCACACCAGGGTAAATGAGGAGAATTCGAGAGATTCATCTTTTTAATAGTGCATTTGATGAATGCATTTAATCATTTAATGTACGTATCATCTATTAAGTTTAAGGAAATAGCAATAATGTCATGCAACTCATTATTAATGTGGATCTCAAGAAAGTTGTCCTCAACAAAGCAAAAGACAAATGGATCAGCTCTATAACATCTAAATAAGATGCCTGCTGCATCAAAGCTGTAACTGACTCTAACCTCACTGTTATCTGCTTTTTGCCCAGGCAGGAAGTTTTTCTTTCTCTTTGTTCTTGTCCTTTAGTGACATTTTATCCCCTGATACAAATTCTGGACTCAGAGTATAAGCCAATATCAAGCAGTGATCTGTCAGTTCTCTATCAGGGCACTTGTATGCATATTAAAAGTAATATTAAAAAAAATCAGCCAGCACTAATATCATGGTACTGTGATTCTGCAATAATAGTTTTTTGCAATACTTCACAACATCTGTGTTACTGAAGAGGATAAAATACTCCTAAATAAGCAAATACCAGGAATTACAGATTTATTGGTGTCAGACAGAATTTAACAGCTGATGTTCTCAGGTTTACCCTGTTCAATAAATTAGCACCACCATGTAAAGTAATGAAGCAGTAACTTTAGTAAGTCTAATTTTGGGTGAGTCTTATGTAGTTTAGAGAGCCTATGTGTAAATATATATATATATATGTAAATATATATATATATATATATATATATATATATTGATGCCAAGCATCAATACGATCCGATCAAAATTATATGATATATCGTGATTTGATATATTGTCCCAACCCTAGACCTTACTAACATAACATTGGGAGTGCCTTCTTCCATCCACTGCCACCGACAGTGAGCTATGGCTATATCCACACAAGTTGTTTTGTATTTTTGTAATATAGAAACTTTCAAATGATTTTTTTTAACGTTTTATTTTTTTTGTTCATAGCACTGGAGAGAAGTGCACATTCATTTTGTTACACTTGGTATAAAGACATTTATCCAAAACAGGGGTAACCAGCAATTTTGCTGGAGACATTAACTCAAAGCTTAGTCTATTCCACCAGATATATCTATATATAACTACTCAATAATCCAGCAGTCCCTAAATAGTTAAATGTGATTTGAGTTAACACCACTACTGAAACACCACTACATGAAACATGACTACTGAGCACTGCAGAGACTGGATTAAAGGCATTCTGCAGTACTGCAGTCTGATGGTCCTTATCACAGATAATTTAACGTCTCTCTTCTTATTTTGTTTAAAGCCAGTCTCTTCTGCTACACTGTAAGGAAACCGCTCCTTAAAAAAGTTAAGTAATGGGTAAGGCAGCTGGTTTGCTCAATTTTTTAAAGTAATGGGTAAAATTCAGTTAGCCTAAATTAAAACAACAAGTTATTACAACTAAAGAGGAACTTGATTTATTTCTAAGGTAGCCCAAGGGGGAATCACTACACACTGAGGGTGAGTGTCAGAAACTGTTGGACAAATCCTGTATGCAATTGTGACAATTAGCCAATGGAAAAGAGCTGCGTATGAGTAGGTTCAACTCAAAGATCTCAGTATATGTGCCCCCAAATGTTCAACTCAACACAAAGTAGTTGATTATTGTTTAGAAATATGCAATTATATGTAAAACAGACTTAAATCATTTGAGTTTAAACAACATATGGGTTTACAGTGTACTCCTAATTTATACGCCTATTGAAAAAGTCAGCAGCATTTATGAAAGTTGTACACAGTTCTCTGTATTTCTATCTTTATCCCTCTTTCTTGGTATTAATCTGTCATCTTGTTAGTGATTGGGCACAGTGTACAGTGCATATGTGAAACTAATACTGTGGTTGTAGTCTGTAACTTACATTTTATTGTGGGATCTAAAAACAGCTCTTTCGCAGTTATGACGCAGGATGTAAACAAACCATGACAGCACTTAATGCGCTTCTCTCTCTCTGTGGCTCTCTCTCCTTCTCCCTCTCTCTTCTACTCCCTCCTGATCATGTCTCAAAGTCACTGGCTATTAATCTCCCACTATCTATCTCCTTTATTACAAAGCCCTGTTTCAAGCTTTTCAACCACTCAGGCTTTCTCATGACAACATATATGAATCTGATTTATTAGAAGTCCAATTAGTGTTTGTCCTTACAATACACTAGTGAGCTGTTCACCTGATAAGAGGCCCAGCTAAGGTAAGAATGATGGCATACTGTTTATGTTTATAACAAAGATATGTGTCAACAACCTGCATTTGATATAAAGTTTCTTTATCAATTGAAAGATCCCTCACATAGTAGAGTTATGTATATAACTTAGTTTTGGGAGATTGATCCACCCCCTCACTCCTCCCCCTCTCCACCCTATATAAACTGTAACTTCCTCTCAACAACAACCTCGCACCCACCTCTTCACCATCTTCCTCCTTCGCCCCCAACTCTCTTCTTCTTCTCTGTCCAGTCAAGGGTGTGGGCCGATACTAACAAATCTTTATTAAAAAACATAGCACAGTTTTTAAGGGAATTGAAAATGGGTCTCCTATAGAGGTGGGCTGTATTTCTCAGCTGCTTTGTACTAAAAGGCTGTTCCAAAGTGAAGAATTTTTCTGATACAACTGAGAAATGGAATGGATGTTAAGAGCAATTTTGAGGACACGTCTGATGTATCCTTCCAAGCCCTCTGTTACCCACAATTCTCTGCAGCAGTCAGAACAACTAAAAGAAAAAGGGAAAAAAGCACCACTGAGTAAAATTTAGTAAAGAAAAGAGGAAAACAAAGACTCAAGAGCAAAGTTTGTTAGTTTTTGTAATTCTAACTTATTTCTGTTTTTTTTTGTGGAGGAATGTCATATGTTGTGCTTGCACACAATCTTACCATAAAGTCTCGACTTTACTGTTCCATATGTGTGATCAGTAAGCTACTGAAAAGAAGTCTTTATTGGACAGTCCTACGAGGACCTGCCCAATCCTCCACTGCTCCACCCTAGAGAATGGCTGTGTGGATTTTTTTTTTTTTTCAAATCAGATTTAAGTCACTTTTATATGTGACCCATGATCGAATACTCATCTCATGTTCATTGCATGCAATATTAATGTGAATGGGCAGATCAGATTTCATTCATCTTTTTGCCTGTATGTAAGCGATTTGTGCTGTTATTAGCCCATACAGGTGCTGTGCCAAGTTATGACTCCCTGTGAGAACTAGCATGCAGTGCTAGTGCATAACATATTATGCTTGCAATTCCTGTTGTTTCTGTTAATGAATAATTATTACTAATAAGCTTTCTTTTGGAAAAAAATATAAAAACACTTCAGCATTTAAAGAAAACAAATCTGTCAATTATTTTCCAACCTCACCACAGGCTACTACAATAATCTCTTCAATATATCACAACATAAAGCCTGTCCTACAACCCCAGGATACACATTCATAAAAGAAAAACACAGCCATGTGTCTGTATGACAACCTAAAGAATCATCGGTAGCACTAATCCCTGTTTTGGCTGGATTCAATGTCAAAATGTAATTAGTGGATCTGTATTCGTCATCATTTAGTTCTGTCTCATTATCTGTCAGAACATGATTCTCCATGCTTTCCTTTTGTGTTTGTTGCTCTGTTATTTTGTGCTTGTAACCAGTGTGTCAGAGATTTGTGTCTATTTTAAACAAGCACCCAGTGATATAAGTAGAAATAGACTAAATTCTGGGAGCTAAATAAGCAGCACTTCAACGTTAAAAATTGCAGGGTAGGGACCAGCGAGTTCATCTTTAGTTCATGCATGATTTAGCATGATTTCTGCCCATTAGTCCCCATGACCACTGATATCTGCTGGGAATAATTTACTGTGTAATGTGTTTTCTGGGATACAATGATTAGATCACAGCACTAATTTGGCTGTGAATCTGTGGTCTGCTGTTGAAAATAGCAAATCCATACTTCTACAATCTTTACAGTATTGCCACTGAGTAATATAGCCAATAAGGGCATTATACTATAGACTAGGAGTGTGCCATTTCGTATCATTCACCATAACAACACCAAAAATGCAGACAAAAAAAACAAACAAAGAAAAAACTCCATATCGTCATATTGCAATATTATTGAGAACACGATGGTGCCCTCTATCCCTACATCACTCCTAAGATAATGTTGGCCAGCCCAAGCCGTCTGAGAGCTGTTGTGTCAAAGCTGAGATGCTCTCTCTGCTTTCATCTGAGCGCACTGGCTACGTATCAGTGGAGCATGTGCTAGTCTTCACCCTCCTGGTGTTGGGGCATTGCTAGTGATAGAGAGATTGCAGCTGAGTGGTCAAGATAATGGGCATAGCCAAATTGGGGAGAAAAGTAGGTCATATCAGCAAGAATAAAATATCCTAACACTATTTCAGGGCCATACTGCCCACCCCTACTATAGACACATTTATGCAGACAAAGCCTGCATATAAGGGCTGTGCATTGGCAGGAACATGGTGATATAATATGCACCATACTACAGGGGTTCTGATTTAATATATCACAATATATTGCAACACTGTAAAGTTTACTTTTTAGTAATCATAACAGTGGAATCTAACGACAGAGTATCTAGTGCTATCTAGTGGTTCAGCTTTAAACACAACACAACATTTTTACCTGTAAGCTAATAAAAACACTGCTACTGTACAATTGTAATATTGTGATATATCCATATTTTCGTACACCCCTAACATAAATATAATATACATTAATTATTATTCATCTGAATCATATCTCGTCACTCGTCATGGTAAAAAAACACAGAAAAAAATGATTGGTCTGAAGACATTTTGTAGCTATTTATAATATACCTACTGTCTGGAAGGTTTTTGCTCAAGTTTTTTTTTGTAAGAGGTTCTGACAACTTACTTGAGCAACACTGCTAAAAAAAAATGCTACAATACATTATTTGTATAGCAACTGGTTAGCTTAGTTTGCCTCTGGTCTTACAGTCATTTTGTAACACAACACATACAACTGAAATAGATGTCTAACTGAGTGCTTAAAAACATGGGTCTCAATTGTATATGGCAATTTATTTAAATTGCACCTGCATTATTTTATGTAAAATTAGGTGAACATTTGTGGGCACATATACATTAAAACGGAGATCTTTGAGTTAAATCAACTTTTAATAACTGAGTTTAGTCTGTTGGCATTGGCAGCTTCTATTCCATTGGCTTCTGGCACAGTCTATTGGCACACTGGGTGTGTCCCCTAGTTTCTGACACTCACCATTAGTGTGAAGTGATTCCCTGCAGTAGGGCTGCAAGACATATAATTTAAGCATCGCCATTGTGACGTGCTTAATTCAAACACGTTGTGTAACAATGTTTTAAGTCTTGAAACAAAAGAACTAGATAAACAGTTTTGTAATATTCTGAGTGAACAGCATTGTCTCTGTGTCTGTGTGAGTGACAGGCTGCTGATCCCTGAGAAGTGCAAGGTGGAGGGAGAGCTTGCAAGCATGAGGTAACCGCATGGCCTCCAACATGGCTGAGTATGTGCTTGTAAACGCAGCAGCAGACAGCCTGTCGAAAGCTGTGCACCTCAGTTCCACACAGTTTTGCAGTTACAGCTGAAATCACACTTTTGATTCCAGAAAAACCTTTTAAAGTAAAGGGCAGATTATTGTTGTTTTGCTGCTTTTCTCAGGTTTTAAGTGATTGGTTGACTTTAAGGCGGTCCGGATCCCTGATGTGAGGGCTAAGTGGGGCTGGTGATATCACAGGTCCTTCATAGTTTAATATCGCAATATATATTGTCAAAATATAAAACATTGCAATTTTTCCAATATCATGCAGCCTTATCCCCAGCAACCTTAGGTAAAGTTGTAGATCATATATTACGATTACCTGTCTGGTCTCAGTGTTGTATGCTGTATGAACAAGCATCATTTTCTGAAGTGCTATTTTTTTCAATGAGTATTTCAAATCTGTATTTTACTTCAATGAAATCAAAGGGATGACTAAATCCAGATTTATTTTAACTATTTTATTCACCTGACCATTACATTCAAAGTAGAATTATTATGCAAACAGTTGATATAACAAAAAAATGTAATCAATGAAAGGAACTTACAATTTAGGGATAATAACTAAGAGTTTGTTGTCTTTTGGTGATGTCAGTAAACAATGATTAAAAATCTTAAGGCAACCGGTTTCCTCACATAATTTAAGTAAACTCAATTTGTCTTTATCCAGGCTTACAGTGTATGCTGATATGAATGACGCCCATATATAATTCTCTACAACCTCTGTAGACATTTCCTTCACCAAGTTTTGACTGAGCTCTCTAGGAATACTCCACTCCAAACACACTGAGTGACTGACTCTCTGAATTATTCAAAGTAAACTTGCAATCATCAGATTTATCTACACTTAAAAAAGAGCACCACAACGCAAAATGTAAAAGTACTCTTTAACACGCTGGGTGCAGTTACACATTCTCACCAGAGAGGTCTCTAAATCTCTTAAAATCACAGACCACTGCTTTAGGCTGAACCATTGTTCAGTTGAACATGATGGATGCAAGACCCGATACAGCTGTAATGACTAAGAAACCATACATTTTGCTGCCCTACCTCTAGACATCTCTCACCATGAGTGGTCTAGTTTTCTAAAGGCCCTTGAGTGAGCTCTTGGGTGAGGACAGCAGTGGGGAGGAACAGGGTGGATGTCTTACAGCTGTGAGTGTAAAGGGAGAAGTGGACTCCCTGTTGGGACACAGCAGGCCTGACAGATCCAGCAAGAGAGCATCCCTCCTCACTCCAAAGGCACTGTCAGAACCGCCTTCACTGCAGCCCCCTCTTGCTATCTCTGTCTTTTGCTTATGAAGCTGTTTTGATTTTCTCCCCTCCCTTTCCATCTCCACAATGTTTCTATTACTCAAAGCCTCAATACCATTCACTAACTGTCACTCTCACTTTCATGACATATGCTCTCCAGGCAGTTTTTGAAAGCTGGCAACTTTTTTTATTATACAGCCTATTGAGATCACAACTCAAATTCTATTAACACATATGAGGGGCTAAACAGCCTTCAGTGAATCTGAATCTTGATAAAAAAAAAAAAAGATATTCATGTATCTCTATAACTTTTTTCCACATTTCATTTGAACACCATCAGTTGTCCTTGAAACATCATCATAAATAGACTACTAAAAATGCTTTAAAATGACTCTGAATTAAGTCACGTCAAATGGACTTGCCTTTAAACATTTTAGTAATGTATTGGCTTCATCTGTAAAGTTACAATTTTGAGGATTTTTTATTTATTTACAGGAGATAGGACTATATGGCCAACATTTATATTATAATATATTTTTTAATTTCAGTTCAGAACATAGTGTCTCAGAATTCATTACGATAAAAAATATTACTGTAATTTTAAGACCATTTAAGGCCACTGACACAATAATAATAAAATAGCACTACAAAGCAATTATAAACATTTAAAGACTTTTAATTTTAATTAATCATAGTTTGGAAAATATACTTTTTTCTTCACCTACTGCAGTCCACGCTGTGTATATGGAGTCACAGTTCATTGCATGGCTGGCAAAATGTCATATGTCATTTATATTTTATATGTCAACAAAAATACAAATAAACACAATAGACAATGTCATGATTATCACATTTTGTTACTGGCTTAATATCAGTCGATACTAGGGGTGGGCGATATGCCCCTAAAATAATATCACGATATTTCATGGTGTTTTCGCGATAACGATACTCTTGGCGGTATGACAAAACACTTTAAAAAAATTATTTCAAAAATACACAATACACTACAAGAAAAATTACATACAATATAATATGGCACACCCCTAAGTGAGATATAAAAAAAATACAAGAATTTTATCAGATTTGTAACAGAAGTCAATGATCCAGAATGATCAGTCATGATACTAAAAATAATGCACTCCATATATCTCCATATATCCAGGATTAAAGTAAAAAAAAAATCACACTGGACAGATATAATCTGTATCTAGTAGATATATAATGGGAAAGGAGAAGGAGATATTTTAGGGTATAATATTGTTCACGATATTTACAAATTTTGACGATATTATTGTCTACGATACGATATTACACACCCTAGTCGATACAATATAATTCTGATCTCAATATTAGCAGTATAAAACCACACCAAAATTGCCATCCTACACATTGATGTCTGAAAAATGGCCAATGCATATAATGTACCCTTTAACGAACATCAGTCAGATATAGCTTGACAGATGCTGTTAAATATTGTGTGATTATGTTATTTGTATTGATATTGAATTATTTGGTCAGCCCTAACCAGAGTGACATTTTCCTTTAAACTAGTTTAAGTGTGTCAAACATATAAACATTTTATTATGTTTTAGCTTGATCCTCATTGCTTTTCAACTAAGACTAAATAACACAAAGTCAGAGAAATGTTGTTTTACCCTTTGCAATGCTTCTTTTTCTAGTGCACCAGCTTTACCACGTATTTGAATACAGAAGCATTCATTTCCCTGTTCCCACAAGGAGAGGTCAGAGCTCAGGGTCAGTTGATGCTGCTTGTGGCTAAAATGGCAGTGGGTCTAGAATCACTCATTTCTGCCACCAGCATTAGTTGCTGACCTAGTACTGTATGTACTTATTTTCTTTCTGTATGAAAGTTTAAGTCATTTAGCTTTTAGCTCTTTACAAAGAATCCTGTTGGTAAACTGGTGCTGATCTGCTGTGCTTTAGAATAGACATGACAACCCACATCCTTTCTGGGTCACAGTTCTACAGAGATAAAAGTTTCCCTCCTCTAAAACTCTGGATTTAGTTCATGAAGGCTTTGCAAAGTTCCTTAAGTCCGCAGTGCTGTTGCCCAGGAGGACTGGAACCTGCTATTTATGTTACATACACTATAAACCACATTATATAACAAATGTTCCAAATGTTTGTGGACACCTCCTGTAGGGAATACATTCAACTATTTATACGCTGCATAAATTTCCAGCACATCCCTTTTTTGAACTGTATATAATAATATTTAACATGCAGACAAAACCCATTAGTGGTGGTAGATTCTTAAAAATGACAATATAAATTCTCTCCCATACTAAGTACAGTGATTAACATACTAAATGTGCTGCAATTCATTAAATTAAATCATCTGTAATAATTTGTGTTGGTCAGTGTTCTTTAAGCACTGAACATATCCACAATGTGTTCCTAAAAATATATTGTGTCTCACAGTACAATAAAATATTCATGTCATATTGCCCACCCATAGTCCAAAGTCAATACAAGATGTGGTAAACAAATAAGCCTTTAAAATTTCACTCACTGACTTCCCTGAATTCTGATTCTGGCTGCAGGATAGATGCTTATAAATAAACTTAAATTAAACACTTGATGTAGCCAGTCCAAAAATAAACAAGGGGCAAGGTGTGTGTGTGTGTTCTATATGTTAGAGGATGTTACATATCTCTGCACCTTATCCTCACTATGCACATTTTACTGTACTGTATCGTTACTGCACTGATCTGTCTGTTACATTTTTTGTTACACGTTTGCACTTTATGTTTGTCTATTGTATTTTTGTTTTATGTTGCACCATGGATTCCAGAGGAATGTAATTTCATTACACTGTGAACCTGCACTCAGATGTAATGTCAATAAAAGCCTCTTGACTTGATTTGGTTTCCTCAAACAAACAGCAAGAAGGAGACTTTATATACATTAATGTATGCCTTAATCTATGTACAATATCTGATATATGTAAAAGTTCAGCTTCTCTACAGCAGGATGTCAATATTAGTCTTGTCTGAATTTGAACTTGGATTTAGTAGCAATGTGCAAATGCTGAGTTTAAAAAAGGCTGTTTTTATCATTGTCAGCTTTTGGGATAATTACAAAGAAGGACTGTTCTCCTTTACCAATCAATAACTCTAATTAACGAAGACGCAGCATGTTTCTGACTCCTCCAGAGAGAGAATACTGTAGCTTAAGAAGCAGCAACACAATAATAATGAGTGTGCTGATAAAAAAAAAACAGAGGAAATAAAAAAACAATGAAGGAGAAATGTTGAAACTGTGAAGCTGCTGTCTGTACACCACCATCACCACCACTACCAAAACAACAACAACAGTGGCACCTTAGTGAGAGTGTCAGGCACTGATTATGAACATGCCTCAGTGAATGGTGGTGGTGGTGGTGATAGTGGTGGTGGTGCTAAGGATGTGGCTAAAGATGCACAACACAATACCTTCAATACCAATAGCCAATGAGCAGGTCTGTAGAAATCAGGCAGAAAGAGGCCTTAACTCAGCCTGTGTGCAGTAAAACCGAATCTAAAGCAGTAATGCTCTGTGAAACAGGAAATTCGCGATAGCCTACAGCTCCTGTTCAACAACCGTGACCGCAGCAGATCAAATCACACCATCTTTTAAGGCTCTGAACAAACTCAAAGCCCCTTTCAGCTCCACAGCATCTCTGATTCACGTCTTCTGGTCCTCACTGAGAGACAGACAGACAGACGGACGGACCGCTGATGTCCAGCGATGATCTGGCCTCCACAGCTCGCGCTGCTGGGTACATCTATACACAGCTCTTCCGTCCTCTCACAGCGCTCAGACAAACCCGCACAGAGACAGAGCCAGAGACGCCTAAAACCGCCAGGATCTCTGTCTCATCCTGACACACGTCATACGGTTTGTTTATTGCCTTTTACACGCGCGCGCGCGATCATTCCGGCTGTTCCAGTCAAATAATCGATGTAAATCTATAATCTTTAACGCTACACCAGCTCTAAAGAAAAGACAGAGAATCAAACTCACGCTTCAGTCACAGAATCGCTCCATTCTCGGGGTCTGTAGGTCTGTTGTTGTGTTTATCTCTCTCTCTACAGCGCATCTCCTGGCTCTGTAATGTATAGAGAGCTACAGAGCCTCAGACTCGCCCTGATACTCCGTCATCCAGCGACGTGACGCCAGACTCTCGCCCCGCCCCGTCACAGCCGCTATTTCTCATCAAACAGAGAAAATGACTAAAAATAATAAAAATAATTAATAATGCACCACTGGGTATGTGCGTATTATTAACATATATTTATACTTATACATAATATAAGCAATTCTTTATTTAACCCTCTATGTCATGATGCTGCCCAAAACCAAACCATCGTTTGTTTATTACAACATACCTTTTTATGCATTTATTCATTTTATTTTTAATAAAATGTTACAAGGCACACCTACGTCTATAATAATGAGGCGAACAAGCAGGTCTTAAATAACAATAAGAATATGTAATTAGCTATGTTTGGCTGTTTATATTCGGTTGCTTTCTATATTCTCACATTCTCCCTGTTGCAGGTAAATTAAAACAAGGTTTTTCTCATTATGTAGATCACTTCTGTCAGGGCCCTAATGATTAAGGAACAGTGATTCAAATAATTTGCTTGTTTTTGGAGGACCACAAAGGAAATAAGCATTAGTGCTTTATTATGTTTTAATTTTTTTAAAGGACACCTGCCTTATTTCTATGTATTGACCGATTAACTGATTCATTGTTTGATTGAGTTCTAATGTGCCATGTTCAGATAGAAAGAAAGAAAAACAGAATAAATGATTGAATGATTCAATAAATAATTAAATGAATGAATGAATGAATGAATAAAAGGTATTGATGTTTCATGGTCAGGTCTGGATCAAAAACGTCACTGCAGCTCATCCCAAAGAGCTTCATCATTTCACGGCTCCACAGATCAGTTATTGGGTCTTGAAACCAGCCTCTAATAATAGACGCTTGGCGTTGAGTATGACGGCCTCACGTGCGCCTGCTGCAGATCATCCCATTCTTACTGACGGTGCAAAGGACTGTAGGAAGTGTGTGCAGAACTGAAAGCCTGTGTCAGCAACGGCTGCACGAGCTAAACTGACTAATTATCCGCGTATTTGGATACGTCTGGACACACAGTACAGCTCTCCTGCATGCCCAACCCAGCGAACCCGCAAACCACAGACTCAAAAAACAGCGAGGAAGCGAAGCAACACTGCCAGCTAGTGGTCAATACTGAACACTGCACGCACTGATCTTCTGTTTACAGAAGTAATATCTACGGTGGCGCCTAAAGGCGAAGTAAATACTACAAAACAAATACCAGCACCAGTCTGTAGCGATTAACAGGACATTTACTCACTGTGCAACAAAAAGATACTATAGACTAGTGTGATAACTCTGACTGTGTCTCTCTGGCTGTGTCCCAATACTGTATTACACACAAATAATATAAGGTATGTACAATATTTATCTAAATAATTCTAAATTCTAAATTCTAAATTCTAAAATAAAACGTTCGGCAGAATTACATAGTAAATATTTAAACAAAGCGATAGGGAGCAGCTATGTCTAGATGTGTCCTAAGGCTAAATCACAGTGAGTTCTGATTTAGCGTTTTGGGCTAAAATGTATTTGTTTATTTCATTCAAATGAATACAATAGTATTTTAACATTATCAGCACTACATACAATAACTCAGAAGAACACGTGATTTTTAAAAGTAAATAACAATGCTAAAAAAATGCTTAAATCTGACATTGTGACCCTTCTTTTAACCACTGCCATTGTAAAGAAATATGAGGTGTTACGTTTCTTTACAATTTGACGTTTACAGCGCACCAAAGAATTTTTAATATTTAGTATTTAGACATTTAATCAAACAGATAGTCAGTCAGTGAATTTGTGATTAACATACACATACACAAAGGCCTTTTATATTTGCTCAGTACCATTTTTACATTTGGTTTTAATTCCTATTTTGTGTTCTTTTGGTTGGTGAGCGGTAAATGTTAGGTGTTCTATACATCTCTCACTTCCTGAAAAATGAAGAATAGTTCTCACATCAGAACAGATATTGGTACTTGTGCTGACAAATGCTGGATAAAGGATACTTGAGCAGAACTGCCCTAAAACATGCAACACAGGGGTGCTGTAGGCCCAGAGCTGGGGTAACCTTGCCGCTTCTGCTCAGCATGGTTTTCAGTAGGCCTCTATCCATTGGTCTCCACTGGTCTACAGTAACAGGTAATAGCATTTTACCAGAGTGATAGTATCAGGCTTGTGGACTTCTTGAAGATCACATGAAAGAGTACAGTTTGCTACAATTTACCTGATGAACAGAGACATACAGAGGCAACCAAAGCTCCAATCAGGCACACGCGGGAGGCCACGCCTACCAGAGTCTCCCAGGCAGAAGTGAAGGGCAGGTGAATAATACACTTATACACACAGAGGAAACGTTGGCTGGCATGAATAGCGTGCTAAAACATTGAAGAACTAATTATGGACCGCATTGACGCAGGAATATGTTAGAATTAATTTTTAACTAAGATTTTTTTGTATATTTACCCCTGCATTATTAACACAGAACATCTACAGGTCTCCACAGGGGCTGAATGCAAAAATGGGCTTTTTATCTTCAGTGAAACCAGTTTGTATTGTTTTAATTTCTTTTGCAGTGCTGGCATTGCTTAGTTTTGGAGCTAATGCAGAAGATTCACCAAAACCAACAACAACTAAACCTCCAGCTAAACCCACAGAACATGGACCAATATACACTGCTCCTCCTCAGCCGTTACCAGAACCAGAGAAATCCTATCTCCCCTTGTTCACCCTCAACTACCCTCGTGTTCAGATTCCCTTTGAGATTACTTTATGGGTGTTACTCGCTTCGTTTGCAAAAATAGGTAAGCAAACACACACATGGCCTGATAAGCCATTTCTCTTACTATAGTTCCTCTGTGATTTTTCTTTTATATTCTTCACATATGTTACTTATACATGTTTACTGTGACTTTTTTCCCTTTCATAATGGTGAAAATTTGTTAATAATGAAAATTGATGATGGTGTGTGACACTAAGGCATGATTCTCTAAATGTCATGTGCAACCTGTCTATAAGAAATCAATTATACATAGGTACTTATATGTAAAATTACTAAGGTTCTATGTTTGTCAAGTTATCTCTGGGCAGTACATTGGACAAAGTCCATTATTGATTAGTGATTTGAATATAACAGCTGCTATTAATACGTTTCATTATGAGTCAAGAAAAACATGCTTTCAGAAGCTATATTTCTGGATAACTGTGGCAAGGGGATAAAGAGGAATAGTAAAGGTCATCAGCAAACAGTTTGGTATTGTTTTTATTTTTTAGTCTACTATAACAATTACTGTATTATTAATACAGTAATACATTTAACATTCACAATAAGAAACAAGGCTTTATTGGAAAACCACTTAAGGAAGTTATAGGGGCTTAATGATCTTCTGTTTTCATATTACAAATGACCGATAAATGCTATTATCAAAAGTAACAATAGTAACTACACTGTCATTCTACCTCAAATGATGGCTTGTGAACACCCACAGCTGTATAAATGGCCAGTGTGCTCATGACAAGGCAAACAAGAACTGATGGTGGGTGCTAAAATGATGGAACACTCCATTTCAGAAGTCAAAGTGCAGGCATTTATCATTACTTGATTCATAGTGTAATGTGTGTACTATGAATACTTAATTAAAGTCATTATCATCCACAGTGGACAGCACAGTAGGTGGTAATGATTGTGACTGGCTGTGTCTGGCTAGAATAGCCAGTTCCAACAGGCAGACGACTCTGGCAGAAAGCACACTTTCAAATTCTACAGGTCTATGTAGCATAATTTAGCTTCAATGAGACATGGAAAAAGTCATGGAACATGATACCAGTTCCAGTCCCTGACATGAAGCTTGTCTCTGACATGAATACAATAGAGATTTCCCACTCTGTCTGAAGAAGCTTTTAGACATTAGTCTAAGAAAGTCACAAACATAATTTTCATACATAAAGAAAATTTTAAAAAGACTCCCACACTTTGACAGTATTAAATATATCTATGGTTCCATAAGTAGAAGTTCTTGAAAGTTGCTCTTAGTGTAAAGAAAATTGTAAGATTTTTTTTAAGGTATCTTGTTATGGTATATGACACAGTGACATAGAGTTAAGTGTTCTGATTAGACAACATTCACTCTAAAAACATATTTACATTCTGTGCAGGTATGATTAAACCCTACAGGTATAACCTTTTTCTTTTCCTCAAACAGGTTTCCATGTGTACCACAAGATCACAATATGGGTGCCAGAGACCTGCCTGCTCATCTCTATTGGCCTTATTGTGGGAGCCATTATGCACTCTGTGCATGAACAGCCTCCAGCCGTCCTCACCTCCAGTGTCTTCTTCCTCTACATGCTGCCTCCCATTGTCCTGGACTCGGCCTACTTCATGCCCACTCAGCCCTTCTTTGAGAACGTGGGCACAGTGCTGTGGTTCTCCATTGTGGGCACATTGTGGAATTCCATTGGTGTTGGTATTTGTCTTTATGGAGTGTGCCAGATCCCAGCCCTTGGTGTTCAGGACATCAACCTGCAAGAGAACCTGCTCTTTGCCTCCATCATCTCTGCAGTGGATCCAGTGGCAGTGCTCGCTGTGTTTGAGGATGTGAACATCAATGAGCAGCTTTATATCGTGGCCTTCGGCGAGTCTTTGTTTAATGATGCTGTCACTGTGGTGAGTGAAATTGTGCGGATAGATTTTTCAGCTCATTAACAGTGAAAGTCAGACTCAATTCCTTCCACTGTGAAAGGGAACACCTTAAATGTTGCAGCCTCTGCCTCTGTTGCACTATTTAAGGAATTTAGCTAGTTAGCTAACTACTCAGATAAAATGCTAAAAAATGTAATGCTTTTTATGAAAAAAGTACCATAAAACATTGAAACTCCGTAAACTATTGTTTTTTTAAAGCTTATTGTAATTGTAAAGTTAACAAAGGTCGCTTGTGCTGCCATCTTGCCAGTGATTCTCCAAAAAAACTGTGTTTGAAGGGTCATGTAGCCCTAACGTTTCCCTACCCATCCAGTCTAGCAAGAATTGGGACACCCTACCCTAGGTGTGCACGCTAAATACAGGGGTGGGGCTAAGTGGTTGGACAAAGGGATAAAAAAAGATATTGGACCTTAGTTTTTGTCAAAGGGCCTGCCATCCACTTAGACTCACACATTCATGGTTTGGGCCTTGTTTGGTTTTGTCCGATGCCTAGCAATAGTTGTACTCTGGCTTGAGCAGGAGCTGAACATACAGCTCAAGTTTCTTTGTGAGCAATGGCATTTACCAGACACTTGTTTGACACCAATACAAGAACCAGTTTTGGCTCCACTAAGAACTCAAGAGATGGCTATCTTTATCCATTTTTGCAAATGAACTCTTCTCTGTTTTGTAATTGAAATGGGTGCTCATGACATCACAAAAACAACCACACAACAGTATTTAATTTCCAAAATCCAAGGAAAATTTGTTTTACCATTATACTCCATGGGCCTTATCATACACCCTGCACAGTGTATGCTATGATTTTTATTTCTATCTTACACTTTCTCTGCAGTGTATTTTCACACCTTGCACTTTGCACGTTAAAATTCCTATCGGTGCACCATGTGTAAACACACACACTGATGTGCTACAGAGCACAAACTCGACTTTTAGCTCAACAATTAAGAGAATAAATAATAAAATAACATTGCTGTTCCCTTAAAAGCGTCACGCTGTTAAGATACCAACGTGCCAAAGTCGGAGGCACATGTCTCCTGAAGGGAATGGCAAGTGACACACTGATTAGTGTATTTCACGTTTTGCCCAATACACACCCATGATTAATTAAGAGAATTAGCACATGCCTTTTGCACTTTTTGAGCTCCACAATGCATACCAAAAAACAAAAACACACCGACACGCTCATAAATCAAGCTACACAATGCAGTATAGACTGCTAAAATAGGGCCCCTTATGGACAAATGTATGGGGACACCTGCTGAGTCATTGTTTCGTCCAAAACCAAATGTATTAAAATTAGTTTATCCTGCTTTTGTTGGAGTAACTGTCCAAGGAATACTTTCTACTAGATTTTAGAGCATTGCTGTGAGGGTTTGACCTGAACATTGATGAGGTCATTATGTTGGGTGTTTACCATTCCGTTCTAATTTTCCACTCCCCAGCTCATTCCAAAAGTTCTGGATAGAGAACCATCATTCTGGAGAACACAGTTCCACTGCTCCACAGCTTAGAGCTGAGATTTTTAAACCTATCCATCCCATGCCTGGTATTAGGAATGGTGTCAGTAAATGTATGTATATCTTCTCCAGAGCATCCTATTCTATTGCAAATATTTCTCCACAAGTAGACAAGTAGCATTTGCAGACCTGTATCAGCAATGGGTGCAACTTGCTAGTAGCTGAATGCAGAATTCATTAGAAGGAGATTCCACAAACATTTGGACGTAGAATGTATAGGGATTTTAAAGAAACTTCACATAATATGAAGTCTAAAAATTAGACTTTTTGTGTGTTGTCTGCAATACCTGGCTTAAAATGGTGTCAGGACTTATACTAGACCGGTACAACAACCCTATTACAACAATAACTACTAACAAAACTTTATTTTACGTTCATAAACATTCAATATATTATATACAGTACCTATTTGATTACTATTTGACTGCAGTTATTGTTCATTGTTTAGGAATAATATTTTTTACACATTACATTTTTGGTAGTTTTAAAGAACATTATCAGTCTGTGTTGTAATTATTTGAAGCAGATGTTATTCTTTGTATTCATCAGCACCATTAATCTCTCTATCAGTTTAACCTTTCTACCCTGTGCTTTGACAAACAAAAGGAAGATAAACAGACATAAATGGATGTCATGCATTTCCACTCCATCTAACAAAATCTGAGCACAAAAATTGATGTGGCATTTGCTCTTTGTTTGTGTGTGGATAATGTCTGGCCCAAAGCTTTCTCAGTCACCTTTTGAGAGCCATGCTGTGCCAGCCTTTGTGAGCAAGTCTTTTGTTTTCCACAGAGTATCATATCTGACAACAAGGGCAAACATTTGGCTGTGTAAGAGCAGACGTGGTTGCCACCTAGGAACAGAGTTTCGGTGAAACAATGACAAAGAGAGAAGTAAACATTTCTTCAGTCGGGCCAGAAAAATGCCTGCAGACACAGAAACACCTGCTCTGGAACTGTTCAATATATTGTAATTCTTATAATACCAGTTATTTCTCATTTATTATTATTTTTTTGTTAATGATGATATTACACATTTGTTGAGCACATGTACATGTACATGTACATGTAAATTTGTCCTTATCAGTTGTCACTAGCAGGCACAAGAGGAAGTAGATGTGTAGCTACTAATACAAATAAAGGTGCTACAAAGGCTTTTTTTTTTAATCAATGTCCACAAAGAACCTACAAATCTAAAGCTATACATATGTGTAAAGAAAACTGGGAAATATGCTGATAATATTGATGTATTTAAAACTATTTAATACAGAATATATATAAAAAACATATTGCTATATCCCACCTTCTACACAAGTTACCATCTACAGGTGCATTTAAAAAAAAAACATTGAAAAGTTATTTACGTAATTTACTCCCTAAACCATCACTAAACATGTGTACATTTTGCATATTAGTTGTAAATTAAGGACAACCTTATGTTAAAGAAACCATTTTATTTCAATTCAGATTTATTCATATAGTGCTTTTTACAACTAATGTTGCTGCAAAGCCACTTGACAGAAATCTGCCTGAAAGGTACATTTGAATGTTTGAACTACCTTATATTACCTTATATTATATTATATATATTTTTTTTTCACCATTATATAAAAGTGTATTTTTCTTGGGATTACCAAATGTACAGTAATATGACTGTAGTATTTGATAACATCATGTGTAATGACTTTGTTTTCTTCAGGTGCTGTACAATCTCTTTAACCACGTGGCGGAGTTGCCAGTAGTGGATGCTGCAGACGTGTTTCTGGGTGTGTTGCGTTTTTTCCTGGTGGGACTGGGTGGTATGCTCTTCGGCTTAGTGTTTGGATTTGTGGCAGCTTTCACCACACGTTTCACAAGGAAGGTGAGAGAGATCGAGCCTCTCTTCATCTTCATGTACAGCTACCTGGCTTACCTGCTGGCAGAGCTTCTGTCCATCTCCAGCATCATGGCGTAAGTGGATTAATGCAACACTCACATTAAGTGGTTTTCACCCTGGTCGCAAAATTTAGGATTTTGATATATCTGAGTGATCTGATATTTATCCTTGATGGTTTGATCATAATATCTTCAGCATCGTGACATGTGCCTTGACTATGAAGTACTATGTGGAGGAGAACGTGTCCCAGCGCTCATGCACCACTATTCGCCATGTCATCAAAATGCTTGGCACTGTGTCCGAGACGCTCATCTTCTTCTTCCTGGGCGTTGTTACCATAACGACTGATCATGAGTGGAACTGGGGTTACATCCTCTTCACCATACTGTTCGCCCAGATCTGGAGAGGCCTAGGTAAGGGTCTAGTGCTGAATTATATAATCTCAAAGTAATATCACAGTTATTTAATAAACATTTTACATCATTTAAAATTGGTCCCTTTCATTGAATAAACATAATCAGCTCTGGAAAAAATAAGGGACCACTCAATGATGAGGTTATACCTTGATTTTACCAAATTGTAAACCTCTGGAATATAATCAAAAGGAAGATGGATGTTCACAAGGCATCAAACCAAACTAAACTGCTTGAATTTTTGCACCAGGAGTGGCATAAAGTTATCCAAAAGCAGTGTGTAAGACTGGTGGAGGAGAACATGCCAAGATGCATGAAAACTTTGAATAAAAAACAGGTTTAGTCCATCAAATATTGATTTCTAAACTCTTAAAACTTCATGAATATGAATTTGTTTAATTTGCATTATTTGAGGTCTAATAGCTCTCCCTCCTTTTTGTTATTTCAGCCATTTCTCATTTTCTGCAAATAAATTCTCTAAATGACAATATTTTTATTTGGAATTTGAGAGAAATGTTGTCCATAGTTTATAGAATAAAAAACAATGTTCATTTTACTCAAACACGTACCTATAAATAGCAAAATCAGAGAAACTGATTCAGAAACTGAAGTGGTCTCTTAATTTTTTTTCAGAGCTGTACAATTCATTTCTGATTTTTGAGAGAAATCAATAATAACTATAATCTAATAATTACCATCATGAGAACAGTTATCATAGAACATGACAGACAAGGCATCTTTTTTTCTTAGAAAAAGTATTAACAGAATAAAGAGTATAAAAGCATAGACTAGATTTCCAATACAACTTCCAATTCATCACTCAAACTGTCACTGAAATATTACATCTCTGTTTTCTTCCAGGCATTGTGGTTCTAACGCAGATCATTAACCCCTTCCGCACCATTCCATTCAACTTCAAAGACCAGTTTGGTCTGTCCTATGGTGGTCTTAGAGGAGCCATAACATTTGCCTTAGCCTACACTCTACCAAACACTATTATCCGTAAAAAACTTTTCATCACAGCCACAATTGCCATCATCATCTTCACAGTCTTCATTCAGGTAATTCTTAACAATCTACCACCTTACCAACCAAACTACTGCTTCTGACACATCACATCAACAGTAAATGAAGAACTGGTGATGATTTGAGGGTCTTCTTTATTTAAGGAAGCTGGAAAATGCATGGCATAGTTCATCTGACAAAAAACTTCAGTCTAAAAAAGTGATTTTGTGGTTTAGTCAGACCCTAGTACAACTTAATAAAATGAGTTCAGAGAATTTCAACCTGAAAACATAAAAATGATTGTTGAGTAAGTGTTGAGTGTTGGTTCATACAGCTTTCCTATAGGCTCCTGGCACCTTATATTTGCATATTGGGTGTGGCCTCTCCCTTACTTACCATCTTTGTGTTCTGTCGCCCAAAGCTCACTTATCCTGGGCATGTGTTATGTAAATGTGTTAATTGCCAGGCCTTAGTGTTTGTAGGCTGTAAGAGCAAGGTATCTTTACTTTGTGTTTCCAGTGCTCACAATATGTTGGTTTGGAGCTACAGTGTTCATTCTTGTGCTGCTGCAGTATGCTATCAGTATTGGCAGTTCTTTATAAATATGCCAAATATGTTGAGAATACCAATATTTATACATATATATATAAATTCCTTAAGCCCACAATACTTAAAAACAGTTGATTTAAGTTGAATGAACTTAAAATTGTATACATTTACAACTTAACTGAGTCAAAGCAAAATGATGACTTGACTGAGTTAAGTTGAATGAATTTAAAATTCTATTTACTTATAACTTAACTGAGTCAAGGCAAAATGATGACTAAGTTAAGTTGAGCCAGTATTTTTTTTTTCAGTGTTTTTTTCAGTGTAGTGTAATCAGTCAATCAACGTCAATATATATTTTTTTACAATAAAAAGAATGGCTATTTACTATTAGTTTTTTGTTGTTGTAGGGTATCAGTATAAGGCCAATTATTGAACTGATGAATGTCCGAAAGACCAACTGGAAACTTGGCACCATCAATGTTGAGATTCACACCAGGGTAAGGGATCAGAGACAGACACTTTTATAGCTGATACTCAAGCATGATATTGATGGGCAGAGACATTTTGAAACAATTGCCATTGTTCATAACCCTCTACAATCAAGCTGCCCTGTCTTTCAGCTGATGGAACATATCACTGCGGGTGTAGAGGATCTGTGTGGACAATGGAGCCACCATTCCTTAAAAGATAAGTAAGTATTAGTTTCCTGACTGGGTGATGAGGACACAGTAGAAGAAATACGTGATAAAACTTGAGGTAGTTTTGCACCTAATTTACGCTAAACTGATTAAGCAAAAAATATTTTCTAGTGATTCAATCTTAAATGTTCTGGGCTTAGAATAATTAACAATCGATTCCTAAATCGCCATTATTGTTCTATGTTGTCAATGCATATACTTGTGTATTATAAGTCAACATGCCAAAAATCATGGGATACCAGTATGTAAATTGATCAAAAAATGTAATGTTAAGGGTTGACTTGGGAATAACTTGTGAAGTTTTGTCGTGAGTGAAGTTGAACACTGGTCAGCATGCTCATGGCAAGGCTATATAAAAAGGCTAAAGGTCTGACAGTTGGTGGCAGAATGGGTATGGGACACTAGTGTGTGTATACCAGGAATATATACAATATTGGATGTGCGGTAATGATTACCACCCAGAGTAGACTGTGCAGTAAGGATAATGATTGTGATCCATGGCATTTGACTGGAATTATCCATGAAAACAGACAAGCAACTCACACCTACGTTTATACAAAGCAGGAGGATCTATAGGCGAGCCGTCAGCTGAGATTGATTTAGAAAGTGTCAGTGTGTCTTTGATATCTTAACAACGAGAAAAGAGCAAAATGCAGAAAATCAATGTACTAATTCTCTTAAATAATTATAGATGTGTTTTGAGAGTAATGTGATTGTTCACATTCGTTCATTCTATTAATTGTTGATGTATGTATGTTGTGCCAACAGGCACAAGCTATACATTTGTACACTGCTGTACACAAATGTACATGCGTTGGGGATGTGCCTGTGAAAATTCACTGCCAAGATAGCAATGAACGTCTGGCAATTAAGATCTGCCTAGGTTTTTCAGTAGTGCACCTGTGTTTTCTGTTACCAAGGTAGCAAAACAACAGAAATGTACTTGAACACACCTTGTTTCGAGAGCACTACGCCCATCAGTGTAGATATATTCACAAGCACCACTGCTATTTAAATAACCCAGACGCAAGGACTGTTGGTGGGGTGTAGGATTGTTATTAAGGTGACCCATATCTTTTTTGTTCTCAGGTTTATGAGGTTTAATAATCGTTTCATCCGTAAGATTTTGATCCGGGATAATCGGCCTGAATCAAGTATTGTGGCTCTTTATAAGAAACTGGAGCTTCAAAATGCCATGGAGGTCTTGGACACAATATCGGGTGACATCAGTGCAGCACCTTCACTCATTTCACTGCAGTATGTACTTCTCTTACTATTTCTTTACTCTGCATGGCCAGGATTTTAATATAACTTAAATGTAAAGACAAACTTAATGATTATTATCGTTTTTTTTTTTTAGTGAGGAGAAGGCTTCCAATAAGAGTTCTTTTAAACCTAAGAGAACATTTTTGGCATCTGATTTAACAGCCATGCATGAAATCCTGTCAAAGAACATGTACAAGATCAGAGAGAGGGTGAGTGTGACAGTTCATATCACTGTGATCCAAGTTTAGGTTGGATTTTTCCTGTTGTTTAGGTGAAAACTTAGTCCAACACAATGTTCTACAGGACAGATGTGTGTCAAGGGTCTTATGTTAAGATTGTAGGCTACCTGCTCTAATAATCTTACATTACAGCATAGTTATGATTATGTTTTTGAGTGTATTTTGTATATATTGAGTTGTATTGTATTGTTGTGGGGTGAGGCCTGGTAGTGGGTGCCAGATATATGGAATATTCCATTTCTGTACTTGTGAGAGCATTAAACATTCATTGACCCACAGTGCATTGCAGTTCATTGTAATAAACTGCAATATATCACAAAATGCATTAACACACAAGGTGGACAGCACAGTGGGTCATAATAACTGTTTTCAGTGGAGTATAGTTAGATTTTTTCAGACAACTGACTGGTGATTCTAGCAGAAATTCATTTATTCCTCAAATTCACATTCAACCCACGAGGCTGCAAGTGCATATCCTGTGCTTTCACGGGACATGGTCAAAATCAGTGGACCCAATACTAGTTCCTATTTCATGACATGTGGCATGTCTATGTAAAAGCTGTAACTTAAAATGAATGAAAAAAAACTCAGATGTTTTGGCAAGGATTCATTAGAACCATGTTATACTAAAACGCTAGTGCCCTGGTAAGAAATATTCCACAGATCTTCATTTGGGTTAAAATCTAGTCATTCTAAAGGTCATAGCATTTAACATACATGATTTGCATACTAACCAAACTGTCCAGTGACTCTGAGCGGGGGAATTATCATACTGGAATAGACCACTTTCATCATAACAGAAATCTTTCTAGGTGACTGAAACTCTTGCCATCCATGACCCAAAATGAAGCATTTATTGAAACCATATTAACTTTCTTGATTCTGTTTTTAAAAATTGACTGTGTAGGCCTTGTTAATAACACCACTGAGCAAGACCGGGTGTTAATTGCAAATATGTTTTACAGGATATTTATTACAGTGATCCGCCTCACTGCTTCTGTCACTACGTATTCATGAAGAAATCAAATAGCTGTTTTACAGAGTAACAGGAAATTACTGTCATACTGTCTATAAATTTACAGCCAGACAGTTTTTATGAATTTGTGATAATACTGTTGACAGTGGTTGTTATTTTACAGCAATCTATTAACATGTAGAATACTGATGATTTAACACTCAATTTAACCCTGTATATGGTAAAATACTGGTGACCACAGCTGCCAGAATTTTACTGTAAATTTGAAAATCCACAAGAGAATAGTCTAACAGTAATTAATTAACTGTTTCATTAAAACCACACTAACAATCCAAGAAAACTACAGAGAAATTGTAAGAGGTCGTCCTGTGTTGCCAGCTGCCAGCAGAGGGCAAAGACAAAGTGCATTGTCACCTATAGGAACTCTCAATCCCAGAATTCCAAGAGGTGATCAGCAAAAAGACTGATAAAAGAAAAAAAGAGATCTTTAAAGAAAATCACACAAAAGAAAAGAAAAAAAACTGCTTAAAGCAAGTTCCTTTTTCTAGTTTGTTTGTCTGTCCTTTGTTTGAGCCACACCATGTGTTATTTCCTTTGCTTCCCTTTCCCGCAGTGTCCCTACTTCATCCTATTATTATAACCATTCATATCAGCAGATAAAAAAATATATAAATAAATAATAAAATAAAGGCTTTCCTCATTGTGCTTGGGTCCAATCCTTGATCGTTAAATCATTATTTTAAACTGTAGAGTGATGTGTTTGTGTAATGTAGTGATTTGATCTTGTACTCCTGCAGACGATGTCCTACACTAATAAGCATACCCTGCCCAACGACAGCAGAGCCAGAGAGATTCTGGTCAGGCGTCACACCAGCATCCGACGCAGCCTCAGAGCTAGAAGTTTCCAGGGCTCAGTAAGAAACAGTGTTTTCATCACAGGATTCTGACATCTAATTATTGCATTTAACTAGTTCGAGTTTTACCCATTGGTCATGACATGCAAAATGTTCACATACAGCCTGTCTGTTCCCAATACATTAGAACTCTCTGGAGTAGATAAACATGAACCTCTTGGCAACATATATAATGACAAATGCGGGCTATACAGATAGAAATCCCTTAAAAACTGTTAATTGAAAAATGCACTAAATGTACAATGGACATTAACTTTTATTTCAGTTATGTTTGATTAATGCAGATTATTTGTATATTCTAATTCCATTGTATGAATTATATTAATACTTTTTAAGTATTTTTTTAATGCCTAGTCCCAACACTTGTGTCTATATAGTATAGGTAGCATACTACTTCACAGTCACTGCTAGAAGTAATGCTTTGTCCCCATTTTTAATTTTCTGTATGTTTTCTCACTCCACTCTTCCAGGAATCCGCCAGGTCCCAAAAGTACTTTTCTCTGCCTCTGGGTCAGAGTCTGGACACCGGATATGCTACAGAAAGTATTCGTCTCAATGGTGAGAACCATACACACAATATCCTTTTTAAGGTACTTCCTGGAGTATACGCTGTAGGATCAAATACAGCAAAGGATCAAGTGGAATTTCTATCTCTGTACTAATACTCTACATAAGGGGTCGGCAATTAAGTTTGGCTGCGTGCCAGATATTTTCCAAACCATATAAAAAAAAAAGTGGGTCATAATAACTGTTTTCAGTGGAGTATAGTTAGAATTTTTCAGACAACTGACTGGTGATTCTAGCAGAAATTCATTTATTCCTCAAATTCACATTCAACCCACGAGGCTGCAAGTGCATATCCTGTGCTTTCACGGGACATGGTCAAAATCAGTGGACCCAATACTAGTTCCTATTTCATGACATGTGGCATGTCTATGTAAAAGCTGTAACTTAAAATGAATGAAAAAAAAAACTCAGATGTTTTGGCAAGGATTCATTAGAACCATGTTATACTAAAACGCTAGTGCCCTGGTAAGAAATATTCCACAGATCTTCATTTGGGTTAAAATCTAGTCATTCTAAAGGTCATAGCATTTAACATACATGATTTGCATACTAACCAAACTGTCCAGTGAATCTGAGCGGGGGAATTATCATACTGGAATAGACCACTTTCATCATAACAGAAATCTTTCTAGGTGACTGAAACTCTTGCCATCCATGACCCAAAATGAAGCATTTATTGAAACCATATTAACTTTCTTGATTCTGTTTTTAAAAATTGACTGTGTAGGCCTTGTTAATAACACCACTGAGGAAGACCGGGTGTTAATTGCAAATATGTTTTACAGGATATTTATTACAGTGATCCGCCTCACTGCTTCTGTCACTACGTATTCATGAAGAAATCAAATAGCTGTTTTACAGAGTAACAGGAAATTACTGTCATACTGTCTATAAATTTACAGCCAAAATTTAATTGTATTAAAACAGAGAGACAGTTTTTATGAATTTGTGATAATACTGTTGACAGTGGTTGTTATTTTACAGCAATCTATTAACATGTAGAATACTGATGATTTAACACTCAATTTAACCCTGTATATGGTAAAATACTTTTATACTGTTTATACTGTATTTTTCAGCTGATGGTGACCCTGCTTTAGAACTTCACAACCGCTCAGTCAGGCCTAAGCCTAGGCCTAGATCTAAGCAGCCACGGTTTTCCACAACCAGGGCTAGACTGGACCCTCTTCAGGAGCTGCACTCCACTGTAAATATGGAGGATGAGGTGAGGGCGGAGGAAAGTTCACATAGGCCATCTCGCCAAAGCTCCAGCTCCTCTAACTCCAGATCACGAGCTCCACTCCAGCGCCACAGCTCATTAGGCACACCCAGTGTAGGTGAGGATGATCCTGAGGGTGATGAACAGCAGCTTGAGTCTCCCCCACCTGCATGGACTCCAGAGCCCCCTGACAGAGGAAGCGGTGGGCCACGGAACCCTCTACTACGAAGGGCTCAGTGGAAACCACAGGACAAATGAGGCACACAGAGCTGGGCAGCATTAACTTATCATTTCAAACAGGCTCACATACAGTAGATACCATTATAAAAAAGTACTGGGCAGGGCAAGGTTAATCCTCTCTCTCAGTCTGACAAGAGAATAGTTTTTTTTATTAATCCATAAAAGCCCAAACCCGTTTCTGAATACTGATGCCAAATTCAAATTGATTTAGATAAAGCTCATTCATGTTTTTTCTTATTGTTGCAGGGTTAAAATATTGATTTTGATTTTAGCATAAATGACACAACACAAATTATATAACTATACGATTGTATTTCTAGCAATCGTACAGAAACTAATTATATGGAACATGAAAAAAATATATATATTTTGAATTGTTAAAGACTAGATCATTACACCTACATTTTGTAAATAAGGTCAAATAAATGAACACACATTCACACACTGTCCTCTGATGCTCTCAGAATGTTCAGTATATGTCATTTAGGGACATTTACATCATGAGTTAAAGTGAAGGACAAAGTTCTCTAACGAACTTTCCACATTTTTACGTCACAATGGGCTCTTTTGGGTTAAAGCAACTTATTTGTCACACAGTTTTGTCTGTACAGAAAAAAATGTATATAAATTTCATATTCTCTTAATATTTCTGCCATTCATACTGAAGTCATTAGAAAGATTAAATCAATGATTTTTGAAACAAAGAGTTGTATATATGTGGGTTAGCCCAAACATAGTTGGAGAAACTGTTGTGATTGGCTGTCCTTTTCATCATGTAATTAAAATTTTAATGTTTTCTATAATTCAGTGTTGCAAATATTCCTTTGCTTTACTTTTTTGCTCTGTTACTTGCCTTTGTTTTTGGCAGGAAGGCTATGGCAATTTCCGGTCATGTGTTGCATTTAGTGCAATTTAACACTCCTGTTATGTTTATTTGTCAGGAACATTAATGGAGTCCCTGGGTGAATTTGACCCAGTGCAGGTTTAATCACCCGAAAGATGTCTGAAACCAAAAAACTCCATTACTAATTATTCAATCAATCAATACTCAGGGCAATGTTTCTATAAGGATAATTCACTTGTTATTAATAAAAAAGTACTTTTTTAATGTTTCACTAATTAATTACTTTTGAAAGACCAAAATATAAAACACATTAGTTTCACATAACATTGAAACATAACATTGCAATTTTTAGTTTTTGCAGGAGATGGTTGCAAATATATGAGATGAACCATTTTCATATTTGTATTCGTATATGTTGATTACACTAATTAAGGCAAGCAGAAAAAGTTTCATACTGAAAAAATACCTTTTTCCTAGATCTTCAAACCTCAAACATAACAACAGGATTAAGGTGTTTTCTGAAGAAAAAAACAAACAAACATATACACCAACACAAGGCTTGTTTCAGATCATGGCTTTATTTTTTCATATCTCTTTTTTTAATTCATGATTTAATTAAAACTGTTCGATACATTCAGGGGCTATAAGAACATTCCTAATGTTTGGGTTGGGGTTGGAAAATCCCATTACATATAATTACCACATACAAAAAAAATTTATCTGCAATAATTTTATAAAATCTAAAAAACAGAATTATTGTTCGCCAGTCTTTCACAGCTAATATTGATATTGTTAAAAAAACAACCTGCGTATAAAAAAAAACACAAAAATGGAAGAGCCTATTAGGAAGTGCAATAATAATAATAATAATAATAATAATAATAATAATGTATAGTGATTTTGTCCTATTAATGCCTCACTGAGGTTATAAAACAGTCCATCGTGTGATGTTTCCCTGTAATGCATAGATCTCTATGGACAAGGTAACTGTAATTCCAGTGACTGATACCTACATTCTACATTCTACATTTGTTCTTTAATTGAATCCAGTAGTGGCACTGGAAATGCATGTTTGTACATTAGGCATGCTGTTTGAACATTAAGCTGGTGTTTTCCTGCATCTGTTTTTGAATTTTCATGTAGACTGGCAGGTCCTCCTGAATGACCATGCAGGTGACCATGTCAGTGTCTCACAATACTAAAACTCACTGCTGTGATTGCTCCAAGACGAAAATAGGCTTAGATAGATCTGTGATAGATTGTACTTAGACTATAACCATAGCTTTAAGTTATAATTACAGTTCAAAAACTGTATCTGCAGACAGACACAAATCACTGCTAAATTTGTTGCAATGCCCATTTTTTCCTATGTGTGTCTTTGACCCTTTGGCTGTCGCTATTAGGAGTTCTTCTCCTTCTCTTTGGATTTGCTGTTCCATTTTGGAGTCCTGATAAGCAGCAAGCCAACAGCCAGCAGGGCCAGTACTACCCCCAGGTTGGGTGGCCCACAGGGGCTGAACTCCTGAGCCAGACCAGACAGCAGTGGGGCCAGAATGCGCCCAACTGCAGTTACTGACTGGCCCGCCCCTATCAAGGTCCCACTGGCCTGGGTACCGCCTCGCTGCAGCTCCAGGTCAGTGATGCAAGTGCGGCCAATGGTGGTAGAGATGGCGAAGAAGGTGGAGGAGAGCACTACTTGCCACACACTGGGCGCAGTGGAATACAACAAGATCAGCAAGCATGTGAGCACGGTCGAGTGCAGAAGGAGAGCAGACATGTCGTTGCCATAAACATGCGTAACAGGTCCCACCAGAAAACCAGCGAGGGCTCCCAGCATGCTGCTGTAGCTGATCAAGTAGCCGGTGATTTTGGGCTTGAGATCAAAACGCTCCTCCATAGCCAGGGAGAAGTTACTGTAGTACAGCATTATGGATACAGCCATCAACAGACGCACCAGAAACACGTCCCACATGTCCGAGGAGGCCACCATCCGGATTCGCACCACCATGGAGGTCAGCTGCCGCCAGGCAGGCCGGAGAAGAGCCGTTTTCCACCTGCCCCCGCAGGAAGCTCCAGCAGAACCATGAGCTGTGGTGGAAGAGGAGTGACCATGGTGGTTTCCAACGGAAGAGTTATTCTGCCCAACATAGGGTTTGCTGCTGTTAGTATTGCTATTAGCATCTATACGGTGATTTAGAGTCTCACTCCATGGCATCATACAGACCAGACCTGAGGAAGAGCACAAGACAGGCGGAGTAAAAATCGTTTATTTTCCATAGCTTTTTCAGATAATAAAAACATATTAATACACAATAACATGAATAAGAAATTAATGAGAAAAGAATGTCAGAGCGAAACTTTTGTAAAATGCTAACTGATGCTAAAACTGTACAAGGCCCCATAAACAAAAAACACGCACAGAAGTTATCTAAAATTAGTCACACACTTTTAGGCTAAAAATGTGACTTTAAATCAAAAACAGTCATAAGCCCTACCCAGATGGGATTAATTTCTCAGGGGGTCCTGGGGTAATTTTCTCTTTTATGGGGGGTCCTCTGTGATTTTATTCCCATCCGTAATGACCATGTGCGTGTTTTTCGCAGATGTCCTCTGAGTAAATTACAGTCTGATTTACCTACTGTTTTTTGCTATACTCACAACAGCGAGTGGAAATAGGGGTGCTACTAATGTTATGTCATGTGACCGAGAAAGCCAAAAAAACTCACTGATCCTCCTGTTTTTTCAATTGCAGTCCTAATGCAAGAGTTTTATCACTGAGTAGAAGTGTGAAATATTTTTCCCAGACGTTCCCCTGATAAACTAATCTTGTCCCGATAGGGCAATCAAGACAATTTTATGCAAAAGTCAAAGGGAGCATTATTGTTAATTAGAGCACAGTTCCTATTAATTTTTTTATTTAACATACTGAAAATGGCACTACTTTAGCACAATTAAATGTTTTACCCATATGTTAAATTAAGCAAATAAACTGTGATTAAGCTTAAAAATGTTTGTTCATAATAGCGCTTAGGACAACATTTATTTTATATATGTTTTTATCTGGTTAACTCTCTTCGCAGCATGACATAAACATTGTGATTTATATGAAAGAGTTGGTGTTCCTCCACACTATACTGCATATTGCTATATAACATCAGAAATACTGAACATATTTATTATTTAGTAATTGGTGTTTGTGTTGTAAAAAGAGTATAGAGGAGGAGTTTAGATTGGAATAAACAATCCCTACACTATGGGATGATATGAGAAGATCACTATTTGAAACCAGTTTAAATGTAGGACCTTTTGCAATTGAGGCCTTAAACTGCTAAAATATCAGCCTGATAGTATGGCCAGGCATTATAAAAGTTTAGGAGATCACACAAAATGTTAGATAATGTTAGCATTTCCCAATGTTGTTATTTAATATCTGAAATAAAAATGAATATGTTCCTCATACCTGAATTAAGAAGGAAGATGGATGCACAGACAAATGAGGACAAGTAGAATCCTCCTTCATGTTCAGTGAGGTAGCCTCCGACCACTGGACCCAGAATGAATCCCACACTGGAAGCTGCATTAAAGTGGCCCATCACTAGGGGACGCTCCGCCTCTGACACAAGATCTGAGAGGAGGGCTCGACAGATGGACAGGGAATGTTTAAATAATCCTGTGGAAAACAAGCAAAGCATTTCCGTAAATACGAATAAGAAATAAGAAATACACTTTTTATACATTCACCTCAAATAGAGATGTTTTAAATTGTCTTAATGTAAACACTCCATAACTTACCTACTGGTATTCGGGCCAACACAAACAAGGCAATGCTAGTTGACAAGCCCAAAAGGCCATATCCAAAGGCACTGAGCAGAAGGCATGTCAGCAAGGAATAGCGCCTCCCCACTACATCGCTCCAGCTGCCCTTTACAGTGTACACAGAGAGATATTATGACTTCAGATATACAGTTGCTTTGTTTTAAATTTTAATAATTTTTTAAGATAATTGTCATGTGCTCCCTAACGTGCATTAGACATCTCAGTCTTGGTTTCACAGCAGGTTCGAGGATGCGAAAGGAAACAAAGGCTCTGTGTTGTTAGTAAAATATGGCAGGCAGGAAATGGTACATTAAACACGGCATACTGAAGGATAATGTAAAGTGTTTGTAATCTTGTGAAGAGGTCTGATCTAATTGCTTAAACTGGTCTTAAATAGGAAACTCGTTTCCTGAGTCGCGTGCTGTCTCTGTAATCGTGTACATGATCCTGTTCAACAAATTCCACAGCAGAGTTCTTAGGAACAGCGCCTGCAGGCGCCTCCAATACCAGCGTTCATTAACGTGAGATATGACACACATATTCACACACTACACTACACTAGACACACACATACAAAACATGCTGACATAATGCAATCAGGGGCCAATTGAATTTGCTGTGTTCTGCCTGTCGGCTTCAGGAGTGTCACAGAGCTTCGGCTGTTTTCCCCCTCCCTGCCCGCGCTCCGCATCCAAGAGAAAACAAACGCATCCTTCACTTCTTAATTTTCCTCATGACCCTGCAGTTTTAAACCAATTTAGAGCGGGGAGGAGGCTTCCGAGGACTGCTGAACTTATCTGCACTGATGCGTGCCTTACAGTAACGGTCTTGGTTTGTGATCAAAATCTCAAATTTGAGGCCTTGTGTAAAATTAACGAGAACATAAAGTTACTACAGAGCACATGAAATGTCTGTATAGTACTTTTTAGATTTTTTTTTTTCTGTTTAATCCCCTTTAGGTTAGTGATAAAATATACTTATATGCCAAAAGTCTGACTAGAATTGTGCATGCAAACATACAAGAAGCATGCAGCATTCTTTAGCTTAATAGAACATAGCAAAAGTCATAGAACACACTATTTGTCCCAGTCTCTTGAGATTTGGCATGTCAGTGTTTCCGTGCAGTAAATTGTCAGGTTGTAATAATCAGTAACATAACATTACTTACGACTATAGTGCTGGAGAAAAGCTGTAAAACCCCATAAGTGGACCCTGCAAAAGGAAAGTAAAACAAAGACACATTTAACTGAAATTCATTTGCTTGGTCTTTGTTTTTTGTTTTTTTAAGTGGCATACAGTCTGTTGTAGAAGAGCTCAACGTAGCATCAGATATACAGTCATCACACCAATTTGGGGAAAAGGAAAGAAAGAAAGAAAGAAAGAAAGAAAGAAAGAAAGAAAGAAAGAAAGGTTTTTCTAGTGGTGAACTTGTGGTCATGTGATGTGTCATAATGAATGATGAAAGAAATGCCATAGAGTAGATAAGATAAAAAAGGCACCATTAAATCTAATATTTCTGGAACAAACAAGGAGTACACTTTTGTTTGGTAATTTAATGACCACCATTACTCAGAGCAGCCTGTCCAGCCTGTGCTATTTTCTCTGAGTGCATACCATAGCATAGCTTTGTTTTTAGCGCTGTAAAAAGGATATTGCATATTTTGGTGTAAATATTCTTCCTCTTATTGCTGCTTTTAGTTTTTTATTCCTTTTTTGTGGTGATGCTGTAGGTTAGCTAGCTTAAGAGATGGTACGGCTGGTCAGCTGGTGTTAACTTTTAGCCTTTCATCGGTACATTCATTCTGTGGACACTAGTGCTGGGTGGTATATCGGTTTATACAGTACCCCATAGGGGAGATTAGAACTGGTATGCTTTTTTCTCATAAATGCTATGCTAGCCAGTTAGCATAGCTAGCTAACACACTGGAGTTGACGGTAGCTTAGCTCTATAGAGCCTAAACACTCGTCTCTCGCTCCATGCTGCCTGAGAACAGCACTATATTCCACAGACAAGCCCAGAAATGGTCCTGATAAAAAAAATTATTTATTCAGCAAGTGATAAAAACTCCCTAAAACTCGATGTTACAAGGTGAGCAGTAACTATAGCTCTGTTATAAATATATTAATACTGTAGCTTGAAGGATAATATTAATGCACACTGAACTGAATGTGTTTGTTAACTGGAGAAAGAAGAGAATTGTGGCTGATTTTAATACTGGAATGCCTCTAATGGCTTCAACTATTTACAATATTTCCTTTTAAAAAGGTAGCTGTGTTAAAGTTGCTGACGTATCTTTTTTTAAGGTCTATTGTCTACATTCTTCAGTCTGATTTCTTCATATACTGTGTGAAGTTTTGTGGGACAAAATAAACCCAATAGTAATCAAAGCTTTATTAATCTTTATTAATTTATTAATTTTATTTAAAGTTTTCGTTTTTTTATATTATATATTATAAGTCACAGACCAATATTAAAGCCCAGTCATACAAAACTAATAAAAAAATAATAAAAATACCGTGATATACTGTGAAACCATCAGAATCTTGAAAAATATTGTGATATACATTTTGCTCATACCACCCAGCACAAGTGGACACACATGATTTATGATTTACCACATCACAACTTATGGTAAAAAGACTTTAAGTACTTGCTTCCCTACTGAGTTGCTGTCCTGCTCTGGATCTCTGCACTGATCTGATCTGTCACACTCCAAAGCTGTATATACTGATGTTTACATGTCTGGATTTAACATTAACTTTGAGCATATATCCAGCACCTACTCACACTCAGAACTCAGAACCTGTTTCTACTTTAGCCAGAGCTCTGCATTATCTCCCTGTCCATTTTTTTTTGTTTTGTTATTTGATTTTGCTCTCTGGGTCGACTAAATGAGAATGGGTTGCTCCCATGGTTTCTTTCTCTCTGTATGCGGGAGTTTTTTTGCCACTGTTGCCACCACCACCACCTTGGTGTTTACTCATAAAGGGCTAAGGCTTTTAGACCTGTATCTCTTTAAAGCTGCTTTGTGACAACACTTGATTAGTTGGATGGGTATAATTTATTAGTTGTAATTACAGTATGTGAAAATGTACAGTTATCTGATAGCTTTGGGGTTTAAAATTGGTAGCTAGATATTGACTGTATGTGTTTAACATCTTTAAATACATACCTGACGAGTGTATGTCATATTGTCATCTATTCTAGTTCAATAAAAAACAAAATTTTGCATTTTTGTTCCTAAATCCTAAAGAACTATATCACCACCAGCTCAGCGCTAACTTGTTTGTGTGTGTAAAACAGGTCAAATTCGTAGAAAGTAACCATACAGCGAGAACGAAGATATTGAATTATGGCTTTTGAAAGGAATGCTCCTTTAAGGTAATTTCAGGATGGACTGACTACAGAAATTGAGACCTTGTGACCACAATCAATGGAAATCTTATGAAAGACATAAAAAAATAACACTTAGCTGAGGAGCCCAAGTTAAGCATGAACCGAGACACAAATGATTTTGTATTATGCACCATAGGCACAAACACCTCAGATTAGGGTTGATAATCTATCACATTATAACATTTAAGTGAGGGCACGATGTGCTTAAATGACATATAGTGTTCTATTACATACTGTTTTCATGCAGAGATTTTAAGGTCAGGGTGTCTTACCCACTATCCCAGCAACTGTAGGGCTGGCTCCCAATGCCTTCACGTGATGACTCAGCAGAGGAATGATCATACTGACCCCAAACAGGTCCTGTGGAGAAATCAGACAGTGCTGATAAACATGGATAAACATATTTTTCTTTCCAAACCACCAGCTGTCTATATGCATGTTATTGTACAATCAATGCTTTCATCAAGCTACACTCACAGCATAAAGACAGCCCATTTGTAAATCAGTTCAATAAACAGTAAATTATCATTTCCTTCACCTGCATCTGCTCTTTTAGCTCAATGCAGATAAAAATATTCTCCTCAAACATTATATTAAGAAAACCTGTACACCTACAATTCCTAACGTGACCTATAACGTTAACCATACAACAGCAGAGCAATGCATATAATCATACAGATATGGGACAGCTTCACATTCTGTTTACATCTTGCATCGGAATGAGTAATCTCAGTGATTTTAAGAGTAGCACATTTGATGATATCATATTGGCTCAATCGAGTAGACTGGAATAAAGCAGCCTGGTCAGATTAATATCAATTACTACTAACATACACAGACGGTAGGGTCAGAATTTGATGCTTACATTATTCCATAAACCCAACCAGCCTTGTTTTAGCAATCCAGACTGAATGCTGACCATGTGCATCCCTAAATTACCTCAATTTACTAATTGTCTTAATGGCTACTAACAGCATGATAATGAGTTCAGTGTTCTTCAGGGGTCTTCCCAGCCACTGGAACTGTATCTATCAAAACACGATGGGGGGATTAATTCCACAAAGGAATTAAGATGTTTTGATATCAAAAAGGAGGCCCTACTCAGTAATACTCTAGCAGTCATAAGTACAGTTTGTCTGTTCTAAACAACAAATGAATGTTGACTGTAAATACTATATTTTAGACATAATAGAGGAGTTTAATGGCTGGAAATTGCAAGAAAATAAAGTTAAATCTTTAAACTCCTTAATTATTCCTCCCTTACTTAATAATATTCATTTATTACTAAATAACTATTATTCCTAATTAATTAACTTTAGGATAAATAAGGTTATGTATTAGTAATGGCAGTGAAACTAAACTAAAAGTGTGTGACAGATACACAGATCTAGGACTGGAAGATATTGCGATATTACGATTAAGATTTTTAATACTTACAAAACAACTTCAGTTTTATTTTATTTCTAAAACAGACAGCAGCACAATTTACAGTGATGCCCAAGCTACTGTTTCCCTTACATTTTAAAGTGTCAAATATATAAAAAAAAATCATTGCCACATTAAAGAGCTCTTTACAGGTTTCTGACAGATGTAATTGTGTAGCTACTACGATTCACTCTGGCAACTTCTATATGTAAAGATGTACAATCTCCATTATCCCATTTTGAAAATCATTTTAAAATATTAAAACAGTTCCATAGCACTTTATATGTTTTTTTTTGTTTTTTTTGTTTAGTCTTTAAGAGTGAATTGTAACCTTAGGCTGTTACAGGGAGTTTAAACCAGCAGTACAGCCCTGCAGCCTGTTCAACCACATTTTTGAGAACTCGCCCAGGATTAAACCAGCCGTGATTAAAGTCACACCGTACTGCTACCAGTGTCATTAAACTAAACAGTTTAATTCTTCTGGGTAGAAGCATTTCTGCTTCAGACTGCACTGAGAGAGTGAGTGTGTGTGAGAGAGAGTGAGAGTGAGGGTATGAAATAGTAAATACATATAAATGTTGGAACTGGGATAAGACCCGGGACCTGGGATAATACTGAGGGAAATGTAGCGACAATGCAGCTCTACCTGTAGAAGTATAGCCTGCCCTCCAGAGGCTGTACTGAAACTGTAAACCACTGAATTACACTAAAGACCAGTTTATCTCTCATTGTAGGACAGGACTAAAGCAGAGACAGTGATGATTAGATACAGAAAAGCCCTTTAGTGGGTAAATACGAGATGAATGATATCAGTTCCCAATAATAAAACCTCTGATAAAGAAAGTGTAATTACTCACCATGAACCCGACTATGTAGATACATGTTATAATCCTGCTGTGTGTTCTTGCTTTGTGGTAAATACTACATGCTGAGTTGTTCATCCTCCCTCCGCTCAGATCACCCTACGCGGAAGCGGCTCCGGACTGCTCTCATTTCCAAACACTGGCAGCGTCACCGCCCGGATCACACCAAATCCCGCACACAGTAGGGGGGGGGAGAGCGGCGGTCTGCGGGCCTGTTAACCCGCACTGCACCACACCACTGCGCTCCCACAACACACCCGAGCCTGTCTGAGCCAAGAAACACACCTTAACAGAACAATAGATCAAATATTAACACGCGGAACGTGATATTCCCTTCAGTATTACTCTGCAACACAACCACGTCCTCTAATGGTACTGTCCGAAACCTGCGCCGTGTTATGATTTTACAGTACAGCAGTACACGCGCCACATGTGATCTATTATTTATTATTTTTAAATAAATTAGTGCTGTCACTAATGGGTAAAAACTCATGATTACATTTTAAAAGGCTGGTATGTAATAACTTTATTTTTGGACAGGGACAAAAATAATAGTGTAGTGTGATTTACGCCTGGCAAATTAGATCCTTTTTTACTGTGTTAAAATATCTCAGGGTAGTTTTGATGTTTTAAATGAGTATATTGTAAGGCGCTAAATTACTGAGTTTAACTGAGAGTTTAATATAGAAAATCAACACTAGTGTAGAACCATATTGCACATTTTACAGCTTGAATCATAGACTGTGTAAAGCTAGACAGAGCATCGTCTCTCAAAAGTGAAGTCACCACAGGTCGGGCGCCCCCTGCTGTTCGGTTGCAGAAAGCTGTGTAACCCAACCCATCCCCATAGGTTTCAATGGCAAAACAGACAACTTTCAATCACGTTTTCTTCTAATATACTGTAATTCTACCTCCATTATTTAAATGCAACAGCTAGTGTAACCTCTGCTTATATTGTCAAATTTTTATATCCCCACAGAATTCGTTTTTAAAACGTTATTTAGCTCTATTCAAAAAAGGTGTGGTTATTGTAAAAGAGCTGGTTATGGGCGGGACCAATAACAGACCGTCAGCTCCGCTCCGCCCCGCTCTGCAGCCTGAGACCGCGAGGCAGCACTCAGGGGCGGGGTTATTCAAATGAGTAGGCTGTCTCTCCACAGTCTTTCTCCCTCCTCTAGTCTCTACCGCGCAGACTCGGGTATCAGGATCTCCAACATGGCGGAAGATTTTGGCTTCATTTTCACTGAATGAATGGGTACGGCGTCCATCTTTTTTACAGTCTCTGGCTTGAATATAGAAAATGTGCCATCAGCCGTTTGTGTGTGTGTGTGTTTGTGTTAGAGAGAGCGTTTCAGCTCAAATGTAATCTACCTTCTTACTCAGCTCAAACTTAAGCTCTGCTGTGTTATATCACTAAATAAAACTGCTATAATAAAAATGCATCACCAACTCTGTCAATGTTGTTGTGTGATTAATTTGTGTTAAAAAAAATTAAATGTGTTACAGTTTTCAGATTAACTGCATGTGCTACCGCTTTTATGTATTGATTGAGATACTGAATAAATAACAGACAAAATCATTAAAAATAAATATTAATTTCTAAATGTAGACTAGAAGTATTATCCTCTACAGCTTTCTTTATTTCATGCTTTAGTAGAAAAAAAACAGTGGGTTTCCAATGTTTTTGAATCACGTGACCTTGACTGAGAAAGCAGCCCTACCTGTCTAGCTCCTGCTGTGTGGGTGGAACCTGTGAGCCCATGCTGACAGCAGCAGCCTTTCTGTGTCCAACCTATAAAGCTATAGGGATACTCAAAAATCACTGGCATACTGTACTATAAGAGATAAATCCAGCCAAAAATAAAACTGATCTGAAATGTCTAAAATGAAAATGTCATGATAAAATAAAAAAATATATATTAAACCACTTATTATGCAATTTAACCATTCAGTCATACACAGATAGTTTGTTACAAAAATAAATGCATAATTTAAAGCCTTTTTATAATTTGATTTTCATTATCATAATGGCATTTCGTGGTCAAATCTAAAATTAAAAGCTTAATGAAAAAAGGAAAACTCAAACTTCCCTTTGGCTTTGCTTTTATCAAGGGTGTTGCTAGCTCTTTTTTAGGGGGCTCAATCCCCCCATCATGAAACATGCAGGTGACGTTTCTTTTTCATTATCTCTTATGAGGCAGCATCGTTTAGAACAACAGCCATTTTTGGAGCAGACTTTTTAGGTAAGGTTTAAGGCAAGGAGACGGTGTGTGCACGTTTCCGAGAAGGGGTGCTTGAATTCGGCACAAAACCAGCACCCCTAAAAGTGAAAGCATAAAGTTGTGTCTTTGTAGTTACAGAAGTGTGTCTTTGAGAAGCTAAACATGTCCAAATCTGAGAAAGTAGATAAACAGCATTTTGAGAATGAAAATACAGTAATCTCCCCTCACCACACAAACAGTACAATGCACTTTCTGGGCGAGCTCCAGTCAGAGTACACAATCAAACAGTACTCTGTTGTTGTCACATAATTAATGTTTTTTTTATGTAAGAGCAGTGTTAGTAGGTTCCTAAAATTCCATGTTTTCATCATGGACTACATAATTAGTTTCAGAATGAAAAAGCAATATATATTTTTCACCCATGATAGGCTATAGACGTGACGAAATGCAATAAAATTTTGAGTGAATAATTAAATTGCAATTTCAGTTATATTTTGTCATGATGTTTTCACAAGTGTTTCATAATACAGCATGCCAGATATTTCTGACTGAGTGAATGAAGAAGAGCATGTACAACTATGTAATGTGGATTTGAACATCAGTGACACAGTGAAACAGATAAGACTGTAACAATTACTATTTTTTTGTTAAGAAAATAGATTTTTCCAAAAGAATTGCAGTAGACAATTTAGTTGTAAGTTTTTTTTTTTTATCATAATTTTAATTATAATTTTATTATAATAGCACAATAATACAATTTTGATAAGTTTTTCAAAGAGCAGTGAACAATTAGTTATTAAGAATTTTTTTTATCATCATTGTGATATATGTGAAATGTTCAGGATAAACACATCAAAAGACATGTATTAACATTACATATAACAACAAACACAGACTGCATTACCCTTGTATAGCAACAGATCAAGCTCATTAAACTGCAGACAGTGGTGTGGCACAGAGGCTAACACTACATGTAGGAGACTGGGGTTCAATTCCCGGTCTGGGTGACTATACTAAATACACCAATAAGAGTCTATGGGCAAGACTCCTTACTCTACATAGGCCCACCTCTGTAATAGGAACAACCTTACAAGCTCTGGATAAGAGTGCCAGATAAATACCGTAAACAGACTGTGCCTGGATTTTTGAGGAGCTTAAATTCAATTACAATTTACCTTCCACATCAATATCAGTATATCCAACAACCTTTAACACATCAGATGTTTTGCCCATAGCATACACCCCTATAGTGATACATAAAAGTTAAAATAAACAGGCTCTCTCTTATTGTTAATCTAGGGAGACTTGTGAGGCCACACTGTAGTCTTGATTCATCTTACAGTGTGTTGCTTCATAACGGTAGGCAATTACAGCCACCAAGAGGGTGAAACAAATATTACAAGCTCTGAACTCTGTGACAGCTCAGTAATGGAGAAGTGCTTATGAAAATGTTACTTTTACTTTACAAACTAACCTTTAGGGTGAATTCTGAGAAATCAGATCAACATCCTGTTTTACTTACTTTAAAGTTTCACAACACTAATGTACCTGACACATTTTACCCTTTATCGGGTTGAGCCTCACTCCCCCCTAAATATGTTATTTCCCATACATTCACCATTCAATAAGTACAGTATATGCCAGTATCTATATTCTACTGTATATTAGGTTTGCTAACAATTGTTTTTGCTGCAATTCTTTCTTTATTTCTTTGTGTATTTAATTATGTAAAGCACTTTGTGTCATAAATGTGCCATATTTACATTGTGCCAAATTTTCTTGACTTTCATTGATAAATAAATACCATTCTGCAATTACATACACTTATCATAGACATGGATATCATAAGAATATTGGTCTGTCACTGATATTTTTGAATGGTACTATTTCTGAAAGTGAATGAGATAAAACACCTTAAAAAAATCAGAACTAAACACAGTTATACATAGAAGATCAGAAATTGCCTTATAACAATCTGTACCTTGACCAATGCTTTGGTAGCCATCAATAAAATAATAAAAGTCTGGCAAAATACTGGTTGCATATTTGACCACACTTAAAATATGGCAGAATTGGCACATTTTTTGCACAGGTTTAACTGTTAAACACAGTCCTTATATTTTATATATATGATACAGTTGAGGTCAGGACAGAAATGCTATTCCAAAAGCTTAATATGTTAGCTTGTATTATCCATTTCACAAGCACCTTTAAAAGTATGCTTGGGGTCTTGTCAGAACATGTGATCCAGTGTCATCTAGCTTATCGTTTATGGATATGGTCATGTCTAAAAAGTGTGCATTTATGTTTTTGACACTTTAGTTGCAAAACAACATTAGCCAAATTAAGCAATCTTTTATTAAACATGTGTATGTGTGTTGTCATTTACTCATTTTGCTCCAGAAAAAGAGTTCCAGAAAGAGCTCCAGAAAGAAATCTCAACACTGCATCACATCAGCTCTCTAACATTGCTTTTATAACTCTTATTGGCCACTGCTATCAGTGAGTTCACAAACAGTCCTATTGTGGTGCTCATGTTTTTTTAAAGAGGTGTCAAAAGTATTCAAAATAAAAATACCTCTGTAGAAGTTAAAGTCTCAAATTAAGCTTTTTGAGCAAGTAAAAGTGTAAAACTACTATTTTCAAATTACTTATTTTTTCTACTACTTACCTTTATACAAAAATAATTATTTTATACAAAAGCATAAAATTCACATTTCTCTAAAAGCCATAATGATTATAATGCTATATTAAAATGTTGAAAAAATATATTTCTAAATACCAATATTTATTTGCAGGAAATGAGAAATGGCTGAAATAACAAAAAAGATGCAGAGCTTTCAGACCTCAAATAAAGCAAGGCCTAACCCTGGTTTTTAATCACAGTTTTCATGCATCTTGGCATGTTCTCCTCCACCAGTCTTACACACCGCTTTTGGATAACTTTATGCCACTCCTGGTGCAATACTAGACTTCATATGTCTGCGGGAGTGTGACGTGACGTGACGTGTACAGGTGCAATGGATTGCGTATAAACCAATAGGGTGCCGGAATGGAAAATGTTTATACTTCAAATCCAACCACAATCAAATTTACTCTATCTGGATGAAGAGATTTATCTGTATAGGGTTTATTTTGTAGCATGAGATGCCGGAATGAAAACATGATGAAATGAATTAGGCGTAAAGACACCTCTGGTTTTTATATCAGTTTATTGAGAACTGATAGAAAGACTGTTTCACAAGCAGATTAGTTCAATTTCTGTCTATTCTATCCCAAAAAGCACACTAATGCATTCTCTTATATTTCATACACTCCCAGCTAACAGGTAAAGAAGCACACAGCAGAGAAAGCATAGCAGGTGTGTTAAAATAACATGTAGGACGTTGTTCTGTTCTGTCACTTCTGCCACTCTGATCTCCACTCACAGCACAGTGCTAATTGGTGTCTGGTTTCTCTGCTCTCTGCTAAATGTCCCACTCCACAGATAATGAGCTTTTATTTTAAATTACTTTAACATCTTTTGTAACCAGACACATTTTTAGAATGTGCATTTTAGCTTTGATTCAGAGGATGGGTAATTCCTCTTTCAAGCTATGAGTCATTAGATGAATAAAAAAAATAAATAATGTCATATTCTTTCTAATGTTTCCAGTATTTCCATTCACATGAAGCTTGTCAGAACAGAGGTGTGAATTCACAGTGTTGGCCTCCAAGGGCGTATTTAATTTTTGTAACCTCCCGCCAAGTTCTTCACAGATATCTGTGGGCAGCTGGGTCTAAGGCAATGTCAGGAATGTTACCTCTGGTGTCTTTACTCTCCTCCAGTTGCCAACTATCTAGTCCTAGGGAGTGGCCTTCAGTTGGGAGTTGATATTTTGGTCCATATCAGCTCCCCGCCCCCAATACTTTTCCTATTCCCAAGCCACTCCTCTAAGAGAGCCAGCAGGCACATTCAATCAGCAATCCAAAATAGCATAAGGGTGGTGGTTCCACACCAGCGTGAGCTTCTGAAGCTCTTTTCTTTCACTACTATCTTTCTTAACCCAGTTCAACTTTGACACCAAACACTGTGGGAAAGGTAGAGGGCTTCAGGACATAGCTCCAAACATACAAAAGGAGAGGACTGTAAGGACATCAGCAAGGAACCTTGAAGTTCAGCCATTTCTAAAACCAACCGAAGGACCTCAGGTTACGCATTTTGAGGACTGACCTCCGTTCACTTCACAGAAGAGTAAAGAGTGGGATGAAGTTGAGCGTGGCATTGTTTTTCGCCGGGCTCTTTGGTGCCCTGGCAGCAGTCTTCATTCTCCTGTCCTTCGGTACAGATTACTGGCTTCTGGCTTCGGAGTGGTGCCAAAAGGGTAATGATGTTTCGGAACATGTAAAGGTGGGTGGGAGCACAGATTCAGCATGAAAGGCATGAAATGCATATCTATTTAAATAATACTTTTGGCATACAGGCTTTAGCTATATCCTGTAACAATTAAAAAAAAAGAAATCCTGATCTGAGGAGCCAGGATATTCGCATACAGTATCTCACAAATTTGAGTATACCCCTTACTCATTTTGTAAATATTTTATTATATACACAGGTTGGACAAACTGAAACTCCTGGTTTTAGACCACAATAATTTATTGTCCTGACAGACAGTTCTGGTGGAAACAGGAGAGCTGAGGTGCACATTGAATTCTGCCGTGATTTGGGCAGCCATGGTTTTATGCTTTTTGGATACAATCCGGGTTAGCACCCAAACATCCCTTTCAGACAGCTTCCTCTTGCGTCCACAGTTAATCCTGTTGGATGTGGTTGCTCCTTCTTGGTGGTATGCTGACATTACCCTGGATACAGTGGCTCTTGATACATCACAAAGACAAAGACTTGCTGTCTTGGTCACAGATGCGCCAGCAAGACGCGCACCAAAAAATTGTCATCTTTTGAACTATGGTGTGTCACCCATAATGTTGTGTGCATTGCAATATTTTGAGCAAAACTGTGCTCTTACCCTGCTACTTGAACTTTCACACTCTGCTGTTTTTGAGGATGCCCCACAGATGCTCAATAGGGTTAAGGTCTGGAGACATGCTTAGCCAGTCCAGCACCTTTACCTTTAGCTTCCTCTGCAAGGTAGTTATCCTCTTAGAGGTGTGTTTGGGGTCGTTATTATGGGGGAAAACTGCTATGCTGCCCAGTTCTGCTTTAGAATGTCACAGTACTTGTTGGAATTCAGCTCCCCAGTGTTGGAAGCACTCATACAGCCTCAGACCAAGATGCTACCACCACCATGCTTGACTGTAAACAAGGGACAGTTGCCTTGGTACTCCTAACCAGGATGCTGCCACACATGCTGGACACCATCTTCAGCAAACTGTGTGCAGGCTTTCTCCTACTTATTCATCCTCTGCAGCAATGCTGGCAGAACTCATGCATCTATTTTTTACTATTACGCTGAACGTGTGGACCTGGGGAGGCCTGGGGAGTGGAACCCACCCTGAAAAACTGCTAATTGACCTTAGCAGTGCTATTGTGCTGTATGTCTTTTTTCATCATGTTTATCTTTTTTTAGAGTGATGGCAAAATTCTTATAATCTATGTTTCTTTGCAGAGAGCAGTAATTCTGTTTCTTGCGTTATCAGGGAGTTTTCTTGCCATGAAGTACCATGCTGAATATCCAGTCAGTATGTCAGTATGAGAGAATTGGACCCAAAACACCTAATTCAACAGGTCTGATCCCAATATACACCTGAGGCCTTGTAACACTAACAAGTCACATGACAGTGGGGAGAGAAAATGGCCAATTGGGCATAGTTTTGCCAGCTGTTTTGACATTAATGGCTGTGTGTTGAGTTATTTTGAGAGCACAGCAAATTTACACTGTTATACAAGCTGTACACTGACTGCTTTACATTGTATTAACGTGTCATATCTTCAGTGTTGTTCCATGAAAAGACAAAACAGATATAATGAAATATTTGCAAAAATGTGAGAGGTATACTCACTTTTGTGAGACACTGTATATGCCACAGTATACTGTAAAATACAGAGTGTTTATCCAGAAACAAGGCATGGCATGATATACAGAAAGGCATAATATCTAAACCATTCTGAATAAGCTGTGTTTTCGCAAAATGACTGTTTATTATAAAAAGCACCAGACTAAGAAATTAGATTAATCATAAGGAACAGAGATACGTCTGAGACATCTGAATATCATATTGGCATGAAGGGCAATTTGTCACTTACTCTGTTTTCTGGGAATTATACTTGTCACAATCTGTCTGAGTTTTGTAAGTGCAATCTAAAATCTTACATTTTCCGAATGTAGAACTGTATCTACAATAAAATCAGTAAACCCAGTTAATGAATTCAGGCTGGGGTCCAGAGTTGCATACATATACAGCTCTAAAAAAAGCGACCACTTGTGATTTTACCAAATTGAAAAGATGGATGATCACAAGCCATCAAACCAAGCTGAACTGAAGCTGAAAGCAGTGTGTAAGACTGGTGGAGGAGATGTAATTTAAAAACCAGGTTAATTCCACCAAATATTAATTTCTGAACTCTAAAAACTTTATGAATATGAACATGTTTTCTTTGCATTATTTGAGGTCTTTTTTGTTATTTCAGCCATTTCTCATTTTCTGCAAATAAATGCTCTAAATGCTAAAAATATTTTTATTTGGAATTTGGGAGAAATTAGTAGTTTACAGAATAAAACAACAATGTTCATTTTTACTCAAACATAAACCTATAAATAGCGAAATCAGACAAACTGATTCAGAATCTAAAGTGGTCTCTTTTATTTTTTCCAGAGCTGTACGTATTTTAGTTTTGGATAAAGTTGTGTAGATTGAGACCTTGTGTATCAGACGTCACTATTTACAGTCCCGGTGAAGCTCAGAGGGTAGAATATCACATGCTGGAGCATGACACCACACTTAATGGTGAGCAATGAAACTGGAATCTTAACGCAATGTCTGCACTATCATGCCAGATCTATTTGTGGCAGTCACACACATTGCAGGACTTTCCAAGGGGCCAGCCTTTGCCTTTGCCTTTGCAGTGCTGCCAACTTTTTCTTACTTTTTACGTGGAGTGAGATTCAGGCTGCAGCTGCTGGTGGTAGCGTGTTAAACGTGCTAATTTTTGGTTGCTGTCCATGAATGATCCTTTACAAGAACTCTTTTTGTTATTGTACATTGTTTTGTTAAAATTTCATGCTCTTTTTTTAAAAATACCAACACTTTTACAACTGTGATAAAGCTTTAGTTGCTGACCAAATCAGCCACCGGTAATGAGGACAGAATACACTCACGTTTTATATATAGATAATTTAATGTACATAGCAGTTAAAGAGACCAGCTCTGTTTACAGCAACCAGCTGGGTTCTCACGCTCTTCACGTGGCAGCATTTGATAAGCATAGATTTCAAAGCTCACAGCTACACAGTGAAAATGAGCACTACATGTTGATGTGTGTAAATTTAGTCATGTTTTAGTCCTGACTTTACAATCATTTTATTTAAGGCCCATTGGTTCGCTGTTGATATGAACATCGGTCCACGCCCTGGTCTAATGCTCCCATAGACTAGTTTAATTAGTAAGTCACAATGCTGTCTTGATTCCTTAAGAAGCAGCATTTGCTAAATTACAAAGTTTTTAAGCTAATAAAATCATTATAAAAGCTGCAGATAATGAACTTTTTTCCAAAGGTTGCTTTGAACAGAAATGGAGATAATTACTGGTGTCATTGGATCTGTAATAAACCACAGAATTCCTTAAGACTAAGCTCTTGATAATAGATATTTAAATGTAAATAAAACAATGAATGTTAAAAAAACATTGTATTAAATCACAGTAATATTCCTTGCCTAAATTGGTTTTAAATGCTGGCATTTAGCTGTATTTTTGGGAAGAGGGCAAAAATAATAGTGTAGTGTGATATACACCTGGCACACCTTTTTTTATTACTGTATTATACTATCTTTGTGTAGATTTACTGTATAAAAATATCTCAGGGTAGATTTACTGTATTATAATGTCTCAGGGTAGATTTACTGTATTATAATATCTTAGGGTAGATTTACTGTATTATAATATCTCAGGGTAGATTTACTGTATTTTAATATCTCAGGGTAGATTTACTGTATTATAATATCTCAGGGTAGATTTACTGTATTATAATATCTCAGGGTAGATTTACTGTATTATAATATCTCAGGGTAGATTTACTGTATTTTAATATCTTAGGGTAGATTTACTGTATTATAATATCTCAGGGTAGATTTACTGTATTATAATATCTCAGGGTAGATGAATTGTATTATAATATCTCAGGGTAGTTTTGATGCTTTTTAAACTGGTATATTGTAAGGCACTGTGTTACTGAGTTTAACAGAGTTTTAATAGAGAAAATAAACGCTAGTGTAGCTCCATATTCCACCTTTGACAGCTTGAAAAGTGGAAACACGCCATCAGCTGTGTGTGTTTCTGTGTGCATGACCACGCGAGTGTGAGAGCGAGAGAGAGAGAGCGAGAGAGACAGAGAGAGAAAGAAAGAGAGCATAAGCTTCAGCATAAATAAAAGGTAATATACCTTACTTGCTACCTAACTCACCAGTAAGCATTGCTGTTTTATATGGCTAAATAAAACTTCTATAATAAAAATGTGTCACCAGGCTAGTGTGCATTAAAAAATGAATGTGTTTAAGTTTACAGTGTGTGTTAATGTTGACAGTCCTATTAAGAATACATGAGAAAGGGCAAGTGTGGTGTAAGTGTATGAGTGTCTCCGAGCTATACTCATAAACTAGGGCCAAGGGTGAGAGGACCACCTATGTCTCTACAGTATAAAAGCTAAAATAACTCAATCATAGCAATTATATGATGAAGAAGCACATTTTGTACTCAAATGTATAGTTTGTGGTATGCTAATAAATGCATGTTTGCATTGGGTTTAGAACCTATTAAAAGAAATAGGTTCTAAACACAAAGCAAACATGCATTTTCTAACTGTTGCAAGAAATCCTTTGTTAACCTTTTTTAATGGATGAGAAATAAATAATAACCCTAAATTATTACTTCTTCAATCATACACACACATACATGATAATCCCACCTACAGGCCTCATATGTCCACTCATAGTCAAGCAGTGAAGTAGAAATGCTGGTTGGATGAGAAGTATAACGTATACCATTCCGACACCCTATGGGTTTATACATAATACCTTTCCCCTTACATTAATTTTACACTTTTACTTGTGTAAAAAGCTTAAATTCAGACTTCAACTTCTACAGGAGTATTTTAAACCCAGGTATCTATACTCCTACCTCAGTAATGAATGTGAATACTTTGACACCATAACCCACATGCCTCTTGCCCTCTGACCTCTGTGCTCTTTCACAGCGAGGTGGTGTGCTGTTGAACGCGCCTGAAGATGAAGGAAACAATTCCACATATTACCATGAAGGCCTGTTCTGGAGGTGCTCCTTTAAAGGCCAAGTGGACGAGGACAGCATGTTAAAGTTTTGGTTCAGTAAGAAACACCTTCTTGTTTAAATACAATACACACACTGTAGTGCAGTTATTACATTGTACTCTGTGTTGAGTCTGAACTAATATTTTTTGTGTTTGTCCCCACAGCAAACCAGCCACACTCTAAGCAGTGCATCCATGCCTACCTCTTCCCCTTTCCTGTATCTGAGCAGACCCACAATGCAACCACCTATGACTCTGCCATCAGTACGCAACATTATATAAAATAAGTATTATAGGTGCAAACTAATAAGGCAGATATGATACGCATCATTATCTTGCTTCAATAGTAAGTGATTATTTGTGTTTTACAGTCTTCAGAGGCTTCTGGAGCGTCTTTGTGTTACTGGGCGTGGCTGCCGTCATACTTGCTGGCTTTGTCATCATCTGCGCTGCTCCATTTGCCAGTCACTGCCTCTACAAAACAGGTGGTGCACTGTTCCTCATAGCTGGTAAGTACAAGTGGTACAACATTACCTTTTTTATACCTCTAAATTTCAGTACCGGTATTTATTTAGCTGGCTCTTCCTAGTTAACTGCATTATGACTTTGATCTGAGTAACACATTATGATCAAATATTGGTAGTCCTACCAGGACCTCCTTAAAAGTTTCAACATCAAAACTCTGGGTATTCCCTGTAAATGGTTAACATAGCATTATAAGTACTAGTGCATCAAAAAAAAAAATAGAATAGAATTGAAAAGTTATTATGTAGATGTATTACACGCAGAGTGATCTATTTTAAGCGTTTGTTTATTTTATTGCTGATGATTATGTCTTACAGCCAATGAAAATTTAAATATTATATAAGACCAGTTTGTACTTTTGGCAGTGGGGGCAGTGTGCTAAGTCCTGCTGGAAAATGAAATCCGCATCTCCATACAAGTTGTCAACAGAAGGGTGCTGTCGTTTTCTGGGAAAACACTGCACTGACTTTGGACTTGATATAACACAGTGGACCAACACCAGCAGATCACATGTCTCTCCAAACCATCACTGATCATCAGTAAATTTTCAAACACAGTCCAAGATGCTTGAGGTCTAGTGTGAAGTTTCCACAATCAGTAATGGTTTAGAGAGACATGTCATCTGCTGGTGTTGGTCCACTGTGTTATATCAAGCCCAAAGTTTAGTCTACTGGGAGGTTTTACAGATCTTTATGCTTCTCTCAGCTTTTCTTATTGTCTGAGATACTGATTTTGGGGTTTTGGATAATCATCAATAATAAAAGAAATACCCTTAAGCTTAAAATAGATTACTCTGTGCGTAATACACCTATATAATAAATGAGTCTTACATTTTGAACTGATTTATTGAAATAAATGAACTTTTTAATGATATTCAAATTTTCTGAGATTGACTAGTATGTAATTATTTATGACATGGCATAAAGACTTTTGTTTTTGTTCTTTTTTTTAATGCTTTTGTTACAGTGTTTTATTTTAGCCTGTGTTGGCACACACTACCTTTGGTGTACCTAAAGCTGCTTTGCAACAGAATGGAGCTGTACCAAACTGATGCACTGGTATTTAAACTGTATTTAAACTGGATGTATCAATTCAAACTGAACAACAGAGTAAATACAGAACTCCAGATATCACCGATTTCTCCACTCCTATGTTCGTTCACCTTTTTCAGCATTTGGGAGTGGAGTGTTTGTGGGGCTAAGACAAAACTAAAAATATAACTAAAAGTGACCAAAACGCAGCCTACTGGCACTGTTAGAGTAATGCTAAAACACACCACACACATCTGCAATTATAAAGCAGTCTGTACTAGCTTGTGCATTCATATTAACATTAGTTAATTGGTGCAGTGGGGTGGGAACATTGGCCGGGCTGATTTAAGTGTGTATTGTAGTGTGGCTTTGTTTTTGGTACTGAGACACGTCATCTCAATGTTAAAAAAGTGTGTCAAACACAACCACCAGTGGCTAGTTAGTTAGCTTAGCTAACACGGTAAGCATTTAGCAAAACCCACTGTGCTTCACACACTAAATATTATCTTTAAAACCCACAAAAAACATTCATTTTCCTGAATAAAATGGAGAATAGTGGCACAGCATTAGCATTGTTGAGTATAGTTAGCTTAGCTTACACTGAAAGCATTTAGCCAAACCCAGAGAGGTACACACAATAAATTTCATCCTTAAAATCTATATAACCATACTATACTTTTTACTTACACTCATGCAGAACAACAAAAATTCTACCCATTTATTTCCCATGTTATATGACTCATAATTGGCTGAGGTTTTTTGTTTTGACTCTGATTTTCACTCTATGCTTTTCATCCTATTAGTGTTTTTTTTTAGCAGCAAATAGTGAAATAGCATAATGAACACATTATTTAAAAAAGGTTCTCTCTTTCATTTCTTTCCTTGCTTTTTACATCCATCTCATTATCTTACTCTCTCTTGCTTTCATCCACTTAGGGTTCTTCCTGCTGGCTGCCACTGTGATGTATGTGATCTGGTTGGAGCTGATGGATGTGGTTGATATGTATGCAGCTTACCAAGTGGCTCATCTGTGTCCAAGCTTTCAGCTAAACCTCTGCTATGGCCTGTCCTTCATATTTGCTCCAGTGGGTGTGTTTTTCTGTTTGCTTGCTGGCCTCCTCTTTCTCCTGATTGGTCGATCAGTGAAGAACTATCAATAAAATCCTTGAAAAATGAAAATGAAAAACGGAGAGGAACTGGAGAGACATACATATGTGATATGGCTATATGTGTGTGGTAACTGTAAGACAGAAAGGGATGGAAGCACAGTGAGGATAAAGGAGTTTGAATAAAGGGATGAGAGGAAAGGAGCTGTTTGTGCAGCTTGCAATGATCTATGAGTAATCACAGGATGGCAAGCGTGTTTTTGTGGGGTTGCCTGAGATCCTGTTTACACCTGGTCACTTAATATCAGTCACTTACATGCATTTACACTGAAATCATATTGTTGTGTGGGATGGAATATTCAAATATATTTGTTTCATGCCAGTTATTACTGGTGTTTCAGTACTGATGGTGGTTTGAGTGACTGGATCAGTACCTAGTTTTAAATGTACTTAAGGGCAGTGACATGATCCTATCTATATATAATCCTGATACTCAACATGCATGAAGTGACCAGGTGTAAACAGGATCTCAGAGAGTTTTTTGAGTAATGCCATAGAATGGATCAAATTTGTGAATAAATATTTAAAAGTGTGATGCTTTTTTTTTTTTTAAGTAGAAGTAGTGGGTGAGGAATCTGATCCTGAAAGGCTGGGTTCCTGCAAAGTTTGGTGATTTTACTGCTAATTTAATTGAACTGATTATTTACTTGCATGGTTACATGGATGACGTTTGTGTTAGAGCAGAAAAATCTCCAGTCTCTGATGAACTCCTGACCCTCAGTTCCTCAGTTCTCCACTCCCATTCTATGGCATTGCGCTTAAGTGCCATTATTTTTGAGAATGTATGTACAGTATATGAGTTATATGTGTTCAATTTCATCTTTCTTTCATCAGTGTGATTCATTTTAACATCTAGCTTGAAAAAAAATATATGTAACTGTATAGACTAAATTAATATGTTTGTAAAAAGGTTTGAAGACAATCCTGGGTGGATCTCATTCTAACTTCGACCTCAAGCAGCTCATCTTATCTGTTTGCTATCTGATTTTTTCTGATCAGCTGCTTAACATAAAGATAACTATGCATCCAGCCTACATCTAAAAGCTTGTTAGAGGAGAACACACCGCTTTCAATATTATAAAGCAGCACAAGTCATATTTCTTTATATTTTAATTCTAATTAAAAACAAAAATGTGACAGTAAGCAACATTATGCACCCTGAAGTAAGTGTGTTACTGTTGTGATACTGAGTGTGTTTGTCATATAGCAATCATATTTATGAATAATTTTAGATACCTAACTAATTTTGTGGTACAGGTATAGAAAAAAAAAACATACTTCTGGAAGTTTGGAAGTGTCTCATGTTGTTATTTGGTGTTTGGCATGTTCCTCCTCCTCTTTAAAATGGATATTTGGATACCAGCTTAATACCATGCAGCAGTATTATATGACTAAGGCATTTATGTTTTTGCACGAGTGGAACTTATTTCAGCACATGCTCTAAAGTTGTTTTGCTTTGTAAATAATATGTAAACTTACCTTTAAAAAGTACTGTATAAAAGCTATTAATAAACACCCAATAAAAAAATCCAACATTGCTTCTGATGTTTTCATAACCCGTTCTTAGGCTGGTATTGGAACAATCATTGCACTTAAAATGAAAAATCGCACTGTGTTTAATTGTCTGTGTTCAAGCTTAAGTATGAGTAAAAAAGAGTACAGTAAAAGTAGCTCTCAAAACATAGCTTAAATAGAAATAAAAAGGGTGTTCTGTCAAGAACACATAAACACCTACAAAAAATAAGAAATGTACTTTTTTGGGTGTTTTTATTTCTTTAAATCTTTACAGTTATATAGCGTTATAAACAATGATACACAGCAGATTATCTATGATAAAGAAGAAACATTTAACAATACTTAATTCAATAACATTTAAGCATTTACTACTGTATATATAGTATTGTTTGTTATTCTAATTAATATAAAAAACACTACCTTCTGTAAAATTAAATCATTAATAAGGTTTTCTGGGATACAGCTTGATGATTCTAAGTAGATGTTTAAGAGTATTTATTTACCCTGCGCTTTAAAAATACAGGACCGTTTAGAACCATTAAAGAAGGACATGCTGTACTGTACATACAGAGTGTTTTAGACCCTGGTGTTCAGAGGTGAGGGGACAGCAGAAGATGCCATATTTAACATTAATGTTAACAGGGTTTACATTTAGATCTGCTGTCAGAGACACATTGTCAGGAGTCGAGACATTGCATGACAGCTGATTCCATTTAATACCTGCTTCTGGAAATATGACTCAACTACATGGCAGGTGACAGCTGTTCAGTGTGTGTGTGTGTGTGTGTGAGTATGTGAATGAGAGAGAGAGAACTTTCATACTTTCAGTTTCAACTAGAGATAAAAATAAAATCTTCTCAATAAAAATCCACAGTGGCTTTACAGGAGAGTGTCTGAAATGGGTACTGTGTTTGTGTGAATGTATTTATAATATGTTTTATCTGTATTGTATTGTATTATCTTTTAAAAGAGAGAGAGAGAGAGAGAGAGAGAGAGAGAGAGAGAGAGACAGATCTAAACCTAAACCACTGACCCCTGACTTCAGCGTAAACACAAACACGAGCTGCAACATGACTACTGTTTCTGAACTGTAATAAATCACTGCAGATTTTTTTTTACACAAATCCTGGCTGTACCTCAGCCACCAGAGGTCAGTGTTGCATCATATAACACTAAGCTTTTAAATATTATTTTTTATTATTTAACATAGTTGCGTTATTGGTGTTTATTTCTTACACTGTAAATTAATACTGACGTCATCCAGGCTATAAAGGATCACATAATGAATCATGTAGTAATTTAAAAGTGTTGAACAAACCAAAATCCTCTGTGAAGCATTTAGGTGACACCTATCTCTGGTGCTGTTAACTTGTGGTTTCTGAGGCTGGTGATGAATTTATCCTGTGCAACAGAGATAACTCAGTCTTCCTTTCCTGGGGGTTGTCCTAATGAGAGCCAGTTTCATCGTAACTTTTTTGATGGTCTTTGCGACTGGCCTTGAGGAAACTTTCAATGTTCTAGAATTTTTTTTTTAGATAGACTGACCTTCATTTCTTTATTTCTGTATTTCTTTACTTAGTTGAGTAGTTCTTGCCATAATAAGAATTAGACCATCACTCAAATAGAGCAATTTACTGTATACCAACTCTACCTCTTTACAACTGATGCCCTTAAACACACACACTAACAAGACATTTAAATAATTTACACTACTTGATAAGACACAGCTGGTAACAGAACTTTAATACTTTAATTTTCCCAAAAAACGTCAGTGCACCTTATAATCTGGTGCGACTGTATTGACCAGTCAGGCTATATGGAACAGTAAAGCCACTCCGCTAAAGTACAGCATTATACAGGAGTTTCAGTTTAGTTCTCCAGCATTTGGCCGTTCAGAGGTGAGAATTATTGACCTGTAGTCTGCTTCTAAACCCGGCTAGCACTGCTGAAGCAGTATTAGCATGACCCGCTAAGCGCTAGCCATTCAGCCGCTCAGAGGTGAGTATTATTGGCCTGTAGTCTGCTTCTATCCCCGGCTAGCACTGCTGAAGCAGTATTAGCATTACCCGCTAAGCGCTAGCCATTCAGCCGTTCACAGGTGAGTATTATTGACCTGTAGTCTGCTTCTATTCCCGGCTAGCACTGCTGGAGCAGTATTAGCATGACCCGCTAAGCGCTAGCCATTCAGCCTTTCAGAGGTGAGTATTATAGGCATGTAGTCTGCTTGTAACCCCGGCTAGCACTGCTGGAGCAGTATTAGCATTACCCGCTAAGCGCTAGCCATTTAGTCGTTCAGAGGTGAGTATTATTGACCTGTAGTCTGCTTCTAAACCCGGCTAGCACTGCTGGAGCAGTATTAGCATGACCCGCTAAGCACTAGCCATTTAGCCGTTCAGAGGTGAGTATTATAGGCATGTAGTCTGCTTGTAATCCCGGCTAGCACTGCTGGAGCAGTATTAGCATTACCCGCTAAGCGCTAGCCATTTAGTCGTTCAGAGGTGAGTATTATTGACCTGTAGTCTGCTTCTAAACCCGGCTAGCACTGCTGGAGCAGTATTAGCATTACCCGCTAAGCGCTAGCCATTCAGCCGTTCAGAGGTGAGTATTATTGACCTGTAGTCTGCTTCTATCCCCGGCTAGCACTGCTGGAGCAGTATTAGCATGACCCGCTAAGCGCTAGCCATTTAGCCGTTCAGAGGTGAGTATTATAGGCATGTAGTCTGCTTGTAACCCCGGCTAGCACTGCTGGAGCAGTATTAGCATTACCCGCTAAGCGCTAGCCATTTAGTCGTTCAGAGGTGAGTATTATTGACCTGTAATCTGCTTCTAAACCCGGCTAGCACTGCTGGAGCAGTATTAGCATTACCCGCTAAGCGCTAGCCATTCAGCCGTTCAGAGGTGAGTATTATTGACCTGTAGTCTGCTTCTATCCCCGGCTAGCACTGCTGGAGCAGTATTAGCATGACCCGCTAAGCGCTAGCCATTCAGAGGTGAGTATTATAGGCATGTAGTCTGCTTGTAACCCCGGCTAGCACTGCTGGAGCAGTATTAGCATTACCCGCTAAGCGCTAGCCATTTAGCCGTTCAGAGGTGAGTACTATTGGCCTTTATCCTGTGTGTTTACCGTGTTAAAACAAGCTAATATCGCCCTGGCATACCAGAACCGGAAACCTCAGTGTAGCTCTGTCGGGTGGCATTAGCTGCTAGCATTTAGTCGCTAATGCTAATGCCCCAGTCTTAGTGGAAATCTGGAAATCGAAGCTTACTGTAAATGAATGGAAGAGAAATCAATGTGTAGATTGATATCCAGTGCTGGTTTGACATGTCTGACTTGTCTAAAAATGTTTTTTAACAATTACAGTTTTGTTTACTTAGCTTAGCTTAGCTTTACAAGTCCTGCCACCCAGCGGCGAGATCTGCTGAATTAGAAGGGAAACATGGTGACATTCCTGTTCCTTACTAGTGTTGCATAAAATGCGCCTTATAATAAAAAAAATTGACCACAAAAGAGATGTTTATTTCTAGTGCGCCTTATAGTGCGAAAAATGCGATAATTGAGAATCTGAAATACGTCTTTTGAGACATCAAAGATCTACATTTCAGCAGTAACATTTTCCTCTGTGCAGTTACTATGCTACTGCTATACTTGTGTCAATGCAGTTCCGACACCACCCCAGACTGGCGAGTGATCAGTGGTGGAGCATTCTCAGTAATGTAATCTTAATCAGCCTTCATTGTGCTCTCCCTCTTATTTTCTTCTCTTTCATTGTTTGCCTCGACTGCAGTCAGCAGAAGGCTATTCTCGCTCTCTGAAAAGCTGTGAAATAAGAAAGAGGAGACAGATGCTAGAATATGTACAATACTTGGAAGTTGACTTGTGCTCTGTGTATGTGATCGAGAGGTGTGAATTAACTTTCAGACGGTGTGTAACAACACAATCATTCTCAGCAGATGGCTTATAGATGGCTCATCACAAGTTGTGGCATGGATTCTGTATTGGCAAACATTCACAGATAACCTTTCTTATATCATTGCTTATAGATGTCTGTGGAAGTATGGACTGCATTAATGAACAATAACTGACTGCTGACAGAAAGAGAGAATATTTCAGAAGTAAAATTTGTTTCTCTAGAATGGTAACTTTACAGTATGTATAGGGATGCACAGAATATTCAAAAGCCAAAATGATTTAAAATTAAAAGAAAGAAAATCCAAAAGTGTTTCGCTAAATAAGTAAAAGAGATCAAATAATGTATGTCTGATGAGGTATTAAAAAATCAGTGTTTCATTTTTTAATTTATTTTTAAATTTACCACATTTTCTCCCTTATTTGGAAAATCAAATTACCCAATCCCCGTTCATATTGCCCTCAATGCTCTCAACACTAGGAGTGTACAGACTAGCATATGCCTCCTCTGATACAAGAATTAGAACTCTACCGCTTTTCCTGCTGCGGCTGATGCAGAATCACTGGGTAACTGTAATCAATGCACTCAGTTAGGCCAATAAATACAGTGGACAGTGACACAGTCTTTATGATTTGGGCTCTGCATGCCATCAAAATGGATTTAAAATTAAACAAATGAGAGGCTATTGAGATGCGGATTTTCAGGTTTAATTCAAGGTGTTGAACAAAAATATCATATGAAGTGGTAGGGATTTCGGAAATACAACCATTTTTCTACAAAGCCTCATCATTTCAGGAGTTCAAAGATAAAGGAACAATAAAAAAAAAATACCATAAATAAAATGTTCATTTTTTAATACTTTGTTGAGAATCCTTTGCAGACAATAAATCCCTGAAGTCTTGAACCCATGGATATCACCAAACACTGGGTTTCCTCCTTTATGATGCTTTTCCAGGTCTTTACCGCAGCTGTCCTCCATTGTTGCTGGTTTGTGGGTCTTTCTGTCTTTAGTTTTGTCTTAATCAAGTAAAATGCTGCTGAATTTGGTTCAAATCTGTTGACTGACTCGACCACTGCAGAATATTCCACTTCTTCATATTAAAAAAACTCCTGGGTTGCTTTCACACTATGTTTTGGCTCATTGTTCATCTGTACTGTGAAGCACTGTCTGAACAAACTTGCAGCACAACTTCCTCCACAACGCTGTAAAAGACTCATTGCAAGTTATCGCAAACGCTTGGTTGCAGTTGTTGCTGCTAAGGGCGGCCCGACCAGCTATAAGGTTTTCACTTTTTCACACAGGGTCATGTAGGTTTGGATTTTTTTCTCCCCTAATAATAAACACCTTCATTTAAAAATAGCATTTTGTGTTTACCTGTATATATATATATATATATATATATATATATATATATATATATATGTATGCATTTGAGCATGGAGACAGCGGAAAATGAATGGAAAATACATAAATCAATGAGCCAAACACAGATACACATGAAAGAGAGAGAGAGAGATAGAGCAGAGAAAGAGAGAGAGATAGAGGAGAGAGAGAGAGTGAGAGAGAGAGGGAGAACTAGTGATTTTTTTTATCTGTTATTTCTCCTGCTGTTGAGTGTATGGTGCTGTTCTGTATGTGTGTGCTGATGCAGGTGCTGGTCTTGGTGAAAATGTCATTAGTTTCTGAGTCCCAGATGATTGTTGCGCAGTTCCACACGATTAAGCCAGATAATTGTGTGTTGATAGCAGGAATGTTCACAGGACCTGGTGGAATACATTTCTTCCGTGGCACGCTTCCCGCAGACGCCACGAGGGCAGAGCTGGAGGGCTAAAAGCTCAGATTAAGGTGGAGGCTGAGCTGAAGGCTAAAGACTGATTAGAGAAGAGGGGGAGCTCAGAGAGCATGACCTGCCTGTTTAGCGCAGAACGACCCAGTGTCTAGACATAATCACAACAAACTGATTCTCCAATAGAATACTGGACAACTGAATATCCCGTAACATATCACCGCTTCCAGAAAACACGCTTAAAACTTCCAGATGCCTTTACAATGTTTGATCAATTTTATATTAAATGAAAAACATTCAAAATAACCAAGTATTTATATGTATAAACACATTTAAGTCAAAATTCCTATATATCCTTATATAACTTATCATGATAAGAATCTTAAAAAAATAATGAAATGCATTATAGTGAAAAACATACATTATTGCTTTTCTTATCAATGAAAATCTGCCATAAAAAAAAAAAACTAAAAGGACTCAAACACTAGAGGGAGCCACTTCACCACGAGAACATAATAAACATTTGCACTGTAGCGGTTCGCTCTTTAACCTACTTGTACACACACTGACATGCCAAATGTCATGGGACCACTACACTTTTGCTGTATCCCATGATGTTTGTTCTATAAAGCCTAAAGGAACATGCCACACTAACATGCTGGATATGTGTGTGGACTCATTCAATGCATTCAGTGTGAATGTGATTTCTGCCAGAGTTGCTTTTTCTGACTGTTTGGACAATTCAAGCCTGGTAGTGCACATCATGATCATTAGCGACCCACTGCACTGTCCACTGTGGGCGGTAATGCCTTCTATGACATATTTCCAGTAAAGAAGTGAAACTGTGGATTGAGGAATGTTACATTTCCAAACACTCTCTTTGGAAATGGAATGTTTTATCAGTTTGGTCTCTGCTTAGACTCTTTGCTATATAATATAATACACTGGAGAGATTTAACATGGTAATTTTTTATCCTCTGTTAATTTTAATTATTTTCCTTTCAAAATCATTGGTGGTTTGGATCAGCAATTTCAGTTTAACCTATCATATAGCAGAAGAACACAGTGATATTTAAAAAGTGAAATAAAGTTTATAAGATTTAACGAAAGGGCGTAATAATTCTTTAAACAAAATGAGGCAGGTGCATAAATTTTGGGCACCCAACAGAAAAAAATGACATCAATATTTAGTAGATCCTCCTTTTGTAGAAAAAACAGCCTCTATATGCTTTCTATAGCTTCCAATGAGAGTCTGGCTTCTGGTTGAAGGTTTTTTGAACCATTCTTCTTTACAAAACATCTCCAGTTCAGTCAGGTTTGATGGTTTCTGATCATGAACAGCTCGCTTTAAATCACACCACAGATTTTCAATAATATTCAGGTCTGGGGACTGAGATGATCTGAGATGATCATTCCAGAACGTTGTACTTGTTCCTCTGTATTAATGCTTTAGTAGATTTAGAGCAGTGTTTAGTGTTTAGGGTCGTTGTCTTGTTGAAGTATCCAGCCCCGGCACTTCAACTTCAACTTTCTCACTGATTCTTAAACATTGTTCTCAAGAATCTGCTGATATTGACTGAAATCCATTTGACCCCCAACTTTAACAAGATTCCCAGATCTTGTTCTGCCACTTCAGGCCTTAACTAGAACTGTGTCTGTGGTCTAGCATTTCGTTACTATGATCCTCACAGTGGAAACTGACAGCTGAAATCTCTGAGATCTGAGCTTTTTATATGCTTCCTCTAAACCATGATGTTGAACAATCTTTGTTTTCAGGTTATTTGAGAGAGTTTGTGTTTTGAGGTTATGTTGTCACTCTTTAGAGAAGATGCAAAGAGGAGAAAAACTTGCAGTTGGCACCTTAACCCTTTCTCATAATTAGATTCACCCGTGTGAATGTAGATAAAGGGTTAATGAGCTTACCAAACTAATTTTGTGTTTCAATAATTAGTGCTAAATGTATTCAAATTAATCAAACGAAAAGGGTGCCCAAATTTATGCACCTGTCTAATTTTGTTTAAAGAATTATTGTACACTTTCTGTAAATCCAATAAACTTGATTTAACCTCTCAAACATCACTGTGATCATCTGCTATTTGATTTATTTAACTGAAATTGCTGATCCGAACAACCAATGATTTATAAAGGAAAATCATAAAAAATTGTCATGGATGCCCAAACTTTTTATGCTTGTGAATATTGTGTGTTTCGTTTTATTATGCACATAGAGAGTCTGTCATTATTATTTCTTAAAAATAAAAACAACAAAATGTGCCTTTAAGCCTTTGTGATGTTGCTTGTTTTGTTACAGTTTTATATATTTTTTTAGAAATACCTTCTTCCAATGAATATAAGGTTGTCAACTCTTCGTAGTTATAGTTTTTAAATTATGAGTAAAAGGTAGGAGAACCTTCACTATACACCTGAATGTCAGGATTTAGACTAATGTTGTGGAATATTGAGCCAATTATCAATTATTTTTTTAAATGCATAAAACTAAACACATGCTTTTAACCACAGAAAAGCAAACAGTTTCCGGAGAATACTCAGCATAGTGTAGATTAATTGGATGTTGGGCAACCTGTTTTACAGAACAATTTTTAGTTTAAAGTAAAAGTATAATCAAATAGGTTACTTATCAAATGGATTACACAACATTAAAATCTATTTTTAAATGTACATAGCAGGCTTCCAATCAGTAAGCTATAATGCAGAGTGTTTTTTTTTTGTATTTTTATTTACTTAATATATAACATATTATTGTATAAATCAGTGTGCATTGATGTGCCATAACATTAAAACCACATTACAGACTGGCTAAATTATATATTATATTATCTTTTTAAAAATAACACATGATCAAGGGGTGGGGTCCACATGTTAGATCGAAAAGGAACCATTCTCGAAGTATGTTGTGTTAAAAGTTGAAAAAATGGACAAGTGTAAGGATCTAAGACAATTTAATGAGAGTCAATTTGTAAAAGCTGGATGACTGGGTCAGAAAATCTACAAATCTTCACATTTTGGGTGTTTCCAGTATGCAGTGGTTATAATCTAATGGTCAAAGAAAGGAATAGAGAAATGGTGAATTAATGAAAGGGTCATGGGCACTTAAGGCTGACTTTTATAAGTTCTACATTTTAGAAGCTCTAAATAATCTGCGGCTAATGTCTTGGTGGCTGATAGAACAGGACACCTTCAGGATACTGTGGAGTGTAAACTGTAAATGTTCTACACAAGGTTATGTGGGTTGATGTAACATTACTGTTAACTTATCAGTGTACTATCCATGTAAAAAGGCACAAAAAAGTGAAGTGTGAAGTTCACTTTTTGAGATCAGGTCAGTGTGGACGATGTTACCGGTGAGTAACGGATGACGGTTCTTTTATAAACTTCTGAAAGTAGAAAGTAGGCTGAAAGGCTACTCCAGGCTGACTGCAGGCCTACAGCCGTGCATGCCGGCGCCAGCAGAGGAAAAACTTAGATTTATATTTCCTTAAAGTTTTCCTCTCTGTGTGTTCCTAAGGCCGTATTTATATAAAAAGTACTCGTAATCCCTTTTGACGTTTGATTCAGATTTTGTAAGGCTTGCCCCTCGGAAAGTTGCTAGTATTTGAATTGCATGAACAAAAAGTGGCAAGTCTTATTAAAGACTGGGTTTTGTTTAGAAATGGTTTAACATAATTTCAGAAACGGCTCTGAAATAATGAATAAACAATGGGTTATGTAAATAGGCGCATTAATGCAGAGCACGAGCGTATAATTAAGCCTCATAATTCCAAATGAAGTGAGCTGGTGGAGGTGTGCTCATGGAGAACAAACAGTGGGCCCAAACCTGCGTGCTGCTCTCTGAGCCAGTGCCACTGGATTTAATGCTTACAACCACAGAGAAGTGTTATGTGGCTCAGCGATTTGCCACCGAGATGGAAGCAAAAATAAGCAGCACTTTAATGCGATTAAAACAGAAGGGAAAGAGAAAAGGGTTGTGTGCTACTCTGACTTTTCAAACATAGGACGGCACCTCATTATTGAACCATTTTTATTTAATCACCAGCCACGGTTTAATACGATTACAGGGTCTTTTCATATTTCGTTAATGTGCCCGTGCGCCGCAATTAGAGAGGGATCTCCTCGTGGTGAAGTGATGGCCTACTCGTGCTATTTGATGCGGCGGTAAGAATGTAGGTAAATGTCTCATCACGTCAGCCAGCCTCAGCTGTCCGTGTCATCCCATCTGCTGCTCGGTGGCACACAAAGGGTTATTGTGGACTGTTGCTCTGCTGTGCCAGGCTTTTGATTTTAATTGCGGTGGCACTCATCTACTCCTCTTCACTCAAAGGCTCAAATGCCCCGTTTGAAATCTAGCGTGTGAGACGCTGATTTTTTCTCTCCCTCTCCTCCTCTCTCCCCCCACCCCTTCTCCCCTCCACTTAACGCTTGTGATACATTAAAAGGTGTAATCCGACTGAAATGGAAATTGCGCTTCTTGAAAACAAATGATGAGAGGAAGATGGCAGGGCCAGCGCCGTGCTCCATCAGAGAGCCTGCGAGGCGGGCCTCCCTCTTTCACTCCCGGATTGTGCCGGGCTTGTTATAGTGGTTAATGGCGGAGCTGCCAGGCAGGTTGATTACAAGGTTACCGTAAACAGTTCTTTTCAGCTGCGCCAAGTGAAATTACAGGTTGTGTTTATACTGCATGTGTGAGGCTAGTTTGTCTCTCCGGCCATGATCTGTAGTGTCGGGTGCTTAGTGCCGGGGCAGTGGCCTGAGCCTTGATTGCTCGCAATCGTTCCTGCAAGAACGCAAAACAAGGATGAGTCTTTGTGGCTGTTTACGGCTGACGTTTAACACGGGCTTTAGGTCATCTGATCATGTTATGAAAATGCAGGTATAAGCAAACCCACGAAGCAGTGTGAACTGATTACATTCGGATCACTCAAACCACATTTGGACAATTTAAACAGATTATCTGTTTTCTGTGTCCAGATACAGTTAAGCCAGTTTCATACTGACTTCCAGTACGCTCGTTGTTTCACAGCAGGCACACATCGTGGAGCAGGGGGCAAATTTTACTTTGTGTTGACTGTATTTGAGCATTGCTATTTAGATGTGTGGATTTTGTTATTTAGCTGTTAAGTATCAGGTTGTGAAATTTAAATAAACAGCTGTCTGTTTAGCTACTCTCTACATTAAGCAAGAATACTACATTTTGTGTGGCTTCAAAAGTTTTAAAAATAGATTTCATTGATTAATAATTGAGCCTAATTCTGATGGGGTGGTGTGAACTGTGCTTTAGACAACTGAAAATACATCTTTAAACATTAGATATTGATTTCTTGCTCTCTTTTTCACTTGTATATTGCTAGTTAATCAACCACAGCTGGCAGCATTCATTCGTTCATTCTCTCATCGTTTAAATATTAAAATCCTTCATGCTTTATGATAAGGTCTTTTGGAGAAATGTGCAAACCATCTAGTATCCCACTGCATTGTGGACCCCCCCACCCCCCCCCCCCCCCACCAACTGTTCCCCTGAAGTGTTTAACAACCACAATGATAGAAATTATTGGTAGGGAGTAAAATGCAAATGATATATTTGTTTATGTGCTTTTTACTTTTTTTTTTTACAGTTAAATCCAATAATACCATCTGGAAAGACTGGGGAAGCATTTCAGTGAAAAATATTAATAGAATACATTTTTTTAGAATACTTTTATTGATTTTTAGTTTAGTTTACTACTACTATAATTTGAACAGAGAAACTTTTTTTACACTGTGCCAAAAACATTATAAAGGGATCAATAGAAAATCTCCAAAAGGACCTGAATTAAACTTTTTTACATTAACTTACATTAAACGTTAAGAAGGTTCATCTCTCTCCTTGTATATTTGCTGGTCTTGAGATACTTGTTTTTCATTTGACAGTGATGGAAGCTCATGTTAATGCCAGGTGTAAACAGGCTACTTACAGTAAATATAATTATTTGACTAAAGCATGTGGAAAAGTTATATACTAATACATCTGAAATTAAGCAGATTCTTCTTTATATTCTTCTATTGTGTTTTGCTGCTGTGTGGTTTAACCCTGACGATGATGAAGCACGTCCTGCAGCCTTCTAACTCCTGTATCACCTCAAATGATGATTTTTGAGAATATTACTATTAACAGCTAGATATAGAATCTTTTAAGATTCCCTCACAATTTTAGATGCTTTTTTCCTTCAAACGTCCTAAACTCAAAAATGAACATTTAAGAAATCAATCAAACAAATATTATATAATTGTTCAGCTCCTTCATGGCTTCAAATAATGCAAATTAGTGTACAAGGTTCATTGTAATTAGCAAAGTTGCTTTTGGGCTTTGGCAGTGGAATGTGTGTACAGTACAGCACTTGTAGGCTTCACTAACTGATTCCAAACACACAGTGATTTAATTGCTATTTGATCTGGGAAGCATAATATTATTACAGTCCAAGCCAATGCAAATTTGGTTTGCTGTTCTCAAATATTGTTCCGTCAAAAATGAAAACAAGACTGCTACATAACATTAACAGCATCCGCGCCCTGAGTGTGTGATAAACTGTAATATGTTCCTAAATTCGAACAGCATGTGGATAAAAAAATGTTTTAAAATATTTATTTTCGATCATTAAAGATAATATCTAAATATAAGTGCATAAACATAAATGATCTCATCAATGTTAATATTTGCATAATATTTCTATGGTATAAATACATAAATACATTTTAGTGTGGGTTTTATTTCCAGAGACATTGCTGCAGTTGGTCTTCTGCTCCTCGGGGTCCTCGTGTGTAATAAAAAGGCTTTTGTATCAGAGAAAATGGGAAAAACTTGTGACTCTCTGAATGTGAATGAGTTGCAATTAAAAAAAATGGGAGTGTGTGGTGGTGGTGGTGGGGGGGGTTAAGCCTTATGTTTCCATTGAAATAGGTTTGCAAATTGAAGCAGGTTTTGGGCACTGCCCCGGCAATAGAAAATAAGCAGGCATTTGGGTGCTGGAGTAATTAGTTTAATTTAAAAAGGTTTGCCTCACAGCAGGTAGGGGTGAACAGTAGAGACTGGAGGCCTGTGGGGTTTGACAGGCGTGTGAGGGGCTGGGGTTCAGATCATAGCTCTGGGTCATACGGGGCAAAAGCGGCCTCATATGGGTAAGAGACCTTGTGACTGGGGGATGGAAGCAACTGCATTTCAAGCTCTCACACAAGCTACACATCTTCACACCACATGGAGAAACAGAAATACTCTGTGATTTTAAGAATAAATCTATTTACACTTCCTTTCTTTAGGTTATAGGAGTCATTTTAAAGTAAAGTTATTGCTCATTCTAGCAATAGATTCTACAGTTCTAAAATAACGCTGCTTAAAATGGTTATTTAAGGAAAATCCATAGAAGAACAATAGTTAGCTCCATAAATGAGATGTTCACAATCACAGATCTTTAGACTAGAACCCAAGAGAATTTACACAAACAGTAAATGGGTGGGAAAAGTAACATCAAATATTATTATGCATACTACACATAACGATTGTGTATTAAAAAACAGTGTATCCTGCTTTTGTTTGAGTGACTGTCTCTACTATCCACTGAAGACTTTCTACTACATCTTGAAACACTGGTTTAAATCTCTCTTTCTGATTGGACCAGAGAACACAGTTCCACTGCCTCACAGAAGCTCAGGGGTTTTTCACTGGGGGCTTTCTACCCTTCTAATCCACACCTGGTATTAGGCAAAGTTCCAGCAGGTTCATGTTTATCTGCATGTTTAGTACTATTCTATTAGCAGTGATTTTCTACAGGGATTAGACAAGCTGTGTGTGTGAATTTGCACATATGTGTCAGCAGAGGGCACAACCTAAAGTAGCTGAATGCATTTATGAGAAGAGGTGTCCACAAACATCTGGACACATTGACAGTGTGTGAAGTCATGGTGTGTAAGTTCTGAGTAAGGAGACTGAAAACAACTGTAAAATAATTTTATGTAGCTAGCTTTGTAGCTAACTGGCTGGAAATATGGCTAAGCAGCTAGCCTAGCTAGTGTGAACTAGCTAAATAAACTAGTAAAGGCTAGTCCTAGCCGGCCGGCTATACCATCGCTCTTTCTTGCAAATGTCTGTTCCCTTGACAATAAACTGGACTACATCCGACTCCAGCGAACTACCCAGCGTGAGTTCAGAGACTGCTGTGTTTTGGTTTTTGTGGAATCGTGGCTTAACGACAACATTCCGGACAGCGCCATTCAGCTAGCCGGGCTAACCGCGTTCAGAGCCGATAGAAGCACGGCTCTATCCGGGAAGACCCACGGTGGAGGCGTGTGTGCTTACATCAACACGGAATGGTGTAACAACGCTGTGACTGTCGCCAAACACTGCTCTCCGCTGGTGGAGTTCCTGATAGTCAAGTGCAGACCTTTTTATTTAGTACGGGAGTTCTCCGCCGTACTAATAGCTGCTGTCTACATTCCACCCAGCGCTAGCATTGGTGCTAATGCTAAAGAGGCTCTGTGTGAACTCTATCGGTCTATCAGCGATCTGCAGAACAAACACCCAGACGGACTGTTTATTATCGCCGGAGATTTCAACCACGCAAATCTCAAGTCAGTGCTTCCTAAATTCCACCAACATGTGACCTTTACAACGAGAGGAGCGAGCGCGTTGGATCTTGTTTACACAAACATCCCCAGCGCGTACCGTGCGGAGCCCCGCCCCCACCTCGCTTTCTCGGATCACATGTGTGTTTGGCTGACACCAACATACACACCACTCATCAGATGCTCCAGACCAGTTCAGAAGCAGGTGAAAACCTGGCCGGCAGGCTCCATCTCTGCCCTTCAGGACTGTTTTGAGTGCACTGCATGGGACATGTTTAGGGAGGCTGCTACTGAAGGCGATTCTGTTGATTTGGAGGAGTATGAAGCATCAGTCACTGGCTACATCAGCAAGTGTATTGATGATGTCACTGTCTCCAAGACCATCACCACACGCCCAAACCAGAAGCCTTGGATGACTGCTGAGGTACGTGCGCTGCTGAGGACCCGCGACTCCGCCTTCAGAGTGGGTGACAAGGTGGCCCTGAGGAAAGCGAGAGCCGAACTGTCAAGAGCTATCAGAGTGGCAAAGCGCGCACACGCCCAGAGAATCCACAGCCACTTCAAGGACATGGGTGACGCGCGGCGCATGTGGCAGGGCATCCAGGCAATCACCAACTACAGGACAATGCCACCGTCCTGTGAACGTGATGCCTCCCTCCCTGATGCCCTAAACAACTTTTATGCACGGTTTGAGGCACAAAACAACACGATGGCGAGAAAGACCATGCCCAAGCCGGACGAGCAGGTGTTGTGCCTGACTGCAGTGGATGTGAGGAACACTCTGCGCAGAGTCAACCCACGAAAAGTTGCAGGACCAGACAACATCCCCGGCAGAGTGCTCAGGGAGTGCGCAGACCAGCTGACAGATGTTCTCACGGACATCTTCAACATCTCCCTGTGCAGCGCCACTGTCCCAATGTGCCTCAAGCCCACCACCATCGTCCCCGTGCCGAAGAAGTCCACAGTGTCCTGCCTCAATGACTACCGTCCCGTTGCACTTACACCCATCATCATGAAGTGCTTCGAGAGGCTAGTCATGATGAACATCAAGACACAACTGCCCTCTTCACTGGACCCCCTGCAGTTTGCGTATCATCCCAATCGCTCCACGGACAATGCCATCACCACCACCCTTCATCTCTCCCTCACCCACCTGGAGAAGAAGGATACTTACGTCAGAATGCTGTTTATAGACTTCAGTTCAGCATTCAACACCATCATCCCACAGAACCTCACCAGGAAGCTAAGCTCGCTCGGCCTCAACACCCCCCTCTGCAACTGGATCCTGGACTTTCTGACGGGGAGACCCCAGTCAGTCCGGTTCGGGGGCAGCACCTCCAGCACCATCACACTGAACACGGGGGCCCCCCAGGGCAGTGTCCTGAGTCCTCTGCTGTTCACCCTGCTGACTCATGACTGTGCTGCAAAACACAGTTCTAACAGCTTTATCAAGTTCGCCGATGATACAACCGTGCTGGGTCTCATCACCAAAGGCGACGAGTCAGCATACAGAGAGGAGGTGCAGCGGCTGACAGACTGGTGTACAGTCAACAACCTTCACCTGAATGTGGACAAGACAAAGTAAATGGTTGTTGACTTCAGGAGAGCACAACACACCCACTCTCCACTCAACATCGACGGGTCCTCTGTGGAGATTGTTAAGAGCACCAAGTTCCTTGGTGTCCACTTAGCAGATAACCTCACCTGGACCCTTAACACCAGCTCTACAGCCAAGAAAGCCCAGCAGCGTCTCTACTTCCTCCGGAAGCTGAGAAAGGCCCGTCTCCCTCCACCCATCCTCACACTCTTCTATAGAGGGACCATTGAGAGCATCCTGAGCAGCTGCATCACTGCCTGGTTTGGGACCTGCACCGTCTCTGACCGCAAGACCCTCCAGCGTATTGTGAGGACAGCTGAGAGGATCATCGGCGTCTCATCTGCGTCTCAAAAAGAGCTTGGTCTGCTGTTTAGGATCATGTTGAACTTGAAGACAAACAAGTAAAGAGCCTGAATTACCCACCAGATGTCACTGTAGTGGATGATGATTCGAACATCTCACAAGAATGAATTATTTTCCGAATCATTTTCATTGCTATCACTATAATTTGGTTTTCCACCTTCTTTACACGTTGCCATGTTTCTGTTACATCCCAAAAAAGCTCCAACCTCCAAGTTTATGGGGAGCCTACCCACTAGCCAGTTTTCAGTGGATGAGGGTCAACTATTTAAATAAAAAAAATAGTATTTAAGTACTTGTTCAGGGTATTTATTTCATTTTAGAAAGTATATAGAAGTATTAAGTTAAAACAGCAAAGAATACGTACCTGTACATTTTTCAATACTGTTCTACAGCAACCAATTTTTGGACAATAGATACTGTAACATTACTGCTGCTGTGTGCTGAGTGGTTAATGAACTGATGTTGAAGTTACAGCCACAGCATGTTTAAAAGGCTTCTAACTACTAGAGATTGTGTATCAGTTAATACAGGCTGTTTTAAGCAGAAAGAAGGGCTGGTATTAGGTACCCTTGTTCTTATTGAAGTAGTGGAAAGAGTAAAGTATGAGCATTGGGTGCGTAATATTATTATTATCTGATAGAAGAATCAATAAAATGTGTGCATCAGATTTTTTTAATGTGTGCATAAGAGTAATCCGACAATGGATTTTTTTTAAGGCATTGGCCAATATTTCAAAGCAATACTTGTTGATGTATTTGACTGTATGCTGGAAAAAGACCCAACAACACTGGCTGTGCTACTTAAAAATGAATTGATATATTTTTGTCTGTCCTTGTGTTTGCCAGTTTGTTGGGTACATGTATGGAGGTCTAGAATACTGATACATAACCCACACGCATGCACACACACAAAAACGCACACACACAAAAACACACACACACATACACATATACAAACTATGTACATTATCACCTATACACACAAACCACCATCATTAATCATTTATTTTTTGGCTTAATTATTATTTTTTTTGTTATTATTATTATTATTATTATTATTATTATTATTATTATTATTATGTAATAAAAAGTTGTACTCCACAGTGGGGGTTGGTGGCAGGCCAAAAAAATAAAAATAAAAAAATAAACTGGAACAGGCTGAAAAAAACAGTCAAGCATTCAAATGAAAACTGATAAAAAAATGCTAATGAGAATGAGGAAACATTTTAGACACAATTACAACAAAACAATAAAATAAATAAGTAAAATAAAAATTAGAGAGTGAAAACATTAAATAAAATGAATTGTTTTAAGCTAGTTTTTATTTCTTTGTAATACTTTTAAAGTTATAAAGTAACACTGGAGTGTATAGTCTTTCTGTAATTTATAAACATGTATATCCCATCAATACGTCCCTAGATTTTTAGTGACACTCTTGTATGAGTTTGAGTGAGTTTGAATGAGTTTATGGTGGCGCTAATGGCTATGGTGGCGATAAAGGATATTTCTGACATGATTCAACTTCAATATCAACCTATCTTGCTACCTCGAGTGCCCATCTCTGGTGAGAAAGTGCTGTTTTTATGTCACTGTCAAAATAGCTATTTGAATTTTTAGGAGTTTATTATTGAAGTCACTTGAAATAAGATCCTAGTTTTAATAGTTTTTAAGAGTGGGGTGATTCTGTTGTTTAACAGGTGTAGTTTTGCATTTTCAATGTCTGATCTGAAATCAGTAAAAAACATAAGCAAAAGATACACAAATCAGACATAAAGTACTAAGGAGAAAGAGGTTTACTTTGCAATAGATGCAAAGAATGGTTGTTTCCTGTGAGTCAATAACTTTTATCTGCTAACTAAATTAGGAAAATGGGAACTGAACTCAAGATTAGTTGCTGTTATTATTTTTGAAAAACTTGACAAATAAAATAAAATGAGAGATATGACCAATCACAAAGCAGGACAGATGTTAAAAACCATGGAATGAAACAATACATGAATTAATAGTATTAAACTTTCAGAATGTTGCTTTAAAAATTAAGTAATCTCTAAAATGGCATCTATACAGGATAAAAAGTCTTCCTAACGTTCAGTAGAAAAATTCAGTAAAAAATTTTAAAATTGTTGTCGGTCGGTTAGCAATGAAATTATTGTAAAAAAGTGAAAATGGCATTTACATGTTATATTATACAAAGTACAACACTTTTTAAATAAATTAATATAAAAGGAAAAACATTTTTTTTACTTTTAGATTGTGTAATATTTGATACTGATTTGTACTGCGGCTTCAGATATATTTGATACTGATAGTTCTTCTGCTGTTTAACATCAATCAGATCTTTTATATTGGAATTTCACTTTGGGGCCATTAACTGTAAAGCACCTGTTTAAGATTCACCAGTTCAATTCAAATTCTATTTCCAAGCTCACAGATAATTCCTCTTTAGAAGCATCAATTACTTTCTGCGTGTTTCTGAGATCCTCCTCTTACACTGGGCCACGAGCCTGCAAAGCCTCTCAGATGAGAGTGGAACATGCAGAGAAAGTGAAATGGCTTGTGCTGCTTCAGACCCAGGAGAAAGAACAAGCCTGTACATCCTCACTGCTCACCTATATCTAACAACAATATAGACTCTGAATAGATTTGTATTGTAAATTTCATGGTAATTGTCCTCAGAGCAGATTATGTTAACTGAATTTAAATGACCCGCTTGTTTATACAGGTTATGGTAATTGAATTCATCCACTTGGAGAGTTTGTCAGTATGACAATAACATATTAAAATGTTATGATAATACACATGTTAATAATTATGAATATGACAAATGTATGCACTTGCTCTACATGCTAAACATAATGTCATACACATTTATGCTCTTGTTGATACATTAAACATATGATGATGAATAATGTAAATTTTAATGTTATGGAAATTGAATTCTAAGTAAAGGGCAACTCATTAAGGGACAAATCTAATCGTGATATTTGCAGACATATCCACAGATTTACACACGGTATTACTGTTTGTTCATTTCGACGTAACAATACATCGATTTCAGTGTGTTTGTGAAACTCAAAAAAGCTAAAGTAAACAATATGTATAGAACTTGTGAAGCAATATACTAGAAGAACCAGTTTTATTAATATATATTTTTTAAGTACCATTTTTATAAATGTGGCATGTGTGTGTGTATATATTGTTCTAGATTGTGGAGAACCTCTATTTAATATAAAAGTACTATACCAGCAATTCTATGCTCATGGCGAGCAGCAGCAGCAGTAGCAGTGTGCAGTATTAATTATTCCTCCTCAGTGCATGAGCTGCATTACGTGTGTTGATTCAACAAATAACTGAATGTGATGTGGGTCTCCAGCAGCATGATTGTCGTGATTTTTATGATCTGCTATAATACCAATATCTTGGGTCGTTACAGAGCGCTGGTTTTTATTAGCTGACTGTGTGGGCTGAGTGAACATGTGAAACACACTAGTACATTTCCAGCGTCGTAAATATTAGCCAAAGTTGCAATATAAATAACATAAATTACTTTTTATTGAGGTACACTGACTTAAATTGAATAAGATTAGATATAGAAACCGCATAACCACCACTGCACAGCAGTACAGCAGAATCCAGCACCTGCATTTTACCCATGGCTTAACTAATGGTGGTGAACACACACATATAGAGGTAGGCAGCCACCTCAGCACACAGAGAGCAATTCCTTGGTTAGATGTGCAGGTCTGTTAACAATCATAACTCATCTGTACTGTTTAAAACAGTAAATTATATTAAAATAAAACATTTCATGGAACCCTTTGTTTCTGTAAAGTATTTTTTTTTACATTATATATTCTTTATAAGTGTGACAGCTGACGTTGCAAAAAAAAAAAAAATTTAGGGCTATTTTAGCATCGCCATTGCAATGTATACGATATATACAATGATCACCGCGCAGAGTGTTTAATGTCATACACAACCTTAACTAATTTAAAACATCATACTTCCACTTTTTCCTGCTTGATACAAAAGGGATATATATTTTTTAACATTTTCTGTTCTCATTTTCTGTTTTCTTTTGCCATGGCCTCTCTACCACAGGGATATTCTATTTATTTAATATTAAGCAACTGAAATTGAGAAAGGCTGTATAATGTATAGCAAACAATGACATTTTCTTTGAAAGGCCAGATAAAATATATATTTACCATATTTAATTAATTAATTAATACGTCGGATCAAATTCTTGTATTTTTTAATATCACAATATGCAGCTCTGGAAAAAAATAAAAGACCACTTCAGTTTCTATTTATAGGTATAAGTTTGAGTAAAATTAACATGTTGTTTTATTTTATAAACTATGGACATTTTTCCCAAATTCCAAATAAAAATAGTAATTTAGAGCATTTATTTGCAGTACTTGTTGGAATTACCCTGTTTTTTAATCACAGTTTCCATGCATCTTGTCATGTTCTCCTCCACCAGTCTTACACACTGCTTTTGGATAACTTTATGCCTTTACTCCTGGTGCAAAAATTCAAGCAGTTCAGCTTGGTTTGCTGGCTTGTGATCATCCGTCTTTCTCTTGCTTATATTGCAGAGGTTTTTAACTTGGTAAAATAAAAGAAACTAATTTTTAAGTGGTCTCATTTTTTTCAGAGCTGTATATTGCAAAAAGAATACGTATTGCAATGTCAATGTTTTTCCCAATATCTTACATTCCTTGTGTTAGTTACATTTATCGTTTTGCATAATTTCTGTGTAATTTTTCTTTAGTAATTTTAATTTAACTTTTTTTCCTGCTACAATCTAAAGCTAAAAGCTGTTTAAAACAGATGATTTATATATTCCACTTACATACAGATTTGTTTTTTGGAAAGTCACAGGATCACAATTCAAGAAAATAGTGTAACAAATTGCATACTAGGAATATACACCAGAACATTTACTAAAAAGCTTTTAAAAAAGGTGTATATTAACTTTACTTTGGTTTAAACTGATAGAAACACCTGCCTGTGTGCTGCACGCCACTAAAATGACTTTGTTGCACACCAAATTCTAATATGTTCTAGTATGTAGAAGTGCGTTTCCTCCTGCTGGTTTTGCCACATCTGGGCAACATATGTAGTGAAAGGTTTCAGCTTCTACACAGGCCAGTCTACAGGCTCATCTGTAGTTTTGTTTAGTTCTGAGTAGGCCGGTGATTTTCTGCAAATTCAGCGCAAGTGTTGAAACGCACAGCGTGTGTTTTTATGTTTTTACAGTTTGTGAATTCTCAGTCTGAAAAATGTGTGACTGTCCATATGTTTGTGTGTATTTCTGTGAGATGTGTATGTGGATGGGACATTTGTGTGAGTAGAACCCCCCCCCCCTGCCCCCACCCCCCTCCCAATACCTTGTTCAAACCTAACAGGCCATTAGTGGGATTGTGGGCCTCCAGCATTTCAAACACCTTAATTAGTTATTCAGCTCCTTATTTGTGTTTGCTTCCCCCTCCGGCGCCTAATTAATGCTTAATGGAAACTGCTGAACTGAGCCTGTGGAGAGCTCATGAATATTGAAATTAGCCTCAACGATTTTTTTAAGGGGTTGCAGAGGGGAGAGAGGTAAGGATTGGTAACAGTGGTATTCATTACTGTTGTAGGATACATGCGCATGATGTAGCTGTGCAGCTATACGTACACACTGAGAAACACTTACACTGTTATTTACGGTGCACTCCAACACAAAAAAGACACACCTTTGAGAACAATGCATGCAAACACATGGAGGTGCAAATAATGGTGTAATTTACTTTGTGTTTCTTTGGCATTATTATATTTGACCACATGAGCATGAGTACATTTTAGGTGCTTAAAAAAATATGCAGCCTATTTAAAAGTCCCAGACTGTTCTTTCTACATCTTCAGAAGGTCTTCTGAAAGTGCACATCTGACAAGGACTCAGAGGTTCACTTGGAGGTATAATTATGGATCTAAACAGCCTCAAACTCTCATCAGTGCCGGTCATTACCTCCCAAAAAATGCCTGTTTGATGAAACATTTTATACATTTATGCGCTGCACTTTAGTCTCCTAAACCTAGCCTAGTTTCCCAAAGTTCAAGTCCTAACCCCGGAGTAGTGCATGCTAGTTAATGTAAATGTAAACATGTTTATTTATGTTACCTCGCAGAAAGGGCCTGTCATATCAGTGCGCTCTGAAAGTGACTGCATGCAGAAAATCATTTAAAAATATACGCCAACAACGACAATTTTCCATATTTTATTAACACATTTATAATTCAAATGCCCTTTATTCAAATTCCCAGCATTTCCATTGTTATGATTATTCAAGTTCAAGCAACAGACGCATATTTAACACGAGTTCATTTGAATAACATTTCTGAAAAATTATGCCGATTCTTTAGAGAGAGAGAGAGAGAGCGGGCGAACGATGTCTGTTTTCAGACCAGTGGGTAAATCCAGACTGGCGCTAGAGTCACTTTACCTTCACATCTCTGGGAAACGTTTTTCAGAGGTTATTCAAATTCGCCTCGACTTGTGACAAGGCGCTTAATTCGTGAAACAGAACGTGCCCATCAGTGTGTCCCACATTACCATAACGAGAACTCTTCCCTTTCCGGCGGCTCCGCTCTCCTGACGTCTGAGCCCCAGCCTGGAAAGTGTGTTAAGAGGAGCCGCACTCGTTGGTTGAAGGCTTTCACACTGAAGAGGGCTGTGGAGTTTTCCCGGCACGCGAGCCATAGTACACAAAATCAATTCAGCTCAGAGGAGCAATCAGAACCCCTGCAGTGATAGAATATTGTGCAAAGTTATGAGGGCTGCGTATATGCGCCCGAGTGTTCTCCTGCGAAGAACTGCAGAAGTCAGTGTGAGGAGAGGGTGAAGAAGTTTCTCTTTGGCTTTAATGTGCTGTCTGTAATGCTAAGGAAAACAAGACCAGTCCAGGATTTGAATTTGTTTGAATATGCTTGCCAGAATGAATTCAGTTTAATTTATATTATATATTTGTATAACAAATATACAATAGTAGATTTTCCTTTTTTGGCTTTAGCTGTTACACAGTATTTTTATATAATATCTGTTTCTGATAACAGAAGAGAAAAAACAGTGTAGATAGTGCAGAGAGAAGAGACTTACTCATTATTTCCTTCCTGAAAAAATCCTCCCCAAGGTCATCCAGACAGCCCCAGCTCTTCCTCGTAGTTCTGTTTCAGATTTTTCTTCTCTTTTCCTCTAGATCATCTCGTCCGCAGAAAGCACTGCTACAGTCCTGCCTCGGCTCCTATCAGTCCCCTCACTCCAAACTTTGAATCAGCCTGCAAACAGTTACCATTCACTCTTATACCCTCTCTGTGTGGTTATGTTTTTAACATATCGCTGGAATTGCAAATAGACTTATTGTGATCTCAACAAGGATTGACGTTTGAAAGCAGTAAATACATTCAAACAAACTGAATCTCAAGAAGAGGGCAATGGTAAAGCTGAGTGGTAATTAAAGTATAATAGCAGCAGAAACACAGTGGGGTCAGTGCATAATGTATCGCTATGCAGATGCGGAACGGAAATGTTCATGTATTAATTTATTCATTTATACATTTGGATGGGCTCAGAGTTAGACCATAGACCTTCAAGCATTTGAACAAATCTTAAGAGATTCTTAAGAGAGTCACCAATCCATTATAAAACATTTAATTTAACAAACCATTCCTTAACATGTGTCTGCACTAAAATGAAAAATGAAAGGAACACATTGTCATTATTATAGATTCTGTTGTATATTTTGTGGTAAAGAATTGAAAACGTATGGAATGTCCTTTAAAAGGGCAAATCAAATGAGATAGGGCTTAATAACTTTTTGTTTTACTAATATTTTTTTTAATACTTTTTATACTGGTTTCAAAGTTCAGAGCTGTGAGTCATGGGTCACAGAAGAGCAGCAAGCATTGTTTTAGGCAATGAAATATTAGTGGTGATAAATAAACATTATTTAAGGGCTCCGTCAAGCCCTGTTAGATATCCTCGACGTGGTTCAGTCATTCCGTGTTCCCAGGGCAAGGACTATTTAATTATCGCACTAAATTAATAATCAAAAAGTCAATTTCCAAAGAGCCCCCTGCTTGCCTGCATGAAGAAGACAATTGCATTTATAATATCTGCATGCAAAATCTGTCTCTCACCCACCCCCGCCCCCCCCCCCCCCCAACACCCCTCGCTACCACGCTACCACCACCTTAGAAACCCCCCCCCCCCTCCCTCCATATGCCTCGGAGCAGTGCAAAACAAATGCATGTGGATCCCTCCCCCTCCCTTGATTTAAAGTTGTCCTTTACAGCTAATGAAATGTTGTAGCAGCACTCATTGCCTGGTATGGACAAGGAGCCTGATGATACATCATGTACTACACCAGCGTTTAAGTGATCTTTATTGATCTGATTGTGCAATGCGTGTCAAAAGAGGTTAATTATTCAATAATTGATCGTTCGCTGGCCTTAAAATGTATGTAGATTGTGAGTGTGTGTGTGTGTGTGCGTGTGTGTGTGAGTGTGCGTGAGTGTGTGTGGGGGAGAGGATGAATCAGACAGAGTGTTCAGTGTGTGCTGAATGTATCATTTGCTTTAGCCTACCTCCAAACCCTGGTGGCAATCAGCAGAAGGTAATTAGATTTACCCTCAGTGTGAAAGTTTATGATAAAGGCATAAGGCTGCTGGAGGTAAATTGTATAGATTATGGTGTGTGGACTTATCTGAAGCTCACCTATCGAGGAAATGAGTGTTCACCCACTAGATGGCGATACAGATTGGCATTGACTCCAGTGACTCCATGAAAGTAGGCTACTGTGGAGACTAGGTGCTTGCTTATGATGTGCATAGACTTAGCACCAGCACCGCTGCTCTGCTGTTAGCTTCTCTAGCTCTTTTCCACTAAGACTTCCTGTGATATTACATCAGCTACATCAGTTTACAGACTGAAGAACTACAGTGGGGATGTTTTAACATCACTTTTCAGATTTTCAAGCAGTAGTTCTGTGTTACCGGCTGTCTTATTGGCTGTAATCAGCGTGCTAACGGCTAAAAACAAACGCTCCCTGTAGACTCACTGTTAAAAATGTCGGTTTCTTACTTACATTAGTTTTCTTTAAAAGCTGTATCTAGCCTATTTTTTTTAAGGTTAAGTTCATTAAGGTTGAGGGTAATCAGAAATTATGAGCATGAATGAAAAAAACAGCATGTTTCCTTTCTCTCTTTTCTCCATGGCCTTGCTGGCAGAGGTCCATCTTTTCTCCTGCTCAAGGTTTTTCTCCATCTTGAAACGCTATTGTTTTGCTCTAAAGCTGCATCCCTGAGATGAGTGTTAAATCAACATTGAGCCAGCGTTATTCTAGCATGATCTCCGAGCAGCTCTCAGCAGGGGTGTAGTTGTGCATTTAGCAGAATGCCCCTGTGACACATGAATTTTAATAGCAGAGTGTCAGCGGTGCAGGGTGGTGCTAAGTCCCCTCGATTCCTACAGAGCCAGGAGCAGCGGTGGCAGCGGCAGCAGACCTGGCACCGGCCACGACACATCCTGAGCCTGTGCCAGAATTCCTCATATGATAGATTTTCTCATGAGGCTTTTATATTATTTCAGGGGGATTATGTGCTGAGAGGCGACACTGCGCTTTGGAAAACTTGGAATTCTCTTGTTGAAAAAAGTGTGTGAAGCACTGCACAAGTACCAGAAAGATCCAGGATGTTTTTTCCCCCCTCTTTTTCTTTGCTATTCTTTTTTTTGTGGAACATAAAAAATGTTCAATTTTAATAAATATATTATTTCTGATTTTGTCCCATTTTCCCTGGAAATATCCAGGGAAATATTAAATAACATGAACTAAATATTAAGCCAATTTAAGAGACATTGAATGTATGGATGTATATACAGGATAAGTAACAGCTTATTGGACATGCCCTGAATAGCTTGAGATTTTTTTTTTTTTTTATAATTATGTAGAAAGTACGTATTGTGCTGTTTGAAAGACCGGTTATCAGATGAGGGTTGTTGTTGTTGTTGTTTTTTTAGTTCAATTTGTACAGTGTTCAGTGAGTGTCTATGTGTTTTGCAGTGTTCAGGTCCCATATAGCGCAAGGGTAAAAGCTGTTTTTATTAACTGTTTTTCTTTTTTCTCTTTTTTTTTCCTGGTGCCTTGACTCTCTCCCCATCCACTTAAAACATAGTGGTCCACTAATAAGGTTCCCTTGCCTCTGCTCGTTAACTTGTCCTAATTAAATCTCAGGTGTTCAGTTGTTCATTAATGAGTCTGCAGTGGCACAGTGAGAGGCCCTTACTCCCTGGGCTGTCTCTTTCTGCACTGTCGTGGAGCCTATCTGGGGGAGAGAGACATATATATGTGTATTGAGAGAGAGAGAAAGAGAGAGAGAGAGAGGGCTAGAGAGGGGGTGATTATTTTCTGCCAGTTTTGGTGTGCATCTGTGCCCCCTCCACCCTGTCATGCCCTACAGACCCATTCTCACACATTTTGAACTGTTGGCATGGTGACACCTGCCTGTTTGGCTGCGGGAGTGGCGTCTGTTCCCTGGAATGGAAAGCTCTGGAAAGATTCGTTTTTTTTTTTTTTTTTCTATTCGGATATGGGTAGATGAATGATATCACTGATGCTACTTTTAATTCCTCAATCTGTGCTGTAGTCTCTAGTTTTTTTACACTGTGCTTTTTTAACGCTGATGCATGTAACACTACACTGTCTTTTAATACCTGATATTGAAGGTAGTCTGTTGACTGTTGTGCACGTGCAGTGTTATGTGCTTGTGTAGAGCTGCGTAATATATTGTTTTATCATTATTATCATTGCAATGTACACATTTGAGACACTCACATCAAAGGATGGCTTGCTACAATTAGCTTGATACGAAATGAAAATTTATACTGTTCATGTTTTCCAGATGCCCAATACTATTATTAATATTTTTTATTTTACTCCATTTTATTAACAGAGTGTGCATTAGTAATGCTAATGCAGTGTTTATGTGCTAGTTGGAAGATCTTGCTTCTTACTTGTGAGGAATCGTCTCAAGCTCAGCTGGTGTATGAAAGCATTTGCTGAGACTCTGCATTGGACATGTGAATTTTGTCAATAGCAACAGAGGCAGATTCCCATATTATACTCAGCAACCGGGGTGTTGGCACATGTGGCCATCAGCAAGGATGTGAGCTAGGCATTTTGGCAAAAATCTGTTCTCGATTTAAACAAAACCCGAGTTTATGTAAATTAGGCTCAGCGTTTGGTATTCTGCCTCTAAATGGACTAAACGATTTTGAGTATTTGGTTTGTAGTTGGAGCAGCAACGCAGCAAAAAAAAGTGAAATAAAGGTTTGTTTTTACCTGTTTCTAGGAGTGCTATGGCTACTTATGTTATGGACCGAATGATGAATAGCATTGTTCTACACAAGTTAAATGCACATACAGTAGATTACAGATTCAAATAATGTCCCCAAACAACCATTACCATTGGCTGCACTGTTAAAAATAAGAATTATACACCTTCTATTATGTTTTTCCATTAGGGATTACGACTTTAAAAGGTGTATAAGGTGTTTATGTGCAACGTCTCTGTTGGGAACCAATAATTACAGTCATTCTGACACCCTATAAACACAGCATAATACCATGACATGTTGGGCCACTGATCTATTTTTTTATATATAATAATATAAATCGCAAAACAACAAAATATTTCACATGTTGTCAGTTTTTTTTCCAGTACCATTCAGCTCTAAAGTACACGTTCTTTAGCAGCATTACTTTAGCTTTCCTTAAAGTACGATCCACAGAGTTTGCCTTTGGTGTCCTTGGCATGTCTGATGAGTCAGCTTTACGCTCTTTTCTCCCCCCGTTCTGTTTCCTCTCTTTCCTCTCAGTCACTCATCCACTCTCTTGCTCTCTCCCTCTCTTCCTCTCTCCTTCTTCTTTTTCTTTTTATCATATTTCTTCAGGTTTTCAAAAACAAACACCATTAATGAACTACTGTGCTGACATATGCAGAATGCCCGACAACTAATTTAATACTAGTGCTGCTGATCGAATCTCCCTGTGGCCTGCGTGTCACCCGCTGCATCTCAATGAGTGCCGGGAAGCGTCTGAGACAGGCAGGGTGACGCAGCCGCACTGCAAAACAACACAACACACCGAGAGCTCCCCATTCAGATAATGATCACAATCAGCCGGGTATTTACAGACTGTGTTTAATGTCGGATTATTGTTTATTTTCCTGTGCTGTGGATGAAGGTAAAGACGAGCGCTGCAGTTCGGCACTGTTTTCATAATCAGATGTGCTGCAAGGCGCAGTTAGTTAGAATGCATGGCGGCTGCGTGGCATTGGTTGCCATGGGGGCAGGCCAATGTCGCTGATGTGCAGTAAATTGATTTCAGTGGCGATCTGATGGATGAATTGAAAATGAATGTCTTCATAGGTGACCTCTTTGCTGCCGTCGCTGTGATTGCCTCCCCGACGTGCCTCATGTTGATTGACAGGTCGGCTAACGAGTTCTGCCTCTGTGCGAGTTATAATTTACCTGTGCAAGAGACCTCTCCTACTACCTGCCTAACACACACACACACACACACATGCACACACACAGATCTTCACACATTTGCTGAAAAAAAAGTGTAATAGATAATAAAAAGATAGCTAAATATGGAAGCACCCAAAAAATATAAAGGTTACTGTATGCCTTATCACAAAAAGAGAGTCGCCAAAAAAATAGGCTTGAATATTGTATACCACTTAAAAATAAGACTACCTTTATAAAGGGTTTATACATGGTTTACAATTAGTTTATTAATGGTTACTAATTAGGTTGTAAATGCCTGAAAAATCTTTAATATACAGTTGTAACACATAAGTAGAAAGGGCAACAATGACCTGTTGTTTGCGAAATAGTGAACCCACAGCCATCTATATTGTTGCCCTTTCTACCTATGTGTTATAACTGATTATTAATGATTTTTAAGGCATTTACAACCTAATTAGTAACCATTAATAAACTAATTGTAAACCATTTATAAACCCTTTATAAAGGTAGTCTTATTTTAAAGTGGTACCGAATATTTTTATATTAAAGTGGATCAGAACTGATCAGTGCTGATGAGAACCATTTAAAGCACAGTCTAGTCCCCCAAAATCTGAGGTAGAGAAGGTTCTGTTAGTAGTGAGTAGTTCCGCATTCAAGCAGTCCTTTTTTTATTAGCTTAAACATGTTAGAGCATTTCTATTGGTCTACTTATCATTAATATTTTAAAAACCTTGCTGAGTAAAACTAACAGATTTAAATTAAGACAAAAACAGTCAAATTGGAAATACTATGTTTTTGGTGGACAGCAACAAAACCATATTTTTTTAATATATGTATGCCTTAAAAAACTCCTCACTATCACCTGAATCTGTACAACGCGTCAATATATATATATATATATATATATATATATATATATATATATATATATATATATATATATATATATATATATATATATACTTTTACTTTAATCTCTTGATCAGGAAAAAAAAAACATTTATTTTTCATCTCCAAGGTCCAACCCCTTTGCAGAGCTCACAACAACGTGCTGAAACGTTACATTAAAATGTGGCGGTATGCTGCTGCTATTCCAGGAAACCTGCCACATACATTAACTCTCGTCTTCCTCCCTCAGTGAGGAGGCTGCCAATTTAATCACCATCTCTGAGTGCCCATTGCTCTGCAGAAACAGGTCTATCAAGATACTATGAAGTGGGTTGAGCCAAGGTTGAACCAATTGAAATGATAAGCAAAAGAGATGCATCTAGCCAACGTTTGGTCTGCCAACACTGATTCTGACATCTTTACAGAAGGTGCCAGAGTACTATATGAAGTATAGTGCACTGATCTGCTGCACTTTTAAAAATGTGTACCATGTTCTTTAACAGCAGAGTTTGTCAGTTATCTGATTAAGATGTTTATGTTTAAGCTGCAATATGAACATAAGATACATCAGCTAGGAGATGAAGATTATTTAGAGATAGCATTTTGTGGGTGCTATGTTAAATGCTTATTTCCAGTACTATGGTCTGTTTTTTTAAATGCATGTGCAGACTGAGGACTCTGAGAATACTCCGATTAAGAGCATGTATTACCAGTACCAGCTAAAAATTTGGACACACCTCTTCTCTTTCAATTTGTGTTCGTCCTTTTTATGATTTTTTTTTACATCGTACATTTAATATTGAAGACATTAAAACTATACAGAGATACATGTGGAATCATTTTAGAATATGTTTTATACTTTAGATTTCTCAGTGTCTTCATGAGGTAGCTTCATAATTCCAAATGTGTCCCTTAACTGATTTTATATATTTAATATGCACGTACAATGCAGAAAATAAATTAAAAATAAAGAAAACATTGAACGAGTAGGTGTCTCCAAACCATTGACTGGTACTGTTCATGGACTGTAGTTCAACATGAACTACAAATGAACTAAAATCAAGCTTTATTAACTTTATCTTTATTAACTGGACTCCTTAGACTGATCTAAGAAATCGGAGTATACTGTTTACATGATTACTTGAATAATTAGATAACTGCAAAAATCTGATTATGAACAAATTTTTGAGTGTATGGAAACACACTGTTTCAATGGATACTTCTTTAGAGAACCATTTTCTTAAATATAGTAATTATGTGTGAAAGTTCTAAGTGCTACCCCATAATGTACTCATACTAGTAAGGAATATTTGCATGAAAGTTTTGTAAAGATTCTTTACATGCACAAACCTTATGTTTAAATATAATTATTTAGGAAACTAAAAAGGTTTCTCCTATGGCATTAGCAAAATTTATATTTTTAAAGTGTATAATGTATGTAATGGAATTTTATTTCTACAATTGTGTCTAAAATTGCATCCGGGAGGCTTACGTTACCTCCTGCTCGCTGCGCTCCTCCAGTGAACATTGCCTAGCTTTGCCAAACACTCACACAAAGTAATTCAGGCTGTTCTCATACAGAGTTCCCCAATGTTGGAACAAACTACCTTCCACTATCAGATCAGGAGAATCTCTCACTATCTTTAATAAACTCCTGAAGACAGAGCTCTTCAAAGAGCGCTTACTCTCCTAACACCTCTAACTAACTACCTTCCACTACCAGATCAGGAGCATCTCTCTTCAAAGAGCACTTACTCTCTTAACACTCTCTTAACTATTTCTAACCCAATTTTCTCCTCTAGCCCACTATTTCCCTTTGGCCTCCTGTTTTTGCCTTAAACTCCTATGTTCTCTGTTGCTAATGTACATCATTATTTTTAAGTCGCTTTTGCCTTGTCAGTGTACAGACATTCCTTTATAGTAATAGTAACAGTAAAAGTGTAAAAAAAAGTTAAAAGTACTATATGATCCTTTTTATGATTTTTTTTACATTGTACATTTAAAATTGAAGACATTAAAGCTAAACAGTGATTCACGTGGAATTATTTTGTGTTAAACCAACCAGAATTTGTTTAATACTTTAGATTTCTCAATGTCTTCATAAGGTAGCTTCATAATTCCATGTGTGTCCCTTAACTGATTTTATGTATTTAATATGCATGTACAATGCAGAAAATAAAGAAAAAAAAATAAAGAAAAACATTTAATCAGTATGTGTGTCCAAACTTTTGACTGGTACTGTTCTGGACTGTAGAAATCCATTAAATCTTTATTCACTGGACTCCTTACTCTGATCTAAGAAATCGGATTATACTGTTTACATGATTACTTGAATAATCAGATAACTGCAGTATTTCTTACCAGTATGAGTAACTAACTGCTTCTAAACTCATTTCCTTCTTCCTCTCCTTTCCTCCTCTATCCCATTATTTTCCTTTGACCTCCTTTAGGCCCTGTCAAAAAAAGTTTTTTACTTTTAAACTTCTATTATTTTTGTACTTCACTATTGTAAGTCGCTTTGGACAAAAGCATCCACTAAATGTAATGTAATGTAATTTAATGTAATGTAATGTAGATCAGTTTTAATCTATTATACATATCTTGGTCATTTTTTGTCATTTTTGAATGGTGGTTTTCTAGAAGGTTTCTAAAAGTGTAATTGAATAACAACCAGGAACAAGAAGTAGCTGCATACATGTATCAGGTGTATCCAAGATCAATATCACTCTTGATTACATTCAAGTATATCGGATTGCTGCAATACTAATAACCAAGGACATTAAGATCAAGAAGGAGAAAAAAACAGCACCCGGAACCACTGCACTGCACAAAAGCACTGCTTGAGGGCCCACACACAATTTAGTTATCAGCATATTTCAATTAGCGATTAGCATGAGATGCTGTTTTAGGAGGGATTTGGAGGCTTTCTCTTTGTGCGTTGAGCCAGTCAGGTATGGAGGTGAGCCCAGAGGGAGTGTAAGAGTGGAGGAGTGGAGTTTGATGGAGCTGATAAGGGAAGCAAGGTGACCTGCTGTTAAAAGCTGGGGGTCAGAGTGTGGAGGGGTCCAGCTGTTCCCTCTGACAGTACCCCGGCTGGAGGAGCTCTTAGCCAGGCCAGGGGGTCCTCAGATTGCACGTCCATAACCTTGGCCCTGTGTTCCTGCTGAGCACTAATGGAGGAGGGATTCTGAGTGTGCAGCGGACCAGGACCATCTGAGAAGAAGAGAAGGCAGCTCTGAGAGAAAGCCAGATAAGCCCGGCTAATGTTAACAACTACACTCTGTCTGTTTTTGGCCTTACTTTGCTCCGTTTAGCTAACGTGTTTGTGTTTTCAGCCACTGTTCAGCTTTCCCGCACTACTCTCCAAATCCCTTGAGGCAAACAATAGCACCAATCGATTTGTATCAAGCTGGTAATCTTATTGATGTTGTGCCTTTTGTCTGCTGGCACTTGTACATTTTTTAACAGGGTGCGGTATATATTCAAGAGAAGCGTGTGAACACTGGCTGGATTAATGGTAAAGGAAAAAAAAAATACTCATTGATGTAGGTGCACTTCTGCATTAGATTTCCAGGAGCGCTTGTTTTATTATGTAGGTGGTGGAAAAATTGTCCTGGTGATTGGGCTGATTGTACACGGCCCAAAAGCACTGAAATTGAACATATGCTCTCCTCAGACCATTTCAAGAAACAAAGAAACAACAAAGAGACTGAGCTGATTCCTACAACTTTTCCACACCTTGTAATTAGTAAATGTGTAACTATAAAAACAGAGTGACTAGTTATTGTAACTTGGAAAAAGGAACTATACAGTTGATATTACCTTTAAAGGGCTTTGTACAACATTTCTCCACCAACGTGAAACTTTTATCTCAGGTGTGTTGGCTGCATGATTTGGAAAAAAAAAAAAAAAAAATATATATATATATATATATATATATATATATATATATATATATATATATATATATATATTACGTCAGTAGCACACAACAATAAAAAATCTTGGGTTAGGTTTAGGTGAAATGTAGCAAAAAAAATCTTCCTTATTTCAGACCAACACTCAAACACATCTAGATACACCGAGAAGAATCCTTTTCTAATACATTCACCTACCAAAGCTTCTAATGATACATTTGTGGACCAAAATGTCGAATGCTGAATTTGTTTACAAAGGATCTTCATTCTACATTTCCCAACCAAAACTCCTAACTTTTACATACTGACATTTATATACCAAGATTCGTACACTACTTTCAAAGAACAAGTTTCTTAATATTACATTCACCTACCAGGGGCTTTATTGGATACCCTGCCCAAGACACGTCCTGATGCTCATGCTACCTTACACCCAGTCAACAATCTATTTGTGTCCACGTCAACCCTCAATAATAAACTGAATAAAGAGTAAAATAAAATAGCTGTTTCCATAAAGGGCCTGCTCCTTCACAGTGAATGCGCAGGCCAGTATCCTTTGATTTACTTCTGGTTTATTTTATGTTACGCTCAAAACATACCCATGATTAAATAACAGAATTAGTTAATGGCTTTTAATGCACTTCGAGCAGTGCAAAACGTATTCTTTTTACACCCTGTCGATACCGATATGCCCTAAATGCAGCTGCATGGTGCGGAATTGACATCTTGCCTATAGAACACGAAAATAGTTCCCAAGGTCTCCTAATGATGCATTCGTCTAACAATGCATTTCCCTACCAACACTAGATTTGCTCACCAAGACATTCAATGCTACATTTGCTTACAAGGACTCCTTACAATAACTTTTACCTGCCAAGAATCCTAATGCTAATGTTTTATTGACCAAGACTCTGAACATTGCATTTGACTACCCAGACGCATGACACTTCATTCATCCACAAATACTAATAACACTACATTTATCTAACAAAGTTACTAACACTGTATTTGCCTACCAAGACACCAGATACTTCATTTACCCACAAAAACTTTTAACACTACACTCATACCACAAATGTAAATGTTACCAGAGCCAAGGGCCAGTTATAGTAAGGAGTTGGAATAAAGAAATGTGACAGCAAACTTTGTTTCCAAGGATTCAAGGAGCTTTTAGTGTCATTTCACATTACATGTGGTACATCAGGTGGAACGAAATTGTATTCCCACAGTCCAGTTACACCCAAAGAGCAATTTTTAAAATAGATAAATATAAAGACAAAATAAAATAGAATAAAAATAAAATAATAATAAAATAGAGAATATAAATACACAAAATATAAAGGAGTTGGGAAGTAGTATCAACATGAAATCCAAAGTGCAAGTTGCTATAGCAGCATGGATGATTGGGAATGGATATTAGTAACATGAAAAGTAATACAGTGTCATAGTGGGAGTACAGAGTTGTTTAAACGGTAGTTATCCATGTAAAGCATTTTTGTGTTGTCCATAAACATTGTCTTTAGAGCTAATTTATATGATGTCAATACTAGTATGCCAACATGGCACACTGTAAAATTGATGGAATTTTTTTGTGAAATATTAATTAAGCAGGCAACTTAGTTTAGTTTAGTTTAGTTTGGTTAACATGTGCAATATGTTAAAGTCCTTAAGAGCAAGACAGAAAATATATACATATAGTATCAATATGAAAAAGAATAGAAAGGAAAATTGAAAAATTGTATCCAAAATATATATTAAAACATCACAAAGCAAGCTTAGAAATGCATGGAATACTGACACCAATGAACTCTTGCATGATAAATCCTGAAACTTGGAAGTTTGGAGCAACTTGTTCCACTCCATGTATGAAGTTTAGGTCTATTTAAATGAAAATACTAAAGGAATTGCTTTATTTATCTTTTTAGAATAACTTTTTTTTTCTTGGTATGCTATCAAAACATGTTTTTTACTTTATTTGTTGAGATTGATTACTGTGATGTTTCATGTACATTAATATTAAATTGGAAAAAAAATGTAACAAGTTTAAAACAATGTTTAGTACAGAGTAGAGTGATCCACATGGCTTTATTAATTTCTTTGTATGTAAAGCTGATCAATTGAAATAAGGAATAAAACTAATATAAAAGAAATAGTAATAAAAGGTGAGATGTGAGATTGTCAGTAGTGAAAGCAGTGTGGATGTGTCTTTCACTGTGTGGTGTGATGTCAGTATCACTGATAGGGTCATTGTGGAGGCTAAGAGTGCTGTATAGTGTTTACTGAATATTCCCTGTTGGTTCTCAGACATTTAGAAGCACATTAAACGGTTGTGTCAGCTCGCTCAGCTAGTGGGACCTGTGCCAATAGCTGGAGTTATGTGCCATATCTGCGAGTCTTCAGGGGAATAAAGGAAATGACAGGAGTGTCACTGCTTCCTGGGATTGATTTAGCTGTGAGATCTGTTTCCACTGTCAGCGTGCGATGTGCCTGTGTGTGTTTGTATGTGTGTATTTACCGCTGTGGCTGTCATCTCTGTCAGCATTATCTGGAAGAAATGATTGGGTGGTGATGTCCTATTAGACACCTCCGGTACATTTGGGGGGGAAAAAAGGTGTTGACTGCTCCTCAGGGGGCTGTATTGCTAGGTAGATTTAGCTCCCGAGCCCATTTTTCTTCTCTCTCTAGCCTTACCGTACTGACTCTACTCTTTCTGCCTGTTCTCTCCGTTTCTCTCTTACTTTCCTACTCCACTCTACTTGACACTCACACACTCACTCCATCTCTCTCTCTCTCTCTCTCTCTCGCTCCCTCTCTTTCACTCTCTCTCTGTTCTGTGTTCAGTCAGGCCCAGATGTCCCTCTGTACTCCTTGTCTCTTTCATGTAGCTGTTAATGAGGGAGTCACATATGGCCTTCACCCTTGTTAGGAGGACAGGGTGACACTTTTGGGGAGTGTGGGGGAGGTTGTTGCTCGGGGTGGGGAGCGTGTGGGTGGGCCGCAGCTCCGTGCCACATTGAGGGGATGCGGAGGGTGCTGTTCCAGTCACAGCGGGACGGCCACGCATGGGCTAGTAGAGCAGAGAGGCTAAAAGGTTAAAGAAAACAGGGTTAAAAAAAACCCTGTAAACTGCAAAGCCCTGCAAATTCCTCACTACATCACCATAAGCGTAATCAGTCGACCTGAAATAAATTCAACTCGGAAGTACATTGAAGGTGGCCCTCATTTGCAGTGCAGTCAAGCATAGATAATATAGAAGGGAAATTAAAATAAGTAGCAAAAGATAAAAGATAGAATAAAACACAATCAGAAAATAAAACCTAAATTTAAGAATAAAACAAGTAGAAAACTATTAAATCAATAAATGAATGTAAACACAAAAATATTTAGCGAATGATTTATTTTTGTTTAACTTCCTGCAAACTGCAAATATGTTATTGTTGTTGTTGTAATTGCATTTTATGTTCAGGTAGCAATGTTCATTTTTAATGAAATCGTTGTTTGAAACTATACCATAAAACAATCATGACTGGTTCCCTAAAACACTTTTTAAAATCAATGTTTTCTTTTACAGTCCTTTAAGTTCTTAATATTAACCAGGAAGAAATTTACAGTCTCCATATATCTAGATAAATATTTTTGAGTGTCATAATGGTACACTGCAGTCTAACTAAGCAAGGCTATGCAATTTTATTTTATATAGCACTTTACATTCACAACGGTCATTTAAAGTGCTTTACAAATTAGAGAATAACAATAAAAATGGAAATAAAAAATAAAATAAGAATAAAGCTTGAATAAAAAATGGAAATAAAAAAAAATAATAAGAATAAAGAATGAATAAAAAAAGGAAATAAAAATAAAATAAGAATAAAGCATGAATAAAAAATGAAAAAAAAATAAATAAAATAAAACAAGAATAAACCTGATAAAAATGATTAAAACAATATATTTAAAAGAAGGAAAATTAACTAAATGAAAAAATTGTGCCATTCCAGAATAAACTAAACTGCAATGGCTAAACTAAGCCGAAAAGCCGAAACTGAAATTTCTAACAAGTTCAGCAGATTGGAAGGATATAAGAATATAGCTCAGAGATTGATAACAAGAAGGTAATTAAAAACAGATGGTAATCTCACAAAAAGTTCAATTGCAGGGTAAATCATCACCGTCCAACTGTACAAGATCAATAAAAGCCATCTTTTTCTTTACCCCAAAGAACGTATTAATATTTGGTATATATTTATTTTAATTATCTGTCTAAACATGTAAGATTACAGTCAGAAGAATTGAATCAGTATTACTGGGAACTGGTGTCTGGAAGACATCAACAAACAGTGCTGGACTGAATACCATCTAACTGTGTGTAAACTGTGTTTTTCTCCCTGTGCCCACACCAGTATAAGTTGTGAGGTGTTACATTGTGAGTGAGGCGGTACACTGGCCAGTGTGCTCATGGCAAGTTGATGTGAACTATTGTAGTTTTGTTATCAGAAAGTTGTTAATGAGAACAGACAGGCGACTCTGGCAGAAATCACATCTAAATTTAATGCAGGACAACAGGACTCAATGGGACACAAAACTAGTCCTTGTTCATTGATGTTTGGCAGGTCAGTGTAGTGTTGAGTAGCTGAGCATGATGCTCTTGGATTTAGATGCTCATCTTAAAACAGCAGTCTGAAAGTTTTTGATAAGAATGTGTAATCCTACTTAGCATGCTAAAACATGCATTGTGATGCAGTCTCTTTTCAAAGAGAATGAATGTGGTGATTTTGGTGAGGACAGTCTTTGTTTAAAGTTCCACAAATTAGCAAATAATGACTGAGTTTACCAGATTAATGTCTTCATGTTCGCAGTAGCTCTTGTAGCAGCACCATTAGCAGCAACATGATTGATCAGGTAACCAGGAAAAGCTGTTAAAGCTAGAAAAAAGTCTCAAGACCTACCAGACACACTGGTTTAGAATGAATATATGTGGTGTGGCATATATGTTGCAGACATGGTATAGCAGAAGAATATTGAAGCCATTTATTTTCAAAAACACTCTTCTTTGAATTTAAAAGAAAACAGAGCTTTTTTTGTCTAAATAAACACAGCTCATATTAAAACAATTAAAGAAAAAGCACTGGATCTGTATTGGTGTCTGTGGATGCACTGCATTTCAAAATCCAGGATGGGAAAAGAAAATGTGTCCTATTTCATTAAAATGAAATTTAGTGTACTATGTTTGGGATGACTTTTTTGAATGAAAAATTATTTGTAAATGTACTTTTTTACTTCTTGTTGATTAGGCAGTTCAGTGTTGTTTACTGTCTTCAAGCGTATCCTTATATTACTCAAGATAACTACATATTCCTTAAAAATTTTTGTAGACACTTCTCTTATTAGGAAATAGAAAAATGTACATTATGATAAGATTAATCCAACATATTAGTATTGTCACGCCGCCGTGTTCTCCTTCACTACCGGACTCCATTTCCCAAAATCCCATGAACAATGACGTCAACAACACCCGCTCACCTTCACCCAATCACGTTACGCTCCGACGCTCAGACTCGCCTGTGTTCTGAGTTAGTTCCGGTTCATTCCCCTCTAGCTTCCTGTATTTAAGGCGGCCGTTTGTAAACAAACACCGCAAAGTATTGTCGACTCATGTTGCATACTAAGCGTTATTTTCCTGTGTACTGTTTTGCCTTCTCGTTACGACCCTGTTTTCGGATTACCGGTTTATGTCTTTTGTTTTGCCCTTTCTGGATTTGATGTATGGTTGGACTGTTTCTCGGTTACGAACTCGGACTGTGTATTTGACTACGCCTTCTGTCATTGGTGAGATCACTGTTTGCCTGGCTATTCTGTTAGCAGTATCTGTTAGCCTACCTGCTAATAAACCTGTTTGTACTTTTAACTCGGCTCGCGTCACTCCTCACTACCTGGCGTTACAAGTATATGTTTTGTGAGAGCATGTCTTGATAATTAGTTCGTAAATTAATAGTCATTGAGACATATGGCATAATGTATGAAGCATTAACAATTAATTGGTACTATAATCATCATTTGTGCTATAATCACTTTGATTAATCTTTATCTTGTTCAGTCGTTAGTTATTGATTAGTATTAGCAAAGTTCTGAATGTGGTTCTGCTGGATGTAGGTGATCTGAGATTGTTTGGAGATGCTGTGTGAAAAACTGTGTGTATTTTGACTTCCACCTAGAGTAGCAGATTCTTGCCCTGCTATCAGATAAACAGTGTTTATGCCACAGAACTGGCAGAGGATTAAAACAATTCTAATCGGTGGAGTGTACAAAGAGAAAGTTGCGCTGATGTTCACTCGAAACTCTCTCTACTTCAAAAATAATAACACTTGAAACGCTTAGAACACAACAAAGAGGGTTCAAGAGGGTTCAAAGAAATTTGCCATAAACAACTATAATTTACTTTGCTCGTGTTATTTGAATATTCATAATCACCCCAGGTTTCACCTCTTATAAACAGACATGTGTATACTGTAGTGTGCTGAAATTTCACTCCTGACTGAGTAGAAATGCTGGAGGCCAGGACTACACGTTACTTTCATTTAAAGATATCTACTGCTTTCTTATATCATATTCATCAAGCGCTCTGTCTCACAGATAACTTGTTAAAAAGATAAAAGCAGAGATGTTGACACATTTTAAAAAACTGTAAATAACTTTTATGCTAAATTAAACAAGATTTCTTCCATGGCTGGGAGATTAAGCAAATTAATTTTATTAATCAAAGTAATGTTTTGATGTGATTACCAAAATGGGATAATGAAGATTGTACATTTTTACATATAGAAGCTGCCAGAGGGAATCACAGTATATAGACTTGTGCTTCTGTCAAAACCTGTAAAAAAAAAAAACTTTTAATTTTATGTGGCAGTGATTTACATACAGTATTTTACACTTTTTCTCATTTTTACCTGAAATAAAGGTGCATGTAAGGTTGATGCGAGCTGCTTACTATTGTTTTTTATTATTAATGAAATGTAAGGGAAACCGAAGCTTATACATCACTTTAAATGGTGCGTTCAGTTTACAAATAATAAACTAAGTAAGATGTGATTGAAGAACTAAAAAATGCAGTTGAGATTCACTCATATTTTTGAAGAATATCAAGATTTTTTTATTGATCTGTTTTAGGGCTGCACAATAATGGAAATGTTGACATTGTGATATTTTGTTGTATTGCAATATTTAAAATGTACAGTAATAAACACCTCAGAACATGTCATATTATTAATGCAAATGTGTGAATGAGTGATTGGAGCAACATGAATTGTATTATTGTAATTGTGGGTACTATCTGTAATCTGTAGAAATTGAGATGTTAAAAATATGAACTTTGAGTGAGTGAGTGTTAATTTTTATTTGTGTCAAGCAGAAAAAAAGCTTTAAACGAAATGCATTTTGACATTGCACAAATCATAGCATATCCTTTATTATGATGATTGACCTTGTGCAGGCCTTAATCTGCTTATGTGTGAATGCTCATATAATAAAAAAGTTATATTACTTAAGCAACCATAACATTAAACCCATCTGCCTAATATATTGCAGGTCTTCTGCTTATTCTGCCACCTTCTTAAGATACAGGTGAAGAACTTTAGGTAGGGGTGGGCGTATCGATTTAAAATATCAATAGTATTGATACTAACGTTGGTATTGGGAATTGATTAATACTCGTGTGATGAGATCGATTCTTAAGCTTCAGGTATTTACAGAGTGACCGACTGGCCGTACAGCACTGCTCCTCTCTCACTCAGGCTTAATAGCCCCTCCCCAAAAGGTTACCTCCCCAAAAGTTTTCTATAAATATTTCTGAGTTCATTAATAAAAGTTTTTTTATTTACCTGAAAACTTTGTCCTGTGTTTTATCATCATCATAAACATGATTAATGAAAGGAAAACGTACAAATACTTAAATAATCATGAACATTTTGCATTAACTAATAGATAGTAGTAGTAGAAAAAAAAGTAGCTGTATTGGTATCGGTATCGTCAATACTCGCCGTGTATTTACTTCGTATTGGATTAATACCACATTTTGCAGTATCGCACATCCCTGGGTTTAGGGTCTGCTGATAATATGCTGTTGCTAAGGCTAATTCATGTGGTGGTGCTTCCATAGTTTATTTATTAGGTGCCAATAAATCTGTTGCCAGATCACTATGTGAACCACTTTTGCTGTATATTGTTAACATCATACAAGTCTGGTTGTTTTGGAGCAGGTAATTTATCTGTCATAATCAGGCCCTTATTAATGTTGGTGGAAATGATAATCATATAGAAAGTAAAAAGATCAGATCAGAAAATCAGACCTGAAGAACACTTCTGTATACAGTATGGACACAGTTTCATCATTTCCTACAAATGATGCCATATATATATGCGCGAGTTCAGAAGCAAGGTCTGCTCTGTTTTTGTTTTGACCAGGCTTCTTGTCTCCCTCAGGTTTTTCAGCTATAGCCATATTCATGAGAGCAGCAGTTCAAAGCACCTTCCACCTCCACTTCAAACAAGTATAAACTAAATCTTTCTCTTTTTTTACCCCCTTTTTCTTCTTCTTCTTCAGAGTAGTAGTTTCAGCTCGGTCGGACCTCCACGGCAAGGTCATCCCACGGCTCTCTGCTCTTCATACAAGAGCTCCCCTTTTCATAGGGCACTCAGACGCCGAGCGAGATAGGGACAAAAGGATAAGGATGAAAAAAAAAGAAGAGAGAGAATAGTTAAAAAGAGGCAAAGGATACATGAGAGGATAGATGACGCGTGAAGGGAAAGGTGAAGGGAGGGCAAGAGGGTTGGGTGGAGGAAGAGCTTATAGCAGAAGACAAATGGAAGCAGGAGATGCTCTCCTCAAGGTGGAGAACATGGCAGTTCTCTGCCCATTGAAAGCTTTCAATCATCTTCTGACCTGAGGCTACAATAAAGACGAGGGGAGACAAAGGCGGAGAGGTCCCTGATGTCAGCAGTGTTTACACGAACTCAAGGCCCAGCGGCATCTTCAAACCATCCTGTGAAATTAGCGATTGTCCTGTTACTTCAATAGGATAAGGTAAAAAATAGAAGATATAAATAGCAGCAGAAATCCATATGGATGTGCGTTCTCCATAAAGCATTGACAACACCTTTTACACAGATTAAAATATGCATTTTTGCAAATCTTTAAAAGTGCAAACATAAGTACAAATCATTAAACACACATTTGCTGTTAGGACTGTCAGTATTGCAGTATTATATTGTATTATGATACATTTCTTATTGCGATTAAAAAATACTTATACTTTTTTCAGTGTATAATGCTTAAAGAACAATGACCAACTTTGTGCTTCATTACAAACAGTGTCATTAGTCCTGTGCAGTTGGACAAAGTGCCACAAATAAATAATATTAAATAAAATAACTGTATTAAGAATAAGATGGTATTCAAACAGCAGTTATTAAAACATTTTGTCTGTGTGTCAAAATATCATTGTAAATTGTCTATTGTAAAAGTCTTGAATTATCGTGATGTGAAATTTTTAGCATATTACCCACCCATAATTTGATGTTGATTACAATTATTATACTATTATTATACACTGCTTTTTAGAGAGCAAAACATCTCAAAATTTTTAACAATTTTTAACAATAAAAAATATATATGTATATTTTATTCCAAGCAATTTTGTACAGTGATCATTTTCATGATTTTCCTTTATAAATCATTGGTTGTTTAAATCAGCAATTTTAGTTAAATATATTATATAGCAGACGAACACAGTGATATTTAAAAAGTAAAATTAAGTTTATAGGATTGTGTGCAATAATTCTTTGAATATTTATGTGAATAAATATGGGCACCACTCCAAATAATTACATTTGGAATTAATTTTTTCAGCACCTTATTCTGAAATGAAGCTGGCTTGTTCAATTGTGCTTTAGCTTAAGCATACCTCTAGCGACTCCGTTTGTGGTGTGTGCTCAGAAAAGTCTTCTTCTGCATTAATTTCTCTCCCATACAGCTTCTACTTGCAAAGTGAGATGAATAGTTGAACGATGCACAGTGACTCCATCTGCAGCAAGATGATGCTGCAGCTGTTTGGAACTGGTCTGTGGGTTGACTATGACTGTTCTCATCATCCTTCTCCTCTGCTTATCTGAGATTTTTCTTGTTCTGCCACTTTAACTAGAACTGTAGCTGTGGTTTTCCATTTCCTTACTATATTCCTCACAGTGGAAACTGACAGCTGAAATCTCTGAAATAGTTTTTTTATATCCTTCCTCTAAACCATGATGTTGAACAATCTGTGTTTTCAGGTCATTTGAGAGTTTTGTTTTGTGGCTCACATGTTGCCACTCTTCAGAGAAGATGCAAAGAGGAGAAAAACTTGCAACTGGCTCCTTAACAATTTCTCATAATTGAAATCACTTGTGTATGTAGGTCAAAGGTCAATGTACGGTGGCCGAGAAAGCCCAGCGCAGTGCAAATTGAAAAGCGCTGCAAAAGCACAAAACACATCCATCAAAATTACAACACAGGCGCAGCAAATAGAAAAACGCGCTGCAAATAGAAAAACGCGCTGCAAATAGAAAAACGCGCTGCAAATACAACCACAACACAACGGAAGTGAGTCACAACACAACGGAATTTTCCCGGGGGACCTTAAAAGATGCTGTACCAGCTGTATACAAAGGACAATAAGTGGCAAACAAGCTTCTGAAAAGTAAGTTATGTTTATTACCTGTGATTACCACGGTTGTGTGCATATTATTAAAAGTTCTGCTTCACAAAACGCCTTGTTTGCCACTTATTGTCCTTTGTACACATAGTGAAGTCCGAGACGTTACTGAAGACGCAGCTTAGCTGGTACAGCATCTTTTAAGGTCCCCGGGAAAATTCCGTTGTGTTGTGACTCACTTCCGTTGTGTTGTGGTTGTATTTGCAGCGCGTTTTTCTATTTGCAGCGCGTTTTTCTATTTGCTGCGCCTGTGTTGTAATTTTGATGGATGTGTTTTGTGCTTTTGCAGCGCTTTTCAATTTGCACTGCGTTGGGCTTTCTCGGCCACAGTATCAATGAGCTTACCAAACAAATTTTGTGTTTAGGTAATTAGTGTTAAATCTAATTTAAATCTAATCTAGTGCTGTAATCAAATCAATAAAATGACAAGGGTGCCCAAAATCTGCCTAATTTTAAATTCTACATTTTAAATAGTTGTTGCACAATTACCCTATAAACTTAATTTCAATTCTCAAATATAACTGTGTTCATCTGCTATATGATATATTTAATTGAAATTATTGATCACAACAACCAATAATTTATAAAGAAAAATCATGAAATTTATCAGGTGTGCCCAAACTTTTTCATACCATTGTACCATTTGAGTTGGTCCGTTCACAATGACATTGTGAATGAGACAATGTAAAGAAAAAGCATGTTTTAAAAATGGTATTAAAAGGGAAATTGTACAGAATAGTATTAAATAAAATATTAATTTTTAATAAAAAAAAATTAAATAATGTAGAGTAAATATATTTTCTCTCTAAAACCAGTGAAAACATTTTATACTGCATGTACATGTATTTTTAAATTTAGCTTTTAATGGAAATTGATGTCATTTTTATTGATTTTATTGAAACCTGCTTTTTAGATCATATTAAAAAAAGCAAAAAAAAAATATTTATTAAATTAATACATTTATTTGTGATTTGTTTTTCATGGAATGCCAAAAGTTGAAAAAGGAAATGCAAAAAATTTAGATGAAAGATTTTTGATTTTTGTGTGTAAATACACACATAACGTAATATTCCAGTCAAATCGTCTTTAAACCTTTGCCTATAGGTATTTGCCTGCCTGAAAAATAAATGTATTCACTATAAAACAGATACTATACAGATCATATACTGTATGTTATATACAGTATATCCAAAATAGTAAAATATAAATGTATGATGATGAAAGCAATTTTAGCTAGTTTTGTAAGATGATCTAAAATGCATTATCATTAATGCTCATCTCTCTGGTGTGTATAGGGTTGACCTCTGAGAGCGCAGTGCTGAAGACTGAGAGTCCAACAACAGCTGTGTGTTTATTTCACCTCTACACATCTAGTTCATCAAGGTCTAAGTGACAGTTGAACTAAAAATTTTCTGATGTGTGCTGGCTGGGGCTGTGTGTGTGTGTGTGTGTGTGTGTGTGTGTGTGTGTTTGAGCAGTGCGGGGGAAAGGCTTGGTGCGGGCAGACATTCAGACAGTCAGACAGCCTGTCTGCTGTGCACCGGCTGTGCAGGTTTTTTTCCCCCTCTGTAAAAATATCACACCTTATTTACAATTCAATGAGGTGCACTGGGTAAGAGTAACAAAGCCTCTCTCCCTCTCTCTCGCCCTCCCTCTCTCTCTCTCTCTCTCTCTTCCTCTTTCTCTCTCACTCCCTCGTTCTCTCTTTCTCTCTCCTTACCCTCTCTCTCTCTCTCTCTTCCCTCTTTTTTTTCTTTCTCTTTCTCTCTGAAGTCTGTGCCTAAGCTCCGCTTGGTGCACTAAGAACAAATAATCATAAAAAAAAGAGTGCAGATTCTGTAGAAGTGGACAATTCACTCACTCTGCGTCTTCTTATAATTCGTTGTTTTTTTCAGATTCTATCGCTTTCCTCTGTGGCTAAGTGGTCCGGCGGTTGAAGCCGGAATATTCTGCGGCTCTTTTTGCTCTCAGTGTTCTCGCAGCGCATTCATCTAATTGAAAATGACTTGAATGAAAAACGGGTCAGAAACCAGATGGTTTCAAACATCCAAGGGGTTGCTAGTAATTATACGTCATGCCAAACCGCCTAGAGTTGACGGATGTATTCTGACCACATTGTATTACGATACCACTGAAACTAACCCTGAGGAAATGTTGGCCGAAACACTTTTACCAGTGTTGGCTCAGAATAAAAGATCTAAATGTTTCATAAGCATTAACTCTGGTTGTAGCGCCTTCCTATGCAAACATGAAAGTCACAGCATTAAACCTGTTATTAATATAGTTTGCCATATCTTTTTCAACACACTGATCTGGAGTGACCTTTATGGCTGGATAACATGCTAAAGCTTCCTGCTGGTTATGACCCATGGTGATATGGGATGCATATATGTACAGTATATATAGGCAATGTTAAGAAATACGAAAAAAGAAGTTCAGGAATGATAAAAAAAAAACAAATACATTAAAAATGAATGATATACAAATATTTTGGTTCCATAAAAAGACTTGTAGATTTGTAGTAGAGATGTGTTCAAAAATGCTCAAAACACTCAAGACATCTGAATGTTTTCTCCTTTTGCATTTGTTCAGTTAACGAGAACAATGAGATGTGATTTGGTTTAAAACCACACCCCAAATGAACCTGACATAGAATTTTATAATGAAGATACTGATGAATAAGGGCTGATTTTTCTCGGCATCATCAATGGCATCACTCAAAAAATTTAAGCTCCTATATATCCCTCATATATTGTGTCATAATGATGTATAATTAATAGGTTGTGGTCCATCAAGACCTTCAACCACACAGCTGAAGACCTTTACAACAATCTACACAATATATAATAGTAATTTAATAGTAACACAAGTCCAAATCCATATATATCGATAATTCTTATGCTTTCAATCACGGAAAACACTGCCGGCCATCCCGCACTCCCATAGCTCACTCTCGCACGCCCATAGCTCACTCTCCCACCAGGAGTGTATCAGTCTGAGCAGCTGTCCAGATGTGGGTCTTACATATTCATGGGCTCGGCGCTGGTTGTCAGGGTTGTCATGGTGACGTTTCCAGTGCAGTTAGATGCCAGCGAGAGTTTCTCTCTCATCCATCACCCGTGCCAAAGGTCAGCTTTAGTCTCATTCACACTCTGCATTTTAATACACTCCGCCGTGCGCAGGTTTTTTTTTTGTCAATGGCTCGGGCTAAACACTTCAGCACGAAAAAGTTGATTTTCTTTCTTCAGAAAATCAACTTCTGCCTCCACTTCCTTTTTCCCCAAACTACACAACTTCTTCTGTTTGTTTTAGATACTCCCACTCATCACGATCAATTAATAATTATTGCTGTGTAAGAAACCTGTGACAACCTCACACTTTTCTCATTCCCGTTTTGATAAGAGGAATAATTCATGGCCTTGTTCTCCGATTTGCAGATCGGAGGAACTTCAAAGCTGAGCGTGGATGCTGAGGTAGCAGAAGTGAAGCAGTGTGTTGAGATAAAGAACATGGCTGTGGGGAACAGCGCTGGAGGCTAGCTGTTGTCTGATAACTTGCTCTGCAGTTTGCCTTGCTGGCATCGCCTCCCCGAGCAGCTGGCCGAGGTCACGCCTGAATGTTCAGTGTGACTCGAGGGTCAGGGATTATTTCAGGGATGCACTGATCCCACTTTTTTATTTGCTGATATTGTCTCTGATACCTGAACTCTGGCTAGTAGCCAAAACCTCTGAGTAGTAATCCAAAGTGTATAAATCTCTGTGTAGAGTTCCTTGAAATGAACCTTAACTATTAAAAAGACAAGAAAGAAAACACAGTAATACAAGTAATACATGCAGAATAAATAAAAGAGTCTTTAGAAATGTTCAATTTAATTAATAAATATTGGTGCTTTCTAAAGATAATTCATTATATTGGGTTGGTGCACCACTACATTACATTACATTACATTAAAAGTTTTTGACATTTTGATGGTTTCTGGATTGTGTTGACATATGTCTTCATTTTTCATGTCTTCAGGATACAGTTTTAATGATACTAACCTGCATTTGTGTATGGCATGGCAGACTGTGTTCACAGACAATGACTTCTGGAAGTGTTCCTGAGCCATCCATGCAGTGACTTCCATTTTTAATTCATTGCTGCCTGAGGGCCCGAAGATCACCAGCATCCGAAATGAACTGTCGTCCTTGACCTTTGCGCACAGGGATTCCTTCAGATTCTCTGAATCCTTTAATGATATTAGGTACTGTAGATGGTGGGATATCCAAAGGCCTTCACAATTTTACATTGAGGAACATTTTCTGATTTGTTTTTCCACAGTTTTTAGATGCAGTTTTTTGGCAGATCTCTTTTGGCTCATCTTTGCTTATGAGAAACTCTGCCTCTCTAAAATGCTCTTTTTTATACCCAGTCATTATGTTACAGTAAGTTACAGTAGTTGCAAATGTGCTTCTATTGCAGCTATTTCTTTTATTACATTACCACAGTATCACTTACTTTTCCAGCCTTTTGTTACCCTGTCACAACTTTTTATGGAGATATGTTGCTCACAGTTCTAAATAAGTTATAAATGTTTTTTTTATGCAATGGTAAAATGTCTTACTTTCAACATATGATATTCGGGACCACTTTAAAATAAGATTACCTTTATAAAGGGTTTATAAATGGTTAACAGTTAGTTTATTAATGGTTAGTAAGAAGGTTGTAAATGCCTTAAAAATCATTAATAATCAGTTCAATAACACATACGTTAAAGGGGGAACAATAAGGCATTTACAACCTAATTAGTAAGCATTAATAAACTAATTATGAACTATTTATAAACCCTTTATAAAGGTAGTCTTATTTTAAAGTGGTACCAATATGCTTTATTGAAACTTTGAATTAGAATTTGGAAAATATTGCATTCTGTTTTGTTATTCACATCTATTTACATTTCACACAGCATCCCAACTTTTTAAAATTGGGATTGTATTCATTTCATATTCTTTTAGAAGTATGAATTGATTGATTAATGCGCTTGGTGTTGCTGTAGGCTGACCAGTCCTTTTGATAATTCATTATGGTACTAGAACCTGTTAGATTTGTGTTAATCATCAATGTATTTTAACAGGATGGATTATAGAAGCAAAGTATTGAAACGTCACAAATATTAATTAATATTTTTTCTAGAGCTTATCTGTTTATTTTTTGTGCTCGTAATGATTAGTGCTGAAAGGATGCCATATGTTATGCTCCCGGTTTGTGCGGTCACTGTTGATTAATTTAATAATTGAGTAATCTCCCAAACATGCTAATCATTCATTGACTATTTAATAATGAGCTTTAAACAAAGGTCAAAGAAACAAAATAGACTTTTTGACTTATAATAATTGAAATATATAACATAATTACAAAAGCATACAGGCTGAATGAATCTGCGTTCATGAGTCTTTATCGTTGTGGATCATAGTAACCAATTCACTTGTTGATGTTTTTTCTTTTGTTATCGAGTGACTGAATAACTGTTTAATCGAGTTACAGTTAAGTTTACAGTCGTACTCTCAGTTAGAACAGTAGATTTCTCTCATTTTCTCGTTTTCTTCCTCTGCTCGTGATGCTGTGGAATATGTTTTAAAAGGCTTTTCTTGAGCAGCTGCGGAGTGTCTATTGTACGAAAAAAAAAAAAAAAAAGCGTCACACAAATGAAACAGAAAATTGTGCACAGCCGTTTCAGACCCCGAGGTGTTATGTTAGACCCAGTCACACCCCCGTACACACTCCTGCTCCTTTTCCCACTCCCTCGCTTCCTCTCCGCGGAGCCGGGCTGGCCAGGGGAGCAGAGGAGGGGTGGCGGGGGGTGAGGGGGCAACAGTATCCAGGAGAAAATTTGCACAAAGCAGTGGTAATGAATATTCATCTGTGACGGTGGCTGGGGCCATGGCACGTTATCCTGGCTGAGAGGAGGGCTGGTCGCAGCCGTGCTGCGGCGAGGGGGGGAGAGAGCGGGGGGCGGGGGTGGGGGAACATAAAGGCCCGTGGCCGATCCCATTACCCAACGCTGCGCAGGCTTAATGCGATTCAGCCAGGAGCCTGTGTGCTGCCGAGACGCTCCATTCTCCCAGATTTCATCCACAGCTTTATGCAGCAGCCCTGCTACTACACACTCGCTCTTCAAGCTAAAGCACACACGAGCTGATCCCACACATCTCAGCTAGAAACAGCTGATGTCAGGAATCCTTATTTGTGTAGTTTTAACACATATTAAACAAGAGAAAGAGGCTGAGGGGCTTTTGGGGGGCTCTTCCTGATGTGTGTGTAGAGGCAGTGTATGTGTGTGTGTGAGTTGTATGATGTACATGCAGAGCATTTAGTGAATTTCTGAATTTCTTGGGTTGTAATGGTGTAACATGTAACATGAAATGCAAAATAAGTGGCTTCTAGGATTTTCTAGGATTAAGTTAGTCAGTTATAAATATGACCTAGGGTATATCTTGAGGAAAAGCACTTAGAACACATCTTAAAACAATAATATATGTTTTCCTTTATGTCCTTTATAAAACAGGATATTATTTTATATATAATTATGTAATAATATAATAATAATAATATAATAATAATAATAATAGCTATTACTATTATTTAAAATGTACTACACAGTCCTTCTTCCACTGTTTCTCTCCCACCAGCATGCAAGATTACACACTCAGAGGGCTGGCTACAAGGGTGACTACCAGGCTTTTTGGGATTCTTTTTGATGTGTGTGTGTAGCGGCAGTGTGTGTGTGTGTGTGTGTGTGTGTAGTATGATGAGTGTGTACATGCATTTAAAAGCTTTTAGTGAATTTTTTTAGGACTTGGGTTGTAACAGTGTAGCAGGTAACATGAATGCAAAATGAGTGGCTTTTGTAGAATTAAGTTAGCCAGTTATAAATATGATCTAATGCATGAGTTTACTTATCTTGAGAAAAAGCACTTTTTAGAACACATTTTATAACAATAATATATGTTTCCCTTTATTTTCCTTTTTATTTTTATTTTATTTTCCTTTCCTATTATTATTTGATATATTATTATGTAATAATAATATGTAACAACAACAACAACAACAATAATAATAATAATAATAATAATAATAATAATTATTATTATTATTATTATTATTATTATTATTATTAAAATGTATTACACTGTCCTCCCTCCACTGTTCCTCTCCCACCAGCATGTGAGCGTACAGATTCAGAGGGCTGGCTATAAGGGTGTCTACCAGGCTTTGAGATATCGACTGAGATCAGTGAAGCTCTTTCAGATCAGGACTCATTAGTCCTCTTGTCTCTTTATTTTTGGTGCACAGACACGTATCTCCTCCCATGGTATTCTGACCCCCGTTGAACAGTCAGAACCTTTAACAATATGTTTCATATGAGCATAAAAATATCCTTTGTTTTGACAGAATGTAACACAATAAATATTGAATTATTTAGGTCAGATATAGTATAAAAGTGGTGTAAAAGTTGTGTACTGACAGTTACTGTGTAAATATTTGTTTAAAAAAAAGCAAATTATGTCTTCATAAAAAATAATATGTTACATTCACATAACTGCCGTTCAATCCACTTCATTATGGCAGCTGTGCAAATGTTGTGGGGACCTAAGCACATAACTCCAAGCTTAACTTTATTTATTTTTTATTATTATTATTATTATTTTTTTTTTTTACAAAAATTAGTTTGTGTTTTACAAAAAGGTTGTATTTTTGTAAAAGCATCATATTAAATCAAATAGATTTAAATAAACATAAATATAGTAAAAGTACAACAAAAATGTCTCATTTTTTAAATAAAGTGGTTTATATTCATTGCACTTGTTTGAAGAGCAAGGTTTGGTTCTGGATTTCTATTGGACGCCCCCAGTCAACACGTTTTTGATTTGTTAAATTCCACCTCCAGCTCACTTGATTTAACATAATGAAGTGTTGATTAGACGAACCAGTTACTGCATGATTCAAGTGATACCAGCAATACTCAGCCAACATGAGAAGAATTAAAAATCTGAAAAAACGAACACTGACATGCGTACCATCACTAACTAGAATATTTATGTTGTTTGAATATTCATTTTAACATAATACACATATACTTTCTAAATACATTTTAATTAAAAAAATAACATTTTCAGAGGAACTTAAAACTATAGTACCATAAAGTATTATATAACAAATATTTTTTTATAAATTGTGTCATTTTTTCAGAATTATAGAACCAATAAAAACAGAAAAAAATATATATACAATAAAATATACTATATATATAGTATGTAGTATACTATACTATACTATACTATACATGAATCAGTACAGAAAATGTCTATGCATATTTTACTATACTATACTATACTATACTATACTATACTATACTATACATGAATCAGTAAAGAAAGTGTCTATGCATATTTTACTATACTATGCTATACTATACTATGCTATACTATACTATGCTGTACTATACTATACATGAAATTTAAAACATGACTCTTTTTACTTTTTCCTTTGTACTAAAATCACTTGGTGCAAAGATTTACATCCAGCATTGAATTGAATTGAGTTAAAAAAAAGAAAGTCTGTAATAGTGAGTTAAAATTTTAAACTGTATGTATTGTACTGTACTGTAAAAAAAACTTGAATAACTTATTCTGTGCAATAATTAAAAATTAGTACAATATTTGATTAGAGAATATTTATTCATATTCTTGTGACCTAAAAAGCCCTATGTAGAACATCATTAGAGTTCTATTAAGTGATTTTTTAAAAAAGACATTAAAAAATGACGTAATTAAGGTCCATTTGCACCTCATATTAAACCTATAGTATGAGTGTTGCCTCTACTGCTGTGTATAAAGTAAACATATCGTTGGACGTTACACTTCAGAGCAGCATTGACTCGGCGTTGTGGGGGATTTGGGCTTGTGTAAGTTCCAGTGATCTGTGAATATGTGCAGTCAAGTCAAAGGACCCTTAGTGAGGCTGTCTGTGTGACATGTAGCTTTGTAGAGAGCTGGTAATCCACAGTGAGAGGTGATATCATGTCAGCCTGCAGATCCAGAAGAGGGCATGTATTAAATCCTAACACTGTTCAACAGCACTGCAGTTAAAACCACTCACACACACACACACACACACACACACACACACACATATATATATATATATATATATATAGAGAGAGAGAGAGAGAGAGAGAGACAAAAAATCAGAATAGAGAAATTAAAGCGCCTTCGTGAGGTGTGCTGCTGCAAGCATTTAGGCAAACACAATTTTCAGCTTATCGTGGCAAGCGCTCTTTTACCAATCATCCCTAACAGCACCTCGCCTCTCGCTCACTCCAATCCGGATCATTTTCAAATGCAAATAGCAGCACTTCACAGTAATCTCACCCAACAGAGAGGCGAATCTATTTGCATACGTAAGTTGGACGCTACTGCCATAAGTCTTAAACACACTATCTGCATAAAGTAGGTGAAAAAACTGCACTGTGTCAAATTTGGCAAAAGCCTTAATGAATGATTAGTTTGCCTCTATGAAGAAGGTGGATGTTTTTCTTTCTTTCTGAGTTTTTTTTGACTGACCATTTCCTGCAGTTTATTAGAACGCTGTCTGCTATTTGCCTTAAGTGATGCTACAGAGAAATGACAACGTACTGCATTTGACTGACTGCAAAAAAAATCTCTTTTGTAACCTTCATTGAATTCCTAAAGAGATTTTTTTTTCTTTTAACCCTCCTGTTATGTTTATTTGTCAGGAAAAGCAATGGTGTTCGTGGGTTAATTTGACCCGGTGCATGTGTTTTAAATTATCCAGTGTGAATATTTAATTACTAACTTCATTGCTAATTATTCTATCAATATTTAGTGAAATGAAGTTCCTTACCTTTAACAGATAATAAAAAAATACATGTTTAAATGTTTCACTACTTTGATTGGTTTGAGAGACCAACATAATAAAGTACAATAGTTTTACGTAACATTGAAATATTTTTTAATTGCAATTTAGTTTTCTTTTTACTTTTTGCAAGGGGGTGGTTGCAAATATATAGATGAACCATTTTCCTATTATACATTATCTACACTAATTAAGGTTCAATTAAAGTTTCATACAGAAAAAAATACTTTTAACTATTTTTCATAGATCTTCAAACTTTAAAAAGGGTCAATTTGACCCGTAACATAATAGGATGGTTAAATAAAGTTTGTTTTTTACGATTGCTAAAACCCAATTTTGTAAACTAGGCAGAACACCCAATCAGCAGAACACCAACTGCAATCAAAACTATATATATCATTATCACAATCAGACTTTTACACCAAATAGCTTCACACACTTCATTCATATTACCAGATTCTGTTTAAACAAGGTGGGCATAATGACTTATAATAATAACCAATCTTTAGTAAGCTTTACCATAATCTCAACATAAAATAGTTAGAAAATTCTGCTGATTGTTCATATGCACAGATATATTTGCAGATACACACTGCAACACATGCTCCTTTATTTTTATTATTTTTCACCAAGTCATTGTAACATATGCACAGCATTTATATATTTTTTTATCTAACCAACATTGGAGTGAACAAAAATATGCTCATAAAAACCATGTTGAAAAGGAAATATATAGAAGAACTGTTCAGTAAAAAAAATATTTAAAAAATCTGTAGTGCCCAATTCCTGATTACAGTGGCAACAATTATTTGGGCATTGAGGTGTTTGGTCAGGTGGTACATACATTGACGATTATATTGGATGTTGGGTGATTTTGAATGGCAGTGTTTTGAACCGTGTTCAGTGTGTTTAAAAAGTGCTGTTTTGAATTGTAAAATGTGTGTAAAGCAGATATGTGTGTAAAGTGTTGGAAACTTGAGAAGAGGTTAAACAACATGTGTGAGAGTTTATTAATTGTAAATGTTAAACATGTCATTTTAGTGTGTTAGCAACTGAACAAAACTGTAATATGACGGAATGATGGATCAGCTGATAATGGTAGAACTTTAGTGACAATACATGACAGTAAGTGACAATAAGTGACAATAAGACATAAATTAAATCCCTGATAAAAAAAAAATGCATTTACAGCTTATCTCAGTAAAGAGGTGTGTGAAAAAACAAAAACAAAAGAAAACAGAGTGGCTTAAGGCAGATTTTTTTAAGGAAGTTTGTCTACATCTATAGCGACTACATCCTATAAAAGTCTGGATTTTCTTTTTTGTGTGTGTTACCTTTGCTTAATTATTCAGTGTGATGTCACCTCGCTGACAATTTTAAATGTCTGCATGGCAGAGGTTTAACCTTGCTATATTAACTGTAACATGCGTCATCTGGAGAACAAGATTCACGCATTTTAAACAGTAGCACTTTCCTGAAGAGAAGGGGGATGCTTCTAATGCTGCCAAATTCCTCAACATTGATGTTCAACCAGCAACACAAGCATCATTTTTGTGAGACCCAGTAGTACCCTAACTATTAAACTGTTTATAGTCCGCAAACAGCGTGGAACGTCGAAGGCCACGGATCATGGAGCACTGATGATAAAGCCAGATGGATTATGGTTCAGAGCCAGCCATCTTTAGGGAGAAAGCCAGTGGTTTCACACTTGGAGAGAGAACGCGCATAAAAAATGTGACAGGATAAATTCATCTGCCCACTGATGTGTCTTCTTATGTACGTGTTCCAGGGCACTGGATCATCATCAGATACATTCTGAACAGTGCATCGCATTGAGATTCAGTCTATTTAGAGGAGAGATGACCAGTGGTCAAAGTCGTTGTCCAGCAAAAGGTACGTTTAGATGCAGAACGTCGTACAAAAAAAAAAACAACAAAAAGTATCAGGAGACCAAATAAGGTCTGGAAAGCGAGTAAGAAGTGGTAAAAGGCCTTGGTGCTTGACTCATGTAGGAGTTAGCACCTCATTAGCAAGTACAAGTCTTGTGGGGGCGAAAGTGATGAAGATGGAAGAGAGGGAGAATGAAAAGAAAGGAGGCGGAGTGAAGGGATTGAGAAGTTATAGCCTCTTGTGGGAGACGAGATGCTGCTCATTGCAATTGATTGGTTTATTTGCAGCCTACTTTATGGTTGTTGTGGCAACTTCACATATTTTGATGCTACTAACAGGTAGAATAACTGGCGGGATAGCAGTTACAGGAATGCTAACATACAATAATTTTGACCAAGCAGTAGTTCCTTTAGATGAGCTCTGTATCTCCACTCAAAACAGCATTTCAGCTTTGATGCAACGTGTAGTAAAAACTGATACAACCCAAATCAAATAACCAGAACAGAGAATGTTATAAAACAACCAGTGCAATTTTAATATTTGAACCTCAATTTTTACCGTAACCAGCCTTAAACATAATCTAACCTTAATGTAGGGGTGTGATGAGACACTAAGCTCATGAGACGAGACACAAAATTGGGTTCACAAGAAAGAGGTTGGCGAGTAAAAATATATTAAATATATGATTTAAATATTTTATATCTAATTATATTTTATTATATCTTGTAATGAATGTCAATCAATTTTCACTTTTGATTATGAATGATGTATGATTTATCATATGCAGTAAAATATAGAATACTGTATACAAGTATTGCAGCTCCTTTTACCATAACCCTAACAACATGTCCTGTATGATCTCACATGAGTCTCTTCAGACCTTACAACTACTGTCAGAATCCCCCAGTGAGGGGTCTGTATTCAACTGGCAATCCTCCTTAAGAGTTCTATACAGACCTGGCAACCTATGACCAAATCTCAGTGTGCTGCATAAAGTCAGCAGATACAGAGAGTCAGGGTTGTGTGTGTATGTGTGTGTGTGTGTGTATGTAAGTATTGGATTGCTATTCGGAATAAAAACAAATATTGTTATTTACACAAAGTTGTTTTACACACTTTACATTCTTGCATGTGCAGTTCAATAAATATTGCTCATATCAGTCTACATTTTTAATTATTTATTGTTCCTAGTAATCTTCCTCTCACAAGTCTTCCTTCCCTCTGGTCTGTCCCTATGTTTGTTTATCCCGTGTCTCCGCCCCTGTTCCTTACCTGTTTGTTTGTAGCTCCGCCCCCTTGTTACCCACTTCCAGGTGTTTCTTGTTTCCTGTTCTTGTCTGTGTGTATAAATAGTCCTCTTGTACCTGTTTCCCCTGTCTGTGGTTGTACGTCTTATTTTAATCAGGTTACATGTTTCCTTGTTTTTGCTATTTCCATGTTCTCAGTGTTTCTTTTTGTTTCGTTTGTTTGTTTCTTTGTCTGTTTTTCTTTTATAATCATTCCAATAAATACTCGCAAGTGCGTCCGCTTTCCTCGTCTCCTTCTTGCTCCCAACCTCACAACTTCCTTTCAAATGAAACTTTTTTCTGCATGCAGGTATATTTTTGTGTACATAAGTGTACATAATCACAGTAGAACGTGAATTCTTACCATTTCTGGACAAGTTTTCATTCTTTAATGTCTATTTTAGAAGCTCTGTAACAAAGAGAGGTAGCATGAAGGCATCCGTGACGCACTGTTTTTTCAGTTTTTCTTCTACTGCATTACAGGTTATGTTGTTAGCATTTGGCGAAACAGCTCCACCAGTGCTCCATCATATATGCTGTATCTATATGGGTGCCAACAGTGTTGACTCAACTCGAGTGAATCACCCTGAGTCTATAAGGCAGTGGCTCAGTGGCTATTTGCTCCGGCTGAGCTTTCAGTTGAAATATTAATATCTATCTAAAGGTTTGAAGCGATATGGCTGGAATGTGCTTGGGGCTGCTTGTGTTATCAGTGCCGGCGTATTGGAGAAGGTCGTCATTTGAAAAAAAGAGCCCTGTGCATTAGCATTCATAATTGCCTACATGACGAATCTGATATGGTTCGTTTACCAGAGAGTAGGGAAACAAGCTGTCAGGAGTATGTTCTTTAATTAAGAATATGACTAAGGAACATGTCCCTCATGACCGCTAATGGAAGTGTTTGTTAATTCACTTATCTGGGCATGAAATTCCTTTGGCTGTGACTGGCAGCACGAGGTCATTTATCTTACAAAACGGCACAAATCTAACAAACAATCTGCGCAGATTCCAGAGAGCTGTTTCCTCTCTGTATTGTAGTAGAAACAATGTGAAGAGGAACTGGGAAATTAATTGAGAAGAACTGCTCTTTTTGTCTGGGATTCTGTTTTGATGAAACCTGCTGTGCTCTTGTCTCCTCCAGGCAGGTGTTTTGAAGTCAAACGTCAAAAGTTCAATTTCTTCTCTCAACAAAGTTTAAGACTCTGCCACAAGTTTGAAGAAAAAGAACTTAATTGTTCAAGGTTGTGTGTTTTAATCAAAGTGTGATCAAATACATGGACGTATCTGCCTGTGAATAATACATTAATGCCCATACAAAGACACCCCCACAGGCAGTGCGCAGTGCAGGAGGCACTGGGGGATTCATCCATGTCCTCAGGTTATGCTTTACTTTTCTGCTGAGTTGACAGAGAGGGGGGTGGCGGGGGGGTGCGGAAGTGGTTCACTCAGAAGTTACAGAACTTATCGCGGGGGGTGACTGGAATACTGGACAAAGTCATTCCTGTCTTCATGTGGGTCAAACACTGCATGCCTTTCACTGTGTATCCTGTAAATGGTTGATTTTAAATACTTAATTTCTGATATATATATATATATCAGACATTCCTAGAGAGTAAGTTTGAATTATGTGGTAATTTTGAAAGACAATAGATTGTGCACTTTATCAAAAAATTATAAAAAGCTTTAACCAAAGGAGGATGGGTCCCCCTTAAGAGTCTTGGTTTCTTCCATGGTTTCTTCCTACAGGTTTAAGGGACTTTTTTTTTTGCTTCTGTCACCTTCCCCATGCTCAGTGGGGGTGTTATTTTTTGTTTTGCTTTTGTTTTTGCTTTTTATTACTTTATTACTTATTTATTTGACTTATTTATTACTGATTTCTGTAAAATTGCTTTGCAACATCAGTTGTAAGTTTTTTTTTTATAAAAAAATTAGATCTGTCATTTTGTAGTTTAGAAATGTGTTGATCTTTCTTTAATTCGTACACTGCAAAAAAAGTGAAAGTATCTCATTTTAAGACAGTAAGTCTTTTTAAGGGTAAGGGTCAAAATAAGCACACAAAGTCAGCAATCAAGTCATTTTGATTCTTGTGTACACATTTAAGCCAGAAAATAAGGGACTTTTGCTTGATTTAAGTCTTACTTACCTTATTTTGAGACTTTGCGATTGCTTATTTTGAGAAATCTTATTAAGGAAAAATTGTTAACCCCATTGGCAGATTGATTTGCTTAATTTAAGCATTTACGTCTCAGTTTGCATATATATTCTACAAGACTAGACTATATTCTATAGTCTAATCTAATTTTTGCCAATGGATTTTTTGCAGTGTACTGGTTTCTGTAAAACTGCTTTGTGACAAGATTTAACATAAAAAAGTGTTGTACAAATACATATGATTCTATTTGTATAGACCGGAATACCTATCATTTTGCAAGTTTACAAAGTCAGGACAAATCAAAAACAAAGTTTTCACTACTGGAAAAAACACATGATGTTTTGTGGAAAAACTGTAAGAGAGGGAAGAGAGGGAACTCTCAGGACTTAAGGTGGTATCAGATTTGTAGAAGGAAGCCATTTCCTCTTTCTAGAACCAGGTATGAGAGATATGATCGAGTTACATGGAGAAGACTGGGTGGTTGGTGGTTATACAAAGAGACACATGAACAAGGTAGAGATGGTTTTTGTTGGACATTAGAGTGGGAGGAGAGGCTTCAAGCATAATCCACCTCCCAAAACACTGTGGTAAACAAAAATGTTCCAAAGACAATAGTCTTTGTCTTATTATAACAGTGTCATTAAAAGGATTTGCCCTTTACTTTGCACCTTGTTTTGTTTATTAAGACATATTTGCCAAAACTAAATCCTAAACTTAGATCCTAAAACTACATTTTACATGAAATAACCAAAACCAGCAAAAAAAAAAAAAAAAAAAAAAAAAAAAATTTTCCTCGCTAGTATAATTTAAAAACAACTCTGCATCTGCACTGCTACCCTGTACCACCGCCTTAGGCTCTAAAAATGAACAAAGGAGGTTAATTTATTAGAAAGAGTAGCAAGGTTGTCATAGATACATATTTGAGCATAAAGGGTACCCAACAAGATAACTGCCCCCCTTAATTACTCAAACAAATAAATGAGATTTAATTGATAATAAGCTTCAGTTGACTAAACACAGCCAGACCTGTCAGACTGATTTCACTGTGTCTAACAAGCAGCTCAAAAGTGACATTCATGGCAGGACAGCAAGACCGAAAACATTGCCATCCAGGAATGTTTGATTTATTACAAAAAAAAGCCCTGACACTGGCTTCTTGAGATATTCTATAGACATACCACTAAAAAGTATTTTTTATAACAGAGGGTCAGTTTTACCTTGCTTAAACAAAATACTGTGGTTTGAGCATCATACCAACTTTCAAACATGGTGGTGGCAGTGGGAGGATGTGGAGATGTCTTGCTGTTCAGGACTTGGACAACTTACTTTTTCTCATTTTTTTATCAAAAAAATTATAAGTAAATTGTTCATTTGTATGTCTATGGTCTGAATTTCTGCTCTGAAGTTTACATTTAAACATATTATACATTTAATGGATGTAGAATTTAATTTCTAAATGATAGCATTATGCAGTCTCTACATGGGCAATATTTTTTTGCGTACTGCTGATGTAAATATTCTTTAAAAAATGTGGATTATTTAATGTTCATAATGTAAATACTTAAACAAAAATAGTATTTTAATGAATAGTTTGTTAACTCTTTCCTCTCCTGCTATTACTCACTGTGGGACTAATAAAATATTACCTTGTCTTGTCTTAAGCAAGACAAAGATTCACCACAATAAAAGCAAATTCATGTATAAATGGCTTAGAAGAAACAGAATTAAAACTGTGTGGAGGTCAGGTCAAAGTCTTGAGTGTAAACCCAATAAAGATGAGTGAAAGGGGTAAATTCAGTTAAATTGATTGATGTGCTGTGCGCCTGTTTCTCTGTAATAAGCAGTTTCAAAATAGGTCTCCTCTGGAATATTTTTCGTACTCTCTTATTATCCTCAGCACTTAGTACAAGTACAAATGCTTTGTTACCTTACTTAAGTAGAAATGTTGGTTATCTATACTTTACTGGAGTAATTATTTTTCAGATGTCTTTTTACTTCTACTCCGTTTGTTTTCTCATAATTACCTGAACTTTCTACTCCTAAAAATAGTCTAGTTACTCTCATTTCATTTCAGTTGATTTTTATTTCTGCTTCATCATTGTTCATTTGTTTTATATATATATATATATATATATATATATATATATATATATATATATATATATATATATATCGCTATATATATATATATATATATATAATGAACAATGACGAAGCAGAAATAAGCTATATAGAACTATATATATATGTGTGTGTATATATATATATATATATATATATATATAGAGAGAGAGAGAGAGAGAGAGGGAGAGAGAGAGAGGGAGAGAGAGAAATTGCATCTTCTGATTTGATTGATTTGATTGATACCCGCTATAGCACTATAGGCTCCTGTGAAACCAGTACTTTTACTGGAGTAAAAAGCTTGAGTTGATATTTCTACAGAAGAATTTAAACCTGAGTGTGTTATATACTTTTTGAAACCTTTGATAATTATTTAAAACACAGTCTGGTTTACAACCTCAGAAATGCAATGTGTTTTAATTATATCATTTTAGCCACCCTTAATAAAAGCTAAATTATATTTACAGTCTTTTCAGCTAGCAGACCATGTTTATTGGACACAGAGATGACAGCAATACCATCTAGTGAGACTTAAAAAAATATATAGCAAATGTCTGTTTTTGGTCTAGTTTTAGTTCTAAGCTAAGCTAGGCTAGGTGAGACTAGGCTAGGCTAGGCTAGGCTAGGCTGTGAGCTATCTAAGTGACATAACACAGCCAATAAGTAGAGCTTTTTTTTTTCATTTACGTTTATATTTTAGGCATTTAGCATATTTTCTTATCCAGCATGATGTACAAAAGATACCTCAAGCTGATGCTGCATTCAGGTACTAGATGTGAAGAATTATGAGAACATCAGGTTCAAGTGTTTTTGTTGTCAGAGCAGCATGAAACAATGGTGGATGTAAGGTTTGTTTTTACCTGCTTCTTGTGGAAATCACATTACTGGATAATGATAAATATCATCATTGTTCTATATCAGGTTAAATGCTCATACATTACAGATAAATATACAGTGTACAAACAACCATTAACAGTGGCTACACTTTTAAAAGTACAGAATACAGAATTACTGTATTACACTTCAACTTCAACTGGAACTCGGGACTTAAATATTTACGTAAATATTTACAATATATATTTATTTACAGTAAATATTTACAGGACCAGTGAAAATTTAGACACACCTCTTCACGACCAATGTGTCCACTCTCTGTTTTTATGATATTTTCCATTGTAAGTTTAATATCGAATACATTACAGGTAGACAGGAACACACATGGAATTATTTTGTAAACACAAAGTTTTAAACAAACCAGAACATATTTTATTCTTTAGATTCTTCTAGTAGCCACATTTAGCTTTGGAGATTTTCACACTCATGGGGTAGAGTCACCTGGAATAGATTTCTCAGCATTCTGAAGGAGTTCCTGGAGGCAGACCCGTTGCAACAGGACAGACAAACCAAGCAATTGCCTGTGGCCCTGAGCTGGCCCGGGGCCCCCAGACAACAACTGGTTATGAAGTGAATGCAACAACAAACTGTGAGAGGCTGTTCAATTCTGTGAGGGTCAATGCAGGAAAGTACAACAACACTGTTATCAGAATCCCAATCTCGAGAGGATGCCCACTACTAGTTACTCACAGTAGCATATAACCAGACTGGAACATGTTCAGCAGTATCCATGCACACCAGCTGTTCACTGTCTTCAACACTAGAACGGATAAAGCTACTGACTAACTGACATGAGTTTTACTACTTTTACATCATGGAAACAACCGACCTAAACCTCAACCTATCCTTTATATCTGATAATATTTGATTAACTTCCTGAATTCACATATCCTCACTCATCTCACATTTTGGATTTATATACCAACTGCTGTCTGAGGAAATCCAGAAGGATCATGAAGGACATCTCTCATTCAAGCCATTCCCTGTTCTCACAGCTGCCGAGTGGAAAGAGGCTCAGAAGCTTGAAGACCAGAACCAGCCGGTTCAGAGACAGCTTCTTCCCCCAGGCGACCAGGCTGTGGAACAGCCAGTAGAACAGTGTTCTCTGCACATTGGTGGGAACCTGCACCCAAGCTTTTCACTCACATGTACACCTGTACTCTGTGACGTGACAATAAAAATCTTGAATCTTGAATCTTATTTAACTGAACTGTCAATTCCGCATGCTGCAAAAGAGACAAGGCGTAGTGAATTTTGCCTCAATCTTAGTCAAATAATAATATAATATTTCAGTAAAGATGGTGGTTATAGTGTGTTTTATATCATTGCTTTGCTGTTTGAACTACACTTAACTGTGTTGATGTATTTAATATTAATCTACAATGTAGAAAATAAATTAAATAAATAAGCAAAGGAAAATGTTTATTAGGAAAGTGTGTTCAAACTCTTGACTGGTACTGTATGTTTACCATCATTTCGCCACAGCATGAATGCAGCATTAAATATTTGCTAAATGCAAAAGTCAGAATGGATACTTGGAAGATTCCTAGAATACAAATGATTTATGTTTTTTAATTAATCATCAGTTTGTGTGTTTTTTAATGAGATCTTTGTAAAAGGGAATATCGCTTGAATAATCACAGGGTTGTAAAATGACTTTTTAAACTAAGTCTGATCATTCGTTGACCCAAACACACTTGCATACTTACTGTTTATACATGAAAGAACTTAAAAACATAAAATAATCAATAAAAAGTATTCTTTGAGACCTTTAAAAGTAATAGCGTTAAATTTGTGTGTAACAGATGATAATGTTGCACTCATAATATTTCTGGTAGGTTAATCTTACAGGAAACTGTCTTGATTATATGATGATAAAGGAGGAAAATTTACTTTAATAACACAGTGGCGTGTTGGGGACAGACAGGTGGAGTTCGAGTCTGACTGGGTGATGGGTGCTGTCTGATGCAGTGGTGCGTGGCAGGACTTTTGAATGACATGCGTCATAAAAGAATAGCGGCTGCTGTCTGGCCTCTCGCTCCTCCCCGCCCCTAATAACCCTTGCAGAGCTAGTGATTATCTCTCGCGCCTTTCTCTGCTTGGTCAGCAACATTAATATGCTGACTACACTACTGATGGCCAACTTTATGCCCCCTTTTCAGTATTTTCATTCAGCTAGTGAGCATTATAACAACAAAGGACCGACTTCCACTTACATTTCAATATAAGGACTCCTTATATTCCGCCAAACTGCTCAACAAACCCTCTATAAAGGCTTCCAAGACCTGCTAAACCTGCTGTTATGTATGATGCTGCTTATTACTGTACAGTAGTGTTCAAAATAAAAGCAGTCCAAAATGACTAACCAGATTCATCACTGTTTTTGGTATAAATTATTTTTACCACAGGACAAACAGTTTACCAATTTGTGCAGTAGATTCTTAGAAAATCAAGAGACTCATCATTTATGATATGCATTAGGGCTGCAACTAATGATTATTTTGGTAGTCCACTGATGATAATCTGATGATTATTTTTTCGATTAGTCGATTAGTCAACGATTATTTCTGCCATGTTCTCCATCTCTAAAAACGATATAAACAGCTAAACATTAGATTTAAAGGCATTTAAATGTCTAGATGCTGTTTAAACATGGACACAGAACAATGATAGTCACCCACTTTACACCACCATCATGAAGCAGAGGAGTGTGTTCAGTGGCAGACTGCTGTCACAGAGCTGCACAACAGACAGACTCAGAAGATCCTTTATTCCAAGAGCCATCAGACTCTTTAACTCCTCCCATCGGGGAAGGGATGCCGCTGCTGACTGAGTTTAATCCAGTCACACCACATGGACATTATTCAACCACTTAATTCTTAATTCACATGCATATTTATATTTCTATGGCACATCAGTCAATTTTATAATGTGTCATTGCACCTTGCACTTTGCTCTGTTAATTATTTAATGACCATTAGCAACATCTATTGCACTGTTCCGTTTACAGATAGATCTTTATGTTGTATAGTAAGTTTTTTATAGCCTTATATATTTTCTATTCTTTTGTGTTTTAATTTATGTTTAGTATCTATCTATCTATCTATCTATCTATCTATCTATCTATCTATCTATCTATCTATCTATCTATCTATCTACTACTGATTTTTAGTGAGTATATATTAAATCTGTCATATTTGGGCACTTTTGGAGACACAGAATAAGTTGAGTATAAACTGTATGAGTGAAACTTTTACCCTTCTCCCATTGCGGTTCTGTCCCCAGCACTTTGTGTAATGCAGTACTGTTACAAATAAACGATTAGTTTACAATAAAATTTGTTGAAAGGGGTGTCTTTAAAATAATAGCAAATAGTGAGGTCAATCATTCTGTGAAGAAACAGGTGAATCATGTATCTGTAATGTATGAGCATTTAACCTGATATAGAACAATGATGATATTTATCATTCTTTCTACAGCTAATTAACTACTCCAGTAATGTGATTTCCACAAGAAGCAGGTAAAAACAAACCTTACATCCACCATTGTTTCATGCTGCTCTGACAACAAAAACACTTGAACCTGATGTGCTCATAATTCTTCACATCTAGTCCCTGAATGCAGCATCAGCTTGAGGTATCTTTTGTACATCATGCTGGATAAGAAAATCTGCTAAATGCCTCTTTTTGGGTCCAAGAGCCACAGACGGTTCATCAGATGAGCCCCAAACTCTGACTTCAAGCCACAATAGACTCTACAGACAGTGAAGCATGGTGGTGTAAGCATCATGATATGGGCATGTTTCTCTTACTACAGTGCTGAGCCTATTTACCACACACCAGGGATCATGGACCAGTTTACATATATCAAAATACATGAAGAGGTCATGTTGCCTTACACTGAAGTGGAACTGTCCTTGAAATCGATGTTTCAACAAGACAAAGGCCCTAAACACACCAGTAAATGAGAACAATCTTGGTTCCAACAAGCTATAAAGCTTTGGAGTGGCCAACCCAATCCCTGAATCTTAATCTGATAAAAAAATGACTTTTGGAGTGACAACAAAAATGAGGTTTCTAAGGGGAAAAACAAGAAATGCAAATTAATTGAATTGTGGGATGTTATTAAAGCATCCTGGTTAAACATACGCTAGAAAAAGTTGGTTGACTCTATGCAACACAGATGTGAAGCATCTGAAGCATACTAATACATATTAGGTAAGTGATTCACAGTAATGCTAAATCCAAAAAAAAGCGAAACATATTTTAAACATATTGTAAAGACAAATGCAGACAGTGCTATTTTTAACAGCCCAATGTTTATTTTTCTGTAAAGAAGTTAGAATTATATACATTTCTCAGCATGTTTTAATTTAGAAAAGAGTCTGCAATTTTCCCAATGCATGGAAATAAAAACTATTAAGATTTTGGGCTTAACTCGTTTTCAAACACACACAAATTACTTTGAACTCAACTGTATGTACATTTGCGAGTCTTAGGATACTGGAAACATTCTTTTCGGATATAATAGCCAAACCTGTGAAATGAAGTTTTAATAGCAGTAAAGTAAAGTAAGACAATGCAAAGTTGGCAACTTTGCCATTTTCACTTGGGAGGCAATGCAGTGGAGCACAATGCTAGGGGCTTTGTGAAATGTATTGAGCTTGAAGGGTGTGTAGTGCATGCCGGGGCAACATATAATGTGTATTCAGGACAGGAGCATGTCTGTTGTAGCTGTATGTAAAACCTTTTAATATTATTAGTACCCTGCAGACCCTGCATGATCACATGTATAAACAGGAACGTCATGATTGCATTTTTATTCATTCCCATATATTACCTCCAAGCTTCATTCCTGTGTTTATGAAATATGCCCACCCACAAATTACTCATGAATATTCATTATACTTTGATTACAGAGTCTGCGAACCTTTTATCGTGATAACTCGTATGAATCATACATCCGTATATACGGATTTTTCTTGCTTTAGTCTTTTTTTTTTTTTTTTTACAATGTATAATAAATTCAATATACGTTGAAAATGATTTTGAAGCTATTTGCTGTGTGATTCATATACAATAACAGACACAGGAATGAACGTGCGATTTCACTTTTCGAGGTATTGCAGACCTCATAGGGTTTTGAAAAGTGCGAGAAATGAGAGAGAGCAACTAATGTTTCCTCTTGATACAATCTCTTTGTTTGCCTTGCCATTTTCCATTATTGAGACCTGGCTTCCTTTGCACTCTTATCCAATGCTCAGTGCTGCAATTGCTTTTTGAATGAAATAGGACAAGTTTTCGTCCACTTTTAATTGAAATGCAAACTACAACAGTGGTTCACTGCAACAGCGGTGCTTTCTCTCTCTGATGATAAAGGCAGCAGCTATTTGTCTGCCTATCAGCTTGGTCATGTGTGTAATTGCCTTTTACTATTCTCTGGCCACAAAATGCACCAGAGTGATGCGTGAGGAAAAAATAGGAGGTGGCGGTTTAATGCAATGCTGACCAAAAATGGCCGAGTTGTAGCCCTGGGATGGTCAGTTTTTGAGCTATGACCATTTAGAGTTATTTTGTTTAGTTTTTTTTTTTCAACAAACAAAAAGCTTACATTGTTAAATTGGGCTTCTGATTCCCCATTTAATGTCGCTTATCTGTACTGAGCCTTTTTATTAATTGTATTAAAAGGTAAAAAAAAACCTAGAAGATTCAAAACACAAGCCGAAGATGAGAGTGCTAATTTTGAGCTAAGATAAGCACAAAAGGAATAACGGTCAGTCCTATTCTTATAAAAGTAAAGCCATATGTGTAGCTGCTATTGATCCCCTGAAGGTCATTGTGGACGTGAACTTCACCCTCTGGAGAATTCTCTCAGTCACCTTGACCATGAGCTAACACCAGCTCACTGACCTCCGACCTCCGACCCCCTCGCGGAGCCCTCTGTCGCCTTCGTCTCGCACTAATCTTTCACGTGACCCCTGAAACTTCACCTTGAGCACGCACTAATGTTGCAGTTTGACCGGTGACACGACCTCTAACCCCGTCTGTGTTTTCTGGAGGAATTAGGAGTGCACTGAGGGAGAAACATCAGGGACAGTGCGGCCATTGCCGAAACACACTCCAAATGAAAATTGACAACGTTCCCCTTCCCCAGCCTCCAGCTCTCTGCCTGCCCACTGGGCAGTTAGCAGTGCGGGTTAAAACGAGTCAATAATGTTTCACAAGGCCAAGATATCCCCCCAGAGTGCTGTGTGTTGTCTGAAGTGGTTTGACATTTATTAGAGAGAGAGAGAGAGAGAGAGAGAGAGAGAGAGAGAGAGAAGGGGGGAGGGTTGGTGGGTTCTGGGTATGAGGAAAGAAAGAGACAGAGAGAGAAACGGAAGAGAGAGGTGGACTGACGGCAGCACTGCAACACAGATAGACAGAGGAGCAAGCAAAGCAAAATGGAAGAAAAGAGAGAGAGAAAAGGAAAGAGTGAGAGAAAAGGAAAGAGAGAGAGAGCGAGAGGTTCTTCTGGAAGTACTGTGGGCAGCTCACTGCTTTATCATATTGATCCTGCTGCCACACACACACACACACACACACACACACACTGAGGGAAAAGCACATGCTCAGACCACACACAGTCTAACCTTCACATGTTCTTACCATGTTTTTAAAAACAGTTCCTGTAGCAGAAACTGTTCACACTCCAACTGTGCATTTTCTGCCCATTTAATCCTGTATAGTCTGTATAGCTAACTTACAATAAAGATAGATAGATAGATAGATAGATAGATAGATAGATAGATAGATAGATAGATAGATAGATAGATAGATAGATAGATAGATAGATAGATAGGATATTTAGCAGGCAGTAGCAGTTACACAATTCAGCACTGTAATACAAAACAATACGAATATGCAATATAAAAAAAAACTAAATAGCTAAACAAAAGCTACCTAAAAACAGATAAAAATGCAAAGTTATGTATTTTGTTGTGAGACGGAACAAATACACCTGGATACACAGCAAGTTACATCACTTAATCAGCTTTTGTTTAGCTATTTAGTTTATATTGAGTCAGCAAAACACAGTTTATTGTGCATTTTCTGCTCATTTGCTCCTTTATTCAATATACAAACTGTACATAGCTTAATAGCAAAGTGAAACTAAATGTATTTATTTATAGATCTGATTGTTCTTGGCTGATTTTGGGCATTTAGCTTTCTGTTCATTTGTTTCTTCACACAATAAACTAAATCACAAAGTAACAAAGTAAGAATTGAGAATTCTTGATTGCAATGTTCCTTTTCAGCTTTTTGACCAGCTTTTGTTCCATGAGCCAAATAATAATACTAAATAACCAAATAAACAAAAATACAAAGAAATGATTATAAATTAGCTATAAGCTAAACACATGTCCAACAACTTTATCTATCATTGGATGGTGCAGTAGATCTACCCTGTGCAACCCCACATCCCTTCATAAATTACACTGACTATTAATAATATCAAACCAATACATTTTATTAAGCTTAATTAGCCTCATGTCCATTAGTTTCAAAAGTGATCATCATTACAATATGAGATTTACTGCTGGATGTTATTATGTGTTTTTTCAGCTTTCTGTCCACCCGTTCCCGTACACAATAAACTATAAATATCTAAAGAGTTGGTTGAGACTCCCCGGCCCAGTTATTTAAAGCCGGAGTGTTATATGTAGTCAGATTTGACAGGATTCTGAGCGCACGATTATGTGAGCACATTCGGCGGTGATTGTCATGGAGCTGATGTAGTTTTTCTCCCACAGTTGCGGGTTGCCGGGCGAGGGTGGTGAGCTTGGCTCGGCAGCAGAGGCGAGAGCATTAGTGAGAGGAGCAGGGAGCAGGGGAGAAAGCAGCAGTGAAATATTTATAGAGGTTTGACTCGCTTCTCTCCCTCAGGAGCAGCACATGCATGCTGGAGATAGCTGCAGGCCATACAGAGCAGCAGGTCAGATTCTGAGGTTTACACATCATAGAGAAACACAACATGTCAATGAGGCAGTGAGGGAGGAGGAAGGAGCGAGGGAGGGGGTGGAGGGAAGGTGCACTCGGAGGCACATTTGGGCTTTGGAGAGTTATAGATTTTTTTTTTCTTTTACATTTTTTTCCCTCTTCTTCTTGTTGTTTTTGACAGATACCTTTCCTGTTTATTTTCTCCTCTTCAGATCAGAAAGTGTGTGTGTGATATTGAATCCGACAGCTACCTGTATCCACATCAAACTTCATTTAGTCCTGCGGTTTTGACATCTTTCATGTGAGCTTGAAACAGTTGTAGATTTTTGTGTTCATGCGGTGGCAACAGGTTTCGGATTGTGTTTGACTGCGTGCTCTCAGTCCCGGATCCAAACGGCTGGATTAGCGGGGATGTAGAAACACCCTGAGGTCAGTACCCAGCAGAGCTGTGAATGATTTGAGAAGTGAAGACGAATCCTTGTGGTGAAAGTGATTCGTGTTGTTCTGTGACAACGCTGAAGATAGCTGCGGAGTCCGAAGCGCGACTAGCGACATCACACTGGTTTTGCTTTCTCACTGCCGTACGTTATTTTACATTATTTTCTTAGTTTATCATGCACTAGTTGCTAGAACAAAATTCATAAATGACCACAAAACATCATTAATATTATTACACTTAATATTGTAGTTTTTAATGTGGTGCATCATTCACAAATACAACATATCAATACCAAAATATAAAATATTTCCTGTGCATAAAAATAATGAATGTACTTCATGTGTTTTTGTGTAAAAAAGAAATAAGAAAAAGAGCAAGAAAAAGAACAAAGAAAGTGTATATTATATTATTTTCTAAGCACAAATCAAATCATTAAAAAATGTCAGAAAGTCTTTAATTTTTTTGTATTCCACTTAAAAGTCTAATTAAGTGTTAATCTGTAGAACAAGAAATATTAAGTACATTCTTTTATGCTGAGTCCCCAAAAATGGTTTTGAATTTTATTTTGAATTAATAAATGGAAAGCATAGAAAAGCATAGAGACTCATTAGAACTTTTTTTAGATTCTGTGAATGAGAAATTAAGGGTTCTAAAAAAAAAACCTACACAGCACCCTTTAAGACTAAGACTGTCTAGTAGAGGTGTGATAGAAGGCACTTCGTTACCATACCCTTTGTACTGTAATGGCATTATTATTATTATTATTATCATTGCTTTTACCTATTTTTGTGATCTAGAGGGCACTGCATAATGCACCATAGTGGCCATCACTTATTTCTCACAAGAATGACAGCCAAGAGGGCACTTTGGTTTTTTTGCCACTTTAAAAGGGGACTTTTGGCTGAAATAACAAAAAGATGCAGAGCTTTCAGACCTCAAATAATGCAAAGAAAACAAGTTCATAATAATAAAGTTTTAAGAGTTCAGAAATCAATATTTGGTGGAATAACCCTGGTTTTTAATCACAGTTTTTTTTTATACATCTTGGCATGTTCTCCTCCACCAGTCTTACATACTGCTTTTGGATATCTTTATGCCTCTAGTGCAAAAATCTTGGCTGTATTATTGAAAACCATATGCTGACAACATTTTAATCGTGATATATTGATTCTTTATGAAATCTATTGCTGTGATTCTGTTATCAGTAATAATGTATCTTTTTTACGCCAGATGATGATGAGTCCCAAAAGGAAAGCACTGTGGCCGCAGTGAGTTATGAATGATTTTAGACCATTAACTTGGTAAAAATAGTTGTACAATTATCAAATAAATCATGGGATCAACATGCCACTGTGTAACCAAAGAATCTAAGAAACCACATGTAGCCAGGTGGTGAATTGAGTATACACCTTTAAAATGTGTGTCTGTAACTTTAAGAAACACAATCAGAAGTGTTGTCACCCGGAGAGAGGAAAGGGAGGAGCTAAGAGCATGGTAGAGAAGGAGGCTCAAGCTGCAGTGAATGGTGGTGCTCCATTTTAGGATCCATCCAGAGCCATCCTAATGAAATAAGAGGTAAAAATCAGGAAATACTGAACAATATAAGGTTTATTTGGCCTATAACAGTAGTAGATGCCTAAATTGCCTTTCTAAACATGTATTTTGAATGAATCACAACCAGATGCGGGCAGATGGCATTGTTTCTGTGGGGTAGTGTGCTCCTCGTGTTCAAGCCTTGTATTTTTCTGTGTTACAGAAGCTGTTTGTCCAAGTTCTCTTGATGAAATGCTCAAATCTTTTTGAGTAAAGCTGAGTAAATCGAGGTGAGCTTAAAAACAAATATTAAAAGAGCTCTGTTAATGGTATTAAGGTGGTATTAATGTTATTTATCTATTTTCTGTAATTAGTGCCACTACCAATACTGTACTGTGTTCTAAGTTAGGGTTTTACAGTGTATTCATTTTTATTTTTATTGTTTTAAGTACAATTTCATCAGAATAAAATACCAGAAAAAGAACATATTTTGTCATTTGGTGTGCGTCCTTTCCCCAGTGACAAAAATTGGTACCAGGAGTGGGGTTTCTGATAGTTTGGTTAGGTTCTTAGGTAATACATTAGAACACAGTACAATTATTTGGTAGTGGTGAAGTGTCGCAGGTTCGAAAGGGAGAGAGTGGAACCAGGACCTGGTGGTGGTGATAGAGGACCTAGAGACCAGACGTCGGACTGCAGACGGAGTTGCAGAGATGGTGGAGTGGAGGACTCATCACTGCTGGCTGCTGCTGTTCATCTCCCTGGACTGATCCAGAAACCTTATCCTTTATCTGGCAAAGACTATTTTTCCTAAAATGTCTGACCATTCAGAGGAGGAGATGGACTCTGATGATGGGGTTGAGCCAGAAGAATCGGACATTCAGAAACAAATTGGTGAACTGAACAGAAAACATGCTGTAGCAATGGCAACCATTGATTCCTTGAATAGGATGCCTGATAGAACATATGTCTATGTGCCACGAGAGCGTCATATCGCTCCATTCACTGGTGATTTTGAAAAAGATGGAAGACTAGTAGATGATTTCATTGAGGAAACTGAACGCGTCTTACGTGCACGCAGTCAGTCTCCTCCTGAGCGGTATGACTTTGTTCTCTCTTTGTTGCGAGGGGCTGCATTAGAAGAGGTATGTTTACGAAGTGATAGTGAAGTAGACCAGGTTAGTGACCTGTTCACCTACCTTCGGGAAGCTTTTAGTGATAGGCGTAGTGGGGCTCAGCTATTGCATGACTTTTACAGCCGCAAACAGAGAGAGAGTGAAGGCTTACTGGAATTTTCACATGCCTTATCACAAGCACTTAACAATGTATTGAGACAAACACCTGATGCAGTACCAAATATGAAGGTAGTATTGAGAGATCAGTTTGTCGAGGGAGTTCGGGACCCTGCACTTAAGAGAGAGCTTAGGAGGTGGGTTAGAAACAAACCTGATTCTTCGATGGTAGAAGTACGTGAGGAAGCTTACCTATGGAATATGGAAGAGCCTACTAATTCAAAACCATCTAGAACAGGGGTGTCAAACTCATTTTGGCCGAGGGCCACATTGGCATATTGGCTGTCCTCCGAGGGCCAGATGTAACTTATAAATGTAATAAAATGTAACCAAATGTAATATATGTAAATGAATGTAATTACTCCTTAATGTTAAATAACTCTCAATATATTATTTATTCAATCAAATATTACAGTTGCATGGAAAAAATGTTTGCTTGTTGCTCTATTAACATAAATCCTTTTAATTTGTCATGTCATGAAATCCAAAAACTCCATCAATCAAGAACCAAACTATTCAAGTGAATAGAAATGACATCAAGTTATATTAACTTTGAAATTATTAACTGAAATAAGGCTTAATAAATATAAAATCAAAAATTGTGAGCTGTTAAGAACATAGCATTTCCTCAGATTTAGCAGTTCCTCATCCAACCACTAGTGGGAGCTGCAGCACCAGCACCACAAGTCCGCAGTCTTTACTGAGTCAGAGCTACAGCCCAGCCACGGGCTACAGGGCTCAGCTCAGCCAGTCTGGAGCGTTTTTAAAATTTTTAAGTTCTTCTGTGTATGAAATAAAGATTTTTGTAACCGAATAATACAGCTCTCTACACTTCATCTTTCAGCCCAATCAGCTAACAGCAGCCGTTTAGAGCATGAGTCACTGCTGGGATTACATTATAAACAGGTCAGTTATCGCGCTGCTAACCTCAGGATGTTTATAACTACGGAGTTTAGTGGACACACCACGGCTGCAAGGTAAGACTGTTGAAGGCTACTGAAGACTATTAAAGGCTATTGGAGGTTATTGAAAGGGTTATTGAGGGCAGAAATTAGTAAAGGCTGGTTAGATAAGTGATTCACGTCCTCGTACTTTGCTGCGGTGAAACTGCGACTAGCGCTGTCCCAGTGATGTTTATTAACGTCATTAAAACAGATTTTGTCAGCTATTGTCTTATAAATATTTACACAGAACTTATATCTCTCCTAAAAAGCGTTTATTTTGGTCAGTAACACTCTTCGTAACACAAAAGGCATACCGGTCTTTCGCCTTGAAGCACAGCCGTCCGTCTGCATCAACTTCTCTTTTTCTGGACATTATGGGATAAACATTTATATGTCTCAATTCCACCCGCGAAGTTACGCCTTCCCTCCGGCAGGGTTTCCACATCAATGACTACACTGCCGTGTAGTGGCAGTAAGCCGTAACTTTGCGGGTAATACAATCGACAAGCATTGTGGGAAATGTATTTTTTGGTCAAAGAACGCTTCTGACCTATTTATTATAGACACTAAGATCTTACAAGCTCTCGCGGGCCACATAAAAAGACGTGGCGGGCCACATTTGGCCCGCGGGCCTTGTGTTTGACACATGTGATCTAGAACTAGAAGCAAGGTGTCTGATTCTGAGAGGGGTGCATACTGTGCTGTAGTAAGTGTTGGTGAACACAAACCATTAACTTTGGATGACGTCATGCAGGTTGTTACTGAGCAGGGAAAGCAGCTTAGTGAGCTAACGCAAGCAGTAATAGAGTTGACCACTCAGAAAACTCACACGTTCAAGGCCCCGATTGCTGTGAGTCGGGCAATTCAGGGGCAAACTACAGACTCGCCAAGTTTAGCCAAGGTCAGGTGTTGGAGCGTGCGGTAGGAACTTGCCCTACAATAGATGTTAACATTGGGAATGTTCCTGTTTCATGTTTGCTGGATACAGGCAGCCAAGTAGGCACTATTACAGAAGAGTTCTTGCGCCAGCAGTTAGGGGGAGAAGAGGGGGATATGCTTTCAACCTCTGGCTGGCTTAAATTAACCGCCGCCAATGGATTAGATATTCCCTACCTGGGCTATTTGGAGTTAGAGATGGATACCATGGGTATTAAAATCCCTGATTGTGGATTTTTAGTCGTGAAAAACCCTGAGAGTTCTCAGTCATCCCTACCTGCTATCATAGGCATGAACATCATCAGTCGTTGTCGTCAGTTAGTTCAGGCTGAATTTGATAGAACTTTGGATGCAAAGCTAGACTCAGATTGGAGGACTGTTTTCCAACAGATGCATAAATGTGATGTTGACAAGACAAAGATGGCTCGAATAGCAGGGAAAGATTTTGTACATGTCCCAGCTGAATCAGTAGTCACTGTCATGGTCAGAGGTTTCTCAGACAAGTCACCAAATCAAGGTTCATGGTTGTTGGAGCCTGGTAAACTACCATTACCAGGAGGTATTGTAGTCATGCCTTCTTTGGTTAAGGAACACCGACATCAGATTCCAGTGCAAGTAGTTAATCTCTCTAGAGAGGATGTGTGGCTCAATCCAAGAACTCGCATAGGTGTCTTGTCACCTGTACAGTGCATTACCAATAATCAGCACTGTGAAGTAACCTTTCAGCGCATTTCAGCCAATACAGAGCAGGTGTCAGTGGATTTAAAAGAGTCTCAAGATCATCAAAAGGTGTCTGATATACTGAGTAAGCTGGATATAGGTGGCACTGAAAAAGAACAAGCAGAGTTAAGGGCCTTACTTGGTAAATATTCAGATGTGTTCGCTGTTGGAGATGACTGATGAGCTAGGCTACACAGAAAAGGTGAAACATGAGATTGTGTTAGTTGATGACACTCCAGTGAACCTTCCATACCGTCGTATCCCACCGACCCAGTACAAGGAGGTCAAAGATCACATTTCTCAGCTTCTAAGGAAAGGAGTGATTCAGGAGAGTACCAGCTCCTATGCTTCACCTGTGGTAGTAGTGAGGAAGTCTGATGGTAGTATACGACTCTGCGTCGACTTTCGTAAGCTAAACTTAAAAACTAAGCGAGACGCATTTCCTTTACCTCGTATAGACGAAAGTTTTGATGCTCTGAGAGGTGCAAAGTTCTTCTCATCCATAGACCTGGCTAGTGGATACCACCAGGTGGCAGTACATGAACGTGACCGGCACAAGACTGCATTCACAACCCCATATGGGTTATATGAACACTTACGCATGCTGTCACGGAAGACGGAGGGGTGTGAAGGAGGAGGAGGACGTAAGTGCAAAGATGATACTTTAATAAATAAACCAAACAAACACAGAAAAGAAAACGAAATACATAAACGAAGGCTAAGACTGGGGTAAAGACTGGGATACAAACACTAGGATACAAGGCTAGGCTACTAAGGCTAAACACTACAAACAGGATTCACGGTTAGATTAACAGACTAGAAAACACAAAAGACTCGACACAGCACGTACAAACAGAGGGGCTTAAATACAGGAGGAACACCTGGGCAGGGCTGATGAGGGGGCAGGGCTACAGATAAGACACAGGTGAGAACACTGATGGTTAGGGCAGGGCTAAGACGTGACAGATACACAACAGAAACACGTGGCTGTGAACACATGACAGGAAAACAGAGGGGAGGAGCACTAGGGAACAAATGAGGGAGAAACATAACACAGACATGGGCTAGGGTGTAACATAACCCCCCTTCAACGGCGCCACTACCAGGGGCGCCGAGAGAGAGGGAACAGAGGAAGGGAACATAGACGGGACTAACGACCGAACAGGGGCTGAGACTGGACATGAGACTGGACACGAAACGGGGACAGGACCTGGAACGGAGATGGGATAGGGGACTGGACAGGAAATGGAAACTGGACAGGAGACGTAGACCGGGCAGGGAACTGAGACTGGGACTGGACAGGGGGTTCAGACTGAACAAACGACTGGACTGGGGACTGAGACTGGACAGGGAACAGAACACAGGGCTGAGACTGGACAGGGGGCTGAGACTGGACAGGGGGCTGAGACTGGACAGGGGGCTGAGACCGGACAGGGGGCTGAGACCGGACAGGGGGCTGAGACTGGACAGGGGGCTGGACACTAGACAGGGACTGGACAAAACTGGACAGGGGAACTGGAACCATGACAGAGACGGGGACAGAAACAAATACAGTGACTGGGACGGGAACAGAAACACCACCAGGGACAGGAATGGGAACAAACACAGACACTGGGACCAGGACAGGGAGAGACATGGGAACAAACATTGGTGGGTGCCCAGGACTGGCAAAAGTCTGTAGGGAAGTCCAAGGAGCCAGCCTGGGCACAGTTCTGGGGGCAAAGACAGGAGGCCTCGGAGCAGGCCGGGAATAACGGGGCTTGGGACCAAACATTGATCTGGGAGTAGGCTTGGGGGTGTACAAAGTTCTGGGAGCAGGTACCGGGTCAGGGGCAGTGGGTACCACATGGGTGGCAGGCACTGCTGGTGCTGGAGCTGAGGCTGTAGCAGCGGGAGCTGCTGGTGCTGGAGCTGAGGCTGTAGCAGCGGGAGCTGCTGGTGCTGGAGCTGAGGCTGTAGCAGCGGGAGCTGCTGGTGCTGGAGCTGAGGCTGTAGCAGCGGGAGCTGCTGGTGCTGGAGCTGAGGCTGTAGCAGCGGGTGCTGCTGGTGCTGGAGCTGAGGCTGTAGCAGCGGGTGCTGCTGGTGCTGGAGCTGAGGCTGTAGCAGCGGGAGCTGCTGGTGCTGGAGCTGAGGCTGTAGCAGCGGGAGCTGCTGGTGCTGGAGCTGAGGCTGTAGCAGCGGGAGCTGCTGGTGCTGGAGCTGAGGCTGTAGCAGCAGGTGCTGGAGCTGGAGCTGTGGCAGCAGGTGCTGGAGCTGTGGCAGCAGGTGCTGGAGTTGTGGCAGCAGGTGCTGGAGCTGGAGCTGTGGCAGCAGGTGCTGGAGCTGGAGCTGTGGCAGCAGGTGCTGGAGCTGGAGCTGTGGCAGCAGGTGCTGGAGCTGGAGCTGAGGCAGCAGGTGCTGGAGCTGAGGCTGAGGCAGCAGGTGCTGGAGCTGAGGCTGAGGCAGCAGGTGCTGGAGCTGAGGCTGAGGCAGCAGGTGCTGGAGCTGAGGCTGAGGCAGCAGGTGCTGGAGCTGGAGCTGAGGCTGGAGCAGTGGGTGCTGCTGGTGCTTGAGCTGGAGCTGAGGCTGGAGCAGTGGGTGCTGCTGGTGCTTGAGCTGGAGCTGAGGCTGGAGCAGTGGGTGCTGCTTGAGCAGGCGCGGCGGGTGCAGCTTGAGCAGGCGCGGCGGGTGCAGCTTGAGCAGGCGCGGCGGGTGCAGCTTGAGCAGGCGCGGCGGGTGCAGCTTGAGCAGGCGCGGCGGGTGCAGCTTGAGCAGGCGCGGCGGGTGCAGCTTGAGCAGGCGCGGCGGGTGCAGCTTGAGCAGGCGCGGCGGGTCTAGGAGCTCGTGACCTGGGAGTAGGCACAGGAGCAGAGGCTGGACCCCCAAGCACATGAACTGGGGTAACAGCGGGCACAGGGTCAGAGGCGGCCGAGGCCGCGGGAACTGGGTCAGAGGCGGCCGGGGCCGCGGGAACTGGGTCAGAGGCGGCCGGGGCCGCGGGCACAGAGTCAGAGGCGGCCGGAGCCGCGGGCACAGAGTCAGAGGCGGCCGGAGCCGCGGGCACAGAGTCAGAGGCGGCCGGAGCCGCGGGCACAGAGTCAGAGGCGGACGGAGCCGCGGGCAGCGCTGAAACAGAGGCGGTGGGAGCCGCGGGCAGCGCTGAAACAGAGGCGGTGGGTCCTGCTGGCGTGAGCGCGGCAGGCACCGCGGGTACAAAGTCAGAGGCGGCCGGAGCCGTGGGCACAGAGTCAGAGGCGGCCGGAGCCGCGGGCAGCGCTGATCCAGAGGCGGCCGGAGCCGCGGGCAGCGCTGAAACAGAGGCGGTGGGTCCTGCTGGCGTGAGCGCGGCAGGCACCGCTGACGTGAAGGCGGCTGCCACCGCGAGCTTGGAGGCGGCTGGCACCGCTGGCGAAGAAGCCGCTTCAGCGGGAGCTGAGAGTGCGGCTGCCGCCAAGATCCGGACTGGAGCCGCAGATTCAGCAGAGGGCGTGGTTTTAAACACCGGACCGGAGCTTGCTTCCGGAGCCGGAGTCGACGATCTGGAAGTCGGCCGGGCTGGTGAGCTGGAAGCCGGCCGGGCTAGAGAGCTGGAAGCCTGCCGAGCTGGAGTGCTGGAAGTCGGCCGCGCTGGAGAGCTGGACGCCGGCCGAGCTGGAGTGCTGAAAGTCAGCCGCGCTGGAGAGCTGGAAGCCGGCCGCGCTGGAGAGCTGGAAGCCGGCCGAGCTGGAGTGCTGGAAGTCGGCCGGGCTGGAGAGTGCGGTGGAGCTAACATGCTAGTTAGCTTAGCTGGAGCTGGGCCGACACTCTCCACCCCACGGAGAGGCGCCGGGAGCGGTTCATCCCCCCGAATTAGCTCCGCGAGGAACCGGAGATACGCCAGGTCCGCCTTCCTCGTGGCATTCCACTTTGCTACGTCCATATTTTGGTCGAGTCTTATGTCACGGAAGACGGAGGGGTGTGAAGGAGGAGGAGGACGTAAGTGCAAAGATGATACTTTAATAAATAAACCAAACAAACACAGAAAAGAAAACGAAATACATAAACGAAGGCTAAGACTGGGGTAAAGACTGGGATACAAACACTAGGATACAAGGCTAGGCTACTAAGGCTAAACACTACAAACAGGATTCACGGTTAGATTAACAGACTAGAAAACACAAAAGACTCGACACAGCACGTACAAACAGAGGGGCTTAAATACAGGAGGAACACCTGGGCAGGGCTGATGAGGGGGCAGGGCTACAGATAAGACACAGGTGAGAACACTGATGGTTAGGGCAGGGCTAAGACGTGACAGATACACAACAGAAACACGTGGCTGTGAACACATGACAGGAAAACAGAGGGGAGGAGCACTAGGGAACAAATGAGGGAGAAACATAACACAGACATGGGCTAGGGTGTAACACATGCCGATGGGGGTTGTAAATGGACCAGCTACATTTCAAAGGTTGATGCAGGCAACTATGACTGACCTAATTTTTCAAATAATTTTAGTATACTTGGATGACATTTTAGTCTTCTCTAGGACATTTTCAGAGCACGTCGAGAGATTAGAGACAGTACTGAGACGACTCCAGGAGACAGGTCTCAAAATCAAAATAGAGAAATGTCATTTCCTTCAGGAAAAGGTAAAATTCCTAAGACATCAGGTCTCCGCAGAAGGTATAGCGACCGACCCTGATAAGGTAGAAGCTGTGAAGCAGTGGCCAGTACCTACCACTCTGAAAGCTTTACGCTCATTCTTAGGGTTCTGTAGCTATTACCGAAGATTCGTGCAGGGGTTTTCAAGGATAGCTGGTCCACTGCATGATCTGGTAAATTACTGTCTATTGGTTGGACCTCCCTCCAGAGTAAATGAGCGGTTGTTGAGCTTATGGAGTACTGAGTGTCAGACCTCTTTTGATGTTTTAAAGGAGAAGCTGGTTAGTGCTCCGGTGCTCGGGTTTGCAGACTTCACTTGCCCTTTCACTGTAGAGACAGATGCGAGTAGCCACGGTTTAGGAGCTGTCTTATGTCAGCAACAGGATGGTAAAAGGCGGGTAATAGCACACGCTAGCCGTAGGCTTAGAAAGGCTGAACAAAATGACAAGAACTACAGCAGTATGAAGTTGGAGCTTCTCGCCCTAAAATGGGCCATAACTGAGAAGTTTAGGGGATATCTGCTGGGTGCAAAATTTACCATAATCACAGACAACAACCCATTATGCCATCTCAACACAGCCAAGCTAGGAGCTGTTGAGCAGAGATGGGTAGCGCAGTTAGCTGCCTTTGACTTTGACGTTCAGTATCGCCCCGGCCGGAGTAACAAGGCTGCGGATGCCCTCTCTAGGCACCCTTTAGCAGGGGAGCCGAACGTTGCCTCTGAAGATTTGGAGTATGATGGTTGTGTGGCTATTTGTAATTTGATCAACAAAGGAACCACACTAGGGCAGGAACTAGCAGATGGTGGGCTGGAGAGGTGCGAGGTTCGACAAATTCGAGCTAGTGAGGCAGGTCACCCTTTGGCTGGGTTAGATCAGGAAAATACACCTACTTTACCAGGCTATTCTAAAGATGAGTTGCGTTCTTTTCAGGAGCATTTTGAAAGTGAATTGATTGCTGAACTTTGTAAACTGTATGGTGTAAAGAAAAGCCGTACCACTCCTCATCACCCTACCAGAAACGCCCAGTGTGAGCGCTTTAATAGGACGCTACACGATCTTTTGCGCAGTCTCCCTCCAGACAAAAAGCGCCATTGGCCTGAGCATTTATCTGAAGTTGTGTACGCATACAATGTGACCCCTCATGCCACAACGGGGTATTCCCCTTATTTACTGCTTTTTGGAATTGACCCGCATCTGCCAATTGATGCTTTGTTAGGACAGACTGCAGAGGTATCAGCAAAAGCTGACTGGGTAGCTGCTCACCAAAGGCGACTGAAAGAGGCACATGCTCGAGCTAAAGAATATTCTGAACAAAAAGCTGCCGAACGCATAGCTTTCCAGAATGACAAAACCTATTGTCCACCAGTTGGTGTTGGTCAAACTGTGTATCTCAGGAACAGACCACAGGGACAAAATAAAATACAGGATGCCTGGCAATCTATTCCTTACAGGGTAGTAGAAATCCAAGGGACCACTTACTCTGTTGAGCCAGTAGAGGGAGGCCCAGTGAAAAGGTTTAATAGGGTTGACATTAGGCCCTTTGTATTTACTCCCATTCCTACTCCTAGAAAGAAAAGTAATCTTCCTAGATCTGAGACGACTACTGTTAATGACACTGAGTTAGATCCAGAATGTATTGAGGAGGGTGTGGTTTTGGAGGAGTTGAGTGTTCCAAGGTTGCAGATAGAAATGGACTGTCATGCTGTTCCCTCTAATGACAGGACAGAGTCAAATCCGACCAGTGTTGAGGTTGGTCCTGAAGCAGAGACAGTGGAATCAGATACTGGGTCCAATCTTGAGGTTCACTCATTACCTGTGCCTACTCCTCGTAGGAGCAAAAGAACTAATGCAGGACATCATTCTAACCTGCATCATGAACCCAGATCCATATTAGAGTCCGTCCCACTTGATTCAGTGACAGTTTCACAAATTTTATCCAGCTTGGGTACAGCATTTTTCAGAGAAGCTGTGAAAGAGGTAAAGAAATCTTATGAGGTCACCGAGGATGTTGACTCCTGAGCAGGAGAGAATGTAGCCAGGTGGTGAATTGAGAATACACCTTTAAAATGTGTGTCTGTAACTTTAAGAAACACAATCAGAAGTGTTGTCACCCTGAGAGAGGAAAGGGAGGAGCTAAGAGTATGGTAGAGAAGGAGGCTCAAGCTGCAGTGAATGGTGGTGCTCCATTTTAGGATTCATCCAGAGCCATCCTAACGAAATAAGAGGTAAAGATCAGGAAATACTGAACAATATAAGGTTTAGTTGGCCTATAACAGTAGTAGATGCCTATATTGCCTTTCTAAACATGTATTTTGAATGAATCACAACCAGATGCGGGCAGATGGCATTGTTTCTGTGGGGTAGTGTGCTCCTCGTGGTCAAGCCTTGTATTTTTCTGTGTTACAGAAGCTGTTTGTCCAAGTTCTCTTGATGAAATGCTCAAATCTTGTTGAGTAAAGCTGAGTAAATCGAGGTGAGCTTAAAAACAAATATTAAAAGAGCTCTGTTAATGGTATTAAGGTGGTAAATGTGACAAATATATCACTTTACTCAGTGATAGAGGACCAATGGAAAAGAGCTCTAGTGTTAGATTAGGTTAGGGAGAAGAAGTATGCAAAAATGTGTAATTGAATGACATTTTATTACAGTAATAAAGTGACCTGCAGTCCATCCTTAAACAGGATCCCTCCCCCCGTCTCTACACTGTCTAAATGCCAAGACAAATCTGCAGAAGATGTTCTGGAATGGATTAGACAAGGCAAAAGTTTTATTCTCAGGTGTGCTCATGTACAGAAGACATGAAGTTTGAGGGGTGGGGTTAATTACTTATAACTGCTATATATGTATTGATATTGTACAGTATGTGTTTGTGTGTGTGTGTGTATATATATATATATATATATATATATATTGTATATATATATATATATATATATATATATATACAGGGGTTGGACAATAAAACTGAAACACCTGGTTTTAGACCACAATAATTTATTGTGGTGACGGACAGTTCTGGGGGAAACAGGAGAGTTGAGGTGCACATTGAATTCTGCCGTGATTTGGGCAGCCGTGGTTTTATGTTTTTTTTAATACAACCCGGGTTATCACCCGAACATCCCTTTCAGACAGCTTCCTCTTGCGTCCACAGTTAATCCTGTTGGATGTGGTTGGTCCTTCTTGGTGGTATGCTGACATTACCCTGGAGACCGTGACTCTTGATACATCACAAAGACTTACTGTCTTGGTCACAGATGCTCCAGTAAGGCGTGTACCAACAATTTGTCCTCTTTTGAACTCTGGCACCCATAATGTTGTGTGCATTGCAATATTTTGAGCAAAACTGTGCTCTTACCCTGCTAATTGAACCTTCACACTCTGCTCTTACTGGTGCAATGTGCAAAAAAAATTAATGAAGATTGGACACCAGGCTGCTTCACTTTAGCCATGAAACCTCCCACACTAAAATGACTCAGTTTCACTGTCAACCCCTGTGTATATACACTCACCAGCCACTTTATTATGTATACCTTGCTTGTACCAGGTAGGATCGCTTTAATTCTTCGTGGCACAGATTCAACAAGATAATAGAAACATTCCTCAGAGATTCTGGTCCATACTGATATGAGAGCATCATGCAGTTGCTGCAGATTTGTCGGCTGCACATCCATGATGCAAATCTCCTGATCCACCACATCCCAAAGCTGCTCTATTGGATGGAGATCTGGTGACTGTGGAGGCCATTCCAGTACAGTAAACTCATTGTCATGTTCAAGAAACCAGTCTGAGATGATTCACGCTTTATCACATGGTGCATTATCCTGCTGTAAGTAGCATCAAAAGATGGGAACACTGTGGTCAAAAAGGGATGGACATCATCAGATTTAATACTCAGGTAGTTTGTGGTGTGTTGAAACGATGCTCAATTGGTACTAATGGGCCCAAAGTAGGGCAGGAAAATATCCCTCACACCATTACACCACCACCACCAGTCTGAACTGCTGAAACAAGGCAGGATGGAACCATGCTTTCATGTTGTTGATGACCAATTCTGACCCTACCATCCGAATGTTGCAGAAATCAAGACTCATCAGACCAGGTAACGTTTTCAATCTTCTGTTGTCCAGTTTTGGTGAGCCTGTGTGAATTGTAGCCTCAGTTTCCTGTTCTTAGCTGCAGGAGGGGCACCTGGTGTGATCTTCTGCTACTGTAGCCCATCCACCCCAAGGTTCGATGTGTTGTTTGTTCAGAGATGCTCTTCTCTTCTGAAGACCTCGGTTGTAACGCGTGGTTGTTTGAGTTACTGTTGCCATTCTATCAGCTGGAACCAGTCTGGCCATTCTCCTCTGACCTCTGGCATCAACAAGGCAGAACAGACAGAACTGATATCAGCTCACTGGATATTTTCTCTTTTTCAGGCCATTCTCAGTAACCCAAGAGATGTGTGTGAAAATCCCAATAGATCAGCAGTTTCTGAAATACTAAGACCAGCCCATTTGGCATCAACAACAATGCCACATTTAAAATCACTTAAATCACCTTTCTTCCCCGTTTTGATGCTCAGTTTAAACTGCAGCTGAAATAACAAAAAAGATGCAGAGCTTTCAGACCTCAAATAATGCAAAACAAAAGTTCACATTCATATAGTTTTAAAAGTTCAGACATCAATATTTGGTGGAATAACCCTGGTTTTTAATCACAGTTGTCATGCATCTTGGCATGTTCTCCTCCACCAGTCTTACACAATGCTTTTGGATAACTTTATTTCACTCCTGGTCCAAAAATTCAAGCAGTTCAGCTTGGTTTGATGGCTTGTGATCATCCGTCTTCCTCTTGATTATATTCCAGAGGTTTTCAATTTGATAAAATCAAAGAAACGTATCATTTTTAAGTGGTCTCTTTTTTTCCAGAGGTGTATATGCATCGTGCATAATATCCATTTTTCTTACATTACTGTAATTACATTTCATTCTGTCTTCTAATTTACTTTATAAGATGCATTGTAATACCTAATAACATTCCCCACACTAAAGAGATATCATGCATGTTTTGTGGACCAAATTAATAAAACTCATTACACATGACCTTAGTAACAGCCTATACAAACTGACACGTTAGCTCATGAATTTTAACAGCCAACGCTCCATCTGTTTAGGTGCCAAAATGGCCCTAAAATCTGAGAACCTGTCACAGTGATTCTAAAAAAAAAAGGAAGCAGAAGTACTGTTTGGTAAAACACACCAACAAGCAAACAAGAGAAAAAAATGCATAAAATATTTGGAAAATTAACAAATAATGATAAAGTTCATAATATTAATAATTTGTAGTCAAAAGTGTCAGCAAGAGAAAGTTTCAGTTCCCCATCAATTTTTATACATATATGAAAAAGACCATTTCAGAATCTGTATAAAGTGTGTATAAATAAAAATATAGTTATACATAGAATTATGGAGTAATTAAGCAAAGTAATTTTATAACCAGAATCTAAACCCAAACTTACCTTACATCCCAATCTAAACCCAGACTTACCCTACACCTCATTCTAAACCCAGACTTACCCTACACCTCAATCTAAACCCAGACGTATCCTACACCTCAATCTAAACCCAGACTTACTCTACACCTCAATCTAAACCCAAACTTACCTTACATCCCAATCTAAACCCAGACTTACCCTACACCTCAATCTAAACCCAGACTTACTCTACACCTCAATCTATACCCAAACTTACCCTACACCTCAATCTAAACCCAGACTTACCCTACACCTCAATCTAAACCCAGACTTACTCTACACCTCAATCTAAACCCAAACTTACCCTACACCTCAATATAAACCCAAACTTACCATACATCCCAATCTAAACCCAGACTTACTCTACACCTCAATCTAAACCCAAACTTACCTTACATCCCAATCTAAACCCAGACTTACCCTACACCTCAGTCTAAACCCAGACTTACTCTACACCTCAATCTATACCCAAACTTACCCTACACCTCAATCTAAACCCTAACTTACTCTACACCTCAATCTAAACCCAAACTTACCCTACACCTCAATCTAAACCCAGACTTACTCTACACCTCAATCTAAACCCAAACTTACCTTTCATCCCAATCTAAACCCAAACTTACCCTACACCTCAATCTAAACCCAAACTTACCCTACACCTCAATCTAAACCCAAACTTACCCTACACCTCAATCTAAACTTAAACTTACCCTACACCTCAATCTAAACCCAAACTTACCCTACACCTCAATCTAAACTTAAACTTACCCTACACCTCAATCTAAACCCAAATTTACCCTACACCTCAATCTAAACCCAGACTTACCCTACACCTCAATCTAAACCCAGACTTACCCTACACCTCAATCTAAACCCAGACTTACCCTACACCTCAATCTAAACCCAAACTTACCTTACATCCCAATCTAAACCCAGACTTACTCTACACCTCAATCTAAACCCAGACTTACCCTACACCTCAATCTAAACCCAAACTTACCTTACATCCCAATCTAAACCCAAACTTACCCTACACCTCAATCTAAACCCAAACTTACCATACACCTCAATCTAAACCCAAACCTACCCTACACCACACTCTAAACCCAAACTTACCCTACACCTCAATCTAAACCCAAACTTACCCTACACCACAATCTAAACCCAAACTTACCCTACACCTCAATCTAAACCCAAACTTACCCTACACCTCAATCTAAACCCAAATCTACCCTACACCTCAATCTAAACCCAGACTTACCCTACACCACAATCTAAACCCAAACTTACTCTACACCTCAATCTATACCCAAACCTACCCTACACCTCAATCTAAACCCAAACTTACCCTACACCTCAATCTAAACCCAAACTTACCATACACCTCAATCTAAACCCAAACCTACCCTACACCTCAATCTAAACCCAAACTTACCCTACACCTCAATCTAAACCCAAACTTACCCTACACCTCACTCTAAACCCAAACTTACCCTACACCTTAATCTAAACCCAGACTTACCCTACACCACAATCTAAACCCAAACTTACCCTACACCTCAATCTAAACCCAAACTTACCCTACACCTCAATCTAAACCCAAACTTACTCTACACCTCAATCTAAACCCAAACTTACCCTACACCTCAATCTAAACCCAGACTTACCCTACACCTCAATCTAAACCCAGACTTACCCTACACCTCAATCTAAACCCAGACTTACCCTACACCTCAATCTAAACCCAAACTTACCCTACACCTCAATCTAAACCCAAACTTACCCTACACCTCAATCTAAACCCAAACTTACTCTACACCTCTGTCTAAACCCAAACTTACCCTACACCACAATCTAAACCCAGACTTACCCTACACCTCAATCTAAACCCAGACTTACCCTAGACCTTAATCTAAACCCAAACTTACCCTACACCTCAATATAAACCCAAACTTACCCTACACCTCAATCTAAACCCAAATTTACCCTACACCTCAATCTAAACCCAAACTTACTCTACACCACAATCTAAACCCAAACTTACCTTACACCTCAATCTAAACCCAAACTTACCTTACATCCCAATCTAAACCCAAACTTACCCTAGATCTTAATCTAAACCCAAACTTACCCTACACCTCAATCTAAACCCAAACTTACCCTACACCTCAATCTAAACCCAAACTTACCCTACACCTCAATCTAAACCCAGACTTACCCTACACCTCAATCTAAACCCAGACTTACCCTACACCTCAATCTAAACTTAAACTTACCCTACACCTCAATCTAAACCCAAACTTACCCTACACCTCAATCTAAACCCAGACTTACCCTACACCTCAATCTAAACCCAAACTTACCCTACACCTCAATCTAAACTTAAACTTACCCTACACCTCAATCTAAACCCAGACTTACCCTACACCTCAATCTAAACCCAGACTTACCCTACACCTCAATCTAAACCCAGACTTACCCTAAACCTCAATCTAAACTTAAACTTACCCTACACCTCACTCTAAACCCAAACTTACCTTTCATCCCAATCTAAACCCAAACTTACCCTACACCTCACTCTAAACCCAAACTTACCTTTCATCCCAATCTAAACCCAAACTTACCCTACACCTCAATCTAAACCCAAACTTACCCTACACCTCAATCTAAACCCAAACTTACCCTACACCTCAATCTAAACTTAAACTTACCCTACACCTCAATCTAAACCCAGACTTACCCTGCACCTCAATCTAAACCCAAACTTACCCTACAAATCAATCCAAAACCAAACTTACCCTACACCTCAATCTAAACCCAAACTTACCCTACACATCAATCCAAAACCAAACTTACCCTACACCTCAATCTAAACCCAAACTTACCTTACATTTTAACAAAATATTAAGCCTAATGTATTATATCTAAATCCTAATTTTAACATTAAACTAGTCTAAAGTTGAGGATGAAGTACCTGTATTGGCACTGTTTTCTCAATTCTTCTTCAAGTACATGGCAGAAAGTTTGTATGCATCTGGCAAAAGAGCACCACCAGTGGACAAGAGCTAAAGTATGTATCATAAATACTGTCGTTCCAGTTCAAAGCCTAGGCTGTCAAAGTCTAGGAAAGCCGTGTTTCTCTGACGAGACGTCATAGAAGGCTTTTGTTGGATGAAAGAATTGTAGGAAGGATATGTAGATCTACATTTGCTTCTTAGTTTAAAAAAATAGAATAATGGAATTTTTGTGAGGTGTTGTGTGGGATGGTTTAGGAATCACTAAAAGCACAGGCAAAGGAAGGATAAAAAGAAGGGAAAAACTAGTTAGGAATCATCAAAAAAGGTATGATACATGTTACCTGACTCTAAGTGTTACCTCTTAACCTTAATGTATGTTTTCAGTTTGCTTTTTATGTGCCCCAATTTGTTTTTGAGTGCCATTTTTTGTGTGTTTTTGGTAGACTGAGGGGATTTGATTTTCAGACTGTTGGTTTTGAGTTTAACTAAATTGAGTTGAGTTAAATTTTTTAACCTTTAAATGTACACTGTATATGAATTCAGTGTTGCACTAAACTGTTACCAACAGTAATGCCATATAATGCCGTATACAGTACATATTTAACCTTTTTTTGTTGCAAGAACGTAAAATATAACAATCTGCTTAGTTGAAGACCTTCTGAAAGCATGGAACTGCTTCTTAAAGTCTCTTAACCAAATCCCGATCCCTAAAGCTCTTCCCTCGTCCCTTCGTCCTGCAATTTGGTCTATCTGTGAACGTCGCCCCCAGTCAAGTCCAGACGTGATCAATAGGTCATCAGACAGAGGGGTGGAGGTCGAAGGTCAGCGCTAGCCTGATCGGGAGAGGATGGTCAGAGAGGGGGATTAGGCTGCTTTTTTGGGGGGGAGGAAAACGGGGATCGCTGATTCAGGAGCCTGCAGAAACGAAGGGCCCCTTTCCACCCGTCGATAGGCTTTTTCTCTTAAACAGATGATTTATTCTGTCCTAAAGGGCATGGAAGGGAAGTATCGATCAGGACACTGTTTCACCGCAGCCTCTGAGCAGCAGCAGCCGCCACCTGAGCCTGGAGAATGAATGGTTGGCGAAGGGAAAAGGGTCAGACAAAATGGGAGCTCTTAGAGGATTTCATGTTTTATGAATTCCCTTTATTGGGGATTTTATGGCAAACAGTGTCAAGAGCTTGTGGGTTTATATGAGGTATGGGCGATTTGGCAGGATAAGACTTAATCCTCGTATTATACGCGCTCCGTCCGGCCCGGCTCTCAGCTATCAGTTCTTGACTCTCGGCGGCTGAGAGAACGCCGGCTTTTGAAGCCAGACTCGCGAAGGTCCATCTCGAGTTTTCTCAGGTACTGTTTTTTCGAGTGGAGTTCTCGAGGCCCATCAAAGCCTCCAGTGTAGCGGTGCGCCGCCCTTTCCTTATCTCCTCTTGTTTTAGACACTGTTGTGATCACATTTATTAATCTCATGGCAATAGAACAAAGCCCTGCGTGTTCAAACAGCAATTACTCTCTCGTCTTTGGAGATACTGTCCAGGCATAATTGGATTTAAATGAACTCAAATCTTCCTTTGTTATGGCACATAACACGCAACGCTTTTTAATTAAGATCGCTGGGCTGGAGTAATGATACAGGCCCACGTCGAGAGCCGCAGCCTCTTTCATGTTCCGTTCTTCAAACGGCGCCGGGAGACGTGGAGGCGGCGTGGCGCGAGGCCGGCCCACTGTCTGCCTCAGCAGGGAAGGGTGTGGTTTAATTAAGATCCCACCTTATCTGCTCCATCTGTGCTTCCGCTGGGGAGATGAGATGCTGGGTGTTTGAGCTTCTATCATCAGCGCCGGTGATGATGATGAGGATGATGAGGAGGATGATGTTCGCGCGCCACTATTTCTCACCTCGCGCGCGTCTCTGTCTCTCGCCTCACCTGGAGGGGCTGATGTAAACACAGGAGACTGTGATACCGATACCCAGATCGGCTTGGACTGATTTAACGATGCCGAGGGATGTGCCAAACCAGGTGTTAGCGGAGCAGCGGCAGAGGTTAACAAGAAAAAAAAAGAAAAACAGGATTTGATATAAAAAAAAAGAAAAAAATGTTGCAAATAGTCGCAAAATGCACTTTGACAGACATGTGCGAGTGAAGACAGTCGACAGTTCTCTGTAAACAGAAACAGCTGCCTGTTAAATGAGACGTCGTAACGCAGGAAAGCGTTAAAATTGAGAGGGTATGCTCTACAATAACTTCAGAAACTGCAAACAGATCCCCAGTTGTTTGTTATATACATAGTATACAATTGTTAATTTAAATAAATATTCGCTTATGACATTTTTTCCTTCCGTATCTACACTTACAATATAAAAGAATTCTTAAAAAATATATAATAATTGATGTGTGTGTGTAATATTGAACAAAAGCCTCAATAATATGAGAAAATTGTTTAAAAAGTAGGGAAACAAGGAAACCAAACAAAATAAAATTGATGCATTTACAAAGAGCGCCACACTCCCCACTGGGTGCAGTTCGATCGTATGATCAAACATGTCAGTGTTCACTATAAATTATTCAGAATGTGCATTTTTTTCTAATCTACACCTTAACCTAACCTAAATATAACCTTAATTTACTTAATCTACGACTAAACTTAACCTTGATCTACACCTTAACCAACACCTTCTGTACATTAAACAATAAATAATACTAAACTTAACCAACACCCTAACCTACATTAATATACACATACACCTAGCTTTAATCTACACTATAATCTATACCCAAACCTAGCCTTAATCTTCACTATAATCTATACCTACACTATAATATATACTTAAACTATAATCTATACCTAAACCTAGCCTTAACCTACACTATAATCTATACCTTAACGTAGCCTTAATCTACACTATAATCTATACCTAAACCTAGCCTTAATCTTCACTATAATCTATACCTGAAACATAGCTTTAATCTACACTATATTCTATACCTAAACCTAGCCCTAATCTTCACTATATTCTATACCTGAAACATAGCTTTAATCTACACTATAATCTATACCTAAACCTAGCCTTAATCTTCACTATAATCTATACCTAAACCTAGCCTTAACCTACACTATAATCTATACCTAAACCTAGCTTTAATCTACACTATAATCTATACCTAAACCTATCTTTAATCTACACTATAATCTATACCTAAATTTAGCCTTAATCTTCACTATAATCTATACCTGAAACCTAGCCTTAATCTTCACTATAATCTATACCTAAACCTAGCCTTAATCTTCACTATAATCTATACCTTAAACTAGCCTTAATCTACACTATAATCTATACCTAAACCTAGCCTTAACCTACACTATAATCTATACCTAAACCTAGCTTTAATCTACATTATAATCTATACCTAAACCTAGCTTCAATCTACACTATAATCTATACCTAAACCTAGCTTTAATCTACACTATAATCTATACCTAAATTTAGCCTTAATCTTCACTATAATCTATACCTGAAACCTAGCCTTAATCTTCACTATAATCTATACCTAAACCTATCTTTAATCTTCACTATAATCTATACCTAAAACTATCCTTAATCTACACTATAACCTAGACCTAAACCTAGTCTTAATCTACACTATAATCTATACCTAAACCTAGCCTTAATCTAAACTTTAATCTATACCTGAAACATAGCTTTAATCTACACTATAATATATACCTAAACCTAGCCTTAATCTTCACTATAATCTATACCTGAAACATAGCTTTAATCTACACTATATTCTATACCTAAACCTAGCCCTAATCTTCACTATATTCTATACCTGAAACATAGCTTTAATCTACACTATAATCTATACCTAAACCTAGCCTTAATCTTCACTATAATCTATACCTAAACCTAGCCTTAACCTACACTATAATCTATACCTAAACCTAGCTTTAATCTACACTATAATCTATACCTAAACCTAGCTTTAATCTACACTATAATCTATACCTAAATTTAGCCTTAATCTTCACTATAATCTATACCTGAAACCTAGCCTTAATCTTCACTATAATCTATACCTAAACCTAGCCTTAATCTTCACTATAATCTATACCTAAAACTAGCCTTAATCTACACTATAATCTATACCTAAACCTAGCCTTAACCTACACTATAATCTATACCTAAACCTAGCTTTAATCTACACTATAATCTTTACCTAAACCTAGCTTTAATCTACACTATAATCTATACCTAAACCTAGCTTTAATCTACACTATAATCTATACCTAAATTTAGCCTTAATCTTCACTATAATCTATACCTGAAACCTAGCCTTAATCTTCACTATAATCTATACCTAAACCTAGCCTTAATCTTCACTATAATCTATACCTAAAACTATCCTTAATCTACACTATAACCTAGACCTAAACCTAGTCTTAATCTACACTATAGTCTATACCTAAACCTAGCCTTAATCTACACTTTAATCTATACCTGAAACATAGCTTTAATCTACACTATAGTCTATACCTAAACCTAGCCTTAACATTGACTGGAATTGAAAGGCTATGTAGACAAAATATTTAATTCCATTTAATTTTGGAATTTTTTAGCATTTTATTGATGTATTCATCATTATATTGTGGTCAATGGTTCTTTATCTGTGTGAATGTTTGTTTCTAGCATTTTACAGGCAAAGAAAAACACACTAGCCGGACTCACTAAAGACAGAACCGCTCGGATTGGACAGCTACCTCAGTGCCCAGGCTGCAACTGGAGGATAGCTGATTTGCTCAAGGGCACCTCAGTCATGAATGTTAAGGGAGGACGCCTCCTTCCTGCCAGTGCAGGATATTGAACCAGTGACCTTCTGGTCTTAAGCTGGTTTCTCTGACCTTTAGGCCATGGCTGCCCCCGTAATATATTATTGCTCCTATACTTTCAGAATAAAGCACAAAGAATTATCATACTGTTACAAGGTCAGCGGCATGAAAACTCGAAAAAAAAATAAAAATAAAAGAAAAGTGAAAATAACAAACTGCAGAATGTTTTAGAGGGACAGGGTTAGATAACAGTAGAACCAGGCGTGGTGATTATGTAATGCTCCAGTGAGGAGCAGGATTAAGTAGTTATCTAAGGGGAAATGAAGTGAAGAATGAGAGAAGCGATCATGTATTAGTGATTTTATTTCAATTACCCCGATGCTACTTAATTGAGTTTCCGCTATGGATATTTAATTAGAAAAGTGGTCTGTTTTTCATGTTAGACTGAAAGCCCATTTGTGGAGGAACTAAGCAGTCATTTGACTCTACTTTAGTCTCATGGTAGATCCTTATTAGGTCATAAGTCACTGATGCTTACCGAGCATGAACAAACGTCATGTCATCTCTATCTATTTCTCTCTCTCTCTCTCTTTCTTTTCTTTCACACACACACACACACACACACACACACACACACACACACACACACACACACACTCATAAACCTGTTCTATATATCTATTCATATACATGTAATAATCTGTACAAATTAATAAATAAACCAAACACCATAAAAACAGTTGTACTAGCAAGCAATGTCGGTAACACTTCCTATGAACCCTGTATTCATTATGCATCATAAGTGCATACATAATGCACTATATGACATGCATAATACCTTATAATCACTGTAATAAGCCTGTATAATAGCTCATAAGTACTAACAGCAACATTCATAACACATTATAAACTGGTGTAAGTATAAGGATTTATCACTGTACTAATAAACAATATATATTTTAATTATACATTTTTCATTTGAAAGCCAGACAATTTTGGATCATCAAGTTCTTAAAACATATTCAGCTGATAATAATGTTTATAATCTTTATAATCTTTACTGGTACAAAAAACAGATATGAAAAAAGGACTTTCACTGAAAGGTACTCTGTTGTACCTCACTATAAAATACAGCCCTGGTGACATGCTTTGTACTCTTTTAAGTACAAATCTTTACTTATTTTTCTTAGTGTGTACTGGTATAAATAAAGGAACCTACCTACCTTCACAGTTCATTTGCTGGTGTTAAATCAACACAATTGAAGGAGGGGGGGGGATTCTTAACAAAAAAATCATTCTCACATAAAGAGATATCCCAAGCTCTATTCTTGCCAGTTTTAGTCTCTTTCAGAATGAGCCATTTAAGGGCTCTGTCACTTTTATGCAAATAAGCTGTTGCTGACCATGCCATTTTATGCTGAGCTTGCTAAATTGCAAAACACAAACAAGCTAGTTCATGCTTATATGCTTATAATGTTAGATTAAAAATGAATGTATCTTCGTACAATGCAAATATGCTGTACGTCGTCAAGATGGCGCCGAGCATGGCTGCCGTGTTGCGAGTTCCCACTTACTTTTACTTTTGCAGTTTTCCTTTGTTTTTGTGTTTGTTTGTCACTCCTTTTGACTAAACATATTTCCATGCAATACCATTTGTCAATATGTCTACAGTGTACTTTATTTTTTTTTTTTTTATTATCCTACGTGTTGTAAATACTGTTCTCTGCACAATTGTGGAAACCTGCACCCAAGTTTTTCACTTACATGTACACCTGTACTCTGTGACATGACAATACATATGAATTGTATCTTGAATCTTGGATATATGAAAGGAGCTTAGTTGGGACATTTTGCTCGAGTTCTCTAGAGCTTCTGCCACAGATTATCTTCATTCTAAGCTACATACTGTACATCTGCTATGTTCTTGCTCGAGTGTGACGACGTGAAATGTGAAAGTGAGATGGATCTCATATAATCCAATAGGGTGTCGGAATGATATATGTTTGCACTTCTCATCCAACCACAATCAAGCTCTCTACATACGAATGGAGCGATCTTTTTTTAAAATAAAGTATAGATGACCAACATTTCTATTAAAGTACAGTAATAAAGTGTTTGTTCTTTACATTACTGGACACCTCGGCTCTCCGAGATTTGGTATAGATCCCTCCATCAGACGAAGCATGGTGCTCATAAAACCAGCAAAAATCGCAAATCTTCAACTGATCTAGTGGGTGGGGCTCTGGTGGGGGTTGATGGGTGAGAAGTGGTGCCCGGGTGGTTCTATGCAGGTTTCCTTGTTGTGGCATCACAGTAAGGAATCCATCCAAACGCCTCATAGAAGCATATGATTCCTGGTATTAAAATCTTTTAACTGATTCACAGAAAACAGATGGAAGTTAGTTTTTGTTTGTGCTTGAAATGTAAAAAAAAGCACACAAAAAGTAAGTTTTGCATAACGTGTCCCTTTTTTAATTAACAATGCTTTTAATTTCTCTCAGTTTTGGAGTACACAGCATGTACAATTGAGATTTTCTTCTGACAGGAAAAAAAAAAGTCTGGGCCTAGTCCCTGTCTGGGGAACCAACAATAGATGTAAATTTACTATTTACCTCTAAGAGTGCTTAATTTACTTTAATTATAGCTTCATAATTAGAGTAGTTAGTAAAGCAGTTGTTTTAATTAATAGCAATTGCCTTAATATGCATTAATAACTGCATTTTATTTAAATGAATAAAGTAGTATTACAGTTGCCTTGATAAGCATTAATTAGACATTATGCTGTAATTAAATTAATAAAGGAGTGTTACACCTGCATTAATAAATAAATTAATACATGCATTTTAGGTTTGTTATTACATTTAAATGCCATTTAAATGTCTAAATACACTGCCTCACTAAAAAAAAGGGTCTCACACACACACACACACACACACACACACTAATATTAGGTTGGACCACCTTTAGCTTTAAATGCGGTACGCATTCACTGTGCCATTGTTTTGATAAGCTTCTGCCAATGTCAAGATTTATTTCAATCCAGTGTTGCATTAATTTTTACCAAGATCTTGCAGCAGCATTGATGATGGTAGAGTCTGACCTCTGCTCAAAGCCTTCTCCATACAGCACCTCTCAAAGATTCTCAATGAGGTTAAGGTCTGGACTCTATGGTGAACTCTCACTCCATGTGTGAATCCAAATGATGATCTCATGCTCCCTGAATCACTCTTTAACAATTCCCGACCCATGAATCCTGACATTATCATCTTGGAATATGGCCGTGCCATCAGGAAATAATAAATCCAAGTTATTGATGGAATAACCTGGTCTATATTCAGTATATTCAGGTAGTCAGCTGACCTCATTATTTCAGCACATACTGTTGCTGAAACTAGACCTGCAGACCAACTGCAGCGTCAACCCCACATCATTTACATTTACTAAAATCAATCCAATGTGATGATTATTAGTATTGCTTTAATGTATTTTGTGAACATCAGATTGAATATAATTTATTAAATGCAGCCTCTGTTCCTTTACCACTATTTAAGCAACATTAAGCACTCAAACAGCGTTTAGCTGTTAGCCTGACAGACCCTTTGTTTCATGGCTGCCTCTTGCTGGATTACTTTATTCACTTTTGTTTAGCTTCCAGCACAGGCTGAAGGTTATGAATAGTACAGCATAGTTTGAGAAACTCCGGTAGAAAAGTATTAAAGCTCGGTGATGCTGCGCTGACAGTGATGCACTAAGGGAAAAGCTGTGTGTGGAAATGGGTAATGGCACAATGATGACCTGGTGCTTTTGATGAAGTGTCTAAGTTGCGGCTGGGTGCATTTCATGGCTGGAGTTTTAAATCAGGGGCAGACTGTATGATTGATAGGTTATTGTTTTCTTCATCTTTTACACCGTGTAGTCTGTCCACGGCACGCACGCTACAAGGTATCATCAATCAGATGGAGCGGAATAACACACTCCTCATTTAAGCAGTATACAAAAGCCTGTGACTCTGATGTGCTGGTCCGGCATATTACTCTCTCTCTCTCTTCTTTATATACACACACACACACACACACTCTCTCTCCTGCCTGTTGACTGCTGACTTTGCAGGCTAGAATATTCCAGAACAAAAAAAAAAATCAGAGCTTGTAACTTTAAAAAATATACTCTTTTCTGCAATGAAAAGTCTGCAGCATAATAAGTGTCAAAGAGTATCAATACTGTGCTACTATACGTAGAACATGCTGTATTAGATATAGGAGGAAAAATGAATCTACTGTAGATGCTAATATCTAAAAAAATCTAGCCTGAAACAGCACACATTCAGGCTGCATGATATGAGGTTGTTAAAAAAAAAAATCTTTGAGTAGTTTTAGCAGCATGATGATGTACTTTTACATGCCCATCTTAAGTGAAGTGCTTCAATTAAAACTAGCACATTTAGTCCATTAATCATTTTAAACAAAAAAATAATAATAATAGCAGCAAATTTACCTTTAGTATTGGTATTGGCATTGAAATAGGCAAACTGCTATCCGAAAGTATATATTATCACATACAGGGGTTGGACAATGAAACTGAAGCACTTGGTTTTAGACCACAATAATTTAGACAGCTTTCAGACAGCTTCCTCTTGCGTCCACAGTTAATCCTGTTGGATGTGGTTGGTCCTTCTTGGTGGTATGCTGACATTTCCCTGGATACCGTGGCTCTTGATGCATCACAAAGACCTGCTGTCTTGGTCACATATGCGCCAGCAAAACGTGCACCAACAATTTGTCCTCTTTTGAACTCTGGTATGTCACCCATATTGTTGTGTGGATTGCAATATTTTGAGCAAACCTGTGCTCTTACCCTGCTAATTGAACCTTCACACTCTGCTCTTACTGTTGCAGTGATGTGCAATTAATGAAGATTGGCCACCAGGCTGCTCCAATATAGCCATGAAACCTCCCACACTAAAATGACATGTGTTTCAGTTTCATTGTCCAACCCCTGTATCATCAAAGTAATTGTTATTAATCTAGTAATTTTTAGAGAATGGATCAATGCATTTTAGCTTTTTTGTCTTACATTTAATTATGACTAGTCTAGCATAGTAAAACCATTTAAATGGTACTGAATTACACTTTCAAAAATTAGAGTCAGGCATACAAAAAAATTATGACAAATTTCAAACAAAGCATTGAGTCCAATGTTTAGCTTACTCAGCATTAACTGAAGTGTAATGACTTACATTTCTTACATCCTAACTTACATTTTAAACTGAAACAATTCAAAAACATTAAGGTATGGATTAAATTGTTTAAACGTTTTGAAGACTAAACATCTCTTGTTCCTCCCCTTCCTCACATCTTGCAAGCTTTGGTGCCGAAAACTTTTGCACAGTATTGTAGCTTCAATGTGTCATGATTAATTTGCATAAAGTTGAGAAATTGTGCCCACCCATAGAAAATGAATGGTCGCCTGTTGCTTTGTCATCTGCCAGTGTGAACACAGGGTTAGGGTGCTGGATCTCAGGAATATAATAATGCTTTATATTTTATTAAAGTTAGACAATTACCCTTACAAAAGAGTAAACTTACAGAGTTGGTCAATTTTCCTTTTCATTCTTTCTTGGACATAGATGTGTATGTGGTTTCCCAGATTTAGAGTGGTGCCCCTGTCTAAGTCTAACTGCCAATTAGTTACAAGGCATGAGGTCATAAGTTTAAATACCATTTACTTTATAGCTTTAAAGTTTAATGGGATGTTTACTTATGTTGTTTTCGGTTGAATTTGTTTGGCAACTAGCAATTAGCTACAGTAGAAAGCACTTGTGGAACATGTGGATTAACTTTGTGTTTTTTAAAGTTCTAAATCTTAACTTCTAAGAAGAGTTTCTCTCTCTCTCTCTCTCTCTCTTTCTCATGCTGTAGAACTCTTTCTCACACTCACACACACACACACATCATTTATTTAAAGTGCATCGGCTCACAGTGTATTTTCCACTCTCCTCTGTCTGTAAATTGAACCGCAGAAATTGGAACCTCCAATTGTGCTTTTAATGGATAAAGCCTTCCTTCCACAGTTTCTCAGCCTGAACCAGGAAGCTACGAGGCATCTTAGGCTCAAACATCTTCAAACTATGTGGTGAACACTTGGATGACTGCTGGTTGTTGAGGAGAATAATGCAATAAAATCTGAACAGAGATGGGCATGTATATGACTCTTGTATTTGCGGTGGCGTGCAGTTAATATAGTGGGTACCCCTTCTGCAACACTCCCCCCACCACACCCCACCCTCCACCCGCCGACCTACACATAGATTTATATTAGAACTTCATATTCTCTGTCTCGACTTATATGTCTTGAGTTATGTGAGCTTAATGCACATTAACAGCCCAAAAATACAGCTACAAACTACAAAACCAATGCTTAATTTTCAGTACAGCTGGCCAACAAATATCACTCATCTGTATGCCTACAAGATGCCAGGTCAGCCAAAACATTAAGTACACACAAAAACTCACCAGTCAGACGGCCTATTATTGTGATTTAGTGAATTGACACATTGAAGGGCACACTGTAAAAAAAATAAGGAAACCGGTTGCCTTGAAAAAGTTAAGCAATTATAACTGTTATTTTCAAGTTAAGTTCACTTTATGCTTGCTATTTAAGTGTACTCAAATCATAGTTAAATCTACACTGTTTACTTGCGTTGTTCCTACTTTAAATAGCCTGTAAATACAAGCTGTTTTTTTAAGTGTGTAAAACCCGATAAGTTGACTAAATTCAAAACTTTTGTTAAAATTAATATTTTATGTTTTTAGACTTTTTTCTGGTTTCATTCAACTATTTTTTTAAATACTCATAGTAAAAGTAGATGAAAGAAAACAGTTAAGAATTAAAAGTACTGAGAGCACAGCGAGAACACAGAGTTACTGCAGCTCAGTAATTGATGCTTGTTCTTACAGCCAACAACACAAAGACCAAGCATTTTATTATAATAGGTGATCCACAATTTTACCTAACCTAGCCTGGGAGGAATCACTACACACTGATGGTGAGTGTCTGAAATTGTTGGACACTCCCAGTATGCAAATACATTGTGACAGAAGCCAATGGAAAAGAGGCTGTTTAAATATGATGAGGCTTTTAATATGATATGACACAATATTTGCCTCATTTGCAGCCGCAATTTCGTGATATATTGAACTAATCCAGCATGCGCTTTGTTTTACAACTAATCAACGCGTAGCCCTTTCCATACAGTGCCGAGAAGGGGTTAGAGAGCCATGGCCCCGCCCCCAGAGTGAAAAATCAGGAGAAGGGGCACGCAGACACACGTGGGCAGAAGCCGTTTTAAAAAGCTTTGATTGGTTAAAACCACTGTCAGTCAGATATGAGTCCTGTAGCAACTGAAAAACACAGACTAATGCTTTGAATTAGTTGCTGTTTTTTTATTTTAGTTCATTTATAAAATACATGCTTATAGTTTAAAATAACTAAAATATATATTTTTTCTGATTATATATTATGTAATGATTTACATGCACCTATTGTCACCCCTTCTCTAACCCATGAAGGGTTAGAAGGGCCTTACTGCACACCACTATGTATTTGTATATACTGTATATAAGAGAGCATTATCAAAGCATGTATTAGCAGACAGACAGCAGCTCAGTCTGTGCTGACTCAGTGGACACCCGCCACGCATGAATGCGCATTAAATACATTAAATAAACATTATTTCTTCTTTTGTCTTTGATATTGGACTGCAGTGTGCTGTGGGCACCGGGACATGAGAGGGGAACAAATTGATTATATGAAGTCTCTGTGGTTGTTCATTATAGGGGAAATTATCTCCGACTGGAGTCTTAATTATCCAAGCATATGAAGATAACTAATGACTGTACAGGCCCAAGAACACCTCCACTGTTGACTTGAGTACACACACACACACACACACACACACAGTCAGGCATGCGCATTAGCACACACTCACACTCTTTTTCTCATTTATGCGTACACACACACACCCAGCATGTGTCTGTTATTACTGCTATTTAACCACATGCATCGTAAAGACTTACCTTTTCCTGTTGGCCACTAACTTCATTAGTCGTATCCTCCATCAGCCACTCTCTCCTGTTACCTGCTTTTCCTTTCCTTTTCTTCTCCTTTTCCTCCTCCAGGGACCAGTAATTACAAAGGGGTTTTGGGATAGTCTATATCTCTCTCTCTCTCTCTCTCTCTCTCTCTCTCTCTGTCTGTCTTTCTCTTTTTCTCTCGTGCCTCCTCTCTGCAGTGTGTGAGGAAGAGGAAGAAGTTGCTTCAGCGAACAGTTGCAGCTGGTTTGTGCAGGAATTAATCATGATGATTAATTGGGCTTCAAGTTAAATATCCACAGAGCGACGTCAAGCTGACAGGCGTCACGCTCAAATTGACGCTGTTTTAGAAAGCAGCAGATTGATTTACACAGAGGCCTAATGAATAGCTCTGTGAACCAGGGGAGACATAAACAGGAGTGTGTGTTTTTGAATTTGACCCTGAACAGTCAGAACAGTATGTCTCTTGCTCGCTCTCCCTCTCTCTCTCTCTCTCTCTCATTCTCTTTCTCTCTGTCTCTCGTTCTGTCTCTTGTTCTCTGTTGCTTCCTCTGTGTGGTCCTCTCACTCCAATTTGTTTGCTCCTATTTAGTCCCACATCTTTGTGTGGGAGTGTATTAATAGCGGTAGCAGCCATTCTCTAAGCCGTTCTCTCTAAAGAAAACATGTAGTGGCTGGAAAAGGGAGAAATAATGCTGCTGTTTTCAAGGCATTCATAACAATGCTGCCTTTTCAAGCCGTTCAAGCCCTTCACATTGTGAATGCATGCACGTCTTGTTATTCTGTACACATTAAAGCAGCAGTCTTTAGGATTTCACAATTGAAAGCAGTAGTATTCCTGAGTGGGAAGGAGACAACATATTCTAATTAATGGTATCTGTGTGATGATGTGACCATATCTGCAAAGTCTAATATATGTATATTAATTCTAAAAACTGGTAGTCTGGTAGAATTTGGCTGATGAAAGAGCCTCTGAAAGAGAATCTAGGGATGTTCCCAAACTCTTCATGTGATCAGAAATCGGGGCCGATTACATAGTTTTCAAATAGTGGGAAAAATGTAATGTTATGTTGTTACTCCACGAGTTCATTATAGACAGCTCGCACTGTCGCATTGCTAAATGCTCTCCCCTCTCTCTCTATCTCTATCTCTATCTCTGTTTCTTTCTCTTTGTCTGTCTCTCTCTTTCCAAGGTGGAATTCGCAAGAAATATATTATGATAATTTGCAAAAGATATCATTATATATGCAGCTACACTAGCATTTATTTCCTCTATTAAAGCTCGGTCAAACATAGTAACTCATCATATCACAATACTTTAATTTAAAAACAATCAAATAATATATAATTGAGTAAAAAAGTCTAGTCTAAATCTAGTCTGCCAAGTCTAAATCACTACAATACACTATTATCACTGCCCCCCCCCCCAAAATACAGAATAAAACAAACAAAAAAAATGATCATGATTATTTATGATTAATCACAGAATTGTTGTTGTGTGACTTTTTTTATTTGTTTATATGAAAATCATTTATATGGTTATTTAGTACGTGTTTATTTTATACTACAATTGGTTGTTTAATATTGTTGATTCAATACCAATTATTATTATTATTATTAATATTATTATTATTATTATTATTATTATTATTATTATTATTATTATTATTATTATTATTTACAATAAATAAAACCCTTAAGGGAAAACTTGAATTTGTTTTCTATTTTCAGCATTACTGATCGGGACTCTGTATCAGCAGATGCTCAAAATCAAATGATTATTACGCAAAAATATGTGATTGGGACATCCCTAGCGGCATCATTTGCTTGTTACCAGCCCAGTAACTTTTAAGGATGTGTATTGGCAAGAACCTAGCAATTGTATGTATTGTGATACTGTATGCAAGGCAATTTATTGTGATTTTTGTAAATTAAAATGTATGAAACAGTTGTGTATGAAAAACACAATATTATGTTCATTATATTTCAATAAAAGGAAAACATACTTGTCATCCTATCATATACGAGGGATCTGAAGACACTGCTATCTAGTGATTGAAAATAAAATCGACACAAAATTATTACAAATCGTTAATTTCGTAAATTTGTCAATGTTAGATCAACACTTTTAGTGTTAAATTAACAAAGAGAATGTACATTTTGACTATCACACACAAAAAAAAAACCTTTAAAAGTACTCTTCCACATAATCACTGCAATTGCACATACTCACCAGAGAGGTCTCTAAATCCCCAAACACCCAAAATGTACAGATTGTTGCTTTAAGTAGTGTGGGAATGAGTTATTAAGGCCAATGGGTAATATGTCCAAATATTTTTATACACCTATTCTAATGAATTCAGTTACAGCTTGCGCCCGTTGCTGACACTGATGTACAACAATTTATACACACACACACACACACACACACACACACACACAGTTTGGAGCAAATCAACATGAATCTATTGGAACCATGCCTAATGCCAGACGTGGCCTAGAGTAGTATAAGGCCCCCCAGATTTAATCTGTGGATCAGTGGAGAGGGTGGTGCCCTTAGGAATGATGATGCTTCATCCAGTGATGAGTTAGGATGAGTTGGGGGGGGGTTGATAGATCAAAAAAAGCTCAAATCACTGATTTCCTAGACAGTAAATACACAGTGAATGATCAGGTGTCCCAATACTTTTGTCCATATATTAAAACTCCTGTGTATAACCTGTTTTGATGTGAGGAATGATCAAAATGACCAAATACCGTTTTTGTTTGGTTGCTAAATTCAGAATCATGGACTATGGAGTGCACAGCTCTGTAGAAATTAGAATTTCTTCTCCTCCAGTGTGTGTGTGTGTGTGTGGTGTGTGTGTGTGCCTCTGTGCGTGCATGTGTGCTTCCTGCTCATTGTGTAGGCACATGGGTGCATAGGGGAGGAGCTCCAGCCCTGGCATTTGTAATCCATCTATTGTGCCGGGCCTCTCCAGCTTTGGATCAATGCGCTGCACTCACGCTGGCCCACAGGTCTGAAACTGAGCCCCTATTCAGCCATCAACTCCCCCACACTCAACCGCAGCACAGCAGCACGGGAGCAGGGGGAGTTTGGCTACAAAAGAGAGGGGCAATCCTGCATCAGATCCTATCCGTGTGTACGTCTGTGTGAAAGAGAATTCCTCCTGGAATTCTCTCCACTTCAGACTCAACCCCCTTTTTCATTCTGTTATTAGCAGTTTTAACCCTTAAGAATGGAGAGACTTTTCTATCTGGTTTCAGATAGTCAGGAAATATCGCCTATAAAAAAAAGCATGTGATCACAAATACACAATTACGATCACATGACAATTTACGTGTATGTTTGAAAATGTTTAAATTGGGTTTTTATCTATTTTATCTATTATTCAAATAAAACACATGTTTCTTTTTGTTATTTTTTTATCAGTGTCTGTTAAGGATCTTCTAAAGGTTCTTCACACTCATTCACATCTCATTCACAAATGATTAGATTTCAATGAATAACACTTCATAAAAATGGCACTTTCTGAATCCAAAAGTAGATTTATCAAAGGCCCCTCCTCAATAGCTTTTGATTTGTACAATTTTGTTAAGATAATCCTTACAAAATGAATACACAAGAATACACAATTTAATACCCAAGCTTCTTCAAAGAGGATCCCTCAAAACCGCAGATCTTGTGTATATTGCTGGTATGCAGTAATTAATATCTTGTAAAAGTGAATCAAGGGAGCATAAACCTAACAAAACCTTCACAAAACAAAGTCTACTGATCATAAACCATGCATTTCCATTTACGGTACCACTTTAAAATAAGACTACCTTTATAAAGGGTTTAAAATGGTTTACAATTAGTTTATTAATGGTTACTAATTGGGTTGTAAATGCCTTAAAAATCATTAATAATCAGTTATAACACATACGTAGTAAGGGCAACAATATAGATGGCTGTGGGTTCACTATTTGGCAAACAACAGGGCATTGTTGCCCTTTGTACGTATGTGTTATAACTGATTATTAATGATTCATAAGGCATTTACAACCTAATTAGTAATCATTCATAAACTAATTGTAAACCATTTTTAAACCCTTTATAGAGGTAGTCTTATTTTAAAGTGGTGCCCCATTTACTAATGTTTAATTCAATTGCATTTATATGTATAGTACATTTCTCAACTAATGTTATCATGAAGCAGATTTATAGAGATCTGAATTCAAGCCTCTTTAGATTAAGCACAAAGGCGACAGTGGCAAAGAATAAAATCTATGAATTTAAGTAGAAGAACCTTGAGAGAAATGAAGACTCAAAAGGGGATCCCATCCTCCTTTGGTTCTTTGGTCAGCACTTAATAGCACATCAAATACAGCAGATATACAACAGGAATAACTGGACAGAAAGAGCATATGGGGCATTTGCTCAGTGTTAATGTTAATGTTGATGTTAATGTTAAATGCTGCCTGACCTTCTAGTGACTACTTTACTACTACTTTAGGTATTCAGCTTTTCAGGAACTTCTCCAGACCTCCTGAGACTAATGTTGTGCCTCTTTAATTCACAGCACTGAGCATTTTGTGAGCGGGATGATAAGAAGGGGAGCCTAATCCATGAGGAAGAGGCTGTGGGGACTGGAGGGAAGGTGTGACTGAAGCAGCCAGTAGGGGGAGGTAAGACAAAAGAAAAACTTCAGCAGGAACGCTTTCCCTAGAGTCTTATCTGCGTTTACTTCCCTCTGCCTGATGAGCACAGAATGCCTAATACTTCCCAGTAATCCTCTGGATTCAAGAGCACACATGTGGAGTGTGTGGTTCTGTGAGGATTCCTCTCAGAGGTTGGTGTGTGTCATGTGTGTGTCGTGAGGGGCTGGGCAGAGTACACAAGTTCTGTAGCATTCTGTTAACCTTCACCTTGAAGTGTAGAAATGTAAAAGTGTATAAGTGTATAATTCTAATTCTATCCCAAAACACGGCACTCGTTTTTTTTTCTGTATATGGGGGAATTATATAGTAGGGCTGCAGCTATCGATTATTTTAGTAATCGAGTACTCTACATAAAAATCGATTCGATTAATCGAGTAATCGGATAAAACATAAAATAAGAGATTTCATAAAATAAGAAATTTCACTTAATAATGAATGACCAATTGGTTTAATTTTTAAATGCACAACATACATTTCCACAAATAGAAATAAATAAAACACAAAATAGACATGAATACCACAAGTAATAATTTAATAATTAATAATAAAAAAATATATTTCAACTTATCCTATCCTCCGCCTCCTCTTCCTGCTTCCTGTGGCTGGGTGACGCAATGCTAAGCACGCTATTTCACATTAAAAGTCTGAGCTAAATTCCGTCCTCTGTGTTTTTAAATGAATTAAATGATTACTCGAGTCACAGAAAATGAATCGATCAATTGTTTAAATCGAGTAAATCGAATTCCTCGAGTAATAGTTTCACCCCTATTATATAGCCTACACACCTGCTACAGTGCCTGTCTCTGTACCTGAGTATCAATAGAACCTCACAGACACAAGTGGGGCTGTGTTAGTGAATGTGTGAGTGTGTGTGTGTGTGTGTACACACGTGTGAGAGAGAGAAAGAGAAAAAGAAAAAGCAGGGCTTTAAACAACTCCAAGCTAGTGCAGGAATCTCCTTGTGTCTTTTCCAAGCTAATACTCAGATGCTCTAATAGTCTCTGAGGTGTGATACTCTGAGCTGTGGTTCGCTGTTGGAGTGTCACATTAAACTGTGCACACTGAACCATGTGATTGCACTTGCAGGAAATTGGCTGCACGATGATTGGGAACACCATTAGAATACTGGAGCTCTCGCTGGAGTCACACCAGGTAAGACGCGTGCCGCCTTGGACTCAGTTTCAGTCAATTAAAATAATGCGTAAATGAGCAAATACAGTATATACAGTATAGAATATTAGTGGTGATCATGAAAGTTGAGCAGGACTGATGTACTGTATATAAATTAAAACCTATATTTGCAGTATGGAAATTGACTTTGAAACGTTATCAAAGAGGATGACTTAGTAAGACTTAGTAAGTTGTGAGGTGTAATCTTGTAAGTAAGCCAGTGAACTCTGACCAGTGTGCTCATGGCAAGGCAGATTAAATAGTTGAATTAGCAAAGTTAATTCCAAGTTGATCCACAGCGTAACATGTGTAATAAGAATACGTCAAAGAAAGCATTACCACCCACAGTGGACAGAGCAGTGGGGGGAAATGATCCTGTGATTAGTGGCGTCTGGCTACAACTGTCTATGCATTCAAAAGAAAGCAAATCGTTGCTGTCCAATGAAAAATCTCCAAAACAACAACTTTACAGGAGAGAGAAAATACCTTGTAAATTGTCAATGGAAGTCACTGTAAAAATGTTATTTATTTCAGTTCATTTTGAAGAGTTTCTATTGGTCCATTCATCAAGAAATTTTGGCACAGTGTAAGGGACAGTTTGTCTATTCAGATTATGTAGTAAACTAGAAATTGACAAAAATGGAGATAAGTGTTTTTCATAGGAGAGCGACGCAATCTATCAGAAATCACACATTGAGTCCACATTCATTGAATTCATTCCATGGTAAATACAGGAAGATCCACACCTCAAGCCTTAACAGCTCTGGAAAAACAATTAAGAGACCACTTCAGTTTCTTAATCAGTTTCTCTGATGATTTTTGCTATTCATAGGTTTATGTTTGAGTAAAATGAAAATTATTGTTTTATTCTATTTTTACAGACAACATTTCTCCCAAATTCCAAATAAAAATATTTTCATTTAGACCATTTATTTGCAGAAAATGAGAAATGGCTGAAATAACAAAAAAGAAGCAGAGCTTTCAGACCTTAAATACCTAAATGCAAATAAAACAAGTTCATATTCATAAAGTTGTAAGTTTAGAAATCAATATTTGGTGGAATAACCCTGGTTTTTAGCACCTTGGCATGTTCTCCTCCACCAGTCTTACACACTGCTTTTTTAAAGATTCTTCTACAGAACAAGTTGAAAAAGCTGCCGATTCACTCTGTAATCTTAGATCAGGAATCAAAGAAAACATATCCTAAATACATTTTTAACTGCTACACTTTGGAATTTTAGCAAAAACATAAACTGAATATACTTCTACCATACCATTGTGCACATGCAGGAAGTACTGACACAACCTGGAGAAGCAAATACAACTAAAATCAACTGATTTAAACAGAGAATGTAACAAAGCAAACCCTTCAATTTATTACCTGAACCCATCTTCCCCACGTCTTAATTTAAACCAAAATTAATTATTAAACTGTAAAAATGAAACTATACCTTAACCTAAACTTTACCTAGACCTCAACCTAAACACTAAACTTAACCATGATAGAAAAATAACTTCTTACCATTTCAAGCCTCCATCCATTAATTTTAATACCTTTTTAGAGGCTCAATAGCACAGAGCTACAGGAGGCCTATAACTCTAGAAACAGTTTTCTCAGTTTTTCCTCAAGTACATGGCAGGATTGGTTGTGTTTATTTGGGAAAACTATGCCACCATTGGATGAATGCTCCCTATTAATTTTTAATTAAAATTAGTGTGACATATCTTTGTGCAAACAAGCTAATTAAATTCTTTTGGGTTGTATATACACTTTGGTGGTATACGCACACATTTATATGAGATTTTGTTGTTGGTAAAGCATGGTTTACCACTAATTTCACCAAGTTGACCTTTTGTTATTTTATGCTAGCCTACATTAACTAAATCAGCTAGCTATCCAGGCTATAATTCACTGCTTTAAAAATGATTTCTATAGAAAATAACAATAAAATACAGGTTTTTAATATTAATGGCTCCTTCTCTACTGGCTGTTTCTTCAAGCTGGATGTTGAGAAAAGGAAATCCCTATCTCTATTGGTTTCAAGAGTCATATTCGTCAGTTCAAAAGCATTCATTCCTCGAACACACTTTTTAAATGGAATAAACTCAAGCAAAAGCCAAAGAGTTCTGATTGAATTCTATTCGGGAAAGATCTGTTATAGGGAAAAGTGTATATTGGAGTACTGTAGTGGGAGCAGTTTGTAATTTGTTACTTTCCGCCTCTGGCTGTTGATGTGCAATGAGCCAATGGACCTGATCTGCAGAGCGGCTTATTTATTTCCTTCCCTGGAACCTCTGCTCGGTTTGCGTCTGTGGCAGCACTTGTTACTGATGTCAGAAGGAGGGTTTTGTTAAGATGCCATCTGTTTCTGGAGCGTCTCTCACTCTGCTTACTTTGTTTATGTGATTCTAATTAAAATGTTCGCGATTTTTCATGAAGCTTGTGTCAACATTGCAGGAGTTTGGAATTAAAAGCCCCCGTTTGACGTTTCGGTCAAAGATAACCATGCTCTATGAAAACCAAGCCAACTGTCCTTTATGACATATTGGACTGTTAATTGCATCTTTTTTAGATCAGAGAAATTTCAGAAACTGGGAATGAATTTCCCTGTGGAATTCTCAAACTTTGAGGCCAATTACTGCTTCTGCGAACTTCACTTTGTCAGATAGAACTTTAGCAATATTGAGGTCTCATCAACATGGAAATAATAAACACTGGAGGATGCATTTAAGGCTAGCTTAAACAGACGAACTTTGGTGTGTTTATGTCTGATACGTTGAGTGTGTGTGTGAGTGTGTGTGTGGAGTATGTGTACAAGAGTGTGAGTGAAAGAACCCGGTGGATTGGCTGCATGTTTGATGTTCTGCGCTGACCCATTTCCCTTGTATAAAACCCCTGTTGAGCCGTGCTGCTCTTTTACCAGGTAATTAAAACCTCTCTCCCCGACCTTCACAAACAGAACGCCTGCATGAAAGTCATGGTCAGCAGCCCTTTGTATTGTGTATTAGAGAAAACAACAACAACTACAAAAGTAACCTTCCTCTCAGCGGCGGACGTGGGAGGTCTTTGATTGTGAATATCAAAGAGCCGCTCTCCCTGTGTGCTCGTGGTGAGCCTCCCAAGGTCGGCCTGCCAACCCTACACACATCACCACGGACCAGAGAGAAGATAGCGCTCCAACTTTTCCACAGACATTTGAGGAAAAAGCACGGAATAGGAAAAGACTCTCCGTGAAAAAAGCTGTGAAATTGTAATCGGATAGTTTGGAGAGTCAAAATAAAGATCTTTCTCCATTATCTTACATATGAGACACGAGAGAGATCTTTTGTGAGTCTGATTTTATGGCATGTAAAAAAAAGCTAATAACAGTACAGTACATTTTATTAGATGATTTAATAATACAGTATACATACTAATGTGATTATTTCTGCCTGAACGCAACACAGCATAAAAGTACCTGTTACTGCTGACTAGATTGTTTATAAACATTGTTTTTTTCAAAACTGTAATTATGCATCTCATTTTCTGTTAATGCACAGAAAGGTTAAGACCTCAGTAACTGAGTCCTGTAATTTGAACAAACACTGCAATACAGCAGTAATTAGTCAGGAAAGGTAAATAAAATGGCATAAATATCAGATTATATGCTTTGTAGAAACTGAAAATATGGTTGGTATGACATTCTAGGTCTAGGACAACTTGTTGTTACATGTAGTTAAAAAAAGATGCATAGAAGTACTCAAAGTAGCAAGAGTTCTACTAACATAAAATAAGCCCAAATAAGGCTTTCTTTGTGAATTAATAACTACAAGATCTACAAGGCAAATAAACCATTTAGACATTCAAATGGTTGTTGGGTTTGTGTGGTTCTCTATTGTTAAAGAAGCCTGCTAGAACAAAACTCTTCTTATTCTATAGAATACTTAGAAAAAAGGGTTCTATATAGTACCTAAAAAGGGATCTTTGGCTCGTAACAATAGTGGAACCCTTTTTGGTGCTATATAGCACCCTTTTCAAAGGGTTCTAAATAGCACCCTATGAAAAGGGTTCTATATAGAACCCTTAATGGTGCTATATAGAACACTTTTTAAAGGTGGTGCTATCAGCAAACATGTACTGCCCTTTTCTTGATGTAATACAAATACTATAAAACATAAATATACAATTGTATTGCTTAGAACACAACAAAATAGACAGGTAACGGTATAATCATAGCAAATTATTGCATTTATTGTGTTAATTCATATAAACAATTAATCTTTAGTCAATATATCAAAATTACATTTGTCCATGCAGAAAGTGAGGCTTTTTAATGTTGTGTGAAGTTGAAATGTTTTGTGATGTCCAAAACTCCAGCAGCAGTGCTGTGCTAAGAATAATTAGGAGGACAATAAATAATGCAGACTACAGACTGTATAAAAGTATAAAAGTACAAGGAAATAAAAAGGTAAGGATATTGAAAGAGAGAATTGGATACTTGTGTAAATGTAACAATAAAAAAGCTCATCCTTTTTAAATTCAAGTACTTATGTGCATGACTAAAATCACCAAAAATACAAGGCTAAACTAAACTAAACCATGGCATTTGCCCATTCAATGCATATAGCATCGGTGTGGGGGTGGGGTTAAGTGCAGCATTTATAGTTCTAAAATAAACACATATGGAAATACAACAAACCTGAAATATGCTGGATGTTACACTAAATGTAGCAAAATGATAAACTATTAAATGCATTTAATTAAACAGCAATTAAACTGCTGTGAGAAGTCCTTCATTCTACACAGCTCTTATTTACACAATCTACTCACAGAGAGAATTGAATACTCGTTTCAGTGTAATTGGAAGAAATTTCTCTTCTTTCATTTTAAACACAAATGCTTCAAGGAATGTAAGAGTTTTTTTAAGTCCCTTAGGATACTCCACTCCGAAGACAAAGTAGGTGCTGAACAGTACACAGAGGGCAAGGGAGATGTCTGTGCAGTCTTCCACTATGATTTCCTTGTCCATGGTGACTTTCACCAAACTGTGCTGCAAGGGCACTCCCTCCTTACACCCACTCAGGATAATCTGTGGTGTGACCACCTGGGATGTGCCTGACTACACAAAACAGAAAATTACCATTGCTGTAAAAGAGATAAATACATCAACATGTAACTCATTTGAGTTTTTAAAGAAACTTACTTCCTCAAATGCGAAGAGAAGTGAGGCATCCTCACTGAACAGAGACGGAAGGCACAGGATGGCTGTCTCCAACTGCAGACCTATGATCAATAAAAAATAATTATGGACTCAACACTGTCCACTCACTGCCCACTCTATTAGACACTTCCTATACAGAGGAACAGATGGACTACTACCAGTAATTATAAAACTACATAGTGCTTGTATATGATCAGTTACAAACAAGGGGTGGTCATAGTATTCTGACATGATGTATACCTCATTTGGATATTTACCATGTATATTTATCAAAATCAATCATTGTACAAAATAGTGTAATGCTTTTTTTTAAATTATGGTTGTACTATGATAATTCTTACCTTTTTTTACTGCACCTTCCTGACAGTCTTCAATGGTCTCCAGACATCTCTTTATTATGGTGGAGTGTGACGCTCGCAGTAAAATCATGGGGGCCATTTTGTTTAGCACTAAAGTGACTTGCTTGTCTACATCGATGTGTTGAAGAGCTTTCATTTCCAAAAGCAGCTGTTGGAAGTTCAAGAACAAAGGTGTCAGCATGTAACAAAATGTGTTAATTGCAAACTGACCAAGGCAAAAAAAAACATACGATTTCAGGAAGCCTGAGGCAAGGGAATTCCATCAAAATCTCTCTTGTAGGATGAGAGAGGATATATGTCCTTCGGTACTCTCTTGTCTTTGTCATTTGCTCTTGCAGGAACATCATATCCGGGCGAATTTTCTTTACCTCTTCAGCCATAGTCTTCACAATTTCAGTAATGTTTCTTTCCTCCACACACACTTCTTCTGTTGCAGTAGGACCATTAACCTGAATTAATACATTCACCATAAACTGTCACGATAGACAATAAATAATAGTGAAATGTAAGATCTACACAGATACAGTGCGTGGGTTCTTTTGTACTTACAGGGGTTCTCACTGCATTAAGTGGTATTTGGACAACCTCAGATGTACGTTTTCTGCCAGAACCTGTAATGGAAAACTTTCTTCTCATTCTGGCCACTTCTTCATCACTGACCAAGGGACGTCTTTCCTTTTTAAATTTGTTCTTTAAGGACTCATGCAAAGCATCCTAATAATCAGAAAAATGAGGCACCAACGTAAAGCCATTTACACCAACATCTGCAAAGGAAAAAGTTTATTGTTAAATACTTACATAACCTGATCCAAAGTTCTCTTTCAGGTATGGGTATACAGTTATGAGTGAAGACAACAACTCAACATACTGGTGATGTGTTGGGTACCTTGGATAAGATGCAAAAAATATTATAAATATTACAGAACTTTTAAATTGATGATTTGACCTGGATTATAACATTTACAAATGTTGGCACGTTGTGTATTTAAAAAAAAGTACTTACAAAGTTTTACTAGACAGATGGTCAAAGAGAGCCTGTAGTAGTAGGGTCCTTGTTTTTGACTTCCTTGAGCTTTTGAGTTCATGGTCTCTTCTCTCCAGTGCAGCCAACAACAATGGGGGAAAGGCAATATGAGATGAATCCCGTGCTCTTGAGTCACGTCTTTGTACGTCTACCATCAAAGGTCTACGATAAAATATACAAATGTTACAAAATTATAATTATTTATTTCAGTAGAGTTTGCAGACTTGTAAATAAACAGTGAGAACTGAATTACATTAACACTGGACAAATGTGTGATGCCACTGTACAGTATAGAACTGGGTATCATCAATGATTTATTGAATCGACTTGATTTTAAGAATCTTTTTTTTTTTCACACCTAGTACAGTACAGTATAAATTTTGGCAGAATAGAACTTACCTGTGTGCTTCACTTGTTTTCAGTTTTTCCAGAAGAGACATAAAAACGGCCTGTTTTTTAATTATGGGTATGAGTCTCTCTGCCATTCGCTCTGTGAAAACACCTAAAGTTGCTCCGTCAATCTCATGCTCTAAGGGGAAAAAAAAAAAGTTATATTTTACACCTTACTGAAGAACATTAAATTTCATAATTTCATACAAATGTCACACTGCTATAGTAAAACTTTAGTCTGTTAACAGTTTTCATAGTCTTTAATATAGCTTTTCATTAGCTAGGTGATTTTAAGGTGATGGTTAACACATTGTCTAAGCAGTATGATATTTATTAAAAAAAAAAAAAATCATAAAATCGCAAAATAATCCAAAATTCAATTTTGCAATGTACTAAATGTGCTAGTTCTGTAGCTTTGCGTGTGCTGACTACTCAGTTTGGCTAGTCTGTATGTACTTCAGTGCAAGTGTCTTTTACTTAAGATTAAGTTATTTCTCACAGGACGATGATGCAGGGTGATGTAAAGGTCATCCTTCTCATCAGCGTAACAGTCAAGGGGATGATAGTCCACTTCTTCACCAGGGTTCACAACCATCCAATGGGTAGTTGACTTCACACCATAGGCATGTAAATGTTCTGAATAGTGAGAACTTTGGTAAATCCTACCACACAATTTCCACTCCTCATGAAACTTGATTATGTAAATCAGTTTCAAAAAAACTGGAATCTCCTCTGCATGCAAAAGGTCCAGAATGTAGAAATCACCGACTTTGTATTGGACTCTGTCATGCTCCAATTGTTTCGCTTTCCACACAGATTCTGCTAAGTTTGCAGAATCACTTGCAACAATTTCCATTAGTGGAGCCGGGAGTGCTCTTAGAGGTATTTTGGTCACATTATCTGGAACTACTTCTGAATTGGTGGTACTAGACTGGGACTCCCAACACTGTCTCATTTGGTAGCGCTTTGCAAGAGTTTTAGCAATATTTTGGTAGTTGTTGACTACAGATGAGAGTCGTTTGAAATACAGGTGCTTTGCCTCATATCGAAGACACCAGTGTGCCCTCAGAGGTCCAAAATTCTCTATCAGTCGTGGATAGTGAACCAAGTAATGGATCTTTGGTATGAAATCATCTGGAAACGATCTTTGAAAACTTGTCAGAAAGTCTGTTATTAGAGCCGTCAGAGGACTTAGCCAACTTGTTTTTATGACCGGTGCAAGAAGGATGTCACATACTGATCGCAATAAAAGATAGAGATCCCAGTGGGTATTCCGTTTAGGAACAAAGTTTCCTATTAGAAAAGGAAGAAGACGAAACAATACAAGCTTTTCAACAGCTTTTCCTTGAATTCCACTTCCCTGCAGGACTGTCTGTCTCAAAAACACTGGCTTGTGTGTAACATCATTTTGTCCAAAAGGGAACTCTTGTAGTCGTTCATTCAACTGCTGAATCGTGATAAGTTTATCACTGTTGAGTTTCTTTAAGACTAGCCGTGTAACATGTGGAATTACACCCTCTAAAACATCGTGCATGAGGTCTGGTGGAAAAGATTCAGTCACCTCAAAATGAGGAATTTTTTCAAATGGACAATGTCCAGCAACACCATAGAGACTTTTTGAATTTTCAACTGCTAAATGGCTTTTGTGATCATCAGAGGTCCGACGAATGCAAGACGCCTCATCAATTGCATTATGCATTTTGTCATGATGGCACATACAGAATCGACAAATAAAGCCATGACTAAAACATGTATTGAAACCAGCAAGAGAATGGGCAGATAGGTTGTCAGCTGAAATGGAAAAAAGCACTCCTTTGAAAACATGAGTTTGGTCATCAACACTGACTGATATTCCCTTCAATTGCAGCTCTATGAGATCACAGATGAGCGGCTGAAGAATGGGCTCATAGCCATATTTCTGTAACAGCTTGTTTCGGACTAAAACAGCGACGTGTATGTTCTTAAGTTGTGAGCGGTACTTCAGAGGTAGATTTCCAACCACAAAATAAAAACAGGCTATCTTATGAATCAGTTTTTTTGAACCAAGTGTATTCAAAATTTCAAACTCATCTGTGTACAATTGCAGTGTCAACAACTTGTCAGACTCGTTGCAACCAAGCAGCGCTTGTTTCTTCTTAAAAAAAGACCCATCAGTGAAATCGGTTAATGCCGCTCCATCAGAAACTCTCTTCTCCTGTACAAAGAAAAACACTTCTTTTCTGTTTAAAATATGACTTAGAACTTCCAAAATAGGTATGTATTGAAAAGTGTCCTTTTTCCCGCTCTGGTCAGTTCCAAGAATGTACTCAACAGGTTGAACCAATCCAAACTCTTTTATGCAATATCGTTCAAACTGATAGTCTGATGTAACATGCTCAAAGCACTTTCCAAATAAATTGTCTTCAATTAGGACTTTAAGATCTGAACGTCTTTCAAGCTCTGTGTGCTCTTCTTGAAGACAAGTCTTTAGCAGAGCTCGATACTGTTCATTGAACAACTCGATTAAACTTTTAACCTCCTGTGAAATACTTTGGGTAACAGTCTTAGGAATTATGTGTTTTTCTTGCAGCTTTAAACAAAACAGGCCAAAGTGTTTCTGGACATTTTCTGTAAAATGGCTTAATTTATCAGACAGCAATTCTGTATGGACAATTTCATCACAATCTTCCTCAACATCTTCAATTTCATACTGCAGCTTGTGCTCTTCATCCAAGTTCCTTTTGACTGATTTATGTTTGCGGAAAATATGAACCTTGAAAGAACTTATTTTCTTGTAAACATTAGGGCATCCATTGTCAAGTCCGCATCTGACAGAGAAGTTAGGTTCATTCTCATGAAAATACTGTAAATGTCTTAAATATTTTGATAATGAATATTTCTTAACAGAGCAACTGGGACAATAGTACATGGACCAGGGTGTTCCTTTAGAATCTAGTTAATGAGGTGGATCTCACCCATAAAAACATTAGAGAATTCTCCCAAATTGTTTCTCTCTAGCCACTGGCATACTTCAGCAGGTTTCCAGGATATGTAGTCACTCATTGTCTAGAAACAGAGAAAAAAAGAAGAAAAAAGAAAACATAAAATGACTGAAATTGCCATTTTGTTTATTGTCAGGCTCACGCAAATTATGTTTTTAGTCATATTCAGAGAAAAAATATTCTAAAACCCTTACTGTACAAACAAAAACTAAAAATACTATGACATTAACCAAACATCAATTCTTTCATACATCTTGGAAAGTAAAACTACTGAGCCCCTAAAGGGACGTGGTGTATTTTTTTTTTTTTACATAGAAAGTGGTGAGCACCGCTTACTAAGTCGTGAGCACCACATACTAAGTCGTGAGCACGACTTACTAAGTCGTGAGCACCACATACTAACTCGTGAGCACCAGATAACGGTAGCTAGCAAGCTATAGTTTAAACTGGCATATGTTCCACAGTGTAATGTGATTAACTAGCTAGCTTAGCTAATGTTATCTATATTTCATTGTGAAATGTTTTAGCTAACGATAGCCAGCTAACTCTTATTAGATGTGCACAGAAAGAGCTTTTGGGCGCGGGCACGCGGACACACACACACACACACAATCCAGTTATCAAAATCATATTTATTTAGCTGCCATGTGTGATCAAATGTAGGCTGCTTTTACAAAGATCTAGCTTGCTAACCTATTGCTAGCTAATTTAGCTTAGCTTTAAGGCTTTCATTGCTCTCTGTACAATATATGGTAGGCTTGGGTTAAAGTAGCCGCTGTGTTTGGTGTTTGGTGTGTGTGTGTGTGTGTGTGTGTGCCCAAAAGCTTTTCTGTGCACATCCTATAAGAGTAAGCTGGCTAACGTTAGTTAACATTTCCCACTGAAAAAAAAGTAGTTACCATTAGCTAACATAGCTAATGTTAGCTAATACATTCCCCACTGAAATAAAGTAGTTACCATTAGCTAACGTTAGCTAAAACATTTCACGATGAAATATGGATAACATTAGCTAACCTAGCTAGTTAATCACATTACACTGTGGAAAAATGTGGCCAGTTTAAACTATAGCTTGCTAGCTACCATTATCTGGTGCTCACGACTTAGCAAGTGGTGCTCACGACTTAGTAAGTGGTGCTCACCACTTAGTAAGCAGTACTCACCACTTTCTACGTAAAAAAAAAAATAAAATACACCACGTCCCTTTAGGGGCTCCGTATAAAACACTGACTACTGCTAAAAAGAAACTATTTTACATTTGATATCTTCACTGAAACAAAACATACTTACCATTGTAATTAATACAATTATTTTTAGCTTTTTAGACTTTTGAAACACAACAAAAATCCAAAAATCCTTTGCTAGCCTAATAAACATATTTTCTCAACTAGCTAACTAGCTAGCTAGGTTATCTACCAAGCTAGCTCGCTAAAAATCCAATGGTAGTGACTATATTTAACAGCAACTCCATGCGACATAACATTAATTTTGCTTTGTTACATCTATTCTTTATATAGTTTATTGTAATTATGTGTAAAAACCTTGTTTGCTATGTAGCTGGCTAGCTAGCTACACAGGTAGGTTAGCTAAGAGGTCTGACAACTAAGAAGCTAGTCTAGCTACATCTAAATACTTGCCTAGCAACTGCATAGTTAGCTAGCTAGCTAGCTAGCTAGCGTAAGCTAACGTTGGTTAGCTGTCGTCAAGTCAAACTAAAGAAATAAAATAAATCGTTATCTAATTATTTCACTGTTTGAGAACGTAACTAGCCATTCTCACATGAATGTTTACCCGTGAAGTGTAGCCGCTGGTTCAAAACCTTGTGATTAAACGACTGCTTGTGTGACACGTTAATACTGTAGACTTACCTCAGAGTGAAGAAAGAAGGCCAGTGGCACGAGCTGTGGCGCTGGTTAACCTGCACTGCCGCTGAGAGAGAGAGTATCCGCGCGCCATTAGAGAGAAACTGATTCAGAACAGCTAACTGATTCTTAAAAGAGTTGACTCCGTTAAGCACAGTGGCAGGCTTAACCTGTCATGAATCAATGGGGAGGAATATTCTCTTTTACTGCAGTTTCAGTCTCCCTGCTCTTTTTTAAAGCTGCTAAAGACACTAATATTTAATATAAAAATGTGTTCTGAAGCTTAAAAAAGTTTTTTTTCTGAAAAAATCTAAATTATACATTATAATCTTAAATTATTCTCTTGACACAATAGTTTTAGCTATTATAAACCACACAATTACAAAACACTAGTAATAATAACACTAATAATAATAATAATAAGAAGAAGAAGAATTAATAATAATAATAATAATAATAATAATAATAATAATAATAATAATAATAATAATAATAATAATTATTATTATTATTATTGAAGTTATTATTGATATTGTGTTGTGTATAATAAACACACATGCTCATAATTATACAATAGCACACAACAATAACAACAACCATAAAATAATTTTGTTAAACTAAATTATTATTATTTGTATTTTATTTTTTACATTATTATTATATTTAGTAATAATAAAAAAACTAAATCTAAACCAAAACATACATGACCACCACAGTTAGTACTTGCACAATTTGAATAATGCACATACAAAGAACCCCTTACTGAACCCCAAAGAACCCGTAAGGCATTCAAAGGGTTCTTTGAGTGTTAATGGTTCTATGTAGAACCATTACCTTCACCAAAGAACCTTTGAAGAACCCTTTTTTTTAAGAGTGTAGTGATATAGCGAGAGAAAGAGAGAGAGAGAGAGAGAGAGAGAGAGAGAGAGAGAGATTGGATTAGTGATATTAAGGTCTAAACTTTGCTTTTGGGATCCTAATGTTCTATAAGTGTTTTGGTAGAACTATACATGAGGTCTACCCACAAGAAGGCTTTATTACACATATATAAGCCCTGAATAACATACTTATAACATAGTTATAAACATTTTCTTCATATAGATGTTAAATTGCATTGTATTGGCATTTAACTGATTTCTAACATTTGTAACTGTCTTATAAAATTAACATTTATTCTAATGTATCATCACTGTTATTTCTGCTTGTCTTATTTTTCTTGAATATTCATGATGAATAGATCAATAGAAACGATCCAAAATGGTGTGGAATTAAAGTGTATTATACTAATAATATATCTCAGAAGTTGGAGATGATTTTAACTTCTCCTATGAAGGTGCGTTTCTGGTCGTATTTGGAAGGTTTTGTTTTGTCAGCGGCAGAATGCTAAAAACGTTCCGTTTGCTTTTGTATTTTTTTTGCTCAGTAGAATGTGCTGGATGCTAAAGTGGCGTGCTGCAGTGGCTCTTTATTTGTTGAGAGTGAATGTGTGGAGGAATGGAAAAATTCTTGCCCATTCTCCCAGCGAGACAGGTCCAAAGAGGCTTTAACGTCCTCCTTTTGCTCCTCTCTGGGGTAAACGTGATGGCTGCCTACCCGGGCAATCATGCACCATGTGCCGAGAGAGGGAATACAATAGAGAAATAAAAGGTCTTTTGTGAAGGATGAGATGATGGAGGGAGAGATAAACGAGAGTGCCCGCAGAGGCTCGCCTCAGATGGAGGGGAAAAAGTGATGACATTTACAGTGCTGAAGGAGTGAATAGAGAGAGAGAGAGAGAGAGGCAGAGAACACTTCAGTACAGCAGTGAGGAGCACAACCTGTCATTTGGGTTATAGACTGTTAGGATTTCACTCGTGGCTTGATTTATGCCTGTAGAACTTTGCTGTTGGCTCACTGACAGTGTCTGGGAGTATGTGGGATGAACCTGACAGTTTGTGAAAGTACTGTTTACAGTATGTTGAACACAGTGTTTACTGGAACAAGCCGTGTGTTTCTGCTGCTCTAGTAAGAGCTGACTAATCCATTCATACAATCAGTGCATTGACTTTGTCTACGACTAAAAAATATATATTTACGTTAATTAAAAAAAAAAAATCAATTATACAGTTTTGGAATTTGGCAGGTACTTTATAGCTAATGGTATAAAACCATAAGTCACCCTAATGAGACACAACTGTGGAATCTTTTCATATTAAAATACTTCATATTAAGATACTTAACCCTTGTGTGGTGTTTATATTTTTGTTACTCGTTTACTTTGCTACTCGTATTTAATTCAGCAAGCAATTTTACATTAAAATGTTTTACACATGCTTGCTTCACCTAAATTGCAAGCAATATAAACAGCTTACATGGTTAATATTTGCCCTTTACCTTTCTTATGTTACATTTCTTTCAAAAAGTGCTACTCTTTTTTAATTAGTTTTTTAATAAAATGTAAAAGAAAATGAATTAAACTCAAGATATGAGTAGAAAATTTTGTTTAGTTTCAAATTTACAAATAAAGCAATGTTTATTAGCCCTTGGCCAAACATACTGCATGTAATATAAATGATTAAGGGGGGGGGGGGGGGGGGTGTACAGTGTGTGTTTATAGAAAATGTGTTTTGATATATGTTTTTCACAAAAAATGAGCCAATGCCAATGAGTTTGAGTTAGAAAAAATATTTTTTTAGTATCATTTGATGAAAAATGAAAACGGGTCCCACAGACCCGAACACCGCACAAGGGTTAAAGGCAGAAAGGCTTCCACTAACCCTAAATAAGCCCAAATAATAATGTTTTCTTTGCTTTGTGTATATAGAACAACAAGGTTTACAAGACAAATAAACCATTTACACATTCAAACAGTGTGTTATATTTTAAAATATTGCCTTGCTAAAGGATCCATGAAAAACGTAAAAAAGTAGCCTGATGTTGTACAACTTTTTTGGTAGAACTATACAGCAAGGCTATCTACAAAAATACTTTATAACACATATATAAACAATGAATAACATATTTATCAATTTGTTCTTCATGGAAATGTTTATAAATGGCATTGTATTGGCAATATTTTCCTAAGATATCAACACTATTATATCTGCTTGATTCTGTCAAATTTGATTTGTATTGAGTATCCATGATGAATAGGCTAATAGAAATGATCCAAAATGATGTGGAATTAAACCGAATGCTATTAATATATCACAAAAGTTGGAGAGGATTTTAGCTTCTTCTATAAAAGGTACATTTCTGGATGTATAAGATTTTGTTATGAGAGACAACTGTGGACAAAAATTTTAAATAATAAAAAATAAATATGCATTATTTAGATACTTAAAGGTAGAAAAGCTTTCACTAATACAAATAAGCCCAAATTGTGTGAAACACAACAAGGTTTACAAGACAAAGAAAGCATTTACACATTCAAGTTGTTTGTTCTATATTAAAAATCTTGCCTTGCTAAAGAATCCATAAAGATCACTCTTCTTAAGAATGTACATGAATATCAATCTATATTAAGATATGATCTCTTTCCTGTTCCTTAAGGACCATGATGGTGTATTAACTATACATGAAGGCTACCTACGAAAATACTTTATAACACATATATAAGCACTAAATAACATATTTATGAATTTGTTCTCCATAAAGATGTTTATAAATGACATTGTATTTAATTGAATTGATTTATTCCATTTGTAATTGTCTGTTATATACTATAACTTAAGTTAACATTTATTCTTATAGATCAGCACTATCATATCTGCTTGATTCTGTCTAATTTGTATTAAATATTAATGATGAACATGCTTGTAGAAGTGATCCAAAATGGTGTGGAATTAAACCGAATTCTACTGATATATCACAAAAGTTGATTTTAGCTTCTCTTATGAAGGAACATTTCTGGATAGAATTTTGTTATGAGAGACAACTGTAGACAAAAAAAATTAAAATAAATATAATGTGCTTTATTTAGATCAAATAAGCCCAAATAAGATTTTCCTTGTGTATGAAACACAACAAGGTTTACAAGACAAAGAAATTATTTACACATGCAAATGCTTTATTTAAAATGGAAAAATATCATATCTATATCTTTGCCTTAAGGAACCTGATGTTCAATAACTTTTTTGCTAGAATTATGCATAAAACCGACCTATGAAAAAACAATGAATAGAAATTATCCAAAATTAAACTGTATTATACTAATATATCTCTGTCACGCCTGGCCCTGTTTCCTGTCTGTCCTCGTGCCTGTATTGTCCCACGTGACCCGTGCCCCTGTGTTCTGCCTGTGATTTTCCATTACCTCATGTCTCATTTGTAGCTCCACCCCTTCCCCAGGTGTTTCCACTCCCAGTGTGTTTCCTGTCTAGTTATATAGCTTTCCTCTGTCACCTGTCCGTGTCGGTCTTTGCACTGTCTCCTGTCGTTTGTCTTCCCGTGTTCCCAGACTTTCTCTCCGTGTTTCTCTCCGTGTTTCTCTCCGTGTTTCTCTCCGTGTTTCTCTCCGTGTTTCTCTCCGTGTCTATCCTTGCTCTGTCTAGCTTTAGTTATTTGTTTATTTCTGTGTTCCCTAGTCCCCTAGTGTTTAGTCTTTTAGTAGTTTATTCCCTATATTTATACAGCTCTGCCTTGTTTAGTTTTGTATTTATTCAGTTCCTCGTTTGTTTTTGTCAGCCTCCCTATTTGTTTGTAGTTTATATTTATCTTCCTGTTTATTCTGTTATTTTCTAGTTCCCTGTGTTTTCCCTAGTTTATTCCCTTGCCCTGTTTTAGTTTATCCTGCCTAGTTTTATAGTCTCCCCGTTTGTTTATCTTTAGTACCTCTTGTTTGTTAGTTTTAGCTCGCCTCTGTTTCTTGTTTTTCTTTGTTTCTTGTTTACTTGTTTATTAGTTTATATTTATTTAATAAATATTCGCCCTACCTGTGAATACGTCCGCCTCCTCGTCTCTCTGCCTGGGTCTAATCCTGACAAAAAGACCGACCAAATGGATGTAGCAGAATGGCACGCTGCTCGGAAGGCGGACCTGGAGTTTCTCCGCCTCCTCGCCGAGCAAATCCGAGGAGATGAACCGCTCCCAGCGCCTTTCCTCGGGTTGGAGCCCGTCAGCCCAGCTTCAGTGGCGCCCACCGAGACCCACAAGGGGATCCCGTGGACTGGCTCCAGGATGGCGATCCGCCATGCTCCATTCGGGACTCCGGCGTTGGAATCCCCGAGGCCCCAAGGACGCCGCAGGCCTCGGGGTAGACGTTTTAAGGGGTCCCGCCAGCCGGAGGAGGAGCCCGTTTCCGGGGAGGATTTTCTTGGGGGGGCGCTAGGGCTGTGTGCGGTCAGCCTCGATCCTCGCCCCGACGAGGACGGGGGTGGCATGGATGCAGGCTGTGAGGAGTCCTATTCCTGGGACTACTCCGATCTCCTCACACCTGCATCCAGTGAAGAGGAGTTTGAGGACTGCCCTCCTGCACCAGCCCGCCAGCCGCTCCTTCCTCCCGCGGTAGCTGCCGATCCGCGCTCTGTGTCTTTCGCGGTGGCAGCCGAACCGCAGCCCGTGATTCCCGCGGTGGCAGTGGAATCGCGCTCCGAGACCCCCTGCGCGGCGAGCCAGCCGCGGTCAAAGACTTTCCCCACGCTCCTCACGCCGGACTCTGCACGAGAGAGTAGGAATCCAGTCCGGGTTTTTACTTCACCCGCAGCTTCGGGCTCCAGTGCTGCAGCGGATCTCTTCATGCCACGCCCCGTGAAGCACGCGTCTGAAGCGCTGCGTCCCGCGATACACGCGGCTGAGATGCCACGCCCCGTGCTGCACGCGCCGCTCTCCGAGATTTCAGCGGCGGCCGCGCCGCTCCCCGAGACTTCAGCGGCGGCCGCGCCGCGCTCACAGACTGCAGCGGCGGCAGCGCCGCTCTTCGAGATTTCAGCGGCGGCCGCGCCGCGCTCACAGACTGCAGCGGCGGCAGCGCCGCTCTCCGAGACTACAGCGGCGGCCGAGCCGCTCTCCCAAGCACCAGCAGTCCCAGCTGCTCCAGCTCAAGCACCAGCAGTCCCAGCTGCTCCAGCTCAAGCACCAGCAGTCCCAGCTGCTCCAGCTCAAGCACCAGCAGTCCCAGCTGCTCCAGCTCAAGCACCAGCAGTCCCAGCTGCTTCAGCTCAAGCACCAGCAGTCCCAGCTGCTCCAGCTCAAGCACCAGCAGTCCCAGCTGCTCCAGCTCAAGCACCAGCAGTCCCAGCTGCTCCAGCTCAAGCACCAGCAGTCCCAGCTGCTCCAGCTCCAGCACCAGCAGTCTCAGCTGCTCCAGCTCCAGCACCAGCAGTCCCAGCTGCTCCAGCTCCAGCACCAGCAGTCCCAGCTGCTCCAGCACCAGCAGTCCCAGCTGCTCCAGCTCCAGCTCAAGCCCCAGCAGTCCCAGCTGCTCCAGCTCCAGCTCAAGCCCCAGCAGTCCCAGCTGCTCCAGCTCAAGCCCCAGCAGTCCCAGCTGCTCCAGCTCAAGCCCCAGCAGTCCCAGCTGCTCCAGCTCAAGCCCCAGCAGTCCCAGCTGCTCCAGCTCAAGCCCCAGCAGTCCCAGCTGCTCCAGCTCAAGCCCCAGCAGTCCCAGCTGCTCCAGCTCAAGCCCCAGCAGTCCCAGCTGCTCCAGCTCCGGCACCAGCAGTCCCAGCTGCTCCAGCTCCGGCACCAGCAGTCCCAGCTGCTCCAGCACCAGCAGTCCCAGCTGCTCCAGCACCAGCTCAAGCACCTGCAGCTCCCAGAACTATGTTTGTTCCAAGGCCCCGTATTTCCAGGCCTGCTCCAAGGCCTCCTGACTTTGCCCCCAGTTATGTGCCCAGGCTGTCCCCACAGACTTTTGCCAGTCCTGGGCACCCACCTATGTTTTTGGTCCCCCTGTCTCTCCCTGTCCTGGTCCCTGTATCTGTGAGTGTTCCAGTTCCTGTCCCCGGTGGTTTCTCTGTTCCTGTCCCTGTTACTGTGTTTGTTTCCGTCCCCATCAATGTTCTTGTCCCTGTTCCCATGTCCGGTCCCGTCCAGTCTCTGTCTCATGTCCAGTCTCCGTCACCTGTCCAGTTCCCCGTCCAGTCTCCGTCACCTGTCCGGTTCCCCGTCCAGTCTCCGTCACCTGTCCGGTTCCCCGTCCAGTCTCCGTCACCTGTCCAGTTCCCCGTCCAGTCTCCGTCACCTGTCCAGTTCCCCGTCCAGTCTCCGTTCCCCGTCCAGTCTCCGTCACCTGTCCAGTTCCCCGTCCAGTGTCCGTTCCCTGTCCAGTCTCTGTCCCCTGTCCTGTCTCCATCTCCTGTCCAGTTCCCTGTCCAGTCTCCCGTTCGGTCTCCTGTTTTCCCCGGCCTCTCCCTGCCGCCAGCCCCCGGGGTTTGTTTTTCCGCGCCTCGGGAGCTGCGCGTTTAGGGGGAGGTTTCTGTCACGCCTGGCCCTGTTTCCTGTCTGTCCTCGTGCCTGTATTGTCCCACGTGACCCGTGCCCCTGTGTTCTGCCTGTGATTTTCCATTACCTCATGTCTCATTTGTAGCTCCACCCCTTCCCCAGGTGTTTCCACTCCCAGTGTGTTTCCTGTCTAGTTATATAGCTTTCCTCTGTCACCTGTCCGTGTCGGTCTTTGCACTGTCTCCTGTCGTTTGTCTTCCCGTGTTCCCAGACTTTCTCTCCGTGTTTCTCTCCGTGTTTCTCTCCGTGTTTCTCTCCGTGTTTCTCTCCGTGTCTATCCTTGCTCTGTCTAGCTTTAGTTATTTGTTTATTTCTGTGTTCCCTAGTCCCCTAGTGTTTAGTCTTTTAGTAGTTTATTCCCTATATTTATACAGCTCTGCCTTGTTTAGTTTTGTATTTATTCAGTTCCTCGTTTGTTTTTGTCAGCCTCCCTATTTGTTTGTAGTTTATATTTATCTTCCTGTTTATTCTGTTATTTTCTAGTTCCCTGTGTTTTCCCTAGTTTATTCCCTTGCCCTGTTTTAGTTTATCCTGCCTAGTTTTATAGTCTCCCCGTTTGTTTATCTTTAGTACCTCTTGTTTGTTAGTTTTAGCTCGCCTCTGTTTCTTGTTTTTCTTTGTTTCTTGTTTACTTGTTTATTAGTTTATATTTATTTAATAAATATTCGCCCTACCTGTGAATACGTCCGCCTCCTCGTCTCTCTGCCTGGGTCTAATCCTGACAATCTCAGAAATTGAAGAGGATTTCAGCTTCTCCTATAAACGTATGTTTCTAGATGTAAAAGATTTTGTTGTGAGAGACAACTCTGGACAAAATAAAAAAATAAAATGTGCCTTATTTAGATTTATATTTAATTATATTTAATTAATTCATGGAGAGATATAAAATGAAATAATATCTCTAACGGAGGTTCTCAGGTCAACAACTACATTACCCAGAATGCACCACCCGCTGACATCACGCACTCACCTGATCACGTGACACCTCACCTGCTTCCTCCAGGAAGTCCTGAATACTGATTACTGGCACTATAAAAGAGCACTCCACACAAACACCCAGGCCGCGTATTGTAGGTTCTCCTATTTCACCAAGCTCGATCTGCGTAGTGCTTATAATTTGATCCGCATTAGGGAGGGGGACGAGTGGAAAACTGTGTTTACTACCACCAATGGCCACAACGAATACTTGGTTATGAGCTATGGTCTCGCTAACGCCCCTGCAGTATTTCAGTCATTTATGAATGACATCTTCAGGGACATGATTGGAAAGCATGTCACTCTTTTTATAGATGACATTTTAATTTATTCCCCCGATCTAGAATCTCATGTTCAGCACGTTCGTTCGGTTCTTCAAAGACTGTTGGAGAACAATCTCTAGTTGGAGAACAATCTCTATGCTAAAGCCGAGAAATGCGAGTTCCACCTTCAGAGAGTCGCATTTCTCGGCTATGTCATCAGCTCCCAGGGAGTTCTCATGGATGACTCTAAGGTAGACGCCGTAACTAGTTTCATACGTAACTTCAGCAGTATAGCTGCCCCGCTTACAGCGCTCACTAAGAATGCCACCAAAGTTCTTAAGTGGTCCCCTGAAGCTGACCAAGCGTTCCAGAAGTTAAAAGCCGCCTTCGTCTCTGCCCCCGTTCTCATGCATCCGAAACCTGAACTACCCTTTGTAGTAGAGGTCGACGCTTCTAATACTGGCATAGGAGCAGTTCTCTCCCAACGCAGCGGTTCACCTAAACTACATCCCATAGCCTTTTTCTCACGAAAAATGTCACCAGCAGAGCGTAACTATGGGATAGGGGATAGAGAGCTGCTGGCTGTCAAACTTGCTCTAGAGGAGTGGCATCACTGGCTGGAAGGGGCTGCACATCCATTCACCGTTCTAACTGATCACAAGAACTTGGAATATCTCCGTACAGCTAAACGCCTAAATCCCCGTCAAGCTCGTTGGTCATTGTTTTTCTCTCGCTTCAATTTTTCTATCTCGTTTCGACCAGGTAACCGTAATACTAAGGCTGATGCCTTATCCCGAGTTTTCAGTTCCCCAGACGACACATGCCACGCTTCCGAGCCTGAATACATTCTGCCATCCACAGTTAGAGTATCAGCTATTAGATGGGAACTTGATGATCTCATTCAACAGAGTCTAGCTAACACACAACCTCCGGAGGGCTGTCCTCCTCACAAGATATATGTACACGAACGATTTCGCGATCAACTCATTGGCTGGGCACATGCTGCCCTTACTTCTGGTCACCCTGGTGTTACACGTACGCTACGACTGATCTCACCTCGTTATTGGTGGGAAACCATGCGAGCTGACATTCAAACTTTCGTAGTTTCATGTTCTGTCTGTGCACAATGCAAAACACCCAAAACCCTTCCAGCTGGTAAACTATGTCCTCTACCTGTTCCTGAAAGACCATGGTCTCACATTGCCGTAGATTTTGTTACTGTTTTGTTTGTTATCTACCTGAATCAGAAGGGTACACTACTATTCTAACAGTTGTGGACAGATTTTCTAGGGGGGTTAAATTTATCCCTTTTCCTGCACTACCTAATGCTCTTCAGACAGCTCAGGCTATTTATACTCACATTTTCAGACATTTTGGTGTCCCAGAGGACATTCTTTCGGATAGAGGCCCACAATTTACCTCCAGAGTTCGGAAATCTTTCTTTGAACACTTAGGTGTCCACGTCAGTCTCACTTCTGGGTTTCATCCCACTAGTAATGGGCAATGTGAGAGGGTAAATCAGGAATTAGGAACATTTCTGAGGTTATATTGTTTTAAACACCCTACTAATTGGTCTCAGTACCTCATTTGGGCTGAAATAGTGCATAACTTGTTTCATGTCTCTCTGCTCAAGCCTCTTGTCCCAGGTCCGCTTGCTGAGGGTGTTCCTGATGACGTGCCGCCCGCGGCAGTGGAGGGGGAGGATTCGTCTACCTATGCGGTTCGAGAGGTGCTGGATTCACGCAGGCGTGGCGGTGTGCTCCAGTACCTCATAGACTGGGAGGGTTACGGCCCTGAGGAGCGTTGCTGGGTTGCCGCCGGTGACGTGCTGGATCCTGCTCTACTGGCCGAATTTCATGCCCGTCACCCTGGTAAGCCTGCTCCTAGACCCCGTGGGCGTCCCAAGCGCGCACTCTCTTCTTCGGCTCCGGTGCATCGGGGTTCCCAGTCTTGCAACCCCCGCCTGTCCGGTACCTCTGTGGCTACGCCTGTTCCTCCCGCCGGTACTCCCTGCCCGTCGGGTGGACGTCGTCGTGGTCGTCCCCGTTCTGGCTTCGTTCCGACTCCCTTGGGGGGAGGTACTGTCACGTATGGTGTTGTTAGCTCCTCTGTCCCTTCCACACCCAGCTCTAACGGAGGTTCTCAGGTCAACAACTACATTACCCAGAATGCACCACCCGCTGACATCACGCACTCACCTGATCACGTGACACCTCACCTGCTTCCTCCAGAAAGTCCTGAATACTGATTACTGGCACTATAAAAGCACTCCACACAAACACCCACGCCGCGTTTTACAAAGCGTTACTTTATCTCTTGTCTCAGTTTATCTTGTGTATGACCTTGCTTTTCTTTTCTCGACACCGATTATTGCCTTTTCCTCTGATATTGGATTGCTTGTGTATTACCTGGACTGTGTTTTCACTACTGCCTCTTGGATTACCTCTGACATTGGATATCTCGTGTATGAACTCTGGACTGTCTCTTGTTTATGGTATGGTTTTTTTCTACATTGCTCTGGTTTCTGGTGATTACCCATTTTCTGTATCAACCACGTCTTACATCTGTTTATTTTTATAATAAACGTATTGTTTTATCAGTATCTGCACGTGTCTGCAATTCTGTGCTCACCATGACAGAAAGTAATGAATTTTTCCCAAAAGGGAGAAATGGTAAATACATCAGCCTATTTAAAAGTACCTTTTAATAAATAAATCAACTTCCCCTTTAGTTGTGATAACTTGATATTTTAATTTTTGCTAATTCAAGTTTTCATTCCCCATTACTTAAAAAATTGAGCAAACAAGCTGCCTTAAAAAAGTTAAGTAAACTCAACTTATCTGGTCTTACAACATAACAAAAATAAAAAAGTTAAATCAACTTCACTTTTAGATGTAATAACTTGATGTTTTAAGTTATGCTTACTTACATTCATCCTGAATCACTTGACAGAAACTCCTGCAGAAACTGTCAAAATGTTACATTCTACCATGGGTAGGGTGAGGGTAAGGGTTAGTTTAAGTTAGGATTAGAATTAGATTAAAACGTGGTAGATTAAATTTAAGTTGAGGTGTGTAGTAGGTTAAGTTTAGGTATATTAGTTTAACTTTAGGTTTAGTAATTTAGGTATAGATTGAGCTGTAGGTTAGTTAGGTTTTGTTTAAGGTGAAGATTCAATTTATATTTAGGTATAGTAGATTACGTTTAGGTTTAGGTGTAGAGGTTTCAGTTTTGGTTTAAGTGTAGTAGATTATGTTAAAGTTTAGGTGTGGGTGATGTCATTACTTTTCATTTTAAAATTACAGAGTTTTACTATCACTGTAAAAAAGTGTAGTTTCTATTTTTTTCACCTGTGTTGTAAAGAATATCAGAATTTGACAAAATTCTTCCTAAAATGATCCAACTCTCTTTTTCTCTGTTTGTATTTCCTTCTTACTGTCGTTCTTTCTTTCTTTTTTTCTTTCAATTCACTTGCTTAACCTCTCATTCTCTTGTTTGTTCTCTCTTGGCCAGTAAGGCAAAATACACACACACACACACACACACACACACACAAGCACCTGCCTGCATTACTGTACCTTAGGAACCTGAGCACTAATTGCAGTGGTGGAGCGGGCTGCTTTGTGTGTATATTGCTCATTGTGTGTGTGTTAGTGGTGATGGAGGAGGGGGGTGGAGGGGGGTGAAAGAGCAGGGTTCTTATCCTGAGGGAGGATGGATGGAGCCTGGTTAGGAGAAGGGAAAGACAAAAAGGCTGGAGAAGGCCCTTTTCCCACATCTCCCCTGAGGGTTTCATGTAGAGTTTGAACAGTAAGAGAGATGCTGATAGAGGAAAGAGAGACGGCTCAGAACTCTCAGACTGCCTCTGTCTGCCACGCTACTGAACACTCACGCAAGCACCATTTACCCTTAACCTAAATAAGCACAAATCCAACATGCCTGTATAGAGTTACCTGTGACTAACATCCGTCAACAAACAGTGAGATTAGTAGCATTGGTAACACTTTCTATGAATGTCATGTTTCTTAGACGCTATAACCATATTCAAAACATATTATAATGCATTCATAAGGCATTATAAACATGGCTATAGATGTTTATAAAAATGCATAACCCATTATAGCCATATTTGTTAAGCATTATGACCTGTAATCATAATATATTAAAATATATTTGTTAATATAGTATATCTCTATCATTAACAATCTAGTCCTACAATGAAAGTCTGGCATAATACATTATAATTGACTATAATTAATATTATATTCAAGACAAGAATAATTTATGAGTGGTTAAAAATATATTTATAGGATTATCGAGGGTGTGTTTATAAGTTGGAAGCTTTTTTAGTCATGATAAAGTCTGCAAGCAAGGACTGAGTTTCTTAGTATTGATGTATAACATGTTATAAACACAGCTATTGATGCATTATAATCACAGTTCATGATGCATAATAAACATGGCTATAATAATGAATTATACATTTTTATAAATATGTATAGCCATGTTCATAATGCCTTATGAATGCATTACAATGTGTTATGAGTATGTTTAAAGAGTCTTATAGAGATGACATTCAAAGAAAGTGTTAGCGTAGCATTTGTTGGATGTTAATGGTGAAATGCTGGAATGTGATTTGTTTAATACAGTCAGTACTCCAATAAATCAATCTTTCAAACAAACAATTCAACAAGAAAATTGTATACTGGATAATGTATTTTTGACATTTTGACATGTATTTTAAACCTAGCTGTTGTTCTGTACATTGTGTCAACCATTGTTGATGGATATACCAATAGAAATGCTCTACATTGACTGCCATCCAGAGTTAAAGGGCTAATATATATTATATTTTCATTTATAACTAACTTAAACTTATAACTAACTTAAAATGGACAGAATACGGCAGCAGATATTAAGAAAACATCTCAGCCATCTCTTGACTGAAAATACTCTTTTCTTTGAATTGATCGTAACAGAAATCAGAAATCTGTTTGTGTTTTAGCCTCTGCTCCTACCCAATGCCCATTCCCCAGACCTATTTCCTCACCCCAGGTTGTCAGGTATGAAACACAACAGCAGGCAACCACAGTGTGCTGTACTCATGAAAGCAAGTAAGCTGACTGGATTAGCAGAAATAGCATTAGATGCTACTAAACCTAAAAAGAATTGGTGTCCTTCCTGAAAGCACCATGACCAGTGACAGGCATAAACGATATACTGGGCAGTCTAAGCATTGCCTCTATGATTAGGTTTGAATCCTGTTCATGTAGCTTGCCATCGGCTACCGGAGCCCTGAGGGAGCTCAATTGGCCTTGGTGGGTAGATGGCACCCCCTCCCCATATCACTCCAAAGGGTTATGTCTGCAGCACAGGGCGTCTGTGAGCTGATGTATTAGAAGAGGCGGAGTCTGACTTCATATATATCTGAGTCTTCACATATATGTGCTAGTCTTCACCCTCCTGGTGTGTTGGGGCATCAATAATAATGGGGGGAGTCCTAATAAGTGTGTTGGGTTATTGGCTGAGTAAATTGTGGAAAAAATGGGGAGAAAAATGGAAAAAGAAAAAAACAACAACAACAAAACAACAACTCATACTCAGTGGTCCATGATAACAAGTTGGGTTATCTAGGCAGTGAGTATTTGAGATACTGGTAAAGTGATCCAGACTAGTGCTAGCTAACATTGTCATTCTACTCTGTGCTAACGTGCACTCTAAAAAACAGAGGTACGATATGAGTACTTTTTTGTTCCCTCAATGGTACAATATTGTAATTTCTAACAGCAATAAGTACAAATTTGTACCATTTAACCAGCCAAAGGGTACATTCAGTCTTCTGTATCACTGTACTGATAAACAATATATATTTTAATTGTACATTTTTTTTGGTTGAAAGCCAGACAATTTTGGATTATCAAGTTTTTGAGCCATATTTAGTTGATGATAATGTTTATGATGTTTATAATCTTTACTGGCACAAAAAACATTGGTACAAAAAAAGGACTTTCACTGAAAGGACCTTTTTGGTACCTCCATATAAGGTACAGCCCCAGCGACAAGCTTTGTACACTTTTAAGTACAAATCTGTACTTACTTTTCTTAGTGTGTGGGCTGTTTACCTCTCTCCAGTGTTTTAAAATTGGACTGCAGTAGCAATTTAACATGCTTGCTGTTATTTAGTGCTTGTTCCTTAAACCTTGAAGGTCATTTATCTTCAATAAAGATTATCTATCAATAAAGATGCCATCTTGGAGATACATGCATGTCTGTATTCTGTTGTTCAGCAGGGTGCTGTGAATATGTGCTGCAGTTGATTCACTGTATTTTTGAATGGAGTGATTAAAAGGGGGTGTTTCAGGAAAGCTTCTTCACTGACCTTTTTACTCATATTGCTTTTGTATTGTTTTAATTAGAGGTCAAAAAGACCTTGAGACCAATCACTTCAATGAGTCTAATTAGGAGAAAGGAGAGAGCTTTTTTAATTGCATGACAATGTCAGAGAAACATTTGTAATTAATTATTATAGCCAATGATATTGATGCATGCCTCTCTCTCTCTCTCTCTCTCTCTCTCTCTCTCTCTCTCTCTCTCTCTCTCTCTCTCTCTCTTTCATCTCTCTCTCTCTGTGTGTGTGCATCTACATCCATATAAACGTATGCCTATGTGTAGACTTTTGATTTATTGAAAAAAACCGAAACACAGAACAAAAGCCATAAATCTGAGATGTTACCAGTTATTTGAGTTGCTCTAATAAATTAAATATTGCTGTGTTAATTATTTATCATAGGAAATCATACTTTTTAAGCATTTATATTTTTATATAATGGCAGGACATTTATTTATTGCACAGTATTTGCTATACAGTGTTGTGCAAAAGGCTTGGACACTGTTTACACCTGGTCACTTCTTGAGACTAGTATCTGGGTTGAGTCTTGATAAGATCTGAACTACATGCATTTATGCTTTGTAGTCAAATGTGTCTCCAGTTGGTCACTCACTGAAATCAGATTGCTGTGTGGGATGGAATCTGCTAATTATGCGACAGCCTGTTGTTTATCTGTTCAGCATCTTCCTTGGCTGTGCTAAAGATGGCTGTGGCCTCGAAATCTACAATTTTACATCTGTGCAGGGGAAGGCAATAGCTTCAGCAGTCCATGCTGATGAGAAAACCACTGTATTGTCTATGTGCTGCATGAATTGAAATTTCGGTTGTAATAGGAGGCACTAGTTTTGCGTGTTGAATAGCTCTTGAAGGGCTGGATTGGATTTTATCCAGATTTATTTCTGACACTCAAAATACATTACGTGACCAGATTTAAAGGTGGTCTAAAGTGTTTTCACAAACCTAAATGCACCAAAATATGCCCCCAACAAAAGTAGTATATTTGATAGTCGGGTCGGATCGAGACACAATCACGTTGTCACCACAAACAAACCTCTCCGGAGCTTGAACATCATGAGAGACGAAAATATTGAGTAGCCTGAGCTTGGAATGAGGGTACTTTCACACATACAGTTGCAAAAAAAGTATGTGAACCCTTTGGGATTACTTGGATTTCTGCATAAATTGGTCATTAAATGTGTTCTGATCTTCATCTAAGTCACAACAATAGACAAACGCAATCTGCTTAAACTAATACCACACAAAAAGTTATATGTTTGCATGCTTTTATTGAACACAACATGTTAACATTCACAGTGAGGGGGGGAAAGTATGTGAACTTTTAGATTTAATAACTGGTTGACTCTCCTTTTGCAGCAAAAACCTCAACCAAACGTTTCCTGTAGTTACAGATCAGATCTGCGCAACAGTCAGGAGGAATTTTGGATCATTCCTCTTCACCAAACTGTTTCAGTTCAGCGATATTCTTGGGATATCTGGTGTAATCGCTCTCTTGAGGTCATGATGCCACAGCATTTCAATTGGGTTGAGGTCAGGACTCCAGAAGGAGTATATTCTTCTATTGAATCATTCGGTTGTTGATTTACTTCTATGTGTTTTGGTCGTTGTCCTGTTGCATCATCCATCCTCTGTTGAGCTTCAGTTGTTGGACAGATGGTCTGAAATATTACTGCAAAATGTCTTGGTAAACTTAAAATTCATTTTTCTGTTGATGACGACAATCTGTCCAGGCCCTGAGGCAGCAAAGCAGCCCCAAACCCCCAAATGATGCCCCTTCCTCCATGTTTCACAGTTGGGATGAGGTTTTGATAATGATCATTTTTGTGTGGTATTGGTTTAAGCAGACTGTGTTTGTCTATTGTTGTGACTTAGATGAAAATCTGAACACATTTAATGACCCATTTTTTGTAGAAATCCAAGTAATCCCAAAGGGTTCACATATTTTTTTTTCGCAACTGTATCTTGTTGAGTCTGAACTTTAAGACTTTTCAGTTTGGTCCAAACCAAAGAAGCAAGTTGAGGCAGTCTTTAAACAAACCAGGGGTAAAAAGAAGTGGTGTTGTGCCGAAATCTGACTACTCACAATGCTGTTAGAGCATTTTTTTTTACATTATTTTCCCAGCTACACGAATATTGACATCGTAAAAATGTTAAAAGTAACATTCCCTAAACAAAAATTTATAATGTTGACAAGTGACGTTGCAGCAATGTTACCAGCGTGTTTAAAAAAACATTTAAATACAAATGTTTTAGGAAATATCCAGAAAACTTCATAAATTAAAAGTTCTAAGAACTTTTTAATTGTGGCGTTCAGAAAACATTATACCCCCTAAAAATTGTAAACTGGGGATATTTTTCACATTACAGACCAATATAGATCACTTTTATGAATTCACATTCATAAATGTAAACTTTCAAGATGTGTTTGAATTGGATTATGAGGCTTGGTATATGAAGGTAGGTAGCCAAAGAAGCATTTTGTAAAATGATACACTGCCTGGACAAAAAAACAGGTCACCCACTCTAATATTTCACTGGACCGCCTTTACCTTTGATTGCGGCACACATTCCCTGTGGCATTGCATTCATTTTTCACCAAGATCTTGCAGCATTGATGATGTCTGACCTCTGCTCAAAGTCTTCTCCATCCAGCACATCCCAAAGATTCTCAATGAGGTTAAGGTCTGGACTCTGTGGTGAACTCTCTCAATCCATGTGTGAAAATGATGATCTCATGCTTCCTGAATCACTCTTTCACAAGTCCAGCCCCATGAATCCTGATATTGTCATCTTGTAATATGGCCGTGCCATCAGGGAAGGAAAAACCCCACATCGTTTACTTAGTTAACCCTTTCAGACTCTGCATCCATTACAATGGACATCATCTATTTTCTTTATTTTAATATAAATGCTTTGTTGCACATAATACTGTTTGAGAGCTGTTGTCTATCAGAATAGACCATGTACCAACCAATAATGGAGTTTAAAAAACAATGAAACAGTGGCTTGGAACTGAACTGGAAAAAGACTAGTACCAGAGGTCATTGAGGCAAAGTCACAGCTCATTTTTTAAATATTTGTTTTTTAGAAGACTTTTAATCATGTTTTTTTACTGTTTAGGGTTTATGGTTTATGGGATAAAAGTCAATATAAAATCTAAACAGGGTTCATACACTTTTTAGCCAATAAATTACCATGAAATTTTCATGATTTTCATGACTGGCCATACAATTAACAAAATTGGTAAAAATATTGATTATAGTAGGCCTAAAATGAATCTAACATTTTTTTTATAATAAAATGTTTGTTAGATCCTGAGAGCTCTGCTGTGTTGGGCTAAATTACTGAATTAACTCTGAGCTGACATATTTGTTAGCTCAAAATAGATTTTCTCCATCGATAAACTAAAACACGAAGATTTGTAGACCAAATGTCCATGACTGTTCCAAAACTTTCTAGGTATTTTTATTTTATTAATACTTATCCAGGCCTGGAAATTTCTATTTGTTTTTAATTCCATAACTTTTTTTTATGTTTTTATGACCGTACAAACCCTGTCTAAAATATTACACACATATAAAATATTTTAGTCAAACTGATTTATTTGCAACATAGATTTTATAGTAGAATGCGTTTTTAGTAGAGTCTTTTTTTCTGTGCAATAGAGACAGAAAACAGCATTCTCACATTTTTTCCATCACTTGAGATTATTCAGGTCTAAAAGGGTTAAAGGCAGTGTATGTACGTGAGTGTGAATTACAGTTATTTCTACATTTTTTAATTTAATAAAGATAAATACAGATTGTCCCACACACTCTCCTTAAAAAAGTGATTCTTTGGCAACATTTTGCATCAGCATGAGAACAACTTGACCCAGATAACATTATTCAGGTTTTATTGACTAATAAAGCAGTTAGTGCAGTAGAAAAAAAAGAGCTGAAGAAAAGAGATAGAGCTTGGTGTTCTGAAATAATAATCAGTGTAAAATGTGCTTGTTTCCCGACTACAGTCGTATTTACAGACAAAAACAAGCTTCACTTTAAACTGAGAGAAAATGGAAAATGGAACAATTTCTAGGGAAACTAAATGTGTCTGCAATGCAGGTGCATCCATTCTTTCCTCCACAGTACCTTTTAATTACACTCTCACTGCTTCGTAGGAGGTTCACGCTAATGACTCTACTAACTACGTCTGTTTTTTTTACACCGCTAATTTTTACTGTCAGTGTTTCAGGGGGATGGATGAAAATCTAGAATATAACAGGAATAAACAGACAGAATGTCAGAGGGAGAAAAAAAACAGGCAGTATTTGAACACCTCAGTAGGCTTTGAAGTGTTGGACTTCTCAACTCAGCTGTGTGTGCGGCGCTGAATATTCCCTCTGACAGCTGATGAGGAGCTGACTGCTAATTGTCACGTCCCTCTTGTTCTTTGAAGTGTAAAAAGAGAAGATATCCTATTATATGTTTGCTTTGCTGAACTGCATGTGGATTTTTTTTTTAACTCTGAGCAGCTACACTGAAGAATGCTTTTTGTTTTATTCTGTATTTTTTTTTTCTTTAAGAAAGAATTGCAGGCGCAGTTTAGTTTTTTTTTATATTATTATTTTAAAAGACCTGAGCTAGGCTCTGTTTTATGTCGGCAAACATGTGAAGATGTGACACCGAAGTGAGTTTGGAGGCGTTTAATGTAACACAGGTTCTTGTTGGGGGAACTCGGAGGTACTGCGAGCGCTCAGTGATGTGACATCTCAAGGTGGATGTTTTTTTTCCTGCTTTTATTTTTCCAAAAACCTTTCTCGTATCATTTCTAGGAAAGCAAAAGCAAAAATTGGCAGTGAAAGAAGAGGAAAAGAGGGATGTAAGGAAATATATTTAGGTAATATACATGGATGAGACAAAACATTAAAGGTGTATGCTGTATAAGATTTTAATTCAGCACACTTTTTGTAAAATTCAAATTGCTAAAGGTAGATGGTTCCTAGACAGCCATGGTTTACTAATTGGAAATAAACAAAGTGGCTCGTTAGGCTGGTAACATTGACTTATTCTTGCTGTTTGACTGGAAAAGGTCAGTATTGTTTTTCCCAATTGCAGATGTTAGTGATAGATAATAACAATTGGTTTACTTTAGCAATTAGCAATCATTTGCTAACCCATAACCTAGCTAATGCTAACTGCTTGTCATGATGTTGCTTTCTCTCTCTAATTCTATAAAATGGTATTTGATCAAATGGTGTACAATATTTGTATGGTTTAAGTATACAAAAGGCCTGAAAAAAGATGTATTCTCATAAGGCCATCACAGTGGGATTGCATAATTGTAAATGCTGTACTAGGTAACATTAGTTGGATGAGATCAGTACGCTAGGTTGTGATGTTGGACGAAGCCAGTAGCCAGTGTTCTGTCACTGAGGTAGCTAGATGAGTCCTGTTTTCTTTTACATCATTTGAATGATGCACTGGATCTAAGGTATTTATGGGTGGGTGACTATTGACTATTGTCAAGGTTTTAATCAGTCAGTGGTGCACCTGTATTTTCCAGATAGAAACATGCCATAAATTTGCCTGAACACACATCTCACTTCCAGACCAACACAACCACTGGCATAGATATATTCCTGAACTCTGACACTATTTTAACGCTGTGGATATATGGTATGAAAATAGACCATTGACGGGGTGTAAGGTAGCAAAGAGCATTGTGACACACCTTGTGCAGGGTGTACGATAAGTCCTTTTGTCTCTGTTTTGTTAGAATATCTTGGCTTGTCCAAAAAAGTTTGTCTTTACTTTATTGGTGTCTCAAAGTGAAAAAGTGCACTTCCCAACTGTACAGTCCAACCTAAGCTGTTTTGGTCTCACACTTATGACTATCAACATATTAGTCAGGTGGTCTTAACGCTTTGTCTTGGCTTCTCCAGAAAAGCGTGTCCTCTAGTGGTTTTTCAAAGTACAAACTACCCTGCCCAACAGTTACAGTGTTAGCTGAGCTGTTTTGGTGTCCCACTTATGGTCATCAACATATTAGTCAGGTGGTCTTAACACTTTGTCTCTTTTTTTTGTCGGAATCTCTTGGCTTGTCCAGAAAAGTGTGTCTCTCCTTTATTGTTGTCTCAAAGTGAAAATTACACTTCACAACTATACAGTGCAAGCTAAGCTGTTTTGGTGTCATCAAAATATTAGTCAGGTGGTCTTTACATATTGTCTTTTTTTTTTGTTGGAATCTCTTGGCTTGTCCAGAAAAGTGTATTCTTCATTGGTGGCTCAAAGTGAAAAAGTGCACTTCCCAACTGTACAGTGATAGCTGAGCTGTTTTAATGGCACACTTATGATGGTCATCAACATATTCGTGAGGTGGTCTTAACACTTTGTCAGAATCTCTTTCGACTTTTTTACGAATCTCTTGGCTTGTCCAGAAAAGCGTGTCCTCTAGTGGTGTTTCAAAGTACAAACTACCCTTCCCAACAGTTACAGTGTTAGCTGAGCTGGTTTGGTGTCACACTTTTTACAACTGATGTTAGCATATTAGTCAGGTGGTTTTAATACTTTGTCTTTGTTTTTTAAGAATCTCTTGGCTTGTCCAGGAAAGCATGTCCTCTAGTGGTGTTTTAAAGTGCAAACTACCCTTCCCAACAGTTATAGTACAAGCTGAGTGTTTTATTCGTCACACTTACGACCATCAACATATTAGTCAGGTGGTTTTAACACTTAACACACTGGCTCTTGGCTGTAATGTTATACTGGCTTCTTATTAGTGCGTATTCCAGTTAAAGGTCACGTTGGACAGATATGTTTTGTGTCTTTGAACGGCGATCTTTCTCAGTGCATCACTATGATGAATTGAGCTCATCAGCATCGGCTAAGTGCAGCTTTGTGGACTTGTGAGGAAGTTCAATGCTTTAATCAGTTAAGTGATCGCAGGTCACATATGAACAATGGCAGCTCTCCTCACGCTGTTATGGCGGGATGTGATTGGCAGAAGTGTAATAGCTACAATAAGCAGCTTGACCCTTCTGCATTCTGCAATCACTGGCACTGCCGGGAGTGCCTGCTGTTATTGTACCGCCGCCTGGACGGACTTTGATTATACTGACATACCGCGAGTCTTACATCACTAAAATGTGCAATTACCATCATTAATGTCTTTTTTTCCTCTTCAGATCGTTTCGGATACGAGGGGCAGAAGTTCTCAGGGAAGCTTTGGAAGCATCCAGGATGACAAAAATAAATCTTGGGCTTTGGCTCCTGGGTGGATGATGGATTGGAGTGAGAAGGGTTCCACTGCTCCACTATGATTGACACGTCTGACATATGGAATAGTTCTGGTATTCTCCAGAGAGAGAGACAGACAGAACAAGAGAGAGAGAGCAAAAGAGATAGACAGAAACAGAGAGAGAGAGAGCAGGGCTGGAAAGCGTAGCTCACTGCTTGGCAGACAGAGAGGAGGAGGAGGAGGAGGAGAGAGGGAGGGAGGGAGGTTTCTTACTGCAATCTGTATTTGTGATCAAAGGGGCTCTAGAGCTCTCTCACTGTCTCTCGCTCTTTTTTTTCTCCACCTTACTTTCTCAAGCTTCACTCTTACCGCACTTACAAATTTGTGTGTACTTCTCTCTCTCTCTCTCTCTCTCTCTAAATTTAGCACCAGAGGCAATTAGTGCTGAAGTACTCAGAGCAGGCACTGTAGCCGCTGACAGGCAGAGGTTCCACAATTACAACAAACTATACAGCACTGTGTGTGTGTGTGTCTGTGTGTGTGTGTCTGTGTGTGTCTGTGTGTGTGTGCGCGTGCCTGTCTGCTTGCTGGAGTTGTGTTTAAATGTGCCGTGTGTTCACCAGTTTAAACTGAGGTCACTGAGAAGAAGCCTTTGGCATTCATGTTTTGGTAAACAACAGAGTGAGCCCAACACACGGTACACTGTTTTTTTAATATTTTATTTTACCTAGTAACTGAAATTTTGTATTGCTATTTTGGTACAGTGCTCACTAGAGGTGGGCGATATAATTTGTATTATCACAATGTTTTATGGTGTTTTTTGTAAGGTTCTATAAAATCAGTTTTATGTTATGACAAATTCTGTTTTATTTTCTTCTGTTTTCTGTTTTTATTGTTTTGTCAGTCCTGTCTCCGACTGTCTGCCTATCCTGGACTATAGTTCTCACTCTAAAGGCTGCATTTCCCAGAATGCACCTGTGTCTAACCTCCCAGGCAAGCTGATGCTTCACGTGACGCTTCGGTGTTCCGGCTCACCTGACTTTTCCCATTGACATTTCCTGTTTCCCTTTGTATAAATGGCTCTCATAAATCTGTTTCTGTTCCTGTTTGCCGTGTTTTAAACCTTTATCCCTAGCTCTTCTGTTCCGCTGTTCTTTTGTGTTTTTGCTATTTTGTTACCAATTTTGTTTTTTTATTTTTTGACAATTTTTAGTCTCTATTTTGGATCTACCGTGTATGACCTTTTGGCCTGCTCTGTCTGGTATGTTGCAGCTTACTGCCCTATTTTGATAGCTACCATGCCTGTCCCTCTCCACTCATATAGATTTAACCATATTGTGAATAATCTTAATTGTTAAGTATCTCTGCATGTCTTCGTCTTGCCTGGCCCACATGACACGTTTTTTCGTCACACTTCAAATATTTAGGTTTCTAACAGTTCCACAAAAATTCATTAAAAAAAGTTTGAGCCAATGGCAAAGTTGTGTATTAATGATTCTTGAGAATTTGGATAAACCTTTTTTTTTTTAATAATTAAAAAAATAAAAAGTAAGTTTAATTACAAACTCTGAATGTACTGTATATCATTAAAGACTAAGGTCTTGGCTGCTCAGCAATGTAGCATCTCCCATTAAAGCAGGTGCTTTTCCAGTTATTACACCATCAGATACAATAAAAAATATATATATTTTTCTGATTTATTGGGTGTAATATGTAATTAGAGTTTTTGCATTCTTAATACACATATATGCTGTAAAATAATGAATATTCATTTTTGTTCCATTTTTATTCTGTTAGTCAGACATGTTTTGCCAAATTCTCAAGAATGATTATTATTATAATAAAACTCCTGCAATTACAAAAAAGAAATAGCAAAAAACACAAATGAATGTTGAATAAATAAATTCAGGACACACTTTCTATAACTATGAATAAAAGTGCAATTTGTTTTTCTTAACTGTCTGACTGCAGCAAATCTCTTTAAAAAAAAAAAAGATAATTTTAGTAATACCCTTAAATCTTTAATTTAGTACAACTGTAGATATTTACTAGTTTACTTGTTTCTAGACAAGGGGGCCAAATTTACAATGAAGAAGTGCAATAAATCCACATTTTCCTAAGCCTAACCTGACAGGGCCAGAGGAAAGGGGTGGGAATAAACCCCTAGCAGTAGTTTCTAGTAAGTACAGATACTAAAAGAACAAATTCAGTTTTCGTACAGAAGATTTGTTTTTCAAATTTTTAAATTCTGTGTATTTTCATGGGTCTTTTTGTGCTTTTATTCCTCAATTTTGTGATTCTGTCTGTGTTCCCTGAATCACATAAATCATTGGCCCTATTTTATTTTGCTATTAATGTTCTTAGCAGTATAGAACATATAACTGTATATGTATAATATGTATAACTGCAACATTGAGCAGAAATAAAAAAAAACTGTACACTTTTGTCTATTTTGTAAATAGCAGTAACTTATCTACAGACTGTATGACAGATTTTGTATAAAATAATAATAATGTAATAAAAATTAACAATGTAACATTGAGATAAAGATAATGAAATGAAGGAAATAACTCTTGCTGAAACACTTACATATACTTAAAGGGGTTGGACAATGAAACTGAAACACCTGGTTTTAGAGCACAATGATTTATTGTGGTGACGGACAGTTCTGGTGGAAACAGGAGAGTTGAGGTGCACATTGAATTCTGCCGTGATTTGGGCAGCCGTGGTTTTATGTTTTTTGGATACAATCCGGGTTAGCACCCGAACATCCCTTTCAGGCAGCTTCCTCTTGCATCCACAGTTAATCCTGTTGGATGTGATTCGTCCTTCTTGGTGGTATGCTGACATTACCCTGGATACCGTGGCTCTTGATGCATCACAAAGACTTGCTGTCTTGGTCACAGATGCGCCAGCAAGACGTGCACCAACATCTTGTCCTCTTTTGAACTCTGGTATGTCACCCATAATGTTGTGTGTATTGCAATATTTTGAGCAAAGCTGTGCTCTTACCCTGCTAATTGAACCTTCACACTCTGCTCTTACTGGTGCAATGTGCAATTAATGAAGATTGGCCACCAGGCTGCTCCAAATTAGCCATGAAACCAACCCCTGTACTTGCAAACTACAAACATAAACAATTATACACAAATATCTAAGGCTTATAAGGCTTCACAGTAAAAAGCAAAGCAAATACAAAATAGACTGATTTCATACTGCTGTTATCACAATATTACAGTTCCGATATTGTTGTATATGTTACGAAAAATCATAGACCTAGCGTTCATATATCAGTATATCTCTCTCTTTCTCTCTCTTTCTTGTACACTTTTCTAAGTTGACTGGTGGTGTATTGCTCGATCAGTAGTGTGATAGATCTGTTACTCTGGGAGGCTGAAGACCAACATAGCTTCACAACATAGCTGAACATCTCATCTGAACACTTTCACTGGAGAACACTAGTCACTCCACATGTCCATGTACTGTACTGTAGATCTTTCTGTTCTGCTGTGGCTCTCATGATAATGAAGGCATTTGCATTACACATGGTCTGGCAGGATCCATACTTGTATCACAAGGTTCACCTCAGGCTAATCTTTTCCTCCAGAGAATCACTTAGGGTTTCAGTTTTCTGTGTGTTTTAAAACGACTTAATAGGCAATATGTGCACTTAAACATTAAACATTAAATTGCATGCCCTCATTCAGATAACACTTTACGTGTATTTCTGTGTTTTATGTAATCAAATTAAAACACATCATCCAGAATGAACAAATAACACATCCCTGACAGATGCAAATACAGATGCAGACACAGTCATATTAGAATATTAGAATATGATTATGATCATGTCCTTGTTTTTACAGTCAATCCCCATTATATCAGCTCCTCTGAGCATATAGACACACCCTGTAGTTTTATAATTACAGATTGTTGTACAGATTCTTGTTTCTCTGCATACTTTATTATCCTCTTCTCACCCTGTTCTTCAATCACCAGGACCCCTCAGAGAGCAGGTATTATCTGGGTGACACTGACATAGTGGTGTGTTAGTAGTGTGTGTTGTGCTGGCACGAGGGGATCAGACACAGCAGTGCTGCTGTAGTTTTTAAACACTCTATCCGTACATGTTCCACTCTATTAGACAATTGTACCTATAGCTGCTCAGAGAAAGAGGCTCTAAATCTGTTGCTGCACAGTGTTGGTCATCCCCTAGTCCTTTATCTCAGTAGTCCCAGGACGCTGCTTACAGGACACTTATTATTATTATTTTGGCTGCATATTTCTAGTTTGTGAAGTATTAGGGTGAATCCCATTTCTCCCGTTGGCCCTACCCCTTACCCCTACCCCTTCTTTTCGAGTGTAATCCTTCCCCTTGGAACAGAGTTACAAGGGGAAGGGGTAAAATCCTACCCCTAGGAATTGGGACAACCCTTCAAGCACCCGGTGAAAGGTGAATCTTATTGAAAATAGCCTCCATAATATACTAGAAGTTGTATATCACACTGGTTCCCAACACTGGTCCTGGAGCAGGTAATGTGTTACAAAAACAATATAATGTGCAAGAATATGGGTCCTCAGTGACAGAGGAATCACTGGTATATCACAATGACGTTTGTCAATGAACAATAAATACATAAATAAATAGCACTGATTTATGACCAGGCTACTAGCGGTGGTGTGTAGGTGACCCTGCTGGGCTGATGTGATCATAGCAGTGGAGCGCTAAAGTTCAGTAGCCTAGCTGCTGGTTAACTAGTTAACTTTAGGGCATTGTATGTGTACAGAAAGGGGGCAGGAGGTGCAGAAATTAATTAATATTGTCCATTCCTTAATTCCTCTGTGATGGGGAGCTGAAATTAGCTCTGATTATTTTTTATTTGATTTATTTTTTCCGTTCCGCCTTAAATGCGGTAGCGCCTGCCGTCTGTTGCACCATTTAAGGTGGAACGGGAAAGTTAGCTAGCTAGCTACCGAAACGAACTACTAGCGAACTTTTTATGCTTGTTACGAAGAATTCAGCCGTAAAACATCAAAACTACACAATAAACTAAGGTAATACAGTGCTAATCGTAATTTTTAACATGGAAAATACTTTCTTTGGTCGCTTGTTCCGCCATCTTGCCAGTCATTCTCATACCCCTCGGTACGAAGTGTGGGTCTGGAAAATCTCCGTTTGAAGGGCTAACTAGCCCTACCCCTTACCCCTACCACTTCATCCTAACAGGAATCGGGACACCCCTACCCCTTGACGTGCACGCGCAAAACAGAGGGGTAGGGGTAAGGGGTAGGGCCAAGGGGAGAAATGGGATTCACCCTTAGTGTCCTGCAGCTAAGCTAAACTGCGTTGAACCTATGCCGTAGTCTATGTTTATTTCTGTGTGTGTTTGACACAGAAGTATAAATTGGGCTTAAGATGTTTAAAAACTCCATCAGCACTGCTGTGTCTGATCTGCTTGTAGCAGCACAACACACACACAAACACACCCACTAACACATACCACCATGTCAGTGACACTGCAGTGTTGAGAATAACCCAACCACCCAAATAATAGCTATTCTGTGGTGGTTCTGTGTCGTCCTGACAATTGAAGAACAGGCTGAAAGGAGGATGATAAAATATGCATAGAAACAAAAGGACTAAAGTCAAGAAAGTCAGAAACTAAGTGGTAATAATATTATTATATAGTGTATATATATTTTAAGTTTATTTGCTTGCCCTAAATGTAAATCATGCATGTTTTTCAACTTCACTGGCCTACTGATTACCAGCTTCCTCCAAACTATCTGACCAGTTAACTTGTTTTTTTATTGTCTGGAGAATGTATGTCAGACTATGACACTGTTTTGATTAGTAAAGTATGTATAGCCATGCTACAGTATATGTCCTGTATATATCCTATAGTTTTTCAGTCATTCTGACATCCTGAGGAACAAATAGACATTTTATTATAGCCTACATGCTTGACATTCTCATTTACTCTCTCAACTGGCTAGAGCACTTTTCCAGTATCTGCACTGTCCTGCAAAGCCTCCCCGAAAATCAGTTGGTTGTGAAATTAGAAAATTGGCAATTTCACCAAAAAAACACCAAATTTGGCCCAGAGGTAATTTGAATGAAGTCCCATTAGGTAGAGGCAAACCGCTTCTGGTTAAAGCCTCAGCTGCAGTGCAGCCCAGGGTTCACCAATTTTATAGACGTTTCATCTGGAAATGCATTTTTGTGGCTTCACCCTTTACCTCCACGCTGAAAGGAAAGCCAAACCAACTGGCAAGACCTGCCCAGACTGAGAGTGCCTTCAAAACCTACAGAAAAATCCACTTTAGCTCCCTTCCTTAAAACATCAAGACTTTATAACAAAACTGTGACTTAGAGGCCACCAGGTTGTAATTTGTGGTAATTTGTGGTCCAAGAACCTGGAGTATGTATACATCAGTCAGTCTATGAAGCAGTTAAACCCCAGAAAGGCCAGAGTATTCAGTTAAAGGGGCACTGAACCCACTGATTTTAGCTGACTGGGTGATGTATGGGTTTAGAGGCAGGGCAGGAGGAGGGGCTGATTGACTGAGTTGCAGCAGCAGTGTGGCCTTCATAGCGGTGAGAAGCAGTTGTTTGGATGTCAACGGGGGGGTGGTATTATTGATTGACTGATTTGCATATTATGAGTGCTTACGTAACAAAGTACACAGACACGTTATCCTCGCCTATAGCACAATTGGTTTTAGAATGATAGCTTTGTAATTAATTTATTATTAATTTATTTCTGTGAAAAAACAAAAAAGCCCATAAACTGCCATTATGAGCCGGAGCCATAGCCCAAGCATGATTTAAAACCAGGATTTTGCTCAGGAAGTACAGCTTTAAAAGGGATTTTTTTTGCTATTTTGAACAGTTATTTGTTATTTGAGTGAGTTATTTGAGTGAATTCTGTTCAGAATTATGTTAATGAACAGTACAGCACAAAAGAATAAGCCTTTTCTGTGGAGTAGCTCACTAGCACTGCGTTATTATAATTTTATAACTTGTGCAACTTTTAACGATCACAGTGTGATTTGTTACTTTGCTATTTTGTAATTATTATTACACACTTTATGTAAAATAAAAAAATATCATTAAAGGTGTAATTTAGCTAGAAATGATTCAGTACTTGCTCTTTTTGAAGTACAATAGATCAGTCTGAGTTGTATATGCATGCTGCACATAAAACTGTTTTTCTACCCCCATTGCCTGCATTAGCCAATAAAAGAAAAATGAATGAATTAGGAAAAGCCCTCGAACTGACCTCAACCTGCAAATGAAAATTCATGGCTTCGCCCACCTCAGCTTGGGACCGCCCACCGCAGAGCCGTGAAGGGAGCGTCACAGTGCTGTTAGCTACTCAAAGACACGATTTTTGCATGTCATGAATATTCATGAATAAGAACCGAAATCCTGTCGTTCTTCCCCGCCCACTCCTCCACCCAACTAACACAGCCTGAAACAAAAACACAAAAACGGGCTCACAGAGCATTAATTCATACTAGTGACCACCGCAAAATTAATGAAATGAGACCTTTTAAACACTTTTAGACAAGTTTCTCATACCATTTTCTTCTGCCCTGAGTTCGTGTTGGATATCGGGTTGGGTTTGGGTTTGGGCTCTGGCAGAGAATCTACACTCTACTGAGGACCTGCCCTCCCTCGTCTGCACCCTAGACTTTAGTAACACAGCCTACCAGCCTGTTCTGCATTGCTCTGATCTCCTGGTATTTAGACTTGGTTTGATTCAATTGTGATAATAATAGTATTTGCTTATATTGTAGAAACTTTAATATTTGCACATTTTACTTTTCAGAAAAATTTTATGATTTGAATTAAATTGATTTTCAAGAGGACATGAAACATTTCATTTTGTACAAGTTTTCTAAGGGATTAAATATAATGGAATTTATTTTGGGGGGGGTTTTATATAAAATGTTTACACACTAAATTATAATATATTTATGTTTGTTACGTTTGCGCTAGGGCACCGCCATGTTGCCCGTGCAGCACTGGTGACATCACGAGGTTGGTTGGTAGAAGAGTCCAGGTACATAGCTAGCGTAAAAGAGCTTATTGTTTGTGGAGATTACCCACTGTGCAAAAGGACACTGGGCCAGATCACTTTTGCTATCTGGGTATGGATGAAGATGAAGCTGAACTAGGCTAACGTGGACCATTTACTCAGAGATCTTTCCTGTATAAACCTGAGCAGAACTTTTCAGATGCTTTTCTGAGAGCGAGACGTTTTGGAGGTGTCTCTGCTCTCTCTACGTGGAGCCGTGCAGAAACCCTGCAGCGCGTCCACAGCAGGTACTGCCGTCCCGTTAACCAGCTAGTTTATATACATTTAGCTATTTAACATGTAAAGTCCAGAGTTCATTAAGACTGAATGAAACGTACATGATTTAAGTGGATATTAAAAAACCCAGGCGCTGTTTGGTTGATAAACCGTTCAGTTTGGAAGTAAGAAGGCTTGCTGGGTAGCTAGCTTCATCTAGTTAGTGTTAATTAGTTAGCTAGCATTGGCTAGCTATAGTAAGATAGCTAGATAAGTAGCTAACGCTAGCTATGTTATTTAACTCTCGCTGCTCTGCTGGGTGGGCGCGTCGTTTGGCTTGTTGCTAGCGGCTCACAGCTGTGCTGTTACAGTACCTCCAGTCGGACGGTCTGTACATCCCAGTTGTTCAGAGGAAAATTAAAACGGATGAAAAAAAGCCTCGGACTGCAGCTTATTTATCCGGCGCTAATGCTCCTGACTCAAGAACCCTCTCCTCCACAGTCCTGGTCTAGAAAGTGCTCGCTCCTAACCCCTAGCATTGCAGCTAACCGGAGGATTCTCGCGCTTCAGCGCCGCTATAGCCACCGCTGAAGAACAGCTGTCCGCTTAAGAGGCGAGATGTGAAAGTGAACTATTTTCTCATTCTTCACCCTATAAAAGTATACGATATCCAGTATTACTACACCCAGGGGCAATACAAAAGTGCCCCCCGTTTTGCATTGATTTTTGGTTTGGATTTTATTATCTATTGAGGAACTAAATTACTGTAGACTAATAGTTTGTGTTAGTGACGCGTTCGGGAACCAGCCTCGTGACGTCACTTTCAGCGCTGGGACAAGATGGCGCTGAATTATACTAAATACTTGAAGTGTTTCATGTCCCCTTTCAGTGTAGTATCAGATTAATTTAAACTATTATCAATTTAGTTTCATCATAATTTCACCTAGATGCAGAATAGCTGCATTCGTCCTAACTAAACATCTGTTTTTCAGATAGATTGGCATGATTCAGTGCTCCTATAACATCAAGCACCACGAATAATGAAAAGCAGGGACGTGTACTAAGATGAGTAATAGTTTAAATGGGAGTCTAATTGCATCCCTCTCAGACTGTGAGTGCTGGAAGGACATTCATGCTGCACCCGTTTGTTCTGGTGCTGGGATAATGGAGAGTGAAGGGGACGAGTGGTGATTTGAGAGAGCTGGATGGCAGGAGAGGAACCCATTTCTCCAGAGAGTTACCGGCCTGTCCAGCCTCATTAGCCGCTAACTAACTTTTCTCTCTCCGGCTTATTCCACCGAACGAGGCGCGCGGCTCGTCTGCCGACTGTTTTGTTCTGGAGAATATTAAAGATGGCAGCACAGTTTTTCACCCATATGAGTTAGTCATTATTTTACAATGAAATCCCCTGTGGACCATAGATTTTATTCCTATCATGAGCATTTGACTGAATGTGGCTTTTGAAATTCTTTTTATAATTTATTTATTTTTACGTATTAAACATAAATGAAACAGGGCAGTTAGAGATGAGGCCCTGATTATAAAAACAACTGAACCAATATTTGGATGTGCAGGTCAGGAATTTGCTGAACACTGGATATTAAAATTTTATTACGTCTCATCCTCTGATACTTCCAAGACCACAGAAGATCCATTTAGAGTCCAGGATTTACCAGCGTTTCCAGTGTTTAAGACTGTGCAGCACTGATCACAAGCACTGATCTTTGTTCTTATACTGACAGGACACCACAGTGCAGGGCTTTACGGTGTAATAGGACATATAGCTAACAAGCATTTTATTTTCTATACCTCTTGCTGCTCATGACAGAAAAATCTTTGATGATTTGGACGCTTTTTTATCCTCTTTTTTTCTCTGTGGCTAGAGAGTAAGTATTTCTGATAGAATCTACCACTGCCTGGCTACCTGAATCACTGCCAGATCGCCATTGTCTCGGGTGATTTGGAAGAGGATTTCATCAATTCTCAAGGGGTATAGCACATTTGCATAGCGTGATTATCTCCAATTGTTTATCTAATCGTCATAATGCCAGAGCACTGAAAGGCGTGTGGGTTTACGGATGCTTAAAGCCCGTCTTCGGGACGAGCTCTGAGAGCGAATTGGGTTCTGGCGAGTCTAAGCTGGAGTCACTCTAATGAGGGAGTTTTTTTTCTGGCAAAACGTTATGTTACCTATTGTTGTCACAAATCCCACCACTTTGCGAAAAAAGAAAAACCTTGACTGCCATTTTATCAAGGCTGTGCTGATTCCCTTCCCTATTCCTTATTTCTGTGCCTGTTCAGTTTATTTACTATATTTTTTTGTAAGCCTGAAGCACAAAGTAAAATGTTTATAATTCATCATGGATTCAGGTGGCACATACTTCACTTTCCTGCATGGTGAAATAAAGTATTCAAGTGTCCGATTAAGCAAACAATTTGTTCAATTCATCTAAAGTTATATATATATATATATTTAAAATATACACTCTAAAAAACAGAGGTACGATATGAGTACTTTTTTGTACTCAAAGGTACACTCTTCATAATTGTACCCTCAAAGGTATAATACTGGTCTTTACAGGGTCAGATTGTTCACTCTGGAGTACAAAGTCATTCCTAACAGCAATAAGAACAGATTTGTACCATTTAACCAGCCAAAGGTATATTCTGTATTCTGTATCACTGTACTATATATATATATGCACTGAAAAATATATAGATTTTTTTAATTGCACATTTTTAATTGAAAGCCAGACAATGTTGGATGTTTGTAATCTTTATAATCTTTACTGGCACAAAAAACTATGGGTACAAAAAAGGACTTTCACTAAAAGGTACTTTTTTGTACCTCAATATAAGGTACAGCCCCAGCAACAAGCTTTGTACACTTTTAAGTACAAATCTGTACTTACTTTTCAGGTCCAGTTTTCCAAAACATCACAGACTCATTTTTTTGTTTTTTGATCACTTTTTTACCTTGCCCTTTGCACTGCTTGTTTACCATTTCCGCGCCTTTTTTGCATAGCACTTTTTTGTTGGATTCCCCGTTTATGATCCTTTTGCCTGCTTACAGTGATATGTTTTTTATTCTTGCTGAACCTTGGTATGTTTACTATGCTCTATCGCTCGTAACTCATGAAGTGTCTGCAAGTGTCTACCTCACGTGGCTTGCGTGACAACTAAAAAATATTGCCTGGGTTACAGTGGTGAAAAACATGTAAAGTGGTATTACTAGACCCTGATCAGCTCTTCTATTTGCGTATTTTATGTTTAGTGTTTTTATATTAATATGTACAGTAATGTATGGTAATCACGTTTTGGTCGTACTGATGTTTGCACCTGTTGTGAAGTTTTAAAGTAAAATAATCATTGTTGTCATTTCTGCTGAAATGTTGTTAGAAGTGCTGTTTAGAATCAGTATGAAGGGACAATGGCCATAAGCATTAATTTGACATGTGGTTATAATAATTCTTCCCATCTGCACAGAAAGCAAATAAACATGCACAAAACAAAGCCAGGGTGACGGGGCCGGCTGGAGTGTGCTTTCATTATAGAAAACATCTTTCTTTACTTTTGAGATCTTATCAAATTCCTGCAGAATACAATTCGAAAGAGTTGGCTGAGTGGAGGCTAGGTGAGTAAGAACAGAGGCACAGATTATATCTGACCCATCTTGCATTGGCTCAAAATTTCCTAAATTTAAAATATAATATAGAGAAATCAAAATATTAGTTCAGCCATTTCTGTATGACTACACCAAGTCTTTATGATATAGGTCAAAATGACCTCATGCGTATTTCCTTTAGCTCATCTAAGTATATTTTTGGTGTTTTTGTATGAATCCTAGTCTGGCTTTTACTACAGGGTTGGGTCCTACACTTATATTTTTCATATTATCAAATAAGTCTTTTTTACAACAAAATTATTTTGAAGAATATTGTAGCATTTGTAGTGTTGCTTCAGTAAACTATTATAGTGAAAGCTTACAATTTCAGCTGTAATTCAAAGGGGATAACTTTTTTTTTTTTTTTTTTACTATTTTTACTAAAACTGTTTACAGCCATTCTTTACACAGTCCCTCCAGTTTAACAGGCTTAAAAGCTGACTGATATGAGCTTCATGGTAAGGTTTGGCCTTGTTCTCCTCAAAATGTTATCACAAATTAAAAGGCCTAGAGTTAGTTTTATTGGTTGAACCTGTATTTCGAAGCTGTTAATGGGAAATTTCAACATATATATATATATATATATATATATATATATATATATATATATATATAAAGGAATCATCATTAAGCATCATTAAGGAATGTGTTACATTTGTACTGAAAAACAAATACAGTGGGTACTAAAAGTATTCAGATCCCTTTAAAAACTCTTTGTTTCATTGCAGAAGTTTACTAAAATAAAAAAGTACCCCATCTTAACAGAAAAAAAACAGAAATGTGGAAGCATTTGCAAATGTTTTAAAAAAGAAAAACTGAAATATCACATGGTGATAAGTATTCAGACCCTTTGTTGTGACACTCATATTTAACTCACATGCTGTCCATTTCTTCTGATTCTCCTTGAGATGGTTCTACATGTGTTTAATTAAACTGATTAGTCTTGATTAGGATCTTAAGCACACAGTTAAAATAACACAGGAGAGATATTGAAACAACCTGTGAGCATTCTTGTCTGCCGCAGACAGGGCCCTGACCTACACCAAAATGAGCATCTCTGGAGAGACCTGAAAACATCTGCCCACCAACCTGACGATACTGGAGAGGATCTTCAAGGTAAAATGGCAGAGGATCCCCAAATCCAGGTGTGAAAAACTTGTTGCATCATTCCCAAGAAGACTCATGGCTGCACATTAAAAAAAACGCTGAGTAAAATATACTTTTTATAGTAAATTACTAATTTAAAGTTTCACAACTTTCTGCATTTTCCTTTTTTTTTATAAATTTAATTTCAGATAAATTTAAGTAACTTCAACTTTAAGTTTTAAAAACTTAAATGTTACATAGAGTAAATGAGTCATTATAGAAAACATTTACAAAAAGGAATCCTAAATAGAATGTATTACATGCCATCCATGTGTTGAGACAGTATTGTTAAATTTCAGGAATTATAATATATTATGTATCATAAATTATTTGAGCAATATTGTATAAATTAAGTAATTGCAATTAGGTAATATTGAATGCAGAAATTAAGTAAAGGTTATTAAAAGAAAGGATTGATTAATCAAAAATAAATTAATTAAAGTTTACTAAAAGAAATGATTCACTGAAGTTCAGTTCACTTATTTACTCTATGTAACATTTAAGTCTTGAAGTTAGAAATTACATTTACTTAAAAAAAGCAAATGCAGAAAGTTGTGAAACTTTTTAAAAGTAAATTTTACTTTAAATTTTACTTTATTTTCAGTGTACTAGTTCAAAAGAGTGCTTCTACTCAACAATGAGCAAAAGGTTTGAATACTTTTTGAATATGACTATGTGATATTTCAGTTTTTCTCTTTTAATAAATGTGCAAAATATCTACATTTCTGTTTTTCTGGCAAGATGGGGTGCTGAGTGCATATTAATGAGAAATAAAATGAACTTTTTTGATTTTAGCAAATGGCTGAAATGGAACAAAGAGTGAACAATTTAAAGGCATCTGAATAACTTTCTGTACCCACTGTATACTGGAGAGATTAGCAACACCTAAAAGCCTGAGAGATCATGAACAGCAACTAAAGTACTGTAGATGACAGACAGAATTGTTTCTGTGATCACAAAATCTATTATAAATTATAAATACCAGTATATAAATACCAGTATCAGTATATTGAATCCAAAAAGGGAGTTTACTTAACACTCAGTAACCAACAGGGTCAGATTACACTGAAACCATCTAAAATATCCTGTCCAGTTCTGGAACAGTATTCGTTGGACAGAGGAAACTAATCCTAACTTAAATATGGAGAAGGAAAGGAAGAGTTCCTGTTCTGTAGCAGAACCCATTTTTTTGATAATGAGTGTACATCAAAATATATGCATAACATACATTACAGAAATATGAATTTCTGTAATCTATGTTATACTTGCACTGCATTAGTATGTCTATTGTATCCTGGTTGTATTGTACATATAGTGTCTCCCATTATTTTATATTATATATTTATTTTCACCCCATCACTATTGCACTATTGTCTTCTGTCTCACATATGTCTTTTTGTGTCCTTGTTGTATTATACATATAGTGTCTCCCATTCTTTTATATTATATATCTTATTTTTTACCATCACTATTGCACTATTGTGCTCTGTCTCACGTACAGTCATATGGGCACCCCTATTAATCTTAATCATTTTTAGTTGTAAATATTTGGGTGTTTGCAACAGCCATTTCAGTTTGATATATCTAATAACTGATGAACACAGTAATATTTCAGGATTGAAATGAGGTTTATTGTACTAACAGAAAATGTGCAATATGCATTAAACCAAAATTTGACCGGTGCAAAAGTATGGGCTTTTGCAAACACCCAAATATTTAGAACTAAAAATAATTAAGATTAATAGGGGTGCACAAACTTTTTCATATGACTGTATGTCTGTTTGTATCCTTGTAGTATTGTACATATAGTGTCTCCCATTCTTTTAAATTATATATCTTATTTTCTGTACTTGCGGTAGTTTTTGGGAAGGAGAGTCACGTGATTTAATTTCTCTGTATGTCCTGTACACATGAAGTTTTTCAGGACCAGTGATAGAAAACACTGCATTCAAGCGTTATCCAATGAGACAGAACCTCCTGGCTCAGAGAATGCTGCCGGTGAGGAAAAGAAAAAAGGAATATTTTCTGATTCGTATGTCACTGACCCTTAAGCGCAGTCTGTATTTAAAGACAAAAGCTTAAGCGAGCGTAGCAGTCTCACTTTGAATTTAAATGGTGTTTAGTTACATTTCATTAGACAGTGTGTTCATTGCTGCAGAGTAGAGAGAGGAGAGTATAGGTGAACTACACAGGGCCTCAGTAAGCCGGCCCGACGCCGGGGACGGCGATGGAGGAATTCTTACATTCATGCCACGCAGATTTTCATTGCTGTTTTCTGTTTAGCTAGCCGTTTCCTCACAGGGTGCTGATGTTTGAGTTGGCTGGCGGATGGTTTTGGGGTACAGGGCCGCAGTTGTGTTCTCCGCTCTGTGTGCAGCGTCTGTGGAATTTCCTGTCCAGGCTTTCCCTCCGCATCTCTCTGATTTTATGGGACTGACCGCCGGTGCTGGGTGCTGACGCGGTGGGAGTTGAGGTAGACGCAGTGAGGATTAGCACAGAAGTGGCTATAGCACTCGTGTTGGTCTGTTGGTCTCTTTTTTATGTTTTTAAAAAGGTTTTTTAGAATTACGTCTTTTAGCCTTTCGTTCTCGATCATTTCTCACACGCAATTAAGTGCTGGAAAAGTCAAATCAAATATTTGTCCGTGGCATAAATGCAGCCTGTTTATTTTCCTGCAGTATAGGGGAAAAAAAGGTTATTGAGGTTGCGTTCCTGTCCAAATTTGCCACCGGCAATTTGTCTGCGCAAAGGTTTTGTGACCTTATAAACAGAGGCAAATAGTTGCTCATTTAATTACCTCTCCACATGTTTTTCGAAAAACTCTAAATATATCCTGTTGTGACAAGCAACAAATTGGCTAGTTTTCCGGGTGGTTTTGTAGTGTGGAGGTCTTAAACAAGGTAGGTTTATCGGTTAAGACAATCTAAAACACAGTGAACTGCATAAGCTGCCTATAAGCTGCTATGCTATTGCTGTGTTGGTCTGATTGCTAGTTTTCAGAAAACACAGCTGTTGAGGTAAGTGGAGTGTGAAGTTAAGGAACAATCACTCGCAAAAAAAAAGGAGCTGTTAAAATGAATGAGATGAAATTGAAATTAATCTGAATATGTGTGAATGTAATGACATATACATGATATATGTAAGTAAGCCTGGATACAGGATGAGATTGGGATAGTATGGCAGGATAGGATAGAGGTTCTATAGCATTCTGCAGCAAATTTACCCACAGATGTTGCAGATTGCAGACTGCAGCTGGGTCTGCCTGCACACTTGTAGATTCCTGAAGCTGGCTGCCCAGCTGGTCCCATAAACACTTGATATACAATAAATCTGATGGCTGATCAGGACAAGGAAGTGTTGTATCCTAGGAAAGACATTCCTGTTAAAATTCCTGGAGTTGTGTGGACGAGTATTATCCTGCTGAAAAATGCCTGTCTGTAGCAGTCGCAGCAGGTTTTGTACAGGAGTTCGAGGCAGCCTTACTGGGAAGCCTAAAGCTGAAGCTGAAGAGAAAGAAAGAAGTAAGGACAAAGGAAGATGGGAAGGAAGTGGGTGCGAAGTTGTTCGATGCCCAAGTATAGAGGAAGTGAGGGTTTATATAGGGTGGAGAGTGGGAGGAGTAAGGGCGTGGATCAATCTCCCAAAATTAAGTTATATTCATAACTCCATATATATTAATTCTACTTCCCTTAGTCAATGAATTCACCCTGAAAGACTGTCAACTGAGCTAAATGTCTCAAGTACATTGTAGAGGCATGTCTAGGAGTCAGCGATCTCTCACCAAGAGGTACACTACCCAAAAGTAGCATCAGAGAGGCTGAGAGAAAAGCTATTGTTACCCCTTTGTGGCTGGCAGTTAGAGCCAGTATCTAATTATACCACACCTGTAATCATTTACATACTTATGTTAGACGTAACTGAATGCAAAGTTGTTTTTTTTCATTTCCACTGAGTGAGTAATGGTCATTTTAGGCAGTTAGTTTAAAAGCCTGGTTCAGTGTGTGCTGCACTGGTCTTCATTCATTCTGTTCAGTCATTAAAGAGGTTCATGCAGCAGAACGGATCACAGGACAATAAAACAATGCTCTATTCAACTTCTCTTCAACATTTTCTTCTCTTGCCATATTTCCACATTATCAATCAAGAGAGAACAGTAAAGCTTCTGCGTAGCATGGCTTTCCTCATATTTATGACAAAGTAAATCTGGACACGAGGAACGATTGAAAGAGAGAGATAGCTCTAAAATAATTCCATAAATCAAAACAGAACTTTCGCCATTTCCTTTAAAGCCTCTAAATATGAAACCAGATGTTGTTTTTGTAGACCTCATTGTTTTACCCCCCCTTTTCCCTTTCATAGTTTTTTTTTTTTTTAATGTCCTCCCTGCCTGAGGTGCCTGGTCTGTTTTGAGTTGATATGAAGAGCTAGTGGACCTTTTGACCAATCCATGTCTGCTTTATCAACATCATTCTCCAGCTCCGCTCCCCTACAGCACTGTCTTCTGTTCTGCACGCCGACCAGAAAACATAACGTCCTCGATGGAAATGTTTTATTCAGAATCACACTGTCCTCTTTCTCCTGTGCATACAGATCAATCCCACACATTATCCCCGCTGTTTTTCTTTTTTTTTCTTTTTCTTCTTCAGACTGTCTGACAGAGGCGATCTTCGCAGGGTTCCAGTGTGAAAACCTCACACAGTGGAATGCCGGGGCAGTTTACTGCAGGTGACCAGCAGCCGGTGATTACAGTGTGCGCAGGCTGTCGGCGTGACCCTTCTGGAACTGCCCTTCAGGTGTAGTCGGCTTCAGCGGCTCGCGGTAGTTATTCAGTCGAATCCGCTCCCTGGGAGACATGACTGCACCAGCTCATGACTCCCCATATGATCAGAGAGATTTTGCACCCGAGTGTTCAAAGGCCTTGCAGCCGCGCTGCCGCGCTTACTGTGGGTAGATCTAAAGCAAATATTGCTCTGAGGTAGTCTGCGGCGGCTCGCCGGGGAAAGTCGGGCCTGTGTCGAAATGAAAGGATATACAATATTTCCCCTCTTTATTTCCTCCCTCTCTCTCTTTCATATGGAGCTAAAGCAAATGTTGATATTGAATTCAGATAGCGCTGATCCCCCACATCACGCCAAGAAAGTGGATAAGATGTATTTGTGCCTTTACCGGAGTTCACATGATCCGCCCACTGACAAAAAAAAAAAAAAAGAAATAAAGAAAGCAGTGATAGTGTGCTAGAGATGATCAAGGGCACTGTACAGCGCCGCACTGAACACACTAAGTGTTTCTGTTCCACACGTGCACGCATGCTCCTTTTCGCAGAGCGCCGTCTTCTTATTGTCCCTATTTTTCTGCCAATTAGATCTCTCCCAACATAGACTGCCGCTATCGTTTGTGCTCCACCAATCTGGAAGCACAGACGGCAAGCACATGCCTTCTTTAATATGTGTGGAGACAGCCACAGTCTTCCTCTAAAACACTGGCCGTGCAGCATGCTCACACAGTGCCACGGAGCATTCAGACCAGAACACTGAGTGCTGCTATAATATGTTCCAGTACACTACAATTCCTAACAGCATGCGATCCGATCCTGTTCACCGTTTAACAGACTTTTAGCTGTGAGCCTTGTTAAAAAAAAGGTTTAGCTTGCACATATGTAAAGGCAATATCTGCTCTACATAGAACACAGCTCAAAGACAGCTCGAAAAATCATTTAAATAAAAAAATAATAATAATAATTGCCTGTTTAAAGAGGCACTAAACCCTAAACACATTTTTTTCCGTTGATAGCTGTAATAACATTAAGTCATGCTTATAACTTTTATAAACATTTCCTAACCTTTAAAAGCAGTTTTAATTTCGGTCATTTCTGCCTCTGCAGTGCCTTCACAGGTACGCGAAAACTCCCAATATACAAATTAATCAAGCAATCAACAATACCGCCCCACTGGTGACGTCCAACCATCTGCCTCTCACCGCTATTAGAGGCACATTGCTCAGCCCAATCAGCTCTCCCTCCTGCCCTGCCTCTAAACCCATACATCACCATTTGAAGCATTTGAATTTTAGGAAAACAGTAATCATTTAAATGGTTGTTTAAATAATCATGACTTTATACAGAACCATTGCTTTTATTAACCCTTAAAACCCCATTGACGCAAATCTTGTCAGAAATCATGCATTGTTTATACAGTTTAATTACTCAGGAATTTGTCATAGCACCAACACTATTTATACATTGTGACAAACAAGGAACCCTATTGTTTTTTTTGTTTTTTTGAATATCACTGATCTCACACTGAACTGAAGTGTTTTTGAGAAATCTTTTGTAAAATACACCTTAAGAATAGGCTCTTCTTATATTTCTATGCTTTATTCTTTCATTATAATACCATTTATTGTCTCAAAACATCATAACCCACGTGTTTACTTTCAGTCTGGAGTCTGCGGTAAATCTCATTCCGTCATTGCTGGCACTGATTCGGAGAAAAAAATAATATTCATAAATAAATAACGCTTTTTTCAGTCAATAATATTTACTTCTAGTGCTTCTTTGTGAGTGCTGAGTATAACTAGTTTTGGATTGATGATTGGATGTGATTGGATGTCTAGAAAAGGGCTATATAACTTTAACTTTATTCATAAAAATGTGTGGGATGCTAATATGTGCTATAAACAATATGTGCTATCAACACTCCAAACACTCCTACTGCAAAATCTGCAATATTCAAGCTGCATGGGATGGAATATAACAGGACACCATTAGGAACCTCTCCAACCCGATGCTGAGATATTTGGCAGGTTGCAATGCACACCACTTTTTTATGTGTATCATACATCAGTTTTCATTTTTAATCATTTATGGTTCCTCATAACTTTAGCCTTCCTTTTAAATAGCATCACAATTCGACACTTCCTTCTGGGTAATTCTTTGATGGTGATTATATCGTCGCTGTCCAATGAAAAACAAGTATCTTCAAAACAGCAACTTTACAGGAGAGAGAAAAAACACTCTAAACTTTCAATGGAAGTCAATGTAAAAAGAGCTTATTTTAGGTCATTTTCTAGGTCAAGTTCTTGGTCCATTCTTCAAGAAATTTTGGCACGGTGTAAGGGACAATTTGTCTGTATAAATTATGTAGCAAACTAAAAATCGATACATATTTTTCATTGGACAGAGACAATATAAAGATGCTATTTCACTTTAAATGTTTGGCTCTAGTGAATTGGAACCTTTATTTTTAGTAAAAATTTACTTTTAACTTAATAAAAAAAGTTCTTCGCTATCCCACATCTCATATGCAGCGATTACATTATATTTCATTACGCCATGAACTGTCACTGATAACCATTTATTAAAAGCATACTGTCACGTGTGCAGGAGCAGGGAGGACGTGAGGCGGACTCGATTACAAATATTTATTTAAATAAACAAAAACTGAACAATACAAGGAAACATAGATAACGTATAAACTAAGTAACATGGCACATGAACATGAACTGACGAAAAACGTACAACACCGGATAAACATTACAGGAACAAGGTGACTATATAAAGACACAGACAAACAGGAAACACCTGACGACAAGGTAATGAGGGGGCGGAGCTACTACTGACACAGGTGAACACTGGTAACGTAATGACACAGACGAACACTGGGGCGGGCTACAACTGACCACAAACAAGAGCACATGGGACAGGAACTAGAGAACAGACAGAAGGTAAACAAACACAGGGCACATGATACAGAGAGACAGAAAACAGGGACAGAGACAGGCTAGGGTGTTACACATACATTGAAAAGTTCTTTAGGGAACCAAAAGAGGTCCTTCCATTGCTTTGCTCCAACAAACTCCTTGTTATCTGTACAATGTAAAAGAAGTGTGTATTCACTACTTATTATTTTTTCTTTTCTCGCTAGCCTTCAGCTAGTGTTTCACCATGAAATGCAGATATGAAGAATTTACAGACGCTGTTGCAATACTTTCTGGAGGTACTCTGGTATAAAAAGAGAGAGAGAGAGAGAGTGAGAACAGGAGGGATGGTTTTTTGAGTCTTCATTGTACTCGACAGTGTATTTGGGGAAACATTTGCATAAAGAGCAAATCCCTGCAGTCCTAACCTTAAGAAAGTGGTGCGGGCAGGGCTCCCAAACAAAAGCTCTGCCAATTAAAGCCACTCTTGCTACTGTCTGCAGTCAAGAACACTGCTTCCCAGTAATGACTCGGTCTCTCAATCTACATGACAGCATGTCAGCGGACCTCTCCCTGCTCAGGGAGCAATCTTAATTGGTGAAGTCTCGGGGGAGGCTGTGTAGGGATGTGGGAGCTGAGGCCGGTGCTTTTGTAGCGTCTTGGTCAGTGGTTTATTTTGTGCCCTACTTTCCGCGCGGAAGACGGGGGCAAATTATAGGCACGTTTCAGATCTCTGTCCAAATGTACTGCTCTGTCCTATAAGGACGGTACAGGATGTGACTATAGATAGAAAAATTAACGAGAATCCAGGCGTGAAAGAGGATAAACCTGAGACAAGAGCGCTGTTGTGCATTTTGACATTGGGGGAGCGGTACGGAGAATGACGCTTTACACAGAAATGAGCAGGATGTGTTGAATGCTTGTTAGCTGGTTGCAGGTTTTACACACTACACATTAGCAGCATGATTAAAACTACATTCAAATTAAAAGATAAGGTATACATGCTTGGGATGTAAAAAGCCTGTATACAGTATGCAGTAGTGTGTAATTAATAGATAATAGGACAATTTACATGTTAGCATGTTAACAGCAAAGACCTTAGTTGAGTCATTCCAGTAAATAACCATGGTACCACTTTAAAATAAGACTACCTTTATAAAGCATTTATAAATGGTTTACAATGAGTTTATTAATGGTTGCTGATTAGGTTGCAAATGCCTTAAAATAATTAATAATCAGTTATAACACATACATAAAATTGGCAACAATATAGATGGCTGTTGGTTCACTATTTGGCAAACAACAGGCCACTGTTGCCCTTTCTATGTATGTGTTATTAATTACTGATTATTAACCATTAATAAACTAATTGTAAAGCATTTATAAACCCTTTATAAAGGTAGCCCTATTTTAAAGTGGTATCATAACCATATACTGACCATTTCTACATTTTGAGAGAAGCCATTTATTTTTTTCATTTACAGTACAACGTTTATTTTTTTTTTTTACAATAAAATAATGAAACATGCTATATTTAGACTAAAATGTATTTTTTCATGATATAAAGGCACGAAGACCTAGACCTAGTTCTGCATTGATACATGGAGGGAACTTACTAACCCAGTCAGTTGCTTGAGAGACATTTAATCAAAATCTAAATGAACTAGATACTGTATTTCTATTTTTTTTTTTGGTAGATAGTAACAAATGTATATGCTACTTAAACTGCTGTGACCTATGTTTCGTTTGAAGTTTTACGTTTAGTCTGTGTTCCGAGATTAAAATTATTAACCAGACAATATTTAGTCTTAAAAAAAAGGACACTGTGCATACATTTGTACATTTGTACACTGTTAATACACAGTAATACAGAAATAATATAGAAATAGTAAATAGCCTTCATAAACTGTATTTCCAAATCAGCTCCTTTCATTTCAACTTGAGTGTCTCACAAGTGAAAAAAAAAAACTTATGTCCATGGCAATGTAAAATGACTTACAAATAAACAAATTATAAAAAGTGAATTCAGGTTTGTGTTTGATCATATTTACTTTCACTGAAAAATACTACCTATTACTTCATGTTTTGTCCATTATCCTTTCTAATTAATATATTAATATAGTCTCAAACATAACAACATTTTTATGTTATTGTGTCACTTTTCACTGCTGACTAAGTGCAAATTGTTTACCTCACAGCTTATCTAGCCTTTCTGTTAAAAACAATACAATTAGGTCTGTTGCTAATAGCAAACATATTATTTATACATATATTATTTATACATTGTTAATATTACTAAAAGTTGCCAGTTTCTAACATTGACTGCAATGAAACTTCAAGACTATAATGCACATTTAAAATCCTTTTAATTTTTCCAAAAATCATCTGTGCACCTTTTAATCCGGTGCGCCTTATGTATGAATTTTACCTCTGCTGTCCAGAGGTAAGTATTATTAGCCTATAGACTGCTGCTAATCCTGGCTAACACTGCTGGAGCAGTATTGGCATTAGCTGCTAAACCAGCGTCTAACCTAGCGGCAAGACTTGCTGAATTAGAAGGGAAACATGGCGACACCCCTGTTCCTTACTAGTGTTGCATAATGCGCCTTTTAATCTGGTGTGCCTTGTGTATGAAAATAGACCAGAACATAGACATTTATTAATAGTGTGACTTATAATCCGGTGCGCCTAATAGTGTGAAAAACACCTCAATTCTAGACCACCACGTCCATCAGCATGGATTCAGATGTTTGTTTTTTTGTGCTGATATTTGACTTTAGATTTTTGTACCAAAAGTAGGAAAAAGACAGATATGTTGATTTAACATACTTTACAGCAGTAATAGGGTTTGCCCAAAGGGCGGTGGATGAGTAAAGTTGTGTCTGACTTTTGTCTAAATTTTAAATTCTGTTTCATTATTAATTCATTGTGGGAAAATGCAGATGAATATCATGAAATGTTGATTCAATGAAGTGAGTGTTGACAGTTTGACATTGATTTAACATCTATTCAGTGATTTCAGTAATTGCTATCTGGGATATAGGTACAACGTGGATGAGAACAATGTGAGAATGAAATACTCTATGTGACAAATGATTTTAAAACAACAACTACCTTTTATATAGAGTATATATATATATATATATATATATATATATATATATATATATATATACATATACATACATACAGTAAGCACTGCTTATTGTATAAATTAATTATGTATTAAAGGATATTAAAGAATATCCATTCCAGTGTCACTTTGCTCTTTTACAGACAAGTGCAGTGTGTTACGTGTATACATGTATATGTGTATTTACGTGTTTACATATACTGGTATACTGGCATTCACAAACCTGATAGAAATAATTATCACCTTGGTGAGACGGGGTACAGGCAGTACCTATGAGGCTCACTTTGTAACATATTGTCTGTCAGTGTATATTTCTGGATCAACTCCTTCCTGGAGTTCTTCATCACTTTCTGATGTGCTAGCTCTCCTTGACTCTTAACTAACGAAACATCCACATGCTTAATGAGTTTTTAAATATCGTCACCGCACTTCATTGTCACTATGGTGAGCTTTTAATTTGCCGAGCAATTAAGTGCAGGCTCTCATCCATCAGCGCTGGTTTGTCTAGAGGGAGCCTCACCGCTGTTTATTGATGGCTTCCACAGAAACACTGTGGTTAAATGAGAACTCCCATGGCGGAGGTCATTCCAGCAGCTTCGGGAAGCCGTGGACTGACACTGGAGATGAATGGTTAGCCTAGCCGGTAACACCTCAGATACCTGCAGATATCAGCAGACATGGCTGGGAAGGTCTTTAGCTGGTGTGATGGATATTTCTAAATGCATATAGGCGCCGTACGCCATCTGTTTCTGGCTGTGGGGGAAGAAAAATGAAAAAAAAGAAACAACTTCTTCTCAGAATTTCATCACTTGCTACCAGTTCTCACTGCATGTGAAAGGGACTTCACCAGGTGAAGTGAGAACTGACTGGTCACACGTCAGAGTTGAAGGAACTTGAATAAAGAAGTGTGAGAAGAAATCATCACTTCCCTTCCTCTGCTCTGGTTCTGCTGTGGACTACTGTAAACAATGATACATGTCCCCAGAGATCTTTCCACTCCTGCGCTCCAATAAAGGCATCAACGTGTGAGAGAGAGATGGAAAAATCATCCATCTCCAAAACTGCTCTCAAAAATGAATACATTTATAGATGCTCGAGCAGATTTCACCAAGGCCACTTTGACCCGGGTGACCTACGGTGAGCCGGCGACGCTCTTTCGGGGCAGGGCTTTCCACACTTTCAGGAATACCCAGAGAGCGACTCCCTCTAATACATCCCCATCCCTCATCTCGACAGACACCAGACGATGGGAAAAGTGTGGGGGAAGAATATTCAGTCTCCCTTGAGTAGCTTGTAATAAATTACACTTTCATCCACTGAGCGAACCGTTTGAGATTCTATCCATCTCTGTTTTCTTCCCTTTTTTTTCTTTCTGCATCCCTCGCTCTTCATTCCAGCTAGGCTGTCAGGAACCACCTGGCTGTGGTTTTATGAGAACCCCATGTACCTTTAGTGTATTGCTGCTCCTGAAACTCTAAAAAAAAAAACCTTTTTTGTGGTTATCCCATATCACACGAGAGATACTACATCATGTCTGTCGGCCTCTCACGCCGCTTGAACAATGACACAATTTCACCAGCTTTCTGGTGTCAGGGTAGCGCTTTCATGTCATTTTAGCATCACTTAGTAATTTGGGGCATATTTGATGTCTGCGTACATTTTTGACTACAATAGCAGTCAAATAGTGGCTTAAGGACCATGCCTGATCCACTTCCCAAGCACTTTTTGTGTCACTTGATGTCAAGAAAACATCTGTCATTTAAAGGTAAAGATTACTGACTACCTGTTAAAACAATGTGTTTGTAATGTAATCCAAAGGATTACTATTTTAATTTAGCATAATTAGATGACGTACATTTAGATTACTTGTCTTTTTAAAGCCACATATTCCAATTGGAATGAAAAACATAACATTTAAATATGTATTACACAGTCTCTGTGTAATGTTTCTACACCTGACAAGTTCTCTGTCAGATGCACACTCTTTCACTTCATCAAGTACTTTAAGTGATGTATCAGGAGAGCTGACTACTACAGAGTACTATTGGTCAAAACTGGGACTTAACTGCAACAAAGTCTTGGTCTTGCCTCAGAACTGACTACTACAAATGTATGGTCTCAACTTGAACCTGACTACAATAAATCTATAAATTATTTATCTTCATACAGATCTGACTACAACAAAACCTTGTCTCAGACCGACTCAGACTTGACTCCTGCAAATGACTGTTTTTGACTCGGACTTGACTGCAACAAAGTCTTTGTCTTAACTCAGACTTGACTGCTACACATTCTTAGTCTTGCCTGTGACATGACAGCTATATTGTCTTGGTCTTGCCTTAGACCTGACTACTACAAAGTCTTGGTCTCAACACAAACCTCACTACTACAAAGTCTTGGTCTCAACACAAACCTCACTACTCCAAAGTCTTTGTCTCAACACAAACCTCACTACTCCAAAGTCTTTGTCTCAACACAAACCTGACTACTACAACGTCTTGGTCTCAACTTAAACCTGACTACTACAAAGTCTTGTCTTTTACTCAGACCAGACTGCTACAAAATCTTGTCTTTTACTCAGACCTGACTGCTACAAAGTCTTGGTCTCAACTTAAACCTGACTACAGCAAAACCTTGGTCTTGACGCAGACTTGACTCCTGCAAATGATTGGATTTGACTAGGACTTGACTGCAACAAAGCCTTGGTCTAAACTCAGACCTGGCTGCAACACATTCTTAGTCTTGCCTGAGACTTGGCTTCTACAGTGCCTTGGTCTTGCCCTAGACCTAACTACTACAAAGCCCTGACTTAAACTGGGACCTAATTACTGCAAATATTTGTCTCAACTCCTGATTACAGCAAAGTGTTGGTCTCAATTCTGACTTGACAGTGATAAGGCCTCAGTCTTGACTCAAACCAGACAACTACAAAGTCTTGGTCTCATCTCAAACCTGAGTACTACAAAGTCTTGTTCTCAACTCAAACCTGACTGCTACAAATTTCTGGTCTCAACTCAAACCTGACTACTGCAAAGTCTTGGTTTCAACTCAAACCTGACTACTACAAAGTCTTGGTCTCAACTTAAACCTGACTACTACAAAGTCTTGGTCTCAACTCAAGCCTGACTACTACAAAGTCTTGATCTCAACTCAAACCTGACTGCTACACATTAGTCTTGCCTGAGACCTGGCTTCTACAGTGCCTTGGTCTTGCCCTAGACCTAACTACTATAAAGCCTTGATTTAAACTGGGACCTAATTACTGCAAACATTGGTCTCAACTCCTGGTTACAGCAAAGTGTCAAATCGACTACTACAAATTTTGGTCTCAATTAATTTCTGACTAGTACAACATCTTAGTCTTGATTCAAACCTGACTACCACAAACCTTGGTCTCTACTCAGACTTCTGCAAACTATTGGTCTAGACTGGGATTTGACTGCAACAAAGCATAGGTCTTGACTTGGACCTGACTACTAGAAATTCTTGGTCTTGTCTCAGACTTAACTGATACAGTGTCCTATTTGTGTCTCAACTCCTGATTACTGCTATGTATTGTCTCAATTCTGACTTGACTGTTATGAGTCCTTAGTCTTGACTCAGACCTGACTACTAAAAGGCTTGGTCTCAGTTCAAACCTGACTACTACAAAGTCTTGGTCTTAACTCAAACCTGACTGCTACAAAGTCTTGGTCTCAACACAAACCTGACTACTACAAAGTCTTGGTCTTAACTCAAACCTGACTACTACAAAGTCTTGGTCTCAACTAGAACCTGACTGCTACAAAGTCTTGTCTTTGACTCAGACCTAACTGCTACAAATCTTGGTCTCAATTTGGACCTACAAAGTCTTGGTCTTGATTCAAACCTTACTACAACAAAACCTTGGTCTCTGCTCAGACTTGACTTTTGCAAACTATTGGTCTAGACTGGGACTTGACTGCAACAAAGTCTTGGTCTCGACTTGGACCTGACTACTAGAAATTCTCAGTCTTGTCTCAGACTTGACTGCTGCAGTGCTTCAGTTTTGACTTAAACCTGACTACTACAAAGTCCTGATTTCAACTCAGACCCTGACTGCTACAAAGCCTGGGGTTTGACTTGGACTTTGGTCTTGTATTAAACCTGACTAATACTAAACCTTGCTCATGACTCAAACCTGAAAACCACAAAGCGTTGTTGCTGCTTTGGACTTGAGTTCTCTAAAGTATTGCTCTAGACTCAGCCCTGGTCTTAACTCTGCTTTAATGGTCTTGGTGTTATCTCTTCAGTTATACATTCTTGAAATATGTCCAGTATTTTGTTTGTTATCAGATTGGTTTCTGCTATTTTGTAAATTGTATATGTCTGGAAACCTATTTAGAACATTCAGGTCATTTGATATAAAAATATCTTGTTTTTTATTCATTGAACAAAAAATAACATATTTATTCATAAACAGTAAATATATAAATATTTGAAGGCAGACATTAACATAAGAGTGATTTCCGAGAGTGAACTGAAAACCTTGGCAAAGCGAGGCTGTCATTCATCTACCTTTTCTCCTCGTTCTCTGTCTCTCTCTCTCTCTCTCTCTCTCCCCTCCTTTTCTCTTCTTCCCTCCTTAACCTTCGTCTGATTCATGCAGACTTATCGCCCTTGGGCAAACCCAGTGGCATTTCCATAGCAACCACCTGCCCCCTCCAGCTCTATGGCTGCAATGGATCAGCAGTTCTCTCTCTCTTTCTTTTTCTTTTTTTCCCTCCCTCTCTCTCTCTCTCTACTCCACAACTTCCCCCACCAGCACCTGTCTTAGGCGCTTATCAGCACCCTTAAAACCTGCATAATACGCTTTTGTCCTCTCATTCTGAGGCTCCTTATCCCTCTTTTCTTACACTCCACTTTTTCATGGCAGCCCTGAGGGCAGCTCTAGATGTGAAGTTGGATGTGAAGGAGGGTCTACACTGGTTTTTGGAGAGTATCGCCCCCCAGCTGAATCAGAGATCAGCTCCAGTCGTCCCCCGGCGTTAAATTCAGTTATATATGAGATGTAAAGGAAAATCACAGCTTCAAATGTGCGTGTTTTCACACTGTTGTTCTAAAATCCAGCCTCATTATGTGCACTGAAGCCTGCTCTTTAGCACATGCTCAGCAATGGAAGTGATAAATGGGTTAACAGGCTGACGTGCACTCTGCACATTTTCTCTTAATGGGACATTTAAAACAAAGTTATTACAGCTCCAAACTGGTTTTACAGAGTTGTCGTGTGAAATATCCTTGACCCACACTTATACGTATGTCCACACACACACACACGTGCGCGCAGGCACACACACAAAAGCAAATATAAATGTTATTTGACTCTCCACTGAAGTCTTGACCCAGACAGAGCATCACTCACTAGTATGAGAGCAGTCATTGTCCGCTGTCTCCCACCCAGAGTGCTTCACCAACTTTCAAGGACTTTCAAGAGTTGCTGACACTCTGTTTTACCTTCCCCTCCACCTCCTGTGTAATGATAAGTGAGCAGTTACCTGCTAAACACTCTGGGTCAAATCCAAGAGTGGACTGCTCCAACTTCATTCACGAGGGGGATTCAGTCCCTAATTTCTGCTCAGCCAAAGACAAGTAATCCAGATTTAAGAGGGCAGGCAGAGCACTCTCTGTCCATACCCTTGTTTAAGTGGTGTATTTAAAGCAGCTAACAAGTTTAGATGCAGATGTGTAAACAAAATCAGTGAAGACGTATCTGTTGTTTTGCACATGAAGTAGTAGTAGGTAACAGGAATAGGATTGAACACTCAATTCTTTACATTTAAAAGTGATCTAATTGGATCAGTAAAGAAACAGGGATAGATCACATTTATATGAGCATTAATAAATGTATAAGGTTTAACAATCTGAGATTTGTATTGTTGTTATAATAGTTAGTTCAAATCTTTGGCCCCACCCCCATCATCAGCCCTGGTGGCCAAAAAAGACAGGGGTAGAGCCATGGCAACCAAACTGAAGGCAGTAGAAAGAAAGGAATGGACTGTTGAGATGAACTGATGAACTGTTGGCATCTGAAAGCAGCTGAGGGGATATCTCCAATGTTTTTTTTTTTTTTTCAAGACAGGTGGAAGCTGGCGATTGGTTGGAATATTACTGCATTTTTCGCATTATAAGTCGCACATAAAAATATTTCACTTTCCAAAAAACGTCAGTAAGCCTTATTATTAATGAAATAGTGAATTTTACCAGTCAGGTTGTAAGGAGCAGTAAAGCCCCTCCGCCACAGTACAGAGTTATACAGGAGTTTTAGTTTAGTACTTCAGAAGTTTAAGCATTATTAGATGCTAACCACGTGAAGCGCTAGCTCTTTGGCCGTCCTCAGGTGAATATTATCGGCCTGTACCCTGCTGCTAACCCTGGATAGCACTGCTGGAGCAACATTAGCATTAGCCACTAACCACAGCACTAGCTATTTTGCTGTTCAGAGGCGAGTATATTAGACTGTCGCTTGCGTGTTCCAGTGTTAAAACAAGCTATATGGGACAAACCGCTAGCTAATATCACCTGGTTTACCAGAACACTCAGGGTTCCCCAGTGTAGCTCTGTCGAGTGGTGCTAGCGGTTAGCCGCTAACACTAATGCTCCAGCTTTAGTGGAAATCTGGAAACTTAAGCTTACTGTTAATAAATGGAGGCGCTCGTTTGACTTGTATGACTCGTATGAAATGTTTTTTTTTAACATTAAACATTTTTGTTTACTTACCTTAGCTTCCTGCTGAATTTATATGGAAAATATAGCTACAAGTTACAAGTTACTAGTGTTGCATAAAATGCGCCTTATAATCTGATCTCTTTTATAGTGCATCAGTTTTGTTAAATTCTGCAACTCTGTGGTGGAGAATTCAGAAACATGGATTATAAAAGGAGCTTACTTTTGTCTGTATTGCCCATGCCGCACAAAGATTTCTAAGCTGAAGATGGTTACAAAACATTATGTGACATTTAAAAAAACTGTTTAAAAGAAAGTCCACTAATTCCTGTTACTGGAACTAAATGTAACAGGAATGAGTTTTTAGCGTAGAATTAGCAAAAACATGAAAAAAAAATGCCGCTAAATGGCAGCTATGCTAATAGCAGGAGGACATTGAGCACATTCTATTGATTTTCCCAAAAATTGTTTTTTAAAAATAAACAAATAAGATTTGAGAATTAATGTAGGTAACAGGAATGAGTGTTGAGATTGAGCTTCTCAGTCATCATTACAATAAGATAAAATATACAGAAAAACAAACAAGGGAACTTAATTTTGGTCGTCTCATGATCTTCAGAGGAACCAGCTGATGTCACTTCCTGTTGTAGATGTGACTTGTTGTAGAATGTTCCAGATGTTTCAGATGGGGTAATGATTTAGGGTAACAGAAATGAGTGAAACCCAGGGACAGAACTGAAATGTGTATTTTATCTTAAATATGATGGATTTATTATGAAAAATATATTTCTAAAGCATATGGGATTTGGAGTCACACAACAATGTAAAAAAAATACATCTCTGAAGGATTTTAATAATTATACTTCATGGTAAAGTTTATAAATGCTATTTTCTATTGTTCTAAGTAGTTATTATAATTTTTTTATTAAACTATATATTTTGCAGTTATTTTGTGTGCACATTCATACATGTAATTTCCTGGGGACGTAAATGGCACAGATTCGGTGGAATATTCCATATAATGTTGTTTATACTAGCTGTCTCATGTCCTTAATGATAAAGCAAACCTACCTGTGGATTTTATATTGTAATATAATACAAAAAGTCCCTATGTTATTGGTGCCCTAAAATATATATATATATATATATATATATATATAACTTTCGCTATTTAGCATTAGCATTAGCAAGAAGTGACTCCAGTGTGCTGAGTTTTTACTGCAATAAATAATATTAAAAAAATCTGGGTAAATTCAGGTTATATCATATATATTTAAATGTGTGATAATAAAAAAAACTATGAGAAACGTGGACATGACGAATATTCGAGATCTGACATCCAGAACCAGCCGGAATCATTTAAATTCTATGACAGGACCAGCCCCCCTCCCTCCAGCACTTTATAACAGGCAGCACTGTCAGTCCCAATTCCCTCACTGTAGCTTTACACTTTCACAATTCTAGTATAAAATAGTTTTTTTTATATATTTTTAAATTACATATCTTACTTTTGCAATTAGGTCAATGTAGAAGACAATATGCTTAATAATAAAATATATATATTTTACAGTTATTTTGTGTGCACATTCATACATGTAATTTCCTGGGGACGTAAATGGCACAGATTTGGTGGAATGTGCCATATAATGTTGTTTATACTAGCTGTCTCATGTCCTTAATGATTTAGCAAACCTACCTGTGGATTTTATATTATAATATAATACAATATTATGATGTTATTGGTGCCATAAAATATTTTTTTTATTTATTTTTTCGCTATTTAGCATTAGCATTAGCAAGAAGTGACTCCAGTGTGCTGAGTTTTTACTGCAATAAATAATATAAAAAAAAGAGAAAAAAAATCTGGGTAAATTCAGGTTATATCATATATTTTAATTTTGTGTTAAAAAAAATAAACTATAAGAAACGTGGACATGACGAATATTCGAGATCTGACATCCAGAACCAGCCGGAATCATTTAAATTCTATGACAGGACCAGCCCCCCTCCCTCCAGCACTTTATAACAGGCAGCACTGTCAGTCCCAATTCCCTCACTGTAGCTTTACACTTTCACAATTCTAATATATCACAGTAAGAGCAGGGGAACCAAGAAGGCCAATAACTTCTGCCTGGTTTCAGATGGAAATATAACTGTGGAGTGTGACCTGATGGTCCTTCTGCAGTAAAACATAATGAGCAGAGCGTTAAAGCAGCAGCACTAGATGAAGTTAATGGGGCTTGAACTGAGCTCCTAATTGCCTTGTCTCTGTAACATTTATTCTGCCTCAACAGGGCCGAGCAACAGCGAGCGGCTATCCAGGGAAAGCCTGAGGAGCAGAACTCGGCGGAGGTGAGCAGAGACATCACGGTATTGAAGCGGTGTCACACTGTGGCAAGGCTTTGTTAGCTCTCCAGCTGTAACCCACACTGACATGTGCGCTCCTCTACACCAGCACAGTTTCCTTCTGCCTGCACAGCCGACTTCTTGATAGGGAAGGCACCACTACTACCATGGGCAAAAAAAAAAAAAAAAAAACGACAGGTGCATCACACACTTGCACACACTTGCACGCTCACACACTCACACATTAAAAACGTTTTTAGTAGATGAGGCACTTAGCTGGCTCTTAAAGCAGAGTGACACTCTCACTGTGTCCCTGTGATGGGTCCATGCACTGCAATTACACACACAATTAGAGCCTCACACACCACCACACCATTGCTGCGGGGGCCGAGGGAGCTGCGCGAACAGTCTGTTTGTTCATGTGTGTGTGTTTGTTTGTGTGGGTGTGCATGTATATGTGTATGTGTTTGTGATTGGTGGGGAGAAAAAGAGAGAGAGAGAGAGAGAGAGAGAGAGAGAGAGCATGAGACCTTTGCAGTGGAACGTGAGGATGCATTTCTTTTCTCATGTTAAAAAAAATGTAATTGATTTCAGAGTTGAGTAAAAAGGAGTAAAACAAACACAACTTTCAGAATGATTTGTACTCTATCTGAACAGCACTAACATGAATATTCATACTTGTTATAGTGTATATAGGGATAAGCAATTTCACAGTATTGTCAAATATACTGTCAGTCTGATAACTTATGTTAAGTTAAAATTATTTATTTTATTGTCAGATGTTTCAGACTATTAAACAAATTTCAATATTACTCAAAGACAACACAAGCATACACAAAATGCAGTTTTTAAATGAAGGTTTTTAATATTATGGAAGGGAAAAAAGTCCAAAACTACATCACCCTGTGTGGAAAAGGTGTTTTCCCCCTAAACCTAATAACTGGAGGTTGTTGCAGGGTCTTGTTTGACCTTTTGGATGAGTCGTTTCTGTGCTCTTGGGGTAATTTTGGAAAGGTTCACCACTGTTGCACGTTTTTGTGGATATTTGCTATTACTGTGGATTGCTTTATTCCCAGAACCTCCTAGAGATGACTTTATACCCTTTCCCAGACTGATAGATCTCAATTATTTTCTTTTTCATTTGTTTCTGAATTTCTTTGGATACTGGCATGATATCTAGCTTTTGAGCTCATTTTGGCCTACTTCATTTTGTCAGGCAGATTCTATTTAAGTGATTTCTTGTTGGCGAAGAGGCGTAGCAGTAATCAGGCCTTTTGTGTGTCTAGAGAAATTTAACTCAGGTGTGATAAACCATGTTATGTTTTAACTGGGTGAGCAAATACTTTTTCACACAGTCATTTTCTACCTTAATAATAAAATCCCTTATTTAAAAACTGCGATTTGTGTTTACTTGTGTTGTCTTTGACTAATATTTAAATGTGTTTGGTGGTCTGACATTAAGAATCATCAACACTTTTTTACACCACTGTATATGTAGTAGAGTTTAGATTGGGCCCAGAAAATCTAAAATAAGCCGATCTGAATCCATGCAGGTTCTGTCCAAGCCGGACCCGGCCCATCCTATAAACTGTTATTATGAGCCTAATTTAAACTTAACATGTTTTTAATAAGTAGTGTGTTTAAACTAAGCTTTTTACCACAATTCAGAGTTGTAAGTGCCTGTATTTGCTGAATATCTGCCCCCAAAAGTTTCCATTATCCTGCCTGGCGGCCTTGTCTGCAGCCCAACAAGGTGTGCAAATCACTGCTGACTGAAGGCAGCGACTGTGGCTTCGGACAAGTGGAGGAGCACTCGTGTGCACACGCACAGGCCAGCGTTGTGTGATTAGAATTATAGGTAACACTTTATAATACTGTTCCATAGTTAATAGGTAACTAAGCAGTAACTAAGCAGTAACTAATTAATAGTGCTGCATTAACACCTAAATATTTTCTATTAACTACCAGGGAGTACTGAATAATTACTCAGTAGATAGTACTGAACTAATGATTATAGTAGTACACTATTAACTCCACAATAATTACTGATACTTACATATCTCCCAGAGAACTACTTACTAATTATGTCTCCTTTATAATAACTATTCATTAATTACTGCTCAAATCAACATTAATTACTGAAAACCCTTACATGCCACCTGGGGAACTATAGATCTAAATCAGTCTACACAAACAATTATTTGATCAGTGGTGATATTAAAGGCATATTTGAGTGACACCATTAGTAGTAGTAGTAACCTTAATTACCTTATTATCATCATTATCTTCCAAATATTAGCAACATATAGTAAAATACTACAGGGTGTCGTAATCTGCTTAAACCCCATTTTTGAAAGAAACAAAAACTTTATAACATAATATTATTATATAGTAGACATTATTTATGTTCTCCAGAAGGCATCTAAGACTCTAAGACTGACTGTACTCAATTTTGTTTTAATGGTCACTGCTTTCATTTTCAGCACCAACCTTATAAACATTCATCTTTAGCCTTGCAGTCTCACAGACTTTAGTGCGCATTATTAGGGTAATTACGGTAATTCCACAGCGCCGGACCGCTAGCCTCTATCAGTGTGTTCATCTGCTGCTGCAGGTTATTCTATCAGTGGTGATATTAAAGTCAGTGACACCACTTATCATATATTAACCTTACTTACCTTAGTATCCTCAATATCTTCCAAATGTTAGACACACTGAAATGTGCAGTAGTCTGCTTAACCCCCATTTTTGTAATGTTCTGTCAGTGTGTTACAGGTGTTTATTCTAAACCTGTGCTCCACTTCAGTCCTCCTGGAGATGTGCTCAGTAGAAGTGATGGCTCACATACAGCTTTACTCTAGGATGTGTCCTACATCCTTATTCTGGTGGAAATCATGTTTAAATGAATAAATATTTGTGTTAGATAACGAACTAGGCATCCCTGTGTTCTTCATAGATAATTAATAAGGGGTCCCTGTCTTCTTTTTTCGGGAGTTAACAGCAGCACATGGTAACCCGTTACTAATGACTGAGGAGTTACTGCAGATCATACCACAGTATTATAAAGTGAGAAACATGATAACTAATTACTAATTACTGAGCAGTTATTGTGTTCTTCTTTAGGAGTTACTGCAGATCATGTCACAGTATTATAAAGGGAAATATACATTAATAATAATAATAATAATAATAATAATAATAACACATTTAACCTAGTTAACTAACACACATTTAAACTAGCTAACACAATTAACCTAGCTAACACACACACATTTCCCCTAGCTAACTTAGCTTGCTAACTAACACACATTTAACCTAGCTAACTAACACACACGCATTTAACTTGCTAACACACATATAACCTAGCTAACTAACCCACACATAAAAGTTAACTTAGCTAGCAAACGGACACACATAACCTAGCTAACTAACACACATTTAAACGAGCTAACTAACACACAGATAACCTAGCAGACAATCCACAAAGAGTCCTCCTCTGATCCGGGGGTAAAATAAGCTGGAAAAGATCTCAATATCTTTACTAGTTTATTTTCAATCAAATATAGAAATATGAAAGCAGCAGAGTCTCTCTTAATCCTCCTCCAGCAGCAGCAGCAACAGCAGCAGCGCACATCAGAGAATTTACACGAAGGACCTGGAGAGCTGCGGCCGCTGTGAAATTACCGTAATTACCCTAATAGTACGCAGTAAAATAAATCTCTGTGAGACTGCAAACACTGAAGATGCACTTTTATAAGGCTGATACCTAGTATTAAAGCAGTGATTGTTACATTATTACAGTCTTACAGTCATTCTTAGAGTCTTAGATGCCTTCTGGAGAACTTTCATCAATGTCTTCTATGCAATAATATTACGTTATAATGTTGTTTTTTTCTTCCAAAAATTGATGGTTAAGCAGAGTAATACACACTAAAGTATTTTACTATATGTTGCTAATATTTGGAAGGAACTGAGGATAATAAGGTAATTAAGGTTACCACTACTACAAATGGTGTCACTTGCTTAATTCAAATATGCCTTCAATTAATATGCATTTAACTCAAATATGCCTGATTTAGATCTATAGTTCCCCAGGTGGGATGTAAGGGTTTTCAGTAATTAATTTTGATTTGAGCAGTAATTAATGAATAGTTATTATAAAGGAGACATCATTAGTAAGTAGTTCTCTGGGAGATATGTAAGTCTCAGTAATTATTGTGGAGTTAATAGTGAACTACTATAATCATTAGTTCAGTACTATCTACTGAGTAATTATTCAGTACTCCCTGGTAGTTAATAGAAAATATTTAGGTGTTAATGCAGCACTATTAATTAGTTACTGCTTAGTTCCTGCTTAGTTACCTATTAACTATGGAACAGTATTATAAAGTGTTACCGAATTATATTTTCTACTAATACAACTCCAGAAGAAATGTTGTTAGTTGAACTTTGAATTTAATGTTTTAACATTTTTAGCAAAACAAAGATACACATATAAAGAGGTTATATAGAAACAGTCTCTTCTAATAGAGTCTTTGGAGTAGGCCCCGTCATCGGCCCAGGACTTGATACATCTGGGCTCTGCAGATCCTGTCGTACATTGGAGACAGGGGCGGAGCCAACCCCCAGGCAACCAAACGGGACCAACCTGGAGGCGGTGGGGAAGGAGGAGGGTAAGAACGACCATCAGCTTCTGAAAGGCAGCAAAGGTACTGAAAGAGTGATCTTATTTAAGGGCAGAAGTGAACAGCTGATTGGATAGGTAATTAGGTGACGTAGCATTGGAGTCTTTAGTAGAGCTTACGCTGCGCTTTCCTATATTGATTATATTACCATTCTATCCTGTGCAAAATCGACAAAGATCTCAGCGCGATTTGGTACTTTGCTATTTTGTAATTATCACGCCCTAGCTTTATATGCAATAATAAATAGTATAAAAAAACATAGACCTACATCACAGATTATTTTCTTGGGCCCGCCCAACAGGACCCGAGAAAAGCAGTGCAAATTCTCAGCCTGACCCAGCCTGAGTTTAGGCCAGGCTTCAGGTCAGGCTCGGGCAGACAATCTAAAACTCTAATATGTAACACTCAGATAAGAATCTTTAATGAGCAAAATTCACAGAGCAAAAATCAGAGTAAAAATAAAATACCAAAACACAGGATATTCACCTCAATAATGTCATCGAGAGTGGTGATAACTCACAGGGAGGTAGACTGAGGGTCTTGGCATATAAAGAGTGTTTGATAAGCAGAGAGGTGTGTGTTTGGGAAGAGTCAGCTCTCAACAGTCAGGAGGAGCTGAATCTCTGAATGGAGGCATGGGAGTCTAAGAAACTAATCTTGTAATAAACTTGTTCTGTAAGGGGGTGGGTTACTATACATAATACCTCATCCATCATATCATTTTATTTTACTAATTATAATTTATTCAAATGTCAAAGCATCTGCAATTATCTTATCTGAAAATATTTTTTATGAAAAAATATGTATATATATATATATATATATATATATATATATATATATATATATATATATATATATATATATATATATAATTAAAGGGGATATACTATGAAACTCAGCTTTTTTTTAGATCTGCACATATACATGAGTATCTGGAGTATCATGCCTACCAACCCACAGACTGTCAAATAAGACAAGCCTGTCAGTTTTTTTCAGCTGCCTCTCAAAACCTCTGCCTCTGCCTCAGAAAACAGGGTATTCAACATGTCATTCAGATCTGGCTACGTCACTGGAGAACACATTAAAATGATGGTTGCCCCTGTCTACCCAACCCAGAGAGAACTTTATAACAACCTTCATACGTCATTTACGTTTCAGGAATATGTGTAATTTAATCAAAATGTGATTTAATCACAATTTTATTAAAAGGTTTCTCTCACAGTGTTCCCAGCAGAGATGTATAGAAAGGAAGTAGAGGTACTTGTCTACTTGTCTACTGTACTTTAGTACCGTATTTTTTACCGCATTATTAGGCGCACTTAAAATTATGTATGGATTTTACCAGTCAGGTTGTAAGAAGAAAAGTAAGCCACTTCTCTGAAGTACAGAGTTATACAGGAGTTTCAATTTAGCTGCTAAGCGCTAGCTCTTTTGCCATTCAGAGGTTAGTATTATCAGCCTGTAGCCTGCTGCTAACCCCGGCTAGCACTACTGGTGCAGCATAAGCCGCTAACTGCTAAGTGCCAGCTCTTTCACCGTTTAGAGATGAGTATTTTGGAATGTAGCCTGTGTGTTTACTGTGTTACACCAAGCTACGTGGGACAAACCGCTAGCTAATATCATCCTGGGTTACCGGAACACACAGGGTTCCTAAGTGTATAGCGCTGTTGCGGCATTAGCATCTAACCGCTAGTGGTAATGTGGGAAAATATGGGAATTTATGCCTACTATAAATACCAGAAGTGCTTTCCTCACCCAAATAAACAGTTTAACATTAACATCCAGTGCTTATTTGATTTTGAAAAAGTTTTTTATTCTTAAGAATTACAGTTTTGTTTACTTAGCTTAGCTTTACTTAACTTAGTTAACCTACTCAACCACCACCTACTGAATTGGAAGGAAAACATGGCGACACCCCTGTTTCTTACTAGTGTCACATAATGCGCCTTATAATCCAGTGTATGTAACAATACGGAACTACAATGCTGTATCTGTATCTACTTCCACTTTTACTTCACTAAATGTTTTCGAGTAAAACACTTTTACTGTGACATATAAAATATTTTTACTATGATACATTTTTTTACATTCTCTCTTTACAAGTATAAAAATGTTAGGAATCCTTCTAAACCCACATGATCACTAAAGTTAGAGCTATAGATGCTCTGCACTGTAAAAACTACAGAACTCAATACTGTAATTTTACTGTCAGTACTTAAGACATACAATATATTTCAGAATAAACTACTTGCAATACTTAAAAACATAGAATGTTGAATACTTTAGTTCTTCCACTTAAGTGTGGAGCTTAAAGAACAACTTTTTTAATTGTGCAGTTCTACTTTTACCCAAGTCTGGGTCTCTGGTGTATATATCTGATAGTGAGTGAGTGTTCTTGTTTCTAGGATGGTGATTTTTCTGGAGAAGAAGTCTTGTGGGAATTTGGAGAAGCATAGGGAATCTCATGTGCCCTGAAGGGCCATATCTTTTTGGCAGTAGACCTGGATTCTGTCAATAGACTGGGTGAAATAGGTGCTGTTTGTGCTTGAGTTTTGTGGTATTTTGACTAAAGCATATCACACACAAATCAGTAAAAGTCCAAGGAACTGTGTCATAACTTGTGGAAAAGGTGTATAAAATAGCACCTTTAAACATAATCTCACTGAATTATCACACCGGCTGACTTGTTTATTAACTTAACAAAGAGTAGCTTTTATTTCAGTTTCTTCATCAAATAGTTTGAAAACACCTTGAAAGGTTTAGAAAACCTTACCAATGAAACAAAATAAAACCTTTTTATTCCCTGATAGTAAATTACAGTGTTCCAGCAGGCTTTCATACAGATACACACAAAGTACACAAAGATAAAAAGAGAGTAGAGAAAATAGAGTACAATAAAAATTTTAATATAATAAAATATGAAATATAATGTACTTATACTAGGATAATAATATATACAATCTGAAACAGAAAATATAAGGTTGTTATCTAAAGGCTACAATTATGCATATACAAATATACCATGTGCATATATAAATAAGGAAGGTATAGTTAAAATGTCATGTAGTATGAAGAATAGAATACATTATGGTGTTGTGTGAAAAAGAGCATGACATTTTATTTTGTTATAGTACTATACTAAAGTTTATGTTAAATATGTCTAGTGTAAATGATGGTACATGGAAAGATGAAGAAAAATACATTCTGTTGAGTCTGTTGGTTTAAGGAAGACAAAAACAGTTATTTATAGTTTTATATAAAAGCAATGGATCTATATATACAGTGGTGTGAAAATTATTTGCCCCCTTACAGATTTCTTTTGTTTCTGCATTTTTGTCATACTTACATTTTTCAGAATATTAAACAAATTTTAATATCAGACAAATATAACCTGAGTAAATATAAAAAGCATTAAATGTTGATTTCATTAAAGGGAAAAAAACTATCCAAACCAATCTAGCCCTTTGTAAAAAATGTGTTTGCCTCGCTCAAATAAACTGTAATTAATCAGGCCTGATTACTACCAGACATATAGAATAAAGATATCACCTGTCTGACAACATGAAGCAGATAAAAGATCTTAAAAAGCAACACAAGTCATTTCTAAGGCTTTGGGACTCCAGGGGACCACAATGAGAGCTATTATCCACAAATGGAGAAAATATGAAACACTGGTGAACCTACCCAGGAGTGGCCGGCAGACTGAAAATATTCCAAAAGGGCATGGTCAACTCATCCAGGAGGTCACAAAAGAACCCAGAACAACAAACACTTAAAAAACTGCAGTTCTTACTAGCCTCAGTTGAGGTCAGTGTTCACGATTCAATACTTAGAAAGAGACTGGTCGAAATTTGTATCCAAAAAAACACTGCTGACCAAAAATAACTCAACAGCCCTTCTCACATTTGCCAAAAAACATAAATATTGAAATAAACGTCATTAGTAACGCCGTTACTTTTTTCAGTAACGAGTAATCTAACTAATTACTCTGACTGTCACTATAACGCCGTTACCGTTTCCGACACCCCGTTACTGCACGTTACTTTAGCCGCTTAATGAACTTTTTTACAGGGGCGAGTAAAACAAAAGTAACGCAATAGTTACTTTTACTGGCAACTAGTCACTTTTATAGTGGAGTAACAGTTCCTTTTTTGGAGAAGTAACTAGTAACTATAACTAATTATTTTTTTTAAAGTAACGTGCACAACACTGTTGATGAACCCCTGGACTATGGGACAATATTCTGTACCGACAAGACTAAAAATTTCCTTTTGGAAGGTGTGTGTTCCAATACATTTGGCATAATTTCGGAAAAAGAACATGATACTGAATGTAAAACATGGTGGTGGTAGTTTAATGCTCTGCTGCATCAGGGTCTGGACAATTTGCTGTAATAGATGGAACCAGCAATTCTACTGTTTACCAGACAATCCTAAAGGAGAATGTCCGGCCAACTGTTTGTGACCTCAAGCTCAAGCGTACTTGGGTTCTGCAGCAGGACAATGATCCAAATCACACAAACAAGTCCACCTCTGAATGGCTTGAAAAACGAAATGAAGGTTTTGGAGAGGCCTAGTCAAAGTCTGATTGAGATGCTGTGGATCATCTTAAACAGCTGGTTCATGCCTGAAAACCCTCCAATGTGGCAGAATTAAAACAATTCTGTAAAGAAGAGTGGGCCAAAAGTCTTCCACAGAGATGTGATGGCCCGTTATCAGTAAAGCTGACACATGTTGTAAACAATATATACAGTGCCCATTAAATTGAATGTGTTTCAGTGGTCATGGTCCATATATTTTTTGTTTTTGATTTTTGTCTTTACACAAATGGACAAGTGGTAATGTATTTGTATGCAATCACTATTTTTTTTACTTATTTTGATATTTTTATTTAAATTGCCTTATTTTGTAGAAATTCTTCTAAAAATATATTTTGAATTGTTTTTGTTTTAAAAGCCAAAAGCATTTTAAACATTTGATTTTATTTATCAAAGCAATAAAAAGGGAAACATCCAAGGGTCCGAATACTGTTTTATCAACTCAGCGTATAGAATGTGTTTTAGGGTTTTTTAAAGAAAAAAAAAATGTTCTAGCTTTAAATCGATTTCACTCTTGTAGCAAAGCAAATAACCATTTTTCTTTTTTCTCTTTAATTAAACCTGTGTTTGCTAAAAGTTTGGCCCGAGAGATAAAAGTAGGACTTAGTTGTCAGTCTACACACACACACACACACACACACACACAGATATACACACTGGCTACATAACTCACTCAGTATCTCTCTCACTTGCCTGTCTCTCCATTCCCTGTAGGGTTGCAGTGGGACTGGGGAAATATGCATGTCGGAGCAGCAGGAAATTGTGGTTTTTGGCATGAATTCCCAGGACTGCTGTGTGTGTGTGTGTGCGTGTGCCAGTGTGTGTGTGTGTGTCTGTGCGCGTGTCTGTTCGCGTGTCTCCTCACCTGTATGTCTGCCTCCACTCTCCCATGCAGATCCGGCTGTATTTTTGTGTGTTTTGTGTCAGTTTCCATTAGGAGGTGACTCCACGCTCGTACAATGCATGAGCAATATTTCAGTGTACAGTTCAGGGCGGTATGATGCAAAGTGATGCAAACACACTGAAAAACAAAAAAAATATGAACTCAGAAACTCCAGCAGAGACAAAGGCGGAGAGATGACGATTTAACTTCAATTTCTCCCAAGTATTGACCACTAAAGTCTCTTTAGCCAGACCGGAATGGTGCACTGTCTATCTTGATAAGACTCACCTGAAGTGCTTTTAAACTGTTATTGACCTGCCAATTCTCCGCGGCACTCTGGGAAATGAAGTCCTAGTCTATTGGACTGTCTAGACCACATTGGGGAGCTAATTTATCATTCTAATTTGGACTTTGTTGCTACATCTTAGAGTTGGACTGTCTTGCTTTATTTATTCCACCCCAACCTAAATAAAAAAAATAAAAAGAAAAAAAGAATTTATTCTTTTATTTGTCCTTTTTTTGTGCTTTTTTTTTACATGGGCCTGGCAGGCACAGCCCTACTCTCTGTGTACCTAATCTCTGTACATATGTACAAAGTCATTATCTCTCTTTTGCTGTCTTCTGTGGCGGATTCAGTGTTGCTGTAGCATTGTGCCACGGTGCCATGTGGCTCCATGTTCAGTCCCTGGCCCCTGGCATGGGGTCCCTTATTTAGCGGATTAGCCGCACAGACGTGGGCCTGGATCCAAAGCCTCATGGTTTTTGCCGTTTCAAAGCCTTCTGGGTGCAGTGGAAGCAGGCTTTTGGAACCTGAGCCAAAACCTCTAGCTAGCCTGTTGTGTCTGACACATTGCCATGGACGCGGTGGGAGACCAATCTGACAACATTGTTGATTACTTAGCGATTAGTCAGTCGTCTCTCCAGAGACGGCTATTAGCGATGACCACGCGCACCGACAGAACGGGGGGAAGCTAATACTCTGGCGTGAACTCTGCACAGTTTAGCGCGTCTGAGCTTCCTATTCACAGCATCACCTGTTCCTCCTGCTTCTTCTCGAGCTGCGGGAAAGAAATAACGCGTGGCGTTCTGCTGCTTTTCAGCTTTTCTGCGCTGACGGAGAGTCTTTTATTCCAGCAAATTGATATGCATCCCTGCAATAAATCAAGCCCAAATATAGTTGACGCCAGCTGCCCTCAGTGATCTGTCATATTGCTGCTCCGTGCTAATATGCATGCAGCTCTTGGGTTAATGCTGAGTATGATGAGGGCTTCCTCCTCCACACTGCCTCCTCTGTGCACCTCCCTGTCAATCACTTTTCGTTTACTGCAGAAACCAGAGGCTCGTGAACCTGCTATTATGCAAATGGATGCACAGTGATACTGTTTTCATAACAGCTCTTGGTCAGCCCACATCCCACGGCAATTGGTCATTACTTCATGACTCTTGGAGAAAACAGACGCGTGTGTGAGCGTTCTTGCGTGAGTGCGTGCGTGTGTGTGTGTAGATGTTGAGACCTGGGTTTCATTCGATTCGATTCGTGCTACACTGCGTATTGCAGAACCTACTGTAGGTGTCTAAAGAGATGGAGAGATGGAGATGGGGGGACTTTTTTGTTTTTAGTTTTTTTTTAATCTTCTGTTTTGTTCATGCAGGACGCACAGAGAACTATTGAAACACAATGAAGTGGAGGGAGAGCTGTGTTGTGTATGTGTGATCATTTATTTTTTTGTTGTTCATGAATGTGTGTGTTTGTGCGTGTGTGAGTGTGTGTGTGTGTATATGTGTGTCAGTGCAAGCAGGAAACAGTCTCTGTGTGTCTTTGTGGCAATGCCTTTGTATGTGTGTGTGTATGTGTGTGTGTGTGTGTGTGTGTGAGTCACTCTCTGTGCTTGACCCTGGCACTGCCTACACAAACAGACCCCAGCTGAGTGCTGTCTTTGTAATGGCTTTGTGTTCGCTCATCATTTGACCTTCGACCTTACCAGAGCTTCCTCCCCGCTCCTCTCCGCCACCTATTAACCTTCCGTGCTATTTATACTGCCAGATATTTACCAGCCTGCGATTGCCCACACATGCCATTCCACACACTACCTCCGACACAGCGCGGCTTGTGCTCACACGCAGGTGAGAACGCTGTTATCTGAACGACGGTTGAGTTGATGGATTATGTCTGAGGTAAATGACATACAGATACATACAGATTGTAGTACAGTGTTACTGTATGTATCAGTTTGTATCAATGTGACACATATTGTTTGTGATGTATATATATATATGTTTGTATATATAAGATAATAAATACTTCTAATATTACAATACTCCAAAAAAAAGTATAATCCAGACTTTTCAGGCGTTTCTCAGCCTGTATTTCCCCAGTAAACAGCCAACAGGTGGTGCTGTTCTGTTTTGAGTGTAGTGAGTGAAGAGCTGAAAGCTGGGTGGAGTTGCATTACTGTTCAGCAGCTTCCATCTCCTCCCCTCTTTCTCCTCTGTCTGTCCTCTCCTCACAGAGTGACGTAACCTCTCAGTCTGGGCACAGTACACACACACGCACACACACACCCACACACACACACGCACACACACAGTTATGGACTCACACGCAGAGCAGATCAGACGCAGAAAAGGCAGCATTGTGTGTGTGTTTGTTGCGATGCTCCCTCCCTGTGGAGCACTTGGGTGAATGCCTGGGTGTGAATGGGGGTCAGAGGCAGCGGTGGCCCCTCGCCGCGTCCCGCCGAGCCTCATTTTCGCACATTAATCACCCCCATTCACAGATAATGAGCTCCCCCTCAGTAGCGTTTAACTGCTCTGCCTGTCCTTTGGACCTGCTCATTTGGGCCTCGGCGGGGGGGAAGCTTTCTACTGGTGTAATTCCAATCAGAGCTGTAAACAGGCCGGTCATCTTATCTGCTCCCTGACTACATCACAACAAAGCCCATATTCCTCAATGAATCTGTTTCTCTCTCTCTCTCTCTCTCTCTCTCTCTCTCTCTCTCTCTCTCACACACACACACACACACATTCTCTCTCTTTCTTTCTCTCTCTCTCTCTCTGTATCTTTCTCTCTTTTTCTGTATCTTTCTTTTTCTGTATATTTCTCTTTCTGTATCTTTCTCTTTCTGTATATCTCTCTTTCTGTATCTCTCTCTTTCTGTATATCTCTCTTTCTGTATCTCTCTCTTTCTGTATCTCTCTCTTTCTGTATCTCTCTCTCTTTTTGTCTCTCTCTCGTTCTGTATCTCACTCTCTGTATCTCTCTTTTTCTGTTTCTCTCTTACTTTCTCTTTGTATCTCTCTCTTTCTGTATCTCTCTCTTTCTGTATATTTTCCTTTCTGTATCTCTGTCTTTCTGTATCTCTCTCTTTCTGTTTCTCTTGTTCTGTATCTCTCTCTCTCTCTCTGTAGATCTCTCTTTCTGTATCTCTCTTTCTTTATGTATCTCTCTCTTTCTGTGCATCTCTCTCTTTCTGTATCTCTCTTTCTTTATGTATCTCTCTTTCTTTATGTATCTCTCTTTCTGTGTATCTCTCTCTTTATGTATCTCTCTCTTTCTGTGCATCTCTCTCTTTCTGTATCTCTCTTACTTTATGTATCTCTCTTTCTGTGTATCTCTCTCTTTATGTATCTCTCTCTTTCTGCATCTCTCTCTTTCTGTATCTCTCTTACTTTATGTATCTCTCTTTCTGTGTATCTCTCTCTTTATGTATCTCTCTCTTTCTGCATCTTTCTCTTTCTGTATCTCTCTCTTTCTGTATCTCTCTTTCTTTATGTATCTCTCTTTCTGTATCTCTCTCTCTTTCTGTCTCTCTCTCATCCTGTATCTCTCTCTCTTTGTATCTCTTTCTTTCTGTTTATTTCTCTTTCTGTATCTCTCTCTCTTTCTGTATCTGTCTGTCTGTATCTCTCTCTCACTCTTTCTGTATCTCTCTTATTGCCTCTCTCTTCCTTGCTCTCTCTTTCTTAATCTCCCTCTGTCTTTTTATCTCTCTCTTTGTCTTTCTTTCACTTTCTCTCTCAAGATGTAAGACTTTAACAACAACAATAACAACACAAACTGCAATAAAATAAAAACAGCATAAATGACCACAGTAACAAATCAAGATAAAAAAAACATAAATAAATATTCTGACACATTTACCGAAATATACAGTACATACTTCATATTAATATCAATATAAGGCCTGAAATTATTACTGAAATAACTGCAATAATGCTATAATATTATTGTCATTTTAATGACACTAATATAAGAATGATATAATAGCGTAATAATGCAGTTACACTGTTTCTATGGAAAAATCTTATTTTTAATTGAATTAATCAGTAGTTTAGGAGGGATTCTTTTGTTCTTCACCTGTTGCAGTCTCAGCTCTATGTGTATGGAGTTGCAGTCATTGACACATTTGTCACTGTTGCTCTTATTTAAACAAACAAGTAATGAAACCCAGTGAATGATTATCAGTCATAATTATTGTGTATAATGCAATTTTTGCTTCAGTTTTTGCAGCATAGTTGTTTAAATTTCACACTGTCTGTTTTAATATATAAATATAGACAGTTTCATTTGATGTGGGGGTGGTGCCTGGTTAACTTAAATAGTTATTTTAATCTAAAAGTGTTTTAATCATTTAAAGTTACTTTTTCTAAAAGTGTTTTTAATCATTTAGGCACTTTAGTTATTCATTAAGATTTCTTTATAAAAAATATCAAGTTATTCTAACATTCCAAGAATCTGTTGTCTTCTCGGAATTAACAACAGAATAACCTTTGACATCAGTGACATCATAGCCTTAATACTGTTTTATTTTTAAAAGACAGACACTTGCTGCATGTTCAGTATTAAATAATATAAACTTCATCTTGTCTTGATATTTAGATGAGCCAAAGCTTAATCAGATCACCCTGTTGTGTTAAAATATCAAGTAATTTAATTTTTTTTTTTTTGAAAATCGAAATATATCTTTGAATGTTCATCAAATGCCATTTGTTAACTAAAATTGTCCACCCAACGGTCCTGCGGCTTATTATGACAGGGTGGATGAATGCAAAATAAATAATACAAAAATAAAAATTGAATTTAAAAAAATTGAAGTGAAAATATGTCAGGGTTAAAAGGTTTGAGGGTAATTCTTCTATAAAATTTTTTATATAACTTTTTAACTACAGTAATTGTTACTGTAAATAGCAAAAAGTGAGGTATTCTGTTACAAATGTATATATTCTATATATACAGCAATTCTCTCCCAGATTTATTAGTAATTAATAGTTTTATTCATTTTAATCCACTGTTTAAACCTGTCTGTGTGTTTTTTAGTATTATTGTGAATACTGGGCAGTGAAGTGGGATCTGTATCTCTGTTTCCACCTCCTCGCTCTCACACTGACCACACACTCACTCCTGTCTGAGCAGCCAGGACTGTTCATACCTGCCCTGATCTACTGTACCTCCGGCCGTGATCACTGAGCCGGTACTCAGTCAGGATCTCTCTCTCTCTCTCTCTCTCTCTCTCTCTCTCTTATTCTGTAAACAATTTGTACTGAATTTATAAATTGTAAGACTTACAATTCATAACTATCTCCACTAGTAATGAGTATTAATTATTCAGGACCTACTATAAAAACCCATGAAAGCAATGTAGATATGAAAGTGAGGACCCTTAGAATTTAAATGCTTAAAAGAAATGTAAAAAAAAAGAGAGAGATTAAAAGCATTTTATTACTTAATAATCATATTTGAATCAGTGTAAGCATGTTGTTGCTGTCATAACGAAACATAGCATAACATAGCTAGAGTATCTCTGAACTGAAAACTTCAAAAGGACAGAAAATCGCTTCTTTTATTTTAATGTGCTTAAAAGTGAAAATGTTTTATTTCATATAACTTCAAGAAAACTCTCTGTCGGTCTGTTTTACATTAGTAGTAAACGTGAAGAAAATGGAGATACATTTTTTTGATATGACAGTGAGCATATGCATGTGTGTGTGTGTGTGTGTGTGTGTGTTCAGGTGCGAGTTGTTGAATGTGTTGGTCTAATTTCCCATGCTCCGTAATTGCCTCAGGCATTGATGAATAGGCCAGCTGAGGTCAGAGGTCACTTTCCCTGACAGCAGTTTTTTGTTAGGAAGCAGAAAAGTGGAATCAGGGGAAGATTTGACTCCCTCAAGTGTTTTTGTGGGGTTTGTAAATGAATGCAGGTGACGTTAAGGTTACGATGCACAAACTCTTTTCATTGTTCTGCCAGCTGATCAAAACACCTTTCTGTTAGAGATACAGATCATTTCCTCTCTTCCTGTCTCTTTTCAGCAGCGTTTTCTCCTAGAATTTATTTTGCAGACAGTATTGGGATGTGGTGGCCAGTTCCTATACACCATATGATGTACAATATATTTGTTTTAATATATAAAAATAAATAGAATCAGTTCTTTTACTACATGCATATCATTCCTACATAAAAACCATTTTTCTGGTCATTGTTGCTTGTTTAAATGTGTGAGAAAACAGGAATCTGGCAGTTCTTGACCAAGAGAAAATGCTACAGATGATTAAATAAATGTTTTTGTTTCTACTGCAGATAGACATTGTTCAGATAATTCTAATGTGTTTTTCTACTGTGAATTTCTATGGTGTATTTCCAATTTACATAGATTTAAAAAACAAAATTAAAGCTCAGCATCTGAACAGATTCTTTGTGGAATAAGTTCTTAATTTTTTGCTGATTGTGTCATGGTGGGGCACAGAATACAGACACTCGCGGAACCAGTCAAGGATTTTATTAAAAACCCACAGGGTACAGAGAATGAGATTAGCAGTATAAACAAAACACCAGTAAAGGTATACCTGGGAGCGGAGAGCTTAACAGGATAGTGAGGCAGTCCAGTGGTCATACACGAAGTAAGCAGTATCAGAGGCAATCCAAAAACAGAAACGATAAACAGTCCAATGGTCATACACAAGGCAGGCAGTATCAAAGATGATCCGAAAAACATAAACGATAAACAGTCCAGGGTAATACACGAAAAAATCCACAACGAAGGCAAAGGCAAAAATCGGTAGTCAAAAAACAAAAGCAAGGTCATACACAGAAAATAATCACAGAAAATAACGCTTTGTAATGTCGGACGAAACCTAGGCAATACGCGGCGCCGAAGGGCGTCTGAGCAGTACTTTTATACTGTGGCTAATACTCAGGGCTAACAGGCCGGGGCAGGTGAGGTGTCACGTGATCAGCAGTGTGTGTGTTGTCAGCGGGTGGTGCATTCTGGGTATTGTAGTTGTTGGGCTGACAACCTCCGTTGGAGACCAGTGTGGAAGGACAGGAAGTGCCTACAGCACCAGACGTGACAGTACCCTCCCCCGAAGGAGTCGGACGGGAACGAGGACGACCACGACGACGACCACCCGACGAGCAGGGAGCACCGGCGGGAGGAACTGGAGTCGCCACAGAGGTACCGGACAGGCGGGGGCTGAGAGACCGGGAACCCCGACGCACCGGAACCGACGAGGAAAGCGAGCGCTTGGGACGCCCACGGGGTCTGGGAGCAGGCTTGCCCGGGTAACGGGCATGAAACTCAGCCAGTATAGCAGGGTCCAGCACGTCGCCGGCAGCAACCCAGCAACGCTCCTCGGGGCCGTAGCCCTCCCAGTCGATCAGATACTGGAGTACGCCACCACGCCTGCGAGAATCCAGTACCTCTCTCACCGCATACGTAGACGAGGCCTCCCCCTCCACTGCCGCGGGCGGAACGTCATCTGGAGTACCCTCAGCGAGCGGACCTGGGACAAGAGGCTTGAGAAGAGACACATGGAATGAGTTGTGTACACGGTATTGAGCTGGCAGCTCAATCTTATAGGTAACTTCGTTAACCTGGGACAACACCTTAAAGGGACCGATGTACTTAGGTAACAACTTCCTGCACTCTCCCTCAAACCTCAAGTCCCGTGTAGACAACCAAACCCGATCCCCGGGTTGGTATTGGGGGGTACTGCCTCGGTGTCTGTCAGACCTCTCCTTGTACTGGTGTAACGCATCCGAGACCTGCTGATGAGTTTCCTCCCACACCTGCTCACTCCGTTTCATCCAGTCGTCTACTGCCGGAACCTCAGTAGCCACGGCTGTCCACGGAGCTAACGGAGGTTGGAACCCCAGAATGCACTGGAAGGGAGTGAGACCAGAGGTAGAGTTAGTGAGGGAGTTTTGTGCAATTTCTGCCCATATAAGAAATTGAGACCAGTCGGAGGGATGTTTGTGACAGTAAAGTCTGAGGAATTTACCAAGCTCCTGATTGACACGCTCACACTGCCCATTGCTAGTGGGATGAAACCCTGAGGTAAGACTCACATGAACCCCTAAATGCTCAAAGAAAGCTTTCCATACCCTAGATGTGAACTGAGGGCCTCTATCTGAAAGGATATCTTCAGGGATACCAAAGTGTCTAAAAATGTGAGAGTAGATGGCCTGAGCTGTCTGGAAAGCTGTAGGTAGTGCAGGGAAAGGAATAAACTTAACCCCCCTAGAAAACCTGTCTACAACCGTGAGAACGGTAGTGTATCCCTCGGACTCGGGCAAGTCCGTGACAAAATCTACTGCGATATGAGACCAGGGTCGCTCTGGAACGGGTAGAGGAACTAGCTTACCGGCTGGAAGGGTTTTAGGCGTTTTGCACTGAGCACATACCGAGCAAGAGACTACAAAGGTGTGTACGTCAGCTCGCATGGTCTCCCACCAATAACGAGCTGAAATTAACTGTAGAGTGCGCGTGACACCCGGATGACCTGACGTGAGAGAAGAGTGGGCCCAGCTAATGAGACGATCACGATATTGCAAGGGAACGAAAGTTTTCTGAGGTGGACAACCCTCAGGAGGAGGGGACCGTTCAGCAGCCTGCTGAATAAGATCATCCAACTCCCAGCGAATAACTGCTATTTTAACGTCTGGGGGTAGAATACGCTCACACTCAGAGGACCGAGATGCGCTGTCAGGAGTGCAGAAGATTCGTGACAGCGCATCCGCCTTGGTGTTACGGTTACCGGGTCGGAACGAAATAGAAAAATTAAACCTGGAGAAAAACAGTGACCAGCGTGCTTGGCGGGGGTTGAGGCGTTTAGCATTACGTAAGTACTCCAGGTTCTTATGATCTGTGAGAACAGTGAATGGATGAGCGGACCCCTCCAACCAGTGACGCCACTCCTCGAGAGCTAGTTTGACAGCTAACAGTTCCCTATCCCCTATGCCATAATTGCGTTCTGCAGGAGACATCTTTCTAGAAAAGAAGGCTATGGGATGAAGTTTAGGAGGAGAACCACTGCGCTGTGATAACACGGCCCCCACCCCAGAGTCAGAAGCGTCAACCTCGACCACGAAGGGCAAATCGGGTTTGGGATGAGCGAGTATAGGAGCTGAAACAAACGCGGACTTAAGCCTAGAAAAAGCAGCCTCAGCTGCGGGTGACCAATTAAGCACCCTGGTGGCCCCCTTAGTCAATGCAGTAAGTGGAGCGGCAATACTGCTAAAGTTGCGTATGAACCTCCGATAAAAATTAGCAAAACCCAAAAAACGTTGGAGGTCTTTTATGGACTGCGGAACGGGCCAATTAGTGACTGCGGAAACTTTAGTATCGTCCATGAGGACGCCCTGAGGACTGATGACATAGCCGAGAAATGTGACCCGTTGGAGATGGAACTCACACTTCTCGGCTTTAGCATACAAATTGTTGTCTAGCAAACGTTTGAGTACGGCGCGGACATGACGAACGTGGGATTCTAAGTCTGGTGAATAAATCAGAATGTCATCTATAAAAAGGACTAAATGCTTGTTAATCATGTCACGAAAAATGTCGTTCATGAATGACTGGAAGACTGCCGGTGCGTTAGCTAGACCAAAACTCATTACCAGGTACTCATAGTGCCCATTGGTGGTAGTAAAGGCAGTCTTCCATTCATCCCCCTCACGGATGCGAATGAGATTGTAGGCACTGCGTAAGTCGAGCTTGGTGAAATACTTAGCCTCACGTAATTGTTCGAGAGCACTAGGGATGAGAGGGAGCGGGTAGGCGAACTTCTTGGTGATGTCATTTAAACCACGGTAATCAATACAAGGACGGAGACCACCATCCTTCTTCTTAACAAAAAAAACCCCCGAACCTACAGGAGACTTAGATGGGCGAATGAAACCCTGCGCAAGAGCCTCCTCTACGTAAGTAGCCATAGCCTTCTCTTCGTCAAGAGTGAGGGGATATATTCTAGCCTTAGGAAGAGAGGCACCTTCAATAAGATCTATGGCACAGTCATAGGGGCGATGTGGTGGCAGCTTAGTAGCATTAGCTTTGCTAAATACCTCCAGATAATCAGAATACTCAGGAGGAGCCACGGGAGAATCTACGGCTGTGGGGCTTTCAATAGAGGTGGACTGTAAGGCTATATCAGTATGAGCTAAACAATGTTCAAAACAGAAATCAGACCAAACCGTAATGTCCCCCTCAGACCAGGAAATCAGTGGGTTGTGCGTCTTGAGCCACGGCATGCCCAAAATCAACGGGTGGTCCGTGCTGGGAAGCACGAACAGAGACAGTTCCTCGTGGTGGAGAGCGCTGGCTTGGAGAGAGAGTGGTACAGTCTGGAGAGTGACAGGTCTGGAGCGCACCGATTTCCCATCAACGGCGTGGATAGAGATGGGGCGACGGAGCTCCCTTGTGGGGATGTTGTGCTCTTTAACCAACTCCAGGCTTATGAAGTTTCCCTCCGATCCGGAATCAACGAGTGCTGCAACGGGAAAAGAACCAGTAGGTGAACTCAAAATCATAGGCAGAGAAAAACTCTTAGAATCACGACAAGGAGTCAGGTTACGTACCACGTTGGCGTGTGGAACCCTTTCCACGCGCTTTCCCGTCGCAGGAGACCTCATGGATCGGGTCAGGAAACCACACTCAGCTTTGCGATGACCCTTCTCTCCACAGTAGAGACATAGCTGGAATCGAATACGTCGTTGGCGTTCGGCAGCAGACAGTCTGGATCTCTGGATGTCCATGGGTTCAGGTGTGGACTCCGGAGCAGATGAAGACCCACTGAAACCGCTGGCAGAGACGTGTGGATGGGGTACAGAAGCTACGTGAGTGCTGGACTTGGGACGACGAGATATCAGCTGATCCAGGCGAATCGAGAGAGCAATGAGTTGATCCAGAGTGAGTGCTTCATCTCGGCAAGCTAACTCTCTTAAAATGTCCGGGTTGAGTCCGTTTTTAAACACCGAGAGAAGCGCTGCGTCATTCCATCCACTGCCAGCAGCTAGCGTCCGAAACTCCAGAGCATACGTAGCGACTGGCTTGTGACCTTGCTTCAGAGCGAGCAGTAACTCTCCATTAGATTGCCCGTAACGCGAGTGATCAAACACGGAGCGGAAAGTGTCCAAAAAATCCGTGTAGCTAGCCACCGAAATGCTATCCCAAACAGCAGTGGCCCACTCGAGTGCTTTCCCGGAGAGACGAGAGATAATAAAGCCTATTTTGGCTTGATCAGTAGTTACTGGAGAGTTACTGAAGTAAACAGAGCACTGTAAAATAAAACCGCTGCACTTCACCGGATCACCGTCATATAACTCCGGTTTGCACACAAAAAATCCGGAGGAAGAAGCGCTGGGGTTATGAGGCCTGGTGTTAGCCATGGGGCTAGGGTTAGCAGTAGAGCTAGCGTTAGCCGAAGCTAATCCCTGTAGGTGCTCGAGGATGCTAGTCAGCTGTTGTTGCTGATTAGCTTGCTGGCTAGCTAGCTCTGTAACAGCGTGAGTCACACCAACGAGGGTTTGTTGGTGCTGACCGAGAAGTTGTCCCTGGCTAATCAACCCTGTTTGTAACTGGTCAGAGATCGCTGTCTGTTCACGTGAGGCCGCGTATTCTGTCATGGTGGGGCACAGAATACAGACACTCGCGGAACCAGTCAAGGATTTTATTAAAAACCCACAGGGTACAGAGAATGAGATTAGCAGTATAAACAAAACACCAGTAAAGGTATACCTGGGAGCGGAGAGCTTAACAGGATAGTGAGGCAGTCCAGTGGTCATACACGAAGTAAGCAGTATCAGAGGCAATCCAAAAACAGAAACGATAAACAGTCCAATGGTCATACACAAGGCAGGCAGTATCAAAGATGATCCGAAAAACATAAACGATAAACAGTCCAGGGTAATACACGAAAAAATCCACAACGAAGGCAAAGGCAAAAATCGGTAGTCAAAAAACAAAAGCAAGGTCATACACAGAAAATAATCACAGAAAATAACGCTTTGTAATGTCGGACGAAACCTAGGCAATACGCGGCGCCGAAGGGCGTCTGAGCAGTACTTTTATACTGTGGCTAATACTCAGGGCTAACAGGCCGGGGCAGGTGAGGTGTCACGTGATCAGCAGTGTGTGTGTTGTCAGCGGGTGGTGCATTCTGGGTATTGTAGTTGTTGGGCTGACAACCTCCGTTGGAGACCAGTGTGGAAGGACAGGAAGTGCCTACAGCACCAGACGTGACAGATTGTTTAATACAATCTACTATGTGTTTGATTAGTATCTTATACCCTAATGCATTACGTATAATACATAAAATACATATTTACTTTAAATTATTCTGTGTATTTGAACAAGGTGGATGAAAGAATGACAGAAAATACAAAATGATTAAGCTTAGACATTTTTATTTCTAAATTCCTCTGTATTCTGAAGTTAAATAAATCATAAAAATATGACATACATATCATTACTTTATAAAACCCTTATTCTGGTCATTGTTACTTGTTTCACGTTTTGATAAAATATGAATCCGTTAGTTCTTGACCAATAGAAGAGGTTTTAGATGATAAAAAAAAGTTTTTTGTGTCTGCTGTAAAGTTGTCTTTTTGTAGCAGCAGCAGCAGCAGTACATTAACCAACAAATAAAACAACAGATAGACATAATTCTAAGAATTCTACTGTCTATTTCTACTGTCTATTTCCAATTTAAATTGATTTTGTTTTTATTTTAGAGCTCAGCCTCTGAACAGATTCTGTGTGGAATAAGTGCTTGAATTTTGGCTGATTGTTTAATACACTTTACTGTGTGTTTAACTAGTATTGTATACTGTAATACAATACATATAATACATACAATTTACATATTTTGTTGAATTATTCTGTATATTTGAACAGGTTGGATGAATGCATGACAGAAGATAAAAAGTGATTAAGCTCTTAATTTTCATTTCTGTTTGTTCTGAATGTTCTAAAAACCCTTGTTCTGGTCATTGTTTCTTGTTTCACTTTTTGACAAAATATGATCTGGCAGTTCTGTACCAATAGAAGATGCTTTAAATAATTTAAAAAACTGTTTTGTTTCTGCGGTAAAGTTGTCATTTTTAGCAGCAGATAAACAGATAACAGATAAATAAACAGATAGACATATTGCTGAGAATTCTACTGTGTATTTCTACCATGTATTTTTATTTTACATATGTTATTTTATTTTAAAACTCAGCATCTGAACAGATTCTATGTGGAATATGTGCTTAAATTTTGGCTGATTGTTTAATACACTTTGCTATGTGTGTAATTGGTATTATATACCTTAATACAATACATTTAATACATACAATTTACATATTTTGTTGAACTCATCTGTGAATTTGAACCAATTTCTCAGTTTTAGAGCTTAGACTCTTTAGAATAGTTGGCTACATAAGCAATTTGGCACAAATAGTGTATCACATCTACTCTATATATACCTCTTTTTGTGTCTGCTTACAATTTATAATCATTTCATTCCAAAAATGGATTTGTATTTAATTACAGTACTAGACACACCTTAAATTTAGTGGGGTTTTTTTTTGTTAATTTAAAAATGTCTGCATTGTAGATTAATATTAAAGTCATCCAAACCATGAAGAAAATAATATGGAATTATTTAGTAAACAAAAAAGTGTTAAACAAACAAGAATATGTTTTATATTTTAGATTCTTCAGAGTAGCAACTCTTCTTTAAATGCCATATTTGTGCATCTTGGCGAGCTTTTCTTAGCCAGCTTTATGAGGTAGAGTCACCTGGAATGACTTTCAGTTAACAGTGGTGCTCTTAACTCATCAAGAGTTATGACAAAATATGACAAAATAATATCATTGCTTACTTTTTTCCAAATTAATTTTAAAGTGACATTAAGCCAAACTTTCACAAATGAGAATTTCTACCGTTTAGTGCAGCAATATATATGCATCAAAACAGATGAGGTAGATGCAGTAGCTATTTTTTTCAAAAGAACAATGCGTCTCTATTGTTCAGCTCTCATGAGTTTAATAACGTAAAGCATGTCGCAAACCGGCGTGTCCTTCAAATAACGTAAAGCAGCGTCATGTCACAAAAACACATTATGAAGCTTTTTTTTTGCCGAAGATTACTTCATTATCACTTATATAAACCAAGTTTATGCGAAGTGACCACACCAATACATTTCATCGTAGCCTACTTTATATACTTGCATGAATAATTGATGACAGTACTGTAGAAACAATATTTATTGTCATATCGCACAGCACTAATGTTTAGGCGAGAATGTACGAGTTTAGACTTTAGAAAGCAACTATATGTTTTCAAAACATCGCTTTCTGCTCCCCTGAGAGGGTGACATCATCAGGTACGTAGCTGTTCCAATTACAGAATAAAGGTCCTGCATCCTCCTGTCCTTGGGAGTACGCGCTCGCAAGCCGAACTTACCAAGTCTCCATATTGATATTGATAAACAGCCTAGGCTTTGAGAAAATAAGAATTTAATGTTACTTACTTGCCAATCACATGACTGTATAGTAGTGCACGTTTTGCTGCATTCCTACATTTAAAACAATGCTTTATTGATTTTAAGTGAATCAAATTATGTTGTGTGAACTCAGTTCATCAGTGTTGTTCTGAACTTTAGGAAATATTAAAAAGATTTTAATGAGCTTGTTCAGCTCAGGTTATAATGCAAACTATATGTTCAATAAACATTAAGAAAATATTTAGAAATAATAATATTAACTTTATTGTTTGCGTTTCATATAAAAGTTTAATTATTATTTACTTTGAGCCAGAATCACTTTTTACAGTATGTACAGTATGTACAGTGTGTACAGTGTGTGTGTAAGTGTGTACTGTGCAGAAGTCAGCTGTAGAGGCAGAGTCATTGAGGCAGTAGCAGTGTTGTAATGTGAGTACGGTCTGGAGGGATTTCCTTCTGCCGTATCTCTGACAGGGGGAACATGGGAGACTAAGGGCTAATTAAAACATGCTATTAGCTGAGAGGCCACACTGTCATGATAAGAAAAAGAGCGGCTGAGGGAAATTAGCCAGCACCACTTCTCTGTCAAATAACACTGCTACGCTGCCAACAGACAGTAGGAGACTCTGCTGGTGTGTGTGTGTGTGTGTGCGCATGCACGCACCATTGTTTACAGGCTGATAAATTTGGTGACATTTTTACAGGGTTGCTGTCCTCTAGAACTAAGTGAATCTGCTCCTGTCATGAGCAGCAACAATAACATTCTCATTCTCCTCAGCCGCCACTCTGAGGCGTCACTGCTGCTCCTTCTTTAAAATTACACCTGTGTGTGTTTAATTAAAACGTATTGTAAATGTCTAATAAACATTCAGCGGGCTGTGAGTGAACAGCGGTTAAAAAAAAAAGAGAGCGGGGCGTTTATGAGGTGAGCTTCTATTAGCGCCTGGTGATTTATTATTTCACTCTTTCTTCATGGTGGAGAGACTAATACTGCCAGTGCTTTTTTTTCAGGCAGGTCTACTCTCAAGATGCCAAAAAGAATAAACAGGTTTGGCTCCATAAAGAAAGTAAAAAGAGATGCTTCTTTATAAAACATTGTTTGTAAATGAGATGTGTGTGAAGAACCTCTTTAAACTGGGAAGAACCTCCAAATAAGAAGCTTCCAACTTCCAGAGGTTTTAGGATTTACTGTCAAAAGAGTAAACATGATTGAATACACTTTTCTAAGTGTTTTATTAATACAGTATTAGTATTGTATATATTTATAATACACAAAACATAACAATCAAAATACATTTAGATCGATTTTTTTTTAAGATTTAAAATTTACAAGGAATGCACTGAAAACAATTCACGTTGGCTAAATAACTGATCAGCACAGTGATTTATCAGTCTACTCATGCTTTAGTTCAGTAACGTAAAGATAAATAACTGAACAGCACAGCGATTTATCAATCTGCTTATGCTTGAGCAGAGCTTGGTAACAGTGATATAAATAACTGATCAGCAAAGATATTTATCAGTCTACTCGTGCTTTAGTAAAGTTCAGTAACATTGAAATAAATAACTGAACAACCAAGTGTAAACCAAGTGTCCCTTCCTCTGTGCTGCTGTATCAGTCTACTTATTTAGTAGAGTTTAGTAACACTGAGATAAATAACAGAACAGCACAGATATTTATCAGTCTACTTATGATTTAGTAGAGTTTAGTAACACTGAGATAAATTACTGCTCACCAGAGTGATTTATCAGTCTACTCATGAGAGCTCAATAATGTTGAGATAAATAACTAAACAGCCAAGTGATTTATCAGTCTACTCATGCTTTAGTAGAGTTCAGTAACATTGAGATAAATAACTTATCCGCACAGTGATGTATCAGTCTATTGAAGCTTTAGTAGAGTTCAGTAACTTTGAGATTAATAACTGAACAGCCAATGATTTATCAGTCTACTTGTGCTTTAGTAGAGCTCAATAATGTTGAGATAAATAACTAAACAGCCAAGTGATTTATCAGTCTACTCATGCTTTAGTAGAGTTCAGTAACATTGAGATAAATAACTGATCAGCACAGTGATATATCAGTCTACTCGTGATTTAGTAGAGTTTAGTATCACTGAGATAAATACCAAAACAGCACAGTGATTTATCAACCTACTAGTTTAGTAGAGTTCAGTAACACTGAGATATATGACAGAGTGATTTATCAGTCTACTCATGCTTTAGTAAAGTTCAGTAGCATTGAAATAAATAACTGAACAACCAAGTGATTTATCAGTCTACTCATGCTTTAGTAGAGTTGAGTAATGTTGAGATAAATAACTGATCAGTGTCAGGTCTTAGCCCTGTCTCATGTCTCTGTGTGTCTTCCCCACGTGACCTGTGCTCCCCTGTGTCTCCCGTCTTAGTAGATTTCCACCTGTGTCTCATTTGTAGCTCCGCCCCTTCCCCAGGTGTTTCCAATTCTAGAGTGTTTCTTGTTTCCTTATATAGATCCCCTGTGCCACTTTGCCCGCACTCCGTTGCCGTTCCCCCCAGGGGCGGTGCTCTACCCGGCTCTCGGCCGCACAGCTCCAGAGGCCGTCCCGACTCCCGTACGTTCCCCTGCGGCCAAGGCTCTCTTCTCACCGGCGGTTCCAGTGCTAGCTTCCCCGGTGGCTAAGGCGTTAGCTTCCCCAGCGCCTCCAAAGCTAGCTCCTCCCGCGGCCAAGACACTCTCCTCTCCAGCGGCAAAGGCGCACTCTGGGACTTCCGCGGCGGCTGTGAAACTGCGCTCCGTGACTATCGCAGTGGCAGCCGAACCGCGCTCCGAGACTTCCGCGATGGCAGTCGAACCGCGCTCCGTGTTCCCCGCGGTTGCTGCCGAACCGCACTACAGGAACTCCAACCCGGCGAGCCAGCCGCGAGCAGAGACTTTCCCTGCGCTTGACTCAGCCGGAGAGAGTAAAAATCCGGTCCGGGATTTTGCGGCAACCGCACTCTCAAGCCCTGCAGCTGCAGCGCTAGCTCCTCAGGTTGAGGAGCTGGCTTTCATGGCGGCTGCAGATCTGAATTCCGCCGCTGCGAGCCAGTCTCGCTCTGTGACTCTCTCCGCGGCGTTTCAGCCGTGCTCCGGGACTATTACCGCGACGAATCAGCCGCGGTCAGTGACTTTTCCTGCGCCGGACTTTACCGGCGGCCCCGCGCTTTCTGCCTCTACAGTCTCTGCCGGCGAAGCTGCAGCTCCGGTCCGGGTTTTTGTTCCACCCGCAGTCTCAAGCCCTGCTGCTGCTCCGCTGGATCTCTATGCCCCCAGCTCCGAAAATCTCTCAGCTGCTGAGCCACGCCCCCGGACTCCTGCCATGTCTGCAGAAGCTGATCAAGCCTTCGTGTCTGCAGAAGCTGCTCAAGTCTCCGTCTCTGCTGAAGCTGTTCAAGCCTCCGTCTCTGCTGAAGCTGTTCAAGCCTCCGTGTCTGCTGAAGCTGCTGAAGCCTCCGTGTCTGCTGAAAATGTTCAAGCCTCCGTGCCTGCTCCCGCTGCCAGAGTCGCCGCGCCGCCAGCACCAGCTCCCGCTGCCAGAGTCGCCGCGCCGCCAGCACCAGCTCCCGCTGCCAGAGTCGCCGCGCCGCCAGCACCAGCTCCCGCTGCCACAGTCGCCGCGCCGCCAGCACCAGCTCCCGCTGCCAGAGTCGCCGCGCCGCCAGCACCAGCTCCCGCTGCCAGAGTCGCCGCGCCGCCAGCACCAGCTCCCGCTGCCAGAGTCGCCGCGCCGCCAGCACCAGCTCCCGGAACTGTGTTTCGTCCAAGGTCCCATGTACCCAGGCAGGCACCGAGGTCCCCTGACTTTGTCCCCAGTACTGTGCCCAGGCTGGCTCCTTGGACTTCCCCTCAGACATTTGCCAGTCCTGGGCACCCACCCGTGTTTCTGGTCCCCATGTCTCTCCCTGTTTTGGTCCCTGTCTCTGTTTACGTCCCTGTACCCGTGTCTGTCTCTGTCTCTGTTCCCGTCCCAGTTACAGTGTTCGTTTCTGTCCCTGTTAATGTCCTCGTCCCTGTTCCCATGTCCAGTCCCGTCCAGTCTCCTGTTCAATCTCCGTCCCCTGTCCAGTGTCCTGTCCAGTCTCCGTCCACCGTCCAGTTCCCTGTCCAGTTCCCCGTCCAGTCTCCTGTCCAGTCTCCGTCCACCGTCCTGTTCCCTGTCCAGTCTCCGTTCCCCATCCAGTCTCCGTCTCCTGTCCAGTTCCCCGTCCAGTCTCCGTCTCCTGTTCAGTTCCCCGTTCAGTCTCCCGTCCAGTCTCTGTCCTCTGTCCTGTCTCCGTTTTAGTCCCCGGTTTCGTCTCTTGTTTTCCCCGGCCTCTCCCCGCCGCCAGCCCCCGGGGTTCGTTTTTACGCGCCTCGGGAGCTGCGCGTTTAGGGGGAGGCTTCTGTCAGGTCTTAGCCCTGTCTCATGTCTCTGTGTGTCTTCCCCACGTGACCTGTGCTCCCCTGTGTCTCCCATCTTAGTAGATTTCCACCTGTGTCTCATTTGTAGCTCCGCCCCTTCCCCAGGTGTTTCCAATTCTAGAGTGTTTCTTGTTTCCTTATATAGATCCCCTGTGCCACTTTGTCTCGGTCGGTCTTTGCACCTTCCCATGTCGTTTTGTCTTTCTCTCCGTTTAATAGTCTCTCTCAGTGTTTTCTTGTCTCCTAAGCCTTAATCACGTGTTTCTCGTTTATTTCTTGTTTCATGTTTCTAGTTTCTTGTTTACTTACGTGTTCCCTAGTTCCTTGTATATACCCCTGCTTGAAGTTTATTAGTTTATTCCATTGTATATATTTCCCTTGCCCAGTTTAGTTAATCCTGTCTTGTTTTAGTTCCTTGTTTGTTAGTATTTTGGTTTATTATCCTTGTTACATGTTTACTTGTTTCTTTGTCTTTCTTTGTTATTTATTTAATAAATTTATTTATTTCGCCCTTACCTGCACCTGTGTCCGCCTCCTCGTCTCCCTGCCTGGGTCATACGTGACAATCAGCACAGTGATTTATCAGTCTACTCAAGCTTTAGTAGAGTTCAGTAACACTGAGATAAATGACTGATCACCAGAATAATTTATCAGTCTACTAGTGCTTTAGTAGAGTTCAGTAACATTGAGATAAATAACTGATCAGCACAGTGATGTATCCGTCTACTCATGCTTCAGTAGAATTCAGTAACGTTGAGATAAATATGTGAACAGCCAAGTGATTTATCAGTTTACATGTGCTTTAGCAGAGTTCAGTCATGTTGAGATAAATAACTGATCCGCACAGTGATTTATCAGTCTACTCATGCTTTAGTAGAGTTCAGTTACATTGAGATAAATAACTAAACCACCCAGCCAAGTGATTTATCAGTCTACTTATGCTTTAGTGGAGTTTAGTAATGTTGAGATAAATAACTGAACAGCCAAGTGATTTATCAGTCTACTTATGCTTTAGTGGAGTTTAGTAATGTTGCGATAAATAACTGAACAGCCAAGTGATTTATCAGTCTACATGTACTTTAGCAGAGTTCAGTAACGTTGAGATAAATAACTAATCCGCACAGTGATGTATCAGTCTATTGAAGCTTTAGTAGAGTTCAGTAACGTTGAGATAAAATACTGAACACCCAAGTGATTTATTAGTCTACTCATGCTTTAGTAGAGTTCAGTAATGTTGACATAAATAACTGATCAGCACTGTGATGAATCAGTCTACTTATGCTTTAGTATAGTTTGGTAGTAGTGAAATGAATAACTGATCAGCCAAGTGATTTATCAGTCTACTCATGCTCTGACTGGAACTTCAGCATTTTTATTTTTTAACATAACTAAAGCATTTCCTGTATTTGTTTGGATACATAGTTTTATTATTATTTGTTTATATATTTTCCTGACCTGTTTCTCTGTCCCTTTCTCTGTGCTGCTGTAACATTGCAAATCCCAAATTCCCCATTGTGGGATTAATAAAGGATTATCTTATTTTATCTTATCTTATTTAACTATTTAAAAATATTTCATAAGCAAGCGCTGATGGTGTCCCTTTTCTAGTTTCTATTTTTTGTAGATACGTTTTCTAAAAGTATTCACAATAAAATGTGAAAAAGCAACTGCTACTCTCCTTTTGAATTTTTAACATTTAAAAAATATACAACACTGTGTATATGTAAAGATTAAAAACCATTAAAACCATCTCAACTAAGAACCATGTAGGAACCTATATATTTTGTAAGAGCATGACTTCATAAAAAAAGCATAAATCACTCATTCTTTTATCTTTTCATCTGATACTCATGTATCTACACATATGAATGTCGACTTTCTATGTAGAGGCTTTTGTGTAGATGCTTCTGGCTCATAGACGCCAACTTTGCGAACATGCCCTCAATAATTACTGTAAACAGACAGTGCTGAGTGAAATACTGTGTTTAGCTGTATAAAAAGCATGATTGGTAAATCCCACAGTGAAGTAGATAAATGTGTACCACGAGAGACCGCACTGCCACCCCCTCCTCACGCCCACAAAGGAGCGAGGAGAGAGATGGAGAGAAAGAGAAGACGAGAGATCCCCTTTTTCTTTTTTTCTCTCTTAGACTCCGATCTTTTTTGCTAATTCTTTTTATTTCCAGCCTCTGCCATCTATTTGTATTCTATCTCACCTCTCTCCTCCGCTCACCCTCTCCCTTTTTCTCTTTGATGACTTCCTCCCTCTTCTCCACATTTCTCATCATTCTCTCTCCCTCTCCTCTGATGCAGTTGCCTCCCCCTGAGATGGTGGTTATAAACAGTCTGCGGGGGGCTATGGATAGGACCCGACTCATGCTGGGAAAGCTCTCTATCTCTCTCTCATCCACTTTCCCTCTCTCTCCATATCATAAAGGAAGACAAGGGCACACTCATAAAGGGCCTATCTTAAGCAGCCGTCTTCACTGTAAGACTGAAGGAGAGCAGGGAGCGCTGCTTCAATGTCAAACACAAATACACTCAGTTGTTTCAGCTACAGCGGTAGGAAAAAGTATGGACACGCCTAATCTTTTTTACGATTTTATAGGATTTACAGAAAGTGTGCAATAATTCTTTAAACAAAATTAGACAGGTGCACAACATTTTGGCATCCCAACAGAAAATCTACATCAATATTTAGTAGATCCTCTTTTTGCAGAAATAACAGCCTCTATACGCTTCCTATAGCTTCCAATGAGAGTCTGGCATCTGGTTGAAGGTATTTTTTTATATCTTCTTTACAAAACATCTCCAGTTCAGTCTGGTTTGATGGTTTCTGAGCATAAACAGCTCGCTTTAAATCACACCACAGATTTTCGATAATATTCAGGTTTTGAGACTGAGTTGATCATTTTAGAACGGTGTATTTGTTCCTCTGCATGAATGCTTTTGTAGATTTTGAGCAGTGTTTAGTGTTTAGGGTCGTTGTCTTGTTGAAGTATCCAGCCCCGGTGGATTTTAGTTTCATCAGTCCACAGCACCTTATTGCAAAATGAAGCTGGTTGCCCTAATGTGCTTTAGCTTTAGCATACCTCAAGCAACTCTGTTTGTGGCGTGTGCTCTGAAAAGGCTTCTTCTGCATTTCTCTCCCATACAGCCTCTCCTTTTGTAAAGTGCGCTGAATAGTTGAATGATGCACAGTGACTCCATCTGCAGCAATATGATGATGTAGCTGGTATTTGGAGCTCTGGAGGTCTGTGGGTTGATTATGACTGTTCTCACCATCCTTCTCCTCTGCTTATCTGAGATTTTTCTTGTTCTGCCACTTCAGGCCTTAACTAGAACTGTCCCTGTGGTCTTCCGTTTCCTCGCTATGTTCCTTACAGTGGAAACTGGCAGCTGAAATCTCAGCTGAGTTTTTTATATCCTTCCCTTAAACCATGATGTTGAACAATCTTAGTTTTCAGGTAATTTGAGAGTTGTGTTTTGAGGCTCCCATGTTGCCGCTTTTCAGAGAAGATGCAAAAAAGAAAAACTTGCTGTTGGCCGCCCTGACTCTTTCTCATAACTCGATTCACCTGTGTATGTAAGTCAAGGGTTAATAAGCTTACCAAACTAATTGTGTGTTCCAATAATAAAAGCTAAAGTTATTCAAATGAATAAAACCTTCCTAATTTAGTTTAAATAACTATTGAACGTTTTCTGTAAAAGGACAACTGTTGAACCACTGCATGGCTGAAGGGTTAAAGCATTAAGGGCAGCCATTCCAGTTTTAACACTAATATTTTTCACCATTCAGTGCTAGAGATATACTTGCTATACTTGCTTGCCTATATCGACTCAGTGCATTGGCTGTTCACGCCCTTAGAGTTTAATGCAAAGTGTGTGAGAGGTGCAGACACACACAAATACTCTAGGATCAGTGCAGGCACTCATCAGCACTCAGCAGCATTAATGTGACAGAAAGATGTAAAATAATGATGTTTGATGTATCATGTTCTTTGCCACTGTATTAAGTGGAAACCTCTAGTGGAAGCGCAATTGACTTCTCTAGAGTGCTGCAATTCCAGCCATTAAGTCTGGGATCATTTTGATTGGCTTGTTCAATTGAACTATAACCAATGATCCATTATCAGTATCGATCACAACTGCTGTTGTGGCCAAATGCCATCAAATCCTCACAGCAATATATCTTAGAATCACTTTATTTTGCCAAGAATGATAAACATACAAGGAATTTGGCTTGGTAAGAGCAACACATTACTTGTAACACAGACTATTACATGTCATGTGTTGTACGATAAACAATAAATAGATTTATAAACAATAAACAATAAATAGAATAAGAATATAGTTAAAAGAACTGAAGAAATGAATGTATGTATGAATATAACTGTGTCCAAATAGCCCCAGGTATGTTTATATAAAATAGTGTTTATAGAGTTGCAAAAAAGTTGCAAATGATGTTAAAATTACAGAAAAATATCTGTATATCAGTGCAACTGAGCAACAGATAACCATAGTGCAAGTGAGCAAATTGTCAAAACCAGTCAGTTTAGTTCAGTGAGTGAGGTTTGGAGAGTCTGTGGTTGAGAAGTGCTGTAGCTCTGAGAAAGAAGCTGTTAGCATGTCGTGTTGTGCTGGTTTTGATGGTCTAAAGCCTTTTGCCAGAGGGGAGAGTCTGGAAGTGGTGATGTCCAGTATGTGATGTTAGCAATGTATCATTGCATTCTTTGCATCAACATTTTAAAAAAAATAATTTTATTTTAAAATTTTCCCATTTTCTCCCCTATTTAGAACAGCCAATTACCCAACCCACTCACTAGAAGTCCCCCTATCACTAGTAATGTCCCAACACACCAGGATGGTGAAGAATAACACATGCTTCCTCCGATACATGTGAAGCCAGCCACCACTTCTTTTCGAGCTGCTGTTGATGCAGCATTACCGGGTATGCAACTCGGTTCCAATACATCAGCTCACAGATGCCCTGTGTTTTGGACATCACCCTAGGAGTGAAGTGGGGAGAGAGCGCCATCTACCCACCTGGAGGGAGCAGGGCCAATTTTGCTCCCTCTGAGCGCTGACAGCTTGATGGCAAAGCTGCATGAGTGGGGGTTCGAACCTGCAACCTCCCACTCATAGTGGCAGCACTTTAGACTGCTGGACCACTCGGCGCCCCCTAGTGCAAAATCTTTGTAAAAATAGAACACAAAACTATTGAAGCAAAGGGAAAACAAACAACCTATTATTAGTAATTCTGGGTTGACTACAAACTTGTGTGTATTGCAAGACCAGCTGGAAAAAAAAGCATATAACATGATGGATAGATGGATGGATGGAAGCAGTTTAAGAATACAAAATGTGGTCACCACCTTAAAAATGTAGAAAATTTAATCTGTTTCTGTCTCTGTTTAACTCAATTGTGTCAATAACAACACGCTGTTCCCTGTAGTAACCTGCCCAGTCCATAACAAGACGCTGTTCCTAGAAAGCAGCGGCTACAGCTATCTGCTGTGTTGAGAGCAATAGAGTGAATAAAAGAAGAAGGGATGGTCATAATAAGTAGATGATATAGCAGGTGACTGCTCCAGTTGTACTGTAATTACCATCATAATGAGTTTCCTTCTAATAAGGTTGCACTTAATTATGTCTGTTCAGAGCCCTCTTAATTCAGACACACTGACACACAATCCCCTCTATAAGATTACACTTACCCCCTTTCATAAGCATAATGCACGCTCGCACTTTTATTCTTTCAGGGGTTTCGTCTTCCGTCTGTCTGCTCAGAGAGAGAGAGAGAGAGAGAGAGAGAGAGAGAGAGAGATAGGAAGACCGTGTGTGTGTGTGTGTGTGTGTGTGTTCTTTAACCGTCTTCTCTGTCATGCATTGACTGTGCTCTGTACTGACAGTGCTCTTAACTTCAGCACTTTGCTGTGTGAGAGTGTAATTATGCAGAGGGTGTTGACAGAGTCCAGACAGACACTCTGGGAAAAGCATCACTGATATTCTGTATTTGTTCTTCCTGTTTGAGTGACTAGAGCTAAGTATTGGCGAAAACTTGGCAACACGATGCGTATCCCGATACAGGGGTTACAACTTAAGATTTTGCTTTATATATTACGATACTATAAGAAAGGTAATATACTGCGAATTGAAAATTAAATTAAATACAAATAAAACATACAAAAACTTAAAACTATTTTTTACAGTAAATGTTGCATAATTAATATGAGACATCATGCACTTTCTGCTATTTTAAAAAACAAACAAGCAAATAACTAAAAAATATATATATATATATAAATAAATAAATAAATAAATAAAATGTAGGTGGGTCTACACTGACACAGATTAGTGTAAACAAAATTTTGACCCCAAATCATTTTAAATAAGAAAGAAATCCAGTACATTAATATAAGTATGTACAAAAGGATCTAGACACTCTTTTATATAATAAAGTTCATATACGTTACACCTATAACTATACACTCATTATTTAGCCCAGGCTTTTATTTTGTTGCACCATAGAAGAGCATTTCCAATATATTTCCAACATGATGCTCTAAAATTCTAAATACAAAAAAAACTGTCATAGGTTTTAAATAAAATATAAAATGTCAATAAAAGTCATTTTTTGCAGTAATACAGTGGGTGCAACACATATCTAGCAGTCTGTGTTCAAACACAGCACTAAATGAACCACTGTCTGACATAGGGCTTAAAGATTTGGCCAAAATTTGGTCAAAATCCTTATATATTTCTTAATTTCAGTTGACACAATATAATTTCAGTAACAATATGAACAGTATAGCCAGATACCACCTGTGGTGTACATAGTCACATGTTGATGGTAGTGGTTGATATAGTAAAAATCATATAAATCAATACATAAATACTTTTTCTTGATATAAAACTTTTTTCTTATTTATCGTGTTTTGACAAGCAAGCAAAGAAAATAAAATTCTAAAATTCTGCAGTTAAATTGCATTTAAATCAATTTAACTTGAAGCATGTGTATGTGTATTCCCTTTTAGACAATGTTAGACCTATGACCCTGTTTACACATTTTGGGTCATTGTGCTCTTTACTATCACAAAAACCCTGTCAACTGTCTATTTTCACACCTTGCACGCGCACTGTTAAAATAGCAACAGAGTTAAGGAATATATCTACACCAGTGGGTGTGGTGGTCTAAAAGTGACGTGTGTTCAGGTAAATATCTGGCGTGTTTCTATCTTGGCTGCAGAAAATACAGGTGCGCCTCTGACTGATTTAAACCCGTTCAGCACATGTACACCCATGTACAGCACATGTACCACTGTTCTCTTAAATAAGCGGCTGGTGCACTTTAAGATATCAGCAGACCACTAGTCTCTTAATGTAATGATAACTGACACACTAATTGGTTTATTTCACGTTATGCCCAAAACACACCCATGATTAATTAAGAGAATTCGTTTATGCCTTTTACGCATTTTCGAGCCGCGCAAGGCATAATTTCTGCATCCTAGCGATACCAAAGACACACCGACACGCCCTAAAAAAAAACAGATCTAAGATCAGTGCGCTATAGTTTGCTAAAATAGGCCCTGTAAATTCATGTAACTACTATCTGGTTGCTGTGTGGGACAGAGTATTCAGTAACTGCTTCTTGTAAAGCACTTATTACTGGTGTTTCAGTAGTACTGTGAGGAGTGTAGGTTGTGAAATGTGTCTTGGAGAGGCAGATGTCTTTACACTGTAATAACATGTGAAGCAAATAAAGCTTCTCACACCATTTCTTAAAGCTGATGCTTGAGTGATTGGATTTGTATCAGTTTCTACTCTGTTTTGGGTGTGTTTACACTTGCATTTTTTTTTTTACTTTGCTTGGACTTATCCAGGTAATACTGATACTTAAGATGGATTAAGTGACCAGGTGTAAATGGGATCTACTAGATCTAGATTGAGATTTGGTGACTGTAAAAGCCATAGCACACACATACATTATATATACAGTTCTGGAGAAAAATAAGAGACCACTTAAAACAATGAGTTTGTTTGATTTTACCAATTTGAAAACCTCTGGAATATAATCAAAAGGAAGATGGATGATCACAAGCCATCAAATCAAGCTGAACTGCTTACATTTGTTGCACCAGGAGTGGCATAAAGTTATCCAAAACAGTGTGTAAGACTGGTGGAGGAGAACATGCCAAGATGCATGAAAACTGATTAAAAACAACCAGGATTATTCCACCAAATATTGATTTCTGAACTCCTAAAACTTTATGAATATGAACTTGTTTTCTTTGCATTATTTTAGGTCTTTTTTGTTATTTTAGCCATTTCTCATTTTCTGCAAATAAATGCTCTAAACAACAAAATTTTTATTTGGAATTTGGGAGAAATGTTGTTCATAGTTTATAGAATAATACAACAATGTTTGTTTTACTCAAACACATACATATAAATAGCAAAATCAGAGAAACTGATTCAGAAACTGAAGAGATCTCTTAATTTTTTCCAGAGCTGTATATGTTTGACCAATAATGCACTATAGATGGAGGAACTGCCACTGTGTGTGTGGTTGTTTTTAGACATTTCCACGATATTTTCAAGTTTCCACCTATTATTTTATCTTGTGTAAATGAAGTGTAAATAAAGAGTGAAAAAGAAGTATTTGGTAAGACAGTGGTTATACAGAAATGTCATGTAGCTTTTGTGCAAAAAAAAATCCTTTTTTGTTGAAACAAACAGTTCTTTACATTATGCAAAAAATATGATAATTGTTTATTTATTGTTTTTACACTTCCCTCACCTGTAAAGTTACTATCTTGAAGATACAAAGGTTTTGTGTGACAGTGGGTGCTGAAATCCAGTAGTTTAGAACAGGTGGGTCTGTGTGCACATCTGGATTCTCGTATTACAGCTGCAGTGTGAATGCTGGGGTTTACAGTTGCTGCAGACTGTATGTATAAATAAGTGAAATTAAGGTGTTTTATATCTGTGCGCTTGTTGTCTGAATGGCTGCTCCGCTGCTTCAGAAGGCTGTGTGGCTTCCTGCTGAAACTCCAGATGAACTGTGCAGAGTGAGTCTGAGCTCCAGGCATCAACATTTTAAAAATATCTAGCAGGCCGCAACGCAGAGAGCGGTGTCAGTCGCTCCACTCCTCTTTCTGTCTCGCAGGCGTGCGCCTTCCTTTCGCTCTCATCCCGTCTTCCTCACATCTCCTCCAGGGAATATTCTGTGTGTGTGTGTGTGTGTGTGTCTTTGTTTAGCGCATAACCACAGTTGATAAGACCACACTAGCATTAATGTGAGCGCTTTCAGTGGCAGCAATATTTCAGGCTCATGATACACTGACATCTGTTAAGACTGGTCTGAAACTGTACCAAATATTTTTTTATGCATCTCTTTCACATACTCTCTCTCTTTCTTTCTCTCTTTCTTTCTCTCTCTCTCTCTCTGTGTCTCTAAGTTGCAAAGGCATTTAAATCTGTGCATACATCAATAGGTTAATCTAATAATTACACTGTAAACCCACATGTAAACTCAAATGATTTAAGTCTGTTTTACATAAAATTGGATATTTCTAAACAATACTCAACTATTTTTTAGCTAGCTGAACATTTGTGGGCACATATACTGAACTATTCAAACTGAGATTTTTGAGTTAAACCAGCTTATAATAACTGAGTTTTATCTGTTGCCATTAACAGCTTCTTTTCCATTGGCTTCTGTCACAATCTATTTGCATACTGGGTGTATGTTCAACAGTTTCTGACAGACACTCACCATCAGTGTGTAGTGATTCCCCCTGGGCTACCTTAGAAACAAATCAGCTTCCTCTTTAGCTGTTATAACTTGATGTTTTAATTTATGCTAACTCAAGTTTTCATTCCCTATTACTTAAAAAATGTCTTAAAAAAGTTAAATACACTCAATTAATCTGGTCTTACAATATAACAAAAATAAAAAAGTTAAATCAACTTGATGTTATAAAGTTATGCTAACTTAGGTTTTCATTACCCATTACTTAACTTTTTTAAGGCAACCGGTTAAGTAAATTCAAATATCCTGGCTTACAGTGTACACACACACACACACTTACAATAGTGTAAATATCCACTAAGATACAAGTTGTAAAGCCAGGTCCTGTGCTGTTTGTGCAAGTGTATTCAGTAGCCTAAGAAGCACTTATAATTTAGAGGGCATGTTCAACGTTTGCTCCTGTTGTCAATCAGAATTAAACAGCATTAAAACCATAAAAAATATATATAAATTGCTTCAAACCTCACAAGTTTCTTTTTGCGTAAAGATTTTGCGTAAAGGATTAATACAAATCACTACACCAGTCATGCAACCCATAAAGAAACACACACTCTGATTACCCTGATACTTCAGCAGGACAATGTTCATTCATACACCACTACCGTATTAAGAGCTTTCCTTGACGTACAGGACACCATTAGGAACCTCTACAACTCCATGTCAAAGATGTCTGGCATTTTTGTATTTCACATGTGTTACACATAGAGCTCTGGAAAAAAAATTAAAGACCACTTTAGTTTCTGAATTTTGCTATTTATAGGTACATGTTTAAGTAAATTAAACATGTTGTTTTATTCTATAAACTACAGACAATTCTTTGCAGAAAATAAGAAATGGCTGAAATAACAAAAAAGATGCAGAGCTTTCAGACCCTAAATAATGCAAAGAAAACAAGTTCATATTCATAGAGATTTAATTTTACATTTTTAAAGAGTTTAGAAATCAATATTTAGAGAAATAAACCTGTTTTTTAATTACCGTTTTAATTACCGTTTTCATCTTGGCATGTTCTCCTCCACCAGTCTTACACACTGCTTTCGGATAACTTTATGCCAAGTTCAGCTTGTTCAGCTTGGTTTGATGGTTTGTGGTCATCCATCTTTCTCTTGATTATATTTCAAAGGTTATTAATTTGCTAAAATCTCAAAGAAACACATCATTTTTAAGTATTTTTTTCCAGCGCTGTACATTACACAACATGCTAGTATGTGCATCTCAGTAAATATTACTCATATCAGTCTAAAATTTTAATCATTTTATTCCTGCTAACTTTTATCTACCTTTTGAATAGCATTTAAATCCAGCACTGTGTATATATATTGGAGCTGCATGAGGTGGATTATCACAAAACACCATTAGGAACCTCTACAACTCTGCAACATATCAAAACATATGGCTTTTTTTTATTTTACATGCATTACACACACTTTAAACGGTATGTTTGTCATTGGAGCTCAATATATATTGCTCATATTAGTAAGAATTTTAAATTATATATTATTCCTGCTAATTTTAATCTACCTTCCGAATAGCATTGCAATCCAGCACTGAGTATATGTGTGTGTGTATATATACAGCTGAGTATCTTTAATTAGAAACTCTTCTTTCCTTCATTTGCTACTTTCATCCTTTTTCATTACAAAATGTTCACTAGTACTCATTACTACACTACACTACGTTGTGCAACCCCTAAATCTCCTCCCTGTGTGAGAATATTAGAGCTGCATGGAATGAATAATCACAGGACACCATTAGGAACCTCTGCAACACGTCTGGCTTTTTTTTTTTTGTATTTTACATGCTTTACACACACTTTAAACAGTATGTTTGTAGGTGCAGCTTAATAATTATTGCTCATATTAGTATAAATTTGTAATTATATATCATTCCTGCTCATTTTAATCTACCTACCGAATAGCATCGCAATCCAGCACTGCGTATATATGTGTGTGTGTGTGTGTGTGTATACAACTGAGTATCTTTAATTAGAAACTCGTGCTGATACTATATTTTTGACATGCCTAACCACTTTCCTTCATTTGCTACTTTCATTCCCTCCACCCCTCCTTCCTCTCCATCTCTCTCTCTCTCTCTCTCTCTCTTTCTATCTCTTAATCCCTCCCCCCTCCCCTTTTTCTACTGTAGTTCTCACTCTTTTACTTTGAACATCACACAGGGCTTAGCTTGTCATTCTGCTGCTGCTGCTGCTGCCGGAGAATCTTTTAATTAGCAGTGAGGAGAGGCTGTCAGAGTGATCAGGGGTTCGCTCGGTAAACATTACCTCATAGCTTCACCCTGGCAGGGTGCGGGGCCTGGGCGGAGGGGTTGCCGTGGGAACAGGGGAGCGCTGTGGCCCCGCTTAAAGAGGGGCTCGCTATAACGAGGGGACAAAGAGGGGAATGCCCCTGCTCAGCCACCGGGTCAAAGGCACAGCCTCCGAACAATAGGTCATGCTGTCTGAAGTCTTCCCGAACTGTGAACAGACCCGCCAGAGGGATGAGAAAGAGGGAACGGGGGTGTCGGGCTGTGTTCAGGGAGAGCGCTTCGTAGGTTAAAAAAAGTTTCTGAACTGCGAAGCAAAAAAAAAATACATTTCTTACTATTTTAATTACATAGTTTCATAGTTAAAGCTGCAGTTTGTGAGATTTTTTTTTTTTTCATCTTTTCAGTTGAAAGCTGTAGTATTTCTGAGTTGGTAGAGGACAAAATCTTATATTTTTAATATATCAGTGTCCTGGTATGACCATTTCCACCATGCATTGTCTAATAAATTCATTCTAGAGATGGTTAGTGGTCTGGTAGGTTTGTTTGACATTATTGTTCTCTATATTTTAATGCACAATAATAAAAAAATACTCAAAAACACTTTCACACAGTACTTTATTACTTTATTAACATTCATTACAAAAAATTGAATTTAAACCACTCCTCCATATGTTTGCACAAATACACACTCTCAATAGAGAGGTCTCTAAATCCCCAAATTCACAAAACATACAGACTCTCGCTTTAATTCTATTAGTATCTACACACTAAGAAAAGTAAGTAAGTATTGAGATACAATAGAGTACCTTTCAGTGAAAGTCTTTTTTTTGTACCCATGGTCTGTCTTTCAAATGAAAAATGTATATCAGTTTATTAGTACAGTGATACAGTGATAGGTTAAATGGTACAAATCTGTCATTTCTGCTGTTAGGAAAGACTTTTTACTTTAGAGGGAACATATCTGACCCTGTAAAGACCAATATTATACCTTTGAGAGTACAATTATGAAAAGAGTACGAGAAAGTACTTCCATAGTACCTCTATTTTTTTAGTGTAAAGGTGTTCATAACATGTTTTTAACTGTGAAAAAAGGTGAAAAGATTTTAAAATATTAGAGTTTAAAATATTAAAGTAAAAAAATGTCTCATGTGTGCTGCACTATATAGTTGTTTGGATATTGACGAGTCATTGACAAAGGTAGAGCAGAATGTAGAAAGTGCAAGCAATGTTTTTTATGTCCCGTAAAATATTGTAATCACGTTTAAAAAGGAAAAAAATATACATATATGTTAGCTATTAAAAGTTCCCATTAGTATAAGTAAGCGTTAGTTGGTCTTTAAGCACTGGAAGCTGTGTGCAGCGGTATACGAGTGGCCGGGGTGAATGTGTCAGTTTGTTCTGGCGAGGCCTGCCACACATAACAGGTGCATGGGGATTTTTGGAGAGCGAGCCGGAGGGGTGGATGGGGGCCTGGGAGAGGGATGGCGTTAAGGGGAGAGGGGTGTGAGAAGGGGTCCCGGGGTCACCCTGGCTTGAATGGAGAGGGGGCACTTGTTCTGCGGAGAGAAAACTCCCAGAGTTAAAAGATCGCGGAAGGCAGGCACCGGCACAATGAGGAGCCATTAGAGAGAGCTGAGCAAAACACAATGCAATTACTCCCCCTGCGCCTCCCGAGCACGGCCGGACGGGGAGACACTATTTCACACTTGTAATGCTTTCTATCCAGATTCACTGCACAAGCACATTATTACACTTAGTATTCTCGTATTGAAGGAGGAGGAGGTGGTGGTGGTGGTGGTGGTGGGGTTGAGGAGGGATATTTATGACAAATGACTGCAAGGACACACAAGTACACCCACCCATACACACCCACCCATACACACTCACACACTCACACACATACACACCTTGGCTTGAAGTGAATTTTTTTAGCTTCACCATCTTACCGAGTCTCTGTGGAGTTGAAATGGAGTAGAAATAATCTAAAAGCACTTGATTTGAACTGAGGGAGTGCTCTCATGTGTGCTGTGTCATGCTGAGTTGTTAAGCTCGACTTTAAAAAAGCTGGCGCTCCTTCTCTGCCTCTTTCCTCCGGATCGGGCAAACACTTTCTTTATTTTCATATCGAGGAGTTTTTGATGGAGAAAGGGAGGAGGAAATGATGTGTGTGTGTGTGTGTGTTTAGAGGTGGTGGTGGGTGGGGGGGATGGGCAGGCAATCTCTTCAGTGCCATGATGAAAGCCCAAAAGAGGTGGCAAAGGAAAACCACGGGAATGTTCCCGGGTTGCCACGGTGATAGAGAGGGCCCACTCACAGCATGGCTTTCAGAAGTTTGCAGGCTTTATCTGTGAGACGCAGCATTGGGCCTCAGGCCAACACTCCAGGAGTGCGCACACACACACACACACACACACACACACACAGGCACACACACACGCACGCACGAACGCACACACCCAACACAAAGAACACAAACATGCACACAATTAATTTCGTATCAACTATATTCACAATAGAACACCATCGCATCGCACATGCCACACACACACAGATACACACGCACACACACACAAACGCAGAGACATATATACCGCATATATATACCCCCATATACACATATCTGGATGAATCACACTATTAGGTAAAGCAGGGAGGAAGAAGAGAATGGTTGCTCATCATCAGCTGAGTTTGATGCGCATCACTTACCTGATGCGTTTCTTGTTCCAGCCCAACAGAAAAAACACGTCCTCTGAAGTAAAAGCAACTGAAATGAAGCTGCTAAACAATGATGCTGAGAGAGATAACCACAGTGGAAAGCAGCTCAGGATGAGTAACTCCTCCGAGAAACTACGAAGAAACTGTAAAAAAAAAATGGGGTGGGAAATGTGCACTGTAAACCTGGATAAGCTGAATTTACTCAAATCATTTGAGCATATAATAATTCTACTTCAAATTATAAGCTCAGGTTTGATTTTATCCAACTAAAATAAATAATTGAAATACTCATAGAAAATGAGTTGGAGGAAGAAATTGCTATAGAGTGAACAGTAAACTGTAGCACACAGCCAACAATGAGGATGGAGCTCAGAAATTATGTTTTTTTGGGGGGGGGTTTCTATGATTTCAATGTAATTTTGGATCATTTCTGTTCTATTTCCCCCTTGTTATGACATCTATTTAAAAAAAAAAAAAAGGTGTTTGAGAATAAATCTCAAAGCAGAAAACATAATTATCCTTAACTGTTTAAGAGATGGAAGATTTTATTTATAAATCTTTATTACCACTAAACAGCACCACTTATCAGCTTAGTTATTGTTCATGTATTTTTATGGTGTAGGTTTATTTTTTATTTATTCTGTATTTCACACTAAAGACACTAAAGTTAATTAAAAAAGAGATAACAGCTACATATCTAAATACCGTATTAACATTAATGTAAAATTCCAGAACCTCCTCCAGAACATATTATCATGTTATATAATAATATACAATCTACATAGAGAGAATAACCAGGTCTGTTTGTTATTATGTTAACAGTTATGTTATAAAGCTGTTATGATTATAATATGAGGATCTGAGGGATATGTTTTGGACCCTGATTTAAAACAGTAAACTCCATTCATTAGGCAGATATTATTTACGTAAATGTAAAAGTCCATGGTTTCCATACCTACTATGTAGAAATGGACTGAAATGAAATGAGTTTTTTTCCCAGTATTTTTTTTATATTCATCTTTGCATACATTAAATGGACTAAATGTATGTTTAAATTAATCACCCTACATTATGTATATGCACACAATGTGAAACAATATGCAAAGAGTTTCTCATTCGATGCTATTAGTTGGTTTGATTGCATTAAACTAAAATATCATTGTTGGGTAAAAATATTACTTTCACTTATTTGGCTGAAGTATTTTTTTATTTGGCCGAATAGTTTTGGTTGTTTAATATTCAGTGCATCAATACTACTAGTATATATAAGAACCATGTGTGCCACATATAAAATAAGTGCAATTAATTTGTTTTTCTTTGTCATTTTTATCTCGTTAGTGAACACAGGTATGGCCCTTGGTATGGTTGAATAATAAGAGTTCAGTACTCAGAACCTTATACTCATTCTTATCATTCATAAGCAGATTTGTAACATTTTACACTAAGCATATATTAATTACCAGTATTACGAAGTATTGTCTCTTGTTGGTTACGTCATTTTTTTTATGTCAGTAGTTAACATTTTTTAACTAATACCTCAATTCATTATTATTCACAACATGCTTAAGCCTTTAAATTGAATAATATCTGAACAATTGTCAATTAATAAATAGTTGAGATATTACCTAACCATGAAAAAATGTTCATAACTGACATAAATACTGTTACTTGTGAGACTTAGGTAAAAGTTAAGTGGAAATACTTAAGTAGTTTAATTACAATTGTATTTAATTTGTTTTTCTTTGTTTTCTTTGTTTTATTCTTTGTTTTTCTTTGTTTTCTTTGTTTTATTCTTTGTTTTTCTTTGTTTTATACATTTTATCAGGCCTTTAATGGACAAATGCAAATTTCACATTCCAAATTTTTACTTTTTACTCGAGCCTCATCAGCTTTTGCTGTAAACCACTGACCACTGTAGTCTCACAGCAGGAGAGAAATGGTTTAACATTCCCGTTTGGATGTTGATAGATGCTGTTTATGCTGTGGTGTTACCCCCTTTGATGAATTGGAATAAAACGATCCAGCGATCTAATTAATTCATCTAATGATGTAATTAATTCTGTACCATTTTCCACCTGTATTTTTTTTCACATCTCCCAGGTTAATTTGACTTGTATATGAGTGATTTTATTTTTAGGGAAACTTTTAGATGCGGGTTGATACCTGGATGCCTACATGCGCCCCCCTCACCCCCATCCCCTCCCCCCCACACACTTTTTTTTTTTTAACCACCAAACGGTGACTCACGCTGACGTTCACAGTGATACACACACACACACACACACATCTAGTTTCAGTAGATTAATGGACTTCGACACAGACAGCACAGAAACACACACTTGTGCGTGCTTGCACGCTCACACACACACACAAACGTACACGCGTGTGCGGCTGATTTATATTCATTGCCAGTCACAGACTCGCAGCAGGACACTGGCAGAGTGCCTTTGTGTGCAGGCTGCCATTACGGTTTGGCACGGTGCCAGGATCTACAGGGAGTCAGTGGGTCAAGATGACAGCGGTGGGGCAGGAGCAGTGAGGTGCCCTCCAGAGCCGGGGCCTCCGGGGCCGCCCAGCTGAGCTCTGTGACTGCTCTGTGGGCTTCACTGCACCTCCGTCCACCTCCCCCCCAAAACCGCCCCCCTGAAGGCCTGGAGCTGCCAGTCCTCTCTGCCCCACAGCTGCCCTCCCTCTGCCAGCCTGGACCCCTCCGGTCCCCGCGCAGCACCGGCTACCACGGCCAGCTGGCTGCTCAGGTCCACAGAGAGAGCTTTTCAGCAGTAATTTCTGTGAGAAACACAAACATACACACACACACACACACACACACACAGACAGGTTTGTTTTAATACAATATCAGGACCTTCACTTATTCTCACGTCCAAAAAAAACGTATGTGTTTGTGTTCGCAGTACAATACAGAGGTTATAGGCACCCAAATAAACACACATTAACCTCTTCTTTAACTTCAAGCATCTACCAGTGGTTCCATCCTGGCTTTTTCCAACAACTGTTAAAACTTGAAGTCAATTTAGTAAGTAAATTTTTAGCACAAAGTGTTACAACCACTGATCATGGAAATCTTTATTTTTTGCTTGTTATATATTTTATTATTGAAACATAATTCAATTTTATTAAAAAAAAAAAAAATAGGCTCGTTAGAGAACGCAGGCTCCCGGGTATGATAGAATAATAAGAGTTCAGTACATATTTAAATACATATTACGAACCTCATGCTCTGTTTTCTTGTCATTCAAAAGCAAACTCGATATTCAAAATGGAGATATCAGGATTTTACATACAGACATTTTATCCAAAAACGCTCCTTGTTTCTGAAGTGTTTATTCATCTCACTAACGCACACGCATTTTCTAAACATACCACAAAAAGTTCCAATTTAATGAATTTAATAATGTCTTAACCATTGTACATTAATAATAAGTTGAGATATTACTTTACCACATAAAAATGTTTATAACTGTCATAAATACTGTTACTTGTGAACAGAGACGTATAAAGTAATAGAGACTGAGACTTATGTAAAAGTTAAGTGGAAATACTAAAGTATTCAAATCTTTTTTTGTACTTAAGTAATGTACTTTAGTAGTTTATTCAAACATTCACTACTTGTGAATATTGCAGACAGGCAACAAAGTGAAAGTCAAAATGGGAGCAGCGTGGTCTTTTTATAAGATTAGCTTGATTCATTGATTTACTCAATGATGAGCAGCGTCATGAAACCTGGTGACAGTGCAGAGCATCTATTGCTTTGGCTTAAGTGATAATGTGGGTTGGAAAGATTCATAATAATTTTTGAATTGTAACAAGTAGCAATGCAGCACATAAACAATTTTTTGGATTAAAAATATTAAACTCATCATAAATATGTAGTAAAGTAAAAGTGGAAGTTGGAGAAAAAATAAGACAGATACATCATTTTAGTATTTAATTACATTAGTGAAGTAGTTCTGCTTTATTACTATAAATCTTTGCTTGTGACCTTTATTGTCTTACCAAAAAAAAAAGTCCCTTTTTTAAGTTACGGCCTCAAAATGTAAACACACACTCAGTATACTACTGAAATCCCTTCAACACCTAAAAATCCATGGCCGCTTTGGGAGAAACTGATGCTCTTGATGCTCGTAGTTATCAGTAAAATACTTTGGTATGTAGCTTTGCCTGTTCCAATATTCTCAGAAAGGGAGCTGAAACTCAGTGAGCCTTGAAGGTAAAGTTAAGAGCTAAGCTAAAAGTTAACCCCAGCTTGAGGAGCTTTACTGCAGAAAAACCCCTCAGGATCTGCTGCTGGAAACCCCACCCTTCTTCAGAGACTCATAGTGCTGACAGTAGCTAAACACAAAAGGCCAATTTATACTTCTGCATCCAACTTATGCCGTACCCTAAAAAACGCACCTCCTCAGAAATGTAACTATGCGCTGTGTCACACAGACAGAAGCAGCTGTGATTGGCCTGCCAAACCTTGTGTTCCCGCCCACAGATTTAAACGTCCTGTGTAGTTTAAACTGCAAAGTGAGTCAAACACAACGATGCACAAGTATAAATGCACACAGCAGCATAAGGCACTCGCACAGGCTTCATTATAAACAAGTAGTAGTATAAACCAGCCTTTATGCTAGCCAAGAAGGTGTAACATCCTTTTACCTCTCACCACATTTTGTCCATAATATCACTGCTAAGTCCTGTAAGACTTAAAGTTCTTGTTATAGTGTTAAAAGCAAAGCTATACTATGAACTGCTTTGCTATGTGCTGTGTTGCTGCTATGGGACTCAGCTAGTTGGAGGAGAACTCAGTATGTTCTGGACCGAAATCATAGGATTGTAAAGGTATAAGGCTGCATCTGGGCATTTTTATTTTCAGTGCATTAAATGTTACCTTTAATTTCACTAATTCATTTGTTTCCACCTCCAACACAGCTTGTTTTAGTCAGACCAGGAGCAAGTAATATTGCACCTCCATTTTAAATATTTTTTTTTTTAGTTTTTTTTTTTTTTTCGTATTAATGTTCATCACACATTTTAATATATATTTATTCACAGTATTTAATCATATGCACTCTAATATAAACTCTAAACTAGACTCGTCCCCAAATTGACTTACTAAAGTTACTGCTTCATTACTTTACAGAGTGGTGCTAATCTAATAAATAGGGTAAAACTGTGGTGAAGAATAATATTTGTTAAATTCTGTGACACTGAAAACAATAAGTTATTGTATCCTCTTCCGTATGCCACAGATGCTATAACGTATCTTAAATAATAATCTTGTGATATACAGTTCTGGAAAAAATTAAGAGGCCACTTCAGTTTCGGAATCAGTTTCTGGGATTTTGCTATTTATAGGTATTTGGTTTGATGGCAATTTGGTAAAATCAAAAACCCATAATTTTTAGGTGGTCTCTTATTTTTTTCCAGCGCTGTATATCAAGCATCACAGAACCACAGTTATTGTGGGCCATGTATCGTGATAATATTGTATCGTGAGATGCTCTGTGATTCCCACCCCTATTGGATATCACTTGTAAGGAATGCCTCCAGCTAGGTGAGTTGGGTTGAGTTGGAGAGTTGGGGATGAGGTGGGTGGAGTGGAGATGCTCTCGTTGCTGAGTGCAATCCAAACCTCACAGCTGGACCACTGGACTGCATGTAGAGACAGTTACCCCAACAAAAAGCAGGATCAACTTTTTATAACACATACAAATTCAGAAGAAACAATACATGATCAGGGGACATATTTTAACGATCTATAGCGTGCTGTTCAATTACGTATAATGCAGCTGATTTAAGGTGTCAGTGTGTCGGTGTGGTATCGGGAGGACACAAAAATGACATCTTGTGCTGCTCTAAACATGCAAAAGGCATGAACTAATTCTCTTAATTAATCATGGGTGTGTTTTGTGTCTAATGTTAAATAAATCAACCAGTTTGCCACTTGCCATTCCCTTACCATTAAGAGACAGGTACACTCTGACTTTGGCGCGTTGATATCTTAATAGCGCAGCACTTTTTGTGTCTCAATTGACCTACTTACCTGCTGGTTGATGCTGTAAAGGTGTGTGTGCAGCTCATTTAAAGGGAACAGCAATGTTATTTTATTCTTTATTCTGGTCCTGCATGGCTAAGATATCATTGGGCGGCTGAGTGTCGACTGTTGTTTTTCTTGCCACTGTTGTCACCACAATGATTGGCATCTCTGCGGTGCTAACGCATAAAAGGTAAAGCTGCTTTATGACAAATTTTGTTGTAAAAAGCATTATATAAATAAAATTGAATTTAATTCAATTGAATTGTTGTCATAGTTTTAATTAACTCACCTGTATTTCCCGCTGCCAAAATAGAAACATGCCAGATATTTACCTGAACACATCTCCCTTCCAGACCACCACACCCATTGGTGAAATATATTCCTAAACTCTATTTTAAGCTATTTTAAGGGCAGGGGCACAAGGCATGAAAATAGACTGTTGACGCGGTGTAAGATAGCAGTGAGCATTGTGACACACCATGTGCGGGGTGAACCATAGAACCCAGGTGTCCCAATAGATCATTTTTTGTCTGTTTTTTTTTTCTATAGAATCAGTACATATTGTCTTGAAAATGTATGGGGGGAGTCCTAATGATGACTAGTGATGCCCCAACACACCAGGAGGGTGAAGACTAAATGAGGGTGAAGAAAAAATAAAACAAATCAGGGATAAAAAGCTAGCACCGTGGTATAATGTCCACACACGTACATTAAAACAAACAGCTCGTAACTTTGAACGTAAATGGCGACACACAAAACTAGAATTTATCCGGCTAGCATGGCAGCATAGTCTCACAGACTACAAAAAAGCCCTAATTAAAACAAAATCCCAGTATATTTCATCGCTTATTGAGAAAAATAGAGACAATCCTAGATTCCTTTTCACTACTGTGGCTAAACTCACCGGCAGTCAAAAACAAACTAGCTCCATTATCCCTGTCGACATTAATAGTAATGATTTCATGAAGTTCTTTGATGATAAAATTAATAGCATTAGACAAAAAATTCAGTATCACCCCCAAAATTTACTTATAGATATCGATGAATGCTGCTCCAGCTCTGAGACACACCTAGAGTGTTTCAGCCCGGTTACAGAAAAAGATTTACTTAGTGTAATTAACTCATCAAAATCAACATCATGTATATTAGATCCAGTACCCACACAATTATTGAAACAGGCACTGCCAAAGGTGGGAAAATCATTACTAGAAATAGTAAATTCATCCCTTAGCATGGGCTACGTACCCAATTCTCTTAAATTGGCGGTCATTAAGCCCATTATCAAAAAGCCAAATCTGGACCCCCGCGAGCTTGCTAACTATAGACCAATTTCTAATCTTTCCTTTATAGCCAAAATCCTAGAAAAAATTGTGTTTAACCAGCTGTGCTTGTATCTACAAAGTAATAGTATGCATGAGGTTTTTCAATCTGGATTTAGACAAAACCATAGTACTGAAACAGCTCTACTTAGAGTAACTAATGATTTACTTTCAGCTCTTGATAGGGGCAGTAATGCCATCCTTGTACTGCTAAATCTAAGTGCTGCTTTTGACACCATAGATCACGCTATTCTACTTGATAGGTTAGAAAATCTTATAGGAATTAAAGGATCAGCCCTCACCTGGTTCAGATCTTATCTGAGAGATCGATTCCAGTGTGTTTACTTAAATAACGAATGCTCTTATCAGTCTAGAGTAAAATATGGTGTCCCTCAAGGATCAATACTGGGTCCATTACTCTTTACTCTTTATATGCTACCACTGGGTAAAATTATCCGTAGGCATGGTATTAACTTTCACTGCTATGCTGATGACACGCAACTTTACATATCTGCTAAACCCAACGAGGAGCTCTGTATAAATCAAATAACAGACAGTATTAAAGACATTAAAAATTGGATGACACACAACTTTCTCTTACTTAATTCTGATAAAACGGAGGTCCTTCTATTAGGTCCTAATATTGATGAAAACATAAATGTTAATACTGTAGACATAGACGGTCACTTAATTATACCTGGTAAAACAGTGAGAAACCTTGGGGTCATCTTTGACCCAATTCTTTCGTTTGATGCTCACATATGTAGCATAGTCAAAATTGCATTCTTCCACTTAAGAAATATAGCTAAAATCCGCAGTATACTCTCTCTGGAAGATGCTGAGAAGCTGGTACATGCATTCATAACCTCCAGGCTGGACTACTGCAACGCGTTGTTGGCTGGAAGTCCACATAAATTACTTCATAAACTCCAGCTAGTTCAGAATGCAGCCGCAAGAGTGCTTACCAGAGCTAGAAAGTTCGATCACATTACACCTATTCTTTCATCCCTCATTGGCTACCTGTTAGATTTCGTATAGATTATAAAATACTTCTCCTGATGTATAAATCCCTCAATGGTCAGGCCCCGCATTATCTACAGGAACTCCTTACTCCTTACAATCCGCCGCGTTCACTCCGCTCCCAACACGCTGGCCTGTTATTAGGCCCGCGTATTAAAAAAAACTATGCAGGAGGAAGAGCGTTCTTTTATAAAGCTCCCCAACTTTGGAATAGCCTCCCTATTAATATACGGGACTCAGACACACTCTCAATCTTTAAATCTAGACTCAAAACATTTCTGTTTGCTCAAGCTTTTGAGTAATGTCTCATTACAATTTTCTTCCTCTTACAGCTTATCCAGCAAATATAAACCCTGTCCTAATCATCTGCTTTCTCTTTCTCTCCCCATGTCCTGAGCTGCTGCTACCAGTGCCCATCCCACTCCAGCAGAGTTTTATAAAACCATTCTAACCCCTTTTTCTTCCCTCCCCTCTCTGTTCTCTCTCTCTATCTTTCTCACATGTGCTGAGACGCCTGGCCGGCCGGTCTTCCTGGATGTGTCCGTCTGTGGTTCCAGCTTTCAGGAATCAGCCCTGTCCTTCTACTCAGAATTATTACACAACCCTTCTAACTTCTGCTTTTTTTTCTCTTCCTTTCCTTTCTGTGTTCTCTATCTATCTCTTTTACATGTATGGAGATGCCCTGTTCCTGATGTTCCCAGCGTGGCTCTCCACTGCCCGCTGTGTTGTTCTCCGGCTCTGCAACCCTGCACTGATTACCATTATCACACTCAGTATCTGTTTCTGTATTAGCCATAGCTCTATAGTTTGTGCCCATCACATTCTTATATTCATAAATTAGTACCTGTTATATTAGCCATAGTTCACATTAATTCTCTGTACTGTTTTGTTCTGTTATTTGTTTGTTGTTTGTTGTTTGTTTGTACTGAGCGGGTCAACCCGAGTAGGATGGGTTCCTCGGACTGAGTCTTGGTTCCTTCCAAGGTTTCTTCCTCTTAAAGGGAGTTTTTCCTTGCCACTGTGTCACCATAAAATTGGCATCTCTGTGGTGCTGCTCATAAGAGGCGTGGACCTGTTTTTCCTGTAAAGCGGCTTTGTGACAACCTTTGTTGTAAAAAGCGCTATATAAATAAAATTGAATTGAATTGAATTGACTAACACATGCTTCCTCTGATAGATGTGAAGTCAGCCACCGCTTCTTTTCGAGCTGCTGCTGATGCAGCATTGTCAAGCAGCCAGTGCGCTTGGAGGAAAGCGCAACAACTCGGTTCCAATACATCAGCTAACAGACGCCCTGTGCTGTGGACATCCCCCTAAGAGTCATGTGGGGAGAGAGCACCATCTACCCACCCGTAGGGAGCAGGGCCAATTTTGCTCCCTCTGAGTGCCGGCAACTTAATTGCAAAGCTGCATGAGCGGGGGTTCGGACCTGCGACCTCCTGCTCATAGTGGCAGCGCTTTAGACCGCTGGACCACTCGGCGCCTCCAGTCTGTCTTTTAAACCGATTATATTTTCCAGTCTTGAACTGCCCTGAGCACAATCATTGTGCTTTCACCTTCCATGTTCCACTGGTCATTTTTACACCTGGTAAATATTTTTATGTGTGATTGTACACATATTTTCATACCACTCTCAGTCAGAAAGATTAACATTCCTACATAGGATTTTCCACACCACCCTGCGATGCCAAGGCGCTCTGTGTGGCTGCCGTTTACTGTTCTATATCCAGTGGCACATAGTTGGGGATTACTGGGAAAGACTTGGCAACCCACAAAGCAGCTTCAGCAGAGCTGCTGTGCCGTGCCAGTGTGTGTAGACGGGAGCCATGACGGTTAGCCCAGCAGGTGCTCGGCTTGTGGCTACTTGCGCAAACGGTGCGTCGTACCTGACTGAATGGCATGTACTCAATAAAAAATGTCAGGGGCCTCTACACATTTCAACACCGGCGGAGGCAATTTGTCTTGTAAACGTTGGGAAGCAGATTCATCCGCTCCTCTGGTTTGGGATAAATGTGAGTTGTGTTTAAAGGCTTTCCACAGTCGTCGCAGTGGAAGAATGGTAAAACGGTAGTTTTGAGAGAGCTTGCGCTGTAGTCTGCACCGGAGTTGTGAGGCTGCTTGGCAGTTTTAAGGTGACCCCCAGTCTCCTGCAAAGGAAGAGAGGGAGCGAGATGAAAGAAGACCCTGTGTCCACAGCTTATCAAACTTTAATACACTCCGCCAGCACTGGCAGCAGCGGAGAAGAGAGAGGAGCAGTAGGAGTTTGAGTGCACGCACACACACACACACACGCACACACACACACACACGTATCAGCCATGTGTGTTTCATCTGCAGCAGTGCTGCGTGCATGATTGAGAGGGAAAATTAAGGGATCCAGCAGGACAGGACTTTGAGTAAACCAGTCATCGTAAACGAACTCGCACATCTCTCTTTATGTTTTAAAAGTCTGTCAGAAATATACTCATCCTCAAAAAGGTAAAAAAAAATCCTTGCACCCAGAAGGAAGTGTCATATTGCATCGCTATTTGGAAGAAAGATAAAAGTTACCAGGAACAATAAATTATTAAAGATTTAGACTAGATATGGCCAATATTTAGTTTTGAGTTACACATACAGAAATACAGTAACACAACATGCCAGACATTTCAGCTTGAAGTTGTAGAGGTTCCTAATGGTGTCCTCAAAAATATCAAACAGACTTTGCTGAACAAGTAGACAGTTGCACATTTTCAATCAGGGATAGGCCTGGCAAAGAGACTAGCCATAGAATAGCATCTTTGTCTTGAGATTGCAGCAGTATGTGGACGAGCATTGTCCTGTTGGAATAACGGACAGAATGTGCATTTGGGAAAAGGTGGGGCCACTGTTTGCAATGGAAACCAAAGGTGATTTGTCATCATTCAAAATTTGCCCCCACGCCATGGCGCCAAGTCATCTGGATGGGGATGCATGACAGCAAACCATTCATCTTCACACTAACCACAGTTGGCCCACACAAAGAATTGTTGGTCATCTCCACCAAGATAAGCAGGACTCATCACTGAAGATGACCCACTGCCAATTTGCTTTTTTTGTCTTATGAAGAGGACTAGACAGAGAATTGGGACAATGTAAGTGAGGTTGCAAACAATAGAAAGATTTTAGTTCAAAGGAAGCTTTAAACTGACTAAGTAAGAGGTTTATCCGCCATTGCATATTATGGATGTTAAACCAGCTGTGGTATTATATATGGCCTGAGATTTTTAAGTTGTTAGTTACTTTGAAAAGACAGTAACACAGACACGCTGTTATTTAACTGATAACATTGCAGATCATTCAAAATAAAAGAGATATTTTTAACCAACTGAAGGTGTCAAGTGTGTAGTGTATATCGGCACCCTGTTGGAGACCCTATGGTATGGAATGCAGCTCTGACCTAACATCCAGGAAACTTGATATTTGTAATCATTCTCTAGACACGTAAATTACTGTCACGAATATTCATGCCATACTTTTTCTGTAAATGAATTGATTATTTTTGTACACTGCCTCCCCCAAAAAGTTGCCACCAATAAAAAAGTTAACACTCTAATTTTTTGTTGGACTGCCTTTAGCTTTGAATACAGCACACATTCACTGTGAAATTGTTTCAATGAGCTTCTGCAATGTCACAAGAATTATTTCAATCCAGTGTTGCATTAATTTTTCACCAAGATCTTGCAGCAGCATTGATGATGGTAGAGTCTGACCACTGCACAAAGTCTTCTCCATCCAGCACATCCCAAAGATTCTCAATGAGGTTAAGATCTGGACTCTGTGGTGAACTCTCTCAATCCATGTGTGAAAATGATGATCTAATGCTTCCTGAACCACTCTTAAACAATTAACATTATCATCCTGGAATATAAGAAAGAATTTATTGATGGAATAACCTGGTCTATATTCAGTATATTCAGTCAGCTGACCTCATTCTTTCAGCGCATACTGTTGCTGAACCTAAACCTGCAGACCAACTGCAGCATCAACCCCACATCATTTACTTTTACTTAGTTAAATCCAGGTGGTCAGGCAGTGTACAAAATTTCAATTTAAAATTACAGTGAATTTCTTCACACAAATATTACAACACAGGAATTTTCATTAAAATGAATTAATTTGAATCACATTCAAATTGTGTAATCTTACATCACATTTTAAAAGTTTAAATAAAAAACAGTGAGAGAGAACATTCTTTAACATAACATTTAAAGAAGCTACAGCTACAGCTAGAAGAGTACAATATACATGTTATTAGTGAGGAAACTATTCCAAAAATAATAAAAAAAATTGTACTCTGATTGTGTTGTTGATGACTGTAGGTAGAAGAGAAGAGTAACATGCAAAGCCTGGAGTTCAACAATTTCTGGCACATCCACCATAACATCTACTTAACTTCTTCTGCCATCACTCACAAAATTGCCATACATTTTCAGGTAACATACTGGATGCTTGAACATTAGAATCAGCCATGGAAGGGTGATAATGTTACCTCATTGCTTAAATTAAGACTTAAAAAAAATTGCTATCAGATTTAATGTTTTGCACAACCGTTATTCACCATATAGCTACAGCTCTGGAAAAAGTAAGAGGCCACTTCTTTGATTTTACCAAATTGGAAACCTCTGGAATATAATCAAGAGGAAGATGGATGATCACAAGCCATCAAACCAAACTGAACTGCTTGAATTTGTGCACCAGGAGCGGCATAAAGTTATCCAAAAGCAGTGTGTAAGACTGGTGCAGGAGAACATGCCAAGATGCGTAAAAACTTTGGCAAATAATTTTTTTGGCAAATAAATGCTCTAAATTAAAATATTTTTGTTTGGAATTTGGGAGAAATGTTGTTCATAGTTTATAGAATAAAACAACAATGTTCATTTTACTCATCTACCTTTTAAACATTTACCTATAAATAGCAAAATCTATTTGTATCTGTCTGTAGATTTTTAACTTTTTATAACCAAGGGCCCTATCTTACACCCTTATCACAGTCTATTTTCACACCTTGCACCTGTGTGTTTCAATAAGATTCAGAGCTTGTGAAAATATCTAGACTAATGGGCGTGGTCTTCTGAAAGTGAGATGTGTTCAGGTACATTTCTGGCATATAGCTATCTTGGCAACAGAAAACACAGGCGTGCTACTTACCATTTTGTACCAGACATGCTGATTGGTTTATTTCACATTACGCCCAAAACAGCCTCCCCATAATTGATTAAGATGATTAGTACCTTGCAATGCAATGCAATTCTTGTTGTTCCATCGTTGCAATAAAAAAACACACTGACATTAATTAAATTCATTAAACCCAGTTGTCAGATCACCTATAGATCGTTAAAATAGGGCCCAAAGTCTGATTTATAACTGATGTAGAAACTGAGTGGATCATCAGAATTTTGTATGACGTGATTTGTGATGTGCTTGACTTGTAGCAGGGACTTGCTTGATTCTGATCACAGTAATTTGTTTTTTTTGGGACAAAGGGTTTGAAACTTAAGCTTGAGACTTACTTAGAATTTGTATATGTGTGACTTACTCCCACTTCTGCTTCTGAAGGCAGTAATTAGTTGAAGGAGGAAGGGGTGATTTGGGTGCGAAAAAGTAGATCATTGTGAGCAATGCTGGAGACGACTGTCCTACATTTTAGGTACTTTTTTTTTCCTAAGGGCCACTTTATTGATTTGTTTTATTATTCCTTCTGTGGTCATTACTTTTTTTGTAGCCTACATCTTCCAACCAGTCTTCATTATTTTATACATGTTGTATAAATGTGCTTTTTTAAGGCTGTATAGTTTTAAGATTGAGAAATTTAAAGAAGTATATAAATAGACAGGATTAAACTGCTGAAGGATGATTGGTTAGATTTGTGTCAGAGCATTAATTTTTGTTGTGAACCCCTGTACTTTGACAGTACCTTAATGGGCGGGGTTCATTTTCAGCAGCCAATGACCGACTAGTCCCAACCCACCTGTAAAAACAGGCTCAAAACTAAAAGTGCAACTGTGAAAAAAACTGGAAGCGACAACAGATTTCTTATGAAGGTAAAACACAAAATTCTTTATTTAATATTAAATATTCTGTTTAAAAACATGATTTTAATTTTCTTGATATTAATAACAGTCCTCAATTTTTTCTTATTAAAATTTCTTGGTTATTGGTTAAACTTTTGGCTCTCAAAATATTTAACATCAAAATATTTAACATCCGTTTGGTTTGTGGTATACCACAAGTTTCTGATTTTGGGCCTATAATATAATTATGAGAGTAATGGCAGTTGTAAAAATAAAAAAAAATATTAAAAAAATAAAGTGTAAATTTAATATACTTTTTTTGATGTTTATGCATCAAGGTTATATTCCATATCATTCTGGGTCATGAATTGATTCTTCATGAAATATTCCTGCAATATTCCCAGCAGCTAATGTTGTTATAAGACGTTTTGGAGAGAGACAGCCATGGGGAATCCAGCACTGGAGTCGCAATTAAAGACGGCGTGCAGTGTTTTATATCTTCATAGTGAAAGCAGGGCGGGAAGCGGGTGTACATTTAGGGGCTGAACTTCATCTTCCCTTGCTCTTGTCAATATGGATTACTGAGGTGACTTTGAGCGTTCCTTTCTTGTTCCGTAGTGTGTGCTCTCCCGGCTCGGCATGAGGTTGAGAAACACATTCACTGCCTGAGGACAGCTCACACTCGCTCACACAGGATGTTAGTGTGCGAGTTTGAGACAGGCAGGGTGAGGACTCATGGCAGCAGGAATTTTACTTCATTTGGAGACTTATTTGGTAGTGTAGATGATTTATACAGGTTTATAGTGTTTGCCGTGGTCTCAGGAGATATATCTTAATATATATTTAGTATAATTTAGTATGATCTAGAATAAAGGTAATTGTGGGCAAAGGAACAATACAAAACTAACTAAAAAATAACTAAAACATGTTTATAGTGTTTATAGTGGAAGTGATTCTGCAAACTGGGGAGAATGATTACATTTGAAGGAAATGTAGTTGGATATTTAGTGACAATTCTTGTGGATGTACAGTATATTGTACAGTCGCTGTCCAATGAAAAACAAGTATCTCCAATAAAGCAACTTTACAGGAGAGAGAAAAAAATCTTCATCACTTTTATTGCAAGTCAATGTAAAAAGTCAATGTTTATTTCAGGTCATTTTTAAGTATTTCTATTAATCTGTTCATCAAGGAATGGACAATTTGACAGGTTTAAAAGGTAATTCGACTGTTCAGATTATGTAGTAAACTAAAAATCCACAAAAAAGGAGATTTTCATTGGAGAGTGATGATATAAATGATGTCAATCTGTGTAATTCTTACAAAAAAAATTAATGAGTAGATTCATCTTTGTTTCTTAGACAGTTCAGTGAAGTAAAGTACTGTGGAGAACTAACTCTATCTAACACAGGTAGTGTCTGATACATTCACAGGAGCTTATTATTGGGCAGTAAATGAACTCAACTGTTCTCACAGCAGTTAATTGTTATGAACCAAATTCTTATCAATATGTAACAGGTTAAAATCAGAAATTCACAGTGTTTGGCAAATGTAAATGGTTTAGTTTCATGGTTTTAGGAAGTAGATCTGAAAAAATCTCTATATATAAAAAAATATATATCCATATGACTAATTTGGATCATTCGGATGTACAAATGCATTTAATGTTTTTAATGTTCACATACTTATACACCTCTTTTGGAGGATTAAAATGAAGGGGGGGGAGGGGTGTGGTTTGTGCTTATGTGATACACAGGTTTTTTTTTTATTTGATTTGAATGTGTGTGTATGATTCTGTCTGTGGGTGCTTTGCGTTTTTTTTTTTTTTTTTTTTTTTTCTGAAGCTGTTTGAGCAGTGACAGTCTGTTAAACTCCACAGACTGTGGAAGCTCTTGTGAGGAGGAGATAAGGAGCAGAGAGAGAGAGCCCATGGAAGTGACAGGGGAGGATGGAGTACAAAAGAAAGAGAGAAAGAGAAGGACAGAGGGGGAGATATTGAGAGGGTTTAGTTCGACTTCAGCAGGCCAACTCCGGCTGCTCTCTGGAGAACTTTCGGGCTTGTGAGAGCAGAGGACTGCAGGATAATGATTGTAGACGTTGTAAGTTTTTTTCCACGGCTCTCTCCGAGTCTGCGGGTTAGAGGGTGTGAGGGTGAGGATAATGGAATGTATTCCTATAGGTGATAAGGATATAACGGAGCACATTAAGGATGTGCTCTGCTGTGTGGTGCGCCTGAGGTGTGTTTAGAAGAACAGCCAAGTTTGCTGAAAGCCTATTTTCTTCTCACTAAGGTAGGAGTGATAAGGTGCAGAGGGCCCTCTCTCTCTCTCTCTCTTTCTCTCTCTTTATGTATGTATGTGTTTTTCTACCTTTTTCCTACCTTCAGTTTTAAAGCTGTAGGGTGAATGGGGATATATTACACAAAAGACAACAGTTTCTACATTCCTTGCACAAATTACTTCTATTTTTATTCTCTGTCTCTCTCTCTGTCTCTACCTAGCGCTAGCTTGTAGCGCTAACTTTCCTGTCACACACACGCAAATACACACATACACACACACACACACGCACATTGCCGGCGGCAGCCTCCTACCGCAGGTCCAGCGTAAGGTAAATGAGTGTAAGCAGCAGCTCCTGTGCAGGGACTTCCAGAAGTAAACAGCTCGCCTGGCCTGGGAGTGACGCTCTGCACTTCTCTTTTAACAGCTATCACTACCCACACTGCCTAAATGGAGGTAAACATTGACATTATCGATTCAGACTTCCCCACATTTCTCCTGCCGCCGCTCCTCTGACAGCAGTCAGAACTGCAGCTACTTTTTTTTGACATGTGAAATGACTGACCAATAACTGACCGTTTCTTTTTCCCAAAAGCTCCATCCTCTCAGAACCCTGCTCTTTGTTCTTTTATGGAGAGCTTCTTGAGCATTTACCATACGAATGCTGACCCTTTATTGACTGATTCCCCCCCTTAAGCCCCAGGCATATAGTTTAAGTTATTAATCTTAAGACATTTTCACTTTAAACTGCACTCCTAATTGGAGCCATGTATGTGTTCACATGAACCTTCTGTCGGTCATTACAAGAGATACTCCTCAATGCCCCATTACTTCTCCTTCTCCTTTTTCCATCTGTGGAAAAATATATAGCAGAACCTAGTAAGCGCTTTGCTTCAGCAGATACTTGTACTGTGGGCAATAAACTGCAAAAACAAAATACAAACAAACAAAACAGTGGAAAAAGAGATATATTCAATTTATAGTCTTCATAATAGAAGTGCTTTTTTATTGTGAAGAATTATTATTACGTTTGAAGGTGATGAAATTAGACATGTTCCTTCTGGACATGTTATTTAATTCTGTATAACACATCAAACTTTTCAGATTAAGAGAACCTACTAACACAGGTAGTGACTGATAAATGAATAGGAGCTTATTACAAAGACATATTGGGAAGCAATTGTTACAAACCAAATTGTAAGAGCTTGCAAGTTTAGTATTTCACTATAAAGAAGCTATCTTTGGTAGTGGCAGCACCACATATCACGCCAATCATGCCAATACACATGCATCCCCCAGATATTTTGATTTGATTCCTGCTGTGGTCAAACACCCCTGCCTTGCCAAAAATAACGTGTATTTGTGGAGCATGACTGTTCAATACATCTTGACATACATACATGACCCAAGATATCAAAGGCGTCATTAATAATGTCATTTTTTGAGTTATTATTTCTTAAATCCTGATTAATACATCTTTACTGTTCAATTCTATTTGTTAAAAACTATTCGCTTTATTGTGTTACTAAACTAAATGTGCAAAATGGTTAAATCAAATTAAAATCATTGTTAACAGACATGGGTCATAATTTTTTATTGACAAGCTATCTTAGCTGTGCAGGACCGCCACACGCGTTGTGCTCACTCAGCGCTTGTACACCCCCGCTCATTACACACACAAATAAACACAGTGCCACGTGCAAATCCAGCCCTTTACTTAAACAATAAAATTTCCCCTTGGGGATCAATAAAGTATCTATCTATCTATCTATAAACAAAATGAAGAATAAAATAACATTGCTGTTTCCTTAAATGAGCTGCTAGTGCATATTCACAGCACGACGCGGTCAGTATTCTCTGCTGAGACACACAAAAGTGCTGCGCTGTTAAGATACCAATTCGCCATATCAAAGTCAAAGCACACCTGCCTTTTAAAGTAAATGACTACTGACACACTACTACTGACACTGACTGCAGGTTTTTTTCACGTTACGCCCAAAACAAACCCATGATTAAAAATGATAATTTTTTGGTATTTTTTGCTCTCTCACGATACCAAACAAACACGAACATGCCCTGAATCAAGCTGTGCGATACGCGATTTAGATATGCTGTCTATAGCGATACACACTGACCCAATGTGTTTACAGGGTGATGAACACCATTCACTTGGGATTTGAGGGAATAAAACTTTACCGCATAAAACATGGCATGGGTGCAGATACAGTGTTCAAGATTGTTTGTCTATCCATAATTCTACGTATGTTTGCTATATTGTCACTGTAACACGTAAAAAACTTGTTTCTCTATATTTGCACTTTTTCACTTTTTTTGACATAGTTTGACTTTCTTTCTTTTCTTTTTTATACAATTTTATACAAAATTTCATGATGAATGGAGCAAAAAAAAATTGCAATAAAATTATTTTATAGTGACTTCTGTTGAGAGTTCTATTAAGCTTATATACGTTTGTATAAGCTTCTGATTACAGAAAGATGTCGGGTCATTTTCACTTTCCAATTACATTTAACACAAGCCTGGAGTAGTATCAAAAAAACATTGAAAAACAAGAACATGTTTATGCACAGACAAATACGAATCTAAGGTAAGGCTGGTCGATATGATTTAAAATCGATATCACGATAAACATTTTACCTTGATTACTATAAAACGCAGTTTTTATCAATGACATGACAGACACAGCATTTTCTATTGGCCAGCTCTAATCCAGGGGTTAATAACTTGCTCAGTCTGTACACGTAAATGGTATTTCTGCTATTCGCAGGAAAGGATATCAATGTTAATATTCCTCTCAATGCTCTAAATTGAGCATACTGTAACATGCAGCAGTGTGTGCACATGTATAAGTGTGTGAAAGTGTGTCAGCTGATGTGTGTGTGGTCTCTTTATCTCAGCATAAAAGGAGTAATATCCAGCTCCCTCTTTCTGTGTCTGTGAGAGAAAGAGAGAGAGACAGAAAGAGAGAGAGAGACACTAAAGATGAGAATCATCATCTGGCTGTGACTGGCATAATTGGCTCTTTTCTTCCCTGCCGCTACTTAGCGCTGATAGCCCAATTTAGCCGCCGCATGCTAAAGACACTTTCAGAGTGTAATCAGAATTAAAGAGAATGGGTTTTACTCACTTTAAAGGCCTTTTTGAGGCACTCTCTGTGGACTGAAACGCTGATGGGTCCCTTTAGTTGTCAGAGGAGCCAAGACCACATGCAGTTAGCGAGGTCTGATGACGATCACTCGCCTGTGGTGTGTCCTTAGGTAACGGCTGAGGATACACTTCACAGACATACACACACACACACACACATACCCTCCTCTAAGGCTGACCCAGTCTTCTACAGACGGGCAAGAATTGTGCCTCTGCTCTCTAGTAATAATCGCATGGAGATTTTTGTAAATTGGACTCCAGATACTATCAAAAGACTATTTAAGGCTTTCAAGTAAAGATATCCATAGTTAAGTGACAAAGGACGAGTGGATTGCACTTCATATCGCAGTGCGCATGCTGATGCATTTTCTCCCCCTCCTTTTGCAGATGATTGGCTTATGACTACAGTGGAAATGGACAGTAGCTTTGAGATAATCTGTCATTTCCTTTCAGGCTGCTCTGTCGCTCCGTCTGCCTCTGTCTCCCTTTTACTCCTGATCTTTCATATTCTCTCTCTCACTCCCTCTTTCTCTCTCCATCTCTCTCTCTCACTCTCTCTCTTTTTCTCTCTTTCATATATGCATAGTGGTTTGAGTTTTCTCGCTGCAGGCTATTTCCTTTGGTAGGCTGAATAAAATGCAAATGCAGCAGATGAGAATGAAAGGAGAAAAGGACTGTTCTGTGGTTTTGTTCCTATTAGTATAAGCCGTAGTCGCAGAAAAGCTGGAATATATCTGAGGAACACTTCTCCTCAAGAGCTCGAAGCGCTAACTAATCGCAGTGCTATCCTTAGAAAGCAGCAACTTTACAGTTTAGCATGTTTACGGGATCCATAGGTCTGTCGGCTTATGGGCATATAGCTGTTAAACGTAGCTAATGTACCTAATGATATGCTGCCTTCCAAAACGAAAAGCCAAAACAGGGATTTGTAAAGCTGGAACTGTGTATGTGTGAATGTCAAAGGAAGGCATATCATGGACCAACTGGATAAAGGGCGGTGGTGTGTTTAAACAGCTGAATTGGAGGAGGAGGGTGGCTAGGAAACATAACGCAACATAACATAGTATTTTAGTACTCAAGCAGTAAAATACTAAAAATAAGAAACACAAAATATAGTAATTCTATTGTATTTCCACAGATATCAGACTTTTAACCTACGATAATTAATATAATGACACTGATTCAAAGGAGAGAATGCTTTAAAAAGAGTGGGGTTGCCACCCACTTGTATCCCCCCCCTCAAAATGAACTCTCAGTATTAAAACCACTAATTCTTTCATTCTTCAAGGTCATATGTTTTTTGGCCATATTTGCCCAACACAAGTGTTATACCACTCAAAACGAACTGTACAGTGCTTTAAAAGGGTTCTTTTTCATGCCCGTCATTGTTATTTCTGGTATTAAGAACTCTTGTCAGTGAATTTTTGAAGAAGAACAAGAGCCCCACTTTCAATGATTTAGCTTCAGCACTGGAGCCGCTGTTTTATTATTCTGAAATCAACTGATTGTGTCCTTTTTAAAAGAACTATAATAGGTGCTTCATTACAATTGCCATTAAAAATTAACAACCACATTGCTCGCAAATGGGTCGCAGATATACACCTGGCGAGGCGGTCGTCTTTCGGAGCAGCATCAACAAAAAGCTCCAGTTGGAATCTGATGACAATAGGACTGTATCAAGCTCTCTGTCAATAAACTCTAGAGCGAGTTGCAGGGTGTCCTAGGTGCTGCTCCTCGCTGGGGCTTTAATGTCTGACATGGAGTAGCGGGTTAGTGAGCCGGTGCTGTGAAGGAGAGAGGAAGAGAGGAGGACAAAAGGAAAGATAATCCTAGCCATCCTGTCTCTGTAAAAGGAGCTTTCTTTGAAAGAAGGCCTTGTGTGTTTAGCAGAAGCACTGGCTCTCACCTGCAGGAGAGAAAAAAGATTTGAACTGTAATCACGTACAGAAGAGAGAACTGCAATGGTTCAAACTTTTCACAGATGGAGATAAAGTAGAAACAGATATGATCGACAAACAGACAAATATAAATGGTATGTGTAGGTTTTCCTTCATATGCTTCGGCTCTATGAATCGTTCTTTAAGTCATGCCAAAGTAAAAACAATTATGGTTCCATGGAAAAACGTATGTAATAGAGACATGAGTGTGAAGAATCTTTGGATTGATTCTTTAAAAAGTCTTTAAAAGCCATCACACTCATGTATCTTTATGTATCTATATGTCTTTACTATAACACCAAGCATGATATATCAACATGTAGGATAAGGATATGTACTTGTTGTTATAGTATATTTTTGCCTAGTTTGGTGCATTGGTTGTCCGCGTCTTTGTACACAAAGTGCCGTACACACAAATGCAGTAGAGGAAGTTTAGGCACTTAGCTTCATCAATGTAGAAGAAAGTTTTAAACAAAGGCTGCGTGGCCATGTCTGCAATTGGCCGCATCCCTACAATTTTTCCTTGTGGATGCACATCAACAAACAGGCTCAATAGAATAGCTGGAATGAGATTAGTATTATTTTAAAAGTCAATGAGGAAACCTGGTCAGTGTTCTTTGGTCGGCCTTCTAGTGGAAACCTCCAGTAACTTGTGCAGCACGTAGGCATGTGAAGAATTACATTTATAACACAGACGGTTGTTTACGAGAATGCTTCACCAAACAGCAAGTATATTTCCAACCTTAAAGCAAAAAATACAGTTTGTTGTAGTGTTTAAAGAACCATTTTTCTAATGTTATATCTTTATAAATATTAGAAAATCTCTTCTTTTTTTAAATTATCTTTATTTTTGACTGTTTACATAGGTTTACATAGTGTAAAAAATTTTAAATGAGTGGGCCAATAGAAATATTTCAACATTACATTGAATTAGTTGAGAACTTTTTAGTCTTAAGAACGTCTGGACTTACCGTTCTGGATATATTTGAGAGCAACATGAGATAACGAGATATTTCTGTAAGTGATTGAAAATTGGTTCTCATTTCTGTGGCTAACTGGTTACTATTTCTTACTGAGTTGTATTATCATACTTTTATCATACGGACTCTTCTTATGGGGCCTGCAATCATCTGAATCACCAAAACAGAGAAGACGCTTTGCTAGATGTTCCTCTACAGAGTGAGTTCTCCGTTGTTGTCTGTGTTTTATGGTGCGGGCGTGGACATAAAACAGAGTTGGGACGACCCCAAGTTCAATATTTTTTGGTTTGTTGTTTATTCTGTGCCCCGAATCTTAAGTTCTTCTAGAGTTGATATAGTGGAAATATCTTTAAAAAAACATGTATAGAAAATAGGGTCTGAGTTACAGAGCTGCGCCTATGTGTGATTCAATTTCACTCGGATTTGCTGTGATCCATGAGTGGACTCCCTTGGGAAATATGTACTTTGATTAATGTAATCCCACGGAATGGGTGAAATAGGTGTGTGCGTATGTGTCTATCTGTGTGAGTGTGTACGTGTGTGTGAGTGTGGGAATCACTGGGGAAGAACGTGGACACACAAAACAAGCAGCAGCACTTAACTCACACCTTGAGAAATTGAATCCCACCTTGTATAGTTATTTTGGTGATCAGTAGTAGCATTGAAGCATTTCAGTCTGCTTATTATTAGCTGAATCGGCTTGCTGATACCCATATCCCATGTGTGAGGCTATAAGCTGCTATAAACGTATACATCACTGTGCATTTTCTGCAAGGCTTTGGTGTGGGCACACTGTACATCTGGACATAACTGCTGTAGCTAAGCAAACATAGGTAAGAATATGCCCACCCCTTCCTTTTCATTAATTACAGCATAAACTGGAATATTAATATTTTAATTAATATTACAGCTAAATAAAAATAGAAACGCATTTTAGCCTTAATGCACTTAAAGCACTTTCTTAAAAAGGGAGCTAAACAAGTAAGGACATGTGATTATTTAAATAAACACACAAACAAATAAATAATCTCACAAATACAGTAGTCTTCTTTTTAACTTTTACATCATAATTCTTAAGTATATAATTGCAAATGCACATGTGCTATATTACATTCAACAGCCCTACAAAGTCACTGATTATCTCATTTATATTCATCAACTAAATTTAGTGTAATATGGGGAAATGCCACAGAACTGGCCCTGATTGTTCTGAAGTGCTGAAATCGTGTATGGTTATAAACTATCTGAGAAAAGATGTTACTGTGACAAAGTGTAGTCTTAAAAGTAAAACAATGTCCTTAAAATATCCTTACAATATTTGTGTACTTCTCTATGATAAAAGGGGATATAAGTATCTCATAATCTTAATAGTCAACACCAAAAATTAAAAACATGGTAGATAGAGAAAAAGCTAAACAAAGGCTAGAAAAATAGAACTCAATTATCAAAACGTACAGAAACGAAAAGTACTAAAGTTAACATTTAACCACATCCACCGGACATTTTTATTTTTAATACTTTATTCACTTTTATATCACCTTGTTTTAATGTTTTATTCGTTTTGGCTTATTTATTGGCACTACAAAATAATTGCATTACATAACCAACAGTCTAAATTATGTTTTACTAACTTTTTAGCCAAGTGGTTTAACTGATTGTAAATGTGTGTTCAAGTCATCTCAGTGCGCAAAGATGAAAAAAAAAAATAAATACAGACTTAAACTGGTTTAAACTGGACTATAATGGCAGGCCGCTCCGGTTCTATGCGCCCTCACTCCAATAACCTCACTAAGTCTTAGCATGAATTTTCTCCAGTGGCTAAACAGCAATTCCTCATCAAGCTTATCACACACACACAGACACACACCCACACACACACACACTGCAGGCCAAGCAATGGATTCCTCCAACTTATTTTGATAATTGGGTCTGGTAATTTTTCCTAAAGATTAGCGTCAATAACAGGATCACTCTGCTGCCTCTGTAGAAGTGTGAATGGTATAGGTAGGGAACAGTGTAAATAATGATTTTATCCAGTGCATAAAATCACTTTAAACAAAATCACCTTAAATCACGCGCTCAATTACATCCTCTTAAAGTGGGTTAGTTTCTTTTTCGTGTCTGCTGAGAAATGTTAAATCACTCACCTTAATTTAGAGACAGAGAGAGAGAGAGAGAGAGAGAGAGAGAGAGAGAGAGGGAGAGGGAGGGAGATTGACTGGTGCTCAGCTCCATGTTCTCCTCGGTGGTTGGTGTTGGGTCCAGGTTCAGGCTCTGCGCTGCTGGCTCTGCTCTCCTCCAGCTCCGCTTCTCTCTGCTCTCAAACCGACTGAGTCCCGCTCTCCTCCGCTCTGCTATTATTTTCCCTTAAACAGATGAAAATTTATGCTAATGAAAATCAGCACTAACTGTTAGTGGTTGTTATGCAGGAGGGTCTCTCTCGCCGAGCCGCTCTGGAAACAATGGAGCACAACACAGTAGAGCAGGATATCCTACAGATTCGCACATAAACAAACAAACAAGCCCGAAACACCAAAACCACCACAAATAAGAAACAATTAATTCAAACAGGAATAAAAACTTTCCATGGTGCGATTTTAACTTGGTAGTTTACTTTGAGAAACCATGTTTGACTTTATACCCGTGATGGAGGTCTGACTGGATATCCTGTGTGTGATAAGGCGTGCTGCGGAATTAGCGCAAAATTAGACACAACACAGCAGCAGTACTCCGCAGGCCTCTGTCCCGATGTTAATCAAGTAGCGTAACAGTTAGCAGTGCGGTCACGCTTTTTTCATGACGCACCGTTTATGTGTATGGTGTTTTCAGAACTGTGGATTGAAGTAATAAGGATTAATATACAAATAAACATATCTGCTCACCGGTACAATAACTACTACCATTACCATTAATCAAATAACAATGCTGCGCATTTAGCTAAAATACAAAAAATATATATAGTTTACAGAGTAGAATTGAAAACGTGTTACTTGGTTTGTATTACTTTTAAATGTCTAAAAAAGTAACACACACATTTGTGCAATTTGTTTTATAGTATTGGTCATTGATCAAGTATTATAATTATTATTTATATTATTATTGTCGTTATTTTTTGTTTGTTCTATTTTTAATTGGGTATTTTATTATTTAAGCATTTGCAATTGCATATAAAATAAAACTCTGTCTGTTTCTTTTGTTTATATTTTATTATTATAGTCATATTTTTTTATTTACCATTATTTTTTAGTGTAGGTTTAATTTGTTAAACTAAACTCAGAGGCCGACTGTATCCAACACAACGGCAAACACACACCGTCTGTCAGTCCGAACTAGTTGGAGCAAAGTTTAGCAGCGGCTCCTTCTGCGATACATTGCCCCCTCCCTTCCAAACCCAGCAGCATCCCATCCCGCCGCTTCTCAAGCCCAAAGCAGCGCTGAGGAACCGCTGTGAAGAGACGCTGCTGCTGCTTCGCGTCTTAAAGGCGAGAGCGGAGATCCGCCACGCGCGCGGCTCCCAGCCAATGAGCGCCACCCTCGCGTGGCATTCTGCGCCGCGATTGGCTGTGAGCTGCGGAAGGTTTTGCGCACGCCCCGACCGAACGTAAACATTGGCGTAGTCTGAGGCACCGAGGCAGGAACGGATAAAACTGTCAGAGGACGGGAGTGAGGAGAGAGAGAGAGCGGACGAGAGAGAGAAAGAGGAGAGGAGTGTGGGATTCTTCACCAGCCGCGCCTTTTGGGTCTAGATTGAATCCGGTGCTCTCGAGGTCGGATTCTGATAAAACAGGACGATTTACAATTTAAGGAGGGAGCGATAGTGAGCGGAGCGGAGGCCGAGGCAGCTCACAGGACGAGCGGGAAGTTTACAAAGGAAAAACCGCCCTGATGTCTTCTTGAGAAAAAATAGCAGTCGGTGATGTGCCTCCATGTGGGATTTACCAAACCTCCACTTTGATTCAGACTGAATGTTTGTACAGGAGATTTTTCATTTCTGTGTATATTTTTGTTTTAAATTTTAAGTCTTTTTTTCCTTCATAGTTTTCTCATTTGGACATTATGACTTCACATACAGGATGCAGAGTTGAACAGATGTAAAAGACATTTTTCCTGGAAATGTGGATTTCTTCTTCTAAAGTCTGTTCACTCTTTAAAATTTGATGGATATTTCTGCTTACCCTTTCGAGTTGTTGGAGGATCAAACCCAAACACCAAGCATAGTTTTCCCAGTTTGAATAATTCATGACATAGAGTGTCCCTTCAAGGGGTGGAAAAAAGTTAGGACAGTATACTGGGAGGGGGAATAATAAGCAGACTGGTACAAAGTGGTGAGGGGGGATGGCCACGGCTGCTTCCAATCCCTACCTGGCGAGCAACAGTGTTCTCTCATCAGGCTCCATTGTGCCCTCAGAGTCCGGAGGTGGTGGCATGCAGCCGGGAAGTGGTGCCGTAACTTCTGTGTCAGGTGGATACAGAGGAGATCCTGTGGGCAAGATGGTGCAGAGTGACTTTATGCAAGGGAGCATTGCTGCCAGTAATGGGGGACACATGTTAAGTCATGCCCACCAGTGGGTCACCTCGCTTCCTCATGCCGCTGCCGCCGCTGCAGCAGCAGCTGCTGCCGCCGCAGCCGAAGCTGGCTCCCCTTGGTCATCAAGCTCTGCCGGGATGGCGGGCAGTCCCCAACAACAAGATGTTAAAGCTAGTTCCAATAGAGAAGACCTGCATTCGGGTGCTGCACTGCACCACCGCCCTCCACACATAGGCACTCACCAGTCCCACCAAAGTGCTTGGGGTGGCACAACAGCAGCACATATTAGCACCATCACTGGGGCACAACAGCAGTCACAACAGTCTCTCATTTACTCTCAACCAAGTGGGTTCACCGTCAATGGGATGCTGAACCCGGCTGGGAGCTTGGTCCACCCAGGGTTGATGCGTGGCGACTCTCCAGAGATGGACCACCACCATCACCATCACCACCACCACCAGCACCAGCATCCTCACCACCATCACCAGCAGCACCATGGTGGTGTCAACAGCCATGACTCCCACTCTGATGAGGACACACCAACCTCTGACGACCTGGAACAGTTTGCCAAGCAGTTCAAGCAGCGTCGGATAAAGCTTGGCTTCACGCAGGCTGATGTTGGCTTGGCCCTGGGGACCCTCTATGGCAATGTCTTCTCACAGACCACCATCTGTCGGTTTGAGGCCCTGCAGTTGAGTTTCAAAAACATGTGCAAGCTAAAGCCCCTCTTAAACAAGTGGCTTGAGGAAGCTGACTCGACCACAGGCAGTCCCACCAGCATTGATAAGATTGCAGCACAGGGCAGGAAGCGCAAGAAGCGCACCTCAATTGAGGTAAGCGTGAAGGGGGCCCTGGAGAGCCACTTCCTCAAGTGTCCCAAGCCCTCGGCGCAGGAGATCACCTCCCTGGCGGACAACCTGCAGCTGGAGAAGGAAGTCGTCCGGGTGTGGTTCTGCAACCGCAGGCAGAAGGAGAAGAGGATGACGCCGCCTGGAGTCGGCCAGAGCCCGGAGGACGTGTACTCTCAGGCTGGCAACGTGAGTGCAGATACACCGCCTCCGTCCATGGACTGCAAACGTATGTTCACTGAGACGTAGAGCTCACATTTTGAATACATTGTCAGTTAACTGGACGACCATTATCAACAAGGCGTCATTTGTATTACCTTTATGAGTGAATTGCACGTCAGCAGATGAGTGCAGATGAGTACATTTGCGAGAGGGAAACATCTGAGTCGTCCTATAAACTCTTCTTTAATCTGCCTACTGATCTTCAATGTCCCTAACTCTAAATGGCTGTCTTTGCTCTGTCTTGCAGGAGAGTTTTGTGATAGATTGCTTAAAAGATGCAAGTTTGAAAGGTGAACCAGATGACCAGGTGGGGATCTCTTCGTGCTCCTATCGCCAGATGGTTCTGGCCCATTGACACTCCAACCATGAGCAAACACCAGGCTAGATTCTTCTCTTTTTTTCTTTTTTTTTTTCTTTTTATGGATTGCCCTTAAGAGAAAGTAGATATATAAGAGACACGGACATCAGCATCAGCGAAGACAAACGAGTTTCACGACCCAACGCAATTTTACGTGAAGGAATAACGTTATTTGTATTAACAAAAGGGAATTGTCTAATTGCCTCGAGTACTGACTCTGGTCCACGTCCAGGAGATTTAGTCTGCTGCAAACTTCTGCTTTTCTATTACGTTTTTTTTTTGTGGACCGCACTTCTGTGAATAGTTTTCACACAGGGAAAGCACTAAAGGGGACAACAAGGATACAAAAACTGCACTTACTCCTTATTCAGCCTACTCTATTGTAAACACTTTCTCTTCTTTTTTTTTTATTTAATTTTATTTGATGCTGATTTTTTTGGCTGAATAATTGTGGACTCCCCTTCCTTACTGCTATTTCCACGCAGTAATTTTGACGACTTTTGATAAGTGTAAATTTGGCAATATGAATTCTCAGTGGTGATCGACTTGCTTTATATTTTTCACTGAAATCCCAGTTTGGAATATTTTCTGAAGTTCCCCCCGAACTGTGGCGAGCTGTGAGCTTTATCTTAGACGTAGCATTTCCATGTGCATCGTTTCCCTCTCTCCTTTTAATTCTCAATGATACTCTATACACTCAGTAGTCCACCAAGATTGTTATTAAATTTGCCTACAGAGCAGCACATTAAGGAACCTGATAGGTCGACAAATCATTGTCAAAACATATCTTTTTTATTTTGTTTTAATTTCTGTGGTTGTTATTTAAGATCAGTATTGAGTCAGTCAGAGGTGATTGAGAATAATAAATTTGATAGATCTGACCCTCACTCTGTGTTGTTTTATTTCACTCAGCCGCAGCATATAAAACAGGGAGAAGCGAAAATGAACGAAAAAGACGGATAAATGTAGTTTATATGACCGAAACGGTGTAATTATCAATTACCTGAACTTAACTGTATTTGTAAATTTGTAAAATGTTCTTCTCAGGGGTTAATTAAAATACTGCATATAATATATTCAAAAACACAAGAAAAAATACTTAATGCCGTGAAAAAATAAAAAAAATAATTTTAATTAAACTCAATAAATATTTTTCTGTCGGAAATATAATTGATTAATGCTCGGGGTTGTGTTTAACATTTCGTTGCTATTTTATTTTTTTCGTAGTCCATATTTTGTTTTGTTATTTCATTTTCATTTTGCGGACGAAAAATCCATAACTGCGAAAATTGCCACAATATTATTACTGTTGTTGTTTTAAGACTAGTCTGTTTTTAGTAGCGCCTTTAGTCCTGATTCTGCATTCACATTTAAATTTCATAGTTTCTACTGCGACATTTATGCACATGTAGAAGAAAACATTGCGTAGGACAGTGTGGGTTTTATTTAGGAAACGCTCCTGATAAAAAACAGAAATACTCTTTTTGTTGCCGAGCAGAACTAAGTTAGTCATGATCTTGATGACCTGTAAGGTGAATAGAGCGCTCCACCACCTCCACTGTTCAGTTTGCCAAATAGTATTATTTTCAGACTCTTTATTTCTCTCTTATTTCTCTTTTTTACAATCTATTCTGACTTCTTATATACTATAAATTGTACATATAATATGTAATGTATTATTATACATATTATATATAATATGTAATATTTATAGTATATAATATGTATTTGATTTTACTATTATATTTTCCAGCAATAGAATCAGCTCATAATATCTATTAAAATATCACCCTCCCTGGTTTTGTGATGCACGAGGCCTGATATGTGTGTGTAGTGTGTATGTGTGTGAGCGAGCGTACATGCGTGCGTTAAAGCGCTGCAGTAGAATAAAAGCACGCGCGTTCCTCTACGGCGCGGTGACGTCATGTGCCCGCTGTGCGCGGGTTCGTATTCAGGCCACGTAGCGCGCGGGGTGCAGCAGGCCGAGATCCTTCAGCAGATTGCAGTGTGGGACCGAGGCTCGGTATAAACCGCTGCTGCTGCTGATGATGGTGATGCTGACGGGGCCCGTGTTTCCCCGGTTCGGGGTCTTTTACAGTGCGGACCCTCTCTGCGCGCGCTCTCAGCGAAGGTCCGCCCGAACCTCGCAGCGCAACTCCGGGCCTGTGCGGCGGGATGAAGGGATGGATAGAGAGATGGAAGGATAGAGGGATGGACGGAGCAGTTCCCTTTTCTTTTTGTCTTCAAGAACTTTTGTGTTCGCCTGACTGTTTCACCCCCCCCCCCCCCCCTCCCTCACACACACACACACACACACACACACATTTAAATTTCGCGGATGATTTACTGCCCACCGGTTGCATGGCAACGAACCCAACCTGCACCCCTCGCGCTCAGCGGCTGCAGCGGCAGCTCGGTCCTGATAAACTGATCCAGCAGATCTTCACCAACACCGAGTCCAGACCATAATTCCAGTCTAACCCGCGCGGCACGAGGACGATAAAAACAATTACACAATTATTTTAAACACTAATACTAATAATAATAATAATAATAATAACAAGGATAATAATATATTTTTAAATAATGTATTGTTATTATAATCATTAATATTAGTAGTAGTAGTAGCAGCAGCAGTAAATGTTATACTACTACTACTACTACTACTACTAATAATAATAATTATTATAATATATATTATTGAAAAAATATATATATTATTATTATTATTATTATTATTATTATTATTATTATTATCATCATTATTTGTATTATTATCACTAGTAGCAGTAGTACTATTTTTGTATACAAACATACATAACGACCACTAATAACAGCAGTAACTAACAATATAAAATAATGCGTATGTAATATTATTATTATTATTATTATTATTATTATTATTATTATTATTATTATTAGAAGTAGTAGTATCGTTGTTGTTTTTATTTTGTATTAATATCAAAGGAAATATTCTGTTCAACATTTCAATTAAATTTACGTAAAAAACAGGGAGTTAATAAACAGTGTTTACAATTACTCTAAAATCTACATACCTCCTGTATTCATTTTACTGTAATTTAATGTCTGTTTACCGCCGTTAAACACGCTTTCTTAAAGCCACTGAGCTAACCAACCAACACGAAATGAAAGTGTTTAGTTTAATAAGTGTTTCCCTTATTTATTTTTCATCAGTTTATTTAATTGATAATTCTTTATTATCTTTATATTTAAAACGGCTAAATACTTTTATTTTGTTTAATTTGATTTTGTTTTACTTTACTTTTTTATTTTATTGTCTTATTTTATTTTTGATTTGATTTTATTTTACTTTATTTTATTTAAGCGCTACTATTAAATAGCCACCATTAATAACCGAATATTTTACAACGATGTTTCACTTTATTATGTAGAACATAAAAGAATACAGTTTATTATATAATGATCTGAAGCGTGGAGACGGCTCTTATTTCTTTAGCGCCATCTTTTGGACACACTGGAGCGTTCTGGCTGCACGTGTGAGCTCTAAGTAGAGGATTTTTTTTACTGTTTTTTGCTCCTGAATCTATAATGTACAATTATGTGCATTAGTTCGGTATTAACACAGATAATGTGGACAGTGTTTGTAGGGTGTGCTTTTGGGGAAAACAAACAAAAAACATAGAGCTTTATGAGACAATAAAAAATAAGATAAAATAGCTTTGAACTTCATATCAGTTTTATTTTTTTTAAAGAAAACAGTTTGCAGTGAATGCAGTGAATAGACTGTAACTGTATTTCGAGTATCTGGAAATTCAGAAAAAAATAACTTTAAAAACAAGATGAACTCTGTGGCTCTATAGATCTAAGTCTGGAGGAGTTATTGAAGCAGACTCTTTTAGTGGCCGGGGCACCTCTGTCATACACCTGCCGCAAGCCGGTGGCACAAGGCCCGGACGGGTCAGCTAGCCCAGCAGGCTCCTCACCCCAGCAGCAGTAGCCAAGGTGACAGCGTGTCAGAACCTGCCCAGGGTTTGGGAGCTGACTCTGAACGCATGGCTGCCTCTGACCGCTGGCTGGAACTGCAGGGAGTGGGGACATAAACACACATGCAGATCCCCGGCAACAAACTCGTCCCCACCTATAGAGAGGCTCAGCCGAGCTGTACGAAAATGGCATGAAATCCAGAAGAGCCCCAGAGCTGCTTGAGGCCTAGTCTTTTAAATGCTTAATTTCACCAGCTCCAGAGCAGCTAGGCTTTGAACTCCAGCGACATTTGGTTGGCAACACGCATACATGTAGAAGTGCTACACGTGTGAGGAGTGAGGAAAACGGAGACTGAGATGAAAAGTAATGAAAGGAAAGGAAAGTAGAGAACGGGGGGGTGAAAGGTTCTGCTGCTTATGCTGTAGCTACCACATTAACTGGAGGATTTGAGGCACAGAGGAAATAGTCTGTGCGCACAGTGGTTTAATAGATTACTTACAATTGGACACAGGTATTTGGAGTTAGCCATTATACCCTAGAGGCCTGCAGAGAATAGGAAAGGTTTTGTGCAAGTTATCACGCGTCCAGAGCGCACCAATACAAATGCAGGGGTGCTCTTGTTTACGTGGAAAGCAAATACTCTTCTAAAATCAATTTTTGAAATGTGATTTAAAAAAAAAAATGCAGCTCGTTTAAAAAAAAATCTTACAGTTTTTTGGTTCTACCCACCAAATGTCAAACGTATCACCCACAATCGCACTTAAAATTCCATTGGAATCTCTTTGTTGTTGCTGTGAGGACAAAGGTCAGATCTTTGTCTGTGGGATGGGAGTCAAGATTGTATTGAGGTCATCAGAGGCACGGGCATCTTTCCTGAGGGACACCTACACACACATCCACTCACACACTCTTATGCATTTCTGTTGAGTTTACAGAGGCCCAGCACCTCTCTACGACGGAAAGAGAGCAGATGTACACCTGAGCACACTGGAAAACAACACAGCCATTTAATCACACTAGAATGCACATTCATTTTACACATTGCCGCTGCGTTACGTAACACATAACATTCACCAAAAACATGAAATGGACTCAAGCTTAGACGTCGGATAAGATGCCCTTCAACTTGCTTTGTAAAAATAAATGGAGTATTCAGGTGGGACGACAAACTCAAAATGTCAATTCATTGATGTTTTCTTTTTTTTTTTTTTCTTTTTTTTTCAGGACAACATAATCATCGTAATTAGGCAACAACAAAATAGCACGCTAACAAAATCAACAAAATCCTTTCATCGATAAGAGGATACTTTTCCGTTTCTGTGCTATCATATTCCTGTGTACTTATCTGCATTTAAAGGGGATAAGTGCAGGAATTCCTGTTGTTCAAGCTTTTCGAAACGAGCCACACATTGCAAAGCAGAGAGTTTGGAGGCTGAAATAAAAGTAGTTAATTGGTGCAATACACCAAGGACATAATTATCTCTTTGAATAACTGGCTGTGGTTTAATTGCTGGTAATTGTTCTCCAAACCTTGTGCAGAAGTGATGAACACTAGATGGTTATTGTGCATCATGTGCTAATCCTGCTATTTAGGCTCAGTCATTAAAGTGTGTGTATTAAAGCAGTGTGATAAAGACTCGAGCGTGGAAGAAAATAGCATGAACGCACATGTAGTGAGCTGTTCACGCTGTATACAAACCCTATACCTATCAGTGTAAACGCAGCATTGCTTCACACATATGCCTGAAGAAAAGGTGTAAAAATACTGTAAACCATATTTCTGACAAACACACAATTACCACACACACACACACACACACATACGTATACACACACACACACAATGGTACAAATCCCCAGTCGTTTGGCATATTCACAGCAGTGGGGTTGCTCTTATCCTGTGTTTGCTGTTAATTATTGCCACATTGCAAAACCAGGCTTGGAGCTCCACAGGAAACAAACACTGATTAACGTGATTGGGCCTGCTGAGAATTGGAGTCCAGTTGAAGTGTGTTGACGGCTAAACTATTCCCACCCTCTAACCCCAGCAGTCTTACCCCCAGTGCCCTCCATGCCTTCTGAGGCAGATCAGCACTAAATGCCTACTCTACATGTCAGGGATAAACATGCTTTAGGCTAAATCAAGTACTTAAAGGCACAAATGGGGTGTTATGTTTGTTAAACGGAATGACTTTGTTCATCGGATTATGAGAAAGAGATAATCATTGCGAGACAATCCAACATTCTGGAATGTGATGCTGGAAATGTGTTGTGTGATCAGGAATATGTTTTTCTTTCTTTAGGCCTTAAAATGAAGAAAAAGTGAGCATGGATTTCATGGATCACTCCAGTCCGGTTTAGTACATTTACGGCTTAGAGTTCACAATCTCTGAGGTGTATGTGTGTGTTTGTGTGTGTGTGTGTGTGCTGAATAATAAAACTGATTCATTTTCTTGCATTCTAACAGATACATGTATATTCAGTATAATTTAGCTATTGTTCAGAAACCTTGAACAAAATGATGACTTTAAACATTTTAATTTAGAAATTAACAAATTTTAAAAGATTTTGTTCCAATTTTATTCTGGAGCATTTTTATTAGTCCATTCATCAAAATATTGTAATGTTGTAAAGTATACCTGTAATTTCAAATCATGTCAAAAAGTAAAACCTGTGTAACCTGTGTAAAAATGTAGAATTTTAATACAAACTAAATATTATAGTCTTTTTTGTGACCGTGTAAACCCAGGTCTATTTACTTTGCAGGGGGTAGATAGTATTTACTATTAGTTATATTTAGTTATACTGCCCCCTACTGTTCATTTGATTAGAAAACAGCTCTAAACAAATGCAAACTAGCTTTGAAAAAAAAAAAAAAAAACACCAATATCAGTGCTGTACTTTTCTGTAAAGCAGTTTCCTTACTTTTTTTGGGTGCTTCCTAAAGGTGGGTAATATGACTATATTTGATTGTATCTTGAAATGATATTTTTACTGTGATATTCAATACACATTTCTATATATATGTTTCGTGACACAGATTAATAGTAATTAGTGTTGTTTGATTTGATTGGAAGTGCAGCTCATTTTGAATTAAAATCACTGTAGTAAGAATTTGAATATTAGTTGTATTTTCACTACTAGTACATTTAGTCTACAATTACATGTATCATGATAAATATCAAGTTTGACTTTAAATAGAAAAATGTTATAAAAACATAATTGACATAATTGCACATTATTTACAAATACTGGGCAGATTGGATTCTTTACATCAGGAGTGTCCAAAATCCAGACATGGGGCCAAATGCAGCACATGCATTTATATTAATATTATTAATTAATATTAATTGGCTCTCAGCAATATGTTGAAAATACTGGTTTATTATTATTTGTGGCCTACAAGCACTTTTCAGTTTTTCCTTTCACTTTTCAGTGGCTGCGCCATTCGTTTCTCTGACTAAAAATCATAGAACGCTATTCAGTGATGGCTACCACTAATCTCTGTGTAAAAAGCCTGTTACAGTTACTACACTACATTAAATTCCATGCTTAATATTAAATATTAATTGAGCTGTAATCTTTTTTCATATTTTGGATACAATGTTTTTTTTTATCAATTTATTAATTATATTATTTTATTACAAAGGCAGATCGTCCTAAGGTATTTTGATATGGTCCAATCTGGGCCCCTTTGAAGAAAGTTTGGACGCCCCTGCTCTATCTGATACGGGCTAAACTGTTGCTTTGTCCAGAGGTTTTATCGGTTTAGGTGATCGCTGCCAACTTCAAGCTTTCTTAATGGCGCCAAATGATATTTTCAACAATCTGGTCATTTTTAAATGGATAAACTGTGGGCTGTTTTTTTAATCCACACAACAATGCTCTGTCTGTGTTGGGGTTTATCATTGAGTCCATAAGGGATAAATCACATTTAGGCATGACGGTGGTGTTCAGAACAATCTTATTATCCATGCCACCAGCTGCTAAAGCTATTAGAAAATAAGAGTACAGTGCCTAGTGAAGGGGATAACTACTCTTACTAAGCCAGTGGATCACAGAAAAATAGCCTTTCTGCAATAGCTTATAGTGTTAGGCCTATATGTAGCCTGTGAACTCATAGATACCCTGTGCATGTACTGCTGCGCTTCTGTTAGTGAGCCTGTTTGACGACCAAAAGCCCAAGAAAAAGCTGGAACAGAATATAAAATGCAGAGCAAAACAAAATGCAGTGTTACAGACAGTATTAACCCAAGGAATTTCATGTTTTATATGGTCAAATTAATTTCAGTTGTTAATATGCATCAGTTGCTGTATATCAGTTGCCATCCCTTTTCACAACACTTAAACAATGTTTTAACACCGAAGATAACAAATGGTGAAGTGTTTCAGTTGTTTTTCAACAGTGTTTTTGAAAACGCACATTTCTTTTATTTATTTTTTATTAAAAAATTCTCTATATCCATTCTTTACTGGGACTGGTCAGAACTTCAAGTAGGCCAGTTCAGTACCTGTACCTGCTTCTTTTATACAGTAACCCTAATTTTGTAATGTTTGCAGCATGTGGTTTTGAATTGTCTTTGTGATAAATGCATGGACATCCCTGGAAAAGATGTCCTTTCGAAGGCAGCATATGTTTCTATACAATCTCAATATACTGCATCAAAAAAGAGTAATAACATTCACAAAAGAGTAATATCCGCACTCACTGGGGGTTCTGAATTTTTGTGTTTAATGGTTTGCATGATTCTCTGTCCAGTGATCACATTTCTGTAAAGCTGCTTTGTGACAACTTCAATTGTAAAAAAGCGATATACAAATAAATTTGATTTGATTTGATTTGATAACACAACCATATAACGTGACAGACCCTGGGTTTTGGGTCTGCATGGTCTTCTCCGTCTGTTGGTCCATTGCTTCCAATGTACAATTCCACTGTATGCTGGTCCATCCCTGAAGTCTCCAAGCCCAGAGATGTCCACACCAATGTGAACATGATTAACATAAAGCTTCTTTTTTTGCACAGGAAAGTTTTAAGATGCATTTGTGAACGTAACTCTGTATTGCAATGCTTGGCAAAAGTTTGACAAAACAATCTCTATGTAAAAGGTTAGTTTTTAAAGGTTTAATAACATAATGCAATGATAAGAAATGATGTACAGAACAACGTGCCAACAAGTTTGGACACAACTCTCATTTCATTTTTTTTCTCCTACATTCTAAACTAATACTAAAGTCATCCAGAAGGAACACGTAAGGAATCATGTAGTAACTTGTGTTATACAAACCAAAATACTCTCTTACTTACTCTTATCTGGGGTGCTGTTAACTTGCGGTTTCTAAGGTTGGTAACTTTGATGAACTCTGAACTCTTGCTCTTTCTTTCCTGGATCGGTCCTGGTTTTTTGATGGTCTTCGGGACTGCTATTGAGGAGACTTTCAAAGTTCTTGAAACGTTTCGGACCTTTCTTTCTTAAAGCACCCACTCTACTCTCATGACTTTCATCTACAATGAACACAAATAAATAATAATAATTTTAAAAAAACCCACACACACAATTGAAGGTGTGTCCAGACATTTGACTGGAACTGTATATCAACCAGATAAAACATAAAATATCTTGGATTCATACTGCCTGCAGAATAAAAACTACTAACTACTAAATAACAAAAGCTTCATGTGTAAAACACTATATGTATATTAGCCTGGTTACAGATCTGAAGTGAAGTCCTGGTGTTGCTAATACACTGCTAATACATGTTTAAGTACTCAGCAGAAGGTACAGGTGTTAGCGCAAACCCAATAAACACTGCAGATGCGAGAATGGCCAATCTGGTCGAACACAGCCAGTGTTTGTTGAATGGTGAATTAGACTCAACAGGAATCAGCATGCATTCTGTTATCAGGCTTTAATCATCCATTCAATTACAGAGCAGAAATATCGCCTCTAATTGATCTGGCCTGCCGATTTGTTTCGATTTCTCGTTTACCTCAAGTCGCTTATCCCCTCTACCCACTGGCTGCTAATGAATGGACTCGTTAGGAGAGGGCATGCCTAAGTGAAAGTGACTCTAAGCGTGGCGCTGCCAGATGCACGATGGCAGGGAGAAGGCCGAATGTTAAAACAGCAGGCAGTGTAATGGGCACCTCATTGCCGGAGAGGCAGGCAGGAGAGTGGGCACCTGTCCATTAAGCCCCACTGCGGGTGCAGGAGTTAAGTGGCCTAGTCACGGTGGAGCTCTGCAGGGACAGCTGTCTGCAGGAGACAGCTGCTAGACTGTGAGGTGGTGCTGAGTGTGTGGAGGAAGACTATAGGAGTAGATGAAGTCTGAGATGAGTAATAGCTCATTATATCTCAGATCTGCAGAGACTGTAACGTGATGTTTCAATACTGAGGACAGGAAGGACAGTAAAACAGCTGATAATGTATGAAGGACAGAGTCTCTTTTCTTATCTTGGAGTAACTGTATTTCTGTTCTTCTCTCTGTTATTGTTGAACCATAGTTTCTTTGAGGTTCAGTCAGTGGTGGATTTGGGTGTATATATTTCACTGTAGGAATGAAATGTATTATCGTTTTTAAACCAGTTACGCATACATTTCTGTTAGACAGGTGAATGGAAAATAATGCATTACAAAAACATAATGAGGAGTTTAGAGCTAAACAAGATATTTTTCATACATAGATTACATAGATTACAAACTAGTTTATTCCTACCTTTAACTCTACGTGTACTTTTACACTTTTCATTTTAAAACTTGTACTCATTAATCACATATACATTACCAGTCACTACAAGCAAATATTGAATACTACATTAAAGCTATACATTAGGAATTATTTTGTAAACAAATAAAGTGTTAAACAAACCAGAACAAACCAGTTTTTTCTAAGTATCACATTTATCTTTGAGGACAGATCTGCACACTCTTGATGTTTTAGGGCGTTTTCACACCTGTAGTTCGTTTCTCTGGTCCGAATCTTGGAGCGTTTTCTCCCTCTGTTTAGTCTGGTTTCACACAGGCATAAATGTAAACGCACCAAAATGTGCACCAATAAACAGGCGAGCAGGCTGTGTCCTGTGATTGGTCAAAGCGTGGTCTGGCGTGGAAGTAAATATACATATACAAAAAAGTAAATAGTGTTTCTACGTGCAGCGCAGATGTAAACATAGTAAACAGAGTCACGCGGCCGTTAGCAGTGAATGCAGCGCAGACGGCGCGCGCATGGACACAGCGTTTGTTCTTAGCTGTGGTAATTAGAGTAATCTGGCTAATATATCAGTTTAGACTGCGTCTTATCAGCCGTTTAGCTCAAATAAATGGACTATATTTAATAGCTGGGTCGGATCGAGACCGGATCACGTTCTCACCAAAGCGAACCGCTCCGGTTCTTTTGATCCGCACCAGAGTGTGATTACTGTTTTCACACCTGCTCAATCGAACCGCACTAAAGTTACAAACAGAGCAGAGTTCGTTTTAACCAGACCAAATAGTGCTGGTGTGAAAACGCCCTTAATCTTGAAGGAGTTTCAAAGAAATACTTGTAACATGATGTACAGGCATGCCTTTTCAAACATTTATGCATTTTATGTTTTTTTATGTTAAACAAATATTAAAATTGATTTTTTTCATTTTTATTTTTAAAGACATTTTGTCAGTTGAACATTTAGAATGTGCACTTTCATTCTTTTTTACTACCAAAAGCTGGAATTCACATGCCTTCTATGTGATATGGTATACTCCCTTTACCAATCAATGAAAGCGGAGCGTAAGTTCTACTAAAGACTGCAATGCTACGTCACCTAATTACCTATCCAATCAGCTGTTCCCTTCTGCCTTTAAATAAGATCACTCTTTCAGTACCTTTGCTGCCTTTCAGACACTGATGGTCGTTCTTACCCTCCTCCATCCCCACCGCCTCCAGGTTGGTCCCGTTTGGTTGCCTGGGGGTTGGCTCCGCCCCTGTCTCCAATGTACGCCAGGATCTGCAGAGCCCAGATGTATCATGTCCTGGGCCGATGACGGGGCCTACACCAAAAACTCTACTAGAAGAGACTGTTTCTATATAACCTCTTTATAATATGTACCTTTTTTTTGTTAAAAATGTTAAAACATTAAATAGAGTCGTAATAGTAGAACAAAACTCCTTAAAGACATTTAAAGACACTTTACACTTTTAACAATCATTTACGCAGATCATCCTGTTACTTACAGTACCTGTGTCTTTAGGTAGTGGCAGTATGCGAGTCACCCAGCTTTTATACCCTTAATTGGGTAGGGGGAGATCTCTGATGCAGGGGGGCTTCTAGTTGACCTGTGTAAAAGGCAGAGATGTTAATATAATGGATTATATCTGTCTGTATATTATACTTGCCTGTTCTAGATGTCCTAATGTGTTGTATGTTAGAGTGAATAACTAGTCATGTAAATACTTGTTGTGTGTGTATGATTGTTATTAAGTCACATTACTCATGTACTCTTTTTGGTTCAGCCTGGGGAGTATTTAATTAGTATAACTGGTACATAATGGATGGAGAAACAGAATCATGAGAGGCTGGATGAGCTCTGTAATACTGTGTGTATTATTTGAGGTTAAGTAGGCCTGTCACAATAACAATTTTTTGCGAACGATATGTTGTCCCAGAAATTACTGCGATAAACGACCAATAAATGGCAGTTATATAATGATAACATAATATTGTTACAAATAAATTATACCCTTTTAAAGACTATACACATTGTGAAGTGTGGAGGCAGGGGAGGCGTAGGTCTGCCCCACACCTTGACGTGCAACCCCAGTCTGTCCCAGCTGGACCACATTGGACCGGCATAAAGACCTAGCCTTAATTTGAGGAAACGCTGACAGTGAGAGGAAGGCTGAGGCAACATAAACCTAAGAAACACTAAAGTTAAGTGACTAAAGCCACACTGGACTTTTACTATGGTTCTGTAAGTTTGTTTTGGGCGTTGATAAAGGTCATTTTTCCAAATAAGGGTATGTTTTGAGTTCATTTACTCCCAGTGTCTCACAATAGACGATATCACAATTATTAAAATAATCAGGGTCATGTCCATTTATTGAACAATAAGTGTAATAAATGTAATTGTAATTATTGTGACAGGCCTAATGTTAAGAAGTTTGAGGACTCTGTTATGGATGGGGCTTATTATTCGCCCTACCCTCTAACTTAGTGGTAGTTTATGTATATTGCATAATGTATATGTATAGTGCATATTGTTTTTTTTTGTTTTGTTTTTTTCAATAAATGCCCGTCAACTGATCAGCTTACATCTGCTCCAAAAAAAGCATCTTTTGGTGAAAAAGCATCTTTTCCACCAAACCGCTGTTCAACAAAGGTACCTCCTGACCACACCATCCACACCACCACACATGCACTATACTGAATCCTGAAACGTTTTCCCTAAATCAGATGTATTTATTAGGAGTTTCTCCTTTCATGCTGTAAAATCACAGCTTCTGCTCTTCTGGGAGAGCTTTATACTAGATGTTGGCACAGTGCTGCTCCCCTCCTCTGGAGGCTAACACTTGTTCCCTCTACCTTATCATGTGTAGCTTCTCCAGAACATCCCAATCTATTAGCAATGATTACACAAGCTGTGTGTGCAGAATTAAACATCTGTCCCAGCAATTATTTGCCACATTTAAGGTTTAAGACATTCAAGCAGCCTTAAATGCACCATAGAATGCACTTATTATTTTACCTTCTTTGATGTATTAATAGTGAAGAGTGTGACTTTGGTTGGGGTGAAAATTGCTCAGAACCCTGTTATTTTGCCTCAGAATAAAACACACTAAATTTAATTTAATTGTGGACTCCAAAAATTATAAACTCACGAATTATGAATATAAGCACTGTAATAAGAACACTGCAATTTTCTAAAAAGTGTCTTACCTGAGAATGCACTTAAATTCTCTTTGTGTCTTCTTGCTGTGGGGTGTGGTTAGCTTACTGAAGCGATTAAGCTTCTTTGCTGGGTTAGCTTTTAGCCGATCATACTCTTTGCTCTTTTCTGTATCCAGTTTGTTTTTGAGGAAGCGAGCGTTAGAGAGAAGAGATTGGCAAAGAGCAATTTAGCCTAGCACAGTAAATACCTGCTTACTTCCTGGACTTGTGATGGGCATTGCTGCACTACTGGCCACCAGCAGGGTTGCTGGGTAATTGAGGGGGGAAATCAGTGAAGTTGGGTCCTGAAATTCCCCTGTGCAGCATGGTATAAAAACACAACCAAAAGCCTCACCATTTGGAGAGGGTTGAATGGTAACAGAGGGTATCAAAAAGATATGAAAAGCAAATACAACAACAAAAGTAAACAATACAATAAGAAGAGAAAATTAAGTCATAAAAGAAACCCAAGACAAGGATAAATCCAAGGGGGTATTTATTACAGAAGAAATCCACCAGCCTAATCAAGTTTGTTAGAATTAAACAAACTAAAGAACAGGTTTTGAGCTGAAGGCTGCCTTTTGTTTATATACCAAGAGTTTTATGTTATATTTCCCTCTTTTATTTCTTCCACTCATTCTCCAGCTACAGACAGGGATTGGACAATGAAACTAAAACACCTGTCATTTTAGTGTGGGAGGTTTCATGGGTAAATTGGAGCAGACTGGTGGCCAATCTTCATTAATTGCACATTGCACCAGTAAGAGCAGAGTGTGAAGGTTCAATTAGCAGGGTAAGAGCACAGTTTTGCTCAAAATATTGCAATGCACACAACATTATGGGTGACATACCAGAGTTCAAAAGAGGACAAATTGTTGGTGCACGTCTTGCTGCTGCATCTGTGACCAAGACAGCGAGTCTTTGTGATGTATCAAGAGCCACGGTATCCAGGGTAATGTCAGCATACCACCAAGAAGGACCAACCACATCCAACAGGATTAACTGTGGACTCAAGAGGAAGCTGTCTGAAAGGGATGTTCGGGTGCCAACCCGGATTGTATCCAAAAAACATAAAACCACGGCTTCCCAAATCACGGCAGAATTCAATGTGCACCTCAAGTAGTTCATTATTCTAAAGTGCAGACTGCTCTCTTTTTTTGGTATATACCTGAGTAAACATAAATCATTCAAATAAAACCTTCCATTCTGCATTGCACTTGGATCCACCACCTCCCCCTCCCTCGACTTGTGTAGGATTTTACACATCAGTGATTGAGGATCACAGTAAGATAACAGTATCGACTGGTTCTATTTAGGCTTATAGTAACTGTGGTGCTTTTTAGAGAACCAGCGTCTGTTGGCACCAGTATCCTTGGTTTAGTGGAAGCGAGGATATGTCACAGAATACGTCATTAAACTTCTTAGGTTCCAGAACCTAATTTTGTTGCTGGAAATGTGCAAAATGGCTTGTTGGTGGAAAGGGCTATAAGTGATCCTGCAGACCTACAGGTATCTGCTGTTATAATGATCTGAAGATGGCTGGTTCCATGAATGGGTCATGGGTCATGTTAATTTGCCATCAGCAGCCAGAGCCTGAGAGAACACAATTCTCAATGTATATTGTGATGCTCAGATTTTGTATTGCTTTTGTACCACTGCGAGAGGAATATGCTAATATCCACCCCCCTTTGTTGAGGGCATTGCTAGTGATAGGGGAGGTCTGATACGATTGAGGATTAAAAAATTGGAGGGAAATGGGGTAAAATTAGAAATGATGAAATCTTGAATGTCTGAAAATTCCATTCTGGCATATTATAACACATGCATTTTGTTTTAAATCATGCAGCACCAAGCAAAATACCACACTGAAGATGTCCATTTTCTCTCACTAGTATCTATACTATCTGTAGCGCTCCACCTGTAGTCTTCCCGTTCTTCCTCTCCTGAGCCGTATAACTGCATTTTAAGAAGAGAGGTGGAGGATTAGAGCTGTGCCACTGAGATAGAATTAGAGCAAACATCTGAGGAGTAATTGACAGGGAGATGAATTCTCACTCCACTTCCAGAGTCTCCAGACGTGCTCGGCATACCTGCACGGTGGGTTTACAGAGTAAGCACTCGCTGCACAGTGCTTGATGGGCATATCACACACGTGATCTTGATGCCAATTTAGACAAGCCCGCCTGCCGTTCTGCTCTTTGCAACCACCTCACACAAGTGCAATGTGCATCCGTAATGTTCCCTTGATTTGCTGTATGAAACAAAATCAAATTTCCTCTAATGGCCTTTTACTTCAGTCGTAATTGAAAAAGCTTTGTTGAGACGCTGCAGTAAAGCACGCTGGTCTGTGATCAACTCGTATTTTGCATAACCCATTTGATGCGCTGATGCTGCATAGATTATTCAGAGGAGGTTCATGTCTGAGTCAGATTCCTGCTTGGTTATGACATTCCCAACAGTTTGTCTTTGATCAAGCATGTTTCAGAGGCATAATCTTGATCATTAGGTCATCATTATCATATCTAAAACACATGGGTGTCATCCAGACTGAGAGTGCACGCTGCAGTTAGGATGGCAAAATGTTCCTTTGACAATGTGGCCCTCTTCTGGTCAGAAATGGAATGACATGATGAGTTAAAGGAGATTTCTGGGGTAAATGGACTTAAGGTGTAGTAAAACATGATAAAGAGTACTAACCTTTGCTGAATAGCCCACCTTCGTTCTCCCCCAGCTTTCTGAGATCCAGTAATTTTGTGCTTTTTGCCTTTTTTATTAATAACTTAAAAAGTGCACAATAAGCTTATAAAATACCACTTTTTACATCCCATAGTGTAAGCTTCAGCTCCAGTCGCCGCCCTCGCTGTTCTGATCATGAGCATAGACATATATACATAGACGCCACATAGCCAGCCTCCTGGCATTGCAGTCGACCACTATATTGGAGGAGTCAACCATGCGCCCCCAGTGCATTTATTTACACTGAAGAAGTTGTTTAATACACCTATAATAATCACAACTACTAATATAATAACCTATAATAATGTAATACACTTATAATAATCACAACTACTAATATAATCACCTATAATAATGTAATACACTTATAATAATCACAACTACTAATATAATCACCTATAATAATATAATTCAACTATAATAGTCACACTACAATTTTTTACCTGATTTTCACGTGGTTTGGTTTGTTACAAACAGCAGAGATGTAGTTATGATACAGGACGCTCTCACACATTACAAATATGTAGATTTATCTATGTCATGTTAGTTCAGTGATGGCCTGTGCTATGGGATGAAAACAGTGTGTTTTATTAAACTCCTTGTGTAGTTTTAAAGTTATTAATGCCTCGTTTTAAATCTCAGAACTCTCCAGATTATATCAAAGAGGTGTGGAGCTAATACTTTGAGCCTGGATAACAGTGGGAAAAAGCGATTTAAAAAGCGCCCGTTGTAAAGAAAACTGTTTGGACAGAAAGCACAAAAATACTGGATCTCAGAAAGCTGTGGGAGAGCAGAGGTGGGCTATTCAACAAAGGTAAGTACTTTTTTATCATGTTTTACTACACCCTAATTAACTTACACCATATTTCTCCTTTAACTCATTAGTTTCCAAACTTTTGTATCACCAAGTATGTCAATTTTTTTACCATTTTTAATTTATTACATAATTCGAACAGACAAACTGTTGCGTACACTGTGGCAAAATTTCTTGATGAACTAACCAATAGAAATACTGTTTACATTGATTGCTTTCTGAAAGACTAGTTTTTCATTGGACAGCCATAACATGTACCACACATGCTTATATACAGTAATCTAGACGTGTAATCCATACATATACAGTACATGTCATATCTTTTCTCAGTTGTTCTTCGCCTGTTGTGTGGAGTTTGCCCGCTTTTGCAGTTTGTAAGTTAGTTTGGTAAGTTGTTTGAATGATTATTATTAATATTCCTACTGCAATATCTCAGATGGATTTAGACAAAGGAAAACAAAAAGAGAGATGAGCAGTGAACTGCAGTGTTTACTACCTTATATATCTATTATTGTAATGCAGGATCTATAGTGAACTGTTAGTGACTGTATGTTGATATAGTATATCTTGTGGAGTTCCACAGGGATTTACTCTAGGACCAATAAAACTAATGTTAATAATTATTAAACTGTAGTTTTGAGAGTGAAGGACTGAAGTAAAGCTCACATACAGAATCTAACATTTAAAGCACTACATACAAACAAATGTAATGTTAGGACAATTACAGGTGAAAACTTTCAGTCCTTAATATTTGAATGCAAGTAGATTTTTTTTCCTGTACTGTCATCTACTGTACCACCATGGCCTAGTATGATACACTGTATCAATATCTATAAACTATATCAATAAAAGCTGATAAAACAGACTAAATAGCAGTTGTGTTGAATAATTAACCACAAGAGTATTTTATATGATCTATTTGTAGTTTCTCAGGAAAATCCCACCATGAATATCAATCAGAAAAATAAATATGGACTAATAGACTGATTATGTCAACTTTTTTAAGGTTTCATCCTTTAATCTAAACTCTAAATCAAATAACAGAATCTGTAATGGGTATCATTTATATTCCATCACAGAGAAGTTTACCACAAACCCACATCACACTTTAATTTATACAGTAAGAGTATATTCAGTCCACCAACCTTTACTGCTGACCAGGTCAGGAGACAGCTGAGGAGACTTCACCCCAGGAAGGCAGCTGGCCCGGACAGAGTGTGCCCCAGAATGCTCAAGGCATGTGCTGTTCAACTGGGTGAGCCCCTCCAACATGTTTTTAACCTGAGTCTGCGTATAGGGAGAGTTCCTGCCACGTGGAAGACAACCTGTCTCATTCCTGTTCCCAAGAAGGCACACCCGAAGGAGCTGAATGACTACAGGCCTGTTGCTTTGACATCTCATGTGATGAAGACCATGGAGCGACTGCTGCTGGACCAACTCAGACCTCAGGTCCACCATGCTGAGGACCCACTGCAGTTTGCGTACCGGGAAAAGGTGGGAGTGGAAGATGCCATCCTCTATCTCCTGCACAGAGCTCACTCTCATCTGGACAAGGGGGGAGGTGCTGTGAGGGTCATGTTCTTCGACTTCTCCAGTGCCTTCAACACCATCCAGCCCCTACTACTGAGAGACAAGCTGATGGAGATGGAGGTGGATATGCACCTGGTCACCTGGATCACTGACTACCTTACTGGGAGACCTCAACATGTCAGGATCAGGGACTGCTCCTCTGATACAGTGATCAGCAGCACAGGAGCACCACAGGGGACTGTTCTCTCTCCAGTCCTGTTCACACTGTACACATCAGACTTCAAATACCACTCGGAGTCATGCCACATGCAGAAGTTCTCTGACGACACTGCAATTGTGGGGTGTGTGCGTAATGATGATGAGAGGGAGTACAGAAGCCTGGTTGAGGAATTTGTGATGTGGTGCAAGATGAACCATCTGCAGCTGAACATCTCCAAAACCAAGGAGATGTGCATAGACTTCAGGAGGTCCAGGCCCTCTGCTCAGCGGCCAATCTCCATCGAGGGGGTCAATGTGGAAGTGGTCAAGTCCTACAGATACCTTGGTGTGCACCTGGACGATAGGCTGGACTGGTCAGTGAACACTGACTCCCTCTACAGGAAGGCTCAGAGCAGACTGTACTTCCTCAGAAGGCTCAGGGCTTTCAACATCTGCCAGAAACTCCTCCTGATGTTCTACCAGTCTGTGGTAGCCAGCGTCCTCTTTTACACTGTAGTGTGTTGGGGAGGCAGCATCAGCAAGAGGGACGCTGGACGACTGGACAGGCTGGTGAGGAAAGCTGGTTCTGTGCTGGGATTAGAGCTGGAGTCCTTAACACCACTGGCGGAGAGGAGAGCCCTCAGTAAGCTGCTGAACATCATGGACAATGTTCACCACCCTCTGCACAGCACCATCACCAGGCAGAGGAGCTCATTCAGCGGCAGACTGCTGTCCCAGTCCTGCTCCACAGACAGACTCCGAAAGTCTTTTGTTCCTCAGGCCATAAGACTGTTCAACTCCTCTCAGCACAGCAAACTAAAGACTCTGTGAAACTTTTTCATTCCGGCCACTCTGGCCACACCATGGACACACCCCCAGCTATGGACACACTCTCAGACTTGCTGATGCCTAGAACACTTTTTATAGTTCTACCATATTTTGCACTAGTAGTTCATTCACTAGTTAATTCATCTACTGTTTACGTATCTTTTGCACTGTTTACGTATCTTTTGCACTGCTTAATTTAATTTAAATTATTATATAACTGTGTATTTGCACTTTCTGTTTGGCTGACATCAGTTATCCTCACATTATGCACATCAACTGGTGTTCACTGTCTATTGTGTTCAACTGCACTACCTCCATTCTCCATCTCCATTACACACACACACACAAAGACTGTACATTTACACTGTATATTCTATTTCTTATTTGATTGTATTTATATGTATCTTTATATTTTATATTTTATCTTTTTTAACTTTGTGTATTGTGTAACCTGCTGCTGGATGCCAAGAATTTCCCCCCGGGGATCAATAAAGTATCTATCTATCTATCTATCTATCTATCTATCTATCTATCTATCTATCTATCTATCTATCTATCTATCTATCTATCTATTCCTATTTTAAACTTACTTTATTTTCTACAGAATATAGCAGGCTGTTCTGTGTTATTTTGCCTTCAATACAAATTTGCAGATCAGGTTTTAACACATTATATTCCTAGTGTGAACAGGGGACTGAATTGCTGTAGTTTAAACAGATTTACACTGATCCACCTTAACATTAAAACCACTGACAAATTGATTATGGAGTGTATCCCTAGAGGACAGTTAGGAAAGGCCTATGCTTTTACAAGTTGAGGTATTAAAGTCACCACCATACGATTAACAATATAAACATGTTCTAGTAAATTATGGCAGCAATTATCTGGAAAATTTTCACTTTGGGCCTTTCACTATGGTCACTCTGGAGGAGCTGCAGAAATCCACAGCTTTGGTGGGATAATCTGTCCACAAGACAACTATAAGTCATGTACTCCACAAACGTGGCCTTTATGAAAAAATAGAGAGGCAAGATAAAAACCATTGTGGAAAGAAAGACATAAGAAGTGTTGTTTTCAGTTTTCCACAGCAAATATATAGAAGAAAGTGCTGTGATCAGATGACACCAACGTTTCTGGGCTAAATGCAAAGTTTGGAAAGTGTGTGTCTTATTGGTTTAGATCCAATAATATTCATGTGTTAGAATGGCCCAGTCAAAGCTCTGATCTAAATCTGATTGAGCTTCTGTGGAAAAACATGAAAATTGCCCTCAATGAAAAAAACATTTAAGTTTGTGGTTGTAAGGTGACAGAATGTTAAAAAAAAAGTTCAAGGGATATGAATACTTTTCCAAGCCACTGTATGTAGTAGACTTGAGATTTGTTTAATAAGGACAATATATAGTTTAATGTGGAGATCAGATGGTTTGGTATGTGGTGTAGATGAACAGGACAGTTCTATGGGAATGTTAATGTTAACATTTAATGTGACTTTAAACAGAAAAGCAATTAATAGGTTATCAAAAGTTTCTTAAATATAGTATTATAGATTTATTTTTCTAATCAGAATCAAATTACATTTTTAAAGTAACCCCCTTAACACTGCTTAGTATTATCAGATTAAAAAAAAGTTAAAATGCTGAACACGTTAATGCGCTGCCATTATGAGCGGGAGGTCGCAGGTTCGCACCTCCGCTCATGCAGCTTTACCATCAAGCTGCAAAATTGGCCTTGCTCCCTCCGGGTGGGTAGATGGCGCTCTCTCCCCATCACACTGCATTGCAAAACTAAAGCTTTTCCTCAGTTTTTCTGACCTTGAGAAAGTTATCCATGCATTCATCTCTTCACGAATCTCTTGCACTTTTTTATTTTTATTTATTTTATTTCTGTTTTATGTCGGGATTCTTATTTTAATATGTTATTTAAGTGATTTCTTTTACCTAAGTTTTGGTTGTATGTATGTGTAGTCATTAGACATTTTGTGTACAGCACTTTGGGCAGTGGAAGCTGTGTAAAGAGTGCTTAATAAATAAAGCTTACTTACTTAATTACTTACTTACACTTAAAGGTGGCGCCGGGCGGCACGAGGCATCTGTGAGCTGATGTATCAGAACCTAGCCTCTGTGCTTTCCTCCGAGCGCGCTAGCTGCTCAGGCAGTGATTCATCAGCAGCAGCTCAAAAAAAGGGGTGATTGACTTCACATGTGTCGGAGGAGGCGTGTGCTCGTCCGCATCCTCCAAGGGTCGCAGGTGCCACTGGTGATGGGGACACACAAAAGGGGTGGGACAATTGGATGACCAAATTGGGAGAAAATAGGGGAAAAAATCTGAAATAAAATTATAAAAAATAAAAACACTCTCAACATAATTTATCTGGATGTCTGGACGTGTATTACACTATCCTTGGCTGTGGTGGAGATGTATTAAAAGCTTGATTTAGGCTGGAATTACAGGAAAACTAAGAACATATGCTGCACTTCTTTACACACAAATTCAAGTTCAGCACTATACAACTTAAATTCCCACACCACCTCTCTGCTTAAATCCTGAATCAGTATGAATGTCTGATGAAGGCACTCCAGAGTGTGATGGAGTGCTGGTGTGTGTGGGAGCGAGCGTGTGAATCCCGCTCTGTGGCTCTTGGGGTGAGTAGCTGAAGTCAAGGCTGGCAGACACGGAGCGGGTACAGCGTGTTCTCCTCTTCATGGGTCAGAGGGACAGGAGGCTGTATGGTTGCCCTGGCGATGACTGTCCGCTGCAGTTTTTTCAATCAGAGCCGTAAAAACAAGGCAATTATTCAGTTGTTTATTCATGTTGGTGTGAACATAGAGGGAGTATTGTGAAAAAGTGTTTGCCCCCTTCATGATTTCTTATTTTTTGCATGTTTGGCACACTTAAATGTTTCAAATCATCAAACAAATTTAAATATTTGTGAAAGACGACACACGTAAACACAAAATGCATTTCCTAAATGAAGTTTTTATTATTTTTAAGTTTGTAAAAAAAATCCAAATCTACATGATCCTCTGTGAAAAAGTGTTTGCCCCCCAAAACATAACTGTGGTTTGTCACACTTAAGTTCAATTTCTCTAACCACGCCCAGGCCTGATTGCTGACACACCTTTTCTTAATAAAGACATTACTTAAATAGGACCTGTCTGACAAAGCGAAGTAGACTAAACGATACTCAAAATCTAGACATCATGTCAATATCCAAAGAAATTCAAAAACAAATGAGAAAGAAAATAATTGAGATATATCAGTCTGGAAAAGGTTATAAATTCATTTTCAAAGTTTTGGGACTTCAGCGAACCACATTGAGAGCCATTGTCCACAAATTACAAAAATCGTGTGAAAAAAGAGGTGAACCAGCCTAACAAAATTACTCCAAGAGTGCAGCAACAACTCATCCAAGAGGTAACAAAAGACCCCAAATCATCATCCAAAAACCTGCAGGCTTCACTTGCCTCAGTTATGGTCAGCTGGTGAATTCTGTTGTCTACCAAAAAGTCCTGAAGGACAATGTCCAGCCATGTGTTTGTCACATATTAGCCTGTGTCAGTCCTGTGTTTTTACATCTTTTGGTTTTCTGTGCTCCTGCCCTGTTTTCCTGTCTTGTGTTCCCAGCTTTTTTGAGCACATGGCATTGTTTTGTTATTGTCCTGTCTCCGCCCTAGCCCAGCCCTAGCCATTAGTGTTGTCACCTTGTGTCTTGTTTGTAACCCCGCCCCCTCGTTACCTGTCTTCACCCTCCTTGTGTATCATCACATCAGTGGGGCTTGGAAGAAGGGAGGAAGTTGCATACACAAGATTGAGACTTGGGCACGCTGGCATAAATGCCTCGTTACATGTGTTGGGCAAAACTGATGGGCTTTGCACTGAATGCCAAGTCAAAGAAGATCTAGAGCACATTCTTTTTCACTGCAGGAAATACACTGATCACAGAGCATACTGGAGAGAACAGGGAGGAGATGATAATTTTCGAAACATCTTGAAGGAAGAGGGAATGCAGAGCATTAGAATTAAAGGCCTTATGAAGTACTTAAATGACACAGACTTGATGAGCAGAATATAGACTGTTTCACCTTTTTTTTTTTTTTTGCCACGCCATGATTTACCATGATCATATCACACACTCCTGTGCAGTAGGTGGCGATATACAAGCTATATTGTGAACCGCCATTAATTAAAAGAAGAAGAAGAAGTTTGTGGAGTCTTTTGTATCTTTGTGACTTTATATTTGTGAGTAGAGTTTGTGTTCCGTGTTCCTTTGAATTTTTTTGTTACTATGATCTTAGTCTGTTGTTTTTGTATTTTCTAGTTATTCTTTGTTTAAAGTTAGAGTTTCTAGTTTCATTACTTTTCCTTTTATTTGTCTTAGTTTAATTTATATCCTAGTCTTGTTTTTTTTGTAAGTTTTTCATAGGTTTTTTTTGCAGTACCCATGTTTTGTTCTCTGTATTTATTTTTCTTGTTTATTTAATAAATATAAATATTTAACTGCATTTACATCCACCTTCTCATACGTGACAGTGTTCGTGACCTCAAGCTGAAACGAACTTGGGTTCTGCAGCAGGACAATGATCCAAAACACACCAGCAAGTCCACCTCTGAAAAGCTAAAAAATAACAAAAACAAAGTGAAGACTTCGGAGTGGCTTAATCAAAGTCCTGACCTAAATTCTATTGAAATGCTGTGGCATGACCTTAAAAAGGCTGTTCATGCTGGAAAGCTCTCCAATATAAATGTATTTGATTATCTAAAACATTTAAGAGTGACAAACATTGTTGATATCCATTGTTTCAGCTCCACTGAGCATATAGGAGCACTTTATAGCTCACCCTGTTCTTCAGTGGTCCGGACTCTACAGGACCATCACAGATTTAGGTATTATACGGGTGCTGGGTTATTCTCAGTCCTGCAGGGACACTGACATGGACGCGTTATGTGACTGTGTGTCATGCTAGTGTGAGAGTATCAGACACAGCAGTGCTGCTTGATGAAAAGTATCAGGAAGAGAGGTAAGTGAAGGACTGACTGGTTTAAAAAGATGGTGGTAAATGATTTATACCTTTTTTTTAAATTGCATAAGAAGGTGATCTGTTAGTCAGAAAAGTCATTGAAGAAGTTCACAGTTTGGGAGATTTAAGAATATCTCTAACAGGCAAAGCCTTTAAATATGAAGAAAAGTATTGTGTTTCTTATTCAAGGCCCTGTCCACGTTTTTCTCTCCATCTCTAGCAGCATTTACAAAAAATCCTTTATATAAACATAAATGCAAAAATACCCCGAATAGACCAGCAGGGGGTGCTAACATCTAAACAAAAAATCTTGTTAAATTCCTCAAGAAGCAGTAGAATGTCCAACCATAGGCTGTGACCGAAATGGCTCCCTACTCCCTCATTAGTGTTGCGCTATTTAGGGAGACACTATGTAGTTCACTAATAAGTGATAAAACAGGAGTGAATTCGGACACTATGCGCCAGCGCCGGTCGCAGAAACACACACAGGTGAGAGAGGGGGTTGAGCCGTATTTAAAACTCTATAAACACACTGAACTGATCTCTGAATTAAAGTTAGTGAAGCTCTGAGCTGATCATGGAGTCATTAATCTCTCTGCCTGTTATAGTTACGCTGTTTAAAAGATAATCCTCACAATATTTAACTTCATGAAGAAAACCTGAAATTAACAGCGTACACCGGCTGCCAGATTGGGTGGTTTCATGCTAAATGTAGAGTTGTGTCTGAAATTGTCTGGAGGAAATGCTGTGATTTGACGGGTAAACAAAACTACCAAGTGTTGGAAGTTTGGAAATTGAACTCAGCAGTGTTGTAGTTAGATATCTAACCAGGCAGAGACAGAGCTTTAAGTCATGCTAATGAAAATTTGAAGCTGTTCGTTATTATATGTATTTCTTTCTTTCATTCCTTGCAAGGTTATTTTTATGTACTGTATTTACTGTTTTTGGTTTCTGTGTCCAATGATACAAGGCACAACACATAGTACAAACATGCAGACAAACTCATTTACATATCGTTTTTTTGTAATTAGTGATATTTAGGACAAGTTAATTAAGTTGTTTTACTTAAGATCATGTTGAAATTAACCCTGTAATATAAACCACTGTTTGGGTGGGGTTTTTCAGTATTTTGGCAGATTTGAAACACGTTTTACCCAGTGAATTGGTTTTATGATTCGGACACTCAAAGAAAAATGGCTGAAATACTCAATAGTGCCCTAACTAGTAAATAGGGAGCCATTTCGGTCACAGCCATAGACTGTGTATAGCTGGACAGAGCATCGTCTCTCAAAAGTGAAGCCACCACAGGTCGGGCGCCCCCTGCTGTTCAGTTGCAGTAAACTGTGTAACCCCACCCATCCCCATAGGTTTCAATGGCAAAACAGACAACTTTCAATCACGTTTTTTTCTAATATACTGTAATTCTAACTCCTTTATTTAAATGCAGCAGCTAGTGTTACCTCTGCTTAAATTGTCAAATTTTTATATCCCCACAGAAATCATTTTTTAAAAGGTTATTCAGACCTATTCAAAAAGGTATTGTTATTGTAAAAGGGTTGTTTATGCGTGGGACCAATAACAGACCGTCAGCTCTGCTCTGCAGCCTGTGACCGCGAGGCAGCCCTCAGGGGCGGGGTTATTTAAATGAGTAGGCTGTCTCTCCACAGTCTTTCTCCCTCCTCTTGTCTCTACTGCGCAGACTCGGGTATCAGGATGGCCAATATGCCGGAAGATTTTGGCTTTATTTTCACTGAATGAATGGGAACGACGACGCGGCATCCATCTTTTTTACAGTCTCTGTGCCCAACAAAAGTGTTTTTAAAGATTTTAAAACAATGTACCAACCATGATCTAACCAAAGTTTTCAAGTACCACTTCCTAATGCTACTGTAAGCGTCTTACCTTGCAATCTGCAATTTATTGATTGATGCATTCTGTCTGTTGAGACTTGTCAGAAATCTTGAGACAGAGGGAAAAACAGAAGTGTGGTGCCTTCACCACCTGAAACCCTAGGCTAATTATTTTGCTATTATTACCAATATAGAAACAATTGGGAATGGTGGAGTTCCACATGGTTCAATTGTAGGGCCTTTTGAACTGTAACAATAAAATGCAAACTTACATACAGGGTCTACCAGGTTAAACACTAAAACACAAACAAACCTGATGTTGGGAAAATTAGAGGTTAAAACTATTTAGATGTTAATCATGAATATTTTTGTGCATGCATTAAAATGTATTAGGTTCTGCACATTGTTGTTGTTCAAACTGTAGGTCTGTGGCCCAAATGTGTTTAGACTTTAGAAATTGATCTCATCAGTGTTGCAGATAGCTAACGCTAACCTTTCAGATACAGAGCTTTTAGTCCTGCTGATGGAAATTTGAATACGCAATGTTTGTGTTGGTTATTATGTATGAGTATTAACTTATTTCTATGCTTGCGAGTTTATTTTATGTACTGTAATTACTATTTTGTTGGTTCTTGTGTTCTATTATACAATGCACAAAACACAGACATAATACACCAGGGGACCCAAACATTGTCCAATGCGGACCCAAACCGATAAACTACAGAGAAGGATTTAATTTTGACCGTGTTCATTTAAAGCGGCGTAACGTTTCTTGTTCACGCTGCAGCGCCTTTCTCTTGCCGCTTTGGGGCGTGTCTCCTGAAAGAGCAAGCAGTTCATCTGCCACCAGCAAGAATGTGTAGAGTTGTAGTTCAGTGCTGTGTATGAACCAGACGCTGTTCTTTTTTTTTATCGCCCGGTGAACCCTGCTAAAACATCCAGTTCAGGACCAGCTGCTCGCGTCGCTGCAGTGTGTGTTTTGCAGTAAACGCACAGACCAATCACCAAATGCTCCCCTCTGCCAATCAGATCTGTGCAGACCGCTGCCTCAGCTAGTGAATTGGGATGCGGCGGGGAAAAAAACGCCTTTATAAAGAGATGGGGAGCACGAGAACTGACGGAGAAACGAGAATGGGCGGAAACTAAAGACACGCCGAACGCGCGAGAGAGAGAGAGAGAGAGAGAGGAGGAATGTACAAACATTTTTTTCATCATAGTTCAAACAACCTGATGGGTCAGATGTATCATACATTTTAAATATAAATTTTTATATATGTGTGTGTTTGTATGTGTGTGTGCGTGTGTGTGTGTGTGTATATATATACACGCAAATAAAATCATTTTACATATTGTTTTTTTTGTAATTGGTGATATTTAAGATATTTTATTTATCTTTGTTTGGTGGTTTTCTATGCATTTACACAAATTTTAAACATTTTACCTAGTGATTTGGGTTTATCTAATTCCCACTGTAACAATCTGGCAACACTGGTGGCTCACTGTCCGCTTAGTAGCAAGACTTGCAATGCATTTTGGGACAAGGCCTGACCTCATCTGGGAAAAGTTTTCTTTATAAATATTCAGATATGTGTGGATGCAGCCAAATTTTTATTTTCTATTTTTGTATTAACAACAGTATGGCAAAATTGTTTTTGCTCAAATATTTGCTTAAATGTGCTTGTTAATATTTTGTATTTATGGGGACTTTATAATCTGGAGATGTGTGAGACCCAACCAGGAGGAAATCAATGCAGGACAGAAAGTAAAAAGAAGTAAAAGACATTGTTTTCTGGAATACCCATGTGTTTGTGCATTTGGCATAGCAACTGGATAAAACATATCATCTTCAGGTACAAACCAAAAGATCATTATCTGTTATGGATTGTTGGTGTTGTGTTTCATTCTTATAGAAAGTTACAGCTGATAACCAACTATTTGAGAGTGTTGGCCAACATGGAGCAGAGGCAGTTATCCTGTCAGTCAGAAGCCTGTTTGCGAAGCAAACGTGTGAAAAGCAACTATAAAATAAGAAGATTTTCCATATCCATGCCGTTAAAATAATACTACACCTAAAAAAAAGGCCAGTGCATTTGAACTGGTTTAAGTATCAAAAACAAAAGAACTGGAAAGAAGTGAGTAAGATACTTACAAATATTAAATATTGATATTGATATTATTATTAAATAATATCTAGACTGACATTTAGAATAAGAAACTTTATTCTGCTTAAACGTTTTTCTCTGTAACTAAGAAAAAATGACTATGAACAAATATAATTGAGAACAGTAATGTTTTCATTAAAAGAATAAGCTATGTGTCACAGTTTAGCCCATGTCTGTCTTGTGTTTCTCTCTCATTTGGTCCCTTGTGCTCCTCCCCTCTGTTTACCTGTCATGTGTTTCCCAGCCATGTGCTTCTGTTGTGTTTTTGGTCCTGTCTCCGCCCTAGCCCCACCCTGTCATCAGTTATTTGTAACCCCGCCCCCTCTTGATTGATCCTCAGGTGTTTCCAGTTTCCTGTTCCCTCCTCGTGTATATAAGCCCCTTTGTTTCAAGCCTTTTTTGTCTAGTTTTTTGTTGGTTTGTTTGCTGTCTGTGGTCAGGTTGTTTCATGTCTCATGCTGTTTGTTAGATTCCTGTTTTCAAGTTTATAGTGATGGCAAACCGAGGCTTTCTGAAGCACTGAAGCCTTTTTCCTAATTGTATCGAAAAAAGGTTCATTACTCGGAGCTTCATAACACAGTGGACATCAGCGGCACCTGGTGGGCAAAACCTGAAAGTGCTTTGTGTATTTAAAGGACGAGGGGCGTTTTTTTTTGTCTTTTTACAGTTTTTAAACCTGTTCCAGTGCATTTACATGACATTTGAGGTTTAAATAAAAACTGAAAAAAGGAAATGGAAGAATACTTTGATGTCTGGATAATTTAATGCATTATATTAAAAGACATAACTGTAATATATTTTTAATTAATATATAATACACTTAGAATGTACCTTGATAGAGCACACTGGAGAAACTACACTTGTAATTCTAATTGCATTCACATTGTTGCTTTTTTCCCTTCACCATGTTATTAATCTGTTAATATACCAAATTTTAAAATTATATTATTCACTATTATTCACATCTTTCCAAGCAGGGTTTGTAACATGTTTACATGTATCACTAGTCCATTGCCTATTTTTCCATAGGCAAGGCTCATGTAGATATGCTGCATGGGGGATATGGAAGAATTTGATGAAAGAAATGTATGCTCATAAAGGTGAAGGTGCTTGTGTAAGGGGCAGGGGGCACATATTTAATGGACGTGGTTATGTACATGTGTAATTTAGTTTTTATTTAGGAATATTTTTTTTTCCACAGTGCTGGGGTTCAGTTGGTTATTTCAAAATATGTTGTCATAAGGCAACACTTTTACTGGCTGTATGCCATGACAGTACACACATTGAACTATGAGGATATATATATATATATATATAATTATTGTACACTCTTACAGAACTAATAAAATGACATATGTCTAAAAGGCATAGTTTTCTTCCAAAGTTTATATTTTCTAAATAATAATTTTCTACCTTATTTGATGGCAAAAGTTCAAAGTGTTCCCAAACTTCAGAACGGCCTCTTTTTCTTACTAGTTCCATTCTAATATTTTATTATCTACTATCTATATCTTATCTATCTATCTATCTATCTATCTATATCTTATCCTATCTATCTATCTATCTATCTATCTATCTATCTATCTATCTATCTATCTATCTATCTCTCTCTCTATCTCTCTCTCTCTCTATCTCTCTCTCTATCTATCTATCTATCTATCTATCTATCTATCTATCTATCTATCTATCTATCTATCTATCTCTCTCTCTCTCTCTCTCTCTCGCTCTCTGTCTCTGTATCTGTATCTCCGCTAACAACCCTCGAACTGCGCGCCAGGATTTGCCGCTTTTGAATCTTTCCCTGAAGCAGTCACGTGGTTGTGTGCCGAAATGAAGCTTCGGACGTCATTGGTCACGTGATCTTTGTAGAACGAATCAAGCATCGGCTCAGTGATTCGAACCAATGCGTGTCGTTTTTTCAACACACGCCTCGAAGCTTCAGGTTCAAGGGTAGCACCACTACAAGTTTAGTCTTCTTTAGTTTTATATTCAGTGTAACTTTGGTTTATTTTGTTTGTTTGTTTGTTTGTTTTTTTGTTTGTTTTAGTTTGTTTATTTACTAAAATTATCGTTCTGCACTTACGTCCATCCCTCCTCACTTTTGTAACACTATGTATACGTCAGTGAGTCAGTGGTTCAAAGCTTTAAATCATAAGCAAAACTGCATTTGGCTCATAGAGTTACTGACACTTCTATTTTTTTTTAGGACGGGGAAAAGGAGAGGTGTACCCAGCTGCTGACCCTACCGACACCACAAACTTCTCACCATATGACCACTCCAGAAATTTGTACTGGGTACCCCGTTTTTAAATTCCAACATGCCAAATTATTTATAATAAGATATTTCTATGGCCAAGGTTATTTGTAAAATCTGATGTGAACAAGAGGAGGATGGGATCCCCTACTGAGCGGGTTGCTCTCAAGGTTTATTTCTTGTTTGTCAGACTTTTTCTTTGCCACTGTCGTCCTTGGCTTGCTCATTAGTGATCTGGAAAAGGTCTAATGCACTGACTCCACTGTTCTGCTGGATGACTTCTGTGCTAATATGAGCAATATGAACAGTCTGTCTGATCTGAGTCTGAGTGGTGGGATGTTATTGGACATCTGTGCTCGTCATGATGCGCCCATAACAAACAACCTGTTCAAATACAAGGTTGCTCGGAAGAGTACTTAGTGCCGGGCACCTTCCACAAAATCTATTGATTACCTTCCAAACGGATTATTTCACCAGATTTGTACAAAGTAAAAATTACCTAGTAAAGAAACAAAAAAAAGACAAAGTTCAGCACCTCATGTTTATTATGACTACATACATATACATCTATATGAGTGATATTGCACATACCATAAAATACTACACTATATTATATTGTGAGGGTGGCCCTGGGAATAGGGGCGTGGTCACCATGATTGGGTAGCCCAGAAGCACAAAGATACACAGACACAGAAAGTGAATGAATTTGAAACGTACCACCAACACCCAAATCAAACTTAAACATATGGATCAGTTTCTCTGATTTTATATTTATAGGTTAATGTTTGAGTAAAACGAACTTTCTATAAACTTGGTACAACAATTCTCCTAAATTCTGAATTAAAAAAATTGTAATTTAGAGCATTTATTTGCAGAAAATGAAAAATGGCTGAAATAACAAAAAAGATTCAGAGCTTTCAGACCTCAAATAATGCAAAGAAAACAAGTTCATATTCATAAAGTTTTAAATGATCAGAAATCAGACATTTGGTGGAATAACTCTGGTCTTTAAATCACAGTTTTCATGCATCTTGGCATGTTCTCCTCCACCAGTCTTACACACTGCTTTTGGATATCTTTATGCTTTTACTCCTGGAAAAAATTCAAGTTTCAGTTTGGTTTGATGGCTTGTGATCATCCGTCTTCCTCTTGATTATATTCCAGAGGTTTTCAATTTGGTAAAATCAAAGAAACTCATCATTTTTAAGTGCTTTCTTATTTTCTTCAGAGCTGCATATGGTGAATAACCATTATGCAAAAAAATTAAACCTGATAGCAATTTGTTTCTTAATTTTAAACAATGAGGTAACATTATCACCCCTCCATGGCTGATCACATGACACACAACTTTCTTTCTAATGTTTAGGCATCCAGTGTCATCCATCTTTCTCTTGATTATATTCCAGAGGTTTTCAAAACTCATCATTTTTAAGTGTTTATTCCAGAGCTGTATATATATATATATATATATATATTGTGATGTGTGGAGGTGGGGGAACCGTGGGGCTGCCCCAAGCCAGGATGCGCAGCCAATTTGTTGAAGACTCCACATTACACCTGTGTTTAGTATAACATAAAAAAAATATATATAGAACAACACAGCCAGGATGCACAGCCTAGGTCTGTCTCAGCTGGCTGTTAATCAATCCAATGTGAATCCTGACTGTGTAGTTTTATATATTTGTTTTTTATATAATACTAAACACAGGTGTAATGTGGAGTGTTTAACAAATTTTTAACAAAAAACTCAAACCAGAAATATGATAAAACACTCCTCAAAACTCATCAAAACACACTCTTTAGACCCTTCTGAGAACTGTGTGGGTGTGGTTATAATAATCTAATAAACCTGTCGGACTGAAAGTTTACTTATTCATCATGGAAACTAACAAAGTAGAGAAGAATAACTTGGTAAATTTTTCGATGGCTTGCTAGTTAGCTTACCAGCTTGCTAGTTCTGGTTGCTCAGACTCGAATAGAAGGCAGAGTTGTGATTGGTCAGAATTCTGATGATGGCAGACAGACCTATTTTCAACCTTCCCATTCTATATACAGAGAGGGTGAGATTGGCACTGTTTGTATAAACAGGGTTGTTTAATGAACTACCTGTGCACTTCTCAGTACCTCATGTTAAATGTCAGGGCCTTCACAATTCTACCAATAATGTGTGTAGCTACGTGCTTGTTACTAACCTGTGAATAGTGTAAATATAGTAATTTATTTGCATGGGCAGCGCCCATGCCCCTATCACGAGCATTGTAAGCCTGCAGGATGCATCAGCTAAAGGTTCTTCATTTTGAATTTGCTGAGCGAATGGAGGTTTGGTACTTGACAAAAATTTGTACTCTTTATCATGTTTCACTAAACCCCAAGTTAATTTTACACTGGATTCCTCCTTTAATATTACATGATTGTACAAACACACAGTGGGTCTATGCTGCTATAAAAAATGTTGCTAAACTTAAAAACGGAGAATACTTTTATTTTAGGGTTATTTTTGTTACAATCGCCTGCTACAAGCTTTCAAAACAGATAATATATGTCAGGGCCAGTTCTAGGGGGGCTGAGGGGGGTGTTGCCTCCCAAAATTTAGTGTTTTGCAATACACAAGTGTTAGCCACTCTGTCACTTTGTATATGTGTAGTAGTTAATTGAAGATAGGATAACTATTCATTAATGTGTGCTTGTAATCTTTACATTATTTGTTATACTGTACAAATTCATAGAAAACAACTGGATTGTACCAGTACATTTTCCACGACATCAACAAGAAATTTCTACAATCCTTATCCAGATTTTTCCATTAAAGTACAAAAGATGTCTTTATTATTTGATGTAATTTCATAATTTCCTCCTTATTGTCAGTATAAAAATTAGGTGTATGCTGTAAAAAGGGACATTTCTGTTAAAATTCAGATGAAGTATATTCCATTAAACACATTGAACATAATTATTTTTATTTATACTTTAACTTACAAATCATATTTGTATCCTTACTTATTTCTATTTCCTCGTTTGACTATTATATTTTCAGCCTATGTCTAGAAACGTTTTTTGTCACATAACAGAGTTGTTCTATCAGTATAATTCAGTATAATCTAACCAAAGTGTGGTAAAGAAATGAATCACAATTAAGTCATCTTTATTAACGTACATAAGCAAAGTATACATGTACACATGTAAAATTTTTATTTCTTTACTTCATACATTAATTTTAGTCAGTATCATTAGCTCTGGCTTTAAAAATATAACTATCAACATGCCCACCCATTATGTTCTACTACCCAACCCCCCCCCCCCCCCCCCCCCACCATAAGTGATGTATGTATTTCACTTATACATATCTTGATTTGTAAATCATATGACACATTTATATAAAGTGTATACCTGTAATTTAAAAGGATTTTCCAGAGCAATTAGAGTACAAATCGTTACATTTTAGTACAAATCCAAACCTCCATAAAATAAAAAAATCAAAAATCAGCCAATCAAAGGACTGAGAATTTAGCCAATTAAAACACCGAGCTGGGTGAAGCTGGAACACGGAACTGTGGACAGAGGACGCTCTGCGCTGTAGGATCCCCGCGCGCGCGTGAGTCGCGTCCAGCGTCACGGGGACGGAGGGGATCCGGCACGCCGCGCGCGCGGTGCAGCCTCTGGAGTAAACAGCGCGAGAGATGAGCAGCTTCCTGCTGGATTCTACACCTCTAACCGAGCAGGTAACGCGGCTTCTTTTCTCACAGCTCGCGCGCGTTTCTGTAACAGCGTAAAATCTGAGCTCTGCCTCTGAGAAGAGAGATAAACACGGAGCAGATCATTAGACCCTGGTGTAGATGATGCACTGATACAGCAGACACACACACACACACACATCACTGATACAGCTCACAACACATCCACACGGACGCATCTAAACAATCATACGTTCTGTCATAAAACCAGCTTCTATTGCCTCTATATTGTAACTGACAACCCAACCATTTGCATACTTAAAATAATAATCCTTGCCTATTTAAGTGATTGACTATTGTGAATAAGCTCTTGATTAAAAAAAATGGTCCTATAAGGCACCAGCACATGTTCATTTTTTTAGATTCTGTATAAAAAAAAACCCTAGTATATGTTGATATACTATGATTTCTGTTGATATAATAACAGGATTCAGACATTAAAGGGGACATATGAAGCAAAACTAAAAAACACCTAAAATCCATCCATCCACTTTTCTGTAAATCAGGTGAAAGATTTTGGTGTCAGGAATCAAATGCTTCTATGAGCCGTTTGGAGAGCTCCCTTACTATACTATAACATCACAAAAACAAAACAGCATAGAACCACCCTGGCACCACCCCTTACTCGTCAACTCCCACCAGAGCCACATCCACTATCATTTGAAGAAATGCCATTTCGGTCATTTTGGTGAAGAACCTGGTACAGTAAACAACAGGATTAGCCAGCAGACTTCGTCTGAGGAAGGGATCTGCACCTACTGTATGTGGCAAGTCAGCATGTGAGGGAGATGTAAGCACTTTCAAATAATGAGTTCTGTGATTCTATCATAGTTAGGAATTAACGAGTTTAAGGTGTGGTAAACTCTGAGTGTAAACATGGCTTGGCCTGCCACAGCTCATTTGCATAAAAGTGACAGAGCTCTTAAATGGCTCATTCTGAAATAGACTGAAGCTGGCAAGAGTAGAAAATAGAGCTGGTGAGACCTTTATGTGGGAGGAATTTTGTGAAAAGAACTTAACATGTTTTGTATAATCCATAGACAAATACTAACTTGTGTAAAAAGGATTTATAATATGTCCTTTTTAACGATTTAATCCAAAATATATAAATGCTCCTACTAAATAAGGTTATACTGGTTAGGACAGTTTACCAAGTTAGTTCTTGACCAGCACAGAGTATGCTTTTATTTTAGTTTGATGCATTAAACACATACACCCACACCTCTGATATATACAGTGACAGAATTCATAATATAATTACACAGCTAATATATCTAAACCATCATACTTACAATTTTATTAATAATGCATATTGGTTCTGTGGTGTAATAGATACACGGAAACTTAACTCTTTGGTTTCTATATAAACCCTCTTTGATAAGAGTGCTGGTAAAGCTGATTGCTTTAACATAATTCAGACATTTTAACACTTTTATACAAATATCTATAAGTGTCTAATACTAAATAAAAACAGCCTGGTTAAGCGTTTGACTAGCATAGGCTATGTTTCATTTCGGTTTGATGGTTTAGTTGGTCTACAAGTTAACCAGCTAACCCTGACCGGACTAGACTACCAGTATTGTTAACCAGCAGGACCAGAATCTGTTGCAACACAGACTATGGTGGTCAACAATAGGTTAACCAGCTAGCTTTCATGCATACAGTACACCAACCACATTGATCATCAAAGACCAGCTTAGACTATGTGCTAATGATAAACAGCTACGAGTATAGTAATAAAAGCTTAAATTAACAAGCTGAAATATACTCTGAAAGCAACAAGGAAACTGCTAACCCACTGTTACTGTGATGGTACCCCCATAGGTACATCTTCAGTACTATTAGTACAGAAAGGGTAATGATCATTAGATGAATGTCATTGCAGTCTAATGAAAAAACATGTATCTCAAAACAGCAACAAAGAGAGAGATAAAGCCTTCATAACTTTCAATGGAAGTCAATAAAAAAATGTTTATTTTAGGTCATTTTGGAGAATTTCTTTATTAAGAAATGTTGACACAGTGTAAGAGACAGTTTGTGTGTTTAATGTGTATAGTAACTAAAAATCGAGATACAGTACTTCTTTTTCATCTGACAGCAACAGTAAATGTGGTGTAATATTTTAAAACATATTTATGGTACACAATATTGGGTCATTTGTTTACATTGCTTACATCATAATATTTAAATTTGGTTAATTATTTAAAATTTTTACAATCATTTTGTTGATGTAAATTTGTTCTCTTTCAGTGTTTTTGTCAGTCTTTCATCTTGCTTTTACTCGGAACTGTAATAAAGATGGTTGGGTGGTTACGAGTGATCATAATGTATCCTCTATCCACCTAAGCAAATATTGTCTCTACATGGCAACCTTATGGATTAAAACCAAACCAGTGCACTTTAGGAGGTGATAACACAGGGCGGTGATGTCATAGTGAAAACAAGCTGTAACAAAAACAGTCAGTTCCAGTAACTGAGCTCTTCACGTGTTCATGAGGTAGTTTTGATATCCACACTCAATTAGGGCTGCATGATATTTATATATTCTGCCATATTTATATTAAAATATATTGGAATTTCCACCAGATTTAACCAGAACTTTGTGATTTAACATTTTGTGATATAAATAATACACCCTGCGCATCTAAGATAGGCATTAAATAAACATTTGATAAAAAAATCGATCAGGTTTAATCTGCCAACGATAGACATGGTATGGAAAATAAGATCAGTTTAAGTTTCCTTTTGCATCAACCATAAAAAAGGCGTTTAATATCCTCTGACATTTTACCCGACATTTTACACGTCTTGTGATGTGAATATTGCACATGTTCACATTGTGATGACGATGCTGAAATAATAAATTGTGCAGTCTTACTCTGAATATTAAGAGCTGAATGTTCTGGACATAATTCATGTCCTCAGCAAAATGCTGCAGATGGATCTGTTTCAAACTGAGACAGATCCGTGTGCATAAGTGCAGCTTCCTACTACACTTTATTCCTCCACATGAAGACTAACCTCTTCCTCTCCACAGCCAGGTAGATCTGAGTGATCCTGCTAACTAGATGATTATGTGATGAAGCATTTATTCAAGTGGCTTACTTGAAGTGTATGTGTACTACAGAACCAAAGACTTCATGAAACCTTTAAAAAGAGTGATATATAAGAAAAATAAGTACAGATTTGTACTTAAAAGAGTACAAAGCTTGTCGCTGGGGTTGTACCTTATATTGAGGTACAAAAAAGTACCTTTTAGTGAAAGTCCTTTTTTGTACCCATATTTTTGTGCCAGTAAATATTATAAACATTATAAACATTATCATCAACTAAATATGGCTCAAAAACTTAATAATCCAAAATTGTCTGGCTTTCAAATAAAAATGTGCAATTAAAATATTTATATTGTTTATAAGTGCAGTGATACAGAATACTAAATTTACCTTTTAGCTGGTAAAATGGTACAAATTTGTACTTATTGCTGTAAGGAAAGACTTTGTACTTCAGAGGGAACAAATCTGACCCTGTAAAGACCAATATTGTACCATTGAGGGTACAATTATGAAGAGTGTACCTTTGAGTACAAAAAAGTACTCATATCCTACCTCTGTTTTTTAGAGTGTACATGTATTGAATGTTTCTCATTAGATAAGAGAGAGAGGACAAAACAATAATTTGGTCAAAAAAGTAACCAACACATGTCTGCTGTAAATTATTATATTTTCAGCACAACACATATGAGCAATTCCTTTAAATGTGACGTGACTATTTTAAATCAGATTTGTTTTCAACCAGACAACCCTGCTGAAAATCCAGTTCAAGACATGCTTCTGCAGCTGGTTTCAGCTGGTCTATTCTGGACTTTGATGGTCAGTGAATCATCCATCCATCATTCAGTCAATCAACCAACAAACCAACCTTGATTTAAACTCACAATACATTGAGGATGATGCTCATTTACAATGTAGCCAAGCATTGTACTGATACAGTGTAAATATAAAGAGTAACATAAGTATAATTTGTGAAACAAAGTTATAGCAGGAACATTAAGAAAAGGCTATAAGTTTAATTGTAAAACTGATACATACAATTAGAACTAGGAAACTAAAAACAAAATTTAAATGTAGGAACACAAAAAAAATAATAGCAAGGAAAAAAAAATACATATAAGCTAAACTAGTAAAAACTAAAGAACAATTAAACAATTAAAAAAACATAAAAATGGACAGCAAGAAATACCAGTGATAGGATATATACAAAATTTTTTAAACAATAATAAATAAGTAGGTTAAAGCAGCACTAGGTAGGATTTCCTTGATTTTTGATCTTTTTAAAGAAGTAAAATTACAGCTTGAAACTCACTGCAGCGCTGCATTGAGGTGTAATAGGAGGAATAGTGGTGCTCTCGTGTCTGTGCCGGAGCTCCTCTGAGCTCAAACCAGACTCTGTAAGTTTTCCGAGGCGGCCGCGACCAACGCTCGCGAGAACTGCAACCTGCTTTCCGACCTTTAGTTCTAACAGTTCTACAAGGACTACTGGTTCATTCTTCACAAACTAACATACAGGCACTCTGGCAGAAGCTGGAAAGAGACCGAATATGTCTGTGAAAGCCAGAAAACGAGAAAGAGAAACTAATCCGCCTGAAACATTTATTACACTCTACAACTGTAGGGGGAGCCCATGAGCACAAAATCTCAATCCTACCTAGTGGAGCTTTAAATGACAGTTAATACAAAAAATATTATGCATCTAAAATACAGATCTAAAATAGATAATAATAAGTCAACGAACAGGTGCAAGTCAAGATGTTAAAAAAGCTAGTCAGCCAGGTAAAAACATACACATATACATATACATAGCTACATATACAAACACAAAACTAGTTGGTTAACCAGCTCTCCCATTTAACACACATTTACACTGAGCAGATTACAGCCGGTAAACATTAAACACAATATGTCATGTCTCAAAAAAGCAAAATTGTATAAGGAAACGTTGGATTTGTGAACACTAATAATATATCATATTGTGGCGTGGAAGAGGAAGGAAGACCCGTGAGACTCATGCTGAATGCTCAACAGCTCCTTTTATTGAACCGGCTTGCCACTCACTCACAGTCTTTAACAAGACTAGGAGAGCTAAACCATTCCCCACAGAGCTAAAACAGCCCAAAGGCCACCAACCCAGCTGTGTGTCTCCCAGATGGCAGATCCAGAGTGGTGCCCACCCTCTCTGCATAACCCCCAGCCACACACACAACCCAGAGCCGCCACATAGCCCCCCTCCCAAGGGTCAGCCGTCCCGGCGACCCCACCAACCCAACACAAACCCCGTGAACAACAGAATTTTTTTTTTTTTTTTTTTTTTTTTTACAATCAGTCGCAAACAAAGTCATTAAGGCGGGCGGCCTCCGTGCCCGCGGCTCGGAGGAAGAGCCAGAGTTCAGGTCAGGCACGAGTGCAAGGCCGGCAGGCTCCGCACCACCGTCCACAGTGTCCGACAGTCTCGGCCTATAGGGGGCCAGCCTATCACGGTGCACAATCATAGTGCGTCTGCCCCACCGGATCTTATACACCTCCCCCAGCCTGGACAGCACCAAGCACGGACCCACCCAGGCCGACTGGAGCTTCAGGCACAGTCCCTTCTTCCGCTGAGGGTTATATAGCCAAACCCTCGCCCCCACCTCCAACGGGTCACCAAAGCAGCGCGTGTCGTACGCACGCTTCTGCTTCTGTCCGGCAGCAGACTGGTTGGGGCGCGCTAGACGGTGTGCTAATTCCAGCGAAGAAGGTCCGAGACAAAAGTGGGCGTGTCCGGAGCGTACCCGCCCCCGTCAGGAGGCGCCCCAAAAGCCAGGGAGAGCGGGGTCCTCAGTTCGCGCCCGAACATAAGCAGAGCCGGCGTGAATTCCGTCGTCTCCTGCACAGCGGAGCGACAGGCCAGCAGCACTACCGGCAGGTGCCTGTCCCAGTCACGCTGGTTCTTGTCTGACACCATGGCCAACTGCGCCGCCAGCGTGCGGTTAAAACGTTCCACCAGTCCGTCACTCTGCGGATGAAGGGGCGTCGTCCTGGTCTTATGGATTCCCAGGATGCGGCAGACCTCCGCCATGACCTCCGACTCGAAATTTCTACCCTGGTCGCTGTGCAGTTCTTCCGGAACCCCGAATCTGCAAAAGAACTCCCGCACCAGGATATCCGCAGTAGTGACCGCCCCTTGGTCCGGCACCGCGTAGGCCTCTGGCCACTTCGTGAAATAGTCCATCTCCACCAGAACAAAGCGATTTCCAGAGTCCGTCACCGGAAAGGGGCCCAGCACGTCCACGGCCACCCGCTCCATCGGGCTGCCGCACTGGTAAGGGTGAAGTGGGGCGCGGGGCGCCCTCGAGGGGCCCTTCTTGGCAGCGCACACGTCACAGCAGTGCACGAAGAGTTCCACGTCGGTTCTACACCCAGGCCAATAGAAGCATTGCCTCAGGCGCTTCAGAGTCTTGGTGACACCAAAGTGCCCAGCCCCAGGTGACCCATGAACTCCCCGTAGGACCGATCCCCTAAGCGCCCGCGGTACCACCACCTGAACAACGCGCCGCCCGTTCGCCGGATCCTCCCAGGTATGGCACAGCACGCCGTCGGACAAACTAAAACTAGCCCAGTTGGAGCGCAACGCCTTAGCAATCGGGCCCAGCGGCACCACCTCCCCCACGACGGTGACGGTGAATTCGCGATCCGCCCGTTGCGCATCGCGGAGCTGCTCTACGGACACCTGAGCCACCCCGACAGCGCCAGTAACATCCCCGGAGATTGCAGCGCAGCGTGCGGTCTCAGCAGATTTCTCCTCAGCACGAGCACAATGTTTGCAGTCGGCGGCCACACACGGCCGGCGCGACAAAGCATCCGCGTTACTGTGGCCACGGCCCGGGGGGTGCACAACCTCAAAACGAAACTCCTGGAGTCTAGATAACCAGCGCGCGAGTTGGCCCTCGGGCTCGCGGAAACGCATGAGCCACTGCAGCGAGGCGTGGTCAGTGCGCAGCAGAAAGGGCACCCCATACACGTACGTTCGGAAATGTTTAAGGCTTTCGACCACCGCGAGTAGTTCCCGGCGTGTTACGCAATAGTTGCGCTCCGCCTTGTCCAGGCGGCGGCTATAGTACACTATTACGCGCTCGGAGCCATCCTGAACCTGCGACAGGACTGCTCCGAGGCCGTGGTTGCTCGCATCAGTATCCACAATGAAACTCTCAGACACCTTCGGATACGCTAGAATCGGAGCATTGCACAGGCGGCTTTTTAGCTCCTCGAATGCCCGCTCCGCCTTGTCAGACCAGCGGAATTTCACACTAGGCTTAGTCAGAGCATGAAGCGGCGCTGCCACGTCCGCGAACCCCCTAATAAACCGGCTGTAATACGAGGCGAGCCCCACGAAGCTGCGAACCATTTTTGCATCTCGCGGTGTGGGCCAGTCATGGACCGCCTCCGTCTTTTTGGGATCGGTTTCCACGCCAGCACCGCTCACTACGTGGCCCAGGAAGCTCACGCGCTGCCTTAGCAGATTACACTTTGCCGGATTGAGCTTCAGGTTAGCCGCCTGAATCGCGCCGAGCACCATTTCAAGGTGAGACAGTGCGGAGTCGAAGTCGGTTCCGTGCGCCAAGACACCATCCAAATAAACGATGCAGCATGACCGTGGAACCCCGCATAAAACACGCTCCATAAGACGCTCAAAAGTAGCCGGCGAGTTACACAATCTGAACGGAAGCACCGTGAAATGCCATAGGGCTGAGCCGAGCGAGAAAGCGTTTTTCTCCCTATCCCCCGCCGCGAGGGGCACCTGCCAATATCCGCTCCTCAGGTCTAACGAGCTGAACCAGGCTGAGCCAGACAGCTGGTCCAGCGTATCGTCGATCCTGGGGAGCGGGTAGGAGTCAAGCTTCGTGACAGCATTAAGTCGCCGATAATCCATGCAAAAGTGCCAATTTCCATACTTCTTTTTCGCAAGGACCACCGGGGCCGACCACGGGCTGCTCAAAGGCTCAATAATGCCCGTACTCGCCATCTCGTGGACTAACTGCTCCACCGCTACGCGCTTTGCTAACGCCAGACGGTGCGGCCTCAGCCTGATGGGCTGGGCGTCACCCGTGTTTATCGAATGAACCGCAAGGCTAGTTTTAGTACACTCGCGCTCAGACACAGCGAAACTCGTGCGAAAACGGCCGAGGGTAAGCATAGCATTCCTGGGGCCACCGTAACCCTCACTGGGTGGTCCCGGCTCCGTTTCCCGGCCGGCTGCAGTGCGCTCGCTTGTGGCCACGCCCCCCGCAGCGCCAGCACTCCAGTAGGGCATCAGACCGGCTCCGACCCCACCTCTGCGAATCACGGGCAACCGGCGACGCCCCCCACGGTCCAGGATGGCTTGAGAGGATGAGTTCGGACCGCTCCGCCACCTCCATGGCCAGCCTCGGCCAGCCTCACGTGTTTGCGCAGCTCGCTCGGCTCGAGGGCGCGCAGAAAGTTGATCCAACGCGAGCCTCCTCTGGACCGCTCGCGGAAACGTTGGGTAAGCTTGCCGGGTTAGTAGGGCCATCTCCGATGCCAGCACGCCCAGTGTCTCCCCCCCTCACCGCCCGCCACGATCTCAAGCTGAGCTTCGAAGGCTGTCCAGTCAGCGCTGCCGTCGTAGGGGTTAAGGAGGGGTTGAGCCGTCAAGCCCGCCATCCCGGAGGCTTGCGCCGCCATCATCGCGCCGTCCGTTCCGCGAGTCGGCACCGCTGTCCTTGCGCCATCCGCTCTGTGAGCCAGCGCCGCCGTCCTCGCACCATCCGCTCTGGGAGTCAGCGCTGCCGTCCTCGCACCATCCGCTCTGGGAGCCAGCGCCGCCGTGCTCGCGTCGTCCTCTCCCCGGCCACGACCTCCGAACAGCCCGCTGGGGCCGTCAGGTCCGAGTCCACTCCGCTGGAGAGCCTTGCCTCTAGTCCGTTGTCTTCCTCCTCAGCCGTTCGATTTCCCCTGCCAGCAGCTCAATATCTTCCAGCAGGGTCACTTCTGACACCAAATGTGGCGTGGAAGAGGAAGGAAGACCCGTGAGACTCATGCTGAATGCTCAACAGCTCCTTTTATTGAACCGGCTTGCCACTCACTCACAGTCTTTAACAAGACTAGGAGAGCTAAACCATTCCCCACAGAGCTAAATAGCCCAAAGGCCACCAACCCAGCTGTGTGTCTCCCAGATGGCAGATCCAGAGTGGTGCCCACCCTCTCTGCATAACCCCTCCCAAGGGATATGCCCCACCCCTGTCATCCTCGCACACAGGAGAACAGAAACATGCCTGCAGGCAGCCACACACACAACCCAGAGCCGCCACAATATGTACTTTGATCATGTGTGTCTGAGTGGGCTACTGCTGATGAGTCTCGCCAGTTGTAGATGGACGCATGTATTATTCTAATTCTAGCTCTTTCAGAACTAGACGAGAGCTCTTGAGGTTGAGTAATCACTGCAGGAGAGGATCTTAGGGATCTGAAGAGGTCTGTTGGGTCATGAGCTCCCCTTATGGTAACGTTTTCTTTCCAACCAAGCAGCATTTAAAAGAGTAGATGGTTTCTGTGCTTTTAAAGCCACAAGATAAAAACTCTTCAGGCTACCTGTAGTACCAAACATTAAAACATGTAGGCCAGGCTTACAGTACAAGATTTAATCTAAAACACACAGTCTAGTTTTAATATGTTCTCTGGTAACAAGGTCAAATCCAGCCCTTAATGAGCACTTTCATTGAATAAACATATCATTATTCCTTTTTTTGTTTCATTGTGGACATCTGTACATCTTTTACATGAAAAACTTTATACTTTTATTTCTTTGTTCATATGACATACAGAGAAATGGTTAATATATGGCTTTTGAAAGGGCTCAAATATTCAATAAAGTTACAAAACTGTCTGTAGACATAATGTAAAAAATGTTTTAATTGTTTTATGTAAACTTAGATAAGTTTGCCAATTAACACCTGAATGATTAAGAGAAGGTTTGGTAGAATGTGATGTGGACAGCTGAGACCAAAATTGAGCTCTTTGGCATCAACCTGACTCTCTGTGTTTGGTGGCAGGGAAATGCTGAATATGACCCCAAGAACCCCATCCCCACTGTCAAACACAGAGATGGAAACATTCTGTTTAGGGGCCCTTTCTCTGCCAAGGGTACATAAAGACTTCAACCTGGCTCATAAACGAGACCATGTACTATAGAATCTTGAACGAGAACCTCGTGAGCTCGATCACAATTTCAGTAGATTGGTCATGGCTGGGTCTTCCAGCATGACAATGACCCAAAACATATGGCCAAGACAACAAAGAACTGAAATCTGAGTGGCCTTTCACATGGTTAATGGGGAAATGAGTGAACATACAATACACGGTATCATCTCAGAAAGTTGAGGCTAGCAACAAAAGTAATTGCTCAAGTAATTAATGAAGTAATTGATCATTATGTTGTTTGACACAAACTGAAAGGCAGAACCTTTGCAAGAAGAGGAGAAGATAGGGAGAGCAAGCCATTGAGAGGAGAGACAGGGAAAAAGATATTTGAACCTAGCTTAAGATTCACACTACACAGTTTTTAGCCTGGTTTTAACCACAGTTTTACTCTTCTGACTTTAAACCTGGATGTTTCATGAGATTTAAAAATGAAATAATATCTCACATCTTTTATATATCTCCACAGACAGGTTGAGTGTCATTTGACACACATAAAGTTTCTTATCCTATTAACAGTGTGCTTTTTAAAGTGTATCATGGATATCATTAGTGCTAAACGAATTCTGGCCAATTGTACTTATATTTACAGGGAGCATATTTAGTCCAGTTTAAATGTATTAATTAATTGTAGTAGATTTTGAATAAAGTCAATGTACTAGTATACAATATATAGTAAAGTAATTGAGTTTATATGTGTATATCAGTGCCACTACTGATCCAATTTGATTGTGACCACATTTATCATGATAAATATTGAGTAGAAATGTGTTTAAAAATATTGGAATATATTATTTTAACATATCGTCCGGCTCTAGCTGACAGTTAAACACAAGGGAATGATCTCTCCTCTGATGAATTCTAGTTGTAACTCTGCAATACAAAGATCATTTACAAAATAGGTCACTGTTACCCTGCAAACGGGAGGCAGTGATGCTCCCTCTGGTAGAAGGGATTTTCTTGTTGCTATGGAATTCATGGCCTGGTTGCTAAGGCGGCCGCATATGGTGGATTCTCGTGAAGGTCCTCAAGTGAGTGAAGAACCTCGAGTGATTCTCACAGTCTAGGGAGAGAGTCCAACAGCGAAACACAGTGACAGACTTATATTGCAGTTTCTGATTCCTTTCTGATGCTGCCAATCAGAGAAAGCCTACAAGACTAGGATTAATAAAGCAGAGGAAAATAATAACATTAACAGCTTATGTTTCTGTGTGTTGCAGGTTCATGGAAAATGCTGCTGTATGTATTTGGCTGTGGATGTAAGACAGAAGGTCTTGAATGATTTGTGTTGAATTTATCCTTTGCACTAAACACTTGACCCTGTTCTCGTCCTCCACAAAGAACAGCCTGCAATAACCATGGCAACTGCAGCATCCCAGGGGTGCGTATACTTTGAACACTCATCTTTTATCTAAGACTTGTGTGTTTAGTGAAAATGCTTCAGTTATTTTTTATGTCAATCTTTTACTTCTTTAAGAAAGTGGCTTTGAGGTCTGAAAGCTCTGCATCTTTTTTTTTATTTCAGCCAGTTCTCATTTTCTGCAAATAAATGCTCTAAATAACAATATTTTATTTGGAATTTGGGAGAAATGTTGTCAGTTATTTATAGGATAAAACAACAATGTTAATTTTACTCAAACATATTTTTTTGTGATAATCTTTTTGGTGATATGACTAAATACTGTAAAGCATTTGATTCATTTCAAGAAGATACTGCTGCAATAAATTAAATGTCAACATTTCGACAATTGACAGTATGCTTAAATAACCAAATGAAGGATATCATCAATTGGATGATGTGCAGCAAACAGAATAAAATTCACATCACTGCACTGTGGATAAAAAGGTTGCATTATTTTAGGAATCTGTAATTGTTGATGCATTTTGTTTGTGCATCAAAATTAAGATAAATACAGCATATCGTAAATATGTTTTTAAATAGTGGGATGTATTTTTACTGTATTGTTTAGCCCTGTTTGTTTTTGATTATGTATTTCCTCACCCTGGATTTGAAGAGGTTGTTGTTTCTCACATTGTGAGTAATTCAAAAGACACAAAATCTTGAGCTTCCAGAGCGTCCAGACAGACACATATCTGCACAAATCTGATTGTATTTCAATTATGGTTTGGTGGTTTCTGGCTGCTCATACTGTCAAAAATCAACCTGGTGCAATCAGATATGAGCTGACAGCCTGAACTTTCTTGCTCTGTTTTACAAAGACCTGTCACTGAAAACAGAATGTTACAAATGGAAAAAACAGACTTTTGGATTTTCACATCAGTATCTCTGAGCACTGATTGAGCACTCCCTCTGATTGCGCTTCTGCCTGACTGATTATGTAATTGTCTACTAACGTCAGAGAAACGTCAAACCATTGAACTGATTTGGATTATGCTTTAGATCAGCCCTTCCATTTAACACTGTGTACATACCAATTCACACCTCGAATGATGTGTTCAATAAAAGTCTGTTCAGTTCTCTGTGTGTTAAATGGCAGATAATGCTAAGAGATTATTTACGTTCAGGATATTTAGAGCACAGTAGCAGCATCTATATGCCTCAGGTTCTTTCACAGTCTATTTACTCTTTTATTCTAGGTTATTTCAGCTGTAGAGAACCATGGTGAAGAAGTAGATTGGACTCTTCAGGCATGGACTGACTGACCCTGCTTTCAATGGATTTCACCACCATGTCCTTGTGTAACACTAGCACTCTGGAAGGATGTGACCTTCTGAGGCCGATGAACGACGAGCTGCCGGAGGCTGAGACCGCTCTCATGCCTGCCATACTCAGGGTGGCCCTGGCTGCCATCATGATATTCATGATCACTATCGGGTTCCTGGGGAATTCCATCGTGTGCCTGATTGTTTATCAGAAGCCAGCGATGCGTTCAGCCATCAACCTGCTTCTTGCCACGCTGGCCTTCTCGGACATCATGCTCTCGCTGCTGTGCATGCCTTTCACTGCTGTCACTTTGGCAGCCACTGACTGGAGCTTTGGACCGGCGTTCTGCAGAGCCTCGGTCATGCTCTACTGGCTCTTTGTCCTGGAGGGCGTGTCCATCTTGCTCATAATCAGCGTGGACCGATTTTTAATCATCGTGCAGAGGCAGGACAAGCTAACGCCACACCGGGCCAAAATTCTGATCGCAGCGTCGTGGGCGCTGTCCTTCTGTGTGTCTCTCCCATCTGTGGTGGGCTGGAGGACAGCAGGCATGGCAGAGCGGGCGGCACCCCAGTGCATCCTGGGATACAGTGACTCACTGGCTGACCGGGGATACACTGTGCTGCTAGCAGTGTCTGTTTTCTTTGTGCCGTTTAGCGTAATGTTGTACTCGTACCTGTGCATTCTCAACACAGTGCGGAGAAACGCGCTACGCATTCACAACCACGTCTCTGAAGGCAGCGTTGGGATCAACCACGTCAGCAAGCTGGGTCTGACAGGTCTGCAGCGCCCACCACAGGTAAACGTGGACATGAGCTTCAAGACCAGAGCCTTCACCACTATCCTCATACTGTTCATCGGGTTCTCTGTTTGCTGGCTGCCTCATACAGTGGTGAGCTTGCTTGCAGTCTTCAGCCGCCAGTTCTACTTCAGTCCAGTGTTTTATCCAGTTAGTGTGGGAGCTCTTTGGCTTAGTTACCTGAAAGCCGTCTTCAACCCTGTCATCTACTGCTGGAGGATCCGCAAGTTCCGCGAGGCCTGCTTGGACTTCATGCCCAAGACCTGCAGGCTTTTCCCCAAGGTCCCGGGTCGAAGTCACAGGCGGATAAAACCCAGCAATATTTATGTGTGTAGCAGTGAGACCCAGTCTTCAGTGTAGGACGTGTAAGAAACTTCAGAGACCTTTAAAGTATATGTGGGTCACAAACAACAAACAAACAACTGTTGGCACATAAAATCATCTGCTATAGTTTGGATCTACACTAAAGAAAGATGCATACAATTTATTCACCTGATATTTATTAATGAATACTATAAAATAATATAAACCATTTGTTTCTAAGCAATTATATTATTTTTTTATTTGTTTAGTGTGTTTAATTAGCATGAATCTAGGCAGCATAAATGGTTTAACAGTGAATACATACTTTTTATGCACACACACACATCTGTATTGTAACTGTTATAGACTTTATTTCAAAAGCATTTATACTGGTCTCTTCATCATGACGATTAGACCAAACATAATTACCAAATCCTGAATACTTCAAAAAGTAATAATACAACAAAAATTTATATAATACAGTTTTATCTTTCATTCCATTAGCATTGTTTGTAATGTTGGTGCTGTGACGATCAGCCATAACATTAAACCCACTTACCTAATATCTGTCCCTTTCATGCCAACAATACAGCACTGACCATCATTGAACATCAGTGAGATGGCCCCATGTTGGTCACAAACAAATAAAATCATTTACTAGATGGACTACACTAGAGAATGATGCACATTCAAATCATTCACCTGATATTAATTAATTAATACTATAAAATAATTTATAAGTAGTTGTTTTTAAGCAAGGTTAGTGTTTTAGATTTGTTAAGTGTATTTCAATTACACTTAATGTATGGATATAGGCAGTATAAACTGTTGAGCAGTAAATCATATGAATGCAACAAATTAAATATGGGTATTTTTATTATATTTATGTACACACACACACACACTCATTTACACATACACACACGTACACACAAACACACACACACACACGTTTTATTCCAAAAGCATTTCTACTGGTCTGTTCTTCATGAAGTTTAGACACAATGTAATTGCTAAAACCCGCATACTTAAAAAAGTAATGATACAGAAAAATTAAGATACAAAAGTTTTATTTTTCATTCCATTAGTGTTGCTTGTAAAGTTAGCACAGTGATGATCAGCCATAACTTTAAAACCACTTGACTAATATTGGTCCACTTTATGTCAACAATACACCACTAACCATCACTGAACACCAGTGAATCTTAAGCACCCTGACACTGTCAGTGTTTGACTTTTGGGAGATACTGACAACTATTCACTGGAAACACCCCACAGGCCCTGCCTGATGTTTTGAAGATGACGCTGTCATCTGCTTTTCACAGTGTGGCCCTTGAGTCAGTTGTTTTAATGTTGTGGTTGGTCTGTGTGTAGAAATGTCATGATTTGTCAGTGTGCACCATTTTTTCAGTGTGATGGTGTCAATTATGGGAAAATCATAATAATGCTGCAATGATGGAAGTCGGTGCTGAAATTGCTAAGAAAAAAATTAAGCAGTCTGAAGTGACTGTAATTGTTATATTAAGTTTTGTTTATGTGACTTATTGGATGTCTGTTTTATCTGGAATTACTTTCTCTCTCTTTTAAAAAATTAATCCGGTGTAAAAATGTAGGCCTACTTGGGGTTTAGTGAAATATGATAACAAGTACAAACTTTTGTTGAATAGCCCCAGCATTCTGAAATACAGCGCTTTTAGCAGATGCTTTAAACAGGATTACGATGTCAGTGATAGGGGCATAGTGTTACCCAAGCAAAGAAATCACTATTTTAACACTTTTAAAGGCACCTGAATAACAAGCTCTGTTCTCAGTGTTTTATTTTAAACGTCAGTGCTCTCAGAATTCTACCAATAAAGTGTGGAGCTACTTTGAGCCTGTTAATGATAGCCCCTATTGCTAGCATTGTAAGCCTGTTGGGGGCTAAAAGTGCTGTATTTCAGAGTACTGGGGGAGAATGGAGGTGGGCTATTCAACAAAAGTTTCACTACACCCCAGACTTCACCTTTAATGTCTTCAATGTCAGAGCTACTGCTTTTACTGTATTATTTTTAATAAATGCAAATTTTCAAACAATAACTGCTTGAATTACCAGGTTTCACTTGTAACACCACTTAGCCTATGTGAATGGAAATTCCCTGAATATATGTGACTGTATTTTTTTTTTTAACATAACACCTTGTAATCTGTACATAATCAGGAACAATGTACAATGTTGTATTTTCCCAATAAATGAGGTATGAACTGATTTTTTTTTTCAATTTTAAACCTGATAATACTGATAATACAGAAGAAAAGGGGACCTTTATTTTGCCCGGTCTGCGGCGGCGGGTTTCTGAATTAAAAAATTAAAGTCCTTCTTCCGGTGATGTGGGAAGTGGACGGAGAGACATGGCAGCCTACAGCGGGGGACACGGCGGTGGAGAGATGAGACAGTCTGAGGGAACCGCGGCTGAAACTGATCTCCTGCTTCACCCCGAGCTTCTGTCCGAGGACTTTATTAAACTCGTGCTGAATGAGGTCAGAATAATAGATCTAATTCCCCTGTAGTTAAACAGTTAGAGCTCTCATTCACTCACATACAGTCAGTTTACACCGGTCACAGTGTACACAGCCCGTCACTCTGTTTACAGTCAGTTTACACCGGTCACAGTGTACACAGCCCGTCACACTGTTCACTCTGTTACAGACAGTTTACACCGGTCACAGTGTACACAGCCCGTCACACTGTTTACTCTGTTACAGACAGTTTACACCGGTCACAGTGTACACAGCCCGTCACACTGTTCACTCTGTTACAGACAGTTTACACCGGTCACAGTGTACACAGCCCGTCACACTGTTCACTCTGTTACAGACAGTTTACTCCGGTCACAGTGTACACAGCCCGTCACACTGTTCACTCTGTTACAGACAGTTTACACCGGTCACAGTGTACACAGCCCGTCACACTGTTCACTCTGTTACAGACAGTTTACACCGGTCACAGTGTACACAGCCCGTCACACTGTTCACTCTGTTACAGACAGTTTACTCCGGTCACAGTGTACACAGCCCGTCACACTGTTCACTCTGTTACAGACAGTTTACTCCGGTCACAGTGTACACAGCCCGTCACACTGTTCACTCTGTTACAGACAGTTTACTCCGGTCACAGTGTACACAGCCCGTCACACTGTTCACTCTGTTTACAGTCAGTTTACACCGGTCACAGTGTACACAGCCCGTCACACTGTTTACTCTGTTACAGACAGTTTACACCGGTCACAGTGTACACAGCCCGTCACACTGTTCACTCTGTTACAGACAGTTTACACCGGTCACAGTGTACACAGCCCGTCACACTGTTCACTCTGTTACAGACAGTTTACTCCGGTCACAGTGTACACAGCCCGTCACACTGTTCACTCTGTTACAGACAGTTTACACCGGTCACAGTGTACACAGCCCGTCACACTGTTCACTCTGTTACAGACAGTTTACTCCGGTCACAGTGTACACAGCCCGTCACTCTGTTTACTCTGTTACAGACAGTTTACTCCGGTCACAGTGTACACAGCCCGTCACTCTGTCCACTCTGTTACAGACAGTTTACACCGGTCACAGTGTACACAGCCCGTCACTCTGTTCACTCTGTTACAGACAGTTTACTCCGGTCACAGTGTACACAGCCCGTCACTCTGTTTACTCTGTTACAGACAGTTTACTCCGGTCACAGTGTACACAGCCCGTCACTCTGTCCACTCTGTTACAGACAGTTTTCTCCGGTCACAGTGTACACAGCCCGTCACTCTGTTTACAGTCAGTTTACACTGGTCACAGTGTACACAGCCCGTCACACTGTTTACTCTGTTACAGACAGTTTACACCGGTCACAGTGTACACAGCCCGTCACTCTGTTCACTCTGTTACAGACAGTTTACACTGCTGTTAGCGGGTCTGAATAGTGGGTAAATGTGGTACAGCACATTTTATTTACGCTGCATGTGCGGTAAAGTGTGTGTGTGGGTGTGTTACTGAAACTGTCAGAAGAGCTTTTACTGAGCTGTTTTTTATTCAGACTGCAGGACCACTCCTAAACATTCACGTTTACGTTTCTTACGCAGCAATGTTATCATATGATATATATATTATATGTGCCTCTTTTTCGATGAGTTAACACTGTGGTTCTGCTGATGGTGTCGAGTTTTCTTTTCTGTCGAGTTGTTCCATCTGCTGCTGCCTTCATTTACATTCACAGGAAATAAAACTTCCTAAATAAAACATTAGGTAGAATGTTGTGTTGATATTATAAAATGACCATATTAGAAAATGCTCCCAGTAGAAGTATAGGTATAATACGTATGCTATTTGGATAGCCTGGAAAACTACATCAGGTAAGGTAATTGAGAGAATATACAGATATGTAATAAGATATGACCATTTCTCATTTTCTGTAAATAAATGCTCTAAATGAAAACATTTTATTTGGAATTTGGGAGAAAAGTTGTCAGCAGTTTATAGAATAAAACGAAAAAAATATAGAAAAAAATAAGTTCAATTTATCAAACAAAATGTTGTAAATAGTAAAATCAAAGAAACTGATCTTTTTTTTTTTTTTAAAGTGGTCTCTTAATTTGTTTCCGGAGCTGTATATTTTACAATTATTATGTTCCTATTTGCAATAACAGTTGCACAATAACAGTTAATTCATTATATATAATTAACAGGAGAAGAACAAAATAGTAAAGAAAAACATATGAATACATTTGAAAATTGGCGGTTAGTGGTGCATGTGCTGAACCAGACGTGTAGTTATTAATTGGTTGGTGTTCTTGTGTTAGTATGTTTTGTACTGTTATGAGTAGATCAGACACAGCAGTGCTGCTGGAGTTTTTAAACACTGTGTTCACTTGCTGTCCTCTCTATTAGACACTCCACACCTGATCATCAGTGTAATGGTGTTAGTGGTGTAACTTGGTGTTGAGCCACACTAGCCCTTTGCAGATAGGTTTAGACATGCAGAGTTTATTATAATTACTTATTCTAAAAGTATTAATCCCTCTTTTACATATTTAATGAGATTAACAAGTTCTGAATTTACTCTCACAGAGGAAGATCTGTACAGAAGATAATGAAGACCGTGATCAGCTGACAGATTTGTATATCCAGCATGTTATTCCTCTACCTCAGCGTGAACTCCCCAATAGTAGGTGGGGAAAGAGAATGGAGAAGACAAAAGCACGCCAGAGCTCGACTAGTGGACACGGGTAAATGAGGATTCAGAAAACCCATTGTCCCTGTTCTTCTTAATACTTTTAAGATGGCAAGGAATGGTGCATGCATGAAACTTATACATGATTTCTTTGTCTCCTCTTTATAACAGCTCAAGCACAGATAGTGGCAGGAAAAGGCCACTGATTGTGTTTGACAGAAGCTCCTCCAGCACTGGCAGTGTTAAATTGAAGAAGCCTGATGATTTTTCATCATCAGCAGTTGCAGAACGCTTAAAGCCCCCACCTTCCACTATCAACCTCACCAACCCCATACGCAAACTTTTAGGGTCCTCAACAAACTGTTCTCCATCCTCATCCACTGTGTCTTCCACCCAAACTCCAGCATCAGCTTCAGGTGCTACCAAGAGTCCTACAGGCAATGGCAGCCTAAGCTCCTCAGGACACTCCAGCAACACAAACACAAAGCTGAAGCGTGGACCACCAAACGATGGAGTGCCTGGAAGCCCTGTGAGTAGTTCTCAGATTAAGAATGCTAGGAGAACAGAGAATCTAGGAACAGTTAAGCATCTTATACACAATCTATCCAAATGCTGAATTGTTCCTTGCATGGATAAACAAGGAAAAACCCTTTAATTTTGCTTCTGTATAGCATAATAACGATTAGATTAATAGAAATATAAGGATGAAAGCAATGTTTACTGTGTTATGATAGTTATGTTATGAAGATGGATCTTGACATTTGTGTTATCATTTGTGGATCAGATATTTATGTGACATTTTGCTATCAGCTTTGCTGTCACACTTTTAGCCTCAGTTTTGGATTGTGGTTTATCCACGCTGATTTTATTGGTCTAATTCTGTAATGACACTGTAGTAAAAACTGTAGTCTCTACTAAAATGAGTACTGTACAGTACTGTGCGAATACTGTGCACAGTTTTAAGGACGTTTCACCCAAAAAAGTCTGGATCTCAGGGTTCATGTTTTTGTTTGGGATTGGGGTTTCAGCACAAAACCAGTACCTTTTTGTGTTCTGTTGCCAAATGATATTAGCCATGCAATTGGTCTAAAAAAAAAAGTAAAAAAAAAAAATCCAAAAAGTTGTTTTCAAACAACCGAAGCATAGTTTAAGTTGATCCAGACATAGTCTGCCAATTTGGTCTTTTTAGAGCTGCACTGATCGACAACATCAAATATAAAAAATTGTCAATGTGGAATTTCATTGTAGACACGTCATTAATATGTGATGGAGCGAGAGAGAGAGAGAGAGAGAGTGCACACCTCTTGCTTAATTAGCCAATGAGCTTTTAGTGTGGGTGGGGCTTGCAGCGTGTGAGAGAGTGGGAGAGAAAGAGCGGTAGAGACGCACAAACAGCATCCAACACATTTAACTCCAAAGTACTGTACAGTCAATCTTTGCTAGTTCTATACAGTTTAAACACTGATTTCTATATTACCTGTAGTGAGTTAAATTACTACAGAGAGCTGCTGAGGTCAGTTTAACAGGCTTCACTTCTTCATTACCATTATTAGCGTAATTAAACTAACATTAGCTGGATACGTGTGAGAGAGATACTGTACTCTGTCCACTCCGTTAAAATTAAGCTATATGTTATGGTAACTACAGACTTTAATTGGAAAAAAAATCATAATTTTAGACAATCATTTCTTTTTAGGGAGGTATCTCCTTGGAAATAAGTAAGAAAAAAGTATCCTAGAACCTCCAAAACTACTATATAAACATCTTTACACTGCATAGGAAGATAAAAGGTGGGGGAAAGGATTTGCTTTTGCAATTAAAAAACATTCAAACACTGATGAATTATCTCTTGCTTCTTGATGTCTGCTCTAGCCAGATTCTGTCAGTCATGATCATTACCACCCACTGTGTTGTCTACTGTGGGTGGTAATGCCTTCTTTGATGTATTCCTGGCAAATAATGACATATTGAGATCCTATGACTTCATGACAGCATCTCCAAGTAGGCTTACTCTCTAGAAATTGAGATTTTTTTTTACAGGTGCCTGCAACTTTTGCACATTTACTGTATGTAGTTGTCTCATAAATCTAATTTTTCTTTTGTAACAGGAGCTCAAGTCACCTGAGGTAAAAAAGAAGATTCAACACGTCACATGGCCTTGACCTCAGATGCATCTTTACAAGCTCAAAGTGGGAAGGACTGCCAATACCTTTTTGAGGGTCTGAGTTTGCTGAGTGTCTCAGCTGTGTGCCCCATGTCAAAAGAAGCCACAAAAAGGGGTTGATGAGCTTCTGCATTGGAATCAGGATGTGAGCTGTTACACAGCGGCAGTAAAGCAGCAGTGATGTGAGGTCCTCCCGTACACTTGCCAAAAGAAGGGTACTAGAAAAGACCTTTCTCTTGAACATGAATACCGTAGGCCTGTAGCTCTGAGGATCACTGAGTCTGGCTATGTTTGGAAACACTGTTAAAATGTCATTTTTACCTGAATAAAGAATGATGTGTATTTACTACATCTCACAGGTGAAGATTTGTTTATAAAATCCATCAAAAGAGATAACTGGAGAAGAGTGTAATTTGGGCATTTCTCATCCAAGTATCGTTTCTGTTTGTGAAGGAATGCCACATAGGAGAAGATACCAGTTCTATTCTATTTAGCTGGGTTCACACTATAACATTCTATGCCACATTGTCTGGTCCCCAACTCTTGTAGGAAATTGCAGATAAAATCTCTGTGCTGACTCAGACACTGTGTGTAAACAGCATTAAGACATGACCTGAGTGATTACTGAAGAAGTGCAGATGCCTCCTTAGCCCCTGACAAATATAATTTATCACTTTTTAGTATAATTTGTATAGTTTAATATCTGGACCTGTCAGTGACTCTAAGACTATGTTCAGACTGCAGGCAAAATCAGATTAGTTTTTTAAATCAGGTCTGTTAAGATGACCATTTTTAAAATTTGATCTAGTTATTTGAAAATGATCAGATTGCTTTTGTGTGTCTGGACATCACAAACTTATCAACACGGGTTGCTGTGGTAACAAGTTCTGTATCAGTGGACCTCTGTACTTCCATCGCTCTGAATTTTTAAGACACATCTGTACAAATCCGATTGTAATTGTTTTTCAAAGGACCTCCCAATAGGGTCAATAAAAAAAAAACAACGTGTTTTTTGTGCTTCCAGGCTGTTCAGACTATTAAATATCAATAAGGGTTGGGATAATTTATCAATATTGTGATATATCATTTGTGACATTTATTGCGATTATTGCGTCAAATATCAGTGTTTTATTGAAACATTGGCACACTAACCTTCTTAAGACTTGCCCCCAATTAGACTTACTAAAGTCACGGCTTTATTACTCCACGTGGTGGCACTAATGAAATGAATAGGGTGCACCTGCAGTAAAGAATATTTGCTGTCAAATTGACATCAATGAATCTATAATTCCGTATTTAGGAGTATTTTATCCTCTTCAGTAACACAGATTCTGTGAAGTATCATAAATAATTGTCTTGTTGTGTTTTTAAATATCATAAAAAACTAACGTTATCTTGGGCAGCAAATTGTAATATACTATGTAGCGTTAGATGCCCTGTGTTTTCCACCCATTAATCTGGATACAATCTAGATATGCCAAAGAAATCTGAATTAAGATTGCAGTTTGAACATAGTTTTAATCCAACAGTGTGAAAAGTGTTGTGACTGAAAGAGGAGTAACAAACTACAGCCAATAAGAGCGCAATACACAAGGAAAGAAGAAAGCTGGTGGAGGTGTAGTTACACACACCCATCTATATCCATTTTTATACCTTCTGTTTAGGCACATTCATTTTTGAAAAAGTAAAAAATCATGCATCTCATGCATGCCATCACATCAAGTTATCATGTGGTTTTGTAACAAAATATGATTATGAAATGCAGACTTGCTGAGGGTTCCTTGTAATTTGTAATGAGCAGTGATAACGCCGTTACTTTTTTCAGTAAGGAGTAATCTAACTAATTACTCTGACTGTCACTATAACACCGTTACCATTTCCGACACCCCGTTACTGCACGTTACTTTAGCCGCTCAATTAACTTTTTTTTTTTTTTTTTTTTTTACAAAAGCATACCTGTCAAGTCTCCCGTTTAGGCCCGGAAACGACTGTATTTTACCCCTCTTTCCCGCTGTCCTCCCGTATTAGTATTTTCCCGTAAATTTCCCGTATTATAAAAAAAAAAAATTGTATTAATGATAGATTTGTTTTTACTTGTATTTACAAATGTAGGATTGCAGGATTTACCGTAAGCTATAATAAACAAAAAAATCATTTAGCTAACTAGTTTAATAGAAGCTGGATGTAGAGGATGGTGGAAAAAGTGGTTATTTTAGATTTCTTGTAAACCTGTCTTAAAATGTAAGGGATACTGAACCTCGGTTGGGCTGGTGGGACGGCTCAAGGGAAAATTTCTCTTATTTTTAAATTTAAAACTTGACAGGTATGCAAAAGTAACGCAATAGTTACTTTAACTGGTAACTAGTTACTTTTGTAGTGGAGTAACTCAGTTAGTAACTCAGTTACTAGAGAAAAGTAACTAGTCACTATATCTAATTACTTTTTCAAAGTAACGTGCCCAACACTGATAATGAGGGTAACGACGATCTGATGATCCTGAAAGTTGTGTAGTGTGAAACTGACATTAGACATCTGTCAGCACTTTAAAGATTCTCTGGCTATTAAATTAGAATGCTTAAAGCAATGATATTTGGAATAACATTTTACATGTATTTTGAACACAATTTTTGTCCTACAAATGTCCACAATTCAGGAGTGCATTTAAACTTAACTTGAAGTTTTATTAAGTGTGTTCAACAAGTGTATGAGTTTTACTTCTCTAAACACTAGATGGTGCTGTTTCTGTATGTTCTAGTTGAAATGCATCCCTTTTAATGTGTATTGTGGTGAGTGACAGATGTACAGTGACATAACAATAGAAAAAGAATGCTGTGAAGGTTTTTTAATGATTTTTTTTATTCTTGGTTACACGCAAACATTACTGTATACTCCTCACAAACATAACGCCAGACAGAATCTTTTAATCTGCTTATTACTCTGTTAGTTGCAGTGGGTTAGGCTGCAGTCAAGCCATTGAAAGAAAAGGATCCAAGGGCTGCGCTTATAAAAGCTCATTTATAAACCAGATCTGAGGAAATCACATCAGAGTCAGAAGGTTTAAGTAGATTAACGTATTAATATTCAACTTCAAAACAGTCTAGTCTTAAAAACTTTTTTTTTTTTTATAAATGTTAATGTATTTTCTACATGTATCAGTTTCATCGTAAAGCTTTTTCTCCTCACACTATATAGACAATAAATATTTATGGCAAAAGAAATATCTGTGACAATTATTTCATCAACTACTGAAGCTGTTAATAGCCAGAACGTAGATGTATCTGCCTCCTCCTACATGTACATACACCACTGCCATCGCTGGTGTTAGATGATTTGCTATGATTAGGATTCTTATGGGTTCATTAGGGTTGATCCATTCTGCTTAGCTTTGCCTTTCTCTTTAATTAGATCTTTTGCTTCTGCTCAGATGTCTTTGCCGCATTCAGGGCACAGGATGTCATCTCTCTCAGTCAGGAAGCCTCGGCCCACCAGAGAGACGGAGCACTTCTTGCAGTTGAAACAGTCGTTGTGCCACTGGCGCTCCTCAAAAGAGATGTACTTGCTCCCTCCCAGCCCTGAAGATCAGAGGTGAGAGTTATGGGACATACCCATTTTTGGTACCACTTTAAAATAAGACTACCTTAATAAAGCGTTTATAAATGGTTTACAATTAGTTTATAAATGGTTACTAATTAGGTTGTAAATGCCTTAAAAATCATTAATATTCAGTTATAACACATACGTAGAAAGGGCAACAATATAGATGGCTGTGGGTTCACTATTTGGCAAACAACAGGTCATTGTTGCCCTTTCTCTGTATGTGTTATTAAAAAGCGATTATTAATGATTTTTAAGGCATTTACAACCTAATTAGTAACCATTAATAATAGTAACCATTGTCTTATTTTAAAGTGTTACCCGATTTTTTACAGCAAATTTTATTCCAAAAATCATGGCAGCAGTGGGACATGTTTGTACTCTTCCATGTTGGCTTGTTTACCAGAATAGTGAAAGGGAGGAGTTAAATTTAGCTAAACTCTCCACTACCAGATCAGGAGAATCTCTCACTATCTTTAATAAACTCCTGAAGACAGAGCTCTTCAAATAGCTCTTACTCTCCTAACACCTCTAACACACTAACTGCTTCTAACCCCATTTCCTTCTTCCCCTCCTCCACTCCTCTGATCCCCTTATTTCCCTTTGACCTCCTTTAAGCCCTGTGTAAAGATGTTTACCTTAAAATTTCTGTTACTTTTGTACTTGTATGTAATGTAAACATAAGGATTAAGCCTAGCTATAGACTATATTTGTTTTCATTTTAAAGGAAAATCTCCATTCAACATGCTGTGTAGTCCAACACTAGACCTAATCATTCTTAAGGATAAAACATTTACTACCACAAAGTAAACTGTACACGATATTGGCTGGGATTTGCTATGGTTAGTTAGAGAAACTTAAAAAAAATGTGCTCCAAAAGCTTTGTTTGCTGACAGGTGCAAAGAATTGTGGGTAACCAAGGGCCTGGAAGGATACATAAGTTGCGTCCTTGAAATCGTTCAAATATAGGCTGCATTTCTTGGCTGTATAGAAATGAAGAAATCTTCAGTTTGGAAGAGCTTTCTATTACATAATGTCCATGAAATTCAGCCTACCTCTACTGCAGTCAAGGCAACTTATTTTCTACAGTTTAATGCAATTTCACAATGTTTAATGGACCAGTCCTGTGCAGTAGTATAATTGGAATTTTGTGGTCTGTCTACTTCTGTTATGAACACAGAAGCATTTTTGTAAATGAGATAAATCTGAATACTTTTTCAGAAGTTTTACAAAGCTCCATAAAATGTAAAGACTGAATGGATATGAATAATTGATATTCTCTTGTTGTTGTTGTTTTTTTATCTGGGGATGTGATGTGGATAAATGTGTGCATGTGTATGCATGTGTGTGTGTGTACCGCTGATGGGGCTGGTGCAGGAGGCACACTTCTTGGCATACAGGTTGCAGAAGCAGTTGAGGCAGTAGGCGAAGTCATCTCGAGAGGTGAAGCGCTGACCGGACAGCTGCTGCTTGCAGCCGGTGCACAGGAAGCAGTCCTTATGCCACGGCTGGTCATGGTAGGTCACTCCTCCAGTAGTGATAGGCTGAAGAAAAGAGGAGGAGGAGGAGGAGAAATGAGACTTAAATATCTGTGCAGCGCTTCAGTGTGCATTCCTGACATTCATTTGTGACAGTGAGCAGTTAAGGACGTTTGGTTTTGCACTGAAATTCCAGCCTATTTTCAACTCAATGAGATGATTTATCACAATGCTTCTCGTAGAAATCTGTGTGTTTTCTAGAACAGCAGCTTTTAGGCTGCATTGTGTTTAAATATTTCAACAGGCATTGTTGCAGACATTTAAGGCCATATATGTTCTTTACCATCTGCATTTGTATAGTCATTTTATAGTGTATAGTCATTTGGGCTGGACAACAAATGTTCAAATAATAATTATATATATATATTTCTATATATATACATATACATATACATGGTGTTGAGGCATTACTAGTGATAGGGGGAGTCCTAATGAGTGGGTTGAGTAATTGGCCGTATAAAATTGGGGAGAAAATGGGATTTATATATATATGGGATTTATATATATATAAAATTGGGGAGAAAAGATAAAAAAAAAATATATATATATATATATATATATATATATTTTTTTTTTTATCCCATTTTCTCTCCAATTTTATACGGCCAATTACTCAACCCACTCATTAGGACTCCCCCTATCACTAGTAACCCAGGAGGGTGAAGACTAACACTTGCCTCCTCCAATACATGTGAAGTCAGCCACCGCCTCTTTTTGAACTGCTGCTGATGTAGCATTGCTGAGTAGCATCACAGCGTAGCGCTCGGAGGAAAGCGCAGTGACTCACTTCTGATCGATCAGCTCACAGACAGACGCCTTGTGCTAATCGACATCACCCTTTGGAGTAATGTGAGGAGAGAGCGCCATCTACCTACCCAGAGAGAGCAAGGCCAATTGTGCTCTCTCAGGGCTCTGGCAAGCTGCATGACCAGGATTCGAACCAGCGATCTCCTGATCATAGTGGCAACGCTTAGCCCGCTGGACCACTTGGAGCCCCCAGTGATTTCATTATCACATTGAGCCCACAGCGAGCTACATGCAGCTATTCTAATATTCTATATAACTGTAGACTGTAGAGGTCTCAAGCAAGTACAAATACTTCATCATCTTACCTAAGTAGAATCTATATCTATACTTTACTGGAGTATTTATTTTTCATTTACTTTTTACTTCTACTCTTCACATTTTCACCCAATTGTCTGAACATTCTACTCCTTACATTTTAAAAATAGCCTCTTAATTTCACAATAATAACAACATAAATTGCTCTATCCAGATAGAGTGAATTTGATTGTAGTTGGATGAGAAGTGTTAACATATACATACCATACCGACATCCTATTGGTTTATATGAGATATATCGTACCTGCACATCAAGCCCTGAAATAGGGAGCCTACGTATTCAACATATTAAAAACAGCAAAGCTTACCCTGTCTAACCAGCAGAGGTGGAAAGTAATGAATTACATTTACTCACATTACTGTAATTGTGTAGGTTTTATGAGTAATTTGTAATTTTTAAAGTAGTTTTTAAAATATGTCATTTTACTTTTACTCAAGTACATTGTGACACAAGTAATTTACTTCGCTACATTGAAAAACTCCCCGTTACTAATAAGTAAAAAAGAAATGGCTGGGGAAAAAAAATTGTCTGAAATAAAATAATAATAATTGGCGCGGATGTGCGGGCGCACGGATGCTCATGTGTGGAATAACGAGGCAATAACGTCCTCATACAATACAAAATGTGCCCCGCCGGACAGAGCTGTCAGCTTTCAAAACTTCCACATCAAACCTGCGAAAGCATGTGGTGTTAGAATTTTTTTATCATTAAACAATCTGCTTGAATGTTAATAAAAAAACATGTAAATAGCAGTTAAATAATAGCAATGGCAAGTAAAAAATAATACAAAAACGTAAAACAGTAACAATACGGTTTATAGTCACATATATGACCATAACTTTTTAACAGTAAAGAAAAAAAATGGATCATATAAACCTATGTCACTTGTTCTTAAAAAAATGTTTTATGGGGTGGTTTGAACAAATACTGCCTGAAGGGCCAAATTATTATGTGAAATAATAGTTCATTAAAAACGATTTAATTTATGATTTGTTTTACTTTTTTTACATCATATAATTAAAAGTAACTATGTAACTTTTACTCAAAGTACATTTTAAATTGAGTACTTTTTTATTTTTACTCGAGTAGATTTTTAGATGGGTACTTTTACTTTTAATTAAGTAGATTTTTAGATGGGTATTTTTACTTTTAATTGAGTAGAATTTTAGCAAAGTAAAGGTACTTTTACTTAATTACACATTTTCAGTACTTTTTCCACCTCTGCTAACCAGCATAGTGTTCTTGATCTGTTATTAACAATCAACCATTAACCCAGCTTGGAAAAAACATTAGCAAGCATCACGGTTAACATTAGCATTAGCCTGTTCAATTTTTATTTAATGTCATATTAAAAATAAATATGTATATATGTTGATATCACAATTGGAATTATATTGACCAGCACTAGTGTTGATCATCATATAAGCTTTTAAAAATGTATATGACAATGCAGAAAATCGTACAGTCTATCCTTAAAAAAAAAAAAAAAAAGCAGCTGCATTTAACTTTGTGTGAAAGGGCTTTTAAAAACCGACTGTACCTTCTTGCAGTGAAAACACTGCATGGCGAACTGCTTCTCGTAGCAGGGCACGCAGTAGTTGTTGTTGTCCTTTGGGATGAAGCTCTTGGTGCCAATAGGCTGCTGGCAGCGCTTACAGGTGAAGCACGTCTCATGCCAGCTGTTCCCCTTATGCTCCATCTTCCTGGAGCCTGTCAGAACAAGGCAGAGGGATTTAGAGAATAGCCTGGGAATAATTAGTGCAGGGGATCCTAGAAAAAGCTCTTATTTAAAGCTCCACTAGTTGTAGAGTTTAATAAATGTTTCAGGCGGATTAGTTTCTCTTTCTCGTTTTCTGGCTTTCACAGACATATTCGGTCTCTTTCTAGCTTCTGCCAGAGTGTCTGTATGTTAGTTTGTAAAGAATGAACCAGTAGTCCTTGGAAAGCAGGTCGCAGTTCTCACGAGCGTTGGTCGGGTTTGAGCTCAGAGGAGCTCCGGCACAGACACGAGAGCACCGCTATTCCTCTTATTACACCTCAGTGCAGCGCTGCAGTGAGTTTTAAGCTGTAATTTTACTTCTTTAAAAAGATCAAAAATCAAGGAAATCCTACCTAGTGCTGCTTTAACATGATGTATAAAATACTAGAGAACTAATCGACTAAAGAACATTGTGAAGCGACCCTGCCCTGCTCTTTCTCTCTGATATACTCTCTGATCCTTCCTGACTAGACAGTTCAGAAGGACAAAAGAAAGAGAAGATCTCAGTGGCGTTGTGTAAATACATGGAAGACAGAGCTGCATTGTTTTATAAAGCATCTGGCTCGATTCTGAGATCTTGCAGGACTTCAAATTATTCACTTTGAGAGGGGAGTGCTTCTCACTAGTGGGAAACTGGCCCAGTTTTACATACCAGAGCTTATCTTTATAATGCGCAGACCTTCTGTTCAATTATCAGAGATATTTTTACACATTTGTTTACAGTTGTGAGTACAGATCTTGACAAAAATGTGTATTCTGTGATAGAATGAAAGACCAGGGTAATCTGTCATGTATGTTATTATTTCAGTGTAACTTTAGTGTAGAACTGCTGCAGACTATATTGGCAATTGTATGCAAACACATATTTCCAATATACAGCCCCATTTCCAAAAAGGTTTTGATGCTGTTTAGAATATAAATAAATGTATAGAACCATAGAATGCAATATGTGTCTATCTCACAAACCTATACTTTATTCACAATAGAACATACAGCTCTGGAAAAAAAATAAGAGAGCACTTAAAAATTATGAGTTTCTTTGATTTTACCAAAATTGAAAACCTCTGGAATATAATCAAGAGGAAGATGGATGATCACAAGCCATCAAACCAAGCTGAACTGCTTGAATTTTTGCACCAGGAATAAAGGCATAAAATTACCCAAAAGCAATGTGCAAGACTGGTGGAGGAGAACATGATGCCAAGATCATGAAAACTGGAATTAAAAATCAAGGTTATTTCACTAAATATTGATTTCTGATCTCTTAAAACTTATTTAAGGTCTGAAAGCTCTGCATCTTTTTTTTCTGCAAATAAATGCTCTAAATGACAATACTTTTATTTGGAATTTTAAAGAAATGTTGTCTGTAGTTTATAGAATAAATCAACAATGTTCATTTTACTCATACTTATACCCATAAATAGCAACATTAAAGAAACTGATTCATAAACTGAAGTGGTTTCTTAATTTTTTCCAGAGATGTAGAGCACAGTTTAGAGACGTTTTAGTATTTCATGAAAATTTAGAACTTGATGGCAGCAATGTAATTTTAAATAACTTGGGAAACAAAAGATTTAAAATGACTTTTTACTAATTACAGCTACAATAGGAGCAATCTGCAATCATTCAGCATAACAGGGTATTAAAATTGTATTTTTGAGAGACAAAGACTGGCAGAGGTTCTCCAATCTGTAAAAAAGAATATATATATATCCTCAACTTCAATTACTAAGACTATGCACTGTACATATAGATACATAAAAACTTAGAGCATTAGGAGGAATCTCTGTGTTCAAGGTACAATACTGACAAGGCAGTCAATGTTGGATGCTGTTGATCTTCAGGCCCTTTAGGTGGCACTCCATTAAAGACAGGCATGAATCTGTACTAGAAATCCCTGCATGGGCTTAAACTCCAGAAATACAAGTTAAATACATGTACTGGTAGCTGTATCATACAAAGAAGACTATATGTTAACAAGGTCCAGAAATGCCACCATCTTCTCTAGACCAAAGTTTTTTTTTTCTGTCCAAACCTTTTTGAAATGCATTACTACCATTAAGTTCTAAATTAGTTAATGTTTTTCATGAAATAATGAAATGTCTTGCTTTTAACATCTGATACATATTCTATTTAAATAAAATATGGCCTCTAAGATTTGCAAACATTTGCATTTTACACAGCATCCCAACATTTTGGGAACTACGGGTATTATATTTCATAATATTTCATAACCAGCATCAAAAAGATGGAAGAATATAATATACTGTACTACTTTAAAGTGATACTATTATATTTCTGCACTGGATTAGTGTCTCCTCTCCATAAGCCGTGGGTTATTTTCTCAGTCTGGAACGCAGCGCTTCATCTTCTTTATGATGGTGGATGAAGTGTTTTCTCTTAGAAAAGGAGCGTCTGTGTTCTGTGAAAAGTCATTTATAATTACAGTAAAGCCTGACAGTAGGTAGACTCCCACTCTGAGTGGTCTCTCTCACCAGGCATGATGGTCTTCTTGCATTCGTGGCACTTGGAGGAGTACTCGTTGGAGTAGCACTCGGTGCACAACAGCTGCTCGTCCTTGGTGGAGAAGGGTTTGTCCACCAGTGAGCGCTTGCACTGGAAGCAGTGGAAACACTCCTCGTGCCAGTGGCGGTCCTTGTACGACAGGTCCTATTGCCAACAAGGAAGACAGAGAAATTACAAAGAAATCTGAAGAGTAGTGTAAGGTTAGACCTAGAGATGTATAGTAAGGAAATAGAACTAGTTCACTACTGTACTTTAGCACTGAAATGATGCATCTGAATTTACTGGAGTATTAATTTATATGTATATCATCACTGTCCTATGAAAAACACTTATCTCCATTTTTGTTGATTTTTAGTTTACTACATAATTGGAACAGACAAACTGTCCCTTACAAAATTTCTTGATGAACAGACCAATAGAAACTCTTCAAAATGACCTGAAATAAACTCTTTTTACATTGACTTCCATTAAAAGTTTACAAGGTTTTTTCCTTCTCCTGTAAAGTTGCTGTTTTGGAGATAAGTGTTTTTCATTGGACAGTGACGATATGTACTTCCACCTTTACTTCACTACATATTTACAATGAGTTTAAAACTTTTCCTACTTTACTTTTATTTTTTATGTGCTGCATTGTTACTTGTTGCAATTTTTAATTAATGAAGCTGCTCATCATTTAGTAAATCAAGCGATTAAACTGGACCAGATTAAAACAACACTAATAAACATACAGTATGAGTAGTATAATAAGCTCCAAGCCTGTTTTTGCCATGTTCCACTTAAAATTGAACACCCAAACCTTGAGGTCTTATACTCAATTAGAATATGAACTAGAGGCAGTTATATGAGGGATTGTTACAAAAAACGCCTTTAAGGTTATTAGAAAATATTTAAAGGTATTGAAATAAATCTCCAATGGTCAAAATATCATAAAGAAATATTAGGTGCTTCTCATTTTTTAAATCTAAATTTTAGAGTGTATGAATTAAACAACTCATTTTACTGTAGAAAATGGGGTTAATGTATTATTTACACTTAATTGTATCATCTTATGAAGTCTCTGTCACACTGTGGGTCTATGGAAGCCTTCTGTACACCCTGTTATGTTGACTAGGCAATGTCATGTCATCTGAACTCGCCTCTTGATTGGTCTACAGACTTGATTGATGATTTTTTAGAAAGCTCAGAGTCTGTCCTATCTGAACATCTGTGTATGCACTTCACTTAATATTAATTTTTTTAATTCAATAACTTACAAATTAGCCAGTAGCTTAGTCCAGGTGTTCTTTACACATAAATGTTAGAGAGGATTAAAGATAAAACAGCAAGTTTTTAAATGATATCTTGCCTGTATTGAGCCCTAAAGAAAAAGAAGAAGAAGAATCTGTGGTTGAAGAAAGTACATTTTAAACATCCACCCCAGTGTCCGTACATCTGCAAGTTATCATTTTGGAGAGGAAAAACCATGACTAGCACAGTATTTTCTAGAGAAACTGCTTGGTTATAAACACTAAATAGATACAAGTCCTCTTTTTTTTTTAGAAGGGGGTGGATACCAGTTATATGGTGCCCAGCAACACTCTGATCTGGGTAACTATAATACAGGTAACCAGTGATGTCAGTAACGCGTTACTTAGTAACGCATTACTCTAATCTGAACCTTTTTTTCAGTAACGAGTAATCTAACGCGTTACTATTTCCAATCCAGTAATCAGATTAAAGTTACTTATTTAAGTCACTGTGCGTTACTCTCTCTCTCTCTCTCCACCTCATCTCCTCCACACACACACACACACACACACACCGCTCCCTTACCCATTCCCCCTCCGCTCTTCCCCAATCACACGCGTCTCGCTTTCTCCCCTGTCTCTCTCTCTCGAGCTCGGCGTGTCTTTAGTTTCCGCCCGTTTTCGTTTTTCGCCAGTTCTCGGGCTCCCAATCTCTTTATAAAGGTGTTTTTTTTTGCGGCCGCGTCCCAATTCACTAGCCAGGGCAGCGGTCTGCCACAAATTTGATTGGCAGAGGAGAGCGTTTGAAGATTTTACACAACACGTGATTGGAAGTTCACTGTGGCGCAGAGCGCACATACCGTAAAGACAAGAAAAGTTCTGGTGCTTTAAATGAACACTGTCAGAATTAAATCCTTCTCAGTAGTTGGGTCCGGTATGGGTCCGTATTGGACAACGTCTGCAAATATGTGATCCCTGGTCTAGACCATATACACGGTTCTGTTTTATAAAACCACTCCTTGCTGCCCTGCAGAGAACAACAGGTTCAATGTTCAGTTTTACAGTGTTAAATATGTCAGGTCAAGAAAGACTTTCTTTATTTTATATATTTTCAAATATGTTAAGTTAATTTTTTTATTTTTATTAAAAATATATATATTTTTAGGAAATAGTTCAACTTAATAGAGATAAATTGTTGCTGTTAAAAATGCATTTTCCAATAAAGGGAGTATTGGCAAAACTGGTTATAATGTTTATGTTAAGGCGGCGGGAGGTGGTGTCTGCAGCTGCTGAAAGTAACTAATAAAGTAACTTAGTTACTTTTAAAATCAAGTAATCCATAAAGTTACTAAGTTACTTTTAAAGGAGTAATCAGTAATCAGTAATCGGATTACTTTTTCAAAGTAACTTCACCATCACTGCAGGTAACTCTGTATCAGAGTATAGCTTTTACTGGCCATCTTTAAAGGTCACCTTCCGTCGTTTTTTCTTTCATTTTAAAATGTCTAGTTGTGGTCTCTAGTATGAATGAATGACATGTGAGCCGTTTTTGTAAAAAAAAAGTGCTCAGGTGTCTCTGTATAGCTCTTTTTTAATGGACTGTTTTAGGGGTGTGTCCAAAATGACCGGATTCCAGCTTTGCTCATGAATATTCATACATGCAAACAGCATGCAAATATCTCTCCTCTGATTGGCTAGGAGCACTGCGACGCCCCTCCACCGCTCTGCCGCTCACTGCCTCCCACCTCCTAACTGATGAGCGGTGATGTTGCGTCGCTTCAGCTCCGCCTCTGGGAGTTTCTCGAGCCAAGGTGGGCTGGTCTGTGAGTTTCTGCCTACGTAGGCAGAAAGATAATTCAAAATTCACCCGTTTTTCGGAGGGGGGAGGGGGGATTTCTTTGCTTAGCTCCTGCAGACAATGGGGGCTGCAAAACAGTTTAATGTGCAGGTGTACACATTCAACTCGGAGAGACCTACTGTATTCCACAAAAAACAAGAAAAATCGGATTTTCGCGGAAGGTGAGCTTTAAGTATTTTAAGTAAGTTCTCATTTTGGAGAATCAAATTTGTGAAAGTGAGGATGTGTAAAGTAATTTAAATCCTGCATTTAGTGTTTTATATATTTATGCATAATACATTACACATAGTGAGTGTATAAATATATCTTCGCTGTCCATTGGAAAACAAGATCTCCATTTTTGTCGATTTTTAGTTTACTACATAATTTGTACAGACAAACTGGCTCTTGTTTCTTCATGAACAGAGCATTAAAAATACTTTAAAATGACCTGAAATAAACTATTTTACATTGACTTACACTGAAAGTTTAGAAGGTTTTTGCTCTCTCCTGTAACGTTGCTGTTTTGGAGATAATTGTTTTTCATTGGACAGCAATGATATAGAAGAACAGGGAAAGTACAGAAAAAGCCTAAATGGCTTGTACTTGGCACTGTCCCAATTAAATTTATATTATGTGCCCTTTTATTGAAAATAACTTTTAAAAATGTTAATATTTTGAAGAAGAAATTCAGACTGATACATGTTCTCAGGTTGAGTGGTAGGCCATTTCAGATTAGAGGTCCTCTATGTGAAACTGTGAATTGAGGCTAAAATTGAGGCGCTAAGTTTACCCTGCTGTTGCAGCCGATGGGCTTCTTGCACTCCTCGCAGGTGTTGGAGTACAGGCTCTCGTAGCACTTCACACAGTAGGGGTTCTCCTCCCGCAGGACGTACTTCTTCCCAAACAGGGATTCCTTACAGTAATGGCAGTCGTAGCGCTCCGTCATCGTCCCTCCTTTCTGCTAGTCCTGCCCAAAAAAGGTGAAATTGAGTGAGACAATGGCGTGACGGCGCGTGCGCTGCGTGCGGCAGATCGTTAGAGAAGTGGAGAATGCTTCGTGTGGAATGTTGGGGTTTATTTGTGTGTGTTGGGGTTACGTAACGCTGCTTGGGAAATGAGCAGTTCAGCATATCTCTTAAAGCTGTTCCTGTATAACACTCAATGTCACGTTTATGAGATGGGATCATCAGGAACACAGTCAGGAATACCAGATTGTGAGGTCAGCATAGTTTCAGCATTCCAGATCCCTGTGCTTAACGTTCTGGCTATCCATCAATCCCAGATCTCAGATCCCTTAATGCAGGGCAGCAGGACAGCAGGACAGCAGGCCGGTACTGCGCCTGGCAGAGCACGAAGCCATGCGGCATTCCTGACCTTACTATGTCACACCATAGCTACCAGTTTATCTCAACTCCATCTTCCTCCATCATCTGTCAGTGAGGAGCGTACAGTGTGTGTGTGTGTGTGTGTGTCGGCGTGGTGAGAGGACTGTGTGTATGTGTGTTGTGTAAAGTGTAAAGCAAATTTAATACCCACTGGGATCAATGTACAGTATATATCTTATATTTCTGTGTATGTATATCCTGTCTAATCTTCTACTTACAGACAGACAACCACAGTACATTATTTAAGAAGCAGCTCTGCTTTTAGATACATTAGATACACAGACAGACAGACAGACAGACACTGTTGACTTAAATTTATTGATCTTGAAAAAAACTACACAAACTATTTGTCAATAATGATTTTGGCCATGATTTTTGTCAATTAGCTGCCTGACATTACACCACTAAGTCTTGAAGATTTTTATTTATGCATTACATAAAAAGCTTTCATGTTTGATAAGGAACGTTACTGAAAATCATAATTGTAATTTTAATAGAAAAAAATATATATATATTTTCTATTTTTTCTATTGCTGTTTCCTAAACTTCATTTTAAAATCAATAATTTCCTGCATACAAATCCTTTAAACCGTTAGTTACATTAGGGTTGTCTAGTTTTTATGTCTATTTTCAAACATGCAGAATTTGGGTTGATTCCTGTTACTGATCTGAAATTATTAAGTGAAGTAGAGAGAAAACACGCAGCTTCTTTTAAAGCCCTTAAAGTTTTCAAAACATAATCAAGTTATTTAACTGCAGAGAATAAGGGTTGGGCATGATAATAGGTTAAAGTTCCTCTACTAGTATTGTAACTAAACCTATTCTTATTTATTTCAGATGTTTATTACAGTATTTTTACAATATTTTATGTCTTCCGTCAGAATTTATATTTGATCACACATCTATTGCATTTATACATTTATTCATTTAGAAATCAAACATTTACGTATATATGCGTTTTTAACTCAATTATAATTTTATCTTTAAAATAACTTAACCCTGCTAATTATTATTAACCCACCCAGGTTGACCCTATTCACACTGAATGACTGTTGGGTCCCTGACAAAAATGATTAATAAATTATTTGTGCTTAATATTTTATTGTAATTTTTATTTTAATGATGACAACTAGGTAATCATCATCTGTAGGATTTGTTTTGGTTAATATTAAGGTCACTATAACATGCAATTTAATTAATTTATAACTAAATCAATAATGTAACATTAAAAAATCTTCCCTCTGCTTTAGGGCATAGTTTAACCACATCATACTTGTAGTTATGCAAAAATGACAGAAAGAAATATCATATACCTGACAGGTAAATTTAGCTATAAAGTTATAAAAAGACTTGTTTTTATGAAGTTAGAGTTACAGTGTGACTTTAACCTTAAAATATGTACAGAAGTCATAAGACTGTCGTATCATAATAAGATTTTGTACAATAAATTGTCAGAACAGGGTCTGGGCTCTTATAGATTAATGACAACATCTATTTATCTCATTTAAAGCAATTTGAGCATTGCATGCATTATACAGCTCTGGAAAAAGATAAGAGACCACTTCAGTTTTTGGATCAGTTTCTCTGATTTTGCCTTTTTTTAAGTATATATTTGAGTAAAATGATACTATAACCTATGGACAACATTTCTCCCAAATTCCAAATAAAAGTATTGTCATTTAGAGCATTTATTTGCAGAAAATGAGAAATGGCTGAAATAATAAAAAAATGTAGAGCTTTCAGACCTCAAATAATGCAAAGAAAACAAGCGTATTCATAAAGTTTTAAGAGTTCAGAAATCAATATTTGGTGGAATAAGCCTGGTTTTTAATCACAGTTTTCATGCATCTTGGCATGTTCTCCTCCACCAGTCTTACATACTGCTTTTGGATAACTTTAAGTTCAAAGAAACTAATACATTTTAAGTGGTATATGAAGTGTGCTAATCTATTAAATCCTTTAATAAAAACGAACTCTTATCATAATGAGGACACTGAGAGTAAAATGATGTTGGTGGTTGAGTTTCAGAGCTGAAGCGTGAGGTGTGGCGAGGCCTCAGCTGACAGGTCAGATGTTGGTGGGCAGTGAGGGAGAGAGGGATTGCTGCTGAATGATGGAGAAAGCTGGAGGTTGGCATGCTCCTGTAATCACTACTCACGGCTGCAGCTGTCTCAGGTCTCAGTCCCGGCTCTGTTAAGCCCCTCAGCTTATCCCTCCCATGAGCCCTGCGGCGCTTTGCTGCGTCTCGTCGGGTGCCAGCTGTCCTGACCGTCCTGCTGCCCGGCGTCCTGCTGACCGGCGTGTGTGTCCCGCACACTGCTGACCGACCCTCTCCTCAGCGCCCTGCTCCCCCTGCTCTCTCTCTCTCTCTTTCTCTCTGAGCCCTGTGCTGCACATCTACACCAAATCCCCATTCCACACTTTGACCATATAAGGCAGCAGAATGCTGGAAACTGAGAGAAGCATGCTCACTTGCTTAAATTCCATCTCCAAATTCTCTCTCTTCTCTCATTTATGCAGACTCCCTCACTCACTTACTCACCCCCCCCCCCCCACCACCACTACCTCTAACACAGACATACACACACACACACACACAGTCACACTTTTCTTTTCTTTTCTTTTTTCACTGTTTCCTGTTTGTCTGTGCCCTTTTAGCTCTTTCACTCATCCAAGCGCTCCCTCTCCCTCTCTCTCTCTCTCTCTCTCTCTCTCTCTCTCTCTTTTCCTCCAACTGGAAAGATACGGCTGATTTTTTCCAGCAGTTTATTTCACACTCTGTCTCCTATCTTTTGTCAGAATTACGTGCTTGTCATTTAGCCATATTTCCTTCTTCCGCTCGTCCCCCTCGCTCAGTATTTACCCTCCCACACGCTGAAATCCTGAGGATAAAGTTACTAAGGCCTTCAGCACATGGCAAAAATGTGCAGCCCCTCACTATCCAAGCCCATTTGTTTCACATCAACCCAACTGTCCACAGCCTGTCTAGTATGACAACCAATAAGCACCACTAAACGCTCTGCTCTTGACATTATTACTGTAATACAGTATCACTCACAGCACTGCTGCATTTTCCATTTCTCTCTCCTATCACATCACATCACGTCTCTTCTTTCTAAAAGTCCGTTCCTGCATTGTTTTCAGCTTTCTGCTTTTCTCCGTCTCATCCCCTCAGATTAGACAGAGCCCGTTCCCTAAATAAAACAGATTAACTGGATTATGCAGCATCACTGCAAGCTATTTCGATAAGTTATGCAGCTGTTGTCTGGATGAAATAATGTTCTGTCTTTGATCCTTCAGTAGAAAGCGGTTCTGAATTTGGACCCTCTCTTAGATCTGGCATCTCGGCAATAGCAGGTCTAGACTAAAACAGCAGGCCGACTCACAGCACACAGAACAGAGATACATAAATACCCAGCTGGCATTTCAACGTTGAATAAACGCTGAATCAACGTTGACCAACGTAGATGTTATGGTTGAATCAACGTTGAATCAACTGTTGATTTTGAAAAGTGAATCAACGTTGATATAGCACAATTATTGAACATTAAACGTTGATTCAACGTTAAACTTTCAACGTTTGCACAATTATTGAACATTAAACGTTGATTCAATGTTAAAATGTCAACGTTAGCACAACCACTGAACATTAAACGTTGATTCAACGTTACAATTTCAATGTTAGCACAATTATTAAACATTAAACGTTGATTCAATGTTAAAATTTCAACGTTAGCACAACTACTGAACATTAAACGTTGATTCAACGTTACAATTTCAATGTTGGCACAATTATTAAACATTAAACGTTGTTTCAATGTTAAAATTTCAACGTTAGCACAACCACTGAACATTAAACATTGATTCAACGTTAAAATTTCAACGTTAGCACAATTATTGAACATTAAACATTGATTCAACGTTAAAATTTCAACGTTAGCACAACCACTGAACATTAAACGTTGATTCAACGTTACAATTTCAACGTTAGCACAATTATTGAACATTAAACGTTGATTCAACGTTAAAATTTCAACGTTAGCACAACCACTGAACATTAAACGTTGATTCAATGTTACAATTTCAACATTAGCACAGCCACTGAACATTAAACGTTGATTCGAACATTAAACGTTGATTGAACGTTACAATTTCAACATTAGCACAACCATTGAACATTAAATGTTGATTCAACGTTAAAGTTTCAACATTAGCACAACCATTGAACATTAAATATTAATTAAACATTAAAGTTTCAACATTAGCACAACCATTGAACATTAAACGTTGATTCAACGTTACAATTTCAACATTAGCACAACCATTGAACATTAAATGTTGATTCAACGTTGTTTCAACATGTTTGAAACAACAACATACATTACTTTAGTCATATGTCAACCACATTTCAACGTTGAAGGTCGGTTGTGTGCCAGCTGGGTACATATATCTCTCAGTTCACCTTTAACCAGCACAGAATGATGACCTGATCTACAGCATATGAGTATAAGATAGCAATGAGCATCACTTCTGATCATCCATCTTCCTCTTGATTATATTCTAGAGGTTTAATTTGGTAAAATCAAAGAAACTTTTCATTTTAATTATGTACTTTATACAACAGTGCTCATCCTTTCTTCTTAAGATCTTTCTTCATACCTCCAACATGAGTCTTACTAATATTCAGATCATTAAAACGATAAAACGCAAACATTTTAAGGCCTGAACGCAGTAATTAGATACATGGGGTGGGTAGGGTTTAGCTGATTGTGACATCTGTCCCCTGGTAATAGCATCCCCTCCTATCAACACTTTCACAGAACACAGTCTAATATACTGTATATTTGTCCCCAGCTCTCTTCACTGACCTTGAGACCTTTCTCTCAGATCTTCCACCAGGTCTTCTACTTCTAATCTGAACTCTCAACCCCTTTCACTATCTCTGCCTATGTTTAGCAACCCTGCAGACACAACCCCCCACCTCACACACACCAGCTAAAAGTGCAGCCCCACTCAGGATGCTAAATGCTTCCAGGAGACAGGTGGAAGGGTCTCCCATGAGATACAGACCAACACCACTAGCTATCACACTCTCACACACACACACACACACACACACACACACACATTTATACACACACATTCACACTTCTTTTTCTCAGTCCATATGCACATGCAATGGATGTGGATGGAAGAAGGAATCTGACCACCCAGTATGGCTCTATAAATGCCTACCATTTTATATATATCATAAAGTTGCATACTATTTCAATGACAGCTTGTTAACACTACATCAGCAGGACCTCACACAGGACCTCACAGTACATACATCCCATAGTAATACCTTACTATAAAAAAAACCTGTTTAAAGCAGCAGATTATACAGATTATTGTTCTTTTATATTGAAAGCAGTAGTATTACTGAGCTTGGTGGGGAAAATGATATAAAAAAAGATGCAGAGCTTTCAGATCTCAAATAATGCAAAGAAAACAAGTTCATATTCATAAAGATTTAAGAGTTCAGAAATCAATATTTTGTAGAATAATCCTGGTTTTTAATCACAGTTTTCATGAATCTTGGCATGTTCTCCTCCACCAGTCTTACACACTGCTTTTGGATAACTTCATGCCTTTACTCCTGGTCCAAAAATTCATGCAGTTCAGCTTGGTTTGATGGCTTGTGTTCGTCCATCTTCTTTTTGATTATATTCCCGAGGTTTTCAATTTGATAAAATCAAACAAACTCACCATTTTTAAGTGGTCTCTTTTTTCCAGAGCTGATATCTATTCTATGTCTATTGTGTGTAATTGCTCTCTCTCTATTTTGATACTATTTCATAAAAGAAACAAAATGACCAAACAATATACTCAAAAACTAAGAATTTTATACAGCAATTTATTTACATTCATCTGTATCAAAAGTACTCTTCTGCATGCTCGGTGCAATTACACACTCTCATCAGAGAGGTCTCTAAATCCCCAAAAGTACATAAAAACATTTTGACAAAGTTTTAATTACAATGTCTTTTTTATTAAGTTGATAAAGTTAATAAAGTCTAGGCAGCAATATAATTTATATTGTGAAAGTAATTTTTTAACAGTGCACCTATTTCACATGCTATATAGAGATTCAGTGTGTTTTTTTTTCTTTTGCTAAAAAAGTAGACAAATCTTTCTTTTTCTGTTTTTCATCGCTCACCCCAACCTCTTCTGCCTGCGATTTACAAACTGCTCTTAATCTTACTCTGACTTCCTGACACTCCAAGCAAATATGCTAATGTTCAGTGCATACCAAATGCAATCTGACCTCATAAAAGAATGAAGCCAGCCTGAGCAGGGTGGAATAAAGAGGGCTAAATAAACATCACCTGACTTTGCTAGATGCTTTTAAGAAGCTAAGCAATAATGTGAGGTAAATCAGCTGGATTTCATTGGTTTTATGGCTTTATTAAATCTCACTGTGTTCCAGAGAAAAGCACAAATCACTTACTCTGAGAATTTAGATGATGCTATGTGTATTAGATTTACATCAGAATTATGTGGTCATATTAGTGTGTGCAATGTCTAGACCTGTAACAGTAATTACATTATCATTTTATCACTCAGGATATGGACAGTAATTTTTGCTTACTTTGATATTAGACAGCATGTCAACTTTTTTTCAAAACACTAGTTTTATTTTATTGACATTTTGTTTAGTTGCAATGTCAGAGTATTCTTGATTATTTAAAAAAAAAACTGGTATTTAAAGTGCATTAATTGTATTTCATTGCATTTTTATACTCTTGTCATAATATCTATGTAATGGTACCACTTTAAAATAAGACTACCTTCATAAAGGGTTTTTAAATGGTTTACAATTAGTTTATTAATGGTTACTAATTAGGTTGTAAATGCCTTAAAAATCATTAATAATCAGTTATTATTAACACATACGTAGAAAGAGCAACAATGACCTGTTGTTTTTCAAATAGTGAACCCACAGCCATCTATATTGTAGCCCTTTCTACGTATGTGTTTTAACTGATTATTAATGATATTTTTTAAGGCATTTACAACCTTATTAGTAACCATTAATAAACTAATTGTAAACCATTTATAAACCCTTTATAAAGGTAGTCTTATTTTAAAGTGGTACCCTATGTAACAAAGTAAAGTGGTCTTAAATGACAATAATATAATTGATACCAATAATTTTTGTGTCAATATATTGTTCAATAAAAATGGCTATTGTGGCAGACCTAACATTTACTCTTGTATTTGCCTAACTGGAAAGAGGAATAGATGAGGCAATTTGAGATTACAGCTTGAATGATGTGGAGAGGAGGAAGACATGCAGAAATGAATTCTAAAAACTTCCCAGTTCAAACATTTCAGTGAAAAATGTTCATTTACTGGTGCATGAAGAATGTTTCAGTCAATTAATGGCAATGAGGAATCTTTTACATGCAGATTTCACATGATATCTTAAAGAAAAAGGTTATTAGTGTAATAATCCTACCTGTATGAGCAGAGAGATCTTTACCTCAGAGCAGCCCCTGGTCTGTCGGTGTGGTGAGTCTGGCCGGACTGAGCTGGGTGGCTCTGGGATGGAGCTCTAGGCTCTCCTGATTGAATTACTCCACCTATGGGGCGGCTAATTGAGGTGGTGGGATCTGAACAGGGACTCTTTATCTAGATGGGCTATAAATACCCCACAGCGCCACCAAAGATAAAGCCCCCTTGCTCTCCTGTACCCACACCCTCTTCAGTCCTGTGCCCTTTTAAGGCCCTCCATTGTAGTTCTGCTGTGGGCACCCCTGTTGACGCACTTTGGCACACATTAAAGTAGATGTTCTTAAAAACACATCCCAACATACCTTAGCTCATCCCGATTCTCTCAAACTGCGTATTCTTCCAAGTCCCTGCGTGCACCCTGTGTGAGGTCATTTCGGTTATTTTATCACCACGTCTGCTGCCAAACGGTACCAGTTCAATAAAGCACAAGGTGTAGGATGTGAATTGATTGCAGCTCTGGAACATTAAGCATTAAGCAGTTTCACGTAACAAAACAAGTCCTGCAGTGTTGAATACTGCGAGCTCAAACAATCGCTGGCAATTGGGGATGACAGACCAAGATAAATGAGGAGGGCAGAGGTACCAAACCTTTTCATTCCTCCTACACAGCGTTTCCTGCCTACACAAATAAAAAGCAAATCAGGAGGGAGCTGAATTAATAAATCTTGCTTCCATCTTTATCCTTTCAAACTCCCCCTTCATTTTTGCAAATACACACTGACTAAGAGGCGAGAGCCAGAAAAAACAAACATCCGGTGCATGTCTTCAGACCTCCCTCTGTGTTTTCATTAAGAAGAGAATTTCAGACGATTTTCCAGTGAGAGAAAACCCTCATTGTCAAGCCTTTTACTTTTGTCAGGCTGTGAACTTCTCAATTAAATCAGTTTGTATATGAATTCTTAGTGATTTAGGCGTATCTTTTATAATCTAATGTTGTCTGAGGAACCCTAATCTCATTTATAATTCTTGGTGAGGTTTCTTTACTAATAGGAATGTCCCAATCTAGTTCAATTTATTCTGATTACTTCAGGGATCAGAGCTGAACTGAGCATTGTTTAATGCATCGGTTATCTGCTATTTTGTTGTTTAGAGCTCCTTCTAGTAATCTTTCTTATTGCCCAACCAGCAGCAATGAGGAGAGTTCTTAGAAGGTAAATAAAATAGTTTAGTTAAAGTCAGCAGTGTAAAAGCATTGTACATAACTCCTAAAGCTATATGCATAATACATAACATTCAGTTCATGCTCTTTTTCTAGTGGCTAGAAGTTTTCAAACCACCACTGAACAGTGTGCTCAGAATCAGGTGAAGACTGAAGCCAATCCTAATATGCTGTGGTGGCGCTGGGTTTAGGAGTAGGGCTTATGAGCTCTCTGGGTTCTCCCAGCATGCTCAGCGGCAGAGGCGGTCTTTGCATAGAGGCATTGCTAGGCAACTGCCTTGGGCCCCTCCCACTGCAGCCCACTGTAGGGGCCCCATACTTAGCTGCAAATTCCCATAGGCCTACAGCTGGTAATTGGGGCCCTTTGGACAGTAATTCACAGATAGTGAGTTCATAAATGGTGATTCTTGTATGTTTAAAATGGAAACAAAGACAACACAATAAATTACAAAGAAATACAGATTCCGTCCACACCCCCTCTCTTTCGCATTAAAATGGAATATTCCATCCATGCCATGTGGTCATGCCGGTGAACCGCGAACGCGCTGCTTGTGAAAGACGGAATTAAGGTGAAATTAAGTGTACAAGTGGGATGTGAGCGAAAAAAGAAAAAAGAAGGAAGAGGCTTAACTAAAAACAGATGCTCTTCCAAAACTGATAAGCTTTTTTAGTGTGTCAGCACCCATATCGTCATTTATGACCCACGCCCACTTTTTTGTTTTTCCAGAAACATGCACTGACCTTCTTTGGGTCTCCTTCACCTAAAACTTTAGCAGGGATTGTATGGAAAAATATCAAATCAGGTATATAACTTAAATTAATTAGAGTCAGGGATGAAAATTAAAATACCCTACTGCTATAAATATGCCTAATTGGCATATTATTTTATTATTGTATTATTAAGTTGGCTTGGAAAAGCCAACTTACTGTTCTTCTTATTCTTCTTATTATTATTATTAAGTTGGCTTGGAAAAGCCAACTTATTGTTCTTCGAAATCTTATTATTATTATTATTCTCGGTAAATTTTATAAACAGTTTCTCCTCCTACAGTTTTCAAGCCAGAACCACGAAACTTCACAAGATGATAGAACCTATTGCCGCGGGGTGTGCTTGTGCTTTTCTAAGTGATCGGACCACCAGGGTCCGATCGGTGGTCCGCCAAAGTCAGATTTTTTCCCATAGACTTCCATTCACACTTTTTTCAAACGGCTCTAAAAGTCACAATTTTTGAGCTAGAACCACGAAATTCACAAGACATACAGAACTTGCAGAGACGTTTCAGACGATATGCTGATCTCACCGATACGATTTACGGTTTTCGTAAAATTATCGTACGAACTTTCCCCATAGGAATGAATGGGCGGAATGTTGGCCATCTCACACACACCAGCCGATCCTGCGCACGGCCCCCCTCTCTGCCCTGCTCCTCAGTACTGTATCTGTATGGAGAAGAGACTGCTGAACACAACCCACACTAGAACCAATACAACACTACACACACACCACACCACACACATGCACACACCACACATACACCACACACACACACACACCACACATACACCACACCACACACACACACCACACATACACCACACCACACACACTTCAAACCACACTTCAAACCACACATACCCCACACCACACACTCTCCACACCACACAAACCCCACACCACACAAACTTCAAACCACACATACCCCACACCACACACACACTTCAATCCACACATACCCCACACCACACACACTCCACAGCTCACATACCCCACACCACACACTCCACACCACACATACCACACACTTCACACCAAACACCACACACTCCACACCACACATACCCCACACCACATACACTTTAAACCACACACAAACTCCACAGCTCATATACCCCACACCCCACACACTCCATACCACACACACACTCCACAGCACACATACCCCACACCCCACACACTCCATACCACACACACACTCCACAGCTCCCATACCCCACACCACATACACTTCAAACCACACATACCCCACACCACACACACTCCACACCACACAAACCCCACACCACACACACTTCAAACCACACAAACCCCACACCACACACACTTCAAACCACACATACCCCACACCACACTCACTTCAAACCACACATACCCCACACCACACTCACTTCAAACCACACATACCCCACACCACACACACTTCAAACCACACAAACCCCACACCACACACACTTCAAACCACACATACCCCACACCACACACACTTCAAACCACACATACCCCACACCACACACACTCCACACCACACAAACCCGACACCACACACACTTTAAACCACACACACTCCACAGCTCACATAGCCCACACCACACACACTCCACCCCACACATACCACACACAATTCACAACCCACACCACACACTCCACACCACACATACCACACACCACACACACTTTAAACCACACACACTTCACAGCTCATATACCCCACACCACACACACTTCACACCACACACCCCACACCATACATACTCCACCCCACACATACCATACACAGTTCACACCACACCTACCCCACACCACACACACTCCACACCACACACACCACACTCCACACACTCCATACCACACACACACTCCACAGCACACCCCACACCACACCCTGCACTCTACACACCCCACAAACTCCACACCCAACACACTCCACACCACACACACTCTACAGCCCACACCACAACCAGTAAGCAACACCTTAGCCACACCACACCACGCACTCCACACACCACACACGCCCCACACCACACACGCTCAACACCACACACACTCTACAACCCACACCACAACCAGTTAGCAACACCTTAGCAACCACCTGGAAAACGTTGGCAACTGCCTAGCAATCACTTAGCAGCCACTTTAGAAATTATAGCAACTGCCTAGCAACCAGTTAGCAACACCTTAGCAACCACCTGGAAAATGTTAGCAACTGCCTAGCAACAGCTTAGCAACCACTTTAGAAATGACAGCAACTGCCTAGCAACCACGTGGAAAACGTTAGCAACTGCCTAGCAACCACTTTAGGAATGATAGCAACTGCCTAGCAACCACTTAGCAACACCTTAGCAACCTCCCCGGATACCATAGCAACACCTTAGCAACCGCCTAGCAACACCTTAGCAACCACCTAGCAACACCTTAGCAACCACCCGGATACCATAGCAACACCTTAGCAACCACACGGATACCATAGCAACACCTTAGCAACCACCTAGCAACACCTTAGCAACCACCACAGAAACCATAGCAACACCTTAGCAACCACCTAGCAACACCTTAGCAACCACCCTGGATACCATAGCAACACCTTAGCAACCACCCTGGATACCATAGCAACACCTTAGCAACCACCTAGCAACACCTTAGCAACCACCCTGGATACCATAGCAACACCTTAGCAACCACCTAGCAACACCTCAGCAACCACCCCAGATACTATAGCAACACCTTAGCAACCACCTGGAAAGTTTTTAGATTTCAGCATGTAACCAAAAGTTTTAGATTTCAGCACTTAACCAAAAGTTTTTAGATTTCAGCTGTTAAACAAACGTTTTAAGATTTCAGTGTTTAACCAAAAGTTTTTGGATTTCAGCTGTTAAACTAACGTTTTAAGATTTCAGTGTTTAACCAAAAGTTTTTGGATTTCAGCATTTTACTAAACATTTCTAGATGTAAGCAATTAACCAAAGGTTTTTAGATTTCAGCGTTTAACCAAACGTTTTTAGATTACAGCGTTTTTGGTATTTAGCTTTTAGCCAAAAGTTAACAGCATAGCAACGACTCTTCACACTCTTCAGACAGAAACAGCTTAACAACCATTTTAACTTTTCAACGTTATTAGCGCTCTTTTCCAAGCCAACTTAAAGTTCGTTCACGAACTTTGCCTTTTCTAGTTATTATTATTATTCTACGCTAAAATTTCTCAACGCTACTCCTCCTACAGTTTTCGAGCTAGAACCACCAAACTTCACAGGATGGTAGATCCCATAGCCACTTAAGTTGCTTGTGCTTTTCTAAGCGATCGGAGAACCAGGGTTCTAGCACGGTTCCGTCAAAGTCACTTTTTTCCCCATAGACTTCCATTCACACTTTTTTCAAACTGCTGTAAAAGTCACAATTTTCGAGCTAGAACCACGAAATTCACAAGACATACAGAACTTGCAGAGACGTTTCAGACGATATGCTGATCTCACCGATACGATTTACGGTTTTCGTAAAATTATCGTACGAACTTTCCCCATAGGAATGAATGGGCGGAATGTTGGCCATCTCACACACACCAGCCGATCCTGCGCACGGCCCCCCTCTCTGCCCTGCTCCTCAGTACTGTATCTGTATGGAGAAGAGACTGCTGAACACAACCCACACCAGAACCAATACAACACTACACACACCACACACCACACACACGCACACACCACACACACGCACACACCACACACACTTCAAACCACACATACCCCACACCACACACACACCCCACACTCACCACACGACACACAGTCCACTCCCCACACTCACTCCACACCACACATACTCCACACCACACACACACCCCACACCACACAGTCTACACCCCACACTACACACACTCCACACCACACCCTACACACATTCCACACCACACATACCCCACACCAAACACACTCCACCCCACACACTCCACACCACACATACCCCACACCAAACACATTCCACACCACACACACCCCACACCACACACAGTCTACACCCCACACTACACACACTCCACACCACACCCTACACACATTCCACACCACACATACCCCACACCAAACACACTCCACCCCACACACCACACATACCCCACACCACACACACTTCAAACCACACATACCCCACACCACACACAATCCACACCACACAAACCCCACACCACACACACTTTAAACCACACACACTCCACAGCTCACATACCCCACACCACACACACTCCACCCCACACATACCACACACAATTCACACAACACCACACACTCCACACCACACATACCCCACACCACACACACTTCAAACCACACATACCCCACACCACACACACTCCACATCACACATACCCCACACCACACACTTCACACCCCACACCACACACACTCCACTCACTCACCACACGACACACAGTCCACTCCCCACACTCACTCCACACCACACATACTCCACACCACACAATCTCCACAGTCCACACCACACACACACCCGACACCACACACAGTCTACACCCCACACTACACACACTCCACACCACACCCTACACACATTCCACACCACACATACCCCACACCAAACACACTCCACCCCACACACTCCACACCACACATACCCCACACCAAACACACTCCACACCACACACACCCCACACCACACACAGTCTACACCCCACACTACACACACTCCACACCACACCCTACACACATTCCACACCACACATACCCCACACCAAACACACTCCACCCCACACACACTACACACCACACACCCCACACCACACACAGTCTACACCCCACACTACACACACTCCACACCACACCCTACACACATTCCACACCACACATACCCCACACCAAACACACTCCACCCCACACACTCCACACCACACATACCCCACACCAAACACACTCCACACCACACACACCCCACACCACACACAGTCTACACCCCACACTACACACACTCCACACCACACCCTACACACATTCCACACCACACATACCCCACACCAAACACACTCCACCCCACACACACTACACACCACACACCCCACACCACACACAGTCTACACCCCACACTACACACACTCCACACCACACCCTACACACATTCCACACCACACATACCCCACACCACACACACTTCAAACTACACATACCCCACACCACACACAATCCACACCACACAAACCCCACACCACACACACTTTAAACCACACACACTCCACAGCTCACATACCCCACACCACACACACTCCACCCCACACATACCACACACAATTCACACAACACCACACACTCCACACCACACATACCCCACACCACACACACTTCAAACCACACATACCCCACACCACACACACTCCACATCACACATACCCCACACCACACACTTCACATACCCCACACCACACACACTCCACTCACTCACCACACGACACACAGTCCACTCCCCACACTCACTCCACACCACACATACTCCACACCACACAAACTCCACAGTCCACACCACACACACACCCCACACCACACACAGTCTACACCCCACACTACACACACTCCACACCACACCCTACACACATTCCACACCACACATACCCCACACCAAACACACTCCACCCCACACACTCCACACCACACATACCCCACACCAAACACACTCCACACCACACACACCCCACACCACACACAGTCTACACCCCACACTACACACACTCCACACCACACCCTACACACATTCCACACCACACATACCCCACACCAAACACACTCCACCCCACACACACTACACACCACACACCCCACACCACACACAGTCTACACCCCACACTACACACACTCCACACCACACCCTACACACATTCCACACCACACATACCCCACACCACACACACACTTCAAACTACACATACCCCACACCACACACAATCCACACCACACAAACCCCACACCACACACACTTTAAACCACACACACTCCACAGCTCACATACCCCACACCACACACACTCCACCCCACACATACCACACACAATTCACACAACACCACACACTCCACACCACACATACCCCACACCACACACACTTTAAACCACACACACACTCGATAGCTCATATACCCCACACCACACACACTTCACACCACACATACCCCACACCCCACACACTCCATACCACACACACACTCCACAGCTCACATACCTCACACCACGCACACTCCACCCCAAACATACCACACACTTCACACCCCACAACACACATACCCCACACTCTCCATACCACACACACACTCCACAGCTCACATACCCCACACCATACACACTCCACCCCCACACATACCACACACACTTCACACCCCACACCACACAAACCCCACACTCTCCATACCCCGCACACACTCCACAGCTCACATACCCCACACCATACACACTCCACCCCACACACACTTCACACCACACATACCCCACACCACACACACTCCACACCTGACACAAACCCCACACTCCACCACACATACACCACACCACACACACTCCACACCACACATACTCCACACACCACACCACACTCTCTACACACCACACCACACACTCCACAACACACACACTCCACACCTGATACACACAACTCACCCCACACTCCACCACACTCCACACCACATTCCAAACACACCACACCAAACACACTCCACAACCCACTCCACACCCCACACACTCCACACCACACACACACTACACAACTTAGTAACTATTTGACAAGCCAACTTAAAGTTCGTTCACGAACTTTGCCTTTTCTAGTTATTCTATTATTATTATTCTATTATTATTTATATCTAGGTTACAGCTTGTCTTCGTTTTTTCTACATGTCTGTATTAGTTTTAAACATTTCATGTTATTCAGGCAAATAGAATAAGCCTGCTCGTTGTGCGTTGGGAAACTTGCACATTGTCAACCAGTGTTGGGCTTACTTTGAAAAATCAGTTATATTTACTAGTTACTAATGGAGTTACCTCACTATAAATGTAACTAGTAAAAGTAATTGACTTACTTTAAATTATGTAAATTCTATTATTTTTATTTGAAAAATAACAAACGAAAAGAACCCAAAATGTTGACAAAAATATAATCTAACGAATTTCAAAACATAGAAACGAAAAACTTTAAAATGGTATTGATATAACATAATATAATATAACAGCTGGATCAAACAGTTTAGCGTCAGTCACAAGGAAAGCGCACACGGCATTGCATTTAAAAAAAAAAAAAATAAGATCTTATCAAGTGAAGTAAAATATAATGGTAGTAAAAAATATTAAATTCACATATTTATTGATATTTAAACAAGAGAAATCAGGCAAAATGCGCCGCACCGCACTGCGCTGCCCGCACGCTCTCTCTCTCTCTCTCTCTCCCGCAGTGCGGAGCTGAATTCAGCGCGAGGCTAGAAATAATTTGAAAACTCAGTTTAGTTAAATAAATTAAGATGAGTGAGGACCTGTAAAGTTAATCAAATATTGTCAAATATAAAGGATAGGTTGAGGTTTTGGGGAGCTGTTTCAATTATTTGAAACTGAAACTAACTGAAACTGATATTATTCTGCGCACTATTAGATAGCTTTTGATTGTGTTTTAAATGAGTTTTTATTTTATATTAATTATTTTTTATTCATTTTAAATATTTTTAGTATTTTATTGATCAATTTTTTTTTTATTGATGGGCCCCCAAGCTAAATTCGCCTTGAGCCCCCAAATTGCTCAGTCCGCCACTGCTCAGCGGCCACCCTCTTTCTGTTGTTGGGGTTACTAAGGAGGTTTTAAGAGGTTTTATGTTGCCTGGGAGGTTTAAGCTTGCCTGGGAGGCGGGTTATGTATGTGTTATGGGTTTATTTGTGTTTATCTAGTTGGTAAGTAGCCGTTGTCCTGGTGTTGGTGTGGAGAGTGAATAAGGGTCCCTATCAGTGATCTGCTATTTTAAGATGGAACTGTTGCTCATTGCAGGTATTCCTATCTCTTTTTTTCTGTTTTGCCTGTTATATTCTGCCCTGTTGATGCTACAATACATAATAGCACCTTCCTTTTGCATCAGTAGTCGACAAACATCAACAGATATTACTTCAAGAGCAGTGGTGGGAATAACAGGGTTAAAATAAACAGTTACAGTTACTTTTTTTTAGTAAGGAGTAATCTAACTAATTACTCTGACTGTCACTATAACGCTGTTACCATTTCCAACACCCCGTTACTGCACGTACCTTAGCCGCTCAATGAACTTTTTACTTTTGATACGGTGGCGAGTAACACAAAAGTAACGCAATAGTTACTTTTACTGGTAACTAGTTACTTTTTTATTGGAGTAACTCAGTTACTTTTTTGAAGAAGTAACTAGTAATTATAACTAATTACTTTTTCAAAGTAACGTGCCAAACACTGCTCAAGAGTGAATTAACTACAGTGTTTTAAAGTGTAAGTTACACTAAAGTGAATAAATCAGTCCATAATGTTTTATTAAAACATTAACTTTTACTATAAATAAAGTGATTTTACTTCAGTATGTATTTTCAGCACATCTTATCCACACTGTAGGGCTGTCAGACTGAATCAGTGTGTGTTGATAATCTCTCTGTCTCCTCCAACACTTCTCTCCTGCTCTATATCTCTATGACTCTCCCTGTCCCTTGGCTTCTCCCTCAACCAGTGTCTCCTTTTTGAGAAGTGTGGGGGATGCTCTCCAGGCCAGCTGCTGATAGACATTCCCGTAACTTTCTAGGAAAATACCAGTTGCTATTTCCAGCAGCTCTATTACAGTATCCCACACTTCTCTTACAGTAACTTTCTCAACACTTCCCTTTTATATGCTTCTACGAGAAGTGTGCCTGGAACCCGTCCCAATTAAAGCACTGTGTCATTGCTGGCAGTGGAAGGCCAAACTGCGGCATCCATCCATTGGTTGAAAGCCTTTTTGATGCAGATTTAATCAGTTCTAGTCTACGTTGCAATTGCAATACAGAACAGGCCTGCTGTGCCTCTGTGAAGCGATCAGATGGTCCTGCCCTTCCTGGAAGCAGTAGAAGTGTTGAAGGATGTCATGAGTATGGAAGTGAGAGTGGAGTCTGGGAGATCCTTTCATCATCAGGGCAACAGATGGCCAAATAAAGGTGAGCACCACGCACGTCATTTGCATGTCAACTCCTGGCTTAGTGTATTACCAGCCATGAGGTTTTATGTGAAGGATAATGTATTTACTCCCTGCAGGCTAAAGCAGAGGCTGTGTGGCTCAGTAAACGTCAGCAATTAACACTTGGCACCAGTTTAGGAGTTACGCTTTGCTACAGTAGAAGAAGCGGCCATTAAAGCCCAGCTGACACGAATGATAAATAAACCAATTATTTTTGCATCATCTTAAAATCCACAATCCTAAATGCTATCAAATATGCAAAATATGTAAAATATTTACAAAAAGTTTATTTTTTTATTTATTTATGAGACCTGGTATCGATTCTACACAAAAAAGCTAAGTGGTTCTGAATCAGCGAAAAAAAATCTAAAATCCTGTATTCATAATGAATTATTGTATATGGCATACATAACACCTCATGGTAGCCATTCTAAGCTTGTATAATAACTAAAAAAATACTTATATTTGACATGCATAACAGGTTATGAAATTGAATATGAAGTTTGTCTCTTCCTAAATACAGAACAACATAACAACATTATACAGTATTTATTATAAGGCAACATAAATACTCTTAATAAAGTCACATATATTTTATAGCATGTTGTATAAGATACCAATCATCCAATAACACACTTTGTAAATTTAGACTTTTTCTTTGTTCTATATATGTTAGTACATATGGTTATTATTTAAGCTTTTGATGGTCGTTATAAGGTATGGTAATGTGTGCCATATAATACATTATAAATGCATTCATAATGCATTATGAATTCAGTATTCATAGGAATTGTTGTCAATGCCGTGCCGTGTTGTCAATGCCGTGGAAATGGCGGCATTGTCAAACTAGTAGACATGAACTCCCATCAAGAAAATCAGAAATATTTAAATATATAGAACAAAGAAAAAGTCTAAATTTACAAAGTGTGTTATTGGATGATTGGTATCTTATCAAAAGGGGTTAGTATTATGTTGTTGTTATGTAATCTTTGGTGGTTTATAAGGTTTAGAACTTCTTGTCTTGTAATCAGGAATTGACTGATCAGCAACACAAGATCACAAATTACAAGATCTTTTACACTCTGCAGCGCATCCGTGTGTGTGTGTTTATTGAGGGGGGGTGTATACAGGCTGGGCGCACTCAGCACGCATGATGCACCTATAGCAAAAGACTGTTGATGATTCACTGTTGTCTAGGTTCCTTTCAGTCAGTGGCTGAAGCACAGTGGAAACCTGTAACTTTGGGTTGACATCCCTCAGACATGGGGAAAGTTTCTATTATATAAAACACATTTCTCTACCTGTTCCCCTTCTGTACACACGATTTTAATTGACTTACTCTGAAAAATGCACTCACATGTGTTCTTAGCCCTTGTTGGTTTGTGATTATTGAGTTTAGCCTTGGTCTGAGAACACAAGTCGTTTGAGGAGAGATTGAGTTGAGCCTGGCCAGCCCAGTCTGTGAGCAGGAAATTGAAGTCAGATGATATTTACTTTTTTCTTCTCCTCCCTGTGTCTCGTCCTCCTCGCTGGGTTCTCTCACGTGCTTGGTGGTGGTGAAGTTCCTGTGTATCTAATTCAATTCACCTCTGCTTTCTTATTCCTCTCAGGCCCGCTGAAGCAGCTGTAGCTGTTGGCCTCTCAAATCATCTTATCACATCTGGGGTTATCTGGCCTCACCACCCTTATACCAACTCACCTGCTGTTTGTTCCACAAGATAATAATATGAACTGATGTTGCATAACCAAGATTCACTCTCGCTTTTTCCCATCAGCCTCCTCCAGTGTGCCCCTTTTCTCATCTCCCGACACTCCTTCCAGCGCTGATCAATCTATTTATAGAGTTTCATTCCGCAGCAAGGTTTAGAGAGGCTTTAGAACCAAGAGGTACGGTTTCAAATGAGTGCTCCAATATGCACACACACACAGACATGCAAATCCTCACTGGACCAGAACATAATGTGTGCTTAACAATAGGAACCTGAAAATACACTTCGTGGAAAGAAAACAGTAGGCCATTGTTAAAGAGCTCCGTAAAAGAAACCTACAGATGAAGCTAAATCTCCTTGGTTGCGCAAAGCTATAATGAACATGATTTAATGCATATATGTGAGGCTACTGTTCTGGAATTCTCTATTGTGTAGATATATTTTCAGCACCTCTATCTGTCTCCTTAGCGCCCGCCCCTCCCCCCAGGCTTACCCTCTACCAGTCAGGTGTTAACCCTCTATTGCATGAACAACTTTTTAAACATCATATATATTTTTTAATTGTGCTTTTGTGACTTCAAATTGGTTAAATAATTCAAATTAAAACAAAAATCATAAAAAAAAAATTGGGGGGGAGGGGGGTACTTGGTAATTTGTTGCCATATGGCAACAACGCGGGTTCGGTGAACATGCCTTAAAATCTGTTTTTCTTTCAAAAACATGCTCTTATTGAAGGGAATTCTAAACAATTGTAACATTATATTAATAAAATGTGTAGTATAATTTATTTACAATAAAACACATTTAGTTGTATTCATACATTACCATGAATTTCAATAATAACACTCTAAAAAGCCATTTATATAGGCCTATATTGAACTATCACTTTCCATAACAAACCATTTGCAAAAAATATTTTTTCTGATCAGGAAATTAATATATTTGTTAATATATCATATGAAAATGTGAAAATAGCATGTTAAGAAATTAAATATGTTTTCAAGTTAAAATCATATACCTATCTGCAAATACAGTGCCAGGATAGCCCTGTCCTATGTAACTCAATGGGAGCCCATTAGGACATGTATAGAATGAATGTCACTGTATGCATGTTGTTGCCATATGGCAACAAATTCATTTTTGCCTTTTACAGAGAAAGTATAACTTTATATTTGGATTAAATGATAAAAAATGAAAGCTTACTTACCCCAGATTTCTGTTGAATTTTTTTATGATCAAAATATGTCTTGAAGTTTGAAAACTAGCAATGTATAGGTTCCCACTTTGACGTGACCTTCACAGTGTGGCACATCCACATGGAAAGGGTTGACAAACAGGATTTCCTGATTAACTGATGTCATCAAACTGATAAATATTTCAAAAGTAAAGTCCCATTTTCACACACAATGGGAAAAGTGGTGGATATTATGTCATTCTCTATTGAAAATACTCATAAAAAGAATTTGTTGCCATATGGCAACAACATGCAATAGAGGGTTAAAGTTGCCCATTCCCACTTTAGATGTCTAGCTGTCTTTAGAGTCAAGCTGATAACAGCCCACAGAAATAGAAAGAAATGCCCTAAGAAATATTTCTTATTTTTCTCACCACTGGAAATGCAGGTTGGCTTTACAGAAAAAGTAAAAAAAGAAACAATTAAATAAGAGTTTATTCCAAGTAATTTTAAAGCATTTCTATTAGTGTCATGTCCTGGCCCTGTTTCCTGTCTGTCCTCTTGCCTGTGTGTGTCCCACATGACCTGTGCCCCTGTGTTCTGTCTCAGTAATTTTCCACCTGTGTCAATTTGTTGCTCCGCCCCCTAGCCCCAGGTGTTTCTACTTCCCATGTGTGTTAAATAGTCCTTCTGTGTCAGTGTTTGCGGTCGGTCTTTGCACCAACTCCTGTCTTGTTATTTTCTCTGTTTTTTCCTTGTTTATTATCTAGTTAATTTCCTTGTTTATTTATTCTTGTCTAGTTTAGTTATTCTTTGTCTAGTTAAGCTCCTTGTTTATCACTCCCTGTTTGTTGCTATGTTAGTTTTATCTCACGTTTGTTTCTTGTTTATTTCTTTGTTTACCATTGTTACCCCTCGTTTGTTTTGGTTTACTTCTTTTGTGTTCTCCGTGTTCCTTGTTATTTGTTTATCTTTGTTATTTATTTAATAAATTATTCACTACGCCCTTACCTGCACTTGCGTCCGCCTCCTCGACTCCCTGCCTGGCTTTCTTTTCTGACAACTAGTGGATAACTCCAGAACTCTTTACACAGTGCACAGAACAGCTCCAGAGTCCAAATGATGGAAAAAAAAAAAAAAAAGACCGAACAAAAATGGAGATACATGCTGTGTTTTTCCTTGGACGGTAGCATTTTGCACAAACACACACACAATTCACCAGTGGAATGTCCGTCTCAAGGCCCCTTCCACCATCTGAACGTTCTTCAGCAAGTCCTCACACAAACAAACTCATAGTTTGGGTTGGTGTTGGGTGTCAGTCCAGAATATTCTCCATCAGTCACACTGGTCTTTCTGGCTTGTCTGTTCTTCTCCTGGAAGTGTGTAAAGCTGACTTCCAGCATTAGAGCGTTGATGGTTGTTGGAGAATGCTGGGTCAGTGAGTGATGGCCTTTACAGTACTCTGGCTGACATTCTCATACTCGTTCTAAGGTTTGCTTAGATCAGTTGTCAAACTTTGCTTCTTATGTTTCATTTGTTTGGCTTTCACCACAAGCATGAACCGCTGAAGTTGTATCATCATTTTGTAGTTGACACCATGTGGTTGCGCCCATATTTGGCACTACAGATTTAAGATAAATAAAATTGCAGTGTAGCCTGAGAAAAGGTCAACTTGTAGTGTTTGTCAAAGCAAGCAAACAACACAGAGCAACACTGTAACCACTGACAGACTGATGTTCCTCTATATCATGAATAATTTAATTATGTGTCTTACTGTGACCATCTGCTGGGTTCCCTTTTGCCCTTCACATAGAAAAGTGCCTTCTATGACACCTTAAATGTAATGTGGTGCCCTATAGGTGCCTTCACAATGCAATAAACTCTGTGTTTGATGGGAAAACAAAAAACAAAAAATCTTTTCCATTCATAAATTCCATTCTTGCATCCATTACACCCGTACATATTTTCCGTTATAGCCACGCCTCCCTAGAATGTGCACACCTCATATCATGACGTAGGTTCCCTTTTTTATTTCTCCGCCCCTGACCTTCAAACAGTCTGAATCTGTGACTTCCCTAATGAACACATGAGTAACTGGTGTCATATAAGCTGAGCTTGATTGTCAACTACTGCTCAAAATGAACTTTCTAATATCACTCGACTACACTGGATGTAGTAGTTTGTGTGGATGTTTAACATAATTTAACTAATTGTGTCAGTTCAGTGCACAGTAGCATTAGCTTATTTGAAGCTGTAAGGGCTGGTGCCTGTTCAAGGCATCCACCAGGGCGCCAGAGGGCACTCCAGACCAGCGCAGACCAGGGCTGATTGGCTTATTCCCTAAAGCTGGCTACATCGGCATAGATTCGCTTTCATGAGCTTCAAAGATCCAGCTCTGTGTGGCTGGCTGGTCTTCCTTAAATATTGGTGTACCAGCATGGGCACCAGCCCTTACAGTAAGAATTTTGACTCTTTAAGGACTGGGTAATTCAGAGAATGCAGGGACATACTGGAGAAATTGATATAACTGTGTATCAGGCTCTTAACACATGTATTTACTACATAATGCAATAAAAACCAATGTAAGAAATCGCCATCGACAATCAAGGAAGGGTTGATTGGAAGTTGGAAGATCATATACTCATCATGGACATGAATGCCATTCTTTTTCTTGGCTTTCAGTGACTGACTGTTGAATGATTACTTGGAGTGTTTTCTCCCTCTGTTTGGTTTGGTTTCACACAGACATAAACCTAAATGCACCAAAATGCGCACCAATAACCATGCAAGCAGGCTGTGTCCACCAGGGATCTCAAGTTGTGAAGTTTGGTGGGAGTGAGAGTGGTGGGGGGATGGTGGTGGTTTCACGCAGTTCTTCTTCAGTTGTTCAAGGGGGGGGTTGGGTGGGGGAGCGGGGTTGCCGCCGTTCTCCTTCAGTTGTTCAGCAACGTGTGTTTCAGAACTTTCGAATCGGACAGTTCTTCACGCCTGACACTCTGCCTGAAACTCCACCCTCTTTGACTAGGTCTGCCTAACAACAGAGCGATCTATATTCTGATTGGCTCAACGAGAGTAGATTATAATATACTTGAGACTTGAGAACACTGGTGTCCACTGATTGGTCAGAGCTGTCTGGTGTGGGAGCAAATATAAATGTAGAAAAAATAAATAAATATTACAAAAAGATTCTGTGTTCCAGCACGTATAGCTGTGCTTTTACACTTAACACTGAAACGCTGTGCTATTAAACACAGTGTTTGGACGTGCAGCACAGATGTACACATAGTAAACTGAGCCACACGGCTGTGAGAAGTGAACACAGCACAGACCGTGCGTGCATGGACACAGCGTTTCTTTATAGCTGTGGTAATCAGAGTTATCTGGTTAATATATCAGATTAAACTGTGCTTTATCCGCAGTTTAGTTCAAATAAATTGACTATATTTAATATCTGGGTCTGATCGAGACCAGATTACGTTCTCACCACAATTGAGCTGCTCCAGAGTTCGTTGGGGCCTCTAGGTGGTCTTGGTCCGGTTCTTTTGATCCGCACCCGAGTGCGATTACTGTTTTTACACCTGCCCAATCAAACCACACTAAAGTTACAAACAGAGCAGAGTTTGTTTTAACCAGACCAAACAGTGCTGGTGTGAAAACGCCCTAAATGATCCTTTTCTTGGGCAGAATGAGATTTCATACATCAATAATCTGCTTTGAAAAAGTAATATAGTGAATTCTAAGACATGAATTCAGGGTTAAAATGATGTCGTCATCATATATCAAAAACTGTAATTTAATATTAACTCTGCACTGTTTCATATCCAAAGCCTAAGTTTAAAAAGTTTTGACAGCCCTCACTGAATTGATTAACACAGCGTACAATGGATAAAATCAGTGAAGTTATTGGGAGGTGCACCCACTACCCATAATAAAAATACCCAAACTGTCATGCTCAGCTAAGAGTAAACATGTTTGTATGTTCAGTATTACCTTAATGTAAAATGGGTCCCTCTAAAGTTATGAAACAGTACTGCTTAAATTTGTAAAAAAAAAAAAAAAAAAAAAAAAAAAAACATTTCCTAACCTTAAAAAAAAAACGCTTTTATCACAATCATTTCTGCCTCTGCAGCACCCTCACAGGTTCAACTGTGCTATTAGTGTGAATGATGTGTTCGTGTACTTTGGTAAAATCAATCAATCAATAATACCGCCCCCTACTGATGTCCAACCATCTGCATCTGACTGCTATCAGGGCAATCTGCTCAGCTTAAATAAAAAAAGCAGAAAAATTGGAAGAGTATGGGTGATGTATGGGTTTAGGACGGGTGCAGAAGGGAAAGCTGATTAGCTGATTAGCAGCTTTCCCTTCTGCACTCCTCCTAAACCCATACATCACCCAGTGCCCCTTCCAAACTCTTTCAATTTTTCTGCTTTTTTTATTTAAGCTGAGGAAAAAGTCAGTTAAAATCCAGGTGTTTTGTTACCCTTTAGGGTCTGCAGCTGTCTACATGGACAAATAAATATACTAATACTATATACTGTAATTGTCAAATTTAATCTGCAATTATCTGCTAAATAAACTCATTAAAAACCATATCCACGACAAGTCTTTGTAAACATCTGACCACAACTGTACCTCCCTAGTGTAGCATTAGGGTGCAGATGTTTTTCCTCTGTTTCTCCCACTGGACAGTTAATATTAAATACTCATATCTGCCAAGTGGTCTGACCTTCCATATTAATAGAGCTGGGGAGAGGGTCTTTCCCTGTCACTGTTTATCCTGCTAAATCAAGCAGCATCGGGTGGAGACAGCTGGGGCTCACCACTTAAAGTCACAGGGGCCAGGGTCCAGGACATATATCTCCCCCAAGATCCTCAACTGTAATTAGGAGACTCTAGAGAATATCTTGGGGTGAAGGCCAACTGCTTCAGGTAGCTGTCACATGGATAGCTATTTAGTTTACTGAGCAGTTTAAACTATGTCTGGAGTTAATGCTGAGCTGTAGTTCCATGAACGGTACTTTAATTTTTTAGTATTTTACTTACCAGACAAACTGGGTATGCAGTGAAAAACCTGCTTTGCTTCTGCTAATTTAGGTTAGACTGTGATCTCACTGAAGGCAGTCTGAGACTCTTGAGTGGACAAGTTCGGCTTTGGCTTCTGTCTTGGTTGCAAAGTCTTTGGTCTGACGGTTTTGGATTAATTCCTAAAGAATAGAAGGGAATGCAACCATGTCACCCATGTTTTTATAAAGTCATTGGCTGGAGTGTAAATGAAGGAAAAACAAGATTTGTGTGGGGCAAAATAGATTTTCATTTTTTAAAAATATTATTGAAATATATGATCAATAAAAGGTTATTTAATTTACCAAATAGTGAAAAACTGTTTTTTTACTTTTATATGAGCCATTAACCACCAGGGTACAGTACAGGGTACAATTTATTTTTTTTTTTAAATGTGAGCTAAACAGAGGGATTCTCAAAAATTATAATACTTTTTATGGCCACTTTGAAAAGGGGTTAAAGGGAATGGTGAGTGACACACTCCTTCTTTCCCCCTGTTCTTTAATGGTCAGGACCCTACAGGACAACCAGAGAGCAGCCATTATTATATACAGTAGGTGTTGGGTCATTCTCAGTATTGTAGTGACACTGATTGGCATGGTGATGGTGTGTTAGTAGTGTGTGTTGTGCTTGTTTGAGTGGATCAGGCACAGCAGTGCTGCTGAAGTTTTAAACACTGTGTTCACTCACTGTGCACTATAGTTGATACAAAGTCAGAGACAAAAGCTCTGAATCTGTTGCTGCATTGTTTGTGTTGGTGATCCTCTAGGCCTTCTTCAGTGGTTTCAGGACGCTCCCTTTAGAATGCTTCCACAGATCGCTGATAGCAGGATACTATTAGTGGACTGTTCCCAGTCCAGAGATGTCATGAGGCGTTTAAAAACTCCAGCAGCACTGCTGTGTCTGATCCTTGTAGATACTTGTAGAAGCACAACACACACTAACACCTCATGCACCATTACCATGTCAGTACAGCCACACTTCACCAAGATAAAGAAAAAATAATAATTGAGAGTGATTGAGAGTATTTTGCACGCTTTGTTTTTTAGGAACTTTACGGCGAAAACCGTTCAGAATAACATACATCATTCAAGCTGCATGTAAATTCTAAATGGTCCGTCCACTTTAATTGACATCCACATTGTTTAATTGTAGATTATTTTTCTCTTTACCTCTTTACCTGTGGTTACAGTTCCAGCTAATACTGAATGTGCTGCAGGACCGAGCCTAAACATAGAGCACTCACATAAGTAGTGAACAGTACAGCATACTTTACATAATATTTTATTCTCATGACCATGGAAATCAGCTGCATGTGGCAGTGTGAATAGAGACAATTGTTTCAGTTGTTTTGAGACTGTTCCTCATGTAACAGCCGTGACACTAATGTCAGCCCCTGAATCACAAGCTACACATTATCTTAAGAGCTATTAACTTTTTAAAGACAGACACGTGCCTGTTGTCTTACTTCAGAACACACTGCTTTTTTCTTCCCCAATTTACCACCCAAGTCTTTCGGAAAGTGTTCACTAGATGCCATAATACAGGTGAAAATACTATAAATAGAATTTATAGGTAGAATTTTAACGTTTTCTCACAGAACAGGCAAGAAATACGCAGCTTTTACTAACCAATAATTTAAAATGATCAAAAAGCTGTCTTAGCCACAATATTCAGTTAATATATATTTTTTCCCAGAGCTGTATATATTTGTATGATATTAATTTTAAAGTAGAATGAAGCTAAACGAAGCACCAATTTGAAATAGTAGGCCAGCAAATAGTAAACAGCAAAGGACCCTATTTTATCGATCTTTAGACCAGCCTTCAGTCATACACCACGCAGCATACTTTCAGATTAAGGGATTGTCAGTGTGTCTTTGCTATCATAGCGACGGGAAAAGTGTGGCTTTCATAGCTCTCAACACACAAAAGGTACTGTATGTACTAATTCTTTTAAGTAATCATGGGTGTGTTTTGGGCGTAACGTGAAATAAACCGATCAGTTTGTTACTTGCTATTCCATTCTCTTAAGAGCCAGGTGAGCTCTGACTTTGGAAGATTGCTATTTCAATGGCACAGTTACCATCATTTCATGCTTCCTGGACATATTTCTACTACTGACACTATGGACTGCATTACCCAGAATACCACAACCTCTCACACCTCAGTTACATGCTCCTCTTCAACTAAATATGGACATTACCCCCGCTCACCATCACCTGAATTCTGATCTCTTGCACCTGTGACTAATTAGTGATTCCCTTCACCTGTGTCTGATTGCTCAATGTGTATTTAAGGCATAGCTCCACTTAATGTACTTAAACATTGCCACACAGTATTTACAATATGTAAAGTCCAAATAATATTTATTTATGGAGTGTTCTCTGGTTAATGTAGTTAGAATTTCAAGCACTTTCAAGCTCTTTCTCCAAAATTCCAGCAATTTCCAGGCCTGGAAAACAGAACGTTAAAATTCAAGCATTTTCCAGGATTTCAAGCACCCGTACGAACCCTGTAGTTAGCATTATGCAAAGAAAGGAAAGAGAGAGAGAGAGAGAGGGAGGGTCATCCTACCATCTTAGGGAGCAAGTTAAGTTTATGCATATAGATACACTATATATTTTTTTACGTCTTTATTTACTTTATCAATTAGATTAATAGCGAGTCACATATAATCTCCCGGAATTCAGAACGAGTGCCCCAAACGCGCACTGCACGCAAACGTGCACACAGGCGACAGACTTGTTTTCTCTAATCGCGTGTGGGAAGGAGAGAGAGAAAACAGAGAGGGTTCTGATTGGCCTGTTCTCTGCAAAGAGTCTGTGAGACGGCCAATCAGTTGTTAGTGTGGGCGGGCAGTGTTTTCCCCCCCTCCCGGACGGGATTTGTTCAGTGAGTGAGAGAAAGCAGATCATGGCGGAGGCAATATTAATAATTATTGTAATATGATATGAAATGTTTTTGATGTTGTGCAATTTTTGTGATATTGTAACTGTCAATTTTTGTCAAATAAAGGCTCCCCCCCCCCAAAAAAAAAAAAGAAAAGCAGAGGCAGGGCCTTCCAAAAAGAAAAAAAGATATAAAACTCATTTCACCTCTAAATACTCTAAATTTAAAGAAAAAGTATAATTAATTAATATAAAAGTAAAGTTTCATTATCCTTTGGTGTGTGTGCAAGTTTTTTTTTTGTTTGTTTTTTTTAAATCAACTTTTGAAACTTGGGATGTCTGCTGTAGTAAGCACAGTCTGGCTATAAGTAGCTGTTGGCTGGCTCAGACAGGTGTTGCTGTTACTCCTCAGCCTCCCTGCCTGTAGACTAATGTTATGATGGAAACCCCATGGAATATCCTGTGAGAGGAGAAAAGGGAACAGGTGGAGTGGAGAGGAATGACCTCCATACTGACGAGACCCCGCCTGGTGAGTTTGGTTAGTGAGTGAGCCAATGGATCATTTGTGCAAACATTTCACACCATCCTAGTCTCCCTGATATTCCTTCCCAGGCCTCATCTTGTCTTACGGATAATTGGTGGGTGTGGACACGAATAAGGCACAGGAGTCGCATGATGAAAGGAAAAATAACTGAGAATATTTATATCATTCATTTACCAAATGTCGTCTAGCAATTTACAGGCAGTGGGTTATGTAATTGCTTCATCAGACCCCGTGATTCCATCTATTCGTTTAAATGATGCTGTGTGGTGGATAGAAGCTGATATTACATGATCTTATCGCTCATCTGTGGCTGGAAAAAATAATGATTTGATACTAATGGCTTCGTTTATGTTGGTTTATTTATACGCTTTATCTGTTTATAAGTAATAGTGAGGGCATTTCTGTGGAAAACAAATTTCAGAGCAGTTCCACCGCCTCATTCATGCAGCTATTGGATTAGAAAACTCAATTTGTTAATAAACCTAATTATCAGAACAGAGTCTTCAAGGAATTTGAGGAAATTCAAGGAATTTGTGGTTGTAAAATGGTCATGAAAAGTCATAAGCTAGGGTATTTAAATAAAACAGTTATATTTTTGTTGTTTTTTAAACAGAAGTGTGTCACATTGTTGATAAAAATACTAGAATTGAGTTGTATGTGTATATATATATGTGTTTGTATATGCCTATGTATATATTGGTATTATTTATTTATTTTTCCTTTATGCTTTTCTTTCTCTCTCTCTCTCTCTCTCTCTCTCTCTCTCTCCTTTTTTTTTGTTTTGTTTTGTTTTTGTTTGTTTTTTTTTTTTGTTTGTTTGTTTTTTTTGTTGTGAAGTTGGAAGAGTTGGGCGGTGGGATGTAGGAGGGGTTTAACAAGTAATAAAAAATAAAGTATTTTTAGTCCTCCGAAGAGGGGGGGTGGTGGCGGGGCAAAAAAAAAAGAAAAAAAAGAAGTGTGTCTTTGATAAGCTAAAATGATTCAAATATATGAAAGTAGATTATTAAACAGAATTTTATATATATATATATATATATATATATCTAAATGGTTTTATTTGTTTGTATCTGAGATGATCACCGCTCCTGAAAACTCTCCTTTTTAAAGGTCTACAGTGAAGCCGGGTTTCTTGGGTGCTCAGCACTTCTGAAGCACCCCTGATGAGCGTAATGCCCCAAACAAATCATCATCAGGATAAGAGCTTTGAATTTGCTCTGTGCTTTAATGTATACCATCACTGCACACATAAATGCTCAAACTGGTATTTAGTTAGAGATGAAATGCTTTGTGAAAAAAATTATACTTCATTTATGCTTTAAAGGCTTGTCTTAAGTTATATATTATTTTGGAACCACTAATTTGTATTTAAACTACATTAAACCACTTCTTTGTAATTAAAATGATATAAATTTACACTAAATGTATACAGAGTGTACTTGTCATATATTATTTTCGCAAATATACTTAATACAATTTAAGTATATTTGTGTGAGCTGTCCAACTGAACATTAAAAACATATTAAAAGTGTGATTAAAGTATACATCTAACATCACATATATTTTGAGGCATGTTTATAAACTGGGAAGAACAAAAGCAAGATATCTCATTGCTGCAAGGTCTTTTACCAACACTAAACTAACTTAAATAAACTTTTTAAGCAAAATTTTATAAATTAGAACAGCCAAATAAAGTATGGTTTTTCAAAATATACTGAAATACTGATTAAGCAAGTAAAAATGTAAGTATAAGTAGAAAAAGTATGCTAGAATGATAATGCATATAGATTTAACTACACTATTATTATATTTAAACACACAACTTTTTCACAAGGTACCTTTTATGTGTTATATACTTTACTTTAGTGGTGTGTAGAGAAAAGAACTTTAACAGCTATTGCTTTCAATCACTACAATCACTGATTGTAAAGGCTTCATGGCTAAATTGGAGCAGCCTGGTGGCCAATCTTTATTAATTGCACATTGCACCAGTAAGAGCAGAGTGTGAAGGTTCAATTAGTAGGGTAAGAGCACAGTTTTGCTAGAAACATTGCAATGCACACAACATTATGGGTGACATACCAGAGTTCAAAAGAGGACAAATTGTTGGTGCACGTCTTGCTGGCGCATCTGTGACCAAGACAGCAAGTCTTTGTGATGTATCAAGAGCCACGGTATCCAGGGTAATGTCAGCATACCACCAAGAAGGACCAACCACATCCAACAGGATCAACTGTGGACGCTGTAAGAGGAAGCTGTCTGAAAGGGATGTTCGGGTGCTAACCTGTATTGTATCCAAAAAACATAAAACCACGGCTGCCCAAATCACGGCAGAATTCAATGTGCACCTCAACTCTCCTGTCTCCACCAGAACTGTCCGTCACCACAATAAACTATTGTGGTCTAAAACCAGGTGTTTCAGTTTCACTGTCCAACCCCTGTACATTTACACACACATACATACAGATCAATTTAGAGTACTCAATTTTTTTAGGGTAATTTTTGAATATCTTATTTTACCTAATGTCCATCAGGTAAAACAATAAGCTTTCTTACCTTTAGAATCACTGCAAAACAGCCATTACTGTACTTTTGTGTAGAATAACCAGAGCGTTAAAGACAGATTTAGTGAGGAAATTCACTTAGGAGAGCAGATCATGGGTCATGGGTCTTGTGTTACCTTCTCATGGACAGTTGTCTGTCCTCTCTCTGACTGTTATGACTTGATTTAGTCTTTATTTGCTGGGTATAATAGCCTACAGTTTAGCTTTCTGATTTGGACAGTTTGGGTCTGGAGCAAAACACCCCCTGTTGGTACAAACGCTGAACTCAGCTTTAGACAGAGAGCAAAGGTCATCTTGTTAAAACACAAGAAGTCTTTTATCATGCAGCAGAATGTTGACTGGTAGAACACACTCTATAAATAAAGGTGCTTCAAATGGTTCTTTCAGTAATACCACAGAAGAAGCACTTTTCCCAACCTCTTCTATCTCACAGCCTACTTAAGGCCCACACAGCCATTTAAAATACATATACAAAGCGAACAAATACAAAATAATTGTATCGAATTTCACTTGATTTCATATTAATCAAACTAAATAAACATTAAAAAAGACATCAGATTTTCAGACTCACCAAAAAAATGCCTGATGTTTTTCAGCTACCAAATGCTGCATATCAAGTTAAAGTTGCAAACAGAGGACTGTCTAAACATTAAGCTTATTCCTCTATCTGGTCTTCCTGTTACCGTAAAACATTACTCCATCTGAAACCTCTGGAACATTCTACAAGTCACATCTACAACAGGAAGTGACATCAGCTGGTTCTTCTGAAATCCATGAGAAGACCAGAATTAAGTTCCCTCATTTGTTTTTTTATATATTTGATCTTATTGTAACTATGACTGAGTAGCTCAATCACAACATTCAGTCCTGTTACCTAAATTCATTCTTAGATCTTATTTGATTATTGTTAAAATATTAATTTTAGGTAAATCACTAGAATGTACTCAGTGTCCTCATGCTATTAGCATAGCCTCATTTTAGCTATTTGTCATGTTTTTGCTAATTCTGTGCTAAAAACTCATTACTTTTATTTTCAGTCCTGTTACTCAAAACATGAAAAGTAACAGGAAAAAGTGCCAATAACATGTGTGAGTGCCAGTAACAAGAGTGAATTGCAGTAACAGGATTGAGTTAGAATAATAGGAGCATGTTCCAGTAACAGGATTCAGTACCAGTAGCAGGTGTGAGTTGCAGTAATAAAAATGAATATTTTTCCTCTGGATTATTGATTTATTTATGTAATTATTAGTGAGAGTAAACCAATTTTTTTTATTCTGTTTGGTTCATCATTTATCAATTTGTTTAATAAATCGCATAATAATAAATTTGATAAAATGACCAATTTCAGGTTTGGGTCTTTTTTTCACATAAATATCAATTATTGGAACATGCAGTCGAGCATTTCTTTAAAATAAAGACTTTCTTTGAGAGAAAATCAAAGGAATTAGTGGACTTGCTTTAAAAAAAATTACAAGCAAATAGCTCCCATTCAGTGGAATGGCCCTTAAACATGCTTGATGGTTTAACTCATATTAAGCTACCCTACTTGCTAGTTTTGTCAGTCATGTGACTGTACTATGCCACACCTAAATGTATTGTTTTTTTTATTTATTTACATCCAATTACATTCCTTTTTGTTAAAATGTATTTATTACATTCTTTATATGTATATTGGATGAAAATTTATTTAGCAAAATAGTAAAAATTAAAGGTAATTTTGGCAAATGGCTTCCTAATAGTGCCACTGCAGTCCACTGGTATGAAGAACATTTGGTTTATTTAAAGGTTCTTAACCAATTTACTTAAGTTCTTCATACTCACTTACATTAGTTAGATCCAACTTATGTGTTTAGCTAAAAATAAGAACTGGCATCCACATCGTAATGCAAGCATGTCTCAGACTGCCTTCATTGAGTTTACAGTGCAGAAACACAGCACATTTGTATTATTTTATTTTAGATTATTTTATTTTTGATTTACTCCTGGGAGTTCTTAAATGATCTATTGTATATAGAAACAATATTTTTTACCAAAATCTGGTAGGGGTGGGAGGGATAATTGGTTTATGTAAAATCTCTTTTCCAATCTCATGAGTGTGCAGTAATGAATTTGTAATTTCTGAACCAAATTTTTAATTTCTTATCAATATTTTCTGAATCAGTATCAGTATTGGCCACATAGGCCAGGTCATCAAGGCAGAGAGAAACAGTACATACAGGGGCTTGCAAAAGTATTCATACCCACTTTTTCACACATTTTGTCACCTTACAACAACAAACTTAAATGTATTTTATTGAGATTTAAGTGACTGACCAACACAAAGTAGCACATAGCTGCGAAGTGGAATGAAAATTATATGTGATTTTCAAAATTTTAATTAAATAAAAATGTAAAAAGTGTGATGTGAAAAGTATTCAGCCCCCTTTACTCTAAACCCCCTAAATAAAATCCAGTGCAGTCAATTGCCTTAATACAGTCTATCACTGGTTTTAAGGTGACAAAATGTAAAAAAAGGACAAAGGGTATAAATACTTAAACAAGCCACTGTAAAAACATATGCTGAACTTAATCAAGGCCTGTAGATTAGAGTCAAACACTGCTGTGTAGAAATGTAATTGTAAAACAGCAGAGGGAGCTGTAACTGCAGGAATGGATCTGCACTGTTTTTTTTACATTCATGTAAAGCTTAAACTGTATTAATTTTAAAACCCTCCAAAAGTTACAGGAGAATGAAAACTACAAGCACATCTTTTGATGTTTCAGGATGAAATAAAGCATCCTCTTGAATTGCAATGCTTTCTGAGTAATGAAATGCCCCCCTCTCTCTCTCTGGCTGTCCTGGGCAGTGGGATTTTTTACCCTACCTTTCCGCCTGGAGGATTTGCTGTGAATAATAGTTCTGTGGTCTCTGCACGGTCAAGGCTGACTTGCTCTTGTCTCACATAATGTTCTCTTCAACCCCATAATCCCCTCCTGGCCGGGCATTTTATGAGTAGAATGGCCCTTACCCGTGTGCACTGAACCTTAGCCTCTAACTAATAGGCACAGGGAGGGATATACTCAAAAATGTGAATGTGCTGCACTTATTGAGATTTAGGTTTCTTACTTTTTATTCTGTTTTCATCTTATAGTACTGAAGGTGAGATTGTCACTGTGCATTTTGTGTGATTTTTATTCTCAATAAAATAAAGATGTAATGACTGTAAATAGCATGAACTCTGTGGTTCTATTCCCTTCCATTATATATAAAAAATTATACAACAGTTAGTTCCGACCTCACAATCTGATTGGTTGAGAAGTGTTCTAGCCGTGATGATATTTATGATAACATCACGGCTTTCTTACACTAAACCTGTATCACTCCGCCGACGCGTTGCAGAGTAACGGCGTATATACACACAGGACAGCTTAGAATCATCAACGGCATCAGCGGCAGCGTTAGCTTAGCACAGGCTAGTGCTTAACCACTGCACGCTCGCCCGCAGCGCTGGCTGTCTTTTGTGGAAAAAAGGGAAAGAAAATCGCTCGGCTAATGCCTTCTGACAGCCAGAACGCTAACCAGCCAAGCTAGGCTAAGTTAATGCTGAGCTAAAGCAAGCTACACTAACCTAACCTCAGTCCAGCCAGCTAGCTAAAACCAACACGACCCAGCAAAACAAGCAGAAATGCTCAAAAATGTGCAGCTTTCACCTGAAGACGACTCCATGCAGCAGGAGAGGAGAGTAATAGCGTTATTTCACAGTCCTAATGTTACCATCTTTGCTTATTCCCAATTTTGCTTTCAAGCTAACTGTAGTGGTGTTAGTCTGTATGAACCATACACCGTTTTGTGGTTAAGTTTCAGTTCTGTTGTGGTGGAACTACTTTTTGGCGGAAGGCACAGTCTATATTAAAGCATATTCATTCCTAATTTCTTAAAGTTCTTTTATTTATTTTCTTTATTCATTTTGTAAAAGAGAAACTGTTGTATAAAAGCAATAGAACAGATAGTTGTGTCAGTCCTGAAACTCTGTTGCACACACTAAAGACTCATACTCCCAGCATGCACTAGCCAGGAATCAAACCCAGGCCATCTTTCTGTGAGGCAGCAGTGCTACCGCTGCACCACTGTACTCTTTTGTTTCCGACCCATTTTTGTATTTTTGACTACTATTTTTGCCTTGCCCTTGTACTGGTTGTTCCTCATTGCCTCAACCCCTTAATTCTGTTTTTGACTACGTTTTTGCCTAGCCCTTCTCATGTTTGGATTATCAATCTATGACTTAATTTGCCTGCTCTCTCTCTGGTACGTTGTTTACCATTGCTGCCATTGTGTTACTGACCCTGCCTGTCTCTGAATATCGCTGTAAGTTTGATCTCTTTATTACTAAACTGTGTTTTGCGTGTGTCTGGCCTGCGTGACATGCAGTATATAGAAACAACATTTTCCTCCATATTCTGCCTTTTCTGTGTGTGTAAGGGTTGTCATGTGAAAGGGCAAAAATTAGAGAAAAATTGGGTTAAACTTTAATATGAGCTGTATTTGGATGGGATTAGTTTTACATTGAGAAGTAGCAAGAACATATCAAAGGATTTGGGGTTCTCAAGTAAAATAGTCCCCCACTCCCAACACCACTGGACCCCAGCAAAAAACCTTACACCTCACCACCCCACGCTGTTCACCCAAAGCCTACAAGAACCACAGCATAGACACACTGTTTAAGTTCTCCCACACTTTATATCAATAAAAATATATGTAAAATATAAAACATCTTTTGACATTGCAAAGCGATGAGCAAAGGTGTGGAGAGCTCGGAGCAACGACGCAGAGAACGCGGAGCAACGGTGTGGAGAGCTCGGAGCAACGACGTGGAGAGCGCGGAGCAACGGTGCAGAGAGCGTGGAGCGCGAGGGCAAGAGAGAGATACAGAGAGAGAGAGAGAGGAGCAACGACGCGGAGCGCGAGGGCGAGAGAGAGAGAGAGATACAGAGAGAGAGCGAGATACAGAGAGAGAGAGAGAGATACAGAGAGAGAGAGAGATACAGAGAGAGATACAGAGAGAGAGAGAGAGAGCATACAGAGAGAAAGAGAGAGAGAGAGAGAGAGACCAATGACGAGAGAGAGAGAAAGCGCTGCAATAAAAAATGGCTAGTGGAAGTGATGGCACGGAGACAGACACCGATTCTCCTTATGAACATTTTCATCACCTGGTAAGAAACCCACAATTGCAGTGTCATGAGCAAATGTCTACAATGAGCAGTTTCAAAGAATGTATAGTGATTTCTAGCTTGTAGTGTGGAAAAGAGTATTTATTTGAATATCTCACGAAAAAAGTAAAATGAACTGAACTTGAACTAGTTCAGAAAAGCTGTGAACTGGCACAACACTGGTAGCCATATTATTAGCCCATTCAACTGTTACTAGCATTGACTGCCAGGCAGGTAGCTTAGCTAACATAATCATTACCCATATATTCTGTTGCTAGCCTACCTCCTGCTGAATTACAACATTTGTACACAACACACAGGCCTAACTTATCCAGTGTACATTATCACTTTTCCATCCGTACAGGCTGGCATTTACTGTCACAGGATTTAAGGGGGCTCACACAGTTTGCATTTAATTCATAACCAGTCATTGTCTGGGGGCCCCAGAACAGCTCAGGGCCCTCAGCAATAGTTTATTTTGCTTGCCTTGTTGCAACGGGTCTGAAAAGTAGGGTTATGCATCTAATAGCAGGACGTCTGTAAAATGTTTTATCAGCTCACACAAGATAAACAAAAACTAGTTGAAGAAATTAAAGTTAATTAATAGAAACTTACATCACTACAAGTAATGCTCGCTCAGGCCATGTAATTATGCTGTTAAATTGTTAGATTCTCTGGTCTTTTAGGTTTATTAACAACTCACAATCAACTCTGGAATCTTCCAACTCAACATTTAAAATACAGTTCCAGTCAAAAGTTTGGACTCCTTTACTTATTCTATGTTAACTGTGTAGATTAATCAACAGTGCAATAAAACGGTAAAACAAAATATTCAGCTTCTTCAATCCCCTGATCTAAACCCAATTGAGATGGTGATTGAGGTGATTTGGGATGAGCTGAAGACAACTAAACGGAAAAGCAGCAACTATTATTCAGCACCTACAGGAACTCCTTCAAGACACTGAAAAAACTTTTCCAGGTGACTCTCCCTCATGAAGATACTGAGATTAAAATACCAAGAGTGTTCAGATCCGTCCTCAAAGATAAATGTGGTATTTAGATGAATCTAAAGTATAAAATATATTCTGGTTTGTTTAACACTTTTTATTTACTAAATAATTCTGCATGTGTTCCTATATAGCTTTAATATAGTCTTCAATATTGAATTTAAAATTGATAGATTTTAGAATGAAAAAAAAAAACATAAAAAGAAAGAGAACACAATGAATGAGAAGAGGTTGTCCAAACTTTTGACTGGTACTGTGCAACAGTGAATGATTTGCTGTGTATTACTAACAGATGTTCAGACAAACAAAGGTTCATGTTTACTAAGCATTCAGTGAGCTGTAGGTCTGTAGTGATTTCCCATAACCCCCTTTAACAAATCTTAATTAAGAGAGATGTGCCGTTTCTAAACCCACAAATGATCTCATTAATCAGTTAAGCCTGTTTCCTGCACTGTGATCTTCTGTATACTACAAGTGCATTCATTACACAAGTAAACAGAGCCAAACCCACCTTAATTACTCTCTTTTCTTCCTATTAGAAGGAGAGCAACCTTGTTACCACGTTTATTATGTTTATTATGGTTGTAATCCTCCTTATTAGAGGAGGGGAAAATCTCTAGCAGGTACAATTCTGGCAGTATTATTATATTATATTATAAGTGCTCTGATATGGGAAACTGATGTCATACAGTAAAGTAAAACTACAGTTAGGAATTTTGGAATGAAGATTTATTATTTTTTATGCTGTAAAAGGTCTGTATAATAATGTGTTTTTGGATAGTGCTGTACTGTATATCCTTTGAGCATCTTCATCACAAGTGCATCAGGATTGGAATAAATAAATCCTAAACAGATTTGAGAAAAAATAAAATGATTTTAAAATGAAAAATGAACATTTTGTCAGTCCTGACTCTGAACTTGCCACACACAACTCCATTTTTCGGCATGCAATCAAATCGGACTTCCCTCACTCCACTGATCATGTGACGCTACAGCGTTCCTGCTCTCCAAGATTCTGATTGTTCCCACCTGACCTTTGTGTATATATACACCTCGATTTGCTCTTTGGGGGTTAGGGGGAAGACAACAGAGGTTAAGAAGGAGTTTCAAATGCAGCATGCATATACAACTCAATGGGACCTATTGTATTTCACAAAGAACAACAAAAAGTAGATTTTAGCGGAACTTTAAAGTTCATTTGTCATTGAGCCTGTGAAATAAGAACGATTTTTGGAAAAACCTGAAAAGTCTACACTTCAGAATCATCTCATTTGTTTTCATTTAAATTCAATGTGATGGCATGCAGAGCCCAAATCAGGAAGATTGTGTCACTGTCCAAGTCGCAGAATAGCATAATATTGCAATGCATATTTTTTTTTTTTTCAATATTGTTCCACCCTTGTATTAGACACTTTGGATCATGGTACTCTTTTTTAACTATTTTATTTAATCATTTTTTTAACCTTCTTTTAATTGTTTTAATTATTCTTATGAAAGCATTTCTAGGGTGCTAGACGTCAACAATATATCAATGCTTTAATTTTTCTTTTAGTGTTTCTATATGTTCTTGTATACAGTTTTTATGTTTTATGTGTTTATGTAAGCACATTGAATTGACATTAAAAGGCTCTATACAAATAAAAATACCTTGTTCTGCCTAAACACAGGGTTAGCAATAATGACTTTTCTGACTACATGTAAATGTTTTAAGTGATGTACTAAATGTTATAAATCCATACTTATTTTTTATTTTTTGTATATATTCTTACAAATGTGGGATGTACTGAAATAAACACCTTTGGCTGAAACTAAAAGCACAAAAAATGAAACATTTCACCATTAAATTAAATGTAAATGTAAATTAAATTTGTATTTTTGTCTTTCTTTTCAAAGAAAATGTTCAGCTTAAATTATTAAGTATTTTCATATATTTGGCTGAACAATGACTACCGGTAGTTTTCTTCCTAATGTTATTTAATGGAAATGATCAAAACTGCTGACCATCTCTGCACTCTTATGTAATAAAATAAGATCCATACCAGTATCATTATTACTAAATAAGAAATGACTCTTGATATAATCTTCAAATTCCTATTTAGGTCATTTCCCGTGGAGCTTATCTAAATATACATGAAATATTCATGAAGATTGATTTAGTCAGTAAAAACATAAACACTGCTGCCTCAGCTTCCCTACACCGGCTCCACAGTGATTTACAGACTTTATATATTATATGTGTGGAAGATCTCAATCCATCGGTTTGGGTAATTTCACCTGAATGCACATTGCTTTAGTGTTTCAGTGTTTTTATTATTATCAGTCTGTCATATTATTATGATATTATTAATATGGTGTGTTTTAAGTATTAATTGGAAACATATTTATATAGAACATACACATATTTATGACACTTGTTTTATTTTATTATCTGAATATACAGTATTAGTGTCATACTGCATAAATTGTATTACAAATTTCAGACAAACAAAGACTTAATTACGCTTTAGACACTGTGTGTGTTTGGGTGTGTAACAGGGAAAGGGATGAAATAAATACAGGGGTTGGACAATGACACTGAAACACCTGGTTTTAGACCACAATAATTTATTATCCTGGCGGACAGTCCTGGTGGAAACAGATGAGTTGAGGTAAACATTGAATTCTGCCGTGATTTGGGCAGTCGTGGTTTTATGTTTTTGGATACAATACGGGTTAGCACCCGAACATCCCTTTCAGACAGCTTCCTCTTGCGTCCACAGTTAATCCTGTTGGATGTGGTTCGTCCTTCTTGGTGGTATGCTGACATTACCCTGGATACCATGGCTCTTGATACATCACAAAGACTTGCTGTCTTGGTCACAGATGCGCCAGCAAGACATGTACCAACAATTTGTCCTCTTTTGAACTCTGGTATGTCACCCATAATGTTGTGTGCATTGCAATATTTTGAGCAGAACTGTGTTCTTACTCTGCTAATTAAATCTTCACACTCTGCTCTTACTGGTGCAATGTGCAATTAATGAAGATGAAGATTGGCCACCAAGCTGCTCCAATTTAGTCATGAAACCTCCCACACTAAAATGACAGGTGTTTCAGTTTCATTGTCCAACCTCTGTATATGTGTATTAGATCATGTGGCTCATAGCATTCACTACCATATGTCTGTCTGCCATTTTTATAGGTTTAATATATTAACTTTACACATGTTCATATCACACTCACACATGCACTTCTGATATCCGTTACTCATATATCTGATCAGGATTTTACTTTCTGCTCAGATTCAACCAAACGCAGCAAGGTCGGTTGGACATGGCTGAACATTACAGATGGACAATGATGCAAAACATAATGCGAAAGCAGCCCAGGAGTTTTTTTTAATGTACAGAAGTGGAATATTTTGCAGTGGCAGAGTCATTTGCCAGATCTGAACCTGATTGAGCAGTATTTCACTCACTTAAGACAAAACTAAAAGCAGGAAGATCCACAAACCAGCAACAACTGAAAACAGCTGAAACCAGCAACCTTGTGATCTAAGTAATCGTGGTGGTTCATAATAGGAGATGAGGTCTCATAAATACTCAGGAGCGAGTCCGTTATACGTTAACAGGAGAATTTTATAGTCTATGCGGAATTTGACTGGAAGCCAGTGCAGTGCTGATAGTACTGGACTAATATGCTCAAATTTTCTAGTTTTAGGAAGGACCCTGGCTGCAGCATTTTAAATTAACTGAAGTTTATTTAAGTTACTGCAGGAACATCCAGACAGTAGCGCATTACAATAGTCTAGCCATGAGGTAATAAAGGTATGTACAAATTTTTCTGCGTCATGCAGTGATAGGGCATTTCTTAGCTTGGCAATGTTACGGAGGTGTAGAAAAGCTGTTCTAGTAACATTAGATATGTGTTTATCGAATGCTAGATCTGAATCTATAATAACGCAAAGATTTTTAGCTGCTGAACCAGGGGTGACAGAGAAGTTTGCTAAATTTAACATTAAGTTTGATCATTTATTTCTAGCAGCTTTGGAGCCTAATAGGAGAACTTCTGTTTTATCACTATTTAATAGGAGGAAGTTGTGAGACATCTATGATTTCATATCTTCAGTTTTCTTTATTCTCTGTTTATCATCAGGTTTGGCTGATATAAAGAGCTGCGTGTCATCCGCATAACAATGAAAATTCACAAACTGATAACGATCGGTTAAGTATGATTTGAACCATGATAAGGCAGTTCCTGTTAAACCGACCATGTTCTCTAATCTTTCTAAAAGGATAGTATGATCTATTGTAGGAAAGGCTGCGCTCAGATTGAGAAGTATCAGTAGGAAACCATAGCTCTGGCTGGTGGCACGAAGCAGATCATTTGTTATCTTAACTAAAGCTGTCTTAGTGCTATATAATGAGGCCTAAATCCAGATTGAAATTTTTCATAGATCTGGTTTCGTTGCAGGTAAGAGCAAAGTTGTTGGGCCACAGCTTTTTCCAAAATCTTAGAGATAAATGGTAGGCTTGAAATAGGTCTATAGTTAGACAGTACACTAGAATTAGGATTTGGTTTCTTTATTAAAAAAAAAAAAATACTGCAATTTTAAAGGCTTTGGGTACATGCTCCAGTTCGACTGATGGGTTTACTATCACTAACAGCAGTTTAATTATATCTGGTAGTACCTGTTTTAGTAATTTTGTGGGAACTGCATCAAGTGTGCAGGTTGTGCAGGTTGATGAGGAGATCATTTTCTCTAATTCTAGCTGTGGAACCAAAAAATCTTTTTTTTTTTTGTTTATTTATTTATTTATTTATTGCTACAGATGCAACAGACAGAGGCTGAGAATCCTCTAGCGATGTTTTACGTTTCTTTAAAGAGAGAAAATGACAGCCGGAGAGCAGACAAAGGAGCCAGACAGCAAAAGAGGCAGAGAAAAAGTGGAGCATGTTGACATCACTGAGCTAGCCTTTTAGCAGGCCGAGAATGCCATTACTTGTCACTCTGCTCTCATTGTTTCAGCAGCACAGTCAGAGCAGTGCTGTTTGTGTCCTTCAGGTGATATTGAGCGAGCGTGATCTAGCCAGCACGCTGATTTAAGTCAATACACTCTGCTCCCTCCCCTCTGCGCCCATCGGCCCCCGTGCAGTCCAAATCAATTTGGCTCACAGTGTAAATGTGATGAGAAAAAGCTTGTACATCTATGGGACAAATGGCTTTTGATAGAGTTCCAATGTAAGCCATTTGGGTCCTTAAATGAACGATATGAGGGATTTAACAAAAGTATTAGATATGCTCTGCTGTCTGGTGGCAATATTATTATGATTATTTCTTTGTGTGCTGTATTGGCTGGCACAACGCCAGCTGTTGCTTCTTATTTTTATTTTCTCTGTATGACCAGCTGTCAGTGAGTAATGCTGCTCTTTTACTTATAATAGCAATGTGTATACTGTGTGTTTAACTCCTAATCAACACATTTATGTGAGGCAGAGATTGATTCAATTGGGCTTTTTTGGGGACCAATTGGGTCCCATTTAGAAGACTACATAGTCACACAAACATTTAAATCGGGCCAAGGTGGGCAATCACATTGTCCTGGCTTATGTCCCCTTGGTGGAAACTAAGTTGAATCTATATAGGCACACTGGGAATTTCCACATATCCACCCCATGTGTGTAACCCCTTAAACATCAAGTGCATTTTTATATGCCCTCACTATGAAAATAAGTACAGTGAACACAACAGTCTTGAAATGAAAGTCCATTGTGGGAACTAGCATTGTTTATATAACTACTATGTAGATGTGTGAGAAAAATCTATAAATGTATGCTGTAAATAAATGTTGGCACATTCTAAAGCAGCAACACACCAAGTAGCACATCTTACAGCAGTTAGTATTTCAACTGGCACATACTAAAGCAGTTGGCACACCAACCAACACATCTTACAGCAGTCAGTATTTCAACCTGAAACTCGTAAAGCAGCTGGCACACCAACCGGCACACCAACCGACACATCTTAAAGCAGCCACGCTTTAACTGGCACATTTAAACATAGTCAGTAATTCAACTGGCACATCATAATGCAGCTGCCACACCAACCAGCACATCTTAAAGCAGCCAGTATTTGAACTGGCACAATTAAAAGCAGTCAGTATTTCAACTGGCAAATCATAAAGCAGCTGCCACCCGAACCGACACATCTTACCGCAGCCACGCTTCAACTGGCACATTTTAAAGCAGTCAGTTTTAACCGTCACATCATAATGCAGCTGCTACACTAAACAGCACATCTTAAAGCTTTCAGTATTTCAACTGGCACATTTAAACACAGTCAGTAATTCATCTGGCACATCATAATGCAGCTGCCACACCAACCAGCACATCTTAAAGCAATCAGTATTTCAACTGGCAAATCGTAAAGCAGCTGGCACATCAACCGACACATCTTACAGCAGTCACACTTCAACTGGCACATTTTAAAGCAGTCAGTATTTTAACTGTCACATCATAATGCAGCGGCTACACTAAACAGCACATCTTAAAGCAGTCAGTATTTCAACTGGCATATTTCTAAGCAGTCAGTATTTCAACTGGCAAATCGCAAAGCAGCTGGCACATCAACTGACACATCTTAAAGCAGCCATGCTTCAACTGGCACATTTAAACACAGTCAGTAATTCAATTGGCACATCATAATGCAGCTGCCACACCAACCAGAACAACTTAAATCAACCACGCTTCAATTGGCATATTTAAACACAGTCAGTAATTCAACTGGCACGTCATAATGCAGCTGCCACACCAACCAGCACATATTAAAGCAGACAGTATTTCAACTGGCACATCCTAAAGCAGCTACCACACCAACTGACACATCTTACAGCAGCCACACTTCAACTGGCACACTTAAACACAGTCAGTATTTCAACTGGCACATCCTAAAGCAGCTGGCACATCAACTGACACATTTTACAGCAGCCACACTTCAACTGGCACATTTTAAAGCAGTCTGTATTTCGACTGGCACATCCTAAAGCAGCTACCACACCAACTGACACATCTTCCAGCAGCCACACTTGAACAGGCACATTTTAGAGCAGTGAGTATTTTAACTGGCACATCCTAAAGCTGCTCTCAAACCAACCCACACATCTTACAGCAGCCACACTTCAACTGGAACATTAAAAAGCAGTCAGTATTTTAACCGGCACGTTCCAAAGCAGGGGACACATTTTAATCCAACCAGCACGTCACAAATCAATCAGAACACCATCAAGCACATTCCAAAGCAGTCGGCACACAAACCCATATTTCAACTATTACATTCTAAAGTAGCCGACGCACCATAAGGCACATTTTAAAGCAGATAACAACATATCTTAAGGCAACCAGCAAACCAACAAACATATACAATAGGAACCATCACAGCATTTAGCACAAGCTGACAGCACACCACTCAAACCACTCACAAACTGATATGCCAATTAACACATTTTAAAACACAGATAGCTTTTAGAAAGTCTTCTTAATCTTGTAAACCTTTTAATTTGCACTCACTATTTGCATATTGTGTTTGAAGGTCAAGAGCAATATGATAAGATGCTCCATTATCTGGTGCCCAAACTGCCAAATATAACTGCCAAGATAACACCACACCTGCCCAAGGACTGACTTCATTAAGATTTTTGTTATTGTATGCAAAAAAGAGCCTGTGCATGGTTGGTGCATGCAAAAAGACTTACTTTAACTAACAAACTAATGCTGGATCTTGTGAATGAATTTTAGCCACTTTTACTTTCAAAATGTCTTCAGCTTTAGCTTTAGCTTGTGAACAGATGATGTGATGATGTGAATTCTCTTATACGATATGGAAATCTATAGTTCCTACATGTATAGTTAGCAAGGTGGGCAGGGCCTTAGGGCGAAGCGTTCCAAAACCAGCACACTACTTCCACCACTCATGTCTCATAGTTGGTTTTAGGTTCCTACTTTTAAAAAAGTGAAATATTATGGCCTATATTGGACCATGAAGCGATATCTTGGATTAGTGTGTCATTAACAAATTGAGACGAGCATGTATATTCTTCTTGGTGATTAGTATGGAAACACCTTTTTACATCTTAAGTTAATAATAGGCACCTGACAGAGACATCAATAATACCAAGCAGCTTTTTTGCTGAAATTTTTAAGTATTATGTTCAAAAAAAAAATATTTCAAATGTATACATTTTCTGCTAACTGTGTTAATGATATTAGTCACCACACTGGCAGATGAGAGGTGAGGGTATAGATATTTGCCACTTTGTGGAACTTTTGTGGTTTATGTGATGGAGTGGCTGTCCATTATTTTTGAACATGGTAACCTGAATCATTGGAGAAACTGTAGTTTAATCAATAAATAAAAAAGAAACAGGAAAAATACTAGTAATATATGGGCCATTTCACTGAATGAGTGCCATTTGTTTGTTGGAAGTCTTCCAAATTAAACTTATTTTTTATCTTTTTTCAACTCTAAATCTAATAACACAGATATTTAACTATTCAAAACATGTACCCGTAAATCTACTTTAATCTACTGAATTACTTTATTTTACAAGGTTTCTAAGCCGAAGATGGTTACATTTTTATCACTATTGCTACCAAAACTCATGTGATGTTTAAAAAGCATGTTTAAAATCAAGTCTACTAATTCCTTTGGTTTTTTTCTTGTTTATTTTAAACAAATGGTTAACTGTATGTTTAAATAATTCATATTTATGAGATTTATCAAATTTATTATCATGCAATTCATTAAACAAATGGATACATTTTAAACCAAACAGAGTTGGAAAAAAAGTGATTTACATTTTTACAATAATAAATCAATAAACCAGGGGACAATACTCATTCCTGTTACTGGAATTCACTCCTGTTACTGGCACTCACTCCTGTTACTGGAACTCACTCCTGTTACTGGTACGCTTTCCTGTTACTTGCTCTCACTCCTGTTACTGGCTCTTACTCTTGTTACTGGAACTCAGTACTGTTACTGGCACTAAATACTGTTACTGGCATTCACTCCTGTTACTTTTTATGTTTTGAGTAACAGGAATGAGTTTTGAGTTTTCTTCCCAAAATGTGTTTCTTAAAAATAAACAAATAACATCTAAGAATCAATTTAGGTAACAAGAATGAATGTTGATATTGGCCTCCTCAGTCATCATTACAATAAGATTAAATTTACAAAAAAACAAATGAAGGAAATTAATTTTGGTCTTCCCATGATCTTCAGTAGGACCAGCTGTTGTAACTTCCTGTTGTAGATGTGATTTGTAGAATGTTCCAGATGTTTCAGATGGGGTAATGTGTTAAGGTAACAGGAATGAGTGAAAACCCAGGGACACAGCTAAAATGTGTATTTTAACTTAAATATCCTTAAATATATTTTTTTATAGCATACATGGTATTTGGAGTTACACAACAATGCACAAGAAATGTAGGTCTGAAGGATCTTAAAAAATATATTTGAATTTTATAGTTAGAGAGTCGGGACAGGTAACACATGCTATTTTTTAGTGTTGTAGTTGTAGTTTTTTTGGATTTTTAAAATTACATATCTTACTTTTTCAATTAGGTCAATGTACAATACACAATGTTTAATAATAAAATGTATTTTAAAGTTATTTTGTGTGCACATTTTTACATGTAATTTCCTGGGGATTGAAATGGCACTGATTAGGTGGAATGGCCCTGTTATTGTTATTAGTTACCACACTGGCAGATGAGAGGTGAGGGTAATGATCTTTGCCACTTTGAAGAAAGTTTATGTGATGGAGTGGCTGTCCATTATTTTCGAACATGGTAACCTGAATCATAGGGAAACTGTAGTTAGTTGAATCAATTTGAAAAAGAAACAGGAAAATACTAGTAATATATAGAATAATGGAGTTTAACCTACAATTGCAATTAAAGTCACACAGGCTCGAGGATATGCTGTACTATTTTTTTTATCACATTTTTGACTAATAATTTTGCTAAAAAAAAGTACACACAGACAGTGACTGCTGAGAAATAAAAAAAACTCATTGTTTGATCCGGTACCAGCTGTCTGGTACTTTGCTGTCTGACTGGCAGAGCGGCTTTACAGCAGCAGCAGCAGCAGCAGCAGCAGCAGCAGCAGCAGCAGGGTGCGCCTGGCCTGCCCTCAGCCACAGTTGCCTAAATCTTTTCCCACCCGTATTCCTCACCTCCGAGCCACGCCCCCCGGGCGCCGTGTGATTGGCTGTGGTTCAGACTCCCGGTTCCACTGATTGAGAGCTCGTGAATACCTGAGTGCAGAGTCCTATAGAGTCCCGCCTTAGCGGCACTACTAGCCAATCCCAGCCGAGGACACCGAACCTGGAAAAGCCCAGCCAATCGTAACAGAGTGGGCGGGGCGTGTCCGAATACGGGTGAGAAAAAAAGAGAGCGAGACCCGAACGGAACGCCCCTCCTCGCTGTACCCGGGCGCGGGTGACGTCACGGGCTGTGGGAGAGGAGAGCGGCGGTGAGGAGGGAGCTCGGCTGGGCAGGACTGGAGCTGCCTGGGCCCGCAGACCAAAACCTGAGGAAAACTGACAGAAAACGGATTAATATTCCAGTGCCCGAGTCCCCCGACCAGCAGCTAGTTTAACCAGCGGACCAGCCCGAGTCTGAGCGCCGCTCTCGCCCCTGAAGCCGAGCAGGAGTCAGGAGTTTCTCCAAGGTAAGAAACAGAAACAGGAGGAGGAGGTGTAGGAATATCAAACTGTGGACAGGCTCGCTGAAGAAGTTACTCACCCGCTCGTGCTCTCTGTCCACAGCGCGAGCGGCGGAGCGCGTGTTGTAAAGTGAATGAAAGTGCGAACTATTTACAAAACAAAGCGCCTGAGAACGTCTTCTGACCACAGACCACACTTTTAGACTGGTCTCAGCTCAGTGTGGTGGTCCCCTCTCTCGCTCTCTCTCTCTCTCTCTCTCTCTCTCTCTCTCGCTCTCTCTCTCTCTCTCTCTCTCTCTCTCTCTCTCTCTCTCTGTCTCTGTTCGCTGTTGTGTGTGTGTTTGTTTCTCAGTGAATTAGTGTTAGATATATATTCTATATTAACTGAAATAATACAGCTGGTTAAAGGGAGTAATTGTGTTTGATACGCTGAGGTTTTGTTGGTAGACACGCTCTCGAACCCTGGAGATGACAGCAGCGCTGTTTCAGTCTATTGTGTGAACAGTAGTAGCTGTGAATCTCTCTCGTGTCTCAGGAGGCTGTTGTCACACACTGCTCGCGCCAGCAGCAGCAGCAGCAGCAGCAGGTAACCTGTTTCAGTCTCAGGACCGAACTGGACAGCGCTTTCCAGCTTTCCTGGATATTCCAGTACTGATGAAGGAACAGCACTTTTCTCTGTCTTTAGAGGAACAATGGAGTGTTACACAAGGCAGCAGCAGCAGGGGAGCGTGTAGGCTACTAAACACCAGTCTGTATATTAGTCAGCTTTCCTCTTTCCTCAGAAAGGAGATGAAACTTCAGGCAGATGTTGTGTCAGTGAATGAAATACAAGTATGAAACCAATCTGTTTCTCAGGTTAAGTGTTAGAGGGGAAACTCCAGCGTTTTTTATTAGTCTTTTATTTTTTCTGTCTCTAACAGTGGTTGAGATTTAGTTAAAGGAGACTTCTAGCTTACAATGCTAGCGATAGGGGGAAAAGTGGTGACCATGCAAAAAAATCATCAATCTATTTTTACACGATTTTTACACTATTAACAAGCTCAAAGTAGCCAGCCCTTTAGCGAGGTGGAAGGTGGCATCAGTAAAGCTGCTAAATGCAGGATATTTCTGAAAAGAATCTCAACACAAGCTTTAATAAAAGAGAAATAAATTCCACAAGCCACAACAAACTCAAAGCACAAAGACTGATTGGGGCACTATCATAACATCTACCTGTTTTTTTTTAATTGGGTAGGATGAGTTCCCCTCTATCACTGCCAGTACCTATGCCAATGAATATGTTTACTATTACTATTATTCTGATTTTTCACTAGCCTGATTTTGTGGATCAGATACAGTCACTGCTGAACTGAGAACAGTCCACCAAACATTGTCCTGTGTGAATATCAAAACTACATTCTTATAATATAATATAAAATAAAATAACCACACAGCACAGTCACTCAGATTCGATACATCAGCTCACAGATGCCTTGTGCTGCGGACATCACCCTTTGAAATGATGAGGGGAAAGAGAGTGTCATCTAAATTTGCTGATGCTCCCAACAGGCTTACAGTGCTATAGAGTTATAGAGTTGCCCATGCAAAGGAATCACAATTTTTTACACCATAAACAAGCTCAGAGTAGCTCCACGCATTATTGGTAGAATTCCCTGAGGGCCCTGACATTTAATTCCATGAAAATGCATAAATATTATAGAGATATTTTCAGCAACAGCTGCAGTTCATGCATTTGCACTAATTTCCATTAATTTTGCGATCTATTCCCCTCTTTAGTTGATTTATCATGACTCCATTTCCAGATGACGGTGCTCAGAGAACTAGCTCAAGGTACTATGTGTATGCTTTCAAAGTTAATGGTGTACAAATAGTAATTTTGGACATGGGCAATGCTATACCCCTGTCGCTAGCAATAGTAAGCTGTTGGGAGCATCGCCTAAAAGTGAATTTCAGAATGCTGTGGGTGAAAGGAGGTGGGCTATTCATATAATTGACATGGCCTAATTAGTATTGGATAATTGAGATATCAGCTATTATGTTCATTTGTATGATTGTTCACATGTATACCAGTATATATTCTATTCTATTCTATTCTCATTATGTCAGTGGCGTTTGATGGTGTTAAAATTATAATATTGGTTACTACCATAATGTTTGGGCTGATATGTCTTCCACAAAAAATCCTTATCAACAGGCCTGGTATAAAATTTATTACATTTGTCTAATTTTAAACCATATTTCCATATTATTTTTTTGTAATGCTAAGTAAGGTTGGTATACAGGTGCTGGTCAACGAATTAGAATAATATGAAATAGTGCAAGCATGAAATTCTTTGAATGCATTTTTTGTGCAGAAAGCAAATCAGGTGTTCACCGCACCTGTCCTACTCGTTAGACTAATCACAGAACTCGTTACCTGGAAAAAAATTTGCTCAGCTGAGCTTTCCAAAAGGCCCATTTAGGCCATTTAACTGTGACACTGTTGTTTTATTGAATTAGAATAATGGAGAAACCGTTTCATTGAATTAGAATAAATGCTCGAATTTTTGTTTTCTGTGAAGAGTGTTCACTGTGCAGTATAAAGTCAGGGTTGAGTAGAATTTCTAAGTTGTAAAATCAATCATGGGTAAGCAGCGCGATCTCTCAACCGGAATAGTGGCTCAAATTCAAGCCCTTCGCCAACAAGGCTTGACCCAAACTAAAATTGCTGAGCAGCTCGGCATCAGCCAGTCTTCCGTCTGCAAAGCTCTCAAGAAAAACTGCAGCAAGCGCACCAACTGTTCCGGCGTCCGAAAAACTTCTGCTCGCGACAACAAGCAGCTGAGAAAGATCGCAGTCAGCAACCGGTTCAAGTCCACTTCCGAGCTCACCGACTTGTGGAACAAGCAGACCGGCGCTGACGTCTCCAGATCAACCACTTACCGTCGTCTGCGCGAACTCTGCTTCAAATCTCGCTTTCCAGCAGTAAAACCGATGCTGAACAAGAAACAAATGGAGAAACGGCTGAAGTGGGCCAAAGAACACGGCGAGTGGACTGCTGAAGACTGGCAGAAAGTGGTCTTCAGTGACGAATCACGCTTCTGCATCTCCTTCGGTGACCAAGGTCCTCGTGTCTGGCGTCGTGGTGGCGAAACCTACAACCACGAGTGCGTGAAAAGATCTGTCAAGTTTCCCCAGAGCGTTATGGTCTGGGGATGCATGTCCGCTCGAGGTGTAGGGAAACTCTGCTTCCTCAAGAAGACTGTCAATGCTGCCGTATATCAAGATGTTCTGGAAACGTTCCTGATTCCGACTGTTGAGGAACAGTTCAGCGAAGAAGACTTCATATTTCAACAGGATCTTGCACCGGCTCATGCGGCAAAGTCGACCAAAGATTGGTTCACTAAAAACAGCTTGAAGTTTTGGCATGGCCGGCCAACTCGCCTGACCTCAATGTCATTGAAAACCTTTGGGCCATCGTCAAGCGGAAAATTCGCGACAGAAAGCCTACTACGCTGGACCAACTGAAGCAGAACATCGCCACTGCCTGGGAAGCTGTGAGTGCGGAAACTTGCGACAAGCTGGTCAAATCGATGCCGCGGAGACTTCAGGCAGTCATACAAGCCAAGGGGGCAGCCACAAAATACTGAGAAAGTGATGATTGTAATTATAATAAAAATTATTCTAATTCAATGAAACGGTTTCTCCATTATTCTAATTCAATAAACAACAGTGTCACAGTTAAATGGCCTAAATGGGCCTTTTGGAAAGCTCAGCTGAGCAAATTTTTTTCCAGGTAACGAGTTCTGCGATTAGTCTAACGAGTAGGACAGGTGCGGTGAACACCTGATTTGCTTTCTGCACAAAAAATGCATTCAAAGAATTTCATGATTGCACTATTTCAAATTATTCTAATTCGTTGACCAGCACCTGTACTCCCAGTTTTTACATTTTTTTTATTTTATTGTTAAAATATTGGAATTTGTCCAATTTCTGATTTATCTTAAACAGAATATTTTTTTATCCAAACCACTCTGACTGAATATGTTCACATCTTAATGATAAATAATGCATACAGTACATTTTAAAGACTCCCCTTAACAGTGAGAAACATGTCCATGTGTAATGTGAATTTAGATTGGATTTCTCTTGTGCCCAGAGGCAAAGTGATGTTGAAGTTGTATCATCTGAAATCATGTCAGATTAACTCATTAATGCACTTTTTAAATCTATCAGTATCAATGGTAAATGTTTAGGAGTTTAGGAGTTTGATGTTAAGAGAAATAATACATTTATTCTGAAGTTGTTTATTGATGTATAAATAGTAAGTATGTCATGAAAATACACAGATATTACATCCTCATTTTACACCCTTTATGACTGCAGGTGATCACATAGAAACCACATACCATATATATTTTTTTGTTCACAGTTAGTGCAGCTGTCCTCTAGGTACAGTGAGAGAGTTAGTTAGCAGGACTAGTTAGTTGCCTGATTTCACTAGCTGTGCCTGTGCAGGGGGGGCTTTCCTTGGCTGTACTTCCCCAAAGATTGCATCATGGGGGCACTTTCCTCAGGGTAGCTTTTAGCCTCGCATCCACTGAGGTTTTCCCTGAGTTTGGCTAACTGGCTCACTCTTTTAGCTCCCTTTCTGTGGACACTGGCAAAGGTCCAGGCAGAGTGATAAGGCTTGTGTAGCAGCTGGTATCACTGAAACAGAATAATGGCAAGAATTGTGTCAGAATACTCAATACAAGTATCAACACTACTGTATTCTCCACTGTATATAGGATTAGTAACGCCTTTGCTGAAAATATGAAGAGCCTGTAAATGCAGTTTAATATTCTAGGGGACCTTTAGGACTTACTTATGTACTTGAAAAATGTATTCAATTTGACAATTTAGTGGTTTAACAGATTTTTTGAAACTGGTATATATGTCTGATTCCCAAGAGAGTATAAAATGATAGTGTGTCCTTTATGATTATAACATCAGAGTTTTTTTGTTGTATTTTTTAAACTCTTGGCTAAATGTTTGCTTGCCTTAGATTGGGAACCTCGGGCCACGTCAATGGAACACGTGGTCACTGCCAAATGCCCTTTATCTGTTTATATGAATCATTTTGTTGCGTGAATGTCAACATGTGTTAGGCGGCTGTCTTTTGTTCTTTTCTTTACTTCTCTTTCCACTTCCTCCCTCTCCCTGATATACTCTCAGAGCTCCTTGCATTATGGTAATTGAATTTTACACCAGCCAGGATTTCACCCGCTCAGCTTCCGTGCTGTAAGTGAATCCAATAGCCGACCACTTTGAAGACAATAATCCTGTTTTTCATAGTTTTCTCAGGAAACGTCTTTGGAGAATTAGTAGAACTAACCTGCTTATTCAGAGTGCATGTGGGTGTCCAGGCAAAATGTATCTCTCTGTGTTGGTATGGCTGTAATTTCTTGCGAATATGGAGTCTAAAGTCAAGTGCTGTAGTTCGCAATATATCAGATAGAGATTTCTGAAGAGGTTCTTGATGCTTTTATTAAAAGGCAAACATAGAAAAGTCTTGACTCTGAGAACTGTAGGGAACGACTGCAGAGGAGAACTGTAAAACTGGAGAGAAAACAAAAACACTGAAACTCGCATTGGTGCAAATGTTTTGCACTAAAGCTCTACTGAGAGCCAGCAGGTCAGGGCCGTATCCAGGACATAATCAGACGTTTCCTGGCTGAGTGCAGTGTTTTATTATTTCATGTAACTGTTTGCTGCACTCCAGTCAGACTTAACATGGCCTCGTTTTCATGGTCTCAGGTGAGCAGGTGTGGGTTTCCTGTGTAGTCATTGTTGAACCACACCCGCAACTGACATTTATCAGATTTACGTTTTCTCAGATTTGAGGGTGGTTACTGTTAGTGTAGAATGTGAGTTATGTTATTAAAACTCCTGACCTTTTCACTTACATTTGTGTCATGAAACCAGCATAGCCAGCATACTTAATGAATCTCTGAATGGTACATTGCACAATCCTGTCCAAAGAACTCATCACTCATGACTTATCACTCAGGATGCAGTCAGGCAAGGATTTGATGGTTTTATGTTCAGTCATTTTATCCTGTGTATTAGAACTTACTACAGGTATTATGGGTACAGTTGGTGCTCTCTGAACATGTAGTACTGCGTAGCTTTTTTCAATATTATATATATGGAATAAAACCTTACATTGCACCTCTTGCATTTTTAGCTGAGTTTAATATAGGAATGAACCAAAATTAATTTTATTTGTCTGAAACTTAACCAAATTAAACACTATTCATGACCTGCTGTGGAACATTAATACATTTAGTTAACCCAATGTTTTGTATGACATTCATTGTTTATTACTTTTTCTAAGTAGATTTTAAGGTCCTTAAGTCATTTGAAGTGACTCCTCATGTGGTGCGACGCAAAATAGCAGCATTTTAGCAGTGAACAAGTATCTAAGTTCTGTGGCTAAAATAGTGATCGCTGATACAGTGTGTTTAACCTAATGGTATGTTTTAAAACTTTTCTATCAGGTTTGCGTGATTTACACGCTAAATTAAATTACTAATTACATTTAAGAAAGCAACTGTGACATGCTAGAATAAAAATGAGATCAATATTTACAAAAACTCTAAATAAAGCAATGCAATCATTTAGTAAAAAAGGGAAAAAATTAAAAAGGAAATAAGTTTATTTTAAGAAAAATCATGGTTGCACCAAATGTCATTTTTTTAGGCCACAGACAATTGTTTTCAATAAAAAACTCCAATCTATAATTTTAATATGAATTTATGCTCACTTAACATTCTTAGTGTTTGAACAAATTCTATGTTTAAATTGGCCTGTTGAAAATCCTCATACAACAATGACTTGTATATCACAAAAAAACTTAAAATCCATAACATTTAAATCAGCATTTAATGACAGACCAACAGAAGCAGTTCATATTAGCTTTGAATGGACAGTAAAAACTTGTGTGCATTAAAAAAAGAAAGGTTGTTGTTCAAATGTGGGCTCTACATTAATTATGAATTGTTTGGGCCAAAAGACAGTCAGCACAAAATATAAAAACATTGATTTTCATCTCCATTTTCTCCCTGAGTTAACTCCATTTGTTGCCTGTAGGGAACTGTGTGGTACACTGTGCTGTGTTGAGAGTTTAAAGAGGTTTAAAAGGGTTTAACCCTGCCGTGTTCATTTATCTCATGGAGCATGTGATTTTAACCAAGACTGTCAATATTCCAACAACGACCTGCATGTAAATGTGGTCAGAGTTTTGAATCTGATTGTCAGGTTCACCTCAGGTTGACCTAAAAAGCCTCAGAGGCTCAGCTAGGAAATGGTCTTAAATCCTCCACATCTCAGACCCCTGAAACTGATCTTATTTGTAGCCCTGCTGTTATTTTGGGTTGAGCTTCAGAATTCTTGTCCACTGCAGCCTTTCAGTACCAGCCACCAAGTTCCAAACAAAGAGCTGTTCAGTATTCTGATGCCTTGTATGTGTGTGTGTGTGTTTCCAGAGGGGTTTGCTTCACAGCCAGTCTCTTGAACTGTGTCTGCTTTGTTTGGGCTAATTTTGACACTACCCATGATATTCAGAGTTTAATATAATTCTGAGGACAGTATCTTCATCCTTTAATTATTTTGAGCCAGCATATGTGAACTCAGGCCACGTATCTTATCTGCTTGTACTAGACATCAGTGTGAATCAGTGAATGTGAGTATCAGGTTGATACAGTAGGGTGTTAAAGTTTGGGGACCAAAATGCCATCAAGTTAAAGATTAAATGTGCAGTGTTTTTTTTAGAATAACAAAAAAGAAAAAAGGTAAAGCAAACATTTGGGTACCTGCCTTGCATTGTCAGTACTTGTCGGTATTTAAAGAGAACTCTGGAGTGAAATAGACTTTGGGTGTATTAAAACGTGATTAAAAGTACTTACTTTTGTTGAATAGCCCACCTCCGGTCTCCTGCAGCTTTCTGAGATGCAGTATTTTGTGCACTTGGCCCAAACAGCTTTTAGAATCAGTGAGATGGGAAATATTTTGCTGCCGCAAAAAAAATGTTATCCAGTTTCAAAGTAGCTCCACACCTTATTTGTAGAATCTGAAGAGTCCTGACATTTAAAAAGAAGCATTTAGAACAGGAGTGTCCAAACTTTTTTGTTGGGGGCCAGAAGGAGAAATATATTTGTAGTCACGGGCCACACTCTGTAATAAAACAAATAATGAAATATACCACTTTAAATAATACATTTTCCTGATTATTTCATTTACACACCATTTTACTTTACTTACTATCTTTGTTTTTGACAGTATTGTGTAAACTAAGATTTTTCAAATTGATGTTTAATTTCATGATGTCTCTTAATATTAAACTCCTTAATTACAGCAACTTTTAGACTCTTTGCCCTTTTTCTGCACTAAAACTGCGCACCCTCTCCGCTTTTAGACTCTTTGGCCTGTTTTTCTGTGCTAGAAATGCGCACACTCTCCGCTTTTAGACTCTTTGCCCCGTTTTTCTGTGCAAGAAATGCGCACTCTCTCCGGTTTTAGACTCTTTTGCCCCGTTTTTCTGCGCTAGAAATGCGCACTCTCTCCGCTTTTAGACTCTTTGGCCCGTTTTTCTGCGCTAGAAATGCGCATTCTCTCCGCTTTTAGACTCTTTGGCCCGTTTTTTCTGCGTTTCTCCGTTTTTTAAAAGCCACATCCCATAGCATAGGTAAATCTCCGGGCGGCGCCATCTTTAATTTAAGTCACAATAATTCAACCGTTGAGCATGAATGAATGGGTAGGATAGTTGAGCAGTGCTAAATTGGTTACTGTCGCTATAAGAATGCAAAGAACCAACAGATTACATAAACTTTGCTCAAAATGTTTTACTATTCCTGCTCAACGGTTGACTTATTGTGACTTAAATTAAAGATGGCAGGCCCGGAGATTTACCTATGATATGGGATGAAAACAGTGGCTTTTAATAAACTTCTGGTGCAGTTTTAAAGTTTTAAATGACTTGTTTTAAATGTCAGGGCTCTCCTGATTCTACCAGTAAAGTGGAGCTACTTTAAGCCTGGATAACGGTGGAAAAAGCAAACTATGCCCCGTCTCACTCATTCTAAAAGCATATTTGGGCAAAGTGCACAAAATACTGGATCTCAGAAAGCGGAGGTGTTATATTCTACAAAGGTAAGTACTTTTAATCATGTTTTAATACACCCAAAATCCATTAAAGGAGTTTGCTTTAATAAGCAAGTATCACAAATTATAATCACTTTGTTTATCCAGCTTGGCTTTTCACCCATTTTACTCTCACACAGTTTTCTATTTCCGGTACAATATTAAACCTTCTTGCATATTCTGCTCTTCTGGAATCTATCAACAGATTTTTAGTGGTGTTTAGGCTAGCTGATTGTGAGAACCATGTAAATAGGCCACCTTGCTCCTCTTAAAGTACTCCATTGTTGGTTTTAAAGTGTGTTAAGGATCTTTATACTGTGGTACAATCTATTCTCTTTCCATTTTTGGTCTAATCCATTTTTCCCCTCAATCAGTAAAATGCTCCCTGTTGCACTGGCTGCAATCGATCCATCCCTGGGCTTAACATTGGGTGAGTTGTTCTGCATCCTTTTTCTCCAAGCATACTCTAAAGAGAAAAGGTTATATTTTAAATTCATCAGTTCACAGGTCATATTTCCAGAATTAATTAGAAATTACATCCTCTTTAAGGCTACGTTCACACAGCAGGTAAAAATGACCCAAATTTGACATCTCCCATTGCTACTAAACCCGATACACGTTTGATTTGTGTCTGAACAACCAGATCAGAATCAGAATGCATACAGCTTTTATATCAAGGAGAAAGAAAGACTGTGAGTAGAATAAATAACAGACAGCAGCATTGAGAGAGGGTTTCACTGGGGGGATAGATAATATCTTTTTTTAAACAAATTTAGAAAGCACATACCTCAACCGCTGAGTGATTCTAATGAAATGGCCAAACACAGTCCACAATATGTGAATGCTTTCACATATTGCTTTAAAGGAAAGCAAAAGGAAAATAAAAAGTTTAAAAAGAAAAAAAAAACAACTGGAACTACCTGATGGAACTCCTGTGTTGCTGGTGAACATGAAACTGTATTCTCATTTGAAGCACTGATCTTTTGCACATGTTTTAAAGCATGAAATATTCAGACAAATATTGGATATAAAGAAATATTTTGTGACTAAATATGATTTGGGCCACATTTACCGGCTTTAAATAATGAAAAAAGTAGCTAGAATAATTGAATCAGTATCAGCATCAGCTCAGGCTTTTACAGCATTCGTGTCTTGGCCCACATTTCCTGCTTTGGTTGTGGTTACTGTGGTCGTGGGAGACTCTACAAAGTGGATTAGATTGTAAGATAAGATCAGTGTCTTGGACAGATACATGCAGCTAATGCCAAGAAATGTTCTAGCTACGTTTTAAAAAATGTTGAATTGGTGTGTTTCAGACATGATTTGTATAAAATTATAGTGTGTGCCCGTGGGTACTCGCGTCAGGCCTTGAATTCTGCAAGGCAAGTGTTTTGTGTGTCTCTCCCAGCTAGCTTACTCAGAACTCTCCATGGCTGTCTGTCTCAGAACACCAGCTTAAATATACTTTTAACGTCTCTATAAAAGGGTGTAATTACAGTGTTTATGGACTTGGCCATGTCTTGCAAGAAGGCAGCCTAGCCCCAGATAGTTTGCGGTTCAGGATTTTTGTAAGTGTTGTGATTTATCATATGTTAGCAAGTTAAGGGTGCTCATTTTACATTAATGGATGGATTTCAACAAGATGTTTGAGTTTAAAAATGTGTGTAGTATGTAAATACTGTCTAAATCCCACTTTTCACTGTGGTTGTTTATGATTATAAGAAACCGAATCAACTGAATGTCATCGCCTCTGATTTGTAATTTCACATGGTGGGGATGTCGCAGCGGGAGAGAGCAGACTGTATTTGAAACGTCACGTTGCAAAACAGATTTTGTGGCTTGGAGCGGGAAATTGCTTCTTTGTGACCCGCCTGCCCGTGTTAAATTGTAATCTTTCCCAAAATAAGAGTCTTCTGAAGAGAGGAGAGGCCCCTTTCGGGCCCAGGGGACGAACAGCCCTGTCTAATAATTCAAGCAGATGATGGTGGTCAGAGGTCAGAGTATTGTTATTTTTACCCTAATCATTTGCAGCCTTGAGCAGCCATTAGCAGTGAAGCTGACTCGGTGATACGGGCTGTGTGGAGCTGAACGGCTTGCTGTAAGAAAGAAGACTTGCACAGCACTGCCTGTCTTGTTCTTGCGTGCAAGAGGAATTGTCCCTCTGCTGTTGGATTTGTGCTTGTGTGGATGAAAGTGGGTTTCTGTTAAAGCTATCAGGGATCATTACTCCCAGAGCTTTGCTGTTTCACCAGATCAGCAGAAATCTCGCATTGCTGTTGAGGTTGTCTGTGAATTCTGTAAGCCTACATGTGCTAAGATAATGGATTTAAATATGATTTATTTTAAAATGAGAACCTTATGTACAGGCTGTGTTACCGGCAGACAAGACGAGATGAGACGAGTGAAAACATGTATACACATACAGTGATTTTGTGAGAACACATTTGTAAAAGCAATGGGGAAGCCAATAATATGGTGTTCGGAGGGCAGTGAGGGTTAAGGACCCAACAGTGGCAGCCCGACAAACCCGGGTGACAAACCCACAACCTTGTTGTTAATGGCCCAGTGCTGAGCCACCACTGCCCCACTACACTGATGTGTAGCTTCTTTGTTAATTTTGACTGCTCGGTCATTGTTTGTTAAGTAAATGAGGGAAGAAACCCTATTGGTTGGTCAGGTACATGCCAATCTAAACTTTAAATTTATTTACTTGAAAAAATATTTTTAATATTTCACTGTATATGTTTTCATTTTTGACATTTTCTCCCCAATTTACCCAACCCACTTATTAGGCATCCCCCTATCAGTAGTGATGCCGCAACACCAGGAGGGTTAAGACTAACACATGCCTCCTCCGATACATTTGAAGTCAGCCACCGCCTATTTTCACAGCGCACTCAGAGAAAAGCGCAGTGACTCGGTTCTGATACATCAGCTCACAGATACCTTGTTCTGAGCTACATCACCTTTTAGAGTGATGTGAGAGCACCATCTACCCACCCAGTGAGAGCAAGGCCAATTGTGCTCTCTCAGAGCTCCGGTAGCTGATGCAAGCTACATGAAGAGGTTTAAAACCATGTTTTTTTTTTTTTATACTGTTTACAAGATTTATGGCACATACTATGTTTAAATGCGTCTCCAGTTGGTCGGACTGAATTGAATTGCTTTGTGGGACAAAATCTGCAAATTTACTCATTGCGTGGCAGTTATTACTGGTGTTTCAGTTTTACTGGGAGGTGTTCATTCTGAATTGAATCCTGAATCCTTGTAACAACTTGCATTCACACCTACTAATCAAATTCGTCTTCAGTTAGTTAGCTTGCAAACTGATTGCTGTGTGGGATGAAATATGCAAATCAGTCTTTTACCTGGCAACCGTTTGTTGATCTGTTCAGCCTTTTCCTGTGCTATTCTAAAGATGATTGCTACTTCACAGTTCACCATTTTGAATGACCTTGTGCATGACATGCCCTTGTGATAATGCCCTCTGTGATTATCTTATGTCTTGAAGAGACTGGTGTGTTCACACTGCTATAACAGGTGTCTCAAATTGGTCTTAGACCACCTCCTAAAGTGGTTTATGAGATAAATTTTGTGTCTGTTTTAGATTTATACTCGAGACGCATGAAGAGACCAAATTCATTAGACCAGGATATAACTGTCCAGTTCTAGTTAGCCTGTGCTGAATGCAGCCTCAGCTTTCTGTACTTGGCTCACAAAATTAAAACTAGGGGTGTGCCATATCGTATCGTATGCGATAATATCGGCAACTTTTTTGAATATCGTAAACGATATTATATCCTGAAATATCGTGCAATATCACCCACCCCTAATTATCACATCATGGAACTTCTTTTTTGCTGTTTTTAGCAAAATGGAAAATCCCACTGTTCGTATTTCCCATTATATATTTACTAGAGACAGAATATATCTGTCCAGTAGCATTCATTTTACTTCAGTTCTGTATTTATAGAGATATTTGGAATGTAATATTCGTATCATGACATTCTGGATCATTGGCTTCTGTTACAAATCTGTAGTGTATTTATGTTTTAATTGAATGTTTTGTCATATCGCCAAGAATATCTTTATCGCAAAAATACCATGAAATATCGTGATATTATTTTAGGGCCATATCGCCCACCCCTAATTAAAACCCAAACCCAGGAGTTCCAAGAAAGTCCTAAAAATGTGGTGATGCCCTTCTGGCACCAACAGTCCTGATTGATTTTAGCATAACCTAAACCTGCTGTCCTGTATATGCCTGATTCTAGGCATTGCACTGCTGTTACACAACTGCCCAGTCCTTAAATGACTATTGGATGGGTGTAGGTCTTCCTTATAAAGTGCTCAGTGGGTGTGCATTCTGTAGCATTAGCAGTCAGCTGTACTAAAGACAATATTGACAGTGTTTTCATTAGTAAAGCGAAGCAAGTGTCCTAATGTATAATAATGCCATGAGAAAATGTGTTTATAGATTATAGCCCTGTTCTCTTTTACCCTGTGGTGGCCGTGGCGCTCCAGTGGTTTGGGGAAAAAGCAGTCTGAGGTTGTTTTTCTACACAAGGGAGCTAATCTGCACGTTTGTCACTATTACTGGCTAATTAATGGAATTCTTGTGAGCGATTACTCGGGGGGATTTAACTGGGAATTTGTCCCTTCGCTGAACCTCTCTCTTTTGTATTCTCTGTCTTGAACTCCTATGGTAACATGAAGCATCTCTGTCTGTTTTGGCTGCCACCCACTACCTGCTGGCAGCCCGGTATCTTCTTCACATTAATCAGAATAAGCCAGCTTCCAGAGCATTTTTTCTCTCTCTCTCTCTCTCTCTCTCTCTCTCTCTCTCTCTCTCTCTCTCTTTTGAATTTTCCTATTCTCTCTGTCCTCTGAGTCTCTCTTACAGCCTTCCAGGTCTACCGCTCACTTTATCCAACTCTGCTTGAATCTTCTTCATGAATCCTGTTTATACCTACTCATTTCATGCCCCTTATCTATATCAAATGCAGATTCTTGATTTAAGGTGTTAAAATAATATATTTGGTAATCAAATCTGTGTGATTTAGGCTACAAATCAATTTATTTTATAACATAATCTATAAGAAAACTACAGTAAAAACACTGTTTTGCAAGGTGATGTCATTTTATGTTGTGTTATGTGCACCCAGTCATCCTTTCCTTTTGTATTAGTCATCATGGTGATGTGTGTTATGGTCATGTGTCTTATGATGCAAGTGGGGTGGGGTGGGGATCTGGTTGTTGAATATCATCTACTAAGAAGAACATGTACAATAAAATGTCAGATCACCTCCTTCAGTGGATTAAACAATCACATTTTATTTTGGATTAAATGTGTCTGTTTACCCCTACATTTTGATACAGATAATCCTTATAAACATATAATTCTGATACCTCTGATACATATGGCATATATTTCAGAAAAAAAAACATGCTGTCACATGGAGGTTTGGGCTTTCAAATCAAATTAATTATAGGAATTATCGTCATTTGTCAAAAACAATAGAAGAAGAAAAGAACCAGTGTTGTGCCAAAATATGTCTCCCTTTCTTGTGTATGCACCTAATGCAGCAATATAGGTATAACAGATTACAACTGTGTTTCCTGTATAATGTCACTGTAGATGTATTCTTTTAAATATTTCATATATTTCTATAAAAAGAAATAAAAGGAATCTCAGAGCAACCTGATACAATCATTCTGGTGCATGATTTGCATGCACTCAAAGGAAGTCATATTGCGGTATGAAGGCAAAATTCGCCACAAAACCTTTAAAGGCAACTCACTAAAATAACTACATGCTGATGTCTGATTCACATCTTCCTAAAAAAAACAGTGTGGAATATATGAAAACAACTAATATAGGTGATGATAGGCCTGTCACAATAATTGCAGTATTGATTTATCGCACAATAAATGAACATGACCTCAGTAATTTTTGATAATCGTGAAACCGTCTATTGTGTTTATTTGTATGTTTGTTCACATATATAACAGTGAACAGTATTTAAGCCAGTCATGCTTCAACAACTGTGACTCCATACACACAGTGTGGACTAAAGTAGGTGAAGAAATAAGTATATAATTCCCTAACTAATTATAATAAATTACTAATAAAATGTTTGCTGTCTTTTTATAAAGTATATAATTGCTTTTTTATGCTATTGTGTTGTAATTATGTCAGTGGCGTTTAATAGTCTTACAATTACAAAAATGATCGTGTATCGCAATAATTTCTGGGACAATACATTGTTCACAAAAAATTCTTATTGTGACAGGCCTAGGTGATGATAAGAACAGAATGTACAACAAATCAGAACAATGTGGACCAAATGTATACACCCTTAGTCACTTGTATTTGCCATCATGGTAATGAGTGTTAGGATGTAAGCTTTCTGGAAGGGGGTTTGCTTGTCAAAAATCACATGGTAAGATATATGTGTATGTTGAAATGTGTCAAATTACCTTAAGTGGTTTAAGCAATCTGGACTTTAATCTGGATTAAATGTGTCTGTTTACACCTACCTTTTGATTTGGATAATCCATGAGCAGCAGGTGGGGTTTCACCTGCAGCACCGCACAGTCTGCCACGATCAGGACCACCTGAGCTCTACCTGCCAATGCGTCCTTCTCTACCACCCAGCTGGAATTGGTACTCATCTCCAGAAGAACCTGGAGTTTTCCTGTCATTCAGCAGGAAAATAATGTGCGCGTTGGCGGCGCATATTGACAGTTGGGATCACCATTGACAGTTGGGGTCAAACTTGGTGCCGTGATTAACTTGCGCTGGCCGCCAAGTGGTCCAGCGGTCTAAAGCGCTGCCACTATGAGTGGGAGGTCGCAGGTTCGAACCCCCGCTCATGCAGCCTTGCCATCAAGCTGCCGGCACTCAGAGGGAGCACAATTGGCCCTGCTCCCTCCGGGTGGGTAGATGGAGCTCTCTCCCCACATCACTAAAGGGTGATGTCTGCAGCACAGGGCATCTGTGAGCTGATGTATCGGAACCGAGTCGCTGCGCTTTCCTCCAAGTGAGCGCGGGCTGCTCAGACATGCTGCATCAGCAGCTCGAAAAGGAGCGGTGGCTGACTTCACATGTATCGGAGGAAGCATGTGTTAGTCTTCACCCTCCTGGTGTGTTGGGGCATTACTAGTGATAGGGGGAGTCCTAGTGAGTAGTTTTAGTCAATCCTCAGATAAACAATTTTAAAAGTCTTTAAACACCTAAATTTAGTAGTCAGGAACTGCTGAATTGTAGTTTAAATGCTGGAAACTGGAACAGTGTAAATAAGTGTCTAGTTGAGGGTCTCTGAGGACTGGGTTGAGAGCCCCTGTTTTATACCATCACTAGGCAGTGGGCCTAATCTCCTTTATGAAATGGGAGTTGCTATCCCACTCACTCCCAGTCACTCCTTTACTCTCTCTCACTCTCTCAGTCATTCAGACTTTGCCTAAATCCTAAATGGACATTATGAAGTGAGGTGTACTTTGGTAGCTAGAAAGACACAAGAGAAGCTTGGAGAGTGTTGTTAGTGACAGCAGATAAGGTTGCACGCCTTTTACTGCCCACCTACTTTTACCAGAGGGGGGTCATTAATTCATTCTGTAGCCATAAACACCCTCCCAAGGTCTCGTTATGGGGCAATTAAGGGTCGATCACAGCCTTGCACCCTCTCTTAACTGCATGGCTGGTTTTGAATTTCCACTCTGAAGTGGCCGGTGTTGAACTGAACTGGCTGGCGTGAGATGGTGAAAGGGAAGGGAGAGGGGGGGGGGGGGGGTCCTGGGGGCGGGGCAAGAAATTTAACACCAGCTTGAAGAGCAGTCCAGGCAGAAAAAGCTTTGCCCTGCTGGTCCATCTCCCCTGCTGATTAAACTGCTCATACAAGCATGAATCACAGTACATACAGTAAGTAGCCGGTGTCTGTTTGAAAGCGCTGAAATGACAGTGTATTAGAAAGAGACAGGGAGAGAAAGATTAAGTGTCTGGCTTGTGGACATGGGTGGCCTGAGGAGTGTGAGGGAGTGTGTGTGTGTGTGTGTGTGTGTGTGTGTGTGTGTCTGTGTGGGTAAGCAAGCGAAGAAGAAAAGAGCCCTAACCAGCCCCAGAGGTAAAGGTCATGACCACTGATTTGTGCTGTCAACCCAAAGAGAAAGCGAAGAGGAGATTGAGTTAGAGGGAGTTTGAGATAAAGAGAGAAAGATTGGGGGAAAGTGGAAAATGGGGGATGGGATGAGAAAGACTGATGCAGATACACACACACACAGCAAATAGAGTGAGAACTGTGAAGTAATTGGAGGAGGACAGAGGGGGAAAAAGAGATGGAAATACAGAGCTTTTCATACTGTTACTGTCAGACTGTGCTGGAAAAGCTAATAGTGCACTGTTGTTGTTTATCTCAGCGTGGATTTGCAGTAGTGTTTGCGTCTCATTAGTTTGATCAGCAGACTTTGCGCCTGTTTTCTGCTTGGCTGGGCCAAGTTCTAAATAAAAGGAACGAAGACGACTGTGTACAATTGGCTGTTTGATTTTGCATGCGTTTGCTGTGACCTGGAGAGTGAAGATTTAGAACGTTTTACATTGAAGTCCTGAGCTGCGTTCAAGCTGCATTAAGTAAAGTATGTTTTCTAATTTGAGAAATGTATTTGAATGTACCACATAATACATTTAATGAGTATTATACCTTTTTGTTTATCGTAGCTACAAACAGTATCTTTATGACTTATTGGATGGGGCAGAAAATACCCAGGTGCTGTTTTACATGCCCATGTACAACTATGACTACTTTTAGACCTGACACTTTGTGATTTTAATATTTGGATTGTATTCTAGTGAGATGTTAGCCACATGGTAGTCAAATGAGTCTCTGGTTAGTCAGACTGAAATCTTCAGATTGTTGTGTGGGTCAGAATATTCAAATTTGCTTTTTGTGTGGCAGTTTTTACAAGGGATGCAGCAATGTGGGAATTCTAGGCTGGTACCGATATCCGATATTACACACGCACATATCTGTGGATGCCCATATACACATTTATGACAGAGTAGGAAACCCCAATATAATAAAAATAAATAAAATCAATTAGTTATAAAGCCAACTGTAGTAGCATGTCTAGTGTTGCTTGATCCTTTTCTGACATACAATATATACATCAGCAGGTATCTGTTTGAACAGCCAATGATGTTTTAGAAATAGCAATATTAGAAACAGTATAATAGAGAAATATTCACAAAATTTAATTGTCTATTGGAAAAGAGGTCTAGAAACATTGATAAATTATATGTGCTATGTACTGGGAGGCGGGCAGGATAAAGTCCTGTACAAACTGATCTAACAACTGAAGAGCAGGGACGGTGTGTTTCTGTTCCTTTCACTTTTGTAGAAACGAAGCCAGAACTGTCCTCCATGTTGTTAGATTTGCAACCTAAATAAAGCTAGTGTGTTTGAAGTAACTTTTTTTTTTTTTTACCAACGATAAATACATGCTCACTTACGGCTTTTGATGTCTCCTTGGCAAAGAAAAGGCTTCCTTTAGTGGGTTGGTTGTATATATAAATCTTAGAGAAAATATGATATATATAAGTAGTAGAGGTGTGCCAAAAAATCGATTCACATAAGAATCTTGATTCTCATTTACTACGATTCAGAATCGATTTAAAATGTCCCAAAATCGATTCTGAGGGGCGGGTTTTAGACTGATTTTGGGCTGGGTATTTTTGTTGGACCTGGCAACCCTGGGGATAGCGCTTGTCCCTTCAAACGGAGATCTTCCAGACCCACACAGAGCGTAGGTGTTTGAGAATCACCGGTAAGATGGCAGAACAAGCACTATATTACATTAGATTAACGTGTAGTTTCAATGTTTTATTGCAGAATGCTTCATAACAAGCATAAAAAAGATCGCTAGTAGTTAGTTTCAGTAACTGTTAGCTAGCTAATTAGCTAACTTTCCAGTTCCACCTTAAATAACGCTACAGGTGGCAGCGGGCTGCAGCATTTAAGGCGGAACGGAAAAATAACAATAAGCTAATCTGAGCTAATTTCAGCTCCTCATCACAGAGGAATTAAGGAATGGACAATATGAATTAATTTCTCCACCTCCTGCCCCCTTTCTGAAGAAATACAACGGCCTAAAATTAACTAGTTAATCAGCAGCTGCTCCTGAACTTTAGCGCTCCACTGCTATCGTCACATCAGCCCAGCAGAGTCACCTACACACCACCGCTAGTAGCCTGGTAATAAAGCAGTGTTATTTATTATTTATTTATTGTTCATTAACGTCATTGTGATATCCCAGTGATTCCTCTGTCACTGAGGACCCAAATTTCTGCACATTTTATTGTTTTTGTAACACATTACTTGCTCCAGGATCAGTGTATATTATGGAGGGTTTTTTTTCAATAAGATTCATAAGCCAGAAGCAGAAATTTTTATAATTCAAATCGTTTTGAATCAAAAATCGATTTTGAATCGAATCGTGGCCCCCAAAATCGGAATCGAATCGAATCGTGAGATAGTAAACGATTCCCACCCCTAATAAGTAGTCATGAGCCTGCTGCTTTGATTATGATTGTCTTTCCAGTGTTTTCTAGTCAGACAACAGCTTTCAAGCTTTTCACTCTGAAGCACTTTCAAAGACAAAGGCTAGCAGTGCTCCAGTATCATACTGTGACTGTGCTTCTGAAGTAATGCAGTTTGTCTTCAGTAGTTTTTGTGTTTCACAGTTTTAGAAGGCTGAGTTTTAGAACAGGCGGTGGCACCTGAGGAAGTCAAGGTACCAATTAACTATGTTTGCGCAGTGGGATTGTAACATGATGTAATCTACCTGACTGCAGCCTTCTTTCTCTCCAAAATGACCTTTGAACATGGGCGAGGTTATGATTACAAGATTACTGTTGCCAGGCGACAGTTTCTAAGGAAACCCATGTATTACACCCTTGTGGCAGTTCTTGAAGGAGACGCCACCTCTGAAACTCCTCCTCACCTTTTCACGAGCTAGAAGAAGAGCTGTCACATTCCTTCGCTTCAGAGGGCTTCTCTCCACACTTTACCTTCTGACCATCTGCTGTGGTTTCACTTCTCTGAGCTGCATCGTGTAATTGAGTCTTCCCTCTGCAGAGATGGTGGCAGTCAGGTCCTTGCTGTGATCAGGTGAGATTCACACTATGATCAGTGAGGTGGCTAATGGTGGAGTCAGCTCATTTAGACCTTACCGTGATGATCCAAGCCTAGCTTTAGAGCTCCAGTAGGCTGACTAAGCTTTGGTGACTCAGTCAGAGCTGGGCAGGAGCGGGCTTAAGTACCAGTCAATTACCAGAAAGAAGAAGCTGACTGTCAGCAACTTACTAATGAGAATATACCCACTGTTACTTTCTGCTTATATGTGCGTCTGTGAAGCTGTGAAACTTTCACAGACCGCAGTGGCTTTCAAATGTATTCCTACCTCATTTTGTCTCCTTAACTATAAGTAGTGCACTCCACATACAGTCATGTGAAAAAATTAGGACACCCCATTAAAGAGTCCGCTCTTTATTGAGAAATGTTCACACATCAATGTCCAAAATTGTTTTTATTTATTTCTCGAAAAGAAAGTAATTTAATTGCAACTAAACAACCAAAATTAACATCGTTTTACTCATAAAACAAAAGTTATGAACAAAAAGGCATATTATAACAGAGGAAAAAGTTAGGACACCCCACCCTCTAATAACTAGTGTTGCCTCCTTTGGCTGAAATAACTTCAGTGAGACGCTTCTTGTAGCCACCCACCAATCTCTGACATCGATCTGAAGAAAGTTTGCCCCACTCCTCAATGCAGAATTCTTTCAGCTGTGAGATGTTTGAGGGGCGTCTTGCATGCACAGCTCGTTTTAAATCACTCCACAGCATCTCAATTGGATTAAGATCTGGACTTTGACTTGGCCATTCCAGGACTCTCCACTTCTTAGTTTTTAGCCAGTCCTTGGTGGATTTACTGTTATGTTTTGGGTCATTGTCATGTTGCAGGGTCCAGTTCCGCTTCAGCTTTAATTTGTTTACAGATGGTTTCACATGTTCCTCAAGCACCCTCTGATACACAGCAGAATTCATGGTGGATTCTATGATGGTGAGCTGGCCAGGTCCTGCTGCAGCAAAGCATCCCCAAACCATGACACTTCCACCTCCGTGCTTCACAGTTGGTATGAGGTTCTTTTCTTGAAATGCTGTATTTGGTTTACGCCAGACATGTCTTGTTTTCTGGTGTCCAAATAATTCAACTTTAGACTCATCTGTCCAAAGAACATTATTCCAGAAGTCCTGGTCTTTGTCTGCATTATCTCTGGCAAACTTCAGTCTGGCCTTAATGTTTTTCTTAGAGAGCAAAGGTTTCCTCCTTGCACACCTCCCATGAAAATTAAACTTGTGTAGTCTCTTTCTGATAGTTGAGTCATGCACTTTCACATCGACAGTAGCTAAAGCCTGCTGTAGGTTCTGTGATGAAATTTTAGGATTTTTCATGACTTCTTTTAGCATCTTACGGTCTGCTCTGGGGGTGAACTTGCTTGTACGGCCAGACCTGGGCATGGTCACAGTTGTTTTGAATGTCCTCCACTTGTAAACAATTTTCCGGATGGTGGAATGACTGATGTTAAAATCTTTGGAGATCTTTTTAAATCCCTTTCCAGACTCATAAGCAGCCACAATCTTCTTTCTGAGGGCGTCAGGCAGCTCTTTGGATCTCACCATGGTGCTCACTCTTACTTCAACAGTCAGGGACACACCAAACTACACTTCTGAGGTTTAAATAGGGTAAGCCTCATTCAACATGCTGGGTAACGATGTTCTGATCATGGAAGAAAATCATTGTGGAAAGAAAGAAATAAGAAGTGCCGTTTGCAGTTTGTAGCCACAAGCCATGTAGAAACACAACAAACGTGGAAAAAGGACTGATATCACTTGAAACTAAAGTTAATTTTTTTGGCCTAAATGCAAATCGCTCTGTGCAGTGGAAAAAGTAACACAGATCACTACCCAGAACACACCATCCCCATTGGTAAACCTTCAGCAGGGACTGGGAAACTGGTCAACAGGGACTTGATGGGAAGCTGAAAGGATTTAAATACAGGTCAGTCCTGAAAGAAAACCTGATGGAGGCTGCAAAAGACTTAAGCCTGGGAAGAAGATTCACCTTCCAGCAAGACAATGACCCTAAACATACAGCCAGAGCTACAGTAAAATGGTTTAGATCAAAGAATGTTTGTCTTAAAATGGCCCAGTCAAAATCCTGAGCTAAATCCTATTAAGCTTCTGTGGCAAGACATGATAACTGCTGTTCACACAGATGCTCTCCATCCAACCTGGCTGAGCTTGAGCTAATTAGCAAGAAGAATGAGAAGAATGGGCAAAGATCTCAGTCTCTAGATAAGCAAAGCTGGTAGAGATATTCCCCAAAACGCTTGTGGTGAAAGAAGGCTCTATTAAGTATTAATATACTTAATACTGAAAACTTTTAAACATCAAACTTTTAAGATTTTTACTGGATAAAATACATTTGCATAAGTTTGTGGTTGTAAAGTGGCAAAATATGAAATAATATAAATATTTTTTATGCCACTATGACATTGTTTCTTTATTTGTGAACAAAAATATGACAATACATGTAAGCCAGGGGCTGTGAGTGTTCCTGCGAGCTAAGCACTACCACTATGATCCGGAGATCACCAGTTCGAATCCTGTTCATGTAGCTTGCCATCGGCTACCGGAGCCCTGAGAGAGCACAATTGGCCTTGAAATTTGTTTATATTGGCCAGAAAATGGGAAACATTATGAAGAAAAATATAATAATAAAAAAATACAGTGAGGAAAATAAGTATTTGAACACCCTGCAAGTTCTCCCATGTAGAAATTTTCATCTTAGGTGCATGTCCACTGTGAGACATATAATCTAAAAAAAAAATTCCGGAAATCACAATGCATGATTTTTTAATAATTTATTTGAATTTTAATAGAAGCTTTAAAATGCTGCACTGACCTGCAGGGAATATGTGTGGGGCCTTCTGCAGTGAATGTGGATCTGACTTGAACCAGTCTTGTGATTGTTTGTTTGCATGGACAATACAAGCCAGATCCTGCTGGTCATGAGGATTATCATCATCATCACTCACTGCGCTGTCTGCTGTGGGTGGTAATGCCTACTATGACTTATTTCCAGGACACACATGTCAATGAGGATCACATCTTTGGAAATGTAGTATTTCATCCATCTGGCACCCACAGTCAGGCCTGACTCCAGTGCTAATAATTTACACCACCTTGTCATGATCACATTGGCTAGTTTTTAGCCTCGTTCACAAGATAATACCTTATAACTTAGAAAGGTGTGGGAATTCCCAAGCTGTCCCCTGAAGTAACACTTCATGATCAATGTATATACTTCTGTTTGAAATATCAAATAATATTAATTAATTACAAAAGATAATTGTAAAATGTACTGTTCACTTATACTTAACCAGTACAAACTGATTGTTGTTGTTGCAAGCTTTCTACTATTGGCTTAAATCAGGGGTGTCCAGTTTAATCCACAAAGAGATGATGGACCTAAAGATTTGTATTGCACATCGGTCAGAGCACACACCTGATTCTAATAGCTTAATCAATTTCTCTCAGTCTGTAAACAATCGATCTGTTCTGCTTTTGTTTTGTTGGAATGGAACTTTGTGTCCACAGCAGCCCTTTGTGAATAAGATTGGACAGCTCATCTATAAATAGATCCTTTGTTAAACCGTGTGTAGATGCTTGGATTCTCAGATGCTCTAAATCTGTAATGATGATAAGTAAATGTAATTACATAAAGCTGCTTTTTTCAAAATGATTTATTATTTTTTTTGCCTTGGTTTGAATATGGACTAATCTCAGAGTTCACGTTTCATTACAGAGAGTGTAATTAGTTCTTGATAATGATAGATGAAGTGTAGCTAATTTTATATATAAATCACTTTACTAATCCTGTGATTGGATTGCGTTTTTTTTAAGAATCCGCTGCTACTAATGCATTTTATCAGAATATCATAGAAGTGAAAATGCCTTATAACATCGTGATATAATATTTGTAACAATATATTACAGTCAGTCCTAGAGGAGATGCAGAATAAAGGATCAAATTCACAAAATATGCATATAACAGCCGTAACATTATGCCCACCTCCCTAGAGCTGCGTAGGTCTCCCTCATGCCAACAAATCAACATTAAGTTTTTCAGTAATTCATGGACTACACAGGTTTGTCTAAACTTTATATGCAGATTAATGCAATGCCTTGGTGCTTTATGAATTCTGTTCACTGGTGGTCCTTCCTCGATTCCGACCGTTGCATACCCAGAATACAAGATCTATCTACTGTTTAGGAGATGCCCTGGCCTAGATGTTAGGCCATCACTATTTGACATCTGTTAAAAAGCTACTTAGATCTTTATCATTTTCCATTGTCTTGTTTTTTAGCACTTCAAGAACTGACATTTCACTTACTACCAAATAAATTCCACTGGTTCCATTGTAACATTGTAAAATAATTAATGTATTGACCAAGGCCCTTGAACACACACCAGTTTACAGAACGACAGTGTGGACTTTGGGATAGGCTGTTTCCCTGGCTAAGTGGTGTTAACATGGCTGTGGAAATGACTGGCATGATACAGGTTGAAAGCAACCAAAGAAATCAGATTAGATTGGAGGGTGCAGCAGCTGATCGACTTAGTTGGCTAAAATCAAGGACCACATTATTTGTCATCTAATTTATTAGTCAAGTAGGAATATTGTCATGTTTCTTTTGCTAGCTAGTAATTTAAATAGATAATAAGTTATATTAATTATACTGTTACCTAGAAATTTTACCACAATTTTTGACTTTTTTTTTTTTTATAATGTGGGAAACCTGACATGTGTTGTGTTTGTTTTCTGCTACTCTGCACACCTTGTTTTAAAGTATACATCTTTTGTTTGAAGAGGAAAGTTCAAAAACAGGGAATTTCTGATTAAAATATTCCATCTTTGTAATCATTGTTATAGCAAATGCATAAAACAAACTTGAGCTAAATTCAGAATCTGATTCATAAACAGAATATTATTTTGTTTTGAAAATATAGGCTATGTTATTTGAGTGGAATACCTTTATATCAGAATCTAAAGGTTTGGAATTCGGGTAGATGGTTGATGGTTTGAAGTGTAACAGCATATTCAGGCTTTTTTTTTTTTTCAGCAGAAATAAAGTGTGTTGTAGACATAGACATAAACATAACATAGTTGCATTAGAGAACACCCTCTAGAGTGTAGGTACATTTTACTCCCTGTAGGGTTCAGATGTTTTTAGCGGTGCCCCAATGAGCCTTAATGCTAATTTAGATTCCACTGAGTGCTGTGTGAGTTGGACTAGTAGCTGCCCACCCCCCATTGTCTTTCATGTGCTCTCAGAGGCCTTTAGCTGTGTTGGGCAATGTAGCCCCCTGTGTTTTCAGAGTTGTACAGCCCTCTGGCCTTGACTCTGGTGTGTGTGTGCTTGCGTGTGTGCTTGCGTGTGTGTGTGTGTGTGTTTCTGTGTGCTGCAGTGTGAATTGCATCTTTGCTGAGGGTGCAATACTGCTCTTGTTTATTTATGAGTTAGTTACTCAGAGGTAATTCCTAAAGATGTGTAGAGGTCAGTGGGGTGTTTTTGTTCTTTTCTCCCTCTCTCTCTCTGACTATCCCACTCTGTCCCTCTGTCACTAAAGGCCAATTTATGCTTCTGTGTTTAATCAGTGCTGTGCATGTGTAGCTGCATACCCTATGCTTTAGAAGTGTAAGAAAAAAAATCAATATATCAATGCATTGCAATATACTGAAAACAGTATCAATTTATAATTATTAGTTTTCATTTAAAGATTGGTGTAAGACAGTGGTTCATTTCGTTTTGATATATGACATTGTTGTACTCTGCTCTTAGATCCCACTGTTATGACGGCATAAAAAACTAAGCTAATTACAATATATCAGCTTTATTTCAGTTTCTTAATATAGTGCAATATATTAAATGGTAACCTCAGTATCATAATTTACACCTGTCATTTTAATGTGGGAGCTTTCATGGCTAAATTGGAGCAGCCTGGTGGCCAATCTTCACTAATTGCACATTGCACCAGTAAGAGCAGAGTGTGAAGGTTCAATTATCAGGGTAAGAGCACAGTTCTGCTCAAAATATTGCACTGCACACAACATTATGGGTGACATACCAGAGTTCAAAAGAGGACAAATTGTTGGTGCACGTCTTGCTGCTGCATCTGTGACCAAGACAGCAAGTCTTTGTGATCTATCAAGAGCCACGGTATCCAGGGTAATGTCAACATACCACCATAAAGGACCAACCACATCCAACAGGATTAACTGTGGATGCAGGAGGAAGCTGTCTGAAAGGGATTTTCGGGTGCTAACCCGGATTGTATCCAAAAAACATCAAACCACGGCTGCTCAAATCACGGCAGAATGAGGTAATGTGTACCTCAACTCTCCTGTTTCTAAGTTGCTATTGCTAAGTTCTTGCCGATACGCCTCCCCTGATATGTTCCTTCCCAGGATTTTTTCCACCTACATATTCTTGCGTTTGTGGTTAAACTGCAGTCACACAAGTATAAATGCCCACAACAGCTTAGGCCACATGCACAGGCTACGTTGACCTGACACAGAAGTATACGTCAGCCTTAACACTGACCCCCACCATTGCTTTCTGCATTGGTATGTTGAGATATGTGCTGACGAAGCTATAGGCCAGTGGGCACTGACTGGACAGATGCCAGGGGGCAGCTTTAGCTATGGGGGATGTATATCAGGGCTAGCCACTGTTGCCGTTGTGGATCTGCCCTGTGTTTAATTAAGACAACCACAGTCTCCTGGCTGTGTGCCTCGGTTTGGGGCTCGTGTGTTGGCAGAGGAATTGTTTTTTATTATTAATATTTTTTCATACAGCAGGAATGACACATGCTTTAATGTTGTTTACAGCACTTGTTTGAAATCCTCATAGAATAAGAAAGCAATAAAGAGATAATGGCTGATATTTCAGTGACTGATGGAGTGATGAAGTATGTGCGAGCGCATCGATTGTCCGAGCTGTGAAAGAAAGTATAATCACCTGAAAGGGTAATCGTAGGCCGAAGGCTAGACATGAAATGTAAGGATCAATCTAACTGTGAACTTCAGTGCATTAGGAGGGTAGAAACGCTGAGAGCTGCGCGAGAGCAAACTCTCTGAGCCAGTCTGTGTGAATGACCTGACCTGAACCTGCAGGCCTGACACCAGAGACTTGGCCTGTAGCCAATTGCCTTTTCATACTGAGTACAGCCAAAGCCTGGCATTCAAACAGCCCCAATACACACTGCGTTCTGTTCTGTTTTTTTTTTTTTTCTTTTAAACGCGGCACTGCTGTATTGTCAATGGCTTAATCAGGCGGTCCCAAATGCACTCACCTACAAAGCCTCCTGCAGTTTTTCCCCCCACAGTGATTAATGCACTGCCCTTTACCGTGACATGTCTCTTGTTTCTGTGTGTTTGTGCTGGCAGTTAGATCTGTCACACTTAAAAGCACTTATTTGAACCAGTTACAGGGACGCACTGGTTGCCATTTTGCTCAGAAACACGCCTTTGTTTAATACAGCCATCATGCTCTTGTTTTCGCTCCTGCTCTTGCTCTTACAGTTTCACTAAACCTCATCCAGAGACTCATCCAGCTCTGCCTGCTGCTGAACGCCATCCGTACCACTGTGTACACAGGAAGTGATGTGTTCCCTGACCTCTTCATTTCCTGTACAAGTATATGTTTGTCCATTTGGTCAAATGTCACATTCCAGCACTAGATTTGGCAAAGAATTCACATACTGTCCTCTGCTTTCACTCCCTTTACCTTTCCTGCTTTTTCTTCCTGGTCTACCTCTGCTTCTGCTGTTTGTTTAATAATGTTTCATCTTTCAGACCCTGGGTCCTTTCAGGACAGTCTGAGATAAATGATGTCATGAACCATTCTGGTACATTTTCTGTACGTTCTGTTAGCTGCAATGTATATTACAATATATACTGATGATTGAGGATATTATTACTTTGGGGCTGGGTAGTAATGTAATTTGCAGATTAATTTTTCTGAGATCCTTTGAGACACTTGGAAGTTTATCTATGACCTTTTTTTTTTGATGTTCATATCAATATCGACATTATATTGTATTGACCAAAATGAATAAACATATTGTGATATTAATTTGGGCCATATTGTACAGGACTAACTATACTGAAGGGACTCGGTTATGTACAATATGTACTTTTGCGATTACTAGACAGTCATGATCAGACAATAATACATCATTATACACTGACATGCCAGAAATCATGGGATAATAGTATTTAAACTGATCCTGCATGTCTCACTGATGTCTCATTGTGGATGACTTCTCATCATCTGAAATTCAACCCCAGCAACACTGACCTACTGTTTATCGCAGGAACTACAGGTCTTCACCACAATATTTCCATCTCCTTCCAGAACTCACTGGTCTCTCTATTGGCAGAAGAACAAAGCCTTTAAGTAGTTATGGGTGACCAGTTACTGCAATTCCTATCTGGTCTTTTGCTGCGATTCACAAGACCTCTGCAACTGATCCAGAATCAGCAGCTTGACTCGTCTTCAATCTTCCAAAGTTCCGTCATGTGACTCCTCTGCTGCGTTCCCTCCACTGGCTTTTTAGGTTATGGCCCGCATCAGATTCAAAACTCTGAAGCTGGCCTAATAAGCCAAATACGGCCTTACAATCTAGCGTTGAATTTTTTTTGTGAAGTTACCAATCAAGCACTTTTGGCTCAGGATAAGGATATCTGCTAAATAAATCATGAAATGTTGAAGAAAATAAAACGTAAAAAAAAAAAAAAATTAAACAGTGAGCTTGAACTCATCGTCGGTGATAAGTGCAGCCAAAGGAACTCCTTGATAGCTCCTGTAGTGCTGGAAAACATGAAACAAAAGCGTCACATTAAACATTGCTCTTATATATCAGTATATCAGTTTAGCAGAGTGAAATATGTAGACAAATGTTGGCTATAGGTTACTTTACAATGTAAAAACAGTCTAAAAAAAAACATCATATTTGGGCCTGTTTTTTATTATATTCAGTCTACAAAGTCCTATTCCAGAGAGCTGTTCATTTATGAGGCTGTAGCCTAACCAGTGTGTTATGTTACATTGGTGACTAACAATGTTGAATACCGCCTACGGTTGTATGTCTTATAAACACGGTTTAAACCTGACTCTTGTAGGGTATTGAGTAAGCCTAATTGGAGGGCACATTAATTGTGTGGCCTGGGGATCAGTGGAGTAGAACAGTAATTACTGAGTTGGGTGCCTGACTAAAGCTCTTTCCCCCGTCCTGCCCAGTGAAGTCACGAGAGTTGTCACATATTGAGTGCATTTGCATTATGCTGGTTTATTAGGCAGGGAGAAAAGAACAAGGACAGCTACTTAGCCTGGCCCCCAGCTGAGAGAGGCACACTACAGCGGGGTGGGTAGCATCGCAATGAACAAACTCTCACTCCTCTCTCTCTTTCAGCAGAGCTGCTTGATCCAGGTCAGGCCTGCCACCCTCATTTCAGTGTTATTGTTAAAACCACCTCAGTTCTCTTTTAGAAATGAACAGGGACATTCAGCCAGGCAGCGGCGGAGAGTCGTTTTTATACATTGTGAAAGTGTGAGTGTTCCATTCTCATAAATCCCCTCTGTACCCCTCCTGCCAGCTCTCACTGGGCTGGCACATGGTTTAACAGTGACATCATCTGCAGGAAGATAAAGATGGAAAAAGAGATGGAGAGCTGTGGCCAGAAAAACAGGGGACGGAATCTAGCATTGGAAGGAACTGTACAGTGACTGTGGGAAGAAGCACTGCTGTGTAATAGGGCAAGACAAGCCCTGGGCTGATTTAACCCTTAGAGGAAGTGCTGGACAATATGGACAACATTTCTATCACAAAATATATCTTATATTTTCAGTCAGTATGATGTGCAGGGGTTGGACAATGAAACTGAAACACCTGTCTTTTTAGTGTGGGAGGTTTCGTGGCTAAATTGGAGCAGCCTGGTGGCCAATCTTCATTAATTGCACATTGCACCAGTAAGAGCAGAGTGTGAAGATTTAATTAGCAGAGTAAGAACACAGTTTTACTCAAAATATTGCAATGCACACAACATTATGGGTGACATACCAGAGTTCAAAAGAGGACAAATTGTTGGTGCACGTCTTGCTGGCGCATCTGTGACCAAGACAGCAAGTCTTTGAGATGTATCAAGAGCCACGGTATCCAGGGTAATGTCAGCACACCACCAAGAACGGTAAACCACATCCAACAGGATTAACTGTGGATGCAAGAGGAAGCTGCCTGAAAGGGATGTTCGGGTGCTAACCCGGATTGTACCGAAAAAACATAACACCACAGCTGCCCAAATCACGGCAGAATTCAATGTGCACCTCAACTCTCCTGTATCCACCAGAACTGTCCGTCGAGACAATAAATTATTGTGGTCTAAAACCAGGTGTTTCAGTTTCATTATCCAACCCCTGTAATTCTCCTATATCAGTATGAACAGTATAAAAGCCACCACCCTTAGTGTATGTAATCATTTACAGATCATTATCAGTAGCTTTACACTATCTGTAATAGAATGTACAGTTGGGTCAGTGTTCTGCTGATGATATCTTCAATATTCATATTAAAGCATATTTGTATCATCGGTACAATAAGATCAATTATCATGATAAAATGTCATATTGGCCATCTCTTCTTAGAGGTATAGAATATCAAATCCAATTTATACATATAATGCTTTTTACATCTGATGTTGTCACAAAGCAGCTTTACAGAAATATGATATCAGGACAGAGAATCAGACTAAACATTGAACATAAAACACAGAAACCAGAGTGAGAAACAGAGGAAAGAAAATCCCACTCGGAACTGGAGGAGAAAAACCTTGGAAGAAACTAAGGCACATGTACCTTGTACTATATCAAGGCTAGTATATAATGGGGGGCTTCCTCTGGTTAGATGACTTCTAAATGAATGTTAAAAAAGTCATTATATATCCACATAGGTCTTATATAATAAGGTGAATTGTAGGTCTGCACAATATATCATTTAAGTATGCGCAATAGTCACATCACAGTCGTGTGATGTCACCTGAGGTAATCAAATCAAAGACGTCATGTAACAATATTTTGATTCCTGACGCAAGTAATAGATATACAGTCTTGTAATTTTCTGAGTGGACAGCGCTGTCTCTGTACCCGTGTGAGTGACAGGCTGCTGCTGCCTGAGAAGCGTGAGGAGGAGTGGGCGTAATCGCATGGTCTCCACAAGGCTGGGCACGTATTTGTGAACACACTTATCAAAAGCTGTGCACCTTAGTACAACACAGTTTTGCGCAAATAGCTTTTAATCCCAGAAAACGATTATTGTGGGAGGTGGGCTGTGATGTCACTGGTCCTGCATTGTTTAAAATCACGATATATATTGTGAAAAAAAACATTGCAATGTCAGATTTTTCCAATATCGTGCAGCCCTAGTGAATTGGCACACTGGCAGCGAAAGCAGAAAGAACATTCCTAGTTAGAGTTCATATAAACTTTGATGTCATCGGTAGTGGAGAGTGAGCAACTAGTGGCAAAAACTAGATGGCGGGCAGCTGATGGGGAAGCATGTCATCCAAAAACTTCCAGCCGTCTGGTCAGACAGTTGATAAGAGAATTGAACATCCAAGGGTTGAACATCCATCGGTTTCGGGCTAAAAAGATGGGCATTCAGTAACTTGGGGAAAAGCAGAAAGGTGGGATTAGTTTTGATTGGATTCATGGAGAACAGACAAAAATGTAACATTATCAGAGTGTGGTTAATGATTCCGGCAGATATGAATTTAACAGGCTAACTAAAGAAACAGAGCCAGACGGTAACATAGACAAGGTGGCACCCTGAAACACTGGCATCCGCCCACTCCACCGTCCACAAACCTGAGTGATCGCATGCAGTGGGTTCTAGTTGACAACAGCATCAACGTATCAGTTTACCACAATTCCCTATGTCAATCAACCCCTGGATCTCCACCAATACATGTTCATATAGAAAATACATTAAATGGTGGTTGAACATGTGTATAGACCATTTGGAAATCTATTTGCATTACCTTACGTTAATTCAGTGTTTCTCGTTCCTGATCCTGGCTCCCCGCTGTCATGCACAATTTTGTGGATTTCCTGTTTTAATCCTCTACAACTTTTAAGTGCTTTTTAATGGGCTGATCATTTGAATCAGGTTGCTGGCAGGAGACATCTCTAAAATGTACAGAAGGGGCTTTAAAGTGCTTTAAAGTGTCTCCCTCTACAACCCTAGTTAAGACAATATGGGATAAAAAAAGAAATAAACACACGCACAATCACACACATACATACTACTATCTATACACACATGATTTTTCTCACTGCTCACAGTATTCTTTTAGACTTAATTTACAAAAAACACAGCCTAATGTTGATCATTAGTCCTGAGGCAGTGTGCTGTCTTCTTTGGGCTCGGAGGCACCTGGAATGGACCATTACATGTGAAATAAATTGTGATCAGAATTGTGATCAGTTCAATCCATATTCCAGAGCTTCTCTTTTTAAAAAATATTTCTAAAAGGACCATCCAGACTGTTATCAGCAACAGTGGTTGTGCAGCTTCAGTGGTTCCCACTTCTAGTTAGTTTAAAGTTAAAATTTATTAAGTGGCTGCTGTGGAATATTTGGTGTGTATCATCTGTTGTTTCTATGTGGGTGCTTTGCTTTTGATAGATGTAGGCTGTATGGCGGTTGATGTGGTGTAACTAGGTGGTTGTTATGGTAATCATATTAGAGCTCTTTCACTGGAGAGCTTAGTGCTTTTGGAGAAAACACTGTTATGTTACGTCTGCTGTCAGACGCCCATGTTGGCCACCCACGCAGGGACTAATCAGGCTGTATCGGACCTCCGGTCATAAATGCCTGTGATATAACCTTTACCCAAATTCAGATCATCGTACTAAAAAGATTTATCTGATTCAGTGATTCTGTATTTTTACATAATTATTTTTGTGCTTAATTAGATCAGCTAGTAATTTGATTAGAATGGATATATGGATGTGTAGAGATGAGACCGTGAGTGTTTTTCTGCTGTTTCAGCAGAAGCAGAGCATCTAGTCAGTCAGGCAAGCTGTGCGTGGACATACTGCCAGACTGTGCCCTCTAGGAGTCCAGAACACGATCTGCTATCGAAGAGCCGCTTCCTCTGTGCTCCCATAGTCTCTAATCCACAGAGCCACCAGAACTGTCCAGAACAGTGACACACACAGTGATTGCGTAACTGCCACCCTGCAGTCCCCCTCTGGCTCCTCCCCAGAGCCAGGCTGGTTGGGCTGATAGGACGGGGTTGCATGCTGTCGCTCTGTGTGCTGTGCTCTTTTTTTTTTTTTATTAGCCTTTTCTCAGCTAGTGAACCTGATGTGTTAAATGCCCTGACCTTCAATGATTAGCAGGATGGTGCCAACAGCTAGTGCTGCTGTCTAAACCACAGAATCAGTTTGACAGTGAAATGCATGTTGGTGTTTGCCCAAATGCCACCTCGGAATCATTGGTCTTTCATGTTGTGAAAGCCCTCAGTGAACCTGATCTGTGACCTGAGCAATGTAGCTTTCAATCAGATCATATTAAAAAACAGAATATACAGTGGCATTCAATGGCTTCCCTGGGTTCAGAGCTCAGTTCACTGAAGAACCTTCCTACATTCTGTCTCCCTATACTGATCACTGATTGGTAAAAGTTGGTACAAAAATTGTTTCAAAAGACTGAACCGTCTAAAAAATAGTGTTTTCACACTGCAGGCAAACTGGAAAATGTTTCAGTTGAGCCAGACCGACACCAATCCAGTTCCAGTTTGGTTTGCCCTGTCTGGAAAGACAAAAAAAAATGCAAAAATTTGGCCAACCCATTAGATTTGACCTAAAGGCCCTGTCCCACTGCAATTGCGACGAAATATCCACTAAAGTACGTCCAAATTTATCAGAAAACACTGCGTCCACTGAGTGAACGCGCTGCGTTCAAAATATAAACGCACTGCGTCCAAATTACGTCCATATTCCGTCTAAATTGAAGTTGGACGCCGACTTCCAAATTTGTACGTCAACTTCCACTTTTTGGACGTCGGCTTCCAACTATATATGGTTGTTTTTTCTAGTGAATCATCATTTCTTCTTGAGCTACAAGAGAGAGCACATCTATTCTCTTCTACACAACCATGGACCACAGATTCCTTGCAGTGATTGTGCAGCAGCAGAACATACTCCTCCATGTGCTGGACCAGACCGGGAGGAGGAGGAGGAGGCGGCAGCAGGAGAGGACTGTATGGGTCAGGCCTTGGATTGTACGCCGGGTGGAGTTTGGACTGTATGACCGGCTGATGGTAAAGCGATGGACGGCAGAAAAATATTTTTATGGACGTCGACGTCCACCTGTACGTGCTGTCCAAATATCCACTAAAATACATCCGTACTGCGTCTAAATATCCACTAAATTACGTCCATATTAGTCGTCTATTCCGAAAATTTTGGGAGGTACCAAAACCACTTTTGCATCTAAAGTGGACGGCAACATCTAAACTATGTCCACTTGGACAGTGCCGTCCAAATATCCACTAAACTACGTCCAGATTGCGTCTAAATATCCACTAAATATCCACTAAACTGCGTCCACTGAAATTTGGACGTACTTTAGTGGATATTTAGACGCAATCGCAGTGGGACAGGGCCTTAAGATCAAGGGCTCAAACCTTTTTATTGTACCATGTACAGCAGTTTTAAAACTTTATACAGTCCCCTCCAAAAGTATTGGGACAGTGAAGCCAATCCATGTATTTCTTAAGATTGTAGACTAAAAACAATTATGTTAATATTAGAAAATATATTCTGCGAGAAATAAACAACATTTTAGCTTTTATTTTCAGGCGTTTACATCTGGATCTGATACACAGTTTTCAAAATAGCACCTTTTATGTGAACCCACAATTTTTTCCGTTCAAACCTATTAAAGGCCTCTGGAATGTAATCAAGAGGAAAATGGATGGTCAAAAGCCATCAAACAAAGGCGCCGCTGGTGTGGTCCAGCGGTCCAAAGCGCTGCAACTATGAGCGGGAGGTCGCAGGTTCAAACACCCCGCTCATGTAGCTTTGCCATCAAGCAGCCGGCGTTCAGAGGGAACACAACTGGCCTTGTTCTCTCTGGGTGGGTAGATGGCACTCTCTCCCCACATCACTAAAGGGTGATGTCTGCAGCACAAGGCATCTGTGAGCTGATGTATCAGAACCCAGTCGCTGCGCTTTCCTCCAAGCACACTTCAGCAGCAGCTCGAAAAGAAGCGGTGGCTGACTTTACATGTATCGGAGGAAGCATGTGTTAGTCTTCATGGTGGTTTTGGGCCATCACTTGGGCCAACAAAGCTTGAATTTTTTGTGCAAGGAGTGGGATTAAGTCACCTAAATGCAGCGTGATAGACTTGTGGAGAACTCTTAAAACTTTAGTTTTGTTGTTTCTAAATAAATATTTAGATATGTGTTGTCTCCTTTTCCCTTCCTGCATCCACCCCAACTCTCTCACTACTTTGTTTATATATCACTCTATATTCCTTGTAGCCCTCATCCTTTCATCTCATCATTCCTACATTCACATATTTCTAGTTCTGACTTTGCTCTCTATTCCCAACCCCTTGCCTGTGTTCCTCCTCTTTCCCTCGCTCCCTCTCTCCCTGAAAGACTTGTCTCAAGGCCAGTGATGGAGGGCTTTCTCCATCACTGCTCTGCCTTCACTATTAACCTCTTCTGACTCCTTTTCTCTTTTTTCAATATCTCCAGGTAATCTGGACCATCCTCACATTTCTCCTTCTGTCTTAATGCTTAAGTTTCTGTGCCTGCATCTCTATTTCCCTATCTAAAAAATATTTTCTGCAAGTAAATGCTCTAAATGACAATATTTTTTTTTAATATGTAACAAATGTTGTCAGTTATTTATAGAATAAGTAACAATGTTAATTTACTCAAATGTATACCTATAAATGGTTAAATCAAAGAAACTAATACATGCCACTGTGTTCTGACATTTGATTTTAACAGTTAAAGTCTGTTTGCGTAACAATGATTTAGTATATTTGGTGGTAGCAGCTTCAGAAACCTGTGGTTCTATGTTTGATCCCTGATCTATGATCCTCTATGGTGAATGTAGTGTCTTTCCCCACTGTCCATGGTGATCTTCGATCCAAAAATACAAATGGTAAATAAAATATGGCTAAAATTCCTTCAAGTCTGAGTGTATGAGTGATAGGGCTGCAACAATTAGTCAATATAATCGACAATGTCAATTATATAAAAATGTCGACTACAAATGTTATTGTTGACTAATTGTTTAGTTGTAACAGTAATGCATTACTCAACTTAACTTAGTCTCCAAAAGTGCCCAAACACAATAAATTACATATTTACTCACTAGTATCAGTACTTCACATGTTTAAACAACATCTAGATATTGAAATGCCTTTTAAATCTCATATTCAGCTGGTCATATCATTTTTAGAGATGCAGTGCATGGCAGAAATAATCACTGACTAATCGAAAATATAATCATCAGATTAGTCGACAACCAAAATAATCATTAGTTGCAGCCCTAAAAAGTGAAGAGTTATCTGTGGTGTCTTGTGATGGACTGGCCCCTGACCAGGGGGTATTTCTACTTTGGCTTTTTCTGCAACCCCGACCAGAAAGAGGTGGATAAGAAGATGGATAGATAGCAGGTTGGATGTATGGTGGGCATGGATGGTGTTTTATTAGAATGATGCTAGATATGTGCTCACCTCACAAACAAACAGTTAGCTGTTGTACTGTAAACTGGCATAGAATAAATGCATTCAGATTTTCCTGGCACTGATTAATTTATCCCTCAGCTTTGAAAGATTTCTGTCTTTAAACAGAAACCAAAACTACAGAAAATATCACGTCTTGTCTGGAGGTGTGTGTGTGTGGATGAAATGGCATCAGTGTCATTTAGTTTCAGGCGAGTCCAGAAAAGCTGCCCACTGTGTTTTCTGTTTACTGTATGATGTCAGTGTTTTTGGTGTCTGCGCTGTAAGACCGATTGAGTCTCTTTCATTTGTGTCCCGTTGGCACAGAATGTTCCAAAACTGCCTATTTTTTTCTCTTTTTTTTTTGTTTTAAATAAATCTAGTTCCATTTTTAGTTCTCGCAGAGCTTAAACGCCGTCTCTCCTCATGCTGTGCTTTCATGTTGTAAAGACTTTGTAATGTTGGGTTTCAGGAGTGTCTTTAGGTTTCATCAGATACTGTGTGGAGCAGGTGAGTGGGAGGTGAATGCTAGCAGGCAGGGACGAGTGTCTTTAAAAACTGGTAGCGGATAGACTGGTTGAATTGTTGTGTAATTCTAGAAAAAAAAAAAACGTTTCGTTAACAGCAGTTCTGTCATGTCTTGCCTTGGTGTTTAGTGTGTGTCATCCTGTAGTGAAATATTTGCTTGTTCAAAGTTTATTTGTACATTATATACTGTTAAAATTCAGCTCACTTTTTGGCATATGCACCTGCCTCTGTTCAGCTAGGCCAGTATAAAAAAAAAAGCAGTGTAAATTCTTGGACTGCATTTTCAGACTGGCAGTGGAAGAGACTCAATAATCAGGAATGCCCAGTGGCATGTGTTTAAATAAGTGAGCTGAACTACACGTCTGGCTATTAAAAGAATTTGGGATGTGCACAGATACTTAAGTAGTCTAAAACCCAGGACATGACTGGAAATGAGGAGAAAATACTGTCTTTACGTTTTGCCCATGACTACTTCTGTTTTGCTGATGTTTTCTCGTGCATTTAAAATGCATTTTAAACACATTTTAACAAGTTGGCACATCACCCACTGAGCAGAAAATAACCTATTAAGATGACAAGTCCTTGCAGCCTTGTTGCAGTCCTTGCTCCGTTTGGTCATTAGCTACAATCATCCTCCGCTACTTATTTGACACCAAAATGTACTGATTTACATTAGAATTCTTTGAATAATAATGTGTATTTTTGAATGTTGGCCTTCTAAAGCCAATGCTAAAGCTGTATTCCAGTGCTTCTCAAACTTTTAAACCATTTACTGTCTGTGATCAAACTAAAACTTCCAAGTACCAACTACAAGCCGTTTTCACAGGAACACATATACCACATATATACTTCAGTTGTTTTTTACCTACTGTAAGTTAATATGTTAAGTTGTTTGATTGATTTATTGTTCCTGGTTAATACAGTATTCCTACTGAGGATTTATACAGAGGAAAACAACATGAGCGACAAACAGTGAACTGCAGTGTTATCTTATTACCTTATTTAGCTATTAACTTTAATGCAGAAACGGTTGGTTCCTCACAGTTATGCTCTAGGACCAATGAAACTGATATTGAAAATTATAAACCGGTAGTTCTGAGAGTGAAGGACTGAAGTGTAGCTTACATACAGGATAACAGTTAAAGCACTAAATCCAAACAGAACTTAATTTCAGTCCTTAATATTTTAATACGACAGGATTAATTTTTTTTGAGGTCATCTAGTGAACCACCATTGGATGCTTTGGTACCCATACCACAGTTTGAGAACCACTCCTATATTCCATTTACTTCAGACGTCTAACAACATGGGAATGATGTCACATCCAAGTTAATAAGTTAATACCTCTGAGTTCATTATTATGATAATTAATTGTACATTATTTTAAAACATTTCTAAAAACCAAAATCTAAAAACAAGACTTTAAAGTTTACCACAACTGGTTTGTCAAACATTTATTGGTGATTTTGTGGTGAATCCAACCAAAATATGCCCTGCTTTTTATGTCTTAGATGATCTTTTTTAGCATTGTTCCAGTTCAGCATTTTAGCAATATATGTTGATAACAGAGAATTGTATGGTGTTTTGCATACAAAACATGAGAACTACCATATTTTTGCACTAAAAGGTGCAAACAGATATTAAGACACACTATCAATGAACGTCTATTTCTGGCCTACATGTCAATTATATTCACCTCTGAATGGCAAAAGGTCTAACGCTTAGCAGTTAACAGCTAATGCTGCTCCAGACTTAGCACTTAGCGACTAATGCTAATAATGCTCTAGTCCCAGTACTGGAGAAAAACTTCACTGAAGCTCCTGTGTAATTCTGTACTTCAGCAGAGTGGCTTTACAGCTTTTTAAATCCTGACTGGTAAAATTCATACATAAGGTGCACCGGATTATAAGACACACTGATGTTTTTTTGGGAAAATTAAAGGATTTTAAGTGCACCTTATAGTGCAAAAAACTGTAGTATGTTTTTAATTTCATGACTGTTCATGAATACACAGAGTGTGGAAAGTATTACCAGACTTAAACTAAATAATTGCCCGGCCACAAGCCCTACCCTGTGGCTCATTTTTTCTTTTTTTTCTTATTTGTTGTTGTTTTCTTTTTCCTTCCCTGTGGTTAACTGGATATGTGACTTGAATGTCACTGAGAGTTACTGCCTGGATATAACACAGTAATTGGGATGCATATAGTGCTTCATTAAAAAAAAAAAAAAAGGAGAGTCTAGAAACACTGCCATAATACATAGTACAGACAATACTGGTTCCTGTCCCATGAATTTTGCCATGTCACATAAAAGCCAAGGAACACTGCACTTTCATGCTGTGTTTTGCATTAAATGTGGATGTCTGGATGATTCCTATCAGAGTCACTTAGCTCTGTTTGCAGGAATAGTTCCAGAAGCCGTCGGTCACAATCATTGTCCACTTTCCACACCTTCTATGATATATCCACCTTTGTACACTTTTTGCGTTATAAAGTCCTTCATCAAATCCAAATGGCAAGACGAGTGGGACCAAGAGCTTAACAATAAACTGCATGAAATTCAGCCTTTGTTAAGACAGACAATCAACAAGCACAACTCAAGATCAAATGAGACAATCTACACAAGGTGCTGCACAGGTCACTCAAATCTAACACAAAGACACTTAATAACTAATGATGAAATACCATATTGTCAACTGTGCAAGGATGAAACACATCTTCATCCACTGTCCTGTATGTAACCATATAAGACAATCTTACTACCAAGAAAAGAACATAAAAGACCTTTTGAAAAAAAAAAAAAAACACCAGGGAAGATCTTATCGCATCTTCACCTCAAACACCTAATTTAATACATATCTAGCAAAATGAATTTACCTTATTGTGCTAGAACCTTTAAACAACTTTGCTCTGTTTGAACATATAAATCCAATTAGTGTATTCCAAAAATAGCTAAATATGTGCTGAAGTGGCAATAAAACCCCGTCAACGAACATCTATGATGTATTGCTAGTACACTTGTAACACTGTGGATTGAGAAATGTTGAATGTCCCATCCATCTGTTATATATTGTTTTTCTATTTTGTCCAGCCCTAGTTTGTCCTCTAAGTGGATTAATTCCAATTCATTAGGATTATATTGATTTGTGTCCAAAATCTGGTCATTCTAATTAAGTGGAAAACTGAAATGCCAAACCTGATATAATATCTAGGCTTTATTCTCCCCTGCTAAAAGAGTTCTCATAGTCCAGTAAATCTGTCAGGTACTCTGAGGGTTGCTGCTTTATGCATGAGGGGTAACTCTCGCTCTCTCTTTGTGTGTGTGAAAAGAGAAAGAGAGAGAGAGAGAGAGCATTGGGTGGGGCTGGGGGTGTTCATCAAAGGGAATTATTCAGCACAGTGAGCAGAGTGAGCGCTCCATGGTACAAAGGGAAGGTGAAGGACATTCTCAGTGTGAGACTGCAGTCGCTGCACAACCTGGCTCTCGCTCAGAAGTCTGGGGAGGAGAACACGAAACGACTGGGGGGAAACGGGCCAGCCTTGTTATACCTCTCCTCCATCCAAGTCCTGGGATATAAATTCTCCCATGGCTGTTCTCTTGCTAGCCTCTGTCTTGTCTCTACATCTGTGTACAAATAAATGTTCCACGCTATTGTATTGGAATCTCTCTCTCTGAGGATTAGCCTACGGGAGGAGAAGCTACGGTAGGTCTGCTGTGCCCAGGCCGGCCTATTAAAGAAATTACCCACATTTCTGCACTGCCTCGGATTATGCCTGACATGCTCCAACTGGGGTACACACTGCATGTGGAGTAATGAGCGGGAGATACAGACCTCCATGTGGCCCTCTCGCAGGGGCTCGTCTCCTGGAACTGGGGGAATGAAATTAAGCAGATCTGCTCCTCTTTCCGTGCTGTCTGTCAGGAGAGTGGCATGCGAGGCAGCGGAGAGGAGATAGGAAACTAGTCCACCCGCTCGAGGGGTTTATGGTGGATGCGCAACATGTCGTTCGCGCCAGAATTTAATTGGGCATGGACTCAGCAGTGCATCTGGCATGCTGTGTGTAAATAATTTCAGATATCATGAATGCAGATTGCGTTAGGGGGAAATGCTACATTATGAATGAGTGCCAAACCAGCTCTGAAATGCTGCTTAATATGCTTGAGCTCGGAACCCTATTTTTCATATGGTTGATTACACAAACAAAACTGGGATGAGACTTTCCTGCAGCTCTTATTAAACCCCAGTGTTCTCTGTTGGTAGGGGTTATTTCAGAAAGTCTTTCCAACTCGAAGTGAAGTGAAAAATAGATGTTGGCTTCTTGGCCTTATTGAATGGAGCTTCTTTTTTACAGTCAGATCAGTATTTGTCGCACACAGTTGACACAATTGACACAGTCATGCCTCCACCCTCAGAGTGCTGGCTTTACTCACACTGTAATTGTTGATTTTCGGCAGTTTCAGACTCATGTCCATACACTACAGGACTTTAAAAAACTCTGAAAAGACTTTTAACAGACTAAAGCCTGACACCCTCCCACATCTAAAGACTCATCACAGACTTTTTACTTTGGAAAGAATGTGGATCATTATTTGCAAGACTGCATCTGCAACTATTCTTTCTGAGATTATTTCCCATCAGGCCTCTGGTGGAATTTACATACAATACATATTACATATTTAGTTACAATAAAATAATTTCACAACTTTTGTCCCCATCAACAGTTTATTTTTCTGCCACACTGTTTGTTAGTTCTTGATATTTTTAATAGAATACATTTTGTGTTCAACTCTGCCTATAAGCCCCCCCCCTTTTTTTTTTGCTACAATCTTGTATAGCAAAGTGATGTGTATTTATTTAATTGTTTGTGTCAAAAAATAACACTGCACAATAAGACAAAGTGGTGCAAAATTAAATACCTTTAAATAAATAAAATGACTTTAAAGTGGGGCGGCACGGTGGCGCAGTGGATAGCACTTCCGCCTCACAGCAAGACGTTCTCCCCGTGTCTGCATGGGTTTCCTCCGGGTGCTCTGGTTTCCTCCCACAGTCCAAAGACGGCACGTTCAGGCTAATTGGATGTCGGATACAAATTGCCCCCTAGGTGTGAGTGTGAGAGTGGATGTGTCTGTGTGTCTGTCTGTGTCTGTTTGCCCTGCGATGGATTGGCGGCCTGTCCAGGGTGCATCCTGCCTTCCGCCCGATGCCGGCTGGGATAGGCTCCAGCACCCCCCCGCGACCCTTAATGGATAAAGCGGTTGATAATGACTTGACTTGACTTTAAAGTGCTGTGTTTAAAATACTGTACATGTTAAAGTAAAAAGTATATAAGACAAATATATGTGTTCTTTTTTTTAATCTTGAAATATATTCTTGCCATTTCGGCCTTCTGCAGCTCTCCAATTGGTTGTTGACATTGTTCAAGTATCTATATATCTGAACCTTTATCTGAACCCCAGGACGCGAACCCAACTGACTAAAACTTCCTAACCACCTTACACTGAACGATTGTGATAACGCGACAACATCTGGACTGCAGCTCAACTCTAGCCAGACTCTCGTGATTTTATCCCGACTTTAATAATTTGTCTGCTACTGTGAAGGTGTAAGGTCACAATAAAATACCTACAAACAAGCAATATTACACCTAAACATCCATTAAAGCCACTAGCTTACTCAGTTACCGGCTGGAGATGCTCCAGCTTTATCAGTTAAGTTTTGAACTTCTTGATGTGAAACCTAATCAGCAGGTGCTGATTAAAATGATTTAACTGTAAATGGAACATGGAGTCATACCTCCTTCTCCCAGCACGCTGGCTCTGCTGCCTTGCTCTTCAGCATTTCTACACTAAAATATCTCCAAACAAACAGCAGTTTAGTCAAAGCAGAGAGCTGAGACTAAAGATGCTGTGGGTTCTATAACTGGAATCTAAATCGCTGATGTGTCTCATAGATAATAGAAACCAGTTCCCAGGTCCACTGACAGTTATAATGTACATACTTATTCCATAACAGTGCCTTGATCATGTTTGACAGTGAATGTAGTATACGTTTTTGAAAAACCTTTAGTTATGCTCCTACACTCCAGTTTACCTTGCTTTCATCATAAATTCAGTTCCTAAAGAATTAAAGCAATATTTTTTAATATTAATAACAACTTTATGTAGCACTTTTCATACATAAAGTGCATCTGAAAGTGCTTTACAGCATCAAATAAAAAAAACTATGCTTAACAATAAAAGCAGCAAAAGAAAAAGGTAAGTTAAGTGTAGAATAGAATAGGCAGCACAAATAAGATACAAATGATAATAGTAGAAAAAAAATATATATATAAATGGGTATGAATAAAACTAATGAAAGTAAATATGTCTGAAATAACCTACCCATCTCTTTAAAAGCATTTCTATAAATAAATGTGTTTCTTTATCTCTAAAGTGTTTTAGGGTTGTGGCGCATTGTCTACTTGATTTTTGGAAACCAGCATTTGATGACCACAAGTTGGTACATATTCTGTCTGACATTTAAAAATTTATGAAGGATTCATTTTGAACAATAATTTAAAATCTATACTTCAGTCACACCTTGATTTTAAACGGTAGTTAAAAGACATATAAAATAACTAAAAATAAAAATGTGTAATATAAGAGTGCACACATGCCTGGCTGTGAAGGTGGCACTGTAATATTGTATTTATGTTTCACTTTCTTTCTAAACAAGCCTGTTTCTTCTAGGGGACATGTGTTCACAGGCCCTGTTTGATTACCTGAGGCTTGTTCCCTTCCTGGAAAAGTGATGGCTTCAATCTTCCTCAGCAGAGATGTAGCTCAGCCCTTTCTGTTCACAAGGGCCTTGTTTGGCCCTGTCCTTTGTCTATCTCTCTCTCTCTCTCTCTCTCTCTCTCTTTCACTCTCTGTGTTTTTCTAATCTCACGCTTGAATCGCAGCACCGTGCTTCATCATCACTGTACGTCTGAGCAGGCAGGAATGAGGCAGAACCTGTAGACGCTTGTTCTATTTGGATGGCCTTTCAGGCTGTGACTTTTGAACTGAAGTGAAAACCGGTTTTCTGTGTGCCTGAAAATGTTTACATGGGAAGCTGGCGTTTTCTTTCTCTTGGATAGATTTGTTTAAGAGAATTAAGAGTGTCTGTGTTTACATCTGAATAATATATATATATATATATATATATATATATATATATATATATATATATATATATATATATAAATAAAAATACGTATGTATACTTTTGTGTAATATTCAAGACACATAGCCTATATATATATATATATATATATATATATATATATATATATATATATATATATATATATATATATATATATATATATATATATACAGCTCTGGAAATATTGTACTTCACTATTGTAAGTCGCTTTGGGCAAAAGCGTCTACCTAATGTAATGTAATGTCATTAAGAGATCACTTCTGTTTCTGAATCAGTTTCTCTGATTTTGCTATTTATAGGTACATGTTTGAGTAAAATAAACATTGTTCCATAAAAGAATATGGTCATTTAGAGCATTTATTTGCAGAAAATGAGAAATGGCTGAAATAACAACAAAGATGCAGAGCTTTCAGACCTTAAATAGTACAAAGAAAACAAGTTCATATTCATAAAATTTTAGGAGTTCAGAAATCAATATTTGGTGGAATAACCCTGGTTTTAATCACAGTTTTCATGCATCTTGGCATGTTCTCCTCCACCAGTCTTACACACTGCTTTTGGATAACTTTATGCCACTCCTGGTGCAAAAATTCAAGCAGTTCAGCTTGTTTTGATCACTTTTGATCATCCATCTTCCTCTTGATTATATTCCAGATGTTTTGAAATGGGTCAAATCAAAGAAACTCCTCATTTTTAAGTGCTCTCTTATTTTTACCAGAGCTGTATATATATATATATTTAAACTCTGAGCATGCACTGGTTTCCCATAGTGCTCATAGCTGAGGGGAAGAGTGAGAGTGTAGTTCTCCCAGTGGAGTAGTGGGTTGAGACACACTTGGCAAAAACCTCCAGGCTGCTCCAAGTTTTCATTCGTTAGCATCTCATCAGCAAGATATGTGTGTGTTTGTGTGTGAGAGAAGAGCCTGAAGTCAGACTTGTTCACATGGCTGTAGCTGCTGGAGGGAGAATTGGAGAACAGTTAGGGTATGGAGCTTTCTGAAGGATTCAGGGGGATCTTAAAATTTACCAATTCCCCCATTTTCTGCATGGCTTCCCTCAGAGCCTATAATACTGTATCTTGCCTTTAGTACCTCTTTGTTATTGTGGGCCTGATTCTGGTTGATAATAGGTGTAGGTATATGGCCATAACATGACACTGCCTCCACCATGTTTAACAAATGATCTGATTGTACTGCTTTTGATCATCATCCTGTTCATTCCCTAAATACATTAAAATTTAAGAACCAGTTTATTATACTCTCTGTACTTACTCATAAAACTCAATATGTGCCATCAGATATTAAACAAAAAATCTACGTTTAACCACTTGCTTCTAAGTAGCTTCTGCCACTTAGTTCATCTCTCATTTCCCTTATGAAGCAGAAATCTTTATTGCCAGTTTTGTTTCCACACCCCGGTTTGCCATCTATGGAACATAATAGCAGACAAACACAGCATACTACAGAAAGTGCAGCAGCAATAGCATTAGATGCTACCCAACCTAAAAACTTCAGCATCTTTCTAAAAAGCTTTGTAAATCTTGAGTTAATATTGGCAGTGTGTTAGATAGATGGAGCCAGCTTAGATCCTAGAAGGACTACAAGACAGATTCCGATCTGGCTAATTTTCTAAACTGTTACATACTTATGTTATCTATTAAACTGAAGAGTACAGATCTCCAGTTTGAAGAGTATATATTTTCTAAACAGTTTGGCTTAACAAGCTAGCTGATAATTTAAAAAAATCCACATTAGCTGGTTTATAGTTTGCAAATAATGAAAAAAAAAAACATGACCAAGTGCACTCATTTGTGCAGATCAGTGTTCTTAACTCATGTGGCGTTTTGAAATCGTGGTGTCCTTTTTTATGCATAGTATTATTTAATACACATTGTTCCTGTAATATCGGTTTAATCTCTTTTGTAATAAACTCTGAGATACTGGGTGTGTGTTTGAACTAGAAGGCTCATTATCATTATTTGGTTTAAGGCAGTGGACATGTGCCTGACCTGTTTGTTATGACAGGTGCTGAAGTTCTCTGTTGATGTGAAGTGGACCCATCGCTGCTGGTAGGAGACGCTCGGATAAGAGTACATGAATCATACAGAGCTTGACCTTGAGCGCCGTTGAAGCCTGGAGTGATGTTAGCGGGGAAGCCGACCTGCAGAGAGTATGAGGTTAAATGCTCACAGGCAGAATGATGGTTCTGCAACGAGACACTACCAGCAGGACACAACCTTTCCAGTGTGCAAACGGCCTCTAAACAGGGTCTGTCTTTGCCTCAGGATCTGTTTGGTTTCCGTCCACGTCTGATTAAAAACACCCACAACTCAGGAAGAAAGTACACGTCTGCTGTTGTGATACTGCAAGAGATTTTATTTACACATAAGGTGCATTTTCACAGCTGTAGTTTGTTTCTTTGTTCCAGATCAGTTGATGAGTCTTGTTTTTTTTTTCCACACAGGCACAAACCTAAAGCACCAATAAACCACGCAGGCACTCCTCTCTCTGGTGTGGGAGCAAGAAGGTAAATATAACAACAAGATTCGGTGTTCTAGAGCAGCATGTATATTCCCAAATTTCTCCAGCACTAAGGCTGGAGCATTAGCATTAACGGCTAACTGCTAGCGCTAGAAACCCTGAGTGTTCCAGTAAGCCAGGGTGATATTAGCTAGCGGTTCATCCCACATAGCTTGTTTTAACACTGTAACAGTTTTAACACTGCGCAGGCTACAGTCCGATATACTTCACGCGCAAATATTGGCAGTGTGTTACGTAGATGGAGCCAGCTTAGATCCCAGAAGGACTACAAGACCTGGCTAATTGTCTCTTGAACTGTTAAATACTGAGTTATGTTATCTCTTGTCTATTAAACTGAGCAGTATGTTATTGACATCTGTAAAATGAAAACTGCAGTTTGAAGAGTTTATATTTTCTGAACAGTTGGCTTGTCAAGCTAGCTAAGGGTAGACATACTAATAAAAAAATCTGTATCAGCTGGTTTATAGTGTGTTAATAAAAAAAATTGTGTAGCGGTTCATCCCACATAGCTTGTTTTAACACTGTAAAGGCGCAGGGTACAGTCCAATATACTTCCCTCTGAACGGTGAAAGCGCTAACGTGGTTAGCGGCTAATGCTAATGCAGAAAATTCAATGCTGCACTTTTAAAACAGTGTTTTTTTGATGAGATGTCCAGTAGGAAACAGAGTGGCTCACCTACTGTACCGCGGAGCTTTTTAACTGTACCGCGGAGCTTAGCTACTGTACCGCGGAGCTTTTTAACTGTACCGCGGAGCTTTTTAACTGTACCGCGGAGCTTAGCTACTGTACCGCGGGGCTTTTTAACTGTACCGCAGAGCTTAGCTACTGTACCGCGGGGCTTTTTAACTGTACCGCAGAGCTTAGCTACTGTACCGCGGGTTTTTTAAATGTACCACGGGGCTTAGCTACTTTCGCGCGGACCTTTTTACTGTCTCGCGGAGTTTATCCACTGTCCTGCGGAGCTCTTTAACAGCAGGACAGTAGGTGAGCTCCGCAAGACTCAGATGCACATTTATGGTTATAGTTTGACTCTATAATAAAACTATTTAATCATGTCTAACAATGTTTTGCTATCATGTTGTCTGGTTAGCTGAATGGTCTTATTTGGAATCTAGCTTTTAACCAAACACATATATCCAACTACATTTCCAACCATGTTTCAGGTAACTGATAAGAACCTCAGCTGTTTAGCTTGTTAGCTAACTTATCTAAACCTATCTGGATAGCAAGGAGTTCAAACACATATATATCCAACCACAGTTTGTGCTTTAACATCTATTACATTGGTTTTATTTGTTATATTCGTGATTTTAGATTTGAGGTGTTATCTATATGGGTTATTTAACACCATAAACATGGTATGTGCTATTGTTTTTTGCTTGTTAGCTAACATATCTAAACCTAGTCCAAACATGATATAACATGACATAACTATTCACATTTTGTTGTTGCTCTGTTGCTCCAGCTCCAGTTGCTTAACTTTCTCAGACACAAATATTTATCTTTAATGCTTATTTCAGTTAGTTCTGTATCTCAGTGTCTTTCATTCTTGTCTATAGTGGGGTATATAAGTAGGGTTTCTGTCAGCCAGAATAGCAAGTGTTCTCTGGTGAACAGTATGTTATTCTGCTAACTAAGCAAATGCTAAGCAGCTTGTCTGTGCTGTTTTGCAGCAGTTAAACATTTGTAAGGGGCATACTAATGTTTAACATTTATATAATGTTTGATATAATAGTCTGCACAGTGAACTGAAACTTAGTTTTTAATCCTCATAGCAGGATACGATGGTAAAAAAGCTATTTAAACAGAGGACCACATGCTCTACTTGTGCAGCTTACTCTAACGTCACCCCATGCTTTTAGTAATACTCTAAAAAAACAGGAATAGTTTGAGATAGTATGAAAAAAGTGGACACCACCCAACCTTATTTTCACCCCTTTTTTTTTTTTTTTTTTTTTTTTTTTTTTTTTAAGCTATAGCAGACCCTTAGCAAGTTTTTTCTCTGATTTGCTTGGGCCTCATACAGTAAGTCTTAAGCCCTATCTGGACAGGATTAGTTTCTCAGGGGGTCTTAATGTAATTTTCTCCTTAACGGGGGTCCTCTGTGATTTTATTCCCATCTGCAATGACCATGTACGTGTTTCTTAGATGTCCCCTGAAAAAATTACAGGCAGTTTTCCGCTGAACTCCGTGGTCCTCCGGTAATTTTAGTCCCGCCTGGATGCACATCTCTGAGTGTCGTCTCCTTGTGTTTTATAAAATAGCTATTTGTCCACTGCCACACACTGTAATTACACTTTGGGCACCTGTTTCCACGGAGATCCATGTAAACACAACAGTGAATGGATATGGAGGAGCTACTAAACACGATGTCATGTGACCGAGAAAGAAAAAAAAATCACTGGTCCTCCTGTTTTTAATCTGTTTTTAATTGCAGTTTGGATGCAAGAGTTTTATTACTAAGAAGAAGTGTAAAATATTTTTCACAGACGTCCCCCTGAGAAACTAATCCCATCCAGAAAATGAGTCCTCCTTATTTTAACTGCTAGCAAATGTTTCTATGGCAATTTTTGACCCTTACTAATATGAAATATTTTTGAAAGGCAACAATGGAAAAACAATATAGTGCATTTTTTCCATGTTTTTTCTCAACCTTTTTATCCATAGAGCCTGAAATGTAGTGTCACGCTTGAGGCGGTAGTTTGCATCCAGATGTGGTGTGCACCTAGGGGAGTTAATTGGGTTGTGAGATTTATTGAGTGACTTCAAAGCAAGTTGAAATGGGAATGGGAATGGTGCTACGGAAAGGAGAGACACATGAGAGAACAATTAGCATCACATGACTTTTGCTGGATTTATTAGCCATGTTTGAAGTCATCAGTAATTGTGATTACAGTGATTAGTTCAGAACTGTAGTAGTAATAAAAAAAGAATTAATAAAAATAGTTATATTGTTACGCCACTTAAGTCTGTTAAAAAGTTTCAGGTGCCAAAATCGGTTTGTGAGTTGTGACGCTTTTATATAATATAGTACCTACAGTACTCAACTCTACTCAACCCTACTTCATTTTTGATACTGGATACTAGGGCTGCAGCTATCGATTATTTTAGTAATCGAGTACTCTACTTAAAAATCGATTCAATTAGTCGAGTAATTGGATAAAACATATTTTTGATTGAGTAATTAAAAAATACACAAGAGAAAACAAGACATTTCACCTAATAATGAATGACCAATTGATTTCCTTTTTTAGATAAGTTAAATTCACAACATACATTTCCAAACACAAATACAAATAAATAAAGGAATAATAATAATTTAATAATTAGTACTTTAATAAATTAAGTTTAGTTATTTTTAACAAGGATTTCTTGTAAATATTAAAACTATAGGGAATTAATCAATAAAAAAGGCATAAACATTTGCATCATGTTGTGCATCTTAGCTTCTGAACAGCAGAGATGTTGCCAGTTCGTCTCACTAAGCTGGTGACCTGTATTAGTTTATAAACTCCTCAGCACTGTGTTCACTTAATTGTCTGTTTTTATAAACTAACCACACATTAGACAGTTTTTCTAATGATCCGAACTCCACAGCTCTGTCGTTATGTTATTAAGGTACATTAATGTTAATCTTATTAATTTGTTATGAGTTATGGCAAGAGCGAATACACGTTGCCCAGCCTAAAATGCTGTATTATTATTGCCATTTTTCCACGTAAGTTGTCGCTCTTTTCCCTCGCTGCTTCAAAATACCCTCTTCTCGACTAAAACCTAAGCCGCCTCCTCCCGCTTCCTGTATGCCGGTGACGTAGTGCTGAGCGCGTTGTCACATTAAAAGCGCGAAGTACCGCGCGCTGAGTTTTTTAATTAAATAAAAGATTACTCGAGGCACAGAATATTACTCGACCAATTTTTTTAATCGAGTAACTCGAATTACTCGAGTAATCGTTTCACCCCTACTGGATACCTGGTTCCTTTTTTACTACCACATCGCCACACAGTAAAGACCCTTTCACACAGAATTAAGTAAGAATTTTCCAGATGGAAAGAATGATTGGAACCTTTACACAGAATCTGAAGTGTTATTTGCCTTCTGTGCTCTTTAAACTGGTCTTAAAATCTCCATGGTGCTAATAAATGTCTACTCTTTCCTTTTCTCTTCTTGCAGTCTGCTTTGAGATCTCTTTTGCTTCTCTTTTTAATTTCCTTCCTTCACATGAGTGCAAATAAGCCAGAAAAGCTACAGTCATTGCAGTCTTTTGTGAATGTGATCAGACTAAATGGACCGAGACAAACTTATGTAAATGTAGACAAACAGCTACATATATAAAGTTTCTCTAAAAAAATCACCACCGTCTGCAACCATAACAACAGAGCTCTTATTGGTCAACTTGATTTAATGCATCTGACATTGCAGAAAATTGAATTAAACAAATTTAGGCTCCAATTGAAAAATGTATGTAGCATTATTGTCTCAGTTTTGTACGACAACATTATTGTAAGTATTCTTTTTCTAACTAAATGTCTATTTTTTTAACTTTACCAGTGGAGAGGGCAGATGAGATTGAGTTCCAAATTGTCAGTTTACGGCTTTTTGTCTCAGGTAGAGTGATTAATTTTTCTGGACAGTGAACTCTCTGCAAGGTTCACATCATGCTCTATCCCTAACTGGGCTTTCTTGAAACCTGGTACTGTCAAAGTACCCTGTTCCAGATACCAGGTACCAACTGTGCCTTATGGAAAAGTAGTTTCAAGTAGATTCAGTTCAAGTAGTGTAGGTTCCATGCAGTGAAAAAGTGCCATATTAGCCTATGAAAGTTGGGCTTCTTCAGACTGGTAGGACCTGACCTCCTTGCAGTCTTGAAAAGCACACATGCACATACACAAACATATGGGAAGATTTGCAGCCCTCTCCCTAGGGAAAAGACAGATGCTGTATCAGCATGCTTCACATCAAAGCTGTTGTTTGCAGTACATTAGGCATTTCCGCTGTAGAGTCTTGGCTTTTTCAGTGTCTGCTTGGGGACATGCTTTAGCACCCACCCGCTCACACGAGCACAAAGCACAAATCATCAGAGGAAAAGCTCGTTTCTGAGCATTCTCTAAATAGAGATTTCAAAAGGGCAAAACAACTGAAGAGCATGAGCGAGGCAGAGGCGGCAGTGAGAGGAGTCAGGAGTCACAGCGGGGAGCTACAGAAAGCCTGTGCAGTACATGGGCCTCTCAGGAAGTGTAGAGGATGACTGAGAGGACAAGTGGGCTTTATGGAAGTTAAAAGCTGACACGAGGAGAGGGAATAAAAACCTGCTTTTAAATTTTGGTGAAGGGAGGACTTAGCGTGGCTATGTTCACATTATAACTTATATTAATGAAATAAATGTTTTTTTAGATTTGGTAATATTTTTAAGCTTCAGATTAATTAATGTAAGTGTCCTGTACCTGTCTGAAATATGAACAGATTTGTCACTGAAACATCATGAATGCACACTTTGATACATTTATGTACATTGGCTTATTGCCTATTGTGTCTGGTCAGTCAACTAATAATTTATTTGTAACAGGAAAGCACTACATAAAGTGCTGGGGACAGAAACGATATAGAGGTGGAATAAGTGCCATTCATATACTCAGTTCACACTTAGCTTGTTCTTTGTGCTTTGGTCACCATATTTTCTTACTAAACTTGGGCAAGCATATTCCACATTTAAATGTTTTCTGGGCAAGAAACAAGATCCACATTTACTGAAATCAGAGGTAGACATGACATATATATCAAAAATCCCTAATTAATCAACTATTTGGAAAAATAATCAACAGATTATTCGACTAACAAAATAATCATTATTTGTAGCCCTATTGTACAGAGCAGCTTACCTCCTTATAAGGACTTTAGTCTGTTACAGGCAAAAGGTGCATGAATTTCAGTCACTTCACCTTGGTAATTTGATTTCCAAACTATGCCTCAATCAAGAGATTGTTACAAAAAAATCTAAATATCACAATAACAAGGAAAATGTTGTTTGATTTAATTGAGCATAATTATGTAGTGAATCAGGGATGGGGTGCTTTCAGACACCTTTTCATGGACTAAGTATTGTCTGTTTAAGCTATTTCTGTTCTGTTTCATTTGTTTTTAGATCTTTTGGACATTAATTAATAATTAATAATTTACACACAGTCATGAGAATTATTGATTGCTTATTTTAATGCAAGCTGGATGTAGCGTTTTTTTTTTTTAGAAACTGCTAAAGTTGCTCAGTTCAGGCTCTGTGTTTGAGTTCTCCTCTGTGGTGCTTTCATGTCACAGACTGGATGAGGAGAGGTCACGTGACTACAAAGGTGGTAGTATGTTTTTAAGGAGACAGTACATGAACACACAGGGGAGAGTTAATTTACAGCATGGCTGTAGTTCTGGAGATTTTAGAAGATGTAAGTTTTTCATTAACTGTATATTAGGGGTGGGCAATATTATATCGTATACAATATATCGTGACACAGAAATATCATGATATTAAAAATCCATATCGTGATAATAGGGCTGTTCTGTCTTAAAAGTAGTCTATTATTTACTGTGAAGCTTTAGGTGTATTTATTGTATAATTGTTTTAGTTTGCAGTTTATATGCATGCACTAAATATTCTGCAATATTATTTGGTGCATTATCTTATTTTATGCTATATTATTTATTTTGCCACATTATGATTATACTGTTATATTATTATACTATATTCCTGAAATTAATTAATTATTTTTTCTGTTTTCCTATATCGCCAAGTATATCGTTATCGCAAAAATACCCTGAATTATTGGGATATTATTTTAGAGCCATATCGCCCACCCCTACTGTATATATATATATGTGTATATATATATATATATATATACACATATATATATATATATATATATATATATATGTAATGTGCTTTTGCCAGTAAAGCCTTTTCTGACTGACTCTCTCCCAAGTCAGTCTGAATGCCCTGCTCTTTGTGCTGCCTGCTCGACACCCTGCTGCCATAGTAATCCAGAAACAATAGCTGTGTGCTGGAGGGATAGCAAAGAAAAGACAAGTATAAGTGATGTGAGAAAGTGCTGAGAGTGGGGAAAGGGATCTGTGTCCAGCAGCTTTACGCCTCTGTAGGACTTGGTCAGCGAGATGAGCGTGAGAGTGATCAGACCTCTGACACGCACTTTGAGGATACCCACGTCTCTTGTGCAGTGGAGGAGTTGGGACAAAAGAGGGGTGACTCAGTCAGAATGGAGCGGCATTCCTGTTGTATCCTAGGATATGACTGACTGACTGGCTGACTGACTGGTCAAAACAGTGATATTTTTTTTTTACTATATATTGTCCTATAAGTATTTATGGACTTATAAACGATATTTTTTTTATTTGTAACATAAATATCATAATGCAGTTACTAGGCCGATCACTACAACTATTAGTACTGAATGTAAATTTGTAAGTTATATTATTGTAATTTTAAGACCATTATATGCCACTAATATAATAATAATTATATAGTGGTATAGTAAAGCTATTACTCCCCGTTTACAGAGCAATTGGCTTTTAATAATTAAGAATATAAAGATATTTGAATTGGAAAACAATATCGAGGTGTCAGGCCTAATCCCAAGTGCAATACAAACACAGGTGATTTGGTCCACATTTTGGGTTTATGGTTTATTATTATGTAACTTAAGCCTCACAGATTTATTGATAATGCCTACTTAATCTATACAAAGTATTGAAACTTTGGAGGGAAAATATATGATACAATTAAGTTTTATCCTCATCTGGAGAACTATCCAATGCAGGGCTGCATAATATATTGTTTTTGCTTTCATAGTATACCACAGTTTGTTCTGACCCTGCAATGTGATTGGCTGAGATTGTGGTTGGCATTCTATGAGTGCCGTTATCAGCTGGTAATGCACTGTAACCTATGCTCTTCATGTATTACTCCGCCACATGCAAGTAACCTAGCATCGGTGCAGCGCTTACAAGCCAAACAGCACAGCTACAGACAGAGCTACAATGGAACTATTTTAACTTGCGGATTGTTTATAACCAAACAGATTGTATTTTCTTGTCTGCTTTAACTCTTGAGGTTTGTATTATTTCTTAAATACATATCGCAGGAAGTGCAATGTCATTGTCAAATTAAATCAAAACCCATCCTGCCACACACTTTTTACTGCTTGATTAAAAAGTATAAAGTGTATTTTTAAAACCTGTTCTCATTTTAATAAATTATATTATATTGTCTTGCAGACAAATAGTGCATTATTAATATCATGACATGTTGGATCAGTGACTTCTTGTGAGTTCTGGTGAAATCTGGTAAAATTCCTGTATTCTTTATCTTGCAGTATGTATTAAAGAAACGTTTGGCAATGTCATAGACTTTCCCAGAAGCTTGAAACCCTAGTCCAAATGTTTGTTGACACTCATTTAGCTACTTTAGGTTGCACCCATTGCTAACACCGATGTGCAAATGCAATTACACCGCTTGTCCAGTAATCATGGATAAGGATTGCTAATAGAATATGACTCACTGGAGCAGATAACTGTGTAGAATAGCTTCAGCTGGTATTTTACCCATTAAGAATTCTGTTGTTTTGGACAGTAAGTTTATTAGAGTATTGCCTGGGTTATTACATATATTTTGCTCACTAAAGTTATATACTATCATGTATATTATTTATCCTACACAGACTGTTGGAATGAAAATCTGATCATATCACATTGTTTGTTGTTATTTATGTATTAATAATCAGATTATATATTACTATTTTGTCAGTAATACTACTATATTGCATTGACCTGTCTGCATATCAGTCATGGGTTTCCTGCACTCACTGAAGCTCTGCTATTGGTTCCTGTGTTGAATGAGCAATAACAAAAGCAGCTGACTCCCACCCTCACCAACTGAAAGCTTTTTTCCTCCAAAGCTCAAAGAATGTCAGTAAGCTGTAGAGTTATGTCAAAGACTTTGGGCGGTGTGTTGGAGGTTTAAGATTGCAGAGGTCGTTTCAGGGTCAGAGGCTGATCTAGATTGTTCCTCACAGATTTAAGGTCCATGTTAACAATAGAGATTCTGTTGTGTGTAACAATAATGAATTCATTAGCCGAGAGCCCAGACTGAGCCATCAGAGAAATAGAACCCGAGGAAAAGCACTGTGCTCCAGCAATTTCCCTCCAGCGAGGAGATGTAAATAAGCAGGAGACTCATTAAACTGTGGAAATACTGTGTGTGAGACTGTACGGCTGTCAGCTTTGTGTTTCAGAATCTAATTCAGCCAGTGTATAAGTCCTTGCAGATCTCCTTTTGTTGTTTGCAGTTTTTCTGGCACAGAACTTGATTTGTAAGCAGGGTCCAAATATTAGCCTATAGCACTTTTGGATGGCAATTCCAAATGCGTAATGTTTTCTGTTCCACAACCAGCTTTTCTGTGTGTCTGAGGTCCTTGTCTAGTTTAAACCTCAAATTTGTGCCATGTTTCGTACACTGACTTTTCAGATCTGCATTGAGCTCATCACACTTTCTCTTTGTGTGTTGGTCAATCCAATGAGTGCTGTTAAACAAACCCTTCTACCAGCAGTAACCAATCGTGATCACTTTTAACACCACTGAATTATTAGTTTAAGGGTGTTTTCTCCCAACTAAACTAAGTCCAATTGAATTGATTAAAAGGTGCAGGTGTGAATACAGTAATTGCACTTGGATGAAAACTGCATGAGAATAACGAGAGGAGGTGATCCAAACAAACTCTAGAGTTGTTCCTTTATGGTTAGAACATGATCTGACCATGATCTGTTCAATATCCAATAAGGATGAACCCATACCACTTTCTCTCTTCTGATACCGATGCCAGATTTTCAAGTATCTGCCAGTTAGGCCTGTCACAATAATTACATTATCGCCTTATCGTTCAATAAATGGACATGACCTCAATCATTTTAATAATCGTGATATCACCCATTATGTTTGCACTTACAAAATGCGCTTACGTATACTGTGACTGTGGACATGGCCACCGTGACCCGGTAGTGCAAAAGCACAGAGAAACACATACACAGGGAGTGAATAAACTCAAAACGTACCTTTATTAGGAAAAATGCCCCCCATCAACACCCAAAACTAACATAGAAACATAGTACCAGCTCAGTGCGGCTCTAGTCACTAGCAACAACACCACAGACATGCTGTTGGCCTCTGCCAAACACTAACTAATAGCATGCCTGCATTTCAGTAACTGTTTCATTGGATCTGTGCTCTCGGTTAGGATACCGAAACCCTGTGTAATCACAGTATCAGCACAGGTACAGATACTGTATAGTGTATGCAAGTTGCAACACTAATATCAGGTAACTCTGCTTGTGTGAGGTCAATAACCCCTGTATCCAGTTTATATGGTCAGTGCTACCGATATCCCCAAGCCCAATATCCTCATGACATGTCTATAATTAATATACCGTATGTAAACATCCAATTACAACAGTAGCAATTTCTTTAGATGCTCCTTTTGGAGTAGACTTTTTTATGTTTGGATAGATTGACGTGTAAATTATATATATATATAAAAAAACAGGTTCTGTTGCATTTATGTAAAAAAAAAAAAAAAAACTTTCATTAAGCAAGGCCCAAGTCTCTGGAATTTTATGAAAGCTTATTTATTTCTTTATTAAATTTTCACCCCAATTTAGCTAAGCCACATAACACATCCTTGGTCAGTTTTGCTCTCTCAGGCTCCGGCTGCTGATCGCGAAGCAGCGTGACCCAGTATTTAAACTCACGATTCCTGGGCCTTAGTGTCGTCGTTGAGCCACTCAGAACCGTCTTTAATTTGCATTGTTTGAATAACATTTTAATCTTCTATTTCTCTTGCATTATTTGTAAGACTGTAAGTCTTACAAAACTCTCACCAGCTTTCTGTACAAGCAAGCTTGCGTCTGTTTTTCCCAACATTTAATTAGAAATCAATTAACTTTGTCGCCTTGGGTTTCACACAAACATAAATGATTAACAGTAACTTTCCAAATTCCCAGCAGACGAGGAGCCACCACTAACCTCATCAGAGACACACTGTTCAGCCCAGAGCTGCAATAGCAGAGGAATGCTTATTACAATAAATGAAATCCAGAGATACGTGACAAGTGCTTATTTATGTTTAGACACATAGACCAATACATACCCATACTATTTGTTAGGAAGGAATGCATGCAGTTAATCTGTAACCTTTAACACAAATTAATCAAGTGGCAAAATTGACAAAAATTGCCTGTGACGCATTAGCAGTTTTGTTTAGCGATATACACAGCAACACTTACTGTAGAGTTCAGAAGGTAGATTAGCTTTTATTTATGCTGTTATTATTAAGTTAATTCTCTCTTTTATTCTCTCTCTCACACACTCAGCTGATGGCACATTTCCTCTTTTTTCCTCTGTTGAAGGTGGAATATGGAGCTACACTAGTGTTTATTTTCTCCATTAAAACTCTCAGTTAAACTCAGTTACTCAACACTTTACAGTATTCTAGTTTAAAAAGCATCACCCTGAGTACCTACCCTGAGTAATTATTATAATACATTAAAACTACCTTGAGATATTATAATACAGTAAATCTACCCTGGTATATTATAGTACATTAAAAAAAGATCTAGTTGGCCAAGTGTAAATCACACTACATTGTTATTTTTATCCCCTTTCAAAAATTAAAAAAATGTAATCATGATTAATCTATGATTAAGTCACAGAATATTGTTGTGATTAATATGGTTATTTTTTAAGGGATTGGCACCAATAACGCAAAACTAAGTGTTTCTAACACTGATTCTTCCATTTACATTCACATACCTATTATCTAATCTAATTAATCTTGATTAATCACAGAATTTTATTGTGATTAATTTGATTATTTTTTGTAATTGATTGACACCCCTAGTTTTAAGATGCTTTACTATACTTTGCTTAGTGCTGCTTTTTTTCTGCACAGTCGCTGTGCAGAAATCTGGGTTCCCAGTTGCTTCTTCATCATACTCTCTTGTATGTTTTGCATTTGACAGGTTTAAAATAAATGTTTCTTTATGCACGTTGAGCCTGATTCCTGCTCCAGTTCTTATTTTAATGCTTTCTTCTCCAGATCCCTGCTGTAATTCATCACATTGAGGCGGATCAGAGGGAGGCTGTACTTTGTGTGTTAGGTTAATTAACTGGCCGAGCATCAGCGGGAGGTGTGAGACTGGGAGATGCTGGTGGAGACTGGTCATTAACGAGAACAGTGTGAAAACCCATGTCTCTGCTTAGCGAGGGTCCTGACCTTATTCCACCAACCTATTCACACTGCGCCAAATGAACCTGTCTCTCTGCTCTAAATTGTCCTCTATTAGCCGAGTTCAGTCTCCTTTCAGAAAGAGCGGTTCTGCTGGAGTGCTGGCTGTTTGATGAATGGAGAAGAATGCGATTATTATCTAATGTGCTACACATGACGTGGTGGATGTGAGGTAGAAAGAGAAGAAAAAGAAATCTGGGGGTTTGAGATCCGTCTTCAATTCTGCTTGACCTGAATGCTAAACATGAAGGGACTGCCCTTCTTCCCTGCTCCATTCTTTTCTTCTGTCCTTTCATGCTTCCCCTCTTTTCTGGGGTTTTGTGTGAGGAGTATAAAGCTCAAGAGAAGCTGTGTATGAAAGTGCTGAGGCGGCCAAATGGGGCCCCGGTCTCTTCTACTGATTTTAAACTCCCACTGAGGTGGTACACCGGGCCAGCTGGGCTTTAGGACAGTTTGGAACATCACTTCCTCTCCTTTTCTCTCTGCCTGGTGCTCTTTCACTCGTTTTTTTGTGTTGTTCTTTCCCTATTATACACTGTGTAGCTAAGCACATAAACTTCTCATTCAGCCAGAGACAAAGACCGAATTCGGCAAAAAGAAAAAAAAGGGGATTACTGGAAGTAGAGGTAGCCGATATGGTCCTAAAATAATATCATGATAGTATATATGATGGTATACAATTTTTTTTAAATTAATTTTAAGAATGTACTACTGCAACAGCAAAATCTAAAAATCTGTAAATGTCTGTCTGTTTTATAAACAGTAACAGTAAATTAATAATGCAACAAAGCTAATGTAGCAAAACAAATCTACCAAAATGCTAAAGTCCAGGATATTTAGTGTATGCATATACAGCCCCAATTCCAATGAAGTTGGGCTGTTGTGAAAAAAAAAAACATACATAAAAACAAAATTCAATGATTTGCAAATCCTTTTCAACCTATATTCTGTTAAAGACACTACAAAGACAAGACATTTAATGTTCAAACGGATAAACTTTATGGGTTTTTGCACACATTCACTCATTTTAAATTTGATGCAACACTTTCCAAAGAAGTGTAAAGATTTTTAAGGTTGTACACAATGACAACTTCATTAAAATTAGGGTTGTAAACTACAAAAATAAACAGTTGTACAAAAAAAACGTGAATAGCAATAAAATTCAGAAACAGCAAATTAAAATCAGAAAATTACTGTCTCCATATATTGGGTACGATATGAAGAGGCGCACTCCTACCTAAAAGTGCTCTAAAGTTGTTACTTAGTTTGAGCTCTGACCATGTGACATGTAACAATCTTGATTCTAGCGTTTTGCACATCCAGATTGATTGATTGAGTATAATTTACCTGTGGTTTGAGTCTAATTGCCGTTGTTGTCTGAGAACACCTCTGAGTTCCTGAATAATTGCTTTAAATTCCAGTCTGTCAACAGTATACTCAGCTCTTATAGAGCTAATTGTTTGATACAGAGACTTTATACAGCAGAAGAAAAGTCAGTTTATTATGAGTTAATGAACAGTTTTAACTGACAAAAGGAACTCTCTGAACGCAATATTACCTACACTGAACATCACACACATGCACACACATTTTAGGTTCAACTGTGTATTATTTTAACTATATGGTTGCAGGACTGAATGAACTCAATTAAGTTGATTTTAATATTATTATTAGTGCCAATATTAAGTGAGCAAAATAGATTTGAGTGTATGATGCATAGTTGGAGATATTGGTTTGCCAGGATGAAAAAATATATATTAGTAACTTTATAAGGGGTGTTGTTTTTTGTTTGTAAACTTTCACAAGCATCATAAACTCTCTCTTTAAGCCACAGATGTGTCTAGAGTTGTCATGCCAGCAGACAAGCAAACAAATTGGCTCGGTCCCACCAAGTACAGGTTTTTAACAAACGCCTGAAAGATAGTAAGTCTTTGTCCGATATGGTGTTTCAAAAGGTTCTGTGATCAACTCCCCATTCGTACAATTAAAAAATATATATATATAAAAAAAATCATAATATACTGCCTCCAAGAACCCTTTTTTTTAGATGACTGATAGTGGATGATTTTTGAGAACTCTCTTTTAGTGTAGATAGTGTAGATTTTGATTATTTTCTGGTAGTGTATAACTTTAAATTATACATATTTGCTGTCAAAACAACTTTCAAAATCCTTATTGTGCTTCATCTTCATTATTGTATGTAGGTCTGCTTTGGCCATTATGCTGAATTTTGATACAGAATTTGTCTGGTATCTGCACCTCCAGCTGAGCTTGCATTTCTTGGCTTTTTTCTGGTCTGAAGCCTCAGTTTATGCCTCTAGAAAGACGTTTTCACTGCACTAAACTTCATGACAAAAAGCTTTCTCTGTGTTACAGCAAAAATATATTGTATTTTTCACACTAAAAGGTGCACCAGATTATAAGGTGCACTTTCAATAAACATCTGTTTTCTGGTCTATTTTGACGCACCATGGCATTTTATATGAGACTAGTCAGGATCAGAGGTGTCGCCATGTCATGTTTTCCTTCTAATTCAGCAAGCTAAGTAAAGAAAGCTGCAATTCTTAAACATATATATATTTCAGACGAGTCAGACAAGTCAAATAAGTGCTAAGAGTTCTCTCCTGAAAACTATTTATTTGGGTGATTAAAGCACTTCCATTTATTTACAGTCAGCTTAGAATGACAGATTTCCACTTAGGCTGGAGCATTAGCGCTAGCAGTTAACCGCTAGCGGTTAGCGGCTAATGCCGTCTGACAGCGCTAAACTGAGGAACCCTGAGTGTTCTGGTAAGCCAGGACAATATAAGCTAGCAGTTTGTCCCACGTCGCTTGTTTTAACACAGTAAACACGCAGACTAAAGTCTGATATACTTCCCTCTGAACGGCGAAAGAGCTAGAGCTGAGAGGTTAGCAGGAAATGCTAGTGCTGCTCCAGCAGTGCTCTCTGTGGTTAGCAGCAAGCTACAGGCTGATAATACTTACTAGGGGTGTGACGAGACACTAATATCACGAGACGAGGCGAGACACGATATTGGGTTCACGAGAACGAGACGAAATTTAAAAATAAAATTTGAAAGAAAACGTCAAAAATGAAAAATGGCTTGAAAACTAGAGTTTTATTTGACAAAATCATATAACAAACTTAACAGACTGGTTTCTCTCACACATTGATTCTATAAGAAATAGAAATAAGAATAAAAAAATAAAAATAAAACTTTTCTAGGTCTTATATAGTGCAAACAATAAGTGCAAACCACAATCAGTCATATTAAGACTATGGTTTGTGTTTTTTATCCTAAATTTCTTGTAACTTAACTATGCATAACCATAACCAGTCATATTAAGACTATGCTTGAAGTGCAAACAGAGACAGAACATTTTTTTTAATACAGTACAGAGTTAAGGGATTAGTACAGCTGCCTATGAAACAGTCACGTGTAGGATTTACTTACAGTATTTATATATGGTTTGTGTCTTGTTGGTCACTCTGTTACCGTTTATTGTTTCCACTGGAAAACCAAAATGCAGCCAGACATATGCAGCCAACTTAAAAGTCGCAGAAGCATCTTCTATGCAAATGCCCAAATTTTCCTCTTCTGCTGAGAGCTGCTCTCACTGCTCAGCCACCACATTCGCTGCTATCATAATTGTGTTGCCAGATCCCTCTTAAAAAGTCCACACTAAACTGTATTTTTTCCCCGCGAGACAAGTTTAAGATTGACGAGAAATATCGTCACGTTTATCTCGAGATCACGAGATCTCTTCACACCCCTAATACTTACCTCTGGACGTCCAAATATCTAGCGCTTGGTGCATTTATCAGCTAATGCTAATACTGCTGGAGAACTAAACTGAGTTGTGGCTTTACTGCTTCTTACAGCCTGACTGGTAAAATTATACATAAGGCGCACCGGATTCTATGGCTCACTGATGATTTTTGAGAAAATTTAAGTATTGAAGGTGCACCTTATAGTGTGAAAAATACGATGATTTCCAAAAATTGCATTAGTTAGTTTCAATGCAACAAAATGTGTCTGTTTCATATACTGGTGTTGTTTTGTTCATGTTCTGTTCAAAGAGAATAGTCTATAGGCTTATTATAAAACCCAGTCATGTTAAATGAATACTGGAATACGAATAAGAGTACAGTGTGGATCTTGCAGTTTTAGTTGCAGTGTATCCTTTCCTTCACTGTTAATTAGTCCAGTTGTTGGATTATAGGGCTTGCAGAGTGGCCTGCCCAATTACATCTATAGTAGAGGAAACATTTCCTGCATGTTTATTGTTTTCTCTGCAGTTTATTGGCTGTGACTCATTGACCGGCACTCTCTGATTTAAAGTGGGAGCATTTTAGCGAGTAGAACTTTAAAATGTACAGGACAGAGGGCCTGCAGGACCTGGACTTTTGAAGGAGACACTGCAGTATACTGAAAGCACGCAGGCACTTTATGTGACATGCAGTCCTGCTTTAATGTGCCTGTGTGTGAGATCTCAAAGAGAAAGCAGAGAGCTGGACACTAGCCTAGTGGATGTTTTATCTATATTAAATGCTTTAATCCCAGAAGTGAAAGACGGAATGTGGGACTGTTAAGTGCTGCTGGGCTGTGGGAAACATTCTCAGCCCAGGAGAACGGATCTGCACAAGGTCAAACTGGTGGCTTCTCTCTTAGCTTGACACAAAACAGTTAGGACAGTGCTTTGGTCAGAGTTTTAAGCTTCTGTAACCACTAATAAAGTGTGCAGCAACAGATTCAGAGCTTCTGTCTCTGACTTTACCTCTACTAGGTGGAGCAGCTATGGGTGGAGTGTCTAATGGAGTGAAGTAGTGCTGGGTGATTTTCATGATAAATTTGGTTAATTCGAATGACATTTTTAATGAGATTTTTCAAATAGAGTAATCACAATTTTACATAGATATTTTATGTGTTTAATTTAAAATAGCCGAAAACGCTACTCATTTCTGAAGTGTTTATCCTTTTTACCTTGGTTACCAGCGCCTCCCACTAACTTGCGCATATTTTCTAAATATTCAGCTTCGAGGGCTGAGCTCATACTGAAAAAAATTCCAGCACTGTTCCAGCACTTTCAACACAAACACCCGGTGCAATAAAGCATATATTTAGCTAGAAATAAACCCTACCGTTTCTAGTAACTGCAGCATTGGTCATTGCTCTCCGGTGAGAACAATAAAAGTCTCTTCTGTGACTCGTTTAGTGCGTTATTTCTCTATCGACTCAGTGAGTCGACTCAACCCAAAGTGTCTGAACACCAAACACATTTTTCTTTCATTATTTTACAGGTAAACCTAGTTTTGAACCATTTATTTGTTATCTGTAGTTTGATTTTTAGTAGGGGGGAAAATAATCGATTATAATCGAAAATCGGATTTTCTGTGAAACAATCAAAGAGTGTTTAAAAACCCCAGCAGCACTGCTGTGCCTGATCTACATGTAGCAGCACAACAAACACTGCTAACACACAACCATCATGTTAATCAGTGTCACTGCAGGGCTGAGATTAATGACCCACCACCCACATAATACTAGCTGCTCTGTGATGGTCTCTCCTGTGGGGTCCTGATTTTTGAAGAACAGGGTGTAAGGAGGAAAATAATTATAAAGTATGTAGAGAAACATATACAGAAATACAGTCTGTAATCATTATAGAAATATATGGGAAATTCTGAGTGGAACTGAAACGGTGGATCATGGGTGTAGAATCAAGTAAGTGGTCATAATTTTATGCTAAATTGTTGAATGTTCACATCTGTACCTACTGCTTTGTAGATATCCTTTTTGACACATGTGGGAGTTGTAGTGGAAACAGCTGTGTTTTTAGATACATTCTCAGTTGGGATTGGTATTTAATGGAAGTACTGTGTTGGTAGTGTATTTTTCGGTTGTGGCTGTGGATGTTATCCAGCTCTAACTTTCCTCTAAATGGAGTTAAAAATCATCACTTGCATGTGTGTGTGTTTCTATGCAGTTAAGCCTACATTGAGCCGGCTGAGATTGATTGCTACTGAGCAGCTTTCCGGCTTGTGAACGGATTTTCAGGCTTCAGGATTGATGCGTTTCCCTGTGGCAGAGCCATTGCTCTTCTTAATGATCCTCGTTATTAAGCAGGCGGGCTAAGTGGCAGACATATTAGGGTAGGCGGGGCTCCCTCCCACTACTTGGTGGCGTGAGTCTCATAGATTACGCTATTGTTGGCACAAAAACCTAAAGTCAGCATACAGTGCGTGTGTGCAGAAGACAAATACTCTCGATTCCCTCAGTCTAGAACTGTAGTAGATTATCTGCAACAACTAATCAGCATTATCTTTATTGGCAATAATACAAGGTTTTTGGCAACAGGCATTACTGCTTTTGTGGCTTGATGATGCTTGTGTTTCTAATTTATGCAGGAAAATCTGACCCATCAGCATCATTCCAGTGAGGAAAAGAATAATCAGCATAATCACTAGAGGTGGGAATCACAGGGCATCTTATGTTGTGATATCAGGATACTTTGCAATTGATAATAATGATAACTTCATCGTTAGGGCTGGGTAATGTTTTAAAAAAATATATACCTATACGATACTTTGACGTGATTCAGATTAATCAATCATTTTTTCGATATCTTTAATTAAATTATAACAAATCAATGCAAAAAGCAACAATTACTCTCAGACAACATACTGTCTCATACTATTTAAAGTTGTTTCTGTGCGTCCTGCGTTTCTGTGCGTCCTGCGTTTCTGTGCGTGCTGCCCGCGTGTTTCTGTGTGTCCTGCGTATCTGTGCGTCCTGCGTTTCTGTGCGTGCTGCCCACACGTTTCTGTGCATCCTGCGCTACTGTGCGTCCAGCGTTTCTGTGCGTCCTGTGTTTCTGTGCGTGCTGCCCGCGTGTTTCTGTGCGTCCTGCGTTTCTGTGCGTGCTGCCCACACGTTTCTGTGCATCCTGCGCTACTGTGCGTCCTGCGTTTCTGTGCATCCTGCTTTCTGTGCATCCTGCGCTTCTGTGTGTCCTGCATTTCTGTGCATCCTGCGTTTCTGTGCGTTCTGCGCTTCTGTGCTTCCTGCGTATCTGTGCATGCTGCCCGCACGTTTCTGTGCGTCCTGCGCTTCTGTGCGTCCTGCGTTTCTGTGCATCCTGCTTTTCTGTGCGTCCTGCGCTTCTGTGCTTCCTGCGTATCTGTGCGTGCTGCCCGCGCGTTTCTGTGAGCGTCCTGTGTTTCTGTGCGTGCTGCCCGCGTGTTTCTGTGCGTCCTGCGTTTCTGTGCGTGCTGCCCACACGTTTCTGTGCATCCTGCGCTACTGTGCGTCCTGCGTTTCTGTGCATCCTGCTTTCTGTGCATCCTGCGCTTCTGTGTGTCCTGCATTTCTGTGCATCCTGCGTTTCTGTGCGTCCTGCGCTTCTGTGCTTCCTGCGTATCTGTGCATGCTGCCCGCACGTTTCTGTGCGTCCTGCGTTCCTGTGCATCCTGCTTTTCTGTGCGTCCTGCGCTTCTGTGCTTCCTACGTATCTGTGCATGCTGCCCGCGCGTTTCTGTGAGCGTCCTGCGCTTCTGTGCGTCCTGCGCTTCTGTGCGTCCTGCGCTACTGTGCATCCTGCGCTACTGTGCGTCCTGCGTTTTTGTGCGTCCTGCGTTTCTGTGCGCGCTGCCCGTGTGTTTCTGTGCGTCCTGCGCTTCCGTGCGTCCTGCATTTCTGTGCATCCTGCGCTACTGTGTGTCCTGCGTTTCTGTGCGTCCTGCGTTTCTGTGCGTGCTGCCCGTGTGTTTCTGTGCGTCCTGCGCTTCTGTGCATCCTGCGCTTCTGTGCATCCTGCACTTCTGTGTGTCCTGCGTTTCTGTGCATCCTGCGTTTCTGTGCGTCCTGCGTTTCTGTGTGTGCTGCCCGTGTGTTTCTGTGCGTCCTGTGTTTCTGTGCGTCCTGCGCTTCTGTGCATCCTGCGCTACTGTGCGTCCTGCGTTTTTGTGCGTCCTGCGTTTCTGTGCGTGTTGCCCGTGTGTTTCTGTGCATCCTGCGCTACTGTGCATCCTGCGCTACTGTGCGTCCTGCGTTTCTGTGCGTGCTGCCCGTGTGTTTTGGAGTGTCCTGCGTTTCTGTGCATCCTGCGCTTCTGTGAATCCTGCGCTTCTGTGCGTCCTGCGTTTCTGTGCGTCCTGCGTTTCTGTGCATCCTGCGTTTCTGTGTGCCCTGCGCTTCTGTCCGTCCTGCGTTTCTGTGCGTCCTGCGTTTCTGTGCGTCCTGCGTTTCTGTGCATCCTGCGCTTCTGTGCGTCCTGCGCTTCTGTGCGTCCTGCGTTTCTGTGCGTCTTGTGCTACTGTGTGTCCTGCGTTTCTGTGCGTCCTGCGTTTCTGTGCATCCTGCGTTTCTGTGTGCCCTGCGCTTCTGTCCGTCCTGCGTTTCTGTGCGTCCTGCGTTTCTGTGCGTCCTGCGTTTCTGTGCATCCTGCGCTTCTGTGCATCCTGCGCTTCTGTGCGTCCTGGGTTTCTGTGCGTCTTGTGCTACTGTGTGTCCTGCGTTTCTGTGCGTCCTGCGTTTCTGTGCGTGCTGCCCGTGTGTTTCTGTGCGTCCTGCGCTTCCGTGCGTCCTGCGTTTCTGTGCATCCTGCGCTACTGTGTGTCCTGCGTTTCTGTGCGTCCTGCGTTTCTGTGCGTGCTGCCCGTGTGTTTCTGTGCGTCCTGCGCTTCTGTGCATCCTGCGCTTCTGTGCATCCTGCACTTCTGTATGTCCTGCGTTTCTGTGCATCCTGCGCTTCTGTGCGTCCTGCGTTTCTGTGTGTGCTGCCCGTGTGTTTCTGTGCGTCCTGTGTTTCTGTGCGTCCTGCGCTTCTGTGCATCCTGCGCTACTGTGCGTCCTGCGTTTTTGTGCGTCCTGCGTTTCTGTGCGTGTTGCCCGTGTGTTTCTGTGCATCCTGCGTTTCTGTGCGTCCTGCGCTACTGTGCATCCTGCGCTACTGTGCGTCCTGCATTTCTGTGCGTCCTGCGTTTCTGTGCGTCCTGCGTTTCTGTGCATCCTGCGCTTCTGTGCATCCTGCGCTTCTGTGCGTCCTGCGCTTCTGTGCGTCCTGCGTTTCTGTGTGTCTTGTGCTTCTGTGCGTCTTGCGCTTCTGTGCGTCCTGCGTTTCTGTGCGTCCTGCGTTTCTGTGCGTCCTGCGTTTCTGTTCGTCCTGCCCGCACGTTTCTGTGCGTGATGCCTCCGTTTACGTGCGTGCTTGCTGGCCACGCGCTTAAAGCCTGTATTTCTGTGAATGCTGCCTGCATTTCCGTGCGTGCTGGACACGTATCTGTGCATAATGCCTACATTTCTGTGAGTGCTGGCCACGTTTCTGTGCGTGCTGGCCACGCGTGTAATGCCTGCGTTTCTGTGCGTGCTGTACACGTTTTTGTGCATAATGCCTGCGTTTCTGTGAATTTCTGAGTGCTGCCTACGTTTCTGTGAATGCTGCCCGTGTTTCTGTGCACGCTCTGCATTTCTGCGCATTCATTGCAACAAAAAAAATTACAAAAAAAAAAGCGCTGTTTTTTTTTGTTTTTGGTACTCTGTAGTTCCGAGACATTTTGGTTGGTGCCTTTTTGGTATCAAATGTCAAAACCCAGCCATAATTATAGTACTGTGATTCTGCAATACTCAATATATTGTGTTACTGTAGAGGATAAAATACTCCTAAATAAGCAAATACCAGAAATAACAGATTTATTGGTGTTAGTTTCACACCGTTGGTTTGATAACCAATATTCTTTACCGCAGATTTACCCAATTTATTTGATAGGCGCCACCTTGTGGAGTAATGAACTTATAACTAAATAAGTCTAATTGAGGAGGCAATTCCAAGGTGCATATTGACATTACTAACACAATATATTGTATCATTTTCGATTGCGATACATATATCAATATTTTGTCCCACATATTGATTCTAACAACACTGCTAATGCTTTGAGCAACTAACCCTTTCATTTAGACTTCACCGCCACCAAAGCTGCAGCTTACTTTCTCTAGAATGATCTATGTCTGGGTCACACACTACACACTTCAGCATACTTTAAATACTACATTAATGAACACACTACTAATGACTGTGCATCATTTTCTACCTGTTAGCCAGAGTGAGACACAGAAAACAAGTGTGTCATCTCTGAGCTGATTTATTACCGTAATATTAATACAAACATTAAAAACACATCACATTTTTACTGCACTGATGCATGCTTTGACCCCAGTTAGTTGAGACAGTCTATTGGAGGATGTTTAGTGCCTCACTTTAGTGCCTCACCATAGAGTTGTTTGTCATACAGGAAGAACTATGGATGTTGAAGCATGTTTTATACCAGAAGCAGAAGCCTATGCTTCTATATTAATGTAGTGGTGTAAATAAACACACAGGCAGCAGCAGTTGTGAGTCAGTGAGGTGCTATACGTCTGCCAACATAAACATTACACATTACCTGAGCATTTCTTTCCTCAAAGCTGCATCTCTGTTTAACAAGCCCACTGCCACTTTCTCACACTGTTGCATTTTGCATGTATGTGTGTGTGTGTGTTTGTGTGTGTGTGTGTGTGTGTGTGTGTGTGTTGTGGCTAAATTTAAATCGTCTGTGTCCTAAATATGTCTGTATACATACAGTGGTTTCTTTTTCACAGTGTGCCTCCCTCCCTCTTTATCTAGCTTCTCTCATTTTCATTCAGTATGGGGAACACTACAACTGTTGAGAGAAACACTTTCACTGCCATTCTTTTCACCTTCAGACTACAGGAGAATGTCCAGAGTGGGCAGCCAGACTCATCTATAGATCTCCTCTCTTCCCTAGGAGAGAGATGAGAATGAATGAGGTCCTGGCTTAAAAAAAAAAAAGACTCAAATGAAACATACACTGTGTGTGTGTGTGTGTGTGAGAGAGAGAGGAAGAGAGAGAGCCAAAGAGAGGGAGAGAAAGAGAGAGAGAGAGAGAGAGACTGCTCTTTCCTAATTGAAGTGCGGTTTAATGGCTGCCTTTAAAGAAAACGAGGGCTGCCTTTGAGCATTAATATTTGCATTTATGAAATACAATCCGGCTTGGATGGCCTCGGAAGGCTTCCTGAAGGAACCTCTCCAGAGGTAATGGAATCTTTTATCTGCTGTAATTGTGTGTGTGTGTGTGTGTGTGTGTGTATGCATGGTATAGACTAAGTTATCTGCTTCGTTGTGGAGCTAGGCTTCCTATTGGAGGTGCCATATTATTAGAGTAATATAACGAGATAAAAATGAGGTGGACCTAAATTTGTCTTTTCACTTTTTACTCCTTGCTCTGCTCACAGTGTCCCGTCTCATATGAGGCCTCACTGTTATTGTGGCTAATGTCCCTCTTGTGAAAAGACAGGGAGTGTCTGCGTGAGCAAATTTTGAAACTCAAGCTTTCAGTTTGACAGCTATTGTCTTTAAATGCACACACACTCAAGCACACCCGCACTCTTACACTCATACACACTTACACACTTTTCACTCTCTCTCTGTTGGCTATTTTTATCTCCACGCCTGAGGTCTCTCCCAGCAGGAACGCAGGGTTTTAGGTGTGCTTGCCTGAAATACCATCAATTCTTAATCACCCTGTTACTATTCAGTGCATATTTTGAAAAATCTATTAACCATTTTATTGAGGATTTTATTATATTCGTCTATTAACCTTTTTCATTTAAATATTTTCATTAATAATCTTCTAAAAACACTTAGTGTACACTTTATTGCATTACTTTGACCTGTTTACAATCAACTTGCTCTGTGTCTCAAAAAGTGCCCAAACACAACAGATTACATATTTACTCACTAAACGACTGTTCTCTTTCCACAATTTAACATCTGCTGGACGTTTAAAGAGCATTTAAATCCCACTTTCAGCTGATTAATTTATTTTAAAACAATGGACGACATAACAAATGATTGTGACTAATCAACTAATCGAGAAAAATACTCATTAGTTACAGCACTAATATTATCCCTGCACTGGAAATGGAGTATTAATATTTGTAGTTAAATACAAAACTTTGAACTTAAGCCCTATTCGGACGGGATTTGTTTATCAGGGGGGCGTCTTTCGCACTTCTACTCAGTGCTAAAACTCTTACACTGGACTGCAATTGAAAAAAAGGAGGACCAATGAGTTTCTTTTGTTTTTTGGCCTTTTTCGGTCACATGACATTGCGTTCAGTAGCTCCTCCATTTCCACTCGCTGTTGTGTTTACGTAGATCTCCGTGGAAAAGCATGCCCAAGGTGTAATTTTGGTGTGTGCCAGTGGACAAATAGCTATTTTATTAAACGCGAGGAGACGAAACTCCGGACAGGACTAGCTTTACCAGAGAACTACGGAGTTCAGTGAAAAACAGTAGATAATTCAGCCTGTAATTTTCTCAGAGAACGCCCAAGAAAAACACATACATGGTAGTTCCGGACGGGAATAAATACACAGTGGACCCCCCTATAAAAGAGAAAATTACCCAAGGACCCCCTAAGAAAATAATCCTGTCTGGCTAGGGCTTTAAAATGGTTATTGCTTGTAATTAGATATGCATCGAAATGAAACTTTTTGGCCAAACCCAAACAAAATCTAACATTCTTTTGGCAGATTTAATTAATTTTGGCTTAAACTGGACATTTTTCAACACTTTCCAGAGACATCCATGGCTGTGTCCCAAACCACGCTTTACTTAACCATCACACGCACTTTACTTATTGTATCAGTGAACATGCTACTAATGGTGGTCTTGAAAACACCATTTAAATTATAAACTTGCAGGTACATGCAGATAGATATATTTCTGCATTCATACTGTCATCAGTTATACTTGCCACAATTACAAATCTCCCTGCCCTAATTCTGGCCTTCAGATTTGTTCCTAAGTAGCAGAAGCATGCACATATTTAATCTAATGTTCTGAACAGAATGGAGGGAAATAAACCGTCAAAAGTGTGCAGAAGAGCTATTTTTATTTGCTGTACTGGAGTACCTGAGGCTCCTCTATTAATAGATGATGTTGATGTTCATTCCTGCCTTTATCTAATACATCACTGTTATAATATCCCTCTTGCCACTGACTAGCGAGACAGGAGGGACAGTAACTCACTGCCACACTGCCCATACTCTTTATAGTCCTGCTGTAAAAATAAACACACAAAGAAACCGGAGGCATAATTGAATGGTGGAGGGAATAGCTGAGCAATTAAAGTAATGATGGATTGGCCAGCTATCAGTGGAGGCTGGGAGGTGAGGAAAACGCATTATAAAAATTCATAGACGAGCACTGTAATAACTGTTGCATGAAATGGAACATGGAAATAGCCATGGAAATGTATGGGCCTGGCTCTGCAACTGTGTAGTGGGCTTCTGCCCACATGATTACTTGGCTTCAGACAAAGGGCAGACATGATTACATATGCTCTATTTAACACAGCCGTGGAGTCAGGTACGCTCAGTGTCTGTGTATCAGACAACGATAGACAGACAGACAGTTAGACAGCCAGAGAGAAATCCAAGATCAAGTCTTTTTTGTATACATTGGCTTGCCTGAAGTAATGGGTCAGGAACTAGTATTGTGTCCTAAGACTTTTTATGTCATGTCTCCTGCATTGGGTAACTTGTCTGTTTGCATGGACAAATCTAGCCAGACGCTGCTGGTTACGATCATTACCACCTACTGCACTGTCCACTATGGGTGGTAATGCCTGCTGTAACTTAATAACAGTACACAGGTTACTCTGCGGATTGATTTAATGATAAAAGATTTCAGAAAGTCAGAAATTTGCTCAAATTCCGCTCAAATGCTGAGATTTAGCCTCACTCGCAGGATAGCAACACACAACTTATACAGGTGAAGGCTTTTCAAAGCCTTTTTATCTAGGGCTGCAACTAATGATTATTTTGGAAGTCAACTAATGACGATTATTTTTTCGATTTAGTCGATTAGTCTACGATTATTTCTCCATCTCTAAAAACAACAGAAATAGCAGAACATGAGATTTAAATGGAATTTAAATGTCTGAATGTTGTTTAAACATGGAAAGTACTAATATTTAGTGATTAAATATGTAATCTGCTAGGTTTGGGCACTTTTGAGACACAAACTAAGTTGACTGTAAACTGTGTGAGCAAACCATTTACCCATTTCCCATTGCACTTCTGTCTTTAGCACTTTGTGTAATGGAGTACTGTTACAAATAAACGATTAGTCGACAATGAAATTTGTAGTTGACAAATTTAAATAATCGACATTGTCGATTATATCGACTAATCGTTGCAGCCCTACCTTCATCATCAATTTTCATATATTAGGGATGTATCGTCAACATATAAAATTTCACATATCAATTTTTGAATATCGTGAATGATATTATACCCTGACATATCGTGCCATGTCACCCACCTCTAATTATCACATCAGGGTACTATTTATTTATTTTTTATTTATCTATTTTAATAACAGCTCTTGGGTGTAAACTGGATCGTGAGATCACTATTTCGTTCCACCTCATGTACCACATGTGATGCGGATGACAATAAAATCTCCTTGAATCCTTGATTTTCCCATTATATATCTACTAGAGACAGATTAAATATGTCCAGTATCATTTATTTTACTTTAATCCTGGATATATGGAGACATAAAAAGTGCATTTATTAGTATCTTGACCTTCTGGATCATTGATTTCTGTTACAAATCTGATAAAAGTCTTGTATTTTTTAATATCTCAGTGAGGGATGTGTTATCATATCATATGCAATAGAAAAATTACATTTTCATTATGTTGTAGTAGTGTATTTTTGAAAAAAATATGAATTCAGTGTTTTGTCATATCTCCAAGAGTATCACTATTGCAAAAACACCATGAAATATCGTGATATTCTTTTAGGGCCATATCACCCACTCCTAGTTTACATATATTTATGTTGACACATGGTTTAACATTTTGCTATTAATGATATTTCCTCCTTTTAGTCCCATCAGCCTTTGCTCTCTCCACTTATCATTTTTTCTGCCCCTCTTTCTCTCTCCCTCTCTTTTCTCTGTGTCTGTAGAGAGACTCGATGAAAGATGACAGAGGAGGTGATTGTTATAGCCAAGTGGGACTACACCGCTCAGCAGGACCAGGAACTTGACATCCGGAAAAATGAGCGCTTGTGGCTCCTAGATGACTCCAAAACCTGGTGGAGAGTCCGCAATGCCTCCAACCGCACAGGTTACGTCCCGTCCAACTATGTAGAACGCAAGAACAGTCTAAAAAAAGCTTCGCTGGTGAAGAACCTGAAGGATACTCTGGGTAAGTGAGCGAATCAGAAGTTTGGTTTTGTTCTGTTGTGTGACTTCCGTAAATGTTCTGTTTAATTTAAGAGAGATGTGTGCTTGTGTATAATTTGAGAAGTAGAGCAGTCCCCTAAGCAGGTATTCTGTTTGAGATAAATTTGGTGGTTAGTGATATTATCCTGCCATCACAATGTACTGCTGGATTCTGCACCCTGTACTCCTCTGGCAGGTACATATGAATCTCAGTCAGCGTGCCCTATTTCACTCAGCCGTGTTCAGGAGATTTATGTAGTTACGCCTCTGTGTGCTCAGCCATCCTCCTGGGCTCCTGGAACTTCAGCGTTTTAGAAATTGTTTCCTATTGGACAAAGCATATTACACCCAGATCAACAAACAGCATGCTTTACTCTAATGAGAATAAATGTAATGGTTCTATTAAAGTACTGATGTTTCATAAGGTCTTTATGCTGAATTTACACTGTCATGCTTTAGCAAGCTACCTGTCAAGCAAACAACCCACCAGACACACCAACAATACTAGCTGCTTTCTTCAGTGATTATACATTGGCTTGCAAAAGTATTTATACCCCGTGAACTTTTTCACATTTTCTCACTTTACAACCACAAACTAAATATCAAGAAAATAAATTTAAAAGTGATAGAATAACACAAAAGAGCACATGCTTGTAAAGATAAACGAAAATGATGAATGGTTTTCATAAAACGGATAAAATAAAAATCTGAAAAGTGTAAAAAGTGCAAAATTATTCCCTTTACTCTAAAACCTTAAAGAGAAACAAATTGCCTTCAGAAATGTTTTAATTAATTTATGGAGTCCAGCTCTGTGTAATTTAGTCCTGTTCTGTGAAGGCCTCAGTGGTTTGTTAGAGAACACTGGTAAGGAAACACCATCATGAAGACCAAGGAACTCACCAGACAGGTCAGAGATAAACTTGTGGAGAAGTAGTCTAAAGCAGTATTATTCTATAAAGGAGCACTGTTCGATCCATCATGCAAAAATAGAAAAACATATTCTGCAAACCTACCAAGACATGGCCGTCCACCCAAACTGACAGATCAAACAAGTAGAGCACTGGTCAGAGAAGCAGCCAAGAGGCCCATGGTCACTCTGGAGGAGCTGCAGAAATCCACAGCTCAGGAGGAAGAATCTGTCCACAGGACAACTATTAAGTTGTGAACTTCACAAATGTGGCCTTTATGGAAGAGTGACAAGAAGAAAGCTATTGTTGAAAGAAAGAAATAAGAAGTGTCTTTCACAGTTTGTAGCCACAAGCCATGTATGGGACACAACAAACATGTGGAAGAAAGTGCTGTGGTCAATTGAGACCAAAGTTTAACTTTTTGGTCTGAATGCAAAGGGCGATGTGTGATGGAAAAGTAACACTGCTCATCACCTTGAACGCACCATCACCACTGCGAAACATGGTGGTGGCGGCATCATGCTGCGGAGGTGCTTTTTTCAGAGTCAGAGTTAATGGGAAGATGGAGGGATATAAATACAGGGCAGTTTTGGAAGAAAACCTGTTGGAGGCTGCAAAAAACTTGAGATTCACCTTCCAGCAAGACAATGACCCTAAACATACAGCCAGAGCTACAGTGGAATGGTTTAAATAAAAAAAATATTCATGTGTTCGAATGCCTTCTGTGGCAAGACATTAAAATGTTCACAGACTCTCCATCACACCTGGCTGAGCTTGAGCTGTTTAGCATAGAAAAATGAGAAAAAAAAATTGTCTAGATCCGCAAAGCTGGTAGAGACATTCCCCAAAAGACTTGCAACTATAATTGCAGTAAAATGTGTTTCTATTAAGTATTGATATATAGGTGCTTAATACTTTTCAGATTTTTATTTAATTAAAATTACAGGTTGCACACTTCCATAAAAAAAGACTGGTAAGCTTGGTGCTAGTACAAATGCAGAATTAAAGTTTAACCCATATTCTTCTTCACAGAAGTAGCTCTCCACACCTTTTCTCTCAGTATTCAAAACCATTTATATTTCCTAATTGTTTCTTGAAGGACCCATAATTCGTTTTTTATCATATAATGCTGCAAGACAGAGGTGCTCAGTCCTGGTCATGGAAATCTACCACCCACCACCTTAAATATTTAAAGGCTTATGAAGTTCTTCATTACCTGGATCCAGTGTGTTAGCTTAAGGGTTTGAGCTAAATTCTGCAGGGTGGTAGATCTCCTCCAGGGCACGGCTTGGGCTGAACATGAAATCCAGTGTTCGTAATTGACACATTCTAACCCCCCGTCTATATTGGCTCTCCCTGAGACTCCTGGTGTAATAAAGTACTTGGTCCAGTACACCATGATTTCTGCTCTATTCATGCTGCAGCGCTAGCGTTCCAGTCCACAGCATTCACATATTCATGCCCTCTTGCAGTGAAAAAAATGACATTGTTATATTTTTTAAGAACTGGGATTAGAAAGTTTGGATAGAAACTATACACAGATTACTGCAAGTGTCTTGACGTCCCTCATGTCATACAACCAGGATTACCGAGGATTTAGCTTTGTTGAAGATATTTACCAAACACAGACGCATTATGGCGTGAAGATTTACACCAGACTAAAGCCTTGGAAAATGATACATACAACCAACCGCAAAGCCTGGTAATTCTAATAGAATCCGCTATGCCAGGTTGTACAGTGTGAGGTTACCAGAACATTTGCTGGTCATTTTTATTCTTGCTCTCGTCATTGCTTGCTGGTCGTTAATTGACTTTGCTAATGAGTCGTGAAATACTGGAGGTGATTGATAATTCTTTGGCACAGAGGAGAGGAGCAGAGCTGGGGGACTAAGTGTGTGGAAACAGGATTAATGGCTTCTGATGGGCTAAAATGAAATAGCTCTCATTACACAGCATGTTGGAACAGCTAGACCAGCTAAAGTAGTGGAGTTGGTCTAATTTACATGGAAGGCCATACTTACTGTAGAACTGTTAATGAATCTGGGCTTAGCATAGCTTTGTATTAAAAAATGAGAAAAGAAGAGATTTCTTTTAATAATTTTGTAAAACCATTGTTGTGCATAGACACTGACATGCAAAATGTCATAGAATGTGGGACTAGTATCGTGTCCCATGACTTATGTTATTCCCCTTGGAAACTTAAGAACGTTTTACTGATCTGTAGGATATGTTTGTAGGGCCTCCTGCATTGAATGTGGATGTGATTTCTAAAAGGGTGGTTTGAATTTTAGCCAGATACCGCCAGTCACAATCATTACCACCCACTGTGCTGTCCACTGTGAGGGATAATGCCTTCTATGATGTATTCCCAGTACACTTGTAACACTATGGGAACACACTTGAAGATCAAGGATCAATTTTAAATGCCACACAACTTCGGAAATGGTAAATCCTATTCATCTGTCACCCATGATCAGGCCTCACTCGATATTTTACCTTACCACGGTGGCTTAGTGGTTAACATGTTCGCCTTCCAGCATTGGGGTTTTGGGTTCTAGTCCCTATCTCGGTGGAGTTTCCATGTTCTCCCAGTGTCTGCATGGGTTTTCTCCGGGAACTCCAGTTTCCTCTCACAGTCCAAAAACAAAGATCAGGTAAATTGGATAGTCAAAATTACCCAGAAAAATTGAATACTTTAAATTGATCTGGTGTGTGTGTGCTATGAATGTATGTGTGTGTGTGTGTGTGTGTGTATTTATGTATGTATTTATGTATGTATGTATGAATGTATATATGTTTGTATAACTGTGTGCCCAGATATGGATTGGCACTCTGTCCTGGGTAAATGCTGTAGTGCTCAATGCAGTCCTCAATGCACTCCCGTAAATTGTAAAGCGTCCTTGGGTTTCTAGAAAGGTGCTTCATTCATTCATTTATACATTGTCTTTTCATGAACGCACTGGCCAGTGTTTAGCGTCACTCACAATACCTCAAAACTGTTACATTTTTTTTTTTCTCATGTTTTTAAATCATCCTTTGAGATATCGCTTCATGATCAATATACTGTAAATTCTCCTGTCACATGACTTGTGATTGTTAGTGTAATTTCCGCAGAACTGAGAAGCCAAGTAGAAGTGAATTTTATACACAGGTTGAAATGTGCAGATTTCGTTGCATCTTATCTCATCTTATCTTAACTAGGTTGTGCCAGAAATGACTGTTAAGTCTTCTGGACGCTGACAAATTGAGGTGCCTACCTGATGACCCCTGTGAAGAGCATGTAGCATAGTGGAATGTATAGTGTATTTGTGATGGGAGGATTAGGTATTTACTGCTTGTGTTATGTGTTGCTGATCGGATCAGAAACAGCCACAACAATCTAGTTGTTAGGAGTAGGTTCTTCATGTTTGGGTTCAATGTTGCTGATCAGATCATACACGGCCACGGAAACCTTACAGTTAGGTGGAGGATCTTGTTAGTGTGGTGTAGGTAATAGTGAGGGAGTGGGAGTGTAGAGTATAGTGAAAAGAAATGGGCTCTCTGTGTAATTCCAGATGTGAGGTGTAGGATTTATCATCTTCCTGTATTTGTCTTCATATTTTTATGTGTATGAAACAAATCCAGGCTTCTCAGAATTCCTCGCATTTGCTTGGTGCTGTGAGTGGTTGTAAGAAAGCTCCCTTTTGACATCAGCCTGTAGGAACATGAGGCACAGCATGTTTCTAGCTGCAGTTCTGACTGTTTGAGAACAGCAGTCATGTCTTCACAATCCTGGTTCACTTTGTTATACTAATTCTAGTCTGAGCAATGTAAGCAGAATGAACTGGGCTTTTTGGGCACTGAATTGAACCAATGAGCAAATGGAAATTATACTTCTAGGGATGGATTCCCAGACAGGGATTAGGCCTGTTTTTCCATTCAGTGTACAGTCTACATTTAGAATGCTGTGTAGTCCAAGACTGGGCTTAATTATTGTTTAATTAACCGCCCCATAGAGTTTGCTTAATGAGTAATGGATTAGAAACCATATGCTGATCTACAGGTTTGAAGTAAAGCACTTCAGCTCAATTTCTTTAAGGCCATTTTGATTGTAGTCTTTGGACTAGTCCTGTCATTATAACAGTGTTTATTTATATATATATTTTAATGTTTTATATATATTTCTTTAAAATGTATAGTTAAAAACAATATAATCATGACCACTAATATAATCATAATATAATAGCATAATCTGAGCTTGTAAACGTTACGTGACATGGACAATAACATAACAAGGACTCTAACAATTATTAAGGTCCATATATTGTATGATAAATCGATTCTGCTTGTTATTAATATTATTGTAATAGGCCTATCTTAGGCTGATGAAGGCAAGGATTTGGGGCACCACCCAATGTCCATTTCCATTTTTATAGATTCTTATGAGTTCATATGAAGTGTGAAGAATTCAAATGACCTTCCAGATTGAGGAAAACGTATTGAATGTGTTTACTCTGGGTGTAGACTCCAAGATGGAACCTCTCATCATTGGTTGTCAAGGTTGCATGTCTGCTCCTCCTCTTTTCCACTTCAGTGCAACGGCCTGTCTGTCTTTTCAGATCAAAGAATCAAAGCGTGGTACTTCAGGCGTGTGCACACATGATGCACATACACACTTACACACACACACACAGAGCATCATTTACATAGTTCATGTTTGTTTCTGGTTTGTCATTTCTCTGGAATCACCTGCAATACAATATTGACTTAATGCATATTTTAATAGTTTTGGCTTTAAGCCGTTTTAAAACCAGCTGTAGCACATAGTTGTTCTTTATGTTCTTTATGTACTTTAAATTTGGCTGCAGTGTACAATGTTATTGTTTTTTTTTTGGAGTTTAAACTTGGGTCCACTAGGAAGCATTTCTCCTAAAAGTTTTTGAAAAATGTTAAATGCAAAAAAAAATGGGAGGAGCATTTGAAAGGGGCATTGGGTGATGTATGGGTTTAGGGGCAGGTCAGAAGGGATAGCTGATTGGGCTGAGAAGTGTGCCTCTTAGAGGTGTTCCATATTGTATCGTACGGAATAATATCACCAACATTTTTGAATATGGTAAACATGATTATATCATGCCATATTGCCCACCCCTAATTATCACATCGGGGTACTACTTTTTTGCTGTTTTAAGCAAAAGAAAAATTCACACTGTTCTCATGTCCCATTATATACAGGAGCTGGGCAATAAAACTGGAACACCTGTCACTTTAGTGTGGGAGGTTTCATGGCTAAATTGGAGCCGCCTGGTGGCCAATCTTCATTAATTGCACATTGCACCAGTAAGAGCAGAGTGTGAAGGTTCAATTATCAGGGTAAGAGCACAGTTCTGCTCAAAATATTGCAATGCACAAAACTTTGTGTGACAAACCATAGTTTAAAAGAAGACTAATTATTGGTGCCCGTCTTGTTGGAGCATCTGTGACCAAGACAGCAAGTCTTTGTGATGTATCAAGAGCCACGGTATCCAGGGTAATGTCAGCATACCACCAAGAAGGACGAACCACATCCAACAGGATTAACTGTGGACACAAGAGGAAGCTGTCTGAAATGGATGTCAGGATTGTATCCAAAAACATAAAACCACGGCTGCCCAAATCACGGCAGAATTCAATGTGCACCTCAGCTTTCCTGTTTCCATGAGAACTGTCCGTCAGGACAATAAATTATTGTGGTTTAAAACCAGGTGTTTCACTTTTATTGTACAACCCCTGTACATACTAAACACAGATTTTTATCTGTCCAGTATCATTTATTTTACTTTAATACTGGATATATTTGGAGTGCATTATTAGTATTATGACATTCTGAATCATTGATTTCATGACAATTTTTGTATATTTTTTTTATATCTCAGTTAGGGGTGCCATATCACATTGTATGCAATAAAAAAAATATTTTAATTTTGTTGCAGTAGTGTATTCTTGAAATTTTTTTTTTAAATTCAGTGTTTTGTCGTATTGCCAAGGGTATCGTTATAGCGAAAATACCATGAAATATTGTGATATTATTTTAGGGTCATATCACCCAACCATAGTGCCTCTTATAGCAGTGAGATGCAGATGATTGGACCTCAGCAGGGAGTGGCATTATTAATTGACTGATTTGCATATTGTGAGTGTCTATGTTCCAAAGCAAACGGAAACATCAACCTAAAATATAGCACAGTTGAACCTGTGAGAGCACTGCAGAGGTGGAAATGACTAAAATAAAAACATTTCGTAAAGGTTAGGAAAGGTTACTAAAAATTTAAACAGGACTGGTATTTTTTATTACTTCAAAGGAACACATTTCAGCTATTAATGCAAAAAAAATGGTTGAGGGTTTAGTGCCTCTTTAAACAGTCTTAGACATGAAGACACACATACTGTGTCTGTGGGTTTTCATGCATAATTTACCCAGTCTAGTAGAATAGTGGTCTTGTGTGCTTGTGTCCTGCTTTGCCCCTTGTGTAGGTAGGAGGCAGGCGGCTCACTAAATGCCTCTTTTAACTGGTCTTTTGAAGGTACAGCTCACACAGAGCTAACGCTCAGCCCCCTCACCCTGAAAGCTTTACGCAATCCCACTTGCTGAGTCTGAGTGGTCAGGCCAGGAATGGCCTTAAACAGCTTTCTTGTTTGGGTGGGAATGATTGGACCTGCTGTAAAATAAGCTTCTTCACTGCAGTTATCAAAAAAAAGAGTATACATCATGTAATAACATCGAAAGTTTATGTGGATTTTCATGCATAAATCCCTATTCACATCTCGTGTTAACATGCATGTTCTGTGACTGCTTAAGGGTCCTTAGCCCAAATCAAGATGAGGCACCTATTGGTTTGTTGATCCATTCCTGAGTATCAAATTAACCCATTAGCTTGGAGCAAGCAGATAGTGTGGTCTTGCGATTGTTACATATGTTTCAGCAGGGGCAGTGACATGGTTAATGTGGATGGTGCTTTGATGCTATTGACACATAGGGTTTTTATCAGTTTATTTTATCAGTTTTTTTTTTCACTACAATTCATATTTTGGGGTTTTAAAGAAGAATTGGAGCCATTGGCAACTTTGTAGATATTGCAACTGCTGTAATTTATATTTAGCAATAGCAATTGCTGGAATTTTTTTTCCCCATTTAAGTAATTACTACTTACTACAAATCCTTTTTTTGGAGTAAGTAGAGATATACAGATTTTTCTAATTCTTTGTATTTCAATGTGTATTCCCTGTTTATATCTGAGTTCCGCTTTTATTCCTTAATTTTGGAATTCCGATCATGTTCACTGCATGATATAAATCAAAAGGCTCTAGACACATCAGAACGCACGTAAGCGTTCACACTACAATAATAAAGTGGTCTTATGGTAAATGCCAGGTGTGAACAGGCCAGGAGTGTATGATATAGACAAAAAAAATGCATTGTGCAATAATGCAATAAAGCTGGGATTGTATATCCCAATATTGTTGAGAAAGATGATAAATTAAGATTCTCAATCAGTTTAATAAGTTCCTCAAAGATTTAGCAACTACTGGTTTGGCTGCACCAGCTTTTTTTTCGCTGGGTTAAAGAAGTAGTTTGGTTGGTGTGTTTTCACTGTGGACCTCTTCCTCACTCTGCCTCCAGTCTCATTATGTCACATGAGCATGGTCTGCAGTGCCAAGAACTTCCTCTGTTGTTGCATGTGGGTGAGGTTATTTGAGGCTGAATATTTACAATGTTATCACAGTTCTTACATTATGTTTATCGAGAAATATATATTGATAATGATAAAAATAGGATTTGAACAGGACCCAGAAATGCATGAACTTGGAAAATAACACCAGACACACTTCTCTGAGTCTGTCTGCAGCAAAATGCTCTAACCTTCCGAGAAGGCTTTTCATAGCGTCTTAATGAGTCTCGAGGAGTGAGCTTTCACTGTCAATTTGCAGTTGTGCTGAGACACTGCAGAACAATGTACTTATCCCTTTCCCACCTGAGGTGCATTTGATGTCTTTTTTCTGTTAAGAGTTGTCTGTAGCTTTCCTCTACTGCTCAGTGTAGCCTTTATGTGAGTCTATAACAATGCTCTAGTGCTGATACAGAAGTCTGGCTTCATTGGGCTTAAGCAGAACCTGCTGATGCACTTTCTATACCTTCTGCTGACAGTGAAGAAGCAGATATACGATTTTTATATAAGGCTCAACACTGTGTATCGTGTTTGGATGAATGCAGGAAAATGGAACCGTGACTGGATGTAGGTAAGGATTGCTACAGTGTTAGAAAGAAAGATTTACTTTGAGGTTTTGGAGCGACAGAGATAAAGATCAGTGTTACACCACAGAAAATAGTATAATCCTGCTTTGTGGACAGTTCTTGTGTCAATTCAGCCTTTTTCTTTCTTTTTTTTCTTTTTTTTATTTTTTATACCCAAACTGCTTTGTGCCTTAAAGGACAATTGTGTGTTTATAGTTTTAAGATAAGCCAATCCTTTGTTAACCCCACAGTGGTGGAAATTTGCAATATTGTCATGGCAGTTATATATTTATACAGTGGTGTGAAAGTGTTCACTACGTCATGATTTCTGATTTTTTTTGTATGTTTGTCACGTAAACGTTTTAGGTTCTCAAACAAATTTAAGTATTAAACGACACAAGTAAACACAAAATGCAGTTTTTTATTCACAAATGGTGAAAACATGGAACAGTGGTGAAACAGGAGACCAAAATTGCCTTAAGAGTGCAGCAACGACTCATCTAAAAGGTCACAAAAGACCCACAACAACATCCAAAGAACAGCAGGCCTCACTCACCTTAGTTAAGGTCTTTAATGACTCCACACTTATGACTCTACCATAAGAAAGAGACTGGGTAAAAGAGTGCCAAGACAAAAAACACTGCTGATCAAAAAGAAAATAAGGTCTCGTCTCAATTTTGCCCAAAAACATCTTAGTGGTCCCTAAGACTTTTGGTAAATTCAATTGTGGACTGAAGATACAAAAGTTAAACTTAGGTATATGTGTCCCATTAAATCTGGCATAAAATTAACACCCCGTCTTAACAAAAAGAGCATACCTAGAGTACAACATGGTGGTGGTAGTGTGATGGTCTGGGGCTGTTTTGCTGCTTCAGGACCTATAAGACTTGCTGTAAAAAATGTAACCATAATTTCCGCTATCTAACAAAAAGTCCTGAAGGAGAATGTCCAGCCATCTATTTGTGACCTCAAGCTGAAATGAACTTGGGTTCTGCAGCAGGACAATGATCCAAAACATACCAGCAAGTCCACCTCTGAATGACTGAAGAAAAACAAAATGAAGACTTTGGAGTGGCGTAGTCAAAGTCCTGAACTGAATCCGATTGAGATGCTGTGGCATGACCCTAAAACAGTGGTTAATGCTCAAAAACCCACAAATGTGGCGGAATTACAACAATTCTGAAAAGATGAGTGAACCAAAATTCCTCCACAGCGCAGTGAAAGACTCATTGCAAGTTACCATATATGCTTAATTTCTTGTGTTATTGCTATGGGTGGCTGAACCAGTCCTTAGGGTAAGGGAGGAAACACTTTTTCACACCGCAGTACCTAATGTTTCATAATGTAATGTAGTTTAAAAGAATTTCTTCTCACACGTTCTTCACTGCAGTCCACATACCTCCTACACTAGTTTTTCTTCTTCACACTCTTCCTAACACACTCCAGCAAGTTCTCAGTGACATTTAAAATTGGTGATTGTGTTGGAATCTGTCATGCCATCCCTTAACCCTTCTTCACTCCTCAGCCCACTCCAGTACCCGATAAATGCAACGTTAGGTGGTACTTGACAAAAGAAACCCCTGACTTTATCTTTCCATCTGCGAGAGCGTTTTCAAGCTGCCCAAATTTGGCAGAAAAACTGTCAGTCTAAAAAGAATCTGACAATTACGTCTGTGTGGATTCAAATATTTATACAGTAGCAATGTAAAATTTGACACACCTTCCTTTTAAATATTTTTCATTCTTTCTTTCTTTAATTTATTTTCTACATTGTAGATTAATATTAAAATCAAGAAAACAATTAAGAAGCACACATGGAGTTGCGTAGTAAACAGTAAAAAATGCTTTACTGAGATGGTGATTTGAGGTGATTTGGGATGAGCTGGAGCTTCACAGCATGAAGGATAAGCAGCAGCTATTGTTCAGCACCTCCAGGAACTCCTTTAAGTTGCTGAGAAAACCATTCCAGGTGATTCTACCTCATGAAGACACTGAGATTAAAATACCAATAGATCTGTCCTTAAAGATAAATGTGCTACTATAAAACATATTCTGGTATGTTTAACACAAAATAAATCTACATGTATCACTGTATAGTTTTAATGTCATCAATATTAAATTTACAAAATTAAAAGAAAGAAAGCACATTGAATGAGAAGAGGTGTTCAAACCTTTTAACAGATACTGTATTTATTATTCAGATACATTTGTAAGGGACCCATTTCTCACGCCATCAACTATGATTAAAGCGATTTTTTGTTATTTTTGTAGTGCTGCCTAAAACCATGACTTATATAGATATAGTGTTTCGTCAGTTCAGTGAGGCTTGTATCAGTTTCATTGCTAATCCAGTACAGTAGATCAGTGCATCAGTATTTTTTGCTTTAAGAAAATTATGTGCCTTGTATTGTCAAAACTGAAAGCCAGAGAAGCCTTTGGTTTCCCACAGATTTAAGGTCAAGGCTGTGGATAAGCTTCAGATTAAAGGGATTTACAGCCGTATGTAGAACAACAAGCATAGTAATACATATAAAAAGTATTTGTGGAAACTTATATTCTGTGCTGACATGATTTGTTTTGTGTGTGTGTGTTTTGTCAATGCTTTCTAAGTGGTCTGTATAAAGAGCTTTCGTCACTTGCGGTCCTGCTGTCCTGCTTCGCTCCTCAGTTCTGCTTTACTCAACAGCTTCCTGTCTCTATGGGACTGTTCAGAAGGAACTTGGAGATACTGTTTCATATAGTGTCATGTCAAAGGCTACACACACACACATGCACATATGTGGAAGGCCTTTTTTCCTCATCCTCTCCACCTCTTCCTCCTCCTGCTCAGAAGTTCAGCTCACGTAGTTGCCGATCTTGGTGGGTTGCGATTTCTATTTTCAGTTTTCCCAAAAGCTTTTTCTTCTGTTTGTGTTGCTGTCTTCATTCCCTGTCAGCTGAAGCCTCAGAAGTGCACGCAGCTCCCAGAGAAACACATCCTCAGATCACCAACAGAGGAAAAGTTTGACTGCTACTTTGTTTGAACTGTAAACTGCTCTCTGTTTACGCTGGGCCAAGCCCTCCCTCTGCAGACTCCTCTCTGCCGTGTGCTGGATCAATAAAGCCAACTTCTCTTTTTATCTGGGTTTTTTTAACATCATCTCGTAACTCTTAATGCTTAAAAGCTAAACCTAACAAACCAGTGTCTATCACTGTTACTCCTCTTTCTTTTTCTTTTTCTATCTGCTTACTAGAAGAATGCTTTAGAGTAGTTCGTACATGTACTACTTTACTTAACGCTCTATATATATCCTGGCAGAAGGCCCATACTTCTACTCTTCACTCTCGTAACTACAAGTTCTCCTCTCTCAGTAGTGCTGGCAACCAGCACATGTATACATATGTATACATTTATATTTACATTAATGGAATTTGCAGATGTTCTTATCCAGAGCGACTTTTAAGAAGATTTATGACTAGTATCGTTAGACCCCAATCTCTAGAAACTCTATGTGCAACCAAGGTGGTGGAACAAGCTTCCACTGCGTGTCAGAAAAGCAACTTAAAGAAAAGTAACTTACAGTCTTCAAACGCCAACTGAAGAATCATCTTTTCAAGATGTTCCTTAACTTATCTTAATTTAAAAATAAATAAATTATCCTAGTATTCTAAACATTATCAAAGCTTGGTCTATCTCTTCATCCTAGTCTCTACAAACTAGACATGGATATTTTGAAGTTAATAACGAAGCACTGTTGTAAGTCGCTCTGGATAAGGGCATCTGCTAAATACCTTAAATGTTAATGATCAAGCAACTGTTCAAGCACCTCTTGATAGGGAATGTGTATAAGGCATGGCAAGTGCAGTAGAAGCTTTAAGGAGAGTCTTCATTTCACTATTGAAGTTAGTATGTAATTCTGCTGTTTAAACACGTTGGTACCATGACAGTAGAATAACCTGGATGCTTGCCGAAGCCATGCGTCCTAAGAGATGGCGGTGGGTCAATTTGACCTGTATTTGAAGCACTCTAGAAGTCTCAAGGTATAGATGATTTGAATTTCTATTTATTGTACTTAAATAACTTAAATAAATTGAATGTCAGTTTTAAATAGATGTGTCCTTCACGTTAGCATGAATGTAATCAATACATCCAGCACTAGAGGGCAGTTTGGAGTAAAGTGCTTCTAATGACAACAAACAAAAATTTCCCTCATTAGTTTCTTCTTTGTGGTGTGCATATATGTGGTGTTCCATCCATCCTTTAACTTTCAGACAATATTAAGTCAACTTTTATGTCCAGTATATTCTTTGGATTCACAAGTAAAACATGAGCACTTCAGCCCATAGATATTCTCAAAGACCTTCTTCATGTTGAGGAAGGCCTAAGGGTCAAAACAGTCTAATAGAGTCTAATAAATATACTGGACATCATATAAGGGTTGTCCGATTCCTCTCCTCATCTTGACTTGTTCGGTGTGAACTGGGCATGTGAAAGTGTGTAGGAGGACAGCATGTTTGTTAATTCTTTACTCTTATTGGTTTTGCATGATAAGCTTCTTCAGCAGTGGAACTGACCCACAGTCTTCCACAGTGGACAATGTTGTCCACAAGCTACAACAATTCAAATGTACTGTACTTATCTTCTAATATGGGCATTCTTGATCAGCACCAATATATAATATTTAATTAAAATGTGCAAATTTGCTAAAGGTGTAACAAGACACAATAAAAACAAAATCATTGCAATATAATAACCTTTAAATATAGTATGTTTAAAATGCGTCTTTTGCCTATTGACCATGAGTTAATATGATAATATTGGAGAATACATGATTGCACAGTAGGGAATAACAACAAGCATATTTTCAAGTACAACATTAGTTCAACATCCAGTTTTAAAAAGGGCTTTGTTCTCTCAGCTGCAATGGCAGTAGGAGGTCAGTGGATTGCAGGTTGAAAGTTTAAATCTGTGAGCTTCTTCTGGTCATTCAGTCTATTCACTTTGGCTCATCCTTACTTTTCCATTTATATGCATCATTATTTTACAGTTCTCTGGATACAGATAACAATAAACATGGTGACGGTGGAAGAGGTTGTGATAATGCACTTCCAACAAAATTGATAAAAAAAACTGAAAAAATGCCCCTTTTTAGTTTCTTCTTTGTGGCGTCCATATAGCTGTGTATATATATATAGTGTTTTTTTTTCTTGTACTTGCGGTGACAGTGCCCTGAGGATTTCTAGTGGTCCTGCTTTGTTCTCTCTATCCTTAAACTTCTGGAGAATGTTAAATCAACCTTAAAATAATGGGTCCTTTGCCTTTTGATCATACTGTAAATAAATATGATAATATTGGAACGTATGTGATTTCACACTATGTTCAACATTAGTTCAAGATCCAATTTTAAAAAAGGACATTGTTCTTACAGCTCATTTACATCTCAAACCTCTTCTTATATCCCTACTTTTTATTCATTACACCAAACACCAAAAGTGCTTTTTTGTCACTTGCAGCTGAGCTGATAATTGGTTGCTGACTATTTGGTGCATCCCTAGTAAAAAAGCACCATAAGTAACTGTCAGCTGGAGTCTACAGGTTAATTCTCGCTGTGGAGAAATGTGCATTTTTTTCTTTTGGCTGACACATCTAGTAGGACTTTGACCACTAAATGCACTTTAGTGGTCAAGTGCTTAGCAGTCTGGGCTGGGCTGATGTGAAAATGTCTTTTCCCCTGATACCTCTGTTTGTGTGTGTGTTAAAAGCCTCTCAGGCTGTGTGATGGCCTCTTGGAGAGTTGTGACAGACATCAAATGTTCCCTTGCGTCCTCACATCTGTTTCTGTGTGGGTCACTGCCGACCAAATAGACTTTTTTCTTTCCTGTCAGGTCTTGTCAGAGTGAACTCCTGACATGTCTGTCTTCACCTCTTCTCCCTCCACTGACTAAACTCGGCTGCCCCCGCTGCCTGGGAGGCCCTGTGCACTCTCCTGGCGTAGAGGAGGAGGCTGGGGTTGGAGTCTTTGAGGAGCTGGCAGGCCTCGGCTTATTCTCCACGCCTCAGTACACACACCACGCACCCAGCGTTAGCTCAGCACACACACACACAGTGTGATTTTTCCTTTAGTTCAGGTACAGAGGACAGGAGAAAGTGCAGAAACACATCTCTTTTATGTTGCCTGAAACTGGTGGAGAGACCTTTTTCATGCTGCTGCCTGTCAAGCCTCTGAGATGAGAGAATGTGTCCTACTTAGCACGAAGCAACGTATCTGTCCCATTTACAGGGATTTAAATAGACACAGGAGATGTATTCATGCCACGGAGATGTGTATTTCAAATTATTTACATGCTCCCCCGTATATCTGATTGACGTGGATGTGAGAAATATACAGAGAGAAGGAGAAAGAGAGAGAGAAGGAGAAAGAGAAAGAGGGGGAGAGAGAAAGACAGATACAGACAGGCATATGTGTGTGTGTGTTTTATAGGTATCTGTCAGTTTCTTTGTTAATTTTCCTGTTTTTTTATTGTTAAAGGGGACATATGATCAGTGTTGGGAGTAACGGCGTTAAAACTAACAGCGTTACTAACGCCGTTACTTTTTTCAGTAACGAGTAATCTAACTAATTACTATGACTGTAACTATAACGCCGTTACCATTTCCGACACCCCGTTACTGCACGTTACTTTAGCAGCTCTATGAACTTTTTTTTTGTTGTAACTTTGGTTTGCCCTGGTTAACCCCTCTTCTTTCCGGTGAACTTGAGCTTCTGGCCGCTGTGCCTGTGTGTTGGCGTGGTGAAGTGAGGCACAGTTGTGACGATTTGCTGCTCTAATCAATTCAGTGATTGCCGTGGACAGCCCAAGTTCCGAATTAAGGAAGTTAAGCTCTTTTTAGCTGCTCCGGTTTTTGTGGTGCTGCTGCTTTCTCTTTTAGAGCTTAGATTCTCTGCCCGAACCCGACCTGACCCAAAGACCGTCCCAAAATCGGGCTCCTATTTTTATTTTATATAAAGCTCTGGTGTGATAATCACAATGTTGCTAAATAACCAATTATTATTGTTCACTAAAGCAAACGAAATAGCGAAAACTGAAAGTGAAAAAACATTTGTGTTAACTGAAACTAATAAAAACGGTAATTAAAAGGAAAAAACATAACTATCTCGAACTGTATTTTGTGTTTATAAAACTAACTAAAACAAACTAAAATTACTGAATTTTCGTGTTTAATTTATTTATAAGAGCTGTTGTACAGCGGAGTTGTACAGCGGGCGGTGTAGCCGCAAAATACGACAGAAAACACTGAAAAACTGCAGAACTATGTATGGGATTACAATATGAGCGCAAGGCAGATGAAAGAGAAACAGGAGATACAGTATGTGAGAACATTTACCTGTGAGTAGCTCATTCCAGAACAAGCAAATATCTCTCTCTCTCTCTTTCTCTCTCTCTCTTTCTCTCTCACGTTTATTAGATTGATCTCTCTGATGAGATGTGTGAAAACTAATAAAAACTAGCAAGCCCACCCTAAAAACAAATTAAAACTTACTGAATCAAACTATAATAAAATGAAAAATGTAATCACGTAGCTCTGGGGGCACGTGAACGCCTCCGCGTTTGACTTGCAGCACTGTGTTTAGCTGTTCTTAAAAATCATTTTAATTAAATAATAGTTTTATGCTATGTTTCAGTGTTAATTAACATAATTCTGATTATATTTCACTCATTCAATCAGCCCGAAAACAGACAGTTTATGGTTTGGGTTGGCTCGGGCTGATAATGACAGTTCATGGTTCGGGCAGAATGTGCACGGGCTCGGGCTGGGTCGGGTCGGATTTTTTGGGCCGATCTAAGCTCTATTCTCTTTTGGTGAAACTGTTATATTAATACCATTTTAACGGTCATTAGATTGTTGTTTTTGTCCATTATTTTGTTTTGTTTATATATACATATTTGGTTTGTTTAAATCCATCCCCAGACGCGTTTTTCCGTTTTTTCCGTTTTTTTCAGTATTATATGTTTTAGTAATTTTCTTTGGTTCTGTGAAGAATTTCGTTTTTATTTTTTGTAATTCGTTAGATTATATTTTTGTCAACATTTTGGGTTTATTATCGTTTGGTATTTTTCTAATAATAGTAAATACATAATTAATTTCCTTTTTTTTTGACAGGCGAATAATAAAAGTAACGTGATAGTTACTTTTACTGGTAACTAGTTACTTTTATAGTGGAGTAACTCCGTTAGTAACTCAGTTACTTTTTTGGAGAAGTAACGAGTAACTATAACTAATTACTTTTTCAAAGTAACGTGCCCAACACTGCATATGATACCTCTTTTTACACAAGTTAGAATAAGTTTGAAGTCTATCCAAAACATGTTCATAAAGTTCTTTGCACAAAATCACTTACACACAAGAGCTCCGACCAGCTCTTTTCTTACCAGTTTCAGTCCCTTTTAGAATGAGCCTTTTAAGGGCTCTGTCACTTTAATGCAAATGAGTTGTTGCTGGCCACACCATGTTTACACTAAAAGTTTACAACAAGTTATTGTTAGCTTGTGCTAAATGGCAAAACACAATCAAGCCAGTTCATGCTTGACTGTGCTAGAAGTACAAACTATTAAAAAATTATTTGACAGTACTTCATATCATCCTCTTCTTTCAATGGACAGTAGGTACAGGTACTTAAGATGAAGTCTGCTGCATAATCCTGTTTTGCACTGTCTAAGGTTCTCAAGCAAAATTATGGCATTAAATAATGGCATTTCTTCAACTGATCTAGTAGGTGGGGCTCAACAAAACGTGAAAAAGTTTTTGTTAACTGAAATAAATAAAAATAGTAATTAAAAGAAAAAAAATTTAACCAACTGGAACTGTATTGAGTGTTTATAAAACTAACTAAAACGTACAGAATTTACAGATAAAATACCCTTCATGTTTAAATAACAGCAGAAAAAAAACTGAGAAAGCTGCAGAATTCTGTATGGGATATAAAAGCCCTCTCTAAAAATGAATTAAACCTAAACTGAATTGAATTGGGAAAAGTCAAAATGGAAAAAAAAAATATTAAATTAAAAAATATATAATAACATCAAGTCAAGTCAAGAGGCTTTTATTGTCATTACATCAGGTTCATTTCTTGTGTGAGTGTGTTCGGTGTGTGGTGGGTGGGGTGGGGTTCAGCTCTGTCTCTGCGTGTTGAGGAGTCTGACTGCCTGGTGGATGAAGCTGTTACATAGTCTAATAGTGGAGACTCGGATGCTCCTGTATCTTCTGCTGGACGACATCAGAGAGAAGAGTCTGTGTGAGGGATGGTTGGGGTCATTCACAATGCTGGTGGCTTTGCGGATGCAGCGTGTGGTGTAGATCTCGGAGATGGAGGGTAGAGAGACTCTGATGATCTTCTCAGCTGTCCTCACTATCTGCTGTAGGGTCTTGCGGTCTGAAATGTTGCAGTTTTTTTTACATTTCCTCTGTAGAACATGGTGAGGATTGGAGGTGGGAGAAGTGCTTTCCTCAATCTCCGCTGGAAGTAGAGGCGCTGCTGGGCTTTCTTTGTTATTGAGCTGGTGTTGAGGGACCAGGTGAGGTTCTCTGCAATGTGAACACCGAGGAACTTTAAATGATGAATGATGGTTTCATTTATTAAGTGAACCCCCTCCCCACACCCAACAAATTAACTGTGATTAACCAGTCCAGACCAGTCCTGATTGTTGCCAGACCATCAAACATGAAACAGCTAAAATATCTCAAAAAGCAACACATTATGCCCCAATCTGAAGAATCTGAGCTCTGATTGTGTTAATTCCACACCCTGTGGAATTAGAAGCTAACAGGCTTCTGCTGTTACCTCAACAAAGCCCACTGCTTGTGAATTCTGTGACAATTTCCTGTTTTAAACCAATCAAAAAGCTGGAGCTCTTTGTCCTGCTCGCAGTACCACAAACTACAAACCACAAGGAAGATAATGAACCTATTCACGATGAGAACATGCTGACCTTTTGTGAGGAAAAGTAGGTATTTGTTTTGAGGAAATTGATGGTGACTTTACCAAAATCGATAAATCCGTCAAATTATACAGTCCAGTTAAAATATCATGACCACCCCCTTGTTTCTACAGTCATTGTAAATTTTCTTTTAGTTCCATTGAACATATAGAAGCACTTTGTAGTTCTAGAATTAAACCATGCAAACTGTTTTTCTGTGTACTTTATTATCTTCCTGAAGTCCACAACAGAACAGCTATTTTTTTGGATGGTGGGTCATCATCAACAGAGGCATAGTGGTGGTGTGTTAGTGTATGTTGTTCTGGTACTCATGGGTGATACAGCTGTGCTGCTGGAGTTTTTAAACACTCATCACCTCTGCACTAAGAATACTGTCATTTATTAAACAAAACAATAGTAGTTAAGAGAGAAAACATCTGAAACATGTCTTACATGGAGGAGATTTTTGGGTGGTTTTGGGTGAATTTCCACCTTCTTATAGGCACAGCAAGAAAAGCAGATTGTTCATAAGAGGAGGGGAAAAGGGAGGCTGGAAACAGGGTAAAAATGTAAAAATGTCCTCTCTGTGGGCTCCTACCTACTTACTCCACAGTCTGCTATACTTCTGCTACAATCTGGAGTTTCTATCAAATCCCTCCACAGGTCCACTTGAACAGCAATCAGCTCTCTAGTGCAGCACTTAAAATCACTGCTTGCCCAAGCTTTTGTGTCCTTGGAACTATAGGAGGAATAAATGATAGATGTTAGGGAAAATGGAGGCAGCACAGAAACTTTGTAAATACATAAAAAAAAAAAAAAAAAAAAGTTTTAATCAAATAAGCTCTGATGAACAGCATGTTATGAATTATTAGTAGAGGACTTGTCACTATTGATAAACATGGTACAATGAGCTACAGTAGGGCTGCATGATACATGATTTAAGCATGGTCATCGCATCATGTGTGGATGTTCAGTAGTCACATCGCAGGACGTGCAATTCATTCAAACCCGTCATGTTGAGTCATGTCATGTTACTGTTTATCTAGAAGTAGATAAACAGTAATATTCTGTTTATCTACAGTGAACAGCGCTGTCTCTGTGTCTGTGTAAGTGACAGGCTGCTGCTGCCTGAGAAGCACAAGGGGGAGGGATAGGGGGAGAGCTTGTAAGCATGAGGTAACCGCATGGCCTCCACATGGCTGGGCATGTGCCTGTAAACACAGCAGCAGACAGCCTGTCGAAAGCTGTGCACCTTAGTTCCACACAGTTTTGCAAAGATATTTCCAGTTACAGTCGACATCATGTTTTTAAACCCAGAAAAAACTTTTCTCTCTCTTATTTACCTTATAAAAGACTATAAATGCCTGTTTAAAAGGCTGATTATTGTTGTTTTGCTGTTTTCTTCGGGCTTTGAGTGCTCGGCTGACTCTAAAGTGAGCATTGTTTAATATTGTGATATATATATATATAGTTGAAAAAAAAAACATTGCAATAGTAATTTTTTCCATTATTGTGCAGCCCTAAGCTCCAGTATAGTAGCTACATCTCCTGAGTTGACCCTTAGAAGTCACATCCATTTAATTCTACTGTTGATGACTAATGATATCAATACATATACAGAGTAAGTTACATAATGCTTTCCATTCTCTATTGATGGGTTGGAGCAGGGGTGGCAACTCGCTTGAGATAATAGGACACATTATATGCAGTCCCGTTTCAAGGCAGCCTGGTTAGATTTGTTCTTAGCTTGATAATATAGAATTTTAATATTAGCACATTATGACTAAAAGGTGTTGAGCAGACTGAACAAAGCCTGACTGACTGGCTTAAAAACTGTTAAAAGCACTGCTGACCAATAACTGACTGACTACAACTTTAAGCTTTACATACAGTCTCTATTTGAGCTGCAATACAGCAACATTTCCTAATTATTTCCAAGCTATCAAAGAACTGTGTGTGTGCTCAGTGTTTCTTCTGACCTTACAGGTTCTCACAGTGCTGGAACCGTGTTATCTCACACCTCTTAAGAGTGTCAGCTTGGAGAAGTAGCAAAAAAGGACCGTGATTGACATTTAATCACACAATTCACACAGTATTCCAAGTGTATGGATATAACTTCTGTTGTGGAAGTATCATCCTGTATACGGTACACAGTTTTAATGCCAGTTGCTTTGCTGAAAAAAGAACTGGTTTAACAGTTTGGGACCCAACTTTTACAGATACTGATATTTTGATTGATTCACCCTATTTAGATTGACCATCTACTGCCTTGCCCTCAGCTCAAATGGGGAGTCTCTTTTGCTTTGCATCTGATTTTAAGTCTCTGTTGTTTTGCTCCCACATAAAATATTGATTCTGATTGGTCTCTCTCCATGATTGTGCCTATAGGTCTTTGTCTGTGTTTGAGGGAGAGTGGAATTCTTTAAATGTGCAGCCGACCACATTTAACCCTTTCTGACCCTGCATGCTAGAATTCTTCTAGAATTACCCCTCAGGGATCCATCCATCCATCCATCCATCCATCCATCCATCCATCCATCCATCCATCCCTCCATCCATCCCTCCATCCATCCATCCCTCCATCCATCCATCCATCCATCCATCCATCCATCCCTCCATCCATCCCTCCCTCCCTCCCTCCCTCCCTCCCTCCCTCCCTCCCTAAGGACATATAACACTATTTGGGAGCTGTTGTCCATCAGGTCCATTAGAATAGACCAGGGAGGGGTTCTTAACCTTTTTAACTGCACGCCGCCTTGTATTCTTCAGAAAATTTCACGACCCTGCATTCAGGCACAAACATTTTCTATGCATGGCTTACTAGGGCTCAGGAACAGATGCAAATCATCTTTCACGTTGAGATGGGCTCTGTATTTGTTTTTTAGATCGTACAGAAAATTCAGATTCACAGAGAAATGTTGATCCAAAGGGGAGGATTTTTTTGAGTGCCATTGAACTGCTGGGAACTCCAGAGATCCAGAAATCAGGCAGAGAGCGTTCTTCACCACATACCCCACACTGCAGTCGTGCATCCTCTCCTGTGCATCCTCTTACTTTTCATCATATTTTTAAGACTTGCAGAGCCTCAGTGTGTATGTGTGAACCTATATCTAGATTGAGATCGAAAAGTCGAGTAAAACGGGGCGAATGAGTCAGTTTGAATCAGCGAAAAGATACTTTATTAAAAAGTGACCGAATTTAAAGCGTGCTGTTTCCTGAATTAAGCCTGAGAATAAGTCAGTTTGATTTGTCTCAAGTTTAGCTGAGAAAACGTGAACCCCCTGGAAGTATGTCACGAACCCCTGGGAGGTCCCGACCCCCAGGTTATAAGAACCCCTGGAATAGACCATAAACCAGCCAATAAACAAGTTTATTAACCAGTGAAACAGTACTATTTTTTATAATAATTTACTGTGATGTAGAACACTTTTTAATCATGTTTTTTTATTGTTTAGGGATGTTTATAAAATAATAATGTCAATATGAAATATATAAAATATTACACGCAGACTTCCAATGTAATGGCCTCTAAAAAAATAAACTATTCATAATTTTATTTAAATGAATTTATTTGCTATGTTGTTTTTTTATTAAAATATAAGTCAGAAAGTCAGAAAGCAGCATTCCTGCATTGTTCCATCACTGGAGATAATTCAGGTCTAAAAAAAGGTTAATGTATCATATCTAAGGACATTACAAAGGAATTTTATTGCAGTATTTTGACAGACATATAAAATGCATTAGTAGAGAAATGCAACAGCTTGTAAAAACTATGCTATGAAATGATCCCATTTACATTATGTTGCAGTACATTTTCTTAAACAGGACTTAGGGTCTAGAAAAAGCTTTGCAGTACAGATTTAATTTCATTCCGTGGTAACAGCGTTAGTAAGGTCAGGATGTTGGATGATCGCCAGTCCACCTTATCCCACCTCCACAACTAATCCCAAAAGTATTATATAATCCTATCACTACAGACAGCACAGTTATACTTTTTCATTTTCAGTTGCACCTGGCATTAGGCATGGTGCCAACAGGCTCATGTTTATCTGCTCCAGAGAGTACTACTGGCAGCACTTCTGTACCAGGACTAGAGTTGTCTGTGTGTATCTGTGTCAAAAGTGGGTTGCAGTTAAAAATATGCAGTGTATCTTTTCTTGTTCTAATGTAAATGTGTTGTCAATTTAAAGTGTAAAATTCACACTTGTAATTCAAGTTCCCCACGTTTCAAAGTGTCGGTGTTTTCAGTAAGAAATTACAGTGCAGTGAAAAAGCATTGCCCCCCTTGCCCAGATTTCTATTGTTTTTTATTTCATACATTCATTTATTTCAGATTATCAAACAAACTTTAATAAAAGAAAAAGATAATCTAAGTAAATACAAAAAGCTTTGTTTTGAATGAAGATTTAATTTACTAAGAGAAAGAAGCAATCCAAACAAACCTGGTCCTATGTGAAAATGTTATTGCCTACTGAAATTACTCCAGAAGGGCATGGACAACTCATCCAGAAGGTAAAAAAAAAAAAAAAACATCTAAAGAAATGCAGGTCTCACTTGCCTCAGTTAAGGTCAGTGTTAATAATTCAATAATAAGAAAGATGCTGGGAGAAAATGGTATCAATAAGAAAGTTTCAAGACAAAAAAACTATTTACTCAGGCTATCTCTGTCTGATAATAAGTTTGTTTGATAATCTGAAAAATGTAAGTATGCTAAAAAAAAACAAAAAAACAATAGAAATGTGTAAGGAGGCAAATACTTTTTTCACAGCACTGTTAATAATATTAAATAGTTATTACATTTATATTATTTTTCGCTATTTATTGTTTCCAGCCTTCCGCACTTCCCTTTCCTTACTTTTCACTATACTAACCTGCTCCTCCTCCTCTATTTCAGGCCTCGGGAAAACGAAAAGGAAGACAAGCACACGCGATGCCTCTCCCACACCCAGCACAGACGCAGAGTACCCCTCCAACGGTAGTGCAGGAGGGGGTGGAGTGAGCGGAGCTGAGCGGATCTATGACCTGAACATTCCTGCGGTGGTGAAGTTCTCCTACGCGGCTGAGCGAGATGACGAGCTGAGTCTGGTTAAAGGGGACCGGGTGGTGGTGATGGAGAAGTGCAGCGACGGCTGGTGGAGAGGCAGCCACTCCGGCCGAGTCGGCTGGTTCCCCTCCAACTACGTGCGAGAAGATGTAGCGTACGGGGATGTGGACGGGAGCTACGGGGACACGCTGGGGGGCTACCGCTCGCTGAGAGTGGGGCAGGGAGCAACTGTGGCTAATGGGCGACCAGGAGGTGCAGGAGTCCCGGTGCTCCATGTGGTCCAGACTCTGTACCCCTTCAGCTCCGTCACTGATGAGGAACTGAACTTTGAAAAGGGCGAGACCATGGAGGTGGTGGAGAAGCCGGAGAACGACCCCGAGTGGTGGAGGTGTAGGAACAGCAGGGGGGTTGTGGGTCTTGTGCCCAAGAACTATGTGGTGGTCCTCAACGATGGGGTGCCCACCAGAGGTCCTGCTTCGGGCCCTGGGTCCCCTCACATTGGTCATATGGGGCCTGCGCGCACAGGCAGGTTTGCTGGCAAGGATTGGTACTACGGCAACGTGACGCGGCACCAGGCAGAGTGTGCGCTCAACGAGCGAGGAATGGAGGGAGACTTCCTTATAAGAGACAGCGAGTCATCGGTGAGAAAAAGTATTCACTATTTAATAGAAACCAGCAACAGCAGGCTTTATGCTCCAATAGATTTTTAAGTGGTGTTCTTGGCTGGATTTAGAGCCTAATATAATATGGGTTTTGCAGCCATCTAGTGGTGCAGTCTTATAAATGCAGTTCACTCCTAACATGATCACTGTCTGAATAAACCTGGCAAATACTGAGTATATTTTAGCTTTGTTCATTTGAGGAGTAATAATCACTACGCAGTGATTTAAATTAGTAGTTTTCCTAATCAAACCATATAATAACAAAAATATTTGCAGCAAATCTTGAGTTCAGCTCAGTTGCTTTCATTAAAAAGTCACAATTAAATTCATCTTTATTGTCATTATAGTGATACTGGGTTGTATAGAATAATAAAACACTATTAGACAAGATCTCTCTATATATATATATATATATATATATATATATATATATATATATATAGTGTTAAGGGGCATTAGTGCAAATACAGAGATTAAATAATTAAATAGACATTAGTGCAAGGCAAAACACAAGGTACACAGACATTAAAAACAAGTATGTACATATGTGATTAGGGTGTAGCTAGTTTTAACTGTAGAGATTAAATAGTTCAGTAATACTGGATTGGGCTATATGGTTCATATACACCGTAAGTTTGCTAGTGTTAAATCAACATTGTTAGTGTTATATTAACACTGAAAATGTTAAATTTAACACTAACAGTGATTTAACACTGGTGAACTTACTGTGTAGTGAATCAGTTCAGTCAGTGGTGGATTAGGGTCATTGTGGTCCCTAGGCTACACTTTAAGTGGGCCCCCAACTCAAACACTTCTACGCACACACACTCACACACATAATGAATAATATTATTCATTAATTTCACTTAAACATTAATTGTATTATTCACAACAATAATTTGGATTAATCAATCAAGATTTTTAAATCCTTTTAATGTGCTGAGATACTGAGTGTAACTGAGAGCTTTAATTGAGCAAATGAATGCTAGTGTAGTGGCATATTTCACCTTCAACAACCGGGAAGCTGTGTGTAACAGGAGAGACAGAGAGAGAGTGTTCGGAAGGTGAAGGGTGGATTAAAGTAGCGGATGGCTAAACTTAGTTAAAGTTTAATAGTTTTTTTTAATTTAAAATGTGAGGTGAGGCATGTTCCTTGTGAATCCAAGGCCAAGTTTAATTGAACATGTAGCATTTTTGTACTTTTTTTTATCTAATGTTGCAGATTATAAAGCATCCCAGCAACACAGACTGACGAGAGATGAAAATGGAACTGAGCTGAACTAAGTTACTGATCAGATCATAAACGGCCACAGCAACACAAAAATAGTGAGGGGTGATAACTGAATAGGCTCATTTTAACAAAATACTGATGAAGCAGTTGGCCTACCTGATAGGGCTTGTGGTGTAGGCACTTAGAATAAAGGGTAAAGTTAATAAATAGCTCAGGCTTTAAGTATAACCTAATTGTTAGGGATGCAATTTTTTCTCTTTTTTCTCTTTTTTTCTTTTTTATAACAAACAAACTCCAAGAGTTTGTCTTTTTAGTGTTTTAATGTTTTAATATTATATTCTCTCTCTCTCTTTCCAGCCCAGTGATTTCTCTGTGTCTCTGAAGGCAGCAGGGAAGAATAAGCACTTCAAAGTGCAGCTGCAGGACGGGGTCTACTGCATCGGCCAGCGGCGCTTCAACACTATGGAGGAGTTGGTGGAGCACTATAAAAAAGCGCCCATCTTCACCAGTGAACAGGGAGACAAACTCTACCTTGTGAAACCTTTAGCCTGATCTCAGCATTCTCTCCTTCTCTCTCTCTCTCTCTCTCTCTCCCTTTCTATTTCTCTCTAATTCTCTGGACTTTTCTCGATTTCACACCTCGTTCTAGTACTCTTGCCTTCTTTCCCTTCCCTTTTTTCTTCCTCCTTGCTCTTTTTCTTTTTATCTGCCTCCTTCATGGACTTTAGTGAAGCCTCGGGCTGGAGACCTGGATCCTCTTGTGAGCGAAGAGGATGATGTATATTTTGGTGAGGGCCACATGCTTCCTGACTGGCCTCTTGTCAAGTAGCGAAGTTGAAATATCCTTATGGCTGTTAGAATTCTCCTTGTATGGAATTCTGACCTCTGTGGAGGTCCCAGTAATAATAATAATGAAAAAATCTGATCTGATGTCGCCTTCACTAAGTGACCACTGTTAGCACTCTCTATGCCTTTGGTTGACAGCTCCTGTGCTCTGTATCTGATTTATAAAACAGTGTTAGTTCATGGCTGCATCCCTTCTGACACCAACTTTACGCTGTTTCTGACATTTAGTTCGCGTAACGCATCAGTAATGCTGTCCTTGCTAGAAACACTTGGGGTCAGCTGTAGTGGGAGATCTGTAGTGGGGGGGATTGGGCTTGAGGTTATAGCATGTAATGATGTTCAACTGTTCAGATATTGCTTATACAATTTACATACATCACTTCACAGCAGTCTTTATTGCACTGCCTTAAGGGCAGTGTGTGAAGTTCAGAATGGGATGCAGCCCACTCAAAAGGGCCAGTCTACAGGCCGCCTCAGCTCCTCTGCATGTGCCCCCACTGCAGCCGACTGTACAGAAGCAATGGACGCTAAACCGAAAGCTAAACCAACGTGGCTCTTTCATTTTGGACACTGTAGCTATACTGTGCGCTCTCTCTCTCTCTCTCTGTCTCTCCATCCTGAGACTGTTTCAGCCTTCAAGCTGAATCTTCCAAATGCTGAATTCCATTTCTCTGACCTGGTCCATCAGGTTTTACTTTTCCCAGCTCATCCAGGGTTTACCACACAATCCTGATTCATTATTCATGGGTTCTTTAGGTTCAGGAGGTTTACTTTCCTCAACCCTGACCAATTAAGTAAGAATTAAGGACAGGTGGGGGGGGGCTTTTTCGTGTGTGGCCAGTTCAGGAGTTTGAATGTGTGTCTCTCTACAACCAAATGTGCCACCCATCTCCAGTCCTGCTCTGCTCAGTGTCTTACAGCTCCTAAGCAACTCGTTATCAACAACGTTCTGGCGCATCTTCTCTTCTGTTGTCGCAGTAACACACACACACACACACACACAAGGCTAGCTGATTGTGAACACTAATTTAAGAGTAATAATACATGGAAACTGATTATTCTTCTCTTCTTTTTCCAGGTCTGTCTGTTTACCAATAAAAGTGTTGATCAAAGGGTTTCTCAGCTTTTTAAAAAAAAAAAAAAGAGATAATGTTCTGAATGTTATTGAACAGTTATTTAATTCCTCTTTCCACTGTATGTAAATAAATATATATAAATATATTATGAGAAAAGATAAGGTGCATTTATGAATTGTTTAGATCCAGCATTACTGTACTGTACTGAGGACAGGGTGGTGAGAATTAAAATACTTTTGTTCAATAAAAGTTTTGCAGAATAATGAGATGAAATTGTTGTTTTATTTATTTATTAATCAATGAATTCAAGATCCCTACATGCAGAAGCTCAGTAAATATGGAAATATTGTTGCATCATAACGAAAGGAAAGCATGCTTTCTGCATTGTGTGGCTTTATAACAGAATTCAGAACAGAATTCAACACACACAGCATCAACCTCAGAACCCTGTGATCAATTAGGGATTGCATGCCTTGCTCAAGGGCACCTCAGCCCTAGGAAATTGAACTACACAACTCTGGTTGTGTATTGAGCTCCCACCAAACATCATGTTTGTCTAGGCAAGCTAAGAGATACAGAACTGTAATGTTACAAAATTTTACACAGTTATTTTTCCAAAGTTTCCAAAGTTACAACCCCAATTCCATTGAAGTTTGAACATTGTGTAAAACATAAATAAAAACAGAATATGATGATTTGCCCTTTATCAACCAAAGTGCCCTTTTGAAACTTTATATATATATATATATATATATATATATATATATATATATATATATATATATATATTATTATTATTATTATTAAGATTTCACTGAGGCCGGTTTGAAATGATCTTTTGAAAACCTGAGCGATTAAAAACGAGTGTAAACAGAATGCCCTGAAATCAGCTCGCACACACCCGACCTCTCTCTTCCTCTGTCACATGACCCCGCGCGGTCGCGCGCAAGGCACACTAGATGCTGCAGCAGCAGTTCAGTTCAGCGAGTCTTCAGCACAGCACGCACGGCAACAGATAGGCTTCTTCTCCCCCGTGTCCCACCAGCCAGGTAACATACACATCAAGTAAAATCCTACCGTTTGCCCTCTAAACCCAACGTGAAATCAGTTTGTTGTGCAGTAAAATGTCTCATACAGCACCAAACTACTAAGCATCTTTAGCCGACTGGTCACCAGATAAACTAGCCGCTCTAGCCCAAATCAATGATAGATAACGTTTTTTTTTTTTTGTTCACAAGCAAGGATGGGGCGAGCTGTTCAACCCAAAGAAAGCTTCATCAGCTGTTCATCAGCATGGTGGTTTTAGCACTGTGCTCTGCGGCATAACCACATCTCTCCTTTATTTATAACATTTGAAGAAGCACTCAAAGTTAGATAGTGGTTTATTGTGCAAACCTCCAAAAATGTCTATCTCTTACTTAAGAAGAATGTTCGAAGATTCACAGTCAAAAAGGATCAGATTTGCGTGTCCATACTTTATCCAGACTGCCAGACAAATGTAATTTTTTATCTTACCTAGAATGTTTTTTAATAGTCTGGGCATCAAAAAAGCTCATGAAATCTTTTTGCAAATCAAATCCAAACCACATTTAAAGGTGGGTTGAAATGCAATTACAATCAAATTAGACTAGATATAAATCTGTCAGGATGCTTGTGACACTTATATTAGTTTTTGCATCACTTGCACAACTTGCCAAACAACAATCAGATCAAATCTAAACTGATGGGTCCAGCACTATAGAATAACAGCATCAAATTACAATATAAAGGAAAAAAAAAAAAAAAACTAGATTTCATAAATATGGTTTAATATGGTTTTAATATATCTACATAGATTTATATTCAACACATTAAACACATTGTATTTCCTAAGCTATTTATAAATGTTTAAGTATTTCTTCATAAATATATTAGTCAGTGCCTATGAATGTGTTATAAAACCTCATTTATAATGAGGTAGCCTTTAAATAAAAAGTTACAGGTTTTTTATTGCAGAGTTTTTGGCGTTCAGTGTCAGTATACAGTACGTCACAATAAAACATGTTTTAATACCAGTGATCTGATTTTAAAGACATGGCAATTCATTTTAGTAAACAGTATTTACAGAATCTGTCCTAAATCTGACTAACGTTTATTATTGAGTTCATAACATCATTTGGCAAATACATTTGTCAGAAGTTTGTAGGTACAGATATTGGTTGTATGCTTTCTTGACTGTTTTTTGGTAGATTTTATAATGCTGTGGGGATCCTGATGCATACGCTGCTAACCCACCCCGACCAATGTAGATACAGTAGGTTTGTGGTGTCCAGACACAACACTCACACCTAATCTGATCATTTTAAATAAGAGTGCAGACGGTCCTCTCAACAGATCTGATTAATGTTCAAGACAAATCCAGTTTGCCTGCAGTCTGAACATGATTGTTGTTTGTTGCTGTAAGGGCCCAGGCTATAGTTGGCCATCCTGCTAGGCTGTACATATAAGTGGTGTCCACAATAATAGCAATCCAACATAACTAACCAGATTAATCACTGCTTTTGGTATAAATGATGTTACCACATGACAAACAATTAATCAGCATTCATGATATGAATGCTCTTAAATCTGTGTATTTGAATAATTAATTTTAAGGGGTGTATTTAAAATAATAGCAATTAGGGATTGCTAATTACATTTACTCAAGTTACAGTAATTGAGTTGATTTCATGAGTAATTTGTCATTTTTAAAGTAGTTTTTAAAATAGGTAATTTTACTTTTACTCAAGTACATTTTGACACAAGTAATTTACTTTGCTACATTGGAAAATTTCCAATTACTGAGTAAAATATAAAATGCTGGGGGGAAAAAAGACAATTGTCTGAATAAAAATAAGAATAATAATTGGCGCGGATGCTCAAGTGTGGAATAATGAGGCAATAACAATAACTTAATTTATGATTTGTTTTTACTTTTTAACATCAAATAATTAAAACTATGTAACTTTTACTCAAAGTACATTTTAAATTAAGTCCTTTTTTACTTTTACTCGAGTAGATTTTTAGATTGGTACTTTTACTTTTTCTTGAGTAGAATTTTAGCAAAGTAAAGGTAATGTTACTTAATTACAATTTTTCCACCTCTGGTGATTGCTAGCGCACATGCTGTACACATGCTGTAAAAAAATATGAATTGTTCGAGACATTGTTCAGAAGAACATTTGGAGAGTTGATTTGAGAGTTTAAAACTTATAAAGAAATTCTGCTGAAATGATCCCCAATGATTTAAAATTGAAAGCAAAACCAGAGAGACATGGAAGAAAACATAAAACTACTATTTGAATGGATCAAAAATAGCCAGAATGGCAAAAGCTCAGCGAATAATCAGCTCCAGAAGGATCAAAGACAGTCTCAAGTTACCTGTGCATACTGTGACAGTTAGAAAATGCCTGTGTGAAGCTAATCTGTTAGCAAGAAGTCCCTACAAAGTCCCACTGATAAAAAAGACATGTACTGAATGGATACAATTTGCCAAAGAACAAATCAACTGGCCTAAAGATTTTGTGGACTGATGAAAGTAAAAGTTATTTTTGGGTCCAAGAGACAGGCCAAACTCTGACTTACACCTCAGTACACTCTACAGACAGTGAAGCATGGTGGTGTAAGCATCATGATATGGGCATGTTTCTCTTACTACAGTGCCGGGCCTATTTACCACATACCAGGGATCATGGACCAGTTTACATATGACCTCTTCAAGAGGTCATGAAGAGGTCATGTTGCCTTATGCTGAGGAGGAAATGCCCTCTGTGTTTTAACAAGACAAAGGCTCTAAACACACCAGTTAACAGGCATAAAAAAATAAAAATTGTGGGGTGACATAAATGCCCTTTGGTGACATCAAAAAAGCCTCTATTCAACACAATGTAACACAGTCTCAGTATAAATACAGCTGTTCTGTAAAGGCCTTAGTGTTTTGTTCAAGAACACTAGTGAACAAACAGCATCATGAAGAACAAGTAACTCACCAGACCGGTCAGAGATAAACTTGTGAGAAGTTTAAAGCAGGGTTAAGTTATGAAAACATATCCCAAGCTTTGAACATCCCAAGGAACACTGTTCAATCCATCATCCAAAAATGGAAAAAGTATTTTACAACTGCAAACCTATCAAGACATGGCCGTCCACCAAAACTGACAGATCAAGCAAGGAGAGCACTGGTCAGAGAAGCAGCCAAGAGGCCCATGGTCACTCTGGAGGAGCTGCAGAAATCCACAGCTCAGGAGGAAGAATCTGTCTACAGGACAACTATAATAAGTCATGCGCTCCACAAATATGGCCTTTATGGAAGAGTGTCAATAAGAAATCTATTCTTAAAAGAAACATTTGAATTGCTGTTTGCAGTTGCATCAATCATGTGGAAGAAGGTTCTGTGGTCAAATAAGAACCAAAGTTAAACTTTCTAGCCCCCTATAGCAAAGCACCATATGTGGAGGAAAAGTAACACTGCTCATCTCGCTGAACACACTATCCCCACCGTGAAACATGGTGGTGGTAGAGATGCTTTTCTTCAGCAGGGACAGGGAAGCTGGTCAGAGTTAATGGGAAGATAGACGGGGCTAAATACAGGACAATCCTGCAAGAAAACCTGTTGAAGGCAACAAAAAGACTCGAGACTGGAAAGGAAATTCACCTTCCAGCAATTCCACACTGTATCCTAATTTTGATTTGATCTGATTTTAATAACACACATACAGTCATCCTGCATTAGTAAAATGTTTGTTTCCTTTATTCATGACTGGAATTGACTGTATTTGTCTATATTGTTGGTCAATAAGCTCTGCAAGGCGTCTGGTGGTAGGGGTGGAGACGCCACGGCCGGCTCTCCCCCACGAGCTGTGGAGACGACACCACTAAGGCAAAATCTGCCTACTGTACTATCTACCTGTAACACTAGTGCATTAAGGTCATAAATGTAGATAACTGCATCATCACCATCCAACCCCCAACCCCCATCCATCCGAGCTTCTTGTCTTAGTGCGAATAAAAAACGTTTGCTCGAATGATAGAAATTGTGATCATGAACTGCAAATTATTTATTTGGATTAAAGAAAAGGTGAGCACCAACTGCTATATTGTATATTGTTTTGCACATCACACTTTTAAATTTTTTATTTTATAAAAAATTTTGAAAACAATGCATCATTTTTGTTTTACTTTACACTTATGCAATTCCTTGTGTTGATATATCACTTAAAATCTCAATAAAATACATTTAATTATTTGTGATTGTAAGGTGACAAAATGTAGAAAAGTTCAAGGGGTATGGTATTTTTTAACAGTTATTTACAGATTTACAGATATTTGTGTTTTTTTGTGTAAAGTAGTTAAAATAATATACATTTATCTTTGTGTTTTGATTTAGAAAACAGTGTGCAGTGTTCCAAATGCATGGAAATCAAAACTATTATAAAAGTTTGGGGTTAACTGCTAATGTTCCTTTGAACACAACTGTAGCCACTACTTTCCAACTCGTTGCCCTGCAATCTAGTGCTGTGGGACTTTATACTTGTGTAGGAAGCATTAACACTTTCAGCACTTGTCACTGAGCATTGATACTTTAACTTTCAATGTATAACTGCACAGCATTTTATTTTTTTATTTTTTCTGAATTTTCAGGGTTAGAGAAGATGTCTGGATTCTACTGGAAAATGAAATATTGTAGGACTCAGAGTAAATTCCAACACCTTCTGTCTGCAACTGTAGTGCCAAACTGTCTCCCAGTGTAACAGTCCCTCTGTATTATGTGGTTATTTTGGCGGTTTCTTCAGTCTGTGTTGTCAGTCGCTGGCGTTCAGTGCTGGACTGGCGTGAGGATGAGGAGTCTGGAGCTGCACTAAGAAACGGTGGCGCATCACAGTCCTGTGAAATGCAAACAAGGCATTTAGAGGAGTTGAAAGGAGGGGAACACAACTCCCTCAGGTCTTTATTACTGTAGATTACCTGGGTAAACTACATGACCTGTTTCTGATTCCTCATCAGCTGCCCAACACTTTCAGGTAAACATCTGTTATTATATTCTTCTCATAAATACTTATAAATACTCCTCAATTAGTTTTATTATTAGACACAGACAGATTGTATTATCATTTACTTTATTTGCAGCTGCCTAAAAAAGCATGATGCTGTGAATGGTTTGTAATGGAGTTCTTAACTTTGTATTGCACTATATAGATGTGTTTGGTATGACTGTATTTATTATGAAGCTCTATAGAGAGCATAAATTATGTATTTATGACGCAATAATTAAATATGTATGAATAGATAACGAAAGCAAATAAAACTGTGTGAGATATACTAAGATTTGGTTTAAGAGAGGGAAAATGTGCTGTATATATATTGTGCTTTAAATATATGTACATAAATTGATAAACAACACTCAACAATTGTCAACACATTATATGTGATATATATAAGCAGAGTATGGCATAAGATTCATGAATGTTTATTTACATATTATGTATTATTGTATATTGTATATATTATAATGTTCATATCAAGATCAGAAAAATGTTGTATTGGGGCTCCTGAGTGGTCCAGCAGACTAAGGCTCTGCCATTATGATCAGGAAATTGCTGATTTGAATCCTGGTCATGCAGCTTGCCTTCAGCAGCCAGAGTCCAAGAGAGCACAATTGGCCTTTTTTCTCTCCCAATCATTACTCTCTATGTAATGTTGGTCAGAGCACAAGTGTATGTTAGCTGATGTATCAGAGCCAGGTTGCTGCACTTTTCTTGATACTTTATTTAATAATGTTGCATCAGCATCCGTGGTAAAAGAGGCGGAGTCTGGCTTCACATGTATTGGAGGAGGCATGTGCTGGTCTATACTGTCCTGGTGTTGAGACAATGCTAGTGATAAGGGAAATACAGAGGGAATACAGCTGATTGGTTGGGATAATTGGCACAGCTAAATTGTGGGTGAAAAGTAGGATAAATTTAAGAAAAGACAAAAGAGTAAAAAATAGAATTGTATTGTATCAACTGGAATTGAGAAATCAACTTAAATGAACGACTGGTTTTAAGTCATACATTCTCAAATAAAAAAAAAAATAAAAAAATGTAGGCCTGCCACGAAAAATCCGCTACCAATTTATCCTACAATATGTGGACATGACTTCAAATATTGTTTCTGATTGTGATCATATCCATTGTGTTTCCTTAAATAATAATAATAAAAATAATAAACTACACTAGTATTTTAACTAGTCATGCATTCGACCAATGCATCAATAACAGTGTCTCACTCTGTACACTCAGAGCAGCCTGCAGCAGATAAAGAAAAATATATACATTTCCAAAATTGTTATTTATTAACATTTAAATGTTTATTGTAATTTAAAAGGGTATAATCACATGCTTCTGCTATTATCAATATTTCAGTGGAATAAAATGGTCACATGGTCACAATGGAACTACAGCTCTGGGAAATATTTAGAGGTCCCTTCAGTTTCTGAGTCAGTTTCTCTAATTTTGCTATTTAAAGGTATGTGTTTGAGTAAAATGAACATTGCTGTTTTATTCTATAAACTACAGACAACATTTCTCCCAAATTACAAATAAAAATATCGTCATTTAGAGCATTTATTTGCAGAAAATGAGAAATGGCTGAAATAACAAAAAAGATGCAGAGCTTTCAGACCTTAAATAATGCAAAGAAAACAATTTCATATTCATAAAGATTTAAGAGATTTAAAGAGATCAGAAATCAATATTTGTTGGAATAACCCTCGTTTTTAATCACAGTTTTCATGCATCTTGGCATGTTCTCCTCCACCAGTCTTACACACAGCTTTTGGATAACTTTATTTCACTCCTGGTGCAAAAATTCAAGCAGTTCAGTTTGGTTTGATGGCTTGTGATCATCCATCTTCCTCTTGATTATATTCCAGAGGTTTTCAATTTGGTAAAATAAAAGAAACTCATCACTTTTAGGTGGTCTCTTGTGTTTTTTCAGAGCTGTATATGTATGAAACTGTAGCATCATCATGCTATGCTTTTCTTGCTCAAACACTTTTATGCTTTTTCTCAGAAGAGCTACGTTTTTGCTGGCAGAGCTGCACAATGTCTGGTCTGTATGCTTCAGTGCTCCTCTGCATCGTGATTCTGAGTCCGGTCTCCAGAACAGGTATCTCTATTCCTTCTGCAGAACACATCTCTGGATGTGATTAGCATTCCGTGGGTTTTGGTTTCTGATTATTTAGACTGTGGGGCTGATCTGTTTCAGCTATCAGCTATCAAACAACGCCTGCAGCTGATCCAGCAGTCCAACATGCTCCTGTCTGTGGAGAAAAACTCATGGAGAAGTTTTTATTGAGATCATAGTTTAAGATTTGTCTTATTGGAGATGATGTTTGTCATGCAATATGTTCAAATATGCTCAAGTCTCTGAAGTCTGCATGTATCATTGTAATTACTGTTGAGTGTTGTGTTATTTACTCTCTCTCTCTCTCTCTCTCTCTCTCTCTGTTTCAGGAGCTGAGAGTGAGGAGAAGTCTGTTGGCTCGGATGAAGGTACACAGCGTGTACTTGTGTAGTTTGTAGTTCTGTGTTAGAACAGTTAGAGTAACAGTTAAAATCAGTACTTAAATGCATGGATTTGGAAAATGTATGGTTTTAATAGGTAACCGTGAGTGCATGCTTTTCATTATGGAAATGGCTTCTCATTTTTGTTAAATTTTTGCTGACCTACATGAACAAAGCACTCCAACAAACATCAAATGCTGTGAATCTGCTGCTGTCAGTTGAATATTGATTCCTAAACAATGGTGCAATGGTGGTGTTACTTCTAAAAATGTAGAATTTGTTACTGTAATGCACTCTAAAAAAACATTTTCGTTGTTACTGCTAAAAGTTTTACATTTTTACTGTGATACCTCTAAAATGAGAAATTTGTTACTGCATTTATAACTGTTTATAACTATTATCCACTCTGGAATTAGAGATTTTTCTGTTACTGCAGAAATCACAACGTTTAAAACTGTTTTCCACTCTAAAATGAGAAAAGTTTTTTTTGTTACTGCAGAAAAGATAAAAATTTAGAACTGTTTTCCACTCTGAAATGAAATAAAAAAAATTGTCACTGCAGAAAAGATAATATTTATAACGGTTTTCCACTCTAAAACAAGAGAAGTTTCTTTGTTACTGCAGAAAAGATCATGTTTATAACTGTTTTCCACTCTGAAATTAGAGAAGTATGTTTGTTACTGCAGAAAAGATAACATTTATAATTGTTTTCCACTCTGAAATGGGAGAAATCTCTTTGTTACAGCAGAAAAGATAACATTTATAATTGTTTTCCACTCTGAAATGGGAGAAATCTCTTTGTTACAGCAGAAAAGATAACATTTATAATTGTTTTCCACTCTGAAATGGGAGAAATCTCTTTGTTACTGCAGAAAAGAGGTTTAAAACTGTTTTCGACTCTGAAATTAGAGAAGTTTCTTTGTTTCTGCAGAAAAGATCATGTTTAGAACAGTTTTCCACTCTGAAATGAGAGAAGTCTGTTTGTTACTGCAGAAAAGATACTGTTTAGATTTGTTTTCCACTCTGAAATTAGAGACGTTTCTTTATTACTGCAGAAAAGATAATGATTATAATTGTTTTTCCACTCTGAAATGAGAGAAGTATGTTTGTTACTGCAGAAAAGATGTTTAAAACTGTTTTAAACTCTGAAACGAGAGAAATCTTTTTAATACTGCAGAAAAGATCATGTTTAAAACAGTTTTCCACCCTGAAATGAGAGAAATCTGTTTGTTACTGCAGCAAAGATCAGCAAAGAACTGTTTTCAACTCTGAAATGGGAAAAATTTCTTGTTTTTTTTGCAGAAATGTAATGTCTGTAACTGTTTTCCAGTTTTCTGCATAAGCGTTTATATTGTGATTGTGCTGTTCTGTTCACATAACCACTGTAATGGTTAACTGCATTGAATACAATTTTGATTTTCAGTTTAGCTGTATGAACACTGGTCTTCAGTAAAGTGTTGTATCTGAGTGCACAGTAAAGTTCCTCTTTGTTCTCTTACAGAACTACTGGATGAAAGGGGCAGTGAGGAGAAGCGTCTCATGCCCTACTGGAACATGAGGTCTTCAGACTTCTATGGCTGGGTGGAGGAGTTGAGAGCTCAGGCAGCTTATGATACACTACTGGATTTGGCAAGAACCTACTGGTCTCATTTTCCTGTTGCCAGTTATTTAGGTTATGACACCATTCCTGACCAAGAACATCAAGTAGAGAGTGAGGCAGATAAATAATGATGCCTGTGATCACTGAACTTTATTAATGTCACCATCTCTGTATAATATCAGTGTTTTTTGCATTTGTTGATATAAATTAGATTTCTTAATTTTTAAAGGAAAACATTCATTTAGAATAAATGTGTGAAAGATTGAAAGTCATTATGGATCAACCTCAACCTTAAAATTAAGCTACACCTCAACCTAAAACTAAAATTAACCTAAATCTTTACTTAATTCTAACCTTAACCTACATCTCATCCTAAACCTACGATTAACCTACTCCCTAAACTAAAGCTAAATTTAACCTACACCTCTACTTAATCCTAAATGATAACCTACACGTTTAATCTTTACTTCAACCTTAATCTAAACTTAACTTCCACCTCAACCCAGACCTACACCTCAAACTACAAACTATAAACTACACCTACTACATCTGAACCTAATTCAACTAATAAACTAATCCAAACTCCGTCTACTTCATTTAAACCTAATTCTAACCTTGATATAAACCTATACTCAAGTTAACTCTTGCTTTAAACTTAAACCATAACTATTTCTGCTTGTGTTTCCATCCACTGCTTTTTTTTTAGCGGCTCCACAACAGAGCATAAATGGCAAGTATGAATGTAGATGTAGTGACACTATTCTTTCAGTTCTTCCTCGAGTACATGGCAGACAGGATGAGTGTATTTGGTTAAACAGCTAATCCAGTGGACAGGAACATGGATCATGAATTCATAGTATGAATTAAAAATAAGCACAAATATCTTGCAATTAATGTGCAAATACTACATTAATACAGTCTTCTTTTCTGAGATCATATTGTTTGTCTTCTGGTGTATCGATGATGAATTGCAGCTGGAATTTTCAACGGGAGAAAAAAATAAGTCTGAATGTTTTTCTCATAAAGGCAACAATAAGCTCTTTCATGCTCTCAGTTATTGTCCATGTTGTCTCCGGCTCTTAAGGACCTACTTTCCCAGGGCTTCTTTAATTTTGATCCTTCCTGTTTTGCTTGTCTTTGTTAAGCAAGGAATCATTCTCAACTGTAGTGACAACTTCACAAGTGTTTAAGTCTTTGTGTAAAACTATGAATAAATGCATTGATTAATCCTCATAAATAGTGTGCAGAGAAATGTGTGGATTGTCATGGACTAATTCTGAAAATATATAATTTATTTCTTAAAATATTTTTCTGTTTTTTAAATCTGTAATGTCTTATAATTATAATGTCATCCTTTATAATGTGACCTTTCCAGTACCTGTAATATTTGCTTTATTCACATTTCCATCTAATACTCAATATCCACCATACTGTGGTAATTAAAATAAGTTACCTTATAGATAGTTACACTGTATGTTAATGTAATGTAACTGTAAAACAGCAGAGGTGTTGATCTGCACTGTCCTCTGTGTAAACTCCTCAAACGGGCCAGAGCCAGAGTGCAGGTGCAGACTTATTAACAATAAGCGGACAGTTTGGCCATTGGCAGCAGGCCAATAGACAGTAACAATAAGGAAGGCACCCAGCCTCTCTAAGTCTAGCCGTAAAAGTTGACAATTTCTCCATGTATGCCAGCCAACAGCTCGATAGCAAGACTGAGTCGCACTTGTCTTCCGAGAGGGAGTTATAGATAAGAGGTGATACAGCAAGTGTGGGGTCAACATGCCCCGGTCTCTTGAGGACGCTCAAAATTCTTTTTAATAAACAGTTCCTGACTCACTTGGGATACAATAAACCAAACTGAAGGGGGTTATGTAATGACGAGCAAGGTGGCGCTTGAAGCCCCACATGTGTCCCAGCCCACCGAGAATGTTCAAACTATTTTTTAATGTATAAAACCTTGTGTTTTTGACTCTGTAAGCTAGAAGACTTGTGGTTCTGAACTGCTTTGTAAGATTGAAACTACCTGCTAAATAAAGCTGTCTTCTCCTTTCTTTTACAACTGATTCCGTCTGTTCTTTAGTCTTAGTTTTATTTTCAACAAGTTGTATGCTTAGAGAACTTAGACAATTTTAGTAACCAGTGGTGAGCACCGGTTTCCTCTCGGGGGAACCATTCTAAGAGGCGTATTTAGACATGCCAATACCATTACCAAAGTTAACATTCAGCTTCTGCCAGAAAAATGCCTCCTCCAAGAAGCTGCAGCTAAATCAAGCCTGAAATCCAACTTACCGTTCCCAAAAACACTGTATTTCTGCACCACCACTGATAAACAAAAAATCTACTTTTATCCTGCAGGAAAATCACACAAAAAGCAAATATTCTTAAATACATGCTCATGTCTGAGATCTTTGAGGATCTGTTGCTCCTGTAAGGTTATCGTGACACAGTGAACCGAGACAGTGAACACTGATCACGTACAGGGGTTGGACAGTGAAACTGAAACACCTGTTATTTTAGTGTGGGAGGTTTCATGGCTCAATTGGAGCAGCCTGGTGGCCAATCTTCATTAATTGCACATTGCACCAGTAAGAGCAGAGTGTGAAAATGTTGCAATGCACACAACATTATGGGTGACATACCAGAGTTCAAAAGAGGACAAATTGTTGGTGCACGTCTTGCTGGTGCATCTGTGACCAAGACAGCAAGTCTTTGTGATGCACCAAGAGCCACGGTATCCAGGGTAATGTCAGCAATCCACTAAGAAGGACCAACCACATCCAACAGGATTAACTGTGGACCCAGGAGGAAGCTGTCTGAAAGGGATGTTTGGGTGCTAACCCGGATTGTATTCAAAAAACATAAAACCACGGCTGCTCTAATCACGACAGAATTCAATGTGCACCTCAACTCTACTGTTTCCACCAGAACTGTTTGTTAGGACAATAAATTATTGTGTTCTAAAACCAGGTGTTTTAGTTTCATTGTCCAACCCCTGTATGGTCTGTGGAGACACAAGATTGTTGGGTGTTGAGTGATGAGGAGTGATAAGCCAGTTCAGTTTGTGATGCAAATATTTGTAGTTGTTTACCTTGATCCTCTTCTTTTTTTTCTGACCAGAAAGAACTTTCTGTCATCAGGCTGCATTTCTGATTTGTTGCTGTGGTGAAGCACAATCTGACACATCTGTTTGAGTACAGAAGGTCTGTTGGAAGTGATCTGCTTTTACTGGCCTTGACAAACCTAAACAGTGGAAAAAATCACGCTGAGAAACTCAAACTCCAACAACACTGCCGGCATGTTTTTTTCACTACTGTGACAATTTCACTACTGTGATTTATTCTCTATATATCTTGTGGCTTGCAAAAGTATTTACACCCCTTGAACTTTTTCACATTTTGTCACTTTACAACCACAAACCTAAAGACCAACACAAAGTAGCAAATTATTGTGAAGTATAATAAAATGTAACATGTTTTTTAATTAAATAAAAATCTCAATATGTATCAATACCTTTGCTGCAATTACAGCTGCAATTCTTTTGGGCTGTATCTCTACCAGCTTTGTGTATTTAGAGACTGATATTTTTGCCCATTATTATTTGCTAACTAACTCAAGCTCAGCCAGGTTGGATGGAGAGCATCTGTGAACAGTAGTTTCCATGTCTTGCCACAAAAGCTCAATGCGATTTAGGTCTTTCAGGACTTTAACTGGGCCATTTTAATACATGAACATTATTTGATCTAAACCATTCCACTGTAGCTCTGGCTGTATATCTTATTTTCCAGTCTGAAGTGTTTTGAAGCTTTTTTTTTCCAGGATTGACCTGTATTAAGCTCCATCCATCTTCCCATTAACTCTGACCAGCTTCCCTGTTCCCGCTAAACAAAAGCATGATGCTGCCACCACCATGTTTCAAAGTGTGGATGGTGTGTTCAGGGTAATGAGCTATGTTATTTTTCAGTCACATAAAGCATTTTACATTTAGGCCAAAAAAACATAAACTTTGGTCTTTTTGGACTCATCACAGCACCTTCTTCCACATGTTAGCTCTGTCGCCTACATGGCACATAACAAACTGCGAAAGGCACTTCTTATGTATTTCTTTAAACCTTGGTTTTCTTCTTGCCAGATTTGTGGGGTGCACAACTTATAGCTGTCCTGTGGATAGATTCTCACACCTGTGCTGTGGATTTCTGCAGCTCTTCCAAAGTGACCATGGGCCTTTTGGCTGTTTCTCTGACCAGCAGCCTTGCTGTGCTCCAACATCGCTGCACCACGGGAGTAATGAAACCACGGCCAACTGTGGACTCTTGTGCAGGCATTTAACAGTGTCACAGTGTCAAGTGTGTATTGCCACAGCGCAGCCAATCGTAAAAAGATCAGGTCAGATCTGATTCTAATAAAGTTGTAAAAGGAATTCCTATTCATAACATAGGTAAAAGTGTAGATACTAGGGTTTTAAAGTCTGTAGTATAAAAGTAAAATTAGTTTGCAAAGTGCATGATACAAAGTGTGGAACAGGAAGCTTAGAAATTTTTATTACATTTTCCTGCAAGGTTTACTTTTTGGGGATTTTTTTGTTCATAAGTTTGTAGTTCAGCTTTCAGCTAGCTGTTTCTGACTTTTCATAAACTTATAAGTACTAAAAAACTGCTGCAGATCAGTTGCATGTGGAAAAATCCTTAAACCACGAACACACAGATGAACACAGCTCACACACACAGAGCCTTTCTGTAGAGTTTGGCTTGGTTTTCCAGTAATTCGCGATAAGCAGCCAGGCAGGCCAATTTCCACTGGAAATGTTTCCTGTGTGTGTATGTGGTTTCCTCTCTCTCTCTCTCTCTCTCTCTCTCTTGTTCACCCCCTTCATTGCTTTTGGACCCTCAGCTGCTCCAGTGAAGAAGAGCAGACTTACAGACAAGAAAAGGAAAGAAGCTCAGAGATCATGGTGCCGCCAAACCTTTACTTTCGGCTGTTTACTTTTCTTACCTTCCTGACTCTACTGGCTCTTTCAGGTAAACCTTCAAATTACCCACCTCTTTCTCTCTCTTTCTTTCTCTCTCTCTCTCTCTCTCACTCTCTCGTGCTGCTCAAATATATGTGCAATGTTCTCTATAATCCCCCAAAAAACTAACAAACTTGGGAAGAATTATGGAAACAGTAGATACACATGAATATATTCTGCTATGTGTAAACTCTTATTCATGGATTTTGGCTGTTAGTTTATTAGGTCTGTGAAACACATTTATCTCTAACTTCATGTTTATGTAAACTTTACCTTGGAAATATTGGAAATGTGTTTGCTTTTATTCCTGATGGTGTAATATATGTGGTGGATGAGACTAGGGTGAGATAATGAAGCAGCAGAAGAAGCTCAGTATAAATGATATGAGTAATTATCAGATCTCACAGCTGTAGTAAGGATGTCACAGTAGGTTGTCAGTAAATTAATTCTGAATTCTGTTGCTAGGATTTGCTGTCTTCTTTGCCCTCCTGACAGCTTTTAACCTTTTTCCTTTTCTAAGGACAATGTCCCACACAGAGTGAGTCATTCTTTTTCCGTAAAAAAAAATCCCTACTGGATGAGAGAGGCTGCACAGCATAGTCCTGCAAAAATATGTTTATTAACTTCAAATAAATAGCCATATATGAACCCTCTCTCCAAGTCAATTTTTATCTTTACTATTGGATAATAGTTAATTAAGTAGATGTCTTAATGAGTGATGAGTTTATGAGTTTAGTTTTAGTTTGTCACTCTTAAATGTTTCAGATCATCAAACTAATTTTAATATTGGTCAAAGACAACACAAGTTAACACAAAATGCAGTTTTTAAATAAAGGTTATTATTAAGGGAGAAAACTAATCAAAACCTACCTAAAAAGTGTTTTTGTCCCCCAGTTAAAACATTACTTGAAACTTCCCAGGAGTGGCCGGCTGACTAAAACTACCCCAAAAGAACAGAGACAACTCATTCAAGAGGTCACAGGGTTTCCCCCAGGATTTCCTTGAAGGTGCGGTGGCAGGACCCCCCGGTTGGGAACCGATAATTTATATCATGTTAATGATATCACGATATAACACAATTACACATGTTTCCAGTTATTTTCTTTATTTCCAACTGTCACTGAAAAATGCCCACTTAAAACAAAAAGTTGCAAAAAGTAGGTTTCTTTAAAATAAATCCTTATTGTTCTTTTTTCAGATACGGTAAACGTAAAAGTGTGCAACACAAAATGTTAAATTATACATATCAATATCTTTAATCTTTAATTTAATTACAATAAAATGTTTACTGGACCGTGAAAACAAATGCATGACAGAGCTGTTCTAGGGTGCCTCTATTCTAGGGCCCTACATCCTTGCTTTATGACAGCTCCAGAAACAGAAACATAGCGTGATTTTCACTCCACCAGGTGAGTGAGCCTGAGTGGACACCTGCGTAAGTTCAAGCTGTTTAATCACTGTTTAATTCATCTCTCTCTCGCGCGCGCGCATTATGTTTCAGTCTCTCTCTCTCTCTCTCTCTCTCGCATTATGTTTCAGTCTCTCTCTCTCGCTATTTACAGGCGCGCTCTCGCTCTCTCTCTCGCGTTATGTTTCAGTCTCTCTCTCTCGCTGTGTCCTATACTCACACTCTCTCTCTCGCGCGCGCGTTATGTTGGCACTGCATGACTAACTACCGATTTCCACCCCCGAAGTTCAACACATGGCTGACGGAATTATTCCCCCCTAAATTTAGCTCCGGCAAATTTAAGACATTTTGGTTGAAATTTTAAGACAAAATAAGACTTTTCAAGGCCTTATTTGACAAAAATGAAATTTAATACCATTTAAGACTTTTTAAGGACCCGCGGCCACCCTGCTACATGTGCAGGACTGGAACACAGCTGTGCGTTTAGGAATTACGGCTAGAGAAGCCCTCACCTGTAGCCTCCCGAAATAGATGCAACATGCGAAACCAGCCGTGTTGTGTAGGCTACGTCTACAACATATTACCGATATAACCCTTGAACAATGTTCAACAACTTGTTCACAAATATAAAAAAACATCATTTCAGCGCCACATACCTCGGATTCAGTTGTCCAGTTTGAAGAACGAAGGCGTGGCGGACCGCCGCACTGAAATGAACGTGGCGGAAACCCTGCAGGTCACAAAAAAACCCCACAATATCCAAAGAACTGCAGGCCTCACTTGTCTAAGTTTAGATCAGCGTTCATGACTCCACCATAAGAAAGAGACTGGGTAAAAATGACCTGCATGGCAGAGTGTCAAAGTGAAAACCACTGCTGAACAAAAAGAACATTAAGGCTCGTCTCAATTTTGCCAGAAAACAAACATCTTTTAAAAAAAGCTGAATTTTTAGAACGTGTGTGAATTTGTCATAAAAGTAAAAGTAAAAAGGATATGGTGCATCAGGGCCTGGAAGACTTGCTGTGATAAATGGAAATAAGAAATCTGCTTTCTACCAAAAGATCCTGAAGGAGAATGCCCTGCCATCTGTTCGTGATCTCAAGCTAAAAACAAACTTGGGTTCTGCAGCAGGACAATGATCCAAAACACACCAGCAAATCCACCACTGAATTACTAAAGAAAACAAAGGGAAGACTTTGGAGTGGCCTAGTCAAAGTCATATTTAAATGCTGTGACAGGACCTTAAAAAAGCAGTTAATGCTGGAAAACCCTCCAATGTGACTGAATTACAACCATTCTACAAAGATGAGTAAGAAAAATGCTGTGAAATCGCAAATGCTTGATTGCAGTTGTTGTTACTAAGGGTGACCCAACCAGCTGTTAGGTTTAGGGGAAAACACATTTTCAAAAAGGCCTAATAATAACTAGATTGCAGTTCCTACAGAAACTGCGAGTGTGATTGCAGTGCTGGCAGGGGCAGGGGTGTAGCAGCAAATTCTGGGCCCTGTACACCCTCTATGTTAATGGGCCCCTATCCATGCCAGTAAACAAAGGAAAGTGAGCGAAAAAAAAATCAGGATTTTCATGGGCCCCTCTCCCTACTCGGGCCCTGGGTAGTCAGGTCCACTTTTCCCCCCACTACCACGCCCATGGGCAGGGGTACCCAAACTTTTGACCCGTGGCTCCATTACACACAGTACTGGAGTTCTAGCTGCCGTCCTTCGATCTAGCTGCCATCCTCCGATGGCCCCATTCATTCCTATGGGGCCACTTCGTACGACAATAGTACGAAATCCGTACGTCGTAAGGTTTCGTGACGCATATTTTTGGAAAGAGCTCAATAAGTTCTACAGGTCCACAATTGGTTTCATCTTAGTATCTCAAAAATTGTGACGTACACGGCCTTGCAAAGTTCTGCCCATTCATTTTCAATGGGCAAAAAAGCGCACACTTACGAAGTTTTTACGAAAAACATAAGTCCGATCGGAAAGCTGTATACAAGCCCACCATTCCCGATAAGGACGCACGTTTTGTCTTTTGAACGAAGTCGATATCTCGAAAACTGCGGCACTAGTTAACCGGACAAAAAACAGATTGCAGCATACTGCAATCACACTAATAATTTTCCTCCCTTAATAATAAAAACCTTAATTTAAAAACTTCATGTTGTGTTTACTGGTGTTGCCTTTGATTAATATGTTTGATGAACTGGTAGGGCATGATATGGTTAATGTTAAAAAAAGTTCTCCAAATAAAAAAAAAGAAAGAAAGAAAGACAGAAGTCCATATATGGTTTTCATTGGAAATGCTCTGATCAAACACATCTGTAACCAACCTCTGCTACTTTCCCTCAACGCTCGTCTCAGTGTTGTGATGTAGTCAGTATGCAGTTGATGAATGTGCCCTGTGTGTGTGAGTTTTTTTTTGGAAGCTGCACTAGTAAACAGTGGAAAAATACTGCAAGTTAATGGACTCAAATTACAGCTTTATAGAGGGCCAGTGATTTATCTCAGAGATGATGCTGAGTGTGTAAAACCAATTCTGTTCCATTCATAAATATTTTCCAGATGTCTCCAGTGAGAGCATGCTGCATAAAATTCTGAAGAAGAGAGAAGGTAACTAAGTTCAGTTACAATGCTTTATTTTGTTTGTTTACTTTTTCTGCTCTGCTGTTAAACTGTTTACCCACAACCATAATCCTTAAACCACTAACGGTACCCCAATACCTTAAATCATAGACTGTATATAAGTTAAGCGTGGACAGCGCGACAGGGGGTGAAAAGTGAAGCCACTCTTACGCCCTCTGGGGGCTGACTCCAGGACAACGTTTAACCCCACCTATTTCCATTCAACTGAATGAGAGATGGCAGAATCTTTAATCTAAAATTACACATCCTGGATTTTTTTTTTGGAAATTGGGTTCTGTACATTCTGCAAACCCTCCTCCTGTGTTAATAACCCCCAGTGTTTTTCTTTACAGTTAATACGTTTTATAGAAGTTATTGTGTGATATTTAAAGGGGTGTGGCGATGTGGTGACTGACAACTGTTAAAAATTACACTTCTGAAGTAAAGCAATAGCTTGTTCAGCAGTTAACTGTAGTAACAGAACCTCAGGGAAACGTTCTCTGCAGTTTTTTCGGTAAATTGATTATTTCCATCCATCAATTCATTAGTGTTAAAACTTTGTTCTTCTCCCTAATTTTAGTATTTAGGTTCGGTTTTTAACCTTGCGTTAGGTACTTAACGCTAGCTAACTAGTTGACTAGGCTAGCCAACTCAGGTTAGCTAAGTTAAGTAACTTGTTAATGACGGTGAAACGCAAAGAGAAATTGAGGGCGAGTATTAAAATATTTCACGGGTTTGGGCAGTCACACGGCCCCGCCTCCCATCTCTGCTGCGCCAGTTCTGGCACCAAAAGACCACTGAAGTCGTGCGTAATTCTGTAGTGCTCGTACGGCTTCCGTGTCTAAGCGTTTTTTTCCTATGAGAAAAATGAATAGGGTTTTTAAAAACCTGCCTGTATCACATTCTGTGGTAAATAGATCTGTTTAGATCCCTGTACGTTTTATTCTGTGTACATTTTACTTCTGAACATCACTGGATCCTCTGAATTTCGAGATCGTTTAAGAGTTGTAATGAGAAAAATGCTAACTTAAGATAATGCTACAGCGGAGTGAACTGACCTTCCAGCCCAGCTTCAGAGATTAGCAGGGGACTGTTTTCGGCGTAACACCAGAGAACTCCGGCCGTAAGTTAGGAGCATTTTACACACAGCTGAGCCTAATAATGAACTTACTGCCCTTACTGAGGAGAGCTGAGAGTGTCACAGCATAAAATCACTAAAACAGGTCAGTGATACTCCAGAACCAGCTGTAACACGTTTTAACATTTACCCTCTTAATTATGCAGTGAAATAAATAGGTGGTTCTGGTTGGTTGTCGCCTCAGTGAGGGCAGGTAGTTAGTTGATTAGTTGATTAGTTAGTTGATTATTTGGGTCAGGTTTTGTAATTAGTATAAACTAATGACCGTAATTAAATACTAAACCTGCAGAGACACGCTGCTGAACTGAGAGCCATTTTCACTTATTATCTGCCTTTTAAAGCTCTAACACAGACTACACTGCTCTACACCACACTGCTCAACATTACTGAAAGAGTTTTCACCTGTTTAAATGCTTTAATGATCCTCTGTGAAGAAGCATAATAATCCAAAACGTGATCTGACAGTAGTACACTGTTGTTATGCAGAATCCAGTCCGGGGTCATTTCCAGCCTCTGTGCTGTGATGTTATGCATTAGCTTAAAGTTAGCATTTTTCTAATTACTACCCTTAAACGATCTCGAACTTCTGAGGATCTAGTGATATTCAGGAGGTAAATGTACACAGAATAAAATGTACAGGGTTCTTAACATATTTATTTACCACAGAATGTGACAGAGGCCAGTTTTTAAAAAGCCCATTCAAATTCCGTATTTACTTGAAACGTTTAGACACGGAACCCCAAATATGGGCATAAACAACATGGCGCCGACTACAAAATGACGACACGACTTCAGTGGTCTATTTGCCTCTACTGCGCAAGCGCACACAAGATGTCAGCTTCCATTTCAGCCATATTTTGGCTTCAAAAAGCCGTAATAAAAGTGAATGGGGACGTCCTGTCCATACTTACATACAGTCTATGCCTTAAACCTTAACACTAAATGCATACCTGTCAAGTCTCCCGTTTTGGCCGGGAAACTACCGTATTTTACTCCTCTTTCCCGCCGTCCTCCCGTATTAGTATTTTCCCGTAAATTTCCCGTATTATACTAAATAAAAAAATATATAGGCCACAGGCGACAATGCACTGACCGCTGTGTGTCTCTTAACCAATCGTGGTGACGGTTCAAGTAGAAAGTCCCGCCTTTCAGGAGAAACAGCCAATCAGCTAGCTGGTTTTGCGGAGCGCAGTTTATGTGCGGGAAGCCCCGCCCCTCCCCTCGCTGTGAGTTCAGGCAGCTAGTCGGAGCAGCTGTCGTTAAAACTAATCTGGATATACGAGATTTTTCTAAAAGAAAGGTAATTAACCATGTAAACTGTGATGAGATTGTTTCTGATAGCTGGTTTAAAAGACTCTTCTCTGAATCAAAACATAAATTAAACCCACTGTGTGTTTAATAAAATACAGCTTGTGACTCAGTTAGCTTAACTTTAGAATTAGCTAGATAGATATTCAGGGTTTGAGAAAAATCTACACATATATATATATATATATATATAATGCCCTGCCCTGATGTGCCTGATCAGCCAATAACTATCATTTCCAAACTCTATTAGTTCAGGGCTAGTTTTAGGGTTTGTTAGAATTTGTTTAAATCTCAAGTATTGTGGTAATGTATTATAATGTAATGTAATGTATTATTTAGAAGGGGTAGAAGAGATGGTTGAGCTGGAGAGAGAGAAAATGTGGAGAGGGCTGAAATTAACTGAACTGATCAGGAGTGGACTGAACGATAGAAAGAAGTATTATTGAGAGATTATTAATTGTGTAGGCCCCTTAGGACTATTATTTACTTATGGAATATATCTGATCCATGCCCTTTTTGTAAATTTGTGCACCCTTCAATTTCAATTTTAAATATATATATATATATATATATATATATATATATATATATATATATATATATATATAAAATTATATATATATATATATATATATATATATATATATATTTTTTTTTTTTTTTTTTTTTTTTCCTCGTTTGGGCTGTTGGGGCGGCGGAAAAAATCCCTTATTTTTAAGTCCAAAACTTGACAGGTATGTAAATGCTAAAGCCTAACCCTAACTACTAAGCTTTACCTTAAACCTTAACCCTTATATTCCTTTTAAGTATTGTTTAAAATGGAACCAAACTGGAAATATTACAATATCAAATTTTGCAGGGACTACTGTCTTGTCTTAGAATGCTCTCCTGCATTAAATATGGGTGTTAAAATGCCAGATAGCCAGATGCTGCTGGTTACTATCATTACCACTCATTGCACTGTCCACTTTGGGTGGTAATGCCCTGTATAGAGCATTCCTGGTACACATGTGACACTGTAGATTGAGAATTGTTAAATGCCCATATTGTTAAATGTCCAACTTCAGAAATGGAATGTCTCATCTATCTGACACACGACTGAATGATGACTGAAGGTAAATGTGTGGCATAGGTTCATTGTCAAGTCAAGTCAGGTAGTTTTATCGTCAGTACTGCATATCGTGGCTGCCCAATGAAAAACTCTCTATTTATGTCGATTTTTAAGATTACTACATTATTTTAACAAACCAACAGTGCCTTATACTGTGTTCACATTTGTTGATGTATGGACCAATAGAATTTCTCCAAAATTACCTTAAATAAACTGTTTTACATTGACTTCCATTGAAAGCTGAGGTTTTATCTCTCTCCTGAAAATATGCTGTTTTGGAGATTGGACAGCGACAATATGTACAGGACATACAGAATATTGAAATGTGTTACTTTCCTTCACAAAACCACAGCAAAAAAAAACAAAGTGATAGTTGAAAAAAGTACAACTAAATAAAAAGATAAATAATTTAAGATTGAAATAGACACTAACCATGGTCACAAATGTAGACACACATGAGACAAGAGACACAAGACAATAGTGCAATATAAGAGTGTATCAGTTAGGTATGTGTGGGGGATTAAAGAGGGAATTACAGTACCAGTATAAACTGAACCCATATAAACAGTAGTGCAAATATAGAGATATAAAAGCTTAAAGCTGGTAAAGTGAACGAGTGAATACATTTTTTTAAGGTCACAGTTGTAGGGGAGAATTAAAGTGAGTATTACAGTGCAAGTATAAGCACTAGTAGTGCAGGTATGATGTGTACGCAGGGTTTTTTTCTTTGAGAGGTGGGAGTTGTATAAGTCCTGAAGTGCACAAATGTAGCCCTGGTTGTTTTATGGGTGTAATCTGACTATCATTATCCTTTCTCCCACTAGTGGAGGATGAGGTGAAGCCAGCAGCAGCAGCAGTGGCAGTGCCTTCTTCCAAAGCTAAGCAGTTCCTGACTTCTCTACAGAGACCTAAGAGAAACCTGTGGGACCGGAGCCGTCCTGATGTGCAGCAGTGGATCCAGCAGTTCATGTATATGGGTTATGATGAGGCGGTGAGTGCTGTAAAGGGAGTAGAGGGAAATTCTTAAGACATTAACATGGACTCAGTTACCTACACTGCCCTCCAAAAGTGTTGGAACAGTGAGGCCAATCATTTTATTTCTGCCGCAGACTGAAAACAATTGGGTTTGACAATAAAAGATGAATAATTAGCTAGAAGGAAGGAAAAGTTGTAGTTTGTTCAGAGTACAAGTGCAGAGACATGCCTGAGAAATTAAAGAGATAAAGTATTTCGGACTGATTAGATAAAGATGAACCTTTGCCAATGTGGTGGAAAGCCTAGAGTTTGGAGAAAGAACCATGACAAAAACACAAAACCTCATCTGTACAACACAGTGGAGGTAGTGTCTTAGCTTGGGGTTGCATGACTTCTGGAATGGCATTCATCTTTAATAATGTACAATGAGCACAGTAGTGTGCAGAAGTTTTGTCTGTATATTTAAAAAAAAAAAGATGAAACCGATTGGGGGATCCTTCCCAGCTTCCCTACTAGCCCACCGCGCTCCGCAAAGCCAGCAAACTGATTGGCTGTTTCTCCTGAAAGTTGGAACTCTCTCCCTGAACTGACACCATGATTAGTGTTACGACATTTTCCATTCACACAGTGCTTAGTGGTCTGTCTCCTCATTAATAATACAGCTGAGCGAAACAATTCGAGGCTACTGAAAAATCATTTGAGGCAAAGCCCCGGAAGCCCAGGCCGGGCGACGCCCCTGGATATTTATATGAGAGAGCTAATTAATTCTGTGGTTGAACAGTAGTAGCATACTGTGTTGCATATGGTGTTTAGGCCTCCTGATGTGATACAGGACTTCTCTCATGCCCTCTAGTGGCTGACTGTAGTACAACCTCTGCCTCAACCAATCCAATGAAAGTAAAAAGGGCAGAATGGAAACTATTTTTCCTGTAAAACATTTTTAGTTAGAAGAACATTTACTTAAACATCTTTCAAGTTTTCTGAATGCTCTTAGAACTTTTTATTTAACGCTTTTAAATGTTCTGAAAACGTCACTGCAATGTCACTTGCTCAATCACAATGTTTTAATTTTTAGTTTTTGGAATGTTACTTGTAGATTTCCATTATGCAAGTATTTTGTCTAGCTGGGAACGTTATGTGAGACAAGTTGTGATGCAAACCAATATTATGTCACATGTTTTTAGAAACTTCTAGGAACATTATTTCTGTGCCTGCATGAGCCAAATTGATTACTGGACATGCAATAAGCCTGAGGACACATATTTATCTGAATAAACATTGTGTTTTCAGAGGCTGGAAACTGATCTGGCTTATTGGATGGACCAGGCCCGTGGGAGTGATCCAGCACGGCAGCATCACTATGACGAGAATTCCCCCATGGGCCCTCGGTACGCCTCTCATTACAGACATGGAGCAGACGTCAACTACGACTACTATTAACTCCATATTCCCTTCAGATTCCATAAACTGAATGCAACTCTACCAGTGAACACAGTCACTTCTGTAAAAGCAATACCACACTCTCTCTTTTTATTCCCTCACCTGATGGATGTCTATGAGGTTTATTATTTGTTCCTGGGCTGAGAAAAGCTACAGAGGATTTTTCCTTTTTACATTTTTTTGTATATCATATCTTATATCATGGACATTTTTTTTTACTTTTGTGCTAGAGCTACGAAGCTAATGGAGCTAAAACACATTAGACGTTAGTCACACAAATCTTTTTTTCAACAAATAAGTGATTAAAAACTTTCCTCAGTGCTCTCAAGCCAATCCTGAGTTTAAGTCTTGCATATTTTCCCATGTCCTTTTACATCTACCATATACATAAAACATTATGCCTTATTAAACATAATGCCAATGTTAAAATGCTAAATGTATAAATAAAAATAATCAAAGTGTGATATTTACATCTGTGTTGTTATTTTGTATGTTATACATTAGGTATTGGATAAAAGCAGTTTGACCAGTGAGTGATGTAGGTGCACAAGCTACAAAACTGGTTAAAACAGGGCACAATAAACTTTTTTTTTTTACCAAAATTTTCAAATTACATAAGTTTTTGGTGTTATATTAAACTACTGTATTGTTCGCACTATAAGACGCACTTAAAATTCTTACATTTTCCCAAAAACTTTCGCGTTAAAACAAGCTACTTGGCACGAACCCCTAGTTTATATAATCCTGGCTTCCCGGAACACTCAGAGTTCCTCAGTGAACACAACTGGGAATTAATTTATTTACTGTAACAGTACACTGTTACTTTTGATAATGAAAATGAAAATAAAAGGAATCTGAGTAATATTTTTTACACTCATTTTGACGCAGGACACACATTTATCTATGTGTGTGTGTGGGGGGGGGGGGTGGGGGGGTTGTTTGGCCATTTGTGCACGTGTGTCCCACTGTACCTCGAATTACTGCAGCAAAAAAAAAAAACCTTTTTGTTATTTTGCATCTTCTTCAGTTAATCTGGTTCAACTCCTCTACATTACGTATGACGTGTGTGACAGACTCTGAAGGGAATTGCCAAATAAAAGTATTTAAAGTTGTATTCCTTGAATTTGTGGGAATCAGCAATAATCACAAGTTAGGAACTTAGCTTAGGCTGAATTTGTGTGTTTGACAATTTCATATTAGCTGGTGCTTAGTCTTTAACAATTAACATCAGAGCTTACAAAAAAAAAGAGAAAATTATTTCAGTTTTCAAAATAACCACAAGGGGGACCCAATGACCACAATATTACCCAAATTCATTAGTGAAGTGCTACTGAAATCTTAAACATGGACATCTTACTGCCTTATCAAAATTCTCAACCTTTCTTTATTGTCCTTTTAAATAATTCCTACTTTAAAATAAATATAAACTTACCCTTATTGTTTTACAAAGATTCTTATTTAGTTAAACATAAACTTCTTATTTATTTTCAGACAGCTGGTAACCTTGTTTAATGTGTTTCAAACAAAGAAACTACCATGTAAAACATGAAATACTCTCTTTTCATATAAGACTTTTACTCTGTAGTCGTGCTCTTGTAATATGTGTAACTACAGTCCGGAGGACTAATAGCTTGGCTAATAATACTGTCAATCATTTTTCATGCATCAGCCAATCATACAACAGAGATCAACTGTCAAACATTTCTTCCAATCATTTCTTTCACTTTTACATTAAAAGTGTGAAGTACCTGTCTATCATTTTGTGCATCAGCCAATGGTTTAAAGGAATTTGAAAAAGGTGATAAGTATTTCTCATATACGTAGCAGTACCTTATCTTCATTTCAGGGCACAGTATTCAAAGTGAAAAAGTCTTAGGTATTATCATGACTTTACATTGCAACTCTGCTTGCAGCTTGCGCCTCACCTTCAAACAGGTAAAAGAACCGGGATCAAACCTAACAACATCTAGATTGGCTGATGCAAAAAAATATAGATAGGTTATTCTACTCTGCAATTGGTCAATGCTAAAAGCAAGAATTTAATTGGTTGATGCAAAACATGATTGACAGGCTCATGTTTCGCCCATGCACCTTATTCACTCCACGCCCGTGTTGAAATTAATGCAAGGCTGGGGGTACTCACCGAAACCAGAAATCCAAGGCAGCGAAGAAGCTGGCAGAATATCCACCAGTTTAAATAAGAGCCTGTGTGGAGAATTAACCTCACACACCTCCCTAAATTACCAGTGAAAGCTGTCAAGAAATGGGCAGAAAACAAGTGCAAGATTCTCCGGGCTGTTTTACTAAAAGGCTACAGTAACTGAATAAAGGGTTATGTGCAGGATGTGTAAGGAAGCTGGGTAATTGCCTTTGTTTACTGGATTGAAAATTTGCGTTAGCTTAGCTTTGCTAGCTAGTTAGTCAGTAACTAAGTGACTATAGAAAAATACCCTGTAGTTTGTCTAACAGGCTTCACTGAACTATTTGTCCTGGCACAACAATTCTGTCCTTTAAATTTCACATACTTTTGTGTCCATGTTAATCTGTAATATTACATCAGACATAAAATTAATGATAAAATGGCTGTTAAATGCCAAATACAGTCCAGCTAAGCATGAGAGTGTACACTCTTGTAAGACCAGGCTCCCCAAGGTAGGTTTATCTATCTTGCTGTGTCTCTGCCAACGTTCATCTGGCTAGATTGTCTGGCTGGGTTATATTAATATGGCTAGCCTTAGCTAGCTAGCTAGCACAGTAATATACATCTTAAATTGAAATGGTGATCTCTACTGATTTTGTTTATTAATTCACAGTAAAGTATGGGATATTTGGGGAAACTATGGAAGATTTAACCTCTATAAAATGAAAAAAAAAAAAAAAGATTTAACCTCTTTTTGAAAAAATGCTTTTGGGAACCCAAAAAAAAGCCCCAAAAAAGCTATTGCATTTTATAGTTCCAATTTCATTTACTTTAACTGTGATTACAGCCTGTAACAGTATATGCCATTTTCTAGTTGTAACTTTTCCAAATTAAACCTTTTTTTTTTCAACTCTGAATCGAATAACACATTTTACTATTCAAAACATGTACTGCTCAATCTCAGGCAGCTTTATTTAATTTTTTACAAGGTTTCTAACTCGAAGATGGTTACAAAACTGGCACAGTTTTGGCAGAATTCTGATATTAAGAAAACGTAAAAGGCTATTTAATGGCTTATTGCACACTTACAGCACTAATAAGCACTTTGTGGATAAAACCAACCAACTAAAATAAACAGCTAAAAACCTTTGCCATCATCTGAAAGGAGACTGCAATGGCTATGCATCAGCTTCATGCTGGATACTTAATTTCACACAACCAGTCCCAACAGCAACAACAAGTACACACAAACACAAAAGTAAAGAGTCAAATCTTCAAGAAATCAAAAAATACCAAAGGGCAGGGAGTTTTTTTTTAATAAAACCCTCTTTGCAAAGTCACCAAAAATACAACTGAATTTTTGCATACAGATTTTGTTCAAAAATGTGGATATGGACAGACTGGAAGAGAATTCAATAGCAGCTTTCTTATAACTAACTACAAAATAACTTTCTTTCCAGTAAACTGTATTTTTACCTCTTTACAAGACTTTTAAATAGGTTAATATGTTGCTCACTGATAACAAGGTGTACATTTGGCAAGGAACATCCGAACAAAAGCAATCAGAAAATTCTATTTTAACAACATTATAAAGAGGCTTTTTAAAAAGACATAAGAAAAATAATACATTTGAATGATGGTAAAGTTTTTAGAAGAAATCTGCAGCTGTTGGTCGTTTCTTGGGTGTTGCTTTTTTTAGACTAGTAAATGGAGATGCTGAGGGTGACTTCAGCACGCCGGATGCTGGCTTCTTCTCAGGGTCAAAGGCCACACGGGACGAGCCTACTGGACTCACCAACAAACTTTGATCCGTGGTCCTGAATTCTAAAACAAACAAATAAATGTTTCTTCTTCTTTCTTATATTTTCAGTGCTCTAAAACTACCATCACCCTGCAATACAGCTCTCTAAAACTACCATCACCCTGCAGTACAGCTCTCTAAAACTACCATCACCCTGCAATACAGCTCTCTAAAACTACCATCACCCTGCAGTACAGCTCTCTAAAACTACCATCACCCTGCAGTACAGCTCTCTAAAACTACCATCACCCTGCAGCACAGCTCTCTAAAACTACCATCACCCTGCAGTTCAGCTCTCTAAAACTACCATCACCCTGCAGCACAGCTCTCTAAAACTACCATCACCCTGCAGTTCAGCGCTCTAAAACTACCATCACCCTGCAGTACAGCGCTCTAAAACTACCATCACCCTGCAGTACAGCTCTCTAAAACTACCATCACCCTGCAGTACAGCTCTCTAAAACTACCATTACCCTGCAGTACAGCTCTCTAAAACAACCATCACCCTGCAGTACAGCTCTCTAAAACTACATTCACCCTTCAGTAAAGCTATCTAAAACTACAGTGCAGATAAAAATGTGTAAATGAGGTAAGAAAAAGTTGCATTAACAAAATTTACCTGTTGTTTTGTTGTTCTTCAGACCAAAGGTGACTTTTTTAGAATCTGCCTTCAGGAATGTCTGTGTAAGAAAAGACAGATTAATAAAAATACTGCAATACTGACAATTTGTGTCCAAGGTTTTAAAATTAGACAAATATATCTGAATATAAAAAAACACATTGTGATTGTTTCATTTGATTATTTATTATTCTTTTACTTTATTTTCTAAGGACATGTTTTATATTGTTTTGTTGCTGCTGGATGCATACGCTTCCTTCTGGACCAATAATGCGTGTGTGTGTGTCTTTCTGTCTGTCCGTGTGTGTGTCTGTGTGTGTGTGTCTGTCTGTCTGTGTGTGTGTGTGTCTGTCTGTGTGTGTCTGTCTGTCTGTGTGTGTGTCGGTCTGTGTGTGTGTCGGTCTGTGTCTGTGTGTGTGTGTCGGTCTGTGTGTGTGTGTGTGTCTGTGTGTGTCGGTCTGTGTGTGTGTCTGTCTGTCTGTCTGTGTGTGGGTGTGTCTGTCTGTCTGTGTGTGGGTGTGTCGGTCTGTCTGTGTGTGGGTGTGTCGGTCTGTCTGTGTGTGGGTGTGTCGGTCTGTCTGTGTGTGGGTGTGTCGGTCTGTCTGTGTGTGGGTGTGTCGGTCTGTCTGTGTGTGGGTGTGTCGGTCTGTCTGTGTGTGGGTGTGTCTGTCTGTCTGTGTGTGGGTGTGTCTGTCTGTCTGTGTGTGGGTGTGTCGGTCTGTCTGTGTGTGGGTGTGTCGGTCTGTCTGTGTGTGGGTGTGTCGGTCTGTCTGTGTGTGGGTGTGTCTGTCTGTCTGTGTGTGGGTGTGTCTGTCTGTCTGTCGGTCTGTGTGTGTGTGTCGGTCTGTGTGTGTGTGTCGGTCTGTGTGTGTGTGTCGGTCTGTGTGTGTGTGTCGGTCTGTGTCAGTCTGTGTGTCTGTCTGACATCAATTAACATTATTGAGCCTGTCCCAGAAGAATCCATGCAAGCCCAAGCCATGACACTACCTCCACTGTGTTTTACAGATGTATGTTTAATGTTTGGGATTATGAGCAGATTGTTGGTAAAGGTTATTGGTTCATGAAGTTTTCTGTGAAGAGTAGATAATGATATCTTTACTCCTGCCCTCTAGGGTTTGTTGCTGATGTCACCAACAGTTGTTTTAGGGTCTTTCTTTACAGCATTCGCAATGTTTATCAACTGCTGTGGTTTTCTTTGGTCTACCTGCTCAACATCTGGTACTTAATACAGTGGAGAAGACTTTCTTCTTCAGGACATTCCAAAGGGTAGTACAGGGTCTTGGCTTGCTTTTTCAGCGTGTTTGCGTTTCACCCATATACAGCTCTTTGGTCTGCACAGTCAAAACCCCAAATATGAAACAGCTCTATTTTTTTTTAAATAAGTAATGTATCAGGACATAGTAACTAAGCAATAAAACACACCTGACAGTCACATGTTTCAATACTTTTGCTCAAGGGAAAATGACTGTGTTCAGACAGAAGGTGCTATCTTCTAAACTGTGTATCAGAATCAGATGTAAATACCTGGAAACAAAATCTGAAATGTTCATCTTTTTTGTCTGCAACAGAAATACGAATACTGGGCGTTTAAAGGCGGCGGTTTCAGTCATTCTGCTGAATGTACCTTTTGGATTGATGCGCCTGTCCTGGACTTGCCTTTAGGTTTAGCTCTACAGAAGAGTGGAGTTGGAACTGCTGTCTGACTCTGAAAGGAGGCAAAGTCAGATTGGGACGAGGCCTTCTTTAGCTTCTTTTTTGACTTTACAGAAGTGGAAATCTCAAGATCCTAAAACAGAGACACAATCAAAGTTTCATAGATATTAAAATTATATTTCTATTACAATATTTAGCAGAGCTGCACCCCACCACAAAAACACCATTCTGCCAGATACATTGCTAACATACATACATTATATTGCCAGTAGTATCTGCAGGCCTGCATTGATGTAATGCTTGGACAGAGCTGCTTGGCCATGAAAATCCATTCTGTGAAGCTTTCTACAGTCTATTGTTTTTGAGCTATTCTGAAGCTACATGAAGATTTGAGGTCTGTAGTGATTGACTACGCAGAAAATGTGGTTAACCCCACGCCCTTATCCCAAACTGATGAGGGCTGGTTATCTGTATTTTATGTAGTGGCATCACTAGTGTTTTCTTATTATATTATATTTCTTATTATCTCCATTAAATTACAAATATATCTGAAGATATTCTCTCTCTATTAGTTATTAGTTTTAGTTCAATCTGTGCACTATATATATATACACACACACATACACATACACACACTATACATTATATATATTTGTCCTCTCTGAGCGTTTCTAACAGACATGATCCTCAGCATGCCACAGTCACAAAAAAGTTACTTTCAATTAATGATGATCATACTAAATATTGATATGGAAGAGAACAGTGTTAGTAGCTTAGAGAATAATGCAAATATCTAATAAAGAGCAGAGTAATTCAGTCCCTTTGTTTATCTGAAATCCTTTATCTGAAGAACTTTTTTGAAATTGAAATATGGTGCTCTAAAGATGAAACTGTTCAGAAGCTATGGTTTGGTTCACACCACTGTTTGGGTATTGATTGAACTGATTTCAGTTCCACCCACCTCTGTTCCAGCCTTTCCATTTATCTGTGATGTTTCTGCTTCGTCTGCCTGGATCTTTCTCTTCTTTTTAGTTTTTCTCAGTGTGGTACTTTCCACTGCTGCTTCTGTGGCTTCTGCTGCTGCTTCTGTTTTCTGCTTCTGTTTGCGACTCTTCTTCTGCACCGGCTCCTCTGAGAGATCTGGAAGCTGAACCTCCTCCTTCACGTCTTCAGTCAGCTCTAGTAACTGCTGTTTATGTTTCTTCTGGCTTTTCTTTTTCCGTGTGGGTGTCTGCACTGGAACAGCAGCTTCCTCCTCCTCAGCAGTGCGTGTGTGACCTTTACCTGTGGGTTTATAATCAGCAGCCACCTCAGGTTCTTCAACCGCTTCTTCGGCAGGCTCACTGATCTGTGCTGCCAGTTCCTTCGCTTTCTGCTTTTTGTTCTTTCTCTTCTTGGGAGTGGGAGAAACAGCATCTGACTGCAGCTTTGTTGCATCAGCTGCATCGGTGGTGATGGTGGCCGAAGCAGTGTCACTGCTGTCCTCAGGTATAGTGATTATTTCTACGTCATCTTTAGCTTTTATCTTCTTCTTCTTTGATACAGCACCTTCACGTCGTTTCTTGGTGAAAGTCGTCGTTTCTGAAAATGATGGCACATTTGAATCCTGTATTTCCAGGATTTCAACATCAGGACCGGTTTCAGATATGATAACTACTTCATCATTTGTGGCACTCTTCTGCTTCTGTTTCTTCTTCTTCTTCATCACTGGAGAGGAAACACTGAGGTCATTCTCCTGCTGAACATCTGTAAGCGTTTGGTTGCTGCAGTCTGGACTCAGACCCTCTTCCTGAATCTTTTTACTCTTTTTGCCACTTTTTTTCCTGACGCTAGGTGGCGCACTGGTTTGTAGTGACCCACTGTCTTCCTCTTCCAACAACTCAGCATCCAGGCATTTTCTGATCTTGCCTTTCCCCTTCTTTCTGACACTGCACTCCTGTTCACTGTGCAAACCCTTGTGATCCTGGAGAATAGATCAGATATGGAGCGTGTTATCACATGACCTTTTTAATCTTCTTTAATTATAGATCAGGATAGGTATGGAGAGTAGTTTAGTTTTTCTATACCAGTGCTCATAAAGAAAACAGTGTTGGCAATTTTGCTAACCAGTTTCTGTGCAGTATAGACCTGAGGCGGAGACAGACCCCGCCCCATTCTCTCAAACAGACAAGTGCTGGCTCTCAGTGGGCTGTGATAGAACAGCAGACCCAGTTTACCCATTAAGTGTAACATCTCCACAGTAAAAGTACAGTTACTGCGAGTTATGTATCTTAATGGTTTATTCATTTATAGTTCTGAATTCAGTCGGAGAAAACTCACGTTACTAGCTAGCTAATAGTAGTTACACATGCTAACAGTTAAGATAAGGTTATCCTACATGCCAGCTAACGCTACATCCCAGACTAAACTTCAATCTGTCTTTGGATGTAGAGGTGGGTGATATGGCCCTAAAATAACATCATAATATTTTATGGTATTTTCTAGATAACGATAGTCTTAGCAATATAACAAATCACTGAATTAAAAAAAAAATAATAAGAATACACTACTGCAACAAATGAAAATTAAATGTTATTATTGCATATATTATATAGCACACCCCTGAGATATTAAAAAAAATACAAAAAAATGTATCAGATTTGTAACAGAAATCAATAATCAAGAATGTCATGATATTAATAATGCACTTCAAAATATCTCCATACATCCATCATTAAGTAAAATGAATGATATTGGACAGATCTAATCTGTCTCCCAGTAGATATAAAATAAAAAAATTGAACAGTGTGAATTTTTCTTTTTTGCTTAAAGCAGCAAAAAAGTAGTACTCTGATGTGATAATTAGTGGTGGGTGGTATTAAAAAACGTTGGCGATATTATTGGGTACGATACGATATGGCACAACCCTACTTAAGTGTCTGTTTTTTATGTAAGGGTGTCGCTAGCCTTTTCTTATTAAATGCCTCAGATCTCCATCAAATTACAAATATACTTAGTTTACATATTTTGAATTAAAAGAATTATGTTTACATGAAAGTGTGGCTATATTATTTCAATGCACTTGAGTTACAATATATAAACATATTTACTATGGCTGTCATAAACCATTGTTTTTTTTTTTAAAGTACATCAGAATCATGGTATTTTCTGGGTCTTTGTTGCATTAATGTAGCCTAAATTACATTTACATACACAATATTTACACAGAACACATCAGCAGCATTACAATACCCTCTCATGTTTAGCACAGTTATATCTATTTAATTCTACTGCACATCATCCAATTAATCAGGACTATTTACTCTCTGTAATGTGCTGATGGGTCAGTGCTCTTTCAGCACTGAGATCACACTCCACTGAATAAATTTCATCACAAACGATCACAAACTATGGTGATGATTCCAGCTCCAGCAGCCACCACAGAACAGCAGGTTTATCTCTATGCTGAGATAAATCAGTTTTTATTTTGTGCATTATATAAGAACTAATTTAGATGTAGAGGTTATCCTTACCTGAGTCTGTGATTGAGTTTCAGAGTCGACCACAACAGCCAACCGCTCGCTCTTCTCCTCCGTCTCCTGTCCATCCTGAGGCGTTTCTGCTGACTGCTCCGTTTCTGATCCCTCATTCTTCTTCTTCTTTTTCTTGATGCTTACTGATGGTGGTTCTTCATCTTGGTCTGGTTCAATCAACGTCTGCTCAACTTCACAGGCTTTGGAATGCAAGTAACACATGGATAACAGTCACATTAAATAACTTAAAGGACAACAACAACAAAAAAAGACTAGCCACAGTGTATTATACGATACTGATATACAATTAAACAGTTCACTGAAAAGTTGGATGTTGTTTGTACATTTTCAGGAATCAGGAAGGTCAGAGTGTTTATATCAGTGAGAGCTCTGAGGAGAACTTGATCCTGAGTGGTAGAAAAGCTTCACTGCTCTTCTGCTGTTCGGGGAATAACGCATGTGAACTAGAAGATAACAAGCTATCTGAGTGAGATGCTGGAAACTTCACATTTAGAAGTCATATAAAGGCCAGAAGAGCCAGAAGAGAAGAGCTTTCCATCCACTCAGTTTTTTCCTCTTTCACCTGTGCGTAGACTTTAGGACACTTAATGACTGTTTTATGCACAGGGACTGGTTGTTGCATTCATGAAGGACACAGAAGTGAACACCACCCGCATAAGAACTTGTTTTTGTCTTTCCATCTATCTGAATGTCCATCCCTCCCTCTCTCTCCATCTGTCTGTCTCACTCTCCCCATCCCTCTCTTCTCTCTTGCCTTATCTCTCTACCAATCTTTCTTACTACCAGTCTCTCTCTCTCTCTCAGACTCTCTTGCTCCCCATCTCTCCCTCTCCACAGTCTCTCTCTCTACCAGTCTCTCCCTGTCCGTCTCGCTCTCACACTCTCCCCGTCTCTCTCTACCAGTCTCTCCCTCATGTCTCTCGATGTCTCTCTCTCTCTCTACCAGTCTCTCCCCATCTCTCTCTCTCTCTTCCTGTCTCTCCCTCACTCTACCAGTCTCTCCCCATCTGTCTCTCTCTCTCTACCAGACCCTCCCACTCTCTACCAGTCTCTCCCCATCAGTCTCTTTCTCTCTACCAGTCTCTCCCCATCTGTCTCTCTCTACCAGACTCTCTCTGTCCGTCTCGCTCTCACACTCTCCCTGTCTCTCTCTCCCCATTTCTTCCTTGTCCGTCTGGCTCTCACACTCTCCCCGTCTCTCCCTGTCTGTCTCGCTCTCACACTCTCTCCGTCTCTTCCTGTCTGCCTCGCTCTCACACTCTCCCCGTCTCTCTCTCTGCCAGTGTCTCCCTCATGTCTCTCAATGTCTCTCTCTCTCTCTACCAGACTCTCCCTCTCTACCAGTCTCTCCCTCTCTCTACCAGTCTCTCCCTCTCCCTACCAGTCTCTCCCCATCTCTCTCTCTCTCTCTCTCTTCCTGTCTCTCCCTCACTCTACCAGTCTCTCCCCATCTGTCCCTCACTCTACCAGTCTCTCCCCATCTGTCTCTCTCTCTACCAGACCCTCCCACTCTCTACCAGTCTCTCCCCATCAGTCTCTTTCTCTCTACCAGTCTCTCCCCATCTGTCTCTCTCTCTACCAGACTCTCCCTCTCCCTACCAGTCTCTCCCCATCTGTCTGTCTCTCTCTCTCCCTGTCTCATACTCACTCTACCAGTCTCTCCCCATCTGTCTCTCTCTCTACCAGACTCTCCCTCTCTCTACCAGTCTCTCCCCATCTGTCTCTCTCTCTACCAGACTCTCCCCCATCAGTCTCGCACTCCCCTCTCCATGTCTCTCTTCCTCTCTTTGAGTCTCTCTCTCTTTCCCTATCTTTGTCTCTCCTTCTGTCTGTCCGTCTCTATCACACTAAAATAAAGTAAAATAGTAATAAAAATAGTAAAACAAAACTAAAGATAAAAGATATAAGATGGCTTTTAGGACAAAAACCTATTATTAAAATATGGAATTAAAACATAATATTACTGTTTCACTATATATTGTGTTAAAGGTGATTTGGCACCCTATAGTAACAACTACTAATGAATAATTAATACTGCATCCTACAGTACATAGAGATCAGATGCAGGGTGGTCAGGGGGGTCTACCTTTGCGCTTCTTGGCAGGAGATTTATCATCATCTCTCTGGACCGCTGACTTTTTACCCTTTTTCTTTTTCTTCTTTGAACCCTTCGGCTTCACTGCAGCATCAGCATCATCATCCTGAGGGAAGATACCTGTGCAAAAGGAGCAACACACCAACATTCCTTTTCAGTTAAAAAGATTCAGAATATCATGAACATTAACCAGTTATACACAGTCAACTTTCAAACAGGATCCTCTCAGTGCCACCATTAGAATTCTTTAACACCTAAACATCAGAAACCTTCAGTAACAAATGTAAAACAATCATTTAAATAAACGCTGAACAAAAACAGCACAACCCAAACTCTGACTTAATGCATTTCCTTCATTCTGCTAAAAAGATAATAATCCCAGTTATATTTAAAGAGTCTTACCTTCACTTAAATCCCGGAATCTGCGTCAGAAAATAAAGGATGACCGAGAGGGAAAGACAAAGAGAGAGAAACAGAGAGAGAGAGAGAGAGGGTGGGGGGTGGAGAGAGTGAGAGATGTTAGGATGGCAATATATATTAAATACAATCTTACAGCCATTACAGTTGTAATCTTCAACAGTCTATTATACATTCACCCTATTCAACATCCCTTTCCACTCGTGTGTTCACTTGCAATACTTTGTTTATATAGTTTAAAAGAGATAAAAGTTAAAAATGTAATTACAGTTTCTCTTTTTAAGTCTTTACTTATTTAGTTTACTTATTATTTATTTATTTTTTATGTTAAATGTGTTTGTTTAAATACAGTATATACAGATCTGCTGGGAAAAGAGGTAACTGGTCTGCAAGTCATCAGGGGCAGAGCTATTGGGCTTAAGACCAGGATGTTCAATGACTCTAGCCCCAACCCTGATTGAAACCGGGCTTTCACAAAACATCCCGACATACTCTTATCAAAAACCCTCCCCCATATTTAAATCATAACCATCTAAAAACATTCACAAATCTGGAATTTTAACAACTTTAATTGGAGCTTTTCAGCAGTTAATGTTTTCAGCTGCACTTTTGGAGTTATAATCTGTTATTGTTTTACTTTACTCTTCCATTTAGCTCAGATTATTAAACTTAACGATGCTCAGGTTATATAGTTATATAACATTGGATCACAGCATTCCACCAGACCTTTAGTTGCATTTAACACATACTCTCAAACACTTCTAAAGCTCCTAAACTTAAAACTGTGAGCTGGGGTGTAATAAAACCAGTACAACTCCTTCATATCTCATGGCATATTAAATCATAACCCCTGTATTGTGAGGTCAATACACAACTGTAATCTATAATTATATTAATAAAGAGAGAGACAGGTTGGCACTTACGTTTTCACCAGTTTGTATATTTTATTTCGATTGAAGTTTGGTGTTAACGGACGGCTGCCCAACTCAAACAGACAATCCGCTAACGCTCCATAATCAAACTGCAACACAACACAATCCATCAATCAATCAATCTTTAATTATTTAATCAATAAGGTTGGCCCTCATTTACAATGTAGCTGAGCCAACTAGGAAAAAAGAACTGAAAAAGATTAAAGACAGCACTTAAATATTACATTACATTACAATATAAGCTAAATATACATTATATAATTTTATTATAAAAGTGCAAAAGTAGAAATCTACTCCAAATCACACAAGCAATAAAAAAGCAATATAATAAATCAATAAAACCATGTAACTCAACACATAAAACAGGAAAAATATAAAAATGAGCTACAACTAAACACAACTGCTTGTAAAATGCTGTTTAAACAGTGGGCACACACATAGGTCAGTTGTACTCACCTGCAAAACAGGACCGACGTCGTCACTGTCATCCTCCTCCAGATCTTCATTATCCAAATCCATCAGTTCATAATAACTGTCCTCGTCATCGTTCTCCACGCCTGAAACACCTGAAGATCATTACAACACTGTTTCACAGGAACCAGGGGAAAACTGTGATTATCATTAAAACCATTTAATATAAACTCAGATTACATACTGTATAGCACCAGATACAGCTGTGCAGCGTTTACGCTTCCTTTTCATTCCCTACATACTTAACTACTGCACTAGTGCTGCTATTGCACGCACACACACTGCACTATAGCAGCCACTGCCCTACTGCTGCAGACACAGAAATACTGCTGCAGAAACCCAGGCAGACATGGGGAGAACATGCAAACTCCATAGAGAGAGACCCCAGCCGATCCAGCCAGGAATTCAACCCAGGCCTTCTTATGTACAGCTCCACCCACTGAACATAAGACCATATTTGCCACTCCCTTGTGTACAGTGCACACATTCAGCAGGTAAACCAACAAATGAGTTCAGTTTATGTTTCAGTATTTCTTCAGCGTACTAAAACATACACACAATAACTGACAACTGATATTTCTTCTGACTGTAAAAAATGGAGAAATTACAACAATGTAACTTTTAATCCACATCATATTTATACATTTTGACCTACCGTTGAATCGGTCTTTAACTTTCTTCAGAGATCTCCTTCCTGTTTCTTCTTCCTCTTCACTCTCCTCCTCTGCTGCACCCGAGTCTTCTCCTCCATCACTCAGCTCCTTCATCAGCTCCTCCACAGCGTAGGAAGCATGGTCCAGTATGGTGGAGAAGATGTGTTTACAGACAGAACTCAACACTGAGCGACTGAAACAGAGAAAACAACACAGTAAGAAAAGCATAGAAGCATGCGCTTCTCAAACTCAGACACAAAACACGCACTACACTTCTCACGGACACACGCACACTTATTAATACACACGCTTTACACGCACATCCGGGGAGGTAGCTTCACGTTCCACATGTTTCTCACACGCACTCTTCTCACACGTGTGCTTCACACAAAACTGCATACTTATTACACACTTCACATGCGCGCTTCACACACGCTATGCTTTCTGTCATGCGCAAGAGCTTCTCACACACTTTCACACGCGCACTTAACACACGCATGCTTTACACATGCAGGGCTGAAGGATTTGGGGACACTCACTCTTTGGTTTCACTGATGGTTTTGCAGAAAGGCTGGATGAAAGTAAGGTTCTGCTCAGCTTTGAGCTGCAGGAAGAGGAGATGTGTGTATTAGACTGAACATAAATATTGATAGAACATTTTTTCTATACATGAAATCATAATAATGCATGTAAACATTACTTTTACACAGCAATTTATTTAAAACTGAATTAAAATACACCAATAAATTTAGACATATAAAACACACTGTTGGTGAGCCACTGCAGCGCGAGGTAACTGCACAGGATGTCAACATGTCACCAACATGCACCACGCACTCACCCAATGTTAAATAGTCCTTTATAATGTGTAATACCTAAACATTTTTTAATTAATTTAAATCTACATTTATTACAGTTTATATTGTTAAGATTTGTTTCTGTTCTGTGTTCTTTTCTATCACTTTGCTTCTGAATTTCCCCACTGTGGGACTAATAAATGCTGATCTCTCACTACATACTACTCACTTAGCAATACCAACCCCAGCTAGAGTCACCTGGTTATCAGCTCTTACCTCTGCAGAACCAACATGAGCTAACTCAGTCATGTACAGCTCCAGGATGTGCAACATCAGGCCGTCAGGAACCCGTACAGCACTCTGCAGGAGCTCAGCCGTGAACACAGCTAAAAACTGATCCACCAAACTACAGAGAAATAAAACATTCAGATAACACCATTATTAACCACATCCACAACACAGCCACGCCCACAAAACAATGTTTATTAATAATTACCACCAGTACCAGAGCAAAGGTACTGTAATAATAAAGGACACTGTGATAGGACTGGAGTTGAGGTACTGTAATAATAAAGCACACTGTGATAGGACTGGAGTGAGGGTACTGTAATAATAAAGCACACTGTGATAGGACTGGAGTGAGGGTACTGTAATAATAAAGTGCACTGTGATGGGACTGGAGTGAGGGTACTGTAATAATAAAGGACACTGTGATAGGACTGGAGTGAGGGTACTGTAATAATAAAGCACACTGTGATAGGACTGGAGTGAGGGTACTGTAATGATAAAACACACTGTGATAGTACTGGAGTGAGGGTACTGTAATAATAAAGTGCACTGTGATAGGACTGGAGTGAGGGTACTGTAATAATAAAGCACACTGTGATCGGACGGATTAAGGTTCAGTGCTCCTACAGGCAGAAAACTAACACATGGAATAAAGCAATCTATCCATGGTTCAGATGGAGTTCTTGTGTGTAAAAACAAACCAGTTATAAGCCCCTTCCCCAGACAAGACTCAGGACAAACCTTAAACTCTTTACAGTATCTTAAGATCTTAGCCACCAATCAGTAATATACATTGGCAATTTATTTTTCAAGGTTTCCATGATAAAAATATTTTCTGTAAAATTAATTTCCATAAAAAGTTGTGTAATGTGGCGCCGGTTTGTTATATGCAATATTAGTGATTATTGCTTCACAGCAACATTTTTTAAATCAGAGTTTTCACAGACTAGAAATTAAAGATGGTAGTTTTTAAGCTGGGTAGGTTTTGAGCCTGGTGTTCTAATCTCTGCACTGTCTTCACTTAACCATTATTCATTTTGTGATTTCGATCAATCGTTAACATTGTTAACAGATATTTCTAAGCATTCTAAATTGTAATAGATTAAAAATCACAATATGTACCAACATAAACAAACACTGGGCATTTACTTGTGTAATAAACATTACCTGGACTCCCACTCACTCCTCTTCAGAACCTCAAAGACTTGTCTGAACACAAACCGAACCAACTGGTAAGAAGAAAAGAAGAAGTATTCTGTTAAAATGAAGAATGTGATTCAATCAAAGGAGTTCTGTATTTTACATTTTTTCTAGATATTTATACAAATGAAACATAAAACAAACAAAACATGAGGAAACCATAAAATGTTTTTTCTTCACTTGCTCACTAAACTTGCTGTCTAAGATGTAGCAGAAAAAAACACCAACTAAACTCATCATTTACATAACCAGCACCACAAAACAATTTTTTTTAGAAATAAAAAGCTGAAAAGTGGGATGTGCAAATTTTATTCTGCCCCTTTACTTTCAGTGCAGCAAACTCACTCCAGAAGTTGAGTGAGGATCTCTGAATGATCCAATGTTGACCTAAACGACTGATGATGATAAATAGAATCCACCTGTGTGTAATTAAGTATAAATGCAGCTGCTCTGTGATAATCTCAGAGTTCTGTTTAAAGCTCAGAGAGCATCATGAAGACCAAGGAACACACCAGGCAGGTCCGAGATATTGTTGTGGAGAAGGTTAAAATGAGATTTGGATACAAAAAGATTTCCCAAGCTTTAAACATCTCAAAGAGCACTGGAGACACACCAAACATGTGGAAGAAGGTGCTCTTGGTCAGATGAAACCAAAATCAAACTTTTTGACCAAAATGAAAAACATTATGTTTGGTGTAAAAGCAACACAGCTCATCACCCTGAACACACCATCTCCACTGTCAAACATGGTGGTGGCAGCATCGTGGTTTGGGCCTGCTTTTCTTCAGCAGGGACAGGGAAAATGGTTAAATTTGAGACTGAGATTTATCTTCCAACAAGACAATGATCCAAAACACAAAGCAAAATCTACAATGGAATGGTTCACAAATAAACGTATCCAGCTGTTAGAATAGCCAAGTCAAAGTCCAGAATCTGTGGAAAGAGCTGAAAACTGCTGTTCACAAACGCTCTCCATCCAACCTCACTGAGCTCCAGCTGTTTTGCAAGGAAAAATGGGCAAAAATTTCAGTCTCTTTTAAAAGGTGGCACCTTACTTTTCAGTTTTTTACTTCTAAAAAAGGTTTAAAATATCCAATAAATGTCCACTTCCCGATTGTGTGCCACTTGTTGATTCTTCACAAAAAAAAAAAAAATAAGATTTCATATCTTTATGTTTGAAAACTGAAATGTGGCAAAAGTTTGAAAAGTTTAAGGGGGCCGAATACTTTTGCAAGGCACTGTATATACCCAGTCACTGAGTGGTAGTGCTAAACTGAACTCAAAAGAGAGCAGAAAGAGTAAAGCCTGCCCACAGAAAACACTGATAGGGCTACTGAGCACAAAAAGACACCTGTATGTGCAGCACTTGCTCGCAGTCAAAAGTTTCTCAGAAGTGTGCACAAGCACCTTGATAAAATTATTTCTGGGATATTGCAGATGATTTGCGGGAATTAAGGAGACACTACAAATAAATATGCATGAGAATCCCACGACTCGCTGAAAATGAAAGACTGCTAGGGTACTCCGGAGCTTTGAGAGCCATACCGCTCACTCTAGCCTAAGTGAAAGTAGGCCCCTATGTTTCCAACAATGCGGCAAAACACGGACGGAATCATAACACTGAAGAGTAAAAGCAGAATTCACAGAACTAGAAAACATGAAGAAAAAAAAAAAAAAAAGACCAGGGCACTGTACCCTGGGGCTGGTGTTCTAACCTTTCTAACCATTCTGATATCAAACATGAGCCATTAATTCATTTCAGAAAACAGTTAGATGAAGTTAGATTCTAATTCACCATTTTTTCACATAAAAAACTTCAGTGCAGATAATATAAACAAACAGATGTATCCAAGTATCAATAACTGTAATGACTAAAATAATAAAGAACCTTTATTTTTTATTTTATTTGGACAATTTTATTTTATTTGGATTTTGTTCAGTAAACTTTTGATCAAAATATCAAATATCTAAATGTTTTCAATATCTGCATCCCATTTTAAGCATATTTAATATACCATATTTTTCGGGCTATAAGGCGCACTTAAAATACTTATTTTTTCCCAAAAATCGTCATTGCGCCTTATAATGCAGTGCGCCTTGTGTATGGATTTTGCTTGTGTTTACTGACCTCGATTTTTATGTGGTACACGGCGCTCTGTTGTGCAGAATTCCTCACCCACGCCAGAAAAAGATCCCCCTCTTGAGCTAGCGCGCGGTTACCTTTGACTGCCGTACTGCCTCTCGGCTGTGGTTCAGGGTAGCTAGTTTCCACTGTAGCTCCGTGGCCAGAACAAGGTGCCGGTAAACTTTCCTTTCCACCCGTTCTGGGGTAATAGCACAAACTGTTTCTTTTTAGCGCCCACTTCTAAGTAAAGTTAACCTCTTAACACGCGCTGGCCCACCGGCGGGCCAGAAATATTTAATATTTCATAACTGGCTGTGTTTCTGAATAGTTATGAACAGTTACAGGTTCAATATAGACATCCAATATACCATTTTAAAGCTTAGAATCTGCTTTTGAGCTATTTAGCCTATTTAGCGGAATATCCTTTCAGAAAATAAACATTTAGGGCGAAATATGCCTTGGTTATGATTTTAATAATTCATAACTCTCATATTTGCGTTTATCGTTCGTCCATATTTCATCGAATGCGGTCATGTCATACACCATTCGAACCGTCTGGCTCTCCGGATTCCAGAACTGTGCTTTTACTGTAGGATGTATGTTTCATGAATTAGAGCTGCGTCAGAGCGCATGTTTCCAGTAATAAAAGGCTCTCCTTTTGTCCTGGGGTAACCTCCGGTCACTGCCGCCACCCCCCGAACACACACCCGCGCTCAGCCACAGGTCCTACCTTCAAAACGCGTCCAGACTAAAGAGAATCCATCAATCCAGTCTCCTGTAATCCACAGTTATATCCAAACAGCGCTGGAAATCACTTCATCCAGAAATGAAACTTATCCAATCTTTATCTCTGTTTTAAAACCGTTTTATTCACCGAATTCGGCACAACACGCTATTATAGTCAGAAGCCTCGCGGAGTAATGCGGTACTTGCTGTGCTTCAACATAATATTATGGTCTGTCGGAGCGTTGCGGCTACCGTTGTCAGGAGCCTCGCGGAGTAATACGTACTTGCTGTGCTTCAACATAATATTATGGTCTGTCGGAGCGTTGCGGCTACCGTTGTCAGGAGCGTCGCGGAGTAATACGTACTTGCTGTGCTTCAACATAATATTATGGTCTGTCGGAGCGTTGCGGCTACCGTTGTCAGGAGCGTCGCGGAGTAATACGTACTTGCTGTGCTTGTTGATTTATTGCTCAGAGATGTTGTTATTTTCCACAGATATTGTGAAGGATTTATTGCTCAGAGTTATTGTTACTGATATAAATAAAGTTTCATTTAGTGCGCCTTATAATCCAGTGCGCCTTGTGTATGGACTAACACTAAAAATAGACCGTTCACTCATCGTGCGCCTTATAATACGGTGCGCCTTATAGTCCGAAAAATACGGTACTGCATGTTTCACCATTGAGCTACAGCAGGAACAGCTCAGTTGAGGGGAGTGTTTAAAGACTGACCTGGAAGAATTTATCCATGCGGAGTCGGTCTATCCCATTCCACTCCCTCTTCATCGTCTGAAGAAACGTCTCAAAATAGAGAAGCTCTATGGAAACAAAGGTTTAATTTAATCATTTAAAATGATACAAATGTATGTCAGCCAAATAATGTCAGCAACAAATTAATTAAAAAAAAAAAACTGAAAATGAAGCTAATAGCTTTTTTTCTCTCGTGGTGAGACCCCCAGGCTGCACACCGGATCTGAAGGTGTGAAGATTTCAGTGAGTCTAATGAGAACTGAATTATTGAGTAATCAGTGGGGGGAAAAGTGTGTGTAGGGGGCTCTTTGTAGGAGTCAGTTCAATGTTGACTATAAACAAAACCGATATCCAATTCAGTTACTAATAACTTGTAAGGCAAAAAAGTAAATAAATAAACAAACAAAGTAGAGTGATTTAGGAAATTTAGAATGTGATGTGTGTGTGACTGCAGGATGGGTAATCTTAAATAATCTGTTACATAAAAGAATAATATCCATGTATAAGAATACAGCATCTCTCACAAACCTGCAGGACAGGAGCTCCTGCTCTCGCTCATCTTTAATAAAAGAGTGTATGAGAATTTCATGAGCTTAGTTTTAATAGGCTGCCCTTTGTCTGCTGTATCGTGTTTCACTGATACAGTACAGATGCTGTACTTACGGTTGTTGAAAGTGTGGAAGCTGTGAATCAGTAAAGATACTCGATCAGACAGTTCCTCCTGTGATACAAACATACAAACATCTCCATTATCATATAGTTTATAAAAAAATAAACATATATATGTTTACACATATATGGCTGGGGCAACATGTCAAGGCAATCTGCAAAAAATGAACAGGGGTTGTTCTTAAGGACAAATAAAATTATAATTATTAAGTATTTTAGGTCCATTTACAGTGTTTATGGGAAGATTTAAAATATTTCGTTTTGTAAAAGAAGTTGTGTTAAAGTTGTTGGCGTATTTTTTTAAGGTCTATTGTTCACATTCTTCAGCTTTTTTTTTTCTAATAAAGTCTGATTTCTTCATATTTTGTGTAATCTTGTGGGACAAAATAAACCCAATAGTAATTTAAACTTCATTTAAAGCCTTAATAGTACATATAATGTAAAACAACAATAGAGTAAGTAAAATCCCAGACAAGCAAAAAAAAAAAATTAATTAATAAAACTACTGTAATATATTGTGAAAGTGCCATCTTGAAAAATTAATCTTGAATTAATCTTGAAAAATACAGTGATATAAATGTTTGGTCATACCACGCAGCACTACTATAAAATTACGCTGAACAAGTTTGAATGTGCTATGATTTTGCATGCATATGCCATATAGTAAAACTTAAAGGTGGAACAATTGATCAGCTATGTATCGGTATCAGCGATTTTCAGCCAAAATACGCAATCGGCCAATACAGATACTTTGCAGCAGCTTCTTGGTGGACCTGTGTTATAAATAATTCCAGCATAATTATGTAGTTATGTAAATGTACCATTGAAATGTGTTATCCTACATCATTAAGGCATTTAATTATTTTACCAGTGGTGGATAAAGTACACAACTCTGGTAGAGTTAAAGTAGAGATACTACAAATAAAATGACTCCAGTAAATGTAAAATTTTCCTTTTTACACCTTATAAATATCATATTAAAATTAGTTGTTAGATTAAGAGATTAATAAAATATAAACTTTCTTAATTAATAAGAAAAAAATGTCAGGTGCAGCCCTATATTTTATTTACATACATACATTAGTGCTGTCAATATTAATGAATTGTTCTGAAAATGTTTAATTTGTAGTTTTTTTATGCATTAATCATTTTATGTATTAGCGAAATTTAGCGACAAAAATACGTACAGAAGTTAGATTCTCTCACACACACTCTCACACACACACACTCTCACACACACACACTCTCACACACACACACTCTCACACACACACACTCTCACACACACACACTCTCACACACATTTAAATATTGTTTGTTTTTTTTAAGTTTCAGTATTAAGAAAGACACGTGTGATTAATTTAGTTACGTTTTTTCAATTGATTAGCAGCCCTAATAAATATTTTCATATTATATATAGCTTTCATACTTCCAATGATTCTCTTCATAAAAGGCCAAAGTGAGTAAACTATATGCTGATAAGATAGATTGCTGTGACCATGTAATCTGGCTGATGGTAATAATTTATTGGAAGTGTGGATAATCCAGTAACATATCTGTACTATATCCTCATTTTTAGGGTTCTGAGCACTATAGGTGGTATGGAAGCCTACTGGAATTACTCATATTTCTCATTATTATTACTATTATTATTATTATTATTATTATTCCCTAAAGAAATCTGTAAAGCAAACACTCGTTAATCATCCAGTAAACGTGGTACATAGGTGTTGCATTTTACCCATTACTCAGGCCAGTAAAATTACCCTAACTGGCCTGATTGTGGCGCTTCAGAGCAATGTTAGATCAGAGCTGGTGTTACAGGTGTGAGTGCAGCTCACCTGCAGGTCCGGCTTGTCCTGCATCCACAGAGAGTAGAACAGACCCTTCCAGATCTTCAGCAGGTCATCCCTGCAGAACCCACCTGTAATCAACAGTTACAACAGGAGATCAGAGAGTCCAACAACATCAACCCCCGCACAGAGAGTCTGATTACAGAGCAGAGACCGACTACATCAACCCACCCCACCCCCCCCCCCCGCACAGAGAGTCTGATTACAGAGCAGAGTCCGACTACATCAAACCCAACCCCCCCCCCCCCCACAGAGAGTCTGATTACAGAGCAGAGTCCGACTACATCAATGCCCCCCCCCCCGCACATAGAGTCTGATTACAGATCAGAGAGTCCGACTACATCAACCCTCCCGCACAGAGTCTGATTACAGATCAGAGAGTCCGACAACATCAAACCCCCCCCCCCCCCCCCCGCACTGAGAGTCTGATTACAGATCAGAGAGTTCGACTACATCAACCCCCGCAGAGAGACTCTGATTACAGACCAGAGAGTTCGACTACATCAACCCCCGCACTGAGAGTCTGATTACAGATCAGAGAGTCCGACAACATCAACCCCCCCCCCCCCCCCCCCCCCGCACTGAGAGTCTGATTACAGATCAGAGAGTTCGACTACATCAACCCCCGCACAGAGACTCTGATTACAGACCAGAGAGTTCGACTACATCAACCCCTGCACTGAGAGTCAGTGCGAGTTAGACTATGTGTGCGAGTTAGACCGTTTAAGTTAACATGGCACTTTTCATAATTGAGTTTTAATCTCACTGGTTTCTCAGGCCCCGCCCATTTTCAGAAGTGGGTTCTCATTGGACAGTGATTACATTTCATTTTGGCCAAAATACCATGCTGCTCTTAGAGAAAATGCAATCCTGTGCATTGTGATTGGCTTTTGACCATCTCAGCGTGAAATATAATGCAGTTGAGCTGATTGCATTTTAAGTGCAGACATTGTTTGTGTGCAATTTTGATGTAAATTTAGCATTTGGATTAGATAATGTAAAGACTTGTTATTGTTTTTCAATAAAGAGACCAAGTGCAGTGCAATGTAATGTAATGTAATAGTGGTTTTGCATTTTACGTAAAAGGCAAGCGTGTACATATTTTGCATGTGAAACAATGCATCTTGTGGACTGCACTCAATTCAATTCGGCTCTAATTACTCTCCACAGAGTTAGACCGTACGAGTTAGACTGTGCGATTGTAGGAGTTGAACTGTGCAAGACTGTGCGAGTTACACAGTGTCATTGTGAGAGTCACACTGTGCGAGTTAGACTGAGATAGACTGTGAGTTCATCTGTGCGAGTGCATGGGGTAGACCAGGGGTCCTCAAACTACGGCCCGCGGGCCGCATACGGCCCCCTGCGCTCATTTGACCGGCCCCTTTAGCTCCAACAGCAGTACCTGCTCCCTGGCCCCTCACGCAAGCAGCATTAGCTATACGGGGGGAAAAAAACAGTAAAAAAAAATGACAATTGGCCATCGAGTGTCTCCGTAGACAGATGAAAAAAAACAGAAGGCTATTTCCCACGGTAATCAGACAACATACTACCACTCGCTCTGTGCTGTTCGCATGAGCTCTGAGACTCACATCTGACGGAATGTCGAGGAAAAGAAAAATCGACTCTGAGTGCAGGGTATTTAATCAACAGTGGACCTCTGACTACCTTTTTGTGCAATGTAAAGAAAAGGCTGTTTGTCTCATATGCCAGGAGTCAGTCGCCGTGTTTAAGGAATACAACCTGCGCCGCCATTATGAATCGCGCCATAAAGACAAGTTCGGCTGTCTGACGGGGCAGGTGAGGACAGACAAAATAGCAAAATTGAAACATGTGTTGGAGACTCAGCAAAATTCTTTTATAAAGCAAAAACACCTAAATATATCATCAGTTCGAGCTAGCTTTCAAGTGGCCAAGCTAATAGCTAGCAGTGGAAAGCCGTTCACCGACGGAGAGTTTGTAAAACAGTGCCTGACGGCGGTTGTCAAGGAGGCGGACCTGTTCAGCGCGGTGAGTCTATCCGCACCCACAGTTACACAGAGAGTAGAAGAAATGGGCGACAATTTGCACCTTCAACTGCAAACTCAGACAAAAAGACTTTGCTCCTTTTCACTGGCTCTTGACAAAAGCAACGTATGCGTGACACGGCGCAACTGTTGATTTTCATCCGCGGAACTAATGATAAGTTCGAAGTCACAGAGGAGCTTGCTGGACTACAAAGCATCAAGGGAACGACAACAGGAGAGGACATCTACAGGAAAGTTCACCAAACGGTGGCGGATTTAGATCTGGACTGGGCTAAATTAGTGAGTGTTACCACGGATGGTGCGCTTTGAAGTAAAACTGGGTCTCCTCCTTAAACATGTGAAGGAGAAAAAATTCTGCCATTTTCCCACTACACAGAGTAACAAACATGGAACCTGACATTGACAGTCTTGTCAGCCAGAAGCAGGCTCACAGTTCACATTAACTTATGGAAAAGCACTGTATGAGGTAGGATAATGGAAATTATTACTTAATAAATCATTAAAATGTCTGCATTGTGAATTACACATATAGCATATATTATGCAACCAGTATCACATGATAAATAGTTTTTAATGTTTATTTTTAGTCCGGCCCCCCAGAAGACTGAAGAACAGTGAGCTGGCCCTTTAGTTTAAAAGTTTGAGGACCCCTGGGGTAGACTGTGTTTGAGTTACTGTGCGAGTTAGAATTTGTGTGTGCGTGAGTTAGACTGAGTGCACGTGTTAGACTGCGCGAGTGTGCAAGTTAGACTGTGTAAGTTTATGTATACTGTGTATAGTGTGTACAATGTGAATACATAGTGTGTGTGTGTGTACAGTGTGTGTAGATATAGTGTGTACAGTGTGTGTATAATGTGTGGTGTGTTTATATAATGTGTACAGTACGTTTGTGTGTGTAAATATATATAGTGCGTACAGTGTGTGTGTGAAGTGTATATATAATGTGTACAGTGTGTGTGTGTACAGTGTTCGTATGTACATGTGTGTATACTGTGTGTTTGTTTGTGTGTGTGTGTGGTTAGTGTGTGTATATATGGTGTGTGTAGTATGTGTGTACAGTGTGTGTAGTAAGTTTGTACAGTGTATGTGTAGTTTGTGTGTGTAGTTAATGTGTGTGTATATATAGTGTGTCTAGTATGTTTGTGTAGTTAGTGTGTGTGTGTATATATATAGTGTGTACATATAGTGTACATATAGTGTATATATATAGTTAGTGTGTACAGAATGTGTGTATTATGTATGTAGTTAGTGTGTGTGTGTGTGTGTATAGTGTGTGTAGTATGTGTATACAGTGTGTGTGTGTATACCTGTTTGTGATCGCAGGTTGATGTATTTTTTCAGGGTTTTTAAGGCTCTGGTTCTGACGGGTCGCTCGTTGGAGGCGAGTCTCTGAGCGACCGCGACCTCGGGCTGCTGCGGTACCGACACCATGTTCCCCTGATCCCTCTGATCCCCGCTTCTCTCCGGTTCTTTTTCTCACGTGGAGTTTCTGCCGCGCGACTCTCTCCACTAACACGATGCTCCGGCGCACATTGATGACGTAATTTACATTTTACCACAGCTAGTTTATGGCAAGACGATCGACTAACGCCTGCGTGGCCGCCATATTGAAGGAGGCAATCCTGCGCCCCGAGTGCATTAATTTACACTGAGGAAGGTGTAAAATACACCTATAATAATCACAACTCCACCAATTTATACCCGATTTACACACGGTTTGGTTTGTTACAAACAGCAGGTTGTAGTAATGATACAGGGCGCTGTCACACATTACAAATACCTGCTTTCATTATTAAATACTTTATATTATTATCTTTAACAAAGACAGACATATGGTAGAGCATATAAATAAGGTTTATATATATATATATATATATATATATATATATATATATATATATATATATATATATACTGGAAAATAGCATGTTACCTGTCTCCACTCTCTTAACTATAAACATTACCATGAAATATAAATATGAAAATCCTTCAGATGTATTTTTTGGCCTTGTTGTGTGAGTCCAAATCCCATTCATGCTTTTATATTTTTTCATAATTAATCCATAATAATAATAATAGGTTCAAAGTTTTAAAAAGGTACAAAAATAAGTTTAAATTGGAGATTCAACAAGCAGCTGGCACCCATTAGGTGGAATGGCCCATATATGTATATGTAGATAATATAATAAACACAGTATGTTACACTTAAATAATATATGAACAACAATAAATGTGGATTAAATCCCCCTACACATACAAGAAATAAAAATATATTATTTTAATTTATTTTTCGGCCATGTGGAGGCAGCAAAAATCATTTTAAACACCACACATTACCACAGGTTATGTACACTTTTTTACACGCTTTTACATGCACCATTAACGGTATCCTAGAGGTTGTCCATTTCCCACTGCAGGGAGCATCAGTGAATTTGTGGAGTGGATCACATGTCCTGATTAATGACAGCTGACGAAGAGAAATGTTGTCCGTAGTTTATAGAATAAAACAACAACGTTCATATACATATCAGAGAAACTAATTCAGAAACTGAAGTGGTCTGTAAGTACACACACACACACACACACACACACACACACAATAATACACACATAATATAAAGTATTTAGGCATGAAAGCTCATATCTGTAATGTGTGACAGCCTCCTGTATCATTACTGCATCTCTGCTGTTTGTAACAAACCAAACCGTGTGTAAATCGGGTATAAATTGGTGGAGTTGTGATTATTATAGGTGTATTTTACACCTTCCTCAGTGTAAATTAATGCACTCGGGGCGCAGGGTTGCCTCTTTCAATATGGCGGCCACGCAGGCACGCCAAGAGGCAGAGTATGCTGCGTATAGGTATAAGATATCTGGGGTAACACTGCTGGCCGCGTGTAAAAATTTAAAATGTAGTTCCTTCATTAAACCACTGTGGGGCACTCTGGGTCTTTATTAGACTGCATAATATTATTTCCCGACACTGAGTTATAAATTAAGTTTTTTTATTTATTCATATTCATATATATATATATATATTTAATTCAGTTTATTATTAATTATAATAATCTAGAAATTAAATCTAGATTATATAATTTAAATAATGATTAAAATAACTATTATATATATATATATATATATATATATATTTCTTTTTTTAAAACAAATATATGTAATTAAATTACTTTATTTAAAAATGTATACATTTATATACATTTACATATATGTGTAAATTTAATGTAGTATGTATTTTTTTATTATTATTTATATTTTAAGTGATCCCTGATAGTAAAGAACATTACATAATTATTTATGGTTTGCTTCCTACAAACAACTTTTTTTATAATAATATTATTATGCTAATCGGTAACCTGTTTCAGCCCTGTTTAAAACCGTTAAATAAATAATAATATTAAAAACAATCATGTTTTTATTTATATTGTATAAATTGTGTTTATATATTTAAATATTTTTCTTAAATTAAAATAAATTATATAAAAAGAAAAACTTACGTACGTACGTAACTCCAGTGGCTGGAAAATCGAGAAGGGTAACGCCATAGACATCCATATACATCATATACATACATATCTTATACTTACATGTTTAAGATTTCTATGTATAAGATATCTATGGGCAAGACCGATATTCCTGTCACCGGTAGAGGGAGCCCGCGAGAGAGTCTTAAATGAACGGGCTGAATGATGGAGCTAAACGCTAAAAACTTTCATTCATAACAGTAACAACAGTTACTTACAACAGTAACAGGAATTACTTTATTTTTAAAGGATTTAGTTCAAAATTAGTTTAAAATGTTTATAAATGTAGTTTGAAAGCTTTTTAACTGAAGTTTAAATGGTTTATACCGTATTTTTCGGACTATAAGGCGCACCGTATTATAAGACGCACTATCAAAGAACGCCTATTTTCTGCTATTTTTCCATACATAGGGCGCATCGCATTATAAGGCGCGTTAAGTGACACTAGAAAGGGTGCCTATATCAAAGTGAACAGGGGTGGCGCCATGTTTCCCTTCCCCCACCGGGGGTGGTCGCTTGCCGGTGGAGCGTCTCCGTATACAAATCTAGCTCTTTCAAAGTCAAACGAGTGCTGGATATTAATCTACACAGATTCCTCTCCTGAAAACTGTTTGAGTGAAAATTTGAAAATTTGGGTGAGTAACGTGCTTCAGTTTATTTACAGTAAGCTTAGATTTCCAGATGTCCACTAAGGCTTGCTGCACCAGCGTTAGCATAGCTATCCGCTAGCACGCTAGCTAGTCACCTAAACTAGTACAGTTAACCCAAACTTAAACGACAGCGTTACACTGAGTAATCCTGCGTGTTCTGGTAAGACAGTGAGATATTAGCTAGCGATTCGTCCCCCGTAGCTTGTTTTAACACGGTAAACAAGCAGATTACAGGCTGATAAAACTCACCTCTGAGAGAGTTAGCGCTTAGCATCTAGCTAATGCTAGCCAGGCAAAGCAGCACAGACTTACAGGCCGATAACTCACCTCTGAACGATGAACGCTTAGCGATTAGCATCTAACTCTAATAATACTGCTCCAGCAGTATTAAAAGTGCTAAATGTAGAAAATACTGATCTCTGAACAGTGAAAAAGCTAGCTAGCTAAGCGGTTAGCATCTAGCTAATGCTATTGCTGCTCCAGCCTCGGAGCGGCACGGCTCTGCACGGAGTGTGTGTTTACTGCTCCTTACACCTGACGGGTAAAATTTAGATAATACTGATCTCTGAACAGTGAATAAGCTAGCTAATGCTATTTGCTGCTCCAGCCTCGGAGCTGCACGGCTCTGGACTCTGTATAGCACTGAAACTCTGTATAACGCTGCACGGAGTGTGTGTTTACTGCTCCTTACAACCTGACGAGTAAAATTTAGATAATACTGATCTCAGTGAATAAGCTAGCTAGCTTAGCGGTTAGCATCTAGCTAATGCTATTGCTGCTCAGCCTCGGAGCTGCACGGCTCTGGACTCTGTATAGCACTGAAACTCTCTATAACGCTGCACGGAGTGTGTGTTTACTGCTCCTTACAACCTGACGAGTAAAATCCATACAAAAGGCGCACCGTATTATAAGACGCACTGTCAATTTTTGTGAAAATTAAAAGTTTTTAAGTGCGCCTTATAGTCCGAAAAATACGGTAACTGCAATTTACAAGCCATTTAACTGAAGTTGAAAAGCTTTATAACTGGTATTTAAAAGCTTTATAACTGGAGTTTAAAAGCTTTATAATTGGTGTTTAAATGGTTTATAACTGCAATTACAATCTTTATAATTGGAGTTCAAAGCTTTATAATTGGAGTTCAAAGCTTTATAACTGGAGTTTAAAAGGTTTTTAACTGGAGATTAAAAGCTTTATAACTGGAGTTTAAAAGGTTTATTAAAGGTTTGACGCTTATCCCCATACACACTCCCAGCTTCTTGAATCCCACTTAGACAGGTGTTCTAAAGTGTACTCTGCAGTGAATATGTAGATATTATGTAATCATCAGGGGCTCTTGCTGCCTTTGTCGTGACGGAAATATCGTATTTACGAGATGAGAGCACATGAATACTCGTATTTACCAGTGGGAAACTTGGATTTTTAGATAAGCCCCCAGTTGGATAGACCAATAGACCAATAGTATAAACGAAAGGATTTTCCTAATGGCATCCATTTCCACCTGACCAAAACACATGTCATGTCGTAATTACGACCTCCTACCTTATAAGAAGAAATTTCTGAGAAGGAGTTGAAGGCAGCATCTTAACTGACATTGTGGCCGTTCATCTGGGCAAACTCTGGGATGGGTCAGCTTGCACCTACTCATATACAGTACCAGTCAAAATTTGGACACACTTTGTTGTGCAATTTTTTTTTCTACATTGTAGACTAATATCTATAATAATAACAATTAAGTGACACATTTGGAATTATATAATAAACAAAAAAAAGTGTTTATTTTCCAAAATTCCCTGATCTAAACCCAACCGAGATAGTAGAGAGGTGATTTGGGATGAGCTGGAACTTCACAGTGTGAAGGAAAAGCAGCAACCATTATTCAGGACCTCCAGGAACTCCTTCAAGACGCTCCTTTCAGGACTCTACCTCATGAAGACACTGAGATTAAAATACCAAGAGTGTGAAGATCTGTTAAATGTTAAATCTGATAAATGTGCTACATTTGTGGTACATAAAACATATTCTGGATTTTTTTTCAGCATGTGCTACTGTTTTACTTTATTGTCTTTAATATTCAGTTTACAACTATAAAAAGAAAGAAAACACATTGAGTGAGAAGAGGCATTGTCATGTCTGGTGCTGAAAGCACGTCTGTGTCTCCCACATCCAGCTCTATCTGCGATTCTCACAGTAACAACTACAATACCCAGAACGCACCACTCCATGACACAACACACACTCCCGATCACATGACACGTCACATGACGCCACCAGGAAGTCCCGAGTACTGATTACTCAGTGTATTTAAGGACCATGCTCACACTCACACCTCGCCGAGTATCTGTTTGGTAAATCCTACAATACAAAGCGTTTCTCTTGCCCTTGCTATTTTCCGTGTATGATCTTGTTTTTGTTTTCTACCGACTTTGATTTTTGCCTGCTCCCTTGTGTTGGATTACCGTGTATGACCTGGACTGTTTATTGTACTCTGGATTTTTGCCTACCCTGTGATACTGCCTACCCGTGTATGAACTCTGGACTGTCCTCCGGTTATGGTATGGTTTCTCTACACTGTGCATTTTTGGTACTGACCCTGTTTCTGTTGACTACCCCTGTCTACTCTATAACTTTAATAAAAGTTATTTTATTGTATCTGCACCAGTCTCATTCCTGTCTGGCCCTGACAAGATACTCGGCCATAATGACAGAGACTGCGGATACAGAGTCTATTAAGTCTGGTTTGGCTAACCAGGGTCGGCTTTTAGGTCAGCACCAGCAAACGCTCGCTGGTGTGACCCAAGCTGTTGACGAGCTAGCACGCCACCAGGTTAACCAACAGCAGCAGCTAGCCGAGATTATAAGTCATCTCCGGGGTTTATCCACCCAGAACCCTAGCCCAGTGGTTAGTCCTGTAGCCAGCCCTAACGAAACCACTACTCCCTTTTTCGCTGTGTGTAAACCCGAAGTCTATGACGGTAACACTGAGAAGTGTAATGGGTTTCTGCTCCAGTGCTCCGTGTTTTTTAGCAACTCACCTCCTGCTTCTGATAAAGCTAAAATCGGGTTTATAATTTCTCGGTTGTCTGGCAAGGCTTTGGACTGGGCTACAGCTATTTGGGAGAACATTTCTGAATCCAGCTACGACACTTTTTTGTCTATTTTTCGCAGCGTTTTTGATCATACACGCTATGGGCAATCTAGTGGAGAGCTTCTGATTACCTTGAAGCAAGGTAAACTATCTGTGGCAGCCTTTGCTCTGGAGTTCCGTACGTTAGCCGCTAGCAGCGGTTGGAACGATCCTGCTCTCATCTCCATGTTTCGACACGGACTTAACCCCGAGATTCAAAGAGAACTTGCATGCAAGGACGATTCACTCACCCTGGATCAGCTGATCACTCTGTCTATCCGTCTGGATCAGCTCCTTTCCCGTAAGCCCAAAGCTGTTAGCCACACGCCTGTGGTTCGCCCTGCACTACTCCAGTCCGGGAATCCAGTTCCGGAATTTGCACCTGCATCCATCTCTGAACCTAGGGAGATCACACGATCCAGACTATCCGTCACTGAGAGGCAGCGTCGCATTCGCCTTCACCTGTGCCTTTATTGTGGTGGTCCAGGTCATCTGAGGGCTCACTGTGAACTCCGGCCCAATTCTGCTCAAGCGTCGGCTCTGGGACAGCGCGTGGAGTGTACTCCACGCGCTAACGTGGTATGTACCCCTGTTTCTGAACTTAAAGAAAAATGTTTCGTGTTGCCTGTTATTATCACCACTCCAACGGATGTGTTTTGTGTCTCAGCGCTTGTAGATTCTGGGTCGGAGGGGAACTTTATCAGCCTGGACCTGGTGGAGGAGTACGCCATACCCACGAAGGATCTCCCTAGGCCTATCCCCATCCATGCCATTGATGGAAAGACTGTACGCTCCAAACCTGTGACCCAGCAGACTCTTCCTCTCACCCTTCAGGCCAGCTTTCTACATGTGGAACAGCTCTCTCTCTATGTGCTCCCACGCACGGAACATCCACTGGTTTTGGGAGCGCCATGGCTAAAGACACACGACCCCGTCATTTCATGGAGCCTGGGAGACATCACTGCCTGGTCTCCTTTCTGTCGTGAGAACTGTTTATCTTTAAATTCACTCTCTTTGCAATCTACCTCTGTTGAAAGCCCTAATTCTGTAGATACCCCTGCTATTCCCTCCGAGTACTATGATTTTTCTGATGTGTTTAGTAAATCTAAAGCTACCGAGTTACCTCCGCATCGCCCCTATGATTGCTCTATTGATTTAATAGAGGGTTCTGTACTGCCCAAAGCTCGTGTGTACCCATTGTCTCGTGATGAGGAGAAGGCTATGGAAGAGTATGTTAGTGAAGCTCTTGCGCAAGGTTTCATCCGCCCATCCAAATCCCCTGTTGGTTCCGGTTTCTTCTTCGTGAAGAAGGATGGGGGTTTGAGACCCTGCATAGATTACAGAGGCTTAAACGACATTACCAAAAAGTTCGCTTACCCGCTCCCGTTAATCCCAGCAGCATTAGAACAGTTACGTAATGCCGTGTACTTCACCAAACTCGATCTCCGTAGTGCTTATAACCTCATTCGCATCAGGGAGGGTGACGAATGGAAAACAGCGTTTTCCACCACCAACGGCCACTATGAATACCTGGTCATGAGTTACGGTCTTGCTAACGCCCCAGCCATATTCCAGTCCTTTATGAACGACATATTTCGTGACCTAATTAATCACTCTGTTGTCCTTTTTATAGACTACATCCTTATCTATTCCCCAGATCTCCCCACACACATACAGCATGTCCGCCAAGTTCTCCAACGCCTGAGAGAACATAGCCTGTTTGCCAAAGCCGAGAAATGTGAGTTCCACACGCAAAGGGTCACATTTCTCGGCTATGTTATCAGTTCCTCCGGTGTCCTGATGGACGATGAGAAAGTGACTGCCGTTACTAATTGGCCTGTGCCCCAGACCATTAAAGAACTCCAGCGATTCCTTGGCTTCGCTAATTTTTATAGGCGGTTCATCCGTAACTTTAGCTCCATTGCTGCGCCCCTTACTGCCCTCACTAAAGGGGCTGCTAAAATCCTGAAGTGGTCAACCGAAGCGGATCGCGCTTTCTGTGAGCTGAAAGCTGCGTTCATTTCAGCCCCTGTACTTAGGCACCCTAATCCCGAGTTTCCCTTCGTAGTGGAAGTGGACGCTTCCGAATCGGGTGTTGGCGCGGTTCTCTCTCAGCGTAGTGGGTCGCCACCCAAATTGTTTCCCGTAGCCTTCTTCTCACGCAAGCTTTCCCCTGCGGAGCGTAACTATGGGATAGGGGATAGGGAACTTCTTGCTGTGAAATTAGCTCTAGAAGAATGGCGTCACTGGCTGGAGGGGTCCGTTCATCCGTTTACTGTGTATACTGATCACAAGAATTTGGAATACCTCCGCACGGCCAAACGACTTAATCCGAGACAAGCACGTTGGTCTCTTTTCTTCTCTCGATTTAACTTCTCGATCTCGTTCCGTCCGGGAAACCGTAATACTAAAGCTGATGCGCTGTCCAGGGTTTACAGCACTGTGGACAGCGCATCCCAGCCCCAGGAGGCTGAACGCATTCTTCCTTCCTCTGTTCAGATCGCAGCCATTCAATGGGAGTTAGACAATCAGATTCGCCAAAGTAACGCTAATCAGCCCGATTCTGAGGACTGTCCTCAGGGTAAAACGTTCGTACCCGTCCAGTTTCGAGACAGGCTCATCACCTGGGCTCATTCCGCTTTAACCTCTGGTCATCCTGGTGTCACACGCACGTTACAATTACTCTCTGCCCGTTACTGGTGGGATTCTATGCGTGCTGATGTTCACTCATTCGTTACCTCCTGCTCTGTCTGTGCGCAATGTAAAACGCCTAAAACCCTTCCAGCCGGTAAGCTACTACCTCTCCCTGTACCTGAGAGACCTTGGTCGCATATTGCTGTTGATTTTGTTACTGATCTGCCTGTATCTGAGGGTTATACTACAGTTCTCACTGTTGTTGATCGTTTCTCTAGAGGGGTTAAATTTATTCCATTCCCAGCTCTGCCTACTGCCTTCCAAACTGCTCAAGCTATTTATATGCATGTATTTAGACACTTTGGTATCCCCGAAGATATTTTGTCTGACCGTGGTCCTCAATTTACCTCTCGTGTGTGGAAGGCATTTTTTGAACATCTCGGTGTACATGTCAGTCTCACTTCTGGGTTCCACCCTACATGTAATGGTCAATGTGAGAGGGTTAATCAGGAACTCGGGAAATTCCTCCGCACATACTGCTTCAAACATCCCACTGATTGGTCACAATACCTCGTTTGGGCTGAAATTGCGCAAAACTCCCTAGTTAACACTACCTCTGGCCTCACCCCCTTTCAGTGTGTTCTGGGTTTTCAGCCTCCTCTAGCTCCTTGGACAGCGGTGTCCACTGATGTGCCGGCTGTGGATGAATGGATGAAGCGCAGTGAGCAGGTGTGGGAGGACACGCATCGTAAAGTCTCTGAGGTACTGCGCGTGTACAAGGAGCGTGCTGACAAGCACCGTGGTGACAGCCCAGACTACCAACCAGGAGATCGGGTGTGGCTTTCTACCCGGGACTTTAGGTTTGAGGGTAGTTGTAGAAAACTCCTGCCTAAGTTTATTGGTCCTCTTAAGATTTTGTCACGAATTAATGAAGTTACTTACAAGGTGGAGTTACCCCCTCAGTATCGTATTAATAATTCTTTTCATGTATCTCTCCTCAAGCCTATGGTCCCGGGTCCGCTCGCTGACGCTGCACCGGCTGATGTTCCACCCGCGGCTGTGGAGGGGGAGGGGTCGTCCACGTATGCTGTCCGGGAGGTGCTGGATTCACGCAGACGTGGGGGTGTACTTCAATACCTTATCGATTGGGAGGGGTATGGTCCGGAGGAGCGTTGTTGGGTGGCTGCCAAAGACGTGCTGGACCCTGCCTTGCTCGTGGAGTTTCATGCTCGTTTTCCTGGTAAGCCTGCTCCTAGGCCTCGTGGACGTCCCAAGCGTCCTCCGACCTCCTCTGCTCCAACTCGTCGGGTTTCTCGCTCTGGTGAGCCCCGTCTGACTGGCACCTCCGCTCCGACACCTCTACCTCCCGCCGGTACTCCCTGTCCGCCGGGTGTCGGCCCCGTTCTGCCTCCGCTCCGGTCCCTCAGGGGGAGGGTACTGTCATGTCTGGTGCTGAAAGCACGTCTGTGTCTCCCACATCCAGCTCTATCTGCGATTCTCACAGTAACAACTACAATACCCAGAACGCACCACTCCATGACACAACACACACTCCCGATCACATGACACGTCACATGACGCCACCAGGAAGTCCCGAGTACTGATTACTCAGTGTATTTAAGGACCATGCTCACACTCACACCTCGCCGAGTATCTGTTTGGTAAATCCTACAATACAAAGCGTTTCTCTTGCCCTTGCTATTTTCCGTGTATGATCTTGTTTTTGTTTTCTACCGACTTTGATTTTTGCCTGCTCCCTTGTGTTGGATTACCGTGTATGACCTGGACTGTTTATTGTACTCTGGATTTTTGCCTACCCTGTGATACTGCCTACCCGTGTATGAACTCTGGACTGTCCTCCGGTTATGGTATGGTTTCTCTACACTGTGCATTTTTGGTACTGACCCTGTTTCTGTTGACTACCCCTGTCTACTCTATAACTTTAATAAAAGTTATTTTATTGTATCTGCACCAGTCTCATTCCTGTCTGGCCCTGACAGGCATGTCCAAACTGTTGACTAGTACTGTATATATTATTTACTGTATATATTTATTTACTATTTAACGTCATGCGTTAGTTCGTTCATTACTGGCTAAGATTAATCGCTTTGGGGAAACCTACCTCTTAACCAGACCTGAGAACACTGAAACTGCGAATAAGGTCTAGTAAAATCTCTTTTAGCAGCTCCTCTTCTCTGGAGCTCCTCTTCTCTGGAACGTGGATATACAGTGGTGTAAAGAAGGGTTTACTCCCTTCATGATTTCTTCTTTTTTTTGCATGTTTGTCACTCTTAAATGTTTAAAATCATCAAACATATTACAATATTAGTCAAAGGCAACACAAGTAAACTCAAAATGCAGCTTTTAAAGAAAGGTTATTATAAATAAGAGAGAAAAAACAAACCTACATGACCCTGTGTGAAAAGGTGTTTGCTCCCTAAACTGGTTGGGCCACCCTTACCAGCAACCAAGCAACAAACTGCAACTGCAACCAAGCACTTAGGGTAACTTGCAATGTCTTTTACAGCTCTGTGGAGGAATTTTGTTTAACTCTTTTTTGCAGAATGGTTGTAATTCCACCACATTGGGGGGTTTTTAGCATGAACTGCTTTTTTAAGGTCATGCCACAGCATCTCAATAGGATTCAGGTCAGGACTTTGACTTGGCCTCTCCTAAGTCTTCACTTTCTTTTTCTTCAGCCATTCAGAGGTGGACTTGCTGGTGTGTTTTGAATCATTGTCCTGCTGCACAACCCAAGTTTGTTTCAGCTTGAGGTCACAAATAGATGGCCTGGCATTTTCCTTTAGGGCTTTTTGTAGCCAGCAGAATTCATGGTTCCATTTATCATAGCATCTTTATCGCAGCAATGTTCCAGATCTATATTTTGTGTTGGGTTTGCACACTGTTGCATTCCCATGTGTACGTAACAAGCGGGTGTGTACGTGCAGAAATAGCAATTCAGTCAGTGGCGCAACTGTGTTTTCTTTTACCGAGATGGCAGTATGTCAGAAATTCATGTGAACAAACCATATTTCGAGACCACCATGCCCATTGGTGCAGATATATTCACATGCACCATTGCTATTTAAAAGATGCAGGCAGAAGGCATGAAAATAGACTTTTGGCGGGGTGTAAGACAGCAATGAACGCTGCAACACACCTTGCACAGGGTGTAAGATATGCAGGGCCCAAGGTATGCTAAGAGTCGCCTTAAATTCGTTTTTTGGGGGGTTATTAACACAAGGGTTCATTTTTATTATTTAAGACACATTATATTTGTCAATACTGTTGACTTAAATGAAGATCAGATCACATTTTATGACACATGTATGCATAAAACCATGACATTCCAATAGGTTCACATATGTTTAGATTCACTACACGGATAGTGATTTAGATTCCCAGTTTTTGTCTTTTAATGTTGATGGTTATGGTTTACAGCTTATGAAAACCCCAAAGTATCTCAGAAAAGTTAAATATTGTGTGCACTCCCATCGACAACAACACATCACCAATTAGCTCTTTGTGTTTAGAAACTTACAAGCTATAATGTGTCATGGAGGTGAGCAGCCTGTGGCAGTTTAGGTTAGGTGAGCCTTTACTTGCACATGAAATGTAGAATTTACTTTTATCTGAAAACAGGACTTTGGACCACTGAGCAATAGTCTAGACCTTTTTCCTCCTTGGCCTCCTTGGTATGTCGCTTCTGAAGTACTCTCTGGGACATAAGTTGTTGAAAACAAGGAATGCAACAGTTGCTCTTGAAGCACTAACTCCAGCAGCGTCTACTCCTTGTAGACGCTTTCTTGACAATCATTTTAAAGCTGTGGTTATCCCTGTTGCATATGTACCTTTTTCTACCACACATTTTCCTTCCACTCGAGTTTCCATTACTATGCTTGGATACAGCATTCTGAATAGCCAGCTTCTTTAGCAATTAATATTTAGGGCTTATCCTCCTTGTGGAGGGGCTCAGTGACTGGCTTCTGTACAACTGTGAAGTCAGCAGTCAAACCCATGATTGTGTAGTCTACTGAACTAGACTGAGGGACCATTTAAAGTCTTAGGGCGTTTTCACACCAGCACTAATTGGTCCGGTTAAAACGAACTCTGCTCTGTTTGTAACTTTAGTGCGGTTCGATTGAGCAGGTGTGAAAATCGCACTCGGGACCGAGACCAGCTAGAGGAGGTGGTCTCGGTCCGGTACCAAACGAACTCTGGAGCGGTTCGCTTGTGGTGAGAACGTGATCCGGTCTCGATCGGATCCAGCTATTAAATATAAGCCATTTATTTGAGCTAAACTGCTGATAAGAAGCAGTCTAAACTGATATATTAGCCAGATAACGCTAATTACCACAGCTAAGAACAAACGCTGTGTCCATGCATGCGCCGTCTGTGCTGCATTCACTGCTCACAGCCGCGTGACTCTGTTTATTATGTATAAATCTGCGCTGCACGTAGAAACACTGTGTTTGATAGTGCAGCGTTCAGTGTTAAAGCACAGATATTTGCGCTAGAACACAAAATCTTCTCGCTGTATTTACTTTTTCGTATATTTATATTTAATATAAATTGGTGGGTTATTGATGTGCATTTTGGTGCATTTACATTTATGCCTATGTGAAACCAGACCGAACAGAGCGAGAAAACGGTCCAAGTAAACGATCTCATTAACTGATTCGGACCAGAGAAACGAACTACAGGTGTGAAAACGCCCTTGGAAAACCTTTGTTGATTATCTGATTAGAGTGTGACACCATGTCTTTGTGCAATGAAACTATATAATATGTGAGTTTCCCTTTTTGATTAAAATGGTATAACATTAGAAAGTTATTTTAGGGGACTCTGATTCTTATTTGCCACTCTAGAGGGCACTTTAGCAACGCTTGGTCAACTATGAGGGCTCCAGTAGGGGGGTCCGCATTCTTTATCCGCCCGTTGTGACAGCGTCGGAAGTGCTAACGAAGCTCTTCATAGTACAATAACCTGCTTATACACAGAGCCAGCCAACCAGTGCCCTGCCCTGCCCGGTGGAGCTGCGGAGCTGGCACTGTGAGAGGTGGTGGGCCAGCTGTTCCCTCATCCTGCAGAACTCAGTTGGACTCCAGGTAAGGTTTATTGTGATGCAGAATAGATTGTAAACTGGCTGTGTTTGATGTGGTTTGGATTAATTTGTTGTTTGCTGGGTTAGGGGTTTAGTGAGAGTGTGATTGGTGATGGATGTGAGGAAGCGTTGCAGCTATCCCAGATCTACATTTCCTTCCACATGCTGAACACAAGCCTCTCTGTCTGCAGTTCGCTGCACTGCCCTCTCTTTGCCTGACACAATGGGATATCTGTGCTCTGTTTTTCACTTATACTGAGACTTTCACAGCAAGACAAGGCTTTAGGTCAAACTCCCAGAACAGGAAAAATGCAGCTCAACATATGAGACAACATCCCACCGGCGCTCTGATCCACTATATTCTGCCTGTCTGGGGATCAAACCCTGCTGCAGAAGAATCATGTAAAGACGTGACTAACTGGAAGCACTGAGGACATAATTGCAAAAACATACAGCTGCAAGAAAAAGTATGTGAATCCTTGGGATTACATAGATTTCTGCATAAATTAGTCATTAAATGTGTTCTGATCTTCATCTAAGTCACAACAATAGACAAACACAGTCTCCTTAAACTAATACCACACAAAAAATGATATGTTTGCATGGTTTTATTGAACGCAACATGTTAACATTCACAATGAGGGGGGGTGGGAGTATGTGAACCCCTAGGCTAATGACTTCTCTAAGAGCTAATTGTAGCCAGGATGTGATGAGATTGGATGTGTTGGTTAAAGCTGCCCTGCGCTATAAAAAAAAAACACACACCAGTTTTGAGTTTGCTGTTCTTAAGAAGCATTGCTTGATGTGAATCATGCCTCCCACAAAAAAGAGCTCTTAGAACACCTACATTCAAGAACTGTTGACTTGCGTGAAGCTGGAAAGGGTTACAAAAGTATCTCTAAAAGCCTTGATGTTCATGTGTCCATGATAAGACAGTCAGTCTACAAATGGAGAAAGATCAGCACTGTTGCTGCTCTCTCTAGGCGTGGTCGTCCTGTAAAGATGACTGCAAGAGCACAGCGCAGAATGATCCATGAGGTGAGGAAGAATTCGAGAGTGTCAGCTAAAGACTTACAGAATTCTCTGGCACAACATTTTTGTTAACAAATTGACAAGGAAAACATTAAACAAGAATGGAGTTAATGGGAGGACACCATGGAAGAAGCCACTGCAGTCCAAAAAAAACACTGCTGCACGTTTGAAGTTTGCAAAAGAGCACCTGGATGTTCCACAGCAGTACTGGCTAAATATACTGTGGATAAATAAAACCAAAATTGAGTTGTTTGGAAGGAACACACAATGCTATGTGTGGAGAAAAAAGGCACAGCACACATCATCAAAGCCTCATCCCAACTGTGAAATATGGTGGAGGGAGTATCATGGTTTGGGGCTGCTTTGCTGCCTTAGGGTCTGCACGGAGAGTCCTGACCTCAACCCAATTGAGATGCTGTGGCATCATGACCTCAAGAGAGCGATTCACACCAGATATCCCAAGAATATTCAGCTGAACTGAAACAGTTTTGTGAAGAGAAATGTTCCAAAATTCCTCCTGACTGAACTACAGGAGACGTTTGAATGAGGGTTTTGCTGCCAAAGGAGGGTCAACCAGTTATTAAATCCAATGGTTCACCCTGCACTGTGTATATTCTCATGTTGTGTTAAATAAAACCATGCAAAAATATATTTATTTGTGTGGTATTAGTTTAAGCAGACTGTGTTTGTCTATTGTTGTGACTTAGATGAAGATCAGAACACATTTAATGACCAATTTATGCAGAAATTCAAGTAATCCCAAAGGGTTCACATACTTTTTCTTGCAACAGTAAATATATTTTATGATATATGACATATATCAACTTATATTAAGATATATATTAACTATTTTGAAAAATGTCATGGACAAAATACTAACACAGTGTAAATGTTTTTTCCACGTTTTTGTTTTTAAAATATACATTTTTGGTAAAAAAAAACTTTGGTAGATAAAGAAACGTGTAAAAAACCTTCACACTTTTTACAAGATTCAAAATATTATTTTATGGTATTATTTTTAATAAGCTTTAAAGGGTCCACATTTTTAAAGGCAAAATGCATTCTGATCATGATGAATTAGTAGTGCTGAACTGACAAAATAATGGATAGGTGATATTTTGGCCCATGCATGCAGATGGTGCAGTGGATACCAGTGCATCTAAAACCAGACCTGTACTTATTTTTCTATGTTAATTTGATCGCTCTGTTTTTAACTTCTCAGGGTTCGAGTTGGTGTTGGCGCTCGCGTGCGGATGGTGGCGGAGGAGCCCAACTGACCGAGGGGATTATACTACTTAAACTTCTGCATTATTTACAACACTGTTATTCTTCATTAAAGCCTGTTAACCATGCCAGCCTCCGACAGTATGGCCGCTCAGCTTCTGGCATACTTCCTGTGTCTTCTGGGGCTGATTGGCACGCTGGTAGCCACGGCACTGCCACACTGGCGACACACGGCTTACTTCACCTCCAACCTCATCACGGCCACGTCCTACATGAAGGGCCTGTGGATGGAGTGTGTCAGTCACACCACCGGGATCTACCAGTGTGAGCTCAACCGCTCCATGCTCTCTTTACCCCAGGACCTGCAGGTAGCCCGGGCCCTCATGGTGTTTTCCTCGGTTATATCCACCGTCGGCACTGTCGTCTCTGCCATCGGAATGAAGTGCACCCGCTGTCTCCACCAGTCTCCCACCAAGGACCTTGTGGCCGTGACTGGGGGGGCATGTTTTGTCTGCGGCGGGATGCTCTGCCTCATCACTGTGTGCTGGACCATCCGAAACATCCTTTACGACGCCTACAACCTGTTCTACACCGGGGGGATAAACTACGGGGTGGGACTTTGTGTGTACATCGGTTTCGCCTCCGCCATCTTTAGCATTTTTGGGGGCGGGGTGCTGTGCGCCACTTGCTGCAATACAATGAACCGCAATCCCGCAAAACAGTCTGCTCTAAATACCCAACAGCACCAATCTTACCAACCCCACTCCGCCCACAGGAAAGAGCACTCCGCCCACAGAAACGAGCACTCCGCCCACAGGAATGAGCAATTCTCATCTCAGCTTTCTGTGACCAGTAGGTGGAGCTTGACCGGCGAATTAGTTTAAGGGAAATTTCAGTAAAGATGGACGAAGGCTTCTAGATGCATAATCACTCTACTATTTGTCTACCTTTAACATACAGGTCAATATCAATATAATACACCTTTCGTGTCATAGTTGTTTAAATCTCATGCAACCGCTGTCTAACAACTAGCACTGTAAAGTAATTTAATAACTTTTAATTACATGCTCTGTGATTAATTCATCTTTATTAATTACATTTAATCACATCATCAAAGAATAGCAAGAAAAGAAACCTGTAATGAACATCAGTCAGTAAGAGTTACTCTAAATCCTGAATGTTTCTAATACTACACCAATTTACTATAGCTGCACCTTTATTCGACCAAACATCATAAAACTATTATAGACAACTCTCACATGTCAGAGGTTATTTCGAGGAGATTTAAGGCTACTCAAATATTTCTTAAAGAGAAACCTGACTCTAATACATTTTACATTAATAGCTGAAATATGCTGCTCTGTTAAAATAAAATATTCCAGCTCTGCTTACAATGCTTAAAAAAGGTTCTTTGGCTTTTATTTTTTTATTAATATGATCTGGTTTGGGGACTTTTATTGTGAAATAATAGTGATGTAAACTGTTTTCTAAGATGAATTAACGGCTGATGTTTGGTATCAGAAATATATTAGATATGTGCTGATTAGATATGGTAAGATATGGTAGGTGTGGTATTATGTTTGATATGATGTCTGTACATGTATTCTGATTTTCAAAGGGCACCAAGCGTTAATGTTTTTAACCTTTTTTTTTGTTTTTGTGGTTAATTATTTGAAATGAACGTGGTTTTTTTTTTTTACAGCCCCAGAACAACCCAGATAGCCAGCGACTTTGGCCCGGACTCGTTTCTAAGTAGGTACTGCTGGTTTAGAGTCACAAGCAGAAAAATACTTCTGGCCCACAGCTGGCCCAGTGTCACTTTCTGACTGTTCTACATCAGTGTCACTGAGCAATCATTTTGGTTCTGGTGAACGACTGTCGCACCTGACCTGTTGATTCTCTGAACACAGTTGTGTACTGGCTCAAATATGGCAGACGACCCTGTACCAGCACTGCACTAACAAAGTGGAAAACTGACTGTTCCCTACTGTTAGCACTTTTCTACCAAAGCTGACTTGTATATTTTACAGTTACAGAGGACTCCTGTTAGTAAGAGTACACACACACACACACACACACACCTGTTATAGTACTGCTTCACCCAACACACACACGCACACACAACCTGTTATAGTACTGCTTCACACAAACACACACACACACACACAGCCTGTTATAGTACACACACACACACACACACACACACAGCTTGTTATAGTACTGCTTCACACACAAACACACACACACACAGCCTGTTATAGTACACACACACACATACACAGCCTGTTATAGTACTGCTTCACACAAACACACACACACACACATACACAGCCTGTTATAGTACTGCTTCACACAAACACACACACACACACACATACACAGCCTGTTATAGTACTGCTTCACACAAACACACACACAAACACAGCCTGTTATAGTACTGCTACACACACACACACACACACACAGCCTGTTATAGTACTGCTTCACACAAACACACACACACACACAAACAAAGCCTGTTATAGTACTGCTACACACACACACACACACACACACACACACACAAACAAAGCCTGTTATAGTACTGCTACACACACACACACACACACACACACAAACAAAGCCTGTTATAGTACTGCTACACACACACACACACACACACAAACAAAGCCTGTTATAGTACTGCTACACACACACACACACACACACACACACACAAACACAGCCTGTTATAGTACTGCTACACACGCACACACACACACAAACACAGCCTGTTATAGTACTGCTACACACACACACACACACACAAACACAGCCTGTTATAGTACTGCTACACACGCACACACACGATCAGCATCCCTAGACCCCAAAACCAACCGTCCCTTAGCAAAATAACTTCCCGCAGCTATAAGCAGTATTGAGACGTGTGTGCGTGTGAGAGTATGGAAGCCCATTCCCACCACCTAAAAAAAAAAAATAATCCAGCAAAATGTTTTTTTATTATTATTAAGTAAACTGCTATCTCAATATTTTGAGATACTAAGTCAATATTTTGAGATACTAAGTCAATATTTTGAGATACTAAGTCAATATTTTGAGATACTAAGTCAATATTTTGAGATACTATCTCAATATTTTGAGATACTATCTCAATATTTTGAGATACTATCTCAATATTTTGAGATACTATCTCAATATTTTGAGATACTATCTCAATATTTTGAGATACTATCTCAATATTTTGAGATACTATCTCAATATTTTGAGATACTATCTCAATATTTTGAGATACTATCTCAATATTTTGAGATACTATCTCAATATTTTGAGATACTATCTCAATATTTTGAGATACTAAGTCAATATTTTGAGATACTAGTAGGCTGTACAGAGACAGAAGCAGGTGAGACAAAGATGCAAAATGGATACCATCATTGAGGACTACTTCAGACGTGGATTCACAAATCATGAAATATTGGAACTTTTAGAGCACATGTGTCAAACACAAGGCTTGTAAGATCTTAGTGTCTATAATAAATAGGTCAGAAGCGTTCTTTGACCAAAAACTACATTTCCCACAATGCTTGTCGATTGTATTACCCGCGAAGTTATGGCTTACTGCCACTACACGGCAGTGTAGTCATTGATGTGGAAACCCTGCTGGAGGGAAGGTGTAACTTCGCGGGTGGAAGTGAGACAAACAAATGTTTATCCCATAATGTCCAGAAAAAGAAAAGTTGATGCAGACGGACGGCTGTGCTTCAAGGCGAAAGACCGGTATGCCGGTGTGTTACGAAGAGTGTTTCTGACCAAAATAAACGCTTTTTAGAAGAGATATAATAGTTTTAATGACGTTAATAAACATCACAGTGACAGCGCTAGTCGCAGTTTCACCTCAGCAAAGGACGAGCACGTGAATCACTTATCTAACCAGCCTTTACTGATTTCAGCCCCCAATAACCCTTTCAATAACCTCCAATAGCCTTTAATAGTCTTCAGCAGCCTTCAACAGTCTAACCTTGCAGCCGTGGTGTGTCCACTAAACTCCGTAGTTATAAACATCATGAGGTTAGCAGCGCGCTAACTGACCTGTTTATAATGTAATCCGAGCAGTGCCTCCGTGACACTGCTCTAAACTGCTGCTGTTAGCTGCTTGGGCTGAAAGATGAACTGTAGAGAGCTGTATTATCCGGTTAGTGGGGTTAAAACCTTTATTTTCTACACAGAAGAACTTAAACATTTTAAAAACGCTCCAGACTGGCTCAGCTGAGCCCTGTACCTGTAGCCCGTGGCTGGGCTGTAGCTCTGACTCAGTAAAGACTGGGCTTGTGGTGCTGCTGCTGCAGCTCCCACTAGTGGTTGGATGAGGAACTGCTAAATCTGAGGAACTGCTAAATCTGTCATCTATGTTCTATGTTCTTAACAGCTCACAATTTTTGATTTTATATATATTAAAGTCTTATTTCAGTATCAAACGTTTTGATCAAAGTTAATATAACTTGATGCCATTTCTATTCACTTGAATAGTTTGGTTCTTGATTGATGGAGTTTTTGGATTTCATAACATGAGGATTTATGTTAATAGAGCAACAAGCAAACATTTTTTCCATGCAACTGTAATATTTGATTGAATAAATAATATATTGAGAGTTATTTAACATTAAGGAGTAATTACATTCATTTTATATTACATTTGGTTACATTGTATTACATTTATAAGTTACATCTGGCCCTCAGAGGACAGCCAATATGCCAATGTGGCCCTCGGCCAAAATGAGTTTGACACCCCTGTTTTAGAGGAATCACACAATATCAAAATAAGCCTCCGGATCTTGGACGAGGCTGAAGTTAGCTTCTTATTCGCCAGTGTCTTATTCAGATTTCCGTTCCACCTTAAATGCTGGCTGAACATTCATGCGGCCGCCTGTAGATGTCGCATTTTAACAGTAAAAAACAGCATGTAAGCAAAGTGCTGTGAAAACGCTCTGAATAAAGGGGAGAACACAATGCGAGGGACAGAGTTTAACTCTGAGTGAAATATAATGTAAATAAAATTAAATATGAATTAAAACGTTATTGCTCTCACTTTTGGCCTAATTCCCAGGTCATTATCTACAGGTGGCCGCATGTATATTCAGCCAGCATTTAAGGTATCTCAAAATATTGACTTAGTATCTCAAAATATTGACTTAGTATCTCAAAATATTGAGATAGTATCTCAAAATATTGACTTAGTATCTCAAAATATTGACTTAGTATCTCAAAATATTGAGATAGTATCTCAAAATATTGACTTAGTATCTCAAAATATTGACTTAGTATCTCAAAATATTGACTTAGTATCTCAAAATATTGAGATAGTATCTCAAAATATTGACTTAGTATCTCAAAATATTGACTTAGTATCTCAAAATATTGAGATAGTATCTCAAAATATTGACTTAGTATCTCAAAATATTGACTTAGTATCTCAAAATATTGAGATAGTATCTCAAAATATTGACTTAGTATCTCAAAATATTGAGATAGCAATTTACTTAATAATAATAAAAAAAAATTGCTGGAGTATTTTTATTTTTAAGGTGGCGGGAATGGGCTTCCATATGAGAGTGATCACGTTTAGAGTGTAATTTAATCTAGGGCTGTGACCGAAATGGCTCCCTACTCCCTCATTGTGTTGCGCTATGTAGGGAGATACTAATAAGTTCACTAATTAGTGGTAAAACGGGAGTGAATTCGGACACTAACTCATCAATATCATGCGCCAGCACCGGTCGCATAAACACACGAGGGGGGTTGAGCTGTGTTTAAAACTCCATAAACACACTGAACTGAGCTCTGAATTAAAGTTAGTGAAGCTCTGAGCTGATCATGAAGTTATTTAGCTGTTTGTTATATTTACGCTGTTTAAAAGATAATCCTCACATTACTGAACTACATGAAGAAAACCTTAAAAATAGCAGGGTACACCGGCTCGCACTGTTGCCAGATTGGGTGGTTTTATGCCAAATGTCGAATTGTGTCTAAAATTGTTTGGCGGAAACGCTGTGATTTAACAGGTGTACAAAACTACCAAGTGTAAAGAGTTTGGAAATTTAACTCGGCGGTGTTATAGTTAGATATCTAACCCTGCAGAGATAGAGCTTTTGGTCCTGCTGATGGAAATTTGAAGCTGTGTTTATGTTCGTTATTATATGTGAGTAAGTTATTTCTTTCTTTCATTGCTTGCAAGGTTGTTTTTATGTACTGTTTGTACGTTTTTGTTTCATGTGTCCAATGATACAAGGCACAAAACACATAATACAAATATGCAGATAAACTCATTTAAATATCAGTTTTTGTAATCAGTGAAATTTAAGATATTTATGGTATTTTAGTTAAGATCATGTTGGAATAAACCCTGTAATATTGTTAATATAACGAACATCAGCTGTTTGGGTGGTTTTCTCAGTAATCTGAATCCCACTGTAATCTGGCATCCCTGGTGGCTCGTCTGTTGCTTAGTAGCGAGACCCGCAAAGCATTTTGGGACACAATCAGCTCGCTTATAGTAAGCAGCGAAGTTTACTATAAATCATGATGCATTATGTGAGTTTTAGTGCCCTCAAAATCACGTTCGAATCCCCCCTTATGATTCAAACACTCAAAGAAAAATGGCTGACATACTCAATAGTGCCCTAACTAGTAAATAGGGAGCCATTTCGGTCACAGCTTAGGTGATATTTACATCGGTGCCCCTGCGCATCAGCCCAGTTCAACCAGTGCGGTTTCTCGTCGCACTTCCCTGATAGCAAACCCGCATAACAGTCACTGCCGTTTTTTAGATTCAATACAGAATTGTCTTATAGTAGCTGAGTCTGTTACAGATCTGTCTCCATGTCGGCAAACCAAATCTGATCTGCTTATTTTGGCCAGAAGTAGTCCGAACACTGCTGTTTTCCAGAATGCACCTGTGTAAATCACAGCTATACCTGTATGACAGAATGTTTTACTTTTTTTTTTGTTTTTTTGGTGGGCTAAAGACTTATTCAGCAGCCAAGTCACACAGTAATCGAGTCCCTTTGCCTAATATTATAAAGCAAAAAACAAAGCTTTCGTTTTTTTGGTGTGGGAAATTTGTATTGTTAAAAATATTAATTATTTAGTTCTCTGATGAGTAATCATTTTCAATTGAGTAATTATTTCTAGTTACAAACAAATACATTGATCAAGTAGTTCCGGTCACGGCGCATGGATATTTGAACAGCTCCATTTTAGGCGCCAACTTAGCTGGAAGTTCAAACTGAAGGGAAAAGGGAAGAAAACACAGAAAAGAAAAAGCCTGAACAAGGAGCTGCTGTTTTCCAGGTAAGCTGTGCTTTTAAAGTATGTCTAGTGAACATTATACATTTGTTAATGAAGCAACACATATAACTGCATATTAGAGCTGGGCGATTAATCGATTTTATCGATTCATTCGAATTTACAGTTAAGGACAATGTGTTTTTATGAAAGTCGATTTTCTCTGAGTTTTAATTTTCACCACCGACGCTCCCCTGTGGGCTCTTGTAATTCAGACTGAGTTTAGCCCCGCCCCTCTCTCCCTCCCATCCGCGTGCACCCCACACAACACACTCAAACACAACATGACCGAAGACGTGTGCCCAAAACGGAGCAACTCGCTCCGTGATCTGGAGTTGGTTTAGTTTTGCGGCGGGGGCGTGGACCAAACAGGTCCTCGCTGTAAGGTGTGTTTAAACCGATTGCTTCTAAACGAAGTAGCACGACAAAGTTATCTCTACACCTTAAACTAAAGCGGAGTGGGAAAAGTGCTGCTCCCAAAGGAATGAACGCAGCAGCCGCACTAGCACACCATCCAAACAAGCAACTGTCCCCTGACACATCTTCCAACCGTGTACCAGGTTCTGTATGCACTACAGTTTATGATTTTTTTCATGTTCATGAGAAAAGATCATCTAATTTTATAGAACACTGACACTTATTTAAAACCTTTATTTTGCAAATTAAGCCCAATGGGAAAAGTCTCTACTTAGTTGCATATTAAATTCTACTTGTTTTCTATTTTGTAAGTTTTATCAAAAAGGGCACCATTTTATTTCTTTCTATTTGTTTTTTGAGGGTAGATTTATTTATTTATTTTTGAAGTTTGTGGGTGAATTGTGTCAGTATCTAAACTATGTTGAAAAAAGCTTTCGAAAAGTTACTAGATGTTTTCACTGTTTACAATAGTTTTTTTTGCTTGTTTCTGGTTGCACTTTAACCACAAAGGGGACATTTAGGTGAAAACTAAATAAATAAAAACTAGTTGTTAACCATTTCTTTATCATCTTTAATTTGATTTTTAGTAGGGGGAAAACATCGATTTAAATCGAAAATCGGATAAAAAAAAAATCAAAGATTTTTTAAATTTACAATATGATCATTAACTAGTTAACTAGTAATCCATTGGCCAAGCCTGCTCAGCCTGACAAATTGGGTAGCAACCAACGCATTTGTAGATCGTGACCACATGAAAAAAAAATAATAATAATAATAAAATAAAAAATCAAATGACTTCTACATACAGTACTATGGGACAATAGAGTTTCAACTATATTAAGGGCAGTGCAACCATTTTCAAGTAGATATTTGTGACATAATCAACTACAGGAGCAATCCAACAGGGCATAGAAGGTATGATGTCTACCTGTGCACTGTCCAAAAGTTAGAGCAATTCTGCGGTGTCCAAGGGGTCGATGGTATGGTCAGGGTCCATGCAGGAATTGGTGTGAAATCCTGGCATGTACGGGGGCAACCTAGATCCAAGTTATACTGACCAGTGGAAAAATAAATGGGATAATGTCTGGATTCAGAGGGGTCAATTAACTAGGGGAGGGGGCAACGGGGTTGTCAACCCTTTTTTTTTTTATCACTTTTAAACAATTAACTTGCATGTTCTGTGAGTACATCAGTAATACAGCTAAATATAACAGAATTTAACTGTATGATTTACTAAACTTACTAAACAGGGTTCACCAGTTAACTACACCATTCTATCTGTCATTTAGCCACCCATAATAACACCATCACAGGGCATTTTACACCCTAAGGGGGAAGAGCACCTATTATTGTTGTGGGAGGTCCAGAGACTGGTGTAATAAAACTTAAACTGATTCAGATTCTGTGAGGGAATGGGCAAGAGCAGGGGCCTCATTTGTAAAACTCTGCGTAGGTCCTGGAGTGAGAGTGTGCGTACGCACAAAAAACAGGAAATGGCGTACGTCCAAAAAAAATCAGATTTAAAAAAGTGTGCGTACGCACACCTGAACGCAGTTTCCTCTTTATAAATCACAATCTGCTTATAAATGTGCGCAGCTGACCAAGCCTCGCGCTCCGCCTCCGTACCGCCCACATTTTCCCATAAAAGGTCCATGCAAATCACCCAATGAATATTTAAATGAGTGATTCCCCATTCATTCTGATCGGGATGATGGAGGAACGCAAAGCAAAGAAGCGAAATTTTGGAGATTGTGAAGTGGAAGTCCTTGTTTCAGAGGTTGAGGCAAGGAAGGATGTGTTGTTTGGTGGCCTTAGTAGTGGCATTACCAACAAACGCAAGTTTGTTGAGTGGCAGCATGTGGCTGCAGCAGTAAACAATGTGAGCTCCACAAGCCGAACTATTGCAGAGGTAAAGAAAAAGTGGTCAGATTTAAAAGACGACGCAAAGAAGCAAATTGCTTTGCACAGAAAAAAATTTACTGCAACTGGAGGAGGAAAGGCTACACCTGCACCGTCTCTTTTTCACGAGAGGATGGCTTCAATAATTGGGGAACCCCTGTTAAGCGGAGTGGTGAGTGAGAAGGAGGGTGACACGGACTTAGCTGATGAACCCTGCACAGAAGAACCAGGTAACTTTTTTAAACAAATATATTTTATATATTTGAATTAAGACGCGAAAACTAGGATTGCTACTTAGAATTGTTTATTGAACATTTTTTAAAGATGGGACTGTGGATGTTGAGAGTGGCCATGAAGCGGAGGACTGCCAACCCGGCCCCAGCGGCATCTCCGGTGCCGCTCATGCCTCCAGCGGAGTCTCCAGTGCCGCTCATGCCTCCAGTGGTGTCTCCGGTGCCCCACGTGTCTCCTTCCATGGTCGTGTTCTTACTGAAGCTGTGCTGCAAACACAAGTCAGCACAAGTGCAGCAATTGAAAGGCTAACAACTGAGATGAGAGAAATAAAGGGGGTACTATCAGAAATGTCAAGCACATTAAAAGAACTTGTTAAAAAAAAATACCTTTGCGTTGATCTTCAGTTATTCACAATCGAAGCATCACGTCCTCGCGAAGTCTAACTGCTTGGAGAGAGTCTGGTGGGTAAGGGTGTGGATCTGGTTCAGGGTCCTCAAGTTGGTTGGCAGTTAACAGGGAGAGACCATTTTTCTGTGCTATATTGTGTAGCACAGCACATGCTCTCACAATCTGGCAAACCTTTTCTGGACGGTAAAGCAATCTCCCACCTGATGCATCTAAACAACGCCATCGGCCTTTTAGCAGCCCGATGGTGCGTTCCACAACAGAGCGCGACAAAGCGTGTGCATCATTGTAGCGTCTCTCTTGTCTGCTGTGTGGGTTGGGGAATGCCGTAAGAAGCCAGCGCTGGAGGGGATAGCCATTGTCGCCTATAAAAATGGTGCAGAAATAAGGCTGCTAATAGATTATTGTATAAAACTGCTTAAAGTCTTGAATAACCACTTTAAAGTTTTCACTTACCAAGAAGCCAACCATCCGGCACAGCTCTGTTTTCAAGCCGGTTTCCTACACTACTATTCCTCAGAAAAAAGGAATCATGTGTTGAACCAGGCCATCGAGCAACCACGTTGGTTAAAATCATGGTCGCATCACAAATAACCTGTACGTTTATAGAATGAAATTGCTTTCGGTTGATAAAAGCAGCTTCATTCTGGCTCGGCGCTCTTACAGCAACATGAGTGCAGTCAATTGCTCCGATTGCTGCAAATTGCGCTTTGATTTGAGCCTGTTCATTTGCAGTGTAAGGAAGTCTGATGTACCGACTTGTCAATCTGATTATGCCAGCTAATACGGCTGGCACTATGGAGCTTAAAGATGGTTGAGATATTCCTGACCTGTCTGGGTTGAGTTTGCACCTGTAAGTGGACATGTATTGCCCGATTCCGCAACGTTGGTCTCTGTAAATCTGTCCCCAACTCGGCACACAGTTCCATGAGAATGGCTCTTGGAAACCTAAATCGGCTTATTAACCAGTCATCATCATTCGCAAAAAAATCTTCATGATCTCTGAAAACACGTTGTCGCCGTATTTGTCGGTTAGCTACGTCCTCAAGTAATGCCAAAAAACGCCATTATAGCAGACAGTGCCTCACTATTTTCTCCCTATTTATAGAGCTGTTTTTATGCAATTAGGTACAGCTGTTTATGATCGTAATTATCTGCAACTATTACCAGCCCTTAACACTTTCCTCTCTCTTTATTATAGAGTATAATTTGTTGCAATAATAATAATAATATTTACATATATATAGCACCTTTAGATTTTACAACTGTGAGATAAAACAGATAATACAAATAAAACTGAAATAAACTACAAAGTGAAATATACAAGTTGGAAAATTAACACTACATATACATATAATACAGAATAAGATACAGAAATAATTTTAACTATACATGCAGAAAAAAAATATTGAAACAAGTAATGCTTAATCTTCCTTTGTTAATTTTGATTTATGTGGTAACTAATATGCGGAAGGAAGAAAAGCTTGCGCATTTACTTACAATTCTCTACTTTACCACATGATGCCACTAATTCCCGCTCTCTCCGTACACTTTTGAAGGCATACGCATGCCTCAAACCTTGCTTAAATGTATGCTCGTTTTCACGCCAAGTATTTCTTTATAAATCACAATTCTTGCGTGAGATGTTGCTTACGCACATTTCTGCCCTCTTTTTATGCGTACGCACTCTTTATAAATGAGGCCCCAGGTCTGGATTATTATTGCGGTGACAATGTGCTGGTGGTTAGACTAACAGAACAGTCTAAAGGCACATGCACATGCGCATTACCTCTAATTGGGCAAATTCACTCTAATTACACTTCCAACATTCACCCTCATGCTAGGAGATCTGCCGGTGAGTTTTGAGTTTAGCAGGGATCTCCCACTTATATAGATCAAGTTGGGGTACCAAGAGGGGTTCCTCATGAATAGAAATTGGCTGATCAAATTGCTGCAACATTTGAAAACATTCACATTATCTCTTATTGAATCACCTCAACAGAGAGTTTATTATTATTTTATCAGTATCCAATATTTTTAAGTTGGAACTTAATATATTTAGTAGAGGTAATTTAAAATATATGCTAGACTACAAAAATGTGTTAAAATTAGTTGCTAAAACATTTTGATTTAGATTAACAAACTAAGAAGTGTTTGTTATATAGGTCAACAGAAATACACTAATAAATTGAATTGTAATTAAAAACTGCTTAAATAAAGACTGATCAGTATAACAATTTATTAACAATAAAATCGCTTTTTGGCATTTTACAAGAATGCAGTTCACACAGGGCAACTGCATACAAAACTAAAAAGCAGGTGCTTGCACCAAAAGCAATATAAACAGCAAAAAATATAAAATAAATAACAGAAAAAAGCTTAAAGCTGCAGGCCTTTATTAAAGCATTAGTGAATGAGAATAATTTGAATTTGAACCCTGGGTTACACAAGGTACAATGCCAATGACATTAAACTGAACTATTAACATTTTTATTAAAATCAAGCTGAATCCTGAATATTCTGTATTTTTCAATATAACACACAACCTCACAAGATTAGCAGGTGACTTAAAATGATAGAGACCTCGGTTTATCAACAGCTATTAATCAAAAGCATAAATGTTATATTTTTCCCAACACACACAAGCAAAAATACATTGGGACTTGGTGGGGATCGTTATTGTACTTTTAATCCAAACAACACTAACCCAGACGGGTCAGTCAGTAGAGCATTAGAGGGTCTGAGAACTGTATCAAACGAAATGCAAAGGCCTAGGAAATAGATTATCTATTAGAAGAATGGATGGTGAACATGTTTGGCCAATGGAAAATCTGATTATGTCACTTGCTGTTTTGTTGCAATTTCATTTATCTGTGGATGTTGTTTGTTAGGTCCTAAAGGACCTTAAAAGGGGGAATTGTTAAAGTTACTGATGTTTATGCTAACAATTGCTAAATTATTACTTTATTAATGACAATTGCTAAATAAACCAATATTTCAATAACAATTTGCTAAATAATTACTTAATCAGTATTTAGTTAACACTTATATACTTAGAATAATGTGTGTGCATTAATGCTTAGCAGCTACGTACAAAACAGGGCCTGCCAGTAAAACTCTTTGCAACATTGTCTTGTATAATGGGACGTTCTATACGTGTGACAGAGAGGAGAGGGCGTCAGTCAAGGGTATAACATTGAATTGCCTTAATAAAATGTGTGCTCAATATTTTCTAATAACTATCAGAGATATGTTGTGGCTTAAAGTAACAGTAGTAATTTTTTTTTCTAGTAAAAAGGCTCATTGTGTTTGTGAAAGGGGTACTGAGTGTTCTACTAATTTAACAGGTGAGAAGGCAGCCGGCCGGAGCCACCAAGCTGATAACGACTCTATTCAATTCTCAAAGTAACATTTAGGCTGCAGCTGGGCGAGTAGATAACCATATTGTCATAGCAACGACATGAATTTGGGTTAAACAATGCTAGCAAGAGAACATATACTTGATTCAATTTTACACAAACAAGTATTGGTAATGAATCAGTTAAAACCAGTTCTGGGGGCCCCGGCCGGGTGTCTTTACACTTGTGAGGGAGGTTTTTTTTCTTTAAATGCTAGATTCATTAATAATAACCACATGCACAGACAGAGTTTTTTTACAGACAGACAGACAGAAAGTAAAGGTATGTAGAGATTCATTAATAAAAAACACATGCACAGAGCTTTATACAGACAGACAATGATTGCGCAATGTTATGCTAGCATTATGTGAATTATTAATTCAAATTTAAACACATTGAACTGTGCAAGTCTCTGTTTCGGAACTCGTGACATCATCGTCGGAACTTCAGCTAGCTTATAGTGGTGACATCATCAGGCCACAGTGCACGAGGAATCGTCTCTCAGTATATAGAAGGTGTGACTACTACTTCACTAGCACACCTGGGTTATTTATCTCCGCAACTTGAGAGGGACTTTACTAAAGATGAGGAGCTTTTTCTCCCACAACTACCTCTCTAGACCACTGGACTACGTCCCATGAGGCACAAGATTCCAGCCTCACAAAAAAATATCTATTTATTAAAAAAGAAAAAAAATGTGTATATTGTTGTAGAAAAGAAAATGAAAGGTGGGTTGACCCCCACCTCTCGTCCGGGGTACAACTCCCCTACGTGTTCATTTGATAGAGAGAGTCAGACAGGTGGAGTGAAGTTGAAAGCAAACCAAGTATTTATTACACAGAACTGGATCCAGGAGAACATACAAAAGAAACGTTTATTAGCCGTCCCAGCATAAGTTCTGACCCCCCTCTGATCTGACTCCATGTTTATACCCCAAATGACGTGAAACCTGCTGATGAGGCGTTGCTAAAATCATCTCATGTTAGTATGCATATTTTCACGTGTTAGTGCTCAAGTTTCACAGGTCTGACCGGACCACTAGTGTTTGGCCTTGATTGTGTCCACATACCTGTCAAGTTTTGGACTTAAAAATAAGGGAAAATTTCCGTCACCTGCTTCGAGTCGCCCACCAACCCAGCCGAGGTTCAGAATCCCTTATATTTTAAGACAGGTTTACAATAAATCTAAAATAACCACCTGGGAACATTTTACAAACTACAATTAGATTATCAGAATCTGACAGGTCTATCTTTGTTGACACTGAAATGTTGTGGACATTCCTACATATGTAATTCTTATAATACAGCCTAAGTTAAACCCTTTTCTAGACATTTACATGAAATCATCAGCTTTTACAAAAATGACATGGACCAGATATATTGCATAAGTAAATATTAGTCCAAAGGGGCCTAAACAATTAATAATTTAATTAATACTTCTTTCTATTGATCAGTCCAGTCCTGTCAGTCAGTTAATTTCAGCCCTCTTCACATTTTCTCTCTCTCCAGATCAACCATCTCTTCTGCCCCTTCTAAATATTAAATTACACCACAATACTCTTAAACTAGCCCTGAACTAATAAAATAAATACAGTTTCGTTCATTATAGCTTACAGTAGGCCTGCAAACCTAAATTAATAAACAGTTTGAAAATGAAATAGTTATTGGCTGATCAGGGCAGGTTGAACATCTAATTGTAAAGTTAAGCTAACTGAGTCACAAGCTGTATTTTCTTAAGCACACAGTCGGTTTGATCCGACTGTTTCAGAAACAACGTCATCATAGTTTACATGTTTATCTCCGTTACCTCGCTGTATATCCAGATATGCTTTAACGTCAGCTGTTCCGACTAGCTCTCACAGCGAGGGGGGCGGGGCTTTCCTACATTGCGCTCCGCGAAACCAGGAACCTGATTGGCTGTTTCGCCTGAAAGGCGGGACTTTCTCCTTGAACCGGCACTACCATTGGTTAAGAGACACACAGTGACCAGTGCCCTGTCGCCTCAATAGTAAAGTTTTTTTTTTTTTTATATAATACGGGAAATTTTCGGGAAAATACTAATACGGGATAACGGCGGGAAAGAGGAGTAAAATACGGTAGTTTCCCGGCCAAAACGGGAGACTTGACAGGTATGTGTGTCCAGCCGGACAGTGTGGTATTGTTTTAAGAATTGACTGGGTCCAGTCAGACAGTGTGATATTGTTCCAGTAATTAGACAGTGCCGCCCCCCCCCCCCCCCCCCCTCATGGACTTTGCATGCACAGAGAGAAAGGCCGCACTGTTCGTCCCGAAGCCTCCTTTGTATCAATTTAGTTCATACAGAGTGCACTAGCTGATGATTGATGGTCGTTAGTCAGAGACATGCAGTAAACGAAATGCTTCAAGCATGAGCTACACAAGTCTCACAATAGATCTCATATGTTATATGTTAATGTGTTAGTGGCGCGTGGTTAGACCGCCATACAATAGACCCTATGTGTTAGTAAACGCCTTATGTATCATGTGGGTTAGAAATGACAAATAAAAACTGACATTTACTATAGATGAATAAAATAAACACGTAAAAAAGGAAAAATTGATACATAAAACATAAGGAATTTTTATCTTATGAAGAAAAAAATAATTAGATCAATAAAATAATACAACTATTTAAAATGAATAAAAAATAATTTATATAAAAAAAAGAAAAAAAAAAGAATAATATCAGTTTCAGTTTCAGTTTCAAATCAGTAAAACAGCTCACCAAAACCTCAACCTGTCCAAATATTGGACAATAATTGATTAACTTTACAGGCCCTCACTCATTTTCATTTATTTAACTAAACTGAGTTTTATATTCTTATATTCTTATATTATTATATTCAGCCTCGCGCTGAATTCAGCTCCGCACTGCCGGAGAGAGCGCCCGCGCGCGCGCCAGAGAGAGAGAGAGACAGAGAGAGCGCAGCGCAGCGCGGCGAATTTTGCTTACCCTAGACTATATATAGTATTAAAATTAAACCCCTTAAAATCAAGAGGGCTTCGCGACCCATCGTGGATCTTTGGCGACCCATAGGTTGGGTCGCGACCCATAGGTTGGGAACCACTGCTGTAGGGTGTACTGGTGTATCCTCCACTGTCCTGTTGTGTACTGGTGTGTAAAACTCTGTTCTGTAGGGTGTACTGCTGTATACACCACTGTCCTGTTGTGTACTAATAAATGAAGAAATGTGGAAATAAATAAATGTAGAAATGTTGGAATAAATGAATAAATACATGCACATATAAAGTTATTTATTTACCTATACAATTATTTATGCATGTATTTGTTTATTTATTTAATTATTAATTTATTCGTTTACATGTGTATTAATTCATATGTTTATATGTGCAATATTAAGAGAGTTTTACGTGGCAAAGGTACCACGTATTAAAACAGATGCAAATAAAAATAAATACGGTAAAAAGTTACAAGAAGTACACAGGTGCCAAACCTTTGTTTGGGCTAACCTATTAAACCAATGTTATTCATAGTACAAAGTAGGTGCTGTGAATCTTTGGGAATCCCACAATTCGATTCAGAATCGATTCTTGGGGTCACGATTCGATTTTTTTCCTGATTCTTTTAAATCAGATGGATTTCTTTTTCTTCATCCTCCATACTTTAGCGGCGCAACAACAAACACTGTAACACAACACTACATGCCCCTCTGTAGCAGGGAGAGGCAGTAAGAGCACTGTCGTGCTGAGCTTTTTAACTGTACCGCGCAGCTCAGTTAAAAAAAACAGTCCGGGGTCTCCGTTCTCGTATTTAGTCTTCATAATGCATGCATAATGTTGTTACCCCTGTCTTAACTTTTTTGGAACATGTTACAGGCATCAAATTCAAAATGAGTGAATATTTGCAACATTAAATTTCTTGTCTTTGTAGTGTATTCAATTGAATGAGTTAAAAAGGATTTGCAAATTGTAATCTGTTTCTGTTTTCTTTTTTCCCTTTTTTTTAAATATGTAAACATTATGAATTAAACATAAATTTAAAATAAGTCTTTGTTTTATGTCTTTCTTTGAGCAAACAGTTTTTCTCTCATTAACACTAATTGAGTAAACAGAATACTTTATTTAAATCAATGGTGAGTTCCTTATTAGTGTTTCCTATAATAATCATATTGATGTACTGATGTACAAAGTGGTTATTTACATAAATTTTATATACAAATAGCTTGTAGCTTGTAGTGGTAGGAATAACATTGTAGGTTCCTGAACCTCCTAGTTCTTAGAAAACAAATTCACCAACAGTAAAAGACAAAGTAACTTTAGTTATAAGCAGTTTGCTTACTCTGGACTATTCAGCCCAATGTTTGGCACTGGACCAAGTTCAGTGGCCGGATCTCAGCCAGCTTCCAGAACAGTCAGAAACCAGTGTAGGCCCATTCCTGGTCCTACGTTCAAAAAGACACTGGGCCGAGTCCGGTGACCGACTCTCAGCCAGCTTCGAAGAGTCAGAAACCAAATAAGCAACTAAGTAAAGTAAAGCTAAGCTGGGTAAACAAAACTGTAATAAAAAAAGACTTTTTTTTAAAAGTCAATTGAGCACTGGGTGTTAATCTACACAGATTCCTCTCCTGAAAACTATTTATTTGGGTGAGTAAAGCACTTCCATTTATTTGCAGTAAGCTTAGATTTGATTTTTTTCAGCACTAAGGCTGAAATGCATTAGCATTATTGGCTAACCGTTTGTGGGTAACCTAATCCTAGACATCATATACATAGACGCCATATACCCTGCCTCCTGGCGTGTCAGCGTGGCCAGCATATTGGAGGAGGCAACCCTGCACCCTCAGTGCATTAATTTACACTGAGGAAGGTGTAAAATACACCTATAATAATCACACATTTTTACCCGATTTACACAAGGTTATATATACGTGTTTTAACATAACAAAATACATTTCTCTGATTATGTTTTAAATATGTTTTAATCTATTTCATTATTTATTTGACATTATTCTTTATTTTAATTGAGTCATGCTGCTCATTAGGTCCTATTAAAGTACTATAATTGTGTCTTTTCACTGTACTGTAATATAATAATAAATAAGCACAAGAAAATGCCTGATGTGTGTTGGCATGACAATGCTCCAGCACTTCCTGGCAGCTGTAAATGGCCAAGTGTGTAAATATTTTGGCACATAAACAAGCTTAAAGGGTTGGAAATGGATTTATTGTGTAGTGTATAGCTTTTGCATGAGTGTGTTTTAACTTGAAAGAGTGTAGATAAATGTATAGGAAAGGTGCAAGGTTGGCTGCCTCTGATTAGTCATAGGCTCATGAATATTCATAAGCTATAAAATGAGGTATAGTTGACGAGACTTTAAATAGGGCGCGACCTGAGAAGTGTTTTTTGATCGTGGTGACTTAACAAAGAGAAAACAGTTTAGACTAGTGGAACAAACCTGCCATGACATTTTTACCTGTCAATAACGAGGACAATGTTTAGATTACATGGTAGAATTCAATGTTTTTTTGCAGGGGTTGATGGGTAATCTGTTCTCTACTGGAATCTTCTGGTGCTTGCTCATGAACAAGTCTCCATCATAGACATGTATACATAGACGCCGCATCAACTGATGCCATCTATTGGAGCTGGTGTGTCAGCGTGGTCGCCATATTGGAGGAGGCACTGCGCTCCAGTGCATTAATTTACACTAAGAAAAGTGAATAATACACCTATAATAATCACAACTCTAACAATTTTTACCCGATTTACACTCGGTTTGTTTGTTACAAACAGCAGATATGTAGTAATGATAGAGGAGGTTGTCACACATTTTTGTATTTATATTTATGTATTTGTTTTATATTTATATGCACATACATACACACATATATACACACACATATATACACACACATATATACATAAATACACATATATATATAGCCAGGAGGCAGGCTATGCAGCATCTATGTATATGATGTCTATAGATATACTCACCTCTGAATGGCTAAAGAGCTAGCTCTTAGTGCAGTTAGCGGGTAATGCTAATGCTGCTCCAGTAGTGCAAGCCCGGCCTAGCAGCAGGTTACAAGCCGATATGCTCACCTCTGAACAGGTAAATAATACTAATACTACTCCAGCCCTGGTGCTGGAGAACTAAACTGGAACTGTATAACACTGCACTTTAGCAGAGACACAAAGACACAAAAAAGGTGCACAGATGATTTTGGGGAAAATTAAAGTATTTTAAGTGTGCCTTATAGTGAGAAAAATATGGTACATTTTTAATAATTCGGCCATTTCAATTATTCATTTATTTAATAAACCCCTTTAATTAACTAACCTTTCACATCTGTGACATCACAAGATATACTTCCGCATGTTCAGCAGTTAATAACAATATTTGTATTAATAATATACACTTGAAGCATGCATGACATGAAATAAAAACAGAATTATCTGGATATATACAGATTTATGTGTAGTCTGAAGATTCATAGACATGATAAATTGTCAAAAGAATGAACAATTTTAAGTCATATTTAAGTCGACAAAAAAAGGCCCAGTAAATAATCAGAATATAATAAACTGTTTAGAGTTTAGTGTTGTCTGAGTTACTTTCACAAAAAGTAAGATCCAATGCTAATACTGAGTTTACTACTGTTTTGTGCCAGTGATGGAAAGACTTTGCACAGGCTCTTTTGTAGTACTTCCAAAACAGTTAAAGAAATAAAAACATAAATAATAGAATTCATTGTAGAAACAGAGTGAAAACATTAGTCATTACTTCATTAAATGTTTTAAAGCATTATGTATCATTAAAATTTGGTTGAAACATGTAAGGCCCTATCCTACGCCCTACACAAGACGTGGTCTGAAGGTCATTGCTATCATTTTAAGGGATACATAAAAAAGGATAATCTGGCCCTGCCAGTCTTATTTTAGAAATGAATTATATATCTTGTGGAAAAGTATCTGTACTCATGTGGATGAATGATTTTGGTGGATAAAATGGGTCTACAAGTCTTCACAGCAGTAGTAGAATATGTGAATAAAATTGTTTAAATGTGAAATAAATGTCTAAAAAGATATTTCTCCTATTTCTTCAATAGGATACAACCCCTTTTTTTATTATCACCCAAGCTTTTCTGGCTTCATTATTTTCACTGCCAAACCTGTTGTTTAATGATATTTAAATATACTTAATTCATAGCCTGTCAAGACAAAGTTTGAAACCCTACAAAAGCACAGATGCTTACATAAACTCAAACATGGCATGTAAAGCAGAAGAAAATATTCATTGTTCAAGCAAAGCTATGTAATAAAGCGTTTAGGGGAATAGTTTGGGGTGTCACTTGATTAGATTAGGGTTAACAAGCTAACAAGCCATTTACACTTTGAACTGATGTTAAAACATGCACTTTATGTTAGAGGTCAGTCATTTTCAGGCTGTACTCATGGCTCCCACACAACCGAGGATTACCATACAAGATCACGCCACCTTCTGTAAAGCAGGTGTGGTTGAAGTATGTTTGCATGCTGCTGCTCTTTTATACTGTTCTTGCTGCAGTCAACATCAAACATGGACCTGCAGATGCTATGCACCTGGAGCTTGCCAAGTAAAATATCTCACCACAAAATAAAGCCTGCAATTAGTGAAATGTCATCAGCCATAACCTCCCCCCTCCCCTTCATAAATTAACTGTGATTAATTGTTTTTGGAAAGCTGAATTAAATGTCACTAATCACAACCAGACCTGATTACTGCCAGACCTATAGACTTAAGAAATCACTTAAATAGAACCTGTCTAAAAACAAGAAGCAACACATTATGCCCCGATCTGAATAAATTCAAGAACAGATAAGAAAAGTCATTGATCATCTATCAGTCTGAAAAAAGGTTACAAAGTCATTCATAAGGCTTTATAAACCACAGTGAGGGCTATTATTCACAAATGAAGAAAACATGGAACACTGGTGAACCTTCCCAGGAATGACCAGTCTACTGAAATAATTTCAAAAGGGCATGAACAACTTATGCAGGAGGTCACAAAAGAACCCAGGAGAAGATGAATGTCCTGCCATTAATTTGTGATCTTAAGCTCAGGCGTACTTGGGTTCTGCAGTAGGACACCCAAAGCACACCAACAGGTCCACCTCAGAATAGCCACAAAAAAAAAAATCAAAGTCCGACTGAGATACTGTGCCATGATCTTAAACAGTCTTAAAATACTTCTAATGTGACTGAATTAAAACAGTTCTGCAAAGAAGAGTGGGCTTTCACAGAAATGTGAAAGACTCACTCACACAGATGCTTGATTGCAGTTGTTGCTGCTAAGAGTGGCACAATCAGTTTATAGGTTTAGAGAGCAAACACTTTTTCACACAGGGCCAGGTTGATTTGGGTACATCTGTAAGGGGCAAATACTTTTTACAGCACTGTAGATAATACTGATCAAACCTTCTCTGTTGTTGAAAACTATTAAACAAATTAAACAAGAATTAAATTAGAATTAAACAAACATATTTGAATATAAATCAACTCTAAATAAGATCTTACACAGGTTTTTTATTTTACATTTAAATATCCAATATTAAAAGTTTCAGTGTTAAGAATAAACAGTGTGCGGTCAATCACGCTTTTACACTCATATTCTTTTGGCAGTTTTTTTTCTCACTAGGGGGCATCAAAACCACAGGAACCGCGGTGTTCTCTAACACATGAGGGTCTCTGAGGGTTCAGGTCCAGAGTTTGGAATCAGCGCAGCTACAGAACCACGGACAGCGAGTACTGGACCTGATAAACCCCCATAGCGCAGCTCCGATTATATTCAGTTAATAATAATGATCAATTATTTATATTTGCGCATATGCCTATAGGACAATTATGTTCAGTGATATACAAATATCTCTTAGGAAAAACTCAGAACAAAAACTCAGCTCGAGCTTTTCTTTATAAAAATAATTTGTAATTCAAAACTTTTAAAAACGCTAATCTCTAACCTTTAAACAGCTTTGCTCATTAAACCTAAACAAGTCTCTAAAGTAAAAATAAAGTCATTGATTATCTATCAGTCTGGAAAATGTTACCAAGTCATTTATAAGGCTTTATAAACCACAGTGAGGGCTATTATTCACAAATGGAGAAAATAATTTCAAAAAGACAAAAGGGCAAATCTAAACAAGTATCTAAAGTAAAATTTGATTTAATTTGATACTCCGCGCTGTAAAACTCTTTCCTGTTGCTTGGATTGTTTGTTTCTGTTTGGCAGTTTTGTGTCAGGACGTCATCTCCGGGTGAGGGCACTTAATTCTAATTTAAAGCTTTTAATGAAATCACATTTAAAGAAGCTCCTCACTGGAGACTCAGCGCTGTTAGAGGTTGTGAAAAGTGAAAACAGCTCGCGCGCAGTTTTAAACGCACCCGTATTCAGACAGGCCCCGCCTCCCGAATGGCTGTAGCGCTGTAGTGTTGGATAAATTCTGCCGCTTGAGTCCGAACACCTGCCAATCCTCTCTCAGGGGGCGTGGCCTGTCGGACTACAGGCTGGTATAGGAGAATAGAGAGCCTCAGTTTAGAGGAGCGCTTCCAGAGGTACCGCAGATCTAAAAGCTTTTACTGAACTTTTTTACAGCGCATAACCCGCTCTACCAGTTAACTTTATTCATTCATTAATCTGTCAGCTACATCTGAACTTTTTGTGCTGTTGTTTTTTGCGAAAATCAGGTATTATTGTTGTTTTTATTCAGTGAAACAGGACTAAATATTTAATGTGTTAAGCGGGTTCTCTGTGTTATCTTTATTTCTGCATCTGAACCTCATCAATCTAATCCACACCTCTATATACAAATATAAACGCGTTATATTTTAAACAGATCCAGGTTCTTCTGGAACAGCATGAGGTGAACCTGTAGAGCACATCCCTTCAGCCTCCAGCCTCCTCACCCAGCCTCGCGGAGAAGATGCCGCTGCACGTGGAGGGACTGCTGGCGATTGTTGTCTTCTACCTGCTCATCCTGTTCGTCGGGATCTGGGCCGCGTGGAAGAACAAGAACTCGGGGGTGGGAGGAGGTTTGGACCAGAGCGAGTCCATCATGGTGGGCGGGCGGGACATCGGGCTGTTTGTTGGGGGATTCACTATGACAGGTGAGTTTCTGAAGCTGCTCTGATGAGTTGTGGTGAGTCGTGATGAGTTTTAGAATTTACAATTTTATTTTTGCACAGTTGAAAAAAAAAACACATGGGTTTATATAAAGCCTTTACCATAATAATCTAAAAATATGTTGTGATTAGCCTTGATGTGTTGTAAGTAGGGGTGGGCGATATCGCCCTAAAATAATATTACAATATTTAATTGTATTTTTGCGAGCATAGTCCCCCAGGCAATATGACAAAACACTGAATTAAAACAACTATTTTTAAGAATACACTACTGCAACAAAGTGAAAATTAAATTGTATTATCGCATACGATATGATATGGCACCCCCCTAACTGAAATATTGAAAAATATAAAAACATTTTATCGGATTTGTAACAGAAGTCAATGATCCAGAATGCCATGACACTAATGCACTCCAAGTATCTCCATATATCCAGGATTAAAGTAAAATAAATGATACTGGATAGATATAATCTGTTTCTAGTAGATATATCATGGAAAATGAGAAAAGTGGGAATTTTCTTTTTTGCTGAAAACAGTAAAAAAGTGATGTAATAATTAGGGTTTGGTGATATGGCACGATGTTTTAGGATTTATTATTGTTCACGATATTCAAAAATGTTGAAGATATTATTGCGTATGATACATATGGCACACCTCTTGTTGTGAGAAGTTTGTGATGAGTTGTAATGTGAAGAGTTGTGATATGTTGTGATGTGATGAGTTATGATGAGTTATGATATGTTGTGATGTGAAGAGTTGTGATGAGTTACAATGATTTGTTCTACCTTGTCAAATCATGCCCAAATTACCATTCATAGAAAAAGCTGTCTAAATAAAACATTAGATACAATATTTCTATATGATTAAAGACCCATAAGCAGAAGTGTAGACTTGATATTTGAATAACATACAAAGGGGAAAGAAAATTGGTAACAGAAATCCATAAAAATGCAAATTGAATTGATTTTACAACCCTGATAGCAAAGAACATAAAACAAACATTAATTTTTTGATTGCATCCCATTTAGCAAAACTATGCATTGAAACAACATTGATCTCCGTCTTCAAAATTACTTTATTTGTGTACATCACTTTCAGCACTATGGTTTTTTATGTATTGTTTGTATTAAACTTTACTTATATTAAATATGTATATATTGCTTGTGTTCTATTCTTTTAGCCAGACTGTGTTTTTGTAGTTTAGAACAAAACATTTAAATACTAATAATAAGCATTATTATTATGATTATTAATGCTATTATAATAATATTAAAATAATAACAATACTAATAACAATAATAATAACAATTCATATTTATATTATTGTTACTGTTATAATAATAACAATAAGAATAATATTTGTATTATTGTTACTATTATTGTTGTTATTATTACTATTTCGTTTTTATTTTTGAGAGTTTTTTTTACTTGTGTGGAGCAGCTTTCTCCAAAAAGCATTATGAAAGTGAAAGATCCCTAAACATTTATAATCTTTATATTAACATTGATTCAATGTCAGAATTTCAACACTAACCGATGCCTATGATGCATCAACATTAAAAGATACATGTATAAAACCACAGGGTTGAATTATTGTTGAATCAGCATAAAATGGATGTGCACAAAAAAATAAATTCTGATATTGGAGATGCACCCAGGTTGAGCAGAATTATAATAAAAAAAATAAAAAGAACTATAAAAGATTTGGGCTAAAAATGTGTCTGACTGCAGAAGATCAGCATTCATAAGGCTTCACAACACCTCTGTAAAGCTCAACAAACCCACAATGATGTAAAATCAAACATAAAAACAGACAACAGCCGCTTCTTAAATGTGTATTGATGTGTTATATCAATTGGAATGAATGACTTTAGTCTTCGGTAGAGTTACCGAAGTTTATCTTACTGATGAATCCATAACAAATAACATGCAATGTTTTTATGCTCTTAAAATTAGTCAAAATCAATTGGATTCTGCTATGAGTGAGGTTTTATGATACATTGGTTTAACAGCTGCATACTCAGCTGTATTAAAGTGTTTTGAGACTGAGAAACTGAATATATGAATGTAGAGAACATTTTATAAAATAACTAATAACATATCTAATATTTATTTATTAATTTAATATTTATTTATTTAATTAAGCTATGTGTTCTCCGTAAAGTAGAAAACTGTCACTGGTATGTCTTTAGTAGCTTTAGTTAATTTAATTTAAGTTGCTTTGGTTTTAAGAGACACGGTTGGACCTGAATGATGGGGCTGGACCTTTGAGGAACACTTACCATGTTTGTACTTTAGTGAACAAAAATGTACCTATTAAAGATTTTATTCTTACAATGTACAGCAAGGTGTTCTTAGAAAAACATTGTTCTATAGCTCAGCCAGTTAGTTTCAGATGTGTTAGCTATTATAAATACAGTGCCCTCCATAATTATTGGCACCCCTGGTTAAGATGTGTTCTTTAGCTTCTCATAAATTGAGTTTTGTTCAAAATAATATAGGACCACGATGGGAAAAAAAAGTAAAGTCCAACCTTTAACTCAAGTAAATTTTAAGGGGGAAATAAAATCCCTGACTAAGAAATAATTATTCTTCATAAAATCACCTGTTCCACAATTATTGGCACCCCTAACAATTCTTAGGAAATAAATTTAATAAAAGTATTTCTGTCACTTCTACAGTAGTTTACGAAGTTGATCAGAGTATGTAGGAACATTTAATTAGTAATTCACAACTTCCTGTTTCCCTGGGGTATAAATATGACGTGACACAGAGGCCATTTATCTTCAACATGGGAAAGACAAAGGAACATACCATTCAAGTGAGGCAGATGTGTGTTGACCTTCACAAGTCAGGCAATGGCTACAAGAAAATCGCTACTCGCCTACACCTGTCCATATCTACTGTCAGAGGAATTATTAAGAAGTTTAAAACAACTGGAACAGTGGTAAACAAGCCTGGACGAGGACGCAAGTTTATTTTGCCACCACGCACAGTGAGGAGGATGATGAGAAATAAAAAGTTCTCCAAAGCTCACTGTTACAGAATTGCAACAAATGGTAGCTTCTTGGGGTCACAAAGTCTCCAAAACAACCATCAGGCGCTATCTACATGCCAACAAGCTGTTTGGGAGGCATGCACGGAAGAAACCATTTCTCACTCACAATCATAAACGCAAACGTTTGGAGTTTGCTAAGTGGTACTGGGACTTCAACTGGGACCGTGTGCTTTGGTCAGATGAAACAAAGATAGAGCTTTTTGGCAACAAATGCTCTAAGTGGGTCTGGCGTAACACAAGAGCTGAGTATGCAGAAAAGCACCTCATGCCCACTGTGAAATACGGCGGGGGATCAGTGATGCTGTGGGCCTGTTTCTCTTCAAAAGGCCCTGGGAACCTTGTTAGGGTGCATGGCATCATGAATGCTCTAAAATACCAGGACATTTTAAAACAAAATCTGGTGGCTTCTGCCCGAAAGCTGAAGATGGGTCGTCACTGGGTCTTTCAGCAAGATAATGACCCTAAACATGTGGCCAAATCTACACAGAAATGGTTCACCGCACACAGAATCAAGCTCCTCCCATGGCCATCTCAGTCCCCAGACCTCAACCCCATTGAAAACCTGTGGGGTGAGCTGAAGAGGAGAGTGCAGAGGAGAGGACCCAGGTCGTTGGATGATTTAGAGAGAATGTGCAAAGAGGAATGGTCAAAGATCCCTCTTTCTGTATTCTCCCATCTTGTGAAACATTACAGGAGAAGATTAGGTGCTGTTTTGTTGGCAAAAGGGGGTTGTACAAAGTATTAACATCAGGGGTGCTAATAATTGTGGCACACATGATTTGATGTTAAATAATTATTTCTTAATGTGGGATTTTTTTCCTACTGAATAAATTCACTTGAGTTAAAGGTTGTATTTTACTCTTTTTTTCCATCGTGGTCCTATATTATTTTGAACAAAACTCAATTTATGAGAAGCTAAAGAACACATCTTAACCAGGGGTGCCAATAATTATGGAGGGCACTGTATATGTATGTGGGCCATTTCACTGAATGGGTGCCATTTACTTGTTGTAACTCTTCCAAATGAAACATACTTTAAAAAAAAATTCCACTCTGAATCTAATAACACATGTATTTAACTATTCAAAACATGTACTGGTCAATCTCATGCAGCTTTACTTACTTTACTTACTGGAAAAAAGCATGTTTAAAATCAAGTCAACTAATTCCTTTAATTTTCTCTCAAGAAAGTCTTTATTTTATAGAAATGGTTGCCTGCATGTTAAAATTATTGATATTTATGACAAATATTCATCACATTTGTTAATGGCACTCATTACTGTTACTTTTTATGTTTTGAGTAATAAGAATGAAAATAACAGGAATGAGTTTTTAGCATAGAATTATCAAAACATTAAAAATAGCTAAATGGCGGCTATGCTAATAGCATGAAGACACTGAGCACATTCTAGTGATTTTCACAAAATTTGTATTTTAAAAATGAACAAAATAGATCTAATAATAATTTAGGTAACAGGACAGAGTGTTGAGATTGAGCTCCTCAGTTATAGTTACAATACGATTAAATATACAAAAAAACAAATGAGGGATCTTAACTTTGTTCTTCAGAAGAATCACATGGTGTAACTTCTGTTGTAGATGTGACCTGTAGAATGTTTCAGATGGAGTAATGTGTTACAGTAACAGGAATGTAAACCAAGGGACATAACTAAAATGTGTTAAAATTGTATTTATTTTAATTTAAGTTTATTCTGAAAAATATTTTTAAACCATAGATGATTTAGAGTCAAACAACAATGCAAAAAAAAAAATACATCTCTGAAGGATTTTAATAATTATACTTCATGTTAAAATGTATGTTAAAATGTTACATATCTTACTTTTGCAATTAGGTCAAAGTCAATTAGGTCAAAGTCAATTAGGTCAAAGTCAAATTGCTTAATAATAAAATGTATCTTAAAGTTATTTGTGTATGCACATTTATACATGTAATTTCCTGGGGACAGAAATAGCACCTATTTGGTGGAATGGCCCATTAGTGTGTCTGCTTGTAGCGAAAGTTACTGAATGCAAAATTTCAGACATTATTATCCAATGGTTAATATCTGTGAAGATACTTATTTAACATATTTTTTTTACTTGGAGTACATCATAATATATACTTATACTATATATAAACAACAGTGTATAGAAAAACGTATAGCAGTCTAACAGAGTTACAAAACGTGGGCTTATGCTTAACAGTGTATTATTGACCCTTTAAAGCAGCTCATTAGAATGATTAATTAAGTTGTTTCAGAATAAAATGCCTTTGATGCTGTTTAGAGGCGAACAGGCCCCAAGGCTGTCACATTTTTCTTTGAAAAAGTATTGAATTATTAATTTTTGGAGCAGTAAAAATACATGCTAAAAAAATTAGCCAGTGTGGGATTAGAGAAAGATGACTTTTTAAAATATGGTCATGATTACAATGTATTAATGTGTGCTCACTTTTACATCAGTTCCTTTATGGGAAAGTTTTTAGATTATAATGTTTTTTTTTCTATGGAAATGAACACAACCTACAAAATGTTTGACTAATAAAGTCAATAATAATTAAATAACTAAATTTAAGTATACATGATAAAATGCAGTTCATTTATTAAACTGTATATTAACAGGAAGCTAAATGAATGCCAGTCTAACTTTTCCAGATGTACTTGTTTTTGTTGACGTTAAAATAAAGAAGTTAAGTAAGTATGATCATAGTTATATAGCTTTCACTCACAGAGTTGAGGGGGTTTAACACTGGACAATTTACTGTATGTTTTATTACATTGCAACATGTTTATAATTCATATGAAGTAAAACTTGTCTTGTAGGGCTGGGCAATATGACTAAAACTATTAAAAAATAAAAATGCTTAATATGCTTAAGAATAACCAATTTACCATATTATACAATAAGATGAAAATCTTAAATAAAGTATGTTAATGTATCAATATTTATTTGTAGCACCATATTTTAATAGAAAATATTTTACTGTATATCTGAGTAATATAATATATTTTTAAATAACCACACAGTTGCAATCTTGGCAGTATTTCACTGGCTCAATAAACTGCACTGAATGATGTTATTGGTAAAAAATAAAGTCACCCTGTTTCTTTGACGCAATCCCTCTGAAAACCAAACGATTTCCACACAAAAGACCCAAACACGTGATTTATCATTTTTATGATCAGAGGTTAGCTGTGTCTCACTCAGAATATTATAATCATCATTTTTATATATTGTATAAAACAGTTTGACTGTATCTTTATTAATGATATATTGCCCAGCCTTATAATGTGTTGTAAGAGTGTCAGTCTGATTATATTCTTTACTGGATTTTTCTAGCCACCTGGGTCGGGGGAGGATATATTAATGGAACAGCAGAATATGTGTATTTGCCCAGCTACGGCCTGGCCTGGGCACAGGCACCGTTTGGTTATGCACTCAGCCTGGTCGTAGGTAAGAGAAAATTCTACACTGATTGTTGTTATTGTTTTATGGGAAAATCAATTTAAATGTCTAAGAATTTAATTCTTAGTTAAAACTGAACTGGCATCATTCTCTTTTTACAGAATTAAATCACTGCCCTAAACTGCCTGAGCACTTCACCAACCCTTTATCATGCCATGCTATAACTATATATTCAATCAAGTTATTATCCAAATACTACATCTTTTCCCTTAAAAACAACTTAAGATTTTTCATTCTTTTAGCATTCTTTTATTTTGGTCATATTCATGGGATGAACCCTTTGCGATTACTTGGATTTCTGCATAAATTGGTCATTAAATGTGTTCTGATTTTCACCTGATCTTCACAACAGTAGACAAGCACAGTCTGCTTAAACTAATACCACACCAAATATATATATATATATATATATATATATATATATATATATATATATATATATATATATGTTTGCATGGTTTTATTGAACACATGTTTACATTCACAGTGCAGGGGGGGAAAAGTATATGAATCTTAATAACTGGTTGATCCTCATTCAGTGGCAAAAACCTCAACCAAACATTTCCTGTAGATCACAATTGCACAACACTCAGGAGGAATTTTGGACCATTCCTCTTCACTAAACTGTTTCAGTTCAGCAATATTCTTGGGATATCTGGTGTGAATCGCTCTCTTGAGGACATGATGCCACAGCATCTCAATTGGGTTGAGGTCAGAAGGCGTATTTTCATCTGATGAAGTCATTCGGTTGTTGATTTACTTCAGTTGGTGGTTTTAGGTTTTCCTGCAAAATGTCTTTGTAAAACCATGATGCCCCCTCCACCATGGTTCACAGTTGGAATGAGGATTTGATGATGGTGTGCTGTGCCTTTTTTTCTCCACACAGCATTGTGAGATTTCTGTAAGTCTTTAGATGACACGCTAGGGTTCTTCCTCCCCTTATTGATAATTCTGCTCTGTGTTCTTGCAGTCATCTTTACAGGTCGACCACACCTAGGGAGAGTAGCAACAGTGAAACTGAACTTTCTCCATTTGTGGACCATCATACTTTTGTAACTCTTTCCAGCTTTATGCAAGTCAACAATCCTTGAACATAGGTTCTGAGAGTCTTTGTTTGTGGGAGGCATGATTCACATCAAGCAAAGCTTCTTAAGAACAGTAAACTAAAAACTGGTGTGTGTTTTTATAGGGCAGGGCAGCTTTAACCAACACATCCAATCTCATTACATCCTGGCTCCAATTAGCTATTAGAAAAGTCATTAGCCTAGGGGTTCACATACTTTTTCCCAGCTCACTTTGAATATTAACATGCAAACAAATATTTGTTGTGTGGTACTAGATTAAGCAGACTGTGTTTGTCTATTTTTGTGACTTAAATAAAGATCAGAACACATTTAAGGACCATCCATGCAGAAATCCAAGTAGTCCCAAAGCAATGACATTTTCTTGCAACTGTATTTTCCAGTTTATTTAATTTTTAATTTCACTTTTTTTATGTCATGTGTCCACCGGTTATAGCAAGCTGCACCTGAGCATTTAAAACATGGTTGAGCTGTTCTTCTTCTGTTTCTAATATACATTTTGATTCTCTAAAATAAATTATTTTGATGACTGTGATATGTTCCTGTGACAGGGTGTGCAGCTTAAGCTTTACGTCTTTAAGCTCAGTAAAAAGAGATGATATGAGAAATATTAAGGTAAATTCATATTATTAATTGCTGAAAATCCAGCAGTAAGTTTCTTCAGTTCCTTAAAATAAAAGTGTGAAAATTGTGCTGTCACTGATGATGTCAGATGTTCCTTGATTAAAGAGGCAGGGTTATCCTGAGATGAGATTTTTATAATAGTTATATAATTAATTCATCTAAATTACAAAAAAAATCTTGAAGAATGTTACACAATGTTTGTATGAAATTTAAATGGTTGTGCTGCGACAAAAAAAACCCTGTTATATTGATTTTGGCTGAGTTCATTTTATGTGAACTGTTGTTGGGTTTAATCTTTTGTTTACTTCCTGTCAGGTGGTCTGTTCTTTGCAAAACCGATGCGCTCTCGAGGTTATGTTACGATGTTGGACCCCTTCCAGCAGCTGTACGGCGAGAGAATGGGTGGTCTTCTCTTTATTCCCGCCCTGATGGGAGAGATATTCTGGTCAGCAGCCATCTTATCAGCCTTGGGTAAACAAATATCTTTAACCTTTAAGTTAACCAGCCAAATAATTGAGAACAATTTACTATTAAACCTGTTATACTGGAATAACATTCCAAAAATAAACACCCTAGAGCTGGAGTTACTACTTTACAGGTCCATTAATATACTGCTTAGTTTAGCAGATAACTTATACATCTATATTTAAAGTGGACATGAAACATTTCAGGTGGTACACGTTTTCTATAGGATTAAATATAATGGAATTTATTTAGGGGGGAATTTTTTATATAAAATGTTTAAACACTAAAATATAATATATTTATGTTTGTTACTACCCTAAACATTTGCCCTAGTGCGCTGCCATTTTGACCGTGCAGCACTGGTGACGTCCAAGGTTGGTTGGTTGGTTGAAGAGCCCAGGTACATAGCTAGCGGTCACAGTTAAGGAGAGCTTGTTGTTTGTTGAGATTATGGATGAAGACGAATCTGAATGGGGTTTTGATCAGATTCCTAGAAACCCAATGGCTTTTGAGCCAGTGAGGAGACGAGACAGATTAACAGAGCAGCCAGTGGTTCCTGTACAGGCGGTCACTGCACTGCCGTGCCGACTGCAACCGAGTAGATTTTCTGTCAGGAGGCTAACGTGGACCATTTGGTCAGAGATCTTTCCTGCAGATTCCTGAGCAGAACTTTTCAGGTGCTTTTCTGAGAGCGAGACGTTTTGGAGGTGTCTCTGCTCTCTATACGTGAGGTCCATGCAGAAAGCCTGCAGCCCGTCAACAGCAGGTACTGCCATCCAGTTAACTGACTTGTTTATATACATTTAGCTATTTAGCATGTAAAGTCCAGAGTTCATTAAGACTGAATGAAACGTACATGATTTAGGTGGATATTAAAACACCCTGGCACTGTTTGGTTGATAAACTGTTCAGTTTGGAAGTTAGAAGGCTTGAAGGGTAGCTAGCTTCATCTAGTTAGCGTTAGCTAGTTAGCTAGCATTGGTTAGCTATCTTAACATGGCTAGCGTTAGCTGTTTAGCTAACTAACTTAGCTAGCCATGTAGCTAACGCTTTTATAGAACCCCCAGTCGGTTGGTCTGTACATCCCAGCTGGTCAGAGGAAAAATTTAAAACGGGGGGAAAAAAGCCTCTTATCAGACTTCAGCTTATTTGTCCGGCAAACGACTAATGCTCCTGACTCAAAAATCCTCTCCTCCACATAGTCCTCGTCTAGAAAGTGCTCGTTCCTAACCCTAGCATTGTGGCTAACCGCAGGATTCTCAGGCTTCAGCGTCGCTAGCCAATGCCGAAGAACCACTGTCCGCTTAAAAGGCAAGATATTAAAGTGAAAATGAATCTTTCTCTCATTTTTCACCCTATAAAATTTTACTACACCCAGGGGAAATACAAAAGTGGCCCCCTTTGCATCGATTTTTATTATCCATTGAGGAACTAAGTTACTGTAGGCTCATGGTTTATGTTAGTTATACGTTTGAGGACCAACCTCGTGACGTCATTTTCAGCACTGGAACAAGATGGCGCTGCGCTTACTTAAAAAATTACATTTAGATGGCTTATTATTTTAATTCAGTTTCCCTGACAACTGTGAAACTTATAAGATTTGTTAGAGCGAAAATACATCTTGTGAATTATACTAAATACTTGAAGTGTTTCATGTCCCCTTTAAGTAGCCTATCATTTTATCTTGTTGCAGCCTGATCTAGATCTCAGTTATGACGCAGAGGATGGAGAGGATGAGCGAGAGGGAGAGTGGAGGAGAAGTACTAAAAATACTATAATATCTAATATGTAATATGTAATCACAGTTCATTTTAGCATGTGTAGCATGATTGCGAAGTTCGCTGGTGTTACACCATAGCAAGTGCGTTAGAGCTCTGAGCTGCTGTTCTTTACATCAAGTTTAGTGTGCTGTAGCATTAGTCAAAAGAGAGCATTATTCTCATTAAATTTAATTCAGAGGATGTAATTCAGAGGATCTAGTGATGTTCAGGGGAAAAATGTACATGGATTGAATATAGGGTTCTAAACATATTTGTTTACCAGAGAATGTTATAAAGACGAGTTTTTAAAAAGCCTATTATTTCGGCCTGTAATACCTTCAGTGTCCACTAGGCTCCCAGTAGCTTTATAGAGATCTTACACCAAACGATTTTTAAGCGATTTCACTGTCACAGTCAAATGTTCCAGCATCAGGATAAAATCATGAGTCTTGCTAGAGTCACAAAATCAGCCGTGTTTAATATTATCGTGAGTTTTGAGACATGGCTCAAGCAAATAGTGACGTAAACAATGCCAACAACCAAGAGGCAAGTGCGGGAACATTTGCGGAATTGGACATTGATGAGACTCCAGGGATTGCTCGGAAACCACGGTTCTCCTGGAATGTTCAAAATGAGGAGAAACTGGTGGAGCTGAGGAGTGAGCAAAAGTGTCTCCTTGACATGTCTTCCCATTTATACCATGACAGAGGGGAAAAGGATGGGGAATATTCTCAGAAAGAATCTAGTTCAGTCTTGCAAATAGTGACCCTGCAAGATCTTTTGCAAACTCTTAGCCTGTGACTAAAAGGTCTGTGACAAAAAATCTGTGACTGGTCTTTAGATGTGAAAGACAATCAGACTTTAGTCTGTTAAAAGCCTTTTCAGAGTCTTTTCGAAGTTGTCTAGTGTATGGTTAGTATTAGTAGTGCAGAGTTGTGCTAGTTTAGGCTAGAGTAAGAGTCAGCACTGCCATGTTGTGCTGCAAGCATTTTTTAACAAATTTGTTTTGAGAACAAATGAAGAGTTAAAAGGAATAAACTTTCATCTGGGCTCAAGAATGGGCATATAAGGACTACATGATGACTGCATGGCCGCACTGGTCTATGCAGAGAATTGTTAAAATAATTTTGCTACATATGTCATTTTAGCGTGTACGTAATTGGAAATAACTGTAAAGATGTTTTATATAAAAAACTGGTGTACACTGGGATGCAGATTTGTTCATGCTGGAATTAAACTAAAATAAACTGTAATGATGTAAAATAACAGTGATAAGAACTACTTTTTGTACTTCGCTCTTGGTAATTCCAGTCTTCTTCTCATTAACAGGTGCTACGTTAAGTGTGATAGTGGACATCAATATAAACATGTCTGTAATGATATCAGCGCTCATCGCCATCTTCTACACGCTGGTGGGAGGGCTTTACTCGGTGGCCTACACAGACGTGGTTCAGCTCTTCTGCATTTTTATAGGCCTGGTAAGTGCTTTAGATAATTAATGTGTGAACTGTATACACAGTTAATTCTAGAGTTAAAATCTCAGTGTAATCATGTGTTAACTCTCTGGGAGTCTCAGAGGCCACACCTCCTGATTTGGCTTCACTCCTAGCATGCTCTGGGCCACCATTATTCTGTGTTTGGGGTTATTATGAGGGTTATGTTGTGAGTGTGTGTGCTTTTGCTATATGTCTTTGTTTGCATAAATGGGATGTTGTTGTGGTTATCCACCCTCTTGGTGTTGGATTGGAGAGGGTCCCTCCCACACGATGGAGTTGTTCTATTTACAAAAATGGAAGGTGTACTCACTTTTGTTGGATAGTGTAAGGGTACATTAATTAACAGTATTTATGACAGAATGTGTCAAGTATTTATTAACATTTTTGGCAACATTCTGAAGCATTTAAAGCTTAGTAATGTCTAAATTAGTGTCAAATAATAATTGAGACATTACTTAAGCATTTAGTAATGTTTTTACTGACATAAGTGCTGTTCTTTTATGTATACCTATTGAAATTGTTACAGAATAGTAAACTTTAGAGTCAGTCATTAAGTTTAGTTATTTAGTTTAGCAAAATTCAGTAAAAGGGTGGAGGCAGAGATGCTGTGCAACACTGTGTTGTGTGTAATGCTGTATTGTTTGGAACGTTGTGTTTCGTGTAATGCTGTGTTGTGTGTAAAGCTGTGTTGTGTGTAATGTTGTGTTGTGTATGGTGTGTAATGCTGTGTTATGTGTAACAGTGTGCTGTGTGCAACACTGCTGTGTGTAATGATGTGTTGTGTCTAATGACGTGATGTGTAAGGCTGTGTTATGTGTAACACTGTGTTATGTGTAACACTGTGTTTTGTGTAACACTGTTATGTGTAATGTTGTATTGTGTATTGTGTGTAATGCTGAGTTGTGTATAAGGTTGTGTTGTGTGTAACGCTGTGTTATGTGTAACGTTGTGTTGTGTGTAACGTTGTGTTGTGTGTAACGCTGTGTTGTGTGTAACGCTGTGTTATGTGTAACACTGTGTTGTGTGTAACGCTGTGTTGTGTATAATGCTGTGTTATCTGTAAAGTTGTGTCATGTGTAAAGCTGTTGTGTGTAAAGCTGTGTTGAGTGTAACGCTGTGTTGTATGTAACGCTGTGTTGTGTGTAAAGCTGTGTTTTGGGCAAAGATGTGTTGTGTGTAAAGCTGTGATGTGTGTAAAGCTGTGTTGTGTGTAAAGCTGTGTTGTGTGCAACGCTGTGTTGTGTGCAATGCTGTGTGGTGTGCAAAGCTGTGTTGTGTGTAAAGCTGTGTTGTGTGCAACACTGTCTTGTGTGTAATGTTGTGTTGTGTCTAATGATATGATGTGTAAAGCTGTGTTTTGTGTAACAGTGTGTTGTGTGTGTAACACTGTTATGTGTAATGTTGTATTGTGTGTAATGCTGTGTTGTGTATAAGGTTGTGTTGTGTGTAACGCTGTGTTGTGTAAAGCTCTGCCATGCGTAACGCTGTGCTTTGTGTAAAGCTGTGTTATGTGTAACGCTGTGTTGTGTGCAATGCTGTGTTGTGTGCAAAGCTGTGTTGTGTGTAAAGCTGTGTTGTGTGCAACACTGTCTTGTGTGTAATGTTGTGTTGTGTCTACTGACGTGATGTGTAAAGCTATGTTTTGTGTAACGCTGTGTTGTGTGTAACACTGTTATGTGTAATGTTGTATTGTGTGTAATGCTGTGTTGTGTATAAGGTTGTGTTGTGTGTAACGCTGTGTTATGTGTATCACTGTGTTGTGTGTAATGCTGTGCTGTGTGTAATGCTGTGCTGTGTGTAATGCTGTGCTCTGTGTAATTCTGTGTTGTATGTAACATTGTGTTGTGTAAAGCTGTATTATGTGTAAAGCTGTGCTGTGTGTAAAGCTCTGCTTTGTGTAACGCTGTGCTTTGTGCAAAGCTGTGTTATGTGTAAAGCTGTGTTATGTGTAACGCTGTGTTGTGTGCAAAGCTGTGTTTTTTGTAACGCTGTTATGTGCAAAGCTGTGTTATGTGCAAAGCTGTGTTATGTGTAAAGCTGTATTGTGTGTAAAGCTGTGTTATGTGTAAAGCTGTGTTATGTGCAAAGCTGTTGTGTGTAACGCTGTGTTGTGTGTAATGCTGTGTTGTGTGTTTGCAGTGGATCAGTGTTCCATTCGCGTTAGCCAACCCTGCGGTGTCTGATATCGGCGTGACGGCGGTGAGGAAGGTGTTCCAGACTCCCTGGCTGGGGAAGATTGAGCCGGCGGACGGATGGATGTGGGCGGATAACTTCTGTCTTCTGGTAACGTCTGATCAATTATATAATAATGATTCTATTTACATCAACAGATCTGATTATTACTACAGATTATTAATCAATGTCAAAGTGTGTGTGTGTGTGTGTGTGTGTGTTTGTGTGTGTATAACAGTATTCTGGTTGTGTGTGTGTATAACAGTATTCTGGTTGTGTGTGTGTGTGTGTGTGTGTGTGTGTGTATAACAGTATTCTGGTTGTGTGTGTGTATAACAGTATTCTGGTTGTGTGTGTGTGTAACAGTATTCTGGTTGTGTGTGTGTGTGTGTGTGTGTAACAGTGTTCTGGTTGTGTGTGTGTGTGTGTGTGTGTTTGTGTGTGTGTGTATAACAGTATTCTTGCTGTGTGTGTGTATGTAACAATAATCTGTTTGTGTGTGTGTATAACAGTATTCTGGTTGTGTGTGTGTATAACAGTATTCTGGTTGTGTGTGTGTGTGTATAACAATATTCTGGTTGTGTTTGTGTGTGTGTGTGTGTGTGTGTAGATGCTGGGGGGAATACCGTGGCAGGTTTATTTTCAGAGAGTTCTTTCAGCATCGTCGGCTTCATACGCTCAGGTTCTCTCCTTCCTCGCCGCTTTCGGCTGCCTGGTTATGGCCGTCCCCTCCGTCCTGATTGGAGCAATAGGAGCGTCTACAGGTAACAGCTCTTTCACCAATCACACTCTTACACCAATCACACTCTTACTCCAATCACACTCTTACACCAATCACACTCTTACACCAATCACACTCTTACATCAATCATACTCTTACACTAATCACACTCTTATTCCAATCACACTCTTACTCCAGTCACACTCTTAAACCAATCACACTCTTACTCCAATCACACTCTTACACCAATCACACTCTTACACTAATCACAATCTTACACCAATCACACTCTTACACCAATCACACTCTTACACTAATCACAATCTTACACCAATCACACTCTTACACCAGTCACACTCTTAAACCAATCACACTCTTACTCCAATCACACTCTTACACCAATCACACTCTTACACCTATCACACTCTTACACCAATCACACTCTTACTCCAATCACACTCTTACACCTATCACACTCTTACACCTATCACACTCTTACTCTAATCACACTCTTACACCAATCACACTCTTACACCAATCACACTCTTATACCAGTCACACTCTTACACCAATCACACTCTTACATCAATCACACTCTTACACCAGGCACACTCTTACACCAATCACACTCTTACACCAATCACACTCTTACTCCAATCACACTCTTACACGAATCACACTCTTACTCCAATCACACTCTTACACTAATCACACTCTTACACCAGTCACACTCTTACACCAGTCACACTCTTACACCAATCACACTCTTACACCAATCACACTCTTACTCCAATCACACTCTTACACTAATCACACTCTTACTCCAATCACACTCTTACACTAATCACATTCTTACTCCAATCACACTCTTACACCAATCACACTCTTACACCAGGCACACTCTTACACCAATCACACTCTTACACCAATCATACTCTTACACTAATCACACTCTTACTTCAATCACACTCTTACACTAATCACACTCTTACTCCAATCACACTCTTACACTAATCACAATCTTACACCAATCACACTCTTACACCAGTCACACTCTTACACCAGTCACACTCTTACACCAGTCACACTCTTACACCAATCACACTCTTACACCAGGCACACTCTTACACCAATCACACTCTTACACCAACCACACTCTTACACCAACCACACTCTTACTCCAATCACACTCTTACACTAATCACACTCTTACTCCAATCACACTCTTACACTAATCACACTCTTACTCCAATCACAGTCTTACTCCAATCACACTCTCACACTAATCACACTCTTACACCAATCACACTCTTACACCAGTCACACTCTTACACCAATCACACTCTTACACCAGTCACACTCTTACACCAATCACACTCTTACACCAGGCACACTCTTACATCAATCACACTCTTACACCAGTCACACTCTTACCTCAATCACACTCTTACACTAATCACACTCTTATTCCAATCACACTCTTACTCCAATCACACTCTTACACTAATCACAATCTTACACCAGTCACACTCTTACACCAGGCACACTCTTACACCAATCACGCTCTTACACCAGTCACACTCTTACACCAATCACACTCTTACACCAATCACACTCTTACACCAGTCACACTCTTAAACCAATCACACTCTTACACTAATCACACTCTTACTCCAATCACACTCTTACACTAATCACACTCTTACTCCAATCACACTCTTACACTAATCACAATCTTACACCAATCACACTCTTACACCAGGCACACTCTTACACCAATCACACTCTTATACCAGTCACACTCTTACACCAATCACACTCTTACATCAATCACACTCTTACACCAGGCACACTCTTACACCAATCACACTCTTACACCAATCACACTCTTACTCCAATCACACTCTTACACCAATCACACTCTTACACCAGTCACACTCTTACACCTATCACACTCTTACACCAGGCACACTCTTACACCAATCACACTCTTACACCAGTCACACTCTTACACCAATCACACTCTTACACCAACCACACTCTTACTCCAATCACACTCTTACACTAATCACACTCTTACTCCAATCACACTCTTACACCAATCACACTCTTACACCAATCACACTCTTACACCAGTCACACTCTTACACCAATCACACTCTTACACTAATCACAATCTTACACCAATCACACTCTTACTCCAATCACACTCTTACACTAATCACACTCTTACTCCAATCACACTCTTACACTAATCACAATCTTACACCAATCACACTCTTACACCAGGCACACTCTTACACCAATCACACTCTTATACCAGTCACACTCTTACACCAATCACACTCTTACATCAATCACACTCTTACACCAGGCACACTCTTACACCAATCACACTCTTACACCAATCACACTCTTACTCCAATCACACTCTTACACCAATCACACTCTTACACCAATCACACTCTTACACCAGTCACACTCTTACACCTATCACACTCTTACACCAGTCACACTCTTACACCAATCACACTCTTACTCCAATCACACTCTTACACTAATCACACTCTTACTCCAATCACACTCTTACACCAATCACACTCTTACACCAATCACACTCTTACACCAGTCACACTCTTACACCAATCACACTCTTACACTACAGGTAATCACACTCTTACTCCAATCACACTCTTACACTAATCACACTCTTACTCCAATCACACTCTTACACTAATCACAATCTTACACCAATCACACTCTTACACCAGGCACACTCTTACACCAATCACACTCTTATACCAGTCACACTCTTACACCAATCACACTCTTACATCAATCACACTCTTACACCAGGCACACTCTTACACCAATCACACTCTTACACCAGTCACACTCTTACACCAATCACACTCTTACACCAATCACACTCTTACTCCAATCACACTCTTACACGAATCACACTCTTACTCCAATCACACTCTTACTCCAATCACACTCTTACACTAATCACACTCTTACTCCAATCACACTCTTACACGAATCACACTCTTACTCCAATCACACTCTTACACCAATCACACTCTTACACTAATCACACTCTTACTTCAATCACACTCTTATACTAATCACACTCTTACTCCAATCACACTCTTACACTAATCACAATCTTACACCAATCACACTCTTACACCAGTCACACTCTTACACCAGTCACACTCTTACACCAATCACACTCTTACACCAGGCACACTCTTACACCAATCACACTCTTACACCAGTCACACTCTTACACCAATCACACTCTTACACCAATCACACTCTTACTCCAATCACACTCTTACACTAATCACACTCTTACTCCAATCACACTCTTACACTAATCACACTCTTACTCCAATCACACTCTTACTCCAATCACACTCTCACACTAATCACAATCTTACACCAATCACACTCTTACACCAGTCACACTCTTACACCAGTCACACTCTTACACCAATCACACTCTTACACCAATCACACTCTTACATCAATCATACTCTTACACTAATCACACTCTTACACCAATCACACTCTTACACCAGGCACACTCTTACATCAATCACACTCTTACACCAGTCACACTCTTACACCAATCACACTCTTACACCAGGCACACCCTTACACCAATCACACTCTTACACCAGTCACACTCTTACACCAATCACACTCTTACACCAATCACACTCTTACACCAATCACACTCTTACTCCACTCACACTCTTACACCAGTCACACTCTTACACCAGTCACACTCTTAATTCAGTCACATTCATACACCAGTCACACTCTTACTCCAATCACACTATTACACCAATCACACTCTTACTCCAATCACACTCTTACTCCAATCACACTCTTACTCCAATTACATTTTCACTCCAATCACACTCTTACAACAGCAACACTCTTGTACCAACAATTCTTACTTCAATCGCACTCTTACACTTGTCACACTCTTACTCCATTTATAGTATTACTCCAATCACACTTTTACACCAATCACACTCTTACTCCAATCACACTCTTACACCAATCACACTCTTACTCCAATCACACTCTTACACCAACAACACCCTTAAACCGATCACACACTTACACCAATCACACTCTTACACCAACCACACTCTTACACCAGTCACACTCTTACACCAATCACACTCTTACACCAACCACACTCTTACACCAATCACACTCTTACACCAATCACACTCTTACTCCAATCACACTCTTACACCAATCACACACATACACCAACCACACTCTTACACCAGTCACACTCTTACACCAATCACACTCTTACTCCAATCACACTCTTACACCAACAACACCCTTAAACCGATCACACACTTACACCAACCACACTCTTACACCAACCACACTCTTACACCAATCACACTCTTACACCAACAACACCCTTAAACCGATCACACTCTTACACCAGTCACACTCTTACACCAGTCACACTCTTACACCAATCACACTCTTACTCCAATCACACTCTTACACCAATCACACTCTTACACCAATCACACTCTTACACCAACAACACCCTTAAACCGATCACATTCTTACACCAACCACACTCTAACACCAGTCACTCTCTTACACCAATCGCACACACTGTTACACCAATAATGCAATCACACTCTTACACCAACCACAATCTTTTATCGTTACATTCTTATACCCAGAATGCAATCACGTGCTTACACTAGTCTTACTCTTACACTAATCTCACTCTCACACAAAAAGCACAAAAAGTTTTTTTATGTATAATGATTCTGATTAAATAATTGGTCTTGTTTTAATTTACTGGATATACTGTTGAATCTTGAATTTCTATTCTCTTCTTCTGTGTGATTCTATACTGTAAATGAGTACGACTCTCAGTGTACCGGGAGTATAAATGGGTCAGTGTGTGATCAGATAGAAATAAAATAGAAAAATTAAGTAATTAGTAATGTTTCAATTACCGCTGTGCTGTCAGACACAGTGTATTTAATCGGATGCACAGCACAGACAGAAAGACCCGCGGTGCAGACTCGCAGGGACAAAAGTACTGTTTTAGTGTTTTGCTGCTGGATATCAAAGCTGACCTTCAGCAGTAGAGAGTAGTAAGAGAAAATCTATTATCAGAACACACTTCAGGTCATTAAAAAAACATTTGGGTCTAAAATATTTTTAACTTAGACACACACCAAGCTTTGTCTATTTAGAATAAAACAAATGGGTTCATGTGTTCTAGTTTTATATTTATGTCTCCTCACCATCCATTTTTTCAGATTTTTACATTTTAAATATTGTAACAACAGTATGCTTTAGATTTTTGTAACAAAATACAAAATCTATTTTTTCATCAATGAAAAACAATACAAATTTAAAAACAGATCAAAACGTATTTATTTTTTACTACAATAAATGAACAAAATAAACTGCTACTAATTACTCCTAAGTATTTATTTTAAAAACAGGACAAAAATTAAAAATGAGAATTTACGTGCAGTTTTGTGTACATGCATTGATTAAGTTTAGACTGTGCGGTTACACTGTGGAGTTGTTGTTGTTGGTGGTGGTGGTGGATGTGTTGATCATGTGAGGTTTTGTGTAACAACGTATATGAGGTTTTACATTTGTAGTGAGGTGCAGCCTAGTTAATGTTAATGAGGTGAACTGGAAATTGTCAGAATGGTCAGACTGGTAAGACTGGTTGGAACTGACAAAAAGGCTACAGTAGCTTAAATATAATATCACAATATTTCAGGGTATTTTTGCACTGACGATTTTTGGTGGAATGAAAAAACACTGAAAAATATTTGATTAATTTTAGGAACATCTCACTGCACCAAATATGTAATACAGTTTTATTTTATATAAGAATTCAAACATTCAGGATAAATAAAAACCAACACTAAATGTTTGTCTACTGTTACCGTAACAGCACTAACTTACAAAGTTTCTACTTAAATGGTAAAATAATAACTCAATATTTAAATTTTTTGCTGCATGCATATAAACTGCAAACATAAACAATTACAAAAATGTTCTTAGTACTGTAAGTAACATACAAAATAGATCTCAGTACAGAATACTGTGTAAACCAAACCAGATATTAATCTAGCTGTAGATCATTCCAGATGGCTGCAGTCATCTTCACAAAAATGCTAATTTAACTGAGAATTAAGTAATTATTGATCTGAAGGGGCTTAATTAATTTTATTGATCAGATGTTCCTGTGTCAGTGTGTCATCCAATCAGCAGCTGCTTGTTGTTGTAAAGGAAATAAATAAAAGACTAAATCTGTCAGAGAGAGGAGGAAACAGGATCACGCTGAGGTGCACGCTTCTCATAAAGCGTTAATATAAATACTGCTTTAAATAATGTTAAAGTCACTATTTCTCTATCAGGATGACGTTCTAAAATTTTTAGAGAGGCTCCACTATACCATTATATGGACAGTTTTGCAGCTGTATCAAAAACCAAAGCAATGCATTTGATCTTTTTAAGCAGCTTTTTATCAAGCTATATACTACTTAATAGAAAAAGGGGAAACATGTCATTATTGTTTAAGGTAAAGTATTTTATTTTTTATTGGTGTCCTCACATGGTTTATGCGCTAAGTTCTGCAGCACAGCAGCTCAGAGCTGCTATTTAGTGTGTTTGTGTTTGTGTAGAAATAAAGCTGTCAGAGCTTACACTCATTAAAATATCATCTGTATGTTTAGAGTTATATAGAGGAGATGTGAGGTCGTGGATGTTACACAATGATCAGGGGTGCCTTTTCCAAAACATTCAAAACACTTAAAATTACAAGCATATCCTGAAAACAAGCATATCCAGAATAATCTAACCCATATGTAACTTGCTATAAATGTTCCTTTAAAAAGCTACTTTCTTATATTTAAACTCACATTAGTAAACATCAATAAAAAAGTCATTACTTACACTACATTCAATGCCAAAAAATGTTATCTACATCTTTAGTTAGCGTGTGGTGTTAATTTTTAATCCATGGTTTAACACCAGAGCAGCAGAGACAGGGAACGCTGGATTAGATGTATTTAATATGGTGTAATGTTTAGATACATTTTATACAGTGTGTTAAATACACCTTATTAATAAAGCTTATTCCCTGTTTGAGACAGACTGGAATCAGACGTCGTACGGCTCCATTCCCCCCATGGAGAAAGACGAGTCGGACATGATTCTGCCCATAGTTCTGCAGCACCTCTGTCCTCCATTCATCTCCTTCTTCGGCTTGGGTGCGGTGTCAGCTGCTGTGATGTCATCGGCAGACTCCTCCATCCTTTCAGCCAGTTCCATGTTCGCACGGAACATCTACCAGCTCGCCTTCCGCCAGTCGGTGAGGAACTCCACAGCATGCAAACTTATTAACTCTTTATCAATAAAAAAAACAATGGAATTTTTTTATTTGTTCATATATATATATATATATATATATATATATATATATTCTTGTTTAGGGCAGTAATGACAGCACAGGTTTTTAAATATACACTATAAACATTTTAGATGACACAGCACCAGAACACAAACCTCAAATTGATAGTAATAACTAGAAAAGTTATAGTAAAGAAAGAAGAAAGTTTGAATTTAAGTTGGCTTGTCAAAGCAACTTGAAACACTGAAAGTTAATTGCTGCTAAGTTGTTTCAGTCTACATTATTATAAAGTATGGAGTGTGAAATGTGTGCAGAATTTTCACTTTGTAGTATGTGTTTGTGGTGTGTTCAGTGTGTGGAGTGTGAAGTGTGTGTGTGTATGTGTAAAAAGTGTGGCAGGAGCAGTGTAAGTGTGGAATGATTTAAGTGTCTGCTTAAATGTGTGTGAGTGGGGTTTGTTCACTGGCATTCAGTGAGTGTGGCATGTAAAGTGTGTGGTGTGATGTTGAGGTGTCAAGTTTGTGCTGTGGGGAGTGTATGGAGTGGGGTGGATTGTCTGGTGTGTGGTATGATGTGCAGAGTGTTGGGTGTGGAATGTGCATGTTGTGGAGTGTGGGGTGTGAAGTGTTCATGGTATGAAGTGTGTGGTGTGAAGTGTGTCGTATGGTGTGTAGAGTGTGCATGTTGTGGAGTGTATGGTGTGGAGTGTGTGGCATGATGTGTAGAGTGTGGGGTGTGGAGTATGCACGTTGTGGACTGTATGATGTGGAGTGTGAGGTGTGGAGTGTTCATGGTGTGGAGTGTGTGGTATGGTGTGTAGAGTGTGTGGTGTAAAGTGTGCATGGTGTGGTGTGTAGAGTGGTATGGTGTGTGTGGTATGATGTCTACAGTGGGTGGTATGAAGTGTGTTGTGGTTTAGAGTGTATAGTGTGATGTGTGCAGAGTGTGGTGTGTAGAGTGTTGGGTGTAAAGTGTGCATGGTGTGGAGTGTGGTGTGGTGTGTAGAGTGTGTGGTGTGTAGAGTGTGTGGTGTGAAGTGTGCATGGTGTGGAGTGTGGTATGGTGTGTAGAGTTTGTGGTGTGTAGTGTGCATGGTGTGGAGTGGTGTGGTGTGTAGAGTGGTATGGTGTAAAGTGTGCATGGTGTGGAGTGTGGTATGGTGTGTAGAGTGTGTAGTGTGAGGTGCAGAGTGTGGTGTGATGTTTGCATGGTGTGGAGTGTGGTAATATGTGTAGAATGGATGGTGTGAAGTGTGGTGTGTAGATTGTGTGGTGTGAAGTGCGCATGGTGTGGAGTGTGGTGTGTAGAATGGGAAGTGTGAAGTGTGCATGGTGTGGAGTGTGGTAATATGTGTAGAATGGATGGTGTGAAGTGTGGTGTGTAGAGTGTGTGGTGTGAAGTGTGCATGGTGTGAAGTGTGGTGTGGTTTGTAGAATGGGTAGTGTGACATGCATGGTGTGGAGTGTGGTGTGTAGAGTATGTGGTGTGACGTTTCCATGGTATGGAGTGTGGTAATGTGTGTAGAGTGCGTGGTGTGAAGTGTGCATGGTGTGGTGTGTGATGTGGTGTGTAGAATGGATGGTGTGAAGTGTGGTGTGTAGATTGTGTTGTGTGAAGTGCGCATGGTGTGGAATGTGGTGTGAAGTGTGCATGGTGTGGAGTGTGGTGTGTAGATTGTGTGGTGTGAAGTGTGCATGGTGTGGAATGTGGTATGGTGTGTAGAGTTTGTGGTGTGGAGTTTGGTGTGGAGACTGTGGGGTGTTAAGTGTGGTATGGTGTGTAAAGTGTGTGGTGTGGAGTGTGCATGTTGTGCAGTGTATGGTGTGCGGTGTGGAGTATGTGTGGTATGGTGTGTAGAGTGTGTGGTGTAAAGTGATGTATGGTGTTTAGAGTGTGAGGTGTGAAGTGTGGTGTGTAGAGTGTGGGATGTGAAGTGTGTAGAGTGTATGGTGTGGAGTGTGGTATGGTGTGTAGAGTGTGTGGTGTGGTGTTTAGAGTGGGTGGTGTGAAGTGTGCATGGTGTGGAGTGTGGTTTTGTGTGTAGAGTGGGTGGTGAGAAGTTTGCATGGTGTGGAGTGTATGCTGTGGGGTTTGAAGTGTGTGGTATGGTGTGCAGAGTATGGGGTGTGAAGTGTGCATGGTGTGGAGTGTATGGTGTGGAATGTGTGGTATGGTGTGTAGAGTGTGCATGGTGTGGAGTGTATGTTGTGGAATGTGTGGTATGGTGTGGTGTGTAGATTGTGTGGTGTGAAATGTGTGGTATGGTGTGGTGTGTAGAGTGTGGGGTGTATGGTGTGGTGTGGGGTGTGAAGTGTGTGGTATGGTGTGGTGTGTAGATTGTGTGGTGTGAAGTGTGCATGGTGTGGTGTGTAGAGTGAAAGGTGTAGAGTGTGGGGTGTGAAGTGTGTAGAGTGTATGGTGTGGAGTGTGGTATGGTGTGTAGAGTGTGTGGTGTGGCGTTTAGAGTGGGTGGTGTGAAGTGTGCATGGTGTGGAGTGTGGTTTTGTGTGTAGAGTGGGTGGTGTGAAGTGTGCATGGTGTGGCATGGTGTGCAGAGTGTGGTGAGAAGTTTGCATGGTGTGGAGTGTATGCTGTGGGGTTTGAAGTGTGTGGTATGGTGTGCAGAGTGTGGGGTGTGAAGTGTGCATGGTGTGGAATGTGTGGTATGGTGTTTAGAGTGTGCATGGTGTGGAATGTAGTATGATGTGTAGAGTGTGTGGGTTATGAAGTGTGCATGGTGTGGAGAGTGGTATGATGTGTAGAGTGTGTGGGGTATGAAGTGTGCATGGTGTGTGGTGTGTTGTGGTGTGTAGAGTGTGTGGTTTGATGTGTGGTATGGTGTGGTGTGAAGTGTGTGGTATGGTGTGGTGTCTAGAGTGTGGGGTGTGTGGTATGGTGTGGTGTGGGGTGTGAAGTGTGTGGTATGGTGTGGTGTGTAGAGTGTGGGGTGTGTGGTATGGTGTGGTGTGGGGTGTGAAGTGTGTGGTATGGTGGGGTGTGTAGAGTGTGTGGTTTGACGTGTGTTGTATGGAGGGGTGTGGAGTGTGGTGTGTAGAGTGGTATGGTGTGGTGTGTGGTATGATGTGTACAGTGGGTGGTATGAAGTGTGTTGTGGTTGTAAAGTGTATGGTGTGACGTGTGCATAGTGTGGAGTGTAGAGTGTTGGGTGTAAAGTGTGCATGGTGTGGAGTGTGGCGTGGTGTGTGGTGTCAAGTGTGCATGGTGTGGAGTGTGGTATGGTGTGTAGAGTGTGTGGTGTGCAGAGTGCATGGTGTGGAGTGTGGTATGGTGTGTAGAGTGTGTGGTGTGCAGAGTGCATGGTGTGGAGTGTGGTATGGTGTGCAGAGTGTGTAGTGTGACGTGCAGAGTGTGGTGTGAAGTGTGCATGGTGTGGAGTGTGGTTTTGTGTGTAGAGTGGGTGGTGTGAAGTGTGCATGGTGTGGTATGGTGTGCAGAGTGTGGTGAGAAGTTTGCATGGTGTGGAGTGTATGCTGTGGGGTTTGAAGTGTGTGGTATGGTGTGCAGAGTGTGGTGTGAAGTTTGAATGGTGTGAAGTGTGGTAATGTGTGTAGAATGGATGGTGTGAAGTGTGGTGTGTCGTTTGTGTGGTGTGAAGTGTGCATGGTGTGGTGTGTAGAGTGTGGGTTGTGGAGTGTGTGGTGTGAAGTGCGTATGGTGTGGTGTGTAGAGTGTGTGGTTTGACGTGTGTTGTATGGAGGAGTGTGGTGTGGTGTGTAGAGTGTGTGGTTTGACGTGTGTTGTATGGAGGAGTGTGGTGTGGTGTGTAGAGTGTGTGGTTTAAAGTGTGTGGTAGGGTGTGGAGTGTGGTGTGGTGTGTAGAGTGTGTGGTTTGAAGTGTGTGGTATGGTGTGGTGTGTGGAGTGTGGTGTGGTGTGTATGCTGTGGGGTTTGAAGTGTGTGGTATGGTGTGCAGAGTGTGGGGTGTGAAGTGTGCATGGTGTGGAATGTGTGGTATGGTGTGTAGAGTGTGCATGGTGTGGAATGTGTGGTATGGTGTTTAGAGTGTGCATGGTGTGGAATGTAGTATGATGTGTAGAGTGTGTGGGTTATGAAGTGTGCATGGTGTGGAGAGTGGTATGATGTGTAGAGTGTGTGGGGTATGAAGTGTGCATAGTGTGTGGTGTGTTGTGGTGTGTAGAGTGTGTGGTTTGATGTGTGGTGTGGTGTGAAGTGTGTGATATGGTGTGGTGTCTAGAGTGTGGGGTGTGTGGTATGGTGTGGGGTGGGGTGTGAAGTGTGTGGTATGGTGGGGTGTGTAGAGTGTGTGGTTTGACATGTGTTGTATGGAGGGGTGTGGAGTGTGGTGTGTAGAGTGGTATGGTGTGGTGTGTGGTATGATGTGTACAGTGGGTGGTATGAAGTGTGTTGTGGTTGTAAAGTGTATGGTGTGACGTGTGCATAGTGTGGAGTGTAGAGTGTTGGGTGTAAAGTGTGCATGGTGTGGAGTGTGGCGTGGTGTGTGGTGTCAAGTGTGCATGGTGTGGAGTGTGGTATGGTGTGTAGAGTGTGTGGTGTGCAGAGTGCATGGTGTGGAGTGTGGTATGGTGTGTAGAGTGTGTGGTGTGCAGAGTGCATGGTGTGGAGTGTGGTATGGTGTGCAGAGTGTGTAGTGTGACGTGCAGAGTGTGGTGTGAAGTTTGAATGGTGTGGAGTGTGGTAATGTGTGTAGAATGGATGGTGTGAAGTGTGGTGTGTAGATTGTGTGGTGTGAAGTGTGCATGGTGTGGTGTGTAGAGTGTGGGGTGTGGAGTGTGTGGTGTGAAGTGCGCATGGTGTGGTGTGTGTGGTTTGACGTGTGTTGTATGGAGGAGTGTGGTGTGGTGTGTAGAGTGTGTGGTTTGACGTGTGTTGTATGGAGGAGTGTGGTGTGGTGTGTAGAGTGTGTGGTTTAAAGTGTGTGGTAGGGTGTGGTGTGTGGAGTGTGGTGTGGTGTGTAGAGTGTGTGGTTTGAAGTGTGTGGTATGGTGTGGAGTGTGGTGTGTAGAGTGTGTGGTTTGAAGTGTGTGGTATGGTGTGGTGTGTACAGTGTGTGGTTTAAAGTGTGTGGTATGGTGTGGTGTGTGGAGTGTGTGGTTTGAAGTGTGTGGTATGGTGTGGTGTGTAGAGTGTGTGGTTTAAAGTGTGTGGTATGGTGTGGTGTGTGGAGTGTGTGGTTTGAAGTGTGTGGTATGGTGTGGTGTGTAGAGTGTGTGGTTTGAAGTGTGTGGTATGGTGTGTTGTGACGTGTGTGTAGTGATGTAATAAACAACAACATGCAAATATATTTGGATAATGTAAAGTTTAGATAATAAAGCTATGTACATTTTTTGGCTAAATTTTAGAGTTTAAAAACATTTGACTGAATCTTCATATGCAAATATGTTTGGATGATAAAGATATGATGTTATTATGAAAATTACCACATCAGATTTAGTCCTGCATCCCTACAGAACCTCTTTTTAATGGGTGGTGCATAAATCCTAGACCATAATAAACAGCAATATGACTATACCAATAATATTTTAGGATTTATTCTACTGTACATTGTAAATGTTTTTCTCCGCAGTGTAACTTTAACATTACTGTAATTAAACATATAGTATCACCAGCATTACTGTAAAACCAGGCATCAGAACTACTTACCTGAAGTTTCTGGACTTTAATTCTGTTTTCCATCATTTTTACTTTAAAATCATACTTTAAATACTTTAAAGTAACACACGTTAATATCCACACACCAGCATAAATGCAACACTAACTTAAGAAGATTTGCTTACCTACCTTTCATGTCATTGTAATATTGTAAATATGTATTATAGTATATTTTATATAGGTACAACTGCTGCAAGAATACTATTGCTATCACAGTAAATTTAACAGTGTTAAATAAACACTGAGAGTGCAAAATGTAACTTTATCAGTGTTTATTAAACACTGCTGAATTAACTGTGCACTTTTAGCTTTTTAAAACATTTTTATTTCATCTTTTTGTATTTTTTTATTTAAAATGTATTTTGAATAGTAACTTGAGAGTACAGTTTGTGTACAGTGTGACTGCAGCTCAGCAATATCCAAAAACATTTGGCAAAAGGATGCAAAGCAGCTATGATGATGATAATAATAATAATAATAATAATAATAATAATAATAATAATAATAGTACATTCATTTGGTATTATCGATTATTAAACTATATTGTCCTATTATGTATTGAGTATTACTGACAGTGCTTTGATCTCCACAGGCATCGGACCGAGAGATCGTCTGGGTGATGAGGATCACTATCTTTGTGTTTGGCGCTTTGGCGACTGCCATGGCCCTCCTGACGGGTACGGTGTACGGACTGTGGTATCTGAGCTCCGACCTGGTCTACGTCATCATCTTCCCCCAGCTGATCAGTGTGCTCTTCATTAAGGGAACCAATACTTACGGTTCGGTAGCCGGCTACATCTTTGGTCTCCTGCTGCGTATTGGCGGAGGGGAACCGTACCTTAAACTGCCCCCTTTCATCTACTACCCGGGGTGGATAGAAGAAGAGAAGGTACATCATCTGACCGGAGAAGTGGAACACATCGTGGTGCAGAAGTTTCCTTTTAAAACAGCCGCCATGTTGGCCTCACTGCTGGGCAATGCCGTCTGCTCCTACATGGCCAAGTATCTTTTTGAAAGTGGCATGCTTTCCCCTAAATACGACTTCCTGGATGCTGTCGTTTCCAAGCACAGCAGGGAGATCATGGACAAGACGACCCTGGTTGGAAGTGAGAATATCATCCTGGGAGAGATGGCACCAGTGCGTCCAACGATCGGATCCACATTTACAGAAACGTTCATGAACACAGAGGTCCTCAGTGATGGAGAGATCAGTCCAGATTCCAGTAATGAACATGAGTAGAGGATTTTCTGGGGCTGGTTTGGTGGATTTATCCTTTTCGTCGTTTGTGAACTCACCAGCTGTCTCAATGTTTCTACTAATATATTTGTGATAAAACAGCACAATACAGAACTACAGATTAAACATGTGCTGAGTCTGTAGAGTCTGCCTTTTGAATGTGTCTCATCATAAGACTGTACATAACAAGTATCTCGAGTTATGAAGTCGTGAGAAGATTTGATCTTCAGATCTCCATCTCGCCCCTATGTTGATTCTGAAGAAGAAAATGTAAGGTTACATTTAAATCATCCCATAGTTCTATGAACAGCAGTAACTCCATATTAATTTCCTGAGTGTTCATTGATCAGTTGCACAAAAAACAATGATAGACACACAAATCCATCAGTCACAGTGAGAGGCAGAATACAAGTTTCTCAACCGTGCTGTATTATTGCAAATGTGTTATATATTTTCTTAATTTATGTTTCAAATCATTGCTTTTAATGCCCCCAACACTAGGAGGGTGAGGACCAGTGCACCCCTCCTCTTATACATGTAAAGTCAGACCCCATCTCTTGTCTGCAGGCGTCAGACCAGGAGATCGTCTGGGTGATGAGGATCACTTTGTGTTTGGCGCTTTGGCAACTGCCATGGCCCTCCTGACGTGAACAGTGTCCGGACTGTGGTATCTGAGCTCCGACCTGATCTACACCATCATCTTCCCACAGCTGATCAGTGTGCTCTTCATTAAGGGTACCAATACCTGCACATCGGTGGAGGGGACCATACCTTAAACTTCCCCCTTTTACCTACTACCTGGGGTGGATGGAAGAAGAGAAGGTACACCTTCTGACCAGAGAAGTGGAACATGTGGTGCAGAGGTTTCCCTTTAGAACAGCCGCCTCCTTTCCATCTGCCTCCAATCAGTGCAGCATCACTGGGCAGCAATATGCTCAAAGGAAAGTGCCGGATCCCCAACACTGATACATCAGCAAACAGACGACTGTACCAACCAGCATCACAATGGGAGTGACAAGGGGAGAGAGTGCCACCTACTGTACCCACCCAAAGAGAAACACCACGACCTACTGTGCTCTCTCAGGCTCCAGCTGCTGATGGTTAAGCAGCATGAGCAGGATTAAAAGCAGAGATGTTCAGATCATAGTCAGGCTTCTAATCTGGTGGACCAATCAGAGTTCCTCAAATGCATTATTAATAGAAAACTGGGAAAATGCAATGAGTTCATGGAAACAAGAGGGTTCTGCAGAAATTAGTAAACATGTGTAAACTGTTGTAAGCCAAATTGTTTAAAGACTTTGTGCAATATACAAAAAGGGTGAAATCTATTTTATTTATCTATTTTCTTTCTGCTTAGAGTGCTCAAGTATGAGCAATAATATTTTGATACCATTAGCCACTGTACTGTATATAGCTGCAGTATTCATTTTAAGAAGTACTTTATAAATATAGAAGATATACTGTGCTTCAGTTCAGCCTCAACAATCTCAAACACATATTACTGAGTAGTTATTGTCATAGACACGCACAATAGAGAACTACACGGGTTGGACAATGAAACTGAAACATCTGGTTTTAGACCACAATAATTTTCTGTCCTGACAGACAGTTCAGGTGGAAACAGGAGAGTTGAGGTGCACATTGAATTCTGCCGTGATTTGGGCAGCTGTGGTGTTATGTATTTTGGATACAATCCGGGTTAGCACTCGAACATCTCTTTCAGACAGCTTTCTCTTGCATCCACAGTTAATCCTGTTGGATGTGGTTGGTCCTTCTTGGTGGTATGCTGACATTACCCTGGATACCGTGGCTCTTCATACAGCACAAACACTTACTGTCTTGGTCACAGATGCGCCAGCAAGACATGCACCAACAATTTCTCCGCTTTTGAACTCTGGTATGTCACCCATAATGTTGTGTGCATTGCAATATTTTGATCAAAACTGTGCTCTTACCCTGATAATTGAATCTTCACACTCTGCTCTTACTGGTGTGCAATAGTAAAGATTGGCCACCAAGCTGGTCCAATTTAGCCATGAAACCTCCCACACTAAAATGACAGGTGATTCAGTTTCTTTGTCCAACCCCTGTAGAAGTATCTTGACCACCATACTGGTATTCCTCATTATAAATGGTTGACCATGAATATAATTCAAGCAAATTCCCAAATCTCTGTATCTTATTAAAAGTTGCAGTAGAATCTGAGGAACAAATGTTAGCTTGAACATGTACTGTCTTAATAAACTAGGCAAATCTTTTGGTTTGTTTTTATTTAAATAAAAAAATGCAGTGCAATAGGAAACATAAGACGAAGTATTACTATGAACATCACAAGAGTGTCCTCATCACCAAAGGCAAGACCTTTTACACACCAATGGACTAGTTGACCAGAACAACCACTAGTGACCTAGTTAAAAGCGTAAAAATATCAGCAGTTTATATTGTTGACCCAAACTACACAATATTACCAACACCTTATGGTACTGTTCTTTAAAACTAACATCACCCTGCTGTACAGCTCTCTAAAACTACTCTCACCCTGCTGTACAGCTCTCTAAAACTACCATCACCCTGCTTTACAGCTCTCTAAAACTACCATCACCCTGCAGTACAGCTCTCTAAAACTACCATCACCCTGCAGCACAGCTCTCTAAAACTACCATCACCCTGCAGTACAGCTCTCTAAAACTACCATCACCCTGCAGTACAGCTCTCTAAAACTACCATCCCCCTGCAGTACAGCTCTCTAAAACTACCATCACCCTGCGGTACAGTTCTCTAGAACTACCATCACCCTGCGGTACAGCTCTCTAAAACTACCATCACCCTGCGGTACAGCTCTCTAAAACTACCATCACCCTGCAGCGCAGCTCTCTAAAACTACCATCACCCTGCAGTGCAGCTCTCTAAAACTACCATCACCCTGCAGTACAGCTCTCTAAAACTACCATCACCCTGCAGTACAGCTCTCTAAAACTACCATCACCCTGCAGCACAGCTCTCTAAAACTACCATCACCCAGCAGTACAGCTCTCTAAAACTACCATCACCCAGCAGTACAGCTCTCTAAAACTACCATCACCCTGCGGTACAGCTCTCTAAAACTATCATCACCCTGCAGTACAGCTCTCTAAAACTACCATCCCCCTGCAGTACAGCTCTCTAAAACTACCATCACCCTGCGGTACAGTTCTCTAGAACTACCATCACCCTGCGGTACAGCTCTCTAAAACTACCATCACCCTGCAGTACAGCTCTCTAAAACTATCATCACCCTGCGGTACAGCTCTCTAAAACTACCATCCCCCTGCAGTACAGCTCTCTAAAACTACCATCACCCTGCAGTACAGTTCTCTAGAACCACCATCACCCTGCGGTACAGCTCTCTAACACTACCATCACCCTGCAGTACAGCTCTCTAAAACTACCATCACCCTGCAGTACAGCTCTCTAAAACTACCATCACCCTGCAGTGCAGCTCTCTAAAGCTACCATCACCCTGCAGTACAGCTCTCTAAAACTACCATCACCCTGCAGCAAAGCTCTCTAAAACTACCATCACCCTGCAGCAAAGCTCTCTAAAACTACCATCACCCTGCAGTACAACTCTCTAAAACTACCATCACCCCGCAGTACAGCTCACTAAAACTACCTTCACCCTGCAGTACAGCTCTCTAAAACTACCATCACCCTGCAGTACAGCTGTCTAAAACTACATCCCCCTGCAGTACAGCTGTCTAAAACTACATCCCCCTGCAGTACAGCTCTCTAAAACTACCATCACCCTGTAGCACAGCTCTCTAAAACTACCATCACCCTGCAGCACAGCTCTCTAAAACTACCATCCCCTGCGGTACAGTTCTCTAGAACTACCATCACCCTGTGGTACAGCTCTCTAAAACTACCATCACCCTGCGGTACAGTTCTCTAGAACTACCATCACCCTGCAGTACAGCTCTCTAAAACTACCATCACCCTGCGGTACAATTCTCTAGAACTACCATCCCCCTGCAGTACAGCTCTCTAAAACTACCATCACCCTGCGGTACAGTTCTCTAGAACTACCATCACCCTGCGGTACAGCTCTCTAAAACTAGCATCACCTTGCAGTGTAGCTCTCTAAAACTACCATCACCCTGCAGTACAGCTCTCTAAAACTACCATCACCCTGCGGTACAGTTCTCTAGAACTACCATCACCCTGCGGTACAGCTCTCTAAAACTACCATCACCCTGCGGTACAGCTCTCTAAAACTACCATCACCCTGCAGTACAGCTCTCTAAAACTACCATCACCCTGCAGTACAGCTCTCTAAAACTACCATCACCCTGCAGTACAGCTCTCTTAAACTACCATCACCCTGCAGTTCAGCTCTCTAAAACTACCATCACCCTGCAGTACAGCTCTCTAGAACTACCATCACCCTGCGGTACAGCTCTCTAAAACTATCATCCCCCTGCGGTACAGCTCTCTAAAACTACCATCACCCTGCAGCGCAGCTCTCTAAAACTACCATCACCCTGCAGTACAGCTCTCTAAAACTACCATCACCCTGCAGCACAGCTCTCTAAAACTACCATCACCCTGTAGCACAGCTCTCTAAAACTACCATCACCCTGCAGCACAGCTCTCTAAAACTACCATCACCCTGCAGCACAGCTCTCTAAAACTACATCCCCCTGCAGTACAGCTCTCTAAAACTACCGTCACCCTGCAGCTCAGCGCTCTAAAACTACCATCACCCTGCAGTACAGCTCTCTAAAACTACCATCACCCTGCAGCACAGCTCTCTAAAACTACATCCCCCTGCAGTACAGCTCTCTAAAACTACCGTCACCCTGCAGTTCAGCGCTCTAAAACTACCATCACCCTGCAGTACAGCTCTCTAGAACTACCATCACCCTGCGGTACAGCTCTCTAAAACTACCATCACCCTGCGGTACAGTTCTCTAGAACTACCATCACCCTGCAGTACAGCTCTCTAAAACTAGCATCACCTTGCAGTGTAGCTCTCTAAAACTACCATCACCCTGCAGTACAGCTCTCTAAAACTACCATCACCCTGCGGTACAGTTCTCTAGAACTACCATCACCCTGCAGTACAGCTCTCTAAAACTACCATCACCCTGCAGTACAGCTCTCTAAAACTACCATCACCCTGCAGTACAGCTCTCTAAAACTACCATCACCCTGCAGTACAGCTCTCTTAAACTACCATCACCCTGCAGTACAGCTCTCTTAAACTACCATCACCCTGCAGTTCAGCTCTCTAAAACGACCATCACCCTGCAGTACAGCTCTCTAAAACTACCATCACCCTGCAGTTCAGCTCTCTAAAACTACCATCCCCCTGCAGTACAGCTCTCTAAAACTACCATCACCCTGCAGTTCAGCTCTCTAAAACTACCATCACCCTGCAGTACAGCTCTCTAAAACTACCATCACCCTGCAGTTCAGCTCTCTAGAACTACCATCACCCTGCGGTACAGCTCTCTAAAACTATCATCCCCCTGCGGTACAGCTCTCTAAAACTACCATCACCCTGCAGCGCAGCTCTCTAAAACTACCATCACCCTGCAGTACAGCTCTCTAAAACTACCATCACCCTGCAGCACAGCTCTCTAAAACTACCATCACCCTGTAGCACAGCTCTCTAAAACTACCATCACCCTGCAGCACAGCTCTCTAAAACTACCATCACCCTGCAGCACAGCTCTCTAAAACTACATCCCCCTGCAGTACAGCTCTCTAAAACTACCGTCACCCTGCAGCTCAGCGCTCTAAAACTACCATCACCCTGCAGTACAGCTCTCTAAAACTACCATCACCCTGCAGCACAGCTCTCTAAAACTACATCCCCCTGCAGTACAGCTCTCTAAAACTACCGTCACCCTGCAGTTCAGCGCTCTAAAACTACCATCACCCTGCAGTACAGCTCTCTAAAACTACCGTCACCCTGCAGTACAGCTCTCTAAAACTACCGTCACCCTGCAGTACAGCTCTCTAAAACTACCATCACCCTGCAGCACAGCTCTCTAAAACTACCATCACCCTGCAGCACAGCTCTCTAAAACTACCATCACCCTGCAGCACAGCTCTCTAAAACTACCATCACCCTGTAGCACAGCTCTCTAAAACTACCATCACCCTGCAGTACAGCTCTCTAAAACTACCATCACCCTGCAGTACAGCTCTCTAAAACTACCATCCCCCTGCAGTACAGCTCTCTAAAACTACCATCACCCTGCAGTACAGCTCTCTAAAACTGCCGTCACCCTGCAGTACAGCTCTCTAAAACTACCATCACCCTGCAGTACAGTTCTCTAAAACTACCATCACCCTGCAGCACAGCTCTCTAAAACTACCATCACCCTGCAGCGCAGCTCTCTAAAACTACCATCACCCTGCAGCGCAGCTCTCTAAAACTACCATCACCCTGTAGCGCAGCTCTCTAAAACTACCATCACCCTGCAGCACAGCTCTCTAAAACTACCATCACCCAGCAGTACAGCTCTCTAAAACTACCATCACCCTGCTGTTCAGCTCTCTAAAACTACCATCACCCAGCAGTACAGCTCTCTAAAACTACCATCACCCTGCGGTACAGTTCTCTAAAACTACCATCACCCTGCGGTACAGCTCTCTAAAACTACCATCACCCTGCAGTACAGCTCTCTAAAACTACCATCCCCCTGCAGTACAGCTCTCTAAAACTACCATCACCCTCCAGTTCAGCTTTCTAAAACTACCATCACCCTGCAGTACAGCTCTCTAAAACTACCATCACCCTGCAGTACAGCTCTCTAAAACTACCATCACCCTGCAGTTCAGCTCTCTAAAACTACCATCACCCTGCAGTACAGCTCTCTAAAACTAACATCACCCTGCGGTACAGCGCTCTAAAACTACCATCACCCTGCAGTACACTTCCAGTGTCCTCTGTCTGTGTTTTGTGTAGTTGTGTGCAGTACTGGCAGAGTGTGTATAACCTTATTTATTTTTGTATTGTATTTAAGGTAAGTATTAATAAATAAATAAACTATGTATATATAAGTATTGGGACACCTGCTCATTGGTTGGGTATTAAAAGAGTGTTTTTGTTAGAGTAACTGTCTATACTTTCCAGAGAAGTCTTGATTAGACTAGATTCTTTAGCATTGCTGTGAGGATATGATTGCATTCAGCAATAAAGGCGGTGTTGGTGAGGTCAGGATGTTGGCTAATCACCACCACACCTCACTCTCAACTTCTCAACTCTTCCATCCATATGTATTTAATAGAGCTCCTTCCAAAGAACACTGTTCCACTGCTTCACAGCTCAATGGAGTGTCCACAAATATTTGGACATAAAGTGTATGTAGCTGTTCCATGTTTAGGTTGGTGCAACTGTTCAAGACCTATTCAGAGCTGAATGGATAATATGTGTTTTGTGGTGTATACTATGCTGTAAAAAAGTATTTGCCATCTTCCCAATGTATACATTCATACATTAGTTTATATTTTCACATTTTAATGTTTCAGAGCATCCAATTCATTTTAATATAAAATGAACAAACGTATAATGCAGTTTTTAAATTATCATTCCATCTAATGAAGATGAAAACCTATATCCTGCATTAGAAAAAGAGTGTGCTGGGTCTTCATGATATAGCATCACTGATGGGTTCTCCAGCAGGAATGGCCTGTTTTAGGTCTCACCACAGCGACTCTGTAGGGTCTTCTGTTTTTTTCGAGCCATTTAGAGCCACTTGCCTGTGTGCTTTGGATCACTGTGTTGCTGCAGACTCAACTGTGCTTAAATGTTAGATGATAGACTGATTGGCAGAGATTCTCTTTCTAAATGTAAATGTTTAAATAGAAATTATACATTTCTATAATGTCTAGTTATACTGATATAATGATGTTCCGTTCGAAAAGTAGCACCTTTTATCCTACCCTACTTATTTTTCTTGTGAGAAAAAGTATTGAAATAGATCAATATAAAATAAATGAAGGTTTATAACTGATAACTGGTAATGAGTTTTTTACATCTCTTTGAATTATCTTTGGCTCACTCTTCCTTACAGAATTGTTTTAATTCTGCCACATTGGAGGGTTTTCGAGCATGAACTGCATGTTTAAGATGATGCCACAGCATCTCAATCAGACTTTGACTAAGCTGCTCCATTTAGCTTTTAAACCATTCAGAGAAGTCCTAAAGATCATCAAGATGTTTTTTTTTGAGCAGGGTTCTTTTTCGTCAGCAGAGCTTTTTGCATAGGAACCATTTACCACTGACCTTAACTGAGGCAGGTGAGACCTGCAGTTTTTTAAATGTTGTAATGAGTTCTTTTGTGACCTCCTAGATGAGTTGTTCATGCCCTTATGGAATAATTTTGGCTGGCTGGCCACTCCTGGGAAGATTGAACAGTTTTCCATGTTTTCATCATTTATAAATAACAGCTATCACTGTTTTCCCTGGTTGTGCCCCTTACCACAGCACTAGTTTGCAAATAACTCCTTGAATAAAACGATTTTGGTTCTACAATATCTGAACATATTATTATTAAACTGTATTAGTTTACCCTCACAAAGAACATGAAAAGAGACTTAATTTGAACTATAATCATTAAATCAAATAAAGCATTCACACTGGTGGACTGGTTGACTACAACAGTCACAGCTGGTGTGACACTGCTTTAAATGTGCTGAAACCATTTTCCTCCTTTTCGCTTTGGCGGTGGAGCATCGTCTGATTGCCCTAATAAGAAAACATTTTTTATGCTTATTACACTGTAAAAAGTGAAGCATGGAGCTGTTCATTCAAGCTAATAAATATGATTGAACACATAGTACAATTATTGACTTTATTGTGAAACTCAATCTTTTTGAATTTTGATGTGTCAATTTTGATTCAGACTAAATTAATTACAATTCTGAAGGAAATAAACCAAATGTTTTGGTTCCACTGAAATCATACTCGAAGAAAAGAGATAAGGATGTAATATTTTTAATTTGAATCAAACATGAATTGCGCATGCGCACTGTGGAGCACGGGAGAAGTTGTAGAGAAGTGCTTCAGAGCACTGAGGGAGAGAGGGAGAAAGTGCCTGAACGCGCTCGAGAGAGAATGAGAGAGGGAGAAAGTGCCTGAACGCGCTCGCGAGATAGCAACGCATGCTTATGGTATTGTGGCGTCGGCACTGGAGGGGGGGCGGAAGGAATTATGGGAGCTCACCCTGTTGGGGGAAGTGGGTGTTTTTCTGCGTGTTTATGTTACTGTTTATCCCAGAGTTTCATGTCATGTTTTATTATCACTGTTCTAGTATTATTCATGTAGTTATCAGTTATGTGGTTGTTTTGTGTAAGTGCCTCACCCTTTGTGTGTTTTCTGTGTGTGGGAGTGGTTAGCTGCGTTGGAGCTGTAGTTAGTTTCACTTTCAAAAGTGGAATCCCATGTAAATCCAGCTCTTAGTGTCCTTCTCAGAGAAAAAAACGAATCTCGCTGGTAATCCGTCCTCTTCCACGCCACAGTAACTTCTGGAACTTCTGAATATGCTGCCATGTTTTTTTTTTAAGTTCGGTTCAATTTAAATGTATTAGTTTGGTTCCGAAACTGAAATGTAAAGAATTTAACTTGGATCAAGGTGAATAATTAATATTGGGTCGAGTGAAGTAATATGGTTTATGTCAAAATAAAATAATCAGGTTGTAACAATTGACTTTATTTAGATTGAGTGAAGTCAAATAGTTTAGATGCAACAAATGGACATCATTTTTTTTTATTTGAGCAGGGCTACACTTTTTACAGTGTATGTAGTGTAATTTATGTTTTAAGTCATAATACCTTTTTTCCAGTTCGACTCTTGTCATCGAATTGCCTGTCAGTGGAAGTGTTGGCAGCGCTGGAGTCAGGCTGCAGGGGGTCTAAATGTTGCAGGCAGCATAACCAGCTGTGAGGCAATCAAACCCACCTGCATCCCTCAGCTGGTAACTGTCTGCTACACTCTTTTCTGTATGATTGAACGAAGCTGAGTGAGCATCGAATTTTCTCTCCTAGTTAGTTGAAATGTAAGAATTCTATTTTCTTAAAGTTTATTAATTTGAGAGCATGATTAAAGTCTGTGTATGTTTAAAATGTAATTGTTTGTCTCAAGTGAACCTTTTGTTCTTGTCAAACATTAGTTTGCTAAATCAGAGTTGAAAGCTTAATGTACATGAATTCAACAGCTATTCACTGACTGCAGGACTAGTTTTTAGTGACTGGAAGGACAGTTTTTGCTCCATTTACTCCACAGAAATACAGGGATGAATGTTTTTTTCACAGCAGCTTCTTCTTTCTCTGTCATAAATATATCTTGTGTAAGAGCTTTATTCTCCTATGTGCTTGTAATGAAAAGGGCCATAATATACTAAAACACATTTTTAATAAAGAAATATTAAATTTGGGGGATTTTTGGTTGCTTCTGCCATAAACAAGAAATGGGAAATCAACAAGAACCTGTGCACCCTCTATCCCAATATGAATCAGTTTAATCTACCGCTCTATCCCAACAAGTATCAACGTAATCTACCCCTCTATCCAACAAGAATTAGTGTAATCTACCCCTCTATCCTAACAAGAATCAGTGTAATCTACCCCTCTATCCAACAAGAATTAGTGTAATCTACCCCTCTATCCTAACAAGAATCAGTGTAATCTACCCCTCTATCCAACAAGAATTAGTGTAATCTAACCCTCTATCCCAACAAGAATCAGTGTTATCTCCCCCTCTATCCAACAAGAATTAGTGTAATCTACCCCTCTATCCCAACAAGAATCAGTGTAATATACCCCTCTATCCTAACAAGAATCAGTGTAATATACCCCTCTATCCAACAAGAATTAGTGTAATCTACCCCTCTATCCCAACAAGAATCAGTGTTATCTACCCCTCTATCCAACAAGAATTAGTGTAATCTACCCCTCTATCCCAACAAGAATCAGTGTAATCTACCCCTCTATCCCAACAAGAATCAGTGTAATCTACCCCTCTATCCCAACAAGAATCAGTGTAATCTACCCCTCTATCCTAACAAGAATCAGTGCACCTTACCCCTCTATCTACGATGATTGTTTTTCACAGCAGCTTCTTCTTTCTCTGTCATAAATATGTCTTGTATAAGAGCTTTATTCTGTCATTTGCTTATAATGAAAAGGGCCATAATATATTAAAACAAAGTTTTAATAAAGCAAATATTAAATTTTGGGGATTTTTGGTTGCTTCTGCCACCAACAAAAAACGGGAAATCAACAAGAATCAGAACACCCTACCCATCTATCCTAACAAGAATCAGAACACCCTATCCCTCTATCGCAACAAGAATCAGAACACCCTATCCCTCTATTTCAACAAGAATAAACACACCCTACTCCTCTATCCCAACAAGAATCGGAACACCCTATCCCTCTATTTCAACAAGAATAAACACACCCTACTCCTCTATCCCAACAAGAATCAGAACACCCTATTCCTCTATCCTAACAAGAATCAGAACACCCTACCCCTCTATCCCAACAAGAATCAACACATCCTACCCCTCTATCCCAACAAGAATCAACACATCCTACCCCTCTATCCCAACAAGAATCAACACACCCTAGCCCTCTATCCCAACAAGAATCAACAAATCCTACCCCTCTATCCCAACAAGAATCAACACACCCTAGCCCTCTATCCCAACAACAATCAACACATCCTACCCCTCTATCCCAACAAGAATCAACAAATCCTACCCCTCTATCCCAACAAGAATCAACACATCCTACCCCTCTATCCCAACAAGAATCAGAACACCCTATCCCTCTATCCCAACAAGAATCAACACACCCTAGCCCTCTATCCCAACAAGAATCAACAAATCCTACCCCTCTATCCCAACAAGAATCAGAACACCCTATCCCTCTATCCCAACAAGAATCAGAACACCCTATCCCTCTATCCCAACAAGAATCAGAACACCCTACTCCTCTATCCCAACAAGAATCAGAACACCCTATTCCTCTATCCCAACAAGAATCAGAACACCCTACCCCTCTATCCCAACAAGAATCAGAACACCCTATCCCTCTATTCCAACAAGAATCAGAACACCCTATCCCTCTATCCCAACAAGAATCAGAACACCCTACTCCTCTATCCCAACAAGAATCAGAACACCCTATTCCTCTATCCTAACAAGAATCAGAACACCCTATCCCTCTATTCCAAAAAGAATCAGAGCACCCTATCCCTCTATTCCAACAAGAATCAACAAACCCTACTCCTCTATCCCAACAATAATCAACACATCCTACCCCTCTATCCCAACAAGAATCAACACATCCTACCCCTCTATCCCAACAAGAATCAACACATCCTACCCCTCTATCCCAACAAGAATCAACACATCCTACCCCTCTATCCCAACAAGAATCAACGCATCCTACCCCTCTATCCCAACAAGAATCAACACATCCTACCCCTCTATCCCAACAAGAATCAAGACACCCTAGCCCTCTATCCCATTGGGATAGGGATCTTTCTCAGCATGAGCAGGATTTAGAAACAGCAGGATATTTTTAGGCCAGTAAGTCTCACGCCCTTAGTGGACAGTATTGTGGTTAAGGCCTGATGGTCAGTCCTTAATGTGACTTTTGTATCCCACAAGTATGTCATCAATCACTCTGTGATCCAGATGCATGTAATTGCTGAGTATTTCCTTTCTGTAAATGCAGAACCCAGGCCTGTCTCAGTGTTGTCTAAATGGAGCCGGGTTAAAATTCATCTATTGATATGATGATGAATGGGCAGGGTTTCTTTAATTTAATGTAATAAACACCTTTTTGCTTTCAAAAGCTCTCTTATGTCAATCTCTTACAGGGTTGGTGACTATAGCGTAACTCTGATTGCATTAGGTGTTTTAGGCTGTTAGAGTTAGAGTATTTGAAGGTGTGGGAGCATCACATACAGCCCAAACATGGTTTTCTTCACTAACAGCATAGCCACATTATTTACTAAGGAAATCCTCTCTTGTAGCACTGTTTTAAATATGCAAAAAACTGTAATCTATTACATTCTGGATCCTTTTGTATTTTTCTTAAACTGCTTAGTGGTCCTCTGCTGTATCAATATTAATCCAGTAATTTGTTTTTTGCATTGTGAACCTAAAATGTTAGTATGAGAAGTGTGAGGTAGTTCTTCCTGGTTACGTCGTCTGCAATGCTTTATTCATTACAGTTACCAAAGGAAAAAATGGGAACTATTTTAGGGGTCTATACACAAGCCTTCAATCGGTATTGTAATGCCGGGAAAAGTACACCTTGATAAACCCCTTAATTAATCATGGATGTGTTTTGGGCTTAACATGGGAAAAAAACATCTGCTTGTCTCTTGCCATTCCCTTTAAAAGCCAGGTACACTCTGACTTTGGCGGATTGCTATTTTAACGGTGCAGCTACCTGGATGTGATCAACACTTCTCAGGAGATAAAACTGACCTGCTCGTTCATTCAGTGAAGGTCTGTGAGCAGCTCATAAACGGGAACAGCAATGTTATTTTATTTTGTATTGTGTTTATTGTAGGTTATTGTAGGAATTGTGCACTGCTGTGTGTGTGTAATGACTAGGGGGTTTACTCATGGCTCACCTGCATAGCTAAGATAGGTATGGATGCCTGACGGTTTGACTGTTGTCAGGGTTTTAATTAATCAGTGGAACACCTGTGTTTTCCACCGCCAAAATAGCAATAAGCCAGAAATTTTCCTGAACACACCTCACTTTCAGACCACCACACCTATTAACGCTGCTATTTAAATGACACAGATGGAAGGCGTCAAGTTTGAGACTACAGTAATTACAGCAAACATCTCTCCATTTGTTTGAGGGTTAGACCAGCCAGAGCGAAGTTCGTTTTTCACAAAACTGAACCACAGCAATGAACTCACACTGGGATTCCCGCTCGATTCAGAGCTAGTCCAGTTTATATCCAAACAGCAGATATTGACTAGATGGACGGGACTGCGGGGCAGCTGGATTTAGCCATCAAACAAGCTCGCCTGACGTGCTTCTGTCTCCTAGCTGTGTCTTTTCTTTCAGCCAGCTCTGTTTGTTAGATTTAAGGATCTGAAGCTAGACATTCTACAATGCCATCAAATGTTAGATCTAATAATATATAAAAACTCACATCAGAAAAGGTTGTGATAGTATGGAAAATACAAATAAAAAAAAACTATTTGATTTACTTTGGCATTTACTTGATTGCAGACAGTATGAATCCTTTCAACATCATTTTATTTATCGATAAACATCCATTTCTGCATTTCAGCCACAAAATACATTTCAAACACGGTTCTAATGGTGAAATTTAGGAGTTGTAATAAGGTAAAAATCCTGAATAAATGTTAATGGTTTCAAACAGCTGTATCTACACATCTCTATAGAGTAAAGAATAGCAGATGATCTCCAGTTTGTAAATAAATGTGTGAGAAAATGATTCATGTGATTAAAAAAATGTTCCTCAAAGAAAAAGTATAAGGCATTTGCATAGTTCTCCAACTACAGCCCATAATATTAAACACATTTATCTCTGATCCCTCAGACACAGTGCATCAACATCCTTCCTTCAACAACAGCTGAAAGAACAACATGCACAAGAGATTACTGTTTATCAACAACGAGTTAATCAATACAGAGTTACTATATTCACTAATACCACTGAAAATAAATTTACCGCAGGTAGTTTTGTCTGATTGTGTGATTAAGGCTTTTATACACACACTTTTACAAAACATGAAGTTATAGTAAAATATCACAAAATGTTTTATTTTGTCCCATTAAGAATGAATGGGGTGCACAAGTGCCTGTCCACTCTGCATAAAATTGACTGATACACACCATTTCACATAGATTATTTTAAGCAAAGCACCCACAATAAAACATATTGTTTTAATACCCATTCATTTATTTGTCTTATTCTTCCCATCCTTCACTATTCCCATTCACTGTCATTCATGTCTGCTCCCTGCTAATCTCTCATTCGCCAACAGCCACCAACCTCTAATCTACAGCCACACTGATGAACACACTCCTCCCATTTACTTTCTCAAGTTTTAGTGATGACACTGTTGTGGTGGGTCTGATCATTGCTAATGATTAAAGGGAGTCTGCGGGAGGAGATTAAACAACTATAGATGAACTGGTGCCAGGAAAATCATCTCCTCCTTAACTTCATGTAAAAAACAGCTCCCTGGTGAAAAAAGTGTGTCAGCATTTCCACCATGTCCTATACCTTCGGGACTTCAGAATTTGGATGGTTGGATAAGTTAGCAGGAACAATAAATGATACATTTAGAATAATATGGGTAATATTTATTAAGTTATTTGTACAGAACAGTACAGTGCAGTACAGTAGTGTGTAATGCTGCAACATTCCAGATGTCTCAGCGTGGTGTTGTAGAGGTTCCTAAAGGAGTCCTGTAATAATTCCTCCCATATGGCTCCAATTTTCTCACACCATTCCTTCACAGTTTTGCTCAAAATATTGCAAAGCACACAACATTATGGGTGACATACCAGAGTACAAAAGAGGACAAATTGTTGGTGCACGTCTTGCTGTCGCATCTGTGACCAAGACAGCAAGTCTTTGTAATGTCAGCATACCACCAAGAAGGACCAACCACATCCAACAGGATTAACTGTGGACGCTGTAAGAGGAAGCTGTCTGAAAGGGATGTTTGGGTGCTAACCCGGATTGTATCCAAAAAACATAAAACCACGGCTGCCTAAAACCCGGCAGAATTCAGTGTGCACCTCAACTCTCCTGTCTCCACCAGAACTGTCCGTCAGGACAATAAATTACTGTAGTCTAAAACCAAGGTGTTTCAGTTTCATTGTTCAGCCCCTGTAGACTTTTTAGTTTGGTCTGAACCAAAACAGCAGGAGTAAAAAGGACCTCAGGAATTCGGCACATCACCTGCCAAAGCAACAGCTCCCTGAACTTGTACAAGATGCCGACAGAATGTAGGACTAAACTACAACCAAAACTATTCAAACTAAATGTAAAGAACACAATGTAACAGACACATAAACCTTGGTGCAGACTCTGGTCCCGACTGTGGAAAAAACAAAGTGCAAATGTTATTACAGTTCAGTAAAAATTCAGTAAAGAAAAAGGATTCATCTCTAACTCTTCGGCATTTAGTTATCAGCTCATCACCTGCTCACTGAACTATTTATAATAAGGTTTGGATGTGCTCAACTGTATTCCACTGTTCTTAATATTTTTTTTTTGTTTGATAGAGTTTGGATATATTTATGTTGTGTGTTTGATTTTTAAAGTTTCAAAAAGTACAGTGACAACATAAATAGCCTTCACTTATCATCACATCAGCTTTGTTTAAAAAAAAACAAAAAAACGGGAGCATTGAATTATTTGAGATTAAATAAATGTGGAAAGTAAGTTATAAAGATGATATTGTGTATGTCACTGATATGTCACCTGTATGAGAAGCTGGTAATATTACATTAAAAGAGAACATGGTGAACTAAAATATCATCAAAATTCATAAAACTTCAAATGAACACTGCTCTGCTCTGCCTGAGCTTTTAAACACACAGAACGGTTCCTGCGGCAGAACGACGGAGCACTTAAACAGAACCAGCTCGCCAGGAGGCATTCTAACCTGGCGTCACACGGGCACTAAAATGCTCTGCCTCAGAGCTTTATAACAATGGAAGTAAAACAGAAAGCATGATGTAAGACATGGCAATAAAGTCTGATGCAGCAGCTGAAGAGAGTGGGACTCCAGCGGCCTGCAGTTATTTAATCATCAAAATCATCCTCCAGCATTCATACCACTACTTACTGGGCGCCATTACAACAACAGACCACTGAGGCATGATCTACAGAGACCTCCCCACAGTGTAACCAACTCAGGAATAATTAAATACTATTTGAGTCAAGGTCAAATCATTTTAAACAACGTGACGAGCAGCAGCTTTAGATACGATCAGTGTTAGCAGTTATTTAACAGATGTTTGAACATAAAAATAAATTTAAGTCTTTGGTGAAGCAGCCGTCATCACCCCAGGTCTGGTCGCATCTAGATCTAAGCAGAACCAGCCAATCTTAGAAGGCAGGGAGCGGAGCCTTCCCAAAAATAAAAGGAATAATATTTCCCCTGAAGGGAATTCTTTACCTAATTTAAGGGTCCAGAAAGGAAAGATACTGTAGAAGGGATAAATTGTAGGACACTCCAAAATTGTAAAACATTTTAACGTTGCATGTAAACATTAAGGCTTAAAATTAGGGCTTTGATTACTATTCGGTTTATTTTGTTTCACAAAATTACACAAAATATGAATAAATCAGACTTTATTGGCAGAAAAACAGCAGAAGAATTTAAACAATAGACCTTAAAAAGAGATACTCTAACAAATTTGAACACGGCTACCTTTACAAAATTAAATATTTTAAATACTCAAAATGTAAGTAGTTAAAAGAGATATTTCTCAAATGTTTTATTGCACAAGTTAGACATAAATGTAATATCAACTTACAGTACGTTATTACTGAAGCCATTAAAGGCATTCAAGTATTTAAAGCAGCTGTTTATCAGTTTACAATTCTCTTCTCTTTCCAGTTAATAAATACATTCAGTTTAGTGTGTATTAAAATTATCTTTCAAGCTACAGTATTAATATATTTAAACATTGCTATATTTACTCATATTGCAAGAATCAGCAGCAGAACAAGCTACAGGAGGTCTGTTTTCATGTTTCTCCAGGCAGTTTCTCCAATCCTAAAGGAGAATGTCCGGCCATCAGTTTGTGACATTAAGCTCAGGCATACTTGGATTCTGCAGCAGGACAATGATCCAAAACACACCAGCAGGTCCACCTCAGAATTGCTAAAAAAAAAAAAAGTCTGATTGAGATGCTGGGGCAAAAACTTTTTCACAGCACTATATATATCAATGTTCTCTCTTTCTGAAAAACTTGAAGCTTGGAACACAAAACTGGAAATCTCGTCTGAAAAAAGAAAACATTTCCTGCTCTTGAGGAGTTTTTAAATAGTGCTGTTCCTAAGGCTGAGATTACATTACATTACATTACATTACATTTGGCAGACGCTTTTGTCCAAAGCGACTTACAATATTGAAGTGCAAATAATAGAAGAGGTTAAGTACAAAAAATAATAGAAGTTAAAAATAAAGCATCTATAGATAGGGCCTTAAGGAGGTCAGAGGGAAATAATGGGATAGAGGAGTAGAGAAGAGGAAGAAGGAAATGAGGTTAGAAGTAGTTAGTGTGTTAGAGGTGTTAAGAGAGTAAGTGCTCTTTGAAGAGCTCTGTCTTCAGGAGTTTCTTAAAGATAGCGAGAGATTCTCCTGATCTGGTAGTGGAAGGTAGTTTGTTCCACCATTGGGGAACTCTGTATGAGAACAGCCTGGATTGCTTTGTGTGAGTGTTTGGCAAAGCGAGGCGACGTTCATTGGAGGAGCGCAGCGGCTGGGAGGTAGCGTAAGCCTTCAGGAGCGAGTGCAGGTAGGAAGGAGCCTGTACTGTCATCACCTTGGTAGGCGATTGTTAGCACTTTGAATTTGATGCGAGCAGCAACCGGTAGCCAGTGGAGCTCAATGAGCAGCGGGGTGACATGTGCCCGTTTTGGTTGGTTGAAGACCAAATGTGCTGCTGCATTCTGAATCATCTGTAGTGGTTTTACTACACAGGCCGGGAGGCCAGTTAGTACGGCATTGCAGTAGTCGAGGCGTGAGATTACCACAGCTTGTACCAGGAGTTGGGTGGCCTGTTGCGTCAGAAACGGTCAAATTTTTCCAATGTTGTAAAGCGCAAAGCGGCAGGATCGAGCAACTGAGGCCACATGGTGCGTGATGAGAAGCTGGTCATCAACCATGACACCCAGGTTCCTAGCAACCTTTGTCAGTGAGAGAGAGAGAGAGTCGATGGTTATGGCAAAGTTGTGTTGAATAGAAGGTTTTGCTGGTATGACCAGAAGTTCAGTCTTTGAGAGGTTTAGTTGGAGGTGATGTTCCTTCATCCATGCGGATATGTCTGAGAGACACTGTGATATCCGTGCAGAGATTGAGTGATCATCTGGTGAGAACGGCAGGTATAGCTGAGTGTCGTCAGCAAAGCAGTGGTAGGAAAAACCATGTGATCGGATAACCCGACCTAGAGAGGTGGTGTATATTGAGAAGAGAAGAGGTCCCAGTACCGAACCCTGGGGAACCCCAGTGGGTAACGAGTGGGCTGGGGACAGCCGTCCTTGCCATTACACCCTGAATGAGCGCCCAGTGAGGTACGATCTGAACCATGACAGCACATTGTCTCAGATCCCCATGTTCGAGAGTATAGTTAGGAGGAAGTCATGGTTGACTGTGTCGAAAGCAGCCGAGAGGTCCAGCAGAATGAGCACTGAGGACTGTCCTGCAGCTCTAGCAGTTTTTAACGCTTCTGTCACAGACAACAGAGCCATCTCAGTAGAGTGCCCTTTCTTGAAACCAGATTGGTTCTGGTCCAGGAGGTCATTTTGGGTGAGGAAGCCAGAGACTTGATTGAGAGCTGCTCTTTCTAATGTTTTAGAAAGAAAAGGCAGTAGTGAGACCGGTCTGTAGTTATCAAATCTGAGATCTGTGAGCTTATTCGTGTTACACCTTAGCCCATGTCTGTGTTATGTTTCTCCCTCATTTGTTCCCTAGTGCTCCTGCCCCTCTGTTTACCTGTCATGTGTTCCCTGCCATGTGCTTGTGTTGTGTTTTTGTACCTGTTTCCGCCCTAGTCCCGCCCTAACCATTAGTGTTCTCACCTGTGTCTTGTTTGTAACCCTGCCCCCTCGTCATCCTAGCCCAGGTGTTTCTCACTCTCCTCCTGTATATAAGCCCCTCTGTTTGTACGTGCTGTGTCGAGTCTTTTGTATTTTGTATCCTGTATTTTGTATCCTATATCCTATATCCTTAGTCTGTATGTATCCTTGCTGCCCGTATGTTTCCTAGTCCTAGTTTCTTAGTCTGTGTTTCTTAGTTTGTTATTATCCAAGTCTTGTTTTGCGTAACCCGTGTTTTGTTTGTTTTGATTTAAGTTATCTTGTTTATTTATAATAAATATCTTTGCACTTACGTCCTCCTCCTCCATCCCTCCGTCTCCCGCGTAACATAAGACTCGACCAAAAATGGACGTAGCAAAGTGGAATGCCACGAGGAAGGCGGACCTGGAGTATCTCCGGTTCCTCGCGGAGCTAATTCGGGGGGATGAACCGCTCCCGGCGCCTCTCCTTGGGGTGGAGAGTGTCGGCCCAGCTCCAGCTAAGCTAACTAGCATGTTAGCTCCACCGCACTCTCCAGCCCGGCCGACTTCCAGCACTCCAGCTCGGCCGGCTTCCAGCTCTCCAGCGCGGCCAGCTTTCAGCTCTCCAGCCCGGCCGACTTTCAGCACTCCAGCTCGGCCGGCGTCCAGCTCTCCAGCGCGGCCGACTTCCAGCTCTCCAGCGCGGCCGACTTCCAGCTCTCTAGCCCGTCCAGATCGTCGACTCCGGCTCCGGAAGCAAGCTCCGGTCCGGTGTTTACAACCACGCCCTCTGCTGAATCTGCGGCTCCAGTCCGGATCTTGGCGGCAGCCGCACTCTCAGCTCCCGCTGAAGCGGCTTCTTCGCCAGCGGTGCCAGCCGCCTCCAAGCTCGCGGTGGCAGCCGCCTTCACGTCAGCGGTGCCTGCCGCGCTCACGCCAGCAGGACCCACCGCCTCTGTATCAGCGCTGCCCGCGGCTCCGGCCGTCTCTGGATCAGCGCTGCCCGCGGCTTCGGCCGCCTCTGACTTTGTACCCGCGGTGCCTGCCGCGCTCACGCCAGCAGGACCCACCGCCTCTGTTTCAGCGCTGCCCGCGGCTCCGGCCGCCTCTGGATCAGCGCTGCCCGCGGCTCCGGCCGCCTCTGACTCTGTGCCCGCGGCTCCGGCCGCCTCTGACTTTGTACCCGCGGTGCCTGCCGCGCTCACGCCAGCAGGACCCACCGCCTCTGTTTCAGCTCTGCCCGCGGCTCCCACCGCCTCTGTTTCAGCGCTGCCCGCGGCTCCGGCCGCCTCGGACTCTGTGCCCGCGGCTCCGGCCGCCTCTGACTCTGTGCCCGCGGCTCCGGCCGCCTCTGACTCTGTGCCCGCGGCTCCGGCCGCCTCTGACTCTGTGCCCGCGGCCCCGGCCGCCTCTGACCCAGTTCCCGCGGCCCCGGCCGCCTCTGACCCAGTTCCCGCGGCCCCGGCCGCCTCTGACCCAGTTCCCGCGGCCCCGGCCGCCTCTGACCCAGTTCCCGCGGCCCTGGCCGCCTCTGACCCAGTTCCCGCGGCCCCGGCCGCCTCTGACCCTGTGCCCGCTGTTACCCCAGTTCATGTGCATGGGGGTCCAGCCTCTGCTCCTGTGCCTACTCCCAGGTCACGAGCTCCTAGACCCGCCGCGCCTGCTCAAGCTGCACCCGCCGCGCCTGCTCAAGCTGCACCGCCGCGCCTGCTCAAGCAGCACCCGCCGCACCTGCTCAAGCAGCACCCACAGCTCCAGCTCCAGCACCTGCTGCCACAGCTCCAGCTCCAGCACCTGCTGCCACAGCTCCAGCTCCAGCACCTGCTGCCACAGCTCCAGCTCCAGCACCTGCTGCCACAGCTCCAGCTCCAGCACCTGCTGCCACAGCTCCAGCACCTGCTGCCACAGCTCCAGCTCCAGCACCTGCTGCCACAGCCTCAGCTCCAGCTCCAGCACCTGCTGCCACAGCCTCAGCTCCAGCACCAGCAGCACCCGCTGCTACAGCCTCAGCTCCAGCACCAGCAGCACCCGCTGCTACAGCCTCAGCTCCAGCACCAGCAGCTCCCGCTGCTACAGCCTCAGCTCCAGCACCAGCAGCACCCGCTGCTACAGCTCCAGCTCCAGCACCAGCAGCACCCGCTGCTACAGCCTCAGCTCCAGCACCAGCAGCTCCCGCTGCTACAGCCTCAGCTCCAGCACCAGCAGCTCCCGCTGCTACAGCCTCAGCTCCAGCACCAGCAGCTCCCGCTGCTACAGCCTCAGCTCAAGCACCAGCAGTGCCTGCCACCCATGTGGTACCCACTGCCCCTGACCTGGTACCTGCTCCCAGAACTTTGTACACCCCCAAGCCTACTCCCAGAACAATGCTTGGTCCCAAGCCCCGTGATTCCCGGCCTGCCCCGAGGCCTTCTGACTTTGCCCCCAGGGCTGTGTTTGTACCCATGTCTCTCCCTGTCCTGGTCCCTGTGTCTGTGTTTGTTCCCGTTCCTGTCCCCGGTGGTTTTCCTGTTCCCGTCCCTGTCACTGTGTTTGTGTCCGTCCCTGTCCATGTATTTGTTCCAGTTCCCCTGTCCAGTTTTGTCCAGCCCCCTGTCCAGTCTCAGCCCCGTGTCCAGTCCCAGTCTCCGTTCCCTGTCCAGTCTCCGTCTCCTGTTCGGTCCCCTGTCCAGTCTCCGTCTCCTGTTCGGTCCCCTGTCCAGTCTCTGTCTCCTGTCCAGTCCCCTGTTCAGCCATGTGTCCTGTCCCCGTCCCATGTCAAGTTCCCTGTCCGGTCTACGTCTCCTGTCCAGTTTCCATTCCCTGTCCAGTCCCCTGTCCCGTCTCCGTTCCAGGTCCTGTCCCCGTTTCGTGTCCAGTCTCAGCCCCTGTTCGGTCGTTAGTCCCGTCTGTTCCCTTCCTCTGTTCCCTCTCTCTCGGCGCCCCTGGTAGTGGCGCCGTTGAAGGGGGGTTATGTTACACCTTAGCCCATGTCTGTGTTATGTTTCTCCCTCATTTGTTCCCTAGTGCTCCTGCCCCTCTGTTTACCTGTCATGTGTTCCCTGCCATGTGCTTGTGTTGTGTTTTTGTACCTGTTTCCGCCCTAGTCCCGCCCTAACCATTAGTGTTCTCACCTGTGTCTTGTTTGTAACCCTGCCCCCTCGTCATCCTAGCCCAGGTGTTTCTCACTCTCCTCCTGTATATAAGCCCCTCTGTTTGTACGTGCTGTGTCGAGTCTTTTGTATTTTGTATCCTGTATTTTGTATCCTATATCCTATATCCTTAGTCTGTATGTATCCTTGCTGCCCGTATGTTTCCTAGTCCTAGTTTCTTAGTCTGTGTTTCTTAGTTTGTTATTATCCAAGTCTTGTTTTGCGTAACCCGTGTTTTGTTTGTTTTGATTTAAGTTATCTTGTTTATTTATAATAAATATCTTTGCACTTACGTCCTCCTCCTCCATCCCTCCGTCTCCCGCGTAACAATTCGGCTTATGTTGATAGAATGACAACAGAGTTTAAAGTATTTTCCAGAAAACGGTGTCTGAAAGAGAAGAATGAATACAGAATCCTTTTCTCAAAGCTAACAGGAATGTCTTTTGAAACAGTCATTGATTGATCTGGCCATTGACTCAGCACTGAAACAGAGCTTCACTGTTAACACAGTTCTCAGCGCTGAGTTTAATGGTGTTGAAAAAAAAAAACATTTCTCAAAGAATCAGGATTTCTCCTCTTACTTATTTGTTATTTCAGAATAACAAATACAGAGCTCATGAGTTACTTACTAAGCCATGCATGGATCATTATTGAGCTTCAATGCAACCAATACATTAATAGATTAAACTTAAGTATTTTTCTATTATTGTTAAAAAACTGCCAATCAATTGTTTTGTGTAATGAAATTTTTAGAACCTTAAAGGGTTTGCATAGTGGAAAGGGTTAAAAACCTCTGATCTAAACAAACTAACACACACACACACACACGCACAAACAGACCTTTACAAACAACATAAACCACCTAAAAAAACAGTATAAAGATAATGGAGCCTCTGGGATACACTGTGGCCGTTTTTATCTCCTTTTAGTTTTATGAGATTTACACAAACAACACGTCTTACATTATCAACAAACATTCAGCTGCGTTCTGATCTTGCCAGCCTGATGGCGGCTGGGCTGTGATCCTGCAGTTGCGTGGGAGTGGAGGTGGGGGGTTGGAGAGTCAGTAGCGCTGGATAAATGGCTGAGAGATTTATGGGAATGGAAGCAGTGAAAAGCTGAACACACAGTTCGTACAGGACGCAGGAAGTGAGAGCAGGAGGAGGAGGAAGTGCTCCAGTTCATTTCATTATTATATCATCTAACTTTATTCATTTATAATTCATTTATTAAGGTAAGGAACAGATGGAGCTGCAGTGTGTTGCTATAATTATAAACTATAAATAATGCTGAGTTGATTATATACGTTTTGATCATGTATGAACTGTAAGCTATGTGGCCCCTACAATAATCTGATCTGTTCCTTTAAAGGTTATTATCAATATAATGCAGCATCATTATTTAAATTTCATTCAAACCCTGTGTAACAATACCAGATTTTTTGCAGTATAAGGCACATCAGATTATAGGGCATACTATCAATAAACATCTTTTTTAAATATACATAAGGAACACCAGATTATAAGGCCCATTATGCAACATTTGTTAGGAACATGGGTGTCGCCATGTTTCGCCTTCTAATTCAGCAGGTCTCACCGCTGGGTGGCGAGAGCTGTAAAGCTAAGCTAAGTAAACAAAACTGTAATTCTTAAAAATGTTTTTACATTTTCTTTTAAAATCAAACAACCGCTGGATGTTAATCTACTCAGATTTCTCTCCTGAAAATTATTTATTTGGGTGAATAAAGCATTTCCATTTATTTACAGTCATCTTAGATATTAAGATTTCCACTAAAGCTGGGTGCAGCAGCATTTGCAATAGCAGCCAACTGCTACTGCTAACCACAGTTAGCAGCTAATGCCACCCAACAGCGCTAAACTGAGGAACCCTGAGTGTTCCAGTAAGCCAGGCCAATATTAGCTAGCAGTTTGTTCCATGTAGCTTGTTTTAACACGGTAAATATGCAGGCTACAGGCCAATAATACTCAACTCTGGATGGCAAAAGAGCTAGCGCTTAGTGCAGCTAATGCTAATGCTGCTTCGGCAGTGCTAGCCAGGGTTAGCAGCTGGCTAAGGCAGATAATGCTCACCTCTGAGTTGAGAAATGTGCTGTGAAATTTACAGTAAGTAACTGGCAGAAATTGACAAATAATTTACTGTGAAATAAAATCACAGTAACTAACTGTCAGTAGTTAAATGGTAATTACTGTGAACCAAAAGCAAATCACAGTAACTTACTGGCAAAAACAGTAAGTTGCTGTAAAAACAAAAATCACTGTAAAAAAAAAAAATGGCAGCAGCTAAATAGTAAATTAGCCTGTAAAAATGTTTTAATGCATACTGTAATTTTGTGTATAGTTGTATTGACCAGACTTTACAAAAAATAATTATGTGTATTGTGTTTTTATTTACATTAGTGTTTTCACAACAGAATGATACCACCTTAACCCTTTCTGATATTTGGATTCACCTGTGTATGTAGGTTAAGGGTCAATGAGCTTAACAGACTAATTTCGTGTTCCAATCATAGGGGTATTTAAATCAATAAAACGACAAGTGTGTCCAAATTTATGCACCTTCCTAATTTTGTTTAAAGAATCATTGCACAATTTCTGTAAATCCTGTAAACATAATTTCACTTCTGTGTTCTTTGCTATGTGATATATTTGACTGAAATTGATGATCCAAACAACCAAAGATTTATATTATATATATATATATATATATATATATATATATATATATATATATATATAGTGACGTGAGGAGACGGGGACCAGGCAGACTGGAGCTACATGTCATGGTGTGACCGGCATAAAAACCCTGCCTCAGGCTTCACTCATGGAGAAACCTTATAGGTTTAGGCTTAGGACCTAAAGACTAAAGTAAAGACATTAGAGCCCCACTAGGTCGTCTACATGTTTTGGCATTTTTAAGTTGTTTTGGCCTTTTTTAATAATGTTTTTGAATTCATTCTCTCCCTTTGTCTGTGCCTTTCTGTGCTTCCGGACTACAGGGTCATGGTGGCCACGCCCCTTTCCATATACATATTCTGTGCAGTCAGACAGTTGATAAGTGAGCCATCTTTAAGCTTTTATTAGAAGAAACAGATTTGCACAGGATTCGTTTCCTTCTGGCAAGAAACAATATGAAATATATTGCAATTATAATTTCATCAGATTAATCTGGTGATCTGGAGGAATATGGAATAAAACAGCACACATATGGCAATCACCAATGAGGAGCAGCAATTCTGTAACATTATAGCTCGTGTTCGGTACCATGGTAATATATTTTCTGAGGTAATGAACTTCAATTTGCCAGCCTGACACGGGGGAATTGAGAGTTGGTGCGAGTTATTGACTCTGGTCATTCGTCTCCGGGCACTGCCACCTCACCGCCAGCCTGTCACCGGCCTTCCCAGCAAAACCAGCTCCAGCAGCAGCCCGTCAGAAACCTTTCAATACAGAGACTTTCACTGTTTATTTCTCCCTGACAACACAGATGCAGAGAGAAGGAGAAGGGTGGAGTAAACAGCTCCAATTTCAGGAAAATGTCAGAATGTCCACCAAAATATTACTGCCTGTCCTCATATCAAATAGCGTTTATTGAATCTAAACCTAAGCCTGCTGTTAGAGGTGTAACAGGCCATGGATAAATTGAAATCTGTATGGATGATCTGTCACGGTTCAGCATGCATGTTACTGTGTTATATTAATCTCTGTTCCTAACATTACATTTGTAATCAGTTTTTAATTCAATGCAGGTTTTCTAATTCACATGCACGAGTCCATTCACCAATTGCCTGGCCTTGGCTTCCGGGTCTAAAACCAGTCCTAAACGTAATGTTTAGAGCAAAATCAATTTCCTGTCACGTTTGGTTCACCTGCTATTTATAATGCAGCTTTTTGCTCCTGCACTCCACACAGTAGCATTTACAGACCCATCCCAATCCCTCTTTACACTCTGCACTATGTCTACATTATACTGAATTGTGATGTCAATAACATGCAGCGCTACAGGACAAGAGGCATGCTTGGGGCTTTTTCATACCGATATGCTTTTTCAAAACAAGAACTTTGGAAAAAGGGGAGAACAGTTAGTCCTCAGGGTCTGTCACAGTGCTGTTCCAGATCTCTCTCATTTCAGATCCACTGTTAACTATGTTACACTAATGTTAGCCAGCTAGTTATTTAACTTCCTATATAAAGATGATGTTAATGGGTACTGAAATTTGGAGTTTGAAAGTAAACTGGAATCATAGACTTATAACCAGAGATGGAAACACAAATCACACACACACAGAAAATTCAGACTTGACATGGGGCCCTATTTTAACGTTCTATAGCGCACTAGGTAATTGCGCTTTGCGCAGCTGGATATAGGGGCGTGTCCTGTGTCTTGTGTCCTGTATCATGAGGGCGAGGAAAATACGCCTTGCGCAGCTCAAACGGCGTGTTTTAATACCCTTAATTATTCATGGGTGTGTTTTGGGCGTAACGTGAAATGAGAGAGAGAGAGAAAGAAGGAGACAGAGAGTCACAGCGCATTTTGCCTGATTTATTTTGATTAATTATCAGTACATTTGTTGGCTTGAGTTTGATAACATGAATTTTACTACACTTGTCCGACCTTATTTAGTATATTATATTATAGCCCTGGTGCTATAATGCTAACATATAGCTTTATATTTCTGTGTATTTCAAATGTTTTAAGTTTTATATAATTGACGGGCAGCACCACACGCCAGGGTGACAATGTGCTTTATTTTTCCAATATAAAAGTGAATTTCAGTTAAATAATAGAAAAGTTAAATAAAATAAATTCATGTTTAGTCAAAGTTCTTTTCTCTTTTAATTTTCCATTTCAAAAACTGCAGTTTTTGAGTGAGAATAAGCATCTGTTGAAATTCTTAAACAGCAGAATGCGTGTCTGCTATATTAAGCTACAGTTATTTAGTCTGTGTATTAAACAGACATATAAATCCTTATTACTGACAGAAATAAATATAACTAATAATAATTTATAGTTACTTTGCAGATTTTTAAGTATATTTTATTTTTATAGTTAATTGCTGAAGGCTCTGGGTGAGGTTTATTTTTCTGTGGTAAGGAAGTGATGGTATGGGGTATTTTGGAGCGCAGGGTGCAGGGTGATCCTGATTCAGTGACAGTTGAATTTAGACGTCCTTTCAAAGGATCAATCGCGCAATGCCTTGCGTGGGGTGTACGAGAGGGCCCATAGTCTTGTATTTTGGGAATCATAAACAACCATTGTTTTCCATTTTTGGTGTATTAACAATGAGGACACTTTAAAACATCTGAAGAGAGACTTTTTACGGTACGTTGCGTGGCCTGGACTTCTGGGGCTGTTTCACTCAGCTCAGCTGTATTATTATTATTAATACGAAGACCGCTGTGTGAATAGAAAAACTTTTAACGCCAATCACGGAGCCAGTTCAAGAATAAAGTTCTGCCACTCAGGAGAAACAGACAATCAGCTTGCTGGTTTTGCGGGGCGTGGTGAGCTAGTAGGGAAATCCCCCCGCCTCGCTGAGAAGGATTTTTGAGGGTTTTTGAGTTTGCAGCGGGTTTCAGCGATGATGGTAAGACATTTATGGATATACAGCAATTTGTCTAAAAGAAAGGTAATGCTAGGCTAACCATGTAAACTGTGATTACATTGTTTCTGATTACCTGAATGAACACTCTGAAAGAAACCCACTGTGTGCTTAATAAATTACAGCCTGTGACAGTCAGTTAGCTTAACTTTAGAATTAGCTAGCTTAGTTAGATAGTCAAGGTTTAAGAAAAAAAACGATAGATTTTTAACTTGCCCTGATGTGGCAACTGATCAGCTAATAAACTACACAGTGTTAAACGTTGAACATTATATATCAGGATACGTATTGTAATATATATAAATTTGCTTCAATTTGTTTATTCATCTATGTCTGTGTATGCTAGTGAAACTGTGGGCTTGCAGACAGGTTACAGATTTATTGTTATATGTTATTGTTGACCCTAACACTGGGTTTGAGTGAGGAATGGGTTTATTTATAGTAGATTTGTAAAGATGTCCGTAGGGACCCAGTGTAATTAAACAATATAGCTGCAGAATGTAAACTTAACTTTATTTAGTGTCCACTGACCAAATCGCTTGCCTTGTAACTGTTGAAAGGATACAGTTTCCTAAAAAGGAAATATTTCACTGTTTTTTTTTTCATAGTGCACTGTAATATCCTGTTTAGAGTGATCTTATAACAAACAATAACTAATCAGTACGGATTTGATATGCTAATATATAAAGGAAAGATAATAATATAGTCAAGTCTTTGAGTTTCCTAAGTGAGAGTCTGTTTCAGTCAGATGGATCCTGAGGTATCTGTAGAACTGTCTGTACTGAATACAAACCTGGGTTGTTAAATCTTCTTAAAGTTAAGAAGAGTTTTTTTTTTCAGAAACTGGGACCAGTACTGTAAATACAGACCTATATTTAAAATGCTAAGTTTATTGCAATTGAAACTTATATATTTATATCTATGCAGTCTTCAGTTAAGGGATGAGCAATGGCGATGGCTCGGTGCTGATTGATTTTTTTCTGTTTGTGGAGTGTCTCAGCGTGAAGGAGCAAAACACTTTCTCAGACTTCAGGTAAATATCCCTGTTTACACTCAGGTTAAAGTATATTATATATGTTATAAATGTTCATTTATTAAATAATGTCAAAATATAGAAAGCAATTACATCCAACCAACCTACCAAGACACAATATTATTAAGTACAAGATATTATGAATACAATATTTTGTTTAAATAGTTAATAATTAATGTGGAACATTAATTTGGCTGTTAATTTTAGTAATATGATCTGGATGATCTTGCTTTTTTATGTCATTTCAATGCTACTCAATGAAAACAAGTGTTCAATGTTCAAGTATTCAATGTACACTTGCAAGAAAACGTTTGTGAACGTTTTGTGTTCTGATCTTCATCTAAGTCACAACAATAGACAAACACAGTCTTCTTAAACTAATACCACACAAAAATTATATGTTTTCATTGTTTTATTAATGTATGTAAACCCCTACGCTAATGACTTTCTAAGAGCTAATTGGAGCCAGGATTGTGATGAGATTGGATGTGGTGGTTAAAGCTGCCCTGCCCTGTAAAAAGCAAACACCAGTTTGGAGTTTGCTGTTCTTAAGAAGCATTGTTTGATGTGAATCATGCCTCCCACAAAAAAGCATCTCAGAAAACCTATGTTCAAGAATTGTTGACTTGCATAAAGCTGGAAAGGTATCTCTAAAAGCTTTGATGTTCATGTGTCCCTGGTAAGACAGACGGTTTACAAATGGAGAAAGTTCCGCACTGTTGCTACCCTCACTAGGTGTGGTTGTCCTGTAAAGATGACTGCAAGAGCACAGCGCAGAATGATCAATGAGGTGAGGAAGAATCCTAGAGTGTCAGCTGAAGACTTAAAGACATCTCTGGCACATGCAAATATTTTTGTTGACAAAGAAAAACTAAAAAAAAAATTAGAGGACACAACAGAGGAAGCCACTGCAGTCCAAAAAAAACACTGCTGCATGTTTGACGTTTGCAAAAGAGCACCTGGATATTCCACAGCACTACTGTCTAAATATACTCTGGATAGATGAACACAAAATTGAGTTGTTTGGAAGGAACACAACGCTATGTGTGGAGGGGGCATTATGGTTTGGGGCTGCTTCGCTGCCTCAGGACCTGGACGGATTGCCGTTATTAATGGAAAAATGAATTTTCAAGTTTACCAAGACATTTTGCAGGAAAACTTAAGACCATCTGTCCACCAACTGAAGATAGATGATGTAACAGGACAACGACCCAAAACATAGAAGTAAATCAACAACCGAATGGCTTCAACAGAAGAAAATATGACTGCTGGAGAGTCCTGACCTCAACCCAATTGAGATGCTGTGGCATGACCTCAAGAGAGCGATTCACCCCAGATATCCCAAGAATATCGCTGAACTGAAACAGTTTGGTGAAGAGGAATGGTCCAAAATTCCTCCTGACTGTTGTGCAGGTCTGATCTGTAACTACAGGAAACAGGAACTACAGTTTGGTTGAGGTTATTGTTGCCAAAGGAGGATCAACCAGTTATTAAATCTAAAGGTTCCCATACTTTTTTCCACCCTTACTGTGAATGTTAACATGTTTTGTTTAATAAATCGATGCAAACATATCATTTTTTGTGTGGTATTAGTTTAAGCAGACTGTGTTTGTCTATTGTTGTGACTTAGTTGAAGATCAGAACACATTTAATGACCAATTTATGCAGAAATACAAGTAATCCCAAAGGGTTCACATACTTTTTCTTGCAACTGTATCTAATTACATATGTTAATTTCCAAAACAATTCCCAGCTAGTCAGAACCGAATCCTGGTATTTGTACTCTCTGAACCTGGACTACCACCTAAATGAATAAACAGGGGTTATCAGTTGCGTTACCTCTGTTGTTTAGAGTTGCTTTAATAAGTTACACATATCATAGTACCAGGATACTTTAGTGTGGGATGGGATGCATGTCTCCCACCTCTGCTGATAATGTGAATTTAGCAGGAACAGCTGCTGAACAACAAGATGAGGGCGTTAAATTCCCACAGCTGATATCTAATTGAAAAGATGCAGGAGGTTATTAATTAATAAACGAGCTGCTAACACGAGTACTAATTATACAACACAGCAGGAGAAAGAAAACATGCACTGTCTGCAGTTCATGTCTATGAAAAGTTAGCACTTCAGGCTAATCAGGCTTATACTGACTGTCCAGTCCACACATTTCTGAAGAACAGTAACATTTAAACTGTGTAATAACATATCTGATCTTGATTACTGTATTTGTAAGTCATATAAATATAAATAGATGTTTGCCCACAGCACAGTAGTTGGTTGTCAAGGTACCAACTTAAAATGGTGTATGTAAATGGATTTGTCACAATCTTAAATTTAAAGACATTGATTTTGTGTAATGGAGAGATAAACGTGTGCTTTGAAATGCTGGCGTTAACTGTAGTATATTCAATATTACATATTACAGCTTATGCTCTTCCTCCATCAGAAGCCAAGTCTGAGAGAGAGAGAGAGAGAGAGAGAGAGAGAGAGAGAGAGAGAATGCAGTAGGTCATGCTGCTTCTTTTCAGCAGCCGGAGTCCGAGAGAGAGAGTACAGTAGGTCATGCTGATTCTCCATCAACAGCCAGAGTCCGAGAGAGAGAGTACAGTAGGTCATGCTGTTTCTCCATCAGCAGCCTGAGTCCGAGAGAGAGAGTACAGTAGGTCATGCTGTTTCTCCATCGGCAGCCGGAGTCCGAGAGAGAGAGTACAGTAGGTCATGCTGTTCCTCCGTCAACAGCCAGAGTCCGAAATAGAGAGTACAGTATGTCATGCTGTTTCTTCTGCAATCACGCAAGATATGTCATCTTTTATCTGCTCAGCTTTGTTTCATATATTAGTATACATTTTATCCTACATTTCAGACCCAAAACACATTCTTAAAATAATATAAGACAGTAAAGCATTTACCACTTAAAAAGTTCTTTCTGTTTCTTCTCACAGCATTCAAAACATAATTAGACACTATGGTTAGACATTATAGTGTTTCAGATATTTTGTCCCATATCTTCTGTAAACATGTCTTAAGATGTGTAACAGTATGGGGTCACTATCACTGTCTTTTTTTTATAATTTTATTTCTAATTTTTCCCATTTTTTCCCCAATTTACACGGCCAATTACCCAACCCACTCATTAGGACTCCCCCTATCACTAATGATGCCCCAACACGCCAGGAGGGTGAAGACTAACACATGCTTCCTCCGATACATAACAAGTCAGCCACCGCTCCTTTTTGAGCTGCTGCTGATGCAGCATTGCCGAGCAGCCAGTGCGCTTGGAGGAAAATGCAGCGACTCGGTTCTGATACATCAGCTCACAGACGCCCTGTGCTGCGGACATCACACTAGGAGTGATGTGGGGAGGGGGTGCCATCTACCCACCTGGAGGGAGCGGCAGCTTGATGGCAAAGCTGCATGAGTGGGGGTTCGAACCTGCGACCTCCCGCTCACAGTGGCAGCGCTTTAGACGGCTGGACCCCACTATGTTTTTTTTTCTTTGGTTTTTCATTGTTGAAATATGTATGGTCTGTAAAAGTGGATGTAAAATCTGGTGTTGAAAGCAGTTGCTCTAAGATCTTAATATTTGAGAGATTTTAATCTTAAAGTTTTAAATGTACGTCACATTAAAGTGTAGTCACATGCCCCCATACCTGAACCCCCAGAACCTGGCTTTGGACTTTTTCGAAGGTCTGGAGCTCATACTAATATATACTGTTTGAACCTGATCATTCATTGTTTCTTTTGAAATTATGGAAATTTTGAGTTTATCCTGCTTATCATTGCTGTAAGAATTTGATTGCATTCAACCATAAGAGCAGTGTTACTAAGGTCAGGATGTTGATTGATGATGATCATCACCCAACCTCATCCCCAACACATTACTGTACATCCTAAAGTATTGAACAGAGTACCATCATTCCAGAGAACCCAGTTCCACAGCTCCACAGCTCAATACTGGGGGGTTTATAATCCTCTATAGCCTGTGCCTGGCATAAGGCATAGTGCCTACATGTTCAGGATTATTTATCTACTCCTATGCTAGAGTCCTATGCTATTGGCTGTACTTCTCTTCTACAGGAACTAGGCAGGCTGTGTGTGTGCAGTACCTGAATGAATTCATTACAGCAGATGTCCACAAATATTTGGACGTTTGGTGTATATGAGCTTTCAGATATAAAGTATCGTGTTTCAGTTTTAGTCCATAGACTATGAACTCATGTACGCCCCAGGAGATTTACGCTGACAGAACCTGACGGTATTATAGTGATTTACGCCGCGGCCGTATCGGCTCGGTTGATTCGCTCAGAGATTCTGACAGCGCAGGCCGGCCGTCAGCCTCCGCACCCTTCCCCGTGATTCATGTCCGAGTTAAACCTGGAAAAATAATCAAATAAATAACCGCCTCTGGTCAGCGGCAGCCGATCCATCAGCCGGCCCACGTCCGCCTCCGCAGCAGCCTCAGCTGTCTGGGCCTCCGTCGCCAATATCGCCCGGCCGCGCCTCCCCCGCCATGCGTCATTTTTAAAAGACACTCCTGTAAAGCATTAACCGCCACGGTGCGAAACGACGCTGGCAGCAGGTTTGTTACCAGGATGGATGAGCGCTCCTCTGCTGTTTTTTCCTCTGTTAAACGAGAGCAGCAGGAAAAAGGTAAAAGCACATCAAAAAACCATTTGCTGACCGAGTTAGCCTCTCTCCAGCTCTTAGCTGATTCACACAGGCTGTCTGCACTGATGTTTGCAGCGATGACCAGTCACAACAGTGGAGTCGTTATCCAAATTAATCCACAAATCCACTGCAAGACTGCAGCCACACACTGTATGCTTCATCATCCAGCTCATGCTTGGAAATCAACTGACGCTACATTTTCCGGATTAATCAGTTTATCAAAAAATCAAAAGCACTAAACATAGTCATAGAATTAAACATGTTAAAGAAAGCAAAGCAAAATTATAATCTCAGTTCAACACAGAACCACCTTAACGCAAAAGCACCCTTTATTTTTTTGCACCTTAATAAGTTAAACCACAATTAAATTACAGCAACACTGAGGCAGCACGCCTCGTTCAGTCTCGCCGTTCAGCAGCAGAAAATAACAAGCCATTTACCCTGTAAAGAATGGTTGCCCGCCACTGCATCCAGCCTCCTCTAATTGGGATATTAATCAAAATGCTCCTTATTCTTGTTGTGGATGTAAAACGTGTCAGCGCTGGCCTTGTGCAGGACATTTTCCGTTTAGGTCTATTATCACAACCAGCGCATGTGTCAAACAAACGGCTACCCTTCTGAAAGATACATGATGTTGTCTACAGGAGACTAAAGAACAAAAGGATAACACAGCGTTTTGAGAGCAGAACTATTAGGTATTAATAAAAACTGTTTTGTGAGCATGCTCAGTAGCAGCATTTATTCTTCTGCTTAGACAGGACTGGTGGATCTTATTGTGAAGCTGTTTCAGTTAAATATGCTGATCTTTATGGTGGGGCTAATGCTTAGGCAGAACAATCTTGATGAGTAAAACTTCATTCATTTTCCCATTGTCTCCTTGCACCATTCATTCTCATAGTGAACTTGTCCTTTCTGCACTGATGTTTACTGTCAGTGTTTAGTCATCCTCCAGGGCTACCTTCTCATATTCATATTATCCAACTGCAGCTTGCCTGGGCTCAGTGTTGAAGGCCGTAAGAGCAAGTCAACCCTTTCTCTTCTAAAAGAGGCTTTATGTTGGCTAAAGGCCACAGTGATCACTCAATGCACTAATGTAGAATTATGCTACCAGAAAAATTAGGATCTGTCCTTAAGAGGTTATCTGACTATAAAAAAAAACTATTTAACTGAAGTTGAATAATGTCAACTGACACAGCATCTGCTTAAAATCATTATGCTTCAAAGCTTTTTAAATAAAAAACCTTTTAAGAACCCTGTTTGTGTAACATCTCAATCAAGGAGGCAGGATGAAAGTAGTACTATAACGAATGAACTCCATAATGAACAAAAAAACAATCAGTACTAAAGACTAGGAAAACAAACAACCTGAGACTAACTAGACAAAATTTTGTAAAGGACAAAAAATAAAACATTTAACACTACAAAGCAGAGCAAACTACACAGAACAGAACACAGTGGGTTATACAAAGAACGATCCAGAAGGGAAACATGGAGTATATGAGGACTGGGTAAAATGAGGAATAACTAGGGAAAACAACAAGGCTAGCAGTAGACAAGATGACACACTACCTAAACACGCAGGACAAAAGGCAGAGATAAGACTTGAACAACCAATCATATGGACAATGTAAGCACAAGAACAGAAGTAATTTATAAACAAGGCAAGATCAGAACAATACAGTGACTTTAATATAAAATAAATCACACGCTGATAATCTTATTACACAGATACACAGGTCTTTAATGAGAATCAGACCCTAATATGCCATTTAGAAGAGTTTAAAGGGTTAACTCCGCCCCCTCTTCACCAGGCCCAGCTACAGCATTAATGAAATAAGTGTAAGAAAGATGGCCGCCACCCTTCCTCCGCTGTCAGTGTAATGTAATTTGTGTGTGAAGGTCAGTCATGCAAATGTTGTTTTTAATGGAGCAACTCATCCAGTTCCTCAGTAAACACCACATCCCGACCCGACACGGATATTTACATCTTTCAAAGGTACACTCTATACAGTCATGTCTTTTATTCATGTGATTTATGACTCTTATTATCCTTTAGTTGAATACTATTTACTTTTATACAATTTTTGGGGTGAATTAAATGTGATTGGAACAGGGTTTCTTTTTCGATTATTGGAACAATATAGTCAAACTAATAATACATTTTTGCAATACTGAAGATGTTCGTTTTGATTTTGAGGTTTTAAAGCTATAGTGTGATGCTCCTGTTTAAACAGGAACAGCACTTGTGAATATATCTACATTGATGGGCGTGGTGGTCTGGAAGTGAGGTGTGTTAAGATACATTTTTGGAGCGCTGCTAACCTGGCATTGGAGAACTACTGACCATTGCACAATTGACTGAATACAACCTAGACAACCTTGGCAACACAGGCACACTGCGCATACACCCCTGCTTGTAACAAACTTATGAACAAGCAGCAGTGCACAAACCTAACTTTTACATCAACAAAAACAGAATACAATAAATAAAATACTGTTCTCATAGGCGTGAATTCGCAGCTCAGTTTTAGCAGCGCTGTTTGTTATAGTTATATTTTTACCCAGCAAAAAAAACGATTTATTTAAGTTTTACATTTTGCTGATGTGAAACATTGTAATGTTGTGAAAATCCTTCCATAAACCACCTACTTTTACAAATCTTTAGTAGGAATAACTGATTCAGATGGGCTCCTTCCAGAAATTTTAGTTCTAAAATATTTTAATAGCAATGCTTTCTGATGTACATAACAAATATTTGTCAGTAACAACTACTGATACTACACTGTAAAATGTAAAGTAACTTGCTTGCAGCAATTAGCTAGTAAATTGCTGCATTAAAAAAATATTATAATTTATATTACAGTAGGCTAATAATCACAGTACTATCATTATTATCACATTAGGGTGTACAGTATTTTTATCACAGCAAATGCTAGATTACTACAAAAGGCTTTAAATAAACAATAACTGTACAGTGTAAAAAGAAGACACTTTTTTATTACAGATTTCATTTCAATATTTTTATATGTTTTTTATGCTTTAATATTTAATTGTATTTTATAAAACTACAACACTTCTGAAATTACAAAAGCAATTTTGTAACATGCAAAGAATTGTACAAAAGCAAAAGTAACAACAGTGATGAGCTTTACCACCCACACTTTATCCAATTTCATTTAAAGGTTGACAGAAAATACATAGTGTATTTAAGTGGTGATTAGTTTACTAGTTTCTCCTCTCCAGTGTTTCTCTCTCACAGTGCAGTGCAGCTAGCATTAGCTATGTAGCTATGTAGCTATGTAGCCGATAAACACTACAGTAAAAGTTTATTAATATACTCTACTAATAAAAACTGAAGGAAATAAAGCTTTTAACTCCTCGTTTCACGCTAGGTATAAGTTACTACATCTTTACAAACACAGACTTACTGTTTATCACCTGAAAGATACCAGCTAAAAAAAAGCCTAGCTTAGCGTTAGCACTCTGAGGTAACCTACGACTTTAGCATACGACCGGCAAACTAAAAGACTGGCAGCCTTTCTCTATACATTTCAACTACAGACCATTTAACCTGCTGAAGCTTTCTGTGTTTATATACAGTTATGGAGGATATAAAGATTATCTTTCCTGCTGTAGTTTTCTGTGTCTATAAACAGTTACGAGGGATTTAAAGACTATCTAATATGCTGTTATTTTTTGTGTTTATATACAGTTATGGATATAAAGATAATCCAATCTGCAGTAGATTTCTGTGTCTATATACAGTTATGGAGGATGAGATAAAGATTGTGTCTGCATGATAACAAAAACTAGCATCTTACAGTTTGTTATCTGCTGAAAAACAATTTCATTCCTAAATTTAAAACATAATGTCTACATTTTAAAGAAATAATTTGGATAATTTGTCTAATAAAATTTAAACATGATGATTTACAGCAGATCTACAGTAATATGCTGTCTTCAGTTATACAATAGTAATGCAGTGAAGACTACAGAAATGTATTACAGTGTAGCTCCCCTAATTCCTCCTTCTATCTTTTTATCGACCCAGTAAAGGAAGGGCTGGTAATTGTGACCTGTCACACAGAGTGGCCGAGGACACATGAGTGACTGCCTTCATCAGGGACAGTGTAGAGGGCAGGCCGGCGGCGAGTGGTCAGCAGTCAGCCTCTTCAGGTGGAGCTGTGAGGCTAAATGAAGCACCACCAGAGTCCATTGAGGGTCCTTCAACTGATTACAGCCACGCCATGTTAATGGATGGCCACAGGAGTAAGTGTTGGCGAATATTTGAGTGTGTGTGTGGGACTGGTTTTATGGGGGTGGGGCATCGATGTGCAGTTGGATCTGGAGACCCTTTTTCCTTAGCAGTCCAGTCACAGGCTGAGCTGCTGGCTACTGTAATACTGAATCAAACTCTTTATAGGCAAGAGAGGCCACAATACTGAAAACTGAAAAACTCTAATTTCAATTTACCATTTCAAAATATTTTGCATTACACCTAATGACCAGTAAATAGCATTTGGATCAGTAATCTACAATTTTTCAGCTTGTTCTGGCTACTGTGCTCATGCAGATCTCCTCATTGACGGGGGGCAGAGCCTCCCCACTAGCACATTAACCTGCTGTCACTTGCAGAGTAAACAGTAAGCTAATTGGCTCTTTTTGTTTAAGGGCTGGACCTTACAAGAACTCCCAGTCATATTTGTGGTTTCTCCTCATTAATATTATCTCTGACCTCAATCATCCAAACCTCCAAAAAAAAAGCCAAAATCCTCACATTCCTGTTAGTGACCATAATAAATGTTCTGTGCTACAGAAAAGAGTTTGACTGACAGCTCTTTGGATTGGATTGGATTGCCGTGGGACTGCTTATTTAAACCCGCTCCTGCGTGTTTTTGTCCCGCTACTGCCCGCTTCCGCCCTTTTTTTTTTTTCTCCCCAATTTACACGGCCAATTACCCAACCCACTCATTAGGGCTCCGGTACATCAGCTCACAGACGTCCTGTGCTGTGGACATCACCGTAGGAGTGATGTGGGGAGAGAGCGCCATCTACCCACCCGGAGGGAGCAGGACCAATTGTGCAAGAAGTGGTTGTCCAATATAAATGACCCCAGGAGCACAACAGAGAATCATCAATGAGGTAAAGAAACAAGCCAGAGTCACTGACAAGAATGTGAAGGCATGTGTTTGTGAGTGTATAGTCTGTAATACCTTGAACAGGCAGGGTGTCTATGGCAGGACACTGTGAAGAAAACCTCTGCTTAAAAGCCTCTGCTAAAAGTGTATATCTGCATGCCTGAAGTTTGTGAAAAAGCACATTGACACTCCACAATAGAACTGGAAAAATGTTTTGTGGACAGATGAACTTAGATTGAACTATTGCTGCATCACATCTGACATAAAAAAGCAGTGCACTATGTACATCTGCCTGTACATCAGCTGAAATTCTGTAGCAGTTGAGTGATGCAACAGGACAATGACCCAAAACCCCAAAGCAAGTCCAGAACAGAATGGCTTAAGACAAACATAATCTGCTTTTTGAAGTCAGAGCCTAGATCTCAGATACTATATTTTGAGTTAAAGAGAGACATACACTTCAGGCGTCCAAGGAATATGACAGAGGTAAACCTGTTTTGCGTGAAGAGTGGGCTAAAATTCCTCCTGAACAATGTGCGGGTCTGATGCACAGCTACAGGAAGAAACAACAAACCGTGTCCGAATGACTTTTGTCTCAACCACTGATATAGTGAACTAATTCATAGCTCCCGTGATGCTAAAAAAGATTAAATCGAAACGTCACCTGAAGCGCTGCTCTGTAGTGCATAAACATCAGTCTAGGAGCATGAACTGTATGCGAACAGACAAAAATAAACAGGTTTAGTCCTAAATTCCTACACTTCTTTATAATATTTCACTTATAGGTACAGAAACAGGGATTCAGACAAGTCTTATACTATATTTTCCTTCAGTGGAAAATTTCCGTTCAAAATGCTGTGCAGTCCAAGACTAGGATTAATCCCTGTCTAGAAAACTGCACCATAATTTTTTTATAACTTCATGATCTTGTTTACTGTCACAGGTCTTTGATATGTTTGTTGTTTACTGTGTTTCTGTTTCTCAGCACCAGCAGAAAAGCATTTCATTATTCTGTATCCATGCATGTGTATAATGTATGTTTTACAATTAATAATGATTTGGAATCTTTGCCTTTTCCTGCCATGATCAGCACTCAGTCCCCCCTCTCCTGATATTGTACGTTACTTACAGCTTCATCCCTGAGCTGCTCTCATCACTCACAGCGTTATTCACAGTCTGATCTACGATTTATCATCAATTACAGCCTCAAACCTCAGCCATCACTCTCCACCTCTCATAAATCACACTCTGCAGCTGCCACATATCATTTCTCATCAAAACTGAACTTCATCTATCAGAAACACTGAGCTTCTGAAACTTCCAAAAATGATATCATGATTATTTTATCACACCGAAATTGACTCTTTTTAGCTGAGCTTTATCATTTGCGGGGTAACACTTTCTTTTAAGTGAGACAAATTAAGGGATTATGAAATAATTACTAAATCAATTATGCACTATACATTCTATTTTATACAATGGGATCTTTGGATGAATCATGACCATTATTGTGTATCATGACAATATTTACAAAATTTACAGTTTTGCCTGTATTTAATACAGTCATATATGCAAACCCAACTTTGGACGCTTGGACAAATGTAAATAAATGTGATTAAAACAGCATCAAATGATTTGCAAATGAAAACTATGAAAACTTTGGATGTCCCTCCATCTACAGCTCATAATTGTATGAATAAATTGAGAGTGGAAATCACTGCATTAATAACAGGCTGTACTAATTTTGTACTGGAAATCACTGCATTAATAACAGGCTGTACTGATTTTGTACTGGAAATCACTGCATTAATAACAGGCTGTACTGATTCTGTACTGGAAAACACTGCATTAATAACAGGCTGTACTGATTTTGTAGTGAAAATCACTGCATTAATAACAGGCTGTACTGATTTTGCAGTGAAAATCACTGCATTAATAACAGGCTGTACTGATTTTGCAGTGAAAATCACTGCATTAATAACAGGCTGTACTGATTTTGCAGTGAAAATCACTGCATTAATAACAGGCTGTACTGATTTTGCAGTGAAAATCACTGCATTAATAACAGGCTGTACTGATTTTGTAGTGAAAATCACTGCATTAATAACAGGCTGTACTGATTCTGTAGTGGAAATCACTGCATTAATAACAGGCTGTACTGATTCTGTAGTGGAAATCACTGCATTAATAACAGGCTGTACTGATTCTGTAGTGGAAATCACTGCATTAGTAACAGCCTGTACTGATTTTGTAGTGGAAATCACTGCATTAATAACAGCCTGTATTGTGTAGGTACAGTAGGTACAGTTGGTATAGTTGGTACAGTAGGTACAGTTGGTCTAGTTGGTGAAGTAGGTACAGTTGGTCTAGTTGGTGAAGTTGGTACAGTTGGTACAGTTGGTATAGTCGGTACAGTAGGTACAGTTGGTATAGTTGGTACAGTTTGTATAGTTGGTACAGTTGGTCTAGTTGGTGAAGTAGGTACAGTTGGTATAGTTGGTACAGTTTGTATAGTTGGTACAGTTGGTCTAGTTGGTGAAGTAGGTACAGTTGGTATAGTTGGTACAGTTGGTACAGTTGGTACAGTAGGTACAGTTGGTATAGTAGGTACAGTTGGTATAGTTGGTATAGTTGGTATAGTTGGTACAGTAGGTACAGTAGGTATAGTAGGTGCAGTTGGTATAGTTGGTAAAGTAGGTACAGTAGGTATAGTAGGTGCAGTTGGTATAGTTGGTACAGTAGGTACAGTTGGTATAGTTGGTACAGTAGGTACAGTTGGTATAGTAGGTGCAGTTGGTATAGTTGGTACAGTTGGTACAGTAGGTACAGTTGGTATAGTAAGTGCAGTTGGTATAGTTGGTACAGTAGGTACAGTAGGTACTAGGGTTGTCACGATACCAAAATTTTGACTTCGATACCGATACCAACTGTAGTATCACGATTCTCGATACCAAAACGATACTTGGAAGAAAAAAAAACAATAAAAATATCTGAACATAAAATGTTTATTTTTGACTGAACTGGATTGAACACTGAACAATCGGTGCAAACGTTTTTATTCTAAAATGAAACATTTGAACAAAAAACAAGTTTCGTTATTATAACCTTAACTATAACATAATTATCTACTTCCACTTCCTAAAAACTAAAACTAAAACCAGAGGTAATGGTAGCCTGACTATGTGAACCTGACGGGCGGGCAGAAGTTAAGTTCTGAATAAGGAAAATAAAGAGACAGAAGAACATTACAATGTTATGTTCATTTTAACACTCACTTCTCCGTTTTATTAATCAACCGTTTACCGTTTTTAATAAGCCCATGTTCAGTGTAACGATCAAGCAGGCTACGTGCCTGACCACAGATTTGCGATGGAAACGCGAAAACATCTTGAGTTCATGTTTCACAGCCAATGGGATAATGGAGAAATAGAGAAAAACACGGGTCCAAAACAAAACTCCTGCACACTCCTCTCCGTGTTAACGTGATTTACTAGCAGTCGCTAGTAAATCTTAGTAAAGCTACAGACAGAGTGTATCTTGACTAACTCCACTAACCTGTCGACTTCTCAGCTCTTTGTAGAGATCAGGGTGCTTGTCTGCTAAATGAATGAGCGAAATATGATCAGAATTATGTTAAATAAAACTGTAACATAGAAGCATAGAACTATTATTTAATTAAAATGATTTTTAAGAACAGCTAAACACAGTGCTGCAGGTCAAACGCGGAGGCGTTCACGTGCGAGAGAGAGAGACAGAGAGAGAGAGAGAGAGACACAGAGAGAGAGAGAGAGAGAGACAGAGAGAAAGAGACACAGCGAGAGTGAGAGAGAGTGAGATTTGCGTGTTCTGGTGTGAGCTACTCACAGGTAAAGGTTCTCTTTTATCTCCTCATGCTCATATTCTAGTCCCATACATAATTCTGCAGCTCCCTCAGTGTTTTCTGCCGTATTTTGCGGCTAGCGCGAGCGCTTACAACTAACACCGCGGAGCGCGAGGTGCCGCCGCGCTTGTGCCGAATCCGCTACTGAATCCGACTCCCGCTTCGCGGACAGAATCGGCACAACACCCCCCGCTGTACAACTGCGGGAGTGAAAACAGCGCTAATAAATAAAGTAGTTTAGTTTCACTTTCAGTTTTCGTTATTTTATTTAAAAATAAAAATATAAATAAAAAACAGATGCCTACATCTCAGACTATTTTCCCACACTTCACTCCTCGCGCCCGTTTTGTCCACAAGTCGCGGACGAGAGACATCTGTTATTTTAGCCGGCGCCATTCTACACTCGCTGCTGCTCTGCTGGCTTGCGCGTGAATCGATTCATTTGTTCAGAACACTAAGTTTATCTGAATCCTGCCACACCGACTGCTGCGGTGTGAATCAGTTTTCTTATGAACTGAATCAAATCGCGCCTACTAATTTGACTCATTTGAAGCTAGTGACTGGGCTATATACAGTATCGAAAGCATCGAACGCTAAAGAACCGAATCGTTTGTGATGACGTAGTATCGAAAAAGAATCGAACCTTCGGTACACCGTGCAACTCTAGTAGGTACAGTTGGTATAGTAGGTGCAGTTGGTAAAGTTGGTACAGTAGGTACAGTTGGTATAGTTGGTACAGTTGGTATAGTTGGCACAGAAGTGCTGGGTTTTCAGGTGCAGTGTTCAGCTCCTCGGCACAGTAGGTATAGTGAGTACAGTTGGTATATTTGGTACCGTCGGTACAGTTAGTACAGTTGGCACAGTCTGTAAAGTTAGTAGAATAGGTACAGTTGGTACAGATGGTATAGTAGGTACAGTTGTTACAGTCGGTGCAGATGGTACAGTCAGTACATTGGGTACAGTCGATATAATTAGTACAGTCTGTACAGTCTGTACAGTTAGTAGATTCATTACAATTGGTACAGCCAGTACAGGCAGTAAAGTTGGTATAGTTAGTACAGTTGGCACAGTCTGAAACTGCCCTCATTGAAGTTACAGAGAAGCTCAATTCTGCAAAATTTCTATCTATCAAAATTACTATCATCAGTCCTGATTCTTTTTTTTTTTTTTTACCTCTCTGCAACTTTCGACAAAGCCAAGCACAAGATCCTCCTGTCCATCATCACCAGTCTTGGAATTACAACTCTGCATAGTTACATTACAACTCTGTAGCTGGCAGTTGGTATAGTACAGTAGGTACTGATTCTGTACTGGAAATCACTGCATTAATAACAGGCTGTACTGATTGTGTAGAGGAAATCAATGCATTAATAACAGGCTGTACTGATTCTGTAATAGAAATCACTAAATTAATAACAGGCTATACATAGTCTGTACTTGAAATCACTGCATGAGCTCAGGAACACATTCAGAAATCATTACTGTCTGTGAACTCAGTTCATCCACAAATGCAGGTTAAAGCGAAGAAGAGAAGGAGACATATGGACTTCATCCAGAAACACCGCTGTGTTCTGGGCTTAAACTCATTGCTATGTGTTATATTGGGAATAAAGTGGGTATATGAGACTCACAAATCATTAAGTACTGATTTCATTTGCATTTATTTAAATGTACACAGCATCCCTTTTTTGGAACTGGAGTAAATTTTGATAAGTTAAACAGGAATATGAAGCTGTGAACATAAAGCGCTCAGCCGCTGGCTGAGACTGAGAGCAGAAGAAGCTGTTTCAGTAGCGTTTTCTGTTAATGAGTCGGCCTGATGAATGAGTGAGCTGTTTCTCTGACTGACAGAAGTGCTGTGTTTACCTCTCCACCTGACAGACAGGCGAAAAATCCGCCCTCCAGCAGAGCGAGTCTGACTGACACAGCTCGTTAACAACCACAACAAGTCCCAAAAAAACGTTACACATGCAGAACACCAGAGCTACCACACACACCTGCCTCACTGCTCCAAACTTAATCAATCAATATTGAAAATAAAAGCAAAATAAACCATTCTTAATCTTAGTTCATCTCCAGTTAATGCAAAATACACTAGAAACATTAATAAACTGTAACTGGGTTTTTATAAGAATAGTGTAACTTTTGATCTAGCATTTGTTTGCTGGTACACTCTGTATAGTTGGTACAGTCGATACATTTGGTAGAGTCAATATAATTGGTACATTCGGTAATGTCAGTACAATCAGTATAGTGGGTACACTAGGTACAGTAGGTACAGTTGGTATAGTTGGTACAGTAGGTACAGTTGGTATAGTTGGTACAATATATATAGTTGGTACAGTAGGTACAGTTGGTATAGTTGGTACAGTAGGTATAGTTGGTACAGTAGGTACAGTTGGTATAGTTGGTACAGTAGGTATAGTTGGTATAGTTGGTACAGTAGGTATAGTTGGTACAGGTACAGTTGGTATAGTTGGTACAGTAGGTACAGTTGGTATAGTTGGTACAGTAGGTACAGTTGGTACAGTAGGTACAGTTGGTAAAGTTGGTACAGTAGGTACAGTTGGTATAGTAGGTACAGTAGGTACAGTTGGTATAGTTGGTACAGTAGGTACAGTTGGTATAGTTGGTATAGTTGGTACAGTAGGTATAGTTGGTACAGTAGGTACAGTTGGTATAGTAGGTACAGTAGGTACAGTTGGTATAGTAGGTACAGTTGGTACAGTAGGTATAGTTGGTACAGTAGGTACAGTTGGTATAGTTGGTACAGTAGGTATAGTTGGTACAGTAGGTACAGTTGGTATAGTAGGTACAGTTGGTATAGTAGGTACAGTTGGTACAGTAGGTACAGTTGGTAAAGTTGGTACAGTAGGTACAGTTGGTATAGTAGGTACAGTAGGTACAGTTGGTACAGTAGGTACAGTTGGTATAGTTGGTACAGTAGGTACAGTTGGTACAGTAGGTACAGTTGGTAAAGTTGGTACAGTAGGTACAGTTGGTATAGTAGGTACAGTAGGTACAGTTGGTATAGATGGTACAGTAGATATAGTTGGTACAGTAGGTACAGTAGGTACAGTTGGTCCTCAGCTGGAAAATGATTTCTCCAGAGGGCCAGTCAGAGGGCTGAAAAAAGATAAACTGGTGCTGGTAAAGTCGGCACAGTAGATATAGTGAGTACAGTCAGTATATTTGGTACCGTTGGTACAGTTAGTACAGTTGCACAGTAGCACAGTCTGTAAAGTTAGTAGAATAGGTATAGTTGGTACAGATGGTACATTTGGTATAGTAGGTACAGTTGGTACAGTTGGTATAGATGGTACAGTAGATATAGTTGGTACAGTAGGTACAGTTGGTACAGTAGGTACAGTTGGTCCTCAGCTGGAAAATGATTTCTCCAGAGGGCCAATCAGAGGGCTGAAAAAAGATAAACTGGTGCTGGTACAGTCGGCACAGTAGATATAGTGAGTACAGTCAGTATATTTGGTACCGTTGGTACAGTTAGTACAGTTGCACAGTAGCACAGTCTGTAAAGTTAGTAGAATAGGTATAGTTGGTACAGATGGTACATTTGGTATAGTAGGTACAGTTGGTACAGTTGTCACAGTCGGTGCAGATGGTCCAGTCAGTACATTGGGTACAGTCAATGTAGTTAGTACAGTCTGTACAGTCTGTACAGTTAATAGAGTCATTACAATTGGTACAGCCAGTACAGGCAGTAAAGTTAGTACAGTTGGCACAGCCGGTACACTCTGTACAATTTGTACAGTCAGTACAGTTGGTATATTGAAGTTACAGAGAAGCTCAATTCTGCAAAATCAGTCCTGATTCTTTTTTTACCTCTCTGCAGCTTTCGACAAAGCCAAGCACCAGATCCTCCTGTCCATCATCACCAGTCTTGGAATTACAACTCTGCGTAGTTACATTACAACTCTGTAGCTGGTATATTTGGTACAGTTGGTATAGCTGGTACAGTCAGAATAGAAGTGCTGGGTTTTCAGGTGGAGTTTTCAGCTCCTCAGCCTGTAGATTTCTCTACAGGGCCAATCATGGCAAGGGCTGGGAGTGTTTTGGTGGAGACTGTCAGTGGGTAGATGATTATTTCTGTAGGGGTCTGTCTGTCTGCCCTGCAGCAGGGGGCTGTGGTGCATCCTGGGAGGAAACACTGATTGGGCTCATCTCTAACACCACACAATAAAAAAATGCTTAATATAAACAGCATATATGTTTTATATCTATATATTGCCACCCTCTTTGGAGGACCATTATTTTAAACTGCATTTTACTTTCCAATGTATAATTCTGAAGAGATGTAAATGTACATATAAACAACCAGACAAACCATGTACACAGAAAAAAATAAACAACATAAACAGTAAAAAATAGATAAAGTGTAAATTAGTTATTGGAAGGAAGAAAAAATGTGAATAACTTGACATTGGTTGTGGTGTTGAATTGCACTGAGTGAAGGGGATTAACTTTAATTTAATTAAGACCAAAAACATTTTAAAGAGGTCGGCGTGTCCACTTCACACCAACAAATATTAACTCATTTCAGTAAGCTTTTTTTCTTTGACTGAGTTAAGATGTAAAGAAATGGCATATTAAGTTTAAACTTAGCTGAACTAAATAACATTATGACAATAATAATTATGAAGTAGCACAACAATAAACACTGCACCACCTCAGCACAACATAAATAAAACTTGCTCTTACAACCTACAACACTGCTTTCAAACCACCATATTCAAAATACAAACATACACCCAAGAGAAGGTTTCTGTGGTATCTGTATGGACTGCTGTGGTATATGTACGGGTTGCTGTGGTATCTGTATGGATTGCTGTGGGATCTGTATAGATTGCTTTGGGATCTGTATGGATTGCTGTGGTATCTGTATGGATTATTGTAGTATCTATTTGGGTTGCTGTGGTACATGTATGGTTTATTGTGGCATCTGTGTGGATTGCTGTGGTATCTGTATGGGTTGCTGTGGAATATGTGTGGGTTACTGTGGTATCTGTGTGGGTAGCTGTGGTATCTGTTTGGGTTGCTGTGGTATCTGTTTGGGTTGCTCTGGTATCTGTATGGGTTGCTGTGGTACATGTTTGGGTTGCTGTGGTATCTATGTGGGTTGCTGTGGTATTAGGATTGGTTGCTGGGGTATCTACGTGGGTTGATGTGGTATCTGTGGGATTGCTGTGGCATCTGTATGGGTTGCTGTGGTATTTGCCTGGTTTGCTGTGGTATTTGTATGGGTTGCTGTGGTATATGAATTGGTTGCTGTGGTTTTTTGCAAGGGTTAATGTTAATGTAAGGGTTATCTGCATGGGTTGATGTGCTCTATGCGTGGGTTGATATGGTCTATGCATGGGTTGATGTGGTATCTGCATGGGTTGATGTGCTCTATGCATGGGTTGATGTGGTATCTGCATGGGTTGATGTGCTCTATGCATGGGTTGATGTGCTCTATGTATGGGTTGATGTGGTATCTGCATTGTGCTCTATGCATGGGTTGATGTGGTATCTGGATGGGTTTATGTAGTATCTGCTCCAGCTCAGATTCCCAGTGGTGAGTGGGACTGATTCCAATAGGCTATTTGTTTGTTCCTAACGAAGCGCTGACAGCTCGGCTAGATTACTGAACAGTCCCACCCTGACAGCTGTTAGGATGGGAGATGAATGTGATGGTGGTAAGCAGACGGGTGCGTGGTGTGCTGGAGACAGGGCTCTGTTGATGAATGATGGCACACTCCATTCAGTGTCTCGAGAACAGCTGCCTCCCAGACGGATCTTCTGCCATCGGCCAACACCGGAGGCAGCCCTCGCTCAGCCAGGCATGACCACAGAGCTGCCCATCAGACAACCACGTCACAACTGCTCCCCACACGACTTCAAACTCCCTTAATAATCAGCATCCATAATAACCAGCATTATCCTGCACTGTTCACACAGGAACTCACACACCTTCAACATATATATTTCTACAGCCACTGACACAACTCTTACAGATAAATACAGAAAATAACAGCCAATCCCAAAACAGGACTAAATAAATCTAAATATATTAATAAGTATATTGGTATTTTATTAAAAAGAGGCAGGTATGAGAGGTATGAGCTGTGTTGTGCATGAACTGCGTTTATTCTTCTTCTGAATGCTGAACTGAAAACCTTTTTACGTTTAAAAATAATAAACGTGAGCGTCGTTCACTCTCACGTGACTAAAAGCGGGTCAATCCAGAGGTGGTGTATGGAGCGCCTACCCACTTCATATCTTCATGTTATATCAGAGAATTACTCCATATATAATTGGAGTTTAAAAGCTTCACAACTGGAATTTAAGAGGTCTATAACTGGAGTTTAAAAGCTTTGTAAGTTGAGTTTAAAAGGCTATAACTAGAGTTTAAAAGGTTTATTACTAAAGTTGTTTTTTTACTGTATTATAATATCTTAGGGTAGTTTAAAAAAAAATTGCAGTAAAAGAATGCAATACAGGCAGGGTATTGCCCAGCGTAAGTAATACAAGCAGGTGTCTGCATGGAATTGTTCTAAAAGAAAGCCTCTTCTGATGCAGAAGTACAAGAAAGCCTGCAAACAGTTTATCATGGTCTGGGGCTGTATGAGTGCTGCTGGCTGGGGGGGTGCAGAATTTTAACTGTGACATTCTGAAGCAGAGCATGATCCCTCCCTTCTGAAACTGGGCTGCATAGCAGCTTTCCAACATAATAACAACCCCAAACACACCTCCAAGATGTCAACTGAACTGCAGTGGAAGGAGATGGACTGGACAAAGCATGTCTCTACCTTAAAACAATTAAGCATCTGTGGGGCATCCTCGAACAAAGGGTAGAAATAGAAGTAGAAGATTTCGGTAATAAAATTAGATTGTGACGGAAAATAATGGTGGCCACACAAAATATTGACACTATGGACAATATGTGGACGTGTTCAGTGTGAGGTGTATTCACTGGTGTTGCAGCTATTTAAACATGAATGGCTGTCTTGACTTGTTTTCAGAGGATAGTAAATCTGTACTGCTATACAAGATGTACACTGTATCCAAGTTTCATTTCTATAGTGTTGTGAAAATATATAATACATATTTGCAGGAATGTGGGGATGTACTCACTTTTGATAAATACTATATTATATCTGTGTTTGTCACACGTTGCCTGTGGGGTATAATAGATAAAAAGATTACAGTGTAGGATGTGTGATATTTGCTGTAGTACTGTACGCCTCTGTTTGTGTGAAGACTTCACTCAGTGGGAGTGTCCCTCGGGAGAGCGCTTCACTAAAAACTGAGACAGATCCTAAACTGCAGAATCGATGAGAAACGCTCTCAGCTGAAAAAACAAGCCCTGCAATTTCCTGTCCCCGACTCGAATCCAAGGAAACCACAATTAGCCTCCATCCCAGGGGGCGAAGTGGACGGCAGGGATCTCTCTCTCTCTCTCTCTCTCTCTGTCTCTCTATTACTCTTATTCTCGCACTCTCTCCATCCATATCCATATGTTACCTATAATGTATAATATATATATATATCTTTATTTTCATGTCTATTTACATTGTAGATTCTCACTGAAGGCATCAAAACTATGAATGAACACATATGGAGTTATGTACTTAACAAAAAAAGGTAAAATAACTGAAAACATGTTTTTTACTCTAGTTTCTTTTAAATTAGCCACTCTTTGCTCTGATTACTGCTTTGCACACTCTTGGCATTCTCTCAATGATCTTCAAGAGGTGGTCACCTAAAATGGTTTTCCAAGTCTTGAAGGAAGAAGTTCCCAGAGGTGTTTAGCACTTTTTGGCCCCTTTGCCTTCACTCTGCTGTCCAGCTCACCCCAAACCATCTGGATTGGGTTCAGGTCCGGTGACTATGGAGGCCAGGTCATCTGCCGCAGCACTCCATCACACTTCTTCTTGGTCAAATAGCCCTTACACAGCCTGGAGGTGTGTTCGGGGTCAATTGTCCTGCTGAAAAATAAATGATCATTTAACTAAACGCAGACCAGATGGGATGACATGTCGCTGCAGGATGCTGTGGTAGTCATGCTGGTTCAGTGTCCATTACATTTTGAATAAATACCCAACAGTGTCACCAGCAAAACACCCCAACACCATCACAGCTCCTCCACCATGCTTTACAGTGGGAACCAGGCATGTGGAATCCACCCATTCACCTTTTCTGCATATCACAATGACGCGGCGGTTGGAACCAAAGACTTATCAGACCAAAGCACAGATTTCCACTGGTCTAAAGTCCATTCCTTGTGTTTCATGGCCCAAACAAATCTCTTCTGCTTGTTGCCTCTCCTAACAGTGGTTTCCTAGCAGCTATTTGATCATGAAAGCCTGATTTGCGCAGTCTCCTCTTAACAGTTATTCCAGAGATGCGTCTGCTGCTAGAACTCTGTGTGGCATTCAATTGGTCTCTGATCTGAGCTGCTGTTAACTTGCGATTTCTGAGGCTGGTGACTCAGATTAACTCCTGAGAAGCAGAGGGGACTCTTGGGCTTCCTTTTCGGGGGCGGTTCTCATGTGTGCCAGTTTCGATGTAGCGCTTGATGGTTTTTGCGACTCCACTTGGGGACACATTTAGTTTTTGCAATTTTCCGAACTGACTAACCTTCATTTCTTAAAGTAATGATGGCCACTCCTTTTTCTGTAGTTAGCTGATTGGTTCTTGCCATAATATGAGTTTGAACAGTTGTCCAATAGGGCTGTCAGCTGTGCAAGAAAGCAAAAAATTCCACTAATTAACTCTGATAAGGCACACCTGAAAACCACTTCAGCTGACTACCTCTTGAAGCTCATTGAGAGAATGCCAAGAGTGTGTAAAGCAGTAATCAGAGGAAAGGGTGGCTATTTTTAAGAAACTAGAATATAAAACATGTTTTCAGTTATTTAATCTTTTTTTATTAAGTACATAACTCCACATGTGTTCATTCATAGGTTTGATGCCTTCAGTGAAATTCTACAATGTAAATAGTCATGAAAATAAAGAAAACGCATTGAATGAGAAGGTGTGTCCAAACTTTTGGCCTGTACTGACGTCCCGGAAATCAGGAAGCTCAAAGATACATGGACACAGGGATTAGATGAACTCAAACTTACCATTTATTTGGTTTAAACACCCTCCGCCACACCCAAAACAACTTAAAGAAACATAATTGGACCAATGGGGCTTTAGTTGCTTTACTTTTGACTTTAATGGTCCTTGTTGCCTCAGCCCTCTTCTCACCAGCAGAGTCTCTCCTCAGTGAGGCGGAGTCTTTAAGCCTGTCCCAGCTGGCTGTTTAATCAGTCCAGATGCTGACCAGCTGGGACAGGTAGGCAGGTAGGGGCTGTGCGTCACAGCTTGGGGCGGACCCACGCCCCCCCTCCTCCTTACGCCACAATATATATATATATATTGTATATATATAGTCTTACACACTGCTTTTGGATAACTTTATTCCACTCCTGGTGCAAAAATTCAAGCAGTTCAGCTTGGTTTGATGAGCTTGTGATCATCCATCTTCCTCTTGATTAAATTCCAGAGGTTTTCAACTTGGTAAAATCAAATAAACTCATCATTTTTAAGTGCTCTCTTATTTTTTCCAGAGCTGTATATATATTATATGTTGAATAAACTAACGTACAGTACCTGTCAAAAGTTTGGAGCATTTCTCATGCAATGTGTTTTCTTCCTTTTTATGATTTTTTTTACAGTTTAAATATGTTTTAGATTTTTCTTATTAGCAACATTTATCTTTAAGGACAGATCTATTGGTATTTTAATCTCAGTGTCTTCATGAGGTAGATTCAGCTGGAAAATTTTCTCAGCACCTTGAAAGAGTTTCTGGAGGTGCTGAACATTAGTTGCTGCTTTTGTTTCACACCGTGAAGCTCCAGCTTATCCTAAATCACCTCAAATCACACACCTCAGTTCATCAGGTTTAGATCAGGGGATTGTGGAGGAAGAACTCTTTCTTTATTGTTTATTACATAATTCCATATGTGTCCCTTCATTGTTTCCATTTCTTTAATATTAATATATAAATGATAGAAAATCAATTAAATAAAGATAAAAAAAACACTGAATGAGAAGGTGTGTCCAGTGAGCAGAGTTGTATCCCTATAATGCATTGCGGTCTCTCTCTGAAGCGCTGTGCTGCATTTATTGTAATGTTGTTGAATTATGACTCTTAGTGATTGATGATTAAGGTTTTGATATATGTGATGAGTTATTATCATGTTGTTCACTGTGAAAAAGCTTACTATCACCAATAGTGTCCTCTCTGCTCTGTACAGTCTTAAGGCTGTAACTGGTTTCATCTCCCTGTGCAGTGTGAGAAATTTACAAATAAAAGAGCTTTTACACTGAATATGTTGTTCTTCTTATTTATATTTATATATGCGATTATATACACAGCATGCTTAAAAAGGTATTGTAGTTTAGTGTTTGTGTCTTCTCTGTAAGATCGATTCTGAGAGAGGAAACTTCAGAATCAGACATATTGATTGGTCTGTGTCGAGCAGTCAGTCGGTATAAAACGCAGCGCAGGCTGAGGGAGTTGGCAATACTTCGCCCTGCTGTTTTCCATGTTTCAGCACAGGAGCCTAATTACTGCACACAGCGGCACAATACTGCACCCTCCAAACTTTCAGCAAACCATTCTTTAACTGTTTATTATATTTATAAGACTTCACACTACACAGAAATCATAACTTCACTTTATTTCACTTAATCACTTTTTATTTTCTGTGACTTTTCACTTGCTGCTGCGTGTTGAGCAATTAATATTAATTTAATTCAATCACTTTTATTCATCATATTGTCTTCATACTTTAAGCCTGTCACTGAAAAATATCACAGTTATTAAAACCAACAGGCTTTGCGACTGGGAGGACAATTTTAGTGTATATTATGATTTGAGGGAAACCTGGTTGAGATAGAGATGCAGACATGCTGAATTGTTCATGCTGTTCTTGTTCTGTTGTCAGTGATACATTTAAATTTTCTAAAATGTTGATAAATGTATTGCTAAAGAGAATTTGTATGAAATTGAATCAACTATGCTGCTGCACGAATAACTCACTATATTAATATAAACCCAGAGAATAAAGATAACACATACCCAGCTCTGTACTGTGCTTACAGCAAATTCTATTTTACAGATTTCACCAAACATCTGTTTAAATATATGGATATTTTGTAAAATATTATTATAATAATATATCGTATTATATGATCACTGGGATCTTCTCAGTGGATGACAGTATATACACCGCTTCCCAGAATCCCTGGCTGCACATGTCAAAACAGTGATTTATGGGGGTTTGTTAGAGGGCACATAAACGCCAGCCTGCCTTCTCTTAACTGCCACCCTAGCAGCCACTTGCCAGCGCCGGAGGACGTGCCAATCCTAGACCTGCCACCTGATCCTGAACAAGAAACGCCTGGCACTGAACTACACAAACCTGATTTTGCTGTTTCCTTTCTCCAAATTGATCTTACAGAAAAATGTTGATACCAGCCGTTTCCTTAATCAACTCAGCATTTTAATAAAATTTACTGTACACACACACATTCAGTGACGTGCACAGACATTTTGGGGGGCAAGTGCTCAGGGGGGAAAAAGGGCACTTTTTTTATATTTTTTTTATGTGTATGTTACCTGGCTGGTGGGACATGGGGGAGAAGAAGCCTATCTGTTGCCGCGCGTGCTGTGCTGAAGACTCGCTGAACTGAACTGCTAGGGGTCACGTGACAGAGGAAGAGAGAGGTCGGGTGTGTGCGAGCTGATTTAAGGGCATTCTGTTTTCACTCGTTTTTAATCGCTCAGGTTTTCAAAAGATCATTTCAAACCGGCCTCAGTAAAATCTTAATAATAATAATAATAATATAGATTAATTTTTTAAAAAACAAAGTTTCAAAAGGCCACTTTGGTTGATAAAGGGCAGAGTTGGTGGTAATGGGAGCCTCAAAACACAACTCTCAACCTGAAAACAAAGATTGTTCACCATCATGATTTAGAGGAAGAATACAAAAAGCTCTCAGAGATTTCAGCTGTCAGTTTCCACTGTGAGGAACATAGTGAGGAAATGGAAGAACCACAGGCACAGTTCTTGTTAAGAAAGAGAAAGAAGTGTGAGGCCAAGAGTAATCTCAGATATGCAGAGGAGAAGGATAAAAAAAAAAAAGTCAACCCACAGACCAGCTCCAAAGACCTAAAACAGGGGTCGACAATAGGCGGCCCACGGGCCAGATGATTGTTTGAACTGTAATGAAAAAATAAATAAATAAATAAATAAATTGCCTTTTTGGCCAGATTTTGTGTACATTCCTTCCCTGTCTCTCTGACGCTCTCGGCGTAACTTTAGTTTCCAGTCGTTTTTGTTTTTCTACCCGTTCTTGGGCTCCCTAACTCCTTAATTGGGATGTTTTCTCGGAAACATCCCAATTCAGTAGCCGAAGCAGCGGTAGTGTATTGGACCACGACCCTGATGACCCGGGTTCAATCCAGTGTGTGTCATGGTGGGGTACAGAATACAGACACTCGCGGAACCAGTTAAGGAGTGTATTAAAAACCCACAGGGTACAATAAACAGTAGCAGATGGTAAACAACACTGGTAAACAGATACCAAGAGGTAAAGACCATTACCGGGTAGTGAGGCAGTCCAATGGTCATACACGGGGTAGGCAGTATCAGAGATAATCCACAAAACAGTAACAATACACAGTCCAGAGGTCATACACGAGGCAGGCAGTATCAGAGGGGATCCAAACAGAAACGATAGATAGTCCAGGTAATACACGAAGATCCACAGAGTAGGCAAGGCAAAAATCAGAGTCGAGAGAACAAAAAGCAAGGTCATACACGAGAAAAACAATCACAGAGATAAACGCTTTGTAAAGTGGGCGAACCAGGCAATACGCGGCGTGTGTGTGTGTGTGTGAGCTGTCCTTAAATACTACAGGCAATCATCAGTATTCAGGACTTCCTGGCCAGGGCAGGTGAGGTGTCACGTGATCGGCAGAGTGTGTGATGTCAGTGTGTGGTGCATTCTGGGTGTTGTAGTTGTTTGACTGAGAACCTCCGTTGGAGCTAAGTGTGGAAGGACAGGGAGCGCCTACAACACCAGACGTGACAGTGTGAGGAGCGGTGTATTTATTTTTTTTCTTCCTTCAACCCAAACCCCCCCCCCCCCACTTGTGGGCCGCCACATAATGACTTGGAAAATATTAAAAAAACTTAATTGCTGACCCCTGATCTACAGCATCATCTACAGCATCTTGCTGCAGATGGCGTCACTGTGCATTGTTAGACTATTCAAAGCACTTTACACAAGGAGAGGCTGTATGGGAGAGTGATGCAGAAGAAGCCTTTCTGTGCACACGCCACAAACAGAGTTGCTTGAGGTATGCTAAAGCACATTTGGACAAGTCAGCTTCATTTTGAAATAAGGTGCTGTGTGTGGAATGATGAAACTTAAATTGAGTTATTTGGAGGGCAGTCTGCATAGTGGAAAAAGAACACAGCATTCCAAGACAAACACTTGTTACCCACAGTAAAATGTGGTGATGGTTCCATCATGCTGTGGGGCTGTGTGATCAGTGCAGGTACTGGGAATTTTGTTGAAGTTGAGGGTCGCATAGATTTCAGTCAATATCAGCAGATTCTTGAAAACAATGTTCAAGAATCAGTGACAAAGTTGAAGTTGCGTCGAGGCTGGATACTTTAAAAAGACAACGACCCTAAACTCTGCTCAAAATCTACTAAAACATTCACGCAGAGAAACAAGTACTGTATTCCCTGTAATCCAAAAAATAGACATTCATTGACAGTGCGCCTTAGAATAGAATGCGCTTAAATCTATCTAAATCTATCGATCTAAAACGGCCATCTCAGTCCCCAGACCTGAATATTATTGAAAGTCTGTGGTGTGATTTAAAGCGGGCTGCTCATGCTGAGAAACCATCAAACCTGACTGAACTGGAGATGTTTTGTAAAGAAGAATGATCCCAAATACCTTCGCCAACAAGGCTTGACCCAAACTAAAATTGCTGAGCAGCTCGGCATCAGCCAGTCTTCCGTCTGCAAAGCTCTCAAGAAAAACTGCTCGCGACAACAAGCAGCTGAGAAAGATCGCAGTCAGCAACCGGTTCAAGTCCACTTCCGAGCTCACCGACTTGTGGAACAAGCAGACCGGCGCTGACGTCTCCAGATCAACCACTTACCGTCGTCTGCGCGAACTCGGCTTCAAATCTCGCGTTCCAGCAGTAAAACCGATGCTGAACAAGAAACAAATGGAGAAACGGCTGAAGTGGGCCAAAGAACACGGTGAGTGGACTGCTGAAGACTGGCAGAAAGTGGTCTTCAGTGACGAATCACGCTTCTGCATCTCCTTCGGTGACCAAGGTCCTCGTGTCTGGCGTCGTGGTGGCGAAACCTACAACCACGAGTGCGTGAAAAGATCCGTCAAGTTTCCCCAGAGCGTTATGGTCTGGGGATGCATGTCCGCTCGAGGCTTCCTCAAGAAGACTGTCAATGCTGCCGTATATCAAGATGTTCTGGAAACGTTCCTGATTCCGACTGTTGAGGAACAGTTCGGCGAAGAAGACTTCATATTTCAACAGGATCTTGCACCGGCTCATGCGGCAAAGTCGACCAAAGATTGGTTCACTAAAAAACAGCTTGAAGTTTTGGCATGGCCGGCCAACTCGCCTGACCTCAATGTCATTGAAAACCTTTGGGCCATCGTCAAGCGGAAAATTCGCGACAGAAAGCCTACTACGCTGGACCAACTGAAGCAGAACATCGCCACTGCCTGGGAAGCTGTGAGTGCGGAAACTTGCGACAAGCTGGTCAAATCGATGCCGCGGAGACTTCAGGCAGTCATACAAGCCAAGGGGGCAGCCACAAAATACTGAGAAAGTGATGATTGTAATTATATTAAAAATTATTCTAATTCAATGAAACGGTTTCTCCATTATTCTAATTCAATAAAACAACAGTGTCACAGTTAAATGGCCTAAATGGGCCTTTTGGAAAGCTCAGCTGAGCAAATTGTTTTCCAGGTAACGAGTTCTGTGATTAGTCTAACGAGTAGGATAGGTGCGGTGAACACCTGATTTGCTTTCTGCACAACAAATGCATTCAAAGAATTTCATGATTGCACTATTTCAAATTATTCTAATTCGTTGACCAGCACCTGTATTTAACTGAAATTGCTGATCCAAACAACCAATGATTTATAAATTAAATTATGAAAATTATCCAGGGTGCCCAAACCTTTTCATATCAGTGTGTATATATTAATCAAACAAATTCTATAGCGAAGCATAAAACTCTGAGGTTTGTATCCCCTATACTGTATAAACATACAGATAAAACTCTTTATTATGTGTCTCATGATCCACAAAAGCCTTAAGAACAATGTAACTTGACCCCCTTTGATTTTGAAATAAGCATAATATAAAAAAACATGAAACAGAAAAATGAATAGTCTTGTATATATTAACTTTAATAATTTAATCACATGATGATAATCATTACAGTAAATGACAGTAAATGTTGGAATGTCCTGAATGTTGGAAGTAGAATATAATATAATCTTTATTAATAAACAGACAGTGTGTTTTTGCAGGTGCTCTGCCAAATAAAGAACTTGTGCTCAGGAACGCAACCTAACAACTTGCATCTTCATGAAGCCAGAATGAAATCAGTTTTGCTTTGTGATCTGGAGCATGATGATGCACTAGTTAGTAGAGAGGTACATTGTAGCCATGAAGGGATGCACATGGTTAGCAACAATATTCAGTAATCTGTAATTAGACTTAAATAATCTGTCTCATTTCCATAATAACTCAACAGTAGGAAGGCGCTCCCCACACTACCTTACAACCACCCCCTACTGATTACCAAACAATTAACAGATTACTTTATTGTAAGCCCTTTTATGGTCCATTTTTCTGCACACTACATACGTTACGTGCAGAAATTCACTTTTGTAACTCCTTTGGAAGCCATGAACATGACTCTTCAGTATGATTGTGTTATTTAAAACAGTGCTACAATGAGTAAACAGCACTGAGATTTCAAACACACAAAAACATTAATGCTGCCCGGGTCTGCTCAGAGGTTCAGATATACAGATTAACAGTAAACAGAACAGATCCAAGTCATTCTGATATGCAAATAAAACTGGCCTTCTGAAAAAAAATTCACAAAACAAAAACAATAACAGTATGATTTTTACAGATCACAGAAATTAAGGATGCTTTTACTCTTTAGGCTAAATATTTATCTAAATTTTGCAATATTATTTCTGGCTTCATATTTGAAATAATACAAAACAATAACAGAACTACAGGAGGTTATTTATGTCTGACTGTAGAAAATGTTGAGAGCTTTCTTTGGTAGATTTTGGGACAAAATAAAAATGTTATAGGTTGCTAAATGTATGCTACACATACCCATCAGCCATAACATTAACACCACATCCATGTTTCTACACCCACTATCCATGTTTTCTGTAGTTCTGTAATTAATGATTACAGACTGTAGTTCTGTACCTGTTTTTTTTCATACTTTATCACCCTTTTCTTTTCACCCTATTCTTCAATGCTCAGGACCCCACAGGAGAGACCACCACACAGCAGCTATTAGTGGTACGAGTTAATCAGATACAGCAGCAGTGCTGCTGGAGTTTTAAACACCTCAGTGTTACTGCTGCACTAACAATAGTCCACCAATCAACCAGAGTTTGCAGAGAAACTGTAGGGCTGTATACAGATGCTACTGAGCAGTGGAGCTTACTATATCAAATGTACAGTGAGTGTAGTAACAAGGAGGTAGTATTAATGTTATGGCTGATTAGTGTCATAATCATAAGCAGCATCAGTCAAACACCAGCAAAGGAAAGCAAAAATCTGGAAAGGTTAATGATTTTTTTTTTTTCATTCTTTACCACACGATAATCGTAAACAGAAAAATATACAGGTTTTAAAGTTTCATTCACACAGTGCAGATATGCCTCATCAGTAAAGATATTAATAAAAATAGAAATGTACCCATTCTTTTTAATATATGCATATGTTTACAATAAAGTACCTTTTACATATAAACAAACGGATGTGTTCACAGTCAGTGTGGAATGTGCAGGTTTGAGGTTCTCATCTGATCCCGGACCAGCTGTGGAGATAAGAGGTCCAGCCTGATGCTCGGGAACCCGCCGCCTCCTCCTCACCTGTACAGAGATTTAACAGAAACGTGAGAAAGAACGTTCTGACTTGTTAAAAAACACTACTGTAAAATACCCACAAACATTTGCACATCACACTCTAATCTCGTACTGCCAGCCTGCCACTCTGCCTGCCACCCCGCTAATCACCATGCCAGCTCAGCTACCCTGCCTGATAGCCATCATACCTACCATTCACCCTGCCAGTCACCCTGCCTCATGGACAGCATAGGCCTACAGGTTCACGCTACACTATCTCAGTCCAGTTTTCTATTGAGTGCCAACGAAAAAAACTCACTCAGTCAAACGCCCAATCAGAGCCTAAACCAGCAGCTTGGCTAATTATTATTAATAATCCAGTGATTATTAATGATCAACAATCCAGAGTTCTTATCACTGAGCCAACTCTCCCACATATTTATAACACCCGTCTTACAGCTCCTCTCACCCGTCTCACAGCTCCTCTCACCCGTCTCACAGCTCCTCTCACCCGTCTCACAGCTCATCTCACCCGTCTTACAGCTCTTCTCACCCGTCTTACAGCTCATCTCGCCCGTCTCACAGCTCATCTCGCCCGTCTCACATCTCATCTCGCCCGTCTCACATCTCATCTCGCCCGTCTCACAGCTCATCTCGCCCGTCTCACAGCTCATCTCGCCCGTCTCACAGCTCATCTCGCCCGTCTCACAGCTCCTCTCACCCGTCTTACAGCTCATCTCACCCGTCTCACAGCTCATCTCACAGCTCTTCTCACCCGTCTTACAGCTCATCTCACACTTCTTATAGCTCATCTCACCTGTTTCACCGCTCCTCTCACACCTCATCTCACATGTCTCACAGCTCATCTTATCTCACAGCTCATCTTATCTAACAACTCATCTCACCTCACAACTCATCTCACCTCACAACTCATCTCACCCGTCTCACAGCTCATCACACGTCTAACAGCTCATCTTATCTCACAACTCATCTTACCTGACTCACAGCTCATCTTCTCGGTCTTTCTCACCTGTCTCTCAACTCATCTCACCCATCCCACAACTCATCTCAGCTGATCTCACCCATCTCACAGCTGAGACACAGACACATTTTATTAGATTGCCAGTCAGTAGCAGAATGAACAGGCATGGCTTTACCCTGAGCGATGGCTGCTAACTTGCTCTTCTCCTCTGGGCTGAGCTGCAGCATGGTGTGGATAACTGGCAGCAGTGCCTGCTTCTCGCTGCCTGAGCGGAGGAAGATAAACTGCAGCAGGACGTTCTTCAGATACTCCAGATTAGCCACTGATTTCTCCCGCTCCTGATTTCGCTCCAGACGGCGCAGCTCACTCTTCAGAAGCTACAAAAAAAGCATTAACAGATACAGTTATAAATCATAACTATTATCTCCCACGGTAATTCTTTTATTCTATTAGAAAATCTACAAATCTCTGATTGCAGCTGTAGAAAGGTTCAGTGCTCTGATCTGTTTCATACTGTTCTATGTTTGCGCATGTGTTTGTGTATATGAGTGTGTGTGTGTTTACGTTATTCTGCTCCAGAAGGATAGCGTTTGTAGCCTCGCTCTCATGCAGCAGGCTGTTAACGTGCTCCATGCTACGACTGGCTGTACTGAGTTTCTGTGTCAGCTCCTCCTTAGTTGGTTCAACCTGCCACACAAACGGTTCTACAAACACACACACACACACACACACACACACACAAAACACACACACACAAAACACAGAATACATAAGAAAAGACACTAACTAGTCTAAGATTATATAATCCAACTCTTGATCTTGCAGTTGATCATAAGAACAGAATCAATGAGGTCACAATGGGAATCAGGCTTTTTTCGGTCTCTGGGGGCATTGAAGTGGACTCAAAATGCTTCGGTCTGTGATAATGTTCATTAAAATCTAAAAACTTTTATTGTAAATATTATTTACATTTAGCATTTTACATTTATATCACTGCTGAATAAATAAATAAATAAATAAATAAATAGATATACATATAGATATGATAAATAAATAGCTAAAGTGGGACTGAACTGATTTGAGTAGGGAGCAAAAATGATCGCCACTGCACTCAGTGCTGATTGGAACAGCTGTGGGACTGGATGATGAAGAAGAAGAAGAAGAAGAAGAGGAGGAAGAAGAAGTGGACAGCTGAGACTTCAGTACTGCACGGCACTTACAGCACTAGCTAACATATTATTACTGGAGAAAATTGGAGAACCATTTGACATTATAAGAGGCAAGAGGAACAGCAACACAGAGCTTCTTCTTCAGCACTGTAATATAAAACATGTTAAAACTGAACCTTGTTTGGGGTCTGGAGAGGTGAGGAGCTGCTCTAGAGTCGGTGTCGGGGTGCCCGCAGTAATGCACTCAGTTTCTGTAGTTTCCATTCCCTCGCCCTCTTCACGAGCCATGCTTTCCAAATCAAACAGTGGAAGCTCTGTGAGTTTCCTGTCCAGCTGGGGCCTCCGACTCTGCAGCACAGGGGCTGAACCTGCAACAATAAAACAGATATGCTAATAATAAGAAGCTGCTGACTGTAAATTTTCAGTAAAACTCTGTTATATAGAATTTACAGCCTTGCTTTCTAGAAAGAAAAAAAATCGCTTTTATAATCCTGACAACATAAACTGAATATATACACAAACAACCATAGCTGTGATAACTCTAGACTTCTAAAATGTTAATATGAGGTCCTTAAAACACAAATCACTGCATTGCTTTTCCTTTAACACACTATATTTATCATCTAAACACACACACACACACACACATATATAAAGTTGCAAGAAAAATATGTGAATCCTTTGGGATTACTTGGATTTCTGCATAAATTGGTCATTAAATGTGTTCTTATCTTCATCCAAGTCACAACAATAGACAAACACAGTCTGCTTAAACTAATACCACACAAAAAATGATATGTTTGCATGGTTTTATTGAACGCAACATGTTAACATTTACAGTGAGGGGGGGTGGGAGTATGTGAACCCCTAGGCTAATGACTTTTCTAAGAGCTAATTGGAGCCAGGATGTGATGAGATTGGCTGTGTTGGTTAAAGCTGCTCTGCCCTATAAAAACACACACCAGTTTTGAGTTTGCTGTTCTTAAGAAGCATTGCTTGATGTGAATCATGCCTCCCACAAAAAAGAGCTCTCAGAAGACCTGCACTCAAATTATTGACTTGCATGAAGCTGGAAAGGTTTACAAAAGTATCTCTAAAAGCCTTGATGTTCATGTGTCCACAGTAAGACAGACAGTTTATAAATGTTGCTACTCTTCCTAGGCGTGGTCGTCCTGTAAAGATGACTGCAAGAGCACAGTGCAGAATGATCAATAAGGTGAGGAAGAATCCTAGAGTGTCGGCTGAAGACTTACAGAAATCTCTGGCACATGCTAACATTTTTTGTTGAAAAATCTACAATGAGGAAAAAATGAAACAAGAATGGAGTTAATGGGAGGACACCATGGAGGAAGCCACTGCAGTCCAAAAAAAAAAAAAAACACGTTTAAATTTTGCAAAAGAGCACCTGGATGTTCCACAGCAGTACTGGCTAAATATACTGTGGACAAATAAAACCAAAATTGAGTTGTTTGGAAGGAACACACAATGCTATGTGTGGAGAAAAAAGGCACAGCACACCATCATCAAAGCCTCATCACAACTGTGAAATATGGTGGAAGAAGCATCATGTTTTGGGGCTGCTTTGCTGCCTCTGGGTCTGAATAGATTGCGGTCAACGGGAAAAAATAATTCTCAAGTTTACCAAGACATTTTGCAGGAAAACTTAAGACCATCTGTCCAACAACTGAAGCTCAACAGAGGATACAGCGACCCAACACATAGAAATAAATCAACAACCGAATGAAAATACTCCTTGTGGAGAGTCCTGACCTCAACCCAATTGAGATGCTGTGGCATGACCTCAAGAGAGCGATTCACACAAGATATCACAAGAATATTGCTGAACTGAAACAGTTTAGTGAAGAGAAATGATCCAAAATTCCTCCTGACTGTTGTGCAGGTCTGATCTACAGCTACAGGAAATGTTTGGTTGAGGTTATTGCTGCAAAAGGAGGGTCTGAAATTGGAAAAGTAACTGGTGATGTGACGCTGGTTGTACCATACCGGTGCTGGCAGGTTCTTTCTGCAGCTGGAACAGCCGGGCCTCCAGGCGGCTGATCTGCTGCTGCAGCGTGTCAACGGTGCTGCGATGTTCCTCCTGCAGGTGGTGCGTCTGCTCTCTGAAGCAGCTGCGCAGAGCCTCGGCCTGAGCCGTTAGCTGTGACACGGCCTGGCTGTGCTCGGACCTCAGTGCTGCGTTCTCCGAGTGCAGAGACAGAACCCTGAGAAACACAACCATACAGTGTAAGAGTGCAATAAAGTCTGCCAGAATATTTCTAAAACAGTGTGCTGTGTGCAGGCTGTGTGCAGGTTCCGTGTGCAGGTCCTGTGTGCGGGTCCTGTGTTGTATTCTCAGACTGTGCGCAGGTTCTGTGTTGTATTCTCAGACTGTGGGCAGGTTCTGTGTGCGGGTTCTGTGTGCGGATTGTATGCGGGTTCTCAGGATGTGTGCAGGTTCTGTGTTGTATTCTTAGGCTGTGTGTGCAGGTCCTGTGCTGTATTCTCAGGGCTGTGTGTGCAGGTCCTGTGCTGTATTCTCAGGGCTGTGTGCGTGGGTTCTGTGCTGTGTTCTCAGGGCTGTGTGTGCGGGTCCTGTGATGTATTCTTAGGCTGTGTGCAGGTTCCGTGTGCAGGTCCTGTGTGTGCGGGTCCTGTGTTGTATTCTCAGACTGTGCGCAGGTTCTGTGTTGTATTCTCAGACTGTGGGCAGGTTCTGTGTGCAGGTTCTGTGTGCGGGTTTTGTGTGCGAGTTCTGTGTGCGGATTGTATGCGGGTTCTCAGGATGTGTGCAGGTTCTGTGTTGTATTCTTAGGCTGTGTGCAGGTTCTGTGTGCAGGTTCTTTGTGAGGGTCCTGTGTTGTATTCTCTTGGCTGTGTGCAGGTTCTGTGTTGTATTCTCAGGCTGTGTGCAGGTTCTGTGTGCGGGTTCTGTGGTGGAAGGTGGATCTTTACCTCTCTCGTAGTTCTGCTTCTTTAGCGACGGTCTGCTGCAGCATCTTGTTGTGGCGCTCCAGCAGCATGTCATGTTCGGTGTGGAGCTGCTGTAACTCGGTGCTGCTGCTCTGCAGGTTCAGCTGACTCTCCTGCAGCTTAGAGTGTAACTGCTCCAGCAATGCCTCCATGTGCTCCCTGATCACACACACTTTTATTAACTGTAGTTTAAAGTATGCAAGTTAATATTTATTCATGTAACCAACAGCTTTACATCATATGGATAAATTTTTTTTTTTTCTCAGGATGTGGCAATTTCTGTTTCTATTGTGGGAATTTAATAATATTTGGCCTGTGCTGAGAAACAAAGGCTTTAGTGCCCCCTGGTGGTCAGTTTATATAGTTATATCATAGGGAATACATTTGTATAAACAATTAAAGAATAAAAATAGCTAGACTCCCTTCACACACCAAACTAAGACACGTTCTATACTCTTCATACTCTTCAGTAGGCCTTCACTTCCAAACTGGGCAATAAAGTATTTGGTAAAATATTGTATTTAAAAAAACAAAAAATCAATATATACAGCATATATTTTACAATGTATTTGTATTTACTAGTTTTAGATTTTGTTTGAATTTTTATTCAAACTTTGCTGCACTACATCCAATTTAATGGGAGAAATTAAACTCTATTTCATAAAAGATGAAGTCAGCCACTGTTCTTCAAGCACTGACGATATCCACTGTATTCTCCAAAAAACATTATAACAAAATTTATCATGATAATAATAATAATATCACATTTTCATATTGCCCAGCTGTATTTCACAGTACTGCTAAGACATGTTTATCCTTACATCACATACACAAACAACCTTTTTAGGTTTTATAAGGTTGGGTACAAAAAAGTTTCCTGCATGTCATTTTCAGTGAGTCAAATCAGCAGATATTAAATATAACTGTACAATATGTCAACATTAAAAAATCAACAATAAAAATATTACAAACAAATATAGTGAAATCTAAAAAAGAGAACTCATCCATCTGAACATTTCTGAACTAGAACATTAAGAACCTCAAAGGGTTCTGGAGACACACATGCAGCATAATTCACCCTGGATACTCTCACCTCTCCTGTTTAGAAAATTCTCCATCACTCTGGGTGGAGCTTCTGCTCTTCTGTTGCTTCAACACGTTGTGCACTCGCACTTTATACCCCTCAAACTCCGACATAGTCGACTTAAGCTCAGCCTGCAAGACAAATCAATTACAATTGGTTCATTTATTTTATTTCTAATTTATTTTTTTTATCCCCAACATGGAAGGCTCATATAAACTCCCTGATGAGGAATTCACACTGGATCTATGATGGAGAACCCCCTCTGATACAGTGAGAAGTTCATAATGGAGCTATGATGGAGAGCCCCCTCTGACATAGTGAGGAATTCATACTGGATCTATGATGGAGAGCTCCCTCTGATAAAGTAAAGAATTCATAATGGATCTATGTTGGAAAGCTCCCTCTGAAACAGTGATAAATTCATACTGGATATATGATGGGGAGCCCCCTCTGATACAGTGAGTAGTTCGTACTGGATCTATGATGGAGAGCCCCCTCTGACATAGTGAGGAATTTATACTGGATATACAGTGAGGAAAGTAAGTATTTGAACACCCTGCGACTTTGCAAGTTCTCCCACTTAGAAATCATGGAGAGGTCTGAAATTTTCATCTTAGGTGCATGTCCATTCTGGCTCTCAAAGACCTGTTATTCTGCCTCTAAAAAGTGCACCTCTACTTCACTTATTATTTTAAATTAGAAGCACCTGTTTGGCTGGAAAGAGCTACAGGGGGTAAGAAGTATATCAAGGTTCTGGAGTGGCCTAGCCACTCTGTAGAAAATCTTTGGAGGGAGTTCAAACACCATGTTTCTCAGTGACAACCCAGACACCTGGCTGATCTGGAGAAGATATGTGTGGAGGAATAGGCCAAAATCCCTGCTGCAGTGTTTGTTGCAAACCTGGTGAAAAACTACAGGAAACCTTTGACCTCTGTAATTGCAAACAAATGCTACTGTACCAAATATTAACATTAATTTTCACAGGTGTTCAAATACTTATTTGCAGCAGTAGCACATACATAAATTATTTTAAAATCATACATTGTGCTTTCCGGATTTTGTTTTTTAGATTATGTTTCTCACAGTGGACATGCACCCAAGATGAAAATGTCAGACCCCTCCATGATTTCTAAGTGGAAGAACTTGCAGTCGCAGGGTGTTCAAATAAATGATGAAGAGCCCCATCTGTTGGCAAGCTCCCTGTGATACAGTGAGGAATTCATATGGGAGTTGATGGGCTGGGATTTTAGGTTTAAGTCTACAGAGAATGCTAAACATTGTTAACAGTCATACCGTGTCATAATAATTTCTTTTGGATAATTGATTGTTCCAAAATGTTATTGTCATATTAAGACCATTTACAGAAAAAAACATTGGAATTTAAATAGATGAAGTGTTTAAATACCATAAATAAATGAAAAAATAAAACACTTTTTAAACAAAGCTGTCAGCTAACATGTTTGAGGTCATGTCTATGTATTACAGGTGCTGGTCAACGAATTAGAATAATTTGAAATAGTGCAATCATGAAATTCTTTGAATGCATTTTTTGTGCAGAAAGCAAATCAGGTGTTCACCGCACCTGTCCTACTCGTTAGACTAATCACTGAACTCGTTACCTGGAAAAAATTTGCTCAGCTGAGCTTTCCAAAAGGCCCATTTAGGCCATTTAACTGTGACACTGTTGTTTTATTGAATTAGAATAATGGAGAAACCGTTTCATTGAATTAGAATAATTTTTATTATAATTACAATCATCACTTTCTCAGTATTTTGTGGCTGCCCCCTTGGCTTGTATGACTGCCTGAAGTCTCCGCGGCATCGATTTGACCAGCTTGTCGCAAGTTTCCGCACTCACAGCTTCCCAGGCAGTGGCGATGTTCTGCTTCAGTTGGTCCAGCGTAGTAGGCTTTCTGTCGCGAATTTTCCGCTTGACGATGGCCCAAAGGTTTTCAATGACATTGAGGTCAGGCGAGTTGGCCGGCCATGCCAAAACTTCAAGCTGTTTTTTAGTGAACCAATCTTTGGTCGACTTTGCCGCATGAGCCGGTGCAAGATCCTGTTGAAATATGAAGTCTTCTTCGCCGAACTGTTCCTCAACAGTCGGAATCAGGAACGTTTCCAGGACATCTTGATATACGGCAGCATTGACAGTCTTCTTGAGGAAGCAGAGTTTCCCTACACCTCGAGCGGACATGCATCCCCAGACCATAACGCTCTGGGGAAACTTGACGGATCTTTTCACGCACTCGTGGTTGTAGGTTTCGCCACCACGACGCCAGACACAAGGACCTTGGTCACCGAAGGAGATGCAGAAGCGTGATTCGTCACTGAAGACCACTTTCTGCCAGTCTTCAGCAGTCCACTCGCCGTGTTCTTTGGCCCACTTCAGCTGTTTCTCCATTTGTTTCTTGTTCAGCATCGGTTTTACTGCTGGAACGCGAGATTTGAAGCCGAGTTCGCGCAGACGACGGTAAGTGGTTGATCTGGAGACGTCAGCGCCGGTCTGCTTGTTCCACAAGTCGGTGAGCTCGGAAGTGGACTTGAACCGGTTGCTGACTGCGATCTTTCTCAGCTGCTTGTTGTCGCGAGCAGAAGTTTTTCGGACGCCGGAACAGTTGGTGCGCTTGCTGCAGTTTTTCTTGAGAGCTTTGCAGACGGAAGACTGGCTGATGCCGAGCTGCTCAGCAATTTTAGTTTGGGTCAAGCCTTGTTGGCGAAGGGCTTGAATTTGAGCCACTATTCCGGTTGAGAGGTCGCGCTGCTTACCCATGATTGATTTTACAACTTAGAAATTCTACTCAACCCTGACTTTATACTGCACAGTGAACACTCTTCACAGAAAACAAAAATTCGAGCATTTATTCTAATTCAATGAAACGGTTTCTCCATTATTCTAATTCAATAAAACAACAGTGTCACAGTTAAATGGCCTAAATGGGCCTTTTGGAAAGCTCAGATGAGCAAATTTTTTTCCAGGTAACGAGTTCTGTGATTAGTCTAACGAGTAGGACAGGTGCGGTGAACACCTGATTTGCTTTCTGCACAAAAAATGCATTCAAAGAATTTCATGATTGCACTATTTCAAATTTTTCTATTTAGTTGACCAGCACCTGTATATGAAAAGTTGATAATGTAATTATCTGGATAGGCCTTGTGAAGATTCATCAGCTTAATAATCACTGTGTGAAAAGAGAAAAGGTGAGGTAAAAGTTTCAGTACTGTTTTGGAGCTCAGCTCCTCCTGCAGACTGCTTAGCTGGTGCTGGTAGGAGCTGAGGGCCTTCTGCTGTTGGTCGTTCACACACTTCAGCTGCTCCTGCAGTCTGTGCCGATCTGCAGTCAGTTCACTGCACTGAATCTGAAACACACACACACACAAAACATGCATTTCTGGTTCCCAAAATACAATTCCCAGCTCTAAGAATCGGGGAATACATGTATAAAGTGTAAGGAAATAAGGTACTTTCTAATAAACTGTAAAGTTGTGCTCACATTTAGAATGCAGCAGCATAGTGAACACTGGAACACAAAATACAATCAGTTCAGTTCCTAATCTTACCTTATAATTCTCCAGCTGCTGCTGACTAGCCTCCAGTTCTCCTCTCAGAGACGACTGTACGATCATCTGAGACGCTTCCTGCATCAGAAACAAACCGTCAGCACCAGTTTCACGCACTTCCCCCCGTGTTTCGAGCCCTTCTCCCCATGTTTCGCTCACTTCTCCCCGTGTTTCACTCACCTCTCCCCGTGTTTCACTCACCTCTCCCCGTGTTTCGCTCACCTCTCCCCGTGTTTCGCTCACCTCTCACCGTGTTTCGCTCACCTCTCCCCGTGTTTCGCTCACTTCCCCCCCGTGTTTCGCACACTTCTCCCCGTGTTTCTCTCACTTCTCCCAGTGTTTCACGCACCTCTCCCCGTGTTTCGCTCACTTCTCCCAGAGTTTCACCAACTTTCTCCCCGTGTTTAGCTCACTTCTCCCCGTGTTTCACGCACTTCTCCCAGTGTTTCACGCACTTCTCCCCGTGTTTCACGCACTTCTCCCCGTGTTTCACGCACTTCTCCCCGTGTTTCACGCACTTCTCCCCGTGTTTCACGCACTTCTCCCCGTGTTTCACGCACTTCTCCCCGTGTTTCACGCACTTCTCCCCGTGTTTCGCTCACTTCTCCCCGTGTTTCGCTCACTTCTCCCCGTGTTTCGCTCACTTCTCCCCGTGTTTCGCTCACTTCTCCCCGTGTTTCGCTCACTTCTCCCCGTGTTTCACGCACTTCTCCCCGTGTTTCGCTCACTTCTCCCCGTGTTTCGCTCACTTCTCCCCGTGTTTCGCTCACTTCTCCCCGTGTTTCGCTCACTTCTCCCCGTGTTTCGCTCACTTCTCCCCGTGTTTCACGCACTTCTCCCCGTGTTTCACGCACTTCTCCCCGTGTTTCACGCACTTCTCCCCGTGTTTCACGCACTTCTCCCCGTGTTTCGCTCACTTCTCCCCGTGTTTCGCTCACTTCTCCCCGTGTTTCGCTCACTTCTCCCCGTGTTTCGCTCACTTCTCCCCGTGTTTCGCTCACTTCTCCCCGTGTTTCACGCACTTCTCCCCGTGTTTCACGCACTTCTCCCCGTGTTTCACGCACTTCTCCCCGTGTTTCACGCACTTCTCCCCGTGTTTCGCGCACTTCTCCCCGTGTTTCGCGCACTTCTCCCCGTGTTTCGCGCACTTCTCCCCGTGTTTCGCGCACTTCTCCCCGTGTTTCGCGCACTTCTCCCCATGTTTCGCTCACTTCTGCCCGTGTTTCATGCACTTCTTCCCGTTTCACGCACCTCTCCCTAGGGATTGGTTTTAAAAATTTCGATGCCAGTACCGATACAATACTTTGAAGTACCGATACCCAAACAATACTTTTTTTGATACCTTTTTTAAATTGTAACCAAAAAATAGAAAAAACAACATATTTATTTATTTACCGACATGAGTAATCTCATACTCGTACTGTCACCAGAAGAGACTCCATCTTTCTGGATCTTGTTGGAGCAAACAGTGAACATGTTTGTGGTGCTTTATTAAAAATAAAAATCATTGCGAGTGAGAGAGAGGGAACGAGAGGGAGAGATAGCGTGAGTTAGCGCGAGACAGAGACAGTAAGAGTGAGAGAAAGTGAGTTAGCGAGAGACAGTATTAGAACGAGGGGCCACCTGAAATTTAATCACAGCAGTGGTGTGTCCACAATTTGAATGATCACTGCGAACACGCTCACTGCGTTTCTTTGCATTGGTGCGCGTCAAGGCGCCGTCGCTGTGGATTTTTACCTCGCTGTGCATGCTTTCTATGTTTCAGGCATTTGCCGCATGTATACGTGTTTCATGCAAAGTATCAAAAACAGGAACTAAATATTTTTGACCTATCAGTACTCTGTAGTACCGAGACTTTTCGGACAGTGCCTTTTTGGAAACGAATTGTGATACTCAGCCCTACCTTTCCCCATGTTTCATGCACTTTTACCTATGTAAAACACTCAGCAGCCTGTGGGACAGCTGACACATCACTGATTAAACTAAACAGCAGATACCGCATTTACAGTATGATCAGAAAGAGACGGGTAATCTGGTGTGAACATCAAAAGGAAATTTAAAGAACTCACTTCCTTCTTGGCATCTGCTAAATCCTTCTTGGTCTTTACCAACAGCTGCTTCATCTTAGAGGCCTTTTCCTCTCCAGTATCCACCAGTGTCTTCAGAGACTCTGAACAGATAGAAAGAACAAAACTGAGCAAAATAACCATAACTATCAATATTTCAGCATCGTACACAGCTAATCATCATCACAATCATTACTGCAGCCAATAACTCATCAGACCAAGAATAATATGACTAATATCTACATTACACTTCTGACTCTAATTGGCTAGATGCAGAATGACAGCCATACTCAATTGCATAAAGTTGAGCTCTGAATTCTACAAAACATGTCAAATAACTACAAACATGAAAATAATAGGATGCACCAAGGCAAACTGACACATTTATCTTTAAGAGATTATGTCTACAACAAATTGTATTTTCTTTAGGTTTATAACTGTCTAACTCCCTATTCCCCTTTTCTGATTATAGTAATAACATTGCAACCCTTAACCACCTGAAGAAAGTTGGTGGCCATCTATCTCTGCATAGAGTTGATATTGAGCCCCTTTGTTCATCATAAGTTAATTCAAACACCCCCTAAGGTCACAACCATGAACCTCTTCAATGATGATACCCCAAGTGCCCTTACATTATCTCACACATACCCCTCCCTATTTTTTTACTCCTTTTACAGTATTCAAAGCAGTTTCCAATGTATGTAAGTCAGTGACACAGAGAGAGGAATGTAAGGCAACTGGACCACATTGTGGCCGCTCTTGACCAACAAAGCTGTGCCTGTGTATGATTTTCTGTCTGCAAGAGAATAAATTCACAATCTGAACATCTGAAGATTTATTCATGAAGTGAATGGATGTGGGATGGATGTGTGTGTGGTGGGATGGATGTGGGTGGGGTGGGATGGAATTTATGTTGTCTACAAAACTTTCAATAAAAAAAACTTGATTACAAAAAAAAATATCACTCAGCCATTATAAAAGATTTTCTTAAGTCTAGAACAATTTACTTTCCATGTATATATATATACTATATATACTATATACTAGATCATGGTAATTTATTACACATTGTATTATGTCATGCTAAATGTAATCTTGTTAATCAAATCAATCACAGAGCATTTTATTAGGGGTTACAGTGATCAATTCTGTTTTGTTTTTTGTTCTATTGTTTATTAAGAGTCTGTACATCTTTCTAATTTTGTGTTTTTTCATTTGTGTATTGATTAAAGTTGTTTTTGTGATCTGTTGCAGATGGTACCTATCTCCTGGCTGAGTTTCTGTTCCTGGTCTCTCTGGGTCTGGGCGAGTTTGTCCTGCTCCTCGATCAGCCGGTCCTTCTCTGAGAGCTGAAGGTTAAGCTCCTTGACGAGTCGCTCATAATCAGCCATCTCCATATCCAACAGAGTACTCTGCTGAGCATCCTATAAAAACATCCACATAAAAACTCTATTAGACTAAAAACTAAACTAAAATTTTAACTAAAACTCTTCTATCGTCTATTTTTTAACTATAGCACAGTATTGGTAAATAGTTCTCCTAGGCTGCGTTCAAACAGCAGGTAAAAGTGGTCCAAATCTGATCTTTTTGGACACTTATGATAAAAATAAGTGTGAAGGCAAAACACACTGAATTTGATATTTTCGATTCTGATACGTGGCATCGAAATTCGATACATATTTGATACATGGCAATGTGATTGTAAATAGTCAATCAGAAATCATTTGATGACAAAGAGATGAAAAATTGCTGTGAGGATAAGAAAAAATGGAGTACAGCAGAGAGGGAGGGGTTCAGTGGTGGGATAATGAGGTAACAGAGTTAATAAAAATATTTGGACTGATGTCTCTGTTCCAGTAATATTACTAGGCTTGCATCACAACCTCTCAGTGTTTCAGATGAAATGGACGAATGTGGCCACAAGAGGGAGCTGATGCAGCATTACAGGAAAACGAAAGGCATAAAATGTTTATAGAAACTAAATACATAATCTAAAGAAGTGGGCGTGGCAGAATAACGCTAGCCTTTTTACAGTGAACTGGAGCATATTCTCTGTGATAAGTCCATCTGCAGACATTGCAACTGCTTATTAGCTCCTGTAATACTGGAGAGAAAGTAAGAAACGCTGATCCTATTTGGCGTATGAGCATCAGTTACACACCTGTTCAGATAAATGTTGGATATAGACATTAAAATCATATTGTAAACATACTAAAATAAACATAGGATTTGCCTAAACATAGCCTAAACATGTTTCACATGCACACCAGAAATGTGGTGATACACAATGTGTATGATAAACAGTGTAAGCACAGTATAGGGATTCTAGAACATGCCTTTCTGAGCTGCTCCAGCTCCTGCTCCGTCTGCTGAAGCTGCTGCTTCTGTTTCTGCAGTAAAGCGTTCAGATCTTCAGCTTCTTTAACAGCAGACTGATGGTCCTGCGCACACACACACACACACACACACACAGTAACTGCACACTGCAACTGTACACACAGTTTAAAACTGAAAAAATAAACATTCTGAAGTCATAAATCTGAAGAAATACTACGAAACAAAGATTTCTGTTTTGCAAATCATTTAATTAATCACCATAATCAAAATGTAATCATCATTGCTTTCTAAACATATTTTTGGGCGTTACTGATGGCTCTTCATATCCGCTTAAATTAGCATTAAAGCCTACATTACCCAAGTCAACGCCCCCACCAGAACATACCACATTAATAACCACAATACCACTCCGTCCACCGTCCACACGGGTTAGCTGAGCACTCTACAATAACAAGCTAACTGATAAAGGTGATACTCATGGCTGCAGCAAAAGCTAAACTAGCTGCTCATCTGGATTCGGGCACCACTCACAGAGAACTGGGAGCCTCACAGGAGACGTGTTTAAAATGCCAGGTCTGAATCAATATTTTTTCTTTCTTTCTTAACCACTGTCAGTGAATCTCCCCTCTAGTAAATACTGAATGAGTAATTAAATCAGCCAGCCTAGAAAATACCAAAAAAAATCTGAACTGCAATTTGTATTTTTTTTAACTGAGAGGTAAAAATTGATTTTGTGAGAGCCCAGAGCACAGAGAATCGTGCAGTTATAGAATTTGAAACTGTAGTTTGACTGTGTTGTACCTTTATTTTTTGCTCTTTTAAAAGCCTTTCTGTCTCCAGGTCTCTCTCTAACCCAGATTTTATGCGCTGCAGTTCCAGTAGCTGAGCCTCCAGTTGGCGGACATTATTCTGAAGAGTGTCCATACGGGCCATCGTGTCCTCCCGCTCAGAGCACAACTGCTTATTCTGACAGAGAAACAGAATGCCAGTTATGTTAAATATATATTGTTAAAGTTTCTATTGTTTTATTCCTTGATAAATTAAAATGTTTGAAGCTGAAATAAATCAGTGCTGGCTCTTACATCAGTTAGAATCTGGTCAATCAGAGTTTTAAATAATGTGTATATATGTGTGTATATATATGTATATATATATATATATATATATATATATATATATATATATGTATATATATATATATATATATATATATATATACATATATATATATACGTATATATATATATATATATATATATATATATATATATATATATATATATATACGTATATATATATATGTATATATATATATATATATATATATATATATACATATATATATATATATATATATATATATATATATATATATATATATATATATACACACACACACACACCAACACACACACACATATATATATATATATACACACCTATATATATATGTATATATCTGGGTGGGAGAGTGAAGGGGTAAGGTAATTAATGGAAACTATTGTACAAAATACATGTATCTAATTGATCTCTGCTCTGTAACTTCTTTCCATCTTGCTAACCCAATAAACAGAATAGTCAAAAAACATTGGAAAAATAAAAATGCAACACATGATTTATGCACCACATGGTCCAGATCTGCTGTATCACTCACCCTCAAACTCTCCACACAGCAGTCAAAATGTGAGCTTGTGATGTAAAACCAACAGTACAATATATGGTTATACATACACCAGTTACCATCAGTTTGACATCACATGGTCACATTTTGAGAAAGATAAACTGATTTATTCATTACTCATTTTGTCCATACAGATAAAATTTATAGGAATAAACAGTAGCATATATAAAACACTGGCATCAGGCCTAAAAATGTGTGATTAGTAAAAGAGGTGAAAAATGGGCATGAAGCTCTATCATGAAGCTGTGGATTTCATATCAATTTTAATTATATGAATTCAAGAAGATTTGGTCCTAAAAAGGCACCCGAGTTACCTAAGTAAAAAAGACCACACGGTGCAGAGAGCCCTGACAGCGGCTGTGACCTGATAATTTACAGGTATTAAATAAATTACCTGTTCGATAGCTGCCTGCAGTCGTTTGGTGAGATCTGCGTTGAGTCTCTCTGCTGCCTCCAGCTTCTCCTTCTCTTTATCCAGTAACTCTGTCTGCATGTCATAATCATTCATCAGATTCTGTAAAATATATATCAAACACAATCATGATAATCAACCAAGCCTCCAACTCAGCTTAAATCCAGGAATAAACTCAGGACTGTTCAAAGATTTATAAATATATTTAGAAGAGAATGAAACATTTTGTCATGTATGAATTGCAAATGGTATTTTTACATAAAATGATCTGCACAAATTAGTTTAAACTCATACAAATATTATGTAAAATTTGCAAACATTATTAAACTGTTTTGAGCAAATGAAACTTTGCAGCCACATATACGTTAAAATAGAGATATCTGAGTTGAATCCACTTATAATAACTGAGTTTAGTCTGTTGCAATCAGCATCTTTTCTTTCCACATCTAATTGTTTAATATATATTTTAGTTAAATTGCATTAAAAAAGAAGATAACACACAAATCTTTTATTCATATGACTAAAATTGTGCAAAGCAACTTATATAGCAAACATAAGTAAATTCAACTTATCCAGGCTTACAGTGTGTTCACACATCTGTTGTTGAGTTTTATACCTTGTAATCTTCTGCCCCGTGAATGATGACCTTCACAGAGTCAGACAGCCGGTCTCGCTCAGCCTTCAGAGCATCCAGCTCCGCTCTCAGATCAGACGCCTGTTCCAGATAATTCAGAAAAAGGTCATCTTCATTCAATAAAAAAAATACATAAAAAAAATACAAAATACGTAAAGTATATCACATTGCATAAGCAAACACTGACTGACAACACATTTCTTTATTTATTAAATAAACCTAGCTATTAATAAATGCATGATTGTATACAGAAAAACATAAACCTCTTTTTTGCTGGCCTCCAGTTCCTTTCTCGCCTTCACAGCTACAGCTTTGATCTTATTCATGCGTTCATCTTTCTCCTTACTTTCCTTCTCAAGAATTTCTACAAAATAATAATTATAAAAGACTTTACAAAAAGCAACTGGATTTCATGATAAAGTGCACAAAAGTTCAGAACTTAAAAAGGTGAGCAAACAATGTACCGCATATAATAAATACCATTTATTATAATAAAATATTTTTAGTTTCATAAATAATATAAATTCAATTTCTCACCATTTCTCTTCCACATTACTGTGTTAAATATTTAGTTACCACCCCACTGCTGTATTGGCAGAATTGGAATAATCCACCAACATTAATTATATTTTTTTATTGAAAAATGCTGAAAACTGCTTTATTAGATAATTTTGTTAAATTAATAAATTGGCAAACAGTGCAGTTACATGCAGTCAAAAATCACTGTCACTTATTTTAGCATAAATATTTATTTATACACACATTTTGAATCTTGTGGTATCACAGGGTTATCTCACGATAACAATATCACATCACGATATTGTGATTGTTTGATACTCGATAGATCAAAGACAATTCTCTATAATACTTCACAGCATATGTGTTACTGAAGAGGATAAAATACTCCTATAGTAAGCAAATACCAGAACTTATGGATAGTTTCACACAATTTAACAACCAATATTCTTCCCCGCAGGTTGACCCAATTTAATTGATAATAGCGCCACTACGTGGAGTAATGGAGCAGTAATTTCAGTAAGTAAAATTTGGGGACGCACATTTTGGGCAGCTTAGAGCACCTATGTAACAATAAAAATATCCATACTTGACATCATAAATTGATAATGTATCACAAACAATACAATATATCACAATATTGATATTTTGTCCCACCTCTAACAAGCAATTAATGGTGATGATATGTGATTAGAACTGTACGTACAACAAAATGATAAAGAATAAGAGCATATGTACCTGTCTGTCTGGTGTGTTCACTGAGGGCGGAGAGATTTGATTCCTGAAAGTGAGATTAGTCTGTGATTAGTGATGCTTTTATTTCTTGTAGAATCACAACAGTATAAATTAATGTGAGGTCAGAGATTTACATTCCTAACTCCACCAGTGCGAGAGTGTACCTGTAACTGGGAAATCTCCTCCTTCAGCTGGGAGATTCTCCAGTCTTTCTCGCTCAGCTTCTGCTGGAACCTTTTCAGGTCGTCTGTTTCGGGAGACCCCGGATCATCTGGAGAATCTTCTTTAACCATCAGAGCCGCTGTGATCTCAGTGCCCTGAGAGTCCCTCACGTCCTGGCACTGTGTTTCAGCCTGACGCTCCTGTAAACTTCCTGCAACCGGCTGCAGCAGCTCTACCTCTGCACCCAGCCCGGCAGCTCTCTGTTCTGAGCCGCTCTGTGAGCTGATCTTTATCAGCTGCTCCGACTGTTCCTTAAGCTGCTGGGTCAGAACAGCTGTTTCTTCTTTAACTCTGGACACAAGACGGTTCACTAGTACAGAGATATCGTCCTGCTCTGCTACAGGTGTAGAATACTCCTGCTCCAGGACTGCAGATATACGAGTCTGCGCATCCAAAAGCTTCTGCTCAATCGTTTCCATATCCTTCCTTACAGCATCCCTCTCTTCCACCACCAGGTGGAGCTGTTTCTGTAGCTCAGCCTTTTCCTGGCCGGCCGTGTTGCTGAGCTCTCGGGCAGCTGTCTGACACTGCTCTTCTGCTGCTCTCAGAGCATCCAGGTTCTGCACTAAAGCATCGCACTGCTCGCTCAGCTGCTCCTTCTCAGTGAGTGAAGACGACAGCCGGCTCTCCAGATCAGCCATTCGCTTCGTAATATCCTCCCTCTCTCCCAAAGCGCTGTCTAAAACCACAGACAGATCCTCCAGCTTCTGAAAGCTGAGCCGGGCCCAGTCTGCTGGTCTGGTTTTACATTCATCTTTAATGTGGTGTAAGTGTGTTACTACTTTTTCAAGCGTTACCTGATTGTCTTCGTCCCAGCTCACGCTCACATAACCTCCTTCCAGCGGTTCTGGCAGTTCTGCTGCTGGTTCTGGGCAGGTTGGGATTTGAGCGTTTTGTTCTGAGATCTCTGGCGCTTTTGTTAAACTTTCTAGGTTTTTTATTATTGTGTCTTTCTCATTCAGCTGTTCCTGCAGTTCCCGGACCGCCGCTGCAGCTCTCTCCTTCATAGCATCGTACTGTTTCACGAAATCCTCCGTCCTCTCTCCGAGCTCCAGCTCCAGAGTGTGCAGTATCTGCTTGGTGTGTTCATATTCAGTAACTGCAGCGTTTTTCTCCTCTGTAAGCACCTCGCTCCTCTGCCGTAACTCCCTCAACTCCTGCATAACAACTTCTCTTTCCCGCTCAGCGTCAAGCACCAGCCGAGACTCCAGCTCCCTCAGTTCCAGCTGGTGAACCTCCTTTAACTGCTGAAGCTCCTGATCATGCTCAGGCTCATGCACGAAACTCTTAGTGTTTCTTTCGTCGCTTTCTGTCTGAGCATCTATCTCCATCCCAGAGCTACTGCAGTCTTCTTTGGTCATCTGCAGTTCATTCAGCTTAAACTCCAGCTCTTCCTTTTCCATCGTGAACTCTTCTTTCAGATGCTGCACTTCGTTCTCCAGCTCCATCTTTACGTTTCGGAGGAATGTGAGCTCTTCCTGGACCATGGTGTTTTGGGACTGTAAATCATGCAGGGTCAATCTCAGCCCATCTGTCTCATCGTTATCCGGGTCATCTTCTGTTGAGGAGTGAGGCGTGCTGGTTGGTCCTGAGGTCTTCTGAGCACCGTTCCTGTTTAGGTCCTCCTCCTCCTCCTGGACGTCTTGCAGGTAGCTCTCCTTTAGCGCCAGCTGCTCCGCTAACTCTTCATTAAGCAGCAAAAGCCGCTCCCTCTCCATCTCGAAATGTGCAGCATTCACCTCCAGCTGCTCCTCCAGATCCCGGAGCTCTGCCTCGTGGCGCACGCTCAGCCTCGCCATCTCCTCACACAGACTCGCGCTGCCGTCCTGTGACTCCTTCAGCTCAGTCTGGAGGACCTTAATCTGAGCTTCAGTCTCTGCCGTCCATTCTTTTTTGGCCAGTTCCAGATCCTGCTGCAGGTTAGAGATCTTGGTTTCATATTCCTGCCGAAGTGATTGGACATTTGAAGTGAATTCTTCGGTCATTCTTCTCCTCTGGATTTCCTCCTTCTCGTTTTGCTCACTTTCCATCTTCTTAAAACTCTCAATCTGTTCTTTATATTTTGATTCAGAAGTCTGTAACATTTGTTCCATTATTCTGATCTTTTCTGCGTGTTCTGCACTGGTCAGCTTCACTTCCTCCCTGAGCGCAGCTAGCTGCCCCTCGGCCTCCTGTAGAGAAATTACATACATTTTAAAATGATAAAAGTTATAAAAGTCTTCAGACAGTGAAAATGAAGCATTCTACTCTATTTTAAGTCCAACTGTGAAATTATTCATTCTTGTTTGACTGAATGAAAATATACAATTTAATTGTTTGTTTGTTTTTAAGTATTTAAAAGTATCAAAGCCACACAATACCTGTGAGGAATAGGGATGGGACAAAATATTGATATTTTATAATTTGAGATACATTATGGATACATGGTGTCAAATATAGATGTTTATTTTTTTTATAGATAAGACTCGCCAACCAATTTTACTTACTAAAATTCCTGCTTTTTGCTCCACATGGTGGCGCTATAATCAAATGAACAGGGTAAACCTGTGGTGAAGAATATTGGTTGTTAAATTCTGTCAAACTGACAGCAATAAATCCATAATTCCTGGTATTTGCTTATTTAGGAGTATTTTTCCTCTTCATTAAGACAGATGCTGTGAAGTATCATTGAGAATTGTCTTAAAATAAATTAAGAATCTCAGAGTCACAGTACCAGAATATCATTGTTATCATGGTCGACATATCATTAAAGAATCATTTTAATTCCAACAATGGTTGTCTGAAATATAAAGATCTTAAAATTATATTTGGCTCCCTGTAATAAACGTCAGTCAAGAGAGATATGCTGAAAATAATACATCCAAAAATATTGCAAATAAGTTAAATGTCTTACCACCATTAGTGATTTTTTTTTCACAATATAAATTAATATTAAATTACTGTTCAGCCTTGAACAAAATGCAAACATGACCTCAGCAACCACCCTCTTTACTTTACAATACTGATATTCCTTAAGATTATTTTTCTGAAGCTCCAGCAAACAGGCTCACTTCAGATCAGACGATTTCTAAACTAGCTTCTGACCAGGACTGGGACTAGGATCAGGACCAGGACCAGGACCAGGAACCCTATCACAGACACAGTAAACGTACCTCTGCACGCCTCGAGACCTTTTCATTTTCTTTGCGCAGTAAAAGCAGGGTCTGCTGGGTCTCGGCTTTCTCCAGCAGCACAGCGTCCATCCTCTCTGTCAGTTCCTGTTCCACAACAACACAGCAGCTATAACTACGCCTGGGCAATATGATCATAGTATATAGTCATATAGGGTTTTAGGGTGATCTCTGCTGAATTTACTTTTTGAATTTTATGTTAAAAGTTTAATGATTCATTATATGGTATTATTTTTTATGTTCCTGCTTTATTCTGAAAATTAAATTTGTAATTACTACTATCAAATCTCTTCTTCTATATAAAGTTCAGCTACACTGTAAATGAGAGTCACCCTCAATGTATTCAGTGTTATACATAAAGGTTAATTGATTGATTAATATGTTTATAATATCTTGAAAACTATTATAAATACATACAGACATTTACCTGTATTATTGAGCCGTCTGAACTCCCACTCGGACTGGCTTTTAACACTCCCACTTCCTTCTCCAAATCTTCCAGAACACACAGAACACACACACCACACACACACACATGCACGCAACAAATATTTACAAGATAAACTTAGAAAGAAGTCTATGTTCAGCAGACATCAACGTTTTAATGCTTACCTCCACATTTAGATTTTAACTTCTGCATTATAGCCATCTGTTTCTTTGCAAATTTAATTAGGTCTTCTTTAGACAGTGTGTCCAACTTTAAAGAGAAAATACAAGAAACAAATGTGAAACACACTTACATATAACAGTAATGCTTGCATACAGAAATTAAAATATGCTTCACAAACCTTGGATTTTCCAATCCCTGCACCAGGGGATGGACTGACACACTCCATCTCAGAGTCCTGCTGTGAATAAATACAGCAATAAGAACACAGCGATCTATATCAACCTGTTTACTCAGGAGAACTATTGCTGGTTAAAGAAAATATTTAACAAGTTACAGTGAGTGTAGAGTGAGTGAGGGTAGAGTGTAGAATAAAGTGAGGATGGAGTGTAGTGTAGAGTGAGGTAGAGTGAGGAAGAAGTGTAGGGTGGAGTCTAGGGTGAAGTAAGGTAGAGTGAGGTAGAGTGTAGGATGGAGTGTAGTGTAGAGTGAGGTAGAGTGTAGGGTAGAGTGTAGGGTAGAGTGTAGGGTAGAGTGGGGGTGGCATGAGGTAGAGTAAGGGTGGAGTGTAATGTAGAGTGAGGTAGAGTGAGGGTGGAGTGTAGGGTAGAGTCTATGGTAGAGTGTAGGGTTGAGTAAGGTGGAATGTAGGGTAAAGTGTAAGGTAGAGTGAAAGTGGGGTGTAGGGTAGAGTGATGGTAGAGTGAGGGGCAGAGTGAGGTAGACTCTGTTCACTGTTTTAAACACAGTACTGACTCTGTTCTAAACACACTGACTGACTCTGTTCTAATCACACTGACTGACTCTGTTCTAAACACCCTGACTGCCTCGGTTCTAAACACCCTGACTGCCTCGGTTCTAAACACCCTGACTGACTCTGTTCTAAACACACTGACTGACTCTGTTCTAAACACACTGACTGACTCTGTTCTAAACACACTGACTGACTCTGTTCTAAACACAGTACTGACTCTGTTCTAAACACAGTACTGACTCTGTTCTAAACACAGTACTGACTCTGTTCTAAAGACACTGACTGACTCTGTTCTAAACACAATGACTTTGTCTTAACAATACTGACTCTGTTATAAACACACTGACACTGTCCTAAAATACTAACTCTGTTATACACACATTGACTCTGTCCTAAAATACTGACTCTGCTATGCACACACTTACACACACTGACTCTGTTATGCACACACTGACTCTGTGATGCACACACTGACTCTGTGATGCACACACTGACTCTGTTATGCACACACTGACTCTGTTATGCACACACTGACTCTGTGATGCACACACTGACTCTGTGATACACACACTGACTCTGTGATACACACACTGACTCTGTGATACACACACTGACTCTGTTATAAACACGTAGACTCTGTTATACACACACTGACTCTGTTATAAACACGCAGACTCTGTTATAAACACGCAGACTCTGTTATAAACACGCAGACTCTGTTATAAACACGCAGACTCTGTTATAAACACGCAGACTCTGTTATAAACACGCAGACTCTGTGATACACACACTGACTCTGTTATACACACACTGACTCTGTTATACACACACTGACTCTGTTATAAACACGCAGACTCTGTTATAAACACGCAGACTCTGTGATACACACACTGACTCTGTTATGCACACACTGACTCTGTTATAAACACGCAGACTCTGTTATAAACACGCAGACTCTGTGATACACACACTGACTCTGTGATACACACACTGACTCTGTGATACACACACTGACTGTGATACACACGCAGACTCTGTGATAAACACGCAGACTCTGTTATAAACACGCTGACTCGGTGTGAGAGTTCATACAGCGATAATAAAGTAAATGTATAATCAGACTGAGCTCAGTTCCACTGTTAGCTTTTGCTCATAGAGCTGCAGAGATGAACAGTAAACCACTGACCTGCATTCCGCCGCCGCTGTGATGGTATAAAGGTGTATAAGAGTATATTGATCGGGGTATTCGGGGTAATTTTAGCGGAGAATTAACGAGGTTCTGGAGTTTTTGTGAGACGCTGCTAATGCTAAACCAGCACCACAGCTGCCTTATTTCCGCCTTCGTCGGTGCTGCGTCACGCTCCTGGATTGGCGCATGCGCACTGAACGGCAGGACCCAAAATATCAACTAAAACTTTAAAACTTTAAAAAATTTAAAAGCGTTTAAATTCGATAATTTTTCCTTTTAGGTTTTAAATGCGGGTTAAATGCAGATTGTAGAGTCCAGTCTGTTCACATGGGAGAACTAATACTACCTACTCAACACCAGGGAGGTGTTCATAATGTTATGGCTGATTTTGTGCATTTACTTGGTGCCAGAAAAGCTGCAAAATTTGCACTGCCTGTAAATATGTTGACAAACTATTCTATGAAAATAATATGTTTTATTAAATATTTTGATCATTTTTATATAACAATTTAATTTTGAGAGTATACTACTGGCAATAATATACATGTTAAAGTTTTATTTTATATACGACTTTAAGGATTCAAGGACACTTTATTGTCATTCTCTTTATCACATGTGGTACATCTGTAACGAAATTTAAATATCATCATCTAGTTCAACCCAAAGAGCAATTATATTAGAAAATAAATAAAATAAGAATAAAATATAAAATAAATAATCAATTAGATAAAAAAGATAAATAGACATATTATGTATAATATAAATAGAAGAAAATGGAGGTAGCAGCAAAATTCAGAGTGCAAGTGCATAAGGCACTTTTTCTTTAGCATCAAATTTAATTTACACCGATTAATAAAGAACTCAGATCAGTTAAGGCAGGGGCTGATTTAAAAATACAGTAAAAATACAGTAGTGATCGTTAATAAGTGTACAGTGTGCTGCATCGCTGTGTTATATAAGTTAGATATCTATATAAGAACTGTTCATTTCTCTCACTGGACTGCTTATGAATTTACACAAGAGCGTTTAGTGATGCTTGAGCAAAAAAAGCACAAATAAACATTGGGAATCAGGGAATTAAAAAAAATGAATGTCTAATATTTAGGAGATCTGATCTGGCTTTAATGTTGAGTTCCTAAGGTCTTATAATGCTCTCATGAGGTTCTTGATGTTCTAAAGATTCAGTATTATGCATAAAAGAATGTCTGAATAATCTGCTGTAAGGTGTGCTATTTTTTTTACTCCTTTTATATCCTGCTACATGTGTTTAATAATTGTTCAGTTTGTTTTCATAGTTTGAATACAGTGTTTTAGATCATTTATAAATAATAGTTTAGGAATTATTAATGTATTTCTATGGTCCTGTCCAGCAGTTTATGAAACAGTGTGGGTATTCCTGGTATAAGGTGTAAGCTGTGGACTCTGCGGTGGTTCTAAAGCTGCTCTCCGGGGGTCTGTAATCCTCTGACACTGAGGTATTTTCTCTTCACAGGAACTGGATGGTATTTTTAGGGGTAGAAGGATCACTGGCACTAGATAAAGTCATGGCCAGAAGGGTTGGCACCAATAAAATATTTCCAGAAGATTACGTATTTCTCCCAGAAATTATTGCAATTATACATCTTTTGTTATAGATATGTTTTTTTTATTTGTGTAAATTGGAACATCACAAAAAACGGCAAATTTAACATAATTTTACACAAAACTCCAAAAATGAGCCAGCCAAAATTGGCATCTTTTTAAAATTGTAAGTAAATAACTTAGTTTCAAGCATAAGACGCTTGTTTAAGCTCATCTGTGGCAAACAACAGGTGTGAGCAATATAAGAATCACACCTAAAAACAGAGGAAAAAAAGATCGAATTTGACTAAATTATTGATTTCAGTTATGTTTTCCAAAAGGGTGTGAACCCAATAATAAGTTGAGGGTGCCAATAATTTGTCTCGGCCATTATTTGGAGTTTGTGTGAAATCACAGCAATTTTGGAAATAAACATGTGGATAACAAATTGTGTAGTTGCGGTAATTTCCAAAAAGAAATACCTTCAGGGGTATATTGATTCCATACAGGGGTGGTAACACTTCCAGCCATGACTGTATCTATACTTCTCACCTACTCTTTATATCAGTAAACAACTGCCATTATTCTATTTAATAAGCAAACTAATTAGCATCCTATTCTAAATAAAACTTCACTTTGTTCTTCTGTGTAAGCTAGTACCCTGATAATATGAAATATTTGATTAGACCTCTCATTCTGTCTGATTACACCAGACCATGCTGTGTTTAATGTTACGGACAGTGTGACACAGGACAGTTACTCTACACTGAGTGTCAGGAGTGTTCCCCTCCCCCTGTCTGCTATAGAACTCACAGTGGCAGCTGGCAGTGCCTGATTTGGAGATGACGGTTCAAGTCTATTTGTAGAGTTGGGGAAAAACTGCTGTGTTAAAAGTCCTCTGTGTTTGGAAACTTTAAAATAAATAAAAAATACTAAGTGGAAGTGCAAGCACTAACATTAAGCTCTAATTACCTTGTAATAAAATGAAACAATGTTTTGGTAAATGTACCTCAAATGGCCTAAATGTTTGGACAACCATTTTGAAGAATTGGATAAAGCAAGGTATTCTGGGAAATGAAGTGCTGTCCTATACGTTTCCACAATTTGAAAGTTATCATAATTTTAATTTGGCCCGGATTCAATGCAAAATTGTTTTTTAATAGCTGAGACTGTTACAGACCAGAATCAGTCAACACTGCATTGGATTGAATTCCAATTTTTTATTTGAAATATGAGTATAATATTTTAATAGTTTTTTTTTTCTCATTTGTCTCTTTCCACCCAATCTTACTAAGTAATGCCTCTGAAAAACTAAATAAATGCTAATGCTGACTGGCACTGCTGTGGGCTTCTGTGCTCGCATTCTCTGTTGCTTTGCCAGAGATGGATCTCATGACCTCCTGGTGAGAGGGCGTTTAGTGGGTTACTGGTACGTAGAGATTAGCTGATTCAGTTTCCTAAATCTGTGGAGCTTCGGTCGTATTACGTTTTGGTTTTATTATCCTTATTTACAGATAATCATTAAAGTATTCAAAGAGATGAAAACCACTTTAAGATAAGAACAGATAGTGAGCATTAGCATTATGCTCAGTGGTTCTTAGTGCTGGTTCTGGGGGAGCGTTCCCCCACGAGCTTTATACTAATTACAGCACACCTGATCTAAATAATTAACTAACAAGCTGGGTGTGTTACAGCAACCCTTTATAAAGACTGGAAAGTGGAAACCCAGAATCCATGCTAATGCCAGCAGCTACAATCAGTAGCAATATTCTTATTATGACTCTTATACAATTTTGTAATTCAGAGGATTCAGTAAGGTCCTGAAGAAAAATGTAAGTAAAAACATTTTTTTTTCAGCCAACTCAGAGGAAAGCGCAGCAATTTGGTTCCAATACATCAGTTAGACGCCTAGGAAGTTATGAGGGTAGAGAGTGCCAACTACCCACCCAAAGAAAGCATGGTCAACTGTAGTCTCCGGCTGCTAATGGCTAGCAGCATAAACCAGGATTCGCACCAACGATCCTCAGATCATATTAGACCACTGAGAGCCCTGTCCAAGTTAATAATGATGTCAGCACTGTGATATTTACAGGCCATACAGACTATCTGACCAATGTGCAGCAATAAACATTAAAATGAATTATTTGCTCTAACCAGATGAATATAAAAGGTCCTGAATATAAACATATTGGAAATTGAGACACTAAAGACACACAAGGACAATAAAATTACAATGTATAGAAATGGGTTTTGAACCATTTTATTTAGCACAGAATGTGATTATTCTGACAACTGGAAAATCAGCTTAGACCCGGAGTCCTGCCAGGGGAACAGGATTCTAATGCATGACCAGGAGGTCTGACCCCTGTTACAGTCAGGCTCTTAATTTGAAAGGGTGACCCTACCTTTACCATGAAAAAGAGAGAGGGAGAGGGGGGGGGGAGAGGAAGAGAGAGAAGTGGGTGGGTAGGGGGCCTTTACTGGTCAAAGCACTGTCCCAGTTTGAGATCAAGGACAGAAGTGGTGCTGGTTGGGCTGGTAGATCTACTGTGGGAAATCTGCATAATCTTTTTGTTTGGATCATTTGGACAGAAATCATGGAAGACCAGAACCAGGTGGTAGTTCAGAATGGACAGGCTGTCCGGGTGCATCTAAATGGGGTCCAGCCCAGGCTGGGCAGCATGGAGGCCGACCTGCCCCTCTCCAGCTCCCAGAGGAGGCGCAGTGATGTCAAAGTGTACAAGGAGTTCTGCGACTTCTATGTTCGCAGGTGAGTTCAGCTGCAGGTTGTTTCCCTGTAAATAAAATATGATTATAAATATTCCTGTTTTAAAATAAGAATATGTCTTAACTCTGTTCACACACAGTCCCTGATACACATTGTCACAGTGTGAGGCGGCCTATTATCAGCACACTGTTCCCTTTGGCCACTTTGTATTTTAATTTTTTTCTGTCATGCATGTGTCAAGCTGTGTGCCAGGGTGGACAATAATAGTAAAGAATTATCATTTGATGGAAACATAGTTGAGCTAGAGCTGCAGACACGTTGAATTCTGTTTAGTCAGTATAGAGTCAGTATAGAGTCAATATGAGAAATATTAAGGTAAATAAATGTTATTAGTTGCTGAACATTCAGCAGTAAGTGCTTTCAGTCCCTTGAAAATAAAACAGGTTATCATGTTGATTATGTCAGACGTTCTTTATTTAAAGGGGCGGAGTTATCCTGAGATGACAGGGTGGACGGGAAATGCTTGGAGAGTTTAAAAACTTGCTAAATTATTTGTCAGAACACTTACATTATTACAAAAACATCCTTAACACTTCTTGAAATAGTACAAAATATATATATATATTTTAACCACTTAAAATATTATGTCCCTTAACCAAAAACACCTCCACACACATTACAGAAAGTGTAGAAAATTATATAAAATAAAGATTAATATTCCTCCCAGCAACCCTAAAAGAGAAAGCAGAAGTGTCTTTGATAAGATATATTTGACAGTGTATAAAAATACAGCAGTCTTCCCCTTATCTCGTGTAAATGGTAATCTCAGCTGGGCATGCACTGGGCACACGCACTTTTTATTCTGTTTTTGTCTGACTCTGTGTCCCGGTCTTGATATGTTCTGTATATGTGTAAATGTGTGTACATGTGTGTGAGTGTGGTTCAGGTTCAATTAAAACAAAATGGTAAAAAAAAATACATGATGGGATTTCATTGCACAGTGTACACAGATCCCCTGAAAAAAAATCTATGAGTTTTAAGTAGCTTACCCCTTTTAGTTATTTAATTAGACCAGATAATGGAGACTGCACCTGTTGGAGGTATTTTTGATAAAAACATGTAAAGATGTTTCTCCAAAAGTTTTATTTTCTATATATTAAATTTCTTCTGATATAAAACACTCACCCCTCCTGGGAACCCAAATTTATTTACAGTCCATTTTTAAAAGGGAGGAGAGGCAGCGTTTGTGGAAAGGCAAGGCACGCTATCCTGATATTGACCTGTCTGGATTATGTCTGTGCCAGCTGCACACAACAACATTCCAGACTAATTCTTTCCTTGAGCAGCTCTTGTTTAAGAAATGAGTCATGGTAACGCCACACTTATGTATCAGCTTATGCCAGAAACAGGAGTCACAAAATTAGATATTTAAACAGCTGCTATATGGCAACTGCTCTAGCCTAAAATCACCAGCAACACAATCTCTAACTCAACTCAGACCTTTTATATAATGTAGTGTTTACTTTTACAAATTTCACTTTCAGATCACAGTGTAAATATCTGGTATTACATTTTCGACAAAATAATTGTGGAAGTCTTTATTAGCATATATTATAACTAAAATAAAATACACATATAAAATATGTATGCTTATTGCACTGTTAGCACTCTCCCAGTTAGCACTGTTAGCACTGTTCCAGTTTATCACTGTTAGCACTCTCCCAGTTAGCACAGTCCTAGGTTTGCATTGTTAACACTGTCTCAGGATAACATTTTTAGCACTGTCCTATGTTACCACAGTTAGTACTGTCTTAGGTTAGCACTATCCCGGGTTAGCACTGTCCCAGGTTAGCACTGTTAGCACTGTCCCAGTTTAGCACTGTTAGCACTGTCCCAGATTAGCATTGTTAACACTCTCCCAGGATAAAATTGTTAGCACTATCCCAGGTCAGCACTGTTAGCACTGTCCCAAGTTAGCATTGTTATTATTGTCTCATGTTACCACAGTTAGTACTGTCCCAGTTTAGCATTATCCCAGGTTAGCATTGTTAGCACTGTCCTAGGTTAGCACTGTCCTAGGTTAGCACTGTCCCTGGTTAGCACTGTTAGCACTGCCCTAGGTTAGCATTGTTAACACTGTCCTATGTTACCACTGTTACTACTGTCTCAGGTTAGCACTATCCCGGGTTAGCACTGTCCCAGGTTAGCACTGTTAGCACTGTCCCAGATTAGCATTGTTAACACTGTCCCAGGATAAAATTGTTAGCACTGTCCCAGGTCAGCACTGTTAGCACTGTCCCAAGTTAGCATTGGTATTATTGTCCCGTGTTACCACAGTTAGTACTGTCCCAGTTTTTTGTTTTTTGTTAATACTGTCCTATGTTACCACTGTTAATACTGTCTCAGGTTAGCACTATCCCGGGTTAGCATTGTTAGCACTGTCCTAGGTTAGCACTGTCCCAGGTCAGCACTGTTAGCACTGTCCGAGGTTAGCACTGTCCTAGGTTAGCATTGTTAATACTGTCCCTGATTGATAATCACACATTATGCAGCATTTTACACATTAAACAGCAAATTAGCATCTCCAGAGGAAGAGGTAGTACAGTAGTGTGAGTAGGGTTGATGTAATGCCGCACTAATAGTTAGTATCAATAATAAAATGTATAATATTACTGCTCCACTGCTGCTGATATGCAGGGCACTGGTTGTGTGACTCAAGGCTGTACTATAATTCTGAATTAAAGTGAGTGTATTTGTCTCCCTGCAGTAATATGGCCAGTGCTCTTGCGAATGCTATCTGCGAACTCTGTAAAGCTGGCTTTTCCCCTGCGGAGAAGATTGTGAACAGTAATGGAGAGCTGTATCACGAGCAGTGCTTCGTGTGTGCCCAGTGTTTCCAGCAGTTTCCAGAAGGACTATTTTATGAGGTACGTCTACTGTTTCAAACATTCATTTTAATTAATTTTTCAGGTTTGTTATATATACCTCTATTGAACATAGTATAGTGTATGTTGTATGAAGTTATAAAGTCCTGTTCATCAAACTTCTAAAACTGTAATATGCTAAAAAATCTATGATTACCTAAATAAATTCCACCAAAATAATCCAAGTCTGGTGTAATTTATGGATAAGAATTAAAAAAGTCAAACAAGTGGAAGACTTTATTAGCCTAGCATAAAGTCTGCTGTTTGGTAGAGATAAGCTTTACCTTTCGAGTCCTGAGGCATGAGGCTAGTAGCACCAACCTTGACCTCCCCCCAAAATCCTCCTCACTTCTGTAGGGGAGATCCTCCTGTGGAGGGGGCAACCTAGCACACTGTCTACAATGCTTTCTTCAGGTAGTGGAGGCCTCCTTTGCCTCCAAATCATACTCCACAGGTGTGCCATTAGGAGGTGAAGTCCATATAATGGTACACCTGGCCCAGGGCTTACCTGCTACTATTTTTAGGTCAGATCTTATGTTACGAATGATGAGGGATGAGAGGGTGGACGTAAGTGCAGGAAATAAGATTTACCAAAAAAACAAAACATAAGGCAAACACAGGTAGGTAAACTTAAAACCAGAATAAACAAGACTATCAAACAAGACATGTGGGAACACTAACAAAACAACAAAACAGGGCCATGTGCTTAAAGAGCACATGGGGAAAGGAAACAAATAGGCTAAGGAAAAGACAGGAACTCAGGACAGGAACACGAAAGACAAGAAAGTAAGAAAACAAGACACACAAGGCTAAGATGTGTCAGTTCATTTGGTTTGTCAGTCTTGGCCACTATATGAACTGCATAGCAGTTTTATACCTTGTATAAATTGGTTTTGACTATACAGTATTTACAATATGTTGCCTGGCCCTATTCCACATTAGTACACTGTACTGTTAATCTTCCTCTCAGTCAGGCAAAATTAACAGGACTGCCCACGCTTTCGGCTGCTATGCTTCCTACCACACTGTAAACCACACCATTTGTTTAAACTTTGAGTTAGGTGAACATTTGTGGTTACATATACACTCACATAGAATCTTTGAGTTGAATCAACATAACTGAGTCTCTTGCCATTTGCAGCTTCTTTTTCAGTGGTTTCTGGCAACATTTTTTTGCAAACTGAATGTGTCCCCCACTTTCTCACACTCACTGTCAGTGTTTAGTCATTCCCCTTACAGTCCAAAGATGGCACATTAAAGGCAAATTGGGTACTGGTTGAAACTGCCTCCTAGGTGTGAGTGTGTGAGTCCAGACAAGGAGTCCAGTTAAGAGCAATCTATAAATGTTGTATCTGATCTATTTTTTTTTCTTTCAGTTTGAGGGCAGAAAGTACTGTGAGCATGATTTTCAGATGCTGTTCGCCCCCTGCTGTAATCAGTGCGGTGAGTATTCTGGATTACATATTTTTTTAAAATAGGAATGTTATGGTTTAGTAATACATTTTCTGCCATGGGGGCACCTGGGGGCCCCCTTTGAGTCCTCTGGTGTTATGTGCTTGTGTATTCTCCAGTCTGTGTGTGTTTCTACTCTGTATTTTTGATTATATACTGTGTTTTTTTTTCTAAGGGGAGTTTATAATCGGCCGGGTGATTAAGGCCATGAATAACAGTTGGCATCCGGACTGTTTCTGCTGTGATATCTGCCAGGCCGTTCTGGCTGACATTGGTTTTGCGAAGAATGCAGGCAGGTGAGTTAATCCTGGACCAGGCTGAGTTTCCTCAGGGCATTGTGACACTGAGCACCCTCTCTCCCAGTTTAGCTGAAATGAACACCAGCATGTTTTTAGAGTAATATGGACAGCAGTAACACACAGACATACCAGCATATTTTTGGGCTGCTAGTTAGTAACATGTTCTGCATATGACCTCACAGGCCCAAGCATACACACACTAATTACAGTTAAATAAGACACTGGAATATACAAGTTTGATAAATACCTGTAAATAAGCAAAAAAGGCAGTCAGGCCCCCTGCTACTTCAGTCCAGTAGAGCAGACCAGTTTGAATTTTAATATATTTATGTCCATCTGAACCCAGAACATCATAAGAACAATAAGGATGTGTGAAATTATTGATGACCTATTGATTTTTTAAAACACATTATCAGATTTTTAATTATTAGTTTAAGTGTAAAGATTGGTGTCAGAAGTGATAATAGTGTTGTACTCTGTTTTTATATCCCACTTCTCTGATGGAATAAAGAGTTATTTTATTTAGGTTTTATAAATATGATAGTGTGTTTAATACTATGACAGATTTCCCCCAAAAATGATTTGAGCAATCTCAATGTCTTGTTAATATTAATAAAATCACCTTGATTACAGTTTCGCTAAATATATGGAGTAATCTCTGTATCATAACACGAGTCAAGTTTTTGTTTACAGCGCTTTTAATAAAAAGAGCTAGTTCCTGAACTCAAAAACAGAGCTCTTATTACTATCATTTAAAGCATTTGTTTGAAAATTCTGGCACTGACCACTGACAATAAAGTTAGGACACCCTATGCTGGACTTCCCTTTGGCTGAGTTTTTCCCACTTATTCTCTCATCTGTGTGATGTTTAAGGAATATCTTGTATACACACAATCACAAAATCTTAGTAGGACTAAGACCTAAGCCATCCCAGAACTACAGCAAAAAAGTATTTTAAGTCATTTCTCAGTAAATTTACTTACGTTTTTTAGTTATTGTTATTTTGCATAGTCCACCTCTGCTTTAACTTAAATACTTATACAGATAATATGAAATATTCTATAAGCACACGCTGTCATAGTGAATAATTCACAGTCCTATTGCAGCTGTTTTTATTAGCACCACTTTTCTGTTCTTTCGTCACCCTGTTTATCTTTTCTTGAAGTAGGGATTGTATAATGCCATTTAAAAAAAAAAAAAAAATTGTCTGCACATAATTTGATTTTACCTTGCCAGACATTTGTGCCGCCCATGCCACATCCGTGAGAGAGCGTGCAGCCTTGGGAAGTACGTATGTCAGAAGTGTCATGCCATGATTGAAGAACAGCCATTGATGTTCAGGAATGATCCCTACCACCCTGACCACTTCAACTGCAGCAACTGCGGGTGAGTGCCAGCACACAACACTCATGTGCATGTGCATGTGTCAGTTATGTCCACCTGCCAGCATCCAATTTCGGTAAACAGGGGTTAATCTACAGTTACAGTAGATGCATGAATCACCAGCACCATATTCTGCTGTACCCATACTGCTGCGGGACATGCCTGCGCACCAAGTGGAGGATTTCAGCACAACACCACTTCTTTTTTTTCTTCTATTGTTTAATGGAAGATGAAAGCCTGACTGAACTCCCTGTAATTGGTCTGAATAAAGTTTGAACCATCCAAAAAAAAGTGTTTACACTGCAAACCAACCAGATCATGGATCAGCTGATCCAGAACAAGACCAGCGCTTTTGGTCAGGTGTTTTGAAGGACTTTTTATATCTGCTATTTTGGTTCTGACCCAAACTGAAAATGCAGGTGTGAAAGCAGCCCAACTCTGTGTTCAAACTGGCAGGTGGTGAGATGCTTGCATCACCTCAAGTTTGTCTCTTGTGAGTCTGTTGGAGGCAGCTTGAGCTGTTGTGTGTTGGTCTTTATCCATATGGCCGGATAGCATGGTGACTAAGAAGCTATCCATCAAGCCATTCACCACTATTATCCACGCTTCAAGTTTTTTCCAAATTGTCTGTGTATTATTGCAAAGATGCATCATATAAACAGGAAAAGCTGAATCAGTGGCTATAAACTTCTCTGTTATATTCAGTATTACACTGCTAAGGATATCATATTGCCACTTGTCGCCAAATCACGGCTACAAATCACCTTTGCCTACAGAAAATGACCAGTCACCTGTAGTTCAGTCGCCTGCCAGTCACATACATCCATTTTTTTAGCTGGTATTTATGTTTCTATGTGTGGATATTAGTGGGGTATCACAACCATATTTATTATAGCTTTGTGTGAGTGTGTTTGTGTGAGAGTCTTTACTTCAGAGTTAAAATGTGTGGCATAGAACCCTTATACCTGCCACATTCACTGCTCACCTTTCTCCCAACACGCCTAATCCAACCAATCAGATCAAGGGGGTGTTAAAACAGGAAAAGCCATAAAATGAGCAGGGCAGGGCAGGGTGGCACCAGTACCAGAGTTTAGAAACAATGCCAAGAACCATCTGAAGAACCTTTAACCTGATTAGTCTTGGGGTGTTCTGTTCATGGTTAAGGGAAAGTGTTGTGTCCACAGGAAGGAGCTGACCGCTGACGCTAAAGAGCTAAAGAACGAGCTGTACTGCCTGCCGTGCCACGACAAAATGGGTGTGCCAATCTGCGGTGCCTGCAGGCGGCCAATAGAGGGCAGAGTGGTGAACGCCATGGGCAAGCAGTGGCACGTGGAGGTAAATCACACAGAACTGCTGATGTAGTATTTGCTGACCACTGACTGTATTTCTCGCATTATAAGGTGCACTTAAGATCCTTTCATTTTCTCAAAAATCGTCAGTGCGCCTTTTAAACTGGTTGAATTGTTGTAGTTCCTTATCCTTATGTATGAATTTTACCAGTCAGTTTGTAAAGAACCACAAGCAATTAGCGGCTAATGCTAATACTCCTACCTTGTGCTGGAGAAATCTGGAAATCTAAGCTTACTGTAAATAAACAGAAGTGCTTTACTCACCCAAATCCTGTGTAGATTAACATCCAGCACTTGTTTGACTTTTTTTTTATGAATTAAAGTTTTGTTTACTTAGCTTAGCTTGACTGAATTTAGTTACACCCAAGCAACCCAACAGTATTATGTTTATCATTTCTGTAGGTTTGTCAGCTGTTGACAAATTGAACTCTTGGACCAATTCCCATTTCTCATTTGTACCCTAACGCTTGTTTCAAATGTCACACTCCCCCTGAAACAGAATTAAAAATGTAAGTGGTTGAACTCCTCTCCCTAAAAAATGGGACAGCCCTTTAAGCCCTTTAAGGGTAAAGCCTGCCAAACCAGTTCCCTATCAGGAAGAGAGACAGGTGAGATAAACAGTCAAATAGTGCACGTCTGCTGAGTATCTGTTTAGAAGCTACAGTACACAACCCAAACAGCAAGACCTATCACACCTGTCACAAAATATTTTTTAAATAAATGAACATATGCCAGAGTATGCATTAATGCATGAATGTGTGCCTGTGTGTGTGTATACAGCATTTTGTCTGTGCCAAATGTGAGAAGCCATTCCTGGGTCATCGGCATTATGAGCGGAAGAGCCAGGCTTACTGTGAGACGCATTATAACCAGGTACAGTTAACTTTACCTGTGTAAAATTTATAACTGTAAAAGCTCTTACATATATACATTTAGGTATATTTAAATATACACTCAAATGATCAGGGTTGCATTTCCCAAAAGCGATCAATCTTTATGACACAGGACGTGAGAAAAGAACAAACCAGTACAGCAAGCGTTTCCCAAAGAACTTCACAAAGCGGAACTTAACAAATGAGATTAAAGAACATTTTTGTTGACTCCTCCACCGAAACATTGCGCTTAATTGAACCACAAACATTGATTCAACTCTGACAAATGTCCAGTATTTATTCACTATTATGCCTGAAAAAATAGAAATGTGTTGTAATCAATATCAATATACATATTCTGAAATTTGAATAGCAAACTGTTATTTATATTTAAAGGTATATTTTTTTAGTAAAATGAACATTGTTGTTTTATTCTATAAACTACGGACAACATTTCTCCCAAATTCCCCAAAAAAATTGTCATTTAGAGCATTTATTTGCAGAAAATAAGAAATGGCTTAAATAACAAAAAAGATGCAGAGCTTAATAACCCTGGTTTTAATCACAGTTTTCATGCATCTTGGCATGTTCTCCTCCACCAGTCTTACACTCTGCCTTTGGATAACTTTATGCCACTCCTGGTGGAAAAATTCAAGCAGTTCAGTTTGGTTTGATGGTTTGTGATCATCCACCTACCTTTTGATTATATTGCAGAGGTTTTTAATTTGGTAAAATCAAAGAAACTTATCATTTTAAAGTGGTCTCTTATTTATTTCCAAAGATGGATATATAGATAGAATTTTTTTGTTTATGTATGTTGTTTAAATAATATAATATAATATAATATAAAATAATATAATATAATATAATATAATATAATATAATATAATATAATATAATATAATATAATATGGAATCAACCTTGGAAATCATAATTATTATTGATTATATGCCATTTTCTCTCCTAGAATTGGCGGCCTCTGGTGTTTAAGGTGCTGAACTGCAAGCAGAAGCCACTTAAATAACAACAGGGTCGGATTACTAGTTAATTTGCGAAAGAGTTCACATAGTACTTTAGTTATTTAAGGTTTTGGAAAACTCTTTAATTGACAATAATAAGTACAAGTTAACGAGTTTCTTAGCATTATAAAGTTTTGAGAAACGCATGTATATAATTATTATTTATGGTATATCTGCTACTGCTTTTAAAAAGTAGCTTTTGATCTTGAGAACATAAAGAAATGACTATGAATAGATGAACCATGTTTTGAATTTCATTTCACAACATTTTATTTTTTTCCAAAAAAAGTAAAAAATAAATAATAAATAAAATATCTTTATAATTTTGGGCCACACAGTTGAGTTACACTGCTGACTATGAGTGTATGAATGAATGATGGTGTAACAGCAAAAATTAAAGAAGATTTTTTTTTGTCGTTTCAGCTCTTTGGGAATGTGTGTCATCACTGTAATCGAGTTATTGGAGGAGAAGGTAGGACACTTACATATACCGTTCAGTGACAAAGTATTTGCCCCTTATTTGTCCTCATTATTTTGTTCTTTCTTTTTTAATTGTACTTATATTTTTCATATTATCAAACAAACGTTTATATTAGAGAAATATAACTTGAATGAATACAAATAAATATAAATTATAAATGTTTTTGTAACCTTTTCCAGACTGATACAGTAAAGAAAATGATTAAAATTATTTGATTGCTTGGTAATTATTTAATTACATTTAATATTACATAGTAATATATTTTGGCATAATATTTAGATTTTTTGTGTTTACTTTTATAAATTGTGAGGGAGAAGAGGGTCACGCAATAATCAGGCTGATTGATTACACCTGGTTAGTGACTTTATAGGCGCTGCACACTGTTCAGACAGTGCAGGACAGTCTTGATTCGGTTCAGTTCACACTGGTAGCTGTCAGCTTTCCTAGTCTTTGTTTGTTTGAAAGAAAAGGAAAAAGATAAATACCCTTAGTTTCTAACTCAAGCCTCTTTAGGAGTTCTCACTTGAGGCTGCTCTGTTTCCCCCTCTTTTGAGGTACTTCTGTGTTTTCTCCCTCTTTCTCCTCATTTCTAAGTAAAAGAAACAGAAGCTGGTCTCCATAATATACTTATTTACCTGAGTCTTTATTTTTTTTGATACAAATCAAGCGCCTAGGTTTTGATCGCCTTTTTCCTGCAGTTTGTGTTTTGTCTTTGATCTTGTTTTCCTGCCTTTTTCTTTCTTCTTTGTCTAAACTTCTTTGTCTAAACCCCACACTGTCGCAAACACTCCACAACACTCCAAAGAGTGGTTGTTTGCACAAAACCCTTTGACATTGTAAAGGCCAACCCCAGTCACCACTCTTTGCTTTTGTTTTGTGGAGTTTTTATATTTATTTTGTCCACCCTGGTGGAGGTTTCCATTAGAGAGTTAAAATAAACATAGCAACACTCCAGAAATAATTCTCATGCTCTATAAGAATTAAGGCTGCGTTACATAAATAAAATCACTTCTAAGTAAATAGCTTCTCAATCAGCAGTCAGAGTCTGAGAGAGAGAAAGAGAGAGTACAGTAGGTCATGCTGTTCCTCCATCAGCAGCCGGAGTCTGAGAGAGAGAGTACAGTAGGTCATGCTGTTTCTCCATCAGCAGCCGGAGTCTGAGAGAGAGAGAGAAAGTACAGTAGGTCATGCTGTTCCAACATCAGCAACCAGAGTCTGAGAGAGAGTACAGTAGGTCATGCTGTTCCTACGTCAACAGCCGGAGTCTGAGAGAGAGAGTACAGTAGGTCATGCTGTTCCTACGTCAACAGCCAGAGTCTGAGAGAGAGAGTACAGTAGGTCATGCTGTTTCTCCGTCAGCAGCCGGAGTCCGAGAGAGAGAGTACAGTAGGTCATGCTGTTTCTCCATCAGTAGCCGGAGTCAGAGAGAGAGAGTACAGTAGGTCATGCTGTTCCTCCATCAGCAGCCGGAGTCTGAGAGAGAGAGTACAGTAGGTCATGCTGTTCCTAAGTCAGCAGCCGGAGTCTGAGAGAGAGAGTACAGTAGGTCATGCTGTTTCTCCGTCAGCAGCCAGAGTCCGAGAGAGAGAGTACAGTAGGTCATGCTGTTTCTCCATCAGTAGCCGGAGTCAGAGAGAGAGAGTACAGTAGGTCATGCTGTTCCTCCATCAGCAGCTGGAGTCTGAGAGAGAGAGTACAGTAGGTCATGCTGTTTCTCCATCAGTAGCCGGAGTCTGAGAGAGAGAGTACAGTAGGTCATGCTGTTCCTCCATCAGCAGCCGGAGTGTGAGAGAGAGAGTACAGTAGGTCATGCTGTTCCTCCATCAGTAGCTGGAGTCAGAGAGAGAGAGTACAGTAGGTCATGCTGTTCCTCCATCAGCAGCTGGAGTCTGAGAGAGAGAGTACAGTAGGTCATGCTGTTTCTCCATCAGTAGCCGGAGTCTGAGAGAGAGTACAGTAGGTCATGCTGTTTCTCCATCAGCAGCCGGAGTCCAAGAGAGAGAGTACAGTAGGTCATGCTGTTTCTCCATCAGCAGCCGGAGTCCAAGAGAGAGAGTACAGTAGGTCATGCTGTTTCTCCGTCAGCAGCTGAAGTCTAAGAGACAGAGTACAGTAGGTCATGCTGTTTCTCCGTCAACAGCTGAAGTCTAAGAGACAGAGAAAGTACTCCATCAGCAGCCGGAGTCTGAGAGAGAGTGAGGGAGTACTGTAGATGTAGCAGCCGAGTCCAAGAGTGTACAGTAGGTCATGTTGTTTCTCTCTGGGTGGGTACAGTAGGTGGCACTCTCTCCGCTCATCACTCCCATTGTGATCCTGTTCAGTGCAGGTGTCTGTAAGCTGATGTATCAGACCTGGGGATCCGCTGCTTTCCTCCATGATCACAGTGCTGCTGCCTAGTGCTTTTTGTAACATTTTGATTGGCAGCAGAAAAAGACAAAGGTGTGCACTCACATCACCCTCCTATTATCAGAGGCATTCCTAGTAGGGGGTAAATATAAACAGAAATTAGGGCATTGGCCTTCCAAATTGGGGAAAAAAATAATACAATTAGAAATACATGTAAAAAAGACAAAGGTCTTTTTTTTTTTACCCGACTGTAGATAGTCACCTCTTTACCCTCAATCGTTTTTGTTCATATATTTAATATTTAGAGTTGACTGAATGGATATTTCTGCTGCAGGTATACAATAAAAAAATAATAAATCTGATTAATTTCCTGTATTTTCAGTGGTGTCTGCGCTGAATAAGGCATGGTGCATCGGCTGCTTCACCTGCTCCACCTGCAGCACTAAACTCACCCTTAAGTAAGTTCCCTTTAAACCTTGTTTACTGAGGACACTGCGTGTTTAACCCTTTAACATCCTCACCACCATAACTTCATTAAAATTAAGAATTTATTATTTAGTAATTCCTTTTTTCTCAATGACTGTGTAATTACAGTCCTATCACAGTGTCCTTTATTAGTACAGTAGTACCCTCACTCCAGTGTACTTTAAAGATATCCTGATGGAAAGGGAAGTAATGTTAAAGTGGAATCATCAATGTTCCAAACACCTGCAGTGGACTGCACTAGAGTCCACTTAAAAAAATAAACCAAGGTCACTGATTTCAGGAAGACCAGACTGCTTCCTGCTTCATAGCAGTTTTCACATTGCACCAAACTAAACCAAACTCACAAAAATAAGAAAAAAAGAACTACAAGGACCAGTGAAAAAAAGCTAATGTGAAAATACCACTCTTACAGTAGAGAATGTCAGTACTCAGGATGCACAGGTTTACTAGATTAATGAGCATAAATACATGATGTAATTATATCCAATAGAGTGATTTGTGAGTGATTTGGGTTTTTATCAGGGAGAAGTTTGTGGAGCTGGATCTGAAACCGGTGTGTAAACAGTGCTATGAAAGAATGCCGGAGGAGCTGAAGCGCAGACTGGCCAAGCGTGAACACGACTCCAAGGAGCGAAAGAGGAAGATGGGTATCTGTCTGTGATCTTCGCCAGCAGTTGGTTAGTGTTCTGCGTTCTCTTCATTTTTTCACTGTGTTTATCATCTATTACACTTTCAATAATCAAATTTTTCTTTTTTTTTTTTTCAGAAATGTTGCAGTTCTATGAGGAAAGTGCAGAAATTTGATGATGTGTACTGTAGTATTTTCTAGTATTTGTTATAAATATTCAATGATTTTATCCTATATTGTACATAAATACTGAAGTCATCCAGACCAAGAAGGAACACATACTCAATCATATAGTAACTTTAAAGTGTTAAACAAACCCAAAATATTCTGCAATACCCAGATACCCTGGTGGGTTCTTATATGGGGTGCTGTTAACTAACTGTGGTTTCTAAGGCTGGTAACTCTGTTGAACTTATCTTGTGCAACACTGGTAACTCTTGCCCTTCTTTTTTGGGGGATTTTCTGATGAGAGCCAGTTTCATCATTAGGTTTATGATGAATTTTTATAAAGCTGGCTGAGAAAATGCTAAGATGGAAAAAGCTGTCATCTAAGCAAAAGGTGATACTTTGAACATTACCTGGTTTGTTTAATATTTTTGTTTACTAAATAATTCTATATGTGTTTCTTCATAGTTTGAATGACTTTAATATTAATCTTTATTGCAGAACATTTTAAAATAATGAAAAAACACTGAATTTAAGGTGTGTCCAAAATGTCACTGTATGAAATGTACACATGCATTGACAAGTTTTAAACCAGCATACAGTGTTATGCATACAGAGTTGGCACCCCTGATCATTTTCATGATTTCCTTTATAAATCACTGGTTGTTCAGATCGGCAATTTCAGTGAAATATATCAGATGATATTGTAATATCTGACAAGTTTATTGGATTTACAGAAAGTGTTCAATAATTCTGTAAACAGAAAAATTGGGCAGGTGCATACATTTGGGCACCCTTGTTGTTTTATTAATTTAAATACCTTTAGCACTAATTCGTTCTCAAAATAGTTTAAGCTCATTGTCTCTTGACCTACATACACAGGTGAATCTATTTATGAGAAAGGTTTAGGTGGCCAATTGCAAGTTTTTTTTTCTTTTTGCATCTTCTCTAAAGAGTGGAAACATGGAAGCCTCAAAACAAAACTCTAAAATTAGCTGAAAACAAAGATTGTTCAACATCATGGTTTAGAGGAAGGATACAAAAAGCTCAGATCTCAGAGATTTCAGCTGTCAGTTTCCACTGTGAGGATCATAGTGAGGAAATGGAAGACCACAGACACAATTCTAGTTAAGACCCCAAGTGGCGGACCAAGAAAAATCTCAGATAATCAGAGGAGAAGGATGATGAGAACAGTCATAGTCAACCCACAGATCAGCTCCAAAGACCTACAACATCATCTTGCTGCAGATGGAGTCACTGTGCAACATTCAGCTATTTAGAGCACTTTACACAAGGAGTGGCTGTATGGAAGAGTAATTAATGCAGAAGAAGCATTTTCTGAGCACACGCCACAAACAGAGTCACTTGAGGTATGCTAAATCACATTTGGACAAGCCAGCTTCATTTTGGAATAAGGTGCTGTGGACTGATGAATCATGATAATTATCAGGGATGCCCAAACTTTGCAATACCAATGTAACCAGGATTTTAATGTTTTAATATTGTTTGACTTTAATCATAATTTTTAGATTATCTTATAACTTTGTGAAAATTCTAAAAACATTTGGAGATGTGGTTAATCAATTAAAAACAATACAAAACAAAAATCCAAGCCTAACACTGTCCCTAGATCTGTGGTGTGATTACTGTAGCTTTAAGTTAGATTCTCACTGAGTGCATTTACATGCTTTTCATAATACAGATAAAAACTCATCAGACAATAATCAGATTTTTGTTGCAGCCAGACAATAATCTCACAGAATAAGACGTGATAAAAACATTGCGTAAAACATGAACTTCACACTGCAATATGGTCATGAACAGCTAGAAAATGAAGATTATTTAACCTGCAGTTTCAGGGTGTCTCACAAAGTATTTGGTTGGGATCTCACAGGTGCTGTGTTAAACTCGCTTATTTCCACCCTGTTTTCACTCATGCACATCCCAGAATACTCCGGTTAGCCCACTGTAGCATGATTTTTTTCATATTTATTGGGAACAAATATTGTAGCCTGTTGATATATCCATTAAAAAATAACTGCACAATGTTGCACTGAGACAAAAATAAAAAAACCCTGTTTTAGTATGCAAATGAAAATAAACTAGCCACAATAATGACAAAGACATTAAAAGGAAAATTCAATTATCAAAAATATTCTTTGGTGCCTAAAAGCCAATCCATGCCATAGAGGGTATGACTTCATACTCAGTATGAAGTCAGTGTAAACTCAGTTTATATTACTACTTCATTTATACAGCATATTAATTTAGCATATATTGTGGAATGTATTGTTATTGTATTGCTATGAGGTGCACTGATTTGCCTCAGCTTCTCTTTGGATTGTATATGTTATTTGTTTGGAGTTTATTTAGTATTCACTGCCTATTGCTTGAAATGAAAATAATTTAAATAAAATGAATGTATACCAAAAAAAATACTCGAGATTCCTGACATCAGAGTTTCACGCCTCCACTCTGTTCACACCACACCTATTATTAATACCAGTTATAAATTAATAATAAAAAAAGAATACCCTACTTATAATACAATTTGTATAGCCAGTATGTACATATATTTATATCTTTATAAATATCTGCAGTGTTTAAAAAAGCACCAGCAGCACTGCTGCATCTAATCAACTTGTAGCAAAACAAACACCATCACCTCACACACCACTACCATGCATATAGACAGTGTATAGGCTGTATAAAGGACAGTGTGGACAAACTGTAGATGACAGTGTGTATATATATCATATAAAAGACAGTGTGTATAGACTGTATAAAGCACAGTGTATATAGACTGTTGAGGACAGTGTGTATAGACTGTATAAAGGACAGTGTGTATATACTGTGTATAGGAGAGTGTGTATATACTGTATAAAGGACAGTGTGTATATACTGTGTGAAGTAGAGTGTATATATTGTGGAAAGAACAGTGTGTATATACCGTATAAAGGACAGCGTAGGTAATATACTGTAAAACACTGGAGCTCCTGTTCTCCATGCAGCACGCTTGCACTGACGGCAAACACGCAGCTTTCATTCTATTGGCTGCGACTCTAGAGGCGGGACGTTCGTCCTCAATCCTCATAGGCTGAATGGTTTGTTGGGAGGCGTGATAGGATTGTGTGATGCGGACGGAAATCTCGCGATAAGGTAAACGAGAGCGGCCATATTTGACAGGTTCGGGGAAGAGCGCGGTCCCGGCGAGTGTTCAAACAGAGCGGTGTATTAACGGAGTAACAGCGGAACAACAGCGAAACACAGATCACCCGCCACCCCAGAGACAGATTCAGACATGAGGCGGAGTAAAGCCGACGTGGAGCGCTACATCTCCTCCGTAGAGAGCCTCTCCCCCGCCCGCACACAGGTACCAACCGCCCGCCAGCGCTAGCATTAGCATTAGCATTACCAGGGCCGGCTCCAGCAAAAGCAGCTCTGTGTAGAGAAGACCCCCCCCCCTCTTTCTTAAGTTCATTTAGTTATGGGCTTTTAGTGTTTGTGGCACTTTAACGCTCACACGCCCCCCCCCAGCCCCCCCCCCCCCCAGTAATAATAATGATAATAATAATCATAATAATCATCATCATCATTATCGTCAGCTACAATGCAAGATCACAGTTAAGATATTTTATTTTAAGAATTTATAAGAATTGAATACTAACAATACAGCGTTATGCAAATACAATACATAACGCTACCATACTGTTTAATCAACGTTAATTCAACGAATTCTGATGTCGGAGTTTAACGTTACATTAATGCATTAGAGATCGAAAGTGAGCGAGCTCGTTGAGCGTTAAATAGCTAACTAACCTAACGCTAGGTAGCGTCAGTTAACTAGGGTAACTGTCTGTGTTCTGAGAGTAGAAGAGCACCAACCAGCCAAAGCCTTTAAATGATGGTTTATTCAGTGTCAGAATTTTAACAACTAAAGTTTTTTTTCCATAATCAACATTAAAATGTATTAAAGTAGCTTGTATTCAGTGTTTTCTTCTATCAGTACGTTTCTACTGAATCCAGCGCTATTTAGTTTTCCTTCAGACTTGGTCAGTTTAAAGTTTAATGTGTAGAACTGCGGAATTGAATTTGACCGAGCTCCAGCTGTAGATCAGGGTGTGTATCAGCCGCAGTGTGTGAGGGCAGCGCGGGGCTGGAGCTGAAGGCCTGCGCGTGTCAGAGTCGCCGGTATTAGCTATGCTATGCTAGGCTAGGCTAGGCTAGCGGTCCCTCAGTGAGAACAGTCGGTACACTGCGGGCTTTTAGCTGTTCACTGTGAATGTGAACCGGGTTATAAACACCAGATTAATAAACCCCGTATCTCTTCGTTAATAATTTATACCGCATTATCCACACCTCCCTGCTGTACAGTCGCAGTTACCCGGCTATTAGCATTAGCGCTGACTGTAGGAAAGCGCGGTAAACGGGCGGGAGGTTCTAAAGATCAAGTTAAACTCTCTCTCTCTACACTGATTTATTTTACATGTACTAAACGTTAATTCCACATTTCCGTACAAATCTCACAAGTCTGATAATTGTAATAAATCCTTACTGGTGCTGATGCTAATTCACCATATCTAAACCGGCCTTGACTGGCTGAGAGATGCAGTTCACATGTCTGAACAGTATCAGAGCTAAAGTACAACTATCTTTTAAAGAAATAGTAAGATTACTGTTATTAATGCCTAAAACTAGTCGTATTATTCGTCAGAATTAGTCTATATAACGTTATATCTGAAAATACAGTTTCTGTAAGCTTTGTAAGTATGTTTTATATTGTCTTTATTCTTGTGTGGTATGATGTTTTTGTCCCCAATATGTCAGTGAGCAATTTAAGTATTATTATTATTATTATTATTATTATTATTATAATTATGATTATTAATAATTAATCATTTTAAAAACATAATTATACAATTACACCCTTTTACATAACAGGAAACTTTTTATGTGTATAAATATGTAGATATTAGTCAAGTAAGTTAGACAGGGAATTTAAAAATGGTTTAAAATCCTACCTTAATATAAAGACTCCAGATAAATTTCACTGTAGCTGTGAGATCATGTTCGATGTACAGTGGTGCTTTAAAGTTTGTGAACCCTTTAGAATTTTCTAGATTCTTACATTTGAGAGTGAAATTAGTGTCGGCTGTTTTCAGTGATAATGGACGGAGCAAGGTTATAATAGTTTTGAAATTTTCATTCTAGATTCTTTTTTTTTTTTTTTTTCCACTTTTTCTCCTTCAATTCAGTTAGTTTTAATTAGTTTTTAGAGTTGGTGTGCCAGTTTTTATTATTTTATTTTCTTTATTATTGCTTAGTTTTAGTTAACGTTAGTTTTTATTAATTCTAGCATTTGTTTTTTTTTTCATACTTTTGTGAGGATCAGGATTCAAAAAGATATTATGAAAAAAAAAACTCAACAAAAGAAACAAAAACAAAAAAATCAGTTACTGTGAAACAACTAACTGTCCCCAAAAACTGCTTAAAATAGCCAAAAGAACACACATGAACATGACACGCACATCACATCAGAGAGCTCAACTTGAGAAACCCAGAAACAAACTCAGAAACCCAATAAACTATACAGGTTTTACTCATTTTCACCAAAATTATCAAGTCAGAAATTAAATTGAAATGGACACCTGGCACTAGATACAGCTAAGATAAAACTTTTTACTATATTAGTGCAGAACTAACTATACTGTAGCTCACATATATAACATCAGAAAGTGATCACAGCTGTCTGAAATACAGTTTATTTAGTGTGTGTGAGTTAGAGAATGTGTGTGTATGTAAGAGAGATAGAAAGAGTGAGAAAGAGACATATTTATCAGTTCATCTTCCAGCTTGAGTTGTTCTGGTGTATGAGCTACTCAGAGTAAGGCTGGTAAAGGTACTCACAGTTAGGGCTCTTATGCTGCTTCTCAAATAGACTTACAGCTGTGTGATGTTTATTCCGCATACGGTATCTGCTGTTTTAAATACAGAATAGAGGTGTGCCATATCGTATCGTACACGATAATATCGCTAACATTTTTGAATACAGTGTACAATATTTTATCCTGAAATATCGTGCCCTAATTATCACATCAGGGTACTATTTTTTTGGCTGTTTTAAGCAAAAGAAAATTCCTATTATATATCTACTAGAGACATATTATATCTGTTCAATATCACTTATTTTACTTTAATCCTGGATAAATGGAGATATTTGGAGTGCATTATTATTAGTAGTATCATGACATTCTGAATCATTGACTTCTGTTACAAATCTGCTAGAATTCTTTTTTTTTTTTTTAATATCTTAGTTAGAGGTGTGCATGTCATATCATATACAATGATAAAATGTAAGTTTTGTTTTGCTGCAGTAGTTTATTTTTATCATATCACCTATAGTATCGTTATCGCGATAATGCCATGAAATATTGTGATATTATTTTAGGGCCATATTGCCCACCCCTACTACAGAACACATTTATCTTCGTTGTGCTCATATTTTAATCCCATACAGAATTCTGCAGTTTTCTGTCTTTATTTCACAGTTAGATGGCAACTGTAAACAGAAGTGACGCCACTGACTGTGAGGTGCAACGTGTTGCCACCCACTGTAAAACTGCTTGAGTGGAAACAGCGCTTATAAATAAACAAACACATGAAAACTAAGTGTATCCTAACTAAAACCTTTTTTTTTTTCTATTGGTTTCAGTTAATAAAAATTATTTTTCACTTTCAGCGAAAGTAACAAAATTACTTCTGAGCAACTAAAGGCCCCAATTCTCCCACTGCTTAATACTGATATTCTTGAGTCTACCATCAGAAGAACACTGAACTACTGTGGTTGACATGGTACAGAACGTTAATGGTTAGAAATGTTACATTTAGTAAAAGGAAAACAAGGTGTTGCATCTGTGGAACACGTTGGTAGTAGTATTACGGTTTGGGTTTGAGTTTTGCTGCATCTGGGTCAGGGTGGTTTCCCTAATTGGTAAAACAATGCTGAAGAAAAATATCAGGACGTTTAGGCTTAACAACAATCTGTTTTACACAAACATTTTATGTTGGCGTATAGGTGTGGACAATATTAGTATTGTATATAGTTTTGTGATAATTTATTTCCATGATACACATTTTACACATTTACTTTTATAAAGAATCAGAGCGCTGACCATATGCAAGTGAGAAATGATCACAGATTTTTTGTATTATTACTGTGTTTTTAAAATGTGCTGGAAAAAAAATCATTTTAATTGCTTGACAGCACTAAAATATGATAATCATTTTGTATTATAGTCTAGATATTTTATAAATAAAAGTTTATAAGTTAAAGAAAAGGAGAAAAATATATTTTAGGGTCTGTCAGAGAATTCAAATCAAATAATTTGTATAGCGCTTTTTAAGTTTAAGTTTAAGGCAATAAATAAATACCACTCATGCACTAATATTCATAGTAAGCAGCATTTAAGTATTTGTGAAATCTGACATAGTCTAGCAAGTTTTAACAGGTTTCCAGACCCTCTTAGATGTCTGCAAAATAAAAGCAGTTTTTGTGAGTGGAACTCAAAGTATATTTGAGGTTCTACATAGTGGACAGGTTTAAAAACTATGAGTCTGGGGTTTCCTACAGGTGTGCTATCTGTGTTATACTGTGTATTTGCAGTCAGGCCTGCCATGCTTAGTTGACATAAATGACAAGATTTAGATTATAAAAAAATAGTTTACTTCAAATGTCAGGGTGGAGTACTGGTTAATCTGTAACAGCACCTCCCAACACAGTGCTGGGGACAAACACAGTAACAGGTAATGAGCCTACTTACTCAGTACACAGTCTGTGTCTCAAAAAAAGGGCTTAAACGCAACATATTCACGTACATATTTACTCAGTTAAACATGGGATTTAAAAGCCCAGATATTTACTGTTTCTATTGTTTTTAAGTGATTAAGAATGTTAGGAATAGGAGCCAATAAGGAGGCAGAAACAATCACTGACTAATCTAAAATTATGTTTCAGATTAGTTGACTACCAAAATAATCATTAGTTGTTGTGCATGTAATCACTGTTGGCAGTGTTTAGATATTACAATTTCTAATGAAACTGTGGAGGAGAGCTAAGACATGTTCATGTCAGATGTGAACAGGCTTGTTGGTCAAAATTGAGTTCTGCAATTTCAGAATTAATTTTTCTGGCTTCAGAGATTTTGATGTGTTTTGTAAGTGTGTGTTGTAAAGAACAGCTGTGCAGGAACACATGCAGACCTGCTGTTTCTCAGCACATGCACAGCTACAGTCAGTCAGTGTGTTCTACAGCAGCTGCTGGATCTCACGGTGTTGGGCCAGTGTCTGACTTCAGCAGTTCTTACAACACACACAGCCCCCTGGATAAACCAGTAGTGTTTGTTCCATATTCAAAATATTTTTAATTGCTATGTAATTGGAGAAAGCCAGCAATCATCACATTTTACTTAATTAGTTAATATTTTTTCTGTTAGTAACAGTGAGACCCTTTTGATCAGGTTTATTATAGTAAGCAAAAACATGTAGTTTATTGCCCTGAACAACGCCTCCGTTTACATTAGACCATAGTTAGACTTTACTTATGAAGCTGTTAATTTTTAAGGTATTGAGGTGAAACTTTCAATCACAAACTTTTTTATATGCTTTTATAATCACACTTCTCTTTTTTTTTATCTTTTTTTCCAGAAACCAGTGAAAGGATTTTTATTTGCAAAATTGTACTTTGAAGCTAAGGAGTATGAGCTGGCTAAAAGGTAATACCATCTTAATGTTTGATTTTTAAGCTCTTTCTTGTTGTTGTGAAATGTGCCATCTAATAATCTTTTTCTTTTGTTTCCTGCAGGCATGTATCTGATTATTTAACAGTACAGGTCCGAGATCCCAAAGCACACCGGTTCCTCGGGCAGCTGTATGAAAGAGAAGGAGAAATAGAAAAAGCTGTAGGATGTTACAAGGTAATTATATGTAATTATTACGGTACGTGTCCACTAGCACTTTAAGGCCTCAACGAATCCTGTTAATTTTAATGGAGAGCCACTGTATGGTAAGATGCATGCTGGGTTGCATTGCGTTGAACACAGCCTCGCCGTCCAGTGAAGAAGTTAAATCGAGCTCAACTTTATTCAATGAATCCAGCCACCGCGCTGTGACCAGCCAATTGGAGAAGAGCAGACAGTGACTTCACACACATACAAGTGCCACATACAGAACAGATTCCTTTCAAACACGGAAGAGAAGCTAAAAATGGCAGAATTTGGATTTAAAGGACAATAGATTACAGTGAGGTTGATTAAAACATTTAAATCTTAAACTTATGGTTGCCTATTTCTGTTGCTTCATTTGAATTTAAAAACTTCACGGAAATGCCCACGCAGCGAGCCGAGAGTTCCGGCATGGTGGAATGCGTTGAAGAAATGTGCTAGTGGACACGTACCATTAGAGCAGTCTGGTGATTTTAAAAATAATAATAAAAATTATCTATATAATTACTTTCTGTGATTAATTGATCAAAATGTATTGCATCTTCTTTTGCTATAAAAATATTTTAAGTTGGAAAATTAAAAAATCAGAACAGTAAATCTGATAACCTGAATTAATATTTTTTTTATTAATTGCAAAAAATATGACGGCCCTAGTAATAAAGTTAATGAAGTTCCTGGTGCTGGGAGCATGTGGCCAATATTTTTTTTTTTGTTTGTTTTGTTTATTTGTTTGAACTGTACTTGTTTGTGCCTCAGCGCTCGGTGGATCTGAACCCGGCTCAGCGAGACCTGGTGCTGAAAGTGGCTGAACTTCTGTGCAGTAAACCAGAGCTGGACAGCAGAGCAGAATTCTGGGTAGAGAAAGCTGCCAAGCTTTTGCCTGGTCATCCTGCAGTGTTTGACCTCAGGGTTAGTACACAACCTTGTTTGATTTTTACTCCATTTTTGCTGCACATTGTGCCATTAAACATGATTTTTACTCTCTGTTCTGTAGAGTATATCTTTTAGCAATAGAAAGACAGGTGTCTGGAGTCCCGGTGCTCGGGCTTGAAATTAAGTGATTATATTGTGCAGATCATACAGGGTGAGGGCAGCCTTTAAGTTCAGAAATGGAAACCAAAAATATTATACCACAAACTGTTTAAAAAATAAATGAATAAAGATTTGGCAGCAGATCAGACAGCTTCACAGACACCCATCTTTCACCTTGCTAAAGCATCAGGTGAGTTGGCCCTGGTATTGTGCACAGTGTGTATCGGAACATCAAAAGAATTTAAATATCAGTCAAAGACAACAGGTAAACACAACAGGTAAACACTTTTTCACACCAATGTATACACACACCATATTAGTTAGTAATTCATTCTCATTTTTAAGGAAATTCTACACAACCATTCATTGCCTTATACTGCAGGTACAGAATAATATACAGCTCTGGGGGAAAAAATAAGAGACCACCTAAAAATTTATTTATTTATTTTTTATTAACTTCTTGCATTTTGTGCGGCCAATGCGTGTCATGCGAGTTATCCACCAACCAGTCATACTGCATCAGTAAAAGCATTATGTTCCTTATTTATGACTGAAACTAATTGTATTTAAAGCACTTAAATAATAAACTCCTAAAGGCAGCAGAATACCAAGGTGAAACTGTGTATGCACTGGCGACAGGGGACGCACAATACCCAGTTTCAACTTGAGGTCTTTACTATTAAAGGGCTTTATCTAATAATAAACAGAAGGACAGAAAATGTTGGATTTTATTCTTTTTTTTTTGTTGTACTGTAATTCCACAATTGTTCTTATTCACTATACATCTTAGATACAGTGGAATCAGCATATAACTAATATTTTAGGGGATAGGGTACACTTTGATCTATAGTAGCAAATGTCCCCTTTATGCTCTGTCTTGAGAGCTAGCGTATTTAGTTTCTGAAATAAAAGGGTGTCCTGCCACATTTGGTTCACACTGTATATCACTGTTTTAAAATATGGGAATACTGAAAGCAAAGTTACAAAGCTTACCAGTATCATTATGTTTTTTTTTCCTGTGGAATGTCATGTGTTAAAATGAATCACCAACGTGTTTCTGTCATGTCTTCTGTAGGAGAAGCTGCTGAGTGTGAAGGGACAGCAGGGCTGGAACCAGCTGTATGATCTGCTGCAGTCCGAGCTGCAGCTGCGCCCCTGCGACGCTCATGTTAACAGCAAGCTGGTGCAGCTCTACTGCTCCGACGGCCGCCTGGAGGATGCGGCCAAGCACTGCCTGTCTGTGGAGAAAGCGGGACTGCTGAGACACAGCCTGTTCTGGTACACCACAGCCGTCCAGACTATCCAGGTGTGTGGAACCACTTTATTAGCCTGGTGCGCTGAAAGAGTGTAACGCTCTGATTTTTACTGCTACCCCACTGTGCTTGTCACAGTAATAACAATATCAACTTCTCGTACAGTATATAATTATGTCAGTAGTTTTTTCTGACCTCAGTATTGACCTTTGTGTTTACTCACTGAGAATACACCATTACCTTGAATAAACCAGAACTTTGACTTTAGTTAAGAACAGTGAATTAGAACATTTTAAATAACTGAAGTTCTTTGCACTTAAAAAATAATGTGTAAATGCATGATAAAGCTGTTAAATCATGCATTATTATGCTGTTATGCTGTAATAATCACAGTGGGTAAAATTGTCTTAAAATGAATGCTGTATTTTTTGTACTATAAGGCGCGCATATTATAGGTGCACTATCAATGAACGTCTATTTTCAAACATAAAGCGCACATTATTATAAGGCTCATTTTTAGAAACACTAGTTAAGCAGGTCTCGCCACTAAGTGTTGGTGGGGGGTAGCTAACTAAGTTAAGGAAAACTAAGCTAAGTAAACAAAACTGTAATTAAACAAAAGTTAAATGAGTGCTGGATGTTAATCTAAACAAAATTCTCTCCTGAAAACGGTTTATTTGGGTGAGTAAAATGCTTTCGTTTATTTACAGTAAGCTTAGGTTCCTGCAGCATAAGCATTAGCGGCTAACCGCTAGTTGGTTATTTTAGCGCTGCTCCAGCAGTGCTAGCTGTGGTTAGCAGCAGGCTACAGGCTGATATATTCACCTCTAAACAGCAAAAGAGTGCAGTTAGCAGGTAATGCTAATGCTGCTCCAGTAGTGCTAGCCATGTTTAGCAGCAGGCTACAGGCCAATAATACTTAACCTCTGAATGGGTGGGTGCCTTATAGTGCAAAGAATACGTTATGTTCCCTTTTTTTTTAAGCAAGCCTTTTTTCTAAGTAACATTAAGTAGCTAAAATTCATAATATATAATTTGTTTTATGACCACATTGCAGTGTTTAGTTGCACTTTTTGGTGTTAAAATGTTACCTGTTGATCTGTTACAGGAGTACCTGTCTCAGCCGAGTGTATCTGCTAATGAGAAAGTATGTCGCCGATTTAAAAAAGAGCTTTTACTGGCTCACTGCAGCCTTCTGAGACTCACACTTTCAGAAAAAGGATGCCAGGAAAGTGTGGATGCACTTAAGACGTAAGTGTGTGTGAACGGTTTCTGTTGCTGAATGCTATCAAATGCTCACAACAACTTTTAAGAGTGTCGTAGAAAGCTGTCTTTGGACAATAGAGATATTCATTTACATACATGTGATTTATTATACGTCAGAAGTTAATGGCAGTTCTTAAAGGTACATTCTGTAGGAACTGAGAATGAGAGTGTGAAATGGCTACAGCAGTCCAGTTTTAAAGCACCACAGAGAGTAGTCTGCCCCGCCCACCCATCCCCAGCCATAAAACTACATCGGGTTGGCAAATTCAGCAAGCTGAATCTACACAATCTACACAATGTTTAGAGTAGTAGGAGAGGCAGAGAACTTAGAGTACGATCGAGAGGAGAGAGGAGAAATACAGCAATTCTAAACTCTTCTATTACCCGTATTTAGCGTTATATTGACTGTATTTTACACAAGGGAGCGTGGCTGTGCCCCGTGCGAGGGAGCGCCGCGGTCGGCGGGGCTATGCCCCGCATAAGAAACAGCTCTAGTCCCTAGTAAGCACATCTAGTGGTAGTGATAAAGTACCTGACTAAATTAGCTAGCCAGTTAGCGTACCTGTTCAGGACAAAAGTAGCCGCTCTGGGTCAGTCTTGTCGTCTATTTGAGCTCTAAGTCTCCAACTTTCAAACTCACTGCCAATATTCATTATTGGTCCTTTAATGTTACAGTTTGTACATTTTAACAGCATAGCGTGGCAGTTACAGGCATTTGTTAGTATATGTTAATTTTATGGATGAGGAACTTAAATCTTTACTTTCTAAACTTTATTTTTTTGTGTGTTATATTACCTTCAGCTACCAGCTAATAGTTTTAACTATATTGTCCTAATTTATTTGTGTGTGATTTGTGTAAATGGTGTACAGTAAGTGTAGTTGTTATGTAACCTGATGTGTGTGTGCCTGTGTTCTGTGTGTGGTTCTAGTTTTGACCATGCTATGCAGTCCTTAAAGTCCACGGCCCTGAGTGTGGCGGACGAACTGTCGGAGGTGTATACTGAAATGAAAGGTCATCTGTATCTGTATGCTGGAACACTGCTGCTGAAGATGGCTGTAGAGAAGGAGCATCAGTGGAGAGCTGTTATTCATTTAGCAGCTTTCTGTTACCTTCTTGCATATCAGGTAATTGTTGAGCCATGTTTTAATCTATTTGAAGGCGTGGAAGTTGGTACTCTATCCACGCCCTTGTGATCAGCTGTTTGAACACTTACTAACTAATTAAACGAGTGGAATCAGGTGTAATGCTGGATGTTTAGAATTAGATGGACTTTTAATGTTTGTGATGGGGTTGTCCCTGATCTGATCACGTGATCGACAATCGGGTTTGTTCATGTAATTTTCAAAGGAAAGATCCAGATAACGGATTTATCATAAATGTAATGTTTTGTTGTTACTCCATGAGTTCACTATAGAATCTCCTGCATATGTGCAGTGAGAATGCTCACACTGTTGTGTTGAAGTCTCTCTCTCGTGCTCTCTTACATACACGTGTATGCACACACATGAGATATATGAAGCTACGCTAGTGTATGTCCTCCATTAAAGCTCTTATTTAAACTTAGTAACTCAGCAACTCACCCTATTATAATACAGTAAAAATTTAAATATAGTCTGCAAGGTGTAAACCACACTACACTATTACTGTCCCTAATAATACACAGGATATATAATGTATATTACCAGCATTTAAAAAAAATCATAATTAAGATCATGATTTTATTTATCACACAATTGTTTTTGTGTTAAACGTTTAAGTTTAAATGCTTATTTAAATGGAAATCATTTATATGACCATTTAGAACAATTATTACTACTTATATTTACAGTTGTTTTCCTAAAAAAAAAAAGTAAGAATAGTTAAAGAAAAAGCTTGGGTGTGTTTGCCAAAGTATTGGCTTGGGACTCAAATCCAAGTGATTCGGACTCAGGAACAAAAAAATGTGTTCAGGACATCCCTAGTTGGTGAGGTTTTGCCAGTTGCAGCCTCTGCTTTCTGTTCTTGGCTGACAGCAGAGGAAGGAACGTTGGATGTTTTTTTTCTTTATGCGCTTTTGTCCTCTCCACAGTTGTATACATTAGTTGCTGTCGTTAAATTAAAATCAAACTGTCACCATTAGTCATCCAGCACTAGAGTTGCAGATTACCCTTTTCTGCTCGTTCTAATGCTAAATATTACCTGATGAGCTTCATGATTCATATGAAGCTTGTGTAATTACAAATGCAGTGAATTCACAAACCTTCAAAGCAACCTTTCATAGTTGTCAGTGTTTTACATTCAACATCAGAGTTATTTATTTCTAAAAAGTAGAAATTCTATTGTCCATGCCATAAGCCCTTTTAATAGCTGTGAGAAATGTCATAAATGTAATGTTTTTGCTCATTTGGCATCTGTGTCTGCGTATCATTAAGTAAAGTTTAGTATATTATTTATGGTAAATTTTGATTCTGTTCCAAAGGTTCCCAGACCAAAGACCAGGCCTGAGAAAGGTGAGCAGATCTCACCGAAACCTCTGGAGTCGTTAGCCAGCTATCGTCAGAGCCAGGCAGGCCACATGCTGCTGAATCTGAACCAGGAGACGGAGCACCTGGTGACAGAGGTGGTGGAGGTGTATGGGAACAGGAGTGGGCAGGACAGTCTGATGGAGATGCTGTTTGGGTCACAAGGCTCTGCTAGCTCTTCATTCATTGGAAACGATGTCATCAGTGGCATTACTGCACAGGCACCTGATATACAAGAACTTAACAAGTGGGACAGTGGTGAGTAAAGCTACACATTTTACTTTGATTGTACACGCTTCTTCGCTGTTAAGCAAAAACATTTATTTGATTTATTGGATTAAATGACTTTAGTACTGTAAATCACTACATTATGATTGGTTTCCATTAGGGAGATAAACTTGGAGTAGTAAAATGCAGCATATATCAATAAAACTGATGGAACCAAAATGTTTTGTAGCTGAATATAGTATGACTGGATTTTTTTCTTACAAGTTTTTCCAAGATACTTCCCCATAACAAACACTGACATGTGTTCACTTCCTGTAAACAGCAGTTTTACAATAAAAATCTCGTGACCGGTTTAGAGCAGGGGTTTACAACCTGTTTTATTGTGACCCTTTTTTTTATTGATTTCATTTCAATGAACGTAACTTTTATATAATTATATTTGATCAAGGTTAAGAAACACAGCCGTGCCCACACATCTGTCTCCGGCAGAGACCGGCAGTTTAGGGCTTATAGAAAAAATACAGTAACATGCATACATACACTGGAACAAAAATGACCTGCAAGTAAATAGGTAAGAGCCTTTCGATGGATAATAACTGGGTAATTATTTCAGCAATCAAAAAGTTATTTAACCCTAACTGATGCAGTAATTAGCTTCTCATTTGTTAAACAACCATTGTTAAAGACTCATGCTATGGTCGTGGAAAAGATGTTCTTCTGTTTCAGAAGGGTCAAATTATTGGCATGCAGCAATCAGAGAAAACATCTAAGGAGATGGCTGAAACTGCTAAAAATGGATAATGTCCAATGCATTATTAGAAAGTGTAAGGACAGTGATAAAAACATCATCATTCAGGAAGGAATGTGGAGGGGCAAAAATCTTAAATGATCATCAGCGATCACTTAAATGTATGGTGAAATCTGATCATAGAAAATAACACTAACTCGGGATATTGTTTAATAGTGAAAGTAAGAGCTTTTCCACATGCACAATGCAGTGAAGGGAACTCAAAAGTTTGGGAATAAACAGCTGTGTAGGAGAAAAATTAATGTCAATTTATTTCATTTTAATTTTTATTAAAATATGGGTATGGACAGTTTAAAGTGACCACCTCTCTTGTACATAATCACCCGCTGACACTGCCAGGCTGCAGTACTCTTTAGTGTTCGGCTGAATCTGCTCAGCTTGAATGCAGTGAAGTGAAGACAGCTCCGTGTAATGAACATCAGTCAGTAACAGATTCTGTAAATACTGTATCTCTTACAAGACTAGACCAAGTTTAGTTTAAACCTTTAAAAATTACAGAGAATTTAAAGGAGATGCTCACATATGCCAGAGTTTATGTTAAGATGATAATAGGCCACTCATATATGTCTTAATATGTTGCTCTGTAATAATAACTTACCAGTCCTGCTTAAAATGCTTACAAATTAGGTTAAAAAAAACTTAAAGGTAATAGTTGTGCGTGTGGATTTGGATTCATGGTTCTGTATGTGTTGGCAGGTTCTATCGTGCACTATGGGGATCTGCAATACCTGACCTGGCTGGGCCTGCAGTGGTCTCTGATGGGTGAAAGGCCAGCCCTGAAAGAGTGGCTGAAGCAGCTGTTCCCTCGCCTCACTCTGGAGACCTTTAAACTGGACACCAATGCCCCCGAGTCCATCTGTCTGCTGGACCTCGAGGTGAAGGGTCTTTATGTTCTGTTTAATCTGAGATCAATACGTTTTGTAGGTTTACAGCTGCAATTAAAAGGCTGGGTTCTTATTGCCTTTCTAGGAGATTTCCAATGTTGGTAACCTGGTGCAAATGAACATCTCCAAAATTAAATGCACTGAAAAAAAGTTTTGAGATGAAACTGAGCAAAAATAAAACGGTTGGCTGAATCAACTGTAGATTTTGAGTTTGATTTAGCTGCTGAAAAAACTAAATCATCGTGGCGAGAGTTGGGACAGAATATCAATATTAGGTGTTAAATATTGATATTGATATATAGGCGCTCTAAACTCCCTAAGCCTCGCCTCCTGCATTGGACTTAAAATTAAAAATTAAAAATAAAATTACTGCTTCATTACTGCACTTGTTGGCGCTATAATCAAACCTGCAATGAAAAATTTTGGTTGTTAAATTCTGTGACACCAATAAACTAGTGCTGGGTGGTATACTAGTTCATCCGGTGTACCGGAGGGGAATTTAGAACCGGTATGCATTTTTCACATACCGCCACACCGCTAGAAGTGCTGCAAAGCCCTGTGTAGATCAGCACCACTAAAGAAGCAGACACAGAATGCTTACTAACGCTAGCCAGTTAGCATGAGTTTGTACAAGTGAGTGTTTTTATCAGAGTAAAATAAAAAAAAGAAATAACAAACAGAATAATTTACCCAGGTGTGGCCAGAACTGGTCCTGGTGGAATCATTTATTCAGCTCAAGAGATAAAACTCATTAAAACTCTGCACATGAGGAGCGCAGTAACTATAGCCATGTTTAAATAAATTAATACCGTAGCTAGAAGGATAATAATAATGCACACTGAATGTATTTTTAACTAGAGAACGAAGGGAACTGCTGCTGGGTTTAATACTGTAATGCCTCTGATGACTTCAGGAATAATATAATTTATAGAATAATAATATATAGTAAATTGATATTAAACTTGTCTGCCATGTGAAACATTTTGTTTGTTTATCACTTTATTTGATTTATTTCAGGTGTTTCTCTGTGGTGTGGTGTTCACGAGTCATACTCAGCTGCAGGAGACTGCGAAGATCTCTGCCAGCTCTCAGCTGCACGAGCCGCGCTGTTTACCCCTGCAGCTCCTCAAACTCCTGTCCTCTGAGAGACAGCGCGAGTGGTGGGATGCAGTCTACAGCCTCATTCACAAGAGAGCAGTGTGAGTTTACGGAATTACAGTTTTCGCTTTTAATGCTGTATTCATTTTACCGGAGTAGTTCTCGTTAATTTATTCATCATTTATTTATTTATTTATTTTTATTCTTTCAGTCCTAATATGTCCGCTAAACTGCGCATGATTGTGCAGCATGGCCTGAACACGCTGCGCGCCAGAGAGAAACACGGCCTTCAGCCAGCGCTGCTCATCCACTGGTCCAGGCACCTCAGCATAGCGGTAATCACTGTTTCAGTCATTCTGCAAAACCTGCTGTAGATTTAAATAATCTTTAAGAACCCTCTCATAAATGCTTACAAATTTATTATCCTCTTTTAAGTACAGAAACAGCCCCCCATTCTCTAAAAAAAAAAAAAAAAAAAAAAAAAGTTTCACTGTTTAAGATTAATGCTATTTATAGTAATTAATCACAGCAAAGTGTGCAATTATTTATGTACTTTGTTTTAATTCATCAACAGTGATTGCATGTCATATGGACAGCAAATTGCATAATCATATTGTCCCCAGTGATGGAGATGGTGTTGGGGTTGTACTAGGGGTGTCACGATTCTCTAAATCCTCGATTCGATTTTAGCGTTACGATTCGATTTGATTCTCGATTTTCTTTTTTTTTTTTTTTTTTTTTACAGCAGAGAGTGCTATGCAAGTTTTAGATTAATCTTTGGTCATTCACTGGTTTGATTCATCAAATTTACAATATCTTATTTCAAAAGGTGGGCTTGATATAAGTGATGCAAAGTGATACAAGTGATCTGTAATACACCACGTTAGGCACTAATGGTCAAATTTAAATAATTTAATTAAGATATAAATGTAATGCCATCTAGTGGCTTTTTTTGGTAGCAGCAGTGTGCTTATTTTGCGTGTAACAAAATAAATAATAAAAACAATACAGGTACAGTCATGTACAAAATAATAGAACAATTAGAGCCGTAACAAACTGAACTCTATCCTACTATAACAGTTAAACATGAAAAATAAGACTTTAAGACTTTTTCGGTCCCTGAGAATGACAAGTGTTTTTCTTTAACAGAGATATATTATTAACTTTATCTGAGACAAAGATGCTCCTTAAGGTATCAAAACTATTAACATATTTGAGGCTAGACAAAACATCTGTTAATTTTATATTTTCAAGTTTTTCTTTAAGAAGATGAGAATGTCCACATTCTCTGGAGAAAGGGCTGCTCTTTGAGCTACAGTGTGCTGCTCCATTTGTGTAGCGCGTGCTTGCGTAGCTTAGAGGGAGGGATCGGCGATCCTCTTTTTGACTTCGATGCTCGAGACCATGACATAATTTTGATCGATTTCGATCAAATATATAAATCGTCACAACCAAGGATGGCGTTTGTACAACATTTGTAATTTGGTGAAATGTGTGATAATTTGTCAAACTGAAATTCTATCATTTATATATAGTTATATCAAAATGCATTAACTCTGTAATGTGTATTAGAATCTTTATTCTGTTATACTGTGGTGCTGAGTCTTAGGATCGTACTGCTTTTAAATAGCCTTTTATAGAGGCTGTCATGCCTGCCATCAAGATCTTCTTTTCTATTAGCTTCAAATTAAAACCAAATCATCACATAATAACAAAAGAGCTGGACATAGTCACCGTCTAACATCTTAACAGTAATAAACTAATAAAATAATTAACTATAACGAAAGTCCAAAACCTTACTACAACTGGAAGTTCCACCCAAAACAATCAAAAGTACCAAACAGTGTAAGACCACATCTATTATAATTTAATCAGCAGAGTTTCATTCTTAAGCACAAAAGAACAGTCATGTAAAACTTGTATATAATCTGGTAATGAATTAACTGATGTCTTAGATTGATAGATCACATAAATAAGGAGTTTCAGCCTACATCCCAATTTACACTGATACACTGATACCCAAGTATGAGAAACATTTCTCCCAAACAGCAGTGGTGCCCAGTGCATGATCCTTAGCTGATATGATTAGCTGTAAAGTGATGACACAAGACCCCGAGTTAAACTACCTTAGGAAGTATGAATTTACACCAATGGATTTTCAATGGTTTTTCAGTGGGTTATTCCAGGGGACTCGGTGAGCTCATAGAGCAGATCGAATTCACAAATACATGAAGTTGGATGTTCATGGAAAAGAAAAGGTCTCTTTCAACATTTTGAAAGAAACATATTTTGTTTTTATCTTATAAATCATCAAAAATATGAATATTCTTATTACACCAAGGAGGGAATGTGAATAGTTTAGATTATGTCAATAAATAATTATTATGCTGTAGAGGAGAAGACTTATAAAAATGATCTGAAAGCTCTAAATATCCAAATGTTCAATGTATTATTTATTAAAAGTCCTAGAGTGAGTAAAACAGACCCTGAGCCCTAAGAAAAGGTACATCCTGATGTCTATGTGGTGCAATCATAGCTTGTTGTATAACTCGCCAAAGGGTTTGCACAGAAGGCTCCAACCGTGTCTTCAAAAACCTCAACTGAAGTGACCTAATAGTACAACTTTAATTTGGGAAATCAATTCCCCCTTAGGTGCAGAGTCTGTCACACACTTTAATTAATTAATTAATTTGTTTGTTAAAGAATTGTAATATTATGTTGTGTGAAATGTTTTGTATAATAAATGTTGTGTGTAAAGTGAAGGCTTTGTGCTCTTTGGTTTATTGAAGGGGGATGGAGTGAACTCTTACTATGATCAGAAGGAGTACGTGGGTCGCAGTGTTCACTACTGGAATGTTGTTCTTCCTTTGCTGGAGAGTATTGAGAAGCGGCGCAGCATCGCTGAACCTCTGGATCCACTGTTTATGCATTTTAACAGTAAGGACATGCAGGTACGGAGAACTTGCGCTCGCTCGTCCGTCTGCAGATCCACTGCTTTTTGATTAGAGAAGGTAACATGCTCATGGTTTGTGTATTTTAGGCTTCTGAAGTCAAACTCTTTGAAGAGGAGGCCATGATTGCGTTTGCCACTCTTCTGGACATCGAGGGCAAAACTGATCAGGCCATCTCCAAACTCGAGAAGCTCAACTGCGTCTCCTCCCACTGGCATCTTGCTCGGGTAATTCAATCAGTTATTGGACTTTTTTTCCCATTAATACATTTTTGACTGAACACTGCTTAACTGGTTTACCTGCGTTCACATTACACGTGATCTTTCGCCTGGCAAGCAGAACTCTATTCACTAAATGTTAGATCCTGGCCAAAATTTCTTTAAAAAAGAAATCACAACTACATGTTCCCTTAGAATCTGCTGATGGATTTTAACAAATAGGCAGCATTCCCATCTTTTTCTGGAAGGAAATCACCCGGGAAAAATCCAGATTATTATATGGTATTTAACATTCATCATGTTAGAGATAAGAGAAACTGTTGCTGCTGTCTGTTAATGTGCTTTACCAACTCCACCATAAACTAGGGCTGACCCCGTTAGTCAATATAATCGACAATGTTGATTATTTAAATTTGTTGACTCCAAATTTCATTTTTGACTAATCGTTTTTTTGTAACAGTACTGCTTTGCTGGGGACAGAGGTACAGTGGTAGATGGGTAAATGGCTCACTCACTGTCCCTAAAAGTGCCCAAACACAACATATGTACTCACAAAATATCAGTACTTTCCACATTTAAACATCTAGGTATTTAAATTACTGTCTTATGTTATATTAATGTCTTATGTTCAGCTGTTTTCTATCGTTTTTAGAGGCGGAGAACATGGCAGAAATAATCGCTGACTAATTGAAAAAAATTTTTATGATAATCTGATTAATCGACTACCAAAATAATCATAAGTTGCAGCCCTATCGTTAACAAATCTTCAATGGAAACCGGAATCGGGTGTGGTTTTGAGGGAATGTGCAAACCTGCTATCTGATAAGCCACACGTCACCTCATTTGAATTGCCTCTTTGTTTCCTCACGCTGCTGAGCTTTTGCTAATGAAACTCTTCTGCCAGCTACTTTACTGTAGTGTACAGTGTGTGCTGATTGACTGATTGATTCATTGATTGGTCGATCTGACTGTCTCGTTCGTTTGTTTTGCGAACTGTAGATCTATCAGAGGCTTTCTGAAGAGGCAGGAAACGGCGTTGAAGAAACTCAAGACATGTGCATGAACTTTCTGCGCCAGTTCAAAAAATACTTATCAAAGATCTACCATGCCAGTGCAGACGATATGGAAAAGGTCTGTTGTCGAAAGCTCATTTATTTCTTTATTTCTGTTTGTCTTGTTGCTGGTTAAGGATGGATGATTAGTTACGTTCTTTGTCTTTTTATTTTAGCTGCCCGTGTCAATGGAGGAGGTGATTGATTTACTGAACGAGGTGAATAATCAGCTCGGAGAGAGCGGAGAGGGGATGGACCGGGTCGACGGACTTCCAATGACTTCTAGCCCTAGATCTCTGGCCGATCCGACCGTGGCCGGGTCGCACAAATTCTCCATGTCCTCTCCAGCCAAGAGTGTGCTTTCCCCCTCCAAAAGACCAGTGGTAATACACTGCTTTATTTTCTCTCTTTAAAAAAGGTTCTGGGTGCTTTGTCGTGTACATTATACGTGCTTCTTTTTTTATTTTTTAACAGTTTTCTCCCAAGACGCCCCCTCACTGGGTGGAGGACCAGAAATCACTCCTGAAGATGCTCTGTGACCAGGTCGAGGCTTTAAAGGTTAGATTTCAACCAGTAATTTATACATGAAGTATTTTATTAAATGTGTCCAATAGAAGAACACTATCACAGGTCAAAAACAAAGACTTGCTTAAACTGTAGTATTACCAGTAACTTGGATCATGAACTCTTAAGAGATAACTGGATCAGCTGTGACTATAGCTGCATAAAATGACAGTCAGTGTAAGTCTTTGTGTTCTTGTTTTGCAGAATGAGGTTCACGACTTGAGGCACAACACGTCTGAGGGGACAGAGCCTCCGTACAGTAGAGTGTATACAGGAAATTATTCAGGAGAAACCCTCCAGGAGCCTTTTTCAGCACAGCAGACCTTCCATGGAGTTCCACTTACAGGTCAGTCAGTAACCCAATTCACAGAAAGTCTCAGCAGAACTCTGATCAGTGTTAGACTTGAGTAATTGATAGGCTATGTGTTGGCATTGTCTGATTTAGAGTAAAATATGTTTTTATATATAAATTTGACAAATAGGTATTTAACTTTTCAATCATTCTGAATAACCTGTTTTGTGCTCTGCTCTGCTCTGTGGCTGTTTGAAGTTTACAGTGTTTTAAATGTGCTTGTTTTTTCAAAAACTAAAGTTCACCTTAGAAACAGTTCAGAACAAAACAGAAGCCCTGTATATGATGTGCATTAGTAAGTGTGCCTGGGAATTTTAATGTAATCCTTTGGGTTTGGGCAGTATCCACTTTTTTATTACCATTAAATGGCTTTACACTGCCAGGTACCGTATTTTTTGTACTATAAGGTGAGGTGCACTTAAAATTTTACATTTTCTCAAAAATCGTTAGTGTGCCTTATAATCCAGTGCGTCTTTTCTATAAAATTTTACCAGTCAGGTTGTAAGGAGCAGTAAAACCACTCCACCAAATTGTAATGCTGTTCAGGCGTTTCAGTTTATTTCTCCAGCATCGGTGCTGGAGTGGCTTTAGCATTAGCCGCTAACTGCTAATTCCCCATTCAGTGGTGAGTATGATCGGTGGTAGTCTGATCCTTACCCCAGCTAGCACTGCTGGAGTTGTTAGCTGCTAATGCTCCAGCCTTAGTGCTGGAGAAATTCATAAATCTAAGCTTACTGTAAATAAAAAGAGACAGACTCAGAAGATCCTTCATTCCGAGAGCCATCAGACTCTTTAACTCCTCCCATCGGGGACGGGATGCTGCTGCCGACTGAGTTTAACCCAGTCACACCACATGGACATTATTCAACCGCTTATTTATTTACACTAACACTTCCCCAACCTCACTTACATTCAAGTACACTTTACTCATGATTGGGTATTCACATGTTCACATTCTCTTTTTAGAACTATATTTGTTACAGATGCATATTTATATTATATTTCTATGTCACATAAGTCACTTTCATAATCAATGTCATTTCACATTGCACTTTGCTCTGTTAAATATTTAATTGTTTAATGACCATTAGCAACATCTATTGCACTGCTCTGTTTACAGATAGATCTTTACCTTGTATAGTAAGTTTTTCATTGTTTTATCTATCTATCTATCTGGAATCGCTTTACCCAAATAAACGGTTTTAGGGGAGAAATCTGTGTAGATTAACCTCCAGCGCTTGATTTTGTTAGTTTTTTTTTTTTACTTAGCTTAGCTTTATTTAACTTCGTTACACCCCACCACCGTCCAGCAGCGAGACCTGCCGAACTAAAGTTCTTTAGTGTCGCTTAAAATGCACCTTATAATCCAGTGCTCCTTATGTATGAAAATAGACCAGTAAATAGACGTTCATTGATAGTACGCCTTATAATACAGTGCCTGTGGTACTGAAAGGATGTTCTCTCTGCTTGTTTTTCAGTTGCCACCACTGGACCTTCAGTTTACTACAATCAGTCCCCTGCTTATAACTCTCAGTATCTTCTTCGCCCTGCTGCCAGTGTAACACCAACAAAGGTATAAGCAGAACATTCATGCGGCTTCAGAGAAAGTCTTTTTTATTGGAATGTTTCTCGTATGATAACATGGTTCCAAAAGCAAAATGGTATTTAATACAGTATTGTTTGAACCTCCTCAGGCTCCTGTCTATGCAGTCAATCGTCTCCCGCAGCAACACATGTACGCCTACCAACAGCCGACGCACACCCCGCCTCTCCAGACTGCGTGCATGTATCCACAGGAGCAGGTCTTTGGCCCCCCACTGAGGTTCGAGTCCCCCGCCACAACCCTGCTGTCCCCATACAGCGAAGAATACTGCAGTCACAATGCTTCTCAATCATCTACAAACCCAGCCCTGCCAGAGCCCGGCTACTTCACCAAACCCCCCGCCATACCCGCCCAGTCCTGTAAGAGCGGCGAAGGCAAATCAGACATGAAGATGAGCTTCACCTCCCAGATTCCTGTAGAAACATCTAAAGTCCCTTCTTTTGGCAGTGGAGCTGCACAGATGACTTCAGCAGGGACTGCTTTTAAGTTCAATTCCAATTTCAAATCAAACGATGGCGACTTTACCTTCTCCTCGTCACACTTAAAGAATAACAGCGAAAGCCTTTTGGGGCTGTTGACCTCAGACATCCCACCCAGACCTGAGGGACACTCTGCTCTCAAGCCTCAAACACAAGACCAGCCGGCAAGCCAAGGTGGGATCTTTACTTTCGGCAGTAAACCCGCCCCAGGGTTTTCCTTTACTGACGGATCCCAAGGCAAGGGCATGTTCTTTGGAAAACCTGACCAAACATTTAACTTCGCGAATACGGCCAAGCCAACGCCTGGAGCAGAAAACGTTGAGGAAACTGATGAGCGATGTGTGGAAAGTGATGGTAGCACCCATGTTGAAGAGGATGAGGATGGACCCCATTTTGAGCCCATTGTGCCTCTGCCTGACAAGGTTGATGTAAAAACAGGCGAAGAAGAGGAGGAGGAGATGTTCTGTAATCGAGCTAAACTGTTCCGATTTGAGGCTGAAACTAAAGAATGGAAAGAGCGAGGAATCGGCAGCATCAAAATCCTTAAACACAAAATGTCGGGTAAATGTCGAGTGTTGATGAGGAGGGAGCAAGTTCTGAAAATCTGTGCAAATCACTACATCACTTCAGACATGGTTTTGAAACCAAATGCGGGATCAGATAAATCATGGGTGTGGTATGCTATCGATTACGCTGATGAAATGCCAAAGACTGAACAACTGGCTATTCGCTTTAAAACTGCGGACGAGGCTGCGCTGTTTAAGCTGAAATTTGTGGAGGCTCAGAGAACTGTGCCTAAAGGTGTGGATCAGCAAAAAGAACCTGATACCAAGTCTTCTTCACTGCAGGCATCTGGCAAAAAATTGGATCTGAAAACTCAGTTTGCCAAAAAGGAGGGTGAATGGGAATGCAGTGTGTGCTGTGTGACGAACAGCCAGTTTGCTAAGACCTGTGTGTGCTGTAGTAGTCCAAATCCCAATGACACCACAAAACCCGAAGCTAAACTACCAGGGGCATTCGGAAACGCCCCCGCTGCTCCTCCCTCTTCAGGAGCCTTTACATTTGGAATTAGCGGTAAGGACACCAGCTCTGAGACCATTTCAAAGGGGTTTGGAGCTCAGATTCCATTTTCCTTTAAGTTTGGAACTCAAAAACCTGAAGCACCCTCCAGTCAGACAGAGAAAAAGGCTACTCAGCTGGATTCTTCCACAGACAGTTCTGTCTCAGATCAAAGTCCATCAAATTTCTCATTTGGATCTGGGTCTGGATCTGGTCTTGAACGCTTCGCTATGAAAGAGGGTCAGTGGGATTGTGATACCTGCTTTGTTCGGAATGAAGCCTCTGCTACAAAGTGTGTTTCTTGCCAGACACCTTGTAGCAGTGCAAAAAGTCAAGCCGCCCCTCTCAGTAGTTTGTCCAAGTTTGGGATGAAGGAAGGTCAGTGGGATTGTGACACTTGTCTAGTAAGAAATGAAGGAACGTCCAGTCACTGTGTGTCATGCCAGCAACCCAATCCAAAAGCAAAGAGTTCTGCCGCCGCCCCAGCATCATCGTCTTCCTCGTTTAGCTTCAGCTTCAGTGATAAACAGAGCCAGCCTGCCTCTACAGTCTTCAAAACCAGCTTTAACCCAGGCGGCACTTTTCAGTTTGGTCAAAGCAAGAAGGAGAGCTCTCCTGCATCCTTTAAGTTTGAGCCGTCTGCAGCTAAGACTGAAACATCTTCAAGCACTTCAAGCTCAAATTTCTCTTTTTCAATGCCAGCACCTTCCGGAGGGTTTAAGTTTGGCCTTTCGGAACCAGAATCAAAGTCTGCCTCAAGTTTTCTAAAGAATATTGCTGAGCAGCACAGAGAGAAAGAAAAGGATATGAGCTCGTCCTCCTCTCTCCAGTCTCTGGACACGGTCAGCAACGATGACAATCCGCTCCTCACAGGGAAGCCCAACAGCTTTAGCTTTGCAGAGTTGGCAAAGTCCTCACAGGGTGGCTTTCAGTTCGGCCAGAAGGATCCCTCCTTTATAGGCTTTGAAGGAGCCGGTGAGCAGCTCTTCACAGCTCCTTCTCAAGACCAAAGGGCAGATATCTTGGATCAAGATGAGGAAGATATGTACAAAACTGAAGAGAATGATGATATCCAGTTTGAACCTGTGGTGAAGATGCCTGATAAAGTTGAACTCGTCACAGGAGAGGAGGATGAGGAGTGTCTTTACTCAAACCGCGTAAAGCTCTTCAGATTTGACCCTGAAATTCAACAGTGGAAGGAAAGAGGGGTGGGAAACCTTAAACTTCTGAAAAATAACTCAAACGGTCGTCTGAGAGTGCTCATGAGAAGAGAGCAAGTGTTGAAGGTATGTGCTAATCACTGGATCACCACCACAATGAATCTGAAGCCCCTTTCTGGATCAGACCGAGCCTGGATGTGGTTAGCAAATGATTTTTCTGATGGCGATGCCAGATTGGAGCAGTTGGCCGCTAAGTTTAAAACCCCAGAACTTGCAGAAGAGTTCAAACTGAAGTTTGAGGAGTGTCAGCGGTTCCTGCTAGACATTCCTTTGCAGACTCCTCATAAGCTTACGAATTCCGGCAGGACAGCACACCTAATACAGAAGGCTGAGGAAATGAAGTCTGGGCTTAAGGACCTCAAGTCCTTCTTGACTTATGATGGGAATAAAGCCAAAGCAGAAGAAAGTGGCGCCGCAGTTCCAAGCAGCACTTCTGAGCCCATGATCAAGCCACTGTCTGAGAGCGCTGGAACTACTTTAGAATGGGACAACTATGATTTGCAGAAAGACGTTCACGATGAAAGCGCAGACACGTCCATATACGCCTCTCCACTGGCCAGCAGCCCTTTGCAGAAGAACCTGTTCCGTTTTGGAGAATCTTCAGCTGGTTTTAGCTTCAGTTTCCAGCCTGTACTTAGTCCTTCAAAATCCCCAGCCAAGCTGAACCAGAGCCGGACCTCTGTGGGCACAGATGATGAACAAGAAACAACTCAGGAAGAGGAGAGGGACGGCCAGTACTTTGAGCCGGTTGTGCCCTTGCCTGATCTTGTTGATATTTCAACTGGAGAAGAGAACGAGGAGGTGGTTTTCAGTCACAGAGCTAAGCTGTATCGCTACGATAAAGACCTCAACCAGTGGAAAGAAAGAGGAATCGGGGATCTCAAGATCTTACAGCATCATGATACTAAACGCACTAGACTCGTGATGAGACGCGACCAGGTCCTTAAACTGTGCGCAAACCACTGGATAAGTTCAGAAATGAAGCTGGAGCCAATGAAAGGAACGGAGAAGGCCTGGATCTGGAGTGCTTATGACTTCGCTGAAGGAGATGGAAAGGTGGAGCAGTTAGCTGTGCGCTTCAAATTGCAAGAAACTGCAAATACCTTCAGAGATATATTTGAGAAAGCCAAAGATGCTCAGGAAAAGGGAGTTTCCCTTGCGTCTGCGTCTCCTACAGAGGTCTCGTTGCCGTCGGAGTCCAAAGCTGCCGCCGTTTGTGGTAAAGCTGCCATTGCAGTGCTTGAGGAGACCACCAGAGAGCGGACTGAACAGTCGTACGAAAGTTGCCAAACTCCTAGTGGGAAAAGCGCAGAGGCTCGCAGCCCTCAAAGCAGCTCCAAAAATGTGGTTTCGCCCCCAAAATTTGTGTTTGGGTCGGACTCCGTGCAGAAAATCTTCGGAAGCCCAGTGTCCTCTAAAGACATGGCGCCTGGAAGTCCTGCAGGTTCCAGCGACACGACCTCAAGCGGTGCTTCTCACTCCAAAACCTTCGGAAGCAGTCCAGCCCCAACCTCTTCTCCATTCCGAGTTCCCGAAAGAGGTAAGACCAATCTCTTTACTACTTATAAATTGTTCCAGAAATAATTGCTTTATACAAGATCCTTATCTTTTGAAGACTAGTTGCTGCTGCTGATTAAAATAATAATAATAATAATAATACCAATATTAGAATAATATACTTTTTAATATACTATACTTTCACCTGTTGCAATGACAAGGACAAATTTGACACTGTACTGCAGATGAAATTTTCTGTTCAATATCACTTCACACCTCATATAGATATACCTTTTTTTCCATTTTTGAACATACAGCGTCCATGTAAATTACCCAGTGGACATCTAAATAGTTGTAATATAATACTGAATAGAATAAAAATATAATGGATAATATAAAAGAATAAAGAAAGAAATAAAGGTTAAGAAAACAAAAACAAGGGGTTAGTAAAATAATTTATCCATAATTGTGTGTGTAGTTTATTTGCTTTGGGCATTCTTCATTTATTTTTTTCATGGCAATAAAAGGATTTGCAAAGTAACATTTATGTTATGTTCTTCTGTAACAAGAATTACAAAACCTACAAACATAGATGGAATTATCTTGCTACCACTGTATAATTTACCCCAATCTATTTTGTTATCTCTCTTTGTACAGCTCTGGTCGTTGTGTATTATGTACATTTACATAAACATACACGGTAATTTAGAGGGCTCTGCTGTAAAAGGGTTGTGGTGGGACCTTGTGCATCTAATGCTGCTGTAAAGCTCCTTCCTCCCTTAGGCCTGGCCATGCAGATCTTCTGTATAATGTACTGTGTGTATGTATATGTCTATTAGAGCTGGGCGATTAATCGATTTTATCTATTAATTCGAATTTACAGTTAAGGACGATGTGTTTTTATGAAAATCGCTTTTCTCTGAGTTTTAATTTTCACCACCGACGCTCCCCTGTGCTTATCCCCGCCCCTCTCTCCCACGCGCAGCCCCGCTTCTCTCTCCCTCCCACCCTCCTGCGCGTGTGTGTAGTGTGTGTAGTTTGTGTAGTGAGTGGCACTGGAGGAACACTAGATTCGGTATCTCGAGATGCTCTGTAAGATAAGCTAATTGTTTAGTATAATCCACTTACAGCACTTCTCACCCATCGTCCGTTGTGTTTTAGGGTTGGATTTTAGGCTTTTTAAAGATAACCCAATGGCATTTTGGACATGCACATCTGCCACCCAGTTTGACTCTGAAGGTATTTGGTTGCTGCACGTCTGATTTGACTCGTAGGAGCTTGTGTGGTGGTGTTGGCATATTTAACTCTAGCTTGAGGAAAGAAACAGCATTAGTGCAGGCAGAAACCTAACCAGCATGCTTCTGAAGTCTAGTGTGTGACCAGCTACTCAATTAAGTTGCTTTTTTTATTTATTATTATTATTATTATTATTATTATTATTATTATTATTAACAGTTCAGAACATTTGCTAACATTTTAGTTTAAATCACTAGAGAAACAGCCTTTTATTATTATCAATAGCTAGTTGAAGGTAAACCTGTTCCACAGTGGATCAGTATTGTGCCCGGTGTTTTGTGCAGACATATACAGTACCAGTCAAACGTTTGGACACACCGCTTCTCATTTAGTGTGTTTTCTTTCTTTTTATGATTGCCTACAGCTATACAGGAACACGTGGAATTATTTAGTAAACAAACCAGAATGTTTTATAAGCCCTATCCGGAAGAGATTAGTTTCTCAGGGGGGCGTCTGTAAAAATGTTCACACTTCTACTCAGTGATCAAACTCCTGCATCTGGACTGCAATTGAAAAAAACAGGAGAACCAGTGAGTTTTTTTTTTGGCTTTCTCTGTCACATGACCCACATGACCATGCTCTTCGATTTCCACTCACTCTTGTGTTTACATGGATCTCTGTGGAAATGCAGGGCCAGAGTGTAATTACGGTGCGCTGCAGTGGACAAAAGCCTATTTTATTAAACACGAGAAGACGAAACTCATAAAAGAGAAAATTACCCTAGGACCCCCTGAGAAACCAAACCAATCCCATCCGGATAGGGCTTAAGTACCATGTTAAGCGTTGAGGACAGATCTGCACTCTCTTGGTATTTTAATCTCAGGGTCTTCGTGAGGTAGAGTCACTTGAAATAGTTTTCTCAGCATCTTTGAAGGAGTTTCTGGAGGTGCTGAACAATAGCCGCTCCTTTTCCTTTATGCCGTGAAGCTCCAGCTCATCCCAAATCACCTCAAATCATCGTCTCAGTTGGTTTTGGGTCAGGGGGTTGTGTCTTAATATTATTGTACAGTGTAGAAAATAAATAAAATAAAAAATGAAGAAAAACATTAAATGAGAGAGTACGTCCAAACTTTTGACTGATACTGAAAGTGTGAGTGAGTGTGGCCTACTTTTAAGCCTGTAGGAACATTAGCTGTGTGTGAGTTACAGTTGATGATCTAACACTTAGTTTGTGTACCTGACCTCATTGTCGTCTGAGGTGCATGAGATTTTTGCATGCATTTTCTTCTGGATGCAGTTTTTAAGAACACATGTTGATTGTAGAAATCGACAAATGTATTTTAAAATGGTAAGTGAAAAAGCAGAGATTCTAAAGCACTGTGAATCTTAGAGTCGATGATATATGAAAGACAGGGTAGCTGGATGTGAAGCACTGCTTGGAGGTACAGGACTGAATCAGTAGGAACATGCTGAGACTAGCCTGCTAACTAATATTTAATATTTCTTTATCTAGAGTAGAGAAGATTCAACAGTCTGTTTAAGGGTGTTTTTTACACCTGCACTTCTTAGTCCAGTTAAATTGGATTGGTTTGTACTCCTGGTGCGGTTTGTTTGGGGAGATGTGAGTACAGTAATCGCACTCGGCTGTAGAACAACCCTGAGTCTGCAATTCTCAGATGTTTACTACAAGCTATTAACTAATGCATCTCTGCTGCTCTGTGCTAAATTACATTGAAATACTCACTAGTCCAGAACACTCCACCACCGTTGTGTATTTACTTTATTAACCTTGCCCCACACAGCTGTGACCAATCAGAGGAGAGAACATACTCATGTGGTTTGTTGGGACTCATTTTGTTGCATTTGGGTTTTCCTGTGTGAAAGCAAACCAAACCCAAATGAATCAAACTCAGCCAATCTGTGGAAAAATGGACAAGAGAAGACATGGAGGCAAAACTATAAGTGTGAACAAAGCTTAATTGAATACACACTTACAAAGCCAGCTGTGTGGTTGTGTGTGGGCATTGTCGTTTAATTGTAACATAAATGTACTTTAGTAAATAATTGTCTGCAGCTTCTGTTCTTTAAATAACCAACTACTCACTGAAATGCACCCTTAAGTCTTCAGGTTGGTAACTGTCCATATGGTACCCGTGTAAAGTAGGGCTGGACCCGAATATTCGGGTATTGGGATATTCGTTCGTTGAGTAGGTATTCGGTTTTTAATTTTGGTATTCGGATATTCGTTTTTTTTCTCCTTTCCAGAGTTCCACCTCACTCTAACCACTTCTGTTTTCGCGGGTCCCGTCAGAATATCTTGCGCGCGGGACAGAACTGAGCTGTTATTGGCTGGAGCGGGAGTTTAATCCAGACGATGCGGGAGCAAATTAATAAATAGTTAAGAAAACTGTAATAATTGTAAAAAAAAAAAAAAACCTAAAGAAAACTCTCAACGCGCAGGATGGACAGACACACACACGCACACACCGATGGTGTTTGGACTGGGGTAAGGAACGGGACCGCACTATGTGGCGGGCGGGCGCGGGATTAAAAGAAGCAATTTTTTTGCGGAGCGGTAACGAGACAGAAACGCGGGAGCGTGGAAGAGTGGGTTTAAAAATCAGTCTCGCGCAGACCTCTATTATACATGATAAAAAAATGCAGGCTCTTCGAAACTGATTTATATAATAAAACGTAAGGGGTAATGTGGCAACAGTAGGGGCTAAATCGGTTACAAAAGCCTGGCCTACAAAAATGATGTCTGAACGAATTTCCTCTTATCTAATATAATTTAAAATGGTTTAAAAATATAAAATAATTTCTAAGCAAACGAAATATTTAATATTGAGCTTATAGCCCAAGTGCAAAAATACAAAATCAGTAATACGGCTATGCCCTGCACAATGCTTAAACCGAAATAGACCAAGTACAATAACGTCATTAACAATGACTTTCCTCTACTCTAATATAATTTAACATGGTTTAAAATATAAAATAATTTCTAAACAAACGAAATATTTAATATTGAGCTTATAGCCCAAGTGCAAAAATACAAAATCAGTAATATGCCCTGCACAATCCTTTAACCGAAATAGACCAAGTACAGTTTACAATGACTGTCCTCTAATATAATTAACAATGTTTAAGAATATAAAATACTTCCTGAACAAACGTTTTTTTTGTTTGTTTTTTTAAGCAAATAGCCTAAGTGTGAAAACACAAACAGCAATTTACTGGGCTGGCTTGCGCAGCGGAGAAACCGTGCAGCAGCCTCCTAGCCTGCTTACGCAGCGGATAAGCCGCGGTGTGGGGCAGCAGAAATTCCGGGATGAAAACACAAAGAAATCTGAGCTAAAAACACAGAAAAAATATGGGGGATAAAAACACCAAAAATCCGGGGTGAATATGTCTCGTCGGTCAGAGCAAATTGAACATTTTTCAGTGGATTAAAGGGGCCGTGATTTGCTTTTTTTTATTTATTTTTTTTACCTCTTTTTTTAAAAACGAATATTCGAATATTCGCTTCGAATCAGTGCCGAATATCCGGAGCTCAAAAAACGCTATTCGGGCCAGCCCTAGTGTAAAGATGAATGGTTTGTGCTTGTTTTGCAGTTTACTGAGGAATGCTTCTAACCTGAATGTTAATGTTCTAGCTCCTGCATATGTTGACTTAAATCTGTAGGTTTAATTCGTTTCTCCCTTTTAGTTCCTTCTCAGAGTCAGCCGGATACACAGGACGCTGGAGAGCAGAGTGACTCGGATGTTGAAATTGTATTTGAACGAAAGCCGACTAAAGAGCAGGCAGAGCTAGCCCGCCGCCTAATGCTACCGCCTGCATTCTTTCATTACAAAAACGAGCCAGGATACGTCAGCGACGGGACAGACGGTAAGATTTGACTGTTTGGTCATATGTAGGATGTGGGTGGATGATTTTATTATAAAAAAATTTTGCAACATTTTTTGAAATTGAGAATGAATGGTACACCATCATGTCTGTGTGTTGAATATCAGACTATTATATTTATATTACATTTGTTTAGATGTTTTTTTGAAGGGGGTACATAGTGAAAGATTAAGAACTCCTGCAGTACCAAATTATGCCCAGAGTCGGGTGGCAAAAATCTGACTGGTCTGAAACAGAGGTGGAAAGTAACTAATTACATTTACTCACATTACTGTAATTGATTAGATTTTTTGAGTAATTTGTATTTTTTAAGTAGTTTGTAAAATAGGTATTTTTACTTTTACTCAAGTACATTTTAAAAACAAGTAATTTACATTGAAATTTTTTTTTGTTCATTTATAGGGTGGTCTGAACAAAAGCTGCCTGAAAGGTCCAAATTAATTAATTTAATATTTATTTAATTTATGATTTGTTGTACTTTTTTACATCAAATAAATAAATGTCTTTTACTTAAAGTACATTTTAAATTGAGTACTTTTTACTTTTACTCGAGTAGATTTTTAGCAAAGTAAAGGTACTTTTACTTAATTAAAATTTTTCAGTACTTTTCCCACCTCTGGTCTGAAATGGGTATCACCACAAGGTCCTGATTCGATTTAAAATCAATTTGTTTAGGGAATTTTCTGTTACAATAAAATTTGTTGTTTGATTATTTGTTGTAATTATACAAGTAACTCTCATTATTACTTCCTTTATTCAACTATTAGATTTTATATTATGAAGACTTAAAACAAGTTACATTCTTTTTTTTTTTTTTTTGTATAATTTACTGTAGTAAATTTCGACACCGTGCTTCACATCTCTATACGGGTTTGGAATGGCCGTTTTACTCAAATGTTAACGTGTGGGTAAAACATAACTTGCTTCCAAAACATTAATGAGGCTTCGGATGCCATCATTTTCAACAGCGCTGTATGAACATATATACTTTTATTTCAGTTACATAAAACAAACACAATATGCTTCATACATTTCTTATTTATTTGCAAATAAAAGTTTAAAATTTACCCAAACCCACTAGTTCAGATGTTACACTCTAATAAGCAAAGTAATAAAAATTAAAATAAAAACACAACAAACAAAAGAAATAATATAAAGAATGAGAGAGAACTTCATGTACTTACCCCTAGGTCTGAACCACAGTCGGGAGTCTCCGCCCCTCACACACTTCTCAACACTCCCTCTCTCTCCAACTGTTTCCATACCCAGTTTCCAAACATCAGCAGAATATTTACTTATGTACTGCTTATTCTGTGCTTATGAATGTGTTATTAGCCCCAATGCAGGTACCCTTTAAATAGTGTTACTGTTTATTCCAGTATTAAATTAGAGGAACCATGTGCAAGTTTTACAAAAAGAAAATAAATAATAAGTGTGAAATATTTGTTTTTTGTTTTTTGGAATCCTTTCTTCACTACGTTTTGTTAAATCTGACTTTAATCAAGCAAATCTTTATTATATAGTCCAGTGTACATTATTTAATCTGTTGATATTTATTCAATTCTTAATCAGTTTAAATGTGTGTTTCTGTTGTGTAGATGAAGATTATGAAACTGCAGTGAGAAATCTAAACGGGAGATTGTACCCCGACTCGTCTGCACGTCACGGTAAGCTACATTATACATTGAAATGAATTAACGCAACACACAGATGACCAGTCTTGACCCTGACCCTGCTGGGATATTTTGTTATTATTTTGATATTTGTTAAGTTACTGTCTCAATTTGGCAGGTATATGTATTTCTGTATTTCTTCATTACCCAACACCAACATTGTCCACAATTGCTTGGTGTGATGTAATCTTACCCTATGCATGATGTTAGAATCACAGTGCTTTACAAGTTTAAATGTAATATTAGTATTAAAAAATATATATAACGTATTAAAAAAATCTTGTGTATCAGCTCGGGCCAGTGGCTCTGTGAGGGACTCTGACTGTGTGCTGGTCTGGGAGAAGAAACCAACGCTGGAGGAAGAGAGACTAGCCAAGAGCCTCCAGCTCCCTCCCACCTTCTTCTGTGGTGCCGGCAGCGATACAGATACCGAGCCTGACCGGCCCGAGGACTTCGGAACGGAGCTCCGAAAAGTACAGCAGGCTCAGGTCAGTGGAGTATCATTTTATATATAAATTACAAACATTAGCATTTAAAGTGTTTTTGTACACACACCTAAACTCTGACTCATCAGCCTCGCACACTGTCATTTTATTTACAGTCATTAAATAAGTCAGAATATGTCAGAATATTGGAGAAATGCTTACCATCACGTACAGTGTAACTGGGCTAATACGAGCTAATACATACAATACAGATGAAAAAAATAACAGAGCATTCATATAGAATAATGTAAAACCAGGTTGTTTGTCCTTCAGTAACCGTGTACACTTACAGGCTGCGCAACTTTAAGAATAAAGTGCAATCACTGTTTTCAGGAACATTTTACCTGACTCCAGATTTACTTACTCTTTTTAGTAATTTGTATGTAAACTGTTTTTGTAGTGCAATAAACGCCACCAATCACCTCTTATGACCACAACAGTATGATAACCTCAGTCTGGCCCTCCAGAAGCACCCTGCATGTGGGGAATGAGGTTATTGAGTAATTTTCTAGACTGACCCAAAAACAGAGATAATTTGTTGAAAATGTCCTTGTTTTAGATTTCCTTATCTGTAATAATTGAGATAATTGACTCATGTTAAAGAAATCATGAGCAGCCTGCAGTAATCACCTCAAAAAAATTTAAAAATGTTTTTTGTATTTTTTTTGTTTTGTTTTGTTTCAGGGTGAAATAAAGGGTGAACAGTTTACATCATCCAACAAGGAGAGATCACCTGCAACCAGTACAGAGACCGCCCAGTCTGCTGCCCAGCCTGCCGCTGATGCTGGCTGCCCCATTGACCTCTCTAAGAAGAGCAATGAAGCTGAATCACTCACCGGCTCAAACATCACTCAGGGTAAACCTCAGGCTCCGACCCTGATTTTTCCTGCAGGAATAGTGATTGATCAGTGTGCTTGCACGAGAGAGTATGTGTGTGTGCACGTGCATATTGAAAAGCAGTAAATGGCTGTGATTTATCTGGTGTTCTCTCCACAGATTCCACTCCTGGTTTTGCGTTTAACTCAGCAGGAGGATTTTCGTTCGCAGATCTGGCGAAGAATTCCAGTGAATTTGCTTTTGGGACAAAAGGTTTGCTTTTAGATGTTTATTTAAAGCAGCGACTGCTATTAATGCTGAGCAATTAATTTAGATTAACTCTAAATTAATGTGGTGTAGATATTTCTATATAGGAGCTGCAGAGGGAATCTCTGTGCTTCTGTCAAACTTGTAAAGAACTTTTCTGTGTGGTTTACAGTGATTTAAATATTTTACACTACATTAACTGAAACGTTTATTTCTTTTAGTTTTGTACATTTGATAGTTCTAAATAAAATAAATGGAACTCAGTTGACCTGCAAAAACAAAGTCATTTTAAATGTTTAAAAAATTAAAAAATAAATAAATACAATTGTAAACAGTTTAAATAGCCAAAGTTATGTTAGTTCTTGTGATGCAGCAGCTCTTTTTAATAGCCAGTTTGGAGTTTCAGGGAAAAATAAACTCTGGAGTGTTGCCTCACGTCTCCTGCAGATTCCAGCTTCTCCTGGGCGAATGCTGGAGCCACTGTGTTCGGCGTTTCTGCAGCAGCTGCAGCCCAAAACGAGAATAATGACGAGGAGGGAAGTGATGATGAGGCGTCCAACAACGCAGACATCCACTTCGAACCGATAGTTTCTCTCCCGGAGGTATTTGCATTTAAGTGCTTATTCTGTGAGAAATCTGATTATTGTCTGACTCGCTTCACAGTTATCTGATTACCGGAGTTCTTGTGAAGGTGTTGATCAGGGTTACTGACATTCTCTGGTGTTTCTGCAGTAATGTGATGATGAAGTGTTTGTGCAGGTGGAGGTGAAGTCCGGTGAGGAGGATGAGGAGATTATCTTTAAGGAGAGGACGAAGCTCTACCGGTGGGATCGGGATCTGAACCAGTGGAAGGAGCGAGGCGTCGGCGATATAAAGATCCTCTTCCATCCAGGTAAAAGGTGCTACCGTGTGCTGATGAGGCGCGAGCAGGTCCTGAAGGTCTGCGCCAACCACACCATCACGACGGCCATGGACCTGAAACCCATGAACACGTCCGCCAACGCTCTCGTCTGGACAGCTAACGACTATACAGGTACACCACCCGAGACGCCCTTTTTCCATTTAAAATGTTTCATAATATAGAAACTTTTCCTTTAATGTTTATTGAAGAGGACATCTTTTACATCTTTACACAATATGGCAACGTTTAAACAGTACATGATGATTTATGTAGATATTAAAGTACACCACACATTAGTTTTAAGATGAATACAGTCAGAGTCGGTTTACATGCATTTTATTTACATGCATCAGATTATTGCAGTTATTTAGCAACAGCATGGTCTAAAATTCCTGTAAGATATTTGACTGCAAGGCCAGCGTCCGAGTGTGTATTAGATTTTAAAACGCACTAGTTAAATGTGTTTAAATTTAAAATTTAGCTTGTTAACTATCCAAGAGCAAACAAACATGGCTGACTAGCTAGAGTCTGTAACAAAAATATTGGTTGTGGGTGTGGTCTAAATACTTCTATAGTTCAGAATACATCGCAGTGAGGGCAGTGTGTTTATTTGCATTTAAGCTTTAATCTCTTTGATTTGTGTGTTCTGTTAAACAGAGGGCGATGCAAAGGTTGAACAGCTCGCCGCAAAGTTCAAAACCCCGGAACTGGCCGAGTCCTTCAGGAAGTCCTTTACCGAGTGTCAGACCCGTATCGGCCAGGCAGACGCCACCCTGTCTTCCAGAATCACAGAGCTTTCCAGACCCAACAACCCCGTGGTGTTCTTCACGGTCTCCGCTGACGACGACGTTATTGGGAAGATCACAATCGAACTTTTCTCTCACATCGTTCCTAAAACTGCAGAGAACTTCCGACTTCTGTGCACCGGAGAGAAGGGCTTCGGCTACCGCAACTCAGTGTTTCACCGGATCATCCCAGACTTTATGTGTCAGGTAAAAAGCAGCTGCTGATTTAGTGTTCGCTTACTCAGAGTAACTGTAGATCTTTAAAGGCTCTTATATTGTAGCAACATTGATAAAGAAAATCAAATCAAATCTCCCAAAACTCCAAAAGAAAAAAGGCTGAATACAGCATAGTTTTTATTTTACAAATTTCCTAAGCAGCTCACTGATATGACGTCTGGCTCTCTGTGATTACAGTACCGTGTTAATTCAGACAGATACACTTTATTGATCCTGATGAGAAATTAGGCCTCCAGCAGCTTAAAACACAAAGAGAAACTAATACATTTATTGTAGCACAAAGTAGTGCTAGGCGATTTACACAATTCATTTGGTTAATTTGAATTACAATTTAATGCAATTTTCAAAATGGAGTTATCGCAATTTCACATCCTTACACACAGACATTTTATCTTTTTTAATCTAAAATATCTGAAAATGCTACTCATTTCTGAAGTGTTTATCCGTCTTACCTTGGTTACCGGCTCCTCCCACAGGCCAACTCATGCATATTTTCTAAACATTCCACAGAGGACTGAGCTCACACTGAAAAAAAGTTTCCAGCACTTTCAACACAAACACCCAGTGGAATAAATAGATGAAATTGCCTTAATGTATGCTTGTCTGTCTTATTCATTTTAATTAATTACATTTCAAATATTTAACATTTTAAGTAAAGGAAAAATCTGGTGAAAAATTCACTTGTGGTGCAGTGAAACTTGCCCACCTCTGTTCGCCCTCAGTATTCTGAAATGCAGCGCTTTTAGTCGATGCTCCCAACAGACTTAGAATACTCGCGATAGGGGCATAGTGTTTCCCATGCAAATAAATAACTGTTCTTACACTATTAACAGCTGTTGCTGAAAATATCTCTCTAATATTTCTGCAAAAAAAGTTTGTACTCCTCATGTTTGACTACACCCCAAATTAATTTCCCACCAGAGTTTCTCAATTCTATTTTCCCACACAGATATTTTTTTGGTTTGTTTTTTTTGTTGTTAATTGGTGCAGTTGTAACATTTATAAGAACTTTGTGTGCTGTGGTGATCGTGTGGGTTCTGCGTGTGTTTCAGGGTGGAGACATTACTAATCAGGACGGCACCGGGGGGAAGTCCGTTTACGGCGGGAAGTTTGAAGACGAGAACTTCGATGTGAGGCACACCGGACCGGGTCTGCTGTCCATGGCCAACCGTGGCAGAGACACCAACAATTCCCAGTTTTTCATCACCCTCAAAAAAGCAGAGCACTTGGACTTCAAGCACGTGGCTTTCGGTTTTGTGAGGAACGGCATGGACGTGGTGAAGCAGATGGGTGAAATGGGTTCTAAGAGCGGCAAACCCAGTAAAACCATTAAAGTTGTCGATTGTGGACAGCTGTAACTCTTTCCTTAACTACACTCCTGAAGCTCAGAAGCCCCTCTCCAGATAACGCCTACTTTCCCCTCTGACTCGTCCGCTCACTCTCCGTCTGTCGGGCGTGTGCCGGCTCAGAGAGACAGTCTACAGTAGTCTTATAATAAACGTGCTGGGGACAGGGGCGGGGACGGGGTGTAAACAGTGGCTTGTTAAATGATTAAAATGGGTGAAATGGCTGATGTTGGCTGTTTTACTGCTGCACTTAAAGAAAGCGTTTGATGGATACAGGCTGGAGTTGTTTTCTGTACGAGTGTAATCTTTCTCCACTTTTATCTAGGCTTCTTGTCCTGCATGGGTTCTGAAATGCGTGTTTTGTATAATCAGGTCTTTTTGCAGGTGAAGGCTGGGGTTTCTTCAGGCCTGGTTTTCACTGCCTCATCCTAAACCGTGATATTTGTTTGTAACAGTTTGCAGTGAGTTTCCAGAGAGAGTGTGAACTGTGTTCTGTAACTCTCTGGGTGGGACAGTTTGCTGGTTTTGGTTTAGTCCGCTGTATGTACTCCTGGATTAAGCAGTGCAAAGTTTGGACTTGGTCTGAAGAGTACATTTTGTGTGTTTTTACTGTGAAGAGTTCTGGTAATTATGCTTTTTTACATCATTTAAACTATTTTGAATTATACCTTTCTTCCTTTGTATTTGCCAATTAAAATGTAAACATTTAACGTCTTTGTTTTCCTTTCTAAATCTCTAATTACTCCACCCCACTGCAACTATATGAATATTTGAGCTGCATGGGATGAAGTATCACAGGACTCCACAGGACAGCTTTACACATGCTTTGCACATTACACATAACTTATGTAGTTTAATAATTATTTCCCATATCAATCTAAATTGATCATTTACTGACATTGTATCTTCTTGCTAACTTTAAGCTAATGCTACAGCGGAGTGAACTGAACTCCCAGCGCAGCTGCAGAGATCAGCAGGGGACTATTTTCGCCACAACACCAGCGAACTCCGGCCGTATCTATACAGCGTATTAAACACAACTGATCCAACTAATGAACTAACTGCACTTACTGAGGAGAGCTAAAAGTGTCACAGCATAAAATCACTAAAACAGGTCAGTGATACTCCAGAACCAGCTGTAACACGTTTAACATTTACAGTCTTTATTATGCAGTGAAATAAATAGGTGGTTCTGGTTGGTTGTCGCCTCAGTGAGGGCAGGTAGTTAGTTGATTAGTTAGTTGTTAGTTGATTATTTGGGTCAGGTGTAGTAATTAGTATAAACTAATGACCGTAATTAAATACTAAACCTGCAGAGAAGCGCTGCTGAACTGAGAGCCACTTTTGTTTATTATCTGCATTTTAAAGCAAGAACACCGACTTCACTGCTGAACATCACACTGCTCAACATTACTGAAAGAGTTTTCACCTGTTTAAATGCTTTCATGATCCTCTGTGAAGCAGCATAATAATCCAAAACACGATCTGACAGGAGTTCGCTGTTATGCAGAATCCAGTCCGGGGTCATTTCCAGCATATTATACGTAGATGCCTCCTGGCGTGCCTGCGTGGCCGCCATATTGGAGGAGGCAATCCTGCGCCCCGAGTGCATTAATTTACACTGAGGAAGGTGTAAAATACACCTACAATAATCACAACCAATTTTTTTACCCCATTTACACACGATTTGGTGACAGCTCTTTGTTAGCTGTCATTAAGCAGGACATGTTATCCACTCCACAAATTCACTGATGCTCCCTCCAGTGGGAAATGGACAACCTCTTGGTCTTGGATACTATAAATGGTGCATGTAAAATTGTGTAAAAAGTAATAATGTCTATAGTGTACATAACCTGTGATGTGTGGTGTTTAATGCTTTTTGCTGCCTCCACATGGCCAAAAAAATAAATGAAAATAATATTTGTTTAGTTCTTGTATGTGGAGGGGGTGTTAATCCATATTTATTGTTGTTCATATATTATTTAAGTGTAACATACACTGTTTATTATATAGTATATACACATACATATATGGACCATTCCACCTAATGGGTGCCAGCTGCTTGTTGAATCTCCAGTTTAAACTTATTTTTGTATCTTTTTAAAACTTTGAACCTATTTAACTTAAATATTATGGATTGATTATGAAAAAATATAAAAGCATGAATGAGATTTGGACTCGCACAATAAGGCCAAAAAATACATCTCTGAAGGAATTTAATAAATATATTTCATATAAAATGAATAAACCTTATTAATATGCTATAACATATGTCTGTTTTAGTTAAAGAGCATAATATAAAGTATTTAAGCATGAAAGCTCATATCTGTAATGTGTGACAGCGTCCTGTATCATAATTACATCTCTGCTGTTTGTAACAAAACGTGTGTAAAACGGGTAAAAATTGGTGGAGTTGTGATTATTATAGGTGTATTTGTGTAAATTAATGCACTCATGGCGCAGGATTCCCTCCTCTAATATGGCGGCCAGGCAGGCACACCAGCTCCAATAGACGGCGGCTGTCGATGGGGTGTCTATGTATATGATGTCTATGATTCCCATCCGCTGTGCTGGGCCGTCTTTTCAGCATTAGTTTAAAGTTAGCATTTTTCTAATTACTACCTTTAAACGATCTCGAACTTCAGAGGATCCAGTGATATTTAGGAGGTAAATGTACACAGAACAAAACGTACAGGATTCTGAACATATTTATTTACCACAGAATGTGACAGAGGCGGCTTTTTGAAAAGCCCATTCAAATTCCCTATATACACTGCTCAAAAAAATAAAAGGAACACTCAAATAACACATCCTAGATCTGAATGAATGAAATATTCTCATTGAATACTTTGTTCTGTACAAAGTTGAATGTGCTGACAACAAAATCACCCAAAAATCATCAATGGAAATCAAATTTATTAACCAATGGAGGCCTGGATTTGGAGCCACACACAAAATTAAAGTGAAAAAACACACTACAGGCTGATCCAACTTTAATGTAATGTCCTTAAAACAAGTCAAAATGAGGCTCAGTATTGTGTGTGGCCTACACGTGCCTGTATGACCTCCCTACAACGCATGGGCATGCTCCTGATGAGGTGGCGGATGGTCTCCTGAGGGATCTCCTCCCAGACCTGGACTAAAGCATCCGCCAACTCCTGGACAGTCTGTGGTGCAACGTGACGTTGGTGGATGGAGCGAGACATGATGTCCCAGATGTGCTCAATCGGATTCAGGTCTGGGGAACGGGCGGGACAGTCCATAGCTTCAATGCCTTCATCTTGCAGGAACTGCTGACACACTCCAGCCACATGAGGTCTAGCATTGTCCTGCATTAAGAGGAACCCAGGGCCAACCGCACCAGCATATGGTCTCACAAGGGGTCTGAGGATCTCATCTCGGTACCTAATGGCAGTCAGGCTACCTCTGGTGAGCACATGGAGGGCTGTGCGGCCCTCCAAAGAAATGCCACCCCACACCATTACTGACCCACTGCCAAACCGGTCATGCTGAAGGATGTTGCAGGCAGCAGACCGCTCTCCACGGCGTCTCCAGACTCTGTCACGTCTGTCATGTGCTCAGTGTGAACCTGCTTTCATCTGTGAAGAGCACAAGGCGCCAGTGGCGAATTTGCCAATCCTGGTGTTCTCTGGCAAATGCCAAGCGTCCTGCACGGTGTTGGGCTGTGAGCACAACCCCCATCTGTGGACGTCGGGCCCTCATACCATCCTCATGGAGTCGGTTTCTAACCGTTTGTGCAGACACATGCACATTTGTGGCCTGCTGGAGGTCATTTTGCAGGGCTCTGGCAGTGCTCCTCCTGTTCCTTCTTGCACAAAGGCGGAGGTAGCGGTCCTGCTGCTGGGTTGTTGCCCTCCTACGGCCTCCTCCACGTCTCCTGGTGTACTGGCCTGTCCCCTGGTAGCGCCTCCAGCCTCTGGACACTACGCTGACAGACACAGCAAACCTTCTTGCCACAGCTCGCATTGATGTGCCATCCTGGATGAGCTGCACTACCTGAGCCACTTGTGTGGGTTGTAGAGTCCGTCTCATGCTACCACGAGTGTGAAAGCACCACCAACATTCAAAACTGACCAAAACATCAGCCAGACAGCATAGGTTCTGAGAAGTGGTCTGTGGTCCCCACCTGCAGAACCACTCCTTTATTGAGTGTGTCTTGCTAATTGCCAATAATTTCCACCTGTTGTCTATTCCATTTGCACAACAGCAGGTGAAATTGATTGTCAATCAGTGTTGCTTCCTAAGTGGACAGTTTAATTTCACAGAAGTTTGATTTACTTGGAGTTATATTGTGTTATTTGAGTGTTCCCTTTATTTTTTTGAGCAGTGTACATGAGCGGCTTGGACACGGAACCTCAAATATGGACATAAACAACATGGCGCCGACTAAAAAATTACGACACTGCTTCAGTGGTCTTTTGTAAATTAAAGAAATAAAACATGATGGACCTTGGTCATGTAGTCCGATAGTACCATAGTAAATTGTGTATTTTTAACCCCCTCTGTCATATAGAAGCCTTGCATTTTTATTATTTCATATAAACCTTTCAGACATTTTAATCGACTCATATTAATTCTACCAATTAATGAGATCATTATAAAGCAGGAGCCTGACTGGTGTATATTTTAGATTATGGGTTTTTCAGTCAGTTCCTAAAGGGTGCTGCTGCCCCCTAGTGGGCCAATGTATTACACCTCCACATACAGGACATCAAGCAACTTACACATTAACTATAAATATATGTAAATAAAGTCAATATCTATCTACCGATAGACAGATACAGTCACCTTACAGCCAAAAACTAAATGTATTTTATAGAGATTTTAAGTGACTGAGAAGTGGAATATCAAATAAAAATCTCAAAAGTGTGACATGCAAAAGTATTCATCTCCCCTTTATCAATGCTTTGTGGACCCAACTTTCACTTCATTTACAGGTGCTAGTCTCCTCAAGCTTTGATCATCTAGAGACTGAGATTTTTGCTCATTCTTCTTTACAAAACAGCACTTCGTATGTCTTTCTTTCAACAATGGTTAACTACTTGTACCTCTTCCATAAAGGCCAGATTTTTGGAGTGCACGACTATTTGTTGTCTTGTCGACAGATTCTTCCTCCTGAGCTGTGGATTTCTGCAGCTCCTCCAGAGTGACCATGGGCCTCTTGGCTGCTTCTCTGATCAGTGCTCTACTTGCTCGATTTGTCAGTTTTGGTGGACAGCCATGTCTTGGTAGGTTTGCAGTTGTAGAATACTTTTCCATTTTTGGATGATGGATTGTACAGTGCTCTTTGGGATGTTTAAAGCTTGGGATATGTTTTCATAACCTAACACTGCTTTACATTTCTCCACAACTTTATCTCTGAACTGTCTGGTGAGTTGCTTGTTCTTCATGTTGCTGTTTGTTCACTAGTGATCTCTAACAAACCACTGAGACCTTCACAGAACAGATGTATTTATACTGAGACTAAATTACACAGACTCTGGACTCTAAACCTATATTGCTGCATACTGTATATTTATTTTAGCATGTATTATTTAATATCATTTGGATTTTTTTTAAATATGAAAAATATAAAAGCCAGCAGCTATGATGAATATAATCACACTGACAGAGCTGAGTGAGATGGTAAAAATATAATATCATAATATTTAAATATATTTTTATGAGGTAAAATACATAAATGGCAGATCCTTCATGTGTAATACAGTGATTTATATTTAGTTAAATAGGACTAATTACTCTCTCTGTAGTGTATTAGGGTTCTTTAAGCACTAATGATATATCCTCAACATGCTAATCAAAGTTTATTGTCGATACGATAGGATCAACAATGCAATAAAATTTTATTATCAAAATAAATATCCAAATATTTCTGGACATAGCTGTACCTTTTTCCCATTATGCATTATTCATTCTATTTTATAAATAAATTAAAATGTACTTCACAATTTTTTAAGTTTGTCACAATGTTCAGTAAAGAACAAAACACACACATACCAACAAACCTTTAACCCCTTTTCACAGTTTTAAATATATTAAATTTTTTATCAAAGTTTTTTTTGTTAAAAATAATTTATCAAATTAAATAAAAATGCATTTGATAAGTTACATTATTGTCCCACATGAATCTTTATATCTTCAAAGTACCAAGTGTCTCATAAGTAATAGCACATTCTTTTAATTTACACTTTAATAAAAATGATGTATTATTGACAACAGATAATCATGTCCAAACATCTCTGTTCAATTAAAGAAAAAAACAAACACAAAAAAGCTATTCACAAGTAAAGTGCACACACACACCCACACAAATTGCTCAATATATTTACAATATTAAAGCTTTCATTATAATATGTTTAAATACAACTATACCATCTCACACAGCTGTAATTTTACCCTGACAGGACTAACCCAGTTAAATAAAACTTAAATACAATAACTATACTTTGCTCCAAAAAAAACAAAAAAAAAAAAAAACAAATAATAAACAAGGCTGATATATCAAATATAACAACAACAACAACAAAAAAAAAGAATACAATGACATTAATGACACAAAGTCATTAAAACTCTTGACTTTTCAGTTTGGGTTCAAACCAAAAGAGTTGTTCTCAGTCTGGATCAGATGAATCATGGTCAGGTTAATTTGCAGTGTGAGACACTTTTTTTTTTGGACAATTCGGATTTTAAGACCAATTCCAGGAAATTCACACATTACAGCTAGTACTGCATTACTGAGCCTTGCAGTTTTTATTCAGGATGTAAAGGGAAACCAGTCCAGAATTAAAGTCTTACAATCTTACAGTGTCTTTCTTGCTTACTGTAACTAATGTCTACAGTATGTAAAGGATAAATCCCCTTACAGCAGCTAATGTGGCACATACCACACAATGACCTTTATAGTCAGACAAATCTAAATCTGTAAATAGTTGCCTTAAAACTTTAAATCATTTTTTACCAGTAAACATATTTTTAACTTCTCAGTTGTACATCAGTGTACTGATTCACTGGGTGAATATTTGAGTTTACTGTAGCTACCAGAGTACTAAGCTTTTAGTTTACTGTTCACACTTTCCTTCCACCTTAAAACATAGTTACCTTCCACCTTAAAAAGGCGCATGTGTTACATTCTGCAGTCTGCAGTGGATGTTCAGTGCTTATGAGTTATATGTATTTCTGCTTTTTGCCCAAATGACTAAAAGTCCACATGAAACTAATCCTGGATTGTGAATTATTTTAAATTACACCTTAAAAGATAAAGATATTAAGTTTAAAAACGCATCTTCAACCTGAAGCCTGTGTGTTGCCACAGCAGCATTAAGGGAGGAAAGGTAAATACATCAAATACATTTGCTTCTCCTCCTCTTCTACTCTAGAAGAAGGTGGAGGAATGGAGGAGAAAGGGATCCCTTTCAGATAGGACTACTGATGAATTGAGCCAATCACAATGCTTGCTTTTAGCTCTCCTAATACTGCCCAGCCAATCCCAGCTGCTGCAAAGTCTACATATATGCTCATCATTTTAACTGTGTTAATTAATAGTAGATATTTAAACTCCTGTTCATTGCAGAAAAAACACAACATTTCGGAAAATGTATAAAATATTTGCCAATTAGATAAAAGTGGAAGCCTTGTGTATTCATTATTTTATATATGTATTTATTTGTGCATAATAGGTGAATATAAATTTTCTACAGTCATGTAAGATTTTTCTACATTATACACAATTATTTCTACACATATACAATTCACAAAAATACATTGGTAAATAAATCATTCATTCATTAAATAATGTGCTCGTGTGCCCTGTGGGTGTGGCCACAGTGATGTCACTCTAAAAAAATGTAAAAAAAAAAAAAAAAAAAAAAAGGATAATCTGGTGTATCATCTGTTGGAACCCTCTTGTAGATGGATTTTAAGCGTCTTTTATCATTTTATTAGGTATTTGGACATATGGTAACATGGCACCACACAATCAGTTTCCGAGTGACAGTGGAGAGGAGGAGGATTGGTTGGAAAAAGGAGCAAGTTTTGCGGTTTCTGGACCCAGCCTTGGTGTGAGTGATTTCTTAAATGTAATAAAGTGTGTTTAAGAAAGCTTGATAGCAGCTTCTCTCGCATTGTGCAGAGGGTGGGCAGGTGCTACCTTAATGAAGTTACAGGGGTTGGATAATGAAACTGAAACACCTGGTTTTAGACAACAATAATTTATTGTCCCGACAGACAGTTCTGGTGGAAACAGAAGAGTTGAGGTGCACATTGAATTCTGCCGTGATTTGGGCAGCCGTGGTTTGATGTTTTTTGGATACAATCCGGGTTAGCACTCCCTTTCAGACAGCTTCCTCTTACAGCATCCACAGTTAATCCTGTTGGATGTGGTTTGTCCTTCTTGGTGGTATGCTGAAATTACCCTGGATACCGTGGCTCTTGATACATCACAAAGACATGCTGTCTTGGTCACAGATGCGCCAGCAAGACGTGCACCAACAATTTGTCCTTTTTTGAACTCTGTTGTGTGCATTGCAAAGTTTTGAGCAAAGCTGTGCTCTTACCCTGATAATTGAACCTTCACACTCTGCTCTTACTGGTGCAATGTGCAATTAATGAAGATTGGCCACCAGGCTGCTCCAATTTAGCCATGAAACCTCCCACACTAAAATGACAGGTGTTTTAGTTTCATTGTCCTACCCCTGTACATGAATGAGGCAGTGGAGAGGAATGATATCTCAGAGGAAATGGTATGATCCACTTTAGTGTAATCATTATGTGATTATTCCAGGCCTGGATACTTTACGTTCATGGTAATATTTAACATATAGGTAAGAAGTCTATATACATGTTTTTACTCCTTTTTGTGATTGTGACCGAGCGTCAGATGTAGAACTCCTGGCCGTCCTCCTCGACGCCGTCCTGGGAAGCGTCTGGTACTCCGGTGCCGTTGTTCTGATGCTGGTCAGTATCCTGTGGTGCAGGGGGCGGGGCCTGTAACGAGAAGCTGTTCTTTGGTAACGGCTCGTGAACGGCGCTGGGTGTGATTGCTGAGGACACTGTGCTGGTCTGGGGGGGCGTGGCGTGGCGTTTCAGGGACAGGTAGGTGTTTTCAGGCTGCAGGTTAAGGTCGTGACTACTGTCCTGGTGAAGAGGGGTGATGAGCGGCCGTGAGCCAGTGGTTTTGGAACGCTTGAGCGTCTGTGGTCTCAGGTAAGCAGAAACCACAGACAGATCGATAGAATCGCTGCTCACGGCCTGTCCGGTGTCCACGTCCGTCTCCTCTGCCCCCACCAGCGCGTCTACATTAATGCGGAACACAGGCAAAGCGAGCGAGGATAAGCTGCGGGGGCGGGGCCGAGGGGCAGGAGGGGAGGAGCCTGTGTTACCGAATCCTTCAGTCGGTAGGGAGAAGGTAGAGCAGGAGCGCGGGCCCATGCGTCCCGTGTTGGTCGTTTGTGTCGGGGTTCTGTGGACTCGGTCCGGATCGTCCTGCTCACACAGCAGCGGGAGCGAGGTCTGGGACGCCCGTGTTCGCGGGGAGCTGTTCTTCTGAGCGTGAGCGCGGGAGGAGCTGCGGCAGCGCCGGTTCCGATAAGACGCAGGGCCTCGGCCGTAGGAAGGTGGGCAGTGGGCGGGCTCCGAGGTGGGTGGGGAGGGGGCGGAGTCATTAGGAGGAGGCTGAGAGTGGTGGGTGTTGGAGTGTCTGTGCTGCTTCCAGGGACCTGCGACCTGCAGAGGAGAGAAAAACAGGACTGAAGGCACAGGAATAGCATGCTAACACTGAACATAAGCAACACTCAGTATTTAAACCTATTCTCATTTTTACATAAAAATAAACATTAGGAATAAGATACACTAAGTACAGTTTGCAAAAGTATTCTTACCACGTGAACATTTTTAAATTTTTTCACCTTACAACCACAAACTACAATGCATTTTATTGTAAATTTAAGTAAAAGACCAACGCAAAGTAGCACATAATTGTGAAGAGGAATGAAAATGATGCATGGTTTTCAAATTTTAATCAAATGAATGTCTAAAAAGTGTGACATGCAAAAGTATTCAGCCCCTCTATATCAGTACTTAGTAGAGCCACCTTTTGCTGCAATCACAGCTGCAAGTTTTTTTGCAGTATGTCTCTATGAGCTTTGTTCTGTAACAAGCGTATCCTGAGATTTTTGCCGATTCTTCTTTACAAAACAGCTTAAGCTCAGCCAGGTTGGCTGGAGAGTAGAGATGGACCGATCAGTATTTTGGGGGCCGAATCCGATCACCAATCGTCCTTTATCTCGATCGGCCGATCGCCGATACCAATCTTGGGCGGGGCCAATGCCACATTAATGCCACACAGGTGCCAGGCAAACCTGGTACAGATTCTCCTAATTACATCCACGCAAACACTGCAAACACTGGTAATTTACACTGATAGAAAATAAACAGAAGACAGTTACTGACCAAAATAAACGCTTTTTAGGAGAGATATAAGTTATGTGTAAATAGTTTTAAGACACCAGAATTTTTATTATGTTATATTTTATTATGTTTATGATGTATATCCCAACATCAGCCGCCTCACAGCCTGTTTTTCGGAGTCACCTGATTTAAACTTGATATTTTTAGTAAGTAACGTTACAGCAATAAAACAGAGCTTTAACCTAAACACAAATAGTTGGAAAGAACTAAATCTGTTCAACTGTACACCTGTCTGTATGTTTGGGATCATTGTCTTGCTGGAAAGTGAATCTCCTTCCCAGTTTCAAGTCTTTTGCAGCCTCTGTATTTATCTTTTTATTCAACTTCCCATCAACTCTAAACAGCTTTCCTGCTCCAGAAAGGCATCAGCACAGCATAATGCTGCCACCACCATGTTTCACAGTGGGGATAGTGTGCTCAGGGTCATAAGAAGTGTTACCCCCCCCCCCCCCCCCCCCCATGAAACCTGAAATGAAACTCAAACTCAAACAGCTCCAAAAACAGCTTATCAATGAATTAATAAAGGTTATTTAAACCAACACGTGTCTGTCCATGTGCATCTAAAGTGTTCTTTGAAATCATTATATCCTTATTTAGATATAGAGGCAGAGAATGGCCCTGTCTCACACGTGTAGTCATGTGACTTACACACATGGTAGTATGATTTAATGTGACAGTACATGAACACACATGTGGGTAAATATATATACATCAGTTGTAAATATTGGTTTTGAGTTCTTTTTGATTAATTGTCCAGCCCTACGCATTTCACCACCAAATCTTCATAGGGGCAAAACTCTACACAGCTTTACAGGCATTGCCCGTGTGTGTGTGTGTGTGTGTGTTCGGTCCAGAGTGGGCATACAATGACATTCCTGTGCCCTTAAAGTTACAGCTTGATGTGAAACGCGCCGCAGCTTTACCATTACTGCTCTGAGAAAGAACACTGACATATAACTCCGCCCACAGAACAGCATCACACTGTAACAAAGACCCACTGTTCCCTCCTCCACACCTCACTGCACCCCTCTCTCTCTTTTTCTTTCTCTTTCTTTCCATTTCTCTCTATCTTTCTCTTTCACTCTCCCTGTCTCTCTCCCTCTCTTTGCCTTCTTCCTCTTTCTTCCTATCTCTTTCCCTTTTAATTTATCGTTCACTCTGTCACTCTCCCGAAAAAAAAAAAAAAAAAAAACGAACTTTACACTGCAGCTTTTAAACACATGGAGCTGCAATATAATCAAACATCAGCTAGAAGATGAAGATTATTCAACTTCTTCAGTTTTAGGGTTTCTCTTAAAGTGTTTGGATGGAATCTCACAGGTGCTGTGTTAGACACTGCTTGTGTATTTCCACTACTACACTCTATTTTTACTTAAGCACAGACTGAGACATCTCAGAATACTCCGGTTAAGAGTAGGGGAAAGTGGGGTGATTTGTGCCAGTGGGGAAGATGTGCCACCCCCTGTTTCTAGGGAACCACAGAAGAAATTGGTCATGTGACCACACATTTTTGAAAAGCCATTTTACTCATCCTGCAAAGAATAGCGCCTCATTGAATGAGAGGTAAGCACATTTATTAAAAAAAAAAAAACATTTTCCAAAATGGTTGGGTTGGGGTTATTTGTGCACTTCTAAATATTTTAAACATATTTTATTGTAATTGTACATTGTATTCTTACATTTTATCACTAAATCTATGTGACATTCTTAATTTTATACCAAAAATAGAAATAGAATATCATGCCATGGAGTTATAAGAGGAAGACATGCAGGGCTTCCACTTGTTTTCATCTCTTTAATATTAATTTACAAAGTAGAAAATCAATGAAATAAATAAATAAAGAAAAAACACTGAATGAGAAGGTGTGTCCAAAGGAATTAAGGTGTGTCAGGAAGGAGTTAAGAGATATGCTCAAACTGGTCTTTGATGTTGTAAAGTAACTTTAAAAAAACCTTAAATTAGTAATTAGGGTTCAAGCACCGAAGGTGCGTAGAACCCTATTGTTTTTGCTAAGATTTTTCTTCTTCTTCTTCTCATTGTTTTTGCTAAATTTTTTCTTCTTATTATTATTATTCTTTTTCCTCAGAAAAAACAGTTGTGCAGCCGAAACTGTAAGTCCCAGAGACATGAAACTTGGTAGGTAGATGTAGGATCAGTGCATCTCGGGGGACAACAAAAATGGCATCGATTGGTCAAGTGGTGGCGCTATAAACAAGGAAATTCATTTTTCACATTTTTCTCAATAACTCAAAAACCATAAGACCTACATTCAAAATTCTTTTTTTGATGGATTCCTTGGGTCAATACCAACAACTTTCCAATTTTGACCATGCACTTCCGTCTACTTAGATTTTTTGCTAATTTGCATAATAAAACATACTTTTGCAAACTAGTCCTTGGAATTTTGACCAATCCTGGCATGTTTGGTATCAAAATACTCATGAGAGCATGGCCTTCAATATTCATCAAAAAATGTTGAAATATGTAAACAATATGGCTGCCATATGCAAATTAGTCCTTCCGGATATATGCCCCATTCACTTCAAGAGGTAAATTTGGAGCACTGTTTCTCAGCAACCGTGCAACCTAGCAAGCTGAAACTTTGCATGCAGAATCTATCATACATCCTCTGAAGGATGTTCAAAGGGCAACTAAATCAATCAACATGGCTGAACACCATCAGCCAATCAGCATTCAGCAGACATTTTGGCAGGCTGAATGTTGCCCAATCTGGATGACATTTGGCAGTTATGTTCAGGTGGAGACACTGTAGTGACCTGCAAAGTGCTGAAACAATCCGCCCACTGGGGGCGCTGTTGCAAAAAAAACGAGCATATGTCAATCATGCTGTACTATTTTGACATCTAATTGTTTTTGCCATATTTAGTACAGTGGCTCTGACAAATTTCTCAATACAACTATGTTTAAAAAGTGCTTTGTTCATTTATAATTGCTAATTGTTAGAAAATAGCTATATTGAAACTACGCTCTGGATATTTGGCCTATCACCTCCATGTCAGTCTTGCTGCACACTGTAGAGTCTCTAGGTAAATGTTCATTAAAAACATTTGTGAAAATTTCACATACAATACTCTCCAGGCATCAAGCAATCTGTGCGTCCTTGGAATTTCTAACCTAAATTGCTGTAACTCTGCAGTATTTGCTGTAATCTCACAATGTTAAAGACCTCTGTACAATATCACTCTGATGAAGCGCCATTTAATACAGAACTAGATTAAGAATAACTTGACATTACATGTCATATCAGAACATTCACTCCTTTGTGCCTCTTCTCAACATTAATAACAGGTGAAAGACTTTTGATCATTTCTAAATGTGACAGAATGTCTCCAATTGTGTTAGACCTTCTTACACATCACCATCCTATGCTCTAGTAGGCACCATTGCGCCAGTTGGTGCTTGATAAAGTGCCATTTAATTCAGAACTAGATTTATAATAACTTCGTAATTACATGTCATATCAGAACATTCACTCCTTTGTGTTAATTTAAACTTGTTTGGTCAAACATTTCAGCTTGTTTTGCACAGGTTCAAAGGTCAATCTGAATACCACTTTGTGAACATTCAGGTTAAAGCCACCTGATCAATACCAATAACATGTAGACACCTTTTGACTAGTTCTAACTCACTTAATGAATATCCTACAAAGTTCACTAGATTTACATGTGAATTTAAGCACTGATCAGGTTGAAAGGCCTCTGCTCAACATTAATAACAGGTGAAAAACTTGATAATTTCTAAATGTGACAGGGCATCTCCAATCATATTAGACCTTCTTACACATCACCATTCAATGCTTTAGTTGGCACCATTGTGCCAGTTGGTGCTTGAACCCGATGATTGCCGCTTGCGGCTATATTTTTGTATTGAATTTGTCTAGCTTTTATATATCATGTCATGGTCTCGCTTTAAAGTCACTTTAAGTAAAAACTGGCACAACTCACCCCACTCTCCCCTATACATGCACTGTGACATCACAATATACTCCAGTTAGCGAACAGTGGCGGATGCTGGTCTTTCAAGGAGAGGAAGCTCAATTTCGGCCTATGTCTTAACATATGTAGTTTTATTTATACGTAAATTCTACTCTCCCTGAGATGTTTTTTTTGTAAACAAAAGGCATTATTTTCAAGTTTTCACTACAAAACAAAAAGGTACCCATTCTCTACATTGAACAATGACATAAAAAACACGCTATGACATGAATAAACATAAAATGATCAGTAAAAAAAAAACATTACGCAAAATCTTTAAAGTTGGTAAAGGAAAAAATGCACATAAAAATTTATTTCACACAGTTTTAATTTCCTTAAATAATCCCTTTATTAATTTAAATTATTTTAATTATTTTTAATGATAACACAATACTTACTACTGGCCCCTGTTCATTTATGTCCTGAGATGGTTTCATCAAGAGGCATGGACAACAGTACAGAAGTCAGTCTCCAAACACAAGCAACTACAGAAAAGCACCAGAAATAGAAGCTGGATTTGTCGCTAGTCGTTTTTAATGACTCGTCTCGTTTCGCCGTGCGCTTTACTCCGCTATTGAAGTCTGCGGACGCTCAGCGTCCGCACTGTTTAAAGCAGTGTTGTGAAGCTGCGGGAATGAGTGAGAGGAAAGCCGCGGTGTTACCAGTGATAAGAAGCTGATTCTGAGTTCAGTGCGGTGTAGCGCATATTTAATCAGTGACATGTACACACAATAGTATATATTTAATCACTTATTTTTTACATTTTAGGGGAAGCTGAGCTTCCCTTGCAGTCTTAGAGCAATCGCCACTGTTAGCGAAATCTGGAAATACTGGAATAATCAGACATTTGGCAAACAGCTGGGAGCACTTGGGAGGAACCTTTGAGTCTCTCTTTACAGGAAAACTTTTATCAGGACTTATCCGGCACTTATTAAAAGTGTGTGATTACACTTAAGTCTATCTTTAGGCACAGTGTGTTAATGTTTGGAACAGACACCTTTTTCCTTGGTCTCACTCTGCTTTACAGTTTATCACCAAATCAAACCAATCACACTAAAGATTAACCCATTTCATTTAGAGATGTCTGCTTTCATTGCTGGTCTATTAGGTGCAGTGGATGACATTCCTTATGTGTATCATGTCTTGAGAAACTTCAATACCAACAAATGGGTGGCACCGCACATCCCCACACCTTTAAAAGTGGTCTCTGGACCCATTCAGTCTCTCACCATAGTGGAGAGATTCCTTACCTTTACAGAGCCGGAAAAGATTTTATCTCACTTTTCTTCATGTGAGATTTTGCTGTTGGAACTTGAGTACGTTTTCACTGCTGCTGTTTATAAGAGGCAGGGTCGTTTAAGGCATTTGGAGCCCCAACCTTCTCCCCCCAAAACCCTCATTACACATTACAATCAGGCTACATGATGCTTAGAATTATCATAAGGTGGTAGATAGATTATTACGGTAGAACAGCTAGTATAGAAGAGAAGCTACGACACTATCAAAGTTAATAATGTTAAACTATTGCAATGTCATGTTTAAATATGATAAAGAGTGAATCAGGAATAGATGTATGTTTTCTTTATCCTGTAAATATTACATATTACAGTGTGTAGCCATATTATCAGCCCGTTCAAAATACTAACTGTGTACTAACTGTTACTAGCATTGACTGCCAGGCAGGTAGCTTAGCTAACATAGTCATTACCCATATATTGTGTTACTAGCCTATCTGCTGCTAAATTACACATAGGCACTGGCTTCTTGATTGATGGAATTTCATATTTTTCCGGCTGCAGGAATCACGAACCTGGCTGGCTGCTTCTAATAAAAGTGTTGTTGTATTTTCCTGCATTGCCCATTACACATTACCCATTTAAGGGGGCTCACACAGTTTATTGTTGCATTCAATTCATAATCAGTCACTATCTGGGGGCCCCAGGACAGCTCGGGGCCATAGCCAATTTATAGCCAAGTTTGCTTGCCTTGTTGCAACGGCCCTGATGAGAGGTTTGTTGGTTCCTCTATTCCGGTAATGACAAAGTTTACTTCTATCTGGCAAATTTTGGCGAATTCTTCACTTAGACACAGTTGGTGACTTTGTAGCCCAGTCCCACACTCACAATGCTTAGGCTAGCCAGTTAGTTTCTCTTTATCCGAGCACCAGAGCCCCCTTACAGTCCCTCAGCAACAGTGTCCCTCAGCAGACAACAGCTAACCAAAAAGCAAGTTCTAATAACCTGCTTTAGTGTTAAGTTCCAGTCACCTGATACACCAATAACAATAATAATAATAATAATAATAATAATAATAATAATAATAATAATAATAATAATAATAAATAATAATAATAATATGTGTAACTGCAAAACCAACCATTCTGTAATGCCACAACACTGGCAATAACTGGCAGAACCCAAATATGTGCCCCCTTGTGCAGAGCAAAGTTTTACCACAGCATGCCTGTGTGCTGTTTCTGTGTTTGTGTGTTGTTTCTGTGTGTGTGTGTGTGTGTGTGTGTGTGTGTGTGTGTGTGTGTGTGTGTTTAGCAGCAGGGGGTGCTGTATAATGAGTCTGTTGTTTGACAGTGAGAACAGCCTCTCTCTGATTTGATGTGATTTTATTCCAGATTTGTCTGTCTGCATTTCTCTCTGTGTTTCTGAGTTTTTATCGTCAGCACTTGAGTCAGTTAGTCTGGTACTTGGTGGATTCTGTGGATTTGGAGGTCTGCTAATTTAAGCAACAATCAGTACTAGTGAGGTCGTGAAATGGCTACACCAGTCCAATTTCCAAATACTGAAGAGAGAAATATGCCCTGCCTGCCCACCCCTTCCTTGATGTGAAGATCACTTTGGTTGCCAGATCGAGAAAAGTTGAGTCATACTCGGTAAGCTGATCAGCAAACGTAGGTTTGCAATGTTTTTATTGTTTTCACATTATTAACAAATTCATGTGGATTTTTATATAACTCAGTTAGCAAAATGCAGCCCACTTGGTTGGTGAATCATAGCTGAAGCTCAGTGCTTACTCACAAAGGAGAAATTTAGCTCAGCTCAGCATCTGCCTTCTTGGTTGTCCTCCACATGTTGAACTAGCTGCCAATATGTATTCCTTTATATTTAATATTTTACATCTTCTGCAGAAGTTTGCTTGCTCTCTTCCATGGCTACAACTCACTGTGTTTCTGCTATTGTGCTCTATACCTGACAACTCGGGGTGTGGAATTGGGACTGGGGGATTGGCGCTGGACAGGTTCAGAGGATTAACCCCACACAGATAACTTGCCTCCTGACATAACCCAATCTCCTCTTTGTAAAACAGCCACCACCATAATCCTTCAGCACAGTTCTGCAAGTTGTAATGCACAGCCAAACTGACCTGCACTCATCTATTTGTTGTTTTTGCATCCCTTGTTTACTCTCATTAAATTTTCTCACACTCCCAAGCCAGCAGCCACTAAACTACATATACTTCTTTAAACAGGGACGTCTCTTATCCACAGCCAAACTGACGGGCACTCGTCTATTTGTTTGTTGAGCTGTGCAACCATTCTGTGATTCCTTTAGAAAATGCACTTTTCTATTTGATCATTGTAATCTACTGTTCATTACACACACGTTTACGCTCACATGCTCACCTGCAGCAGTATTCTATTCCCATCGTAATCCTCCGTCTGCCAGCGCACATCACTGATGGGCGTACAGGGGTGGGGCAACAGGGGTACAAGCCCGCCCACGTCCCTCACGCGTATCTCCATGATGGCACATTCTGTGGGGATGGGTTTCTGTCCCCTCGGCATTCGTTTGAAGGACAGCTGGATCTCCAGGTCACGGTTGGCATAAACCACACAGAAGCAGAAGTCCTCCTTCCTCTGCGCCAGCCTGCAGCGCAGCAGCACCCGGTACAGCTGCACCTGCTCGCCGTAGCTTTCGTACCGGCAGTACACGGTGAAGCGGACGATCTCCTTGCCGTAGTGGACCTGGCGGAGGGCCCAGAGCGGCGTGCCCGGGGCCAGAGTGAAGAAATCCTGGCTGGTGGACGAGAGGGGCAGCAGACCACGCCCATTCACGCGTTCTGTGTGGTGGTAGCACCACGGTGGTTGTCTCAGGTGATCGTAGAGGCTCTCCCGGCTCTCCTCACCCCCAAACTCCTCCTGCAGGAACAGGATGACGGCGAGGGCGGGCTGGGGCGACGGGCCGTTCGCCGGGTTCTGCTGCCAGAGTTTGGACCTCCTGGGTGGCCCGGCTGCACGTTCTGACACCCTGAAGAGTGTAAGCTCTGGGTGAAGCCAAGACAGGACCTGGTCCGCAGCACGCTGGATCATTCTGGCCTGACCCGGATCTGCAATGATGTGAATGGACACCAGAAAAGGGTCCTGTAGGTCCCCCATGGATAAATCACCTGAAACAGATTATACACACAAAAAAAGCTTTCTTTATTAATCTATGAGTATTGTACTACTGTATTTATGAGTAGATACAGATGAGAAAATAGCTTTACATTTTGAATTTGAGGTCTATTATCCACTGTCCAACTACATTAGTACTGAGCCAGTACATAAGTATGGTGCATTTGTGCATCACATATTATTTGCCTTTGTTATAGAATGAAAGTGTTTCTATTCACATAAGAAAATTCCTCCTCAGATTCTCCTTTATATCAGTAGGTGTGCAGTCGATCGCTCTGATTACATTAGAAAAACTGGCTGACACTGCAAACTGCACATTAATGTTTGCCTGGTAAACCGCATCATATGGAAGTTTATATACAGAGCTGAAATGGGATGTCAGCTCAGCTACAGCTTTATGAAAAAGTTTGGGCACCCCTATTAATCTTAATCATTTTTAGTTCTAAATATTTGGGTGTTTGCAACAGCCATTTAAGTTTGATATATCTAATAACTGATGGACACAGTAATATTTCAGGACCGGTGCAAAAGTATGGGCACCCTGATCATTTTATTAATTTGAATACTCCTAACAGAGTCTAACTCTAACTCTACACCTCAGGCGACTCTGTTTGTGGCGTGCTTGCAGAAATGGCTTCTTTCGCATCACTCTCCCATACAGCTTCTCCTTGTGCAAAGTGCACTGTTTAAGAAGCTCGTAGGGAAAAGAGCATTTTCTTCTCATGACCTGTTACAGGGCTGCTGTGGTTATGAACAGTTGCCTACATTTATAACCTGCTGCTTATTAATGCTTAAGTGTTATAGTTAGATAGTACTGTGTCCAGATTTTGCGAGGCGTCACTTCCAGTAGCCTAACCTATATTGCGCTTCGACTTCCGCAGCCCTTCTGCAAGATGCCGTTGCAGGAGAGCGCACGTTGGTTCGTGGAGGAGTTTAGCTGCTTTACTTTAGTTATTGCAATCAAAGTAACGTAAATACAATCAGTTCCTGCTAGACCTGCTATCATAAAGGAGAAGTCATTCAGACCTTTGGGTGCTGAGAAATATAATTTTGGCACGTGTATAGGGTTGGGTGGTATGACGGTATTTCGGTATACCACGGTATTTAAATATGGTGATGGTATTGTAAAATAGTGACGGTATATTAACCACGTGACGTGCCAAATCTGTACTTTGAAAAACGGGACATTTAAGACATTCTGCGCATCCACAAAGAAAGAGCAGTGGGAGGGGTAAGCAGCTCACTGATTGGTTATGGGTAAGGGATTCTCACTGAGGAGATCATACAGCAAAAACTCATTAAACTCTACAGGTTTCACTCGTTTTCACCAAAATTATCGCCACAAATAGCCACATTTGTGCTGGAGTGGCAATAAAACCCCAGCAACCAACCAACCACCGAAATGATCAGATTTATCAGTTTATCCTGCAGCGTGGGGTGTTCTGGTGTATGAGTTACTCACAGGTAAAGTTACAGCTGCTTCTCAAATATTCCTCATCTCCTGTTTCTCTACAAAACAGATTTTTATGTCCCTCACGCTCATATTCTAATCCCATACAGAATTCTGCAGTTTCCTCAGGGTTTTCTGTCGTTATTTCGCGGCTAGCTCGAGCGCTGTAAATATAAGTAAATCCGCGGACCGCGAGGCGCTGTGCGCTGCAGCGCGTTGCCGAAATCTGACCCTGCAGAATCCGTCTCCCCTTTGGGAGCAGAAACGGCACAACACCACCTGCTTTTAAACTGCTGTAGTGGAAACAGCGCTTACAAATAAATTAACAAACACGAAAATGAGGGTATTCAATCTGCAATTTCAGTTTGTTTTATTTTTTTCTTTTAATTACCGTTTTTATTAGTTTCAGTTAAGGAGAACTTTCACTTTCAGTTTTTGTTATTTCGTTCGTTTTCGTTAACAATAATACTTTGTTACTTAGCTATATGGTGATTATCAGGCCATAGCTTTATATAAAATAAAAATAGTATTAAAAATTTTATGACTATCTCACAGACTATTTCCTGGAGCCAGGACTCCACCCGAGATTTTCCATCACTTTCCTCGGGCCGGGTCGGGTCCGGGCAGAGAAATAAAAATCAAAGCATCCTGCTATTTAAAGTATACTGCTTACGGGCTGCATGACGTTCAGTCTCTTAGCTTGTCAGTCAGACTACAGCGGCAGCATATAAATTGCGTGCATTTTCCTATAGGACAAACCATAGGACAAACAAAGAAGGCAGCAACAAGCTAAAAGCTAATGAGCTATAACCTCTAGTGGCCGCGTGTTTACACGACGCTCATGCACACGAAGGGGAGTCTGATTCTGCCGGGGAGTCAAAAAAACATTGCTACGGTTTCAACGCATCACTTATTGGAAATGTATGTACGGCTGAAATCAAACTAGCGTATGGGAACACACATTCTCACGCTCAAGTCACATTTAGTACTTCTGACTGTGAGCGTGAAATATGGCCTACACAATGTTTTTCTACATATATAACCTAAGTACTCGAAACCCCTGATGACTGGACGATACCGAATACAACTCCACGTAATACAGACAGCCACACGCCTCTAAAACCTCAACAACACTGCAAACAACCCTACACTTATTCAACTTCTGAGTACTGTAGGATCTTTAACAACAAGTGAAGAACCTACCAAAAATCTAGTATCAGAAGAGGGAGGGTAAGTGTGTTAAATGTTCTTGGTATGAAAATTATTTTAAAAAATCCTGGTATCAGAGTGTCGAGAGTATTCAAGTTTAAAAACACTTTGCTCTATTACTAAAATCACACAAATAAAACACAGCAATCCCAGCAGAGGAAATTCTCCTCATTCCAGTTTAGAAAATCTAAAGGAAAATTTATTTTTAATACTCTTATATGTTTATATTATTAGTGTTTCTTTATGAATTCTGATATTTAGATCAGGAATATAGAGCAGGATCAGAGAGAGGCTCAGATTTGTCAGTAGTGGCTGTATGTAAAGTTCAGTGGTGCTACACCTTTTCTTATTCTCTATCACTCCTTCTCCTTCCCCCGTTCTCCTGGTTTCACTCCGGGGACGTGTCCCAGTTTGTTTGTTGTTTAATGTTGGGGGCACGGCGGGGCGAGGGAACGCTACGCTCTTACCCTTTACAAATGTTACAGACATTCTCAACACTAACAACGCAGTTCTCACTGCCTCGCCTCAACACACAGGTCACATGACCACATTATTACCATCAGAATCAATTAAATCATGATTTATGTACGTCATAAGAAAAAAAAAACTATAAAAATGCTAGTGTACAAATTGTATTCTATTTAAACATTAAACATGTTTTTGTAAACATTTGCCAAAATCAACAATCTATATGCCCAATCATCCTTATTACTTTACTCTGTACTATATACAGGATGATGTAATAATTTCCCACCTTTTCATTTATTTCAGTCATGTAATTCTGAACAATATGAAAGAGAATAAAGTCAGTAAACCTGGGGGGAAGAGGGGGTGGGGCTGATACAGACAGTATCTGCATGTGGTTCAGGTGACCTTCACTTCACCTCCTTCTCAACACATTCTAGTGTGTGTGAGAGAGAGAGAGAAAGAGAGAGAGAAAGAGACAAGATGGTGGTAGTATTAGGAGTAGTATAAATTAGATACATTTATTAAGTAAATGGACGGACCCTAAAAGGATAGCAAAACTAATTTGTGTGTGTCCATCTGTCTCCTGATCAGGACTGTGCTTCCTGTTGTCCAGATTAAAGAGCTAATATTGGATATAATCCCCCAGTCCTTTAGTCTAGATTAACACACTGCACTGGTTTAATTCTGTAGTTTCTCAGCAGATAAGTGGGAAAACCCATAAGCAGAAAGACCAGCCAGAACACAAGATGAGCATGATCAGTACTGGACAGTTAGTGAAGCAAAAGGCAAGAATATTACACAAATTAAATATAACTCAGATAAACCCAAACTCACAGATAAATTAACCCACTCAGATAGATAAACCCACTCGACAGGTGCAGCCCACTCATTTAGATTTACCCACTAAGATAGATAAAACCATTAGGCAGGTGTAACCCATTCAGATAGATAAACCCACTCAGATAGATAAATTCACTCTGCAGGTGAGCCCACTCATATAGATAAACCCACTCAGATAGATAAACCCATTTGGCAGGTGTAACCCATTCAGATAGATAAACCCACTTAGATAAACCTACTTCACAGGTGTAACCCACTCAGATAGATGAACTCACTCTGCAGGTGTAACCCACTCAGATAGATAAACCCACTCAGATAGATGAACTCACTCTGCAGGTGAGCCCACTCAGATAGATAAACCCACTCAGATAGATGAACTCACTCTGCAGGTGTAACCCACTCAGATAGATAAACCCACTCAGATAGATGAACTCACTCTGCAGGTGAGCCCACTCAGATAGATAAACCCACTCAGATAGATGAACTCACTCTGCAGGTGAGCCCACTCAGATAGATAAACTCACTCTGCAGGTGTAACCCACTCAGATAGATAAACCCACTCAGATAGATGAACTCACTCTGCAGGTGAGCCCACTCAGAGAGATGAACCCACTCAGATAAACTGACTTCGCAGGTGTAACCCACTCAGATAGATAAAACCACTCCGAAAAATAAACCCACTCAGCAGGTATAACCTCCTCATAGATAAACCCACTCAAATAAACACTCTGTAACCCACTCAGATAAACCCACTCAGCAGGTGTAACACACTCATATAGATGAACCCAATCAGATACATAAGCCCACTCAGATAGATAAACCGACTAGGCGGGTGTTACCCACTCAGATAGATAAACCCACTCTCCAGGTGTAACCCACTCTCATAAACCCACTCGGATAGATAAACTACTCATTAGGTAAAACCCACTCAGATATATAAACCCACTCAGATAGATAAACCACTCACATATATAAACCCACTCAGATAGATGAACTACCGTCTTATTGTGTAAACTTGAGATGTTCACATTTTTTGTTTCCATTGCAAATTGAATATCAGGCACGTAGCCTGCTTGATCGTTACAATGAGCGTGGGCTTATTTAAAATGCTAAAATGTTGATTAATAAAATGGAGCAATGAGTGTTCAAATTAACATATCATTACTAAACATTCTACTTACTCTATTTTCCATATTTAGAACTTAACTTCTGCCACCCCTTCATACAGTCAGGCTACCATTACATCTGTGCTACACAGACACAGAAAATATGATAAATCTGTAGCTTAGTACATCATACATTCATTGAGCAAGTGCCTGTATATACAATTTAGAAAACCGAATTCAGAAATCTGATACAGCAGTTAGAAAGAAATTGTGACATGCCTGGCATTAAGTACTGGTACTGGTAAGTATTGGTATTGAGAATCGTGATACTACAGTTGGTATCGGTATCGAAGTCAAAATTCTGATATTGTGACAACCCTATTTGGGAGTGGCGTTGAAACTAAAAGAGTTCACTAATCTTCATCTTCTAGCTGATGTATGGTCCTATTGCAACTCTGTGTGCTTAAAAGGCTGCGTTGAGAAGCTTGTTTTTTACATGTTTACCTTAATTCTTATTCTGTGAGTTTATTGGCTGGTTGCTGCGATAAGTTTTCCCATTATCTGATTATCCAAGTTCATGTAAATATGTTGATTAGATTACTGGCAAACTTTAATTATGAAATATGTGTAAACTCACTCACTGATATTGCTGGGTGAAAAAACGGTTAATGGAATACCGGCTATTCATTTCCCATTTTTCACATACCACCATACCACTAGAGGCGCTACCGAGCACTGTGTAAAACAGCACCGCCAAAGAAGCATACTAGTACAGCTCGTTAGCTAACGCTAGCCAGTTAGCATAACAAGCTAACACAATGGAATGACACAATGTCCTACTAGGAGAAACATTGTGATATGAGAACAGTAGCTCCTGCTGCTGTTCCTCACTGTAAGATTTTATCCGAGTAAAACAGAAAAACAACAGCAAACGAACAAAGTTTCATAATTATTCACTCAGAAAAAAAGAGAGGAATGGAATTAAGCAATCGTTTCACAGCTCAGAAAAAAAGTTCAGAATCGTTCCTGAGTACAGAATCATTTATTCAGCACAAGAGATAAACCTTCCTAACTCTAAATACAAGGTGAAAAAAAATCAAGAGCAGTAACTATTGCCCTTTTAAATATATATAAATACTGTAGCTTGGAAGATCATTTTAATTCACACTGAACTTAATGAATTTGTTGACTGGAGAACCAAGGGAATTGTGATTGATAAACAGCCATTTAACTACATTAATGTCTCTGATGGCTTTAATAATAACATACTGTAACTTGATAACAAACTTGTGTCTTACTTGTGGAATAGAACATTTAAGAAATATCATGCAGTCCTCGTCTGGTAGTGTTAGTGTACAGTGTCACTTGGCATACACATCGCATTTATCACAAATGATATTTAACTCAAACCAACAGCTAACGCTATTAGCTCACGGAGAGACTGGAGCTGCTGTGGTTGATGGTAATGCTGCGTCTATTATCCAATACATTAATTACATTAAAATAAAACACAGTGAATTTATAAGGTCCTATCTTTAGTAAGAAGCGCACAAAAACACACTGTTTACTTCACACTCAAAACAGAACTTTAAACACAGTCACCGGGTCAGCACTCAACACTAGACAGCTCTGTGAAATATAGAGGGATTTACTTCTTTGAATTGTGCATGTAAAGTCATAAATTAATATATACCTCTTTACATGTACAAAATATTACTTTACTCCCACACTAAAATGACAGATGTTTCAGTTTCATTGTCCAACCCCTGTATATATTTGTTGCACATCACTGTCAGCAATAGGTGCAGCGCAAAATGTTTTCAGACAGACTCATAATCTAATCTGTCCAATCTGTACAGTTAATTCTACTGGTTAAAACTTTTTCTTGCCCAAATAATTAATCATAATAATCAGTCAATTCTGATCAGTGTTATATGATTTTATTCTTCTTTCTAAGCCGTTAAATTGTTTTCACTGATTCCAGTTTTCAGTTACTGACAAACAGCAATGACTCCATAAATGACTAGATAATAAAAAGTATAAGATCAAGACTACATGCAGAACATCTACACTAATACAGCATTTAAACTCGTCACAAACTCACTAGAAAAGCTACTGTCCAAACATTACAGGGCTTTCTATAAGGAGGATAAAGAAAAGTCCTGCTTTAAAGTCCCAACTTTATATACAAACACCTAAATTAGAAAAGCTATTATTATTAGGATGGAGCGAGCGAGACAGAGAGCGTACATAGTGAGAAGTAGAGCATCCCGATTGGCCTCTCCTTCTGCTTCGTTGGCTACATTAACGTAGCTGGTTAAGTGTTAGGGAAATACTGTCTTTTGTCCATTCCATTAATATTATGTTATAGTAACTTTATAGTTATAGTTACTCATTAGTTGCAGCCCTATTAAACAATTGGTTTAAGTATGTTTTCCTCCCTCAAGTATGATCACTATTTGACTAAAAAGCAGTTGAGAAATGTTTCCAGTTTTTGCCTATATATTTTAGAGTTCCTATGTACTGCTACTCCAATGATCTACTGTTCTAATGTTCTACTACTCCAAGGATTTACTGTTCTACTAATCTACTGTTCTAGTGATCTACTGTTCTAATGATTTACTCTTCTAATGATCTACTGTTCGAATGATCTACTGTTTTCATGATGTACTGTTTAAACGTTTTACTGTTCCAATGAGATCATTGGAACAGTAAATCATTAGAACATTAAAACAGTAGATCATTAGATCAGTAGATAATTGGATCATTAAAACAGTAGATCAGTAGAACATTAGAACAGTAGATTGGTAAAATGGAAGACCAGTACATCGGCATACTGGTCTTCCATTTTACCAATCTACTGTTCTAATGTTCTAATGATCTACTGTTTTAATGTTCTAATGATTTACTGTTCCAATGATCTAATCCCTGCAGGCACATAAAAGTATTAGACATTATCCTGACAGTAAATTTTTGTCATCTGACGTCACGACCAACATTCAACCTGAAATTAACATTAACATTAACATATTGACGTTGGTGTCCAGCTGAGAATGATCTACTGTTCCAATGATCTACTGTTCTAATGTTCTACTGCTCCAATGAGCTACCGCTCTACTGGACTACCATTCTACCATTTTATTTACTGTTTTACCATTCTACTGATCTACTGTTGTAAGGATCTACTGTTCTATTTTTTTAATAATCTACTGTTCCACTGTTCTACTGTTCCAATATTCTACTGTTCTGATAATTTACTGTTTCACTGCGCCATTGTTTTGATGATCTACTGTTCCACTATTCTACTTTTCCAATTATCCAAAATTATGCACTTACATAATATTTTATATCTGATTGTCGTGCTAATTCAGGTCTTTAACATTATATACGCGAAATCATAGCTTAAATAACCTGTTCGACTTCAGAGGGTTAAGTGACAGTTAGGGTTAGTAATTTTCTGCAGTCGAAATGTTGAGCCTGTTTCCATTTGACAATAAAAAACCTGCAATTTAAGCTAAAAAAGTGACTCTTGCTGTTATTTGCCGTTTGTCCTTGAAGAAACATGATGTCATTTCCTCAGTGATATCACAGGAACTGATTTATTAATTTTAAGTTGGATAATGTGACAGGGTTGAATAAAACTTTTTTGAAAAAAAAGAAAATAATAAAGATATTTAGTTAAACACATTAGCACCAAATATCCACTTGTCTGATGTCTGATGTTCACTGAAAATGTAATGATGGTCAGTGGGGATATGCAAATATGTTGCCAGTCTACTACTAGACAACACAATTTTAACAAAAACTTAATTTAAAGCAATAAATTCATTCAGTTACATGGTGGGTTTAAAATGCAATATGTATTTTCATTAATTAAAATCGTTGAAGTAAAGATTCACCCGGCTACACCATTTATCACCTTGATTCTTAAATATAAATACTTCTAACTGCAATGGTTTGCCTGCAAGGTGCCTTATTAATACCTAATAAACAGGCAGCTGTCATTTACTAGTGAAACATAAACAAATCCATAAAATTCACTGTCACAACAAATAAGCTGTGGGTAAAGAGGAGCTGAGGATTGACTCCAGTCTTTACTGGGAGTAAAGCACAGCTTTATCTGAAAATCCATGAAGCTGCAGTCAGTGTTAATCCTAAACTCCAAACTTAATCCCACAGTGGCAGCTTTTACACCACCACAGATACATTCCTAAACACGGGCCAGCTCTACCTTCACACACCTCTGCCTAAACCACCAACTAACCCAGCCATAGACTAAATTCTCCTTTAGCTCCTTTAGTTGAACAAAATATCGCTTCTAAGCTTCATTTTTCTCCCTCTCTCTGTTTTTTGTTTCTCTAATTCACAGTTGTCCTTACGCAGTATGCAAATTGCCTGCAGTGACTCTTTTTGCTGGAGTGAGGCTTTTGCAAGCGAATGTTAAAAGGGGTAGTTTTGACAGTTTGGGGGCGGGGTCAGGGTCACCTCCCTCAGCAAATGCTATTGACTGATATTACAAAAGTTCTTGCCGGAGAGCAGGTTGTTTGGTTTTTAGCATAGCTAGCTAACTCTTCTGCTGTCCTTTCTCACCCTTCTCCGGCTGTTGGTAGTAGGTGGTTTGTCACAAACCCTGGAGATATCAGCCAATAGCATTCGCTGAGGGAGGTGACCCTGACCCCACCCCAAAACTGTCAAACCCACCCCTTTAAACACTTGTGCACAAAATCATACAATTCACACTGCACGCAAGGACAACCTATGAATTCAAGAGGGAAAAAAACACCCAAGAGGGCGAAAAATATATTGAGGGAGGGTTTTTTTTGGGGGGGAATCATGTGCGCTACTGCCATTGATGTGATGCCATACCTTTTAATGGAAAATCTCTATTCAAAATGCTGTTCAGTCAGAGACTAGTCTTAATCCCTGTCTGTGAAATAGCTCGGCCTACAGATCCAGTCAATACATTCACTATTAATCAGGCCATGTAAACCTGTTCAGCCATCAATACACTGATCAAATACAGAGAAGGATGGACAGAGACTGAATATTATGGGTTGCTCTTTAGCTGTCCTGGCTGCTGATAACCGCATTAGGCTGCAGTGTAAAGCTCTGCCAGATGCCCTGAGCCTTAATACCCAGCAACAGATGGAGCACAAAGATCAGCCTGAAAATACAATACAGTAACTTTTCCCTACAGAGCTACGGTTCTATTGTTCTAATGTTCCACTGTTTTACTATTCTATCCTTCCACTATTCTACAGTTCTGCTGGTATATTGTTCTGCTGTTCCACTATTCTACTGTTCCACTGTTCTGCTGATCCAATCACCTACTCTACCACTGTTCTAGTGTTCCTCTGATCACTGTTGTATTGTTCCACTGTTCTACTGGTATATTGTTCCACTAATCTACTGTTCTAATGTTCTTTGGTCCAATGATATACTATTCTAATGTTCTACTGCTCTATCATACTATTGATCTAATCTGTTCTAATGATTTAGTTATCTACCGTTCTACTAATCTACCATTCTCTAGTGTTCTACTGATCTGCTGTTTTAATGATTTAATGATCTACCGTTCTCTTTTGTTTTAATTACTACTGTTGTAATGATTTAATGATCTAAGCTTCTGCTGTTCTACTGATCTAGAACCCCTCTGGTTCAGTTAGTTTAGCTCAGGAGCTCGAGTTTAGTTCTAAAGTCGGTATAATCCGGGTTTAGTGGTGTGTGGTGAAGCGGAGCAGTGGGCGCTCACCCCGCGGTCTCGGCTCCCGGCTCGGTGCGCTCATCCTCCGCTGGGCTCTTCTCCATCTCCCGCGGGACGGAGCGGGGCGGGACGGGCGCGCGCGCGGGCTTCACGCGGCACCTGTTGCCCCCTGTCCTCTGCACGAGCCTCCGAACTACAGCGCAGCACGCGCTTCACCGAGCTCCTCAGGACAGCAGGTAAACTCGGCCTTTTGGGGGCGTTCCTGTCGCCCACTCACAAAAGCCCCGCCCCCTGCACCCGGATTGGCGAGTGGAGCAGTATGCCTCCGGGATTGGCTGCTCATCCTTCCTTCAAGTTATGCCGAGATCGGAGCACGCGAGAACTGAGAAAACTCATATCTGTTTTGATGTTGGTTATTTATCAGCTCCAGAGAGTCCTGTTCTATTGGCTGTACTTCTCTAAAGGCGCCAGACATGCTCTGGGTCAGTAAACTTAAAGTAGCTGAATAAATTCATTAGAATGGGTGTCCGCAAACTTTGGACATCATGTAGTGCAGGTGGAGGAACACTGCAGCTCAGCCTGACAAACAAAACCGCTTTAGTAAACAGGAGGTAACCTGGTCAAACTGGGGCACGGTTGGGTCATAGTGAGTGGGCTGTGGTAAATTGTGTGGATGTGTGTGGATTTGTGGTGATTCATGTGGATTTGTGTAGATTTCTGTCGATTTGTGGTGTTTAATGTAGATTTGTGTGGATTTGTGGTGATTCGTGTGGATTTGTGTTGGTTTGTGTTTGTGTGATAAGTTATAGTGAGTTCTGGGAATTTGTGATGATTTATTGGGATTTGTGTTTGTGTGCTGATTTGTAGTGATTTCTGTTGACTTGTGGTGATTAGTGTGGATTTTTGGTGATTCATGTGGATTTGTTGGGAGTTGTGGTGATTTCTGTGGATTTGAGGTTATTTGTGGTGATTTCTGGTGATCTGTGTGGATTTGTGGTGATTTGTGTGGATGTTTTGTGATTTCTTTGGATTTGTGGTGATCTTTGTGGGTATTAAATATATTAATACTATAGCTTGAAGGATGATTTGAATGTATTTGTTAACTGGAGAAAGAAGGAAATTGTGAGTGATTTTCTATTGGTTTCAATAATACCATTGTAAATGAATATTAAACTTGTGTCTTACTTGTGCAGATATCTCTTTGAATAGTATTTTAGGTCCATTTATACTTTTATGGAACTATTTAAAATATTTAGTTTTGTAAATGAAGCCATGTTAAAGTTGTTTTTCTGATAATAAAGTTTGATTTCTCCTAATAATTTTTTTTTGGAAATTTTAAGCCCAATAGTAATCAAAGCATTAAATTAAAGCCTTATGTTTTATATTGCATGTACTCCTAACAGTACAGTAAGTCACAAACCTATATTAAAGCCCAGTCACGTAAAAAATAAAAAGTTATATAATAACTTTAATAATAAATGCTACAAAGGACTCCAGACTATTTTTTTACTGTTGTATTTATTTGTGCATTTTTCTACAGACATAATGTCATAATGGCTGCTCCTCTCTCCTGGTTTTGAATGGCTATTGTGACTTACACCTGGTGGGACAAAAGGAGAGTAAAGTAATGTATTCGAATCTTGCCAATGAGACAGTTAGACAGTACACAGTGACGGTGATCAACAAGATTATTTTATATTACTGTGATTTATCAATCATTTTGGTAAAGTTTTTTTTTTCTTTTGCTAATGACATTTGATTTCTTCATATATTGAGTAAATTTTTGGGACAAAGTAAACCCAATACTAATCAAAAGCCTTAATTTAAAGTCTTGGTGTTTTATATTATATGTACTCCTAAGAGCACATGAACTCAAAGCTATATTAAAGCCCAGTCATGCAAAAAATAAAAAAATACTGTGATATACCATAACACTCTCCGAATCTTGAAAAAAAATACAGTGAAATGCTTTTTTGGCGGTACTGCCTAGCACTAATGTGTGGTGATTCATGTGGATTTGCATAGATTTTTGTGTATTTTTGCATGTGATTTGTAGTGATTTATGTTGACTTTATGGTTACTTGTGTGAAATTGTGGTTATTTGTGTTTGTGTAGTGATTTGTGTGTATTTCTGTGGATTTGTAGTTAGTTCTGTGGATTTTAGGTGATTTTGGGGGATTTGTGGTGATTTGCAGTAGTTTATGTTGATTTATGGGGACTTCTGTGGATTTGTGGTGATTCATGTGGATTTCTGTGAATATGTGGTACTTTGTGTTAGTTTGTTTGGATTTGTGGTGAATTGTTGGAATTTGTATTTGTGTAGATTTGTGTTGATTTGTGTTTGTGTGGTAATTTGTAATAGGGCTGCACAATATATTGTTTAAGCATCGTCATTGCAATGTGCACATGCGCAGTACGTGCGATGTCATCTATGGCAATTAAATCAAACACGTCATGTTGTAATGTTTTGATTCTTGACACAAGAAGTTGTCTCTGCGTTGTCTCTGTGTCTGTGTGAGTGACAGGCTGCTGCTGCCTGAAAGTGCGAGGGGGGCAGGAGTAAACACAAGGTAACCACATGGCCTCCATTCACATGGTTGGGCACGTGCTTGTAAACACATGTCGAAAGCTGACCTCAGTCCAGCACAGTTTTGTACAGATATTTCCAGTTACAGCTGAATTCACGCTTTTAATCCCAGTAAAACGCTTTTATTTCTGTGGATTTGTAGTGATTTGTATCACAGCCAAGACCCAGCCACAAGTCATTTTTAATGTCCTGGTGAAGGATAGGAGGTTGTCACTCAGGATTTTACGGTACATGGCTCCATCCATTCTCCCATTGATGCAGTAAAGGAGTCTTGTTCCTCTAGCAGAGAAACACCCCCAAAACGTAATGTTCTCCATGCATGACAGTGGAGGCTGTGTTCTTTCTCTTCCTCCAAACACGGGGAGTTAAGTTGCCAGAAAGCTAAATTTTTGACTTATCTGAACACAGCACCTTCTTCCAATCACTTTCAGAAACATCCAGGTGTTCATTGGCAAACATCAGACAGGCTGTACATGTGCCTTCTTTAGCAGGGGGACCTTGCATGTACTGCAGGATTAAAATCCATTACAGAATAATCTGTTACCAATGGTTTTCTTGGTGGCTGTGGTCCCAGCTGAGAAGATCAACTGAGTCTCTTTCCCCTCCATCACCGAGATCCACACCACACGCTGCAGCCGCAAAGCCACCAGCATTGTGGATGACCCCACCCATCCTTGCCGTCCGGAAAAAGATACTGTAGCATCTGAGCCTCCACTACCAAACTCAACATATAGAGACAGAAACGACCCCTCACCACACACCCAACACACACAGGGACTGAACTGCAACCCCCCACCACTCCTTATACACACACAAAAAGACTGTACTAAATCACTGTAAGGGCTGGTGGCCAACCGAGGCGTCCTCCAGAGCATCGGAGGGCGCGCCAGGCCAGCGCCGAGGGTTAGTTGGCTAATTATCAACACCTGCTTTCAACAGCTTATAAGCAACGCCAACTAGCCACTCGGCGCTGGATCTTTGAAGCTCGTGAGAGCGAATCTATGCCCGATTTTCGAGCGAGCCTCGGCTCTTTTTCTCTTTTCTTCCCTGCTATCCCCTTTGGAGAGAGCATTGATCAGCATCGCTGGCGTGCCTCTCCCGCATAAGTATCTTCCTCTATCCCTTTCCTCTCCCTCTCTAGTCTGGTGGAGCAGAGCGGTGTGCTCTATTCTGCCGCCCCTCTCGAGTCTGTGTTTCTCACCGCGAGGCGCGGTTTGTTTACCTTCTCTCTCCCGCGCTGTTCCTCCCCTCTCTGGTAGAGCAGCGTTTAAATCCACAAACACCTCAGTTCAGTTTTGTTTTCTTTGGAAGCCCCTTTTGTTCAGTTACTCCTTCACCTCGTTTTATAAGAGGTAGCCGTAGCTTCCACGGCGAGTCTCGTTTACAATTCTCCCCCTTTCTCTCACTCACGCTCGGCGTGAATTTTGTTTTCCGCCTGTTTTCCCTCTCCGCCCGTTTTCGTTGCTCCGCCCCTTTCGGTGGAAGCTCTAAAGGGCGATTAAAGCGGCCGCATCCCAATCCGCTCGCTGGTTCAGCGGTTAGAGCATTGGGCTGCGACCGCGACAGCCTGGGTTCAATCCCCGCGTGGAGCGGGGTTTAATAATAATAATTATATCTATAATATTATTATAGATCCTATTAATATATATATATATATATATACTATTATATATTAATTCTTATTATTCTTATTATTATTATTATTATTATTTTCCCCTTTTTCTTGGGTTTACCTGCTTTGAGATCTGCTGCTCTGCACTTGGTTCCTACAACCTTCTGGGCTGGAGAGCTACTGCTCCCCAACCCATTACAGAAAGATCCAGCCCAAACATGGATCCAGCGGAGCAGTCGGATCTCGAGCAGGTAAAGCTCGCCCTGGGCAACCAGGGAGCTGTCATAGGGCGACATGAGCAGGTCCTGCAGCAGATCTTGGCCCAGCTGCAGGGCCTGACTGCTGTACTCGCTCCTAATCCCCCCCTACCTGTACAGCAAGCCCAGCCTGGGCCTGAGGTGGAACACCTGGCTGCTGCACCCTCTGTGGGGCCTCGAGTAGAGCCCCCACTACCAGCCCCAGTGCGGTATGAGGGGGAGCCAGGAGGCTGCAGGGGGTTTCTTTTGCAGTGCTCCCTCGCGTTCGAGCTTCAGCCGTCCCGCTTCCAGTCAGAGCGTGCCAAAGTGGCGTACATTGTCTCCCTCCTCTCTGGAAGGGCGTTGGCATGGGCCACCCCTGTATGGCAACACCAACCGGACGTCTGCGCTACCGCTGAACTGTTTGCGGCAGCCCTCACGCGGACGTTCGACCTTCCAGTCCGAGGAGAGGAGGCAGGGACCCGCCTCCTGAACCTACGACAGGGTAGGAGGTCGGTGTCAGAGTACGCCATAGAGTTTCGCACGCTCTCGGCTGAAAGCGGGTGGAACCCCAGCGCTCTGGCAAGCGCGTTCCACCATGGGCTCAATGAGGAACTCAAGGATGAGCTTGCTCATCGTGACATTCCAGCATTGCTTGATGACCTCATTGAGCTCACCCAGAGGCTGGACAACCGCTTGAGGGAGAGGCGCAGGGTGCGGGGCTCAGGTACCATCCCCCGGGGGCCCCGTGGCCACTTCGCAGGTAGTGGGCCATCAGGGGCCACTGAAGGCCCAACTGACCACGGGGTCCAGCCCATGCAGTTGGGGCACACTCGCCTTCCCCGTCAAGAGCGTGAGGCACGCATGCGTGAAGGGAGATGCCTCTACTGCGGGGTTCCAGGGCACCAGCGCGCCTCCTGTCCCGAGCTGGCATTAAACGCCAACGTCCGTTAGGGGAGGAGGGCCCCTTAACGGACCGGCCAGGGTCCCCTCACACTACGGGAGTGTTCCTGAATGCCACACTGGGGTGTGGGCATTCTGAGGTTCGCATCCCAGCTTTTTTGGACTCAGGAGCGGCAGGCAACTTCCTAGACGCAGCCTTGGCTAGGAGGCTTGCGTTGCCGCTGGTTCCCCTAGGGGAACCTTTACCAATAGCAGCGATCGACGGGCGCTCCCTGGAGCCAGGGGAGGTGACCCACCAAACACGCCCTGTCATGCTGCGAGTCGGGCCACATTCTGAGCAGATCACGCTGTACGTCATCAGTGCTCCTGACTTGCAGCTGATTTTGGGATTCCCTTGGCTCCAGAGACATAACCCCCATGTTGACTGGCTGTCTCGTTCGGTGGTAACATGGGGGCCCGCTTGTCGATCGTCCTGCCTCAAACCTCCCAGGGCTTTTCAGGGTGTGGATCCTGATCCCGGGGGTCCTGACCTTTCCCGGGTACCCTCCGACTACCTGGACCTCCGAGAGGTCTTTAGTAAACAAAAGGCCCAAATCCTGCCCCCCCACCGCCCCTGTGACATGGCCATTGACCTTCTCCCTGGGACTAGTCCTCCCAGGGGAAGGTTGTTTTCTCTCTCTGGCCCTGAGCGCCGGGCGATGGAGGAGTACATTCAGGAGGCCCTCGCCCTGGGATTCATCCGACCTTCTTCCTCCCCGGCTGGTGCCGGGTTCTTTTTTGTGGGCAAGAAGGATGGCGGGTTGAGGCCCTGCATAGACTATCGGGGTCTCAACAAAATAACGGTAAAGAACCGTTATCCCCTACCCCTGATGTCATCCGCCTTTGAGGCACTGCAGCAGGCTACCATTTTTACCAAACTGGACCTGCGCAGTGCCTACAACCTGGTTAGGATAAAGGCGGGTGACGAATGGAAGACGGCGTTCATCACCCCGTCCGGGCACTATGAATACCTGGTTATGCCGTTCGGGTTGATGAACGCCCCCTCAGTCTTCCAGGGGTATATCAACGAGGTGCTCCGGGAGGCGTTGGACCGGTACGTGTTCGTCTACCTAGACGACATTCTTATATACAGTCGCTCGGCAGATGAACACGTTACCCATGTCCGACGGGTTCTCCAACTACTCCTGGAAAACCACCTCTACGTCAAACTGGAGAAGTCCGAGTTCCATGCGCAGTCCATCTCGTTTTTGGGCTTTGTGGTGTCCCATAACACCCTGCGCATGGACCCCACCAAGGTCAAGGCAGTCGAGAACTGGCCCCGGCCCACATCTGTGCGCCTGGTCCAACGCTTTCTGGGCTTCGCTAACTTCTTCCGGAGATTCGTCAGGAATTTTAGCACTGTGGCCGCCCCGCTAACCGCTCTGACGAGGAAGACGTCAGGGCGGTTCAGCTGGTCCACAGAAGCCCAGGAAGCGTTCGATGCTATCAAGCATCTACTGACCAGGGCTCCGGTTCTACGGCTGCCTGACCCCGGACTCCCGTTTGTCGTTGAGGTGGACGCCTCGGAAGTAGGCGTGGGTGCGGTCTTGTCCCAGCGGGCGGGACCGGATGGCCGACTGCACCCATGCGCCTACTACTCCCACCGGCTAACCCCTGCGGAGCAGAGGTATGATGTGGGAGACCGAGAGCTACTGGCAGTGAAGCTCGCCCTGGAGGAGTGGAGGCACTGGCTGGAGGGGGCAGAACATCCCTTTCTGGTCTGGACGGACCACAAAAATCTGGCGTACATTCAGCAGGCCAAGCGCCTGAACCCACGCCAGGCCAGATGGGGACTGTTCTTCACCCGGTTTGACTTTACCTTGTCATATCGTCCCGGGTCAAAAAATGTCAAACCGGATGCCCTCTCTCGACAGTGGGAGCCCCTCCCTCTTCCAGGCGATCCCTCCACCATCGTGCCTCCGGCCAGGATTCTGGCACCTCTCCGCTGGGGCCTCTTGGATGCTGTGAGGCAGGCCCAAGGGATTGATCCGGGTCCGGGAGACGGCCCTCCGGGCCGAGAGTTCGTACCCGCTCCCCTCAGGGGACGGGTACTTACCTGGGGGCATTCGTCACCCCAAGCTGCGCATCCAGGGGTCACTCGGACCTTCGAGCTCCTGCGGCGTCAGTTCTGGTGGCCCCGCATGGAACAGGACGTGCGCAAACATGTGACCGCCTGCGCAATATGCGCAAAAAACAAAGACCCCAGAACCAAACCCTCGGGCCTGCTGCACCCTCTGGCAGTCCCCTTGCGTCCCTGGTCCCACCTGTCCCTAGATTTTATCACGGGGCTGCCCCCGTCTCGGGGCAACACCGTGATACTAGTCATAGTGGACAGGTTCTCCAAGGCGGGGCGCTTTGTAGCCTTGCCCAAGCTCCCGAGCGCGCAGGGGACAGCCGAAGTGGTGCTCGACCAGGTGGTACGTGTCCACGGACTGCCTTCTGACATCGTGTCGGACCGTGGGGCACACTTCACCAGTCGGTTCTGGGGTGCTTTCTGTCGGTTGCTGGGGGCAGAAGCCAGCTTGTCATCAGGGTTCCACCCCCAGTCCAACGGCCAGACAGAGAGGGTTAACCAGGACCTCGAACGTACCCTCCGCTGTCTGGCCTCTTCGGCTCCATCCACCTGGTCCGAACAGCTAAAGTGGGCGGAGTATGCCCATAATACCCTCTGGCACTCATCTCTAGGGATGTCACCCTTTGAGTGCCAGTTTGGGTATGCTCCGCCTGCTTTCCCCGGACGGGAGACGGTCACCGGAGTCTCCTCAGCTGACCAGACGGTCCGCCGTTGCCGCAGGGCCTGGAGGAGGGCCCGGGCTGCCCTCCTGTCTGCCAGGGCGACCCAAAAACGGCATGCTGACAGAAGACGGCAGCCCGCCCCCTCTTATCGGATCGGCCAACGGGTCTGGCTGTCGGCGAAGGATATTCCATTGCGGGGTACCCCGCGCAAGCTGGCCCCTAGGTACCTGGGGCCTTTCAAGGTCCTTCGCCGAATCAATCCGGTGTCATACCGACTCGCCCTGCCACCTGCCCTTAAAAGGATCCACCCGACCTTTCACGTCTCCCGCCTTAGGCCCTACCTCTGTTCTGTGGGTCCTGCTGCTCCTCCGGGTCTCCGTACCATTGATGGTGCCCCCGCCTACACCGTCCGACGGCTGCTGGACTCCCGAAGGGTACGCGGGGGTCTCCAGTATCTGGTAGACTGGGAGGGGTACGGGCCGGAGGAGCGGTCCTGGGTGCCCGCTAGGCACATCCTGGACCCAGAACTGATCAGGGCTTTTCGGCGGGACCGTGCGGCGGGTTTGGGGCCGTCGGGTGCCGCCCCTCGGGGAGGGGGTCCTGTAAGGGCTGGTGGCCAACCGAGGCGTCCTCCAGAGCATCGGAGGGCGCGCCAGGCCAGCGCCGAGGGTTAGTTGGCTAATTATCAACACCTGCTTTCAACAGCTTATAAGCAACGCCAACTAGCCACTCGGCGCTGGATCTTTGAAGCTCGTGAGAGCGAATCTATGCCCGATTTTCGAGCGAGCCTCGGCTCTTTTTCTCTTTTCTTCCCTGCTATCCCCTTTGGAGAGAGCATTGATCAGCATCGCTGGCGTGCCTCTCCCGCATAAGTATCTTCCTCTATCCCTTTCCTCTCCCTCTCTAGTCTGGTGGAGCAAAGCGGTGTGCTCTATTCTGCCGCCCCTCTCGAGTCTGTGTTTCTCACCGCGAGGCGCGGTTTGTTTACCTTCTCTCTCCCGTGCTGTTCCTCCCCTCTCTGGTAGAGCAGCGTTTAAATCCACAAACACCTCAGTTCAGTTTTGTTTTCTTTGGAAGCCCCTTTTGTTCAGTTACTCCTTCACCTCGTTTTATAAGAGGTAGCCGTAGCTTCCACGGCGAGTCTCGTTTACAATTCTCCCCCTTTCTCTCACTCACGCTCGGCGTGAATTTTGTTTTCCGCCTGTTTTCCCTCTCCGCCCGTTTTCGTTGCTCCGCCCCTTTCGGTGGAAGCTCTAAAGGGCGATTAAAGCGGCCGCATCCCAATCCGCTCGCTGGTTCAGCGGTTAGAGCATTGGGCTGCGACCGCGACAGCCTGGGTTCAATCCCCGCGTGGAGCGGGGTTTAATAATAATAATTATATCTATAATATTATTATAGATCCTATTAATATATATATATATATATATATACTATTATATATTAATTCTTATTATTCTTATTATTCTTATTATTATTATTTTCCCCTTTTTCTTGGGTTTACCTGCTTTGAGATCTGCTGCTCTGCACTTGGTTCCTACAACCTTCTGGGCTGGAGAGCTACTGCTCCCCAACCCATTACAATCACCCATCACTCAACACACAGAGACTGAACTTTCTCTATTATTATCAGCAACATTTGCTGCAAATTCTTATTTATTATTCAGCCTTCTCATCTTGGCAACATGAGTGAGCCTCGAGTCTGGGGAGGGGTGGGCGGGGAAGACTACTCTCTGTGGTGTTTTGAAATTGGACTGCTGTAGCTAACTAAATACCCAACACAATCCAATTCTTACACACAATGGTGAGTTAGTGGTGTGTTTGTGTGGGGGTGGGGTGCCAGGAACCAATAGGGAAGATGCATGGGTTAATATGGTGCTACTTAATTTAATAAGATACAGATATACAGGAGTTGGGCAATGAAACTGAAACACCTGGTTTAAGACCAGAATAATTTATTGTCCCGACAGACAGTTCTGGTGGAAACAGGAGAGGTGCACATTGAATTCTGCCGTGATTTGGGCAGCCGTGGTTTTATGTTTTTTGGATACACTCCGGGTTAGCACCCGAACATCCCTTTCAGACAGCTTCCTTTTGCGTCCACAGTTAATCCTGTTGGATGTGGTTCGTCCTTCTTGGTGGTATGCTGACATTACCGTGGATACCGTGGCTCTTGATACATCACAAAGACTTGCTTGGTCTTGGTCACAGATGCACCGGCAAGACGTGCACAAACAATTTGTCTGATTTTAAACACAGGTATGTCACCCATAATGTTGTGTGCATTGCAATATTTTGAGCTAAACTGTGCTCTTACCCTGCTAATTGAACCTTCACACTCTGCTCTTACTGGTGCAATGTGCAATTAATGAAGATTGGCCACAAGGCTGCTCCAATTTAGCCATGAAACCTCCCACACTAAAATGACAGGTGTTTCAGTTTCATTGTCTAACCACTGTATTTATTTAAATCTACTAAGATGCAGTAACTAATATATACTTCAATGAGAGTAAGTTACAAAATAACACTAACTAAAGTAATTCTAAATTAATCCACCAAGAATTGTAACGTGAATGAGTAGTCCTTGAATATATGATCTATTAAATTTACTAGCAGTGTTTGTGTGGAAAAGTATATCCTATTTTTTATTTAGAGACATTTTCATCAGAAAGCAGTATGTATGTATTACTGAAACTTTTGAAAAGTTATGAGACATGCTTATTCCAGTATCCAAACACAAACCAGTAACACAGGCCTATGTACAGAATACTAACAACACATTATTACATCAAACAGTTTACAGCACAGCAACAAACAGAAGCACAGATAAACATTAGTACAGATCTTTCACAGCATTACTCTACAGTATCAGTTTAACTTCAGTCTGTCCTTTGAAGCCAGTTTTTTTCAGGTGTTTTAGATAATAAAGCCTTCAGGTTCTAGCAGGAGATAGTCTTGTAGTGAGCGAGGGATGGGCAGGCGTGGGATGAGCGAGTGGCAATGTTTCCCGAAGTGTTTCCTCAGGGCAGATCTGCAGAGGTGCTGTAAACAGCGCGGCTTATACTCCAGCGCAAACAGAGACTCATAAAACGGCCTGTGCAGCTGCAGAAACAAAAACAGGGAATTATCTTAAGAATTATCTACATGCTTTAATACAGAAGCACATCATTTAACAACATAATAGACCAAGTATATCATTCACAAAACCATTTAGCCATGATTCCAAACAGAATAAATATAACTAAAACTATCAAAATATTATTTTTGTAAAGTTTGGCTCTAGCTTCCTCCCTTAATTCTAAATTGTAATTTTTTTTCATAGTCTGGTGACGTATTGGCATCTTTTTTATTGATGTAAACAGTCTCCATACTGGCGAATTCAGATGATTAATAATGATTTATTTATATTGAAATATTGACGAAATCTTGTAACTAACTCTCACTACCTCTCTCTCTCTCTCTCTCTCTCTCTCTCACACACACTCACAAACACACTGTCACGGATTACCCAGGCAGGGAGACGAGGAGGCGGACACAGGTGCAGGTAGGGACGAAACGAATAATTTAATAAATATATATATATATAAAAAAATATAGAAAAAATAACCAAAACTAAACAGGGCAGGGATATATAAATACAAGGAATATATTAGAAACAAAAACAAAGCAGGGTATATACAGGGAGCTAGGGAACACGGAGCTAAACAAGAAACTAGAAAAAAAACCAAACAAGAAATAAACAGAGAAAAACACAGAGCAAGGACTAGGGCTAGGAAACGCGGAGAAACACAGAGAGACAAAACAACAGAGGTTAGTGCAAAGACCAACGGAGACAAAGTGGTAGACGAGGGCTATTTAAAGAAACAGGAAACACTAGATTAGAAACACCTGGGGAAGGGGCGGAGCTACAAATGAGAAACACATGGTGGAAATCTACTGACAAGAGACACAGAGGAGTACAGGTCACGTGAGGAAAACACACAGAGACATGAAACAGGGCAAAGACATGACACACACACACACACAGCTGCTCTTGTTTCATGCTAAAGCTCTCCCTCTCAAAAATAGTGTTAATTTTTCCACTAATATAAACAAAATATTTTTTTTCTCACCAATCTTACATTCATTATTTTATTTACATTTAAATATGCACAAATAACACAAATATTTTTTAATTGTGATTAATTACAGAATGTTAATTGAAATTATACTTGCTTTAATTTACTTTAACACCACTAATATATAATCTCATATATATATATATATATATATATATATATATACACTATAATATATATATATATATATATATATACACTCTATAATGAGATTTTAAGTGACAGACCAACACAAAGTAGCACATAATAAAAGAGGAATGAAAATGATACATGTTTTTAAATTGTTATCAAATAAAAATCTATGTGTGATGTGCAAAAGTATTTAGCCCCCTTATATCAATAATGAGTAAAGCCGCCTTTCGCTGCAATTACAGCTGCAAGTCTTTTGGGCTATGTCTCTCTCAGCTTTGTGCATCTAGAGACTGAGATTTTCACCTATTCTTCTTTACAAAATAGAGAGCGTCTGTAAACAGCAATTTCCATACATTGCCACAGATGATCAACTGGATTTAAGTCAGGTTGTTGACTGGTCCATTCTAATACATAAAGATTATTTGATCTAAACCATTTCACTCTAGCTCTGGTTGTATGTTTAGGGACATTGTCTTGCTATAAAAGAAATCTCTTTCCCAGTCTGAAGTATTTTTTGTTTCAGGATTGCCCTGTATTTGGTTCCATCCACCTTCCCATCTACTCTGACCAGCTTCCCTGTCCCTGCTGACAAAAATATCCCCACAGCATGATGCTGCCACCACCATGTTTCACATTGAGAATGGCTTATGGGAATGTGCAAATGACACTTCCTATATCTTTCTTTTAACAACGGTTTTCTTCTTGCTGCTCTTCCACACAGGCCATATTTGTGGAGTGCACAACATATAGTTTTCCTATGGACAGATTCAGTCCACTTCATAATTACATGCTACTTTGTGTTGGTCTATAACTGAAAATCTCAAAAAAAGAACATTTAAGTAAAAGTACTTTATATATCCAGATGTAACAGTGATAAGATAAACACCTACCTGGAAGAGATCCTCAGGTATAGCCTCTGCCCATTTGGATGTTACAGGAACAAGGTTGTAGGAGTTAAACAGAATCTCCACAGTTTTTGGGGATGATGCACACGCTGTTAAAACCTAAAAACAAAAGCACAGAAAACCGTATGGTTTAACAGATAAACAGGTAAAAGCTATTTCTATTAAAAATGTAAATACAACTGTAAAGACGGCAATTAGCTTAGCCTAAGAACCCCGTGGATAAAGGTTCTTTAGGGGTTTGGACTTGGTTCTGGTTAGACTGTTTTTTTTTTATTCTTAGTAATAAAAGTTCTGATCGTTTTGATAAGTATGAGTGCATCATGAACTGTTCTTCTATTTTGGAAGGACAGTTTTCGCACCCACTTATAAGTCCTTCCATCATCACTGCGATGCTCCCAACACTAAGAACGAGTACATGCCTCCTCTGATACAGGTAATCTCAGACTCTGCTTTATTCCAACTGTAGCCCATCAAGAAAGCACCACAGTGGGAGTGATGAGAGGAGAGAGCACCACCTACACCCAGAGAGAAACAGCATGACCTACTGTACTCTCTTGGTTGCTAATGGGACAAAAAAAGGGACAAAATATTGTGTGTAACGGTACCAGTGTGCTGGAATAACTATCACTACTAAGCCTAATATATTAATTCTAAAAACTGGGGTGTCGGGTCACTTTTCTCGGGAGTTCTTCTGGCCACGTCACGCGTCTTTATGTATTTACGTCACATGTACAACCTCTAAAAGAGGATCCGGCTCAGTTTTACTGAACGCGAGTGGCTGGTGGAGCAATGGAGACTTTAGAAGGGGAAACTCAGAACTCAGTAGCTCATTCACTCATTGTAAAAACAAAGTGTGCAGTTGAAGGGAAGTTTCTGACTGAGCACACTCTCTCTCTCTCTCTCTCTCTCGAACTGAACATAACCTGGAAACATATTCATCTGCTCTGAAAAGAGACCGCATCACACTCGCCCAGCTTAAAATTATTCTTCCGCATGCTCTGTGCAATTGCCCATTCTCACGAGATTTAATATATGTGAGAGTATAGAACCCCTACAGTACAAGGGAAGATTCTTTAAAAAATGTTATTTACCAAAGTTAAAACCAAGACTTTTATTAGTAAATTAAGTCAAGACTGAGACCAAGAGTCGCCAAGACTGGCCTGGGCAAAATATTCTGGGTCCACCGCACCCCAAGACAGAGACAAGACCGAGCCCCATTGAGGTCAAAACCACTCTCACAACAAGTCCTGAGATAAAAACCAGACTTAAGTACTACAACACTATTGTTTACATTTGCATTACATTTACTAAAATGGTCCTACTAGCAAACATTTACTGATGATTCAATGGTTGCGTCTGAAATGTAAGAAATGCTGACTTGATGCCTTCCATGTACACTTATTTTTCTAATTTAGAAGGCAACATATTTACAAAAGTCTCTTTATGTAAATCATTAAAGCATCAATACCTGATAGCCCTGATGTTGATGAGATATGAACAGTTCATTGCTAGATATGAGCATTAGCTGTTAGCATTTTCACCCTGTATGGGTGAAATAGGCAATGGTGGCTTTGCAGATTGAGCATTGAGCATCAACAACAAAGTTGTGGGATTGATTGAGTTACAGGCAGAGGGCAAATTCCATCTTTACCCAGCACAAGTATGGATGTCTTGTCTTTTCATGTCATACCTTGTTTTGTCAAAAAAACAGAAGGCTAAATCACTAAACTTCACTTCAGACACGACTGGGTGTGTTTTTTCCGTGGCATCACTCTGAAGAATCGTTGCCCCTTTTTTTACTTTAAAGTTAAGTTAATAAGTTTAGTTACAGAATAATGTTTAAAAAACAAAGGTTACTAACCTTCAGTAACGCCTGCGGCCACACTTTAATGGAGCCGTGGTTTAACAGTGTCTGAACAACGATGTGTGGCTGCCACTCCTGCCGGATGTTGGATGTTTGTAGGACGCAGGAAAGTGGGGAACAACCATTGTAGTCAATAGCATTAATATCTGCCCCGTGATCCAGCAGCAGCTGCACTAGTTTAACCTGGACGTTGCGGGCGGCCTTGTGCAGAGGGGTGCGTCTCTCGCTGTCGGACAGGTTGACGTTAGCTCCGTAAGCCAGCAGGAGGTGACAGAGCTGGAGGTGGGGCTCGTCCTGATCTTCCTCCAGCTTGTCCTGGGCTTCACTGCAGGCCAGCCCCAGCGGTGTCTCGCCAGAGCTACTGGTGTGATTGATGTGGGCGCCGTATCGCAGGTAGAGCTGGGCGTGGTGTGGAAGGCCGTGTCTCGCTGCCACGTGTAGAGGTGTCTCCTCCTCCTCCTCACTGGGGAGGTGGACCTTGGCACCGTGACGCACTACAGCTTTAGCACAGCTGTTTAAACAGAAGAAAATAGGGCACTGTAAATCAATGGTACTGACGTTATCCTGCTCTGCAATACATTAACGTCAGTCAGAATTTCAAGAATAACTCGGCATCTCCTTTAAATACAAATACTTCCACACAACAAAACTCATTTCATTTTATTACACACACAAAGGCTGTGTTTAGACTGCCAACCCTAATTAGATTTTCGTCAGATCGAGATTGTATTCATATTGATGTTTGCTTGATGATCCACTGTTCTTTTCTCAGACTCTGGCTGCTGATGGAATCCCAGTATGACCCAGGATTGTAGCCTTAAAGCTCCACTAGGTAAGATTGAGATTTTGTGCTCGTGGGCTCCCCCTACAGTTGCAGAGTGTAATAAATGTTTCAGGCCGATTAGTTTCTCTTTATCGTTTTCTGGCTTTCACAGACATATTCGGTCTCTTTCCAGCTTCTGCCAGAGTGCCTGTATGTTAGTTTGTAAAGAATGAACCGGTAGTTCTTGTAGAACTGTTAGAACTAAAGGTCGGAAAGCAGGTCGCAGTTCTTGCGAGCGTTGGTCGCGGCCGCCTCAGAAAACTTACAGAGTCTGGTTTGAGCTCAGAGGAGCTCCGGCACAGACACGAGAGCACCGCTATTCCTCCTACTACACCTCAATGCAGCGCTGCAATGAGTTTCAAGCTGTAATTTTACTTTTTTAAAAAGATCAAAAATCAAGGAAATCCTACCTAGTGCTGCTTTAAACAAAAAGAGAGAGCCTCAGTCCACTGGACCACTCATTTTACTTTTTAAAGAAAAAGCAATAGCTAAACTCCTGCTGCTACTAAAGAAATCCTAGAGAAAACACTGTAACATTGACTTCTAATAAATTACACATTGCTCTGTTTAAATAATTCTGTATTGTCTCTGATACAGTTGTGTATTTATATACTTATTACATGTATATTTAACTTAATTTCAGTTGGCAAATGTTTGGTATGCCCCTAATTGTACACAAACTAATCATCCAGCAAATGAAACAAGGAACAAGTTAGGTGAACCTAATCAACTGGCCACTTGCATACTGCTGATAAACTGAAGTTTAGTCCTCAGTGTAAGGAAACTTGTAAGGAAATCTGGACATTTTGGATTTTATCATTATCTGTGTAAATAAATAAGTTCATACCGGAGAGACTGGGGTGTGGTGCAGAGGTGCAGGGGGGTCAGCCCGTCCTCAGTCAGCTGGTTGGGATTGGCTCCATGATCTAGGAGCAGCTCTACACAGTCGGTGTTGCCGTTAGCGCAGGCTTCATGCAGGGCAGCCTTGCCTCCGGCGCTGAGGTTGGGATGAGCGCCGTGTTCCAGCAGGTACTGCAGACACTCGGTGAAACCCTGCGCCGCCGCTATGCAGAGCGGACTCGTCAGCTCCCGCTTATACTCTAGTGACCAGAGACCTGCGGAAAGCAGTACAAGACGGAGTCAAGATTAAGCCTTTCTAACAGGAAAGCTCCCAGCATGCTTAGCGTTTTTTTTACTTGACTTATTTAGGGTTTTTGTTAAACTGTGGGGAGAGGGTTGTTTTTTATTCCCCCGCTGAGCACATTGAGCAACAGAGACTCCACCGGCTCCACCAGCGAAGACTAAACCAGAGATGTTCTTAATGAGTCCTTGTACCACCAATCCAGAACCCTTTAAGGATAAATTTCCGCCCCTTGACAAAAACACACAATCAGCTTGCTGCTTTTGCTGTGAGTGAAAGAAGGTTCCCACCCCCAATGATTTGTGAGGGTGCTAGACCATTATTTGTCCATTATTAATCCAAGCAATATCAGATATGTATTCGAATTTATGTAAAATATAATGGTTAAATGGTAATTAGACCTTCACTTTTGAGTATTTTGTTCTCTGCATTTCAACAGATGGGAGGCTGGCCTCATATGAGCCCAGCTGTGTTGCAGAGAGGACCTCCGAGTGAACTGATTTGCCTATAAAGACTTTGACCGAACTTTGGGTGAAGAACACCACCAAGTCTGTTCAGTCAGAATCCATTTTTGCCATCTGATTGCAATGCAAGCTCATGCTAGACCAGCCTTCACTCTCTGTGAATAAGTAGAGACCAAAGTATCCAAAATGGAGGGTCAAATTACTGTTTCAACAACATATTATGAATCACTCATTGAAAAAAGAATGAAGAATTTGTAGAATTTTGCTCAAAAATGAAAACGTTTTCGGCTTGTTCTGTTTACTGCATCTGCACAGATCTCCACATGTCAGGGTGGGTGCAGGGAGGACGAGGAGGCGGACGCAAATGCAAACATAAACGGGATTTATTACAAAAATGAACACAAAACAAAACTTGGAATACACTTACTGGGAATAACTGAAAACTGGACTGAGGAAACTGGGGAAACACACGGACCACTAACAGACGTAAAAACGTACAAGGATCGACACCGGGGAAATGGAACACGGACCTTAAATAGAGGTGCACACACACAGGAAACATGAAACACCTGGGACGAAGGGGCGGAGTTGCAAAAGAACACAGGTGAGTGGAAAAACACAGGCAGAACACAGGGGCACGGGTCACGTGGGACAACACAGGCACGAGGACAGACAGGAAACAGGGCCAGGACCTTACACCACATCAGTGGGAGGGGAGTGGCTTTCCCACTCTTTATTTAAGGTCGGGACTTAATCCGTAAACAGGTGCCCTGATTAGGGAACTCTCATTCATATTTTGCTCAGTGGCTGCCCTCCTCATAATATCATCTGATAACGTTGCTGCAACAAAATTGAAACCACACACACAACATCTTTTCATAACAGCCAGTCTGAAGTTCATGTGATCAGCTGTTTAAAGACTGACAGTGGTACCATGGTCTAGCACATCAATGATCTGAATGATCCTTCGCAATCCAACAACTTAAAATCTACATTTTTGTGTTATTTTAAGTGGCAATATACTGAACAGTAATGTGAAATCATAGGTTCAGTCATTTAAGCTTACCTTCAAGAAAAATGGACAAAACCAAAATTTTAAAAATCTGTTTAGGTTTAAAAGATAATATCAAATGAAAAAAACATTAAAGGTTAAAGGTTAAAGTTTTAGTGACCTGCAGCATAACTGAGCAGTAGGGTAGGGTGACATAGTGGTAATTGTTAAAAGTCAGATTAGATCATTATCAAAAGAAAAAACAATGAAAAACTTTATTGTTTCTGCACTGTCAAGTTTTTTACCCGAAGGTCCGAATGAAGTCGCTGTATTCGTTTGCCACTGCAGCTCTTCCCGGTTCACGTTGTAAAAAACATCAACTTCTATGTAGTTTCTCTTCAGGAGAGTCCGGAGCGCTCTGGAGTCTCCAGTGATCACGGCTCGGTATAGCCTGAGCGAGCGGACGTCCGCCTTCCCCCGCTGGTCCTGCCCGGGCTGCCGGCCTGTATCCTCCAGTAAGGCCTGCCAGCCGTTTAGCTGCACAGTGGAGCAAAGGCTTTCGAATCGCAGCGTTCTCAGCATCTCCGCTAAATGGATAACGTTTTCACAGACTTCAGCTTATATAGGCCTACTCATATTTTCCTCCGGCTCACAGCACTTTTGTTCTTCTATTAATAGAAATCCATTGTTGTCCATCAGTCACCCATAGCTTTACTGAGTCCACATTTAGCAGCTGATGTATTAGAGACCCTACACCCCTTTAAGCTACAAAAATTTATTACTTTACATATTTACACTGGAACTCGATCACCTTCCGTTACGATGAGCAACTTCATTACAAGTACAATTATTAAACATTAAACATTAAAGCTACAGATGTTCTGTAGTATTGATGTACAGTTCTGCTTCAAAAAGACTCCTGGTGATATAATGTGTTGTGACAAACAAGAAAGGATGGGTGCTGATGGGTTCTGGGTGTGGCCAGCTCAGAGAAGCTGAGTGCTCAGAGTGAGTGGGTATGGGACAGATGTAGCTGCATGCCTGTGACTTCCCCAATCCTCCGGAATCCTGTGAGTCGCTAATGCTAACGCAGTAACAGAGCTATGCGGGAGGAATGTACGCTGTAGACACGGCAGTAATGACAGCCTCTCGCTGGGCACCTCAAGAGTAGATAAGCTTCGCATGACAGAGTGGAGGTGATGAATTGTGTCGACGCTTTACTGCCAGACGTCCAGTCTACGTTACAGGCTTCAGTATTATTCTCACTGAGTCGAACCACATCCATTTTTAGAAGTGCAGTAAAATATGGAGCTGGAGTCCAGAGTTTTGAACAGATAAGGAACTGCACAGCACCACACTGAGGCCTTTTCTACACTGCCGGCAAAACAATTACCAAAGTTGTGTTTTACCGTTTTGACCAATTAGACCAATTACGATTCCTTTTTCCATTTACTGTGTTGCAAAAACAAAAAAAAATCAGTTACAATGTTAGCATGTTAGGCTGGTATCTAACTCATAAAACACAACAGAGTAATTAAGTATGAAATGGAGTTTTCACACTAGCATCCAATCTCCTCCAACATCATTACCATGTAGTAATACTGTATGAGCTACAGGTCTGCAACAGCTACTGGCTTTATTCAACATCCCTACCACAACATTACCACCATAGCTAATGGCTTTATCAACATCACTACCACATTAGCACAACAGCTACTAACTTTATTCAACATCGCTACCATAATATTAGCATGGGACGTACCACAGTTTTAGCACACCAAAAATATGAAAACTCTGGATCTTGCACGATAAGGTGACACAAATGTGGAGCCAGTCAATGGATTCCATATGTCATTAAGGCCTCCCAACCAAACTTGCAACCAATACTGACAGATAAGGGCAGCACAATACCCTTGCCCCTTTTTTTGGTGCAATCTTGTTTGATTGGTGGTACAAATTATACAGTCTTAGACAATTTATATATAAATTACCATTTACGAGCTGCATATATGAACAAGGTAAAGCCTGAACAATATCAGTAAAAGGACCTAGTGACATATGGGTTTCAGTGTACTTATACCAGAATCCCTCCAACCCCATAAACTGCAGCTCCTTGAGCCTGAAATCTGACCTGAAGAGCTGGAGCTGAATACACAGTGGGATCTGGGATAGAGAAAAATACAAACTGTAATGGACAAGAAACCGGGCAAAGGGCAGAAATATTTAATATCCAGTGGCCTGGCGAATCACTATTATGATATATGCTATAATGCTATATATGCTATAATGATCTGTGTGGGGTTTTCCATAATCACTGCACAGGATCACTGGCTGCCCTTCTAAAAGACACATCTTATCCTTTAAACTCTTGGTTTAAACTGCTGCCCTCAGGCAAACACCTCACTGTAGGACCAAAGGCAAAAGGTAACCATTCTGGTGGCTTTTCCACACAGACACAGTTTAGTACGAAAAGCTTACAAACTTGACTAAGCACGGATTTCTTAGCACCTGGGACCACAGAATTGTTCAGTAGGGGGGCTTACCCGTAACATGCCTTGCCCGTATACAGGCTACAAGTGTAGATTATACAAAACCCTTTTTCCTCTGCAGTAAAATAGGTTATTTACATTCTGAAAACTTTACTCCACTTAATAATTTCAGATCAGTAACAGGAATCAAACCCAAATTCTGCAGGTAGGAATACGCAGTGACTCCAATACATCAGCTCACAGATGCCTTATGCTGATTTTCCCTCGTCACTTATAGAGTAATCTCAGGGCTCCCGCAGTTGATGGCAGGTGCATAACCGGGATTCGAAACAGTGATCTCCCGAATAAAGCCAGAAGTAATGTGGGATGAGGCCAGCAGTAATATTGGATAGGGCCAGTAGTAATGTTGGATGAGGATGGTACTAATGTGTGAGGAGCCAGTAGCAATGTGGGCCGAAGCCAGTAGTAATGTGGGAAAAATCCAGAAGTAATGTGCGATGAGGCCAGCAGTAACTTTGGATGAGGCCAGTAGTAATGTTGGATGAGGATGGTAGTAATGTGGGAAGAAGCTGGTTGTAATGTGGTACAAGGCCAGTAGTAATGTGGGAAGAAGCTGGTAGTAATGTGGGAAGAAGCTGGTAGTAATGTGGGAAGAAGCATCTAGTAATGTGTGAAGAAGCCTGTAGTAATGTGGAAAGAAGTTGGTAGTAATGTGGGAAGAAGCCAGTAGTAATGTGGGACAGGGCCAGTAGTAATGATGGAAGAAGCTGGTAATAATGTAGGAAGAAGCTGGGAGTAATGTAGGAAGAAGCTGGTAGTAATGTGGGAAGAAGCCGGTAGTAATGATGGAAGAAGCTGGTAATAATGTAGGAAGAAGCTGGGAGTAATGTAGGAAGAAGCTGGTAGTAATGTGGGAAGAAGCCGGTAGTAATGTGGGAAGAAGCTGGTAGTAATGTGGCAAGAAGCTGGTAGTAATGTGGTACAAGGCCAGTAGTAATGTAGGAAGAAGCTGGTAGTAATGTGGGAGGAAGCCAGTAGTAATGTGGGACAAGGCCATTAGTAATGTGGGAAGAAGCCAGTAGTAATGTGGGAAGAAGCTGGTAGTAATGTGGCAAGAAGCTGGTAGTAATGTGGTACAAGGCCAGTAGTAATGTGGGAAGAAGCAGGTAGTAATGTGGGAAGAAGCTGGTAGTAATGTGGGAAGAAGCTGGGAGTTATGTGGTACAAGACCAGTAGTAATGTGGGAAGAAACCAGTAGTAATGAGGGAAAAAGCTGGTAGTAATGTGGCAAGAAGCTGGTAGTAATGTGGGAAGAAGCTGGTAGTAATGTGGGAAAAAGCTGGTAGTAATGTGGTACAAGACCAGTAGTAATGTGGGAAGAAGCTGGTAGTAATATGGGACAAGGCCAGTAGTATTGCGGAACAAGGCAGGCTTGGATGCGGCTGCTTGGTAATGGAAACCCATTTCATTAAGCTCTACACTCTACTGTCCTTGAGCAAATCCGAGACTACGTGAAGTTTGGAGATCTGTAGTGATGCCACAGCAACTAAATTGGGTTGAGGTCAGGACTGTCCAGATGTTTTTGGTCGCTGTCCTGTTGCATCATCCACTCTCGGTTGAGCTTCATTTGGCAGACAGATGGTTTTAAGTTTTCCTACAAAATGTCTTGGTAAACTTGGGAAATCATTTTTTCATTGATCATGGCAGTCCGTCCAAGCCCTTAGGCAGCAAAGCAGCTCCAAACATGATGCCCCTCCACCATGTTTCACAGTTGTGATGAGGTTTTGATGATGGTGTGCTGTGCCTTTTTTCTCCACACATAGCATTGTGTGTTCCCTGCAAACAACTCAATTTTGGTTTTATCTGTCCACAGTACATTTAGCCAGTACTGCTGTGGAACATCCAGGTGCTTTTTTGCAAACTTCAATTGTGCAGCAATGGTTTTTTTTGATCAGCAGTGGCTCTCTCTTTGGTGTCCTCCCATGAGCTCCATTCTTGTTTAATGTTTCCTTATCGTAGATTTCTCAACAAAAATGTTAGCATGTGCCAGAGACTTCAGTAAGTCTTCAGCTGACACTCTAGGATTCTTTCTCACCTCATTGATCATTCTGCACTGTGCTCTTGCAGTCATCTTTACAGGACGACCACGCCTAGGGAGAGTAGCAACAGTGCTGAACTTTCTCCATCTGTAGTCTGTCTGTCTTACTGTGGACACATGGACATCAAGGCTTTTAGAGATACTTTTCTAACCCTTTCCAGCTTCATGCAAGTCAACAATTCTTGAACATAGGTCTTCTGAGATGAACACCACATCAGCCCACTTACTGGATGAGGAGTTAGGCTGTACTGATTGGAGCCTATGACAACCGCTGTGAACTGAGGTAACAACTGATTATTTTGCTTGAATATCAGTGGTGGAAGAAACAGGGTGCGATTTTATTGGTTAACATAGACGCACATGCCCCCTTGTCAATTTAAATCAAATCAAAGTTTATTTGTCAGAAACATAGATATATATGGTACAACTTGCAGTGAAAATGCTTTAACAGCTGTCGGGTGATATAAAACAATAATAAAACAACAGTAGGTAAAGAAGAAGTATATATATTTTAATAATCATTCAAACACATTCAATAGAAATAATTTATATGTAGTATTTATAGTACAGAGCTCTTTTGCTGCTGTCCTACAAAAAAACTTTGTATCTCCAATTTATTCATGATGTGTACCTTGTCAGTATTTCCTGACGAATAGAAATGTTCAAACATGACTTGGAGATGCAAAGTTATTGCCTAAAAACAAAATATGTAAATATGATTATACAGCAGTGCAGTGCATTTTAAAAAGTAGTTAGATATAATTGTGACAATGATTTTTGTTGTCATCTATGGCTTGTTTTATAATTACTGTTGTACACAAATGTTCTGGTTCTGTTTAGGTTCCCACTCACCGCGTTTCTGTGCGGTCCAGCGCAGCTCGTCGCTCTGGAACACCATGATCTGATTCAGCTCTTCAGGGTCCGAGAAACCATCCCTCACGTCCCTCCGGTGCCGGCTCAGGAGCTCCACCAGAACCGGGGGACAGGGGAAGCCCAGCCCCGGCTTCCCGCGGCCTTCCCGGCACTTTCTGCCTCTGTCACCATCACTGTCTAAAGACGTTGGCCTCCTGTCGGCCGGCCGGGTACAGGTGGGTACAGGGCTCACGACAAACGTATCTCCATCCTGTGAGAACATCACTGCAGAACGGGTCCGTCCGGATCCCTTACCTGCTGAATCTGTGACTATTTATACAACCTCTATTGCCCTACATGATGTATTTTTAGCACAGGTGGCATGTGATTGCCATGACATTCCGATGGCAGACACAGACTTCATCATTGTTTACTCCGAAACACATGATAGCAGACACAATCAAACCCGGGAGGTCAGAATTGTAAACGTGTCAGATGTAAGGCTAAGTGGAGTGCGCTGGTGCTGATATCACAGCGCATTGCTCTGGAAATAGTACAACTCCTGAGAAAAAATAACAGCAGCTCTGCACTGTCCTCCAATCACATCGCTCAGACAGATGCCCAGGAATGTGCAGTGTGATCCCAGCAGATAGCTGACATGCTAACCTCTCATCCAGCAGAGGTCACAACCCTCTACATTCAATTACAGTGTATACCTGTATAAAACCACATATGTAGCTCTGTGAACTGCATTTATATCATGCATACCCTATATGCAAATGTATGATGTTTTTTGTTTTTATTATGTGAATTTTATGATGTGGATAATTAATCAGCAGAACTTTTCTATGTGCACCCAAAAAGGATGAAGAACTGGTTGTTTTTCAGAGGAATGAGAAGAGTGAGTATGTTTCACAGAAAATAAAGTTGTTTACATCCCAAATTCCAAAACTGTTACATCACAGTCTTTACTCATTATACAGTATTTAATAAGCACAGCTTAGTAACTGGTAAAGAACACTGTTATGGACACTGTTATGCTAATAAACCAGAATCAGACCATGTGTAAAACTGAATCAACATGTGTAAACTAGTTTGAAATCATTTTCTGTTCGTTTTTCTCTCTAAAGTGTGGCTAACTAGGCTAGCATGACTAGTAGATCCAGTTAGTTAGTTAAACCAGCAGAAAGCTTTTAGAGGTGCGTGTGGACCGTGTGACTCCATGTGTCAGGACTGGGATTGGCTGGGTCTGGTTCTGAGCTCATTTGTGCAGCTGGTCGTTAAACTGTCCAGTTGAGTCCAAAGGCATTCCATTTATTAAAGCCCTGAGCTCTCTCACTGCCATAGCATTTCTCTCTCTCTCTCTCTCTCTCTCTCTCTATAACCATCTATCTCTCTCTATATATCACACTATCACTCTGTCTCACCATCTCTCTTTCTCTCTCACTCTACCTCTGTCTCTATATCACTCTCTCTTACCATCTCTCTATATACAGTTCTGGAAAAAATAAGAGACCACTTGAAATGATGAGTTTATTTGATTTTACCTAATTTAAAACCACTAGAACATAATCAAGAGGAAGACGGATGATTACAATCCAATCAAACTAAGCTGAACTGCTTGAATTTTTGCACCAGGGGTGGTGTAAAGCTTTCCAAAAGCAGTGTGTAAGACTGGTGGAGGAAAATATGTCGAGGTACATGAAATCTGTGATTAAAAACAGGGTTATTCCACCAAATATTGATTTTTAAAAAGTGGTCTATTATTTTTTTCCAGAGCTGTTTAAATCACTCTGTCACTCTCTCTAACCATCTCTCTTTCTCTATCACTTTATTACTTTGTCTCACCATCTCTCTCTATTAGTCTCTTTCTGTCCCGCTTATCACTCTCCATCTCTATCACTATCACTTCTTATCACACTCTCAAACTCTTTTTATCTCTCTATCACTCTTTGTCTCACTCTATCACTCTCATTATCACTCTCACACTCTCTTATATGTCGCTCTCTTTATAATTCTCACTATTACTTTTTTATCTCTATCACTTGCTGTTTTTATCACTCTATTTCACTCTTTGTATCATTCTGTTTTCTTTCTATCACTCTCTCTATATCACTTGCTGTCTTTTTATCACTCTCTCTTTTTCACTCTCTTTTTATCTCTGTTGTTACAGTTGTAAATAGAGAATCTGCAGCTGTATTAATATTTGCTGGTAATAAAGGGTCACTTGAACTCTGCTGTAGTTTTTTAGATTGAGAAAATCAGCACTGATATCAGCACTCAAAGACTTTAGGACTCACCCAGCAGCACAGCCGGGGGGAGCTGCACAGCCGGGTCCTTCATCCACTCGTCATTAGACAGCTCAATAATACTGTTTGGGCTAGTTTTGGTCAGACCTCTGAGCAGATCCTCCACCATGCAGAAGTCCTGCCGATCCAGAGCGTCCCTCAGCGTCCGAACCAAATCTGATTTGGCGGGAAAATCTAATCTAATCTCCTCAGACATTTCACACTCGCGCGTTAATAACCTGCCTTCACCATTACCTCCAAAACTCCTGCTAATGTGGAGATGAGCATGTTATTTTGGGACAGTGGAAATCATTCTGCAGGACTGCAGCTAATAATAGAGCCGCCGCGCTGTGGTATGATCAGACATCCTGAAATAGCACTGCTCTGCTGCAGGCCAGAATTCTGACTACAAACTTTATGGGAAATTCTGAACACAGAATCAAGGCTAATGTTATAATGTGTTTTTATAGAGACTTTGGCTCTGGTCTGCAGGTGTTTGCTCAGTGGGCATGGTCAGTTGGAGAGAGAGTATGGTAGTGTGTGAGGGGCACCACTCCGGCGACAGCAGAGCTAGCTTCTCTGATGGCTGCAGAGCTGGCGCCCCCGGCGGTTCCAGAGCTAGCTTTCTCGGCTACTGAAGAGCTATCTCCCCTAGCGACAGCAGAGCTAGCTTTTCCGATGACTCCAGAGCTAGCCTCCCCGGCGGTTCCAGAGCTAGCTTCCCCGGCGGCTGCAGAGCTAGCTTCCCCGGCGGTTCCAGAGCTAGCTTTCCTGGCTGCTGCAGACCTAGCTTTCCGGGTGGTTCCAGACCTAGCTTCCCCTGCGGCTGCAGCACTAGCTTCCCTAGCGGCTCCAGAGCTAGCTTTCTGGCAGCTCCAGAGCTAGCTTCCCCAGCGATTCCAGAGCTAGCTTCCTAGGCTCCAGCGCTAGCTTCGGCGGCTATAGAGCTAGCTTCTTCGCAGTTACAGAGCTAGTTTCTTTCGCAGCAGCTGAGCTGCGATCCACTGCTCCCGCGGCAGCTGAGCTGCGATCCTTGACTCCTGCGGCAGCTGAGCCACGCTCCACTGCTCCCGCGGCAGCTGAGCCGTGCTCCACAACTCGGCTCAAGGTCCTGTGTCGCTGCACCCATTCCCGTGCTTGTGGTTCCCGTAGAGACAGCAGCAGCGCAAATTCCCATTTCCACGACTCCCACCGCACCGGAACCAGCATTCGCGACTGCTGCCGCTCCGGAACCTGCATTTGCGGATGCCGCCACTCCTGTCCCCGTCTATTTACAGTCTCCATTTGTGCCCTACGTCCAGTCCCCCATCTAGTCTCAGTCTTTTTATCCTGTCATGTCCCCTGTTCAGTCTCCTCTTGTGCCCCCTGTGCAGTCTCCGTTCCCTGTCCAGATCCATGTCCAGTCTTAGTTTCCTGTGCAGTCCCCTGTCCAGCCCACGTGTCCGTTCCCTGTCCAGTCTCCTCTCTTGTGTTCTCTGACCTGGTCTTGTCTGGTGTCTTGTTCCTTGTCTTCTGGCCTCTCTTGACCGGCTCCTGTTTTTTTTTTTTTGTTGTTTGGGCCCCAGTTGCACATTGGGGGGGTTACCAGTTTACCCAGGTGTCTCCCATTTTCGCTTCCTTTCTTGTGCATTTATACCCCTGTGTTCCCGCTTATCCTGGTCGGTCTTTGCACCAACTTCTGTTGTTCTGTCTTACCTTGTACCTCACTGTTTATTACCCCTGTTTTTTCTTGTTTATCTTAGTTTATTTTCCTTCTTTATTTTCCTTGTTCTGTTTAGTTTATTTAGTCTTGTTTATGTTCCTCGTTTGTTTTCTCAGTTACCCTACCCATTTGTTTCTCCTAAGCTCTCGTTTGTTTTGGTTTGTTCCCTTGTTGTTTATTTGTTTACTTATTATTTATATTAAGGTTCCCTGCCACGCCCAACTCCACATCTCCTTGCCTGTCTCACTGACAGGGGGTTGGTCAGTGTGCTTGTGGGGAAGCCCCACACCCCCCTTTAGTGAGTAGATCTGCGCAGGTGCAACAGCCAAAAAAACTGCTGACAAATCATAGTTTCCTTACAATATGGGGCTATACAGTAAAATACTTCATAATCAGATTTCATCAGTGATGTAAAATGTGATGTTGAAATGTTAACTAGACCCTTGGTTTTCAGTATTTTGCTTTTCCCATTCAAACAGAGAGGAGGTCGTTCTTGTGTATATAACACAATTGTGGATATAATTGTGGATATAACAGCCCGGTCATTTTGAAGATGGTCACAGAATAAACTATTTTTGACCAAACTCTGAACGCAATTTGATCTTAAGTGGTCAGCGACTCATTCCAAACTGTTCAAATCAACATCCAATGGAAAACAACCTTCTAGTAAACAGAACAAAACAGAAATGATAAAAAGCTAACCTCTGCCTCCTAAAAAGCGTAGCCTCCACACACCACTGTGCTGCTCACCTCCAAGACTCCTGCAGTCTTTACAGACCCTGTGCACCCTGTCTGTTCACCCAAAACTGATTTACTTCCTTCTTTTACACTGCAGTCAGTGGCTGGATTTCTTATGAATTAAATCTCTGAAAATAATTACAAACAAGGTTAACAATGCCATGCTAAGCTATGCAGCTGCTGATGTCTGTCTGCTTGATGTGAGCTAGCCAATCAAAACAGAGCACATACAGAAGGGTGCCTACATAAAATATTGATTCATTTTATTGCATTTTAAAATTAAATAATTTTCAATAAAATTCTCTCTTTTTTTTTTACAAGCAATTACAAAAGCCATTTTCAACAGAGTAATGCCATAATACTAAACATTTCATGTAAAAAAGTGATGACAATTTTTTCTCTTTAAAGGTATTGATCTAATTGATTAGAGGTTTGAGCTAAGTGCATCTCTCATTAAGAGGCTTATGCCAAATATACCAGATATACAATATACTGCCAAAGTATTCATTCACCCATTCAAATCATTGAACACAGGTTCCACTAAGTTCCCTTCGTTGGCCACAGGTGTATAAAACAGCACCTAGGCATGCAGACTGCTGCTGGGTCACTCTCAGGAGCTCGGTGAACTCCTGCGTGGTACTGTGACAGGATGCAGTACTGTGTAACAAGTCCAGTCGTGAAATTTCCTCAACACTAAATATTCCACAGCCAACTGTCAGTGATATTACAGCACAGTGGACATGACTGGGAACAACAGCAACTCACACTGTCAGTGTGAGAATTAGTGTGAAAATAACAGAGCGGGGTCAACAGAGTCAGTCACTACAGGCCTACAAACTTTATGTAGCTTATGATTAACTCAAGAACAGTAGAGCATATAGAGCTTTACAGAATGCTTGTTCCATTATTATGCAGCAGCTTTCAAGCCTCACATCACCAAACGCAATATATAGCATTGAATGCAGTTCTTCTGGCAACCTAATGGACGAGTCTGAGTTTAATGGTTACCTGGTCTAACAGCAAGAAGCTGTCACCCTCTGCTGGGCTGAGTAAGGTCTGGTTTACATCTGTTATTCTTTTTTTTCCTCTTTTTTACTGTGTCTGCTGAGCATTCTTTTGAAAAGCAGGCCTGATTGCTGCCAGACCTATAGAATAAAAAAATCTCTCAAATAGAACATGTCTAAAAACATAAGCAAGCAAGCATAAACTTGCTTTTCTGGATCAATTAACGAGGGTGGCACCCCAGCTACCCCTATTGACCAGTCCCCACAGTTTGTCATTGGTCAAGGTTGTTGAAAAGAAACATACCCATTTTATTAGGTTCTTGTGCCAGATCTCCAGATGTTAGTCTTGGGTCAGAAGGGTCCATCATATCAGACGTTAGTTCTGATTGTACATTTAAGATGAAAAGACTAAAGGATTGTGAACAGTGTACACAACAAGAAAGAAGAGAAGTATTAATCTACACATTAAAATGTTGAACTGCCAACAGCACAGCCAAAGTTTCCTCCTCCATAGTAGACTAATTCTGTTGGTACTTGTTAAATTTGTGGCAATAGTAACAGACAGGATAGAGAATCTTCTTGAGATCTTCCTGAAGAATGAAAGCTCCTGCACAAACATCACATCTAGCATCTAGCTAGGCTGAATATGTCAGAATGTCTCCCAGTACATTGTTTATTAGGTGCTGAAAAGTTGCAGATGCATTTTTAAACCAAAGACAATTACCATTTACTTAAAGGAATGGTCAGGGATCAGGAGCTGAGATGTCCGAAGCTTTTGAATATTAAGGAACCTGACAAGTACCCTTTTAAAATTTTTGCTGAGCCAACAACACAGCCAACAATCCATGTGGAGATTCTGGAACTGTTTTCAGGAACTGTGGAACTGTGACTGCACTGACTTTTCTTTAATCTGTACGAAACATGTACTATAAATTACGTTTCATCGTGTTTGTCATGAGTCAATTTAATTTTTTTCATTTCTTTAGAGTCATCTTAGCAATGTCCCATGCCTTAAGTATTCTTTCCTAAAACATACATACATATTCAGACTCTGTCCCCAGCATCTGTCCCCCAGTACACCTGTGACTATTTTCCATTTCAGCTTAAGCTCCAAAACAATGTTGAACTGTTGTTACAGTTAAGCTGCTGTAATCAGTGAAATTTACCACTGAAAAAAATATAATAAAATGATATAATCGATTATTATTATTTTTTAAATATTATTATTATAGAACATTTTTCAGACCCAAAATTTGTGTACACCACCTTTCTACACTCCCACACCTTTCGACACGCCTACACCTTTCGACGCGCCCATACCTTTCGACACGCCCAATACTCCGGACTGCAGAGACCTAGGCCGTTTCTCAATACACAAGTACACAAGTCTGTAAACTTGGGAAGTTCGGATCCCAAGTGCGGACTCCCGAGAACGGGAGGAAGTGGGACGGTTGTTGTGTAATTGGAACAGCTGTGTACTTGATGACATCACCCTCTTAGAGGAGTGGAAAGCGTTGTTCCGAAAACATAGGAGCACATTTTTACCTAGCCGTTTTCTTAAACCACATCTGAAGTTTAAACCGCTACATTCTTGCCTGAAAATAATTTAAAACATTGTTTTAGCCCACAGCAGTACTGTTTTGAAAACGTACAGGTGCTTACAGTTATGTACCTTCTCATTCTGCATTACGCTGATACTGCTGCGAGGTGCATTCTGGGTTATCGGGCCGTAAGAAGTTCACACAAGTCACCTTCCATGCATCCTCGATAAAGTGGGAGGAGCAAGTACTTAGGCTGCGACTGATGACGTTTCCCGAATCCACAAGAAAACAGGTACAGACAGATAAAGGGCGGAGCATATGTCAGTCATTTTCTACTGCGCCCAATCATGTTAACAGATCTTTCAAAAAAAAAATCTGGAACCTGCGGAGCAGCCAATCAGATACTAGATTTTCGTTGTCAATCACTTTTATTAAGCCAATCGAAAATGTTTGACATATGCCTCGCATTTTACACCCGCCCTGCAGCGTTACCCATAGATATATGATGTCATTAGGTGTGGGCTGCATCCTTCGAAGGACTCATTTGAAGGCTGATTACGTCACCACAGTGCGACTAGGCTGTCCCATTTCAAAAAGTCCTTCAAATGCAGCCTAAAAAAATGCTGCTTCTTTTCTTCAGAAATGAAGGATGCACCGGGTGTATCCTTCACAGCCTACAGTATCCCAAGATTCATTGCGTGTCGGCTTATTTCAGCAAAAAAGGGCGATGTCAGCAGAGGAGTCAGCTGTATTATGTAGTTTATGTAGTTTATGTATTATTATGTAGTTTAAACATATATAAATACTAGTGATGGCAAACCGAGGCTTTCTGAAGCACTGAAGCCTTTTTCCTAATTGTATCGAAAAAAGGTTCATTACTCGGAGCTTCATAACACAGTGGACATCAGCGGCACCTGGTGGGCAAAACCTGAAAGTGCTTTGTGTATTTAAAGGACGAGGGGCGTTTTTTTTGTCTTTTTACAGTTTTTAAACCTGTTCCAGTGCATTTACATGACATTTGAGGTTTAAATAAAAACTGAAAAAAGGAAATGGAAGAATACTTTGATGTCTTGATAATTTAATGCATTATATTAAAAGACATAACTGTAATATATTTTTAATTAATATATAATACACTTAGAATGTACCTTGATAAGGCACACTGGAGAAACTACACTTGTAATTCTAATTGCATTCACATTGTTGCTTTTTTCCCTTCACCATGTTATTAATCTGTTAATATACCAAATTTTAAAATTATATTATTCACTATTATTCACATCTTTCCAAGCAGGGTTTGTAACATGTATCACTAGTCCATTGCCTATTGTTCCATAGGCAAGGCTCATGTAGATATGCTGCATGGGGGATATGGAAGAATTTGATGAAAGAAATGTATGCTCATAAAGGTGAAGGTGCTTGTGTAAGGGGCAGGGGGCACATATTTAATGGACGTGGTTATGTACATGTGTAATTTAGTTTTTATTTAGGAATAAAAAAATTTCCACAGTGCTGGGGTTCAGTTGGTTATTTCAAAATATGTTGCCATAAGGCAACACTTTTACTGGATGTATGCCATGACAGTACACACATTGAACTATGAGGATATATATATATATATATATATATATATATATATATATATATAATTATTGTACACTCTTACAGAACTAATAAAATGCCATATGTCTAAAAGGCATAGTTTTCTTTCAAAGTTTATATTTTCTAAATAATAATTTTCTACCTTATTTGATGGCAAAAGTTCAAAGTGTTCCCAAACTTCAGAACGGCCTCTTTTTCTTACTGGTTCCATTCTAATATTTTATTATCTACTATCTATATCTTATCTATCTATCTATATATGATCTATCTATATCTTATCCTATCTATCTATCTATCTATCTATCTATCTATCTATCTATCTATCTATCTATCTCTCTCTCTCTCTCTCTCTCTCTCTCTCTCTCTCTCTCTCTCTCTCTCTCTCTCTCTCTCTCTCTCTCTCTCTCTCTCTCTCTCTCTCTCTCTCTCTCTCTCTCTCTCTCTCTCTCTCTCTCTCCGCTAACAACCCTCGAACTGCGCGCCAGGATTTGCCGCTTTTGAATCTTTCCCTGAAGCAGTCACGTGGTTGTGTGCCGAAATGAAGCTTCGGACGTCATTGGTCACGTGATCTTTGTAGAACGAATCAAGCATCGGCTCAGTGATTCGAACCAATGCGTGTCGTTTTTTCAACACACGCCTCGAAGCTTCAGGTTCAAGGGTAGCATCACTAATAAATACTTATACATATTATAAATATTATTTATATATCATTTATATTATTTAGTTTGTATATTTAGTATCATGTTTATGTTGTTATATGTTAAGAGTTTATAGTTATAGTTATAACATGCAAATAGCAGTTAAAGCATAGCAATGGCAAGTTAAAAAATAATAACGAACTGTAAAACTATAAAAATACAGTTTATAGTCACCTTGTTTACCATAACTTTTTAACAGTAAAGAAAAAAAATGGATCATAGAAACCTATGTCACTTGTTTTATGGGGTGGTCTGAACAAATACTGCCTGAAAGATCCTAATTATTATGTGGAATAGTAGTTCATTAAAAACAATTTAATTTATGATTTGTTTTTACTTTTTTACATCAAATAATTAAGAGTAACTATGTTCTTGTTCTCCCTCAGAGGCAATCCGTATGCAATTGACGAAGCCACGCTCGCTACTATTCCTGCTGAGATATTGGCTACAAATAATCCTGTGTACCCATGCTCCTGGAAACTTAAGCCGGCGAGAAAACAACGCCGGGCCGGTGTACTCAGCCGGTTTAGGAAGCGCCCATTCCGGCCACCACTACCAGCTCTACTCCTCACCAACGTCAGATCACTGAAAAATAAAATCGATGAACTTTTCCTTCTGCTTCAAACCAACAAGGATTTTAAGGATTGCTCTGCCCTTTGCCTGACTGAGACCTGGCTGGATCATAACGTGCCTGACCTGGCAGTAACTCCACCCGGCTTCTCTTTACATCGTGCCGACAGGTCAGTCAAGCTATCTTCAAAATCTAAAGGTGGCGGCATATGTATTATGGTCAATCAACGATGGTCTAATAACAACACAGAGCTCAACAGTTACTGCAGTCCTCATCTGGAATATATCGCTGTCAAGTGTAGACCGCACTATCTTCCCAGAGAGTTTGCTTCAGTGATTCTGATCGGTGTTTACATTGCTCCTTCAGCTAATGCTAATGTAGCCGCAGCGGAACTGGCAACATATATAAACTCTGTGGAAAATTCACACTCTGACGCAATTGTCATCGCACTGGGGGACTTTAATCATGCTAATCTGTCGGCGGATCTTCCTAACTACATTCAACAAGTTACCTGTCCGAGCAGAGGCGTTAACACCCTCGACCACTGTTATGTCCCGATTAGCGATGCCTACCGGACTTTCCCGAGGGCTCCGCTGGGCCGGTCGGACCACGCCACTCTCCTGCTTATTCCTAAATACAGGCAGAAGCTTAAATCCAACTGTGTAAAATCCAGATCTGTTCCGTGCTGGTCCAATGCCTGTATAGACACCTTGAGAGGCTGCTTCGAGTGCACCGATTGGGATGTATTCAGTGCAGCTGCGACCAGCCTGGACGAGCTGACGGATACAGTGACGTCATATGTTAATTTTTGTGTGGATATGTGCATTCCCACCAAAACAGTGAAAATACACAGTAACAATAAGCCATGGTTCACAAAGGACATTCAACTCTTACGCAAGAAAAAGAACACCGCTTTCAAAGAGGGAAATAAAGAACAGTATACCGCGTCTAAATATGAACTCAGAGCTGCAATAAATTCAAATATGCACAAAGATTAGAACAGCAGATAACATCAAATGATACCAGATCAACCTGGCAAAAATTAAAAAACATGACTGGTTATAATAAAAGGACCTGCCCCTTGCCAGACAGCGACAGTGACCTACCTGATACGTTAAATAATTTTTATGGTAGATTCGAACAGCAGCCTATTCCATCCATTGTCACTCCAACCCCCCCTCCTTCACCTCGATTTTATATCCAGGAGGAGGAGGTAAGGGCCTCTTTTAGTAAAAATAAAAAGAGGAAGGCAACAGGTCCTGATGGTGTCACCTCAACTGTTCTGAAACACTGTGCAGTTCAGTTAGCTCCAATTTTTACTTTCATTTTTAACTGCTCTCTCAGACTGTGTATAGTTCCCAAATGCTTTAAGAACGCTATTATTATTCCCATGCCTAAAACTAACAAAATCTCTCATCTTAATGATTATAGACCAATTGCTCTCACATCTGTTGTTATGAAATCTTTTGAACGGATTGTACTCTCATACCTGAAAGAATATGGAGTGAATTTTGTGCCAAAAGTTTTACACAAAAAAATAAAATCCGCAATCAAAATGTTAGGAATCAAAAGCAAAAATTATATGTTACAAATTCAAAAGAGAAAAAAATATATAGCAAATATATATTTTTAAATATACTTGGTTATTTTATTATCCTTTGCAGTTATTTGAAAATTATTTCAGTTTGGTCTTTGCTTTTATTTTTGTGTTTTTGTGAATTTTCTGTGGATGTTTTGGATTTTTCTGTTAAAGACTTTTGCTTCTGGAATCCCTCTTTTGCTTCTGCTTCAGTTTTTTGCTTCTGAGTTTTGGCACAGTTTTCACGGGTGGGCGGGGCTTAGAAGAAGGGGTTCCCCTTGAATCTCCATTGGTCAGCTGGTTCTGGACTGGCGGGTTCCCTGAACCCTCGTCTGAGACTGACCACGCCCCCAAACACCCCGCCAGCTTCAAGCGTCCTTCCAAACACGGAGTGAACAGCAGCTTCCAGCAAACAGCAACAGCAGCAGATAAATATTATACAAACGTTATGTTCACAAGTCACATTAGCGAGAGTGCTAAATATTCATGCTGAAAGTAGGTAACTACCTAACTCACTAGCTCAACGACTAGGTAACTCACTAGCTCACTGAGTAGGTAACTCACTAGTTCACTGACTAGGTAACTCACTAGTTCACTGACTAGCTAACTCACTAGTTCTCTGACTAGGTAACTCACTAGTTCACTGAATAGCTAACCCACTAGTTCACTGACTAGCTAACTCACTAGTTCTCTGACTATGTAACTCACTAGTTCACTGACTAGGTAGCATTCTAATTCATTAGCTCATTGAGTAGGTAAGTAGCTAACTCAGTAGCACACTTACTATGTAACTCACTGGTTCACTGACTAGGTAACTCACTTGCTCACTGAGTAAGTAACCTGCTAACTTATTAGCTCACTGAGTAGGTAACTCACTAGTTCACTGACTAAGTAATTCACTAGCTCACTGAGTAGGTAACTAACTCACTAGTTCACTGGCTAGATAACTCACTAGTTTGCTGGCTAGGTTGCTCACTAGCTCACTGAGTAGGTAACTAGCTAACTCACTAGCTCATTGACTAAGATAACTGACTAGTTCACTGATTAGGTAACTAGCTAACTCACTAGCTCATTCACTAAGATAACTGACTAGTTCACTGATTAGGTAATTAGCTAACTCACTAGCTCATTGACTAGGTAACTATCATAATTTGCGCGTGAATATTTAGCACATCTTGCTAATGTGAGCTTTTAAATGGAGTGAAACAGAGAATAATATAACATAATATAACATTAAACATAACGTTTGTATAATATTTAATTGTAAAAGTATCTGCTGCTGTTGCTGTTTGCTGGAAGCTGCTGTTCACTCCGTGTTTGGAAGGACGCTTGAAGCTGGCGGGTGTTTGGGGGCGTGGTCAGTCTCAGACGAGGGTTCAGGGAACCCGCCAGTCCAGAACCAGCTGACCAATGGAGATTCAAGGGGAACCCCTTCTTCTAAGCCCCGCCCACCCGTGAAAACTGTGCCAAAACTCAGAAGCAAAAAACTGAAGCAGAAGCAAAAGAGGGATTCCAGAAGCAAAAGTCTTTAACAGAAAAATCCAAAAAAAAATCCACAGAAAATTCACAAAAACACAAAAATAAAAGCAAAGACCAAACTGAAATAATACTGCAAAGGATAATAAAATAACCAATTATATTTAAAAATATATATTTGCTATATATTTTTTCTCTTTTGAATTTGTAACATACAATTTTTGCTTTTGATTCCTAACATTTTGATTGCGGATTTATTTTTTTTGTGTAAAACTTTTGGCACAAAATTCACTCCATAAAAGAACACTCTTCTCCTTCCATGGACAGTTATCAGTTTGCGTACCGGGCCAATAGATCTGTTGATGATACAGTCAACCTGGCCCTTCATAGGATTATGCAACATCTGGAATCCCCTAATACATATGCTCGGATATTGTTCATTGACTTTAGTTCGGCCTTTAATACTATTAATCCCATCAATCTTTTCAATAAACTTAGGGATATGGACATTGATATTGCTCTATGTTACTGGATCCACAATTTTTTGTCAAAAAGAACGCAGAGAGTCAGGATGGGTAACCTCTCTTCCCAAACTCTGACCCTTAGTACAGGAGCCCCCCAGGGCTGTGTTCTTTCACCGTGGTTATTCTCACTCTACACAAACACCCTCACATCTACCCACAGTTCAGTTTCTATTCTCAAATATGCAGATGACACAACAATAATTGGTCTTATCACCAACAATAACGAACATCACTATCGCGAACAGGTTGCCCAAGCAGTCACTTGGTGCCAAAATAACAATTTACAGCTTAACATATTAAAAACTCAGGAACTCATAGTTGATTTTTCTCGCACACCCATATACAAAATACCCATCTCTATTTTTTCGCAACCCATTATCATCACTGATTCATTCAAATTTCTGGGAACCCATATCAGCAACACACTTAAATGGAAACTACACTCACACCAACTCTACAAAAAAGCCAACAAAAGGCTATTCTTTCTCAGACAACTAAAAAAATTCAGAGTTAGGAAAAATATCCTTCTTCAGTTCTACACTGCCATCATTCAAAGCATACTCACCTCATCCATAACAGTGTGGTATGGGAATTTGGATACCCATTCACGCAAAAAACTGCAAAGTATAGTAGATAAATCATCAAAAATCACAGGGCACATCCTCCCATCCATTGACACTTTATATTACAGACGCATCACACAACGAGCAATAAAAATCACCTCAGACCCCTCCCATCCTGCATATCATCTATTTACACTTATGCCTTCTGGAAGACGTTACAGGTCACTGTCAACTAAATCTGTCAGATTTAAAAATAGTTTTTTCCCAACTGCTGTACGTTTACTAAACCAGGTTTAACTGTTTATGTATGTATTTGTCTATTCACTGTTATGTGTTGTTTGTTGTTTTGATACAGACATAGATGTGAGCATGTTATGTTATGCTGTACCGTAAGTAAATTCCACCAACTTGTTGTGTGGTCATTAATAATAAATGAAATAATAAATGAAATTGAGTACTTTTTACTTTTACTCAAGTAGATTTTTAGATGGGTACTTTTATTTTTACTTGAGTAGACTTTTAGCAAAGTAAAGATGTGTGTGTGTGTGTGTATTAATGTATTATTTAGTTTTTGTATAAGTATTGTTTAGTTTATATGTATAGTATTTATATATCTATAAACTACATAATACTATAGACCGTTTCAGAGGAATATTCATGAGTGCAGGAAGTGACGTAGCTGTTCCTAGGACACTTCCGTTTTGCGGTAAACAGCGTTCAAAACAGTGGATGTGATTTAATTTAAACCTTCCCTTAAAAACTGTTCCACAGCCACAAGAACTGCTGCAACATGACTGCAAACTTCCCCTAATCTGAGAGTCACAAACACTGAAAATCAGTTCATTACCAGCAGATTCTCAAATTGTTATTTAACAAGTAAACTATGGAGGACCAAAAATGACATAAGTATAAATAAATAAATGCACATATAAATGTATAAATAAATAAATAAATAAATAAATGCACATATAAATGAATAAATAAATAAATATATAAATAAATTAAAACATGCATAAATAATTGTATAGGTTAATAAATACATTAATAAATACATTTCTTATTCATATATTTATTTATTTATTCATTTATACGTGCACTTATTTAGTTCAACATTTATTTATTTATTTATTTATTTCAACATTTATTTATTTATTCATTCATTTATTATAACATTTCTACATTTATTTATTGATTTATTTCCACATTTCCACATATTTATTCATTTATTTATTTACCTATACAATTATTTATATGTGTATTTATTTATTTATTCATTTATATGTGCCTTTATTAATATATTTATTTATTTTAACATTTATATATTTATGCATTTATTTATTTATACTTTTTGGTCCTCCATAGTAGACACGCGTGCTTTCGCTTTTCTCACAATGTCTCCCTCCTTCTTATACAAATCATGCAGAGTACGTGTTGGATAGCGTTTGACTTGCTACAACCTCAAAATACACTATAGTGATGCTTCTCTCCTATAGGAACAAATATTCCCAACTTTTCCACTGAGAAAGTAATTATATCCGTCCAAACTGTGGTACGCTTTCACTGCCTGTCTGGTGTAAACACGCCCTGTTTCAAGGAGATAGTGATCACATCTGGGTAGTTCACCTCTGGCAAGCGTTTTAAATCAGAGGAAAAAACTTTCCTCTTAAATCCTTATCAAAAAGATCAGGAAAAGAGGTTTGATCACTTTTTATTAATTTCTGACCTGTTTGCTTTGTGTTCGGGAGACTTGCGAAATATGCGCTCTCATTTTGACAGCTGTATACTTGAAAATAGCGCCACCGGAAGCGTCAAAGGAACAGACATGCGCAGTAGCTTTGTTATTGTTTTCCCCATTGAACTGTCTATATATATATATATATAAATTAAATAATACATTATTCTAAGTCATTCTTTTTTTTTCCAACTTCATTTCAAATGCCCTCTATTTGTTTATGTTCAGTTCTACTCGTTCACATTTAAAATGTTTAAGTAATTGCACAGATAATTAACCTGGACTTAATTAATTTGGTATTTTGTGGTCTGAAGCAAAACGAAAATCAAAATCTCTGGCTCATTTCTCAGCTCTGAGTTTAGTTGTGGCGGGTAGAATCTCAAACAGGAAACAGGAAAAACTCCGTAGGATAGACTGTCCCATTTCAGTAGAGCCGCTGCAGCCTACCCATCCTTCAAAGGACACACCTTCGTAGACCGCGTCCTTCGAAGGATGCAGCCTCTGAATTGAGACACAGCTTATGACTGCTCATTACCCGAAGCCTCACTGAATACTGCTCACTAGTGACTCCTGCTGTATAAAGGGTTATACAACAGCATGAATGAATCCTGACCCACAGTATCCTGGAATGTCTGTGTATAAAATAAACGAATTATTCTACTCTGTTTTAATGAATATTAAAATGTCTGTTCATTTAAATATTATTAATTAAGTGTTGGTAAACACAAAGCTTACTGACACTGATGGCGAGAGTGCTTAGAACTGGGAGTAAAGGACACTAAACTGTAACAGAGCAGTAGGAGAAAACAGTTTTTAACTGTATTGTTGTTGCTGAGGCGATTTCCTATATTTGCTGACTGTTTGCAGCAGCTGTGATTGGCTGGCAGTGTTAGGGCGCTGAAAACCAGCATTGTGATTGGCTCAGTGGATCAGTTGTCGCCATCCTATTAAAAGGGCTCAGCTTTCCCATTCCCCCAATTACTTTCCTTCTCTCCACTCCTCCTCCTCATTTCCTCCACCTTCTTCTGGCGTTGGAGAAGAGGAGCAGGAAAGGACGCAGCCAGGATCCGACTCGGGACTCCTCGCTTCGATTGTCATCACTACCTGCAGCCCGGCGCTGTAATACTGCAGGCGGCCTGCAGGGGCGGTGCTGCCAGGAGCGTGTAAGAAAGCCGAGCGGTGAAGAAGAAGCCAGTGCACTGTAAGCTCCGGCTAACCGGAGCTAACCGAGGTTAAGAGTGGGTAACAGCGGCGGGGAACGGAGGGTAAGGGGAGCTGCTGGGTCCTGAACGGAGAGCGAGCATGCCGGTGGCGGTGGTGGTGATGGGGGAGAGCTGTGAGAAGCTGCTGGATCAGTGCGAGGCGCAGGAGCTGGAGGTGAGGAAGAGAGAGAGAGTGTGGGGAGCTCGGACTGAGGATTACTGTAGATTAGTTTAGTTTAGCGTTGTTTATTTAGTGAAGTAGGTTAGCTAGTTTAGTAATGAAGTGGTGAACTGGTGAGTGAGCGCTGGCGGAGCGGCCGGGGTCTTTATTATAACAGTTCCGCGGTTTATGTGCGGGATCACTGAAAACAGAGGTTGTTTATCTGAACATAAGAAGAATCCAGATCCAGAAAATCCGCGCCGTAGCTGTGCTGCGGCCGCAGGTCTGATTCTGTGTATCTCCGAGATGCTGCGGAGCTGCTCAGGCAGTGGGAGCGAAACCCTGGCGCGGATCATTCCTATCTGGACGTGGACTCTGCATCTACTGAACCCCCCCGCTTACTGCAGCTCTAATATCTACAATTGAATTGAATTGATACCAAACAGCCTCTAAAAACATTAATCACTCAGTGTTTTACCCCTTAATGTTGATGATGGAAAAACAACCTTTAAACAGCATCGGTTAGAGTTAAACTCTGACATTGAATCAATGATTATTTAAATGCCTTGAATGTTTAACACTCACAATAATGCTTATAGGAGAAAGCTGCTTCCCTCTAATAACATTAATAACAATAATATTAATTATAATAGTGGTGTTGGTGGTAGTAGTAGTAGTAGTAGTAGTAGTTAGAATAGTAACAATATCAATTATAAAATTAGGAGAATTATTATTATTATTATTATTATTATTATTATTATTATTATTATTATTATTATTATTATTCCTTTCTGGCAAGAACAAAGTACAGTCTAAAAGAATACAATACAAACAAGATATACATATTTATTGTTAGAGAATACAAACAACACAAATCCATAACACTGAATCAGCGTTGATTTATATTTGCAGTCTTATAATTTAGCAGAATTGTAATTTACGAGTGAATGGACTCTGTGTCTGGACTCGGCAGGTGTTTAGTGAAATGTTGTAGTCTTGATGAGCTGACCAGTATTCTCCCTTTTATATACCATAACATAGTTCTTACTAGTAATATTATCACATCTGCAGATCTGTAAATCAGTTCTGACTTGTCACAAGACCCACACCACGCATCTCTAATGTATTTCTTTGTAGTCACATGATTCACACATCCCAAATGTAATTCTGTGTAGTCACATGACCCACCTGAATCAGTTGTTCATGCAGCTACTAATCTTAAACTGCCTCTCGCAATAATACGCTTGGGTCTCTGCTGGAGTTTTGATGTGATTAATCAATCTTAGTAACTCTCTTTAATGCTCTGTTCTCATTGTCTGCTGTTTGCTGTGATTGCAGGCTCCAGGTGGCATCGCTACTCCACAGGTGTATTCTCAGTTACTGGCTCTGTATCTTCTCCACAATGACATGTAAGTTTTCGCACATCCTCCATTTTAGGAATGTGCTTAATTATAGACAGTAATGTCACAAACATTTTTGGCACAAAACAAAAGCTATATGACAATAGTGATCAGCAGTATTGTGTAGTGCTGGGTGATATGACAAAAAAAAAAGATTTTGATGGCTGCACAGTATATTGCATTTTTTTTTATTTACTCTTCTTACTTTATATATATCTTTGTACTGGGCTTTTATTTAGGTTTGTGACTATTTGTGACTTATTCCAGGAATATGTAGAATATAAAACATTAAGGGCGATATTGTACACCCTGTGCAAGGCACGTCGCAATGCTTGTTTCTGTCTTATACCCTGTCAACAGTTTATTTCTGTGCTGATTACAGTACTCTCAATCCAGTCCAGTGAAAGTGTGTTCAGAAAGCATTTAAAGATAAACGGGGAAGAGAATGCAATATGTGGAAGCGCCACGTTACAAAATAAACCAATCACATGACCCGCATGCGAACCCAGGCATGGTGAGCTTCCATACCCGAGTCCACTTAAAATGAACCTTAGACCACTGATTTCAGGAGGCCCAGGGCTTAAAAGCAACTTACACACTTAACTAAACATACCAGACCAGCGGAGAAAGTGCAAAATAAAGATGCAGAGCCTCTTCAAGCTGTTTACTATCAGATTGTTTTTTTAATGCTAATGCTAGCTAGCGTACTGTTCCTCTGGTCTTTGGCTGTGCTGTTCCACACAGTTCCCTTCAGCACTTTGAGTGGAGAACAGTATTATATAATTTGCTGCCTGTTGAACCATTACAGCTGTCTTTTCAGCTATGCTACAATATTTCGGAACATGAAAAATGCACACCGGATGTGAAAATAGAATCAGTATACCCAGCCCTACTATTTTCTGTATTAGCTTTTAATTGTTTACGTTTGCAGTTTATATGCAGCACTATGTGGCACTTTAGTTTTGCGATAGATATTTGTCACAATACTTTATCTTTGTTACATTTTACTGTTATTATTCTATACAGAATCAGAATTTACTGTTTATTAAATAGTCAAAATTAGATTACAGTATGTTTTGTGTCACCTGAATATATTAAACTGTTATACTAAATAAAGCTTTGCAGTTATATGTTCTTGAAATTAATTTAAAAAATAAATCTCTTTGTCACATAACATGGTGATTATTTTTTGGCCATATCTGACCACGATCTAATTCCTTTATGGTAATTCCTTATCAATTGATCACTTAAATTAGGTAACAATTTATATGTTCTGTGTTTTTGCAGGAACAATGCCAGATATCTTTGGAAGCGGATTCCACAGGCAATGAAAACGGTAATGTTTTAAAATTTAGTCTGCTTGTCCTTTTTATCCACTGTGTTAAAATAAGGACACTGCTGTTCTGTGTGTACAAACATTCTCTGTATTATTACGTATTTTATGATTGTATGTACTTTAAAAACACACTTTATCTGCTATTATTATCTCTCTCTATCATTTGTCTCATCTGGCTCTTTGCTGTAAGATATTAATATTTTTGAATAAAATAATGAACAGTAAAAATGTTTAATTATAGTTCATCAGGCATTTATCACAGATAATTAAGAATTTATTAGAGACAAGAAGAGACAGGCTGCACATTGTAGCTCTCATTAACTGTGCTAATTCAGTTTATTTTTTATCGCTTTACTTTTGTAGAGAAAAATCTGTTTTAGCAGAGTTTTATTTTAAGTTAAATGTATTGGTTTGTTGTAAGTTTTTCTTTGGAATAAAAGGATGTCATATACAAAATAACAGTTATTATCTAAACTGCTGTCCTGAAAATCACACATCTCTCCACAGGCAAACCCGGAGCTGGCAGCTATATGGGCAGTAGGACAGAGAATCTGGCAGCGAGACTTTCCGGGAATTTACAGCACCATCGCTGCCTACCAGTGGTCTGAAACCATTCTTCCTGTAATGGAGTCACTAAGAGGTATTTTAATCAGGCTGGGGAAAAATATTATGATGATTATTATCGATTAAAGGGGTGTAACAGGTATAAACCCCACGGTTCGGTATGTTTTCGATAAGGTTTGTGGAAAAAATAAAAAGGCTGGGCATTCTGTATAGCTTCTCTTTATTAACTTCATAATAACAATGAATCTTCATTACAATCATGTTTTGTTTTTTAGGATGGAATGTTGTGATGGGGCTCGAGCTCTTTTATTAAATTCTTGAAACCAGGGTTCTCTCCTACTGTCATCACAAGAGGATCCATCTTTTGGATCTTGTTGGAACAAACAAACAATGAGCCTGGTTGTGGCGCTTTATTAAGAATGAAAACAACAGCACTGTTTTAACTGCTTAAACTACGAATAGTTTAGTACAGTGTTTAAGTTCTTTTTAAGAAATATCAGCATTAGCTTATTAAAATTTAATTATATTAGAGGTGTCAATCACTTAAAAAAAACAAAAAAAAAAACACTTCAAATCATGTTACATTTTTTAATGCTGGAATTTCTCAGTATTATTGTGATTCTCAGTATTATCTACTCTCACTCTACCCTCGCTCTGCACTGACTCTACCCTCGCTCTGCACCTGCTCTGCCTCCGCTCTATACTGACATTTCTTATCTCGATAAATACCGATATCGAGTTATTGTCCAGACCTAGTCATGTAAAGGTCTGGGGAAATCTGCATTTATTTGTTAACCTTAAGCAATGTGCTGTGCTGAAATGAGCTCAAGGTGACTGGTGTGTAAAATAAAAATGAACACGTTTTGTTATTTTTCCTGCTGTTCTGAAAGCATTGGGTCTGAACTGTTTTGTGTACTGAACCGTTACTTTAGTGTACAGTTACAGCCCTAATAAACAGGGTTGTGCTATTTATAGTAGAGGTTTAGACAGGTTCTCATGTAAAGAGCTCCAGCGTGACGGCCATTGGGGGGGGGGTGCTTTCTATTCTTTAATTATTTTAAGCATGGCTTGTATTTTTATTTATTTTTTATTACTGAGCATATTTGAGTCTAGAGTGTCCTGAAAATATCCTCTGGCATGTGGGAGCATTTTCTATAATAGTTCTGTAATGTTTATTTGAATATAGGAGCAGTAATAATGAATTAGTGTACATTTCTAGTGTAGATAAATTAATAAATTATTGTAGAGTTCTAGTAAAGATAAATTGATTGAGTTTTAGTGTAGATAAATTAATAAATTAGTGCAGAGTTCTAGTGTAGATAAATTACTGTATAGACTCATATACTAGCCTGTGTCACATAGTTTTTTGTTGTTTGTGATACATTATTGATACATGGTGTCAGATATTTACAGTTTTATTTTTGGGCGCTCTAAATTCCCATAGCCCCCTCCCCCGCAAATTAGACTTACTGCTAAGTAGTTACAATACTTTAATATATAAGTTACTAAATGACTGCTTCATTACTCCACATGGGGGCCCTATAATCAAATAAACAGTGTAAACCTGTGGTAAAGAATATTGGTTTTCTAAATTTTGTGAAATTAACACCAGTTAATCCTGCTACTAAGTATTTTATCCTCTTCAGTAACGCAGATGCCGTAAAGTATAGTAGATAATTGATAGATTGAGTATAACAGAATCATAGTACCGTGATCTTGAGCAACATATCGTGACTTTATCATATTGCGAGATACCCCTGCACATTGCGTACATGTTGTGTTTTTTATTTTATGTGGACGTGTAAAACCAACACATCAAACAGACTGGATGCACCCGTAGGCCATCACACCTTAATAAACTCATTGATAACAAGTATATCTCTAGCCTTATATTGACCAGTGAAGTCTCAGCATTGTAACTGTGGCTGGTAAACCTGTAACAGTGGCACTCACACATTTTATAGTTATAGATCTGTCTGTCTGTCTGTCTGTCTGTCTGTCTGTCTATCTATCTGTCTGTCTGTCTATCTATCTGTCTGTTTATTAGTTCCTTCACATTATTGTAGTGAACTTTAAAGCTTTTTGTTTTATTTAGCACAGCCAACTTCATTATTTACTTATATTGCTGCTGCAGGACAGTGCTAAGGCCGGGCTTAAAGTAGCCTAAATTGTTTAGGGTGTGCTGCTGCTGCTGTTGTTTGTACAGACTGTGGATCAGGCAGTCAGCCATGGACATGTAGAGCTCTTGCCTAATCGTCTATCTTACACCGCCTTATGTCGTATCAACCCCAGCAGCAGTTATAGGTATTAGATTGTTGGTGTTGGTTGTTGTTGTTGTTGTTGTTGTTATTATTACTTACTTTTGTGAAGATTTAAATGGAGAATTTTGTTTACAGTGGACTTTCAGTGTGGGATTTGGAGTACAGGTATTTTAGGCTGTTGTGAAGTGTGATTCTGGAACTGTATAAAATGAGTTTGTAAATGGCAGGTGGTTTTGTGTTTTTTTTTTTTCCTTTCCCATTTTTTTCAGAATGTGTTGACTTGTTGATTGCATTTCAAGAACAGCTCCATTTGATCACTGTGTGCTCGCACCTCCCAAAGATCAAGGAAAGTTAAATATAGTCCTTCCTCCATGCAGCTGTAAACTTTCACATTAAGTGCGGAGTTACAGAAACACCTTGCTCAAGTTACTCAGTAAAAAGGCAAAAATGAAGCCTAACTGATTATCTGTGAGATACATTTTTATGTATTTAGTACATATTTGGACTTTAGACTTTAGTACCATTTGACCTCAAATGGTTGTTGTGCAGTACTTAAAAAATAGTAGTTCTTATTGTTTAAAATATAAACACACCAAATGTTAGCAGCTTTGTGTAGTTTTTATTTGAAAGCTGTCAGAATAACTATATTAAGGAGTGAGTTTGGCAAGACAGTAAATAAGATTATTTTAAGTTTAAATGTGGTGAGACAGATCCGTGTCTTTGTCACATGTGTCATGTTTATCAGAGATGTTTTCTGGTGGAGATTTTGTCACTAGGAGGGTGAGGAGCATGACGTTACCTCGGTTAGAAGCTGGTGGAAGGTTGGGGGTGTAGCTTCTCTGAAAACAGACTTAAAAACAAACTGAGAAGAATGTGTGCCCTGATTGGCTGGGGGGTATTAGGTGTCACCAGCTGCAGGGGGGTGGTATAAAGCCCTGGGCCACTGTGCGCTCACCAGAACCAACAGCTGAACGGGCATGCACACACAGTAGTGGCAAAAGTACAGTGACTGTCAAATTCTGCGAAAGATTTCTTACTTCCCCACAGAGCGCAGATGGAAATCCAAAGGACTGGATCCCTGCTGGGGTCTCCGAACAACATGGAGAGTCTGGAGAAACAGCTCAGTTGTCCGATCTGTTTAGATATGTTCACTAAACCGGTGGTGATCCTTCCCTGCCAGCATAACCTGTGCCGAGGATGTGCAAGCGACCTTTACGACTCCAGAAACCCGTACAGGTTTTCCGGTGGGGTCTTCAGGTGCCCCACCTGCCGCTTCGAGGTGGTTCTTGATCGTCACGGTGTGCACGGGCTCCAGAGGAATCTTCTGGTGGAGAACATTATCGACATTTATAAACAGCAGCAAGAAGGAGGCAGTGGAGCGTCCGAGCCTCCTCTAAAGCCTAAGTCCTCCACCGAACCAATGTGCGAGGAGCACGAGGAGGAGAAGATCAATATTTACTGCGTGACCCACCAGGTTCCCACTTGCTCAATGTGTAAAGTGTTCGGTCAGCACAAGGACTGTGAAGTGTCGCCCCTTGCCAGCGTTTACCAGGCCCAAAAGGGTGAGCTAAGCAATGCCATTGACGCTTTGGTGACGGGCAACGGGCGGCTTCAGGCCCTGTTAAATCAGATGGAGGACGCTTGTAAAGCAGTTCAGGACAATGCCCAGCGTGCGAAACAGAGGTTAAGTGAGTGCTTCGACACGCTCTACACCGCCCTCGAGGAGCGGAAGAGTATTCTCTTAGAGCGAATTGGCAAAGACCAGGATGAGAAAGTGGCAGCCCTGCGGCAGCTGGCCAGACGTTACGGAGACCGCCTTCAGGCTGGAACGGAGCTCACCGATACCGCAGTGCGTGCCCTCGAGCAGAGCGGTGCCGCAGAGTTCCTGCAGTCTTCCAAGGGCCTTATCGCACAGACCAAAGAAGCCTCCAAGAGCTCGCTAGCTGAGGAGAGACCTGAGCCTGGTTTCGAGAGAATGGACCATTTTACCCTGTCCACAGAACATGTTGAGGCATTGTTGTCCAAGATGGACTTTGGAGCAGTCGATGAGGAAGAGTTTGAAGATGCAGAGGAAGAGGAGGAAGAGTAAACTGCACGTGTACAGCGTATCAGTTATCAGGGAGCTAGAATGGCGTGAAGCCGAGAGGGGAAAAACCCCGGAGGCGTAATGACGGACAGCAGATATTTATAGATTTGAGCTGGTTTATGGTGCGTGTTGCTGCTAAGCAGTATGAATACTGGACGATATCTTGGTGCCATTTTTATACTTTTGTATTTTTAGTTGTTTGATTATGTGTCTGTGTGCTCAGTATATCCTGGTGTTTTTTTTTTCTTCTGTATTTCTGGCAGAAATAAATGGTACACATGCCAGTCTGTACGGTGTGGTCCTGCTGCTGTTCATGTCTGTCAATGCTGTAAATAGTTTTTCAGCTCTTCCAAAGCTATTCTTGTGCTTTTGTCATAGTCATTGTCCTGCAGATTTACACTGAACACTTATACAAATCTAGAATTGAATTCACATTTATTAATGAAATGTTGTGTTTAATTCCTCTACTTTTCCAGCCTACAACAAACATGTCTGTCCTGCCCTCTGAAGCCTGGTCATCTCTTTTAGCTCGTCTCTCACAGTCCGAGAGGCAGGCTATATTTAAAATGTCGGCATGCCAGATATGATGGAGAGCTTAGAATAGTATGTCATGCTAGGACGGGTGGGGGGAGAAACCTGTTTATGGCCCTCGTCCCCTTCTTTCTCCACTGACTTGCTCAGCAACTTATGCAGCCAGGCTTTTAGGGTCATGTTTTAGGGCCAAACTTGCCAGCATGAATGCTGCTAAAATAATCACCAGACAACATGTTTAAAAGTACCCAGGACATTCTGTTGGAGGTACACCACTGTAGGGAGCCAAAACCACCCGTATAACAATGACTGACTTGTACACGTACAGTAGTAGAAGGTGAACTAAAGGGCACTCTGAAAGCGCACGGCACCTTCCTGTTCTGGTTTACAGTGCGAGCGCAATCCACAAAATAATGACCGAAAACACTGAGAAAGCTGCAGAATTATGTTTAGGATTAGAATATGAGCGTGAGGGAGATAAAAGCAAATAAAATCAAACTGTTAAAAAAAGAAAAAACGTTTTACACGTTAGAATGTTATAATCACCGGCTCCAGGGTGCACACATGAGTTTCTTCACTTGTCCGCTGATTGTGCGCAGCTGTTCTTACACATTTTTCTTAAATAATAGGTCTATGCTTCTTCAGTGTTGCAATGTTAATGAACATCATTCTGAACAGATTTCGCTCATTCAAACCCCCGAAAACAGTCAGCTTATGGGGCCGTTGGGCTCGGGCTCATAATGACAGTTTATGGGTCGAGTTGGGTCGGGCTCGGGCAGAACGTGCACCAGAACGTGGATTTTTGGGGCCCGATCTAAGCTCTAGTTCTAATCCCACATTTACCTTAGCAGTGCTATTGAAAATGGATATATATATGTATTTACCTCTGCAGTGCTATTTTAATCATATGTTTACATAAATTTACCTTTACATTTACGTTTCATGGATAATATTATTTGTTATGTTGAGTTTGCTGTTCAGCTTCTCTTTGCAGGAGTCTTCTGGAAGACACTCCCAGCCAAAAGCCTTTAAAAATACTGGAATATCGTTTTGGTTTTAATTGAATGTAAAAAAGAAAAATCCTGAGAGACTACATAACTGATTTCATACAAATACAAATGGTTTATAGCCAATAATAGGCCTGCAGATTGTTAATTTGTTCAGCAGGGCTCTAGAGTGCAACCTTATTTCACAATAGTGCAACTTTTTATTTTTTTTCTGGTCGCACCAGCGTGACCAGCCGTCTCCTTGTGATTTCAAGGCTCCTATCCCTGTCTAAACCAGAGCGAGTGAAGGGCGGAACCCCACTGTGATAATTATATTCCAACATCACTCAGAATCAAAAGCTTAGATATACAGTTAGCATGGCCAGTTAGCCGTAAGCCGCTAGCCATCTCCATTAACACCAGCAGTCAGTTAGCCTAGCTAGCATTAAGCTGTCAGCTGTAATCCAGTGTTGTGCAGGTGGTGAACTACAGCCATAATCCACATCTAATATCAAACCACAGACTCTACCCACTCTAACTAGCACTAAGAAATCAATCTGTTATAAAAAAAAAAAACAGTGATTAATTCAGCTCGGAAATACAGTTAGCCAGGTAGCCATTAGCCATTGCAGCTACGTGTCAGATACGTGTCATAATAAGTCATCAGATCAGCTTGTAGGCTTACACTTTTTAACCAAGAACAATAAGGAAAATCAATTTTATTTTATCTTGACCTTACTAAGTACATTTTTGATCAAAATATGGTCAAATATCTAAATTATCTTAATAATTGCATCTAATTTTAAGTGTTTTAAACAGACCTGGTGTAGATTATTACTGCAGTGCAACACATTTCAACTATTAATGTAAAAATGGCTTAGGGTGTAGTTACTCTTTAAGATGTATTTAAGTAACCATTGGCATGTGTGAAAAAAATGATGTTTTATTAAAGTGAATAAAGGTGCATCAAACTATATAAAACTGGTCTTGGGTCATGGAGAACAATCCATAAGATATTGAGCTATAAGATGTTCAGTTTGAAGCCCTTAAACACGTGCACAATTTTACCATTAATCTTGAGAGTTTTAAGATGAAATTTAAGATCAGTAAAGCACTTTTCTGTCTATTACCTTCCTCATAGAATTGTGCTTCAAATAAAAAACTTTATGCTGACCAGATTGTTTTACAAGTCAGTACTGCCTAGATGGACATCACTAAAAAAATAAACCTGTAAAACTGCGATGTTAAAGGCAATGCAATTGAAAATTTGGGTGCACCTAACATTTGTGCTGGAAAAAAGTTAGGCGCACCAGTGCAAAAAATTAGTCTAGAGTCCTGTTCAGGTTGCTTAGTTGAGTAACCAAAGCACAAGATCTACTCACTTTCTAATACAAACACTTGTACAGCTTTCTTTTTAGTGTGTTTTCATGCAAACTGTAAATGCAGACTCACGGTAGAGATTCTGTTTTTCACAGAACTCCCGAACTGCAACATTTTTTTTCCTGCTGTAAATTACTAGGTTATTAATTTTTTGGGTAATATTGTGCTTAGCCATTATATTTGGTAACTTGTTTAAGACTTGGGACTTGATTTGGGATGTTGGTGTCCATATTTCAGACTTACTTGTTAGCTGCCACTTAATTTCTTGTTCCCATGTCTGCTATTGTGTATAAGCAACAAAACTTCTAAAGCTCATTTTAAAGTGAAAATACGGTTTTGTATTGATATGCACTGACCTTACTAAACTTTTATCTTACTGAGCTTTTACCTTACCTTACTTTACTTATAACATACTATATTTTACCAAGATTGAGCTACAGTCGCTTTCCACTCATCATGTCTCTTTCTGGCAATGAACTCCACTTTAGGGACTGTAGGAAAAATACTGGACAAAATAAGTAATGGAAAATAAATATATTTAATATTCTCATTACGTCAAATTTAAATATATGTCTTTATAAATTAGTGTTGATTTGACACTGAAGTCCTATTTTGAGAGAGTTTAGTTTGGATTTTATTTTTATTAGATTTATTTCTTATTTGTTTTGTCCTGTAATTGTACCATGCTCCCTAACAGTGTCAATGCTGCATGAAAGAGACATGAGGGGAGAGGCACTGTGGATCAGTCCCAGTCAAATATAGTATTATTTATTTACCTCAGACCTGAGCTGCCTGTCAGGGTTTTCTATTGTGCTGAAACTTGCTGTGTTTATTGGAGGTTGATGTGTAGATGCACTGTGTTTTATTAGAAAGGCGTTGGACACTAAAGTGTTGGACAGCATTAGTCCTTTTAGTGTTAAACACAGTTTGAAGGCATAATTTGAATTGATGTGTTTTGTTCATCTGCGCTTAGTTTTTAGACTCTTCTATTGTCTTCCACCAGACTTGTTGAAAATGTGCATTGCTCTGTGAGTCTTATTTTGCTTGATAGATCACTCAATAAGCTTGTTTTTTAACCTGTGTTTTTATTTTACCTCTAGAGTCTACCCGCAGGAGGGCGTATGGACTCGTAGCTCAAGCTTATACTTCGATCAGTGCCGAGGACTTTGCCTCGTTTGTGGGATACTCAGTTGAAGAAGCTGTAAAGGGTAAGTAAATAAAATGATCAAATGATCGCAGTATTGGCTTTTGGAATACTGATAATATCACAAGGCTGCAATATGAAAAAGAGCCTTTAACCACTATTGGCTAGATTTTAAATCCACTGACCCTAATGGGCTCAAGTTTGTGCCTGAATATTCAACATGCTGTTTAAACATCCCAAAAACTTGCTCAATAAAATAATACCAAATACAGTTAATACATATTCTCTAGCATTTCAGCTTATAATGTAGAAGAGGGGAATTAATTACTCAGGAAAAAAAATAATAATAATTTTACACATTCTATAGTTTAAAATAGAGATTGAGATTGACACACACACTACTCAGACTGACTGAGATGAACCTGCACACACAGAGGAAGTACAACACTAGCTGTTAATAAGAGCTCTTGGTGCAGATCTGGTCAAAGCCAGATCTGCACCAAGAGCTCTTAGAGCTTCCAGTACGGCTCGGCTCGAACCTCCATCACTCAAAACACACAGAAAACAGACATCCAGACTCTTCTCTGTGCTGGCACCAAGGTGGTGGAATGAACTTCCACTAGTTGTCAGAACAGCAGAGTCACTCGCCATCTTCAAACGTCGACTGAAGACACATCTTTTTAAAGAGTTCCTAAACTAAAAAAAAAAAAAAAAAAGTTCCCAGGGTTCTAAACATGATTAAGTTCTATATATCTCTTGATCCTAGTCTACAAACTAGCTTTGGATATCTTAAGTAACTTTGAAGCACTGTTGTAAGTCGCTCTGGATAAGGGGTGTCTGCTAAATACCATAAATGTAAATGTAATAAGCATCTCCATCTGTGCACCAGCTCTATAGTTTATTCTAGTGTTTGCGTGAGGAACTGCAGCTTCCTTTTACAAAGGAGCCTCTTTAGTGAGACTTGCACTGAACAAATTAAAGGTTAAACAATATTTACAGCAAACGACAAGCAAATAAAATAAAAACATTTTAATTATCTGTAAATGCATAGGTCTGTGCATAGGTTTAGGCAATACAAGTGTGACAGAAGCTAAGAGTTTTAAAAAAGTTAAATCTAAACCATATTCTCCATATCATACAGATGAACAATTGGTGCCATATAATTTAGAACTAGGTCTGCATTTGCATATTATGCCAGAAATTGAACCTTTTGATTCAACAAAACTCAATCTCTGTGTATCGTCATTAACCTTGCTATGCCTCTCCAGTCTATGCTGTAAGAGGTGTCATTGTGCCAGTTTGTGCTTGAACCCGTAGTTTGCCATTAATTTTTAAAATGTATTCTGTATTTTTGCAGGTGTGGTCAGTCATGGATGGCAGGCGGATCCCAACACTCGCATGATAATGCCACAGAAACCAGGTGGGGGCACTGTTTCATTTTGTGTGAAAAGGAAAGAGGGGACTTCCCACCCCCCCCTTCCAACTAACACCCCCTCCCCTTTTAGACCCTTCACATCTGAGTCATTCCTCTATAATGTTCCAGTCACTCTCTCCCAGGCTGTTTTCTCCATGGTTTTCATAACATTCACATGGAAACACATGAAGTACTGCCCCCATCGACCCCCCCCCACCACACTGACTCCCTCCGTCCCAACAACCCCCCTCCCACTGCCACTCACCCCTCCCCTCCCTGGCCCTCGCCAGACTCTTCTTTTTTCTTGGCTCTTGTCTTCTCATATTTTGGTGCTCTGTGCTTTCCTTTAGACAGACTGTTTCACCATGGTTTTCATTATCTCTCTCTCTCTCTCTCTCTCTTTCTCTCTCACACGTCCCACCCCCCCATCCCCTCTTTTTCTTTCCTCTTTTTCTCTCCTCTCTCTAGATCCGCCTCCAGTCTCTTTGGTTCCAAACGAGCAGCAGCTGGCCAGACTCACTGACTACGTGGCTTTCCTTGAGAACTGATAAAGCCTGATTAAAAAAAAATTATAAATCTTCTTATCCTCTCACCTACTTCATTCGTACAGAAGACACAAGTGCATCCCTTCAGTTCTCGGCTCATACTGATCTTCTCCTGCAGACATTTCCTTTAAAGCATCGCCCTGCCTGCCTCCTCATTCATCTGTATATATGTTCTGTTTAGCAGCCTTAGTTCATATGCATCGTTAGCATGCAGGTTTTGCATGGCCTGGTCTGTTTGTGCTCCAACATAAACACAAAAACATGTCATAACAATAGGAAAGCAATAGTCACTGATTTATTGCTTTGCATAATTTATTAACAGTTCCAAAATGTTTTGACTAAGTAAAATCTAGTTAATTAGGCTAATAGGTTTGCACAGTGCAGACAGTTAAACACTCCTTGCATTCCAAAAACTACTGCTTTACTCCTGTCATGGAGTAACAACACTGAGGACACCTTCACACAGTAGATAAAAGTAACCCAAATATGATTTTCTCAACAAATCCGATGTTTAAGGCTGTTCACATTAGTCTGAACAGTACACGCTCCTAAACTGACACTCATGCGCTAAAGAGCAGCGCTTCATGTGAAGTTTCGGTTTCACCTTCTCCAGCATCTCAGGAGCTATCAAGCAGTTCCAGTGTTTGGACAGCATTATTCAGTCATGTTCACTTTGTTAGGTTGTGTCTTTCATTTCTTTAAACTTTTGTTTTTAAGCTTCTATTTGATTTTGATGCTGCAGCAGCTCCCTCATCTGGTCATGTTCAGCCATCACATTTAAAATCAGTGCAGTTGCATCAGTTTGAACAGAGACACCAGTCAAAATATTGGGGTGGTACCTCACTATCCCACCACTGATCGCCTCACTTACTGTTGCTCTTTGTATTAACGGAAGTTACATTCATTCCAGTCTGGCTGTTCAGACTGATTTGTTTCGGATTTGGATTTTATTGGCTCTTATAAAAGTGGCTCAAATTAGAACGGAAAATATCAGACACTGCTACACAGACTACATCTGTGTCACTGGAGAGAAAAGACCAAATTTAGGTGAATTTTATCTGCTGTGTGAACAGAGGCTAAATGCATCGATCCTTGTGCGTGTATTACATGTTCAATTCCGTTTATTGGACAAATGCAGGAGTGCGTTTGTTATTGTGATCACCATGAGCTGTATTGTGATCTGGTAATAAATATATAATATTCTCAGTTGTGCTTTAATGGAAGGTTGTGCATTGCTCTGTCTGTAAGACTTTTGAACTCGGCTTTGTTTTGTTTAGTTTTAGTTTTTTTGTGAAATGTCAAATTTATCAGTGGAAGCATCCACATACACAGCAGTGCAGCAAATAAATTGGTTAAAATATTGGACTTTGAGGATTTTCTTGTTCTACAAAGTTATTAGCCACAGCGCTAAATAAACAAGTAACTGCTCCTTATTGTTAGTAGTTAGTTACCAGAGGTGGAAAGTAATTAATTACATTTACTCAATTTACTGTAGGTGAGTAGATTTTATGAATAATTTGTAATTTTTAAGTAGCTTTTAAAATAGGTAATTTTACTTTTACTCAAGTACATTTTAACACAAGTAATCTACTTTGCTACATTGGAAAACTCCCAATTAGTGAGTACAAAATAAAATGCTAGGGGAAAAAAATAAAAAAATAGTCTGTAAAATAAAAAAATAGTCTGTAAAACTATAAAAATACGTTTTATAGTCACCTATATGACCATAACATTTTAACAGTAAAGAAAAAAAATGGATCATAGAAACCTATGTCACTTGTTCTTGAAAATGTTTTATGGGGTGGTGTGAACAAATACTGCCTGAAAGGTCCAAATTATTATGTGGAATAATAGTTCATTAAAAACTATTTAATTTTTGATTTGTTGTACTTTTTTAAATCAAATATTTAACTTTTACTCAAAGTACATTTTAAATTGACTACTTTTTTACTTTTACTTGAGTAGATTTTTAGATGGGTACTTTTACTGGAGTAGAATTTTAGCAAAGTAAATGTACTTTTACTCAATTACAATTTTTTTCAGTACTTTTCCCACCTCTGTTAGTTATGCACTGTTTCACATTTGCTGTGCATGGGGAAATCTTGTATCTGCAGTGGTTTGTTCTTTTCTGGTAAAACACCAGTCAATCACTGACTGTAAGGGTGGTCTGAATACAGGGCATCAGCACCCAGCTTTGTAGTAGTTCTAGTAGGTGTAGTAATCATTGAAGTGTTTCATGTAATTATCTATTAGTGCAGTGTGACAGGGACCATTTTTCTGTTGTGTTGCTGTGCTAATAGCTAGTCACTGTATGGACTGAAAGATGCACTCTGGAGAGGGGTATCTGATAAGTGGGTTTTCTCTTTTCTCCATAAGACGGTCTAGTGTTACACATTATTCAAATATTATTTACAGTCAAACAGCAAATGCTAGACCAAACCAATGAACATCAGCTGATAGTGATGCATATCTTTTCAGCTTTGGTAGAAAAAAAAGAATTATATTCCTGCAGTCCTCATCACAGACTGCATGACTTGTTTGTGACATCAAAGAGGTTCACAGGTCTTGTACAGTCCTTACAAGACCTTTTGTGCCTTCCTATTTGGGACCTGATTTCTGGCAGTAGCAATGGTTAATAGTTAACATGTGTCAAATCTTGTGTTTGTAGAATAGTTTCACTATTCTTCAGTGTCCATTCTTTCTTTCATCTGTGCTTCCTTCCTTTTACCCACCAACAGTGGGAAGTTTTTCCACTCATAAATGTTTCAAATCATCAAATTAATTTAAATATTAGTCAAAGACAACACAAGTAAACACTAAATGCTATTTCTAAATTGAGTTGTTTATTATTAAGGGAGAAAAAAAATCCAAACCTACATGGCCCTGTGTGAAAAAGGGTTTGCCTGCTAAACCTAATAGCTGGCCAGGCCACCCTTAGCAGCAACAACTGCAATCAAGTGTTTGCGGTAACTTGCAATGAGTCTTTTACAGCGCTGTGAAAGATTTGTGGTCCACTCATCTTTACAGAATAGTTGTAAACCCTCCAATGCCACAGCATCTCAACAGTATTCAGGTCAGGACTTTAACTCGGCCACTCTAAATCTTCACTGTTTTTCTTCAGCCATTCAGAGGTGGACTTGCTGGTGTGTTTTGGATCATTGTGCTGCTGCAGAACCCAAGTTTGTTTCAGCTTGAGGTCATAAACAGAGGACCGGACATTCTCCTTTACTATTTTTTGGTAGACAGTGGTATTCATGGTTCCATTTAGTCTTCCAGGTCCTTAAGCAGCAAAACAGACCCAAAATGTCTTCATAACCTTTTTTTCAGGCTGATAGATCTCATTTAATTTCTTTCTCATTTATTCCTGTATAGTGGTTTGCCATATCATATCGTACGCAATAATAACATTTTTGAATATCGTGAACGATATTATACTCTAAAAATACCGTGCCATATCACTCACCCCCACTTACTACATCAGGGTACTACTTTTTTGGCACTGTTTTAATTTTCCATTACATATCTACTGTCTGTCCAGTATCATTTATTTTACTTTAATCCTGGTTACATGGAGATATTTAGAGTGCAATATAAGTCGTCATGACATTCTTGATCATTGACTTCTGTTACAAATCTGATCAAATTCTTGAATTTTTTTTTTATCTCAGGTAGGGGTGTTACATAAATCGTATGCAATAATAAAATGAAATTTTCATTTTGTTGCAGTAGTGTATTCTTGAAAAAAAAAAAGTAATAATAATTTATATCGCGTATCGAGAATTTTTTATAGCGATAATACTGTGAAATATCGTGATATTATTTTAGTGCCATATCACCCACCCCAATTCCTGTGTTTATTTGGATATTGGCACGATGTCTAGCTTCTGAGTATCTTTTGGTCTGCTGTGTATTATCAGTCAGGTTCTATTTAAGTGATTTCTTGATTGAAAACATAACAAATTATAACAAAACACAGTGGAGGAAAAACCTAAAGATCTGTTGCACTGATATTGGTACCCATTTCAGTTAATCAGTATGGAAACAAAATTTCACTTACCTGTTCTCAATAAATAAATGAGAATCAATTGTGATAAATTGTCAGTGCCCATGTGACATAAATGACCATATGAGTGATATGTTTAGTGTTTTAAAAAGTCATGCTATTCCTTGTTCTTTTGTCACAATGCTGGACAAAGAAACTGTATGAGGGTATAAGCTAATCATCAAATATCTTGGTATGCCTGCTTCAACAGTTCATAATGAGGTTTGTTTGTGACAGTTTGCCAAACATGGAACTTTCAGTAACCTCCCTGGACATGGAGGGAAGAGGAAAATTGATGTCTGTTGAAGGTTGGTTGCTAGAAAAACACCATGCCAAACACCCAAAGACCTAAAGGCCAGTCTGGAACAGTCTGGGGTCATGGTTTCAGCAAACCTCGTACACCACACACTAAACCAAGCTGAGCTTTATGGGTGAAGGCCAAGGAAGAGACCACTGCTAAAGAAAAGAAACAAAAAGGAATGACTCATGTTTGCCAAAGAGTACCGGGACAAGCCTCATGAAACAAGATGGATGAAACAAGAAAGAGAGCTTTTGGTAATGCACACCAACAGTTTGTTTACAAACGAATGCACTGAAGTGTAAAGGAAATGAACGCCCTACTAACAGTTGAGCACGGTGGAGGATCCACAATGCTGTGGGTCTGCTGTGCTGTGGGTGGTACTGAAGGGCTTCACTGTATCACAGAAATCATTAAAGGAATTGTCAAAAGAGTTTAGAGCAAATGTACAACCGTTTTATGTTGAAGATCATGGGTCCTCCAGCAAGACAATGATCCAAAGCACACATGCAAAAGGAATAGTTAAATAGGGTAAAAACACTATACAAAAATGGCTGGCAATCAGTCGAGGTCTCAATCCTATTCTTTGGGCTGGGCTGAAACCTGACACTGGGGAAAAGAACCCTACAAACATTCAGGAGCTTGAACAAACTCCAAAGGAAGTGGCAGAAAATATTATATGAGAAATACATGAAGTTTATAGATGGCTTCTAGAAACATTGGAAGGCTGTCATTACTGCTAAAGTGTGCAACTAAATATTAAGGAAGGGATGCTTTATTGTCTTAGAAATGAATAAATGTAAGCTGAAAACCTTATATTAGTTTGGACCTCCAATTAAAACAATCCTGATGATCCACAGTGGTGTGAAAACGTGTTAGCCCCTTAATGATTTTTTCCCCCCATGTTCGTTAAAACAACGACAGAAGTAAACACAAAATGCAGTTTTGATGAAGGTTTTCATTATTAAGAAAAAGAACATTAAGGCTTGTCTTAATTTTGACAGAAAACATCTTGATGATCCCTAAGACTTCTGGAAAATACTATAATAAGTTAAACTTTTGGAAGGTGTGTGTCAAATTTTATCTGCCATATAAGTAACACCTAATTTTTTAAAAAGAGCACTGTATCCACAGTAAAATACAGTTGGGATAGCGTGATGATCTGTGGCCGTTTTGCTGCTTCAGGGCCTGGAAAACTGTGATAAATGGAACTATGAATTCTGCTGTTTAACAAAAGTCCCGAAGGAGAAAATCCAGCCATCTGTTTATGACCTCAATCTGAAACAAACTTGGGTTCTGCAGCAGAACAATGATCCAAAACACACCAGCAAGTCCACCTCTGGCTGGCTGAAAAAAAAAATAATAAAGTGAAGACTTTGGAGTCACCTAGTCTACGTCCTGATCTGAATCCGATTGAGATGCTGTGGCATGACCTTAAAACAGTTTCATGCTCAAAAACCCTCCAATTTCGTGAGTGGAAAATTCCTCCACAGATCTGTAACACTCACTGCAAGTTGCGAGAGCTTAATTGCTGTTGCTGCTGCCCCTGCTGCTTCACACAGGGCCATGTAGGTTTGGATTTTTCTCCCTAATAATAAAAAGCCTTCATTTAAAAACTCAATTTTGTGTTTATTTGCATTGTCTTTGACTAATATTTTAATGTTTTTGATGATCTGAAACAGTTAAGATAGACAAAATTGACAAACGTGCAAAAACATGCAAAATGTGGTACATTTCTGTTGATTTCTTTAGATGTTGTTCAGGTTAAGGTTAATCATGGTGAGCATGACATAGTATTATGACATAGTTGTCATGTGAAACTCTAGAGTATACTAACATACTAAAAATGATTGATGTATGGCTCTTTGCTGTATCCGTAGAGCAGGATTACCCACATAATCCCATCGGCTCTGTCCTTCCTTCTTTGTGCAAATTCATTGTGAAAGTATTGGGACAGGAACTCTTCACACAGAGTTTGGTGTTTATGTAAAAGTTGTGTGTGGAGGCTCCAGTAGCCAGCGCAGCATTCGCAGGGGAGGAACATGGAACGGTCAGTTGATTATTTTTCAGCCTGTTATTGAATTTCCACAGACTGACCAAATGTGATAAACATCTTTACACAGAAATACAGCGATCTTGGGCCGCTGACAGGATCACAGCCCAGCTGCACTGCATCTGATGTGTTCTGCTGTTCTTAGGACGGTGAACATCTGCTCCTGGGCTGACTGACTGTCTTAAGCGAGCAGAAGTCGGGGGAGTGGGCCGGCTGTCTGTAATTGTTCCCACAGCAAGCATAAGAAATGCATCTGGTTCTGGCACATAAACCTATGGCTTGTTTTTCATGTTGCGTTTGTTTTTTATGATGGCGGAGGTATTTACTGTTGTTAGGGTCATAAGCAGAGATTGGGTTAAGTAGGAATAACAGTAGGAGAGAAGTGCTGGTCGTTCTCTGTGTGAGTTTCTTATAAATGCTTTTAGATGAATGTGCAATCTTGTCTTTGGGCTCATGGGGTACTGTAAACTTCATTTTGGTTTGAATTGTTCTGGTGATCGCACTTCACATTTATATTAGGTTTATTCTTAATCTGTATAGGATAAGCAAGATTAAGATTGTATATCCTTCTCACATCCAAAAATAATAGGGGTGTGACGAGACACTAATATCACGAGACGAGACACGATACTGGGTTCACGAGAACGAGACGAGATTTAAAAATAAAATTTTAAAGAAAACGTCAAAAATGAAAAATGGCTTGAAAACTAGAGTTTTATTTGACAAAATCATATAACTCAAAATTAACAGACTGGTTTCTCTCACACATTGATTCTATTAGAAATAAAAATAAGAATAAAAAATAAAAATAAAACTTATATAGTGCTAACAATAAGTGCAAACCACAACCATATATTATATGTCATATATATGTTATAAGTCATATTAAGCATAGGGTTTGTGTTTTTTTTTTTCTCCTGAATCTCTTGTAATTTAACTATGTATAACCATAACCAGTCATATTAAGACTATGCTTGAAGTTTAAACAGAGACAGAACATTTTTTTAAATACAGTACAGAGCTAAGGGATTAGTACCACTGCCTATTAAACAGTCACGTGTACGATTGACTTACAGTATTTACAAATGGTTTGGAATTTTCCTCTTCTGCTGAGAGCTGCTCTCACTGCTTAGCCATCATACTTTATGGCTATCGCTACTGGGTTGCCAGATCCCTCTTAAAAACTCCACACTTAACTGTTTTTTTGCCCTGCGAGACAGGTTTAAGCTTGACGAGAAATATCGTCCGTTTTGATCTCGTCACACCCCTAGAAAATAATATAGTGAGATTTTCTTTATATGTGAATTATGTTGAAAGAAAGAAAAGTTACCGTTGTGTAAATCATATGGGATTTTTGTTAACGTTTCTTGTCATTTAATTAACATAAATAACAATAGCTATCCCTCATGTTCCACCCCTAAACCCATACATCACTCAGTACCCCTCCCTTTTTTTAGCATCAATTTTGAGCTGAGGGTAGAGTCAGCTAAAATCACAGGCTTTAGTTACCCTTTAAGGACAATGAAATATGAATACCAAAATATTTTCTCCAGAGATCAGTGTCTCTTGCTGATTTAGTTGTTGTCCAGAACCCTCATAATCTGCTTCACAATACTGAATTGTAAATAAGAGCTTTGCTTCCTCAGTATGGAAACTGGGTAAACTGGGCAGCAGTGAGTCCTGCTGTTCACTACAGAGAACACTGAGTAAAATCTGTCTTGAAAGGGTTACATTTATTGAATTTTTTTATTCTTACACATCAGAAAAATCGAATTTTGCAGAAACAGATTGATTATTAGCAACAGAAACCCAATTTCTGCAAAGATGAGGACCCTTCTGTTACAATAAAATGTGAATCCTCCAATGGACAGAAGTACCTGTGGTTTGTTGGCCACTCCCCCCACAAAGATGGACTCATTGTACATCACAGGATTGCATGATTGCATTTCCTCATTAATCCATCATCAGTTAAGCAGGTAAATGGTCTGGAGCTGTTTCCAGGTGGCATTTGCATTTGGAAGCTCTTGCTATAAAACCCACAACATGTGGTTAAAGGAACGCTTAATGGAATTAAAACAGAACGTCATTTGGCTGAAAAATGAAAGAAACCCGTCAGAGACATGAGATATGTTAAAAGTGGCCAAATTAACAGTTTGGTGCATTCTGGGAAAAAAAGAATGCAGTAGTGAGCTCAGAAAAAAAAACCCTAAATGTCCAGAGTAGATAACAGTGGGGTATAATCACAGAACCTTTCCATGGAGAAGAAAAAGCCCTTCACAACATCCATCCAAATCAAGAACACTCTCCAGAAAGTAAGTGTGTCAGTATCTCAGTCTACCATAAAGAGAATACTTCATCAGAGCAAATACAGAGGCTTCACCACAAGCTGAAGGTCATTAATAGAAAGGCTAGGTTACACTTTAACAAAAAACATAAAAAAGCCAGCCCAATTCTGGAACAGCGTTTTTCTGGACAGGTAAACTAAGGTCAAACTTTACTGGAGCATTGGGAAGAAAAAAGTGTGGAGAAGGCTTGAAAAAGCTTAACACAAAACTTACCACATCCTCTGTAAAACATGGTGGTGGCATAGGCATGCATTGCTTCTTCCAGTTGCACTGGGTCATAGTGTTTACTGAAGATGTGGCAGAAGACAGAAGGATACATTCTCTAATGTACAAGTGTACATTTATTATTGCTCAGATTTAACCAAATGCAACAAGGTTGATTAGACAGCTTTTCACAGTACAGATGAATAATGACCCAAACTACACTAAGAAAGCAACCAAGGAGTTTTTTAAAGCACAGAAGTGGAATATTCTGCAGAGGGCAAGTCAATCACTAGATCTGAACCTGATTAAGCAGCATTTATCTTGCTTAAAACAAAACTAATGGCAGGAAGATCCACAAACCAGCAATAACTGAGGACAGCTGCAGTAAAAGACTGGCAAATCATCATAAAGGATGAAACCCAGTGTTTGGTGATGTTCATGGGTCACAGTCTTTAAGGAATTCTTTGCCTGCAAAGGATTCTCAACAACATAATTAAAAAAATGAACATTATATTTATGGTGAAGTTCAATTGTCCAATTACCTTTGATCCCCTGAAAAATGATTGTAATTCCTAAACAATTCATAGGATATTTTTGTTCAACCACACGAATAAAACCTGATGTCTATGCTTCAACTGTATCATATTTGTTTTATTTTAAATCCAGTGTGATGGCATGCAGAGCCCAAATCATGAAGATTGAGTCACTGTACAAATATTTAAGGACTTAACTGTATATATACTAAAAGATAATAGTGCTCAGTTGTTGTTAGTGAGCAGGAATTAGTTTTATATAGTGTGATGAGGTAACATGGGTTGAAAGTTTTAGGACAGGTTCAGTTTAAGGAATCTGCTGTTTTCTTTGAATGATGTTATCACTGAGGAATTTATGTTTCAGTAAAATGCAAATCCGGCTATTTAGTGATCAAAGGCGAGTTACAGAGCGTCTGCAGAGTTTGAGTTCTGAAGGTCAGGGGCCGAAGACAGATGCAGTGAAGCATATGGTGAACATGTGCGCTGAGTTTAAGACAGACCCAACCCCACCCCACCCCTGGTCTGCTGGAGGTTAGTGTGGAGAATTAAGCCCAGGTCTTGCCTCCACACTGACCAGATGAGTACTGATCCGCATGACAGTCTAATCAGGGTAAAGTAAATTGATCAGTACATTTAAGAATATGTGAAAATAATGGGGTGATTTTTAGCAAACAATCCATTGCTTAAGAGCTTACAGCTGGTCTGTAGTAATTGAAATAAACTTAGCTTTGGAAATGGATGTTTCCAAAGTAAAGCAGTATTGTAGCAAAGCAGTATTGTAGTAAAGCAGTATTGTAGTTAAGCAGTATTGTAGTTAAGCAGTATTGTAGCAAAGCAGTATTGTAGTAAAGCAGTATTGTAGTTAAGCAGTATTGTAGTTAAGCAGTATTGTAGTAAAGCAGTATTGTAGTTAAGCGGTATTGTAGTAAAGCAGTATTGTAGTAAAACAGTATTGTAGTTAAGCAGTACTGTAGTAAAACAGTATTGTAGTTAAGCGGTATTGTAGTAAAGCAGTATTGTAGTAAAGCAGTATTGTAGTTAAGCGGTATTGTAGTAAAGCAGTATTGTAGTAAAACAGTATTGTAGTTAAGCAGTACTGTAGTAAAACAGTATTGTAGTTAAGCAGTATTGTAGTAAAGCAGTATTGTAGTTAAGCAGTATTGTAGTTAAGCAGTATTGTAGTAAAGCAGTATTGTAGTTAAGCAGTATTGTAGTAAAGCAGTATTGTAGTAAAGCAGTATTGTAGTAAAGCAGTATTGTAGTTAAGCAGTATTGTAGTAAAGCAGTATTGTAGTACAGCAGTATTGTAGTGAAACAGTTTTGTAGCTAAGCAGTATTGTGGGAAAGCAGTATTATAGCAAAGCAGTATTGTAGTTAAGCGGTATTGTAGTTAAGCAGTATTGTAGTAAAACAGTTTTGTAGCTAAGCAGTATTGTAGGAAAGCAGTATTGTAGCAAAGCAGTATTGTAGTAAAGCAGTATTGTAGTTAAGCGGTATTGTAGTAAAACAGTATTGTAGTAAAGCAGTATTGTAGTAAAACAGTATTGTAGTTAAGCAGTATTGTAGTAAAACAGTATTGTAGCAAAGCAGTATTGTAGTTAAGCAGTATTGTAGTAAAACAGTATTGTAGTAAAACAGTATTGTAGTTAAGCGGTATTGTAGTAAAGCAGTATTGTAGTAAAACAGTATTGTAGTTAAGCAGTACTGTAGTAAAACAGTATTGTAGTTAAGCAGTATTGTAGTAAAACAGTATTGTAGTTAAGCAGTATTGTAGTAAAGCAGTATTGTAGCAAAGCAGGATTGTAGTAAAGCGGTATTGTAGTTAAGCGGTATTGTAGTAAAACAGTATTGTAGTAAAGCAGTATTGTAGTAAAACAGTATTGTAGTTAAGCAGTATTGTAGTAAAGCAGTATTGTAGTTAAGCAGTATTGTAGTAAAGCAGTATTGTAGTTAAGCAGTATTGTAGTTAAGCAGGATTGTAGTAAAGCAGTATTGTAGTTAAGCGGTATTGTAGTAAAACAGTATTGTGGTAAAGCAGTATTGTAGTAAAGCAGTATTGTAGTTAAGCAGTATTGTAGTAAAGCAGTATTGTAGTTAAGCAGTATTGTAGCAAAGCAGGATTGTAGTAAAGCAGTATTGTAGTTAAGCGGTATTGTAGTAAAACAGTATTGTAGTAAAGCAGTATTGTAGTAAAACAGTATTGTAGTTAAGCGGTATTGTAGTTAAGCAGTATTGTAGTTAAGCAGTATTGTAGTAAAGCAGTATTGTAGCAAAGCAGTATTGTAGTTAAGCAGTATTGTAGTTAAGCAGTATTGTAGTAAAGCAGTATTGTAGTTAAGCAGTATTGTAGTAAAGCAGTATTGTAGTTAAGCAGTATTGTAGTAAAGCAGTATTGTAGTAAAGCAGTATTGTAGTAAAGCAGTATTGTTGTAAAGCAGTATTGTAGTAAAACAGTATTGTAGTACAGCAGTATTGTAGTAAAACAGTTTTGTAGCTAAGCAGTATTGTAGGAAAGCAGTATTGTAGCAAAGCAGTATTGTAGTTAAGCGGTATTGTAGTTAAGCAGTATTGTAGTAAAACAGTTTTGTAGCTAAGCAGTATTGTAGGAAAGCAGTATTGTAGCAAAGCAGTATTGTAGTAAAGCAGTATTGTAGTTAAGCGGTATTGTAGTAAAACAGTATTGTAGTAAAGCAGTATTGTAGTAAAACAGTATTGTAGTTAAGCAGTATTGTAGTAAAACAGTATTGTAGCAAAGCAGTATTGTAGTAAAACAGTATTGTAGTTAAGCGGTATTGTAGTAAAGCAGTATTGTAGTAAAACGGTATTTTAGTTAAGCAGTACTGTAGTAAAACAGTATTGTAGTTAAGCGGTATTGTAGTAAAGCAGTATTGTAGTAAAACAGTATTTTAGTTAAGCAGTACTGTAGTAAAACAGTATTGTAGTTAAGCAGTATTGTAGTAAAACAGTATTGTAGTTAAGCAGTATTGTAGTAAAGCAGTATTGTAGCAAAGCAGGATTGTAGTAAAGCAGTATTGTAGTTAAGCGGTATTGTAGTAAAACAGTATTGTAGTAAAGCGGTATTGTAGTAAAACAGTATTGTAGTTAAGCAGTATTGTAGTAAAGCAGTATTGTAGTTAAGCAGTATTGTAGTAAAGCAGTATTGTAGTTAAGCAGGATTGTAGTAAAGCAGTATTGTAGTTAAGCGGTATTGTAGTAAAACAGTATTGTAGTAAAGCAGTATTGTAGTAAAACAGTATTGTAGTTAAGCAGTATTGTAGTAAAGCAGTATTGTAGTTAAGCAGTATTGTAGCAAAGCAGGATTGTAGTAAAGCAGTATTGTAGTTAAGCGGTATTGTAGTAAAACAGTATTGTAGTAAAGCAGTATTGTAGTAAAACAGTATTGTAGTCAAGCAGTATTGTAGTAAAACAGTATTGTAGCAAAGCAGTATTGTAGTAAAACAGTATTGTAGTTAAGCGGTATTGTAGTAAAGCAGTATTGTAGTAAAACAGTTTTGTAGTTAAGCAGTACTGTAGTAAAACAGTATTGTAGTTAAGCAGTATTGTAGTAAAACAGTATTGTAGTTAAGCAGTATTGTAGTAAAGCAGTATTGTAGTTAAGCAGTATTGTAGTAAAACAGTATTGTAGTTAAGCGGTATTGTAGTAAAACAGTATTGTAGTAAAGCAGTATTGTAGTAAAACAGTATTGTAGTTAAGCAGTATTGTAGTAAAGCAGTATTGTAGTTAAGCAGTATTGTAGTAAAGCAGTATTGTAGTTAAGCAGGATTGTAGTAAAGCAGTATTGTAGTTAAGCGGTATTGTAGTAAAACAGTATTGTAGTAAAGCAGTATTGTAGTAAAACAGTATTGTAGTTAAGCAGTATTGTAGTAAAGCAGTATTGTAGTTAAGCAGTATTGTAGCAAAGCAGGATTGTAGTAAAGCAGTATTGTAGTTAAGCGGTATTGTAGTAAAACAGTATTGTAGTAAAGCAGTATTGTAGTAAAACAGTATTGTAGTTAAGCGGTATTGTAGTAAAACAGTATTGTAGTTAAGCAGTATTGTAGTAAAGCAGTATTGTAGTAAAGCAGTATTGTAGGAAAGCAGTATTGTAGCTAAGCAGTATTGTAGTAAAGCAGTATTGTAGTAAAGCAGTATTGTAGGAAAGCAGTATTGTAGTTAAGCGGTATTGTAGTAAAGCAGTATTGTAGTTAAGCGGTATTGTAGTAAAACAGTATTGTAGTTAAGCAGTATTGTAGTAAAGCAGTATTGTAGGAAAGCAGTATTGTAGCTAAGCAGTATTGTAGTTAAGCAGTATTGTAGGAAAGCAGTATTGTAGTAAAGCAGTATTGAAATAGATAGTGTTACTGCATTTAGAGTGGAGGAAAGACCTGGGCTGAATTCTCCACACTATCCTTTAGCAGACCAGGGGTTGGACTGGTGCACTGGTGTTACTGTATTTTAGGATGTCTCAGTGTTTGTATACTCTTAAACGGAGTATTCTAGGGTGTCTCAGTGTGTGTATACTCTTAAACAGAGTATTCTAGGATGTTTCAGTGTGTGTATACTCTTAAACTGAGTATTCTGGGATGTTTCAGTGCATGTTTACTCTTAACTGGAGTATTCTGGGATGTCTCAGTGTGTGTATACTCTTAAACAAAGGGTGAGTATTTTGGGCTGTTTTAGTTCATGTGTTCTCTTAACCAGAGTATTCTGGGATGTCTCTGAGTGTGTTTATATGTACTCTTAACCTGAGTATTCTGAGATGTCTCAATACTCTTAATTGGACGATTTTGGGATGTCTCAGAGTGTGTATACTCTTAAACAGAATATTCTGGGATGTCTTAGTGCATGTGTTCTCTTAACCGGAGTATTCTGGAATGTCTCAATCTGTGCATTTGTACTCTTAACCTGAGTATTCTGGGATGTCTCAGAGCTTGTATACTCTTACCCAGTATTCTGGGTTGTCTCAGAGCGAGTATACTCTTAACTGGAGTATTCTGGGCTGTTTAAGTGCATGTATACTCTTAACCGGAGTATTCTGGGATGTCTCAGTACCTGTGTTCTCTTAACCAGAGTATTCTGGGATGTCTCAGAGCGTGTATACTCTTAACCAGAATATTCTGGGTTGTCTCAGTGTGTGTAGACACTTAACTGGGTATTCTGGGATGTCTAATGTTCCTGGGATGTCTAATGTTCTGCAGAATGTATACTCTTAAACAGAATATTCTGGGATGTCTCAGTGTGTGTAGACACTTAACTGGAGTATTCTGGGATGTCTTAGTCTGTGCATATGTACTCTTAACCTGAGTATTTTGGGATGTCTCAGAGCATGTATACTCTTAACTGGAATATTCTGGGATGTTTCAGTGTGTGTAAACTCTTAACTGGAGTGTGAAAGGTGCAAAGGCGTAGGTTTTACGTGATGTTTGCATTATGTCTTATTCTGCGAGTTTTTCTAGCTGTTTGCAGCAAAAATCTAAACTAATCTGTCTGACTGATATTCTGCAATAATTAGATTATTATATAAATGTAAATGAACTGAGTGAGAGTCATTAGACTGTAGATCTCGGGCGGGACAGTGTTAGGCTTGAATTTTTATTTTCCCATTATCTGATTATCCACGTTCATGCGTTAACAAACTCTAATGTTCTGCATTAATCAGATTCAGAAGGAGTCTCAGTGTGTGCATATGTACTCTTAACCTGAGTATTGTGGGATGTCTCAGTGTGTGTATACTCTTAACCTGAGTATTCTGGGATGTCTCAGTGCATGTTTACTCTTAAGTGGAGTATTCTGGAGTGCTGCAGTAATCAGATTCAGAAGTTTTTACAGATTTAAGTGTTTTTACACCTGTAATGACAGTTATTAGCGATTAAACAAAGCACTTTCTGTAGATTTGGGTTTAACATATGTATGGAACGATCACTTTTATTGAACAGTGTCCATAAATGGTTCCTACTGTGAAACATCTTTGAGGCACAAAGTGTCCAAACGCAAGGTCAGTATGCCTTTACTTTCAGAGAGCACTTCTGGAAAATGTCAGACTCAAATCTTCGAGAGGATTGTTTATTAGAGAATAAACCACATTCTGGTCTGGCGGCCAAATGATAAATCAGCATGACAAAGGCCAAAAGTCTAGTCTTCTTTCTTATGAGTGGATTACGCTCGGTTAAAATGGGTTTTTGCGTTTCTGTTTGGCTTTGTCTAAAACAGTTAGCTTGCTAATTTTTGTTTATAGCTAGCTACAAGTTTGCTGTGTGACACTTTGACAGAAGATACAGTTGCAAGAGAAAGTATGTGAATCCTTTTGCGATTTATTTGGATTAAATTAATCATTAAATGTGTTCTGATCTTTATCTAAGTCACAACAATAGACAAACACAGTCTTCAAGTAATACCACACAAAAAATATATGTTTGCATGTTAACATTCACAGTGGGGGGGGAAGTATGTGAACCCCTAGACTAATGACTTTTCTAATAGCTAATTGGAGCCAGGATGTGATTAGATTGGATGTGGTGTTTAAAGCTGCCCTGTGCTATAAATACAAACCAGTTTGGAGTTTGCTGTTCTCAGGAAGCATTGCTTGATGTGAATCATGCCTCCCACAAAAAAAGACTCTCAGAAGACCTACATTCAAGAATTGTTGACTTGCATGAAGCTGGAAATGGTTACATAAGTATCTCTAAAGTCTTGATGTTGGAGGATGGTGTTTTGCAGGAAAACATAAGACAATCTGTCCGCTTACTGAAGCTCAACAGAGGATGGATGATGCAACCGAACAACGACCCAAAACATGACCTCAAGAGAGCGATTCACACCAGATATCCAAGAATATTGCTGAACTGAAACAGTTTTATGAAGAGAAATGGTCCAAAATTCCTCCTGACTGTTGTGCAGGTCTGATCCGCAACTACAGGAAACGTTTGATTTAGATTTACTGCTGCCAAAGGAGGATCAACCATTTATTAAATCCAAAGGTTCACATACTTTTTCCCCCCCTCACTGTGAATGTTAACATGTTGTGTTCAATAAAACCATGCAAACATATATTTTGATATTAGTTTAAGCCGACTGTGTTTGTCTATTGTTGTGACTTAGTTGAAGATTAGAACACATTTAATGACCAAGTTTTGCAGAAATCCAGGTAATCCCTAAGGGTTCACATACTTTTTATGTTGAATTGGAATTAGAATTGATAAAAAACGTAAAGAAGGTTTAAGTCAAAAAAGTATAAAGTTATTGTGATTAGTTTGATTCTTAAATTGAAACTTGAAGCTTCTCATGATAAACAAGTTGGCATGATGTGTTAATAAAAAAGGAATTGTTTCGAGGCTTGTTGACAGGCTCCAAGTTGCTCCATTGTTTATTGTATTTATTGGAGACACATTGTTGAACAGACATTATTTCAGATGTTACACGCTTTGTGAACACATGGTGTTTATATACAGGACAGCATGTATTTGGCTAAACTCCCATAGTGCTTTCTGTAAATTTATGAGGCTAAGTTTTGAAAATACATTGATAGCATTTCAGAATAACAGTTACATTAGAAATACATTTTCTTGTTTGACACATTTTAGCTTTTTCTACAGTGTTTTGCTCATCTTTACCAGTGGTGACAGTAGTTTGATGGCTAGCTTGGTCTTCCATATCATATGACAAATGAAATGCAAAAAAGAATGAAGGTAAATAACACAGCTTATCCTCCCACCCAGACTTTAAACCACCCGCACTGAAGCCACCAAGCTTGATCTAAACAATAAGGGCAGGAGGGATGACAGACCATGAGCAGCCTCAGACAGTTTATCCACAATGATGCAAAGGGCCATAATCATCATATAAAGCGAAAACATCAAATTAACAAATTAAAGAAAAGACACTGGTCTAGTGAGGTCATGGAGATTCAGAGTGAATTAAAAAGTATGTCTGAAGCATCAAGCACAAATCAAATGTATATAAGGGTGAGAGCACAGGCGTACGAACATATGGCATATTGCTCAGATGCCCTGCATCAAGAACTGTCACCACATGAACACGAGATTACTTTACACACCTTTATCAACAACCAGGGTGCATATTATTGGTACTGGGGGTTGGTTTATTGGGGGGTCTGACCCCCCTAATTAAGACTTGAATCCCTCAAAAGGGGTGAAAACATGTATACAGACTTCTTACCTATAATGTTTGATATCACAATAAACATACAGTATCCATATTCTTCGCATTATAATGTACACTTTAAATCCTTTAATTTTCCCAAAAATCATCAGTGCGCCTTGTAATCCGGTGCACCTTGTGTATGATGCGTGGTGTGACAGGTAAGACATACGATCATACATCCATCACTTTCAAATGTCAGTTTAAAATTTCTTTGTATTTAAACCCTTTTTGAGTACATTTTTGGAGCGTGTACTTTTATTTTTTTTTCTTCAGTTCATTTATTCAAACTACTGGGTTCATTTTGCTTTTACTTAAGAATAAGCTTGATTTAAGTTTCCCTAGCGGAGTGGACTACACATGGTTCCGGTGGTGGTTCCAATGGTGCTTCCAAATAACAGACCTAGGCAAATGCAGTAAGCCTATTTATTAGTGGGCTGAGTTGATCAACTGATTGAATTCTGTATTCTACTGAACAGTATTCTGAGATTGTTCATGATTCATTAAGAAATTCTTTTTTTTTTGGCAGAAAGACAAAACAATTAAATGTGTAGTGTGATATGCATTGCTAAAATACTTTAAAAAAAAATACAAAATTAAATTACAGAACTGATTTAGTCCCTGTGCTGATTTAGTCCTTGAAATAAAACTAGTGTTGCCAACTTCTCAGTAAGGAAAGGAGCTATTGGCTGTCCTAAAAGTCGCCAGAAGTGGCTAAATGACGCCATTGCCTAATTTGCATAATACATGTTTTTGAAGCTGTAAAGGATTAATGTTGTGGGAGAGAAAAAAAGTGAGTAAAAACACCCTAAATATGTTAGAAATGTTACAAATTAACTCTAACTCTAAAATAACTATAAGAGCAGTAGTTAGCCAGAACTGTTATTCTATTATTTTTTTTTTAAGATTTCTTAAGTTTTCTTTATTTTCAAACCTATTGTAGACAAATTGTTCAATAATAAGGTAACTAGCTAGATGTTTAGCTTTTCACAAAGAGGGAGACACTGTGGACGAGGTGAGTGACAGGCTACGTGGTGAATGAGGTGAGTGAGTGACTGAGGCTGTGTGAAGTAAATTCAGTGATTAATTTTCGTGTCACACTGAAGACGCATTTATATTTACATCCTGCTCTGTAATTACGTGGGCGGAGTCAGTCAGCGGCGGCTCTGGGCATGTGCAGTTGATGTGCAGCATGGATGTGGAGGTGTGGGTGTGCTCTGAGTGTGAGTGTGGTGGGCGGGGCGCACGGCAGCACGGACAGCTTGCTGAGGACAGTAACTAAAGAGCTCATGTGTTCATCTCAATTTATGAAATTGTTTTTGTGTCATATGTGTTACATCAGGATTTTAACCTGACGTATCTTATTATCTGATTCAATTTTGAATTTGGTATCAATAATCTGAAATGGATCTGGGCTCTTATGGGTTGAACATGTATTATGCTTCACAGAGAAAGAGAAAGAAAAAGAGAGAGAAAGGAGGGAAAGAGAGATTTGTGTCAGTTAAATGGCCTTTAGTTGCTTCTGCCAGCTTATTTCCCCATTATATAAGTTATTTTGCTGTCATACATTAGAGTGAAGAATATGGTAACTTGTTCCTATGGCCTACAATACTGTGAACAGGCAGTCAACTATTATAAAATATATTGAATACCCATGGGAGGGTAGCTGTTGCAGGCAAGAGTACACACTGATGGTGAGTGAGGGTTTGAAATGTCACAAAAAAATGATGCTAATTATTGATACCAGGAGCCAATAGGAAGCATGCACATCGTGTGTAATGTACTAAAAAAATGTAAGGTAAACTCAACTTTTTGGTAAACTTTTTGTTTTCTGGGTGTGTAATGTAGGTTATATATTGGCTCACAATATGGTATGAACTCTAATCGTATCTAATCGTATCTTCAAACTGCAGCAAAGCTGTAAAGGTAAATCAGCATTGAGAAAAGATTAATCTGTTCAGTCTTTCCTTTCTTTAGGACGTTCTGCAGCTCAGCCTCCCACTGCTCTAATTTAAACCTGATTTAGAGAAAACTACAGTCCAGTTTTAAACGACTCTGAATTCCGGCCAGATCCTGACTGAGAAGCAGATGTGTGTCTTTGTTTCATTAAAAGCTTTTACATGCCCTGAAAAATGAGTTCAGAATCGAATTACTATAGGTTTCTGATTATTCCAGTACTGATGCATGTTTGCTCTTAAGTATTATGGGATGTCTTAGCTTGTGCATGCATTAAAACAGACAGAGGAGCGTCCTTTAGTGATCTGGCGAACCAAAAACACATTCAAACCTATCTAGAGTGTTCCAAAAACTCCGCCCCTGTAGGTATTTTGCTGTAAATAACTGCGAGTTATTATCAACACTGAAGAGTAGAGTTTGTGCTGAGCGGTAGGGTGTAGGGTGCATGGTGGACGGTGCATGGTGTAGGTTGTAGGGTGCTTTTAGGAAAGGTGTACAAATGCTAATGTGTGAAGTGCATTTAATGAGAAACAGTGCTAAACTTCCAATCAAATAAAAACAGGACTAAAGAGGGGCTTTGCTGCAAACACTGAGGGAAACAGCCCCTGCAGAGACATTATTAATGAGGAGAGCAGCCACTGACTGCAGTATGCAATACACTGTTCAACAAAAGAGAAGAGAGTCAGTGTGCTTGTGGGGAAATCACCCTCTGTGTGATCTGCACAAGTTTCTGTGAATTATGGTGTAACATTTACATCAAATAATTAAGTAACTGAATGGAGAATTTTAAGTAAAAATCATCTCAACTCATTTTCAGCAGTTAAACATTATCATGTATGTTTTTGTACACACTGTATTTTTGGGTCGAATTCACCCAGATATTTAAGTAAATATTACCTACACAAAACAGCTGAGACCCATTCAAAAAGCAAAGCGTAGTTTAATTAATGCTTTTTAGTACTTTTTAGTACACAAAAACACTTGATTATTCATGCAACACATAAAGGAGAGCAAGACAACATACTGATGTGGGTGAGGGTTGGGGCCACCCCCATTATGTAAACATGATGATGCCAGGGGCCAATAGGAAAGATGTATTTTTGTGTGATATACTAAGAATATGTATGTTATGTATACTTTACTTTATTTCCTGGTATGTCACAGCTGTTTAGTGTAGGTAAAATTTACCCAAGTAAAGTGAGTGTGACGCAATGGACAATACATTTTAAATGCTTTAATGTTAATGTGGCTTTAACTCAGAATTTCCCATACAGTAGCTTACTTTATTACTTTTAAATGTTACTCAATTAACTTGATTATTATGTATTAATCCAATTTTTTTACAGTGGATTTGGGCTTTGCCCCCTTTCTGTTAGTTTGATGAATATGAACTTTTCTCTCTTTTTTTTTTCCTGTACAGAACATGGGAGTATAAAAGCTCTTTGAGAACGGGGGGCTAATTTTTTCCAAACTGCTGAAGAGTAAATGCTTTATTAAATTTATGTAAACAAAAGCCATGACCACATCTTAGGAGCAAACGTTTCCATGTGGAGCGCTGACTCACAGCGCCTGGAGCTGCAGGGCTACACAGAGTCGGGTCAGGCTTGGATTCGGAGGAGAGGCACAGTTTAACTTTGTGAGTTTATAATATCTCCTGTATGCACTGTGTCACTGATGTTCTGTGCAAATAAAAATGTGATTTAAGAAGTTAAACACTGTAAATGTATTGTGAAAAAGTTTGAACAGTGTGTAACGTCGTGTTTAAGATAAATGCTGGTAATGATGTCATGTTTTTTTTTAGCTCTGTCATATTGTGTGGATGAGCCGCTTACACTAGGATCATTTTTTAAAAAACAGGATATGGTGTTTTCCTGCAGACGTTTGAAGGTAATTGCCTCCAGCTGACTGCTCCAGCTGCAGCCTAGGCCTCGCTCTGCAGGCTGAATTAGCTCAGAAGACGACACTGAGGTAAAAAATGGTAGACTGGATAAGCATGTTTAGATCTGCCCCTTCCGCGGAGTAAACTGAAGAGGCCCTCACACTAACCAGGAACGGGGCCAGAACCTTCTACAGAGTACCGGGGCATCCTAACATATCCTAACACTACTTTCTTCATCATCAACACTGACATATTTATAGCTAAACCAAACGTGAGGGGATGCCATTAGAATACCTCACCATTTTCCATTTCAGATGTTTAGGTGATTCCCTGATGCAGCAAGCTACAAATACACACACAAAAAAACCCAGTCCCAAACCATAAAACCATAAAATGAAAAGAATTTAAGCATACTGCTCATTTAGAGCCCTTTCAGGAGACCAATAGTAATTAGACAGTAATTAAAAGTTATCACAGCAATTATGTTTAAAAAGTCAAGAATAAGTTAAAAATATCATCATTTGAAAATTACTTTTCTACACACAGCAGAACTTAACTCCCACAAGTTCATTTAAACTCTTTTTCAGGGTTTATGTAGCTCCACACACACTACACAACACCTTGCCAGAGTTTAACTACCTAAATCCCTGTTTCCCTGCACACTATCAATGAACAAGGCGCGCTGGATTTTAAGTAAACAAACAAAAGTAAACAAAACTTTAATTCTTAAAAAAAAAAATGAGTTAAACGAGGGCTAGATGTTAGTCTACACATCTTTCTCTCTTAAAAACTGTTTATTTGGGTAAATAACACACATTCATTTACTTAGAGTAAGCTTAGATTTCCAGTATTTTAGCACAGTTAGCAGCAGCGCTACCCACAGTTAGCAGCACTTTGCACTTGTAAATGCCACCTGACAGCACTACACTGAGGAACTCAGTAACAAAAGGCGCTGTAAGCTAGCGGTTCGTCCCACGTGGCATGTTTTAACATGGTAAATGCGCAGGCTACAGTCCGTGTACTTACCTCTGAACGGCGAAAGAGCTAGCGCTGCGGTTGGCGGCTAATGCTAATATTGCTCCAGCTTAGTTACTGGAGAAACTTTATTAAAACTTTTTTATAACGATGTATGAAGTACATGTAAAGATGTTTTGTGTAATGTACTAAGAAAGGTTAAATTGTGTCTCAGCTGCACTGAAAAAAAATATGCGTAAAATTTGCTTTAAAAAAGTTTCTCAACTTTCTGCATTCGCTTTTTTTTAAGTACATTTAATTAAATGTTAATTAAAGTAACTTCAATTCGGTTTCAAGACTTAAATGTTATATAGAGTAAATAAGTGAACTGAACTTCAGTCAATCCTTTCTTTTAGTAAATTTTACTTCATTTTTTTTGCTGAATCAATCCTTACTTTTAGTAACCTTAATTTCTGCATACAGTATTACCTAATTACAATTACTTAATTTATACAATATTACTATATATAATTTTAGTTAAAACACACATTCAAATATTTACATAATCTCAAAGATTTATTTTGTATATTAAAAAAAATTATTACATGCCATCCATGTGTTAAGAGAGTGTAATATGTGTTTTAACTAAAAATATTTTAACTTTTAATATTATAATATATTATGTATCATAAATTATTTGAGTAATATAAACTAAGTAATTGTAATTACGTTATATTGTATGCAGAAATAAAGTAAATGTTACTAATAGAAAGGATTGATTTAGCAAAAATAAATGAAGTAAAGTTTACTAAAAGAAAGGATTGACTGAATTTCCATTCACTTATTTACTCTATATAACATTTAATTCTTAAAAACTGAGTTCACGTTACTTAAATTTACATGAAATTAAATTTATTTAAAAAAAGCAAATGCAGAAAGTTGCAAAAGTTTTTAAAGTAAATTTTATGCCTCATTTTTTTCAGTGTGTTCAGTGCAAAAATATTTACTTAAAAAACTAATTGAGTGCAAATTGTTGCTTCAAATGTATTTAGCAGATTCTGTAGTTTGTTCGCTTTTAGTGTATACTTGGGAAATGGGGTGGTTTTATTGTATTCTACTAAAGAAGTAAAATAAATGGGCAGAGTTTAATGAAATCTCTGTGGAGTCTGTGGCAGTATGTTGGTTTATCTTGGTTAAAACCCGAAATATTCAACTATTTGGCAAATAACTCCAACGCTACACACCATTTAGATCCCAATGAGATAAAATTACACTCTCCATTCTGAGCAGTAGAACAGTGATAGTTCTAAAACTGAGCTCAGTGGGACACAGTACCACATGTCTGAGTCGCGGGACCATTGTTTGTATATCCTGATGGCCTTTAATCACCTCAGATATAAACCGTGAGCTCAGTTCTGACAGCACTGACATTCTGTATACTGTAAGTCACAGAGTCTACACTGAGCTCTATTCTCTCTGCTTTATTCCACTTTTTGTACCTACTATAGAAAAGATTCACTGTAACTGTGAAACTCAACTTATTTAATTACAGGTAAAACACTACCTGTTGTAAAAGCTGGAATACAGTTTTTATATTAGATTTCTGGAGTTGGATAAAGTCATAGAAAAATGTTTATTTTGTAAGTTAGACTAGAGCTTGAGTTCAGTACTGTTTATTGGTTTAGTATTACATAGTTTTTTGTGTGCTGCACAGTGTATTTCACTTCTCCTGCTCTTAATTCACCTTCACTGCTTAGTTTTCAAGCTATGTTTACATACTATGTAATATTTAAGTGTACATAAGGTTTTAGTTACTCAATTAAGTTAAATTGCACATACTTTAAATAGCAAAGTATCTCTAATATGTATTTTCTAGGTTTGGCAACTTATACTTCCACAATTAATGTAAACAAAGTTATTGTAAGTATTGGTTCTGACTAGGGGTGGGCGATATAGCCCTAAATTAATATCACAATGGTATTTTCGTGATAACGATACTCTTGGCGATATAACAAAACAGTGAGTTAAAAATAATAAGAATAATTTAAAGAGTACAATACTGCAATAAAATGACAATAAAATTGCATACAATATGATATGATATGATACAGCACACCTCTAACTTAGCTTAACAATTAAAAACAAGAATTTTATCAGATTTGTAACAGAAGTCTATAATCCAGAATGTCATGATACTAATAATATTAATAATGTACTCCAAATATCTCCATATATCCAGGATTAAAGTAAAATAAATGATACTGGACAGATATAATCTGTCTTCAGTAGATATATAATGGAAAAATGAGAACAGTGTGAATTTTTCTTTTGATAAAAACAGTAAAATGTTGCACCCAGATCTGATAATTAGGAGAGGGTGACATGGAACGATATTTTATTGTATTATATCATTCACGATATTTAAAAATGTTGGCGATATTATTGTGTATGATAAGATATGGCACACCCCTAGTTCTGACATTGTCTGTTTGCATAATATGTGTGTTCAACCAACACTAACTCACTAGTGTGCAGCCTTATCAACAGTGGGTACTTTTCCCAGGTTTTGTTCAGCACCAAAATATGACTGTTGCTTATAGAGACATGGGCAGCTTGTGTTTTTATTATTATGTTTTTTTTTATTATTCATACAGAATATTGTCAGACTGCATACTGAATAAAAAAAAAACCCAGTTTAGAGGTCATTCATTGCAGTTCTCGTTTAGCATGAAGTCACACTTTACAGCAAAGGAAATGAAGACTTGCTTTTATAACAACACTGGAGGTTCACAGTCAACCTTAAAAAATGCATAATGCAATATCCAAGGGAAGGTAGCCCTGGTGGGTAAAACTACACATCAATGGAAAGTTTATGGTGCAGGACACACCCATTATGCAAATAAATGATGTCAGGAGCCAATCGGGAAGAAGCTTGGGTGAAGCTCCATATTCTTCTTCACCCAAGCTATAATATACTGAATTTACATACATAGTTTACAATTACAACTCCTATTAAACAGAAGAGAAAACCTTTCATCAAGTAAGAATTTCTGTGTTCTAAGCGATCAGTCGTGTAGATCGGCTTGCCTGGCTTTGATTTGTTGTTTGATAACCATATCATGAACTGTTTTACTTTGAAACAGTGTTTACTGTAAATACATGAAAGACATTTGGGCCAGAGGAGGAAACACTACATATGGGAACCAAACTTACTGTGATCTACTTTATTGATCACTTAAAAAAATAGATAAAACATTACTGTTTTTCATAAACATGCAAGGAAGAAAATATTAAAGTGTGTTTGAAGCTGCGTGAGACTGTAACTGTAACCCTGCATATCCAGCGGCGTGTCCCGAAAATCACACAGCGACTTTGATCTTTACAAGATTGATCCATCATTACACGAAAGTCAACAAGTGCATCCTAAAGCTGGCACTAATATTTGCCCCAGATGAAAACGGGCATTAATTGGTGTGGAATCTGTTTAGGAACAGCTCTAACTCCTCACTCAGAACCCCATCCTTTAACAGCATCGTTAATCACATCTGTTTTACAGTTCTGTTTAGCACAAGAAACATACTGTCGTTATGTTCACATATAGGGTTATAGAGGAAATGAAAAGCCATGACCAAGCCAGGCCACCATGTATACGATTGGATGGATTAACATATTTTTGAATATTTTCAATATTTATGAGTTTAAATAAAATGAGATTCATCCCATTTTTTTATTACACTGCAAAAAGTTAAGACAAAGTTAAGTTAAGTTTTTTATATAAAAAAGACACATTAAGCCATTTTACATTAAGTGTTTTAGGCTCTTATTGAGTCTCAGCGTGATTAAATACTAAACCCGTGGGGAAGCGCTACTCCTGAACTGAGAACCACTTTCTCTTATTAAAGCTCTAACACAGGCTACACTGCTCAACATCACCAGACTAAAGGAGTTTTCACCTGTTTAAATACTTTAATGAGAATAATAATCCAAAATGTGATCTGACCGAAGTTTGCTGGTGTAGAGCAGAATCCAGTCCACTGCCATTGCACAGAATAAAACATACAGGGTTCAGAACATATTTATTAACTACAGAATGAGATGAGATCAGAGGCAGGTTTTTGAAAAGCCCATTCATTTTTTCCATTCACCTGAACCGCTTAGACACGGAACCCCAAATATGGGCATAAACAACATGGCGACTCCAGTGGTCTATTTAGTCTTCTCACCCAGGGCTACTGGTATTAAAGTCTTTACTCGAAAGAGGAATATGGTTGCATATCATTCTCTATAATATTGTTTGTTAATCATATTATTATTATTATTATTCATTTAGGACATATCAAGATGTCTTTTTTAATATAAAAAAATTCTTCTTCTAGCCGATTCACAGCAAAGTTTTTTAAGTTTCTCACCATTACATTTTTATTCACAACAGTTTAAAAACAATTACATTTTTTTTTCACATTGAAACCAGTAGAAATATTTTTCTTTAAAGTCACATACATACAATAACGTTACATAAAATGTAAAATACACTTCATTAATTAAATACTCATTTTACAACATGTTTAAAAACTTTTTTTCCCATAAAAGAACAATGTTTTGTAAAAGGGTGGTTGATATTATGTGACCTCTTTTTTCAAATATATGTAAATTATAGAATAATATGTCAAAAAAATGACTGTCCCAATCACATATCAAGAAGTGAAAGATTTTGAATAAAAACAAGCGAATTAATTTATTTTCTGTTTAATCAATCATATTTTAATAACCTACATGTCTAAGTGTAAATCTAATTGGCCAAAATTTCCGGCATAATAATTTAAAGCAACCTTAACTAAAACATTTAGTCCCAAAAAATAAATGTCATATGGTGTGACGCCATACTCCTTTTTAAACGCGCTATTGTTTGAAGACCTTGGGGAGGAAGAACAACACCTCAGAAGCACACTGAAAGTTGCAAGATAAATTATTGCTCTTTATGCTTTCAGAAAAATCAAGTACATCCAGCACTCCTGCTTTAGTTCCATTTTGCACTGTCATATGGTGTGACACATTTTACACAAAAATGCCCAAATAAATTACTTTTCAGTCAATATTACCTTTAAAACTATATTGTCATTATTGTAGTTAGCATTGTTTTGCGATGCTAAAATAAAGCTTTAAAGTACATGAAATGTCATATGGTGTGACACAACGTCATATGGTGGTTTCTTGTCACACCATATGATTTTGTCACACTATATGATATAAACTGAATTTAAATACATAAATAATGCTATTAGATACATATGTTATAGCTAATAGTTACGTGTTTTAGATATTTCATTCATTTAACACATTTTATAGTATATTATTCACAAATGTAATATTTAAACAGTAACACTCACTCATTCATGCAGATTCACTCACTTAGACTCACTTAGACAAAAGGAAAAATTCAGTCTGACCCAGTTGCGGTCCTCTGTAGCTCTGTAGCTCTGTAGCTGCACCTGAACATCCAGTGCAGCACAAAACCAGGAAAGGCATATATTATAAACACATTCTTCTGTTTGTTTCTTTAAGTAGAAGTCAAATGTGTTACAATGTTTATTGGCACACTGATTTTAGCAATACATCATCAGCTTTCTGATCAATCATTGTTTTGCTCATTCTTATTTTAAAAATAAATGATGCGTTTAGTATAAAATGTTCAATGATTTACTAAAGATTATTAGAATTAGCTAACATTTGACAGATTAAAATAAAAAGTGCAACATCGAATGAATACAGTAAGTGGATTAGTAAATTCTTCACTACAATGAGTAGAATTCACTTGTTCTTCAACAATTTTGTGATTCTGCTGTAACTGAATATAATTTCAGTGACTTGCCAAACCAAGTTTGTTTGCTAAATGCAGCTAATACAGATTTTTGCATACAGATTGTTGTGATTGTGGTGTGATTCGTCATATGGCGTGACACCATGTCATAAGGTGAAACATACAGAATGAAAAAAAAAGGATCTTGGTTATTTATCATAAACTCTTTATTGTGACATATGAGGAATAGTGCCAGCAAAGGTTACAAAAATGTTGGTACTTTTTAACAAGGTATTCCCAAAATAATTTTGAGTATATTGAAAGAATTATACAGGCAGAGACTGAAACAGACAACCCCCACAACCAGAACAGTGAAAATATGGACTCCGGAGACTGAGGGCATCCTGCAGGACTGTTTTGCTACAACAGACTGGGATATGTTTGAGGCTGCAGCCACTATGGGGGACTCTTCAATCAACATACAGGAGTATGCTGAGCACGTGTCCGGTTACATCAGCACGTGTGTGGACAACATCGTGCCCACCGTACAGGTGAAGAGGTTCCCCAACCAGAAACCTTGGGTCAACAACCAGGTACGACACATGCTGCGTGCTCGTTCTCTTGCATTCAGGTCAGGCAATGAGACTGAGTACAAAGCTGCGAAGTACAAACTGAGGAAGACCATCACAGTGGCCAAGAGGCAGTACAGGGAGAAACTGGATGGCTTCTACTCCACTGCTGACTCAAGGAGGATGTGGCAAGGCCTGCAGCACATCACAGACTACAGGAGCACCACCAGCACCATCAGCTCCACAGACAGCCTACCGGATGATCTCAACACATTCTACACCCGCTTCGAGACCTCCAGCAACAACACTGAGAGGGGTACACACACCCAGCTCTCCCAACCCCCCTCCTCCACACTCTCAATATCACCAGGCCAAGTTTGCAGAGCTTTGAGTAAAATCAACCCCCGCAAGGCAGCAGGACCAGACAACATTCCTGGGCGGGCCCTCAAAGCATGTGCGAACGAACTGGCTGGTGTTCTGGCCTCCATTTTCAATCATTCCCTCAGCCAGAGCATTGTTCCCACCTGCTACAAGACCACAACCATCGTCCCCCTCCCCAAGAAGAGCCCCCCCACCTGCTTGAATGACTACAGGCCAGTAGCACTCACTCCGATCATTATGAAGTGCTTCGAGAGAGTGGTGCTGGCCCACATCCAGCACAGCATACCGGACACCCTGGACTCACTGCAGTATGCCTACCGTCATAACAGATCCACCTCAGACGCCATCTCTGCTGCCCTCCACTACTCCCTCTCACACCTGGAAAACAAAGACTCCTACATTAGGATGCTCTTTGTGGACTACAGCTCTGCCTTCAACATGGTCATCCCCCACAAACTCACCCACAAGCTGTCCACACTCAGCTTGCACCCCTCCCTCTGCGACTGGCTCCTGGATTTCCTCACTGGCAGGCCCCAGTCTGTAAGGATTGGCAACAGGACTTCAGCCAGCATCACCACCTATACCGGCACCCCACAGGGATGTGTCCTCAGCCCCATCCTTTACACACTGTTTACCCACGACTGTGTCGCCTCACACAAGGACAATATCATCCTGAAGTTCGCTGATGATACCGTGGTGATAGGACGCATCACTGGCGGAGATGAAGCGGCCTACAGGAGTGAGGTGACCAGGCTGGTGTTATGGTGCGAAGACAACAATCTCGCTCTCAACACGGTCAAGACAAAGGAGCTGATAGTGGACATGAGAAAGGGGAGGAGACCTCATCAGCCACTGTTCATCCGGGAACTTGAAGTGGAGGGAGTGAGCAGCTTCAAATACCTGGGCGTCCACATCAGTCAGGACCTCACATGGACAATAAACACAACGCAGCTGGTCAAAAAGGCTCAACAGCGGCTGTACTTTCTGAGGAGACTGAGGAAGTTTGGGATGTCTCCCAAGATCCTCAACAACTTCTACAGCTGTGTGATCGAGAGCCTCCTGACCAGCTGCATCACCGTGTGGTACGGCAGCATGACTGTGGCAGAGCGCAAACGTCTGCAGAGAGTGGTGAAGACTGCCGAGAAGATCATCAGGACTCCACTGCCCTGCCTGCAGAGCATCTACCACCACAGAGTCCACAGGAGAGCTGCATCCATCCTCAAAGACTCCACCCATCCCCAGCATGGACTGTTCACACTTCTGCCCTCAGGCCGGAGGTACAGAAGTGTAAAATGCAAGTCCACCAGGTTAAAGAACAGTTGGGGGGGAATCGGGGGATTCGGGTGTCTGATGGCCCTTGGACTGGGGACGGTGGCTGCCGCTTGGTGATTTCTGTGTGCGGGCCCTGGTTGTTGGTGGGGGGGGGGCTGGATGTATGCTCTTGTGGTCTTGGGGTGTGGGTCTGGGGGGCCCATGGTGGTGGGTGCTGGCCCTGTCCGGTTGGCTGGGTTCCCCTGTGGCGGTCGGGGTGCGGAGTCCGGGGCCCTGGTGCCCGTGGGCGTCTGTCGCCTGTTTGGGTCCCTCCCTGCGCTGGGGAGGGTCTATGCCTCTCTTGGTCGCGCCGTCGTGGGGGGTGGTGGTTTGGTCCATGTTGGGGTGTCTGGTTGGCATTCCGGGATTCTGGGTGCCCTCCCTGTGGGGAGGTAGGGGCGCTCAGGTGGGGAAGCGGCAGTCTCCCACTTAAGACCGGTTGGTCCTGGGCTCAGGACCACTGTGTGTGTATGAGAAAGAGTGGGATGTTGAGTGTAAATGTGTCTGTGTGTGTGTGTGTGTGTGTGCGTGTGTGTGTGTGCGTGTGTGTAATATCTGTTGTCTTTTGTATGTGAGTGGGGTGTGTATTTATGTTGTATTGCAGTGTGGGGATGGGGGCGCTGTCTTGCAGAGCGGCGGTGTCCTGGGGCCGTAGCCGCTCTACACCCTGGACTTGCCTTCCCTGTACTGCGGTTGGGTGCATGGAACTGGGTGCCTAGTGAGCCAGCAGTAGTTGGCTCTCTTCCTCCGGGGGGTAGTCCTCTGCCCCTCGGTCCTTTCCTGCCCTTCCCCGACTCCTACTCAGTCTAACATCGCATTACACATACAAACTCATCATACAGCTTACACACATCATATTACACATAGGGTTTTGGGGGGCAGGTGCTCCCTGCTCCTCAATTTTATTTTTGCATTTTAGACATTGAGGGCCTTTGGGGGGGCAGTGTGGTTGGGTGCTGTTATTCAGTTCTCATATTACAGCTGTCCCTCCAATTTTAATAGCACTGTAGCTTTCATTCATTCTTCTCATTATACACATTCATATCACTGCAACATGCTGGGTGGGGGAAGGAGGGGGGTCAGGTCTTCTCACACCCTGGTTTCGTGCACCCTGCCTGGGGTGTGGGTCGGGTGGTTGTTCGGGGCCGGGCTGGCTGCTTCCCTAGGTTGCCGCTGGCTCGGTACTGGTGCCCGCATGCCCGCATTAGGTGTTTATGTATGTTCTGTGTGTGTGACTGGTGTGTGTGACTGGTGTGCGTGACTGGTGTGCGTGACTGGTGTGCGTGACTGGTGTGTGTGACTGGTCTGTGAGTGAATGTGCACGTGTGCGACGGGTGTATGTGTGACGGATGTGTGTGTGACGGGTGTGTGAATGTGCATGTATGCGTGAACAGTTGGTCCTGGGTTTGGGGCTGACTGAGCATGGACACCTGTGGGACATGGTTGCGTAGGGCGGGTTTTTGCCCTCCCTACCGCTCCACGCTGCTCTCCGCCGATCGTCACTGCCGCTCCTGGGGGGGTGGGCGTCCGTGGGTCCATGGGTGCGTGGCCGGATGCCCTAATGTGGTCTCTGGCCCGCCCCCTTGGTGGCCGTGGCCTGGGGGTGGCTTGGGCCCCCTTGGCGTGGGAGGGGGGGGCCTGCCGGGTGTCGGGCTGTTCCCGGGTGCTTGGGATCTCGGGGGCCGCATGCTCGGCTCGTGCAGGGGGTGCTGGCCTGCCGGGGGGTGGGCTGCTCGCTTCCTTTGGCTCTCTGGACTCTTGCTCTTTGCCATGGGGGCTTCGTCTGGAGTCTCCCCCGTCCTCATCTGGGGTGTGCACATGGTTACCATCGGGATGTGTGGCCGCGGGTCTTCTGGGCTCCTAATGGGCTGTGGATGGTCTGGGTCCACTGGGCTCTTCCCTATCTGCCTCTGGATCGCAGGGGCATGGTGGCGGTTTCTTGCCTCCATTGTGGTAGGCATTTCATGACATAATCCGTAACACATGACATATTTTTGCAAAAAACAATAGAATAGAAGTAATTGTGCGTGTGTGTGTATGTATTTATGTGTATGTATTAATATCTATGTATATTTATGTATGTGTGTATATGTATAAGCATATGTATAGTTAGATATGTGAGTATGTGTATATATGTATGTTTGTTTATTTTATGTTTGTTTTATTTTATTATTATTATTTTTTTGTTTGTTTGTTTGTTTTTTGTTTAGTTTTTTTTTTTTTTTTTTTTTTTTTTTTTTTTTCTTCTTCTTTTCTTTTTCTTCTTCTTGTACCCCCCTCCTGTACCTCACACTCCGATCCTTCCAACCCTGAACTCCCACAACTATATCCACACAAAATATATATATATATAAAAAAAAAAAATAAAAAAAAAAAAATTAATAATAATAAAAAATAAAATAAATAAATAAAAATAAAGTATTAATTGTCCTCCGAAGAGGGGGGGTGGTGGTTGGGCCAAAAAAAAAAAAAAAAAAAAAAAAAAAAATAGATAAATGTGAAAAAATGGTTTAAAAAGATGAAATAAAATAGAACAAAATAGATATCAAGAGAAATACACAACAATAGGGAGAGTAGGCGAGTAGCAGCAAAATGAAGTCCAGAGTGCAAGTTGTGCTAAAGCAGCATGATAGTGTGAATTAATTTTATTATTAAGAGAGAAAAAAAAATCCAAAAATCCAGTTAAAACATAACCTTAACTCTGGTTTATCACACCTGAGTTCAATTTCTCAATCCACACCCAGACCTGATTACTGCCACACCTGTTCTGTTGACAAAGAGACCAAAGTAGACTTAAACTCTAAAGCTAAACATCAGCGTACCAATATCCAAATACATTCAGGAACAAAAGAAAATGAAATTATTTGAGATCTGTTATTGTAAAAAAGGTTATAAAGTCATTTCTAAAGTTTTGAGACTCCAGTGAATGAACCACAGTGAGAGCTATTATTCACTATGGCAAAAATGTGAAACAGTGGTGAACCTTCCCAGGAGTGACCGGCTGATCAAAATTACCCCAAGAGCACAGAAACGACTCATCCATGAGGTCACAAAAGTTAAGGACAGCTTTCATGCCTCCACCATAAGAAAGAGACTGGCCTACCAAAGTCACCAGATTTATTGAAGCACCACAAGAGCTTTTGAACATAAAAAGGTTATTTAAATTAATCTCAACAGGCTTTTCCCAGTTTTTGTTTCTGTATTATCAAATATCTGCTGATAAATAATGAACTTTGACTTTGAAAAGCTACTTTTAGACCAGACTGTTCTGCTGTAAAAACACTGTCTGGAATAATCTGGGTAAATGTCATTTATAATCCAGATGAATCTAATCATTTTTATAGGAGGCTGTCCTTCTGTCCTTTTGTCCTTCTGTCTTTGTCTAATGTCAGCCTGTCTGTGATCGACTGAATTTATCTGATTCATGCTCTACATGGACAAAAGTCATGGGACTCCTGTTCATTGATTGTTTCTTCTGAAATCAGTAGAAGTAAAAAGAGTACTTTCTCCTGCCTTTAAAAAAAAAAAAAAAAAAAAAAAAAAAAAAAAAGGTTAAAGAACAGTTTCTTCCCCACGGCCATCAGACTCTTGAACACACCTAAGGAATGACCCTGCCTTCAAACTCTAAACACAACTCAGGAATAACCCTGCACTTTACTTCAACATGTTTACATTGCAGCCGTCACTTTACTGTTAATCTTTTTTTAATATATATAGTTAATGTCCATAACTGCATTATTTCGCACTTGCACTTTTTTTATACATTTCTTTGCTTAAGTAACTTTTATTTTTTTTATGTCTTTGACAATTAGTTTAATATTTGTAACCTTATTGTATTTTTTTGCACTTTTTCTATCTTCTATTTGGCATTCTTGGCGAAGAGCAAAGAAAGAATTTCATTGTACACTGAAACCCGTTTCTGTACTGTACATATGACAATAAACTCTTTGAATCTCTTTTGAATCTTTGAGAATTTGATTAAACGTATTCCTATTTGTTTAGATAATAAAAAAACAATGCAAAAGGTAACATATTTGCCTGTGAGCAATGCTATATAGTATTGCTTTTATATGGTAATGATAAATAATCAGGATAAATTGACTTACATTATCACATAATACCCATTTTTAATTTAATACACAATAACATTCATGTCACACCATATGACAATTTTAGTCAATAACATTGTAAACAAGTGAATAAATGTAAATTTTAAGAAAAAAATCTACAGAACCATATAACCCAGTGATTTCTCTGACTGATTTTGAGATTTTTTTCTTTTAAACATTTCCATGTTTGTTTTTTAAAGTTCATGCAAAATGATAAAATGTTGATTGCTGATTACATTTCAGATTCAATTTGTCCATAAAATGAAATAAACAGTCCCTTGTGAAGGTAACTTGTGGCCTGTTATAGTATACACCACTACAACCTGTCAATTAAATCTTACTAAAAGACAACTAACTACTCAAGCAAAGGTAGCCCTGGTGAAAAAACACTGATGGTGAGTGAGGGTTGGTGTTTGCACCCATCATGCAAATAAAAGATGCCAGCAGCCAAACAGGAAATGTGTACTTTTTGTATAATATACTAAGAAATTTGAGTAAATTTCACTTATTTTTCTAGTGTCAGCTGTTTAGAGAAGGTAATATTTACTCAAACTATGGAGTAAACTCTACCCAAATAAAGTGCATTTTCTTTAAATGTCTTTTTAGTACATAAGGTACAGTGTTTAATAATATTTAATGGATTTCTAAAGTATGCTTTACTGCTGAAAATTAGTTTGTCTTTATTTTAAAGTTCTGCTCACTTAAATGCAGTTTTATTTACTTAATTTAGTTAAATTGTATTATTGCCTGTGGCCACAAATGTTTACCTACACTGTAAACCCAGAAGTCGTTTGAACTCAAATAAATTAAGTTTTTAAAGTGGATATTTTTCAGCATTATTCAACTTTTCAAACGGATTCAAAATGAAATCTTTAAGTTAAACTAACTCATAATAACTGAGTTTAGTCTGTTGACATTGACAACTTCTTTTCCATTGGCTTCTGTCTATGGAATACTGGAATACTGCATACTGGGTGTGTACCCCAGTTTCTTACACTCACCATCAGTGTGTAGTGATTCCCCTCTGGGCTACCTTAAGTAAATTATAGATCATATATTATGATTATCTGTCTGGTCTCTGTGTTGTTGGCTGTAAGAAAACGCATCATTTCCTGAGCTGCAGTAACTCTGTGTTTGTTGGTTGTGCTCTCAGTACTGTTCACTCTATAGCTAATCTATGTGAATGAATGATTTTGAGAAAAGGCTAATGATGTAACCTTGGTTTTTATAATGCATCCCGTTAAGAATCTGCGTTAATTCAACCGAACTTGATGTTATTGTTTATTTAGATTTTTTAGTGGTGCCCCTTTTTGGATAGAAAAACAACTACAGTATGCATATATTGAGTGAAACGACTTAATGTAGTCATTGGAATAAACTTAAACAAGTACGATAGACCAGTTATGCAATAGTTACTTTAACTTAAATCTTAACTTAAAAATTGTACTTAAAAGAAGAGTGCTTGTGGTTTGTCTGTTGAACGTAAATATGGATGTTTGTTCAACTCCATACAGTATTATTATTAATTAATTAAAAAAAAAAAAACTAAAAAAACTAAAAACTTAATCAAAACACTGGTGTTGGTTTATTAGTGATTTTTAAATATACAGTATGTATAACGATAACATTAGTTTCACCACCCAGAGGTCATCAGGGTTTATTTCAAAGTCTTGAAGGTCCTGAGGGTTCCCCTTATCTAGACGTAATGGGGCCAGCTCTGAAGATAATAAGAGCAGCACAGCACAGCTCTTTCCTGCTGCAGATTGAACATAAATTAACCGTACTTAAAACTTCATGGGTTCAGTTTAAAGCCAAAATATCAGTGCTGTGAGTCACCTTTCAGAACCTGCAGTCAGCAGGTCTGATCCAACTAAATCTGCTTATAATCAACTTTTAATAGAATTATAAATCAGCTTCATAAATGACAATCAATATTTTCAGAAAATAAGCAACTGAATTGAGAATTTAAATTGAAAATTGTTTACATTTTTTTTTTTGCGCAAGGAAAGCTATTAAAATGTTAATAAACATTGTGAACCTTAAGTGCTAAAACTAAATAGGTAAAATCTACCACACACAAAAGCTTTCTAATCCTAATTCCTAAAATCATTGACTGTGAAAAAAAAAAAACTTTTACAATCTATTCAATTAACTTAAAGCAAAAATTAGCCCTTGCTTTGTTTGGGTAGTTGAGTTTATTATTAATTTATAATAATTTATTGTGGTGGGTAAGACTACACACTGAAGGTGAGCACACTCATTAACGGGTCGGCACAGGCATGGAACGGTACAGCATGTCCTTAGTAATAATCAGACACTGTCTGTAGTATTTACACTGTTTACCCTTCATTTCACTTTACGCAGTGGGTGCAGTCACCACAGTGTTTTTCCTTTTACTGAGCTGAACTGCTCTCCTGTGTGGGTTGATGCTTGTGTTGTGTAACATCAATATTGACTGGGTGTCCCTGCTGCCTTCCCCTTATAACTGCCAATGACTGCCACCAGCATGTGCCATTCACCTTACTGCCAAACCAGCCTCAAACCAACCCCTCCCTAAAACTCATCCCTGCACAGACTCTTACCAAAGCCAGCGATGCAAACAGTAAGTAAACAGTAAAGTAATTATAATAATTGGAAAGTTATATATTTTGATTTTTTTTTTCCAAAAAAAATGAAAATCGCCTATTTTTGTCCCACACAAATCTTCATATCTTGAAAGTACATGATGATATCAAACTAATTCTGCTTACACAGTCCATAAGCAGCCAACATTTTGTTAAGCTACATACTGATCACTGTATATTAATAATTATAGTTTATTTTTCTAAATGGCTTTAATTTTGTCACAGATTATAATGTTTTTTTGAACGTTCCTTTAAATGACTCCTTTAAATTACTGTCTAAGTTCAGTCTCTTTAAATGAAAAGCTGTTTTACATACTGACATAATTTCCTGGAGTTTGTATCATCTTTTTAGGGAGAAAACACTGTGGAACATGAGTGGCTAAATCCTAACGCTAATGTTTTTTTCTAATTTTATCCCATCAGTCTGACATGGTCAACCACAACATGTCCACCCTGTTATTAAAAATGTGAGAAAAGGCTGTGAAAATAGACTGTTTGAAAATAGTCATATTAAAAAGCATACAATACTTTGTCTCATTTCACTATTTTGCTAGCCTGGTTTTGCTCACACACTGGATAATGGCTAACTTTATGTCAGAATGGACAACATAATGTATTTATGAAGTGCATAAATGTTGCGTTGCTTTATTATTATGTTTATGAAAAATATGTTTTCTTAATATTGATTTTAAGTGTGCATCTCTTAAAGAATGTCCTTAAGTGCTGCAGAGAGATAAAAGAGTTACATGGAGAGAGAGAGAGAGAAATTGTGGACAGATAGGCAGACAGGCAAATCTGCTTGAAATCTGCTTTCAGAAGTTGTTTTTTTAATTGCTTGTTGTTACTATTTGTTAGCCTTCGTTATTATTTGTTCTAAATATTTATAAATGACTGTTTAATTGCTGCTTTTTTTCATAATAAAATGTAAAGACACAACACATTGTTTATTTAGTGCCTTATGTATTGCTAGAACCAATTTGACTTTTGGTTACCCATTTATGTATTTTTTCTCTCTTTTTTCTCTTTGTCAAATTTTATGTGATAAGAAAAATCCATCAATAAAAAAATAATAATTTGTAATCACATAATTTATCATGTGTTATTTGTCCACCCTGTTATGGCTATGTCCACCCTGTTATATACAGGTTTTCTGTCTATAATTTAATTAAGATGGTACAAATAATTGACATTTTATTTGTAATATTTTGCCTAAAAAGAGGACAAAGCATGCATCCTTAAAAATAAGCAGAATACCTATAGAATTTATTCTAAATATAAAAAAGTGAAATCATGTCCATCCATCCATCCATCCATCCATGAAATGAAATCATGTGTTGGTGAGAATTCAGACACAATTCATAAAATATCTGTTTTTAAAAATAAAGAATAAATTAAAAATATATATTTAAAAGCTAAAAAGGGACATATTGGCTCCTAGATTGTTTTGTACATCATTTAAACCATAAGTCTTTAAAATAGTTATGCATATGTCCGTAACAGGGTGGACATCCTAGGTCAGAGACTTCATAAAATGTTTAAATAAATGCTACAAATTATATGCCTGAGCTTGACCGAAATTAATAAAAAATTAACCATTCCTTTCATAATTAAACATGCAAAAAGTATAATAACAATATATATATATATATATATATATATATATATATATATATATATATATATATATATATATATATATATATATATATATATAAGAATATTTCATTTACTGATTGACCACAATTTGCTTTGAAATACTCATTTTTTTCCCTACATATGATCTATTAATTAGATAGCTTCCAGATTTACTACTGATTCGCCTATTCCCGCTGATTGACAGCCTCCAGGCCAATGATATCGCGCGTGCGGCTGCTGTGTAAACGGGGAGTTGCGCTAGAGAGTTTCTCCGGTGGGTGGAGACGTGGGCGGATACGCACGGGAATATCTCTGGCTCTGATTGGTCTATTTTGTCTGCGGTGGCTAATATGAAAGCTGAAAGTGTCTGCAATTGGACGATATGGATGTCAATCAAAGAGGACGGACCGTTTAGAATTCACGCGCAGTATGAATGAGTTCTGAACAGTTTTCAATATAAAAGTCCTCACACTGTGTGCCTAATTCTTAAAGAACAAACTGTGCTGATTAAAATACTCTAATGGATTTTGAATAGGACATTTGTGGCTGAACTAAAAAAAGTGTATATTATTTATTTTATTTCATAACTCTGATGGATTAAATTTCGACGGAAGGATGTAAATACCCCAATGAAAAATAGTTTTTCTTCATAATGGGTGAGTAAGCTATTTAACATATATAAACGGTTTTAATCAGGTTTACACTGTATTTTTTAATTGATGCACATGTAAATATTTTTTTTAATGATAAAAGTTAAATTAGTTGTTTTGTCTTTGTATGGAGAGCTGTGTGCTGAGCAAATTCTGAATTCTCAGTTCTGTTTCTTCAATTATTTCTTTAACTTTTGTTTTGTTAATTGTCTGATATTCAGTGTTGAACATATTGATGTGTTTTTATAAACATCAATATGTGTATAAAACTACGCTGGATTATGTATCATGCATAACCTAACCATGAACAGTGTGATAACAAGAAAAAAACTTTTGCAACTTTTACAGAGTTATAAGGATACACCAAGTCAAGTCAAGAGGCTTTTATTGTCATTAAATCTGAGTTCAGTTACACAGTGTATTGAAAATATGTTCCTCCATAACAATGGTGCAACATATAACAACAATACAACAGACAAACAAAGTGCAAATGTGTAACGAAAGTGCAACATAAAACTATAACACTACAATAAATACAACAGATAAGATAATGAAACAGACAGGACAGTGCAGTACAGATATGGTACAATGAAATGTGCATAGTGAGGATAAGGAGCAGAGATGTGTAACATACTGTAACATATAGAGCATACATGATCAAAGCAGTTGAGGGTAGAGTGAGGTAGAGAGTTTATTGTTATTTTGTAAGAAGCAGCTTAAATTGCTGACAGGGATAGAGACATTTTGGTCTGTGGGTGTGTGTAGGGTGATAGGTGGGTTCAGTACAGTCTTTGTGTGTGTGTGTGTGTGTGGAGTGGTGAGGGGGTTCAGTTTAGTTCTGTGTAAGTGTATTGGTGTGTGGGTTTTTTTGTGTGTGGTCTGTGGGTGCTGTTGTCCTGCCCACTATACGCAGCAGAGGTCCTAAAAGAAGGTGAGCTGGAGCTGCTGCATCCCATCCACAACCTACTCCTAGAGGTCTGGGAAAAGACTTTTGAAAGGGTTGTGGGCCTAATTCAACTAAACCTAATGTGAAGAGCAACGTAGTGACTGGATGGGATGGTGTTTGGGTAAAGAGAAGGTTAGGTATTTTGTGTTCATGTTAAATGTTGCTGATCGTATCATATACAGCCATCAACCCTACTGTTATGTGTTGATTCGTCATGTGTGTTAAATGTTGCTGATTTATATATAAATGGCCACAGAAACCTTACAGTGAGGTGGAGGGTCTTGTTAGTGTGGTGTAGGTAATAGTAAGGAAGTGGGAGTGAAGAGTATAGCGAAAGGGAATGGGCCCTATGTGTAATAAAATTAGAAGAGTAGGACACCGCCTTGAGTAAAACTGATAAATATGTTCCATTAAAGACCCGACAGCAGGTTCTGAAGGTAGAAAGTGGCTGAGTGCTGTGTGTACGTAAGGAAATTATTTTTGGGCGGTGTGAATGTGATGGTTGGTGTTGGCCTGTGATAAATGTACTCTGTGGAACTGTTAGGGGTCAGCCTGCTGTACTTCCTGGCCCTGTTATTGTTGTTAATGGATATAACTAGAGGGAGTTCAGTTACTGCTCTAGCAAACATCTCAAAAACTGGAATAACAGAACCTCTCAGAATACTGAAGAAGCACTGTTTATATCAGGATATCAGTAAAGCCGTGACCTTTGTGTGCTCTGCGCTTATTAACCCTTTAAGGTACGATGATCACTGTAAGAAACCCCCTAATTTTTGCTCATTTCTCACTTTGTAATTGTGTTTTAAAATGAAAATCATAGTGGTAAAATATGTTTTCTGGGGACAGTTAAATATGTAGCAGTCCCATTCAGTTGCATTGGTGTTTGGCACTGGCCCTGCTTTCTACACACAGCAGAATCTGCAAGGGTCCAGGGGCCTCATGTACTAAGAGTTGCGTGGACTTCCTACTAAAATGTTCCGTACGCTCAGACCTGAAAAGTTCTGTACGCACAAAAAAAATCTGGATTTATCAAACCGTGCATAGACAAAATTCCATGTACTTTCCCGTAGTACATCACAATCAACTTGAAATCAAGCATAAATGCATGAAAACATCACACCTGCCATGACTCCTTCCTCAATTACGTAGAGTATAATGTTATTATAATAATAATAATAATAATAATAATAATTATTATTATTATTATTTCTGTAAGCCAATGAAATTGTCTGATTAATTGACTTTATTTTAAGCAATAATGCTTACTACAATGTGTGCATAAAGGATATCTTATTAGTTGTCATTTCAATGTATCGCCTCTAAGTGTCACCAAATGACAAAAACTTAATACTTACGAACAAAAAAAGGCGTACGCCCAAAACGAAAGTGCCGTGGGGAAACGCACTTTCTCAGGTTCAAGTCAAATTTAGTACATCTGACCGTGAGCATGAAATATGGCGTACGCAATGTTTTGTGCGTACGCACCTTTAGTACATGAGGCCCCAGATGTGAGAAGAACTGGGCTGATGAAGAGGCATCCACTAAAGACATTTAGATTTCAATTCAGATTCACACTTCAGATTTTGCCTCAAATTGTACGCATTTTTTTCATGCGTCTCCTGGTAGAACTGTTTGTAGGACTTGTGTTGTTCTGGGGGTCCTCCCCATACATTTTTAATAAATAAGATGTCATATTCTGGTGTTTTCTAACAGGTTGTCAAACACCTAAATTTATGTATAAAAGGGACATAACTCAATGACTATTATAGAGTCCGACACAGCTCCCCTGCCAGCAGCACTAGCTTTCACATTTTTTGTAAACTATTGTACAAATAAAAATGAACTTTTTAGAATTTAATCTAAAACAAAGCTTCATTTTATATAAGGGTTAATATTTTATGTTAAATGTGGGGGGGATTCAAATGAATAATTATGAAATGTGAAGGATACACGTGCTTAGATTTAATGGCGGCAACGTCCTTGCATAGAACCCAAACTGGGTGACAGAGGCAAGGAAAAATGCCGTGTTGAAGAAGTTGAAGAAGGAAGAACTTCTTTACCAGTGTATCCAATATCATCCATTAGCAGTGCCGCACCGCCATACATCACTGCAGTGCCAGGCCTGCAGCTCCAGACCAGCAGCACCAGGACAAGAGATTTTTAATCTTGTGCCATCTACAGCTCTGGAGGAGGTAACTGCTCCTGCAGGTTATAACCGTTGTTTATGATTTTGACATTAATGATCCAGACATCAGCAATCACAGCAGTATTTACATTAAATTACTATTATATTATAAATTAAATTACTAATGTAAATCAAGATAAACCCATTGCCTTTCATTTCTACTCTACAAGTAGTTGTATTAGATGTTTCTTTTTCAATTTTCCTCTGAAATTATGTCAACATGTTAATTTCCTTAATGTTATTGAAATGAAGTACCCCAAAAACAAAAAACTTAAGTAATAAAAAAATTATCATTTAATAAATAAATAATCTGAACATGCAATTGAATTATGAACTGCAAACTATGGAAAACTGCAAATCATGCAAAAGAAAAAGAAATCAAATATAGTACTTAAACAGCACTATCATGCCAAATTAAGAAGAGGAAAAAGCAGCAGAAGCGTTTGGACTGTGGGAGGAACTCGGTTTCCCCGGAGGAAACCCACTCAAGCATGGGGAGATCATGCAGACCCCACACAGAACAGACCGGGAATCCATCCCAGAGTGTCTTGCTGTGAGGCCACAGTGCTGACCACTACACCACCGTGCCGAAAATGCAAACATATTTAAAAACCATGCAAAAACCTGAACAGTGAATTTTGAACATGTTCACAACTTCAACATTTATTAAATAACATGAGTAAAGTCAAATATCTATACATTTTTTATGTGTAAAATAAGGAATTAGTTTAGCAGGAAGGAAAAAACACCATGTTTAAAGTGTCTACATCCGTCCTGGAGCTGCTGGTTTGCAGCTGCTAGCCTGACACTGAGATGACGTATGGTGGTTCGGCACTGCAAATGGATAGTTTATCTGAGTGATATTTGCGTGTTTAATTAGAAAAACAGATGGATTTTCTACACACTACTCCATGCTAGTATATACTCCATACTCCTTCACCCACACACACACACCCAGTCAGCACACAGAGGCTGACATGACTTTATTCCCTTCAGCAATATTTGCTGCACTCTTAAAAACTGTAAACTCTACCTCAGTAACTGCTGTGATTATATATGTTCTATATGTCACAGTATGTCACACATCTCTGCACCTTATCCCCACTATTCACTTTATTATACCGTATCGGTACTGCACTGTCCTGTCTTGTCTCTTCCTTTGTATTTATTGTATTTATTGTTATTTAGTGTTATAATTTTATGTTGCACTGTCGTCACTCCTGCACTTTATGTTGTCTATTGCTTGTTGTTCTATGTTGCACCATGGTAATTTCACTACACCTGTGTACCTGTACTCAGATGTAATGACAATAAAAGCCTCTTGACTTGACTTGACTTGATGAGTATGAGCTGTAATCAAACCGACCAAATACCCTGATTGTCCCACATTAAGTCTTTGAAGAAAACCCACATTAAGCCTTTTTATATTAAGCATTTCAGACCAAGTAAAGTCTTATTGGTTCTTCAGTAAGCTGGGTTTGCTCTCTGAATCTGGAGTAACACAGTCTTGCTAGTTTGACTGTTTTCCTGCTGTAACACCCAGCTTGCCTCAGTGAGGGCAGTTAGTTGATTAGTTAGTTAATAACTTGAACCAGGTGTGCTGTAATTAGTATAGACCAATGACTCTAAATAAATACTAAAGCCCACAGGAAAGCACTATTCCTGAACCAGCACTGAGAACCACTGAGCAGCTAGAGCTCACTTTCTCTTATTATCTGCCTTTTAAAGCTCTAACACAAACTACACTGCTCAACATCACACTGCTCAACATCACCAGACTTAGTGTTTTCACCTCTCTAAACGCTAAATGATCCTCTGTGAAGAAGAAGAAGAATCTAAAACATGGTCTGACCGGAGTTCCACAGTCTTTGTCATATCTCCGCTGGATTGATTGCGTTCTCTGCCACTATGCTGTGATGTCAGTTCAGTGCACTGTAGCATTAACATAAAGCTAGCAATTATTCTCATTATGACCCCTAAATGATCTTGTAATTCAGAGGATCCAGTCATGTTCATGTAAAAAAGGACCCAAAATAAAACGTATAGGGTTCTGAACATAGTTATTTACCACAGAATGTGATTGAAACAAGTTTTTGAAACTTTTGAAGTTTTTGGTTATATAGAAATGCTGTTTAGACACTGAACCCAAAATGTGGGCATAAACAACATGGCATTGACTACAAAATGCCGTGGTCTATGGTGCACTAACATAAGATCATTTTTGATCCTCTAAAGTAGCTAATGCTAATGCTAACATTTCATTCATTCAACGTTTTGGATCATATATCAGTAAGTTCTTGATTAAATTGGAGAACAATGTAAGAAATGTAAGCCTCCTGTGCTAAGTGAACTTTTCTAGATGTCTAAAACTGTAAAAACTTGATTACAGAAAGTTACACCAAATGTTTATGCATACGCTGCCTGATGAACAAAACACAGTTTTACTCGAGTTTAGAGAATATTTTGCGTCTAAAACCTATTCTTATAATCAAATACAAAAATACAAGCAGGGCTTTGTACAATTAGTTCCCAAAAACAAAGTATTTTTTCAGGCTCATATACAGATATTTTTAAAAGTCTGCAATGCTGAGTTTCATTGCAGGCAGCTTAACATTTACTGTTGGAAATAGTCGGACTGTGTTGTTTTGGACCTTCAGCTAAATTGGAAAAATGTCTGTGGGTTTAAAAGCCTGGTTTCAGAAGTGTTTACAGGTGTAAACACTCGTGCTCTAAATAAGATAATATCCAAAATATCCAGGTAAGGTTACGAGGCTGGATGCAGCAGAAAAAGGTCATATGTATAAGTGCTGTAAACAGATGATTTCATCAGTTTTATTGCTTTAAATTCTCCAAAGATTATAAAAGTTAATTTTTACTACTTTCACTGCAAGACTCACAGTAAGACTACCTTAAACTTGCCACTTTTATTTAACACACATGACTTTCAACAAAGAAGAGGAGGTTGATTTAACTTTAAATGCATATGTAGGTGCAGATGTTCAACTCAAAATGTTTGGAAATATCATATTTTAGATAAAACACACTTAAACATACTAAATTTTTATGAAATTAATTTATGTGAGTACATATAAATGTAGAGAGAAAGGCAGCCAGTCTTACAGTTTAGCGGTCGTATGCTGGTGGGTTACCTCAGAGTGCTAATGCTATGCTAGGCTTTTTTTAGCTGGTATCTTTCAGGTGGTAAACAGTCTGTGTTTGTGAAGATGTAGTAACTGATACCTAGCATGAAAAGAGGAGTTAAAAGCTTTATTCCCTTCAGTTTATAAGAGTAGAGTATATTAATAAACCTTTACTGTGGTGTTTATCGGCTCCTGCTGCCAGTCTGTGGTACTGCTCTGCAGCTACTTAGCTAACCCTAGCTGCACTGTGAGAGAGAAACACTAAAGATGAGAAACTAGTACACTAATCTTTATCAAAATGTGTTAAATTATCTTTAATATATATATATATATATATATATATATATATATATATATTTGTTTTATCTGGCTGCATTAAGTCGATTTAGATCATCAGGTTGGTGTAGGAGTAACATTACTGGATAACTGTCTGTTTTTGTCTGTGAGCGGGTTTATCATTAGGCTAGCTCCGTTTTGTAAAGTTCATTACTCATTACTCATTACATTACTTTTTTTAGATAATTTTTAAATAACTTTTCACACTTAAATGTTTCTTTTAATGATTATCTTTTGTATGTTCAGAATAGAAGTGTTGTAAATTAAAATATTAATAAATGTTTTAAAATGTTGAAAAAATACAATAAGTGATATTTTTAATAAAACCTAACAGCTTGTAATTTTAAAATGTTAAAATAAATGCATTTGTATGGCTTTAACAAGTTTAATATTTTTGTTGGTATGATTACTACTCTAACTAGCTAATTGCTGCAAGTAAGTTACTGTACATTTCACAGTGTTCTCTTTACGGTGTGGTTAAATATTTATTAGTGAATGTCTTCTTTTCTACGATTACAATAAGGAAACCCTCACAGTTCACACTAATTAATTCTGTTCCCATGGAAGCTGTTTCAACAGTGGTCTGCAAATTTGTGCATAAAAATCTCTCTTCAGACTCCCACTCGTGTTTTCAGTTTTCAGTTTTCAGATTTAGTAGAGGAAGCGTAGGTGGTGGATTTTCCTGAAATTAAGAAAAAAGTGGTGAATCTTCCTCCTCCCCCATAACCTTCACCGCCACTCTCCCTCTGACCGCACCCACACCAGATTTGCTTAAGATTTGTCCAGATTGCCAAACTCTGCACAATTTCTCCAGTCATGGAAACACTTATGTTAGAGCTGAGGATGAGCAGTACAAAATCTGAACCACAAATCCGTGCCAACCACAGGAGTTCAGCTTTACTGCGTTTGCACGTAAATCCCCATCTGTTCTGCCTTTCTGGGGTCGCTGATCTCCAGAGCCATAAAAGTGCATTCCTCTCAGACTGAGTCACAGCTTTCCTCCTCAGCAGACCGGCTCTACACCAACCGTACAGCACATTTGTTACACGGTTCTGAATGGACCTGGAAAAAACGGCAGAATCAGAACAGCAGAACTCAGCAGCCTGTTCAGGGTCTGTTCTGAGGTAAACTGGCACTTGGGCCGTGGAGTCGTTTAAAGAAAAGAGGGACGAGTGAACAAGTTATTCCAACTAGTCATTTCCCTCCGTAACGCCCAGAAACTGAAAGACACTTTAAGCCAAAGTTTAATATAAAGACTTCATTTATTCATGTTTTTCCATTCCATCTCTACTGAAAACACAAAGTTAAAAACAAACAACAACAAAAAAAAAGTAGTGCCCCTCCCTCGCCCCATGTTCAGCCTGTTTAGTCTGTTCATGTGATTGTTATGTATTTCAGAACAGGGGAAAGTAAAGGTCAAAATGGTAAAGGGTATATGATATTGAATGCATGTGTATGTGAGTATTTTCAGTGGGCTATGCAAATAAAGTGTTTTCTTTTTTACCCGCACATCTGTGTTTTGAGACAGTGGTTCCAAAGAATTTCCTTTAAAAGGAAAGAATGATCTTCACTGGCAAAAGAAGTGACAGTCATCGTAATTTAGAGTTTTTAGCGTTGCCAGATTCAGTTTGATGTGTAAACATCAATGTGGATTCTTTAAATGAAAAACAGCTTTTATGAGTGAGAGCGGTCCCAGCATGTGACAAGTCAAACCAAAAAAATAAAAAATAAATGACTCTTAAAAGCAGCAGTGGAAGTAAAACGAGGGTGTAAAATCTGGAATGGTTTTGAGAGTTAAATTTACTCTATGGATTGACAACCAGGCTGAACATCCTGCTCTATAACAAAACAGGTTTACTGATATGCTCTTATCACATTCATACATGGCTTTTTCTATAAAACTGCAAACTCCTGTGGAGAACATAAACAAAAACAAATGAAAATAAAACAAAACAAAACAAAGACAATCTCTTTCATCCTGGAAGTTTTACTGTTTAGACACTAAAAATCCACTATATAGCACCAGTTCGAAAATATCATGCAGCAACACATTTGGCCGTTTTCTCCTTTTGTGGAAAAGTATTACTTCAAAGGTTTTCCTTTGGCAGAATCCAGTGCAGGCATCTTGGCTTTGGTGCTTTTTCGCAGCAGAGGCGAGTGTTGAATCTTCATCAGTGTATCCCTATGTTCTCACTGCAGCAATGACGGGCACCTGTTTCACATGTGCTGATGAAAAAAGAAAGTAGAATGTAAAAAAAACATTTATATAAATACCTGTAACACAAAACAAGTTACCAAATTGAACCTACAAGCTAAAAAGTAATTACATATGAATCTTTATATCTTGTTAGAAACATTTCTAACTTTAAGGTTTGATGTGCTTTGAACAGTATTAGCTTTGCATTTTGCATACAATGTGTTCATAAGATACATAGGTTCAATGCTCTCGTGATCTAAGGTTTTATGGGAGATTGCACTGCTGGTGTACAATGATTAACAGAGTTTTTTACGTGTTAGAGGAAAACATAGTGGTTGTGTTATATGTAATTCTTATAAGATCTTATCTGGTACATAGAAGCTTGGGTTTAATATAGGTGGGTTAGTCTGGTAAATAAGAGCTGGGGTTTAATACGGGTGGGTTAGTGCATAAAATAAAAGCTGGGGTTTAATACGAATGAGTTAGTGCGGTAAAAAGGGCTGGGGTTTAATACGGGTGGGTTAAAAATAAGAGCTGTGGTTTAATATGGATGGATTAGTCTGGTAAATAAGAGCTGGGGTTTAATATGGATGGACTAGTCTGGTACATAAGAGCTGGGGTTTCATATGAGTGGGTTAGTCTGGTAAATAAGAGCTGGGGTTTAATATGGATGGATTAGTCTGGTAAATAAGAGCTGCGGTTTAATATGAGTAGGTTAGTCTGGTAAATAAGAGCTGGGGTTTAATATGAGTAGGTTAGTCTGGTAAATAAGAGCTGGGGTTTAATACGGGTGGGTTAGTCTGGTAAATAAGAGCTGGGGTTTAATATGGATGGATTAGTCTGGTAAATAAGAGCTGGGATTTAATGTGGATGGATTAGTCTGGTAAATAAGAGCTGGGATTTAATATGAGTAGGTTAGTCTGGTAAATAATAGCTGGGGTTTAATACGGGTGGGTTAGTCTGGTAAATAAGAGCTGGGATTTACAGTTTTTCTCAATTGGTTTGGCTCATTTCTTGAAACTGAGATGACATTCCTATAACTAAAAGGTAAATTGGCCAAACAGACTTACAGTTCTTCACAACACTTCAGATAACCAGCAAAATGTCATATGTCTCCCAAAACGTTCATTCTTGCTTCAAAATGAAGTCCCTCTCCCATATAAATAGTCAGTACCATAAAAATGGCATAGATCCTTCTCAATTGCTTTGGCACATTTTCATTAATTTTGTCCATCTGTCAAAATAAACTGGACGGTGCAGCAAAACTACATGGATCCTCATCACTGCTCATATCGCTCCAAAAACAGTTTACCCACGTGTCAAAACTGATTTCCTTTCTCACACAAATCATCAGTGCCCCCAAAATGCATTGTCCCTTTGGCATTGTGTAAGTACTGCAAGTCAAAATGCTTAGATGTTTTGTCTTTATGGCAGAGGTCTAGCTAAAGGAATACAATGTTCACACCACACACACTGCACTCTTTCTGCTGAGGAAATTGTAACTATTTTTATTTACAAGTACATTTTTACACATTACTGTAGGTAGAAAGAAAAGAAAATACTAAGGAAAATGTATCAAATATACTATGTATACAAATTACAAAAACCTGCAAAAACAAAACAAAATACATTACAGTAGGTAAAAAAATAGTCAAGCATCACAAATGCAATACAGTAACATTCTGACTACTCTGTGTCACTCCCCTCTCTCCATCACCTTCCTGGCCATCCATCCGCTGCAGTCTGTTTGGCCATAAATTCTCATCAACATTGCATCTGATATGTTCTTTAGCAATGCACTGTGGGAAGAATGCCTGAGCCATCCTCTACACTGATCGCCACAGGACTATATAATCATTATATCATCACAGGACTATATCATCGTTATATAATCACAGGACTAGCATCAAAGAACTAGCACCAGGCCAAGATGTATACAGTGGATAGAAAAAGTATACACACCCCTGTTCCAATGGTAGGTTTTTGTGATGTAAAAAAAATTACAATAAGACAAATAATTTCTACCTATAATGTGACCTATAACCTGTACAATGCAATTGAAAAGCAAACAGAAATCTTTCAGGGAGGTGAAGTAAAAATAAACAACTGAGATATTGAGGTTGCATAAGTGTGCACACCCTTTTTTAACTAGGGGTGTTGCTGTGTTCAAATTTAACCAATAACCTTCAAACTCACTTTAAATTGGAGTCAGCACACACCTGTCAACAATTAAAGTGCCTCTGATCAACTCCAAATAAAGTTTAACTGTTTTAGTAGGCTTGTCCTGATATTTTTGTAGCCACATCTTTCAGCACAAGCCATGGTCCACAAAGAGATGCCAGAGCATCAGAGGTATCTCATTATTCATAGATATCAGTCAAGTGAAGGCTACAAAAGTCATTAAATATACCATGGAACACTTTGAAGACTGTCATCATCAAGTGGAGAAAACATGGCACAACAAGACATTACCAAGAACAAGACATTTGACAAAAATTGATGATAAGACAAGAGGAAAATTGGTCAAGGAGGCTGCCAAGAGGCCGACAGCAGCACTGAAGGAGCTGCAAGAATTTCTGGCATGTACTGGCTGTGTAGTACATGTGACAACAATCTGCCGACTTCTTCATATGTCTGTGCAAAACAAACATCCAGAAAACATCTAAGCTCTACTTAATTTTCCAAAAATTCATCTGATATCTACCAAACGCATGTGGGAAAATGTGTTATGGTTTAATGAAACCAAGGTTAAACGTTTTGGACATAATTCCAAAAGGTATATTAGGCGCAAAAGCAACACTGCTCGTCACCAAAAGAACAGCATACCTACAGTGAAGCATGGTGGTGGCAGCATCATACTTTGGGGCTGTTTTTCTTCAGCTGGAACTGGGGCTTTATTCAGGGTGGACGGAATTTTGAACAGTTCCAAATACCAGTCAGTATTGGCAAAAACCTTCGGCCTCTGGTAGAAAACTGAAGATGAAAAGGAACTTCATCTTTCAGCACAACAATGACACAAAGGACACATCTAAATCAACAAAAGAATGGCTTCAGCGGTATAAGATTAAGGCTTTGGAATGGCCCAGCCTGAATCCAGACCTGAATCCCATTGAACATCTGTGGGGTAATCTGAAGAGGGCTGGGCACAGGAGATGCCCTCACATTTTGTCAGATTTTGAGCAGTTATGCAAAGAAGAGTGGGCAAATTTTGCCACATCAAGATGTGTCACGCTGATAGGTTCCTACCCAAAAAGACTGAGTGCTGTAATAAATGCAAAAGATGTTGCAACAAAGTATTAGTTATATGTATTTAACCAGGTGATTTTAAGTTTTTTGTTTTATATTTTTTCGCTGTAAAGATTTATGTTTGTTTTTCAATTGCATTGTACAGGTTATAGGTCACATTAAATGTGAAAAAAGTTATGAAATTATTTGTCTTGCTTTAATTTTTTTACAACACAAAAACCTGGCATTTGAACAGGGGTGTGTAGACTTTTTATATCCACTGTATATAGAGCAATGCCAGCATTCAAAATAATAGACAACAAACTGATGGATTGGTCACCAGTAATGTGGGACACTCATTTTCGTCAAAACCTGCTTTCACCTGTTACCTTCTCACCTGATTGTAATGAATTTATGAAATGTTCCAAAATATGTGTTCTGTATTGTATTACAATTTCTTAATTCATTTTGAGAATTGAGCAGACTATTCTGCAGATGATGACTTATATGATGAAATTGTGCTGACATGTTTTGAAGAGAACAACCATTACACTGAGAACTAACCAATTAAGATAGATCAACAAGATGCATTCTTTTGGAAAATGTACTAAATGTAGGATGATTGTGTTAAGTGTAGGCTACTTGTACAAAACCATTTGCAAAGATGTACTAAGTGCTTGAGACATGTACAAAGCATTTGAAATGTGATGAAAGCAATGAGAAATGCCATTCTGTTATGAGAAACTGCAAGTTAGTTTGGGAATTTGTCCATGTTATTTTGAGAATGTCATCTCAGTTTCAAGAAATGAGCCAAACCAATGGAGAAAAACTGTAATATGAGTAGGTTAGTCTGGTAAATAAGAGCTGGGGTTTAATACGGGTGGGTTAGTCTGGTAAATAAGAGCTGGGGTTTAATATGAGTGGGTTAGTCTGGTAAATAAGAGCTGGGGTTTAATACGGGTGGGTTAGTCTGGTAAATAAGAGCTGGGGTTTAATATGGATGGATTAGTCTGGTAAATAAGAGCTGGGATTTAATATGAGTAGGTTAGTCTGGTAAATAAGAGCTGGGGTTTAATACGGGTGGGTTATTCTGGTAAAAAGGGCTGGGGGTTTAATAAGGGTGGGTTAAAAATAAGAGATGTGGTTTAATATGAGTGGGTTAGTCTGGTAAATAAGAGCTGGGGTTTAATACGGGTGGGTTAGTCTGGTAAATAAGAGCTGGGGTTTAATACGGGTGTGTTAGTCTGGTAAATAAGAGCTGGGGTTTAATGTGGATGGATTAGTCTGGTAAATAAGAGCTGGGGTTTAATACGGGTGGGTTATTCTGGTAAATAAGAGCTGGGGTTTAATATGGGTGGGTTAGTCTGGTAAATAAGAGCTGGGGTTTAATATTAGTGGGTTAGTCTGGTAAATAAGAGCTGGGGTTTAATACGGGTGGGTTAGTCTGGTAAATAAGAGCTGGGGTTTAATATGGATGGATTAGTCTGGTAAATAAGAGCTGGGGTTTAATACGGGTGGATTAGTCTGGTAAATAAGAGCTGGGGTTTAATACGGGTGGGTTATTCTGGTAAATAAGAGCTGGGGTTTAATACGGGTGGGTTATTCTGGTAAATAAGAGCTGGGGTTTAATATGGATGAGTTAGTGTGGTAAAAAGGGCTGGGGGTTTAATAAGGGTGGGTTAAAAATAAGAGATGTGGTTTAATATGGATGGATTAGTCTGGTAAATAAGAGCTGGGGTTTAATATGGATGGATTAGTCTGGTAAATAAGAGCTGGGGTTTAATATGGATGGATTAGTCTGGTAAATAAGAGCTGGGGTTTAATATGGATGGATTAGTCTGGTAAATAAGAGCTGGGGTTTAATATGGATGGATTAGTCTGGTAAATAAGAGCTGGGGTTTAATACGGGTGGGTTAGTCTGGTAAATAAGAGCTGGGGTTTAATATGGGTGGGTTAGTGTGGTAAATAAGAGCTGGGGTTTAATACGGGTGGGTTAGTCTGGTAAATAAGAGCTGAGGATTAATGAAGGTGGGTTAGTCTGGTAAATAAGAGCTGAGGTTTAATATGGGTGGGTTAGTCCAGTATACTGTTCAGATCTCATATGACTTATCACAATGTTGGAGATGCCAGGTTTAGTAAATACAGTAAAAATAAGTTTAAATAAATAAAACATTTGTCAAGAATTTAAATAGTAATTGAAGTTATGGGGTGTGTTGTATAGCTTACCTCCTTTTCCACATTCTTTCTCACACTCCTCCTGAGTGTTAAAGCGGTTCAGGTTGCCACCGCAGCCACCGTACCAAAAGCGGGTACAGCTGTTACTGACAGAGTCATAGAACCATTTTAACACAAACTTGATACAGGTGCCTTCCTCTTTGGGCAGCTTACATATGTCCACCCCTAAAAACAGAACCATAAAAAACATAAATGAATAAATACAACAAACATACAGACACCAAAAGAGGAACATCATACACACTCTACAGGTCAGTTTCCCAGTACTAAACAGCATTTTAAATTAGAAAACTAAAATTATATATAAGTCTAGAATTAGGTTTATCCCTGTCTGGGAAACTGCCTAGTGTTTAATTCATTTACATTTGATGTATAACATATAAAAAGAAATCAGATATCTGCACTGATTTCATACATTCTTCTCCAGTCAGAGGCTTTAATTCCATTAAGACTTCATAGTGGGATTGGAGTAGCAGTTTAGCAGAAAGAGCTCACTGTTTTATGAGTTATGTAACAAGTACACTCTGCATTTTCCCCTCACAAACCCTCACAAAGCTGCCCGTTACAGTGCTACACAGTGACCGCTGGAAACTGAATATAGAGTAATGGAATAATATTCGCACACTGGGCTAAATTGGGGCTCTGTCACCTGTGCTGGATTTATTTCCCTACGTAATGGGAATATTTACTAAACAAGTAAAAATAAACACATTCATAATACACGTTTATAGTGTAGTTTCTCTTCAAATGAACCTATTTTTTTAAGAAAGAGTTAAAAGATAGAAGTGTTACTTTAACTCTGCACTAGAGTTAATTCAATGGTCACACACTTGCACTCAAAATAAGTTGATTTGAACTTTGACATAAGTTTATGCCAAAAGGCAGGGTTTGCTGTGAAGACTGTGATGTTGATTACTGAGAAGACTTCACTGTGGTTAGATGCTCTCATCATTCAATTGTTAGTGCTGCCGGCGCGGATTTTACGAGTAAACACATTAACCATGTTTACTCAAACACTGGTGGTGCATGGAAGGCTCTTCAGCCTTTTTCGGCCACATCCTGATCTGAGTGGACCGTCTCAGAACTTCAGCACTATTCTGATCACACTTTTTCCCTCATCAACAAATGCTATGAATAACTCAACTATCCACACACACACGCACACACAGGGATGAGGCTTTATCACCATGAACAACAGGTCAGTTTACGTCCAAACACTTTGGGAATGGTGCTAAAACTGAGTTAAATAATCTACATCTTCTAACTGATGTATGATCACATAGCAGTTTATTTTTTGGTTGCAAAAATCTGATTATTGCCAGACTATTATCTGATTACCCAAGTTCATGTAAATCAGAACTGTTGACCGAATTCCTAATAACCTCTGATTTTCTGTAGTAATGGGATCAGTGATTAAAGGTTAGAGATGATTGTTAAGATTAGGAGGATCTGTGTAATGACTGCTCTCCACCTACTAACCACCTAATCTAGACACCACCAACCACTGATGAAATCTCAGCACTTTAGTTCAGTTTAGTTTAGAAACAGTCTTTAGTTTCTACCAGAGACTGTAAAAAAAAAGATGGACGCCGTGTCGCCGTTCAGCTGTTGCATTTAAATAAAGGAGGTAGAATTACAGTATATTGGAAAAAAATGTGATTGAAAGTTTGCTGTTTTGCCATTGAAACCTATGGGGATGGGTGGGGTTACACAGCTTTCTGCAACCGAACAGCTGGAAGATGCTCTGTCCAGCTATACACGGTCTATAGTTTCTACAGAGGATAACGAGAAAACGAGAAAACATCCTCTCTACTGTCCACTGATTCACGATAGGGAGGGATCTGACTGGGGGGTCTCACTGTCTGGTTGGGGAACTGCATCACCCTGGACTGCAGGACCCTACAGCAGGTTATGACTCTACTCACCACTGACTCTATCCTGCAAAAACGCTACCCCAACACACACTGTCCCACACACATCTGCACACCTGCAGCTTAAACTGGGACTCTTTTCTATACTTTACACAGACAGCACATGCTAAATACTAATTAACCGTCTCTACGCAACAGCTTTAACTATTTATGGGATGTTTCGACCCAGTCTTTCTTTGTAAAAGTAAACTTCCTCATGTGCTTCTTTAACTCACATCTACAAACAAATATCCATTCACCATCTTAATTTCACAGCCTGCATGCTTATGTTTGGTCACATGGGTGGAACATGGGCTCTGGGAGGTGGGATCCAGGTAGACATTATGGGCTGTGAGTAGTGAGGTTTGTACACGTGTTGTTACTGAGACCCCATCATTCCCAGAGTCGCATCTATGCCCCATGTGCAGAGTACAACCAGTACGATAATGTTTACTGTGTTTATTATGATTACTTTCGCTAATACATTTAATACATTTAACTTTAAACTGAAGTATTTTTTAAAATGTTTTTAGAGAAACAGAAACTTTTCAGGGACATTCTGAGCTGCATTAAATATATATAATGAATATGTAGCAAAATAGTTTACATAAATAGTGCACACATTTTCATAAATGCATGGCTTAAAGGCAGATCACAAAAAAACAAGTTTATAATTGGCTTCTTTGTTAGACTTACCTGGAGCAGAATGACCCTCAGGTCTGCCCTCGTCCGCCTGTAGAGGCTGTGGCTCCAGAACTGTGGGTGTCAAAAAAAAGAAAAACAGAACATTAGTGGTAACATTAGTGTTTTTGTATGGTTTTAAAGCATGTGTAAATCAAATACATTACAGAACGTTACCATGTTTCATTACAGAAATAGCATAAATAAAGTCTCAAGATAAATGAGAAAAATACACACAGGTACACACAGTGAAATGATGATTATGTAACTTTAAAATGCTAAAATATGCTTTCGGTTGTAACTGTATTTTCCAACATTATCTACTGAAACCAGCCAAACATTTGACATAAAATATGCACAAATGCCCACCATTTATTAGAAGCACACAAAAAGCACTTTGCAAATAAACCTATAAACCCACTGCATCCAATAATTCTGCTCCCCCAACCTACCTGTGTTCATGCAGCGTTTGAGGCACTGTGCCTCAGTCTCGAACCTATTGTCATTGCCTCCACAACCTCCATACCAGAACTGGGTACAGAATCCGTTCTTTTTGTCAAAGTACCACTTAGCGTCATAGTCTTTGCACGGTAGTCCACTGTCATAGTCAAGTGAGCATAGGTCTGTAAAGTGATTAGCCAGAACATGCAAAACAGAAGGTGATGAGTTATGGAAAGATGAGTGAGTTAGTGATATCAGCTGCTTTTACTAATGAAGAGCATCAAGGATAGATAAATATTAGCACCTACAGCTACAACACAAGCATTAGAATCTGTATCTGTATGCTTTAGAACCAAACAACTCAAGCATTGTGAAAAAACATATGGCATATGCTCAGACTGCTAGATGAAATCAGATTTTTGGCATATCTCAATTAGATCCGGAATATTCTTTGATAGTCTGGACAACCAGAAACCAGTTTTGGCTAACTGGGTCTACTGTCGCGTGAAGTTTTTTAACTGTCTCGCGGAGCTCAGCTACTGTCACGCGGAGCTTTTTAACTGTCTCACGGAGCTCTTTAACAGATAAAAAGAGCTCCGCAGCACAGTTAAAGAGTGCCGCAGGACAGTAGCTGAGCTCCGCGAGACAGTTAAAAAGCTCCGCGGTACAGTAGCTGCACCCCCGAAAAGAATTTTTTTTTTTTTGAAAATGAGAATCGATTCTTAATCGTTCAATGTTGTTAGAAACGCGATTCAAGCATGAATACATTTTTTCCTGCACCCCTATTAGCCAGCATGCTAACCAAACCTGTCGATACACACCAAGACATGAACGCGAGACAGACTTGTGGGGCGATGAGAGTGACTCGTCGCCTGAGTGCTGAGGAACCTTAAAAAACTACTTGCCACAAAAATGTATTAGTGTTCATTATGCAGCACGGTATGTCCTGGTGCTCTGGTTGATCTGAGACAGTCATCTCAACAGATCCGATTTGAGGAACGAATCTGATTTGCCTGCAGTTTGAACACAGCAATAATAATTTTGGGTATAAACTCAGTGAGGAAGACTGAATAAAACATTCATTTTTATATGTTTAGTTCAATTGAACTGATTCAAATGCTAAAGCCTGTGCACACAGATTAGTTACTAGGAAACACATGAAAATATATTGATTACAGGTTTCCAGTTCCTTTTACAGGATTATATCTGTAAAATAATGCTGAGACATTAAACTGAAAGTGTGGAAGAAATGTAAAGAAGTGTTAATTGTAAAAGTTACAGATATGTGTCTTTTCACATTTTTTCATTTTGCATTCTTACTTCAGAAAAGTAAAAAAAATACAGTGATTTTGTTTGTTTTTTTAGTTTAACTATATATATATATATATATATATATATATATATATTTATTTATTTTTTTTTTTTACTTAGATTTACTATACATAGTAAACTAATCCTTCCCAACACCACCCAGCCCAGAGACCTGCTGAATTAAAAGGAAAACATGGCCACACCCATTTTCCATACTAGTGTCGCATAATGCTCTTTATAATCCGGTGCGCCTTTTATTTATGAAAATAGGCCAGAAAATAGACATTAATTGATAGTACACCTTATAATCTGGTGCGCCTTATAGTGCAAAAAAATATGGTATTTTCTCCAGTGAACAGAAAATGCAGCCTACTCAACACCAGACACTAATCATATTGTCTCTCTCACTTTATATGGGGGGGTGGGGGGGGGTGGGGGTGGAGTAAGAGTACAATCATTGCAGAATATTATTCTGTTTTAATGCAATTACATGTTAGCTGTTGCAGAGTAATATTAGTGCAATGCTCTGGGTCCAGTAACAGTGTAGTGAAAGGCGCTTGGTGGTCATGCACAGACTGACATCACTGCTCTGGTATGCCTAATGGTTTTAATGCAGCTTTTGGGTTAAGGGGGGTTGGAGGTCTATCATCATAAGCTCCAAAAGCCTTCCAAAGTCAAGGCTGCAGTGGAGGTAGGAGATGGGTCCTCCTAGGAAGACTCTTCTCAATAGTCTGGTTGTCACACATATGGAACATGATCAGACGTGAACCTCTTTCCTTTTATTTAATCCAATAATTAATTTATAAATTACTTTAAATCTATTTTCCGCACCAAAGTATTCATTTTCCATCATTTTTGCCCAGTTTTCATGCTGCTGTTTTCTTTTTTCCTCTTGTGTTGGATGTGCACTGTGAGTTATAGGATACATATTTTGTATCTTTCAAATTCGACTGCATTTCTGGGCTGTTCATGAAGGCCATTGAGTTTGGAACTGTCCTCAGTAATGTAGTGGCTAAAAAGTGCAAACCACCTCGGATGCAGCCTAGACTTTGGAGAGCAGCCACCTATTCATAATAATGTTAACTTCAGCTTAACTTCCATTCCAAATTCAGTACTTGAAAATATAAATTCAATATGTTATTATTATCCTTCCATCTTTTCTAATAAGCAGGTCCCTTGCCCCAATCTAGAATTATTTTAGCTAATATCTAGCTAATTGTGGGTGTTAGATCATGTCCTGTGCTCCTGTATTGCTGTGGAGCTAAATTTCTTTCTTTTCCATTCAAACATCAGAAACCTTCTTCACAATAAAATGTATAAGTGTTATATTATACTCATACCTGTCAAGTTTTGGACTTAAAAATAAGGGATTTTTTCCGCCGCCCCAACAGCCCAACCGAGGGCTAAAAATTAATATGTATATATATATATATATATATATATATATATATATATATATATATATATATATATATATATATAGATTTAAAATTGAAATTGAAGGGTGCACAAATTTACAAAAGGGACATGGATCAGATATATTCCATAAGTAAATAATAGTCCTAAGGGGCCTACACAATTAATAATCTTTCATTAATACTTCTTTCTATCGTTCAGTCCACTCCTGATCAGTTCAGTTAATTTCAGCCCTCTCCACATTTTCTCTCTCTCTCCAGCTCAACCATCTCTTCTACCCCTTCTAAATAATACATTACACCACAATACTTGAGATTTAAACAAATTCTAACAAACCCTAAAACTAGCCCTGAACTAGAGTTTGGAAATTATAGGTTTTGGCTGATCAGGCACATCAGGGCAGGGCATTATATGTATGTAGATTTTTCTCAAACCCTGAATATCTATCTAGCTAATTCTAAAGTTAAGCTAACTGAGTCACAAGCTGGATTTTATTAAACACACAATGGGTTTAATTTATGTTTTGATTCAGAGAAGAGTCTTTTTAACCAGCTATCAGAAACAATCTCATCACAGTTTACATGGTTAGTTACCTTTCTTTTAGAAAAATCTCCGTATATCCAGATTATTTTTAACGACAGCTGCTCCGACTAGCTGCCTGAACTCACAGCGAGGGGAGGGGCGGGGCTTCCCCCACACTAAACTGCGCTCCGCAAAACCAGCAAGCTGATTGGCTGTTTCTCCTGAAAGGCGGGACTTTCTCCTTGAACCGGCAACACGATTGGTTAAGAGACACACAGTGCATTGTCGCCTGTGGCCTATATATTTTTTTATTTAGTATAATACGGGAAATTTACGGGAAAATACTAATACGGGAGGACGGCGGGAAAGAGGAGTAAAATACGGTAGTTTCCCGGCCAAAACGGGAGACTTGACAGGTATGTATACTGCACAGTACATTGAATTAAATAATAGTATATTAAAATATTAATCAAAGCAGCCATACAATTCTATTCTAGTCAATTTTGTGCATAAATATATTGTACAGTTTGACTTTGTGGGAAGATCCATTTACTTACCGATTTCTGGTTTACTCAGTGGTGCGGTGGACACCATCCCCGTCGCTTCAGCACCAGGAACATCTCTCACCTCTGCTGCTTCTGTTCAAACACACAGATATATTAGAGTGAAGTTACAGTATTTATTTTACATGATCTGATGCTACATGTGCAAAACACTGAATTCACCAATGACCAAAATAATCCATGTGAATAAAAAAAGTGCCTTATTCATTCTGATTCATATAAAATCCTGATTCCTTTAGTTCTACCAAAAGTCTACTAAAAAAAGTTGACACTATATTAGTCATTATAGTAATTTTTTTCACATACTTTTCAAACACTTTGCCTTTGCTGATGTAAAATAATTTCCATTCATTTAAAATGAATGGCCTGACATTCATATAGATGCATATATTGGGTTAATATACTGAAGTAAGTCACAGCATGTTCTGATCATAACACGTCAAACATATGAAGTAAAATTTAAGGCTAGAGAAATAGTCGCTGTTTGGTAAATCGAAGACAAACGGCTGCATTGTAAATATACTTTTCAATGTGCAACATGTGTTGCTGAAGGCATCCACTAGAGGCCTTTACTCTTGCCAGAGTGGCAAGAACACAGTGTACAGATGTAATTATCACTAAGGATGTGCACAATCGATATGTGATGCAGCAGGACAACCATCATGCATTCACAAACACATGATCGAAATGGCTCCTTATTCATGTTTCTATTGAGTACGTCGTCCATTTTTCTCTGAGTGGATGCTCACTTGTGGTAACGATGCCTTTGAAGATCCTGGTGACGTGTCCCTGTACGCTGCGGACAGTGATAACTACGTGATAGGTTTGGGCAGCTTCCAGCTGATCGAGTGTTAAATGCTTGTCTGTCACATTCTTGCGCAACACCAGGCTGTGATCTTGCAGGCGGGTGACCGTGACCTCATGAGTGGCCTGGGGGTCATCACTGACCCAGGTCAAGGCGAAGCCCGTGGAGGTGACGTTAACCAGGTGCAGCTCTTCTGCTTTTACATCTGAACACACAAATGGCCACAAACACAAACAATACATTACATTAGAGGTACAGCTACTGCTCACTTTGTCATATTTGTCACATTGTCACAGCTAGAAAGAAAATTTACAGATAGAGATATACTCGCTGTTTGGTCAATTGTTTGTGTAGAGAAGACAATCAGCTGCATTGTGAATATATAGCTGTTCAAATACTTGTGCACTTGCTACATGTACGGTGTACGGTTTTAGTTTTAGTGCGGCGCGCACACAAGAAAGACGCATCCTCTCACCGTCCACCAGCACAACACATTCTATTCATTTCAATAGAGAGAGCAGCTGCATAAGCACAGCCCCGCCCTCTGACAAAAAGTTGTGTGTGAGAGAGGCATATACGAGCCTCCTACACACAGAACAGCTGCCTGTCAACCACGGAGGAGTAGCTGAAAATGGATTTATATAATTATGGACAGTGGCGCAAAAAGGGGGTATGCAGCCTATGTGACACATAGGGGCGCTGCACTAGAGGAGGGCGCCAAATCAAAGCCCCAAATAAATGTCCTCTCTGGAGAAACAGCCAATCAGCTTGCTGGTTGCACGGTGGATGATTTTAAAACATATCGCTCCACATCTCCCCCCACACCCCCTCCCCTGGAGATTTTAAAATGTATCTCTCCCCCCAGGGGCGCAGATACTACGTTTGCATACACCCCAAAAAGTATGTAGTTGCGCCCCTGATTACAGATCACAGTGAGGTTGATTTAAAATCTTAAACTTATGATTGACTACACCTGTTACTTCATTTGAATAAAAAAAAAATGTCACGGATACGCCCACACAGCAAGCTGAGTCATCAGATGTTCTGTCGAGTTGTGCTACCCTGTCAAACCGTGCTACTCTTATGTGTATATTTAAAGGTAAAAATACAAAAGAAGCACAATATTAGATCATATTTCCAGTAAGAAGTTCATGTACTATATTTTGAAAGCTTAAATCACCGTTTCAGGGTAGCAAGAGTTTATTATACTCTATATTTTTTTAGATATTTTTTTATTATTATTTTTATCATCATTATTATTAATATTATTCGGGGGGCCTTGACGCTTTCAAGTTGTAAACAGGTGGGCCGTAAGGTAGAAAAGGTTGAATTCCCCTGCGCTACGTGTTACTAAAGGAATCCACCATAGGCCTCCACTTCTGCCAAGGCGACAAGAACTTTTAATTATTTTAATTATTATTCTTCAAAACTGTGATGTTAATGCTGCACTGCCCCCAAGCATTTTGGTGTGTACTGCATGTTATGTGATGCAGTCTTCATGCATATGCAAACACTTGACCAAAACGGCTCCTTGTTTACATTTTAGGGCTCCATGAAGTACGTCGTCCGTTTTTCTCAGTGTCCAAATTATGAAGTGTAATTCGAATGTGACTGTAAAACAATAAACTCCCACAACGCATCATAATTGATAGTAAATATAACGTAGCATACTACGTGAGCTTAGAGTGGCGGTGACATTAACCAGGAACAGCTTTTCTGCTTTTTTATCTGAACATACAAATGAACACAAACACAAACAATAGTTTGCATTACATTCAACACTACTGCACTTCATTCTGTAAAGCGTACCCACCAATTCTTGAGGTAGACATCTTTGGTGCTGTTCTGAGTTCAGCCCTTCCGTCTTCAGTTTAAAGGCATTTAATTCAATTTATCTTTGTATATATGTAGGGTGACCAGATTTGGGTTTCTGAAAAGGAGGACACCTTTTTTCATGTCTAATATGTATTTTCTGAATTTCTCTGTAATAACAGCTCAATTGTAATTCTTCAGGTTAAAGGTGCTTCCTCCTTTAAACAGCTATAACATGTATTTGTATAAGGCTACAAACAGGGCTGCTTTATGAATTCATGCAACGCAACTATGTCTTAAAAGCATTTGACTCTGTTTTGCTCTTATTCAGTGTGGGCATACCTTTTGCTAATATTACTTTTTAGATTTTTACGCTTACTTTTTAAATCAACTGATCATTTATCAGTTCTAAAATCTGTTATTTCACTTGTTTTAGTGCTTTTTAAAACATGTTGATCCACAGCATAGAGGCTACAAACTCAAACCCTGCAGCCTTTCAACACAGCTTTAACCTAAATATCTAAAATAAAATTATGTAGCCTAAAATATACACTTGCTGCTCATCCAGCACTTCTCAGTCTTGACCATTTGCGATACAGAGAAACCTGGAATGCAGTGGGATGGAACGTAGTGGCAATTCTAATCACTGTACTGTGGGCAGTCAAACAAAATCCCGGACAATTTTAAAATCCCCCACCCACTCAACCCCCCCCCCCCCCCCCGGACATTTTTTTAGGTCTCAAATGTAGGACATGTCCAGGAAAAAGAGGACATCTGGTCATCTAATATATGTAAATGTACGGCTGTAGTTTGAGGATCCTTTGTAACAGTGTATAAACTGAGATGTGGTTTCAGTAAATGGGTACTTCTCCTCTTTGTGGTTTTCTCCCTCACAGTCTTACATGCAGCCACCCACTTACCCCACCTTCACCATGTTATATGCCCCTCCTACCCCTAGACGAGGGTCTGCGTCAGGCAGCAGTGTGTGTCCTGTGCTGCAGTAACAGCATCTACTGTTCTGGAAGACTGTAGGGTGAAATGTTTATGCTACAGTGAGGATAGTTTATACTCTGCTGTGTGAGTGTGTGAGTGTTAGTACAGTCAGGCGCTGGTGTTGGATTATAAACAGCATTCCCTCTCGGCCTGAACCCGGTCAGCTGTGCTCCATCACTCGGCTCTATTCAGATCCACTTCCCTGCTGCCCGGCGCTGGCCCCTTCCCAACACCTGGCATTCAACACGGTGACCTAACAGTCCATTATACAGCTGTGTGTGTGTGTGTATGTGTGTTGGTGGGTTGGTGTTAAGTTTGTTTTAAGTATCTACACTTTCTTAAATAGATTAAAATATTCTGAAAATAAATACACTTTGGTACGTTTTAATGTTACTCCACTACCTTCATATCATGTTTCATTACAATAAAGTAAAGCAGGAGAAAACTGGACTTACTGGACCATTTAAACTAAACCCGACCCCAACTAACACATTTCACAACTGTAGATGTGAAGAACTTTTACTTCTTATTTTTGAGGTCTGTCCACCTCAGTCATAATTCATGTTAATTCAAATAAAAATCCACATGCCTTTATGTTTTTCTCCATGGACCTCTTGCTGTCCTTCATGTTTGTGGCTCTTCCTAAAACAAAACAAAATAATATGTAGATGTTATATCAGCAAGAAAGTTAAACATTCTATAACTAATAACAAATACATCAGGTGAAGTGAACAGTATGAGAAGACATACTCATGCAAGTGTACTGATCTGAAAGGCACTTTGCCTGGCTGGTCACTCTGATACCACTGGCATTTTTTGGAGACGTGAGGGGACATGTAGAAGGCGTTCTCCACTGCAGAACAGAGCACAAAAAAACAAACTTGTCAAACAAAATTGGATATAAGAAAAGGTAATTCAGTATAAAATAAGGTTTTAATGTTTAACCCTCCTATTACATTTAAATTTACTAACATCTTTTATGTTTGGGGTCAATTTGACCCCAGCTATTTTTAACTACAGAAAATTATTACATAATATTAAGATTTTTACTTAAGTTTATGTCACATGCTATATGGGTTTATTGACTACTTAAATAGCCATTAAAAAAATCTACCACCCCACCCACCCCCATTTTACAATCAGAATACATGTAATGCGACTATGGAGAAATATGCACATCACCATAAAATCTCATTAATTTAACTAAAATTGAAAATAGAGATCTTATTGGTATTTTAATTTCTTTTTATTATTTCTAAGTAAAGCTTTTTGTAATATAAAACCTTCAGATATACCTTTTATATCTCTGCATTACCGCTATGTTGTGTAAACCATCAATATATTTGTAGGAACAATATATTCCTCCACTGAATGAGAAATGATGTTTTCTCTGCACCACCCATGTCAAATTGACCTTTAAATCATTTCACGCAAATGTGTGTAAAATTCAGTTTTTTTAAATGTTTTATACAGCTAAAACAGTCTGGGGTCAAATTCACCCCAAACAACACTGATGAATAGAAAATGTGTACAGGACACAAAAAATATACCATCTCATTAATTTTATGTTTACCCATTTTCCCCCAATAAATTAGGAAAAGTCACCAAATATGAAGTAAATAAAATGATATTAATTGCTTATTTAAAGGCGTTAAACGTGAAATGATTGACCCCAAACATAATAGGAGGGTTAAAGCCCTGGAAAGACGCTCTTTATACGGTGCCAAGTGTGACCGCTGTGTTTTGAGCCCCTCTTTCCTCTCACTTGGATTGACATTTATTCAATTGTTTTATGTAAACAAAAATGTACACGTATATTTATAGTTTAATTACTACTATCTTCTACAGTGCAATAATGTATGTGTAATAATGTAGAGTATAAGTTATGTGGGGAATTGTATATTTCTTATTCCTATTTGTATTTATTGTGTTTTATTATTTTTTTTATTGTTTTTACTATTGGGACCTGTTAAGTTTGCCCTTTATGTGTGCACCTGTGTTGCCTGTGACACAATAAAACAATTTTATTTGAATTCTATTTTTCTATTTTTGTATTGACACTTCTATCCTATTCCATTGCCTTGCTGGTATAACTTTAGGTTTCTCCAATGTGGAACTGATCAAATATTATATTGTCTTATCTATTCTTAGATCTCTCCTCCACACCTTTTATCAGAACTCTGCATTCTTGTGGGAGTGGCCTTACTCTGTTTTCACCAGTAAAATTAACAAAAACATTTAAAAATGTGTGAATGCTGCTCTGGCTGTATTAATCACATCATAATCTGTGAATGAGATTTATCTGGTTTATTCTGTCCAGACCAGACTCCAGTCCAGGAAGGAGTCAGGAGGTAGAGGTTGCCCAATCCCTGTGTACATTAGAACATTAGGCAATGGCCAGACACTACACAGTATGTCTAATTAGCCAATTTAAATATGTTAGTAAATAAGTAAATAAGTGTTTAATAGCAACACACACACACTTTTTATTCGAGTTAGAGGTCAACAAACACAGTTCAGTATTTTATACCACATTCGCCAGGACATTAAACCAACAGTACTTCACTTACGGCTGAGGTACTTGGGCAGCAGTTGGGCAAACATCTGAAGGTGACTGTCGTAGAAGCCCAATGGTCCATCTGCATTCTTGTAGAAGACGTCTGAAGGTTCACTAGCCACCTGGGCGAGGACACGGGCGTCTCCAGCAGGGATCGGATTACCGATTCTGATCACCACGATGAAGTAACCTTTGCATTTAACCTCAGTGGCGGCCTTCACCAGCCTCTCTTCCTCCTCCTCCACTGGCCCGGTCACCAGCAGCATCAGCACCTTCAGGTGGCGAGGGTACGGCGCCTTCTCGAACACATTCTCCACGGTGCTCTCGAGGGCCGCCGCCAGGGCGCGGCCGCCTTCCAACTGGTACAGTTTGTCCAAGAGGAAGCTCTGGACATCCTGTGATGACTTGTGGTCGGTTAAGCCGAATCCGATGCTGATGGGGATGCCGCTGTTGTTGTGTAGGTACTCGTACGGTGCGTGCTGGACCAGCGCCACTCGAGCGTGATGCATGGTCGTGGCCGGGTCTGCAGAGATCTCCAGCTGATCCACCACATGAGCGAGGTACTGTTTTATCTCTGTGAAGACGGTGGGCCAGGTGCTCTCGGAACTGTCGATGAGGAAAGCCATGTCAATGTCCAGGTCGGTGACGGATGCCCTTCGGCCCCTGGTGCTGGTGGGCGGTTCGAAGTCACATATCTGAGCAGGAGCGCAGAAGTCTGAAAGAAAGAATCAGAATGTTCTCTTTCAGTTAGAGTGCAACATTAAAGCTGTTTCTTAATACAGAGTATGCTAAGTTTGGACTAGCGTACTACCACGAGTACAAACTCCAGAGGACGGGAGAATGCAGTACGGTTATTCTGCAATTAAAACATCTGCATACTTTGACATTAACATGAGAGCTGATGATTAGCTAGCAAGGAATGCTAGCTGGCTGTCGTACTAATCGCCACATCTCTAAAAACTCAGATTTCCCCATAGGAAACAAAAATTAAAAAGGAGATTTCCTTAATGTCTCTGTTGTTTCTCCTAGACAGATATGAGATTAGAAGGAAACCCAAGAGAGATTTTACTTTAAATCTCCTGCTGCTCAGATGTTTCTCCTGAGACAAAGACTTCCATAATCTCACATGCATCTCCTCCGGAGTTTTACTACAGATCTCAATACAGTCTTACATTGTGCTCAGATTTGATAAAAAAAATAACAGTACTAGTTTACTAAATACAGAAAAGCTTAAATAAAAGTAGACCATAAAAAAAAAGTTTCTCAAATTAATAGACTATACCTAAACAACGCAGAACATGAACTACACAATTTAGCATAAAAAATCAGATTTCAGAAAATCTCATGTCTCATTTTTGTCTAAATTTATTTCTCCTAGGCAATTTTAGGAGAAACATCTGTGACAAAGTTGATATCTAAATGAGACAAGGGAGAATCACAAATATGTCTCCTGAGACATCATAGAGCAACATTTAAGCAATAAAAATGTCCTCTGGGTCTTAAAAAATTAACCGCATTTTTTAAATCTAAACAATGAGATTCTTGCCTAAAATAACTTCAATCTTTATTTTATCACACTAAATTCTGGGATATCGGATGGAACTAGGTCCGCAAATGCGGACTCCCGATGCAATGTACTCCGCTAGCTGCAAACTTGGGCTGCGATTAAAGACACTCCCCGACTTCCTTGACAAGAACACAAATACAGGCAAGAATGCAGACTGATAAATGCATTGCTATCACTTTGGGTGCAGATGTAGTCCTACCCAGGCAGACGTGGCAGTTCATTATCTTGTTGATGGCTGTGTTGTAAGCGGTGCTTCCAGGAGATTGTAGGACTATAACCTGGGCAATTGCAGTGTTATTGATCTGGAACAGATTCATGAAATGAAAGATGTAAGCATATATACATACGTACTGTTAACAGGGAGTTAAACTGTACAATCAAAATCTTACTTCACTAATCCATTGCTGGTGGTTAGGATGTTGGGGTTAAGGGTGGACAAATGTCTCCATGTGAGAAATAGCATGTTATGACAGAAATGCTGCTGGTGTGGCAGTCTGGTATGGGTTGTCTTGTTCTTAACAAAGTTTGCTTATTTCATCCTACATTACAACTAACTTATTTTCCCACATGAAATTTCTGTACCTCTACTTTTCATTTAATTTAATTTATTCCCTTAGAAACTCTGTACTTGTGTCACTGTTATCACACGTGTTAACACTGATAAGTGTCGCCTATATTTAGTAATTGACTCTATCCAGTGTTGAATTAACAAAAAATATAAACTCTTGTGACAGAGTTTTTTTTAACACTGTAGCAAGTGGAACTATATCATTCTGGACAGTGTTTATTCCAACTAGGGGTGAGCCATATCGTATCGGAAATGATAATATCGCCAACAATTTTGAATATTGTAAACGATATTATACCCTGAAATATCGTGCCATATCACCCACTTCTATTTATCTCGTCAGGGTTCTACTTTTTTGCTGTTTTTAGCAAAAGAAAAATTCACACTGTTTCCCATTATATATCTACTAGAGACAGATAATATCTGTCCAGTATCATTTATTTTGCTTTAATCCTGGATATATGGAGATATTTGAAGTGCGTTATTATTAGTATCATTACATTCTGAATCATTGACTTCTGTTACAAATCTGATCAAATTATTTTTTTTTAATATCTCAGTTAGCCATATCATATTGCATCCAATAATAAAATTCTAAATATTTTTTCAAATGTAGTGTTTTGTCATATCGCCAAAAAAATCGTTATCGTAAAAAAATACCATAAAATATCGTAATATTATTTTAAAGCCATATCGCCCACCCCTAATTCCAACACTGTAATATGTGGTGCACCATGTATTTACTGGAGGTTATGATAACAAGTGCGTTCGCTGGTTAACTGACCTGCAGGGCTCGAGCGAGTGGGCGATCCTCGCTGGCCAATAGGAACAGGGAGGAGATTCCAGCGTCGTAAAGCCGCAGTGCAGCAGCGCTGAACTCGGGTGTGGGATTGACCTTTCCGCTCACGAAGAAAACAGCCACTTTGCGCACCAGGAAGCCGCTGCGCACACGTTTAAAGGTGTTTTGTGCCAAAAAGTTCATGGCGGTCTCCAGACTGCGCTGCTTGTTGGTCTGCTGGGCCTGCAGGCTCTCCACTCGCTCCACCAGAACTCGCTTCTTCAGGGCGTCTGCGAATCGGATTTCGGTGGTCACCTCGCTGTTGTAGAGAGTAAGAGCCACTCGAGCTCCTCGTGGACAGTTGCTCTCTGTGATGGTGATGTTTCGCACCAGGCGCAGCACGGTTTCTTTCATATTATTAAAAGCTGCTCGTGAAACGCCACTTGATGCGTCCATGGCAAATGCCAGCTCAGTGGGGTAGAGCGGGCACTCCTGAGCTCCTGAGAACACAAACAAACAAATACGCTGCTGCTACATGTTTCAAGCTTCTTCATATTAGCTATTAAAAAGTATTCATTCAGTTTATTAATAGATGGAGATACTGCGTAATAAGAGAACTGATCACTTACCATAACAGCAGGCTACAACAGAAAAAAAAAAATTAAAAAATGTATTTATAATCCTCACAGAATTAATACACTGAATTTGACATCAACAAAGTTACTGCCATAAATGTAAACATAAGTTCAAAATTACATACAATTTAAACATACCCAAGTAATACCAAAACACTTTTCTGAAAGTGTGAAAATGATTATTAAAAATTAAATTGAATATTAGAAAGAATTAAGTAAGCTGTCGACGAATACGTACGGCAGTTATCCCTGATTTTCTTGACGAGGTCACACTGAGTTGAGGCCTAAAAAACAGGACATGCAAATTTAGTAAATCATCTCATTATTATTGTCATACTTATGGTAAAAAACAAAACAAAAAACAAAGGCTTTGACCATAGGATGACAAGATATTGCCCTTACCACCACGCCCGGGCCTCTAGGTCCTTTCTGGCCCTGAATAAAACAAACAACATCTGGACTCAGTTCCACACAACACTGGATATAGCTCACCTCACAAAGCTTCAGGCAGCTTCCAAAAAATCCACATCCTACAAAATCTTCTACACACGCCTAAATGATGTATCGAGAGAACTGGTTTCAGGGGTTAGGGGTTTTAGCGGTTCTTAAATTTGAAACTGTGGCAGAAACCCCTTACAATGCTTTGAGAAACCTTCATGAAAAGGTCTTAAAGAAAATGTTTCATAAGCTTCCTTGAAGGTTCCTCACCAGTTTTAAACCCTCAACGAGCTAAAACTTTAACAGTGGCCTGTTAGCAGGAAAAAAACTAAACACTCATCTCAGTGTACACACAGTTTAACAGTGTATGGAAAAGCAAATATATTTAAATGAGGGCTCACAACTCTATTGCATGTAGATTGCTACGGTTTTAAGGTATGTTTTATCACACTGAGAATTCTTTCTTCATAAAAATGCAGCTTGTGAAACTTTTTCTCACAGTTAAGAGTAGCTGCATGTATTTAATCAGTTAGATCCAGTTAACCTCTTTGACTATTAATAACTGAATCATTGATAGATGCCACCTTTTTCAATGGCATAACTCTACATTAGTGCTCTACATTAGTCTCTAGCCAACTCAAATCCACTCTTTTAGCAGCAGAAAATTAATTACCTTGCTCTTACTGCCTTGAACACTAAGCCCGGTCAGCCAACTATTACATATTATGTACATGTCTACCTAAGAGAAGGTAGGCCCTGATGAGTGGAGTCACTGAGAGGATATGCAAATACATGGTGCCAGGAGCCAATGAGAGAGGTGTGTGTTTTACTCATTCAGGTTGCATTGTCTAAACATAAGCCTGATTCCGTAAAGATTACCATATTTAACAATATTTAAGTCTCGCTGTCTTTCCTCATGTCCTTAGTCCTGTTTGAGCAGAAGACTGTTCACTGCTACTGAGCATGCTCATTCCTGTATTAGTCTTTATTAGTACTTTACAGTTTTAGGTTATCTGATTAAACTTTTAGATATTCTGATCTAAAGAACACCCAAGAGACCCCCGGGACTGTAATGTGTAATAACAATGATTTAATGTACTAATTGGTGAGACTTGCTGAGGAAGCTGAAGGTAAAGGTGATGGACTGGCCAAGTCTAGACCTAAACCCTGTTGAGCATCTGTGGGGCATCCTCAAGCGGGAAGTGGAGGATCGCAAATTGTCTAAAACCAGCAGCTCTGTGATGTCGTCATGTAGGAGTAGAAGAGGTTTCTAGTGATGCACTAGTGAACTCCATGCCCAAGAGGGTTAACATAGTGATAGATAATAATGGTGGTCACACAAAACATTGTCACTTTAGGCACAGTTTAGACATGTTTACTGTGAGGTATTTATACTCACTTGCCAGCTTGAGGCTGTGTTATTTTCAGAGCACAGAAAAAGCTGTACACTGACTAAGTTATATCCAAGTCAAATTTCTATAGTGTTGTCCCATTAAAAATCAATCATTAAAGATACGAGCACGGATGTACACATTTCTGGATGGACGTCTTTCATATTAAAATGATTGTTCTAAAATGCTGTTTTGTAAATTTACTAAAAACCAACCAAAACAAAACAAAATGCTCACATAAGGTCCAGGGTAGCCAACATCTCCCTTCTGTCCAGGGTCACCAATTCCACCAGCAACACCCTATAAACCACAATTCACATTCATTACACTTTCAGCTGTAAATATGTTCAGCAAATAAATTCACATATAAAATGAGCTGAAAGCAGGGAGCTTACTCTCTGTCCACTGTTTCCTTTGGGACCAGGTTCTCCTTTGGTTCCGGGCTCACCGGCTGCTCCCTGAATAAACAGTTGCAGATATTTTGTTGAGAAATGTACAACAATGATTAATATATATATATATATATATATATATATATATATATATATATATATATATATATATATATATATATATATATATAAATAAAAAAGTTTGATTAAGTCTTGCCTTTGGACCAGGATATCCAGGAAAACCTTCATCACCCTGCATGGAAAGTTAGTATTAAAATTTAAAATAATGTTACTTAGATTATGTAAAATATTTTTAAGAGGTGGTACAGAATTTTAATGCAGCTTAAAGTACCAAAACTCACCTTTCTCCCTTTAGGGCCGGATATTCCGAATCCATCTCGGCCGTCGTCCCCCTGTGAGGAGAGATTGAAGTTCAGAGTGAAACAGAAGTAGTAGTAGTGTTTGTTTTTACAAAATTCATTCCTGTTTAAATTTAAAGCAGATTGAGCTATATATTCTAGGCTTTCAGACATGTGATGTGATTTTTTTTGGTGAACGCCATATTTGGGACCTATTTTCTGGCTAATGGTAAATAGTATGTCCTACATGGTGGCTCTATGCATTCACACACCCAAAAAGTTTTAATATTTTCATGGGCTTTTCATGGTAATTCTGTTTAAATGCATTTTTGCATTATACAAGCTTACTGACTACATTAAACATTAAAAGGTGTAATCTTGGTGAAAGCTGGAATTTGATACAAATTTGTGTTATACTGGTGGAATGGATGCTAATTTGTTAGATAAGTAGCAAAGCTACGCTATGCTAACTGTACTGATAGGACTCTAGCGAAGCTACTTTAAGCCGATATTCTAGAGAAATGCAAACCGACCATGTTGATGTTTACATTTCATTCTGTGAGATTATTGGCTGGTTGCAAAGCTAAAATCTGCTCATGCAAGTTCATGTAAATGCATTGATCAGATTACTGAGAAACTGATGTTCTGTGTGTAAACTCACTCAGTGTGTTTGTGAAAGCAGCTGTGTTGTATCAGACTTAATCAGATTCTTTATTAATTTGTTATTAATGTTTATTAACTGTTTTATTGTTGCATTTGTTGTTAACAGTGTTATAGTCTTTTGCTATTTAAACCTTTTTTGCTGGTTTTATGAGACCAGTGTAGTTCAGTGCACTAAAGGAAACATGGTAGACATAGAAAAGCATAATATGACAATTTATCATAAGAGCAATAAAACATTCTCAAACATGCCAACAAGGTTTTTTTTTTGCAGTACTGTTTCAAAACACTTTCAAAAACACAGGAGCAATTTTTAGTTGTAAAGATTGGTGTCAGAAGTGGCTTATTTTGATTTGGTTTTGTTTAAACCCACTAGATAACTGTTCTGTTGTGTACTCTGATGTTAGATACCACTATTCTAAATAGATAAAAAAGTAAGGTTTTTGTTTATTTAGATTTATTAGTATGATAGTTTGTTTTATAATATGACAATGCCAACACAACATGCATATCTTACAGGTTCTCCTCTGGGTCCCAGTGGTCCTACGGCACCTTTAGGTCCAGGATCGCCAGGTTCACCCTACGGAGAAAACGTGAGTGCATGTCAAAAAGAGAAATACAACAGTGTGTGTACAAGAGTGCTTAACATTCAAATGTTTCAAATCATCATTTTTAGTATAAGCTAAAGTAACATGATAAAACATACAGAGCAGCTTTTCAACAATCATTCTATTTAATAAAAATTACTTTCAACCATGAAAATAATTCCTTGCCCCGAAATCTATATTAATGCTTGTGGTATTTCTCGCAGTAACAACAGCAATCAGATGGTAGTGATAAGTCTACATCAGAGACTGTAAAAAAAGATGGACGCCGTGTTGCCATTCCCGTTCATTCAATGAAAATAAAGCCAAAATCTTCCACCATGTTACCGATCCTGATACCCGAGTCTGCGCAGTAGAGACAAGAGGAGGGAGAAAGAGTGTGGAGAGACAGCCTACTCATTTAAATAACCCCGCCCCTGAGGGCTGCCTCGAGGTCACAGGCTATAAAATTTTGACAATATAAGCAGAGGTTACACTAGCTGTTGCATTTAAATAATGGAGGTAGAATTACAGTATATTAGAAAAAAACGTGATTGAAAGTTTTCTGTTTTGCCATTGAAACCTATGGGGATGGGTGGGGTTACACAGCCTTCTGAAACCGAACAGCAGGGGGCGCCCGACCTGTGGTGGCTTTATTTTTGAGAGACGATGCTCTGTCCAGATATACACAGTCTATGGTCTACATCACTTGACCCACTTTACCTGTGCAAATTGTTTAAGTGGGCTACACTGATTACACATTTAGTGATGGATCTGTCTGTGTGCTTTGAATCATTGTCCTGTTGCAGAGCCCAGCTTCTTGTGGGCTGAGCTATTCCTTCAGGAGTTATCCAGTCACAGACCATCACACTCCCACAACCATGTTTATCTTCTGGTGTGATGTTCTTATGGTTAGTCTTATGCCAGATGTAACCAGACCAATGGATTGTAAAATGACCCAATTGTGACTCATCATCCAAAAGTCTTTTGAGGTTTGTGTGATGTGTAGTTGTGTGTGGTCTTTATTCTTTGAGGTTGTTTTTTTTTTACTGTAACTGAGTCCGGTTCTTAGACTAAGATGTTGTTGGGGGTTGTGTGGATGAGCTGCTGATGTGCTCTTGGTAAGAATTTGGTGCATCTGCCGTTTATGAGAAGGTTCAACAATCTTCCAGGTTTTCTCCATTAGTGAATAATGGTTCTTGCTGTGGTACAATGGAGTTCCAGAGCTATAGCCATGGACCCTTTACTTTTTCCAGACTTTCTTGTGACTATGTTCCACATCTGTATCTGAATCTAGTCTGTTCACATTACCAGACACATTCTAGTTAAAGGGATAGTTCGATTAAGGCATTTAGAGATCTCTCTGGTGATTATGTGTAATTGCATAGGAAGAGTACTTTTAAAAGTTCTCTGTGTTGTGGTGTGGTCCTTGTTTGCTGCAATTGGTAGCCAGCCAACAATGCTGGATTCTCTTTTAAAAGTGCATGTGACCTAAGTACCTAAACACATTTGACACGGCCAAAAACAAACAAAAAAAAAAAAAACCTTTTGATAACCCAATTTCGTTTTTTGGAACTAGATGTTGCAGGAATGGTCATGCAGAACACTGATACCATTAATTAGAATTTTTGTTCCCTCCCCATTTAGGAATACTACTGCTTTTGATGTAATAGAATAAAATAATTAGTAGTACGTTTAGACTCAGTGGGCTGTCAATAGAATTTGTTTAAAGTGAAATGACTATGTAAAAGCTGCAGTGTGTGTTTTTCTTTTGTTGTATAAATCTAACACTTGTAGGAACTACCTAGATGATGTAAAACATAAAAAAAACAAATATTCAGAAATAGGCATAGGGGAATTTGTAGATATAATATAATTAAAGTGAAACATAGGGCATTTTACCTTGCGGCCAACAGCTCCTCGTCTGCCCTTCTCTCCGGGTGGTCCCTGAGCTCCTCCAGCACCCTTAACAACAAAAGACAGAATTATTATCATCATGATTAATAATAGTATACAGTAGTCATGGTTCTGTACACACACCAGGGTTCACACAATTTCAGTACAGTGGGGGGAAAATGATTTATCCTTTTTATTTGAATTACCATTGTAGACAATAATCAGCTTTAGCTAACCCTGATTTAACTTTAGCATGGCATGTTATTAACAGCTGAGGGCAGGTTTCCCAAACTTTTCCCTGAACAGCACCCCTCCATCCCCATCATGGTTTCCCATTTTATTCTCTTATAGTATCCTGTATCTTTATGATAAAGTGAGCATCACATAAAACTCTCTCTCTCCCATTTAAGGTGATTTTTATACTGTGAAACTGAGCTGGTCACATGAGTCTTACTGTCAGTACTGGTTTTACTCTTGTGGTGTGCACCTTAAATGTGCATATATGCAGAGATGTGTAGTAATGAAGTAGAATTACCTTACTACTGTATTTAAGTAGTAAAATGCTGTAAAATTTACTGAAGTATCATTTTTTTCTTCTACTTCCACTTTTACTTCGCTACATATTTTCACTGAGTTTAAACCTTTAACACTGATATATGTTTTATGGGTGTTTTAGGGGTATCGCAAGTCCCGCGAGCACACACAACAATAAACAGCGCTCTTTATTCTGTTCTGTCCCACTACTGTCCCAATACGTCCTGTGTGTGTTCAGGTGTGCGCTCTCGCATGTGTGTGTGTGCGCGTGCGTGTATGTATGTGGGTGTCTGTGGCCAGCCAGTCAATCTACCAGTCACTGATATTGGGTTTGTTTTTCAAAATAAAGGGCCATATTCAGATTCATGTGAAAGAATAAACAGTATTTAATTGTTTAGTGTAAGCAGATTCCCTGAAAAATCCATACTGAGTTTTAAGCAGCTTTCCACTTTTAGCTGTTTAAATTGGATCAAATTGGATGAAAATATGTTTAAAAATGAACACATCTGCCCCCTGTACATAATAGTTTCTCTCTGATTTGAATCTAAATGATTATATTTGACCATCTCACCCCTCCTGGGAACTCTTCTCACATTCATTTACAGTATATGTTTTTTTAAGGGAGTGGGTGTGGCTTAACACCCCTAATATGCTCATTAAAATGACAAAAATGTTAGGAATCATTCCCAACCCACATTTCCACTAAAGCCAGAGCGGTAGTTGCTCTGCACTGTCACAGGGTTTGATGAAGCTGCTCTTATCTCTTGGCCTTCAACAGCTTTAGTTGATTTTGCAATAGCAAATATATTCCTGTTCTGGTTCTGTTGCTACAGCCAATTGTGAGTGTCCTTTAACCTAAACATTTTAAATAATATAAACAATAGGTTATTCAAACGTTTGACTTATTTCTGGAACAATTACACAGCAGATTACTTGTACTTTTACTTTTAAATACTTTTGAATACACTTCTTGCAATACAAGTACAAAACATTTTGAATACTTAAGTATGAAGTTTAAAGAACACTTCAAACTTCTACTCAAAACACTTTTTTTGAGTCTAGATCTCTAGTATTTTATACATGTCTGCATATATGTAAAAATTCTATCCTGAATGTAACAATGCATATTAAAGATACAGTGGGGTTCAGGCCGCATATGTGTTGTAAGGATTGGGCTCTTACTCTCGGTCCAGGGTTGCCGTCTTCTCCCCTGATTCCTGGGGCTCCGATTGGTCCACTGGGACCCTGTGAAAAAAAAAAACATTATGCTTTCTTGTGGTATCATCTGGATACCACCTGCCTGAATATTGCTCCCAAATTTTACATTCTAATATTTCTAACCCAAGTGGATTTAATCCTAAAGTTCCTAAACTTTAGAGGAAGGCAGACAGAAAGACAGACAGACAGACAGACATACAGACAGACATAGCCCCCAGAATACTCATATCCGTGCGTTCAGGTGAAGACTGTAAATACTGTAAATCTTCAGCTTTCAAAAAACTCACCCGAGACCCTCCAATTCCAGGTTCTCCAGGAAGACCACCCTCACCTGGCCTTCCGGCAGCTCCCTGGATGAGTGAAGTGTAAAATATCAGTCAGAAGAACAATAAAATCAAACAATCCACTCATTATTCACAAATTCACAAAAAGAATACGGGCTACTCACAGCTTGTCCAGGTGGACCCCGTCTACCATCAGCACCCTAAGAAAACAGGGGGGATGACAAGTCATTCAACAACAAAGGAAAGACGACTACTTTTGTATTAACATTATTACATAAATTATATAGAAAAAAAATCTGGTTTGACCCTATGAACCTTAAATGTTAAACCATTGCATATGTAGAGGCGTCCAACCACACCATAAACTTAACACACACAACCTGTCTTTCACACTCTTAAACACTACTCATACTCACATATCACATTTTGGATTATATATTATATATAATAACCGTGTTCCAAATTATTATGCAAGTAATATTTTTCTTAGTTTTTTCTAAATGGTCAATGCAAATGACAGTAGTTTCAAGTCATGAGCCATTAAGTATAAATCCAATTTTACTGAACAAACACCCCAATGATAAGTGTTATTTCAAAATAAAAAACACAAAGTGCACTGTTCCACATTATAATGCAGGCAACAGTTATATGGGAAAGAAAAAGGATCTCTGCTGCTGCTTGTGACTTGTGCCATTGGCTAATATGAGCATAAAAGGAAAGAAACTCCCCTGGGAGGATATTCAGACATTCTGCGAAGAAATTTAAGCAGAAACTCTCCAAAAACTCACAACAAGTTTAATTGATGCAAGAATTGTGAAGGTGATTTCAAAGAAGGGGTTCTATGTTAACATGTAAATTGGCCTGTTTAGATGTTTTGATTGAAATAGTTTTTGATTTTAGTAAATGTGACCAGTTAATGCTTCAAAAAAAAAAAAAGATTATCTGCAGTTTACAACCTATAAAATGTTTTGAAACTCTGTTGAGTTTTCATAAAAAAAAATACTGTTATCATTGGGAAATTTGTTCAATAAAATTGGATTTACTTTTAACGGGTCATGCCTATGAAATTATACTGACTATTATTTGCATTGACCAGAATGATCTGAGAAACATTTCAATTGCATAATAATTTGTAACGAAGTGTACATTACTGTATATCTGTGCAGTGTAAGGAGCCATTCTGCCTGTATACTGCACACTGCATTTTCTGAATAACTGAGGAGTATACAAAGTTAACAGGTATTATTAAGACCCAAATATATGGGTATGAACGTGAACGTAAAATATTATGCTGTTAATTTGCCATCAACATCACAATCAAGTTGATAGTATAAATGAACTTCATTACAGTGCTAGTTGTAATATTTATAGTAGTGTAAAACAAAAATTCAGCTAGCACATTGCCATTATGGAACATTTTTAAAACACACTAAAGCAAATGAGCCTCCTGTCTGCTGCTGTTATGTTTTGTGAATGTGTCTAAATATTTGCTTGTAAATATACCCGTCTCCCTGGTTCTCCTGCACCTCCTCTCCTGCCGTCCTCGCCAGGCTCTCCCTGAGAAAGATAAAAAAAAATCTGTTAGCATTGATTACATATAAAACACTAATTAATGATTAATGTAAGGAGACAGTAAGAAATTGTACCGGTGGCCCAGCATCGCCTGGGTCTCCCTTAGGTCCTCTCTGATTGTTGTCCTTTCCTGTTGTTCCCTGTTTAACACAGACAATGTTAATTATAAATCTTTCACATTATAACAGTAAATAAACAACAACAAATAGGATAAAGGCTTTATGTACACAAAAAACAAAAAAGCATAACAAGAACAATAAATACAGTAAAAAAAAAGAATAAAGGTCAACAGATGGAAACAAAGTTTGCTCATTTGAATTTGTTTAACAAGGATTAGTCGGAAACGTAGGTCCCAATATTCTTTACTAGCTAAAACTATGTTAATAAAAATGTTCCAAATAAAATATGTTATGTGATAGTCAAATATTTTTAAAACAGCTAAAGCGAATGTATAACCCCAAAATGAAAAAAAGTTGCTCAGTATGGAAAATACAATGTTCTAATGTTTATTTTATTTGATTGCAGACAGTATGAACCTAAGACAATTCCTGTTTTATCTCTCAATATCTTTTCATTCATTAATATACATCCATTCCTGCATCCATCCCCAAAACACATTTCAATCAAAGCTGGTAACATAGATTTAAAACAGGTGATGTTAACAGGTAATTATAATTATGATTTGTTACAAAAGCATTGTGTACAAAAGGCGGAGTATCTCCAGAGGATCTCCAGTTCAAAGTAATAAATAAGTGAGAAAATGATATAATCAATCTGTATAATTAATCCATTTAAGAAACGGTGAGGAATTTCAGTGTGCAAAGGGTAAGAGCACAAGCCTAAGCTGAACACCCGTATCTCTGATCTCTCAACCACACTGCGTCAAAAACCGTCATTCCACAACGGCTGATAAAACCACATGAACAAGAGATCACTGAACATTTACCAACAACAACAATCACAACAGTATGTGATAAAGACCCCGTACTGTTACACACCTTAAAACTTGTTTACAGGAAGAATGGGACAAAATAACTGAAACATTTTTTCCAGTGCCTTCATGTCTTTTAAGTGTTGTGAGAAGGAATGGCAACATTACAAAGTCAAAAATGTTTTAAATGAGAGAAGATTTTTATTTGCGTTTCACATACTGTCTGAATCTTTTCTGTTTTGGGATTTTATAACTAGAAATCTGTTCTAGAATCTTAATTACAGTTTCTAAGGATTAACAAATGAGCACAAATTACAAGCGGATGTACTAATGTTTTTCTAGGAAAGATCAAAATATGTTTGTAATTTTGTTTTAAAAGGTTCATCAACTGAAATTGACGTTGTTTATAATAAAGTCTAGTGCCAAATTTTGCAATTTGGCAAATACCTACCGGATCCCCACGTATACCGGTCTGGCCCACATCTCCTGCTTGTCCTTTGGCACCTTTAGGACCCTACATCCATAGAAAGAATACATTTATATGTAGACATATAACCCTCCTATTACGTTCAAATAAACTAACATCTTTTATGTTTGGGGTCAATTTGTCTCCAGCTATTTTTAACTACAGAAAATGATTATATAATATTAAGATTTTTACTTAAGTTTATGTCACATGCTAAATGGGTTTGTTGACTACTTAAATAGCCATTAAAAAACCCACCCACCCCCCTTTTACAATCAGAATACATGTAATGCGACTATGGAGAAATATGCACATCACCATAAAATCTCATTAATTTAACTGAAAATAGAGATCTTATTGGTATTTTAATGTCTTTTTATTATTTCTAAGTAAAGCTTTTTTGTAATATAAAACTTTGTAGGAAAAATATATTCCTCCACTGAATGAGAAATATCAAAGTTCTCATGAGAATGATGTTTTCCCCCCTGACGAATGAACTATCAGTGTTTCTTGCACTAATACAGACCTAATTAGGTTATTTTAGGGCTCTAAAGTTTTTTAAAGATAATAAAATTCCATGTCAAATTGACCTTTAAATCATTTCACATAAATGTGTGTAAAATTCAGTTTTTTTTTTATGTTTTATACAGCTAAAACAGTCTGGGGTCAAATTCACCCCAAACAACACTGATGAATAGAAAATGTGTACAGGACACAAAAAATATACCTTCTCATTTTATGTTAACCCATTTGTCCCCAATAAATTAGGAAAGGTCATCAAATATGAAGTAAATAAATTGATATTAACTGCTTATTTATCGGCGTTAAACACGGAATGGGGTCAATTGACCCCAAACATAATAGGAGGGATAACTATTTACAATGGTTTAAAAACCCATTAAGATAAGGGAAATTACCCGTCGTCCGGGGTTGCCCCGATCTCCTGGTGGGCCTGCAACTCCACTTTTGCCCTGAGAAATCACAAGTTTTAATTAGAGAAATAATAATAATAATAATAACTCTGCTATTAAAAAAAATCTTTTAACAAAAACAACTTACCTCTTCCCCGTTAATGCCGTCCAAACCAATTTCTCCTATTTCTCCCTAAAGAATTAAAAGCAACATTGACTTATATTAATATTTAAACACAATTAAGACATATTTAAAAATATATACAATATATACAGCAGTTCATACCTTTTCACCATTGTATCCACGTGCACCCTAAAACACAGAATAAACGATTTTTGAATGTGAATTTGTTGAATGTGCTGAGATTTAAGAGAAAGCTGTATTATAAAAATGTTCAGTTCATCACACCTTTACACCTCTTGGTCCAGGACACCCTTGGAAACCTTGAGTCCCATTCACACCTGGAGGGCCCCGTTCTCCCTGTAATATTATATTTTGAAAGAAAATGTGTTAAATGCACACATAGACTTGATGATCAAATTCACACGCAGACTATATGATCAATTATTATTATTATTATTATTATTATTATTATTATTATTATTATTAGATAGACTTTACTCACCGGTCCACCTTCATCACCAGGATGCCCTCTGTAGCCCTGACCACCTGGCAACCCCTTTTAGAAACATTACAAAATGATATTTCAGTTAAAATTATTTTTTATCCTTTAATAAAATGCCAATGTTTTTATCTACAGAAGCTTCGCGTGTAACTGCAGGCTGAGCAGGTTTCTGACCTTTGATCCAGGAAGCCCGACGGCTCCTCTGTCTCCTCTCTGACCGGTGCACTTGCAGGGCACAGAGCAGCATTCTCGTTCAGCGATGTTGTCCTACAAAAACAGGGGAAATAAGAGAATGAAAAGTGATTATGGAAACAATTCAACTTGTATATTACAGACATCCCAAGTTGCAAAAGTTGATTTCAGGGAGGTTGCCCCCACCCAAAAAAAAAAAAAAATATTGCACACACACCAAAGGATAACGAAATTTTACTTTTATATTAATTAATTTTTCTTTTTTTTAAATTAAATTTAGAGTATTCAGAGGTGAAATGAGTTTTATCTTTTTTTTTGGAAGGCCCTGCCTCTGCTTTCCTTTTTTGTTTTTTGTTTTTTTGGAAAAAAAGCCTTTATTTGACAAAAATTGACAGTTATAATATCACAAAAAAATTGCACAACATCAAAAACATTTCATATCATATTACAATAATTATTAATATTGCCTCCGCCATGATCTGCTTTCTCTCACTCACTGAACAATTCCCGTCCGGGAGGGGGGAAAAACACTGCCCGCCAACACTAAAAACTGATTGGCTGTCTCACAGACTCTTTGCAGAGAACAGGCCAATTAGAACCCTCTCTGTTTTCTCTCTCTCCTTCCCAAATAAGTAAATGACCAAGTATCATTTTTAACCTTATTTCTTTCACTGGGTTCTTTTTATCTATTTTAGGACATGGTTGCAAATCTGAGGATATTTTCATATATTTTTAAAGGGTTCACAAATGTTGAAGCACCACTGTACCAAATCAATCATCTATTCCATTCTAGTACAGGAATGTCAAAACTGTCCACAAGTTTTCATTCTAAACAACCAGCAGCTAAACCTGATTCCTCTGTTTAATCTTTCGGCCAGTCTTCAAAACACTGACAGAAGTAACTTCTGCTTGACTGGAATTAAAATGTGCAGCCAGACAGACTCAGTATGGACAGGTTTGACACTCCTGGTCTGAATATACAAAAAATTGTGCTTACGTAGCTGTACCGCTCAAGACCTTTAAGCAGTGCCATTGCAAGCAAATCATACAATATAATCATACCAATTCCTCCAGAAGTTCATAGTCCAAGTCCATTAGATTGACGCGCAGAGGTCGAGTGTATCTAAAACCCCTTCCAAATTCCAGAAGTACTGCATCCTCGAACCGGGGAACCCTCTCCAGTGCAACTAAGACGAAGGCATTGACTCCTAAAAGAAAGACATTTTTAATTCAGGCTTATGGTGTTTCATTTGGTACATTCTTATTTACAGTAGTAACTGTTAAGCACAGAACCCATCATTGACATAATGGTAATCATTTTTAGTATTTCTGATGGTAGATCCTTTCATACCTGCAATCCGCATTTGCTCAACTCGCTCTTTCAAGATGTTATACTGTGCATCCAATCCATCCGTCAGGTGGATTACAACCTGCAGGTGTGTAAAAAACAGTGCAAAAAATATTACAAACACATGTTTTTTAATACACGGCATAGGCATATACACAGCTTTTTAGTCCAAAAAATCTGATTGACACAGCTGTAGTTAAAGTAAAGAGATAAATAAGTATAAGGGAAGGGTACCTTGACTCTATCTGAAGCTTGGCTCCTGAACCTTGCAGTATACGCGTCAATAGTTTTCCCGTTAAGGACAAACGGTCCACGGCTGCGCAGAGCCCTGAAGGACTCCATGAGCTGAGAATGGTTATCAGTAAAGTCCAGATGAACCGGCTCAGAGGCGGAGTCCATCGCCAACAGACCAACTTGAATTGATGGGGCCTGACCGCCAGAGCAGCTGATCCCCTGTATCTGAGTAATTCTCTGTAAGATGCCGGCCATCTTGGACTCCAAAGACCTCTGAGCCGAAAAGATGTTCTGTGACGACACATCAAAGCCCACGAGGACATCCAAGTTGCAAGCTAAAGTTGTTGAAAAATGAATGCCGTTAGGTATAACAAGCAAATCTCTGAGAAGCTGTTTCTTCATTAGGACTTTTTTGATTGTTAAAGAAATTTAGTTTATTGACTCACCCTTTGCAGTATCCTTCACTCCCGTACACAGTTTAATTCCCATGATTTCATCATCAAGGGTTTCCAAAATTTGTTCATTCAGCTCAGACAGCTCCTGGAAGGTGCTGGCCCGGGCCACAGTTGTCGTCTCACTGCCCAAATCATTCAGCTCATCTTCAATATCACCAACACCAACCGCATAAATCCGCACGCCAGTAGCTTTAAGGCCGAGTGCTGCCGATTTACCATCATCCTGAGAACGTCCACCGGTGACTATCATCAGGATCTGAGGGACACCTTCATCCTTCCGACTTCCTTTCTCCTTCACAAAGTGCGCTTGTTGAATGTGTTTGATGGCGTTACCGGTATTAATCCTCCGACCTCCTTTGTACTCTGCTCGGCCAATGGCGTTGATGATGTCATCCTTGTTATTATATGTATTAAGATAGAAAACATCAGTCACATCTGAGGCATAGTGTGCCAGGCCAATCTGAAGATTGTCTTGTTCAGTGAAGAAAAGGTCAATAAGGTTGACGATAAACTCCATGACCTCTTTGAAATTGTCTTTCCCAAGATTTATTGAGCCATCGACCAAAAAGACAATGTCAGCAACTTTGGCCTTCGGACCAGGGACTGTGGGAAAAATGTGCAATATTTTTTAAATGTTTATTAATATTTATATTAAAACTTTATAACTTGGAATCTTATAGTCGCATAGAGGTTTAAAAAAATTCTATGTTGGCGGCGCTGAAAAATACAGGTGCGCCACTGACTGATTAAAACCATGACAACAGACAACAGTAAGCTGCTCTAGCCATGCAGAAGCACTAAGCGCACTGTGCACCCTTGGTGCATGTACATCCTTATTTTTGTTAAATTATAAAATTGAAAGTTTAAACAAAAAACAGAAATAAAATGTAACAATGTATAATTTTCCTGTTTGGTCTGGACTAAGTGAGGTGTAAATATACCCTAAAATGCAAGGGATTTAAGTATTTTTAAAAAGGGTTTTACTTACTGGGTCCTGGAGTTGGTGGAAGTTCCACTATAATTGTTCCATTCAGTCTGGCAATAAACCTGTCCTGGATGGTGGGTAGGGCTGGGAATGTGGGTACCTGTATGAGGTCCTCTGTTGTGGTTGTAATCTGTTTGAGTTGGCGTTGATCTGCTGCCCCAGCACCAATTCCTATACAGTTCACCTGAGAGGATTTGAGTATCGGACCGTAGGCAGAGACGTCAGAGGTGGACCGTCCACCTGTGAGCACCACCAGATGTTGAGAGGCCTCCGTACGCCGCGCTCCTGCAGATTCCTTTAGCTCGTTTCTGATCACATAGTCGATAGCCTCCGCCAGGTTCCCTCCACGCCCGCCTACCTGCCGCAGCCTCTTCACGGCTGAGAGGACTGACTGTTTGTTGTCGTGGGTTCTGAGTGAAAACTCAGTCCGGGGTTTTTCGGCGTACTGTACCACAGCCACACGCACCTGATCAGGCCTCACATTGAGCTGCTGGACTATTTTTACGATGAAGTCACGGATGTGTGCAATTCCGCTTGCCCCAACACTGTCGGATCCATCAATGAGGAAGATGATGTCTTTTTTTCCCAGATTGAGTCCTGCAAGGAATGAAAATATACTGCGCTTAAATACAGTACTAGCAAATGTATGATTATGAAGTTATTTTGCAGTTTGGCACTCTGATCCTAACATTTAAGTAACGACTTCAAAACAATATTATCAGTGGATGATAACAGATGGATGTCGCTGTGTTGGTTAGATTAGTAGGTTCTGGGGTTTGAGAACAGATGGATGTTTCTGCGCTGGTTAAATTAGTACATTCTGATGTTTGATAACAGATGGTTGGCACTGTGCTGGTTAGATTAGTAGGTCCTGGGGATTGTTAACAGATGGATGGTGCTGTGCTGGTTAGATTAGTAGGTTCTAGGGTTTGATAACAGATAGACGACACCATGCTCGTTAGGTTAGTAGGTTCTGGGGTTTGATAACACATGGATGGCACTGTGTTGGTTAGATTAGTAGGTCCTGGGGTTTGTTAACAGATGGATGGCACTGTGCTGGTTAGATTAGTAGGTCCTGGGGTTTGATAACAGATAGACGACACCATGCTCGTTAGGTTAGTAGGTTCTGGGTTTGATAACACATGGATGGCACTGTGTTGGTTAGATAAGAATGTTCTGGGGTTTGAAAACAGATGGACAGAGCTGTGTTGGTTAGATTAGTAGGTTCTGGGGTTTGATAACAGATAGACGACACCATGCTCGTTAGGTTAGTAGGTTCTGGGTTTGATAACACATGGATGGCACTGTGTTGGTTAGATAAGAATGTTCTGAGTAGACTGCACTGCCTTCTTTCTCCATTACACACACACTAAAGACTGTACTTTTATAATTTTTTATTTTATTTTTTATTTTATTGTATTTATATGTATCGTTATATTTTATCTTTTTGTAACTTTGTGTACAATACATACCTGCTGCTGGATGTCTAGAATTTCCCCTCGGGGATCAATAAAGTATCTATCTATCTATCTATCTATCTATCTATCTATCTATCTATCTATCTATCTATCTATCTATCTATCTATCTATCTATCTAGAAGGTTCTGGGTTTGATAACAGATAGATGATATCATGCTGGTTAGATTAGTAGGTTTTGTGGTTTGATTAAAGATGAATGGCACTGTGATGGCTAGATTATTGGGTTCTGTGGTTTGGTATGATATGTGATTATGGTTATAGTTCACTTCAGTCTTTAAATTCAGAGCACCAGTATGCAGCTAGAGGCTCAATGCTAGCTGAACTCCGCAGTAAGGATTGGGGGTGTTAGCTTGGATACTAAGCTGAATTAATGGCTGATGTTTGGTTTCGGAATCATGTTCTTGGGCTGGTTAGATATGGTCAATTTTGCTGTTTAATATCATTTGTAAGATGGCTGTAGACTATTTTCCTCTTCAGTTATTCAGGTCAGAACATCATAACTATGAAAGTGTTTTTTCTGTCCTCTCTCAGTGACAACCCTATGTAACATACTTACTTACATACATATACATCTACACATACACATTAAAAATATCAGAAAATAGCCACTGTTGTACCTATATTCTGATTTTGCACACGTGTGATGATTTCCTCAGTGGTCATAGTATTTACTGTAGCCAAAAGCTGCTGCTCCACTGATGGTAGTTGCTGGAAGTCTCGGATTATGTACGCCTGTTCTGGAGCCAATGAGATAAGTTTCAGCTCCTCAGAATCAGCACTGCCTGATCCAACTGCCAGAGGAGCCACCAAATTCAGCTTCAGTTGACTGGCGGGGTCAGCTACGTCGTCGTTTGACTTTCCTCCAGTCACTAAGATGAGAAACTGAGGCACGCGCTCTTCAATGCGGCTGCCAGCTGATCTCTGGTAGATGTTTTTTGTGACATAGTTCAGGGCTTGACCAGTATTCAGCACTCTGCCACCTTTGCTTCGGATTCTCCTTACTGCCTGGCGAACCTCTTCCTTGGTGGAGTGCTCATTGAGGAGGAACTCTAACTTGGGGTCTTCACTGTACTGAACCACCGCAACTCTCACCTTGTCTAAGCCAATATCTAACTTCTCCACCACCCTCTGAATCATATCGCGTATAGCTGGGAAATCACTACGCATCGCAGTTGTTCCATCGATGAGGAAAACGACATCTTTCTTTTTTCCTGTTGTTATTGACGGCGTTTCTGTGGTTTGACATAAAGGACAAACAAACAGCCATGAAATCACATTTGGGCGTAACATGTTACATGTGTAAAAGTTATATAAAAACAGTTTTACATGACAGCTGATTTAAGACGTTGACATATGGATATGTTGGTTGCACAAATATTATAATTAATACTCAGAACAATAACAAAAAAGATGTATGAGAAAAATAGTGTATTATATTTGTATCATTACCTGGCACAGTGGGATAAACAGGTCGCAACTGGGCCAATTGTTCATTAGACAACTCTGTTAGGGTGTTGAGAAGGGTTTCCGAGACAGTGTAAAGACCAGGTAAGTCATCTACGGTGTAGGCGTAGTTGGGAACATAGGAGATCACTTGCAGCTCTTGCTGGTCAACATCCCTCGTTCCAATACTAAAAGGCACAATTCCGGACCTCTTCAGGGCATCTGCTTGGGTTTTGACATTGTCTGAAGCTCTTCCTCCTGAAATCACTACCAGGAATTGCGGGACACCCTCCGGTCTCCTGCCACCCCGACTCGGATCTAGGACCTCGCGAGCAACCAAATTCAGAGCTCCTCCCAGGTTGCGCTGTCTTCCTCTTAGCTGTCTGATTTCCTTGATGGCATTTAGAACCCCCTCTTTGGTGTTGTGGGAGTTGAGGTATATATCTGGACGTGCAGTGTCTCCGTATTGCACTACGCCAATGCGGATCTGGTTTTCGCCAACGTTTAAGTTCTCCACTACTCTGCGAACAAACTCTTGGATGATGGGAAACTCTCTTCCAACACCGTCAGAACCATCGATCACGAAGACAACATCCTTCTTGGGACCCTGGGACCCTGTAAGGAAAAGAAAAAACAAAATTCAGTATTTTATATATATATATATATACATATATATATATATATATATATATATATATGTATATATATATATATATATATATATATATATATATATATATATATATATATTACAGCGTTAAATACTGATGTTAGTCTCAGAGAGCACATTTGGTCCCCCCTCCACTCAATGTTCCAGTAGTTTTGTGTTAATGTCCTAGCTACTGTGTGGGAATTTTATATGAAAAGAAATGGAGAGAAGACTGTGATAAAAACAGTTAAAGGTACAGATACAAAGGCAGTAATTCTGTATAAGAATTTAAAAATAAAAGTGGACAAAAAATAAAGTTATTTTATTTTGACTGTTTGTAGGCTGGATAAACTTAAACAACTTGAATCATGGTTGTCTCCACTGCTGGCATATTATTAACCACGGATCTCACTGGACTACTAAAGCTTCTAATGGCTGTCAAGGATAAGTTTGCCTTCCCTTTCATATAATCTTCAAAAGCAGCTCTGAGAAGAAACCTGCAGGGTTCCAAAACAAAAGGTTTTTTTGCCTGTTGATTTGTTTTTCTTTATTTAATTACACATATATATATATACACAAACATTATATTATGTACAGCACTCGCTTTGTCATTAAGAAGCTTTACATCTGTAATTAGACTAAATTTAAGAAAAACACAATCGTAAAAATGCAGAGTAAGCCAAATGCAACAATGCTGGCAAAGATAAGGAAGGCCTTGTGGAGGTCCAAGGACAGAAAGGTAAGGAATGAATGAGGTGAGGTGTTTAAGGCTCTGCCAGCCAATTCATATGTGGGACTGTACTGGGAATGACATCACTGAGGATGAGGTCCTGGGCGTCAGGAATCGGTTAAAGTGGGAAGATGGTGTCAAACGACCTTGAGCAATGATGCACAGGTCTAAATGCCCCAAAAGAGATAGCTGCTGCTCCATGTTGCAGAGCAGGAGCAATGGTGGTGAGGAGGAGGATGATGATGACTGTGATGAAGGCAATGATTGTTAGATGACGAAAAAGATGACGGCGATGATTATGATTGCTTTAATGAAGGCAGATGATGGTGGCGAAGATGACGGTGATAAAAATGCCGAAGAAGACTATGATAATTAAGGTGAGGATGGCCCGGAGGGGGTGGGACCCAGAAGCAGGTGGGCAGGCCTCTAATGAAGGGAGGGGCAGGGATGACGAGGGAAGGATGTGGGAAGACTGGGGTATGGCGTGGGAGGACTGGGGGATGGTTTGAGAAGACAAGGGGAAGGCGAGGGAAGATGGGGATGGGAACCAAGAGGATCAGAGGAAGAGCGGCCAGCGGGGTGCGAGGGGCAGCAGCGTTGAGAAGGAGAAGCCGCTGAAGTCCGGCAAAGACACGAGGAATGCGTAGAGGCCTTGCGGTAGTGGCCACACCAAGCCGAGGAGCCAGGAGAGGAGACGCCAGCCACGGAAGTCGGGACTAAATATACCGGAAGCTGGGAAGGCATCCGGAGGAGCTGGGGTGGACAAGCAGCACGTCATAGAAGACAGCCAGGTAGAGGATCATCATGGAACAGGTAAGAAGTGGACGCCAACACCACATGCAAAGTTATTTGACACGCAGGTAGAGAGGAAGTGACAGTTTATATAGGGCGGAGAGTGGGATGTGTAAGGGCGTGGATCAATCTCTCATTGGCAGAGCAATGTGTCATGATCAGACATGTATAAAGTTCTAGATATCCAGACTTGAGTAAAAGTACAGGTACTTTGTCAAAAAAGTGACTTGAGTGGAAGTAGAAGTGTTCTTTAAGCATACGTAAGTAGAAGTACTAAACATTTTAAAATGATTTGTACTTTTGTATTGCAGGTAGTTTATTCTAAAAAATTCTACTCAAGTACTAAAAGTAAAAGTACAATTGTTGTGTTTTTTGTGTAGTTTTTACAGAAATACGTTTAAATATCATAATCTTTTATATCATTTCAGATGTTTGGGCTAAAGGATGGTCACAATTTATTTATTTATTAGCACGAGAACAGGACAGAGAACATTTACATTAAGTCTTAAATTAACTCTCTAAACAAATTTACCCAAAAGAGAAGATAAACAGCAAGTCGTTAAGCAGCAAGCAATTTTAACATAGTCAGCATTATAAAACATGTTGGTCTATCACTATTGTAAAATCAACTTAAGGTTAAGAGCACCTTTATCAAAACCTGTGACAGTGTGACATCTACTGCTCTGGCTTTAGTGATAATGTGGGTTTGGAATGATTCCTAACAGATAGTACGGATACAGCATTTTACTACTTAAGTACAGTAGTGAAGTAGTTCCATTTCATTACAATACAATCTCTGGTCATGATTTAGAACACTCAAAGAAATAAAACTAGCAAAACCAATGTAATGCAGATTGGGAGATTCAGTTGGATGATCAAAAAACAGGCTGAGGTCAGTAATGAGTTGCAAGCAGTGCAATACGTGGGATAACGAGAGTTGAAAATGGCAAACAAGCCATGGTCAAAACAAACAAGAGAAAAACAACTACTTGAGACAATTTGATTTATTTAAACTTACATTTGAATTTGCAAGGTTTCTTAACAAAGTTTCCCTTTACTTTTTTTAATACTAAAGTTATCAACCTCATCAACAATAGTATTAATAATATCAACATTTCAATCCATTTACACAACCCTAACATGAAAACTGAAAGAAGGGAAAGACAGAAATGTTTCACAAACAATCGATTATAAACAGACTGTATTTTTACTGTATTTTTAAAATGTGTGTGAAAACTAATTACTTAATTATGGGATCCACTTAATTATATATTAAGTAAATTCTAGAAGCAATTTGTTTGAACTAGGTTCATTATACTTCAATTACAGGTTTGGAAAAAACCTTGAAGTATTAATGCTGAAGCAAATTTAAAACATAGCTGCAAATATATAACCAGAGCTAAGAGAACAGAGCATACCACCCAATTTCACTGGTTTCCAGGGATATAAAAAAACTGAACTTATTGTTGTTCAATAAATATTCACAATGTGATCTGTGGTTTTAGTCCAAAATATATATCTAAAGGTCCAGTAGATCACTTAGATCATAGAAAAACAGGCAATCTAGTAGCACACAGAAACAGGGTAAAGCAGCATTTAGCTTGTGTGGAACCCCCAAATGATTTAAAATGCACCCCAGGTGTAGAAAGTTTAACATTTGACTAAAACATACATTTACATGTGGCTAAAAATAGGCAACTTTTATGAATCTTATAAAACATAATTTTAGTTTTTCTGTTAATACATCATTGTATTATTTCTTTTCATTTTAGGCATGACTGCAGTGTATGAACTATGAACTACACAGTTTTACCTGTGTATCTACGTCATTTTACAAAGGGTGAATGTAAATGAAAACAGTTTTTAAAATATAAACATTTAGTCAAAGTAACAAAGACAATAGGCTGTTATTCTCCAAGACCACAAATTATCCCATCAGCACAAAACAGAATCGGTCTGAATGTGACATTTTTTTGTTTTATTTATGAAACAAATAATTTTACATGCTGGTTGTTTCGGTTATTACTAGAAATAATATAAGACAAAAATAATATTTGATGTAATTGCCTTAGTTACTCAAAAATATGCTTTTTTTCCCACCAAACTTTAAGTGAGGGTAATATAAACATCAAAAGTGTCTTACCTGTCAGACCAAATCTGAGCGAGGTGATAAACTGCTGCTGGACACTGGCAAGGTCAGAAAGCTCAGAAACAGACTGAGTGTAGGAAGGATCACTGACAATTCTCTGAATTTCTCTGCTCGAATTCCTGGTGCCAACACCAAGAATCAAGACCCCACTTTCTTTCAGAGCAGAGGCAGGAATATCGATGTTATCATTCGACCTTGATCCACTGAGCAGGATGAGAATCTGAGGGACACCCTCTTGACGTCTACTGCCAGCAGAGGCAGTGAAGACATTGTCTTTCACATACTGGAGAGCTGACCCGGTGTTGAGGGGTCTCCCTCCCCTGTGCCTTAGAGTTCTGACAGTGCCAAGAACGTCAGCCTTTGCAGAGTAGGTATTCAGATTGAAATGGAGCTGAGGCTCTCTACTGTACTGCACCACTGAGACACGGTCTCTGTTGTCGTCTATGGATAATTTTTCAACAATTTTTTGTACGAAGTCAAGCATAACTGGGAATCCATTCCTAGAGCCATCTGAGCCATCCAGTAGGAAGACAACATCCTTTCTGGAGGTGTCAAAATCAACTAGAAAGACAACAATGGCATTTGTTAAAACCTGTCTAAGAGAGCGCTAAACGCTTTACGGAGGCTACATGAGAATTTCCAAACATAAGACCAAAGAAAACAGAAAAGCTACAAAAAATAGTACTGCAAAATGTGCTAACAGCATTCTTTCACACAGACATACCGGTAGGAGTTGGTGATGCTGGCGTGACAGAAACAGTAACAGCCTCAACAGTGTTCAGAAGCTGCTCTTGGACATTTGGAAGGTCAGTGAATTCTGACACAGACAGAGCATAACTAGGCTCGTATGAAATCCTCTGCAGTTCTCTGCTATCAGAGCTCCTTGAGCCTACTGTGAATATCAAGACTCCCATGTCCTTCAGAGCAGAGGCTGGCACATCAACGTTGTCAAATGACCTGCCGCCACTCAGCAGGATCAGTATCTGTGGCACGCCCTCCAGACGTCTGCTGCCGGAGGAGGCAGTGAAGACATTGTCTCTGACGTGCTGGAGAGCGGCTCCGGTGTTCAGTGGTCTTCCTCCTTTGTGCCTGAGCACTCTAACTGTGTCAAGAACGTCATCCTTTGTTGTGTACGAGTTCAGGTAGACATGGGTTTCAGGATCTCTGCTGAACTGGACTACAGAAACACGGTCTTTGTCCTCAGCTACATTCAGCTTGTTCACAACTTTTAGGACAAAGTCCTTCATTGCAGAGAACCCACTGCGAGTGCCATCTGATCCATCCAGTAGGAAAACAACATCTCTCCTTTGTGCAGTTGGTTGTACTATGGAGATTAAGGTTAAAAAGGAAAATCATTGTAAATAAGCTGCATTGGTTATAAAAACAAGACTGTAGCTTGATTTTAGGAAGTTTCTGATGGTACATAGGTTTTCATATCTTCACTGCTATAAACAACAGGCAGAATTTGGAGCAACTATGAGAAAATCTAGCTCAAAAAAGACTGCATGAAATGGATCAATGCTCTTTTTGTCTTACCTATCAGAGTTGGAGGAGCAGTCGTGGCCTCTACGAGTACGGTGCTAATGCTGTTGAAAAGCTGCTCTTGTACATTGGGGAGGTCAGTAAACTCTGCCACTGAGAGTGTGTAACTAGGGTCATATGAGATCTTCTGCAGCTCTCTATTGTCAGAGCCCCTTGATCCTACAGTAAAGGTCAAGACTCCAAGCCCTTTTAGCGAAGAGGCTGGTGTGTCTACGTTATCAAACGACCTTCCACCACTCAACAAAATCAGTAGCTGCGGGACCCCCTCTAGAAGCCTGCTTCCAGAAGATGCAGTGAAGACATTGTCCCTCACATACTGGAGAGCTGCTCCAGTGTTGAGGGGTCGACCCCCTTTGTGACGTAGACCTCTGAGAGCGTTGAGAACGTTCTCCTTTGTTACGTATGTGTTAAGGTAGAAAAGGGCCTCTGGGTCTCTGCTGAACTGGACTACAGAGACACGATCTCTCCCATCTGCCACATTCAATCTATCCACCATTCTTTGAACAAAATCGCGCATGGCTGGGAAAGAGTTCCTAGTTCCATCTGAACCATCCAAAAGGAACACTACGTCCCTCCTGGCCATTCTTCGGTCAGCTACAGGCAGTAAATAGAAAACAGTCGTGTCAGCCTTCGCTGTATGCTTTGAACAATGGACATTTTTTAAGTATGAGATTATGAACTGGATAAAATCACATCTTGTCTCAATCATTTACAACCAGTCTTATGCGATACACTGTTCAAATCTCTTAATTTGATACGATTGGCTGATCTTGGATTCGTACGCATGCTTTACGTTTGATGTTCTTTTGAAAGCATAACTGTTGTCTTACGTTTTGGCAAAACTTTTTGAGATAATTACAGATAACCAGGATGTGCAGCACTAAAAATCCTAATGAAAGGATTCCAATTCTGAAGGCGGAAGCCTTTAATCTAAAACCCTCAGACAAGCCCTACACTTAATCCTGTACGAATTTTTCTCTGCAGAATTAAATGTACAATAACCTGACAAACTTTAAAATAAAAAAACATAGGGACAACAATCTGTAGTTAGCTTTAATGGCTGGGTTTAAAGTTTGTAAATATTAGTGAGAATCTGTCTTACCTATGACTGTGGGTGTCACTGGTGTTGCATATAAAACCGCACTTTGGAGCGAGGTGATAAACTGCTGCTGGACACTGGCAAGGTCAGAAAGCTCAGAAACAGACTGAGTGTAGGAAGGATCACTGACAATTCTCTGAATTTCTCTGCTCGAATTCCTGGTGCCAACACCAAGAATCAAGACCCCACTTTCTTTCAGAGCAGAGGCAGGAATATCGATGTTATCATTCGACCTTGATCCACTGAGCAGGATGAGAATCTGAGGGACACCCTCTTGACGTCTACTGCCAGCAGAGGCAGTGAAGACATTGTCTTTCACATACTGGAGAGCTGACCCGGTGTTGAGGGGTCTCCCTCCCCTGTGCCTTAGAGTTCTGACAGTGCCAAGAACGTCAGCCTTTGCAGAGTAGGTATTCAGATTGAAATGGAGCTGAGGCTCTCTACTGTACTGCACCACTGAGACACGGTCTCTGTTGTCGTCTATGGATAATTTTTCAACAATTTTTTGTACGAAGTCAAGCATAACTGGGAATCCATTCCTAGAGCCATCTGAGCCATCCAGTAGGAAGACAACATCCTTTCTGGAGGTGTCAAAATCAACTAGAAAGACAACAATGGCATTTGTTAAAACCTGTCTAAGAGAGCGCTAAACGCTTTACGGAGGCTACATGAGAATTTCCAAACATAAGACCAAAGAAAACAGAAAAGCTACAAAAAATAGTACTGCAAAATGTGCTAACAGCATTCTTTCACACAGACATACCGGTAGGAGTTGGTGATGCTGGCGTGACAGAAACAGTAACAGCCTCAACAGTGTTCAGAAGCTGCTCTTGGACATTTGGAAGGTCAGTGAATTCTGACACAGACAGAGCATAACTAGGCTCGTATGAAATCCTCTGCAGTTCTCTGCTATCAGAGCTCCTTGAGCCTACTGTGAATATCAAGACTCCCATGTCCTTCAGAGCAGAGGCTGGCACATCAACGTTGTCAAATGACCTGCCGCCACTCAGCAGGATCAGTATCTGTGGCACGCCCTCCAGACGTCTGCTGCCGGAGGAGGCAGTGAAGACATTGTCTCTGACGTGCTGGAGAGCGGCTCCGGTGTTCAGTGGTCTTCCTCCTTTGTGCCTGAGCACTCTAACTGTGTCAAGAACGTCATCCTTTGTTGTGTACGAGTTCAGGTAGAAATGGGTTTCAGGATCTCTGCTGAACTGGACTACAGAAACACGGTCTTTGTCCTCAGCTACATTCAGCTTGTTCACAACTTTTAGGACAAAGTCCTTCATTGCAGAGAACCCACTGCGAGTGCCATCTGATCCATCCAGTAGGAAAACAACATCTCTCCTTTGTGCAGTTGGTTGTACTATGGAGATTAAGGTTAAAAAGGAAAATCATTGTAAATAAGCTGCATTGGTTATAAAAACAAGACTGTAGCTTGATTTTAGGAAGTTTCTGATGGTACATAGGTTTTCATATCTTCACTGCTATAAACAACAGGCAGAATTTGGAGCAACTATGAGAAAATCTAGCTCAAAAAAGACTGCATGAAATGGATCAATGCTCTTTTTGTCTTACCTATCAGAGTTGGAGGAGCAGTCGTGGCCTCTACGAGTACGGTGCTAATGCTGTTGAAAAGCTGCTCTTGTACATTGGGGAGGTCAGTAAACTCTGCCACTGAGAGTGTGTAACTAGGGTCATATGAGATCTTCTGCAGCTCTCTATTGTCAGAGCCCCTTGATCCTACAGTAAAGGTCAAGACTCCAAGCCCTTTTAGCGAAGAGGCTGGTGTGTCTACGTTATCAAACGACCTTCCACCACTCAACAAAATCAGCAGCTGCGGGACCCCCTCTAGAAGCCTGCTTCCAGAAGATGCAGTGAAGACATTGTCCCTCACATACTGGAGAGCTGCTCCAGTGTTGAGGGGTCGACCCCCTTTGTGACGTAGACCTCTGAGAGCGTTGAGAACGTTCTCCTTTGTTACGTATGTGTTAAGGTAGAAAAGGGCCTCTGGGTCTCTGCTGAACTGGACTACAGAGACACGATCTCTCCCATCTGCCACATTCAATCTATCCACCATTCTTTGAACAAAATCGCGCATGGCTGGGAAAGAGTTCCTAGTTCCATCTGAACCATCCAAAAGGAACACTACGTCCCTCCTGGCCATTCTTCGGTCAGCTACAGGCAGTAAATAGAAAACAGTCGTGTCAGCCTTCGCTGTATGCTTTGAACAATGGACATTTTTTAAGTATGAGATTATGAACTGGATAAAATCACATCTTGTCTCAATCATTTACAACCAGTCTTATGCGATACACTGTTCAAATCTCTTAATTTGATACGATTGGCTGATCTTGGATTCGTACGCATGCTTTACGTTTGATGTTCTTTTGAAAGCATAACTGTTGTCTTACGTTTTGGCAAAACTTTTAGAGATAATTACAGATAACCAGGATGTGCAGCACTAAAAATCCTAATGAAAGGATTCCAATTCTGAAGGCGGAAGCCTTTAATCTAAAACCCTCAGACAAGCCCTACACTTAATCCTGTACGAATTTTTCTCTGCAGAATTAAATGTACAATAACCTGACAGACTTTAAAATAAAAAAACATAGGGACAACAATCTGTAGTTAGCTTTAATGGCTGGGTTTAAAGTTTGTAAATATTAGTGAGAATCTGTCTTACCTATGACTGTGGGTGTCACTGGTGTTGCATATAAAACCGCACTTTGGAGCGAGGTGATAAACTGCTGCTGGACACTGGCAAGGTCAGAAAGCTCAGAAACAGACTGAGTGTAGGAAGGATCACTGACAATTCTCTGAATTTCTCTGCTCGAATTCCTGGTGCCAACACCAAGAATCAAGACCCCACTTTCTTTCAGAGCAGAGGCAGGAATATCGATGTTATCATTCGACCTTGATCCACTGAGCAGGATGAGAATCTGAGGGACACCCTCTTGACGTCTACTGCCAGCAGAGGCAGTGAAGACATTGTCTTTCACATACTGGAGAGCTGACCCGGTGTTGAGGGGTCTCCCTCCCCTGTGCCTTAGAGTTCTGACAGTGCCAAGAACGTCAGCCTTTGCAGAGTAGGTATTCAGATTGAAATGGAGCTGAGGCTCTCTACTGTACTGCACCACTGAGACACGGTCTCTGTTGTCGTCTATGGATAATTTTTCAACAATTTTTTGTACGAAGTCAAGCATAACTGGGAATCCATTCCTAGAGCCATCTGAGCCATCCAGTAGGAAGACAACATCCTTTCTGGAGGTGTCAAAATCAACTAGAAAGACAACAATGGCATTTGTTAAAACCTGTCTAAGAGAGCGCTAAACGCTTTACGGAGGCTACATGAGAATTTCCAAACATAAGACCAAAGAAAACAGAAAAGCTACAAAAAATAGTACTGCAAAATGTGCTAACAGCATTCTTTCACACAGACATACCGGTAGGAGTTGGTGATGCTGGCATGACAGAAACAGTAACAGCCTCAACAGTGTTCAGAAGCTGCTCTTGGACATTTGGAAGGTCAGTGAATTCTGACACAGACAGAGCATAACTAGGCTCGTATGAAATCCTCTGCAGTTCTCTGCTATCAGAGCTCCTTGAGCCTACTGTGAATATCAAGACTCCCATGTCCTTCAGAGCAGAGGCTGGCACATCAACGTTGTCAAATGACCTGCCGCCACTCAGCAGGATCAGTATCTGTGGCACGCCCTCCAGACGTCTGCTGCCGGAGGAGGCAGTGAAGACATTGTCTCTGACGTGCTGGAGAGCGGCTCCGGTGTTCAGTGGTCTTCCTCCTTTGTGCCTGAGCACTCTAACTGTGTCAAGAACGTCATCCTTTGTTGTGTACGAGTTCAGGTAGACATGGGTTTCAGGATCTCTGCTGAACTGGACTACAGAAACACGGTCTTTGTCCTCAGCTACATTCAGCTTGTTCACAACTTTTAGGACAAAGTCCTTCATTGCAGAGAACCCACTGCGAGTGCCATCTGATCCATCCAGTAGGAAAACAACATCTCTCCTTTGTGCAGTTGGTTGTACTATGGAGATTAAGGTTAAAAAGGAAAATCATTGTAAATAAGCTGCATTGGTTATAAAAACAAGACTGTAGCTTGATTTTAGGAAGTTTCTGATGGTACATAGGTTTTCATATCTTCACTGCTATAAACAACAGGCAGAATTTGGAGCAACTATGAGAAAATCTAGCTCAAAAAAGACTGCATGAAATGGATCAATGCTCTTTTTGTCTTACCTATCAGAGTTGGAGGAGCAGTCGTGGCCTCTACGAGTACGGTGCTAATGCTGTTGAAAAGCTGCTCTTGTACATTGGGGAGGTCAGTAAACTCTGCCACTGAGAGTGTGTAACTAGGGTCATATGAGATCTTCTGCAGCTCTCTATTGTCAGAGCCCCTTGATCCTACAGTAAAGGTCAAGACTCCAAGCCCTTTTAGCGAAGAGGCTGGTGTGTCTACGTTATCAAACGACCTTCCACCACTCAACAAAATCAGTAGCTGCGGGACCCCCTCTAGAAGCCTGCTTCCAGAAGATGCAGTGAAGACATTGTCCCTCACATACTGGAGAGCTGCTCCAGTGTTGAGGGGTCGACCCCCTTTGTGACGTAGACCTCTGAGAGCGTTGAGAACGTTCTCCTTTGTTACGTATGTGTTAAGGTAGAAAAGGGCCTCTGGGTCTCTGCTGAACTGGACTACAGAGACACGATCTCTCCCATCTGCCACATTCAATCTATCCACCATTCTTTGAACAAAATCGCGCATGGCTGGGAAAGAGTTCCTAGTTCCATCTGAACCATCCAAAAGGAACACTACGTCCCTCCTGGCCATTCTTCGGTCAGCTACAGGCAGTAAATAGAAAACAGTCGTGTCAGCCTTCGCTGTATGCTTTGAACAATGGACATTTTTTAAGTATGAGATTATGAACTGGATAAAATCACATCTTGTCTCAATCATTTACAACCAGTCTTATGCGATACACTGTTCAAATCTCTTAATTTGATACGATTGGCTGATCTTGGATTCGTATGCATGCTTTACGTTTGATGTTCTTTTGAAAGCATAACTGTTGTCTTACGTTTTGGCAAAACTTTTAGAGATAATTACAGATAACCAGGATGTGCAGCACTAAAAATCCTAATGAAAGGATTCCAATTCTGAAGGCGGAAGCCTTTAATCTAAAACCCTCAGACAAGCCCTACACTTAATCCTGTACGAATTTTTCTCTGCAGAATTAAATGTACAATAACCTGACAGACTTTAAAATAAAAAAACATAGGGACAACAATCTGTAGTTAGCTTTAATGGCTGGGTTTAAAGTTTGTAAATATTAGTGAGAATCTGTCTTACCTATGACTGTGGGTGTCACTGGTGTTGCATAGAAAACCGCACTTTGGAGCGAGGTGATAAACTGCTGCTGGACACTGGCAAGGTCAGAAAGCTCAGAAACAGACTGAGTGTAGGAAGGATCACTGACAATTCTCTGAATTTCTCTGCTCGAATTCCTGGTGCCAACACCAAGAATCAAGACCCCACTTTCTTTCAGAGCAGAGGCAGGAATATCGATGTTATCATTCGACCTTGATCCACTGAGCAGGATGAGAATCTGAGGGACACCCTCTTGACGTCTACTGCCAGCAGAGGCAGTGAAGACATTGTCTTTCACATACTGGAGAGCTGACCCGGTGTTGAGGGGTCTCCCTCCCCTGTGCCTTAGAGTTCTGACAGTGCCAAGAACGTCAGCCTTTGCAGAGTAGGTATTCAGATTGAAATGGAGCTGAGGCTCTCTACTGTACTGCACCACTGAGACACGGTCTCTGTTGTCGTCTATGGATAATTTTTCAACAATTTTTTGTACGAAGTCAAGCATAACTGGGAATCCATTCCTAGAGCCATCTGAGCCATCCAGTAGGAAGACAACATCCTTTCTGGAGGTGTCAAAATCAACTAGAAAGACAACAATGGCATTTGTTAAAACCTGTCTAAGAGAGCGCTAAACGCTTTACGGAGGCTACATGAGAATTTCCAAACATAAGACCAAAGAAAACAGAAAAGCTACAAAAAATAGTACTGCAAAATGTGCTAACAGCATTCTTTCACACAGACATACCGGTAGGAGTTGGTGATGCTGGCGTGACAGAAACAGTAACAGCCTCAACAGTGTTCAGAAGCTGCTCTTGGACATTTGGAAGGTCAGTGAATTCTGACACAGACAGAGCATAACTAGGCTCGTATGAAATCCTCTGCAGTTCTCTGCTATCAGAGCTCCTTGAGCCTACTGTGAATATCAAGACTCCCATGTCCTTCAGAGCAGAGGCTGGCACATCAACGTTGTCAAATGACCTGCCGCCACTCAGCAGGATCAGTATCTGTGGCACGCCCTCCAGACGTCTGCTGCCGGAGGAGGCAGTGAAGACATTGTCTCTGACGTGCTGGAGAGCGGCTCCGGTGTTCAGTGGTCTTCCTCCTTTGTGCCTGAGCACTCTAACTGTGTCAAGAACGTCATCCTTTGTTGTGTACGAGTTCAGGTAGAAATGGGTTTCAGGATCTCTGCTGAACTGGACTACAGAAACACGGTCTTTGTCCTCAGCTACATTCAGCTTGTTCACAACTTTTAGGACAAAGTCCTTCATTGCAGAGAACCCACTGCGAGTGCCATCTGATCCATCCAGTAGGAAAACAACATCTCTCCTTTGTGCAGTTGGTTGTACTATGGAGATTAAGGTTAAAAAGGAAAATCATTGTAAATAAGCTGCATTGGTTATAAAAACAAGACTGTAGCTTGATTTTAGGAAGTTTCTGATGGTACATAGGTTTTCATATCTTCACTGCTATAAACAACAGGCAGAATTTGGAGCAACTATGAGAAAATCTAGCTCAAAAAAGACTGCATGAAATGGATCAATGCTCTTTTTGTCTTACCTATCAGAGTTGGAGGAGCAGTCGTGGCCTCTACGAGTACGGTGCTAATGCTGTTGAAAAGCTGCTCTTGTACATTGGGGAGGTCAGTAAACTCTGCCACTGAGAGTGTGTAACTAGGGTCATATGAGATCTTCTGCAGCTCTCTATTGTCAGAGCCCCTTGATCCTACAGTAAAGGTCAAGACTCCAAGCCCTTTTAGCGAAGAGGCTGGTGTGTCTACGTTATCAAACGACCTTCCACCACTCAACAAAATCAGTAGCTGCGGGACCCCCTCTAGAAGCCTGCTTCCAGAAGATGCAGTGAAGACATTGTCCCTCACATACTGGAGAGCTGCTCCAGTGTTGAGGGGTCGACCCCCTTTGTGACGTAGACCTCTGAGAGCGTTGAGAACGTTCTCCTTTGTTACGTATGTGTTAAGGTAGAAAAGGGCCTCTGGGTCTCTGCTGAACTGGACTACAGAGACACGATCTCTCCCCTCTGCCACATTCAATCTATCTACCATTTTTTGAACAAAAACGCGCATGGCTGGGAAAGAGTTCCTAGTTCCATCTGAACCATCCAAAAGGAACACTACGTCCCTCCTGGCCATTCTTCGGTCAGCTACAGGCAGTAAATAGAAAACAGTCGTGTCAGCCTTCGCTGTATGCTTTGAACAATGGACATTTTTTAAGTATGAGATTATGAACTGGATAAAATCACATCTTGTCTCAATCATTTACAACCAGTCTTATGCGATACACTGTTCAAATCTCTTAATTTGATACGATTGGCTGATCTTGGATTCGTACGCATGCTTTACGTTTGATGTTCTTTTGAAAGCATAACTGTTGTCTTACGTTTTGGCAAAACTTTTAGAGATAATTACAGATAACCAGGATGTGCAGCACTAAAAATCCTAATGAAAGGATTCCAATTCTGAAGGCGGAAGCCTTTAATCTAAAACCCTCAGACAAGCCCTACACTTAATCCTGTACGAATTTTTCTCTGCAGAATTAAATGTACAATAACCTGACAGACTTTAAAATAAAAAAACATAGGGACAACAATCTGTAGTTAGCTTTAATGGCTGGGTTTAAAGTTTGTAAATATTAGTGAGAATCTGTCTTACCTATGACTGTGGGTGTCACTGGTGTTGCATAGAAAACCGCACTTTGGAGCGAGGTGATAAACTGCTGCTGGACACTGGCAAGGTCAGAAAGCTCAGAAACAGACTGAGTGTAGGAAGGATCACTGACAATTCTCTGAATTTCTCTGCTCGAATTCCTGGTGCCAACACCAAGAATCAAGACCCCACTTTCTTTCAGAGCAGAGGCAGGAATATCGATGTTATCATTCGACCTTGATCCACTGAGCAGGATGAGAATCTGAGGGACACCCTCTTGACGTCTACTGCCAGCAGAGGCAGTGAAGACATTGTCTTTCACATACTGGAGAGCTGACCCGGTGTTGAGGGGTCTCCCTCCCCTGTGCCTTAGAGTTCTGACAGTGCCAAGAACGTCAGCCTTTGCAGAGTAGGTATTCAGATTGAAATGGAGCTGAGGCTCTCTACTGTACTGCACCACTGAGACACGGTCTCTGTTGTCGTCTATGGATAATTTTTCAACAATTTTTTGTACGAAGTCAAGCATAACTGGGAATCCATTCCTAGAGCCATCTGAGCCATCCAGTAGGAAGACAACATCCTTTCTGGAGGTGTCAAAATCAACTAGAAAGACAACAATGGCATTTGTTAAAACCTGTCTAAGAGAGCGCTAAACGCTTTACGGAGGCTACATGAGAATTTCCAAACATAAGACCAAAGAAAACAGAAAAGCTACAAAAAATAGTACTGCAAAATGTGCTAACAGCATTCTTTCACACAGACATACCGGTAGGAGTTGGTGATGCTGGCGTGACAGAAACAGTAACAGCCTCAACAGTGTTCAGAAGCTGCTCTTGGACATTTGGAAGGTCAGTGAATTCTGACACAGACAGAGCATAACTAGGCTCGTATGAAATCCTCTGCAGTTCTCTGCTATCAGAGCTCCTTGAGCCTACTGTGAATATCAAGACTCCCATGTCCTTCAGAGCAGAGGCTGGCACATCAACGTTGTCAAATGACCTGCCGCCACTCAGCAGGATCAGTATCTGTGGCACGCCCTCCAGACGTCTGCTGCCGGAGGAGGCAGTGAAGACATTGTCTCTGACGTGCTGGAGAGCGGCTCCGGTGTTCAGTGGTCTTCCTCCTTTGTGCCTGAGCACTCTAACTGTGTCAAGAACGTCATCCTTTGTTGTGTACGAGTTCAGGTAGAAATGGGTTTCAGGATCTCTGCTGAACTGGACTACAGAAACACGGTCTTTGTCCTCAGCTACATTCAGCTTGTTCACAACTTTTAGGACAAAGTCCTTCATTGCAGAGAACCCACTGCGAGTGCCATCTGATCCATCCAGTAGGAAAACAACATCTCTCCTTTGTGCAGTTGGTTGTACTATGGAGATTAAGGTTAAAAAGGAAAATCATTGTAAATAAGCTGCATTGGTTATAAAAACAAGACTGTAGCTTGATTTTAGGAAGTTTCTGATGGTACATAGGTTTTCATATCTTCACTGCTATAAACAACAGGCAGAATTTGGAGCAACTATGAGAAAATCTAGCTCAAAAAAGACTGCATGAAATGGATCAATGCTCTTTTTGTCTTACCTATCAGAGTTGGAGGAGCAGTCGTGGCCTCTACGAGTACGGTGCTAATGCTGTTGAAAAGCTGCTCTTGTACATTGGGGAGGTCAGTAAACTCTGCCACTGAGAGTGTGTAACTAGGGTCATATGAGATCTTCTGCAGCTCTCTATTGTCAGAGCCCCTTGATCCTACAGTAAAGGTCAAGACTCCAAGCCCTTTTAGCGAAGAGGCTGGTGTGTCTACGTTATCAAACGACCTTCCACCACTCAACAAAATCAGTAGCTGCGGGACCCCCTCTAGAAGCCTGCTTCCAGAAGATGCAGTGAAGACATTGTCCCTCACATACTGGAGAGCTGCTCCAGTGTTGAGGGGTCGACCCCCTTTGTGACGTAGACCTCTGAGAGCGTTGAGAACGTTCTCCTTTGTTACGTATGTGTTAAGGTAGAAAAGGGCCTCTGGGTCTCTGCTGAACTGGACTACAGAGACACGATCTCTCCCATCTGCCACATTCAATCTATCCACCATTCTTTGAACAAAATCGCGCATGGCTGGGAAAGAGTTCCTAGTTCCATCTGAACCATCCAAAAGGAACACTACGTCCCTCCTGGCCATTCTTCGGTCAGCTACAGGCAGTAAATAGAAAACAGTCGTGTCAGCCTTCGCTGTATGCTTTGAACAATGGACATTTTTTAAGTATGAGATTATGAACTGGATAAAATCACATCTTGTCTCAATCATTTACAACCAGTCTTATGCGATACACTGTTCAAATCTCTTAATTTGATACGATTGGCTGATCTTGGATTCGTACGCATGCTTTACGTTTGATGTTCTTTTGAAAGCATAACTGTTGTCTTACGTTTTGGCAAAACTTTTAGAGATAATTACAGATAACCAGGATGTGCAGCACTAAAAATCCTAATGAAAGGATTCCAATTCTGAAGGCGGAAGCCTTTAATCTAAAACCCTCAGACAAGCCCTACACTTAATCCTGTACGAATTTTTCTCTGCAGAATTAAATGTACAATAACCTGACAGACTTTAAAATAAAAAAACATAGGGACAACAATCTGTAGTTAGCTTTAATGGCTGGGTTTAAAGTTTGTAAATATTAGTGAGAATCTGTCTTACCTATGACTGTGGGTGTCACTGGTGTTGCATATAAAACCGCACTTTGGAGCGAGGTGATAAACTGCTGCTGGACACTGGCAAGGTCAGAAAGCTCAGAAACAGACTGAGTGTAGGAAGGATCACTGACAATTCTCTGAATTTCTCTGCTCGAATTCCTGGTGCCAACACCAAGAATCAAGACCCCACTTTCTTTCAGAGCAGAGGCAGGAATATCGATGTTATCATTCGACCTTGATCCACTGAGCAGGATGAGAATCTGAGGGACACCCTCTTGACGTCTACTGCCAGCAGAGGCAGTGAAGACATTGTCTTTCACATACTGGAGAGCTGACCCGGTGTTGAGGGGTCTCCCTCCCCTGTGCCTTAGAGTTCTGACAGTGCCAAGAACGTCAGCCTTTGCAGAGTAGGTATTCAGATTGAAATGGAGCTGAGGCTCTCTACTGTACTGCACCACTGAGACACGGTCTCTGTTGTCGTCTATGGATAATTTTTCAACAATTTTTTGTACGAAGTCAAGCATAACTGGGAATCCATTCCTAGAGCCATCTGAGCCATCCAGTAGGAAGACAACATCCTTTCTGGAGGTGTCAAAATCAACTAGAAAGACAACAATGGCATTTGTTAAAACCTGTCTAAGAGAGCGCTAAACGCTTTACGGAGGCTACATGAGAATTTCCAAACATAAGACCAAAGAAAACAGAAAAGCTACAAAAAATAGTACTGCAAAATGTGCTAACAGCATTCTTTCACACAGACATACCGGTAGGAGTTGGTGATGCTGGCGTGACAGAAACAGTAACAGCCTCAACAGTGTTCAGAAGCTGCTCTTGGACATTTGGAAGGTCAGTGAATTCTGACACAGACAGAGCATAACTAGGCTCGTATGAAATCCTCTGCAGTTCTCTGCTATCAGAGCTCCTTGAGCCTACTGTGAATATCAAGACTCCCATGTCCTTCAGAGCAGAGGCTGGCACATCAACGTTGTCAAATGACCTGCCGCCACTCAGCAGGATCAGTATCTGTGGCACGCCCTCCAGACGTCTGCTGCCGGAGGAGGCAGTGAAGACATTGTCTCTGACGTGCTGGAGAGCGGCTCCGGTGTTCAGTGGTCTTCCTCCTTTGTGCCTGAGCACTCTAACTGTGTCAAGAACGTCATCCTTTGTTGTGTACGAGTTCAGGTAGAAATGGGTTTCAGGATCTCTGCTGAACTGGACTACAGAAACACGGTCTTTGTCCTCAGCTACATTCAGCTTGTTCACAACTTTTAGGACAAAGTCCTTCATTGCAGAGAACCCACTGCGAGTGCCATCTGATCCATCCAGTAGGAAAACAACATCTCTCCTTTGTGCAGTTGGTTGTACTATGGAGATTAAGGTTAAAAAGGAAAATCATTGTAAATAAGCTGCATTGGTTATAAAAACAAGACTGTAGCTTGATTTTAGGAAGTTTCTGATGGTACATAGGTTTTCATATCTTCACTGCTATAAACAACAGGCAGAATTTGGAGCAACTATGAGAAAATCTAGCTCAAAAAAGACTGCATGAAATGGATCAATGCTCTTTTTGTCTTACCTATCAGAGTTGGAGGAGCAGTCGTGGCCTCTACGAGTACGGTGCTAATGCTGTTGAAAAGCTGCTCTTGTACATTGGGGAGGTCAGTAAACTCTGCCACTGAGAGTGTGTAACTAGGGTCATATGAGATCTTCTGCAGCTCTCTATTGTCAGAGCCCCTTGATCCTACAGTAAAGGTCAAGACTCCAAGCCCTTTTAGCGAAGAGGCTGGTGTGTCTACGTTATCAAACGACCTTCCACCACTCAACAAAATCAGTAGCTGCGGGACCCCCTCTAGAAGCCTGCTTCCAGAAGATGCAGTGAAGACATTGTCCCTCACATACTGGAGAGCTGCTCCAGTGTTGAGGGGTCGACCCCCTTTGTGACGTAGACCTCTGAGAGCGTTGAGAACGTTCTCCTTTGTTACGTATGTGTTAAGGTAGAAAAGGGCCTCTGGGTCTCTGCTGAACTGGACTACAGAGACACGATCTCTCCCATCTGCCACATTCAATCTATCCACCATTCTTTGAACAAAATCGCGCATGGCTGGGAAAGAGTTCCTAGTTCCATCTGAACCATCCAAAAGGAACACTACGTCCCTCCTGGCCATTCTTCGGTCAGCTACAGGCAGTAAATAGAAAACAGTCGTGTCAGCCTTCGCTGTATGCTTTGAACAATGGACATTTTTTAAGTATGAGATTATGAACTGGATAAAATCACATCTTGTCTCAATCATTTACAACCAGTCTTATGCGATACACTGTTCAAATCTCTTAATTTGATACGATTGGCTGATCTTGGATTCGTACGCATGCTTTACGTTTGATGTTCTTTTGAAAGCATAACTGTTGTCTTACGTTTTGGCAAAACTTTTAGAGATAATTACAGATAACCAGGATGTGCAGCACTAAAAATCCTAATGAAAGGATTCCAATTCTGAAGGCGGAAGCCTTTAATCTAAAACCCTCAGACAAGCCCTACACTTAATCCTGTACGAATTTTTCTCTGCAGAATTAAATGTACAATAACCTGACAGACTTTAAAATAAAAAAACATAGGGACAACAATCTGTAGTTAGCTTTAATGGCTGGGTTTAAAGTTTGTAAATATTAGTGAGAATCTGTCTTACCTATGACTGTGGGTGTCACTGGTGTTGCATATAAAACCGCACTTTGGAGCGAGGTGATAAACTGCTGCTGGACACTGGCAAGGTCAGAAAGCTCAGAAACAGACTGAGTGTAGGAAGGATCACTGACAATTCTCTGAATTTCTCTGCTCGAATTCCTGGTGCCAACACCAAGAATCAAGACCCCACTTTCTTTCAGAGCAGAGGCAGGAATATCGATGTTATCATTCGACCTTGATCCACTGAGCAGGATGAGAATCTGAGGGACACCCTCTTGACGTCTACTGCCAGCAGAGGCAGTGAAGACATTGTCTTTCACATACTGGAGAGCTGACCCGGTGTTGAGGGGTCTCCCTCCCCTGTGCCTTAGAGTTCTGACAGTGCCAAGAACGTCAGCCTTTGCAGAGTAGGTATTCAGATTGAAATGGAGCTGAGGCTCTCTACTGTACTGCACCACTGAGACACGGTCTCTGTTGTCGTCTATGGATAATTTTTCAACAATTTTTTGTACGAAGTCAAGCATAACTGGGAATCCATTCCTAGAGCCATCTGAGCCATCCAGTAGGAAGACAACATCCTTTCTGGAGGTGTCAAAATCAACTAGAAAGACAACAATGGCATTTGTTAAAACCTGTCTAAGAGAGCGCTAAACGCTTTACGGAGGCTACATGAGAATTTCCAAACATAAGACCAAAGAAAACAGAAAAGCTACAAAAAATAGTACTGCAAAATGTGCTAACAGCATTCTTTCACACAGACATACCGGTAGGAGTTGGTGATGCTGGCGTGACAGAAACAGTAACAGCCTCAACAGTGTTCAGAAGCTGCTCTTGGACATTTGGAAGGTCAGTGAATTCTGACACAGACAGAGCATAACTAGGCTCGTATGAAATCCTCTGCAGTTCTCTGCTATCAGAGCTCCTTGAGCCTACTGTGAATATCAAGACTCCCATGTCCTTCAGAGCAGAGGCTGGCACATCAACGTTGTCAAATGACCTGCCGCCACTCAGCAGGATCAGTATCTGTGGCACGCCCTCCAGACGTCTGCTGCCGGAGGAGGCAGTGAAGACATTGTCTCTGACGTGCTGGAGAGCGGCTCCGGTGTTCAGTGGTCTTCCTCCTTTGTGCCTGAGCACTCTAACTGTGTCAAGAACGTCATCCTTTGTTGTGTACGAGTTCAGGTAGAAATGGGTTTCAGGATCTCTGCTGAACTGGACTACAGAAACACGGTCTTTGTCCTCAGCTACATTCAGCTTGTTCACAACTTTTAGGACAAAGTCCTTCATTGCAGAGAACCCACTGCGAGTGCCATCTGATCCATCCAGTAGGAAAACAACATCTCTCCTTTGTGCAGTTGGTTGTACTATGGAGATTAAGGTTAAAAAGGAAAATCATTGTAAATAAGCTGCATTGGTTATAAAAACAAGACTGTAGCTTGATTTTAGGAAGTTTCTGATGGTACATAGGTTTTCATATCTTCACTGCTATAAACAACAGGCAGAATTTGGAGCAACTATGAGAAAATCTAGCTCAAAAAAGACTGCATGAAATGGATCAATGCTCTTTTTGTCTTACCTATCAGAGTTGGAGGAGCAGTCGTGGCCTCTACGAGTACGGTGCTAATGCTGTTGAAAAGCTGCTCTTGTACATTGGGGAGGTCAGTAAACTCTGCCACTGAGAGTGTGTAACTAGGGTCATATGAGATCTTCTGCAGCTCTCTATTGTCAGAGCCCCTTGATCCTACAGTAAAGGTCAAGACTCCAAGCCCTTTTAGCGAAGAGGCTGGTGTGTCTACGTTATCAAACGACCTTCCACCACTCAACAAAATCAGTAGCTGCGGGACCCCCTCTAGAAGCCTGCTTCCAGAAGATGCAGTGAAGACATTGTCCCTCACATACTGGAGAGCTGCTCCAGTGTTGAGGGGTCGACCCCCTTTGTGACGTAGACCTCTGAGAGCGTTGAGAACGTTCTCCTTTGTTACGTATGTGTTAAGGTAGAAAAGGGCCTCTGGGTCTCTGCTGAACTGGACTACAGAGACACGATCTCTCCCATCTGCCACATTCAATCTATCCACCATTCTTTGAACAAAATCGCGCATGGCTGGGAAAGAGTTCCTAGTTCCATCTGAACCATCCAAAAGGAACACTACGTCCCTCCTGGCCATTCTTCGGTCAGCTACAGGCAGTAAATAGAAAACAGTCGTGTCAGCCTTCGCTGTATGCTTTGAACAATGGACATTTTTTAAGTATGAGATTATGAACTGGATAAAATCACATCTTGTCTCAATCATTTACAACCAGTCTTATGCGATACACTGTTCAAATCTCTTAATTTGATACGATTGGCTGATCTTGGATTCGTACGCATGCTTTACGTTTGATGTTCTTTTGAAAGCATAACTGTTGTCTTACGTTTTGGCAAAACTTTTAGAGATAATTACAGATAACCAGGATGTGCAGCACTAAAAATCCTAATGAAAGGATTCCAATTCTGAAGGCGGAAGCCTTTAATCTAAAACCCTCAGACAAGCCCTACACTTAATCCTGTACGAATTTTTCTCTGCAGAATTAAATGTACAATAACCTGACAGACTTTAAAATAAAAAAACATAGGGACAACAATCTGTAGTTAGCTTTAATGGCTGGGTTTAAAGTTTGTAAATATTAGTGAGAATCTGTCTTACCTATGACTGTGGGTGTCACTGGTGTTGCATATAAAACCGCACTTTGGAGCGAGGTGATAAACTGCTGCTGGACACTGGCAAGGTCAGAAAGCTCAGAAACAGACTGAGTGTAGGAAGGATCACTGACAATTCTCTGAATTTCTCTGCTCGAATTCCTGGTGCCAACACCAAGAATCAAGACCCCACTTTCTTTCAGAGCAGAGGCAGGAATATCGATGTTATCATTCGACCTTGATCCACTGAGCAGGATGAGAATCTGAGGGACACCCTCTTGACGTCTACTGCCAGCAGAGGCAGTGAAGACATTGTCTTTCACATACTGGAGAGCTGACCCGGTGTTGAGGGGTCTCCCTCCCCTGTGCCTTAGAGTTCTGACAGTGCCAAGAACGTCAGCCTTTGCAGAGTAGGTATTCAGATTGAAATGGAGCTGAGGCTCTCTACTGTACTGCACCACTGAGACACGGTCTCTGTTGTCGTCTATGGATAATTTTTCAACAATTTTTTGTACGAAGTCAAGCATAACTGGGAATCCATTCCTAGAGCCATCTGAGCCATCCAGTAGGAAGACAACATCCTTTCTGGAGGTGTCAAAATCAACTAGAAAGACAACAACGGCATTTGTTAAAACCTGTCTAAGAGAGCGCTAAACGCTTTACGGAGGCTACATGAGAATTTCCAAACATAAGACCAAAGAAAACAGAAAAGCTACAAAAAATAGTACTGCAAAATGTGCTAACAGCATTCTTTCACACAGACATACCGGTAGGAGTTGGTGATGCTGGCGTGACAGAAACAGTAACAGCCTCAACAGTGTTCAGAAGCTGCTCTTGGACATTTGGAAGGTCAGTGAATTCTGACACAGACAGAGCATAACTAGGCTCGTATGAAATCCTCTGCAGTTCTCTGCTATCAGAGCTCCTTGAGCCTACTGTGAATATGAAGACTCCCATGTTCTTCAGAGCAGAGGCTGGCACATCAACGTTGTCAAATGACCTGCCGCCACTCAGCAGGATCAGTATCTGTGGCACGCCCTCCAGACGTCTGCTGCCGGAGGAGGCAGTGAAGACATTGTCTCTGACGTGCTGGAGAGCGGCTCCGGTGTTCAGTGGTCTTCCTCCTTTGTGCCTGAGCACTCTAACTGTGTCAAGAACGTCATCCTTTGTTGTGTACGAGTTCAGGTAGAAATGGGTTTCAGGATCTCTGCTGAACTGGACTACAGAAACACGGTCTTTGTCCTCAGCTACATTCAGCTTGTTCACAACTTTTAGGACAAAGTCCTTCATTGCAGAGAACCCACTGGGAGTGCCATCTGATCCATCCAGTAGGAAAACAACATCTCTCCTTTGTGCAGTTGGTTGTACTATGGAGATTAAGGTTAAAAAGGAAAATCATTGTAAATAAGCTGCATTGGTTATAAAAACAAGACTGTAGCTTGATTTTAGGAAGTTTCTGATGGTACATAGGTTTTCATATCTTCACTGCTATAAACAACAGGCAGAATTTGGAGCAACTATGAGAAAATCTAGCTCAAAAAAGACTGCATGAAATGGATCAATGCTCTTTTTGTCTTACCTATCAGAGTTGGAGGAGCAGTCGTGGCCTCTACGAGTACGGTGCTAATGCTGTTGAAAAGCTGCTCTTGTACATTGGGGAGGTCAGTAAACTCTGCCACTGAGAGTGTGTAACTAGGGTCATATGAGATCTTCTGCAGCTCTCTATTGTCAGAGCCCCTTGATCCTACAGTAAAGGTCAAGACTCCAAGCCCTTTTAGCGAAGAGGCTGGTGTGTCTACGTTATCAAACGACCTTCCACCACTCAACAAAATCAGTAGCTGCGGGACCCCCTCTAGAAGCCTGCTTCCAGAAGATGCAGTGAAGACATTGTCCCTCACATACTGGAGAGCTGCTCCAGTGTTGAGGGGTCGACCCCCTTTGTGACGTAGACCTCTGAGAGCGTTGAGAACGTTCTCCTTTGTTACGTATGTGTTAAGGTAGAAAAGGGCCTCTGGGTCTCTGCTGAACTGGACTACAGAGACACGATCTCTCCCATCTGCCACATTCAATCTATCCACCATTCTTTGAACAAAATCGCGCATGGCTGGGAAAGAGTTCCTAGTTCCATCTGAACCATCCAAAAGGAACACTACGTCCCTCCTGGCCATTCTTCGGTCAGCTACAGGCAGTAAATAGAAAACAGTCGTGTCAGCCTTCGCTGTATGCTTTGAACAATGGACATTTTTTAAGTATGAGATTATGAACTGGATAAAATCACATCTTGTCTCAATCATTTACAACCAGTCTTATGCGATACACTGTTCAAATCTCTTAATTTGATACGATTGGCTGATCTTGGATTCGTACGCATGCTTTACGTTTGATGTTCTTTTGAAAGCATAACTGTTGTCTTACGTTTTGGCAAAACTTTTAGAGATAATTACAGATAACCAGGATGTGCAGCACTAAAAATCCTAATGAAAGGATTCCAATTCTGAAGGCGGAAGCCTTTAATCTAAAACCCTCAGACAAGCCCTACACTTATCCTGTACGAATTTTTCTCTGCAGAATTAAATGTACAATAACCTGACAGACTTTAAAATAAAAAACATAGGGACAACAATCTGTAGTTAGCTTTAATGGCTGGGTTTAAAGTTTGTAAATATTAGTGAGAATCTGTCTTACCTATGACTGTGGGTGTCACTGGTGTTGCATATAAAACCGCACTTTGGAGCGAGGTGATAAACTGCTGCTGGACACTGGCAAGGTCAGAAAGCTCAGAAACAGACTGAGTGTAGGAAGGATCACTGACAATTCTCTGAATTTCTCTGCTCGAATTCCTGGTGCCAACACCAAGAATCAAGACCCCACTTTCTTTCAGAGCAGAGGCAGGAATATCGATGTTATCATTCGACCTTGATCCACTGAGCAGGATGAGAATCTGAGGGACACCCTCTTGACGTCTACTGCCAGCAGAGGCAGTGAAGACATTGTCTTTCACATACTGGAGAGCTGACCCGGTGTTGAGGGGTCTCCCTCCCCTGTGCCTTAGAGTTCTGACAGTGCCAAGAACGTCAGCCTTTGCAGAGTAGGTATTCAGATTGAAATGGAGCTGAGGCTCTCTACTGTACTGCACCACTGAGACACGGTCTCTGTTGTCGTCTATGGATAATTTTTCAACAATTTTTTGTACGAAGTCAAGCATAACTGGGAATCCATTCCTAGAGCCATCTGAGCCATCCAGTAGGAAGACAACATCCTTTCTGGAGGTGTCAAAATCAACTAGAAAGACAACAATGGCATTTGTTAAAACCTGTCTAAGAGAGCGCTAAACGCTTTACGGAGGCTACATGAGAATTTCCAAACATAAGACCAAAGAAAACAGAAAAGCTACAAAAAATAGTACTGCAAAATGTGCTAACAGCATTCTTTCACACAGACATACCGGTAGGAGTTGGTGATGCTGGCGTGACAGAAACAGTAACAGCCTCAACAGTGTTCAGAAGCTGCTCTTGGACATTTGGAAGGTCAGTGAATTCTGACACAGACAGAGCATAACTAGGCTCGTATGAAATCCTCTGCAGTTCTCTGCTATCAGAGCTCCTTGAGCCTACTGTGAATATCAAGACTCCCATGTCCTTCAGAGCAGAGGCTGGCACATCAACGTTGTCAAATGACCTGCCGCCACTCAGCAGGATCAGTATCTGTGGCACGCCCTCCAGACGTCTGCTGCCGGAGGAGGCAGTGAAGACATTGTCTCTGACGTGCTGGAGAGCGGCTCCGGTGTTCAGTGGTCTTCCTCCTTTGTGCCTGAGCACTCTAACTGTGTCAAGAACGTCATCCTTTGTTGTGTACGAGTTCAGGTAGAAATGGGTTTCAGGATCTCTGCTGAACTGGACTACAGAAACACGGTCTTTGTCCTCAGCTACATTCAGCTTGTTCACAACTTTTAGGACAAAGTCCTTCATTGCAGAGAACCCACTGCGAGTGCCATCTGATCCATCCAGTAGGAAAACAACATCTCTCCTTTGTGCAGTTGGTTGTACTATGGAGATTAAGGTTAAAAAGGAAAATCATTGTAAATAAGCTGCATTGGTTATAAAAACAAGACTGTAGCTTGATTTTAGGAAGTTTCTGATGGTACATAGGTTTTCATATCTTCACTGCTATAAACAACAGGCAGAATTTGGAGCAACTATGAGAAAATCTAGCTCAAAAAAGACTGCATGAAATGGATCAATGCTCTTTTTGTCTTACCTATCAGAGTTGGAGGAGCAGTCGTGGCCTCTACGAGTACGGTGCTAATGCTGTTGAAAAGCTGCTCTTGTACATTGGGGAGGTCAGTAAACTCTGCCACTGAGAGTGTGTAACTAGGGTCATATGAGATCTTCTGCAGCTCTCTATTGTCAGAGCCCCTTGATCCTACAGTAAAGGTCAAGACTCCAAGCCCTTTTAGCGAAGAGGCTGGTGTGTCTACGTTATCAAACGACCTTCCACCACTCAACAAAATCAGTAGCTGCGGGACCCCCTCTAGAAGCCTGCTTCCAGAAGATGCAGTGAAGACATTGTCCCTCACATACTGGAGAGCTGCTCCAGTGTTGAGGGGTCGACCCCCTTTGTGACGTAGACCTCTGAGAGCGTTGAGAACGTTCTCCTTTGTTACGTATGTGTTAAGGTAGAAAAGGGCCTCTGGGTCTCTGCTGAACTGGACTACAGAGACACGATCTCTCCCATCTGCCACATTCAATCTATCCACCATTCTTTGAACAAAATCGCGCATGGCTGGGAAAGAGTTCCTAGTTCCATCTGAACCATCCAAAAGGAACACTACGTCCCTCCTGGCCATTCTTCGGTCAGCTACAGGCAGTAAATAGAAAACAGTCGTGTCAGCCTTCGCTGTATGCTTTGAACAATGGACATTTTTTAAGTATGAGATTATGAACTGGATAAAATCACATCTTGTCTCAATCATTTACAACCAGTCTTATGCGATACACTGTTCAAATCTCTTAATTTGATACGATTGGCTGATCTTGGATTCCTACGCATGCTTTACGTTTGATGTTCTTTTGAAAGCATAACTGTTGTCTTACGTTTTGGCAAAACTTTTAGAGATAATTACAGATAACCAGGATGTGCAGCACTAAAAATCCTAATGAAAGGATTCCAATTCTGAAGGCGGAAGCCTTTAATCTAAAACCCTCAGACAAGCCCTACACTTAATCCTGTACGAATTTTTCTCTGCAGAATTAAATGTACAATAACCTGACAGACTTTAAAATAAAAAACATAGGGACAACAATCTGTAGTTAGCTTTAATGGCTGGGTTTAAAGTTTGTAAATATTAGTGAGAATCTGTCTTACCTATGACTGTGGGTGTCACTGGTGTTGCATATAAAACCGCACTTTGGAGCGAGGTGATAAACTGCTGCTGGACACTGGCAAGGTCAGAAAGCTCAGAAACAGACTGAGTGTAGGAAGGATCACTGACAATTCTCTGAATTTCTCTGCTCGAATTCCTGGTGCCAACACCAAGAATCAAGACCCCACTTTCTTTCAGAGCAGAGGCAGGAATATCGATGTTATCATTCGACCTTGATCCACTGAGCAGGATGAGAATCTGAGGGACACCCTCTTGACGTCTACTGCCAGCAGAGGCAGTGAAGACATTGTCTTTCACATACTGGAGAGCTGACCCGGTGTTGAGGGGTCTCCCTCCCCTGTGCCTTAGAGTTCTGACAGTGCCAAGAACGTCAGCCTTTGCAGAGTAGGTATTCAGATTGAAATGGAGCTGAGGCTCTCTACTGTACTGCACCACTGAGACACGGTCTCTGTTGTCGTCTATGGATAATTTTTCAACAATTTTTTGTACGAAGTCAAGCATAACTGGGAATCCATTCCTAGAGCCATCTGAGCCATCCAGTAGGAAGACAACATCCTTTCTGGAGGTGTCAAAATCAACTAGAAAGACAACAATGGCATTTGTTAAAACCTGTCTAAGAGAGCGCTAAACGCTTTACGGAGGCTACATGAGAATTTCCAAACATAAGACCAAAGAAAACAGAAAAGCTACAAAAAATAGTACTGCAAAATGTGCTAACAGCATTCTTTCACACAGACATACCGGTAGGAGTTGGTGATGCTGGCGTGACAGAAACAGTAACAGCCTCAACAGTGTTCAGAAGCTGCTCTTGGACATTTGGAAGGTCAGTGAATTCTGACACAGACAGAGCATAACTAGGCTCGTATGAAATCCTCTGCAGTTCTCTGCTATCAGAGCTCCTTGAGCCTACTGTGAATATCAAGACTCCCATGTCCTTCAGAGCAGAGGCTGGCACATCAACGTTGTCAAATGACCTGCCGCCACTCAGCAGGATCAGTATCTGTGGCACGCCCTCCAGACGTCTGCTGCCGGAGGAGGCAGTGAAGACATTGTCTCTGACGTGCTGGAGAGCGGCTCCGGTGTTCAGTGGTCTTCCTCCTTTGTGCCTGAGCACTCTAACTGTGTCAAGAACGTCATCCTTTGTTGTGTACGAGTTCAGGTAGAAATGGGTTTCAGGATCTCTGCTGAACTGGACTACAGAAACACGGTCTTTGTCCTCAGCTACATTCAGCTTGTTCACAACTTTTAGGACAAAGTCCTTCATTGCAGAGAACCCACTGCGAGTGCCATCTGATCCATCCAGTAGGAAAACAACATCTCTCCTTTGTGCAGTTGGTTGTACTATGGAGATTAAGGTTAAAAAGGAAAATCATTGTAAATAAGCTGCATTGGTTATAAAAACAAGACTGTAGCTTGATTTTAGGAAGTTTCTGATGGTACATAGGTTTTCATATCTTCACTGCTATAAACAACAGGCAGAATTTGGAGCAACTATGAGAAAATCTAGCTCAAAAAAGACTGCATGAAATGGATCAATGCTCTTTTTGTCTTACCTATCAGAGTTGGAGGAGCAGTCGTGGCCTCTACGAGTACGGTGCTAATGCTGTTGAAAAGCTGCTCTTGTACATTGGGGAGGTCAGTAAACTCTGCCACTGAGAGTGTGTAACTAGGGTCATATGAGATCTTCTGCAGCTCTCTATTGTCAGAGCCCCTTGATCCTACAGTAAAGGTCAAGACTCCAAGCCCTTTTAGCGAAGAGGCTGGTGTGTCTACGTTATCAAATGACCTTCCACCACTCAACAAAATCAGTAGCTGCGGGACCCCCTCTAGAAGCCTGCTTCCAGAAGATGCAGTGAAGACATTGTCCCTCACATACTGGAGAGCTGCTCCAGTGTTGAGGGGTCGACCCCCTTTGTGACGTAGACCTCTGAGAGCGTTGAGAACGTTCTCCTTTGTTACGTATGTGTTAAGGTAGAAAAGGGCCTCTGGGTCTCTGCTGAACTGGACTACAGAGACACGATCTCTCCCATCTGCCACATTCAATCTATCCACCATTCTTTGAACAAAATCGCGCATGGCTGGGAAAGAGTTCCTAGTTCCATCTGAACCATCCAAAAGGAACACTACGTCCCTCCTGGCCATTCTTCGGTCAGCTACAGGCAGTAAATAGAAAACAGTCGTGTCAGCCTTCGCTGTATGCTTTGAACAATGGACATTTTTTAAGTATGAGATTATGAACTGGATAAAATCACATCTTGTCTCAATCATTTACAACCAGTCTTATGCGATACACTGTTCAAATCTCTTAATTTGATACGATTGGCTGATCTTGGATTCGTACGCATGCTTTACGTTTGATGTTCTTTTGAAAGCATAACTGTTGTCTTACGTTTTGGCAAAACTTTTAGAGATAATTACAGATAACCAGGATGTGCAGCACTAAAAATCCTAATGAAAGGATTCCAATTCTGAAGGCGGAAGCCTTTAATCTAAAACCCTCAGACAAGCCCTACACTTAATCCTGTACGAATTTTTCTCTGCAGAATTAAATGTACAATAACCTGACAGACTTTAAAATAAAAAAACATAGGGACAACAATCTGTAGTTAGCTTTAATGGCTGGGTTTAAAGTTTGTAAATATTAGTGAGAATCTGTCTTACCTATGACTGTGGGTGTCACTGGTGTTGCATATAAAACCGCACTTTGGAGCGAGGTGATAAACTGCTGCTGGACACTGGCAAGGTCAGAAAGCTCAGAAACAGACTGAGTGTAGGAAGGATCACTGACAATTCTCTGAATTTCTCTGCTCGAATTCCTGGTGCCAACACCAAGAATCAAGACCCCACTTTCTTTCAGAGCAGAGGCAGGAATATCGATGTTATCATTCGACCTTGATCCACTGAGCAGGATGAGAATCTGAGGGACACCCTCTTGACGTCTACTGCCAGCAGAGGCAGTGAAGACATTGTCTTTCACATACTGGAGAGCTGACCCGGTGTTGAGGGGTCTCCCTCCCCTGTGCCTTAGAGTTCTGACAGTGCCAAGAACGTCAGCCTTTGCAGAGTAGGTATTCAGATTGAAATGGAGCTGAGGCTCTCTACTGTACTGCACCACTGAGACACGGTCTCTGTTGTCGTCTATGGATAATTTTTCAACAATTTTTTGTACGAAGTCAAGCATAACTGGGAATCCATTCCTAGAGCCATCTGAGCCATCCAGTAGGAAGACAACATCCTTTCTGGAGGTGTCAAAATCAACTAGAAAGACAACAATGGCATTTGTTAAAACCTGTCTAAGAGAGCGCTAAACGCTTTACGGAGGCTACATGAGAATTTCCAAACATAAGACCAAAGAAAACAGAAAAGCTACAAAAAATAGTACTGCAAAATGTGCTAACAGCATTCTTTCACACAGACATACCGGTAGGAGTTGGTGATGCTGGCGTGACAGAAACAGTAACAGCCTCAACAGTGTTCAGAAGCTGCTCTTGGACATTTGGAAGGTCAGTGAATTCTGACACAGACAGAGCATAACTAGGCTCGTATGAAATCCTCTGCAGTTCTCTGCTATCAGAGCTCCTTGAGCCTACTGTGAATATCAAGACTCCCATGTCCTTCAGAGCAGAGGCTGGCACATCAACGTTGTCAAATGACCTGCCGCCACTCAGCAGGATCAGTATCTGTGGCACGCCCTCCAGACGTCTGCTGCCGGAGGAGGCAGTGAAGACATTGTCTCTGACGTGCTGGAGAGCGGCTCCGGTGTTCAGTGGTCTTCCTCCTTTGTGCCTGAGCACTCTAACTGTGTCAAGAACGTCATCCTTTGTTGTGTACGAGTTCAGGTAGAAATGGGTTTCAGGATCTCTGCTGAACTGGACTACAGAAACACGGTCTTTGTCCTCAGCTACATTCAGCTTGTTCACAACTTTTAGGACAAAGTCCTTCATTGCAGAGAACCCACTGCGAGTGCCATCTGATCCATCCAGTAGGAAAACAACATCTCTCCTTTGTGCAGTTGGTTGTACTATGGAGATTAAGGTTAAAAAGGAAAATCATTGTAAATAAGCTGCATTGGTTATAAAAACAAGACTGTAGCTTGATTTTAGGAAGTTTCTGATGGTACATAGGTTTTCATATCTTCACTGCTATAAACAACAGGCAGAATTTGGAGCAACTATGAGAAAATCTAGCTCAAAAAAGACTGCATGAAATGGATCAATGCTCTTTTTGTCTTACCTATCAGAGTTGGAGGAGCAGTCGTGGCCTCTACGAGTACGGTGCTAATGCTGTTGAAAAGCTGCTCTTGTACATTGGGGAGGTCAGTAAACTCTGCCACTGAGAGTGTGTAACTAGGGTCATATGAGATCTTCTGCAGCTCTCTATTGTCAGAGCCCCTTGATCCTACAGTAAAGGTCAAGACTCCAAGCCCTTTTAGCGAAGAGGCTGGTGTGTCTACGTTATCAAACGACCTTCCACCACTCAACAAAATCAGTAGCTGCGGGACCCCCTCTAGAAGCCTGCTTCCAGAAGATGCAGTGAAGACATTGTCCCTCACATACTGGAGAGCTGCTCCAGTGTTGAGGGGTCGACCCCCTTTGTGACGTAGACCTCTGAGAGCGTTGAGAACGTTCTCCTTTGTTACGTATGTGTTAAGGTAGAAAAGGGCCTCTGGGTCTCTGCTGAACTGGACTACAGAGACACGATCTCTCCCCTCTGCCACATTCAATCTATCTACCATTTTTTGAACAAAATCGCGCATGGCTGGGAAAGAGTTCCTAGTTCCATCTGAACCATCCAAAAGGAACACTACGTCCCTCCTGGCCATTCTTCGGTCAGCTACAGGCAGTAAATAGAAAACAGTCGTGTCAGCCTTCGCTGTATGCTTTGAACAATGGACATTTTTTAAGTATGAGATTATGAACTGGATAAAATCACATCTTGTCTCAATCATTTACAACCAGTCTTATGCGATACACTGTTCAAATCTCTTAATTTGATACGATTGGCTGATCTTGGATTCGTACGCATGCTTTACGTTTGATGTTCTTTTGAAAGCATAACTGTTGTCTTACGTTTTGGCAAAACTTTTAGAGATAATTACAGATAACCAGGATGTGCAGCACTAAAAATCCTAATGAAAGGATTCCAATTCTGAAGGCGGAAGCCTTTAATCTAAAACCCTCAGACAAGCCCTACACTTAATCCTGTACGAATTTTTCTCTGCAGAATTAAATGTACAATAACCTGACAGACTTTAAAATAAAAAAACATAGGGACAACAATCTGTAGTTAGCTTTAATGGCTGGGTTTAAAGTTTGTAAATATTAGTGAGAATCTGTCTTACCTATGACTGTGGGTGTCACTGGTGTTGCATAGAAAACCGCACTTTGGAGCGAGGTGATAAACTGCTGCTGGACACTGGCAATGTCAGAAAGCTCAGAAACAGACTGAGTGTAGGAAGGATCACTGACAATTCTCTGAATTTCTCTGCTCGAATTCCTGGTGCCAACACCAAGAATCAAGACCCCACGTTCTTTCAGAGCAGAGGCAGGAATATCGATGTTATCATTCGACCTTGATCCACTGAGCAGGATGAGAATCTGAGGGACACCCTCTTGACGTCTACTGCCAGCAGAGGCAGTGAAGACATTGTCTTTCACATACTGGAGAGCTGACCCGGTGTTGAGGGGTCTCCCTCCCCTGTGCCTTAGAGTTCTGACAGTGCCAAGAACGTCAGCCTTTGCAGAGTAGGTATTCAGATTGAAATGGAGCTGAGGCTCTCTACTGTACTGCACCACTGAGACACGGTCTCTGTTGTCGTCTATGGATAATTTTTCAACAATTTTTTGTACGAAGTCAAGCATAACTGGGAATCCATTCCTAGAGCCATCTGAGCCATCCAGTAGGAAGACAACATCCTTTCTGGAGGTGTCAAAATCAACTAGAAAGACAACAATGGCATTTGTTAAAACCTGTCTAAGAGAGCGCTAAACGCTTTACGGAGGCTACATGAGAATTTCCAAACATAAGACCAAAGAAAACAGAAAAGCTACAAAAAATAGTACTGCAAAATGTGCTAACAGCATTCTTTCACACAGACATACCGGTAGGAGTTGGTGATGCTGGCGTGACAGAAACAGTAACAGCCTCAACAGTGTTCAGAAGCTGCTCTTGGACATTTGGAAGGTCAGTGAATTCTGACACAGACAGAGCATAACTAGGCTCGTATGAAATCCTCTGCAGTTCTCTGCTATCAGAGCTCCTTGAGCCTACTGTGAATATCAAGACTCCCATGTCCTTCAGAGCAGAGGCTGGCACATCAACGTTGTCAAATGACCTGCCGCCACTCAGCAGGATCAGTATCTGTGGCACGCCCTCCAGACGTCTGCTGCCGGAGGAGGCAGTGAAGACATTGTCTCTGACGTGCTGGAGAGCGGCTCCGGTGTTCAGTGGTCTTCCTCCTTTGTGCCTGAGCACTCTAACTGTGTCAAGAACGTCATCCTTTGTTGTGTACGAGTTCAGGTAGAAATGGGTTTCAGGATCTCTGCTGAACTGGACTACAGAAACACGGTCTTTGTCCTCAGCTACATTCAGCTTGTTCACAACTTTTAGGACAAATTCCTTCATTGCAGAGAACCCACTGCGAGTGCCATCTGATCCATCCAGTAGGAAAACAACATCTCTCCTTTGTGCAGTTGGTTGTACTATGGAGATTAAGGTTAAAAAGGAAAATCATTGTAAATAAGCTGCATTGGTTATAAAAACAAGACTGTAGCTTGATTTTAGGAAGTTTCTGATGGTACATAGGTTTTCATATCTTCACTGCTATAAACAACAGGCAGAATTTGGAGCAACTATGAGAAAATCTAGCTCAAAAAAGACTGCATGAAATGGATCAATGCTCTTTTTGTCTTACCTATCAGAGTTGGAGGAGCAGTCGTGGCCTCTACGAGTATGGTGCTAATGCTGTTGAAAAGCTGCTCTTGTACATTGGGGAGGTCAGTAAACTCTGCCACTGAGAGTGTGTAACTAGGGTCATATGAGATCTTCTGCAGCTCTCTATTGTCAGAGCCCCTTGATCCTACAGTAAAGGTCAAGACTCCAAGCCCTTTTAGCGAAGAGGCTGGTGTGTCTACGTTATCAAACGACCTTCCACCACTCAACAAAATCAGTAGCTGCGGGACCCCCTCTAGAAGCCTGCTTCCAGAAGATGCAGTGAAGACATTGTCCCTCACATACTGGAGAGCTGCTCCAGTGTTGAGGGGTCGACCCCCTTTGTGACGTAGACCTCTGAGAGCGTTGAGAACGTTCTCCTTTGTTACGTATGTGTTAAGGTAGAAAAGGGCCTCTGGGTCTCTGCTGAACTGGACTACAGAGACACGATCTCTCCCATCTGCCACATTCAATCTATCCACCATTCTTTGAACAAAATCGCGCATGGCTGGGAAAGAGTTCCTAGTTCCATCTGAACCATCCAAAAGGAACACTACGTCCCTCCTGGCCATTCTTCGGTCAGCTACAGGCAGTAAATAGAAAACAGTCGTGTCAGCCTTCGCTGTATGCTTTGAACAATGGACATTTTTTAAGTATGAGATTATGAACTGGATAAAATCACATCTTGTCTCAATCATTTACAACCAGTCTTATGCGATACACTGTTCAAATCTCTTAATTTGATACGATTGGCTGATCTTGGATTCGTACGCATGCTTTACGTTTGATGTTCTTTTGAAAGCATAACTGTTGTCTTACGTTTTGGCAAAACTTTTAGAGATAATTACAGATAACCAGGATGTGCAGCACTAAAAATCCTAATGAAAGGATTCCAATTCTGAAGGCGGAAGCCTTTAATCTAAAACCCTCAGACAAGCCCTACACTTAATCCTGTACGAATTTTTCTCTGCAGAATTAAATGTACAATAACCTGACAGACTTTAAAATAAAAAAACATAGGGACAACAATCTGTAGTTAGCTTTAATGGCTGGGTTTAAAGTTTGTAAATATTAGTGAGAATCTGTCTTACCTATGACTGTGGGTGTCACTGGTGTTGCATATAAAACCGCACTTTGGAGCGAGGTGATAAACTGCTGCTGGACACTGGCAAGGTCAGAAAGCTCAGAAACAGACTGAGTGTAGGAAGGATCACTGACAATTCTCTGAATTTCTCTGCTCGAATTCCTGGTGCCAACACCAAGAATCAAGACCCCACTTTCTTTCAGAGCAGAGGCAGGAATATCGATGTTATCATTCGACCTTGATCCACTGAGCAGGATGAGAATCTGAGGGACACCCTCTTGACGTCTACTGCCAGCAGAGGCAGTGAAGACATTGTCTTTCACATACTGGAGAGCTGACCCGGTGTTGAGGGGTCTCCCTCCCCTGTGCCTTAGAGTTCTGACAGTGCCAAGAACGTCAGCCTTTGCAGAGTAGGTATTCAGATTGAAATGGAGCTGAGGCTCTCTACTGTACTGCACCACTGAGACACGGTCTCTGTTGTCGTCTATGGATAATTTTTCAACAATTTTTTGTACGAAGTCAAGCATAACTGGGAATCCATTCCTAGAGCCATCTGAGCCATCCAGTAGGAAGACAACATCCTTTCTGGAGGTGTCAAAATCAACTAGAAAGACAACAATGGCATTTGTTAAAACCTGTCTAAGAGAGCGCTAAACGCTTTACGGAGGCTACATGAGAATTTCCAAACATAAGACCAAAGAAAACAGAAAAGCTACAAAAAATAGTACTGCAAAATGTGCTAACAGCATTCTTTCACACAGACATACCGGTAGGAGTTGGTGATGCTGGCGTGACAGAAACAGTAACAGCCTCAACAGTGTTCAGAAGCTGCTCTTGGACATTTGGAAGGTCAGTGAATTCTGACACAGACAGAGCATAACTAGGCTCGTATGAAATCCTCTGCAGTTCTCTGCTATCAGAGCTCCTTGAGCCTACTGTGAATATCAAGACTCCCATGTCCTTCAGAGCAGAGGCTGGCACATCAACGTTGTCAAATGACCTGCCGCCACTCAGCAGGATCAGTATCTGTGGCACGCCCTCCAGACGTCTGCTGCCGGAGGAGGCAGTGAAGACATTGTCTCTGACGTGCTGGAGAGCGGCTCCGGTGTTCAGTGGTCTTCCTCCTTTGTGCCTGAGCACTCTAACTGTGTCAAGAACGTCATCCTTTGTTGTGTACGAGTTCAGGTAGAAATGGGTTTCAGGATCTCTGCTGAACTGGACTACAGAAACACGGTCTTTGTCCTCAGCTACATTCAGCTTGTTCACAACTTTTAGGACAAAGTCCTTCATTGCAGAGAACCCACTGCGAGTGCCATCTGATCCATCCAGTAGGAAAACAACATCTCTCCTTTGTGCAGTTGGTTGTACTATGGAGATTAAGGTTAAAAAGGAAAATCATTGTAAATAAGCTGCATTGGTTATAAAAACAAGACTGTAGCTTGATTTTAGGAAGTTTCTGATGGTACATAGGTTTTCATATCTTCACTGCTATAAACAACAGGCAGAATTTGGAGCAACTATGAGAAAATCTAGCTCAAAAAAGACTGCATGAAATGGATCAATGCTCTTTTTGTCTTACCTATCAGAGTTGGAGGAGCAGTCGTGGCCTCTACGAGTACGGTGCTAATGCTGTTGAAAAGCTGCTCTTGTACATTGGGGAGGTCAGTAAACTCTGCCACTGAGAGTGTGTAACTAGGGTCATATGAGATCTTCTGCAGCTCTCTATTGTCAGAGCCCCTTGATCCTACAGTAAAGGTCAAGACTCCAAGCCCTTTTAGCGAAGAGGCTGGTGTGTCTACGTTATCAAACGACCTTCCACCACTCAACAAAATCAGTAGCTGCGGGACCCCCTCTAGAAGCCTGCTTCCAGAAGATGCAGTGAAGACATTGTCCCTCACATACTGGAGAGCTGCTCCAGTGTTGAGGGGTCGACCCCCTTTGTGACGTAGACCTCTGAGAGCGTTGAGAACGTTCTCCTTTGTTACGTATGTGTTAAGGTAGAAAAGGGCCTCTGGGTCTCTGCTGAACTGGACTACAGAGACACGATCTCTCCCATCTGCCACATTCAATCTATCCACCATTCTTTGAACAAAATCGCGCATGGCTGGGAAAGAGTTCCTAGTTCCATCTGAACCATCCAAAAGGAACACTACGTCCCTCCTGGCCATTCTTCGGTCAGCTACAGGCAGTAAATAGAAAACAGTCGTGTCAGCCTTCGCTGTATGCTTTGAACAATGGACATTTTTTAAGTATGAGATTATGAACTGGATAAAATCACATCTTGTCTCAATCATTTACAACCAGTCTTATGCGATACACTGTTCAAATCTCTTAATTTGATACGATTGGCTGATCTTGGATTCGTACGCATGCTTTACGTTTGATGTTCTTTTGAAAGCATAACTGTTGTCTTACGTTTTGGCAAAACTTTTAGAGATAATTACAGATAACCAGGATGTGCAGCACTAAAAATCCTAATGAAAGGATTCCAATTCTGAAGGCGGAAGCCTTTAATCTAAAACCCTCAGACAAGCCCTACACTTAATCCTGTACGAATTTTTCTCTGCAGAATTAAATGTACAATAACCTGACAGACTTTAAAATAAAAAACATAGGGACAACAATCTGTAGTTAGCTTTAATGGCTGGGTTTAAAGTTTGTAAATATTAGTGAGAATCTGTCTTACCTATGACTGTGGGTGTCACTGGTGTTGCATATAAAACAGCACTTTGGAGCGAGGTGATAAACTGCTGCTGGACACTGGCAAGGTCAGAAAGCTCAGAAACAGACTGAGTGTAGGAAGGATCACTGACAATTCTCTGAATTTCTCTGCTCGAATTCCTGGTGCCAACACCAAGAATCAAGACCCCACTTTCTTTCAGAGCAGAGGCAGGAATATCGATGTTATCATTCGACCTTGATCCACTGAGCAGGATGAGAATCTGAGGGACACCCTCTTGACGTCTACTGCCAGCAGAGGCAGTGAAGACATTGTCTTTCACATACTGGAGAGCTGACCCGGTGTTGAGGGGTCTCCCTCCCCTGTGCCTTAGAGTTCTGACAGTGCCAAGAACGTCAGCCTTTGCAGAGTAGGTATTCAGATTGAAATGGAGCTGAGGCTCTCTACTGTACTGCACCACTGAGACACGGTCTCTGTTGTCGTCTATGGATAATTTTTCAACAATTTTTTGTACGAAGTCAAGCATAACTGGGAATCCATTCCTAGAGCCATCTGAGCCATCCAGTAGGAAGACAACATCCTTTCTGGAGGTGTCAAAATCAACTAGAAAGACAACAACGGCATTTGTTAAAACCTGTCTAAGAGAGCGCTAAACGCTTTACGGAGGCTACATGAGAATTTCCAAACATAAGACCAAAGAAAACAGAAAAGCTACAAAAAATAGTACTGCAAAATGTGCTAACAGCATTCTTTCACACAGACATACCGGTAGGAGTTGGTGATGCTGGCGTGACAGAAACAGTAACAGCCTCAACAGTGTTCAGAAGCTGCTCTTGGACATTTGGAAGGTCAGTGAATTCTGACACAGACAGAGCATAACTAGGCTCGTATGAAATCCTCTGCAGTTCTCTGCTATCAGAGCTCCTTGAGCCTACTGTGAATATGAAGACTCCCATGTTCTTCAGAGCAGAGGCTGGCACATCAACGTTGTCAAATGACCTGCCGCCACTCAGCAGGATCAGTATCTGTGGCACGCCCTCCAGACGTCTGCTGCCGGAGGAGGCAGTGAAGACATTGTCTCTGACGTGCTGGAGAGCGGCTCCGGTGTTCAGTGGTCTTCCTCCTTTGTGCCTGAGCACTCTAACTGTGTCAAGAACGTCATCCTTTGTTGTGTACGAGTTCAGGTAGAAATGGGTTTCAGGATCTCTGCTGAACTGGACTACAGAAACACGGTCTTTGTCCTCAGCTACATTCAGCTTGTTCACAACTTTTAGGACAAAGTCCTTCATTGCAGAGAACCCACTGGGAGTGCCATCTGATCCATCCAGTAGGAAAACAACATCTCTCCTTTGTGCAGTTGGTTGTACTATGGAGATTAAGGTTAAAAAGGAAAATCATTGTAAATAAGCTGCATTGGTTATAAAAACAAGACTGTAGCTTGATTTTAGGAAGTTTCTGATGGTACATAGGTTTTCATATCTTCACTGCTATAAACAACAGGCAGAATTTGGAGCAACTATGAGAAAATCTAGCTCAAAAAAGACTGCATGAAATGGATCAATGCTCTTTTTGTCTTACCTATCAGAGTTGGAGGAGCAGTCGTGGCCTCTACGAGTATGGTGCTAATGCTGTTGAAAAGCTGCTCTTGTACATTGGGGAGGTCAGTAAACTCTGCCACTGAGAGTGTGTAACTAGGGTCATATGAGATCTTCTGCAGCTCTCTATTGTCAGAGCCCCTTGATCCTACAGTAAAGGTCAAGACTCCAAGCCCTTTTAGCGAAGAGGCTGGTGTGTCTACGTTATCAAACGACCTTCCACCACTCAACAAAATCAGTAGCTGCGGGACCCCCTCTAGAAGCCTGCTTCCAGAAGATGCAGTGAAGACATTGTCCCTCACATACTGGAGAGCTGCTCCAGTGTTGAGGGGTCGACCCCCTTTGTGACGTAGACCTCTGAGAGCGTTGAGAACGTTCTCCTTTGTTACGTATGTGTTAAGGTAGAAAAGGGCCTCTGGGTCTCTGCTGAACTGGACTACAGAGACACGATCTCTCCCATCTGCCACATTCAATCTATCCACCATTCTTTGAACAAAATCGCGCATGGCTGGGAAAGAGTTCCTAGTTCCATCTGAACCATCCAAAAGGAACACTACGTCCCTCCTGGCCATTCTTCGGTCAGCTACAGGCAGTAAATAGAAAACAGTCGTGTCAGCCTTCGCTGTATGCTTTGAACAATGGACATTTTTTAAGTATGAGATTATGAACTGGATAAAATCACATCTTGTCTCAATCATTTACAACCAGTCTTATGCGATACACTGTTCAAATCTCTTAATTTGATACGATTGGCTGATCTTGGATTCGTACGCATGCTTTACGTTTGATGTTCTTTTGAAAGCATAACTGTTGTCTTACGTTTTGGCAAAACTTTTAGAGATAATTACAGATAACCAGGATGTGCAGCACTAAAAATCCTAATGAAAGGATTCCAATTCTGAAGGCGGAAGCCTTTAATCTAAAACCCTCAGACAAGCCCTACACTTATCCTGTACGAATTTTTCTCTGCAGAATTAAATGTACAATAACCTGACAGACTTTAAAATAAAAAACATAGGGACAACAATCTGTAGTTAGCTTTAATGGCTGGGTTTAAAGTTTGTAAATATTAGTGAGAATCTGTCTTACCTATGACTGTGGGTGTCACTGGTGTTGCATATAAAACCGCACTTTGGAGCGAGGTGATAAACTGCTGCTGGACACTGGCAAGGTCAGAAAGCTCAGAAACAGACTGAGTGTAGGAAGGATCACTGACAATTCTCTGAATTTCTCTGCTCGAATTCCTGGTGCCAACACCAAGAATCAAGACCCCACTTTCTTTCAGAGCAGAGGCAGGAATATCGATGTTATCATTCGACCTTGATCCACTGAGCAGGATGAGAATCTGAGGGACACCCTCTTGACGTCTACTGCCAGCAGAGGCAGTGAAGACATTGTCTTTCACATACTGGAGAGCTGACCCGGTGTTGAGGGGTCTCCCTCCCCTGTGCCTTAGAGTTCTGACAGTGCCAAGAACGTCAGCCTTTGCAGAGTAGGTATTCAGATTGAAATGGAGCTGAGGCTCTCTACTGTACTGCACCACTGAGACACGGTCTCTGTTGTCGTCTATGGATAATTTTTCAACAATTTTTTGTACGAAGTCAAGCATAACTGGGAATCCATTCCTAGAGCCATCTGAGCCATCCAGTAGGAAGACAACATCCTTTCTGGAGGTGTCAAAATCAACTAGAAAGACAACAATGGCATTTGTTAAAACCTGTCTAAGAGAGCGCTAAACGCTTTACGGAGGCTACATGAGAATTTCCAAACATAAGACCAAAGAAAACAGAAAAGCTACAAAAAATAGTACTGCAAAATGTGCTAACAGCATTCTTTCACACAGACATACCGGTAGGAGTTGGTGATGCTGGCGTGACAGAAACAGTAACAGCCTCAACAGTGTTCAGAAGCTGCTCTTGGACATTTGGAAGGTCAGTGAATTCTGACACAGACAGAGCATAACTAGGCTCGTATGAAATCCTCTGCAGTTCTCTGCTATCAGAGCTCCTTGAGCCTACTGTGAATATCAAGACTCCCATGTCCTTCAGAGCAGAGGCTGGCACATCAACGTTGTCAAATGACCTGCCACCACTCAGCAGGATCAGTATCTGTGGCACGCCCTCCAGACGTCTGCTGCCGGAGGAGGCAGTGAAGACATTGTCTCTGACGTGCTGGAGAGCGGCTCCGGTGTTCAGTGGTCTTCCTCCTTTGTGCCTGAGCACTCTAACTGTGTCAAGAACGTCATCCTTTGTTGTGTACGAGTTCAGGTAGAAATGGGTTTCAGGATCTCTGCTGAACTGGACTACAGAAACACGGTCTTTGTCCTCAGCTACATTCAGCTTGTTCACAACTTTTAGGACAAAGTCCTTCATTGCAGAGAACCCACTGCGAGTGCCATCTGATCCATCCAGTAGGAAAACAACATCTCTCCTTTGTGCAGTTGGTTGTACTATGGAGATTAAGGTTAAAAAGGAAAATCATTGTAAATAAGCTGCATTGGTTATAAAAACAAGACTGTAGCTTGATTTTAGGAAGTTTCTGATGGTACATAGGTTTTCATATCTTCACTGCTATAAACAACAGGCAGAATTTGGAGCAACTATGAGAAAATCTAGCTCAAAAAAGACTGCATGAAATGGATCAATGCTCTTTTTGTCTTACCTATCAGAGTTGGAGGAGCAGTCGTGGCCTCTACGAGTACGGTGCTAATGCTGTTGAAAAGCTGCTCTTGTACATTGGGGAGGTCAGTAAACTCTGCCACTGAGAGTGTGTAACTAGGGTCATATGAGATCTTCTGCAGCTCTCTATTGTCAGAGCCCCTTGATCCTACAGTAAAGGTCAAGACTCCAAGCCCTTTTAGCGAAGAGGCTGGTGTGTCTACGTTATCAAACGACCTTCCACCACTCAACAAAATCAGTAGCTGCGGGACCCCCTCTAGACGCCTGCTTCCAGAAGATGCAGTGAAGACATTGTCCCTCACATACTGGAGAGCTGCTCCAGTGTTGAGGGGTCGACCCCCTTTGTGACGTAGACCTCTGAGAGCGTTGAGAACGTTCTCCTTTGTTACGTATGTGTTAAGGTAGAAAAGGGCCTCTGGGTCTCTGCTGAACTGGACTACAGAGACACGATCTCTCCCATCTGCCACATTCAATCTATCCACCATTCTTTGAACAAAATCGCGCATAGCTGGGAAAGAGTTCCTAGTTCCATCTGAACCATCCAAAAGGAACACTACGTCCCTCCTGGCCATTCTTCGGTCAGCTACAGGCAGTAAATAGAAAACAGTCGTGTCAGCCTTCGCTGTATGCTTTGAACAATGGACATTTTTTAAGTATGAGATTATGAACTGGATAAAATCACATCTTGTCTCAATCATTTACAACCAGTCTTATGCGATACACTGTTCAAATCTCTTAATTTGATACGATTGGCTGATCATGGATTCGTACGCATGCTTTACGTTTGATGTTCTTTTGAAAGCATAACTGTTGTCTTACGTTTTGGCAAAACTTTTAGAGATAATTACAGATAACCAGGATGTGCAGCACTAAAAATCCTAATGAAAGGATTCCAATTCTGAAGGCAGAAGCCTTTAATCTAAAACCCTCAGACAAGCCCTACACTTAATCCTGTACGAATTTTTCTCTGCAGAATTAAATGTACAATAACCTGACAGACTTTAAAATAAAAAACATAGGGACAACAATCTGTAGTTAGCTTTAATGGCTGGGTTTAAAGTTTGTAAATATTAGTGAGAATCTGTCTTACCTATGACTGTGGGTGTCACTGGTGTTGCATATAAAACAGCACTTTGGAGCGAGGTGATAAACTGCTGCTGGACACTGGCAAGGTCAGAAAGCTCAGAAACAGACTGAGTGTAGGAAGGATCACTGACAATTCTCTGAATTTCTCTGCTCGAATTCCTGGTGCCAACACCAAGAATCAAGACCCCACTTTCTTTCAGAGCAGAGGCAGGAATATCGATGTTATCATTCGACCTTGATCCACTGAGCAGGATGAGAATCTGAGGGACACCCTCTTGACGTCTACTGCCAGCAGAGGCAGTGAAGACATTGTCTTTCACATACTGGAGAGCTGACCCGGTGTTGAGGGGTCTCCCTCCCCTGTGCCTTAGAGTTCTGACAGTGCCAAGAACGTCAGCCTTTGCAGAGTAGGTATTCAGATTGAAATGGAGCTGAGGCTCTCTACTGTACTGCACCACTGAGACACGGTCTCTGTTGTCATCTATGGATAATTTTTCAACAATTTTTTGTACGAAGTCAAGCATAACTGGGAATCCATTCCTAGAGCCATCTGAGCCATCCAGTAGGAAGACAACATCCTTTCTGGAGGTGTCAAAATCAACTAGAAAGACAACAATGGCATTTGTTAAAACCTGTCTAAGAGAGCGCTAAACGCTTTACGGAGGCTACATGAGAATTTCCAAACATAAGACCAAAGAAAACAGAAAAGCTACAAAAATAGTACTGCAAAATGTGCTAACAGCATTCTTTCACACAGACATACCGGTAGGAGTTGGTGATGCTGGTGTGACAGAAACAGTAACAGCCTCAACAGTGTTCAGAAGCTGCTCTTGGACATTTGGAAGGTCAGTGAATTCTGACACAGACAGAGCATAACTAGGCTCGTATGAAATCCTCTGCAGTTCTCTGCTATCAGAGCTCCTTGAGCCTACTGTGAATATCAAGACTCCCATGTCCTTCAGAGCAGAGGCTGGCACATCAACGTTGTCAAATGACCTGCCGCCACTCAGCAGGATCAGTATCTGTGGCACGCCCTCCAGACGTCTGCTGCCGGAGGAGGCAGTGAAGACATTGTCTCTGACGTGCTGGAGAGCGGCTCCGGTGTTCAGTGGTCTTCCTCCTTTGTGCCTGAGCACTCTAACTGTGTCAAGAACGTCATCCTTTGTTGTGTACGAGTTCAGGTAGAAATGGGTTTCAGGATCTCTGCTGAACTGGACTACAGAAACACGGTCTTTGTCCTCAGCTACATTCAGCTTGTTCACAACATTTAGGACAAAGTCCTTCATTGCAGAGAACCCACTGCGAGTGCCATCTGATCCATCCAGTAGGAAAACAACATCTCTCCTTTGTGCAGTTGGTTGTACTATGGAGATTAAGGTTAAAAAGGAAAATCATTGTAAACAAGCTGCATTGGTCATAAAAACAAGACTGTAGCTTGATTTTAGGAAGTTTCTGATGGTACATAGGTTTTCATATCTTCACTGCTATAAACAACAGGCAGAATTTGGAGCAACTATGAGAAAATCTAGCTCAAAAAAGACTGCATGAAATGGATCAATGCTCTTTTTGTCTTACCTATCAGAGTTGGAGGAGCAGTCGTGGCCTCTACGAGTACGGTGCTAATGCTGTTGAAAAGCTGTTCTTGTACATTGGGGAGGTCAGTAAACTCTGCCACTGAGAGTGTGTAACTAGGGTCATATGAGATCTTCTGCAGTTCTCTATTGTCAGAGCCCCTTGATCCTACAGTAAAGGTCAAGACTCCAAGCTCTTTTAGCGAAGAGGCTGGTGTGTCTACGTTATCAAACGACCTTCCACCACTCAACAAAATCAGTAGCTGCGGGACCCCTTCTAGACGCCTGCTTCCAGAAGATGCAGTGAAGACATTGTCCCTCACATACTGGAGAGCTGCTCCAGTGTTGAGGGGTCGACCCCCTTTGTGACGTAGACCTCTGAGAGCGTTGAGAACGTTCTCTTTTGTTACATATGTGTTAAGGTAGAAAAGGGCCTCTGGGTCTCTGCTGAACTGGACTACAGAGACACGATCTCTCCCCTCTGCCACATTCAATCTATCTACCATTCTTTGAACAAAATCGCGCATGGCTGGGAAAGAGTTCCTAGTTCCATCTGAACCATCCAAAAGGAACACTACGTCCCTCCTGGCCATTCTTCGGTCAGCTACAGGCAGTAAATAGAAAACAGTCGTGTCAGCCTTCGCTGTATGCTTTGAACAATGGACATTTTTTAAGTATGAGATTATGAACTGAATAAAATCACATCTTGTCTCAATCATTTACAACCAGTCTTATGCGATACACTGTTCAAATCTCTTAATTTGATACAATTGGCTGATCTTGGATTCGTAAGCATGCTTTATGTTTGATGTTCTTTTGAAAGCATAACTATTGTCTTACGTTTTGGCAAAACTCTTAGAGATAATTACAGATAACCAGGCTGTGCAGCACTAAAAATCCTAATGAAAGGATTCCAATTCTGAAGGCAGAACACTTTAGTCTAAAACCCTCAGACAAGCCCTACACTTAATCTTGTACGAATTTTTCTCTGCAGAGTTAAATGTACAATAACCTGACAGACTTTAAAATAAAAAAACATAGGGACAACAATCTGTAGTTAGCTTCAATGGCTGTGTTTAAAGTTTATAAATATTAGTGAGAATCTGTCTTACCTATGACTGTGGGTGTCACTGGTGTTGCATATAAAACCGCACTTTGGAGCGAGGTGATAAACTGCTGCTGGACACTGGCAAGGTCAGAAAGCTCAGAAACAGACTGAGTGTAGGAAGGATCACTGACAATTCTCTGAATTTCTCTGCTCGAATTCCTGGTGCCAACACCAAGAATCAAGACCCCACTTTCTTTCAGAGCAGAGGCATAAATATCGATGTTATCATTCGACCTTGATCCACTGAGCAGGATGAGAATCTGAGGGACACCCTCTTGACGTCTACTGCCAGCAGAGGCAGTGAAGACATTGTCTTTCACATACTGGAGAGCTGACCCGGTGTTGAGGGGTCTCCCTCCCCTGTGCCTTAGAGTTCTGACAGTGCCAAGAACGTCAGCCTTTGCAGAGTAGGTATTCAGGTTGAAATGGAGCTGAGGCTCTCTACTGTACTGCACCACTGAGACACGGTCTCTGTTGTCATCTATGGATAATTTTTCAACAATTTTTTGTACGAAGTCAAGCATAACTGGGAATCCATTCCTAGAGCCATCTGAGCCATCCAGTAGGAAGACAACATCCTTTCTGGAGGTGTCAAAATCAACTAGAAAGACAACAATGGCATTTGTTAAAACCTGTCTAAGAGAGCGCTAAACGCTTTACGGAGGCTACATGAGAATTTCCAAACATAAGACCAAAGAAAACAGAAAAGCTACAAAAAATAGTACTGCAAAATGTGCTAACAGCATTCTTTCACACAGACATACCGGTAGGAGTTGGTGATGCTGGCGTGACAGAAACAGTAACAGCCTCAACAGTGTTCAGAAGCTGCTCTTGGACATTTGGAAGGTCAGTGAATTCTGACACAGACAGAGCATAACTAGGCTCGTATGAAATCCTCTGCAGTTCTCTGCTATCAGAGCTCCTTGAGCCTACTGTGAATATCAAGACTCCCATGTCCTTCAGAGCAGAGGCTGGCACATCAACGTTGTCAAATGACCTGCCGCCACTCAGCAGGATCAGTATCTGTGGCACGCCCTCCAGACGTCTGCTGCCGGAGGAGGCAGTGAAGACATTGTCTCTGACGTGCTGGAGAGCGGCTCCGGTGTTCAGTGGTCTTCCTCCTTTGTGCCTGAGCACTCTAACTGTGTCAAGAACGTCATCCTTTGTTGTGTACGAGTTCAGGTAGAAATGGGTTTCAGGATCTCTGCTGAACTGGACTACAGAAACACGGTCTTTGTCCTCAGCTACATTCAGCTTGTTCACAACTTTTAGGACAAAGTCCTTCATTGCAGAGAACCCACTGCGAGTGCCATCTGATCCATCCAGTAGGAAAACAACATCTCTCCTTTGTGCAGTTGGTTGTACTATGGAGATTAAGGTTAAAAAGGAAAATCATTGTAAACAAGCTGCATTGGTCATAAAACAAGACTGTAGCTTGATTTTAGGAAGTTTCTGATGGTACATAGGTTTTCATATCTTCACTGCTATAAACAACAGGCAGAATTTGGAGCAACTATGAGAAAATCTAGCTCAAAAAAGACTGCATGAAATGGATCAATGCTCTTTTTGTCTTACCTATCAGAGTTGGAGGAGCAGTCGTGGCCTCTACGAGTACGGTGCTAATGCTGTTGAAAAGCTGCTCTTGTACATTGGGGAGGTCAGTAAACTCTGCCACTGAGAGTGTGTAACTAGGGTCATATGAGATCTTCTGCAGTTCTCTATTGTCAGAGCCCCTTGATCCTACAGTAAAGGTCAAGACTCCAAGCTCTTTTAGCGAAGAGGCTGGTGTGTCTACGTTATCAAACGACCTTCCACCACTCAACAAAATCAGTAGCTGCGGGACCCCCTCTAGACGCCTGCTTCCAGAAGATGCAGTGAAGACATTGTCCCTCACATACTGGAGAGCTGCTCCAGTGTTGAGGGGTCGACCCCCTTTGTGACGTAGACCTCTGAGAGCGTTGAGAACGTTCTCCTTTGTTACGTATGTGTTAAGGTAGAAAAGGGCCTCTGGATCTCTGCTGAACTGGACTACAGAGACACGATCTCTCCCCTCTGCCACATTCAATCTATCCACCATTCTTTGAACAAAATCGCGCATGGCTGGGAAAGAGTTCCTAGTTCCATCTGAACCATCCAAAAGGAACACTACGTCCCTCCTGGCCATTCTTCGGTCAGCTACAGGCAGTAAATAGAAAACAGTCGTGTCAGCCTTCGCTGTATGCTTTGAACAATGGACATTTTTTAAGTATGAGATTATGAACTGAATAAAATCACATCTTGTCTCAATCATTTACAACCAGTCTTATGCGATACACTGTTCAAATCTCTTAATTTGATACAATTGGCTGATCTTGGATTCGTAAGCATGCTTTATGTTTGATGTTCTTTTGAAAGCATAACTATTGTCTTACGTTTTGGCAAAACTCTTAGAGATAATTACAGATAACCAGGCTGTGCAGCACTAAAAATCCTAATGAAAGGATTCCAATTCTGAAGGCAGAACACTTTAGTCTAAAACCCTCAGACAAGCCCTACACTTAATCTTGTACGAATTTTTCTCTGCAGAGTTAAATGTACAATAACCTGATAGACTTTAAAATAAAAAACATAGGGACAACAATCTGTAGTTAGCTTCAATGGCTGTGTTTAAAGTTTGTAAATATTAGTGAGAATCTGTCTTACCTATGACTGTGGGTGTCACTGGTGTTGCATATAAAACCACACTTTGGAGCGAGGTGATAAACTGCTGCTGGACACTGGCAAGGTCAGAAAGCTCAGAAACAGACTGAGTGTAGGATGGATCACTGACAATTCTCTGAATTTCTCTGCTCGAATTCCTCGTGCCAACACCAAGAATCAAGACCCCACTTTCTTTCAGAGCAGAGGCAGGAATATCGATGTTATCATTCGACCTTGATCCACTGAGCAGGATGAGAATCTGAGGGACACCCTCTTGACGTCTACTGCCAGCAGAGGCAGTGAAGACATTGTCTTTCACATACTGGAGAGCTGACCCGGTGTTGAGGGGTCTCCCTCCCCTGTGCCTTAGAGTTCTGACAGTGCCAAGAACGTCAGCCTTTGCAGAGTAGGTATTCAGGTTGAAATGGAGCTGAGGCTCTCTACTGTACTGCACCACTGAGACACGGTCTCTGTTGTCATCTATGGATAATTTTTCAAAAAATTTTTGTACGAAGTCAAGCATAACTGGGAATCCATTCCTAGAGCCATCTGAGCCATCCAGTAGGAAGACAACATCCTTTCTGGAGGTGTCAAAATCAACTAGAAAGACAACAATGGCATTTGTTAAAACCTGTCTAAGAGAGCGCTAATCGCTTTACGGAGGCTACATGAGAATTTCCAAACATAAGACCAAAGAAAACAGAAAAGCTACAAAAAATAGTACTGCAAAATGTGCTAACAGCATTCTTTCACACAGACATACCGGTAGGAGTTGGTGATGCTGGCGTGACAGAAACAGTAACAGCCTCAACAGTGTTCAGAAGCTGCTCTTGGACATTTGGAAGGTCAGTGAATTCTGACACAGACAGAGCATAACTAGGCTCGTATGAAATCCTCTGCAGTTCTCTGCTATCAGAGCTCCTTGAGCCTACTGTGAATATCAAGACTCCCATGTCCTTCAGAGCAGAGGCTGGCACATCAACGTTGTCAAATGACCTGCCGCCACTCAGCAGGATCAGTATCTGTGGCACGCCCTCCAGACGTCTGCTGCCGGAGGAGGCAGTGAAGACATTGTCTCTGACGTGCTGGAGAGCGGCTCCGGTGTTCAGTGGTCTTCCTCCTTTGTGCCTGAGCACTCTAACTGTGTCAAGAACGTCATCCTTTGTTGTGTACGAGTTCAGGTAGAAATGGGTTTCAGGATCTCTGCTGAACTGGACTACAGAAACACGGTCTTTGTCCTCAGCTACATTCAGCTTGTTCACAACTTTTAGGACAAAGTCCTTCATTGCAGAGAACCCACTGCGAGTGCCATCTGATCCATCCAGTAGGAAAACAACATCTCTCCTTTGTGCAGTTGGTTGTACTATGGAGATTAAGGTTAAAAAGGAAAATCATTGTAAACAAGCTGCATTGGTCATAAAAACAAGACTGTAGCTTGATTTTAGGAAGTTTCTGATGGTACATAGGTTTTCATATCTTCACTGCTATAAACAACAGGCAGAATTTGGAGCAACTATGAGAAAATCTAGCTCAAAAAAGACTGCATGAAATGGATCAATGCTCTTTTTGTCTTACCTATCAGAGTTGGAGGAGCAGTCGTGGCCTCTACGAGTACGGTGCTAATGCTGTTGAAAAGCTGCTCTTGTACATTGGGGAGGTCAGTAAACTCTGCCACTGAGAGTGTGTAACTAGGGTCATATGAGATCTTCTGCAGTTCTCTATTGTCAGAGCCCCTTGATCCTACAGTAAAGGTCAAGACTCCAAGCTCTTTTAGCGAAGAGGCTGGTGTGTCTACGTTATCAAACGACCTTCCACCACTCAACAAAATCAGTAGCTGCGGGACCCCTTCTAGACGCCTGCTTCCAGAAGATGCAGTGAAGACATTGTCCCTCACATACTGGAGAGCTGCTCCAGTGTTGAGGGGTCGACCCCCTTTGTGACGTAGACCTCTGAGAGCGTTGAGAACGTTCTCTTTTGTTACATATGTGTTAAGGTAGAAAAGGGCCTCTGGGTCTCTGCTGAACTGGACTACAGAGACACGATCTCTCCCCTCTGCCACATTCAATCTATCTACCATTCTTTGAACAAAATCGCGCATGGCTGGGAAAGAGTTCCTAGTTCCATCTGAACCATCCAAAAGGAACACTACGTCCCTCCTGGCCATTCTTCGGTCAGCTACAGGCAGTAAATAGAAAACAGTCGTGTCAGCCTTCGCTGTATGCTTTGAACAATGGACATTTTTTAAGTATGAGATTATGAACTGAATAAAATCACATCTTGTCTCAATCATTTACAACCAGTCTTATGCGATACACTGTTCAAATCTCTTAATTTGATACAATTGGCTGATCTTGGATTCGTAAGCATGCTTTATGTTTGATGTTCTTTTGAAAGCATAACTATTGTCTTACGTTTTGGCAAAACTCTTAGAGATAATTACAGATAACCAGGCTGTGCAGCACTAAAAATCCTAATGAAAGGATTCCAATTCTGAAGGCAGAACACTTTAGTCTAAAACCCTCAGACAAGCCCTACACTTAATCTTGTACGAATTTTTCTCTGCAGAGTTAAATGTACAATAACCTGACAGACTTTAAAATAAAAAAACATAGGGACAACAATCTGTAGTTAGCTTCAATGGCTGTGTTTAAAGTTTATAAATATTAGTGAGAATCTGTCTTACCTATGACTGTGGGTGTCACTGGTGTTGCATATAAAACCACACTTTGGAGCGAGGTGATAAACTGCTGCTGGACACTGGCAAGGTCAGAAAGCTCAGAAACAGACTGAGTGTAGGAAGGATCACTGACAATTCTCTGAATTTCTCTGCTCGAATTCCTGGTGCCAACACCAAGAATCAAGACCCCACTTTCTTTCAGAGCAGAGGCATAAATATCGATGTTATCATTCGACCTTGATCCACTGAGCAGGATGAGAATCTGAGGGACACCCTCTTGACGTCTACTGCCAGCAGAGGCAGTGAAGACATTGTCTTTCACATACTGGAGAGCTGACCCGGTGTTGAGGGGTCTCCCTCCCCTGTGCCTTAGAGTTCTGACAGTGCCAAGAACGTCAGCCTTTGCAGAGTAGGTATTCAGGTTGAAATGGAGCTGAGGCTCTCTACTGTACTGCACCACTGAGACACGGTCTCTGTTGTCGTCTATGGATAATTTTTCAACAATTTTTTGTACGAAGTCAAGCATAACTGGGAATCCATTCCTAGAGCCATCTGAGCCATCCAGTAGGAAGACAACATCCTTTCTGGAGGTGTCAAAATCAACTAGAAAGACAACAATGGCATTTGTTAAAACCTGTCTAAGAGAGCGCTAAACGCTTTACGGAGGCTACATGAGAATTTCCAAACATAAGACCAAAGAAAACAGAAAAGCTACAAAAAATAGTACTGCAAAATGTGCTAACAGCATTCTTTCACACAGACATACCGGTAGGAGTTGGTGATGCTGGCGTGACAGAAACAGTAACAGCCTCAACAGTGTTCAGAAGCTGCTCTTGGACATTTGGAAGGTCAGTGAATTCTGACACAGACAGAGCATAACTAGGCTCGTATGAAATCCTCTGCAGTTCTCTGCTATCAGAGCTCCTTGAGCCTACTGTGAATATCAAGACTCCCATGTCCTTCAGAGCAGAGGCTGGCACATCAACGTTGTCAAATGACCTGCCGCCACTCAGCAGGATCAGTATCTGTGGCACGCCCTCCAGACGTCTGCTGCCGGAGGAGGCAGTGAAGACATTGTCTCTGACGTGCTGGAGAGCGGCTCCGGTGTTCAGTGGTCTTCCTCCTTTGTGCCTGAGCACTCTAACTGTGTCAAGAACGTCATCCTTTGTTGTGTACGAGTTCAGGTAGAAATGGGTTTCAGGATCTCTGCTGAACTGGACTACAGAAACACGGTCTTTGTCCTCAGCTACATTCAGCTTGTTCACAACTTTTAGGACAAAGTCCTTCATTGCAGAGAACCCACTGCGAGTGCCATCTGATCCATCCAGTAGGAAAACAACATCTCTCCTTTGTGCAGTTGGTTGTACTATGGAGATTAAGGTTAAAAAGGAAAATCATTGTAAACAAGCTGCATTGGTCATAAAAACAAGACTGTAGCTTGATTTTAGGAAGTTTCTGATGGTACATAGGTTTTCATATCTTCACTGCTATAAACAACAGGCAGAATTTGGAGCAACTATGAGAAAATCTAGCTCAAAAAAGACTGCATGAAATGGATCAATGCTCTTTTTGTCTTACCTATCAGAGTTGGAGGAGCAGTCGTGGCCTCTACGAGTACGGTGCTAATGCTGTTGAAAAGCTGTTCTTGTACATTGGGGAGGTCAGTAAACTCTGCCACTGAGAGTGTGTAACTAGGGTCATATGAGATCTTCTGCAGTTCTCTATTGTCAGAGCCCCTTGATCCTACAGTAAAGGTCAAGACTCCAAGCTCTTTTAGCGAAGAGGCTGGTGTGTCTACGTTATCAAACGACCTTCCACCACTCAACAAAATCAGTAGCTGCGGGACCCCTTCTAGACGCCTGCTTCCAGAAGATGCAGTGAAGACATTGTCCCTCACATACTGGAGAGCTGCTCCAGTGTTGAGGGGTCGACCCCCTTTGTGACGTAGACCTCTGAGAGCGTTGAGAACGTTCTCTTTTGTTACATATGTGTTAAGGTAGAAAAGGGCCTCTGGGTCTCTGCTGAACTGGACTACAGAGACACGATCTCTCCCCTCTGCCACATTCAATCTATCTACCATTCTTTGAACAAAATCGCGCATGGCTGGGAAAGAGTTCCTAGTTCCATCTGAACCATCCAAAAGGAACACTACGTCCCTCCTGGCCATTCTTCGGTCAGCTACAGGCAGTAAATAGAAAACAGTCGTGTCAGCCTTCGCTGTATGCTTTGAACAATGGACATTTTTTAAGTATGAGATTATGAACTGAATAAAATCACATCTTGTCTCAATCATTTACAACCAGTCTTATGCGATACACTGTTCAAATCTCTTAATTTGATACAATTGGCTGATCTTGGATTCGTAAGCATGCTTTATGTTTGATGTTCTTTTGAAAGCATAACTATTGTCTTACGTTTTGGCAAAACTCTTAGAGATAATTACAGATAACCAGGCTGTGCAGCACTAAAAATCCTAATGAAAGGATTCCAATTCTGAAGGCAGAACACTTTAGTCTAAAACCCTCAGACAAGCCCTACACTTAATCTTGTACGAATTTTTCTCTGCAGAGTTAAATGTACAATAACCTGACAGACTTTAAAATAAAAAAACATAGGGACAACAATCTGTAGTTAGCTTCAATGGCTGTGTTTAAAGTTTATAAATATTAGTGAGAATCTGTCTTACCTATGACTGTGGGTGTCACTGGTGTTGCATATAAAACCGCACTTTGGAGCGAGGTGATAAACTGCTGCTGGACACTGGCAAGGTCAGAAAGCTCAGAAACAGACTGAGTGTAGGAAGGATCACTGACAATTCTCTGAATTTCTCTGCTCGAATTCCTGGTGCCAACACCAAGAATCAAGACCCCACTTTCTTTCAGAGCAGAGGCATAAATATCGATGTTATCATTCGACCTTGATCCACTGAGCAGGATGAGAATCTGAGGGACACCCTCTTGACGTCTACTGCCAGCAGAGGCAGTGAAGACATTGTCTTTCACATACTGGAGAGCTGACCCGGTGTTGAGGGGTCTCCCTCCCCTGTGCCTTAGAGTTCTGACAGTGCCAAGAACGTCAGCCTTTGCAGAGTAGGTATTCAGGTTGAAATGGAGCTGAGGCTCTCTACTGTACTGCACCACTGAGACACGGTCTCTGTTGTCATCTATGGATAATTTTTCAACAATTTTTTGTACGAAGTCAAGCATAACTGGGAATCCATTCCTAGAGCCATCTGAGCCATCCAGTAGGAAGACAACATCCTTTCTGGAGGTGTCAAAATCAACTAGAAAGACAACAATGGCATTTGTTAAAACCTGTCTAAGAGAGCGCTAAACGCTTTACGGAGGCTACATGAGAATTTCCAAACATAAGACCAAAGAAAACAGAAAAGCTACAAAAAATAGTACTGCAAAATGTGCTAACAGCATTCTTTCACACAGACATACCGGTAGGAGTTGGTGATGCTGGCGTGACAGAAACAGTAACAGCCTCAACAGTGTTCAGAAGCTGCTCTTGGACATTTGGAAGGTCAGTGAATTCTGACACAGACAGAGCATAACTAGGCTCGTATGAAATCCTCTGCAGTTCTCTGCTATCAGAGCTCCTTGAGCCTACTGTGAATATCAAGACTCCCATGTCCTTCAGAGCAGAGGCTGGCACATCAACGTTGTCAAATGACCTGCCGCCACTCAGCAGGATCAGTATCTGTGGCACGCCCTCCAGACGTCTGCTGCCGGAGGAGGCAGTGAAGACATTGTCTCTGACGTGCTGGAGAGCGGCTCCGGTGTTCAGTGGTCTTCCTCCTTTGTGCCTGAGCACTCTAACTGTGTCAAGAACGTCATCCTTTGTTGTGTACGAGTTCAGGTAGAAATGGGTTTCAGGATCTCTGCTGAACTGGACTACAGAAACACGGTCTTTGTCCTCAGCTACATTCAGCTTGTTCACAACTTTTAGGACAAAGTCCTTCATTGCAGAGAACCCACTGCGAGTGCCATCTGATCCATCCAGTAGGAAAACAACATCTCTCCTTTGTGCAGTTGGTTGTACTATGGAGATTAAGGTTAAAAAGGAAAATCATTGTAAACAAGCTGCATTGGTCATAAAAACAAGACTGTAGCTTGATTTTAGGAAGTTTCTGATGGTACATAGGTTTTCATATCTTCACTGCTATAAACAACAGGCAGAATTTGGAGCAACTATGAGAAAATCTAGCTCAAAAAAGACTGCATGAAATGGATCAATGCTCTTTTTGTCTTACCTATCAGAGTTGGAGGAGCAGTCGTGGCCTCTACGAGTACGGTGCTAATGCTGTTGAAAAGCTGTTCTTGTACATTGGGGAGGTCAGTAAACTCTGCCACTGAGAGTGTGTAACTAGGGTCATATGAGATCTTCTGCAGTTCTCTATTGTCAGAGCCCCTTGATCCTACAGTAAAGGTCAAGACTCCAAGCTCTTTTAGCGAAGAGGCTGGTGTGTCTACGTTATCAAACGACCTTCCACCACTCAACAAAATCAGTAGCTGCGGGACCCCTTCTAGACGCCTGCTTCCAGAAGATGCAGTGAAGACATTGTCCCTCACATACTGGAGAGCTGCTCCAGTGTTGAGGGGTCGACCCCCTTTGTGACGTAGACCTCTGAGAGCGTTGAGAACGTTCTCTTTTGTTACATATGTGTTAAGGTAGAAAAGGGCCTCTGGGTCTCTGCTGAACTGGACTACAGAGACACGATCTCTCCCCTCTGCCACATTCAATCTATCTACCATTCTTTGAACAAAATCGCGCATGGCTGGGAAAGAGTTCCTAGTTCCATCTGAACCATCCAAAAGGAACACTACGTCCCTCCTGGCCATTCTTCGGTCAGCTACAGGCAGTAAATAGAAAACAGTCGTGTCAGCCTTCGCTGTATGCTTTGAACAATGGACATTTTTTAAGTATGAGATTATGAACTGAATAAAATCACATCTTGTCTCAATCATTTACAACCAGTCTTATGCGATACACTGTTCAAATCTCTTAATTTGATACAATTGGCTGATCTTGGATTCGTAAGCATGCTTTATGTTTGATGTTCTTTTGAAAGCATAACTATTGTCTTACGTTTTGGCAAAACTCTTAGAGATAATTACAGATAACCAGGCTGTGCAGCACTAAAAATCCTAATGAAAGGATTCCAATTCTGAAGGCAGAACACTTTAGTCTAAAACCCTCAGACAAGCCCTACACTTAATCTTGTACGAATTTTTCTCTGCAGAGTTAAATGTACAATAACCTGACAGACTTTAAAATAAAAAAACATAGGGACAACAATCTGTAGTTAGCTTCAATGGCTGTGTTTAAAGTTTATAAATATTAGTGAGAATCTGTCTTACCTATGACTGTGGGTGTCACTGGTGTTGCATATAAAACCACACTTTGGAGCGAGGTGATAAACTGCTGCTGGACACTGGCAAGGTCAGAAAGCTCAGAAACAGACTGAGTGTAGGAAGGATCACTGACAATTCTCTGAATTTCTCTGCTCGAATTCCTGGTGCCAACACCAAGAATCAAGACCCCACTTTCTTTCAGAGCAGAGGCATAAATATCGATGTTATCATTCGACCTTGATCCACTGAGCAGGATGAGAATCTGAGGGACACCCTCTTGACGTCTACTGCCAGCAGAGGCAGTGAAGACATTGTCTTTCACATACTGGAGAGCTGACCCGGTGTTGAGGGGTCTCCCTCCCCTGTGCCTTAGAGTTCTGACAGTGCCAAGAACGTCAGCCTTTGCAGAGTAGGTATTCAGGTTGAAATGGAGCTGAGGCTCTCTACTGTACTGCACCACTGAGACACGGTCTCTGTTGTCGTCTATGGATAATTTTTCAACAATTTTTTGTACGAAGTCAAGCATAACTGGGAATCCATTCCTAGAGCCATCTGAGCCATCCAGTAGGAAGACAACATCCTTTCTGGAGGTGTCAAAATCAACTAGAAAGACAACAATGGCATTTGTTAAAACCTGTCTAAGAGAGCGCTAAACGCTTTACGGAGGCTACATGAGAATTTCCAAACATAAGACCAAAGAAAACAGAAAAGCTACAAAAAATAGTACTGCAAAATGTGCTAACAGCATTCTTTCACACAGACATACCGGTAGGAGTTGGTGATGCTGGCGTGACAGAAACAGTAACAGCCTCAACAGTGTTCAGAAGCTGCTCTTGGACATTTGGAAGGTCAGTGAATTCTGACACAGACAGAGCATAACTAGGCTCGTATGAAATCCTCTGCAGTTCTCTGCTATCAGAGCTCCTTGAGCCTACTGTGAATATCAAGACTCCCATGTCCTTCAGAGCAGAGGCTGGCACATCAACGTTGTCAAATGACCTGCCGCCACTCAGCAGGATCAGTATCTGTGGCACGCCCTCCAGACGTCTGCTGCCGGAGGAGGCAGTGAAGACATTGTCTCTGACGTGCTGGAGAGCGGCTCCGGTGTTCAGTGGTCTTCCTCCTTTGTGCCTGAGCACTCTAACTGTGTCAAGAACGTCATCCTTTGTTGTGTACGAGTTCAGGTAGAAATGGGTTTCAGGATCTCTGCTGAACTGGACTACAGAAACACGGTCTTTGTCCTCAGCTACATTCAGCTTGTTCACAACTTTTAGGACAAAGTCCTTCATTGCAGAGAACCCACTGCGAGTGCCATCTGATCCATCCAGTAGGAAAACAACATCTCTCCTTTGTGCAGTTGGTTGTACTATGGAGATTAAGGTTAAAAAGGAAAATCATTGTAAACAAGCTGCATTGGTCATAAAAACAAGACTGTAGCTTGATTTTAGGAAGTTTCTGATGGTACATAGGTTTTCATATCTTCACTGCTATAAACAACAGGCAGAATTTGGAGCAACTATGAGAAAATCTAGCTCAAAAAAGACTGCATGAAATGGATCAATGCTCTTTTTGTCTTACCTATCAGAGTTGGAGGAGCAGTCGTGGCCTCTACGAGTACGGTGCTAATGCTGTTGAAAAGCTGTTCTTGTACATTGGGGAGGTCAGTAAACTCTGCCACTGAGAGTGTGTAACTAGGGTCATATGAGATCTTCTGCAGTTCTCTATTGTCAGAGCCCCTTGATCCTACAGTAAAGGTCAAGACTCCAAGCTCTTTTAGCGAAGAGGCTGGTGTGTCTACGTTATCAAACGACCTTCCACCACTCAACAAAATCAGTAGCTGCGGGACCCCTTCTAGACGCCTGCTTCCAGAAGATGCAGTGAAGACATTGTCCCTCACATACTGGAGAGCTGCTCCAGTGTTGAGGGGTCGACCCCCTTTGTGACGTAGACCTCTGAGAGCGTTGAGAACGTTCTCTTTTGTTACATATGTGTTAAGGTAGAAAAGGGCCTCTGGGTCTCTGCTGAACTGGACTACAGAGACACGATCTCTCCCCTCTGCCACATTCAATCTATCTACCATTCTTTGAACAAAATCGCGCATGGCTGGGAAAGAGTTCCTAGTTCCATCTGAACCATCCAAAAGGAACACTACGTCCCTCCTGGCCATTCTTCGGTCAGCTACAGGCAGTAAATAGAAAACAGTCGTGTCAGCCTTCGCTGTATGCTTTGAACAATGGACATTTTTTAAGTATGAGATTATGAACTGAATAAAATCACATCTTGTCTCAATCATTTACAACCAGTCTTATGCGATACACTGTTCAAATCTCTTAATTTGATACAATTGGCTGATCTTGGATTCGTAAGCATGCTTTATGTTTGATGTTCTTTTGAAAGCATAACTATTGTCTTACGTTTTGGCAAAACTCTTAGAGATAATTACAGATAACCAGGCTGTGCAGCACTAAAAATCCTAATGAAAGGATTCCAATTCTGAAGGCAGAACACTTTAGTCTAAAACCCTCAGACAAGCCCTACACTTAATCTTGTACGAATTTTTCTCTGCAGAGTTAAATGTACAATAACCTGACAGACTTTAAAATAAAAAAACATAGGGACAACAATCTGTAGTTAGCTTCAATGGCTGTGTTTAAAGTTTATAAATATTAGTGAGAATCTGTCTTACCTATGACTGTGGGTGTCACTGGTGTTGCATATAAAACCGCACTTTGGAGCGAGGTGATAAACTGCTGCTGGACACTGGCAAGGTCAGAAAGCTCAGAAACAGACTGAGTGTAGGAAGGATCACTGACAATTCTCTGAATTTCTCTGCTCGAATTCCTGGTGCCAACACCAAGAATCAAGACCCCACTTTCTTTCAGAGCAGAGGCATAAATATCGATGTTATCATTCGACCTTGATCCACTGAGCAGGATGAGAATCTGAGGGACACCCTCTTGACGTCTACTGCCAGCAGAGGCAGTGAAGACATTGTCTTTCACATACTGGAGAGCTGACCCGGTGTTGAGGGGTCTCCCTCCCCTGTGCCTTAGAGTTCTGACAGTGCCAAGAACGTCAGCCTTTGCAGAGTAGGTATTCAGGTTGAAATGGAGCTGAGGCTCTCTACTGTACTGCACCACTGAGACACGGTCTCTGTTGTCATCTATGGATAATTTTTCAACAATTTTTTGTACGAAGTCAAGCATAACTGGGAATCCATTCCTAGAGCCATCTGAGCCATCCAGTAGGAAGACAACATCCTTTCTGGAGGTGTCAAAATCAACTAGAAAGACAACAATGGCATTTGTTAAAACCTGTCTAAGAGAGCGCTAAACGCTTTACGGAGGCTACATGAGAATTTCCAAACATAAGACCAAAGAAAACAGAAAAGCTACAAAAAATAGTACTGCAAAATGTGCTAACAGCATTCTTTCACACAGACATACCGGTAGGAGTTGGTGATGCTGGCGTGACAGAAACAGTAACAGCCTCAACAGTGTTCAGAAGCTGCTCTTGGACATTTGGAAGGTCAGTGAATTCTGACACAGACAGAGCATAACTAGGCTCGTATGAAATCCTCTGCAGTTCTCTGCTATCAGAGCTCCTTGAGCCTACTGTGAATATCAAGACTCCCATGTCCTTCAGAGCAGAGGCTGGCACATCAACGTTGTCAAATGACCTGCCGCCACTCAGCAGGATCAGTATCTGTGGCACGCCCTCCAGACGTCTGCTGCCGGAGGAGGCAGTGAAGACATTGTCTCTGACGTGCTGGAGAGCGGCTCCGGTGTTCAGTGGTCTTCCTCCTTTGTGCCTGAGCACTCTAACTGTGTCAAGAACGTCATCCTTTGTTGTGTACGAGTTCAGGTAGAAATGGGTTTCAGGATCTCTGCTGAACTGGACTACAGAAACACGGTCTTTGTCCTCAGCTACATTCAGCTTGTTCACAACTTTTAGGACAAAGTCCTTCATTGCAGAGAACCCACTGCGAGTGCCATCTGATCCATCCAGTAGGAAAACAACATCTCTCCTTTGTGCAGTTGGTTGTACTATGGAGATTAAGGTTAAAAAGGAAAATCATTGTAAACAAGCTGCATTGGTCATAAAACAAGACTGTAGCTTGATTTTAGGAAGTTTCTGATGGTACATAGGTTTTCATATCTTCACTGCTATAAACAACAGGCAGAATTTGGAGCAACTATGAGAAAATCTAGCTCAAAAAAGACTGCATGAAATGGATCAATGCTCTTTTTGTCTTACCTATCAGAGTTGGAGGAGCAGTCGTGGCCTCTACGAGTACGGTGCTAATGCTGTTGAAAAGCTGCTCTTGTACATTGGGGAGGTCAGTAAACTCTGCCACTGAGAGTGTGTAACTAGGGTCATATGAGATCTTCTGCAGTTCTCTATTGTCAGAGCCCCTTGATCCTACAGTAAAGGTCAAGACTCCAAGCTCTTTTAGCGAAGAGGCTGGTGTGTCTACGTTATCAAACGACCTTCCACCACTCAACAAAATCAGTAGCTGCGGGACCCCCTCTAGACGCCTGCTTCCAGAAGATGCAGTGAAGACATTGTCCCTCACATACTGGAGAGCTGCTCCAGTGTTGAGGGGTCGACCCCCTTTGTGACGTAGACCTCTGAGAGCGTTGAGAACGTTCTCCTTTGTTACGTATGTGTTAAGGTAGAAAAGGGCCTCTGGATCTCTGCTGAACTGGACTACAGAGACACGATCTCTCCCCTCTGCCACATTCAATCTATCCACCATTCTTTGAACAAAATCGCGCATGGCTGGGAAAGAGTTCCTAGTTCCATCTGAACCATCCAAAAGGAACACTACGTCCCTCCTGGCCATTCTTCGGTCAGCTACAGGCAGTAAATAGAAAACAGTCGTGTCAGCCTTCGCTGTATGCTTTGAACAATGGACATTTTTTAAGTATGAGATTATGAACTGAATAAAATCACATCTTGTCTCAATCATTTACAACCAGTCTTATGCGATACACTGTTCAAATCTCTTAATTTGATACAATTGGCTGATCTTGGATTCGTAAGCATGCTTTATGTTTGATGTTCTTTTGAAAGCATAACTATTGTCTTACGTTTTGGCAAAACTCTTAGAGATAATTACAGATAACCAGGCTGTGCAGCACTAAAAATCCTAATGAAAGGATTCCAATTCTGAAGGCAGAACACTTTAGTCTAAAACCCTCAGACAAGCCCTACACTTAATCTTGTACGAATTTTTCTCTGCAGAGTTAAATGTACAATAACCTGATAGACTTTAAAATAAAAAACATAGGGACAACAATCTGTAGTTAGCTTCAATGGCTGTGTTTAAAGTTTGTAAATATTAGTGAGAATCTGTCTTACCTATGACTGTGGGTGTCACTGGTGTTGCATATAAAACCACACTTTGGAGCGAGGTGATAAACTGCTGCTGGACACTGGCAAGGTCAGAAAGCTCAGAAACAGACTGAGTGTAGGATGGATCACTGACAATTCTCTGAATTTCTCTGCTCGAATTCCTCGTGCCAACACCAAGAATCAAGACCCCACTTTCTTTCAGAGCAGAGGCAGGAATATCGATGTTATCATTCGACCTTGATCCACTGAGCAGGATGAGAATCTGAGGGACACCCTCTTGACGTCTACTGCCAGCAGAGGCAGTGAAGACATTGTCTTTCACATACTGGAGAGCTGACCCGGTGTTGAGGGGTCTCCCTCCCCTGTGCCTTAGAGTTCTGACAGTGCCAAGAACGTCAGCCTTTGCAGAGTAGGTATTCAGGTTGAAATGGAGCTGAGGCTCTCTACTGTACTGCACCACTGAGACACGGTCTCTGTTGTCATCTATGGATAATTTTTCAAAAAATTTTTGTACGAAGTCAAGCATAACTGGGAATCCATTCCTAGAGCCATCTGAGCCATCCAGTAGGAAGACAACATCCTTTCTGGAGGTGTCAAAATCAACTAGAAAGACAACAATGGCATTTGTTAAAACCTGTCTAAGAGAGCGCTAATCGCTTTACGGAGGCTACATGAGAATTTCCAAACATAAGACCAAAGAAAACAGAAAAGCTACAAAAAATAGTACTGCAAAATGTGCTAACAGCATTCTTTCACACAGACATACCGGTAGGAGTTGGTGATGCTGGCGTGACAGAAACAGTAACAGCCTCAACAGTGTTCAGAAGCTGCTCTTGGACATTTGGAAGGTCAGTGAATTCTGACACAGACAGAGCATAACTAGGCTCGTATGAAATCCTCTGCAGTTCTCTGCTATCAGAGCTCCTTGAGCCTACTGTGAATATCAAGACTCCCATGTCCTTCAGAGCAGAGGCTGGCACATCAACGTTGTCAAATGACCTGCCGCCACTCAGCAGGATCAGTATCTGTGGCACGCCCTCCAGACGTCTGCTGCCGGAGGAGGCAGTGAAGACATTGTCTCTGACGTGCTGGAGAGCGGCTCCGGTGTTCAGTGGTCTTCCTCCTTTGTGCCTGAGCACTCTAACTGTGTCAAGAACGTCATCCTTTGTTGTGTACGAGTTCAGGTAGAAATGGGTTTCAGGATCTCTGCTGAACTGGACTACAGAAACACGGTCTTTGTCCTCAGCTACATTCAGCTTGTTCACAACTTTTAGGACAAAGTCCTTCATTGCAGAGAACCCACTGCGAGTGCCATCTGATCCATCCAGTAGGAAAACAACATCTCTCCTTTGTGCAGTTGGTTGTACTATGGAGATTAAGGTTAAAAAGGAAAATCATTGTAAACAAGCTGCATTGGTCATAAAAACAAGACTGTAGCTTGATTTTAGGAAGTTTCTGATGGTACATAGGTTTTCATATCTTCACTGCTATAAACAACAGGCAGAATTTGGAGCAACTATGAGAAAATCTAGCTCAAAAAAGACTGCATGAAATGGATCAATGCTCTTTTTGTCTTACCTATCAGAGTTGGAGGAGCAGTCGTGGCCTCTACGAGTACGGTGCTAATGCTGTTGAAAAGCTGCTCTTGTACATTGGGGAGGTCAGTAAACTCTGCCACTGAGAGTGTGTAACTAGGGTCATATGAGATCTTCTGCAGTTCTCTATTGTCAGAGCCCCTTGATCCTACAGTAAAGGTCAAGACTCCAAGCTCTTTTAGCGAAGAGGCTGGTGTGTCTATGTTATCAAACGACCTTCCACCACTCAACAAAATCAGTAGCTGCGGGACCCCCTCTAGACGCCTGCTTCCAGAAGATGCAGTGAAGACATTGTCCCTCACATACTGGAGAGCTGCTCCAGTGTTGAGGGGTCGACCCCCTTTGTGACGTAGTCCTCTGAGAGCGTTGAGAACGTTCTCCTTTGTTACGTATGTGTTAAGGTAGAAAAGGGCCTCTGGGTCTCTGCTGAACTGGACTACAGAGACACGATCTCTCCCCTCTGCCACATTCAATCTATCCACCATTCTTTGAACAAAATCGCGCATGGCTGGGAAAGAGTTCCTAGTTCCATCTGAACCATCCAAAAGGAACACTATGTCTCTCTGTATGTGTAGTTTGCCTAAGACATTGAAAATGTTCATAGAAATAACTTAAACTTTGAATAAATTTTGCTTTATTTTTGTCATTTATTTGTGTCATGTATTGAGAGTTGACTTACCCATTTCTAGTTCTTTTTGTTTTTTTTGTAAATAAACAGTTAACATTTCCTCTTCGATTTGCTGTTGGATATCTGGCAAGTAAGATAAGTCATCCACAAAGAACGGCTTTTTGATAGATGATATGCTTTGTAGTTCTTCATTGTCAGATTTTTGTCCTCCTATTGTAATTATGGACACACCAACATTTTTTAGTGCACTGACCGGTTCCACCACACTGTCTTTAGATTTTCCACTTGTTAGCAGAATTAATATTTGAGGGACTCCATCAGTTTGTCTACTTCCAGAAGAGCTTGCAAATACATTACTTTTTACATGCAACAAAGCAGAGCCTGTATTGAGTGGTCTTCCGCCTCGGTGGGTAAGACTTTTTACAGCATTTAGCACATCTTGTTTTCTTGAGAATGAATTGAGATAAAAATTAGCAACTGCTATGTTACTGTACTGAATTACTGAAATTCTGTCATCATCAACTCCAACAGGTAGATTTGCAATGATATTGTACAGAAAATCACGTATTGCTTGAAATCCTCGTCTAGTGTTATCTGAGCCATCCACAAGAAAAGCAATATCTCTTTTCATTCCTTCAATTTTATTTGGAATTGCTGAAAGTAGAATACACATGATTTGGTGATTCAAAAAAGAACATTAACACTACCCATGTCTTATAATAAATGTCTTTTTACAAAATGTTAATTAAAAGGGAACAAGCAGTACAGTTTTTTTAAACTTAAATAGAAAGCATCCTTACCATCAACTTGAATTTTTTCTCTGTGTTTTTCTTCTGCTAGTTTTACCAGTAAGCTCTGCTGAATATTTTGCAGATTATAAAAATCAGGTACTGCAAATGCATAGTCTGTCTGTGAAGATATGGCCTCCATTTCAACATGATCTGTTAATCTTGATCCAATGGCATAGATAATTACTCCAGCATTCTTCAATTTGCTTGCAGGCCCTCGAGGAGAGTCTCTTGATCTCCCACTTGCTACTAGCACAAGAATCTGTTTGGCACCTTCACTCTCTCGACTTCCTTTTCTAGGTGTTAGTACCATGTCTCTCACAAATTGTAGAGCTAAGCCAATATATTGAGGTCTTCCACCCTGTGGTCTCAGATTTTGCACAGCGTTCACTACCTGATCAACTGAAGTATAAGCGTTGAGGTCAAAGCTTGTAGCTGCAGTGTTGCTAAACTGCACAACAGCAATTTGATCCTTATTTTGGCCAACATCCAATGTTTTCACCAAACTGGCCACAAAGTCTCGTACTGCTGTAAATTGGTTTCTGACATCATCAGATCCATCAATGAGGAACACGATATCCCTTTTTGCAGCCCGAGTTTGAACTAGAATGAAAATATGAACATTTAAACTTTTTTAACTTATTCATTTGACTGATTCAATGATTAAGTACATTTGACAGCCTCTTTTTAGGTTAGTATTTGTACAGTCAGATCTATCCGTACAATAGGCATAGCAAACAATGATATTTAATTACATTTCAAAATTTTTGACTATCCAAAAGTTATTACACAAAAAACAAACTCCTCATTAGCTTGAATGATTGACTGGATTTATTAAATTAATTGGTGGAAAAAGTTAGACAGGTATTTTTCTGTATATTAGCTATGCTTAAAATAAGCTTTAATATTTAGCAGATGACAAGTACTACAGTTTGTGCTGTAGCTCATGCTGCTTTTGTACAGCACTCAAAATAAACCTCAAATGCATTCTTACTTTTGATAATCAACATAAGCGCTAGATAGGTTAAAACCATTTTTTAATTTGTGAATTACTTAAGCATATGCACTCTTACCCTCAGACGCTACAAACTCCTCTGGACCTTCTTCATCTCCATTCACAACTTTCGCAATGCTTTGGTAAATGCTGTTCAGATGGTTGAAGTCAGGAATGGAAAAGGCATGTGCGGGTGTAGAGGATACTGTCTGTAACTCCAAAGTATCAGCATTTCTTGTCCCAACAGTAAAGACTTTAATTCCACTTTTCCTTAATTTCTGTGAAATACCCCTGACATCATCATTTGACCGGCCACCACAAAACATGTATAGAATCTGAGACACATCCTCAAGTTGCCTGCCTCCAGAGGATGAGGTAAATATATTATCACTAGTGAACTGAAGGGCAGCACCGCTGTTCACTGGATATCCTCCTTTGTGCCTCACAGAGCGTAAGGAATTCAGTACCTCATTTTTGGTGGAATATGAATTTAAATAAAAGTCGGCTGTGGCATTCTGACTGTACTGGACAAAGGCGACCCTGTCACCATTTTCATCTACATTGAGATTTTCAATAACATTTTTAACAAAGCCACGGATTGCATCAAAGCCGTTTCTAGAATCATCAGATCCATCCACAAGAAATGCCACATCCCTTTTGATAGAATCTGAAACAAAATTTAATAAATGCTCGATTTCAAGACAGCAACATGTGCAGATAGACTTTGTAAAGCACAACCCAACAAATCATAGCAGCAGTATAAAACTACAGTAACATATTAAATCAAAATGAAACATATTTTAAATCTCTTACCAGAAAATGGTGGAATCATAGTTGCCACTTGTTTTATTGACAACCCTTGGATCAAAGACAAAATGTTTTCTGAAACTGTAAAAAGCTCATCTGAGTTAGAAATGAAGAAATAATTTGGTTGGTGGGATAGTGTTTGTAGTTCAAGAGTGTCAGCATTTTTTGTGCCAATACTGAATATAATGACTCCTTTTTCTTTCAGGGCTTTGACTGGGCCTCTAACATCATCTGTAGATCGCCCAGCACTCAGCAGTATCAAAATCTGTGGAACATTCTCTAAACGTCTACTTCCTGAGGGGATGGTAAACACATTGTCATTGGCATATGTTAAAGCTGCTCCAGTATTTAGCAATTGTCCACCTGTGTGTTTTAGCTGTTTTACGGCAGCTATAACGTTCTTTTTTGTTGAATGTGTATTTAAAAAGAACTCAGCTGCTGCCTTGTCACTGTACTGGACTACAGACATCTGATCTTGATTCTGTCCAATGTTCAGCCTCTCGGCCAACAACTGGACAAAAGCTTTTACACTTGAGAAGCTTTCTTTTGTGTTGTCTGAACCATCGATTAAAACAACAATGTCCTTTTGCCCATCATCTGTTGTAAGAAGGTAAAAAAGAAATGTAGTAAGTATTTATAGCTTATCTTACCATAATACATTAATTGACTTCACATAAAAAAAATTGTTAATTAACAGATATAATTAATGAGGCATTATTAATCAATACAAAATGTTTAAATAATGTCTTTATTCATTATTATTTACAGCCTTCTTAAGCAGTAAAAAATAGCAATGTGTAACAATGTATTTTAGCTAGTGTCAATTACCAATTACTTGAGAAATTACTTAACCATTAACCATGTTTATTTTAGCCACAGGTACTGTTATTTAATGTACTTTTATTTTAAAGTATTGCCAAAAATTACTTATTTCCTTTCAAACCACATATAGACATCTCAGAGATATTTATATTTTGCATGATGCAGAGGAAAACTAAACACACAAACGTGTACATATGTACAATAAGAAACACAGAAATTAGGATGATGTGATTAATGATTGTGATTATTCATGTCATTTATTTTCTTAAAAAAGTCTGACATGCCATATATTTCCTTAAAATAATTTAATATTTTTCTTTTTACTCTAGAGAAAACATTTACACAAAGATCTTTAGATCAGATCAGGTCTGTGAAGACATTTAAATACTGCATTCCAAAAATGATATCTTAGTAGTTAAATGAATCCTTACCCACTAAAGTTGATTGCAGTCTCCTTGGCTGAGAAGGCACTCGTTTAACATAGGACATAAGCTCCTGCTCAATACTCTGAAGGTTATCAAACTGCGATACAGTAAAACTGTGACTAGGGACATATGATATTGCCTGAAGCTGAATAATGTCTGCAGTCTGAGTGCCAACACTGAATGGCACAATTTTTTCATGTTTCAGTGCTGCTGCTGGACCTCGAACATCATCCTGGGACCTTCCACCAGTCACCAGAATAAGAATCTGAGGAACACCCTCAAAGTGCCTGCTTCCAGCAGATGCAATAAAGACATGATTCTTAACATATTCAAGAGCTGCCCCAGTGTTAAGAGGCCTTCCTCCACGGTGCTGCATGTTTCCAAGAGACTTAAGGACATCTCTCTTTGAGAAGTATGAATTCAGGAGGAAATGAGCTTGTGCTTGAGTGCTGTATTGGACAACAGACACTCTGTCTTTGTTCTCGTCAATGTTAAATTTATCCACCATTCTTTCAACGAACTGACGCATGATTGGAAATCCATCCCTAGTGTCGCCAGACCCATCGAGTAGAAACACAACGTCTCTCCGTTCTGCATCTAATTCAACTGGGATACAAATGAAATAGCATAATCAAAATGAAAATCCTATAAATTATCCAGTCTTTTAATTAGCAGAAAAACAAAATTATTAATTACTATGCTATGAATGTACATTAAACATAATAAATACATGCTATTAGTATTGTTGTACCATACTGTTAGACTCTTGAAGATTTGGGGCGCAAATAAAGTATATTAGAAAAACATAGATTTCTTCCCGACTGAAATCTATGAAAGTTGTCAAAATAACAAGCCGCTGAGCAAAAGTTTGAAGATGAGGAATTTATGCTGATGGAACATCAACAATGATTCGGAAATCATTGATTTAAGGAAGAGTTAATGATGAAACACAGGCTTCATTCTAATGAAAGGAATAGTCTTCCAAAAGACAATGGAAGTTTCCACTTAGAAGTGAAACAGAAGAAGACAATAATAGATGAAAGGATTTAGCAGCAAAGCAGATATTGTCATAAGGATTGGGAGGCTGAATCCATTAAAGGACCATCCATTGTTTTTTTTCTTCACATCCAGTTATAAACCGATCACAAGAAAAGATCCGGTATATGAAATCACCATTTTTAAAGCAAATAAAGAGAACATTTCTTACCAATAATGGTGGGGGGCTCTGTTCCCATTTTGGACTTCAAAAAAGAGAGAATTTCCAGCTGAACTGATAAGAGTTCACCAAAGACTGGTAGGTTAAAAAGAAACCGAGGTGAATATGCGATGCTCTCAAGCTCCCTCTGAACAGCATTCTTCAACCCAATGGCAATGGACAGAACCCCAAAAGTCTTGAGATCTTCAGCAGAAGCTGCCACATCATCACTGGACTCTCCTCCAATCATTACAATCAAAAGCTGAGGAACTCCACGCTCATACCTGCTTCCAGAAGCAGTAGTGAAAATGTTGGACCTTACATATTGCAGTGCTGCACCGGTATTTAGAACTCTTCCACCCTTGGGCCTGAGGTTTCTTATGGCATATATGATGTCTTTCTGGCTTTTGTGAGTGTTAAGATCAAAATGCACTAAAGTATCTTCGCTATATTGGACTACAGCAATTCGAACATCATCTCTGTCAATGTCCAGATCCACAGCCATTCTTCGAATAAACTCACGGATGGCGGGCAGTCCATTTCTGGATTGGTCCGAGCCATCAAAAAGAAAGACAATATCTCGGAAGTTGTCTCCTGCATCAGCCAAGGTATATTAGAAGAAATATTTGATTCAGTTGATTAACTGAACAGTGATGCGTTTTAACACAAGAGACAAAGTACAAACCAAAGGGTTTAAAGGCAAAACAATAGGAACATCTTAGAAATTAATGTGTGAGAAAATTCCAAGGAGAGCATGTAAACTGCCAAGGAAAAACACTTTCTTGGGCAGGACATTCTTTCAAAAGAAAAAATGCCAAGTGAAGAAAAGACGGAGATCGTTTCTAGAGTAAAAACTGGCATTGTAAAAAGATTTTAAAGCCAACGTGTCATATTAAACAATTTCAGTGTTTCACAATAAAAAAATGCCAATAAACAAGGCCTGGAAATAAATTGCATATAAAAGTGAAAGCTCTTACCAGCTGTGTCAGGCATTCCAGTGTATGATATGTAGTCCAAGTCTCTGGAAACACTCTTTAGGGATGAAACCAGTCGTGGCTCAACTTTGTGAAGGTCATCAAAACTACTGACCTGGTGTATAAAGCTGGGTTGGAACGCAACTGCTTTTAACTCATTTGGATCTGCGTTTCCCACACCAATACACAGTGAAACAACTTCAAGATCTCGCAGAGCAGAGGCAGGACCTGCTACTTCATCACTAGATCCTCTACTGCTCAATAAAATCAGAACCTGTTGGACTCCTTCAAGTCGTCTGCTCCCAGATGAGGAAGTAAAAACCTGGTGCCTCACAAACTGCAAGGCAGCTCCAAGCTTTGCCCCACTTCCACCCTTATGTTTCAAAACCTTTATTGCGTTTAGCATATCCTGTTTCCTTGTATGTGTATTGAGATAAAAATTGACTGAGGAGTCCTCGCTGTACTGAACCACTGAAATTCTGTCTTTGCCCTCCTCCACATTGAGTTTTTCCACAACTTTTTCAACAAAATCCCGAACAGCAGGGAAGCCATTTTTGGAAACATCAGAACCATCCAGTAGAAACACAACATCTTTTGCTACTTTGTTGCCAAAAGCTAAGACAGAATAAATAATAAAAAAGACTTTCAAAAACACAAAGTCCCAGCCTCTGCCACACAACAATTTTGCACTGCTGACCATGAGAACATTGTAAAAGTTCACGTACCTTCCATGAGGACGACGTCCAGTTGTTCCTTCGGTAGACTCACATAGCTGTTAAGCTTTTGCTGGACTGTGCTGAGCTGGCTGAATTCCTTTACGTTGAAGGCAAATGATGGATTGTGAGAAATGGCCTCAATCTGCTTAGGATCTGCATTTTTCACTCCAACACCAAAAGGCACCACTCCTTCAGTCTTTAAGGCATTAGCTGGTTCTTTAACGCTATCCCTTGATTTCCCTCCTGTTAGAACGATTAAAAACTGAGGGACATTTTGGGCTGCTCTGCTGCCGTAGTTTGATGATAAGACGGTGTCTTTCATAAATTTTAAAGCAATCCCAGTATTTAGACTCCTGCCACCAACTGGAGTGAGCCCCCTGAGGGCCCTCAAGACTTCTTCTTTGGTTTTGTAGGTGTTTAGGTAGAAACTAGGGGTTGCTCTATCACTGTGTTGGGCAACAGCAACCCGCACTTTATCAAAACTAACGTCGAGGGGCTCAATGACCTTGATTATGAAGTCACGGATGTAACCAAAGTCTCGTCTAACATCATCAGAGCCATCTATTAAAAAGGCAACATCCCTCTCGCCGCCACTCGTCGAAATGACTGTAGGAGTAACTGTTTCTAGAGGGGAAAAACACAATAGTGCATTACAATTTAGTTAGGGAATACAGTATATTAAAAATGCTCAGATTTACTCAGATATACTCACCATGATTGCCTACAACGGTGGTGAGGGGTGTCAGGATTTGTTCAACAAGGCTTGGCAAGGCTGTAAAGCTCTGTTCATAGTATGCCAGATTTGGAACAAAAGCGACTGTCCTCAACTCATTTTCTGCTACCTGGCCAGCTCCGACAGCAAAGGTCAGGACTCCAGCCAGTGCTACCTGGTCTGCAACTCTTTTGACTTCATCTTGAGATGAAGCTCCAGTAATAAGTATCAGTACTTGTTGGACCCCCTGATTTCTTCTAGAACCAGCTGAAGCCTGGAAGTGGTTGGCGATAGCATACTGAAGTGCTGCTCCAGTGCGCACCACGTTTCCACCCATCAGTCGTAGCTGAGCTATGTTAGTAAGCACATCTTGTTTGGTGGTGTGAGAATTCAGATAGAATTCAGTTTTCTGTGTGTCAGCAAACTGCATCAGGCCAATGCGCACTCGCTCCGGACGAACATCTAGTCGGGTGACTATACCGGACATGAATTCCCGTACAGAAGGTAGGTTTGCATTTCCAACATAGTCTGATCCATCGACCAAGAAGACAAAGTCCCTGACTACTCGCTGGGTCTGAATAGTTGTTATTTCAATTTCTGTGTGGAAAAAATACAATGAACAGCATTACTTTCCCATAAATAATGGTTTAAATTAATCGCAAAAGTATATTTAAGTTTAAGGTCTTTTTTAAAATTCTGAAATTCTAATTCTTGTACCTTTACCTGATTCAGTAGGTCCCTCTGGGGTTATAATACCTGAGAGTGTGGAGAGTGGGGATACAATCGGTTTGGGATTGCGTAATAACAACCGAAGGTCCTTCAGCATGAAGACCATGCTCTCCGCAAAAGCTATCTGCTTGAGTTCAGCTTCATCAGCTGCCTTGGATCCAACAGCCAAGGTTAGGACACCCACACGCTGTAGGGCCTCAGCTGGTTGTTGGACACTGTCTCTAGACTTCTTGCTGGTGATCAGCAATACAAGCTGGGGCACTGCTTCTTGAATGCGACTGCCTTTTCCAGAGGTGAGCATATTGGTCCTCACAAAGTCCAAAGCAGCACCAATGTTGACATCAGGTGAGGGTTTAGGTTTAATTCGACCAAGGGCTGATATTAGACCTTTCTTTGAGTCAAATGAATTGAGATCAATCTCAACACTTGGGGTGTTGGAAAACATAGCCACGCCAATCTGCACTTCTTCAGTCCCAATTGGCATTGTGTCAATAAATTTTCTGATGAATTCACGTACTGCATTGATGGAGGTGGAACCCATGCTGCTGTCAATAAGAAATATTATGTCCCTCTTTGAAACGGCCAAGGCTGAAATGAAAAAATCCAGAGTAACAAGCATTAAAATTTGGCTTCAGCGCACATCATGTTACAGCATAAACTGTGAAAATGAACTTGTATTTATGTTTATCAGGGATATAAGGATGCAAATTGCATGGATCATTTTTAATTGTTAAAATAAACTACTTTTTTTTTGTGGAAAAAACAACGTCCTGTACAAAGACAGAGTTTAGATTTTATACTTGTTAGGTCCTACTAATTCTGAATAGCTAGGAAATTAAAAATGCACACCAAGCAAATGTCTGGGTCTCATGAAGTTAGAACATTTTGTTTCTTTAATGAGTAAATACAGTGTGTAACGGCACTGCGTCTAGAGGTTCATTAATTTTTGTAAATTGTAGATGTCATGCAAAAACCCTGCATCTCCAAAACTGTATCTTAAAGTTAACGTCATTTCAAAGCATTTTTTGTGCATTCATCATGAAATTTTGACATATTGTAAAGAACACATCTACATATTTATGGCCAACAATATTGTCACCCATGCAACGCTCCTATGAACCGGTTGAATGTATCAATTATTTTTATACTGTTTATATTGTTAGTTGCATGGTTATTTTTTTTTGTTTAGAGAGAAACAACACTGTTAAATCTTTCCACACAGAACACCAGAAATGGACTGAACAACATTACTGGCACCGTCAACATTTGATAGCACACACTTTGCAAACAATACCTTCTTCAAATCTAAACAAAACATAAATATTAAAGCATTTGCAATTGTATTTGGTTTCTTTTTTTCAAGATTGAAGGGATGCCAATAGTTTTACTGGTAACTGTTTTTCAATTTTGCAGAGTTTAGGGTAAGAACTAAATTCTTTTTTTTTTCTTTTCTGTCCCATTTTCTCCACAATTTACATGGCCAATCACGTAACCCACTCATTAGGACTCCCCCTATCACTAGTAATGCCCCAATAGGAGGCATTACACATGCTTCCTCCGATACATGTGAAGTCAGCCACCGCTTCTTTTCGAGCTGCTGCTGATGCAGCATTGCCGAGCAGCCAGCGCGCTTGGAGGACAGTGCAGTGGCTCGGTTCTGATACATCAGCTCACAGACGCCCTGTGCTGGAGACATCACCCTAGGAGTGATCACCCAAATCGCCATCTAACCACCCGGATGGAACAGGGCCAATTGTGCTCCCACTGAGCGCCGGCAGCTTGATGGCAAAGCTACATGAGTGGGAGTTCGAACCTGTGACCTCCCGCTCATAGCGCTTTAGACCGCTGGACCACTCGGCGCCCCCTAAAGTCTCATTTTATGTGAAAAAAGGTAAAACCTTTGTGAACATAGTTAGCCTGCTCTAAACACTCCATATATACCCTTTAATGGATGCTTTAAGTGACAAATTAACCAAAAACAAACACCCATCTCAGCTGAAGCCTAAACTCTGGAAGTTATAAATAAATAGTTATAAATAAACATATAATATTCTCTGAAACTGTTCTGCAGTTGTAGAACATGTTTTTCCTGAAGTCTTGATAATGGTGGAGAGTCCTATAGAAAATCTCCTGTGTTGGTATGAAATCTGGACAGAAAGTTCTTGACAGGTCTTAAGAGTGAGGTTGATTGATCAGCGTACTCATGATGAGGCCAGGAGACTTATGGTGGAGTGAGGACTGATAGTGGGTGCAGGTGAATTATGGGAGTTGTAGTGAGGTCTGATGGTGGGTGCAGGTAAATTATGGGAGTTGGAGTGAGGGCTGATAGTGGGTGCAGGTGAATTATGGGAGTTGGAGTCAGGGCTGAGTGTGGGTGCAGGTAAATTAGGGGAGTTGGAGTGAGGTGTAAATGTGGGTGAGGGTGAATTATGGTGGTTGGAATGATGGCTGATAACAGGTGCAGGTGAACTATTGGAGTTGGAGTGAGGTCTGATAGTGGGTGCAGATGATTTATGGGAGTTGAAATAAAGGCTGATGGCGAGTGCAGGTGAATTATGGGAGTTGGAGTGAGGTCTGATAGTGGGTGCTAGTGAATTATGGGAGTTGGAGTGAGGTCTGAAAGTGGGTGCTAGTGAATTATGGGAGTTGGAGTGAGGGCTGATAGTGGGTGCTAGTGAATTATGGGAGTTGGAGTGAGGTCTGAAAGTGGGTGCAGGTGAATTATGGGAGTTGGAGTGAGGGCTGATAGTGGGTGCTAGTGAATTATGGGAGTTGGAGTGAGGTCTGAAAGTGGGTGCTAGTGAATTATGGGAGTTGGAGTGAGGGCTGATAGTGGGTGCTAGTGAATTATGGGAGTTGGAGTGAGGTCTGAAAGTGGGTGCAGGTGAATTATGGAAGTTGGAGTGAGGGGCTGAAAGTGGGTGCAGGTGAATTATGGGAGTTGGAGTGAGGTCTGATAGTGGGTGCAGGTGAATTATAGGATTTGGACTAAGGGAGGCTAGTGGGTGCAGGTAAATCATTGGAGTTGTAGATAGGGCTGATGGCGGGTGCAGGTGAACTAAGGGAGTTAAAGTGAGAGCTGAGAGGGGGTACAGATGAATAATGGGGGTTGGACAAAGGGCTGATAGTGGGTGCAGGTAAATTATGAAGCTTAGAATGAGGGCTGATAGTGGGTGCAGGTGAATTATGAAAAATGTGAGGACTGATAGTGGGTGCAGGTGAATTAAGAAAGTTGGAGTCAGGGCTGAGTGTGGGTGCAGGTAAATTAGGGGAGTTGGAGTGAGGTGTAAATGTGGGTGAGGGTGAATTATGGGGGTTGGAATGATGGCTGATAACAGGTGCAGGTGAACTATTGGAGTTGGAGTGAGGACTGATAGTCGGTACAGGAGAATTATGAAAGTTGGAGTGACGAATGATAGTGGGTGCTAGTGAATTATGGGAGTTGGAGTGAGGTCTGATAGTGGGTGCAGATGATTTATGGGAGTTGGAGTGAGGTCTGAAAGTGGGTGCTAGTGAATTATGGGAGTTGGAATGAGGGCTGATAGTGGGTGCTAGTGAATTATGGGAGTTGGAGTGAGGTCTGAAAGTGGGTGCTAGTGAATTATGGGAGTTGGAGTGAGGGCTGATAGTGGGTGCAGGTAAATTAACGGAGTTGGTGTGAGGGCTGATAGTGGGTGCAGATGAATTATGGGAGTTGGAGTGAGGTCTGATAGTGGGTGCAGGTGTATTATGGGAGTTGTAGTGAGGTCTGATGGTGGGTGCAGGTGAATTATGGAAGATGGAGTGAGGTCTGATTGTGTGTGCAGTTGAATTATGAGAGTTGGAGTGAGGTCTGATAGTGGGTGCAGGTGAATTATGGGAGCTGTAGGGAGGTCTGATGGTGGGTGCAGGTGAATTATGGGAGTTGGAGTGAGGTCTGAAAGTGGGTGCAGGTGAATTATGGGAGTTGGACTGAGGGCTGATAGTGGGTGCAGGTGAATTATGGGAGTTGGAGTGAGGTCTGATAGTGGGTGCAGGTGAATTATGGGAGTTGGACTGAGGGCTGATAGTGGGTGCAGGTGAATTATGGGAGTTGGAGTGAGGTCTGATGATGGGTGCAGATGAATTATGGGAGTTGGAGTGATGGGCTGAAAGTGTGCAGGTGAATTATGGAAGTTGGAGTGAGGGCTTGGAGGCGAATGTAGGTGAATTATGGAAGTTGGAGTGGGTACTGGGAATACACCATAGTAACATAATATTACCACCCACGGTGGACAGTGCAGTGAAGGCTAATGATGGTGAATGTGATGGCATCTTGTATGTAAGCAACAACAAGCGACATTGGCAGAAATCACATTTACTTTCAATGCATCATTCTTTACCTTAAATAGAAATTGGCTGGAACTGAAGATGTACTGCTTTAAATATATCTTAGGTGAAACCTGATTTAGAATCACATCAATGCCGAATACATCATACCCTGCATTTCAATTTTGAATGAACATGACAAGCATCATGCATTCTTCCTATATTTTCCCTTTTAACATTTTACCTTTTGCTGTTAGAATTTTATAAAATAAAATTTCTTCAGGGAGCTTCAGAGTCACCACATACAGCATATTCTTCAATATTTAAATTATTATTTTTTTCTGATTAAATGTTTTTTAAAGCATCTATATTTCTAATATGATACGCTTTTTGGAAACATGACCAACAGCAGTAGGAAAATGCATGAAATATTTGTTGACATTTCATTATAGAGTCCTTCTTAGTACAATTACATACCTGCTGTGAATTCAGTCTCTATCACAATGGTGCGCTGGGCCACCCCTTTAATATACGGAAGCAGCTGATCACCCATTCCTGTCACCATTCTGACATCAGGGGCGGACAGAACAAAGCTTTTCTCAGTTGCGACAGCCTGCAGCTGGGCACTAGCTGACTCGCCCACCGCAACACCAAATGTGAACACATTGGCCTGCTTTAGTGCCCTTTCTCCCTCACTAATATCATCAGTGGACTGCCCAGCGCTGATAATTACCAAGGCCTGGGGCACCCCTTCCTCTGCCCTGCCCCCTGCCTCAGGGCCCAACAGACTCTCGGTAACCTGTTCCAAAGCTGCCCCCAGATTAGAATCGTCTCCACCCAGGAATTTAAGCCCTTGCACAACATTCCGGATGTCCGCTTTGTTGTCATAGCTATTGAGATAGAACTTTATCTCTGGGTCAGCACCATAGAGCACCAGGGCTACCCGGATCATGTCCCTGCCCACATCGAGCCCCTCGATCACTCGCAGAGCCAAATCACGGACGAGAGGGAAGTTGGCAGCTCCAACGTTCTCTGATCCATCAATTAAGAGTACAAGGTCAGCTGAATCTTGGGCTTTGAAGGAGAGAATAAGAGAAAGAAAGAATCAAAGCAAATGCAAAATGTGAAGGTTAAAAAATGAAAGAGAAAGAAACAGTGCACGCACATGACTGGATATGAGTGTCACAGTCATGGATATTCACAAAGCATAATACAACACAAAAACATCATGCTGCATGTGGACTGAATCAATGAAGATACTAAAACATTTTCTTTTATTTAAGGCCAATAACAGTTACTCAAAATATTTCACATCAATATTGTTGTTAAAGCCACAATCAGGAGCTGGAATTCCCAAGACAAAACAAGAAGCTCTGGATCCAGAGATTAGCGAGTGAGCGCTAGACTGTGAACTTCCTAAGGGAAACTCCTTGTTTTCACGGGCACAGGTCTTGAAAACAAGGGTTCCACAGGATTTTTTTAAAACCTACACATAATAAGTTAGAATAGTAAACCATTAAACTAATTTGAATTAGGGTTGTGGTTGTTTATCTGCAGGGTTTAAGATGATTTTGGAAAAGGTGTTTCTGAGTTAGTGCTGTGCAATAAGTGGTGTAACACTATCAATGTTTTTATTTAATAATGGGAGCAGCTGAAAGCTTTTCCTTGCTTGGGTCCCATACACTGAGAGATGTTATGTCAATGGCTTAATATTGATAATATTCAATCAATGTTAAATAAGCCATAAAATGTCCACTGGGCTGGATCAGAACATCAGTGTTAGCAGAGCCAGACCCAGCTTTGCAGAAAAACTACATTATTCACATCATTTCCTGTGTACCCAGAGATTCTTACAGTGACCACTGAGCCTTACAGTGTTAACACACTAACGGGAAAGTAAGTTAGTAATCTTTTGTAATCTCTGTGGGGAGGCAGGTAAGTGCAGGAGGAGAGAACCAGTAATGCTACCTTTTATTTAATCAATAGATTTGATTAATGCATTAATAATTACATTTAAAAGAACTGAATTTTTTTTTTCTTGGTTTTGTATATTTCAGAAATGCTCATTTAACAATTGCAGGCATTTGACCTACATTTTGTTAACAATCTGCTTTTCTTTAGCAAACTCTTTTAACTCTCCTCAAACAGCTTTATTTGAGTGTTTACTAACCATAGAATTGAGTAAAACCTAGCAATCGAGGCATTCATGTCTGTTTGTTTGTATTATCTTACAATAAACATGTGCCAATTAAATGTACCAATGACATTAATGACCACACGTTTCATGATCATGTTTTCCATTTTTCCCAGTAAGCTCGGACCTAACTTTATATAATAATGCTGTAGTTTGCCTGGTATGTTACCAATTTAAAAGCATAAATTATAAATTTAGAAAAAAGGCACATTTGTCCCTAAAATAAAATAATAAAAATATTATGTTGTATGAGATGTAATAAAGTGCTGTGGCCTATTTTGTCAGGCAGATAAAAGAGATTACTGGTACGGGTGGATCTATGCTGTATACCTGTCAACAAATCTGATTGTGGCTTTTCATTGTACACACAAAATGTATACATTTTTACAAAAACTGATATCCTGATTTGGTCCACACTTTTTATACATTTAGTAATTATGTACTTAAGCTGTAGGAAATATATCTAACTTAAATAATAGGTAATTTAATATGTTACAGTTTGCCAATGTTAAAAATGCCTTGTTTTGGTCAAAAGACTTTAACGACTGAAAGTAACAGAGTAAAGTCCACAGTTCTACTGATCAAATCAAATATAACTCTGTTAGGGTCTTACGTTAGTCCTTGTTATATAGTGTATAGTTCATTATAATGTTAAATTTTTAGTATAAAACAATGTAAACAGGAGATTTTCTAAAATAAACTATTTGTCTCGCTACATGAAATACAAATAGAAGAATAGCATTAGAACTACACTGTGCCTAATATCCACTCAATATTTGTTTATGACAATTAATAAAAAGTGGGACACTGTTTTTTTCAATTTTCAATTGGTGTTCTAAAAACTATGAAATTTAAACATCTTCATCTGGTATTCAGTCACACCATGCAGACTCAGGTTACAGAATTTTGCTCAAAGTACCAGTCATGAACCTTTGCCTCATCTTTACATCTTCATATTCAAAAATATGAAATCTATAAAAATAGAAAACCAATTCAGAAATATCTGGAATACATATTTATTCATACTCATCTTTATTTTATTCATTATTATTGGCAGTTCATTTAATGAAAAGATGAAAGCAGGAGGTTTATCACTGTATTCAAAAGGTTTATTTTTTCACAGTTATAATAAAAGTAGACATTTATTATCATTCACATATACAGAATAAGACACTGAGCTCAACAAACAAAAGCTGTGGTGGGGTTAGCCGCTATGATTGTATTTCTTCTGTATATTAATGTAAAACAGATAATGTGAGCTTCCCTTCTATAAAGATTTGTTTTATTCTGTGGTAAATTACAGATAGCCTGAGAAATAAGAAAGGAGAAATGAATAAGACAGATGGATTTTTGTTTGATATAAATTACTCAAATGTATCAAACACAAGACAGCTGTGCTAATTATTACCAATTACCAGTTATAAAAGACTCATGCACTAAATGTGATTTTTGAAGGAAACAGTGATGTTAACAGTGCAGGTGAAGGGTTAATAAGGTTATTTTTGTGCCATCCTTGCATTAATTATATTTTTCACCAGTGCTGGCTTCTTAGGCTTGGCTGTAGCTAAACAAGAACACACCAGCATCAGCATGATAAAGCGAAACACCCTGCCTCAGTTTCCTGTGTTGCAATCATGACAAATCACTCTCTCTGTATTTTTCATCCTTTAGACAACATTATCAACCAACCCCCCCACCCCCGCACCCAAGGTAACCCCTAACCACTGCAATTTATATAGATGTGTTATGCAGATGTAACACAGTTTTCCACCAATGCACAGTATTAAAACTGCCATTACCTCAAAAACTGAAAGATAATAACCAGTATACCTTGTGATTTGTATATGTGTGTGGAATCCTTCCTGAGGTTTACACAATAATAGTAAACAATTAGCAGAAACAATGTTTGACAAGGTATTAGACCACTATAACAATATGGGTAAACTTACAGTCCTGAGCATCAAGTTTTGGGAGGTGGCTGAAAAACAGTGCACCTAGGAGGATGCACAGTGGAAGCAACCGCATTTTTGACATCGTCTTCATAGGCACCAGAAGAAGCCTGTAAAAGAGACAAAACTGCTGTTCAGCATACTGACTCATGATCTGAAACATTTAAGAGTGACAAACATGCAAAAAAATAAAACATCATACACTGCAAAACCCAATACGTTGACTAAACTCAAACCTTTAATTATAATGGATTACCTTATACATTTTAAGTTCATGTAATATCATTTTAAGTACAATGAACTTAACAAATACATATACATATATATTTAAAATTAAGATTTTCCTGAACTTATATCATTTATTTGCTCACATACTGTATACTACATTGGGGGACACACACAGTATGCAAATAGATTATGACAGAAGCCAATGGAAAATAACTGAAGGCATCAAAACTGTAAATGAACACATGTGGCATTATGCACTTTACAAAAAAAGGTAAAATAACTGAAAACATGTTTTATATTCTAGTTTCTTAAAAAATAGCCACCCTTTCCTCTGATTACTGCTTTGCACACTCTTGGCATTCTCTCAAGGAGCTTCAAGAGGTAGTCAGCTGAAGTGGTTTTTAGGTGTGCCTTATCAGAGTTAATTAGTGGAATTTCTTGCTTTATCAATGGGGTTGGGACCATCAGGTGTGTTGTGCAGTCAGGTTACTACACTGCCGATAGCCCTATTGGACAACTGTTAAAATTCACATTATGGCAGGAACCAATCAGCTAACTACAGAAAAAGGAGTGGCCATCATTACTTTAAGAAACGAAGGTCAGTCAGTCCTGAAAAATGGCAAAAACTTGAAATGTGTCCCCAAGTGGAGTCGAAAAAAACATCAAGCGCTACATCGAAACTGGCACCCATGAGGACCGACCCAGAAAAGGAAGACCAAGAGTCACCTCTGCTTCTCAGAAGTTAATCTGAGTCACCAGCCTCAGAAATCGCAAGTTAACAGCAGCTCAGATCAGAGACCAATTGAATGCCACACAGAGTTCTAGCAGCAGACGCATCTCTGGAATAACTGTTAAGAGGAGACTGCGCAAATCAGGCTTTCATGATCAAATAGCTGCTAGGAAACCACTGTTAGGAGAGGCAACAAGCAGAAGAGATTTGTTTGGGCCAAGAAACACAAGGAATGGACATTAGACCAGTGGAAATCTGTGCTTTGGTCTGGTGAGTCCAAATTTGAGATCTTCGGTTCCAACCGCTGTCTTTGTGAGACGCAGAAAAGGTGAATGGGTGGATTCCACATGCCTGGTTCCCACTGTAAAGCATGGTGGAGGAGCTGTGATGGTGTTGGGGTGTTTTTCTGGTGACACTGTTGGGTTTTTATTCAAAAAGTAATGGACACTGAACCAGCATGGGTACCACAGCGTCCTGCAGCGACATGCCATCCCATCTGGTTTGCGTTTAGTTGGAGGATCATTTATTTTTCAGCAGGACAATGACCCCGAACACACCTCCAGGCTGTGTAAGGGCTATTTGACCAAGAAGGAGAGTGATGGAGGGCTGCGGCAGATGACCTGGCCTAGTTTGGGGTGAGCTGGACCGCAGAGTGAAGGGGCCAACAAGTGCTAAACACCTCTGGGAACTCCTTCAAGACTGTTGGGAAAACCAATTCACTTGACTACCTCTTGAAGCTCATTGAGAGAATGCCAAGAGTGTGCAAAGCAGTAATCAGAGCAAAGAGTGGCTAATTTTAAAGAAACTAGAATATAAAACGTTTTCAGTTATTTAACCTTTTTTTGTTAAGTACATAACTCCATATGCGTTCATTCATAGTTTTGATGATTTTTTGTAGGAGGCAAAAGAAACACAACATTACAACAAAAATTCTAAGAACATAAAAATAATATTTCTTTTAACATGCCAGGTTTCTAGGATTTTGTAAAGGTGGTAGTACAATTAATGTAGGATATAGAAAAGTGTGTGAACCAGGTCACAAACTAGACAACATGTCATTTTGGGTTTTAAAATATATTAATATACAAAATCAAATATATTTATACTTTAAAACACTTGTCTGTGAGTCCGTGCCCAGAAACCACACATTTAATTGAGCTCTGCTACTTGCTCTTTTTATCCAACCAGAATTCTGTCTTGTTAATGATCACTAAATGAGTATACAATATGATGATCTTTGCGACTGCACTTAAAGATACTTTCAGTTCTTTTTTTGATTGACTAACCTTTTCTTAGTTGAATTCATTTCAATTCAATTCAATTACAAGAAAAGTTGTTCCAAAGCAGCTTTACAGAGAAAAAACAGGTTCATGCTTTTTATGAGCGAGCACCACAGGCAAGAGTTGAGTAGTTCTTGCCATAATATGGATAAGTACATTCCTCAAATTCACTGTATACCAACTCTACCTCTTCATAAACACATTAAAAGAGCAATAAATTCAAGTATTTAACCAAAAGCCCACCAAGAAAACGCGGTCTAAAACGAAATATCATCCCTAATTATAAATTAATTTATATAGATTTTATAAATAAATATAAACAACTAAAAATGAATTGGATTACTGAAACAAATAAGAATATATAAAAAATAGTACAATAAGCAGATTATGGTGCAATTGCTAGTTATATAGGATTAAATAATTTATAAACTGAAAAAACTGTAAAATATCTTATGAACGAAAGAAGCCATTTCTGCAAGCACGCCACAAACAGAGTCGCCTGAGGTATGCAAAAGCAAAAGCACACCTCAGGTGACTCTGTTTGTGGCGGTTTGTGGGTGTCCATCAGTTATTAGATATATCAAACTGAAATGACTGTTGCAAACACACAAATATTTTGAACTAAAAATGATTAAGATTAATAGGGGTGCCCAAACTTTTTCATATGACTGTATGTTTAGAATATGTAATTTGCATAGAACAGAGGTCACTAATGGGTGGACCGCGGTCTGGGTCCAGACCCAAACGTTATCCAAAGCGGACCCAAACCTACTGAGAAGGATTTAATTGTATACGTGCTTTGCGGCACAGTAAACTCACAGACCAATCACGTGTGGGGTAAGATCACCAAACGCTCTCTTCATTCAATCAACGCGGGATCAAACCCGTGATTTCAAGGTTGCGGTACCGCTGCTCCGGCTGTTGAATTGGGACGCGGCCATGAAAAAACGCCTTTATAAGGAGATAGGGAGCCCGAGAACGGGCGGAAAAACAAGAACGGGCGAAAACTAAAGTCACGCCGAGTGCGGCAGAGAGACAAGCGAGGAATGTATACAAAATCTGGCCAGAGAGTCATTTATTATTATTATTATTATTATTATTATTATTTTTATATATATTTTTTATATATTTCATTCAGTTACAACCTTACAGGATATAGCACTTAACACAAGTTAACAATCGGTCCGGACCTTGGCCTGTCGAAATCTGGCAGAGAAGATGCTTCTGCTACTTTTAAGTTGTATGTCTGGCTGCATTTTGGCATTTTTCCAGTGGAAACAATGAATCGTAACAGAGTGACCAACAAGACACAAACCATATGTAAATACTTTAAGTAATTCGAACACGTGACTGTTTCATAGGCAGGTGTACTAATCCCTTAGCTCTGTACTGTATTTAAAAAAAATGTTCTGTCTCTGTTTGCACTTCAAGCATAGTCTTAAAGGGGACATGAAACACTTTAATTCACAATTCACAAAATTTATTTTCACTCTAACAAATCTGATAAGTTTAACAGTTGTCAGTGAAATGGAATTAAAATAATAAGCCATCTAAATGTCATTATTTTAAGTAAGCGCAGCGCCATCTTGTCCCAGCTCTGAAAGTGACGTCAAGAGGTTGGTTCTCGAACGCCTCACTACAATAAACTATGAGTCTACCGTAACTGAAGCGCGATAATCCTCCAGTTGGCTTCAATGCTAGGGGTTAGGAGCGAGCACTTTCTAGACCAGGACTAGTGGAAGAGAGGGGTTTGAGTCAGGAGCATTAGCGCCGGATAAATAAGCTGCAGTTCGAGGCTTTTTTCCTCCGTTTTTATGTCGGATGTACAGACCATCATATATATTAAACATCATATATTTTTTTAATTGTGTTTTTGTGACTTCAAATTGGTTAAATAATTCAAATTAAAACAAAAATCATAAAAAATTTTTTTGGGGGGGGGGTACTTGGTAATTTGTTGCCATATGGCAACAACGCGGGTTCGGTGAACATGCCTTAAAATCTGTTTTTCTTTCAAAAACATGCTCTTATTGAAGGGAATTCTAAACAATTGTAACATTATATTAATAAAATGTGTAGTATAATTTATTTACAATAAAACACATTTAGTTGTATTCATACATTACCATGAATTTCAATAATAACACTCTAAAAAGCCATTTATATAGGCCTATATTGAACTATCACTTTCCATAACAAACCATTTGCAAAAAATATTTTTTCTGATCAGGAAATTAATATATTTGTTAATATATCATATGAAAATGTGAAAATAGCATAATGTTAAGAAATTAAATATGTTTTCAAGTTAAAATCATATACCTATCTGCAAATACAGTGCCAGGATAGCCCTGTCCTATGTAACTCAATGGGAGCCCATTAGGACATGTATAGAATGAATGTCACTGTATGCATGTTGTTGCCATATGGCAACAAATTCATTTTTGCCTTTTACAGAGAAAGTATAACTTTATATTTGGATTAAATGATAAAAAATGAAAGCTTACTTATCCCAGATTTATGTTGAATTTTTTTATGATCAAAATATGTCTTGAAGTTTGAAAACTAGCAATGTATAGGTTCCCACTTTGACGTGACCTTCACAGTGTGGCGCATCCACATGGAAAGGGTTGGCAAACAGGATTTCCTGATTAACTGATGTCATCAAACTGATAAATATTTCAAAAGTAAAGTCCCATTTTCACACACAATGGGAAAAGTGGTGGATATTATGTCATTCTCTATTGAAAATACTCATAAAAAGAATTTGTTGCCATATGGCAACAACATGCAATAGAGGGTTAATGAACTCTGGACTTTACATGCTAACTAGCTAAATGTATATAAACTAGCTAGTTAACTGAATTGCACTACCTGCTGTTGACGGGCTGCAGGGTTTCTGCACGGCTCCACGTAGAGAGAGAATAGACACCTCCAAAACCTCTCACTCTCAGAAAAGCATCTGAAAAGTTCTGCTCAGGTTTATACAGGAAAGATCTCTGAGTAAATGCTCCACGTTAGCCTAGTTCAGCTTCATCTTCATCCATAATCTCCACAAACAATAAGCTCTTTTCCGCTAGCTATATGCGTTGGCTCTTCAACCAACCAACCTCGTGACGTCCAGTGTGCTGCACGGGCAACATGCCCGAACGTAACAAACATAAATATATTATAATTTAGTGTGCAAACATTTTATATAAAAAATCCCCCCCCCCCCCCCCCCCCAAATAAATTCCATTATATTACATTATATTAAAGTTGTACAAACTGAAATGTTTCATGTCCTCTTTAATATGACTGGTTATGGTTATGCATAGTTACATTACAAGAGATTTAGGAGAAAAAAAAATCACAAACCATAGTCTTAATATGACTGGTTGTGGTTTGCACTTATTGTTTGCACTATATAAGACCGAGAAAAGTTTTATTTTTATTTTTTATTCTTATTTCTATTTCTCATAGAATCAATGTGTGAGATAAACCAGTCTGTTACGTTTGTGTTATATGATTTTGTCAAATAGAACTCTAGTTTTCAAGCCATTTTTCATTTTGACGTTTTCTTTAAAATTTAATTTTTAAATCTCCTCTGGTCACGTACTCGTGAACCCAGTATCATGTCTCGTCTCGTGATATTAGTGTCTCGTCACACCCCTACAAATGACCCATTATTAAATGTAATTAAATGTTACTGAAGAATATGAATAAACTGTGTGAATATATATACCTGCTGATTTATTGATTCAATATTTTGTGTTTTAATTTTTAACCCACAGAAGTAACACTGAATGTCTGAATGCCTGGCAATGTAAGTGACAAATGTGATGTGTTTGTATGTTTCAAACTCTTTTGGCGAAGTCTACAAAGCTGCTTGATTGTGGGTTTTCAAATACATGTGCTCCCACAAAAACATTGCACTTGCCAGCAAATGCTTTTGGGTTAAAATTCAGAACAGCCACAATCACTGTTTTGTCCAGTTACTATACATAGACTGGGCTGCACTAACAGAGTTTAGAACCAAACAAGACATGGTTAATCTAGATGTGCTGCATCCACTTATTTATAAAAAAAAAAAAAAAACACTACAAGAATCTATGATTAAACCTTAATATATATTTACAGAATTTTCTTGCATTTTGTTTTGATTGTGCACTAAATTAATGTGATAGTATTAGTAAAAATCTCTGTATTTAGCTCCTCCCATATGATGGGAAACTAGCACAGGGCAAATGCTACCCTCACGCTCAGTCATACATAGACTTAGTCCTGATCTTTGAACAATTAGCATAATTTTGAGGCACAATTTTTTGCCTTAATATTAAATTATATATCAGCAGTTACCAATATCTATCATATAAAGGATATGTAAAATATTTACTTGTATTCAGATTTATACCTTTGTATAATATGTATGCTGTTTTACAGTAATAACAGAGATTTTCATAAATGCTAATGACTTACTCTGTATAGTTGGATGTCAGTCACGTGTGTTTACTATGTGTAACATCACCAAAGTGGCAAGCTTAAGGTAATGTTACTGTGAACCGTGCAGCAGAAGTACTATAAACAGACTTGCTGTAGAATGTAAAGCAATAAACCTGAAGAAACAGAAGTAAAATGTGAACATAGCACCCCCAGACCCTTCTTTGGATTATTTATCATCTGTTAACAGCACTGATATTTATGACTTGACTACAACAAACTGAAATGGCATATTCTGCCAAATTGTTGCCATTTTGGTCCCCAGGAAATTACATGTATAAATGTGCACACAAAAATACATGTTATTATAAAGCACAGTGTCTTGTACATTGGCCTAATTGCAAAAGTATGATATGTAAAAAAAAAAAAAGAACACTGAAAAAATAAAAACCTGTTCCCACACTCTAACTATAAACTTTACCAAATATATATATGAAATATAACTATTAAAATTCCCAGAGATTGCTGTGTGACTCCAAATCCCATCTATGATTTTAAAATATACATTTTTTATAATAATCCATAATATTTAAGATGACATACACATTTTAGTTGTGTCATAACTTATTAATTAAAGCTAGGCTAGCTAGTTATAATTTATAAATTAAAGCTAGGTCAGCTATTTAACTTAAAACTAGGTTAGCTGGTCATAAGTTATAAATTAAAGCTAGGTCAGCTAGTTATAACTTATAAATTAAAGCTAGGTCAGCTAGTTATAACTTATAAATTAAAGGTAAGTTAGCTAGCAATAACTTATAAATTAAGGCTAGGTTAGCTAGTAATAACTTATAAATTAAAGCTAGGTTAGCTAGTAATAACTTATAAATTAAGGCTAGGTTAGCTAGCAATAACTTATAAATTAAGGCTAGGTTAGCTAGTAATAACTTATAAATTAAAGCTAGGTTAGCTAGCAATAACTTATAAATTAAGGCTAGGTTAGCTAGTAATAACTTATAAATTAAGGCTAGGTTAGCTAGTAATAACTTATAAATTAAAGCTAGGTTAGCTAGCAATAACTTATAAATTAAGGCTAGGTTAGCTAGTAATAACTTATAAATTAAAGCTAGGTTAGCTAGTAATAACTTATAAATTAAGGCTAGGTTAGCTAGCAATAACTTATAAATTAAGGCTAGGTTAGCTAGTAATAACTTATAAATTAAAGCTAGGTTCGCTAGTAATAACTTATAAATTAAAGCTAGGTTAGCTAGTAATAACTTATAAATTAAAGCTAGGTCAGCTAGTTATAACTTATAAATTAAAGCTAGGTTAGCTAGCAATAACTTATAAATTAAGGCTAGGTTAGCTAGTCATAAGTTATAAATTAAAGCTAGGTCAGCTAGTTATAACTTATAAATTAAAGCTAGGTTAGCTAGTCATAAGTTATAAATTAAGGCTAGGTTAGCTAGCAATAACTTATAAATTAAAGCTAGGTTAGCTAGCAATAACTTATAAATTAAGGCTAGGTTAGCTAGTCATAAGTTATAAATTAAGGCTAGGTTAGCTAGCAATAACTTATAAATTAAAGCTAGGTTATCTAGCAATAACTTATAAATTAAGGCTAGGTTAGCTAGTAATAACTTATAAATTAAAGCTAGGTCAGCTAGTTATAACATAAATTAAAGCTAGGTTAGCTAGCAATAACTTATAAATTAAAGCTAGGTTAGCTAGTAATAACTTATAAATTAAAGCTAGGTCAGCTAGTTATAACTTATAAATTAAAGCTAGGTTAGCTAGCAATAACTTATAAATTAAGGCTAGGTTAGCTAGTCATAAGTTATAAATTAAGGCTAGGTTAGCTAGCAATAACTTATAAATTAAAGCTAGGTTAGCTAGCAATAACTTATAAATTAAGGCTAGGTTAGCTAGTAATAACTTATAAATTAAAGCTAGGTTAGCTAGCAATAACTTATAAATTAAGGCTAGGTTAGCTAGCAATAACTTATAAATTAAAGCTAGGTTAGCTAGTCATAAGTTATAAATTAAGGCTAGGTTAGCTAGTCATAAGTTATAAATTAAAGCTAGGTTAGCTAGCAATAACTTATAAATTAAAGCTAGGTTAGCTAGCAATAACTTATAAATTAAGGCTAGGTTAGCTAGTCATAAGTTATAAATTAAGGCTAGGTTAGCTAGCAATAACTTATAAATTAAAGCTAGGTTATCTAGCAATAACTTATAAATTAAGGCTAGGTTAGCTAGTAATAACTTATAAATTAAAGCTAGGTCAGCTAGTTATAACATAAATTAAAGCTAGGTTAGCTAGCAATAACTTATAAATTAAAGCTAGGTTAGCTAGTAATAACTTATAAATTAAAGCTAGGTTAGCTAGTAATAACTTATAAATTAAGGCTAGGTTAGCTAGCAATAACTTATAAATTAAGGCTAGGTTAGCTAGTAATAACTTATAAATTAAGGCTAGGTTAGCTAGCAATAACTTATAAATTAAAGCTAGGTTAGCTAGCAATAACTTATAAATTAAAGCTAGGTTAGCTAGTAATAACTTATAAATTAAAGCTAGGTTAGCTAGTCATAAGTTATAAATTAAAGCTAGGTTAGCTAGCAATAACTTATAAATTAAGGCTAGGTTAGCTAGCAATAACTTATAAATTAAGGCTAGGTTAGCTAGTAATAACTTATAAATTAAAGCTAGGTCAGCTAGTTATAACTTATAAATTAAAGCTAGGTTAGCTAGTCATAAGTTATAAATTAAGGCTAGGTTAGCTAGCAATAACTTATAAATTAAATCTAGGTTAGCTAGCAATAACTTATAAATTAAGGCTAGGTTAGCTAGTCATAAGTTATAAATTAAGGCTAGGTTAGCTAGCAATAACTTATAAATTAAGGCTAGGTTAGCTAGTAATAACTTATAAATTAAAGCTAGGTCAGCTAGTTATAACTTATAAATTAAAGCTAGGTTAGGTAGCAATAGCTTATAAATTAAGGCTAGGTTAGCTAGTCATAAGTTATAAATTAAAGCTAGGTTAGCTAGCAATAACTTATAAATTAAGGCTAGGTTAGCTAGCAATAAATTATAAATTAAGGCTAGGTTAGCTAGTAATAACTTATAAATTAAAGCTAGGTTAGCTAGTAATAACTTATAAATTAAAGCTAGGTTAGCTAGCAATAACTTATAAATTAAGGCTAGGTTAGCTAGTAATAACTTATAAATTAAAGCTAGGTTAGCTAGCAATAACTTATAAATTAAGGCTAGGTTAGCTAGTAATAACTTATAAATTAAAGCTAGGTTAGCTAGTAATAACTTATAAATTAAAGCTAGGTTAGCTAGTAATAACATAAATTAAGGCTAGGTTAGCTAGCAATAACTTATAAATTAAGGCTAGGTTAGCTAGTAATAACTTATAAATTAAAGCTAGGTCAGCTAGTTATAACTTATAAATTAAAGCTAGGTCAGCTAGTTATAACTTATAAATTAAAGCTAGGTTAGCTAGCAATAACTTATAAATTAAAGCTAGGTTAGCTAGTAATAACTTATAAATTAAAGCTAGGTCAGCTAGTTATAACTTATAAATTAAAGCTAGGTTAGGTAGCAATAACTTATAAATTAAGGCTAGGTTAGCTAGTCATAAGTTATAAATTAAGGCTAGGTTAGCTAGCAATAACTTATAAATTAAAGCTAGGTTAGCTAGCAATAACTTATAAATTAAGGCTAGGTTAGCTAGTAATAACTTATAAATTAAAGCTAGGTTAGCTAGCAATAACTTATAAATTAAGGCTAGGTTAGCTAGTAATAACTTACAAATTAAAGCTAGGTTAGCTAGTAATATCTTATAAATTAAAGCTAGGTTAGGTAGCAATAACTTATAAATTAAAGCTAGGTTAGCTAGTAATAAGTTATAAATTAAGGCTAGGTTAGCTAGTCAGAAGTTATAAATTAAAGCTAGGTTAGCTAGCAATAACTTATAAATTAAAGCTAGGTTAGCTAGTAATAACTTATAAATTAAGGCTAGGTTAGCTAGTAATAACTTATAAATTAAGGCTAGGTTAGCTAGTAATAACTTATAAATTAAAGCTAGGTTAGCTAGTCATAAGTTATAAATTAAAGCTAGGTTAGCTAGCAATAACTTATAAATTAAAGCTAGGTTAGCTAGTAATAACTTATAAATTAAAGCTAGGTTAGCTAGTCATAAGTTATAAATTAAAGCTAGGTTAGCTAGCAATAACTTATAAATTAAAGCTAGGTTAGCTAGTCATAAGTTATAAATTAAAGCTAGGTTAGCTAGCAATAACTTATAAAGTAAAGCTAGGTTAGCTAGCAATAACTTATAAATTAAAGCTAGGTTAGCTAGCAATAACTTATAAATTAAAGCTAGGTTAGCTAGTCATAAGTTATAAATTAAAGCTAGGTTAGCTAGCAATAACTTATAAATTAAAGCTAGGTTAGCTAGTCATAAGTTATAAATTAAAGCTAGGTTAGCTAGCAATAACTTATAAAGTAAAGCTAGGTTAGCTAGCAATAACTTATAAATTAAAGCTAGGTTAGCTAGCAATAACTTATAAATTAAAGCTAGGTTAGCTAGTCATAAGTTATAAATTAAAGCTAGGTTAGCTAGCAATAACTTATAAAGTAAAGCTAGGTTAGCTAGCAATAACTTATAAATTAAAGCTAGGTTAGCTAGCAATAACTTATAAATTAAAGCTAGGTTAGCTAGTAATAACTTATAAATTAAAGCTAGGTTAGCTAGTCATAGGGTGACCATATTTTTATTTGGGTAAACCAGGACACCTGGCTTGAGCAAGCTGTTTCTCCGGATAGGAAATTTATGTGGAACTTTGATTTGGCGCCCCCTTTAGGCTGCATACCCCCCCCTTAAGAAGAGGGCTGCTTTCACTGAAAGGACTCAGGGATTATTTCACATGCAGCACCGTGCGCAGTGCCCTAGTGCCTGTAAATGTAATGGTCCAATGAAGGTAATTTAAAAAACAGGACATTTCCTCACTTTTTAAAAAAAAAAAACCCGGGACAGGAAGTGAAATACGGACATGTCCCGGGAAATACGGACGTTTGGTCACCCTAGCTAGTCATAAATTATAAATTAAGGCTAGGTCAGCTAGTCTTAAATTATACATTAAAGCTAGGTTAGGTAGTCATAACTTATAACACACCACATTAAGCAAAAGGCCAAGCACAAGCCCATTAATTCCCACAGTTTTCTCAAGGTAACATTCCTCTGCATCACTGTCTAGCTTATGGCACGTTCCATTTGTTTGAAATTAGTGTTGTGTCAGATTCGTTTGAATGAAGAATCATTTGAGTGAACGTACTGAATCAAATCACTTTCTCAGCTGATTCATTCCTTTCTCAGTTCAGTAGTTGAGCTCAGCAGCGACCATGCAGGCCGGTAGGGGAACTGCTGTGTGGTCTGTGAATCACTGAATCACCCACAAATCTGGTGGCAGAGTGACTAAAAAGTTCACTAAATATACTGACACTCAGGGCTGAGGGCTCCTGTTCACTCACTGTGTGCTCCAATCACTGAAGGTACTGACGCTCCCGTTCACTCACTGTGTGCTCCCTTCACTGGACATACTGTCACTCAGGGCTGACGGCGCTCCCCTTCACTCACTGGGTGTTTTGTTCACTGAACGTACTAAAACTCAGGGCTGACAACGCTTCCGTTCACTCACGTATGATTCACTGAACATACTGACACTGTGATTTACATTCACACTGCCACCCAGAGTCACAGGCTCTGACTGAGACCACCTCCTGTAGCTGGTCTCGGGCTGGTTGTTTTGATCCAGTTGTTTTGAGTGCGATAATAGGTCAATCAATCCGCAGGGTACCGCAGGGTACCAGAATAGGTTTTAACCAGACCAAATAGTGCTGGCGTGAAAATGCTAAGTTATCTTCCTCAGTTCCTGGCCCAGACTATTTGTGGTGTCAATCAATTAAAAAAATAATTACAACAAAGTTTTTACAATGGATATAAAGAAATGTAAAATACAGTTAAAAATACCATTATATTTATATATGTACTAGTATGTTTGTTCATTAAATCAGTCAGAAACCAGGGCTGCTTTCCACATTTCCACAACTTCCACATTCAAAATGTTAGCTAACTAAAGGCTAGTACAATTTGCGCTTGCTAATAATTAAATAACTTAGATTAGCAATTTAGGGATTCTAATTACAGTGAGATTTAGAAGTAATGACCATGAGCAAGCTGAGTTAGCAAGCACTGGCTAAATTCCTTGAATTAGCTGGCTAACTGGCCAAATTTAGCTGTTTAAAATGTAAAATTTTATAGTTATTTCATAGTTTTATACTTAAGGTAAAATTACATATATAGTGAATAGCTTTTAAACTCCAGTTATAAACTTTTTTAAATTCCAGTTATAAACATTTTAAACCCCAGTTAGAAACTTTTAAAACTCCAATTATACATCTTTTAAAGTCTAGTAATAAACCTTTTAAACTCCTGTTATAAGCTTTTTAAACTGCAGTTATAAAGCTTTTAAACTCCAGTTAGAAAGCTTTTGAACTGCAGTTTTAAAGGTTTTAAATCTTCAGTTATAACAACACATTTCAACTCCAATTAAATAGCTTTTAAACTCCACTTATAAGCTTTTAAATCCTGTTAAAACCTTTTAAACTCCACTTATAAGCTTTTAAACCCAGTTACATTCTCTCACTTTAGCTTAATAATATTGATTAACTACCCTTATGTGCGTACAGAACTTTGTACATTTCTGAAGTCATGTCCTGAATGAAGGTAGAAAATGGATTAATCCAATTTATTGAATTCCAGCACCATATTCTGACTCACCACTGCCCCCTGGCTGGCCTATATGGGATTTTTTTTATTTGTTTCAGCTGGGAGATAGTTTAGTATGAGACTCAGTGTTTTCAAAGCGTGTTTATGCATCTTAAAGCAATTCCCATGAAATACGTTTAAATTGTTACGAGTACGTGCACACATACATACAGTTATTCAGAGGCTCACAGCTGGAGTTATACAATGAATGAAATGAACAAGTATCTGCACCAGTGACTCTGCTCGTTCTGGGAGTAATGAGTAATTTCATCCACAGACATCTGGTTCTGCTCGACGTGCCAGCGCCCTAACTCTCCCAGGCTTCTCTGACCATCTGGCGAAGGCTGTGGAAAAAATGTCTCACTCAGCCTTAGTCTTTACTGCTGCGAGGGTGTGATTTAACCAGGCAACACCAGGCTCAACTAAACGCAGCTCATACAGAAGAATTTAAACAAATCCATGCTTTCCTCTAGCAGTTAAAACTAGCAGAACAGAGCTGACTCATCGTGTTCATCATCCTACCTTGCAGAATAAATCCCAGTTTTATTTATTTAACCTGCTAAAATGCCTTCGCCCACCACAGATAGAGTAGATGATGTATAATTACCTTTTTTTCTGCAGTAAGTTATTAACGTGTTATTCGATTTTTTTGTGGAGAGTTGGGGGGTTGGAGATGGAGATGCAGATGGACTCTTGGGGTAGCTGCAGTTCACTCATTTGTCTTTTCATAAGCTTAAATATAGTATGTTCATTAGAAGGAGTTAGTAAAGTGCCTATTTTTGTTGTCATAATATTTTAGCCATTAAGTGTTTTCTAATATATTTTGAAGTCATTTTAGTAACATATTAACATACAATGCTTTGTGTGTGTAATTTCAAGCTGAAAAAACTTTCCCAATCAAAACAGTAAGTGCACAGCAGATGATTATTTTTTATCTTTACATTTTTCAGCAGATAGCCTAGTGCTGCATTCAGGAATTCATCCCCTCTCCCCCTCTCTCTCTCTCTCTCTCTCTCTCTCTCTCTCTCTCTCTCTCACAGTTACAGTTCAATCCAAGTCTGGACAGAGCTGAACCAAGCAAGCCCTTAGCCAGCAAACCTCACTGCATTATGCATTAAAAAGCTGCATTTAAAAAGTAGTTTAGTTTTGCTTACCTTGAATAAAAGACGTGGTATTCCACAGAATTTTTAGAGGCTCTAATATTCTGCAAAATAACAAATCTTCTGATTCTAAGTCATTATCTCTCTGGTGTTTCCTGACAGCGAAGTGTAAAAGTGAGTCCGGGTTCTGGGGGATCAGACCAAGGAGACACTGCAGGACACTGGTCAGGACGTCCAGCTGTGTGTTCTCCAGTGGAGAAGTGGTGGAGAATCCCAGCCCGAAACAGGACACACTCTCAGAAAGCTGGAGCGCTGCCACTCGCATTTCTCCAGCACCTCCTCCTTTTTCTGAGGGGAGTTGCAGCAACGGAAAAGGGGAAGAAAAGCCAGAGAAGAGTCCAGCAAATAAGAAACAGACCTACCGTGCTGCAACTGGGACGAGGGTGATGTCACAGATCAAAGACTTATATAATCCCAATTAAAGTTAGGAGCCGCTGTTAATTAAAATGTTTTACGCACTGAAGCTATGATTGTTCCTTAAGTTGCACAGAGAGCTAATGGCCCAGTTCAAGTCAAGTTTAGTTATCTAGGGCATATAACAGAGGGTTTTAATCATAAAGTACCTATACAGACATCTGGCATTGAGCACCTTGTGAGCAGGCCAAAGGCAGCAGTGACAAGAAAAACCTCCTTAAGAGGAACTACGGAAAAATAAGAACTGACTACATACGGTAACTTTAATTTGTATATAGAAGTAACTTTGAGCACAGCAAATCCATTTCCTTTTTTACAGTCCCTGTACATTATGGGCAGTTTTCCAGAGAGGGATTAAGCATAGTCTTGGACAACACAGCATTTTGAATGAGAGATTTTCCATTGAAAGTAAAATATATTCTATAAATAGGTTTATTCCCTGTCCAGGGAGTGGTACAAATCGTCATTATTATGGCATTATTATACGGTATATAACTGTCCTTTCAGTGTATACTCATCCACAAAAAAATCATCTGCTCCCAGAAGAAATCAACCAACAAGAATTTGGTGGGAGGACTTGACAAGACATGTAAATATATATATATATATATATATATATATATATATATATATATATATATATATATATATATATATATATATATATATACGGTGTGGGTTTTAATGTTGTGGAACTGTGTTTGATCTGTATTATTTTGATCTTTGATCTGTATTATCCTTACTGGAATATTGTTCATGGTAACCAGACATAAATCCGCTTCGATAAACAGCACAAGTGGCTGCAAACACCCACACAGACAAACTTAGGCCATGCCAAAATGCAAAATCACTATATGCATATTTTAATACATGGAATCGTACAAGCATACTAGGAGATCAAAATGCATACCCGTTATGCAAAATGCGTACATGACAGGTATTAATAAATGTTTGGCATTCGTAAATTGATTTAAAATCATCCACATCGAGAGGCATCTAATGATAACCATACACTAGATGACTTCGAAAAGACTCTGAAAAGACTTTCAATAGACAAGTCACAGACTTTTTAGTCACAGACTTTTTAGTCACAGGCTAAGATTTTGCAAAGACTAGGGATTTTGCAGGGTCACTGTTTGCAAGACTGCAACTAGATTATTTCCCATCATGCTTCTGGTGAACTTTAACAGAAAGAAAAGCTGTTAAACAATAGAGCAGAAACAGAAGCACTTTTAGCCACAGCTGCCTTTGTATACCAATACTGTGATTAACAGAGGCTCACAACGTTTGTCCTTATTCAACAGTTTGTCACACTGTGAGTTCTTATTATTTTTATTTTATAAAATAAATATTGTGTTCAACTCTGCCTTTAAGCTTCTTTCCCACCCTTTTTTTAATTTAACCATGTGTAGCAAAGAATTACAGTTTCACTGCTATACATTTGCCTTAGTTTTAGACAGAATTAATGCAATAAAGAACATCATTCTTGCAAAATGTGCATCTATTAAACTTTGTATTAAAAATAATGCTGCACAATAAGACAAAGTAGTGCAAAATAAAATAACTTTAAATATAGTCACTATAAAATGTATTACCACCAGAGGCGATTGCTCTAAGACTGCAAGGGAAGCTCAGCTTCCCCTAAAATGTCAAAAAATAAGTGATCAAATATGTACTGTTGTGTGTACATGTCGTTGACCTAATATGTGCTACAACGCTCTCAACTTTTGTCCAGAATTAGCTTCTAATCACTGGTAACGACACGGCTTTCCTCTCACTCATTCCCGCAGCTTCACAGTGCTTTAAACAGTGCGGAGGCTGGGCGTCTACAGAGTTTAAAAGTGAAGCAAAGAGTGCAGCGAAACGAGACGAGTCATTGGATAAATGCTGGGCTTTGTCCCGCCCATCGGACGCTCAGCATCTCTGGGGGTCTATGGGGCAGTGGGCTGGCCTTGGCTGGCCCAGACACCTAGCTTCTGCATAATGATTGAATGATCTGTCTGAGGCTGAATCCCTTTTTGATTGACAGCAAAATGAGCGAATCAGTGATCTTTTGGTGCAAACATCCGTGCTGGGAGCATTTTTACTTTTCATTCTGTTCTGAGTTGAAACAGAGACTTTCCTAATCCTCTTAGCTGCATTTTCTTTGTTAAAAACGACTAGAAAAAAATCAAGCTTCTATTAGTGGTGTTTTTTTTGTTGCTACTTGTGTTTGGAGACTGACTTCTATCACTTTTTCTGACTTCTATCACTTTTTCTGACTTCTATCGCAGTTTCTGTCCAGCGGCTGCTGCTGAGCCCCTTCACCGCTCTTCTATTGGTTGTTGTCATTGTTCATGTCACTATTGCTTGAAAATCATTTGGTTTAAGGTCAGCATAACAATTTGAAATTGTCCCAATCTTCTATTGTTTGCAGTAGCTAACGCACTCAAACAAAAAGCCAAATGCAACCACACAATTAAACGGGGAAATCCCTGTTTCCCAATTAGTCAATACATCGTTAGCATTTAGAGTGGGTACGGAAAGTATTCAGAACCTCTTTAAATTTTTACTCTTTATTTCATTGCAGCCATTTGTTAAAAAAAAATGCTGTATTTCTCATTAATATACACTCACAACCCAATCTTGACAGAAAAAAAATATTTAAAAAAAGGGAAAACTGAAATCACATGGTCATAAGTATTCAGACCCTTTGTTGTGACACTAATATTTACCCCACATGCTGTCCATTTCTTCTGATCCTCCTTGAGATGGTTCTACTCCTTTACTGGAGTCCAGCTGTGTTTAATTAAACTGACTGGACTTAATTAGGAAATTCACACACCTGTCTATATAAGACCTCATAGCTCACAGTGCGTCAGTGCAAATGAGAATGAGGCCGAAGGAACTGTCCAAGGAGCTCAGAGAGAGGCTACAGAAGAATTTCTGCAGCACTCAAAGTTCCTAAGAGCACAGTGACCTCCATAATCCTTAAATGGAAGAAGTTTTGGACGACCAGAACCCTTCAAAGACCTGGCTTTCCAGCCAAACTAAGCAATTTCAGGATAAGAGCCTTGGTGAGAGAGGTAAAGAAGAACCCAAAGATCACTGTGGCTGAGCTTCAGAGATGCGGTAGGAAGATGGGAGAAAGTTTCACAAAGTCAACAAAGTCAACTATCACTGCAGCTCTCCACCATTCAGGACTTTATGACAGAGTTGCCCGATGGAAGCCTCTCCTCAGTGCAAGACCTATGAAAGCCCACATTAAGGACTCCACGACTATTAGAAATAAAATTCTCCTGTCTGACCAGATGAAGATTGAAATTTTTGACGTTAATTAAAAGCGGTATATGTGGAGAAAACTAGACACTGCTCATCACCTGCTCAATACAGTTCCAACAGTGAAACATAGTGGTGGCAGCATCATGCTATGTGGATGTTTTTCAGCTGCAGCGACAGGACGACTGGATTCAATGAAAGAAAGATGAATGCAGTCAAGTACAGAGATATACTTGAAGAAAACCTCTTCCAGAGTGCTCTGGACCTCAAACTGTCTAACACCCTTACACCCCATCAACAGTCTATTTTCACGCCTTGCGCAGGCATTCTTAAAATAGTGTTGGACTTTAGGAGTAATGTAAAAGTAAAGTGTGTTCAGGTACATTTCTGACGTGTTTCTATCTTGGCCACAAAAAAAAGAGATGCGCGACTGCCCAGATTAAACGCAAACCCATGACTGGACCACCATAAGCACTGCACAACCCAAGTAATATACCCATCACTTCTTTACCACAGCAAAAAACAACTCACAACTCGGCAATAAAATAAAATAAAATATCTTCAAAATTATAAAAGAAAATATTCTTTAAAATGTGCACAGTAACTATGTTATTATAAGTTACTTTTAATTGTAGCTTAATATAGTAGATATAGGTATTCTGCTGTTTGAGAATTTAATAGATGCTCATTCTCACTCATTCTCTCTCAAACCCAGTTTAGAAAATAAAAAATGAAAAGAGAAAAGCACTTAGACTGAAAATAAATTCATTTTATTTCACCTATATTATCTTACTGAAATTCACTTTTATATTTAAAAAACATCAAAGCACATTGTCACCGTGCTCTCGTCTCGCTCTGCTTGTCAATTATTAAAAAAAAAAAAGGGGGAAATACACAGATCTATAGTTATATGTTTGCATTCATTTCTCATCACCAGGTCACATTTATTACTATATAAAATATATTAATTTATAAATTTAAATCTCGTCCAGCGTTCTAAAATGCTGCATGCATGGCATGGTGGAGCACGTCACAGCACAGCATTGAGCGTGGCATTGCCTCTGTTTTGTTAAAAAAAAGAAAAATCTTTTTTAATAAATAAGGTCGGATCAAGTGTAGATCAAACAGCAAAGCAATGGTATAAAAGAGCTGTTTCTATGATTTGAAAGTGAACTAATGTCAGAAAGCCTGGGATTGTTTTATATTAGTTTATCTTTTATCTTATTTAATTTTTTTATTTGTTTTATTTATATTGACTTTATTATTTTTATTTTATTATTTCTCATCAAACCAAGGGTGAGATTAACAGATAACTCTAAATGTTCAAAAAACGTTCTGACAGTCCTTAGGGGTCTGTTTGATTTTTTTTCTTCACTTTTTTTTTTCTAAGAGACCGGCCCACAATATAGATCTTCAATATAGACTATATATATATATTTATATATATATATATATATATATATATATATATATATATATATATATATATATATAGTGGACTGACACAGGGACACAGGGACTTTGAGGTGATGGAGGTAATGTTAGCTCTATTACATGAGAATGATGAGCAATGTCCATTCATTAGTATCAATACTTATGGATATTTGCATGCTTCCCAAAATCTGTGTAGTTATAATCCATAATAGTTTGACTTTGTAGCCTCTATGCTGTGCTTCAACATGTTTTAAAAAGCATAATTGAAATAACAGATTTGTAATGCTTTTAAGACATAGTTGCGTTGTTATAGCTGTTTAAAGGAGGAAGCACCTTTTACCTGAAGAATTAGAATTGAGCTGTTATATCAGAGAAATTCAGAAAATACTGTTGTAGGCCCCTGGGGTTAGGGGCGTGACCACTGTGACCCGGAAGGAGGAAGCACACAGATAACACAGACATGGGGAGTAAATGAACTTAAACCATACCTTTATTCGATTTTAAACGCCCTCCACCACATCCAAAAGAACTTAAAAGGACATAACTCCAGCCCAGTGGGGCTCTAGAGTCTGTAGAGATTCTTTTAAAGCGTTACAGATGAGTCCGTGCAGCCTCAGCCCTCAGCTCCCCAGTGAAAGTCACTCTCGAGTGAGGACTGAGGCTCAGTATATATGCCTGTCCTAGCTGGCGGCTCAATCAGTCCTCATGCGGACCAGCTGGGACAGACATGGCTTTGCGCGCCGGCGTGGGGCGGACCCACAACACCCCCGCCTCCTCACGCCCCAATACATATTAGAAATTAAAGGATAAAAAATCAATTGAACTACACAAAGCAGACAAAAATGGTGGGGAAAGTGGGGAAAGTTTAGTGGCTCTATTTTTTGCTTTTTGCTAAAGACGAGAGCTAGATCAGAATACTCTTGGGGAACACGAAAAGTGGACTGGGTATGAGGGCTATCAAGTGGAATGAAGAGCTTGGCGCCAGGATTAATACAGTTCTTATGGCAGTAAGGTGACCAGGAAACCATCATGGTGCTCATGTACTTGTAAGACTTGCGTGGACTTCCTACTAAATTGTACCGTACACTCAGAGCTGAAAAGTTTCGCATGCACAAAAAATCTGGATGTATCGAATCGTGCATACACAGAATCCCACGTACTTTCTCTTTGTACATTGCAATCAACTTGAAATTAAGCGCAAGTGCACGAAAACATCACACCTGCCATGTCTCCTCCCTCAATTACGCAGAGTATAATGTTATTATAATTATTATTATTATATGCTAGAGCAGGGATGGGCAACTGGCGGCCCGGGGGCCGCACACGGCCCTCGTCATCACTCAGTGCGGCCCGCGAATAGATAAAAAATAATTTCATAATTTCATAATTTAAAAAAACCAAAAAAAAAAAAACGTAATTCTACTTTTGACCAAACAACCACGAAAATTGACATTGACATCCAGTCCATTGTGAGCCAGCAGGCCAAACCAGAGCTCTCTCATTGGTGGTCTAGTTTGGTCTAGTTTTCTGCTATTATTGAATGAGCTATTTGCAATCAGTTTTTAAATCTTTTTTGTTCTTTGTTATAAATGAGTTCAAATGCCTTTTGCACTTTTATAAGCAAATGTTTTGTCCTTGTTGCTTATGAAGGACTTGTTATAATGAACTTATTTTACACAGAGGAACTACTGTATTTGCAATCAGTTTTTTAAGCAAACTTTTTGTTCTTTGATATGAAGGAGTTCCTTTTTGCACTTTTTTTAAGCAAACGGTTTGTCTTTTGCCGTATTAAAATGCATTAATATGCAGAAAATAGTTGTTGATAAATGTTGGTGCTGTAAACATACAGATATAAATTCATATAAAATTTGTTCTTATTGAAAATCATTTGTAGCGTTTTTCATATTCAATTATTTGAAGTGCGAGGTCATGTGGCCCTCCAATGGTCATGCTGAAAAAAATGTGGCCCTCTCCATCATGGAAGTTGCCCATCCCTGTGCTAGAGTATAATATGCTCGTCAAAAAAGTGTCGCAAAATGTGTAGCATAGCTGCTGTCTTCTAAGTAATTTAATAATTACCCATGTTTTAAGTTAATTGTTCTAAGATGGATAATAAATGCTTTCATTTAAATGCTTTTAATGAGTTGCTTACCAAGAAGCCACCTGTCACACACTCAGCTTGTAATCTTATCCAAACCATGCTCTTGGAAATCTGGAACGGTTTATAAGCCAGTCATCTTCATGAACTAAAAAAAACATAATGGTAACAGAAAATGCGCTCTCAATGAATTCGTCCATTAGCAATATTTTCCAATAATGCAAACGCTGCCATCTCCATCTGCTATCTGCGCAACATTATATGCATGTTTATATAAACTAGGCTAAGTGGAAAGACGTTGAATGATTACTTCAGTAAGCTAATGAAATTGTCTGATTAATTTATTGTTTAATTGTCTGATTAATTTATCCAGTAATGGCTTACTACAATGTCTGCGTAAAGGATATCTTAATAGTTGCCATTTCAATGCATCGCCTCTAAGTGTCATACGTACGCCCGAAATGAAAGTCCTGTGGGGAAACACACTTTCTCACGCTCAAGTCATTTTTAGTACATCTGACCGTGAGCTTGAAATATAGCGTACGCACCTTTAGTACATGAGGCCCCAGGAGATAACGGGATGGTGTTTTTCAAACAAGAGGAGATCAAGAACAATGTCATAGATAGTAGCAGGTAAAACAAAAAACAAAGTCTCTCTCTATGAAGAAAGCTGGTCTGGATGGTGACAGGACTTGTCATGTGAGAGATGGGGCGTAGCCGATGGAGGTACCACTCAGAGCCCGAACCTTGAGAGGGTTGGTTAGGTGTTCAACAGGTAGGTGCTGGAACAGTAACAGATACAGAGCAGCACTAAATGATCACTTCTACTATCAGCGACTTTGAAGTCAACGCGGAAGTGGGAACACTTCCTTTACGTGCTTTCCCAATGTTGATGCCATAGGTTTTTGGGGTCGTAACCCACACATAGCTTTGACATGTCCTGGGTTGCCACAATAAAGGCACAGGTGTTGCTGCAGTCATTACTGTCTCTCGGTAGGAGAGAGATGGGTGGTGTCACACTCCATGGGCTCCGGATAATTCACAGAGGACAAGGTAATAGGGGGAAATACAGGAAGGCGAGTACGAGGGGATCTTGTAGACTTGGGTCCACAGGCTAAAAAGTTATCCAGGTGAATAGACATGGCAATGAGCTGCTCTAAAATGAGTTGATCATTGCGACAAGCTAACTCCCTCTGTAATTCCTCACTTAAACCTCTCCTGAACAAGGTAAGTAAAGCTGACTCATTACAACCACTACCAGCAGCAGTAGTGCAGAACTCCAGGGCACACTCAGCTGCACTATGTGATCCCTGAACTAAAGAAAGCAACAGATCACCAGAAGATAAAACAGTAGGAGAATGATTGAAAACGTCACGAAATATCTTAACAAACTCAGTGTAGGTCTTACCCTGAATCACCTCCCAACTAGCAAAAGCCCAATTTAAAACCTCGCCAGATAAACGTGACACAATAAATGCTGTTTTAGACTGGCTGAGAGTTAGCAAAGTACAAAGAACACTGCAAGAAGAAACAACTGCACCGACTGGGCGTACCATCAAAAACCTCTGGTTTACAAATAGGAAAGGTAGTAGCAGAGTTGGATCTGAGGAAGTTTGATTTACACTATTTACAAATATGTACAAGAACAACAACGGCCAGAAGCTATAAACACACATACCACCACATAAAACTATCCGAGATAATCCAAAATCATAAACAGAGTCAAAGCAAGGGTCTAACGAGAGTAAAACCAGAGTCCAAGGGATTATCCAAAAATCGAGATCAAAAACACAAAAGGGGTAAAAAAAAAAAAAAAAACAGAGATAAAGGCAAGGAAATAAAGCTTTGTATGCACAGAGGCAATACTCGGAAAGGAACAATGGGAAACATCAATTTCATCACATGCCTTTTCCATAGCCTGCAACACAAAGGGCTGCCGGTCGTACACCTTCCATCGCTATGCCGAAAATAACTCTGTTATGTTGTGGAGTCTATCCAGAAATGTGAGAATATGGGTTGTGTTGTATTGTCCAAGGTTGGCATAATGGTGGTGGACACCATGCGTATTTGAGAGTGCATCACACACTGTGATGTTCCCACGACGTTGGCCGGAAACATCTATAATGGCTGGCCAATGACATTTCTTCCTCTTTCTCTGGTCTTTCTCTAATCTATAAAGATGAACATCCATTTCCAGTACTGTCTAAAAACAAAGAACACAAATGAGTGAACATGGTGTTTATCCAGTACAGTAGGAAACAATGTGTACTCTAGACATTTTTTTAATTACATCCACAAATGCTCTTCTGAGCTCTTTGTTTCTTTGAGAGTTTGAGAGGCAAACAAAGTTGTTTGATTATGCTTTGGGTTCGTTTTAAAATGTGAGTCAATGTGGAATGACTGACACGTGATATGTTGCTGAATATGTATATTTTTTGGATGATGTGGCTTTCAATTTCTCGTAATTTTCTAATTTTCATTATTTTCCCTTGGCCAAGTTTACAATAGCAGCTTCTTTTATCGCAGTGAATATTTGGCCTCTTCCTCCATCGTGGTCACATCTCTCAGTCCTTTAGAAAAACAACAAATATATATATATATATATATATATATATATATATATATATATATAAGGCTTGGACAATGCTGTCTAAAGGTATTTCCCACACAATAGAGGAAATAAACAAAAAGGTAATATATGTATTACCCAACTGATACAGTATGACATGTGGTGTACTGCATGTGAAAGATTTTTTTTTACATACCTGTTCTCCAGTCTAAACGTCTGGATGACCGAGACTACAGTAAAGCGGCTCAAGTTTGACTGAACTCTCTGTCCAGCCTCTCTCATTGTCAGCCCATGGTTGATGACACGGTCAACTAAGGCTGCTCTGATTTTTAAAATTAATTTTCTTTGACCATGAATTCCTCTAGCAGCTCTACCCCTACCTCTCATTCTTCCCACCTCTTACTCTTCCCCTCCCTCCTCCTCTCTCTGCAGCACATCCCATAATTTTTACATAAGAAAGGCTCACCTGTGGTCTTTCTATAGTGCTTACTTCCTGATTAAAGTGCTAACAATTAACCAATGAGGTGTTTGGCCAGTTGGCACAAATATAAGCCAATTAGCTCATGTTGTGTGGTTTTGAATGGCAGTGTTTTGATATGGAAACATGTGAATTTATGTCAGATGGTTGTGTGTTATGCATTACAAAATGTGTGTAAAGCAGAAACTTTCTATAAAGTTTTAGAGACTTGAGAAACGGTTATACTCTGTGTGTAGGGTTGCCACCTTTAAGAATTTAAAATAAGGGACGCCAACTACCGCTCCTCTGGGACATGTCCACCACAGGCACGACACCTTTTGGGCGGGGCACTCACAGCAGTGGTAGTTTTATTGTGTGCTGGTGTTTTTATTTAAGAGGTAATCAAAAAAGCAATTCATCAAACTTAAAACTTTAAAGTGCAGTTAATTATATCTTAATTGAAATATGTTTGTGTGCAACAACAAACGTTTAAAATATAAACTAAATAAATTGAGAACATAACGTTTTATGTGCATAACTATAGGGACACTCTTTGAACCATGGGGTCATTTTTACTTAAATTGAACAGTATTTGCTGTTTTTCTTTCTCATGAGTTGAAAGGAAGTCAGGTCATCCAAACAATTAAACCCCACTTACACAGTATTCTTTAAAAATGTAAACATTTTGACACAAAATACACAGAAATCCGTACAAACATATTTTTAATCTGAGAAATAGTTCTGTAGTTAACTGCAGCAGCAGCACACAGAAGAGCGGAGGGAGAGAGGAGGGGTTTAGTGTGGATGTGAGTGACAGACATGTGGATTGAACATTTATGGAAATGCAGAACAAATCGTGTCCCTTATTGGGTCAATACGGAACACAACATTTAGTTGCCAAATAAGGGACGATTCCGTATTTTAAGGGACGGGTGGCAACCCTATCTCTGTGTGGCAGTTTAAATAATAATTGTGCTACAATATGCTTGTTATTTTAGTGTGTTAGCAATTGGAAAAAAAACTGTAGTAGAAAGGCCAGCTTAGACTTTACCTAAAACGTCTATATACACCAGCCCAGATCTGGACCAGTGTTCTTTGGACAGTGTTCTATGCTCAACCTGAAACGGAATCACTGAAAGCAGAAAGCATAAAGAAGGCTTGGAACAGCTTGACATAATACTCACAACATCTTCTCTTAAACATGGTGGTGGCATGGGTGTGCATGGCTTCCACAGGGTACAGTGTACAGGGATTTACTTTCTGTTCAGATTCAGCTAAACTCAGCAAGGTCGGTAGGACAGGGCTGAACAGTGCAGATAGACAATGACTCAAATCATACTGCGAAAGCAAGCCAGGAGTTTTCTCTTGCTTAAGACAAAAGAAGAAAAGCCCTGGCAAAGCATCATAATAGATAAAACCCAGTGTGTGGTGAAATTCATGGGTTTCAGACTTCAGGCAGTCATGAGTACAAAGAATACTCAACAAAGTATTTTAAATGAATGTTTTATTTATGGTAAAGTTCAATTGTCCAATTACTTTTGAGCTCCTGAAATGAAGACGCTTTGTAGGAAAAACATTTGTAATTTCTAAACGCTTCACAGGGTATTTTTGTTCAACCCCTTTAATTAGACTAAAGTCTACAGTACAATTTCTTCTCATTTGTTTCATTTCAAACCAATGGAGAGCGTCTGTGAACAGCACTTTTCATGTCTTGCCACAGAATCTCAATGGTATTTAGGGAAGGACTTTGACTGAGTCATTCTAACACATGAACATTCTTTAATCTAAACCATTTCCCTGTAGCTCTGGCTGTGTGTTTAGGGTAATTGTCCTGTTGAGGGTGAATCTCCTTCCCAGGCTCAAGTCTTCCACATGTCTTCTTGCATTATTACCCTGTATTTATATTCATTCATCTTCCCATTAACTCTGACCTGTCCCATCAGTCCCTGTCCCTGCTGAAGAAATGCATCCCCAAAGCATAATGCTGCCACCACCATGTTTCACAGAGGGGCTGGTGTGTTCAGTTCAGATGGTGTGATGAGCAGTGTTAATTTTTCACTGCATATAGCGCTTTGCATTTAGGCCAAAAAGTTCAATATTGGTCTAATCTGACCACAGCACCTTCTTCCACATGTTTGCAGTGTCCTACATGGCTTGTGGTAAATTAAATAAACTCATGTCTTTTGTCTTTCTTGCAACAAAAGACATAAAGGTCAGACTTGTGGAGATCATGATTTATAGTTGTCATGTGGACAGATTCACACACCTGAGCTGTGGATTTCTGCAGCTCCTCCAGAGTGACCATGGGACCCTGGCTGCTTCTCTGACCAGTGCTCTCCTTGCTGGATCTGTCAGTTTGGATGGACGGCCGTGTCTTTGTAGGTTTGTAGTTGCAGAATTAACTCTTTGGGATGCTCAAAGTTGGGATATGTTTTTATAACCTAACTCTGCTTTATACTTATTCTGTCTGGTGAGTTCCTTGATCTTTATGATGTTCTCTAACAAACCACTCAGTCCTTCACAGAGCAGGTATACTCATACACTTATGTACAAATTACACACAGCTGGACTCGGATAATTAATTTAATAAATTGACTTCTGAAGGTAATTCATTGCATTGGATTTTTATTCGTATTTAGGACTTTAAGAGTAAAGGGGGCTAAATACTTTTGCATGTCATGATTTTTATTTGATAACATTTTTGAAAACCACGTATAATTTTCATTTCACTTCACAATTGTGAGCTGCTTTGTGTTGGTCTGTCACTTAAAATTCCAATAAAATACATTGTAGTTTGTAGTTGTAAGGTGACAAAATGTGAAAAGTTCAAGGGGTATGAATACTTTTGCAAGCCAATGTTAGCAAATTATCTAATTGGTTGTGAAACTTAATTATTATTATTTTTTAATCTATTTAATACAATTTTGGGACATTTACTTATCAATATTTTAAATGACTTTTACAAAAAAAGTTTCAACTTAGTTAAAAAATATTATAATGTTTTTTCCCATATTCAAAAGCATTGCTACTGTAAATGCTGGGTAAAATATGACACAGCATATAAATATGCAGCGCATATAAAACACTGGACTTTATGGAAGACAGTCTTTCTTTTGCTGAATTAAAAATCGAACCATGTAGTGGAGAATAAGCCTGTCATTTCCCACAGTAAAGCTCATGCAGATCCTGAGGTGGATATATTTCCAGCTTTAGACCATCTGTGAAAGCAAGGGCCAAGGCTTTAGTGTGGTAATGATGGCAGGATGGTGTATGCACTGTGCCTGCCTCTGTTATAATAATTTGTAGATATGCTGAGCATCCCATTGCCAATGAAGAATAAAAACTGGTCACACTATTCTAATTTAAATATTAAACATATGCATAACATATAACATTAACTTAGCATTTTTCTTTCTGATTCATTAGTGTTTCACATGTTGTTAATTTGTTCATGTGATTTGATAAATAAATAAGCAATAAATATACCTTTGTGTTTAGAGTGTACTTATTTTAAGTATTAATTTGTACTTTTGTCTGTCATGGATGAGAGGGATGGACATAGGTGCAGATATATTACAAATATATTTATTAAACAAACAAGATTAATAAAGCCAAAACTGAAAACAAACACGGGTAACGCAAAAACTCAGAAAAACAAGACTAGGATATATTTTAAACTAAGAAAAAGACAAGGAAAACTAAGGAAACAAGAAACTCTAAAAAACTAACTTCAAACAAAGAACAACTAGAAAATACAAAAACATCGTAGCAACAAAAAGGTACTAAGGAACACAAACTCTATTCACAGATATATGGTCACAAAAATACAAAAGACTCCACAAGTTAGCTCTCTTACACTGGGCTATTTATACACAGGTTGGGTGAAGACAGGTAACGAAGGGCGGGGTTACAAACAAGACACAAGGTGACAACACTAATGGCTAGGGCAGGGCTAGGGCGGGGCTAGGGCGGAGACAGGTCAATCACAAAACAATGTCATGTGCTCACATTGCACATAGTTGGGGACACAAAACAGGAAAACAGGGCAGGAGCACAGAAAACCAAAAGAGGGAAAAACACAGGACAGACACAGGCTAATATGTGATATTGTCATTGGGTGAACTTTAGCCTTAAACAATTTGGTAGCACCTGCTCACCTTCTTATGTTACTTTACGGCATTGTCAGGTAGGGTGCGGGAAGGCCGAGGAGGCGGACGCAAACGCAAACTATACAAACATTTATTAACAAATTTATTTGTTAACAAATTTATTTATTAACAAAAATGAACACAAAATAAACATGGATTCACGTAGCGCGGCGTCTCGGCCACGGGCTTCACGGAGCGCGTCGTCTCGGAGTGCGGCGTCTCGGCCGCGAGAGTCACGGAGTGCGGCGTCTGGGCCACGAGTCACGGAGCGCGGCGTCTCGGCCGCGTGCATCATGGGAGTTGGGATGGCCTTGGGAGGAAGGGTACTTCTTCCGGCAGGCGGGACCCTTTAGAGCGCTTACCCCGAGGCTTCCTCCGGCTTCGGTGCCTCGGGGTCTCCTGCGCCAGGGTGCCTAAGGGGGTACGGCGGATGGCCATCCTGGACCCGAGCCAAGGGTTTGCTGCGTCCATTATAGGTCGATCCTTCTGTCAGGTGGGGTGCGGAAAGGACGAGGAGGCGGACGCAAACGCAAACTATACAAACATTTATTAACAAAAATGAACACAAAATAAACATGGAATAAACTTAACAAGGAAACCAGGACTGAGCATAACAGAATAACATGAGGACCACTAACAGACGTAAAAACGTACAAGGATCGACACGAGAGAAGGGAACACGGACTTTAAATAGTGGTGGACACACACGGGAAACAGGAAACACCTGGGACTAAGGGGCGGAGCTACAAATGAACACAGGTGAGTGGAAAACTACTAAGACAGGAGACACAGAGGAGCACAGGTCACTTGGGGATATAACACAGACATGATACAGGGCGAGAAAAGGTAAATAAACACAGAAACAAAGTATTTCTGAATAAAGCAATACCAGGAATTATGGATTTATTGTTGTCACTTACACAGAATTTAACAACCAATATTCTTCTTCTTTACCGGATCCATTTGATTACAGCGCCACTATGTGGAGTAATAAAGCAGTAACTTTAGTGAGTCTAATTAGTTGGTGAGTCCTATTTCCATATTTGATGCCATGTATCAATAATGTATCGCCAATAAAAAGAATATGATAAACCTATCGATATCAATATATTTGATAGAAGTGTTTAGGGGGCATGGTTTGTTACTTCCTTATACTGAACTCTCATTACTCAATTAAATCATGCTAAATACAGTTTAGGGCACTTTAGGGTTGTAGTTACAATTCTGCCCACATCATTAAGAAGCTTGCAATTTACTTAATTTACTTTAACGCACTTTCAATTTAAATTATCAACTGGAAGCTCAGTGGTTTAGTAGTTAACGTGTTCACTTCTAAGCATTGGGGTCTTAGGTTCAAGTCAAATTGGTAGAGGGAGATTCCTTTGTTGTCTCTGTGGGTTTGCAATCCATGCAAACATGTTAGCTGGGTTAATTCCAGAGGTGGAAAGTAATGAATTACATTTGCTCAAGCTACTGTAATTGAGTAGATTTTATGAGTAATTTGTAATTTTTAAAGTAATTTTACTTTTACTCAAGTACATTTTGACACAAGTAATTTACTTCGCTACATCCCAATTACAAAAAATAAAATGCTGGGAAAAAAAACAATTGTCTGAATAAAAAAAAAAATTGGCACGGATGCGCCGGCGCACAGATGCTCGCACGTGGAATAACGAGGCAATAACGTCCTCGTGCAATGCAAAATGCTTTAATGTTAAAAAAAAAACATTTAAATAGCAGGTAAAGCACAGCAATTGCAAGTTAAAATATAACAGTGACCTGTAAAACTAAAAATAAAGTTTATAGTCACATTTATGACCATAACTTTTTTACAGTAAAGAAAAAAAATGGATCATAAAAACCTATGCCACTTGTTCTTGAAAATGTTTTATGGGTGGTCTAAACAAATACTGCCTGAAAGGTCCGAATTATTATGTGGAATAATAGTTTATTTTAAAACAATTTAATTTATGGTTTGTTGTACTTTTTTACATCAAATAGTTAAGTAAGTAACTATATAACTTTTACTCAAAGTAAATTTTAAATTGAGTACTTTTTTTTTACTTTTACTCAAGTAGATTTTTAGATGGTTACTTTTACTTTTACTTGAGTAGAATTTTAGCAAAGTAAAGGTACTTTTACTTAATTACAATTTTTCTGCCAGTTCTTCAGAGATTTACCATTGATATTTACACATTAACCAAAATTTGAATTAGTCATTAATTGCCAAAACAGCCTCTCCTAGATTCTACTGGATAGATCTACTGATCTGAGGAGCTTCCATTCACATTCTTCCCCCTGCTCCCTCCAGAGGCTGTTCCTAGCATTAGTATAGTTTACATTGCCATAGTTTCACATGCTGTTTTTCCTTTCCATAGATTCAGTTTCTCCAGTCATTAATATGTATGAAGAAATGTTTGTTACTATGGTGCAGAAGTCATGGTTACCAAATTCAGATTTAAAAATATCAGTTAGAAACACGCATCAATGGAGCACATTGTTGAATTCGGAGTAGAGCATCACTGAATGAATCATTACGGAGGGTTAACTGTAGCGGCGGCTGGCGTGGGGAATGGAGGATGTGATGCTGGGGAAGAGGGTGAACTGAGAGCTGCTGAACAAGTTCTTTACTGATGCTTATTTATAAAATACAATGTGGAAAAAGTGACCAAATCAATCAATCGACCTTTATTACACTCAGAGCAAGACTGAGAGCCACCCTCATTTACAGTATAGCTGACCATTATACACCGAACATCGCTGGAAAATTAAAACAAGACAGCATTCATAAAACTTAAAATAAGACATAAAACAAATAAGATTAAAATGCTTCCTAAATCCAATAGTAGAAAGACATATTACATGTAAGTCAACATGCTGCCATTGAAACATAGTTGGCAACCAGCACAGTTTTGTTTAAATATCTAATAATAATCTTTTTATAAAGTGTATTATTATTATTATTATTATTATTACTAATAGAAATAAACATATATAAGTATTCACTTGGATCTAAATTTCAGCTTGTCCCCAGAGGTTGAGGCAGGCAGATGTTGGAGGGAAAGGTTTTAAGGAAAGAGAAGAAAGTGGTAAATGAAACTCAGCTGCGGAAGCGGACGGGAGATTTAGGGAATGAACTGGACAGTAAAAATGTGTTGAGCACATGCTGCACACAGCTGCTGGCCATCTCCACATAAACCAGTTTCCGTCCATTTGGATCCGTCTTAGAGAACAGTTTGATTAAAGATACTCTCTCTGTCCTAACAGTTTTGATCCTTTAGTCCAGCAGAGTCCCACACCGCCCAGACACAGCGTTTAACCGTCTCACAGCTGCTGGAATGGTTGGGGTATGATTAGGATTTCAGAATAAGAATGTAGTAAAGTTGCTGATTACAAAAGTCCAGGACAGGATTTAAAAAATAGAAAATTGATATGATAAATTTGATTTTATTTAAATTGTATTTATTTTGCATGTTGCAGTTCACATTAACATCAAATACTACAGCACTTTCTGTAGCACAAGCTACAGTGGTGGTTACTGGAAGTTTGTGAACAAATGACCAAAATTATTAGACTGTAAAGGGATAGCTGCCGCTAAACCTTTCAGCTAACGTAGATTACTCCTGCACCTCTGCTTGGAGAAGTTTTCGCCCCACCCATTCCTCCATATTAGCAGCTTCAGCCGATCTGTTGCTGAGTTTCTTATTATGTGCTGCTGCTTCTTCAGCTCCACCCACAAACATTTTGACTGGATCAAGATCTGGGGCCTATAAAACTTATTTTATAGCTTATTTTAGCTTTATTTAATCAGTCAGTGGCGCACCTGTATTTCCTGCCGCCAACACAGAAAAACGCCAGATATTTACCTGAACACACCTCACACCCATATCAGCATACATTTATTCCTAAACTCTGACACTACTGTAACAGCACGGGCACAAGACATTAAAATAGACTGTTGAGTGAAATAAACAAGATAATACTACAAATAAAGTCAAGCATTGAAACTTGCAGACAGAAAATAATATTACATTACATTACATTACATTACATTTGGCAGACGCTTTTGTCCAAAGCGACTTACAATAGTCAAGTACAATGTAAAATAAGTTTAAAGGTAAAACATCTTTGGATAGGGATAAAAGGAGGTCAAAGGGGAATAATAGGATAGAGGAGTGAAGGAGGGGAAGAAGGAAATGAGGTTAGAAGTAGTTAGTGTGTTAGAGGTGTTAAGAGAGTAAGTGCTCTTTGAAGAGCTCTGTCTTCAGGAGTTTCTTAAAGATAGCGAGAGATTCTCCTGATCTGGTAGTGGATAACAAGTATTCACCTTCCTTAATCCTTTCTTAATCTTCCTTTCTTAATCTTGCTTTATGTAGTATGAACTGAGCACGATGACAGTTTGAGCATGTACTTGCAATTCTTTATTTTACCGTATGGTGTCGCTAATTCCTGCTCTGTACACAGAGTTTTGTAGGAATAAACTTAGATTACTGCTCTGCAGTTATAAAACTAGAGCTTATAGTGTTTCACCATTTACAATTTGCATTATCTTAATTCTATGTTTGTCATGTCTTACAAACATTAACAAATGAGCACACTTTACATTTTTATGTCTTTGCTACGATTAAAAATATTATTTATCCATTTTTTCCAGTTCCACATTACATTTCTATTACTTCAGCTGTCTTTTTATGATTTGTATGTTTTCTTGCCAAAGCTTTTCAGGGCTTTACAATGTTATTAACTCTTTTTCTATCTTTTTGCAACAAATGAACAAATTCTCACAGTTTTAAGGCCTTAACTGAACAGTGCATTCAGATTGCTTAGTCTGTCATAGAGGACCCAAGCTGTAGTGCAACAGTGTGTGAATCAGGTAGTTTACAGGTTCATAATCAAGTTTTCATAAATAAATGTCTAAAGCCTGGTTTATAGTTCTGCCTGGAGTCTATAGAGGGCCTACGCAGCAGAACGCATTTATTCTTCTTTGTGTGGCAATGGCTGGGCAGATCAACAGACCAATTACAGCTGCACAGTTACATTTCATGGGAGGTGCGCATCTGGGTACAACATAGGCTACGATTTAGGTTTGATGTAAAAGTATAAAAGGGTCCTACTTGGAAATGAGTATTTACATTATTGTGCTGCTTTGTCGTAACATGTTTGCAGAGAAGTTTCACGCCTAATTTAGGGGTCTGTAGTATCTGTCACACACACACACACCCTCCTCCCTCCGCTCCGTTCCTCTGTGTGCTACTGCAGCGGATACCTACATACTCCATAATACAGTTGTGAAGAGAAAAAAATTAAATATATATTTTTTGAGGAATACAGTGTCCAGTGATCAATTCAATTCAATTCAATTTTATTTTTATAGCGCTTTTTTTCAACAAAGGTTGTCACAAAGCAGCTTTACAGTGAAAAAAAGGTCCACACCTCTTATGAGCAGCACCACAGAGATGCCAATTTGGTGGTGACACAGTGGCAAGGAAAAACTCCCTTTAAGAGGAAGAAACCTTGGAAGGAACCAAGACTCCCATCCTACTCGGGTTGACCCGCTCAGTACAAACAAATAACAAACAACAAACAAAGAACAGAACAAAAACAGTACAGAGAATTAATGTGAGCTATAGCATGTACTAATGAGAGCTAATGTAACAGGTAGAAATTTATGAACATAAAAATGTGAATGGCACAAACTATTGAGCTATGGTTAATACATAAATTATATTAGCCATATATAATATAGATCATTACATAAAATATTATAATAAGTGGTTTACTAAAAACACGAGCACGAAATAAAACATACCCAGTGTTCTCAAGTCTCACACTTTCACACAGCACACACAACACACATGGTATTTCTCACGCTTGCCAATCCATCGGCTGTATATTATAATGTACTCTCGTTGAGCCAATCAGAATATAGATCACTCTGGTGTTAGGCAGACATAGTAAGAGGGTGGAGTTTCAGCCAGAGTTTCAGGCAGTAGAACTGTTTGATTCGACAGTTCTTAAACACACGTCGGACTGAAGAAGAGCTGAAGAAGAACTGCGCGCACCCCCACCTCCAATATCCCACCCCCCACCAATCTCACGCCCACCAAACGTCAAAACTTGAGAGCCCTGACATACCACTGCTGCGCATGTCGGGCTTGTGATGTACATGACCCAATGGAGCCATGGTGGGGGTCCCCCCCCAGAACCACCACCGTTACAAACACAGCAGCAGGCCTTTGGCAGTGTTATAGCTCTTGGCAGTGGAGAAGGGAAATGGAGGACAGCACTGAGGGAGAGGTTCAGTGGTGGAATATTGAGGTAACAGAGCTTATAAATATATGGACTGATGAGGATGGAGCTGCAGCATCAAAGGAAAATAAAACACTTATAAAAAGCTTGAACGCATTCTCTGTATTAAGCCCAGCGGTCAGCAACTAAAGCAACTAAGAGCTCCTGTACTTGTGGCTGGAATGAAAGCATAGTTTTTTTGCACATACATGTCAGTCACTCGTACTGTCCAGACAGATGCAGATATATAGCCAAAAAAAAAAACATTGTATTTGTTCAGAAAATGTGGACCAGACTGTAGCCGTTGTCTCTGAAATAGAAGATCCTGTTTAGAGTAGAGCAGGCAGAGGCACAGGTACAACTTTTTACTATTCTGCTCTTTGTATTTCACCAGCAGATGCATTTACTATGTTTCACCAGCAGATGTCTTCAGTGTTTCTGATCAGAGATGAAACGCCCCTAGAACCTGTAATCCTTAGAAAACATTCTATAACGATGTGTTTTATATTTTGACCGATGAATCAAGTTTAACACGTGACCAAATCACTGAATTGGATTGGATTAAACAGGTGAAGAGACACACACATGACATGTGGTACGTCGTCAGAGAAGATAAACATAATATTTAGTCAAATATTCCTCACACAGCTGCATTCTCCACGATATATTAAAAAAAAAATACATCATAATATGTAACATATTAAATAACTAAATAATTTATTATATAATATAATATTAGATATATTAATGCTGACTGATGGAAAGGAAAAGTAAGTTATGCATACAGAAAGATCTGAGGTTTAACAGTATAGATGAATAGGGATATTGTGTCAATAAAAAAACACTGATATCCTTTATTTATGTGTTCTAACTTCTTATTAATGTATTTAAAAATATTGACAATCTATTAGTAAACTGCTTTATGAGCTATATGTATATATAACAGCTCTGGAAAAAATAAGGAACCACTTCAAAATGATCAGTTTCTCTGATTTTACTATTTATAGGTATATATTTGAATAAAATAAATATTGTGGTTTTATTCTATAAACCACTGACAACATTTCTCCCAAACTAAAAAAAAAATTGTCATTTAGAGCATTTATTTGCCGAAAATTATAAATGAAAAAAGAAAACAAGTTCATATTATCTAGAAACAATGCTATTGTTTTAAGAGTTCAGAAACCAATATTTGGTAGAATTACCCTAATTTTCTGATGTTTCAGCAAGGCTGGAATTGAGCAGTTTGGTCTTTGAATGACACATGAATCCTGGAAGAAAAGTTGCTTCCTTTTGCTCTGGAAATGTTTCCCAACTCTGAGGACTATGTTTTCCAGCAGGACAATGTATATATATTTCAAGGGCAGTGGGGGGTGGTGGTATGGGTTGCACAAATAACCATTTTTGGGACATGCCCATCCTGTAATACGTAGGATTTTCCCTAAAATATATTGTGATATTTTCACAGTGTTTGAAGTGTGTTAGTGTGTGATTTACTGATGCTCTGGTCAGATAGAATATCATAAAGTCAGTATTGGTGGAGGCTGCAGAGTTAATCCTCATGCTCCTCCCTCTGCAGTTAATTGGCCGTGTGAGGAGTGGAGCTGTCTGGGATCCAGTTCACAAGGGATTAACTCACAGACGCTTCTGCCAAGTTACGGTAAATATCACATTTTGTACTTTATGTGAAAATTTAACATTAATATTCTCTAATAGCAAGTCAACATATGTCTTACTAATAGGTTTGTTAAAATACCCATCTTTCTTTGATCTTTGTGTTGTTCCTTTCTGATGACATTTTAGAAATCTGTTTGGAAATAAAGCCTGTTTGGCTCAGTAACAGTATATATATATATATTTACAGGATCAGATTTGTTCCATCTGAAGTACAGAGTCATTTCTAACAGCAATAAGTACAAATTTGTACCATTTAACCAGCCAAAGGGTACATTCAGTCTTCTGTATCACTGCACTAATAAACAATATATATATTTTAATTGCACATTTTTTATTTAAAAGCCAGACAATTTTGGATCAAGTTTTTGAGCAATATTTAGTTGATGATAATGTTTATAATCTTTATAATCTATACTGGCACAAAAAACATGGGTACAAAAAAGGACTTTCACTGAAAGGTACTTTTTTGTACCTCAATATAAGTACAGCCCCAGCAACAAGCTTTGTACCCTTTTCAGTACAAATCTGTACTTACTTTTCTTAGTGTGTATCATGACTTTTTTATCTTAATTTTGCAATATTACATTATAATTAAAAGTTAAAATGAAGATATTTTATCTAAGCTATTCTCTTGGTGTCCGTCGTTTGCCTCTCTCTTCTGTAATTCTCGTCTATAATTTCTGTCTATAATTTTTGTGAAAGCTGATTCATAGCTTGCAGCGGTCCACAGTACTGATCTTTGATCCTCCTGATCTCTGTTATTATTTGTATTATTCCTCTGGAAAGTTTTTGCCACCAGTGCAGCGTTTTTGGTGAGGTAATTTGTTATTTTTCTAACGTGATGCTTCCACTTAAGGCGTTACTTCCCATTGCATCATTGTATATCCTAATAATCACACTGAAATAGGACTGGAGTGAGGGTACTGTAATAAAGGACACTGGGATAGGACTGAAGTGAGAGTACTGTAATAATAAAGAGCACTGTGATAGGACTGGAGTGAGGGTACTGTAATAATAAAGCACACTGTGATATGACTGGAGTAAGGGTACTGTAATAATAAAGAGCACTGTGATAGGACTGGAGTGAGAGTACTGTAATAATAAAGTGCTCTGTGATAGGACTGGAGTGAGGGTACTGTAATAATAAAGAGCAATGTGATAGGACTGGAGTGAGGGTACTGTAATAATAAAGTGCACTGTGATAGGACTGGAGTGAGGGTACTGTAATAATAAATAGCACTGTGATAGGACTGGAGTGAGAGTACTGTAATAATAAAGCGCACTGTGATAGTACTGGAGTGAGGGTACTGTAATAATAAAGAGCACTGTGATAGGACTGGAGTGAGAGTACTGTAATAATAAAGCGCACTGTGATAGGACTGGAGTGAGAGTACTGTAATAATAAAGAGCACTGTGATAGGACTGGAGTGAGGGTACTGTAATAATAAAGCACACTGTGATAGTACTGGAGTGAGGGTACTGTAATAATAAAGAGCACTGTGATAGGACTGGAGTGAGGGTACTGTAATAATAGAGTGCACTGTGATAGTACTGGTGTGGAGGTACTGTAATAATAAAGCACACTGTGATAGGACTGGAGTGAGGGTACTGTAATAATAAAGCGCACTGTGATAGTACTGGAGTAAGTGTACTGTAATAATAAAGTGCACTGTGATAGTACTGGAGTGAGGGTACTGTAATCAATACAGAAATCAATATTTGGAATTACCCTGATTTTTAATCACAGTTTTAATACACCTTGGCATGTTCTCCTCCATCAGTCTTACACACTACTTTTGGATAACTTCATGCCACTTCTGGTGTAAAAATTCAAGCAGTTCAGCTTGGTTTGATGGCTTGTGGTCATCCACGTCCATCTTCATTTTCATTACAAGATGTTCAATTTGGTAAAATAAAAAACTCAACATTTGTAAGTAATCTCTTATTTTTTAATCTCAACCAGTGTCTTGCATTTGAGGTTTTATGTGGAAAAATTCATATTAGCATTAATGATCATACTGTGTGATCTCGCTTAATAGGAGATAGCAGTATGGCAACACTTCTGTAAATAGGCATTATCAAAGGAAAGACATCACAGTTTTTCCACATTGTTTACACACAAAATATGGAACTATGCACACAAATCCAAAAACATGAAGCTCATGTGTCATCATTGTGACTCCAAACTGCTAAACTCTAAGCACCATTCTATATGTTCTCACTCAAATATCATTCTAAATCACAGCTTTGCAAATCACTAAACACAAATTGCATCATTTAGGACACCTTGCTCACCTAAGAGTCACTGACCTTCAGATACATAAATAATAAATACATTTTTGTTACCTATTTGTTTGTGAACTGATTTTCCTTGTGATGTTTCTCATTGTACTTACATGAGTGAAAATTACAGTTTTGCAACAAACTACATAAAGTAAAAACGGCTTACATTTGTGTCGCCTATACATGTAGTACTGTAATTGCTTTATGGAGGGGGCCTACACCGCATCAAATAAATATAAAGAACAGAAAGTCAACATATTTCCATGGATTTGTGTGCATTTGAATTTGTACAGTGGCCTCATGAAGTCAAAACATAACCAAATACTTCTGATAATAGTGTTTTGAATAGATCTTGTCAGTGTTTATTTGATGCTCTGCAGGAGATAGTTGTATATAAATAGCTGTGTGTGTTGTTTTGATTTGTAGAATTTTGGAGACAAACTGTAAGGTAAGACACAGGTGGTCAGTGGCAAATATATGAGAGAGAAAGAAAACTTAACTGTGCCAGATTTGTGGTGTTGCAGGCAGAAATGATAACGCTTTATAATACTGTTCCATAGTTAATAGGTAACTAAGCAGAAACTAAGCAGTAACTAATTAATAGTGCTGCATTAACACTTAAATATTTTCTATTAACTACCAGGGAGTACTGAATAATTACTCAGTAGATAGTACAGAACTAATATTTATAGTAGTTCACTATTAACTCCACATTAATTACTGAGACTTACATATCTCCTGAAGAACTACTTACTAATTATGTCTCCTTTATTAGTACTATTCATTACAGTTTTCCCAAATGTTTAAATGCATTTCTAAAAACTTGGCTCAGTTTCTCAAAACTCTAAACACAAAATGAAAATTATTAACTCCTTTGTTGAAACTCCACAAATTTCCAGCAAAACTGATTCATTCCACCAAACCAACACACACACAGCTATTTTATGCTCATCTCTTACAGAGCATCAAATAAACACTGACAAGATAAATTCAAAGCACTATTATCAGAAGTATTTGGTTCTGTTTTTGACTTCATGAGGCCGCTGTACAAATTCATGTCCATGGAAATATGTTGGCTTTCTGTTGTTTTTATTTACAGTATTACACAAATGTACGCTATATTTACTGTATGTAATATGTTGCAAAACTGTAATTTTCACCTATTTTGACAATGAGAAACATGATAAGGAAAATTCACATACAAAGAGGACACAAAAATGTATTTATTGCAAAATGCAAAGAAACAGATCACTGTTCATCAGACCCCTGATCTCAGTCAGGCAAGAAGACCTCATCTACATCAGCTGCAATATTCTCCCTATCCAAACAACGGGGGATTGCCTTGCCTTGCATGGGGATTGGATTGCCTTGCATGGCAAATCCATCTTTGGCAATCATCTGCATGGATGTCATCACATGCCTCCCCCATTACATGAAGTAGAGCCATACGCTCGTGGGGTCTGCGTTTGTACACTTTCCACCTCCATGCAGAAAAGAATTCCTCTACTGGATTGAGGAACGGGGAATATGGTGGAAGGTGCAGCACAACAAACTGTGGATTTAGAGTACCGATCATTGACCAGAGCTGCCAGTGGAAACTTACATTATCCCAGATGACAACGTAGGAGGGCTGTATCAGTCACGTGAGGCCTCTTTTATATTCTGACAAATGATTGAAACGTTCTTCTAATTAAGTTTGCTCAGGTGCAACTTGTGTGAGAATACTTGGTAATTTGAGTTTTGTATTTGAAGGTCAGTGATTCTTAGGTGACCAAGGTGTACTAAATGATGCAATTTGTGTTTAGCGATTTGCAGAGCTGTGATATAGAATGATATTTGAATAAGAACATATGGAATTGTGCTATGCGTTTAGCAGTTTGGAGTCACAATGTTGACACATGAGCTTAATGTTTTTGGATTTGTGTGCATAGTTCCACATGTTGTGTGTGTACAGTGTGGAAAAACTGTAATTACTGCTTAAATCAAAATTAACTACTGAAAACCATTACATGCCACCTGGGGAACTATACACAGGAAATTTGGCAGTGTTAAAACAACACTGTTAGTGTTAAATCAACACTGTTAGTGTTAAATCAACACTGTTAGTGTTAAATTAACACTTATTAGTGTTAAACTTTACACTCTCAGTGTTAATTTAACACTAACAGTGTTGATTTAACACTGCCAAATTTCCTGTGTATATCTAAATCAGTCTACACAAACAATTATTTGATCAGTGGTGATATTAAAGGCATATTTGAGGCCAGGGACACCATTTGTAATAGTAGTAACATTAATTACCTATTATCCTCATTATCTTCCAAATATTAGCAACATATAGTAAAATACTACAGTGTGTATTACTCTGCTTAACCCCCATTTTTGAAAGAAAAAAAAAACCTTTATAACGTAATTTTATTACATAGTAGACATTAATTAATGTTCTCCAGAAGGCATCTAAGACTCTAATACTGACTGTACTCAATTTTGTTTTAATGATCACTGCTTTAATATTAAGCACCAACCTTATAAACGTTTACATTCAGCTTTGCAGTCTCACATAGACTTTTAGTGCGCATTATTAGGGTAATTACGGTAATTCCACAGCGCCGGACCGCTGGCCTCTATCAGTGTGTTAATCCGTTGCTGCAGGTTACTCTAACAGTGGTGATATTAAAGTCAGTGACACCACTTATCATATATTAACCTTACTTACCTTAGTTTTCTTAATATCTTCCAAATGTGAGACACACTGAAATGTGCAGTAGTCTGCTTAACCCCCATTTTTGTAATGTTCTGTCAGTGTGTTACAGGTGTTTATTCTAAACCTGTGCTCTTCTTCAGTCCTCCTGGAGATGTGCTCAGTAGAAGTGATGGCTCACATACAGCTTTACTCTAGGTTGTGTCCAACATCCTTATTCTGGGGGAAATCATGTTTAAATGAATAAATATTTGTGTTAGATAATGGACTAGGCGTCCTTGTGTTCTTCATAGATAATTAATTAGGTGTCCCTGTCTTCTTTTACCTGCAGCACATGGTAACCTGTTACTAATGACTGATGAGTTACTGTGTTCTTCTTTAGGAGTTACTGCGGATCATGTCACAGTATAGGACACTGAAGTCGTGCGTAATTCTGTAGTGCTTGTACAGCTTCCGTGTCTAAGCGTTTTTTCCCCTATGAGAAAAATGAATGGGGTTTTTAAAAACACGTCTCTGTCACATTCTGTGGTAAATAAATCTGTTCAGACCTCTGTATGTTTTGTTCTGTGTACATTTATCTCCTGAACATCACTGGATCCTCTGAATTTCGAGATCGTTTAAGGATCATAATGAGAAAAATGCTAACTTTAAGCTAATGCTACAGCGGAGTGAACTGAACTCCCGGTGCCGCTGCAGAGATCAGCAGGGGACTGTTTTCGGCGTAACACCAGAGAACTCCGGCCGTCAGTTAGGAGCATTTTACACACAGCTGAGCCTAATAATGAACTTACTACGCTTACTAAGGAGAGCTGAGAGTGTCACAGCATAAAATCACTAAAACAGGTCAGTGATACTCCAGAACCAGCTGTAACACGTTTTAACATTTACCCTCTTTATTATGCAGTGAAATAAATGGGTGTTTCTGGTTGGTTGTCGCCTCAGTGAGGGCAGGTAGTTAGTTGTTAGTTGATTATTTGGGTCAGATATTGTAATTAGTATAAACTAATGACCGTAACTAGATACTAAACCGTTCGGACAAACGCTGCCGAACTGAGAGCCATTTTCTCTAAATGATGTTATGTAATAACAAAAGTTTGGGAGAAGGACCACGCCCGAACTCTACGTTCTAACTCCACCCCGTATCAATCAACCGTCCTATAAATACCTCCCCTAACTAACTATCTCTCGTGACGAAAACTTCGCATCAGTCGAATCTGCCGCACCCGCCTGCTCGCATTAGCTTGTTCTCCGCCATGGACCTTTAACTCACCGCCTCCGACGAGGACCTCTTCCCTCCTAGCCAGCCTGTCTCCACTCCTGCTCCACCTCGCCGGGCTCGTCGTCTGAATTCCGTAATCTCCATTCCGGCTACTCCTGGTTCTACTCCGGCTACTGCTTATTCTTCCTCCCGGGTCGGTCGTCCTCACCAGTGCACCCCCGGATCTCGGCGCTCCCGCCGCTCTTCTCCCCCTACTCCTCCTGCGCGGGCTCGTCGCTCCGGACGCCCGTCTTCCTCGGCCGGCCTCGCCGGCCCTGGGCCCCTCTCTCGCATGTCCGATTGGACTGTTAAGCTGCAGCGGGTTTTTGAAGGGCTGCGGCGTCCCTTTCCCCCGTTCTGCTCCAAAAGCGGAACTTTTCACTGGACCTCTGAACAGCGCACATGAGCCGCACCGGCGTCGCGGCCTGATGACGTCACCCGCTCAACTCGCTGCCGCTGCAGCTCTCGCGCCCCTGGCGCGGCACCAAATTCGCCCCAGCGCCTCGTCTCTCGTCTCTCTCGTCTCTCTTCCCCTCTGTCGTCCAACTCCCCCTCCCTCAGTCGTCCAACTCCCCCTCCCTCAGTCGTCCAACTCCCCCTCCCTCAGTCGTCCAACTCCCCCTCCCTCAGTCGTCCAACTCCCCCTCCCTCAGTCGTCCAAACCCCCTCGCCGCTGCTGCAGCTCTCGCACCCCTGGCGCGGCACCAACTTCGCCTCAGCGCCTCGTTTCTCTCGTCTCTCTCGTTTCCCTCTTCCCCTCAGTCGTTCGAACCCCCTCTCTGTCATCCTCCTTCTCCATTTCTGCGTTCCTCCTGCTGTTCTCCAACAGTGTTGCCGACTTGCCAACGTAGTTTTTGTTTGTTATTGAGAGTTTAAATGAACACACGTGCTCTTCAGTTTCTCCTCAGCGAGCAGCAGGTGCTGCCGCGAGCCCCACCCACGACACTCACAGCGCAGTCTCAGTCAGACCACACACTCACACCGCTCTTCAAACACGCTGCAACGAACTGCGCATACCTAAAGCCGCCGCTGACTGTCAAAAAAAAAAAAAAAAAAAAAACGTAGTTCATTTGTAACATTCTAACATTTAAGGGGTTTTCATCACAAATTGCAGCCAATGGCTACTTTCCTTACTGAGCAGTTGGCAACACTATTCTCCAACCCGTCCCTTCCAGCCAGCCTTCCTTTACTCCGTCAGGCGATGGGCCTGGCTGTCTACGGCTGACGTGGTTTCGGCTTTCAAAAATCCTCCCTCTCCATCCTGACTCCTGGCGCCTTTTCAGAGTCCGTTTTTCAGTTCACCTTGCTTTCGGGTGCAAAAGTAACCCCAAGCTTCGACTCCCTTGCTAAGGCGCTCTGCTGGATTTGCTTAACACGGGCCCCAGTTCGTGCTCCACCTCCTGGGTAACTTCGTCGTCGATCCTCCTTCCTCGCCCCTCTCGATGGGTCTTGAAGCCATGACCAGCGCTTTCACTCGCCTCCGTGCCCCGCTGTCGGAGAACTCCGTTGGTCCCTCCACATCTCTCGAGTTTCTTGGGATCTTTCTGGACTCCGCCTCCTTTCAAGTCTCCCCGCCCGTACCTAGCACCGTCTTTCCCCCCTCGGCCACTTTATTCACAACCCGAATCGAACCCAGGGTCGTTCTTTCATTTCCCGCCTCCTCCGCTTGGCTTTTCGTCCGAGCCCTCCACCATTCGTTATGCTCAACTAATACTGCACGTCAGAGCTCCATTTCTGGCTGTGCCTCCTCTGCAATCGAACGGGTTTTTCTTCTACGCCAACGCAGCTTCCAGCTCTTTTGATATTAAGCTATTCACAGATGCCGCTCCTTCCTCTGGTCGCTTCTGCTCGGCCGGAGAACTTCATCTGCTCCGCCGCGCGATTCTTCTGCGCTCTCTGGCCATATATCCGGTCCTCGTCGCTGCCCTCCTTTGGGGACATGAATGGTCAGGAAAATCAATTTTACTCCATTCAGACAATCTCGCCGCGGTCCACATCAACAAAAGTCGATCAAAATCGCTAGACATAATGCCTTTTATCCGTTGCCTCACTTGGCACTCCATTAAGCATCAGTTTATAATTAAAGCTGTCCACATCCAAGGTTTATCCAACTCTATTGCTGACTCTCTTTCTCGCTTTCAATTCCAGAAATCCAGATCCTTGGCTCCGCATGCAGACTGCAACCCAACGCCGGTACCTCCATTTTCACTAACTACACTACACCTAACCCCCGTCTGAACGAACTAATCCTCCAAGCACAACAAACCATCCTTTCAGCCGTTTCCCCACAGACACTCTCTACTTACTGGTCAAGCTGGAAAGCATACAAAAATTTCCACTCCACACATAATATATCTTTCCCTTCTCATCATCCATCCGTAATAGCAGCTTATATTACTTTCATTCACATTCAACATTCAGCCCGTTCCTCATCACTCAGAGTCCATCTGGCAGCTATCAATTTTTTCACTAAACTAATTACTGGCATACCACACCCTTCCTCTAATCACCCTCAAATTTCCCTTCTCCTGAAAGGAATCCAAAAATCGGAAACTCCATCCTCACACGAACGAGCTCCCATCTCACCAGAAATCCTCCATCGTTGCATTCAAACCCTCCGATCAGGCTTTTACCCTCCGACAACATCCTCCACGCTCAAATCGCTATTTCTCCTGGCATACTTCGGATTCCTCAGATGCTCAGAATTCACTTCACTTAAAATCTCCCACAACTCCTTTTCATACCCCCTCATATCAGATCTCAGCATCCTGGACTCGGATACTCTCACCTCTAAAATCAAGCGAAGCAAAACTGACCAACTTGGCAAAACCACGATCCTCCATCTGTTTAAACTTGACTCACCCCTCAGCCCGTATAACCACTCGTCCACCACCTAAATCTCCGGCTCTCTCAACAAGCATCACCTTCGGATCCTCCGTTCACTACGGAATCTGGTAGTATAATCACAAGGCACTGGTTCCACACACATTTCCGCCTCATCCTTTCAGTCAACGGTTACTCACCAGACCAATTCTCCGCCCACTCATTCCGCATCGGTGCAGCATCCAACGCCTCCAGACAAGGAATCCCCGAGCACGTCATCAAGCTTCTCGGACGGTGGTCTTCTCAGGCGTACCACTTATACATCCGTTCCAAACCAGACGATTCGAGACAGGCTCATCTCAAACTAGCTTCATTATAAGCTCCATATTTTGGGGATATAACTGCACGCTTCTTCAGCACGCAGTTCAGAACTCCAGCCCAAATTTCCCCGAGTTCCCTCCCCTTTTTCTTCCTTTTCTACTTCTATAAGGCGTGGTCCGCACTTAGCAAAATGATGTTATGTAATAACAAAAGTTTGGGAGAAGGACCACGCCCGAACTCTACGTTCTAACTCCACCCCGTATCAATCAACCGTCCTATAAATACCTCCCCTAACTAACTATCTCTCGTGACGAAAACTTCGCAACCCACCTCCTCCCCAACAACCCCCTTTTTTCTACTCTTCCACTTCTCATTAAATAAAAAGGGGGGGATATAACTGCACGCTTCTTCAGCACGCAGTTCAGAACTCCAGCCCAAATTTCCCCGAGTTCCCTCCCCTTTTTCTTCCTTTTCTACTTCTATAAGGCGTGGTCCGCACTTAGCAAATTATCTGACTACACTGCTCAACATCACACTGCTCAACACCACACTGCTCAACATCACACTGCTCTACATCACACTGCTCAACATTACTGAAAGTGTTTTCACCTGTTTAAATGCTTTAATGATCCTCTGTGAAGAAGCATAATCATCCAAAACGTGATCTGATGGGAGTTCAATGGTTTTGTGCAGACTCCAGTCCGGGGTCATTTCCAGCCGCTGTGCTGTGACGTCAGTTAAGCATTAGCTTAAAGTTAGCATCTTTCTAATTACTTCCCTTAAACAATCTCGAAAATCAGAGGATCCAGTGATATTTAGGAGGTAAATGTACACAGAACAAAACGTACAGGGTTCTGAACATATTTATTTACCACAGAATGTGACAGAGGCCAGTTTTTGAAAAGCCCATTCAAATCCCGTATTGACTTGAACCGCTTAGACACAGAACCCCAAAGGAGCCCCAAATATGGGCATAAAGAACATGGCGCAGACTACAAAATGAGGACACGACTTCAGTGGTCTATTATGAAGTGAAACACATGGTAAATAATTACTAATAACTGGAGAGTTACTGCAGAACAGTATTCCAAAGGAAAAAAATACATTAATAATAATAATAATAATAATAATAATAATAATAACACACGTTTAACCTAGCTAATTAACACACACACACATTTAACCTAGCTAACTAACACACATATAATCTAGCTAACTAACACACACATTTAACCTAGCTAACTAACACACACAATTAACCTAGCTTACTAACACACATTTAACCTAGCTAACACACACACACATTTAACCAAGCTAACTAACACACAGTTAACCTAGCTAACTAACACACAATTAACCTAGCTAACTAACACACAATTAACCTAGCTAACTAACACACATTTCACCTATCTAACTAACACACAGTTAACCTAGCTAACTAACACACATTTAACCTAGCTAACACACACACAATTAACCTAGCTAACTAACACACAGTTAACCTAGCTAACTAACACACAGTTAACCTAGCTAACTAACACACAATTAACCTAGCTAACTAACACACATTTAACCTAGCTAACTAACACACATATAACCTAGCTAACTAACACACATTTCCCCTAGCTAACCTAGCTATCTAACTAACACACAATTAACCTAGCTAACTAACACACATTTAACCTAGCTAACTAACACACAATTAACCTAGCTAACTAACACACAATTAACCTAGCTAACTAACACACATTTCCCCTAGCTAGCTAACTAACACACAATTAACCTAACTAACTAACACACACATTTAACCTAGCTAACTAACATACATTTAACCTAGCTAACTAACATACATTTAACCTAGCTAACACACACAAACACATTTCCCCTAGCTAACACACATTTAACATAGCTAACTAACTCACATATAACCTAGCTAACACACACACATTTCCCCTAGCTAACCTAGCTAGCTAACTAACACACAATTAACCTAGCTAACTAACACACATTTCACCTAGCTAACACACACACATTTAACCTAGCTAACACACACACACATTTAACCTAGCTAACACACATTTAACATAGCTAACTAACTCACATATAACCTAGCTAACATACACACATTTCCCCTAGCTAACCTAGCTAGCTAACTAACACACATTTAACCTAGTTATCACACACATTTAACCTAGCTAACGAACACACATTTCCCCTAGCTAACCTAGCTAGCTAACTAACACACATTTAACCTAGTTATCACACACACATTTAACCTAGCTAACTAACACACATTTAACCTAGCTAACACACACACATTTAATCTAACTAACACACATTTAACCTAGCTAACTAACACACATTTGACCTAGCTAACACACACACATTTCTCCTAGCTAACTTAGCTAGCTAACTAACACATATTTAACCTAGCTAACACACACAGGCAGTCTTTGCATAGAGGCATTGCTAGGGAACTGCCTTGGGCCCCTCCCACTGCAGCCCAGTAATTGGGGCCCTTTGGACAGTAATTCACAGATAGTGAGTTCATAAATGGTGATTCTTGTATGTTTAAAATGGAAACAAAGACAACACAATACATTACAAAGAAATACAGATTCCGTCCACACCCCCTCTCTTTCGCGTTAAAATGGAATATTCCATCCATGCCATGTGGTCATGCCGGTGAACCGCGAACGCGCTGCTTGTGAAAGACGGAATTAAGGTGAAATTAAGTGTACAAGTGGGATGTGAGCAAAAAAAGAAAAAAGAAGGAAGAGGCTTAACTAAAAACAGATGCTCTTCCAAAACTGATAAGCTTTTTTAGTGTGTCAGCACCCATATCGTAATTTATGACCCACGCCCACTTTTTTGTTTTTCCAGAAACATGCACTGACCTTCTTTGGGTCTCCTTCACCTAAAACTTTAGCAGGGATTGTATGGAAAAATATCAAATCAGGTATATAACTTAAATTAATTAGAGTCAGGGATGAAAATTTAAATACCCTACTTGTCATGGTGTGCACAGAATACAGACACTCGCAGATGCAGTAAAACGGGTTGTTTATTAAAATAGCAGGCAGAAAAAAGGGTAGTCGTACAAACAGAGTTAGAGCACCGAAAAACAGAAGCAACGTAGGAGTAACCATACCATGAGTGAGAGACAGTCCAGAGTTCAAACACAAGCAGGCCAACATCAGAGGTAATTCAAAATCGAACAAACGTGAAACAGTCCAGGTCATACACAAAAAATCCACAATCAGAGATAATCCAAAAATCGGCGTCGAGAAAAACAAAACAAGGTCATACACGAAGATAACAGAGACAAAAGATAGTAACGCTTAGTAATGAGGAAAATCCAACAATACCCGGCACAGAAGTGTGTGAGAGGTGTCCTTAAATAGTGCCAGACTAATATTCGGGGCTTCCTGGTTGGAGCAGGTGAGGTGACGTGTGACTAGGTGTGTGCGTGTCAGCGGGTGGTGCGTTCTGGGTAATGTAGTTGTTAGACTGAGAACCTCTGTCAGAGCTGGGTGCGTGAGAAACAGAGGAGCTAACAGCACCAGATGTGACAGTACCTCCCCCCGAGGGAGTCGGAACGGGAACGGAACGAGGACGACCACGACGACGCCCACCCGACGGACAGGGAGTACCGGCGGGAGGAACAGGAGTAGCCACAGAGGTGCCGGACAGGCGGGGGTTGCGGAGCTGGGAACCCCGACGAACCGGAACCGACGAGGAAAGAGAGCGCTTGGGACGCCCACGGGGTCTAGGAGCAGGTTTGCCCGGATGACGAGCATGAAATTCAGCCAAAAGAGCCGGATCCAGCACATCACTGGCAGCAACCCAAGAGCGCTCCTCGGGGCCGTAGCCCTCCCACTCAATGAGATACTGGAGCCCACCGCCGCGCCTGCGAGAATCCAGCACCTCTTTCACCGCGTAGGTGGATGAAGCCTCCCCCTCCACAGCCGCAGGCGGTACGTCATCCGGAAGACCCTCTGCGAGTGGACCTGGGACAAGAGGTTTCAGGAGAGAAACATGGAATGAATTATGGACTCTATACTGGGCTGGAAGTTCAATCTTATAAGTAACTTCGTTAATTTGAGACAAAACCTTGAAAGGCCCAATATACTTAGGCAGGAGTTTCCTGCACTCCCCCTCGAACCTCAAGTCCCGGGTGGACAACCATACTCGATCCCCGGGCTGATACTGGGGGGTACTGCCTCGGTGTCTGTCGGACTGCTCCTTGTATTTGCGTAACGCCTCCGAAACCTGCTGGTGAGTTTCCTCCCACACCTGCTCGCTCCGCTTCATCCAGTCGTCCACCGCAGGAACCTCAGAGGACACGGCTGTCCACAGAGCTAACGGAGGTTGGTAACCCAGAACGCACTGAAACGGTGTGAGACCAGAAGTGGAGTTAGTGAGAGAATTCTGCGCAATCTCAGCCCATATAAGGAACTGGGACCAGTCAGAGGGGTGTTTATAACAGTACAGACGGAGAAACTTGCCCAATTCTTGATTAACACGTTCACATTGACCGTTACTAGTGGGATGGAACCCTGAGGTTAAACTAACATGAACACCCAAATGTTCAAAAAATGCTTTCCAAACCCTGGAAGTAAACTGAGGACCCCGATCAGAGAGAATATCCTCTGGAATACCATAATGTCTAAACACGTGTGTGTAAATGGCTTGTGCAGTTTGAAGTGCAGTGGGCAAGGCAGAGAAAGGAATAAACTTAACCCCCCTGGAAAATCTATCCACAACAGTGAGTACTGTGGTGTAACCCTCGGAGACAGGTAAATCGGTGACGAAATCTACAGCTATGTGAGACCAGGGTCTCTCTGGTACAGGTAGAGGAACAAGCTTACCGGCTGGAAGGGTTTTTGGGGTTTTGCATTGAGCACAAACGGAACAGGAGGAGACGAAAGCGTGTATGTCAGCTCGCATGGTTTCCCACCAATAGCGAGCTGATACTAGCTGCAGAGTGCGCGTAACGCCGGGATGGCCCGAGGTGAGAGCAGAGTGAGCCCAGCTAATAAGACGATCTCTAAATTGTTCAGGAACGAAAGTTTTGTGAGAGGGACACCCCTCAGGAGGCGGTGAGTGCGCTACACTCTGTTGAATGAGATCATCTAATTCCCAGCGAATAGCTGCAATTTTGACGGCCGGAGGAAGAATGCGTTCAGGTTCGGAAGACTGAGATGCGCTATCCGGAGCAGTATAGACTCGGGATAGTGCGTCTGCCTTAGTGTTACGGTTGCCAGGGCGGAACGAAATAGAGAAATCGAATCTAGAGAAAAATAATGACCAACGAGCTTGGCGAGGATTAAGACATTTGGCAGAGCGTAAATACTCGAGATTCTTGTGATCAGTGATAACAGTAAATGGGTGCGCGGCCCCCTCCAGCCAGTGACGCCATTCTTCGAGAGCCAGTTTGACAGCAAGAAGCTCTCTGTCCCCTATGCCGTAGTTGCGCTCCACAGGAGACATTTTTCGTGAAAAGAAGGCTATGGGATGCATTTTAGGCGGAGACCCACTACGCTGTGACAAAACAGCCCCTACCCCAGTATCAGAAGCGTCGACCTCGACAACGAACGGGAGTTCGGGCTTAGGGTGTGCTAGTATAGGCACGGACACAAATGCAGTTTTAAGCTTATTAAAAGCTTGCTCAGCTTCGGGGGACCAATTCAGGATCTTAGTGGCTTTCTTGGTCAGAGCAGTAAGAGGGGCAGCTATACCACTGAAATTGCGGATAAATCGCCTATAGAAATTTGCAAAACCTAAAAAGCGCTGGAGATCCTTAATAGACTGCGGAACGGGCCAGTCAGTGACAGCTGAAACTTTTGTGTCGTCCATCAGGACGCCTTGGGAGCTAATAACATAGCCGAGAAAGGAGACTTGCTGACGGTGAAATTCGCATTTCTCCGCTTTGGCATAAAGGCTATTCTCCAGTAAGAGAGAACGGAACGTACGTGGATCACGTGAGACTCAAAATCAGCCGAATAAATCAAAATGTCGTCTATAAATAGGACGACGTACTTTCCAATCATATCCCTAAATATGTCATTCATGAATGACTGGAAGACTGCCGGGGCGTTAGCGAGACCGAAACTCATCACCAAATATTCGTAGTGCCCATTAGTAGTGGTAAAGGCAGTCTTCCACTCATCACCCTCACGGATACGAATTAAATTATACGCGCTGCGCAAGTCTAATTTCGTAAAAAAGGAAGCTTCACGAAGTTGCTCGAGAGCGCTGGGTATGAGGGGTAACGGATACGCAAATTTCTTAGTTATGTCATTAAGCCCACGGTAGTCTATACAGGGTCTCAACCCCCCGTCTTTCTTCTTGACAAAGAAGAACCCTGAACCAACCGGAGATTTAGACGGGCGGATGAAACCCTGAGCGAGTGCCTCCTCAACATAGTCTGCCATAGCCTTCTCTTCATCGAGGGTGAGGGGATAGACTCTAGCTTTGGGCAGCGTAGCTCCCTCCACTAGATCTATAGCACAGTCATAAGGACGGTGTGGAGGCAATTTAGTGGCATTGGTTTTGCTAAAGACATCAAGAAAATCTGAGTATTCAGAGGGGATAACAGGAGTATCTACTGCGTCAGGACTTTCTACTGAGGTAGACTGTAAAGCTAACTCATTAAGAGCTAAACAATGTTCATAACAAGAGGGAGACCAAACCGTAATATCACCATCAGTCCAGGAAACCACAGGATCATGAAATTTGAGCCATGGCATGCCCAAAATCACCGGGTGTTCAGAGCAGGGAAGCACAAACAGGGGCAGTTCCTCGTGATGCAGAGCACTGGCTTGAAGAGCGACGGGAAGTGTCTGACGAGTGATAGCCTTGGAGCGTACAGTTTTCCCATCCACAGCGTGTATAGAAATGGGACGGCGCAGGTCACGGGTAGGGATGCCATGTTCCTTGACCAGGTCCCAGCTGATGAAGTTCCCCTCCGACCCGGAATCTACAAGCGCTGGGACACAGAACATACCAGTGGGTGAAGAAATAATAACAGGTAACGTAAAACATTTAGCTTTGTGATTAGAGATAGAATTACGTACCACGTTAGCGCGTGGAGAGCACCCCACGCGCTTTCCCAGGGCTGGAGCCTTCACGGATCGGGTCAGGAGACCACATGCAGCTTTGCGATGCCCAGCCTCTCCACAGTAGAGGCAAAGATGGAACCGAATGCGGCGTTGGCGTTCCGCTGGAGATAATCTGGACTTTTGAACATCCATGGGTTCCACTGTGGAGTCTGATGAAGCGTGAGGTAGCTCTGCTGGAGTGGGTTGTACGTGGAGGTTGGTCTTGGTTTGGCGAGAGAGCAGCTGGTCTAACCGAATGGAGAGGGAAATCAGTTGATCCAAGGTAAGGGATTCATCCTTGCATGCTAACTCCTTCAAAACTTCAGGGTTAAGTCCATTCTTGAACACAGAGATAAGTGCAGCGTTGTTCCAGCCACTGCCAGCTGCCAGAGTGCGAAACTCCATAGCATATGAAGCAACAGTTTTCTGACCTTGTTTTAACGCCAGTAGAAGCTCTCCAGAGGATTGTCCGTAGCGTGAGTGATCAAAAACTGCTCGAAACAAAGTCAAAAACTCCGAATAGCTGGTTTCAGAAATGGTGTCCCAAACCGCCGTAGCCCAGTCGAGTGCTTTACCAGACAGCCTTGAAATAATAAAGCCGATCTTAGCTTTGTCTGTGGCGGGAGAAGCGTTACTAAAAAATACGGAGCATTGTAAGAGAAATCCGCTGCATTTCTCCGGGGAACCATCAAAATACTCCGGCTTGCACACCTGAAAGCCGGAGACAGGAGAGCTAATGGTGCTAGTGTTAGCTACAGGGCTAGCGTTAGCTACAGCTAAGCCCTTAAGGTGCTCGAGAATGCTAGAGAGCTGCTGCTGCTGGTTAGCTTGCTGGCTAGCTAACTCAGTAACGGCGTGGGTCACACCGGCGAGTGTTTGCTGGTGCTGACCGAGCAATCTGCCTTGATTAAACAACCCTGATCTTATCATATCCGCATCTGCTGTCTGATTGAGAGAGGCCGGGTATTCTGTCATGGTGTGCACAGAATACAGACACTCGCAGATGCAGTAAAACGGGTTGTTTATTAAAATAGCAGGCAGAAAAAAGGGTAGTCGTACAAACAGAGTTAGAGCACCGAAAAACAGAAGCAACGTAGGAGTAACCATACCATGAGTGAGAGACAGTCCAGAGTTCAAACACAAGCAGGCCAACATCAGAGGTAATCCAAAATCGAACAAACGTGAAACAGTCCAGGTCATACACAAAAAATCCACAATCAGAGATAATCCAAAAATCGGCGTGACACTACTGCTATAAATATGCCTAATTGGCATATTATTTTATTATTTATTATTATTCTATTATTATTATTCTATTATTATTTATATCTAGGTTACAGCTTGTCTTCGTTTTTTCTACATGTCTGTATTAATTTTAAACATTTCATGTTATTCAGGCAAATAGAATAAGCCTGCTCGTTGTGCGTTGGGAAACTTGCGCATTGTCAACCAGTGTTGGGTGTCACATCCTGGTCTCGTCTCGTGTCTGTGTGTCTTCCCCACGTGACCTGTGCTCCCCTGTGTCTCCTGTCTCAGTACTTTTCCACCTGTGTCTCATTTGTAGCTCCGCCCCTTCCCCAGGTGTTTCTAATTATAGTGTTTCCTGTTTCTTTAAATAGCCCTCGTCTACCACTTTGTCTCCGTCGGTCTTTGCACTAACCCCTGTTGTTTGTCTCTCCGTGTCTCTTTGTGATTTCAGCCTTAGCCCTAGTTCCTTGTTTACATCTTCTTGTTTCTTGTTCCCTTTAGTTCCCTGCTTAGTTTATTTATTCTTGTCTAGTTTAGTTTTTCCCTGTCTAGTTTAGCCTCTTGTTAGTTTTCCTTGTATATATCCCTGCCTTGTTTAGTATTGTATTTATTCAGTCCCTCGTTTGTTTCTTTGTTTATTTACTCCCAGTTTATTTTGCTATTTATTATCTCTTGTTGGTTTAGTTGATGTTCTCTGGTTTCTCTCGTTTGTTTTGGTTTTTGGTTATTTGTTTATCTAGTTTAATTTATTTAGTTCACTCCCTTGATCCTTGTATATATCTCCCTGTTTTATGTTTAAGTGTTTACTTGTTTCTCGTTTCCTGGTGTATTTATATTTATTTATTAAATTATTATTTATTGATTTCACCCTACCTGCACTTGTGTCCGCCTCCTCGTCTCCCTGCCTGGGTCATCCGTGACATTGGGCTTACTTTGAAAAATCAGTTATATTTACTAGTTACTAACGGAGTTACCTCACTATAAATGTAACTAGTAAAAGTAATTGACTTACTTTAAATTATGTAAATTCTATTATTTTTATTTGAAAAATAACAAACGAACCCAAAATGTTGACAAAAATATAATCTAACGAATTTCAAAACATAGAAACGAAAAACGTTAAAATGGTATTAATATAACATAATATAATATAACGGCTGGATCAAACAGTTTACCGTCAGTCACAAGGAAAGCGCGCGCGGCATTGCATTTAAAAAAATAAAATAAATAAGATCTTATCAAGTGAAGTAAAATATAATGGTAGTAAAAAATATTAAATTCACATATTTATTGATATTTAAACAAGAGAAATCAGGCAAAATGCGCTGCGCCGCACTGCGCTGCCCGCGCGCTCTCTCTCTCGCTCTCTCTCTCTCTTCCGCAGCGCGGAACTGAATTCAGAGCGAGGCTAGAAATAATTTGAAAACTCAGTTTAGTTAAATAAATTAAGATGAGTGAGGACCTGTAAAGTTAATCAAATATTGTCAAATATAAAGGATAGGTTGAGGTTTTGGGGAGCTGTTTCAATTATTTGAAACTGAAACTAACTGAAACTGATATTATTCTGCGCACTGTTAGATAGCTTTTGATTGTGTTTTAAATGAGTTTTTATTTTATATTAATTATTTTTTATTCATTTTAAATATTTTTAGTATTTTATTGATCAATTTTTTTTTTATTGATGGGCCCCCAAGCTAAATTCGCCTTGAGCCCCCAAATTGCTCAGTCCACCACTGCTAACACACACACATTTAACCTAGCTAACTAACACACAATTAACCTAGCTAAAACACATTTAACCTAGCTAACACACACATATTTCCCCTAGCTAACTTAGCTAGCTAACTAACACACATTTAACCTAGCTAACACACACATAACCTAGCTAACTTTGCTGGCTAACGCTAACTACACACACAACTTATCTTACTTAGCTAGCTAACACACATTCTAAAGCTGTTTAACAACACGCAAAGAGTCCTCCTCTGATCCAGGGATAAAATAAGCTGGAAAAGATCTCAATATCTTGATTACTAGTTTATTTTCAGACAAATACAGAAATATGAAAGAATCAGTCTCGCTAAGACCAGCAGCAACAGCAGCAGAGAATTTACACGAAGGACCATGAGAGCTGCGTTCACTGTGAAATTGTGATTATTACATTATTACAGTCTTACAGTCATTCTTAGAGTCTTAGATGACTTCTGGAGAACTCCTATGCAATAATATTACGTTATAATGTTTTTTTTTTTTTTTTTCTAAAAATGGGGGTTAAGCAGACTACTACACACTCTGTAGTTTACTATTTGTTGCTAATATTTGGAAGGAACTGAGGATAATAAGGTAATTAAGGTTACCACTACTACAACTGGTGTCACTAATTTAAATATGCCTTCAATTATCATGCATTTAACTCAAATATGCCTTTAGACTGATTTAGATCTATAGTTCCCCAGGTGCATTGTAAGGGTTTTCAGTAGTTAATGTTGATTTGAGCAGTAATTAATGAATAGTTATTATAAAGGAGACATAATTAGTAAGTTCTCCTGGAGATATGTAAGTCTCAGTAATTATTTTGGAGTTAATAGTGAACTACTATAAATTAGTTCAGTACTATCTACTGAGTAATTATTCAGTACTCCCTGGTAGTTAATAGAACATATTTAGGTGTTAATGCAGCACTATTAATTAGTTACTGCTTAGTTCCTGCTTAGTTACCTATTAACTATGGAACAGTATTATAAAGTGTTACCGAAATGATAAAAAAAAATATCCAAAGAAAACTTTCCCATTAGGACCTGTGGACTGAGCTGTCTTTACTAACTGTTAAAAAAGCACTGTTGTGTTTAGGGTATAAGACAAGAATGTGATGGGGAGAGGGTGGGGGGGTTGGACAAGAACGAGCGGGGTGTGTGAGTGTGAGGTGAAGAGAGAGGGAGGGACTCCCTGTATGTGTGTGTGTGTGTGTGTGTGTGAGGTGGAAAGAGCGCATCTGTGTTCTAGAGCAGGGGTGTCCAAAATTTTTGTTGGGGGCCAGAAGGAGAAATATATTTGAAGTCACGGGCCACACTCTGTAATAAAACAAATAATGGAATATACCACTTTAAATAATACATTGGGGTCTGTCTGTAAGTGTGTGTGTGTGTGTGTGGGGTGGAGATAGCATGGGGTCTGTGTATGTGTGTGAGGTGGAGAGAGCGTGGGGACTGTGTGTGTGAGGTGGAGATAGCGTGAGGTCTGTGTGTGTAAGTGTGTGTGTGTGTGTAAGGTGGAGATAGTGTGGGGTCTGTGTGTGTGTGTAAGTGTGTGTGAGGTGGAGATAGCGTGAGGTCTGTGTGTGTAAGTGTGTGTGTAGGGTGGAGATAGTGTGGGGTCTGTGTGTGTGTGTGTGTGTGTGTGTGTGAGGTGGAGAGAGCGTGGGGTCTGTGTGTGTGTGTGTGTGTGTAAGTGTGTGTGAGGTGGAGATAGCGTGGGGTCTGTGTGTGTGTGAGGTGGAGAGAGCGTGGGGTCTGTGTGTGTAAGTGTGCGTGAGGTAGAGAGAGCGCAGGGTCAGTGTGTGTGAGGTGGAGAGAGCGCGGGGTCTGTGTGTGTGTGTTTGTGTGTGTGTGAAGTGGAGAGAGCGCAGGGTCGGTGTGTGTGTGTGTAAGTGTGTGTGAGGTGGAGAGAGCGTGGGGTCTGTGTGTATAAGTGTGTGTGAGGTGGAGATAGGGTGAGGTCTGTGTGTGTAAGTGTGTGTGTGGGGTGGAGATAGTGTGGGGTCTGTATGTGTGTGTGTGTGTGTGTGTGTGTGTGTAAGTGTGTGTGAGGTGGAGATAGCGTGGGGTCTGTGTGTGTGTGTGAGGTGGAGAGAGCGTGGGGTCTGTGTGTGTGTGTGTGTAAGTGTGTGTGAGGTGGAGATAGCGTGGGGTCTGTGTGTGTGTGAGGTGGAGAGAGCGTGGGGTCTGTGTGTGTAAGTGTGCGTGAGGTAGAGAGAGCGCAGGGTCAGTGTGTGTGAGGTGGAGAGAGCGCGGGGTCTGTGTGTGTGTGTTTGTGTGTGTGTGAAGTGGAGAGAGCGCAGTGTCGGTGTGTGTGTGTGTGTAAGTGTGTGTGAGGTGGAGAGAGCGTGGGGTCTGTGTGTATAAGTGTGTGTGAGGTGGAGATAGGGTGAGGTCTGTGTGTGTAACTGTGTGAGGTAGAGAGAGCGCAGGGTTGATGTGTGTGTGAGGTAGAGAGAGCGCAGGGTGTGTGTGTGTGTGTGAGGTAGAGAGAGCGCAGGGTCGGTGTGTGTGTGTAAGTGTGTGTGAGTTAGAGAGAGCGCAGGGTCAATGTGTGTGTGAGTTAGAGAGAGCGCAGGGTGTGTGTGTGTGTGAGGTAGAGAGAGCGCAGGGTCGGTGTGTGAGTGTGTAAGTTTGTGAGGTGGAGAGAGCGCAGGGTCGGTGTGTGTGTGTGAGGTAGAGAGAGTGCAGGGTTGGTGTGTGTGTGTAACTGTGTAAGGTAGAGAGAGTGCAGGGTCAGTGTGTGTGTGTAAGTGTGTGTGAGGTAGAGAGAGCGCAGGGTCGGTGTGTGTGTGTAAGTGTGTGTAAGGTAGAGAGCGCAGGGTCGGTGTGTGTGAGGTAGAGAGAGCACAGGGTCAGTGTGTGTGTAAGTGTGTGTGAGGTAGAGAGCGCAGGGTCGGTGTGTGTGTGTGTAAGTGTGTGAGGTAGAGAGAGTGCAGGGTCGGTGTTTGTGTGAGGTAGAGAGAGCGTAGGGTCGGTGTTTGTGTGTAAGTTTGTGTGAGGTAGAGAGAGCGCAGGGTCTGTGTGTGTAAGTGTGTGTATGAGGTAGAGAGAGCGCAGGGTCTGTGTGTGTGTGTAAGTGTGTGTGTGTGAGGTAGAGAGAGCACAGGGTCGGTGTGTGTGTGTAAGTGTCTGTAAGGTAGAAAGAGTGCAGGGTCGGTGTGTGTGTGTAAGTGTGTGTGAGTTAGAGAGAGCGCAGGGTCGGTGTGTGTGTAAGTGTGTGTGAGGTAGAGAGCGCAGGGTCGTGTGTGAGTGTGTAAGTGTGTGTGAGGTAGAGAGCGCAGGGTCGGTGTGTGTGTGTGTAAGTGTGTGTGAGGTAGAGAGAGCGCAGGGTCTGTGTGTGTGTGTAAGTGTGTGTGTGTGAGGTACAGAGAGCGCAGGGTCGGTGTGTGTGTGTAAGTGTGTGAGGTGGAGATAACGTGGGGTCTGTGTGTGTGTGTGTAAGTGTGTGTGAGGTGGAGATAACGTGGGGTCTGTGTGTGTGTGTGTAAGTGTATGTGAGGTAGAGAAAGCGCAGGGTCGGTGTGTGTGTGTGAGGTAGAGAGAGTACAGGGTCAGTGTGTGTGTAAGTGTGTGTGAGGTAGAGAGAGTGCAGGGTCAGTGTGTGTGTAAGTGTGTGTGAGGTAGAGAGAGCGCAGGGTCAGTGTGTGTGCAAGTGTGTGTGAGGTAGAGAGAGCTCAGGGTCAGTGTGTGTGCAAGTGTGTGTGAGGTAGAGAGAGCGCAGGGTCGGTGTGTGTGTAAGTGTGTGTGAGGTAGAGAGAGTGCAGGGTCGGTTAGTGTGTGTGTAAGTGTGTTTGAGGTAGAGAGAGCGCAGGGTCGGTGTGTGTGTGTGTGTGAGGTAGACAGAGCGCAGGGTCGGTGTGTGTTAGGTAGAGAGAGCGCAGGGTCGGTGTGTGTGTGTGTAAGTGTGTGAGGTAGAGAGAGCGCAGGGTCGTGTGTGTGTAAGTGTGTGTGAGGTAGAGAGAGCGCAGGGTCAGTGTGTGTGAGGTAGAAAGAATGTGGGGTCTGTGTGTGAGGTTCAGGTATTTTAATATTCAGAGTGATCAGCAGCTGCTTAGAGGGGCTCATGGCTGCTAATTGTTGTGACTTTGTGGGGTATTAAAAATAGAATTATATTATTTATAATTATATATTTTAGAATAGTATCAATATATTCATAGTAAATTGTATTCATATCCCTTGAACTTTTTTAAATTCTCGTCACTTCTTAACTACAAACTTTTTACATTTATTTTATTATGTCTCTACCAGCTTTGTGCGTCTAGAGACTAAGATTTTTTAGTCAAATGTTCTTTGCTAAATAGCTCAAGCTGAGCCAAGTTAAATAGAGAGCGTCTGTAAACAGCATTTTTTATGTCTTGCCACAGACGCACATTTGGATTTATGTCAGGACTTCAGCTGGGCCATTCAAATACATGAATATTCTTTGATCTAAATCTTTCCACTGTAGCTCTGGCTGTATGCTTAGGGTCATTGTCTTGCTGAAGGGTCCCAGTCTCATGTTGGATTTTGGAAAACACCTTATTATCTAAGGATTGTGAAATGTGCCCCAATTCTAGAATTATATTTGTTTTTTTCATCCAATGATCATCAGAATGTTAGTTTTTATGAATAAATACAGTGGTGTATGAGATATAACAGTGCTTTATGTTAAGATCAGTGTGAATGTGTTCAGCTGTGTTTGACTGTTGCGAGGTGTGTACTGAAGCGGTGTGTAATATTGAAAGTTGATGTTTTTACAGGTCTCTCTGCTGCCACCAGAAAATCATAATGATGACCACTCTGAGTGACGGGACAAAACTAGACCTCTCCAGACTGACCGATGAGGAGGCCCGGCATGTGTATCAGGTGGTCCAGAGGGATTTCAGCCTCCGCAAAAAAGAAGAGGAGAGACTGGGGTAAGACCAAAATTAAGTAGTTTACTGGGCAGCCATCTTTGCAAAACCACCAGGCAGTTATATCCACTCATACAGACCAGCCCCTTATCTATTTAAATGGAGAGAGACCAACATACTGTTAACTTATCGTTCAATTACCATTTCAGCAACATACAGGGGTTGGACAATGAAACTGAAACACCTGGTTTTAGACCACAATAATTTATTGTCTCGACGGACAGTTCTGGTGGAAACAGGAGAGTTGAGGTGCACATTGAATTCTGCCGTGATTTGGGCAGCCATGGTTTTATGTTTTTTGGATGCAATCCGTGTCAGCACCTGAACATCCCTTTCAAACAGCTTCCTCTTACAGCGTCCACAGTTAATCCTGTTGGATGTGGTTCGTCCTTCTTGGTGGTATGCTGACATTACCCTGGATACCGTGGCTCTTGATACATCACAAAAACTTGCTGTCTTGGTCACAGATGCGCCAGCAAGACGTGCACCAACAATTTGTCCTCTTTTGAACTCTGGTATGTCACCCATAATGTTGTGTGCATTGCAATATTTTGAGCAAAACTGTGCTCTTACCCTGCTAATTGAACCTTCACGCTCTTACTGGTGCAATGTGCAATTAATGAAGATTGGCCACCAGGCTGCTCCAATTTAGCCATGAAACCTCCCATACTAAAATGACAGGTGTTTCAGTTTCATTGTCCTACCCATGTATTTTAAATCACTGATAAAATCTGTCAAAAACATCATAAACAGGCTGTAGCGTTTGAATTAATATGGTTTAGCTACTGCATCTGCACAAAGCTCCTTAATGATGTGTGGCTTCACCACAAGCACACTGACTCTCCTCCTCTCACAGCATGAGGAGCAAGCTGATTGGCTATTTTGTTCAATGGTAGGATTTTATTCTTAAAAGGACCCTGGGTTGAGTGTTATGAGAACTCCCAGTCGTATTTTAACCAGTGGCTGCTCCCCACAACTGCTCAACTGCTTTCATATACACGCAAAATCATGGACCCAAGAACGGTTTCCACTTGCCAGGTGGAAAACAAGCAGTCCGAGAGCATGGATTACTGAAAGCATGTCCTGTGGTAAATTGGTTGGCTCAGATGGTGTCCAGCATGTGTGTTGGTGCCCTGGTAAAGAGTACCAAGATAACAGTGTCTTGCCTACAGACAAGCATGGTGGTGGTATTCTGAAGCAGAGCATGATCCCCTACCACATGGCAGTTTTCTAACATGGTAAAAACAACTCATCTCCAAGATTGTATCTTCTTTGATGAGTAAGATATAGGTAAAGGTGATGGACTGGCCTAGATTGTCTCCAAACCTAATCGCAATTGAGCACCTGTGCCATATCCTCAAGTGGAGAGAGTAGGAGCGCAAGGATGCCGAAAGCTGAATTACAGGTGATTTACATGCCCAAGAGGGTTAAGGCAGTGCTAGATAATAATGGTGGTCACACAAAATATTGACACTTTGGGTACAAATTAGACATGTTCACTGGCTATGTTTTCACACAAAGCTTTCCATCAATTAATTAATTTATTCCGATTCTAGAATCTGACTGAGGTGTTTATATAAACACTTTCCTCAATAGTCTCAGGAAACTCTACATTTTCATGCATGCTCCAAGTAATCCAATCAAACATGACACGCATGTGTAGCATCGCTTAGTAATCACACGTAATCACATCGCTTAGTAATCACGTAACCACAACAACAAACATCAAGCGATGTCAGCCAGCAGGAAAGGAGCAACAGCAACTTGCTAACTAGCCGTGTTTTCAGAGTTTGCAGTTGGTATCAGAGATGTACACAAATCTTGGGCATGAGTCCAAGTCAAGTCTCAAGTCTCTTCTGGTTGTAATGTGCTTTCTATCGTCGTCTGCTCTCCAGTCTGCTAAAGATACTGCACAGCTTTATCTAAAAAATCCAAGCAATTACCGATTTATCAATCCTTTGTCTATAAGTCGTAATTAAAATCATATTATCACAAGTATAAAGTTGTAATATTTTGAGGGAACTTCTAACTGCTTGGGCTGCAGTTTAAGAGTGGGACAGGGAGTGAGGGAGAAAATTGAGCTTATTATCTGTTATAGGGCTGATCACCATCAGTTATCTACATTTATGACCTGCTGATTATTAATGCTGTAGTGTTACAGATAGATAATACAGTGTACAGATTTTCCTGTGGTGGCGCAAGAAGCCTCCCTTGTGGGGAGAGTGTGCACTGCTGCATGGACATTTTTTAGATCAGGTTTTGCGACCAAAAAAATATACATGATCTTGATATAGTTTATAACACACAGAAGTTCATTCTGCATCAATAAAATGTTTATTTTCTTTATTCATGGCTGAAAATTACTGTTTGTTCGTGTGGTGCCAAATACCGGGACGCCAACACAGGAAGATCTGCACACTGTATTATCTAACTGTAACACTTTAGCATTAATAATCAGCAGCTTATAAATGTAGATAACTGATGGTTAACAGCTCAGGAGCGAAAAATGCTCATTTTCCTCTGCTCCACTCTTAAACTGCAGCTCAAGCAGTTTGAACTTAATTTCCCTAAAAATAGTATGACTTTATGATTTGAGATCTAATCAGGTACAGGTGTTTACAAGGCTGTTATTCTTCTTTGTATCGGATTATTTAAAATATTATTTATCTCGTTCGGACAGAATTTGTGTTCGGAATGGCCTCAGTCGGACTACTCAATTCGGATTGAGGTGTTTACATGGACGTGCTCTATTCCGATTGAGCCATTAATCCGATTGTTAGAGGATTATTTGGCTGATGTAAACGTACCCACTGTGAGGTGTACTCACTTTTGTTGAGTTCATTTTTGTTGTTTGTTTGTTGTTTTTGTAACTTTAGGTATGAAGCCATCTCAGTTATCAGAGTCACTGCTTTATAGCAGATTGGGTTTACTGGACCAGTAGTGGAAGTACATTCAGTAGGAACTATTACATAACCAGGACTAACTTTTTATACTGTTCTGTCTTTCCTAGCTTTAATGTTCTATAGTGAGCCTGTGTATCTTAAATTCCACTAATGTTTGAGAAGATAATAGGATTTGTCCACCTCTGAATGCTAAGCAAAATCACATGACAGGTTTTAGCCCTGATTTTTTCACAGTGCATTCCAAAGCAGACAAGCTGAAAATAGATCAGTGGAAGCTTCATTTTAGTGTGTATTTTTCTCCAGTAAGGATTCACTGTTTGCTAGATAAAAAAAAAAAATCACTGTGTCTCACTGTTAAAGTCACTGAGCTGGCACTAACAGTTTACATTCATTAAAACTAGAGTATTCTGGGATGTCTCAGTGTGTGTCGACATCTAACCAAAGTAGTCTGGGATGCCTCGAAGCATATATACTCTTAACTGGAGTATTCTGGGAAGTCTCAATGTGTGTGTACTCCTAACCAGAGTATTCTGGGATGTCTCAGTGCATGTTTACTCTTAACCAGAGTATTATATAATATGTGCCAAAAGAAATATTTAAATTGAAAAGGCTTTTTGCCATTTCATTTTCATTACCACACAGGTATTTCACAGTCAAATCTAAAATAAAACCAAATAGAAGTGATCTTAATATTACCAGGGGTCGTATATATCCCGGAAAATGCGTAAGTCTCCCACATTTTAACAGGGGCTCCCTGGTGCCCACTAATTATAAATATTCACCACTGCCCAGACTAACAAAAATCAATCTGTATACAATATATTCTAGATATACCAAAATTAGATTTGTGCTGACAGTCTGAACATAGCCAATGTGACTAAACATGGGTTGGCAAATGTAGTTTATGTGTTGTATCAGAGAATCTCTAGAGAGGAGAATACCCACATTAGAATCTTTTCCGGGGCACCAGTGGGTGCTCCCGAGTCCAAAATAATAGGTCCATATGGAGCATCTGAGTGAAATCAGATTTTCTCCACACAGAAACATCAATATCAAAATGTTCTCTGGCTGTAACTGCAGCTTCAGCTTACCAACCAATCAGCTCACTGTAGCAGTAATCCATCTCTATTGGACAAAATTCATTTATTGAAGAATATGTGTAATATTTAGTTAGGTTTTCTTTCCTTTAATTTTAATTTTATTATGCTATGTTTCCGCAATATAAGGAATATCTTGGCCAAGTAAAAAATTACTATTGAAAAAAAAAAATACTTATTGCTACTGTAAGCTTGGTTGGTGAGCTGATGCTGGAATTACAGAGATCCTCTATCACATTCTTTGGTAAATAAATATGTTGAGAACCCTATACAGCGGAGAGAACTGACGTCCCAGCGCAGCTGCAGAGATCAGCAGGGGACTCTTTTTTGCGCAACACAAGTGAACTCCGGCCTTATGTTTACAGCATATTACAAACAGCTGATCCAACTAATGAACTAAATGCCCTCGCTAAGGAGAACTGAGGCTGTATTCGGAATGGCATACTACATACTACTCGCGTACTAAATCTGCCTAAAGCCAGTATGCAGTACACAGTATGTGACCAAACTGAGGATCTGTAGTGCACTACAGGTACCCGGATGGTGTACTACTCCGCTCCGATTTCGCAGTGTGCATGGAGAGCTATCTTCGCGGTGTACTGCATCCCAACATGCATTGCGACTGGCTTCTCCAGCTCACTTCAGAAAAAAACAAGATGGAGGCGAGTGCGAGAGATTTTTAAATTTTATAAATAAATATATATTTTAAATTAAGGGAATTATTTTGGAAAGTATTGGCTCACCGCTGTCGAGACCCTCCGCTGCCGCGGCCGAGTGCTGTCCGCCGCCGGGACTCTCCGCTGCCGCGCGTTCTCCGCGGGTGGGGACCCTCCGCTGCCGCGACCGAGCGCTTTCCGCGGCCGGGACCCTCCACTGCCGCGACCGAGCGCTTTCTGCGGCCGGGACAGCGGAGGGTCTCGACAGCGGTGAGCCATTACTTTCCTTGATGCAGTAAATTATTCCCTCAGTTTTAATAAATTATTCTGTTATTTTAATAAATGATTCCCTCAGTTTTAATAAATGATCCCCTCAGTTTTAATAAATTATTCTGTTATTTTAATAAATGATTCCCTCAGTTTTAATAAATGATTCCCTCAGTTTTAATAAATTATTCTGTTATTTTAATAAATGATTCCCTCAGTTTTAATAAATGATTCCCTCAGTTTTAATAAATTATTCTGTTATTTTAATAAATGATTCCCTCAGTTTTAATAAATGATTCCCTCAGTTTTAATAAATTATTCTGTTATTTTAATAAATGATTCCCTCAGTTTTAATAAATGATTCCCTCAGTTTTAATAAATTATTCTGTTATTTTAATAAATGATTCCCTCAGTTTTAATAAATTATTCTGTTACTTTAATAAAAAATTCCCTCAGTTTTAATAAATCGTTCTCTTTATTTAATAAATAATTACCTTTGTTTAATAAATCGTTCTGTTGATTTAATAAATAATTCCCTGTGTTTAAATACATATTTTTCTTTTAAATAAGGGAATTATTTGAATACAAATTAATAAAATTGTTTGATTTGTGTTGAGATTGTGTAAATATGAATGAGAGTTTGTTTAAATGTTTTCTTCTTGTTGGTATTTACATAGATGAAAATAGTAATCTACTAAAATAAATAGAAAAACATATTTAAATATAACTGGAACATACTTGGGTTGTGGGGGCTGCTGCTAATTGGTTGTTAGAATTGGGTTAGCTGCTAAACTCTAAAATAAAAGCAGCAATTGCTGTTCTGGACAGTATGCAGATCTCATTAGTTTTAATAATGAAAAGGTAGGACATTTTTCATGTTCTTTCTGTTTACAACTCACTCTGAGGAATTCGGAGCACTACAGAGCACTGACTGGTGTGTCACAGCAGGACCGTGTAGGGTACTACAATCAAAAGTGTTACAGTACCGAATACTACATACTGGGCAGTGTGTAGTATGCAGTACATACTAGTGCAGTATGCAGTACGCAGTATAGTAGTATGCCATTCCGAATACAGCCTGAGAGTGTGTTACATCAGGATATCACTAACCCAACATCACAAAATTACCCCAGAACCAGCTCAGAGTGAGAGTGATAGTGCCATGTTGGGCTGTTCTACACGCTATTGTAACAGTATGAGTTCTAATTATACTGCTCCAACACCACCCTGGATACACTGACAGACCAGCTACACCAGCAAACTCAAAATACATAATTTACTGTTACTGGAGCTCTTCATCCAGCCTGTTTACTCCTCACCTCTCTGAATTTTACAGCGGGTCAGTTATGTGGGTCATAGTGATTTATTCATCTTATGAAGATTCTGATTAAGTTTATTATGCTGTGAAATAAATAAGAGAAGTTTGGTGTTTCTGGCTCATTGTTTACATTAAGCCAATTTAAGATTTTTCTTTAAAATAGGTTTCAGTGGAAAGAAAACCCACATTTAGCCTTTTTACTTTTAATATTTTAGACCCTTATTGGTTCTTCAGTTAGCTAGACTAGCTCTGTGGTTCTAGAGTAACTCTGTCCTGCTAATTTTCCTGCTACATCACACTCTGCTCTCCTCTACAGAGCCCCTAAAGGGACGTGGTGTATTTTTTTTACATAGAAAGTGGTTAGCACCACTTACTAAGTCGTGAGCACCACATACTAAGTCGTGGGCACCACTTACTAAGCCGTGAGTAGGGTTACCAACCATCCCTTGAAATCCGTAATCGTCCCGTGTTTGGGCAGTAAAATACGCGTTACGTATTGAATTGATCCGGGACGTGATTTGTCCCGTATTTTTAAGGAGGTTTATTAAGGCGGGTGATTTGTTTCAGAAAAACCGCTACGGCGCTGCCCCCCCCTCCACTGGAGAACAGCCACTCCTTCTAAACAGAGTCTGTGACTCTCATTGGTCATGACCCGGAGACTCACAACCAATCAGAAGTGCAGCCTCTGTTCAGGAGTGGCTGTTCTCTGAGCAGAGGAGGGGCAGCGCGGTGGCGCGTGCTAAATCACTCCCTCCCTATCACAGAACTAGTGCACTATTTACCACCGGTTAACACACAATATAGTGCACTATTCCTGTGATTTAGAACGCAGAGACCAGTGCTCATGTACAGCGTTTAACAGCACGCCGCAGGAGAGAGACCAGAGGCTGAGGAGAATACAGGGAGAGGAGAATACAGGGAGAGGAGAATACAAGGAGAGGGAGCTGTGTCGAGGTTCCCTGTGCGATATGCGTCTCCAGAAGCTGATATGGTATAAAAAAAAGCTCATTTGAAAGCAAAAATTGCACAATTTAATTTATTACATTAAAATATTTCTGTTATGAACAACATATTTCTGAACGAAACATACAGTACTGTGCAAAAATTTTAGGCACCTGTGGGGATTTCAGTAAAGAAAAAGCTTCTTATCTGTGCAGTAAGTGTTTATTAGTTCAGTAAAACACTAAAAATACAATAAATACAAACAGCACTTTTACAAATAGCAGAGATTTTACAGCCCTGTTCTCCTTAATAAAACATCTCCTAATCTCTCCTCCTCATCTAAGGTTTATAGAGTTATTTCTCATCATATCTACACCTGGTTTAGTAAATTGGTAAAGCAGGTGAGCTGCTGACGGGACTGAACATATACACATGCTGGCTGAGGAGCATCCAGGAGAAAATGGAATCTCTACACTTTGTTTTTCGGCTCGGATCACAAGATACAACATACGTAGTTAAATATGAGAATTCCTTGTTATGTTTTACTGTATTTATGTTTATTTGCATCTGTTCAAATCATATGTGGTGCTTTTTCCCGGTAAAAACACTCATATTACTTTGGTGCCTAAAACGTTAGCACAGTACTGTATATTATACATGTGGTTTGAATTAATCTAATACTAAAAGTGTCTGCCGAAACATTTTTTTTTAACAAACTTAGCATACTGATTCATGGTTTTATGAAGTTATGTTATAAAATGTATAGACTATATATGTATATATTATAGTCTGCCCCCCCCTCCCCCCGTCCCCCGTCCCTTATTTCATTTTTGAAAAGTTAGCAACCCTAGCCGTGAGCACCACATACTAAGTCGTGAGCACCACATACTAAGTCGTGAGCACCACTTACTAAGTCGTGAGCACCACTTACTAAGCCGTGAGCACCACATACTAAGTCGTGAGCACCACTTACTAAGTCGTGAGCACCAGATAATGGTAGCTAGCAAGCTATAGTTTAAACTGGCACAGTTTAATGTGATTAACTAGCTAGGTTAGCTAATGTTATCTATATTTCAGTGTGAAATGTTTTAGCTAACGTTAGCTAGGTTAGCTAACGTTATCTATATTTCAGTGTGAAATGTTTTAGCTAATGTTAGCTAGGTTAGCTAATGTTATCTATATTTCACTGTGAAATGTTTTAGCTAATGTTAGCTAGGTTAGCTAATGTTAACTACTTTATTTCAGTGGGGAATGTTTTAGCTAACTTTAGCTAGGTTAGCTAATGTTAACTACTTTATTTCAGTGGGGAATGTTTAAGCTAATGCTTGCTAGGTTAGCTAATGGTAACTACTTTATTTCAGTGGGGAATGTTTTAGCTAACATTAGCTAGGTTAGCTAATGTTAACTTTATTTCAGTGAGGATTGTTTTAGCTAATGTTAGCTAGGTTAGCTAATGTTAACTGTATTTCAGTGGGAAATGTTTAAGCTAACGTTACCTAGGTTAGCTAATGGTAACTACTTTATTTCACTGGGAAATGTTTTGCTAACGTTAGCTAGGTTAGCTAATGTTAACTTTATTTCAGTGGGGAATGTTTTAGCTAATGTTAGCTAATGGGTCCAGCTAATGGGTCCATACCACACAAGTTGGTAGAACTCGCTCTCCACCTCCACCATGTTCCCAGTAAGATCAAGGACCTCATCCTGGATTACTACAATAAGTTTAGGATGAGAGTTACTTCTGGGTCAGAGACATCAGACTGGCACAGCATTGAGAAAGGGATAATTACAGGCTGCACCATCTCTGTTGTCCTCTTTTCCCTGGCCATGAACATGTTAGTCAAGTCAGCTGAGGTGGAATGCAGAGGGCCCCTGACTAAGTCAGGTATACAACAGCCTCCCATCAGAGCCTTTATGGATGACCTCACTGTAACAACCACGTCAGTCCCAGGGTGCAGGTGGATCCTGCAAGGGCTTGAAAAGCTCATGACCTGGGCAAGGATGAGTTTTAAGCCCTCCAAATCACGATCGATGGTCCTGAAAAAGGGGAAGGTGATTGACAAGTTCCGTTTTTCCATCTCAGGAACGGTCATCCCTACCATCACAGAGCAACCAGTGAAGAGCTTGGGGAAACTCTTTGACTCCACCCTGAAGGACTCAGCAGCCATCCAGAAGGCCATTCTAGAACTCGGTACCTGGCTCACCAAGGTAGACAAGTCTGGCCTGCCTGGTAGGTTTAAAGCCTGGATCTACCAGCATTCAATCCTGCCCCGCATCCTGTGGCCCCTGTTAATTTACGCAGTCCCAATGACAGCAGTTGAGTCCCTGGAGAGGAGGATCAGCAGTTTTCTTCGAAAATGGCTGGGGCTTCCTCGCAGCCTCACCAGCGCTGCACTGTATGGTACGAGCAACATCTTGCAGCTTCCTCTCAGGGGTTTGACAGAAGAGTTTATGGTGGCACGCACCAGAGAAGCTCTACAGTACAGGGACTCAAAGGACGGCAAAGTGTCAGCAGCCGGTATCGAGGTGAGGACAGGAAGAAAGTGGAAGGCTAGGGAAGCAGTGAAGCTGGCAGAGTCACGCCTAAGACAGAAGGAATTGGTGGGCACTGAGGCAACAGGTAGAGCAGGCTTGGGGTACTTCCCAAAGATCCTCATTAGCCAGACACGTGGGAAGGAAAGGCACCACCTGATCCAGGAGGAAGTCAGAGCAGGTGTGGAGGAAGAGCGGCTGAGCAGGGTAGTAGGATTACGGCAACAGGGAGCATGAACAAGGTGGGAGAGCTCTCTGAAGTGAAGGATCACCTGGACAAACATCTTGCAGCCGGACTTCCAGCGGGTCCGTTTCCTGGTTCAAGCTGTCTACGACGTCCTGCCAAGCCCGGCGAACCTCCATGTGTGGGGGAAAAGTGAGACACCTTCCTGCCCGCTGTGCTCTGGTAGAGGCTCTTTGGAACACCTCCTCAGCGGCTGCCCGAAGGCTCTAGCAGATGGTCGCTATCGCTGGCGCCATGACCAGGTGCTTAAGGCAGTCGCTGAGAGCGTAGCTTCAGCCATCAGCTCCAGCAAGAACCATCATGCTCCAAAGAAGGCTATCTACTTTGTGAAAGCTGGAGAAAAACCCAGAACAAACAAACATGCGACAGCAGGCCTACTCCATACAGCAACTGACTGGCAGCTCCACGTCGACCTGGGTAAGCAAATGAGGTTCCCCCAGCAGATCGCAACAACAACCCTCCGTCAGATATGATCATGACCTCTCAGTCTTCAAAACAGCTGATCATACTGGAGTTGACAGTGCCCTGGGAAGAAAACATCGAGGAAGCAAATGAGAGGAAGAGGGCTAAATACCAGGAGCTTGTGGAGGAGTGCAGGGGAGGAGGCTGGAAGACGTTCTACGAGCCCATAGAAGTAGGCTGCAGGGGATTTGCAGGGAGGTCTCTGTGCAAGGTCCTCAGCCGCCTGGGCATCGTGGGAGCAGCAAAGAAGAGGGCCATCAAGTCCGCAAGCGAAGCCACTGAAAAGGCTACTAGGTGGCTTTGGATGAAGAGGGCAGATCCGTGGGTTGCTACTGGGACGCAAGTTGGGGCCTGATCACCCCCGGCTGGATCGCCTGGGTGAGGGTGTATGATGTTGCAAGACCCGAAACACCCGATGACCTCAGGATACATCACTGATGATGCGTCCCAGTGCATCCATGAGGTGTATTTTAAATATTGGTTAGCTAATGGTAACTACTTTATTTCAGTGGGGAATGTTTTAGCTTACGTAACTACTTTATTTCAGTGGGGAATGTTTTGCTAACGAGAGCCAGCTAACTCTTATTAGATGTGCACAGAAAAAGCTTTTGGGCACACACAAACACACACACACACACACACACAAACACACACAGCGGCTATTTTTACCCAAGCCTACCATATCTTGTACAGAGAGCACTGAAAGCCTTAAAGCTAAGCTAACTTAGCTAGCATTAGGTTAGAAGGCTAGATCTTTGTAAAAGTGTTTGAGGCGTGTGCTTTGTAAAATACTAAGTGGTGCTCACCACTTAGTATGTGGTGCTCACCACTTACTATCTGGTGCTCACCACTTAGTATAATTACTTGTCTGTGCCTTCACAGACTGCTATGTTGTGCTGTGCACATGCTCCTATGTTAGCTTAGCTTTAAGGCTTTCATTGCTCTCTGTACAATATATAGTAGGCTTGGTTGAAAGTAGCCGCTGTGTTTGGTGTGTGTGTGTGTGTGTGTGTGTGTGCCCAAAAGCTTTTTCTGTGCACATCTAATAAGAGTTAGCTGGCTACCGTTAGCTAAAACATTCCCCGCTGAAATAAAGTAGTTAACATTAGCTAACCTAGCTATCGTTAGCAAAACATTCCCCACTGAAATGAAGTAGTTACCATTAGCTAACCTAGCTAACATTAGCTAAAACATTCCCCACTGAAATAAAGTAGTTACCATTAGCTAACCTAGCTAACGTTAGCTAACATTTTTTTAACATTTTACACTGAAATATAGATAACATTAGCTAACCTAGCTAGTTAATCACATTACCGTGTGCCAGTTTAAACTATAGCTTGCTAACTACCATTATCTGGTGCTCACGACTTAGTAAGTGGTGCTCACGACTTAGTATGTGGTGCTCATGACAACAAAAAAAATACACCATGTCCGTACTCCTCAGCTAGTTAGGCAGTTAGTTAGTTAGTTAGTTAATTAGCTACTTAATGAGTTGATTATTTGGATCAGGTGGGCTGTAATTAGTATAAACTAATGACCGTAATCAAACACTAAACCTGCGGGGAAGTGCTACTCCTGAACTGAGAACTGCTGAGCAGCTAAAGCTCACTTTCTCTTATTATCTGCCTTTTAAAGCTATAACACAAACTACACTGCTCAACATCACCAGACTTAAAGTGTTTTAACCGGTTTAATACTAATGATCCTCTGTGAACAAGAATAATAATCCAAAACATGATCTGACCGGAGTTCCACAGCTAGCCTCTGATAGTCCTCTCCCGTTTCTGTATCTGTGCTTTTCAGTTTGGTTGCCAAATGTTTACATTGGCATTCAGGTTGAACGTGTTTTAAATCTACTAAAATGAAAACCAAACGTAAACAAAAGTCAGTGTTCAGCATATCAGCAATATTACAGTACAACTAGCCGCTCGCGTTCAGTAAAACTGAGCAGGATCCTTATGTAAGTACCTAAAGACGTGTTATGTGGCCAGAAGAACTCACACAGAAATGCACCCGTCACCTTAGATTTTAGAATTAATGTATTAGGCTTAGCATAGATGGGCAATCTAGCACACTGGTACCACTAAACACTATATTTCATCCCTTCTCCTCTCAAAAGTGCTTCTGCTTTCAGTTTAGTAACAAAATAATACGGACTGCCACTTGAATTATACAGATCGGTACAAAAACAACAACTTTGTGTGCCTTGTTGATCACATTACCTTAATTGTGTTTCTTTTTCTGTAGAGATCTGAAGACTAAAATTGTGAAAGAAGACAGTAAGAGAGAGCTGCTGGGCTACCAGTCCACCCTCAGCGACTCACTCTGTATACACTGCTTACGACCATTCAAGTTCCTGCTCAACACTAAACACCAGTGCCTGGACTGTAAGTTCTTTGTGTGTAAGGCCTGCAGCCGCTTCAACAAGAAGGATAACGGCTGGGTGTGTGATCCGTGCCAATCAGCCAGGTACGATAATGACCACGGACCAGGTCTATTATTTTATATATCTGTATTTAGACATGATTTGTTTTACAAGAGGAAGTAGAGTAATGAGACTTTATTACAGGAAGTCTAGAAAAATTTATGACGGATTTCCATGTGATTAGAAATCTTAGCATAAAGGACTGAGATGGGAGCGGCTACTCAATTTATACGCTGATGTCACCTCCAAAAGCATCTTATTGCTAGGGCTGGGTACAGAAATTTAATACCAAAAAGACATCAACCCAAATGTTGATGCTTGTTTTCAATACTTTGCATGAAACAGATAATGATAATAGCAGAAAATGTTTCAAATGTGAAGAATACATAACTTTAAAGATTTATCCACACTTAATTTTCCTTCATATGCTTAGGGATAAAGATATATATTTTAAACAGTTTAAGTAATGCTGTTGTTTTTGTTCTTACTAAAGCGTCACAAACAGGCTCATTGTTTTTAATTCCAACAAAGATCCAAAAAGATTGTCTCTCTTATGATGACAGTAAGAGAGTAAAATTAATTCAGCTGTTGCATAAGTACATTTAATGAGAAAATGTATCCCTTTTTTATATTTTTTGTAACAATTAAGAAAAAGGTAAACTTAAAGCGTCTACTGACAGTTTTAGTATTTATACAAACAGGTAACAAATGGGGTTCAAGTTTCATAAAAAAAAAAAAACAATAATTAAATGAAATGTGGCCAATTAGTGGACCCTAGTCATTTCATGTGACCCAATGCTGCAGTAAAGTAGCCTGTGCGTTAATCCACCCCTGTTGCTAGGCGTTACTTAGGAGGTTTTATATTACAGATGCTAAGGTATTCACATGTTTGAATTGGAACAACAAAAAGAAACAGAGAAAAAAATCTGATAACATTTCACCCAGAACTCCAGAAATGGATTTGTCCAAATTATTAGCACCCTTAATATTTTTAGCAAATCCTTTGAAAACAGTGGGGGAAACAGTCACTTCCTGTAGCTGTGAGTGATATTCTTTCAGCTCTTTCCTGGAATTCCTCTCTTCCCTCTCTTCCAGCTGCTCCAGCTCTCTCAGATCTGAAAGGTTTCTTCCCCAGTTGCTGTTCTGAGATCTCTAAACAGAGGTTTTGTAGGATTTAGATCTGGGCTTAACTGTAATTGTATGTACCAATTATGATGTGCAATGATGTGATATGTGCAATCTTCATCAATGTATACCAGTAACTTCTGTTGACTTATTCTTTTTGTGTAGACTTTTGAAAATCGGAACGCTAGAATGGTTCCATGAAAATGTACGTTCTCGATTCAAGCGTTTCGGCAGTGCCAAAGTGATGAAGTCGCTCTACAAGAGGCTTAGTGAAGAACGAACCTTTTCCCAACCAGACCTGAGAGGTACGGCTTATCTTAGGTAGAGTTTAGACAGATGTAAACTGAATATGAACACATTATTACACATAATCCACACACAGTGATCCCTACTCCCTTATCAGTAGATACTACAGTGGTGTGAAAAAGTCTTTGGCCCCTTCATAATTCATATTTTTTTGCATGTTGCTCACTCTTAAATGTTTCAGATCAAAAACGTCAAAGACAACACAAGTAATCGCAAAATACATTTTTAAATGAAGGTTTTTATTATTAAGAAAGAAAAAAAATCCAAGCCTACATGCAAGCAAAAACTGCAGTCAAGCATTTGCAGTTACAGTACTTAAAGTGAGTCTTTCACAGCACTGCGGAGGAATTGTGTTCCTTTCTTCTTTGCAAAATTGTTGTAAATCTACCGCATTAAAGGGTCTTAGAGCATGAACTGCCTTTTTAAGGTCATGCCACAGCATCTCAATCAGATTCAGATCAGCTCTTTAACTAGTCCACTCCAAAGTCTTTATTTTATTTTTCTTCAGTCATTCAGAGGTGGAGCTACTGATGTGTTTTGGATCCTGCTGCAGAACCCAAGCTTGTTTCAGCTTAAGGTCGCAAACAGATGGCATTCTCCTTCAGGACTTTTTGGTAGACAGCACATGTAACTTCCAGGTCCTGAAGCAAAAAAACAGCCCATCACACTACCACCCCCATGTTTTACTGCAGATATAAAGTTATTTTTCTGAAATGCGTTGTTATGTTGCTACTTTTGTCTTGTCAGTCCACTGAGTATTTTTGTGTGCAAGTGTTGTTTTTTGGATGTTGTTGTGGGGTTACTTTTGGGGTAAATTTGGTCAGCTGGCCACTCCTGGGAAGGTATACCACTATTCCACATGTCCAGCCTTTGATTATCTTTTGGTCTACTTCGCTTTGTCAGGCAGGTTCTATTTAAGTGATTTCCTGTTTGAGAACAGGTGTGGCAGAAATCAGGCCTGGGTGTGTCTAGAGAAATTGAACACAGAGTCATGTAGTTTGGATTTTTTTTCCCTGCCTTAATAATAAAAACCTTCATTTAAAACTACTTTTTTTTACTGTTTACTTGTGTTGTCTTTGAGTAAAATTTTAATGTATTTAATGATATGAAACATGAGTGAAAAACATGCAAAAAAATCATAAAGAAAAAAGAAATCATAAAGGGCACTTATAGGGTGAGACTTTTTAATGTACTGGGTAGTCTTTAACATGCATCAGCACTGGTCACGTAAAAACACACACTTGACTGGCTGAGCCATGTTTAAAGCTCCGCCCATACAAAAAGTGAATTCCTATTTAAAACAAGCAAAAAAAGCTCTGTTCTGTCAGCGAATCTGCAGCTTTGTGGAAATTAAATGGAAGAGATAGAAACATTACCTTAAATTGAAGACATATTTTGTTAGTACTCTAGCAATTGGGTCCAGTGAAAAACTGGGGATTTTCCAAGTCTGCAGTACTGTCTACAGTAGCCACATCACGTAATAAGTGTAGCTGAAAATAGGGCTTTTTATTAAATAACATTTTTTTTTATTTTTTAAGGATCAAGAAACCCTTTTCATGGAGTAACCTCCATCTGTAATTTATGTTATTTAGAAACACAATCCTCACATTGAAAAGCTACATAGGTAAATATGGAAAATTCACAGCATGAATTCTGGTCCACTACTTCTGGTTCAGCTTAAAGTGTGCTTTGAAATCTACTGTAAATTCTTAGTGCATTGTTTATAGTTCATAGTGCCTCAGAATCACATTCAAGTGCCACATGATGATTCAGACACTTAAAGAAAAATGGCAGACTTACTCAGAAGTGCTCAAAAACATAAATAGAGAAGTCACAGCCTCTGTCTGCTGAGAGCAGAAAATCAGTTTAGTAGTGTTGAAGGGGAAACATGTGACTGACCAGTTTACATCAATTAAAACTACAGGCCAGAGGATTCATACTGGTTGTGTTTTCTCCATTTTACTGAACACACTGAAGACTTTTACGCTATCTGTTGCACATAAAACTACTAAAACCCTTTCCTTAACATAAAGCTGATTTAGAAAGACTCATATATCATAGAGAACCTGCTCAGTTCAGAGGATTTGGCAGAAGATTCTGAGGGGGAACAGCTTGGCTGGGCCTAATCAGCCATGTGATTCCTGCAGTCACATGCCTCTCGCTATTTCTCTGTGTGCTTGGAACCAAGTGTATCTGCTTTATCCAATTTTCAAGCTTGAACTGGCCTGAGAGATGAGGTCAGCGGGAGAACACAGTTGTTTTTTTTAAAGAACAGGAACCATCCTCCAGTATACATATTAGATAAATGCTGTGGAAAATGTAAAGAAATGTAAATAAAATCAGAATGCTATCATTTCTAAATCTGGCAGCCCATATTTTATTCACACTAAAACACAGAGCATAGCTGACATAGCAGATGCTCCATGAACAACTTTAACTCATTTAGAACTTGATGCAGCAAAAATGTTTGGACAGCCAAGACATCTGGAAAGAACCAGACATGCACCCATCCATACAAGAGCCATGCTGTTGTGATGCAGTATCTGGTTTAGCTTTGTCTTGCTGAATGTCATACAATGTTAAACCACATACTGCACCCATCACAACTGCATGGCTTCATAGGCAAAGAGTAGACATGGCTCTGTCCCAATTTCTAAATGGTAAAATCTCTCACTGTCATCTGATATGTGTTCTCTGGTTTATTGTGTATAAAATATGGGTCTATGATTTTTGCTAATCAGTGCATTCTGTTGTATTTACATTTATTTAAATTTTACACAGCAATCCAACTTTTTTGTAACTAAAAGAGAAATAAAGGTCTTTGAAGATTTGCTTATTTATTTTGATATTTTCTAGATGATTGATGTTTTATTTTAATAAATTGTTGTTTGTTTGTCTCTGTACTTCTCCAGAGGATGACACCTACTGCCTGCCTGATGTTCACAGTAAGTGGTTTAGTAGATTCAGTATGCATGTTTTTTTTACCCGGCAAATAAGTCAATTGTTTTTGTTTAAACTCACAAAGAGGAATTGTTGTGTTAGGCTAAAGTTCACACATTAGACAACACAGCACGTTAGTTCACACAGCAGGAAAAAGTGGCCCAAATCCTTTACATCTTATGTGATACTGATGTGTTTTCTGTGTGCCAGTGTGAACACTGATATTTTCAATTCTTGCTTGGGCCACTTCAGTATGTGATATGTTGGGCCACTCTTGCGTCTTTTTTGGAATTCAACCAGATCAGAATTTATGTGAGAAGGAAAAAGACAGTGGGCAGAAGGGAAATGGGTGACAGCAGTGAGGGGCTCAGTGGTGAGATTATGAGGTAACAGCTCAGAAATGTTTCGACTAATGCCTCTGTTTCAATAATATTATAATAAGGCTTGTGTCACAACCGCTCAGTGTTGCTAATGGATTGGCCAAACATAGCTACAGGTCATAGCTACAGCATAAAAGGAAAATGAAAAATAAATAAAAAACTGTCTGTGTCCAAATAACAGTGAGAAGCGTGGCTCCTGAGATTCTATCGAGGATAAAACCAAAACATCATGTGAAGCAGTGCTCTTTAGAGCATGCATGTCAGCCACACCGTGAAAACTGTAAAGACAGATAGCAGATATGTGTCACATTAATGAGATTGGTTAAATAGTCAAAAATAAACATCAGATTTGGGACACTTTTACTTGGTGTGTAATGTATAGTCATATGAAAAAGTTTGGGCACCCCTATTAATCTTAATAATTTTAGTTCTAAATATTTGGGTGTTTGCAACAGCCATTTCAGTTTGATATATCTAATAACTGATGGACAAAGTAATATTTCAGGATTAAAATTAGGTTTATTGTATTGTAACAGAAAATGTGCAATATGCATTAAACCAAAATTTGACCGGTGCAAAAGTATGGGCACCCTTATCATTTTATTGATTTAAATACTCCTAACTACTTTTTACTGACTTACTGAAGCACAAAATTGGTTTGGTAACTTCATTGAGCTTTAAACTTCATAGCCAGGTGTATCCAATCATGAGAAAAGGTATTTAAGGTGGCCAATTGCAAGTTGTTCTCCTATTTGAATCTCCTCTGAAGAGTGGCATCATGGGCTCATCAAAACAACTCTCAAATGATCTAAAAACAAAGATTGTTCGACATAGTTGTTCAGGGGAAGGATACAAAAAGTTGTCTCAGAGATTTAACCTGTCAGTTTCCACTGTGGGGAACATAGTAAGGAAATGGAAGACCACAGGGACAGTTCTTGTTAAGCCCAGAAGTGGCAGGCCAAGAAAAATATAAGAAAGGCAGAGAAGAAGAATGGTGAGAACAGTCAGGGACAATCCACAGACCACCTCCAAAGAGCTGCAGCATCATGTTGCTGCAGATGGTGTCACTGTGCATCGGTCAACAATACAGCGCACTTTGCACAAGGAGAAGCTGTATGGGAGAGTGATGCGAAAGAAGCCATTTCTGTAAGCACACCACAAACAGAGTTGCCTGAGGTATGCAAAAGGTGCAAAAGCACACCTCAGGCAACTGTGTGGCGTCTGTAATTGCAGATACATTCTTAAAGCTATGAACATTTATACCCGAAAACAATGATTTTTACATATTCATGTAGGTATAATTAAAAACAATTTCTCATGTATATGAACAGCAATGTGAAATGTGTCTTCTTCTTGTAGGGTAGTTTCACACGAGCATTATTTGGTACAGTTTTTTTGGTCAGTTTGCACTTTTGGTGCGGTTCGCTTACAGTACAGCACAGTAATCGCACTCAGGCGCAAACCCAAAACAACTGCTCTGAGACCCATGAAAGGAGGGGGTCTTGATCCAGTGCTGAATATCAGTTATATCCATCATGTTTGAGCTTAATGGCTCTTCAGGTGCAGTGTATACTGATTTATTACAGACATAAATACTACAGCTATTAACTTATGCATCTCTGCTGTTCCATGCTAAACTACACTGAAATATGCGCTAGTCCAGAACACAGAACCTTTATTTACGTGTATGGAACCCTTTTGTTGCACTTGAGGTTTTCCAAACCAAACCCAAAAGGGGAAAACTCTCCAAGAACCTATTAACTGATTTTTACGAGAAAGACCAACTACATGTGTGAAAAAACACCCTCAAACAAAGGGCAGAATCGTTAAAGAATACTATAGTTAAAATGAATTGTACTGAAGTCACCCCTTTAATTTACACTGTCATGTTCTAAATACTGACTGTAATCTAAGAGTATTTATCTAAATATTTAAACATTAACTGTGATCTAAATACTGACAAAATGCAGATTATCCTTTTACACATTGTTTTATACAGAATACTTCTTTTCTGTTCTTAAAGAATTCCCATTCCACACCCCGCCTGTACTCTCCCACCCTGCTACTGGAGCAGCCGTGCAGTCAGCTGATCATATGAATCTAATTTACTGTGCTAACTTGTGTGCCATGGTTATTCTGTGTTTGAGAGAAAAAAGCTTATATCATCCTTCATGCGTTGAGTGATTTATGTAGAGAGTTATTTCATAATACTGCCCTTCATCATAATACCTGACATTCTGTTAGTTTTACTAATATACTTAAATAAAATCGAATAATATATCTGTACATATGTTTAAACTAGAAAAGTGCACAGCTAACACGGTACACATTACTGAGGTATCCTAGGTCGTGGTTACAATGATGTTGCTAATTGGTTGCAATATGGTTGTTAAGGCGTTGGAAGGTGGTTAGTATGGTATGCGTTGTGGTTACTATGGTGTTGCTAACTGATTGATGAGGTGTTGCTATGGTATAGCAGTTTATTGCCATGGTATTTGTTTTGGAAAAGCGTATGTTGCTAAGGTGTTGCTAGAAGGTTGCCATGGTGTACCACATGTCTTGTAAGTGTTTCCTCAGGTGTCTCAAAAGTTACTTGGGGTTGGAACAGAAAAGCGACAAATCAAGGAGTGCAGGCCAGTGTGGCTGTAAGACTAGAGATTAGTCATCTGTCTTGATGGGGTACAATGAAACGTTATGGCTTGGGCATATGTGAAAATAAAGGGAGTGAAAGAGATGAACAAGGTATGGAAAAAACGAAGACTGTGGAAAAGGAAGACTATGATTTGGTATGGGTGAAAATGAATGGGAGTCAACAGTATTATTATTTATTATTGATATGATGATTATTTATTATTATTATGATAAAGAGTTATATATACAAAGTTTATTTTTGTTAGTTTAAATCAAAAGTTTGTAAACTGTTGCATAATAACCTACTATAGTAATAATGGTTACTATTGCTTGTGTAAACAGTAACTATATTTAGTAGTCCTAGTATTTCTGCCTAGTCTAGGGGAGCAGTAATGTTCACTCAGTCTGAACTACAATCAGAGTAAATGATGCTCTAAGAGATGAGCCTTTAATTACAGTAGAGCTGTTAGAGACACTGATCCACATATTACTGATCACAGACTTTTATTTTCTTATTATTATCTTATTTCTTATGACATTATTTGTTATACATACTTTCATTTATTAATGCTGATAATAAAAAAGCATATGCGTATAGATAGAAGAGGGCTGTGGACCTTGAACTGACTCAATGTATATACTGTAATAAATACTGTGGTTTTAGGTTTATTCCAGCTTGAATTATATTTTAACTTAGTATATGAACTTTTGTTTTGTTAACTACAAAATAGACATATTATAGTCTATTTTAACGCAATAACTATTTAGATTAAGTTTTATTAGCTTGTATAGACAGGGATTGGACAATGAAACTGAAACACCTGGTTTAGACCACAATAATCACAATAATCCTGACGGACAGTTCTGGTGGAAACAGGAGAGTTGAGGAGCACATTGAATTCTGCCGTGATTTGGGCAGCCGTGGTTTTATGTTTTTTTTGGATAAAATCTGGGTTAGCACCCAAACATCCCTTTCAGACAGCTTCCTCTTGCATCCACAGTTAATCCTGTTGGATGTGGTTCGTCCTTCTTGGTGGTATGCTGACATTACCCTGGATACCGTGGCTCTTGATAGATCACAAAGACTTGCTGTCTTGGTCACAGATGCGCCAGCAAGACGTGCACAAACAATTTGTCCTCTTTTGAACTCTGGTATGTCACCCATAAAGTTGTGTGCATTGCAATATTTTGAGCAAAACTGTGCTCTTACCCTGCTAATTGAACCTTCACACTCTGCTCTTACTGGTGCAATGTGCAATTAATGAGGATGGCCACCAGGCTGCTCCAATTTAGCCATGAAACCTCCCACACTAAAATGACAGGTGTTTCAGTATCATTGTCCATCCCCTGTATTAGATATGTGATAAATATAATAAAATATTAACCATATTTGGAGTTATTTAGTGGTTTTCTAGCTGCTTTATTGCTGTATCTGCACTCAATTTCTCTGGATTTCTGAAGCCGGGCTTTACTGAGTGGGAGCTGAGCTCAGCTGGATCTCATTAGTGGAACATAATGAGTCTGGACTGAACTGTTCGGCTTACTGCTGCTTTTATAAGCTGCTTCTTACAATAAATCCCTGTTTTGAAAAATGACTCCCCTCTTAAACATTCGAGGCAACATTTATTGTAGCTGAATAAGGACTAAAGCACTGAGTTTGTGAAGGGTAACACATGATATCCTGTAATCTCTTGTTTCAGGACACTCTCTCTGCAGTCAGGAGGATGAGCAGTCTGATCACGTGGGCCGGGATCACTACAGACTGGTACTGTGTCCCTCAGCCCTGCACCTTTCTGTAGTGTCAGTAAGAGAGCGCCCTCTGGTGGACCAGCCTCGTATTAGCGCTTTCTTTAATCTCTAGGCTTTAACTCTAAAGCTCTGCATGTGTGTGACGAGAAAAAAAGACTTACATTACATCAGAAAGTGAACAATGAGTGAGGATAATAGTTTTTGGCATGACAGAGAGACAATGTTCTGGTTTGTGCTGGTGACCAGTTATGCAAATCATAATTTTAGTTATCAATACTTCAAATTTAATTATTATTTGAAAATTGTTTACGTGTAGCCGAACAGATTATTTACCAAATATGATTACCCCCAAGAAAACATGCGCACTAAAAACTTGATTCATGTCAGTGACAGCATCACTTGGCTATTACTGTATCATGATTAATAGATCTAATTGATTACATACAAATAATTTTCATTAAATAAGGTATTAATAAATTGTGTATGATAAACTTGGGTTATGTTATATCTTGTTATATTTTTTAGATCAGAGTAAAGTATAAAAACCTGACAAATAAATCTGATAAAGACCGCTGTATTTTATCTTAGTAATCAGATGTCTGAGTGCATGTTTACTCTTAACTAGACTATTCTGGGATGTCTCAGTGTGTGTATACTCTTAACCAGAGTATTCTGGGATGTCTCAGTGCGTGTATACTCTTAACCAGAGTATTCCAGGATGTCTCAGTGTGTGTATACTCTTAACCAGAGTATTCTAGGATGTCTCAGTGTGTGTATACTCTTAACCAGAGTATTCTAGGATGTCTCAGTGTGTGTATACTCTTAACCAGAGTATTCTAGGATGTCTCAGTGCGTGTATACTCTTAACCAGAGTATTCCAGGATGTCTCAGTGTGTGTATACTCTTAACCAGAGTATTCTAGGATGTCTCAGTGCGTGTATACTCTTAACCAGAGTATTCTAGGATGTTATAGAGTGTAGAGAGCAAAAACAGAGTGTGGTAGTGGAAATAAATTAATCTTTAATATGATTACACAAGTTCAAGTGCACATATTCAGACTATAAATTGCATAATAAACACAACAATTTTGTTAGTGATTATGATTATTCTAAATTACTTAATGTTTTATGATTTTCTTTGTAGAATACTGATTTGAATATGTAAAATAACTTTAGATAATTTTTACTGGTACACTCATCCTGACAATTTGACATAAATTAATATCATTATTCAATATAATTAATATAAAAGTCTGATATTATTGTAATTTATTATGATATTATATCATAATAGTTCTGTCTTGTTTTTTTTACTCCAACAAAATGTTTTTTTTCCCCTCAAGAACAAGAAAGGCAAGCGGCTGCTCCTAGTCGACCCTCAGGACTTCAAACTTGGGACTGATCACTCCATCCACCCTTATCGCCATTCTTTTAAGGTACAAAACATTAATTTGTTTATTATACTATCATGCAAGAATCTATATTTTGCTGCTGGGTGCCCCCGGAGGTGGGAAAGGTAATTCACTTTTACACCACTACAGTCAAAACAAATCACACTGAAAGCTGCCATTGTAACAAACTGAGAAATACAGAACTAACATTTACAGCAAAGGAGCATAAATATAATTGTTACAAAAATGTTTACAAATATAGACTGCAAATTAAAGACTGCAATGCATTAATAAATCATTATCATATTTCATTGTGCTTTCTGCTCCCAATGAGAATGAGGGAAGCAGATCTGAATGACTGTAGATGCAGTGCCTCTAAAACCACCTGATAATACAGTATTCTGACTCTATCACAGGTTTACTGAAGGATTTAGGTTCTCAGATCTTGTTAGCTTTAGCAATAGCATTAGTGTAGTCTGCAGCACTGTCTATGTTTATGTCCCCATTTGTGCTACAGTCTTTGTCTCTGTTATTGATGCTCAGTCCTCCTGTCATTCTCCAGTCCCACCCCCTGTCCTGTCTCCAGTATAGGGTGGCCACTTTCACAACCCCACAAAGGAGAGAAAATATTTCACACGCAAAAAAAAAAACATTTATTCCCCAACAGAATGTGAAAAGACTCATTAAACTTCAGCTTTAAGAAATACAACATCATGGTTTATAAGTGACTATACACATCATCATTAGCTTAACATAATAGAAACAAATATGAAAAAGAGTTTGGTTTTCTGCATTTAGCTAGTTGATGGGCTATGATATGATACATGTTGATGCTGTTAAACCAGGAAAATACAAGGTATTTCCTTCAACATGTTCATGGACCATTGACACATTAAATAATATCGACCAATAGCAAAAAAGCACTTTCAGCACCAGACGTGACACTGACTTTCTTTGTTTGATTGTGTTGTTTCAATGCAAAAACAAAAATACAAAAAATAAATGTATGAATACTTCAGCTTTTGTAATTGCAGCACAATTTACATTAATGGAATTGGTTCAACTTTAGAAACATTTTTTGCTGTTTAGACTGTATGCTGCCTGAACCAAATAATTAAATCTGCTTGATGACCCTTTAGAATCGGAGTCCCTTAAATCTTGTCTTGTCATGAGAACAGACTTTTTGATTGTGTGATATTATCGCAGAATGAGCGGCCTGATCCAGAGGAGGACTGGACTACCGTGTGTAGGCAGATCCTTGAGCGTAGACGAGATGGACTGGAGGAGAAGAAGAAGGGGATTCACCACAGCAGCCGAAGCCTCGATAAACCTTTCCACTTTGGTGAGATACTGCCTGAGACAGGTCTGTTACACCTGTTTTATAGTGTGTTTTTGGTGATCAGGGTCTGATTTCACTTCCCTGCATGAAAAGCCAGGTGTAAACACTCCAAGATGCATTTGATCAGATTACAGTCAAATAATATGATCACAAACTTAATATTGGGCCACATAGCTATATTGGGAACATAGCTATACAGCTCTAAATAGTTAAAAAACAGAATACGATGATGATACAGAATGCAATTCTTTTTCAACCTATACTCTATTGAATACACTACAAAGACAAGATATTTAATGTTCAAACTTTATTGGTTTTTGAAAATATTTTGAATTTGATGCAGCACATTCCACATAAGTTAGTACAGGCGCAACAAAAGATTGGAGAAGTTGAGGGATGCTTAAAGACACCTGTTTGGAATATTCCACAGGTGTACAAGTTAACTGTGTTAAATGTGTCTCAATATGCAATTGCAAGGAATTTAGATATTTCATCATCTACAATCCATAATACCATTAAAAGGCTCAAAGAATCTGGAGAAATTTCTCCAAGTAAGCTGCAAGGCAGAAAACCAGCATTAAATGCCAGGAATCTTGGATTCATCAGGTGGCACTGCATTAAAAACCCACATTGTAATGTTACAGATATTACCATATGGCCTTAGGAACACTAAAAAAAACATTGTCTCTAAACCCAGTTTGTCACCTCATCTACAAGTTTAAGTTAAAACTCTACCATTTAAAGCAGATATCAACAACACCCAGGAATACCACCGGCTTCTCTGATCTGAACTCATCTGAGATGAACTGGAGAAGTGTCCTGTGGTCTGAGGAGTTTTTTGAAAGCATGGATGCCGGGTCCTCTGGGCCAAAGAGGAAAAGGACTGGACAGATTGTTATCAGCTCAAAGTTCAGGCCAGCATCTGTATTGGTATGAGGGTGCGTTAGTGTCCATAGCTTGGTTAACCATTAATGATGAAAGGTACATACAGATTTTGGAGCAATATTTGCTGTCATTTAAGCAACTGAAGTACATCAAACAAAAATGGGAAACAATTTCACCTACAAAGCTTTGGAAATTAGTGTTCTTAGTTCAACGTTTATTAAGAGTTGTTTAAAGGAAATGTGATGTAACACAATTGAGTATGTTTACATGCAGCCTAATAATCTATTAACAATCGGATTACTGGCTCAATCGGAATAGAGCACGTCCATGTAAACATCTCAATACGAATAGAGTAGTCTGATTGAGTCCGTTCCGAATACATGTCTATTCAATCGAACGAGGTAAATAATTCTTTAAATAATTAGATACAAAGAAGAATAACAGCCTTGTAAACACCTGTACCCGATTAGATCCCCAATCGGAATGTTTAAGTATGTTTTGGGCATGTCCCACAGCGTTATAGGACCCAGTGTTGTGCGTGAACGAGTTCAAAAGAACGCGTTCATTGAACACGCTCATTTTTTCGTGAACGTTGAACTGAACGCAAAACATTTTTTAATAAATTACTTGAACGTAATTTAGTTCACATTATGTGTCATGAACGGCAGACATCCCTGTAAATTAACATTGGAATTTGTTTTCTATTGAAAACTGAGTGACATCTGTTTTTTTCTTTTGAAACGCAATGAGAGAAAGTTCCTCCCTCCTGTATTCTCGCTGGTGCCGCTTACATCATGTATCACCAGACAGACAGACAGTGACAGACCAATGACGTGAGTGAGAGAAAGCGCTGCAATTAAAAAAAAACAAAACACATATTTCATATTATATATTCTTTTTTTAATTAAATGCTGGGAGATTTCATTGCACTAACTAAAGAACTGGTCTACCTTGTCTGTACTGCTGCAAGTTTCATCACCTGGTAAGAAACCCACAATTGCAGTGTCATGAGCAAATGTCTACAATGAGCAGTTTTAAAGAACGTATAGTGATTTCTAGCTTGTAGTGTGAAAAAAAGTATTTATTTGAATATCTCACGAAAAAAGTAAAATGAACTGAACTTTGAACTAGTTCAGAATTTAAAAATTGTGAACTTTGAACGTGAACTGATCAGTTTGGGCATGTATGAACTGAACTTGAATTAGATCAGAAAAGCTGTGAACTGGCACAACACTGGACCATTCTTAAAAATAAAAACAGTTCGCTTCGAGATTGAAGTCCTAATATTAGGAGAGGAGAAAGTTGTAGTATTTTTAGGTAAATTTAATTCTAACTGCTTGAACTGCAGTTTAGGAGCAGAGCAGAGGGAAACAAGCCTTTTCCGCTTATTTTCTGCTTAATTATGACTTATAGATAAAGGAGTGATAAATCAGTAAATGCTGAGATCTTTTAGATATAGCTGTTGCCATGGTTACGTTTACCTTAAGCGATACTACACATGCGCGTCATGTTTGATCAAATTACTTGTAGCGTGCATATAATCTGAGAGTTTACTCAGACTAATAGCGAAAAAGGTGACCTTTTAACACCTCGATCAGATTCTAGCATAGGAATGAATTAATTCGGATTGAAGGATAAACATGTCCCTGTCCCAACTTCTTGGAATGTGATGCATCAAATTAAAAATGAGTAAATATTTGCAAAAACCAATAAAGTTTATCTGTGTGAGCATTAAATATCTTGTCTTTATAATGTATAAAGTTGCATATAGGTTGAAAAAGATTTGCAAACCATTGTGTTTTTATTAATGTTTTACGCAACGTCTCAACAAAACAGTATAAATGTTGTGATGATTTTTTATTGCACATTGTTTTTGTACCATTGTCAGATGACTGCACTTACCCTGAGAATAAGATGGTACGTGCTTGCTCCCTCTCGAAGATGAGCCATTCTTCAGCCGGCAGTGCTAATTATGGAGCGTTCCGCGAGCTTCCGTACAGCGTGGAGGACTCGGAGGAGGACGATGCAGACAGTTACCAAAACTACCTGCCTTCTGAGCCACTGAACTGGGAATACTCTCCAGATGGGGTTCCACCACAGGTATCTTGATTAGTAATGAGGTTGTTAAAATGTTACATTTGAATATAACCCATGCTCTGTTTCCCAGACAAGGCTTAAGTCTAGTCGCAGACTTAAGACTGTTTGAATGCTGTTTAATGACTTTAGTTCAGCATTTAACACCATCATCCCTCAACATCTGATCGGAAAACTGAGCTTGCTAAGCATGAACTATTCAACCACAGTCAGTCAGGATTGGAAACAACACCTCCAGCAAGATCATACTGAGCACCGGCGCTCCCCAGGGCTGTGTGCTCAGTCCACTGCTGTTCACTCTGCTGTTCACTAAAGAACACCATGTGCAGAGAACCTCACCTGGTTCCTCAACACCAGCTATATAGCCATTCGAGCCTCCATTACCAGACTCAAACTGTAAGAAACAGACTCCATGATGGTGTTATGAGGGCCACCAACACCACACTGATCCATCCACCGACACCACACTGATCGATCCACCAACACCACACTGATCCATCCACCAACACCACACTGATCGATCCACCAACACCACACTGCTCCATCCACCAACACCACACTGATCCATCCACCAACACCACACTGATCCATCCACCAACACCACACTGATCCATCCACCAACACCACACTGATATATCCAACAACACCACACTTCACCACAGACTGTCCAGGAGTTGACTGTCTGGGAGGAGATTCTTCAGGAGAACATCTGCCGCCTCATCAGAAACATGCCCAGGTGATGTAGGGAGGTCATACAGGCACGTGGAGCCACACACACTACTGAGCCTCATTTTAACTTGTCTTAAGGACATTACATCATAGTTGGATCAGCCTCTAATGTGTTTTTCCACTTTATTTTGTGTGTGACTCCAAATCCAGGCCTCCATTGGTTAATAAATGTGATTTCCATTGATGATTTTTGTGTAATTTGGTTGTCAGCACATTCAACTTTGCACAGAACAAAGTATTCAATATTTTATTCATTCAGATGTAGGATGTAGTGTTATTTGAATGTTCCCTTTATTTTTTTGAGCAGTGTATTTATATTACACTTAGAAATGATTACATTTTTAAATGCTATTATTTCCCTGTATTACTGTGATGGGATAGTAATAACAGTGTAGTGTGGTTTAGGTCTGGCAGACTAGATCCTTTTTACTGTATCATAATATCTTAGGGGAGAAAGAGAGAAAGAGAGAAACAGAGACAGAGAGACTGAGTGAGTGCCTGAGAGTCTTCAACACAGCGGCGGTGTGTGGACAGTTTGAGGGTAAATGATGTGTGGATGAACCTCGCTGTGCACACTGTCTGCGTTTGGCACGTTCATGTGTGTTTTATGCAAAGTATCGAAAATAAGCACCCATTTTTTTTAAGACCTTTCGGTATTCTGTAGTACCGAAACAGAATTGGAATGGGTATTGAATTTCTATACACAGCCCTACTCTTTACTGTATGTTTAGTCCCTGTTTGGGAACTGGTCATAGTGTATATATTTTTAGCTCTGTATGTATATGTGTGTAAATCTATGATATATATTGTGTTTTATTTTTTCTTCTATAGATCACTGAGCTGAACAAGCGTATGTCAGCTATTGAAACCCTGCTTGGCCGTTTGGAACAGAAAATTACTGTACCAAACCACCCGCTGTCTCTACTGGAGCAGGTGAACAACTCAGGGGATGGGAGTGTTTTGTGGGTGGGGTTTATAAAATCCACAGGGTTAATAAAAACAACACAAAACAACAAAATAAAATAAAGTTAAATAAAGTAAAAAAATGGAGTATAAAGACCTGAATATTATTGAAAATCTGTGGTGTGATTTAAAGCAGGCTGTTTATGCTCAGAAATCATGAAACCTGACTGAACTGGAGATGTTTTGTAAAGAAGAATGGTACAAAATACTTTCAACCAGAAGCCAGACTCTGATTGGAAGCTATAGGAAACGTTTAGAGGGCGTTATTTCTGCAAAAAGAGAATCTAAATCCAAATGTATGCACCTGCCTAAAAAAAAAAAAAAAGGTTTAATAGCAGTAAAACACAAAACAGTAAAATAAATAACAGTATTATAAGAATAAAATTCAGTGGAAAAGTATTAATAAAAAGCTAAATATAAAGATGTAAAAATGCCAGCCCTTTCCATAAACTTCTTTTTTGAAATAAATGTTGCATGAATTCCGATCTGACTGTTCAGACTGAAATGCACTGCTGCGATTCAGATATGTATTAGATTTCAATACCATAAAATATTATTTAACTCCTTCAGTTTCAGGGTCACTCCTAGTGTTTGGCAGTATTTAGAAAGGATCTTCCAGGTTTTGTGTTAAAACACTGCTCACTTATTTTCACCACCACACTCACTTTTCACTCATGCACAGACTGAGACATCCCAAAAATACTCCGATTAAGAGTATACATGCTTGCAGTGCACTGGAATAAGACAAAACTGTCCTTCTTTTCGTTATATCAGACCCAGCCTGCTGAGGAGGCATTGTCTCAGGCAGACCAGGAGGAGCTGGAGCTGAAGAAGAAGCTGGAGGAGCTCACTGAAAATATCAGTGATAAATCTTCAGATGAAGAGGAAATGATCAGGCTGAAAGATGACGTAAAGCCGCTGGGAGGAAGCAGTCGTGAATGTTCATTAATCACGAGAAAAGAAACTGCAGCTCTGGATAAAAACAGCTTTACCTCGGATGAGCAGAAGGTAAGATTAATTAACCCTTAAAGTTCTGTTCAGCGGTTTGGTAGAGCATGAAGAGTCACTATATCTGACTGAAGGTGTTAAACTGGACAGGGCTGATCATGGGTCTCTACTAGTCAGCAGAGTTATGTTAGGAAAAATCAACTAGAATGGGCTGTGTCCAGGGCTGGACTGGTAATCTGGGTACCGGGCAAATGTAAATAAAATGTTGGGAGAGGTAAGTGGAAAGGTTATACTGGCAGGTGATTTTAATCAAATGATTGACGTTATATTGAACAAAAGGCATATTGTAGGAACATTGTTTTCCATATATAAGAGCAGCAATTAATACATTAATTAAACAATATAAATCCAGAGAATATACATTTTTGGCTTGACTATATTTATAAATTTAATTCTATTATTGACAGGGTCACAGACTATAAAACTGGGGGGATTTGTCTTTCAGACCATGCACATGTACAGTTTAACATAGATCAAATTATTGAACAGAATGTGAAGGTGAATGAACACATCTGTGTTAAAAGATGAAAGTTTCTCTCTGTCATTAGCAGATGTTTTATCTGTATTTCTCAGACGTAATATTGGAAGCACAAATATAGCAACAATCTGGGAATGCTCAGATTGCTTCTCAAACTGTGCATCCCAAGGTGGTATGTCTATCAAAAAATATGTCTATAAAGTTTCCACCTGTAATTTTCCTAACAGTACACCTGTTAGAACCTGGATGTAAGCTATGCTTCAGTCCTTAACTCCCAGAACTACAGTTTTATAATTATTAACATCAGTTTAATTGGTCCTAGAGTAAAACCCTGACCAGTAAAAAAACATTACATTGCATTACATTACATTACAGTTAATAGCCAAATAAGGTAGTAAACACTGCAGTTCGCTAATCATCTCTCTTGTTGCTTTTCTCTGTCTAAATCCTTCTGAAATATTTCAGTGGGAATACTGTATTAAACAAAAACAATAATCAATCAAACAACTTATCAAGCTTATCAAGTTCCACACAACAGACAAAAAACATTGGTAAAAGATGTGATGACATGCATACATGCATACCCTTTTGGGATTACTTGGATTTCTGCATAAATTGGTCATTAAATGTGTTCTGATCTTCATTTTAGTCACAACAATAGACAAACCCAGTCTGCTTAAACTAAAACCACACAAAGCATTCAATGTTTGCATGGATTTATTCAACACAACATGTTAACATTCACAGTGCAGAGTGGAAAAAGTATGTGAACCTTTGGATTTAATAACTGGTTGATCCTCCTTTTGCAGCAAAAATCTTAACCAAACATCTCCTGTAGTTACAGATCAGACCTGCACAACAGTCAGGAGGAATTTTGGATCATTTCTCTTCATAAACCTGTTTCAGTTCAGCAATATTCTTGGGATATCTGGTGTGAATCGCTCTCTTGAGGTCATGCCACAGCATCTTAATAGGGTTGAGGTCAGGACTCTTCAGAAGGCGTATTTTCTTCAGTTGTTTCTTCAGCCATTCAGTTGTTGATTTACTTCTATGTTTTGAGTCGTTGTTCTGTTGCATCATCCATCCTCTGTTGAGCTTCAGTTGGCAGACAGATGGTCTTGGTAAACTTGGGAATTAATTTTTCCATTGATGATGGCAATCCATCCAGGCTCATGATGCCCCCTCCACCATATTTCACAGTTGGGATGAGGTTTTGATCATAGTGTGCTGTGCCTTTTTTCTCCACACATAGCGTTGTGTGTTCCCTGCAAACAACTCAATTTTGGTTTCATCTGTCCACAGTATATTTAGCCAGTACTGCTGTGGAACATCCAGGTGCTCTTTTGCAAACTTCAAACGTGCAGCAATGTTTTATTTGGACAGCAGTGGCTTCCTCTGTGGTGTCCTCCCATGAACTCCATTCTTGTTTAACCCTTCTGTCGTGTTCGGGTCAAATCTGACCGATTTACAACTTAAAACACTCATAAATATTGTGTTTTACATCTGATTGCCTCAAGGCCTTATGATATCCTCCACACTATGTACTTGAACACATAAAAGTGAGGATCACCTCTTTCATTGAATTTTGAGTGTTTTATTCAACCTTGTTACACCTGTGGTGTTCCCGGTCAAAAGTGACCGCCATAGGAAATGAATGGGTATCCAGAATATATTCATTCATCAGACAGAAAACATCCCCATACACACCACCCTAACTCACTCACTCACTCACTCACTCACTCACTCACTCACTCACGCACACACTCACGCACACACTCACGCACACACACACAAACACACACACACACACACACACACACACCCTCATGTTGAGTTTTGTCTTTGGTTTTCAATTTATTATTTATAACGTTCATTTTGTAATACATTCAGTGCCTATTTGTACTTTCACTACAGTTATGTATAATTCTATAAATTCAGGTTAAACACTGCTTTGAGACATTGTTCACAGCTAAAAAATGTTGTATAAAAATTTGGTGGTGAAAAATGGTTTCTGGGCTAATTTAAGAGCAGTTAAAACTGATCGGTCAAATTTGACCGGGAACACTAAAGTAAGGGGCAGGAGGTGAACACGACAGGAGGGTTAATGTTTTTTAATGTCCTTATTGTAGATTTGTCAATAAAATTGTTAGCATGTGCCAGAGAATTCAGAGAATTCAGTCATCTTTATAGGACGACCATGCCTAGAGAGAGTAGCAACAGTGCTGAACTTTCTCCATTTGTAGACCGCCTGTCTTACTGTGGACACATGAACATCAAGGCTTTTAGAGATACTTTTGTAACACTTTCCAGCCTCAAATCAGTATGTGATGTTTGTTATCCTAAATTGAGAACTGTAATACGTTTGTTTCACAGAGGCGGAGTTCATGTGAGTTGTCTCAGCTGGAGAGCAGGGTGGCCTTGACTGTGGCCAGTGTCCAGAGCACCAAGAGTGGGGTGAGACTTTCACTCAGACTTCCTCTGAAATCTTAAACTATTCTATTTTATATTACAGAGCCTCTACCAAACACTCATGCGGAATGTTAAACAGTATTAACCTTATATTTCAGGTCACGGACATTCAGAACAGAATTGCTGTGTTGAGTGCAACAGCTGAGGAGAAGCCCTGGAAGAAGGTTGGTGTAACTGTTGTTTTAACCAGCCAGTAATACTATTAAAATAAGATACTATTGAGCATGGGGGGGGGTTCTGGGATTTCATATTAAAAAGCTGACATCATGCAAGATATTATTACTGAATGTCTTGCCAACAAAATCACACTGATGTCTGTTGTAGCCTTACATAAATATACTTGTTTTTTAGATGTAAAACCTCACACTAAAGGCTCTTTTACACCAGCACACGTCACATTTTAAAAATTAACTTATATTAATGAAGACTTTTACACTCCAAACCTGATGCAACACTGCTTTTTTTACATTGTTTAATTTTGTTGGATGCAATAAAATCAGGCTGACCAATCAGAGCAGAGCTCAGTTGAGAAGCAGAAGTCCATTGTGTCAAGATTCAGACTGCGTCACAAACATTAGCAAAAGAATGTGTTTAGCTCTGGAGCTCAGTGAATTCCAGCGTAGTATAATGATAGGATGCCACCTGTGCAACAAGTCCAGTCTTTAATATAGATGGACCAATCAGTGTTTTGGTCCATTCTGGCTGCGGCCGGGGCCAAATGCCATATTATCCTTTCTGGGCAAATTTGGTAATTTCTTTTCATTTTGGCCAACTCCAAACAAACAATGGAAGTTTAAGCTGGCTGTAAATAAATGGAAGGGATTTACTTACCCAAATAGATGGCTTTCAGAAGAAATAAATCTGTAGATTAATATCCAATATTCATTTGACTTTTAAATCATTTTTAAAAGCCTTTTTTACTTAGATGTCAATACTGCATGAATGGAAGAACTTCTGTAATGTGCTGTGGATCATTTCTCAGTGTGAAATGTACATTACTTTTTACAATCAACCATAGTAAAACACTGAAACTCAAGCTGGGAAAGTCTGTAAATCCCCTGTAGATACAACGCTGTGGAGCTAAATGTAGAAACACACTCAAAGAAGAGCTGCTTTTCTTAAGCTAAAGCTCCGTTATTCTGAACATTTGCTTTTGTGATTTTGTTTCATGTGGTTAGTGCTGTTGGCTGTTAACTCTCTGATTCTCTGGGCGTTCCGAGACGATCTAGAGCCGGAGATTTTCTGGCCGTTCCGAGACGATCTAGAGCCGGATATTTTCTGGCCGTTCCGAGACGAGCTAGAGCCGGAGATTCTCTGGTGAAGAGTGCCGAATCATGCAGTTACATTCTGTTCACATAACTTTCTCTAATTGCATTTATTTTTATTTTTTCTGATAGAAATGAGGCAGAAATATTCACAGCAAATGAGAATCATAGAGCAAACTATGTTATAGATTATAACTTTGTGTAAAGAATTATGTTCAATATTATGGAATTTTGTTAACAGAAATATCTTGTTCAGTATTGTTTTGTTTCCTTTTCACAGGCACCACTTTCCTGTGAAAGAAGAATGTCTCATGAATTTCCCATCAGTAAGAAAAAAAATAATTTTAAATTATTTAATTATTCTGAACTAGAATTGAAAGTACTAAAATATAAACGTAGGATTAACTAATTCACTGTGTCTCAGCTTAGAACAAGTCTTTAAACATAAATAACATTTTTCAATTAAATATTTTATTTTTTTCAGCACACAATTTTACTTAATCATTTTTCAATAATAATACTATTTTTTTAGGAGTGCCATAGCTTGATTAAAGCTTTTTATTGGACACTAAATAAATAACTAAATAACTCCCAGGTCTTTCCACCTCCAGATTAATACAGTTTTATATATTCAATATTGCATATTTTTGTGTGGTTACTCTATTAACAGTTATGAAAAAACTGCATAGAAATGTTTCAGTAAAATATGTCATTTTTAATATTGTAATGTTGCTATATGTATGTCTTAATGTACTGGTCAATTCTGTTCCATCTGATATAGATGATATAGATAAAACTGTTTGACATCTGCAAACAGTGCTAATTAAAAACATGTGACCTGCACCCAGTGATGTCACTTCCTCTGGAGGAAACCATGGAATGCAATGAGATGTCAAATTTCCAATCAAATTATTTAGTATAAAATATTAAGGATAAATCAGAAGTACAATCATGGCCGAAAGTGTTGGCACCCCTACATTTTTTCCAGGAAATTATTGCAATTACATATTTTGTTATACACATGTTTATTTCCTTTGTGTGTATTGGAACAACACAAAAAAACAGAGGACAAAAAATGCAAATTTGACAGAATTTTAACTCCAAAAATGGGCCGGACAAAATTGTGGGTAAATAACTTTGTTTCAAGCATGTGAAGCTTATTTAAACTCACCTGTGATAAATAACAGGTGTGGGCAACATAAAAATCACACCTGAAACCAGATAAAAAGAGAAGTTGACTCAATCTTTGCACTGTGTGTCTCACTCAGCATGGAGAACAGAAAGAAGAGAAGAGAACTGAAGAGGACTTGAGAACCGAAATTGTGGAAAAATATCAACAATCTCAAGTCTATCTCCAGAGATCTTAATGTTCCTTTGTCCACGGTGCGCAACATAATCAAGAAATTTACAATCTGTAGCTACCCTCCCTCTCTCTGGATGTGGACTGAGGAAAAAAATTGATAAAAGGTTGCAACACAGGATAGTCCTGATAGTGGATAAACAGCCCCAATCAAATTCCAGAAATTCAAGCTGTTCTGCAGGCGCTGGGTGCATCAGTGTCAGCTCCAACTATCCGTCGACATTTGAATGAAATGAAATGCTATGGCAGGAGACCCAGGAGGACCAGTCTGCTAAAAAAGCTAGACTGCAGTTTGCCTAAATGTAAGTAAGTAAGCCAAAATCCTTCTGGGAAAACATCTTGTGGACAGATGAGACCAAGGTAGAGATTTTTGATAAAGCCCATCATTCTACTGTTTACCGAAAACAGAATGAGGCCTACAAAGAAAAGAACACTACAGTACCTACAGTCAAATATGAAGGTTCAAAGATGTTTGGGGTTGTTTTGCTGCCTCTGGAACTGGGTGCCTTGACTGTGTGCAAGGCATCATAAAATCTAAAGATTACCAAAGCATTTTGGGTCGCAATGTAGGGCCCAGTGTCAGCTGGGTTTGTATATTAAGTCATGGGTCTTCCAGCAGGACAATGACCACAAACATACTTCAAAACACACCCAGAAATGGATGGAAACAAAGCGCTGGAGAGTTCCAAAGTGGCCAATGAGTCTGGATCTAAATCCCATTGAACACCTGTGGAGAGATATTAAAATTATTGTTGGGAGAAGGCACCCATCAAATATGAAAGACTTGGAGCCGTTTGCAAAAGAAGAGCCGTCCAAAATTCCAGCTGAGAGGTGTAAGAAGCTTGCTGATTGTTATAGGAAGCAATTGATTTCAGTTATTTTTTCCAAAGGGTGTTCAACCAAATGTTGAGGGTGCCAATAATTTTGTCCGCCCCATTTTTGGAGTTTTGTGTAAAAGTATTTTAAACATCATCATTGAGAAATCTCAGCTGCTTCGCCTGATGAGAACGAACAGCCTAAAAAAATGATCATACTTTTTTATCTTTTTTTTTCGTTGTGTGCCGTTATGCTTTCCTGTAATAAACAGGTGGGTATGAGTTGGAAAAGGTTGTGATTACCTGGTTTATTCAGACCCGGGTATTTAAAGTAACTGACACCAGAGGACCTTGTTTGCTTTGATATTCCTCTATTTAAACAGAAATAACAGTTTTATTTCTATTTGCAGGAGCCAGGCACACCATGGGGTCCCTGAGGAAGCTCAGTATCATATAGAACTGTGTCTGTGGTCCTGAAGATTCTCCATCATGTTTCAAAACTATATTATATATATTATAATGCTTTATATACATGACTTGATGCACAGTATTATGCTTATAAACAGCACATGCTAGTTTTTTTTGTTGTTTAGGATTTTTTGTTATGTGTGGCCGCTGTGGATTAAAAAGTATATTATAAATCATATTTAAAGCTGCTTATATGAGCTATAAACATGTTTCAGTGACTTAGATAAAAACATTAGCATTCAAATAAATATAAGCAAATGTTAGCATAACCATGTTAAGACCTAATTCTGAATCTGGTCCATTTAGGCTGTGTTCACAAAAAGATAATGTGGCACAAATCTCATCTTTTCTGTAATATCTGACATAGATGTGTCGTTTTTGTGAACAGCAAAACCATTTAATCTAATATCAATGTGATACATACGTATGTGGTATTGAAATGTGATAGGTTTGTGCCAATATGAATAACACAGCAAACCATGCAGATACCACAGCAACCCAGCAGCCTATAGTAATCCGTACAGATACCACAGTAACTCAAGCAGCCTATAGTAATCCATACAGACACCACAGCAACCTATAGTAATCCATAGAGATACCACAGCAACCCGGCAACCTATAAGAATCCATACAGATACCACAGCAACCCAGCAGCCTATAGTAATCTATACAGATACCACAGCAACCCAGCAACCTATAGTAATCCATGCAGACACCACAGCAAGCCAGCAACCTATTGTAATCCATACAGACACCACAGCAACCTATAGTAATCCATACAGATACCACAGCAACCTATAGTAATCCATACAGATACCACAGCAACCTATAGCAATCCATACAGATACCACAGCAACCCAGCAGCCTATAGTAATCCATACAGATACCACAGCAACCTATAGCAATCCATACAGATACCACAGCAACCCAGCAGCCTATAGTAATCCATACAGATACCACAGCAACCTATAGTAATCCATACAGATACCACAGCAACCTATAGTAATCCATACAGACACCACAGCAACCTATAGTAATCCATACAGATACCACAGCAACCTATAGTAATCCATACAGACACCACAGCAACACAGCAACCTATAGTAATCCATATATCAATGTGATACATACGAATGTGGTATTGAAATGTGATAGGTTTGTGCCAATATGAATAACACAGCAAACCATGCAGATACCACAGCAACCCAGCAGCCTATAGTAATCCGTACAGATACCACAGCAACTCAAGCAGCCTATAGTAATCCATACAGACACCACAGCAACCTATAGTAATCCATACAGATACCACAGCAACCTATAGTAATCCATACAGACACCACAGCAACACAGCAACCTATAGTAATCCATATATATATGTGATATATACGTATGTTGTATTGAAATGTGATAGGTTTGTGGCAATATGAATAACACAGCAAACCATGCAGATACCACAGCAACCCAGCAGCCTATAGTAATCCGTACAGATACCACAGCAACTCAAGCAGCCTATAGTAATCCATACAGACACCACAGCAACCTATAGTAATTCATAGAGATACCACAGCAACCCGGCAACCTATAAGAATCCATACAGATACCACAGCAACCCAGCAACCTATAGTAATCCATGCAGACACCACAGCAACCTATAGTAATCCATACAGATACCACAGCAACCCAGCAACCTATTGTAATCCATACAGACACCACAGCAACCCAGCAACCTATAGTAATCCATACAGACACCACAGCAACCTATAGTAATCCATAGAGATACCACAGCAACCCGGCAACCTATAAGAATCCATACAGATACCACAGCAACCCAGCAGCCTATAGTAATCTATACAGATATGACAGCAACCCAGCAACCTATAGTAATCCATGCAGACACCACAGCAAGCCAGCAACCTATAGTAATCCATACAGATACCACAGCAACCTATAGTAATCCATACAGATACCACAGCAACCTATAGCAATCCATACAGATACCACAGCAACCCAGCAGCCTATAGTAATCCATACAGATACCACAGCAACCTATAGTAATCCATACAGATACCACAGCAACCTATAGTAATCCATACAGACACCACAGCAACCTATAGTAATCCATACAGATACCACAGCAACCTATAGTAATCCATACAGACACCACAGCAACACAGCAACCTATAGTAATCCATATATCAATGTGATACATACAAATGTGGTATTGAAATGTGATAGGTTTGTGGCAATATGAATAACACAGCAAACCATGCAGATACCACAGCAACCCAGCAGCCTATAGTAATCCATACAGATACCACAGCAACTCAAGCAGCCTATAGTAATCCATACAGACACCACAGCAACCTATAGGAATCCATACAGATACCACAGCAACCTATAGTAATCCATACAGACACCACAGCAACACAGCAACCTATAGTAATCCATATATCAATGTGATATATACGTATGTGGTATTGAAATGTGATAGGTTTGTGGCAATATGAATAACACAGCAAACCATGCAGATACCACAGCAACCCAGCAGCCTATAGTAATCCGTACAGATACCACAGCAACTCAAGCAGCCTAACCCAGCAACCTATAGTAATCCATACAGACACCACAGCAACCTATAGTAATCCATACAGATACCACAGCAACCTATAGTAATCCATACAGATACCACAGCAACCTATAGTAATCCATACAGATACCACAGCAACCTATAGTAATCCATACAGATACCACAGCAACCTATAGTAATCCATACAGACACCACAGCAACCCACCAACATATAGTAATCCATACAGACACCACAGCAACCCAGCAGCCTATAGTAATCCATACAGATACCACAGCAACCTATAGTAATCCATACAGATACCACAGCAACAAACACAGATACTACAACAGCAACTCATGTAGATACCACAGCAACCCATATAGAGAACACAGCGACCTACACAGATACCACAGCAACACATACAGACACCACAGCAGGGGTAGTTTCCTAAAAACAAAGTTGGCAAACACTTTATAAATCTCCAGACACTTTCTTTTTTATTAGATTTAATTAGATTTAATTTCATTAGATGTAATAAAAAAAATATATAGTTTTTAATGATTTTATTCAATAATATTGTATGTAGTTCATTTTGTGCCAAATGTTTTAAGCAAAATAATAAAACTTACTAAATGTCTGATTCTCATTCTCCAGTATTTTTAATTTGATTTTGTCTGTGAATTTTCCTGATACTGTTTGATAATTTAAATGTTTATTTATTATTGTTTGAATGTGTCTGGTGTGGTGAGTCTCATGACTCCTAGCCATGCTCATGACATGAACTGTAAAACACAGGTGGTGTTCATTAGTCAGCAGTGAACAGTCCTCAACAACAATCGTTTCACTGTCTGGAAAATAATTTACAAGTGGACATTTAAAACAACTGCCAACATAAAATGAGTTAATAATGTGTTGTTGAAGTCATACTATGTCATAATTTTACTCGTCCCTTTATTGGCAGTAAAGGTCTATTGAGCTTCTTAAATTTTTTAATGCATTCCAAATTCAGCAACAGGACCCCCTGAAGAAGGAGGTGTAGCCACATAGGCAGTAGAGGTACTTTTATTCTTATATCACTACATGTAAGTGCTGATGTTGATGCATAAAAGATATTTGATTTAATATTAAATCAATTCCATTAATTTCATAAAATGAATAATCAATAAATAATATACTTAATGTTCAATGTTAGATTAAAATCACATTTATTTAATATAAAGTAAATTCATAGTTTTTGTGTTTCAAATACAGTGTAAAAAGTTGCACGCTTCTTGCGTTTTTTTTTGTTGTTGTTTACTTCAGTAGCAGGCTATCTAATATCTTGAGGCTCTGATAGCTCACAGTATACACAAGCACCGACGTCTGCAGTAAAAACAGACAGTAAAAATAACTTTCCAAAGAGGAGGGTCTGCGCGCAGATCTCATTGCTGAGTTCTAACTCTCCTGTGGCACCATATGAGGCATCACAGAAGAGGTGATACTGTTTCCAGTTTCGCCATCTAGTGGTGTGGGTGGTTTTGAGCCTGAAATTCAGTGTAATTTATGCAGGAAGCAGCAGGAGGTTGGTTTATTACTGTGTTAAACCGGCTCTCAGCATTTTGATTGAACAGAGATGCATTTTAATTTACAGTATGTTACAAACTGTAGATCCGAAAGTTTTAGACTCAAAGTCGAAGGTATCAGCTAACTATCTCAGCAAGATGCTAATTTAGAAATAATATAAATCTGAAGCAAGAACGCTAGACACTGTTTAGCAAGTTTCAGCTAACTAGTGTTATATATTATATTATATTATATTATATACAGTGTATATTATACAGTAAACACATTAGGATATGTCTGTTATGGGCTAAACCATCTGGCTTGGATATAGGTTGGCTTATTTGGTAAAGTAATTAGTGCATTTTTAATCCAGAAAGTTTTACCTTTGACACTTTACAATTAAATGTTAGCTTTAAAACATGGTTGCCCAGCATACTGTACCATTCTTAATTAGTAAATTAGTCCTGCTTTTTATCCACCTCATCCCTGAGTCCTACTGTTTATCCACCTCACCCCTGAGTCCTGCTGTTTACCCACCTCACCCCTGAGTCCTGCTGTTTATCCACCTCACCCCTGAGTCCTACTGTTTATCCACCTCACCCCTGAGTCCTGCTGTTTATCCACCTCATCCCTGAGTCCTACTGTTTATCCACCTCACCCCTGAGTCCTGCTGTTTACCCACCTCACCCCTGAGTCCTACTGTTTATCCACCTCACCCCTGAGTCCTGCTGTTTACCCACCTCACCCCTGAGTCCTGCTGTTTATCCACCTCACCCCTGAGTCCTGCTGTTTATCCACCTCACCCCTGAGTCCTGCTGTTTATCCACCTCACCCCTGAGTCCTACTGTTTATCCACCTCACCCCTGAGTCCTGCTGTTTACCCACCTCACCCCTGAGTCCTGCTGTTTATCCACCTCACCCCTGAGTCCTGCTGTTTATCCACCTCACCCCTGAGTCCTGCTGTTTATCCACCTCACCCCTGAGTCCTGCTGTTTACCCACCAATAAGTTGTCTGTTAATCTATCTTATGAATATTGGGCACCATGGATTGGCAGACACACCAGGACAGGAGACCATGTGCTCAATACTGAATTTGTAAACGTATTGGCTGCTCAACCAAGTCCAGAGTGTCAGGAAATGGGGATGACCCAGGCAGGGTGGCGAGGAGGTGGACACAAATGCAGGTAAGGGCGAAACTAATAATTTAATAAATAAATAACAAAGATAAACAAAGAGACAGGCAACAAATAAACACGTAAACATAAAACAGGGAGATATATACAAGGAACTGGGGAATAAACTAAATAACGGAAAATAGATAAACATATAGCCAAAAACCAAAACAAACGAGAGAAACTACAGAACATAAAATAAACCAACTAGAGATAATAATGAGAAAATAAACAGGGAATATATATACAAGAAGATAAACGTGAAACAAGGGACTAAGGCTAAGAAAACAAGGTAAACACTGAGCGAAGCTATTAAACACAGAGAGAGACAAAACGACATGGGAAGGTGCAAAGACCGACGGAGACAAAGTGGCAGAGGAGGGCTTTTTAAAGAAACAGGAAACACACTATAATTAGAAACACCTGGGGAAGGGGCGGAGCTACAAATGAGAAACACATGGTGGAAATCTACTGACAAGAGACACAGAGGAGTACAGGTCACGTGAGGAAAACACACAGAGACATGAGACAGGGCTAAGACATGACACAGAGGCAGATCTGACTATGGTGATGGAAGAATGTCTTGTTGATGAACTGAAAAAAACAAAAGGTGAAACTAATAGATTAGTAGTGTAGTAGTAAGATGATGTGTGTATAGTGACACTGACATAGTGGTGGTGTTGCGCTGGTATGAGTGGATTGGACACTGCTGTGTCTGATGGCCATATACCAGTGCAACACAGCAATCCACACTAACAACCTACCACCATTTTAGTGTTACTGCGGTGCTAAGATTGAGCTACTACCAAAACAATACTTGCTGGTCCTCTGGGGTCCTGACCACACTCTAAGCAATGAAACACTGAAATTGTTCTCATTACATAAATGATTATGCTGACATTACTTTAACTTTTTATTTTTTTTACAGTGAAAATAATCAGGTTTCATTGCATTAAAATAATAGTATGAGATTTCAATGCAAAAAAATACTGCAGATTCAAACCAAAGTAACTCACTTTAAACGCACTAGCCCTTGAATTTTCCCATCGCATTTTCCGTACTCGCAGTAAAGACGCCATTTTCACCACCCAACAACCTGCGAGAGACCCCCAGGTGGGTTTTGGGTTTCAAAGGTAGCCATCCATCACTTATTTGGTAAGTACTAAGTTTTACTTAATAGTGCTTTTAAAACGATACCTTTGAGACAACAGATAAGTGTTCATTTTTTTTTGTGCTCTGCTGTACATTAGGCACCCCTATTAATCTTAAACATTTTTAGTTCTAAATATTTGGTTGTTTGCAACAGCCATTTTAAGTTTGATATATCTAATAACTGATGGACACAGTAATATTTCAGGATTGAAATGAGGTTTATTGTATTGTAACAGAAAATGTGCAATATGCATTAAACCAAAATTTAACCGGTGCAAAAGTATGGGCACCCTTATCATTTTATTGATTTGAAAAAACTACTTTTTACTGACTTACTGAAGCACAAAATTGGTTTGGTAACCTCATTGAGCTTTGAACTTCATAGCCAGGTGTATCCAATCATAAGAAAAGGTATTTAAGGTGGCCAATTGCAAGTTGTTCTCCTATTTGAATCTCCTCTGAAGAGTGGCATCATGGGCTCATCAAAACAACTCTCAAATGATCTAAAAACATAGTTGTTCAGGGGAAGGATACAAAACCTGTCAGTTGAGGAACATAGTAAGGAAATGGAAGACCACAGGGACAGTTCTTGTTAAGCCCAGAAGTGGCAGGCCATGAAAAATATCAGAAAGGCTGAGAAGAAGAATGGTGAGAACAGTCAAGGACAATCCACAGACCACCTCCAAAGAGCTGCAGCATCATCTTGCTGCAGATGGTGTCACTGTGCATCGGTCAACAATACAGCGCACTGGGAAGCTGAATGGGAGAGTGATGCAAAAGAGGCTTTTGCATACCTCAGGCGACTCTGTTTGTGGCGTGCTTGCAGAAATGGCTTCTTTCGCATCACTCTCCCATAAAGCTTATCCTGCTCAGTGGATAACGTTTAGCCACATAAGCTGCAGTTAAAGAGTCTTGATGCTCTTACCAAGTTTTTGGGTCAACAAAGCTGTGCATGAAGTCCATCAGGTAGGAGGGAGCTAGGAGCTTGCTTTGAATGCGAACCTCATATACCTGTCTATCTAAATATAATAATTAAAATAATATTTAAAAATAATTAGCTATAACAGAACCCAGAGCACACTCTGTGGGGTAAATTACTGTTTAATACTTGATTAGTTCATGATAAGTAAATTATAGATGTTTTATTCGTTAAGTATGTTTGGCTAAAAAGGCCTTAACATTACATTCCTTTGTAAATATTCTATTTACATATGAATTATTATTATTGTTTGTATGTAACTGATATATAAAAACTGAATTCCTGACCTATTTATCATTTGTTAATCATTTGTTAAGAATGAAATAATAATTTGTATGTGTCTTGTGAATAATTACTAATATATTTATTCATGATTTATAGATATTAGTACATGATTAATTCATGTATAGTTAATTAGGAATTAAAAACTTATAAATGATTTATAGCCGAACATTATTATTAAGTGTTACCGGCTTATATTAGACCATTAGAGATAGTTCCAAGGGTTTTCCTCTTACCCACAGTGGAAAACTTAACCACTTGATTAGAAACTTATGAAAAGGTGTTAATTTGAATGTGCAAGCATGAAATGAATCAATGCAAGGATCCAGAGCTGGACAGCAGGATAGTGGACAGCCGGGCCAGGCAGCACCAGGACAGAACAGGAGGGGCATCTCAATACATGGAAAAGATAAAAGCTGAGGAAAGAGAATTTTGAAAAACACTGGTGAATTTGAAAAGCTGATAAGACCTGATCCAGAGGTAGGCAGCCACCGGCACCCGACCACAAATAGAGTTGCACCACCATCAAACCGACAGCAGGGGGAATCTCAGAGCCTTTACACTAAATGCCTGATATCAGAGCAGTAGAAATACAGTATGCAAGTAGGCTAAAGTAGAGAAGAAAAGATTTGAAGATTAAGTGTTGAATAGTTGAACTGAAAGTTTACTCTAGAGTTGAGGAATTTCCACCTGCGCTGTTTTTTTTTCTAATGTGAGAACCTGGACAGTAGGCTGGCCATTTTGTTTAAAATCAGTGCAGTAGAGAAGAAATATATTCATTTAAAGTGGCAGTCCTTATTATTTTGTTTCTAAACTAAAAGCAGAAGCATTTCTGAGTGGAGAAGGGATAAGATATTATGTTTAATGGTACCAGTGTGCTGGAAAGTTTAAAATGATTATTCCGCATGCTCGGTGCAATTACCCATTCTCACCCGAGAGGGCCCTAAAATCAGCTTAGGGGTGCTTCCTCAGATATTCTACAGCACACATTAAAGTGCCTTTTTAAAATGCTGCACGCATTCACAATTAAGTATCTTTTTGTTAAATCATGTTTTAATATGTTTAGAGGTACACATATATTCCGACAAAACACTAAACTATAATTTAAAATAGTATTAGATAAAGACAGAGGTGTGCAGCACCACCAACTCTGCCCTTTATCAATCAAAGTTCTCTTTTTAAAAAAAAATATATATATATTATTATTAAGATTTCACTGAGGCCGGTTTGAAATGATCTTTTGACGAGTGTAAACAGAATGCCCTGAAATCAGCTCGCACACACCTGACCTCTCTCTTCCTCTGTGCCGTGACCCCGCGCGGTCGCGTGCAAGGCACACTAGATGCGCTGCAGCAGTTCAGTTCAGTGAGTCTTCAGCACAGCACGCACGGCAACAGCTAGACTTCTTTTCCCCCGTGTCCCACCAGCCAGGTAACATATAGATCAAGTAAAATCCTACCGTTTGCCCTCTAAACCCAACGTGAAATTATTCATACAGCACCAAACTACTAAGCATCTTTAGCCGACTGGTCACCAGATAAACTAGCCGCTCTAGCCCAAATCAATCATAGATAACATGAGGACGACCACATACAGCCCCAGTTCTGGACTGATTTCCTTGGGGGGGGGGGGGGGGGGGTAAAAATTAAGTGAGCATGTTCATATTCATGTTGCACCAAGGAGGATGCTGCTTTAAAGACAGTGGAAGGTAAATAGAAGTCAACTGAAGGACTTAACAATGACTGTATATAGTAAATATTGTATATGTATTTTATCAGTTGGTGGTGTGACATGTTGAAAACTCACGTTTAGAGAATGTTACAAATAAAAGTCAAATTTCATTCAACATGTTTGTGTATTTTTTTTTATAATGAAGTGTTTCCATGTGCTCTAAAAAGTGCCCTTTTCCCCCCTGAGCACCTGCCCCCCAAAATGTCTGTGCACTCCACTGGATACAGATCAAGTATTTCCAGTTATTGTTGACATTTAAGCTCTTCCAGTAAATGAAGTGGATTAAAGGTAAGCAGTAAACTGACAGAGCTTTTTAGGAAATAAATCACTTTTGAGAAATATGATTTCATGACTGTATCATTTGTATTAGCTGTACCATTTGACACAATAAATATACTAAAGTTTTAGCACTTGTAGCTCACTGTTACTGCCCCTAGTTCCTAACAGCCTGTTTGCTGTAATGGACTGAGCCTGAGTGATGGGCTTGGTCCCCCACAACCCCAGCTAAGGTGCAGCTAAGCTGAATGATGAAGCTGAAGGAGCTCAGGTAATTGAGGCATGGTCCATATCCCAAAATGTTGTTTCATATATTTTATATATTTCTTATATTTATAAATATACAGATTATAGATTTTACATATTTTTTTTCTTTTCAGTTTTTGTTATAAATCACAATTTAAAAAATGTAAAAAAAAAAAAAAAGATAGGCCTACATTATGTATAATGTTATTGTTCCTTGAATAAAGTAATGTAAATTGAATTTTGAAAACACAAGTGGAGGCAAAAAACGCATTTGTATTTATATTTTATTTGAAAATAATTGTGAACAAATCAATTTTCCTAACTGAGTGAATTTTGATGACTTGTCTAATCAAAGCATTAAAAAGGGGGGTGTACAATTAAGTTAAGCAAACATTTCGAGCAGTCTAAATAAAATCAGCTTTAAGTTTATGTGTCATTTTGTATAGCAGAAGGCAAAGATGATATTTAAACCACAAGCACAACAGTGATTAGCACACAGTAACAGATTAACTCTGGCTTACTGAGTTCTTTTAGGACAACAGCTAGAATATATATGGACATTTGATAATCAGTGTCCACAGCAGTAGCTACTTTGGAGAGAGGGCAGATAGGGCATTAAAAGGGCATTTTCAGGGTTTTCCTCATGATTTTATAGTTCAGGAAATCACCCAACACATCTTTGCCAACGCCAATCAAAGGCATTAAAACATCCTTAAAGAAACCTTTAGAACTTTCCTCTTTTTCTTTTTTTAGCTGCTGTATCTCTTGGCCCAGCAGTTCGGCCTTCTCCTTGAACTGGTTCTTCATCAGGATCTCCTGTTCAGCCATTTTTCTCTGTATAGCCTGGTTCATCTCCTCCTGCTGCAGACGCTTCTCCTCCTCAAACTTCCTCTCCAGCTGCTCCATGCTGTCCGCCTGCCTCTCTCGCTCCACCTGCAGTGCCCGCTCCGCCTCCACCTTCTTCTCCTCCGCCACTTTGATCTGCCGTTCTGTCAGAGCCGTTCTCTCTTTCTCCTCTGGATATAAAGAGATGAAAGTGAAAGAAAGAATATTCTTGCAGTAACGCAAGCAATGGATTTAGTTTTACTCTATTTACAACTGGGATTATCATAGTTCCAGGGAAATCCCATCACTCAACATGATACCACATCGTCTACTGTTCACATGGGTTAGCTGAGCACTCTACAATAACAAGCTAATGAATAAAGGTGATACTCGTGGCTGCAAAGTTGACCGTCATGAGTTAAGTTGTTTTTTTATGTATTTTTGAACAAAAACGTCAAATAGGCCAACAAATTCAAACAAACCCTGTAAATGCTACTCAGGAAATGTCCTCTTACCCTCAATCCTTTTCTCTTTCTCAGTTAGTATTTGGTCAGTCTGGAGAATGTAGTTCGCTTCTTCACTTCGTTTTGTCAGAAATGCCTGCAACACCTCTTCAGCCTACACACACGCACACATATACATACATTACAATTATATTCATACGATGCTGTAATTTGAGAGACAGTGACTGTGTTTACATGTACTTCCTAATTTAATTGCTGCAGAATATTTAGCAGTAACCTGATCAGCACTTTTACATGAACTTGGGTAATCAGATAATAGTAAGAGAACAATAGGATAAAAATCAGGCAAAACCTGAACCTGAGCAGCAACGTGATCATGCATCTGCTAGAAGATGAAGGTATACATGCACTGAGACATACCAGAATAGTCTGGTTATAAACATGCACTAAGACATCCCCAAATACTCCAGTTAAGTGTTTACATGCATTAGAAATCGCAGAATACTTTATTAAGTATATACATGCACAGACTGAGACATCCCAGAATACTTCATTAAGTATATACATGCACAGACTGAGACATCCCAGAATACTCCAGTTAAGAGTCTACATGCACAGACTGAGACATCCCAGAATACTTCATTAAGTATATACATGCACAGACTGAGACATCCCAGAATACTTCATAAAGTATTTACATGCACAGACTGAGACATCCCTGAATACTTCATAAAGTATATACACGCACAGACTGAGACATCCCAGATTACTTCATAAAGTATATACATGCACAGACTGAGACATCCCTGAATACTTCATAAAGTATATACATGCACAGACTGAGACATCCCAGAATACTTCAGTTAGGAGTCTACACTCTGAGTTTGTGAGCTGCTGCTGTCAGTGTTCAGTGTTGGAGGTTCAGTGCAGCTGCTGTTGCTGGTCTGGTTTTTACCTGGACCCCCTTGTTGGGTTCAGACTGGTAGTGGGTAATGATGGCGTCTCGGTCGGTGCAGTACAGCTGGTATCCTCCGGGCTGGGCGTAGTGACCCTGCTGCAGACGCTTGCTCATCTCCTGGTACAGGTCCAGCAGAAGCTCCTGGCACCGCCTCTCTGACGCGGCCATGTTCTGATCCACCAGTTCCAAATACTGCTCATTTACTTTTGCCTGAACACACACAGTCAGAAATGTACAGCAACCAAGCATAACATTAGGACCACATTATGTAAAAAAAGGGTTTTCCCCTGCACTGATCATGTTGGACACTTTGTAGTTCTGTAATTACAGACTGTAGTTCTGTGTCTGTTCTCTATCGGTTATCTGTTTATCCCTCCCAACATATTTTTGGTTACTATATTTTTTTCTGAACTTTACAGTTAACATTGAAATGTTCAATCTGTCAAGTATTTTGGAATGTTTTTATTTAAATGTTTTTTAACGATATTATAACATTGCTGCAATTTCACCATGTCAGTGTTTTTTTAGTTTTACTTTTGGGTATGTTTCCTTTAACATTTCCATAATGTTAGTATTCGTCTAGCTGGAAACATTATGTGAGACACATTTTAACAAGATATTGATACAAACCATTAGTAAGTCGCGCGTTTTCCAAACACTCCTGGAATATTTCTGAAATGTTACATCCTAACCTTCCTAAAACCTTTTCAAAATGTTGCTAAAAGTTTGCTGGACCTTGCCGCATACTGCCAGAGATTTCTCCAGATTCTCTGGATCTTTTGATAATATTATTAGCTGTAGTAGAGGTGGGCGGATCGATCCAAATATCGATAATATCGATACCAACGCTGGTATTGGTATTGAGCAATACTCGTGTAAAAAGATCAATACTCAAGCTTTTTTTTTTCTCTCCTGCACGCACTGACTGCTGCTCTGCTCCCCCAAACCCCCCCAAACAGGTTTGGAGAGAGACACCACCTGAGTATTTTATTTTTTCATATTTTTTTACACTCTGTTATTTAAGAAAAAATAGAATTGCATGAATTCTATGAAGAACATTTCTTAATTCTTAATACTATGAAGAACATTTCTTATTTTTTATTGTGTTTCCTAAGAACAATTCTATTTAAAAAAAAGCATAGTGACTGCTCATCTTCTAACTAAAATTTTTTTTTTTTCTAATGTTAGGGCAAACTTTCTTTTGTTACTGTCCTATTGTTTCTAAACGAAAATGTTGATTGTGAAAGTATTTTGTTGTCACGTTCAATGTTTGGCAAAATTTTATTCTAGGTCTTTTGGATCTATGAATCTTAAAATATTAAAAAAGTATCTGTATCAATATCGGCAATACTGGCCCTGCATTTACTTGGTATCGGATCGATACCAAAATTCCCAGTATTGCACACCTCTAGACTGTAGGTAAAATTAAATATATTGTCTGTGTAGTTTATTCAATTGAATATATGTTAAATAGAATTTGCAAATCATCATATTCTGTATAGTTCTTAACTTTGTTTTATGTTGTGTTATGTGCCAGCTGCAGTTTCAGACAGGTCAGATGGGTTCTTTTTAATATTTCACATCACACAGGACTCTGCTCGGTTTTCTCCAGGTTAGAGGGTAAAAGCTCTGGTAGAATTTTAATAGTATCACAATATTACTGTATTACCTAAATGCAATAACAGAAATATAAATAATCAAAACTGTATATAACTATGTGATGTTAACTAACTAAAGCATATTATTTTGCAGTACAGATGGAGGAAGTGTTCATACCACACTCTAAAAAACAGAGGTACGATATGAGTACTTTTTTGTACTCGAAGGTACATTCTTTATAATTGTACCCTCAATGGTACAATATTGGTCTTTACAGGGTCAGATTTGTTCCCTCTGAAGTACAATGTCTTTCCTGACAGCAATAAGTACAAATTTGTACCATTTAACCAGCCAAAAGGTACATTCAGTATTCTGCATCACTGTACTAATAAACAATATATATTTAAATTGCACATTTTTTATTTGAAAGCCAGACAATTTTGTATCATCAAGTTTTTGCGCCATTTTTAGTTGATGACAATGTTTATAATCTTTATAATCTATACTGGCACAAAAACCATGGGTACAAAAAAGTACTTTCACTGAAAGGTACTTTTTTGAACCTTAATATAAGGTACAGCCCCAGCGACAAGCTTTGTACTCTTTTAAGTACAAATCTGTACTTATATTTCTTAGAGTGCATATGAACTAATGAAATACTAATATAACCATAACCATACCCATATGTGGTCTCTGATAGCAGAATGTCCTGCACTGATAATGTTTCAAAAAAATATGCACCGTATTTTTCAAACTATAAGGTGCACCTAAAATCCTTTAATTTCCCCAAAAATTGTCAGTGCGCCTTATAATATGGTGCACCTAATGTATTTTACCAGTCAGGTTGTAAGGAGCAGTAAAGCCACTGTGCTGAAGTAGAGCGTTATACAGGAGTTTCAGTTTAGTTCCTAGCATTGAGGCTGGAGTAGCATTAGCATTAGTCGCTAGCTCTTTCCCCGTTCAGTGGTGAGTATATCGTACTGTAGCCTGTGCATTTACCATGTTAAAACAAGCTACGTGGGACAAACCGCTAGCCAATATCACCCTGGGTTAAGGGAACACATTTAGGGTTCCTTAGTGTAGCGCTGTCGGGCGCCATTTACTAGCTAGCGGTTAGCTGCTAATGCTATTGCAGCTGCACCAAGCCTTAGCTTACTGTAAGTGTACTGTAAATAAACCCAAATAAACAGTTTTCAGGTGAAAAGTCTGTGTATATTAACATCCAGTGCTCATTTGACTGAAAGAAAATGTTTTTTTTTTTTTAGAATTACAGTTTTGTTTATTTAGCTTAGCTTTTAGTTTGTGTGTGTGTGTGTGTGTGTGTGCATAAGACTCACGGTGAATATGTTGAGGTACTCTGCGTTCTCGTCTTTAAAGGAGTGCTTGATGAACTGGGCAGTGGCCACGCTGCTGGACCGCTGGTGTTCAGTGGTTATCTCATCGATGCTCACAGGAAACAAGCTCTTTACCTGCAGGAAGCATGTTGATCTTAAACCTTTCGTCAACAAAACCTGTATGTTCTGAATTGTGCTGAGTGCTGAATTCAAATACAAATAAACAATTTAAGGCAGGAGGAAGTGTTTGTGCTGAGCTATTGAGATTATTAGATGTGTTTAGTACATTTTTTGGCATATTGCTATCTTGGCAGTGGAAAATACAGGTGCACCCTGACAACAGTCACACTTTCATTGCTATCTTGGCGATACAGGTCTGCTGCGCATACACCTCTGCTCATTACACACACAAGGTCCCCCAGAAGTGCACAAACCAAACTTTTGCAGCAATAAAAAACAGAATACTAAATACAATAACAGGACTGTTCCCGTAAAGAGCAGTCCATTTCCTCTGCTGAGAAGAGTTGGACTAAAAAAAGGCCCTTGCTGTTCGATATATGGTTTATATCAGGGGTATTTAATTAGAATTCAGTATGGTCCAGTTAGAGAAAATTTCGACAGGCCAAGGTCCGGACCGATAGTTAACTTGTGTTATGATTCAGTGCTATATCCTGTAAGGTTGTTTTAACTATGGTGAAAAATATATATAATTATAATAATAAAAATAATAATAATGATAAATGTCTCTCTGGCCAGATTTTGTATACATTCCTCGCCTGTCTCTCTGTCGTGCTTGGCATGACTTAAGTTTCCTCCCGTTCTCGGGCTCCCTATCTCCTTATAAAGGCGTTTTTTTTTACAGTCGCGTCCCAATTCAACAGCCGGAGCAGCGGGACCGCGACCCTGACAACACGGGTTCGATCCCGCATGAGGGGCGGTGTGTATTTTTTTCTTACCGCTTCTGCACAGATCTGATTGATGAAGAGAGCGTTTGGTGATTTACTGCGCTGCAAAGCACGTATACAATAAAATCCTTCTTAGTAGCTTTGGGTCCGCATTGGACAACCTTTGGGTCCGCACCCGGACCGCGGCCCGCCTATTAGTGACCTCTGGTTTATATGCTAATTCAGCATGTTGCTATGAGGTCATAAAATGGTGAATGGGTCAATAGAAATTCTGCAAAAGCGTTTTTTTTCTTACTCTGAAAAGTTTAGTTTGGAGATATAATGCTGCAGTAGACAGTAGCAATGTGCTTTTTCAACTGCATGAATAAAATGAGCAACAAAAAGTATTTATTTACTTAAAAACATTTTGCAATTTGTTTTGTAAACTGGCCCTCAGGTTTATACCTCATACTGCTTTTATAGTTTTAAGTTAGGTATACCAAAAGCTGTGCTCTACTATTGAGGTGCTGATTACTGACGGGCTTCTTTTTGGCCAACTGTTCACTGATACATTATCACAATAAAATTTTTACAGTGTAATATAATCTCAGGTTCTGATGACATGGCATCTACCAGGCAGGAGGTTACACTGTGACTCATTAGCAGTATATTATCTCCAATTAAAATGTTGAATTTCCTCCTTAAAATAACATGTATCTATTATGACATAAGGGCCTATATTTTACACCTTAAACAAGGTGTGTCGCGATGCTTGTTGCTATCTTACACCCCGTCTACAGTCTATTTTCATGTGTGCCTGCAGTCTAGTTTCCTTGTGCCCACTCCATTGATTAAAACCCTGCAACTAACAGCTATACCATAGCAACTAATTAGCAACACCTTATCAACCACCTAGAAATCAATTGGGATTCAATAGCTACCAGTGGTTAAAGTTCAAAAGAAGCTATGTGTGTGTGTGTGTGTGTGTGTGTGTGTGTGTGTGTGTGTGTGTTTGTGTGTGTGTGTGTGTCTTACCTGTTCCATCTCCTTCTGGTACATCTTTATACCTTCCTCTACTGCTGTCTGGTTTTCTATCTTGGCCATCACCACCACAGCATTCTCCAGACAGGGCATCTTCCCACTGCAGATCGTCTCCACATACAGCCTAACCAGATGACTGAACACTGCAAACACACACACACACAGATACATACACACATTGTAAACCCATACGTTGTTTGATACTTAATTTTCTCCAGTAGTGCTAACATACTTTTTCAAATAGTTACAACTTAATTTTCTCAAGTAGGGCTATCATACTTTTTCAGGCAGTGTCAACTTAAAAGGGTTCATTGAAACTACATGGGAAATTTAAGTTTAGTCAACTTAATTTTCTCTTGTACACTGCTGACTTAAAAAGCTAGGTTTAACTCAACTTAAGTGTTTAATTTGTCCTTTTAAAAAATGATCTGTTTAGTCAAATAAACTAACAATTCATCTTTAGTTTAACACACACTTTCAAGTTAATAAAACTTCAGTAATATTCACATAACTTATCATTTTAAGTTACCCATAGGTATTCTCAACATATTTAGTATATTATTATTTTACTGCCAATACTGACAGTATAATAATGGAGCAACACAGGAGTAAAGTCAGTAAAGAGTGAACTCTGTAGCTCAAAGCCACCATACAGTGATCACTAGGAACACAGAATAAAGTTAATGTGCTCTTACAGCTCTACAACACTGAGATCTGGCAACCAACATGTATATTGTAATTACTGCACGCCCAGGATAAGGTAGCTTTGGGAAACAGGCAACACAATTCTTGAAACACACACATAAACCAAATAACTAGAGATGGAACGATCGATCGGCAGTGTATCGGTATCGGCGGTATTCTGATTTTAGCCGATCTGATTCAGGAGTTTAGGGTTAATCAGAGCTGTGTGTGGATGAAACCGGTGAAACTGCTCACTTACAGGAAGCTGCAGTTCCTCATCCAACCACTAGTCGGAGCTGCAGCAGCACAAGCCCTGCTGTCTTTACTCAGTCAGAGCTACAGCCCAGCCACAGGCTACAGAGCTCAGCTGAGCCAGTCTGGAGCGTTTTTTACAGTTTTCTTAAGATCACCCCACTAACCGGATAATACAGCTCTCTACAGTTCATCTTTCAGCCCAAGCAGCCCAACAGCAGCAGTTTAGAGCAGCGTCACGGAGTCACTGCTGGGATTAACATTATAAACAGGTCAGTTAGCGCGCTGCTAACCTCATAATGTTTATAACTACGGAGTTTAGTGGACACACCAGGGCTGCACGGTTAGACTGTTGAAGGCTACTGAAGACTATTAAAGGCTATTGGAGGTTACTGAAAGGGTTATTGGGGGCAGAAATCAGTAAAGGCTGGTTAGATAAGTGAATCACGTCCTCGTCTTTTGCTACTGTGAAACTGCGACTAGCGCTGTCAATAAAGTGATGTTTATTAACATCATTAAAACAGATTTTGTCAGGTATTGTCTTATAAACATTTACACATAACTTATACCTCTCATAAAAAGCGTTTATTTTGGTCAGTAACACTCTTGTGTTTATTTACTATCAGTGTAAATTACCAGTGTTTGCTTTGGCGTAGATGTAATTAGAGGAAACACGTTGTGTCGCACATTGCTACGTCATCATATTATGGGCTAGTTCAATGCAAGGCACGGAGGGGTGTATGTGTGTTTGGACAATTAGTATTTAGACATTAATTCGGTATTCTACTGATATTTCTGTTGTTTTTTTTTTTAGAGAAATATGTTTTTACTTTACTTTACATAAGTAACAAATTAACATTGTTTTTGGTGTATTTACTGTAGCTGGGATGGTCAAGGGTCGAGGACCTAGGCAAATGCCTAGGTTTGCCTAATTAAAGAACTGCCTCTGATCCCATCTTACAATATAAAAAAATAAATAAAAAAGTTAAATCAACTTTCCCTTTAGTTGTAATAACTTGATGTTCTAAGTTATGCCAACCTAAGTTTTCATTCCCCATTTCTTAACTTTTTAAGGCAACCGGTTTCCTCAATTTTTTTAACCAAATTCAACTTATCGGGTCTTACAGTGCACACACTTTTAGCTACACACTGTTGTGATCTGAGATTTACGATGTGAATCATTTATTAAGTAAATTAATTAAAAACTAAAGGTAAACTATATTAATTAAACACTAAAGGTGGTGAGGTGCTTACTCCTGCCACTGACTCTGTGTCCTCCTTTCAGCGTCTTCACTTTACTCTGAGTAAAGACGTATTCACAGAACTGCAGTGTGGCCTTCAGAAAGCCGGGTGAAAGGTCACGCTGGTCCAGGCTCTCCAGGCGAGCCATGTTATCCTGTGAGGCCGGCAAAGGAAACACAAAGCACTTGCGCGTGGGAAAGTAGTTCCGAATGCACTGCCGCGGGAGATTGTAGCTGCTCACCCTCTGACCAAATCCTGAGAAATTAACAGCAAGGGAAAAAAGACAGGCAACAATAAAGAGTATGAAAAAAAATCATGAAATAACAACAAAGATACATAAGTAAGGAAATAAAAGGTATAAATAAAGTTAACGTAGTTTTACTTCACCAGAGATGACATTTAGATATTTTATGAACACTAACCTAAACAAATTAGTTAACGCATTATGTGTGAACAGTGCTACTTTCACTTCAAATGGACCGGCCTATACTGTGCTACACTGTGGGAGTCCAGCTTATTTAAAAATAACTGCAGGCCTCACTTGTCTCAGTTAAGGTCAGTGTTCATGACTCCACCTTTGGAAAGAGACTGGGCAAAAATGGCATATTTGGCAGAGTTCCTAAACAAAAACCACTGCTGAGCAAAAAGAACATCAAGGCTCATCTCAATTTTGCCAGAACACATCTTGATGATCCTCAAAAATTTTGAGAAAACATTCTGTGGACCGATGAGACAAAAGTTGAACTTTTGGAAGATGTGTATCCCATCACATCTGGCATAAAAGTAATTTACATTTCATAAAAAAAGAACATTATACCAACAGTAAAACATGGTGGTGGTAGTGTGATGGTCTGGAAGACTTGCTGTGATAAATGGAAACATGAATTCTGCTGTTTACCAAAAAAAGTCCTAAAGGAGAATATCCAGCTATCTGTTTATGACCTCAAGCTGAAACTAACTTGGGTTCTGCAGCAGGACAATGATCCAAAACACACCAGGAGGTCCACCTCCACCTCTGAATGGCTGTGGCATGACCTTAAAGGGCGATTCATGCTCGAAAACCTTCAATGTGGTGGAATTCTGCAAAGAAATGTGGGCCAATAATCCTCCACAGTGCTGTGAAAGACTTGGTTGCAGTTGTTGTGGCTAAGATTGGCCCAACCGGTAGATTTATGGGGCCAACACTTTTTCACGCAAGGTCATGTAGGTTAGATTTTTTTTTATCCCTTAATAAAAAAAAAAACTATTTTAAAAATTGCATTTTGTGTTTATTGTGTTGTATTTGACTATTTTTTAAAGTTGTTTGAATGTTCTGAAACATTTAAGAGTGATAAACAAGCAAAAGAAAAGAAACAATGAAGCTGGCAAATAATTTTACACACCACTGTACAGAAGGTAGGAAAGAAAAGGAACAAACATTTTAAGCTAAACTAGATCATTTTCACTAGTATGAACTGAACTTTCAATGTGGTCTGACACCACACTGTAACACCTGGTACTTCCACCTCCCTGTGGATTTCACTCTCAGCACTGCTGATATTATTACCTTTCTTTAGCTGGAGGGCAAAATCCAGGTACTCATCCTCAGTGACCCGCCCCTTATTCTCTATCACCAGCTCCAGAATAAAGTCTCGCACCGTCCAGATGAAGTTTGGGAAAAACTGCACAAACTGAGAGTCTTCCTCCTCCTCTTCCTCCTCCTCCTCATGTCCTGCTGGCGAGGGGGATTTGATCCGAATGTGTTCTGCGAGCTCAGTGATGTAACTACAGCACGATAAGGATAAATCCCTTTCTTTTTTATATGTTTTGTTTGTTTGTTGGTTTTGTTTGTTGTTATGAGGAATGCTCATCGCTGAATTCATACTCATTCATTCAGTTTACACAGTGTATAGTTTCTGGGCTGGGGAATTCCATTTCAAGAAATTTAGCATCAACCACCAAAATCATTTTATGTGTTGTAAGATAAAGGATACTGCAGTTTTTCCAGTGCCGTGTTGTCAATGGTTCCTCGGCTGTTGTAGACCAGAGTGCTGCTGAGCAGAACGGCCAGGCAGAAGATCCAGGCATCATTTCGAGAATCTCCCTAAAACAGCATTAGCATAAAACAGGGCAGCAGCTTAAACTCAGAACTGCAGTACAGAGCAAAATCACACTGAAGGAAAGAGCTGTACTCCCTAAAAATGTCATACTGTTCCCCCCTCACCACCATCTGTCCTAGAGTATCCCACAGTTTATTTACTGTCAGTGTGGTTTGTAGTCTGAGCTCTTAAACTAATATGATGGCTTTAAGATATATATATATATATATATATATATATATATATATATATATATATACAGTCATATGAAAAAGTTTGGGCACCCCTATTAATCTTAATAATTTTTAGTTCTAAATATTTGGGTGTTTGCAAAAGCCATTTCAGTTTGATATATCTAATAACTGAGGTTTATTGTACTTATTTATTTGTGCAAAAGTATGGGCACCCTTATCATTTTATTGATTTGAATACTCCTAACTACTTTTTACTGACTTACTGAAGCACAAAATTGGTTTGGTAACCTCATTGAGCTTTGAACTTCATAGCCAGGTGTATCCAATCATGAGAAAAGGTATTTAAGGTGGCCAGTTGCAAGTTGTTCTCCTATTTGAATCTCCTCTGAAGAGTGGCATCATGGGCTCATCAAAACAACTCTCAAATGATCTAAAAACAAAGATTGTTCAACATAGTTGTTCAGGGGAAGGATTCAAAAAGTTGTCTCAGAGATTTAACCTGTCAGTTTCCACTGTGAGGAACATAGTAAGGAAATGGAAGACCACAGGGACAGTTCTTGTTAAGCCCAGAAGTGGCAGGCCAAGAAAAATATCAGAAAGGCAGAGAAGAAGAATGGTGAGAACAGTCAGGGACAATCCACAGACCACCTCCAAAGAGCTGCAGCATCATCTTGCTGCAGATGGTGTCACTGTGCATCGCTCAACAATACAGCGCACTTTGCACAAGGAGAAGCTGTATAGGAGAGTGATGTGAAAGAAGCCATTTCTGCAAGCACGCCACAAACAGAGTCACCTGACGTATGCTTTTGTATACCTGAATGCTTTTGTATGCTGACTTCTGTGTATTGGAATTTTAAGAGCACTGCCCTCTGTGCATTTCAACAGAGGAGACTGAGTACGCATTCAGGCTGTGAAGATACACCAGCAGCTCTTGCATGAGGGAGAAGGAAAGGTATTTTATTCTCTATTCTGTTTATTGTTTATGTAAAAACTGGGTTTGCAACACTGAATATAAAATAAAGTAATCAACCTTTATTTTCATTGGAGGATGCCCCTCATTTACAATGCCGCTGAGCATTTACAGTTTAAAAGGGATTAAAAATATTTAATAAGAAATTAGAAAAAATAAGGAACAAAATAGTAAAAAAAAACATAAATAAAGGAAATAGAAAATTTAAACAGACATTTACTATAGATGTAAAAAATAGGACATTTAAAAAAGACCATAAAAAATTAACACATAAAAGGAAAGGAAATTTATATCTTATGAAGAAAAGGATAATAATAATAGTGAAAGTAAAGTAAAATGAAAAGAATGATAAGAAATGATCAATTTAATAATAATGATCTAAGAACATGGGAATCAACATGGGAACAAAAAATAATAATAATATAAAATATAAACTAATTAAAAAAAACAATCACAGGCTTTCTGATCATGTGCGGAAAAACTGACATTAGTTTTAGTTTCAAATCATGGAAACAGCTCACCAAAACATCAACCTATCCTTTATATTTGACAATATTTGAGTAAAGGTCCTCACTCATCTTAAGTTTATTTAACTGAGTTTTATATTATATTTGTAGCCTCGCTCTGAACTCAGCTTCGCACGCTGCAAAAAAGAAGAGACGCAGCGCATTTTGCCTGATTTATCTTGGTTAAATAACAGTAAATATTGTGGCTATATTGTGTGTTTTATATCATGGCTTTGCAGTTTGAACTACACTTGATTCGACGTTATTTATAAAAATAATTGTTTTTCAAGAAAAAAGAAGCAATCCGGGCGCGCTGCACCAAGCTCCACTATGTGTGGCTGCAACATTTTAGAGTGCTGGACGAGCTTTTAATAAATTAATTAATATATTTAATATTTTAATAAATGTGCCCTGGTAATAAGAAACGAACACTAACCTATAGCTTTATATTTCTGTGTATTTCACATAAGTCTTATATCGTTGACGGGCAGCACCAGACGCCAGGGTGACAATGTGCTTTATTTTTCAGATATAAACAAAAAATAAAAGTGAATTTCAGTTACATAATAGCAAAGTGAAATAAAATAAATGTATGTTCAGTCAAAGTACTTTTCTCTTTACATTTTTTATTTCAAAAACTGCAGTGGTCAGAAAGCTCTCTGAAATGTACAGTAACATAAGTCAAAAATATTTTGGGCTTTTCATCATAGACCATCTTGCCTAAAGCTCAGATTATAGAGAGGCATACAAGCTTTGCTTTTGTACAATGTCACTTTTTTAGGTTATATATAAATATAAACCAGACATTGCACTGATAATTTCATTGCAGAGTTTTCTTACAGCAGAAATCAGTAAAGTGTGATATAAAGTAACAGGTTTAATTTGTAAATTGACCTTTAGTGGATTTATCTAATAATAAACAGAAGTACATACCATTATGCACTTTATTTATTTATTTGTTGTTTACAGTAACTGTAACAAATGTTGTTATAAGTCACAGCGCATACAATGAATCTGTCTGCCATTTTAAAAGGGTAAAGGTCATCTCAACGTGGTAACTCTGCTATCAAAATGGTATCAGAGTTTTCCACTAGGAAACACTTGAGAAGATGTTTATGTTCAACTTACCAGTTATAATTGTATTTATCATAATTCTGATATCATATGAACGCAGGATTAACTGTAGAACTTGGGTCAGATTTAGGACTGCAGTACAGTAAGAGGAACGGCCTCTTCTGACCAGAGCTTTACCCCTCGTATAAATACGCAGTCCTGAGTGTACACATTATTACTGTGCAGCAGTGGCGTGCACAGACATTTTGGGGGGCAGGTGCTCAGGGGGAAAAAGGGCACTTTTAAGCGCACGTGGCACACTTATACACACTTATCCATCATTGATTTGGGCTAGAGCGGCTACTTTATCTGGTGACCAGTCGACTAAAGATGCTTAGTAGTTTGGTGCTGTATGAGACATTTTACTGCACAACAAAATGATTTCACGTTGGGCTTAAAGGGGAAACGGTAGGATTTTACTTGATGTGAATGTTACCTGGCTCGTGGGACACGAGGGAGAAGAAGCCTATCTGTTGTCGTGCGTCGCTGAACTGAACTGCTGCTGTGCCGGTCACGTGACAGAGGAAGAGAGAGGTCGGGTGTGTGCGAGCTGATTTCAGGGCATTCTGTTTTCACTCGTTTTTATAATTGCTCAGGTTTTCAAAAGATCATTTCAAACCGGCCTCAATAAAATCTTAATAATAAAAAAAAAAGTTTCAAAAGGGCACTTTGGTTGATAAAGGGCAGAGTTGGTGGTGCTTTTACTCCACGCCTCTGCTGTGCAGTAAGGGGGTGTTTTGCTGATTTATTTTAGCTTTTGGATGTGTTGTTCTCACCTTGTCCACATCTCCCAGTCCCTCAGTGTCCAGCAGCACCAGTGTGTGTTCTGGTATATTGGGGTGGGGCACACACCACATCCAGATGCCCTTAGTTTTTGACTCGATGGTGCTGCCCAGAGCAAAACCTGAAAAATTACGACAGCAATCCTCTTTATTATTTAGGACCAAATACAAAAGGCTGTTTGTCACATGATGGGTTTTCTGGTTCTGTATCAGCAGTTAAATGTTTACAGTGTTTATTTAATGTTCACTTTACAGCAAAACATTTACACTTTGTATTTCAATTCATATACAACAAATATTTAAATGGCAGGTCTGTTATATTAATTGTAGAATAAATGCGGGGCAGAATAAAAAATGCTGCCCGTGCTGTATGTAATCATGCACTGACAAAGCTGGGTGTTGTATGTATGTAAAAAATAGTATATCATGATATTCAAAGACATTTTCTTGATACACAATCTTTATCACAATGATTTTACATGCCAACAAAATGCATCAGCAGTGGCACACAACTGCTCAAGTATTCTTTTAGGGATTTCATTTCATTCTTGCAGCAGATCATTCAAGTTTACATGTATTTTACACATAAAATGTACAGTTGGGATTGTGTTTTTGATCATATACTCTATATCAGGGGTAATTAATCAGAATTCAGTTTGGTCCAGTTAGAGAAAATTTCATCAGGCTAAGGTCCGGACCGTCGCCAATGTTAACTTGTGTTATAATTCAGTGTTTTATTCTGTTTACTGAAGAAGCCTTTAGTAGTTCTGTCAGTGTTTTATCAACAGCTGAAATACAAAACAAATTACACATACTAGTATATTTCAACAATATTTATTGTTTTAAATAGGCCTGCCTCAATAATTACATTATCAACCTATCATACAATAAATGGAAAGTCTAATAATGTTAATCTGTATGTTTAAAAATGCAATATTTATTCTATTTGATTTTATTTATATTAGATTTAGGCCTGTCATAATAATAATTACATGAATGATAAATCATACAATATATGGAGAAATGTTTGCTGAACTTGGCCAAAATATCAGCTTTTTTTAAAAACAGCAGTTTTATTTTATTTAATATTATTACTGTAGCATACTTTATTATGTTGTGGGTAAAACTGATGGGGGAAGTTGCCATTGCTTTTTGACCCCTGGTGGTTGCCTTAGTGTTGAGGTAGGGTTGTTTTGGGAGTAAAGAGAGCGCCTGCAAGTTTTTTTTCTTGTTGAGGAGTTCTGATCAGGTGGAGTAAAGTGGAATATTTTGCATTCTTGTCTCGGTTGTTTCTCTTTAATTCCTCCAAGTAACACCGTTCTGTTACATTACTGTTAATATGTTTCATAACTATAGTATTTTAATGTTTTTTCTGGTGCGCACCATCTGTATTAGTTTTTCTCGCTTTATTCTCCCACTTCTCACCTCCTGCTTCACCTGTGTGGCTCCGCGCGCTCGCATCTGCACAGATCTGATTGGCTGAGGAGAGCGTTTGGTGATCTTACAGCACACGTGATTGGTCAGTAAGTTTACTGCGCTGTAAAGCACGTAAACCATAAAGACAATAAACGTTCCGCCGCTTTAAATAAACACTGTCAAAATTAAATCTCTCTCAGTAGTTTATAGGTTTGGGATTGGACAACGTCTGGGTCTGGGTCTGGACCGCGGTCCGCCTGTTATTGACCCCTGCTCTATATGCTTATATTGTTTTCCACAATATGGTAAAATAACATCATTTTGCCCAGCTCTAGTGTAAATTTTTTGTGTTTGTGTTTCCTAGAGTGAAGTGTTCTTTTAGTATCGGTACATTCAATCTGGTTACAAAGGATTTTTCCTCTGTGAGGAAAAGGTCACATGACTATGACCTGTTCTTCACACTGCCCTGAGTATGATTCAACAATCTGACTTCTTTTATCCCTACCAAAGTCTACATTCACACCAAGAAACCAAAACTTTACATGAAACGTTGCTCTTCAGTGCACTAGCTTCAGTTTAGAAGCGTGTACGATTCAGGGGTGGGTTTCCCGAAAGCTTCGTAACGCTAAGAACTTCGTTAACTCGTACTTAAGATTGATCGTTAATTAAAGAGTGTTTCCCAAACCCGTGCGTAACTAAAGTACTACGTAAACTCGATCGCAGATTAACGAGTGCTCTCACCCAGTCGTTATTTTTAACGAGCTTCTTTAGGGGATCTCGACTTGCAGTTCAGCACCTTAAACACCAGGGACCGCCAATTTTGAGGAAGAAAAATGATAATTTCCGTGTTTGAAGCAATTATATTACATTACTATTAATCATAATCAATTATATTACTATATAATTATTAATATTAATATATTATATTACTATTAATTATAATCAATTATATTACTATATAATTATTATTATATTATATAATTATTATATTATATTATATTATATTATATTATATTATATTATATTATTTCCCGTGTCTGCGGGTGCTCCGGTTTCCTCCCACAGTCCAAAGAAATTAGTTCAGTCTAATTAGATGTCGGATAAAAATTGCCCCTTAGGTGTGAGTGAATGTGTCTGTGTGTCTGTCTGTGTCTGTCTGCCCTGTGATGGATTGGCATCCTGTCCAGGGTGTATACTGCCTTCAGCCCGATGCCAGCTGGTATAGACTCCAGCCACCAAGCATCGAAACCCCCCCCCCCCCCCCCCCCCGGGCCCCTTAACGGATAAAGCGGTTGACGAGTGAGTAAATGAGTGAATAAGTTATATTATATTATATTATATTATATTATACTGCCAACTGTGGCTTGTAGTCTAACTGGGCAATCAAACCCACGAGTAAATTATTTAAATCCAGATTAGCGATGATAGAAGTCTTGACATTAATGCTGCAAGAAATGCAATCAGTCAATTCCTGCAGATGATGCTCACGGTCTAAGCAAAGCTGCAAAGTCACCAAGTTCATCTGGGCAAACTCTGGGGTGTGTCAGCTCGCAAATATCAGTCAAAAGTTGGACACGTCTCATTCCATGTTTTTTTTTTTACATTGTCGATTAATATTAAAACCATGAAAACTAATTGACGCAAATGGAATTAGTAGACAAAAAGGTGCATGGCTTTGACAATCCCCTGACATAAACCCAACTGAGATGGTGATTTAGGATGAGCTGGAGCTTCACAGTATAAAGTACAAAACATATTTCTGTTGGTTTAAAATGTAATATATATATATATATATATATATATATATATATATATATATATATATATATGTATCTATATATATATATATATATATATATACACACAGGAACATACAGTTGTGGTCAAAAGTTTACATACACTTGTAAAAAAACATAATGTTATGGCTGTCTTGAGTTTTCAATAAGTTCTACAACTCTTATTTTTCTGTGATAGAGTGATCGGAACACATACATGTTTGTCACAAAAAACAGTCATAAAATTTGGTTCTTTCATAAATTTATTATGGGTCTGCTGAAAATGTCACCAAATCTGCTGGGTCAAAAATATACATACAGCAACATTAGTATTTGGTTACATGTCCCTTGGCCATTTTCACAGCAACTAGGCGCTTTTGGTAGCCATCCACAAGCTCCTGGCAAGCTTCAGGTCGAATGTTTGACCACTCTTCTTGACAGAATTGGTGCAGTTCAGCTAAATGTGATGGTTTTCTTGCATGAACCCGTTTCTTTAGCACTGTCCACATGTTCTCAATGGGGTTTAAGTCAGGACTTTGGGAAGGCCATTCTAAAACCTTAATTCTAGCCTGGTTTAGCCATTCCTTTACCACTTTTGATGTGTGTTTTGAGTCATTGTCTTGTTGGAACACCCAACTGCGCCCAAGACCCAACCTTCGGGCTGATGGTTTTAAGTTTTCCTGCAGAATTTGGAGGTAATCCTCCTTCTTCATTATCCCATTTACTTTCTGCAAAGAACCAGTTCCACTGGCAGCAAAACATCCCCAGAGCATAATACTACCACCACCATGCTTGACAGTAGGCATGGTGTTCCTGGGATTAAAGGCCTCACCTTTTCTCCTCCAAACATATTGCTGGGTGTTGTGGCCAAACAGCTCAATTTTTGTTTCGTCTGACCAGAGAACTTTCCTCCAGAAGGTTTTATCTTTGTCCATGTGATCAGCAGCAAACTTCAGCCGAGTCTTAAGGTGCCTTTTCTGGAGCAAGGGCTTCTTTCTTGCACGGCAGCCTCTCAGTCCATGGCGATGTAAAACACGCTTGACTGTGGAGACTGACACCTGTGTTCCATCAGCTTCCAAATCCTTGCAGACCTGCTTCTTGGTGATTCTTGGTTGACTCTTGACCATCCTGACCAATCTCCTCTCGGCAGCATGTGATAGCTTGCGTTTTCTTCCTGATCGTGGCAGTGACACAACTGTTCCATGCACTTTATACTTGCGTATAATTGTCTGCACAGTTGCTCTTGGGACCTGTAGCTGCTTTGAAATGTCTCCAAGTGACTTCCCTGACTTGTTCAAGTCAATAATTCGCTTTTTCAGATCCACACTGAGTTCCTTTGACTTTCCCATTGTAGCTTTTGTAGCTGAGTCTAATCACTGGGTCAAATGAGCCCTATTTAAATGGGCTCATGAGAAGTCAACAGCTGTAGTCAATCAGAATCACTTACAAGAAGTGAAGAGGCCATGACATGAAGCTAATTTGATTGACACAACTCGCTACATCACCAAAATTGACAAATTTTGTTGCTGTATGTATATTTTTGACCCAGCAGATTTGGTGACATTTTCAGCAGACCCATAATAAATTTATGAAAGAACCAAATTTTATGACTGTTTTTTGTGACAAACATGTATGTGTTCCGATCACTCTATCACAGAAAAATAAGAGTTGTAGAACTTATTGAAAACTCAAGACAGCCATAACATTATGTTTTTTTACAAGTGTATGTAAACTTTTGACCACAACTGTATGTATTATTATATTATTTTTATAATAATAAAAATTAGAATAATAATAAATTAATATTACTATCAATATTACTGTTAATAATATTAGTATAATATCTATTAATATAATATATATTAACAATAATAGTTTTAAAAATGTAAAAATAATTTTAATGTTTTAAAATAGATTAGATTTTCGAGTATTTATTTAGTCATATGTATCTTTAGGAGTATAATGTTGTTAATTACAACACATTTCTACGTTTTTAGGGTGTAATAGTGAATAAATACTGCATATTGCAGTGTCGAATCGATATTTGTGGATCGATTGAGCGCGCTGTTTCGGGGGAGGAGTCAACAAAGATGTTCTTTAACCTCGTTCGTTAATTTTCACGTTGCGAAGCTCTTTGGGAAACACTCGCAGAACTGGCTCGTTCTTTACACACGTCATTCGTTAGTTCGTTCGTTATTCGCTAAGATTGATCGTTTTCGGGAAACCCACCCCTGAACAATATTGAATATAGATCACATCCTAAAATAAATAATACATTTGGTGAGAAAACGGGATTTGAGACACTTCTTTCCTGCTGTGTGAAAACCAGTGTTGGGAGTAACGGCGTTAAAACTAACGGCGTTACTAACGCCGTTACTTTTTTTCAGTAACGAGTAATCTAACTAATTACTATGACTGTAACTATAACGCCGTTACCATTTCCGACACCCCGTTACTGCACGTTACTTTAGCAGCTCTATGAACTTTTTTTTTTTATTTCGCTTTGCCCTGGTTAACCCCTCCTCTGTCCGGTGAACTTGAGCTTCTGGCCGCTGTGCCTGTGGTTTGGCGTGGTGAAGTGAGGCACAATTGTGACGATTTGCGTGCTCTAATCAATTCAGTGATTGCCGTGGACAACCCAAGTTCCGAATTAAGGACGTTAAGCTCTTTTTAGCTGCTCCGGTTTTTGTGGTGCTGCTGCTTTCTATTTTAGAGCTTAGATTCTCTGCCCGAATCCCACCTGACCTGAGGACCGACCCGAAATCAGGCTCCTATTTTTATTTTATATAAAGCTCTGGTGTGATAATCACAATGTTGCTAAGTAACCAATTATTATTGTTCACTAAAGCTAACGAAATAGCGAAAATTGAAAGTGAAAAACATTTGTGTTAACTGAATCTAATAAAAACGGTAATTAAAAGGAAAAACATAACTATCTCCAACTGTATTTTGTGTTTATAAAACTAACTAAAACGAACTGAAATTACTGATAGAATACCCTCATTTTTGTGTTTAATTTATTTATAAGCGCAGTTGTACAGCGGGAGTTGTTGTGCCGAGCGCGCGGCACTCGTGGTCCGTTAGTTCTTGTGTAAAGCGCTCGCGCTAGCAAGCCCACCCTAAAATGAACAGAAACAATAAAAACAAAATAAAATTAAACTATAATAAAAATGAAAACTGTAATCACGTAGCTCTGGGCGCACGTGAACGCCTCCGCGTTTGACTTGCAGCATTGTGTGTAGCTGTTCTTAAAAATCATTTAAATTAAATAATAGTTCTATGCTTCTATGTTACAGTGTTAATTAACATAATTCTGATTATATTTCGCTCATTCAATCAGCCCGAAAACAGACAGTTTATGGGGCGGATCGGGTCAGGCTCATAATGACAGTTTATGGTTCGGGCTTGGGCAGAATGTGCACGGGCTCCGGCTGGGTCGGATTTTTTGGGCACGATCTAAGCTCTATTCTCTTTTGGTGAAGCTGTTATATTAATACCATTTTAACGGGCATTAAATTGTTGTTTTTGTCCATTATTTTGTTTTATATATACATATTTCTTTTGAGTGTGGCTTGGTTTGTTAAATTTCATCCCCAGACGCGTTTTTCCGCTTTTTTCAGTATTACAAGTTTTAGTAATTTTCTTTGGTTGTGTGGAGAATTTCGTTTTATTTTTTTTTTAATTCGTTAGATTATATTTTTGTCAACATTTTGGGTTTATTTTCGTTTGTTATTTTTTGTTATTTTTCTAATAATAATAGTAAATGCATAATTGATTTCCTTTTTTTGACGGGCGAATAATAAAAAAGTAACGCGATAGTTACTTTTACTGGTAACTAATTACTTTTATAGTGGAGTAACTCCGTTAGTAACTCAGTTACTTTTTTGGAGAAGTAACGAGTAACTATAACTAATTACTTTTTCAAAGTAACGTGCCCAACACTGGTGAAAACAGCCTTTAACAGTAATTCACTTATAACACTGCTGCAGTATAAGTTGGTCTTTTTCAAATGCAAATAAATATCTTTGCATTTTTATTTCCCCCAATTTTGCAAACCTGAAACTTTTCCAAACTGCACACATTTTGGCATGTTTTAATTAGAATAATATTACCAGCTTGTTGTCCTGCCAGCCGGTTCATGAGGTAAGACTTCCCCGTGCGGTAGAGTCCCACCACAGACACCACCACCACCGGCTGCAAGATCCGCTCCAGGTACTCCGTGGCACTATCGCTCACCTGCAGCGAGCCGTTAATGTTCTCCACCAAACATACGGGCTCTGTCATCAAAACTCCGCTCATGATGACCTTGTGCTTTTCTGGAAAACAGAAACACAGCTGTTTTATTTCCTGTCTAAAAGTTTAAATATCTGAGGTTTCTCATTTGTTTCACTGTTGACAGAACATTGTAACATTTTTCAATTAGTTTTCAATTAACATTTTTTAATTAATTAAGTTAAAAGTTTAAATTAGTTTATTTATCTATTGAATGTGTCATATTCCATTACCAGATATATCTACAAAAAAATAAATTTTCTGTTATTTCCTGAACTGAGCAAAATGTTTTGCCAATACAATAAGTAGTAGATTCTAGTAGATTAAATCATTGAGGAAGGAAAATTGGGTTAGAAATAAAATTAAACTATTAATAATATTACTACAATAAAATATTTAGGCTACATCTTTATAGATTACACTTCCTAAGGTACCGTTTTTTGCAGTGTAAGTGTGTTTACATTCACTGATTACTGCAGAACAGAAGAGTTCGTTAGTAGTTTGATCAACACATTTACATTAACTTGGGTACTCAGATAATAAACAAAATGGGAACATTTTACATATCAGACAACAATCTGATTTTTGTTTTGCAACATGCCAGTAGGCTCACAGAATAAGGGGTGTCACAAACATCACGTAAAACCTAAACTTCACGCAGCACCTTTTTACACATCATACCCAATATGATTAAATATCAGCTAGTGCAGGGGGTCTTAACCTGGGGGTCCTGACATAGTCTCTAGTGGCCAGAAAGTGATGCGAATTAAGGAGGTTTTGTCCACAAAATGAACAGATAACAATGCCTGGTTTATACTTGACACGGCACAAAAGCACCACCTGTCCGTGCGGCAAACTTTCTGTCACACATAGAAATACGGTTTGCGAATCCGAAAAAGGGGCTGCACGGCAGTGCAGGCTAAGATCCTGTGAGCAAGTATATCCTTTTAGTGTTTACATAAGAACTTGAATAATCAGAATAATCAATTCTTTTTTATGATTATGCTCAACAATTTAACACAGTGAGTCTGGTTTAGCTTACTTAGTTGTTTATAATCTTTGACTTGAATATGCAGTATATGTATTTTGTGTATTATATGTATATGTATTAGAATTGTTAAATTAAATTAATGTTTATTTATAATACGAGAAAACAGTTCAAAGAAAACACAAATAATTTTACTTTTACACCAAAACATCAGAAGCAGGTTCATCAGTTAGACTCCACCCACACTTTACACATTTATGATCTGATCTTTTCAGTTTTAAACAAGGGTGTCAAACGTATTCACATTCATTACTCAAGTAGAACTATAGATACTGGGGTTTAAAAATACTTTTGTAGAAGTTGAAGTATCAACTCAAACCTTTTACTTATGTAAAAGTATAAAAGTACTGCTTTTAAAACTACTTAAAGTATAAAAGTAAAAGTAATGAAAAGGGAAAAATGACCTTATAAACAGAAGCCTAGGCTGCACTACAGGGGCCTATAGTGCACTACCCCCGATGATTAGATGACTATAAGAACTGAAATGGTGCTTAAAAAAAGTCTTCAGAGATTCTGCGGGATGTTTTTAAAATATTTTACAGACAGCATAATACCTGTCCTTACTACATGCTTTACCAACCAGCTACAGACTGTAACTTTGCACAATCAACTTACAAATATTGCATATAGCAATAATATAAAGTATCAGTCAAAAGTTTAGACACATTCAATTCTCTTTTTTTTCTACCTTTGTTGCAGATTAATATTAAAGTTATCAAATCTATGCCATATTAATTTACAGAAGTAAACAAAACAGAAAAATAGGACTCTCTGCAGAGCTCATCCGAAAAGAGTTGTTTTTTACATCCGATCATTCCGAAGCCACTCGCTGCAGCTGGAGACGCATAACTGAGGTCTTCCTTGTGACCAGATTTCTCACTTGGTCTCAGTTCAGAGAAAAAAAAATTACTCCAATAAAATATAGATATCCAAAATTTCTACTTAAGTAAGGTAGTGATGTATTTCTACTTCGTTACTTGACACCTCTGGTCTTAAAAAAACTGGTTATTCAGTCTATAAGCCGAGTAATAGCAGCATTTGCTTTCTCGGTCAAGTGACATTGTGTTTAGTAGCCCCCTATTTCCACTCGCTGTTGTGTTTACTTGGATCTCCGTGGAAGAGCACTCCCAAAGTTTAGGGTACGGTGCTTGGTTTATGGTGCATGGCAGCAGATATTTTTTTTACAATTAAATTTCATGCAAACTTTATGTTCAATGTTATATTTATTCTTTAAGCAAGTATTTCACTCCATTAAAAGCTCACGTTAGCGAGGTGTGCTAAATATTAATGTTTGAAAGAATGCTTGAAGCTTGCAGGGTTTGCGTGGTCAGTCTCAGACGAAGGTTCAGGGCACCAGCAGTCAGTCCAGAACCAGCTGACCAAAAAGCAAAAAGCTAAAGCAAAAGCAAACAAGCTTTTTAGCAGAAAAATCCAACAAAAATCCACTGAAAATTCACAAAAACACAAAAATGAAAGCAAAGACTGGCAAATTTCAAACAGTAATAATTTTCAAATAACTGATAATAAGTATAATAAAGTAACCAAGTATATTTAAAAAATATATATATATTTTTTTTATTTTTATTTTTACGTAATATTTTTGGCACAAAATTCAATCCATAATTTAGTAAAGGTAGGAACTGCTAATGCATGTAAAAAGCGTATGATATTAACATGGACCAGAAAATTAAGGGAATATTTCCACCACTGTGATGAAACACCATGATAAAATATGGCTGTTTTGATCGCACAGGGAGGGACTATGCTGCATCATTACCTGCATTAAAATAGAGGGTGTTTTAGCCAATTTCTATTTTTTCGGTTTCTGGAATAGTTGAGCATTAACACACTGAAGTGATCGGTTGTTATTACAGTTAAAAAAAATCAACAATTTGTACCAAAACGGAGATCAAAATCGAAACAATTCAAACGATAAAGAAATCACAGACTCACCGTGTGCTGCTGCTCTGTCCTGCTGTGGGAAAAGGTCTCGATACTAAAGTGGTCCAGATCCGGATCTGACTCCGGTTCAGACAGAGGACACGCCCGCTGTATCCGCGCAACGACTTCAGGTAAAACAGGGCTTTCCGAGAAATCAGCCGCTGAGCGCGCGACCGGGCGGCGGGGCTATTCATAGGGCAGAAAACCCCGTTATTCTCTGGGGAGGGGCGTGTTCTCAGAGCTGATCTGATTATTATTATATGATCTTATTAACTGTTCAATGATTATTATGATCTGGTAATTGTAATGAGGTTAATATGTCTAATGCTGGTTTATCTAATCGTATTTATATATATATATATTAATTACAGTTTTTGATAATTTATCATCATCCTAAAACGCTTTCACTTTCACTTTCCGTTTCCGCTGCTCGCGCGCCGGGTTGTTGTCTCTCTGGGCGGCGGAGAAGGGGGGGGGGGTGGTACCGTTTCCTTTCTAAAACGTGAGGCACTGCACTGCACTGCACTGCACTGCACGACTCTGTTTAGCTGCGCCTCCTATTTGTTTTTCTGTTTTTAACACAAAGACCAACAGGGTTGAGTAAAGCACGCGGGGACAAGCGAGAGCACCATTGGAACATCACCGCGAACCGTTATCTCTGAGCCGATCCTGAGAAGCCGAGGTAATCTCGTTATTCGGGTTTAGCTGGTTTTAGTGGTGTATCACAAACTAAATACTACTAAAATTCGGAACGAATTACATCTGAAATCTGGTCATTTTATCTATGTATATATAATAGTCCGTTATTAGGTGTTAATATATTTGTTATTTATTGTATCAGATGTTAATGGAGGGGCCCGTGTGTCTGATCAGCACTGACTCTGAGGGACAGCTGTCCGTTCAGAAAGAGGCTAAAGATATTCTGGATGGGATAACCAGTCCGGTGGTGGTGGTGTCTGTGGTTGGACTCTACAGGACAGGGAAGTCTTACCTCATGAACCGCCTGGCAGGAAAACAAAGAGGTATTTATATGGATTTGTAACATTTGCAGCAGCTCTTACTTTCACTATTAAACATATCCTGAGTTCTAGTGTTGTTTTTCTATAATTAGTTTTCACCAAACATTTAAGTGACCGCTGATCACGATCATTTAGGACTTTTTTCCACCACATTCCTTCCTGGAAGTTGATGTTTCCCCCACTGTCCTTCCACTTTGTAATAATGCACTGGACAGTTCTTAACCAGATTTTTGGTAGATTCAGCTACATTCTTCTTAGATGGATGCATGCCAATAAATTGTGGGGTGGGGTAGAGTCATCAAGGTAAGCAAGATTTCTTTAAATATCTGCGGCTCAATAATTATTATTTAAAGGCTTACTCTATGCAGTACTCCAAAACCGTCTCATAACTGTATAATTAAATCATTTCCTTGAAAAATTAGTCGTCTGATTATGTTAAAATTATGTGGGAAAAAGAATGCCCCTGAAGTCAAATCGATGTTGAAAGACCTGTGGATGCTCTGATGCAGTACAGTTGCAGATTTTTTTGGGAATGCATTAAAATCCATAATTGTTGGAATGAAGTGTGAAACCATATTACCAATAACCTATTCTTGATATTACTAAAGAACTCTTAGTGCTTTATATGGGAAATCTACCAGAATGGTTGGTTTGCAGCAGATTTTTTCCAGCTAATTCAGCTACGGAAAAAATAAGACCACTTTAAAATTATTTCTCTGATTTCAATACTCAAAATCCATATTAGGTGGAATAACCCTGATTTTAATTCAACGGTTGGTGCCATCAGTGCCAAAACCTGTTTTTATTGTTGAGAGAGAAGGAGTAGCAACATTATATAATGTTCAATGCTTTACTATCCCTACTTTTGTTTTCTGATTTGGGGTTGTATATATATCCATTCTGATCGATCTTAGTATGATATATGTAACCAATTCTTTGATTTTTGGCTGCTTTGTGTCAGTTAAAAAAATGTCAAGCGCTTTTGTGTCAGCTGTCTTGAAAAACTTTTTTAAACATGTCCCAACCTTTTTCATAAAAAAATTTTTAAATTAAATTGAAATGTCTGTAGCAATGTTCTGTTTTTCTTTGTATTTTCCCATATTATATTTTCAGGTTTTGCTCTGGGCAGCACTATTGAGTCAAAAACTAAAGGGATCTGGATGTGGTGTGTGCCACACCCTCATAAAAAAGAACACACCTTGGTGTTGCTGGATACAGAGGGACTTGGGGACATAGACAAGGTTTGGCATTTCAAGATTAATTTTTTCAAACACACTTTAATAGTAAATACAAAAAGAAATATATATATATTTATATTTAATTTTATTTAAGGAAAAACAACTATCCAAACTAATCTAGCCCTGTGTGACAAAGTGTTTGCCCCAAGTGTTGTGCCACCCTTGGTTGTGTTAGGTGTTTTAATTCAGCCACATGAAGGGTCTTCCAGCATAGCATGAACGGACTGTTTATGATCATGCCACATCACCTCAAAAACCTTCATTTTGTTTTTTTTTTAAGTCATTCAGAGGTGGACTTGTTTTTCTGCTTTGGATCATCGTCCTGTTGCAGAACCCAAGTACACGTGAGCTTGAGGTCATGAACAGATGGCCAGACATTCTTCTTCAGGATTTTCTGATAAACAGCAGAATTCCATTACATCTATCCATCTATTACAGCAAGCTGTCCAGCCCCTGAAGCACTAAGCAGCTTCAGACCATCACACTACCACCACCATGTTTTACATTCAGTATGATGTTCTTTTTCTGAAAGTATGTGCTCATATTATGCCAGACGTAATGGGATACACACTTTCCAAAAAGTTCCACTTTTGTCACGTCAGTCTAAAGAGTATTTACCCAAAGGCCTGGGGGTTATCAAGATGTTTTTTTTTTCCAAATATGAGATGGGCCAATGTGTTCTTTTGAATGTTTGGGCAAACACTTTTTTCACAAAGGGCTAGTTTGGTTTGAATATTTTGTCCCCTAATAAATGAAATCATCATTAAAAAAGTGCTGTTTATGTTTACTCAGGTTATTTTTGTCTGGTATTTATTCAGCTATAACAGTTCCTCTGGGTTTTTATTTAGAGCCTATAAAACTGGTTAACTTTGGCTCAACCATTTGGGAGAGCCCATCTGAGTCACTGTATCTTATTGAAGAATCAGCAGAGATTTTGTATGATAGGTTAAAAAACACTCACAGTGCTATGTGTCTTTCAATAACACGTCTTTTTTAGTTTTGATCCATGAATCACTCCACACATGTGGATTGTTTTTGGTGGATTTTTTTTTATTTCCAGCATATTAGATTTGAAAGGTTTTGATAATGGAATTATATAACTTTAAACTGCATTATTATTATTTTGTATTTGGCGGTTAGTGTTTTTATCCCAGAATGTATCTAGGAGTTTATTGTAAAAACTTCAAAAGAAAAAAACAATACTTTTTTAACCAACTGCTTTTTTGAACAAACTGCTTCTGCTGGACATTTTCAGGGAGATGAAAAGCATGACACCTGGATCTTCTGCCTGGCAGTTCTGCTCAGCAGCACTCTGGTCTACAACAGCTTAGGAGTGATCGACAACATGGCACTGGAGAGGTTACAGTATCCTTCATCAGAAGTCACGCAAACAATACAACACCTTTAATAATCCAGCCAGGTCTCAGGGTAAGCTTAGGCCAGTGTTTCCAGTATTCAGTTACAGTTCTGCACAGTCACTGCGACTCAGTTATTCTCCTGAACAGCGCCCTCTGCAGCTATGTAACAGAACTTACTGAGAATATTCGGGTGAAAGCCCGTAAGGGCAGTGACGAGGATGAGTCGGCAGAGTTCATGCGCATCTTCCCTTCTTTTATCTGGTCTGTGCGGGACTTTACTCTGGAGCTAAAAAAAGACAACCGTGACATCACCGCAGATGAATACTTGGAGACAGCGCTGGAGCTCAAAACAGGTAACAGATAGTCTAAACTAGGCCCTCCACAATAACCAGGATTGTAGGGATATATTGTCCCAGAAATAATTGCAATACATTTTTATCATTTAAGATCATTTTAGATCTCTGATATAATCTTATATATAATTATTTTATAGATCATTTAGCTTAATTCTTAATAATATATTTAAACATTACAATTGGACTACAAAAATATACAAATATTATAATTAAATAAAACATAAATATAATAAAGTCACTCTTTTTAAATAAGGTTGACATATGACTCAATCACCTAAATCACATAAATATAGTGACAGATGTAATCTAAACACATAGATATACAGCATGTAGTGGTTGTTGACTATTAATATATTATTATTGGGTAACGCTTTATAATCCCGCCTGTGTTTTAGAGGGTAAGTACTGTGTACTTTCAGACTAAGAATGGTAAAACGCTGTTTACTACATAATACAGCCCGCTCCCTGTTGTTTCTGAGTACTTAGTGAGTAAGTACTGTGTACTTAGAGATTAAGAACAGTAAAAATCAAGTGAGGTGTGGGTTTATTAACCATTAATATAAAACCTTGTTGCTTTTGTAAATTATAAATACATTTTCTTTAAAATCTCAGCATTCCTTATTGTGTTATTGAAGATTCACACTAGTCAATATATTGTTATTATTATTATTATTATTATTATTATTACATATATATATTTTTTTGTATTTATTAGGTAGTTCTGTCAAGATTAACAATTACAACCTGCCCCGGAGCTGTTTGCGGAACTTTTTCGCCGAGCGGCGGTGTTTTGTGTTCAGGAGGCCAGCGGCAGATGAAGACCTGAGGAGGATGGAAGAGCTGACAGAGGAGGAGCTTGAACCAGAGTTTCTGAAGCAGACCCAAGAGTTCTGTAACTATGTGTTCAGCAACACCAAACCCAAAACCCTCACCGGAGGACGCACCCTCTCCGGCACTGGTCAGTAATTAGATAAAACAGAGAGAATACATTTAATTATCATGCTGCTTCTCCTTCAGCAGCCAGAGTCAGAGAGAGTGCAGTAAGTCATGTTGTTTTACTCTGGGTGGAACAGCTTCCTCCGAGCGCACTGTGAAGCTGCACTGATCGTCAGCAGTTAGAAAAGAGGTGCAGTCTGACTTCACATGTATCGGATTAGGCGTGTGCTCATCCTTAACCTGTTGGGGGCATTGCAGTGATGGGGAATTCAAATGAATGGGCACTGTGTAATTGGCCTTTCAAATTGGATAGGAAATGGTTTTAAATTAGTAATAAATTATTATTATTTTTTATTTAGCAGGAAAGGATTTGTGGTTGTGTTTTGCACATTCAAAATATGTCTATAAATAATATTTAATATTTTAAATATTAATATCACCCTTATGTCTGATTTTTTTTTTTGCTGTAAGTTCTGGGCAGTCTTGCGGAGGTGTATGTGGAAGCCATCCGAAGCGGGCGTGTTCCCTGCCTGGAGAATGCAGTGGAGGCTCTGGCCCAGATCCAGAATGGACGTGCAGTGGAACAGGCTATGCAGGCTTATTTAACTGAAGTACTTGATTCTGCATGCTTTCCACTGGACCCAGTTCAGCTTTCCGACATCCACACACAAGCTGAGAGGAAGGCGGTGGAAGTCTTCATCAGCATTTCCTTCAATGATGCACAGCAAACAGCACAGCTGGATCTCATGGTACCTCACAAACACAGAAACAGAAAATTACAGCTGCATAAAAAATCATTTTATCCCGCAGGTTTTAATTTAATCCATAAAAAAATTAAATACTCAATGTATTTTGTCTTAATTGCCAAAGAAAAACAATTACAGATATTACTATAATACCGTTTTTTTACTGACAACTGAACATTTTTAGATCCCAGCAGACAAACCAGTGAAGCATAATATATCCTCCTGGGCAGTGCTATGCTAATCCAAAATTTTCTTCAGCAGTGCTACTTAAGTAAGATGTGAATGAAATGTACACAATGAAAAGTGGTCAGTCTTTTGGTAAACAAATGCTAAGTGTCCTGGCCCTGTTATGTGTCTGTCCTGTTCTATCTCTGTGTTTTTACTGCCCTCCTATTTGTTTATCTCCTCCATGTGCTCTGCTGTGTGTTTATCTGTGTCTCCGCCCCTGTCCAGTACCTTCACCTGTGTTTCTTCTATAGCTCTGCCCCCTTGTTTCCACTCCCCAGGTGTTCCCTGTTTCCTTTCCAGCCTTGTGTGTGTATTTTTTTCCACTCCTGCTCCTGTGCCAGAGGTGCCCGCTATGTCCAGTCCCAGTCTTGTCCTATGTCCAGTCTCATGTCCAGTCCTCGATCTCATACTCTATACAGTCCCCTGTCCAGTGTGTTCCATTTTTCCTATCCAGCCTTGTGTGTGTATTTATAGCCCTGCATTTCCTTTGTCGGTTCTTGTGCGTGTTCTACGTCAGTCAGGTTGCTGACTATATAATTATAATTATTCGGTTGAAGGAGACCTCCTTTAAAAAATGGATTTTGGTGTAGTAAAACATGATAAAAAGTACTTAGCTTTGATGAATAGCACACCTCTCTTCTCGCACAGTGTTCCCACTAGGGGTGGGCGATATGGCCCTAAAATAATATCACGATACTTCATAGTATTATCGCGATAACGATACTCTTGGTGATATGACAAAAACATAAAAAATACACTACTGCAACAAAACAAAACTTACATTTTATTATTGTATAAGGTATGATATTGCACACCTCTAACTGAGATATATAAAAAAATCCGGAATATTAGCATATTTGTAACAGAAGTCAATGATTCTCAATGTAATGATACTACTACTAACAAAACTAACAAAAATATCTCCATATATCCAGGATTAAAGTAAAATAAGTGATACTGGACAGATATAATCTGTCTCTAGTAGATATTTAATAGGAAGCAAGAAATGTGTGATTTTTTCTTTTGCTTAAAACAGCAAAAAAGTAGTACCCTAATGTGATAATTAGGGGTGAGTGTTATGGGACGATATTTCAGGGTATAATATCGTTCACGATATTCAAAAATGTTTGCGATATTATCGTGTACGATACGATATGGCACACCCCTAGTTCCCACATCCAGAAATGTTAACAGTTTGTCCAAACACCCCTCAGACTGGGTGACACAGGGCATAATTTGCCACGATAAATAGCTTTTTCCACTGTTATCCAGGTTCAAAGTAGCTCCACACCTTGCTAGAATTTTGAGATCTTAAAAAGTGCACAAGAAGCTTATTAAAAACCACTGTTTACATCCCATAATGCAAGCTTCAGCGCCCTGCCCTGCTTATTATTAAAAACCACTGTTTACATCCCATAATGCAAGCTTCAGCACTGAGCGCTGCCATTATTCCTGGTGCCGGCTGCTATGCTATGCAGAGTATATGTAGAGTCTGCATAGCGTATCAGCCGGTGCCAGGAGTAATGGCGGCACTCGGCGCTGAAGTTTGCATTATGGGATGTAAACAGAGGTTTTTAATAATAAGCAGCACCCCAGGGGCCAGGGGATTAAAAACTGCAGTACGGCTTAAAATAACTTAAAATTCATTATTTGATCTTTTAACTTATTTTGTTTGACAAAACATTTGTGGTGTCCATAGTAAACATATAAACGACATATAAAACAGCTCATGAAATCATTTCATTAAAATGTTCTCTCTTTTCTCTCTCTGTTCACTCAGAGGAAAATCCAGAGTGAGTATGAGTGTTTTTGTGGCCAGAACAAAAACCAGTGTGAGATTCAGTGTGGTGAGGAGCTGAGAGAGGTGTTTGCTCCTCTGGAGGAAGGTCTAAGAGACGGCACCTTCATGCTGCCTGGAGGGTATCGGAAATATCGGGACACAGTCCTGCGCCTCACTGCGGAGTACAGAAAACGCACACACACACTGTTCATGGTGCGTCTGTTAATATTTTATTCATTTTATCTGAATCTGACTGTTGTCCTTTATGTTGTATGAAAATTTCATAATGAATTCCTTTGAATGTTAATTTTTTTTTTTCTAATTATTTTTAATTATTTTCCATCTCACTCTGGTGAACACCCACTGTGTGACCAACCATGGAAGTACCTATAAGAGCTTAGATTCTCTGCCCGAACCCGACCTGACCCGGGGCTCCAGAAAATAGTCTGAGATGTAGGCATCTGTTTTTTAATTATATATATTTTTTTAAATAAGGCTCTGGTGTAATAATCACAATGTTGCTAAGTAACCAATTATTGTTGTTAACGAACACGAAGCAAATAACGAAAACTGAAAGTGAAAAAACTAATTTATTTATAAGCGCTGTTTTCACTCCCGCAGTTGTACAGCGGGGGGTGTTGTGCCAATTCTGTCCGCGAAGCGGGAGTCGGATTCAGCAGGGAGTCAGATTAGACACAACAGCAGCAGCGCGGCGGCACCTCGCGGCCCGCGGTGTTAGTTTTAAGCGCTTGCGCTAGCCGCAAAATACGACAGAAAACACTGAGGGAGCTGCAGAATTATGTATGGGATTAGAATTTGAGTACGAGGAGATAAAAGAGAAAAAATCTCTCTCTCTCTCTCTCTCTCTCTCTCTCTGTGTCTCTCTTTCTCTCTCGCACGTGAACTCCTCCGCGTTTGACTTGCAGCACTGTGTTTAGCTGTTCTTAAAAATCATTTTAGTTAAATAATAGTTCTATGCTTCAATGTTACAGTGTTAATAAGCATAGTTCTGATCATATTTCGCTCATTCTAACAGCCCGAAAACAGGCAGTTTATGGGTCGGGTCGGGTTGGGTCGGGCTCGGGCAGAATGTGCACAGGTTTGGGCTGGGTTGGGTCGGATTTTTTGAGCCCGATCTAACCTCTAGTACCTATGGCATCATGTCTGGAGTACCTCTCTGGAGTACGCTTCTTTTATAAAGAGCTTTAGTGCAGCTTCTCTCTCTCTTTTCCACAAAGATCTTTTCTTTCTTTTGCACTTGTTTGTTTATCACGTTCTCTGTGGGTACTCACATTGAGGATACTTTTTGGACTTTTTGTAGAGTGATTCTGGTAGGGGACCTGTGTGCAGCAGCGAGTTGGTCATCACTACTCAAATTTATCAGATTTTATCTGCTGAATAATATGGAGCCTTTTCTGGCACCTATAATTATACTTTTCAGTTTATCAGGTCTTTGCCCAGTTTAATCTCACATTTTTTAGAACAGTATATTCTTTTACTAGGATGGATTAAGGACTAGCTGCCAAACACTGTGCTTTAGATACTTCCCTGGTTGGTCACACCAAGGGTGTTTCAGGTTGAGAGGTAACTCATTCCTAACTCAGAGAATCTTCTTTTTTTCCTGAAAGCAAATATAAAACTTATTGTTAATTCTAAAGGTATTCTGGCAGTGACAACATACCTATACCTACTTTTGTACACCACCTCAGTGGATGTGAAAAATATTTCTTGTTATGTTAGATGCACAATTAATACACAAGTCTGTTAAAGCAAAAAGACTGTAAAAATGTCTGTAATTATCACTTCATTTCAGATTCCCCTGGGTTGGTGCACCGTAAGAAGTGTTTCTGGCTCAAAATAAATTATACTCAAGTGTTTATATAAAATGCAAGCATTAAAATTACTTTAATGTTGGTTATAAATATATTTATGTTTATTGAACGCATTGTTTACATTATAAACTGAACTAAACAAGCTCGTCAAAATCTTCAGAGCAACACTGATGAACTGAATTGACTTAACTTATATTCATTCAGCTCAAATTAATGAAGCTTTCGTTCAGATCTAAACATGGAGAAAAACATGCACCACTATACAGTCATGTGATTAGGAAGTAAGTGATTAGGAAGTAAGCCCGCAGCACAGGATGTTGTGGTGGCCTGGCTACCATCTACCGCAGTGATCTGAACCTGTCCTCTCTGCTTCTACCTGAGTTTTCATCTTGTGAATGCCTGGCAAATGTTTATCTCCTGTGACAGTTCTCCTTAGTCTGGTGACCCCATAGTCTGGAAGCACAGACACAGGGAGTGAACGAACTCAGAAACATACATTTATTTGAAAATGCCCTCCACCAACACCCAAAACAAACTTAAATAAACATGTATGACAGTCAAGTGGGGCTTTAGCCGCTTCACTTTAAAGTTATTGGGTCTGTGTGGCTTCAGCCTTCCTCTCACTATCGGCGTAGCTCTTAAGTAAAGGCTGAAGCAGTTGGGACAGACCAGGGCTGCGCGTCAAGGTCTGGGGTGGACCCACGGTTCCCCCACCTCCACACGTCACAGTATCTAGTTAGCATTAGCTGACTGGGTTGGTTGGTAGATTACTTTGGCTTACAGTTGAGTCTCTGATTGTTTGCAAGCTAAATGCGAGCGTGGAGACTGTGTGTGGGTAAGGACTCGGGATTGTTAGAAATTCAGCCTTCAGGAATCAGGAGTCAGATTCAGGAGTCAGGAGACAGCTTGAGAGTTGTCTTGAGTTCATTCTCGTGCAGACAGAAAATCTACACACGGGCACAGCTTAGTTGGCCGTTGCTCCCTCTCTGTCTGTCTGAACAGTCCATCTGACTTGTCTGACTGTTACTGTCTGACTGTCTTACTTACTGACTAACTAAGACATTTCAGTAGGACTGTACATACAGTAGAAACTGCTTCAAACACAGCAGGGGGAAAAAGGGTAGGGGTTTATGGAGGAGAATGTGGAGGGTGTCATCATTGGGGGTGTCTCTATTAACTTATGTTAAACAAAGGAGAGGTATGTGAGAGATATGGGTAAGGGACAAAAGGTTAGGAGTGTATAGGGGAATAAGGGAGGTTAAGGAGTGAGTGAGTTTAGAACCTTAGGAAAGCACAATTTGTTATTGACAAAAATTTGTTATTGACAAAAATGTTGAAAACTTAATAAAAGTACAATTTGTTGTTGACAGAATCTCTCAGGATTATATAACTGATCTAGCTATCTCGTCTGGATAAAAACTGGGGATGTTATGGCTAACCTAACTAACCTAGCTATCTGGTGAGGAGAGGTAATTTTGTTAGTAGGCTAAACTTTAGTTTGGAGACTCTGTGTGTGGATAAGGAGTGGGGATTATAAATAGCTTAAAATAGATGATAATGTATTTATTGGAGTGGCAGGTAAGTGGGCTTTTATTTTAAGAAATTCAGCCAAAAAATAAAGTTTTGTAACAGTTTGCATGGATCTTGCTGGTAAACCACATGGATTTATAGATCTGTACTTTGACTTTTACATTTACTTGTGTTTGTTTATTTGTATGCTAAGTAATCTGAGTACACTAAACTTTTAACTATTTTGAGTTAAGGGTTTAAGGTTTTTTGTTATGTTTTAGTTGTACTGTGATAATTAATTTGTATTGTAAAGTAAATTGTAAGTGGCTTAGACAAGTTACATTTACTTAAAATTACAGAAAGTGAATTAAAATTAGAAACATCCGTGCAAACTGTAGCCTTTATTTTTTTTGGCTGTATCACCGCCTCATATATTACAGTGTGTACAGAGGGATGATTATCACAATTTGTAACACTTTCATTACTTTCCAAGCACTTTTGGATTTTATTGAGAGTTGTTTTGATGAGCCCATGATGACACTCTTCAGAGGAGATTCAAATAGGAGAACAACTTGCAACTGGCCACCTTAAATACCTTTTCTCATGATTGGATACACCTGGCTATGAAGTTCAAATCTCAATAAGGTTAACAAACCAATTTTGTTCTTCAGTAAGTCAGTAAAAAGTAGTTAGGAGTATTCAAATCAATAAAATGATAAGGGTGCCCATACTTTTGCACCGGTCAAATGTTGGTTTAATGCATATTGCACATTTTCTGTTAGTACAATAAACCTCATTTGAATCCTGAAATATTACTGTGTCCATCAGTTATTAGATATATCATTAGATATAACACCCAAATATTTAGAACTAAAAATGATTAAGATTAATAGGGGTGCCCAAACTTTTTCATATGACTGTAAATACTGTGTACTTGTGGGGCCTCACTGGTGACCACACAGCTGGAATACGCTGGACATTGGTGTGTTACTGTGATTAATGTGTGTATTATATATTGGCATGTTAAATGTGTATGTATCTTATATGTGTTTACAGTGTGAGGAAGTGTTAAATGAGTATTTGACGGAAAAAGATGAGCGTGGGAAGAATATCCTGGCAGCTGATCAGTATCTCTCTCAGGCAGATCAGAAGATGGAAGGTAGCTGTTATTTGTGTGTGTGTGTGTGTGTGTGTTTGTGTGTGTGATAAACATCAGTAAGTTTGTGTGTGTAATAATGTTGTAATGGTGTTTCTTTTTCTTTCAGAGGAATGTCTGAAGAGAGAAGCTGTAGAACAGAAGCAGAGGGCTCTAGAAGAGCAGAACCGGCAGCAGGAGCAGGTGTTCCGTGACCAGCAGAGAACCTACGAGCAGCATGTGACCCAGCTGCTGGAACGTCTGGAGAGAGAGCGAGAGCGGGCGAGAGAGGATACTCAGCGGGTGGTGCATGCCAAACTAAATGTAAGAAAGAGATCAAGTTCAGAGATGCTGACTGAAAAACACTTATCCACTGAACCAGTCCCAGTCTGCTTTCACACCTACCTTTGTGTGGTACTGACCAACGCACTTTTCAGTAGCAGGTCCAAAAAGAGCTGAAAACATGGTCTGTACTAAGGGCCAAAATTTGGTCAGGCCACAAGAGCTTCAGCTTAAGTTAACCATGGTCTGGTTGATCTGCAGTGTGAAACGTTGTTTTGGACGGTTCAGACTTTATTTAAACCAAATACAGGAAGTTTCTTCAGGCTATTGTCACCCATTAAACAATAGAAGAAGAAAAGGTAACGATTTATAATACAGTCCACGTTTTAGAGGGTAAGTTCTCTTTACTTATAGTGTAACCAGTACATTCAAAAAACTAACCAGGTCCAACAGGTACTTAACTTTAAGTATAAATAAATAACAACCAGGAACAAGAGTTTTACAACTAGGTAACTGTCTGAAACTTACCTTGTACTTTCCCAACACTTATGGCGTAACTATTCTCTATGAATCAGTAAAAACAAAATACTTATGGGGTCCTACTCACACTTTAAATGTAGGTACAAATAAAGCACAGGAGAACCTGCAATTTCCCTAAACTTGTGGTACAATTGTCATATATTATAATAATATATAATCATTTTGCCCTTTGTTCATGGCAGTTATGAAGGCTTCATTTCAGTCACACCTCAGGAAATTATTATTATTATAATAATTGTATGAGTTTGAAAAAAAAAAGATGAGAATTTGATTTATGTTTTATTTAAAACTGTCAAGAGTGGAGCAGCTAAGAACAGTCAGGGTGGAGTAGGAAGAAAACGTATTTAGTCAAACGTATAATGTCAAAACTAAAATACAATAATATTTATACATCTTCAATAACACAAACAGAAATGCTGAGATTTTAAAGAAAATGTATCTATTAATACACAGAAACCATATGGTTTTATATTAATGGTTAATAAACCCACACCTCTTTTTTTTACTGTTCTTACTCTATAAGTACAGTAAAAGGGCAGGTGGGCTCTTTTCATCCTGCGCAGGATGAAAAGAGCCCACCTGCCCCCGCCCATCCTCATTACATTCTACAGAAGCACCATAGAGATCAGTGACCCCTCACATCCTCACTATGGTCTGTTTTCCTTGCTGGCTTCTGGAAAAAAAGATACAGGAGTATGCGGTGCAGGACCACCAGGTTCTGTAACAGTTTTGTCCCCCAAGGTATTAGACAGTTAAACTCCTAAAACCTTGGTCAATTTAAGGAAACTTAAAACTACGGTGCTGCTGTTTCCCTTATCTGCTGTAACTGTAGATTATTCCACATATATAAACAGAGAAAAAAGGAATAATGAATAAACACTTTCAGCTAATTTGAGCGTACATGTAGATGTGCAAATGCACACATGCACCTATTGTGTTATTGATTGTAATTGTGTGTGTGTGTGTGTGTGTGTTTGTGTTTGCGTGTGCTGCAGGAGCAGAAGGCTCTGTTGGAGGTAGGATTTAAGAAGGAGTCAGATCTGCTGCAGAAGGAGATTGACAATCTGAAGAAGGAGATGAACAACGAGGACAAGTCAAAGCGCTCCACCCTCAGTCAGGTGGTAGACACCGTAGGGCAAGCTGCCACTCTCTTCCTGCCCGGAATTGCCTGCAAAGCTGCGGGCTTCTTGACCTCCTTATTTTCCCGATGGCTGTGATGAATTAGCAGTTTACAGCGGTAAGCTGCAGGGGGCGCCATCTTATAGTGTACTGCAACAATAAACTAAACCGCGGTTGAAATTTTACCCAGAATAAGTGTCATGCGTTTATTAATAAACAGTCATTACAGGCTTCCTTCAGTGTATGTTCATCATCCTTTATCTATAAACGTTGTTCAACAGATAAAACTGCTGCAAAATGTCTGACTCTGGCAATGTGTAAATGGAAGTGGAAAAAAAAGAGCCCCGCCTTTGACATGTGACATGTGACGTGCAACAAGCATTGATCTTGGTGCTGACCATGGTGCCATCGCACATGATATTTTTGGTCATCTTCACCAAGACCAAAGCTGAACTTTTTAGTTCAATTTTGACATTTTTAGTCACTGCATAACAGTCTGGCCTGAAACCTCACAAAGTTTCTTTTCTGTGGGTGGATTCCTCCTGGCTGCACCTTGTTTGACAGTGTTGGGAAGGTTACTTTTAAAATGTAATCCCTTACAGATTACTGATTACATCACTCAAAATGTAATTTGTAACGTAATCAGTTACATTACTTCAAGTGAGTAACGTAATCTGATTACTTTGGATTACTTACAATATTGACGTTTTTTTAAGCCTGAATGAATGTAGCAACCACATCTTGCATATTATTCTTTTATTTTTCCTTCCAGTTAATAGATAGACAAATAAAACAGCCTTTTCAATCACCCTATAAAAATACTTATGAAACCATTTAATCAAACAATTTTATAAAACACTTCTATAAATTGATGATAAAATCATTAAAAACCAAACAATGTAACAACAACTGTAAGCTAACTATTTGCAGGTTTGCCACTTTCTGCAGGTGGATTTTTTGCCAGGATTATCTAGGGGTGTAAATCACAAGATTCATTACGATACGATACAATACGATTATTTTAGTCAGCGATACGATAATTTACGATACCTCAAATTATGTCTTTATACGATACAATTTGGTCCAATAGGATTTAATGCGATTACAATCTGTTCCTTTTCTAAGAACTCACAAATGCAAACAAAATATAATTTGAATGTTTTATTATTAAATGTCAAATGCAGTGTAATCATAAACAGTAAACAATAATTCACTTCAACACTTTAATTTCCATTATTTAAGTTCCATTTGAGAACATCAAATGCAGAAGAAATTGTAAAAAAAAAAAAAAAGCGCCTGTTATATTTAGAGTTTACAATGTGTGTATGGATGTTGGTGATGAATAGTCAATCATTCTCTACATTTCCTGATTCAGTAGGGTCTTGACAAACAAATTACAAAATTTGTAATTTATATCACAATGCATTGAAGAGTTACACTGCATTATATTAGGTGTCCACCAGGCGTCTCCAAAGTGTTCAAAACCTCTCCAGTAAATCTGTCTCTATACAGCCAGAGTTTGTAATTTTTTTGTTTGTTTGTGATAAAATAAATGCATGTAAGTCTATTTCAGAGTAATATTAATACTTTTTGATGAAATGACAAACAAAATCACACGTATGCGCGCTGTGGGCGGACTTATGTTTAGCAGAGGGAATTTGGTGACAGCGGTTAGGCATGCCCCTCCCCCAGCCATTAGGAGACCAATCAGGGAAAATTACGTACCAATGTTTTCGTCTAAGGGTGGACTATTGGTTGAAATAGGTGTCAATCACTTTTGTGACGCTGGAGAAAGGCTATGACCCGATTTGATTGGATTGGATTGATCCAGCGCTCACGTTATTGGTTCAAAAGACGATCACTCAAGAAAAATAGTGGTTTGTGGACCGCTGAAAATAAACGCATGTTTGTGAGGAGAAGTGAGCAGGCGAATAAAGGACTTTATGGATATTTTATCTGCGGGTCAGTGCTGTATTGTGGATGCTGTGATAGTAAGTGAATTTTCTATAATGTAATATGATGTTATTTTATATACTAATAATATTTTATAAGGCTATTTTGTTGGGGAGGCGTGTTCCCCATGTAAACAATGTAAAAAAAACAGGCTGTTTTCAGTTGGCGATTTCTGGCGACTGGTTTCATGTAGATGGTTGTAAATTTGCATGCAGGTAGTTAAATTAGTACTAAAGAATATGAGTCAGTTATTTGGTCGGTGTGTTTAGAATATTTGACGCTTATAAGCATTCAACTTTACATAGTCAGAACGGGCCCGCCGACGGGCTAGGGGGCGCTTCTGCAGTGAAAACATTCTGAGCAGGAGGTTGTGAATCATAGAATATTCTGATGTCGTGATTTATGTGAATGTGTTTGCGTTTTGTCAGTGTTGGATTGGAAGACCAAAAATAGAAAAGTACCGCAATGTAATCCATTTATTTTAGCAGAGTAACTGTAATCTGATTACCATTTACTGAAGCAGTAACTGTAACGGATTACAGTTACTCATAATTTGTAATCTGATTACGTAACGCCGTTACATGTAATCCGTTACTTCCCAACACTGTTGTTTGATAAGTGTAAGATAACCTGTAGATAAGGAAAATAACGCATAGTTTTGTAATAGCATGTTCCAGATTGTTGTTGTCCTCTTTTTTAATCTTGAATTGACTTTTTCAATTGATAATGTCCCAGAAAAAGGAACTGAATGAGAGGCTTCTCCATGTCTATGAGTTCTCTGCTCATCAAGGCACTCGCACGTCTTCCTGATCAGGCAGTTATCATCTTTTATTCTCCTGTCATTTGATAAACTGGAAACTGTGCATTAGCTAATTAAATTATGTGTGTGCTACAACAAAACTGCTGGTTATGAAGCTGTTTTCCATATTGGTTTAGCACTTACATTAGATCTGATTCTCACCAAAAATCAGTGATCTGAAATATCAGGATATTAATAACTTTAACACTGTCCAGTTCCAAAATTTAAGTATATAAATAAATAAATCAACTGGCTGATGGAGTTTCCCAAGCCACATGCGTGTCTTTCTACCACTTCACAAGAACACGTTACAGATTCTCTTAAAAAGTTTAAAATATAGGCTTGCTAAGAGGACGTGCTCGCCTCGGCTCCGCATCCTTTCTGCAAAATCCTGAAAAATACTCGTTTTATGAGACACTGAACAATGTCTAAAGTCAGCAATGATGCCTCTTTCACAAAGGAAGTCAAGTAAAATTACAAGTAAGCCGACCCAGTTGAAGTCACTTCTAAGGTGAGCAGTGTTGGGGCTGTACTTTGAAAAAGTAATTAGTTATAGTTACTAGTTACTTCTCCAAAAAAGTAAACAAGTTACTAACAGAGTTACTCCACTAGAAAAGTAACTGGTTACCAGTAAAAGTAACTATCATGTCACTTTTATTTTTCGTTCGTCAAAAAAAAAAAAAAAAAATCAATTATGTATTTACTACTATTATTAGAAAAACAACAAACGAAAATAAACCCAAAATGTTGACAAAAATATAATCTAACGAATTAAAAAAAAAAGAGATTCTCAACACAACCAAAGAAAATTACTAAAACTTGTAATACTGAAAAACGGAAAAAAAACGGAAAAAAGCGTCTGGGGATGAAATTAAACAAACCAAGCCATACTGAAAGGAAATATGTATATATAAACAAAACAAAAGAATGGACAAAAACAACAATCTAATGACCGTTAAAATGGTATTAATATAACAGCTGGATCAAACAGCTTTACTAAAAGAGAAAGCAGCAGCACCCCAAAACCAGAGCAGCTAAAAAGAGCTTAAAGTAAAATCGGAACTTGGCCTGTCCACGGCAGTGTTGTGCGTGAACGAGTTCAAAAGCACGCGTATATTGAACACACTCATTTTTTCGTGAACGTTGAACTGAACGCAAAACATTTTTAATAAAGAACTTGAATGTGAATTAGTTCACAGTATGTGTCATGAACGGAAGACATCACTGTAAATGAACGTTGGCTAGTTAATAAAATACTGGGAACGACGAGGAGAGTGCGGAGCTCAGAGCGCGCAAGAGAGAGAGAGAGAGGGAGAGAGAGAGCGAGGAGCAACAATGTGGAGAGCGCGGAGCGCGAGGGCGAGAGGGAGAGATACAGAGAGAGAGAGAGAAGTGTGAAAGAAAGCGCTGCAATTAAAAAAAAAATTGCTAGTGGAAGTGATGGCATGGAGACAGACACCGATTCTCCTTATGAACATTTTCATCACCTGGTAAGAAACCCACAATTGCAGTATCATGAGCAAATGTCTACAATGAGCAGTTTCAAAGAACGTATAGTGATTTCTAGCTTGTAGTGTGAAAAAAAGTATCTCACGAAAATGAACTGAACTTTGAACTAGTTCAGAATTAAAATTGTGAATTTTGAACGTGAACTGTTCACTTTGAGCATGTATGAACTGAACTTGAACTAGTTCAGAAAAGCTGTGAACTGGCACAACACTGTCCACGGCCAACACTGAATTAATTAGAGCACGCAAATCGTCTCAATTGTGCCTCACCTCACCACGCCAACCACGTAAACCTACAGGCACAGCAGCCAGAAGCTCAAGTTCGCCGGAAAGAGGAGGGGTTAACCAGGGCAAAGCGAAGTTAAAACAAAAAAAAGTTCATTGAGCGGCTAAAGTAACATGCAGTAACGGGGTGTCGGAAATGGTAACGCCGTTATAGTTACAGTCATAGTAATTAGCTAGATTACTCGTTACTGAAAAACAACGTTACTCCCATCACTGAAGGTGAGCACTGAAGCCAGCAGTGACAATGGCGAGGCTAACACGGGAACAGACCAGGTAATGGAGGAGGATAATTGTGAGTCGAATGAGAAGGAAAAGACGGTCGAAGTTGGCTCAGATGCAATTTTGGCTGCAATTGCTAGCCTAAAGTCTGATTTCTACTCCAACGGTATTCTGTCAGCAATAGAGGATGTGAAAAGAGATGTTAATGAATGTGCCGAGCGGGTCGGTGAGGCGGAGGTCCGGATATCTGCAGCAGAAAATAATATCACCAGTCCGATAGCCAGGGCTCAGGCTCTGAAAGATAAAAACAAAGATCTTGAGGAGAAAGTGCTGGACTTGGAGGCCAGATCGTGATGTATTAATTTGAGATTGGTTAATCTACCCGAGGAAGCGGAGGGAGAAGACGCGTGTGCCGTCCTGGAGAAGTGGCTGCTGGAGGCTTTGAACATGGCACCGCTACGCACCCCTCTGATACTGGAGAGAGCACACCGGGTCGGTCAGAACAGTACATCAAACACCGCTGCACCAAAGACTCTGATCATGAAGTCCTTTAACTAGAAGGACAAAACAACTGTGACAAGAGCTGCCAGAGGAAAGGGACAGATTCTGTTCAAGAACCACCCAGTGAGATTTTATGAAGACCTTGCAGCTGGGGTGCACAAAAAACAGAAAGAGTTTGACGGCGTGAGACAGCAACTTCGCGCTATGGGAATACGATATGGCGTGACTTACAACGGACAGTCTCGCATCTTTAGCCAACCAGCAGAAGCAGAGAACTTTGTAAGGACATCCCTGTGTTTTAATTGGGATGTATAATCAATTAAGCCTTAAGTCTATTAAAACCAAAAAAGGGTCTGCGCTTTATTATTACATATGTTACAGCCAATTTTCTGAACACATTTAATAACGAGTTTCCTATGTAGCGGGGTGGGATAGGAGGAAAAAAGTATTCAGGCACAGTCGGCTTATCCTCACTTTAATGTGGAGCAGCCTGGAGCAGCTGTTAGATAGGTATCAGTATATTAAGGGGGTTGGGGGAGGGTAGGTAACAGAGTTCCAAGTTAACAGGAGAATAATGTTCAGTGTTCATAGTTATGGATTTAGTTTCTAAAGTCCAGGAGTTTTTGGTTTCTTTGATTGTAAAAAAAAAAAAAATTAAAGCAATAGGAAGCCCATTCAATGTAATAGGGTATGTCTGGTGGGTTAAGAATTAAAATATCTTATTGGAACTGCAGAGGGTTACAGAAATTGGAAAAAGTCAAACAGATAATGACAAGGGTGAAATCCATACAGTCTGATATCATACTATTTCAGGAAACTCACCTGTTGTCTGGTCAAGAAGCAAGAATTGGGAGGAGGTGGCAGGGCAGTATATATTCAGCACTCTTTACCTCTCAGTCGAGAGGGGTTATGATCTTGATTCATAAATTCGTACCATTTCATATAAAAAGGTTATTAAAGATAAGACTGGGAGGTATATTATTCTACAGGGCACTCTGATCACAGAAAAATAAACCTGATAAATATTTATGTTCCAAACATTGATGACCCAAATTTCTTTCATAATCTCTTTCTTACAATTTCTTATAATAATCTCTGCCCGATAGTTAAATTGTAGCTGGGATTTTTAACTGTACAATGAACCCAGAACTGGACAAAAGCTCAGGCACTGATAATTCTCATTCTAAAACTAGACAAATATTTCAACACTTTATGAAGGAACTTAATTTGATGGATATCTGGAGGGATATGAATCCTAAATGTATAAAATATTCCTGTTATTCATATACACATAAATCCTACTCTCGTATAGATTACTTTTTAATTTCTGCCAATTTGAGACATAAAATAAAGGATTGTCAGTATGATAGCATCTTAATATCTGACCATGCCCCAAATTCATTAATATGTGAAGACGCAAGAGGAGAAACCCTCCTAGGTGGAGATTTAAACAAAAATGGCTACTAGATTCAGAATTTATATTTTTCATAGATAATCAAGTTAGCATATTTTTTGAAACCAATACAAATGAAACGCCACCCTCTTCAAGGTGGGAAGCCTTTAAGGCTTACATAATAAGCTTTACAAGCTAAAAGGCAAAACAAACTTAAGAATCAAAACAAAAAACATAAGAATCAGTAGCAGAGATTGAACTGTATGGGACGGGATCGAACCCATGTTGTCAGGGTCGTGATCCAATACACTACTGCTAGTAAATTTGGACACAGCTGGGAAAAATGCCCTTATTAGGAGATGGGGATCCCAAGAACAGGCCGAAAAATGAAAACGGGCGGAAACTAAAGTCACGCCAAGTGCGACAGGGGAGGTGTGTAAACAAAAGCTTGCCAGAGAAGAATTTAATTTTTTATATGGATGCATAAAAAAGAAAAACAATAAAATAAAAACAGATGCACTTTTATAAAAACAATTAGCAATAAAATAAAAAAGTGGAGCAATTAAAAATAAAAGGAAGCACAAAAATTAAAAAGAGAACAAATAGCTGCACACAAGGTGGTGCAGTTTCTCCCAAAGAACACATCATCTATTTGCACAGACTGTGGTGCTGTTTCCCCCTGACAAATCTCTTTTCTGAAACTAGCTGCAGAAAAATAAAAAAAAAGGTTGCTGTGAAATATTAACTAATGGAAGCTAAATGCTAAAGCTTGCTTAAAGTTTGGAAACCCACAACAAATATGGCCAGCAGGAGAAATCACTTTTATTTGGAGTTTACTGCTCATGTGAATATAATTCATAGTTAGGCAGTTAGGTTAGCTAACCTAACAAAGTCATTTTATACAGATGTACCACACCTCACACTGCTGGCATGGTTTTAATGTGTTTAATTAAATTATGAGAATTATGTGCATATGCTTTGTTTAAAATATGACAAGAAGGTAAAAATTCCACCTTAAACAACACAGCAATAACTGGAACTTTAAACTGGAACATTTAAGGTGAAATTGAAAACAGTAGTAACTTATTTCAGACTGGTAAACTCACAGTGGTTATATGTATGTTAGTTTTACTGGCATTATGAAGATGAGAAAGTATAATATGACTGTAGGACTGCAGTATGACTGACACTAGGGCTGGGAAACTCCTCAGTGCTACCAGTGCTATTGAATGGGTATACTGTCATCATGGTAATATTAGAAACAAGTGGATTTGTCCCCCCAAAAAATGATATCAGTTCGCTCAGATCAGCTGTAATATAAATGAGGAGACAGACCGGACCAATCACGGAGCCGGGTTAGGTATTAAGTCCCGCCTCTCAGTAGAAGCAGCGAATCAGCTTGCTGGTTTTGCGGCGCGCAGAGAAAAGGCAGTTTGCTGTTGGGAAGTCCCGCCCCCTCGATGTGAGATTTAGCAGCGGGCTCGGGACACGCAGCAGCTTCAGCTGATGTTAAAACAGAGATGGATATACGGAGATTTTTCTAAAAGAAAGGTAACAGAGCTAACCACGTCAACTGTGATGATATGTTTCTGATAGCTGGATAAAAATATACGTCTCTGAATCAGCACACAGATTAAACCCACTGTGATTAATAAACTGCAGCTGTGTCAGTGAGTTAGCTTAACTTTGGAATTAGCTCGATTGGGAGTCAAGGTTAAAGAAAAATAAACTATATATGTAATGTTCAACTTGACCTGTACCTGATCAGCTAATCACTATTTCATTTTCAAACTGTGTTTATTTATTTAGGATTACAGGACTTACTGTGAGCTATAATGAACGAAAATTCATTTAGCTAACTAGTTAACTAGAAGCTGGATGTAGAGGATAGACAGAATTTAGTACAGTACTTTATGTTGGTTGTCAGGGCCAGACAAGAAGGAGACTTGTGCAGATACAATAAAAATCTTTTATTAAAAGATTCAGCAGGGGCAGTCAAAACAAGCCAGGTCAATACCAGAGAAACATTGAGCAGGAAAACCATACCATAAACGGGAGACAGTCCAGAGTTCATACACGAGCAGGGAGTATCACAGAGAAGGCAGAAATCCAAATGAGTAACAGTCCAGGTCATACACAGAATATCCAATACACGGGCAAGGCAAAAATCAAAGTCGGAAAAACACGGAAAAGGATCATACACGGAAAATAACAATAGGGCAATGGAAACGCTTTGTAATGCAGGGTAGAACCAATACAATTACTCGGCGAGGAGTGAGCGTGGTCTATTTATACTGAGGGGTAATCAATACTCAGGACTTCCTGGAGGTGTCATGCGGTGTACCACGTGATCGGCAGTGTGTGTGATGTCATGGGGAGGTGCGTTCTGGGTATTGTAGTTGGAAGCTTGGAAATCGCAGGTAGAGCTGAGTGAGGGGAACACAGGTGTGCTTTCAGCACCAGACATGACATTGTCATTACAGACATGTCAGACATTGTCAGACATGACATTAACCCTGATCACCTGATCCAGCTGATCAGCTAATAAACAGTAATTTACTGAGTTTAGCTGTTAAAATCCTTTAGCCCCTTATGGAGGCTAACTTAATCATGTATATCAGCAGTGTATTAAACACATCATACCACCACTTACTTACTACTCTAACTTGACTTCTGTTCATTTGTAGTTCACAGTAAGACCACATGTCCTGACGTTTATAAAAAATGTAAAGTTATGTAGCGGGCTCAGTGGTTTAATACCTGGTGCTAATTGAGATGTTGAATTTTAATTGGGTGCCAGTTATTAAATTAATTTAATTAGATTAATTAATAAATAAATTAATCAAATTAATTAATAACACAAGACATCTCAGGGTGTGGTTTCTACAGGTGACAGAAATTCTCATAACCAAGTTATCCAGAAAACACACTGAAATTACAGGTTTTGTAATATAAAAGTATTTTATTAAATCACAGATATGAGTAAATAATTCATTAAAAATTCATAAATGTAGCCATTAGATATCAAATCATAGTGTAGAATGATAAATGAGAAAAAAAGAACAAACACGTTATACTACTGGTATGAAAGGAATAAAGATTAATAGAACTATTAAGTGAGTATTTCTAAATAAGGGTCTAAATGTAATGAGTTCAAAACAATCAAATGAGAACACTAAAATAAGTAGATAAGTAAGATATTTTAGGTCCTACAAAGTTCATCCTTCTCGCCCAATAACTGAAAATTAATCTATACTAAGAAAAGAGGACAATAACCAAACTAGACTTGACCAACCAGACACCAATTAGTGAAAGAGATACCCAGACTGCCTTACTCTGAGACGTCCACAAAGGGGGTCCCCATCGGTTCCGTCCGCTGTTCAAACCTCTTGTTCAGCTGACCTCTTGCACCCCTAGCAGGTCCCACGTGGACCCATCAGCAGGGTAAAGATAGTTATCTGTGGGCCAGCTGCGCACCTGGTTGACACCCACTTCTGGTCTCTGCACAGGGAGAACTTTTCCCCCGGAGCTGGCTCGGCTGGCGTACCCTCTCGGTGATCCGTCGGTTGGTCTAGTTGGTTTACTGAATTAACTATCTTGGCAAGCAGGAGAACTCCGTAGATCATAAAGTAGCTTAGTTATTTAAACTAGGATAACTAATACCATTATGCTTATGAAGAAGGTTAAATGAGTTATACGAAGAATGCTAAACTAAGCTGACTAAACTAAACTAGTCTAAGAAAACTAAACTCCAAACTCCTCTCTGTCTGTCCTTTCTCCATCTCTGGGCCCTCTCTATCTGCCCTTCTCTCCTCAACTTCTCTGCTCGTAACTTCTCTGCCTGAACTGCTCCCTCCTGAACTGACTGTCACTGGCTCAGTTTAACTATAAGTGTCTCCCTGGCCTGTTTGGCTCTTGAGTTACGATTGGCTCTGTGGCCCAAGTGTCTGTGTTTTAATTGGTCTAGGAGCGATTTCAAACTTTGGCGGGGAGTATAGTGTGTTAACAAAGGGCCATAAAACACCCCACATTCACCATGCTTCGGCTCGTGAGAGATTTCTTATTCTTCTAATAGACCACACCAAAAGAAAACATTTTATTTAATTTCATTTAATTAAACAGTGGATCAAAATACATTCTTCAGCATACCAGTTTGTGAGGATAAATTCAGGAATTAACAATCTTACAATTAAATCACAATAAATGTAATATAAATATTTTGCCCACAAACAGTTTTGTAATATTCAAGATAATATTAGAAATACAACAATGGTTGGTACCTTGTCAAAAAGAGATCAAGAGTCATGTTATTATTTAAACCCAATTAAATCACTTAAAAGATAATACATGGTTAAACCACTGATAACCAAATAAAGCTAAATTATCAAATGCTAGTTAAACCTTGCTGATTCAGACTTGAATGTGTAGGAAAATTTAATCAGGACGCATCCAAACACATATACCAGATGTGGCACATTATTTAGTAAACATTCTGTAAAACACCTTTTTTTTATATAGTCAATATATATGTATTTTAAGCAAACTCTTCTTAGTGAGAAATTCCTCCCTCTGCTGAGTGTTTAGATAAGGCTGCTTGTTCGGAATTTACGACCGTGGGGGAGGTTGGTGAAAAAGAGTTTCTTCTCAGCCCACAGACTTGTGGCCTGCAATGTTGAAAATGGACTCCCAAGCTTAGAACATTTCTCTTAACTTCATTAATCTTATTTCTAAGTGATTGCAGAAATAACTAAGTACAAACCCCTAAATTGGTATAATAGGTATAACAATTTCCAAGGCATTCATGTTCCTGTCCTGGTGATAGTGCTGTTGGCAAAACCACAATTGTGCACAGTTCCAGATGTTTAAACATTAACTCCGAGGTTTACGACTGCTACTTAATTTAGGGCTCTTGAGCGAGGCTGAGTGAAGAAATAGTCAGGAAATGTCATTTTGAAATTTAAAGTTGCTTGGGATTAGAGATTAGAGCATCCTGGAGGTGATTGTGAAGTTAGAAAATTCCTTTTAGACCATAAGATGGGGGGTAGTGTGTGTGTGTGTCCAAGCGATGAAGAAAACCTCTGTTTAATCTACTACAGTTACATTATTTTACATAAAAGGACACCATCTTAAGAAGAGCTCTCAGTAGAAAAAGAAATAAAAGCGGGGGAGAAAATGTAAATATACGACAGAATTGACATGCCAAAACATAATAATAATAATAATAATAATAATAATAATAGTAATAATAAACAAATCTGTTATATTATTTTAAATATTAGGTGTTAACTGAACATTTTTGTCATATGTATATAATTCAGACATTGCATGCATCATTTTTTCTAACCACAGTACCTGTAACTTGGAGTAACATGTTTAGGTTGTAAAATCACCTTATAACAATAATTTACTTTTAATTAAAAGTAATTTCCACAAATGTTGTTCTAGGAAACTATAGGGTGGGCTTGGGTTCATACTGGCAAATGTGTCCCCCCAATATCAAGCCCGCTCCTACGCCCTTGGAAAGCCCCAATGATGTTCAACCTCCAGGATTAAGTACACTCTCTTCGTTCAAACCAGTTGGCTCAATGAGAGCTGGCTCAAGTGTTCTCAAACTGAACAAGCCTCCCAGGAAGGAATGGGGGGTCCTCAATGCACCAGCATGAACCAAGCACTCTGGTTGTGGGGGACATGACACCAGATTACCACATATACCACATTCCCCATCACTCCAACACTAGACTGGAGCCCACCACTAAATTCATTACATTATCCCTATTTAATTCTAGATCTCTAGTGAACAAATCTTTTTTAATTAATGATTTCATAAATACTCACTGCCTTGATTTTATGTTTTTGAATGACACTTTATTTAGATAGCTCAAATAGTACCAGTGCTCTTATTGAAACAGCTCCTCTAAACTTTCAGTTTTATCGTGTGTCCAGAGTGAATAGGAGGGGTGGTGGAGTCGCTAGTCTCTTTAAAAAATATTTTTCAGTGCAAACAGGTTTCAACTGGGGAGTTTTCTTCATTTGAATGTCTCTGCACACTACTTAAGGGGGCACCTAAAATACTCCTAGTAACTATTTAAAGACCCCCAAAATACTTGGCAAGTTTTATTAATGACATTTCTGAACTTCTAACAGCATTTTAATCACAGGGGATTTTAACATACAGAGAGACAATCCAAAGGACAGCCTGGATAATGAGTTTCTAGCAATACTACACTGTTGGATTCTCACAGCATGTAAATTAGTCCACTCACAACCGAGTACACACTTTGGACTTAATTATTAGCAAGAATCACACCATCAACTCTGTCATTGTTAAAGATATTTCCCTCTCTGATCATTTCTGCATTCTGTTTATATATATTTATTACATCAATAGTAAAAGGAGAACCTGTATGTATCAAAATAAGATAATTAAATGATATCATAGATGAGTTTATTAAGGCCATGTCTACTAAATCAATTGTTGGAATTAATTCTGTTAATATCATCCTAGACAACTTTAATGCCAGGATCATAAACACTATTGATACACTTGCACCTGAGAAAAATAAAATAACTTCTCATAAACAAATACCTCCTTGGAAAAATACTTCTGTTTTAAAAGCCCTAAAAAAGGCAATGCAGAAAAGCAGAACGTACATGACCTCCAGATTCACTATGATATATACAGAAAAAAAAGCCTGCCAAACCTTCTTTTCTGACATTATTAATAAAAACATGAGTTTTTATTATTTTTTACAAAAACGACTGATAAAACCTCCCAAAATTACTGACCCTAAATTTCTGTCGATTAATAAATGCAATGAATTTGCTGCCTGATTTAGAGACAAAATTACTTGAATCAGACAGACTATAGCAACTTTAATGCCAGCAACTAGTTTCCCTCAAAATTCAGGACGGAAAATTACGATGGTGTTTCTTCATTTCAGCCCCATCACTGACGAGAGTCTTGAGAAAACAGTGCTAGGCCTAAAATTCTTGTCTTGCTGCCTCGATCACCTACCAGCAAAATTTCTTAAAGATGTGTTAAAATGCCTAAAAAGAGATCTTTTACAAATAGTAAATGGCTCATTATCCTCAGGTATTTTTCCAGATTCACTGAAATCTGCAGTTGTTAAGCCATAATTAAAAAGGAATAATAAGAAGAATCTAGATCATGCCTGTTTTTTTTTTTTTTTTCCAATTTTTTTCTATTCCCCCTCCTCCTACCTCTTGTAATACCCGAACACACCAGGAGGGTGAAGACTAACACATGCTTCCTTCTTTTCGAGCTGCTGCTAATGCAGCATTTGCAGAGTAGCTAGCGCAGCGACTCGGTTCCTATACATCAGCTCACAGACGCCCTGTGCTGCGGACAGCACCATAGAAGTGCTGTGGGACGAGAGTGCCATTTACCCACCCAGGAGGGAGCAGGGCTAATTGTGCTCCCAGGGCAAATTGGTTTGAATCGGCAACCTCCTGCTCATAGGGGCAACGCTTTAGACCACTCGCTGCCTAGATCCTGCTGTTTTGAACAACTATAGACCCGTGTCTAACCTCCAATTAATAGGAAAAGTTATTGAAAAAGTGGTCCTCACACAGCTCAACCAGTTTCTAAGCTTGAGTAACTGCCTTGATAAATTCCAGTATAAATTTCGAAACTTTATAAGGGCAAAGTATCTAGAAAAACTCATCCACGTATTTAAACTGACAGGTTAAATCTCTGAGACAACTTTTTGTATCCTTCCCCTGAACAACTATGTTGAACAATCTTTGTTTTAGATCATTTGAGAGTTGTTTTGATTAGCCCATGATGCCACTCTTCAGAGGAGATTCAAATAGGAGAACAACTTGCAACTGGCCACCTTAAATACCTTTTCCCATGATTGGATACACCTGGCTATGAAGTTCAAAGCTCAATGAGGTTAACAAACCAATTTTTTTCTTCAGTAAGTCAGTAAAAAGTAGTTAGGAGTACTCAAATCAATAAAATGATAAGGGTGCCCATACTTTTGCACCGGTCAAATTTTGTTTTAATGCATATTGCACATTTTCTGTTAGTACAATAAACCTCATTTCATTCCTGAAATATCAATCAAACTGAAATGGCAACTAAATTAACTAGATTAATAGGGGTGCCCAAACTTTTTCATATGACTGTAAATGTGAATTTATGTGTTCATATAGAGCTAAAACTTGATATTGACTTTTTTGGGTTTTGGGATAGAGTTCAATATGGACCCCCCTTTTCCTTCGTTTGATATCGAGCCTCCCTGGAATTGGCCCTGGAAGCTGTTCACAAGTGCTGTGGACAACTGTGATTTGTGAAACCCCTTTTCTTTCGTTGTTGGTGAACTTTCTCTCATCTCCAGCTCCGTAGGAGAAACACATACCGTTTTTAGAGACTGGACCTTTGGCACATTCCCAATTTCAACTGAACCTGTAAAACAAACAGACATTAAGGAGGCGGGGGAGCCATGGGTCCGCCCCACGCCAGAACGGACAGCTCTATCTGTGCCAGCTGTTCTGCATCAGGACTGATTAAGCGGCCAGCTGGGACAGGTATATAAACTTAGCTGAGGAGCTGAGGCCGCACGGACCTTAAAATACTTAGTAAGTAATCTCTACAGACTCTAGAGCCCCATTATTTATTTATTTATTTATTTTTTTGTTTGTTTTGTTTTGTTTTTACCCAGGTGGTAGTAGTAGTATAAGTAGTGGTGTGTATATACACTGCTCAAAAAAATAAAGGGAACACTCAAATAACACATCCTAGATCTGAATGAATGAAATATTCTCATTGAATACTTTGTTCTGTACAAAGTTGAATGTGCTGACAACAAAATCACCCAAAAATCATCAATGGAAATCAAATTTATTAACCAATGGAGGCCTGGATTTGGAGCCACACACAAAATTAAAGTGAAAAAACACACTACAGGCTGATCCAACTTTAATGTAATGTCCTTAAAACAAGTCAAAATGAGGCTCAGTATTGTGTGTGGCCTCCACGTGCCTGTATGACCTCCCTACAACGCCTGGGCATGCTCCTGATGAGGTGGCGGATGGTCTCCTGAGGGATCTCCTCCCAGACCTGGACTAAAGCATCCGCCAACTCCTGGACAGTCTGTGGTGTCCCAGATGTGCTCAATCGGATTCAGGTCTGGGGAACGGGCGGGCCAGTCCATAGCTTCAATGCCTTCATCTTGCAGGAACTGCTGACACACTCCAGCCACATGAGGTCTAGCATTGTCCTGCATTAGGAGGAACCCAGGGCCAACCGCACCAGCATATGGTCTCACAAGGGGTCTGAGGATCTCATCTCGGTACCTAATGGCAGTCAGGCTACCTCTGGTGAGCACATGGAGGGCTGTGCGGCCCTCCAAAGAAATGCCACCCCACACCATTACTGACCCACTGCCAAACCGGTCATGCTGAAGGATGTTGCAGGCAGCAGACCGCTCTCCACGGCGTCTCCAGACTCTGTCACGTCTGTCATGTGCTCAGTGTGAACCTGCTTTCATCTGTGAAGAGCACAAGGCGCCAGTGGCGAATTTGCCAATCCTGGTGTTCTCTGGCAAATGCCAAGCGTCCTGCACGGTGTTGGGCTGTGAGCACAACCCCCATCTGTGGACGTCGGGCCCTCATACCATCCTCATGGAGTCGGTTTCTAACCGTTTGTGCAGACACATGCACATTTGTGGCCTGCTGGAGGTCATTTTGCAGGGCTCTGGCAGTGCTCCTCTTGTTCCTTCTTGCACAAAGGCGGAGGTAGCGGTCCTGCTGCTGGGTTGTTGCCCTCCTACGGCCTCCTCCACGTCTCCTGGTGTACTGGCCTGTACCCTGGTAGCGCCTCCAGCCTCTGGACACTACGCTGACAGTCACAGCAAACCTTCTTGCCACAGCTCGCATTGATGTGCCATCCTGGATGAGCTGCACTACCTGAGCCACTTGTGTGGGTTGTAGAGTCCGTCTCATGCTACCACGAGTGTGAAAGCACCACCAACATTCAAAACTGACCAAAACATCAGCCAGACAGCATAGGTTCTGAGAAGTGGTCTGTGGTCCCCACCTGCAGAACCACTCCTTTATTGAGTGTGTCTTGCTAATTGCCAATAATTTCCACCTGTTGTCTATTCCATTTGCACAACAGCAGGTGAAATTGATTGTCAATCAGTGTTGCTTCCTAAGTGGACAGTTTAATTTCACAGAAGTTTGATTTACTTGGAGTTATATTGTGTTATTTGAGTGTTCCCTTTATTTTTTTGAGCAGTGTATATAGTAATTTAATAGGTTGGGATATTATTATTAACAGTAATAATAATATAAGTATAAACAATAAGAGGTATTATTTATATTGAACATATGTTTTGTGGTGCAGAAGTGGTGCAGTGTTGTTTCTGGTGTGGTGTTTTCCTCGGCTCCGTAGACGATCCTAGAGTTTTTCTGATTGGCCCGCAGTATTTTTTTTATTTTTATTAATTAAAATACTTACCTTTGGTATTGTGCACTTGTATGTGCATATTGGAAACTAGCCAAAACATTACTATTTTGTAGTATTCGCTACACTTGCCCTATATAAATGTGCATTTGTTTTGCAAATTCTACAGGTCCTTCTCAAAAAATTAGCATATTGTATTAAAGTTCATTCTTTTCCATAATGAAATGATAAAAAATAAACTTTCATATATTTTAGATCATTGCACACCAACTGAAATATTTCAGGTCTTTTATTGTTTTAATACTGATGATTTTGGCATACAGCTCATGAAAACCCAAAATTCCTATCTCACAAAATTAGCATACTATGAAAAGGCTCTCTAAACGAGCTATTAACCTAATCATCTGAATCAACAAATTAACTCTAAACACCTGCAAAAGATTCCTGAGGTTTTTAAATACTCCCAGCCTGGTTCATTACTCAAAACCGCAATCATGAGTAAGACTGCCGACCTGACTGCTGTCCAGAAGGCCATCATTGACACCCTCAAGCAAGAGGGTAAGACACAGAAAGAAATTTCTGAATGAATAGGCTGTTCCCAGAGTGCTGTATCAAGGCACCTCAGTGGGAAGTAGAAACATCCAGAGCCACCGTGCACAGGTGTGTGCAGGAAATGGGCTACAGGTGCCGCATTCCCAAGGTCAAGCCACTTTTGAACCAGAAACAGCGACAGAAGCGCCTGACCTGGGCTACAGAGAAGCAGCACTGGACTGATGCTCAATTTTTGCATGTCATTCGGAAATCAAGGTGTCAGAGTCCGGAGGAAGACTGGGGAGAAGGAAATGCCAAAATGCCTGAAGTCCAGTGTCAAGTACCCACAATCAGTGATGGTCGGGGATGCCATGTCAGCTGCTGGTGTTGATCCACTGTGTTTTATCAAGGGCAGGGTCAATGCAGCTATCTATCAGGAGATTTTGGAGCACTTCATGCTTTCATCTGCAGAAAAGCTTTATGGAGATGAAGATTTCATTTTTCAGCACGACCTGGCACCTGCTCACAGTACCAAAACCACTGGTAAATGGTTTACTGACCATGGTATTACTGTGCTCAGTCCTGACCTGAACCCCATAGAGAATCTGTGGGATATTGTGAAGAGAAAGTTGAGAGACGCAAGACCCAACACTCTGGATGAGCTTAAGGCCGCTATTGAAGCATCCTGGGCCTCCATAACACCTCAGCAGTGCCACAGGCTGATTGCCTCCATGCCACGCCACATTGAAGCAGTCATTTCTGCTAAAGGATTCCTGACCAAATATTGAGTGCATAACTGAACATAATTATTTTAAGGTGGACTTTTTTTGTATTAAAAACACTTCTCTTTCATTGGTCGGATGAAATATGCAAATTTTTGAGACAGGAATTTTAGTTTTTTCTTTACTTTTTTGCCAAAGTCATGAATATTAAAACAATTAAAGGCTTGAACTACTTCAGTTGTGTGTAATGAATCTAAAATACATGAAAGTCTAATGTTTATCAGTACATAATTTTTTGAGAAGGAAGACAGCATCCTTAAACTGCTGCATTGTTTCCATGCTTTTAGGACAACCTACAGTCTCAGAGATATGTTTGAAAGAGCATGCTAAAGCAAGCCAAACATTTTCAACAGAAAGACACAACACCCCTTCAGGCACGGACGGGGGTCGAACCCATGATCTTCGGTTTACGAGACCGACGCCTTACCACTTGGCCACCATGCCAGACAGCAAGCAATGTCCTGTCACTTAGTAGATACAACATAGCACCCGCAATTGATCAATGCACTGAGCAAGGAGGTTTTTGAGGAACAAGTATGGAAAGCTTTAATTAAGCTTCTTTGCTTGTTGTCTTGCATGAACAAAACTGCATGAACGTGGATCAAACCCACATTCTTCTGTTCACAAGACCAAGCAGAGTTGACTCTCAAAAGGACTTAAGAAGAAATCTATAGCATGCTATTATGAAGGCTACAAACCAGATCTATCAAGTTTCTTTATCAGTAAATGCCTTGTACAAATGCACATTTTTTGCAAATTCTATAGATGTGTGCTTCATGTTTTATTTCAAGGTGCAAAACGGCAGCAAAGCAGATACTGGGGATTGAACCCACGACTTCATGCATGCAAAGCACACGATCTACCACTGAGCTACACCCCGACAAGAACCAATGCCTTTGGTGTACTGTTATCATTGCAAGACAAATGTGCAGACTTGCAAAAAACTAATGTTAAGCTGTTGCATTTTCCCATGCTTTTAGAACAACCGACAATGTCACAAATACATTGGAAAGAGCATACCAAAGCAAAGAAGAACAGACAGATGTTGAATTGGACAGAGGTCCAACTAAAAATCAGAAGGTAACAGAAATGAGATTTATCAAGCTTATCAATTTCATCAGCAAATGCCTTGTACACATGCCGATTTTATTGTGCAATTTCCAGAGACATGCGCTTTATGTTTACTTTCAAGTTGCAAAACAGCAGAAATGGAGATGCTGGTGTAGCACCTATTTGCAGTAGTAAACTAGAGCAGCAACTGCTTTACCATCAGCAATGTAGCTGGTTACCACAAACCTATAAATTGGATGATTCAATGAATATACGAAAGCTGCAATAAGGCTATAGACCTTATAGTATAACTAGATTCGAGGGGAGGTGGTAGGTATGTGATAGCATAGACAGGAGACGAAGGTGAGGTTGAAAAGCAAAAGCCCACTTTACTGAGAAAATGCAGTGATGGAAAAATCAGTGTACAAAAAATACAGAGAAGATACAGTAATAAACAAATTATTATTTAGGTTTGGGTTTAACCTCGGTTGTAATTTTATATAACTTGGTTAGTTTATTTAAATTAATTATTATTGTTATTATTATTATTATTGTACTCAATTATGCTTAATTAATCAAATTATTATAGTTTAGGATGTATTAATTATCTTGGTTTTAGATGTAATTGGTTATTATTATTTAAGACAGCTAGGATTATCTCTTGTTTGTTTAATATGACTTATATCTGTTTTAACCTATATCACTTTATCACCTATATCACTTTATCACCTATATCACTTTATCACCTATATCACTTTATCACCTATATCACTTTATATCAAATGAAATAACAAAACACAAAACCCATATACAATCAGAAAACTTGGAAAACAAATAAATGAATAAACAAAAGTAATATGAGTGCTGGTGCTTGTTAGAAAAAGAAAACTAGAAAGTCTTTTAATCTTTTATCCTGTTACTTCACCAGTTTGTAGTGAAGATGAGATCTCACAAGAATAGTTCACTCTTTGGGTGGCTCGCCATCTATTTTTCCGAAGATCCACCAGACTCTGTCTCCCCAGGCTCTGATGGTCCCCAACAAAAAAACCTGACCTGTTTAAATAAAACAGGTAATGTAGCAATTTTAATAAATTTAGCTAGAGGGGGCTAAATCCCCACTTAATTATTTTCCACAAGCACTTTCTTAACACAATAAAAATACATACATCAACATAAATAATAATTAATATTTTCTTTCACAGGTTCAGAACATCAACAGGTAAGTATTAAGAATTTTTATGTACATATATTAAACTTAATAACCTTCTTTTTTTTGCAGGTTTTAACCTCTGTGTAAATAAATGTATGTGTCTACCCACAACATACATAAATGTAAATAAACTCTTTTTTTTATAAAATTAATTAATTGTTTGGGCTCTGTCTGTTCAAAAATACTTTTTAATAAAACCCCTTTTTTAGAACACAGGAAAAGATTTACCTCTGGAATGAACTGGAATCTCTGCTGGGTCTTCTCACCAGCTCTAGTTAGTAACAGCTGAGTAAAAACATTTCACTCAATTAGCACCGTGTTTTAGCTTAAACTTAATTAAAACCAACTTATCTTATCAACTTATTAACCAATTTAACGTTTTTTTTTGAGTTATTAGCTTATATTAACTGCTATAAATCAAGTATTATACAGATAATGTACAGAGAACCACATAGTTAGCTAGCTACTGAGCACATGGTTAGCTCACCATTTACTGCCTTTCCGTTCACTTCCCCGCAGCTTCACTCAAATTGGGGGGTTTGCAGCCTCCTATCTCACTGGGTTTTAGTCACTTTTATAAGCTTTTTAAACTATTTCTCACAGTTTTTATTTTTAAACAGCTTATGCCCTCCAGGCTCCAGACTGCCCTGACTCCTTCACAGCACGAGAGAAAAGAGAGAGAAGGGGGGAAGGGGACTGGAACTGCAGCAGTGATGAAGGCGGGGCAGCTAATTGCTCAGTCCCGATTTGCTGCAACTACCAACACAGCAGCCTGCTCCAATCAGCATGCAGAGCTCTTTTATTTTTTTCTCTCAGCATCTCCTGGGTGGGGCTGTGTTTCCCTGCTCCAGGAAAATGTAACTCTTTACTGTTAAAATGTGGGTTACACTGGGGATTGAACCCAGGATCTCATACATACAAAGCATGTGCCAGACAATAAGCAATGTCCTGTCACTTAGTAGATACAACATAGCACCCGCAATCAATCAATGCACTGAGCAAGGAGGTTTTTGAGGAACAAGTATGGAAAGCTTTAATTAAGCTTCTTTGCTTGTTGTCTTGCATGAACAAAACTGCATGAACGTGGATCAAACCCACATTCTTCTGTTCACAAGACCAATGCCAAGCCACTTGGACATTGTGCCACATAGACTGGGGACATATAGTTTGAGAACTCACAGCAGAGTTCAAATAGTTTATTGTCAATACTGCATATGTACAGGACATACAGAGAATTGAAATTACGTTACTCTCCTTCCCAATTTTACAGCAAGTACATATAATAGATATAATAAAGGAGAATGGGAGGCACTTTGTGTACAGTACAGCAGGGAAACAAATAGACATACATGAGACAAAAACAAGGTGCAGTAGTGTGGGGGAGAAATAGATATATAAATATAAGTAAAAAAAAAAAAAGAAATAGATATATAATATAAAAGAGTGGAAGACACTATATGTACAATACAACAAGACACAATAAATGTAAGACTATAGTGCGATATTGATGGTGATTGAGATGGAATGACAGTATAAATAGTATATAACAGTAGTGCAAATAGGGTATATGGTATATAGCTTAAGGCTGGTAAAGTGAATGTGTGCGTAAGTCCTTAAAGTTCACAGTTTAATTAAAGTGGAATTAAAGTGTGTATTGACAGTGCAAGTATAGCAGTAGTGCAGGTATTGGGTGTGTAGTGCAAGTCCGTTTGGAAGGGACCAGTACTTTGTGTATTGTAGTGCAGAGTTTCAGTACTGTATTAGTGGGGGGTCAGGATGCTGAGTAAGTGTGTGCTGGGGGCAGGATTGGGATGGGGGGTAGAGCAGGAAGAGAGTTCAGCATCCTCACAGCCTGATGGATGGGGCTGTCTCGCAGTCTGCTGGTCCTTGCCCCGAGACTCCGCAGTCTCCTCCCTGATGGCAGCAGGCTGAAGAAGCTGTGTAGTGGGTGGGAGGGATCTCCTGCCAGACGGAGGGCTTTCCGTGTGAGGCGGGAGCTGTACAAGTCCTGAAGGGAGGGGAGAGAGGTGCCAACAATCTTCTCAGCTGCTCTCACGATGCGCTGGAGGGTCCTGCGGCAGGATGCTGTGCAGGCCCCGTACCATACGGTGAAACAGCTGGTCAGGATGCTCTCGATGGCCCCTCTGTAGAAGGTGGTCATGATGGGGGTGGGGGCTGCAGCTCTTCTCAGCTTGCGGAGAAAGTAGAGACGCTGGTTTGCCTTCCTGGCCAGTGATGCTGAGTTGGTGCTCCAGGAGAGGTCCTCTGTGACGTGCACACCCAGGAACTTGGTGCTGCTCACCCTCTCCACAGCAGTTCCGTTGATGAGAGGAGTGTGCTGTGTGTGAGTTCTCCTGAAGTCCACAACAATCTCCTTGGTCTTCTCAGTGTTCAGAGAGAGATTGTTGTGTTTGCACCAGGAGGCCAGGCGGCTCACCTCACTCCTGTAGTGTGACTCATCGTTGTTGCTGATGAGACCCACCACCGTCGTGTCATCCGCAAACTTGACGAAGAGGTTGGAGGTGTGTGCTGGTGTGCAATCGTGGGTCAGTAGAGTGAACAGAAGGGGGCTCAGCACACAACCTTGGGGAGACCCTGTGTTCAGTGTGGTGATGCTGGATGTGCTGCTGCCAACCCGCACTGCCTGTGGTCTTCCAGTCAGGAAGTCTAACAGCCAGTTGCACAGTGAAGTGCTCAGCCCCAGACTGTCCAGTTTGTGTATGAGCTGTTGGGGAACGATTGTGTTGAATGCTGAGCTGAAGTCAACAAACAGCATTCTGACGTAGGTGTTCTTCTTGTCTAGGTGTGTGAGGGCTGAGTGGAGAACAGTGGAGATGGCATCATCGGTCGAGCGATTTGACCGATATGCAAACTGGTAGGGGTCCAGGGAGGGGGGGAGCGAAGACTTGATGTGATGCATGACTAGTCGTTCGAAGCACTTCATGAGGATGGGGGTGAGTGCAACTGGACGATAGTCATTGAAACAGGATGGCGATGCCTTCTTTGGGACAGGGATGATGGTGGTGGCTTTGAAGCATGTGGGAACCACCGCCTGACTCAGAGAGGTGTTATAGATGTCAGTATAAACCTCTGCGAGTTCCCAGGCACAGTCTCTCAGCACACGACCAGGAATGTTGTCAGGCCCAGGAGCTTTCCGAGCATTGATCCTGCTGAATGCTCTCCTCACACTGTCTGGGGATAGCGTCAGCACCTGGTCACCAGGAGGAAGGATGGATTTCTGGGCGGGTGTGTTGTTGAGTGGCTCAAACCTTGCGAAGAACCCATTCAGGTCGTTCAGCAGAGATGTGTCGCAGTGGATGTGGTTTATAGCCTGTGATAGACTGGATACCCTGCCACAGGTTCTGTGTGTCTCTGCTGTCACTGAAGCGTTGGGAAATCTTCTTTGAGTACAGCCTCTTAGCTTTCCTGATACCGCGGGACAGGTTGGCCCTGGCTGTCCTCAGGCCTGCCTGGTCATCTGGCTGCATTTCTAGCCTTCAGGAGCTTGTGGACCTCTCCTGTCAGCCATGGTTTCTGATTCGCTCGAACAGTGATGGTCTTGAGGCACTTGGTGATGTAGGCAGAGACAGTTTCTGTGTACTCCTGAATGTCTGTGAAGTTGTTGTGGGTGGCAGCCTCTCTGAACATATTCCAGTCTGTTGTGCTGAAACAGTCCTAAAGTGCCTCTGAGGAACCCTCTGGCCACACTCGTACCTGCTTAAGAACTGGTTTGGTGACTTTAACCAGTGGTCTGTAAGCTGGCATTAGCATAACGGTGAGGTGATCAGAGGCTCCCAGGTGGGGGAGGGGGGAGGCTCGGTAGGCTCCTCTGTGTGTAGTAAAGACCTGGTCCAATTTGTTGTTACCCCTGGTTGGAAAGTCTATGTGTTTAAAAAGTCCAGAAAACACACTCTTTGGGTCTGCATGGTTAAAATCTCCAGCCAGAATGAGAAAAGCATCTGGGTGTGCTGTCTGCTGTTCACTGATGTACTGGTACAGTTCGTTCAGTGCTTCACTCCTCACGCTGTTGTTGGAGGTCGGAGGGATGTAAACAGCAGCGATCAGCACGGCGGAGAAATCTCTCGCTTGATAGAATGGACGGCGTTTGATAATCATCAGTTCCACTACCGGTGAGCAGTTTTTACAGACCACAACAATGTTCCGACACCAAGCATCGCTGATGTAAACACAGAGTCCGCCGCCACGGCTCTTACCTCCGTCAGCTAGCGCGCGGTTCGCCCGATAGCATGTTAGCCGCTCCAGCTGAACGGCGTGGTCCGGGACGCTGTTGTTGAGCCAGGGTTCCGTGAAAACATAAACACAACAGTCTTTCACGGTCTTCTGAGTTGACTGAAGTAAGCGAATGTAATCCAGATTATTGTCCAGAGAGCATACATTGGCCAAAAGCATGGTGGGGATAGCTGGCTTGTGTGGGCTAGCCGCTAGCTTCGCTCGGATACCCCCGCGCTTACCCCGTTTCTGCCGTCTCGCCTGCCGCCTGTGGCGCTTCCATTGTGGGCGAGCTGCAGCGGTGGGGGTCGGTGGGGGTGCGGGTGTCTGGAGCACGCCGCAGACTCGCAGTTCTTCTCAGAGTCTGCGGTTTAACTCCAAAAATGAGTTTCTGCCGACTCCAAGCAGAAACTCACGGCTGTAGGTGCGTTTCAGGACGTGAACGCACGACAAAGACGTACAAAAACAATGCGACTTACGAGACAAAAAACATGAAAGCGCTGTTTCCTCGGAGGAGAGAGAAGCCGCAGCGTGTGCACGCGCCGCCATCTTGGTCTTTAAAAGGACTTATGAAGAAATCTATAGCATGATATTATGAAGGCTACAAACCAGATATATCAAGGTTCTTCATCAGCAAATGCCTTGTACATGTCACGCCTGGCCCTGTTTCCTGTCTGTCCTCGTGCCTGTGTTGTCCCACGTGACCCGTGCCCCTGTGTTCTGTCAGTGTTTTTCCACTCACCTGTGTCCATTTGTAGCTCCGCCCCTCATTAGTCAGTCCCCAGGTGTTACCTGTTCTCCTTCCCGCCTTGTGTGTATATTTAAGGATCTTTGTCACTAGTGTTTCTGTCGGTTCTTGTGCGTTTATACGTCTGTCACGGCTGTGTTAAATCCTGTCTGTCTGTTAGTCTCCTGTTTGGTCTGTTTCGGTTTGATTTATGTTTTTGGTTTCTGTTCTTTAATAAATGATACTTGCGTTAGCGTCCGCTCTCCTCGTCCAGTCCTTCACACAGCGTTACAGAAGAACCGACCAAAAATATGGACGCTGCAAGTAATCCTTTTTTTGGATCCAGGCTGGCTATCCGACCCACTCCCTTCTCTCGCGGCGTTCAGGAGGAGTATGCGGCTGAAAACTCCTCCACTTCCCGGCGCCGGAGGAGAAGAGGTGGGCGGCGGCGCTCTCAGCGCTCCCTTTCTCCGGTGGAAGATTTCCGGAGCGGAGAAAATTTTGGGGGGGCGATACGGGTTGGTGCGGTTAGCCTCGGTACTCTTTACAGAGGAGGCCAGGCTACCCGGGAGCCGTGGGACTTTCTTGGCTGTGCTCCCAGCAGCTCCGAGGACGAGGAGCCTTTCCCCGCACCAACCCGCCTTCCGCTGCCTGATCCCGCACCTGTTTACTGGCCGCCTCCTGTTTCCACGCCGCGCTCCGTGAGGCCCGTGGATGGGACGCCATGCTCCGTGACTCCCGTGGCTCATCCGCGCTCCTCGACTCTCCCGGCTGAGACGGCGTACTCCGTGAAGCCAGCGGATGGGACGCTACGCTGTGTGATTCCCGTGGCTCATCCGCGCTCCGAGAAGCCGCTCTCTGAAGCTCCGGCTAAGCTAGCTAGCCTGCTAGCTCCACCGCGCTCTCAAGCTCCACCTACTTCCAGCTCTCCAGCCCGGCCAGATTCCAGCTCTGCGAATCCTGATCCAGAAGCAAGCTCCGGTCCGGTCTTTACAGCCTTGCCTACTGCTCCAGTCCTGTTGTTAGCGGCCGCCGCGCCTGCCCAAGCTGCACCCGCCGCGCCTGCCCAAGCTGCACCCGCCGCGCCTGCTCAAGCTGCACCCGCCGCGCCTGCTCAAGCTGCACCCGCCGCGCCTGCTGAAGCTGCTCAAGCCTCCGTGTCTGCTGAAGCTGCTCAAGCCTCCGTGTCTGCTGAAGCTGCTCCAGCCTTCGTGTCTGCTGAAGCTGCTCCAGTCTCCGTGTCTGCTGAAGCTGCTCCAGTCTCCGTGTCTGCTGAAGCTGCTCCAGTCTCCGTGTCTGCTGAAGCTGCTCCAGTCTCCGTGTCTGCTCCAGCTGTTCAAGCCTCCGTGTCTGCTCCAGCACCAGCAGTGCCTGCCACCAATGTGGTACCCACTGTCCCTGACCCTGTACCCGCGGCTCCGTCCGCCTCTGACTCTGTACCTGCTCCGAGACCAAAGTTTGGCCCTAGGCCCTGTGTCCCTAAGCCAGCGAGGTCTCCTGCTCCAGCCCCTCGAACTCTGCCCAGGCTGGCCCCTCAGACATTGACTTTTCCCAGCCCTGGGCTTCCGTCTATGTTTGTATTTGTACCTGTGTCTGTTCCTGTTTTAGTTCCAGTTTCTGTCTGCGTCCCAGTACTCGTTTCCAGTAGTGTCTCAGTTCCTGTCCCCGTCACTGTGCTAGTTTCTGTCCCAGTTAATGTTTTTGTCCCTGTTCCCCTGTCCAGTCCTGTCCTGTCTGCATCCCTGTCTAGTGTCCAGTTCCCCGTCCAGTCTCAGTCTCCTGTCCAGTTCCCCGTCCAGTCTCAGTCTCCTGTCCAGTTCCCCGTCCAGTCTCAGTCTCCTGTCCAGTTCCCCGTCCAGTCTCCGTCACCCGTCCAGTTCCCCGTCCAGTCTCAGTCTCTTGTCCAGTTCCCCGTCCAGTCTCAGTCTCCTGTCCAGTTCCCCGTCCAGTCTCAGGCTCCCGTCCAGTCTCAGTCTTTCGTCCAGTCTCTGTCCTCTGTCCTGTCTCCGTTTCAGTCCCCGGTTTCGTCTCGTGTTTTCCCCGGCCTCTCCTCGCCGCCAGCCCCCGGGGTTCGTTTTTACGCGCCTCGGGAGCTGCGCGTTTAGGGGGAGGCTTCTGTCACGCCTGGCCCTGTTTCCTGTCTGTCCTCGTGCCTGTGTTGTCCCACGTGACCCGTGCCCCTGTGTTCTGTCAGTGTTTTTCCACTCACCTGTGTCCATTTGTAGCTCCGCCCCTCATTAGTCAGTCCCCAGGTGTTACCTGTTCTCCTTCCCGCCTTGTGTGTATATTTAAGGATCTTTGTCACTAGTGTTTCTGTCGGTTCTTGTGCGTTTATACGTCTGTCACGGCTGTGTTAAATCCTGTCTGTCTGTTAGTCTCCTGTTTGGTCTGTTTCGGTTTGATTTATGTTTTTGGTTTCTGTTCTTTAATAAATGATACTTGCGTTAGCGTCCGCTCTCCTCGTCCAGTCCTTCACACAGCGTTACAGTACAAATGCACCTTTTTTGCAAATTCTATAAATGTGTGCTTCATGTTTTATTTCAAGGTGCAAAACGGCAACAACGCAGACACTGGGGATTGAACCCAGGACTTCATGCATGCAAAATACGCGATTTACCACTGAGCTACATCCCCTCACAAAAGTCACGGATGTGTACACTGTCATCCTGGCAACAAAACTCTGCAGACTTTCAAAGACAGCATCCTTAAGCTGCTGCATTGTTTCCATGCTTTTAGGACAACCTACAATCTCAGAGATATGTTTGAAAGAGCATGCTAAAGCAAGCCAGAAATTTTCAACAGAAAGACACAACAGCCCTTCAGGCACGTAAAGGGATCAAGGCTGTGATCGTCGGTTTACGATATCGACACCTTGCCATTTGGCCACAATGCCAGACAACAAGCAATGTCCTGTCATTTAATAGATACAACATAGCACCCACAATCAATCAATGCACTGAGCAAGGAGGTTTTTGAGGAACAAGTATGGAAAGCTTTAATTAAGCTTCTTTGCTTGTTGTCTTGCATGAACAAAACTGCATGAATGTGGATCAAACCCACATTCTTCTGTTCACAAGACCAATGCCAAGCCACTTGGACATTGTGCCACGTAGACTGGGGACATATAGTTTGAGAACTCACAGCAGAGTTGACTCTCAAAAGGACTTTTGGACTATTATGAAGGCTACAAGCCAGGGGCCTCATGTACTAAAGGTGCGTATGCACAAAAACATTGCGTACGCCATATTTCACGCTCACGGTCTGATGTACTAAATTTGACTTGAACGTGTGAAAGTGCGTTCCCCCACGGAAGTTTTGTTTTGGGCGTATGCCTTTTTTTTGTGCGTATGTATTGTGTTTTTGTCATTTGGCGACACTTAGAGGCGATGCATTGAAATTACAACTAGATATCCTTTATGCACACATTGAAGTAAGCATTATTGGGTAAAATAAAGTAAATTAATCAGACAGTTTCATTGTCTTACAGAAATAATCGTTTAACGTGTTTCCACTTAGCCTAGATCAGGTTTGCGCTGGAGTTGTTGGAGATGCAGCGTTGGCATTACTGGAAAATACTGCTAATGGCCGAATTCATTGAGCGCACATTTTCCGTGACCATTATGTTTTTTTGGCCCATGATGATGACTGGCTTATAAGCAGTTTTAGATTTCCAAGAGCATAAGAAAACAAGCTAAGTGTGTGACGTGTGTCTTTTTGGTAGGCAACTCATTTAAAGCATTTAAATGAAAGCATTTATCTTAGAATAATAAAACTTAAAACATGGGTAATTATACGCTATGCGTATATAATATTATTATTATTATTATTATTATTATTATTATTATTAATAATAATATTAATAATAATATAACATTATACTCTGCGTAATTGAGGGAGGAGTCGTGGCAAGTGTGATGCTTTCGTGCATTTGCGCTTGATTTCAAGTTGATTGTGATGTACTAAGAGAAAGTACGTGGAATTCTGCCTACGCACGGTTTGATAAATTCGGATTTTTTTGTGCGTACGGAACATTTTAGTAGGAAGTCCACGCAAGTCTTAGTACATGAGGCCCCAGATCTATCAAGGTTCTTCATCAGCAAATGCCTTGTACAAATGCACCTTTTTTGCGAATTCTATAGATGTGTGCTTCATGTTTTATTTCAAGGTGCAAAACAGCAGCAAAGCAGATACTGGGGATTGAACCTAGGACTTCATGCATGCAAAGCACGCAATCTACCACTGAGCTACACTCCGACAAGAACCAATGCCGTTGGTGTACTGTTCTCATTGCAAGACAAATGTACAGACTTGCAAAAGACTAATGTTAAGCTGTTGCATTTTCGCATGCTTTTAGAACAACCGACAATGTCACAAATACATTGGAAAGAGCATACCAAAGCAAAGAAGAACAGACAGATGTTGAATTGGACAGAGGTCCAACTAAAAAGCAGAAAACCAGAAGGTAACACAGACATTAGAGCACCCTCAATTAAAACATGCAGTGAGGTAGGAAGGTTTTGAGCAACAAGTATGGTAAACTGCAATTAAGCCACTTTACTTTTTTCTTGCATCAACAAATAGGGACAAACAGAGATCAAACCTGTGAGCTTCAGTTCACAAGACCAACGCCAGGCAACTTGGCAATTGCGCCACTTCTACAATATAAATGTGGGCTTGAGAACACAGGGCAGAGTTGTCTGTGAAAGGCAGTTGAGTAGAAATCTATAGCATGCAATTATGAAGCCTATAAGAAATGAGATTTATAAAGCTACTTCATCAGCAAATGCCTTGTACACATGCCGATTTTATTGTGCAATTTCCAGAGACATGGGCTTTATGTTTACTTTCAAGTTGCAAAACAGCAGAAATGTAGATGCTGGGGATTGAACCCAGGACCTCATACATGCAAAGCATGCGCTCTACCACTGAGCTACATCCCCTCACAAAAGTCGCGTATGTGTACACTGTCATCCTGGCAACAAAACTCTGCAGACTTCCAAAGACAGCATCCTTAAGATGCTGCATTGTTCCCATGCTTTTAGGGCAACCTACAGTCTCAGAGATATGTTTGAAAGAGCATGCTAAAGCAAGCCAGAAATTTTCAACAGAAAGACACAACAGCCCTTCAGGCACGGAAAGGGATCAAGGCTGTGATCGTCGGTTTACGAGATCGACACCTTGCCATTTGGCCACAATGCCAGACAACAAGCAATGTCCTGTCATTTAGTAGATACAACATAGCACCCGCAATCAGGCAATGCACCGAGGAAGGAGGTTCCTGAGGAACAAGTATGGAGACCTTTAATTAAGCTTCTTTGCTTGTTGTCTTGCATGAAGAAAAATGCATGAAAGTGGATAAAACCCACGTTCTTCTGGTTACAAGACCAACGCCAAGCCACTTGGACATTGTGCCATGTAGAGTGGGGACATATAGTTTGAGAACTCACAGCAGACTTGACTCTCAAAAGGACTTAAGAAGAAAGCTATAGCATGCCATTATGAAGGCTACAAACCAGATCTATCAAGGTTCTTTATTCAGCAAATGCCTTGTACAAATGCGCCGTTTTTGCAAATTCTATAGATGTGTGCTTCATGTTTAACTTCAATGCATGAAACAGCAGCAATGGAGATACTGGGGATTGAACCCAGGACCTCATACACGCAAAGCATGCGCTCTACCACTGAGCTACATCCCCACATTAAACCTTAAAATCCGGGTGCCCCGTATGTCTATTGCCTCTCTGAAGGATGCTCTGTTCAGCAATGGGTTCTTTGGCTAAGATTTGGTTTTACAAAGTAGAATCCATGCATTTCACTCCATTTTAATAGATATTACCTTTAAAGGAGTTTAGTTCAGATCCAGGTGCCCCTTTTGTCAAGTCCCTTGCTTAAGGTGGGTTGCATTGAAGGGGGTATAGCTCAGTGGTAGAGCATTTGACTGCAGATCAAGAGGTCCCCAGTTCAAATCTGGGTGCCCCCTATGTCCAGTCCCTCTCTTAAGGGTGCTAAGTTCAGCAACGGGTACTTAGGCTAAGATTTGGTTTTACAACGTAGGATCCATGCATTTCAGTTCATTTTAGTACTCACTATGTTCCAGGGGGTATAGCTCAGTGGTAGAGCATTTGACTGCAGATCAAGAGGTCCCCGGTTCAAATCCGGGTGCCCCCTATATCCAGTCCCTTGCTTAAAGGCTGTACTTTTAGCAATGCCTGTTGGCTACCAGTTTACATTTGTGTAATCTGGCTAAGATTTGTTGTTACAGGGTAGAATCCATACATTTTAAGCCGGTGTATATCGAAAGGAGTATAGCTCAGTGGTACAGCATTTGACTGCAGATCAAGAGGTCCTCGCTTCAAATCTGGGTGCCCCCTATGCCCAGTGCTTCTCATAAAAAGGTGCTATGTTCAGGAATGGGTATAGGTTGCTTTGGGTAAGATTTGCTTTCACAAAGTAGAATCCATGCATTTCAGTTCATAGGGTTCCCCTTATGTCCAGTCCATCTCTTAAGGCTGCTATATTCAGCAATGGGTATTGGCTACCTTTTACGGTACTTTGGCTAAGATTTGCTTTCACATAGTAGAATCCATGCATTTTAGTACATTTTAATAGATATTACCTTCAAGGGAGTATAGTTCAGATCCGGGTGCCCCTTTTGTCCAATCCCTTGATTAAGGGCTATTTTTTATCTGACTAAGATCAATGTAGGATCCATATATTTTAAGGGAGGTTGTATTGAAGGGGGCATAGCTCAGTGGTAGGGAGTTTGACTACAGATCAAGAGGTCCCCGGTTCAAATCCGCATGACCAATATGTCCATTTCCTCTCTTAAGGCTGCTTTGTGTTTAGCAGTGAGTTTTGCCTACCAGTATATATTTAGGTACTTTGGTTAAGATTTGGTTTCACACCGCACAATCCATAAATTTCAGTTCGTTTAATAGATATTACTTTTACGATCAGTGGGAGAGCATTTGACTGCATTCTGTATGGATGTTGCTGTTCCCACAAAGACTGTACGCTGCTTTCCAAACAACAAACCCTGGATTACCTGCTCCGTCAAGGACCTCCTCAACCAAAAGAAGAGGGCGTTCAAAGACGGAAACTTGGTAGAGCTGAAGCGCGTACAGGGGGAACTCAAGGTACGTCTTAAAGAGGCCAAGGAGTCTTACAGGAAGAAGGTGGAAAGAAAGCTGCAAGACAACAACATGAAGGAAGTCTGGGGTGCAATGAAAACCATCACTGGGTGCAAGAACAACAACGGCAACCCAGTAGATGGCGGTGTGGACAGAGCAAACCAGTTCAACAACTTTTACAACAGGTTTGACTGTCCTGCTCCTGCTGCCCCCTCCTCCTACCCTCCTGCAGCATCACCAACATCTTCTCCATCTCTACCATCATTACCACCATCTCCATCACCTTCAACTCCAACTCCACCATCTTCATCACCACCACCATTACCCTCACCTCCATCTTCATCAACATCATCACCGTCATCATCATCACCACCACCAGCATCCTCACCCCCTCCATCATCATCTTCATCACCATCAGCACAATCACCCTCACCTCCACCATCTTCATCAGCACCATCATCACCCTCACCTCCACCATCTTCATCATCACCACCATCAACACTATCAACTGGCAGACAAATCATCTCCTCCAGTCCACCAACCTTTACTGCTGACCAGGTCAGGAGACAGCTGAGGAGACTTCACCCCAGGAAGGCAGCTGGCCCGGACAGAGTGTGCCCCAGAATGCTCAAGGCTTGTGCTGTTCAACTGGGTGAGCCCCTCCAACATGTTTTTAACCTGAGTCTGCGTATAGGGAGAGTTCCTGCCACGTGGAAGACAACCTGTCTCATTCCTGTTCCCAAGAAGGCACACCCGAAGGAGCTGAATGACTACAGGCCTGTTGCTTTGACATCTCATGTGATGAAGACCATGGAGCGACTGCTGCTGGACCAACTCAGACCTCAGGTCCACCATGCTGAGGACCCACTGCAGTTTGCGTACCGGGAAAAGGTGGGAGTGGAAGATGCCATCCTCTATCTCCTGCACAGAGCTCACTCTCATCTGGACAAGGGGGGAGGTGCTGTGAGGGTCATGTTCTTCGACTTCTCCAGTGCCTTCAACACCATCCAGCCCCTACTACTGAGAGACAAGCTGATGGAGATGGAGGTGGATATGCACCTGGTCACCTGGATCACTGACTACCTTACTGGGAGACCACAACATGTCAGGATCAGGGACTGCTCCTCTGATACAGTGATCAGCAGCACAGGAGCACCACAGGGGACTGTTCTCTCTCCAGTCCTGTTCACACTGTACACATCAGACTTCAAATACCACTCGGAGTCATGCCACATGCAGAAGTTCTCTGACGACACTGCAATTGTGGGGTGTGTGCGTAATGATGATGAGAGGGAGTACAGAAGCCTGGTTGAGGAATTTGTGATGTGGTGCAAGATGAACCATCTGCAGCTGAACATCTCCAAAACCAAGGAGATGTGCATAGACTTCAGGAGGTCCAGGCCCTCTGCTCAGCGGCCAATCTCCATCGAGGGGGTCGACGTGGAGGTGGTCAAATCCTACAAATACCTTGGTGTGCACCTGGACGACAGGCTGGACTGGTCAGTGAACACTGACTCCCTCTACAGGAAGGCTCAGAGCAGACTGTACTTCCTCAGAAGGCTCAGGGCTTTCAACATCTGCCAGAAGCTCCTCCTGATGTTCTACCAGTCTGTGGTAGCCAGCGTCCTCTTTTACACTGTTGTGTGTTGGGGAGGCAGCATCAGCAAGAGGGATGCTGGACGACTGGACAGGCTGGTGAGGAAAGCTGGTTCTGTGCTGGGATTAGAGCTGGAGTCCTTAACACCACTGGCAGAGAGGAGAGCCCTCAGTAAGCTGCTGAACATCATGGACAATGTTCACCACCCTCTGCACAGCACCATCACCAGGCAGAGGAGCTCATTCAGCGGCAGACTGCTGTCCCAGTCCTGCTCCACAGACAGACTCCGAAAGTCTTTTGTTCCTCAGGCCATAAGACTGTTCAACTCCTCTCAGCACAGCAAACTAAAGACTCTGTGAAACTTTTTCATTCCGGCCACTCTGGCCACACCATGGACACACCCCCAGCTATGGACACACTCTCAGACTTGCTGATGCCTAGAACACTTTTTATAGTTCTACCATATTTTGCAGTAGTAGTTCATTCACTAGTTAATTCATCTACTGTTTACGTATCTTTTGCACTGTTTACGTATCTTTTGCACTGCTTAATTTAATTTAAATTATTATATAACTGTGTATTTGCACTTTCTGTTTGGCTGACATCAGTTATCCTCACATTATGCACATCAACTGGTGTTCACTGTCTATTGTGTTCAACTGCACTACCTCCATTCTCCATCTCCATTACACACACACACACACGAAGACTGTACATTTACACTGTATATTCTATTTCTTATTTGATTGTATTTATATGTATCTTTATATTTTATATTTTATCTTTTTTAACTTTGTGTATTGTGTAACCTGCTGCTGGATGCCAAGAATTTCCCCCCGGGGATCAATAAAGTATCTATCTATCTATCTATCTATCTATCTATCTATCTAGCAAGAGGTCCCCGGTTCAAATCCGGGTGCCCCCTATGTCTAGTCCCTCTCTTAAGAGACCTACGTTCAGCAAAGGGCACTTGGCCATTGTGCCACGTAGACTGGGGACATATAGTTTGAGAACTCACAGCAGAGTTGAATCTGAAAAGGACTTCAGCAGAAATCTATAGCATGCCTTTATGAAGGCTACAAACCAGATCTATCAAGGTTCTTCATCAGCAAAAATGCCTTGTACAAATGCACCTTTTTTGCAAATTCTATAGATGTGTGCTTTATGGACTTGAGAGCACAGGGCAGAGTTGTCTGCGAAAGGCAGTTGAGTAGAACTCTATAGCATGCAATTATGAAGCCTATAAGAAATCAAATTTATCAAACTACTTCATCAGCAAATGCCTTGTACAAATGCCGATTTTATTGTGCAAATTTATGCCTACTTTCAAGTTGCACAACAGCAGAAATGGAGATGCTGGGGATTGAACCCAGGACCTCATACATGCGAAGCATGCGCTCTACCACTGAGCTACATCCCCTCACAAAGTTAATCGCTTTGTATGGTGTCATCCTGATAACAAAACTCTGGAGACTTGCAAAAGCAGCATCCTTAAACTGCTGCATTGTTTCCATGCTTTTAGGACAACCTACAGTCTCAGAGATATGTTTGAAAGAGCATGCTAAAGCAAGCCAAACATTTTCAACAGAAAGACACAACACCCCTTCAGGCACGGACTGGGGTCGAACCCGTGATCTTCGGTTTACGAGACCGACGCCTTACCACTTGGCCACCATGCCAGACAGCAAGCAATGTCCTGTCACTTAGTAGATACAACATAGCACCCGCAATCAATCAATGCACTGAGCAAGGAGGTTTTTGAGGAACAAGTATGGAAAGCTTTAATTAAGCTTCTTTGCTTGTTGTCTTGCATGAACAAAACTGCATGAACGTGGATCAAACCCACATTCTTCTGTTCACAAGACCAATGCCAAGCCACTTGGACATTGTGCCACGTAGACTGGGGACATATAGTTTGAGAACTCACAGCAGAGTTGACTCTCAAAAGGACTTAAGAAGAAATCTATAGCATGCTATTATGAAGGCTACAAACCAGATCTATCAAGGTTCTTCATCAGCAAATGCCTTGTACAAATGCACCTTTTTTGCAAATTCTATAGATGTGTGCTTCATGTTTTATTTCAAGGTGCAAAACGGCAGCAAAGCAGATACTGGGGATTGAACCCACGACTTCATGCATGCAAAGCACGCGATCTACCACTGAGCTACACCCCGACAAGAACCAATGCCATTGGTGTACTGTTATCATTGCAAGACAAATGTACAGACTTGCAAAAGACTAATGTTAAGCTGTTGCATTTTCCCATGCTTTTAGAACAACCGACAATGTCACAAATACATTGGAAAGAGCATACCAAAGCAAAGAAGAACAGACAGATGTTGAATTGGACAGAGGTCCAACTAAAAAGCAGAAAACCAGAAGGTAACACAGACATTAGAGCACCCTCGATTAAAACATGCAGTGAGGTAGGAAGGTTTTGAGCAACAAGTATGGTAAACTGCAATTAAGCCACTGTACTTTTTTCTTGCATCAACAAATAGGGACAAACAGAGATCAAACCTGTGAGCTTCAGTTCACAAGACCAACGCCAGGCAACTTGGCAATTGCGCCACATCTACAATATAAGTGTGGGCTTGAGAACACAGGGCAGAGTTGTCTGTGAAAGGCAGTTGAGTAGAAATCTATAGCATGCAATTATGAAGCCTATAAGAAATGAGATTTATAAAGCTACTTCATCAGCAAATGCCTTGTACACATGCCGATTTTATTGTGCAATTTCCAGAGACATGGGCTTTATGTTTACTTTCAAGTTGCAAAACAGCAGAAATGGAGATGCTGGGGATTGAACCCAGGACCTCATACATGCAAAGCATGCGCTCTACCACTGAGCTACATCCCCTCACAAAAGTCGCGTATGTGTACACTGTCATCCTGGCAACAAAAGTCTGCAGACTTCCAAAGACAGCATCCTTAAGATGCTGCATTGTTTCCATGCTTTTAGGGCAACCTACAGTCTCAGAGATATGTTTGAAAGAGCATGCTAAAGCAAGCCAGAAATTTTCAACAGAAAGACACAACAGCCCTTCAGGCGCGGAAAGGGATCAAGGCTGTGATCGTCGGTTTACGAGATCGACACCTTGCCATTTGGCCACAATGCCAGACAACAAGCAATGTCCTGTCATTTAGTAGATACAACATAGCACCCGCAATCAGGCAATGCACCGAGGAAGGAGGTTCCTGAGGAACAAGTATGGAGACCTTTAATTAAGCTTCTTTGCTTGTTGTCTTGCATGAACAAAAATGCATGAAAGTGGATAAAACCCACGTTCTTCTGTTCACAAGACCAACGCCAAGCCACTTGGACATTGTGCCATGTAGAGTGGGGAAATATAGTTTGAGAACTCACAGCAGACTTGACTCTTAAAAGGACTTAAGAAGAAATCTATAGCATGCCATTATGAAGGCTACAAACCAGATCTATCAAGGTTCTTTATTCAGCAAATGCCTTGTACAAATGCGTCGTTTTTGCAAATTCTATAGATGTGTGCTTCATGTTTAACTTCAATGCATGAAACAGCAGCAATGGAGATACTGGGGATTGAACCCAGGACCTCATACACGCAAAGCATGCGCTCTACCACTGAGCTACATCCCCACATTAAACCTTAAAATCCGGGTGCCCCGTATGTCTATTGCCTCTCTGAAGGATGCTCTGTTCAGCAATGGGTTCTTTGGCTAAGATTTGGTTTTACAAAGTAGAATCCATGCATTTCACTCCATTTTAATAGATATTACCTTTAAAGGAGTTTAGTTCAGATCCAGGTGCCCCTTTTGTCAAGTCCCTTGCTTAAGGTGGGTTGCATTGAAGGGGGTATAGCTCAGTGGTAGAGCATTTGACTGCAGATCAAGAGGTCCCCGGTTCAAATCTGGGTGCCCCCTATGTCCAGTCCCTCTCTTAAGGGTGCTAAGTTCAGCAACGGGTACTTAGGCTAAGATTTGGTTTTACAAAGTAGTTCATTTTAGTACTTACTATGTTCCAGGGGGTATAGCTCAGTGGTAGAGCATTTGACTGCAGATCAAGAGGTCCCCGGTTCAAATCCGGGTGCCCCCTATATCCAGTCCCTTGCTTAAAGGCTGTACTTTTAGCAATGCCTGTTGGCTACCAGTTTACGTTTGTGTAATCTGGCTAAGATTTGTTGTTACAAGGTAGAATCCATACATTTTAAGCCGGTGTATATCGAAAGGAGTATAGCTCAGTGGTACAGCATTTGACTGCAGATCAAGAGGTCCTCGCTTCAAATCTGGGTGCCCCCTATGCCCAGTGCTTCTCATAAAAAGGTGCTATGTTCAGGAATGGGTATAGGTTGCTTTGGCTTGCTTTCACAAAGTAGAATCCATGCATTTCAGTTCATAGGGTTCCCCTTATGTCCAGTCCATCTCTTAAGGGTGCTAAGTTCAGCAACGGGTACTTAGGCTAAGATTTGGTTTTACAAAGTAGGATCCATGCATTTCAGTTCATTTTAGTACTTACTATGTTCCAGGGGGTATAGCTCAGTGGTAGAGCATTTGACTGCAGATCAAGAGGTCCCCGGTTCAAATCCGGGTGCCCCCTATATCCAGTCCCTTGCTTTAAGGCTGTACTTTTAGCAATGCCTGTTGGCTACCAGTTTACATTTGTGTAATCTGGCTAAGATTTGTTGTTACAAGGTAGAATCCATACATTTTAAGCCGGTGTATATCGAAAGGAGTATAGCTCAGTGGTACAGCATTTGACTGCAGATCAAGAGGTCCTCGCTTCAAATCTGGGTGCCCCCTATGCCCAGTGCTTCTCATAAAAAGGTGCTATGTTCAGGAATGGGTATAGGTTGCTTTGGCTTGCTTTCACAAAGTAGAATCCATGCATTTCAGTTCATAGGGTTCCCCTTATGTCCAGTCCATCTCTTAAGGGTGCTATATTCAGCAATGGGTATTGGCTACCTTTTAGGGTACTTTGGCTAAGATTTGCTTTCACATAGTAGAATCCATGCATTTTTGTCCATTTTAATAGATATTACCTTCAAGGGAGTATAGTTCAGATCCGGGTGCCCCTTTTGTCCAATCCCTTGCTTAAGGGCTATTTTTTATCTGACTAAGATCAATGTAGGATCCATATATTTTAAGGGAGGTTGTATTGAAGGGGGCATAGCTCAGTGGTAGGGAGTTTGACTATAGATCAAGAGGTCCCCGGTTCAAATCCGCATGACCAATATGTCCATTTCCTCTCTTAAGGCTGCTTTGTGTTTAGCAGTGAGTTTTGCCTACCAGTATATATTTAGGTACTTTGGTTAAGATTTGGTTTCACACCGCACAATCCATACATTTCAGTTCATTTAATAGATATTACTTTTACGATCAGTGGGAGAGCATTTGACTGCATAGCAAGAGGTCCCCGGTTCAAATCCGGGTGCCCCCTATGTCTAGTCCCTCTCTTAAGAGACCTACGTTCAGCAAAGGGCACTTGGCCATTGTGCCACGTAGACTGGGGACATATAGTTTGAGAACTCACAGCAGAGTTGAATCTGAAAAGGACTTCAGCAGAAATCTATAGCATGCCTTTATGAAGGCTACAAACCAGATCTATCAAGGTTCTTCATCAGCAAAAATGCCTTGTACAAATGCACCTTTTTTGCAAATTCTATAGATGTGTGCTTTATGGACTTGAGAGCACAGGGCAGAGTTGTCTGCGAAAGGCAGTTGAGTAGAACTCTATAGCATGCAATTATGAAGCCTATAAGAAATCAAATTTATCAAACTACTTCATCAGCAAATGCCTTGTACAAATGCCGATTTTATTGTGCAAATTTATGCCTACTTTCAAGTTGCAAAACAGCAGAAATGGAGATGCTGGGGATTGAACCCAGGACCTCATACATGCGAAGCATGCGCTCTACCACTGAGCTACATCCCCTCACAAAGTTAATCGCTTTGTATGGTGTCATCCTGATAACAAAACTCTGGAGACTTGCAAAAGCAGCATCCTTAAACTGCTGCATTGTTTCCATGCTTTTAGGACAACCTACAGTCTCAGAGATATGTTTGAAAGAGCATGCTAAAGCAAGCCAAACATTTTCAACAGAAAGACACAACACCCCTTCAGGCACGGACGGGGGTCGAACCCGTGATCTTCGGTTTACGAGACCGACGCCTTACCACTTGGCCACCATGCCAGACAGCAAGCAATGTCCTGTCACTTAGTAGATACAACATAGCACCCGCAATCAATCAATGCACTGAGCAAGGAGGTTTTTGAGGAACAAGTATGGAAAGCTTTAATTAAGCTTCTTTGCTTGTTGTCTTGCATGAACAAAACTGCATGAACGTGGATCAAACCCACATTCTTCTGTTCACAAGACCAATGCCAAGCCACTTGGACATTGTGCCACGTAGACTGGGGACATATAGTTTGAGAACTCACAGCAGAGTTGACTCTCAAAAGGACTTAAGAAGAAATCTATAGCATGCTATTATGAAGGCTACAAACCAGATCTATCAAGGTTCTTCATCAGCAAATGCCTTGTACAAATGCACCTTTTTTGCAAATTCTATAGATGTGTGCTTCATGTTTTATTTCAAGGTGCAAAACGGCAGCAAAGCAGATACTGGGGATTGAACCCACGACTTCATGCATACAAAGCACGCGATCTACCACTGAGCTACACCCCGACAAGAACCAATGCCATTGGTGTACTGTTATCATTGCAAGACAAATGTACAGACTTGCAAAAGACTAATGTTAAGCTGTTGCATTTTCCCATGCTTTTAGAACAACCGACAATGTCACAAATACATTGGAAAGAGCATACCAAAGCAAAGAAGAACAGACAGATGTTGAATTGGACAGAGGTCCAACTAAAAAGCAGAAAACCAGAAGGTAACACAGACATTAGAGCACCCTCAATTAAAACATGCAGTGAGGTAGGAAGGTTTTGAGCAACAAGTATGGTAAACTGCAATTAAGCCACTGTACTTTTTTCTTGCATCAACAAATAGGGACAAACAGAGATCAAACCTGTGAGCTTCAGTTCACAAGACCAACGCCAGGCAACTTGGCAATTGCGCCACTTCTACAATATAAGTGTGGGCTTGAGAACACAGGGCAGAGATGTCTGTGAAAGGCAGTTGAGTAGAAATCTATAGCATGCAATTATGAAGCCTATAAGAAATGAGATTTATAAAGCTACTTCATCAGCAAATGCCTTGTAAACATGCCGATTTTATTGTGCAATTTCCAGAGACATGGGCTTTATGTTTACTTTCAAGTTGCAAAACAGCAGAAATGGAGATGCTGGGGATTGAACCCAGGACCTCATACATGCAAAGCATGCGCTCTACCACTGAGCTACATCCCCTCACAAAAGTCGCGTATGTGTACACTGTCATCCTGGCAACAAAACTCTGCAGACTTCCAAAGACAGCATCCTTAAGATGCTGCATTGTTTCCATGCTTTTAGGGCAACCTACAGTCTCAGAGATATGTTTGAAAGAGCATGCTAAAGCAAGCCAGAAATTTTCAACAGAAAGACACAACAGCCCTTCAGGCACGGAAAGGGATCAAGGCTGTGATCGTCGGTTTACGAGATCGACACCTTGCCATTCGGCCACAATGCCAGACAACAAGCAATGTCCTGTCATTTAGTAGATACAACATAGCACCCGCAATCAGGCAATGCACCGAGGAAGGAGGTTCCTGAGGAACAAGTATGGAGACCTTTAATTAAGCTTCTTTGCTTGTTGTCTTGCATGAAGAAAAATGCATGAAAGTGGATAAAACCCACACTCTTCTGGTTACAAGACCAACGCCAAGCCACTTGGACATTGTGCCATGTAGAGTGGGGACATATAGTTTGAGAACTCACAGCAGACTTGACTCTCAAAAGGATTTAGGAAGAAAGCTATAGCATGCCATTATGAAGGCTACAAACCAGATCTACCAAGGTTCTTTATTCAGCAAATGCCTTGTACAAATGCGTCGTTTTTGCAAATTCTATAGATGTGTGCTTCATGTTTAACTTCAATGCATGAAACAGCAGCAATGGAGATACTGGGGATTGAACCCAGGACCTCATACACGCAAAGCATGCGCTCTACCACTGAGCTACATCCCCACATTAAACCTTAAAATCCGGGTGCCCCGTATGTCTATTGCCTCTCTGAAGGATGCTCTGTTCAGCAATGGGTTCTTTGGCTAAGATTTGGTTTTACAAAGTAGAATCCATGCATTTCACTCCATTTTAATAGATATTACATTTAAAGGAGTTTAGTTCAGATCCAGGTGCCCCTTTTGTCAAGTCCCTTGCTTAAGGTGGGTTGCATTGAAGGGGGTATAGCTCAGTGGTAGAGCATTTGACTGCAGATCAAGAGGTCCCCAGTTCAAATCTGGGTGCCCCCTATGTCCAGTCCCTCTCTTAAGGGTGCTAAGTTCAGCAACGGGTACTTAGGCTAAGATTTGGTTTTACAAAGTAGGATCCATGCATTTCAGTTCATTTTAGTACTTACTATGTTCCAGGGGGTATAGCTCAGTGGTAGAGCATTTGACTGCAGATCAAGAGGTCCCCGGTTCAAATCCGGGTGCCCCCTATATCCAGTCCCTTGCTTTAAGGCTGTACTTTTAGCAATGCCTGTTGGCTACCAGTTTACATTTGTGTAATCTGGCTAAGATTTGTTGTTACAAGGTAGAATCCATACATTTTAAGCCGGTGTATATCGAAAGGAGTATAGCTCAGTGGTACAGCATTTGACTGCAGATCAAGAGGTCCTCGCTTCAAATCTGGGTGCCCCCTATGCCCAGTGCTTCTCATAAAAAGGTGCTATGTTCAGGAATGGGTATAGGTTGCTTTGGCTAAGATTTGCTTTTACAAAGTAGAATCCATGCATTTCAGTTCATAGGGTTCCCCTTATGTCCAGTCCATCTCTTAAGGCTGCTATATTCAGCAATGGGTATTGGCTACCTTTTAGGGCACTTTGGCTAAGATTTGCTTTCACATAGTAGAATGCATGCATGTTAGTCCATTTTAATAGATATTACCTTCAAGGGAGTATAGTTCAGATCCAGGTGCCCCTTTTGTCCAATCCCTTGCTTAAGGGCTATTTTTTATCTGACTAAGATCAATGTAGGATCCATATATTTTAAGGGAGGTTGTATTGAAGGGGGCATAGCTCAGTGGTAGGGAGTTTGACTATAGATCAAGAGGTCCCCGGTTCAAATCCGCATGACCAATATGTCCATTTCCTCTCTTAAGGCTGCTTTGTGTTTAGCAGTGAGTTTTGCCTACCAGTATATATTTAGGTACTTTGGTTAAGATTTGGTTTCACACCGCACAATCCATACATTTCAGTTCATTTAATAGATATTACTTTTACGATCAGTGGGAGAGCATTTGACTGCATAGCAAGAGGTCCCCGGTTCAAATCCGGGTGCCCCCTATGTCTAGTCCCTCTCTTAAGAGACCTACGTTCAGCAAAGGGCACTTGGCCATTGTGCCACGTAGACTGGGGACATATAGTTTGAGAACTCACAGCAGAGTTGAATCTGAAAAGGACTTCAGCAGAAATCTATAGCATGCCTTTATGAAGGCTACAAACCAGATCTATCAAGGTTCTTCATCAGCAAAAATGCCTTGTACAAATGCACCTTTTTTGCAAATTCTATAGATGTGTGCTTTATGGACTTGAGAGCACAGGGCAGAGTTGTCTGCGAAAGGCAGTTGAGTAGAACTCTATAGCATGCAATTATGAAGCCTATAAGAAATCAAATTTATCAAACTACTTCATCAGCAAATGCCTTGTACAAATGCCGATTTTATTGTGCAAATTTATGCCTACTTTCAAGTTGCAAAACAGCAGAAATGGAGATGCTGGGGATTGAACCCAGGACCTCATACATGCGAAGCATGCGCTCTACCACTGAGCTACATCCCCTCACAAAGTTAATCGCTTTGTATGGTGTCATCCTGATAACAAAACTCTGGAGACTTGCAAAAGCAGCATCCTTAAACTGCTGCATTGTTTCCATGCTTTTAGGACAACCTACAGTCTCAGAGATATGTTTGAAAGAGCATGCTAAAGCAAGCCAAACATTTTCAACAGAAAGACACAACACCCCTTCAGGCACGGACGGGGGTCGAACCCGTGATCTTCGGTTTACGAGACCGACGCCTTACCACTTGGCCACCATGCCAGACAGCAAGCAATGTCCTGTCACTTAGTAGATACAACATAGCACCCGCAATCAATCAATGCACTGAGCAAGGAGGTTTTTGAGGAACAAGTATGGAAAGCTTTAATTAAGCTTCTTTGCTTGTTGTCTTGCATGAACAAAACTGCATGAACGTGGATCAAACCCACATTCTTCTGTTCACAAGACCAATGCCAAGCCACTTGGACATTGTGCCACGTAGACTGGGGACATATAGTTTGAGAACTCACAGCAGAGTTGACTCTCAAAAGGACTTAAGAAGAAATCTATAGCATGCTATTATGAAGGCTACAAACCAGATCTATCAAGGTTCTTCATCAGCAAATGCCTTGTACAAATGCACCTTTTTTGCAAATTCTATAGATGTGTGTGCTTCATGTTTTATTTCAAGGTGCAAAACGGCAGCAAAGCAGATACTGGGGATTGAACCCACGACTTCATGCATACAAAGCACGCGATCTACCACTGAGCTACACCCCGACAAGAACCAATGCCATTGGTGTACTGTTATCATTGCAAGACAAATGTACAGACTTGCAAAAGACTAATGTTAAGCTGTTGCATTTTCCCATGCTTTTAGAACAACCGACAATGTCACAAATACATTGGAAAGAGCATACCAAAGCAAAGAAGAACAGACAGATGTTGAATTGGACAGAGGTCCAACTAAAAAGCAGAAAACCAGAAGGTAACACAGACATTAGAGCACCCTCAATTAAAACATGCAGTGAGGTAGGAAGGTTTTGAGCAACAAGTATGGTAAACTGCAATTAAGCCACTGTACTTTTTTCTTGCATCAACAAATAGGGACAAACAGAGATCAAACCTGTGAGCTTCAGTTCACAAGACCAACGCCAGGCAACTTGGCAATTGCGCCACTTCTACAATATAAGTGTGGGCTTGAGAACACAGGGCAGAGTTGTCTGTGAAAGGCAGTTGAGTAGAAATCTATAGCATGCAATTATGAAGCCTATAAGAAATGAGATTTATAAAGCTACTTCATCAGCAAATGCCTTGTAAACATGCCGATTTTATTGTGCAATTTCCAGAGACATGGGCTTTATGTTTACTTTCAAGTTGCAAAACAGCAGAAATGGAGATGCTGGGGATTGAACCCAGGACCTCATACATGCAAAGCATGCGCTCTACCACTGAGCTACATCCCCACATTAAACCTTAAAATCCGGGTGCCCCGTATGTCTATTGCCTCTCTGAAGGATGCTCTGTTCAGCAATGGGTTCTTTGGCTAAGATTTGGTTTTACAAAGTAGAATCCATGCATTTCACTCCATTTTAATAGATATTACCTTTAAAGGAGTTTAGTTCAGATCCAGGTGCCCCTTTTGTCAAGTCCCTTGCTTAAGGTGGGTTGCATTGAACGGGGTATAGCTCAGTGGTAGAGCATTTGACTGCAGATCAAGAGGTCCCCAGTTCAAATCTGGGTGCCCCCTATGTCCAGTCCCTCTCTTAAGGGTGCTAAGTTCAGCAATGGGTACTTAGGCTAAGATTTGCTTTTACAAAGTAGGATCCATGCATTTCAGTTCATTTTAGTACTTACTATGTTCCAGGGGGTATAGCTCAGTGGTAGAGCATTTGACTGCAGATCAAGAGGTCCCCGGTTCAAATCCGGGTGCCCCCTATATCCAGTCCCTTGCTTAAAGGCTGTACTTTTAGCAATGCCTGTTGGCTACCAGTTTACATTTGTGAAATCTGGCTAAGATTTGTTGTTACAAGGTAGAATCCATACATTTTAAGCCGGTGTATATCGAAAGGAGTATAGCTCAGTGGTACAGCATTTGACTGCAGATCAAGAGGTCCTCGCTTCAAATCTGGGTTCCCCCTATGCCCAGTGCTTCTCATAAAAAGGTGCTATGTTCAGGAATGGGTATAGGTTGCTTTGGCTAAGATTTGCTTTTACAAAGTAGAATCCATGCATTTCAGTTCATAGGGTTCCCCTTATGTCCAGTCCATCTCTTAAGGCTGCTATATTCAGCAATGGGTATTGGCTACCTTTTAGGGCACTTTGGCTAAGATTTGCTTTCACATAGTAGAATCCATGCATTTTAGTCCATTTTAATAGATATTACCTTCAAGGGAGTATAGTTCAGATCCAGGTGCCCCTTTTGTCCAATCCCTTGCTTAAGGGCTATTTTTTATCTGACTAAGATCAATGTAGGATCCATATATTTTAAGGGAGGTTGTATTGAAGGGGTCATAGCTCAGTGGTAGGGAGTTTGACTACAGATCAAGAGGTCCCCGGTTCAAATCCGCATGACCAATATGTCCATTTCCTCTCTTAAGGCTGCTTTGTGTTTATCAGTGAGTTTTGCCTACCAGTATATATTTAGGTACTTTGGTTAAGATTTGGTTTCACACCGCACAATCCATACATTTCAGTTCATTTAATAGATATTACTTTTACGATCAGTGGGAGAGCATTTGACTGCATAGCAAGAGGTCCCCGGTTCAAATCCGGGTGCCCCCTATGTCTAGTCCCTCTCTTAAGGGACCTACGTTCAGCAAAGGGCACTTGGCCATTGTGCCACATAGACTGGGGACATATAGTTTGAGAACTCACAGCAGAGTTGAATCTGAAAAGGACTTCAGCAGAAATCTATAGCATGCCTTTATGAAGGCTACAAACCAGATCTATCAAGGTTCTTCATCAGCAAAAATGCCTTGTACAAATGCACCTTTTTTGCAAATTCTATAGATGTGTGCTTTATGGACTTGAGAGCACAGGGCAGAGTTGTCTGCGAAAGGCAGTTGAGTAGAACTCTATAGCATGCAATTATGAAGCCTATAAGAAATCAAATTTATCAAACTACTTCATCAGCAAATGCCTTGTACAAATGCCGATTTTATTGTGCAAATTTATGCCTACTTTCAAGTTGCAAAACAGCAGAAATGGAGATGCTGGGGATTGAACCCAGGACCTCATACATGCGAAGCATGCGCTCTACCACTGAGCTACATCCCCTCACAAAGTTAATCGCTTTGTATGGTGTCATCCTGATAACAAAACTCTGGAGACTTGCAAAAGCAGCATCCTTAAACTGCTGCATTGTTTCCATGCTTTTAGGACAACCTACAGTCTCAGAGATATGTTTGAAAGAGCATGCTAAAGCAAGCCAAACATTTTCAACAGAAAGACACAACACCCCTTCAGGCACGGACGGGGGTCGACCCCGTGATCTTCGGTTTACGAGACCGACGCCTTACCACTTGGCCACCATGCCAGACAGCAAGCAATGTCCTGTCACTTAGTAGATACAACATAGCACCCGCAATCAATCAATGCACTGAGCAAGGAGGTTTTTGAGGAACAAGTATGGAAAGCTTTAATTAAGCTTCTTTGCTTGTTGTCTTGCATGAACAAAACTGCATGAACGTGGATCAAACCCACATTCTTCTGTTCACAAGACCAATGCCAAGCCACTTGGACATTGTGCCACGTAGACTGGGGACATATAGTTTGAGAACTCACAGCAGAGTTGACTCTCAAAAGGACTTAAGAAGAAATCTATAGCATGCTATTATGAAGGCTACAAACCAGATCTATCAAGGTTCTTCATCAGCAAATGCCTTGTACAAATGCACCTTTTTTGCAAATTCTATAGATGTGTGCTTCATGTTTTATTTCAAGGTGCAAAACGGCAGCAAAGCAGATACTGGGGATTGAACCCACGACTTCATGCATGCAAAGCACGCGATCTACCACTGAGCTACACCCCGACAAGAACCAATGCCATTGGTGTACTGTTATCATTGCAAGACAAATGTACAGACTTGCAAAAGACTAATGTTAAGCTGTTGCATTTTCCCATGCTTTTAGAACAACCGACAATGTCACAAATACATTGGAAAGAGCATACCAAAGCAAAGAAGAACAGACAGATGTTGAATTGGACAGAGGTCCAACTAAAAAGCAGAAAACCAGAAGGTAACACAGACATTAGAGCACCCTCAATTAAAACATGCAGTGAGGTAGGAAGGTTTTGAGCAACAAGTATGGTAAACTGCAATTAAGCCACTTTACTTTTTTCTTGCATCAACAAATAGGGACAAACAGAGATCAAACCTGTGAGCTTCAGTTCACAAGACCAACGCCAGGCAACTTGGCAATTGCGCCACTTCTACAATATAAGTGTGGGCTTGAGAACACAGGGCAGAGTTGTCTGTGAAAGGCAGTTGAGTAGAAATCTATAGCATGCAATTATGAAGCCTATAAGAAATGAGATTTATAAAGCTACTTCATCAGCAAATGCCTTGTACACATGCCGATTTTATTGTGCAATTTCCAGAGACATGGGCTTTATGTTTACTTTCAAGTTGCAAAACAGCAGAAATGGAGATGCTGGGGATTGAACCCAGGACCTCATACATGCAAAGCATGCGCTCTACCACTGAGCTACATCCCCTCACAAAAGTCGCGTATGTGTACACTGTCATCCTGGCAACAAAACTCTGCAGACTTCCAAAGACAGCATCCTTAAGATGCTGCATTGTTTCCATGCTTTTAGGGCAACCTACAGTCTCAGAGATATGTTTGAAAGAGCATGCTAAAGCAAGCCAGAAATTTTCAACAGAAAGACACAACAGCCCTTCAGGCACGGAAAGGGATCAAGGCTGTGATCGTCGGTTTACGAGATCGACACCTTGCCATTCGGCCACAATGCCAGACAACAAGCAATGTCCTGTCATTTAGTAGATACAACATAGCACCCGCAATCAGGCAATGCACCGAGGAAGGAGGTTCCTGAGGAACAAGTATGGAGACCTTTAATTAAGCTTCTTTGCTTGTTGTCTTGCATGAAGAAAAATGCATGAAAGTGGATAAAACCCACACTCTTCTGGTTACAAGACCAACGCCAAGCCACTTGGACATTGTGCCATGTAGAGTGGGGACATATAGTTTGAGAACTCACAGCAGACTTGACTCTCAAAAGGACTTAGGAAGAAAGCTATAGCATGCCATTATGAAGGCTACAAACCAGATCTACCAAGGTTCTTTATTCAGCAAATGCCTTGTACAAATGCGCCGTTTTTGCAAATTCTATAGATGTGTGCTTCATGTTTAACTTCAATGCATGAAACAGCAGCAATGGAGATACTGGGGATTGAACCCAGGACCTCATACACGCAAAGCATGCGCTCTACCACTGCGCTACATCCCCACATTAAACCTTAAAATCCGGGTGCCCCGTATGTCTATTCCCTCTCTGAAGGATGCTCTGTTCAGCAATGGGTTCTTTGGCTAAGATTTGGTTTTACAAAGTAGAATCCATGCATTTCACTCCATTTTAATAGATATTACCTTTAAAGGAGTTTAGTTCAGATCCAGGTGCCCCTTTTGTCAAGTCCCTTGCTTAAGGTGGGTTGCATTGAAGGGGGTATAGCTCAGTGGTAGAGCATTTGACTGCAGATCAAGAGGTCCCCAGTTCAAATCTGGGTGCCCCCTATGTCCAGTCCCTCTCTTAAGGGTGCTAAGTTCAGCAACGGGTACTTAGGCTGAGATTTGGTTTTACAAAGTAGGATCCATGCATTTCAGTTCATTTTAGTACTTACTATTTTCCAGGGGGTATAGCTCAGTGGTAGAGCATTTGACTGCAGATCAAGAGGTCCCCGGTTCAAATCCGGGTGCCCCCTATATCCAGTCCCTTGCTTTAAGGCTGTACTTTTAGCAATGCCTGTTGGCTACCAGTTTACATTTGTGTAATCTGGCTAAGATTTGTTGTTACAAGGTAGAATCCATACATTTTAAGCCGGTGTATATCGAAAGGAGTATAGCTCAGTGGTACAGCATTTGACTGCAGATCAAGAGGTCCTCGCTTCAAATCTGGGTGCCCCCTATGCCCAGTGCTTCTCATAAAAAGGTGCTATGTTCAGGAATGGGTATAGGTTGCTTTGGCTTGCTTTCACAAAGTAGAATCCATGCATTTCAGTTCATAGGGTTCCCCTTATGTCCAGTCCATCTCTTAAGGGTGCTATATTCAGCAATGGGTATTGGCTACCTTTTAGGGTACTTTGGCTAAGATTTGCTTTCACATAGTAGAATCCATGCATTTTAGTCCATTTTAATAGATATTACCTTCAAGGGAGTATAGTTCAGATCCGGGTGCCCCTTTTGTCCAATCCCTTGCTTAAGGGCTATTTTTTATCTGACTAAGATCAATGTAGGATCCATATATTTTAAGGGAGGTTGTATTGAAGGGTGCATAGCTCAGTGGTAGGGAGTTTGACTATAGATCAAGAGGTCCCCGGTTCAAATCCGCATGACCAATATGTCCATTTCCTCTCTTAAGGCTGCTTTGTGTTTAGCAGTGAGTTTTGCCTACCAGTATATATTTAGGTACTTTGGTTAAGATTTGGTTTCACACCGCACAATCCATACATTTCAGTTCATTTAATAGATATTACTTTTACGATCAGTGGGAGAGCATTTGACTGCATAGCAAGAGGTCCCCGGTTAAAATCCGGGTGCCCCCTATGTCTAGTCCCTCTCTTAAGAGACCTACGTTCAGCAAAGGGCACTTGGCCATTGTGCCACGTAGACTGGGGACATATAGTTTGAGAACTCACAGCAGAGTTGAATCTGAAAAGGACTTCAGCAGAAATCTATAGCATGCCTTTATGAAGGCTACAAACCAGATCTATCAAGGTTCTTCATCAGCAAAAATGCCTTGTACAAATGCACCTTTTTTGCAAATTCTATAGATGTGTGCTTTATGGACTTGAGAGCACAGGGCAGAGTTGTCTGCGAAAGGCAGTTGAGTAGAACTCTATAGCATGCAATTATGAAGCCTATAAGAAATCAAATTTATCAAACTACTTCATCAGCAAATGCCTTGTACAAATGCCGATTTTATTGTGCAAATTTATGCCTACTTTCAAGTTGCAAAACAGCAGAAATGGAGATGCTGGGGATTGAACCCAGGACCTCATACATGCGAAGCATGCGCTCTACCACTGAGCTACATCCCCTCACAAAGTTAATCGCTTTGTATGGTGTCATCCTGATAACAAAACTCTGGAGACTTGCAAAAGCAGCATCCTTAAACTGCTGCATTGTTTCCATGCTTTTAGGACAACCTACAGTCTCAGAGATATGTTTGAAAGAGCATGCTAAAGCAAGCCAAACATTTTCAACAGAAAGACACAACACCCCTTCAGGCACGGACGGGGGTCGACCCCGTGATCTTCGGTTTACGAGACCGACGCCTTACCACTTGGCCACCATGCCAGACAGCAAGCAATGTCCTGTCACTTAGTAGATACAACATAGCACCCGCAATCAATCAATGCACTGAGCAAGGAGGTTTTTGAGGAACAAGTATGGAAAGCTTTAATTAAGCTTCTTTGCTTGTTGTCTTGCATGAACAAAACTGCATGAACGTGGATCAAACCCACATTCTTCTGTTCACAAGACCAATGCCAAGCCACTTGGACATTGTGCCACGTAGACTGGGGACATATAGTTTGAGAACTCACAGCAGAGTTGACTCTCAAAAGGACTTAAGAAGAAATCTATAGCATGCTATTATGAAGGCTACAAACCAGATCTATCAAGGTTCTTCATCAGCAAATGCCTTGTACAAATGCACCTTTTTTGCAAATTCTATAGATGTGTGCTTCATGTTTTATTTCAAGGTGCAAAACGGCAGCAAAGCAGATACTGGGGATTGAACCCACGACTTCATGCATGCAAAGCACGCGATCTACCACTGAGCTACACCCCGACAAGAACCAATGCCATTGGTGTACTGTTATCATTGCAAGACAAATGTACAGACTTGCAAAAGACTAATGTTAAGCTGTTGCATTTTCCCATGCTTTTAGAACAACCGACAATGTCACAAATACATTGGAAAGAGCATACCAAAGCAAAGAAGAACAGACAGATGTTGAATTGGACAGAGGTCCAACTAAAAAGCAGAAAACCAGAAGGTAACACAGACATTAGAGCACCCTCAATTAAAACATGCAGTGAGGTAGGAAGGTTTTGAGCAACAAGTATGGTAAACTGCAATTAAGCCACTTTACTTTTTTCTTGCATCAACAAATAGGGACAAACAGAGATCAAACCTGTGAGCTTCAGTTCACAAGACCAACGCCAGGCAACTTGGCAATTGCGCCACTTCTACAATATAAGTGTGGGCTTGAGAACACAGGGCAGAGTTGTCTGTGAAAGGCAGTTGAGTAGAAATCTATAGCATGCAATTATGAAGCCTATAAGAAATGAGATTTATAAAGCTACTTCATCAGCAAATGCCTTGTACACATGCCGATTTTATTGTGCAATTTCCAGAGACATGGGCTTTATGTTTACTTTCAAGTTGCAAAACAGCAGAAATGGAGATGCTGGGGATTGAACCCAGGACCTCATACATGCAAAGCATGCGCTCTACCACTGAACTACATCCCCTCACAAAAGTCGCGTATGTGTACACTGTCATCCTGGCAACAAAACTCTGCAGACTTCCAAAGACAGCATCCTTAAGATGCTGCATTGTTTCCATGCTTTTAGGGCAACCTACAGTCTCAGAGATATGTTTGAAAGAGCATGCTAAAGCAAGCCAGAAATTTTCAACAGAAAGACACAACAGCCCTTCAGGCACGGAAAGGGATCAAGGCTGTGATCGTCGGTTTACGAGATCGACACCTTGCCATTCGGCCACAATGCCAGACAACAAGCAATGTCCTGTCATTTAGTAGATACAACATAGCACCCGCAATCAGGCAATGCACCGAGGAAGGAGGTTCCTGAGGAACAAGTATGGAGACCTTTAATTAAGCTTCTTTGCTTGTTGTCTTGCATGAAGAAAAATGCATGAAAGTGGATAAAACCCACACTCTTCTGGTTACAAGACCAACGCCAAGCCACTTGGACATTGTGCCATGTAGAGTGGGGACATATAGTTTGAGAACTCACAGCAGACTTGACTCTCAAAAGGACTTAGGAAGAAAGCTATAGCATGCCATTATGAAGGCTACAAACCAGATCTACCAAGGTTCTTTATTCAGCAAATGCCTTGTACAAATGCGCCGTTTTTGCAAATTCTATAGATGTGTGCTTCATGTTTAACTTCAATGCATGAAACAGCAGCAATGGAGATACTGGGGATTGAACCCAGGACCTCATACACGCAAAGCATGCGCTCTACCACTGAGCTACATCCCCACATTAAACCTTAAAATTCGGGTGCCCCGTATGTCTATTCCCTCTCTGAAGGATGCTCTGTTCAGCAATGGGTTCTTTGGCTAAGATTTGGTTTTACAAAGTAGAATCCATGCATTTCACTCCATTTTAATAGATATTACCTTTAAAGGAGTTTAGTTCAGATCCAGGTGCCCCTTTTGTCAAGTCCCTTGCTTAAGGTGGGTTGCATTGAAGGGGGTATAGCTCAGTGGTAGAGCATTTGACTGCAGATCAAGAGGTCCCCAGTTCAAATCTGGGTGCCCCCTATGTCCAGTCCCTCTCTTAAGGGTGCTAAGTTCAGCAACGGGTACTTAGGCTGAGATTTGGTTTTACAAAGTAGGATCCATGCATTTCAGTTCATTTTAGTACTTACTATGTTCCAGGGGGTATAGCTCAGTGGTAGAGCATTTGACTGCAGATCAAGAGGTCCCCGGTTCAAATCCGGGTGCCCCCTATATCCAGTCCCTTGCTTTAAGGCTGTACTTTTAGCAATGCCTGTTGGCTACCAGTTTACATTTGTGTAATCTGGCTAAGATTTGTTGTTACAAGGTAGAATCCATACATTTTAAGCCGGTGTATATCGAAAGGAGTATAGCTCAGTGGTACAGCATTTGACTGCAGATCAAGAGGTCCTCGCTTCAAATCTGGGTGCCCCCTATGCCCAGTGCTTCTCATAAAAAGGTGCTATGTTCAGGAATGGGTATAGGTTGCTTTGGCTTGCTTTCACAAAGTAGAATCCATGCATTTCAGTTCATAGGGTTCCCCTTATGTCCAGTCCATCTCTTAAGGGTGCTATATTCAGCAATGGGTATTGGCTACCTTTTAGGGTACTTTGGCTAAGATTTGCTTTCACATAGTAGAATCCATGCATTTTAGTCCATTTTAATAGATATTACCTTCAAGGGAGTATAGTTCAGATCCGGGTGCCCCTTTTGTCCAATCCCTTGCTTAAGGGCTATTTTTTATCTGACTAAGATCAATGTAGGATCCATATATTTTAAGGGAGGTTGTATTGAAGGGTGCATAGCTCAGTGGTAGGGAGTTTGACTATAGATCAAGAGGTCCCCGGTTCAAATCCGCATGACCAATATGTCCATTTCCTCTCTTAAGGCTGCTTTGTGTTTAGCAGTGAGTTTTGCCTACCAGTATATATTTAGGTACTTTGGTTAAGATTTGGTTTCACACCGCACAATCCATACATTTCAGTTCATTTAATAGATATTACTTTTACGATCAGTGGGAGAGCATTTGACTGCATAGCAAGAGGTCCCCGGTTAAAATCCGGGTGCCCCCTATGTCTAGTCCCTCTCTTAAGAGACCTACGTTCAGCAAAGGGCACTTGGCCATTGTGCCACGTAGACTGGGGACATATAGTTTGAGAACTCACAGCAGAGTTGAATCTGAAAAGGACTTCAGCAGAAATCTATAGCATGCCTTTATGAAGGCTACAAACCAGATCTATCAAGGTTCTTCATCAGCAAAAATGCCTTGTACAAATGCACCTTTTTTGCAAATTCTATAGATGTGTGCTTTATGGACTTGAGAGCACAGGGCAGAGTTGTCTGCGAAAGGCAGTTGAGTAGAACTCTATAGCATGCAATTATGAAGCCTATAAGAAATCAAATTTATCAAACTACTTCATCAGCAAATGCCTTGTACAAATGCCGATTTTATTGTGCAAATTTATGCCTACTTTCAAGTTGCAAAACAGCAGAAATGGAGATGCTGGGGATTGAACCCAGGACCTCATACATGCGAAGCATGCGCTCTACCACTGAGCTACATCCCCTCACAAACTTAATCGCTTTGTATGGTGTCATCCTGATAACAAAACTCTGGAGACTTGCAAAAGCAGCATCCTTAAACTGCTGCATTGTTTCCATGCTTTTAGGACAACCTACAGTCTCAGAGATATGTTTGAAAGAGCATGCTAAAGCAAGCCAAACATTTTCAACAGAAAGACACAACACCCCTTCAGGCACGGACGGGGGTCGAACCCGTGATCTTCGGTTTACGAGACCGACGCCTTACCACTTGGCCACCATGCCAGACAGCAAGCAATGTCCTGTCACTTAGTAGATACAACAAAGCACCCGCAATCAATCAATGCACTGAGCAAGGAGGTTTTTGAGGAACAAGTATGGAAAGCTTTAATTAAGCTTCTTTGCTTGTTGTCTTGCATGAACAAAACTGCATGAACGTGGATCAAACCCACATTCTTCTGTTCACAAGACCAATGCCAAGCCACTTGGACATTGTGCCACGTAGACTGGGGACATATAGTTTGAGAACTCACAGCAGAGTTGACTCTCAAAAGGACTTAAGAAGAAATCTATAGCATGCTATTATGAAGGCTACAAACCAGATCTATCAAGGTTCTTCATCAGCAAATGCCTTGTACAAATGCACCTTTTTTGCAAATTCTATAGATGTGTGCTTCATGTTTTATTTCAAGGTGCAAAACGGCAGCAAAGCAGATACTGGGGATTGAACCCACGACTTCATGCATACAAAGCACGCAATCTACCACTGAGCTACACCCCGACAAGAACCAATGCCATTGGTGTACTGTTATCATTGCAAGACAAATGTACAGACTTGCAAAAGACTAATGTTAAGCTGTTGCATTTTCCCATGCTTTTAGAACAACCGACAATGTCACAAATACATTGGAAAGAGCATACCAAAGCAAAGAAGAACAGACAGATGTTGAATTGGACAGAGGTCCAACTAAAAAGCAGAAAACCAGAAGGTAACACAGACATTAGAGCACCCTCAATTAAAACATGCAGTGAGGTAGGAAGGTTTTGAGCAACAAGTATGGTAAACTGCAATTAAGCCACTGTACTTTTTTCTTGCATCAACAAATAGGGACAAACAGAGATCAAACCTGTGAGCTTCAGTTCACAAGACCAACGCCAGGCAACTTGGCAATTGCGCCACTTCTACAATATAAGTGTGGGCTTGAGAACACAGGGCAGAGTTGTCTGTGAAAGGCAGTTGAGTAGAAATCTATAGCATGCAATTATGAAGCCTATAAGAAATGAGATTTATAAAGCTACTTCATCAGCAAATGCCTTGTAAACATGCCGATTTTATTGTGCAATTTCCAGAGACATGGGCTTTATGTTTACTTTCAAGTTGCAAAACAGCAGAAATGGAGATGCTGGGGATTGAACCCAGGACCTCATACATGCAAAGCATGCGCTCTACCACTGAGCTACATCCCCTCACAAAAGTCGCGTATGTGTACACTGTCATCCTGGCAACAAAACTCTGCAGACTTCCAAAGACAGCATCCTTAAGATGCTGCATTGTTTCCATGCTTTTAGGGCAACCTACAGTCTCAGAGATATGTTTGAAAGAGCATGCTAAAGCAAGCCAGAAATTTTCAACAGAAAGACACAACAGCCCTTCAGGCACGGAAAGGGATCAAGGCTGTGATCGTCGGTTTACGAGATCGACACCTTGCCATTTGGCCACAATGCCAGACAACAAGCAATGTCCTGTCATTTAGTAGACACAACATAGCACCCGCAATCAGGCAATGCACCGAGGAAGGAGGTTCCTGAGGAACAAGTATGGAGACCTTTAATTAAGCTTCTTTGCTTGTTGTCTTGCATGAACAAAAATGCATGAAAGTGGATAAAACCCACGTTCTTCTGGTTACAAGACCAACGCCAAGCCACTTGGACATTGTGCCATGTAGAGTGGGGACATATAGTTTGAGAACTCACAGCAGAGTTGACTCTCAAAAGGACTTAAGAAGAAATCTATAGCATGCTATTATGAAGGCTACAAACCAGATCTATCAAGGTTCTTCATCAGCAAATGCCTTGTACAAATGCACCTTTTTTGCAAATTCTATAGATGTGTGCTTCATGTTTTATTTCAAGGTGCAAAACGGCAGCAAAGCAGATACTGGGGATTGAACCCACGACTTCATGCATGCAAAGCACGCGATCTACCACTGAGCTACACCCCGACAAGAACCAATGCCATTGGTGTACTGTTATCATTGCAAGACAAATGTACAGACTTGCAAAAGACTAATGTTAAGCTGTTGCATTTTCCCATGCTTTTAGAACAACCGACAATGTCACAAATACATTGGAAAGAGCATACCAAAGCAAAGAAGAACAGACAGATGTTGAATTGGACAGAGGTCCAACTAAAAAGCAGAAAACCAGAAGGTAACACAGACATTAGAGCACCCTCAATTAAAACATGCAGTGAGGTAGGAAGGTTTTGAGCAACAAGTATGGTAAACTGCAATTAAGCCACTTTACTTTTTTCTTGCATCAACAAATAGGGACAAACAGAGATCAAACCTGTGAGCTTCAGTTCACAAGACCAACACCAGGCAACTTGGCAATTGCGCCACTTCTACAATATAAGTGTGGGCTTGAGAACACAGGGCAGAGTTGTCTGTGAAAGGCAGTTGAGTAGAAATCTATAGCATGCAATTATGAAGCCTATAAGAAATGAGATTTATAAAGCTACTTCATCAGCAAATGCCTTGTACACATGCCGATTTTATTGTGCAATTTCCAGAGACATGGGCTTTATGTTTACTGTCAAGTTGCAAAACAGCAGAAATGGAGATGCTGGGGATTGAACCCAGGACCTCATACATGCAAAGCATGCGCTCTACCACTGAGCTACATCCCCTCACAAAAGTCACATATGTGTACACTGTCATCCTGGCAACAAAACTCTGCAGACTTCCAAAGACAGCATCCTTAAGATGCTGCATTGTTTCCATGCTTTTAGGGCAACCTACAGTCTCAGAGATATGTTTGAAAGAGCATGCTAAAGCAAGCCAGAAATTTTCAACAGAAAGACACAACAGCCCTTCAGGCACGGAAAGGGATCAAGGCTGTGATCGTCGGTTTACGAGATCGACACCTTGCCATTTGGCCACAATGCCAGACAACAAGCAATGTCCTGTCATTTAGTAGATACAACATAGCACCCGCAATCAGGCAATGCACCGAGGAAGGAGGTTCCTGAGGAACAAGTATGGAGACCTTTAATTAAGCTTCTTTGCTTGTTGTCTTGCATGAAGAAAAATGCATGAAAGTGGATAAAACCCACGTTCTTCTGGTTACAAGACCAACGCCAAGCCACTTGGACATTGTGCCATGTAGAGTGGGGACATATAGTTTGAGAACTCACAGCAGACTTGACTCTCAAAAGGACTTAAGAAGAAATCTATAGCATGCCATTATGAAGGCTACAAACCAGATCTATCAAGGTTCTTTATTCAGCAAATGCCTTGTACAAATGCGCCGTTTTTGCAAATTCTATAGATGTGTGCTTCATGTTTAACTTCAATGCATGAAACAGCAGCAATGGAGATACTGGGGACTGAACCCAGCATGCGCTCTACCACTGAGCTACATCACCACATTAAACCTTAAAATCCGGGTGCCCCGTATGTCTATTGCCTCTCTGAAGGATGCTCTGTTCAGCAATGGGTTCTTTGGCTAAGATTTGGTTTTACAAAGTAGAATCCATGCATTTCACTCCATTTTAATAGATATTACCTTTAAAGGAGTTTAGTTCAGATCCAGGTGCCCCTTTTGTCAAGTCCCTTGCTTAAGGTGGGTTGCATTGAAGGGGGTATAGCTCAGTGGTAGAGCATTTGACTGCAGCTCAAGAGGTCCCCAGTTCAAATCTGGGTGCCCCCTATGTCCAGTCCCTCTCTTAAGGGTGCTAAGTTCAGCAATGGGTACTTATGCTAAGATTTGCTTTTACAAAGTAGGATCCATGCATTTCAGTTCATTTTAGTACTTACTATGTTCCAGGGGGTATAGCTCAGTGGTAGAGCATTTGACTGCAGATCAAGAGGTCCCCGGTTCAAATCCGGGTGCCCCCTGTATCCAGTCCATTGCTTAAAGGCTGTACTTTTAGCAATGCCTGTTGGCTACCAGTTTACATTTGTGTAATCTGGCTAAGATTTGTTGTTACAAGGTAGAATCCATACATTTTAAGCCGGTGTATATCGAAAGGAGTATAGCTCAGTGGTACAGCATTTGACTGCAGATCAAGAGGTCCTCGCTTCAAATCTGGGTGCCCCCTATGCCCAGTGCTTCTCATAAAAAGGTGCTATGTTCAGGAATGGGTATAGGTTGCTTTGGCTAAGATTTGCTTTCACAAAGTAGAATCCATGCATTTCAGTTCATAGGGTTCCCCTTATGTCCAGTCCATCTCTTAAGGGTGCTATATTCAGCAATGGGTACTGGCTACCTTTTAGGGTACTTTGGTTAAGATTTGCTTTCACATAGTAGAATCCATGCATTTTAGTCCATTTTAATAGATATTACCTTCAAGGGAGTATAGTTCAGATCCGGGTGCCCCTTTTGTCCAATCCCTTGCTTAAGGGCTATTTTTTATCTGACTAAGATCAATGTAGGATCCATATATTTTAAGGGAGGTTGTATTGAAGGGGGCATAGCTCAGTGGTAGGGAGTTTGACTACAGATCAAGAGGTCCCCGGTTCAAATCCGCATGACCAATATGTCCATTTCCTCTCTTAAGGCTGCTTTGTGTTTAGCAGAGAGTTTTGCCTACCAGTATATATTTAGGTACTTTGGTTAAGATTTGGTTTCACACCGCACAATCCATACATTTCAGTTCATTTAATAGATATTACTTTTACGATCAGTGGGAGAGCATTTGACTGCATAGCAAGAGGTCCCCGGTTCAAATCCGGGTGCCCCCTATGTCTAGTCCCTCTCTTAAGAGACCTACGTTCAGCAAAGGGCACTTGGCCATTGTGCCACTTAGACTGGGGACATATAGTTTGAGAACTCACAGCAGAGTTGAATCTAAAAAGGACTTCAGCAGAAATCTATAGCATGCCTTTATGAAGGCTACAAACCAGATCTATCAAGGTTCTTCATCAGCAAAAATGCCTTGTACAAATGCACCTTTTTTGCAAATTCTATAGATGTGTGCTTTATGGACTTGAGAGCACAGGGCAGAGTTGTCTGCGAAAGGCAGTTGAGTAGAACTCTATAGCATGCAATTATGAAGCCTATAAGAAATCAAATTTATCAAACTACTTCATCAGCAAATGCCTTGTACAAATGCCGATTTTATTGTGCAAATTTATGCCTACTTTCAAGTTGCAAAACAGCAGAAATGGAGATGCTGGGGATTGAACCCAGGACCTCATACATGCGAAGCATGCGCTCTACCACTGAGCTACATCCCCTCACAAAGTTAGTTGCTTTGTATGGTGTCATCCTGATAACAAAACTCTGGAGACTTGCAAAAGCAGCATCCTTAAACTGCTGCATTGTTTCCATGCTTTTAGGACAACCTACAGTCTCAGAGATATGTTTGAAAGAGCATGCTAAAGCAAGCCAAACATTTTCAACAGAAAGACACAACACCCCTTCAGGCACGGACGGGGGTCGAACCCGTGATCTTCGGTTTACGAGACCGACGCCTTACCACTTGGCCACCATGCCAGACAGCAAGCAATGTCCTGTCACTTAGTAGATACAACATAGCACCCGCAATCAATCAATGCACTGAGCAAGGAGGTTTTTGAGGAACAAGTATGGAAAGCTTTAATTAAGCTTCTTTGCTTGTTGTCTTGCATGAACAAAACTGCATGAACGTGGATCAAACCCACATTCTTCTGTTCACAAGACCAATGCCAAGCCACTTGGACATTGTGCCACGTAGACTGGGGACATATAGTTTGAGAACTCACAGCAGAGTTGACTCTCAAAAGGACTTAAGAAGAAATCTATCTAAATTATGAAGGCTACAAACCAGATCTATCAAGGTTCTTCATCAGCAAATGCCTTGTACAAATGCACCTTTTTTTGCAAATTCTATAGATGTGTGCTTCATGTTTTATTTCAAGGTGCAAAACGGCAGCAAAGCAGATACTGGGGATTGAACTGGCGATCTACCACTGAGCTACACCCCGACAAGAACCAATGCCATTGGTGTACTGTTATCATTGCAAGACAAATGTACAGACTTGCAAAAGACTAATGTTAAGCTGTTGCATTTTCCCATGCTTTTAGAACAACCGACAATGTCACAAATACATTGGAAAGAGCATACCAAAGCAAAGAAGAACAGACAGATGTTGAATTGGACAGAGGTCCAACTAAAAAGCAGAAAACCAGAAGGTAACACAGACATTAGAGCACCCTCAATTAAAACATGCAGTGAGGTAGGAAGGTTTTGAGCAACAAGTATGGTAAACTGCAATTAAACCACTTTACTTTTTTCTTGCATCAACAAATAGGGACAAACAGAGATCAAACCTGTGAGCTTCAGTTCACAAGACCAACGCCAGGCAACTTGGCAATTGCGCCACTTCTACAATATAAGTGTGGGCTTGAGAACACAGGGCAGAGTTGTCTGTGAAAGGCAGTTGAGTAGAAATCTATAGCATGCAATTATGAAGCCTATAAGAAATGAGATTTATAAAGCTACTTCATCAGCAAATGCCTTGTACACATGCCGATTTTATTGTGCAATTTCCAGAGACATGGGCTTTATGTTTACTTTCAAGTTGCAAAACAGCAGAAATGGAGATGCTGGGGATTGAACCCAGGACCTCATACATGCAAAGCATGCGCTCTACCACTGAGCTACATCCCCTCACAAAAGTCGCGTATGTGTACACTGTCATCCTGGCAACAAAACTCTGCAGACTTCCAAAGACAGCATCCTTAAGATGCTGCATTGTTTCCATGCTTTTAGGGCAACCTACAGTCTCAGAGATATGTTTGAAAGAGCATGCTAAAGCAAGCCAGAAATTTTCAACAGAAAGACACAACAGCCCTTCAGGCACGGAAAGGGATCAAGGCTGTGATCGTCGGTTTACGAGATCGACACCTTGCCATTTGGCCACAATGCCAGACAACAAGCAATGTCCTGTCATTTAGTAGATACAACATAGCACCCGCAATCAGGCAATGCACCGAGGAAGGAGGTTCCTGAGGAACAAGTATGGAGACCTTTAATTAAGCTTCTTTGCTTGTTGTCTTGCATGAACAAAAATGCATGAAAGTGGATAAAACCCACGTTCTTCTGGTTACAAGACCAACGCCAAGCCACTTGGACATTGTGCCATGTAGAGTGGGGACATATAGTTTGAGAACTCACAGCAGACTTGACTCTCAAAAGGACTTAAGAAGAAAGCTATAGCATGCCATTATGAAGGCTACAAACCAGATCTATCAAGGTTCTTTATTCAGCAAATGCCTTGTACAAATGCGCTGTTTTTGCAAATTCTATAGATGTGTGCTTCATGTTTAACTTCAATGCATGAAACAGCAGCAATGGAGATACTGGGGATTGAACCCAGGACCTCATACACGCAAAGCATGCGCTCTACCACTGAGCTACATCACCACATTAAACATTAAAATCCGGGTGCCCCGTATGTCTATTGCCTCTCTGAAGGATGCTCTGTTCAGCAATGGGTTCTTTGGCTAAGATTTGGTTTTACAAAGTAGAATCCATGCATTTCACTCCATTTTAATAGATATTACCTTTAAAGGAGTTTAGTTCAGATCCAGGTGCCCCTTTTGTCAAGTCCCTTGCTTAAGGTGGGTTGCATTGAAGGGGGTATAGCTCAGTGGTAGAGCATTTGACTGCAGATCAAGAGGTCCCCAGTTCAAATCTGGGTGCCCCCTATGTCCAGTCCCTCTCTTAAGGGTGCTAAGTTCAGCAACGGGTACTTAGGCTAAGATTTGGTTTTACAAAGTAGGATCCATGCATTTCAGTTCATTTTAGTACTTACTATGTTCCGAGGGTATAGCTCAGTGGTAGAGCATTTGACTGCAGCTCAAGAGGTCCCCGGTTCAAATCCGGGTGCCCCCTGTATCCAGTCCCTTGCTTAAAGGCTGTACTTTTAGCAATGCCTGTTGGCTACCAGTTTACATTTGTGTAATCTGGCTAAGATTTGTTGTTACAAGGTAGAATCCATACATTTTAAGCCGGTGTATATCGAAAGGAGTATAGCTCAGTGGTACAGCATTTGACTGCAGATCAAGAGGTCCTCGCTTCAAATCTGGGTGCCCCCTATGCCCAGTGCTTCTCATAAAAAGGTGCTATGTTCAGGAATGGGTATAGGTTGCTTTGGCTAAGATTTGCTTTCACAAAGTAGAATCCATGCATTTCAGTTCATAGGGTTCCCCTTATGTCCAGTCCATCTCTTAAGGGTGCTATATTCAGCAATGGGTATTGGCTACCTTTTAGGGTACTTTGGCTAAGATTTGCTTTCACATAGTAGAATCCATGCATTTTAGTCCATTTTAATAGATATTACCTTCAAGGGAGTATAGTTCAGATCCGGGTGCCCCTTTTGTCCAATCCCTTGCTTAAGGGCTATTTTTTATCTGACTAAGATCAATGTAGGATCCATATATTTTAAGGGAGGTTGTATTGAAGGGGGCATAGCTCAGTGGTAGGGAGTTTGACTACAGATCAAGAGGTCCCCGGTTCAAATCCGCATGACCAATATGTCCATTTCCTCTCTTAAGGCTGCTTTGTGTTTAGCAGTGAGTTTTGCCTACCAGTATATATTTAGGTACTTTGGTTAAGATTTGGTTTCACACCGCACAATCCATACATTTCAGTTCATTTAATAGATATTACTTTTACGATCAGTGGGAGAGCATTTGACTGCATAGCAAGAGGTCCCCGGTTCAAATCCAGGTGCCCCCTATGTCTAGTCCCTCTCTTAAGAGACCTACGTTCAGCAAAGGGCACTTGGCCATTGTGCCACGTAGACTGGGGACATATAGTTTGAGAACTCACAGCAGAGTTGAATCTGAAAAGGACTTCAGCAGAAATCTATAGCATGCCTTTATGAAGGCTACAAACCAGATCTATCAAGGTTCTTCATCAGCAAAAATGCCTTGTACAAATGCACCTTTTTTGCCAATTCTATAGATGTGTGCTTTATGGACTTGAGAGCACAGGGCAGAGTTGTCTGCGAAAGGCAGTTGAGTAGAACTCTATAGCATGCAATTATGAAGCCTATAAGAAATCAAATTTATCAAACTACTTCATCAGCAAATGCCTTGTACAAATGCCGATTTTATTGTGCAAATTTCTGCCTACTTTCAAGTTGCAAAACAGCAGAAATGGAGATGCTGGGGATTGAACCCAGGACCTCATACATGCGAAGCATGCGCTCTACCACTGAGCTACATCCCCTCACAAAGTTAATTGCTTTGTATGGTGTCATCCTGATAACAAAACTCTGGAGACTTGCAAAAGCAGCATCCTTAAACTGCTGCATTGTTTCCATGCTTTTAGGACAACCTACAGTCTCAGAGATATGTTTGAAAGAGCATGCTAAAGCAAGCCAAACATTTTCAACAGAAAGACACAACACCCCTTCAGGCACGGACGGGGGTCGAACCCGTGATCTTCGGTTTACGAGACCGACGCCTTACCACTTGGCCACCATGCCAGACAGCAAGCAATGTCCTGTCACTTAGTAGATACAACATAGCACCCGCAATCAATCAATGCACTGAGCAAGGAGGTTTTTGAGGAACAAGTATGGAAAGCTTTAATTAAGCTTCTTTGCTTGTTGTCTTGCATGAACAAAACTGCATGAACGTGGATCAAACCCACATTCTTCTGTTCACAAGACCAATGCCAAGCCACTTGGACATTGTGCCACGTAGACTGGGGACATATAGTTTGAGAACTCACAGCAGAGTTGACTCTCAAAAGGACTTAAGAAGAAATCTATAGCATGCTATTATGAAGGCTACAAACCAGATCTATCAAGGTTCTTCATCAGCAAATGCCTTGTACAAATGCACCTTTTTTGCAATTTCTATAGATGTGTGCTTCATGTTTTATTTCAAGGTGCAAAACGGCAGCAAAGCAGATACTGGGGATTGAACCCACGACTTCATGCATGCAAAGCACGCGATCTACCACTGAGCTACACCCCGACAAGAACCAATGCCATTGGTGTACTGTTATCATTGCAAGACAAATGTACAGACTTGCAAAAGACTAATGTTAAGCTGTTGCATTTTCCCATGCTTTTAGAACAACCGACAATGTCACAAATACATTGGAAAGAGCATACCAAAGCAAAGAAGAACAGACAGATGTTGAATTGGACAGAGGTCCAACTAAAAAGCAGAAAACCAGAAGGTAACACAGACATTAGAGCACCCTCAATTAAAACATGCAGTGAGGTAGGAAGGTTTTGAGCAACAAGTATGGTAAACTGCAATTAAACCACTTTACTTTTTTCTTGCATCAACAAATAGGGACAAACAGAGATCAAACCTGTGAGCTTCAGTTCACAAGACCAACGCCAGGCAACTTGGCAATTGCGCCACTTCTACAATATAAGTGTGGGCTTGAGAACACAGGGCAGAGTTGTCTGTGAAAGGCAGTTGAGTAGAAATCTATAGCATGCAATTATGAAGCCTATAAGAAATGAGATTTATAAAGCTACTTCATCAGCAAATGCCTTGTACACATGCCGATTTTATTGTGCAATTTCCAGAGACATGGGCTTTATGTTTACTTTCAAGTTGCAAAACAGCAGAAATGGAGATGCTGGGGATTGAACCCAGGACCTCATACATGCAAAGCATGCGCTCTACCACTGAGCTACATCCCCTCACAAAAGTCGCGTATGTGTACACTGTCATCCTGGCAACAAAACTCTGCAGACTTCCAAAGACAGCATCCTTAAGATGCTGCATTGTTTCCATGCTTTTAGGGCAACCTACAGTCTCAGAGATATGTTTGAAAGAGCATGCTAAAGCAAGCCAGAAATTTTCAACAGAAAGACACAACAGCCCTTCAGGCACGGAAAGGGATCAAGGCTGTGATCGTCGGTTTACGAGATCGACACCTTGCCATTTGGCCACAATGCCAGACAACAAGCAATGTCCTGTCATTTAGTAGATACAACATAGCACCCGCAATCAGGCAATGCACCGAGGAAGGAGGTTCCTGAGGAACAAGTATGGAGACCTTTAATTAAGCTTCTTTGCTTGTTGTCTTGCATGAACAAAAATGCATGAAAGTGGATAAAACCCACGTTCTTCTGGTTACAAGACCAACGCCAAGCCACTTGGACATTGTGCCATGTAGAGTGGGGACATATAGTTTGAGAACTCACAGCAGACTTGACTCTCAAAAGGACTTAAGAAGAAAGCTATAGCATGCCATTATGAAGGCTACAAACCAGATCTATCAAGGTTCTTTATTCAGCAAATGCCTTGTACAAATGCGCTGTTTTTGCAAATTCTATAGATGTGTGCTTCATGTTTAACTTCAATGCATGAAACAGCAGCAATGGAGATACTGGGGATTGAACCCAGGACCTCATACACGCAAAGCATGCGCTCTACCACTGAGCTACATCCCCACATTAAACCTTAAAATCCGGGTGCCCCGTATGTCTATTGCCTCTCTGAAGGATGCTCTGTTCAGCAATGGGTTCTTTGGCTAAGATTTGGTTTTACAAAGTAGAATCCATGCATTTCACTCCATTTTAATAGATATTACCTTTAAAGGAGTTTAGTTCAGATCCAGGTGCCCCTTTTGTCAAGTCCCTTGCTTAAGGTGGGTTGCATTGAAGGGGGTATAGCTCAGTGGTAGAGCATTTGACTGCAGATCAAGAGGTCCCCAGTTCAAATCTGGGTGCCCCCTATGTCCAGTCCCTCTCTTAAGGGTGCTAAGTTCAGCAACGGGTACTTAGGCTAAGATTTGGTTTTACAAAGTAGGATCCATGCATTTCAGTTCATTTTAGTACTTACTATGTTCCAGGGGGTATAGCTCAGTGGTAGAGCATTTGACTGCAGATCAAGAGGTCCCCGGTTCAAATCCGGGTGCCCCCTATATCCAGTCCCTTGCTTTAAGGCTGTACTTTTAGCAATGCCTGTTGGCTACCAGTTTACATTTGTGTAATCTGGCTAAGATTTGTTGTTACAAGGTAGAATCCATACATTTTAAGCCGGTGTATATCGAAAGGAGTATAGCTCAGTGGTACAGCATTTGACTGCAGATCAAGAGGTCCTCGCTTCAAATCTGGGTGCCCCCTATGCCCAGTGCTTCTCATAAAAAGGTGCTATGTTCAGGAATGGGTATAGGTTGCTTTGGCTTGCTTTCACAAAGTAGAATCAATGCATTTCAGTTCATAGGGTTCCCCTTATGTCCAGTCCATCTCTTAAGGGTGCTATATTCAGCAATGGGTATTGGCTACCTTTTAGGGTACTTTGGCTAAGATTTGCTTTCACATAGTAGAATCCATGCATTTTAGTCCATTTTAATAGATATTACCTTCAAGGGAGTATAGTTCAGATCCGGGTGCCCCTTTTGTCCAATCCCTTGCTTAAGGGCTATTTTTTATCTGACTAAGATCAATGTAGGATCCATATATTTTAAGGGAGGTTGTATTGAAGGGGGCATAGCTCAGTGGTAGGGAGTTTGACTATAGATCAAGAGGTCCCCGGTTCAAATCCGCATGACCAATATGTCCATTTCCTCTCTTAAGGCTGCTTTGTGTTTAGCAGTGAGTTTTGCCTACCAGTATATATTTAGGTACTTTGGTTAAGATTTGGTTTCACACCGCACAATCCATACATTTCAGTTCATTTAATAGATATTACTTTTACGATCAGTGGGAGAGCATTTGACTGCATAGCAAGAGGTCCCCGGTTCAAATCCGGGTGCCCCCTATGTCTAGTCCCTCTCTTAAGAGACCTACGTTCAGCAAAGGGCACTTGGCCATTGTGCCACGTAGACTGGGGACATATAGTTTGAGAACTCACAGCAGAGTTGAATCTGAAAAGGACTTCAGCAGAAATCTATAGCATGCCTTTATGAAGGCTACAAACCAGATCTATCAAGGTTCTTCATCAGCAAAAATGCCTTGTACAAATGCACCTTTTTTGCAAATTCTATAGATGTGTGCTTTATGGACTTGAGAGAACAGGGCAGAGTTGTCTGCGAAAGGCAGTTGAGTAGAACTCTATAGCATGCAATTATGAAGCCTATAAGAAATCAAATTTATCAAACTACTTCATCAGCAAATGCCTTGTACAAATGCCGATTTTATTGTGCAAATTTCTGCCTACTTTCAAGTTGCAAAACAGCAGAAATGGAGATGCTGGGGATTGAACCCAGGACCTCATACATGCGAAGCATGCGCTCTACCACTGAGCTACATCCCCTCACAAAGTTAATTGCTTTGTATGGTGTCATCCTGATAACAAAACTCTGGAGACTTGCAAAAGCAGCATCCTTAAACTGCTGCATTGTTTCCATGCTTTTAGGACAACCTACAGTCTCAGAGATATGTTTGAAAGAGCATGCTAAAGCAAGCCAAACATTTTCAACAGAAAGACACAACACCCCTTCAGGCACGGAGGGGGGTCGAACCCGTGATCTTCGGTTTACGAGACCGACGCCTTACCACTTGGCCACCATGCCAGACAGCAAGCAATGTCCTGTCACTTAGTAGATACAACATAGCACCCGCAATCAATCAATGCACTGAGCAAGGAGGTTTTTGAGGAACAAGTATGGAAAGCTTTAATTAAGCTTCTTTGCTTGTTGTCTTGCATGAACAAAACTGCATGAACGTGGATCAAACCCACATTCTTCTGTTCACAAGACCAATGCCAAGCCACTTGGACATTGTGCCACGTAGACTGGGGACATATAGTTTGAGAACTCACAGCAGAGTTGACTCTCAAAAGGACTTAAGAAGAAATCTATAGCATGCTATTATGAAGGCTACAAACCAGATCTATCAAGGTTCTTCATCAGCAAATGCCTTGTACAAATGCACCTTTTTTGCAAATTCTATAGATGTGTGCTTCATGTTTTATTTCAAGGTGCAAAACGGCAGCAAAGCAGATACTGGGGATTGAACCCACGACTTCATGCATGCAAAGCACGCGATCTACCACTGAGCTACACCCCGACAAGAACCAATGCCATTGGTGTACTGTTATCATTGCAAGACAAATGTACAGACTTGCAAAAGACTAATGTTAAGCTGTTGCATTTTCCCATGCTTTTAGAACAACCGACAATGTCACAAATACATTGGAAAGAGCATACCAAAGCAAAGAAGAACAGACAGATGTTGAATTGGACAGAGGTCCAACTAAAAAGCAGAAAACCAGAAGGTAACACAGACATTAGAGCACCCTCAATTAAAACATGCAGTGAGGTAGGAAGGTTTTGAGCAACAAGTATGGTAAACTGCAATTAAACCACTTTACTTTTTTCTTGCATCAACAAATAGGGACAAACAGAGATCAAACCTGTGAGCTTCAGTTCACAAGACCAACGCCAGGCAACTTGGCAATTGCGCCACTTCTACAATATAAGTGTGGGCTTGAGAACACAGGGCAGAGTTGTCTGTGAAAGGCAGTTGAGTAGAAATCTATAGCATGCAATTATGAAGCCTATAAGAAATGAGATTTATAAAGCTACTTCATCAGCAAATGCCTTGTACACATGCCGATTTTATTGTGCAATTTCCAGAGACATGGGCTTTATGTTTACTTTCAAGTTGCAAAACAGCAGAAATGGAGATGCTGGGGATTGAACCCAGGACCTCATACATGCAAAGCATGCGCTCTACCAGTGAGCTACATCCCCTCACAAAAGTCGCGTATGTGTACACTGTCATCCTGGCAACAAAACTCTGCAGACTTCCAAAGACAGCATCCTTAAGATGCTGCATTGTTTCCATGCTTTTAGGGCAACCTACAGTCTCAGAGATATGTTTGAAAGAGCATGCTAAAGCAAGCCAGAAATTTTCAACAGAAAGACACAACAGCCCTTCAGGCACGGAAAGGGATCAAGGCTGTGATCGTCGGTTTACGAGATCGACACCTTGCCATTTGGCCACAATGCCAGACAACAAGCAATGTCCTGTCATTTAGTAGATACAACATAGCACCCGCAATCAGGCAATGCACCGAGGAAGGAGGTTCCTGAGGAACAAGTATGGAGACCTTTAATTAAGCTTCTTTGCTTGTTGTCTTGCATGAACAAAAATGCATGAAAGTGGATAAAACCCACGTTCTTCTGGTTACAAGACCAACGCCAAGCCACTTGGACATTGTGCCATGTAGAGTGGGGACATATAGTTTGAGAACTCACAGCAGACTTGACTCTCAAAAGGACTTAAGAAGAAAGCTATAGCATGCCATTATGAAGGCTACAAACCAGATCTATCAAGGTTCTTTATTCAGCAAATGCCTTGTACAAATGCGCTGTTTTTGCAAATTCTATAGATGTGTGCTTCATGTTTAACTTCAATGCATGAAACAGCAGCAATGGAGATACTGGGGATTGAACCCAGGACCTCATACACGCAAAGCATGCGCTCTACCACTGAGCTACATCACCACATTAAACCTTAAAATCCGGGTGCCCCGTATGTCTATTGCCTCTCTGAAGGATGCTCTGTTCAGCAATGGGTTCTTTGGCTAAGATTTGGTTTTACAAAGTAGAATCCATGCATTTCACTCCATTTTAATAGATATTACCTTTAAAGGAGTTTAGTTCAGATCCAGGTGCCCCTTTTGTCAAGTCCCTTGCTTAAGGTGGGTTGCATTGAAGGGGGTATAGCTCAGTGGTAGAGCATTTGACTGCAGATCAAGAGGTCCCCAGTTCAAATCTGGGTGCCCCCTATGTCCAGTCCCTCTCTTAAGGGTGCTAAGTTCAGCAACGGGTACTTAGGCTAAGATTTGGTTTTACAAAGTAGGATCCATGCATTTCAGTTCATTTTAGTACTTACTATGTTCCGAGGGTATAGCTCAGTGGTAGAGCATTTGACTGCAGCTCAAGAGGTCCCCGGTTCAAATCCGGGTGCCCCCTGTATCCAGTCCCTTGCTTAAAGGCTGTACTTTTAGCAATGCCTGTTGGCTACCAGTTTACATTTGTGTAATCTGGCTAAGATTTGTTGTTACAAGGTAGAATCCATACATTTTAAGCCGGTGTATATCGAAAGGAGTATAGCTCAGTGGTACAGCATTTGACTGCAGATCAAGAGGTCCTCGCTTCAAATCTGGGTGCCCCCTATGCCCAGTGCTTCTCATAAAAAGGTGCTATGTTCAGGAATGGGTATAGGTTGCTTTGGCTAAGATTTGCTTTCACAAAGTAGAATCCATGCATTTCAGTTCATAGGGTTCCCCTTATGTCCAGTCCATCTCTTAAGGGTGCTATATTCAGCAATGGGTATTGGCTACCTTTTAGGGTACTTTGGCTAAGATTTGCTTTCACATAGTAGAATCCATGCATTTTAGTCCATTTTAATAGATATTACCTTCAAGGGAGTATAGTTCAGATCCGGGTGCCCCTTTTGTCCAATCCCTTGCTTAAGGGCTATTTTTTATCTGACTAAGATCAATGTAGGATCCATATATTTTAAGGGAGGTTGTATTGAAGGGGGCATAGCTCAGTGGTAGGGAGTTTGACTACAGATCAAGAGGTCCCCGGTTCAAATCCGCATGACCAATATGTCCATTTCCTCTCTTAAGGCTGCTTTGTGTTTAGCAGTGAGTTTTGCCTACCAGTATATATTTAGGTACTTTGGTTAAGATTTGGTTTCACACCGCACAATCCATACATTTCAGTTCATTTAATAGATATTACTTTTACGATCAGTGGGAGAGCATTTGACTGCATAGCAAGAGGTCCCCGGTTCAAATCCGGGTGCCCCCTATGTCTAGTCCCTCTCTTAAGAGACCTACGTTCAGCAAAGGGCACTTGGCCATTGTGCCACGTAGACTGGGGACATATAGTTTGAGAACTCACAGCAGAGTTGAATCTGAAAAGGACTTCAGCAGAAATCTATAGCATGCCTTTATGAAGGCTACAAACCAGATCTATCAAGGTTCTTCATCAGCAAAAATGCCTTGTACAAATGCACCTTTTTTGCCAATTCTATAGATGTGTGCTTTATGGACTTGAGAGCACAGGGCAGAGTTGTCTGCGAAAGGCAGTTGAGTAGAACTCTATAGCATGCAATTATGAAGCCTATAAGAAATCAAATTTATCAAACTACTTCATCAGCAAATGCCTTGTACAAATGCCGATTTTATTGTGCAAATTTCTGCCTACTTTCAAGTTGCAAAACAGCAGAAATGGAGATGCTGGGGATTGAACCCAGGACCTCATACATGCAAAGCATGCGCTCTACCACTGAGCTACATCCCCTCACAAAGTTAATTGCTTTGTATGGTGTCATCCTGATAACAAAACTCTGGAGACTTGCAAAAGCAGCATCCTTAAACTGCTGCATTGTTTCCATGCTTTTAGGACAACCTACAGTCTCAGAGATATGTTTGAAAGAGCATGCTAAAGCAAGCCAAACATTTTCAACAGAAAGACACAACACCCCTTCAGGCACGGACGGGGGTCGAACCCGTGATCTTCGGTTTACGAGACCGACGCCTTACCACTTGGCCACCATGCCAGACAGCAAGCAATGTCCTGTCACTTAGTAGATACAACATAGCACCCGCAATCAATCAATGCACTGAGCAAGGAGGTTTTTGAGGAACAAGTATGGAAAGCTTTAATTAAGCTTCTTTGCTTGTTGTCTTGCATGAACAAAACTGCATGAACGTGGATCAAACCCACATTCTTCTGTTCACAAGACCAATGCCAAGCCACTTGGACATTGTGCCACGTAGACTGGGGACATATAGTTTGAGAACTCACAGCAGAGTTGACTCTCAAAAGGACTTAAGAAGAAATCTATAGCATGCTATTATGAAGGCTACAAACCAGATCTATCAAGGTTCTTCATCAGCAAATGCCTTGTACAAATGCACCTTTTTTGCAAATTCTATAGATGTGTGCTTCATGTTTTATTTCAAGGTGCAAAACGGCAGCAAAGCAGATACTGGGGATTGAACCCACGACTTCATGCATGCAAAGCACGCGATCTACCACTGAGCTACACCCCGACAAGAACCAATGCCATTGGTGTACTGTTATCATTGCAAGACAAATGTACAGACTTGCAAAAGACTAATGTTAAGCTGTTGCATTTTCCCATGCTTTTAGAACAACCGACAATGTCACAAATACATTGGAAAAAGCATACCAAAGCAAAGAAGAACAGACAGATGTTGAATTGGACAGAGGTCCAACTAAAAAGCAGAAAACCAGAAGGTAACACAGACATTAGAGCACCCTCAATTAAAACATGCAGTGAGGTAGGAAGGTTTTGAGCAACAAGTATGGTAAACTGCAATTAAACCACTTTACTTTTTTCTTGCATCAACAAATAGGGACAAACAGAGATCAAACCTGTGAGCTTCAGTTCACAAGACCAACGCCAGGCAACTTGGCAATTGCGCCACTTCTACAATATAAGTGTGGGCTTGAGAACACAGGGCAGAGTTGTCTGTGAAAGGCAGTTGAGTAGAAATCTATAGCATGCAATTATGAAGCCTATAAGAAATGAGATTTATAAAGCTACTTCATCAGCAAATGCCTTGTACACATGCCGATTTTATTGTGCAATTTCCAGAGACATGGGCTTTATGTTTACTTTCAAGTTGCAAAACAGCAGAAATGGAGATGCTGGGGATTGAACCCAGGACCTCATACATGCAAAGCATGCGCTCTACCACTGAGCTACATCCCCTCACAAAAGTCGCGTATGTGTACACTGTCATCCTGGCAACAAAACTCTGCAGACTTCCAAAGACAGCATCCTTAAGATGCTGCATTGTTTCCATGCTTTTAGGGCAACCTACAGTCTCAGAGATATGTTTGAAAGAGCATGCTAAAGCAAGCCAGAAATTTTCAACAGAAAGACACAACAGCCCTTCAGGCACGGAAAGGGATCAAGGCTGTGATCGTCGGTTTACGAGATCGACACCTTGCCATTTGGCCACAATGCCAGACAACAAGCAATGTCCTGTCATTTAGTAGATACAACATAGCACCCGCAATCAGGCAATGCACCGAGGAAGGAGGTTCCTGAGGAACAAGTATGGAGACCTTTAATTAAGCTTCTTTGCTTGTTGTCTTGCATGAACAAAAATGCATGAAAGTGGATAAAACCCATGTTCTTCTGGTTACAAGACCAACGCCAAGCCACTTGGACATTGTGCCATGTAGAGTGGGGACATATAGTTTGAGAACTCACAGCAGACTTGACTCTCAAAAGGACTTAAGAAGAAAGCTATAGCATGCCATTATGAAGGCTACAAACCAGATCTATCAAGGTTCTTTATTCAGCAAATGCCTTGTACAAATGCACTGTTTTTGCAAATTCTATAGATGTGTGCTTCATGTTTAACTTCAATGCATGAAACAGCAGCAATGGAGATACTGGGGATTGCACCCAGGACCTCATACACGCAAAGCATGCGCTCTACCACTGAGCTACATCACCACATTAAACCTTAAAATCCGGGTGCCCCGTATGTCCAGTCCCTCTCTTAAGGGTGCTAAGTTCAGCAATGGGTACTTATGCTAAGATTTGCTTTTACAAAGTAGGATCCATGCATTTCAGTTCATTTTAGTACTTACTATGTTCCAGGGGGTATAGCTCAGTGGTAGAGCATTTGACTGCAGATCAAGAGGTCCCCGGTTCAAATCCGGGTGCCCCCTGTATCCAGTCCATTGCTTAAAGGCTGTACTTTTAGCAATGCCTGTTGGCTACCAGTTTACATTTGTGTAATCTGGCTAAGATTTGTTGTTACAAGGTAGAATCCATACATTTTAAGCCGGTGTATATCGAAAGGAGTATAGCTCAGTGGTACAGCATTTGACTGCAGATCAAGAGGTCCTCGCTTCAAATCTGGGTGCCCCCTATGCCCAGTGCTTCTCATAAAAAGGTGCTATGTTCAGGAATGGGTATAGGTTGCTTTGGCTAAGATTTGCTTTCACAAAGTAGAATCCATGCATTTCAGTTCATAGGGTTCCCCTTATGTCCAGTCCATCTCTTAAGGGTGCTATATTCAGCAATGGGTATTGGCTACCTTTTAGGGTACTTTGGTTAAGATTTGCTGTCACATAGTTGAATCCATGCATTTTAGTCCATTTTAATAGATATTACCTTCAAGGGAGTATAGTTCAGATCCGGGTGCCCCTTTTGTCCAATCCCTTGCTTAAGGGCTATTTTTTATCTGACTAAGATCAATGTAGGATCCATATATTTTAAGGGAGGTTGTATTGAAGGGGTCATAGCTCAGTGGTAGGGAGTTTGACTACAGATCAAGAGGTCCCCGGTTCAAATCCGCATGACCAATATGTCCATTTCCTCTCTTAAGGCTGCTTTGTGTTTATCAGTGAGTTTTGCTTACCAGTATATATTTAGGTACTTTGGTTAAGATTTGGTTTCACACCGCACAATCCATACATTTCAGTTCATTTAATAGATATTACTTTTACGATCAGTGGGAGAGCATTTGACTGCATAGCAAGAGGTCCCCGGTTCAAATCCGGGTGCCCCCTATGTCTAGTCCCTCTCTTAAGAGACCTACGTTCAGCAAAGGGCACTTGGCCATTGTGCCACGTAGACTGGGGACATATAGTTTGAGAACTCACAGCAGAGTTGAATCTGAAAAGGACTTCAGCAGAAATCTATAGCATGCCTTTATGAAGGCTACAAACCAGATCTATCAAGGTTCTTCATCAGCAAAAATGCCTTGTACAAATGCACCTTTTTTGCAAATTCTATAGATGTGTGCTTTATGGACTTGAGAGCACAGGGCAGAGTTGTCTGCGAAAGGCAGTTGAGTAGAACTCTATAGCATGCAATTATGAAGCCTATAAGAAATCAAATTTATCAAACTACTTCATCAGCAAATGCCTTGTACAAATGCCGATTTTATTGTGCAAATTTATGCCTACTTTCAAGTTGCAAAACAGCAGAAATGGAGATGCTGGGGATTGAACCCAGGACCTCATACATGCGAAGCATGCGCTCTACCACTGAGCTACATCCCCTCACAAAGTTAATCGCTTTGTATGGTGTCATCCTGATAACAAAACTCTGGAGACTTGCAAAAGCAGCATCCTTAAACTGCTGCATTGTTTCCATGCTTTTAGGACAACCTACAGTCTCAGAGATATGTTTGAAAGAGCATGCTAAAGCAAGCCAAACATTTTCAACAGAAAGACACAACACCCCTTCAGGCACGGACGGGGGTCGAACCCGTGATCTTCGGTTTACGAGACCGACGCCTTACCACTTGGCCACCATGCCAGACAGCAAGCAATGTCCTGTCACTTAGTAGATACAACATAGCACCCGCAATCAATCAATGCACTGAGCAAGGAGGTTTTTGAGGAACAAGTATGGAAAGCTTTAATTAAGCTTCTTTGCTTGTTGTCTTGCATGAACAAAACTGCATGAACGTGGATCAAACCCACATTCTTCTGTTCACAAGACCAATGCCAAGCCACTTGGACATTGTGCCACGTAGACTGGGGACATATAGTTTGAGAACTCACAGCAGAGTTGACTCTCAAAAGGACTTAAGAAGAAATCTATAGCATGCTATTATGAAGGCTACAAACCAGATCTATCAAGGTTCTTCATCAGCAAATGCCTTGTACAAATGCACCTTTTTTGCAAATTCTATAGATGTGTGCTTCATGTTTTATTTCAAGGTGCAAAACGGCAGCAAAGCAGATACTGGGGATTGAACCCACGACTTCATGCATACAAAGCACGCGATCTACCACTGAGCTACACCCCGACAAGAACCAATGCCATTGGTGTACTGTTATCATTGCAAGACAAATGTACAGACTTGCAAAAGACTAATGTTAAGCTGTTGCATTTTCCCATGCTTTTAGAACAACCGACAATGTCACAAATACATTGGAAAGAGCATACCAAAGCAAAGAAGAACAGACAGATGTTGAATTGGACAGAGGTCCAACTAAAAAGCAGAAAACCAGAAGGTAACACAGACATTAGAGCACCCTCAATTAAAACATGCAGTGAGGTAGGAAGGTTTTGAGCAACAAGTATGGTAAACTGCAATTAAGCCACTGTACTTTTTTCTTGCATCAACAAATAGGGACAAACAGAGATCAAACCTGTGAGCTTCAGTTCACAAGACCAACGCCAGGCAACTTGGCAATTGCGCCACTTCTACAATATAAGTGTGGGCTTGAGAACACAGGGCAGAGATGTCTGTGAAAGGCAGTTGAGTAGAAATCTATAGCATGCAATTATGAAGCCTATAAGAAATGAGATTTATAAAGCTACTTCATCAGCAAATGCCTTGTAAACATGCCGATTTTATTGTGCAATTTCCAGAGACATGGGCTTTATGTTTACTTTCAAGTTGCAAAACAGCAGAAATGGAGATGCTGGGGATTGAACCCAGGACCTCATACATGCAAAGCATGCGCTCTACCACTGAGCTACATCCCCTCACAAAAGTCGCGTATGTGTACACTGTCATCCTGGCAACAAAACTCTGCAGACTTCCAAAGACAGCATCCTTAAGATGCTGCATTGTTTCCATGCTTTTAGGGCAACCTACAGTCTCAGAGATATGTTTGAAAGAGCATGCTAAAGCAAGCCAGAAATTTTCAACAGAAAGACACAACAGCCCTTCAGGCACGGAAAGGGATCAAGGCTGTGATCGTCGGTTTACGAGATCGACACCTTGCCATTCGGCCACAATGCCAGACAACAAGCAATGTCCTGTCATTTAGTAGATACAACATAGCACCCGCAATCAGGCAATGCACCGAGGAAGGAGGTTCCTGAGGAACAAGTATGGAGACCTTTAATTAAGCTTCTTTGCTTGTTGTCTTGCATGAAGAAAAATGCATGAAAGTGGATAAAACCCACACTCTTCTGGTTACAAGACCAACGCCAAGCCACTTGGACATTGTGCCATGTAGAGTGGGGACATATAGTTTGAGAACTCACAGCAGACTTGACTCTCAAAAGGATTTAGGAAGAAAGCTATAGCATGCCATTATGAAGGCTACAAACCAGATCTACCAAGGTTCTTTATTCAGCAAATGCCTTGTACAAATGCGTTGTTTTTGCAAATTCTATAGATGTGTGCTTCATGTTTAACTTCAATGCATGAAACAGCAGCAATGGAGATACTGGGGATTGAACCCAGGACCTCATACACGCAGAGCATGCGCTCTACCACTGAGCTACATCCCCACATTAAACCTTAAAATCCGGGTGCCCCGTATGTCTATTGCCTCTCTGAAGGATGCTCTGTTCAGCAATGGGTTCTTTGGCTAAGATTTGGTTTTACAAAGTAGAATCCATGCATTTCACTCCATTTTAATAGATATTACCTTTAAAGGAGTTTAGTTCAGATCCAGGTGCCCCTTTTGTCAAGTCCCTTGCTTAAGGTGGGTTGCATTGAAGGGGGTATAGCTCAGTGGTAGAGCATTTGACTGCAGATCAAGAGGTCCCCAGTTCAAATCTGGGTGCCCCCTATGTCCAGTCCCTCTCTTAAGGGTGCTAAGTTCAGCAACGGGTACTTAGGCTAAGATTTGGTTTTACAAAGTAGGATCCATGCATTTCAGTTCATTTTAGTACTTACTATGTTCCAGGGGGTATAGCTCAGTGGTAGAGCATTTGACTGCAGATCAAGAGGTCCCCGGTTCAAATCCGGGTGCCCCCTATATCCAGTCCCTTGCTTAAAGGCTGTACTTTTAGCAATGCCTGTTGGCTACCAGTTTACATTTGTGAAATCTGGCTAAGATTTGTTGTTACAAGGTAGAATCCATACATTTTAAGCCGGTGTATATCGAAAGGAGTATAGCTCAGTGGTACAGCATTTGACTGCAGATCAAGAGGTCCTCGCTTCAAATCTGGGTTCCCCCTATGCCCAGTGCTTCTCATAAAAAGGTGCTATGTTCAGGAATGGGTATAGGTTGCTTTGGCTAAGATTTGCTTTTACAAAGTAGAATCCATGCATTTCAGTTCATAGGGTTCCCCTTATGTCCAGTCCATCTCTTAAGGCTGCTATATTCAGCAATGGGTATTGGCTACCTTTTAGGGCACTTTGGCTAAGATATGCTTTCACATAGTAGAATCCATGCATTTTAGTCCATTTTAATAGATATTACCTTCAAGGGAGTATAGTTCAGATCCAGGTGCCCCTTTTGTCCAATCCCTTGCTTAAGGGCTATTTTTTATCTGACTAAGATCAATGTAGGATCCATATATTTTAAGGGAGGTTGTATTGAAGGGGGCATAGCTCAGTGGTAGGGAGTTTGACTACAGATCAAGAGGTCCCCGGTTCAAATCCGCATGACCAATATGTCCATTTCCTCTCTTAAGGCTGCTTTGTGTTTATCAGTGAGTTTTGCCTACCAGTATATATTTAGGTACTTTGGTTAAGATTTGGTTTCACACCGCACAATCCATACATTTCAGTTCATTTAATAGATATTACTTTTACGATCAGTGGGAGAGCATTTGACTGCATAGCAAGAGGTCCCCGGTTCAAATCCGGGTGCCCCCTATGTCTAGTCCCTCTCTTAAGGGACCTACGTTCAGCAAAGGGCACTTGGCCATTGTGCCACATAGACTGGGGACATATAGTTTGAGAACTCACAGCAGAGTTGAATCTGAAAAGGACTTCAGCAGAAATCTATAGCATGCCTTTATGAAGGCTACAAACCAGATCTATCAAGGTTCTTCATCAGCAAAAATGCCTTGTACAAATGCACCTTTTTTGCAAATTCTATAGATGTGTGCTTTATGGACTTGAGAGCACAGGGCAGAGTTGTCTGCGAAAGGCAGTTGAGTAGAACTCTATAGCATGCAATTATGAAGCCTATAAGAAATCAAATTTATCAAACTACTTCATCAGCAAATGCCTTGTACAAATGCCGATTTTATTGTGCAAATTTATGCCTACTTTCAAGTTGCAAAACAGCAGAAATGGAGATGCTGGGGATTGAACCCAGGACCTCATACATGCGAAGCATGCGCTCTACCACTGAGCTACATCCCCTCACAAAGTTAATCGCTTTGTATGGTGTCATCCTGATAACAAAACTCTGGAGACTTGCAAAAGCAGCATCCTTAAACTGCTGCATTGTTTCCATGCTTTTAGGACAACCTACAGTCTCAGAGATATGTTTGAAAGAGCATGCTAAAGCAAGCCAAACATTTTCAACAGAAAGACACAACACCCCTTCAGGCACGGACGGGGGTCGACCCCGTGATCTTCGGTTTACGAGACCGACGCCTTACCACTTGGCCACCATGCCAGACAGCAAGCAATGTCCTGTCACTTAGTAGATACAACATAGCACCCGCAATCAATCAATGCACTGAGCAAGGAGGTTTTTGAGGAACAAGTATGGAAAGCTTTAATTAAGCTTCTTTGCTTGTTGTCTTGCATGAACAAAACTGCATGAACGTGGATCAAACCCACATTCTTCTGTTCACAAGACCAATGCCAAGCCACTTGGACATTGTGCCACGTAGACTGGGGACATATAGTTTGAGAACTCACAGCAGAGTTGACTCTCAAAAGGACTTAAGAAGAAATCTATAGCATGCTATTATGAAGGCTACAAACCAGATCTATCAAGGTTCTTCATCAGCAAATGCCTTGTACAAATGCACCTTTTTTGCAAATTCTATAGATGTGTGCTTCATGTTTTATTTCAAGGTGCAAAACGGCAGCAAAGCAGATACTGGGGATTGAACCCACGACTTCATGCATGCAAAGCACGCGATCTACCACTGAGCTACACCCCGACAAGAACCAATGCCATTGGTGTACTGTTATCATTGCAAGACAAATGTACAGACTTGCAAAAGACTAATGTTAAGCTGTTGCATTTTCCCATGCTTTTAGAACAACCGACAATGTCACAAATACATTGGAAAGAGCATACCAAAGCAAAGAAGAACAGACAGATGTTGAATTGGACAGAGGTCCAACTAAAAAGCAGAAAACCAGAAGGTAACACAGACATTAGAGCACCCTCAATTAAAACATGCAGTGAGGTAGGAAGGTTTTGAGCAACAAGTATGGTAAACTGCAATTAAGCCACTTTACTTTTTTCTTGCATCAACAAATAGGGACAAACAGAGATCAAACCTGTGAGCTTCAGTTCACAAGACCAACGCCAGGCAACTTGGCAATTGCGCCACTTCTACAATATAAGTGTGGGCTTGAGAACACAGGGCAGAGTTGTCTGTGAAAGGCAGTTGAGTAGAAATCTATAGCATGCAATTATGAAGCCTATAAGAAATGAGATTTATAAAGCTACTTCATCAGCAAATGCCTTGTACACATGCCGATTTTATTGTGCAATTTCCAGAGACATGGGCTTTATGTTTACTTTCAAGTTGCAAAACAGCAGAAATGGAGATGCTGGGGATTGAACCCAGGACCTCATACATGCAAAGCATGCGCTCTACCACTGAGCTACATCCCCTCACAAAAGTCGCGTATGTGTACACTGTCATCCTGGCAACAAAACTCTGCAGACTTCCAAAGACAGCATCCTTAAGATGCTGCATTGTTTCCATGCTTTTAGGGCAACCTACAGTCTCAGAGATATGTTTTAAAGAGCATGCTAAAGCAAGCCAGAAATTTTCAACAGAAAGACACAACAGCCCTTCAGGCACGGAAAGGGATCAAGGCTGTGATCGTCGGTTTACGAGATCGACACCTTGCCATTCGGCCACAATGCCAGACAACAAGCAATGTCCTGTCATTTAGTAGATACAACATAGCACCCGCAATCAGGCAATGCACCGAGGAAGGAGGTTCCTGAGGAACAAGTATGGAGACCTTTAATTAAGCTTCTTTGCTTGTTGTCTTGCATGAAGAAAAATGCATGAAAGTGGATAAAACCCACACTCTTCTGGTTACAAGACCAACGCCAAGCCACTTGGACATTGTGCCATGTAGAGTGGGGACATATAGTTTGAGAACTCACAGCAGACTTGACTCTCAAAAGGACTTAGGAAGAAAGCTATAGCATGCCATTATGAAGGCTACAAACCAGATCTACCAAGGTTCTTTATTCAGCAAATGCCTTGTACAAATGCGCCGTTTTTGCAAATTCTATAGATGTGTGCTTCATGTTTAACTTCAATGCATGAATCAGCAGCAATGGAGATACTGGGGATTGAACCCAGGACCTCATACACGCAAAGCATGCGCTCTACCACTGCGCTACATCCCCACATTAAACCTTAAAATCCGGGTGCCCCGTATGTCTATTCCCTCTCTGAAGGATGCTCTGTTCAGCAATGGGTTCTTTGGCTAAGATTTGGTTTTACAAAGTAGAATCCATGCATTTCACTCCATTTTAATAGATATTACCTTTAAAGGAGTTTAGTTCAGATCCAGGTGCCCCTTTTGTCAAGTCCCTTGCTTAAGGTGGGTTGCATTGAAGGGGGTATAGCTCAGTGGTAGAGCATTTGACTGCAGATCAAGAGGTCCCCAGTTCAAATCTGGGTGCCCCCTATGTCCAGTCCCTCTCTTAAGGGTGCTAAGTTCAGCAACGGGTACTTAGGCTGAGATTTGGTTTTACAAAGTAGGATCCATGCATTTCAGTTCATTTTAGTACTTACTATGTTCCAGGGGGTATAGCTCAGTGGTAGAGCATTTGACTGCAGATCAAGAGGTCCCCGGTTCAAATCCGGGTGCCCCCTATATCCAGTCCCTTGCTTTAAGGCTGTACTTTTAGCAATGCCTGTTGGCTACCAGTTTACATTTGTGTAATCTGGCTAAGATTTGTTGTTACAAGGTAGAATCCATACATTTTAAGCCGGTGTATATCGAAAGGAGTATAGCTCAGTGGTACAGCATTTGACTGCAGATCAAGAGGTCCTCGCTTCAAATCTGGGTGCCCCCTATGCCCAGTGCTTCTCATAAAAAGGTGCTATGTTCAGGAATGGGTATAGGTTGCTTTGGCTTGCTTTCACAAAGTAGAATCCATGCATTTCAGTTCATAGGGTTCCCCTTATGTCCAGTCCATCTCTTAAGGGTGCTATATTCAGCAATGGGTATTGGCTACCTTTTAGGGTACTTTGGCTAAGATTTGCTTTCACATAGTAGAATCCATGCATTTTAGTCCATTTTAATAGATATTACCTTCAAGGGAGTATAGTTCAGATCCGGGTGCCCCTTTTGTCCAATCCCTTGCTTAAGGGCTATTTTTTATCTGACTAAGATCAATGTAGGATCCATATATTTTAAGGGAGGTTGTATTGAAGGGTGCATAGCTCAGTGGTAGGGAGTTTGACTATAGATCAAGAGGTCCCCGGTTCAAATCCGCATGACCAATATGTCCATTTCCTCTCTTAAGGCTGCTTTGTGTTTAGCAGTGAGTTTTGCCTACCAGTATATATTTAGGTACTTTGGTTAAGATTTGGTTTCACACCGCACAATCCATACATTTCAGTTCATTTAATAGATATTACTTTTACGATCAGTGGGAGAGCATTTGACTGCATAGCAAGAGGTCCCCGGTTAAAATCCGGGTGCCCCCTATGTCTAGTCCCTCTCTTAAGAGACCTACGTTCAGCAAAGGGCACTTGGCCATTGTGCCACGTAGACTGGGGACATATAGTTTGAGAACTCACAGCAGAGTTGAATCTGAAAAGGACTTCAGCAGAAATCTATAGCATGCCTTTATGAAGGCTACAAACCAGATCTATCAAGGTTCTTCATCAGCAAAAATGCCTTGTACAAATGCACCTTTTTTGCAAATTCTATAGATGTGTGCTTTATGGACTTGAGAGCACAGGGCAGAGTTGTCTGCGAAAGGCAGTTGAGTAGAACTCTATAGCATGCAATTATGAAGCCTATAAGAAATCAAATTTATCAAACTACTTCATCAGCAAATGCCTTGTACAAATGCCGATTTTATTGTGCAAATTTATGCCTACTTTCAAGTTGCAAAACAGCAGAAATGGAGATGCTGGGGATTGAACCCAGGACCTCATACATGCGAAGCATGCGCTCTACCACTGAGCTACATCCCCTCACAAAGTTAATCGCTTTGTATGGTGTCATCCTGATAACAAAACTCTGGAGACTTGCAAAAGCAGCATCCTTAAACTGCTGCATTGTTTCCATGCTTTTAGGACAACCTACAGTCTCAGAGATATGTTTGAAAGAGCATGCTAAAGCAAGCCAAACATTTTCAACAGAAAGACACAACACCCCTTCAGGCACGGACGGGGGTCGACCCCGTGATCTTCGGTTTACGAGACCGACGCCTTACCACTTGGCCACCATGCCAGACAGCAAGCAATGTCCTGTCACTTAGTAGATACAACATAGCACCCGCAATCAATCAATGCACTGAGCAAGGAGGTTTTTGAGGAACAAGTATGGAAAGCTTTAATTAAGCTTCTTTGCTTGTTGTCTTGCATGAACAAAACTGCATGAACGTGGATCAAACCCACATTCTTCTGTTCACAAGACCAATGCCAAGCCACTTGGACATTGTGCCACGTAGACTGGGGACATATAGTTTGAGAACTCACAGCAGAGTTGACTCTCAAAAGGACTTAAGAAGAAATCTATAGCATGCTATTATGAAGGCTACAAACCAGATCTATCAAGGTTCTTCATCAGCAAATGCCTTGTACAAATGCACCTTTTTTGCAAATTCTATAGATGTGTGCTTCATGTTTTATTTCAAGGTGCAAAACGGCAGCAAAGCAGATACTGGGGATTGAACCCACGACTTCATGCATGCAAAGCACGCGATCTACCACTGAGCTACACCCCGACAAGAACCAATGCCATTGGTGTACTGTTATCATTGCAAGACAAATGTACAGACTTGCAAAAGACTAATGTTAAGCTGTTGCATTTTCCCATGCTTTTAGAACAACCGACAATGTCACAAATACATTGGAAAGAGCATACCAAAGCAAAGAAGAACAGACAGATGTTGAATTGGACAGAGGTCCAACTAAAAAGCAGAAAACCAGAAGGTAACACAGACATTAGAGCACCCTCAATTAAAACATGCAGTGAGGTAGGAAGGTTTTGAGCAACAAGTATGGTAAACTGCAATTAAGCCACTTTACTTTTTTCTTGCATCAACAAATAGGGACAAACAGAGATCAAACCTGTGAGCTTCAGTTCACAAGACCAACGCCAGGCAACTTGGCAATTGCGCCACTTCTACAATATAAGTGTGGGCTTGAGAACACAGGGCAGAGTTGTCTGTGAAAGGCAGTTGAGTAGAAATCTATAGCATGCAATTATGAAGCCTATAAGAAATGAGATTTATAAAGCTACTTCATCAGCAAATGCCTTGTACACATGCCGATTTTATTGTGCAATTTCCAGAGACATGGGCTTTATGTTTACTTTCAAGTTGCAAAACAGCAGAAATGGAGATGCTGGGGATTGAACCCAGGACCTCATACATGCAAAGCATGCGCTCTACCACTGAGCTACATCCCCTCACAAAAGTCGCGTATGTGTACACTGTCATCCTGGCAACAAAACTCTGCAGACTTCCAAAGACAGCATCCTTAAGATGCTGCATTGTTTCCATGCTTTTAGGGCAACCTACAGTCTCAGAGATATGTTTGAAAGAGCATGCTAAAGCAAGCCAGAAATTTTCAACAGAAAGACACAACAGCCCTTCAGGCACGGAAAGGGATCAAGGCTGTGATCGTCGGTTTACGAGATCGACACCTTGCCATTCGGCCACAATGCCAGACAACAAGCAATGTCCTGTCATTTAGTAGATACAACATAGCACCCGCAATCAGGCAATGCACCGAGGAAGGAGGTTCCTGAGGAACAAGTATGGAGACCTTTAATTAAGCTTCTTTGCTTGTTGTCTTGCATGAAGAAAAATGCATGAAAGTGGATAAAACCCACACTCTTCTGGTTACAAGACCAACGCCAAGCCACTTGGACATTGTGCCATGTAGAGTGGGGACATATAGTTTGAGAACTCACAGCAGACTTGACTCTCAAAAGGACTTAGGAAGAAAGCTATAGCATGCCATTATGAAGGCTACAAACCAGATCTACCAAGGTTCTTTATTCAGCAAATGCCTTGTACAAATGCGCCGTTTTTGCAAATTCTATAGATGTGTGCTTCATGTTTAACTTCAATGCATGAAACAGCAGCAATGGAGATACTGGGGATTGAACCCAGGACCTCATACACGCAAAGCATGCGCTCTACCACTGAGCTACATCCCCACATTAAACCTTAAAATTCGGGTGCCCCGTATGTCTATTCCCTCTCTGAAGGATGCTCTGTTCAGCAATGGGTTCTTTGGCTAAGATTTGGTTTTACAAAGTAGAATCCATGCATTTCACTCCATTTTAATAGATATTACCTTTAAAGGAGTTTAGTTCAGATCCAGGTGCCCCTTTTGTCAAGTCCCTTGCTTAAGGTGGGTTGCATTGAAGGGGGTATAGCTCAGTGGTAGAGCATTTGACTGCAGATCAAGAGGTCCCCAGTTCAAATCTGGGTGCCCCCTATGTCCAGTCCCTCTCTTAAGGGTGCTAAGTTCAGCAACGGGTACTTAGGCTGAGATTTGGTTTTACAAAGTAGGATCCATGCATTTCAGTTCATTTTAGTACTTACTATGTTCCAGGGGGTATAGCTCAGTGGTAGAGCATTTGACTGCAGATCAAGAGGTCCCCGGTTCAAATCCGGGTGCCCCCTATATCCAGTCCCTTGCTTTAAGGCTGTACTTTTAGCAATGCCTGTTGGCTACCAGTTTACATTTGTGTAATCTGGCTAAGATTTGTTGTTACAAGGTAGAATCCATACATTTTAAGCCGGTGTATATCGAAAGGAGTATAGCTCAGTGGTACAGCATTTGACTGCAGATCAAGAGGTCCTCGCTTCAAATCTGGGTGCCCCCTATGCCCAGTGCTTCTCATAAAAAGGTGCTATGTTCAGGAATGGGTATAGGTTGCTTTGGCTTGCTTTCACAAAGTAGAATCCATGCATTTCAGTTCATAGGGTTCCCCTTATGTCCAGTCCATCTCTTAAGGGTGCTATATTCAGCAATGGGTATTGGCTACCTTTTAGGGTACTTTGGCTAAGATTTGCTTTCACATAGTAGAATCCATGCATTTTAGTCCATTTTAATAGATATTACCTTCAAGGGAGTATAGTTCAGATCCGGGTGCCCCTTTTGTCCAATCCCTTGCTTAAGGGCTATTTTTTATCTGACTAAGATCAATGTAGGATCCATATATTTTAAGGGAGGTTGTATTGAAGGGTGCATAGCTCAGTGGTAGGGAGTTTGACTATAGATCAAGAGGTCCCCGGTTCAAATCCGCATGACCAATATGTCCATTTCCTCTCTTAAGGCTGCTTTGTGTTTAGCAGTGAGTTTTGCCTACCAGTATATATTTAGGTACTTTGGTTAAGATTTGGTTTCACACCGCACAATCCATACATTTCAGTTCATTTAATAGATATTACTTTTACGATCAGTGGGAGAGCATTTGACTGCATAGCAAGAGGTCCCCGGTTAAAATCCGGGTGCCCCCTATGTCTAGTCCCTCTCTTAAGAGACCTACGTTCAGCAAAGGGCACTTGGCCATTGTGCCACGTAGACTGGGGACATATAGTTTGAGAACTCACAGCAGAGTTGAATCTGAAAAGGACTTCAGCAGAAATCTATAGCATGCCTTTATGAAGGCTACAAACCAGATCTATCAAGGTTCTTCATCAGCAAAAATGCCTTGTACAAATGCACCTTTTTTGCAAATTCTATAGATGTGTGCTTTATGGACTTGAGAGCACAGGGCAGAGTTGTCTGCGAAAGGCAGTTGAGTAGAACTCTATAGCATGCAATTATGAAGCCTATAAGAAATCAAATTTATCAAACTACTTCATCAGCAAATGCCTTGTACAAATGCCGATTTTATTGTGCAAATTTATGCCTACTTTCAAGTTGCAAAACAGCAGAAATGGAGATGCTGGGGATTGAACCCAGGACCTCATACATGCGAAGCATGCGCTCTACCACTGAGCTACATCCCCTCACAAAGTTAATCGCTTTGTATGGTGTCATCCTGATAACAAAACTCTGGAGACTTGCAAAAGCAGCATCCTTAAACTGCTGCATTGTTTCCATGCTTTTAGGACAACCTACAGTCTCAGAGATATGTTTGAAAGAGCATGCTAAAGCAAGCCAAACATTTTCAACAGAAAGACACAACACCCCTTCAGGCACGGACGGGGGTCGAACCCGTGATCTTCGGTTTACGAGACCGACGCCTTACCACTTGGCCACCATGCCAGACAGCAAGCAATGTCCTGTCACTTAGTAGATACAACAAAGCACCCGCAATCAATCAATGCACTGAGCAAGGAGGTTTTTGAGGAACAAGTATGGAAAGCTTTAATTAAGCTTCTTTGCTTGTTGTCTTGCATGAACAAAACTGCATGAACGTGGATCAAACCCACATTCTTCTGTTCACAAGACCAATGCCAAGCCACTTGGACATTGTGCCACGTAGACTGGGGACATATAGTTTGAGAACTCACAGCAGAGTTGACTCTCAAAAGGACTTAAGAAGAAATCTATAGCATGCTATTATGAAGGCTACAAACCAGATCTATCAAGGTTCTTCATCAGCAAATGCCTTGTACAAATGCACCTTTTTTGCAAATTCTATAGATGTGTGCTTCATGTTTTATTTCAAGGTGCAAAACGGCAGCAAAGCAGATACTGGGGATTGAACCCACGACTTCATGCATACAAAGCACGCAATCTACCACTGAGCTACACCCCGACAAGAACCAATGCCATTGGTGTACTGTTATCATTGCAAGACAAATGTACAGACTTGCAAAAGACTAATGTTAAGCTGTTGCATTTTCCCATGCTTTTAGAACAACCGACAATGTCACAAATACATTGGAAAGAGCATACCAAAGCAAAGAAGAACAGACAGATGTTGAATTGGACAGAGGTCCAACTAAAAAGCAGAAAACCAGAAGGTAACACAGACATTAGAGCACCCTCAATTAAAACATGCAGTGAGGTAGGAAGGTTTTGAGCAACAAGTATGGTAAACTGCAATTAAGCCACTGTACTTTTTTCTTGCATCAACAAATAGGGACAAACAGAGATCAAACCTGTGAGCTTCAGTTCACAAGACCAACGCCAGGCAACTTGGCAATTGCGCCACTTCTACAATATAAGTGTGGGCTTGAGAACACAGGGCAGAGTTGTCTGTGAAAGGCAGTTGAGTAGAAATCTATAGCATGCAATTATGAAGCCTATAAGAAATGAGATTTATAAAGCTACTTCATCAGCAAATGCCTTGTAAACATGCCGATTTTATTGTGCAATTTCCAGAGACATGGGCTTTATGTTTACTTTCAAGTTGCAAAACAGCAGAAATGGAGATGCTGGGGATTGAACCCAGGACCTCATACATGCAAAGCATGCGCTCTACCACTGAGCTACATCCCCTCACAAAAGTCGCGTATGTGTACACTGTCATCCTGGCAACAAAACTCTGCAGACTTCCAAAGACAGCATCCTTAAGATGCTGCATTGTTTCCATGCTTTTAGGGCAACCTACAGTCTCAGAGATATGTTTGAAAGAGCATGCTAAAGCAAGCCAGAAATTTTCAACAGAAAGACACAACAGCCCTTCAGGCACGGAAAGGGATCAAGGCTGTGATCGTCGGTTTACGAGATCGACACCTTGCCATTTGGCCACAATGCCAGACAACAAGCAATGTCCTGTCATTTAGTAGACACAACATAGCACCCGCAATCAGGCAATGCACCGAGGAAGGAGGTTCCTGAGGAACAAGTATGGAGACCTTTAATTAAGCTTCTTTGCTTGTTGTCTTGCATGAACAAAAATGCATGAAAGTGGATAAAACCCACGTTCTTCTGGTTACAAGACCAACGCCAAGCCACTTGGACATTGTGCCATGTAGAGTGGGGACATATAGTTTGAGAACTCACAGCAGAGTTGACTCTCAAAAGGACTTAAGAAGAAATCTATAGCATGCTATTATGAAGGCTACAAACCAGATCTATCAAGGTTCTTCATCAGCAAATGCCTTGTACAAATGCACCTTTTTTGCAAATTCTATAGATGTGTGCTTCATGTTTTATTTCAAGGTGCAAAACGGCAGCAAAGCAGATACTGGGGATTGAACCCACGACTTCATGCATGCAAAGCACGCGATCTACCACTGAGCTACACCCCGACAAGAACCAATGCCATTGGTGTACTGTTATCATTGCAAGACAAATGTACAGACTTGCAAAAGACTAATGTTAAGCTGTTGCATTTTCCCATGCTTTTAGAACAACCGACAATGTCACAAATACATTGGAAAGAGCATACCAAAGCAAAGAAGAACAGACAGATGTTGAATTGGACAGAGGTCCAACTAAAAAGCAGAAAACCAGAAGGTAACACAGACATTAGAGCACCCTCAATTAAAACATGCAGTGAGGTAGGAAGGTTTTGAGCAACAAGTATGGTAAACTGCAATTAAGCCACTTTACTTTTTTCTTGCATCAACAAATAGGGACAAACAGAGATCAAACCTGTGAGCTTCAGTTCACAAGACCAACACCAGGCAACTTGGCAATTGCGCCACTTCTACAATATAAGTGTGGGCTTGAGAACACAGGGCAGAGTTGTCTGTGAAAGGCAGTTGAGTAGAAATCTATAGCATGCAATTATGAAGCCTATAAGAAATGAGATTTATAAAGCTACTTCATCAGCAAATGCCTTGTACACATGCCGATTTTATTGTGCAATTTCCAGAGACATGGGCTTTATGTTTACTGTCAAGTTGCAAAACAGCAGAAATGGAGATGCTGGGGATTGAACCCAGGACCTCATACATGCAAAGCATGCGCTCTACCACTGAGCTACATCCCCTCACAAAAGTCACATATGTGTACACTGTCATCCTGGCAACAAAACTCTGCAGACTTCCAAAGACAGCATCCTTAAGATGCTGCATTGTTTCCATGCTTTTAGGGCAACCTACAGTCTCAGAGATATGTTTGAAAGAGCATGCTAAAGCAAGCCAGAAATTTTCAACAGAAAGACACAACAGCCCTTCAGGCACGGAAAGGGATCAAGGCTGTGATCGTCGGTTTACGAGATCGACACCTTGCCATTTGGCCACAATGCCAGACAACAAGCAATGTCCTGTCATTTAGTAGATACAACATAGCACCCGCAATCAGGCAATGCACCGAGGAAGGAGGTTCCTGAGGAACAAGTATGGAGACCTTTAATTAAGCTTCTTTGCTTGTTGTCTTGCATGAAGAAAAATGCATGAAAGTGGATAAAACCCACGTTCTTCTGGTTACAAGACCAACGCCAAGCCACTTGGACATTGTGCCATGTAGAGTGGGGACATATAGTTTGAGAACTCACAGCAGACTTGACTCTCAAAAGGACTTAAGAAGAAATCTATAGCATGCCATTATGAAGGCTACAAACCAGATCTATCAAGGTTCTTTATTCAGCAAATGCCTTGTACAAATGCGCCGTTTTTGCAAATTCTATAGATGTGTGCTTCATGTTTAACTTCAATGCATGAAACAGCAGCAATGGAGATACTGGGGACTGAACCCAGCATGCGCTCTACCACTGAGCTACATCACCACATTAAACCTTAAAATCCGGGTGCCCCGTATGTCTATTGCCTCTCTGAAGGATGCTCTGTTCAGCAATGGGTTCTTTGGCTAAGATTTGGTTTTACAAAGTAGAATCCATGCATTTCACTCCATTTTAATAGATATTACCTTTAAAGGAGTTTAGTTCAGATCCAGGTGCCCCTTTTGTCAAGTCCCTTGCTTAAGGTGGGTTGCATTGAAGGGGGTATAGCTCAGTGGTAGAGCATTTGACTGCAGCTCAAGAGGTCCCCAGTTCAAATCTGGGTGCCCCCTATGTCCAGTCCCTCTCTTAAGGGTGCTAAGTTCAGCAATGGGTACTTATGCTAAGATTTGCTTTTACAAAGTAGGATCCATGCATTTCAGTTCATTTTAGTACTTACTATGTTCCAGGGGGTATAGCTCAGTGGTAGAGCATTTGACTGCAGATCAAGAGGTCCCCGGTTCAAATCCGGGTGCCCCCTGTATCCAGTCCATTGCTTAAAGGCTGTACTTTTAGCAATGCCTGTTGGCTACCAGTTTACATTTGTGTAATCTGGCTAAGATTTGTTGTTACAAGGTAGAATCCATACATTTTAAGCCGGTGTATATCGAAAGGAGTATAGCTCAGTGGTACAGCATTTGACTGCAGATCAAGAGGTCCTCGCTTCAAATCTGGGTGCCCCCTATGCCCAGTGCTTCTCATAAAAAGGTGCTATGTTCAGGAATGGGTATAGGTTGCTTTGGCTAAGATTTGCTTTCACAAAGTAGAATCCATGCATTTCAGTTCATAGGGTTCCCCTTATGTCCAGTCCATCTCTTAAGGGTGCTATATTCAGCAATGGGTACTGGCTACCTTTTAGGGTACTTTGGTTAAGATTTGCTTTCACATAGTAGAATCCATGCATTTTAGTCCATTTTAATAGATATTACCTTCAAGGGAGTATAGTTCAGATCCGGGTGCCCCTTTTGTCCAATCCCTTGCTTAAGGGCTATTTTTTATCTGACTAAGATCAATGTAGGATCCATATATTTTAAGGGAGGTTGTATTGAAGGGGGCATAGCTCAGTGGTAGGGAGTTTGACTACAGATCAAGAGGTCCCCGGTTCAAATCCGCATGACCAATATGTCCATTTCCTCTCTTAAGGCTGCTTTGTGTTTAGCAGAGAGTTTTGCCTACCAGTATATATTTAGGTACTTTGGTTAAGATTTGGTTTCACACCGCACAATCCATACATTTCAGTTCATTTAATAGATATTACTTTTACGATCAGTGGGAGAGCATTTGACTGCATAGCAAGAGGTCCCCGGTTCAAATCCGGGTGCCCCCTATGTCTAGTCCCTCTCTTAAGAGACCTACGTTCAGCAAAGGGCACTTGGCCATTGTGCCACTTAGACTGGGGACATATAGTTTGAGAACTCACAGCAGAGTTGAATCTAAAAAGGACTTCAGCAGAAATCTATAGCATGCCTTTATGAAGGCTACAAACCAGATCTATCAAGGTTCTTCATCAGCAAAAATGCCTTGTACAAATGCACCTTTTTTGCAAATTCTATAGATGTGTGCTTTATGGACTTGAGAGCACAGGGCAGAGTTGTCTGCGAAAGGCAGTTGAGTAGAACTCTATAGCATGCAATTATGAAGCCTATAAGAAATCAAATTTATCAAACTACTTCATCAGCAAATGCCTTGTACAAATGGCGATTTTATTGTGCAAATTTATGCCTACTTTCAAGTTGCAAAACAGCAGAAATGGAGATGCTGGGGATTGAACCCAGGACCTCATACATGCGAAGCATGCGCTCTACCACTGAGCTACATCCCCTCACAAAGTTAGTTGCTTTGTATGGTGTCATCCTGATAACAAAACTCTGGAGACTTGCAAAAGCAGCATCCTTAAACTGCTGCATTGTTTCCATGCTTTTAGGACAACCTACAGTCTCAGAGATATGTTTGAAAGAGCATGCTAAAGCAAGCCAAACATTTTCAACAGAAAGACACAACACCCCTTCAGGCACGGACGGGGGTCGAACCCGTGATCTTCGGTTTACGAGACCGACGCCTTACCACTTGGCCACCATGCCAGACAGCAAGCAATGTCCTGTCACTTAGTAGATACAACATAGCACCCGCAATCAATCAATGCACTGAGCAAGGAGGTTTTTGAGGAACAAGTATGGAAAGCTTTAATTAAGCTTCTTTGCTTGTTGTCTTGCATGAACAAAACTGCATGAACGTGGATCAAACCCACATTCTTCTGTTCACAAGACCAATGCCAAGCCACTTGGACATTGTGCCACGTAGACTGGGGACATATAGTTTGAGAACTCACAGCAGAGTTGACTCTCAAAAGGACTTAAGAAGAAATCTATCTAAATTATGAAGGCTACAAACCAGATCTATCAAGGTTCTTCATCAGCAAATGCCTTGTACAAATGCACCTTTTTTTGCAAATTCTATAGATGTGTGCTTCATGTTTTATTTCAAGGTGCAAAACGGCAGCAAAGCAGATACTGGGGATTGAACTGGCGATCTACCACTGAGCTACACCCCGACAAGAACCAATGCCATTGGTGTACTGTTATCATTGCAAGACAAATGTACAGACTTGCAAAAGACTAATGTTAAGCTGTTGCATTTTCCCATGCTTTTAGAACAACCGACAATGTCACAAATACATTGGAAAGAGCATACCAAAGCAAAGAAGAACAGACAGATGTTGAATTGGACAGAGGTCCAACTAAAAAGCAGAAAACCAGAAGGTAACACAGACATTAGAGCACCCTCAATTAAAACATGCAGTGAGGTAGGAAGGTTTTGAGCAACAAGTATGGTAAACTGCAATTAAACCACTTTACTTTTTTCTTGCATCAACAAATAGGGACAAACAGAGATCAAACCTGTGAGCTTCAGTTCACAAGACCAACGCCAGGCAACTTGGCAATTGCGCCACTTCTACAATATAAGTGTGGGCTTGAGAACACAGGGCAGAGTTGTCTGTGAAAGGCAGTTGAGTAGAAATCTATAGCATGCAATTATGAAGCCTATAAGAAATGAGATTTATAAAGCTACTTCATCAGCAAATGCCTTGTACACATGCCGATTTTATTGTGCAATTTCCAGAGACATGGGCTTTATGTTTACTTTCAAGTTGCAAAACAGCAGAAATGGAGATGCTGGGGATTGAACCCAGGACCTCATACATGCAAAGCATGCGCTCTACCACTGAGCTACATCCCCTCACAAAAGTCGCGTATGTGTACACTGTCATCCTGGCAACAAAACTCTGCAGACTTCCAAAGACAGCATCCTTAAGATGCTGCATTGTTTCCATGCTTTTAGGGCAACCTACAGTCTCAGAGATATGTTTGAAAGAGCATGCTAAAGCAAGCCAGAAATTTTCAACAGAAAGACACAACAGCCCTTCAGGCACGGAAAGGGATCAAGGCTGTGATCGTCGGTTTACGAGATCGACACCTTGCCATTTGGCCACAATGCCAGACAACAAGCAATGTCCTGTCATTTAGTAGATACAACATAGCACCCGCAATCAGGCAATGCACCGAGGAAGGAGGTTCCTGAGGAACAAGTATGGAGACCTTTAATTAAGCTTCTTTGCTTGTTGTCTTGCATGAACAAAAATGCATGAAAGTGGATAAAACCCACGTTCTTCTGGTTACAAGACCAACGCCAAGCCACTTGGACATTGTGCCATGTAGAGTGGGGACATATAGTTTGAGAACTCACAGCAGACTTGACTCTCAAAAGGACTTAAGAAGAAAGCTATAGCATGCCATTATGAAGGCTACAAACCAGATCTATCAAGGTTCTTTATTCAGCAAATGCCTTGTACAAATGCGCTGTTTTTGCAAATTCTATAGATGTGTGCTTCATGTTTAACTTCAATGCATGAAACAGCAGCAATGGAGATACTGGGGATTGAACCCAGGACCTCATACACGCAAAGCATGCGCTCTACCACTGAGCTACATCACCACATTAAACATTAAAATCCGGGTGCCCCGTATGTCTATTGCCTCTCTGAAGGATGCTCTGTTCAGCAATGGGTTCTTTGGCTAAGATTTGGTTTTACAAAGTAGAATCCATGCATTTCACTCCATTTTAATAGATATTACCTTTAAAGGAGTTTAGTTCAGATCCAGGTGCCCCTTTTGTCAAGTCCCTTGCTTAAGGTGGGTTGCATTGAAGGGGGTATAGCTCAGTGGTAGAGCATTTGACTGCAGATCAAGAGGTCCCCAGTTCAAATCTGGGTGCCCCCTATGTCCAGTCCCTCTCTTAAGGGTGCTAAGTTCAGCAACGGGTACTTAGGCTAAGATTTGGTTTTACAAAGTAGGATCCATGCATTTCAGTTCATTTTAGTACTTACTATGTTCCGAGGGTATAGCTCAGTGGTAGAGCATTTGACTGCAGCTCAAGAGGTCCCCGGTTCAAATCCGGGTGCCCCCTGTATCCAGTCCCTTGCTTAAAGGCTGTACTTTTAGCAATGCCTGTTGGCTACCAGTTTACATTTGTGTAATCTGGCTAAGATTTGTTGTTACAAGGTAGAATCCATACATTTTAAGCCGGTGTATATCGAAAGGAGTATAGCTCAGTGGTACAGCATTTGACTGCAGATCAAGAGGTCCTCGCTTCAAATCTGGGTGCCCCCTATGCCCAGTGCTTCTCATAAAAAGGTGCTATGTTCAGGAATGGGTATAGGTTGCTTTGGCTAAGATTTGCTTTCACAAAGTAGAATCCATGCATTTCAGTTCATAGGGTTCCCCTTATGTCCAGTCCATCTCTTAAGGGTGCTATATTCAGCAATGGGTATTGGCTACCTTTTAGGGTACTTTGGCTAAGATTTGCTTTCACATAGTAGAATCCATGCATTTTAGTCCATTTTAATAGATATTACCTTCAAGGGAGTATAGTTCAGATCCGGGTGCCCCTTTTGTCCAATCCCTTGCTTAAGGGCTATTTTTTATCTGACTAAGATCAATGTAGGATCCATATATTTTAAGGGAGGTTGTATTGAAGGGGGCATAGCTCAGTGGTAGGGAGTTTGACTACAGATCAAGAGGTCCCCGGTTCAAATCCGCATGACCAATATGTCCATTTCCTCTCTTAAGGCTGCTTTGTGTTTAGCAGTGAGTTTTGCCTACCAGTATATATTTAGGTACTTTGGTTAAGATTTGGTTTCACACCGCACAATCCATACATTTCAGTTCATTTAATAGATATTACTTTTACGATCAGTGGGAGAGCATTTGACTGCATAGCAAGAGGTCCCCGGTTCAAATCCAGGTGCCCCCTATGTCTAGTCCCTCTCTTAAGAGACCTACGTTCAGCAAAGGGCACTTGGCCATTGTGCCACGTAGACTGGGGACATATAGTTTGAGAACTCACAGCAGAGTTGAATCTGAAAAGGACTTCAGCAGAAATCTATAGCATGCCTTTATGAAGGCTACAAACCAGATCTATCAAGGTTCTTCATCAGCAAAAATGCCTTGTACAAATGCACCTTTTTTGCCAATTCTATAGATGTGTGCTTTATGGACTTGAGAGCACAGGGCAGAGTTGTCTGCGAAAGGCAGTTGAGTAGAACTCTATAGCATGCAATTATGAAGCCTATAAGAAATCAAATTTATCAAACTACTTCATCAGCAAATGCCTTGTACAAATGCCGATTTTATTGTGCAAATTTCTGCCTACTTTCAAGTTGCAAAACAGCAGAAATGGAGATGCTGGGGATTGAACCCAGGACCTCATACATGCGAAGCATGCGCTCTACCACTGAGCTACATCCCCTCACAAAGTTAATTGCTTTGTATGGTGTCATCCTGATAACAAAACTCTGGAGACTTGCAAAAGCAGCATCCTTAAACTGCTGCATTGTTTCCATGCTTTTAGGACAACCTACAGTCTCAGAGATATGTTTGAAAGAGCATGCTAAAGCAAGCCAAACATTTTCAACAGAAAGACACAACACCCCTTCAGGCACGGACGGGGGTCGAACCCGTGATCTTCGGTTTACGAGACCGACGCCTTACCACTTGGCCACCATGCCAGACAGCAAGCAATGTCCTGTCACTTAGTAGATACAACATAGCACCCGCAATCAATCAATGCACTGAGCAAGGAGGTTTTTGAGGAACAAGTATGGAAAGCTTTAATTAAGCTTCTTTGCTTGTTGTCTTGCATGAACAAAACTGCATGAACGTGGATCAAACCCACATTCTTCTGTTCACAAGACCAATGCCAAGCCACTTGGACATTGTGCCACGTAGACTGGGGACATATAGTTTGAGAACTCACAGCAGAGTTGACTCTCAAAAGGACTTAAGAAGAAATCTATAGCATGCTATTATGAAGGCTACAAACCAGATCTATCAAGGTTCTTCATCAGCAAATGCCTTGTACAAATGCACCTTTTTTGCAATTTCTATAGATGTGTGCTTCATGTTTTATTTCAAGGTGCAAAACGGCAGCAAAGCAGATACTGGGGATTGAACCCACGACTTCATGCATGCAAAGCACGCGATCTACCACTGAGCTACACCCCGACAAGAACCAATGCCATTGGTGTACTGTTATCATTGCAAGACAAATGTACAGACTTGCAAAAGACTAATGTTAAGCTGTTGCATTTTCCCATGCTTTTAGAACAACCGACAATGTCACAAATACATTGGAAAGAGCATACCAAAGCAAAGAAGAACAGACAGATGTTGAATTGGACAGAGGTCCAACTAAAAAGCAGAAAACCAGAAGGTAACACAGACATTAGAGCACCCTCAATTAAAACATGCAGTGAGGTAGGAAGGTTTTGAGCAACAAGTATGGTAAACTGCAATTAAGCCACTTTACTTTTTTCTTGCATCAACAAATAGGGACAAACAGAGATCAAACCTGTGAGCTTCAGTTCACAAGACCAACGCCAGGCAACTTGGCAATTGCGCCACTTCTACAATATAAGTGTGGGCTTGAGAACACAGGGCAGAGTTGTCTGTGAAAGGCAGTTGAGTAGAAATCTATAGCATGCAATTATGAAGCCTATAAGAAATGAGATTTATAAAGCTACTTCATCAGCAAATGCCTTGTACACATGCCGATTTTATTGTGCAATTTCCAGAGACATGGGCTTTATGTTTACTTTCAAGTTGCAAAACAGCAGAAATGGAGATGCTGGGGATTGAACCCAGGACCTCATACATGCAAAGCATGCGCTCTACCACTGAGCTACATCCCCTCACAAAAGTCGCGTATGTGTACACTGTCATCCTGGCAACAAAACTCTGCAGACTTCCAAAGACAGCATCCTTAAGATGCTGCATTGTTTCCATGCTTTTAGGGCAACCTACAGTCTCAGAGATATGTTTGAAAGAGCATGCTAAAGCAAGCCAGAAATTTTCAACAGAAAGACACAACAGCCCTTCAGGCACGGAAAGGGATCAAGGCTGTGATCGTCGGTTTACGAGATCGACACCTTGCCATTCGGCCACAATGCCAGACAACAAGCAATGTCCTGTCATTTAGTAGATACAACATAGCACCCGCAATCAGGCAATGCACCGAGGAAGGAGGTTCCTGAGGAACAAGTATGGAGACCTTTAATTAAGCTTCTTTGCTTGTTGTCTTGCATGAAGAAAAATGCATGAAAGTGGATAAAACCCACACTCTTCTGGTTACAAGACCAACGCCAAGCCACTTGGACATTGTGCCATGTAGAGTGGGGACATATAGTTTGAGAACTCACAGCAGACTTGACTCTCAAAAGGACTTAGGAAGAAAGCTATAGCATGCCATTATGAAGGCTACAAACCAGATCTACCAAGGTTCTTTATTCAGCAAATGCCTTGTACAAATGCGCCGTTTTTGCAAATTCTATAGATGTGTGCTTCATGTTTAACTTCAATGCATGAAACAGCAGCAATGGAGATACTGGGGATTGAACCCAGGACCTCATACACGCAAAGCATGCGCTCTACCACTGAGCTACATCCCCACATTAAACCTTAAAATTCGGGTGCCCCGTATGTCTATTCCCTCTCTGAAGGATGCTCTGTTCAGCAATGGGTTCTTTGGCTAAGATTTGGTTTTACAAAGTAGAATCCATGCATTTCACTCCATTTTAATAGATATTACCTTTAAAGGAGTTTAGTTCAGATCCAGGTGCCCCTTTTGTCAAGTCCCTTGCTTAAGGTGGGTTGCATTGAAGGGGGTATAGCTCAGTGGTAGAGCATTTGACTGCAGATCAAGAGGTCCCCAGTTCAAATCTGGGTGCCCCCTATGTCCAGTCCCTCTCTTAAGGGTGCTAAGTTCAGCAACGGGTACTTAGGCTGAGATTTGGTTTTACAAAGTAGGATCCATGCATTTCAGTTCATTTTAGTACTTACTATGTTCCAGGGGGTATAGCTCAGTGGTAGAGCATTTGACTGCAGATCAAGAGGTCCCCGGTTCAAATCCGGGTGCCCCCTATATCCAGTCCCTTGCTTTAAGGCTGTACTTTTAGCAATGCCTGTTGGCTACCAGTTTACATTTGTGTAATCTGGCTAAGATTTGTTGTTACAAGGTAGAATCCATACATTTTAAGCCGGTGTATATCGAAAGGAGTATAGCTCAGTGGTACAGCATTTGACTGCAGATCAAGAGGTCCTCGCTTCAAATCTGGGTGCCCCCTATGCCCAGTGCTTCTCATAAAAAGGTGCTATGTTCAGGAATGGGTATAGGTTGCTTTGGCTTGCTTTCACAAAGTAGAATCCATGCATTTCAGTTCATAGGGTTCCCCTTATGTCCAGTCCATCTCTTAAGGGTGCTATATTCAGCAATGGGTATTGGCTACCTTTTAGGGTACTTTGGCTAAGATTTGCTTTCACATAGTAGAATCCATGCATTTTAGTCCATTTTAATAGATATTACCTTCAAGGGAGTATAGTTCAGATCCGGGTGCCCCTTTTGTCCAATCCCTTGCTTAAGGGCTATTTTTTATCTGACTAAGATCAATGTAGGATCCATATATTTTAAGGGAGGTTGTATTGAAGGGTGCATAGCTCAGTGGTAGGGAGTTTGACTATAGATCAAGAGGTCCCCGGTTCAAATCCGCATGACCAATATGTCCATTTCCTCTCTTAAGGCTGCTTTGTGTTTAGCAGTGAGTTTTGCCTACCAGTATATATTTAGGTACTTTGGTTAAGATTTGGTTTCACACCGCACAATCCATACATTTCAGTTCATTTAATAGATATTACTTTTACGATCAGTGGGAGAGCATTTGACTGCATAGCAAGAGGTCCCCGGTTAAAATCCGGGTGCCCCCTATGTCTAGTCCCTCTCTTAAGAGACCTACGTTCAGCAAAGGGCACTTGGCCATTGTGCCACGTAGACTGGGGACATATAGTTTGAGAACTCACAGCAGAGTTGAATCTGAAAAGGACTTCAGCAGAAATCTATAGCATGCCTTTATGAAGGCTACAAACCAGATCTATCAAGGTTCTTCATCAGCAAAAATGCCTTGTACAAATGCACCTTTTTTGCAAATTCTATAGATGTGTGCTTTATGGACTTGAGAGCACAGGGCAGAGTTGTCTGCGAAAGGCAGTTGAGTAGAACTCTATAGCATGCAATTATGAAGCCTATAAGAAATCAAATTTATCAAACTACTTCATCAGCAAATGCCTTGTACAAATGCCGATTTTATTGTGCAAATTTATGCCTACTTTCAAGTTGCAAAACAGCAGAAATGGAGATGCTGGGGATTGAACCCAGGACCTCATACATGCGAAGCATGCGCTCTACCACTGAGCTACATCCCCTCACAAAGTTAATCGCTTTGTATGGTGTCATCCTGATAACAAAACTCTGGAGACTTGCAAAAGCAGCATCCTTAAACTGCTGCATTGTTTCCATGCTTTTAGGACAACCTACAGTCTCAGAGATATGTTTGAAAGAGCATGCTAAAGCAAGCCAAACATTTTCAACAGAAAGACACAACACCCCTTCAGGCACGGACGGGGGTCGAACCCGTGATCTTCGGTTTACGAGACCGACGCCTTACCACTTGGCCACCATGCCAGACAGCAAGCAATGTCCTGTCACTTAGTAGATACAACAAAGCACCCGCAATCAATCAATGCACTGAGCAAGGAGGTTTTTGAGGAACAAGTATGGAAAGCTTTAATTAAGCTTCTTTGCTTGTTGTCTTGCATGAACAAAACTGCATGAACGTGGATCAAACCCACATTCTTCTGTTCACAAGACCAATGCCAAGCCACTTGGACATTGTGCCACGTAGACTGGGGACATATAGTTTGAGAACTCACAGCAGAGTTGACTCTCAAAAGGACTTAAGAAGAAATCTATAGCATGCTATTATGAAGGCTACAAACCAGATCTATCAAGGTTCTTCATCAGCAAATGCCTTGTACAAATGCACCTTTTTTGCAAATTCTATAGATGTGTGCTTCATGTTTTATTTCAAGGTGCAAAACGGCAGCAAAGCAGATACTGGGGATTGAACCCACGACTTCATGCATACAAAGCACGCAATCTACCACTGAGCTACACCCCGACAAGAACCAATGCCATTGGTGTACTGTTATCATTGCAAGACAAATGTACAGACTTGCAAAAGACTAATGTTAAGCTGTTGCATTTTCCCATGCTTTTAGAACAACCGACAATGTCACAAATACATTGGAAAGAGCATACCAAAGCAAAGAAGAACAGACAGATGTTGAATTGGACAGAGGTCCAACTAAAAAGCAGAAAACCAGAAGGTAACACAGACATTAGAGCACCCTCAATTAAAACATGCAGTGAGGTAGGAAGGTTTTGAGCAACAAGTATGGTAAACTGCAATTAAGCCACTGTACTTTTTTCTTGCATCAACAAATAGGGACAAACAGAGATCAAACCTGTGAGCTTCAGTTCACAAGACCAACGCCAGGCAACTTGGCAATTGCGCCACTTCTACAATATAAGTGTGGGCTTGAGAACACAGGGCAGAGTTGTCTGTGAAAGGCAGTTGAGTAGAAATCTATAGCATGCAATTATGAAGCCTATAAGAAATGAGATTTATAAAGCTACTTCATCAGCAAATGCCTTGTAAACATGCCGATTTTATTGTGCAATTTCCAGAGACATGGGCTTTATGTTTACTTTCAAGTTGCAAAACAGCAGAAATGGAGATGCTGGGGATTGAACCCAGGACCTCATACATGCAAAGCATGCGCTCTACCACTGAGCTACATCCCCTCACAAAAGTCGCGTACGTGTACACTGTCATCCTGGCAACAAAACTCTGCAGACTTCCAAAGACAGCATCCTTAAGATGCTGCATTGTTTCCATGCTTTTAGGGCAACCTACAGTCTCAGAGATATGTTTGAAAGAGCATGCTAAAGCAAGCCAGAAATTTTCAACAGAAAGACACAACAGCCCTTCAGGCACGGAAAGGGATCAAGGCTGTGATCGTCGGTTTACGAGATCGACACCTTGCCATTTGGCCACAATGCCAGACAACAAGCAATGTCCTGTCATTTAGTAGACACAACATAGCACCCGCAATCAGGCAATGCACCGAGGAAGGAGGTTCCTGAGGAACAAGTATGGAGACCTTTAATTAAGCTTCTTTGCTTGTTGTCTTGCATGAACAAAAATGCATGAAAGTGGATAAAACCCACGTTCTTCTGGTTACAAGACCAACGCCAAGCCACTTGGACATTGTGCCATGTAGAGTGGGGACATATAGTTTGAGAACTCACAGCAGAGTTGACTCTCAAAAGGACTTAAGAAGAAATCTATAGCATGCTATTATGAAGGCTACAAACCAGATCTATCAAGGTTCTTCATCAGCAAATGCCTTGTACAAATGCACCTTTTTTGCAAATTCTATAGATGTGTGCTTCATGTTTTATTTCAAGGTGCAAAACGGCAGCAAAGCAGATACTGGGGATTGAACCCACGACTTCATGCATGCAAAGCACGCGATCTACCACTGAGCTACACCCCGACAAGAACCAATGCCATTGGTGTACTGTTATCATTGCAAGACAAATGTACAGACTTGCAAAAGACTAATGTTAAGCTGTTGCATTTTCCCATGCTTTTAGAACAACCGACAATGTCACAAATACATTGGAAAGAGCATACCAAAGCAAAGAAGAACAGACAGATGTTGAATTGGACAGAGGTCCAACTAAAAAGCAGAAAACCAGAAGGTAACACAGACATTAGAGCACCCTCAATTAAAACATGCAGTGAGGTAGGAAGGTTTTGAGCAACAAGTATGGTAAACTGCAATTAAGCCACTTTACTTTTTTCTTGCATCAACAAATAGGGACAAACAGAGATCAAACCTGTGAGCTTCAGTTCACAAGACCAACACCAGGCAACTTGGCAATTGCGCCACTTCTACAATATAAGTGTGGGCTTGAGAACACAGGGCAGAGTTGTCTGTGAAAGGCAGTTGAGTAGAAATCTATAGCATGCAATTATGAAGCCTATAAGAAATGAGATTTATAAAGCTACTTCATCAGCAAATGCCTTGTACACATGCCGATTTTATTGTGCAATTTCCAGAGACATGGGCTTTATGTTTACTGTCAAGTTGCAAAACAGCAGAAATGGAGATGCTGGGGATTGAACCCAGGACCTCATACATGCAAAGCATGCGCTCTACCACTGAGCTACATCCCCTCACAAAAGTCACATATGTGTACACTGTCATCCTGGCAACAAAACTCTGCAGACTTCCAAAGACAGCATCCTTAAGATGCTGCATTGTTTCCATGCTTTTAGGGCAACCTACAGTCTCAGAGATATGTTTGAAAGAGCATGCTAAAGCAAGCCAGAAATTTTCAACAGAAAGACACAACAGCCCTTCAGGCACGGAAAGGGATCAAGGCTGTGATCGTCGGTTTACGAGATCGACACCTTGCCATTTGGCCACAATGCCAGACAACAAGCAATGTCCTGTCATTTAGTAGATACAACATAGCACCCGCAATCAGGCAATGCACCGAGGAAGGAGGTTCCTGAGGAACAAGTATGGAGACCTTTAATTAAGCTTCTTTGCTTGTTGTCTTGCATGAAGAAAAATGCATGAAAGTGGATAAAACCCACGTTCTTCTGGTTACAAGACCAACGCCAAGCCACTTGGACATTGTGCCATGTAGAGTGGGGACATATAGTTTGAGAACTCACAGCAGACTTGACTCTCAAAAGGACTTAAGAAGAAATCTATAGCATGCCATTATGAAGGCTACAAACCAGATCTATCAAGGTTCTTTATTCAGCAAATGCCTTGTACAAATGCGCCGTTTTTGCAAATTCTATAGATGTGTGCTTCATGTTTAACTTCAATGCATGAAACAGCAGCAATGGAGATACTGGGGACTGAACCCAGCATGCGCTCTACCACTGAGCTACATCACCACATTAAACCTTAAAATCCGGGTGCCCCGTATGTCTATTGCCTCTCTGAAGGATGCTCTGTTCAGCAATGGGTTCTTTGGCTAAGATTTGGTTTTACAAAGTAGAATCCATGCATTTCACTCCATTTTAATAGATATTACCTTTAAAGGAGTTTAGTTCAGATCCAGGTGCCCCTTTTGTCAAGTCCCTTGCTTAAGGTGGGTTGCATTGAAGGGGGTATAGCTCAGTGGTAGAGCATTTGACTGCAGCTCAAGAGGTCCCCAGTTCAAATCTGGGTGCCCCCTATGTCCAGTCCCTCTCTTAAGGGTGCTAAGTTCAGCAATGGGTACTTATGCTAAGATTTGCTTTTACAAAGTAGGATCCATGCATTTCAGTTCATTTTAGTACTTACTATGTTCCAGGGGGTATAGCTCAGTGGTAGAGCATTTGACTGCAGATCAAGAGGTCCCCGGTTCAAATCCGGGTGCCCCCTGTATCCAGTCCATTGCTTAAAGGCTGTACTTTTAGCAATGCCTGTTGGCTACCAGTTTACATTTGTGTAATCTGGCTAAGATTTGTTGTTACAAGGTAGAATCCATACATTTTAAGCCGGTGTATATCGAAAGGAGTATAGCTCAGTGGTACAGCATTTGACTGCAGATCAAGAGGTCCTCGCTTCAAATCTGGGTGCCCCCTATGCCCAGTGCTTCTCATAAAAAGGTGCTATGTTCAGGAATGGGTATAGGTTGCTTTGGCTAAGATTTGCTTTCACAAAGTAGAATCCATGCATTTCAGTTCATAGGGTTCCCCTTATGTCCAGTCCATCTCTTAAGGCTGCTATATTCAGCAATGGGTATTGGCTACCTTTTAGGGTACTTTGGCTAAGATTTGCTTTCACATAGTAGAATCCATGCATTTTAGTCCATTTTAATAGATATTACCTTCAAGGGAGTATAGTTCAGATCCGGGTGCCCCTTTTGTCCAATCCCTTGCTTAAGGGCTATTTTTTATCTGACTAAGATCAATGTAGGATCCATATATTTTAAGGGAGGTTGTATTGAAGGGGGCATAGCTCAGTGGTAGGGAGTTTGACTACAGATCAAGAGGTCCCCGGTTCAAATCCGCATGACCAATATGTCCATTTCCTCTCTTAAGGCTGCTTTGTGTTTAGCAGAGAGTTTTGCCTACCAGTATATATTTAGGTACTTTGGTTAAGATTTGGTTTCACACCGCACAATCCATACATTACAGTTCATTTAATAGATATTACTTTTACGATCAGTGGGAGAGCATTTGACTGCATAGCAAGAGGTCCCCGGTTCAAATCCGGGTGCCCCCTATGTCTAGTCCCTCTCTTAAGAGACCTACGTTCAGCAAAGGGCACTTGGCCATTGTGCCACTTAGACTGGGGACATATAGTTTGAGAACTCACAGCAGAGTTGAATCTAAAAAGGACTTCAGCAGAAATCTATAGCATGCCTTTATGAAGGCTACAAACCAGATCTATCAAGGTTCTTCATCAGCAAAAATGCCTTGTACAAATGCACCTTTTTTGCAAATTCTATAGATGTGTGCTTTATGGACTTGAGAGCACAGGGCAGAGTTGTCTGCGAAAGGCAGTTGAGTAGAACTCTATAGCATGCAATTATGAAGCCTATAAGAAATCAAATTTATCAAACTACTTCATCAGCAAATGCCTTGTACAAATGCCGATTTTATTGTGCAAATTTATGCCTACTTTCAAGTTGCAAAACAGCAGAAATGGAGATGCTGGGGATTGAACCCAGGACCTCATACATGCGAAGCATGCGCTCTACCACTGAGCTACATCCCCTCACAAAGTTAGTTGCTTTGTATGGTGTCATCCTGATAACAAAACTCTGGAGACTTGCAAAAGCAGCATCCTTAAACTGCTGCATTGTTTCCATGCTTTTAGGACAACCTACAGTCTCAGAGATATGTTTGAAAGAGCATGCTAAAGCAAGCCAAACATTTTCAACAGAAAGACACAACACCCCTTCAGGCACGGACGGGGGTCGAACCCGTGATCTTCGGTTTACGAGACCGACGCCTTACCACTTGGCCACCATGCCAGACAGCAAGCCATGTCCTGTCACTTAGTAGATACAACAAAGCACCCGCAATCAATCAATGCACTGAGCAAGGAGGTTTTTGAGGAACAAGTATGGAAAGCTTTAATTAAGCTTCTTTGCTTGTTGTCTTGCATGAACAAAACTGCATGAACGTGGATCAAACCCACATTCTTCTGTTCACAAGACCAATGCCAAGCCACTTGGACATTGTGCCACGTAGACTGGGGACATATAGTTTGAGAACTCACAGCAGAGTTGACTCTCAAAAGGACTTAAGAAGAAATCTATAGCATGCTATTATGAAGGCTACAAACCAGATCTATCAAGGTTCTTCATCAGCAAATGCCTTGTACAAATGCACCTTTTTTGCAAATTCTATAGATGTGTGCTTCATGTTTTATTTCAAGGTGCAAAACGGCAGCAAAGCAGATACTGGGGATTGAACCCACGACTTCATGCATACAAAGCACGCAATCTACCACTGAGCTACACCCCGACAAGAACCAATGCCATTGGTGTACTGTTATCATTGCAAGACAAATGTACAGACTTGCAAAAGACTAATGTTAAGCTGTTGCATTTTCCCATGCTTTTAGAACAACCGACAATGTCACAAATACATTGGAAAGAGCATACCAAAGCAAAGAAGAACAGACAGATGTTGAATTGGACAGAGGTCCAACTAAAAAGCAGAAAACCAGAAGGTAACACAGACATTAGAGCACCCTCAATTAAAACATGCAGTGAGGTAGGAAGGTTTTGAGCAACAAGTATGGTAAACTGCAATTAAGCCACTGTACTTTTTTCTTGCATCAACAAATAGGGACAAACAGAGATCAAACCTGTGAGCTTCAGTTCACAAGACCAACGCCAGGCAACTTGGCAATTGCGCCACTTCTACAATATAAGTGTGGGCTTGAGAACACAGGGCAGAGTTGTCTGTGAAAGGCAGTTGAGTAGAAATCTATAGCATGCAATTATGAAGCCTATAAGAAATGAGATTTATAAAGCTACTTCATCAGCAAATGCCTTGTAAACATGCCGATTTTATTGTGCAATTTCCAGAGACATGGGCTTTATGTTTACTTTCAAGTTGCAAAACAGCAGAAATGGAGATGCTGGGGATTGAACCCAGGACCTCATACATGCAAAGCATGCGCTCTACCACTGAGCTACATCCCCTCACAAAAGTCGCGTATGTGTACACTGTCATCCTGGCAACAAAACTCTGCAGACTTCCAAAGACAGCATCCTTAAGATGCTGCATTGTTTCCATGCTTTTAGGGCAACCTACAGTCTCAGAGATATGTTTGAAAGAGCATGCTAAAGCAAGCCAGAAATTTTCAACAGAAAGACACAACAGCCCTTCAGGCACGGAAAGGGATCAAGGCTGTGATCGTCGGTTTACGAGATCGACACCTTGCCATTTGGCCACAATGCCAGACAACAAGCAATGTCCTGTCATTTAGTAGACACAACATAGCACCCGCAATCAGGCAATGCACCGAGGAAGGAGGTTCCTGAGGAACAAGTATGGAGACCTTTAATTAAGCTTCTTTGCTTGTTGTCTTGCATGAACAAAAATGCATGAAAGTGGATAAAACCCACGTTCTTCTGGTTACAAGACCAACGCCAAGCCACTTGGACATTGTGCCATGTAGAGTGGGGACATATAGTTTGAGAACTCACAGCAGAGTTGACTCTCAAAAGGACTTAAGAAGAAATCTATAGCATGCTATTATGAAGGCTACAAACCAGATCTATCAAGGTTCTTCATCAGCAAATGCCTTGTACAAATGCACCTTTTTTGCAAATTCTATAGATGTGTGCTTCATGTTTTATTTCAAGGTGCAAAACGGCAGCAAAGCAGATACTGGGGATTGAACCCACGACTTCATGCATGCAAAGCACGCGATCTACCACTGAGCTACACCCCGACAAGAACCAATGCCATTGGTGTACTGTTATCATTGCAAGACAAATGTACAGACTTGCAAAAGACTAATGTTAAGCTGTTGCATTTTCCCATGCTTTTAGAACAACCGACAATGTCACAAATACATTGGAAAGAGCATACCAAAGCAAAGAAGAACAGACAGATGTTGAATTGGACAGAGGTCCAACTAAAAAGCAGAAAACCAGAAGGTAACACAGACATTAGAGCACCCTCAATTAAAACATGCAGTGAGGTAGGAAGGTTTTGAGCAACAAGTATGGTAAACTGCAATTAAGCCACTTTACTTTTTTCTTGCATCAACAAATAGGGACAAACAGAGATCAAACCTGTGAGCTTCAGTTCACAAGACCAACACCAGGCAACTTGGCAATTGCGCCACTTCTACAATATAAGTGTGGGCTTGAGAACACAGGGCAGAGTTGTCTGTGAAAGGCAGTTGAGTAGAAATCTATAGCATGCAATTATGAAGCCTATAAGAAATGAGATTTATAAAGCTACTTCATCAGCAAATGCCTTGTACACATGCCGATTTTATTGTGCAATTTCCAGAGACATGGGCTTTATGTTTACTGTCAAGTTGCAAAACAGCAGAAATGGAGATGCTGGGGATTGAACCCAGGACCTCATACATGCAAAGCATGCGCTCTACCACTGAGCTACATCCCCTCACAAAAGTCACATATGTGTACACTGTCATCCTGGCAACAAAACTCTGCAGACTTCCAAAGACAGCATCCTTAAGATGCTGCATTGTTTCCATGCTTTTAGGGCAACCTACAGTCTCAGAGATATGTTTGAAAGAGCATGCTAAAGCAAGCCAGAAATTTTCAACAGAAAGACACAACAGCCCTTCAGGCACGGAAAGGGATCAAGGCTGTGATCGTCGGTTTACGAGATCGACACCTTGCCATTTGGCCACAATGCCAGACAACAAGCAATGTCCTGTCATTTAGTAGATACAACATAGCACCCGCAATCAGGCAATGCACCGAGGAAGGAGGTTCCTGAGGAACAAGTATGGAGACCTTTAATTAAGCTTCTTTGCTTGTTGTCTTGCATGAAGAAAAATGCATGAAAGTGGATAAAACCCACGTTCTTCTGGTTACAAGACCAACGCCAAGCCACTTGGACATTGTGCCATGTAGAGTGGGGACATATAGTTTGAGAACTCACAGCAGACTTGACTCTCAAAAGGACTTAAGAAGAAATCTATAGCATGCCATTATGAAGGCTACAAACCAGATCTATCAAGGTTCTTTATTCAGCAAATGCCTTGTACAAATGCGCCGTTTTTGCAAATTCTATAGATGTGTGCTTCATGTTTAACTTCAATGCATGAAACAGCAGCAATGGAGATACTGGGGACTGAACCCAGCATGCGCTCTACCACTGAGCTACATCACCACATTAAACCTTAAAATCCGGGTGCCCCGTATGTCTATTGCCTCTCTGAAGGATGCTCTGTTCAGCAATGGGTTCTTTGGCTAAGATTTGGTTTTACAAAGTAGAATCCATGCATTTCACTCCATTTTAATAGATATTACCTTTAAAGGAGTTTAGTTCAGATCCAGGTGCCCCTTTTGTCAAGTCCCTTGCTTAAGGTGGGTTGCATTGAAGGGGGTATAGCTCAGTGGTAGAGCATTTGACTGCAGCTCAAGAGGTCCCCAGTTCAAATCTGGGTGCCCCCTATGTCCAGTCCCTCTCTTAAGGGTGCTAAGTTCAGCAATGGGTACTTATGCTAAGATTTGCTTTTACAAAGTAGGATCCATGCATTTCAGTTCATTTTAGTACTTACTATGTTCCAGGGGGTATAGCTCAGTGGTAGAGCATTTGACTGCAGATCAAGAGGTCCCCGGTTCAAATCCGGGTGCCCCCTGTATCCAGTCCATTGCTTAAAGGCTGTACTTTTAGCAATGCCTGTTGGCTACCAGTTTACATTTGTGTAATCTGGCTAAGATTTGTTGTTACAAGGTAGAATCCATACATTTTAAGCCGGTGTATATCGAAAGGAGTATAGCTCAGTGGTACAGCATTTGACTGCAGATCAAGAGGTCCTCGCTTCAAATCTGGGTGCCCCCTATGCCCAGTGCTTCTCATAAAAAGGTGCTATGTTCAGGAATGGGTATAGGTTGCTTTGGCTAAGATTTGCTTTCACAAAGTAGAATCCATGCATTTCAGTTCATAGGGTTCCCCTTATGTCCAGTCCATCTCTTAAGGGTGCTATATTCAGCAATGGGTACTGGCTACCTTTTAGGGTACTTTGGTTAAGATTTGCTTTCACATAGTAGAATCCATGCATTTTAGTCCATTTTAATAGATATTACCTTCAAGGGAGTATAGTTCAGATCCGGGTGCCCCTTTTGTCCAATCCCTTGCTTAAGGGCTATTTTTTATCTGACTAAGATCAATGTAGGATCCATATATTTTAAGGGAGGTTGTATTGAAGGGGGCATAGCTCAGTGGTAGGGAGTTTGACTACAGATCAAGAGGTCCCCGGTTCAAATCCGCATGACCAATATGTCCATTTCCTCTCTTAAGGCTGCTTTGTGTTTAGCAGAGAGTTTTGCCTACCAGTATATATTTAGGTACTTTGGTTAAGATTTGGTTTCACACCGCACAATCCATACATTTCAGTTCATTTAATAGATATTACTTTTACGATCAGTGGGAGAGCATTTGACTGCATAGCAAGAGGTCCCCGGTTCAAATCCGGGTGCCCCCTATGTCTAGTCCCTCTCTTAAGAGACCTACGTTCAGCAAAGGGCACTTGGCCATTGTGCCACTTAGACTGGGGACATATAGTTTGAGAACTCACAGCAGAGTTGAATCTAAAAAGGACTTCAGCAGAAATCTATAGCATGCCTTTATGAAGGCTACAAACCAGATCTATCAAGGTTCTTCATCAGCAAAAATGCCTTGTACAAATGCACCTTTTTTGCAAATTCTATAGATGTGTGCTTTATGGACTTGAGAGCACAGGGCAGAGTTGTCTGCGAAAGGCAGTTGAGTAGAACTCTATAGCATGCAATTATGAAGCCTATAAGAAATCAAATTTATCAAACTACTTCATCAGCAAATGCCTTGTACAAATGCCGATTTTATTGTGCAAATTTATGCCTACTTTCAAGTTGCAAAACAGCAGAAATGGAGATGCTGGGGATTGAACCCAGGACCTCATACATGCGAAGCATGCGCTCTACCACTGAGCTACATCCCCTCACAAAGTTAGTTGCTTTGTATGGTGTCATCCTGATAACAAAACTCTGGAGACTTGCAAAAGCAGCATCCTTAAACTGCTGCATTGTTTCCATGCTTTTAGGACAACCTACAGTCTCAGAGATATGTTTGAAAGAGCATGCTAAAGCAAGCCAAACATTTTCAACAGAAAGACACAACACCCCTTCAGGCACGGACGGGGGTCGAACCCGTGATCTTCGGTTTACGAGACCGACGCCTTACCACTTGGCCACCATGCCAGACAGCAAGCAATGTCCTGTCACTTAGTAGATACAACATAGCACCCGCAATCAATCAATGCACTGAGCAAGGAGGTTTTTGAGGAACAAGTATGGAAAGCTTTAATTAAGCTTCTTTGCTTGTTGTCTTGCATGAACAAAACTGCATGAACGTGGATCAAACCCACATTCTTCTGTTCACAAGACCAATGCCAAGCCACTTGGACATTGTGCCACGTAGACTGGGGACATATAGTTTGAGAACTCACAGCAGAGTTGACTCTCAAAAGGACTTAAGAAGAAATCTATCTAAATTATGAAGGCTACAAACCAGATCTATCAAGGTTCTTCATCAGCAAATGCCTTGTACAAATGCACCTTTTTTTGCAAATTCTATAGATGTGTGCTTCATGTTTTATTTCAAGGTGCAAAACGGCAGCAAAGCAGATACTGGGGATTGAACTGGCGATCTACCACTGAGCTACACCCCGACAAGAACCAATGCCATTGGTGTACTGTTATCATTGCAAGACAAATGTACAGACTTGCAAAAGACTAATGTTAAGCTGTTGCATTTTCCCATGCTTTTAGAACAACCGACAATGTCACAAATACATTGGAAAGAGCATACCAAAGCAAAGAAGAACAGACAGATGTTGAATTGGACAGAGGTCCAACTAAAAAGCAGAAAACCAGAAGGTAACACAGACATTAGAGCACCCTCAATTAAAACATGCAGTGAGGTAGGAAGGTTTTGAGCAACAAGTATGGTAAACTGCAATTAAACCACTTTACTTTTTTCTTGCATCAACAAATAGGGACAAACAGAGATCAAACCTGTGAGCTTCAGTTCACAAGACCAACGCCAGGCAACTTGGCAATTGCGCCACTTCTACAATATAAGTGTGGGCTTGAGAACACAGGGCAGAGTTGTCTGTGAAAGGCAGTTGAGTAGAAATCTATAGCATGCAATTATGAAGCCTATAAGAAATGAGATTTATAAAGCTACTTCATCAGCAAATGCCTTGTACACATGCCGATTTTATTGTGCAATTTCCAGAGACATGGGCTTTATGTTTACTTTCAAGTTGCAAAACAGCAGAAATGGAGATGCTGGGGATTGAACCCAGGACCTCATACATGCAAAGCATGCGCTCTACCACTGAGCTACATCCCCTCACAAAAGTCGCGTATGTGTACACTGTCATCCTGGCAACAAAACTCTGCAGACTTCCAAAGACAGCATCCTTAAGATGCTGCATTGTTTCCATGCTTTTAGGGCAACCTACAGTCTCAGAGATATGTTTGAAAGAGCATGCTAAAGCAAGCCAGAAATTTTCAACAGAAAGACACAACAGCCCTTCAGGCACGGAAAGGGATCAAGGCTGTGATCGTCGGTTTACGAGATCGACACCTTGCCATTTGGCCACAATGCCAGACAACAAGCAATGTCCTGTCATTTAGTAGATACAACATAGCACCCGCAATCAGGCAATGCACCGAGGAAGGAGGTTCCTGAGGAACAAGTATGGAGACCTTTAATTAAGCTTCTTTGCTTGTTGTCTTGCATGAACAAAAATGCATGAAAGTGGATAAAACCCACGTTCTTCTGGTTACAAGACCAACGCCAAGCCACTTGGACATTGTGCCATGTAGAGTGGGGACATATAGTTTGAGAACTCACAGCAGACTTGACTCTCAAAAGGACTTAAGAAGAAAGCTATAGCATGCCATTATGAAGGCTACAAACCAGATCTATCAAGGTTCTTTATTCAGCAAATGCCTTGTACAAATGCGCTGTTTTTGCAAATTCTATAGATGTGTGCTTCATGTTTAACTTCAATGCATGAAACAGCAGCAATGGAGATACTGGGGATTGAACCCAGGACCTCATACACGCAAAGCATGCGCTCTACCACTGAGCTACATCACCACATTAAACATTAAAATCCGGGTGCCCCGTATGTCTATTGCCTCTCTGAAGGATGCTCTGTTCAGCAATGGGTTCTTTGGCTAAGATTTGGTTTTACAAAGTAGAATCCATGCATTTCACTCCATTTTAATAGATATTACCTTTAAAGGAGTTTAGTTCAGATCCAGGTGCCCCTTTTGTCAAGTCCCTTGCTTAAGGTGGGTTGCATTGAAGGGGGTATAGCTCAGTGGTAGAGCATTTGACTGCAGATCAAGAGGTCCCCAGTTCAAATCTGGGTGCCCCCTATGTCCAGTCCCTCTCTTAAGGGTGCTAAGTTCAGCAACGGGTACTTAGGCTAAGATTTGGTTTTACAAAGTAGGATCCATGCATTTCAGTTCATTTTAGTACTTACTATGTTCCGAGGGTATAGCTCAGTGGTAGAGCATTTGACTGCAGCTCAAGAGGTCCCCGGTTCAAATCCGGGTGCCCCCTGTATCCAGTCCCTTGCTTAAAGGCTGTACTTTTAGCAATGCCTGTTGGCTACCAGTTTACATTTGTGTAATCTGGCTAAGATTTGTTGTTACAAGGTAGAATCCATACATTTTAAGCCGGTGTATATCGAAAGGAGTATAGCTCAGTGGTACAGCATTTGACTGCAGATCAAGAGGTCCTCGCTTCAAATCTGGGTGCCCCCTATGCCCAGTGCTTCTCATAAAAAGGTGCTATGTTCAGGAATGGGTATAGGTTGCTTTGGCTAAGATTTGCTTTCACAAAGTAGAATCCATGCATTTCAGTTCATAGGGTTCCCCTTATGTCCAGTCCATCTCTTAAGGGTGCTATATTCAGCAATGGGTATTGGCTACCTTTTAGGGTACTTTGGCTAAGATTTGCTTTCACATAGTAGAATCCATGCATTTTAGTCCATTTTAATAGATATTACCTTCAAGGGAGTATAGTTCAGATCCGGGTGCCCCTTTTGTCCAATCCCTTGCTTAAGGGCTATTTTTTATCTGACTAAGATCAATGTAGGATCCATATATTTTAAGGGAGGTTGTATTGAAGGGGGCATAGCTCAGTGGTAGGGAGTTTGACTACAGATCAAGAGGTCCCCGGTTCAAATCCGCATGACCAATATGTCCATTTCCTCTCTTAAGGCTGCTTTGTGTTTAGCAGTGAGTTTTGCCTACCAGTATATATTTAGGTACTTTGGTTAAGATTTGGTTTCACACCGCACAATCCATACATTTCAGTTCATTTAATAGATATTACTTTTACGATCAGTGGGAGAGCATTTGACTGCATAGCAAGAGGTCCCCGGTTCAAATCCAGGTGCCCCCTATGTCTAGTCCCTCTCTTAAGAGACCTACGTTCAGCAAAGGGCACTTGGCCATTGTGCCACGTAGACTGGGGACATATAGTTTGAGAACTCACAGCAGAGTTGAATCTGAAAAGGACTTCAGCAGAAATCTATAGCATGCCTTTATGAAGGCTACAAACCAGATCTATCAAGGTTCTTCATCAGCAAAAATGCCTTGTACAAATGCACCTTTTTTGCCAATTCTATAGATGTGTGCTTTATGGACTTGAGAGCACAGGGCAGAGTTGTCTGCGAAAGGCAGTTGAGTAGAACTCTATAGCATGCAATTATGAAGCCTATAAGAAATCAAATTTATCAAACTACTTCATCAGCAAATGCCTTGTACAAATGCCGATTTTATTGTGCAAATTTCTGCCTACTTTCAAGTTGCAAAACAGCAGAAATGGAGATGCTGGGGATTGAACCCAGGACCTCATACATGCGAAGCATGCGCTCTACCACTGAGCTACATCCCCTCACAAAGTTAATTGCTTTGTATGGTGTCATCCTGATAACAAAACTCTGGAGACTTGCAAAAGCAGCATCCTTAAACTGCTGCATTGTTTCCATGCTTTTAGGACAACCTACAGTCTCAGAGATATGTTTGAAAGAGCATGCTAAAGCAAGCCAAACATTTTCAACAGAAAGACACAACACCCCTTCAGGCACGGACGGGGGTCGAACCCGTGATCTTCGGTTTACGAGACCGACGCCTTACCACTTGGCCACCATGCCAGACAGCAAGCAATGTCCTGTCACTTAGTAGATACAACATAGCACCCGCAATCAATCAATGCACTGAGCAAGGAGGTTTTTGAGGAACAAGTATGGAAAGCTTTAATTAAGCTTCTTTGCTTGTTGTCTTGCATGAACAAAACTGCATGAACGTGGATCAAACCCACATTCTTCTGTTCACAAGACCAATGCCAAGCCACTTGGACATTGTGCCACGTAGACTGGGGACATATAGTTTGAGAACTCACAGCAGAGTTGACTCTCAAAAGGACTTAAGAAGAAATCTATAGCATGCTATTATGAAGGCTACAAACCAGATCTATCAAGGTTCTTCATCAGCAAATGCCTTGTACAAATGCACCTTTTTTGCAATTTCTATAGATGTGTGCTTCATGTTTTATTTCAAGGTGCAAAACGGCAGCAAAGCAGATACTGGGGATTGAACCCACGACTTCATGCATGCAAAGCACGCGATCTACCACTGAGCTACACCCCGACAAGAACCAATGCCATTGGTGTACTGTTATCATTGCAAGACAAATGTACAGACTTGCAAAAGACTAATGTTAAGCTGTTGCATTTTCCCATGCTTTTAGAACAACCGACAATGTCACAAATACATTGGAAAGAGCATACCAAAGCAAAGAAGAACAGACAGATGTTGAATTGGACAGAGGTCCAACTAAAAAGCAGAAAACCAGAAGGTAACACAGACATTAGAGCACCCTCAATTAAAACATGCAGTGAGGTAGGAAGGTTTTGAGCAACAAGTATGGTAAACTGCAATTAAGCCACTTTACTTTTTTCTTGCATCAACAAATAGGGACAAACAGAGATCAAACCTGTGAGCTTCAGTTCACAAGACCAACGCCAGGCAACTTGGCAATTGCGCCACTTCTACAATATAAGTGTGGGCTTGAGAACACAGGGCAGAGTTGTCTGTGAAAGGCAGTTGAGTAGAAATCTATAGCATGCAATTATGAAGCCTATAAGAAATGAGATTTATAAAGCTACTTCATCAGCAAATGCCTTGTACACATGCCGATTTTATTGTGCAATTTCCAGAGACATGGGCTTTATGTTTACTTTCAAGTTGCAAAACAGCAGAAATGGAGATGCTGGGGATTGAACCCAGGACCTCATACATGCAAAGCATGCGCTCTACCACTGAGCTACATCCCCTCACAAAAGTCGCGTATGTGTACACTGTCATCCTGGCAACAAAACTCTGCAGACTTCCAAAGACAGCATCCTTAAGATGCTGCATTGTTTCCATGCTTTTAGGGCAACCTACAGTCTCAGAGATATGTTTTAAAGAGCATGCTAAAGCAAGCCAGAAATTTTCAACAGAAAGACACAACAGCCCTTCAGGCACGGAAAGGGATCAAGGCTGTGATCGTCGGTTTACGAGATCGACACCTTGCCATTCGGCCACAATGCCAGACAACAAGCAATGTCCTGTCATTTAGTAGATACAACATAGCACCCGCAATCAGGCAATGCACCGAGGAAGGAGGTTCCTGAGGAACAAGTATGGAGACCTTTAATTAAGCTTCTTTGCTTGTTGTCTTGCATGAAGAAAAATGCATGAAAGTGGATAAAACCCACACTCTTCTGGTTACAAGACCAACGCCAAGCCACTTGGACATTGTGCCATGTAGAGTGGGGACATATAGTTTGAGAACTCACAGCAGACTTGACTCTCAAAAGGACTTAGGAAGAAAGCTATAGCATGCCATTATGAAGGCTACAAACCAGATCTACCAAGGTTCTTTATTCAGCAAATGCCTTGTACAAATGCGCCGTTTTTGCAAATTCTATAGATGTGTGCTTCATGTTTAACTTCAATGCATGAATCAGCAGCAATGGAGATACTGGGGATTGAACCCAGGACCTCATACACGCAAAGCATGCGCTCTACCACTGAGCTACATCCCCACATTAAACCTTAAAATCCGGGTGCCCCGTATGTCTATTCCCTCTCTGAAGGATGCTCTGTTCAGCAATGGGTTCTTTGGCTAAGATTTGGTTTTACAAAGTAGAATCCATGCATTTCACTCCATTTTAATAGATATTACCTTTAAAGGAGTTTAGTTCAGATCCAGGTGCCCCTTTTGTCAAGTCCCTTGCTTAAGGTGGGTTGCATTGAAGGGGGTATAGCTCAGTGGTAGAGCATTTGACTGCAGATCAAGAGGTCCCCAGTTCAAATCTGGGTGCCCCCTATGTCCAGTCCCTCTCTTAAGGGTGCTAAGTTCAGCAACGGGTACTTAGGCTGAGATTTGGTTTTACAAAGTAGGATCCATGCATTTCAGTTCATTTTAGTACTTACTATGTTCCAGGGGGTATAGCTCAGTGGTAGAGCATTTGACTGCAGATCAAGAGGTCCCCGGTTCAAATCCGGGTGCCCCCTATATCCAGTCCCTTGCTTTAAGGCTGTACTTTTAGCAATGCCTGTTGGCTACCAGTTTACATTTGTGTAATCTGGCTAAGATTTGTTGTTACAAGGTAGAATCCATACATTTTAAGCCGGTGTATATCGAAAGGAGTATAGCTCAGTGGTACAGCATTTGACTGCAGATCAAGAGGTCCTCGCTTCAAATCTGGGTGCCCCCTATGCCCAGTGCTTCTCATAAAAAGGTGCTATGTTCAGGAATGGGTATAGGTTGCTTTGGCTTGCTTTCACAAAGTAGAATCCATGCATTTCAGTTCATAGGGTTCCCCTTATGTCCAGTCCATCTCTTAAGGGTGCTATATTCAGCAATGGGTATTGGCTACCTTTTAGGGTACTTTGGCTAAGATTTGCTTTCACATAGTAGAATCCATGCATTTTAGTCCATTTTAATAGATATTACCTTCAAGGGAGTATAGTTCAGATCCGGGTGCCCCTTTTGTCCAATCCCTTGCTTAAGGGCTATTTTTTATCTGACTAAGATCAATGTAGGATCCATATATTTTAAGGGAGGTTGTATTGAAGGGTGCATAGCTCAGTGGTAGGGAGTTTGACTATAGATCAAGAGGTCCCCGGTTCAAATCCGCATGACCAATATGTCCATTTCCTCTCTTAAGGCTGCTTTGTGTTTAGCAGTGAGTTTTGCCTACCAGTATATATTTAGGTACTTTGGTTAAGATTTGGTTTCACACCGCACAATCCATACATTTCAGTTCATTTAATAGATATTACTTTTACGATCAGTGGGAGAGCATTTGACTGCATAGCAAGAGGTCCCCGGTTAAAATCCGGGTGCCCCCTATGTCTAGTCCCTCTCTTAAGAGACCTACGTTCAGCAAAGGGCACTTGGCCATTGTGCCACGTAGACTGGGGACATATAGTTTGAGAACTCACAGCAGAGTTGAATCTGAAAAGGACTTCAGCAGAAATCTATAGCATGCCTTTATGAAGGCTACAAACCAGATCTATCAAGGTTCTTCATCAGCAAAAATGCCTTGTACAAATGCACCTTTTTTGCAAATTCTATAGATGTGTGCTTTATGGACTTGAGAGCACAGGGCAGAGTTGTCTGCGAAAGGCAGTTGAGTAGAACTCTATAGCATGCAATTATGAAGCCTATAAGAAATCAAATTTATCAAACTACTTCATCAGCAAATGCCTTGTACAAATGCCGATTTTATTGTGCAAATTTATGCCTACTTTCAAGTTGCAAAACAGCAGAAATGGAGATGCTGGGGATTGAACCCAGGACCTCATACATGCGAAGCATGCGCTCTACCACTGAGCTACATCCCCTCACAAAGTTAATCGCTTTGTATGGTGTCATCCTGATAACAAAACTCTGGAGACTTGCAAAAGCAGCATCCTTAAACTGCTGCATTGTTTCCATGCTTTTAGGACAACCTACAGTCTCAGAGATATGTTTGAAAGAGCATGCTAAAGCAAGCCAAACATTTTCAACAGAAAGACACAACACCCCTTCAGGCACGGACGGGGGTCGACCCCGTGATCTTCGGTTTACGAGACCGACGCCTTACCACTTGGCCACCATGCCAGACAGCAAGCAATGTCCTGTCACTTAGTAGATACAACATAGCACCCGCAATCAATCAATGCACTGAGCAAGGAGGTTTTTGAGGAACAAGTATGGAAAGCTTTAATTAAGCTTCTTTGCTTGTTGTCTTGCATGAACAAAACTGCATGAACGTGGATCAAACCCACATTCTTCTGTTCACAAGACCAATGCCAAGCCACTTGGACATTGTGCCACGTAGACTGGGGACATATAGTTTGAGAACTCACAGCAGAGTTGACTCTCAAAAGGACTTAAGAAGAAATCTATAGCATGCTATTATGAAGGCTACAAACCAGATCTATCAAGGTTCTTCATCAGCAAATGCCTTGTACAAATGCACCTTTTTTGCAAATTCTATAGATGTGTGCTTCATGTTTTATTTCAAGGTGCAAAACGGCAGCAAAGCAGATACTGGGGATTGAACCCACGACTTCATGCATGCAAAGCACGCGATCTACCACTGAGCTACACCCCGACAAGAACCAATGCCATTGGTGTACTGTTATCATTGCAAGACAAATGTACAGACTTGCAAAAGACTAATGTTAAGCTGTTGCATTTTCCCATGCTTTTAGAACAACCGACAATGTCACAAATACATTGGAAAGAGCATACCAAAGCAAAGAAGAACAGACAGATGTTGAATTGGACAGAGGTCCAACTAAAAAGCAGAAAACCAGAAGGTAACACAGACATTAGAGCACCCTCAATTAAAACATGCAGTGAGGTAGGAAGGTTTTGAGCAACAAGTATGGTAAACTGCAATTAAGCCACTTTACTTTTTTCTTGCATCAACAAATAGGGACAAACAGAGATCAAACCTGTGAGCTTCAGTTCACAAGACCAACGCCAGGCAACTTGGCAATTGCGCCACTTCTACAATATAAGTGTGGGCTTGAGAACACAGGGCAGAGTTGTCTGTGAAAGGCAGTTGAGTAGAAATCTATAGCATGCAATTATGAAGCCTATAAGAAATGAGATTTATAAAGCTACTTCATCAGCAAATGCCTTGTACACATGCCGATTTTATTGTGCAATTTCCAGAGACATGGGCTTTATGTTTACTTTCAAGTTGCAAAACAGCAGAAATGGAGATGCTGGGGATTGAACCCAGGACCTCATACATGCAAAGCATGCGCTCTACCACTGAGCTACATCCCCTCACAAAAGTCGCGTATGTGTACACTGTCATCCTGGCAACAAAACTCTGCAGACTTCCAAAGACAGCATCCTTAAGATGCTGCATTGTTTCCATGCTTTTAGGGCAACCTACAGTCTCAGAGATATGTTTGAAAGAGCATGCTAAAGCAAGCCAGAAATTTTCAACAGAAAGACACAACAGCCCTTCAGGCACGGAAAGGGATCAAGGCTGTGATCGTCGGTTTACGAGATCGACACCTTGCCATTCGGCCACAATGCCAGACAACAAGCAATGTCCTGTCATTTAGTAGATACAACATAGCACCCGCAATCAGGCAATGCACCGAGGAAGGAGGTTCCTGAGGAACAAGTATGGAGACCTTTAATTAAGCTTCTTTGCTTGTTGTCTTGCATGAAGAAAAATGCATGAAAGTGGATAAAACCCACACTCTTCTGGTTACAAGACCAACGCCAAGCCACTTGGACATTGTGCCATGTAGAGTGGGGACATATAGTTTGAGAACTCACAGCAGACTTGACTCTCAAAAGGACTTAGGAAGAAAGCTATAGCATGCCATTATGAAGGCTACAAACCAGATCTACCAAGGTTCTTTATTCAGCAAATGCCTTGTACAAATGCGCCGTTTTTGCAAATTCTATAGATGTGTGCTTCATGTTTAACTTCAATGCATGAAACAGCAGCAATGGAGATACTGGGGATTGAACCCAGGACCTCATACACGCAAAGCATGCGCTCTACCACTGAGCTACATCCCCACATTAAACCTTAAAATTCGGGTGCCCCGTATGTCTATTCCCTCTCTGAAGGATGCTCTGTTCAGCAATGGGTTCTTTGGCTAAGATTTGGTTTTACAAAGTAGAATCCATGCATTTCACTCCATTTTAATAGATATTACCTTTAAAGGAGTTTAGTTCAGATCCAGGTGCCCCTTTTGTCAAGTCCCTTGCTTAAGGTGGGTTGCATTGAAGGGGGTATAGCTCAGTGGTAGAGCATTTGACTGCAGATCAAGAGGTCCCCAGTTCAAATCTGGGTGCCCCCTATGTCCAGTCCCTCTCTTAAGGGTGCTAAGTTCAGCAACGGGTACTTAGGCTGAGATTTGGTTTTACAAAGTAGGATCCATGCATTTCAGTTCATTTTAGTACTTACTATGTTCCAGGGGGTATAGCTCAGTGGTAGAGCATTTGACTGCAGATCAAGAGGTCCCCGGTTCAAATCCGGGTGCCCCCTATATCCAGTCCCTTGCTTTAAGGCTGTACTTTTAGCAATGCCTGTTGGCTACCAGTTTACATTTGTGTAATCTGGCTAAGATTTGTTGTTACAAGGTAGAATCCATACATTTTAAGCCGGTGTATATCGAAAGGAGTATAGCTCAGTGGTACAGCATTTGACTGCAGATCAAGAGGTCCTCGCTTCAAATCTGGGTGCCCCCTATGCCCAGTGCTTCTCATAAAAAGGTGCTATGTTCAGGAATGGGTATAGGTTGCTTTGGCTTGCTTTCACAAAGTAGAATCCATGCATTTCAGTTCATAGGGTTCCCCTTATGTCCAGTCCATCTCTTAAGGGTGCTATATTCAGCAATGGGTATTGGCTACCTTTTAGGGTACTTTGGCTAAGATTTGCTTTCACATAGTAGAATCCATGCATTTTAGTCCATTTTAATAGATATTACCTTCAAGGGAGTATAGTTCAGATCCGGGTGCCCCTTTTGTCCAATCCCTTGCTTAAGGGCTATTTTTTATCTGACTAAGATCAATGTAGGATCCATATATTTTAAGGGAGGTTGTATTGAAGGGTGCATAGCTCAGTGGTAGGGAGTTTGACTATAGATCAAGAGGTCCCCGGTTCAAATCCGCATGACCAATATGTCCATTTCCTCTCTTAAGGCTGCTTTGTGTTTAGCAGTGAGTTTTGCCTACCAGTATATATTTAGGTACTTTGGTTAAGATTTGGTTTCACACCGCACAATCCATACATTTCAGTTCATTTAATAGATATTACTTTTACGATCAGTGGGAGAGCATTTGACTGCATAGCAAGAGGTCCCCGGTTAAAATCCGGGTGCCCCCTATGTCTAGTCCCTCTCTTAAGAGACCTACGTTCAGCAAAGGGCACTTGGCCATTGTGCCACGTAGACTGGGGACATATAGTTTGAGAACTCACAGCAGAGTTGAATCTGAAAAGGACTTCAGCAGAAATCTATAGCATGCCTTTATGAAGGCTACAAACCAGATCTATCAAGGTTCTTCATCAGCAAAAATGCCTTGTACAAATGCACCTTTTTTGCAAATTCTATAGATGTGTGCTTTATGGACTTGAGAGCACAGGGCAGAGTTGTCTGCGAAAGGCAGTTGAGTAGAACTCTATAGCATGCAATTATGAAGCCTATAAGAAATCAAATTTATCAAACTACTTCATCAGCAAATGCCTTGTACAAATGCCGATTTTATTGTGCAAATTTATGCCTACTTTCAAGTTGCAAAACAGCAGAAATGGAGATGCTGGGGATTGAACCCAGGACCTCATACATGCGAAGCATGCGCTCTACCACTGAGCTACATCCCCTCACAAAGTTAATCGCTTTGTATGGTGTCATCCTGATAACAAAACTCTGGAGACTTGCAAAAGCAGCATCCTTAAACTGCTGCATTGTTTCCATGCTTTTAGGACAACCTACAGTCTCAGAGATATGTTTGAAAGAGCATGCTAAAGCAAGCCAAACATTTTCAACAGAAAGACACAACACCCCTTCAGGCACGGACGGGGGTCGAACCCGTGATCTTCGGTTTACGAGACCGACGCCTTACCACTTGGCCACCATGCCAGACAGCAAGCAATGTCCTGTCACTTAGTAGATACAACAAAGCACCCGCAATCAATCAATGCACTGAGCAAGGAGGTTTTTGAGGAACAAGTATGGAAAGCTTTAATTAAGCTTCTTTGCTTGTTGTCTTGCATGAACAAAACTGCATGAACGTGGATCAAACCCACATTCTTCTGTTCACAAGACCAATGCCAAGCCACTTGGACATTGTGCCACGTAGACTGGGGACATATAGTTTGAGAACTCACAGCAGAGTTGACTCTCAAAAGGACTTAAGAAGAAATCTATAGCATGCTATTATGAAGGCTACAAACCAGATCTATCAAGGTTCTTCATCAGCAAATGCCTTGTACAAATGCACCTTTTTTGCAAATTCTATAGATGTGTGCTTCATGTTTTATTTCAAGGTGCAAAACGGCAGCAAAGCAGATACTGGGGATTGAACCCACGACTTCATGCATACAAAGCACGCGATCTACCACTGAGCTACACCCCGACAAGAACCAATGCCATTGGTGTACTGTTATCATTGCAAGACAAATGTACAGACTTGCAAAAGACTAATGTTAAGCTGTTGCATTTTCCCATGCTTTTAGAACAACCGACAATGTCACAAATACATTGGAAAGAGCATACCAAAGCAAAGAAGAACAGACAGATGTTGAATTGGACAGAGGTCCAACTAAAAAGCAGAAAACCAGAAGGTAACACAGACATTAGAGCACCCTCAATTAAAACATGCAGTGAGGTAGGAAGGTTTTGAGCAACAAGTATGGTAAACTGCAATTAAGCCACTGTACTTTTTTCTTGCATCAACAAATAGGGACAAACAGAGATCAAACCTGTGAGCTTCAGTTCACAAGACCAACGCCAGGCAACTTGGCAATTGCGCCACTTCTACAATATAAGTGTGGGCTTGAGAACACAGGGCAGAGTTGTCTGTGAAAGGCAGTTGAGTAGAAATCTATAGCATGCAATTATGAAGCCTATAAGAAATGAGATTTATAAAGCTACTTCATCAGCAAATGCCTTGTAAACATGCCGATTTTATTGTGCAATTTCCAGAGACATGGGCTTTATGTTTACTTTCAAGTTGCAAAACAGCAGAAATGGAGATGCTGGGGATTGAACCCAGGACCTCATACATGCAAAGCATGCGCTCTACCACTGAGCTACATCCCCTCACAAAAGTCGCGTATGTGTACACTGTCATCCTGGCAACAAAACTCTGCAGACTTCCAAAGACAGCATCCTTAAGATGCTGCATTGTTTCCATGCTTTTAGGGCAACCTACAGTCTCAGAGATATGTTTGAAAGAGCATGCTAAAGCAAGCCAGAAATTTTCAACAGAAAGACACAACAGCCCTTCAGGCACGGAAAGGGATCAAGGCTGTGATCGTCGGTTTACGAGATCGACACCTTGCCATTTGGCCACAATGCCAGACAACAAGCAATGTCCTGTCATTTAGTAGACACAACATAGCACCCGCAATCAGGCAATGCACCGAGGAAGGAGGTTCCTGAGGAACAAGTATGGAGACCTTTAATTAAGCTTCTTTGCTTGTTGTCTTGCATGAACAAAAATGCATGAAAGTGGATAAAACCCACGTTCTTCTGGTTACAAGACCAACGCCAAGCCACTTGGACATTGTGCCATGTAGAGTGGGGACATATAGTTTGAGAACTCACAGCAGAGTTGACTCTCAAAAGGACTTAAGAAGAAATCTATAGCATGCTATTATGAAGGCTACAAACCAGATCTATCAAGGTTCTTCATCAGCAAATGCCTTGTACAAATGCACCTTTTTTGCAAATTCTATAGATGTGTGCTTCATGTTTTATTTCAAGGTGCAAAACGGCAGCAAAGCAGATACTGGGGATTGAACCCACGACTTCATGCATGCAAAGCACGCGATCTACCACTGAGCTACACCCCGACAAGAACCAATGCCATTGGTGTACTGTTATCATTGCAAGACAAATGTACAGACTTGCAAAAGACTAATGTTAAGCTGTTGCATTTTCCCATGCTTTTAGAACAACCGACAATGTCACAAATACATTGGAAAGAGCATACCAAAGCAAAGAAGAACAGACAGATGTTGAATTGGACAGAGGTCCAACTAAAAAGCAGAAAACCAGAAGGTAACACAGACATTAGAGCACCCTCAATTAAAACATGCAGTGAGGTAGGAAGGTTTTGAGCAACAAGTATGGTAAACTGCAATTAAGCCACTTTACTTTTTTCTTGCATCAACAAATAGGGACAAACAGAGATCAAACCTGTGAGCTTCAGTTCACAAGACCAACACCAGGCAACTTGGCAATTGCGCCACTTCTACAATATAAGTGTGGGCTTGAGAACACAGGGCAGAGTTGTCTGTGAAAGGCAGTTGAGTAGAAATCTATAGCATGCAATTATGAAGCCTATAAGAAATGAGATTTATAAAGCTACTTCATCAGCAAATGCCTTGTACACATGCCGATTTTATTGTGCAATTTCCAGAGACATGGGCTTTATGTTTACTGTCAAGTTGCAAAACAGCAGAAATGGAGATGCTGGGGATTGAACCCAGGACCTCATACATGCAAAGCATGCGCTCTACCACTGAGCTACATCCCCTCACAAAAGTCACATATGTGTACACTGTCATCCTGGCAACAAAACTCTGCAGACTTCCAAAGACAGCATCCTTAAGATGCTGCATTGTTTCCATGCTTTTAGGGCAACCTACAGTCTCAGAGATATGTTTGAAAGAGCATGCTAAAGCAAGCCAGAAATTTTCAACAGAAAGACACAACAGCCCTTCAGGCACGGAAAGGGATCAAGGCTGTGATCGTCGGTTTACGAGATCGACACCTTGCCATTTGGCCACAATGCCAGACAACAAGCAATGTCCTGTCATTTAGTAGATACAACATAGCACCCGCAATCAGGCAATGCACCGAGGAAGGAGGTTCCTGAGGAACAAGTATGGAGACCTTTAATTAAGCTTCTTTGCTTGTTGTCTTGCATGAAGAAAAATGCATGAAAGTGGATAAAACCCACGTTCTTCTGGTTACAAGACCAACGCCAAGCCACTTGGACATTGTGCCATGTAGAGTGGGGACATATAGTTTGAGAACTCACAGCAGACTTGACTCTCAAAAGGACTTAAGAAGAAATCTATAGCATGCCATTATGAAGGCTACAAACCAGATCTATCAAGGTTCTTTATTCAGCAAATGCCTTGTACAAATGCGCCGTTTTTGCAAATTCTATAGATGTGTGCTTCATGTTTAACTTCAATGCATGAAACAGCAGCAATGGAGATACTGGGGACTGAACCCAGCATGCGCTCTACCACTGAGCTACATCACCACATTAAACCTTAAAATCCGGGTGCCCCGTATGTCTATTGCCTCTCTGAAGGATGCTCTGTTCAGCAATGGGTTCTTTGGCTAAGATTTGGTTTTACAAAGTAGAATCCATGCATTTCACTCCATTTTAATAGATATTACCTTTAAAGGAGTTTAGTTCAGATCCAGGTGCCCCTTTTGTCAAGTCCCTTGCTTAAGGTGGGTTGCATTGAAGGGGGTATAGCTCAGTGGTAGAGCATTTGACTGCAGCTCAAGAGGTCCCCAGTTCAAATCTGGGTGCCCCCTATGTCCAGTCCCTCTCTTAAGGGTGCTAAGTTCAGCAATGGGTACTTATGCTAAGATTTGCTTTTACAAAGTAGGATCCATGCATTTCAGTTCATTTTAGTACTTACTATGTTCCAGGGGGTATAGCTCAGTGGTAGAGCATTTGACTGCAGATCAAGAGGTCCCCGGTTCAAATCCGGGTGCCCCCTGTATCCAGTCCATTGCTTAAAGGCTGTACTTTTAGCAATGCCTGTTGGCTACCAGTTTACATTTGTGTAATCTGGCTAAGATTTGTTGTTACAAGGTAGAATCCATACATTTTAAGCCGGTGTATATCGAAAGGAGTATAGCTCAGTGGTACAGCATTTGACTGCAGATCAAGAGGTCCTCGCTTCAAATCTGGGTGCCCCCTATGCCCAGTGCTTCTCATAAAAAGGTGCTATGTTCAGGAATGGGTATAGGTTGCTTTGGCTAAGATTTGCTTTCACAAAGTAGAATCCATGCATTTCAGTTCATAGGGTTCCCCTTATGTCCAGTCCATCTCTTAAGGCTGCTATATTCAGCAATGGGTATTGGCTACCTTTTAGGGTACTTTGGCTAAGATTTGCTTTCACATAGTAGAATCCATGCATTTTAGTCCATTTTAATAGATATTACCTTCAAGGGAGTATAGTTCAGATCCGGGTGCCCCTTTTGTCCAATCCCTTGCTTAAGGGCTATTTTTTATCTGACTAAGATCAATGTAGGATCCATATATTTTAAGGGAGGTTGTATTGAAGGGGGCATAGCTCAGTGGTAGGGAGTTTGACTACAGATCAAGAGGTCCCCGGTTCAAATCCGCATGACCAATATGTCCATTTCCTCTCTTAAGGCTGCTTTGTGTTTAGCAGAGAGTTTTGCCTACCAGTATATATTTAGGTACTTTGGTTAAGATTTGGTTTCACACCGCACAATCCATACATTACAGTTCATTTAATAGATATTACTTTTACGATCAGTGGGAGAGCATTTGACTGCATAGCAAGAGGTCCCCGGTTCAAATCCGGGTGCCCCCTATGTCTAGTCCCTCTCTTAAGAGACCTACGTTCAGCAAAGGGCACTTGGCCATTGTGCCACTTAGACTGGGGACATATAGTTTGAGAACTCACAGCAGAGTTGAATCTAAAAAGGACTTCAGCAGAAATCTATAGCATGCCTTTATGAAGGCTACAAACCAGATCTATCAAGGTTCTTCATCAGCAAAAATGCCTTGTACAAATGCACCTTTTTTGCAAATTCTATAGATGTGTGCTTTATGGACTTGAGAGCACAGGGCAGAGTTGTCTGCGAAAGGCAGTTGAGTAGAACTCTATAGCATGCAATTATGAAGCCTATAAGAAATCAAATTTATCAAACTACTTCATCAGCAAATGCCTTGTACAAATGCCGATTTTATTGTGCAAATTTATGCCTACTTTCAAGTTGCAAAACAGCAGAAATGGAGATGCTGGGGATTGAACCCAGGACCTCATACATGCGAAGCATGCGCTCTACCACTGAGCTACATCCCCTCACAAAGTTAGTTGCTTTGTATGGTGTCATCCTGATAACAAAACTCTGGAGACTTGCAAAAGCAGCATCCTTAAACTGCTGCATTGTTTCCATGCTTTTAGGACAACCTACAGTCTCAGAGATATGTTTGAAAGAGCATGCTAAAGCAAGCCAAACATTTTCAACAGAAAGACACAACACCCCTTCAGGCACGGACGGGGGTCGAACCCGTGATCTTCGGTTTACGAGACCGACGCCTTACCACTTGGCCACCATGCCAGACAGCAAGCAATGTCCTGTCACTTAGTAGATACAACATAGCACCCGCAATCAATCAATGCACTGAGCAAGGAGGTTTTTGAGGAACAAGTATGGAAAGCTTTAATTAAGCTTCTTTGCTTGTTGTCTTGCATGAACAAAACTGCATGAACGTGGATCAAACCCACATTCTTCTGTTCACAAGACCAATGCCAAGCCACTTGGACATTGTGCCACGTAGACTGGGGACATATAGTTTGAGAACTCACAGCAGAGTTGACTCTCAAAAGGACTTAAGAAGAAATCTATAGCATGCTATTATGAAGGCTACAAACCAGATCTATCAAGGTTCTTCATCAGCAAATGCCTTGTACAAATGCACCTTTTTTGCAAATTCTATAGATGTGTGTGCTTCATGTTTTATTTCAAGGTGCAAAACGGCAGCAAAGCAGATACTGGGGATTGAACCCACGACTTCATGCATACAAAGCACGCGATCTACCACTGAGCTACACCCCGACAAGAACCAATGCCATTGGTGTACTGTTATCATTGCAAGACAAATGTACAGACTTGCAAAAGACTAATGTTAAGCTGTTGCATTTTCCCATGCTTTTAGAACAACCGACAATGTCACAAATACATTGGAAAGAGCATACCAAAGCAAAGAAGAACAGACAGATGTTGAATTGGACAGAGGTCCAACTAAAAAGCAGAAAACCAGAAGGTAACACAGACATTAGAGCACCCTCAATTAAAACATGCAGTGAGGTAGGAAGGTTTTGAGCAACAAGTATGGTAAACTGCAATTAAGCCACTGTACTTTTTTCTTGCATCAACAAATAGGGACAAACAGAGATCAAACCTGTGAGCTTCAGTTCACAAGACCAACGCCAGGCAACTTGGCAATTGCGCCACTTCTACAATATAAGTGTGGGCTTGAGAACACAGGGCAGAGTTGTCTGTGAAAGGCAGTTGAGTAGAAATCTATAGCATGCAATTATGAAGCCTATAAGAAATGAGATTTATAAAGCTACTTCATCAGCAAATGCCTTGTAAACATGTCGATTTTATTGTGCAATTTCCAGAGACATGGGCTTTATGTTTACTTTCAAGTTGCAAAACAGCAGAAATGGAGATGCTGGGGATTGAACCCAGGACCTCATACATGCAAAGCATGCGCTCTACCACTGAGCTACATCCCCTCACAAAAGTCGCGTTTGTGTACACTGTCATCCTGGCAACAAAACTCTGCAGACTTCCAAAGACAGCATCCTTAAGATGCTGCATTGTTTCCATGCTTTTAGGGCAACCTACAGTCTCAGAGATATGTTTGAAAGAGCATGCTAAAGCAAGCCAGAAATTTTCAACAGAAAGACACAACAGCCCTTCAGGCACGGAAAGGGATCAAGGCTGTGATCGTCGGTTTACGAGATCGACACCTTGCCATTTGGCCACAATGCCAGACAACAAGCAATGTCCTGTCATTTAGTAGACACAACATAGCACCCGCAATCAGGCAATGCACCGAGGAAGGAGGTTCCTGAGGAACAAGTATGGAGACCTTTAATTAAGCTTCTTTGCTTGTTGTCTTGCATGAACAAAAATGCATGAAAGTGGATCAAACCCACGTTCTTCTGGTTACAAGACCAACGCCAAGCCACTTGGACATTGTGCCATGTAGAGTGGGGACATATAGTTTGAGAACTCACAGCAGAGTTGACTCTCAAAAGGACTTAAGAAGAAATCTATAGCATGCTATTATGAAGGCTACAAACCAGATCTATCAAGGTTCTTCATCAGCAAATGCCTTGTACAAATGCACCTTTTTTGCAAATTCTATAGATGTGTGCTTCATGTTTTATTTCAAGGTGCAAAACGGCAGCAAAGCAGATACTGGGGATTGAACCCACGACTTCATGCATACAAAGCACGCGATCTACCACTGAGCTACACCCCGACAAGAACCAATGCCATTGGTGTACTGTTATCATTGCAAGACAAATGTACAGACTTGCAAAACACTAATGTTAAGCTGTTGCATTTTCCCATGCTTTTAGAACAACCGACAATGTCACAAATACATTGGAAAGAGCATACCAAAGCAAAGAAGAACAGACAGATGTTGAATTGGACAGAGGTCCAACTAAAAAGCAGAAAACCAGAAGGTAACACAGACATTAGAGCACCCTCAATTAAAACATGCAGTGAGGTAGGAAGGTTTTGAGCAACAAGTATGGTAAACTGCAATTAAGCCACTTTACTTTTTTCTTGCATCAACAAATAGGGACAAACAGAGATCAAACCTGTGAGCTTCAGTTCACAAGACCAACACCAGGCAACTTGGCAATTGCGCCACTTCTACAATATAAGTGTGGGCTTGAGAACACAGGGCAGAGTTGTCTGTGAAAGGCAGTTGAGTAGAAATCTATAGCATGCAATTATGAAGCCTATAAGAAATGAGATTTATAAAGCTACTTCATCAGCAAATGCCTTGTACACATGCCGATTTTATTGTGCAATTTCCAGAGACATGGGCTTTATGTTTACTGTCAAGTTGCAAAACAGCAGAAATGGAGATGCTGGGGATTGAACCCAGGACCTCATACATGCAAAGCATGCGCTCTACCACTGAGCTACATCCCCTCACAAAAGTCGCATATGTGTACACTGTCATCCTGGCAACAAAACTCTGCAGACTTCCAAAGACAGCATCCTTAAGATGCTGCATTGTTTCCATGCTTTTAGGGCAACCTACAGTCTCAGAGATATGTTTGAAAGAGCATGCTAAAGCAAGCCAGAAATTTTCAACAGAAAGACACAACAGCCCTTCAGGCACGGAAAGGGATCAAGGCTGTGATCGTCGGTTTACGAGATCGACACCTTGCCATTTGGCCACAATGCCAGACAACAAGCAATGTCCTGTCATTGAGTAGATACAACATAGCACCCGCAATCAGGCAATGCACCGAGGAAGGAGGTTCCTGAGGAACAAGTATGGAGACCTTTAATTAAGCTTCTTTGCTTGTTGTCTTGCATGAAGAAAAATGCATGAAAGTGGATAAAACCCACGTTCTTCTGGTTACAAGACCAACGCCAAGCCACTTGGACATTGTGCCATGTAGAGTGGGGACATATAGTTTGAGAACTCACAGCAGACTTGACTCTCAAAAGGACTTAAGAAGAAATCTATAGCATGCCATTATGAAGGCTACAAACCAGATCTATCAAGGTTCTTTATTCAGCAAATGCCTTGTACAAATGCGCCGTTTTTGCAAATTCTATAGATGTGTGCTTCATGTTTAACTTCAATGCATGAAACAGCAGCAATGGAGATACTGGGGACTGAACCCAGCATGCGCTCTACCACTGAGCTACATCACCACATTAAACCTTAAAATCCGGGTGCCCCGTATGTCTATTGCCTCTCTGAAGGATGCTCTGTTCAGCAATGGGTTCTTTGGCTAAGATTTGGTTTTACAAAGTAGAATCCATGCATTTCACTCCATTTTAATAGATATTACCTTTAAAGGAGTTTAGTTCAGATCCAGGTGCCCCTTTTGTCAAGTCCCTTGCTTAAGGTGGGTTGCATTGAAGGGGGTATAGCTCAGTGGTAGAGCATTTGACTGCAGATCAAGAGGTCCCCAGTTCAAATCTGGGTGCCCCCTATGTCCAGTCCCTCTCTTAAGGGTGCTAAGTTCAGCAATGGGTACTTATGCTAAGATTTGCTTTTACAAAGTAGGATCCATGCATTTCAGTTCATTTTAGTACTTACTATGTTCCAGGGGGTATAGCTCAGTGGTAGAGCATTTGACTGCAGATCAAGAGGTCCCCGGTTCAAATCCGCGTGCCCCCTGTATCCAGTCCATTGCTTAAAGGCTGTACTTTTAGCAATGCCTGTTGGCTACCAGTTTACATTTGTGTAATCTGGCTAAGATTTGTTGTTACAAGGTAGAATCCATACATTTTAAGCCGGTGTATATCGAAAGGAGTATAGCTCAGTGGTACAGCATTTGACTGCAGATCAAGAGGTCCTCGCTTCAAATCTGGGTGCCCCCTATGCCCAGTGCTTCTCATAAAAAGGTGCTATGTTCAGGAATGGGTATAGGTTGCTTTGGCTAAGATTTGCTTTCACAAAGTAGAATCCATGCATTTCAGTTCATAGGGTTCCCCTTATGTACAGTCCATCTCTTAAGGGTGCTATATTCAGCAATGGGTATTGGCTACCTTTTAGGGTACTTTGGTTAAGATTTGCTTTCACATAGTAGAATCCATGCATTTTAGTCCATTTTAATAGATATTACCTTCAAGGGAGTATAGTTCAGATCCGGGTGCCCCTTTTGTCCAATCCCTTGCTTAAGGGCTATTTTTTATCTGACTAAGATCAATGTAGGATCCATATATTTTAAGGGAGGTTGTATTGAAGGGGGCATAGCTCAGTGGTAGGGAGTTTGACTACAGATCAAGAGGTCCCCGGTTCAAATCCGCATGACCAATATGTCCATTTCCTCTCTTAAGGCTGCTTTGTGTTTAGCAGAGAGTTTTGCCTACCAGTATATATTTAGGTACTTTGGTTAAGATTTGGTTTCACACCGCACAATCCATACATTTCAGTTCATTTAATAGATATTACTTTTACGATCAGTGGGAGAGCATTTGACTGCATAGCAAGAGGTCCCCGGTTCAAATCCGGGTGCCCCCTATGTCTAGTCCCTCTCTTAAGAGACCTACGTTCAGCAAAGGGCACTTGGCCATTGTGCCACTTAGACTGGGGACATATAGTTTGAGAACTCACAGCAGAGTTGAATCTGAAAAGGACTTCAGCAGAAATCTATAGCATGCCTTTATGAAGGCTACAAACCAGATCTATCAAGGTTCTTCATCAGCAAAAATGCCTTGTACAAATGCACCTTTTTTGCAAATTCTATAGATGTGTGCTTTATGGACTTGAGAGCACAGGGCAGAGTTGTCTGCGAAAGGCAGTTGAGTAGAACTCTATAGCATGCAATTATGAAGCCTATAAGAAATCAAATTTATCAAACTACTTCATCAGCAAATGCCTTGTACAAATGCCGATTTTATTGTGCAAATTTCTGCCTACTTTCAAGTTGCAAAACAGCAGAAATGGAGATGCTGGGGATTGAACCCAGGACCTCATACATGCGAAGCATGCGCTCTACCACTGAGCTACATCCCCTCACAAAGTTAATTGCTTTGTATGGTGTCATCCTGATAACAAAACTCTGGAGACTTGCAAAAGCAGCATCCTTAAACTGCTGCATTGTTTCCATGCTTTTAGGACAACCTACAGTCTCAGAGATATGTTTGAAAGAGCATGCTAAAGCAAGCCAAACATTTTCAACAGAAAGACACAACACCCCTTCAGGCACGGACGGGGGTCGAACCCGTGATCTTCGGTTTACAAGACCGACGCCTTACCACTTGGCCACCATGCCAGACAGCAAGCAATGTCCTGTCACTTAGTAGATACAACATAGCACCCGCAATCAATCAATGCACTGAGCAAGGAGGTTTTTGAGGAACAAGTATGGAAAGCTTTAATTAAGCTTCTTTGCTTGTTGTCTTGCATGAACAAAACTGCATGAACGTGGATCAAACCCACATTCTTCTGTTCACAAGACCAATGCCAAGCCACTTGGACATTGTGCCACGTAGACTGGGGACATATAGTTTGAGAACTCACAGCAGAGTTGACTCTCAAAAGGACTTAAGAAGAAATCTATCTAAATTATGAAGGCTACAAACCAGATCTATCAAGGTTCTTCATCAGCAAATGCCTTGTACAAATGCACCTTTTTTTGCAAATTCTATAGATGTGTGCTTCATGGTGTATTTCAAGGTGCAAAACGGCAGCAAAGCAGATACTGGGGATTGAACTGGCGATCTACCACTGAGCTACACCCCGACAAGAACCAATGCCATTGGTGTACTGTTATCATTGCAAGACAAATGTACAGACTTGCAAAAGACTAATGTTAAGCTGTTGCATTTTCCCATGCTTTTAGAACAACCGACAATGTCACAAATACATTGGAAAGAGCATACCAAAGCAAAGAAGAACAGACAGATGTTGAATTGGACAGAGGTCCAACTAAAAAGCAGAAAACCAGAAGGTAACACAGACATTAGAGCACCCTCAATTAAAACATGCAGTGAGGTAGGAAGGTTTTGAGCAACAAGTATGGTAAACTGCAATTAAACCACTTTACTTTTTTCTTGCATCAACAAATAGGGACAAACAGAGATCAAACCTGTGAGCTTCAGTTCACAAGACCAACGCCAGGCAACTTGGCAATTGCGCCACTTCTACAATATAAGTGTGGGCTTGAGAACACAGGGCAGAGTTGTCTGTGAAAGGCAGTTGAGTAGAAATCTATAGCATGCAATTATGAAGCCTATAAGAAATGAGATTTATAAAGCTACTTCATCAGCAAATGCCTTGTACACATGCCGATTTTATTGTGCAATTTCCAGAGACATGGGCTTTATGTTTACTTTCAAGTTGCAAAACAGCAGAAATGGAGATGCTGGGGATTGAACCCAGGACCTCATACATGCAAAGCATGCGCTCTACCACTGAGCTACATCCCCTCACAAAAGTCGCGTATGTGTACACTGTCATCCTGGCAACAAAACTCTGCAGACTTCCAAAGACAGCATCCTTAAGATGCTGCATTGTTTCCATGCTTTTAGGGCAACCTACAGTCTCAGAGATATGTTTGAAAGAGCATGCTAAAGCAAGCCAGAAATTTTCAACAGAAAGACACAACAGCCCTTCAGGCACGGAAAGGGATCAAGGCTGTGATCGTCGGTTTACGAGATCGACACCTTGCCATTTGGCCACAATGCCAGACAACAAGCAATGTCCTGTCATTTAGTAGATACAACATAGCACCCGCAATCAGGCAATGCACCGAGGAAGGAGGTTCCTGAGGAACAAGTATGGAGACCTTTAATTAAGCTTCTTTGCTTGTTGTCTTGCATGAACAAAAATGCATGAAAGTGGATAAAACCCACGTTCTTCTGGTTACAAGACCAACGCCAAGCCACTTGGACATTGTGCCATGTAGAGTGGGGACATATAGTTTGAGAACTCACAGCAGACTTGACTCTCAAAAGGACTTAAGAAGAAAGCTATAGCATGCCATTATGAAGGCTACAAACCAGATCTATCAAGGTTCTTTATTCAGCAAATGCCTTGTACAAATGCGCTGTTTTTGCAAATTCTATAGATGTGTGCTTCATGTTTAACTTCAATGCATGAAACAGCAGCAATGGAGATACTGGGGATTGAACCCAGGACCTCATACACGCAAAGCATGCGCTCTACCACTGAGCTACATCACCACATTAAACCTTAAAATCCGGGTGCCCCGTATGTCTATTGCCTCTCTGAAGGATGCTCTGTTCAGCAATGGGTTCTTTGGCTAAGATTTGGTTTTACAAAGTAGAATCCATGCATTTCACTCCATTTTAATAGATATTACCTTTAAAGGAGTTTAGTTCAGATCCAGGTGCCCCTTTTGTCAAGTCCCTTGCTTAAGGTGGGTTGCATTGAAGGGGGTATAGCTCAGTGGTAGAGCATTTGACTGCAGATCAAGAGGTCCCCAGTTCAAATCTGGGTGCCCCCTATGTCCAGTCCCTCTCTTAAGGGTGCTAAGTTCAGCAACAGGTACTTAGGCTAAGATTTGGTTTTACAAAGTAGGATCCATGCATTTCAGTTCATTTTAGTACTTACTATGTTCCGAGGGTATAGCTCAGTGGTAGAGCATTTGACTGCAGCTCAAGAGGTCCCCGGTTCAAATCCGGGTGCCCCCTGTATCCAGTCCCTTGCTTAAAGGCTGTACTTTTAGCAATGCCTGTTGGCTACCAGTTTACATTTGTGTAATCTGGCTAAGATTTGTTGTTACAAGGTAGAATCCATACATTTTAAGCCGGTGTATATCGAAAGGAGTATAGCTCAGTGGTACAGCATTTGACTGCAGATCAAGAGGTCCTCGCTTCAAATCTGGGTGCCCCCTATGCCCAGTGCTTCTCATAAAAAGGTGCTATGTTCAGGAATGGGTATAGGTTGCTTTGGCTAAGATTTGCTTTCACAAAGTAGAATCCATGCATTTCAGTTCATAGGGTTCCCCTTATGTCCAGTCCATCTCTTAAGGGTGCTATATTCAGCAATGGGTATTGGCTACCTTTTAGGGTACTTTGGCTAAGATTTGCTTTCACATAGTAGAATCCATGCATTTTAGTCCATTTTAATAGATATTACCTTCAAGGGAGTATAGTTCAGATCCGGGTGCCCCTTTTGTCCAATCCCTTGCTTAAGGGCTATTTTTTATCTGACTAAGATCAATGTAGGATCCATATATTTTAAGGGAGGTTGTATTGAAGGGGGCATAGCTCAGTGGTAGGGAGTTTGACTACAGATCAAGAGGTCCCCGGTTCAAATCCGCATGACCAATATGTCTATTTCCTCTCTTAAGGCTGCTTTGTGTTTAGCAGTGAGTTTTGCCTACCAGTATATATTTAGGTACTTTGGTTAAGATTTGGTTTCACACCGCACAATCCATACATTTCAGTTCATTTAATAGATATTACTTTTACGATCAGTGGGAGAGCATTTGACTGCATAGCAAGAGGTCCCCGGTTAAAATCCGGGTGCCCCCTATGTCTAGTCCCTCTCTTAAGAGACCTACGTTCAGCAAAGGGCACTTGGCCATTGTGCCACGTAGACTGGGGACATATAGTTTGAGAACTCACAGCAGAGTTGAATCTGAAAAGGACTTCAGCAGAAATCTATAGCATGCCTTTATGAAGGCTACAAACCAGATCTATCAAGGTTCTTCATCAGCAAAAATGCCTTGTACAAATGCACCTTTTTTGCAAATTCTATAGATGTGTGCTTTATGGACTTGAGAGCACAGGGCAGAGTTGTCTGCGAAAGGCAGTTGAGTAGAACTCTATAGCATGCAATTATGAAGCCTATAAGAAATCAAATTTATCAAACTACTTCATCAGCAAATGCCTTGTACAAATGCCGATTTTATTGTGCAAATTTATGCCTACTTTCAAGTTGCAAAACAGCAGAAATGGAGATGCTGGGGATTGAACCCAGGACCTCATACATGCGAAGCATGCGCTCTACCACTGAGCTACATCCCCTCACAAAGTTAATCGCTTTGTATGGTGTCATCCTGATAACAAAACTCTGGAGACTTGCAAAAGCAGCATCCTTAAACTGCTGCATTGTTTCCATGCTTTTAGGACAACCTACAGTCTCAGAGATATGTTTGAAAGAGCATGCTAAAGCAAGCCAAACATTTTCAACAGAAAGACACAACACCCCTTCAGGCACGGACGGGGGTCGACCCCGTGATCTTCGGTTTACGAGACCGACGCCTTACCACTTGGCCACCATGCCAGACAGCAAGCAACGTCCTGTCACTTAGTAGATACAACATAGCACCCGCAATCAATCAATGCACTGAGCAAGGAGGTTTTTGAGGAACAAGTATGGAAAGCTTTAATTAAGCTTCTTTGCTTGTTGTCTTGCATGAACAAAACTGCATGAACGTGGATCAAACCCACATTCTTCTGTTCACAAGACCAATGCCAAGCCACTTGGACATTGTGCCACGTAGACTGGGGACATATAGTTTGAGAACTCACAGCAGAGTTGACTCTCAAAAGGACTTAAGAAGAAATCTATAGCATGCTATTATGAAGGCTACAAACCAGATCTATCAAGGTTCTTCATCAGCAAATGCCTTGTACAAATGCACCTTTTTTGCAAATTCTATAGATGTGTGCTTCATGTTTTATTTCAAGGTGCAAAACGGCAGCAAAGCAGATACTGGGGATTGAACCCACGACTTCATGCATGCAAAGCACGCGATCTACCACTGAGCTACACCCCGACAAGAACCAATGCCATTGGTGTACTGTTATCATTGCAAGACAAATGTACAGACTTGCAAAAGACTAATGTTAAGCTGTTGCATTTTCCCATGCTTTTAGAACAACCGACAATGTCACAAATACATTGGAAAGAGCATACCAAAGCAAAGAAGAACAGACAGATGTTGAATTGGACAGAGGTCCAACTAAAAAGCAGAAAACCAGAAGGTAACACAGACATTAGAGCACCCTCAATTAAAACATGCAGTGAGGTAGGAAGGTTTTGAGCAACAAGTATGGTAAACTGCAATTAAGCCACTTTACTTTTTTCTTGCATCAACAAATAGGGACAAACAGAGATCAAACCTGTGAGCTTCAGTTCACAAGACCAACGCCAGGCAACTTGGCAATTGCGCCACTTCTACAATATAAGTGTGGGCTTGAGAACACAGGGCAGAGTTGTCTGTGAAAGGCAGTTGAGTAGAAATCTATAGCATGCAATTATGAAGCCTATAAGAAATGAGATTTATAAAGCTACTTCATCAGCAAATGCCTTGTACACATGCCGATTTTATTGTGCAATTTCCAGAGACATGGGCTTTATGTTTACTTTCAAGTTGCAAAACAGCAGAAATGGAGATGCTGGGGATTGAACCCAGGACCTCATACATGCAAAGCATGCGCTCTACCACTGAACTACATCCCCTCACAAAAGTCGCGTATGTGTACACTGTCATCCTGGCAACAAAACTCTGCAGACTTCCAAAGACAGCATCCTTAAGATGCTGCATTGTTTCCATGCTTTTAGGGCAACCTACAGTCTCAGAGATATGTTTGAAAGAGCATGCTAAAGCAAGCCAGAAATTTTCAACAGAAAGACACAACAGCCCTTCAGGCACGGAAAGGGATCAAGGCTGTGATCGTCGGTTTACGAGATCGACACCTTGCCATTCGGCCACAATGCCAGACAACAAGCAATGTCCTGTCATTTAGTAGATACAACATAGCACCCGCAATCAGGCAATGCACCGAGGAAGGAGGTTCCTGAGGAACAAGTATGGAGACCTTTAATTAAGCTTCTTTGCTTGTTGTCTTGCATGAAGAAAAATGCATGAAAGTGGATAAAACCCACACTCTTCTGGTTACAAGACCAACGCCAAGCCACTTGGACATTGTGCCATGTAGAGTGGGGACATATAGTTTGAGAACTCACAGCAGACTTGACTCTCAAAAGGACTTAGGAAGAAAGCTATAGCATGCCATTATGAAGGCTACAAACCAGATCTACCAAGGTTCTTTATTCAGCAAATGCCTTGTACAAATGCGCCGTTTTTGCAAATTCTATAGATGTGTGCTTCATGTTTAACTTCAATGCATGAAACAGCAGCAATGGAGATACTGGGGATTGAACCCAGGACCTCATACACGCAAAGCATGCGCTCTACCACTGAGCTACATCCCCACATTAAACCTTAAAATTCGGGTGCCCCGTATGTCTATTCCCTCTCTGAAGGATGCTCTGTTCAGCAATGGGTTCTTTGGCTAAGATTTGGTTTTACAAAGTAGAATCCATGCATTTCACTCCATTTTAATAGATATTACCTTTAAAGGAGTTTAGTTCAGATCCAGGTGCCCCTTTTGTCAAGTCCCTTGCTTAAGGTGGGTTGCATTGAAGGGGGTATAGCTCAGTGGTAGAGCATTTGACTGCAGATCAAGAGGTCCCCAGTTCAAATCTGGGTGCCCCCTATGTCCAGTCCCTCTCTTAAGGGTGCTAAGTTCAGCAACGGGTACTTAGGCTGAGATTTGGTTTTACAAAGTAGGATCCATGCATTTCAGTTCATTTTAGTACTTACTATGTTCCAGGGGGTATAGCTCAGTGGTAGAGCATTTGACTGCAGATCAAGAGGTCCCCGGTTCAAATCCGGGTGCCCCCTATATCCAGTCCCTTGCTTTAAGGCTGTACTTTTAGCAATGCCTGTTGGCTACCAGTTTACATTTGTGTAATCTGGCTAAGATTTGTTGTTACAAGGTAGAATCCATACATTTTAAGCCGGTGTATATCGAAAGGAGTATAGCTCAGTGGTACAGCATTTGACTGCAGATCAAGAGGTCCTCGCTTCAAATCTGGGTGCCCCCTATGCCCAGTGCTTCTCATAAAAAGGTGCTATGTTCAGGAATGGGTATAGGTTGCTTTGGCTTGCTTTCACAAAGTAGAATCCATGCATTTCAGTTCATAGGGTTCCCCTTATGTCCAGTCCATCTCTTAAGGGTGCTATATTCAGCAATGGGTATTGGCTACCTTTTAGGGTACTTTGGCTAAGATTTGCTTTCACATAGTAGAATCCATGCATTTTAGTCCATTTTAATAGATATTACCTTCAAGGGAGTATAGTTCAGATCCGGGTGCCCCTTTTGTCCAATCCCTTGCTTAAGGGCTATTTTTTATCTGACTAAGATCAATGTAGGATCCATATATTTTAAGGGAGGTTGTATTGAAGGGTGCATAGCTCAGTGGTAGGGAGTTTGACTATAGATCAAGAGGTCCCCGGTTCAAATCCGCATGACCAATATGTCCATTTCCTCTCTTAAGGCTGCTTTGTGTTTAGCAGTGAGTTTTGCCTACCAGTATATATTTAGGTACTTTGGTTAAGATTTGGTTTCACACCGCACAATCCATACATTTCAGTTCATTTAATAGATATTACTTTTACGATCAGTGGGAGAGCATTTGACTGCATAGCAAGAGGTCCCCGGTTAAAATCCGGGTGCCCCCTATGTCTAGTCCCTCTCTTAAGAGACCTACGTTCAGCAAAGGGCACTTGGCCATTGTGCCACGTAGACTGGGGACATATAGTTTGAGAACTCACAGCAGAGTTGAATCTGAAAAGGACTTCAGCAGAAATCTATAGCATGCCTTTATGAAGGCTACAAACCAGATCTATCAAGGTTCTTCATCAGCAAAAATGCCTTGTACAAATGCACCTTTTTTGCAAATTCTATAGATGTGTGCTTTATGGACTTGAGAGCACAGGGCAGAGTTGTCTGCGAAAGGCAGTTGAGTAGAACTCTATAGCATGCAATTATGAAGCCTATAAGAAATCAAATTTATCAAACTACTTCATCAGCAAATGCCTTGTACAAATGCCGATTTTATTGTGCAAATTTATGCCTACTTTCAAGTTGCAAAACAGCAGAAATGGAGATGCTGGGGATTGAACCCAGGACCTCATACATGCGAAGCATGCGCTCTACCACTGAGCTACATCCCCTCACAAAGTTAATCGCTTTGTATGGTGTCATCCTGATAACAAAACTCTGGAGACTTGCAAAAGCAGCATCCTTAAACTGCTGCATTGTTTCCATGCTTTTAGGACAACCTACAGTCTCAGAGATATGTTTGAAAGAGCATGCTAAAGCAAGCCAAACATTTTCAACAGAAAGACACAACACCCCTTCAGGCACGGACGGGGGTCGAACCCGTGATCTTCGGTTTACGAGACCGACGCCTTACCACTTGGCCACCATGCCAGACAGCAAGCAATGTCCTGTCACTTAGTAGATACAACAAAGCACCCGCAATCAATCAATGCACTGAGCAAGGAGGTTTTTGAGGAACAAGTATGGAAAGCTTTAATTAAGCTTCTTTGCTTGTTGTCTTGCATGAACAAAACTGCATGAACGTGGATCAAACCCACATTCTTCTGTTCACAAGACCAATGCCAAGCCACTTGGACATTGTGCCACGTAGACTGGGGACATATAGTTTGAGAACTCACAGCAGAGTTGACTCTCAAAAGGACTTAAGAAGAAATCTATAGCATGCTATTATGAAGGCTACAAACCAGATCTATCAAGGTTCTTCATCAGCAAATGCCTTGTACAAATGCACCTTTTTTGCAAATTCTATAGATGTGTGCTTCATGTTTTATTTCAAGGTGCAAAACGGCAGCAAAGCAGATACTGGGGATTGAACCCACGACTTCATGCATACAAAGCACGCAATCTACCACTGAGCTACACCCCGACAAGAACCAATGCCATTGGTGTACTGTTATCATTGCAAGACAAATGTACAGACTTGCAAAAGACTAATGTTAAGCTGTTGCATTTTCCCATGCTTTTAGAACAACCGACAATGTCACAAATACATTGGAAAGAGCATACCAAAGCAAAGAAGAACAGACAGATGTTGAATTGGACAGAGGTCCAACTAAAAAGCAGAAAACCAGAAGGTAACACAGACATTAGAGCACCCTCAATTAAAACATGCAGTGAGGTAGGAAGGTTTTGAGCAACAAGTATGGTAAACTGCAATTAAGCCACTGTACTTTTTTCTTGCATCAACAAATAGGGACAAACAGAGATCAAACCTGTGAGCTTCAGTTCACAAGACCAACGCCAGGCAACTTGGCAATTGCGCCACTTCTACAATATAAGTGTGGGCTTGAGAACACAGGGCAGAGTTGTCTGTGAAAGGCAGTTGAGTAGAAATCTATAGCATGCAATTATGAAGCCTATAAGAAATGAGATTTATAAAGCTACTTCATCAGCAAATGCCTTGTAAACATGCCGATTTTATTGTGCAATTTCCAGAGACATGGGCTTTATGTTTACTTTCAAGTTGCAAAACAGCAGAAATGGAGATGCTGGGGATTGAACCCAGGACCTCATACATGCAAAGCATGCGCTCTACCACTGAGCTACATCCCCTCACAAAAGTCGCGTATGTGTACACTGTCATCCTGGCAACAAAACTCTGCAGACTTCCAAAGACAGCATCCTTAAGATGCTGCATTGTTTCCATGCTTTTAGGGCAACCTACAGTCTCAGAGATATGTTTGAAAGAGCATGCTAAAGCAAGCCAGAAATTTTCAACAGAAAGACACAACAGCCCTTCAGGCACGGAAAGGGATCAAGGCTGTGATCGTCGGTTTACGAGATCGACACCTTGCCATTTGGCCACAATGCCAGACAACAAGCAATGTCCTGTCATTTAGTAGACACAACATAGCACCCGCAATCAGGCAATGCACCGAGGAAGGAGGTTCCTGAGGAACAAGTATGGAGACCTTTAATTAAGCTTCTTTGCTTGTTGTCTTGCATGAACAAAAATGCATGAAAGTGGATAAAACCCACGTTCTTCTGGTTACAAGACCAACGCCAAGCCACTTGGACATTGTGCCATGTAGAGTGGGGACATATAGTTTGAGAACTCACAGCAGAGTTGACTCTCAAAAGGACTTAAGAAGAAATCTATAGCATGCTATTATGAAGGCTACAAACCAGATCTATCAAGGTTCTTCATCAGCAAATGCCTTGTACAAATGCACCTTTTTTGCAAATTCTATAGATGTGTGCTTCATGTTTTATTTCAAGGTGCAAAACGGCAGCAAAGCAGATACTGGGGATTGAACCCACGACTTCATGCATGCAAAGCACGCGATCTACCACTGAGCTACACCCCGACAAGAACCAATGCCATTGGTGTACTGTTATCATTGCAAGACAAATGTACAGACTTGCAAAAGACTAATGTTAAGCTGTTGCATTTTCCCATGCTTTTAGAACAACCGACAATGTCACAAATACATTGGAAAGAGCATACCAAAGCAAAGAAGAACAGACAGATGTTGAATTGGACAGAGGTCCAACTAAAAAGCAGAAAACCAGAAGGTAACACAGACATTAGAGCACCCTCAATTAAAACATGCAGTGAGGTAGGAAGGTTTTGAGCAACAAGTATGGTAAACTGCAATTAAGCCACTTTACTTTTTTCTTGCATCAACAAATAGGGACAAACAGAGATCAAACCTGTGAGCTTCAGTTCACAAGACCAACACCAGGCAACTTGGCAATTGCGCCACTTCTACAATATAAGTGTGGGCTTGAGAACACAGGGCAGAGTTGTCTGTGAAAGGCAGTTGAGTAGAAATCTATAGCATGCAATTATGAAGCCTATAAGAAATGAGATTTATAAAGCTACTTCATCAGCAAATGCCTTGTACACATGCCGATTTTATTGTGCAATTTCCAGAGACATGGGCTTTATGTTTACTGTCAAGTTGCAAAACAGCAGAAATGGAGATGCTGGGGATTGAACCCAGGACCTCATACATGCAAAGCATGCGCTCTACCACTGAGCTACATCCCCTCACAAAAGTCACATATGTGTACACTGTCATCCTGGCAACAAAACTCTGCAGACTTCCAAAGACAGCATCCTTAAGATGCTGCATTGTTTCCATGCTTTTAGGGCAACCTACAGTCTCAGAGATATGTTTGAAAGAGCATGCTAAAGCAAGCCAGAAATTTTCAACAGAAAGACACAACAGCCCTTCAGGCACGGAAAGGGATCAAGGCTGTGATCGTCGGTTTACGAGATCGACACCTTGCCATTTGGCCACAATGCCAGACAACAAGCAATGTCCTGTCATTTAGTAGATACAACATAGCACCCGCAATCAGGCAATGCACCGAGGAAGGAGGTTCCTGAGGAACAAGTATGGAGACCTTTAATTAAGCTTCTTTGCTTGTTGTCTTGCATGAAGAAAAATGCATGAAAGTGGATAAAACCCACGTTCTTCTGGTTACAAGACCAACGCCAAGCCACTTGGACATTGTGCCATGTAGAGTGGGGACATATAGTTTGAGAACTCACAGCAGACTTGACTCTCAAAAGGACTTAAGAAGAAATCTATAGCATGCCATTATGAAGGCTACAAACCAGATCTATCAAGGTTCTTTATTCAGCAAATGCCTTGTACAAATGCGCCGTTTTTGCAAATTCTATAGATGTGTGCTTCATGTTTAACTTCAATGCATGAAACAGCAGCAATGGAGATACTGGGGACTGAACCCAGCATGCGCTCTACCACTGAGCTACATCACCACATTAAACCTTAAAATCCGGGTGCCCCGTATGTCTATTGCCTCTCTGAAGGATGCTCTGTTCAGCAATGGGTTCTTTGGCTAAGATTTGGTTTTACAAAGTAGAATCCATGCATTTCACTCCATTTTAATAGATATTACCTTTAAAGGAGTTTAGTTCAGATCCAGGTGCCCCTTTTGTCAAGTCCCTTGCTTAAGGTGGGTTGCATTGAAGGGGGTATAGCTCAGTGGTAGAGCATTTGACTGCAGCTCAAGAGGTCCCCAGTTCAAATCTGGGTGCCCCCTATGTCCAGTCCCTCTCTTAAGGGTGCTAAGTTCAGCAATGGGTACTTATGCTAAGATTTGCTTTTACAAAGTAGGATCCATGCATTTCAGTTCATTTTAGTACTTACTATGTTCCAGGGGGTATAGCTCAGTGGTAGAGCATTTGACTGCAGATCAAGAGGTCCCCGGTTCAAATCCGGGTGCCCCCTGTATCCAGTCCATTGCTTAAAGGCTGTACTTTTAGCAATGCCTGTTGGCTACCAGTTTACATTTGTGTAATCTGGCTAAGATTTGTTGTTACAAGGTAGAATCCATACATTTTAAGCCGGTGTATATCGAAAGGAGTATAGCTCAGTGGTACAGCATTTGACTGCAGATCAAGAGGTCCTCGCTTCAAATCTGGGTGCCCCCTATGCCCAGTGCTTCTCATAAAAAGGTGCTATGTTCAGGAATGGGTATAGGTTGCTTTGGCTAAGATTTGCTTTCACAAAGTAGAATCCATGCATTTCAGTTCATAGGGTTCCCCTTATGTCCAGTCCATCTCTTAAGGGTGCTATATTCAGCAATGGGTACTGGCTACCTTTTAGGGTACTTTGGTTAAGATTTGCTTTCACATAGTAGAATCCATGCATTTTAGTCCATTTTAATAGATATTACCTTCAAGGGAGTATAGTTCAGATCCGGGTGCCCCTTTTGTCCAATCCCTTGCTTAAGGGCTATTTTTTATCTGACTAAGATCAATGTAGGATCCATATATTTTAAGGGAGGTTGTATTGAAGGGGGCATAGCTCAGTGGTAGGGAGTTTGACTACAGATCAAGAGGTCCCCGGTTCAAATCCGCATGACCAATATGTCCATTTCCTCTCTTAAGGCTGCTTTGTGTTTAGCAGAGAGTTTTGCCTAACAGTATATATTTAGGTACTTTGGTTAAGATTTGGTTTCACACCGCACAATCCATACATTTCAGTTCATTTAATAGATATTACTTTTACGATCAGTGGGAGAGCATTTGACTGCATAGCAAGAGGTCCCCGGTTCAAATCCGGGTGCCCCCTATGTCTAGTCCCTCTCTTAAGAGACCTACGTTCAGCAAAGGGCACTTGGCCATTGTGCCACTTAGACTGGGGACATATAGTTTGAGAACTCACAGCAGAGTTGAATCTAAAAAGGACTTCAGCAGAAATCTATAGCATGCCTTTATGAAGGCTACAAACCAGATCTATCAAGGTTCTTCATCAGCAAAAATGCCTTGTACAAATGCACCTTTTTTGCAAATTCTATAGATGTGTGCTTTATGGACTTGAGAGCACAGGGCAGAGTTGTCTGCGAAAGGCAGTTGAGTAGAACTCTATAGCATGCAATTATGAAGCCTATAAGAAATCAAATTTATCAAACTACTTCATCAGCAAATGCCTTGTACAAATGCCGATTTTATTGTGCAAATTTATGCCTACTTTCAAGTTGCAAAACAGCAGAAATGGAGATGCTGGGGATTGAACCCAGGACCTCATACATGCGAAGCATGCGCTCTACCACTGAGCTACATCCCCTCACAAAGTTAGTTGCTTTGTATGGTGTCATCCTGATAACAAAACTCTGGAGACTTGCAAAAGCAGCATCCTTAAACTGCTGCATTGTTTCCATGCTTTTAGGACAACCTACAGTCTCAGAGATATGTTTGAAAGAGCATGCTAAAGCAAGCCAAACATTTTCAACAGAAAGACACAACACCCCTTCAGGCACGGACGGGGGTCGAACCCGTGATCTTCGGTTTACGAGACCGACGCCTTACCACTTGGCCACCATGCCAGACAGCAAGCAATGTCCTGTCACTTAGTAGATACAACATAGCACCCGCAATCAATCAATGCACTGAGCAAGGAGGTTTTTGAGGAACAAGTATGGAAAGCTTTAATTAAGCTTCTTTGCTTGTTGTCTTGCATGAACAAAACTGCATGAACGTGGATCAAACCCACATTCTTCTGTTCACAAGACCAATGCCAAGCCACTTGGACATTGTGCCACGTAGACTGGGGACATATAGTTTGAGAACTCACAGCAGAGTTGACTCTCAAAAGGACTTAAGAAGAAATCTATCTAAATTATGAAGGCTACAAACCAGATCTATCAAGGTTCTTCATCAGCAAATGCCTTGTACAAATGCACCTTTTTTTGCAAATTCTATAGATGTGTGCTTCATGTTTTATTTCAAGGTGCAAAACGGCAGCAAAGCAGATACTGGGGATTGAACTGGCGATCTACCACTGAGCTACACCCCGACAAGAACCAATGCCATTGGTGTACTGTTATCATTGCAAGACAAATGTACAGACTTGCAAAAGACTAATGTTAAGCTGTTGCATTTTCCCATGCTTTTAGAACAACCGACAATGTCACAAATACATTGGAAAGAGCATACCAAAGCAAAGAAGAACAGACAGATGTTGAATTGGACAGAGGTCCAACTAAAAAGCAGAAAACCAGAAGGTAACACAGACATTAGAGCACCCTCAATTAAAACATGCAGTGAGGTAGGAAGGTTTTGAGCAACAAGTATGGTAAACTGCAATTAAACCACTTTACTTTTTTCTTGCATCAACAAATAGGGACAAACAGAGATCAAACCTGTGAGCTTCAGTTCACAAGACCAACGCCAGGCAACTTGGCAATTGCGCCACTTCTACAATATAAGTGTGGGCTTGAGAACACAGGGCAGAGTTGTCTGTGAAAGGCAGTTGAGTAGAAATCTATAGCATGCAATTATGAAGCCTATAAGAAATGAGATTTATAAAGCTACTTCATCAGCAAATGCCTTGTACACATGCCGATTTTATTGTGCAATTTCCAGAGACATGGGCTTTATGTTTACTTTCAAGTTGCAAAACAGCAGAAATGGAGATGCTGGGGATTGAACCCAGGACCTCATACATGCAAAGCATGCGCTCTACCACTGAGCTACATCCCCTCACAAAAGTCGCGTATGTGTACACTGTCATCCTGGCAACAAAACTCTGCAGACTTCCAAAGACAGCATCCTTAAGATGCTGCATTGTTTCCATGCTTTTAGGGCAACCTACAGTCTCAGAGATATGTTTGAAAGAGCATGCTAAAGCAAGCCAGAAATTTTCAACAGAAAGACACAACAGCCCTTCAGGCACGGAAAGGGATCAAGGCTGTGATCGTCGGTTTACGAGATCGACACCTTGCCATTTGGCCACAATGCCAGACAACAAGCAATGTCCTGTCATTTAGTAGATACAACATAGCACCCGCAATCAGGCAATGCACCGAGGAAGGAGGTTCCTGAGGAACAAGTATGGAGACCTTTAATTAAGCTTCTTTGCTTGTTGTCTTGCATGAACAAAAATGCATGAAAGTGGATAAAACCCACGTTCTTCTGGTTACAAGACCAACGCCAAGCCACTTGGACATTGTGCCATGTAGAGTGGGGACATATAGTTTGAGAACTCACAGCAGACTTGACTCTCAAAAGGACTTAAGAAGAAAGCTATAGCATGCCATTATGAAGGCTACAAACCAGATCTATCAAGGTTCTTTATTCAGCAAATGCCTTGTACAAATGCGCTGTTTTTGCAAATTCTATAGATGTGTGCTTCATGTTTAACTTCAATGCATGAAACAGCAGCAATGGAGATACTGGGGATTGAACCCAGGACCTCATACACGCAAAGCATGCGCTCTACCACTGAGCTACATCACCACATTAAACATTAAAATCCGGGTGCCCCGTATGTCTATTGCCTCTCTGAAGGATGCTCTGTTCAGCAATGGGTTCTTTGGCTAAGATTTGGTTTTACAAAGTAGAATCCATGCATTTCACTCCATTTTAATAGATATTACCTTTAAAGGAGTTTAGTTCAGATCCAGGTGCCCCTTTTGTCAAGTCCCTTGCTTAAGGTGGGTTGCATTGAAGGGGGTATAGCTCAGTGGTAGAGCATTTGACTGCAGATCAAGAGGTCCCCAGTTCAAATCTGGGTGCCCCCTATGTCCAGTCCCTCTCTTAAGGGTGCTAAGTTCAGCAACGGGTACTTAGGCTAAGATTTGGTTTTACAAAGTAGGATCCATGCATTTCAGTTCATTTTAGTACTTACTATGTTCCGAGGGTATAGCTCAGTGGTAGAGCATTTGACTGCAGCTCAAGAGGTCCCCGGTTCAAATCCGGGTGCCCCCTGTATCCAGTCCCTTGCTTAAAGGCTGTACTTTTAGCAATGCCTGTTGGCTACCAGTTTACATTTGTGTAATCTGGCTAAGATTTGTTGTTACAAGGTAGAATCCATACATTTTAAGCCGGTGTATATCGAAAGGAGTATAGCTCAGTGGTACAGCATTTGACTGCAGATCAAGAGGTCCTCGCTTCAAATCTGGGTGCCCCCTATGCCCAGTGCTTCTCATAAAAAGGTGCTATGTTCAGGAATGGGTATAGGTTGCTTTGGCTAAGATTTGCTTTCACAAAGTAGAATCCATGCATTTCAGTTCATAGGGTTCCCCTTATGTCCAGTCCATCTCTTAAGGGTGCTATATTCAGCAATGGGTATTGGCTACCTTTTAGGGTACTTTGGCTAAGATTTGCTTTCACATAGTAGAATCCATGCATTTTAGTCCATTTTAATAGATATTACCTTCAAGGGAGTATAGTTCAGATCCGGGTGCCCCTTTTGTCCAATCCCTTGCTTAAGGGCTATTTTTTATCTGACTAAGATCAATGTAGGATCCATATATTTTAAGGGAGGTTGTATTGAAGGGGGCATAGCTCAGTGGTAGGGAGTTTGACTACAGATCAAGAGGTCCCCGGTTCAAATCCGCATGACCAATATGTCCATTTCCTCTCTTAAGGCTGCTTTGTGTTTAGCAGTGAGTTTTGCCTACCAGTATATATTTAGGTACTTTGGTTAAGATTTGGTTTCACACCGCACAATCCATACATTTCAGTTCATTTAATAGATATTACTTTTACGATCAGTGGGAGAGCATTTGACTGCATAGCAAGAGGTCCCCGGTTCAAATCCAGGTGCCCCCTATGTCTAGTCCCTCTCTTAAGAGACCTACGTTCAGCAAAGGGCACTTGGCCATTGTGCCACGTAGACTGGGGACATATAGTTTGAGAACTCACAGCAGAGTTGAATCTGAAAAGGACTTCAGCAGAAATCTATAGCATGCCTTTATGAAGGCTACAAACCAGATCTATCAAGGTTCTTCATCAGCAAAAATGCCTTGTACAAATGCACCTTTTTTGCCAATTCTATAGATGTGTGCTTTATGGACTTGAGAGCACAGGGCAGAGTTGTCTGCGAAAGGCAGTTGAGTAGAACTCTATAGCATGCAATTATGAAGCCTATAAGAAATCAAATTTATCAAACTACTTCATCAGCAAATGCCTTGTACAAATGCCGATTTTATTGTGCAAATTTCTGCCTACTTTCAAGTTGCAAAACAGCAGAAATGGAGATGCTGGGGATTGAACCCAGGACCTCATACATGCGAAGCATGCGCTCTACCACTGAGCTACATCCCCTCACAAAGTTAATTGCTTTGTATGGTGTCATCCTGATAACAAAACTCTGGAGACTTGCAAAAGCAGCATCCTTAAACTGCTGCATTGTTTCCATGCTTTTAGGACAACCTACAGTCTCAGAGATATGTTTGAAAGAGCATGCTAAAGCAAGCCAAACATTTTCAACAGAAAGACACAACACCCCTTCAGGCACGGACGGGGGTCGAACCCGTGATCTTCGGTTTACGAGACCGACGCCTTACCACTTGGCCACCATGCCAGACAGCAAGCAATGTCCTGTCACTTAGTAGATACAACATAGCACCCGCAATCAATCAATGCACTGAGCAAGGAGGTTTTTGAGGAACAAGTATGGAAAGCTTTAATTAAGCTTCTTTGCTTGTTGTCTTGCATGAACAAAACTGCATGAACGTGGATCAAACCCACATTCTTCTGTTCACAAGACCAATGCCAAGCCACTTGGACATTGTGCCACGTAGACTGGGGACATATAGTTTGAGAACTCACAGCAGAGTTGACTCTCAAAAGGACTTAAGAAGAAATCTATAGCATGCTATTATGAAGGCTACAAACCAGATCTATCAAGGTTCTTCATCAGCAAATGCCTTGTACAAATGCACCTTTTTTGCAATTTCTATAGATGTGTGCTTCATGTTTTATTTCAAGGTGCAAAACGGCAGCAAAGCAGATACTGGGGATTGAACCCACGACTTCATGCATGCAAAGCACGCGATCTACCACTGAGCTACACCCCGACAAGAACCAATGCCATTGGTGTACTGTTATCATTGCAAGACAAATGTACAGACTTGCAAAAGACTAATGTTAAGCTGTTGCATTTTCCCATGCTTTTAGAACAACCGACAATGTCACAAATACATTGGAAAGAGCATACCAAAGCAAAGAAGAACAGACAGATGTTGAATTGGACAGAGGTCCAACTAAAAAGCAGAAAACCAGAAGGTAACACAGACATTAGAGCACCCTCAATTAAAACATGCAGTGAGGTAGGAAGGTTTTGAGCAACAAGTATGGTAAACTGCAATTAAGCCACTTTACTTTTTTCTTGCATCAACAAATAGGGACAAACAGAGATCAAACCTGTGAGCTTCAGTTCACAAGACCAACGCCAGGCAACTTGGCAATTGCGCCACTTCTACAATATAAGTGTGGGCTTGAGAACACAGGGCAGAGTTGTCTGTGAAAGGCAGTTGAGTAGAAATCTATAGCATGCAATTATGAAGCCTATAAGAAATGAGATTTATAAAGCTACTTCATCAGCAAATGCCTTGTACACATGCCGATTTTATTGTGCAATTTCCAGAGACATGGGCTTTATGTTTACTTTCAAGTTGCAAAACAGCAGAAATGGAGATGCTGGGGATTGAACCCAGGACCTCATACATGCAAAGCATGCGCTCTACCACTGAGCTACATCCCCTCACAAAAGTCGCGTATGTGTACACTGTCATCCTGGCAACAAAACTCTGCAGACTTCCAAAGACAGCATCCTTAAGATGCTGCATTGTTTCCATGCTTTTAGGGCAACCTACAGTCTCAGAGATATGTTTGAAAGAGCATGCTAAAGCAAGCCAGAAATTTTCAACAGAAAGACACAACAGCCCTTCAGGCACGGAAAGGGATCAAGGCTGTGATCGTCGGTTTACGAGATCGACACCTTGCCATTCGGCCACAATGCCAGACAACAAGCAATGTCCTGTCATTTAGTAGATACAACATAGCACCCGCAATCAGGCAATGCACCGAGGAAGGAGGTTCCTGAGGAACAAGTATGGAGACCTTTAATTAAGCTTCTTTGCTTGTTGTCTTGCATGAAGAAAAATGCATGAAAGTGGATAAAACCCACACTCTTCTGGTTACAAGACCAACGCCAAGCCACTTGGACATTGTGCCATGTAGAGTGGGGACATATAGTTTGAGAACTCACAGCAGACTTGACTCTCAAAAGGACTTAGGAAGAAAGCTATAGCATGCCATTATGAAGGCTACAAACCAGATCTACCAAGGTTCTTTATTCAGCAAATGCCTTGTACAAATGCGCCGTTTTTGCAAATTCTATAGATGTGTGCTTCATGTTTAACTTCAATGCATGAAACAGCAGCAATGGAGATACTGGGGATTGAACCCAGGACCTCATACACGCAAAGCATGCGCTCTACCACTGAGCTACATCCCCACATTAAACCTTAAAATTCGGGTGCCCCGTATGTCTATTCCCTCTCTGAAGGATGCTCTGTTCAGCAATGGGTTCTTTGGCTAAGATTTGGTTTTACAAAGTAGAATCCATGCATTTCACTCCATTTTAATAGATATTACCTTTAAAGGAGTTTAGTTCAGATCCAGGTGCCCCTTTTGTCAAGTCCCTTGCTTAAGGTGGGTTGCATTGAAGGGGGTATAGCTCAGTGGTAGAGCATTTGACTGCAGATCAAGAGGTCCCCAGTTCAAATCTGGGTGCCCCCTATGTCCAGTCCCTCTCTTAAGGGTGCTAAGTTCAGCAACGGGTACTTAGGCTGAGATTTGGTTTTACAAAGTAGGATCCATGCATTTCAGTTCATTTTAGTACTTACTATGTTCCAGGGGGTATAGCTCAGTGGTAGAGCATTTGACTGCAGATCAAGAGGTCCCCGGTTCAAATCCGGGTGCCCCCTATATCCAGTCCCTTGCTTTAAGGCTGTACTTTTAGCAATGCCTGTTGGCTACCAGTTTACATTTGTGTAATCTGGCTAAGATTTGTTGTTACAAGGTAGAATCCATACATTTTAAGCCGGTGTATATCGAAAGGAGTATAGCTCAGTGGTACAGCATTTGACTGCAGATCAAGAGGTCCTCGCTTCAAATCTGGGTGCCCCCTATGCCCAGTGCTTCTCATAAAAAGGTGCTATGTTCAGGAATGGGTATAGGTTGCTTTGGCTTGCTTTCACAAAGTAGAATCCATGCATTTCAGTTCATAGGGTTCCCCTTATGTCCAGTCCATCTCTTAAGGGTGCTATATTCAGCAATGGGTATTGGCTACCTTTTAGGGTACTTTGGCTAAGATTTGCTTTCACATAGTAGAATCCATGCATTTTAGTCCATTTTAATAGATATTACCTTCAAGGGAGTATAGTTCAGATCCGGGTGCCCCTTTTGTCCAATCCCTTGCTTAAGGGCTATTTTTTATCTGACTAAGATCAATGTAGGATCCATATATTTTAAGGGAGGTTGTATTGAAGGGTGCATAGCTCAGTGGTAGGGAGTTTGACTATAGATCAAGAGGTCCCCGGTTCAAATCCGCATGACCAATATGTCCATTTCCTCTCTTAAGGCTGCTTTGTGTTTAGCAGTGAGTTTTGCCTACCAGTATATATTTAGGTACTTTGGTTAAGATTTGGTTTCACACCGCACAATCCATACATTTCAGTTCATTTAATAGATATTACTTTTACGATCAGTGGGAGAGCATTTGACTGCATAGCAAGAGGTCCCCGGTTAAAATCCGGGTGCCCCCTATGTCTAGTCCCTCTCTTAAGAGACCTACGTTCAGCAAAGGGCACTTGGCCATTGTGCCACGTAGACTGGGGACATATAGTTTGAGAACTCACAGCAGAGTTGAATCTGAAAAGGACTTCAGCAGAAATCTATAGCATGCCTTTATGAAGGCTACAAACCAGATCTATCAAGGTTCTTCATCAGCAAAAATGCCTTGTACAAATGCACCTTTTTTGCAAATTCTATAGATGTGTGCTTTATGGACTTGAGAGCACAGGGCAGAGTTGTCTGCGAAAGGCAGTTGAGTAGAACTCTATAGCATGCAATTATGAAGCCTATAAGAAATCAAATTTATCAAACTACTTCATCAGCAAATGCCTTGTACAAATGCCGATTTTATTGTGCAAATTTATGCCTACTTTCAAGTTGCAAAACAGCAGAAATGGAGATGCTGGGGATTGAACCCAGGACCTCATACATGCGAAGCATGCGCTCTACCACTGAGCTACATCCCCTCACAAAGTTAATCGCTTTGTATGGTGTCATCCTGATAACAAAACTCTGGAGACTTGCAAAAGCAGCATCCTTAAACTGCTGCATTGTTTCCATGCTTTTAGGACAACCTACAGTCTCAGAGATATGTTTGAAAGAGCATGCTAAAGCAAGCCAAACATTTTCAACAGAAAGACACAACACCCCTTCAGGCACGGACGGGGGTCGAACCCGTGATCTTCGGTTTACGAGACCGACGCCTTACCACTTGGCCACCATGCCAGACAGCAAGCAATGTCCTGTCACTTAGTAGATACAACAAAGCACCCGCAATCAATCAATGCACTGAGCAAGGAGGTTTTTGAGGAACAAGTATGGAAAGCTTTAATTAAGCTTCTTTGCTTGTTGTCTTGCATGAACAAAACTGCATGAACGTGGATCAAACCCACATTCTTCTGTTCACAAGACCAATGCCAAGCCACTTGGACATTGTGCCACGTAGACTGGGGACATATAGTTTGAGAACTCACAGCAGAGTTGACTCTCAAAAGGACTTAAGAAGAAATCTATAGCATGCTATTATGAAGGCTACAAACCAGATCTATCAAGGTTCTTCATCAGCAAATGCCTTGTACAAATGCACCTTTTTTGCAAATTCTATAGATGTGTGCTTCATGTTTTATTTCAAGGTGCAAAACGGCAGCAAAGCAGATACTGGGGATTGAACCCACGACTTCATGCATACAAAGCACGCAATCTACCACTGAGCTACACCCCGACAAGAACCAATGCCATTGGTGTACTGTTATCATTGCAAGACAAATGTACAGACTTGCAAAAGACTAATGTTAAGCTGTTGCATTTTCCCATGCTTTTAGAACAACCGACAATGTCACAAATACATTGGAAAGAGCATACCAAAGCAAAGAAGAACAGACAGATGTTGAATTGGACAGAGGTCCAACTAAAAAGCAGAAAACCAGAAGGTAACACAGACATTAGAGCACCCTCAATTAAAACATGCAGTGAGGTAGGAAGGTTTTGAGCAACAAGTATGGTAAACTGCAATTAAGCCACTGTACTTTTTTCTTGCATCAACAAATAGGGACAAACAGAGATCAAACCTGTGAGCTTCAGTTCACAAGACCAACGCCAGGCAACTTGGCAATTGCGCCACTTCTACAATATAAGTGTGGGCTTGAGAACACAGGGCAGAGTTGTCTGTGAAAGGCAGTTGAGTAGAAATCTATAGCATGCAATTATGAAGCCTATAAGAAATGAGATTTATAAAGCTACTTCATCAGCAAATGCCTTGTAAACATGCCGATTTTATTGTGCAATTTCCAGAGACATGGGCTTTATGTTTACTTTCAAGTTGCAAAACAGCAGAAATGGAGATGCTGGGGATTGAACCCAGGACCTCATACATGCAAAGCATGCGCTCTACCACTGAGCTACATCCCCTCACAAAAGTCGCGTATGTGTACACTGTCATCCTGGCAACAAAACTCTGCAGACTTCCAAAGACAGCATCCTTAAGATGCTGCATTGTTTCCATGCTTTTAGGGCAACCTACAGTCTCAGAGATATGTTTGAAAGAGCATGCTAAAGCAAGCCAGAAATTTTCAACAGAAAGACACAACAGCCCTTCAGGCACGGAAAGGGATCAAGGCTGTGATCGTCGGTTTACGAGATCGACACCTTGCCATTTGGCCACAATGCCAGACAACAAGCAATGTCCTGTCATTTAGTAGACACAACATAGCACCCGCAATCAGGCAATGCACCGAGGAAGGAGGTTCCTGAGGAACAAGTATGGAGACCTTTAATTAAGCTTCTTTGCTTGTTGTCTTGCATGAACAAAAATGCATGAAAGTGGATAAAACCCACGTTCTTCTGGTTACAAGACCAACGCCAAGCCACTTGGACATTGTGCCATGTAGAGTGGGGACATATAGTTTGAGAACTCACAGCAGAGTTGACTCTCAAAAGGACTTAAGAAGAAATCTATAGCATGCTATTATGAAGGCTACAAACCAGATCTATCAAGGTTCTTCATCAGCAAATGCCTTGTACAAATGCACCTTTTTTGCAAATTCTATAGATGTGTGCTTCATGTTTTATTTCAAGGTGCAAAACGGCAGCAAAGCAGATACTGGGGATTGAACCCACGACTTCATGCATGCAAAGCACGCGATCTACCACTGAGCTACACCCCGACAAGAACCAATGCCATTGGTGTACTGTTATCATTGCAAGACAAATGTACAGACTTGCAAAAGACTAATGTTAAGCTGTTGCATTTTCCCATGCTTTTAGAACAACCGACAATGTCACAAATACATTGGAAAGAGCATACCAAAGCAAAGAAGAACAGACAGATGTTGAATTGGACAGAGGTCCAACTAAAAAGCAGAAAACCAGAAGGTAACACAGACATTAGAGCACCCTCAATTAAAACATGCAGTGAGGTAGGAAGGTTTTGAGCAACAAGTATGGTAAACTGCAATTAAGCCACTTTACTTTTTTCTTGCATCAACAAATAGGGACAAACAGAGATCAAACCTGTGAGCTTCAGTTCACAAGACCAACACCAGGCAACTTGGCAATTGCGCCACTTCTACAATATAAGTGTGGGCTTGAGAACACAGGGCAGAGTTGTCTGTGAAAGGCAGTTGAGTAGAAATCTATAGCATGCAATTATGAAGCCTATAAGAAATGAGATTTATAAAGCTACTTCATCAGCAAATGCCTTGTACACATGCCGATTTTATTGTGCAATTTCCAGAGACATGGGCTTTATGTTTACTGTCAAGTTGCAAAACAGCAGAAATGGAGATGCTGGGGATTGAACCCAGGACCTCATACATGCAAAGCATGCGCTCTACCACTGAGCTACATCCCCTCACAAAAGTCACATATGTGTACACTGTCATCCTGGCAACAAAACTCTGCAGACTTCCAAAGACAGCATCCTTAAGATGCTGCATTGTTTCCATGCTTTTAGGGCAACCTACAGTCTCAGAGATATGTTTGAAAGAGCATGCTAAAGCAAGCCAGAAATTTTCAACAGAAAGACACAACAGCCCTTCAGGCACGGAAAGGGATCAAGGCTGTGATCGTCGGTTTACGAGATCGACACCTTGCCATTTGGCCACAATGCCAGACAACAAGCAATGTCCTGTCATTTAGTAGATACAACATAGCACCCGCAATCAGGCAATGCACCGAGGAAGGAGGTTCCTGAGGAACAAGTATGGAGACCTTTAATTAAGCTTCTTTGCTTGTTGTCTTGCATGAAGAAAAATGCATGAAAGTGGATAAAACCCACGTTCTTCTGGTTACAAGACCAACGCCAAGCCACTTGGACATTGTGCCATGTAGAGTGGGGACATATAGTTTGAGAACTCACAGCAGACTTGACTCTCAAAAGGACTTAAGAAGAAATCTATAGCATGCCATTATGAAGGCTACAAACCAGATCTATCAAGGTTCTTTATTCAGCAAATGCCTTGTACAAATGCGCCGTTTTTGCAAATTCTATAGATGTGTGCTTCATGTTTAACTTCAATGCATGAAACAGCAGCAATGGAGATACTGGGGACTGAACCCAGCATGCGCTCTACCACTGAGCTACATCACCACATTAAACCTTAAAATCCGGGTGCCCCGTATGTCTATTGCCTCTCTGAAGGATGCTCTGTTCAGCAATGGGTTCTTTGGCTAAGATTTGGTTTTACAAAGTAGAATCCATGCATTTCACTCCATTTTAATAGATATTACCTTTAAAGGAGTTTAGTTCAGATCCAGGTGCCCCTTTTGTCAAGTCCCTTGCTTAAGGTGGGTTGCATTGAAGGGGGTATAGCTCAGTGGTAGAGCATTTGACTGCAGCTCAAGAGGTCCCCAGTTCAAATCTGGGTGCCCCCTATGTCCAGTCCCTCTCTTAAGGGTGCTAAGTTCAGCAATGGGTACTTATGCTAAGATTTGCTTTTACAAAGTAGGATCCATGCATTTCAGTTCATTTTAGTACTTACTATGTTCCAGGGGGTATAGCTCAGTGGTAGAGCATTTGACTGCAGATCAAGAGGTCCCCGGTTCAAATCCGGGTGCCCCCTGTATCCAGTCCATTGCTTAAAGGCTGTACTTTTAGCAATGCCTGTTGGCTACCAGTTTACATTTGTGTAATCTGGCTAAGATTTGTTGTTACAAGGTAGAATCCATACATTTTAAGCCGGTGTATATCGAAAGGAGTATAGCTCAGTGGTACAGCATTTGACTGCAGATCAAGAGGTCCTCGCTTCAAATCTGGGTGCCCCCTATGCCCAGTGCTTCTCATAAAAAGGTGCTATGTTCAGGAATGGGTATAGGTTGCTTTGGCTAAGATTTGCTTTCACAAAGTAGAATCCATGCATTTCAGTTCATAGGGTTCCCCTTATGTCCAGTCCATCTCTTAAGGCTGCTATATTCAGCAATGGGTATTGGCTACCTTTTAGGGTACTTTGGCTAAGATTTGCTTTCACATAGTAGAATCCATGCATTTTAGTCCATTTTAATAGATATTACCTTCAAGGGAGTATAGTTCAGATCCGGGTGCCCCTTTTGTCCAATCCCTTGCTTAAGGGCTATTTTTTATCTGACTAAGATCAATGTAGGATCCATATATTTTAAGGGAGGTTGTATTGAAGGGGGCATAGCTCAGTGGTAGGGAGTTTGACTACAGATCAAGAGGTCCCCGGTTCAAATCCGCATGACCAATATGTCCATTTCCTCTCTTAAGGCTGCTTTGTGTTTAGCAGAGAGTTTTGCCTACCAGTATATATTTAGGTACTTTGGTTAAGATTTGGTTTCACACCGCACAATCCATACATTACAGTTCATTTAATAGATATTACTTTTACGATCAGTGGGAGAGCATTTGACTGCATAGCAAGAGGTCCCCGGTTCAAATCCGGGTGCCCCCTATGTCTAGTCCCTCTCTTAAGAGACCTACGTTCAGCAAAGGGCACTTGGCCATTGTGCCACTTAGACTGGGGACATATAGTTTGAGAACTCACAGCAGAGTTGAATCTAAAAAGGACTTCAGCAGAAATCTATAGCATGCCTTTATGAAGGCTACAAACCAGATCTATCAAGGTTCTTCATCAGCAAAAATGCCTTGTACAAATGCACCTTTTTTGCAAATTCTATAGATGTGTGCTTTATGGACTTGAGAGCACAGGGCAGAGTTGTCTGCGAAAGGCAGTTGAGTAGAACTCTATAGCATGCAATTATGAAGCCTATAAGAAATCAAATTTATCAAACTACTTCATCAGCAAATGCCTTGTACAAATGCCGATTTTATTGTGCAAATTTATGCCTACTTTCAAGTTGCAAAACAGCAGAAATGGAGATGCTGGGGATTGAACCCAGGACCTCATACATGCGAAGCATGCGCTCTACCACTGAGCTACATCCCCTCACAAAGTTAGTTGCTTTGTATGGTGTCATCCTGATAACAAAACTCTGGAGACTTGCAAAAGCAGCATCCTTAAACTGCTGCATTGTTTCCATGCTTTTAGGACAACCTACAGTCTCAGAGATATGTTTGAAAGAGCATGCTAAAGCAAGCCAAACATTTTCAACAGAAAGACACAACACCCCTTCAGGCACGGACGGGGGTCGAACCCGTGATCTTCGGTTTACGAGACCGACGCCTTACCACTTGGCCACCATGCCAGACAGCAAGCAATGTCCTGTCACTTAGTAGATACAACATAGCACCCGCAATCAATCAATGCACTGAGCAAGGAGGTTTTTGAGGAACAAGTATGGAAAGCTTTAATTAAGCTTCTTTGCTTGTTGTCTTGCATGAACAAAACTGCATGAACGTGGATCAAACCCACATTCTTCTGTTCACAAGACCAATGCCAAGCCACTTGGACATTGTGCCACGTAGACTGGGGACATATAGTTTGAGAACTCACAGCAGAGTTGACTCTCAAAAGGACTTAAGAAGAAATCTATAGCATGCTATTATGAAGGCTACAAACCAGATCTATCAAGGTTCTTCATCAGCAAATGCCTTGTACAAATGCACCTTTTTTGCAAATTCTATAGATGTGTGTGCTTCATGTTTTATTTCAAGGTGCAAAACGGCAGCAAAGCAGATACTGGGGATTGAACCCACGACTTCATGCATACAAAGCACGCGATCTACCACTGAGCTACACCCCGACAAGAACCAATGCCATTGGTGTACTGTTATCATTGCAAGACAAATGTACAGACTTGCAAAAGACTAATGTTAAGCTGTTGCATTTTCCCATGCTTTTAGAACAACCGACAATGTCACAAATACATTGGAAAGAGCATACCAAAGCAAAGAAGAACAGACAGATGTTGAATTGGACAGAGGTCCAACTAAAAAGCAGAAAACCAGAAGGTAACACAGACATTAGAGCACCCTCAATTAAAACATGCAGTGAGGTAGGAAGGTTTTGAGCAACAAGTATGGTAAACTGCAATTAAGCCACTGTACTTTTTTCTTGCATCAACAAATAGGGACAAACAGAGATCAAACCTGTGAGCTTCAGTTCACAAGACCAACGCCAGGCAACTTGGCAATTGCGCCACTTCTACAATATAAGTGTGGGCTTGAGAACACAGGGCAGAGTTGTCTGTGAAAGGCAGTTGAGTAGAAATCTATAGCATGCAATTATGAAGCCTATAAGAAATGAGATTTATAAAGCTACTTCATCAGCAAATGCCTTGTAAACATGTCGATTTTATTGTGCAATTTCCAGAGACATGGGCTTTATGTTTACTTTCAAGTTGCAAAACAGCAGAAATGGAGATGCTGGGGATTGAACCCAGGACCTCATACATGCAAAGCATGCGCTCTACCACTGAGCTACATCCCCTCACAAAAGTCGCGTTTGTGTACACTGTCATCCTGGCAACAAAACTCTGCAGACTTCCAAAGACAGCATCCTTAAGATGCTGCATTGTTTCCATGCTTTTAGGGCAACCTACAGTCTCAGAGATATGTTTGAAAGAGCATGCTAAAGCAAGCCAGAAATTTTCAACAGAAAGACACAACAGCCCTTCAGGCACGGAAAGGGATCAAGGCTGTGATCGTCGGTTTACGAGATCGACACCTTGCCATTTGGCCACAATGCCAGACAACAAGCAATGTCCTGTCATTTAGTAGACACAACATAGCACCCGCAATCAGGCAATGCACCGAGGAAGGAGGTTCCTGAGGAACAAGTATGGAGACCTTTAATTAAGCTTCTTTGCTTGTTGTCTTGCATGAACAAAAATGCATGAAAGTGGATAAAACCCACACTCTTCTGGTTACAAGACCAACGCCAAGCCACTTGGACATTGTGCCATGTAGAGTGGGGACATATAGTTTGAGAACTCACAGCAGACTTGACTCTCAAAAGGACTTAGGAAGAAAGCTATAGCATGCCATTATGAAGGCTACAAACCAGATCTACCAAGGTTCTTTATTCAGCAAATGCCTTGTACAAATGCGCCGTTTTTGCAAATTCTATAGATGTGTGCTTCATGTTTAACTTCAATGCATGAAACAGCAGCAATGGAGATACTGGGGATTGAACCCAGGACCTCATACACGCAAAGCATGCGCTCTACCACTGAGCTACATCCCCACATTAAACCTTAAAATTCGGGTGCCCCGTATGTCTATTCCCTCTCTGAAGGATGCTCTGTTCAGCAATGGGTTCTTTGGCTAAGATTTGGTTTTACAAAGTAGAATCCATGCATTTCACTCCATTTTAATAGATATTACCTTTAAAGGAGTTTAGTTCAGATCCAGGTGCCCCTTTTGTCAAGTCCCTTGCTTAAGGTGGGTTGCATTGAAGGGGGTATAGCTCAGTGGTAGAGCATTTGACTGCAGATCAAGAGGTCCCCAGTTCAAATCTGGGTGCCCCCTATGTCCAGTCCCTCTCTTAAGGGTGCTAAGTTCAGCAACGGGTACTTAGGCTGAGATTTGGTTTTACAAAGTAGGATCCATGCATTTCAGTTCATTTTAGTACTTACTATGTTCCAGGGGGTATAGCTCAGTGGTAGAGCATTTGACTGCAGATCAAGAGGTCCCCGGTTCAAATCCGGGTGCCCCCTATATCCAGTCCCTTGCTTTAAGGCTGTACTTTTAGCAATGCCTGTTGGCTACCAGTTTACATTTGTGTAATCTGGCTAAGATTTGTTGTTACAAGGTAGAATCCATACATTTTAAGCCGGTGTATATCGAAAGGAGTATAGCTCAGTGGTACAGCATTTGACTGCAGATCAAGAGGTCCTCGCTTCAAATCTGGGTGCCCCCTATGCCCAGTGCTTCTCATAAAAAGGTGCTATGTTCAGGAATGGGTATAGGTTGCTTTGGCTTGCTTTCACAAAGTAGAATCCATGCATTTCAGTTCATAGGGTTCCCCTTATGTCCAGTCCATCTCTTAAGGGTGCTATATTCAGCAATGGGTATTGGCTACCTTTTAGGGTACTTTGGCTAAGATTTGCTTTCACATAGTAGAATCCATGCATTTTAGTCCATTTTAATAGATATTACCTTCAAGGGAGTATAGTTCAGATCCGGGTGCCCCTTTTGTCCAATCCCTTGCTTAAGGGCTATTTTTTATCTGACTAAGATCAATGTAGGATCCATATATTTTAAGGGAGGTTGTATTGAAGGGTGCATAGCTCAGTGGTAGGGAGTTTGACTATAGATCAAGAGGTCCCCGGTTCAAATCCGCATGACCAATATGTCCATTTCCTCTCTTAAGGCTGCTTTGTGTTTAGCAGTGAGTTTTGCCTACCAGTATATATTTAGGTACTTTGGTTAAGATTTGGTTTCACACCGCACAATCCATACATTTCAGTTCATTTAATAGATATTACTTTTACGATCAGTGGGAGAGCATTTGACTGCATAGCAAGAGGTCCCCGGTTAAAATCCGGGTGCCCCCTATGTCTAGTCCCTCTCTTAAGAGACCTACGTTCAGCAAAGGGCACTTGGCCATTGTGCCACGTAGACTGGGGACATATAGTTTGAGAACTCACAGCAGAGTTGAATCTGAAAAGGACTTCAGCAGAAATCTATAGCATGCCTTTATGAAGGCTACAAACCAGATCTATCAAGGTTCTTCATCAGCAAAAATGCCTTGTACAAATGCACCTTTTTTGCAAATTCTATAGATGTGTGCTTTATGGACTTGAGAGCACAGGGCAGAGTTGTCTGCGAAAGGCAGTTGAGTAGAACTCTATAGCATGCAATTATGAAGCCTATAAGAAATCAAATTTATCAAACTACTTCATCAGCAAATGCCTTGTACAAATGCCGATTTTATTGTGCAAATTTATGCCTACTTTCAAGTTGCAAAACAGCAGAAATGGAGATGCTGGGGATTGAACCCAGGACCTCATACATGCGAAGCATGCGCTCTACCACTGAGCTACATCCCCTCACAAAGTTAATCGCTTTGTATGGTGTCATCCTGATAACAAAACTCTGGAGACTTGCAAAAGCAGCATCCTTAAACTGCTGCATTGTTTCCATGCTTTTAGGACAACCTACAGTCTCAGAGATATGTTTGAAAGAGCATGCTAAAGCAAGCCAAACATTTTCAACAGAAAGACACAACACCCCTTCAGGCACGGACGGGGGTCGACCCCGTGATCTTCGGTTTACGAGACCGACGCCTTACCACTTGGCCACCATGCCAGACAGCAAGCAATGTCCTGTCACTTAGTAGATACAACATAGCACCCGCAATCAATCAATGCACTGAGCAAGGAGGTTTTTGAGGAACAAGTATGGAAAGCTTTAATTAAGCTTCTTTGCTTGTTGTCTTGCATGAACAAAACTGCATGAACGTGGATCAAACCCACATTCTTCTGTTCACAAGACCAATGCCAAGCCACTTGGACATTGTGCCACGTAGACTGGGGACATATAGTTTGAGAACTCACAGCAGAGTTGACTCTCAAAAGGACTTAAGAAGAAATCTATAGCATGCTATTATGAAGGCTACAAACCAGATCTATCAAGGTTCTTCATCAGCAAATGCCTTGTACAAATGCACCTTTTTTGCAAATTCTATAGATGTGTGCTTCATGTTTTATTTCAAGGTGCAAAACGGCAGCAAAGCAGATACTGGGGATTGAACCCACGACTTCATGCATGCAAAGCACGCGATCTACCACTGAGCTACACCCCGACAAGAACCAATGCCATTGGTGTACTGTTATCATTGCAAGACAAATGTACAGACTTGCAAAAGACTAATGTTAAGCTGTTGCATTTTCCCATGCTTTTAGAACAACCGACAATGTCACAAATACATTGGAAAGAGCATACCAAAGCAAAGAAGAACAGACAGATGTTGAATTGGACAGAGGTCCAACTAAAAAGCAGAAAACCAGAAGGTAACACAGACATTAGAGCACCCTCAATTAAAACATGCAGTGAGGTAGGAAGGTTTTGAGCAACAAGTATGGTAAACTGCAATTAAGCCACTTTACTTTTTTCTTGCATCAACAAATAGGGACAAACAGAGATCAAACCTGTGAGCTTCAGTTCACAAGACCAACGCCAGGCAACTTGGCAATTGCGCCACTTCTACAATATAAGTGTGGGCTTGAGAACACAGGGCAGAGTTGTCTGTGAAAGGCAGTTGAGTAGAAATCTATAGCATGCAATTATGAAGCCTATAAGAAATGAGATTTATAAAGCTACTTCATCAGCAAATGCCTTGTACACATGCCGATTTTATTGTGCAATTTCCAGAGACATGGGCTTTATGTTTACTTTCAAGTTGCAAAACAGCAGAAATGGAGATGCTGGGGATTGAACCCAGGACCTCATACATGCAAAGCATGCGCTCTACCACTGAGCTACATCCCCTCACAAAAGTCGCGTATGTGTACACTGTCATCCTGGCAACAAAACTCTGCAGACTTCCAAAGACAGCATCCTTAAGATGCTGCATTGTTTCCATGCTTTTAGGGCAACCTACAGTCTCAGAGATATGTTTGAAAGAGCATGCTAAAGCAAGCCAGAAATTTTCAACAGAAAGACACAACAGCCCTTCAGGCACGGAAAGGGATCAAGGCTGTGATCGTCGGTTTACGAGATCGACACCTTGCCATTCGGCCACAATGCCAGACAACAAGCAATGTCCTGTCATTTAGTAGATACAACATAGCACCCGCAATCAGGCAATGCACCGAGGAAGGAGGTTCCTGAGGAACAAGTATGGAGACCTTTAATTAAGCTTCTTTGCTTGTTGTCTTGCATGAAGAAAAATGCATGAAAGTGGATAAAACCCACACTCTTCTGGTTACAAGACCAACGCCAAGCCACTTGGACATTGTGCCATGTAGAGTGGGGACATATAGTTTGAGAACTCACAGCAGACTTGACTCTCAAAAGGACTTAGGAAGAAAGCTATAGCATGCCATTATGAAGGCTACAAACCAGATCTACCAAGGTTCTTTATTCAGCAAATGCCTTGTACAAATGCGCCGTTTTTGCAAATTCTATAGATGTGTGCTTCATGTTTAACTTCAATGCATGAAACAGCAGCAATGGAGATACTGGGGATTGAACCCAGGACCTCATACACGCAAAGCATGCGCTCTACCACTGAGCTACATCCCCACATTAAACCTTAAAATTCGGGTGCCCCGTATGTCTATTCCCTCTCTGAAGGATGCTCTGTTCAGCAATGGGTTCTTTGGCTAAGATTTGGTTTTACAAAGTAGAATCCATGCATTTCACTCCATTTTAATAGATATTACCTTTAAAGGAGTTTAGTTCAGATCCAGGTGCCCCTTTTGTCAAGTCCCTTGCTTAAGGTGGGTTGCATTGAAGGGGGTATAGCTCAGTGGTAGAGCATTTGACTGCAGATCAAGAGGTCCCCAGTTCAAATCTGGGTGCCCCCTATGTCCAGTCCCTCTCTTAAGGGTGCTAAGTTCAGCAACGGGTACTTAGGCTGAGATTTGGTTTTACAAAGTAGGATCCATGCATTTCAGTTCATTTTAGTACTTACTATGTTCCAGGGGGTATAGCTCAGTGGTAGAGCATTTGACTGCAGATCAAGAGGTCCCCGGTTCAAATCCGGGTGCCCCCTATATCCAGTCCCTTGCTTTAAGGCTGTACTTTTAGCAATGCCTGTTGGCTACCAGTTTACATTTGTGTAATCTGGCTAAGATTTGTTGTTACAAGGTAGAATCCATACATTTTAAGCCGGTGTATATCGAAAGGAGTATAGCTCAGTGGTACAGCATTTGACTGCAGATCAAGAGGTCCTCGCTTCAAATCTGGGTGCCCCCTATGCCCAGTGCTTCTCATAAAAAGGTGCTATGTTCAGGAATGGGTATAGGTTGCTTTGGCTTGCTTTCACAAAGTAGAATCCATGCATTTCAGTTCATAGGGTTCCCCTTATGTCCAGTCCATCTCTTAAGGGTGCTATATTCAGCAATGGGTATTGGCTACCTTTTAGGGTACTTTGGCTAAGATTTGCTTTCACATAGTAGAATCCATGCATTTTAGTCCATTTTAATAGATATTACCTTCAAGGGAGTATAGTTCAGATCCGGGTGCCCCTTTTGTCCAATCCCTTGCTTAAGGGCTATTTTTTATCTGACTAAGATCAATGTAGGATCCATATATTTTAAGGGAGGTTGTATTGAAGGGTGCATAGCTCAGTGGTAGGGAGTTTGACTATAGATCAAGAGGTCCCCGGTTCAAATCCGCATGACCAATATGTCCATTTCCTCTCTTAAGGCTGCTTTGTGTTTAGCAGTGAGTTTTGCCTACCAGTATATATTTAGGTACTTTGGTTAAGATTTGGTTTCACACCGCACAATCCATACATTTCAGTTCATTTAATAGATATTACTTTTACGATCAGTGGGAGAGCATTTGACTGCATAGCAAGAGGTCCCCGGTTAAAATCCGGGTGCCCCCTATGTCTAGTCCCTCTCTTAAGAGACCTACGTTCAGCAAAGGGCACTTGGCCATTGTGCCACGTAGACTGGGGACATATAGTTTGAGAACTCACAGCAGAGTTGAATCTGAAAAGGACTTCAGCAGAAATCTATAGCATGCCTTTATGAAGGCTACAAACCAGATCTATCAAGGTTCTTCATCAGCAAAAATGCCTTGTACAAATGCACCTTTTTTGCAAATTCTATAGATGTGTGCTTTATGGACTTGAGAGCACAGGGCAGAGTTGTCTGCGAAAGGCAGTTGAGTAGAACTCTATAGCATGCAATTATGAAGCCTATAAGAAATCAAATTTATCAAACTACTTCATCAGCAAATGCCTTGTACAAATGCCGATTTTATTGTGCAAATTTATGCCTACTTTCAAGTTGCAAAACAGCAGAAATGGAGATGCTGGGGATTGAACCCAGGACCTCATACATGCGAAGCATGCGCTCTACCACTGAGCTACATCCCCTCACAAAGTTAATCGCTTTGTATGGTGTCATCCTGATAACAAAACTCTGGAGACTTGCAAAAGCAGCATCCTTAAACTGCTGCATTGTTTCCATGCTTTTAGGACAACCTACAGTCTCAGAGATATGTTTGAAAGAGCATGCTAAAGCAAGCCAAACATTTTCAACAGAAAGACACAACACCCCTTCAGGCACGGACGGGGGTCGAACCCGTGATCTTCGGTTTACGAGACCGACGCCTTACCACTTGGCCACCATGCCAGACAGCAAGCAATGTCCTGTCACTTAGTAGATACAACAAAGCACCCGCAATCAATCAATGCACTGAGCAAGGAGGTTTTTGAGGAACAAGTATGGAAAGCTTTAATTAAGCTTCTTTGCTTGTTGTCTTGCATGAACAAAACTGCATGAACGTGGATCAAACCCACATTCTTCTGTTCACAAGACCAATGCCAAGCCACTTGGACATTGTGCCACGTAGACTGGGGACATATAGTTTGAGAACTCACAGCAGAGTTGACTCTCAAAAGGACTTAAGAAGAAATCTATAGCATGCTATTATGAAGGCTACAAACCAGATCTATCAAGGTTCTTCATCAGCAAATGCCTTGTACAAATGCACCTTTTTTGCAAATTCTATAGATGTGTGCTTCATGTTTTATTTCAAGGTGCAAAACGGCAGCAAAGCAGATACTGGGGATTGAACCCACGACTTCATGCATACAAAGCACGCAATCTACCACTGAGCTACACCCCGACAAGAACCAATGCCATTGGTGTACTGTTATCATTGCAAGACAAATGTACAGACTTGCAAAAGACTAATGTTAAGCTGTTGCATTTTCCCATGCTTTTAGAACAACCGACAATGTCACAAATACATTGGAAAGAGCATACCAAAGCAAAGAAGAACAGACAGATGTTGAATTGGACAGAGGTCCAACTAAAAAGCAGAAAACCAGAAGGTAACACAGACATTAGAGCACCCTCAATTAAAACATGCAGTGAGGTAGGAAGGTTTTGAGCAACAAGTATGGTAAACTGCAATTAAGCCACTGTACTTTTTTCTTGCATCAACAAATAGGGACAAACAGAGATCAAACCTGTGAGCTTCAGTTCACAAGACCAACGCCAGGCAACTTGGCAATTGCGCCACTTCTACAATATAAGTGTGGGCTTGAGAACACAGGGCAGAGTTGTCTGTGAAAGGCAGTTGAGTAGAAATCTATAGCATGCAATTATGAAGCCTATAAGAAATGAGATTTATAAAGCTACTTCATCAGCAAATGCCTTGTAAACATGCCGATTTTATTGTGCAATTTCCAGAGACATGGGCTTTATGTTTACTTTCAAGTTGCAAAACAGCAGAAATGGAGATGCTGGGGATTGAACCCAGGACCTCATACATGCAAAGCATGCGCTCTACCACTGAGCTACATCCCCTCACAAAAGTCGCGTATGTGTACACTGTCATCCTGGCAACAAAACTCTGCAGACTTCCAAAGACAGCATCCTTAAGATGCTGCATTGTTTCCATGCTTTTAGGGCAACCTACAGTCTCAGAGATATGTTTGAAAGAGCATGCTAAAGCAAGCCAGAAATTTTCAACAGAAAGACACAACAGCCCTTCAGGCACGGAAAGGGATCAAGGCTGTGATCGTCGGTTTACGAGATCGACACCTTGCCATTTGGCCACAATGCCAGACAACAAGCAATGTCCTGTCATTTAGTAGACACAACATAGCACCCGCAATCAGGCAATGCACCGAGGAAGGAGGTTCCTGAGGAACAAGTATGGAGACCTTTAATTAAGCTTCTTTGCTTGTTGTCTTGCATGAACAAAAATGCATGAAAGTGGATAAAACCCACGTTCTTCTGGTTACAAGACCAACGCCAAGCCACTTGGACATTGTGCCATGTAGAGTGGGGACATATAGTTTGAGAACTCACAGCAGAGTTGACTCTCAAAAGGACTTAAGAAGAAATCTATAGCATGCTATTATGAAGGCTACAAACCAGATCTATCAAGGTTCTTCATCAGCAAATGCCTTGTACAAATGCACCTTTTTTGCAAATTCTATAGATGTGTGCTTCATGTTTTATTTCAAGGTGCAAAACGGCAGCAAAGCAGATACTGGGGATTGAACCCACGACTTCATGCATGCAAAGCACGCGATCTACCACTGAGCTACACCCCGACAAGAACCAATGCCATTGGTGTACTGTTATCATTGCAAGACAAATGTACAGACTTGCAAAAGACTAATGTTAAGCTGTTGCATTTTCCCATGCTTTTAGAACAACCGACAATGTCACAAATACATTGGAAAGAGCATACCAAAGCAAAGAAGAACAGACAGATGTTGAATTGGACAGAGGTCCAACTAAAAAGCAGAAAACCAGAAGGTAACACAGACATTAGAGCACCCTCAATTAAAACATGCAGTGAGGTAGGAAGGTTTTGAGCAACAAGTATGGTAAACTGCAATTAAGCCACTTTACTTTTTTCTTGCATCAACAAATAGGGACAAACAGAGATCAAACCTGTGAGCTTCAGTTCACAAGACCAACACCAGGCAACTTGGCAATTGCGCCACTTCTACAATATAAGTGTGGGCTTGAGAACACAGGGCAGAGTTGTCTGTGAAAGGCAGTTGAGTAGAAATCTATAGCATGCAATTATGAAGCCTATAAGAAATGAGATTTATAAAGCTACTTCATCAGCAAATGCCTTGTACACATGCCGATTTTATTGTGCAATTTCCAGAGACATGGGCTTTATGTTTACTGTCAAGTTGCAAAACAGCAGAAATGGAGATGCTGGGGATTGAACCCAGGACCTCATACATGCAAAGCATGCGCTCTACCACTGAGCTACATCCCCTCACAAAAGTCACATATGTGTACACTGTCATCCTGGCAACAAAACTCTGCAGACTTCCAAAGACAGCATCCTTAAGATGCTGCATTGTTTCCATGCTTTTAGGGCAACCTACAGTCTCAGAGATATGTTTGAAAGAGCATGCTAAAGCAAGCCAGAAATTTTCAACAGAAAGACACAACAGCCCTTCAGGCACGGAAAGGGATCAAGGCTGTGATCGTCGGTTTACGAGATCGACACCTTGCCATTTGGCCACAATGCCAGACAACAAGCAATGTCCTGTCATTTAGTAGATACAACATAGCACCCGCAATCAGGCAATGCACCGAGGAAGGAGGTTCCTGAGGAACAAGTATGGAGACCTTTAATTAAGCTTCTTTGCTTGTTGTCTTGCATGAAGAAAAATGCATGAAAGTGGATAAAACCCACGTTCTTCTGGTTACAAGACCAACGCCAAGCCACTTGGACATTGTGCCATGTAGAGTGGGGACATATAGTTTGAGAACTCACAGCAGACTTGACTCTCAAAAGGACTTAAGAAGAAATCTATAGCATGCCATTATGAAGGCTACAAACCAGATCTATCAAGGTTCTTTATTCAGCAAATGCCTTGTACAAATGCGCCGTTTTTGCAAATTCTATAGATGTGTGCTTCATGTTTAACTTCAATGCATGAAACAGCAGCAATGGAGATACTGGGGACTGAACCCAGCATGCGCTCTACCACTGAGCTACATCACCACATTAAACCTTAAAATCCGGGTGCCCCGTATGTCTATTGCCTCTCTGAAGGATGCTCTGTTCAGCAATGGGTTCTTTGGCTAAGATTTGGTTTTACAAAGTAGAATCCATGCATTTCACTCCATTTTAATAGATATTACCTTTAAAGGAGTTTAGTTCAGATCCAGGTGCCCCTTTTGTCAAGTCCCTTGCTTAAGGTGGGTTGCATTGAAGGGGGTATAGCTCAGTGGTAGAGCATTTGACTGCAGCTCAAGAGGTCCCCAGTTCAAATCTGGGTGCCCCCTATGTCCAGTCCCTCTCTTAAGGGTGCTAAGTTCAGCAATGGGTACTTATGCTAAGATTTGCTTTTACAAAGTAGGATCCATGCATTTCAGTTCATTTTAGTACTTACTATGTTCCAGGGGGTATAGCTCAGTGGTAGAGCATTTGACTGCAGATCAAGAGGTCCCCGGTTCAAATCCGGGTGCCCCCTGTATCCAGTCCATTGCTTAAAGGCTGTACTTTTAGCAATGCCTGTTGGCTACCAGTTTACATTTGTGTAATCTGGCTAAGATTTGTTGTTACAAGGTAGAATCCATACATTTTAAGCCGGTGTATATCGAAAGGAGTATAGCTCAGTGGTACAGCATTTGACTGCAGATCAAGAGGTCCTCGCTTCAAATCTGGGTGCCCCCTATGCCCAGTGCTTCTCATAAAAAGGTGCTATGTTCAGGAATGGGTATAGGTTGCTTTGGCTAAGATTTGCTTTCACAAAGTAGAATCCATGCATTTCAGTTCATAGGGTTCCCCTTATGTCCAGTCCATCTCTTAAGGCTGCTATATTCAGCAATGGGTATTGGCTACCTTTTAGGGTACTTTGGCTAAGATTTGCTTTCACATAGTAGAATCCATGCATTTTAGTCCATTTTAATAGATATTACCTTCAAGGGAGTATAGTTCAGATCCGGGTGCCCCTTTTGTCCAATCCCTTGCTTAAGGGCTATTTTTTATCTGACTAAGATCAATGTAGGATCCATATATTTTAAGGGAGGTTGTATTGAAGGGGGCATAGCTCAGTGGTAGGGAGTTTGACTACAGATCAAGAGGTCCCCGGTTCAAATCCGCATGACCAATATGTCCATTTCCTCTCTTAAGGCTGCTTTGTGTTTAGCAGAGAGTTTTGCCTACCAGTATATATTTAGGTACTTTGGTTAAGATTTGGTTTCACACCGCACAATCCATACATTACAGTTCATTTAATAGATATTACTTTTACGATCAGTGGGAGAGCATTTGACTGCATAGCAAGAGGTCCCCGGTTCAAATCCGGGTGCCCCCTATGTCTAGTCCCTCTCTTAAGAGACCTACGTTCAGCAAAGGGCACTTGGCCATTGTGCCACTTAGACTGGGGACATATAGTTTGAGAACTCACAGCAGAGTTGAATCTAAAAAGGACTTCAGCAGAAATCTATAGCATGCCTTTATGAAGGCTACAAACCAGATCTATCAAGGTTCTTCATCAGCAAAAATGCCTTGTACAAATGCACCTTTTTTGCAAATTCTATAGATGTGTGCTTTATGGACTTGAGAGCACAGGGCAGAGTTGTCTGCGAAAGGCAGTTGAGTAGAACTCTATAGCATGCAATTATGAAGCCTATAAGAAATCAAATTTATCAAACTACTTCATCAGCAAATGCCTTGTACAAATGCCGATTTTATTGTGCAAATTTATGCCTACTTTCAAGTTGCAAAACAGCAGAAATGGAGATGCTGGGGATTGAACCCAGGACCTCATACATGCGAAGCATGCGCTCTACCACTGAGCTACATCCCCTCACAAAGTTAGTTGCTTTGTATGGTGTCATCCTGATAACAAAACTCTGGAGACTTGCAAAAGCAGCATCCTTAAACTGCTGCATTGTTTCCATGCTTTTAGGACAACCTACAGTCTCAGAGATATGTTTGAAAGAGCATGCTAAAGCAAGCCAAACATTTTCAACAGAAAGACACAACACCCCTTCAGGCACGGACGGGGGTCGAACCCGTGATCTTCGGTTTACGAGACCGACGCCTTACCACTTGGCCACCATGCCAGACAGCAAGCAATGTCCTGTCACTTAGTAGATACAACATAGCACCCGCAATCAATCAATGCACTGAGCAAGGAGGTTTTTGAGGAACAAGTATGGAAAGCTTTAATTAAGCTTCTTTGCTTGTTGTCTTGCATGAACAAAACTGCATGAACGTGGATCAAACCCACATTCTTCTGTTCACAAGACCAATGCCAAGCCACTTGGACATTGTGCCACGTAGACTGGGGACATATAGTTTGAGAACTCACAGCAGAGTTGACTCTCAAAAGGACTTAAGAAGAAATCTATAGCATGCTATTATGAAGGCTACAAACCAGATCTATCAAGGTTCTTCATCAGCAAATGCCTTGTACAAATGCACCTTTTTTGCAAATTCTATAGATGTGTGTGCTTCATGTTTTATTTCAAGGTGCAAAACGGCAGCAAAGCAGATACTGGGGATTGAACCCACGACTTCATGCATACAAAGCACGCGATCTACCACTGAGCTACACCCCGACAAGAACCAATGCCATTGGTGTACTGTTATCATTGCAAGACAAATGTACAGACTTGCAAAAGACTAATGTTAAGCTGTTGCATTTTCCCATGCTTTTAGAACAACCGACAATGTCACAAATACATTGGAAAGAGCATACCAAAGCAAAGAAGAACAGACAGATGTTGAATTGGACAGAGGTCCAACTAAAAAGCAGAAAACCAGAAGGTAACACAGACATTAGAGCACCCTCAATTAAAACATGCAGTGAGGTAGGAAGGTTTTGAGCAACAAGTATGGTAAACTGCAATTAAGCCACTGTACTTTTTTCTTGCATCAACAAATAGGGACAAACAGAGATCAAACCTGTGAGCTTCAGTTCACAAGACCAACGCCAGGCAACTTGGCAATTGCGCCACTTCTACAATATAAGTGTGGGCTTGAGAACACAGGGCAGAGTTGTCTGTGAAAGGCAGTTGAGTAGAAATCTATAGCATGCAATTATGAAGCCTATAAGAAATGAGATTTATAAAGCTACTTCATCAGCAAATGCCTTGTAAACATGTCGATTTTATTGTGCAATTTCCAGAGACATGGGCTTTATGTTTACTTTCAAGTTGCAAAACAGCAGAAATGGAGATGCTGGGGATTGAACCCAGGACCTCATACATGCAAAGCATGCGCTCTACCACTGAGCTACATCCCCTCACAAAAGTCGCGTTTGTGTACACTGTCATCCTGGCAACAAAACTCTGCAGACTTCCAAAGACAGCATCCTTAAGATGCTGCATTGTTTCCATGCTTTTAGGGCAACCTACAGTCTCAGAGATATGTTTGAAAGAGCATGCTAAAGCAAGCCAGAAATTTTCAACAGAAAGACACAACAGCCCTTCAGGCACGGAAAGGGATCAAGGCTGTGATCGTCGGTTTATGAGATCGACACCTTGCCATTTGGCCACAATGCCAGACAACAAGCAATGTCCTGTCATTTAGTAGACACAACATAGCACCCGCAATCAGGCAATGCACCGAGGAAGGAGGTTCCTGAGGAACAAGTATGGAGACCTTTAATTAAGCTTCTTTGCTTGTTGTCTTGCATGAACAAAAATGCATGAAAGTGGATCAAACCCACGTTCTTCTGGTTACAAGACCAACGCCAAGCCACTTGGACATTGTGCCATGTAGAGTGGGGACATATAGTTTGAGAACTCACAGCAGAGTTGACTCTCAAAAGGACTTAAGAAGAAATCTATAGCATGCTATTATGAAGGCTACAAACCAGATCTATCAAGGTTCTTCATCAGCAAATGCCTTGTACAAATGCACCTTTTTTGCAAATTCTATAGATGTGTGCTTCATGTTTTATTTCAAGGTGCAAAACGGCAGCAAAGCAGATACTGGGGATTGAACCCACGACTTCATGCATACAAAGCACGCGATCTACCACTGAGCTACACCCCGACAAGAACCAATGCCATTGGTGTACTGTTATCATTGCAAGACAAATGTACAGACTTGCAAAACACTAATGTTAAGCTGTTGCATTTTCCCATGCTTTTAGAACAACCGACAATGTCACAAATACATTGGAAAGAGCATACCAAAGCAAAGAAGAACAGACAGATGTTGAATTGGACAGAGGTCCAACTAAAAAGCAGAAAACCAGAAGGTAACACAGACATTAGAGCACCCTCAATTAAAACATGCAGTGAGGTAGGAAGGTTTTGAGCAACAAGTATGGTAAACTGCAATTAAGCCACTTTACTTTTTTCTTGCATCAACAAATAGGGACAAACAGAGATCAAACCTGTGAGCTTCAGTTCACAAGACCAACACCAGGCAACTTGGCAATTGCGCCACTTCTACAATATAAGTGTGGGCTTGAGAACACAGGGCAGAGTTGTCTGTGAAAGGCAGTTGAGTAGAAATCTATAGCATGCAATTATGAAGCCTATAAGAAATGAGATTTATAAAGCTACTTCATCAGCAAATGCCTTGTACACATGCCGATTTTATTGTGCAATTTCCAGAGACATGGGCTTTATGTTTACTGTCAAGTTGCAAAACAGCAGAAATGGAGATGCTGGGGATTGAACCCAGGACCTCATACATGCAAAGCATGCGCTCTACCACTGAGCTACATCCCCTCACAAAAGTCGCATATGTGTACACTGTCATCCTGGCAACAAAACTCTGCAGACTTCCAAAGACAGCATCCTTAAGATGCTGCATTGTTTCCATGCTTTTAGGGCAACCTACAGTCTCAGAGATATGTTTGAAAGAGCATGCTAAAGCAAGCCAGAAATTTTCAACAGAAAGACACAACAGCCCTTCAGGCACGGAAAGGGATCAAGGCTGTGATCGTCGGTTTACGAGATCGACACCTTGCCATTTGGCCACAATGCCAGACAACAAGCAATGTCCTGTCATTGAGTAGATACAACATAGCACCCGCAATCAGGCAATGCACCGAGGAAGGAGGTTCCTGAGGAACAAGTATGGAGACCTTTAATTAAGCTTCTTTGCTTGTTGTCTTGCATGAAGAAAAATGCATGAAAGTGGATAAAACCCACGTTCTTCTGGTTACAAGACCAACGCCAAGCCACTTGGACATTGTGCCATGTAGAGTGGGGACATATAGTTTGAGAACTCACAGCAGACTTGACTCTCAAAAGGACTTAAGAAGAAATCTATAGCATGCCATTATGAAGGCTACAAACCAGATCTATCAAGGTTCTTTATTCAGCAAATGCCTTGTACAAATGCGCCGTTTTTGCAAATTCTATAGATGTGTGCTTCATGTTTAACTTCAATGCATGAAACAGCAGCAATGGAGATACTGGGGACTGAACCCAGCATGCGCTCTACCACTGAGCTACATCACCACATTAAACCTTAAAATCCGGGTGCCCCGTATGTCTATTGCCTCTCTGAAGGATGCTCTGTTCAGCAATGGGTTCTTTGGCTAAGATTTGGTTTTACAAAGTAGAATCCATGCATTTCACTCCATTTTAATAGATATTACCTTTAAAGGAGTTTAGTTCAGATCCAGGTGCCCCTTTTGTCAAGTCCCTTGCTTAAGGTGGGTTGCATTGAAGGGGGTATAGCTCAGTGGTAGAGCATTTGACTGCAGATCAAGAGGTCCCCAGTTCAAATCTGGGTGCCCCCTATGTCCAGTCCCTCTCTTAAGGGTGCTAAGTTCAGCAATGGGTACTTATGCTAAGATTTGCTTTTACAAAGTAGGATCCATGCATTTCAGTTCATTTTAGTACTTACTATGTTCCAGGGGGTATAGCTCAGTGGTAGAGCATTTGACTGCAGATCAAGAGGTCCCCGGTTCAAATCCGCGTGCCCCCTGTATCCAGTCCATTGCTTAAAGGCTGTACTTTTAGCAATGCCTGTTGGCTACCAGTTTACATTTGTGTAATCTGGCTAAGATTTGTTGTTACAAGGTAGAATCCATACATTTTAAGCCGGTGTATATCGAAAGGAGTATAGCTCAGTGGTACAGCATTTGACTGCAGATCAAGAGGTCCTCGCTTCAAATCTGGGTGCCCCCTATGCCCAGTGCTTCTCATAAAAAGGTGCTATGTTCAGGAATGGGTATAGGTTGCTTTGGCTAAGATTTGCTTTCACAAAGTAGAATCCATGCATTTCAGTTCATAGGGTTCCCCTTATGTACAGTCCATCTCTTAAGGGTGCTATATTCAGCAATGGGTATTGGCTACCTTTTAGGGTACTTTGGTTAAGATTTGCTTTCACATAGTAGAATCCATGCATTTTAGTCCATTTTAATAGATATTACCTTCAAGGGAGTATAGTTCAGATCCGGGTGCCCCTTTTGTCCAATCCCTTGCTTAAGGGCTATTTTTTATCTGACTAAGATCAATGTAGGATCCATATATTTTAAGGGAGGTTGTATTGAAGGGGGCATAGCTCAGTGGTAGGGAGTTTGACTACAGATCAAGAGGTCCCCGGTTCAAATCCGCATGACCAATATGTCCATTTCCTCTCTTAAGGCTGCTTTGTGTTTAGCAGAGAGTTTTGCCTACCAGTATATATTTAGGTACTTTGGTTAAGATTTGGTTTCACACCGCACAATCCATACATTTCAGTTCATTTAATAGATATTACTTTTACGATCAGTGGGAGAGCATTTGACTGCATAGCAAGAGGTCCCCGGTTCAAATCCGGGTGCCCCCTATGTCTAGTCCCTCTCTTAAGAGACCTACGTTCAGCAAAGGGCACTTGGCCATTGTGCCACTTAGACTGGGGACATATAGTTTGAGAACTCACAGCAGAGTTGAATCTGAAAAGGACTTCAGCAGAAATCTATAGCATGCCTTTATGAAGGCTACAAACCAGATCTATCAAGGTTCTTCATCAGCAAAAATGCCTTGTACAAATGCACCTTTTTTGCAAATTCTATAGATGTGTGCTTTATGGACTTGAGAGCACAGGGCAGAGTTGTCTGCGAAAGGCAGTTGAGTAGAACTCTATAGCATGCAATTATGAAGCCTATAAGAAATCAAATTTATCAAACTACTTCATCAGCAAATGCCTTGTACAAATGCCGATTTTATTGTGCAAATTTCTGCCTACTTTCAAGTTGCAAAACAGCAGAAATGGAGATGCTGGGGATTGAACCCAGGACCTCATACATGCGAAGCATGCGCTCTACCACTGAGCTACATCCCCTCACAAAGTTAATTGCTTTGTATGGTGTCATCCTGATAACAAAACTCTGGAGACTTGCAAAAGCAGCATCCTTAAACTGCTGCATTGTTTCCATGCTTTTAGGACAACCTACAGTCTCAGAGATATGTTTGAAAGAGCATGCTAAAGCAAGCCAAACATTTTCAACAGAAAGACACAACACCCCTTCAGGCACGGACGGGGGTCGAACCCGTGATCTTCGGTTTACAAGACCGACGCCTTACCACTTGGCCACCATGCCAGACAGCAAGCAATGTCCTGTCACTTAGTAGATACAACATAGCACCCGCAATCAATCAATGCACTGAGCAAGGAGGTTTTTGAGGAACAAGTATGGAAAGCTTTAATTAAGCTTCTTTGCTTGTTGTCTTGCATGAACAAAACTGCATGAACGTGGATCAAACCCACATTCTTCTGTTCACAAGACCAATGCCAAGCCACTTGGACATTGTGCCACGTAGACTGGGGACATATAGTTTGAGAACTCACAGCAGAGTTGACTCTCAAAAGGACTTAAGAAGAAATCTATCTAAATTATGAAGGCTACAAACCAGATCTATCAAGGTTCTTCATCAGCAAATGCCTTGTACAAATGCACCTTTTTTTGCAAATTCTATAGATGTGTGCTTCATGTTTTATTTCAAGGTGCAAAACGGCAGCAAAGCAGATACTGGGGATTGAACTGGCGATCTACCACTGAGCTACACCCCGACAAGAACCAATGCCATTGGTGTACTGTTATCATTGCAAGACAAATGTACAGACTTGCAAAAGACTAATGTTAAGCTGTTGCATTTTCCCATGCTTTTAGAACAACCGACAATGTCACAAATACATTGGAAAGAGCATACCAAAGCAAAGAAGAACAGACAGATGTTGAATTGGACAGAGGTCCAACTAAAAAGCAGAAAACCAGAAGGTAACACAGACATTAGAGCACCCTCAATTAAAACATGCAGTGAGGTAGGAAGGTTTTGAGCAACAAGTATGGTAAACTGCAATTAAACCACTTTACTTTTTTCTTGCATCAACAAATAGGGACAAACAGAGATCAAACCTGTGAGCTTCAGTTCACAAGACCAACGCCAGGCAACTTGGCAATTGCGCCACTTCTACAATATAAGTGTGGGCTTGAGAACACAGGGCAGAGTTGTCTGTGAAAGGCAGTTGAGTAGAAATCTATAGCATGCAATTATGAAGCCTATAAGAAATGAGATTTATAAAGCTACTTCATCAGCAAATGCCTTGTACACATGCCGATTTTATTGTGCAATTTCCAGAGACATGGGCTTTATGTTTACTTTCAAGTTGCAAAACAGCAGAAATGGAGATGCTGGGGATTGAACCCAGGACCTCATACATGCAAAGCATGCGCTCTACCACTGAGCTACATCCCCTCACAAAAGTCGCGTATGTGTACACTGTCATCCTGGCAACAAAACTCTGCAGACTTCCAAAGACAGCATCCTTAAGATGCTGCATTGTTTCCATGCTTTTAGGGCAACCTACAGTCTCAGAGATATGTTTGAAAGAGCATGCTAAAGCAAGCCAGAAATTTTCAACAGAAAGACACAACAGCCCTTCAGGCACGGAAAGGGATCAAGGCTGTGATCGTCGGTTTACGAGATCGACACCTTGCCATTTGGCCACAATGCCAGACAACAAGCAATGTCCTGTCATTTAGTAGATACAACATAGCACCTGCAATCAGGCAATGCACCGAGGAAGGAGGTTCCTGAGGAACAAGTATGGAGACCTTTAATTAAGCTTCTTTGCTTGTTGTCTTGCATGAACAAAAATGCATGAAAGTGGATAAAACCCACGTTCTTCTGGTTACAAGACCAACGCCAAGCCACTTGGACATTGTGCCATGTAGAGTGGGGACATATAGTTTGAGAACTCACAGCAGACTTGACTCTCAAAAGGACTTAAGAAGAAAGCTATAGCATGCCATTATGAAGGCTACAAACCAGATCTATCAAGGTTCTTTATTCAGCAAATGCCTTGTACAAATGCGCTGTTTTTGCAAATTCTATAGATGTGTGCTTCATGTTTAACTTCAATGCATGAAACAGCAGCAATGGAGATACTGGGGATTGAACCCAGGACCTCATACACGCAAAGCATGCGCTCTACCACTGAGCTACATCACCACATTAAACCTTAAAATCCGGGTGCCCCGTATGTCTATTGCCTCTCTGAAGGATGCTCTGTTCAGCAATGGGTTCTTTGGCTAAGATTTGGTTTTACAAAGTAGAATCCATGCATTTCACTCCATTTTAATAGATATTACCTTTAAAGGAGTTTAGTTCAGATCCAGGTGCCCCTTTTGTCAAGTCCCTTGCTTAAGGTGGGTTGCATTGAAGGGGGTATAGCTCAGTGGTAGAGCATTTGACTGCAGATCAAGAGGTCCCCAGTTCAAATCTGGGTGCCCCCTATGTCCAGTCCCTCTCTTAAGGGTGCTAAGTTCAGCAACAGGTACTTAGGCTAAGATTTGGTTTTACAAAGTAGGATCCATGCATTTCAGTTCATTTTAGTACTTACTATGTTCCGAGGGTATAGCTCAGTGGTAGAGCATTTGACTGCAGCTCAAGAGGTCCCCGGTTCAAATCCGGGTGCCCCCTGTATCCAGTCCCTTGCTTAAAGGCTGTACTTTTAGCAATGCCTGTTGGCTACCAGTTTACATTTGTGTAATCTGGCTAAGATTTGTTGTTACAAGGTAGAATCCATACATTTTAAGCCGGTGTATATCGAAAGGAGTATAGCTCAGTGGTACAGCATTTGACTGCAGATCAAGAGGTCCTCGCTTCAAATCTGGGTGCCCCCTATGCCCAGTGCTTCTCATAAAAAGGTGCTATGTTCAGGAATGGGTATAGGTTGCTTTGGCTAAGATTTGCTTTCACAAAGTAGAATCCATGCATTTCAGTTCATAGGGTTCCCCTTATGTCCAGTCCATCTCTTAAGGGTGCTATATTCAGCAATGGGTATTGGCTACCTTTTAGGGTACTTTGGCTAAGATTTGCTTTCACATAGTAGAATCCATGCATTTTAGTCCATTTTAATAGATATTACCTTCAAGGGAGTATAGTTCAGATCCGGGTGCCCCTTTTGTCCAATCCCTTGCTTAAGGGCTATTTTTTATCTGACTAAGATCAATGTAGGATCCATATATTTTAAGGGAGGTTGTATTGAAGGGGGCATAGCTCAGTGGTAGGGAGTTTGACTACAGATCAAGAGGTCCCCGGTTCAAATCCGCATGACCAATATGTCTATTTCCTCTCTTAAGGCTGCTTTGTGTTTAGCAGTGAGTTTTGCCTACCAGTATATATTTAGGTACTTTGGTTAAGATTTGGTTTCACACCGCACAATCCATACATTTCAGTTCATTTAATAGATATTACTTTTACGATCAGTGGGAGAGCATTTGACTGCATAGCAAGAGGTCCCCGGTTCAAATCCGGGTGCCCCCTATGTCTAGTCCCTCTCTTAAGAGACCTACGTTCAGCAAAGGGCACTTGGCCATTGTGCCACGTAGACTGGGGACATATAGTTTGAGAACTCACAGCAGAGTTGAATCTGAAAAGGACTTCAGCAGAAATCTATAGCATGCCTTTATGAAGGCTACAAACCAGATCTATCAAGGTTCTTCATCAGCAAAAATGCCTTGTACAAATGCACCTTTTTTGCCAATTCTATAGATGTGTGCTTTATGGACTTGAGAGCACAGGGCAGAGTTGTCTGCGAAAGGCAGTTGAGTAGAACTCTATAGCATGCAATTATGAAGCCTATAAGAAATCAAATTTATCAAACTACTTCATCAGCAAATGCCTTGTACAAATGCCGATTTTATTGTGCAAATTTCTGCCTACTTTCAAGTTGCAAAACAGCAGAAATGGAGATGCTGGGGATTGAACCCAGGACCTCATACATGCGAAGCATGCGCTCTACCACTGAGCTACATCCCCTCACAAAGTTAATTGCTTTGTATGGTGTCATCCTGATAACAAAACTCTGGAGACTTGCAAAAGCAGCATCCTTAAACTGCTGCATTGTTTCCATGCTTTTAGGACAACCTACAGTCTCAGAGATATGTTTGAAAGAGCATGCTAAAGCAAGCCAAACATTTTCAACAGAAAGACACAACACCCCTTCAGGCACGGACGGGGGTCGAACCCGTGATCTTCGGTTTACGAGACCGACGCCTTACCACTTGGCCACCATGCCAGACAGCAAGCAATGTCCTGTCACTTAGTAGATACAACATAGCACCCGCAATCAATCAATGCACTGAGCAAGGAGGTTTTTGAGGAACAAGTATGGAAAGCTTTAATTAAGCTTCTTTGCTTGTTGTCTTGCATGAACAAAACTGCATGAACGTGGATCAAACCCACATTCTTCTGTTCACAAGACCAATGCCAAGCCACTTGGACATTGTGCCACGTAGACTGGGGACATATAGTTTGAGAACTCACAGCAGAGTTGACTCTCAAAAGGACTTAAGAAGAAATCTATAGCATGCTATTATGAAGGCTACAAACCAGATCTATCAAGGTTCTTCATCAGCAAATGCCTTGTACAAATGCACCTTTTTTGCAAATTCTATAGATGTGTGCTTCATGTTTTATTTCAAGGTGCAAAACGGCAGCAAAGCAGATACTGGGGATTGAACCCACGACTTCATGCATGCAAAGCACGCGATCTACCACTGAGCTACACCCCGACAAGAACCAATGCCATTGGTGTACTGTTATCATTGCAAGACAAATGTACAGACTTGCAAAAGACTAATGTTAAGCTGTTGCATTTTCCCATGCTTTTAGAACAACCGACAATGTCACAAATACATTGGAAAGAGCATACCAAAGCAAAGAAGAACAGACAGATGTTGAATTGGACAGAGGTCCAACTAAAAAGCAGAAAACCAGAAGGTAACACAGACATTAGAGCACCCTCAATTAAAACATGCAGTGAGGTAGGAAGGTTTTGAGCAACAAGTATGGTAAACTGCAATTAAACCACTTTACTTTTTTCTTGCATCAACAAATAGGGACAAACAGAGATCAAACCTGTGAGCTTCAGTTCACAAGACCAACGCCAGGCAACTTGGCAATTGCGCCACTTCTACAATATAAGTGTGGGCTTGAGAACACAGGGCAGAGTTGTCTGTGAAAGGCAGTTGAGTAGAAATCTATAGCATGCAATTATGAAGCCTATAAGAAATGAGATTTATAAAGCTACTTCATCAGCAAATGCCTTGTACACATGCCGATTTTATTGTGCAATTTCCAGAGACATGGGCTTTATGTTTACTTTCAAGTTGCAAAACAGCAGAAATGGAGATGCTGGGGATTGAACCCAGGACCTCATACATGCAAAGCATGCGCTCTACCACTGAGCTACATCCCCTCACAAAAGTCGCGTATGTGTACACTGTCATCCTGGCAACAAAACTCTGCAGACTTCCAAAGACAGCATCCTTAAGATGCTGCATTGTTTCCATGCTTTTAGGGCAACCTACAGTCTCAGAGATATGTTTGAAAGAGCATGCTAAAGCAAGCCAGAAATTTTCAACAGAAAGACACAACAGCCCTTCAGGCACGGAAAGGGATCAAGGCTGTGATCGTCGGTTTACGAGATCGACACCTTGCCATTTGGCCACAATGCCAGACAACAAGCAATGTCCTGTCATTTAGTAGATACAACATAGCACCCGCAATCAGGCAATGCACCGAGGAAGGAGGTTCCTGAGGAACAAGTATGGAGACCTTTAATTAAGCTTCTTTGCTTGTTGTCTTGCATGAACAAAAATGCATGAAAGTGGATAAAACCCACGTTCTTCTGGTTACAAGACCAACGCCAAGCCACTTGGACATTGTGCCATGTAGAGTGGGGACATATAGTTTGAGAACTCACAGCAGACTTGACTCTCAAAAGGACTTAAGAAGAAAGCTATAGCATGCCATTATGAAGGCTACAAACCAGATCTATCAAGGTTCTTTATTCAGCAAATGCCTTGTACAAATGCGCTGTTTTTGCAAATTCTATAGATGTGTGCTTCATGTTTAACTTCAATGCATGAAACAGCAGCAATGGAGATACTGGGGATTGAACCCAGGACCTCATACACGCAAAGCATGCGCTCTACCACTGAGCTACATCCCCACATTAAACCTTAAAATCCGGGTGCCCCGTATGTCTATTGCCTCTCTGAAGGATGCTCTGTTCAGCAATGGGTTCTTTGGCTAAGATTTGGTTTTACAAAGTAGAATCCATGCATTTCACTCCATTTTAATAGATATTACCTTTAAAGGAGTTTAGTTCAGATCCAGGTGCCCCTTTTGTCAAGTCCCTTGCTTAAGGTGGGTTGCATTGAAGGGGGTATAGCTCAGTGGTAGAGCATTTGACTGCAGATCAAGAGGTCCCCAGTTCAAATCTGGGTGCCCCCTATGTCCAGTCCCTCTCTTAAGGGTGCTAAGTTCAGCAACGGGTACTTAGGCTAAGATTTGGTTTTACAAAGTAGGATCCATGCATTTCAGTTCATTTTAGTACTTACTATGTTCCAGGGGGTATAGCTCAGTGGTAGAGCATTTGACTGCAGATCAAGAGGTCCCCGGTTCAAATCCGGGTGCCCCCTATATCCAGTCCCTTGCTTTAAGGCTGTACTTTTAGCAATGCCTGTTGGCTACCAGTTTACATTTGTGTAATCTGGCTAAGATTTGTTGTTACAAGGTAGAATCCATACATTTTAAGCCGGTGTATATCGAAAGGAGTATAGCTCAGTGGTACAGCATTTGACTGCAGATCAAGAGGTCCTCGCTTCAAATCTGGGTGCCCCCTATGCCCAGTGCTTCTCATAAAAAGGTGCTATGTTCAGGAATGGGTATAGGTTGCTTTGGCTTGCTTTCACAAAGTAGAATCAATGCATTTCAGTTCATAGGGTTCCCCTTATGTCCAGTCCATCTCTTAAGGGTGCTATATTCAGCAATGGGTATTGGCTACCTTTTAGGGTACTTTGGCTAAGATTTGCTTTCACATAGTAGAATCCATGCATTTTAGTCCATTTTAATAGATATTACCTTCAAGGGAGTATAGTTCAGATCCGGGTGCCCCTTTTGTCCAATCCCTTGCTTAAGGGCTATTTTTTATCTGACTAAGATCAATGTAGGATCCATATATTTTAAGGGAGGTTGTATTGAAGGGGGCATAGCTCAGTGGTAGGGAGTTTGACTATAGATCAAGAGGTCCCCGGTTCAAATCCGCATGACCAATATGTCCATTTCTTCTCTTAAGGCTGCTTTGTGTTTAGCAGTGAGTTTTGCCTACCAGTATATATTTAGGTACTTTGGTTAAGATTTGGTTTCACACCGCACAATCCATACATTTCAGTTCATTTAATAGATATTACTTTTACGATCAGTGGGAGAGCATTTGACTGCATAGCAAGAGGTCCCCGGTTCAAATCCGGGTGCCCCCTATGTCTAGTCCCTCTCTTAAGAGACCTACGTTCAGCAAAGGGCACTTGGCCATTGTGCCACGTAGACTGGGGACATATAGTTTGAGAACTCACAGCAGAGTTGAATCTGAAAAGGACTTCAGCAGAAATCTATAGCATGCCTTTATGAAGGCTACAAACCAGATCTATCAAGGTTCTTCATCAGCAAAAATGCCTTGTACAAATGCACCTTTTTTGCAAATTCTATAGATGTGTGCTTTATGGACTTGAGAGCACAGGGCAGAGTTGTCTGCGAAAGGCAGTTGAGTAGAACTCTATAGCATGCAATTATGAAGCCTATAAGAAATCAAATTTATCAAACTACTTCATCAGCAAATGCCTTGTACAAATGCCGATTTTATTGTGCAAATTTCTGCCTACTTTCAAGTTGCAAAACAGCAGAAATGGAGATGCTGGGGATTGAACCCAGGACCTCATACATGCGAAGCATGCGCTCTACCACTGAGCTACATCCCCTCACAAAGTTAATTGCTTTGTATGGTGTCATCCTGATAACAAAACTCTGGAGACTTGCAAAAGCAGCATCCTTAAACTGCTGCATTGTTTCCATGCTTTTAGGACAACCTACAGTCTCAGAGATATGTTTGAAAGAGCATGCTAAAGCAAGCCAAACATTTTCAACAGAAAGACACAACACCCCTTCAGGCACGGAGGGGGGTCGAACCCGTGATCTTCGGTTTACGAGACCGACGCCTTACCACTTGGCCACCATGCCAGACAGCAAGCAATGTCCTGTCACTTAGTAGATACAACATAGCACCCGCAATCAATCAATGCACTGAGCAAGGAGGTTTTTGAGGAACAAGTATGGAAAGCTTTAATTAAGCTTCTTTGCTTGTTGTCTTGCATGAACAAAACTGCATGAACGTGGATCAAACCCACATTCTTCTGTTCACAAGACCAATGCCAAGCCACTTGGACATTGTGCCACGTAGACTGGGGACATATAGTTTGAGAACTCACAGCAGAGTTGACTCTCAAAAGGACTTAAGAAGAAATCTATAGCATGCTATTATGAAGGCTACAAACCAGATCTATCAAGGTTCTTCATCAGCAAATGCCTTGTACAAATGCACCTTTTTTGCAAATTCTATAGATGTGTGCTTCATGTTTTATTTCAAGGTGCAAAACGGCAGCAAAGCAGATACTGGGGATTGAACCCACGACTTCATGCATGCAAAGCACGCGATCTACCACTGAGCTACACCCCGACAAGAACCAATGCCATTGGTGTACTGTTATCATTGCAAGACAAATGTACAGACTTGCAAAAGACTAATGTTAAGCTGTTGCATTTTCCCATGCTTTTAGAACAACCGACAATGTCACAAATACATTGGAAAGAGCATACCAAAGCAAAGAAGAACAGACAGATGTTGAATTGGACAGAGGTCCAACTAAAAAGCAGAAAACCAGAAGGTAACACAGACATTAGAGCACCCTCAATTAAAACATGCAGTGAGGTAGGAAGGTTTTGAGCACAAGTATGGTAAACTGCAATTAAACCACTTTACTTTTTTCTTGCATCAACAAATAGGGACAAACAGAGATCAAACCTGTGAGCTTCAGTTCACAAGACCAACGCCAGGCAACTTGGCAATTGCGCCACTTCTACAATATAAGTGTGGGCTTGAGAACACAGGGCAGAGTTGTCTGTGAAAGGCAGTTGAGTAGAAATCTATAGCATGCAATTATGAAGCCTATAAGAAATGAGATTTATAAAGCTACTTCATCAGCAAATGCCTTGTACACATGCCGATTTTATTGTGCAATTTCCAGAGACATGGGCTTTATGTTTACTTTCAAGTTGCAAAACAGCAGAAATGGAGATGCTGGGGATTGAACCCAGGACCTCATACATGCAAAGCATGCGCTCTACCACTGAGCTACATCCCCTCACAAAAGTCGCGTATGTGTACACTGTCATCCTGGCAACAAAACTCTGCAGACTTCCAAAGACAGCATCCTTAAGATGCTGCATTGTTTCCATGCTTTTAGGGCAACCTACAGTCTCAGAGATATGTTTGAAAGAGCATGCTAAAGCAAGCCAGAAATTTTCAACAGAAAGACACAACAGCCCTTCAGGCACGGAAAGGGATCAAGGCTGTGATCGTCGGTTTACGAGATCGACACCTTGCCATTTGGCCACAATGCCAGACAACAAGCAATGTCCTGTCATTTAGTAGATACAACATAGCACCCGCAATCAGGCAATGCACCGAGGAAGGAGGTTCCTGAGGAACAAGTATGGAGACCTTTAATTAAGCTTCTTTGCTTGTTGTCTTGCATGAACAAAAATGCATGAAAGTGGATAAAACCCACGTTCTTCTGGTTACAAGACCAACGCCAAGCCACTTGGACATTGTGCCATGTAGAGTGGGGACATATAGTTTGAGAACTCACAGCAGACTTGACTCTCAAAAGGACTTAAGAAGAAAGCTATAGCATGCCATTATGAAGGCTACAAACCAGATCTATCAAGGTTCTTTATTCAGCAAATGCCTTGTACAAATGCGCTGTTTTTGCAAATTCTATAGATGTGTGCTTCATGTTTAACTTCAATGCATGAAACAGCAGCAATGGAGATACTGGGGATTGAACCCAGGACCTCATACACGCAAAGCATGCGCTCTACCACTGAGCTACATCACCACATTAAACCTTAAAATCCGGGTGCCCCGTATGTCTATTGCCTCTCTGAAGGATGCTCTGTTCAGCAATGGGTTCTTTGGCTAAGATTTGGTTTTACAAAGTAGAATCCATGCATTTCACTCCATTTTAATAGATATTACCTTTAAAGGAGTTTAGTTCAGATCCAGGTGCCCCTTTTGTCAAGTCCCTTGCTTAAGGTGGGTTGCATTGAAGGGGGTATAGCTCAGTGGTAGAGCATTTGACTGCAGATCAAGAGGTCCCCAGTTCAAATCTGGGTGCCCCCTATGTCCAGTCCCTCTCTTAAGGGTGCTAAGTTCAGCAACGGGTACTTAGGCTAAGATTTGGTTTTACAAAGTAGGATCCATGCATTTCAGTTCATTTTAGTACTTACTATGTTCCGAGGGTATAGCTCAGTGGTAGAGCATTTGACTGCAGCTCAAGAGGTCCCCGGTTCAAATCCGGGTGCCCCCTGTATCCAGTCCCTTGCTTAAAGGCTGTACTTTTAGCAATGCCTGTTGGCTACCATTTTACATTTGTGTAATCTGGCTAAGATTTGTTGTTACAAGGTAGAATCCATACATTTTAAGCCGGTGTATATCGAAAGGAGTATAGCTCAGTGGTACAGCATTTGACTGCAGATCAAGAGGTCCTCGCTTCAAATCTGGGTGCCCCCTATGCCCAGTGCTTCTCATAAAAAGGTGCTATGTTCAGGAATGGGTATAGGTTGCTTTGGCTAAGATTTGCTTTCACAAAGTAGAATCCATGCATTTCAGTTCATAGGGTTCCCCTTATGTCCAGTCCATCTCTTAAGGGTGCTATATTCAGCAATGGGTATTGGCTACCTTTTAGGGTACTTTGGCTAAGATTTGCTTTCACATAGTAGAATCCATGCATTTTAGTCCATTTTAATAGATATTACCTTCAAGGGAGTATAGTTCAGATCCGGGTGCCCCTTTTGTCCAATCCCTTGCTTAAGGGCTATTTTTTATCTGACTAAGATCAATGTAGGATCCATATATTTTAAGGGAGGTTGTATTGAAGGGGGCATAGCTCAGTGGTAGGGAGTTTGACTACAGATCAAGAGGTCCCCGGTTCAAATCCGCATGACCAATATGTCCATTTCCTCTCTTAAGGCTGCTTTGTGTTTAGCAGTGAGTTTTGCCTACCAGTATATATTTAGGTACTTTGGTTAAGATTTGGTTTCACACCGCACAATCCATACATTTCAGTTCATTTAATAGATATTACTTTTACGATCAGTGGGAGAGCATTTGACTGCATAGCAAGAGGTCCCCGGTTCAAATCCGGGTGCCCCCTATGTCTAGTCCCTCTCTTAAGAGACCTACGTTCAGCAAAGGGCACTTGGCCATTGTGCCACGTAGACTGGGGACATATAGTTTGAGAACTCACAGCAGAGTTGAATCTGAAAAGGACTTCAGCAGAAATCTATAGCATGCCTTTATGAAGGCTACAAACCAGATCTATCAAGGTTCTTCATCAGCAAAAATGCCTTGTACAAATGCACCTTTTTTGCAAATTCTATAGATGTGTGCTTTTTGGACTTGAGAGCACAGGGCAGAGTTGTCTGCGAAAGGCAGTTGAGTAGAACTCTATAGCATGCAATTATGAAGCCTATAAGAAATCAAATTTATCAAACTACTTCATCAGCAAATGCCTTGTACAAATGCCGATTTTATTGTGCAAATTTATGCCTACTTTCAAGTTGCAAAACAGCAGAAATGGAGATGCTGGGGATTGAACCCAGGACCTCATACATGCGAAGCATGCGCTCTACCACTGAGCTACATCCCCTCACAAAGTTAGTTGCTTTGTATGGTGTCATCCTGATAACAAAACTCTGGAGACTTGCAAAAGCAGCATCCTTAAACTGCTGCATTGTTTCCATGCTTTTAGGACAACCTACAGTCTCAGAGATATGTTTGAAAGAGCATGCTAAAGCAAGCCAAACATTTTCAACAGAAAGACACAACACCCCTTCAGGCACGGACGGGGGTCGAACCCGTGATCTTCGGTTTACGAGACCGACGCCTTACCACTTGGCCACCATGCCAGACAGCAAGCAATGTCCTGTCACTTAGTAGATACAACATAGCACCCGCAATCAATCAATGCACTGAGCAAGGAGGTTTTTGAGGAACAAGTATGGAAAGCTTTAATTAAGCTTCTTTGCTTGTTGTCTTGCATGAACAAAACTGCATGAACGTGGATCAAACCCACATTCTTCTGTTCACAAGACCAATGCCAAGCCACTTGGACATTGTGCCACGTAGACTGGGGACATATAGTTTGAGAACTCACAGCAGAGTTGACTCTCAAAAGGACTTAAGAAGAAATCTATAGCATGCTATTATGAAGGCTACAAACCAGATCTATCAAGGTTCTTCATCAGCAAATGCCTTGTACAAATGCACCTTTTTTGCAAATTCTATAGATGTGTGTGCTTCATGTTTTATTTCAAGGTGCAAAACGGCAGCAAAGCAGATACTGGGGATTGAACCCACGACTTCATGCATACAAAGCACGCGATCTACCACTGAGCTACACCCCGACAAGAACCAATGCCATTGGTGTACTGTTATCATTGCAAGACAAATGTACAGACTTGCAAAAGACTAATGTTAAGCTGTTGCATTTTCCCATGCTTTTAGAACAACCGACAATGTCACAAATACATTGGAAAGAGCATACCAAAGCAAAGAAGAACAGACAGATGTTGAATTGGACAGAGGTCCAACTAAAAAGCAGAAAACCAGAAGGTAACACAGACATTAGAGCACCCTCAATTAAAACATGCAGTGAGGTAGGAAGGTTTTGAGCAACAAGTATGGTAAACTGCAATTAAGCCACTGTACTTTTTTCTTGCATCAACAAATAGGGACAAACAGAGATCAAACCTGTGAGCTTCAGTTCACAAGACCAACGCCAGGCAACTTGGCAATTGCGCCACTTCTACAATATAAGTGTGGGCTTGAGAACACAGGGCAGAGTTGTCTGTGAAAGGCAGTTGAGTAGAAATCTATAGCATGCAATTATGAAGCCTATAAGAAATGAGATTTATAAAGCTACTTCATCAGCAAATGCCTTGTAAACATGCCGATTTTATTGTGCAATTTCCAGAGACATGGGCTTTATGTTTACTTTCAAGTTGCAAAACAGCAGAAATGGAGATGCTGGGGATTGAACCCAGGACCTCATACATGCAAAGCATGCGCTCTACCACTGAGCTACATCCCCTCACAAAAGTCGCGTTTGTGTACACTGTCATCCTGGCAACAAAACTCTGCAGACTTCCAAAGACAGCATCCTTAAGATGCTGCATTGTTTCCATGCTTTTAGGGCAACCTACAGTCTCAGAGATATGTTTGAAAGAGCATGCTAAAGCAAGCCAGAAATTTTCAACAGAAAGACACAACAGCCCTTCAGGCACGGAAAGGGATCAAGGCTGTGATCGTCGGTTTACGAGATCGACACCTTGCCATTTGGCCACAATGCCAGACAACAAGCAATGTCCTGTCATTTAGTAGACACAACATAGCACCCGCAATCAGGCAATGCACCGAGGAAGGAGGTTCCTGAGGAACAAGTATGGAGACCTTTAATTAAGCTTCTTTGCTTGTTGTCTTGCATGAACAAAAATGCATGAAAGTGGATCAAACCCACGTTCTTCTGGTTACAAGACCAACGCCAAGCCACTTGGACATTGTGCCATGTAGAGTGGGGACATATAGTTTGAGAACTCACAGCAGAGTTGACTCTCAAAAGGACTTAAGAAGAAATCTATAGCATGCTATTATGAAGGCTACAAACCAGATCTATCAAGGTTCTTCATCAGCAAATGCCTTGTACAAATGCACCTTTTTTGCAAATTCTATAGATGTGTGCTTCATGTTTTATTTCAAGGTGCAAAACGGCAGCAAAGCAGATACTGGGGATTGAACCCACGACTTCATGCATGCAAAGCACGCGATCTACCACTGAGCTACACCCCGACAAGAACCAATGCCATTGGTGTACTGTTATCATTGCAAGACAAATGTACAGACTTGCAAAAGACTAATGTTAAGCTGTTGCATTTTCCCATGCTTTTAGAACAACCGACAATGTCACAAATACATTGGAAAGAGCATACCAAAGCAAAGAAGAACAGACAGATGTTGAATTGGACAGAGGTCCAACTAAAAAGCAGAAAACCAGAAGGTAACACAGACATTAGAGCACCCTCAATTAAAACATGCAGTGAGGTAGGAAGGTTTTGAGCAACAAGTATGGTAAACTGCAATTAAGCCACTTTACTTTTTTCTTGCATCAACAAATAGGGACAAACAGAGATCAAACCTGTGAGCTTCAGTTCACAAGACCAACACCAGGCAACTTGGCAATTGCGCCACTTCTACAATATAAGTGTGGGCTTGAGAACACAGGGCAGAGTTGTCTGTGAAAGGCAGTTGAGTAGAAATCTATAGCATGCAATTATGAAGCCTATAAGAAATGAGATTTATAAAGCTACTTCATCAGCAAATGCCTTGTACACATGCCGATTTTATTGTGCAATTTCCAGAGACATGGGCTTTATGTTTACTGTCAAGTTGCAAAACAGCAGAAATGGAGATGCTGGGGATTGAACCCAGGACCTCATACATGCAAAGCATGCGCTCTACCACTGAGCTACATCCCCTCACAAAAGTCGCATATGTGTACACTGTCATCCTGGCAACAAAACTCTGCAGACTTCCAAAGACAGCATCCTTAAGATGCTGCATTGTTTCCATGCTTTTAGGGCAACCTACAGTCTCAGAGATATGTTTGAAAGAGCATGCTAAAGCAAGCCAGAAATTTTCAACAGAAAGACACAACAGCCCTTCAGGCACGGAAAGGGATCAAGGCTGTGATCGTCGGTTTACGAGATCGACACCTTGCCATTTGGCCACAATGCCAGACAACAAGCAATGTCCTGTCATTGAGTAGATACAACATAGCACCCGCAATCAGGCAATGCACCGAGGAAGGAGGTTCCTGAGGAACAAGTATGGAGACCTTTAATTAAGCTTCTTTGCTTGTTGTCTTGCATGAAGAAAAATGCATGAAAGTGGATAAAACCCACGTTCTTCTGGTTACAAGACCAACGCCAAGCCACTTGGACATTGTGCCATGTAGAGTGGGGACATATAGTTTGAGAACTCACAGCAGACTTGACTCTCAAAAGGACTTAAGAAGAAATCTATAGCATGCCATTATGAAGGCTACAAACCAGATCTATCAAGGTTCTTTATTCAGCAAATGCCTTGTACAAATGCGCCGTTTTTGCAAATTCTATAGATGTGTGCTTCATGTTTAACTTCAATGCATGAAACAGCAGCAATGGAGATACTGGGGACTGAACCCAGCATGCGCTCTACCACTGAGCTACATCACCACATTAAACCTTAAAATCCGGGTGCCCCGTATGTCTATTGCCTCTCTGAAGGATGCTCTGTTCAGCAATGGGTTCTTTGGCTAAGATTTGGTTTTACAAAGTAGAATCCATGCATTTCACTCCATTTTAATAGATATTACCTTTAAAGGAGTTTAGTTCAGATCCAGGTGCCCCTTTTGTCAAGTCCCTTGCTTAAGGTGGGTTGCATTGAAGGGGGTATAGCTCAGTGGTAGAGCATTTGACTGCAGATCAAGAGGTCCCCAGTTCAAATCTGGGTGCCCCCTATGTCCAGTCCCTCTCTTAAGGGTGCTAAGTTCAGCAATGGGTACTTATGCTAAGATTTGCTTTTACAAAGTAGGATCCATGCATTTCAGTTCATTTTAGTACTTACTATGTTCCAGGGGGTATAGCTCAGTGGTAGAGCATTTGACTGCAGATCAAGAGGTCCCCGGTTCAAATCCGGGTGCCCCCTGTATCCAGTCCATTGCTTAAAGGCTGTACTTTTAGCAATGCCTGTTGGCTACCAGTTTACATTTGTGTAATCTGGCTAAGATTTGTTGTTACAAGGTAGAATCCATACATTTTAAGCCGGTGTATATCGAAAGGAGTATAGCTCAGTGGTACAGCATTTGACTGCAGATCAAGAGGTCCTCGCTTCAAATCTGGGTGCCCCCTATGCCCAGTGCTTCTCATAAAAAGGTGCTATGTTCAGGAATGGGTATAGGTTGCTTTGGCTAAGATTTGCTTTCACAAAGTAGAATCCATGCATTTCAGTTCATAGGGTTCCCCTTATGTACAGTCCATCTCTTAAGGGTGCTATATTCAGCAATGGGTATTGGCTACCTTTTAGGGTACTTTGGTTAAGATTTGCTTTCACATAGTAGAATCCATGCATTTTAGTCCATTTTAATAGATATTACCTTCAAGGGAGTATAGTTCAGATCCGGGTGCCCCTTTTGTCCAATCCCTTGCTTAAGGGCTATTTTTTATCTGACTAAGATCAATGTAGGATCCATATATTTTAAGGGAGGTTGTATTGAAGGGGGCATAGCTCAGTGGTAGGGAGTTTGACTACAGATCAAGAGGTCCCCGGTTCAAATCCGCATGACCAATATGTCCATTTCCTCTCTTAAGGCTGCTTTGTGTTTAGCAGTGAGTTTTGCCTACCAGTATATATTTAGGTACTTTGGTTAAGATTTGGTTTCACACCGCACAATCCATACATTTCAGTTCATTTAATAGATATTACTTTTACGATCAGTGGGAGAGCATTTGACTGCATAGCAAGAGGTCCCCGGTTCAAATCCGGGTGCCCCCTATGTCTAGTCCCTCTCTTAAGAGACCTACGTTCAGCAAAGGGCACTTGGCCATTGTGCCACGTAGACTGGGGACATATAGTTTGAGAACTCACAGCAGAGTTGAATCTGAAAAGGACTTCAGCAGAAATCTATAGCATGCCTTTATGAAGGCTACAAACCAGATCTATCAAGGTTCTTCATCAGCAAAAATGCCTTGTACAAATGCACCTTTTTTGCCAATTCTATAGATGTGTGCTTTATGGACTTGAGAGCACAGGGCAGAGTTGTCTGCGAAAGGCAGTTGAGTAGAACTCTATAGCATGCAATTATGAAGCCTATAAGAAATCAAATTTATCAAACTACTTCATCAGCAAATGCCTTGTACAAATGCCGATTTTATTGTGCAAATTTCTGCCTACTTTCAAGTTGCAAAACAGCAGAAATGGAGATGCTGGGGATTGAACCCAGGACCTCATACATGCGAAGCATGCGCTCTACCACTGAGCTACATCCCCTCACAAAGTTAATTGCTTTGTATGGTGTCATCCTGATAACAAAACTCTGGAGACTTGCAAAAGCAGCATCCTTAAACTGCTGCATTGTTTCCATGCTTTTAGGACAACCTACAGTCTCAGAGATATGTTTGAAAGAGCATGCTAAAGCAAGCCAAACATTTTCAACAGAAAGACACAACACCCCTTCAGGCACGGACGGGGGTCGAACCCGTGATCTTCGGTTTACGAGACCGACGCCTTACCACTTGGCCACCATGCCAGACAGCAAGCAATGTCCTGTCACTTAGTAGATACAACATAGCACCCGCAATCAATCAATGCACTGAGCAAGGAGGTTTTTGAGGAACAAGTATGGAAAGCTTTAATTAAGCTTCTTTGCTTGTTGTCTTGCATGAACAAAACTGCATGAACGTGGATCAAACCCACATTCTTCTGTTCACAAGACCAATGCCAAGCCACTTGGACATTGTGCCACGTAGACTGGGGACATATAGTTTGAGAACTCACAGCAGAGTTGACTCTCAAAAGGACTTAAGAAGAAATCTATAGCATGCTATTATGAAGGCTACAAACCAGATCTATCAAGGTTCTTCATCAGCAAATGCCTTGTACAAATGCACCTTTTTTGCAAATTCTATAGATGTGTGCTTCATGTTTTATTTCAAGGTGCAAAACGGCAGCAAAGCAGATACTGGGGATTGAACCCATGACTTCATGCATGCAAAGCACGCGATCTACCACTGAGCTACACCCCGACAAGAACCAATGCCATTGGTGTACTGTTATCATTGCAAGACAAATGTACAGACTTGCAAAAGACTAATGTTAAGCTGTTGCATTTTCCCATGCTTTTAGAACAACCGACAATGTCACAAATACATTGGAAAGAGCATACCAAAGCAAAGAAGAACAGACAGATGTTGAATTGGACAGAGGTCCAACTAAAAAGCAGAAAACCAGAAGGTAACACAGACATTAGAGCACCCTCAATTAAAACATGCAGTGAGGTAGGAAGGTTTTGAGCAACAAGTATGGTAAACTGCAATTAAACCACTTTACTTTTTTCTTGCATCAACAAATAGGGACAAACAGAGATCAAACCTGTGAGCTTCAGTTCACAAGACCAACGCCAGGCAACTTGGCAATTGCGCCACTTCTACAATATAAGTGTGGGCTTGAGAACACAGGGCAGAGTTGTCTGTGAAAGGCAGTTGAGTAGAAATCTATAGCATGCAATTATGAAGCCTATAAGAAATGAGATTTATAAAGCTACTTCATCAGCAAATGCCTTGTACACATGCCGATTTTATTGTGCAATTTCCAGAGACATGGGCTTTATGTTTACTTTCAAGTTGCAAAACAGCAGAAATGGAGATGCTGGGGATTGAACCCAGGACCTCATACATGCAAAGCATGCGCTCTACCACTGAGCTACATCCCCTCACAAAAGTCGCGTATGTGTACACTGTCATCCTGGCAACAAAACTCTGCAGACTTCCAAAGACAGCATCCTTAAGATGCTGCATTGTTTCCATGCTTTTAGGGCAACCTACAGTCTCAGAGATATGTTTGAAAGAGCATGCTAAAGCAAGCCAGAAATTTTCAACAGAAAGACACAACAGCCCTTCAGGCACGGAAAGGGATCAAGGCTGTGATCGTCGGTTTACGAGATCGACACCTTGCCATTTGGCCACAATGCCAGACAACAAGCAATGTCCTGTCATTTAGTAGATACAACATAGCACCCGCAATCAGGCAATGCACCGAGGAAGGAGGTTCCTGAGGAACAAGTATGGAGACCTTTAATTAAGCTTCTTTGCTTGTTGTCTTGCATGAACAAAAATGCATGAAAGTGGATAAAACCCACGTTCTTCTGGTTACAAGACCAACGCCAAGCCACTTGGACATTGTGCCATGTAGAGTGGGGACATATAGTTTGAGAACTCACAGCAGACTTGACTCTCAAAAGGACTTAAGAAGAAAGCTATAGCATGCCATTATGAAGGCTACAAACCAGATCTATCAAGGTTCTTTATTCAGCAAATGCCTTGTACAAATGCGCTGTTTTTGCAAATTCTATAGATGTGTGCTTCATGTTTAACTTCAATGCATGAAACAGCAGCAATGGAGATACTGGGGATTGAACCCAGGACCTCATACACGCAAAGCATGCGCTCTACCACTGAGCTACATCCCCACATTAAACCTTAAAATCCGGGTGCCCCGTATGTCTATTGCCTCTCTGAAGGATGCTCTGTTCAGCAATGGGTTCTTTGGCTAAGATTTGGTTTTACAAAGTAGAATCCATGCATTTCACTCCATTTTAATAGATATTACCTTTAAAGGAGTTTAGTTCAGATCCAGGTGCCCCTTTTGTCAAGTCCCTTGCTTAAGGTGGGTTGCATTGAAGGGGGTATAGCTCAGTGGTAGAGCATTTGACTGCAGATCAAGAGGTCCCCAGTTCAAATCTGGGTGCCCCCTATGTCCAGTCCCTCTCTTAAGGGTGCTAAGTTCAGCAACGGGTACTTAGGCTAAGATTTGGTTTTACAAAGTAGGATCCATGCATTTCAGTTCATTTTAGTACTTACTATGTTCCAGGGGTATAGCTCAGTGGTAGAGCATTTGACTGCAGATCAAGAGGTCCCCGGTTCAAATCCGGGTGCCCCCTATATCCAGTCCCTTGCTTTAAGGCTGTACTTTTAGCAATGCCTGTTGGCTACCAGTTTACATTTGTGTAATCTGGCTAAGATTTGTTGTTACAAGGTAGAATCCATACATTTTAAGCCGGTGTATATCGAAAGGAGTATAGCTCAGTGGTACAGCATTTGACTGCAGATCAAGAGGTCCTCGCTTCAAATCTGGGTGCCCCCTATGCCCAGTGCTTCTCATAAAAAGGTGCTATGTTCAGGAATGGGTATAGGTTGCTTTGGCTTGCTTTCACAAAGTAGAATCAATGCATTTCAGTTCATAGGGTTCCCCTTATGTCCAGTCCATCTCTTAAGGGTGCTATATTCAGCAATGGGTATTGGCTACCTTTTAGGGTACTTTGGCTAAGATTTGCTTTCACATAGTAGAATCCATGCATTTTAGTCCATTTTAATAGATATTACCTTCAAGGGAGTATAGTTCAGATCCGGGTGCCCCTTTTGTCCAATCCCTTGCTTAAGGGCTATTTTTTATCTGACTAAGATCAATGTAGGATCCATATATTTTAAGGGAGGTTGTATTGAAGGGGGCATAGCTCAGTGGTAGGGAGTTTGACTATAGATCAAGAGGTCCCCGGTTCAAATCTGCATGACCAATATGTCCATTTCCTCTCTTAAGGCTGCTTTGTGTTTAGCAGTGAGTTTTGCCTACCAGTATATATTTAGGTACTTTGGTTAAGATTTGGTTTCACACCGCACAATCCATACATTTCAGTTCATTTAATAGATATTACTTTTACGATCAGTGGGAGAGCATTTGACTGCATAGCAAGAGGTCCCCGGTTCAAATCCGGGTGCCCCCTATGTCTAGTCCCTCTCTTAAGAGACCTACGTTCAGCAAAGGGCACTTGGCCATTGTGCCACGTAGACTGGGGACATATAGTTTGAGAACTCACAGCAGAGTTGAATCTGAAAAGGACTTCAGCAGAAATCTATAGCATGCCTTTATGAAGGCTACAAACCAGATCTATCAAGGTTCTTCATCAGCAAAAATGCCTTGTACAAATGCACCTTTTTTGCAAATTCTATAGATGTGTGCTTTATGGACTTGAGAGCACAGGGCAGAGTTGTCTGCGAAAGGCAGTTGAGTAGAACTCTATAGCATGCAATTATGAAGCCTATAAGAAATCAAATTTATCAAACTACTTCATCAGCAAATGCCTTGTACAAATGCCGATTTTATTGTGCAAATTTCTGCCTACTTTCAAGTTGCAAAACAGCAGAAATGGAGATGCTGGGGATTGAACCCAGGACCTCATACATGCGAAGCATGCGCTCTACCACTGAGCTACATCCCCTCACAAAGTTAATTGCTTTGTATGGTGTCATCCTGATAACAAAACTCTGGAGACTTGCAAAAGCAGCATCCTTAAACTGCTGCATTGTTTCCATGCTTTTAGGACAACCTACAGTCTCAGAGATATGTTTGAAAGAGCATGCTAAAGCAAGCCAAACATTTTCAACAGAAAGACACAACACCCCTTCAGGCACGGAGGGGGGTCGAACCCGTGATCTTCGGTTTACGAGACCGACGCCTTACCACTTGGCCACCATGCCAGACAGCAAGCAATGTCCTGTCACTTAGTAGATACAACATAGCACCCGCAATCAATCAATGCACTGAGCAAGGAGGTTTTTGAGGAACAAGTATGGAAAGCTTTAATTAAGCTTCTTTGCTTGTTGTCTTGCATGAACAAAACTGCATGAACGTGGATCAAACCCACATTCTTCTGTTCACAAGACCAATGCCAAGCCACTTGGACATTGTGCCACGTAGACTGGGGACATATAGTTTGAGAACTCACAGCAGAGTTGACTCTCAAAAGGACTTAAGAAGAAATCTATAGCATGCTATTATGAAGGCTACAAACCAGATCTATCAAGGTTCTTCATCAGCAAATGCCTTGTACAAATGCACCTTTTTTGCAAATTCTATAGATGTGTGCTTCATGTTTTATTTCAAGGTGCAAAACGGCAGCAAAGCAGATACTGGGGATTGAACCCACGACTTCATGCATGCAAAGCACGCGATCTACCACTGAGCTACACCCCGACAAGAACCAATGCCATTGGTGTACTGTTATCATTGCAAGACAAATGTACAGACTTGCAAAAGACTAATGTTAAGCTGTTGCATTTTCCCATGCTTTTAGAACAACCGACAATGTCACAAATACATTGGAAAGAGCATACCAAAGCAAAGAAGAACAGACAGATGTTGAATTGGACAGAGGTCCAACTAAAAAGCAGAAAACCAGAAGGTAACACAGACATTAGAGCACCCTCAATTAAAACATGCAGTGAGGTAGGAAGGTTTTGAGCAACAAGTATGGTAAACTGCAATTAAACCACTTTACTTTTTTCTTGCATCAACAAATAGGGACAAACAGAGATCAAACCTGTGAGCTTCAGTTCACAAGACCAACGCCAGGCAACTTGGCAATTGCGCCACTTCTACAATATAAGTGTGGGCTTGAGAACACAGGGCAGAGTTGTCTGTGAAAGGCAGTTGAGTAGAAATCTATAGCATGCAATTATGAAGCCTATAAGAAATGAGATTTATAAAGCTACTTCATCAGCAAATGCCTTGTACACATGCCGATTTTATTGTGCAATTTCCAGAGACATGGGCTTTATGTTTACTTTCAAGTTGCAAAACAGCAGAAATGGAGATGCTGGGGATTGAACCCAGGACCTCATACATGCAAAGCATGCGCGCTACCACTGAGCTACATCCCCTCACAAAAGTCGCGTATGTGTACACTGTCATCCTGGCAACAAAACTCTGCAGACTTCCAAAGACAGCATCCTTAAGATGCTGCATTGTTTCCATGCTTTTAGGGCAACCTACAGTCTCAGAGATATGTTTGAAAGAGCATGCTAAAGCAAGCCAGAAATTTTCAACAGAAAGACACAACAGCCCTTCAGGCACGGAAAGGGATCAAGGCTGTGATCGTCGGTTTACGAGATCGACACCTTGCCATTTGGCCACAATGCCAGACAACAAGCAATGTCCTGTCATTTAGTAGATACAACATAGCACCCGCAATCAGGCAATGCACCGAGGAAGGAGGTTCCTGAGGAACAAGTATGGAGACCTTTAATTAAGCTTCTTTGCTTGTTGTCTTGCATGAACAAAAATGCATGAAAGTGGATAAAACCCATGTTCTTCTGGTTACAAGACCAACGCCAAGCCACTTGGACATTGTGCCATGTAGAGTGGGGACATATAGTTTGAGAACTCACAGCAGACTTGACTCTCAAAAGGACTTAAGAAGAAAGCTATAGCATGCCATTATGAAGGCTACAAACCAGATCTATCAAGGTTCTTTATTCAGCAAATGCCTTGTACAAATGCGCTGTTTTTGCAAATTCTATAGATGTGTGCTTCATGTTTAACTTCAATGCATGAAACAGCAGCAATGGAGATACTGGAGATTGAACCCAGGACCTCATACACGCAAAGCATGCGCTCTACCACTGAGCTACATCACCACATTAAACCTTAAAATCCGGGTGCCCCGTATGTCTATTGCCTCTCTGAAGGATGCTCTGTTCAGCAATGGGTTCTTTGGCTAAGATTTGGTTTTACAAAGTAGAATCCATGCATTTCACTCCATTTTAATAGATATTACCTTTAAAGGAGTTTAGTTCAGATCCAGGTGCCCCTTTTGTCAAGTCCCTTGCTTAAGGTGGGTTGCATTGAAGGGGGTATAGCTCAGTGGTAGAGCATTTGACTGCAGATCAAGAGGTCCCCAGTTCAAATCTGGGTGCCCCCTATGTCCAGTCCCTCTCTTAAGGGTGCTAAGTTCAGCAACGGGTACTTAGGCTAAGATTTGGTTTTACAAAGTAGGATCCATGCATTTCAGTTCATTTTAGTACTTACTATGTTCCGAGGGTATAGCTCAGTGGTAGAGCATTTGACTGCAGCTCAAGAGGTCCCCGGTTCAAATCCGGGTGCCCCCTGTATCCAGTCCCTTGCTTAAAGGCTGTACTTTTAGCAATGCCTGTTGGCTACCAGTTTACATTTGTGTAATCTGGCTAAGATTTGTTGTTACAAGGTAGAATCCATACATTTTAAGCCGGTGTATATCGAAAGGAGTATAGCTCAGTGGTACAGCATTTGACTGCAGATCAAGAGGTCCTCGCTTCAAATCTGGGTGCCCCCTATGCCCAGTGCTTCTCATAAAAAGGTGCTATGTTCAGGAATGGGTATAGGTTGCTTTGGCTAAGATTTGCTTTCACAAAGTAGAATCCATGCATTTCAGTTCATAGGGTTCCCCTTATGTCCAGTCCATCTCTTAAGGGTGCTATATTCAGCAATGGGTATTGGCTACCTTTTAGGGTACTTTGGCTAAGATTTGCTTTCACATAGTAGAATCCATGCATTTTAGTCCATTTTAATAGATATTACCTTCAAGGGAGTATAGTTCAGATCCGGGTGCCCCTTTTGTCCAATCCCTTGCTTAAGGGCTATTTTTTATCTGACTAAGATCAATGTAGGATCCATATATTTTAAGGGAGGTTGTATTGAAGGGGGCATAGCTCAGTGGTAGGGAGTTTGACTACAGATCAAGAGGTCCCCGGTTCAAATCCGCATGACCAATATGTCCATTTCCTCTCTTAAGGCTGCTTTGTGTTTAGCAGTGAGTTTTGCCTACCAGTATATATTTAGGTACTTTGGTTAAGATTTGGTTTCACACCGCACAATCCATACATTTCAGTTCATTTAATAGATATTACTTTTACGATCAGTGGGAGAGCATTTGACTGCATAGCAAGAGGTCCCCGGTTCAAATCCGGGTGCCCCCTATGTCTAGTCCCTCTCTTAAGAGACCTACGTTCAGCAAAGGGCACTTGGCCATTGTGCCACGTAGACTGGGGACATATAGTTTGAGAACTCACAGCAGAGTTGAATCTGAAAAGGACTTCAGCAGAAATCTATAGCATGCCTTTATGAAGGCTACAAACCAGATCTATCAAGGTTCTTCATCAGCAAAAATGCCTTGTACAAATGCACCTTTTTTGCAAATTCTATAGATGTGTGCTTTATGGACTTGAGAGCACAGGGCAGAGTTGTCTGCGAAAGGCAGTTGAGTAGAACTCTATAGCATGCAATTATGAAGCCTATAAGAAATCAAATTTATCAAACTACTTCATCAGCAAATGCCTTGTACAAATGCCGATTTTATTGTGCAAATTTCTGCCTACTTTCAAGTTGCAAAACAGCAGAAATGGAGATGCTGGGGATTGAACCCAGGACCTCATACATGCGAAGCATGCGCTCTACCACTGAGCTACATCCCCTCACAAAGTTAATCGCTTTGTATGGTGTCATCCTGATAACAAAACTCTGGAGACTTGCAAAAGCAGCATCCTTAAACTGCTGCATTGTTTCCATGCTTTTAGGACAACCTACAGTCTCAGAGATATGTTTGAAAGAGCATGCTAAAGCAAGCCAAACATTTTCAACAGAAAGACACAACACCCCTTCAGGCACGGACGGGGGTCGACCCCGTGATCTTCGGTTTACGAGACCGACGCCTTACCACTTGGCCACCATGCCAGACAGCAAGCAATGTCCTGTCACTTAGTAGATACAACATAGCACCCGCAATCAATCAATGCACTGAGCAAGGAGGTTTTTGAGGAACAAGTATGGAAAGCTTTAATTAAGCTTCTTTGCTTGTTGTCTTGCATGAACAAAACTGCATGAACGTGGATCAAACCCACATTCTTCTGTTCACAAGACCAATGCCAAGCCACTTGGACATTGTGCCACGTAGACTGGGGACATATAGTTTGAGAACTCACAGCAGAGTTGACTCTCAAAAGGACTTAAGAAGAAATCTATAGCATGCTATTATGAAGGCTACAAACCAGATCTATCAAGGTTCTTCATCAGCAAATGCCTTGTACAAATGCACCTTTTTTGCAAATTCTATAGATGTGTGCTTCATGTTTTATTTCAAGGTGCAAAACGGCAGCAAAGCAGATACTGGGGATTGAACCCACGACTTCATGCATGCAAAGCACGCGATCTACCACTGAGCTACACCCCGACAAGAACCAATGCCATTGGTGTACTGTTATCATTGCAAGACAAATGTACAGACTTGCAAAAGACTAATGTTAAGCTGTTGCATTTTCCCATGCTTTTAGAACAACCGACAATGTCACAAATACATTGGAAAGAGCATACCAAAGCAAAGAAGAACAGACAGATGTTGAATTGGACAGAGGTCCAACTAAAAAGCAGAAAACCAGAAGGTAACACAGACATTAGAGCACCCTCAATTAAAACATGCAGTGAGGTAGGAAGGTTTTGAGCAACAAGTATGGTAAACTGCAATTAAGCCACTTTACTTTTTTCTTGCATCAACAAATAGGGACAAACAGAGATCAAACCTGTGAGCTTCAGTTCACAAGACCAACGCCAGGCAACTTGGCAATTGCGCCACTTCTACAATATAAGTGTGGGCTTGAGAACACAGGGCAGAGTTGTCTGTGAAAGGCAGTTGAGTAGAAATCTATAGCATGCAATTATGAAGCCTATAAGAAATGAGATTTATAAAGCTACTTCATCAGCAAATGCCTTGTAAACATGCCGATTTTATTGTGCAATTTCCAGAGACATGGGCTTTATGTTTACTTTCAAGTTGCAAAACAGCAGAAATGGAGATGCTGGGGATTGAACCCAGGACCTCATACATGCAAAGCATGCGCTCTACCACTGAGCTACATCCCCTCACAAAAGTCGCGTATGTGTACACTGTCATCCTGGCAACAAAACTCTGCAGACTTCCAAAGACAGCATCCTTAAGATGCTGCATTGTTTCCATGCTTTTAGGGCAACCTACAGTCTCAGAGATATGTTTGAAAGAGCATGCTAAAGCAAGCCAGAAATTTTCAACAGAAAGACACAACAGCCCTTCAGGCACGGAAAGGGATCAAGGCTGTGATCGTCGGTTTACGAGATCGACACCTTGCCATTTGGCCACAATGCCAGACAACAAGCAATGTCCTGTCATTTAGTAGACACAACATAGCACCCGCAATCAGGCAATGCACCGAGGAAGGAGGTTCCTGAGGAACAAGTATGGAGACCTTTAATTAAGCTTCTTTGCTTGTTGTCTTGCATGAACAAAAATGCATGAAAGTGGATAAAACCCACGTTCTTCTGGTTACAAGACCAACGCCAAGCCACTTGGACATTGTGCCATGTAGAGTGGGGACATATAGTTTGAGAACTCACAGCAGAGTTGACTCTCAAAAGGACTTAAGAAGAAATCTATAGCATGCTATTATGAAGGCTACAAACCAGATCTATCAAGGTTCTTCATCAGCAAATGCCTTGTACAAATGCACCTTTTTTGCAAATTCTATAGATGTGTGCTTCATGTTTTATTTCAAGGTGCAAAACGGCAGCAAAGCAGATACTGGGGATTGAACCTACGACTTCATGCATGCAAAGCACGCGATCTACCACTGAGCTACACCCCGACAAGAACCAATGCCATTGGTGTACTGTTATCATTGCAAGACAAATGTACAGACTTGCAAAAGACTAATGTTAAGCTGTTGCATTTTCCCATGCTTTTAGAACAACCGACAATGTCACAAATACATTGGAAAGAGCATACCAAAGCAAAGAAGAACAGACAGATGTTGAATTGGACAGAGGTCCAACTAAAAAGCAGAAAACCAGAAGGTAACACAGACATTAGAGCACCCTCAATTAAAACATGCAGTGAGGTAGGAAGGTTTTGAGCAACAAGTATGGTAAACTGCAATTAAACCACTTTACTTTTTTCTTGCATCAACAAATAGGGACAAACAGAGATCAAACCTGTGAGCTTCAGTTCACAAGACCAACACCAGGCAACTTGGCAATTGCGCCACTTCTACAATATAAGTGTGGGCTTGAGAACACAGGGCAGAGTTGTCTGTGAAAGGCAGTTGAGTAGAAATCTATAGCATGCAATTATGAAGCCTATAAGAAATGAGATTTATAAAGCTACTTCATCAGCAAATGCCTTGTACACATGCCGATTTTATTGTGCAATTTCCAGAGACATGGGCTTTATGTTTACTGTCAAGTTGCAAAACAGCAGAAATGGAGATGCTGGGGATTGAACCCAGGACCTCATACATGCAAAGCATGCGCTCTACCACTGAGCTACATCCCCTCACAAAAGTCGCATATGTGTACACTGTCATCCTGGCAACAAAACTCTGCAGACTTCCAAAGACAGCATCCTTAAGATGCTGCATTGTTTCCATGCTTTTAGGGCAACCTACAGTCTCAGAGATATGTTTGAAAGAGCATGCTAAAGCAAGCCAGAAATTTTCAACAGAAAGACACAACAGCCCTTCAGGCACGGAAAGGGATCAAGGCTGTGATCGTCGGTTTACGAGATCAACACCTTGCCATTTGGCCACAATGCCAGACAACAAGCAATGTCCTGTCATTTAGTAGATACAACATAGCACCCACAATCAGGCAATGCACCGAGGAAGGAGGTTCCTGAGGAACAAGTATGGAGACCTTTAATTAAGCTTCTTTGCTTGTTGTCTTGCATGAAGAAAAATGCATGAAAGTGGATAAAAACCCACGTTCTTCTGGTTACAAGACCAACGCCAAGCCACTTGGACATTGTGCCATGTAGAGTGGGGACATATAGTTTGAGAACTCACAGCAGACTTGACTCTCAAAAGGACTTAAGAAGAAATCTATAGCATGCCATTATGAAGGCTACAAACCAGATCTATCAAGGTTCTTTATTCAGCAAATGCCTTGTACAAATGCGCCGTTTTTGCAAATTCTATAGATGTGTGCTTCATGTTTAACTTCAATGCATGAAACAGCAGCAATGGAGATACTGGGGACTGAACCCAGCATGCGCTCTACCACTGAGCTACATCACCACATTAAACCTTAAAATCCGGGTGCCCCGTATGTCTATTGCCTCTCTGAAGGATGCTCTGTTCAGCAATGGGTTCTTTGGCTAAGATTTGGTTTTACAAAGTAGAATCCATGCATTTCACTCCATTTTAATAGATATTACCTTTAAAGGAGTTTAGTTCAGATCCAGGTGCCCCTTTTGTCAAGTCCCTTGCTTAAGGTGGGTTGCATTGAAGGGGGTATAGCTCAGTGGTAGAGCATTTGACTGCAGATCAAGAGGTCCCCAGTTCAAATCTGGGTGCCCCCTATGTCCAGTCCCTCTCTTAAGGGTGCTAAGTTCAGCAATGGGTACTTATGCTAAGATTTGCTTTTACAAAGTAGGATCCATGCATTTCAGTTCATTTTAGTACTTACTATGTTCCAGGGGGTATAGCTCAGTGGTAGAGCATTTGACTGCAGATCAAGAGGTCCCCGGTTCAAATCCGGGTGCCCCCTGTATCCAGTCCATTGCTTAAAGGCTGTACTTTTAGCAATGCCTGTTGGCTACCAGTTTACATTTGTGTAATCTGGCTAAGATTTGTTGTTACAAGGTAGAATCCATACATTTTAAGCCGGTGTATATCGAAAGGAGTATAGCTCAGTGGTACAGCATTTGACTGCAGATCAAGAGGTCCTCGCTTCAAATCTGGGTGCCCCCTATGCCCAGTGCTTCTCATAAAAAGGTGCTATGTTCAGGAATGGGTATAGGTTGCTTTGGCTAAGATTTGCTTTCACAAAGTAGAATCCATGCATTTCAGTTCATAGGGTTCCCCTTATGTCCAGTCCATCTCTTAAGGGTGCTATATTCAGCAATGGGTATTGGCTACCTTTTAGGGTACTTTGGTTAAGATTTGCTTTCACATAGTAGAATCCATGCATTTTAGTCCATTTTAATAGATATTACCTTCAAGGGAGTATAGTTCAGATCCGGGTGCCCCTTTTGTCCAATCCCTTGCTTAAGGGCTATTTTTTATCTGACTAAGATCAATGTAGGATCCATATATTTTAAGGGAGGTTGTATTGAAGGGGGCATAGCTCAGTGGTAGGGAGTTTGACTACAGATCAAGAGGTCCCCGGTTCAAATCCGCATGACCAATATGTCCATTTCCTCTCTTAAGGCTGCTTTGTGTTTAGCAGAGAGTTTTGCCTACCAGTATATATTTAGGTACTTTGGTTAAGATTTGGTTTCACACCGCACAATCCATACATTTCAGTTCATTTAATAGATATTACTTTTACGATCAGTGGGAGAGCATTTGACTGCATAGCAAGAGGTCCCCGGTTCAAATCCGGGTGCCCCCTATGTCTAGTCCCTCTCTTAAGAGACCTACGTTCAGCAAAGGGCACTTGGCCATTGTGCCACTTAGACTGGGGACATATAGTTTGAGAACTCACAGCAGAGTTGAATCTGAAAAGGACTTCAGCAGAAATCTATAGCATGCCTTTATGAAGGCTACAAACCAGATCTATCAAGGTTCTTCATCAGCAAAAATGCCTTGTACAAATGCACCTTTTTTGCAAATTCTATAGATGTGTGCTTTATGGACTTGAGAGCACAGGGCAGAGTTGTCTGCGAAAGGCAGTTGAGTAGAACTCTATAGCATGCAATTATGAAGCCTATAAGAAATCAAATTTATCAAACTACTTCATCAGCAAATGCCTTGTACAAATGCCGATTTTATTGTGCAAATTTATGCCTACTTTCAAGTTGCAAAACAGCAGAAATGGAGATGCTGGGGATTGAACCCAGGACCTCATACATGCGAAGCATGCGCTCTACCACTGAGCTACATCCCCTCACAAAGTTAATTGCTTTGTATGGTGTCATCCTGATAACAAAACTCTGGAGACTTGCAAAAGCAGCATCCTTAAACTGCTGCATTGTTTCCATGCTTTTAGGACAACCTACAGTCTCAGAGATATGTTTGAAAGAGCATGCTAAAGCAAGCCAAACATTTTCAACAGAAAGACACAACACCCCTTCAGGCACGGACGGGGGTCGAACCCGTGATCTTCGGTTTACAAGACTGACGCCTTACCACTTGGCCACCATGCCAGACAGCAAGCAATGTCCTGTCACTTAGTAGATACAACATAGCACCCGCAATCAATCAATGCACTGAGCAAGGAGGTTTTTGAGGAACAAGTATGGAAAGCTTTAATTAAGCTTCTTTGCTTGTTGTCTTGCATGAACAAAACTGCATGAACGTGGATCAAACCCACATTCTTCTGTTCACAAGACCAATGCCAAGCCACTTGGACATTGTGCCACGTAGACTGGGGACATATAGTTTGAGAACTCACAGCAGAGTTGACTCTCAAAAGGACTTAAGAAGAAATCTATCTAAATTATGAAGGCTACAAACCAGATCTATCAAGGTTCTTCATCAGCAAATGCCTTGTACAAATGCACCTTTTTTGCAAATTCTATAGATGTGTGCTTCATGTTTTATTTCAAGGTGCAAAACGGCAGCAAAGCAGATACTGGGGATTGAACTGGCGATCTACCACTGAGCTACACCCCGACAAGAACCAATGCCATTGGTGTACTGTTATCATTGCAAGACAAATGTACAGACTTGCAAAAGACTAATGTTAAGCTGTTGCATTTTCCCATGCTTTTAGAACAACCGACAATGTCACAAATACATTGGAAAGAGCATACCAAAGCAAAGAAGAACAGACAGATGTTGAATTGGACAGAGGTCCAACTAAAAAGCAGAAAACCAGAAGGTAACACAGACATTAGAGCACCCTCAATTAAAACATGCAGTGAGGTAGGAAGGTTTTGAGCAACAAGTATGGTAAACTGCAATTAAGCCACTGTACTTTTTTCTTGCATCAACAAATAGGGACAAACAGAGATCAAACCTGTGAGCTTCAGTTCACAAGACCAACGCCAGGCAACTTGGCAATTGCGCCACTTCTACAATATAAGTGTGGGCTTGAGAACACAGGGCAGAGTTGTCTGTGAAAGGCAGTTGAGTAGAAATCTATAGCATGCAATTATGAAGCCTATAAGAAATGAGATTTATAAAGCTACTTCATCAGCAAATGCCTTGTAAACATGCCGATTTTATTGTGCAATTTCCAGAGACATGGGCTTTATGTTTACTTTCAAGTTGCAAAACAGCAGAAATGGAGATGCTGGGGATTGAACCCAGGACCTCATACATGCAAAGCATGCGCTCTACCACTGAGCTACATCCCCTCACAAAAGTCGCGTATGTGTACACTGTCATCCTGGCAACAAAACTCTGCAGACTTCCAAAGACAGCATCCTTAAGATGCTGCATTGTTTCCATGCTTTTAGGGCAACCTACAGTCTCAGAGATATGTTTGAAAGAGCATGCTAAAGCAAGCCAGAAATTTTCAACAGAAAGACACAACAGCCCTTCAGGCACGGAAAGGGATCAAGGCTGTGATCGTCGGTTTACGAGATCGACACCTTGCCATTTGGCCACAATGCCAGACAACAAGCAATGTCCTGTCATTTAGTAGACACAACATAGCACCCGCAATCAGGCAATGCACCGAGGAAGGAGGTTCCTGAGGAACAAGTATGGAGACCTTTAATTAAGCTTCTTTGCTTGTTGTCTTGCATGAACAAAAATGCATGAAAGTGGATAAAACCCACGTTCTTCTGGTTACAAGACCAACGCCAAGCCACTTGGACATTGTGCCATGTAGAGTGGGGACATATAGTTTGAGAACTCACAGCAGAGTTGACTCTCAAAAGGACTTAAGAAGAAATCTATAGCATGCTATTATGAAGGCTACAAACCAGATCTATCAAGGTTCTTCATCAGCAAATGCCTTGTACAAATGCACCTTTTTTGCAAATTCTATAGATGTGTACTTCATGTTTTATTTCAAGGTGCAAAACGGCAGCAAAGCAGATACTGGGGATTGAACCCACGACTTCATGCATGCAAAGCACGCGATCTACCACTGAGCTACACCCCGACAAGAACCAATGCCATTGGTGTACTGTTATCATTGCAAGACAAATGTACAGACTTGCAAAAGACTAATGTTAAGCTGTTGCATTTTCCCATGCTTTTAGAACAACCGACAATGTCACAAATACATTGGAAAGAGCATACCAAAGCAAAGAAGAACAGACAGATGTTGAATTGGACAGAGGTCCAACTAAAAAGCAGAAAACCAGAAGGTAACACAGACATTAGAGCACCCTCAATTAAAACATGCAGTGAGGTAGGAAGGTTTTGAGCAACAAGTATGGTAAACTGCAATTAAGCCACTTTACTTTTTTCTTGCATCAACAAATAGGGACAAACAGAGATCAAACCTGTGAGCTTCAGTTCACAAGACCAACACCAGGCAACTTGGCAATTGCGCCACTTCTACAATATAAGTGTGGGCTTGAGAACACAGGGCAGAGTTGTCTGTGAAAGGCAGTTGAGTAGAAATCTATAGCATGCAATTATGAAGCCTATAAGAAATGAGATTTATAAAGCTACTTCATCAGCAAATGCCTTGTACACATGCCGATTTTATTGTGCAATTTCCAGAGACATGGGCTTTATGTTTACTGTCAAGTTGCAAAACAGCAGAAATGGAGATGCTGGGGATTGAACCCAGGACCTCATACATGCAAAGCATGCGCTCTACCACTGAGCTACATCCCCTCACAAAAGTCACATATGTGTACACTGTCATCCTGGCAACAAAACTCTGCAGACTTCCAAAGACAGCATCCTTAAGATGCTGCATTGTTTCCATGCTTTTAGGGCAACCTACAGTCTCAGAGATATGTTTGAAAGAGCATGCTAAAGCAAGCCAGAAATTTTCAACAGAAAGACACAACAGCCCTTCAGGCACGGAAAGGGATCAAGGCTGTGATCGTCGGTTTACGAGATCGACACCTTGCCATTTGGCCACAATGCCAGACAACAAGCAATGTCCTGTCATTTAGTAGATACAACATAGCACCCGCAATCAGGCAATGCACCGAGGAAGGAGGTTCCTGAGGAACAAGTATGGAGACCTTTAATTAAGCTTCTTTGCTTGTTGTCTTGCATGAAGAAAAATGCATGAAAGTGGATAAAACCCACGTTCTTCTGGTTACAAGACCAACGCCAAGCCACTTGGACATTGTGCCATGTAGAGTGGGGACATATAGTTTGAGAACTCACAGCAGACTTGACTCTCAAAAGGACTTAAGAAGAAATCTATAGCATGCCATTATGAAGGCTACAAACCAGATCTATCAAGGTTCTTTATTCAGCAAATGCCTTGTACAAATGCGCCGTTTTTGCAAATTCTATAGATGTGTGCTTCATGTTTAACTTCAATGCATGAAACAGCAGCAATGGAGATACTGGGGACTGAACCCAGCATGCGCTCTACCACTGAGCTACATCACCACATTAAACCTTAAAATCCGGGTGCCCCGTATGTCTATTGCCTCTCTGAAGGATGCTCTGTTCAGCAATGGGTTCTTTGGCTAAGATTTGGTTTTACAAAGTAGAATCCATGCATTTCACTCCATTTTAATAGATATTACCTTTAAAGGAGTTTAGTTCAGATCCAGGTGCCCCTTTTGTCAAGTCCCTTGCTTAAGGTGGGTTGCATTGAAGGGGGTATAGCTCAGTGGTAGAGCATTTGACTGCAGATCAAGAGGTCCCCAGTTCAAATCTGGGTGCCCCCTATGTCCAGTCCCTCTCTTAAGGGTGCTAAGTTCAGCAATGGGTACTTAGGCTAAGATTTGGTTTTACAAAGTAGGATCCATGCATTTCAGTTCATTTTAGTACTTACTATGTTCCAGGGGGTATAGCTCAGTGGTAGAGCATTTGACTGCAGATCAAGAGGTCCCCGGTTCAAATCCGGGTGCCCCCTGTATCCAGTCCATTGCTTAAAGGCTGTACTTTTAGCAATTCCTGTTGGCTACCAGTTTACATTTGTGTAATCTGGCTAAGATTTGTTGTTACAAGGTAGAATCCATACATTTTAAGCCGGTGTATATCGAAAGGAGTATAGCTCAGTGGTACAGCATTTGACTGCAGATCAAGAGGTCCTCGCTTCAAATCTGGGTGCCCCCTATGCCCAGTGCTTCTCATAAAAAGGTGCTATGTTCAGGAATGGGTATAGGTTGCTTTGGCTAAGATTTGCTTTCACAAAGTAGAATCCATGCATTTCAGTTCATAGGGTTCCCCTTATGTACAGTCCATCTCTTAAGGGTGCTATATTCAGCAATGGGTATTGGCTACCTTTTAGGGTACTTTGGTTAAGATTTGCTTTCACATAGTAGAATCCATGCATTTTAGTCCATTTTAATAGATATTACCTTCAAGGGAGTATAGTTCAGATCCGGGTGCCCCTTTTGTCCAATCCCTTGCTTAAGGGCTATTTTTTATCTGACTAAGATCAATGTAGGATCCATATATTTTAAGGGAGGTTGTATTGAAGGGGGCATAGCTCAGTGGTAGGGAGTTTGACTACAGATCAAGAGGTCCCCGGTTCAAATCCGCATGACCAATATGTCCATTTCCTCTCTTAAGGCTGCTTTGTGTTTAGCAGAGAGTTTTGCCTACCAGTATATATTTAGGTACTTTGGTTAAGATTTGGTTTCACACCGCACAATCCATACATTTCAGTTCATTTAATAGATATTACTTTTACGATCAGTGGGAGAGCATTTGACTGCATAGCAAGAGGTCCCCGGTTCAAATCCGGGTGCCCCCTATGTCTAGTCCCTCTCTTAAGAGACCTACGTTCAGCAAAGGGCACTTGGCCATTGTGCCACTTAGACTGGGGACATATAGTTTGAGAACTCACAGCAGAGTTGAATCTGAAAAGGACTTCAGCAGAAATCTATAGCATGCCTTTATGAAGGCTACAAACCAGATCTATCAAGGTTCTTCATCAGCAAAAATGCCTTGTACAAATGCACCTTTTTTGCAAATTCTATAGATGTGTGCTTTATGGACTTGAGAGCACAGGGCAGAGTTGTCTGCGAAAGGCAGTTGAGTAGAACTCTATAGCATGCAATTATGAAGCCTATAAGAAATCAAATTTATCAAACTACTTCATCAGCAAATGCCTTGTACAAATGCCGATTTTATTGTGCAAATTTATGCCTACTTTCAAGTTGCAAAACAGCAGAAATGGAGATGCTGGGGATTGAACCCAGGACCTCATACATGCGAAGCATGCGCTCTACCACTGAGCTACATCCCCTCACAAAGTTAATTGCTTTGTATGGTGTCATCCTGATAACAAAACTCTGGAGACTTGCAAAAGCAGCATCCTTAAACTGCTGCATTGTTTCCATGCTTTTAGGACAACCTACAGTCTCAGAGATATGTTTGAAAGAGCATGCTAAAGCAAGCCAAACATTTTCAACAGAAAGACACAACACCCCTTCAGGCACGGACGGGGGTCGAACCCGTGATCTTCGGTTTACGAGACCGACGCCTTACCACTTGGCCACCATGCCAGACAGCAAGCAATGTCCTGTCACTTAGTAGATACAACATAGCACCCGCAATCAATCAATGCACTGAGCAAGGAGGTTTTTGAGGAACAAGTATGGAAAGCTTTAATTAAGCTTCTTTGCTTGTTGTCTTGCATGAACAAAACTGCATGAACGTGGATCAAACCCACATTCTTCTGTTCACAAGACCAATGCCAAGCCACTTGGACATTGTGCCACGTAGACTGGGGACATATAGTTTGAGAACTCACAGCAGAGTTGACTCTCAAAAGGACTTAAGAAGAAATCTATCTAAATTATGAAGGCTACAAACCAGATCTATCAAGGTTCTTCATCAGCAAATGCCTTGTACAAATGCACCTTTTTTGCAAATTCTATAGATGTGTGCTTCATGTTTTATTTCAAGGTGCAAAACGGCAGCAAAGCAGATACTGGGGATTGAACTGGCGATCTACCACTGAGCTACACCCCGACAAGAACCAATGCCATTGGTGTACTGTTATCATTGCAAGACAAATGTACAGACTTGCAAAAGACTAATGTTAAGCTGTTGCATTTTCCCATGCTTTTAGAACAACCGACAATGTCACAAATACATTGGAAAGAGCATACCAAAGCAAAGAAGAACAGACAGATGTTGAATTGGACAGAGGTCCAACTAAAAAGCAGAAAACCAGAAGGTAACACAGACATTAGAGCACCCTCAATTAAAACATGCAGTGAGGTAGGAAGGTTTTGAGCAACAAGTATGGTAAACTGCAATTAAACCACTTTACTTTTTTCTTGCATCAACAAATAGGGACAAACAGAGATCAAACCTGTGAGCTTCAGTTCACAAGACCAACGCCAGGCAACTTGGCAATTGCGCCACTTCTACAATATAAGTGTGGGCTTGAGAACACAGGGCAGAGTTGTCTGTGAAAGGCAGTTGAGTAGAAATCTATAGCATGCAATTATGAAGCCTATAAGAAATGAGATTTATAAAGCTACTTCATCAGCAAATGCCTTGTACACATGCCGATTTTATTGTGCAATTTCCAGAGACATGGGCTTTATGTTTACTTTCAAGTTGCAAAACAGCAGAAATGGAGATGCTGGGGATTGAACCCAGGACCTCATACATGCAAAGCATGCGCTCTACCACTGAGCTACATCCCCTCACAAAAGTCGCGTATGTGTACACTGTCATCCTGGCAACAAAACTCTGCAGACTTCCAAAGACAGCATCCTTAAGATGCTGCATTGTTTCCATGCTTTTAGGGCAACCTACAGTCTCAGAGATATGTTTGAAAGAGCATGCTAAAGCAAGCCAGAAATTTTCAACAGAAAGACACAACAGCCCTTCAGGCACGGAAAGGGATCAAGGCTGTGATCGTCGGTTTACGAGATCGACACCTTGCCATTTGGCCACAATGCCAGACAACAAGCAATGTCCTGTCATTTAGTAGATACAACATAGCACCCGCAATCAGGCAATGCACCGAGGAAGGAGGTTCCTGAGGAACAAGTATGGAGACCTTTAATTAAGCTTCTTTGCTTGTTGTCTTGCATGAACAAAAATGCATGAAAGTGGATAAAACCCATGTTCTTCTGGTTACAAGACCAACGCCAAGCCACTTGGACATTGTGCCATGTAGAGTGGGGACATATAGTTTGAGAACTCACAGCAGACTTGACTCTCAAAAGGACTTAAGAAGAAAGCTATAGCATGCCATTATGAAGGCTACAAACCAGATCTATCAAGGTTCTTTATTCAGCAAATGCCTTGTACAAATGCGCTGTTTTTGCAAATTCTATAGATGTGTGCTTCATGTTTAACTTCAATGCATGAAACAGCAGCAATGGAGATACTGGGGATTGAACCCAGGACCTCATACACGCAAAGCATGCGCTCTACCACTGAGCTACATCACCACATTAAACCTTAAAATCCGGGTGCCCCGTATGTCTATTGCCTCTCTGAAGGATGCTCTGTTCAGCAATGGGTTCTTTGGCTAAGATTTGGTTTTACAAAGTAGAATCCATGCATTTCACTCCATTTTAATAGATATTACCTTTAAAGGAGTTTAGTTCAGATCCAGGTGCCCCTTTTGTCAAGTCCCTTGCTTAAGGTGGGTTGCATTGAAGGGGGTATAGCTCAGTGGTAGAGCATTTGACTGCAGATCAAGAGGTCCCCAGTTCAAATCTGGGTGCCCCCTATGTCCAGTCCCTCTCTTAAGGGTGCTAAGTTCAGCAACGGGTACTTAGGCTAAGATTTGGTTTTACAAAGTAGGATCCATGCATTTCAGTTCATTTTAGTACTTACTATGTTCCGAGGGTATAGCTCAGTGGTAGAGCATTTGACTGCAGCTCAAGAGGTCCCCGGTTCAAATCCGGGTGCCCCCTGTATCCAGTCCCTTGCTTAAAGGCTGTACTTTTAGCAATGCCTGTTGGCTACCAGTTTACATTTGTGTAATCTGGCTAAGATTTGTTGTTACAAGGTAGAATCCATACATTTTAAGCCGGTGTATATCGAAAGGAGTATAGCTCAGTGGTACAGCATTTGACTGCAGATCAAGAGGTCCTCGCTTCAAATCTGGGTGCCCCCTATGCCCAGTGCTTCTCATAAAAAGGTGCTATGTTCAGGAATGGGTATAGGTTGCTTTGGCTAAGATTTGCTTTCACAAAGTAGAATCCATGCATTTCAGTTCATAGGGTTCCCCTTATGTCCAGTCCATCTCTTAAGGGTGCTATATTCAGCAATGGGTATTGGCTACCTTTTAGGGTACTTTGGCTAAGATTTGCTTTCACATAGTAGAATCCATGCATTTTAGTCCATTTTAATAGATATTACCTTCAAGGGAGTATAGTTCAGATCCGGGTGCCCCTTTTGTCCAATCCCTTGCTTAAGGGCTATTTTTTATCTGACTAAGATCAATGTAGGATCCATATATTTTAAGGGAGGTTGTATTGAAGGGGGCATAGCTCAGTGGTAGGGAGTTTGACTACAGATCAAGAGGTCCCCGGTTCAAATCCGCATGACCAATATGTCCATTTCCTCTCTTAAGGCTGCTTTGTGTTTAGCAGTGAGTTTTGCCTACCAGTATATATTTAGGTACTTTGGTTAAGATTTGGTTTCACACCGCACAATCCATACATTTCAGTTCATTTAATAGATATTACTTTTACGATCAGTGGGAGAGCATTTGACTGCATAGCAAGAGGTCCCCGGTTCAAATCCGGGTGCCCCCTATGTCTAGTCCCTCTCTTAAGAGACCTACGTTCAGCAAAGGGCACTTGGCCATTGTGCCACGTAGACTGGGGACATATAGTTTGAGAACTCACAGCAGAGTTGAATCTGAAAAGGACTTCAGCAGAAATCAATAGCATGCCTTTATGAAGGCTACAAACCAGATCTATCAAGGTTCTTCATCAGCAAAAATGCCTTGTACAAATGCACCTTTTTTGCAAATTCTATAGATGTGTGCTTTATGGACTTGAGAGCACAGGGCAGAGTTGTCTGCGAAAGGCAGTTGAGTAGAACTCTATAGCATGCAATTATGAAGCCTATAAGAAATCAAATTTATCAAACTACTTCATCAGCAAATGCCTTGTACAAATGCCGATTTTATTGTGCAAATTTCTGCCTACTTTCAAGTTGCAAAACAGCAGAAATGGAGATGCTGGGGATTGAACCCAGGACCTCATACATGCGAAGCATGCGCTCTACCACTGAGCTACATCCCCTCACAAAGTTAATTGCTTTGTATGGTGTCATCCTGATAACAAAACTCTGGAGACTTGCAAAAGCAGCATCCTTAAACTGCTGCATTGTTTCCATGCTTTTAGGACAACCTACAGTCTCAGAGATATGTTTGAAAGAGCATGCTAAAGCAAGCCAAACATTTTCAACAGAAAGACACAACACCCCTTCAGGCACGGACGGGGGTCGACCCCGTGATCTTCGGTTTACGAGACCGACGCCTTACCACTTGGCCACCATGCCAGACAGCAAGCAATGTCCTGTCACTTAGTAGATACAACATAGCACCCGCAATCAATCAATGCACTGAGCAAGGAGGTTTTTGAGGAACAAGTATGGAAAGCTTTAATTAAGCTTCTTTGCTTGTTGTCTTGCATGAACAAAACTGCATGAACGTGGATCAAACCCACATTCTTCTGTTCACAAGACCAATGCCAAGCCACTTGGACATTGTGCCACGTAGACTGGGGACATATAGTTTGAGAACTCACAGCAGAGTTGACTCTCAAAAGGACTTAAGAAGAAATCTATAGCATGCTATTATGAAGGCTACAAACCAGATCTATCAAGGTTCTTCATCAGCAAATGCCTTGTACAAATGCACCTTTTTTGCAAATTCTATAGATGTGTGCTTCATGTTTTATTTCAAGGTGCAAAACGGCAGCAAAGCAGATACTGGGGATTGAACCCACGACTTCATGCATGCAAAGCACGCGATCTACCACTGAGCTACACCCCGACAAGAACCAATGCCATTGGTGTACTGTTATCATTGCAAGACAAATGTACAGACTTGCAAAAGACTAATGTTAAGCTGTTGCATTTTCCCATGCTTTTAGAACAACCGACAATGTCACAAATACATTGGAAAGAGCATACCAAAGCAAAGAAGAACAGACAGATGTTGAATTGGACAGAGGTCCAACTAAAAAGCAGAAAACCAGAAGGTAACACAGACATTAGAGCACCCTCAATTAAAACATGCAGTGAGGTAGGAAGGTTTTGAGCAACAAGTATGGTAAACTGCAATTAAGCCACTTTACTTTTTTCTTGCATCAACAAATAGGGACAAACAGAGATCAAACCTGTGAGCTTCAGTTCACAAGACCAACGCCAGGCAACTTGGCAATTGCGCCACTTCTACAATATAAGTGTGGGCTTGAGAACACAGGGCAGAGTTGTCTGTGAAAGGCAGTTGAGTAGAAATCTATAGCATGCAATTATGAAGCCTATAAGAAATGAGATTTATAAAGCTACTTCATCAGCAAATGCCTTGTAAACATGCCGATTTTATTGTGCAATTTCCAGAGACATGGGCTTTATGTTTACTTTCAAGTTGCAAAACAGCAGAAATGGAGATGCTGGGGATTGAACCCAGGACCTCATACATGCAAAGCATGCGCTCTACCACTGAGCTACATCCCCTCACAAAAGTCGCGTATGTGTACACTGTCATCCTGGCAACAAAACTCTGCAGACTTCCAAAGACAGCATCCTTAAGATGCTGCATTGTTTCCATGCTTTTAGGGCAACCTACAGTCTCAGAGATATGTTTGAAAGAGCATGCTAAAGCAAGCCAGAAATTTTCAACAGAAAGACACAACAGCCCTTCAGGCACGGAAAGGGATCAAGGCTGTGATCGTCGGTTTACGAGATCGACACCTTGCCATTTGGCCACAATGCCAGACAACAAGCAATGTCCTGTCATTTAGTAGACACAACATAGCACCCGCAATCAGGCAATGCACCGAGGAAGGAGGTTCCTGAGGAACAAGTATGGAGACCTTTAATTAAGCTTCTTTGCTTGTTGTCTTGCATGAACAAAAATGCATGAAAGTGGATAAAACCCACGTTCTTCTGGTTACAAGACCAACGCCAAGCCACTTGGACATTGTGCCATGTAGAGTGGGGACATATAGTTTGAGAACTCACAGCAGAGTTGACTCTCAAAAGGACTTAAGAAGAAATCTATAGCATGCTATTATGAAGGCTACAAACCAGATCTATCAAGGTTCTTCATCAGCAAATGCCTTGTACAAATGCACCTTTTTTGCAAATTCTATAGATGTGTGCTTCATGTTTTATTTCAAGGTGCAAAACGGCAGCAAAGCAGATACTGGGGATTGAACCCACGACTTCATGCATGCAAAGCACGCGATCTACCACTGAGCTACAACCCGACAAGAACCAATGCCATTGGTGTACTGTTATCATTGCAAGACAAATGTACAGACTTGCAAAAGACTAATGTTAAGCTGTTGCATTTTCCCATGCTTTTAGAACAACCGACAATGTCACAAATACATTGGAAAGAGCATACCAAAGCAAAGAAGAACAGACAGATGTTGAATTGGACAGAGGTCCAACTAAAAAGCAGAAAACCAGAAGGTAACACAGACATTAGAGCACCCTCAATTAAAACATGCAGTGAGGTAGGAAGGTTTTGAGCAACAAGTATGGTAAACTGCAATTAAGCCACTTTACTTTTTTCTTGCATCAACAAATAGGGACAAACAGAGATCAAACCTGTGAGCTTCAGTTCACAAGACCAACACCAGGCAACTTGGCAATTGCGCCACTTCTACAATATAAGTGTGGGCTTGAGAACACAGGGCAGAGTTGTCTGTGAAAGGCAGTTGAGTAGAAATCTATAGCATGCAATTATGAAGCCTATAAGAAATGAGATTTATAAAGCTACTTCATCAGCAAATGCCTTGTACACATGCCGATTTTATTGTGCAATTTCCAGAGACATGGGCTTTATGTTTACTGTCAAGTTGCAAAACAGCAGAAATGGAGATGCTGGGGACTGAACCCAGGACCTCATACATGCAAAGCATGCGCTCTACCACTGAGCTACATCCCCTCACAAAAGTCGCATATGTGTACACTGTCATCCTGGCAACAAAACTCTGCAGACTTCCAAAGACAGCATCCTTAAGATGCTGCATTGTTTCCATGCTTTTAGGGCAACCTACAGTCTCAGAGATATGTTTGAAAGAGCATGCTAAAGCAAGCCAGAAATTTTCAACAGAAAGACACAACAGCCCTTCAGGCACGGAAAGGGATCAAGGCTGTGATCGTCGGTTTACGAGATCGACACCTTGCCATTTGGCCACAATGCCAGACAACAAGCAATGTCCTGTCATTTAGTAGATACAACATAGCACCCACAATCAGGCAATGCACCGAGGAAGGAGGTTCCTGAGGAACAAGTATGGAGACCTTTAATTAAGCTTCTTTGCTTGTTGTCTTGCATGAAGAAAAATGCATGAAAGTGGATAAAACCCACGTTCTTCTGGTTACAAGACCAACGCCAAGCCACTTGGACATTGTGCCATGTAGAGTGGGGACATATAGTTTGAGAACTCACAGCAGACTTGACTCTCAAAAGGACTTAAGAAGAAATCTATAGCATGCCATTATGAAGGCTACAAACCAGATCTATCAAGGTTCTTTATTCAGCAAATGCCTTGTACAAATGCGCCGTTTTTGCAAATTCTATAGATGTGTGCTTCATGTTTAACTTCAATGCATGAAACAGCAGCAATGGAGATACTGGGGACTGAACCCAGCATGCGCTCTACCACTGAGCTACATCACCACATTAAACCTTAAAATCCGGGTGCCCCGTATGTCTATTGCCTCTCTGAAGGATGCTCTGTTCAGCAATGGGTTCTTTGGCTAAGATTTGGTTTTACAAAGTAGAATCCATGCATTTCACTCCATTTTAATAGATATTACCTTTAAAGGAGTTTAGTTCAGATCCAGGTGCCCCTTTTGTCAAGTCCCTTGCTTAAGGTGGGTTGCATTGAAGGGGGTATAGCTCAGTGGTAGAGCATTTGACTGCAGATCAAGAGGTCCCCAGTTCAAATCTGGGTGCCCCCTATGTCCAGTCCCTCTCTTAAGGGTGCTAAGTTCAGCAATGGGTACTTATGCTAAGATTTGCTTTTACAAAGTAGGATCCATGCATTTCAGTTCATTTTAGTACTTACTATGTTCCAGGGGGTATAGCTCAGTGGTAGAGCATTTGACTGCAGATCAAGAGGTCCCCGGTTCAAATCCGGGTGCCCCCTGTATCCAGTCCATTGCTTAAAGGCTGTACTTTTAGCAATGCCTGTTGGCTACCAGTTTACATTTGTGTAATCTGGCTAAGATTTGTTGTTACAAGGTAGAATCCATACATTTTAAGCCGGTGTATATCGAAAGGAGTATAGCTCAGTGGTACAGCATTTGACTGCAGATCAAGAGGTCCTCGCTTCAAATCTGGGTGCCCCCTATGCCCAGTGCTTCTCATAAAAAGGTGCTATGTTCAGGAATGGGTATAGGTTGCTTTGGCTAAGATTTGCTTTCACAAAGTAGAATCCATGCATTTCAGTTCATAGGGTTCCCCTTATGTCCAGTCCATCTCTTAAGGGTGCTATATTCAGCAATGGGTATTGGCTACCTTTTAGGGTACTTTGGTTAAGATTTGCTTTCACATAGTAGAATCCATGCATTTTAGTCCATTTTAATAGATATTACCTTCAAGGGAGTATAGTTCAGATCCGGGTGCCCCTTTTGTCCAATCCCTTGCTTAAGGGCTATTTTTTATCTGACTAAGAAAAAAAAGATATTGAAGGGGGCATAGCTCAGTGGTAGGGAGTTTGACTACAGATCAAGAGGTCCCCGGTTCAAATCCGCATGACCAATATGTCCATTTCCTCTCTTAAGGCTGCTTTGTGTTTAGCAGTGAGTTTTGCCTACCAGTATATATTTAGGTACTTTGGTTAAGATTTGGTTTCACACCGCACAATCCATACATTTCAGTTCATTTAATAGATATTACTTTTACGATCAGTGGGAGAGCATTTGACTGCATAGCAAGAGGTCCCCGGTTCAAATCCGGGTGCCCCCTATGTCTAGTCCCTCTCTTAAGAGACCTACGTTCAGCAAAGGGCACTTGGCCATTGTGCCACGTAGACTGGGGACATATAGTTTGAGAACTCACAGCAGAGTTGAATCTGAAAAGGACTTCAGCAGAAATCTATAGCATGCCTTTATGAAGGCTACAAACCAGATCTATCAAGGTTCTTCATCAGCAAAAATGCCTTGTACAAATGCACCTTTTTTGCAAATTCTATAGATGTGTGCTTTATGGACTTGAGAGCACAGGGCAGAGTTGTCTGCGAAAGGCAGTTGAGTAGAACTCTATAGCATGCAATTATGAAGCCTATAAGAAATCAAATTTATCAAACTACTTCATCAGCAAATGCCTTGTACAAATGCCGATTTTATTGTGCAAATTTCTGCCTACTTTCAAGTTGCAAAACAGCAGAAATGGAGATGCTGGGGATTGAACCCAGGACCTCATACATGCGAAGCATGCGCTCTACCACTGAGCTACATCCCCTCACAAAGTTAATTGCTTTGTATGGTGTCATCCTGATAACAAAACTCTGGAGACTTGCAAAAGCAGCATCCTTAAACTGCTGCATTGTTTCCATGCTTTTAGGACAACCTACAGTCTCAGAGATATGTTTGAAAGAGCATGCTAAAGCAAGCCAAACATTTTCAACAGAAAGACACAACACCCCTTCAGGCACGGACGGGGGTCGAACCCGTGATCTTCGGTTTACGAGACCGACGCCTTACCACTTGGCCACCATGCCAGACAGCATGCAATGTCCTGTCACTTAGTAGATACAACATAGCACCCGCAATCAATCAATGCACTGAGCAAGGAGGTTTTTGAGGAACAAGTATGGAAAGCTTTAATTAAGCTTCTTTGCTTGTTGTCTTGCATGAACAAAACTGCATGAACGTGGATCAAACCCACATTCTTCTGTTCACAAGACCAATGCCAAGCCACTTGGACATTGTGCCACGTAGACTGGGGACATATAGTTTGAGAACTCACAGCAGAGTTGACTCTCAAAAGGACTTAAGAAGAAATCTATAGCATGCTATTATGAAGGCTACAAACCAGATCTATCAAGGTTCTTCATCAGCAAATGCCTTGTACAAATGCACCTTTTTTGCAAATTCTATAGATGTGTGCTTCATGTTTTATTTCAAGGTGCAAAACGGCAGCAAAGCAGATACTGGGGATTGAACCCACGACTTCATGCATACAAAGCACGCGATCTACCACTGAGCTAAACCCCGACAAGAACCAATGCCATTGGTGTACTGTTATCATTGCAAGACAAATGTACAGACTTGCAAAAGACTAATGTTAAGCTGTTGCATTTTCCCATGCTTTTAGAACAACCGACAATGTCACAAATACATTGGAAAGAGCATACCAAAGCAAAGAAGAACAGACAGATGTTGAATTGGACAGAGGTCCAACTAAAAAGCAGAAAACCAGAAGGTAACACAGACATTAGAGCACCCTCAATTAAAACATGCAGTGAGGTAGGAAGGTTTTGAGCAACAAGTATGGTAAACTGCAATTAAGCCACTGTACTTTTTTCTTGCATCAACAAATAGGGACAAACAGAGATCAAACCTGTGAGCTTCAGTTCACAAGACCAACGCCAGGCAACTTGGCAATTGCGCCACTTCTACAATATAAGTGTGGGCTTGAGAACACAGGGCAGAGTTGTCTGTGAAAGGCAGTTGAGTAGAAATCTATAGCATGCAATTATGAAGCCTATAAGAAATGAGATTTATAAAGCTACTTCATCAGCAAATGCCTTGTAAACATGCCGATTTTATTGTGCAATTTCCAGAGACATGGGCTTTATGTTTACTTTCAAGTTGCAAAACAGCAGAAATGGAGATGCTGGGGATTGAACCCAGGACCTCATACATGCAAAGCATGCGCTCTACCACTGAGCTACATCCCCTCACAAAAGTCGCGTATGTGTACACTGTCATCCTGGCAACAAAACTCTGCAGACTTCCAAAGACAGCATCCTTAAGATGCTGCATTGTTTCCATGCTTTTAGGGCAACCTACAGTCTCAGAGATATGTTTGAAAGAGCATGCTAAAGCAAGCCAGAAATTTTCAACAGAAAGACACAACAGCCCTTCAGGCACGGAAAGGGATCAAGGCTGTGATCGTCGGTTTACGAGATCGACACCTTGCCATTTGGCCACAATGCCAGACAACAAGCAATGTCCTGTCATTTAGTAGACACAACATAGCACCCGCAATCAGGCAATGCACCGAGGAAGGAGGTTCCTGAGGAACAAGTATGGAGACCTTTAATTAAGCTTCTTTGCTTGTTGTCTTGCATGAACAAAAATGCATGAAAGTGGATAAAACCCACGTTCTTCTGGTTACAAGACCAACGCCAAGCCACTTGGACATTGTGCCATGTAGAGTGGGGACATATAGTTTGAGAACTCACAGCAGAGTTGACTCTCAAAAGGACTTAAGAAGAAATCTATAGCATGCTATTATGAAGGCTACAAACCAGATCTATCAAGGTTCTTCATCAGCAAATGCCTTGTACAAATGCACCTTTTTTGCAAATTCTATAGATGTGTGCTTCATGTTTTATTTCAAGGTGCAAAACGGCAGCAAAGCAGATACTGGGGATTGAACCCACGACTTCATGCATGCAAAGCACGCGATCTACCACTGAGCTACACCCCGACAAGAACCAATGCCATTGGTGTACTGTTATCATTGCAAGACAAATGTACAGACTTGCAAAAGACTAATGTTAAGCTGTTGCATTTTCCCATGCTTTTAGAACAACCGACAATGTCACAAATACATTGGAAAGAGCATACCAAAGCAAAGAAGAACAGACAGATGTTGAATTGGACAGAGGTCCAACTAAAAAGCAGAAAACCAGAAGGTAACACAGACATTAGAGCACCCTCAATTAAAACATGCAGTGAGGTAGGAAGGTTTTGAGCAACAAGTATGGTAAACTGCAATTAAGCCACTTTACTTTTTTCTTGCATCAACAAATAGGGACAAACAGAGATCAAACCTGTGAGCTTCAGTTCACAAGACCAACGCCAGGCAACTTGGCAATTGCGCCACTTCTACAATATAAGTGTGGGCTTGAGAACACAGGGCAGAGTTGTCTGTGAAAGGCAGTTGAGTAGAAATCTATAGCATGCAATTATGAAGCCTATAAGAAATGAGATTTATAAAGCTACTTCATCAGCAAATGCCTTGTAAACATGCCGATTTTATTGTGCAATTTCCAGAGACATGGGCTTTATGTTTACTTTCAAGTTGCAAAACAGCAGAAATGGAGATGCTGGGGATTGAACCCAGGACCTCATACATGCAAAGCATGCGCTCTACCACTGAGCTACATCCCCTCACAAAAGTCGCGTATGTGTACACTGTCATCCTGGCAACAAAACTCTGCAGACTTCCAAAGACAGCATCCTTAAGATGCTGCATTGTTTCCATGCTTTTAGGGCAACCTACAGTCTCAGAGATATGTTTGAAAGAGCATGCTAAAGCAAGCCAGAAATTTTCAACAGAAAGACACAACAGCCCTTCAGGCACGGAAAGGGATCAAGGCTGTGATCGTCGGTTTACGAGATCGACACCTTGCCATTTGGCCACAATGCCAGACAACAAGCAATGTCCTGTCATTTAGTAGACACAACATAGCACCCGCAATCAGGCAATGCACCGAGGAAGGAGGTTCCTGAGGAACAAGTATGGAGACCTTTAATTAAGCTTCTTTGCTTGTTGTCTTGCATGAACAAAAATGCATGAAAGTGGATAAAACCCACGTTCTTCTGGTTACAAGACCAACGCCAAGCCACTTGGACATTGTGCCATGTAGAGTGGGGACATATAGTTTGAGAACTCACAGCAGAGTTGACTCTCAAAAGGACTTAAGAAGAAATCTATAGCATGCTATTATGAAGGCTACAAACCAGATCTATCAAGGTTCTTCATCAGCAAATGCCTTGTACAAATGCACCTTTTTTGCAAATTCTATAGATGTGTGCTTCATGTTTTATTTCAAGGTGCAAAACGGCAGCAAAGCAGATACTGGGGATTGAACCCACGACTTCATGCATGCAAAGCACGCGATCTACCACTGAGCTACACCCCGACAAGAACCAATGCCATTGGTGTACTGTTATCATTGCAAGACAAATGTACAGACTTGCAAAAGACTAATGTTAAGCTGTTGCATTTTCCCATGCTTTTAGAACAACCGACAATGTCACAAATACATTGGAAAGAGCATACCAAAGCAAAGAAGAACAGACAGATGTTGAATTGGACAGAGGTCCAACTAAAAAGCAGAAAACCAGAAGGTAACACAGACATTAGAGCACCCTCAATTAAAACATGCAGTGAGGTAGGAAGGTTTTGAGCAACAAGTATGGTAAACTGCAATTAAGCCACTTTACTTTTTTCTTGCATCAACAAATAGGGACAAACAGAGATCAAACCTGTGAGCTTCAGTTCACAAGACCAACACCAGGCAACTTGGCAATTGCGCCACTTCTACAATATAAGTGTGGGCTTGAGAACACAGGGCAGAGTTGTCTGTGAAAGGCAGTTGAGTAGAAATCTATAGCATGCAATTATGAAGCCTATAAGAAATGAGATTTATAAAGCTACTTCATCAGCAAATGCCTTGTACACATGCCGATTTTATTGTGCAATTTCCAGAGACATGGGCTTTATGTTTACTGTCAAGTTGCAAAACAGCAGAAATGGAGATGCTGGGGATTGAACCCAGGACCTCATACATGCAAAGCATGCGCTCTACCACTGAGCTACATCCCCTCACAAAAGTCGCATATGTGTACACTGTCATCCTGGCAACAAAACTCTGCAGACTTCCAAAGACAGCATCCTTAAGATGCTGCATTGTTTCCATGCTTTTAGGGCAACCTACAGTCTCAGAGATATGTTTGAAAGAGCATGCTAAAGCAAGCCAGAAATTTTCAACAGAAAGACACAACAGCCCTTCAGGCACGGAAAGGGATCAAGGCTGTGATCGTCGGTTTACGAGATCGACACCTTGCCATTTGGCCACAATGCCAGACAACAAGCAATGTCCTGTCATTTAGTAGATACAACATAGCACCCACAATCAGGCAATGCACCGAGGAAGGAGGTTCCTGAGGAACAAGTATGGAGACCTTTAATTAAGCTTCTTTGCTTGTTGTCTTGCATGAAGAAAAATGCATGAAAGTGGATAAAACCCACGTTCTTCTGGTTACAAGACCAACGCCAAGCCACTTGGACATTGTGCCATGTAGAGTGGGGACATATAGTTTGAGAACTCACAGCAGACTTGACTCTCAAAAGGACTTAAGAAGAAATCTATAGCATGCCATTATGAAGGCTACAAACCAGATCTATCAAGGTTCTTTATTCAGCAAATGCCTTGTACAAATGCGCCGTTTTTGCAAATTCTATAGATGTGTGCTTCATGTTTAACTTCAATGCATGAAACAGCAGCAATGGAGATACTGGGGACTGAACCCAGCATGCGCTCTACCACTGAGCTACATCACCACATTAAACCTTAAAATCCGGGTGCCCCGTATGTCTATTGCCTCTCTGAAGGATGCTCTGTTCAGCAATGGGTTCTTTGGCTAAGATTTGGTTTTACAAAGTAGAATCCATGCATTTCACTCCATTTTAATAGATATTACCTTTAAAGGAGTTTAGTTCAGATCCAGGTGCCCCTTTTGTCAAGTCCCTTGCTTAAGGTGGGTTGCATTGAAGGGGGTATAGCTCAGTGGTAGAGCATTTGACTGCAGATCAAGAGGTCCCCAGTTCAAATCTGGGTGCCCCCTATGTCCAGTCCCTCTCTTAAGGGTGCTAAGTTCAGCAATGGGTACTTATGCTAAGATTTGCTTTTACAAAGTAGGATCCATGCATTTCAGTTCATTTTAGTACTTACTATGTTCCAGGGGGTATAGCTCAGTGGTAGAGCATTTGACTGCAGATCAAGAGGTCCCCGGTTCAAATCCGGGTGCCCCCTGTATCCAGTCCATTGCTTAAAGGCTGTACTTTTAGCAATGCCTGTTGGCTACCAGTTTACATTTGTGCAATCTGGCTAAGATTTGTTGTTACAAGGTAGAATCCATACATTTTAAGCCGGTGTATATCGAAAGGAGTATAGCTCAGTGGTACAGCATTTGACTGCAGATCAAGAGGTCCTCGCTTCAAATCTGGGTGCCCCCTATGCCCAGTGCTTCTCATAAAAAGGTGCTATGTTCAGGAATGGGTATAGGTTGCTTTGGCTAAGATTTGCTTTCACAAAGTAGAATCCATGCATTTCAGTTCATAGGGTTCCCCTTATGTCCAGTCCATCTCTTAAGGGTGCTATATTCAGCAATGGGTATTGGCTACCTTTTAGGGTACTTTGGTTAAGATTTGCTTTCACATAGTAGAATCCATGCATTTTAGTCCATTTTAATAGATATTACCTTCAAGGGAGTATAGTTCAGATCCGGGTGCCCCTTTTGTCCAATCCCTTGCTTAAGGGCTATTTTTTATCTGACTAAGATCAATGTAGGATCCATATATTTTAAGGGAGGTTGTATTGAAGGGGGCATAGCTCAGTGGTAGGGAGTTTGACTACAGATCAAGAGGTCCCCGGTTCAAATCCGCATGACCAATATGTCCATTTCCTCTCTTAAGGCTGCTTTGTGTTTAGCAGAGAGTTTTGCCTACCAGTATATATTTAGGTACTTTGGTTAAGATTTGGTTTCACACCGCACAATCCATACATTTCAGTTCATTTAATAGATATTACTTTTACGATCAGTGGGAGAGCATTTGACTGCATAGCAAGAGGTCCCCGGTTCAAATCCGGGTGCCCCCTATGTCTAGTCCCTCTCTTAAGAGACCTACGTTCAGCAAAGGGCACTTGGCCATTGTGCCACTTAGACTGGGGACATATAGTTTGAGAACTCACAGCAGAGTTGAATCTGAAAAGGACTTCAGCAGAAATCTATAGCATGCCTTTATGAAGGCTACAAACCAGATCTATCAAGGTTCTTCATCAGCAAAAATGCCTTGTACAAATGCACCTTTTTTGCAAATTCTATAGATGTGTGCTTTATGGACTTGAGAGCACAGGGCAGAGTTGTCTGCGAAAGGCAGTTGAGTAGAACTCTATAGCATGCAATTATGAAGCCTATAAGAAATCAAATTTATCAAACTACTTCATCAGCAAATGCCTTGTACAAATGCCGATTTTATTGTGCAAATTTATGCCTACTTTCAAGTTGCAAAACAGCAGAAATGGAGATGCTGGGGATTGAACCCAGGACCTCATACATGCGAAGCATGCGCTCTACCACTGAGCTACATCCCCTCACAAAGTTAATTGCTTTGTATGGTGTCATCCTGATAACAAAACTCTGGAGACTTGCAAAAGCAGCATCCTTAAACTGCTGCATTGTTTCCATGCTTTTAGGACAACCTACAGTCTCAGAGATATGTTTGAAAGAGCATGCTAAAGCAAGCCAAACATTTTCAACAGAAAGACACAACACCCCTTCAGGCACGGACGGGGGTCGAACCCGTGATCTTCGGTTTACAAGACCGACGCCTTACCACTTGGCCACCATGCCAGACAGCAAGCAATGTCCTGTCACTTAGTAGATACAACATAGCACCCGCAATCAATCAATGCACTGAGCAAGGAGGTTTTTGAGGAACAAGTATGGAAAGCTTTAATTAAGCTTCTTTGCTTGTTGTCTTGCATGAACAAAACTGCATGAACGTGGATCAAACCCACATTCTTCTGTTCACAAGACCAATGCCAAGCCACTTGGACATTGTGCCACGTAGACTGGGGACATATAGTTTGAGAACTCACAGCAGAGTTGACTCTCAAAAGGACTTAAGAAGAAATCTATCTAAATTATGAAGGCTACAAACCAGATCTATCAAGGTTCTTCATCAGCAAATGCCTTGTACAAATGCACCTTTTTTGCAAATTCTATAGATGTGTGCTTCATGTTTTATTTCAAGGTGCAAAACGGCAGCAAAGCAGATACTGGGGATTGAACTGGCGATCTACCACTGAGCTACACCCCGACAAGAACCAATGCCATTGGTGTACTGTTATCATTGCAAGACAAATGTACAGACTTGCAAAAGACTAATGTTAAGCTGTTGCATTTTCCCATGCTTTTAGAACAACCGACAATGTCACAAATACATTGGAAAGAGCATACCAAAGCAAAGAAGAACAGACAGATGTTGAATTGGACAGAGGTCCAACTAAAAAGCAGAAAACCAGAAGGTAACACAGACATTAGAGCACCCTCAATTAAAACATGCAGTGAGGTAGGAAGGTTTTGAGCAACAAGTATGGTAAACTGCAATTAAACCACTTTACTTTTTTCTTGCATCAACAAATAGGGACAAACAGAGATCAAACCTGTGAGCTTCAGTTCACAAGACCAACGCCAGGCAACTTGGCAATTGCGCCACTTCTACAATATAAGTGTGGGCTTGAGAACACAGGGCAGAGTTGTCTGTGAAAGGCAGTTGAGTAGAAATCTATAGCATGCAATTATGAAGCCTATAAGAAATGAGATTTATAAAGCTACTTCATCAGCAAATGCCTTGTACACATGCCGATTTTATTGTGCAATTTCCAGAGACATGGGCTTTATGTTTACTTTCAAGTTGCAAAACAGCAGAAATGGAGATGCTGGGGATTGAACGCAGGACCTCATACATGCAAAGCATGCGCTCTACCACTGAGCTACATCCCCTCACAAAAGTCGCGTATGTGTACACTGTCATCCTGGCAACAAAACTCTGCAGACTTCCAAAGACAGCATCCTTAAGATGCTGCATTGTTTCCATGCTTTTAGGGCAACCTACAGTCTCAGAGATATGTTTGAAAGAGCATGCTAAAGCAAGCCAGAAATTTTCAACAGAAAGACACAACAGCCCTTCAGGCACGGAAAGGGATCAAGGCTGTGATCGTCGGTTTACGAGATCGACACCTTGCCATTTGGCCACAATGCCAGACAACAAGCAATGTCCTGTCATTTAGTAGATACAACATAGCACCCGCAATCAGGCAATGCACCGAGGAAGGAGGTTCCTGAGGAACAAGTATGGAGACCTTTAATTAAGCTTCTTTGCTTGTTGTCTTGCATGAACAAAAATGCATGAAAGTGGATAAAACCCATGTTCTTCTGGTTACAAGACCAACGCCAAGCCACTTGGACATTGTGCCATGTAGAGTGGGGACATATAGTTTGAGAACTCACAGCAGACTTGACTCTCAAAAGGACTTAAGAAGAAAGCTATAGCATGCCATTATGAAGGCTACAAACCAGATCTATCAAGGTTCTTTATTCAGCAAATGCCTTGTACAAATGCACTGTTTTTGCAAATTCTATAGATGTGTGCTTCATGTTTAACTTCAATGCATGAAACAGCAGCAATGGAGATACTGGGGATTGCACCCAGGACCTCATACACGCAAAGCATGCGCTCTACCACTGAGCTACATCACCACATTAAACCTTAAAATCCGGGTGCCCCGTATGTCTATTGCCTCTCTGAAGGATGCTCTGTTCAGCAATGGGTTCTTTGGCTAAGATTTGGTTTTACAAAGTAGAATCCATGCATTTCACTCCATTTTAATAGATATTACCTTTAAAGGAGTTTAGTTCAGATCCAGGTGCCCCTTTTGTCAAGTCCCTTGCTTAAGGTGGGTTGCATTGAAGGGGGTATAGCTCAGTGGTAGAGCATTTGACTGCAGATCAAGAGGTCCCCAGTTCAAATCTGGGTGCCCCCTATGTCCAGTCCCTCTCTTAAGGGTGCTAAGTTCAGCAACGGGTACTTAGGCTAAGATTTGGTTTTACAAAGTAGGATCCATGCATTTCAGTTCATTTTAGTACTTACTATGTTCCGAGGGTATAGCTCAGTGGTAGAGCATTTGACTGCAGCTCAAGAGGTCCCCGGTTCAAATCCGGGTGCCCCCTGTATCCAGTCCCTTGCTTAAAGGCTGTACTTTTAGCAATGCCTGTTGGCTACCAGTTTACATTTGTGTAATCTGGCTAAGATTTGTTGTTACAAGGTAGAATCCATACATTTTAAGCCGGTGTATATCGAAAGGAGTATAGCTCAGTGGTACAGCATTTGACTGCAGATCAAGAGGTCCTCGCTTCAAATCTGGGTGCCCCCTATGCCCAGTGCTTCTCATAAAAAGGTGCTATGTTCAGGAATGGGTATAGGTTGCTTTGGCTAAGATTTGCTTTCACAAAGTAGAATCCATGCATTTCAGTTCATAGGGTTCCCCTTATGTCCAGTCCATCTCTTAAGGGTGCTATATTCAGCAATGGGTATTGGCTACCTTTTAGGGTACTTTGGCTAAGATTTGCTTTCACATAGTAGAATCCATGCATTTTAGTCCATTTTAATAGATATTACCTTCAAGGGAGTATAGTTCAGATCCGGGTGCCCCTTTTGTCCAATCCCTTGCTTAAGGGCTATTTTTTATCTGACTAAGAAAAAAAAGATATTGAAGGGGGCATAGCTCAGTGGTAGGGAGTTTGACTACAGATCAAGAGGTCCCCGGTTCAAATCCGCATGACCAATATGTCCATTTCCTCTCTTAAGGCTGCTTTGTGTTTAGCAGTGAGTTTTGCCTACCAGTATATATTTAGGTACTTTGGTTAAGATTTGGTTTCACACCGCACAATCCATACATTTCAGTTCATTTAATAGATATTACTTTTACGATCAGTGGGAGAGCATTTGACTGCATAGCAAGAGGTCCCCGGTTCAAATCCGGGTGCCCCCTATGTCTAGTCCCTCTCTTAAGAGACCTACGTTCAGCAAAGGGCACTTGGCCATTGTGCCACGTAGACTGGGGACATATAGTTTGAGAACTCACAGCAGAGTTGAATCTGAAAAGGACTTCAGCAGAAATCTATAGCATGCCTTTATGAAGGCTACAAACCAGATCTATCAAGGTTCTTCATCAGCAAAAATGCCTTGTACAAATGCACCTTTTTTGCAAATTCTATAGATGTGTGCTTTATGGACTTGAGAGCACAGGGCAGAGTTGTCTGCGAAAGGCAGTTGAGTAGAACTCTATAGCATGCAATTATGAAGCCTATAAGAAATCAAATTTATCAAACTACTTCATCAGCAAATGCCTTGTACAAATGCCGATTTTATTGTGCAAATTTCTGCCTACTTTCAAGTTGCAAAACAGCAGAAATGGAGATGCTGGGGATTGAACCCAGGACCTCATACATGCGAAGCATGCGCTCTACCACTGAGCTACATCCCCTCACAAAGTTAATTGCTTTGTATGGTGTCATCCTGATAACAAAACTCTGGAGACTTGCAAAAGCAGCATCCTTAAACTGCTGCATTGTTTCCATGCTTTTAGGACAACCTACAGTCTCAGAGATATGTTTGAAAGAGCATGCTAAAGCAAGCCAAACATTTTCAACAGAAAGACACAACACCCCTTCAGGCACGGACGGGGGTCGAACCCGTGATCTTCGGTTTACGAGACCGACGCCTTACCACTTGGCCACCATGCCAGACAGCAAGCAATGTCCTGTCACTTAGTAGATACAACATAGCACCCGCAATCAATCAATGCACTGAGCAAGGAGGTTTTTGAGGAACAAGTATGGAAAGCTTTAATTAAGCTTCTTTGCTTGTTGTCTTGCATGAACAAAACTGCATGAACGTGGATCAAACCCACATTCTTCTGTTCACAAGACCAATGCCAAGCCACTTGGACATTGTGCCACGTAGACTGGGGACATATAGTTTGAGAACTCACAGCAGAGTTGACTCTCAAAAGGACTTAAGAAGAAATCTATAGCATGCTATTATGAAGGCTACAAACCAGATCTATCAAGGTTCTTCATCAGCAAATGCCTTGTACAAATGCACCTTTTTTGCAAATTCTATAGATGTGTGCTTCATGTTTTATTTCAAGGTGCAAAACGGCAGCAAAGCAGATACTGGGGATTGAACCCACGACTTCATGCATACAAAGCACGCGATCTACCACTGAGCTACACCCCGACAAGAACCAATGCCATTGGTGTACTGTTATCATTGCAAGACAAATGTACAGACTTGCAAAAGACTAATGTTAAGCTGTTGCATTTTCCCATGCTTTTAGAACAACCGACAATGTCACAAATACATTGGAAAGAGCATACCAAAGCAAAGAAGAACAGACAGATGTTGAATTGGACAGAGGTCCAACTAAAAAGCAGAAAACCAGAAGGTAACACAGACATTAGAGCACCCTCAATTAAAACATGCAGTGAGGTAGGAAGGTTTTGAGCAACAAGTATGGTAAACTGCAATTAAGCCACTGTACTTTTTTCTTGCATCAACAAATAGGGACAAACAGAGATCAAACCTGTGAGCTTCAGTTCACAAGACCAACGCCAGGCAACTTGGCAATTGCGCCACTTCTACAATATAAGTGTGGGCTTGAGAACACAGGGCAGAGTTGTCTGTGAAAGGCAGTTGAGTAGAAATCTATAGCATGCAATTATGAAGCCTATAAGAAATGAGATTTATAAAGCTACTTCATCAGCAAATGCCTTGTAAACATGCCGATTTTATTGTGCAATTTCCAGAGACATGGGCTTTATGTTTACTTTCAAGTTGCAAAACAGCAGAAATGGAGATGCTGGGGATTGAACGCAGGACCTCATACATGCAAAGCATGCGCTCTACCACTGAGCTACATCCCCTCACAAAAGTCGCGTATGTGTACACTGTCATCCTGGCAACAAAACTCTGCAGACTTCCAAAGACAGCATCCTTAAGATGCTGCATTGTTTCCATGCTTTTAGGGCAACCTACAGTCTCAGAGATATGTTTGAAAGAGCATGCTAAAGCAAGGCAGAAATTTTCAACAGAAAGACACAACAGCCCTTCAGGCACGGAAAGGGATCAAGGCTGTGATCGTCGGTTTACGAGATCGACACCTTGCCATTTGGCCACAATGCCAGACAACAAGCAATGTCCTGTCATTTAGTAGATACAACATAGCACCCGCAATCAGGCAATGCACCGAGGAAGGAGGTTCCTGAGGAACAAGTATGGAGACCTTTAATTAAGCTTCTTTGCTTGTTGTCTTGCATGAACAAAAATGCATGAAAGTGGATAAAACCCATGTTCTTCTGGTTACAAGACCAACGCCAAGCCACTTGGACATTGTGCCATGTAGAGTGGGGACATATAGTTTGAGAACTCACAGCAGACTTGACTCTCAAAAGGACTTAAGAAGAAAGCTATAGCATGCCATTATGAAGGCTACAAACCAGATCTATCAAGGTTCTTTATTCAGCAAATGCCTTGTACAAATGCACTGTTTTTGCAAATTCTATAGATGTGTGCTTCATGTTTAACTTCAATGCATGAAACAGCAGCAATGGAGATACTGGGGATTGAACCCAGGACCTCATACACGCAAAGCATGCGCTCTACCACTGAGCTACATCACCACATTAAACCTTAAAATCCGGGTGCCCCGTATGTCTATTGCCTCTCTGAAGGATGCTCTGTTCAGCAATGGGTTCTTTGGCTAAGATTTGGTTTTACAAAGTAGAATCCATGCATTTCACTCCATTTTAATAGATATTACCTTTAAAGGAGTTTAGTTCAGATCCAGGTGCCCCTTTTGTCAAGTCCCTTGCTTAAGGTGGGTTGCATTGAAGGGGGTATAGCTCAGTGGTAGAGCATTTGACTGCAGATCAAGAGGTCCCCAGTTCAAATCTGGGTGCCCCCTATGTCCAGTCCCTCTCTTAAGGGTGCTAAGTTCAGCAACGGGTACTTAGGCTAAGATTTGGTTTTACAAAGTAGGATCCATGCATTTCAGTTCATTTTAGTACTTACTATGTTCCGAGGGTATAGCTCAGTGGTAGAGCATTTGACTGCAGCTCAAGAGGTCCCCGGTTCAAATCCGGGTGCCCCCTGTATCCAGTCCCTTGCTTAAAGGCTGTACTTTTAGCAATGCCTGTTGGCTACCAGTTTACATTTGTGTAATCTGGCTAAGATTTGTTGTTACAAGGTAGAATCCATACATTTTAAGCCGGTGTATATCGAAAGGAGTATAGCTCAGTGGTACAGCATTTGACTGCAGATCAAGAGGTCCTCGCTTCAAATCTGGGTGCCCCCTATGCCCAGTGCTTCTCATAAAAAGGTGCTATGTTCAGGAATGGGTATAGGTTGCTTTGGCTAAGATTTGCTTTCACAAAGTAGAATCCATGCATTTCAGTTCATAGGGTTCCCCTTATGTCCAGTCCATCTCTTAAGGGTGCTATATTCAGCAATGGGTATTGGCTACCTTTTAGGGTACTTTGGCTAAGATTTGCTTTCACATAGTAGAATCCATGCATTTTAGTCCATTTTAATAGATATTACCTTCAAGGGAGTATAGTTCAGATCCGGGTGCCCCTTTTGTCCAATCCCTTGCTTAAGGGCTATTTTTTATCTGACTAAGAAAAAAAAGATATTGAAGGGGGCATAGCTCAGTGGTAGGGAGTTTGACTACAGATCAAGAGGTCCCCGGTTCAAATCCGCATGACCAATATGTCCATTTCCTCTCTTAAGGCTGCTTTGTGTTTAGCAGTGAGTTTTGCCTACCAGTATATATTTAGGTACTTTGGTTAAGATTTGGTTTCACACCGCACAATCCATACATTTCAGTTCATTTAATAGATATTACTTTTACGATCAGTGGGAGAGCATTTGACTGCATAGCAAGAGGTCCCCGGTTCAAATCCGGGTGCCCCCTATGTCTAGTCCCTCTCTTAAGAGACCTACGTTCAGCAAAGGGCACTTGGCCATTGTGCCACGTAGACTGGGGACATATAGTTTGAGAACTCACAGCAGAGTTGAATCTGAAAAGGACTTCAGCAGAAATCTATAGCATGCCTTTATGAAGGCTACAAACCAGATCTATCAAGGTTCTTCATCAGCAAAAATGCCTTGTACAAATGCACCTTTTTTGCAAATTCTATAGATGTGTGCTTTATGGACTTGAGAGCACAGGGCAGAGTTGTCTGCGAAAGGCAGTTGAGTAGAACTCTATAGCATGCAATTATGAAGCCTATAAGAAATCAAATTTATCAAACTACTTCATCAGCAAATGCCTTGTACAAATGCCGATTTTATTGTGCAAATTTCTGCCTACTTTCAAGTTGCAAAACAGCAGAAATGGAGATGCTGGGGATTGAACCCAGGACCTCATACATGCGAAGCATGCGCTCTACCACTGAGCTACATCCCCTCACAAAGTTAATTGCTTTGTATGGTGTCATCCTGATAACAAAACTCTGGAGACTTGCAAAAGCAGCATCCTTAAACTGCTGCATTGTTTCCATGCTTTTAGGACAACCTACAGTCTCAGAGATATGTTTGAAAGAGCATGCTAAAGCAAGCCAAACATTTTCAACAGAAAGACACAACACCCCTTCAGGCACGGACGGGGGTCGAACCCGTGATCTTCGGTGTACGAGACCGACGCCTTACCACTTGGCCACCATGCCAGACAGCAAGCAATGTCCTGTCACTTAGTAGATACAACATAGCACCCGCAATCAATCAATGCACTGAGCAAGGAGGTTTTTGAGGAACAAGTATGGAAAGCTTTAATTAAGCTTCTTTGCTTGTTGTCTTGCATGAACAAAACTGCATGAACGTGGATCAAACCCACATTCTTCTGTTCACAAGACCAATGCCAAGCCACTTGGACATTGTGCCACGTAGACTGGGGACATATAGTTTGAGAACTCACAGCAGAGTTGACTCTCAAAAGGACTTAAGAAGAAATCTATAGCATGCTATTATGAAGGCTACAAACCAGATCTATCAAGGTTCTTCATCAGCAAATGCCTTGTACAAATGCACCTTTTTTGCAAATTCTATAGATGTGTGCTTCATGTTTTATTTCAAGGTGCAAAACGGCAGCAAAGCAGATACTGGGGATTGAACCCACGACTTCATGCATACAAAGCACGCGATCTACCACTGAGCTACACCCCGACAAGAACCAATGCCATTGGTGTACTGTTATCATTGCAAGACAAATGTACAGACTTGCAAAAGACTAATGTTAAGCTGTTGCATTTTCCCATGCTTTTAGAACAACCGACAATGTCACAAATACATTGGAAAGAGCATACCAAAGCAAAGAAGAACAGACAGATGTTGAATTGGACAGAGGTCCAACTAAAAAGCAGAAAACCAGAAGGTAACACAGACATTAGAGCACCCTCAATTAAAACATGCAGTGAGGTAGGAAGGTTTTGAGCAACAAGTATGGTAAACTGCAATTAAGCCACTGTACTTTTTTCTTGCATCAACAAATAGGGACAAACAGAGATCAAACCTGTGAGCTTCAGTTCACAAGACCAACGCCAGGCAACTTGGCAATTGCGCCACTTCTACAATATAAGTGTGGGCTTGAGAACACAGGGCAGAGTTGTCTGTGAAAGGCAGTTGAGTAGAAATCTATAGCATGCAATTATGAAGCCTATAAGAAATGAGATTTATAAAGCTACTTCATCAGCAAATGCCTTGTAAACATGCCGATTTTATTGTGCAATTTCCAGAGACATGGGCTTTATGTTTACTTTCAAGTTGCAAAACAGCAGAAATGGAGATGCTGGGGATTGAACCCAGGACCTCATACATGCAAAGCATGCGCTCTACCACTGAGCTACATCCCCTCACAAAAGTCGCGTATGTGTACACTGTCATCCTGGCAACAAAACTCTGCAGACTTCCAAAGACAGCATCCTTAAGATGCTGCATTGTTTCCATGCTTTTAGGGCAACCTACAGTCTCAGAGATATGTTTGAAAGAGCATGCTAAAGCAAGCCAGAAATTTTCAACAGAAAGACACAACAGCCCTTCAGGCACGGAAAGGGATCAAGGCTGTGATCGTCGGTTTACGAGATCGACACCTTGCCATTTGGCCACAATGCCAGACAACAAGCAATGTCCTGTCATTTAGTAGACACAACATAGCACCCGCAATCAGGCAATGCACCGAGGAAGGAGGTTCCTGAGGAACAAGTATGGAGACCTTTAATTAAGCTTCTTTGCTTGTTGTCTTGCATGAACAAAAATGCATGAAAGTGGATAAAACCCACGTTCTTCTGGTTACAAGACCAACGCCAAGCCACTTGGACATTGTGCCATGTAGAGTGGGGACATATAGTTTGAGAACTCACAGCAGAGTTGACTCTCAAAAGGACTTAAGAAGAAATCTATAGCATGCTATTATGAAGGCTACAAACCAGATCTATCAAGGTTCTTCATCAGCAAATGCCTTGTACAAATGCACCTTTTTTGCAAATTCTATAGATGTGTGCTTCATGTTTTATTTCAAGGTGCAAAACGGCAGCAAAGCAGATACTGGGGATTGAACCCACGACTTCATGCATGCAAAGCACGCGATCTACCACTGAGCTACACCCCGACAAGAACCAATGCCATTGGTGTACTGTTATCATTGCAAGACAAATGTACAGACTTGCAAAAGACTAATGTTAAGCTGTTGCATTTTCCCATGCTTTTAGAACAACCGACAATGTCACAAATACATTGGAAAGAGCATACCAAAGCAAAGAAGAACAGACAGATGTTGAATTGGACAGAGGTCCAACTAAAAAGCAGAAAACCAGAAGGTAACACAGACATTAGAGCACCCTCAATTAAAACATGCAGTGAGGTAGGAAGGTTTTGAGCAACAAGTATGGTAAACTGCAATTAAGCCACTTTACTTTTTTCTTGCATCAACAAATAGGGACAAACAGAGATCAAACCTGTGAGCTTCAGTTCACAAGACCAACACCAGGCAACTTGGCAATTGCGCCACTTCTACAATATAAGTGTGGGCTTGAGAACACAGGGCAGAGTTGTCTGTGAAAGGCAGTTGAGTAGAAATCTATAGCATGCAATTATGAAGCCTATAAGAAATGAGATTTATAAAGCTACTTCATCAGCAAATGCCTTGTACACATGCCGATTTTATTGTGCAATTTCCAGAGACATGGGCTTTATGTTTACTGTCAAGTTGCAAAACAGCAGAAATGGAGATGCTGGGGATTGAACCCAGGACCTCATACATGCAAAGCATGCGCTCTACCACTGAGCTACATCCCCTCACAAAAGTCACATATGTGTACACTGTCATCCTGGCAACAAAACTCTGCAGACTTCCAAAGACAGCATCCTTAAGATGCTGCATTGTTTCCATGCTTTTAGGGCAACCTACAGTCTCAGAGATATGTTTGAAAGAGCATGCTAAAGCAAGCCAGAAATTTTCAACAGAAAGACACAACAGCCCTTCAGGCACGGAAAGGGATCAAGGCTGTGATCGTCGGTTTACGAGATCGACACCTTGCCATTTGGCCACAATGCCAGACAACAAGCAATGTCCTGTCATTTAGTAGATACAACATAGCACCCGCAATCAGGCAATGCACCGAGGAAGGAGGTTCCTGAGGAACAAGTATGGAGACCTTTAATTAAGCTTCTTTGCTTGTTGTCTTGCATGAAGAAAAATGCATGAAAGTGGATAAAACCCACGTTCTTCTGGTTACAAGACCAACGCCAAGCCACTTGGACATTGTGCCATGTAGAGTGGGGACATATAGTTTGAGAACTCACAGCAGACTTGACTCTCAAAAGGACTTAAGAAGAAATCTATAGCATGCCATTATGAAGGCTACAAACCAGATCTATCAAGGTTCTTTATTCAGCAAATGCCTTGTACAAATGCGCCGTTTTTGCAAATTCTATAGATGTGTGCTTCATGTTTAACTTCAATGCATGAAACAGCAGCAATGGAGATACTGGGGACTGAACCCAGCATGCGCTCTACCACTGAGCTACATCACCACATTAAACCTTAAAATCCGGGTGCCCCGTATGTCTATTGCCTCTCTGAAGGATGCTCTGTTCAGCAATGGGTTCTTTGGCTAAGATTTGGTTTTACAAAGTAGAATCCATGCATTTCACTCCATTTTAATAGATATTACCTTTAAAGGAGTTTAGTTCAGATCCAGGTGCCCCTTTTGTCAAGTCCCTTGCTTAAGGTCGGTTGCATTGAAGGGGGTATAGCTCAGTGGTAGAGCATTTGACTGCAGATCAATAGGTCCCCAGTTCAAATCTGGGTGCCCCCTATGTCCAGTCCCTCTCTTAAGGGTGCTAAGTTCAGCAATGGGTACTTATGCTAAGATTTGCTTTTACAAAGTAGGATCCATGCATTTCAGTTCATTTTAGTACTTACTATGTTCCAGGGGGTATAGCTCAGTGGTAGAGCATTTGACTGCAGATCAAGAGGTCCCCGGTTCAAATCCGGGTGCCCCCTGTATCCAGTCCATTGCTTAAAGGCTGTACTTTTAGCAATGCCTGTTGGCTACCAGTTTACATTTGTGTAATCTGGCTAAGATTTGTTGTTACAAGGTAGAATCCATACATTTTAAGCCGGTGTATATCGAAAGGAGTATAGCTCAGTGGTACAGCATTTGACTGCAGATCAAGAGGTCCTCGCTTCAAATCTGGGTGCCCCCTATGCCCAGTGCTTCTCATAAAAAGGTGCTATGTTCAGGAATGGGTATAGGTTGCTTTGGCTAAGATTTGCTTTCACAAAGTAGAATCCATGCATTTCAGTTCATAGGGTTCCCCTTATGTACAGTCCATCTCTTAAGGGTGCTATATTCAGCAATGGGTATTGGCTACCTTTTAGGGTACTTTGGTTAAGATTTGCTTTCACATAGTAGAATCCATGCATTTTAGTCCATTTTAATAGATATTACCTTCAAGGGAGTATAGTTCAGATCCGGGTGCCCCTTTTGTCCAATCCCTTGCTTAAGGGCTATTTTTTATCTGACTAAGATCAATGTAGGATCCATATATTTTAAGGGAGGTTGTATTGAAGGGGGCATAGCTCAGTGGTAGGGAGTTTGATTACAGATCAAGAGGTCCCCGGTTCAAATCCGCATGACCAATATGTCCATTTCCTCTCTTAAGGCTGCTTTGTGTTTAGCAGAGAGTTTTGCCTACCAGTATATATTTAGGTACTTTGGTTAAGATTTGGTTTCACACCGCACAATCCATACATTTCAGTTCATTTAATAGATATTACTTTTACGATCAGTGGGAGAGCATTTGACTGCATAGCAAGAGGTCCCCGGTTCAAATCCGGGTGCCCCCTATGTCTAGTCCCTCTCTTAAGAGACCTACGTTCAGCAAAGGGCACTTGGCCATTGTGCCACTTAGACTGGGGACATATAGTTTGAGAACTCACAGCAGAGTTGAATCTGAAAAGGACTTCAGCAGAAATCTATAGCATGCCTTTATGAAGGCTACAAACCAGATCTATCAAGGTTCTTCATCAGCAAAAATGCCTTGTACAAATGCACCTTTTTTGCAAATTCTATAGATGTGTGCTTTATGGACTTGAGAGCACAGGGCAGAGTTGTCTGCGAAAGGCAGTTGAGTAGAACTCTATAGCATGCAATTATGAAGCCTATAAGAAATCAAATTTATCAAACTACTTCATCAGCAAATGCCTTGTACAAATGCCGATTTTATTGTGCAAATTTATGCCTACTTTCAAGTTGCAAAACAGCAGAAATGGAGATGCTGGGGATTGAACCCAGGACCTCATACATGCGAAGCATGCGCTCTACCACTGAGCTACATCCCCTCACAAGGTTAATTGCTTTGTATGGTGTCATCCTGATAACAAAACTCTGGAGACTTGCAAAAGCAGCATCCTTAAACTGCTGCATTGTTTCCATGCTTTTAGGACAACCTACAGTCTCAGAGATATGTTTGAAAGAGCATGCTAAAGCAAGCCAAACATTTTCAACAGAAAGACACAACACCCCTTCAGGCACGGACGGGGGTCGAACCCGTGATCTTCGGTTTACAAGACCGACGCCTTACCACTTGGCCACCATGCCAGAGAGCAAGCAATGTCCTGTCACTTAGTAGATACAACATAGCACCCGCAATCAATCAATGCACTGAGCAAGGAGGTTTTTGAGGAACAAGTATGGAAAGCTTTAATTAAGCTTCTTTGCTTGTTGTCTTGCATGAACAAAACTGCATGAACGTGGATCAAACCCACATTCTTCTGTTCACAAGACCAATGCCAAGCCACTTGGACATTGTGCCACGTAGACTGGGGACATATAGTTTGAGAACTCACAGCAGAGTTGACTCTCAAAAGGACTTAAGAAGAAATCTATCTAAATTATGAAGGCTACAAACCAGATCTATCAAGGTTCTTCATCAGCAAATGCCTTGTACAAATGCACCTTTTTTGCAAATTCTATAGATGTGTGCTTCATGTTTTATTTCAAGGTGCAAAACGGCAGCAAAGCAGATACTGGGGATTGAACTGGCGATCTACCACTGAGCTACACCCCGACAAGAACCAATGCCATTGGTGTACTGTTATCATTGCAAGACAAATGTACAGACTTGCAAAAGACTAATGTTAAGCTGTTGCATTTTCCCATGCTTTTAGAACAACCGACAATGTCACAAATACATTGGAAAGAGCATACCAAAGCAAAGAAGAACAGACAGATGTTGAATTGGACAGAGGTCCAACTAAAAAGCAGAAAACCAGAAGGTAACACAGACATTAGAGCACCCTCAATTAAAACATGCAGTGAGGTAGGAAGGTTTTGAGCAACAAGTATGGTAAACTGCAATTAAACCACTTTACTTTTTTCTTGCATCAACAAATAGGGACAAACAGAGATCAAACCTGTGAGCTTCAGTTCACAAGACCAACGCCAGGCAACTTGGCAATTGCGCCACTTCTACAATATAAGTGTGGGCTTGAGAACACAGGGCAGAGTTGTCTGTGAAAGGCAGTTGAGTAGAAATCTATAGCATGCAATTATGAAGCCTATAAGAAATGAGATTTATAAAGCTACTTCATCAGCAAATGCCTTGTACACATGCCGATTTTATTGTGCAATTTCCAGAGACATGGGCTTTATGTTTACTTTCAAGTTGCAAAACAGCAGAAATGGAGATGCTGGGGATTGAACGCAGGACCTCATACATGCAAAGCATGCGCTCTACCACTGAGCTACATCCCCTCACAAAAGTCGCGTATATGTACACTGTCATCCTGGCAACAAAACTCTGCAGACTTCCAAAGACAGCATCCTTAAGATGCTGCATTGTTTCCATGCTTTTAGGGCAACCTACAGCCTCAGAGATATGTTTGAAAGAGCATGCTAAAGCAAGCCAGAAATTTTCAACAGAAAGACACAACAGCCCTTCAGGCACGGAAAGGGATCAAGGCTGTGATCGTCGGTTTACGAGATCGACACCTTGCCATTTGGCCACAATGCCAGACAACAAGCAATGTCCTGTCATTTAGTAGATACAACATAGCACCCGCAATCAGGCAATGCACCGAGGAAGGAGGTTCCTGAGGAACAAGTATGGAGACCTTTAATTAAGCTTCTTTGCTTGTTGTCTTGCATGAACAAAAATGCATGAAAGTGGATAAAACCCATGTTCTTCTGGTTACAAGACCAACGCCAAGCCACTTGGACATTGTGCCATGTAGAGTGGGGACATATAGTTTGAGAACTCACAGCAGACTTGACTCTCAAAAGGACTTAAGAAGAAAGCTATAGCATGCCATTATGAAGGCTACAAACCAGATCTATCAAGGTTCTTTATTCAGCAAATGCCTTGTACAAATGCACTGTTTTTGCAAATTCTATAGATGTGTGCTTCATGTTTAACTTCAATGCATGAAACAGCAGCAATGGAGATACTGGGGATTGAACCCAGGACCTCATACACGCAAAGCATGCGCTCTACCACTGAGCTACATCACCACATTAAACCTTAAAATCCGGGTGCCCCGTATGTCTATTGCCTCTCTGAAGGATGCTCTGTTCAGCAATGGGTTCTTTGGCTAAGATTTGGTTTTACAAAGTAGAATCCATGCATTTCACTCCATTTTAATAGATATTACCTTTAAAGGAGTTTAGTTCAGATCCAGGTGCCCCTTTTGTCAAGTCCCTTGCTTAAGGTGGGTTGCATTGAAGGGGGTATAGCTCAGTGGTAGAGCATTTGACTGCAGATCAAGAGGTCCCCAGTTCAAATCTGGGTGCCCCCTATGTCCAGTCCCTCTCTTAAGGGTGCTAAGTTCAGCAACGGGTACTTAGGCTAAGATTTGGTTTTACAAAGTAGGATCCATGCATTTCAGTTCATTTTAGTACATACTATGTTCCGAGGGTATAGCTCAGTGGTAGAGCATTTGACTGCAGCTCAAGAGGTCCCCGGTTCAAATCCGGGTGCCCCCTGTATCCAGTCCCTTGCTTAAAGGCTGTACTTTTAGCAATGCCTGTTGGCTACCAGTTTACATTTGTGTAATCTGGCTAAGATTTGTTGTTACAAGGTAGAATCCATACATTTTAAGCCGGTGTATATCGAAAGGAGTATAGCTCAGTGGTACAGCATTTGACTGCAGATCAAGAGGTCCTCGCTTCAAATCTGGGTGCCCCCTATGCCCAGTGCTTCTCATAAAAAGGTGCTATGTTCAGGAATGGGTATAGGTTGCTTTGGCTAAGATTTGCTTTCACAAAGTAGAATCCATGCATTTCAGTTCATAGGGTTCCCCTTATGTCCAGTCCATCTCTTAAGGGTGCTATATTCAGCAATGGGTATTGGCTACCTTTTAGGGTACTTTGGCTAAGATTTGCTTTCACATAGTAGAATCCATGCATTTTAGTCCATTTTAATAGATATTACCTTCAAGGGAGTATAGTTCAGATCCGGGTGCCCCTTTTGTCCAATCCCTTGCTTAAGGGCTATTTTTTATCTGACTAAGAAAAAAAAGATATTGAAGGGGGCATAGCTCAGTGGTAGGGAGTTTGACTACAGATCAAGAGGTCCCCGGTTCAAATCCGCATGACCAATATGTCCATTTCCTCTCTTAAGGCTGCTTTGTGTTTAGCAGTGAGTTTTGCCTACCAGTATATATTTAGGTACTTTGGTTAAGATTTGGTTTCACACCGCACAATCCATACATTTCAGTTCATTTAATAGATATTACTTTTACGATCAGTGGGAGAGCATTTGACTGCATAGCAAGAGGTCCCCGGTTCAAATCCGGGTGCCCCCTATGTCTAGTCCCTCTCTTAAGAGACCTACGTTCAGCAAAGGGCACTTGGCCATTGTGCCACGTAGACTGGGGACATATAGTTTGAGAACTCACAGCAGAGTTGAATCTGAAAAGGACTTCAGCAGAAATCTATAGCATGCCTTTATGAAGGCTACAAACCAGATCTATCAAGGTTCTTCATCAGCAAAAATGCCTTGTACAAATGCACCTTTTTTGCAAATTCTATAGATGTGTGCTTTATGGACTTGAGAGCACAGGGCAGAGTTGTCTGCGAAAGGCAGTTGAGTAGAACTCTATAGCATGCAATTATGAAGCCTATAAGAAATCAAATTTATCAAACTACTTCATCAGCAAATGCCTTGTACAAATGCCGATTTTATTGTGCAAATTTCTGCCTACTTTCAAGTTGCAAAACAGCAGAAATGGAGATGCTGGGGATTGAACCCAGGACCTCATACATGCGAAGCATGCGCTCTACCACTGAGCTACATCCCCTCACAAAGTTAATTGCTTTGTATGGTGTCATCCTGATAACAAAACTCTGGAGACTTGCAAAAGCAGCATCCTTAAACTGCTGCATTGTTTCCATGCTTTTAGGACAACCTACAGTCTCAGAGATATGTTTGAAAGAGCATGCTAAAGCAAGCCAAACATTTTCAACAGAAAGACACAACACCCCTTCAGGCACGGACGGGGGTCGAACCCGTGATCTTCGGTTTACGAGACCGACGCCTTACCACTCGGCCACCATGCCAGACAGCAAGCAATGTCCTGTCACTTAGTAGATACAACATAGCACCCGCAATCAATCAATGCACTGAGCAAGGAGGTTTTTGAGGAACAAGTATGGAAAGCTTTAATTAAGCTTCTTTGCTTGTTGTCTTGCATGAACAAAACTGCATGAACGTGGATCAAACCCACATTCTTCTGTTCACAAGACCAATGCCAAGCCACTTGGACATTGTGCCACGTAGACTGGGGACATATAGTTTGAGAACTCACAGCAGAGTTGACTCTCAAAAGGACTTAAGAAGAAATCTATAGCATGCTATTATGAAGGCTACAAACCAGATCTATCAAGGTTCTTCATCAGCAAATGCCTTGTACAAATGCACCTTTTTTGCAAATTCTATAGATGTGTGCTTCATGTTTTATTTCAAGGTGCAAAACGGCAGCAAAGCAGATACTGGGGATTGAACTGGCGATCTACCACTGAGCTACACCCCGACAAGAACCAATGCCATTGGTGTACTGTTATCATTGCAAGACAAATGTACAGACTTGCAAAAGACTAATGTTAAGCTGTTGCATTTTCCCATGCTTTTAGAACAACCGACAATGTCACAAATACATTGGAAAGAGCATACCAAAGCAAAGAAGAACAGACAGATGTTGAATTGGACAGAGGTCCAACTAAAAAGCAGAAAACCAGAAGGTAACACAGACATTAGAGCACCCTCAATTAAAACATGCAGTGAGGTAGGAAGGTTTTGAGCAACAAGTATGGTAAACTGCAATTAAACCACTTTACTTTTTTCTTGCATCAACAAATAGGGACAAACAGAGATCAAACCTGTGAGCTTCAGTTCACAAGACCAACGCCAGGCAACTTGGCAATTGCGCCACTTCTACAATATAAGTGTGGGCTTGAGAACACAGGGCAGAGTTGTCTGTGAAAGGCAGTTGAGTAGAAATCTATAGCATGCAATTATGAAGCCTATAAGAAATGAGATTTATAAAGCTACTTCATCAGCAAATGCCTTGTACACATGCCGATTTTATTGTGCAATTTCCAGAGACATGGGCTTTATGTTTACTTTCAAGTTGCAAAACAGCAGAAATGGAGATGCTGGGGATTGAACGCAGGACCTCATACATGCAAAGCATGCGCTCTACCACTGAGCTACATCCCCTCACAAAAGTCGCGTATGTGTACACTGTCATCCTGGCAACAAAACTCTGCAGACTTCCAAAGACAGCATCCTTAAGATGCTGCATTGTTTCCATGCTTTTAGGGCAACCTACAGTCTCAGAGATATGTTTGAAAGAGCATGCTAAAGCAAGCCAGAAATTTTCAACAGAAAGACACAACAGCCCTTCAGGCACGGAAAGGGATCAAGGCTGTGATCGTCGGTTTACGAGATCGACACCTTGCCATTTGGCCACAATGCCAGACAACAAGCAATGTCCTGTCATTTAGTAGATACAACATAGCACCCGCAATCAGGCAATGCACCGAGGAAGGAGGTTCCTGAGGAACAAGTATGGAGACCTTTAATTAAGCTTCTTTGCTTGTTGTCTTGCATGAACAAAAATGCATGAAAGTGGATAAAACCCATGTTCTTCTGGTTACAAGACCAACGCCAAGCCACTTGGACATTGTGCCATGTAGAGTGGGGACATATAGTTTGAGAACTCACAGCAGACTTGACTCTCAAAAGGACTTAAGAAGAAAGCTATAGCATGCCATTATGAAGGCTACAAACCAGATCTGTCAAGGTTCTTTATTCAGCAAATGCCTTGTACAAATGCACTGTTTTTGCAAATTCTATAGATGTGTGCTTCATGTTTAACTTCAATGCATGAAACAGCAGCAATGGAGATACTGGGGATTGCACCCAGGACCTCATACACGCAAAGCATGCGCTCTACCACTGAGCTACATCACCACATTAAACCTTAAAATCCGGGTGCCCCGTATGTCTATTGCCTCTCTGAAGGATGCTCTGTTCAGCAATGGGTTCTTTGGCTAAGATTTGGTTTTACAAAGTAGAATCCATGCATTTCACTCCATTTTAATAGATATTACCTTTAAAGGAGTTTAGTTCAGATCCAGGTGCCCCTTTTGTCAAGTCCCTTGCTTAAGGTGGGTTGCATTGAAGGGGGTATAGCTCAGTGGTAGAGCATTTGACTGCAGATCAAGAGGTCCCCAGTTCAAATCTGGGTGCCCCCTATGTCCAGTCCCTCTCTTAAGGGTGCTAAGTTCAGCAACGGGTACTTAGGCTAAGATTTGGTTTTACAAAGTAGGATCCATGCATTTCAGTTCATTTTAGTACTTACTATGTTCCGAGGGTATAGCTCAGTGGTAGAGCATTTGACTGCAGCTCAAGAGGTCCCCGGTTCAAATCCGGGTGCCCCCTGTATCCAGTCCCTTGCTTAAAGGCTCTACTTTTAGCAATGCCTGTTGGCTACCAGTTTACATTTGTGTAATCTGGCTAAGATTTGTTGTTACAAGGTAGAATCCATACATTTTAAGCCGGTGTATATCGAAAGGAGTATAGCTCAGTGGTACAGCATTTGACTGCAGATCAAGAGGTCCTCGCTTCAAATCTGGGTGCCCCCTATGCCCAGTGCTTCTCATAAAAAGGTGCTATGTTCAGGAATGGGTATAGGTTGCTTTGGCTAAGATTTGCTTTCACAAAGTAGAATCCATGCATTTCAGTTCATAGGGTTCCCCTTATGTCCAGTCCATCTCTTAAGGGTGCTATATTCAGCAATGGGTATTGGCTACCTTTTAGGGTACTTTGGCTAAGATTTGCTTTCACATAGTAGAATCCATGCATTTTAGTCCATTTTAATAGATATTACCTTCAAGGGAGTATAGTTCAGATCCGGGTGCCCCTTTTGTCCAATCCCTTGCTTAAGGGCTATTTTTTATCTGACTAAGAAAAAAAAGATATTGAAGGGGGCATAGCTCAGTGGTAGGGAGTTTGACTACAGATCAAGAGGTCCCCGGTTCAAATCCGCATGACCAATATGTCCATTTCCTCTCTTAAGGCTGCTTTGTGTTTAGCAGTGAGTTTTGCCTACCAGTATATATTTAGGTACTTTGGTTAAGATTTGGTTTCACACCGCACAATCCATACATTTCAGTTCATTTAATAGATATTACTTTTACGATCAGTGGGAGAGCATTTGACTGCATAGCAAGAGGTCCCCGGTTCAAATCCGGGTGCCCCCTATGTCTAGTCCCTCTCTTAAGAGACCTACGTTCAGCAAAGGGCACTTGGCCATTGTGCCACGTAGACTGGGGACATATAGTTTGAGAACTCACAGCAGAGTTGAATCTGAAAAGGACTTCAGCAGAAATCTATAGCATGCCTTTATGAAGGCTACAAACCAGATCTATCAAGGTTCTTCATCAGCAAAAATGCCTTGTACAAATGCACCTTTTTTGCAAATTCTATAGATGTGTGCTTTATGGACTTGAGAGCACAGGGCAGAGTTGTCTGCGAAAGGCAGTTGAGTAGAACTCTATAGCATGCAATTATGAAGCCTATAAGAAATCAAATTTATCAAACTACTTCATCAGCAAATGCCTTGTACAAATGCCGATTTTATTGTGCAAATTTCTGCCTACTTTCAAGTTGCAAAACAGCAGAAATGGAGATGCTGGGGATTGAACCCAGGACCTCATACATGCGAAGCATGCGCTCTACCACTGAGCTACATCCCCTCACAAAGTTAATTGCTTTGTATGGTGTCATCCTGATAACAAAACTCTGGAGACTTGCAAAAGCAGCATCCTTAAACTGCTGCATTGTTTCCATGCTTTTAGGACAACCTACAGTCTCAGAGATATGTTTGAAAGAGCATGCTAAAGCAAGCCAAACATTTTCAACAGAAAGACACAACACCCCTTCAGGCACGGACGGGGGTCGAACCCGTGATCTTCGGTTTACGAGACCGACGCCTTACCACTTGGCCACCATGCCAGACAGCAAGCAATGTCCTGTCACTTAGTAGATACAACATAGCACCCGCAATCAATCAATGCACTGAGCAAGGAGGTTTTTGAGGAACAAGTATGGAAAGCTTTAATTAAGCTTCTTTGCTTGTTGTCTTGCATGAACAAAACTGCATGAACGTGGATCAAACCCACATTCTTCTGTTCACAAGACCAATGCCAAGCCACTTGGACATTGTGCCACGTAGACTGGGGACATATAGTTTGAGAACTCACAGCAGAGTTGACTCTCAAAAGGACTTAAGAAGAAATCTATAGCATGCTATTATGAAGGCTACAAACCAGATCTATCAAGGTTCTTCATCAGCAAATGCCTTGTACAAATGCACCTTTTTTGCAAATTCTATAGATGTGTGCTTCATGTTTTATTTCAAGGTGCAAAACGGCAGCAAAGCAGATACTGGGGATTGAACCCACGACTTCATGCATACAAAGCACGCGATCTACCACTGAGCTACACCCCGACAAGAACCAATGCCATTGGTGTACTGTTATCATTGCAAGACAAATGTACAGACTTGCAAAAGACTAATGTTAAGCTGTTGCATTTTCCCATGCTTTTAGAACAACCGACAATGTCACAAATACATTGGAAAGAGCATACCAAAGCAAAGAAGAACAGACAGATGTTGAATTGGACAGAGGTCCAACTAAAAAGCAGAAAACCAGAAGGTAACACAGACATTAGAGCACCCTCAATTAAAACATGCAGTGAGGTAGGAAGGTTTTGAGCAACAAGTATGGTAAACTGCAATTAAGCCACTGTACTTTTTTCTTGCATCAACAAATAGGGACAAACAGAGATCAAACCTGTGAGCTTCAGTTCACAAGACCAACGCCAGGCAACTTGGCAATTGCGCCACTTCTACAATATAAGTGTGGGCTTGAGAACACAGGGCAGAGTTGTCTGTGAAAGGCAGTTGAGTAGAAATCTATAGCATGCAATTATGAAGCCTATAAGAAATGAGATTTATAAAGCTACTTCATCAGCAAATGCCTTGTAAACATGCCGATTTTATTGTGCAATTTCCAGAGACATGGGCTTTATGTTTACTTTCAAGTTGCAAAACAGCAGAAATGGAGATGCTGGGGATTGAACGCAGGACCTCATACATGCAAAGCATGCGCTCTACCACTGAGCTACATCCCCTCACAAAAGTCGCGTATGTGTACACTGTCATCCTGGCAACAAAACTCTGCAGACTTCCAAAGACAGCATCCTTAAGATGCTGCATTGTTTCCATGCTTTTAGGGCAACCTACAGTCTCAGAGATATGTTTGAAAGAGCATGCTAAAGCAAGGCAGAAATTTTCAACAGAAAGACACAACAGCCCTTCAGGCACGGAAAGGGATCAAGGCTGTGATCGTCGGTTTACGAGATCGACACCTTGCCATTTGGCCACAATGCCAGACAACAAGCAATGTCCTGTCATTTAGTAGATACAACATAGCACCCGCAATCAGGCAATGCACCGAGGAAGGAGGTTCCTGAGGAACAAGTATGGAGACCTTTAATTAAGCTTCTTTGCTTGTTGTCTTGCATGAACAAAAATGCATGAAAGTGGATAAAACCCATGTTCTTCTGGTTACAAGACCAACGCCAAGCCACTTGGACATTGTGCCATGTAGAGTGGGGACATATAGTTTGAGAACTCACAGCAGACTTGACTCTCAAAAGGACTTAAGAAGAAAGCTATAGCATGCCATTATGAAGGCTACAAACCAGATCTATCAAGGTTCTTTATTCAGCAAATGCCTTGTACAAATGCACTGTTTTTGCAAATTCTATAGATGTGTGCTTCATGTTTAACTTCAATGCATGAAACAGCAGCAATGGAGATACTGGGGATTGAACCCAGGACCTCATACACGCAAAGCATGCGCTCTACCACTGAGCTACATCACCACATTAAACCTTAAAATCCGGGTGCCCCGTATGTCTATTGCCTCTCTGAAGGATGCTCTGTTCAGCAATCGGTTCTTTGGCTAAGATTTGGTTTTACAAAGTAGAATCCATGCATTTCACTCCATTTTAATAGATATTACCTTTAAAGGAGTTTAGTTCAGATCCAGGTGCCCCTTTTGTCAAGTCCCTTGCTTAAGGTGGGTTGCATTGAAGGGGGTATAGCTCAGTGGTAGAGCATTTGACTGCAGATCAAGAGGTCCCCAGTTCAAATCTGGGTGCCCCCTATGTCCAGTCCCTCTCTTAAGGGTGCTAAGTTCAGCAACGGGTACTTAGGCTAAGATTTGGTTTTACAAAGTAGGATCCATGCATTTCAGTTCATTTTAGTACTTACTATGTTCCGAGGGTATAGCTCAGTGGTAGAGCATTTGACTGCAGCTCAAGAGGTCCCCGGTTCAAATCCGGGTGCCCCCTGTATCCAGTCCCTTGCTTAAAGGCTGTACTTTTAGCAATGCCTGTTGGCTACCAGTTTACATTTGTGTAATCTGGCTAAGATTTGTTGTTACAAGGTAGAATCCATACATTTTAAGCCGGTGTATATCGAAAGGAGTATAGCTCAGTGGTACAGCATTTGACTGCAGATCAAGAGGTCCTCGCTTCAAATCTGGGTGCCCCCTATGCCCAGTGCTTCTCATAAAAAGGTGCTATGTTCAGGAATGGGTATAGGTTGCTTTGGCTAAGATTTGCTTTCACAAAGTAGAATCCATGCATTTCAGTTCATAGGGTTCCCCTTATGTCCAGTCCATCTCTTAAGGGTGCTATATTCAGCAATGGGTATTGGCTACCTTTTAGGGTACTTTGGCTAAGATTTGCTTTCACATAGTAGAATCCATGCATTTTAGTCCATTTTAATAGATATTACCTTCAAGGGAGTATAGTTCAGATCCGGGTGCCCCTTTTGTCCAATCCCTTGCTTAAGGGCTATTTTTTATCTGACTAAGAAAAAAAAGATATTGAAGGGGGCATAGCTCAGTGGTAGGGAGTTTGACTACAGATCAAGAGGTCCCCGGTTCAAATCCGCATGACCAATATGTCCATTTCCTCTCTTAAGGCTGCTTTGTGTTTAGCAGTGAGTTTTGCCTACCAGTATATATTTAGGTACTTTGGTTAAGATTTGGTTTCACACCGCACAATCCATACATTTCAGTTCATTTAATAGATATTACTTTTACGATCAGTGGGAGAGCATTTGACTGCATAGCAAGAGGTCCCCGGTTCAAATCCGGGTGCCCCCTATGTCTAGTCCCTCTCTTAAGAGACCTACGTTCAGCAAAGGGCACTTGGCCATTGTGCCACGTAGACTGGGGACATATAGTTTGAGAACTCACAGCAGAGTTGAATCTGAAAAGGACTTCAGCAGAAATCTATAGCATGCCTTTATGAAGGCTACAAACCAGATCTATCAAGGTTCTTCATCAGCAAAAATGCCTTGTACAAATGCACCTTTTTTGCAAATTCTATAGATGTGTGCTTTATGGACTTGAGAGCACAGGGCAGAGTTGTCTGCGAAAGGCAGTTGAGTAGAACTCTATAGCATGCAATTATGAAGCCTATAAGAAATCAAATTTATCAAACTACTTCATCAGCAAATGCCTTGTACAAATGCCGATTTTATTGTGCAAATTTCTGCCTACTTTCAAGTTGCAAAACAGCAGAAATGGAGATGCTGGGGATTGAACCCAGGACCTCATACATGCGAAGCATGCGCTCTACCACTGAGCTACATCCCCTCACAAAGTTAATTGCTTTGTATGGTGTCATCCTGATAACAAAACTCTGGAGACTTGCAAAAGCAGCATCCTTAAACTGCTGCATTGTTTCCATGCTTTTAGGACAACCTACAGTCTCAGAGATATGTTTGAAAGAGCATGCTAAAGCAAGCCAAACATTTTCAACAGAAAGACACAACACCCCTTCAGGCACGGACGGGGGTCGAACCCGTGATCTTCGGTTTACGAGACCGACGCCTTACCACTTGGCCACCATGCCAGACAGCAAGCAATGTCCTGTCACTTAGTAGATACAACATAGCACCCGCAATCAATCAATGCACTGAGCAAGGAGGTTTTTGAGGAACAAGTATGGAAAGCTTTAATTAAGCTTCTTTGCTTGTTGTCTTGCATGAACAAAACTGCATGAACGTGGATCAAACCCACATTCTTCTGTTCACAAGACCAATGCCAAGCCACTTGGACATTGTGCCACGTAGACTGGGGACATATAGTTTGAGAACTCACAGCAGAGTTGACTCTCAAAAGGACTTAAGAAGAAATCTATAGCATGCTATTATGAAGGCTACAAACCAGATCTATCAAGGTTCTTCATCAGCAAATGCCTTGTACAAATGCACCTTTTTTGCAAATTCTATAGATGTGTGCTTCATGTTTTATTTCAAGGTGCAAAACGGCAGCAAAGCAGATACTGGGGATTGAACCCACGACTTCATGCATACAAAGCACGCGATCTACCACTGAGCTACACCCCGACAAGAACCAATGCCATTGGTGTACTGTTATCATTGCAAGACAAATGTACAGACTTGCAAAAGACTAATGTTAAGCTGTTGCATTTTCCCATGCTTTTAGAACAACCGACAATGTCACAAATACATTGGAAAGAGCATACCAAAGCAAAGAAGAACAGACAGATGTTGAATTGGACAGAGGTCCAACTAAAAAGCAGAAAACCAGAAGGTAACACAGACATTAGAGCACCCTCAATTAAAACATGCAGTGAGGTAGGAAGGTTTTGAGCAACAAGTATGGTAAACTGCAATTAAGCCACTGTACTTTTTTCTTGCATCAACAAATAGGGACAAACAGAGATCAAACCTGTGAGCTTCAGTTCACAAGACCAACGCCAGGCAACTTGGCAATTGCGCCACTTCTACAATATAAGTGTGGGCTTGAGAACACAGGGCAGAGTTGTCTGTGAAAGGCAGTTGAGTAGAAATCTATAGCATGCAATTATGAAGCCTATAAGAAATGAGATTTATAAAGCTACTTCATCAGCAAATGCCTTGTAAACATGCCGATTTTATTGTGCAATTTCCAGAGACATGGGCTTTATGTTTACTTTCAAGTTGCAAAACAGCAGAAATGGAGATGCTGGGGATTGAACCCAGGACCTCATACATGCAAAGCATGCGCTCTACCACTGAGCTACATCCCCTCACAAAAGTCGCGTATGTGTACACTGTCATCCTGGCAACAAAACTCTGCAGACTTCCAAAGACAGCATCCTTAAGATGCTGCATTGTTTCCATGCTTTTAGGGCAACCTACAGTCTCAGAGATATGTTTGAAAGAGCATGCTAAAGCAAGCCAGAAATTTTCAACAGAAAGACACAACAGCCCTTCAGGCACGGAAAGGGATCAAGGCTGTGATCGTCGGTTTACGAGATCGACACCTTGCCATTTGGCCACAATGCCAGACAACAAGCAATGTCCTGTCATTTAGTAGACACAACATAGCACCCGCAATCAGGCAATGCACCGAGGAAGGAGGTTCCTGAGGAACAAGTATGGAGACCTTTAATTAAGCTTCTTTGCTTGTTGTCTTGCATGAACAAAAATGCATGAAAGTGGATAAAACCCACGTTCTTCTGGTTACAAGACCAACGCCAAGCCACTTGGACATTGTGCCATGTAGAGTGGGGACATATAGTTTGAGAACTCACAGCAGAGTTGACTCTCAAAAGGACTTAAGAAGAAATCTATAGCATGCTATTATGAAGGCTACAAACCAGATCTATCAAGGTTCTTCATCAGCAAATGCCTTGTACAAATGCACCTTTTTTGCAAATTCTATAGATGTGTGCTTCATGTTTTATTTCAAGGTGCAAAACGGCAGCAAAGCAGATACTGGGGATTGAACCCACGACTTCATGCATGCAAAGCACGCGATCTACCACTGAGCTACACCCCGACAAGAACCAATGCCATTGGTGTACTGTTATCATTGCAAGACAAATGTACAGACTTGCAAAAGACTAATGTTAAGCTGTTGCATTTTCCCATGCTTTTAGAACAACCGACAATGTCACAAATACATTGGAAAGAGCATACCAAAGCAAAGAAGAACAGACAGATGTTGAATTGGACAGAGGTCCAACTAAAAAGCAGAAAACCAGAAGGTAACACAGACATTAGAGCACCCTCAATTAAAACATGCAGTGAGGTAGGAAGGTTTTGAGCAACAAGTATGGTAAACTGCAATTAAGCCACTTTACTTTTTTCTTGCATCAACAAATAGGGACAAACAGAGATCAAACCTGTGAGCTTCAGTTCACAAGACCAACACCAGGCAACTTGGCAATTGCGCCACTTCTACAATATAAGTGTGGGCTTGAGAACACAGGGCAGAGTTGTCTGTGAAAGGCAGTTGAGTAGAAATCTATAGCATGCAATTATGAAGCCTATAAGAAATGAGATTTATAAAGCTACTTCATCAGCAAATGCCTTGTACACATGCCGATTTTATTGTGCAATTTCCAGAGACATGGGCTTTATGTTTACTGTCAAGTTGCAAAACAGCAGAAATGGAGATGCTGGGGATTGAACCCAGGACCTCATACATGCAAAGCATGCGCTCTACCACTGAGCTACATCCCCTCACAAAAGTCACATATGTGTACACTGTCATCCTGGCAACAAAACTCTGCAGACTTCCAAAGACAGCATCCTTAAGATGCTGCATTGTTTCCATGCTTTTAGGGCAACCTACAGTCTCAGAGATATGTTTGAAAGAGCATGCTAAAGCAAGCCAGAAATTTTCAACAGAAAGACACAACAGCCCTTCAGGCACGGAAAGGGATCAAGGCTGTGATCGTCGGTTTACGAGATCGACACCTTGCCATTTGGCCACAATGCCAGACAACAAGCAATGTCCTGTCATTTAGTAGATACAACATAGCACCCGCAATCAGGCAATGCACCGAGGAAGGAGGTTCCTGAGGAACAAGTATGGAGACCTTTAATTAAGCTTCTTTGCTTGTTGTCTTGCATGAAGAAAAATGCATGAAAGTGGATAAAACCCACGTTCTTCTGGTTACAAGACCAACGCCAAGCCACTTGGACATTGTGCCATGTAGAGTGGGGACATATAGTTTGAGAACTCACAGCAGACTTGACTCTCAAAAGGACTTAAGAAGAAATCTATAGCATGCCATTATGAAGGCTACAAACCAGATCTATCAAGGTTCTTTATTCAGCAAATGCCTTGTACAAATGCGCCGTTTTTGCAAATTCTATAGATGTGTGCTTCATGTTTAACTTCAATGCATGAAACAGCAGCAATGGAGATACTGGGGACTGAACCCAGCATGCGCTCTACCACTGAGCTACATCACCACATTAAACCTTAAAATCCGGGTGCCCCGTATGTCTATTGCCTCTCTGAAGGATGCTCTGTTCAGCAATGGGTTCTTTGGCTAAGATTTGGTTTTACAAAGTAGAATCCATGCATTTCACTCCATTTTAATAGATATTACCTTTAAAGGAGTTTAGTTCAGATCCAGGTGCCCCTTTTGTCAAGTCCCTTGCTTAAGGTCGGTTGCATTGAAGGGGGTATAGCTCAGTGGTAGAGCATTTGACTGCAGATCAATAGGTCCCCAGTTCAAATCTGGGTGCCCCCTATGTCCAGTCCCTCTCTTAAGGGTGCTAAGTTCAGCAATGGGTACTTATGCTAAGATTTGCTTTTACAAAGTAGGATCCATGCATTTCAGTTCATTTTAGTACTTACTATGTTCCAGGGGGTATAGCTCAGTGGTAGAGCATTTGACTGCAGATCAAGAGGTCCCCGGTTCAAATCCGGGTGCCCCCTGTATCCAGTCCATTGCTTAAAGGCTGTACTTTTAGCAATGCCTGTTGGCTACCAGTTTACATTTGTGTAATCTGGCTAAGATTTGTTGTTACAAGGTAGAATCCATACATTTTAAGCCGGTGTATATCGAAAGGAGTATAGCTCAGTGGTACAGCATTTGACTGCAGATCAAGAGGTCCTCGCTTCAAATCTGGGTGCCCCCTATGCCCAGTGCTTCTCATAAAAAGGTGCTATGTTCAGGAATGGGTATAGGTTGCTTTGGCTAAGATTTGCTTTCACAAAGTAGAATCCATGCATTTCAGTTCATAGGGTTCCCCTTATGTACAGTCCATCTCTTAAGGGTGCTATATTCAGCAATGGGTATTGGCTACCTTTTAGGGTACTTTGGTTAAGATTTGCTTTCACATAGTAGAATCCATGCATTTTAGTCCATTTTAATAGATATTACCTTCAAGGGAGTATAGTTCAGATCCGGGTGCCCCTTTTGTCCAATCCCTTGCTTAAGGGCTATTTTTTATCTGACTAAGATCAATGTAGGATCCATATATTTTAAGGGAGGTTGTATTGAAGGGGGCATAGCTCAGTGGTAGGGAGTTTGATTACAGATCAAGAGGTCCCCGGTTCAAATCCGCATGACCAATATGTCCATTTCCTCTCTTAAGGCTGCTTTGTGTTTAGCAGAGAGTTTTGCCTACCAGTATATATTTAGGTACTTTGGTTAAGATTTGGTTTCACACCGCACAATCCATACATTTCAGTTCATTTAATAGATATTACTTTTACGATCAGTGGGAGAGCATTTGACTGCATAGCAAGAGGTCCCCGGTTCAAATCCGGGTGCCCCCTATGTCTAGTCCCTCTCTTAAGAGACCTACGTTCAGCAAAGGGCACTTGGCCATTGTGCCACTTAGACTGGGGACATATAGTTTGAGAACTCACAGCAGAGTTGAATCTGAAAAGGACTTCAGCAGAAATCTATAGCATGCCTTTATGAAGGCTACAAACCAGATCTATCAAGGTTCTTCATCAGCAAAAATGCCTTGTACAAATGCACCTTTTTTGCAAATTCTATAGATGTGTGCTTTATGGACTTGAGAGCACAGGGCAGAGTTGTCTGCGAAAGGCAGTTGAGTAGAACTCTATAGCATGCAATTATGAAGCCTATAAGAAATCAAATTTATCAAACTACTTCATCAGCAAATGCCTTGTACAAATGCCGATTTTATTGTGCAAATTTATGCCTACTTTCAAGTTGCAAAACAGCAGAAATGGAGATGCTGGGGATTGAACCCAGGACCTCATACATGCGAAGCATGCGCTCTACCACTGAGCTACATCCCCTCACAAGGTTAATTGCTTTGTATGGTGTCATCCTGATAACAAAACTCTGGAGACTTGCAAAAGCAGCATCCTTAAACTGCTGCATTGTTTCCATGCTTTTAGGACAACCTACAGTCTCAGAGATATGTTTGAAAGAGCATGCTAAAGCAAGCCAAACATTTTCAACAGAAAGACACAACACCCCTTCAGGCACGGACGGGGGTCGAACCCGTGATCTTCGGTTTACAAGACCGACGCCTTACCACTTGGCCACCATGCCAGAGAGCAAGCAATGTCCTGTCACTTAGTAGATACAACATAGCACCCGCAATCAATCAATGCACTGAGCAAGGAGGTTTTTGAGGAACAAGTATGGAAAGCTTTAATTAAGCTTCTTTGCTTGTTGTCTTGCATGAACAAAACTGCATGAACGTGGATCAAACCCACATTCTTCTGTTCACAAGACCAATGCCAAGCCACTTGGACATTGTGCCACGTAGACTGGGGACATATAGTTTGAGAACTCACAGCAGAGTTGACTCTCAAAAGGACTTAAGAAGAAATCTATCTAAATTATGAAGGCTACAAACCAGATCTATCAAGGTTCTTCATCAGCAAATGCCTTGTACAAATGCACCTTTTTTGCAAATTCTATAGATGTGTGCTTCATGTTTTATTTCAAGGTGCAAAACGGCAGCAAAGCAGATACTGGGGATTGAACTGGCGATCTACCACTGAGCTACACCCCGACAAGAACCAATGCCATTGGTGTACTGTTATCATTGCAAGACAAATGTACAGACTTGCAAAAGACTAATGTTAAGCTGTTGCATTTTCCCATGCTTTTAGAACAACCGACAATGTCACAAATACATTGGAAAGAGCATACCAAAGCAAAGAAGAACAGACAGATGTTGAATTGGACAGAGGTCCAACTAAAAAGCAGAAAACCAGAAGGTAACACAGACATTAGAGCACCCTCAATTAAAACATGCAGTGAGGTAGGAAGGTTTTGAGCAACAAGTATGGTAAACTGCAATTAAACCACTTTACTTTTTTCTTGCATCAACAAATAGGGACAAACAGAGATCAAACCTGTGAGCTTCAGTTCACAAGACCAACGCCAGGCAACTTGGCAATTGCGCCACTTCTACAATATAAGTGTGGGCTTGAGAACACAGGGCAGAGTTGTCTGTGAAAGGCAGTTGAGTAGAAATCTATAGCATGCAATTATGAAGCCTATAAGAAATGAGATTTATAAAGCTACTTCATCAGCAAATGCCTTGTACACATGCCGATTTTATTGTGCAATTTCCAGAGACATGGGCTTTATGTTTACTTTCAAGTTGCAAAACAGCAGAAATGGAGATGCTGGGGATTGAACGCAGGACCTCATACATGCAAAGCATGCGCTCTACCACTGAGCTACATCCCCTCACAAAAGTCGCGTATATGTACACTGTCATCCTGGCAACAAAACTCTGCAGACTTCCAAAGACAGCATCCTTAAGATGCTGCATTGTTTCCATGCTTTTAGGGCAACCTACAGCCTCAGAGATATGTTTGAAAGAGCATGCTAAAGCAAGCCAGAAATTTTCAACAGAAAGACACAACAGCCCTTCAGGCACGGAAAGGGATCAAGGCTGTGATCGTCGGTTTACGAGATCGACACCTTGCCATTTGGCCACAATGCCAGACAACAAGCAATGTCCTGTCATTTAGTAGATACAACATAGCACCCGCAATCAGGCAATGCACCGAGGAAGGAGGTTCCTGAGGAACAAGTATGGAGACCTTTAATTAAGCTTCTTTGCTTGTTGTCTTGCATGAACAAAAATGCATGAAAGTGGATAAAACCCATGTTCTTCTGGTTACAAGACCAACGCCAAGCCACTTGGACATTGTGCCATGTAGAGTGGGGACATATAGTTTGAGAACTCACAGCAGACTTGACTCTCAAAAGGACTTAAGAAGAAAGCTATAGCATGCCATTATGAAGGCTACAAACCAGATCTATCAAGGTTCTTTATTCAGCAAATGCCTTGTACAAATGCACTGTTTTTGCAAATTCTATAGATGTGTGCTTCATGTTTAACTTCAATGCATGAAACAGCAGCAATGGAGATACTGGGGATTGAACCCAGGACCTCATACACGCAAAGCATGCGCTCTACCACTGAGCTACATCACCACATTAAACCTTAAAATCCGGGTGCCCCGTATGTCTATTGCCTCTCTGAAGGATGCTCTGTTCAGCAATGGGTTCTTTGGCTAAGATTTGGTTTTACAAAGTAGAATCCATGCATTTCACTCCATTTTAATAGATATTACCTTTAAAGGAGTTTAGTTCAGATCCAGGTGCCCCTTTTGTCAAGTCCCTTGCTTAAGGTGGGTTGCATTGAAGGGGGTATAGCTCAGTGGTAGAGCATTTGACTGCAGATCAAGAGGTCCCCAGTTCAAATCTGGGTGCCCCCTATGTCCAGTCCCTCTCTTAAGGGTGCTAAGTTCAGCAACGGGTACTTAGGCTAAGATTTGGTTTTACAAAGTAGGATCCATGCATTTCAGTTCATTTTAGTACATACTATGTTCCGAGGGTATAGCTCAGTGGTAGAGCATTTGACTGCAGCTCAAGAGGTCCCCGGTTCAAATCCGGGTGCCCCCTGTATCCAGTCCCTTGCTTAAAGGCTGTACTTTTAGCAATGCCTGTTGGCTACCAGTTTACATTTGTGTAATCTGGCTAAGATTTGTTGTTACAAGGTAGAATCCATACATTTTAAGCCGGTGTATATCGAAAGGAGTATAGCTCAGTGGTACAGCATTTGACTGCAGATCAAGAGGTCCTCGCTTCAAATCTGGGTGCCCCCTATGCCCAGTGCTTCTCATAAAAAGGTGCTATGTTCAGGAATGGGTATAGGTTGCTTTGGCTAAGATTTGCTTTCACAAAGTAGAATCCATGCATTTCAGTTCATAGGGTTCCCCTTATGTCCAGTCCATCTCTTAAGGGTGCTATATTCAGCAATGGGTATTGGCTACCTTTTAGGGTACTTTGGCTAAGATTTGCTTTCACATAGTAGAATCCATGCATTTTAGTCCATTTTAATAGATATTACCTTCAAGGGAGTATAGTTCAGATCCGGGTGCCCCTTTTGTCCAATCCCTTGCTTAAGGGCTATTTTTTATCTGACTAAGAAAAAAAAGATATTGAAGGGGGCATAGCTCAGTGGTAGGGAGTTTGACTACAGATCAAGAGGTCCCCGGTTCAAATCCGCATGACCAATATGTCCATTTCCTCTCTTAAGGCTGCTTTGTGTTTAGCAGTGAGTTTTGCCTACCAGTATATATTTAGGTACTTTGGTTAAGATTTGGTTTCACACCGCACAATCCATACATTTCAGTTCATTTAATAGATATTACTTTTACGATCAGTGGGAGAGCATTTGACTGCATAGCAAGAGGTCCCCGGTTCAAATCCGGGTGCCCCCTATGTCTAGTCCCTCTCTTAAGAGACCTACGTTCAGCAAAGGGCACTTGGCCATTGTGCCACGTAGACTGGGGACATATAGTTTGAGAACTCACAGCAGAGTTGAATCTGAAAAGGACTTCAGCAGAAATCTATAGCATGCCTTTATGAAGGCTACAAACCAGATCTATCAAGGTTCTTCATCAGCAAAAATGCCTTGTACAAATGCACCTTTTTTGCAAATTCTATAGATGTGTGCTTTATGGACTTGAGAGCACAGGGCAGAGTTGTCTGCGAAAGGCAGTTGAGTAGAACTCTATAGCATGCAATTATGAAGCCTATAAGAAATCAAATTTATCAAACTACTTCATCAGCAAATGCCTTGTACAAATGCCGATTTTATTGTGCAAATTTCTGCCTACTTTCAAGTTGCAAAACAGCAGAAATGGAGATGCTGGGGATTGAACCCAGGACCTCATACATGCGAAGCATGCGCTCTACCACTGAGCTACATCCCCTCACAAAGTTAATTGCTTTGTATGGTGTCATCCTGATAACAAAACTCTGGAGACTTGCAAAAGCAGCATCCTTAAACTGCTGCATTGTTTCCATGCTTTTAGGACAACCTACAGTCTCAGAGATATGTTTGAAAGAGCATGCTAAAGCAAGCCAAACATTTTCAACAGAAAGACACAACACCCCTTCAGGCACGGACGGGGGTCGAACCCGTGATCTTCGGTTTACGAGACCGACGCCTTACCACTCGGCCACCATGCCAGACAGCAAGCAATGTCCTGTCACTTAGTAGATACAACATAGCACCCGCAATCAATCAATGCACTGAGCAAGGAGGTTTTTGAGGAACAAGTATGGAAAGCTTTAATTAAGCTTCTTTGCTTGTTGTCTTGCATGAACAAAACTGCATGAACGTGGATCAAACCCACATTCTTCTGTTCACAAGACCAATGCCAAGCCACTTGGACATTGTGCCACGTAGACTGGGGACATATAGTTTGAGAACTCACAGCAGAGTTGACTCTCAAAAGGACTTAAGAAGAAATCTATAGCATGCTATTATGAAGGCTACAAACCAGATCTATCAAGGTTCTTCATCAGCAAATGCCTTGTACAAATGCACCTTTTTTGCAAATTCTATAGATGTGTGCTTCATGTTTTATTTCAAGGTGCAAAACGGCAGCAAAGCAGATACTGGGGATTGAACCCACGACTTCATGCATACAAAGCACGCGATCTACCACTGAGCTATACCCCGACAAGAACCAATGCCATTGGTGTACTGTTATCATTGCAAGACAAATGTACAGACTTGCAAAAGACTAATGTTAAGCTGTTGCATTTTCCCATGCTTTTAGAACAACCGACAATGTCACAAATACATTGGAAAGAGCATACCAAAGCAAAGAAGAACAGACAGATGTTGAATTGGACAGAGGTCCAACTAAAAAGCAGAAAACCAGAAGGTAACACAGACATTAGAGCACCCTCAATTAAAACATGCAGTGAGGTAGGAAGGTTTTGAGCAACAAGTATGGTAAACTGCAATTAAGCCACTGTACTTTTTTCTTGCATCAACAAATAGGGACAAACAGAGATCAAACCTGTGAGCTTCAGTTCACAAGACCAACGCCAGGCAACTTGGCAATTGCGCCACTTCTACAATATAAGTGTGGGCTTGAGAACACAGGGCAGAGTTGTCTGTGAAAGGCAGTTGAGTAGAAATCTATAGCATGCAATTATGAAGCCTATAAGAAATGAGATTTATAAAGCTACTTCATCAGCAAATGCCTTGTAAACATGCCGATTTTATTGTGCAATTTCCAGAGACATGGGCTTTATGTTTACTTTCAAGTTGCAAAACAGCAGAAATGGAGATGCTGGGGATTGAACCCAGGACCTCATACATGCAAAGCATGCGCTCTACCACTGAGCTACATCCCCTCACAAAAGTCGCGTATGTGTACACTGTCATCCTGGCAACAAAACTCTGCAGACTTCCAAAGACAGCATCCTTAAGATGCTGCATTGTTTCCATGCTTTTAGGGCAACCTACAGTCTCAGAGATATGTTTGAAAGAGCATGCTAAAGCAAGCCAGAAATTTTCAACAGAAAGACACAACAGCCCTTCAGGCACGGAAAGGGATCAAGGCTGTGATCGTCGGTTTACGAGATCGACACCTTGCCATTTGGCCACAATGCCAGACAACAAGCAATGTCCTGTCATTTAGTAGACACAACATAGCACCCGCAATCAGGCAATGCACCGAGGAAGGAGGTTCCTGAGGAACAAGTATGGAGACCTTTAATTAAGCTTCTTTGCTTGTTGTCTTGCATGAACAAAAATGCATGAAAGTGGATAAAACCCACGTTCTTCTGGTTACAAGACCAACGCCAAGCCACTTGGACATTGTGCCATGTAGAGTGGGGACATATAGTTTGAGAACTCACAGCAGAGTTGACTCTCAAAAGGACTTAAGAAGAAATCTATAGCATGCTATTATGAAGGCTACAAACCAGATCTATCAAGGTTCTTCATCAGCAAATGCCTTGTACAAATGCACCTTTTTTGCAAATTCTATAGATGTGTACTTCATGTTTTATTTCAAGGTGCAAAACGGCAGCAAAGCAGATACTGGGGATTGAACCCACGACTTCATGCATGCAAAGCACGCGATCTACCACTGAGCTACACCCCGACAAGAACCAATGCCATTGGTGTACTGTTATCATTGCAAGACAAATGTACAGACTTGCAAAAGACTAATGTTAAGCTGTTGCATTTTCCCATGCTTTTAGAACAACCGACAATGTCACAAATACATTGGAAAGAGCATACCAAAGCAAAGAAGAACAGACAGATGTTGAATTGGACAGAGGTCCAACTAAAAAGCAGAAAACCAGAAGGTAACACAGACATTAGAGCACCCTCAATTAAAACATGCAGTGAGGTAGGAAGGTTTTGAGCAACAAGTATGGTAAACTGCAATTAAGCCACTTTACTTTTTTCTTGCATCAACAAATAGGGACAAACAGAGATCAAACCTGTGAGCTTCAGTTCACAAGACCAACACCAGGCAACTTGGCAATTGCGCCACTTCTACAATATAAGTGTGGGCTTGAGAACACAGGGCAGAGTTGTCTGTGAAAGGCAGTTGAGTAGAAATCTATAGCATGCAATTATGAAGCCTATAAGAAATGAGATTTATAAAGCTACTTCATCAGCAAATGCCTTGTACACATGCCGATTTTATTGTGCAATTTCCAGAGACATGGGCTTTATGTTTACTGTCAAGTTGCAAAACAGCAGAAATGGAGATGCTGGGGATTGAACCCAGGACCTCATACATGCAAAGCATGCGCTCTACCACTGAGCTACATCCCCTCACAAAAGTCACATATGTGTACACTGTCATCCTGGCAACAAAACTCTGCAGACTTCCAAAGACAGCATCCTTAAGATGCTGCATTGTTTCCATGCTTTTAGGGCAACCTACAGTCTCAGAGATATGTTTGAAAGAGCATGCTAAAGCAAGCCAGAAATTTTCAACAGAAAGACACAACAGCCCTTCAGGCACGGAAAGGGATCAAGGCTGTGATCGTCGGTTTACGAGATCGACACCTTGCCATTTGGCCACAATGCCAGACAACAAGCAATGTCCTGTCATTTAGTAGATACAACATAGCACCCGCAATCAGGCAATGCACCGAGGAAGGAGGTTCCTGAGGAACAAGTATGGAGACCTTTAATTAAGCTTCTTTGCTTGTTGTCTTGCATGAACAAAAATGCATGAAAGTGGATAAAACCCATGTTCTTCTGGTTACAAGACCAACGCCAAGCCACTTGGACATTGTGCCATGTAGAGTGGGGACATATAGTTTGAGAACTCACAGCAGACTTGACTCTCAAAAGGACTTAAGAAGAAAGCTATAGCATGCCATTATGAAGGCTACAAACCAGATCTATCAAGGTTCTTTATTCAGCAAATGCCTTGTACAAATGCGCTGTTTTTGCAAATTCTATAGATGTGTGCTTCATGTTTAACTTCAATGCATGAAACTGCAGCAATGGAGATACTGGGGATTGAACCCAGGACCTCATACACGCAAAGCATGCGCTCTACCACTGAGCTACATCACCACATTAAACCTTAAAATCCGGGTGCCCCGTATGTCTATTGCCTCTCTGAAGGATGCTCTGTTCAGCAATGGGTTCTTTGGCTAAGATTTGGTTTTACAAAGTAGAATCCATGCATTTCACTCCATTTTAATAGATATTACCTTTAAAGGAGTTTAGTTCAGATCCAGGTGCCCCTTTTGTCAAGTCCCTTGCTTAAGGTGGGTTGCATTGAAGGGGGTATAGCTCAGTGGTAGAGCATTTGACTGCAGATCAAGAGGTCCCCAGTTCAAATCTGGGTGCCCCCTATGTCCAGTCCCTCTCTTAAGGGTGCTAAGTTCAGCAACGGGTACTTAGGCTAAGATTTGGTTTTACAAAGTAGGATCCATGCATTTCAGTTCATTTTAGTACTTACTATGTTCCGAGGGTATAGCTCAGTGGTAGAGCATTTGACTGCAGCTCAAGAGGTCCCCGGTTCAAATCCGGGTGCCCCCTGTATCCAGTCCCTTGCTTAAAGGCTGTACTTTTAGCAATGCCTGTTGGCTACCAGTTTACATTTGTGTAATCTGGCTAAGATTTGTTGTTACAAGGTAGAATCCATACATTTTAAGCCGGTGTATATCGAAAGGAGTATAGCTCAGTGGTACAGCATTTGACTGCAGATCAAGAGGTCCTCGCTTCAAATCTGGGTGCCCCCTATGCCCAGTGCTTCTCATAAAAAGGTGCTATGTTCAGGAATGGGTATAGGTTGCTTTGGCTAAGATTTGCTTTCACAAAGTAGAATCCATGCATTTCAGTTCATAGGGTTCCCCTTATGTCCAGTCCATCTCTTAAGGGTGCTATATTCAGCAATGGGTATTGGCTACCTTTTAGGGTACTTTGGCTAAGATTTGCTTTCACATAGTAGAATCCATGCATTTTAGTCCATTTTAATAGATATTACCTTCAAGGGAGTATAGTTCAGATCCGGGTGCCCCTTTTGTCCAATCCCTTGCTTAAGGGCTATTTTTTATCTGACTAAGATCAATGTAGGATCCATATATTTTAAGGGAGGTTGTATTGAAGGGGGCATAGCTCAGTGGTAGGGAGTTTGACTACAGATCAAGAGGTCCCCGGTTCAAATCCGCATGACCAATATGTCCATTTCCTCTCTTAAGGCTGCTTTGTGTTTAGCAGTGAGTTTTGCCTACCAGTATATATTTAGGTACTTTGGTTAAGATTTGGTTTCACACCGCACAATCCATACATTTCAGTTCATTTAATAGATATTACTTTTACGATCAGTGGGAGAGCATTTGACTGCATAGCAAGAGGTCCCCGGTTCAAATCCGGGTGCCCCCTATGTCTAGTCCCTCTCTTAAGAGACCTACGTTCAGCAAAGGGCACTTGGCCATTGTGCCACGTAGACTGGGGACATATAGTTTGAGAACTCACAGCAGAGTTGAATCTGAAAAGGACTTCAGCAGAAATCTATAGCATGCCTTTATGAAGGCTACAAACCAGATCTATCAAGGTTCTTCATCAGCAAAAATGCCTTGTACAAATGCACCTTTTTTGCAAATTCTATAGATGTGTGCTTTATGGACTTGAGAGCACAGGGCAGAGTTGTCTGCGAAAGGCAGTTGAGTAGAACTCTATAGCATGCAATTATGAAGCCTATAAGAAATCAAATTTATCAAACTACTTCATCAGCAAATGCCTTGTACAAATGCCGATTTTATTGTGCAAATTTCTGCCTACTTTCAAGTTGCAAAACAGCAGAAATGGAGATGCTGGGGATTGAACCCAGGACCTCATACATGCGAAGCATGCGCTCTACCACTGAGCTACATCCCCTCACAAAGTTAATTGCTTTGTATGGTGTCATCCTGATAACAAAACTCTGGAGACTTGCAAAAGCAGCATCCTTAAACTGCTGCATTGTTTCCATGCTTTTAGGACAACCTACAGTCTCAGAGATATGTTTGAAAGAGCATGCTAAAGCAAGCCAAACATTTTCAACAGAAAGACACAACACCCCTTCAGGCACGGACGGGGGTCGACCCCGTGATCTTCGGTTTACGAGACCGACGCCTTACCACTCGGCCACCATGCCAGACAGCAAGCAATGTCCTGTCACTTAGTAGATACAACATAGCACCCGCAATCAATCAATGCACTGAGCAAGGAGGTTTTTGAGGAACAAGTATGGAAAGCTTTAATTAAGCTTCTTTGCTTGTTGTCTTGCATGAACAAAACTGCATGAACGTGGATCAAACCCACATTCTTCTGTTCACAAGACCAATGCCAAGCCACTTGGACATTGTGCCACGTAGACTGGGGACATATAGTTTGAGAACTCACAGCAGAGTTGACTCTCAAAAGGACTTAAGAAGAAATCTATCTAAATTATGAAGGCTACAAACCAGATCTATCAAGGTTCTTCATCAGCAAATGCCTTGTACAAATGCACCTTTTTTGCAAATTCTATAGATGTGTGCTTCATGTTTTATTTCAAGGTGCAAAACGGCAGCAAAGCAGATACTGGGGATTGAACTGGCGATCTACCACTGAGCTACACCCCGACAAGAACCAATGCCATTGGTGTACTGTTATCATTGCAAGACAAATGTACAGACTTGCAAAAGACTAATGTTAAGCTGTTGCATTTTCCCATGCTTTTAGAACAACCGACAATGTCACAAATACATTGGAAAGAGCATACCAAAGCAAAGAAGAACAGACAGATGTTGAATTGGACAGAGGTCCAACTAAAAAGCAGAAAACCAGAAGGTAACACAGACATTAGAGCACCCTCAATTAAAACATGCAGTGAGGTAGGAAGGTTTTGAGCAACAAGTATGGTAAACTGCAATTAAACCACTTTACTTTTTTCTTGCATCAACAAATAGGGACAAACAGAGATCAAACCTGTGAGCTTCAGTTCACAAGACCAACGCCAGGCAACTTGGCAATTGCGCCACTTCTACAATATAAGTGTGGGCTTGAGAACACAGGGCAGAGTTGTCTGTGAAAGGCAGTTGAGTAGAAATCTATAGCATGCAATTATGAAGCCTATAAGAAATGAGATTTATAAAGCTACTTCATCAGCAAATGCCTTGTACACATGCCGATTTTATTGTGCAATTTCCAGAGACATGGGCTTTATGTTTACTTTCAAGTTGCAAAACAGCAGAAATGGAGATGCTGGGGATTGAACCCAGGACCTCATACATGCAAAGCATGCGCTCTACCACTGAGCTACATCCCCTCACAAAAGTCGCGTATGTGTACACTGTCATCCTGGCAACAAAACTCTGCAGACTTCCAAAGACAGCATCCTTAAGATGCTGCATTGTTTCCATGCTTTTAGGGCAACCTACAGTCTCAGAGATATGTTTGAAAGAGCATGCTAAAGCAAGCCAGAAATTTTCAACAGAAAGACACAACAGCCCTTCAGGCACGGAAAGGGATCAAGGCTGTGATCGTCGGTTTACGAGATCGACACCTTGCCATTTGGCCACAATGCCAGACAACAAGCAATGTCCTGTCATTTAGTAGATACAACATAGCACCCGCAATCAGGCAATGCACCGAGGAAGGAGGTTCCTGAGGAACAAGTATGGAGACCTTTAATTAAGCTTCTTTGCTTGTTGTCTTGCATGAACAAAAATGCATGAAAGTGGATAAAACCCATGTTCTTCTGGTTACAAGACCAACGCCAAGCCACTTGGACATTGTGCCATGTAGAGTGGGGACATATAGTTTGAGAACTCACAGCAGACTTGACTCTCAAAAGGACTTAAGAAGAAAGCTATAGCATGCCATTATGAAGGCTACAAACCAGATCTATCAAGGTTCTTTATTCAGCAAATGCCTTGTACAAATGCGCTGTTTTTGCAAATTCTATAGATGTGTGCTTCATGTTTAACTTCAATGCATGAAACTGCAGCAATGGAGATACTGGGGATTGAACCCAGGACCTCATACACGCAAAGCATGCGCTCTACCACTGAGCTACATCACCACATTAAACCTTAAAATCCGGGTGCCCCGTATGTCTATTGCCTCTCTGAAGGATGCTCTGTTCAGCAATGGGTTCTTTGGCTAAGATTTGGTTTTACAAAGTAGAATCCATGCATTTCACTCCATTTTAATAGATATTACCTTTAAAGGAGTTTAGTTCAGATCCAGGTGCCCCTTTTGTCAAGTCCCTTGCTTAAGGTGGGTTGCATTGAAGGGGGTATAGCTCAGTGGTAGAGCATTTGACTGCAGATCAAGAGGTCCCCAGTTCAAATCTGGGTGCCCCCTATGTCCAGTCCCTCTCTTAAGGGTGCTAAGTTCAGCAACGGGTACTTAGGCTAAGATTTGGTTTTACAAAGTAGGATCCATGCATTTCAGTTCATTTTAGTACTTACTATGTTCCGAGGGTATAGCTCAGTGGTAGAGCATTTGACTGCAGCTCAAGAGGTCCCCGGTTCAAATCCGGGTGCCCCCTGTATCCAGTCCCTTGCTTAAAGGCTGTACTTTTAGCAATGCCTGTTGGCTACCAGTTTACATTTGTGTAATCTGGCTAAGATTTGTTGTTACAAGGTAGAATCCATACATTTTAAGCCGGTGTATATCGAAAGGAGTATAGCTCAGTGGTACAGCATTTGACTGCAGATCAAGAGGTCCTCGCTTCAAATCTGGGTGCCCCCTATGCCCAGTGCTTCTCATAAAAAGGTGCTATGTTCAGGAATGGGTATAGGTTGCTTTGGCTAAGATTTGCTTTCACAAAGTAGAATCCATGCATTTCAGTTCATAGGGTTCCCCTTATGTCCAGTCCATCTCTTAAGGGTGCTATATTCAGCAATGGGTATTGGCTACCTTTTAGGGTACTTTGGCTAAGATTTGCTTTCACATAGTAGAATCCATGCATTTTAGTCCATTTTAATAGATATTACCTTCAAGGGAGTATAGTTCAGATCCGGGTGCCCCTTTTGTCCAATCCCTTGCTTAAGGGCTATTTTTTATCTGACTAAGATCAATGTAGGATCCATATATTTTAAGGGAGGTTGTATTGAAGGGGGCATAGCTCAGTGGTAGGGAGTTTGACTACAGATCAAGAGGTCCCCGGTTCAAATCCGCATGACCAATATGTCCATTTCCTCTCTTAAGGCTGCTTTGTGTTTAGCAGTGAGTTTTGCCTACCAGTATATATTTAGGTACTTTGGTTAAGATTTGGTTTCACACCGCACAATCCATACATTTCAGTTCATTTAATAGATATTACTTTTACGATCAGTGGGAGAGCATTTGACTGCATAGCAAGAGGTCCCCGGTTCAAATCCGGGTGCCCCCTATGTCTAGTCCCTCTCTTAAGAGACCTACGTTCAGCAAAGGGCACTTGGCCATTGTGCCACGTAGACTGGGGACATATAGTTTGAGAACTCACAGCAGAGTTGAATCTGAAAAGGACTTCAGCAGAAATCTATAGCATGCCTTTATGAAGGCTACAAACCAGATCTATCAAGGTTCTTCATCAGCAAAAATGCCTTGTACAAATGCACCTTTTTTGCAAATTCTATAGATGTGTGCTTTATGGACTTGAGAGCACAGGGCAGAGTTGTCTGCGAAAGGCAGTTGAGTAGAACTCTATAGCATGCAATTATGAAGCCTATAAGAAATCAAATTTATCAAACTACTTCATCAGCAAATGCCTTGTACAAATGCCGATTTTATTGTGCAAATTTCTGCCTACTTTCAAGTTGCAAAACAGCAGAAATGGAGATGCTGGGGATTGAACCCAGGACCTCATACATGCGAAGCATGCGCTCTACCACTGAGCTACATCCCCTCACAAAGTTAATTGCTTTGTATGGTGTCATCCTGATAACAAAACTCTGGAGACTTGCAAAAGCAGCATCCTTAAACTGCTGCATTGTTTCCATGCTTTTAGGACAACCTACAGTCTCAGAGATATGTTTGAAAGAGCATGCTAAAGCAAGCCAAACATTTTCAACAGAAAGACACAACACCCCTTCAGGCACGGACGGGGGTCGACCCCGTGATCTTCGGTTTACGAGACCGACGCCTTACCACTTGGCCACCATGCCAGACAGCAAGCAATGTCCTGTCACTTAGTAGATACAACATAGCACCCGCAATCAATCAATGCACTGAGCAAGGAGGTTTTTGAGGAACAAGTATGGAAAGCTTTAATTAAGCTTCTTTGCTTGTTGTCTTGCATGAACAAAACTGCATGAACGTGGATCAAACCCACATTCTTCTGTTCACAAGACCAATGCCAAGCCACTTGGACATTGTGCCACGTAGACTGGGGACATATAGTTTGAGAACTCACAGCAGAGTTGACTCTCAAAAGGACTTAAGAAGAAATCTATAGCATGCTATTATGAAGGCTACAAACCAGATCTATCAAGGTTCTTCATCAGCAAATGCCTTGTACAAATGCACCTTTTTTGCAAATTCTATAGATGTGTGCTTCATGTTTTATTTCAAGGTGCAAAACGGCAGCAAAGCAGATACTGGGGATTGAACCCACGACTTCATGCATGCAAAGCACGTGATCTACCACTGAGCTACACCCCGACAAGAACCAATGCCATTGGTGTACTGTTATCATTGCAAGACAAATGTACAGACTTGCAAAAGACTAATGTTAAGCTGTTGCATTTTCCCATGCTTTTAGAACAACCGACAATGTCACAAATACATTGGAAAGAGCATACCAAAGCAAAGAAGAACAGACAGATGTTGAATTGGACAGAGGTCCAACTAAAAAGCAGAAAACCAGAAGGTAACACAGACATTAGAGCACCCTCAATTAAAACATGCAGTGAGGTAGGAAGGTTTTGAGCAACAAGTATGGTAAACTGCAATTAAGCCACTTTACTTTTTTCTTGCATCAACAAATAGGGACAAACAGAGATCAAACCTGTGAGCTTCAGTTCACAAGACCAACGCCAGGCAACTTGGCAATTGCGCCACTTCTACAATATAAGTGTGGGCTTGAGAACACAGGGCAGAGTTGTCTGTGAAAGGCAGTTGAGTAGAAATCTATAGCATGCAATTATGAAGCCTATAAGAAATGAGATTTATAAAGCTACTTCATCAGCAAATGCCTTGTAAACATGCCGATTTTATTGTGCAATTTCCAGAGACATGGGCTTTATGTTTACTTTCAAGTTGCAAAACAGCAGAAATGGAGATGCTGGGGATTGAACCCAGGACCTCATACATGCAAAGCATGCGCTCTACCACTGAGCTACATCCCCTCACAAAAGTCGCGTATGTGTACACTGTCATCCTGGCAACAAAACTCTGCAGACTTCCAAAGACAGCATCCTTAAGATGCTGCATTGTTTCCATGCTTTTAGGGCAACCTACAGTCTCAGAGATATGTTTGAAAGAGCATGCTAAAGCAAGCCAGAAATTTTCAACAGAAAGACACAACAGCCCTTCAGGCACGGAAAGGGATCAAGGCTGTGATCGTCGGTTTACGAGATCGACACCTTGCCATTTGGCCACAATGCCAGACAACAAGCAATGTCCTGTCATTTAGTAGACACAACATAGCACCCGCAATCAGGCAATGCACCGAGGAAGGAGGTTCCTGAGGAACAAGTATGGAGACCTTTAATTAAGCTTCTTTGCTTGTTGTCTTGCATGAACAAAAATGCATGAAAGTGGATAAAACCCACGTTCTTCTGGTTACAAGACCAACGCCAAGCCACTTGGACATTGTGCCATGTAGAGTGGGGACATATAGTTTGAGAACTCACAGCAGAGTTGACTCTCAAAAGGACTTAAGAAGAAATCTATAGCATGCTATTATGAAGGCTACAAACCAGATCTATCAAGGTTCTTCATCAGCAAATGCCTTGTACAAATGCACCTTTTTTGCAAATTCTATAGATGTGTGCTTCATGTTTTATTTCAAGGTGCAAAACGGCAGCAAAGCAGATACTGGGGATTGAACCCACGACTTCATGCATGCAAAGCACGCGATCTACCACTGAGCTACACCCCGACAAGAACCAATGCCATTGGTGTACTGTTATCATTGCAAGACAAATGTACAGACTTGCAAAAGACTAATGTTAAGCTGTTGCATTTTCCCATGCTTTTAGAACAACCGACAATGTCACAAATACATTGGAAAGAGCATACCAAAGCAAAGAAGAACAGACAGATGTTGAATTGGACAGAGGTCCAACTAAAAAGCAGAAAACCAGAAGGTAACACAGACATTAGAGCACCCTCAATTAAAACATGCAGTGAGGTAGGAAGGTTTTGAGCAACAAGTATGGTAAACTGCAATTAAGCCACTTTACTTTTTTCTTGCATCAACAAATAGGGACAAACAGAGATCAAACCTGTGAGCTTCAGTTCACAAGACCAACACCAGGCAACTTGGCAATTGCGCCACTTCTACAATATAAGTGTGGGCTTGAGAACACAGGGCAGAGTTGTCTGTGAAAGGCAGTTGAGTAGAAATCTATAGCATGCAATTATGAAGCCTATAAGAAATGAGATTTATAAAGCTACTTCATCAGCAAATGCCTTGTACACATGCCGATTTTATTGTGCAATTTCCAGAGACATGGGCTTTATGTTTACTGTCAAGTTGCAAAACAGCAGAAATGGAGATGCTGGGGATTGAACCCAGGACCTCATACATGCAAAGCATGCGCTCTACCACAGAGCTACATCCCCTCACAAAAGTCGCATATGTGTACACTGTCATCCTGGCAACAAAACTCTGCAGACTTCCAAAGACAGCATCCTTAAGATGCTGCATTGTTTCCATGCTTTTAGGGCAACCTACAGTCTCAGAGATATGTTTGAAAGAGCATGCTAAAGCAAGCCAGAAATTTTCAACAGAAAGACACAACAGCCCTTCAGGCACGGAAAGGGATCAAGGCTGTGATCGTCGGTTTACGAGATCGACACCTTGCCATTTGGCCACAATGCCAGACAACAAGCAATGTCCTGTCATTTAGTAGATACAACATAGCACCCACAATCAGGCAATGCACCGAGGAAGGAGGTTCCTGAGGAACAAGTATGGAGACCTTTAATTAAGCTTCTTTGCTTGTTGTCTTGCATGAAGAAAAATGCATGAAAGTGGATAAAACCCACGTTCTTCTGGTTACAAGACCAACGCCAAGCCACTTGGACATTGTGCCATGTAGAGTGGGGACATATAGTTTGAGAACTCACAGCAGACTTGACTCTCAAAAGGACTTAAGAAGAAATCTATAGCATGCCATTATGAAGGCTACAAACCAGATCTATCAAGGTTCTTTATTCAGCAAATGCCTTGTACAAATGCGCCGTTTTTGCAAATTCTATAGATGTGTGCTTCATGTTTAACTTCAATGCATGAAACAGCAGCAATGGAGATACTGGGGACTGAACCCAGCATGCGCTCTACCACTGAGCTACATCACCACATTAAACCTTAAAATCCGGGTGCCCCGTATGTCTATTGCCTCTCTGAAGGATGCTCTGTTCAGCAATGGGTTCTTTGGCTAAGATTTGGTTTTACAAAGTAGAATCCATGCATTTCACTCCATTTTAATAGATATTACCTTTAAAGGAGTTTAGTTCAGATCCAGGTGCCCCTTTTGTCAAGTCCCTTGCTTAAGGTGGGTTGCATTGAAGGGGGTATAGCTCAGTGGTAGAGCATTTGACTGCAGATCAAGAGGTCCCCAGTTCAAATCTGGGTGCCCCCTATGTCCAGTCCCTCTCTTAAGGGTGCTAAGTTCAGCAATGGGTACTTATGCTAAGATTTGCTTTTACAAAGTAGGATCCATGCATTTCAGTTCATTTTAGTACTTACTATGTTCCAGGGGGTATAGCTCAGTGGTAGAGCATTTGACTGCAGATCAAGAGGTCCCCGGTTCAAATCCGGGTGCCCCCTGTATCCAGTCCATTGCTTAAAGGCTGTACTTTTAGCAATGCCTGTTGGCTACCAGTTTACATTTGTGTAATCTGGCTAAGATTTGTTGTTGCAAGGTAGAATCCATACATTTTAAGCCGGTGTATATCGAAAGGAGTATAGCTCAGTGGTACAGCATTTGACTGCAGATCAAGAGGTCCTCGCTTCAAATCTGGGTGCCCCCTATGCCCAGTGCTTCTCATAAAAAGGTGCTATGTTCAGGAATGGGTATAGGTTGCTTTGGCTAAGATTTGCTTTCACAAAGTAGAATCCATGCATTTCAGTTCATAGGGTTCCCCTTATGTCCAGTCCATCTCTTAAGGGTGCTATATTCAGCAATGGGTATTGGCTACCTTTTAGGGTACTTTGGTTAAGATTTGCTTTCACATAGTAGAATCCATGCATTTTAGTCCATTTTAATAGATATTACCTTCAAGGGAGTATAGTTCAGATCCGGGTGCCCCTTTTGTCCAATCCCTTGCTTAAGGGCTATTTTTTATCTGACTAAGATCAATGTAGGATCCATATATTTTAAGGGAGGTTGTATTGAAGGGGGCATAGCTCAGTGGTAGGGAGTTTGACTACAGATCAAGAGGTCCCCGGTTCAAATCCGCATGACCAATATGTCCATTTCCTCTCTTAAGGCTGCTTTGTGTTTAGCAGAGAGTTTTGCCTACCAGTATATATTTAGGTACTTTGGTTAAGATTTGGTTTCACACCGCACAATCCATACATTTCAGTTCATTTAATAGATATTACTTTTACGATCAGTGGGAGAGCATTTGACTGCATAGCAAGAGGTCCCCGGTTCAAATCCGGGTGCCCCCTATGTCTAGTCCCTCTCTTAAGAGACCTACGTTCAGCAAAGGGCACTTGGCCATTGTGCCACTTAGACTGGGGACATATAGTTTGAGAACTCACAGCAGAGTTGAATCTGAAAAGGACTTCAGCAGAAATCTATAGCATGCCTTTATGAAGGCTACAAACCAGATCTATCAAGGTTCTTCATCAGCAAAAATGCCTTGTACAAATGCACCTTTTTTGCAAATTCTATAGATGTGTGCTTTATGGACTTGAGAGCACAGGGCAGAGTTGTCTGCGAAAGGCAGTTGAGTAGAACTCTATAGCATGCAATTATGAAGCCTATAAGAAATCAAATTTATCAAACTACTTCATCAGCAAATGCCTTGTACAAATGCCGATTTTATTGTGCAAATTTATGCCTACTTTCAAGTTGCAAAACAGCAGAAATGGAGATGCTGGGGATTGAACCCAGGACCTCATACATGCGAAGCATGCGCTCTACCACTGAGCTACATCCCCTCACAAAGTTAATTGCTTTGTATGGTGTCATCCTGATAACAAAACTCTGGAGACTTGCAAAAGCAGCATCCTTAAACTGCTGCATTGTTTCCATGCTTTTAGGACAACCTACAGTCTCAGAGATATGTTTGAAAGAGCATGCTAAAGCAAGCCAAACATTTTCAACAGAAAGACACAACACCCCTTCAGGCACGGACGGGGGTCGAACCCGTGATCTTCGGTTTACAAGACCGACGCCTTACCACTTGGCCACCATGCCAGACAGCAAGCAATGTCCTGTCACTTAGTAGATACAACATAGCACCCGCAATCAATCAATGCACTGAGCAAGGAGGTTTTTGAGGAACAAGTATGGAAAGCTTTAATTAAGCTTCTTTGCTTGTTGTCTTGCATGAACAAAACTGCATGAACGTGGATCAAACCCACATTCTTCTGTTCACAAGACCAATGCCAAGCCACTTGGACATTGTGCCACGTAGACTGGGGACATATAGTTTGAGAACTCACAGCAGAGTTGACTCTCAAAAGGACTTAAGAAGAAATCTATCTAAATTATGAAGGCTACAAACCAGATCTATCAAGGTTCTTCATCAGCAAATGCCTTGTACAAATGCACCTTTTTTGCAAATTCTATAGATGTGTGCTTCATGTTTTATTTCAAGGTGCAAAACGGCAGCAAAGCAGATACTGGGGATTGAACTGGCGATCTACCACTGAGCTACACCCCGACAAGAACCAATGCCATTGGTGTACTGTTATCATTGCAAGACAAATGTACAGACTTGCAAAAGACTAATGTTAAGCTGTTGCATTTTCCCATGCTTTTAGAACAACCGACAATGTCACAAATACATTGGAAAGAGCATACCAAAGCAAAGAAGAACAGACAGATGTTGAATTGGACAGAGGTCCAACTAAAAAGCAGAAAACCAGAAGGTAACACAGACATTAGAGCACCCTCAATTAAAACATGCAGTGAGGTAGGAAGGTTTTGAGCAACAAGTATGGTAAACTGCAATTAAACCACTTTACTTTTTTCTTGCATCAACAAATAGGGACAAACAGAGATCAAACCTGTGAGCTTCAGTTCACAAGACCAACGCCAGGCAACTTGGCAATTGCGCCACTTCTACAATATAAGTGTGGGCTTGAGAACACAGGGCAGAGTTGTCTGTGAAAGGCAGTTGAGTAGAAATCTATAGCATGCAATTATGAAGCCTATAAGAAATGAGATTTATAAAGCTACTTCATCAGCAAATGCCTTGTACACATGCCGATTTTATTGTGCAATTTCCAGAGACATGGGCTTTATGTTTACTTTCAAGTTGCAAAACAGCAGAAATGGAGATGCTGGGGATTGAACGCAGGACCTCATACATGCAAAGCATGCGCTCTACCACTGAGCTACATCCCCTCACAAAAGTCGCGTATGTGTACACTGTCATCCTGGCAACAAAACTCTGCAGACTTCCAAAGACAGCATCCTTAAGATGCTGCATTGTTTCCATGCTTTTAGGGCAACCTACAGTCTCAGAGATATGTTTGAAAGAGCATGCTAAAGCAAGCCAGAAATTTTCAACAGAAAGACACAACAGCCCTTCAGGCACGGAAAGGGATCAAGGCTGTGATCGTCGGTTTACGAGATCGACACCTTGCCATTTGGCCACAATGCCAGACAACAAGCAATGTCCTGTCATTTAGTAGATACAACATAGCACCCGCAATCAGGCAATGCACCGAGGAAGGAGGTTCCTGAGGAACAAGTATGGAGACCTTTAATTAAGCTTCTTTGCTTGTTGTCTTGCATGAACAAAAATGCATGAAAGTGGATAAAACCCACGTTCTTCTGGTTACAAGACCAACGCCAAGCCACTTGGACATTGTGCCATGTAGAGTGGGGACATATAGTTTGAGAACTCACAGCAGACTTGACTCTCAAAAGGACTTAAGAAGAAAGCTATAGCATGCCATTATGAAGGCTACAAACCAGATCTATCAAGGTTCTTTATTCAGCAAATGCCTTGTACAAATGCACTGTTTTTGCAAATTCTATAGATGTGTGCTTCATGTTTAACTTCAATGCATGAAACAGCAGCAATGGAGATACTGGGGATTGAACCCAGGACCTCATACACGCAAAGCATGCGCTCTACCACTGAGCTACATCACCACATTAAACCTTAAAATCCGGGTGCCCCGTATGTCTATTGCCTCTCTGAAGGATGCTCTGTTCAGCAATGGGTTCTTTGGCTAAGATTTGGTTTTACAAAGTAGAATCCATGCATTTCACTCCATTTTAATAGATATTACCTTTAAAGGAGTTTAGTTCAGATCCAGGTGCCCCTTTTGTCAAGTCCCTTGCTTAAGGTGGGTTGCATTGAAGGGGGTATAGCTCAGTGGTAGAGCATTTGACTGCAGATCAAGAGGTCCCCAGTTCAAATCTGGGTGCCCCCTATGTCCAGTCCCTCTCTTAAGGGTGCTAAGTTCAGCAACGGGTACTTAGGCTAAGATTTGGTTTTACAAAGTAGGATCCATGCATTTCAGTTCATTTTAGTACTTACTATGTTCCGAGGGTATAGCTCAGTGGTAGAGCATTTGACTGCAGCTCAAGAGGTCCCCGGTTCAAATCCGGGTGCCCCCTGTATCCAGTCCCTTGCTTAAAGGCTGTACTTTTAGCAATGCCTGTTGGCTACCAGTTTACATTTGTGTAATCTGGCTAAGATTTGTTGTTACAAGGTAGAATCCATACATTTTAAGCCGGTGTATATCGAAAGGAGTATAGCTCAGTGGTACAGCATTTGACTGCAGATCAAGAGGTCCTCGCTTCAAATCTGGGTGCCCCCTATGCCCAGTGCTTCTCATAAAAAGGTGCTATGTTCAGGAATGGGTATAGGTTGCTTTGGCTAAGATTTGCTTTCACAAAGTAGAATCCATGCATTTCAGTTCATAGGGTTCCCCTTATGTCCAGTCCATCTCTTAAGGGTGCTATATTCAGCAATGGGTATTGGCTACCTTTTAGGGTACTTTGGCTAAGATTTGCTTTCACATAGTAGAATCCATGCATTTTAGTCCATTTTAATAGATATTACCTTCAAGGGAGTATAGTTCAGATCCGGGTGCCCCTTTTGTCCAATCCCTTGCTTAAGGGCTATTTTTTATCTGACTAAGAAAAAAAAGATATTGAAGGGGGCATAGCTCAGTGGTAGGGAGTTTGACTACAGATCAAGAGGTCCCCGGTTCAAATCCGCATGACCAATATGTCCATTTCCTCTCTTAAGGCTGCTTTGTGTTTAGTAGAGAGTTTTGCCTACCAGTATATATTTAGGTACTTTGGTTAAGATTTGGTTTCACACCGCACAATCCATACATTTCAGTTCATTTAATAGATATTACTTTTACGATCAGTGGGAGAGCATTTGACTGCATAGCAAGAGGTCCCCGGTTCAAATCCGGGTGCCCCCTATGTCTAGTCCCTCTCTTAAGAGACCTACGTTCAGCAAAGGGCACTTGGCCATTGTGCCACTTAGACTGGGGACATATAGTTTGAGAACTCACAGCAGAGTTGAATCTGAAAAGGACTTCAGCAGAAATCTATAGCATGCCTTTATGAAGGCTACAAACCAGATCTATCAAGGTTCTTCATCAGCAAAAATGCCTTGTACAAATGCACCTTTTTTGCAAATTCTATAGATGTGTGCTTTATGGACTTGAGAGCACAGGGCAGAGTTGTCTGCGAAAGGCAGTTGAGTAGAACTCTATAGCATGCAATTATGAAGCCTATAAGAAATCAAATTTATCAAACTACTTCATCAGCAAATGCCTTGTACAAATGCCGATTTTATTGTGCAAATTTATGCCTACTTTCAAGTTGCAAAACAGCAGAAATGGAGATGCTGGGGATTGAACCCAGGACCTCATACATGCGAAGCATGCGCTCTACCACTGAGCTACATCCCCTCACAAAGTTAATTGCTTTGTATGGTGTCATCCTGAAAACAAAACTCTGGAGACTTGCAAAAGCAGCATCCTTAAACTGCTGCATTGTTTCCATGCTTTTAGGACAACCTACAGTCTCAGAGATATGTTTGAAAGAGCATGCTAAAGCAAGCCAAACATTTTCAACAGAAAGACACAACACCCCTTCAGGCACGGACGGGGGTCGAACCCGTGATCTTCGGTTTACGAGACCGACGCCTTACCACTTGGCCACCATGCCAGACAGCAAGCAATGTCCTGTCACTTAGTAGATACAACATAGCACCCGCAATCAATCAATGCACTGAGCAAGGAGGTTTTTGAGGAACAAGTATGGAAAGCTTTAATTAAGCTTCTTTGCTTGTTGTCTTGCATGAACAAAACTGCATGAACGTGGATCAAACCCACATTCTTCTGTTCACAAGACCAATGCCAAGCCACTTGGACATTGTGCCACGTAGACTGGGGACATATAGTTTGAGAACTCACAGCAGAGTTGACTCTCAAAAGGACTTAAGAAGAAATCTATCTAAATTATGAAGGCTACAAACCAGATCTATCAAGGTTCTTCATCAGCAAATGCCTTGTACAAATGCACCTTTTTTGCAAATTCTATAGATGTGTGCTTCATGTTTTATTTCAAGGTGCAAAACGGCAGCAAAGCAGATACTGGGGATTGAACCCACGACTTCATGCATGCAAAGCACGCGATCTACCACTGAGCTACACCCCGACAAGAACCAATGCCATTGGTGTACTGTTATCATTGCAAGACAAATGTACAGACTTGCAAAAGACTAATGTTAAGCTGTTGCATTTTCCCATGCTTTTAGAACAACCGACAATGTCACAAATACATTGGAAAGAGCATACCAAAGCAAAGAAGAACAGACAGATGTTGAATTGGACAGAGGTCCAACTAAAAAGCAGAAAACCAGAAGGTAACACAGACATTAGAGCACCCTCAATTAAAACATGCAGTGAGGTAGGAAGGTTTTGAGCAACAAGTATGGTAAACTGCAATTAAGCCACTTTACTTTTTTCTTGCATCAACAAATAGGGACAAACAGAGATCAAACCTGTGAGCTTCAGTTCACAAGACCAACACCAGGCAACTTGGCAATTGCGCCACTTCTACAATATAAGTGTGGGCTTGAGAACACAGGGCAGAGTTGTCTGTGAAAGGCAGTTGAGTAGAAATCTATAGCATGCAATTATGAAGCCTATAAGAAATGAGATTTATAAAGCTACTTCATCAGCAAATGCCTTGTACACATGCCGATTTTATTGTGCAATTTCCAGAGACATGGGCTTTATGTTTACTGTCAAGTTGCAAAACAGCAGAAATGGAGATGCTGGGGATTGAACCCAGGACCTCATACATGCAAAGCATGCGCTCTACCACTGAGCTACATCCCCTCACAAAAGTCGCATATGTGTACACTGTCATCCTGGCAACAAAACTCTGCAGACTTCCAAAGACAGCATCCTTAAGATGCTGCATTGTTTCCATGCTTTTAGGGCAACCTACAGTCTCAGAGATATGTTTGAAAGAGCATGCTAAAGCAAGCCAGAAATTTTCAACAGAAAGACACAACAGCCCTTCAGGCACGGAAAGGGATCAAGGCTGTGATCGTCGGTTTACGAGATCGACACCTTGCCATTTGGCCACAATGCCAGACAACAAGCAATGTCCTGTCATTTAGTAGATACAACATAGCACCCACAATCAGGCAATGCACCGAGGAAGGAGGTTCCTGAGGAACAAGTATGGAGACCTTTAATTAAGCTTCTTTGCTTGTTGTCTTGCATGAAGAAAAATGCATGAAAGTGGATAAAACCCACGTTCTTCTGGTTACAAGACCAACGCCAAGCCACTTGGACATTGTGCCATGTAGAGTGGGGACATATAGTTTGAGAACTCACAGCAGACTTGACTCTCAAAAGGACTTAAGAAGAAATCTATAGCATGCCATTATGAAGGCTACAAACCAGATCTATCAAGGTTCTTTATTCAGCAAATGCCTTGTACAAATGCGCCGTTTTTGCAAATTCTATAGATGTGTGCTTCATGTTTAACTTCAATGCATGAAACAGCAGCAATGGAGATACTGGGGACTGAACCCAGCATGCGCTCTACCACTGAGCTACATCACCACATTAAACCTTAAAATCCGGGTGCCCCGTATGTCTATTGCCTCTCTGAAGGATGCTCTGTTCAGCAATGGGTTCTTTGGCTAAGATTTGGTTTTACAAAGTAGAATCCATGCATTTCACTCCATTTTAATAGATATTACCTTTAAAGGAGTTTAGTTCAGATCCAGGTGCCCCTTTTGTCAAGTCCCTTGCTTAAGGTGGGTTGCATTGAAGGGGGTATAGCTCAGTGGTAGAGCATTTGACTGCAGATCAAGAGGTCCCCAGTTCAAATCTGGGTGCCCCCTATGTCCAGTCCCTCTCTTAAGGGTGCTAAGTTCAGCAATGGGTACTTATGCTAAGATTTGCTTTTACAAAGTAGGATCCATGCATTTCAGTTCATTTTAGTACTTACTATGTTCCAGGGGGTATAGCTCAGTGGTAGAGCATTTGACTGCAGATCAAGAGGTCCCCGGTTCAAATCCGGGTGCCCCCTGTATCCAGTCCATTGCTTAAAGGCTGTACTTTTAGCAATGCCTGTTGGCTACCAGTTTACATTTGTGTAATCTGGCTAAGATTTGTTGTTACAAGGTAGAATCCATACATTTTAAGCCGGTGTATATCGAAAGGAGTATAGCTCAGTGGTACAGCATTTGACTGCAGATCAAGAGGTCCTCGCTTCAAATCTGGGTGCCCCCTATGCCCAGTGCTTCTCATAAAAAGGTGCTATGTTCAGGAATGGGTATAGGTTGCTTTGGCTAAGATTTGCTTTCACAAAGTAGAATCCATGCATTTCAGTTCATAGGGTTCCCCTTATGTCCAGTCCATCTCTTAAGGGTGCTATATTCAGCAATGGGTATTGGCTACCTTTTAGGGTACTTTGGTTAAGATTTGCTTTCACATAGTAGAATCCATGCATTTTAGTCCATTTTAATAGATATTACCTTCAAGGGAGTATAGTTCAGATCCGGGTGCCCCTTTTGTCCAATCCCTTGCTTAAGGGCTATTTTTTATCTGACTAAGATCAATGTAGGATCCATATATTTTAAGGGAGGTTGTATTGAAGGGGGCATAGCTCAGTGGTAGGGAGTTTGACTACAGATCAAGAGGTCCCCGGTTCAAATCCGCATGACCAATATGTCCATTTCCTCTCTTAAGGCTGCTTTGTGTTTAGCAGTGAGTTTTGCCTACCAGTATATATTTAGGTACTTTGGTTAAGATTTGGTTTCACACCGCACAATCCATACATTTCAGTTCATTTAATAGATATTACTTTTACGATCAGTGGGAGAGCATTTGACTGCATAGCAAGAGGTCCCCGGTTCAAATCCGGGTGCCCCCTATGTCTAGTCCCTCTCTTAAGAGACCTACGTTCAGCAAAGGGCACTTGGCCATTGTGCCACGTAGACTGGGGACATATAGTTTGAGAACTCACAGCAGAGTTGAATCTGAAAAGGACTTCAGCAGAAATCTATAGCATGCCTTTATGAAGGCTACAAACCAGATCTATCAAGGTTCTTCATCAGCAAAAATGCCTTGTACAAATGCACCTTTTTTGCAAATTCTATAGATGTGTGCTTTATGGACTTGAGAGCACAGGGCAGAGTTGTCTGCGAAAGGCAGTTGAGTAGAACTCTATAGCATGCAATTATGAAGCCTATAAGAAATCAAATTTATCAAACTACTTCATCAGCAAATGCCTTGTACAAATGCCGATTTTATTGTGCAAATTTCTGCCTACTTTCAAGTTGCAAAACAGCAGAAATGGAGATGCTGGGGATTGAACCCAGGACCTCATACATGCGAAGCATGCGCTCTACCACTGAGCTACATCCCCTCACAAAGTTAATTGCTTTGTATGGTGTCATCCTGATAACAAAACTCTGGAGACTTGCAAAAGCAGCATCCTTAAACTGCTGCATTGTTTCCATGCTTTTAGGACAACCTACAGTCTCAGAGATATGTTTGAAAGAGCATGCTAAAGCAAGCCAAACATTTTCAACAGAAAGACACAACACCCCTTCAGGCACGGACGGGGGTCGAACCCGTGATCTTCGGTTTACGAGACCGACGCCTTACCACTTGGCCACCATGCCAGACAGCAAGCAATGTCCTGTCACTTAGTAGATACAACATAGCACCCGCAATCAATCAATGCACTGAGCAAGGAGGTTTTTGAGGAACAAGTATGGAAAGCTTTAATTAAGCTTCTTTGCTTGTTGTCTTGCATGAACAAAACTGCATGAACGTGGATCAAACCCACATTCTTTTGTTCACAAGACCAATGCCAAGCCACTTGGACATTGTGCCACGTAGACTGGGGACATATAGTTTGAGAACTCACAGCAGAGTTGACTCTCAAAAGGACTTAAGAAGAAATCTATAGCATGCTATTATGAAGGCTACAAACCAGATCTATCAAGGTTCTTCATCAGCAAATGCCTTGTACAAATGCACCTTTTTTGCAAATTCTATAGATGTGTGCTTCATGTTTTATTTCAAGGTGCAAAACGGCAGCAAAGCAGATACTGGGGATTGAACCCACGACTTCATGCATACAAAGCACGCGATCTACCACTGAGCTACACCCCGACAAGAACCAATGCCATTGGTGTACTGTTATCATTGCAAGACAAATGTACAGACTTGCAAAAGACTAATGTTAAGCTGTTGCATTTTCCCATGCTTTTAGAACAACCGACAATGTCACAAATACATTGGAAAGAGCATACCAAAGCAAAGAAGAACAGACAGATGTTGAATTGGACAGAGGTCCAACTAAAAAGCAGAAAACCAGAAGGTAACACAGACATTAGAGCACCCTCAATTAAAACATGCAGTGAGGTAGGAAGGTTTTGAGCAACAAGTATGGTAAACTGCAATTAAGCCACTGTACTTTTTTCTTGCATCAACAAATAGGGACAAACAGAGATCAAACCTGTGAGCTTCAGTTCACAAGACCAACGCCAGGCAACTTGGCAATTGCGCCACTTCTACAATATAAGTGTGGGCTTGAGAACACAGGGCAGAGTTGTCTGTGAAAGGCAGTTGAGTAGAAATCTATAGCATGCAATTATGAAGCCTATAAGAAATGAGATTTATAAAGCTACTTCATCAGCAAATGCCTTGTAAACATGCCGATTTTATTGTGCAATTTCCAGAGACATGGGCTTTATGTTTACTTTCAAGTTGCAAAACAGCAGAAATGGAGATGCTGGGGATTGAACCCAGGACCTCATACATGCAAAGCATGCGCTCTACCACTGAGCTACATCCCCTCACAAAAGTCACGTATGTGTACACTGTCATCCTGGCAACAAAACTCTGCAGACTTCCAAAGACAGCATCCTTAAGATGCTGCATTGTTTCCATGCTTTTAGGGCAACCTACAGTCTCAGAGATATGTTTGAAAGAGCATGCTAAAGCAAGCCAGAAATTTTCAACAGAAAGACACAACAGCCCTTCAGGCACGGAAAGGGATCAAGGCTGTGATCGTCGGTTTACGAGATCGACACCTTGCCATTTGGCCACAATGCCAGACAACAAGCAATGTCCTGTCATTTAGTAGACACAACATAGCACCCGCAATCAGGCAATGCACCGAGGAAGGAGGTTCCTGAGGAACAAGTATGGAGACCTTTAATTAAGCTTCTTTGCTTGTTGTCTTGCATGAACAAAAATGCATGAAAGTGGATAAAACCCACGTTCTTCTGGTTACAAGACCAACGCCAAGCCACTTGGACATTGTGCCATGTAGAGTGGGGACATATAGTTTGAGAACTCACAGCAGAGTTGACTCTCAAAAGGACTTAAGAAGAAATCTATAGCATGCTATTATGAAGGCTACAAACCAGATCTATCAAGGTTCTTCATCAGCAAATGCCTTGTACAAATGCACCTTTTTTGCAAATTCTATAGATGTGTACTTCATGTTTTATTTCAAGGTGCAAAACGGCAGCAAAGCAGATACTGGGGATTGAACCCACGACTTCATGCATGCAAAGCACGCGATCTACCACTGAGCTACACCCCGACAAGAACCAATGCCATTGGTGTACTGTTATCATTGCAAGACAAATGTACAGACTTGCAAAAGACTAATGTTAAGCTGTTGCATTTTCCCATGCTTTTAGAACAACCGACAATGTCACAAATACATTGGAAAGAGCATACCAAAGCAAAGAAGAACAGACAGATGTTGAATTGGACAGAGGTCCAACTAAAAAGCAGAAAACCAGAAGGTAACACAGACATTAGAGCACCCTCAATTAAAACATGCAGTGAGGTAGGAAGGTTTTGAGCAACAAGTATGGTAAACTGCAATTAAGCCACTTTACTTTTTTCTTGCATCAACAAATAGGGACAAACAGAGATCAAACCTGTGAGCTTCAGTTCACAAGACCAACACCAGGCAACTTGGCAATTGCGCCACTTCTACAATATAAGTGTGGGCTTGAGAACACAGGGCAGAGTTGTCTGTGAAAGGCAGTTGAGTAGAAATCTATAGCATGCAATTATGAAGCCTATAAGAAATGAGATTTATAAAGCTACTTCATCAGCAAATGCCTTGTACACATGCCGATTTTATTGTGCAATTTCCAGAGACATGGGCTTTATGTTTACTGTCAAGTTGCAAAACAGCAGAAATGGAGATGCTGGGGATTGAACCCAGGACCTCATACATGCAAAGCATGCGCTCTACCACTGAGCTACATCCCCTCACAAAAGTCACATATGTGTACACTGTCATCCTGGCAACAAAACTCTGCAGACTTCCAAAGACAGCATCCTTAAGATGCTGCATTGTTTCCATGCTTTTAGGGCAACCTACAGTCTCAGAGATATGTTTGAAAGAGCATGCTAAAGCAAGCCAGAAATTTTCAACAGAAAGACACAACAGCCCTTCAGGCACGGAAAGGGATCAAGGCTGTGATCGTCGGTTTACGAGATCGACACCTTGCCATTTGGCCACAATGCCAGACAACAAGCAATGTCCTGTCATTTAGTAGATACAACATAGCACCCGCAATCAGGCAATGCACCGAGGAAGGAGGTTCCTGAGGAACAAGTATGGAGACCTTTAATTAAGCTTCTTTGCTTGTTGTCTTGCATGAAGAAAAATGCATGAAAGTGGATAAAACCCACGTTCTTCTGGTTACAAGACCAACGCCAAGCCACTTGGACATTGTGCCATGTAGAGTGGGGACATATAGTTTGAGAACTCACAGCAGACTTGACTCTCAAAAGGACTTAAGAAGAAATCTATAGCATGCCATTATGAAGGCTACAAACCAGATCTATCAAGGTTCTTTATTCAGCAAATGCCTTGTACAAATGCGCCGTTTTTGCAAATTCTATAGATGTGTGCTTCATGTTTAACTTCAATGCATGAAACAGCAGCAATGGAGATACTGGGGACTGAACCCAGCATGCGCTCTACCACTGAGCTACATCACCACATTAAACCTTAAAATCCGGGTGCCCCGTATGTCTATTGCCTCTCTGAAGGATGCTCTGTTCAGCAATGGGTTCTTTGGCTAAGATTTGGTTTTACAAAGTAGAATCCATGCATTTCACTCCATTTTAATAGATATTACCTTTAAAGGAGTTTAGTTCAGATCCAGGTGCCCCTTTTGTCAAGTCCCTTGCTTAAGGTGGGTTGCATTGAAGGGGGTATAGCTCAGTGGTAGAGCATTTGACTGCAGATCAAGAGGTCCCCAGTTCAAATCTGGGTGCCCCCTATGTCCAGTCCCTCTCTTAAGGGTGCTAAGTTCAGCAATGGGTACTTATGCTAAGATTTGCTTTTACAAAGTAGGATCCATGCATTTCAGTTCATTTTAGTACTTACTATGTTCCAGGGGGTATAGCTCAGTGGTAGAGCATTTGACTGCAGATCAAGAGGTCCCCGGTTCAAATCCGGGTGCCCCCTGTATCCAGTCCATTGCTTAAAGGCTGTACTTTTAGCAATGCCTGTTGGCTACCAGTTTACATTTGTGTAATCTGGCTAAGATTTGTTGTTACAAGGTAGAATCCATACATTTTAAGCCGGTGTATATCGAAAGGAGTATAGCTCAGTGGTACAGCATTTGACTGCAGATCAAGAGGTCCTCGCTTCAAATCTGGGTGCCCCCTATGCCCAGTGCTTCTCATAAAAAGGTGCTATGTTCAGGAATGGGTATAGGTTGCTTTGGCTAAGATTTGCTTTCACAAAGTAGAATCCATGCATTTCAGTTCATAGGGTTCCCCTTATGTCCAGTCCATCTCTTAAGGGTGCTATATTCAGCAATGGGTATTGGCTACCTTTTAGGGTACTTTGGTTAAGATTTGCTTTCACATAGTAGAATCCATGCATTTTAGTCCATTTTAATAGATATTACCTTCAAGGGAGTATAGTTCAGATCCGGGTGCCCCTTTTGTCCAATCCCTTGCTTAAGGGCTATTTTTTATCTGACTAAGATCAATGTAGGATCCATATATTTTAAGGGAGGTTGTATTGAAGGGGGCATAGCTCAGTGGTAGGGAGTTTGACTACAGATCAAGAGGTCCCCGGTTCAAATCCGCATGACCAATATGTCCATTTCCTCTCTTAAGGCTGCTTTGTGTTTAGCAGAGAGTTTTGCCTACCAGTATATATTTAGGTACTTTGGTTAAGATTTGGTTTCACACCGCACAATCCATACATTTCAGTTCATTTAATAGATATTACTTTTACGATCAGTGGGAGAGCATTTGACTGCATAGCAAGAGGTCCCCGGTTCAAATCCGGGTGCCCCCTATGTCTAGTCCCTCTCTTAAGAGACCTACGTTCAGCAAAGGGCACTTGGCCATTGTGCCACTTAGACTGGGGACATATAGTTTGAGAACTCACAGCAGAGTTGAATCTGAAAAGGACTTCAGCAGAAATCTATAGCATGCCTTTATGAAGGCTACAAACCAGATCTATCAAGGTTCTTCATCAGCAAAAATGCCTTGTACAAATGCACCTTTTTTGCAAATTCTATAGATGTGTGCTTTATGGACTTGAGAGCACAGGGCAGAGTTGTCTGCGAAAGGCAGTTGAGTAGAACTCTATAGCATGCAATTATGAAGCCTATAAGAAATCAAATTTATCAAACTACTTCATCAGCAAATGCCTTGTACAAATGCCGATTTTATTGTGCAAATTTATGCCTACTTTCAAGTTGCAAAACAGCAGAAATGGAGATGCTGGGGATTGAACCCAGGACCTCATACATGCGAAGCATGCGCTCTACCACTGAGCTACATCCCCTCACAAAGTTAATTGCTTTGTATGGTGTCATCCTGATAACAAAACTCTGGAGACTTGCAAAAGCAGCATCCTTAAACTGCTGCATTGTTTCCATGCTTTTAGGACAACCTACAGTCTCAGAGATATGTTTGAAAGAGCATGCTAAAGCAAGCCAAACATTTTCAACAGAAAGACACAACACCCCTTCAGGCACGGACGGGGGTCGAACCCGTGATCTTCGGTTTACAAGACCGACGCCTTACCACTTGGCCACCATGCCAGACAGCAAGCAATGTCCTGTCACTTAGTAGATACAACATAGCACCCGCAATCAATCAATGCACTGAGCAAGGAGGTTTTTGAGGAACAAGTATGGAAAGCTTTAATTAAGCTTCTTTGCTTGTTGTCTTGCATGAACAAAACTGCATGAACGTGGATCAAACCCACATTCTTCTGTTCACAAGACCAATGCCAAGCCACTTGGACATTGTGCCACGTAGACTGGGGACATATAGTTTGAGAACTCACAGCAGAGTTGACTCTCAAAAGGACTTAAGAAGAAATCTATCTAAATTATGAAGGCTACAAACCAGATCTATCAAGGTTCTTCATCAGCAAATGCCTTGTACAAATGCACCTTTTTTGCAAATTCTATAGATGTGTGCTTCATGTTTTATTTCAAGGTGCAAAACGGCAGCAAAGCAGATACTGGGGATTGAACTGGCGATCTACCACTGAGCTACACCCCGACAAGAACCAATGCCATTGGTGTACTGTTATCATTGCAAGACAAATGTACAGACTTGCAAAAGACTAATGTTAAGCTGTTGCATTTTCCCATGCTTTTAGAACAACCGACAATGTCACAAATACATTGGAAAGAGCATACCAAAGCAAAGAAGAACAGACAGATGTTGAATTGGACAGAGGTCCAACTAAAAAGCAGAAAACCAGAAGGTAACACAGACATTAGAGCACCCTCAATTAAAACATGCAGTGAGGTAGGAAGGTTTTGAGCAACAAGTATGGTAAACTGCAATTAAACCACTTTACTTTTTTCTTGCATCAACAAATAGGGACAAACAGAGATCAAACCTGTGAGCTTCAGTTCACAAGACCAACGCCAGGCAACTTGGCAATTGCGCCACTTCTACAATATAAGTGTGGGCTTGAGAACACAGGGCAGAGTTGTCTGTGAAAGGCAGTTGAGTAGAAATCTATAGCATGCAATTATGAAGCCTATAAGAAATGAGATTTATAAAGCTACTTCATCAGCAAATGCCTTGTACACATGCCGATTTTATTGTGCAATTTCCAGAGACATGGGCTTTATGTTTACTTTCAAGTTGCAAAACAGCAGAAATGGAGATGCTGGGGATTGAACGCAGGACCTCATACATGCAAAGCATGCGCTCTACCACTGAGCTACATCCCCTCACAAAAGTCGCGTATGTGTACACTGTCATCCTGGCAACAAAACTCTGCAGACTTCCAAAGACAGCATCCTTAAGATGCTGCATTGTTTCCATGCTTTTAGGGCAACCTACAGTCTCAGAGATATGTTTGAAAGAGCATGCTAAAGCAAGCCAGAAATTTTCAACAGAAAGACACAACAGCCCTTCAGGCACGGAAAGGGATCAAGGCTGTGATCGTCGGTTTACGAGATCGACACCTTGCCATTTGGCCACAATGCCAGACAACAAGCAATGTCCTGTCATTTAGTAGATACAACATAGCACCCGCAATCAGGCAATGCACCGAGGAAGGAGGTTCCTGAGGAACAAGTATGGAGACCTTTAATTAAGCTTCTTTGCTTGTTGTCTTGCATGAACAAAAATGCATGAAAGTGGATAAAACCCACGTTCTTCTGGTTACAAGACCAACGCCAAGCCACTTGGACATTGTGCCATGTAGAGTGGGGACATATAGTTTGAGAACTCACAGCAGACTTGACTCTCAAAAGGACTTAAGAAGAAAGCTATAGCATGCCATTATGAAGGCTACAAACCAGATCTATCAAGGTTCTTTATTCAGCAAATGCCTTGTACAAATGCACTGTTTTTGCAAATTCTATAGATGTGTGCTTCATGTTTAACTTCAATGCATGAAACAGCAGCAATGGAGATACTGGGGATTGAACCCAGGACCTCATACACGCAAAGCATGCGCTCTACCACTGAGCTACATCACCACATTAAACCTTAAAATCCGGGTGCCCCGTATGTCTATTGCCTCTCTGAAGGATGCTCTGTTCAGCAATGGGTTCTTTGGCTAAGATTTGGTTTTACAAAGTAGAATCCATGCATTTCACTCCATTTTAATAGATATTACCTTTAAAGGAGTTTAGTTCAGATCCAGGTGCCCCTTTTGTCAAGTCCCTTGCTTAAGGTGGGTTGCATTGAAGGGGGTATAGCTCAGTGGTAGAGCATTTGACTGCAGATCAAGAGGTCCCCAGTTCAAATCTGGGTGCCCCCTATGTCCAGTCCCTCTCTTAAGGGTGCTAAGTTCAGCAACGGGTACTTAGGCTAAGATTTGGTTTTACAAAGTAGGATCCATGCATTTCAGTTCATTTTAGTACTTACTATGTTCCGAGGGTATAGCTCAGTGGTAGAGCATTTGACTGCAGCTCAAGAGGTCCCCGGTTCAAATCCGGGTGCCCCCTGTATCCAGTCCCTTGCTTAAAGGCTGTACTTTTAGCAATGCCTGTTGGCTACCAGTTTACATTTGTGTAATCTGGCTAAGATTTGTTGTTACAAGGTAGAATCCATACATTTTAAGCCGGTGTATATCGAAAGGAGTATAGCTCAGTGGTACAGCATTTGACTGCAGATCAAGAGGTCCTCGCTTCAAATCTGGGTGCCCCCTATGCCCAGTGCTTCTCATAAAAAGGTGCTATGTTCAGGAATGGGTATAGGTTGCTTTGGCTAAGATTTGCTTTCACAAAGTAGAATCCATGCATTTCAGTTCATAGGGTTCCCCTTATGTCCAGTCCATCTCTTAAGGGTGCTATATTCAGCAATGGGTATTGGCTACCTTTTAGGGTACTTTGGCTAAGATTTGCTTTCACATAGTAGAATCCATGCATTTTAGTCCATTTTAATAGATATTACCTTCAAGGGAGTATAGTTCAGATCCGGGTGCCCCTTTTGTCCAATCCCTTGCTTAAGGGCTATTTTTTATCTGACTAAGAAAAAAAAGATATTGAAGGGGGCATAGCTCAGTGGTAGGGAGTTTGACTACAGATCAAGAGGTCCCCGGTTCAAATCCGCATGACCAATATGTCCATTTCCTCTCTTAAGGCTGCTTTGTGTTTAGCAGTGAGTTTTGCCTACCAGTATATATTTAGGTACTTTGGTTAAGATTTGGTTTCACACCGCACAATCCATACATTTCAGTTCATTTAATAGATATTACTTTTACGATCAGTGGGAGAGCATTTGACTGCATAGCAAGAGGTCCCCGGTTCAAATCCGGGTGCCCCCTATGTCTAGTCCCTCTCTTAAGAGACCTACGTTCAGCAAAGGGCACTTGGCCATTGTGCCACGTAGACTGGGGACATATAGTTTGAGAACTCACAGCAGAGTTGAATCTGAAAAGGACTTCAGCAGAAATCTATAGCATGCCTTTATGAAGGCTACAAACCAGATCTATCAAGGTTCTTCATCAGCAAAAATGCCTTGTACAAATGCACCTTTTTTGCAAATTCTATAGATGTGTGCTTTATGGACTTGAGAGCACAGGGCAGAGTTGTCTGCGAAAGGCAGTTGAGTAGAACTCTATAGCATGCAATTATGAAGCCTATAAGAAATCAAATTTATCAAACTACTTCATCAGCAAATGCCTTGTACAAATGCCGATTTTATTGTGCAAATTTCTGCCTACTTTCAAGTTGCAAAACAGCAGAAATGGAGATGCTGGGGATTGAACCCAGGACCTCATACATGCGAAGCATGCGCTCTACCACTGAGCTACATCCCCTCACAAAGTTAATTGCTTTGTATGGTGTCATCCTGATAACAAAACTCTGGAGACTTGCAAAAGCAGCATCCTTAAACTGCTGCATTGTTTCCATGCTTTTAGGACAACCTACAGTCTCAGAGATATGTTTGAAAGAGCATGCTAAAGCAAGCCAAACATTTTCAACAGAAAGACACAACACCCCTTCAGGCACGGACGGGGGTCGAACCCGTGATCTTCGGTTTACGAGACCGACGCCTTACCACTTGGCCACCATGCCAGACAGCAAGCAATGTCCTGTCACTTAGTAGATACAACATAGCACCCGCAATCAATCAATGCACTGAGCAAGGAGGTTTTTGAGGAACAAGTATGGAAAGCTTTAATTAAGCTTCTTTGCTTGTTGTCTTGCATGAACAAAACTGCATGAACGTGGATCAAACCCACATTCTTCTGTTCACAAGACCAATGCCAAGCCACTTGGACATTGTGCCACGTAGACTGGGGACATATAGTTTGAGAACTCACAGCAGAGTTGACTCTCAAAAGGACTTAAGAAGAAATCTATAGCATGCTATTATGAAGGCTACAAACCAGATCTATCAAGGTTCTTCATCAGCAAATGCCTTGTACAAATGCACCTTTTTTGCAAATTCTATAGATGTGTGCTTCATGTTTTATTTCAAGGTGCAAAACGGCAGCAAAGCAGATACTGGGGATTGAACCCACGACTTCATGCATACAAAGCACGCGATCTACCACTGAGCTACACCCCGACAAGAACCAATGCCATTGGTGTACTGTTATCATTGCAAGACAAATGTACAGACTTGCAAAAGACTAATGTTAAGCTGTTGCATTTTCCCATGCTTTTAGAACAACCGACAATGTCACAAATACATTGGAAAGAGCATACCAAAGCAAAGAAGAACAGACAGATGTTGAATTGGACAGAGGTCCAACTAAAAAGCAGAAAACCAGAAGGTAACACAGACATTAGAGCACCCTCAATTAAAACATGCAGTGAGGTAGGAAGGTTTTGAGCAACAAGTATGGTAAACTGCAATTAAGCCACTGTACTTTTTTCTTGCATCAACAAATAGGGACAAACAGAGATCAAACCTGTGAGCTTCAGTTCACAAGACCAACGCCAGGCAACTTGGCAATTGCGCCACTTCTACAATATAAGTGTGGGCTTGAGAACACAGGGCAGAGTTGTCTGTGAAAGGCAGTTGAGTAGAAATCTATAGCATGCAATTATGAAGCCTATAAGAAATGAGATTTATAAAGCTACTTCATCAGCAAATGCCTTGTAAACATGCCGATTTTATTGTGCAATTTCCAGAGACATGGGCTTTATGTTTACTTTCAAGTTGCAAAACAGCAGAAATGGAGATGCTGGGGATTGAACCCAGGACCTCATACATGCAAAGCATGCGCTCTACCACTGAGCTACATCCCCTCACAAAAGTCGCGTATGTGTACACTGTCATCCTGGCAACAAAACTCTGCAGACTTCCAAAGACAGCATCCTTAAGATGCTGCATTGTTTCCATGCTTTTAGGGCAACCTACAGTCTCAGAGATATGTTTGAAAGAGCATGCTAAAGCAAGCCAGAAATTTTCAACAGAAAGACACAACAGCCCTTCAGGCACGGAAAGGGATCAAGGCTGTGATCGTCGGTTTACGAGATCGACACCTTGCCATTTGGCCACAATGCCAGACAACAAGCAATGTCCTGTCATTTAGTAGACACAACATAGCACCCGCAATCAGGCAATGCACCGAGGAAGGAGGTTCCTGAGGAACAAGTATGGAGACCTTTAATTAAGCTTCTTTGCTTGTTGTCTTGCATGAACAAAAATGCATGAAAGTGGATAAAACCCACGTTCTTCTGGTTACAAGACCAACGCCAAGCCACTTGGACATTGTGCCATGTAGAGTGGGGACATATAGTTTGAGAACTCACAGCAGAGTTGACTCTCAAAAGGACTTAAGAAGAAATCTATAGCATGCTATTATGAAGGCTACAAACCAGATCTATCAAGGTTCTTCATCAGCAAATGCCTTGTACAAATGCACCTTTTTTGCAAATTCTATAGATGTGTACTTCATGTTTTATTTCAAGGTGCAAAACGGCAGCAAAGCAGATACTGGGGATTGAACCCACGACTTCATGCATGCAAAGCACGCGATCTACCACTGAGCTACACCCCGACAAGAACCAATGCCATTGGTGTACTGTTATCATTGCAAGACAAATGTACAGACTTGCAAAAGACTAATGTTAAGCTGTTGCATTTTCCCATGCTTTTAGAACAACCGACAATGTCACAAATACATTGGAAAGAGCATACCAAAGCAAAGAAGAACAGACAGATGTTGAATTGGACAGAGGTCCAACTAAAAAGCAGAAAACCAGAAGGTAACACAGACATTAGAGCACCCTCAATTAAAACATGCAGTGAGGTAGGAAGGTTTTGAGCAACAGGTATGGTAAACTGCAATTAAGCCACTTTACTTTTTTCTTGCATCAACAAATAGGGACAAACAGAGATCAAACCTGTGAGCTTCAGTTCACAAGACCAACACCAGGCAACTTGGCAATTGCGCCACTTCTACAATATAAGTGTGGGCTTGAGAACACAGGGCAGAGTTGTCTGTGAAAGGCAGTTGAGTAGAAATCTATAGCATGCAATTATGAAGCCTATAAGAAATGAGATTTATAAAGCTACTTCATCAGCAAATGCCTTGTACACATGCCGATTTTATTGTGCAATTTCCAGAGACATGGGCTTTATGTTTACTGTCAAGTTGCAAAACAGCAGAAATGGAGATGCTGGGGATTGAACCCAGGACCTCATACATGCAAAGCATGCGCTCTACCACTGAGCTACATCCCCTCACAAAAGTCACATATGTGTACACTGTCATCCTGGCAACAAAACTCTGCAGACTTCCAAAGACAGCATCCTTAAGATGCTGCATTGTTTCCATGCTTTTAGGGCAACCTACAGTCTCAGAGATATGTTTGAAAGAGCATGCTAAAGCAAGCCAGAAATTTTCAACAGAAAGACACAACAGCCCTTCAGGCACGGAAAGGGATCAAGGCTGTGATCGTCGGTTTACGAGATCGACACCTTGCCATTTGGCCACAATGCCAGACAACAAGCAATGTCCTGTCATTTAGTAGATACAACATAGCACCCGCAATCAGGCAATGCACCGAGGAAGGAGGTTCCTGAGGAACAAGTATGGAGACCTTTAATTAAGCTTCTTTGCTTGTTGTCTTGCATGAACAAAAATGCATGAAAGTGGATAAAACCCACGTTCTTCTGGTTACAAGACCAACGCCAAGCCACTTGGACATTGTGCCATGTAGAGTGGGGACATATAGTTTGAGAACTCACAGCAGACTTGACTCTCAAAAGGACTTAAGAAGAAATCTATAGCATGCCATTATGAAGGCTACAAACCAGATCTATCAAGGTTCTTTATTCAGCAAATGCCTTGTACAAATGCGCCGTTTTTGCAAATTCTATAGATGTGTGCTTCATGTTTAACTTCAATGCATGAAACAGCAGCAATGGAGATACTGGGGACTGAACCCAGCATGCGCTCTACCACTGAGCTACATCACCACATTAAACCTTAAAATCCGGGTGCCCCGTATGTCTATTGCCTCTCTGAAGGATGCTCTGTTCAGCAATGGGTTCTTTGGCTAAGATTTGGTTTTACAAAGTAGAATCCATGCATTTCACTCCATTTTAATAGATATTACCTTTAAAGGAGTTTAGTTCAGATCCAGGTGCCCCTTTTGTCAAGTCCCTTGCTTAAGGTGGGTTGCATTGAAGGGGGTATAGCTCAGTGGTAGAGCATTTGACTGCAGATCAAGAGGTCCCCAGTTCAAATCTGGGTGCCCCCTATGTCCAGTCCCTCTCTTAAGGGTGCTAAGTTCAGCAATGGGTACTTAGGCTAAGATTTGGTTTTACAAAGTAGGATCCATGCATTTCAGTTCATTTTAGTACTTACTATGTTCCAGGGGGTATAGCTCAGTGGTAGAGCATTTGACTGCAGATCAAGAGGTCCCCGGTTCAAATCCGGGTGCCCCCTGTATCCAGTCCATTGCTTAAAGGCTGTACTTTTAGCAATTCCTGTTGGCTACCAGTTTACATTTGTGTAATCTGGCTAAGATTTGTTGTTACAAGGTAGAATCCATACATTTTAAGCCGGTGTATATCGAAAGGAGTATAGCTCAGTGGTACAGCATTTGACTGCAGATCAAGAGGTCCTCGCTTCAAATCTGGGTGCCCCCTATGCCCAGTGCTTCTCATAAAAAGGTGCTATGTTCAGGAATGGGTATAGGTTGCTTTGGCTAAGATTTGCTTTCACAAAGTAGAATCCATGCATTTCAGTTCATAGGGTTCCCCTTATGTACAGTCCATCTCTTAAGGGTGCTATATTCAGCAATGGGTATTGGCTACCTTTTAGGGTACTTTGGTTAAGATTTGCTTTCACATAGTAGAATCCATGCATTTTAGTCCATTTTAATAGATATTACCTTCAAGGGAGTATAGTTCAGATCCGGGTGCCCCTTTTGTCCAATCCCTTGCTTAAGGGCTATTTTTTATCTGACTAAGATCAATGTAGGATCCATATATTTTAAGGGAGGTTGTATTGAAGGGGGCATAGCTCAGTGGTAGGGAGTTTGACTACAGATCAAGAGGTCCCCGGTTCAAATCCGCATGACCAATATGTCCATTTCCTCTCTTAAGGCTGCTTTGTGTTTAGCAGAGAGTTTTGCCTACCAGTATATATTTAGGTACTTTGGTTAAGATTTGGTTTCACACCGCACAATCCATACATTTCAGTTCATTTAATAGATATTACTTTTACGATCAGTGGGAGAGCATTTGACTGCATAGCAAGAGGTCCCCGGTTCAAATCCGGGTGCCCCCTATGTCTAGTCCCTCTCTTAAGAGACCTACGTTCAGCAAAGGGCACTTGGCCATTGTGCCACTTAGACTGGGGACATATAGTTTGAGAACTCACAGCAGAGTTGAATCTGAAAAGGACTTCAGCAGAAATCTATAGCATGCCTTTATGAAGGCTACAAACCAGATCTATCAAGGTTCTTCATCAGCAAAAATGCCTTGTACAAATGCACCTTTTTTGCAAATTCTATAGATGTGTGCTTTATGGACTTGAGAGCACAGGGCAGAGTTGTCTGCGAAAGGCAGTTGAGTAGAACTCTATAGCATGCAATTATGAAGCCTATAAGAAATCAAATTTATCAAACTACTTCATCAGCAAATGCCTTGTACAAATGCCGATTTTATTGTGCAAATTTATGCCTACTTTCAAGTTGCAAAACAGCAGAAATGGAGATGCTGGGGATTGAACCCAGGACCTCATACATGCGAAGCATGCGCTCTACCACTGAGCTACATCCCCTCACAAAGTTAATTGCTTTGTATGGTGTCATCCTGATAACAAAACTCTGGAGACTTGCAAAAGCAGCATCCTTAAACTGCTGCATTGTTTCCATGCTTTTAGGACAACCTACAGTCTCAGAGATATGTTTGAAAGAGCATGCTAAAGCAAGCCAAACATTTTCAACAGAAAGACACAACACCCCTTCAGGCACGGACGGGGGTCGAACCCGTGATCTTCGGTTTACGAGACCGACGCCTTACCACTTGGCCACCATGCCAGACAGCAAGCAATGTCCTGTCACTTAGTAGATACAACATAGCACCCGCAATCAATCAATGCACTGAGCAAGGAGGTTTTTGAGGAACAAGTATGGAAAGCTTTAATTAAGCTTCTTTGCTTGTTGTCTTGCATGAACAAAACTGCATGAACGTGGATCAAACCCACATTCTTCTGTTCACAAGACCAATGCCAAGCCACTTGGACATTGTGCCACGTAGACTGGGGACATATAGTTTGAGAACTCACAGCAGAGTTGACTCTCAAAAGGACTTAAGAAGAAATCTATCTAAATTATGAAGGCTACAAACCAGATCTATCAAGGTTCTTCATCAGCAAATGCCTTGTACAAATGCACCTTTTTTGCAAATTCTATAGATGTGTGCTTCATGTTTTATTTCAAGGTGCAAAACGGCAGCAAAGCAGATACTGGGGATTGAACCCACGACTTCATGCATGCAAAGCACGCGATCTACCACTGAGCTACACCCCGACAAGAACCAATGCCATTGGTGTACTGTTATCATTGCAAGACAAATGTACAGACTTGCAAAAGACTAATGTTAAGCTGTTGCATTTTCCCATGCTTTTAGAACAACCGACAATGTCACAAATACATTGGAAAGAGCATACCAAAGCAAAGAAGAACAGACAGATGTTGAATTGGACAGAGGTCCAACTAAAAAGCAGAAAACCAGAAGGTAACACAGACATTAGAGCACCCTCAATTAAAACATGCAGTGAGGTAGGAAGGTTTTGAGCAACAAGTATGGTAAACTGCAATTAAGCCACTTTACTTTTTTCTTGCATCAACAAATAGGGACAAACAGAGATCAAACCTGTGAGCTTCAGTTCACAAGACCAACACCAGGCAACTTGGCAATTGCGCCACTTCTACAATATAAGTGTGGGCTTGAGAACACAGGGCAGAGTTGTCTGTGAAAGGCAGTTGAGTAGAAATCTATAGCATGCAATTATGAAGCCTATAAGAAATGAGATTTATAAAGCTACTTCATCAGCAAATGCCTTGTACACATGCCGATTTTATTGTGCAATTTCCAGAGACATGGGCTTTATGTTTACTGTCAAGTTGCAAAACAGCAGAAATGGAGATGCTGGGGATTGAACCCAGGACCTCATACATGCAAAGCATGCGCTCTACCACTGAGCTACATCCCCTCACAAAAGTCGCATATGTGTACACTGTCATCCTGGCAACAAAACTCTGCAGACTTCCAAAGACAGCATCCTTAAGATGCTGCATTGTTTCCATGCTTTTAGGGCAACCTACAGTCTCAGAGATATGTTTGAAAGAGCATGCTAAAGCAAGCCAGAAATTTTCAACAGAAAGACACAACAGCCCTTCAGGCACGGAAAGGGATCAAGGCTGTGATCGTCGGTTTACGAGATCGACACCTTGCCATTTGGCCACAATGCCAGACAACAAGCAATGTCCTGTCATTTAGTAGATACAACATAGCACCCACAATCAGGCAATGCACCGAGGAAGGAGGTTCCTGAGGAACAAGTATGGAGACCTTTAATTAAGCTTCTTTGCTTGTTGTCTTGCATGAAGAAAAATGCATGAAAGTGGATAAAACCCACGTTCTTCTGGTTACAAGACCAACGCCAAGCCACTTGGACATTGTGCCATGTAGAGTGGGGACATATAGTTTGAGAACTCACAGCAGACTTGACTCTCAAAAGGACTTAAGAAGAAATCTATAGCATGCCATTATGAAGGCTACAAACCAGATCTATCAAGGTTCTTTATTCAGCAAATGCCTTGTACAAATGCGCCGTTTTTGCAAATTCTATAGATGTGTGCTTCATGTTTAACTTCAATGCATGAAACAGCAGCAATGGAGATACTGGGGACTGAACCCAGCATGCGCTCTACCACTGAGCTACATCACCACATTAAACCTTAAAATCCGGGTGCCCCGTATGTCTATTGCCTCTCTGAAGGATGCTCTGTTCAGCAATGGGTTCTTTGGCTAAGATTTGGTTTTACAAAGTAGAATCCATGCATTTCACTCCATTTTAATAGATATTACCTTTAAAGGAGTTTAGTTCAGATCCAGGTGCCCCTTTTGTCAAGTCCCTTGCTTAAGGTGGGTTGCATTGAAGGGGGTATAGCTCAGTGGTAGAGCATTTGACTGCAGATCAAGAGGTCCCCAGTTCAAATCTGGGTGCCCCCTATGTCCAGTCCCTCTCTTAAGGGTGCTAAGTTCAGCAATGGGTACTTATGCTAAGATTTGCTTTTACAAAGTAGGATCCATGCATTTCAGTTCATTTTAGTACTTACTATGTTCCAGGGGGTATAGCTCAGTGGTAGAGCATTTGACTGCAGATCAAGAGGTCCCCGGTTCAAATCCGGGTGCCCCCTGTATCCAGTCCATTGCTTAAAGGCTGTACTTTTAGCAATGCCTGTTGGCTACCAGTTTACATTTGTGTAATCTGGCTAAGATTTGTTGTTACAAGGTAGAATCCATACATTTTAAGCCGGTGTATATCGAAAGGAGTATAGCTCAGTGGTACAGCATTTGACTGCAGATCAAGAGGTCCTCGCTTCAAATCTGGGTGCCCCCTATGCCCAGTGCTTCTCATAAAAAGGTGCTATGTTCAGGAATGGGTATAGGTTGCTTTGGCTAAGATTTGCTTTCACAAAGTAGAATCCATGCATTTCAGTTCATAGGGTTCCCCTTATGTCCAGTCCATCTCTTAAGGGTGCTATATTCAGCAATGGGTATTGGCTACCTTTTAGGGTACTTTGGTTAAGATTTGCTTTCACATAGTAGAATCCATGCATTTTAGTCCATTTTAATAGATATTACCTTCAAGGGAGTATAGTTCAGATCCGGGTGCCCCTTTTGTCCAATCCCTTGCTTAAGGGCTATTTTTTATCTGACTAAGATCAATGTAGGATCCATATATTTTAAGGGAGGTTGTATTGAAGGGGGCATAGCTCAGTGGTAGGGAGTTTGACTACAGATCAAGAGGTCCCCGGTTCAAATCCGCATGACCAATATGTCCATTTCCTCTCTTAAGGCTGCTTTGTGTTTAGCAGTGAGTTTTGCCTACCAGTATATATTTAGGTACTTTGGTTAAGATTTGGTTTCACACCGCACAATCCATACATTTCAGTTCATTTAATAGATATTACTTTTACGATCAGTGGGAGAGCATTTGACTGCATAGCAAGAGGTCCCCGGTTCAAATCCGGGTGCCCCCTATGTCTAGTCCCTCTCTTAAGAGACCTACGTTCAGCAAAGGGCACTTGGCCATTGTGCCACGTAGACTGGGGACATATAGTTTGAGAACTCACAGCAGAGTTGAATCTGAAAAGGACTTCAGCAGAAATCTATAGCATGCCTTTATGAAGGCTACAAACCAGATCTATCAAGGTTCTTCATCAGCAAAAATGCCTTGTACAAATGCACCTTTTTTGCAAATTCTATAGATGTGTGCTTTATGGACTTGAGAGCACAGGGCAGAGTTGTCTGCGAAAGGCAGTTGAGTAGAACTCTATAGCATGCAATTATGAAGCCTATAAGAAATCAAATTTATCAAACTACTTCATCAGCAAATGCCTTGTACAAATGCCGATTTTATTGTGCAAATTTCTGCCTACTTTCAAGTTGCAAAACAGCAGAAATGGAGATGCTGGGGATTGAACCCAGGACCTCATACATGCGAAGCATGCGCTCTACCACTGAGCTACATCCCCTCACAAAGTTAATTGCTTTGTATGGTGTCATCCTGATAACAAAACTCTGGAGACTTGCAAAAGCAGCATCCTTAAACTGCTGCATTGTTTCCATGCTTTTAGGACAACCTACAGTCTCAGAGATATGTTTGAAAGAGCATGCTAAAGCAAGCCAAACATTTTCAACAGAAAGACACAACACCCCTTCAGGCACGGACGGGGGTCGAACCCGTGATCTTCGGTTTACGAGACCGACGCCTTACCACTTGGCCACCATGCCAGACAGCAAGCAATGTCCTGTCACTTAGTAGATACAACATAGCACCCGCAATCAATCAATGCACTGAGCAAGGAGGTTTTTGAGGAACAAGTATGGAAAGCTTTAATTAAGCTTCTTTGCTTGTTGTCTTGCATGAACAAAACTGCATGAACGTGGATCAAACCCACATTCTTTTGTTCACAAGACCAATGCCAAGCCACTTGGACATTGTGCCACGTAGACTGGGGACATATAGTTTGAGAACTCACAGCAGAGTTGACTCTCAAAAGGACTTAAGAAGAAATCTATAGCATGCTATTATGAAGGCTACAAACCAGATCTATCAAGGTTCTTCATCAGCAAATGCCTTGTACAAATGCACCTTTTTTGCAAATTCTATAGATGTGTGCTTCATGTTTTATTTCAAGGTGCAAAACGGCAGCAAAGCAGATACTGGGGATTGAACCCACGACTTCATGCATACAAAGCACGCGATCTACCACTGAGCTACACCCCGACAAGAACCAATGCCATTGGTGTACTGTTATCATTGCAAGACAAATGTACAGACTTGCAAAAGACTAATGTTAAGCTGTTGCATTTTCCCATGCTTTTAGAACAACCGACAATGTCACAAATACATTGGAAAGAGCATACCAAAGCAAAGAAGAACAGACAGATGTTGAATTGGACAGAGGTCCAACTAAAAAGCAGAAAACCAGAAGGTAACACAGACATTAGAGCACCCTCAATTAAAACATGCAGTGAGGTAGGAAGGTTTTGAGCAACAAGTATGGTAAACTGCAATTAAGCCACTGTACTTTTTTCTTGCATCAACAAATAGGGACAAACAGAGATCAAACCTGTGAGCTTCAGTTCACAAGACCAACGCCAGGCAACTTGGCAATTGCGCCACTTCTACAATATAAGTGTGGGCTTGAGAACACAGGGCAGAGTTGTCTGTGAAAGGCAGTTGAGTAGAAATCTATAGCATGCAATTATGAAGCCTATAAGAAATGAGATTTATAAAGCTACTTCATCAGCAAATGCCTTGTAAACATGCCGATTTTATTGTGCAATTTCCAGAGACATGGGCTTTATGTTTACTTTCAAGTTGCAAAACAGCAGAAATGGAGATGCTGGGGATTGAACCCAGGACCTCATACATGCAAAGCATGCGCTCTACCACTGAGCTACATCCCCTCACAAAAGTCACGTATGTGTACACTGTCATCCTGGCAACAAAACTCTGCAGACTTCCAAAGACAGCATCCTTAAGATGCTGCATTGTTTCCATGCTTTTAGGGCAACCTACAGTCTCAGAGATATGTTTGAAAGAGCATGCTAAAGCAAGCCAGAAATTTTCAACAGAAAGACACAACAGCCCTTCAGGCACGGAAAGGGATCAAGGCTGTGATCGTCGGTTTACGAGATCGACACCTTGCCATTTGGCCACAATGCCAGACAACAAGCAATGTCCTGTCATTTAGTAGACACAACATAGCACCCGCAATCAGGCAATGCACCGAGGAAGGAGGTTCCTGAGGAACAAGTATGGAGACCTTTAATTAAGCTTCTTTGCTTGTTGTCTTGCATGAACAAAAATGCATGAAAGTGGATAAAACCCACGTTCTTCTGGTTACAAGACCAATGCCAAGCCACTTGGACATTGTGCCATGTAGAGTGGGGACATATAGTTTGAGAACTCACAGCAGAGTTGACTCTCAAAAGGACTTAAGAAGAAATCTATAGCATGCTATTATGAAGGCTACAAACCAGATCTATCAAGGTTCTTCATCAGCAAATGCCTTGTACAAATGCACCTTTTTTGCAAATTCTATAGATGTGTACTTCATGTTTTATTTCAAGGTGCAAAACGGCAGCAAAGCAGATACTGGGGATTGAACCCACGACTTCATGCATGCAAAGCACGCGATCTACCACTGAGCTACACCCCGACAAGAACCAATGCCATTGGTGTACTGTTATCATTGCAAGACAAATGTACAGACTTGCAAAAGACTAATGTTAAGCTGTTGCATTTTCCCATGCTTTTAGAACAACCGACAATGTCACAAATACATTGGAAAGAGCATACCAAAGCAAAGAAGAACAGACAGATGTTGAATTGGACAGAGGTCCAACTAAAAAGCAGAAAACCAGAAGGTAACACAGACATTAGAGCACCCTCAATTAAAACATGCAGTGAGGTAGGAAGGTTTTGAGCAACAAGTATGGTAAACTGCAATTAAGCCACTTTACTTTTTTCTTGCATCAACAAATAGGGACAAACAGAGATCAAACCTGTGAGCTTCAGTTCACAAGACCAACACCAGGCAACTTGGCAATTGCGCCACTTCTACAATATAAGTGTGGGCTTGAGAACACAGGGCAGAGTTGTCTGTGAAAGGCAGTTGAGTAGAAATCTATAGCATGCAATTATGAAGCCTATAAGAAATGAGATTTATAAAGCTACTTCATCAGCAAATGCCTTGTACACATGCCGATTTTATTGTGCAATTTCCAGAGACATGGGCTTTATGTTTACTGTCAAGTTGCAAAACAGCAGAAATGGAGATGCTGGGGATTGAACCCAGGACCTCATACATGCAAAGCATGCGCTCTACCACTGAGCTACATCCCCTCACAAAAGTCACATATGTGTACACTGTCATCCTGGCAACAAAACTCTGCAGACTTCCAAAGACAGCATCCTTAAGATGCTGCATTGTTTCCATGCTTTTAGGGCAACCTACAGTCTCAGAGATATGTTTGAAAGAGCATGCTAAAGCAAGCCAGAAATTTTCAACAGAAAGACACAACAGCCCTTCAGGCACGGAAAGGGATCAAGGCTGTGATCGTCGGTTTACGAGATCGACACCTTGCCATTTGGCCACAATGCCAGACAACAAGCAATGTCCTGTCATTTAGTAGATACAACATAGCACCCGCAATCAGGCAATGCACCGAGGAAGGAGGTTCCTGAGGAACAAGTATGGAGACCTTTAATTAAGCTTCTTTGCTTGTTGTCTTGCATGAAGAAAAATGCATGAAAGTGGATAAAACCCACGTTCTTCTGGTTACAAGACCAACGCCAAGCCACTTGGACATTGTGCCATGTAGAGTGGGGACATATAGTTTGAGAACTCACAGCAGACTTGACTCTCAAAAGGACTTAAGAAGAAATCTATAGCATGCCATTATGAAGGCTACAAACCAGATCTATCAAGGTTCTTTATTCAGCAAATGCCTTGTACAAATGCGCCGTTTTTGCAAATTCTATAGATGTGTGCTTCATGTTTAACTTCAATGCATGAAACAGCAGCAATGGAGATACTGGGGACTGAACCCAGCATGCGCTCTACCACTGAGCTACATCACCACATTAAACCTTAAAATCCGGGTGCCCCGTATGTCTATTGCCTCTCTGAAGGATGCTCTGTTCAGCAATGGGTTCTTTGGCTAAGATTTGGTTTTACAAAGTAGAATCCATGCATTTCACTCCATTTTAATAGATATTACCTTTAAAGGAGTTTAGTTCAGATCCAGGTGCCCCTTTTGTCAAGTCCCTTGCTTAAGGTGGGTTGCATTGAAGGGGGTATAGCTCAGTGGTAGAGCATTTGACTGCAGATCAAGAGGTCCCCAGTTCAAATCTGGGTGCCCCCTATGTCCAGTCCCTCTCTTAAGGGTGCTAAGTTCAGCAATGGGTACTTATGCTAAGATTTGCTTTTACAAAGTAGGATCCATGCATTTCAGTTCATTTTAGTACTTACTATGTTCCAGGGGGTATAGCTCAGTGGTAGAGCATTTGACTGCAGATCAAGAGGTCCCCGGTTCAAATCCGGGTGCCCCCTGTATCCAGTCCATTGCTTAAAGGCTGTACTTTTAGCAATGCCTGTTGGCTACCAGTTTACATTTGTGTAATCTGGCTAAGATTTGTTGTTACAAGGTAGAATCCATACATTTTAAGCCGGTGTATATCGAAAGGAGTATAGCTCAGTGGTACAGCATTTGACTGCAGATCAAGAGGTCCTCGCTTCAAATCTGGGTGCCCCCTATGCCCAGTGCTTCTCATAAAAAGGTGCTATGTTCAGGAATGGGTATAGGTTGCTTTGGCTAAGATTTGCTTTCACAAAGTAGAATCCATGCATTTCAGTTCATAGGGTTCCCCTTATGTCCAGTCCATCTCTTAAGGGTGCTATATTCAGCAATGGGTATTGGCTACCTTTTAGGGTACTTTGGTTAAGATTTGCTTTCACATAGTAGAATCCATGCATTTTAGTCCATTTTAATAGATATTACCTTCAAGGGAGTATAGTTCAGATCCGGGTGCCCCTTTTGTCCAATCCCTTGCTTAAGGGCTATTTTTTATCTGACTAAGATCAATGTAGGATCCATATATTTTAAGGGAGGTTGTATTGAAGGGGGCATAGCTCAGTGGTAGGGAGTTTGACTACAGATCAAGAGGTCCCCGGTTCAAATCCGCATGACCAATATGTCCATTTCCTCTCTTAAGGCTGCTTTGTGTTTAGCAGAGAGTTTTGCCTACCAGTATATATTTAGGTACTTTGGTTAAGATTTGGTTTCACACCGCACAATCCATACATTTCAGTTCATTTAATAGATATTACTTTTACGATCAGTGGGAGAGCATTTGACTGCATAGCAAGAGGTCCCCGGTTCAAATCCGGGTGCCCCCTATGTCTAGTCCCTCTCTTAAGAGACCTACGTTCAGCAAAGGGCACTTGGCCATTGTGCCACTTAGACTGGGGACATATAGTTTGAGAACTCACAGCAGAGTTGAATCTGAAAAGGACTTCAGCAGAAATCTATAGCATGCCTTTATGAAGGCTACAAACCAGATCTATCAAGGTTCTTCATCAGCAAAAATGCCTTGTACAAATGCACCTTTTTTGCAAATTCTATAGATGTGTGCTTTATGGACTTGAGAGCACAGGGCAGAGTTGTCTGCGAAAGGCAGTTGAGTAGAACTCTATAGCATGCAATTATGAAGCCTATAAGAAATCAAATTTATCAAACTACTTCATCAGCAAATGCCTTGTACAAATGCCGATTTTATTGTGCAAATTTATGCCTACTTTCAAGTTGCAAAACAGCAGAAATGGAGATGCTGGGGATTGAACCCAGGACCTCATACATGCGAAGCATGCGCTCTACCACTGAGCTACATCCCCTCACAAAGTTAATTGCTTTGTATGGTGTCATCCTGATAACAAAACTCTGGAGACTTGCAAAAGCAGCATCCTTAAACTGCTGCATTGTTTCCATGCTTTTAGGACAACCTACAGTCTCAGAGATATGTTTGAAAGAGCATGCTAAAGCAAGCCAAACATTTTCAACAGAAAGACACAACACCCCTTCAGGCACGGACGGGGGTCGAACCCGTGATCTTCGGTTTACAAGACCGACGCCTTACCACTTGGCCACCATGCCAGACAGCAAGCAATGTCCTGTCACTTAGTAGATACAACATAGCACCCGCAATCAATCAATGCACTGAGCAAGGAGGTTTTTGAGGAACAAGTATGGAAAGCTTTAATTAAGCTTCTTTGCTTGTTGTCTTGCATGAACAAAACTGCATGAACGTGGATCAAACCCACATTCTTCTGTTCACAAGACCAATGCCAAGCCACTTGGACATTGTGCCACGTAGACTGGGGACATATAGTTTGAGAACTCACAGCAGAGTTGACTCTCAAAAGGACTTAAGAAGAAATCTATCTAAATTATGAAGGCTACAAACCAGATCTATCAAGGTTCTTCATCAGCAAATGCCTTGTACAAATGCACCTTTTTTGCAAATTCTATAGATGTGTGCTTCATGTTTTATTTCAAGGTGCAAAACGGCAGCAAAGCAGATACTGGGGATTGAACTGGCGATCTACCACTGAGCTACACCCCGACAAGAACCAATGCCATTGGTGTACTGTTATCATTGCAAGACAAATGTACAGACTTGCAAAAGACTAATGTTAAGCTGTTGCATTTTCCCATGCTTTTAGAACAACCGACAATGTCACAAATACATTGGAAAGAGCATACCAAAGCAAAGAAGAACAGACAGATGTTGAATTGGACAGAGGTCCAACTAAAAAGCAGAAAACCAGAAGGTAACACAGACATTAGAGCACCCTCAATTAAAACATGCAGTGAGGTAGGAAGGTTTTGAGCAACAAGTATGGTAAACTGCAATTAAACCACTTTACTTTTTTCTTGCATCAACAAATAGGGACAAACAGAGATCAAACCTGTGAGCTTCAGTTCACAAGACCAACGCCAGGCAACTTGGCAATTGCGCCACTTCTACAATATAAGTGTGGGCTTGAGAACACAGGGCAGAGTTGTCTGTGAAAGGCAGTTGAGTAGAAATCTATAGCATGCAATTATGAAGCCTATAAGAAATGAGATTTATAAAGCTACTTCATCAGCAAATGCCTTGTACACATGCCGATTTTATTGTGCAATTTCCAGAGACATGGGCTTTATGTTTACTTTCAAGTTGCAAAACAGCAGAAATGGAGATGCTGGGGATTGAACGCAGGACCTCATACATGCAAAGCATGCGCTCTACCACTGAGCTACATCCCCTCACAAAAGTCGCGTATGTGTACACTGTCATCCTGGCAACAAAACTCTGCAGACTTCCAAAGACAGCATCCTTAAGATGCTGCATTGTTTCCATGCTTTTAGGGCAACCTACAGTCTCAGAGATATGTTTGAAAGAGCATGCTAAAGCAAGCCAGAAATTTTCAACAGAAAGACACAACAGCCCTTCAGGCACGGAAAGGGATCAAGGCTGTGATCGTCGGTTTACGAGATCGACACCTTGCCATTTGGCCACAATGCCAGACAACAAGCAATGTCCTGTCATTTAGTAGATACAACATAGCACCCGCAATCAGGCAATGCACCGAGGAAGGAGGTTCCTGAGGAACAAGTATGGAGACCTTTAATTAAGCTTCTTTGCTTGTTGTCTTGCATGAACAAAAATGCATGAAAGTGGATAAAACCCATGTTCTTCTGGTTACAAGACCAACGCCAAGCCACTTGGACATTGTGCCATGTAGAGTGGGGACATATAGTTTGAGAACTCACAGCAGACTTGACTCTCAAAAGGACTTAAGAAGAAAGCTATAGCATGCCATTATGAAGGCTACAAACCAGATCTATCAAGGTTCTTTATTCAGCAAATGCCTTGTACAAATGCACTGTTTTTGCAAATTCTATAGATGTGTGCTTCATGTTTAACTTCAATGCATGAAACAGCAGCAATGGAGATACTGGGGATTGAACCCAGGACCTCATACACGCAAAGCATGCGCTCTACCACTGAGCTACCTCACCACATTAAACCTTAAAATCCGGGTGCCCCGTATGTCTATTGCCTCTCTGAAGGATGCTCTGTTCAGCAATGGGTTCTTTGGCTAAGATTTGGTTTTACAAAGTAGAATCCATGCATTTCACTCCATTTTAATAGATATTACCTTTAAAGGAGTTTAGTTCAGATCCAGGTGCCCCTTTTGTCAAGTCCCTTGCTTAAGGTGGGTTGCATTGAAGGGGGTATAGCTCAGTGGTAGAGCATTTGACTGCAGATCAAGAGGTCCCCAGTTCAAATCTGGGTGCCCCCTATGTCCAGTCCCTCTCTTAAGGGTGCTAAGTTCAGCAACGGGTACTTAGGCTAAGATTTGGTTTTACAAAGTAGGATCCATGCATTTCAGTTCATTTTAGTACTTACTATGTTCCGAGGGTATAGCTCAGTGGTAGAGCATTTGACTGCAGCTCAAGAGGTCCCCGGTTCAAATCCGGGTGCCCCCTGTATCCAGTCCCTTGCTTAAAGGCTGTACTTTTAGCAATGCCTGTTGGCTACCAGTTTACATTTGTGTAATCTGGCTAAGATTTGTTGTTACAAGGTAGAATCCATACATTTTAAGCCGGTGTATATCGAAAGGAGTATAGCTCAGTGGTACAGCATTTGACTGCAGATCAAGAGGTCCTCGCTTCAAATCTGGGTGCCCCCTATGCCCAGTGCTTCTCATAAAAAGGTGCTATGTTCAGGAATGGGTATAGGTTGCTTTGGCTAAGATTTGCTTTCACAAAGTAGAATCCATGCATTTCAGTTCATAGGGTTCCCCTTATGTCCAGTCCATCTCTTAAGGGTGCTATATTCAGCAATGGGTATTGGCTACCTTTTAGGGTACTTTGGCTAAGATTTGCTTTCACATAGTAGAATCCATGCATTTTAGTCCATTTTAATAGATATTACCTTCAAGGGAGTATAGTTCAGATCCGGGTGCCCCTTTTGTCCAATCCCTTGCTTAAGGGCTATTTTTTATCTGACTAAGAAAAAAAAGATATTGAAGGGGGCATAGCTCAGTGGTAGGGAGTTTGACTACAGATCAAGAGGTCCCCGGTTCAAATCCGCATGACCAATATGTCCATTTCCTCTCTTAAGGCTGCTTTGTGTTTAGCAGTGAGTTTTGCCTACCAGTATATATTTAGGTACTTTGGTTAAGATTTGGTTTCACACCGCACAATCCATACATTTCAGTTCATTTAATAGATATTACTTTTACGATCAGTGGGAGAGCATTTGACTGCATAGCAAGAGGTCCCCGGTTCAAATCCGGGTGCCCCCTATGTCTAGTCCCTCTCTTAAGAGACCTACGTTCAGCAAAGGGCACTTGGCCATTGTGCCACGTAGACTGGGGACATATAGTTTGAGAACTCACAGCAGAGTTGAATCTGAAAAGGACTTCAGCAGAAATCTATAGCATGCCTTTATGAAGGCTACAAACCAGATCTATCAAGGTTCTTCATCAGCAAAAATGCCTTGTACAAATGCACCTTTTTTGCAAATTCTATAGATGTGTGCTTTATGGACTTGAGAGCACAGGGCAGAGTTGTCTGCGAAAGGCAGTTGAGTAGAACTCTATAGCATGCAATTATGAAGCCTATAAGAAATCAAATTTATCAAACTACTTCATCAGCAAATGCCTTGTACAAATGCCGATTTTATTGTGCAAATTTCTGCCTACTTTCAAGTTGCAAAACAGCAGAAATGGAGATGCTGGGGATTGAACCCAGGACCTCATACATGCGAAGCATGCGCTCTACCACTGAGCTACATCCCCTCACAAAGTTAATTGCTTTGTATGGTGTCATCCTGATAACAAAACTCTGGAGACTTGCAAAAGCAGCATCCTTAAACTGCTGCATTGTTTCCATGCTTTTAGGACAACCTACAGTCTCAGAGATATGTTTGAAAGAGCATGCTAAAGCAAGCCAAACATTTTCAACAGAAAGACACAACACCCCTTCAGGCACGGACGGGGGTCGAACCCGTGATCTTCGGTTTACGAGACCGACGCCTTACCACTTGGCCACCATGCCAGACAGCAAGCAATGTCCTGTCACTTAGTAGATACAACATAGCACCCGCAATCAATCAATGCACTGAGCAAGGAGGTTTTTGAGGAACAAGTATGGAAAGCTTTAATTAAGCTTCTTTGCTTGTTGTCTTGCATGAACAAAACTGCATGAACGTGGATCAAACCCACATTCTTCTGTTCACAAGACCAATGCCAAGCCACTTGGACATTGTGCCACGTAGACTGGGGACATATAGTTTGAGAACTCACAGCAGAGTTGACTCTCAAAAGGACTTAAGAAGAAATCTATAGCATGCTATTATGAAGGCTACAAACCAGATCTATCAAGGTTCTTCATCAGCAAATGCCTTGTACAAATGCACCTTTTTTGCAAATTCTATAGATGTGTGCTTCATGTTTTATTTCAAGGTGCAAAACGGCAGCAAAGCAGATACTGGGGATTGAACCCACGACTTCATGCATACAAAGCACGCGATCTACCACTGAGCTACACCCCGACAAGAACCAATGCCATTGGTGTACTGTTATCATTGCAAGACAAATGTACAGACTTGCAAAAGACTAATGTTAAGCTGTTGCATTTTCCCATGCTTTTAGAACAACCGACAATGTCACAAATACATTGGAAAGAGCATACCAAAGCAAAGAAGAACAGACAGATGTTGAATTGGACAGAGGTCCAACTAAAAAGCAGAAAACCAGAAGGTAACACAGACATTAGAGCACCCTCAATTAAAACATGCAGTGAGGTAGGAAGGTTTTGAGCAACAAGTATGGTAAACTGCAATTAAGCCACTGTACTTTTTTCTTGCATCAACAAATAGGGACAAACAGAGATCAAACCTGTGAGCTTCAGTTCACAAGACCAACGCCAGGCAACTTGGCAATTGCGCCACTTCTACAATATAAGTGTGGGCTTGAGAACACAGGGCAGAGTTGTCTGTGAAAGGCAGTTGAGTAGAAATCTATAGCATGCAATTATGAAGCCTATAAGAAATGAGATTTATAAAGCTACTTCATCAGCAAATGCCTTGTAAACATGCCGATTTTATTGTGCAATTTCCAGAGACATGGGCTTTATGTTTACTTTCAAGTTGCAAAACAGCAGAAATGGAGATGCTGGGGATTGAACCCAGGACCTCATACATGCAAAGCATGCGCTCTACCACTGAGCTACATCCCCTCACAAAAGTTGCGTATGTGTACACTGTCATCCTGGCAACAAAACTCTGCAGACTTCCAAAGACAGCATCCTTAAGATGCTGCATTGTTTCCATGCTTTTAGGGCAACCTACAGTCTCAGAGATATGTTTGAAAGAGCATGCTAAAGCAAGCCAGAAATTTTCAACAGAAAGACACAACAGCCCTTCAGGCACGGAAAGGGATCAAGGCTGTGATCGTCGGTTTACGAGATCGACACCTTGCCATTTGGCCACAATGCCAGACAACAAGCAATGTCCTGTCATTTAGTAGACACAACATAGCACCCGCAATCAGGCAATGCACCGAGGAAGGAGGTTCCTGAGGAACAAGTATGGAGACCTTTAATTAAGCTTCTTTGCTTGTTGTCTTGCATGAACAAAAATGCATGAAAGTGGATAAAACCCACGTTCTTCTGGTTACAAGACCAACGCCAAGCCACTTGGACATTGTGCCATGTAGAGTGGGGACATATAGTTTGAGAACTCACAGCAGAGTTGACTCTCAAAAGGACTTAAGAAGAAATCTATAGCATGCTATTATGAAGGCTACAAACCAGATCTATCAAGGTTCTTCATCAGCAAATGCCTTGTACAAATGCACCTTTTTTGCAAATTCTATAGATGTGTACTTCATGTTTTATTTCAAGGTGCAAAACGGCAGCAAAGCAGATACTGGGGATTGAACCCACGACTTCATGCATGCAAAGCACGCGATCTACCACTGAGCTACACCCCGACAAGAACCAATGCCATTGGTGTACTGTTATCATTGCAAGACAAATGTACAGACTTGCAAAAGACTAATGTTAAGCTGTTGCATTTTCCCATGCTTTTAGAACAACCGACAATGTCACAAATACATTGGAAAGAGCATACCAAAGCAAAGAAGAACAGACAGATGTTGAATTGGACAGAGGTCCAACTAAAAAGCAGAAAACCAGAAGGTAACACAGACATTAGAGCACCCTCAATTAAAACATGCAGTGAGGTAGGAAGGTTTTGAGCAACAAGTATGGTAAACTGCAATTAAGCCACTTTACTTTTTTCTTGCATCAACAAATAGGGACAAACAGAGATCAAACCTGTGAGCTTCAGTTCACAAGACCAACACCAGGCAACTTGGCAATTGCGCCACTTCTACAATATAAGTGTGGGCTTGAGAACACAGGGCAGAGTTGTCTGTGAAAGGCAGTTGAGTAGAAATCTATAGCATGCAATTATGAAGCCTATAAGAAATGAGATTTATAAAGCTACTTCATCAGCAAATGCCTTGTACACATGCCGATTTTATTGTGCAATTTCCAGAGACATGGGCTTTATGTTTACTGTCAAGTTGCAAAACAGCAGAAATGGAGATGCTGGGGATTGAACCCAGGACCTCATACATGCAAAGCATGCGCTCTACCACTGAGCTACATCCCCTCACAAAAGTCACATATGTGTACACTGTCATCCTGGCAACAAAACTCTGCAGACTTCCAAAGACAGCATCCTTAAGATGCTGCATTGTTTCCATGCTTTTAGGGCAACCTACAGTCTCAGAGATATGTTTGAAAGAGCATGCTAAAGCAAGCCAGAAATTTTCAACAGAAAGACACAACAGCCCTTCAGGCACGGAAAGGGATCAAGGCTGTGATCGTCGGTTTACGAGATCGACACCTTGCCATTTGGCCACAATGCCAGACAACAAGCAATGTCCTGTCATTTAGTAGATACAACATAGCACCCGCAATCAGGCAATGCACCGAGGAAGGAGGTTCCTGAGGAACAAGTATGGAGACCTTTAATTAAGCTTCTTTGCTTGTTGTCTTGCATGAAGAAAAATGCATGAAAGTGGATAAAACCCACGTTCTTCTGGTTACAAGACCAACGCCAAGCCACTTGGACATTGTGCCATGTAGAGTGGGGACATATAGTTTGAGAACTCACAGCAGACTTGACTCTCAAAAGGACTTAAGAAGAAATCTATAGCATGCCATTATGAAGGCTACAAACCAGATCTATCAAGGTTCTTTATTCAGCAAATGCCTTGTACAAATGCGCCGTTTTTGCAAATTCTATAGATGTGTGCTTCATGTTTAACTTCAATGCATGAAACAGCAGCAATGGAGATACTGGGGACTGAACCCAGCATGCGCTCTACCACTGAGCTACATCACCACATTAAACCTTAAAATCCGGGTGCCCCGTATGTCTATTGCCTCTCTGAAGGATGCTCTGTTCAGCAATGGGTTCTTTGGCTAAGATTTGGTTTTACAAAGTAGAATCCATGCATTTCACTCCATTTTAATAGATATTACCTTTAAAGGAGTTTAGTTCAGATCCAGGTGCCCCTTTTGTCAAGTCCCTTGCTTAAGGTGGGTTGCATTGAAGGGGGTATAGCTCAGTGGTAGAGCATTTGACTGCAGATCAAGAGGTCCCCAGTTCAAATCTGGGTGCCCCCTATGTCCAGTCCCTCTCTTAAGGGTGCTAAGTTCAGCAATGGGTACTTAGGCTAAGATTTGGTTTTACAAAGTAGGATCCATGCATTTCAGTTCATTTTAGTACTTACTATGTTCCAGGGGGTATAGCTCAGTGGTAGAGCATTTGACTGCAGATCAAGAGGTCCCCGGTTCAAATCCGGGTGCCCCCTGTATCCAGTCCATTGCTTAAAGGCTGTACTTTTAGCAATTCCTGTTGGCTACCAGTTTACATTTGTGTAATCTGGCTAAGATTTGTTGTTACAAGGTAGAATCCATACATTTTAAGCCGGTGTATATCGAAAGGAGTATAGCTCAGTGGTACAGCATTTGACTGCAGATCAAGAGGTCCTCGCTTCAAATCTGGGTGCCCCCTATGCCCAGTGCTTCTCATAAAAAGGTGCTATGTTCAGGAATGGGTATAGGTTGCTTTGGCTAAGATTTGCTTTCACAAAGTAGAATCCATGCATTTCAGTTCATAGGGTTCCCCTTATGTACAGTCCATCTCTTAAGGGTGCTATATTCAGCAATGGGTATTGGCTACCTTTTAGGGTACTTTGGTTAAGATTTGCTTTCACATAGTAGAATCCATGCATTTTAGTCCATTTTAATAGATATTACCTTCAAGGGAGTATAGTTCAGATCCGGGTGCCCCTTTTGTCCAATCCCTTGCTTAAGGGCTATTTTTTATCTGACTAAGATCAATGTAGGATCCATATATTTTAAGGGAGGTTGTATTGAAGGGGGCATAGCTCAGTGGTAGGGAGTTTGACTACAGATCAAGAGGTCCCCGGTTCAAATCCGCATGACCAATATGTCCATTTCCTCTCTTAAGGCTGCTTTGTGTTTAGCAGAGAGTTTTGCCTACCAGTATATATTTAGGTACTTTGGTTAAGATTTGGTTTCACACCGCACAATCCATACATTTCAGTTCATTTAATAGATATTACTTTTACGATCAGTGGGAGAGCATTTGACTGCATAGCAAGAGGTCCCCGGTTCAAATCCGGGTGCCCCCTATGTCTAGTCCCTCTCTTAAGAGACCTACGTTCAGCAAAGGGCACTTGGCCATTGTGCCACTTAGACTGGGGACATATAGTTTGAGAACTCACAGCAGAGTTGAATCTGAAAAGGACTTCAGCAGAAATCTATAGCATGCCTTTATGAAGGCTACAAACCAGATCTATCAAGGTTCTTCATCAGCAAAAATGCCTTGTACAAATGCACCTTTTTTGCAAATTCTATAGATGTGTGCTTTATGGACTTGAGAGCACAGGGCAGAGTTGTCTGCGAAAGGCAGTTGAGTAGAACTCTATAGCATGCAATTATGAAGCCTATAAGAAATCAAATTTATCAAACTACTTCATCAGCAAATGCCTTGTACAAATGCCGATTTTATTGTGCAAATTTATGCCTACTTTCAAGTTGCAAAACAGCAGAAATGGAGATGCTGGGGATTGAACCCAGGACCTCATACATGCGAAGCATGCGCTCTACCACTGAGCTACATCCCCTCACAAAGTTAATTGCTTTGTATGGTGTCATCCTGATAACAAAACTCTGGAGACTTGCAAAAGCAGCATCCTTAAACTGCTGCATTGTTTCCATGCTTTTAGGACAACCTACAGTCTCAGAGATATGTTTGAAAGAGCATGCTAAAGCAAGCCAAACATTTTCAACAGAAAGACACAACACCCCTTCAGGCACGGACGGGGGTCGAACCCGTGATCTTCGGTTTACGAGACCGACGCCTTACCACTTGGCCACCATGCCAGACAGCAAGCAATGTCCTGTCACTTAGTAGATACAACATAGCACCCGCAATCAATCAATGCACTGAGCAAGGAGGTTTTTGAGGAACAAGTATGGAAAGCTTTAATTAAGCTTCTTTGCTTGTTGTCTTGCATGAACAAAACTGCATGAACGTGGATCAAACCCACATTCTTCTGTTCACAAGACCAATGCCAAGCCACTTGGACATTGTGCCACGTAGACTGGGGACATATAGTTTGAGAACTCACAGCAGAGTTGACTCTCAAAAGGACTTAAGAAGAAATCTATCTAAATTATGAAGGCTACAAACCAGATCTATCAAGGTTCTTCATCAGCAAATGCCTTGTACAAATGCACCTTTTTTGCAAATTCTATAGATGTGTGCTTCATGTTTTATTTCAAGGTGCAAAACGGCAGCAAAGCAGATACTGGGGATTGAACCCACGACTTCATGCATGCAAAGCACGCGATCTACCACTGAGCTACACCCCGACAAGAACCAATGCCATTGGTGTACTGTTATCATTGCAAGACAAATGTACAGACTTGCAAAAGACTAATGTTAAGCTGTTGCATTTTCCCATGCTTTTAGAACAACCGACAATGTCACAAATACATTGGAAAGAGCATACCAAAGCAAAGAAGAACAGACAGATGTTGAATTGGACAGAGGTCCAACTAAAAAGCAGAAAACCAGAAGGTAACACAGACATTAGAGCACCCTCAATTAAAACATGCAGTGAGGTAGGAAGGTTTTGAGCAACAAGTATGGTAAACTGCAATTAAGCCACTTTACTTTTTTCTTGCATCAACAAATAGGGACAAACAGAGATCAAACCTGTGAGCTTCAGTTCACAAGACCAACACCAGGCAACTTGGCAATTGCGCCACTTCTACAATATAAGTGTGGGCTTGAGAACACAGGGCAGAGTTGTCTGTGAAAGGCAGTTGAGTAGAAATCTATAGCATGCAATTATGAAGCCTATAAGAAATGAGATTTATAAAGCTACTTCATCAGCAAATGCCTTGTACACATGCCGATTTTATTGTGCAATTTCCAGAGACATGGGCTTTATGTTTACTGTCAAGTTGCAAAACAGCAGAAATGGAGATGCTGGGGATTGAACCCAGGACCTCATACATGCAAAGCATGCGCTCTACCACTGAGCTACATCCCCTCACAAAAGTCGCATATGTGTACACTGTCATCCTGGCAACAAAACTCTGCAGACTTCCAAAGACAGCATCCTTAAGATGCTGCATTGTTTCCATGCTTTTAGGGCAACCTACAGTCTCAGAGATATGTTTGAAAGAGCATGCTAAAGCAAGCCAGAAATTTTCAACAGAAAGACACAACAGCCCTTCAGGCACGGAAAGGGATCAAGGCTGTGATCGTCGGTTTACGAGATCGACACCTTGCCATTTGGCCACAATGCCAGACAACAAGCAATGTCCTGTCATTTAGTAGATACAACATAGCACCCACAATCAGGCAATGCACCGAGGAAGGAGGTTCCTGAGGAACAAGTATGGAGACCTTTAATTAAGCTTCTTTGCTTGTTGTCTTGCATGAAGAAAAATGCATGAAAGTGGATAAAACCCACGTTCTTCTGGTTACAAGACCAACGCCAAGCCACTTGGACATTGTGCCATGTAGAGTGGGGACATATAGTTTGAGAACTCACAGCAGACTTGACTCTCAAAAGGACTTAAGAAGAAATCTATAGCATGCCATTATGAAGGCTACAAACCAGATCTATCAAGGTTCTTTATTCAGCAAATGCCTTGTACAAATGCGCCGTTTTTGCAAATTCTATAGATGTGTGCTTCATGTTTAACTTCAATGCATGAAACAGCAGCAATGGAGATACTGGGGACTGAACCCAGCATGCGCTCTACCACTGAGCTACATCACCACATTAAACCTTAAAATCCGGGTGCCCCGTATGTCTATTGCCTCTCTGAAGGATGCTCTGTTCAGCAATGGGTTCTTTGGCTAAGATTTGGTTTTACAAAGTAGAATCCATGCATTTCACTCCATTTTAATAGATATTACCTTTAAAGGAGTTTAGTTCAGATCCAGGTGCCCCTTTTGTCAAGTCCCTTGCTTAAGGTGGGTTGCATTGAAGGGGGTATAGCTCAGTGGTAGAGCATTTGACTGCAGATCAAGAGGTCCCCAGTTCAAATCTGGGTGCCCCCTATGTCCAGTCCCTCTCTTAAGGGTGCTAAGTTCAGCAATGGGTACTTATGCTAAGATTTGCTTTTACAAAGTAGGATCCATGCATTTCAGTTCATTTTAGTACTTACTATGTTCCAGGGGGTATAGCTCAGTGGTAGAGCATTTGACTGCAGATCAAGAGGTCCCCGGTTCAAATCCGGGTGCCCCCTGTATCCAGTCCATTGCTTAAAGGCTGTACTTTTAGCAATGCCTGTTGGCTACCAGTTTACATTTGTGTAATCTGGCTAAGATTTGTTGTTACAAGGTAGAATCCATACATTTTAAGCCGGTGTATATCGAAAGGAGTATAGCTCAGTGGTACAGCATTTGACTGCAGATCAAGAGGTCCTCGCTTCAAATCTGGGTGCCCCCTATGCCCAGTGCTTCTCATAAAAAGGTGCTATGTTCAGGAATGGGTATAGGTTGCTTTGGCTAAGATTTGCTTTCACAAAGTAGAATCCATGCATTTCAGTTCATAGGGTTCCCCTTATGTCCAGTCCATCTCTTAAGGGTGCTATATTCAGCAATGGGTATTGGCTACCTTTTAGGGTACTTTGGTTAAGATTTGCTTTCACATAGTAGAATCCATGCATTTTAGTCCATTTTAATAGATATTACCTTCAAGGGAGTATAGTTCAGATCCGGGTGCCCCTTTTGTCCAATCCCTTGCTTAAGGGCTATTTTTTATCTGACTAAGATCAATGTAGGATCCATATATTTTAAGGGAGGTTGTATTGAAGGGGGCATAGCTCAGTGGTAGGGAGTTTGACTACAGATCAAGAGGTCCCCGGTTCAAATCCGCATGACCAATATGTCCATTTCCTCTCTTAAGGCTGCTTTGTGTTTAGCAGTGAGTTTTGCCTACCAGTATATATTTAGGTACTTTGGTTAAGATTTGGTTTCACACCGCACAATCCATACATTTCAGTTCATTTAATAGATATTACTTTTACGATCAGTGGGAGAGCATTTGACTGCATAGCAAGAGGTCCCCGGTTCAAATCCGGGTGCCCCCTATGTCTAGTCCCTCTCTTAAGAGACCTACGTTCAGCAAAGGGCACTTGGCCATTGTGCCACGTAGACTGGGGACATATAGTTTGAGAACTCACAGCAGAGTTGAATCTGAAAAGGACTTCAGCAGAAATCTATAGCATGCCTTTATGAAGGCTACAAACCAGATCTATCAAGGTTCTTCATCAGCAAAAATGCCTTGTACAAATGCACCTTTTTTGCAAATTCTATAGATGTGTGCTTTATGGACTTGAGAGCACAGGGCAGAGTTGTCTGCGAAAGGCAGTTGAGTAGAACTCTATAGCATGCAATTATGAAGCCTATAAGAAATCAAATTTATCAAACTACTTCATCAGCAAATGCCTTGTACAAATGCCGATTTTATTGTGCAAATTTCTGCCTACTTTCAAGTTGCAAAACAGCAGAAATGGAGATGCTGGGGATTGAACCCAGGACCTCATACATGCGAAGCATGCGCTCTACCACTGAGCTACATCCCCTCACAAAGTTAATTGCTTTGTATGGTGTCATCCTGATAACAAAACTCTGGAGACTTGCAAAAGCAGCATCCTTAAACTGCTGCATTGTTTCCATGCTTTTAGGACAACCTACAGTCTCAGAGATATGTTTGAAAGAGCATGCTAAAGCAAGCCAAACATTTTCAACAGAAAGACACAACACCCCTTCAGGCACGGACGGGGGTCGAACCCGTGATCTTCGGTTTACGAGACCGACGCCTTACCACTTGGCCACCATGCCAGACAGCAAGCAATGTCCTGTCACTTAGTAGATACAACATAGCACCCGCAATCAATCAATGCACTGAGCAAGGAGGTTTTTGAGGAACAAGTATGGAAAGCTTTAATTAAGCTTCTTTGCTTGTTGTCTTGCATGAACAAAACTGCATGAACGTGGATCAAACCCACATTCTTTTGTTCACAAGACCAATGCCAAGCCACTTGGACATTGTGCCACGTAGACTGGGGACATATAGTTTGAGAACTCACAGCAGAGTTGACTCTCAAAAGGACTTAAGAAGAAATCTATAGCATGCTATTATGAAGGCTACAAACCAGATCTATCAAGGTTCTTCATCAGCAAATGCCTTGTACAAATGCACCTTTTTTGCAAATTCTATAGATGTGTGCTTCATGTTTTATTTCAAGGTGCAAAACGGCAGCAAAGCAGATACTGGGGATTGAACCCACGACTTCATGCATACAAAGCACGCGATCTACCACTGAGCTACACCCCGACAAGAACCAATGCCATTGGTGTACTGTTATCATTGCAAGACAAATGTACAGACTTGCAAAAGACTAATGTTAAGCTGTTGCATTTTCCCATGCTTTTAGAACAACCGACAATGTCACAAATACATTGGAAAGAGCATACCAAAGCAAAGAAGAACAGACAGATGTTGAATTGGACAGAGGTCCAACTAAAAAGCAGAAAACCAGAAGGTAACACAGACATTAGAGCACCCTCAATTAAAACATGCAGTGAGGTAGGAAGGTTTTGAGCAACAAGTATGGTAAACTGCAATTAAGCCACTGTACTTTTTTCTTGCATCAACAAATAGGGACAAACAGAGATCAAACCTGTGAGCTTCAGTTCACAAGACCAACGCCAGGCAACTTGGCAATTGCGCCACTTCTACAATATAAGTGTGGGCTTGAGAACACAGGGCAGAGTTGTCTGTGAAAGGCAGTTGAGTAGAAATCTATAGCATGCAATTATGAAGCCTATAAGAAATGAGATTTATAAAGCTACTTCATCAGCAAATGCCTTGTAAACATGCCGATTTTATTGTGCAATTTCCAGAGACATGGGCTTTATGTTTACTTTCAAGTTGCAAAACAGCAGAAATGGAGATGCTGGGGATTGAACCCAGGACCTCATACATGCAAAGCATGCGCTCTACCACTGAGCTACATCCCCTCACAAAAGTCACGTATGTGTACACTGTCATCCTGGCAACAAAACTCTGCAGACTTCCAAAGACAGCATCCTTAAGATGCTGCATTGTTTCCATGCTTTTAGGGCAACCTACAGTCTCAGAGATATGTTTGAAAGAGCATGCTAAAGCAAGCCAGAAATTTTCAACAGAAAGACACAACAGCCCTTCAGGCACGGAAAGGGATCAAGGCTGTGATCGTCGGTTTACGAGATCGACACCTTGCCATTTGGCCACAATGCCAGACAACAAGCAATGTCCTGTCATTTAGTAGACACAACATAGCACCCGCAATCAGGCAATGCACCGAGGAAGGAGGTTCCTGAGGAACAAGTATGGAGACCTTTAATTAAGCTTCTTTGCTTGTTGTCTTGCATGAACAAAAATGCATGAAAGTGGATAAAACCCACGTTCTTCTGGTTACAAGACCAACGCCAAGCCACTTGGACATTGTGCCATGTAGAGTGGGGACATATAGTTTGAGAACTCACAGCAGAGTTGACTCTCAAAAGGACTTAAGAAGAAATCTATAGCATGCTATTATGAAGGCTACAAACCAGATCTATCAAGGTTCTTCATCAGCAAATGCCTTGTACAAATGCACCTTTTTTGCAAATTCTATAGATGTGTACTTCATGTTTTATTTCAAGGTGCAAAACGGCAGCAAAGCAGATACTGGGGATTGAACCCACGACTTCATGCATGCAAAGCACGCGATCTACCACTGAGCTACACCCCGACAAGAACCAATGCCATTGGTGTACTGTTATCATTGCAAGACAAATGTACAGACTTGCAAAAGACTAATGTTAAGCTGTTGCATTTTCCCATGCTTTTAGAACAACCGACAATGTCACAAATACATTGGAAAGAGCATACCAAAGCAAAGAAGAACAGACAGATGTTGAATTGGACAGAGGTCCAACTAAAAAGCAGAAAACCAGAAGGTAACACAGACATTAGAGCACCCTCAATTAAAACATGCAGTGAGGTAGGAAGGTTTTGAGCAACAAGTATGGTAAACTGCAATTAAGCCACTTTACTTTTTTCTTGCATCAACAAATAGGGACAAACAGAGATCAAACCTGTGAGCTTCAGTTCACAAGACCAACACCAGGCAACTTGGCAATTGCGCCACTTCTACAATATAAGTGTGGGCTTGAGAACACAGGGCAGAGTTGTCTGTGAAAGGCAGTTGAGTAGAAATCTATAGCATGCAATTATGAAGCCTATAAGAAATGAGATTTATAAAGCTACTTCATCAGCAAATGCCTTGTACACATGCCGATTTTATTGTGCAATTTCCAGAGACATGGGCTTTATGTTTACTGTCAAGTTGCAAAACAGCAGAAATGGAGATGCTGGGGATTGAACCCAGGACCTCATACATGCAAAGCATGCGCTCTACCACTGAGCTACATCCCCTCACAAAAGTCGCGTATGTGTACACTGTCATCCTGGCAACAAAACTCTGCAGACTTCCAAAGACAGCATCCTTAAGATGCTGCATTGTTTCCATGCTTTTAGGGCAACCTACAGTCTCAGAGATATGTTTGAAAGAGCATGCTAAAGCAAGCCAGAAATTTTCAACAGAAAGACACAACAGCCCTTCAGGCACGGAAAGGGATCAAGGCTGTGATCGTCGGTTTACGAGATCGACACCTTGCCATTTGGCCACAATGCCAGACAACAAGCAATGTCCTGTCATTTAGTAGATACAACATAGCACCCGCAATCAGGCAATGCACCGAGGAAGGAGGTTCCTGAGGAACAAGTATGGAGACCTTTAATTAAGCTTCTTTGCTTGTTGTCTTGCATGAAGAAAAATGCATGAAAGTGGATAAAACCCACGTTCTTCTGGTTACAAGACCAACGCCAAGCCACTTGGACATTGTGCCATGTAGAGTGGGGACATATAGTTTGAGAACTCACAGCAGACTTGACTCTCAAAAGGACTTAAGAAGAAATCTATAGCATGCCATTATGAAGGCTACAAACCAGATCTATCAAGGTTCTTTATTCAGCAAATGCCTTGTACAAATGCGCCGTTTTTGCAAATTCTATAGATGTGTGCTTCATGTTTAACTTCAATGCATGAAACAGCAGCAATGGAGATACTGGGGACTGAACCCAGCATGCGCTCTACCACTGAGCTACATCACCACATTAAACCTTAAAATCCGGGTGCCCCGTATGTCTATTGCCTCTCTGAAGGATGCTCTGTTCAGCAATGGGTTCTTTGGCTAAGATTTGGTTTTACAAAGTAGAATCCATGCATTTCACTCCATTTTAATAGATATTACCTTTAAAGGAGTTTAGTTCAGATCCAGGTGCCCCTTTTGTCAAGTCCCTTGCTTAAGGTGGGTTGCATTGAAGGGGGTATAGCTCAGTGGTAGAGCATTTGACTGCAGATCAAGAGGTCCCCAGTTCAAATCTGGGTGCCCCCTATGTCCAGTCCCTCTCTTAAGGGTGCTAAGTTCAGCAATGGGTACTTAGGCTAAGATTTGGTTTTACAAAGTAGGATCCATGCATTTCAGTTCATTTTAGTACTTACTATGTTCCAGGGGGTATAGCTCAGTGGTAGAGCATTTGACTGCAGATCAAGAGGTCCCCGGTTCAAATCCGGGTGCCCCCTGTATCCAGTCCATTGCTTAAAGGCTGTACTTTTAGCAATTCCTGTTGGCTACCAGTTTACATTTGTGTAATCTGGCTAAGATTTGTTGTTACAAGGTAGAATCCATACATTTTAAGCCGGTGTATATCGAAAGGAGTATAGCTCAGTGGTACAGCATTTGACTGCAGATCAAGAGGTCCTCGCTTCAAATCTGGGTGCCCCCTATGCCCAGTGCTTCTCATAAAAAGGTGCTATGTTCAGGAATGGGTATAGGTTGCTTTGGCTAAGATTTGCTTTCACAAAGTAGAATCCATGCATTTCAGTTCATAGGGTTCCCCTTATGTACAGTCCATCTCTTAAGGGTGCTATATTCAGCAATGGGTATTGGCTACCTTTTAGGGTACTTTGGTTAAGATTTGCTTTCACATAGTAGAATCCATGCATTTTAGTCCATTTTAATAGATATTACCTTCAAGGGAGTATAGTTCAGATCCGGGTGCCCCTTTTGTCCAATCCCTTGCTTAAGGGCTATTTTTTATCTGACTAAGATCAATGTAGGATCCATATATTTTAAGGGAGGTTGTATTGAAGGGGGCATAGCTCAGTGGTAGGGAGTTTGACTACAGATCAAGAGGTCCCCGGTTCAAATCTGCATGACCAATATGTCCATTTCCTCTCTTAAGGCTGCTTTGTGTTTAGCAGAGAGTTTTGCCTACCAGTATATATTTAGGTACTTTGGTTAAGATTTGGTTTCACACCGCACAATCCATACATTTCAGTTCATTTAATAGATATTACTTTTACGATCAGTGGGAGAGCATTTGACTGCATAGCAAGAGGTCCCCGGTTCAAATCCAGGTGCCCCCTATGTCTAGTCCCTCTCTTAAGAGACCTACGTTCAGCAAAGGGCACTTGGCCATTGTGCCACTTAGACTGGGGACATATAGTTTGAGAACTCACAGCAGAGTTGAATCTGAAAAGGACTTCAGCAGAAATCTATAGCATGCCTTTATGAAGGCTACAAACCAGATCTATCAAGGTTCTTCATCAGCAAAAATGCCTTGTACAAATGCACCTTTTTTGCAAATTCTATAGATGTGTGCTTTATGGACTTGAGAGCACAGGGCAGAGTTGTCTGCGAAAGGCAGTTGAGTAGAACTCTATAGCATGCAATTATGAAGCCTATAAGAAATCAAATTTATCAAACTACTTCATCAGCAAATGCCTTGTACAAATGCCGATTTTATTGTGCAAATTTATGCCTACTTTCAAGTTGCAAAACAGCAGAAATGGAGATGCTGGGGATTGAACCCAGGACCTCATACATGCGAAGCATGCGCTCTACCACTGAGCTACATCCCCTCACAAAGTTAATTGCTTTGTATGGTGTCATCCTGATAACAAAACTCTGGAGACTTGCAAAAGCAGCATCCTTAAACTGCTGCATTGTTTCCATGCTTTTAGGACAACCTACAGTCTCAGAGATATGTTTGAAAGAGCATGCTAAAGCAAGCCAAACATTTTCAACAGAAAGACACAACACCCCTTCAGGCACGGACGGGGGTCGAACCCGTGATCTTCGGTTTACGAGACCGACGCCTTACCACTTGGCCACCATGCCAGACAGCAAGCAATGTCCTGTCACTTAGTAGATACAACATAGCACCCGCAATCAATCAATGCACTGAGCAAGGAGGTTTTTGAGGAACAAGTATGGAAAGCTTTAATTAAGCTTCTTTGCTTGTTGTCTTGCATGAACAAAACTGCATGAACGTGGATCAAACCCACATTCTTCTGTTCACAAGACCAATGCCAAGCCACTTGGACATTGTGCCACGTAGACTGGGGACATATAGTTTGAGAACTCACAGCAGAGTTGACTCTCAAAAGGACTTAAGAAGAAATCTATCTAAATTATGAAGGCTACAAACCAGATCTATCAAGGTTCTTCATCAGCAAATGCCTTGTACAAATGCACCTTTTTTGCAAATTCTATAGATGTGTGCTTCATGTTTTATTTCAAGGTGCAAAACGGCAGCAAAGCAGATACTGGGGATTGAACTGGCGATCTACCACTGAGCTACACCCCGACAAGAACCAATGCCATTGGTGTACTGTTATCATTGCAAGACAAATGTACAGACTTGCAAAAGACTAATGTTAAGCTGTTGCATTTTCCCATGCTTTTAGAACAACCGACAATGTCACAAATACATTGGAAAGAGCATACCAAAGCAAAGAAGAACAGACAGATGTTGAATTGGACAGAGGTCCAACTAAAAAGCAGAAAACCAGAAGGTAACACAGACATTAGAGCACCCTCAATTAAAACATGCAGTGAGGTAGGAAGGTTTTGAGCAACAAGTATGGTAAACTGCAATTAAACCACTTTACTTTTTTCTTGCATCAACAAATAGGGACAAACAGAGATCAAACCTGTGAGCTTCAGTTCACAAGACCAACACCAGGCAACTTGGCAATTGCGCCACTTCTACAATATAAGTGTGGGCTTGAGAACACAGGGCAGAGTTGTCTGTGAAAGGCAGTTGAGTAGAAATCTATAGCATGCAATTATGAAGCCTATAAGAAATGAGATTTATAAAGCTACTTCATCAGCAAATGCCTTGTACACATGCCGATTTTATTGTGCAATTTCCAGAGACATGGGCTTTATGTTTACTTTCAAGTTGCAAAACAGCAGAAATGGAGATGCTGGGGATTGAACCCAGGACCTCATACATGCAAAGCATGCGCTCTACCACTGAGCTACATCCCCTCACAAAAGTCGCGTATGTGTACACTGTCATCCTGGCAACAAAACTCTGCAGACTTCCAAAGACAGCATCCTTAAGATGCTGCATTGTTTCCATGCTTTTAGGGCAACCTACAGTCTCAGAGATATGTTTGAAAGAGCATGCTAAAGCAAGCCAGAAATTTTCAACAGAAAGACACAACAGCCCTTCAGGCACGGAAAGGGATCAAGGCTGTGATCGTCGGTTTACGAGATCGACACCTTGCCATTTGGCCACAATGCCAGACAACAAGCAATGTCCTGTCATTTAGTAGATACAACATAGCACCCGCAATCAGGCAATGCACCGAGGAAGGAGGTTCCTGAGGAACAAGTATGGAGACCTTTAATTAAGCTTCTTTGCTTGTTGTCTTGCATGAACAAAAATGCATGAAAGTGGATAAAACCCATGTTCTTCTGGTTACAAGACCAACGCCAAGCCACTTGGACATTGTGCCATGTAGAGTGGGGACATATAGTTTGAGAACTCACAGCAGACTTGACTCTCAAAAGGACTTAAGAAGAAAGCTATAGCATGCCATTATGAAGGCTACAAACCAGATCTATCAAGGTTCTTTATTCAGCAAATGCCTTGTACAAATGCGCTGTTTTTGCAAATTCTATAGATGTGTGCTTCATGTTTAACTTCAATGCATGAAACAGCAGCAATGGAGATACTGGGGATTGAACCCAGGACCTCATACACGCAAAGCATGCGCTCTACCACTGAGCTACATCACCACATTAAACCTTAAAATCCGGGTGCCCCGTATGTCTATTGCCTCTCTGAAGGATGCTCTGTTCAGCAATGGGTTCTTTGGCTAAGATTTGGTTTTACAAAGTAGAATCCATGCATTTCACTCCATTTTAATAGATATTACCTTTAAAGGAGTTTAGTTCAGATCCAGGTGCCCCTTTTGTCAAGTCCCTTGCTTAAGGTGGGTTGCATTGAAGGGGGTATAGCTCAGTGGTAGAGCATTTGACTGCAGATCAAGAGGTCCCCAGTTCAAATCTGGGTGCCCCCTATGTCCAGTCCCTCTCTTAAGGGTGCTAAGTTCAGCAATGGGTACTTAGGCTAAGATTTGGTTTTACAAAGTAGGATCCATGCATTTCAGTTCATTTTAGTACTTACTATGTTCCAGGGGGTATAGCTCAGTGGTAGAGCATTTGACTGCAGCTCAAGAGGTCCCCGGTTCAAATCCGGGTGCCCCCTGTATCCAGTCCCTTGCTTAAAGGCTGTACTTTTAGCAATGCCTGTTGGCTACCAGTTTACATTTGTGTAATCTGGCTAAGATTTGTTGTTACAAGGTAGAATCCATACATTTTAAGCCGGTGTATATCGAAAGGAGTATAGCTCAGTGGTACAGCATTTGACTGCAGATCAAGAGGTCCTCGCTTCAAATCTGGGTGCCCCCTATGCCCAGTGCTTCTCATAAAAAGGTGCTATGTTCAGGAATGGGTATAGGTTGCTTTGGCTAAGATTTGCTTTCACAAAGTAGAATCCATGCATTTCAGTTCATAGGGTTCCCCTTATGTCCAGTCCATCTCTTAAGGGTGCTATATTCAGCAATGGGTATTGGCTACCTTTTAGGGTACTTTGGCTAAGATTTGCTTTCACATAGTAGAATCCATGCATTTTAGTCCATTTTAATAGATATTACCTTCAAGGGAGTATAGTTCAGATCCGGGTGCCCCTTTTGTCCAATCCCTTGCTTAAGGGCTATTTTTTATCTGACTAAGATCAATGTAGGATCCATATATTTTAAGGGAGGTTGTATTGAAGGGGGCATAGCTCAGTGGTAGGGAGTTTGACTACAGATCAAGAGGTCCCCGGTTCAAATCCGCATGACCAATATGTCCATTTCCTCTCTTAAGGCTGCTTTGTGTTTAGCAGTGAGTTTTGCCTACCAGTATATATTTAGGTACTTTGGTTAAGATTTGGTTTCACACCGCACAATCCATACATTTCAGTTCATTTAATAGATATTACTTTTACGATCAGTGGGAGAGCATTTGACTGCATAGCAAGAGGTCCCCGGTTCAAATCCGGGTGCCCCCTATGTCTAGTCCCTCTCTTAAGAGACCTACGTTCAGCAAAGGGCACTTGGCCATTGTGCCACGTAGACTGGGGACATATAGTTTGAGAACTCACAGCAGAGTTGAATCTGAAAAGGACTTCAGCAGAAATCTATAGCATGCCTTTATGAAGGCTACAAACCAGATCTATCAAGGTTCTTCATCAGCAAAAATGCCTTGTACAAATGCACCTTTTTTGCAAATTCTATAGATGTGTGCTTTATGGACTTGAGAGCACAGGGCAGAGTTGTCTGCGAAAGGCAGTTGAGTAGAACTCTATAGCATGCAATTATGAAGCCTATAAGAAATCAAATTTATCAAACTACTTCATCAGCAAATGCCTTGTACAAATGCCGATTTTATTGTGCAAATTTCTGCCTACTTTCAAGTTGCAAAACAGCAGAAATGGAGATGCTGGGGATTGAACCCAGGACCTCATACATGCGAAGCATGCGCTCTACCACTGAGCTACATCCCCTCACAAAGTTAATCGCTTTGTATGGTGTCATCCTGATAACAAAACTCTGGAGACTTGCAAAAGCAGCATCCTTAAACTGCTGCATTGTTTCCATGCTTTTAGGACAACCTACAGTCTCAGAGATATGTTTGAAAGAGCATGCTAAAGCAAGCCAAACATTTTCAACAGAAAGACACAACACCCCTTCAGGCACGGACGGGGGTCGACCCCGTGATCTTCGGTTTACGAGACCGACGCCTTACCACTTGGCCACCATGCCAGACAGCAAGCAATGTCCTGTCACTTAGTAGATACAACATAGCACCCGCAATCAATCAATGCACTGAGCAAGGAGGTTTTTGAGGAACAAGTATGGAAAGCTTTAATTAAGCTTCTTTGCTTGTTGTCTTGCATGAACAAAACTGCATGAACGTGGATCAAACCCACATTCTTCTGTTCACAAGACCAATGCCAAGCCACTTGGACATTGTGCCACGTAGACTGGGGACATATAGTTTGAGAACTCACAGCAGAGTTGACTCTCAAAAGGACTTAAGAAGAAATCGATAGCATGCTATTATGAAGGCTACAAACCAGATCTATCAAGGTTCTTCATCAGCAAATGCCTTGTACAAATGCACCTTTTTTGCAAATTCTATAGATGTGTGCTTCATGTTTTATTTCAAGGTGCAAAACGGCAGCAAAGCAGATACTGGGGATTGAACCCACGACTTCATGCATGCAAAGCACGCGATCTACCACTGAGCTACACCCCGACAAGAACCAATGCCATTGGTGTACTGTTATCATTGCAAGACAAATGTACAGACTTGCAAAAGACTAATGTTAAGCTGTTGCATTTTCCCATGCTTTTAGAACAACCGACAATGTCACAAATACATTGGAAAGAGCATACCAAAGCAAAGAAGAACAGACAGATGTTGAATTGGACAGAGGTCCAACTAAAAAGCAGAAAACCAGAAGGTAACACAGACATTAGAGCACCCTCAATTAAAACATGCAGTGAGGTAGGAAGGTTTTGAGCAACAAGTATGGTAAACTGCAATTAAGCCACTTTACTTTTTTCTTGCATCAACAAATAGGGACAAACAGAGATCAAACCTGTGAGCTTCAGTTCACAAGACCAACACCAGGCAACTTGGCAATTGCGCCACTTCTACAATATAAGTGTGGGCTTGAGAACACAGGGCAGAGTTGTCTGTGAAAGGCAGTTGAGTAGAAATCTATAGCATGCAATTATGAAGCCTATAAGAAATGAGATTTATAAAGCTACTTCATCAGCAAATGCCTTGTACACATGCCGATTTTATTGTGCAATTTCCAGAGACATGGGCTTTATGTTTACTGTCAAGTTGCAAAACAGCAGAAATGGAGATGCTGGGGATTGAACCCAGGACCTCATACATGCAAAGCATGCGCTCTACCACTGAGCTACATCCCCTCACAAAAGTCGCATATGTGTACACTGTCATCCTGGCAACAAAACTCTGCAGACTTCCAAAGACAGCATCCTTAAGATGCTGCATTGTTTCCATGCTTTTAGGGCAACCTACAGTCTCAGAGATATGTTTGAAAGAGCATGCTAAAGCAAGCCAGAAATTTTCAACAGAAAGACACAACAGCCCTTCAGGCACGGAAAGGGATCAAGGCTGTGATCGTCGGTTTACGAGATCGACACCTTGCCATTTGGCCACAATGCCAGACAACAAGCAATGTCCTGTCATTTAGTAGATACAACATAGCACCCGCAATCAGGCAATGCACCGAGGAAGGAGGTTCCTGAGGAACAAGTATGGAGACCTTTAATTAAGCTTCTTTGCTTGTTGTCTTGCATGAACAAAAATGCATGAAAGTGGATAAAACCCATGTTCTTCTGGTTACAAGACCAACGCCAAGCCACTTGGACATTGTGCCATGTAGAGTGGGGACATATAGTTTGAGAACTCACAGCAGACTTGACTCTCAAAAGGACTTAAGAAGAAAGCTATAGCATGCCATTATGAAGGCTACAAACCAGATCTATCAAGGTTCTTTATTCAGCAAATGCCTTGTACAAATGCACTGTTTTTGCAAATTCTATAGATGTGTGCTTCATGTTTAACTTCAATGCATGAAACAGCAGCAATGGAGATACTGGGGATTGAACCCAGGACCTCATACACGCAAAGCATGCGCTCTACCACTGAGCTACATCACCACATTAAACCTTAAAATCCGGGTGCCCCGTATGTCTATTGCCTCTCTGAAGGATGCTCTGTTCAGCAATGGGTTCTTTGGCTAAGATTTGGTTTTACAAAGTAGAATCCATGCATTTCACTCCATTTTAATAGATATTACCTTTAAAGGAGTTTAGTTCAGATCCAGGTGCCCCTTTTGTCAAGTCCCTTGCTTAAGGTGGGTTGCATTGAAGGGGGTATAGCTCAGTGGTAGAGCATTTGACTGCAGATCAAGAGGTCCCCAGTTCAAATCTGGGTGCCCCCTATGTCCAGTCCCTCTCTTAAGGGTGCTAAGTTCAGCAACGGGTACTTAGGCTAAGATTTGGTTTTACAAAGTAGGATCCATGCATTTCAGTTCATTTTAGTACTTACTATGTTCCAAGGGTATAGCTCAGTGGTAGAGCATTTGACTGCAGCTCAAGAGGTCCCCGGTTCAAATCCGGGTGCCCCCTGTATCCAGTCCCTTGCTTAAAGGCTGTACTTTTAGCAATGCCTGTTGGCTACCAGTTTACATTTGTGTAATCTGGCTAAGATTTGTTGTTACAAGGTAGAATCCATACATTTTAAGCCGGTGTATATCGAAAGGAGTATAGCTCAGTGGTACAGCATTTGACTGCAGATCAAGAGGTCCTCGCTTCAAATCTGGGTGCCCCCTATGCCCAGTGCTTCTCATAAAAAGGTGCTATGTTCAGGAATGGGTATAGGTTGCTTTGGCTAAGATTTGCTTTCACAAAGTAGAATCCATGCATTTCAGTTCATAGGGTTCCCCTTATGTCCAGTCCATCTCTTAAGGGTGCTATATTCAGCAATGGGTATTGGCTACCTTTTAGGGTACTTTGGCTAAGATTTGCTTTCACATAGTAGAATCCATGCATTTTAGTCCATTTTAATAGATATTACCTTCAAGGGAGTATAGTTCAGATCCGGGTGCCCCTTTTGTCCAATCCCTTGCTTAAGGGCTATTTTTTATCTGACTAAGAAAAAAAAGATATTGAAGGGGGCATAGCTCAGTGGTAGGGAGTTTGACTACAGATCAAGAGGTCCCCGGTTCAAATCCGCATGACCAATATGTCCATTTCCTCTCTTAAGGCTGCTTTGTGTTTAGCAGTGAGTTTTGCCTACCAGTATATATTTAGGTACTTTGGTTAAGATTTGGTTTCACACCGCACAATCCATACATTTCAGTTCATTTAATAGATATTACTTTTACGATCAGTGGGAGAGCATTTGACTGCATAGCAAGAGGTCCCCGGTTCAAATCCGGGTGCCCCCTATGTCTAGTCCCTCTCTTAAGAGACCTACGTTCAGCAAAGGGCACTTGGCCATTGTGCCACGTAGACTGGGGACATATAGTTTGAGAACTCACAGCAGAGTTGAATCTGAAAAGGACTTCAGCAGAAATCTATAGCATGCCTTTATGAAGGCTACAAACCAGATCTATCAAGGTTCTTCATCAGCAAAAATGCCTTGTACAAATGCACCTTTTTTGCAAATTCTATAGATGTGTGCTTTATGGACTTGAGAGCACAGGGCAGAGTTGTCTGCGAAAGGCAGTTGAGTAGAACTCTATAGCATGCAATTATGAAGCCTATAAGAAATCAAATTTATCAAACTACTTCATCAGCAAATGCCTTGTACAAATGCCGATTTTATTGTGCAAATTTCTGCCTACTTTCAAGTTGCAAAACAGCAGAAATGGAGATGCTGGGGATTGAACCCAGGACCTCATACATGCGAAGCATGCGCTCTACCACTGAGCTACATCCCCTCACAAAGTTAATTGCTTTGTATGGTGTCATCCTGATAACAAAACTCTGGAGACTTGCAAAAGCAGCATCCTTAAACTGCTGCATTGTTTCCATGCTTTTAGGACAACCTACAGTCTCAGAGATATGTTTGAAAGAGCATGCTAAAGCAAGCCAAACATTTTCAACAGAAAGACACAACACCCCTTCAGGCACGGACGGGGGTCGAACCCGTGATCTTCGGTTTACGAGACCGACGCCTTACCACTTGGCCACCATGCCAGACAGCAAGCAATGTCCTGTCACTTAGTAGATACAACATAGCACCCGCAATCAATCAATGCACTGAGCAAGGAGGTTTTTGAGGAACAAGTATGGAAAGCTTTAATTAAGCTTCTTTGCTTGTTGTCTTGCATGAACAAAACTGCATGAACGTGGATCAAACCCACATTCTTCTGTTCACAAGACCAATGCCAAGCCACTTGGACATTGTGCCACGTAGACTGGGGACATATAGTTTGAGAACTCACAGCAGAGTTGACTCTCAAAAGGACTTAAGAAGAAATCTATAGCATGCTATTATGAAGGCTACAAACCAGATCTATCAAGGTTCTTCATCAGCAAATGCCTTGTACAAATGCACCTTTTTTGCAAATTCTATAGATGTGTGCTTCATGTTTTATTTCAAGGTGCAAAACGGCAGCAAAGCAGATACTGGGGATTGAACCCACGACTTCATGCATACAAAGCACGCGATCTACCACTGAGCTACACCCCGACAAGAACCAATGCCATTGGTGTACTGTTATCATTGCAAGACAAATGTACAGACTTGCAAAAGACTAATGTTAAGCTGTTGCATTTTCCCATGCTTTTAGAACAACCGACAATGTCACAAATACATTGGAAAGAGCATACCAAAGCAAAGAAGAACAGACAGATGTTGAATTGGACAGAGGTCCAACTAAAAAGCAGAAAACCAGAAGGTAACACAGACATTAGAGCACCCTCAATTAAAACATGCAGTGAGGTAGGAAGGTTTTGAGCAACAAGTATGGTAAACTGCAATTAAGCCACTGTACTTTTTTCTTGCATCAACAAATAGGGACAAACAGAGATCAAACCTGTGAGCTTCAGTTCACAAGACCAACGCCAGGCAACTTGGCAATTGCGCCACTTCTACAATATAAGTGTGGGCTTGAGAACACAGGGCAGAGTTGTCTGTGAAAGGCAGTTGAGTAGAAATCTATAGCATGCAATTATGAAGCCTATAAGAAATGAGATTTATAAAGCTACTTCATCAGCAAATGCCTTGTAAACATGCCGATTTTATTGTGCAATTTCCAGAGACATGGGCTTTATGTTTACTTTCAAGTTGCAAAACAGCAGAAATGGAGATGCTGGGGATTGAACGCAGGACCTCATACATGCAAAGCATGCGCTCTACCACTGAGCTACATCCCCTCACAAAAGTCGCGTATGTGTACACTGTCATCCTGGCAACAAAACTCTGCAGACTTCCAAAGACAGCATCCTTAAGATGCTGCATTGTTTCCATGCTTTTAGGGCAACCTACAGTCTCAGAGATATGTTTGAAAGAGCATGCTAAAGCAAGGCAGAAATTTTCAACAGAAAGACACAACAGCCCTTCAGGCACGGAAAGGGATCAAGGCTGTGATCGTCGGTTTACGAGATCGACACCTTGCCATTTGGCCACAATGCCAGACAACAAGCAATGTCCTGTCATTTAGTAGATACAACATAGCACCCGCAATCAGGCAATGCACCGAGGAAGGAGGTTCCTGAGGAACAAGTATGGAGACCTTTAATTAAGCTTCTTTGCTTGTTGTCTTGCATGAACAAAAATGCATGAAAGTGGATAAAACCCATGTTCTTCTGGTTACAAGACCAACGCCAAGCCACTTGGACATTGTGCCATGTAGAGTGGGGACATATAGTTTGAGAACTCACAGCAGACTTGACTCTCAAAAGGACTTAAGAAGAAAGCTATAGCATGCCATTATGAAGGCTACAAACCAGATCTATCAAGGTTCTTTATTCAGCAAATGCCTTGTACAAATGCACTGTTTTTGCAAATTCTATAGATGTGTGCTTCATGTTTAACTTCAATGCATGAAACAGCAGCAATGGAGATACTGGGGATTGAACCCAGGACCTCATACACGCAAAGCATGCGCTCTACCACTGAGCTACATCACCACATTAAACCTTAAAATCCGGGTGCCCCGTATGTCTATTGCCTCTCTGAAGGATGCTCTGTTCAGCAATCGGTTCTTTGGCTAAGATTTGGTTTTACAAAGTAGAATCCATGCATTTCACTCCATTTTAATAGATATTACCTTTAAAGGAGTTTAGTTCAGATCCAGGTGCCCCTTTTGTCAAGTCCCTTGCTTAAGGTGGGTTGCATTGAAGGGGGTATAGCTCAGTGGTAGAGCATTTGACTGCAGATCAAGAGGTCCCCAGTTCAAATCTGGGTGCCCCCTATGTCCAGTCCCTCTCTTAAGGGTGCTAAGTTCAGCAACGGGTACTTAGGCTAAGATTTGGTTTTACAAAGTAGGATCCATGCATTTCAGTTCATTTTAGTACTTACTATGTTCCGAGGGTATAGCTCAGTGGTAGAGCATTTGACTGCAGCTCAAGAGGTCCCCGGTTCAAATCCGGGTGCCCCCTGTATCCAGTCCCTTGCTTAAAGGCTGTACTTTTAGCAATGCCTGTTGGCTACCAGTTTACATTTGTGTAATCTGGCTAAGATTTGTTGTTACAAGGTAGAATCCATACATTTTAAGCCGGTGTATATCGAAAGGAGTATAGCTCAGTGGTACAGCATTTGACTGCAGATCAAGAGGTCCTCGCTTCAAATCTGGGTGCCCCCTATGCCCAGTGCTTCTCATAAAAAGGTGCTATGTTCAGGAATGGGTATAGGTTGCTTTGGCTAAGATTTGCTTTCACAAAGTAGAATCCATGCATTTCAGTTCATAGGGTTCCCCTTATGTCCAGTCCATCTCTTAAGGGTGCTATATTCAGCAATGGGTATTGGCTACCTTTTAGGGTACTTTGGCTAAGATTTGCTTTCACATAGTAGAATCCATGCATTTTAGTCCATTTTAATAGATATTACCTTCAAGGGAGTATAGTTCAGATCCGGGTGCCCCTTTTGTCCAATCCCTTGCTTAAGGGCTATTTTTTATCTGACTAAGAAAAAAAAGATATTGAAGGGGGCATAGCTCAGTGGTAGGGAGTTTGACTACAGATCAAGAGGTCCCCGGTTCAAATCCGCATGACCAATATGTCCATTTCCTCTCTTAAGGCTGCTTTGTGTTTAGCAGTGAGTTTTGCCTACCAGTATATATTTAGGTACTTTGGTTAAGATTTGGTTTCACACCGCACAATCCATACATTTCAGTTCATTTAATAGATATTACTTTTACGATCAGTGGGAGAGCATTTGACTGCATAGCAAGAGGTCCCCGGTTCAAATCCAGGTGCCCCCTATGTCTAGTCCCTCTCTTAAGAGACCTACGTTCAGCAAAGGGCACTTGGCCATTGTGCCACGTAGACTGGGGACATATAGTTTGAGAACTCACAGCAGAGTTGAATCTGAAAAGGACTTCAGCAGAAATCTATAGCATGCCTTTATGAAGGCTACAAACCAGATCTATCAAGGTTCTTCATCAGCAAAAATGCCTTGTACAAATGCACCTTTTTTGCAAATTCTATAGATGTGTGCTTTATGGACTTGAGAGCACAGGGCAGAGTTGTCTGCGAAAGGCAGTTGAGTAGAACTCTATAGCATGCAATTATGAAGCCTATAAGAAATCAAATTTATCAAACTACTTCATCAGCAAATGCCTTGTACAAATGCCGATTTTATTGTGCAAATTTCTGCCTACTTTCAAGTTGCAAAACAGCAGAAATGGAGATGCTGGGGATTGAACCCAGGACCTCATACATGCGAAGCATGCGCTCTACCACTGAGCTACATCCCCTCACAAAGTTAATTGCTTTGTATGGTGTCATCCTGATAACAAAACTCTGGAGACTTGCAAAAGCAGCATCCTTAAACTGCTGCATTGTTTCCATGCTTTTAGGACAACCTACAGTCTCAGAGATATGTTTGAAAGAGCATGCTAAAGCAAGCCAAACATTTTCAACAGAAAGACACAACACCCCTTCAGGCACGGACGGGGGTCGAACCCGTGATCTTCGGTTTACGAGACCGACGCCTTACCACTTGGCCACCATGCCAGACAGCAAGCAATGTCCTGTCACTTAGTAGATACAACATAGCACCCGCAATCAATCAATGCACTGAGCAAGGAGGTTTTTGAGGAACAAGTATGGAAAGCTTTAATTAAGCTTCTTTGCTTGTTGTCTTGCATGAACAAAACTGCATGAACGTGGATCAAACCCACATTCTTCTGTTCACAAGACCAATGCCAAGCCACTTGGACATTGTGCCACGTAGACTGGGGACATATAGTTTGAGAACTCACAGCAGAGTTGACTCTCAAAAGGACTTAAGAAGAAATCTATAGCATGCTATTATGAAGGCTACAAACCAGATCTATCAAGGTTCTTCATCAGCAAATGCCTTGTACAAATGCACCTTTTTTGCAAATTCTATAGATGTGTGCTTCATGTTTTATTTCAAGGTGCAAAACGGCAGCAAAGCAGATACTGGGGATTGAACCCACGACTTCATGCATACAAAGCACGCGATCTACCACTGAGCTACACCCCGACAAGAACCAATGCCATTGGTGTACTGTTATCATTGCAAGACAAATGTACAGACTTGCAAAAGACTAATGTTAAGCTGTTGCATTTTCCCATGCTTTTAGAACAACCGACAATGTCACAAATACATTGGAAAGAGCATACCAAAGCAAAGAAGAACAGACAGATGTTGAATTGGACAGAGGTCCAACTAAAAAGCAGAAAACCAGAAGGTAACACAGACATTAGAGCACCCTCAATTAAAACATGCAGTGAGGTAGGAAGGTTTTGAGCAACAAGTATGGTAAACTGCAATTAAGCCACTGTACTTTTTTCTTGCATCAACAAATAGGGACAAACAGAGATCAAACCTGTGAGCTTCAGTTCACAAGACCAACGCCAGGCAACTTGGCAATTGCGCCACTTCTACAATATAAGTGTGGGCTTGAGAACACAGGGCAGAGTTGTCTGTGAAAGGCAGTTGAGTAGAAATCTATAGCATGCAATTATGAAGCCTATAAGAAATGAGATTTATAAAGCTACTTCATCAGCAAATGCCTTGTAAACATGCCGATTTTATTGTGCAATTTCCAGAGACATGGGCTTTATGTTTACTTTCAAGTTGCAAAACAGCAGAAATGGAGATGCTGGGGATTGAACCCAGGACCTCATACATGCAAAGCATGCGCTCTACCACTGAGCTACATCCCCTCACAAAAGTCACGTATGTGTACACTGTCATCCTGGCAACAAAACTCTGCAGACTTCCAAAGACAGCATCCTTAAGATGCTGCATTGTTTCCATGCTTTTAGGGCAACCTACAGTCTCAGAGATATGTTTGAAAGAGCATGCTAAAGCAAGCCAGAAATTTTCAACAGAAAGACACAACAGCCCTTCAGGCACGGAAAGGGATCAAGGCTGTGATCGTCGGTTTACGAGATCGACACCTTGCCATTTGGCCACAATGCCAGACAACAAGCAATGTCCTGTCATTTAGTAGACACAACATAGCACCCGCAATCAGGCAATGCACCGAGGAAGGAGGTTCCTGAGGAACAAGTATGGAGACCTTTAATTAAGCTTCTTTGCTTGTTGTCTTGCATGAACAAAAATGCATGAAAGTGGATAAAACCCACGTTCTTCTGGTTACAAGACCAACGCCAAGCCACTTGGACATTGTGCCATGTAGAGTGGGGACATATAGTTTGAGAACTCACAGCAGAGTTGACTCTCAAAAGGACTTAAGAAGAAATCTATAGCATGCTATTATGAAGGCTACAAACCAGATCTATCAAGGTTCTTCATCAGCAAATGCCTTGTACAAATGCACCTTTTTTGCAAATTCTATAGATGTGTACTTCATGTTTTATTTCAAGGTGCAAAACGGCAGCAAAGCAGATACTGGGGATTGAACCCACGACTTCATGCATGCAAAGCACGCGATCTACCACTGAGCTACACCCCGACAAGAACCAATGCCATTGGTGTACTGTTATCATTGCAAGACAAATGTACAGACTTGCAAAAGACTAATGTTAAGCTGTTGCATTTTCCCATGCTTTTAGAACAACCGACAATGTCACAAATACATTGGAAAGAGCATACCAAAGCAAAGAAGAACAGACAGATGTTGAATTGGACAGAGGTCCAACTAAAAAGCAGAAAACCAGAAGGTAACACAGACATTAGAGCACCCTCAATTAAAACATGCAGTGAGGTAGGAAGGTTTTGAGCAACAAGTATGGTAAACTGCAATTAAGCCACTTTACTTTTTTCTTGCATCAACAAATAGGGACAAACAGAGATCAAACCTGTGAGCTTCAGTTCACAAGACCAACACCAGGCAACTTGGCAATTGCGCCACTTCTACAATATAAGTGTGGGCTTGAGAACACAGGGCAGAGTTGTCTGTGAAAGGCAGTTGAGTAGAAATCTATAGCATGCAATTATGAAGCCTATAAGAAATGAGATTTATAAAGCTACTTCATCAGCAAATGCCTTGTACACATGCCGATTTTATTGTGCAATTTCCAGAGACATGGGCTTTATGTTTACTGTCAAGTTGCAAAACAGCAGAAATGGAGATGCTGGGGATTGAACCCAGGACCTCATACATGCAAAGCATGCGCTCTACCACTGAGCTACATCCCCTCACAAAAGTCGCGTATGTGTACACTGTCATCCTGGCAACAAAACTCTGCAGACTTCCAAAGACAGCATCCTTAAGATGCTGCATTGTTTCCATGCTTTTAGGGCAACCTACAGTCTCAGAGATATGTTTGAAAGAGCATGCTAAAGCAAGCCAGAAATTTTCAACAGAAAGACACAACAGCCCTTCAGGCACGGAAAGGGATCAAGGCTGTGATCGTCGGTTTACGAGATCGACACCTTGCCATTTGGCCACAATGCCAGACAACAAGCAATGTCCTGTCATTTAGTAGATACAACATAGCACCCGCAATCAGGCAATGCACCGAGGAAGGAGGTTCCTGAGGAACAAGTATGGAGACCTTTAATTAAGCTTCTTTGCTTGTTGTCTTGCATGAAGAAAAATGCATGAAAGTGGATAAAACCCACGTTCTTCTGGTTACAAGACCAACGCCAAGCCACTTGGACATTGTGCCATGTAGAGTGGGGACATATAGTTTGAGAACTCACAGCAGACTTGACTCTCAAAAGGACTTAAGAAGAAATCTATAGCATGCCATTATGAAGGCTACAAACCAGATCTATCAAGGTTCTTTATTCAGCAAATGCCTTGTACAAATGCGCCGTTTTTGCAAATTCTATAGATGTGTGCTTCATGTTTAACTTCAATGCATGAAACAGCAGCAATGGAGATACTGGGGACTGAACCCAGCATGCGCTCTACCACTGAGCTACATCACCACATTAAACCTTAAAATCCGGGTGCCCCGTATGTCTATTGCCTCTCTGAAGGATGCTCTGTTCAGCAATGGGTTCTTTGGCTAAGATTTGGTTTTACAAAGTAGAATCCATGCATTTCACTCCATTTTAATAGATATTACCTTTAAAGGAGTTTAGTTCAGATCCAGGTGCCCCTTTTGTCAAGTCCCTTGCTTAAGGTGGGTTGCATTGAAGGGGGTATAGCTCAGTGGTAGAGCATTTGACTGCAGATCAAGAGGTCCCCAGTTCAAATCTGGGTGCCCCCTATGTCCAGTCCCTCTCTTAAGGGTGCTAAGTTCAGCAATGGGTACTTAGGCTAAGATTTGGTTTTACAAAGTAGGATCCATGCATTTCAGTTCATTTTAGTACTTACTATGTTCCAGGGGGTATAGCTCAGTGGTAGAGCATTTGACTGCAGATCAAGAGGTCCCCGGTTCAAATCCGGGTGCCCCCTGTATCCAGTCCATTGCTTAAAGGCTGTACTTTTAGCAATTCCTGTTGGCTACCAGTTTACATTTGTGTAATCTGGCTAAGATTTGTTGTTACAAGGTAGAATCCATACATTTTAAGCCGGTGTATATCGAAAGGAGTATAGCTCAGTGGTACAGCATTTGACTGCAGATCAAGAGGTCCTCGCTTCAAATCTGGGTGCCCCCTATGCCCAGTGCTTCTCATAAAAAGGTGCTATGTTCAGGAATGGGTATAGGTTGCTTTGGCTAAGATTTGCTTTCACAAAGTAGAATCCATGCATTTCAGTTCATAGGGTTCCCCTTATGTACAGTCCATCTCTTAAGGGTGCTATATTCAGCAATGGGTATTGGCTACCTTTTAGGGTACTTTGGTTAAGATTTGCTTTCACATAGTAGAATCCATGCATTTTAGTCCATTTTAATAGATATTACCTTCAAGGGAGTATAGTTCAGATCCGGGTGCCCCTTTTGTCCAATCCCTTGCTTAAGGGCTATTTTTTATCTGACTAAGATCAATGTAGGATCCATATATTTTAAGGGAGGTTGTATTGAAGGGGGCATAGCTCAGTGGTAGGGAGTTTGACTACAGATCAAGAGGTCCCCGGTTCAAATCCGCATGACCAATATGTCCATTTCCTCTCTTAAGGCTGCTTTGTGTTTAGCAGTGAGTTTTGCCTACCAGTATATATTTAGGTACTTTGGTTAAGATTTGGTTTCACACCGCACAATCCATACATTTCAGTTCATTTAATAGATATTACTTTTACGATCAGTGGGAGAGCATTTGACTGCATAGCAAGAGGTCCCCGGTTCAAATCCGGGTGCCCCCTATGTCTAGTCCCTCTCTTAAGAGACCTACGTTCAGCAAAGGGCACTTGGCCATTGTGCCACGTAGACTGGGGACATATAGTTTGAGAACTCACAGCAGAGTTGAATCTGAAAAGGACTTCAGCAGAAATCTATAGCATGCCTTTATGAAGGCTACAAACCAGATCTATCAAGGTTCTTCATCAGCAAAAATGCCTTGTACAAATGCACCTTTTTTGCAAATTCTATAGATGTGTGCTTTATGGACTTGAGAGCACAGGGCAGAGTTGTCTGCGAAAGGCAGTTGAGTAGAACTCTATAGCATGCAATTATGAAGCCTATAAGAAATCAAATTTATCAAACTACTTCATCAGCAAATGCCTTGTACAAATGCCGATTTTATTGTGCAAATTTATGCCTACTTTCAAGTTGCAAAACAGCAGAAATGGAGATGCTGGGGATTGAACCCAGGACCTCATACATGCAAAGCATGCGCTCTACCACTGAGCTACATCCCCTCACAAAAGTCGCGTATGTGTACACTGTCATCCTGGCAACAAAACTCTGCAGACTTCCAAAGACAGCATCCTTAAGATGCTGCATTGTTTCCATGCTTTTAGGGCAACCTACAGTCTCAGAGATATGTTTGAAAGAGCATGCTAAAGCAAGCCAGAAATTTTCAACAGAAAGACACAACAGCCCTTCAGGCACGGAAAGGGATCAAGGCTGTGATCGTCGGTTTACGAGATCGACACCTTGCCATTTGGCCACAATGCCAGACAACAAGCAATGTCCTGTCATTTAGTAGATACAACATAGCACCCACAATCAGGCAATGCACCGAGGAAGGAGGTTCCTGAGGAACAAGTATGGAGACCTTTAATTAAGCTTCTTTGCTTGTTGTCTTGCATGAAGAAAAATGCATGAAAGTGGATAAAACCCACGTTCTTCTGGTTACAAGACCAACGCCAAGCCACTTGGACATTGTGCCATGTAGAGTGGGGACATATAGTTTGAGAACTCACAGCAGACTTGACTCTCAAAAGGACTTAAGAAGAAATCTATAGCATGCCATTATGAAGGCTACAAACCAGATCTATCAAGGTTCTTTATTCAGCAAATGCCTTGTACAAATGCGCCGTTTTTGCAAATTCTATAGATGTGTGCTTCATGTTTAACTTCAATGCATGAAACAGCAGCAATGGAGATACTGGGGACTGAACCCAGCATGCGCTCTACCACTGAGCTACATCACCACATTAAACCTTAAAATCCGGGTGCCCCGTATGTCTATTGCCTCTCTGAAGGATGCTCTGTTCAGCAATGGGTTCTTTGGCTAAGATTTGGTTTTACAAAGTAGAATCCATGCATTTCACTCCATTTTAATAGATATTACCTTTAAAGGAGTTTAGTTCAGATCCAGGTGCCCCTTTTGTCAAGTCCCTTGCTTAAGGTGGGTTGCATTGAAGGGGGTATAGCTCAGTGGTAGAGCATTTGACTGCAGATCAAGAGGTCCCCAGTTCAAATCTGGGTGCCCCCTATGTCCAGTCCCTCTCTTAAGGGTGCTAAGTTCAGCAATGGGTACTTATGCTAAGATTTGCTTTTACAAAGTAGGATCCATGCATTTCAGTTCATTTTAGTACTTACTATGTTCCAGGGGGTATAGCTCAGTGGTAGAGCATTTGACTGCAGATCAAGAGGTCCCCGGTTCAAATCCGGGTGCCCCCTGTATCCAGTCCATTGCTTAAAGGCTGTACTTTTAGCAATGCCTGTTGGCTACCAGTTTACATTTGTGTAATCTGGCTAAGATTTGTTGTTACAAGGTAGAATCCATACATTTTAAGCCGGTGTATATCGAAAGGAGTATAGCTCAGTGGTACAGCATTTGACTGCAGATCAAGAGGTCCTCGCTTCAAATCTGGGTGCCCCCTATGCCCAGTGCTTCTCATAAAAAGGTGCTATGTTCAGGAATGGGTATAGGTTGCTTTGGCTAAGATTTGCTTTCACAAAGTAGAATCCATGCATTTCAGTTCATAGGGTTCCCCTTATGTCCAGTCCATCTCTTAAGGGTGCTATATTCAGCAATGGGTATTGGCTACCTTTTAGGGTACTTTGGTTAAGATTTGCTTTCACATAGTAGAATCCATGCATTTTAGTCCATTTTAATAGATATTACCTTCAAGGGAGTATAGTTCAGATCCGGGTGCCCCTTTTGTCCAATCCCTTGCTTAAGGGCTATTTTTTATCTGACTAAGATCAATGTAGGATCCATATATTTTAAGGGAGGTTGTATTGAAGGGGGCATAGCTCAGTGGTAGGGAGTTTGACTACAGATCAAGAGGTCCCCGGTTCAAATCCGCATGACCAATATGTCCATTTCCTCTCTTAAGGCTGCTTTGTGTTTAGCAGAGAGTTTTGCCTACCAGTATATATTTAGGTACTTTGGTTAAGATTTGGTTTCACACCGCACAATCCATACATTTCAGTTCATTTAATAGATATTACTTTTACGATCAGTGGGAGAGCATTTGACTGCATAGCAAGAGGTCCCCGGTTCAAATCCGGGTGCCCCCTATGTCTAGTCCCTCTCTTAAGAGACCTACGTTCAGCAAAGGGCACTTGGCCATTGTGCCACTTAGACTGGGGACATATAGTTTGAGAACTCACAGCAGAGTTGAATCTGAAAAGGACTTCAGCAGAAATCTATAGCATGCCTTTATGAAGGCTACAAACCAGATCTATCAAGGTTCTTCATCAGCAAAAATGCCTTGTACAAATGCACCTTTTTTGCAAATTCTATAGATGTGTGCTTTATGGACTTGAGAGCACAGGGCAGAGTTGTCTGCGAAAGGCAGTTGAGTAGAACTCTATAGCATGCAATTATGAAGCCTATAAGAAATCAAATTTATCAAACTACTTCATCAGCAAATGCCTTGTACAAATGCCGATTTTATTGTGCAAATTTATGCCTACTTTCAAGTTGCAAAACAGCAGAAATGGAGATGCTGGGGATTGAACCCAGGACCTCATACATGCGAAGCATGCGCTCTACCACTGAGCTACATCCCCTCACAAAGTTAATTGCTTTGTATGGTGTCATCCTGATAACAAAACTCTGGAGACTTGCAAAAGCAGCATCCTTAAACTGCTGCATTGTTTCCATGCTTTTAGGACAACCTACAGTCTCAGAGATATGTTTGAAAGAGCATGCTAAAGCAAGCCAAACATTTTCAACAGAAAGACACAACACCCCTTCAGGCACGGACGGGGGTCGAACCCGTGATCTTCGGTTTACGAGACCGACGCCTTACCACTTGGCCACCATGCCAGACAGCAAGCAATGTCCTGTCACTTAGTAGATACAACATAGCACCCGCAATCAATCAATGCACTGAGCAAGGAGGTTTTTGAGGAACAAGTATGGAAAGCTTTAATTAAGCTTCTTTGCTTGTTGTCTTGCATGAACAAAACTGCATGAACGTGGATCAAACCCACATTCTTCTGTTCACAAGACCAATGCCAAGCCACTTGGACATTGTGCCACGTAGACTGGGGACATATAGTTTGAGAACTCACAGCAGAGTTGACTCTCAAAAGGACTTAAGAAGAAATCTATAGCATGCTATTATGAAGGCTACAAACCAGATCTATCAAGGTTCTTCATCAGCAAATGCCTTGTACAAATGCACCTTTTTTGCAAATTCTATAGATGTGTGCTTCATGTTTTATTTCAAGGTGCAAAACGGCAGCAAAGCAGATACTGGGGATTGAACTGGCGATCTACCACTGAGCTACACCCCGACAAGAACCAATGCCATTGGTGTACTGTTATCATTGCAAGACAAATGTACAGACTTGCAAAAGACTAATGTTAAGCTGTTGCATTTTCCCATGCTTTTAGAACAACCGACAATGTCACAAATACATTGGAAAGAGCATACCAAAGCAAAGAAGAACAGACAGATGTTGAATTGGACAGAGGTCCAACTAAAAAGCAGAAAACCAGAAGGTAACACAGACATTAGAGCACCCTCAATTAAAACATGCAGTGAGGTAGGAAGGTTTTGAGCAACAAGTATGGTAAACTGCAATTAAACCACTTTACTTTTTTCTTGCATCAACAAATAGGGACAAACAGAGATCAAACCTGTGAGCTTCAGTTCACAAGACCAACGCCAGGCAACTTGGCAATTGCGCCACTTCTACAATATAAGTGTGGGCTTGAGAACACAGGGCAGAGTTGTCTGTGAAAGGCAGTTGAGTAGAAATCTATAGCATGCAATTATGAAGCCTATAAGAAATGAGATTTATAAAGCTACTTCATCAGCAAATGCCTTGTACACATGCCGATTTTATTGTGCAATTTCCAGAGACATGGGCTTTATGTTTACTTTCAAGTTGCAAAACAGCAGAAATGGAGATGCTGGGGATTGAACCCAGGACCTCATACATGCAAAGCATGCGCTCTACCACTGAGCTACATCCCCTCACAAAAGTCGCGTATGTGTACACTGTCATCCTGGCAACAAAACTCTGCAGACTTCCAAAGACAGCATCCTTAAGATGCTGCATTGTTTCCATGCTTTTAGGGCAACCTACAGTCTCAGAGATATGTTTGAAAGAGCATGCTAAAGCAAGCCAGAAATTTTCAACAGAAAGACACAACAGCCCTTCAGGCACGGAAAGGGATCAAGGCTGTGATCGTCGGTTTACGAGATCGACACCTTGCCATTTGGCCACAATGCCAGACAACAAGCAATGTCCTGTCATTTAGTAGATACAACATAGCACCCGCAATCAGGCAATGCACCGAGGAAGGAGGTTCCTGAGGAACAAGTATGGAGACCTTTAATTAAGCTTCTTTGCTTGTTGTCTTGCATGAACAAAAATGCATGAAAGTGGATAAAACCCATGTTCTTCTGGTTACAAGACCAACGCCAAGCCACTTGGACATTGTGCCATGTAGAGTGGGGACATATAGTTTGAGAACTCACAGCAGACTTGACTCTCAAAAGGACTTAAGAAGAAAGCTATAGCATGCCATTATGAAGGCTACAAACCAGATCTATCAAGGTTCTTTATTCAGCAAATGCCTTGTACAAATGCGCTGTTTTTGCAAATTCTATAGATGTGTGCTTCATGTTTAACTTCAATGCATGAAACAGCAGCAATGGAGATACTGGGGATTGAACCCAGGACCTCATACACGCAAAGCATGCGCTCTACCACTGAGCTACATCACCACATTAAACCTTAAAATCCGGGTGCCCCGTATGTCTATTGCCTCTCTGAAGGATGCTCTGTTCAGCAATGGGTTCTTTGGCTAAGATTTGGTTTTACAAAGTAGAATCCATGCATTTCACTCCATTTTAATAGATATTACCTTTAAAGGAGTTTAGTTCAGATCCAGGTGCCCCTTTTGTCAAGTCCCTTGCTTAAGGTGGGTTGCATTGAAGGGGGTATAGCTCAGTGGTAGAGCATTTGACTGCAGATCAAGAGGTCCCCAGTTCAAATCTGGGTGCCCCCTATGTCCAGTCCCTCTCTTAAGGGTGCTAAGTTCAGCAACGGGTACTTAGGCTAAGATTTGGTTTTACAAAGTAGGATCCATGCATTTCAGTTCATTTTAGTACTTACTATGTTCCGAGGGTATAGCTCAGTGGTAGAGCATTTGACTGCAGCTCAAGAGGTCCCCGGTTCAAATCCGGGTGCCCCCTGTATCCAGTCCCTTGCTTAAAGGCTGTACTTTTAGCAATGCCTGTTGGCTACCAGTTTACATTTGTGTAATCTGGCTAAGATTTGTTGTTACAAGGTAGAATCCATACATTTTAAGCCGGTGTATATCGAAAGGAGTATAGCTCAGTGGTACAGCATTTGACTGCAGATCAAGAGGTCCTCGCTTCAAATCTGGGTGCCCCCTATGCCCAGTGCTTCTCATAAAAAGGTGCTATGTTCAGGAATGGGTATAGGTTGCTTTGGCTAAGATTTGCTTTCACAAAGTAGAATCCATGCATTTCAGTTCATAGGGTTCCCCTTATGTCCAGTCCATCTCTTAAGGGTGCTATATTCAGCAATGGGTATTGGCTACCTTTTAGGGTACTTTGGCTAAGATTTGCTTTCACATAGTAGAATCCATGCATTTTAGTCCATTTTAATAGATATTACCTTCAAGGGAGTATAGTTCAGATCCGGGTGCCCCTTTTGTCCAATCCCTTGCTTAAGGGCTATTTTTTATCTGACTAAGATCAATGTAGGATCCATATATTTTAAGGGAGGTTGTATTGAAGGGGGCATAGCTCAGTGGTAGGGAGTTTGACTACAGATCAAGAGGTCCCCGGTTCAAATCCGCATGACCAATATGTCCATTTCCTCTCTTAAGGCTGCTTTGTGTTTAGCAGTGAGTTTTGCCTACCAGTATATATTTAGGTACTTTGGTTAAGATTTGGTTTCACACCGCACAATCCATACATTTCAGTTCATTTAATAGATATTACTTTTACGATCAGTGGGAGAGCATTTGACTGCATAGCAAGAGGTCCCCGGTTCAAATCCGGGTGCCCCCTATGTCTAGTCCCTCTCTTAAGAGACCTACGTTCAGCAAAGGGCACTTGGCCATTGTGCCACGTAGACTGGGGACATATAGTTTGAGAACTCACAGCAGAGTTGAATCTGAAAAGGACTTCAGCAGAAATCTATAGCATGCCTTTATGAAGGCTACAAACCAGATCTATCAAGGTTCTTCATCAGCAAAAATGCCTTGTACAAATGCACCTTTTTTGCAAATTCTATAGATGTGTGCTTTATGGACTTGAGAGCACAGGGCAGAGTTGTCTGCGAAAGGCAGTTGAGTAGAACTCTATAGCATGCAATTATGAAGCCTATAAGAAATCAAATTTATCAAACTACTTCATCAGCAAATGCCTTGTACAAATGCCGATTTTATTGTGCAAATTTCTGCCTACTTTCAAGTTGCAAAACAGCAGAAATGGAGATGCTGGGGATTGAACCCAGGACCTCATACATGCGAAGCATGCGCTCTACCACTGAGCTACATCCCCTCACAAAGTTAATCGCTTTGTATGGTGTCATCCTGATAACAAAACTCTGGAGACTTGCAAAAGCAGCATCCTTAAACTGCTGCATTGTTTCCATGCTTTTAGGACAACCTACAGTCTCAGAGATATGTTTGAAAGAGCATGCTAAAGCAAGCCAAACATTTTCAACAGAAAGACACAACACCCCTTCAGGCACGGACGGGGGTCGACCCCGTGATCTTCGGTTTACGAGACCGACGCCTTACCACTTGGCCACCATGCCAGACAGCAAGCAATGTCCTGTCACTTAGTAGATACAACATAGCACCCGCAATCAATCAATGCACTGAGCAAGGAGGTTTTTGAGGAACAAGTATGGAAAGCTTTAATTAAGCTTCTTTGCTTGTTGTCTTGCATGAACAAAACTGCATGAACGTGGATCAAACCCACATTCTTCTGTTCACAAGACCAATGCCAAGCCACTTGGACATTGTGCCACGTAGACTGGGGACATATAGTTTGAGAACTCACAGCAGAGTTGACTCTCAAAAGGACTTAAGAAGAAATCTATAGCATGCTATTATGAAGGCTACAAACCAGATCTATCAAGGTTCTTCATCAGCAAATGCCTTGTACAAATGCACCTTTTTTGCAAATTCTATAGATGTGTGCTTCATGTTTTATTTCAAGGTGCAAAACGGCAGCAAAGCAGATACTGGGGATTGAACCCACGACTTCATGCATGCAAAGCACGCGATCTACCACTGAGCTACACCCCGACAAGAACCAATGCCATTGGTGTACTGTTATCATTGCAAGACAAATGTACAGACTTGCAAAAGACTAATGTTAAGCTGTTGCATTTTCCCATGCTTTTAGAACAACCGACAATGTCACAAATACATTGGAAAGAGCATACCAAAGCAAAGAAGAACAGACAGATGTTGAATTGGACAGAGGTCCAACTAAAAAGCAGAAAACCAGAAGGTAACACAGACATTAGAGCACCCTCAATTAAAACATGCAGTGAGGTAGGAAGGTTTTGAGCAACAAGTATGGTAAACTGCAATTAAACCACTTTACTTTTTTCTTGCATCAACAAATAGGGACAAACAGAGATCAAACCTGTGAGCTTCAGTTCACAAGACCAACGCCAGGCAACTTGGCAATTGCGCCACTTCTACAATATAAGTGTGGGCTTGAGAACACAGGGCAGAGTTGTCTGTGAAAGGCAGTTGAGTAGAAATCTATAGCATGCAATTATGAAGCCTATAAGAAATGAGATTTATAAAGCTACTTCATCAGCAAATGCCTTGTACACATGCCGATTTTATTGTGCAATTTCCAGAGACATGGGCTTTATGTTTACTTTCAAGTTGCAAAACAGCAGAAATGGAGATGCTGGGGATTGAACCCAGGACCTCATACATGCAAAGCATGCGCTCTACCACTGAGCTACATCCCCTCACAAAAGTCGCGTATGTGTACACTGTCATCCTGGCAACAAAACTCTGCAGACTTCCAAAGACAGCATCCTTAAGATGCTGCATTGTTTCCATGCTTTTAGGGCAACCTACAGTCTCAGAGATATGTTTGAAAGAGCATGCTAAAGCAAGCCAGAAATTTTCAACAGAAAGACACAACAGCCCTTCAGGCACGGAAAGGGATCAAGGCTGTGATCGTCGGTTTACGAGATCGACACCTTGCCATTTGGCCACAATGCCAGACAACAAGCAATGTCCTGTCATTTAGTAGATACAACATAGCACCCGCAATCAGGCAATGCACCGAGGAAGGAGGTTCCTGAGGAACAAGTATGGAGACCTTTAATTAAGCTTCTTTGCTTGTTGTCTTGCATGAACAAAAATGCATGAAAGTGGATAAAACCCATGTTCTTCTGGTTACAAGACCAACGCCAAGCCACTTGGACATTGTGCCATGTAGAGTGGGGACATATAGTTTGAGAACTCACAGCAGACTTGACTCTCAAAAGGACTTAAGAAGAAAGCTATAGCATGCCATTATGAAGGCTACAAACCAGATCTATCAAGGTTCTTTATTCAGCAAATGCCTTGTACAAATGCGCTGTTTTTGCAAATTCTATAGATGTGTGCTTCATGTTTAACTTCAATGCATGAAACAGCAGCAATGGAGATACTGGGGATTGAACCCAGGACCTCATACACGCAAAGCATGCGCTCTACCACTGAGCTACATCACCACATTAAACCTTAAAATCCGGGTGCCCCGTATGTCTATTGCCTCTCTGAAGGATGCTCTGTTCAGCAATGCGTTCTTTGGCTAAGATTTGGTTTTACAAAGTAGAATCCATGCATTTCACTCCATTTTAATAGATATTACCTTTAAAGGAGTTTAGTTCAGATCCAGGTGCCCCTTTTGTCAAGTCCCTTGCTTAAGGTGGGTTGCATTGAAGGGGGTATAGCTCAGTGGTAGAGCATTTGACTGCAGATCAAGAGGTCCCCAGTTCAAATCTGGGTGCCCCCTATGTCCAGTCCCTCTCTTAAGGGTGCTAAGTTCAGCAACGGGTACTTAGGCTAAGATTTGGTTTTACAAAGTAGGATCCATGCATTTCAGTTCATTTTAGTACTTACTATGTTCCGAGGGTATAGCTCAGTGGTAGAGCATTTGACTGCAGCTCAAAAGGTCCCCGGTTCAAATCCGGGTGCCCCCTGTATCCAGTCCCTTGCTTAAAGGCTGTACTTTTAGCAATGCCTGTTGGCTACCAGTTTACATTTGTGTAATCTGGCTAAGATTTGTTGTTACAAGGTAGAATCCATACATTTTAAGCCGGTGTATATCGAAAGGAGTATAGCTCAGTGGTACAGCATTTGACTGCAGATCAAGAGGTCCTCGCTTCAAATCTGGGTGCCCCCTATGCCCAGTGCTTCTCATAAAAAGGTGCTATGTTCAGGAATGGGTATAGGTTGCTTTGGCTAAGATTTGCTTTCACAAAGTAGAATCCATGCATTTCAGTTCATAGGGTTCCCCTTATGTCCAGTCCATCTCTTAAGGGTGCTATATTCAGCAATGGGTATTGGCTACCTTTTAGGGTACTTTGGCTAAGATTTGCTTTCACATAGTAGAATCCATGCATTTTAGTCCATTTTAATAGATATTACCTTCAAGGGAGTATAGTTCAGATCCGGGTGCCCCTTTTGTCCAATCCCTTGCTTAAGGGCTATTTTTTATCTGACTAAGATCAATGTAGGATCCATATATTTTAAGGGAGGTTGTATTGAAGGGGGCATAGCTCAGTGGTAGGGAGTTTGACTACAGATCAAGAGGTCCCCGGTTCAAATCCGCATGAACAATATGTCCATTTCCTCTCTTAAGGCTGCTTTGTGTTTAGCAGTGAGTTTTGCCTACCAGTATATATTTAGGTACTTTGGTTAAGATTTGGTTTCACACCGCACAATCCATACATTTCAGTTCATTTAATAGATATTACTTTTACGATCAGTGGGAGAGCATTTGACTGCATAGCAAGAGGTCCCCGGTTCAAATCCGGGTGCCCCCTATGTCTAGTCCCTCTCTTAAGAGACCTACGTTCAGCAAAGGGCACTTGGCCATTGTGCCACGTAGACTGGGGACATATAGTTTGAGAACTCACAGCAGAGTTGAATCTGAAAAGGACTTCAGCAGAAATCTATAGCATGCCTTTATGAAGGCTACAAACCAGATCTATCAAGGTTCTTCATCAGCAAAAATGCCTTGTACAAATGCACCTTTTTTGCAAATTCTATAGATGTGTGCTTTATGGACTTGAGAGCACAGGGCAGAGTTGTCTGCGAAAGGCAGTTGAGTAGAACTCTATAGCATGCAATTATGAAGCCTATAAGAAATCAAATTTATCAAACTACTTCATCAGCAAATGCCTTGTACAAATGCCGATTTTATTGTGCAAATTTCTGCCTACTTTCAAGTTGCAAAACAGCAGAAATGGAGATGCTGGGGATTGAACCCAGGACCTCATACATGCGAAGCATGCGCTCTACCACTGAGCTACATCCCCTCACAAAGTTAATCGCTTTGTATGGTGTCATCCTGATAACAAAACTCTGGAGACTTGCAAAAGCAGCATCCTTAAACTGCTGCATTGTTTCCATGCTTTTAGGACAACCTACAGTCTCAGAGATATGTTTGAAAGAGCATGCTAAAGCAAGCCAAACATTTTCAACAGAAAGACACAACACCCCTTCAGGCACGGACGGGGGTCGACCCCGTGATCTTCGGTTTACGAGACCGACGCCTTACCACTTGGCCACCATGCCAGACAGCAAGCAATGTCCTGTCACTTAGTAGATACAACATAGCACCCGCAATCAATCAATGCACTAAGCAAGGAGGTTTTTGAGGAACAAGTATGGAAAGCTTTAATTAAGCTTCTTTGCTTGTTGTCTTGCATGAACAAAACTGCATGAACGTGGATCAAACCCACATTCTTCTGTTCACAAGACCAATGCCAAGCCACTTGGACATTGTGCCACGTAGACTGGGGACATATAGTTTGAGAACTCACAGCAGAGTTGACTCTCAAAAGGACTTAAGAAGAAATCTATAGCATGCTATTATGAAGGCTACAAACCAGATCTATCAAGGTTCTTCATCAGCAAATGCCTTGTACAAATGCACCTTTTTTGCAAATTCTATAGATGTGTGCTTCATGTTTTATTTCAAGGTGCAAAACGGCAGCAAAGCAGATACTGGGGATTGAACCCACGACTTCATGCATGCAAAGCACGCGATCTACCACTGAGCTACACCCCGACAAGAACCAATGCCATTGGTGTACTGTTATCATTGCAAGACAAATGTACAGACTTGCAAAAGACTAATGTTAAGCTGTTGCATTTTCCCATGCTTTTAGAACAACCGACAATGTCACAAATACATTGGAAAGAGCATACCAAAGCAAAGAAGAACAGACAGATGTTGAATTGGACAGAGGTCCAACTAAAAAGCAGAAAACCAGAAGGTAACACAGACATTAGAGCACCCTCAATTAAAACATGCAGTGAGGTAGGAAGGTTTTGAGCAACAAGTATGGTAAACTGCAATTAAGCCACTTTACTTTTTTCTTGCATCAACAAATAGGGACAAACAGAGATCAAACCTGTGAGCTTCAGTTCACAAGACCAACGCCAGGCAACTTGGCAATTGCGCCACTTCTACAATATAAGTGTGGGCTTGAGAACACAGGGCAGAGTTGTCTGTGAAAGGCAGTTGAGTAGAAATCTATAGCATGCAATTATGAAGCCTATAAGAAATGAGATTTATAAAGCTACTTCATCAGCAAATGCCTTGTAAACATGCCGATTTTATTGTGCAATTTCCAGAGACATGGGCTTTATGTTTACTTTCAAGTTGCAAAACAGCAGAAATGGAGATGCTGGGGATTGAACCCAGGACCTCATACATGCAAAGCATGCGCTCTACCACTGAGCTACATCCCCTCACAAAAGTCGCGTATGTGTACACTGTCATCCTGGCAACAAAACTCTGCAGACTTCCAAAGACAGCATCCTTAAGATGCTGCATTGTTTCCATGCTTTTAGGGCAACCTACAGTCTCAGAGATATGTTTGAAAGAGCATGCTAAAGCAAGCCAGAAATTTTCAACAGAAAGACACAACAGCCCTTCAGGCACGGAAAGGGATCAAGGCTGTGATCGTCGGTTTACGAGATCGACACCTTGCCATTTGGCCACAATGCCAGACAACAAGCAATGTCCTGTCATTTAGTAGACACAACATAGCACCCGCAATCAGGCAATGCACCGAGGAAGGAGGTTCCTGAGGAACAAGTATGGAGACCTTTAATTAAGCTTCTTTGCTTGTTGTCTTGCATGAACAAAAATGCATGAAAGTGGATAAAACCCACGTTCTTCTGGTTACAAGACCAACGCCAAGCCACTTGGACATTGTGCCATGTAGAGTGGGGACATATAGTTTGAGAACTCACAGCAGAGTTGACTCTCAAAAGGACTTAAGAAGAAATCTATAGCATGCTATTATGAAGGCTACAAACCAGATCTATCAAGGTTCTTCATCAGCAAATGCCTTGTACAAATGCACCTTTTTTGCAAATTCTATAGATGTGTGCTTCATGTTTTATTTCAAGGTGCAAAACGGCAGCAAAGCAGATACTGGGGATTGAACCCACGACTTCATGCATGCAAAGCACGCGATCTACCACTGAGCTACACCCCGACAAGAACCAATGCCATTGGTGTACTGTTATCATTGCAAGACAAATGTACAGACTTGCAAAAGACTAATGTTAAGCTGTTGCATTTTCCCATGCTTTTAGAACAACCGACAATGTCACAAATACATTGGAAAGAGCATACCAAAGCAAAGAAGAACAGACAGATGTTGAATTGGACAGAGGTCCAACTAAAAAGCAGAAAACCAGAAGGTAACACAGACATTAGAGCACCCTCAATTAAAACATGCAGTGAGGTAGGAAGGTTTTGAGCAACAAGTATGGTAAACTGCAATTAAGCCACTTTACTTTTTTCTTGCATCAACAAATAGGGACAAACAGAGATCAAACCTGTGAGCTTCAGTTCACAAGACCAACACCAGGCAACTTGGCAATTGCGCCACTTCTACAATATAAGTGTGGGCTTGAGAACACAGGGCAGAGTTGTCTGTGAAAGGCAGTTGAGTAGAAATCTATAGCATGCAATTATGAAGCCTATAAGAAATGAGATTTATAAAGCTACTTCATCAGCAAATGCCTTGTACACATGCCGATTTTATTGTGCAATTTCCAGAGACATGGGCTTTATGTTTACTGTCAAGTTGCAAAACAGCAGAAATGGAGATGCTGGGGATTGAACCCAGGACCTCATACATGCAAAGCATGCGCTCTACCACTGAGCTACATCCCCTCACAAAAGTCGCATATGTGTACACTGTCATCCTGGCAACAAAACTCTGCAGACTTCCAAAGACAGCATCCTTAAGATGCTGCATTGTTTCCATGCTTTTAGGGCAACCTACAGTCTCAGAGATATGTTTGAAAGAGCATGCTAAAGCAAGCCAGAAATTTTCAACAGAAAGACACAACAGCCCTTCAGGCACGGAAAGGGATCAAGGCTGTGATCGTCGGTTTACGAGATCGACACCTTGCCATTTGGCCACAATGCCAGACAACAAGCAATGTCCTGTCATTTAGTAGATACAACATAGCACCCACAATCAGGCAATGCACCGAGGAAGGAGGTTCCTGAGGAACAAGTATGGAGACCTTTAATTAAGCTTCTTTGCTTGTTGTCTTGCATGAAGAAAAATGCATGAAAGTGGATAAAACCCACGTTCTTCTGGTTACAAGACCAACGCCAAGCCACTTGGACATTGTGCCATGTAGAGTGGGGACATATAGTTTGAGAACTCACAGCAGACTTGACTCTCAAAAGGACTTAAGAAGAAATCTATAGCATGCCATTATGAAGGCTACAAACCAGATCTATCAAGGTTCTTTATTCAGCAAATGCCTTGTACAAATGCGCCGTTTTTGCAAATTCTATAGATGTGTGCTTCATGTTTAACTTCAATGCATGAAACAGCAGCAATGGAGATACTGGGGACTGAACCCAGCATGCGCTCTACCACTGAGCTACATCACCACATTAAACCTTAAAATCCGGGTGCCCCGTATGTCTATTGCCTCTCTGAAGGATGCTCTGTTCAGCAATGGGTTCTTTGGCTAAGATTTGGTTTTACAAAGTAGAATCCATGCATTTCACTCCATTTTAATAGATATTACCTTTAAAGGAGTTTAGTTCAGATCCAGGTGCCCCTTTTGTCAAGTCCCTTGCTTAAGGTGGGTTGCATTGAAGGGGGTATAGCTCAGTGGTAGAGCATTTGACTGCAGATCAAGAGGTCCCCAGTTCAAATCTGGGTGCCCCCTATGTCCAGTCCCTCTCTTAAGGGTGCTAAGTTCAGCAATGGGTACTTATGCTAAGATTTGCTTTTACAAAGTAGGATCCATGCATTTCAGTTCATTTTAGTACTTACTATGTTCCAGGGGGTATAGCTCAGTGGTAGAGCATTTGACTGCAGATCAAGAGGTCCCCGGTTCAAATCCGGGTGCCCCCTGTATCCAGTCCATTGCTTAAAGGCTGTACTTTTAGCAATGCCTGTTGGCTACCAGTTTACATTTGTGTAATCTGGCTAAGATTTGTTGTTACAAGGTAGAATCCATACATTTTAAGCCGGTGTATATCGAAAGGAGTATAGCTCAGTGGTACAGCATTTGACTGCAGATCAAGAGGTCCTCGCTTCAAATCTGGGTGCCCCCTATGCCCAGTGCTTCTCATAAAAAGGTGCTATGTTCAGGAATGGGTATAGGTTGCTTTGGCTAAGATTTGCTTTCACAAAGTAGAATCCATGCATTTCAGTTCATAGGGTTCCCCTTATGTCCAGTCCATCTCTTAAGGGTGCTATATTCAGCAATGGGTATTGGCTACCTTTTAGGGTACTTTGGTTAAGATTTGCTTTCACATAGTAGAATCCATGCATTTTAGTCCATTTTAATAGATATTACCTTCAAGGGAGTATAGTTCAGATCCGGGTGCCCCTTTTGTCCAATCCCTTGCTTAAGGGCTATTTTTTATCTGACTAAGATCAATGTAGGATCCATATATTTTAAGGGAGGTTGTATTGAAGGGGGCATAGCTCAGTGGTAGGGAGTTTGACTACAGATCAAGAGGTCCCCGGTTCAAATCCGCATGACCAATATGTCCATTTCCTCTCTTAAGGCTGCTTTGTGTTTAGCAGAGAGTTTTGCCTACCAGTATATATTTAGGTACTTTGGTTAAGATTTGGTTTCACACCGCACAATCCATACATTTCAGTTCATTTAATAGATATTACTTTTACGATCAGTGGGAGAGCATTTGACTGCATAGCAAGAGGTCCCCGGTTCAAATCCGGGTGCCCCCTATGTCTAGTCCCTCTCTTAAGAGACCTACGTTCAGCAAAGGGCACTTGGCCATTGTGCCACTTAGACTGGGGACATATAGTTTGAGAACTCACAGCAGAGTTGAATCTGAAAAGGACTTCAGCAGAAATCTATAGCATGCCTTTATGAAGGCTACAAACCAGATCTATCAAGGTTCTTCATCAGCAAAAATGCCTTGTACAAATGCACCTTTTTTGCAAATTCTATAGATGTGTGCTTTATGGACTTGAGAGCACAGGGCAGAGTTGTCTGCGAAAGGCAGTTGAGTAGAACTCTATAGCATGCAATTATGAAGCCTATAAGAAATCAAATTTATCAAACTACTTCATCAGCAAATGCCTTGTACAAATGCCGATTTTATTGTGCAAATTTATGCCTACTTTCAAGTTGCAAAACAGCAGAAATGGAGATGCTGGGGATTGAACCCAGGACCTCATACATGCGAAGCATGCGCTCTACCACTGAGCTACATCCCCTCACAAAGTTAATTGCTTTGTATGGTGTCATCCTGATAACAAAACTCTGGAGACTTGCAAAAGCAGCATCCTTAAACTGCTGCATTGTTTCCATGCTTTTAGGACAACCTACAGTCTCAGAGATATGTTTGAAAGAGCATGCTAAAGCAAGCCAAACATTTTCAACAGAAAGACACAACACCCCTTCAGGCACGGACGGGGGTCGAACCCGTGATCTTCGGTTTACGAGACCGACGCCTTACCACTTGGCCACCATGCCAGACAGCAAGCAATGTCCTGTCACTTAGTAGATACAACATAGCACCCGCAATCAATCAATGCACTGAGCAAGGAGGTTTTTGAGGAACAAGTATGGAAAGCTTTAATTAAGCTTCTTTGCTTGTTGTCTTGCATGAACAAAACTGCATGAACGTGGATCAAACCCACATTCTTCTGTTCACAAGACCAATGCCAAGCCACTTGGACATTGTGCCACGTAGACTGGGGACATATAGTTTGAGAACTCAAAGCAGAGTTGACTCTCAAAAGGACTTAAGAAGAAATCTATAGCATGCTATTATGAAGGCTACAAACCAGATCTATCAAGGTTCTTCATCAGCAAATGCCTTGTACAAATGCACCTTTTTTGCAAATTCTATAGATGTGTGCTTCATGTTTTATTTCAAGGTGCAAAACGGCAGCAAAGCAGATACTGGGGATTGAACTGGCGATCTACCACTGAGCTACACCCCGACAAGAACCAATGCCATTGGTGTACTGTTATCATTGCAAGACAAATGTACAGACTTGCAAAAGACTAATGTTAAGCTGTTGCATTTTCCCATGCTTTTAGAACAACCGACAATGTCACAAATACATTGGAAAGAGCATACCAAAGCAAAGAAGAACAGACAGATGTTGAATTGGACAGAGGTCCAACTAAAAAGCAGAAAACCAGAAGGTAACACAGACATTAGAGCACCCTCAATTAAAACATGCAGTGAGGTAGGAAGGTTTTGAGCAACAAGTATGGTAAACTGCAATTAAACCACTTTACTTTTTTCTTGCATCAACAAATAGGGACAAACAGAGATCAAACCTGTGAGCTTCAGTTCACAAGACCAACGCCAGGCAACTTGGCAATTGCGCCACTTCTACAATATAAGTGTGGGCTTGAGAACACAGGGCAGAGTTGTCTGTGAAAGGCAGTTGAGTAGAAATCTATAGCATGCAATTATGAAGCCTATAAGAAATGAGATTTATAAAGCTACTTCATCAGCAAATGCCTTGTACACATGCCGATTTTATTGTGCAATTTCCAGAGACATGGGCTTTATGTTTACTTTCAAGTTGCAAAACAGCAGAAATGGAGATGCTGGGGATTGAACCCAGGACCTCATACATGCAAAGCATGCGCTCTACCACTGAGCTACATCCCCTCACAAAAGTCGCGTATGTGTACACTGTCATCCTGGCAACAAAACTCTGCAGACTTCCAAAGACAGCATCCTTAAGATGCTGCATTGTTTCCATGCTTTTAGGGCAACCTACAGTCTCAGAGATATGTTTGAAAGAGCATGCTAAAGCAAGCCAGAAATTTTCAACAGAAAGACACAACAGCCCTTCAGGCACGGAAAGGGATCAAGGCTGTGATCGTCGGTTTACGAGATCGACACCTTGCCATTTGGCCACAATGCCAGACAACAAGCAATGTCCTGTCATTTAGTAGATACAACATAGCACCCGCAATCAGGCAATGCACCGAGGAAGGAGGTTCCTGAGGAACAAGTATGGAGACCTTTAATTAAGCTTCTTTGCTTGTTGTCTTGCATGAACAAAAATGCATGAAAGTGGATAAAACCCATGTTCTTCTGGTTACAAGACCAACGCCAAGCCACTTGGACATTGTGCCATGTAGAGTGGGGACATATAGTTTGAGAACTCACAGCAGACTTGACTCTCAAAAGGACTTAAGAAGAAAGCTATAGCATGCCATTATGAAGGCTACAAACCAGATCTATCAAGGTTCTTTATTCAGCAAATGCCTTGTACAAATGCGCTGTTTTTGCAAATTCTATAGATGTGTGCTTCATGTTTAACTTCAATGCATGAAACAGCAGCAATGGAGATACTGGGGATTGAACCCAGGACCTCATACACGCAAAGCATGCGCTCTACCACTGAGCTATATCACCACATTAAACCTTAAAATCCGGGTGCCCCGTATGTCTATTGCCTCTCTGAAGGATGCTCTGTTCAGCAATGGGTTCTTTGGCTAAGATTTGGTTTTACAAAGTAGAATCCATGCATTTCACTCCATTTTAATAGATATTACCTTTAAAGGAGTTTAGTTCAGATCCAGGTGCCCCTTTTGTCAAGTCCCTTGCTTAAGGTGGGTTGCATTGAAGGGGGTATAGCTCAGTGGTAGAGCATTTGACTGCAGATCAAGAGGTCCCCAGTTCAAATCTGGGTGCCCCCTATGTCCAGTCCCTCTCTTAAGGGTGCTAAGTTCAGCAACGGGTACTTAGGCTAAGATTTGGTTTTACAAAGTAGGATCCATGCATTTCAGTTCATTTTAGTACTTACTATGTTCCGAGGGTATAGCTCAGTGGTAGAGCATTTGACTGCAGCTCAAGAGGTCCCCGGTTCAAATCCGGGTGCCCCCTGTATCCAGTCCCTTGCTTAAAGGCTGTACTTTTAGCAATGCCTGTTGGCTACCAGTTTACATTTGTGTAATCTGGCTAAGATTTGTTGTTACAAGGTAGAATCCATACATTTTAAGCCGGTGTATATCGAAAGGAGTATAGCTCAGTGGTACAGCATTTGACTGCAGATCAAGAGGTCCTCGCTTCAAATCTGGGTGCCCCCTATGCCCAGTGCTTCTCATAAAAAGGTGCTATGTTCAGGAATGGGTATAGGTTGCTTTGGCTAAGATTTGCTTTCACAAAGTAGAATCCATGCATTTCAGTTCATAGGGTTCCCCTTATGTCCAGTCCATCTCTTAAGGGTGCTATATTCAGCAATGGGTATTGGCTACCTTTTAGGGTACTTTGGCTAAGATTTGCTTTCACATAGTAGAATCCATGCATTTTAGTCCATTTTAATAGATATTACCTTCAAGGGAGTATAGTTCAGATCCGGGTGCCCCTTTTGTCCAATCCCTTGCTTAAGGGCTATTTTTTATCTGACTAAGATCAATGTAGGATCCATATATTTTAAGGGAGGTTGTATTGAAGGGGGCATAGCTCAGTGGTAGGGAGTTTGACTACAGATCAAGAGGTCCCCGGTTCAAATCCGCATGACCAATATGTCCATTTCCTCTCTTAAGGCTGCTTTGTGTTTAGCAGTGAGTTTTGCCTACCAGTATATATTTAGGTACTTTGGTTAAGATTTGGTTTCACACCGCACAATCCATACATTTCAGTTCATTTAATAGATATTACTTTTACGATCAGTGGGAGAGCATTTGACTGCATAGCAAGAGGTCCCCGGTTCAAATCCGGGTGCCCCCTATGTCTAGTCCCTCTCTTAAGAGACCTACGTTCAGCAAAGGGCACTTGGCCATTGTGCCACGTAGACTGGGGACATATAGTTTGAGAACTCACAGCAGAGTTGAATCTGAAAAGGACTTCAGCAGAAATCTATAGCATGCCTTTATGAAGGCTACAAACCAGATCTATCAAGGTTCTTCATCAGCAAAAATGCCTTGTACAAATGCACCTTTTTTGCAAATTCTATAGATGTGTGCTTTATGGACTTGAGAGCACAGGGCAGAGTTGTCTGCGAAAGGCAGTTGAGTAGAACTCTATAGCATGCAATTATGAAGCCTATAAGAAATCAAATTTATCAAACTACTTCATCAGCAAATGCCTTGTACAAATGCCGATTTTATTGTGCAAATTTATGCCTACTTTCAAGTTGCAAAACAGCAGAAATGGAGATGCTGGGGATTGAACCCAGGACCTCATACATGCGAAGCATGCGCTCTACCACTGAGCTACATCCCCTCACAAAGTTAATCACTTTGTATGGTGTCATCCTGATAACAAAACTCTGGAGACTTGCAAAAGCAGCATCCTTAAACTGCTGCATTGTTTCCATGCTTTTAGGACAACCTACAGTCTCAGAGATATGTTTGAAAGAGCATGCTAAAGCAAGCCAAACATTTTCAACAGAAAGACACAACACCCCTTCAGGCACGGACGGGGGTCGAACCCGTGATCTTCGGTTTACGAGACCGACGCCTTACCACTTGGCCACCATGCCAGACAGCAAGCAATGTCCTGTCACTTAGTAGATACAACATAGCACCCGCAATCAATCAATGCACTGAGCAAGGAGGTTTTTGAGGAACAAGTATGGAAAGCTTTAATTAAGCTTTTTTGCTTGTTGTCTTGCATGAACAAAACTGCATGAACGTGGATCAAACCCACATTCTTCTGTTCACAAGACCAATGCCAAGCCACTTGGACATTGTGCCACGTAGACTGGGGACATATAGTTTGAGAACTCACAGCAGAGTTGACTCTCAAAAGGACTGTCGTGGAAATCGACAAAGACAGTCAACGAGCCGGGATGCCAAAAAGAGAAGGTTTTTATTTTGAAGTTGCAAAAAGCAAAAATAAAGCGAAAGCAATGGATGAAGAATGAGAGTAGTCAGGAAAGTCGGAAAAAGCCCCTTTCTGTGTCGACTGGGCATTTTTATACAGTCCTCGTTCATACATGAGGTAATGTCCACGTGATCTGTTTGGAACAGGTCCCTACCAGATATAAAAAGAGGAACAGAAAACTGCACGTACAACAGAAGATAAGCTTTTTTTAGGAGAGAATAATTCACAAATCAGAAAACTCTTTTTTACTCTGACAAGACAGTTTCCAGGCAAACTTAATTTTCCAATCCTTAGGAGAGAATAATTCATGAATCAGAAAACACCATTTGCTATGACCCGCTAGTCTCCAGGCAGAACTCAATTTTCATCTCTTTAGGCCTCAAATCTGAGCCTGTATGTCCCAGGAGCAGAGAATACACAGTTCACATAAAATCAATGATAACATACTGATTGAATGATTAACAGGATGAATATTGAATGATTAACAGTAATAATCAGTATAATTGATTATGAATACATGAAGTAAATCAGGAATACATGGAATAAATGTTGATTTTCCCCCACATTTCCCCCCTTTTAATCAAAAATTTTCATTTTGATTAAACAATAAGAAAAAAAAAAAATAATAATAATAATAATTTTCAACACATAAATGCTGATTACAATGATATCTGTGATGGTCAAATGCACAATGTCCTGCTGTTGTCCTGCTCCCAGAGCAACAAGGAAAAAATACATGAAAATCTTTTTCTCGGAATTCAGGGTTCTGAAGGTAAACTGCCTCAGCCCCACGTACGAAGAGCTTTATTCTGGTTTTTGATGTTTGCAATATCAGTGAATGAAAAGTATGAGTTGGTGTGTGATAAGACTATGTGTGTTTTTAATGAGATGTGTTTAAGAGTCTCTGTATGTAGTGTACTTTGACGCAAACGAAACGTTGCTCAATCAGTTACTTCCTCACTTCCTCTCCTCGTCACACACTGCTGTGTGCTGTCTGCTGCTGTGGGCAATTTCAGCTGCCCCTCCTTCCTGCTGCGGCCTGCTGAGGGTCAGACTTTTTAGCTGCTGCTCTCTCGTCTCCTCCCGCTTGCTCTGTGAGCGATCTCTGTTGTTGTACAGCTGTAGAACCCTCGCCTATCAGTTGATCTGCGTACGTTGTTCTCTCAGTCACCTGGAAAGGCTCAATCCAGCCATGCTCGTTCCCCTTTCGTGCGCAATGGCGGAGGAGCCCTCACTCTGTGTCTGGACTGGTCCACCTTTGCACCACGTTCTCCTTCTCCCCCTGTGTAAACAGATCTGAAACAAGACTTTCGATTCGTTATAATCATGTTTAAGGTTCTCTATTCATTTTGGAAGTCTTTTAAGGGGTCCTCCGTGTCTCCTTCCTGCAAGTTAAAATACATGGTTAAAATACATTTATCACACTTAACTTGAGCTCTAATTTCCCTTGGAAGTTAATTATTTCATATTTAAATTTTGTCTGTGCACAGATTTCAGCCCAATTTTGTTTTCTTACCTTCTTCAGTTGCCCTGATTTTCAGTTATACTCAATCATGATCTTTACTTGTCAAAAGTGCTTTAAATCCCTAACATTTAGTCATTTTCAAATTTTAAATTGCAACATTTAATTATCAACACCATTAATTACTGGCTTTTACCTTACTTTTGTTCACATCCCTTTCCCTTTCAGTGTAACTGCTTCCCCATGGCTATAACTAATCTCTTATAGCCAAATTAGCTTTTACAAACACCTAGTTTACCACTAGACACACACTATGTCTCATGCACACACAAATGCACACAATGCACAAACACTTCTACTTCCACTCTCACAAACACTAACCAAGCTAAAGATCACACACCTCAATTCTGCACCATCATTGTACAGACCATATTTTACTGCTTCACAGCCCAAAGCTGCTGCTTTAAACGCACCTGCTGTTAAACCTACCACTGAATGCTTCCTGCATATCCTCTTATATTGTATTGATAGTACTACATAGATAATAAATAAGGAACAAACATATGGAAATATATCTGAATCATGTTTATTATCATTGCTCCATGCAAAGTTTTAATGATCAGCTGCTCTATTCTCCGATTTATCTCCACACTGATTGATAGAATATCAGGGCCCAAAGTTTTACACTCTGCACAAACTACACATAATGTGGCTTTTGTCTCAGGAATGGGTCCATGTTGATGTACTGGGCTTTCTTGGGTTACTCTTGCTTTAACTTTTGCCTCACCGCTTGTGGCTGTATTATTTTACCTGCCACTTTAATTTTCTGCGGTGTGCTATTTATTAAGAAATTATGATTCTGACTTTATTCAGTTCCCAAGATTTTTATAAAGCCTTGATTTCTAGATTTAGTTGATTTTATTTAGTGCTTTAAGAATTGGGATAAGTGGAACGTGATTATTTTTCTCTGTATCAATCGTTCCATTACAGACAATAATATTATCAATATTAATAAACACAGATGTTATGCTTTGCTTTGTCCATGTTATTATAGCAAGTAAACCCGAACAATGCTTTACATTTACTTTTCAATATTTTCAATATGTATTTATGCATATACAATGCCAAGCAGATTGCTTTTCACAATTATCAACAATACATATATTTCCTTAAACAATTTATCAAATCCCACTTACTGTTTCCCTTGCTCAAAAAGTGGCTCACATGTTGAATAGTGAAAGTTCAATTTTGTGATTTCTAAGTTTCTTATTTCTTCTTTTTAAATTAGGATTGGGTGTGTCTTAAAGTTAAGACTGTTACAATATTGCTGAAAGTAATTGCTCATCTGCATAGAGGTTGTTTTAAAACCAAACTTTAAAAAGATAAACAAGCTAAAAGTTAAAAAAATGCTCTATATCTATAAAATAATTATTGGGCAAATAATGGTGGCAATAATGATCATCTATTTACCTCCCCCCTTTTTCTGAAACAGAATTTCTGTTTCAGAGAACTTAACACAAAATTGCTTCACCCTCTTTACTGTCCATTTGGGCTGGTCTACCCTGCCCAGGCCTCCACTGAACACACACCCCATCACGTCATTCATCCACTCACTCCCCCCTGGGCTGCGCTTCCCTTCCACGATGTTTTCTCCGTTTTCTGTTAACATGCATGTGGTGGTCAGATCGAGACTGTGCCTGTCTTAGGTTGTCCCTGTGTAATATGTTGGGATCTTACCCGTCTTTGGCTAACCAGCCTAGCCCACTGAACCACACACAGCGTAGCAGCACTGTTTCATCAACATTCAGTGCTGTAGTGTTTCTGCAGGGAGCACAAACCCAGGTATGTCACACTGTCACAAACTCACACTCTGGTGTTCGCCGTGAAAGCCTGTGCAAGGCACCAGAGTACCCATGGTTTATTATTTGTTATTATTGTATACAGATTTTCCTTATTACCATCAGTATCACCCTTTCTCTCCCACTGAATTTAGCTTAAATTATTTGCTTTGATAACACTGCTCTGGAATAGACCCAAAAGAGTGCATGTCAATGAATAATTATTCAGATTTGGCATCTGTATCTCACAGATGTACCACAAGGTTAAAGTTTGGTCCAGTTTTATTTAATATATATATATAAATTATATTACTGGCTCTGCTTCTTCAGATTGCAAACTTTACCATTATGCAGATGAAACAATTTTATATTGCTTAGCTGATTTTGTTCATGCTACAGCCAGAAAATTATGCATTTGTTTTATAGGTGGCATTGTATAAGCATGAAAACTAAATCTATGCCGTTTTCCAGATCTCTTTCTAGTCTAATTTAATACTGTAAAGCAAAACAGAGAGCTGCATTTTCAAACACATTTTATTTCCCCTTATTTAAAATGAGAAAGACCTTCATTTTCAAATAAATAAGGTCTTTTCTCATTGGTTTCTGAAATCAACTATCCCTCTTATGAGGATCAAAATGTAACATAGAGAAATTAGATATTACATCCGTCTTATATAAGTCTCATTCAGCTAGGACTGAACTGAGATCAGTCTGAATGAGAAACGAATAGTAAGATAATTGACTAAATCACCTGATAAAAAGCTGTGTTTGGAATGGCTCACTCATTAATTCATTCACTATTCACTATGTAGCATTTTCTATTTATTAAACTTATTTATTTAACAATCAAACAAGAAACCATGTTTATTTGTCCTGCTCTGAGGACATCTTACACAGCAGTACTGCATGGCATAGTATATTTTGGAATTTCCAGTTACTTTTATTTTTAATTTGTTTTGCTAACCAACCCCATAATCCCTTTATTAAATTCTATAAATTCTATCCCGTCACATACCTCTCCGACATTATTCAACAACTTAATTATTTATATTAACATTTTTCCCAACCTTGCTTACGTTAAAGTACACTGTACTCATGATTGGGTATCCACATTTTCACATTTTAATTTTAGAACTGTCTTATAGCGTATGCATATGTATATTATATTATATTTCTATTTCACATTAGTCACTGTCATAATAGATGTCATTGCACTTTACTCTGTTAATTATTTAATTATTTATGACCATTAGTAACATCTACTGCACTGCTCCGTTTACAGATAGATCTTCACCTTGTATAGTTAGGGTTTTTTATATCCTTATATTTTCTTATATGTATATATATATATATCTACCCATACAAAAGCCTTTTTCCCCTGTTTTCACTGTGTATTATTCTATTTCCCTACTGAACTTATGTTCTATTTTCTATGATATCTCACAAGCGTTAATTCACAATTAAAAATCAACCTCTCAGTCTAAAACCCAATGGGCTGGACCAACTCCAACTACTTCACCTTGGACTCCTCCCCTGCAGTGGGACTCATCCATTTCCTATTTCGTTGTCACTCACGACTTCGTACACTCAATCAGCCCCGCTCTCGCACAGTTTCACTCACCCTGCCTTACACACACTCTTTAATTCGCTGCCATACACTTTCTCACTCACTGCCACACACACATTCTTTCTCTCCGCCAACACAAGATACACATTTTCTGTTTCTCTCTCAGGAAAACTGGACCCGCACACTTTCACACTCACAGGTACACTTTTAATCCCTTTAACAGACACTCGTACACCCTTTTCTTTTCCTCTCTGTCAGTCGCACTGTCGCACACACTTCTGTTTCACTCACTCTAAACAGGAAAAGACGAGAGGATAAAAACCAGACAGAAAAAATTAGAAGTGAGAAAAGAACGGAAGCGGTGCGGAGCAAAGCCAAAAAAATTTAGATAGCAAAAAAATTTATAAGACACTTGTCTTTCGGCATCCCCGTTCATTTCCCCTTAGAAAAATGTACTTTAACAAAGTTTCCCCTCTGGCCCGAAACCCCCCGCTCTCAACACACAGATGAGGGATCGATCCATTTTTTCACCAGCAGGTTCGCGACTCTATCGCTCTTCCTATGTGCTCACAGCCCCGTCAGACTGTGCCCTCCGTTTTCTCACAAAAAACCAGGGGAAAAAATCTTTAACCTTTAAATATCGTCATACAAAGGCGGGTTATCCGGCCCCAGGAACCAGTTTTTCTGGGCTATGCCCCAAATCTTGGATTGAGGCAAACACACAGCACCAAAAAACTTACAGGTTCCTCTTTTTGCCTCTAACCTCTTCACACAACTCAGACTGTGTGCCAGGGGGCTCAAACCAGACGAAGAAAGATATAAAAATATACTCACACGTGGTGCGGCTGCAGCGGCCCCGGACACCCCTCGACCCCCAGAGAAAACGCCTTTTCCTCTAAAAAACAGTTGAGGTTCTAAGGTTGGGTTTCTTTTTTTTTTTTTTAACCCAAGAGCGTCCTCCGCTTTTCTTGCAGGGTCTAGAGGTCCCGGTGCACGAGCAGCCCACCGCAGGGACGCCAATTTGTCGTGGAAATCGACAAAGACAGTCAACGAGCCGGGATGCCAAAAAGAGAAGGTTTTTATTTTGAAGTTGCAAAAAGCAAAAATAAAGCGAAAGCAATGGATGAAGAATGAGAGTAGTCAGGAAAGTCGGAAAAAGCCCCTTTCTGTGTCGACTGGGCATTTTTATACAGTCCTCGTTCATACATGAGGTAATGTCCACGTGATCTGTTTGGAACAGGTCCCTACCAGATATAAAAAGAGGAACAGAAAACTGCACGTACAACAGAAGATAAGCTTTTTTTAGGAGAGAATAATTCACAAATCAGAAAACTCTTTTTTACTCTGACAAGACAGTTTCCAGGCAAACTTAATTTTCCAATCCTTAGGAGAGAATAATTCATGAATCAGAAAACACCATTTGCTATGACCCGCTAGTCTCCAGGCAGAACTCAATTTTCATCTCTTTAGGCCTCAAATCTGAGCCTGTATGTCCCAGGAGCAGAGAATACACAGTTCACATAAAATCAATGATAACATACTGATTGAATGATTAACAGGATGAATATTGAATGATTAACAGTAATAATCAGTATAATTGATTATGAATACATGAAGTAAATCAGGAATACATGGAATAAATGTTGATTTTCCCCCACAGGACTTAAGAAGAAATTTATAGCATGCTATTATGAAGGCTACAAACCAGATCTATCAAGGTTCTTCATCAGCAAATGCCTTGTACAAATGCACCTTTTTTGCAAATTCTATAGATGTGTGCTTCATGTTTTATTTCAAGGTGCAAAACGGCAGCAAAGCAGATACTGGGGATTGAACCCACGACTTCATGCATGCAAAGCACGCGATCTACCACTGAGCTACACCCCGACAAGAACCAATGCCATTGGTGTACTGTTATCATTGCAAGACAAATGTACAGACTTGCAAAAGACTAATGTTAAGCTGTTGCATTTTCCCATGCTTTTAGAACAACCGACAATGTCACAAATACATTGGAAAGAGCATACCAAAGCAAAGAAGAACAGACAGATGTTGAATTGGACAGAGGTCCAACTAAAAAGCAGAAAACCAGAAGGTAACACAGACATTAGAGCACCCTCAATTAAAACATGCAGTGAGGTAGGAAGGTTTTGAGCAACAAGTATGGTAAACTGCAATTAAGCCACTTTACTTTTTTCTTGCATCAACAAATAGGGACAAACAGAGATCAAACCTGTGAGCTTCAGTTCACAAGACCAACGCCAGGCAACTTGGCAATTGCGCCACTTCTACAATATAAGTGTGGGCTTGAGAACACAGGGCAGAGTTGTCTGTGAAAGGCAGTTGAGTAGAAATCTATAGCATGCAATTATGAAGCCTATAAGAAATGAGATTTATAAAGCTACTTCATCAGCAAATGCCTTGTAAACATGCCGATTTTATTGTGCAATTTCCAGAGACATGGGCTTTATGTTTACTTTCAAGTTGCAAAACAGCAGAAATGGAGATGCTGGGGATTGAACCCAGGACCTCATACATGCAAAGCATGCGCTCTACCACTGAGCTACATCCCCTCACAAAAGTCGTGTATGTGTACACTGTCATCCTGGCAACAAAACTCTGCAGACTTCCAAAGACAGCATCCTTAAGATGCTGCATTGTTTCCATGCTTTTAGGGCAACCTACAGTCTCAGAGATATGTTTGAAAGAGCATGCTAAAGCAAGCCAGAAATTTTCAACAGAAAGACACAACAGCCCTTCAGGCACGGAAAGGGATCAAGGCTGTGATCGTCGGTTTACGAGATCGACACCTTGCCATTTGGCCACAATGCCAGACAACAAGCAATGTCCTGTCATTTAGTAGACACAACATAGCACCCGCAATCAGGCAATGCACCGAGGAAGGAGGTTCCTGAGGAACAAGTATGGAGACCTTTAATTAAGCTTCTTTGCTTGTTGTCTTGCATGAACAAAAATGCATGAAAGTGGATAAAACCCACGTTCTTCTGGTTACAAGACCAACGCCAAGCCACTTGGACATTGTGCCATGTAGAGTGGGGACATATAGTTTGAGAACTCACAGCAGAGTTGACTCTCAAAAGGACTTAAGAAGAAATCTATAGCATGCTATTATGAAGGCTACAAACCAGATCTATCAAGGTTCTTCATCAGCAAATGCCTTGTACAAATGCACCTTTTTTGCAAATTCTATAGATGTGTGCTTCATGTTTTATTTCAAGGTGCAAAACGGCAGCAAAGCAGATACTGGGGATTGAACCCACGACTTCATGCATGCAAAGCACGCGATCTACCACTGAGCTACACCCCGACAAGAACCAATGCCATTGGTGTACTGTTATCATTGCAAGACAAATGTACAGACTTGCAAAAGACTAATGTTAAGCTGTTGCATTTTCCCATGCTTTTAGAACAACCGACAATGTCACAAATACATTGGAAAGAGCATACCAAAGCAAAGAAGAACAGACAGATGTTGAATTGGACAGAGGTCCAACTAAAAAGCAGAAAACCAGAAGGTAACACAGACATTAGAGCACCCTCAATTAAAACATGCAGTGAGGTAGGAAGGTTTTGAGCAACAAGTATGGTAAACTGCAATTAAACCACTTTACTTTTTTCTTGCATCAACAAATAGGGACAAACAGAGATCAAACCTGTGAGCTTCAGTTCACAAGACCAACGCCAGGCAACTTGGCAATTGCGCCACTTCTACAATATAAGTGTGGGCTTGAGAACACAGGGCAGAGTTGTCTGTGAAAGGCAGTTGAGTAGAAATCTATAGCATGCAATTATGAAGCCTATAAGAAATGAGATTTATAAAGCTACTTCATCAGCAAATGCCTTGTACACATGCCGATTTTATTGTGCAATTTCCAGAGACATGGGCTTTATGTTTACTTTCAAGTTGCAAAACAGCAGAAATGGAGATGCTGGGGATTGAACCCAGGACCTCATACATGCAAAGCATGCGCTCTACCACTGAGCTACATCCCCTCACAAAAGTCGCGTATGTGTACACTGTCATCCTGGCAACAAAACTCTGCAGACTTCCAAAGACAGCATCCTTAAGATGCTGCATTGTTTCCATGCTTTTAGGGCAACCTACAGTCTCAGAGATATGTTTGAAAGAGCATGCTAAAGCAAGCCAGAAATTTTCAACAGAAAGACACAACAGCCCTTCAGGCACGGAAAGGGATCAAGGCTGTGATCGTCGGTTTACGAGATCGACACCTTGCCATTTGGCCACAATGCCAGACAACAAGCAATGTCCTGTCATTTAGTAGATACAACATAGCACCCGCAATCAGGCAATGCACCGAGGAAGGAGGTTCCTGAGGAACAAGTATGGAGACCTTTAATTAAGCTTCTTTGCTTGTTGTCTTGCATGAACAAAAATGCATGAAAGTGGATAAAACCCATGTTCTTCTGGTTACAAGACCAACGCCAAGCCACTTGGACATTGTGCCATGTAGAGTGGGGACATATAGTTTGAGAACTCACAGCAGACTTGACTCTCAAAAGGACTTAAGAAGAAAGCTATAGCATGCCATTATGAAGGCTACAAACCAGATCTATCAAGGTTCTTTATTCAGCAAATGCCTTGTACAAATGCGCTGTTTTTGCAAATTCTATAGATGTGTGCTTCATGTTTAACTTCAATGCATGAAACAGCAGCAATGGAGATACTGGGGATTGAACCCAGGACCTCATACACGCAAAGCATGCGCTCTACCACTGAGCTACATCACCACATTAAACCTTAAAATCCGGGTGCCCCGTATGTCTATTGCCTCTCTGAAGGATGCTCTGTTCAGCAATGGGTTCTTTGGCTAAGATTTGGTTTTACAAAGTAGAATCCATGCATTTCACTCCATTTTAATAGATATTACCTTTAAAGGAGTTTAGTTCAGATCCAGGTGCCCCTTTTGTCAAGTCCCTTGCTTAAGGTGGGTTGCATTGAAGGGGGTATAGCTCAGTGGTAGAGCATTTGACTGCAGATCAAGAGGTCCCCAGTTCAAATCTGGGTGCCCCCTATGTCCAGTCCCTCTCTTAAGGGTGCTAAGTTCAGCAACGGGTACTTAGGCTAAGATTTGGTTTTACAAAGTAGGATCCATGCATTTCAGTTCATTTTAGTACTTACTATGTTCCAGGGGGTATAGCTCAGTGGTAGAGCATTTGACTGCAGATCAAGAGGTCCCTGGTTCAAATCCGGGTGCCCCCTATATCCAGTCCCTTGCTTTAAGGCTGTACTTTTAGCAATGCCTGTTGGCTACCAGTTTACATTTGTGTAATCTGGCTAAGATTTGTATTACAAGGTAGAATCCATACATTTTAAGCCGGTGTATATCGAAAGGAGTATAGCTCAGTGGTACAGCATTTGACTGCAGATCAAGAGGTCCTCGCTTCAAATCTGGGTGCCCCCTATGCCCAGTGCTTCTCATAAAAAGGTGCTATGTTCAGGAATGGGTATAGGTTGCTTTGGCTTGCTTTCACAAAGTAGAATCAATGCATTTCAGTTCATAGGGTTCCCCTTATGTCCAGTCCATCTCTTAAGGGTGCTATATTCAGCAATGGGTATTGGCTACCTTTTAGGGTACTTTGGCTAAGATTTGCTTTCACATAGTAGAATCCATGCATTTTAGTCCATTTTAATAGATATTACCTTCAAGGGAGTATAGTTCAGATCCGGGTGCCCCTTTTGTCCAATCCCTTGCTTAAGGGCTATTTTTTATCTGACTAAGATCAATGTAGGATCCATATATTTTAAGGGAGGTTGTATTGAAGGGGGCATAGCTCAGTGGTAGGGAGTTTGACTATAGATCAAGAGGTCCCCGGTTCAAATCCGCATGACCAATATGTCCATTTCCTCTCTTAAGGCTGCTTTGTGTTTAGCAGTGAGTTTTGCCTACCAGTATATATTTAGGTACTTTGGTTAAGATTTGGTTTCACACCGCACAATCCATACATTTCAGTTCATTTAATAGATATTACTTTTACGATCAGTGGGAGAGCATTTGACTGCATAGCAAGAGGTCCCCGGTTCAAATCCGGGTGCCCCCTATGTCTAGTCCCTCTCTTAAGAGACCTACGTTCAGCAAAGGGCACTTGGCCATTGTGCCACGTAGACTGGGGACATATAGTTTGAGAACTCACAGCAGAGTTGAATCTGAAAAGGACTTCAGCAGAAATCTATAGCATGCCTTTATGAAGGCTACAAACCAGATCTATCAAGGTTCTTCATCAGCAAAAATGCCTTGTACAAATGCACCTTTTTTGCAAATTCTATAGATGTGTGCTTTATGGACTTGAGAGCACAGGGCAGAGTTGTCTGCGAAAGGCAGTTGAGTAGAACTCTATAGCATGCAATTATGAAGCCTATAAGAAATCAAATTTATCAAACTACTTCATCAGCAAATGCCTTGTACAAATGCCGATTTTATTGTGCAAATTTATGCCTACTTTCAAGTTGCAAAACAGCAGAAATGGAGATGCTGGGGATTGAACCCAGGACCTCATACATGCGAAGCATGCGCTCTACCACTGAGCTACATCCCCTCACAAAGTTAATCGCTTTGTATGGTGTCATCCTGATAACAAAACTCTGGAGACTTGCAAAAGCAGCATCCTTAAACTGCTGCATTGTTTCCATGCTTTTAGGACAACCTACAGTCTCAGAGATATGTTTGAAAGAGCATGCTAAAGCAAGCCAAACATTTTCAACAGAAAGACACAACACCCCTTCAGGCACGGACGGGGGTCGAACCCGTGATCTTCGGTTTACGAGACCGACGCCTTACCACTTGGCCACCATGCCAGACAGCAAGCAATGTCCTGTCACTTAGTAGATACAACATAGCACCCGCAATCAATCAATGCACTGAGCAAGGAGGCTTTTGAGGAACAAGTATGGAAAGCTTTAATTAAGCTTCTTTGCTTGTTGTCTTGCATGAACAAAACTGCATGAACGTGGATCAAACCGACATTCTTCTGTTCACAAGACCAATGCCAAGCCACTTGGACATTGTGCCACGTAGACTGGGGACATATAGTTTGAGAACTCACAGCAGAGTTGACTCTCAAAAGGACTTAAGAAGAAATCTATCTAAATTATGAAGGCTACAAACCAGATCTATCAAGTTTCTTCATCAGCAAATGCCTTGTACAAATGCACCTTTTTTGCAAATTCTATAGATGTGTGCTTCATGTTTTATTTCAAGGTGCAAAACGGCAGCAAAGCAGATACTGGGGATTGAACTGGCGATCTACCACTGAGCTACACCCCGACAAGAACCAATGCCATTGGTGTACTGTTATCATTGCAAGACAAATGTACAGACTTGCAAAAGACTAATGTTAAGCTGTTGCATTTTCCCATGCTTTTAGAACAACCGACAATGTCACAAATACATTGGAAAGAGCATACCAAAGCAAAGAAGAACAGACAGATGTTGAATTGGACAGAGGTCCAACTAAAAAGCAGAAAACCAGAAGGTAACACAGACATTAGAGCACCCTCAATTAAAACATGCAGTGAGGTAGGAAGGTTTTGAGCAACAAGTATGGTAAACTGCAATTAAGCCACTTTACTTTTTTCTTGCATCAACAAATAGGGACAAACAGAGATCAAACCTGTGAGCTTCAGTTCACAAGACCAACGCCAGGCAACTTGGCAATTGCGCCACTTCTACAATATAAGTGTGGGCTTGAGAACACAGGGCAGAGTTGTCTGTGAAAGGCAGTTGAGTAGAAATCTATAGCATGCAATTATGAAGCCTATAAGAAATGAGATTTATAAAGCTACTTCATCAGCAAATGCCTTGTACACATGCCGATTTTATTGTGCAATTTCCAGAGACATGGGCTTTATGTTTACTGTCAAGTTGCAAAACAGCAGAAATGGAGATGCTGGGGATTGAACCCAGGACCTCATACATGCAAAGCATGCGCTCTACCACTGAGCTACATCCCCTCACAAAAGTCGCGTATGTGTACACTGTCATCCTGGCAACAAAACTCTGCAGACTTCCAAAGACAGCATCCTTAAGATGCTGCATTGTTTCCATGCTTTTAGGGCAACCTACAGTCTCAGAGATATGTTTGAAAGAGCATGCTAAAGCAAGCCAGAAATTTTCAACAGAAAGACACAACAGCCCTTCAGGCACGGAAAGGGATCAAGGCTGTGATCGTCGGTTTACGAGATCGACACCTTGCCATTTGGCCACAATGCCAGATGTAGCAGGAGGGGTTTTGTTTACCCCACCTACAGTTCTTAATTTAATAATGGTGTGCGGGCGCTTTAAGGTGCTGGGCGGGATTTCTATCCCCTATATATAGATGGGGGACCCTTATTTGGTGTGCGCTTCCTGTCCCCCACTCCTCTCTCTCCCGGAGCGTCTCACTTCCGGTCCAGCGGCATTCAGCTTGGTTGATTTAGCGCGGTTTTTGGCTCACTTCCAAAGAAGGTATTTGTGGCTACAGTAGTTGGTTATAATCTTACTGTGTGACTTGATTAACTCATTAGCACATTTTACTTGTAGACTTGAAGATTTTCGGCTGGTTTGCCAGCCCAGCAGCGTTGTATTGTGCTCTTGTGGGTCTAGTTTCACTTTCAGTTTCATAAGGTAGGTCTGCTCTGCTTATTTTGTTAGTTTGAGCGTGATTTTAGAATTACAGCTGACTTGCTCTTTTGGATTGGGGGTAGGGATAGCGGCCGTGTGGCTGTGCTGTTGCCGTGCTGTAGCTGATCGTCTGCTGTGGCCATTTCCTGTGTCTGCCGTGCCATTTTCTGCTAGCTGCTGTTTGCTGCACCAGCTGTGATTGCCAGTGGTGTTGTCTGCTCTCTGCACTCTAACCCTGATTGTTTGGGGAAACTGCATGCTGTATGTAAGTATAGTATTTTATTAATTCTCAAATTGGCTATTTTAAATGGTTTAATTAAAATGTGTGTATTTTATAGGTTTTCTCACCCAGACTGTGCTGATTGTGGCTTTTAGCTTCTCACAGTGCTGCTGTTTTGTTTCTCTATTTTTGTTGTTAATTTTCTTTTGCTATTTTCTGTCTTATTCATTCTTTGTTTTGGATTATTATATCTTTGTTTAAATTTGGTTTCTGTTTTGCCTGAGTTTGTATTCTATTTTTATAATTTTGCTTTGCGTTATCAACCCTAACTATCTGTGGCTTCTTTTTGTTTTGTATGGAATTAGGGTTGATTTCTTATTGACTACTTTCTCATTTATGATTTGGTGTCTTGTCATTTATTAAGTATTTCTCATTTGTTTCATATATTTGATTTCTTTATAATTTGAGTTTGAGTGTTGGTTAATTTGGTGGGATGATTTTATTTTGAAGATTAGTGCAGTCAGTCGACTGCACTTTCCTGATTTTTGTATTTTGTGTTTGGATTACTTTAATTTGGGTTAATTTTGGTTATTTGGACTTTCTTCTCTTCTGTTTAGCAGAACTGTGTGAGTTTTGTGTGTGTGTGTGTGTGTGTGTGTGTGTGTGTGTGTGTGTTGTGGTGGTTGTACTGTGGTGTGGTAAAGAGGGGCTGCGAGAGACCAGGACTAAATAAGATAAGTGTTTTACTCTTTTATATAATTGTCGTAATTAATTGTGTAGTTTTAATTTGAAATATAGTTCTGGTAAAATTATTAGTGGTCTCTCCCCTCCACCATTTACCATACTTAATTTTGTTTCTTTTTTTGGCTGGACAGGAGCTGCGGGCCAAAGCGACAGAGCTTGGGGTGTGGAGTATCTTTTCACCATTCTGTAGTGTAGAGCACTTGGTGTTTGAGATATGCAGTGCAGTCACGTGTGGTGTGTGTAGTGTAGGTGACCTCGTATCCTTTTTCTGCTCCTTCCTGCCGCGGTAAGCCCTCAGTCCAGTCCTGGCCTGAGTCTTAATATTAATTTGTCTGTCCAGTGTTTGTGTGTGTGTGTGAATGTTTTAAAAATAATTGTTAATAAAATTGTTTAAATATTTGGAACTCCGTCTCTGGTCTCAAAGTGTTCTAGATCTGCGTGTCTTTAATTTTCTTGGCTTTAAGGGCCAGTTATATTTCCTAGGGGTGAAATTCCCTTAGGTGGCGTAGTCGTGCACTATTTACTATAAATATTTATTAGTATTCTTACTCTCTCTTGCCACATTTGGCGTAGTCGGCAGGGTTTCACTTTTAGAGATCCGGAGACGTGGTGTCCATTTTTGTAATAATTCTGTTTTGAAAAGTTATTTGTGATTTGGTGTTGAAGGTAGAGACAAAACAGCAGCATTTGTTTGAAGATTTGGATTGTTAACTAATTTGTTTTGAGTTTTGGTGCAGCTCACCCTTTGTTGGGATGGAGGACGAGATACAGCAGCTCAGAGATCTAGTTTTGCAGCTTAAGGCTGATAATGAGCGACTACTGCAGGAAAGGGCTGCTGCTTTACCTGGTCCTAATGTAGCTACTTCAGCTTCTCCTGTTATGGTAAGTAATGTTCCACCTGCCAGTGCTAGTGCTGTTACAGAGCGTTTTGTGGTTATTCCGCGAGATCGAAAGTGCCCGTTCTTTAATGGTAAGACTGGGATGGGTATAGTGGAATGGATAGAGGAGATACAGGCTTGTATGCGGGTCCGTCACCTTTCAGTAGCTGATCAGGCTTTCTTTATTTTTGATCATTTGGAAGGGGAAGCAAGGGAAGAGATAAAATATCGCCCTAGTGTAGACCGAGGGGATCCAGCCAGAGTTCTAGCCATTTTAAAATATCTTTACAGTAGCTCCCAGTCTTATGTTACGTTACAACAGGCCTTTTTCTCAAGAAAACAGCAGGAAGGAGAAACTTTACAGGAGTTTTCCTTGGCCTTAATGGGTTTAATGGAATCTGTACAGCAGCATGCTCCAGAGGGGATGCTCAATGTAAGTATTTTACTTCGGGATCAGTTTGTAGAGCATGTTTTAGATGGGGCTCTTCGTCGGGAGTTAAAGCAGTTTGTTCGCCGGCAGCCTACTGCTACCTTGTTGGAGGTACGTGGGGAAGCTATTCGATGGGAGAGGGAGGGGTTACCAGGAGGTGCTAGAGAGCGTAGTTTTTCTCTGCCATCTGCTTATGGTCTACAGTATGGTGTACAGGGAGGTTCCCGCCCAGCCCCTTCAGGTGTCTCTCAGTCATCCGAGTTTGGGGAGTTAAAGGAAATTTTGAAGCGTCAGCAAGAGCAGCTTAACCAGTTAACTAAAACTGTTGCTTCTTTGCAGAGCCCCTCTTGGCCTATTCGTCCTTCTCATCAGGGACGTGTGATTTGCCGACGATGCCAACAGCCTGGTCATTTTGCGAGGGATTGTGATGGGGAACGTGTTTTTCCACAGCCTAGGGGTCCACCGTCAAACGTGGGTAGGTCCTCTCACCCTTCACAGCAGTCGGAAAACTGAAGCCCACTGAACTGCAGAGCCACAGTTCAGAGGGGGTGTCTTTAGGCTCAAGGGCAGGTGCTGTGTCTAGGCTTATATCTTCTTGTCCAGTCATTAATGTTTTGATTGCTGATGTTATGGTTTCTTGTCTGCTAGATACTGGTTCCATGGTGTCTACAGTAACAGAGAGCTTCTTTTTGAAACAGTTTGAACCTTGGGGGCATGATAGGCTTCAGTCCTGTCATTGGTTACAGCTTCGGGCAGCTAATGGGCTGGATATCCCTTACATAGGTTATTTAGAGTTGGATGTTTTGCTGTGTAACAAGATTATGCCTCGTTGTGGGATCTTAGTCGTGAAGGATCCTCCTGGTGCCTCGTCTGCAGTCCCTGGTGTTTTGGGGATGAACGTCATTAGCCGGTGCTATCAAGAGCTGTTTGGATTACATGGTCCTTCTTTTTTTGAGTTGCCTTCAGTGGTGCAGGCTCCCAGTCCAGTTATTGATGCTTTGCAGCAGTGCCATCAGTCTGCCACCAAAGTTCCTAGAGACCCTGTGGGTACCGTAAAGGTTCGAGGAAGTCAGGTGTTGCGTATACCTGGTGGTGTGATAAAATTGGTTGCTAGCACTTGTCCAGAACCGTCTTTTGGTCGGTCTGCACTTTTTGAGCCTTTTGAGGCTGGCCTCCCTGCAGGTTTGTTGGTTTCTCCCTGTCTTGTTCAGGTTATCAGAGGCACGGTTTACGTTCCGGTAGTTAATGTGGGGACTACTGAAGTTCTTCTCCATCCGCATACCCGTTTGGGTTCTTTAAGTGCAGTCCAGGTTGTCAGCTTACCTTCTGGGGTTACTGAGGTTAGGTCCACCACTGCCACAGTGTCATCCCAAGTAGCTGTTAATTCTGCACAGGCTGGCGTAGAGAGTGTTGATTTGTCTGCTTTGCCTGATCAGGAACAGAAGGAGGTTAGATCCCTCTTACAGAAATATAGTTCCGTTTTCTCAGCTCATGAGGGTGATTTGGGTTGTACAAACCTAATCACACATGAAATCCCTTTGTTGGATAGCGTGCCAGTGCGGCAGAGGTATAGACGCATTCCGCCATCTGAGTACGAACTGGTAAAGGCACACATTGATCAGCTTCTTGAGGCTCAGGTTGTGAGGGAGAGTAGCAGTCCCTACGCGTCCCCTATCGTACTAGTTAAAAAGAAGGATGGTACCTTGCGTATGTGTGTGGATTATCGGTTGCTTAATAGCAAGACACGCAAGGATGCTTTTCCTCTGCCTCGCATTGAGGAGAGTTTGGACGCACTTTCTGGAGCTCGCTGGTTTTCAACCTTGGACCTTGCCAGTGGGTATAATCAGGTCCCGGTAGCAGAACAGGACAAGGCTAAGACTGCTTTTTGTACACCATTTGGCCTATTCGAGTGGAACCGTATGCCCTTTGGACTCTGCAACGCTCCAAGTACTTTCCAAAGGTTGATGCAACGGATGTTTGGGGATCAGCAGTATCAATCACTACTTCTGTATTTGGATGATATTATTGTGTTTTCGTCCTCTGTTTCCCAGCATTTGCAGCGGCTGGAGGTTGTGCTTGGGCGCCTCCAAAAGGAGGGCTTGAAAGCTAAGCTAGAGAAATGTGTCTTTTTCCAACAGGAAGTGAGCTACCTGGGACATGTTATTTCCAGTAACGGAGTTTCTACTGATCCTGCTAAGATCGAGGCAGTAGCACAGTGGCAGCGTCCCGGCAACGTGTCAGAGCTGCGCTCCTTTTTAGGGTTTGCCAGTTATTACAGGCGATTTGTGGAGGGATTTGCTCAATTAGCAGGCCCTTTGCATAAGTTGGTGGCTACACTCGTAGGCACCAAAAGTAAAAAGGGGTTAGGACAGGCTTTGGGGATGGCTTGGACCCCCCAATGTGAAAACAGTTTCGAGGCTTTAAAGGGTAAGTTGGTTTCAGCTCCAGTTCTGGCATATGCAGATTTCTCGCTTCCCTTCATCTTGGAGATCGATGCTAGCCATAGTGGCCTGGGGGCTGTGCTCTCGCAAGAACATGAAGGTGGTGTCCGGCCAGTGGCGTATGCCAGTCGAGGTCTTCGGCCCCCTGAGCGCAACATGGTCAACTATAGTTCCATGAAGTTGGAATTTCTTGCGCTCAAGTGGGCCATGACAGAAAAGTTTCGTGAGTACCTCTTGGGGCACAAGTGTGTGGTGTTTACGGACAATAATCCTTTGAGTTATCTTCAGTCGGCAAAACTAGGAGCGACGGAGCACCGATGGGCCGCGCAACTTGCAGCTTTTGATTTTCAAATAAAATATCGCTCAGGTCGCAGCAACAAGAATGCCGATGCATTGTCCCGCCAGCATCCGCCAGGCCCTGGTCTGGAAGAATACCTCCCAGGTACCTCACTTCCTGTGCCAATCCAACAGGCCTCCCAGGTGGACCCCTTGATATCTGCGACGCAGACCGTGGTCTCGGTGCTCCCAGGTAGTAGTTCTTTAGATATCCGTTCCTTGCAGGACGCAGACTCTGTTCTTAAAGAGGTTTTGTCTTTTTGGGAAAAACAGGTTCAGCCCTCCCCTGCAGAGAGACGTCAGATCTCAAGACCAGCCATGGCACTGTTGCGTCAGTGGGACAGGCTGGTCGAGAAAGGGGGAGTGTTACATCGCCGGATGTTCAGGTCAGATGGGGGGGAGGAAAATCTCCAACTAATTTTGCCTGCAGTCCTTAAGCCAGAAATATTACGAAACTTGCATCAGGAGCATGGCCATCAGGGCATTGAGAGGACAACAGAATTGGTAAGGCAACGTTGCTATTGGCCAGGGATGTCTGCGGACATTAAACAGTGGTGCCAAGAGTGTGAGCGATGTCAAGTCGCCAAGGATTCTGGACGGGTACCCCACAGTTTCATGGGTCATTTGCTAGCATCTAGGCCTAATGAGATCTTGGCCATTGATTTTACCATGTTGGAGCCATCCCGAAATGGGCTGGAAAACATTCTTGTCATGACTGATGTGTTCAGTAAATATACCGTAGCAGTCCCCACTCGTGATCAGCGTGCCTCTACCGTGGCACAGGTTCTGCTTAAAGAATGGTTTTTCAAGTTTGGTGTTCCGAGTCGCATCCATTCTGATCAGGGGAGAAGTTTTGAGAGTTCTCTAATGCAGCAGTTCTGCCAATTATATGGGATTGAGAAGTCCCGGACAACCCCATACCATCCGGCTGGTAATGGGCAGTGCGAGCGCTTTAATAGAACGTTGCATAATCTTCTACGAACTTTACCGACTTCTCGGAAGCTGGACTGGGCGGCCCATTTGCCACAGGTAATCTTCTGTTACAACACTACTCCTCACCAGGGTACTGGAGAGTCCCCATACTTCCTGATGTTTGGTCAGGAACCTAGACTCCCCATAGATTTCCTGCTGGGTCGGGTACAGGATCCCATACCTGGGGAGATCCAGGACTGGGTGGTGGAACATCAGGCTAGGCTTAAGTTGGCATTTGAGGGGGCCCGTGAGCGACTTTTGATAGCTGCTGGTCGCCGGAAAGAACGGCATGACCAGCATGTTCGCGAGTTGCCCTTACAGGAGGGTCAGTTGGTTTACCTGCGAGATAATACTGTTCGGGGTCGCCACAAAATTCATGACGTATGGAGTTCTGTTGTTTATCAAGTGCTGAGGGCTCCTGTTGGGGAAGGAGCAGTTTATACAGTTGCTCCAGTAAATGACCTATGTAAGGTAAAGCACGTCCATCGTGACATGTTAAAAGCCCAAGTCCAGAAAGAGGCTCCTGTTCCTCCTCCTAGGGTTTCTCCACCACAAGTCCCAGTAGCACCTTTGGATACCTCCAGTGATGAAGACCTTTGGTTATTGGTATCAGAAACCAGATCAACGGCTGTTCCAGTACCTGCCCTTAGTGCTTCAGGTCCTACAGGGCTTCCTATGGTGGTACCTGCAGGAGATGGTCAGATTTCAGATGCTCCTATTGTGCCCGAAAGAGCTCAGCCTTTGGATTCTTTGTTGTCTGTAGTGTCTCAGCCTTGTTCTAGCCAGTCATTGCGTCGTACTTCACGTTCTACGGCTGGTCAGCATTCTAATGTTTATCGTCTTCCACGTTCTGTTGGTGTGGAGAATATGGTTGAATCCCAAGGCCCGGTTTTGAATGCACACTCAGCTTTGTTTAGACCCTGGCGGTAGTCCCTTTTTGTTGCATTAATTTCATCGTCGGGACGACGATGCAAAATGGGGGGGTAGATTGTAGCAGGAGGGGTTTTGTTTACCCCACCTACAGTTCTTAATTTAATAATGGTGTGCGGGCGCTTTAAGGTGCTGGGCGGGATTTCTATCCCCTATATATAGATGGGGGACCCTTATTTGGTGTGCGCTTCCTGTCCCCCACTCCTCTCTCTCCCGGAGCGTCTCACTTCCGGTCCAGCGGCATTCAGCTTGGTTGATTTAGCGCGGTTTTTGGCTCACTTCCAAAGAAGGTATTTGTGGCTACAGTAGTTGGTTATAATCTTACTGTGTGACTTGATTAACTCATTAGCACATTTTACTTGTAGACTTGAAGATTTTCGGCTGGTTTGCCGGCCCAGCAGCGTTGTATTGTGCTCTTGTGGGTCTAGTTTCACTTTCAGTTTCATAAGGTAGGTCTGCTCTGCTTATTTTGTTAGTTTGAGCGTGATTTTAGAATTACAGCTGACTTGCTCTTTTGGATTGGGGGTAGGGATAGCGGCCGTGTGGCTGTGCTGTTGCCGTGCTGTAGCTGATCGTCTGCTGTGGCCATTTCCTGTGTCTGCCGTGCCATTTTCTGCTAGCTGCTGTTTGCTGCACCAGCTGTGATTGCCAGTGGTGTTGTCTGCTCTCTGCACTCTAACCCTGATTGTTTGGGGAAACTGCATGCTGTATGTAAGTATAGTATTTTATTAATTCTCAAATTGGCTATTTTAAATGGTTTAATTAAAATGTGTGTATTTTATAGGTTTTCTCACCCAGACTGTGCTGATTGTGGCTTTTAGCTTCTCACAGTGCTGCTGTTTTGTTTCTCTATTTTTGTTGTTAATTTTCTTTTGCTATTTTCTGTCTTATTCATTCTTTGTTTTGGATTATTATATCTTTGTTTAAATTTGGTTTCTGTTTTGCCTGAGTTTGTATTCTATTTTTATAATTTTGCTTTGCGTTATCAACCCTAACTATCTGTGGCTTCTTTTTGTTTTGTATGGAATTAGGGTTGATTTCTTATTGACTACTTTCTCATTTATGATTTGGTGTCTTGTCATTTATTAAGTATTTCTCATTTGTTTCATATATTTGATTTCTTTATAATTTGAGTTTGAGTGTTGGTTAATTTGGTGGGATGATTTTATTTTGAAGATTAGTGCAGTCAGTCGACTGCACTTTCCTGATTTTTGTATTTTGTGTTTGGATTACTTTAATTTGGGTTAATTTTGGTTATTTGGACTTTCTTCTCTTCTGTTTAGCAGAACTGTGTGAGTTTTGTGTGTGTGTGTGTGTGTGTGTGTGTTGTGGTGGTTGTACTGTGGTGTGGTAAAGAGGGGCTGCGAGAGACCAGGACTAAATAAGATAAGTGTTTTACTCTTTTATATAATTGTCGTAATTAATTGTGTAGTTTTAATTTGAAATATAGTTCTGGTAAAATTATTAGTGGTCTCTCCCCTCCACCATTTACCATACTTAATTTTGTTTCTTTTTTTGGCTGGACAGGAGCTGCGGGCCAAAGCGACAGAGCTTGGGGTGTGGAGTATCTTTTCACCATTCTGTAGTGTAGAGCACTTGGTGTTATGATATGCAGTGCAGTCACGTGTGGTGTGTGTAGTGTAGGTGACCTCGTATCCTTTTTCTGCTCCTTCCTGCCGCGGTAAGCCCTCAGTCCAGTCCTGGCCTGAGTCTTAATATTAATTTGTCTGTCCAGTGTTTGTGTGTGTGTGTGAATGTTTTAAAAATAATTGTTAATAAAATTGTTTAAATATTTGGAACTCCGTCTCTGGTCTCAAAGTGTTCTAGATCTGCGTGTCTTTAATTTTCTTGGCTTAAAGGGCCAGTTATATTTCCTAGGGGTGAAATTCCCTTAGGTGGCGTAGTCGTGCACTATTTACTATGAATATTTATTAGTATTCTTACTCTCTCTTGCCACACAGACAACAAGCAATGTCCTGTCATTTAGTAGATACAACATAGCACCCGCAATCAGGCAATGCACCGAGGAAGGAGGTTCCTGAGGAACAAGTATGGAGACCTTTAATTAAGCTTCTTTGCTTGTTGTCTTGCATGAAGAAAAATGCATGAAAGTGGATAAAACCCACGTTCTTCTGGTTACAAGACCAACGCCAAGCCACTTGGACATTGTGCCATGTAGAGTGGGGACATAGAGTTTGAGAACTCACAGCAGACTTGACTCTCAAAAGGACTTAAGAAGAAAGCTATAGCATGCCATTATGAAGGCTACAAACCAGATCTATCAAGGTTCTTTATTCAGCAAATGCCTTGTACAAATGCGCCGTTTTTGCAAATTCTATAGATGTGTGCTTCATGTTTAACTTCAATGCATGAAACAGCAGCAATGGAGATACTGGGGACTGAACCCAGCATGCGCTCTACCACTGAGCTACATCACCACATTAAACCTTAAAATCCGGGTGCCCCGTATGTCTATTGCCTCTCTGAAGGATGCTCTGTTCAGCAATGGGTTCTTTGGCTAAGATTTGGTTTTACAAAGTAGAATCCATGCATTTCACTCCATTTTAATAGATATTACCTTTAAAGGAGTTTAGTTCAGATCCAGGTGCCCCTTTTGTCAAGTCCCTTGCTTAAGGTGGGTTGCATTGAAGGGGGTATAGCTCAGTGGTAGAGCATTTGACTGCAGCTCAAGAGGTCCCCAGTTCAAATCTCGGTGCCCCCTATGTCCAGTCCCTCTCTTAAGGGTGCTAAGTTCAGCAACGGGTACTTAGGCTAAGATTTGGTTTTACAAAGTAGGATCCATGCATTTCAGTTAATTTTAGTACTTACTATGTTCCAGGGGGTATAGCTCAGTGCTAGAGCATTTGACTGCAGATCAAGAGGTCCCCGGTTCAAATCCGGGTGCCCCCTGTATCCAGTCCATTGCTTAAAGGCTGTACTTTTAGCAATGCCTGTTGGCTACCAGTTTACATTTGTGTAATCTGGCTAAGATTTGTTGTTACAAGGTAGAATCCATACATTTTAAGCCGGTGTATATCGAAAGGAGTATAGCTCAGTGGTACAGCATTTGACTGCAGATCAAGAGGTCCTCGCTTCAAATCTGGGTGCCCCCTATGCCCAGTGCTTCTCATAAAAAGGTGCTATGTTCAGGAATGGGTATAGGTTGCTTTGGCTAAGATTTGCTTTCACAAAGTAGAATCCATGCATTTCAGTTCATAGGGTTCCCCTTATGTCCAGTCCATCTCTTAAGGGTGCTATATTCAGCAATGGGTATTGGCTACCTTTTAGGGTACTTTGGTTAAGATTTGCTTTCACATAGTAGAATCCATGCATTTTAGTTCATTTTAATAGATATTACCTTCAAGGGAGTATAGTTCAGATCCGGGTGCCCCTTTTGTCCAATCCCTTGCTTAAGGGCTATTTTTTATCTGACTAAGATCAATGTAGGATCCATATATTTTAAGGGAGGTTGTATTGAAGGGGGCATAGCTCAGTGGTAGGGAGTTTGACTACAGATCAAGAGGTCCCCGGTTCAAATCCGCATGACCAATATGTCCATTTCCTCTCTTAAGGCTGCTTTGTGTTTAGCAGAGAGTTTTGCCTACCAGTATATATTTAGGTACTTTGGTTAAGATTTGGTTTCAAACCGCACAATCCATACATTTCAGTTCATTTAATAGATATTACTTTTACGATCAGTGGGAGAGCATTTGACTGCATAGCAAGAGGTCCCCGGTTCAAATCCGGGTGCCCCCTATGTCTAGTCCCTCTCTTAAGAGACCTACGTTCAGCAAAGGGCACTTGGCCATTGTGCCACGTAGACTGGGGACATATAGTTTGAGAACTCACAGCAGAGTTGAATCTGAAAAGGACTTCAGCAGAAATCTATAGCATGCCTTTATGAAGGCTACAAACCAGATCTATCAAGGTTCTTCATCAGCAAAAATGCCTTGTACAAATGCACCTTTTTTGCAAATTCTATAGATGTGTGCTTTATGGACTTGAGAGCACAGGGCAGAGTTGTCTGCGAAAGGCAGTTGAGTAGAACTCTATAGCATGCAATTATGAAGCCTATAAGAAATCAAATTTATCAAACTACTTCATCAGCAAATGCCTTGTACAAATGCCGATTTTATTGTGCAAATTTATGCCTACTTTCAAGTTGCAAAACAGCAGAAATGGAGATGCTGGGGATTGAACCCAGGACCTCATACATGCGAAGCATGCGCTCTACCACTGAGCTACATCCCCTCACAAAGTTAATCGCTTTGTATGGTGTCATCCTGATAACAAAACTCTGGAGACTTGCAAAAGCAGCATCCTTAAACTGCTGCATTGTTTCCATGCTTTTAGGACAACCTACAGTCTCAGAGATATGTTTGAAAGAGCATGCTAAAGCAAGCCAAACATTTTCAACAGAAAGACACAACACCCCTTCAGGCACGGACGGGGGTCGAACCCGTGATCTTCGGTTTACGAGACCGACGCCTTACCACTTGGCCACCATGCCAGACAGCAAGCAATGTCCTGTCACTTAGTAGATACAACATAGCACCCGCAATCAATCAATGCACTGAGCAAGGAGGTTTTTGAGGAACAAGTATGGAAAGCTTTAATTAAGCTTCTTTGCTTGTTGTCTTGCATGAACAAAGCTGCATGAACGTGGATCAAACCCACATTCTTCTGTTCACAAGACCAATGCCAAGCCACTTGGACATTGTGCCACGTAGACTGGGGACATATAGTTTGAGAACTCACAGCAGAGTTGACTCTCAAAAGGACTTAAGAAGAAATCTATCTAAATTATGAAGGCTACAAACCAGATCTATCAAGTTTCTTCATCAGCAAATGCCTTGTACAAATGCACCTTTTTTGCAAATTCTATAGATGTGTGCTTCATGTTTTATTTCAAGGTGCAAAACGGCAGCAAAGCAGATACTGGGGATTGAACCCACGACTTCATGCATACAAAGCACGCGATCTACCACTGAGCTACACCCCGACAAGAACCAATGCCATTGGTGTACTGTTATCATTGCAAGACAAATGTACAGAGTTGCAAAAGACTAATGTTAAGCTGTTGCATTTTCCCATGCTTTTAGAACAACCGACAATGTCACAAATACATTGGAAAGAGCATACCAAAGCAAAGAAGAACAGACAGATGTTGAATTGGACAGAGGTCCAACTAAAAAGCAGAAAACCAGAAGGTAACACAGACATTAGAGCACCCTCAATTAAAACATGCAGTGAGGTAGGAAGGTTTTGAGCAACAAGTATGGTAAACTGCAATTAAGCCACTTTACTTTTTTCTTGCATCAACAAATAGGGACAAACAGAGATCAAACCTGTGAGCTTCAGTTCACAAGACCAACGCCAGGCAACTTGGCAATTGCGCCACTTCTACAATATAAGTGTGGGCTTGAGAACACAGGGCAGAGTTGTCTGTGAAAGGCAGTTGAGTAGAAATCTATAGCATGCAATTATGAAGCCTATAAGAAATGAGATTTATAAAGCTACTTCATCAGCAAATGCCTTGTACACATGCCGATTTTATTGTGCAATTTCCAGAGACATGGGCTTTATGTTTACTTTCAAGTTGCAAAACAGCAGAAATGGAGATGCTGGGGATTGAACCCAGGACCTCATACATGCAAAGCATGCGCTCTACCACTGAGCTACATCCCCTCACAAAAGTCGCGTATGTGTACACTGTCATCCTGGCAACAAAACTCTGCAGACTTCCAAAGACAGCATCCTTAAGATGCTGCATTGTTTCCATGCTTTTAGGGCAACCTACAGTCTCAGAGATATGTTTGAAAGAGCATGCTAAAGCAAGCCAGAAATTTTCAACAGAAAGACACAACAGCCCTTCAGGCACGGAAAGGGATCAAGGCTGTGATCGTCGGTTTACGAGATCGACACCTTGCCATTTGGCCACAATGCCAGACAACAAGCAATGTCCTGTCATTTAGTAGATACAACATAGCACCCGCAATCAGGCAATGCACCGAGGAAGGAGGTTCCTGAGGAACAAGTATGGAGACCTTTAATTAAGCTTCTTTGCTTGTTGTCTTGCATGAAGAAAAATGCATGAAAGTGGATAAAACCCACGTTCTTCTGGTTACAAGACCAACGCCAAGCCACTTGGACATTGTGCCATGTAGAGTGGGGACATATAGTTTGAGAACTCACAGCAGACTTGACTCTCAAAAGGACTTAAGAAGAAAGCTATAGCATGCCATTATGAAGGCTACAAACCAGATCTATCAAGGTTCTTTATTCAGCAAATGCCTTGTACAAATGCGCCGTTTTTGCAAATTCTATAGATGTGTGCTTCATGTTTAACTTCAATGCATGAAACAGCAGCAATGGAGATACTGGGGATTGAACCCAGGACCTCATACACGCAAAGCATGCGCTCTACCACTGAGCTACATCACCACATTAAACCTTAAAATCCGGGTGCCCCGTATGTCTATTGCCTCTCTGAAGGATGCTCTGTTCAGCAATGGGTTCTTTGGCTAATATTTGGTTTTACAAAGTAGAATCCATGCATTTCACTCCATTTTAATAGATATTACCTTTAAAGGAGTTTAGTTCAGATCCAGGTGCCCCTTTTGTCAAGTCCCTTGCTTAAGGTGGGTTGCATTGAAGGGGGTATAGCTCAGTGGTAGAGCATTTGACTGCAGATCAAGAGGTCCCCGGTTCAAATCTGGGTGCCCCCTATGTCCAGTCCCTCTCTTAAGGGTGCTAAGTTCAGCAACAGGTACTTAGGCTAAGATTTGGTTTTACAAAGTAGGATCCATGCATTTCAGTTCATTTTAGTACTTACTATGTTCCAGGGGGTATAGCTCAGTGGTAGAGCATTTGACTGCAGATCAAAAGGTCCCCGGTTCAAATCCGGGTGCCCCCTGTATCCAGTCCATTGCTTAAAGGCTGTACTTTTAGCAATGCCTGTTGGCTACCAGTTTACATTTGTGTAATCTGGCTAAGATTTGTTGTTACAAGGTAGAATCCATACATTTTAAGCCGGTGTATATCGAAAGGAGTATAGCTCAGTGGTACAGCATTTGACTGCAGATCAAGAGGTCCTCGCTTCAAATCTGGGTGCCCCCTATGCCCAGTGCTTCTCATAAAAAGGTGCTATGTTCAGGAATGGGTATAGGTTGCTTTGGCTAAGATTTGCTTTCACAAAGTAGAATCCATGCATTTCAGTTCATAGGGTTCCCCTTATGTCCAGTCCATCTCTTAAGGGTGCTATATTCAGCAATGGGTATTGGCTACCTTTTAGGGTACTTTGGTTAAGATTTGCTTTCACATAGTTGAATCCATGCATTTTAGTCCATTTTAATAGATATTACCTTCAAGGGAGTATAGTTCAGATCCGGGTGCCCCTTTTGTCCAATCCCTTGCTTAAGGGCTATTTTTTATCTGACTAAGATCAATGTAGGATCCATATATTTTAAGGGAGGTTGTATTGAAGGGGGCATAGCTCAGTGGTAGGGAGTTTGACTACAGATCAAGAGGTCCCCGGTTCAAATCCGCATGACCAATATGTCCATTTCCTCTCTTAAGGCTGCTTTGCGTTTATCAGTGAGTTTTGCCTACCAGTATATATTTAGGTACTTTGGTTAAGATTTGGTTTCACACCGCACAATCCATACATTTCAGTTCATTTAATAGATATTACTTTTACGATCAGTGGGAGAGCATTTGACTGCATAGCAAGAGGTCCCCGGTTCAAATCCGGGTGCCCCCTATGTCTAGTCCCTCTCTTAAGGGACCTACGTTCAGCAAAGGGCACTTGGCCATTGTGCCACGTAGACTGGGGACATATAGTTTGAGAACTCACAGCAGAGTTGAATCTGAAAAGGACTTCAGCAGAAATCTATAGCATGCCTTTATGAAGGCTACAAACCAGATCTATCAAGGTTCTTCATCAGCAAAAATGCCTTGTACAAATGCACCTTTTTTGCAAATTCTATAGATGTGTGCTTTATGGACTTGAGAGCACAGGGCAGAGTTGTCTGCGAAAGGCAGTTGAGTAGAACTCTATAGCATGCAATTATGAAGCCTATAAGAAATCAAATTTATCAAACTACTTCATCAGCAAATGCCTTGTACAAATGCCGATTTTATTGTGCAAATTTATGCCTACTTTCAAGTTGCAAAACAGCAGAAATGGAGATGCTGGGGATTGAACCCAGGACCTCATACATGCGAAGCATGCGCTCTACCACTGAGCTACATCCCCTCACAAAGTTAATCGCTTTGTATGGTGTCATCCTGATAACAAAACTCTGGAGACTTGCAAAAGCAGCATCCTTAAACTGCTGCATTGTTTCCATGCTTTTAGGACAACCTACAGTCTCAGAGATATGTTTGAAAGAGCATGCTAAAGCAAGCCAAACATTTTCAACAGGAAGACACAACACCCCTTCAGGCACGGACGGGGGTCGAACCCGTGATCTTCGGTTTACGAGACCGACGCCTTACCACTTGGCCACCATGCCAGACAGCAAGCAATGTCCTGTCACTTAGTAGATACAACATAGCACCCGCAATCAATCAATGCACTGAGCAAGGAGGTTTTTGAGGAACAAGTATGGAAAGCTTTAATTAAGCTTCTTTGCTTGTTGTCTTGCATGAACAAAACTGCATGAACGTGGATCAAACCCACATTCTTCTGTTCACAAGACCAATGCCAAGCCACTTGGACATTGTGCCACGTAGACTGGGGACATATAGTTTGAGAACTCACAGCAGACTTGACTCTCAAAAGGACTTAAGAAGAAAGCTATAGCATGCCATTATGAAGGCTACAAACCAGATCTATCAAGGTTCTTCATCAGCAAATGCCTTGTACAAATGCACCTTTTTTGCAAATTCTATAGATGTGTGCTTCATGTTTTATTTCAAGGTGCAAAACGGCAGCAAAGCAGATACTGGGGATTGAACCCACGACTTCATGCATACAAAGCACGCGATCTACCACTGAGCTACACCCCGACAAGAACCAATGCCATTGGTGTACTGTTATCATTGCAAGACAAATGTACAGACTTGCAAAAGACTAATGTTAAGCTGTTGCATTTTCCCATGCTTTTAGAACAACCGACAATGTCACAAATACATTGGAAAGAGCATACCAAAGCAAAGAAGAACAGACAGATGTTGAATTGGACAGAGGTCCAACTAAAAAGCAGAAAACCAGAAGGTAACACAGACATTAGAGCACCCTCAATTAAAACATGCAGTGAGGTAGGAAGGTTTTGAGCAACAAGTATGGTAAACTGCAATTAAGCCACTTTACTTTTTTCTTGCATCAACAAATAGGGACAAACAGAGATCAAACCTGTGAGCTTCAGTTCACAAGACCAACGCCAGGCAACTTGGCAATTGCGCCACTTCTACAATATAAGTGTGGGCTTGAGAACACAGGGCAGAGTTGTCTGTGAAAGGCAGTTGAGTAGAAATCTATAGCATGCAATTATGAAGCCTATAAGAAATGAGATTTATAAAGCTACTTCATCAGCAAATGCCTTGTACACATGCCGATTTTATTGTGCAATTTCCAGAGACATGGGCTTTATGTTTACTTTCAAGTTGCAAAACAGCAGAAATGGAGATGCTGGGGATTGAACCCAGGACCTCATACATGCAAAGCATGCGCTCTACCACTGAGCTACATCCCCTCACAAAAGTCGCGTATGTGTACACTGTCATCCTGGCAACAAAACTCTGCAGACTTCCAAAGACAGCATCCTTAAGATGCTGCATTGTTTCCATGCTTTTAGGGCAACCTACAGTCTCAGAGATATGTTTGAAAGAGCATGCTAAAGCAAGCCAGAAATTTTCAACAGAAAGACACAACAGCCCTTCAGGCACGGAAAGGGATCAAGGCTGTGATCGTCGGTTTACGAGATCGACACCTTGCCATTTGGCCACAATGCCAGACAACAAGCAATGTCCTGTCATTTAGTAGATACAACATAGCACCCGCAATCAGGCAATGCACCGAGGAAGGAGGTTCCTGAGGAACAAGTATGGAGACCTTTAATTAAGCTTCTTTGCTTGTTGTCTTGCATGAACAAAAATGCATGAAAGTGGATAAAACCCACGTTCTTCTGGTTACAAGACCAACGCCAAGCCACTTGGACATTGTGCCATGTAGAGTGGGGACATATAGTTTGAGATCTCACAGCAGACTTGACTCTCAAAAGGACTTAAGAAGAAAGCTATAGCATGCCATTATGAAGGCTACAAACCAGATCTATCAAGGTTCTTTATTCAGCAAATGCCTTGTACAAATGCGCCGTTTTTGCAAATTCTATAGATGTGTGCTTCATGTTTAACTTCAATGCATGAAACACCAGCAATGGAGATACTGGGGATTGAACCCAGGACCTCATACACGCAAAGCATGCGCTCTACCACTGAGCTACATCCCCACATTAAACCTTAAAATCCGGGTACCCCGTATGTCTATTGCCTCTCTGAAGGATGCTCTGTTCAGCAATGGGTTCTTTGGCTAAGATTTGGTTTTACAAAGTAGAATCCATGCATTTCACTCCATTTTAATAGATATTACCTTTAAAGGAGTTTAGTTCAGATCCAGGTGCCCCTTTTGTCAAGTCCCTTGCTTAAGGTGGGTTGCATTGAAGGGGGTATAGCTCAGTGGTAGAGCATTTGACTGCAGATCAAGAGGTCCCCGGTTCAAATCTGGGTGCCCCCTATGTCCAGTCCCTCTCTTAAGGGTGCTAAGTTCAGCAACGGGTACTTAGGCTAAGATTTGGTTTTACAAAGTAGGATCCATGCATTTCAGTTCATTTTAGTACTTACTATGTTCCAGGGGGTATAGCTCAGTGGTAGAGCATTTGACTGCAGATCAAGAGGTCCCCGGTTCAAATCTGGGTGCCCCCTATGTCCAGTTCTTCTCTTAAGGGTGCTAAGTTCAGCAACGGGTACTTAGGCTAAGATTTGGTTTTACAAAGTAGGATCCATGCATTTCAGTTCATTTTAGTACTTACTATGTTCCAGGGGGTATAGCTCAGTGGTAGAGCATTTGACTGCAGATCAAGAGGTCCCCGGTTCAAATCCGGGTGCCCCCTGTATCCAGTCCCTTGCTTAAAGGCTGTACTTTTAGCAATGCCTGTTGGCTACCAGTTTACATTTGTGTAATCTGGCTAAGATTTGTTGTTACAAGGTAGAATCCATACATTTTAAGCCGGTGTATATCGAAAGGAGTATAGCTCAGTGGTACAGCATTTGACTGCAGATCAAGAGGTCCTCGCTTCAAATCTGGGTGCCCCCTATGCCCAGTGCTTCTCATAAAAAGGTGCTATGTTCAGGAATGGGTATAGGTTGCTTTGGCTAAGATTTGCTTTCACAAAGTAGAATCCATGCATTTCAGTTCATAGGGTTCCCCTTATGTCCAGTCCATCTCTTAAGGGTGCTATATTCAGCAATGGGTATTGGCTACCTTTTAGGGTACTTTGGTTAAGATTTGCTTTCACATAGTAGAATCCATGCATTTTAGTCCATTTTAATAGATATTACCTTCAAGGGAGTATAGTTCAGATCCGGGTGCCCCTTTTGTCCAATCCCTTACTTAAGGGCTATTTTTTATCTGACTAAGATCAATGTAGGATCCATATATTTTAAGGGAGGTTGTATTGAAGGGGGCATAGCTCAGTGGTAGGGAGTTTGACTACAGATTAAGAGGTCCCCGGTTCAAATCCGCATGACCAATATGTCCATTTCCTCTCTTAAGGCTGCTTTGTGTTTAGCAGAGAGTTTTGCCTACCAGTATATATTTAGGTACTTTGGTTAAGATTTGGTTTCACACCGCACAATCCATACATTTCAGTTCATTTAATAGATATTACTTTTACGATCAGTGGGAGAGCATTTGACTGCATAGCAAGAGGTCCCCGGTTCAAATCCGGGTGCCCCCTATGTCTAGTCCCTCTCTTAAGAGACCTACGTTCAGCAAAGGGCACTTGGCCATTGTGCCACGTAGACTGGGGACATATAGTTTGAGAACTCACAGCAGAGTTGAATCTGAAAAGGACTTCAGCAGAAATCTATAGCATGCCTTTATGAAGGCTACAAATCAGATCTATCAAGGTTCTTCATCAGCAAAAATGCCTTGTACAAATGCACCTTTTTTGCAAATTCTATAGATGTGTGCTTTATGGACTTGAGAGCACAGGGCAGAGTTGTCTGCGAAAGGCAGTTGAGTAGAACTCTATAGCATGCAATTATGAAGCCTATAAGAAATCAAATTTATCAAACTACTTCATCAGCAAATGCCTTGTACAAATGCCGATTTTATTGTGCAAATTTATGCCTACTTTCAAGTTGCAAAACAGCAGAAATGGAGATGCTGGGGATTGAACCCAGGACCTCATACATGCGAAGCATGCGCTCTACCACTGAGCTACATCCCCTCACAAAGTTAATTGCTTTGTATGGTGTCATCCTGATAACAAAACTCTGGAGACTTGCAAAAGCAGCATCCTTAAACTGCTGCATTGTTTCCATGCTTTTAGGACAACCTACAGTCTCAGAGATATGTTTGAAAGAGCATGCTAAAGCAAGCCAAACATTTTCAACAGAAAGACACAACACCCCTTCAGGCACGGACGGGGGTCGAACCCGTGATCTTCGGTTTACGAGACCGACGCCTTACCACTTGGCCACCATGCCAGACAGCAAGCAATGTCCTGTCACTTAGTAGATACAACATAGCACCCGCAATCAATCAATGCACTGAGCAAGGAGGTTTTTGAGGAACAAGTATGGAAAGCTTTAATTAAGCTTCTTTGCTTGTTGTCTTGCATGAACAAAACTGCATGAACGTGGATCAAACCCACATTCTTCTGTTCACAAGACCAATGCCAAGCCACTTGGACATTGTGCCACGTAGACTGGGGACATATAGTTTGAGAACTCACAGCAGAGTTGACTCTCAAAAGGACTTAAGAAGAAATCTATAGCATGCTATTATGAAGGCTACAAACCAGATCTATCAAGGTTCTTCATCAGCAAATGCCTTGTACGAATGCACCTTTTTTGCAAATTCTATAGATGTGTGCTTCATGTTTTATTTCAAGGTGCAAAACGGCAGCAAAGCAGATACTGGGGATTGAACTGGCGATCTACCACTGAGCTACACCCCGACAAGAACCAATGCCATTGGTGTACTGTTATCATTGCAAGACAAATGTACAGACTTGCAAAAGACTAATGTTAAGCTGTTGCATTTTCCCATGCTTTTAGAACAACCGACAATGTCACAAATACATTGGAAAGAGCATACCAAAGCAAAGAAGAACAGACAGATGTTGAATTGGACAGAGGTCCAACTAAAAAGCAGAAAACCAGAAGGTAACACAGACATTAGAGCACCCTCAATTAAAACATGCAGTGAGGTAGGAAGGTTTTGAGCAACAAGTATGGTAAACTGCAATTAAGCCACTTTACTTTTTTCTTGCATCAACAAATAGGGACAAACAGAGATCAAACCTGTGAGCTTCAGTTCACAAGACCAACGCCAGGCAACTTGGCAATTGCGCCACTTCTACAATATAAGTGTGGGCTTGAGAACACAGGGCAGAGTTGTCTGTGAAAGGCAGTTGAGTAGAAATCTATAGCATGCAATTATGAAGCCTATAAGAAATGAGATTTATAAAGCTACTTCATCAGCAAATGCCTTGTACACATGCCGATTTTATTGTGCAATTTCCAGAGACATGGGCTTTATGTTTACTTTCAAGTTGCAAAACAGCAGAAATGGAGATGCTGGGGATTGAACCCAGGACCTCATACATGCAAAGCATGCGCTCTACCACTGAGCTACATCCCCTCACAAAAGTCGCGTATGTGTACACTGTCATCCTGGCAACAAAACTCTGCAGACTTCCAAAGACAGCATCCTTAAGATGCTGCATTGTTTCCATGCTTTTAGGGCAACCTACAGTCTCAGAGATATGTTTGAAAGAGCATGCTAAAGCAAGCCAGAAATTTTCAACAGAAAGACACAACAGCCCTTCAGGCACGGAAAGGGATCAAGGCTGTGATCGTCGGTTTACGAGATCGACACCTTGCCATTTGGCCACAATGCCAGACAACAAGCAATGTCCTGTCATTTAGTAGATACAACATAGCACCCGCAATCAGGCAATGCACCGAGGAAGGAGGTTCCTGAGGAACAAGTATGGAGACCTTTAATTAAGCTTCTTTGCTTGTTGTCTTGCATGAAGAAAAATGCATGAAAGTGGATAAAACCCACGTTCTTCTGGTTACAAGACCAACGCCAAGCCACTTGGACATTGTGCCATGTAGAGTGGGGACATATAGTTTGAGAACTCACAGCAGACTTGACTCTCAAAAGGACTTAGGAAGAAAGCTATAGCATGCCATTATGAAGGCTACAAACCAGATCTACCAAGGTTCTTTATTCAGCAAATGCCTTGTACAAATGTGCCGTTTTTGCAAATTCTATAGATGTGTGCTTCATGTTTAACTTCAATGCATGAAACAGCAGCAATGGAGATACTGGGGATTGAACCCAGGACCTCATACACGCAAAGCATGCGCTCTACCACTGAGCTACATCCCCACATTAAACCTTAAAATCCGGGTGCCCCGTATGTCTATTGCCTCTCTGAAGGATGCTCTGTTCAGCAATGGGTTCTTTGGCTAAGATTTGGTTTTACAAAGTAGAATCCATGCATTTCACTCCATTTTAATAGATATTACCTTTAAAGGAGTTTAGTTCAGATCCAGGTGCCCCTTTTGTCAAGTCCCTTGCTTAAGGTGGGTTGCATTGAAGGGGGTATAGCTCAGTGGTAGAGCATTTGACTGCAGATCAAAAGGTCCCCGGTTCAAATCTGGGTGCCCCCTATGTCCAGTCCCTCTCTTAAGGGTGCTAAGTTCAGCAACGGGTACTTAGGCTAAGATTTGGTTTTACAAAGTAGGATCCATGCATTTCAGTTCATTTTAGTACTTAATATGTTCCAGGGGGTATAGCTCAGTGGTAGAGCATTTGACTGCAGATCAAGAGGTCCCCGGTTCAAATCCGGGTGCCCCCTATATCCAGTCCCTTGCTTAAAGGCTGTACTTTTAGCAATGCCTGTTGGCTACCAGTTTACATTTGTGTAATCTGGCTAAGATTTGTTGTTACAAGGTAGAATCCATACATTTTAAGCCGGTGTATATCGAAAGGAGTATAGCTCAGTGGTACAGCATTTGACTGCAGATCAAGAGGTCCTCGCTTCAAATCTGGGTGCCCCCTATGCCCAGTGCTTCTCATAAAAAGGTGCTATGTTCAGGAATGGGTATAGGTTGCTTTGGCTTGCTTTCACAAAGTAGAATCCATGCATTTCAGTTCATAGGGTTCCCCTTATGTCCAGTCCATCTCTTAAGGCTGCTATATTCAGCAATGGGTATTGGCTACCTTTTACGGTACTTTGGCTAAGATTTGCTTTCACATAGTAGAATCCATGCATTTTAGTCCATTTTAATAGATATTACCTTCAAGGGAGTATAGTTCAGATCCGGGTGCCCCTTTTGTCCAATCCCTTGCTTAAGGGCTATTTTTTATCTGACTAAGATCAATGTAGGATCCATATATTTTAAGGGAGGTTGTATTGAAGGGGGCATAGCTCAGTGGTAGGGAGTTTGACTACAGATCAAGAGGTCCCCAGTTCATATCCGCATGACCAATATGTCCATTTCCTCTCTTAAGGCTGCTCTGTGTTTAGCAGAGAGTTTTGCCTACCAGTATATATTTAGGTACTTTGGTTAAGATTTGGTTTCACACCGCACAATCCATACATTTCAGTTCATTTAATAGATATTACTTTTACGATCAGTGGGAGAGCATTTGACTGCATAGCAAGAGGTCCCCGGTTCAAATCCGGGTGCCCCCTATGTCTAGTCCCTCTCTTAAGAGACCTACGTTCAGCAAAGGGCACTTGGCCATTGTGCCACGTAGACTGGGGACATATAGTTTGAGAACTCACAGCAGAGTTGAATCTGAAAAGGACTTCAGCAGAAATCTATAGCATGCCTTTATGAAGGCTACAAACCAGATCTATCAAGGTTCTTCATCAGCAAAAATGCCTTGTACAAATGCACCTTTTTTGCAAATTCTATAGATGTGTGCTTTATGGACTTGAGAGCACAGGGCAGAGTTGTCTGCGAAAGGCAGTTGAGTAGAACTCTATAGCATGCAATTATGAAGCCTATAAGAAATCAAATTTATCAAACTACTTCATCAGCAAATGCCTTGTACAAATGCCGATTTTATTGTGCAAATTTCTGCCTACTTTCAAGTTGCAAAACAGCAGAAATGGAGATGCTGGGGATTGAACCCAGGACCTCATACATGCGAAGCATGCGCTCTACCACTGAGCTACATCCCCTCACAAAGTTAATCGCTTTGTATGGTGTCATCCTGATAACAAAACTCTGGAGACTTGCAAAAGCAGCATCCTTAAACTGCTGCATTGTTTCCATGCTTTTAGGACAACCTACAGTCTCAGAGATATGTTTGAAAGAGCATGCTAAAGCAAGCCAAACATTTTCAACAGAAAGACACAACACCCCTTCAGGCACGGACGGGGGTCGAACCCGTGATCTTCGGTTTACGAGACCGACGCCTTACCACTTGGCCACCATGCCAGACAGCAAGCAATGTCCTGTCACTTAGTAGATACAACATAGCACCCGCAATCAATCAATGCACTGAGCAAGGAGGTTTTTGAGGAACAAGTATGGAAAGCTTTAATTAAGCTTCTTTGCTTGTTGTCTTGCATGAACAAAACTGCATGAACGTGGATCAAACCCACATTCTTCTGTTCACAAGACCAATGCCAAGCCACTTGGACATTGTGCCACGTAGACTGGGGACATATAGTTTGAGAACTCACAGCAGAGTTGACTCTCAAAAGGACTTAAGAAGAAATCTATAGCATGCTATTATGAAGGCTACAAACCAGATCTATCAAGGTTCTTCATCAGCAAATGCCTTGTACAAATGCACCTTTTTTGCAAATTCTATAGATGTGTGCTTCATGTTTTATTTCAAGGTGCAAAACGGCAGCAAAGCAGATACTGGGGATTGAACCCACGAGTTCATGCATACAAAGCACGCGATCTACCACTGAGCTACACCCCGACAAGAACCAATGCCATTGGTGTACTGTTATCATTGCAAGACAAATGTACAGACTTGCAAAAGACTAATGTTAAGCTGTTGCATTTTCCCATGCTTTTAGAACAACCGACAATGTCACAAATACATTGGAAAGAGCATACCAAAGCAAAGAAGAACAGACAGATGTTGAATTGGACAGAGGTCCAACTAAAAAGCAGAAAACCAGAAGGTAACACAGACATTAGAGCACCCTCAATTAAAACATGCAGTGAGGTAGGAAGGTTTTGAGCAACAAGTATGGTAAACTGCAATTAAGCCACTTTACTTTTTTCTTGCATCAACAAATAGGGACAAACAGAGATCAAACCTGTGAGCTTCAGTTCACAAGACCAACGCCAGGCAACTTGGCAATTGCGCCACTTCTACAATATAAGTGTGGGCTTGAGAACACAGGGCAGAGTTGTCTGTGAAAGGCAGTTGAGTAGAAATCTATAGCATGCAATTATGAAGCCTATAAGAAATGAGATTTATAAAGCTACTTCATCAGCAAATGCCTTGTACACATGCCGATTTTATTGTGCAATTTCCAGAGACATGGGCTTTATGTTTACTTTCAAGTTGCAAAACAGCAGAAATGGAGATGCTGGGGACTGAACCCAGGACCTCATACATGCAAAGCATGCGCTCTACCACTGAGCTACATCCCCTCACAAAAGTCGCGTATGTGTACACTGTCATCCTGGCAACAAAACTCTGCAGACTTCCAAAGACAGCATCCTTAAGATGCTGCATTGTTTCCATGCTTTTAGGGCAACCTACAGTCTCAGAGATATGTTTGAAAGAGCATGCTAAAGCAAGCCAGAAATTTTCAACAGAAAGACACAACAGCCCTTCAGGCACGGAAAGGGATCAAGGCTGTGATCGTCGGTTTACGAGATCGACACCTTGCCATTTGGCCACAATGCCAGACAACAAGCAATGTCCTGTCATTTAGTAGATACAACATAGCACCCGCAATCAGGCAATGCACCGAGGAAGGAGGTTCCTGAGGAACAAGTATGGAGACCTTTAATTAAGCTTCTTTGCTTGTTGTCTTGCATGAAGAAAAATGCATGAAAGTGGATAAAACCCACGTTCTTCTGGTTACAAGACCAACGCCAAGCCACTTGGACATTGTGCCATGTAGAGTGGGGACATATAGTTTGAGAACTCACAGCAGACTTGACTCTCAAAAGGACTTAAGAAGAAATCTATAGCATGCCATTATGAAGGCTACAAACCAGATCTATCAAGGTTCTTTATTCAGCAAATGCCTTGTACAAATGCGCCGTTTTTGCAAATTCTATAGATGTGTGCTTCATGTTTAACTTCAATGCATGAAACAGCAGCAATGGAGATACTGGGGACTGAACCCAGCATGCGCTCTACCACTGAGCTACATCACCACATTAAACCTTAAAATCCGGGTGCCCCGTATGTCTATTGCCTCTCTGAAGGATGCTCTGTTCAGCAATGGGTTCTTTGGCTAAGATTTGGTTTTACAAAGTAGAATCCATGCATTTCACTCCATTTTAATAGATATTACCTTTAAAGGAGTTTAGTTCAGATCCAGGTGCCCCTTTTGTCAAGTCCCTTGCTTAAGGTGGGTTGCATTGAAGGGGGTATAGCTCAGTGGTAGAGCATTTGACTGCAGATCAAGAGGTCCCCAGTTCAAATCTGGGTGCCCCCTATGTCCAGTCCCTCTCTTAAGGGTGCTAAGTTCAGCAACGGGTACTTAGGCTAAGATTTGGTTTTACAAAGTAGGATCCATGCATTTCAGTTCATTTTAGTACTTACTATGTTCCAGGGGGTATAGCTCAGTGGTAGAGCATTTGACTGCAGATCAAGAGGTCCCCGGTTGAAATCCGGGTGCCCCCTGTATCCAGTCCATTGCTTAAAGGCTGTACTTTTAGCAATGCCTGTTGGCTACCAGTTTACATTTGTGTAATCTGGCTAAGATTTGTTGTTACAAGGTAGAATCCATACATTTTAAGCCGGTGTATATCGAAAGGAGTATAGCTCAGTGGTACAGCATTTGACTGCAGATCAAGAGGTCCTCGCTTCAAATCTGGGTGCCCCCTATGCCCAGTGCTTCTCATAAAAAGGTGCTATGTTCAGGAATGGGTATAGGTTGCTTTGGCTAAGATTTGCTTTCACAAAGTAGAATCCATGCATTTCAGTTCATAGGGTTCCCCTTATGTCCAGTCCATCTCTTAAGGGTGCTATATTCAGCAATGGGTATTGGCTACCTTTTAGGGTACTTTGGTTAAGATTTGCTTTCACATAGTAGAATCCATGCATTTTAGTCCATTTTAATAGATATTACCTTCAAGGGAGTATAGTTCAGATCCGGGTGCCCCTTTTGTCCAATCCCTTGCTTAAGGGCTATTTTTTATCTGACTAAGATCAATGTAGGATCCATATATTTTAAGGGAGGTTGTATTGAAGGGGGCATAGCTCAGTGGTAGGGAGTTTGACTACAGATCAAGAGGTCCCCGGTTCAAATCCGCATGACCAATATGTCCATTTCCTCTCTTAAGGCTGCTTTGTGTTTAGCAGAGAGTATTGCCTACCAGTATATATTTAGGTACTTTGGTTAAGATTTGGTTTCACACCGCACAATCCATACATTTCAGTTCATTTATAAGATATTACTTTTACGATCAGTGGGAGAGCATTTGACTGCATAGCAAGAGGTCCCCGGTTCAAATCCGGGTGCCCCCTATGTCTAGTCCCTCTCTTAAGAGACCTACGTTCAGCAAAGGGCACTTGGCCATTGTGCCACGTAGACTGGGGACATATAGTTTGAGAACTCACAGCAGAGTTGAATCTGAAAAGGACTTCAGCAGAAATCTATAGCATGCCTTTATGAAGGCTACAAACCAGATCTATCAAGGTTCTTCATCAGCAAAAATGCCTTGTACAAATGCACCTTTTTTGCAAATTCTATAGATGTGTGCTTTATGGACTTGAGAGCACAGGGCAGAGTTGTCTGCGAAAGGCAGTTGAGTAGAACTCTATAGCATGCAATTATGAAGCCTATAAGAAATCAAATTTATCAAACTACTTCATCAGCAAATGCCTTGTACAAATGCCGATTGTATTGTGCAAATTTATGCCTACTTTCAAGTTACAAAACAGCAGAAATGGAGATGCTGGGGATTGAACCCAGGACCTCATACATGCGAAGCATGCGCTCTACCACTGAGCTACATCCCCTCACAAAGTTAATCGCTTTGTATGGTGTCATCCTGATAACAAAACTCTGGAGACTTGCAAAAGCAGCATCCTTAAACTGCTGCATTGTTTCCATGCTTTTAGGACAACCTACAGTCTCAGAGATATGTTTGAAAGAGCATGCTAAAGCAAGCCAAACATTTTCAACAGAAAGACACAACACCCCTTCAGGCACGGACGGGGGTCGACCACGTGATCTTCGGTTTACGAGACCGACGCCTTACCACTTGGCCACCATGCCAGACAGCAAGCAATGTCCTGTCACTTAGTAGATACAACATAGCACCCGCAATCAATCAATGCACTGAGCAAGGAGGTTTTTGAGGAACAAGTATGGAAAGCTTTAATTAAGCTTCTTTGCTTGTTGTCTTGCATGAACAAAACTGCATGAACGTGGATCAAACCCACATTCTTCTGTTCACAAGACCAATGCCAAGCCACTTGGACATTGTGCCACGTAGACTGGGGACATATAGTTTGAGAACTCACAGCAGACTTGACTCTCAAAAGGACTTAAGAAGAAAGCTATAGCATGCCATTATGAAGGCTACAAACCAGATCTATCAAGGTTCTTCATCAGCAAATGCCTTGTACAAATGCACCTTTTTTGCAAATTCTATAGATGTGTGCTTCATGTTTTATTTCAAGGTGCAAAACGGCAGCAAAGCAGATACTGGGGATTGAACCCACGACTTCATGCATGCAAAGCACGCGATCTACCACTGAGCTACACCCCGACAAGAACCAATGCCATTGGTGTACTGTTGTCATTGCAAGACAAATGTACAGACTTGCAAAAGACTAATGTTAAGCTGTTGCATTTTCCCATGCTTTTAGAACAACCGACAATGTCACAAATACATTGGAAAGAGCATACCAAAGCAAAGAAGAACAGACAGATGTTGAATTGGACAGAGGTCCAACTAAAAAGCAGAAAACCAGAAGGTAACACAGACATTAGAGCACCCTCAATTAAAACATGCAGTGAGGTAGGAAGGTTTTGAGCAACAAGTATGGTAAACTGCAATTAAGCCACTTTACTTTTTTCTTGCATCAACAAATAGGGACAAACAGAGATCAAACCTGTGAGCTTCAGTTCACAAGACCAACGCCAGGCAACTTGGCAATTGCGCCACTTCTACAATATAAGTGTGGGCTTGAGAACACAGGGCAGAGTTGTCTGTGAAAGGCAGTTGAGTAGAAATCTATAGCATGCAATTATGAAGCCTATAAGAAATGAGATTTATAAAGCTACTTCATCAGCAAATGCCTTGTACACATGCCGATTTTATTGTGCAATTTCCAGAGACATGGGCTTTATGTTTACTTTCAAGTTGCAAAACAGCAGAAATGGAGATGCTGGGGATTGAACCCAGGACCTCATACATGCAAAGCATGCGCTCTACCACTGAGCTACATCCCCTCACAAAAGTCGCGTATGTGTACACTGTCATCCTGGCAACAAAACTCTGCAGACTTCCAAAGACAGCATCCTTAAGATGCTGCATTGTTTCCATGCTTTTAGGGCAACCTACAGTCTCAGAGATATGTTTGAAAGAGCATGCTAAAGCAAGCCAGAAATTTTCAACAGAAAGACACAACAGCCCTTCAGGCACGGAAAGGGATCAAGGCTGTGATCGTCGGTTTACGAGATCGACACCTTGCCATTTGGCCACAATGCCAGACAACAAGCAATGTCCTGTCATTTAGTAGATACAACATAGCACCCGCAATCAGGCAATGCACCGAGGAAGGAGGTTCCTGAGGAACAAGTATGGAGACCTTTAATTAAGCTTCTTTGCTTGTTGTCTTGCATGAACAAAAATGCATGAAAGTGGATAAAACCCACGTTCTTCTGGTTACAAGACCAACGCCAAGCCACTTGGACATTGTGCCATGTAGAGTGGGGACATATAGTTTGAGAACTCACAGCAGACTTGACTCTCAAAAGGACTTAAGAAGAAATCTATAGCATGCCATTATGAAGGCTACAAACCAGATCTATCAAGGTTCTTTATTCAGCAAATGCCTTGTACAAATGCGCCGTTTTTGCAAATTCTATAGATGTGTGCTTCATGTTTAACTTCAATGCATGAAACAGCAGCAATGGAGATACTGGGGACTGAAACCAGCATGCGCTCTACCACTGAGCTACATCACCACATTAAACCTTAAAATCCGGGTGCCCCGTATGTCTATTGCCTCTCTGAAGGATGCTCTGTTCAGCAATGGGTTCTTTGGCTAAGATTTGGTTTTACAAAGTAGAATCCATGCATTTCACTCCATTTTAATAGATATTACCTTTAAAGGAGTTTAGTTCAGATCCAGGTGCCCCTTTTGTCAAGTCCCTTGCTTAAGGTGGGTTGCATTGAAGGGGGTATAGCTCAGTGGTAGAGCATTTGACTGCAGATCAAGAGGTCCCCAGTTCAAATCTGGGTGCCCCCTATGTCCAGTCCCTCTCTTAAGGGTGCTAAGTTCAGCAACGGGTACTTAGGCTAAGATTTGGTTTTACAAAGTAGGATCCATGCATTTCAGTTCATTTTAGTACTTACTATGTTCCAGGGGGTATAGCTCAGTGGTAGAGCATTTGACTGCAGATCAAGAGGTCCCCGGTTCAAATCCGGGTGCCCCCTATATCCAGTCCCTTGCTTAAAGGCTGTACTTTTAGCAATGCCTGTTGGCTACCAGTTTACATTTGTGTAATCTGGCTAAGATTTGTTGTTACAAGGTAGAATCCATACATTTTAAGCCGGTGTATATCGAAAGGAGTATAGCTCAGTGGTACAGCATTTGACTGCAGATCAAGAGGTCCTCGCTTCAAATCTGGGTGCCCCCTATGCCCAGTGCTTCTCATAAAAAGGTGCTATGTTCAGGAATGGGTATAGGTTGCTTTGGCTTGCTTTCACAAAGTAGAATCCATGCATTTCAGTTCATAGGGTTCCCCTTATGTCCAGTCCATCTCTTAAGGCTGCTATATTCAGCAATGGGTATTGGCTACCTTTTACGGTACTTTGGCTAAGATTTGCTTTCACATAGTAGAATCCATGCATTTTAGTCCATTTTAATAGATATTACCTTCAAGGGAGTATAGTTCAGATCCGGGTGCCCCTTTTGTCCAATCCCTTGATTAAGGGCTATTTTTTATCTGACTAAGATCAATGTAGGATCCATATATTTTAAGGGAGGTTGTATTGAAGGGGGCATAGCTCAGTGGTAGGGAGTTTGACTACAGATCAAGAGGTCCCCGGTTCAAATCCGCATGACCAATATGTCCATTTCCTCTCTTAAGACTGCTTTGTGTTTAGCAGTGAGTTTTGCCTACCATTATATATTTAGGTACTTTGGTTAAGATTTGGTTTCACACCGCACAATCCATACATTTCAGTTCATTTAATAGATATTACTTTTACGATCAGTGGGAGAGCATTTGACTGCATAGCAAGAGGTCCCCGGTTCAAATCCGGGTGCCCCCTATGTCTAGTCCCTCTCTTAAGAGACCTACGTTCAGCAAAGGGCACTTGGCCATTGTGCCACGTAGACTGGGGACATATAGTTTGAGAACTCACAGCAGAGTTGAATCTGAAAAGGACTTCAGCAGAAATCTATAGCATGCCTTTATGAAGGCTACAAACCAGATCTATCAAGGTTCTTCATCAGCAAAAATGCCTTGTACAAATGCACCTTTTTTGCAAATTCTATAGATGTGTGCTTTATGGACTTGAGAGCACAGGGCAGAGTTGTCTGCGAAAGGCAGTTGAGTAGAACTCTATAGCATGCAATTATGAAGCCTATAAGAAATCAAATTTATCAAACTACTTCATCAGCAAATGCCTTGTACAAATGCCGATTTTATTGTGCAAATTTATGCCTACTTTCAAGTTGCAAAACAGCAGAAATGGAGATGCTGGGGATTGAACCCAGGACCTCATACATGCGAAGCATGCGCTCTACCACTGAGCTACATCCCCTCACAAAGTTAATCGCTTTGTATGGTGTCATCCTGATAACAAAACTCTGGAGACTTGCAAAAGCAGCATCCTTAAACTGCTGCATTGTTTCCATGCTTTTAGGACAACCTACAGTCTCAGAGATATGTTTGAAAGAGCATGCTAAAGCAAGCCAAACATTTTCAACAGAAAGACACAACACCCCTTCAGGCACGGACGGGGGTCGAACCCGTGATCTTCGGTTTACGAGACCGACGCCTTACCACTTGGCCACCATGCCAGACAGCAAGCAATGTCCTGTCACTTAGTAGATACAACATAGCACCCGCAATCAATCAATGCACTGAGCAAGGAGGTTTTTGAGGAACAAGTATGGAAAGCTTTAATTAAGCTTCTTTGCTTGTTGTCTTGCATGAACAAAACTGCATGAACGTGGATCAAACCCACATTCTTCTGTTCACAAGACCAATGCCAAGCCACTTGGACATTGTGCCACGTAGACTGGGGACATATAGTTTGAGAACTCACAGCAGAGTTGACTCTCAAAAGGACTTAAGAAGAAATCTATAGCATGCTATTATGAAGGCTACAAACCAGATCTATCAAGGTTCTTCATCAGCAAATGCCTTGTACAAATGCACCTTTTTTGCAAATTCTATAGATGTGTGCTTCATGTTTTATTTCAAGGTGCAAAACGGCAGCAAAGCAGATACTGGGGATTGAACCCACGACTTCATGCATACAAAGCACGCGATCTACCACTGAGCTACACCCCGACAAGAACCAATGCCATTGGTGTACTGTTATCATTGCAAGACAAATGTACAGACTTGCAAAAGACTAATGTTAAGCTGTTGCATTTTCCCATGCTTTTAGAACAACCGACAATGTCACAAATACATTGGAAAGAGCATACCAAAGCAAAGAAGAACAGACAGATGTTGAATTGGACAGAGGTCCAACTAAAAAGCAGAAAACCAGAAGGTAACACAGACATTAGAGCACCCTCAATTAAAACATGCAGTGAGGTAGGAAGGTTTTGAGCAACAAGTATGGTAAACTGCAATTAAGCCACTGTACTTTTTTCTTGCATCAACAAATAGGGACAAACAGAGATCAAACCTGTGAGCTTCAGTTCACAAGACCAACGCCAGGCAACTTGGCAATTGCGCCACTTCTACAATATAAGTGTGGGCTTGAGAACACAGGGCAGAGTTGTCTGTGAAAGGCAGTTGAGTAGAAATCTATAGCATGCAATTATGAAGCCTATAAGAAATGAGATTTATAAAGCTACTTCATCAGCAAATGCCTTGTACACATGCCGATTTTATTGTGCAATTTCCAGAGACATGGGCTTTATGTTTACTTTCAAGTTGCAAAACAGCAGAAATGGAGATGCTGGGGATTGAACCCAGGACCTCATACATGCAAAGCATGCGCTCTACCACTGAGCTACATCCCCTCACAAAAGTCGCGTATGTGTACACTGTCATCCTGGCAACAAAACTCTGCAGACTTCCAAAGACAGCATCCTTAAGATGCTGCATTGTTTCCATGCTTTTAGGGCAACCTACAGTCTCAGAGATATGTTTGAAAGAGCATGCTAAAGCAAGCCAGAAATTTTCAACAGAAAGACACAACAGCCCTTCAGGCACGGAAAGGGATCAAGGCTGTGATCGTCGGTTTACGAGATCGACACCTTGCCATTTGGCCACAATGCCAGACAACAAGCAATGTCCTGTCATTTAGTAGATACAACATAGCACCCGCAATCAGGCAATGCACCGAGGAAGGAGGTTCCTGAGGAACAAGTATGGAGACCTTTAATTAAGCTTCTTTGCTTGTTGTCTTGCATGAAGAAAAATGCATGAAAGTGGATAAAACCCACGTTCTTCTGGTTACAAGACCAACGCCAAGCCACTTGGACATTGTGCCATGTAGAGTGGGGACATATAGTTTGAGATCTCACAGCAGACTTGACTCTCAAAAGGACTTAAGAAGAAAGCTATAGCATGCCATTATGAAGGCTACAAACCAGATCTATCAAGGTTCTTTATTCAGCAAATGCCTTGTACAAATGCGCCGTTTTTGCAAATTCTATAGATGTGTGCTTCATGTTTAACTTCAATGCATGAAACAGCAGCAATGGAGATACTGGGGATTGAACCCAGGACCTCATACACGCAAAGCATGCGCTCTACCACTGAGCTACATCCCCACATTAAACCTTAAAATCCGGGTACCCCGTATGTCTATTGCCTCTCTGAAGGATGCTCTGTTCAGCAATGGGTTCTTTGGCTAAGATTTGGTTTTACAAAGTAGAATCCATGCATTTCACTCCATTTTAATAGATATTACCTTTAAAGGAGTTTAGTTCAGATCCAGGTGCCCCTTTTGTCAAGTCCCTTGCTTAAGGTGGGTTGCATTGAAGGGGGTATAGCTCAGTGGTAGAGCATTTGACTGCAGATCAAGAGGTCCCCGGTTCAAATCTGGGTGCCCCCTATGTCCAGTCCCTCTCTTAAGGGTGCTAAGTTCAGCAACGGGTACTTAGGCTAAGATTTGGTGTTACAAAGTAGGATCCATGCATTTCAGTTCATTTTAGTACTTACTATTTTCTAGGGGGTATAGCTCAGTGGTAGAGCATTTGACTGCAGATCAAGAGGTCCCCGGTTCAAATCCGGGTGCCCCCTATATCCAGTCCCTTGCTTAAAGGCTGTACTTTTAGCAATGCCTGTTGGCTACCAGTTTACATTTGTGTAATCTGGCTAAGATTTGTTGTTACAAGGTAGAATCCATACATTTTAAGCCGGTGTATATCGAAAGGAGTATAGCTCAGTGGTACAGCATTTGACTGCAGATCAAGAGGTCCTCGCTTCAAATCTGGGTGCCCCCTATGCCCAGTGCTTCTCATAAAAAGGTGCTATGTTCAGGAATGGGTATAGGTTGCTTTGGATAAGATTTGCTTTCACAAAGTAGAATCCATGCATTTCAGTTCATAGGGTTCTCCTTATGTCCAGTCCATCTCTTAAGGGTGCTATATTCAGCAATGGGTATTGGCTACCTTTTAGGGTACTTTGGCTAAGATTTGCTTTCACATAGTAGAATCCATGCATTTTAGTCCATTTTAATAGATATTACCTTCAAGGGAGTATAGTTCAGATCCGGGTGCCCCTTTTGTCCAATCCCTTGCTTAAGGGCTATTTTTTATCTGACTAAGATCAATGTAGGATCCATATATTTTAAGGGAGGTTGTATTGAAGGGGGCATAGCTCAGTGGTAGGGAGTTTGACTACAGATCAAGAGGTCCCCGGTTCAAATCCGCATGACCAATATGTCCATTTCCTCTCTTAAGGCTGCTTTGCGTTTATCAGTGAGTTTTGCCTACCAGTATATATTTAGGTACTTTGGTTAAGATTTGGTTTCACACCGCACAATCCATACATTTCAGTTCATTTAATAGATATTACTTTTACGATCAGTGGGAGAGCATTTGACTGCATAGCAAGAGGTCCCCGGTTCAAATCCGGGTGCCCCCTATGTCTAGTCCCTCTCTTAAGGGACCTACGTTCAGCAAAGGGCACTTGGCCATTGTGCCACGTAGACTGGGGACATATAGTTTGAGAACTCACAGCAGAGTTGAATCTGAAAAGGACTTCAGCAGAAATCTATAGCATGCCTTTATGAAGGCTACAAACCAGATCTATCAAGGTTCTTCATCAGCAAAAATGCCTTGTACAAATGCACCTTTTTTGCAAATTCTATAGATGTGTGCTTTATGGACTTGAGAGCACAGGGCAGAGTTGTCTGCGAAAGGCAGTTGAGTAGAACTCTATAGCATGCAATTATGAAGCCTATAAGAAATCAAATTTATCAAACTACTTCATCAGCAAATGCCTTGTACAAATGCCGATTTTATTGTGCAAATTTATGCCTACTTTCAAGTTGCAAAACAGCAGAAATGGAGATGCTGGGGATTGAACCCAGGACCTCATACATGCGAAGCATGCACTCTACCACTGAGCTACATCCCCTCACAAAGTTAATCGCTTTGTATGGTGTCATCCTGATAACAAAACTCTGGAGACTTGCAAAAGCAGCATCCTTAAACTGCTGCATTGTTTCCATGCTTTTAGGACAACCTACAGTCTCAGAGATATGTTTGAAAGAGCATGCTAAAGCAAGCCAAACATTTTCAACAGGAAGACACAACACCCCTTCAGGCACGGACGGGGGTCGAACCCGTGATCTTCGGTTTACGAGACCGACGCCTTACCACTTGGCCACCATGCCAGACAGCAAGCAATGTCCTGTCACTTAGTAGATACAACATAGCACCCGCAATCAATCAATGCACTGAGCAAGGAGGTTTTTGAGGAACAAGTATGGAAAGCTTTAATTAAGCTTCTTTGCTTGTTGTCTTGCATGAACAAAACTGCATGAACGTGGATCAAACCCACATTCTTCTGTTCACAAGACCAATGCCAAGCCACTTGGACATTGTGCCACGTAGACTGGGGACATATAGTTTGAGAACTCACAGCAGACTTGACTCTCAAAAGGACTTAAGAAGAAAGCTATAGCATGCCATTATGAAGGCTACAAACCAGATCTATCAAGAATCTTCATCAGCAAATGCCTTGTACAAATGCACCTTTTTTGCAAATTCTATAGATGTGTGCTTCATGTTTTATTTCAAGGTGCAAAACGGCAGCAAAGCAGATACTGGGGATTGAACCCACGACTTCATGCATACAAAGCACGCGATCTACCACTGAGCTACACCCCGACAAGAACCAATGCCATTGGTGTACTGTTATCATTGCAAGACAAATGTACAGACTTGCAAAAGACTAATGTTAAGCTGTTGCATTTTCCCATGCTTTTAGAACAACCGACAATGTCACAAATACATTGGAAAGAGCATACCAAAGCAAAGAAGAACAGACAGATGTTGAATTGGACAGAGGTCCAACTAAAAAGCAGAAAACCAGAAGGTAACACAGACATTAGAGCACCCTCAATTAAAACATGCAGTGAGGTAGGAAGGTTTTGAGCAACAAGTATGGTAAACTGCAATTAAGCCACTTTACTTTTTTCTTGCATCAACAAATAGGGACAAACAGAGATCAAACCTGTGAGCTTCAGTTCACAAGACCAACGCCAGGCAACTTGGCAATTGCGCCACTTCTACAATATAAGTGTGGGCTTGAGAACACAGGGCAGAGTTGTCTGTGAAAGGCAGTTGAGTAGAAATCTATAGCATGCAATTATGAAGCCTATAAGAAATGAGATTTATAAAGCTACTTCATCAGCAAATGCCTTGTACACATGCCGATTTTATTGTGCAATTTCCAGAGACATGGGCTTTATGTTTACTTTCAAGTTGCAAAACAGCAGAAATGGAGATGCTGGGGATTGAACCCAGGACCTCATACATGCAAAGCATGCGCTCTACCACTGAGCTACATCCCCTCACAAAAGTCGCGTATGTGTACACTGTCATCCTGGCAACAAAACTCTGCAGACTTCCAAAGACAGCATCCTTAAGATGCTGCATTGTTTCCATGCTTTTAGGGCAACCTACAGTCTCAGAGATATGTTTGAAAGAGCATGCTAAAGCAAGCCAGAAATTTTCAACAGAAAGACACAACAGCCCTTCAGGCACGGAAAGGGATCAAGGCTGTGATCGTCGGTTTACGAGATCGACACCTTGCCATTTGGCCACAATGCCAGACAACAAGCAATGTCCTGTCATTTAGTAGATACAACATAGCACCCGCAATCAGGCAATGCACCGAGGAAGGAGGTTCCTGAGGAACAAGTATGGAGACCTTTAATTAAGCTTCTTTGCTTGTTGTCTTGCATGAAGAAAAATGCATGAAAGTGGATAAAACCCACGTTCTTCTGGTTACAAGACCAACGCCAAGCCACTTGGACATTGTGCCATGTAGAGTGGGGACATATAGTTTGAGAACTCACAGCAGACTTGACTCTCAAAAGGACTTAAGAAGAAAGCTATAGCATGCCATTATGAAGGCTACAAACCAGATCTATCAAGGTTCTTTATTCAGCAAATGCCTTGTACAAATGCGCCGTTTTTGCAAATTCTATAGATGTGTGCTTCATGTTTAACTTCAATGCATAAAACAGCAGCAATGGAGATACTGGAGATTGAACCCAGGACCTCATACACGCAAAGCATGCGCTCTACCACTGAGCTACATCACCACATTAAACCTTAAAATCCGGGTGCCCCGTATGTCTATTGCCTCTCTGAAGGATGCTCTGTTCAGCAATGGGTTCTTTGGCTAAGATTTGGTTTTACAAAGTAGAATCCATGCATTTCACTCCATTTTAATAGATATTACCTTTAAAGGAGTTTAGTTCAGATCCAGGTGCCCCTTTTGTCAAGTCCCTTGCTTAAGGTGGGTTGCATTGAAGGGGGTATAGCTCAGTGGTAGAGCATTTGACTGCAGATCAAGAGGTCCCCGGTTCAAATCTGGGTGCCCCCTATGTCCAGTCCCTCTCTTAAGGGTGCTAAGTTCAGCAACGGGTACTTAGGCTAAGATTTGGTTTTACAAAGTAGGATCCATGCATTTCAGTTCATTTTAGTACTTACTATGTTCCAGGGGGTATAGCTCAGTGGTAGAGCATTTGACTGCAGATCAAGAGGTCCCCGGTTCAAATCCGGGTGCCCCCTGTATCCAGTCCCTTGCTTAAAGGCTGTACTTTTAGCAATGCCTGTTGGCTACCAGTTTACATTTGTGTAATCTGGCTAAGATTTGTTGTTACAAGGTAGAATCCATACATTTTAAGCCGGTGTATATCGAAAGGAGTATAGCTCAGTGGTACAGCATTTGACTGCAGATCAAGAGGTCCTCGCTTCAAATCTGGGTGCCCCCTATGCCCAGTGCTTCTCATAAAAAGGTGCTATGTTCAGGAATGGGTATAGGTTGCTTTGGCTAAGATTTGCTTTCACAAAGTAGAATCCATGCATTTCAGTTCATAGGGTTCCCCTTATGTCCAGTCCATCTCTTAAGGGTGCTATATTCAGCAATGGGTATTGGCTACCTTTTAGGGTACTTTGGTTAAGATTTGCTTTCACATAGTAGAATCCATGCATTTTAGTCCATTTTAATAGATATTACCTTCAAGGGAGTATAGTTCAGATCCGGGTGCCCCTTTTGTCCAATCCCTTGCTTAAGGGCTATTTTTTATCTGACTAAGATCAATGTAGGATCCATATATTTTAAGGGAGGTTGTATTGAAGGGGGCATAGCTCAGTGGTAGGTAGTTTGATTACAGATCAAGAGGTCCCCGGTTCAAATTCGCATGACCAATATGTCCATTTCCTCTCTTAAGGCTGCTTTGTGTTTAGCAGTGAGTTTTGCCTACCAGTATATATTTAGGTACTTTGGTTAAGATTTGGTTTCACACCGCACAATCCATACATTTCAGTTCATTTAATAGATATTACTTTTACGATCAGTGGGAGAGCATTTGACTGCATAGCAAGAGGTCCCCGGTTAAAATCCGGGTGCCCCCTATGTCTAGTCCCTCTCTTAAGAGACCTACGTTCAGCAAAGGGCACTTGGCCATTGTGCCACGTAGACTGGGGACATATAGTTTGAGAACTCACAGCAGAGTTGAATCTGAAAAGGACTTCAGCAGAAATCTATAGCATGCCTTTATGAAGGCTACAAACCAGATCTATCAAGGTTCTTCATCAGCAAAAATGCCTTGTACAAATGCACCTTTTTTTGCAAATTCTATAGATGTGTGCTTTATGGACTTGAGAGCACAGGGCAGAGTTGTCTGCGAAAGGCAGTTGAGTAGAACTCTATAGCATGCAATTATGAAGCCTATAAGAAATCAAATTTATCAAACTACTTCATCAGCAAATGCCTTGTACAAATGCCGATTTTATTGTGCAAATTTATGCCTACTTTCAAGTTGCAAAACAGCAGAAATGGAGATGCTGGGGATTGAACCCAGGACCTCATACATGCGAAGCATGCGCTCTACCACTGAGCTACATCCCCTCACAAAGTTAATCGCTTTGTATGGTGTCATCCTGATAACAAAACTCTGGAGACTTGCAAAAGCAGCATCCTTAAACTGCTGCATTGTTTCCATGCTTTTAGGACAACCTACAGTCTCAGAGATATGTTTGAAAGAGCATGCTAAAGCAAGCCAAACATTTTCAACAGAAAGACACAACAACCCTTCAGGCACGGACGGGGACGACCCCGTGATCTTCGGTTTACGAGACCGACGCCTTACCACTTGGCCACCATGCCAGACAGCAAGCAATGTCCTGTCACTTAGTAGATACAACATAGCACCCGCAATCAATCAATGCACTGAGCAAGGAGGTTTTTGAGGAACAAGTATGGAAAGCTTTAATTAAGCTTCTTTGCTTGTTGTCTTGCATGAACAAAGCTGCATGAACGTGGATCAAACCCACATTCTTCTGTTCACAAGACCAATGCCAAGCCACTTGGACATTGTGCCACGTAGACTGGGGACATATAGTTTGAGAACTCACAGCAGAGTTGACTCTCAAAAGGACTTAAGAAGAAATCTATAGCATGCTATTATGAAGGCTACAAACCAGATCTATCAAGGTTCTTCATCAGCAAATGCCTTGTACAAATGCACCTTTTTTGCAAATTCTATAGATGTGTGCTTCATGTTTTATTTCAAGGTGCAAAACGGCAGCAAAGCAGATACTGGGGATTGAACCCACGACTTCATGCATACAAAGCACGCGATCTACCACTGAGCTACACCCCGACAAGAACCAATGCTATTGGTGTACTGTTATCATTGCAAGACAAATGTACAGACTTGCAAAAGACTAATGTTAAGCTGTTGCATTTTCCCATGCTTTTAGAACAACCGACAATGTCACAAATACATTGGAAAGAGCATACCAAAGCAAAGAAGAACAGACAGATGTTGAATTGGACAGAGGTCCAACTAAAAAGCAGAAAACCAGAAGGTAACACAGACATTAGAGCACCCTCAATTAAAACATGCAGTGAGGTAGGAAGGTTTTGAGCAACAAGTATGGTAAACTGCAATTAAGCCACTGTACTTTTTTCTTGCATCAACAAATAGGGACAAACAGAGATCAAACCTGTGAGCTTCAGTTCACAAGACCAACGCCAGGCAACTTGGCAATTGCGCCACTTCTACAATATAAGTGTGGGCTTGAGAACACAGGGCAGAGTTGTCTGTGAAAGGCAGTTGAGTAGAAATCTATAGCATGCAATTATGAAGCCTATAAGAAATGAGATTTATAAAGCTACTTCATCAGCAAATGCCTTGTACACATGCCGATTTTATTGTGCAATTTCCAGAGACATGGGCTTTATGTTTACTTTCAAGTTGCAAAACAGCAGAAATGGAGATGCTGGGGATTGAACCCAGGACCTCATACATGCAAAGCATGCGCTCTACCACTGAGCTACATCCCCTCACAAAAGTCGCGTATGTGTACACTGTCATCCTGGCAACAAAACTCTGCAGACTTCCAAAGACAGCATCCTTAAGATGCTGCATTGTTTCCATGCTTTTAGGGCAACCTACAGTCTCAGAGATATGTTTGAAAGAGCATGCTAAAGCAAGCCAGAAATTTTCAACAGAAAGACACAACAGCCCTTCAGGCACGGAAAGGGATCAAGGCTGTGATCGTCGGTTTACGAGATCGACACCTTGCCATTTGGCCACAATGCCAGACAACAAGCAATGTCCTGTCATTTAGTAGATACAACATAGCACCCGCAATCAGGCAATGCACCGAGGAAGGAGGTTCCTGAGGAACAAGTATGGAGACCTTTAATTAAGCTTCTTTGCTTGTTGTCTTGCATGAAGAAAAATGCATGAAAGTGGATAAAACCCACGTTCTTCTGGTTACAAGACCAACGCCAAGCCACTTGGACATTGTGCCATGTAGAGTGGGGACATATAGTTTGAGATCTCACAGCAGACTTGACTCTCAAAAGGACTTAAGAAGAAAGCTTTAGCATGCCATTATGAAGGCTACAAACCAGATCTATCAAGGTTCTTTATTCAGCAAATGCCTTGTACAAATGCGCCGTTTTTGCAAATTCTATAGATGTGTGCTTCATGTTTAACTTCAATGCATGAAACAGCAGCAATGGAGATACTGGGGATTGAACCCAGGACCTCACACACACAAAGCATGCGCTCTACCACTGAGCTACATCCCCACATTAAACCTTAAAATCCGGGTGCCCCGTATGTCTATTGCCTCTCTGAAGGATGCTCTGTTCAGCAATGGGTTCTTTGGCTAAGATTTGGTTTTACAAAGTAGAATCCATGCATTTCACTCCATTTTAATAGATATTACCTTTAAAGGAGTTTAGTTCAGATCCAGGTGCCCCTTTTGTCAAGTCCCTTGCTTAAGGTGGGTTGCATTGAAGGGGGTATAGCTCAGTGGTAGAGCATTTGACTGCAGATCAAGAGGTCCCCGGTTCAAATCTGGGTGCCCCCTATGTCCAGTTCTTCTCTTAAGGGTGCTAAGTTCAGCAACGGGTACTTAGGCTAAGATTTGGTTTTACAAAGTAGGATCCATGCATTTCAGTTCATTTTAGTACTTACTATGTTCCAGGGGGTATAGCTCAGTGGTAGAGCATTTGACTGCAGATCAAGAGGTCCCCGGTTCAAATCCGGGTGCCCCCTATATCCAGTCCCTTGCTTAAAGGCTGTACTTTTAGCAATGCCTGTTGGCTACCAGTTTACATTTGTGTAATCTGGCTAAGATTTGTTGTTACAAGGTAGAATCCATACATTTTAAGCCGGTGTATATCGAAAGGAGTATAGCTCAGTGGTACAGCATTTGACTGCAGATCAAGAGGTACTCGCTTCAAATCTGGGTGCCCCCTATGCCCAGTGCTTCTCATAAAAAGGTGCTATGTTCAGGAATGGGTATAGGTTGCTTTGGATAAGATTTGCTTTCACAAAGTAGAATCCATGCATTTCAGTTCATAGGGTTCTCCTTATGTCCAGTCCATCTCTTAAGGGTGCTATATTCAGCAATGGGTATTGGCTACCTTTTAGGGTACTTTGGCTAAGATTTGCTTTCACATAGTAGAATCCATGCATTTTAGTCCATTTTAATAGATATTACCTTCAAGGGAGTATAGTTCAGATCCGGGTGCCCCTTTTGTCCAATCCCTTGCTTAAGGGCTATTTTTTATCTGACTAAGATCAATGTAGGATCCATATATTTTAAGGGAGGTTGTATTGAAGGGGGCATAGCTCAGTGGTAGGGAGTTTGATTACAGATCAAGAGGTCCCCGGTTCAAATCCGCATGACCAATATGTCCATTTCCTCTCTTAAGGCTGCTTTGCGTTTATCAGTGAGTTTTGCCTACCAGTATATATTTAGGTACTTTGGTTAAGATTTGGTTTCACACCGCACAATCCATACATTTCAGTTCATTTAATAGATATTACTTTTACGATCAGTGGGAGAGCATTTGACTGCATAGCAAGAGGTCCCCGGTTCAAATCCGGGTGCCCCCTATGTCTAGTCCCTCTCTTAAGGGACCTACGTTCAGCAAAGGGCACTTGGCCATTGTGCCACGTAGACTGGGGACATATAGTTTGAGAACTCACAGCAGAGTTGAATCTGAAAAGGACTTCAGCAGAAATCTATAGCATGCCTTTATGAAGGCTACAAACCAGATCTATCAAGGTTCTTCATCAGCAAAAATGCCTTGTACAAATGCACCTTTTTTGCAAATTCTATAGATGTGTGCTTTATGGACTTGAGAGCACAGGGCAGAGTTGTCTGCGAAAGGCAGTTGAGTAGAACTCTATAGCATGCAATTATGAAGCCTATAAGAAATCAAATTTATCAAACTACTTCATCAGCAAATGCCTTGTACAAATGCCGATTTTATTGTGCAAATTTATGCCTACTTTCAAGTTGCAAAACAGCAGAAATGGAGATGCTGGGGATTGAACCCAGGACCTCATACATGCGAAGCATGCGCTCTACCACTGAGCTACATCCCCTCACAAAGTTAATCGCTTTGTATGGTGTCATCCTGATAACAAAACTCTGGAGACTTGCAAAAGCAGCATCCTTAAACTGCTGCATTGTTTCCATGCTTTTAGGACAACCTACAGTCTCAGAGATATGTTTGAAAGAGCATGCTAAAGCAAGCCAAACATTTTCAACAGGAAGACACAACACCCCTGCAGGCACGGACGAGGGTCGAACCCGTGATCTTCGGTTTACGAGACCGACGCCTTACCACTTGGCCACCATGCCAGACAGCAAGCAATGTCCTGTCACTTAGTAGATACAACATAGCACCCGCAATCAATCAATGCACTGAGCAAGGAGGTTTTTGAGGAACAAGTATGGAAAGCTTTAATTAAGCTTCTTTGCTTGTTGTCTTGCATGAACAAAACTGCATGAACGTGGATCAAACCCACATTCTTCTGTTCACAAGACCAATGCCAAGCCACTTGGACATTGTGCCACGTAGACTGGGGACATATAGTTTGAGAACTCACAGCAGACTTGACTCTCAAAAGGACTTAAGAAGAAAGCTATAGCATGCCATTATGAAGGCTACAAACCAGATCTATCAAGGTTCTTCATCAGCAAATGCCTTGTACAAATGCACCTTTTTTGCAAATTCTATAGATGTGTGCTTCATGTTTTATTTCAAGGTGCAAAACGGCAGCAAAGCAGATACTGGGGATTGAACCCACGACTTCATGCATACAAAGCACGCGATCTACCACTGAGCTACACCCCGACAAGAACCAATGCCATTGGTGTACTGTTATCATTGCAAGACAAATGTACAGACTTGCAAAAGACTAATGTTAAGCTGTTGCATTTTCCCATGCTTTTAGAACAACCGACAATGTCACAAATACATTGGAAAGAGCATACCAAAGCAAAGAAGAACAGACAGATGTTGAATTGGACAGAGGTCCAACTAAAAAGCAGAAAACCAGAAGGTAACACAGACATTAGAGCACCCTCAATTAAAACATGCAGTGAGGTAGGAAGGTTTTGAGCAACAAGTATGGTAAACTGCAATTAAGCCACTTTACTTTTTTCTTGCATCAACAAATAGGGACAAACAGAGATCAAACCTGTGAGCTTCAGTTCACAAGACCAACGCCAGGCAACTTGGCAATTGCGCCACTTCTACAATATAAGTGTGGGCTTGAGAACACAGGGCAGAGTTGTCTGTGAAAGGCAGTTGAGTAGAAATCTATAGCATGCAATTATGAAGCCTATAAGAAATGAGATTTATAAAGCTACTTCATCAGCAAATGCCTTGTACACATGCCGATTTTATTGTGCAATTTCCAGAGACATGGGCTTTATGTTTACTTTCAAGTTGCAAAACAGCAGAAATGGAGATGCTGGGGATTGAACCCAGGACCTCATACATGCAAAGCATGCGCTCTACCACTGAGCTACATCCCCTCACAAAAGTCGCGTATGTGTACACTGTCATCCTGGCAACAAAACTCTGCAGACTTCCAAAGACAGCATCCTTAAGATGCTGCATTGTTTCCATGCTTTTAGGGCAACCTACAGTCTCAGAGATATGTTTGAAAGAGCATGCTAAAGCAAGCCAGAAATTTTCAACAGAAAGACACAACAGCCCTTCAGGCACGGAAAGGGATCAAGGCTGTGATCGTCGGTTTACGAGATCGACACCTTGCCATTTGGCCACAATGCCAGACAACAAGCAATGTCCTGTCATTTAGTAGATACAACATAGCACCCGCAATCAGGCAATGCACCGAGGAAGGAGGTTCCTGAGGAACAAGTATGGAGACCTTTAATTAAGCTTCTTTGCTTGTTGTCTTGCATGAAGAAAAATGCATGAAAGTGGATAAAACCCACGTTCTTCTGGTTACAAGACCAACGCCAAGCCACTTGGACATTGTGCCATGTAGAGTGGGGACATATAGTTTGAGAACTCACAGCAGACTTGACTCTCAAAAGGACTTAAGAAGAAAGCTATAGCATGCCATTATGAAGGCTACAAACCAGATCTATCAAGGTTCTTTATTCAGCAAATGCCTTGTACAAATGCGCCGTTTTTGCAAATTCTATAGATGTGTGCTTCATGTTTAACTTCAATGCATGAAACAGCAGCAATGGAGATACTGGAGATTGAACCCAGGACCTCATACACGCAAAGCATGCGCTCTACCACTGAGCTACATCACCACATTAAACCTTAAAATCCGGGTGCCCCGTATGTCTATTGCCTCTCTGAAGGATGCTCTGTTCAGCAATGGGTTCTTTGGCTAAGATTTGGTTTTACAAAGTAGAATCCATGCATTTCACTCCATTTTAATAGATATTACCTTTAAAGGAGTTTAGTTCAGATCCAGGTGCCCCTTTTGTCAAGTCCCTTGCTTAAGGTGGGTTGCATTGAAGGGGTTATAGCTCAGTGGTAGAGCATTTGACTGCAGATCAAGAGGTCCCCGGTTCAAATCTGGGTGCCCCCTATGTCCAGTCCCTCTCTTAAGGGTGCTAAGTTCAGCAACGGGTACTTAGGCTAAGATTTGGTTTTACAAAGTAGGATCCATGCATTTCAGTTCATTTTAGTACTTACTATGTTCCAGGGGGTATAGCTCAGTGGTAGAGCATTTGACTGCAGATCAAGAGGTCCCCGGTTCAAATCCGGGTGCCCCCTGTATCCAGTCCCTTGCTTAAAGGCTGTACTTTTAGCAATGCCTGTTGGCTACCAGTTTACATTTGTGTAATCTGGCTAAGATTTGTTGTTACAAGGTAGAATCCATACATTTTAAGCCGGTGTATATCGAAAGGAGTATAGCTCAGTGGTACAGCATTTGACTGCAGATCAAGAGGTCCTCGCTTCAAATCTGGGTGCCCCCTATGCCCAGTGCTTCTCATAAAAAGGTGCTATGTTCAGGAATGGGTATAGGTTGCTTTGGCTAAGATTTGCTTTCACAAAGTAGAATCCATGCATTTCAGTTCATAGGGTTCCCCTTATGTCCAGTCCATCTCTTAAGGGTGCTATATTCAGCAATGGGTATTGGCTACCTTTTAGGGTACTTTGGTTAAGATTTGCTTTCACATAGTAGAATCCATGCATTTTAGTCCATTTTAATAGATATTACCTTCAAGGGAGTATAGTTCAGATCCGGGTGCCCCTTTTGTCCAATCCCTTGCTTAAGGGCTATTTTTTATCTGACTAAGATCAATGTAGGATCCATATATTTTAAGGGAGGTTGTATTGAAGGGGGCATAGCTCAGTGGTAGGTAGTTTGATTACAGATCAAGAGGTCCCCGGTTCAAATCCGCATGACCAATATGTCCATTTCCTCTCTTAAGGCTGCTTTGTGTTTAGCAGTGAGTTTTGCCTACCAGTATATATTTAGGTACTTTGGTTAAGATTTGGTTTCACACCGCACAATCCATACATTTCAGTTCATTTAATAGATATTACTTTTACGATCAGTGGGAGAGCATTTGACTGCATAGCAAGAGGTCCCCGGTTAAAATCCGGGTGCCCCCTATGTCTAGTCCCTCTCTTAAGAGACCTACGTTCAGCAAAGGGCACTTGGCCATTGTGCCACGTAGACTGGGGACATATAGTTTGAGAACTCACAGCAGAGTTGAATCTGAAAAGGACTTCAGCAGAAATCTATAGCATGCCTTTATGAAGGCTACAAACCAGATCTATCAAGGTTCTTCATCAGCAAAAATGCCTTGTACAAATGCACCTTTTTTTGCAAATTCTATAGATGTGTGCTTTATGGACTTGAGAGCACAGGGCAGAGTTGTCTGCGAAAGGCAGTTGAGTAGAACTCTATAGCATGCAATTATGAAGCCTATAAGAAATCAAATTTATCAAACTACTTCATCAGCAAATGCCTTGTACAAATGCCGATTTTATTGTGCAAATTTATGCCTACTTTCAAGTTGCAAAACAGCAGAAATGGAGATGCTGGGGATTGAACCCAGGACCTCATACATGCGAAGCATGCGCTCTACCACTGAGCTACATCCCCTCACAAAGTTAATCGCTTTGTATGGTGTCATCCTGATAACAAAACTCTGGAGACTTGCAAAAGCAGCATCCTTAAACTGCTGCATTGTTTCCATGCTTTTAGGACAACCTACAGTCTCAGAGATATGTTTGAAAGAGCATGCTAAAGCAAGCCAAACATTTTCAACAGAAAGACACAACAACCCTTCAGGCACGGACGGGGACGACCCCGTGATCTTCGGTTTACGAGACCGACGCCTTACCACTTGGCCACCATGCCAGACAGCAAGCAATGTCCTGTCACTTAGTAGATACAACATAGCACCCGCAATCAATCAATGCACTGAGCAAGGAGGTTTTTGAGGAACAAGTATGGAAAGCTTTAATTAAGCTTCTTTGCTTGTTGTCTTGCATGAACAAAGCTGCATGAACGTGGATCAAACCCACATTCTTCTGTTCACAAGACCAATGCCAAGCCACTTGGACATTGTGCCACGTAGACTGGGGACATATAGTTTGAGAACTCACAGCAGAGTTGACTCTCAAAAGGACTTAAGAAGAAATCTATAGCATGCTATTATGAAGGCTACAAACCAGATCTATCAAGGTTCTTCATCAGCAAATGCCTTGTACAAATGCACCTTTTTTGCAAATTCTATAGATGTGTGCTTCATGTTTTATTTCAAGGTGCAAAACGGCAGCAAAGCAGATACTGGGGATTGAACCCACGACTTCATGCATGCAAAGCACACGATCTACCACTGAGCTACACCCCGACAAGAAACCAATGCCATTGGTGTACTGTTATCATTGCAAGACAAATGTACAGACTTGCAAAAGACTAATGTTAAGCTGTTGCATTTTCCCATGCTTTTAGAACAACCGACAATGTCACAAATACATTGGAAAGAGCATACCAAAGCAAAGAAGAACAGACAGATGTTGAATTGGACAGAGGTCCAACTAAAAAGCAGAAAACCAGAAGGTAACACAGACATTAGAGCACCCTCAATTAAAACATGCAGTGAGGTAGGAAGGTTTTGAGCAACAAGTATGGTAAACTGCAATTAAGCCACTTTACTTTTTTCTTGCATCAACAAATAGGGACAAACAGAGATCAAACCTGTGAGCTTCAGTTCACAAGACCAACGCCAGGCAACTTGGCAATTGCGCCACTTCTACAATATAAGTGTGGGCTTGAGAACACAGGGCAGAGTTGTCTGTGAAAGGCAGTTGAGTAGAAATCTATAGCATGCAATTATGAAGCCTATAAGAAATGAGATTTATAAAGCTACTTCATCAGCAAATGCCTTGTACACATGCCGATTTTATTGTGCAATTTCCAGAGACATGGGCTTTATGTTTACTGTCAAGTTGCAAAACAGCAGAAATGGAGATGCTGGGGATTGAACCCAGGACCTCATACATGCAAAGCATGCGCTCTACCACTGAGCTACATCCCCTCACAAAAGTCGCGTATGTGTACACTGTCATCCTGGCAACAAAACTCTGCAGACTTCCAAAGACAGCATCCTTAAGATGCTGCATTGTTTCCATGCTTTTAGGGCAACCTACAGTCTCAGAGATATGTTTGAAAGAGCATGCTAAAGCAAGCCAGAAATTTTCAACAGAAAGACACAACAGCCCTTCAGGCACGGAAAGGGATCAAGGCTGTGATCGTCGGTTTACGAGATCGACACCTTGCCATTTGGCCACAATGCCAGACAACAAGCAATGTCCTGTCATTTAGTAGATACAACATAGCACCCGCAATCAGGCAATGCACCGAGGAAGGAGGTTCCTGAGGAACAAGTATGGAGACCTTTAATTAAGCTTCTTTGCTTGTTGTCTTGCATGAAGAAAAATGCATGAAAGTGGATAAAACCCACGTTCTTCTGGTTACAAGACCAACGCCAAGCCACTTGGACATTGTGCCATGTAGAGTGGGGACATATAGTTTGAGAACTCACAGCAGACTTGACTCTCAAAAGGACTTAAGAAGAAATCTATAGCATGCCATTATGAAGGCTACAAACCAGATCTATCAAGGTTCTTTATTCAGCAAATGCCTTGTACAAATGCGCCGTTTTTGCAAATTCTATAGATGTGTGCTTCATGTTTAACTTCAATGCATGAAACAGCAGCAATGGAGATACTGGGGACTGAACCCAGCATGCGCTCTACCACTGAGCTACATCACCACATTAAACCTTAAAATCCGGGTGCCCCGTATGTCTATTGCCTCTCTGAAGGATGCTCTGTTCAGCAATGGGTTCTTTGGCTAAGATTTGGTTTTACAAAGTAGAATCCATGCATTTCACTCCATTTTAATAGATATTACCTTTAAAGGAGTTTAGTTCAGATCCAGGTGCCCCTTTTGTCAAGTCCCTTGCTTAAGGTGGGTTGCATTGAAGGGGGTATAGCTCAGTGGTAGAGCATTTGACTGCAGATCAAGAGGTCCCCAGTTCAAATCTGGGTGCCCCCTATGTCCAGTCCCTCTCTTAAGGGTGCTAAGTTCAGCAACGGGTACTTAGGCTAAGATTTGGTTTTACAAAGTAGGATCCATGCATTTCAGTTCATTTTAGTACTTACTATGTTCCAGGGGGTATAGCTCAGTGGTAGAGCATTTGACTGCAGATCAAGAGGTCCCCGGTTCAAATCCGGGTGCCCCCTGTATCCAGTCCATTGCTTAAAGGCTGTACTTTTAGCAATGCCTGTTGGCTACCAGTTTACATTTGTGTAATCTGGCTAAGATTTGTTGTTACAAGGTAGAATCCATACATTTTAAGCCGGTGTATATCGAAAGGAGTATAGCTCAGTGGTACAGCATTTGACTGCAGATCAAGAGGTCCTCGCTTCAAATCTGGGTGCCCCCTATGCCCAGTGCTTCTCATAAAAAGGTGCTATGTTCAGGAATGGGTATAGGTTGCTTTGGCTAAGATTTGCTTTCACAAAGTAGAATCCATGCATTTCAGTTCATAGGGTTCCCCTTATGTCCAGTCCATCTCTTAAGGGTGCTATATTCAGCAATGGGTATTGGCTACCTTTTAGGGTACTTTGGTTAAGATTTGCTTTCACATAGTAGAATCCATGCATTTTAGTCCATTTTAATAGATATTACCTTCAAGGGAGTATAGTTCAGATCCGGGTGCCCCTTTTGTCCAATCCCTTGCTTAAGGGCTATTTTTTATCTGACTAAGATCAATGTAGGATCCATATATTTTAAGGGAGGTTGTATTGAAGGGGGCATAGCTCAGTGGTAGGGAGTTTGACTACAGATCAAGAGGTCCCCGGTTCAAATCCGCATGACCAATATGTCCATTTCCTCTCTTAAGGCTGCTTTGTGTTTAGCAGAGAGTTTTGCCTACCAGTATATATTTAGGTACTTTGGTTAAGATTTGGTTTCACACCGCACAATCCATACATTTCAGTTCATTTAATAGATATTACTTTTACGATCAGTGGGAGAGCATTTGACTGCATAGCAAGAGGTCCCCGGTTCAAATCCGGGTGCCCCCTATGTCTAGTCCCTCTCTTACAGTTTTTCTCAATTGGTTTGGCTCATTTCTTGAAACTGAGATGACATTCCTATAACTAAAAGGTAAATTGGCCAAACAGACTTACAGTTCTTCACAACACTTCAGATAACCAGCAAAATGTCATATGTCTCCCAAAACGTTCATTCTTGCTTCAAAATGAAGTCTTTCTCCCATATAAATAGTCAGTACCATAAAAATGGCATAGATCCTTCTCAATTGCTTTGGCACATTTTCATTAATTTTGTCCATCTGTCAAAATAAACTGGACGGTGCAGCAAAACTACATGGATCCTCATCACTGCTCATATCGCTCCAAAAACAGTTTACCCACGTGTCAAAACTAATTTCCTTTCTCACACAAATCATCAGTGCCCCCAAAATGCATTGTCCCTTTGGCATTGTGTAAGTACTGCAAGTCAAAATGCTTAGATGTTTTGTCTTTATGGCAGAGGTCTAGCTAAAGGAATACAATGTTCACACCACACACACTGCACTCTTTCTGCTGAGGAAATTGTAACTATTTTTATTTACAAGTACATCTTTACACATTACTGTAGGTAGAAAGAAAAGAAAATACTAAGGAAAATGTATCAAATATACTATGTATACAAATTACAAAAACCTGCAAAAACAAAACAAAATACATTACAGTAGGTAAAAAAATAGTCAAGCATCACAAATGCAATACAGTAACATTCTGACTACTCTGTGTCACTCCCCTCTCTCCATCACCTTCCTGGCCATCCATCCGCTGCAGTCTGTTTGGCCATAAATTCTCATCAACATTGCATCTGATATGTTCTTTAGCAATGCACTGTGGGAAGAATGCCTGAGCCATCCTCTACACTGATCGCCACAGGACTATATAATCATTATATCATCACAGGACTATATCATTGTTATATAATCACAGGACTAGCATCAAAGAACTAGCACCAGGCCAAGATGTATACAGTGGATAGAAAAAGTCTACACACCCCTGTTCAAATGGTAGGTTTATGTGATGTAAAAAAATAAGACAAATAATTTCTACCTATAATGTGACCTATAACCTGTACAATGCAATTGAAAAACAAACAGAAATCTTTCAGGGAGGTGAAGTAAAAATAAACAACTGAGATATTGAGGTTGCATAAGTGTGCACACCCTTTTATAACTAGGGGTGTTGCTGTGTTCAAATTTAACCAATAACCTTCAAACTCACTTTAAATTGGAGTCAGCACACACCTGTCAACAATTAAAGTGCCTCTGATCAACTCCAAATAAAGTTTAACTGTTCTAGTAGGCTTGTCCTGATATTTTTGTAGCCACATCTTTCAGCACAAGCCATGGTCCACAAAGAGATGCCAGAGCATCAGAGGTATCTCATTATTCATAGATATCAGTCAAGTGAAGGCTACAAAGGTCATTAAATATACCATGGAACACTTTGAAGACTGTCATCATCAAGTGGAGAAAACATGGCACAACAAGACATTACCAAGAACAAGACATTTGACAAAAATTGATGATAAGACAAGAGGAAAATTGGTCAAGGAGGCTGCCAAGAGGCCGACAGCAGCACTGAAGGAGCTGCAAGAATTTCTGGCAAGTACTGGCTGTGTAGTACATGTGACAACAATCTGCCGACTTCTTCACATGTCTGTGCAAAACAAACATCCAGAAAACATCTAAGCTCTACTTAATTTTCCAAAAATTCATCTGATATCTACCAAACGCATGTGGGAAAATGTGTTATGGTTTAATGAAACCAAGGTTAAACGTTTTGGACATAATTCCAAAAGGTATATTAGGCGCAAAAGCAACACTGCTCGTCACCAAAAGAACAGCATACCTACAGTGAAGCATGGTGGCAGCATGGGGCTTTATTCAGGGTGGACGGAATTTTGAACAGTTCCAAATACCAGTCAGTATTGGCAAAAACCTTCGGCCTCTGGTAGAAAACTGAAGATGAAAAGGAACTTCATCTTTCAGCACAACAATGACACAAAGGACACATCTAAATCAACAAAAGAATGGCTTCAGCGGTATAAGATTAAGGCTTTGGAATGGCCCAGCCTGAATCCAGACCTGAATCCCATTGAACATCTGTGGGGTAATCTGAAGAGGGCTGGGCACAGAAGATGCCCTCACATTTTGTCAGATTTTGAGCAGTTATGCAAAGAAGAGTGGGCAAATTTTGCCACATCAAGATGTGTCACGCTGATAGGTTCCTACCCAAAAAGACTGAGTGCTGTAATAAATGCAAAAGATGTTGCAACAAAGTATTAGTTATATGTATTTAACCAGGTGATTTTAAGTTTTTTGTTTTATATTTTTTCGCTGTAAAGATTTATGTTTGTTTTTCAATTGCATTGTACAGGTTATAGGTCACATTAAATGTGAAAAAAGTTATGAAATTATTTGTCTTGCTTTAATTTTTTTTTTATTTTTTTACAACACAAAAACCTGGCATTTGAACAGGGGTGTGTAGACTTTTTATATCCACTGTATATAGAGCAATGCCAGCATTCAAAATAATAGACAACAAACTGATGGATTGGTCACCAGTAATGTGGGACACTCATTTTCGTCAAAACCTGCTTTCACCTGTTACCTACTCACCTGATTGTAATGAATTTATGAAATGTTCCAAAATATGTGTTCTGTATTGTATTACAATTTCTTAATTCATTTTGAGAATTGAGCAGACTATTCTGCAGATGATGACTTATATGATGAAATTGTGCTGACATGTTTTGAAGAGAACAACCATTACACTGAGAACTAACCAATTAAGATAGATCAACAAGATGCATTCTTTTGGAAAATGTACTAAATGTAGGATGATTGTGTTAAGTGTAGGCTACTTGTACAAAACCATTTGCAAAGATGTACTAAGTGCTTGAGACATGTACAAAGCATTTGAAATGTGATGAAAGCAATGAGAAATGCCATTCTGTTATGAGAAACTGCAAGTTAGTTTGGGAATTTGTCCATGTTATTTTGAGAATGTCATCTCAGTTTCAAGAAATGAGCCAAACCAATGGAGAAAAACTGTAAGAGACCTACGTTCAGCAAAGGGCACTTGGCCATTGTGCCACGTAGACTGGGGACATATAGTTTGAGAACTCACAGCAGAGTTGAATCTGAAAAGGACTTCAGCAGAAATCTATAGCATGCCTTTATGAAGGCTACAAACCAGATCTATCAAGGTTCTTCATCAGCAAAAATGCCTTGTACAAATGCACCTTTTTTGCAAATTCTATAGATGTGTGCTTTATGGACTTGAGAGCACAGGGCAGAGTTGTCTGCGAAAGGCAGTTGAGTAGAACTCTATAGCATGCAATTATGAAGCCTATAAGAAATCAAATTTATCAAACTACTTCATCAGCAAATGCCTTGTACAAATGCCGATTTTATTGTGCAAATTTATGCCTACTTTCAAGTTGCAAAACAGCAGAAATGGAGATGCTGGGGATTGAACCCAGGACCTCATACATGCGAAGCATGCGCTCTACCACTGAGCTACATCCCCTCACAAAGTTAATCGCTTTGTATGGTGTCATCCTGATAACAAAACTCTGGAGACTTGCAAAAGCAGCATCCTTAAACTGCTGCATTGTTTCCATGCTTTTAGGACAACCTACAGTCTCAGAGATATGTTTGAAAGAGCATGCTAAAGCAAGCCAAACATTTTCAACAGAAAGACACAACACCCCTTCAGGCACGGACGGGGGTCGAACCCGTGATCTTCGGTTTACGAGACCGACGCCTTACCACTTGGCCACCATGCCAGACAGCAAGCAATGTCCTGTCACTTAGTAGATACAACATAGCACCCGCAATCAATCAATGCACTGAGCAAGGAGGTTTTTGAGGAACAAGTATGGAAAGCTTTAATTAAGCTTCTTTGCTTGTTGTCTTGCATGAACAAAACTGCATGAACGTGGATCAAACCCACATTCTTCTGTTCACAAGACCAATGCCAAGCCACTTGGACATTGTGCCACGTAGACTGGGGACATATAGTTTGAGAACTCACAGCAGAGTTGACTCTCAAAAGGACTTAAGAAATCTATAGCATGCTATTATGAAGGCTACAAACCAGATCTATCAAGGTTCTTCATCAGCAAATGCCTTGTACAAATGCACCTTTTTTGCAAATTCTATAGATGTGTGCTTCATGTTTTATTTCAAGGTGCAAAACGGCAGCAAAGCAGATACTGGGGATTGAACCCACGACTTCATGCATACAAAGCACGCGATCTACCACTGAGCTACACCCCGACAAGAACCAATGCCATTGGTGTACTGTTATCATTGCAAGACAAATGTACAGACTTGCAAAAGACTAATGTTAAGCTGTTGCATTTTCCCATGCTTTTAGAACAACCGACAATGTCACAAATACATTGGAAAGAGCATACCAAAGCAAAGAAGAACAGACAGATGTTGAATTGGACAGAGGTCCAACTAAAAAGCAGAAAACCAGAAGGTAACACAGACATTAGAGCACCCTCAATTAAAACATGCAGTGAGGTAGGAAGGTTTTGAGCAACAAGTATGGTAAACTGCAATTAAGCCACTTTACTTTTTTCTTGCATCAACAAATAGGGACAAACAGAGATCAAACCTGTGAGCTTCAGTTCACAAGACCAACACCAGGCAACTTGGCAATTGCGCCACTTCTACAATATAAGTGTGGGCTTGAGAACACAGGGCAGAGTTGTCTGTGAAAGGCAGTTGAGTAGAAATCTATAGCATGCAATTATGAAGCCTATAAGAAATTAGATTTATAAAGCTACTTCATCAGCAAATGCCTTGTACACATGCCGATTTTATTGTGCAATTTCCAGAGACATGGGCTTTATGTTTACTTTCAAGTTGCAAAACAGCAGAAATGGAGATGCTGGGGATTGAACCCAGGACCTCATACATGCAAAGCATGCGCTCTACCACTGAGCTACATCCCCTCACATAAGTCGCGTATGTGTACACTGTCATCCTGGCAACAAAACTCTGCAGACTTCCAAAGACAGCATCCTTAAGATGCTGCATTGTTTCCATGCTTTTAGGGCAACCTACAGTCTCAGAGATATGTTTGAAAGAGCATGCTAAAGCAAGCCAGAAATTTTCAACAGAAAGACACAACAGCCCTTCAGGCACGGAAAGGGATCAAGGCTGTGATCGTCGGTTTACGAGATCGACACCTTGCCATTTGGCCACAATGCCAGACAACAAGCAATGTCCTGTCATTTAGTAGATACAACATAGCACCCGCAATCAGGCAATGCACCGAGGAAGGAGGTTCCTGAGGAACAAGTATGGAGACCTTTAATTAAGCTTCTTTGCTTGTTGTCTTGCATGAAGAAAAATGCATGAAAGTGGATAAAACCCACGTTCTTCTGGTTACAAGACCAACGCCAAGCCACTTGGACATTGTGCCATGTAGAGTGGGGACATATAGTTTGAGAACTCACAGCAGACTTGACTCTCAAAAGGACTTAAGAAGAAAGCTATAGCATGCCATTAAGAAGGCTACAAACCAGATCTATCAAGGTTCTTTATTCAGCAAATGCCTTGTACAAATGCACTGTTTTTGCAAATTCTATAGATGTGTGCTTCATGTTTAACTTCAATGCATGAAACAGCAGCAATGGAGATACTGGAGATTGAACCCAGGACCTCATACACGCAAAGCATGCGCTCTACCACTGAGCTACATCACCACATTAAACCTTAAAATCCGGGTGCCCCGTATGTCTATTGCCTCTCTGAAGGATGCTCTGTTCAGCAATGGGTTCTTTAGCTAAGATTTGGTTTTACAAAGTAGAATCCATGCATTTCACTCCATTTTAATAGATATTACCTTTAAAGGAGTTTAGTTCAGATCCAGGTGCCCCTTTTGTCAAGTCCCTTGCTTAAGGTGGGTTGCATTGAAGGGGGTATAGCTCAGTGGTAGAGCATTTGACTGCAGATCAAGAGGTCCCCAGTTCAAATCTGGGTGCCCCCTATGTCCAGTTCTTCTCTTAAGGGTGCTAAGTTCAGCAACGGGTACTTAGGCTAAGATTTGGTTTTACAAAGTAGGATCCATGCATTTCAGTTCATTTTAGTACTTACTATGTTCCAGGGGTTATAGCTCAGTGGTAGAGCATTTGACTGCAGATCAAGAGGTCCTCGCTTCAAATCTGGGTGCCCCCTATGCCCAGTGCTTCTCATAAAAAGGTGCTATGTTCAGGAATGGGTATAGGTTGCTTTGGCTAAGATTTGCTTTCACAAAGTAGAATCCATGCATTTCAGTTCATAGGGTTCCCCTTATGTCCAGTCCATCTCTTAAGGGTGCTATATTCAGCAATGGGTATTGGCTACCTTTTAGGGTACTTTGGTTAAGATTTGCTTTCACATAGTAGAATCCATGCATTTTAGTCCATTTTAATAGATATTACCTTCAAGGGAGTATAGTTCAGATCCGGGTGCCCCTTTTGTCCAATCCCTTGCTTAAGGGCTATTTTTTATCTGACTAAGATCAATGTAGGATCCATATATTTTAAGTGAGGTTGTATTGAAGGGGGCATAGCTCAGTGGTAGGGAGTTTGACTACAGATTAAGAGGTCCCCGGTTCAAATCCGCATGACCAATATGTCCATTTCCTCTCTTAAGGCTGCTTTGTGTTTAGCAGAGAGTTTTGCCTACCAGTATATATTTAGGTACTTTGGTTAAGATTTGGTTTCACACCGCACAATCCATACATTTCAGTTCATTTAATAGATATTACTTTTACGATCAGTGGGAGAGCATTTGACTGCATAGCAAGAGGTCCCCGGTTCAAATCCGGGTGCCCCCTATGTCTAGTCCCTCTCTTAAGAGACCTACGTTCAGCAAAGGGCACTTGGCCATTGTGCCACGTAGACTGGGGACATATAGTTTGAGAACTCACAGCAGAGTTGAATCTGAAAAGGACTTCAGCAGAAATCTATAGCATGCCTTTATGAAGGCTACAAACCAGATCTATCAAGGTTCTTCATCAGCAAAAATGCCTTGTACAAATGCACCTTTTTTGCAAATTCTATAGATGTGTGCTTTATGGACTTGAGAGCACAGGGCAGAGTTGTCTGCGAAAGGCAGTTGAGTAGAACTCTATAGCATGCAATTATGAAGCCTATAAGAAATCAAATTTATCAAACTACTTCATCAGCAAATGCCTTGTACAAATGCCGATTTTATTGTGCAAATTTATGCCTACTTTCAAGTTGCAAAACAGCAGAAATGGAGATGCTGGGGATTGAACCCAGGACCTCATACATGCGAAGCATGCGCTCTACCACTGAGCTACATCCCCTCGCAAAGTTAATCGCTTTGTATGGTGTCATCCTGATAACAAAACTCTGGAGACTTGCAAAAGCAGCATCCTTAAACTGCTGCATTGTTTCCATGCTTTTAGGACAACCTACAGTCTCAGAGATATGTTTGAAAGAGCATGCTAAAGCAAGCCAAACATTTTCAACAGAAAGACACAACACCCCTTCAGGCACGGACGGGGGTCGAACCCGTGATCTTCGGTTTACGAGACCGACGCCTTACCACTTGGCCACCATGCCAGACAGCAAGCAATGTCCTGTCACTTAGTAGATACAACATAGCACCCGCAATCAATCAATGCACTGAGCAAGGAGGTTTTTGAGGAACAAGTATGGAAAGCTTTAATTAAGCTTCTTTGCTTGTTGTCTTGCATGAACAAAACTGCATGAACGTGGATCAAACCCACATTCTTCTGTTCACAAGACCAATGCCAAGCCACTTGGACATTGTGCCACGTAGACTGGGGGCATATAGTTTGAGAACTCACAGCAGAGTTGACTCTCAAAAGGACTTAAGAAGAAATCTATAGCATGCTATTATGAAGGCTACAAACCAGATCTATCAAGGTTCTTCATCAGCAAATGCCTTGTACAAATGCACCTTTTTTGCAAATTCTATAGATGTGTGCTTCATGTTTTATTTCAAGGTGCAAAACGGCAGCAAAGCAGATACTGGGGATTGAACCCACGACTTCATGCATGCAAAGCACGCGATCTACCACTGAGCTACACCCCGACAAGAACCAATGCCATTGGTGTACTGTTATCATTGCAAGACAAATGTACAGACTTGCAAAAGACTAATGTTAAGCTGTTGCATTTTCCCATGCTTTTAGAACAACCGACAATGTCACAAATACATTGGAAAGAGCATACCAAAGCAAAGAAGAACAGACAGATGTTGAATTGGACAGAGGTCCAACTAAAAAGCAGAAAACCAGAAGGTAACACAGACATTAGAGCACCCTCAATTAAAACATGCAGTGAGGTAGGAAGGTTTTGAGCAACAAGTATGGTAAACTGCAATTAAGCCACTTTACTTTTTTCTTGCATCAACAAATAGGGACAAACAGAGATCAAACCTGTGAGCTTCAGTTCACAAGACCAACGCCAGGCAACTTGGCAATTGCGCCACTTCTACAATATAAGTGTGGGCTTGAGAACACAGGGCAGAGTTGTCTGTGAAAGGCAGTTGAGTAGAAATCTATAGCATGCAATTATGAAGCCTATAAGAAATGAGATTTATAAAGCTACTTCATCAGCAAATGCCTTGTACACATGCCGATTTTATTGTGCAATTTCCAGAGACATGGGCTTTATGTTTACTTTCAAGTTGCAAAACAGCAGAAATGGAGATGCTGGGGATTGAACCCAGGACCTCATACATGCAAAGCATGCGCTCTACCACTGAGCTACATCCCCTCACAAAAGTCGCGTATGTGTACACTGTCATCCTGGCAACAAAACTCTGCAGACTTCCAAAGACAGCATCCTTAAGATGCTGCATTGTTTCCATGCTTTTAGGGCAACCTACAGTCTCAGAGATATGTTTGAAAGAGCATGCTAAAGCAAGCCAGAAATTTTCAACAGAAAGACACAACAGCCCTTCAGGCACGGAAAGGGATCAAGGCTGTGATCGTCGGTTTACGAGATCGACACCTTGCCATTTGGCCACAATGCCAGACAACAAGCAATGTCCTGTCATTTAGTAGATACAACATAGCACCCGCAATCAGGCAATGCACCGAGGAAGGAGGTTCCTGAGGAACAAGTATGGAGACCTTTAATTAAGCTTCTTTGCTTGTTGTCTTGCATGAAGAAAAATGCATGAAAGTGGATAAAACCCACGTTCTTCTGGTTACAAGACCAACGCCAAGCCACTTGGACATTGTGCCATGTAGAGTGGGGACATATAGTTTGAGAACTCACAGCAGACTTGACTCTCAAAAGGACTTAGGAAGAAAGCTATAGCATGCCATTATGAAGGCTACAAACCAGATCTACCAAGGTTCTTTATTCAGCAAATGCCTTGTACAAATGTGCCGTTTTTGCAAATTCTATAGATGTGTGCTTCATGTTTAACTTCAATGCATGAAACAGCAGCAATGGAGATACTGGGGATTGAACCCAGGACCTCATACACGCAAAGCATGCGCTCTACCACTGAGCTACATCCCCACATTAAACCTTAAAATCCGGGTGCCCCGTATGTCTATTGCCTCTCTGAAGGATGCTCTGTTCAGCAATGAGTTCTTTGGCTAAGATTTGGTTTTACAAAGTAGAATCCATGCATTTCACTCCATTTTAATAGATATTACCTTTAAAGGAGTTTAGTTCAGATCCAGGTGCCCCTTTTGTCAAGTCCCTTGCTTAAGGTGGGTTGCATTGAAGGGGGTATAGCTCAGTGGTAGAGCATTTGACTGCAGATCAAGAGGTCCCCGGTTCAAATCTGGGTGCCCCCTATGTCCAGTCCCTCTCTTAAGGGTGCTAAGTTCAGCAACGGGTACTTAGGCTAAGATTTGGTTTTACAAAGTAGGATCCATGCATTTCAGTTCATTTTAGTACTTACTATGTTCCAGGGGGTATAGCTCAGTGGTAGAGCATTTGACTGCAGATCAAGAGGTCCCCGGTTCAAATCCGGGTGCCCCCTATATCCAGTCCCTTGCTTAAAGGCTGTACATTTAGCAATGCCTGTTGGCTACCAGTTTACATTTGTGTAATCTGGCTAAGATTTGTTGTTACAAGGTAGAATCCATACATTTTAAGCCGGTGTATATCGAAAGGAGTATAGCTCAGTGGTACAGCATTTGACTGCAGATCAAGAGGTCCTCGCTTCAAATCTGGGTGCCCCCTATGCCCAGTGCTTCTCATAAAAAGGTGCTATGTTCAGGAATGGGTATAGGTTGCTTTGGCTTGCTTTCACAAAGTAGAATCCATGCATTTCAGTTCATAGGGTTCCCCTTATGTCCAGTCCATCTCTTAAGGCTGCTATATTCAGCAATGGGTATTGGCTACCTTTTACGGTACTTTGGCTAAGATTTGCTTTCACATAGTAGAATCCATGCATTTTAGTCCATTTTAATAGATATTACCTTCAAGGGAGTATAGTTCAGATCCGGGTGCCCCTTTTGTCCAATCCCTTGATTAAGGGCTATTTTTTATCTGACTAAGATCAATGTAGGATCCATATATTTTAAGGGAGGTTGTATTGAAGGGGGCATAGCTCAGTGGTAGGGAGTTTGACTACAGATCAAGAGGTCCCCGGTTCAAATCCGCATGACCAATATGTCCATTTCCTCTCTTAAGACTGCTTTGTGTTTAGCAGTGAGTTTTGCCTACCATTATATATTTAGGTACTTTGGTTAAGATTTGGTTTCACACCGCACAATCCATACATTTCAGTTCATTTAATAGATATTACTTTTACGATCAGTGGGAGAGCATTTGACTGCATAGCAAGAGGTCCCCGGTTCAAATCCGGGTGCCCCCTATGTCTAGTCCCTCTCTTAAGAGACCTACGTTCAGTAAAGGGCACTTGGCCATTGTGCCACGTAGACTGGGGACATATAGTTTGAGAACTCACAGCAGAGTTGAATCTGAAAAGGACTTCAGCAGAAATCTATAGCATGCCTTTATGAAGGCTACAAACCAGATCTATCAAGGTTCTTCATCAGGAAAAATGCCTTGTACAAATGCACCTTTTTTGCAAATTCTATAGATGTGTGCTTTATGGACTTGAGAGCACAGGGCAGAGTTGTCTGCGAAAGGCAGTTGAGTAGAACTCTATAGCATGCAATTATGAAGCCTATAAGAAATCAAATTTATCAAACTACTTCATCAGCAAATGCCTTGTACAAATGCCGATTTTATTGTGCAAATTTATGCCTACTTTCAAGTTGCAAAACAGCAGAAATGGAGATGCTGGGGATTGAACCCAGGACCTCATACATGCAAAGCATGCGCTCTACCACTGAGCTACATCCCCTCACAAAGTTAATCGCTTTGTATGGTGTCATCCTGATAACAAAACTCTGGAGACTTGCAAAAGCAGCATCCTTAAACTGCTGCATTGTTTCCATGCTTTTAGGACAACCTACAGTCTCAGAGATATGTTTGAAAGAGCATGCTAAAGCAAGCCAAACATTTTCAACAGAAAGACACAACACCCCTTCAGGCACGGACGGGGGTCGAACCCGTGATCTTCGGTTTACGAGACCGACGCCTTACCACTTGGCCACCATGCCAGACAGCAAGCAATGTCCTGTCACTTAGTAGATACAACATAGCACCCGCAATCAATCAATGCACTGAGCAAGGAGGTTTTTGAGGAACAAGTATGGAAAGCTTTAATTAAGCTTCTTTGCTTGTTGTCTTGCATGAACAAAACTGCATGAACGTGGATCAAACCCACATTCTTCTGTTCACAAGACCAATGCCAAGCCACTTGGACATTGTGCCACGTAGACTGGGGACATATAGTTTGAGAACTCACAGCAGAGTTGACTCTCAAAAGGACTTAAGAAGAAATCTATCTAAATTATGAAGGCTACAAACCAGATCTATCAAGGTTCTTCATCAGCAAATGCCTTGTACAAATGCACCTTTTTTGCAAATTCTATAGATGTGTGCTTCATGTTTTATTTCAAGGTGCAAAACGGCAGCAAAGCAGATACTGGGGATTGAACTGGCGATCTACCACTGAGCTACACCCCGACAAGAACCAATGCCATTGGTGTACTGTTATCATGGCAAGACAAATGTACAGACTTGCAAAAGACTAATGTTAAGCTGTTGCATTTTCCCATGCTTTTAGAACAACCGACAATGTCACAAATACATTGGAAAGAGCATACCAAAGCAAAGAAGAACAGACAGATGTTGAATTGGACAGAGGTCCAACTAAAAAGCAGAAAACCAGAAGGTAACACAGACATTAGAGCACCCTCAATTAAAACATGCAGTGAGGTAGGAAGGTTTTGAGCAACAAGTATGGTAAACTGCAATTAAGCCACTTTACTTTTTTCTTGCATCAACAAATAGGGACAAACAGAGATCAAACCTGTGAGCTTCAGTTCACAAGACCAACGCCAGGCAACTTGGCAATTGCGCCACTTCTACAATATAAGTGTGGGCTTGAGAACACAGGGCAGAGTTGTCTGTGAAAGGCAGTTGAGTAGAAATTTATAGCATGCAATTATGAAGCCTATAAGAAATGAGATTTATAAAGCTACTTCATCAGCAAATGCCTTGTACACATGCCGATTTTATTGTGCAATTTCCAGAGACATGGTGTAGGGTAATTTACCACAGCACGACTTAGATAAAACTCGGATGTGAGAAATCTCAGAACATGAAATGATGACCAATGAGTCAGAGCTTAGAATTTAAAATATATTAAAGTTTACTTGAAAAATAGTTTCAACATTACAGATATATAAAAGGAACAAAAATTAATAGATATATATTAGAAAAGAGTAAAAGTACATCAACGAATAAAATCTCGATAGATCAACACATTCGCAACCCAGAGAGAGAGAGAAAGAAAGAGAGAGAAAGAGAGAGAGAGAGAAAGAGAGAGAGAGAGATAGGCCAAACCAGATCTATCAAGGTTCTTTATTTAGCAAATGCCTTGTACAAATGCGCCTTTTTTGCAAATTCTATAGATGTGTGCTTCATGTTTAACTTCAATGCATGAAACAGCAGCAATGGAGATACTGGGGATTGAACCCAGGACCTCATACACGCAAAGCATGCGCTCTACCACTGAGCTACATCCCCACATTAAACCTTAAAATCCGGGTGCCCCGTATGTCTATTGCCTCTCTGAAGGATGCTCTGTTCAGCAATGGGTTCTTTGGCTAAGATTTGGTTTTACAAAGTAGAATCCATGCATTTCACTCCATTTTAATAGATATTACCTTTAAAGGAGTTTAGTTCAGATCCAGGTGCCCCTTTTGTCCAGTCCCTTGCTTAAGGGCTATTTGTTTAGCAATGGTTATCTGGCTAAGGTTTTTAACAGATGCTTATTGTCACTCAATAGCTGGTGTTTTTTAAATGAAAAATTAAAAGAGAAAAGAACTTTGACTGAACATAAATTTATTTGATTCCACTTCGCTATTATGTAACTGAAATTATTATTTTTTTTTCATATCTGAAAAATTAAGCATTACCCTGGTGTCTGGTGCTGCCCGTCACTTTTATAAAACTTAAAACATTTGAAATACACCGAAATATAAAGCTATATGTTAGCGTTTGTTTCTTATCTGCAGGGCAAATGTTTTTAAATATATTAATTAATTAAGTAAAATCTTGTCCAGCGCGCTAAAATGCAGCAGGGACGCAGAGCGGAGCTTGAAAGCGCGCGCAGCATTGCTATTTTTCTTAAAAAACGTTTTAATAAATAAGGTCGTATCAAGTGTAGTAAAAAGCAAGGTATTAAATTCACATATTTACTGATATTTAGTCAAGAGAAATCAGGCAAAATGCGCCGGGACTCTCTCTCTTCTCTCTCTCTTTTTCTTTCTTGCTCTCTTTCGTAGCGCGGAGCTGAAATATATGAATATATATATATATTTATATATATATATATATATATCAATGTTTTATGATCTTTTAAAAAATGTCATATTTTTCCTTTTTTACATATATATTTTATTCATCTTTAGTAAATGTCAGTTTTTATTTCTAATTAAAAAAATAAAAGAATTTAGCCCTTTTAAACTGTAAATGCTCAGTGGCATTGTAAACGAGGGTTCGCCTCCAGTGTAAATAATGGTTGATTGATTGATTAATACTCAGTGTTGCAAACCCAGTTTTTATATAAACAATAAACAGAACAGAGAATAAAATAGCATTACTCTTCTCTTATTTGAGCTGCTGGTTTATCTTCACAGCCTGACGCGCAGTCAGTTTATGCGCTCTTACAGTTTTTCTCAATTGGTTTGGCTCATTTCTTGAAACTGAGATGACATTCCTATATAAGGTAAATTGGCCAAACAGACTTACAGTTCTTCACAACACTTCAGATAACCAGCAAAATGTCATATGTCTCCCAAAACGTTCATTCTTGCTTCAAAATGAAGTCTTTCTCCCATATAAATAGTCAGTACCATAAAAATGGCATAGATCCTTCTCAATTGCTTTGGCACATTTTCATTAATTTTGTCCATCTGTCAAAATAAACTGGACGGTGCAGCAAAACTACATGGATCCTCATCACTGCTCATATCGCTCCAAAAACAGTTTACCCACGTGTCAAAACTGATTTCCTTTCTCACACAAATCATCAGTGCCCCCAAAATGCATTGTCCCTTTGGCATTGTGTAAGCACTGCAAGTCAAAATGCTTAGATGTTTTGTCTTTATGGCAGAGGTCTAGCTAAAGGAATACAATGTTCACACCACACACACTGCACTCTTTCTGCTGAGGAAATTGTAACTATTTTTATTTACAAGTACATTTTTACACATTACTGTAGGTAGAAAGAAAAGAAAATACTAAGGAAAATGTATCAAATATACTATGTATACAAATTACAAAAACCTGCAAAAACAAAAGAAAATATAGCCGCAAGCGGCAATCATCGGGTTCAAGCACCAACTTGCACAATGGTGCCTACTGGAGCATTGAATGGTGATGTGTAAGAAGGTCTAATATGATTGGAGATGCCCTGTCACATTTAGAAATTATCAAGTTTTTCACCTGTTATTAATGTTGAGCAGAGGCCTTTCAACCTGATCAGTGCTTAAATTCACATGTAAATCTAGTGAAGTTTGTAGGATATTCATTAAGTGAGTTAGAACTAGTCAAAAGGTGTCTACATGTTATTGGTATTGATCAGGTGGCTTCAACCAGAATGTTCACAAAGTGGTATTCAGATTGACCTTTGAACCTTTGCAGAACAAGCTGAAATGTTTGACCAAACAAGTTTAAATTAACACAAAGGAGTGAATGTTCTGATATGACATGTAATTACGAAGTTATTATAAATCTAGTTCTGAATTAAATGGCGCTTCATCAAGCACCAACTAGCACAATGGTGCCTACTAGAGCATAGGATGGTGATGTGTAAGAAGGTCTAACACAATTGGAGACATTCTGTCACATTTAGAAATCTTTCACCTGAAAGAAGTCTTTCACCTGTTATTAATGTTGAGAAGAGGCACAAAGGAGTGAATGTTCTGATATGACATGTAATGTCAAGTTATTCTTAATCTAGTTCTGTATTAAATGGCGCTTCATCAGAGTGATATTGTACAGAGGTCTTTAACATTGTGAGATTACAGCAAATACTGCAGAGTTACAGCAATTTAGGTTAGAAATTCCAAGGACGCACAGATTGCTTGATGCCTGGAGAGTATTGTATGTGAAATTTTCACAAATGTTTTTAATGAACATTTACCTAGAGACTCTACAGTGTGCAGCAAGACTGAAATGGAGGTGATAGGCCAAATATCCAGAGAGTAGTTTCAATATAGCTATTTTCAAACAATTAGCAATTATGAATGAACAAAGCACTTTTTAAACATAGTTGTATTGAGAAATTTGTCAGAGCCACTGTACTAAATATGGCAAAAACAATTAGATGTCAAAATAGTACAGCATGATTGACATATACTCGTTTTTTTGGAACAGCGCCCCCCAGTGGGCGGATTGTTTCAGCACTTTGCAGGTCACTACAGTGTCTCCACCTGAACATAACTGCCAAATATCATCCAGATTGGGCAACATTCAGCCTGCCAAAATGTCTGCTGAATGCTGATTGGCTGATGGTGTTCAGCCATGTTGATTGATTAAGTTGCCCTTTGAACATCCTTTAGAGGCTGTATGATAGATTCTGCATGCAAAGTTTCAACTTGCTAGGTTGCACGGTTGCTGAGAAACAGTGCTCCAAATTTACCTCTTGAAGTGAATGGGGCATATATCCGGAAGGACTAATTTGCATATGGCGGCCATATTGTTTACATATTTCAACTTTTTCTTAATGAATATTGAAGCGCATGCTCTCACGAGTGTTTTAATACCAAACATGCCAGGATTGGTCAAAATTCCTAGGACTAGTTTGCAAAAGTAGGTTTTGCATATTATGCAAATTAGCAAAAAATCTATATAGACGGAAGTGCATGGTCCAAATTGGAAAGTTGTTGGTATTGACCCAAGGAATCCATCAAAAAAAGAATTTTGAATGTAGGTCTTATGGTTTTTGAGTTATTGAGAAAATTGTGAAAAATGAATTTCCTTGTTTATAGCGCCACCACTTGACCAATCGGTGCCATTTTTGTTGTCCACCGAGATGCACTGATCCTACATCTACCTACCAAGTTTCATGTCTCTATGACTTACGGTTTAGGCTGCACAACTGTTTTTACAGGAGAAAAAGAATAATAATAATAATAATAAGAAAAATCTTAGCAAAAACAATAGGGTTCTACGCACCTTCGGTGCTTGAACCCTAAATATAGCCGCAAGCGGCAATCATCGGGTTCAAGCACCAACTGGCACAATGGTGCATACTAGAGAACTGAATGGTGATGTGTAAAAAGGGCTAATATGATTGGAGATGCCCTGTCACATTTAGAGATTATTAAAAAATTTTCACCTGTTATTAATGTTGAGCAGAAGCCTTTCAACGTGATCAGTGCTTAAATTGTAAATTGTAATTGTAATGTCAATCTAGTGAAGTTTGTAGGATATTCATCAAGTGAGTTAGATCTAGTCAAAATGTGTCTACATGTTATTGGTATTGATCAGGTGGTTTCAACCAGAATGTTTACAAAGTGGTGTTCAGATTGACCTTTTGACCTTTGCAAAACAAGCTGAAATGTTTTACCAAACAAGTTTACATTAACACAAATGAGTTCATTGTCTGACATGACATGTAATTACAAAGTTATTCTAAATCTAGTTCTGAATTAAATGGCGCTTCATCAAACAGCAACTGGCACAATGGTGCCTACTAGAGCATAGGATGGTGATGTGTAAGAAGGTGTAACACAATTGGAGACACTCTGTCACATTGAGAAATTATCAAAAGTCTTTCACCTGTTATTAATGTTGAGAAGAGGCACAAAGGAGTGCATGTTCTGATATGACATGTAATTACAAATATATTCTAAATCTAGTTCTGTATTAAATGGCGCTTCATCAGAGTGATATTGTACAGAGGTCTTTGACATTGTGAGATTACAGCAAATACTGCAGAGTTACAGCAATTTAGGTTGAAAATTTCAAGGACGCTCAGACTGCTTGATGCCTGGACACTATTGTATGTGAAATTTTCACAAATGTTTTTATTGAATCTTAACCTAGAGACTCTACAGTGTGCAACAAGTCTGAAATGGCGGTGATAGGCCAAATATCCAGAGACTAGTATCAATATTGCTATTTTCAAACAATTAGCAGTTCTGAATAAACAAAGCACTTTTTAAACATAGTTGTATTGACAAATTTGTCAGAGCCACTGTACTAAATATGGCACAAACATTTAGATGTCAAAATAGTATAGTATGATTGACATGTATTCGATTTGTTGGAACAGCGCCCCCCAGTGGTCGGATTGTTTCAGCAATTTGCAGGTCACTACAGCGTCTCCACCTGAACATAACTGCCAAGTGTCATCCAGATTGGGCAACATTCAGCCTGCCAAAATGTCTGCTGAATGCTGATTGGCTGATGGTGTTCAGCCATGTTGATTGATTAAGTTGCCCTTTGAACATCCTTTAGAGGCTGTATGACAGATTCTGCATGCAAAGTTTCAGCTTGTTAGGTTGCACGGTTGCTGAGAAACAGTGTTCCAAATTTAACAATTGAAGTGAATGGGGCATATATCCGGAAGGACTAATTTGCATATGGTGGCCATATTGTTTACAAATTTCAACTTTTTCTTAATGAATATTGAAGGCCATGCTCTCACGAGTGTTTTGATACCAAACATGCCAGGATTGATCAAAATTCCTAGGACTAGTTCGCAAAAGTATGTTTTGCATATTATGCAAATTAGCAAAAAATCTATATAGACGGAAGTGCATGGTCCAAATTGGAAAGTTGTAGGTATTGACCCAAGGAATCCATCAAACAAAGAATTTTGAATGTAGGTCTTATGGTTTTTGAGTTATTGAGAAAATTGTGAAAAATGAATTTCCTTGTTTATAGCGCCACCACTTGACCAATCGGTGCCATTTTTGTTGTCCACCGAGATGCACTGATCCTACATCTACCTACCAAGTTTCATTTCTCTATGACTTACGGTTTAGGCTGCACAACTGTTTTTACAGGAGAAAAAGAATAATAATAATAATAATAAGAAAAATCTTAGCAAAAACAATAGGGTTCTACGCACCTTCGGTGCTTGAACCCTAAATACATTACAGTAGGTAAAAAAAATAGTAAAGCATCACAAATGCAATAAAGTAACATTCTGACTACTCTGTGTCACTCCCCTCTCTCCATCACCTTCCTGGCCATCCATCCGCTGCAGTCTGTTTGGCCATAAATTCTCATCAACATTGCATCTGATATGTTCTTTAGCAATGCACTGTGGGAAGAATGCCTGAGCCATCCTCTACACTGATCGCCACAGGACTATATAATCATTATATCATCACAGGACTATATCATTGTTATATAATCACAGGACTAGCATCAAAGAACTAGCACCAGGCCAAGATGTATACAGTGGATAGAAAAAGTCTACACACCCCTGTTCAAATGGTAGGTTTTTGTGATGTAAAAAAATTACAATAAGACAAATAATTTCTACCTATAATGTGACCTATAACCTGTACAATGCAATTGAAAAACAAACAGAAATCTTTCAGGGAGGTGAAGTAAAAATAAACAACTGAGATATTGAGGTTGCATAAGTGTGCACACCCTTTTATAACTAGGGGTGTTGCTGTGTTCAAATTTAACCAATAACCTTCGAACTCACTTTAAATTGGAGTCAGCACACACCTGTCAACAATTAAAGTGCCTCTGATCAACTCCAAATAAAGTTTAACTGTTCTAGTAGGCTTGTCCTGATATTTTTGTAGCCACATCTTTCAGCACAAGCCATGGTCCACAAAGAGATGCCAGAGCATCAGAGGTATCTCATTATTCATAGATATCAGTCAAGTGAAGGCTACAAAAGTCATTAAATATACCATGGAACACTTTGAAGACTGTCATCATCAAGTGGAGAAAACATGGCACAACAAGACATTACCAAGAACAAGACATTTGACAAAAATTGATGATAAGACAAGAAGAAAATTGGTCAAGGAGGTTGCCAAGAGGCCGACAGCAGCACTGAAGGAGCTGCAAGAATTTCTGGCAAGTACTGGCTGTGTAGTACATGTGACAACAATCTGCCGACTTCTTCATATGTCTGTGCAAAACAAACATCCAGAAAACATCTAAGCTCTACTTAATTTTCCAAAAATTCATCTGATATCTACCAAACGCATGTGGGAAAATGTGTTATGGTTTAATGAAACCAAGGTTAAACGTTTTGGACATAATTCCAAAAGGTATATTAGGCGCAAAAGCAACACTGCTCGTCACCAAAAGAACAGCATACCTACAGTGAAGCATGGTGGTGGCAGCATCATACTTTGGGGCTGTTTTTCTTCAGCTGGAACTGGGCCTTTATTCAGGGTGGATGGAATTTTGAACAGTTCCAAATACCAGTCAGTATTGGCAAAAACCTTCGGCCTCTGGTAGAAAACTGAAGATGAAAAGGAACTTCATCTTTCAGCACAACAATGACACAAAGGACACATCTAAATCAACAAAAGAATGGCTTCAGCGGTATAAGATTAAGGCTTTGGAATGGCCCAGCCTGAATCCAGACCTGAATCCCATTGAACATCTGTGGGGTAATCTGAAGAGGGCTGGGCACAGGAGATGCCCTCACATTTTGTCAGATTTTGAGCAGTTATGTAAAGAAGAGTGGGCAAATTTTGCCACATCAAGATGTGTCACGCTGATAGGTTCCTACCCAAAAAGACTGAGTGCTGTAATAAATGCAAAAGATGTTGCAACAAAGTATTAGTTATATGTATTTAACCAGGTGATTTTAAGTTTTTTGTTTTATATTTTTTCGCTGTAAAGATTTATGTTTGTTTTTCAATTGCATTGTACAGGTTATAGGTCATTTGTCTTGCTTTAATTTTTTTACAACACAAAAACCTGGCATTTGAACAGGGGTGTGTAGACTTTTTATATCCACTGTATATAGAGCAATGCCAGCATTCAAAATAATAGACAACAAACTGATGGATTGGTCACCAGTAATGTGGGACACTCATTTTCGTCAAAACCTGCTTTCACCTGTTACCTACTCACCTGATTGTAATGAATTTATGAAATGTTCCAAAATATGTGTTCTGTATTGTATTACAATTTCTTAATCCATTTTGAGAATTGAGCAGACTATTCTGCAGATGATGACTTATATGATGAAATTGTGCTGACATGTTTTGAAGAGAACAACCATTACACTGAGAACTAACCAATTAAGATAGATCAACAAGATGCATTCTTTTGGAAAATGTACTAAATGTAGGATGATTGTGTTAAGTGTAGGCTACTTGTACAAAACCATTTGCAAAGATGTACTAAGTGCTTGAGACATGTACAAAGCATTTGAAATGTGATGAAAGCAATGAGAAATGCCATTCTGTTATGAGAAACTGCAAGTTAGTTTGGGGATTTGTCCATGTTATTTTGAGAATGTCATCTCAGTTTCAAGAAATGAGCCAAACCAATGGAGAAAAACTGTAAAATAGGAATGAACAGAAGTCAGAGCGCAGCTGCCTCTTAAAGGTAATGACTACAGACACACTGATTGGTTCATTTCAAGTTACGCCCAAAACACACCCATGAATAATTAAGGGAATTACAGTTTTTCTCAATTGGTTTGGCTCATTTCTTGAAACTGAGATGTTTTTTTTTTTTTTTAAAACATAAACAAATCCCCAAACTAACTTGCGGTTCCTCATAACAGAATGGCATTTCTCATTGCTTTCATCACATTTCAAATTCTTTGTACATGTCTCAAGCACTTAGTACATCTTTGCAAATGGTTATGTACAAGTAGCCTACACTTAACACAATCATCCTACATTTAGTACATTTTACAAAAGAATGCATCTTGTTGATCTATCCCAATTGGTTGGTTCTCAGTGTAATGGTTGTTCTCTCCAAAACATGTCAGCACAATTTCATCGTATTAGTCATCATCTGCAGAACAGTCTGCTCAATTCCCAAAATAAATTAAGAAATTGTAATACAATACAGAACACATATTCTGGAATATTTCATAAATTCATGAGAATCAGGTGAGTAGGTAACAGGTGAAAGCAGGTTTTGATGAGGAGGAGTGTCCCGCATTACAGGTGACCAATCCATCAGTTTGTTACCTGACAGGTGTTGTATATGATTTTGAATGCTGGCATTGCTGTATATATACAGCTTGGCCTGGTGCTAGTCCTAGTCCTGCAATGATATAACGATGATAGAGTCCCGTGGCGATCAGTGTAGAGGATGGCCAGGAAGATGACCAGGAGAGAGAGGGGAGTGACACAGAGTAGTCAGAATGTTACTGTATTGCATTTGTGATGCTTGACTGTTTTTTTTACATACTGTAATGTATTTAGTTTTGTTTTTCCAGGTTTTTGTATTTTGTATACATAGTATATTTGAGACATTTTCCTTTGTATTTTTTTCTTTTCTACCTACAGTAATGTGTAAAGATGTACTTGTAAATAAAAATAGTTACAGTTTCCTCAGCAGAATGAGTGCAGTGTGTGTGGTGTGAAAATTAGATCTTTGCCATAAAGACAAAACATCTAAACATTTTGACTTGCAGTGCTTACACAATGCCAAAGGGACAATGCATTTTGGGGGCACTGATGATTTGTTTGAGAAAGGAAATTAGTTTTGACACATGGGTAAACTGTTTTTGGAGAGATATGAGCATGTGATGAGGATCCATGTAGGTGTGCTGCACCGTCCAGTTTATTTTGACAGAAGGACGAAATGAATGAAAATGTGCCAAAGCAATTGAGAAGGATCTGTGCCATTTCTATGGTACTGACTATTTATATGGGAGAGGGACTTCATTTTGAAGCAAGAATGAATGTCTTGGGAGACATATGAAATTTAGCTGGTTGTCTGAAGTGTTGTGAAGAACTGTAAGTCTGTTTGGCCAATTTACCTTATAGTTATAGGAATGTCATCTCAGTTTCAAGAAATGAGCCAATCCAATTGAGAAAACCTGTAAAACACGCCCTTTGCGCAGTTGGAGCTGCGCAAGGTGTATATTTGTATACCAAAGACAGAGGACACGCCCCTAAATCCAACTGCGCAAAGCGCAATTAACTAGTCCGCTATGGATCATTAAAATAGGGCCCATTGTCTTCATTATCATCGGCAAAGGGGCAATGTATACTACATTTATTCCCCTTCAGCACTCGTTTAATTTTACTGCAACTTACAGTCTGCAATGTTTCGTTATGGAAGCTGTTGGTGTGATCAGAAGATTATAGCAGCAGATCTGGTCATGCATATTCATTAGAACAATTACAGTCAGATGACTAACATTTCATTCTCCTAGAGCTTTATATACTGGCGTATCTTTCTAAGAAATACTCGGCCAATGGTTATATAAATTTAACTTAAATATTTTATTACGATTGCAAATGATAGACAAACACAAAGTATTGCATAAGTGAAGTGAAACGAAAATAATACGTGGTTTGGAAATTTTTTTATCAAATAAAAATCTGAAAAGGTGTGACATACAAATGTATTTAGTATATTAATGTTTAGTAGAGCCACCATTTACCGTAATTACATCTGTTAGTGCTTTGGGATTTTGCACTGGATTTTATTTAGGTGTTTTAGAGTAAAGGGGGCTGAATAGTTTTGTACGTTACACTTTTTTATTTTTAGTTAAAATAGATAAATCTAAATTTTTATTTAGATAAAAATTTTGTTCCACTTTACATCCAATACTTCAGGTTTGTATATCACTTAAAATCTCAATAAAATACATCCAAGTTTGTGATTGTAAGGTGGGAAATTGTGGAAAAGGAGTAGGAATACTTTTGCAAGCCACTGCAATTGTTAGGGCAGTCACTCTAGCATGGTAACACCACCAGTAATAATGATGGCACCAGTAGCAATGAGTCTTTTTGCAGGATTTATTCTCTATTGCTTTTTAAATGCTGAAATCAAGAGCAAATTAATAGTTTATACTAATGTAAATTAACTACTTCACATTCATAGCTCATAAAAAAATCACAGTTCCAAAAATGAACCTTTAAAACTCTAATTTTAAACCTTTTAAATTAAACATTTTAATATTGCAGCCTAACATTGACTTTTGTATTTACATACCTATTGTTAAAAAGTTGGGATTAATTGTGATTACCGGTGTTAATTTTTGCAGTGCTGCCTGTTTTTTTGTTAAATAATCCTTTTATGTGGTAAAATAAAAAAAGTCTATTTTATTAAAATTTTGTAGATGTTTTTAATAATCTTATCATGTTAGTTATTTCTATTTTCATAAAAATGTGATGTAATTTAAACATAGGCCTACTTTTCCTCCCAGTAGGGGTATAAGAATAAAAATTGGATGACACACAACTTTCTCTTACTTAATTCTGATAAGACTGAGGTCCTTCTATTAGGACCTAATATTGATAAAAACATAAATGTTTATACTTGGTAAAACTGTGAGAAACCTTGGGGTCATCTTTGACCCAATTCTCTCGTTTGATGCACACATATGTAGCATAGTCAAAACTGCATTCTTCCATTTATGAAATATAGCTATATAGTATACTCTCTCAGGAAGATGCTGAGAATTTGAATTGTATTAATTAGATTCTGAATGTTTTAATAAATGTGAATTCTTTTATATGCTTATTGGCAGCAACCAGCATTCATGAAATCAACACAGACAACTTGGTGAAAATAAATGGACATTTATTAACACAAACTAATCTAAACACAAATATTACAAACAGCATTTATTTATAATATGAGAGCTAAATGGTTATTTAGCTAAGGGTGTGTGTGTGTGTAGGGGGAGAAAGAGAGAAAGAGAGAGAGAGAGAGAGGGAGAGAGCGATAGAGGAGATTTTGCATATGCAGAGTGTGCGCACGTGTTCTTGCGGGTGCTCGTGAGAGGAGCGAGTGTGTGCCAACAAAGGATAAATGGCTGAGTTAAAATGTGGAGCGTGGCTCTGCACTGTAACTGAGTTCAGCTGATCTTTGCTGTGGCCTGTTGAGCCAGAAGACTGAAGCCGACTGTTTAAAAAGACGGATTTAAAAGGATGGGTTTTACAGCCATTTCTGGGTTCTAGCTTTAGACATGAGAAATACAGTAGCTGTATTTCAGAGTTAGAAAAGAGAAAGAGATTTGCATGCAGAGAAAAGATCTAAGTTGTCTGTTCACGGATTTTAGTTTATAGTGTAAACAGTAGCAGATTTTATTAATAAAAACACACTTCTGTAAAATGCAGAAAGTTTGAAGATAAAATTTTCTTTATCTAAACTATGCCCTGATGTTTTAAAGTTCAGTCTTAAGTCTTATATGTTAGAAAATATCCATGGGTTTCGTCCTCACTGGATTGAGGGACGACGTCCAGGTAACTCTTCAGGGAATGGCTCGTCCTTCTGGCTTTTGGATCCAGGAAAAGTTGTACACAGTTAAGAAAAGGGATCTGGCCGCTTTCCTTGTTTTTCCGAGCTGTGTCTCCCGATGCAAGCTTGTGTTGAAGAAATAGCCGTGTGGAAATGTTGATCAGATGTTTGGCTAAAGTTGTAATTTTAAAGATGAAGGCCTAAATGTGTATTCTTTGTTCTCTTGGTAGAACAAAGGAGAGGCCTTGTTGTCTTCAAGTTCCTTTGTCGCTCTGTTCAGATGTTTACCTGTTGGTGGCAAACTCAGAGAGGCTTTGTTTCTGTCTGACCAGGGCTGCGTCCAGAAACTTTTGCTACTCCTCCTCTCCTACTCCTCCTTTCCTACTCCTCCTCTCCTGTAGCTGTAATTGGGGAAATGGGACAGCTGATCCCTTTTAGATAGGATGTTGACTACCGTTGAACTGAGCCAATCACAACGCTCACTTTCAGCACGTTTCAGAACATTACTATCACACACAGCTAAAAATTCAGATATTCCAATAAAATCCTGTTTACTCCCAGCCGCATTTTAGCCCGCATCTCTGACCAGTGACTCTGGCAGCCCTGTCTGACCTCAGCCTTATGAGGGATTCAGTTTCCTCATCAGTCCCTAAGTTAAAATAAATAAGTAAATAAATGAATTAGTTAAAATTATATATATATATATATATATATATATATATATATATATATATATATATATATATATATATATTATAAATAATATATGTTTTTATATGTATAACATGATACACATAGGGTCATAAATATAGTTTTACTGAGCATACAGTTTATCTAAACTATAAATTATATTACTGCTTTACTGGCTGTTTAATTAGATAAGGAACCTAGTTAATTAATATGTTTATGACGTATATTTGGGCGTTGCCTTCCCCATTTTCGCGTGCTCTGGGGGCGTGGATGCAGTGATGTCATTGGAAAATCCTTAAAAGTCTTCCGGAGTAGGATACTTTAATGCATCCTCCGTTGGAAGCCTCCTACAGGTGGATTTTAAGCGGCTTCTTTTGTCTCCTACGGTATTCGGACAGGCGGCAAGATGGCCTCGCGAAATCAGTTTCCGGGTCACGGAGGAGAGGAGGAGGATCGGTAGGAAAAAGGAGACACTTTTGGGGTTTCTGGACGCAGCCCAGGGCTTTTGTTCCCTGTGAACGCCCCTATTTCTTCTTCTGGTGTTGCTTGCATTGTGCATTATTGGTCGTGCTGCCACCTACTGGCTGGCTAGGGTACCTACAATACTATTTCTTGACACCTACTAATTTTTTTTTTATTAGGAATATAAAATACATATTATTGTATGTATTTGTTTATTAGGAACAAATACATACAGCACCAATTCCAATGAAGTTGGGTAGTTGTGTAAAACACAAATAAAACAGAATATGATGAGCAGCCAGTAGCAGTTAACAACACAGTGGAAACAAGCAACAATAATAGGGGTAGTACAGTAAGAGATCACAGTAAGAAATATAAGACTATAGAAGATTTGAAATATTAACTATACCTTATAAGATAAAAAAATGCTGAAAAAAGAATATATACATGAATATATAAATACAATAACTATACAAAGTGTTAAAGTAACCAGCCATAGATATGAGGTACTGCAGTAATACAGAATAAATGAAGTATAAGGGATAGCAGGTATCAGCAGATACAACAAATACTGAATATAAACCTGTGCAAGTATTGTATTTAAGTTAAAGTGACAAGTGTCCAGGAGTGCAAATGAACAGGATGTACAGTAAAATGTCAATAGAGTCCCAGGCTGTAGATGTACATGTTATTACATGTTATGAGTGTGATTATAGGACAGATAAAAATGACCAGCTTGTCCAGACGCATCTCGTCCCTCTTGTTCATGTTTCCCATTCTTGCTTAATGGCACAACTTCAGTTGCTCAACAGTCCGGGGTCTCCTTTGTCATATTTTGAGTTTCATAATGCACCACACGTTTTCAATGGGAGAAACTGCCAATTTGCGTCAGTCCATCTCGGATAAGATTAGGTCAGATAAACTGCCGGTGTTTCTGGGTGTTGTTGATATATGGCTTTATCTTAGCATGGCAGAGTTTTAAGTTGCACTTGTAGATGGAGTGATGGACTGTGTTCACTGGAGATGGTTTTCTGTATTGTTTCCCAGACCATGTGGTAATATTCGTTCCAGAATGATGTGGGGTTTTAATACATTGCCGCCTGAGGGATTGAAGTTCACAGACGTTCAGTGTTGGTTTTCTGCCTTGCTGTTTACTAGCAGAGTTTTCTGAAGATTCTCTGAATCAGTGTTCTCAAGTCTCACGCTTTGAGCACCTCAGCGAGTTCACACGCTCAAACGCCACACATGGTATTTCTCACGCTTGCCAATTCATCGGCTGTATATCATAATGTACTCTCATTGAGCCAATCAGAATATAGATCGCTCTGTTGTTAGGCAGACCTAGTCAAAAAGGGCAGAGTTTTAGCCAGAATATCTGGGGCGAAGAACTGTCCGATTCAAAAGTTCTGAAACACACGTCAGTGAACAACTGAAGGAGAACACCCCCCCAGTTTAACAACTGAAGAACTGCGCGCACCCCTCCCCCACCCCCTGAACAACCTCTCACTGAAATAGAAGTCCTGTCACCTGTACAGTATAGCAAATGGATTATAATCCAATAGTCCCAGTGGTAAAAAAAAAGTAATGGAGCAGTGTGAATCTGTTGTGACTTTAAAGGGACAATAAACCCTTTTCTGAATTAAGCAATATCCAATACCATTTATTGAGGATCTTTTTGCAGCAGCTTCTTAGCAAATGTCCAATGACCTGCAAAAGATTTCCAATGACTACCTGAAAATGCAAGTCACTGACAATTCACGAAAACTTCTAACAATCAACACACAGAAAGGTCCCTTTGTTATAATCTCTTGTGAGCTGAAAAGGAAAAATGTGATCTCTTCAAAACTCTTTACAGTATGTGGGTCACATAATTGATGCTGCTGGGTCTGATTAATTACTACAAAAATCTCATACCAACTCTTGCAAACATCCTGAATCCTTTGAATGCCTTGTTGTGTAAGAGGACTTGTTGGCGACTGTGAAATGCAAATTTGCTTTTATGGCAAAGTAACAGCTTGTGTCACACAATATACTGACACATTATGATCCTCAAACAGCAAAGAAGAACATAATTACCCACAAATTGAGCACTCCTCAATGAGTGCTCCTCGATCTCCACAGAAAGGAGTGCCTCCCAGCATCAGGCATGCTAAGGTGGGCTCTATGCTCTATACAAGAAGGCAACACACCATGCCAATGATGAGGTCAGTGCAGCAAAGATGTTTGATGTGGTGCATATATGTAGACTGTGTTTTGAGGAATCTTTAGCTGCTATTGTATTCTTAATGTCCTTGTCAGTGATAATGGACATCAGTTCAGAACACAAGATTTGTCCCCATTTCTGAAAGCCAACCATGTCAAACATATTTGCTCAGCCCTGTACCATCCAGCCACAAACACAAACTAAAAGACACCTTGTCCTCAAAGTATTCCCTAACCTCTCTTCAGCAAAGGTTAGATGCACTCCTACTGACCTACCATTACACACCACATTGATACAGTGTATATCCATGCTTTTCCTGGCCAACAACAACACAGTCGCCTAGATGCTGTGAAAACAAGTGTACTGTGAGCAGTGTTGTGCCAGTTCACAGCTTTTCTGAACTAGTTCAATTCATACATGCTCAAAGTGAACAGTTTAAGTTCAAAGTTCACAATTTTAATTCTGAACTAGTTCAAAGTTCAGTTCATTTTACTTTTTTTGTGAGATATTCAAATAAATACTTTTTTTCACACTACAAGCTAGAAATCACTATACGTTCTTTGAAACTGCTCATTGTAGACATTTGCTCATGATACTGCAATTGTGGGTTTCATACCAGGTGATGAAAATGTTCATAAGGAGAATCAGTGTCTTTCTCCGTGCGTCCCTTCCACTAGCCATTTTTTTTAATTGCAGCGCTTTCTCTCACTCCCGTCATTGGTCTCTCTCTCTCTCTCTCTCTCTCTCTCTCTCTCTCTCTCTCTCTCTCACTCACCTCTCACTGAAATAGGAGTCCTGTCACCTGTACAGTATAGCAAGTGGGTTATTATTCAGATTCAACCTTTTAAGAGTAGAGCATATGGGATACCTCTTGTAAAAACTTGGTTTGTGCTCAGGCTTAAGTTACACATTTGCTTTAATGCCTTTTATGACTCTAAGATGATTAGAGAACACTTTAACATGTTTTTGCAACACATCATTCAGCGTACTCATTTGTACTAAACTTATCTCTTTCCAGTTCAATTTAATTATTCACCCTGGGCAATATACAGAGGGAGTACAGAAGTTTGTTCATTAACTTTCATTTAAACATCGACGATCCCTTGTGGACACAGGGATTCACTATTGTATGTCCTCAATACTATTATCTGTAGGGGTGATCTCAAAGGGGATTCCCTCAATTTCAGGTTCTACTTCAACATGAACACAAACTCTAAATCTTCCAGTTTCATCAGAAGGCCTTTGGCACAGTCTAATGTGTCATCCATAGACTTATCTGCAATGATTATCTCAAAAGTTTGCAGGAGGACATTATAATTGTTTTCCACAGTGCTCACTATCCATGATGTGAAATTTCATTGAGTATGAGCACATCTTGGGCAACCTTGGGCAGCCTGCAGACTCAAGAAAAGACATCCTCTTTGTGGATTTTGAGAAAAATGTGGCAAAACCAGAGTGATGCAAAAAATATTCTGCACTCAGATAAGCATTTAGCCCCCCGAGACAGAACCAGATTCAGTCTGTGTGCATAGCAATGCACAAACATTGCACTAGGGGCTATTGCTTTAACTTTGGCCTGCAAACCATTGAGAGCTGAAGCCATGACAGCAGCCCCATCATAGATTTGTGTCACAAGTTTCTCCCTGAAATTGTAGCCCTGTATGTTCTTATTCAAGACTTCAGAAACAGACTGAGCATCTCTTCTCCCAGAAACATCAAAAAAATCCAACAATTCACTCCTGGATTTTACCTGTCCTATACACATAGCGAACAATGACAGAGTTGAGCATGGCAAGCTAACATTCAAACTGTCTGCCAGTATGTGCAGCTTGCTACCTAGCTAGCTTGCTAGCTGGGACTGGCGCGAGGCTAGGGTGAAGTGTGTCTGCCCGTGAGTGCTTTGTGACGATGGAGGGGCTCAGCAGCACCCGCTGGACAGAAACTGCGGTAGTCAGAAAAAGTGATAGAAGTCCATCTTCAAACACAAGCAGCAACAAAAAAACACTAGAAATAGAAGCTTGATTTTTTGCTAGTTGTTTTTAACAAAGAAAATGCTGCTAAGAGGATCAGGAAAGTCTCCGGTTCAAATCAGAACAGAAGGAAAATTAAATGCTCCCAGCACACATGTTTACACCAAAAGATCGCTGATTGGCTCATTTCGCTGTCAGTCGAAAAGGGATTCATCCTCAGACAGATCAACCAATCATCATGCAGAAGCTGAGCGTCCGGGCCATTCGAGGCCAGCCCACTGCCCCATAGACCCCCAGAGACGCTGAGCGTCCGATGGGCGGGACAAAGCCCAGCTTTTATCCAATGACTCGTCTCGTTTCGCTGCACTCTTTGCTTCGTTATTGAATTCTGTGGACTCCCAGCGTCCACACCGTTTAAAGCACTGTGAAGCTGCGGGAATGAGTGAGAGGAAAGTCGCGCTGTTACCAGTGATAAGAAGCTGATTCTGAACAAAACTTGAGTGTGTTGAAACGGATATTTAGTAGGGGTGTAAGAAAATATCAATACACTTGAATATCGTATATTATATTATTATATATATATTACGTTTCGCAATACTGTATCGATTCTCAAAAACACTGTATCGATTTTTTTATTAAGTGTGTTTTTATTAAACTCCCGGCAGCTAGATGGCATACAGTAGTTACTTTTGTGTTGTTTATTCACCCGGCCGCAAGGGGGCAGTGCTGTGATCTATCTTGATCCATTCGGTGCCTCCAGTACACTGCAAGTAAGTACAGCGCTGCATTAGCATTAGCACCCCGCTGGCGATGGCAGAATCTAAACTGAGTTAGGCTGGCTCCTGGGGTGTACAGAGCTGAAGTGTGGGCTCATTTTGGCTTCCACAATGAAGAAGGCAGAGTGTTTAAAACTGTTGAAAAAAGTGGCATGATATTGGATGCTACAGGACCTGTTATTAAGTCTAATGGAGCTCCCACCGTTCTGATTGTTTACAAATTAAACTTTTTCCACTTAAATTAAATTAGGTTGTATGAGTTTTTTTTAAGTATTGTGATACATATCGTATCGCCAGGTTGGTGCCAATACACAGCCCTAATATTTAGTAGGGTTGCACCGATACCGATACTGTACATGTTGGCACATACACACAGTATCGGCATCAGCAATGGGTATACTATTTCCGATACTATTTCCGGGTTTGGAATGCATGAGTAAAAAATAGCAGAGTAAACAGCGCGGGTAGAAAGTACAGACAAAATGGAGCAGCATAGCAAGAGCTGCTACTGCAGCAGCAGCGTGCCTTTCTGCACAAACAGCAAACTGTAAACAAACCTGATTATCTGCTAACCGAGCCGAACGCTAACCGAGCCAAACACTAATGCTATCGAGCAGGTTTCCTGCTGTCCACCATCTCCTGGAGAGTAACTTTACAGCTCCTATATCAGTTTACACAATACTGAATACACGAGCCAGCTACCTAAATAACCATCTAAATAATTAATACTTGTCTAATACTTAACCTCTTAACGTGCCCTGGCCCACCGGCAGGCCAGAAAAATATCATAAATAATATCTGGCTGTGTTTATGAATAATTATTGGTTCAATATAGACACCCAATATGCCATTTTAAATCTTAAAATATCAGTTATCTAGCATATTTAGCTGTATTACCTTTCAGAAAATAAACAAAATAAGCAAAATATGCTTTTTTATTAGAAATATCATCATAATTTGTATATTAGCATTTTTTGTAGGTCCATATTCATCCAATGTGGATATGTTACGTCATTACTCTTAGAAATATAGAACCATTTCACTATAGGACGCACGGTTCTTGAATTAGAACCGAAAGAGTGCGTTACACTCTTTCACCGCAGCTTTTTTTACAGATCTATACTTCAGCAGACACACACACACACAGCCCTCACCTCAGACACCTCGCTCCACGTATCAGTATTAAAGTCATATTAAAGCCGTATTAAAACCCCTTTGCTGCGTTATAACGCGCATGTGAATGAAATCTGTCGGTCAATCAGGAGACGCCTTATGCTGAGAGAAAGGTTGGTGGGGTGTCTGTAACCCGAGGCCAGACTCAGAGAGCAAAGAAATCTGCTGGAGAGGGAGGGAGGGGAGGGGTCTCTTAAAGAAATACTGCACATATCTTGTAAGAAAAAATTAAAATAGAAAATCTGAAAACGCCTAAAGATTTTCATGGTTTTTACCATATTTTGATCATTACATGTTCAATTTAATAATTTTATATCGACAATCATTATCTACTGCAGCCAATCATCTTAAAGGCCCACTAGGTAGGATTTCCTTGATTATTAAACTTTTTAAATAACTAAAATTACAGCTTGAAACTCACTGCAGCACTGCATTGAGGTGTAATAGGAGGATTAGCGGTCCTTTCGTGTCTGTGCCGGAGCTCCTGTGAGCTCAAATCAGACTCTGTAAGTTTTCCTAGGCGGCCGCAACCAACGCTCGCGAGAACTGCACCTCTTTCGAGAACTGCGACCTGCTTTCAGACCTGTATGTAGTTCTTACAGTTCTACAAGGACTACAAAAACATGCTATTTGGAGTTGGTTAATTCTTTACAGAAGCTAACTAGTAGTGGTGGGCACAGCAGAAGCTAGCAGCGATTAGCATAAGCGATCGGGTTAAATGTGTAAATATATCATGTTAAGTGTAAAATATGGCTGTTTGTAAGCTAAGCTAACAGTAAATTGCCCCAAACTGAAATATACATTTTAGTCTGGGGGTTGTAAAAGCTTTTACTGATACTGTATTTTTGTTTTAATATTATTTCATGCTCTGCTTGTTTTGTGGTGAGGGCTAACAGTGCTACTCTGTAAACACGTTGTAGACACAGAAGAAATGTCTCGTTTCAGTCGTGATTACCATAAAGTAAACATTTCATGCTAAAAGAGACAAATTGATGATGGTTGTAATTATTTTTGTGTGCTTTTTACTTTCTGATGGAAAAAGTAGCTTACATGCAGGTGGATTTTCCACTATTTATGTACTACATAACAGTCTACTGTATATATTGATTATATATATATATATATATATATATATATATATATATATATATATATATATATATATGTGTGTATATATATATATGTGTATATATATATATATATATATATATATATATATAATGCAACTGTAGGGGGATATTTAAAGTATAAAAACATATAACATGGTTTTAGGTGTAGCAGCAGCATTCAAATAAAAACAGCATAGGTTCACTTAAACTGCTCCTAAAAATCTGACGAGATCTTAATAATCTTTTTTTTTGCTGTAGTGGAAGTTGCATGAGAGTATAAAAATAATCATTTTATTTTAAAACAAATATCAAGACATAATGTTCTGTGCAACATGTAAATCAAATATGTAATCAGTGTCGTTTTAAATATCCATATCATCAATTATTTAAAGATACATTCAGTAGGAAATGAAAGCGAGCATGTGAAATAGCTACAGCAGTCCAATTTCAAAACACCACAGAGAGTTGTCTGCCCCGCCCACTTCTCCCCAGACTCTAAGCTTAATCGGGTTGCCAAGTTGAGGAGGCTAAATCTATACAATTCAATGCAAGACAAGTTCATAAACTTCTACCATGGCAGGCAACCACGAGTCATATTATAAACCAGCTTATGTGAACTTTATCTGTATTTAGCTAAGCTAGCTTTACGCACCGCTAGCTGCGTTAGCCTAAGCTAGAAAAATCCAACTGCTCCAAAAATACACACCCCAGAGATGCAGTTACTACTTTACAGGTCCATTAATACACTGCTTAGTTTAGCAGATAACATATACTTCTATATTTAAGTAGCCTATGGTTTTATCTTGTTTATCTCAGATATGACGTGCTCTCACTGCTGTTAAGATAAGCCAGTAAAGACTGCTAGGAGAGTCAGAGAACTGAGAGGAAGATGCGAGAGGAAGAGTAGTTCAGGAGAAACACAGAAATTTTTAACTCTTCGAAAAACCTGTATTTAGCGTTATATTGACTGTATTTTAAACAACAAACAGATAAATAAATAGCAAAATAGCTAGATAGTTGTTAGGAATGGCCATGAGTAACATTTTAAGTTAATAGTTTTGGATGAAACAAATTACTCAATATATAATCACATTCATAGATAAACTGAGACAGTACAGAGACAAACTATCTGTTTCTGGCATATATTTTTGTGATACTCATCACTTCCGAGGTAGTAATTAGATGTGACACGGCTGCTCCTCCGTTGTGATTGATTGCAGTTTACGTTAGCATGTGTAGCATGACTGCTTCAGCCAGCATAGTCCAGATCACTTTAGCCAACCCTGCTAAGCTATCTATCTCTCTCAGGGACCCTCTGCCTTGTTATCCCAGCTGCACACAGACCACTGATATAATTACTGAACACTGATACTAATTTTTTTCCCCATTAATTTAAACACCAGTCCCTAGTAAGCTAACCTAGTGGTTGCAATAAATTACCTGACTGAATTAGCTAGCCAGTTAGCTTACCTGTTCAGGAGAATAGTACCTAGTAGTGATGGGTCTGACGACCCTGAAACCTCGACACATGCGCCGAGCTGTCAAGGCGAAACCCCGTGTCGGTGCGCGTATCATGTTAAGGAAAACCACGTGACCGATACACTTCCTGTATCGTTTGGTAGCGATGGGTCTGACGACACTGAAACTTCAGCGCATGCACCGAGCAAACAAGGCGAACCCCTGTGTCAGACCGCGTATCATTTTAAGGAAAACCACGTGACCGATGCATTTCTTCGCGCAGTTGCTTGCAATGACTTTCTTAGTCCAGCAGATGTCGCCATTAAGTGATACAGCAACACAGTTTCAACACAGTGTCGATACAGTTTGGGAAATGTGCCATACACCCAATGAGGCTTCATCTGCCCATCACTAGTACCTAGCTCTGCGTCTGACTTGTAGTCTTTTTAGACTTTAAGTCTTCTCTACATTTCAAATTCACTGGCAGTATTTACACTTGTTTTATTCCTTCTTTGGTAACTGACCTTTTAGAGACATGCTGAGGCTTTTTAAGCTGTGTAGCAGCTGAGGTTTAACTGAAGCAGCCCTGCTTCTTCTTCTTCTTCTTTTGGTTTTTATGGCGGTTGGCAGACCAACTACAGGTGCATTACCGCCACCTACTGAGCTGGAGTGTGAAGCAAGACTTTAGGACAGGCATGTCAAACTCAGTTTGGCTCTGGGGCCAGATCCAGACTTTCTGTTCTCAGGTGGGCCGGATCAGTAAAAGAATGTCAACTCCAAATATTTAGCTTTGTTTTTCAGTACTATGCTTTATTATTCAGCATACATTTTGGCCTACCCTACATATTATAATCATGGATGAAAAGGGATCTTTTCTAAGCACAACACATTTATTCATAAAACAATGGAAAAAAATGATTTTCATGTTTGGCGGTGAATGTGTTAACAACTGGTTTATTTTAACAGTTGAGTGAATGCAGTTTTACACCTGAACCAACTCACCACATCAACAAACTCAAGTGGGAGCTATGAAAAAAATATTTTCACCTTAATTGTCATACTGCTTTGAAATAAATAAAAAAAAGAAATACAAAATAAAAGTTATAGCAGTGCATGGGCAATTAGATTAGACTACATCAGATCAAACTACTAGGCTGGGCCTACTGAAGCTGAGAACATACTGCACAATATTAACTGTCTTTAATATGAAACCAGATGAATCTTATTTTTAATGATCTGTATTCATGAGTGCAAACATGAGTGGTGAAGCAAGATTGCCGTGTCTGTGCTGCATGCGGGACATTTACTGCCCTCTAGCGACCGGAGAGAGCATTTAATTTGTATTCATTTAAAAAAAAATCACAACTTTTGATAGAAATGAGCTAGAAACTCGCTTCTTTTTTTGACATACTCAGAAATTTATGCCGGGCCGGATTAAATCATCCAACGGGCCTGGTCCGGCCCGCGGGCCGTATGTTTGACATGCCTGCTTTAGGATAATGACCTGCAGTATTTATACATTTATGGGGAGGGGCAAAATAAAAAATAAATAAATAAATAAATAAATAATAATTAAAATATTAAATTAAATTAAACATCCCAACACTCTTTAAAAACAGCAGCACCTGCTTGTGTACTAAACCCATCCCAGAGCCATAAGATAGCAAACCCTTTAAAGAAATATCTTTATGTCCCTTTGATGTTAATGTATCAAGTAAAATTTGTCTTTGTGGAGAATGTTTTATACAGTGCAATAGTATATGTTCTGGTGTCTCCCTATGTGTGCAGTACCGGCAAAGCCCTGTGTCGTGTTTGTGAATGAGATGTAACGTAGAGTTCAGTGATGTGTGACCAATGATAAGTCGAGTAATCACTACTTCAGACCTCCGTGAATATCCACCACCTGGACTTGAACCTGCTGTAGGCTGAATGTTAAAAAGATGTCTGCCTTTTGTCCCCTGTTCCCACTCACTCTGCCAGAGGGCACAAACATGCCTCTTAATGATAATTTTTGCCTCTGCTTTACTCAGGGGTATGATAAAATCACAGTCCTGATGCCTCAAACACTGTTTAGCCAGCACATCGACTGTTTCATTCCCCTCTACTCCAATATGGGCTGGAACCCACAAGAATCGCACACAGACTCTCTGCATCCTGAGTATAAACAGTGTCTGGAAGATTTCCAGAATTAAATCTGGCCTACAAGAAGACCGCCCAGTTCGAAGGCTTTGTAGAGCAGCTAACGAATCGGAACAGATAACAATGTTTAATGGACAAACATCCTCAGCCCACTGCAGTGCTAGCAGAATAGCCACCAGTTCTGCGGTAAACACTGACACATTATCAGACAATCTCTTCCCAATAGACACATTAAACTCAGGGATGTAATAGGCTGCTGCTGAAATGCCTACAGTGGGGAGTTTAGAACCGTCCATATAAATCTGTAAAACCCCATAATAGCACTGTGTTATGTAGCGTTCAACCATAGCAGATTTAGATATATACTGTTGTTCTGAGGCTAGCTGATCATGAAGGCTAAGATCCACATTCGGATCTGGAAACATCCACGGTGGAATTACTGACTTTGGGACAGTTTCACAGAAGGTCAAGCTTTGCAGCCCTATTTTCTCAGCTTCTCCAGCACTCTGACATCCAAAACTCTGGACATTATTGGGAGAGTGGTCAGTATTGTCAGAAATAAGAGGAGACACAAGATGAGTTCTTTCATGCCCTTTAATGTTGACCCAATAGACAGCTGACAGAGCTACCGTCTCAAATTAAAGGCTTTTCTCCCAGCTCTACCTGTAATGATGCAACAGGAGATGACTTAACTGCCTCACTACACAATCGTAAAGCCTGAGCCTGGACAACATCCAGACCTTTAAGAATGGAAGCTGCTGCTGACTTATACGCCATACACCCGTAATCAAAGACCGATCTTATTAAGGCTCTATAAAGACACAGTAAGGAGGTGCGATCGGCCCCCCAGTCACTGCCAGCCAGACATTTGAGCACATTAATTCCACTTTTGCACTTATCCACAATTTTACCAATATGTGATTTCCACGTCAGCTTAGAATCCATCCACATGCCAAGGAATCTAATCACCTTCACTTGTTCCAACTCCTGGCCATACAGCTTAAGTCCAATAGAGGGTGCTTTATATCGTTTAGAAAAACAGATAACCTGTGACTTAGAGACTGACAATTTAAAACCCCAGTCATTAGCCCAGCTCTCCACCACCACTAATGCCTCCTGCATTTTCTGAAGAGCAAAAGGTACATTTCTGCTTCTCTTCCACAGAGCCCCATCATCTGCATACAGAGACTTAGAGACACCAATGCAGACATTAGAAAAAATATCATTAATCATAATATTAAAAAGAAGAGGGCTACATACACTACCCTGAGGTGTTCCATTCTCTATCTCGTATATTCTAGACAATGTAATACCTACCCTGACCTGAATTACCCTAGCTCTTAAAAAATCCATGATCCAATTAAACATCCTTCCCCCAATACCTAACTTATCTAATTTGATTAACAAACCTTCTGTCCACAGCATATCATACGCTTTTTCAATGTCTAAAAACACAGCCACTACCACTTCCTTGTAAGACTGTGCTTTCCTCACATCTGACTCCAGACATAGTACTGGATCCATAGTCATCCTACCCCTACGAAATCCACTTTGATAAGGGGACAAAAAATGTTGGCTTTCTAAATAGTGAGTCAGCCTATTGGTCACTATGCGCTCCATCAGTTTACTCACATGGGATGTCAGAGAGATAGGCCTATACCCTGCTGCACAAGAAAGATCCTTTCCTGGTTTCCCTATTGGCACTACTATTGCCAATTTCCAAGCTGAAGGAAGTTTACCCGTACACCAAACTATATTAAAAAATTCCAGCAACTTACTAAGACAGTATTCTGATAAGTGTTTAAACATTCCATAACAAACATCATCTTTCCCGGGAGAAGACTGACCTGATGCAGCTATAGCAGATTTCAATTCCAACAAAGTTAATTCAATGTCCAAAGCACTATCACAACCCTCACGTCGGAGCAATGCCCCAGGATATCGCCTCCGAACCTCATTTCTGCGCTCCAGCATCCCATCATTTAAGTTCGCTGAGCTATGAATCTTAACAAACTCCTGAGCTAACATCTCTGCCTTATCACTGTCTGATACTGCCTCCTTTCCCCCACCATGAAGTACCGGAATAATATTCCCTTTTCTTATTCCCTTCATTTTTTTAATCATGTGCCATACGTCACCCACCGGAATGTCAGGCCCGATCCTGCTGCAAAATGATCTCCAATAATCTCTTTTGGTCTGTTTAACTGTTCTCCTCACCACAGCCTGAGCCCTTTTATAATTAAGCAAATCACATGGCAGAAGAGTGTTCCTAACTCTACGGAGAGCTTTATTACGAGCCTTCACAGCCTCAGAGCACTCCTCCGTCCACCAAGGCACAGCTCCTTTCTTCTTAAAAGGCTTTTTAACCAGAACAGACTCTTTAGCTGATTCACAGAAAATGTCACATAAAACCTTATTACACGAGTCAACATCCTCAGATATCTTCCACTGCTCCATCCTCAATTCACAGAGTGTAGAAAATTTATCCCAATTTGCTTTACCAAAGTTCCACCTCTGCAGGAAACCCTCTTCCTTCCTATTAATTCTTACTCCAAATTCACAGACAATAGGAAAATGATCACTTCCCAGGGATGTAGATTGACACACTTCCCACGAACATATCCCTGCTAATGCAGGTGAAGCTAACGTTAAGTCCAATACAGTCGTTTTATTAGTTGAGATACTTAGCCTTGTGCCTCTACCATCATTAATACAGACTAGATCCTTGTCCAACATATATTCTTCAACAACCATACCATTGCTGTCCGTGAATGCACTACCCCATAGTGAATTGTGTGCATTAAAATCCCAACACCAGACAACCTTGCACTGGTCAGCACCACCAATACTATGTAACTCTTCCAATAATATTTTGTTACATGGGTTATAAAAATTAATTAACCTAAACTTCCCACATGTACCCCATATCTCCACAACTACACACTCCAGATCCCCATTTAAAGGAACACGCCTAAACTCTATTCCTTGTCTAATAAAAGTGATTACACCACCTCCATTACCCTGAACCCTATCCCGACGCTCTACATTATATCCACTCAAAGTAAAACTCAAATGAGGTTTCAACCATGATTCTTGTACACAAACAATATCTGGAATACATTCCCTGCTAATCACAAACTTTTTAAAATCTTGGCCATTGGCAATTAAACTCTGAGCATTCCACTGCAATATAACAAAACTACAATTGACCATCCCCTGCCTGGGAGGAAACTACTTTCCCACCTAGGCCTCCACTAATTGATTCCCATGTAATGCCTTTTATGTCCAAGAACTTTTCTGCAGACCTCACAATGATCTTTATTTTCTCTGTTCTACTCCCTGTCTGGGCTGTGCAGTTAACCACATCAGCTATAAACATTATAAACTTAGTTTTCTCAACAAGCAGAGTGTTCAGTGACATGACATTAGGAACCCGAGTGGTAGGACCCACCCCACAACCAGCCTTCCCTCCTCCTTCCTGCCTTGAAGGCCTAGGTTCCGGAGGCCTAGTCTTCTCCACTTCTTTCAGTGCCTCGGCATAGGTTAACCATAGAAACTGCTCTCACTGTCTGTATTTCCATTGCCTTTTTCCTTATCTCACAACCCCCATAGGCAGCCTTATGGTCCCCTCCACAATTGCAGCACTTTGGTTTAACACCCTCTCCACATTGCCCATACTCATGTTCTCCCCCACAGACTCCACATCTCTTCCTTGCCCTACAAACTGAAGCTACATGGCCATACCTCTGACAATTATAACACCGTACTGGTGGAGGTACATATACTCTCACGGGAAAACTAATGTATCCCAAATACACTCTATCAGGCATAGAGGTGCCATCAAAATGAATCATAACTGACGTGCTCTCTAATTGAGCACCATCCCTAAACCCCTTTAGTCTAATTGCTTCAATAACAGTACCACCAGTCAGATTCTTCTTAAGTTGATCCATTGTAACGTCAAAGGGAACTCCAGAAATCACTCCTCTCATCCTCATCTTTTCCCTGAAAAGTCTCGCCGACACCTTTTTACCACCCAAACTCTTAAGTTTCAGCGCTTTATCCCGTTGTCTGTCATCTTTACATGTGAGTAAAAATTTCCCACCTCGTAGTACTTTAGCTCCAGCCAGATCACCCAAAGATTTCTTAAGCTCAGCTATCAACCTTATTGGATTCAGGATACTTCCTGAATCATCCTCATATTTCATTAGCACAAGATACTCCTCTTTCCGACGCTTAAACGTCTCCTCTCTATGTCCGCTACCAGCCGAATCAATATCATCAGACATTCTCCTACCTTTCTTATTACGAACAGTTTGCCATGATCCACAATCTCCCCACTTCCCGCTCATTCTCCCAAACTCTGACTCACTCTCCTCCTCTGCGTCACTTCCGTCCATCTCAACCTCAGTCACAGCTCAGTCGTCTACCAACCTCCCGAAAGCCATACTGATCACTTGCTGTTGTGTAGTGCTAAACCCCTCAGGGGTGGAGTAAGTGTTGGGGAATGAACAGCAGGTGGAGTCAGAGGCCAAAACAAACCCAGATAACATGAGGCACCTCACACTCCAAATGGGATCCCTGCTGAAAGAGTTGCATGTGCTTCAACTCAGCATGTTTTCTTAATATCTGATGATACATCCTGATCATTTTATCATTTACTATTGAAAAAAATACATATTGGTCCTTTAAGTTACTTTTGGGTTTCATGGACCTAAAAGGTTAATCGAGACAATGACACTTCTGGTAGAAGTTATGGTTATGGGTTTAAATGCGCTATGATTTTGATATATTCTATATAAAGCACATCCTGAAAGTTTCTTGATCAGGTTGGTACTTGTTTGGTACATACAAGGCTTATATCTACTGCTGGGCAATTAATGTAGCATATTACCTTAATTACGATTAATTAACAATTTTAACAGATTAACAGAATAAAAAGGATTAACAGTATAAACAATGATAATTGGAACAGGTGTTCTGAATGTTGGTTTCGAATCATTTCAGTTAATACCCGATTCCTTTTGTGAAATTCAACAATGTTCCATTTTGACAACACAACATTTTTGTGATTGTGCTGTTAGATTGCACTTTGAATGGGATGCTACATTATTATTGGGTGGCAGGCCTTTGAACTTGAGTTGTAAATACAGGCTGAGTTATTTTGCATTATATGTTTGGATTTTTATGTAAAGTCTGAGGAGAGAATGTCTGTTGAAAGTATATAATAATAATACTAATAATAAATTAGTATGTCTAATACAACTAAAATCTCTTAGCTAGTGTTTTTTTAAGTTGGTATATACACTGACATGCAGGAGGCATAGGATAGCATTATAGGAAACATTATGTTAATTGTTTGTGAAGTGTTACCTCACGGGATTGGCTTGGAACATTGGCCAGTGTGGTTATGTTAAGTCCCATCTCACCTTTTCAGATAGAGACCATTGCAATCATACTTTATTGCTAGTGCACTTACGCAACATTCAGATCTAATCTTGATTTTTAATTTCAGAAATGAACTGTGTAACATGGGTCTGACAGAATAAGTGCTATCTCAGGATCTTGGTCTAAAGGATGACCTGACAGTCCATTAAAATAAATATAAAATTATTTGTATTTGCAATCTATGCTGTAAAATTGAGCTATCCAAGTGAGCTGAAATACCCTTTTTATGCCCTGCAGAAAATATTCATGGAAATATACATGCAAAGAAAATCACATGCAAACTGTGCAGTCTTAGTGTAAGCTTTAAATATTCTCTCTCTTTATTTTTCCCCATCTCCCTCTATTCAAAAACATTCTGTGATATGCAAACAGTTAGGGCCTGTGATCTACACATCTGTTCATCAGCTAAGTATATTTGTTCAGAATGTGTACAGTTTTTGTGCACTTCTAAATTCCATGTTGCACTGCTGATCATAGGAGCACATTTTAGTTCTGTAATTACAGAATGTAGTTCATCTGTTTCTCTTTACTGTATTACTCTCTTTTCATCCCCATGGTGGGTCATTCTCAGCACTGTAGTGACACATGCATGGTGGTGTGTTGTATGGGTATGAGTTGATCAGACACACCACCATTAGTGTTATTGCAGTACTGAGAATAGATAATAGCTGTTTTGTTGGACCTGTGGGGTTCTGAAGCATTGAAGAACAGGGTGGATCACCTGTTCATCAGCCAAATATACATGTTTAAAAGTTATACAGTATTTTTGCACCTCTAAACAACTATTGGTGTACTTGTGAACATGTTCTGAAGGAGAGGTGTATAAACTATGTTACACTGCCCAAACACCACTCTAAACGCACGTTTTAGGTGTATGTTTTAGAAAGGAAACTGAACCCTGAAAAGACCATAGAGCACTTATTTTTTATTAAATGTGAATTTATGTCAAACATACAGTCATGCTGGCTTTTTATTATATTTTTTGTAGATTTTATTTGGTTTAGTGCAAAACGTAATGCTAGAAAAATGTATAAGTTATTGCCTTAGTAAGTTGTATGCTTTTGACTAAAGAAATTATATTAATTAGGGTGTAGTTAGTATTTTTAGTATTAGTTTGTATTAGTTTACTCTAAAGTAAAAAACATATGAATTTGAATTTAAAAATAAGTAATAGTTTTCTCCTAAATAAAAAAATAATTTGTAACAAAGTGAAATAGCATTTTGGAATAAAGTTTTCCTTTTTTTGGAAGTATTTTTGTCTTTGAGTAAAGATATTTCTTTACTAAATTTGAATTAAAACAAAACATTTTTACTAAATCATGATTATAATTTGAAAATAATTTGTGAATATTTTTTTTTATTGATCTAAAGTATTTTTTTCAGTGTTCTTTCTTCTGAAATCAAAGGAATTAAAACAGTTGATGCTGCTTTTATGCTGTTTATGCTATATAAGGAGACTTTCTATTAGAGCAATGCTGTGGCGATTTGATTGATATAAGCAATATGGCCTCAGCCTGTACCCTACGATGTTTATATCCAGATATCTTTTAAAATACTATTGGTAATTCCAATGTAATGCTGATTTTTTTTTAATACTGGGATATTTGGAGTATTCCTCTGAAAATTAGAGCGGACCTATAACCTCGTCACGTGATGATAACTGTATAAAGTGATGTATTATTTTGATACAGGTTATTGTGAGAGATATTCAGGTATTTATGTGAGATCCGTGTGACCCCGCCCCCTTACTCAGAATGCAGGCTCGCGCGCTGCCCCACATGCCCGTTCTCTTCGGGAGCTGAGCTGAGGCTGCGCGTGGCGCGCGATGAGCCGTTGAAGCGGGTTCGAACGGTTCTCTTCGGCTCATAAGGAGCTCGTGTAGGGAACGTGTGATTTGGGGTCGTCGCGTGCGGTGCTGAGTGCAGCTTGCGCCGCCGGTACGTATCCCGGCTCGTGCAGAAAACGGGTGGGGGGTGTGGGTGATGAAAGCGGCGATGATGTAAACACTGAGCGCGCGAACCGCTCGTCTGCTTTTTGTAATTACCGCTCGGTAACGGGTCGCAGGGACCGCGATTAACACTCCGTCCGCTATTGTTTATCTCTGGTCAGATCAAAGAACAGCGTGCGGGAGGAGGATGCAGGCTCACGCGCTGCTCCAGCTCTGCTGCTCGTTCCTGCTGTCTCTCCTCGGTCTGGGCGGGACTGAAGGTAAGCGAACCTCATCCGAACCTACCAGTTTACAGAACCTCACCATCACATACAAAACCTTACCAGCACACACAGAACCTTTACCATCACATACTAACCTCAACATCACATACAGAACCTCACCATCAAATACAAAACCTTACCATCACACACAGAACCTTTACCATCACATACGGAACCTTACAGAACCTCAGCATCACACACAGGACCTCACCATCACACACAGAACCTCACCATCACATACAGAACCTCACCATCACACACAAAACCTTACCATCACACACAGAAACTTTCAGAGCCTCTGCATCACAGACAGAACCTCACCATCACAGACAGAACCTCACAACCACACATAGAAACTTACCATCACATGCAGAACCTCACCATCACATATGGAACCTTACAGAACCTCAGCATCACACAGAACCTCACCCTTACATACAGAACCTCACTATCACATACAGAACCTTCCAGAGCCTCACCATCACACAGAGAATTTCACCATCACATACAAAACTTTACAGTACCTCACCATCACATAAAGAACCTTACAGAGCCTCACCATCACAAACATAACCTCACCATCACATACAGAACCTTACAGAACCTCAGCATCACAAACATAACCTCACCATCACATATAGAACCTTACAGAACCTCGGCATCACACACAGAACCGTACCATCACATGCAGAACCTTAGAGAACCTCGCCATCACACACAGAACCTCACCATTGCATACAGAACCTCACTATCACATACAGAACCTTACAGAGCCTCACCATCACACACAGAACCTCACCATCACACACATAATCTCACCATCACATACAGAACCTCACCATCACATACAGAAACTCACGATCACACATAGAAACTTACCATCACACACAGAACCTCACCATCACATACAGAACCTCAGCATCACACACAGAACCTTACCATCACACACATAACTTTTCAGAGCCTCTGCATCACACACAGAACCTCACCATCACATACAGAAACTCACGATCACACATAGAAACTTACCATCACACACAGAACCTTACCATCACACACATTTCAGAGCCTCTGCATGACAAACATAACCTCACCATCACATACAGAACCATACAGAACCTCGGCATCACACACAGAACCGTACCATCACATGCAGAACCTTACAGAACCTCGCCATCACACACAGAACCTCACCATTGCATACAGAACCTCACTATCACATACAGAACCTTACAGAGCCTCACCATCACACACATAATCTCACCATCACATACAGAACCTCACCATCACATACAGAAACTCACGATCACACATAGAAACTTACCATCACACACACAACCTCACCATCACATACAGAACCTCAGCATCACACACAGAACCTTACCATCACACACATAACTTTTCAGAGCCTCTGCATCACACACAGAACCTCACCATCACATACAGAAACTCACGATCACACATAGAAACTTACCATCACACACAGAACCTTACAATCGCATATGGAACCTTACAGAACCACAGCTTCACACACAGAACCTCACCATCACATACAGAACATCACTATCACACAAAGAACCTTACCATCACACACAGAGCCTCACCATCACATACAGAACCTTTCAGAGCCTCACCATCACACACAGAACCTTACCATTACACACAGAACTTCACCATCACGTACAGAACCTTCCAGAGCCTCACCATCACACAGATCATTTCACCATCACATACAAAACTTTACAGAACCTCACCATGACACACAGAACCTTACAGAACCTCACCATCACAAACATAACCTCGCCATCACATACAGAACCTTACAGAACCTCAGCATCACACACAAAACCTCACCATCACATGCAGAACCTTACAGAACCTCGCCATCACACACAGAACCTCACCATCACTTACAGAACCTTAGCATCACTCACAGAACCTTACCATCACACACATAACCTTTCAGAACCTCACCATCACATACAGAACCTCACGATCACACATAGAAACTTACCATCACACACAGAACCTTACCATCGCATATGAAACCTTACAGAACCACATCTTCACACACAGAACCTCACCATCACATACAGAACATCACCATCACACACAGAACCTTACCATCACACACAGAGCCTCACCATCACATATATAACCTTTCAGATCCTCTGCATCACACACAGAACCTCACCATTACATACAGGACATCACAATCACACACAGAACCTTACCATCACACACAGAGCCTCACCATCACATACATAACCTCACCATTACATACAGAACCTCACAACCACACATAGAAACTTACGATCACGCACAGAACCTCATCATCGCATACAGAACCTTTCAGAGCCTCACCATCACACACAGAACCTCACCATCACATACAGAACATCACCATCACACACAGAACCTTACCATCACACACAGAGCCTCACCATCACACAGATAACTTCACAGAACGTCACCATCACACCATCATACACATAACCTCACCATCACATACAAAACCTTACAGAACCTCGCCATCACACACAGAACCTCACCATCACGGACAAAATTTTACAGAACCTCACCATCACATACAGAATCTCGACATCACAGACAGAATCTCATCATCACTTACAAAACCTTACAGAATCTCACAGTCACACACAGAACCTTACGGAATCTCACCATCACATACAGAATCTTACAGAACCTCACTATCACATACAGAACCTTACAGAATCTCACCATCACATACAGAACCTTACAGAATCTCACCATCACAAACAGAACCTCACCATCGCATACAGAACATCACAGAATCTCATCGTCACATACAAAACCTTACAGAACCTCACCGTCACACACAGAACCTTAGAGAGTTTTACCATCGCGCACAGAACCTTACAGAATCTCATTATCACATACAGAACCTTAAGAATCTCACCATCATGCACAAAACCTTACAGAACCTCACCATCATGCACAAAACCTTACAGAATCTCACAGTCACACACAGAACCTTACAGAATCTCACCATCACATACAGAATCTAACAGAACCTCACCGTCACATACAAAACCTTACAGAACCTCACCATCACAAACAGAACCTTACAGAATCTCACCATCACATACAGAACCTTACAAAAAGCTCACCATCACACACAAAACCCTTAAGGAATCTCATTATCACACACAGAACCTTACAGAATCTCACCATCACATATAGAACCTTACGGAATCTCACCATCACATACAGAATCTTACAGAACCTCACCATCACATACAAAACCTTACAGAATCTCACCATCACATACAGAACCTTAAAGAATCTCACCATCACACACAGAACCTCACCGTAGCATACAGAACATTACAGAACCTCACCATCACATACAGAATCTTACAGAACCTCACCATCACATACAAAACCCCACAGAACCTCACCATCACACACAGAACCTTAGAGAATTTTACCATCATGCACAGAACCTTACAGGAATCTCACCATCACACACATAACCTCACCATCACACACAGACTCTCACCATCACATACAGAACCTCACCATTACACACAGAACCTCACCATCACATACAGAACCTTCCAGAACCTCTCAATCACACACACAACCTCACCATCACATACAGAACCTCACAGAATCTCACCATCACATACAGAACCTTACAGAATCTCACCATCACATACAGGATCTTGCAGAACCTCACCATCACATAGAAAACCTTACAGAACCTCACTGTCACACACAGAACCTTACAGAATCTCACCATCGCACACAGAACCTTACAGAATCTGCTTCACCATTACATACAGAACCTCTCCATTACATAGAGAACCTAACCATCACATAGACAGCTTTACCATCAGAAACAGAACCTCTCAGAATGGTGGTAGTGTGAAGGTCTAAGACTGTTTTGCTGCTTCAGGATCTAGAAGACTTGCTGTAATAAATGTAATCGTATAGTTTTTACAAAATCCCAAGCACCACTTCTAAACATGTAGTTTGCCCAGTGAGCTTAATTCAAGAGGGAGACAAGTCATTTGGTTATACTGAGATTAGTTCAGTGACTGAAAATAAGCAAGAGGGTTCTGCAGCAGATGTGATAAATCTGTGATGATGGAGTTCATTGATAAAGCGGGGCAGCTGTTTACACAGGGACAGCTGATTCAGGCTGATCATATTCTGTACCTGAAGAAAGGAGCTTATTCAGAAACTCACTCCGGATACTGACTCCCACTGAGCCCAAACTTGCTGTAATCTGTTTAAAGATACTATTATAATTATAATATATAATATAATAAAATTATAATTTACTATTATAATGCAAAATATCACTGTAAGGCCATATTTCAGAAGCTGTTTAAGGTCTTTAAGTAAAGGCACACCCAGAAAGGTTAGTAAACCCAGGTCTTATGGTTCACAGTACAGCCTCCTAACTGAGTGAGCTACCTAATAGAGGTAGTTATCGGGATCCAAGGGCAGAGTAGATAAGACTGAGAGCAGATTGTGTATCTGTCTAAGAGTGGAGGAGGGATTGGCATACACAGTAGGAAACCCTTTTTTACATGCTTAAAAAACACCAGTGTCCTTTCCATTGGCGAAGTGGAAGAGTATTCCCCCTTTACTGACAATGTTGCCTATTTAATCCCGGTTGTGAGCAAGTTGTCTTGCTGTGTGTATGACTGTGTGTATTCTGAGAGCACTCACTTGTGTGTATGTGTTAATTGAAGGGTGGATGCCTTGTTGAGAAATAATGAGAGCAGTTATTATGGCACTGTTGGCTCTGGCATTGTTGTTGAATTTGCCATGTTGTACTGTACATAATATATGGTGACAGTAATATTGTGAAAAAAAAAACATATGGGAGTATTGTTTCTTGAAAGCAGTCTATTATTAAATAATAGTAAGTGTTACAAAAGGGCAAAGAGACTTGATGAGAAGATGGAAATAGTTGTAAGAAAATTTGTTGGAGGCTGCAAAAGACTTGAGACTGGAAAGACAATGACCCTAAACATACAGCCAGAGCTACAGTGGAATGGTTTATATCAAAGAATATTCATCCGTTAGAATGGCCCAGTTAAAGTCCTGAGTTAAATACCATTGAGCTTCTGTGGCAAGACATGAAAATTGCTGTTCACAAATGCTCTCCATCCAACCTGGCTAAGCTTGAGCTCTTTTGCAAAAAGGAATAGGCAATAATCTTGGTCTCTTGATGCGCAAAGCTGGTAGAGACATACCCCAAGAGACTTGCAGCTGTAACTGCAGCGGAAGGTGTCTCTACTCAGTATTGATATAAAGGAGCTGAATACTTTTGCACATTTATTTGACAAAAAAAGTGTATCTTAATTTAGCTGCTGTCAGTGCAAGTTGCGTTCAATGCTTATGTTAATATTAAGTGTTTATTTTTCATTTTATACACATCACATGCAATAATCCATTTCTGGATTGCATTCCTAAAGTAATTCATCTGTTTTTGTATCCACCATCCCTCCATCTGCTGCAGTAAAAGTCAATGAAGTACATCAGCTCCGGCATTTTATTTAGATTAACCACAGTGGCTTCTAACTATTTCTTAGAAGCCAGCTCTCCATAACAAATTTGGTGAGTTGCTGTTGATTAAGCTCATGATGTACGCTGACCAGTCCAGTTGCACTGCCGGTGGACATACCAGGCGTGAAAATAGACGTGTTAGATGATCATGCTGTCTGCTACCCTAGACATGAGCCATCTGCACAGCCAATTTATACTTCTGCGTTGAACCTATGCTGTAGCCTACGCGCCGCTGTGAACCAGACGCTGTAACCTACACCGTAGCTATACCCGCACATCCCTGGAAATGTAACTACACGTTGTGCTACGCAGACAGCCGCAGCTGTGATTGGTCCACCGGGCCTCGTGTTCCCGCCCACCTATTTTTAACTACACCCAGTTTAAACTGCAAATTGACGCAGAGCTGCTGATACGCACATGCAGAAGTATAAACACGCTCCACTTGTAGTACACTCACGGTAGATACGCGTAGACTACAGCATAGGTTCTACGCAGTAGTATAAATTGGGCTTTATTCTGCTGGAATTTAAGAGCCCCATTGTTGTGCAGAAAGAGATGCTGAGATGAAGCCTTTTGCATTTTACTCCCAGTTGAAGCAATTGTTTGAAGAAGCCAGTGCCACGTCACAAACCCTAAGTCAGCCTGTGCTATTCAGGAGTTTTTCTGCTCCCTCCTGAACACCAGCATCAGAAGAAACATCTGTGATCTTGGGGGCACTGAAGCAGCTCCAGGAAGATAACCAGCAACTGCACAACACAGTAATACAGATAAAAAGAGACGGATTGATGCCAAGGCTACAGGACAAGTCCCCTTGGTATAACCATCCAACCCATCAGTGTTCAGTCAGCCTGTTTCATTAGCACTAGACATTAGGCTTCCACACCTCCACCATAGCCACAGCAGCAGTGAGGTCCCTATCATGGTGCTCTTAAAGAGAAAGAGGATGACTGCCATTGCCACCACCTCTGCTAGAAGCAGCAGCTCAGGAGCCTGTTATGACTACACATGACAACAAAGTAAAGAAACTCACAGAGCACTTTAAGAGAATGAAGAAAACACCCTCACCCTCCAGTGTCCACACCTGAGTACGGTGTGATGCATGCTCTGACTGTGACTCAATGTGTAGTGCACTAGGAGCAGGCCAAATGTCTGCAGTTCATCAACATTATTCCGTCTGAGGATGTTGTCCGGGCCAGCAGTTTTCCGGGGGTTGATCCGAAATACATGTAACTATATATACATATGAAGATCAAAAGAAATCTCCAAAACGCTAATGCCAAACCAAACCCAACATAATATTGATGGATTATTAATGTGATCATACGTCCCAAATTATTACAATCTACATGATACGGAATTTCCTAACGTCAGAGAGTCTGCTGATATCATGCAGTTTCATCTTGTGTGTTAGCAGATGTATGCGCCTATCACGTGTCCAGCTGGCGGTTAGTTTATCCTTGTGTTTTTCTCGTAAATCAGCAAGCAGTTTCACTCTCTTAGATGTTAGGTTCTCTAGGATGTACATTTTTAAGTTTTTTATAATTTTGTCCTCTTGAAAATATGATTCCAAACATAGTAATTTGCAAACTTGACAATAATGCCCCTTGGTTTAGCCTTCGGATGGTCAGGCTTTTGTCCCAGGCGATGACTTACATCCATTTCAGAAGGCTCAATGAACGAGTTGAGATGTTTTTTCCACATTTGTTTCAGGAACACCAAAGACAATGAGACAGTTATGTCTAGAATACTGGTCTTATTCATCAAGATTATCAATGATATCATCATATTTCTGTTGTAGTTCACTCAGTTTATCACCTGTGTCTTAGGTAGTACTGCACGTGTACAGCGTGTTTGTTACTCCGGTTCCTTCCCGTCATTCTGGAATAACTGTGATGCCTCTAAGCAGATACGGGACAGCATCTCTAACCAAAATCTGTTATAATATTTTTAAATGTTAGGTGATAACTGATCAGTTTTTGTCATATATTTATATCAATCCGAAATTGCACGCATATATTTTTCTAACAACAATAAATGTAATGTGGAGTAACATGTTTAGGTTGTAAAGTGACCTTTACTTGGATGTAACTAAAAAAACAGAAGTTCCGAAAAAATGGTAATTCCACAAATGTTGTTCCAAGACACTATAGGGTGGGATTTGATTCATATCATCAAACACCTTTACTTTGGTTATTGTGATCAAAGGAGTTTAAATACAATACATTCCAGTCATGAATAAAAAACTAAGGCATTTACTGATGCAGTAAAAACATCTATATCAGTTAGTTGACTCAAAGATCAGTTAGTAATTATTTAACTTTTGGTCTCGTTTAATGAAAATCCCATATAAAAATTCATTGTCTTATACTGTACGTACACATACAGAATACTATATGCAGGGGTTGGACAATGAAACTGAAACACCTGTCATTTTAGTGCGGGAGATTTCATGGCTAAATTGGAGCAGCCTGGTGGCCAATCTTCATTAATTGCACATTGCACTAGTAAGAGCAGAGTGTGAAGGTTTAATTAGCAGGGTAAGAACACAGTTTTGCTCAAAATATTGCAATGTACACATTATGAGGGACATACTAGAGTGCAAAAGAGGACAAATTGTTGGTGCACGTCTTGCTGGCACATCTGTGACCAAGACAGCAAGTCTTTGTGATGTATCAAGAGCCACTGTATTCAGGGTAATGTCTGAAAGCGATGTTCGGGTGCTAACCCGGATTGTATCCAAAAAACATAAAACCACGGCTGCCCAAATCAAATATAATTTAAATAAAAAGTGTGATATGTGTGTTAGTGTTATCTACGCAATGTCTAGAATTTGGTATTGTATTTATTGATATTGCATATAGGGCCAATATGTATTAACTGAATAAATATAATTATAATATAATAATATTGTTGCAGATTGCTTTGTTTATGGTGATAAAAATATTATGGTAGCATTTAAAATGATCACATATTCCATTTATTTGACAATTCAACATTTTCTGCCACACTCAGGGCACACCACGGGCAGACCTGAAGCTCCGTCAGCTGGTACCGGCATCAAGGAGGGAGTGCAGTCTGACGGGGGTCTGCAGTCAGTGCTGAAGGACTCGGTCTCGCCAGCTTTCAGTGCCACAGTCATCATCATCGTCACGGTCATCGTGTCTGGCAGCGCCTACCTCTGTTTCCTGAAGTATGTGTGTGCTGGTTGCTGCAAACCTACACAGGTGGCACCCGCCACCCACATAAACCCCAACAAAAGTGAGGAGCAGGTGTGAGGACAGGTAGTGCCTGTGGTCCAGAGACTACGTGTGGTTCGGAACGGATTATTACCTCCAGGATTATTATTCAGAGTGCCTGATCAGTGGGGTTACATGTGACGTGAAGACTGAAGAGATACCCGTATTGTAATCTAGGAGGACATTTCATGCCCAAGTGATATATCTTTTGATAATTTTTCATATATTTATACTTTATAATAATTAATTAAGTAATAGCATGATTAAAAAGTGTGTAAACACATTAAACAACACAATTACATCTTTAACCTAAGGCTTGATATTGGCAAGGCCTTGGCGATATGATGTGTATCACAATACAAGGATTGCAATTCAATATAATATTCTTAGCAATTTTTTTGGAAAAACCCACATAGCATAAAACACCATTATATATACAGCTCTGGAAAAAAATAAGAGACCACTTAAAAATCATGAGTTTCTTTGATTTTACTAAATTGAAAAGCTCTGGAATATAATCAAGAGGAAGATGGATGATCATCAAAACCATTTTATCCAATCCGAAAAGTAGGATCTAATGACAGAGTAGACAGAGTACATGCCACAAATTTTTACATGTAAACTAATTATTAAAAATTGACACTGTGATAATATTATACTGTATTGTATAATAATGTTCTTACACTTCTACCTTAACCCTGAACACAGTGGCCCCTGTTATTCCACTCTGCGTTTCAGAGTTAAAGCCCCATATGACTGTAATGAACTGAGATAATCATCATCTAAATTATGCTGGCTAAAACAGCAAGGATGATCTTAAAATAGAGTCGGATGTTTCCATATACTCAACATTGACATGGCAACATTTTTGTATTGTATTGTAGAATTTCTACGGTCATTTTCTGGAGCAGAATGAGTTTTAACATACATTTTTTTGAAGTTTTCTATTAAAACGTGTTAAAAGGTAAAAAAAAGTAGACATACAGCACACTTTATATTTGATAAAAATATATCAATTTCCTTAGAAAGTTGCAACCAAATGAATTTGGAAGCCTTCAAGTCAAATCTAGAGGCATTTATTGTCATTCAATCATTTGACAGATCAACAATCCAGCCGCACACTTGTAGGTTGCTGAATCTGGCATCCCACACATAGTATCTTGCTCTCTCAGCCTTAAACACTGAGGCACTGTAAATCAGTGACTCAGTGCATACAATGTAAATCTGAAGAGAAGGCAGCAGCCTGTGGAGAATGATTACACACTGATTGTCATGTCCTGGCCTTGTCTCATGTCTCTGTGTGTGTCCCACGTGACCTGTGCCCCTTTGTTCTGTTTCAGTACTTTTCCACCTGTGTCAATTTGTAGCTCCGCCCCCTAGCCCCAGGTGTTTCCACTTTCCTTGTGTGCTATAAAGCCTTCCTTTGTCTCTTGCCCTTCGTCGGTCTTTGCACTTACCCCTGTTGTTCGGCTCTCTCTGTGTTCTATAGCCATCTCTGTATTTCATAGCCTTAGCTCTTGTCCTTTGTTTATCTTCTTGTTTATTTCTAGTTCCCTGTTTATTTCCATTGTTTTCTCCCTTACCCTGCTCAGTTTAGTTTTCCTAGTCTTGTTTAGCTTCTTGTTTATTTTCCTTGTGTATATTTATCCCTGCCCAGTTTAGTTTTGTATTTATTCAGTCCCTTGTTTGTTTCTTTGTTTATTTACTTCCTGTTTGTTTATCATTAGTACTTCTTGTTTTGTTTAGTTTATGTTCTCTAGTTTCACTGGTTTGTTTTGGTTTTTGGTTATTCGTTTATCTTTGTTACGTGTTTACTTGTTACTTGTTTCTTTGTTTACTTGTTATTTATTTATTTAATTATTATTTATTTCACCCTACCTGCACTTGCGTCCGTCTCCTCGTCTCCCTGCATGGGTCACCCCCCCGTGACACTGATGGTGAGTGCGAGGTGGAAGGGCATGTCCAATATGCAAATAGATATTTCCAGGAGCCAATGGGAACATTTCCACAAAATGGCTGTAGTGCACATAAAACTGTCTGACCAACATCAGGTGAAAAACCCTGCAGAATTGCAGGTTCCTGTAAAAAGTCTTAACGAGTGTGTGCAGGGTGATTAGCTTGGCCTCAATTCGGATTCTACTACAATTAGTAAAATTTGCCAACACAGATTATTTATTCTGACCAACTTTAAACAAGAAACGTATTCATTTTAGTTGATAGTTTGCTATAGTTTACATTTCAGTTTGATATTTTTGCTCAGCTTACTTAAAAATCACATAAGTCACTGGATATCTACGACACTGTTTTAGGGCCACTCTTAAAAAATTACGCAATATTACAAGAGTAAAGTCATAATATTTTGACGGAAACGTAGGCTAACTGCCTAAGCTGTAGTTCAAGAAGCATAGAGGGAAAAGAGCATTTCAGTTCATGATCTGTTATCTGCTGTGATCACCACCAGTTATCTACTTTTCTAATGCGTGATGCTCTAATGTTAGAGTAGGTAATACAGTGTCCTGATTTTTCTGTGGTGGCACACAAGCACACACGTCATCTTGCATATTCATGACTAAAATTTACTGTATTTATGTTCCTTTGGTCGCAATAACCAAACTAAAAGCTAGCAGAACACCTCCACTAAGCAGCATGAACCCCTAAACGGGGGAGCCAAAAGCTAGGCTTTTTTTTTTTGTAACAATAGAGCATTAATAATTAGCAGATTCAAAATGTTGCTAACTGGTGGAAATCACAGCAGCCCTGAAACAGATCGTGAGCGGAAAATTCTCCTTTCTCTCTGTGCTTCTTAAACTGAAGACTTGTTCCGGAGAATAAACTTGAGAATTAAGTTGTAATATGTAATTACAGTGGATCATTTTATTACTCTTAATATGGCAATATACTCTATATGGCACGGTGGGCATTTCCTTCTAATTATTCAATTAGATGAACATCATGTTGCATGTGTGACAGTGTGTTCATCAAACATTTTTAATGTTTCCTCTTTGTGTACATAACTGTTCAAAAGTTTAAAATCACTATTTATATTAATACCTTTTACTTTAAAGATTTAAATATTGTCAACTACATACTCTTTTAGCAAAAACAGGTTTCTCAGGATAAATCTTCAGTTACAAGTATATGCAGTGTTTTTTTAAGCTGATAATTATTAATTGTTTGTAATCAAACATGTATCTGTCAACACACTTTTTAATTATTTAAAACAAAAAAAAAAAAAAATATATATATATATATATATATGAAATTACTTTCAAATTAGGGAAACAGTGAATACCTAGAATGAAATGGTTGACATAAGTCAGCATCCTTCAATGACATAAAGTACTATTTATTAGGCATAATAAATTATAACAATGCAGTGTAAAACATTTGGGTTTAATTTAATTAAATGTTTGGTTGGTTAAATTATGCAGCACAGAGCAAGTTGTTGTTATAAATGTATGCATCTGCCTGTGTAACTATTTTTACATAATCAAAACAAAGGTATTTATTTTTATTCTTTTGTTTCCATTTATGAACAACAGTATAATTAGCACAAAACATGGGACAGTGACATTACAATTTGAATGCTATGCGTTCTGTTGTGCTGTGTGCAACTGTGCAATAAAAACGTTTAAAAGTAACAGTGTGGAGTACTGCTTTACTGCTGCTGTTACCGTATACAGTTGTTCCCAGGACCAAAAAGAAAAACATTAAGACCAGTCACATGTCTGCAGCTCAGCACATCATTCTGGAGTGAGAGTGTAGAGCATAGATGTATTAGTGTAAAGAAGGGGCATAGTCTAATATGGAATTTTACTATTAACATTTTCTGTGTAATAAAATGAAAAATAAAAAATAAAAAATGGAATGCAAAGAAGCAACAATGCCATTCAATCAATACATCAGATACAGACCATGTCAAATAAAAGTAACTAATACAAATGAAGCAGTAACACAAAATACTTTTAATCTGAAAGCTTGCTGTCTTACATTTGTTTTTTTCTTTGTTGCTGATCTAAAAAAATATCTTCCAGCTGTCAGTGTTGCAGCAAGGAGGGTGAACATAATTTTAATAAAAACAGAAAACAAACAATAAACAAAAAAAATTACACAAAACAAGAAAAAAATGGATAGAACAATACATACACTAGGAAAGAAAACAATGAAAGAGCAACCATACAAACGTGAAACATGCACAAGACCAGACAAGGGAACACTAAAAAAGGTGCTATATACAGGTCCTTCTCAAAAAAATTGCATATTGTGATAAAGTTCATTCTTTTCCATAATGAAATGATGAAAAAATAAACTTTCATATATTTTAGATCATTGCACACCAACTGAAATATTTCAGGTCTTTTATTGTTTTAATACTGATGATTTTGGCATACAGCTCATGAAAACCCAAAATTCCTATCTCACAAAATTAGCATACCATGAAAAGGTTCTCTAAACGAGCTATTAACCTAATCATCTGAATCAACAAATTAACTCTAAACACCTGCAAAAGATTCCTGAGGTTTTTAAAAACTCCCAGCCTGGTTCATTACTCAAAACCGCAATCATGGGTAAGACTGCCGACCTGACTGCTGTCCAGAAGGCCATCATTGACACCCTCAAGCAAGAGGGTAAGACACAGAAAGAAATTTCTGACTGAATAGGCTGTTCCCAGAGTGCTGTATCAAGACACCTCAGTGGGAAGTCTGTGGGAAGGAAAAGTGTGGCAGAAAACGCTGCACAACGAGAAGAGGTGACCGGACCCTGAGGAAGATTGTGGAGAAGGGCCGATTCCAGACCTTGGGAAGCAGTGGACTGAGTCTGGAGTAGAAACATCCAGAGCCACCGTGCACAGGTGTGTGCAGGAAATGAGCTACAGGTGCCGCATTCCCCGGGTCAAGCCACTTTTGAACCAGAAACAGCGGCAGAAGCGCCTGACCTGGGCTACAGAGAAGCAGCACTGGACTGATGCTCAATTTTTGCATGTCATTCAGAAATCAAGGTGCCAGAGTCTGGAGGAAGACTGGGGAGAAGGAAATGCCAAAATGCCTGAAGTCCAGTGTCAGGTACCCACAGTCAGTGATGGTCTGGGGTGCCATGTCAGCTGCTGGTGTTGATCCACTGTGTTTTATCACTGTGTTTTGTCAATGCAGCTAGCTATGAGGAGATTATGGAGCACTTCATGCTTCACTTCACTTCACTCCATCTGCTGAAAAGCTTTATGGAGATGAAGATTTCATTTTTCAGCACGACCTGGCACCTGCTCACAGTGCCAAAACCACTGGTAAATGGTTTACTGACCATGGTATTACTGTGCTCAATTGGCCTGCCAACTCTCCTGACCTGAAGCCCATAGAGAATATGTGGAATATTGTGAATAGAAAGCTGAGAGATGCAAGACCCAACACTCTGGAAGAGCTTAAGGCCGATATCGAAGCATCCTGGGCCTCCATAACTTCTCAGCAGTGCCACAGGCTGATTGCCTCCATGCCACGCCGCACTGAAGCAATCATTTCTGCAAAAGGATTCCCGACCAGGTATTGAGTGCATAACTGAACATAATTATTTGAAGGTTGAATTTTTTTGTATTAAAAACGTTTTCTTTTATTGGTCGGATGAAATATGCTAATTATTTGAGATTTTTTTTAGATTTTTGTTTTTTCTTTACTTTTTTGCCAAAATCATCAATATTAAAACAATAAAAGGCTTGAACTACGTCAGCTGTGTGTAATGAATTTAAAATATATGAAAGTCTAAGGTTATTAGTACATTACAGAAAATAATGAATTTTATCACAATATGCTATTTTTTTGAGAAGGACCTGTATATAGGGGGCAGAGTAACAATTGGGAAAGGTTGAAACACTGATGACTACAGTTTGTTGTTGAAATTATGTTAGAAACGATGCAATGTCAAAATTGGCTGTTAAATTTTTATTTTTGTTAACTACTTTTTTGTTATTTCTTTGTTTGATTTAGTTGCCCAGACACAGTTTATTTACTTTGGGATATTTGCGGGGGATTTTTTGTAATATTTGTTTTTGTACTGCTGCAGTTCGATATTGTCACGTCTGGTGCTGTTAGCTCCTCTGTCCCTTCCACACCCAGCTCTAACGGAGGTTCTCAGGTCAACAACTACATTACCCAGAATGCACCGCCCGCTGACATCACGCACTCACCTGATCACGTGACACCTCACCTGCTTCCTCCAGGAAGTCCTGAATACTGATTACTGGCACTATAAAAGAGCACTCCACACAAACACCCACGCCGCGTATTGTAGGTTCTCCTCTTTACAAAGCGTTCTATATCTCTTGTCTCAGTTTATCTTGTGTATGACCTTGCCTTTGTTTTCTCGACGCCGATTATTGCCTTTGCCTCTGATATTGGATTTCTTGTGTATTACCTGAACTGTGTTTTCACTACTGCCTCTTGGATTACCTCTGACATTGGACCTCTCGTGTATGAACTCTGGACTGTCTCTCGTTTATGGTATGGTTTTGTCTACATTGCTCTGGTTTCTGGTGATTACCCATTTTCTGTATCAACCACATCTTACATCTGTTTATTTTTATAATAAACGTATTGTTTTATCAGTATCTGCACGTGTCTGCAATTCTGTGCTCACCATGACAGATATTTCGATTTTATACTTTGGAATTTGTTACATTTGATTTATTTTAGCATTTTAAGCCTAGATTATTTGGTTATTTTCCAATTTCATTTTTTTTCCATTTATTCTGCTCTGTCAGTTATTTACTTTGGGACCTTTTTGTAATATTAGTTTATGTTTTTCTACTGCTCTGTTCACTAATTTGTTTGCATCTTTTGAAATTCGTTAGATTATATTTCTTTTAGCTTTTTGAGCTTACTTTAGATGGTTATTTTCCAATTTCATATATTCTAATTTCTACCTATTTTTCTGTTATTATTAAAAGTTGTTATTAGCTTATTAGCTTCTAGCTTGTTGCTAGATTCTTTGTCATTTAGCATACAGAACTCCTCACTGATCTTTTAAATGAATGTTGAATGTTAAAGTGAATATTTTATTAATTTAATAGCTGTACCTAAGTATTTTAAGCAGGACAGACACTGTGTGATTTTAAATGAGAGCTCATCTGCACATTTGAATGGTTTATCCTGTAGGAAAATGCACGCTATTTATATGCTGACACAGTAGTCTGACTGACAAGCTCTGATCTGCCCCGTGCCTGAGCCCGATTTAAATCTGACATTTAGTAGAGCATTTAAACTGACCTTTTAACTACAATTCTGAGATGTACTTGCTGTACAATATCATCTCTGCCATCAAAACTGTCCATTATGTTGCTTGACAGATGTGCCAAATCCCCTGGCAAGCATGCAAGGTGCGCAGTGCACCGGTTAATCCACACATTGAGCTTTAAACGCATGGATGAGCTGTAACTGGTGGAACATCACAAAAATCACAGTGTGATTTGTTACATTAAAACATAGGTCTGTGTGACAGACCGTTTTATTCCTCCGAACCTGACAGAGCCCCCAAAAAGTGGTGGGAATTTTCGGCCGGCCTGAGCTTATGCATCAGGTCAGTCAGGTTCGCGTTCAGTGGTTATTTTCCAATTTCATATTTATTTTTCTGTTATTATTAAATTTTGTTATAAATTTTCCATTATTTTAAAGTGTAGGCCTTATTTGCCTCATGGAGTAACTTTGACTTTTATTTGGCCAAAAGAGACTTAAGACTCGACTCTGACTCGTGACCAAAGACTTGAGACGTGATTCAGACTCGTGCCCAAAGACTTGAGACGTGATTCAGACTCGTGGCCAAAGACTTGTGAGCATCTCTGGTAGAAACTTAAGGCTCGTAAAGTAAACGAGTGCCTACAGTTCTTTAATGTTGAGGAAATTTAAAGTGGGTATGACAGTGCAAGTGTGAGCAGTATTGCAGGTATGGTGTGGGTGAGTGCATGTCTGTTTTCAGTACTGTATTGACTGAAGGGGGGGGGGGGGGGGTAGAGCAGGGAGAGAGTTGAGTATCTTCACAGCCTGGTGGATGGAACTGTCCCTCAGTCTGCTGGTCCTAGCCCTGAGAGTGTCCTTCAGCACACAACCAGGAATGTTTTCACGCCCAGGAGTTTTTTAAGCATTGATTTTGCTGAATGCTCTCCTCACACTGTCTGGGGACAGCGTCAGCACCTGGTCACCAGGAGGAGGGATGAATTTCTGGACAGGTGTGTTGTTGAGTGGCTCGAACCTTGCAAAGAATCCATTCAAGTCGTTCAGCAGAGAGATGTGTCGCTGTCGCAGGTCTTTGGATGGGGTTTATGGCCTGTGATAGACTGAATTCCCTGCCACAGGTTTTGTGTGTCTATGCTGTCACTACAGGGTTGGGATATCTGATTCTTAGCTTTCCTGATGCCGCGGGATAGGTTGGCCCTAGCTGTCTTCAGGCCTGCCTGGTCTCTTGCTATGAAGGCAGCATTTCTAGCCTTTAGGAGCTTAAAGTGCCAAATACACTTTAACTAATTAGATCACTGTGGTTGCAGTTTTACTTGATTTTCCTCTGCTTGTAAGGTAGGCTGGGCTTAAAGCTGGATTCTCATCATTTGTAACTCAACCCCAGTAAGACTAACCTACTGTTCATCCCAGGAAATACAGGTCTACCACAATTCTATCATCTCCCTTCAGAACTCAGCCACCAAAATTCATATTTATACACAGTGAGTGAAGTATAAAGTTATAGCAGACAGAGTTAATAGTTGTAAATCTTTACTTAATGTCAGAAGCATTTGTGCTGTTTTGCAGCTGGTTTATGTTTAATGTCAGATATGGGTCACATTACAAAGATTGTGTAAACAACCAAAAATATCCATCTGATTTTAGGTTAAAAGGGAAAATTAGATCTGGGCCATTTTACCTGCTGTGTGAACATAGCCTAAAGGATAGTCTGGGACAAACCCATAATACTTTGGATAACATAATCAGTGCTGTTAGAGTGACCTCATCTTCTACAGGGAATGCATATGAGCTATTTCATAAGTAATCCTCATCTTACTATCTCTCAGGGAAATAACTGAAGTGAATTTCAGCTTAATCAGATTTGATGTCTTTGAAGCTGCTGGAGAGCCGTTGAGCTCTGAGAATCAGTAGCCAGTATTACATTCATATTAGCTCTCACACTCCGTGTTTTAGACATTGAAAAAATATGTTTTGTATTATTTATTCTACTCTGTGTGATGTGCTGCTGTAGAACTGGCACACATGTGGAGGCCATGATTTACATGAACACCGTATGACACAGTTTCTTCTCCTGATGTAATGTGAAATTCCTGTTTCAGGAATTTTCTGAAATTGATGTTTTTAAGAATTTTCACTTCAGAAAATGCAGCAGTGTAGCAAATGAAGAAAATCATTGTGGGTTCAAATCAACTATAACTCAGTGTATAGCCCAGTTTTCCAGGCAGTTTTGCTTTTGAATATCTTTGTCAGGCAAGTTCTATATGATACTGATGGGTCAGCCACAAACGATCGGGCTCTAAGAGCCGGCTCTTTGAAATGAACGCTGGGAGCCGTATCCTGAGAGTGAGATGATTTTTTTTTTTGCCGCATGAGATTGGTGTGTCCACACTGAGCAAGAACATGATGGGAATAGAAGTGTTTTTTTTAGCACTCGATAAACATGGTTTATTAGTTACAGTTATACAGTGTGAATCTCAATCAGTTATAAAGTGTATTTAAACTTTTATTTAAAGTTTTTAAGATGATGCATATTAACCACAATAGAAGACAGCATAAAAATATACATTAAGGTAGAAAAAAATTAAAAATAGAAAGAAAACAAGAGGCCTGTAAATGCTCATCATAAATTCTTACAGTTTTTAGCCATTTCTTATTCTTAGCAATTCTAAAGGATTTCAAAAGTGAAGTCCAGTAAGAAGATATAAAATTTTGGTAGAAATTTTGGAAGAAAAGGTTTTTTTCCAGAATTTAGGTACAATGGAACATTAAAAAAAAAAGATGTGATACTGGGGCTTCTTTCACGAAAGCAATTTGTGACCTTTTCCACTCGCAGTTCACAATTTGTACAGGAAGCACGTTTCACTAAAAAATATTGCTCACAAATCAGCTGCATTTTTTTACGCAAATCCAGGTGGAGGCAAACCTGGATTTGCACGAACTCTGAAGGAGGCTTTTTTTTTTAAATGCCGTATTTTATTACTTTGGAATCAATAAAAAAGAAAGTGATTTAAGGTTTGGTATAGGACATGTCGGAGTGTGTATTTTATAATTCCGTTTTATATGTTCTCTTACTGCAAGTCTTTAGTTTGTGATTAACAATATGACATCTCTCATGTTTTTAGATATTGTTTTATTAAAAATGGCTCTTTACCATTTCAACCATTTTATATATGTAAATAAAACTACTCTGTAACAAAAAGGGAGCAGACGTGGAGCAGAGAAGACGGGAGGCAGATTTATAAGCGGGTAAGAGAGACTTTAATGAATAACAAATAAACAAATAAACAAATAAGGGAATAACGAATATATATATATATGTACATAAACAAACAAACAGGGAGTAACATAAAACAGATAAGTGGCTAAACAGAGCTTGGGAATATATACAAGGATAAATACGTAAATATGTACAAAACAAGGAATAAACAAGGGAATAAACGTAATAAACTAGGAACTAGAAATAAACAAGAGATAAACTGAGAGTAACAAAAAACGTGAACAAACTGTAGAAATGTAGCAAGACAAACGACAGAGGAAGGTGCAAAGACCAACGGATTAACATGGACTAAATATAGTAGTACTCTGTATAGTACTATATATAGTAACATAAAACACTGAACACCTGGGGAGACAGGTAACGAGGGGCGGAGCTACAAATTACACACACATGACGGAAAACTACTGGAGAAACACACTAGGAAATGGGGAAAACACAGGGAAACATGGCGAGGCCGTGACAGAAGCCCCTCCCTAAACGCGCAGCTCCCAAGGCGCATAAAAACGAACCCCGGGGCCAGGAAAAACAAGAGACGAGATCGGGGACTTGACATGAGGCAAAACAGGAGATTGGACAAAAGACTGGACAAAGAAAGGAGACTGAACCGGGGACGTGACTGGAGACTGGACATTGGGCGAGACAGGAAACTGGACAGGAAACTGGACAGGGACGATGACTGGACGTGAGACATGACAGGTGACTGGACAGGACTGGACATGGGCGAGACCGGAGACTGGACGGGAAACTGGACAGGGGACGATGACTGGACGTGAAACATGACAGGTGACTGCACAGGACTAAACATGGGAACGGGAACAAAAACATTGACAGGAACAGACACGAAAACGGTGACAGGAACAGGTACAGACAAACCAGACAGGACAGGAACCGGAACATAGACAGACACGGGGACCAGAACAGGAAGAGACATGGGGACAAGAAAGACCTGGGGATGAAGTCAGAGGGGTAGTTCGTGGAGCCAGCCTGGGCAAAGTTCTTGGGCTGAAGTCCGGGGGCCTTGGGGCAGACCTGGGCACAAGGGCTTGGGGCAAAACTTAGTCCTGAGTGCAGGAACCGGCGTGGGTGATGTGACGGGCCTCGCTGGCGACGCGACGGCTTGGGCAGCTGGAGCTGGAGGCGCAGCGACTCGGGCAGCAGGAGCTGGTGGCGGTGCGGCGTCTCGGGCAGCAGGAGCTGGCATCGGAACATTGGCGGTGGGCACCGCTGGCACAGGAACATAGGCGGTGGGCACCGCTGGCACAGGAACATTGGCGGTGGGCACCGCTGGCACAGGAACATTGGCGGTGGGCACAGCTGGCACAGGAGCATTGGCGGTGGGCACCGCTGGCACAAATCACCTGCAACACTGGACACATAAACTTCAAAGTGGCGAATGGCTAAAACCAATGCTAACGCCTCCTTCTCTATGGTAGAATAAGCTCTCTGATGCTTGTTAAGCTTTTTTGAGAAGTAAGCAACTGGTCTATCCACTCCTGACTTATTGAACTGGAGTAGCACTGCACCTACCTACACATCACATGCATCCACAGCCAGCTTAAAACGGATCATTAAAATCAGGAGCCACCAAAACTGGACGACATGCCAATACTGCCTTTCTGACCAAATGCCTTAGCGCACTCTTCTGTCCAGTAAAACTTCACATCCTTTCTCAACAGGCATGTCAAAGGTTCTGTAACTGCTGCAAAATTCGGAACAAACCACCGATAAAACCCACACATGCCTAAAACCCTCATCAGCTCTCTACGGGTCTTTGGACAGGGGAAATCCAAAATGGCCTGTACCTTTGCTTGTCTAGGAATTACCTTCCCTTGGCCAACATGGTGTCCTAAATAGACCACCTGACTTTTTCCAAGCTCACATTTTGGCAAGTTGACCACCAGTTGAGCGTTCTGCAGACGTTGAAAAAGTTCCTGCAGGTGCTACACATGATCCTGCCATGACTCGCTATGAACAACAGCATCATCCAGATAAATAAAAACATTAGATAAATCAGCTGTAATTTGATTCATTAACCTTTGAAAGGTTGCAGGGGCGTTTTTCATCCCAAAAGGAAGAACTTTACAACAATATAACTCTTCTGATGTTACGAAACCAGAGACTTCACGAGCACGATCCGACAGTGGCACCTGCCAATATCCTTTAAAAAGGTCAAGTTTGGAAACATATTTGCTTTTACAATACGATCTATACAATCTTCCAGCCTTGGTATTGGGAAGGCATCTGTTTTGGTCACCTGATTCACCTTTTTATAATCAACACAAAATCTAAGTGTGCCGTCTGGTTTCGGAACTAACACTACTGGAGAGCTCCAGTCACTCTGACCAGGTTCAATGACTCCTATCTTTTCCATATAAGCCAACTCCTCTTTCACTAGCTGCAGTTTCCCAGCCTATAAGGATGTTGTTTTATAGGTGTAGCATCCCCTATGTCCACATCATGTGCAGCAAGTGTGATTAAGCCAGGAGAATCCTTAAATAACCCTGGGAACTCCTGAATCAAACCCTCAATGTCCCTCTGCTTTTCTGATGACAGGTGAGAGAGATGTTTGGACAGCTCTTGCAAATATTCAGAATTCTTTAAGCGAGCACTTACTAATTCCACATGCCCAGTGTCATCCTGCTGCAACATTCTATTTTCAGGCCCAGTGAAAGTAACCCCTCCAAATATCTGTCAGATTTAGGGGTCCAAACCCCGGCAGTACAATTTAACGTGGCAACGGGCAATTTTTGGCAGTCTACTGACTCAGTAGTGTCAAGTTCAAAACCTTATCCCCAACAACAAATGTCCGCTCTACTGATTTTCTGTAATAGTCACATTTCATACGTCCTTGTGCCTTCTGCAAATTCTCTCTAGCCACTTCACATGCTGACCACCAACGATTCTGAAAGGTTGACACATACTGCATTAAGGTACCATCATTCTCAGGCTTCAAGAACATTTCCTTTACCACCTTTAGGGGTCCTTGTACTTCGTGACCAAAAACCAGTTTAAATGGGGTGAATCCTGTGGACTCATTAACAGTATCCCTGATGGCAAACAACAAAAAGGGAACTGCAGAATCCCAATCCCCTTGAAACTGTGTACAGTATGTTTTTATCATAGTTTTTAACGTCTGATGACATCTTTCAATGTCCCCTTGAGACTGAGGATGCCAAGCTCATGCATTACCCCACATACAAAATTAGACCCACGGTCTGACTGTACTTCTTTTGGCAGGCCAAAACGAGAAAAAAAGGTCAATAAAGCCTCTAAAATTGTACGAGCCTTGATGTTTCTTAAAGGCACAGCTTTAGGAAAACGTGTGGTTACATCCATTATAGTCAACAAACATTAATTCCCTTTTTTGGTTTTGAGCAAAGGCCCTACACAATCAATAAGGACACAAGCAAATGGTTCCTCACATACAGGCACTGGACTTAATGGGGCTAATGGGACTTTCTGGTTGGGCTTCCCAACCAGCTGGCAGGCATGACAAGAGAGACAAAAATCCACCACATCACGGTGCAACTTAGGCCAGTAAAAATGCTGCATTTTTGGGTTTTTCGAATGCCTACATGTCCCGACATGGGTGACTCGTGCCAAACTCAAAACTTCATCTCTAAAACACTGTGGAAGTACAATTTGCGCCCTCACACTCAAATCTTCTGTGGCTGGACGATTTGGTGAACACCATTTGCGCATCAAAACACCGTCACGCCAATACACACCCTCAGCTTCTACCCCCATTTCTGCAAAAGACACAGCAGTTTCCTTAATTAAAGCTAAACTCAGATCTCGTCTTTGCTCCTCGATCAACCTTTCTTACTAAACTGTTTTTCAGTACATCCCCCAAGTAAATTAGCAAACAAAGTATCAGATAGTGCCACAAAAGAACCCTCTGATCTATAGGATGGCCCCTCAGCTGGAACAATGTCCAACTGCGGTTCAGCTCCGGCCCCTACCAGGCGAGACTGTCCCCGAGTAACTACACAGGCAGAAAAAACTTCAGGGAATTCCTTCTCAAGAGCTTCTGTCTTCTCAATACATGGAGTTTCATTCACCACTGGAGTTATGCAAACTTGATTACCAGAAAGGTCATTCCCCAACAACAGGCTAATACCTTTTACTGGCAGGAAGGGTACAACACCCAAAACCACTTCACTGGTCACAGCATTCGACCTTAGGAACACCTTATGCATAGGAACAGAGAGATACTCCCTTGCTACCCCTTCTATTAACACAGAGGCTTTCATAGAAGTACCACTGGACAAATCAATGATACCACCAAACAACTGGACTGGACTGGACACTTCACAGCATCAGAAACAAGAGCTACTGGACGATGCTCCTTTCTAACACGTTCCTTCATTAAAATAGGACATCTTGGCTTTATGTGCCCAGGCTTCTTGCAAAAATGACAGATAATATACTTCAAAGGACGATCACTTAAATGAGGCTTACTTGGAGGATACCTTAGACCAGGGCTTCCTCTCTCTCTGCTCGACTAATCATGCTTACACTGTTTCTGAAGGAACATTTTTCTTGCATCAGACCAAGGCTCCTGATGCACCAACGTATAATTCTGGCTGTCTCTATAACTTGTTCAATTAAATGTACAGCAACATGCTTAGGGACACTCTCTTTAAACTATTCAATCAACATTAGCTGTCCTGAAAAGTATGGGTTTCACTAGCTCTTAGCCATTTATCAAACACCAATTCCTGCTGTCGGGCTAAATCGACATTCGGCCTACCTGCTCTAAACTGCTGTCGATATGCTTCCGGTACAAGTTCGTACGCCCTCAACACAGCCGTCATATTCCGTGCAATCTACAGCATCGAACGCTACATAAGCTTCCTGAGCTTTTCCGGTGAACGAGTTAAACCTTAAGCAAAACATCTATCCACATCAAACTCAGCCATTCTGATCCGTATACACACACAAAGTTGCCAGGATCACCCAAATATACAGCAAATAGCACAGAAAACAAGTAGTCTATACACAGCTCATTTCAAAATAAAGGGCAACAAAGCACGCCATTTACTATTGTCCCCCTACCAATGCCATTAATTAATAGCAAACTAAGTTAATGCGCAGGGGTTTATCCATCCGTCTAAGTCGCCTGTAGGTTCAGGATTCTTTTTTGTTAAAAAGAAAGACGGGGGTCTACGGCCGTGCATTGATTATCGTGGTCTTAATGACATCACTAAGAAATTTGCCTACCCACTTCCTCTTATCCCTAGTGCACTCGAACAACTTAGAGAAGCCAAGTACTTCACTAAATTAGATTTACGCAGTGCCTATAATCTAATTCGCATCCGTGAGGGAGATGAATGGAAAACTGCCTTCACTACCACTAATGGCCACTACGAGTACCTCGTTATGAGTTTTGGTCTTGCTAACGCCCCGGCAGTCTTCCAGTCATTTATGAATGATGTTTTCCGAGACATGATTAATAAGCATTTAGTCCTATTTATTGACGATATTTTGATCTACTCACCAGATCTGGAATCCCACGTCTGTCATGTCCGTTCGGTCCTTCAGTGTCTCTTAGACCATAACCTCTATGCTAAAGCCGAGAAATGTGAATTCCACCTCCAACAGGTCACATTTCTTGGCTATGTCATTAGTCCTCAGGGTGTCCTTATGGACGACACTAAAGTCTCTGCCGTGACCAATTGGCCCGTGCCCCAGTCTGTGAAGGATTTGCAGCGTTTTGTGGGTTTCGTTAACTTTTACAGGCGCTTCATTAGAAATTTTAGCAGTATTGCCGCCCCGCTCACTGCTCACTGCATTAAGTCCGCTTTCGTCTCTGCTCCCATTTTCGCTCACCCTAAGCCTGATCTTCCGTTTGTGGTCGAGGTCGACGCATCTGACTCTGGGGTGGGGGCCGTCTTGTCTCAGCGTAGTGGTACTCCTCCTAAACTTCATCCCATAGCCTTCTTTTCAAGAAAAATTACTCCTGCTGAACGCAACTATAGCATAGGGGATAGGGAGCTTCTGGCTGTAAAACTTGCTCTCGAGGAATGGCGTCACTGGTTGGAGGGGTCCGCTCATCCGTTCACTGTCTATACTGACCATAAAAATCTCGAGTATTTGCGCAATGCCAAACGTCTCAACCCACGTCAAGCATGTTGGTCTCTGTTTTTCTCGTGCTTTGATTTCTTGATTTCGTTTTGCCCTGGTAGCCGTAACACTAAGGCGGATGCGCTACCACGAATCTTCTGCTCTCCTGGTAGCGCACCCCAGTCCTCTGAGTGTGAATGCATTTTACCTCCTAATGTTAAAATCGCAGCCATTCGCTGTGAATTGGACGACTTAATCCAGAGTTTGGAACACTCACCCCCCCCGGAGGATTGTCTGCCTCAGAAAACATTCGTCCCCGTACAATTTTGTGACCGTCTCATTAGTTGGGCTCATTCGTCACTCACTACTGGCCACCCGGGTGTCACACGCACCTTACGGTTAATTTCAGCTTGTTACTGGTGGGAAACTATGCGAGCTGACGTACACACTTTTGTAGTCTTTTGTTCCGTCTGTGCTCAGTGCAAAACCCCTAAGACCCTTCCAGCCGGTAAGCTAGTTCCTCTTCCTGTACCTGAACGACCTTGGTCTCATATTGCTGTAGACTTTGTTACGGACTTACCTGAGTCCGAGGGTTTCACCACTGTTCTTACGGTTGTAGACAGGTTTTCTAGGGGTGTCAAGTTTATTCCATTTCCTGCATTACCCACAGCTTTACAAACTGCTCAGGCCATTTACACTCACATTTTAGACACTATGGCATCCCTGAGGATATCCTTTCTGACCGAGGTCCTCAGTTTACTTCTAGAGTATGGAAAGCATTCTTTGAACATTTAGGAGTGCATGTTAGCCTTACTTCTGGTTTCCATCCCACTAGCAATGGGCAGTGTGTGCGTGTCAATCAGGAATTAGGTAAATTCCTTAGGCTGTACTGTCATAAACACCCTACTGACTGGTCCCAGTTTCTCATATGGGCTGAAATCCCACAGAATTCCCTCACTCTCTTCTGAGGTTCCGGCAGTTGACGACTGGATGAAACGGAGTGAGCAGGTGTGGGAGGAGACTCACCAGCAGATTTCGGATGCGTTGCGCCAGTATAAAGAGAGGTCTGACAGACACAGAGGCAGTACCCCCCAGTACCAACCCGGGGATCGGGTCTGGTTGTCTACACGGGACTTGAGGTTTGAGGGAGAGTGCAGGAAGCTGGTACCCAAGTACATTGGCCCGTTTAAGGTTATCTCGCAGGTTAACGAGGTCACTTACAAGATTGAGCTACCAGCTCAATATCGGGTACATAATTCTTTCCATGTGTCTCTTCTTAAGCCTCTTGTTCCAGGTCCACTCGCTGAGGGTACTCCTGAAGACGTTCCGCCCGCGGCAGTGGAGGGGGAGGCTTCATCCATGTATGCGGTGAGGGAGGTACTGGATTCTCGCAGGCGCAGTGGTGTGCTCCAGTATCTGATCGACTGGGAGGGCTACGCCCACATTACAAAGCACTTATCTCTTTATAGTTTTCTAGTGTATGACCTTGCTTTTGTTTTCTCGACTCTGATTTTTGCCTTGCCTACTCTGTGGATTTTGTGTATTACCTGCTTATCGTTTACGTTTTTGGATCTCCTCTGATACTGCCTGCCTCGTGTATGAACTCTGGACTGTGTACTGTTTCTGATTGTGGATTTCCTCTGACACTGCCTGCCTCGTGTATGACCATTGGACTGCCTCTCTATCCGGTAATGGTCTTTTCCCCCTGTTATCTGCTTAACAGTATTCGCTACCTACTACTACTGTTTTGTTTTGTACCCTGTGGGTTTTCAATAAAACTGGTTCCACGAGTGTCTGTATTCTGTACCCCATCATGACAGAGATAACTAATTAAAAAACAAAAACATGCAAAATGCATTTATAAAGGTAAACAAACAACCCTAAAACTTATAAAAGTACAGAAACATGATAATATAAAGCCACTTACCTCCCAAACTTGTACAAAACAGTGACTGAAGATACAACCATCCAAATCCCTGTACTGCTTCCAACTGCCTATTGTTTATCTCTGAAAGTAGCCATGAGGTCAAAGGTAAACTTTTGGAAAAATATAGAAAATAATTAGTGTCTTTTTTTATTATTTAATGTGCGGAATGCAATTACTGAGTCGAAAATACATGTTAGTAAAACAAAAACATGATAATTAATAAAATTAAATTAAATTAATTTTTGCTTGACTAACTTGTTTAGGAATTTTATTACAAAAGCGTCTCTGATTACCTAGAGGGTTTTTCTAAGTTTTCTGACACCCTGTAAGCCAGACCGGTACCAAACTTGTCATGGCAGGTCACCTTGACGTGCTGCACCAAATGACCAAACTGATTTGGGTTTTAACCCTTTTGACCCCCCCAAAAAAACACATACCCCTATCTTTTTAACAGAACGTTTTAGGAGTTTTTTTTGTCATTTGGTGCGTCTCGTTGCCCCAAACAGATAAGTGTATGTTTTGTTATGATGGGACCTATAGTTTAGCTACAAATCCCCAAAAAACGCATTGGTAATATGAGACATTTATATAATAAAAGCCCTAACTAACCCTATTGTTCACAAAAAAGCCTTAGAAACTCCAAAAAAAGTGTTAAACGGCCTGTCTCGTCCTCTTGAACACATAGATGTAGGTATGGTGTAGGTGGCATGTTCAGAAAGAGAAACTATAATGGTTAGGGCTTTTTGACTAAGTCTTGACCGTGCATATGACGTGCATAGGCAAACACATCAGACTTTGACAAATGTGCAGAGAGCCTTCACTGAGTGAGCCAGCAAAGGGGAACCTCTATATGTCTCTGGTCCGAAAAAACGAAAGCGCTCGGATCGGCCCCAAAGTTGGAGGGGGGCCCCTAGGGGGCGTGTCGGACCAGCCCACTGATTCTGAGCGCAATCCTGAGTGGTCTGGTGCAAAGTTGATCCGGGACCCTACAGGACCCGTTTCGGAGGTGTGGCCACGCCCCCGACCCTGCCCACTGACTGGGGGTGTGTCCCTGAGTGATTTGGCACAAAGTCATTTCGGGACCCCATTTGGGTGTAGTTAGGACCGGTATTACCTAAAGGTCATATGATGTCAACTCGTGACACTTTGGTAATGTGGACGGACCCCCCTAGTGTTAGAACATTATTTACCTAAGGGTCATCAGGACACCTTGGTAATGTGGCAACAGCCCCAGGACACACCCCCAAGGTCTGGGCGGGATCAAGCCTTGCTAGCCCCAGCAGTGGTATAATGAATGTGTCCGGCCACTTTTACTCTATTTGCTGCCCCTAGCTGTGCAGTTCCGGCCACTTTCGTACAACAATCTTTGTGCTATTTTCTATGGAAAAATTAGGGTCAAAGTTAGAGGTAAAGGTAAAGTGGCCTCGGACGCTTTGGTTCATTTTCTATGGGAAAAATAACATTTTCGTTCTACTGCCCATAAACCTAGCTTCATCTGTAACACTAACCGTATCCCAACTGTCGGCCTAACCCTAGCTGCTTCACTAACCTTAACCCTAGTTACAGCTGTAACACCAACCCTATTCAAACTGTAGGCCTAACCCTAGCTGCTTCACTTAACCTAACCATAGTTACAGATGTAACCCCAAACCTATCCCAACTGTAGGCCTAACCCTAGCTGCTTCAGTAACCCTAACCCTAACCCAGTTACAGCTGTAACCCCAACCCTATCCCAACTGTAGGCCTAACTGTAGCTGCTTCAGTAACCCTAATCCTAACCATAGTTTCATCTGTAACCCTAACCCTGTTCCAACTGTAGGCTTAAGCTGCTTTGGTTATTATAATCCTTACCCAAACCCTAGCTTTAGCTGAAACCCTAACCCTAGCTTCAGCTTTAACTTTAACCCTATTCCAATTGTAGGCTTAACCCTAGCTGCTTTGGTTATCATAACCCTACCCCTAATCTTCAGCTGTAACCTTAACCCTATTCCAACTGTAAGCTTAACCCTAGCTGCTTTGCTTATCATAACCCTATCCCTAATCCTAGCTTCAGCTTTAACTTTAACTCTATTCCAACTGTAGGCTTAACCCTAGCTGCTTCGGTTATCATAACCTTAACCCTAACCCTAGTCTTCAGCTGTGACCCTAACCCTAGTCTTCAGCTGTAACCCTAACCCTATTCCAGCTGTAAGTTTAACCCTAGCAGCTTCGGTTATCACAACCCTAACCCTAACTCTAATCTTCAGCTGTAACCCTAATTCTATTCCAACTGTAGGCTTAAGCTGCTTTGGTTATTATAATCCTTACCCAAACCCTAGCTTTAGCTGAAACCCTAACCCTAGCTTCAGCTTTAACTTTAACCCTATTCCAATTGTAGGCTTAACCCTAGCTGCTTTGGTTATCATAACCCTAACCCAAATCTTCAGCTGTAACCCTAATCCTATTCCAAATGTAAGCTTAACCCTAGCTGCATTGGTTATCATAACCCTAACCCTAGCTTCAGCTTTAATTTGAACCCTATTCCAACTGTAAGTTTAACCCTAGCTGCTTCAGCTATCATAACCCTAACCCTAACCCTAGCTTCAGCTTTAACTTTATCCCTATTCCAAGTGTAGGCTTAACCCTAGCTGATTCGGTTATCATAACCCTAACCTTAACCCTAATCTTCAGCTGTAACCCTAATCCTATTCCAAATGTAAGCTTAACCCTAGCTGCTTTGGTTATCATAACCCTAACCCTAACCTTAACCCTAACCCTAGCTTCACCTTTGACTTTAACCCTATTCCAACTGTAGGTTTAACCCTAGCTGCTTCGGTCTTCATAACGGTAACTCTAACCCTACACCTAATCTTCAGCTGTAACCCTAGCTTGAGCTTTAACTTTAACCCTATTCCAACTGTAAGTTTAACCCTAGCTGCTTCGGTTATCATAACTCTAATCCTAACCCTAACCTTAGCTTCAGTTGTAACCCCAACCTTATCCCAACTGTAGGTCTAACACTAGCCGCATCGGTAAGTCTAACCCTAAGCCTAGCTACAGCTGTAACCGTAACCTTAGCTCACTCGCAATCAGACACTCTGTGATCATTTAACTCTACCTGCATTCGCAGCACACAGTGCAAGCACATTCACAATTAACGTCTTTATATGAGCTGTAGTTACTTTTTAACAATCAAATCACAATAATGCTCTACAGGTTAGAGAGAATAAAATGTATTCTTTGTCATGGCACAAGCCAATTTTGTACGTACATTTGATTACAATGAAATTTAAGGTAGAACTTATATCATGTTTAATAATATGGCTTTAAGTGCAGATTTTAATGAATGAATTACAGGATAACCAAAATAAATGCAAAACATAATTTGGTTAAAAATAAGCTAAATTTTGTTTTAAAAATATATATATTTTTAGCGAAACGTGCTTCCTGCAGAAATTGCGAACTGTGTGTGGAAAAGGTCGCAAATCGCTTTCGTGAAACATGCCCCTGATTGAGATAAGGAGCATTCAACATTGAAGCGGAGTGCTCAATCTACCCACGTCTTACACATGTGATATCATAAACTGTGTATTGTAGCAACATCTGTCCCCTCTTCCAAAACAGGGAAGATTATCACAGAAACAGAATCAAACCCTCAAAGATGAGCTCCTTTTTCATGCCAAAAAATAAAGTTAGCAAAAAACATCACCTGAATGATTGGTTTCTTTTTAATTTGCACATATATTTTGTGGAGTGACACTTTGTTGTTGGGATCTGTTTGTTTCACTGTATATATTTGCAAATTTACAAATAATATACACATTTGAAGATTGGACCTGTTTGTCTTACAGAATGGAGAGTGAGTTGGAGGAGTTGCTTAGGCGGGTACAGGCCCTGACGTCAGAAAATGAGCGGTTGCAAAAGCAGGCTACAAGCTCTACAGATAGGGTAGGTACTGAGAGTGCTCAAGCATCTAGTATGTCACATGTTGCTGTCCCAGTAGAACATGTAGTGTAGAACATGTAGTTTTTGTCCCTAGGGAAAGAAGAGTTCATACTTTCAGTGGGAGAGGGGATTAAAATGTGTTTGAGTGAATTGAGGAAGTTCAAGCTAGTCTGAGAAATAGGCATATGGCTTCTGGGGAACAGGCCTTGTTTATTCTGGATCATTTAGAGGCCCTGCTATAAAGGAGTTAAAATTTAGGCCAAGAGAGAAAAGAGATGATCCTAAAAAGGTCTTTGAAATTAAAAATAACTTTTTGGGGGCTCACGGTCGTACATTTTGCTCCAAGAAAAGTTTTTTTTTTCTTGTAGGCAGTGTGAAGGTGAGTCTTTACAGGATTTTTCACATGCTCTTTTTGCATTAATGGAGCAAGTGGTGCAGTATGCCCTGGAGTGTATGTCTAATTCTACAGTTTTAGATGGTAATCTGCGGAGGGAGCTAAAGCATTATATGTTTGTTTACATCCTTGTCACACCTTAGCCTGTGTCTGTCTGTTGTTTCTATCCTCTGCTCTCATGTGTTTACTCCCCCATGCTCTGCTAGAGCACATGGCTTTTTGTTACTGTTATGTCTCCATCCTTGCCCCGCCCTGGCCCAGCCCTTGCCGTTAGTGTTGTCACCTTGTGTCTTGTTTTTAACCGTGCCCCCTCCTTACCGGTCCTCACCCTCCTTGTGTATAAATAGCCCTTGTATGAGTGTTTGCTTGTCAAGTCTTTTGTATCCTTGTGTTCTGTATAGCCCTGTATTAATTTTGTAGTTTGTTATCCTAGAATCTGGCTTCGGCCGCCTCTGATCATGTGCTCACGGCTCTGGCCGCCTCTGATCCTGTGCCCACGGCTCCGTCCACCTCTGATCCTGTGCCCGCTCGCAAAAAGTGTTCTCCCAGACCTACTTCAAGGTCTCCTGCTCCAGCCCCTCGAACTCTGCCCAGGCTGGTTCCACAGACTTTGAACTTCACCAGTCCTGGGCTCCAGTCTATGTTCGTATCTGTAACTGTGTCTGTACCAGTCTTAGTCCCAGTTTCTGTCTGTATCCCTGTACCTGTGTCTAGTCATGTTTCAGTTCCTGTTACCATCACTGTGTTTGTGTCCGTCCCAGTTAATGTATTTGTCCCAGTTCCACTGTCCAGTCTTGTCCAGTCCCAGTTCCTGCTCACTGCCCAGTCTTTTGCCCAGCACCCTGTCCAGTCCTCGTATGTATCCCCTGTTCAATCTGTTGCAACCCATGGTTCAGTGTCCGGCCCTGCTCCGTCTGTGTTTCAGTCCCCTGTCCAGTCTAAGTGTTGTCACCTTGTGTCTTGTTTGTAACCCTATAGTTACAAACTATAAATAGCCCTTTGTATGAGTGTTTGCTTGTCGAGTCTTTTGTATCCTTGTGTTCTGTATAGCCCTGTATTGATTTTGTAGTTTGTTATCCAAGAATCTGTTTCTTGAATTCAGGTCTGTTTTGTGTTCCCTTGTTTTTCTATGTTTAAGAGTTATGTTTTGGAGTTTCTTGTTTCCTTAGTTTTTCTTAGTCTTCATTTTTTTTAAGTTAATAATATATCCTAGTCTTGTTTTTCTGAGTTTTTGCATTACCCAGGTGTTTTCAGTTTTTGGCTTTATTTATCTTATTTGTTTAATAAATATATGTTGTATCTGCACTTATGTCCACCCTCCTTATCTGTGACAATCCTCAGTCTACTCTATTAGACGTATGTTAGGAGGCAATGAGGTGGGTTGAGGAAGGGAGTTAGCACGACATGAGAGCCAGGAGTTATTCTGTCCCGGTTTCTACCTTTGCGCATTATAATGCATTGCAACCTACTTTAGCCAGGCAAGGAGAAGATATTTTTGAGCTAGCAGCAATAAAGAAAATGATAAAGACACAACAGGAACAGCTTAATCTGCTATCTCAAAGTATTAAATCCCTGCAGTCTAGAGGTGCAACTCCTGTTATATGTAGGCATTGTAACCAGCCAGGCCATATTGCCCGGTATTGTTATGTGATCCCGCACCGGTCCAGCAGCAGACTCCACCTCCCCAACAAAATCGTCCCTATACTTTAGGTAGGCAGGCAGAAAACTTTAACCCTCTGAATTAAAGAGCCACAATTCAGGAGGGCCAGTTAATGGCTCACAAGGGTTGAAGCCTGATGATAATTTGGTCCCTTCTAATTTACTGGGTATCATTGTTACTATGGGGGTTCTTTGTCTCTTAGATACCAGGTCCATGGTAACTACTGTTTCCACGGGAACCCCTAAGGCAACAGGTAACAGTCTCTTCACAGGTAAATATGGCCGGTCCCCTTAGCAAGGTCATCCAAAATTTAGAGTTGCCCCAGTTGTCGTCTGACGAAAAGATACAGGTTAGGTCCTTATCGCAGCAATATCAATCTGTATTTTCTGCTCATGATGGTGATTTGGGCTGTACAAATCTAATCACTCATGAGATCCCTTTGGTAGATGATGAGCCAGTACGTCAGAGATATTGACAGATTCCTCCTTTTGACTATGAGGCTGTTAAGGAGCATATCCATCAGCTATTGGAAAGTCAGGTAATTCGAGAAAGTAGGAGCCCTTATGCTTCACCAATCGTGATTGTTAAAAAGGAAAAGATGGAAAGATGCATTTCCATTGCCTCGTATTGAGGAGTCTTTGGATGCTCTCTCTGGGGCTCAGTGGTTTTCAACCTTAGATCTTGCAAACGGTTATAATCAGGTTGCAGTGGCAGAAAGAGATAAGGGTAAGACAGCTTTTTGTAATCGAATGCCCTTTGGAATATGTAATGCGCTGAGCACATTACAGCGCCTCATGGAATGTATGTTTGGTGACCAAAGGTTTCAGACTCTTTTGCTGTATTTGGGGATATCATTGTTTTTTCATCCACTGTGCTTCAACATCTAGAAAGGTTCACAGTGGTTTTTGCCAGGCTTCAGAAAGAGGGTCTAAAGGCTAAATTGGACAAGTGTAATTATTTTTGAGCAACATGTTAATTATCTTTGCATAAGCTGGTAGCAGAGACTGTTGGTACCAGGAAACGCAAGGGGTCTGGGAAGCCAGTGGATAGTGGGTGGACTAGGGAGTGTGAGCATGGATTTCAGGGTCTGAAGGAGAAGCTGGTGACTGCTCCGGTGTTAGCATATGACGACTTTTCTAAACCGTTTGTACTGGAGATCGATGCCAGCAATGCTGGATTGGGTGATGTGCTTGGTCAGGAACAGGAAGGTAAGGTTAGGCCGGTGGCATATGCCAGCAGGGGAACTACAGAGCATAAGAGGCTGAAGCTTTCGGCTTTAAAGTGGGCACTAACCAAAAAGTTTAAAGATTACCTTTTGGGACAAAAATGCAAACCGGTGTTGGAGCTTTTAAGGCAGTGGGGTTGGCTCTCCCCCGAGGATGGCCTTCTCTATCGCCAGTTGATGATGCCAGAAGGGGGGAAGGAGATAATCCAGTTGGTGTTGACTAGGATTTTGCAGGACGATGTTTTTAGGCTGCAACACAATGACCATGTAGTGGATTAAACAGAGGATTTCTTCATTGCTTGGACACACACACACACACTACCCCCATCTTATGGTCTAAAAGGAATGTTCTAACTTTACAATCACCCCCAGAAGAACACTCTAGAAGCCTTGGAGTAATCTTTTTCAAACAACCTTAAATTTCAAAATGACATTTCCTGACTATTTCTTCACTCAGCCTCGCTCAAGAGCCCTAAATGCGAGTTTAGGGTAAAATTCTGTTGACATTCCTCCAAGTCGTAAACCTCGGAGTTAATGTTAAACATTTGGAACACCAAATGAACACCAAACATTTGCAACACCATCACTAGGACGGGACTGCGGACTTAAGAGAGTGTCAAAACTTAATTAATGCCTTGGAAATTGTTAATTCACCAAATATTATACCAATTTAGGGGTTTGTGCCTAGTTATTTCTGCAATCACTTAGAAATAAGATTAATGAAGTTAAGAGAAATGTTCTAAGCTTGGAAATTCCATGGACCGTTTGTAAGTGAGACTCTCTCTCTGTTCACCAACCTCCCCAACCGTCGTAAATTCCGACAGGCAAGGACCGAGCCTTATCTAAGCACTCAGCAAAGGGGAGGAATTTCTCACTAAGAAGATTTTGCTTAAAATACATATATATTGACTATATAAAAAAATGTGTTTTATAGAATGTTTACTAAATAATGGTATATGTGTCTGGTATATGGTATATGTGTTTGGATTTGTCCTGATTAAAGTTTCCTACACATTCAAGTCTGAATCAACAAGGTTTAAATAGCATTTGATAATTTAGCTTTATTTGGTTATCAGTGGTTTAACAAGGTATTATCTTTTAAGTGATTTAATTGGGTTTAAATAATAACATGTCTCTTGATCTCTTTCCATCTTTCCATCCATTGATGTATTTCTAAGATTATTTTGAATATTACAAAACTGTTTGTGGGCAAAATATATATATTACATTTATTGTGATTCAATTGTAAGATTGTTGTTTCCTGAATTTATCCTCACAAACTGGTATGCTGAAGAATGTATTTTGATCCACTGTTTAGTTGAGTTTTCTTTTGGTTTGGTCTATTAGAAAAATAGACCACTAGCTGAAGCATGGTGACCATGTGGGGGGGATTTATGGCCCTTTGTGAATAAGATCATCTTCCCTGCCAAAGTTTGAAATTGCTCCTAGACCAATCAAAACACAGACATTTGGGCCACAGGGCCAATCGTAGCTCAAGGGCCAAACAGGCCACAGAGACTAATAGTTAAGCTGGGCAGACACAGTTGAGTTTCCAGTTCAGTAGAGTTCAGTCAGAGCAGTTGGAAGAGAAGCAGTGCAGTTGGAGTTGGAGAAGCAGTGGGAGAAGATGGGTTGAAGGAAGCAGTTGTAGAGAGAAGTTAGAGGAGAGAGGTTAGAGAGGGCCTAGAGATGAAGAAAGGATAGACTGTTAGTTTAGTCATCTTAGTTTAGTTTTCTTAGACCAGTGCATTTAATCTTCTTCAAGTATATTAATATTAGCTATCCTAGTTAAAATATCTAAGGTTATTTTACAATTACAATTACAACTTTTAGCTAAAGTACAGCTGAAAAAGAGATCCGCCAGATCCAACCCAGAAACCTGCGGTCCGGAGGCCACCGGCAAGCCACCTGAGAGTGGGGATTTACCCTGTGGGTTCTAATGGGGCTCCGTGCTGACACAGGAAGTCAAACCATCCTGCAGACGTGATCACGTGATCCTTTCTCGGGGTGAAGAATCAGACGACCAACCCAGACGGACGTCACCAAGGCCCACTTCAACAACTCAGAGTAAGGCAGAGCTGGGTTTAATCTTTCGGCAGATGGTGTCTGTTGGTCATGGTCTGGGTTGGGTCTTTAATAGAGCGTCTTTAGTATAGATGACTCATTTTGAGTGTCTTGGGTGGAAATAAGAATTGGTTTCGTAGACTTAAAATGCCTTAGACCCTTATTTAGAAATATTCACTTAATAGTTCTATTAATCTTTATTCCTTTCATATCAGCATTATAACGTGTTTGTTGTTTTATTTCTCATTTATCATTCTACACTATGATTTGATATCTAATGGCTACATTTATGACTTTTTAATGAATTATTTACTCATATCTGTGTGATTTAATAAATACTTTTATTTTACAAAACCTGTAATTTCAGTGTGTTTTCTGGATAACTTGGTTATGAAAATTTCTGTCACCTGTAGAAACCACACCCTGAGATGTCTTGTGTTATTAATTAGTTTGATTAATTAATTTATTAATTAATCTAATTAAATTAATTTAATAACTGGCGCCCAATTAAAAATATTTCAACATCTCAATTAGCACCAGGTATTAAAACCACTGAGCCCGCTACAACCACGGCCATCAAGGTAGGGAGCACACCTATGAATTGATTCGCAGGTGATGTTATTGGTCTGGTATGAGTAATGATATTCAGCAGAGCTGTCAGAACTGTAGTCAATGTGCAGTTTCTAAATCTAATCAGCCACCGGTTTGTGCTCCTATGGGGCATCTTTAGGTTTCCAAAACAAATCAGATTGTGGCAACTGATTTTACGACTCTAGAGCAGTCTGGTCATGGCAGAGAGCATGTATTAATCATGACTGATGTATTTTTTAAATATACTCAGGCAGTTCCAACAAGAGACAAGAGAGCAAATACTGTTGCTAGTGTCTTGGTTCATGAGTGGTTTTACAGGTTTGGGGTGACAGCATGACTGCACTTAGACCAGGGGCGAAATTTTGAGTGCTGTGATTGCCCAGTCGTGTCTTCTGTATGAGGTGCAAAAGACCCATACAACACCAATTCGGCCTCGGGGCAATGGACAATGCAAACGATTTAATAGGATGCTACACAACCTCCTTCAAACGCTCCCCACTGAGCAGAAGGAGTGTGGACTCAACATCTGGCTCAGAAGGTTTTTGCATATAATACAACTTGTCATCAAACTACCAGTGAATCGCCTTATTTTTTAATGTTTGGACAGGTTCCCAAACTTCCTGTGGACTTCCTGCTGGCAACAGTGGAGGAACCAAGTAGTGGTGGTTTTGGGGATTGGGTGGCAGAGCACCAGAGAACCTTGGATGAGACGTATCAGCAAGTGAGGGGTCGTTTGGAGGGGGCTGCAGAAATGAGAAAAACTAGTCACAATCAATGGGTAAATTATGTGCCTCTGGTAGAGGGATAGTTGGTGTATTTGCGAGACCTGGGCATTCGGGGTCAAAACAAAATAAAAAATCAGTGGTCCTATTTATCGGGTGCTTAAGGCTCCTCCAAATAGAAGCTCAGTATATAGCATTGGTATGGTGGATAATCCATTGGTTCTAAAATATATGCATCATTACTACTTGACATTGGTACCGGTAACTGTGTGTCCTTCCAGTTCAATAGACCCAGGCCTGTGTCCAGAGGAGTCTGAGAATCCATCTGGGGAAGATGAGCATTTGGTCCCAGTGGTGCTGACCAAGGAGGCCATGACAGTACCTCCTGGTACCATTGCTTCATTGGTTCCAGTGCATGATAATGTGGGCCCAGTGTGAAGGGGCCTACAATGACCTCTAGCACAGGTACGTCTGTGAATGCTGACTTGATTGGACCTGGTCCACTGGTAGAAGAAGCATTAACAGAGCCGGTGAGTGTAGAGGGCCTACGGGGAACTGCACGACCAAATGCGGGATCACATTCCAATCACCACCATTTACCTAGATCAGTCAGTTCTAACATGACGTATATACTGGGGAGTGCCCCAGTTATTTCCCTTTGATCTAGCATGCTGCCAGCTTTTGCGTGGTTGGTGGCACAGTTAGGGTTTTCTGGGCATTATTGATTGTATTTTTAAGAGATACTTTTATATGTCTTTGGTTATAGATTTGTGTTATTTTAGGGTGGATACAGTTCTCCAATTAACGGAGGAAGGCTGCTTTTTACGCAGGAGTGTGGGTTATGTAAGAGTGGATTGTAGCGGTGGAGCTTTTAGTGGTGATGCCTAAGTTAGTGCTCTGTTAAAGTTAACGTATAGTAAGATTCTCTGTGTTGGTTAATAGTGGATGTGGGGAAAATTGTACGTTTATGCAGTGAGTGGGTTCTTTTAATTGTGTGTTTCTTATAGAGACTATCAGCTGCTTTGCTGCCTTTGTTTCCTCTCGGCCGGAGCTCATTGTGCCGGTCTGGCTCTAAACTGCTCGCTCTCTGTAATAATTACCTGCTGCTGCTCTTGCCCGTGCCAGCCGTTTTACTCTGCTTTTGCTTATTGCCTCCACTTTCTCTGACTGATCTCAGCTGCCGACTCTGTCTGCTCCGGCCACTATCCACGCTTGCTATTGGCCGCTTGCTGGCTGCTTTCACTGCTGGACCGTCATCTTATTCGCTGTGGCCGTTGGGCTGGCTGCTGATTGGATTAAGTGTTTCTCTTAATATGGGGCTATAGCAATTTTTTTCTTTTCTTTTGTTTTTTTCTTTTCTTTTTCTTCTGCTTCTTTATTATTATTTTGTTGTTGTTATTATTATTATTGTTTTGTTTTTTTGTATTAATATTTTATTTATAATTTACCCATTAATAATTAGTCCTTTTTTGTGGGTATTGTGTTCTCTTTTTGTTTTGTTGTTTTGTGTTTTTTTTTATTTAGTTACTGTCAGGTTTAGGAGCAGGGGGGACGCGGAGGCAGACGCAGATGCGAGTAAGTATTTATTATATATTGTAGTATCTTGAGCTGCGATGTCATGTAGATCCATGAAATAAGTCTTCACAGATACTGTTCTGTGTATTAAAGAAAATGTATTATAGAAAAGAATAATTAGTACAAAAAACAGCATCATAACAAGCACCCGGGTTGGCTTGGAGAGAGTTGTCACTGGTCTGATCCTGAGCTCTCTGGCTTGAATTCTTGAAGTCCCACCTTTTATGTTTAAAAACATCTCACAGCTGGAAACACTTAACAAACGCTCCTATGGTGCACATACATAGAATATACACAAGTCAGTCTGACGCAATGCATGGGAGGGGAAAGAAGTGTCCCCCATACCTTCCAAACACAGAAACAGGGCAAGGACATGCCAGTTACAGACTGCACTTGGGAAACTGGGTAGTACTGCACCTAATCTGCTGTGTCACAGAGGTGGTACTAATTCTCAGTTGTGTGTGTGTCTGTTTGTGTGTGTGAGATGGTTTTTTTTTTCACAAAATAGACTAAAATGTTGTGCAGTTTCACTCTTCTTTTTTTGTGTAGGTGTCGGAGTGGTGCTTTCCCTGTTTTAGGTGAATGCTAGACATTGCCATTCTCTCTTACTTGTTTTTATAGTAAATAAATTTGTATACTTTTTGAGTGACCTGTCTGTTTGCATCCTTTTCATTAAGTTGAAAGCGGTGTGTGGGGAATATGTTCTGTATTTTGGTCAAAATTGGTGGCACATTCCTTGGGTGGGTAAACCAAGGTGGCGTAGTCAAAAGGTAAATGTTGTATCACCACATAAGCAACCAAAAAAATCTAACCAGCCACTTTGGAGCCGAAAAAGCCATCTCTTCTTAGTGTGCTGAGCCAGAAGAACCGGCTCCCTAGAAAGAGCCGGAATACCAATCACTACTATTTAAAGGTACATTCTGTATGAAATGAGAGCGAGCATGTTTAATGGTTATAGCAGTCCAAAGAGTTTGCCCAGGACGGACTGCACACTTCAAATAGAAACGTACTGGCTAAAGCCCTGTTGACAAGAGCTGCCAGTGCTTTTAATCAAGATGTTTCCTTAATGTCTGATGATACATACTGATTATATTATGATTTACTACTGAAAATAAGTTACATATTGGTCCTTTAAGAGATTTCTTGATTGAGGTGTGGCTAGCGAAACTGGTGAGTTAAAGAGCAGTTATATTTTAACAGTGTGTGTGTGTGTGTGTTGTGGGGATGGGGGGTGTGGAAGATTATAAAATAACAAGCTTAGGTTTAAAATAATCATGCTAGCCAAAGCCTTAACTATGATTAAAACACATATTACACAAATAGATCTATGAAAGCTATAAATCTATATTCTACTAATCATTAATCACTGAATCAAGAGTTAGTCACTAAAACCACACGTACACACATTTATTATTTGATTCATATTAGCAGCAATGACCTTTACATGGGTCAACCGAGAAAACACACTTCCTCTTGTTATGCTACAAATCTTGAGGTTACAGAGGTTAGCAGACTAAAAGAGTTCCTCTTTTGCTCCTACGCTCTAGGGATAGGTCAACAAGAGAATAGCTGGATTGAAGCCAAGGAATAAGGTACATTTTGTAACCTTGCATTTAAAGATTGCGTCTACAAAATTATACATGCAGCTTCAAGCTTTGTTAAAGATATACTAACTAATTAATCTTACTGTAGATGTAGTAGAACTAATTAATCTTACTGTAGATGTAGTAAAATTATTATCAATAAAAGAGAGTATCAATTGAGAGGAACCGTGCCTTGTTGACCTTAAGACATGTCGCAAAGGGGAAATTGATTCTTCCTTGTCACCTTGGCAAGGGAAGTTGACCACCTACGATTTCTCAGAAGCAAAGGTCAAGACAGCTTTCGGGTTCCTAAAGAAAGTCTGGAAAACTGAAGTATACCATATTTGGAAAGATAAGCATAAAAATGAGAAGCCACCTAGCAACTAGGTACGTCACAAAAGGGTATAAAGGATGGAGTCAGAAATGCCGAGGTTCAGAAGAACTCGGGGCGACATGCCTGTAATGTTCTTCCCAGATCTGAAATGTTCTTCCCAGATCTGAAATAAATCATACTTGTTCACTCTCAATCTCCGTGTCGTCTGAATCCTTGGATCAACGAACATGCAACACAAAAAGCTAAGACAGATTTTTCTACAATTTGGTGACCTTCCGACGTGATCTAAGGTTTCGGACGGCGAGGACCACAGCTGACAGACTTCATCACTCTTCTGGGCCCATCCTAAACAGGTGAGCAGATTGCCTTTTTATTAAAAAATCTGCATATTGGCTATGTAAAACATACAGAATGAGTGATGGGATCCAGTAGGCTAAAATCCTGGTAAATTGGATTGAACAACAAAATTTATTTTTTATTTTTTTTTCTCTCTTTCTTCTATTTTATGTTTAAGAAACCGGTATTAAAGGATAAAAAAGGATAAAAGGAAAAGGATAACAGTGCTTAGTGAGACCGAGGTGGTGGCGTACCTCAATCTGCCCATATTGGGTTAAGTGTAAGGGCTAGGAAGAGAGGGTTCCTTGAAAGTGGTTAATTCTAAATAAAATAAAGGACCGGGAGGGTGGCGTCCCCCCCCCATCCCTGATCAAGGTGGGATAATTGCCGGGAAAGAGAGAGGGTCATTCCCTAGGCGTGGTCCACCTTAAACCCAGACAGTTATACAAACTGCTGGGAGATTTTTAAAACTTTTTTATTTTCTTTATTTTAAGTTTTTAGTTTAAAGAACGGGCACTGAAATACTCTGCAGTAGTGTTTTCTGCTCAGGAGCAGGAAAGAAGGAAAAGAGTATGTAGTTTAAATAAAAATAAGAAAAACAAAATAAAAATACATATGCTATTGGTATTGTACAACTAAGGTAAAGCAATTGCTAATTGTTGATTTAATTGTTGTATGTGATTTGTGCGCGCGGGGGGTTAAATAACAATAATACAATATATATATATATATATAAGAAAATAATAAGGATATAAAAAAACCTAACTATACAAGGTAAAGATCTATCTGTAAACAGAGCAGTGCAGTAGATGTTACTAATGGTCATAAATAATTAAATAATTGACAGAGTAAAGTGCAATGTCATCTATTATGACAGTGACTAATGTGAAATAGAAATATAATATAATATACATATGCATACGTTATAAGACAGTTCTAAAATGAAAATGTGAATACCCAATCATGAGTACAGTGTACTTTAATGTAAGCAAGGTTGGGGAAGTGTTAATATAAATAATTAAGCTGTTGAATAATGTCAGAGAGGTGTGTGACTGGATAGATAATTAGAGAATTTAGAGAATTTAATAAAGGGATTATGGGGTTGGTTAGCAAAACAAATTACAAATAAAAATAAAAAAGAAAAAGAAAAGGGGGAGTCAGAATTGAGGAAAATAATTAGCTTAATTTTGGGTATTGGACTATATCTTGGGGGCCCTAACCTAACAGGGACATATGTCTAACTCTATATTCTATAAGCAAAGCTAATAATGGAAATAATGAATGTGTGTGGCTGTGTCGGAATCGTTTCCTATTGCAGAAATACTAAGCAATTTGGATTGGCCATTTTTGCAGTGCTTTGTAAAAACTGAGCAGTACATTTTTCCCCATATAGTTCACTATTAACTACATTATATTGTAATAATAATGTACAGAAGATGTATGCTGGAAATTCCAAAATATACTATGCCATGCAGTACTGCTGTGTCAGATGTCCTCAGAGCAGGACAAATAAACATGGTTTCTTGTTTGATTGTTAAATAATCAGTTCAATAAATAGAAAATGCTACATAGTGAATAGTGAATGAGTTACTGAGTGAGCCATTCCAAACACAGCTTTTTCTATCAGGTGATTTAGTCAATTATCTTACTATTCGTTTCTGATTCAGACTGATCTCAGTTCAGCCCTAGCTGAATGAGACTTATATAAGACGGATGTAATATCTAATTTATCTATGTTCTCATGTATCTTAGCCTATGCTGACATTTGGATCCTCTTAAGAGGGATAGTTGATTTCAGAAACCAATGAGGAAAGACCTTATTTATTTGAAAAATGAAACTCAGTATTGGATGTAATACAAGCATTAGTGAATTGGGTCTTTCTCATTTTAAATAAGGGGAAATAAAGTGTATTTAAAAATGCAGCTCTCTGTTTTGCTTTACGGTATTAAAAATAGATTAGAAAGAGATCTGGAAAACAGCATAAATTTAGTTTTCATGCTTATACAATGCCACCTATAAGACAAATGCATAATTTTCTGGCTGTAGCATGAACGAAATCAGCTAAGCAATATAAAATTGTTTCATCTGCATAATGGTAAAGTTTGCAATCTGAGAAGCAGAGCCAGCAATATAATTTATGTATATATTAAATAAAACTGGACCAAAATTTAACCTTGTGATACATCTGTGAGATACAGATGCCAAATCTGAATAATTATTCATTGACATGCACTCTTTTGGGTCTATTCCAGAGCAGTGGCATCAAAGCAAATAATTTAAGCTAAATTCAGTGGGAGAAAAAGGGTGATACTGATGGTAATAAGGAAAATCTGTATACAATAATAACAAATAATAAACTATGGATACTCGGTGCCTTGCACAGGCTTTCACTGTGAACACCAGAGTGTGAGTTTATGACAGTATGACATACCTGGGTTTGCGCTCCCTAACTGTGCCCTGCAGGAACACTACGGCACTGAATGTTGATAAAACAGTGCTGCTACGCTGTGTGTGGTTCAGTGGGCTAGGCTGGTTAGCCAAAGACGGGTAAGATCCCAACATATTACACAGGGACAACCTAAGACAGGCACAGTCTCGATCTGACCACCACATGCATTTTAACAGAAAACGGAGAAAACATCGTGGAAGGGAAGCGCAGCCCAGGGGGAGAGTGAGTGGATGAATGAAGTGATGGGGTGTGTGTCAGTGGAGGCCTGGGCAGGGTAGACAGTAATGGACAGTAAGAGGGTGAAGCAATTTTGGGTTAAGTTCTCTGAAACAGAAATTCTGTTTCAGAAAAAGGGGGAGATTTAAATAGATGATCATTATTGCCACCATTATTTGCCCAATAATTATTTTATACTTTTTATAATAATTATTTTATACTTTTTATTTATTATTTTTTTTTAAACCTATTACCTTTTTCATCCCTCACCACTATTACTAAAATTTTTTGACCAATCATTATTTTATAGATATAGAGCATTTTTTAAACTTTTAGCTTGTTTATCTTTTTAAAGTTTGGTTTTAAAACAACCTCTATGCAGATGAGCAATTACTTTCAGCAATATTGTAACAGTCTTAACTCTAAGACACACTCAATCCTAATTTAAAAAGAAGAAATAAGAAACTTAGAAATCATAAAATTGAACTTTCACTATTCAACATGTAAGCCACTTTTTGAGCAAGGGAAACAGTAAGTGAGATTTGATAAATTGTTTAAAGGAAATAGATGTATAGTTGATAATTGTGAAAAGCAGTCTGCTGTGCATTGCATATGCATAAATACATATTGAACATATTGATCAGTAAATGTAAAGCATTGTTCGGATTTATTTGCTATAATAACGTGGACAAAGAAAAGCATAACATCTGTGTTTATTAATATTGATAATATTATTGTTTGTAATGGAACGATTGATACAGAGAAAAATAATCACGTTCCACTTATCCCAATTCTTAAAGCACTAAATAAAATCAACTAAATCTAGAAATCAAGGCTTTATAAAATCTTGGGAACTGAATAAAGTCAGAATCATAATTTCTTAATAAATAGCACACCGCAGAAAAATTAAAGTGGCAGGTAAAATAATATAGCCACAAGCGGCGATGCTAAAGTCCAAGCAAAAGTAACCCAAGAAAGCCCAGTACATCAACATGGAACCATTCCTGACACAGAAGCCACATTATGTGTAGTTTGTGCAGAGTTTAAAACTTTGGGCCCTGATATTCTATCAATCAGTGTGGAGATGAATGGGAGAATAGAGCAAGCGTTGGGCTTGCGCCATAGCTATGGTTCTGTATATCACCCCGCCTCACAGGGTCAGGTGGAGCGGATGAATCAAAATTTGAAGGCCAAACTAGCAAAAATTAAACTGACCACAGGCATGAATTGGCTTGATGCCTTACCAATTGCCCTGATCAGCATTAGGAGTTCAGTAAACAGAAGCACAGGCTTCTCCCCATTTGAACTGGTCAGAGGCGTAGCATTCCCGGGGCCGCAAACTGCACTAAAAGCCCCATCCAAACTACCTCATGGCACTGCCAACCAAGGTTACGATCAAGTGTTCAATAAATTAAAAGCTGTATGTGAAGCTTTTTCTGTGCAGGTACAGAACACACTGGAGCAGACGCAAGAGGAGGACAACCCCCCCGAGTTGGCCATAACTCCGTGGGTATACCTGAGAGTCATAAAGCGAAAGTGGTCGGAACCCAGGTGGACAGGCCCATTCCGGGTGGCGGAGAGGACAAGCCACACAGTCCGGCTGGACGGCAAAGGCACCTCCTGGTATCATCTCTCCCAGTGTCGGCCTGCTGATCAACCACAAGCCAAGATAACACGATCAGAAGAGGCAGAAAAGGAGGCCTCAACCAACATAGGGGCAGAATAATCCCCTGAGGCCAGGGGCACGTCGAGGGTAGTCTACCCCTCGCCTCCAGCGCAGATCAACAAGTGCAACCCAGGGCACCAACCTGCGCCACCTAAACTACCACCTGGAGACTCCCTGGGGAGTTGAAGAACTGAACATTTACACCTTTACACATACACATATAGGGCTATAATCAACTATTTACTCATTAGGGGGAACACACTTGTTTTTTGCTATGGCATGGTATGGCAGACGGGGTGGGGGAAGGACTGAAAATAGACTAAGCTGGTCAAATCTACAGATGGGATTGATTCCAACATGGTTGAAAGTACTATTGGTAATAGTGGTGGTTGGCATGATCTGTGTAGAGATAGCGATCCGGAGAAAAGCTGAACCAACTAGTAAGAACAATGGCACGACAGCTGTAGACCCTACAACTAACTACACCACTAATAAGGCCCGTTCACGTAATAATAACTTTCGCAGGACTAAACGCTCAACAGATAACCAAAACGCATGTGTGAAGAAGTTTAAGGGAATGAATATAGAATATGTTCCGTAACGAAAGCTTTAGACGCCCTTAAGGCACTCTCAAAGGAAATGACAGAGAATACAGGGATCGACAATACGCTTACCAATTGGTTAGATAGAACTTTTGGCCAATGGAAGGCAGTGTTTTTATCACTGGCCTCTGCTCTTGCAATATTTGTGGCCATCTTAGTAACATGCGGATGCTGCTGTATTCCTTGCTTGCGAACCCTAATAGAGCGTACCATTATTACAATGTTTGACGACAAACAACGGCCGCCTGAATATATGATGTCATTATTGGATGATAGCCTAGAGGACCACGGGTGCTCTGGGAATCTTCCAGCTTAGTGTTGACCTGTCTTAGGACAGGCCAAAAGGAGGAATTGTGGAAGATTATAAAATAACAAGCTTAGGTTTAAAATAATCATGCTAGCCAAAGCCTTAACTATGATTAAAACACATATTACACAAATAGATCTATGAAAGCTATAAATCTATATTCTACTAATCATTAATCACTGAATCAAGAGTTAGTCACTAAAACCACACGTACACACATTTATTATTTGATTCATATTAGCAGCAATGACCTTTACATGGGTCAACCGAGAAAACACACTTCCTCTTGTTATGCTACAAATCTTGAGGTTACAGAGGTTAGCAGACTAAAAGAGTTCCTCTTTTGCTCCTACGCTCTAGGGATAGGTCAACAAGAGAATAGCTGGATTGAAGCCAAGGAATAAGGTACATTTTGTAACCTTGCATTTAAAGATTGCGTCTACAAAATTATACATGCAGCTTCAAGCTTTGTTAAAGATATACTAACTAATTAATCTTACTGTAGATGTAGTAGAACTAATTAATCTTACTGTAGATGTAGTAAAATTATTATCAATAAAAGAGAGTATCAATTGAGAGGAACCGTGCCTTGTTGACCTTAAGACATGTCGCAAAGGGGAAATTGATTCTCCCTTGTCACCTTGGCAAGGGAAGTTGACCACCTACGATTTCTCAGAAGCAAAGGTCAAGACAGCTTTCGGGTTCCTAAAGAAAGTCTGGAAAACTGAAGTATACCATATTTGGAAAGATAAGCATAAAAATGAGAAGCCACCTAGCAACTAGGTACGTCACAAAAGGGTATAAAGGATGGAGTCAGAAATGCCGAGGTTCAGAAGAACTCGGGGCGACATGCCTGTAATGTTCTTCCCAGATCTGAAATGTTCTTCCCAGATCTGAAATAAATCATACTTGTTCACTCTCAATCTCCGTGTCGTCTGAATCCTTGGATCAACGAACATGCAACACAAAAAGCTAAGACAGATTTTTCTACAGGGGCAACCAATTTTTCAGGCCTGGTCCACACAAATCCAGATATTTTTGCCTCCGTTTTTAAAATTATCTTCGTCCACACGAGCAACGTTTTCAGAAATATCCCTGTCCACAAAGCCACATCACTCAAAAGCACTGAAATGAACAGGGGTTCTCTAGACATTTGGACGTTTTCCCGCCATTCCTCAGCAACAACTACTTAATTTTCAACATCCAACTAATTAACTAACAACTAACGTATCAACTAACTATCTGAGTGATACAGCAGGAAAACTAACATTACAGTGTTACTCCAGAACTACAGAGTCTGTTATAAGGATTAATCTTAACGTGGCTAAATGTAATAAAACAATGAGAAACAAACACCAAACATCTCTAATTTATTTCACTGCATAAGAAACTTAATCAGAATCTATAAACAAATCACTATAACCCACTGACCCGCTGTAAAATCCAGAAAGGTGGGGAGTAAACAGGCTGAATGAGGAGCTCCAGTAACAGTATATGATGTATTTTGAGTTTGTTGGTGTAGCTGGACTATAAGTATAACCAGGGTGGTGTTGGACCAGTATAATTAAAGCTCATACCGATAGGTATGTTACGTTCGGTAACGTCCGCAGCAGGTCCAATTCTCGCCCAAACAGAACGTACACAGGACGTTTGCTTAGAACGTCTGGATGTGGTTTTCTCCATGGAGCAGGAGCAGCTGATTATAACGCTGTTTTCACATTACAGAGTGGTTGGGGAGCAGCCCATCACACAGACGAGACCAGACGTGGGCATTATCCTTTGCCTTTCCATATCTGTCCTGTTTCTCAGAAATGGAATCGGGCTGCTCTTTTTCAAGCCCAAAAACAGGCTAGATTTAGACTTAATTAGGCTACAAACCAAACGACATTACTTGTGAATTTAATGCTAGTACACTGCAATGTTTCTCACAATTGCTCATGTGAATATTGATATTAGTGTTTTCACTGTGCAAGCATCACATTTTCATTGCCTAAATTGTAACATCTACTACCATCACCAATGGCTTATCAAAACCATACAATTACTTCACTTATAAAAATAGCATTAAGCCAAACTGATGCCTGGCCCTCCAAAACAGTCCCAGTGTATCTTGTGTGTATAATAGGAGGAATTGCAAAGAAGTATTTCAGTTTGGCTTGCCAGAAAAAAACAAAACAAAAAAAAACATAAAGGTTTGGTCAGAAGTGTCAAATATATATCACAGAGAACAAAAGACACATTGCATAACACATTCTATTTTTAACAATCTCTATTCTGCACCTGATATTTTTGAGTTAGGCTTTTTGTCAACCTAATAAATACACCAACGTATCCAATCAGCCAAAAATAACAGCAGTACTTGTTTTAAAAGATATTATGGTTACAGGTTAGTTGCTCTTTGGGGAGACAAAAAACTACTAAACAGTTTTTATTGTCAGTATAACATTCAACATGAGACATACTGCTTTGCTATTTTCTTATACATCAGTGCATTTCAGCTGTACATTTAGAGACTCAAAATCATCTTTTTAAAAATGCAGATTGTGCTAGTCATTTTATAATCCTTGATCAGTGGACAGAACTTTCCTCAGTACTGAACTCTCAACACTACATTTCTATTATGAAGGACCAAGATTATATGTGATTAGTAGATGTCCTGTGATTGAATGGAAAAAGTTACTACATCCTGTCATCATCAGCTACGTGGGCTGTGTCTCTCTATACTCTCTATTAATTGGTTTATAGAATGATAGGTGTTCGGCGAGTTGCTTTGATGTTGTGATAAATCTGTCAGAATCTGACTCCCCAATTCTCTTTAGATTTATTTTATTTCTCTGTATAAGTAAGACTTAGTATATTATTACAGTTAATTCCTATAATGTTGCGTGACGCGCCTGCACGCAGAGGGGAGTTAGGAACAGGCTTAAAAACCAGGAACCACCTAAAAAATGAAGAAGAAGAAGAACAAAGACAGTACACATTATTTTTTACATGATATACATACAAGACAAAGTGCAAGCAGAGGCAGCGGTTGCACTGGGGGATTCTGGAGATATTGTCCCATCAGTAATTATCCATGTTCATGTTCATGACCCCCATATATGCAATTAGTGTCTAATGAATAAAAAACTACACATAAATCTACACAGAGAGCGAAAGAGAGTTTATCTTTATCTATAGACTGTCAAAATAAATATATTGCTAAATGTAATCTAATGCTACTACACACTGGATCAACATCTTTGGACTGCAGCACAGTTAGCAGGGCACATTGTCATTGCAGTTAATCATCAAGCACCATCTAAAATAAAATATTTTTCTCCAACGAATGTAGGTTACAGTGCAGTTATATGTTCTTCATATAGCTTGTTAATACTAAAACACATAGCCTTTCCTACTCACCTGTTTTTCACAAGCAGTAGCAGTAGGTCCAAAACGAATGAAGAATAATCGCTCAATGAGGTGAGGAGCACATAGTGGTCTCCAACAATGACATTTCACTGGAAAAAGAAATAAAAGGTAATTAGCTACTACACAGGTGCACCGTGAGGAGGATGGATTTGTTTCAGTCACACTCTCTCTCTCACCCCCGCCCCTCTCTCTGTGTAATTCCGTTTGAGTTTGTTTTTAAATGCTAACAGAGACTGGGGAAACTGGAGATATGCGCAAAGGATATTGCCAAGTACAACTTAACTAAGTAGTATATAATTCACATTATTCCGGATGTCAACTGGGTCACACCATTTGTGAATAATTTGGAAAAAACACTCATTCTATTAATTGTGTTGAGCCATTTAAATTATTTGCGTGTGATTTGTTTACTGCAAACAGCTAAAAGATTGTCAATTGTGCTAAAAAACTTATTTGCAATGATAGCTTGGTTGAACAATCTAGATTGCTACGCAACACTGTGATGAAGTTTCCCTTATATCTCAAAAAGACATACATATATTGAGATATAAAAAAGAACATATTTTTACTTACCTGGGTAAAACTGAAGATGCAGACATTTGCCTGCTGGATCCATGAGGGTCCATGGGACTTGGGTCTATTTAAAGAGAATATGTAAAAATAAAAACAGAAATACAAATATTGGAGCTGCTGAATGTTATAAGAAAGCCCTGCATTTGCAATTTTTCTCTGTTGACTAATTATTATGGTTACTAATGTCTTCCTGAATGGCAAAGCGTTCAAAAGTAGAGGAGGTACTGAACTTTGAAAAATGTATAACAGCTTATTTTTCTGACTTAATTTCACCATTCAGTACAAGCCAGACATATGTAAATTTTAAATTTTTTGCAATTGGAAGGAAATGTTAATACAATTGTTACAATTGTGGTCTGGTATGTTACAGGTCTGAAACCTGTAAATTTATTTGCAATTCCTAAGCCTTTCGTTGCAAAAGATGATATGTAATAAGTTTTGATTAGTCTTTGGACTGTGAGGGACTGTCATGTCCTGGCCCTGTTTCCTGTCTGTCCTCGTACCTGTGTGTTCCCCACATGATCTGTGCCCCTGTCAATTTGTAGCTCCACCCCCTAGCCCCAGGTGTTTCCACTTCCCGTGTGTTTTAATTAGCCCTCCTGTGTCAGTGTTTGCTGTCGGTCTTTGCACCTTCATGTGTTGTTTTGTCGTTCCTCGTTATCCCTTTGCTCTAGTTGTTCTTGCTCAGTGTTTATCTCTGTTTAATTCTAGTTCCCTGTTTATTCCCTGGTTTACTCCCTTGCCCTGTTTAGTTTATCCTGTCTTGTTTTAGTTCCATTATTAGTACTCCCTGTTTGTTTGTTAGTTTATCTCTTATTTATTCCTTGTTTATTTCGTTGTTTTCTGCCCCCTGTTTATCGCTTGTTTATTCCTTGGTTGTTTATGTTTTCTCGTTTCGCCCGTTTGTTTTTGTTTCAGTTTTTTTGTTTCAGTTTCTTTGTTCTCTGTTTATTTGTTTATTTATTTAATAAAACCCCCTTTACCTGCACTTGCATCCGCCTCCTCGACTCCCTGCCTGGTCTACCCTGACAGAAAGAACGACCACACCATGGACGTAGCGGGTAATCCGTGGGACTATTCCGAAGCTCACTCGGAGGCTACGCCCAGCTCTGAAGCTCACTCGGAGGCTACGCCCAGCTCTGAGGCTCACTCGGCGACCACGCCCAACTCTGAGACTCCTTCGGCACTCAGGCCGAACTCCACAGCTTCTTTGGCTGCTGAGCCACACCCCCTACCGCCCCGGAACCTGCATACGCTGCTGTGCAAACCTCCTCCAGCTGCACAAGTCGCCTCACCGCCAGCTCCCGCTGCCTGAGTCGCCACCCCACCAGTTCCTACTCCCAGAACTTTGTTGGGCCCTAAGCCTCGCCTTCCTAAGCCTGCCCCTAGGCCGCCGGACTATGCCCTAAGAACTGTGCCCAGGCTGGCTTCACGGACCTCCCCTCAGACTTTTGCCAGTCCTGGGCACACACCTATGTTTTTTGTTCCTATGTCTCTCCCTGTTTTGGCTCCTGTCTCAGTTTATGTTCCTGTACACGTCTCTGTCTCTGTTCCTGTCTCAGTCACCGTGTTAGTGTCCGTCCCTGTTGATGTTTTTGTCCCTGTTCCCATGTCCAGTCTCCGTCCCCTGTCCAGTTCCCCATCCAGTCTCCGTCCCCTGTCCAGTTCCCCGTCCAGTCTCCGCCCCCTGTCCAGTCCTTGTTGCCTGTTTATTTGTTTATTTATTTAATAAAACCCCCTTACCTGCACTTGCGTCTGCCTCCTTGACTCCCTGCCTGGTCTACCCTGACAGGGACACAGGGAGAATGTGCCAACTGCACACAGAAAGACCTGGGTCACCCCAGTTAGGAATCAAACCCAGGTCTACTCCTAACTACTTTTTACTGACTTACTGAAGCACAAAATTGGTTTGGTAACCTCATTGAGCTTTGAACTTCATAGCCAGGTGTATCCAATCATGAGAAAAGGTATTTAAGGTGGCCAATTGCAAGTTGTTCTCCTATTTGAATCTCCTCTGAAGAGTGGCATCATGGGCTCATCAGAACAACTCTCAAATGATCTAAAAACAAAGATTGTTCAACATAGTTGTTCAGGGGAAAGATAGAAAAAGTTGTCTCAGAGATTTAACCTGTCAGTTTCCACTGTGAGGAACATAGTAAGGAAATGGAAGATCACAGGGACAGTTCTTGTTAAGCCCAGAAGTGGCAGGCCAAGAAAAATATCAGAAAGGCAGAGAAGAAGAATGGTGAGAACAGTCAAGGACAATCCACAGACCACCTCCAAAGAGCTGCAGCATCATTTTGCTGCAGATGGTGTCACTGTGCATCGGACAACAATACAGCGCACTTTGCACAAGGAGAAGCTGTATGGGAGAGTGATGCGGAAAAAGCCATTTCACAAACAAAGTCGCCTGAGGTATGCAAAAAGCACATACCTCAGGCAAAAGCACACCTCAGGCGACTCTGTTTGTGGCGTGCTTGCAGAAATGGCTTCTTTCGCATCACTTTCCCTTACAGCTTGTCAACTCTTTTGCCAAATTAAAAAAAATAATAATAGTGACGTTAAACCTGAGAAATTCTTCTTAATCTTCTTAATCTTCTGCCTGAAATAACGGATAACCCTCCAGATCGGTAAAACTAAATGTATTTGTGTTTAATATATTCTAATGCCTTATTGCTTTTATTTTGAAATGGAAACTTGGGTAAAGCATAAAAACAAGACACTTCCGTAGTAATTCGTTGCTTATTGTTGCCCACTAAACGCAGCTGAAATGTGACCCCAACTGAAAAGATCCAAGGCGACTGGCAGTGTGCAGAGCAGCAAGGGCAGGAGATAAAGCATGGATAAAAATATCTCAGATTCCCCAGACACGCAAAAAAATCCATAATTTTTTATTTAAGGCATGCTTATAATGTATTTAATGTATTAATGCAACATTTACTGGCATGTTCCCTAAAACGGTAAGTCCAAGGAACTAGAACGACCCACATTACACATTTTATTATTAAAACAATTATTATAGTTAATTTTATATTTTTGAGAGTCCAACAAACTGGATTTTTAAAGATGTAATTGAAAAATGTTTATTATTACAAATATAACCACATTAATGGACATTACAAGTAATTTAACATTTTAGTCTTTGGCATTCCTGGATTTGTTGCTCCGTACCGGGACTTCACTCAAGCTGCTGGAATACAAGTCCCGTCTTCTCCCGTTCTTTTGGTTTATATGAACATATATTTACATATGATGTGACAAGCGGCCTCCGACTAACATTTAACATCATTAAGCTCTGGTTTATCAAACAAGCTTCTGATATTATGACAATAAATAATATCTCACATGAGGACCGCTGTGGAGGTGTTTCAATGAACAAATTGATGTAAAATCACTGTTTTTCGATATATGTTATTTGTATTTATTTTGATATTAGTGTTTTACTGAACTAATAAGCACATACACTATGCTGGTTACTCGTTAATTTGCGAGCGAGTTCATAGGTCATATAATAAAGGTATATTATTATTATTATTATTATTATTATTATTATTATTATTATTGCTGTTGCTATTGCCCTCCTGTTGTTTTCATTCTTTGTTAGCTATTTGTTTGGTCTCAATATAAAATTAAAAATCCATAATTTGAGCTCATACAATTCATTTTATGTAAAAAAAATAATAAATCTAATAAATTTATTTTATTTATGGTACAAAATAATATTTTTGGGTGCCGGAGAATATTATCATTTGTAAGTAAAGGAATGGAAACCCAAAAGTGTACAAAAGCACTTGTAATTTATTAAATATTAAATATTACTGACCAAATGGAAATAGCCCTCTGTAAAATATTATTTCAGACCTGTAATAGGCCAGCAATACAAATAATAAACCATCTATAATGTTAGCTGAAACGTTCGCTAGCTCTATAAGGATAAATACAAAATGCAAAAACAGATTATGTATGATTTTATTTAATACGAAAGCAGTGAAGCGCAAATGGATGAATTTTTATGATGGTTGTTTTAATGTTTGGGTAGGAAGAAAATACAATTCAATCCTAATGAAATCGGTGTTTAGCTTAAAAATTGTATTGAATGATTTAATGATGCAATAGGTGATGTGTGTAATGTTCTGTTATTTGTGTCCGAAAAAAGATGAATATAGTAAAATTATAATATTAATTTAATTAAGTTAAACATTAGATAAAGGTAACAGTAAAACAATGGAAGCCTCTTAGAGCCGCAGGACTTTATTTTTAAAAGCTAGTTGCCAGCAGAGCCATAGAGAGAGATCTCTCTCTATGGCTCTGGTTGCCAGCTGTAATGTGCAATGTGATTGGCTTCTGAGCTAAAGTAGAGTGATGTCATTGGCTCCTGAGCGGAGCTCCGGAAGTGTGCAGCTGTGGGTGTTCAGTGCAGCAGCAGAGTGATGGGGAGTGTTATTCATTTTACTGGATTTAATCTTCAGGAGTATGTGTATTGATTGGACATGTGCTTATGGTCTGAGCGCGGGTTGCACAGATGTCTGCTGCTGTTTAAATAAAGACTGTAATTCTCTTCCGGATAATATGGAAAAGGGGGTCCAGGTTTTTCCTGGTCTCTTCAGTAAAGAGGAGCAGCAGAAGATCCAGCTCTGATCAGCAGCTCCACACCTTTGTACTCAGACTGCTCTACGGGAGGAAAACCATCAGCTCACCTGCTGCAGGTATGGAGATGTTCCACTCTTCAAACTGCTCTACATTTACTCTCAGATACAAACACATTCAGAACATCACACACCAGCAGCTTCACCCAGGGGGTGGAGAATTATCTTCTAGTTATGTCTGATCAACACTTTCATTATGCTGTATTTAAGGTGAACAGGAGATTTAGCTAGTGATTTAGCGGATGGAGCCTCACTGAAGCTTTTGAAGCTTCTTCCTGATTTTGCCGAAAAAGATTCGAGGCTTTGAAGCCTCAGAAAGAGTGACATCTGGTGGCTAAAATAAATTATTACAGCCTGCATTTTACTTCGAAGCAAATGAACCCTGTGAGATTTACTGCTCAATCAATATCCCTTCTAAACCACTGTTAACTATGTTTTATTATTAAAGTGATGCAATAAATACTTGGTTGTTGTCATTATTTAAAAAACACAATTAATATGTTTTTTTATATGATTAGAAGAAATATTTTGCCAGTGTATAGTGACCCTGGCATTTGAACGATTGTGTGTGGTGACACATAGATTTGGACCTATAATGTTCAATATAAAAGACAAAGAAAAACCTTTGAATGTAGATTCAAATTTCTAAAACAACTGAATGTCTCATGCAGATGTACATTAGGCATTTTTTTTTACAAAAAAATAAAGGTCACGTGTTTATTTAATGATTCACTAATGTTTATTAAAACTGTTGCAATATTTACATTGAATTTATGTTAAAATATCTGGAAATTTTAACAACTATTAAATTTGAAAATACCATATAATGAAGGAATGGGGTGCTGAGGTGCTGTCATGCACGAAGATGTCTCAGCATTAAGGGGGTGTTTTATATTATATGCTAACTCCTAGGAATAGAGCTGACACCGCTCCTTTAAAATATAAATATTTTCATTACACACCATATTGTTGTGTTATTGTTAAATAACATAACATTTTAATACATTTAGTGCTTACTCTATTCCTCACTATTTTCTCAAAATGATTCCAAGCAGTGGAACGCTTGGTTGAGGTAGAGGTGGTGGAAGATTCCATACTGTTTACAAGATCAATAATGTACTTGAATACTGTACAACACAAACAGGCCATCAAAAGCTTTACTGTTTTAGGTAGTCAGTGAGACATGGGCTGTGTCCAGGAACGTTTGCTACTCCTCCTCTCCTACCCCGGAAGAAGGTGGAGGAATCGAGGAGAGGAGAGGAGGAGGAGGAGGAACGGAGGGAAGGAGCTGTAATTGGGGAAATGGGCCAGCTTTTAGATAGGTTGTTGACTACCGATGAACTGAGCCAATCACAACGCTCACTTTCATCACATCCCGGATACTGCCCAGCCAATCACAGCTTCTGGATAGAGTTCCAGCATACAAAAATAAAAACGAGAGATCAATAAACACAATTACAAGTTCTAGAGATCATAAGTTTAACAAGCATATCAAGCTTCAAAGTACAGCCCGATTAGCTATTGATGAAGGTTGCATATGTAAATATTAAATTATTTTAATAGTGAAATATGATTTCATTGAATGTAATAAAACAAATAATAATAAATAATAAATAACATAAATAATATTATATTTTGCATACATGTTGAAGTGATGTGTACATGTACAACAACATGTTACATATAGGGTCATTAATATAGTTTTACTGAACATACAGCTTACCTAAACTAAACATTATATTACTGCTTTACTGGCTGTTTAATTAGACAAGGAACCTAGTTAATTAATATGCTTATGACGTATATTTGGGCGTTGCCTTCCCCATTTTCGCGTGCTCTGTGGGCGTGGATGCAGTGATGTCATTGGAAAATCCTTAAAAGTCTTCCGGAGTAGGATACTTTAATGCATCCTCCGTTGGAAGCCTCCTACAGGAGGATTTTAAGCGGCTTCTTTTGTCTCCTACGGTATTCGGATAGGCGGCAAGATGGCGTCACGAAATCAGTTTCCGGGTCACGGAGGAGAGGAGGAGGATCGGTAGGAAAAAGGAGACACTTTTGGGGTTTCTGGACGCAGCCCATGTCTTATTCTGAACTAGAATTCTTCTGTATTTCACATTTCACTTATGTTTTTATTGCTTCTTTCAGAAATGGATGCCGTCCTGTTTCAAGTCTACCACTGTTCCTAGACTGTCGTCGACTGGCCAACCTGAGTGAACTTGCACTTTATAAAAAACACAACAACAGAAGATATTACAAAGATATTCAGGTACTGAAAGAGAAGAACATGGCATCCAGAGAAATCTCCAAAACTCACCGAACATCTCCTACATCTTACAGACAAATGCAGGAAAGTACACGCAAGAAGAAAACACACCACTGCTCCGACTGTGGAAAGTTTTTTAGTCATCAGCGTAATCTCCAACATCACCAGCTTATTCACACTGGAGAGAAACCGTATCTTTGCTCAGACTGTGGAAAGTGTTTTAATCATCAGAATACTCTCCGAAGACATCAGCGTATTCACACTGGAGAGAAACCGTATCAGTGCTCAGATTGTGGAAAGAGCTTTAATCGACAGAGTAATCTCAAAACACACGAGCACACTCACACAGGAGAGAAACCTTATCACTGTTCAGATTGTGGCAAGAGCTTTACTAGACAGAGTCATCTCAGAATACACCAGCTCATTCACACAGGAGAGAAACCCTATCACTGTTTAGGATGTGAGAAGAGTTTTAGTCATTTGAATCATCTGAAGACACACAAGCTCATTCACACGGGAGAGAAGCCGTATCACTGTTTAGACTGCGGGGCAAGTTTTAATCGTCAGAGTCATCTTAACACACACCGACTCATTCACACTGGAGAGAAACCATATCAGTGCTTGAAGTGTGGGAAGAGTTTCAATCGACAGAGTAATCTAAGCACACACCAGCGCCTTCACACTGGAGAGAAACCCTATTTCTGTTCAGACTGTGGGAAGAGTTTTAGGCATTCAAATACACTAAAAATACACAAATGCAGACAGCGTAAGAACAGTTACAGAAGTGGTCAGAAACTAGATTTCAAAAACATGGAAAACATGTATGCAGAAGAAAATTGTGTTAATTTAAACAGTTAATTTAAAGCATTTTTATCAAGAATATAATGTTGTGTGCTTAATATGGAGCATATAGCCCTTGTATTGTAAAGGTTTTCTTGACCCAGATCTTAAAGTAGTGCCATCTGCTCAGCAGAGCTTAATTCATTAGATATGGTAAATGCTTACCTCATTCTTACACAACCAGTTAATTTCTTTTTGCAATAATTGTGTTTAAACACATTTTTTTTTTCAATTGTATTGTGAAATAACTATGATTAAATCACCTGACAACAGATCTGTGGACGAGTTCCATAATTTCTCCCCTAAATTTGAAACCAAACAACTATTCTTCACTGACCTAAGTCCTTTAATTATCTCACTTCTGGTGTTGTCAGCAAACTTAAGAACCTATCAGTTGCTAACTGAGGAGAACCTTACAAGATCGATCAATCAATCAATAAATAAGTAAATAAACCAAAAAAGCAATAATAATAGTAATAATAATAAAAGAAAAAACAAGTTCAAAGGCATTATTACAAAACTATTTAAAAAATAAAATAATAATATAAGGAAAGAAATAAAAAGGGGATTAAAGAAAGAGTTAAGAATAAATTATTAAGTAAAACAGGTACAGGAAGTCTGAAGGTGGTTAGTTATTAAATGTTTAAAATGATTTAGTGACACCAGTGAGCTGAGTTTTAAAGTTTCCTGTAGTGAAATCCAGTTTACTGGTGCACTGTAGCTAAAAGCAGATTTTCCCAGTTCACTAAAAACTTTTGGAACCTGGCAGCTGATCCAATCACTAGAGCGAGTCTGATAATTACTGTTTTTTACATACATCAATGAAGTGATGTATTCTGGCAAATGACCGGAGAGTGTTTTATAAATAAAAATCAACCAGTGTGTTTCCCTTCTTATCGTTAAAGATGGCCAACCAACTTTTGTGTACAGCTCACAGTGATGAGTTCTGTATGGATCTCCAGTGATGAACCTCAGTGCAGAGTGATACACTGGATCCAGTAATTGGAGGGAGCTGGAGGGAGCATGTTTATAAATAATGTCGTCATAGTCCAGCACTGACAGTAAAGTTGCTTCAACTAATCTGTTTCTGGTGTGCATGGGAAAACAGGGCTTGTGTCTTTAAAAATATCACAGCTTCTGTCTGCATTTACTGACTAGTTTATTTATGTGTGCTTTAAAACTGAGTTTATCATCCAGCCATTTGCCAAGGTATTTATATTCTGTGACTCTCTATGGTGGATCCTCTCTATGGTGGAGCAACATGAACTTAGTTTGCATGGCATTTAAAACTAGTTTATACAATGCAACTTAAATGAGCTTTGTAATTATCTTGTTGCAGCTTGAACAGAATCATCTGAGCAATATAAAATTGTCATCTGCATAAAGGTAGATTTTGCAGTCTGAGGTAGAAGCAGAGGTAGCAATATCATTTATGTATATATCAAATGGAACTGGACGATTTCAATTGTTGGTTCACTAGAGATTCTAACATCTTTGTTAGACACGACAGTTTTAAGATATATAATTGTTTTGGTCTAAAATTATTTAACTCCGTTGTCTCACCACATTTATGCAGAGGAATTACATGAGCTGTTTTCCAGACACTGGGAATTCTGCAAGATAAAACTGAGAGATTACAAATGGCTGAAGTGAGAAAAGACCATGTGTTTTAGAAACAGAGTTGGGATGAGTTTTATTCAATTTTGTTTGTGCTATTTCTATAAGATGTGGCCAGCTGCAGCAAAATGTGAGTTAAAAGCTTGACATATTTCCTTCTGGTCAGAAATCAGCTCATCATTAACTAAAACAATGGTTGGAAAAGGTTGTTTTCCAGACGTTTTGAGGGTTTCTAGAGCTGGAGATTAAGTTTAGGGGCTATTCTGATTTAGCTTCTCTAACAGCAGAGGTGCATTTGTTTCTCAACTGTCTAAAAGTAAGCCAATGGTCTCTCTCCCCTGAGCGTCCAGCAGTTGACCAAGCTTTATTTCTGGCCTTCAACAATGAGGAAACTTCACCTGTAAACCAGGGGCTTTACCTGTTTCTTATGACTTTTTGAAAGGGGCATGTTTGTTTACCACTGTTAGGAAGGTTTTACTGAAATGGTTTAGTGCCCCATCAACATCTGGGATTTCTGAAGTAAGGTAGATTTCACTCATTGCCAAGTCAGAAAGGAAAGCTTGCTCGTTAAAATTATTAAACATTTCTTCTAACTACCAAATGAGAGCCTGTTTTGTTTGTACAACTGCTTCTAATGCATCCGATGGGACAATGATCACTTATGCCAAGTTCAAAAACTCCTGAGGCAGTAATTTTGTCAGCTTTATTGGACAGTATTGGATCTATCAGAGTTGACTTGGTAGGTTCTTTCAGATTTGGGCGAGTTCGTTCATCAATTAATTGTGTTAAGGTAAGATTTCTTTAATCCAGTGCTAGAAAAGGTCATGTCTACTTCATCAAAGCTAGCTTTCAAAATATTTTCAGTTAACTGACATGAACTCCACAGAAAGTAAAAAAAAAAGTGAACTGAAGGCGACTACCTATGAAGAATAGGTTAAGATTCCTAAGAGAAAAACGGCAAGTGTTAAGGCACTCTTCAGTTTCTTAACATCTGAGCTATATTAACATGTTTTGTCCTTTTTCTGTACAATAAACATTGTGTGTAACTTTTGAAGATCTGCCTTTTGCAGATGTTTATAGTAAACATTAGAATATCTATCCACAACCTAACCAAACTAATGTATGAGAATCTGGGTAGATAACAAGGCCACACAGTGTGCAGTAAACATTCTTCATCCTGTTGCCATTCAGCTTGTGCTCCAGACTACATCTCTATATCTCTCTTAAAGTTAGCTTGCCAACTAACTAGTTTAGCTAAGTCATGTAATATTAATATCTACTGGTAATATGTAGCTATGCTAGCAAGCAACCTTAGACCTAAAATAGTACAGAACTTCCAAATATTACAATTTTAAGTTATATAACACAAAGTATTATCATAATATGTAGCTATATTTAGGCTAAGTTTAATATAGACGTTAAAATTTGCAGCTCACCAACTTTCACCCAGAGAGAAGTGCAATGAGAGGTAATGTACGTATTCATATTCTTACCCTGTTTTCTTTATTAAATACAGATACTTTTACTGTTAATTTACAGATATTTTATATCTGATATATATGATCTATGATCTATATATGATATATATGTGTATTCTGCGTTGTTTCTGTGTAGAAACTACTAGAATGTAGGGTGGGAGTTTTAGGACTACATGACCCTTAAAATGGAGATTTTCAGAAGCACTTTCAACACTGAGGCTATGAGAATCACTTGCAAGGTGGCGGCACAAGCAGCCACAGAAAACCACACATTTTAGTGTTTTCCTTGGTAAAAATTACGATAACCACTATATTACCATAGTTATATGTAGCTACAATGTGTGTATGATGTGTATGACCATTTTCTTCATAAGAAGCATACAAAAAAACACTTCAGCTGCTAGCTAGCTAACCAACTTTCCTGTTTCATCTGAAATGTTGCAACAGACAGCACCATTTAAGCTCAAAAAGAAAACAAACAAAGAAAATGCTCTTAAGGTAACTACCAGAAGTTAACCAGCAGCTAGACTGCTAAACTTTAGCACTCTACTGCTATAACCTATATCATAATTGGGTACTTGAAGGGTTGTCCCAATTCTTAGAGGGAGGATTTCACCCCTTCCCCTTATAACTCTGATCCAAGGGGTAGGGAAATTGAGAAATTGGAATTTGGCCTTTGTCAAAGAATACTGCATTATTTTCTGACTGCTGGAAGAAAAGGTGTTTGTATTCCTGTGGACATCATCGATTGCAGATCGCTAATTAAGTGATTGTAATTCTTCATTCTGGTCTTGATTCAGTGGATATTTGGTAAAGATTTCATAGAGCCTCATTTTTTTCTGGTGCTAAGGTCTTATTACTAATATACCAAGTCTCTAAATGTCCTGGTGAAAGTGGTTGGGCTTATATAAAATCCCCTGTGATTTCACAGGTGTAGAAATTGATCATAACTAAACTGAAATTATAAAGGTAGAGGAATCAGGCTTACAAAAGACCAAAACCACCTGTGACACCTACTCAGGAAAATAGAATACATGGACAGTAGTCAGCATTGAGTTCTTACTCAACCTATAAATAACATCAGCAGACTTCAATCCAAACTAGGGTTGCAACGGTATGAGATTTTCACGGTATGATAACCGTCTCAGAAAATACCGCGGTATCACGGTTATCACGGTATCACAGTTTGTTACATATATTATTAAACTGACCCTTAAAGAAATTACAACAAAGGTTTTTTGTTCAATTAACTATTTATTGTAGACACTACACCATCAGGTGAAGGAAACCATGTTTTTCCACTACTCTTAAGGGCAGTGTATACATAAATAGTTGATATATAACCAGATCCTGCAGAAAGAGGGGATTTATTTCTGACATGATCCTCACAATAGAGATTACTATTTTAAGGCTTTCACACCTTAAAACCTTCAACATATGAAAAACAGGCGCGTCAGAATTTGAAAATGAACGCATGTAAATGAATGGCGTCTTTCACATCCAGTCCGGCCAGGACCTTTACACGGACACGTGAATCCATCGTAGCACGCACTTCACGCCTGTACCTGCGTGCCCAAATTTCGGATAACTCAGCGCTTTTGAGGGCGCTAACCGCATGGGTTATGCACGACTACAAAGAGGTTTTATTTAGGTTCAGATTAAAATTATAAACTAAACACATACTTAGCGCTGCACAGCGGGGTGGTGTTCTCGGAGATGGGAGATCAGGGGCCTCATGTACTAAGACTTGCGTGGACTTCCTACTAAAATGTTCCATACGCTCAGATCTGAAAAGTTCCGTACGCACAAAAAAATCCGGATTTATCAAACCGTGCGTAGGCAGAATTCCACGTACTTTCTCTTAGTACATCACAATCAACTTGAAATCAAGCGCAAATGCACGAAAGCAGCACACTTGCCACGACTCCTCCCTCAATTACGCAGAGTATAATGTTATATTATTATTATTATTATTATTATTAATATTATTATTATTATTATTATTATTAATAATAATATTATATACGCATAGCGTATAATTACCCATGTTTTAAGTTTTATTATTCTAAGATAAATGCTTTCATTTAAATGCTTTAAATGAGTTGCCTACCAAAAAGACACACGTCACGCACTCAGCTTGTTTTCTTATGCTCTTGGAAATCTAAAACTGCTTATAAGCCAGTCATCATCATGGGCCAAAAAAACATAATGGTCACGGAAAATGCGCGCTCAATGAATTCGGCCATTAGCAGTATTTTCCAGTAATGCCAACGCTGCATCTCCAACAACTCCAGCGCAAACCTGATCTAGGCTAAGTGGAAACACGTTAAACGATTATTTCTGTAAGACAATGAAACTGTCTGATTAATTTACTTTATTTTACCCAATAATGCTTACTTCAATGTGTGCATAAAGGATATCTTAATAGTTGTAATTTCAATGCATCGCCTCTAAGTGTCGCCAAATGACAAAAACACAATACATACGCACAAAAAAAGGCGTACGCCCAAAACAAAACTTCCGTGGGGGAACGCACTTTCACACGTTCAAGTCAAATTTAGTACATCAGACCGTGAAATATGGCGTACGCAATGTTTTTGTGCGTACGCACCTTTAGTACATGAGGCCCCAGGTTTGATGTATTTCCTCCTTTAGCTGTGACTTTACGGCCACATTGATTACAAGCTTGTTGATTACAAGATTACAAGTCTGTTTTCAGGCTGTTTGAATGAGCGAAATATGATCAGAATTATGTTAATTAACACTAACATAGAAGCATAGAACTATTAAAATAATTTTTAAGAACAGCTAAACACAGTGGAGAAGTTCGGAGAAGTTCACGTGCGAGAGAGATACACAGAGAGAGAGAGAGAGAGAGAGAGAGATTTGCGTGTTCTTGTATGAGCTACTCACAGGTAAAGATTCTCTTTTATCTCCTCGTGCTCATATTTTAGTCCAATACATAATTCTGCAGTTTCTCAGTGTTTTCTGTCGTATTTTGCGGCTAGCGCGAGCGCTTACAACTAACACCGCGGGCCGCGAGGTGCTGCCGCTGTTATGCCGAATCCGACTCCCTGCTCAATCCGACTCCCGCTTCGCAGACCGAATCGGCACAACACCTCCCGCTGTAGAACTGCGGGAGTGAAAACAGCGCTTATAAATAAGTTAGTTAAGTTTCACTTTCAGTTTTCGTTATTTGGTTCGTTTTCATTAACAATAATAATTGGTTACTTAGCAACATTGTGATTATCACACCAGAGCTTTATTTAAAAATAAAATATATAATTAAAAAACAGATGCCTACATCTCAGACTATTTTCTGGGTCAGGTCTGGTTCGGGCAGAGAATCTAAGCTCTAGTCTGATGCACTTTCTGCCGTTCTCACCGCTGTGTGCTGAGTAGCTGAAGCTGAGCAGAGTTGCGCATGCGCAGGGGAGTTTCTCCGCTGGCTTGCGTTTTACCGGTAATAAGCAAACACACACGGTATGATAACCGTGCATTTTAATACCACGGTATACCGTGAAACCGGTTACCGCTGCAACCCTAATCCAAACCTTACATCACCAATCACAAGGCAAGCAAGCAGATATTTTTGATAATATTTCACATGGGACTGTATGAACAACATAGATACACATAACCCAATTATAGTAGGGTACCTGATAGTTTTACCTGAATCTAATTGTGGGAATGACAACAAATTTCATGCAAGAGAAGTGTGTGCAATAACCTTACGGCCCATGGTAATGTGAGCGTTTTTCATAGATCTTTTAGAATTGCCTTTTTTTAGATTCACGTCTCTGTACGTTAATTTAAAATAATACAAAAAGGAAACCAGCTTTTCTTTTTACTGTAAAACAAGAGCCTGTATTGTTTATTTAATTTTTATCTTTAAAGAAACTGTATTAAAAGGACTTGGGATTTCCAAGGTAAAATATTACTCCATTAATAGAAGAAGTCCTCCCTTTAGACCTACATCTAAGCACAAATACAATATTTACCATTAAATGTACTAAAGTGGCAAAAGTAAAAGTATCAATTTATTATGGCTTTTTTTTTTTTAGATTTAGCTCATTTTAGGTCAAAAGAGTAGCGTCATTGTTGATTCACCAATCTTTTTAATAGAATTATGTTATATATTCAGACAACCTGGAGCTATTATGATCTATAATTGCTAGAAGTGTTCCTGAGACAATGCAGTGATTTTCAGTACAGTAGCACTAATCAGCCTGTTATTATTTCAAGTTATTAATGCAGTGCTGCCAGAGGGCCAACGATTACCAGCATCCAGTACTCACCATCAGCCTTTACCTTATACACAGGGATTTTTCCCAGATTCTCTGTATCTTTTGACTTTAAGGAATATTTGTCTTAAACTGAAATGGAGACTGGTAACCTTCTACCCATATTTGCTTCTGATAGACTTTTTGTACCCAATAATGTTAGTGTAAATTGCTCTGATTGCAGCTGTTTTTATTAGTACTTACCTTTAAAGCATTTTGTTGCCCTGTCCCAACTTTTATGAGATGTACTGCTGCATCCACTTCTAAATTAGTTATTTTGTCATTTCATATTTTTCACCATCTGCTATTTTAATGTATATCAAACTTGGGTCATTCTGTTTTTATTTACATTTATTTATTTATTTTACAAAGCATTCCAACTTTTTTGGAACTGGGGTTGTATTTTGTTTTATAAATAGAACTTCTGGAACTGTTTAAAGCAACAGATTTCTTCTCTATAAAAACAAGTTATCCATAATTGTTAAATCTGGATTAGGACCTGGAATGGTTTTAGGTGTGTAACTGCATATTTTCATGACTGATTTTAGTGCACTTGTGTTTTTTAAGTGTATTAGAATGCCTGAAGTTTTTGCCACAGTCTGAGCAGTAATACTGTTTCTCTCCTGTGTGAATACGCTGGTGTATTTGGAGAGTGTTTTGATGACTGAAGCTCTTCCCACAGTCTGAGCAGTAATATGGTTTCTCTCCAGTATGAATACGCTGGTGTATTTGGAGATTACTCTGTCGATTAAAACTCTGTCCACAGTCTGAGCACTGATATGGTTTCTCCCCGGTGTGAATACGCTGGTGTCTTTGGAGAGTAATCAGATGATTGAAACTTTTCCCACATTCTGAGCACTGATAGGGTTTCTCTCCAGTGTGAACGAGCTGATGTTGTTTGAGATGAATCTGCTGATTAAAACTCTTTCCGCAGTCTGAGCAGTGATAAGGTTTTTCTCCAGTGTGAATCAGTTGGTGTGTTTTAAGATGGCTCTGTTGATTAAAATTCTTTCCACAGTTAGTGCAGGGGTATGTTCTCTTCTTGTCTGTACTTTCCTGCATTTGTCTTTGTGGTGTAGGAGAAGGCGTTTGCTGAATATTGAATATTTCTTTAGATTCCATGTTTTTCTCTTTTAGACGCTTAATATATTTTTCAAATCTACTGAATGTGTTTATTTAAGAAGCTAAATTCCAACATACAGGGAGTTGGAGAAAAGTTGGATGGGATGGCATTTATATCTGCAAGAAACAGAAAAAAGAGAAAGCCCAAGATAAATACAAAGTCAACATAATCCTAGTTTCATATGGAAAATAAAAAGTAGTAAATGCTACCAGTAGTGATAAGGACACTAAAAAATACAAAACTAGACAAGAATCACTCAGGAATGAAAAGGAGAGAGCATTTGTCTCAGGCACCATCTGCTAAACCATTTCCTTTTCATTTGCCTCTCTGTCACACCTGTTCTTACTTTCACCTGATTCACATTTACTTTAACTGACTTAACTGGCTCCAAGTTATACAGTGATGAGTATGTGTTTCTGTAAAACAGAATTTTTATTCAGAATTAATTCAGGTGCTATGATCATGAATTACATTAACAAAAGAAAGATTAATGAGCCCAGGCTGTCATGCAAGCCTGCCACATAAAGTGGAAATAAACATATATATATATATATATATATATATATATATATATATATATATATATATATATATATATATATATATATAGCTATATTACAGTTACTATATGCCTCTTGGGCTGGTCCTCTCATTAAATATGTATTAGAATTGTTGTTTGTCTCATTAACTACTAACTAATTTAACAGAGAGATTTTAACATGACAACGTGACATGACCAGTATTTATTTTATTATTTAATTTATGTTATTTATTATAATTCATTTATGAATAGTTTATTTTATTTTTAATAAATAAGTTTAATATATTTGTTAACAGGTTATCTCAATGCTTGTGTGATTAAGGTACAGCATAAATAGTCCTGTTTACTAGTGAATCTCAAAAGTGAAAAAAAAAATATTTGTGTTTAATATCGTTCAGTAAACGGTCACCTTTTGTATTATGTTTAAAGCGACACATTTAGCATTAAGGTTCGGATTTAGAAACTAATTTTGTATTAAATTATGATAGCAAAATTCTCATTAATTCTATTCTGGTTTTCTGATATGCATTAGTAATTGTTTTGTGCCAAAACAAATCCAATAAATGTTTGTTGATATTGTTTATTTTATATAAAGAAGTAAATAATGAATAAAAACAACACCAAGGTTAATACAATCATACTTCTTGTCTTCATTTTTTTTAAACAGGATATTTTCTCCCAGAAAAAGAAAGGATAATAAAAGGTAAGTAATGTTCTCAAAAAGTGTAATTGTATTTATCTATTTAGTTTCTACTTAACGTTACTCATCATAATTAGAATATTATAGACTCTGGCATTACATGGCTCACGGCTGGTCCATTATTACTGGAAAAAGCTAAGCTAAGCATCAGCCAGAGAGAATAGCAGCCTTTGCCTCAGCTTCAATCTGTTTTGAAGCAGGTTCAAATGTATATGTATGTGTTGCCTTTGTTACGAGGTTTAACTTTAAAATCTTTTCTGAAACTGAATTTGAACAAAATTATCCAGGGTTGTCTTAAAAATCCTGGTTTATTGGGTTACCTCGCTTCGTAGAATACCCCACAGGACCTGCTGTACACCCGTCTCTCAGTGCTAACCGAATTAGATCACTGCGCTAAAAACACGGCTATACCATAAACCTGTCAGTGATAATGACAAACAGACCTAAACAGACCAGATCTGTCCGCTGCGAATTCCACACACAGGAGCCGAAAACAGCCCGGAACCGTGCCACCAGTTTTATTCGTTTCACTTCCCTTCCATTTATCCTGCTGTATTCCGCTGCAGGACTTTTATTTTGACAACTAGTTTCCAGTTGTGACGCCACTGGCTCCTGAGCGCATCATATACATAACTGTGTCTCAACTCAGAGGCTGCATCCTTCGAAGGACGCGGTCTACGAAGGTGTGTCCTTTGAAGGATGGATAGGCTGCGATGGCAGTACTGAAATGGGACAGTCTACTCTACGGAGTATTTCTTGTTTCCTGTTTGAGATTCTACCCGCCACAACTAAACTCAGAGCTGAGAAATGAGCCAGAGATTTTGATTCTCGTTTTGCTTCAGACCACAAAATACCAAATTAATTAAGTCCAGGTTAATTAACTGTGCAATTACTTAAATATTTTAAATGTGAACGAGTAGAACTGAACATAAACAAATAAAAGGGCGTTTGAAATGTTGAAAAACAGAGAATAAATTAGAATAAAGTATTATGTTATATTATATATATATATATATATATATATATATATATATATATATATATATATATATATATATATATATATATATATATATATATATAGTATTATGTATGTTATATATATATATATAAACTAAACAATACTTATAAATAAACTAAATAATACAAAATACACACATACACACACACATATATTTTGTTTTTATTTAGTTTATGTAAATAAATATATAAACATTTATATATCTATAAACTATTAACAAATAACAACCTAAACATGATACTACACATATAAACTAAATAATACTTATTATATATATATATATATATATATATATATATATATATATATATATATATATATACATTAACTAAATAATATAAATGATATAATATATAAATAATATTTATAATATCTATAAGTATTTATATATCTATAAACTACATAATACTACATATACTACATAATACAGCCGACTCCTCTGCTGACACCGCCCTTTTCTTGCTGAAATAAGCTGGCGCAATGAATCTTGGGATACTGTAGTCTGTGAAGTATACACCCGGTGCATCCTTCGTTTCCGAGGAGGCAATCCCATGTAACCGTGCGTCCACACCGAACGCGACGCGAGCGACAAAGCAGCCGGAAGTCATTCATTTTCAATGAGAGCCAGCGACACTGGGCGACAGGCAGCGACGCGGCGCGACGCGATGCGAAGCGGGCGGTTTGAGCGACGCGAGAGAGTTGACCAGAACTTAACTTTATGCAAATGAGCAGCGACGCGCGGCGGCGACTACCAATCAGAAACAGATTCTCATATGTTCGGCCTGAAATCGCTGCTCTGATTTAAGGTTCCTACTGAAGATTTATTCCGCCAGCAAAACGGAGAGAACAGAACTGAACTGAACTTAGCTGATCTGAGGTAAAATACTCCACTACACCAGCAGCTACCCCACTATAGTACTATCCTTACAGAATTACCTTTTTTAATAGAAAACTATATATTAAAACTGAGGAAATTATTTATTAAATTAACAGATTTATGACAACTAAAGAATATTTTTTAAAATTAACAGAACCTTTTATTGAAACAAAGGGAATTATTTATTAAAGTTAACATAACGATTTATTACAACTGAAGAAAGTATTTAACACATTTAACGTAACGATTTATTCAAACTGAGGTATGGAATTTGGAACGATTTAGTTAAATCTGAGAGAATTATTTATTACATTTTACAGAAAGATTTATTAAAACTGAGGGAATTATTTATTAAATTAAGAGAAAGACTGTTTATTAAATCAAGAGGATTATTTAATATATTTAAGTAAACATATTAATTACATCCAAGGAATAATTTATTACATTAAGTTAACAATACTATACAACAATACTACTAACAACACTATTTTAAATTATGGACAAATATATTTATATTATATAATATATTGTAAGAGAATGATTTACTACATTAAGGAAAATAATGTATTATATTTAAGTAAACCCATTTATTGTAATATGAAATAATTATGTTAAATAATTGTACTTAATAATAGTTATAAAATATATAAAGATTTATTGTTTGTGAAACGTCTGTACGACTGTTTATGGTTTAGGAATTGTGTAGATAGGCTGAACCCTTGTTTCTGTACGTGCCGTATTAGGAAAACGCCCACCAGCGACAGCTCGTTCTGAGTGAGACACGCCCACAAGCGACTCATCGCCTGTTGCACAGGCGACACAGAGCGATTTTATCGCGTTCGGTGTGAACGTACAGTAATGCTGCAGACCGGAGCCCCTAGTGGGCGTAGCCAAAGGGAGGAGCATGTGGCAATCATTTTCGACTGCAGCCAATCAGATACTACACTTTCGTTGTCAATCACATTTTATTAAGCCAATCATCAGACAGACTAAGCTGTCCATCATTTTTTACTGCAGCCAATCACCTTAACAGATCTGTCATAAGAAGGCGCAAACTGCGGTGCTACCGGTTAAACTTCTGAACAGCGGTGAAGCTGAATCTGTATAAGTATTTTACAAAATACTATATTAACCGTTTAAACACATTTATGTGCTATTGTAGTTAGTCCTCATACCTGTCAAGTTTTGGATTTAAAAATAAGGGATATTTTCCTCCGTCCACTTAAAGTCATCACACCCGCCCAACCGAGGTTCAGTATCCCTTATATTTTAAGACAGGTTTACAGAAAATCTAAAAAAAAAAAAATATATATATATATATATATATATATATTTAAGATATATATCTTTTTTTTATTTAATGGTTTTAAAATGGAAAAAGGGTGCACAAATTCTGGGGGGTCTTTTCCACACTGACCCTCCTCTGCGCTCCGCTGATTGGCTGTTTCTTCTGAAAGGCGGGACTTTCTCCTTGAACCGGCACCACGATTGGTTAAGAGGCACACAGCGGTCAGTGCCCCGTATCCTTAATAATAAAGTTTTTTTAATTTTAATATAATACGGAAAATTTACGGGAAAATACTAAAACTGGAGGACAGTGAGGAAGAGGAGTAAAATACGGTAGTTTCCCATCCAAAACAGGCGACTTGACAGGTATGAGTCCTGCCTATATGCCGCTCTTAAACAGAAGTAACTGAATTTTTAAATCAAAGATTAAAATACTCGTTTTTCTGGAATGGCACTTTCGTGTTTTTTTTTATATACATACATATACACGATTTAATGTAATTACTGCAATAAAGGAAAAAAACACGTGTCATTCCAGAAAAATGAGTATTTTAATCTTTGATTTAAAAACATCTAAAGTCATTAAATCGTTTATATGCATGTAGGCATATAGGCAGGACTAACTACAGTAGCACATAAATGTGTTTAAACTGTTCATATAGTATTTTGTAAAATACTTATACAGATTCAGCTTCACCGCTGTTCAGAAGTTTAAATCACGCTAAGTTTAACCGGTAGCACCGCAGTTTCCGCCTTCTTTTGACAGATCTGTTAAGGTGATTGGCTGCAGTAAAAAATTATGGACAGCTAAGTGTGTCTGATGATTGGCTTAATAAAAAGTGATTGACAACGAAAGTGTAGTATCTGATTGGCTGCAGTCGAAAATGATTGACATTTGCTCCACCCTTTAGCCACGCCCACTGGGGCTCCGGTCTGCAGCATTACCATTCTCGGCAATCCTGCGCCCCGAGTGCATTAATTTACACTGAGGAAGGTGTAAAATACACCTATAATAATCACAACTCTACCAATTTGATTTTCACATGGTTTGGTTTCTTACAAACAGCAGAGATGTAGTAATGATACAGGACACTGTTACACATTACAAATACCTGCTTTCATGCTGAAATACTTTATATTATGATTTTAAACAAATACAGACATATGGTATAGCATATTAATAAGGTTTATAAATGAATGTTCTATGTATATATACATATATACACATAAATACACATATATATATATATATTTTACATATAAAAAATAACTTGCATAATAAAGGAAATAAAATGCATATTATTATGCATAGTATATTTTACATTGAACCAATTGCAAGTGAGATATTTAATTAAAAGCATTAATAAGAACTACTTAAACATACAAACAAAAAGCATTTGTTACCTGTCTCCACTCTCTTAACTATAAACTTCATCATGAAATATAATTATTAAAATCTTTCAGAGATGTATTTTTTTGCATTATTGTGTGAGTCCAAATTCCATTCTTGCTTTTATATTTTTTCATAATAAATCAATAATATTTAAGTTAAATAGGTTCAGAGTTTAAAAAAGATACAAAAATGTTTAAATTGGAGATTTAACAAGCAGCTGGCACCCATTAGGTGGAATGGCCACACATTAACACAGGCTATGTACATTATTACTTTTTGCATGCTTTTACACCATTTATACCATTTATAGTATCCAAGAGATTGTCTATTTTCCACTGGAGGGAGCATCAGTGCTGCTCATGACTGAGTGTGAATTTGTGGAGTGGATCACATGTTGTCCTCAATAATGACAGCTAACAAAGAAAAATGTTGTCCGTAATTTTTACGGTTCTACAGGTAAGTTACTGTAATATACTGTAATATACCTGTCTTACAGTAAGTTACTGTAATATACTGTAATATACCTGTTCTACAGTAAGTTACTGTAATATACCTGTCTTACAGTAAGTTACTGTAATATACCTGTTCTACAGTGAGTTACTGTAATATACATGTTCTACAGGTAAGTTACTGTAATATACTGTAATATACCTGTTCTACAGGTAAGCTACTGTAATATACCTGTTCTACAGTAAGTTACTGTAATACACCTGTTCTACAGGTAAGCTACTGTAATATACCTGTTGTACAGTAAGTTACTGTAATATACCTGTTCTACAGTAAGTTACTGTAATATACCTGTTCTACAGTAAGTTACTGTAATATACCTGTTCTACAGGTAAGCTACTGTAATATACCTGTTCTACAGTAAGTTACTGTAATACACCTGTTCTACAGGTAAGCTACTGTAATATACCTGTTCTACAGTAAGTTACTGTAATACACCTGTTGTACAGTAAGTTACTGTAATATACCTGTTCTACAGTAAGTTACTGTAATATACCTGTTCTACAGTAAGTTACTGTAATATACCTGTTCTACAGTAAGTTACTGTAATATACCTGTTCTACAGTGAGTTACTGTAATATACCTGTTCTACAGGTAAGCTACTGTAATATACCTGTTCTACAGTAAGTTACTGTAATACACCTGTTGTACAGTAGGTTACTGTAATATACCTGTTCTACAGTGAATTACTGTAATATACCTGTTCTACAGTAAGTTACTGTAATATACCTGTTCTACAGTAAGTTACTGTAATATACATGTTCTACAGTAAGTTACTGTAATACACCTGTTCTACAGTAAGTTACTGTAAGTTACTGTAATATACCTGTTCTACAGTGAATTACTGTAATATACCTGTTCTACAGTAAGTTACTGTAAGTTACTGTAATATACCTGTTCTACAGTAAGTTACTGTAATACACCTGTTCTACAGTAAGTTACTGTAATACACCTGTTCTACAGTAAGTTACTGTAATACACCTGTTCTACAGTAAGTTACTGTAATATACCTGTTCTACAGTAAGTTACTGTAATACACCTGTTCTACAGTAAGTTACTGTAATACACCTGTTCTACAGTAAGTTACTGTAATATACCTGTTCTACAGTACGTTACTGTAATATACCTGTTCTACAGTAAGTTACTGTAATATACCTGTTCTACAGTAAGTTACTGTAATATACATGTTCTACAGTGAATTACTGTAATATACCTGTTCTACAGTAAGTTACTGTAAGTTACTGTAATATACCTGTTCTACAGTAAGTTACTGTAATACACCTGTTCTACAGTAAGTTACTGTAATATACCTGTTCTACAGTACGTTACTGTAATACACCTGTTCTACAGTAAGTTACTGTAATATACCTGTTCTACAGTAAGTTACTGTAATACACCTGTTCTACAGTAAGTTACTGTAATACACCTGTTCTACAGTACGTTACTGTAATACACCTGTTCTACAGTAAGTTACTGTAATACACCTGTTCTACAGTAAGTTACTGTAATACACCTGTTCTACAGTAAGTTACTGCAATTTACCTGTTCTACAGGTAAGCTACTGCAATATACACACGCAGAGTGGCGAGTGATTCAACAGTTCTGTCAGCAGTTCCTGTGGAAATGTTGAGTTTAAACAAAGGGAGATGGGAGAACTGAACACACGCTAGGAGTCACGGGAAGCTTGGCTGAACATATTTATAGTTATTTATATATTTGGGACACAGATGTAGAATCACAGTATATGTTTTTGAGGCAGGAAGAGTTATGTACAGCTTTAAGGGTAACTAAAGCCCCGATTTCAGCTAACTCTACCCTCAGCTAAAAAATGTTTTTGGTTTTGGAGGGGCATGTACTGCAGTTATGTAGGGGTTTAGGAGTGGTAGGGAGTTTTAGAAAATATGAACTTAAAGTTACTTTAAATGTTATATTTTTCGTTTAGTCTGAGACCAAACAGTAGAGACAAGACAGCACATAGGATTATCATTTCTTTCTAAACCAGTGCCCATGTGGCAATTGTACTTATATTTCATATATGAGAACATTGCCGCAGGGAGGGAGCTGACTTGTGATATTAGTTAATGTTACAACACTAATCCAACAACTTACACTTAACATTCTCTAGCATTTCCAGTATCACACTCAGTAGTCTGTATCAAGTGGGACGGTTATTAATTTTGTAAATGTTTATTTTATTTGACAAGTTCAGGCTGATTTTTTAAGGAGCTCAATACTGCTTAATTAATCACTTAATTGCTTTACACTGACTCTGAAAATATACTATGGTAGTACTAATAGTATTGTTTCCTGCAGCTTGGTTGAAATGGTCCATGGTGGCGTGATGCTTACAGAAAGTTACCACCTGGAAATTTTGTAAAAGGTGACCCGAACCAGTGTTTGGAGTTCCTAGTATTTATATAAAAACATGCCAAACAAATAGCATAATAGTCTTACCCTGCTGCCTTTACAGTGTGGTGATTTGGCATTTATGATTCATGTAGAGTTTTTATTTTTTGTTTTTACATTTTGGTAGATATACAGCTCTGGAAAAAATAGACTTTCTTTGATTTTACCAAATTGAAATCCTTTGGAATAATATCAAGAGGAAGATGGATGATCACAACCATCAAACCAAACTGAACAGCTTTAATTTTTGCACCAGGCGTGGCATAAAGTTATCCAAAAGCAGTGTGTAAGACTGGTGGAGGAGAACATGCCAAAATGCATGAAAACTGTGAAAAAAAACAGGGTTATTTTCCCAAGTATTGATTTCTGAACTTCTTCTTCTTCTTTTTCTGAAAACTTTATGATAATGAACTTGTATTCTTTGCATTATTTAAGGTCTCAAAAAGCTCTGCTTCTTTTTTGTTATTTCAGCCATTTCTCATTTTCTGCAAATAAATCCTCTAAATGAAAATATATTTTGTCACGTCTCCTGCTGAAAGCGCTACGGTTCCTGTTTTCTGGCTATTTACTGCTTCCGTTTTTGACTACCCCTGTACCACTGTATTTTTTATATATCTGTATCTGTGAGTGTCTGAGCCCTGTCCGCAATATGACATTTTTATTTAAAATTTGGGAAAAATTTTGTCCGTAGTTTATAGAATAAAACAACAATGTTCATTTTATTTAAACATATACCTATAAATAGTAAAATCAAAGAAACTGATTCAGAAACAGAAGTGTTTTTTTCCAGAGTTTTATATTTGATTTTATTCACATGGGGGAATAAAGAGAATCTACTCATATAACCATACCAGAAATATACAAATGTTATTCTTTAAAGTCCTAACAATTACAATCACTGCTAAAACTTTGCAATTACTTATACAATCTTATGTAAGACTCTTGCTTGTGCAGGCTGGCATCAGGATAGGTTGAGCCTCAGTCTGATGCTTCAAAAAAGGAACATATTGGAAGATGAATGAACAGCTAACCTCTGAGACAAGGAATGATTGTTGTGTTCTGGTGTATTTATCAACTTTTAAACATGAAAGTAGTAAAAGTGATCTCTTTATATAATTATTAGTATTATTAGTAGTATATATTTGTACTTTATTTATTTCTGCTTAATGCATAAGGACAGGTAAGATAAGATAATCCTTTATTGATCCCACAATGGGGAAATTTGCAATGTTACAGCAGCACAGATGAAAGGACAGAGAAACATGTAAGGAAAATATACAAACAAATATATAAAAATACAAAAAAATATACATCTGGTGTAGCTAAGATAAGGTCAGAGGAGATATGATTATGGTAGGTTGTGACTACTATTATTGCACAAGGACTAACAGTGAATAAATAGCAAATAAATTGTAGAAAAATATTGCACACTAAACATTGCACAAATTGTGATGAAGAGATCATGGTACACATAAGATGCTTTTTCACGGGCACGGGCGTTTCCACCGCAAAATCACAGGTTCTCGGCCAGAAAAGCCGGTTCCAATCTGACCCCACAATCTTGCTGCTCTGGAACCAGCGAACCTGTGACACGAGCGGCCAAAGGGTGGAGCGTAAGAAATGCCACCGGGGCAAAGTAGTTTACAAACCTCACCTCCATTTACAACTAAAAGCAGCAGAAGCAGCTAGATGAATGAACATGAATCAACAGTGCTCCACTGAGGACAGCAGCAAAAGTTGCAAAAGTAGCTCGTGTTCCGCCATGTTGTTTTCAAATCGCCCCCGACTTCTGTTTACGCCCACATTCACATCGGTAGTGAGTGACTCCTTAAAGCAGTGGAAACACGGGCTGGTTCTTAAAAGGTTCGCAGAAACCGGCTCCGGCACGAGCACTTGGTGGAAAAGAGGTAATAGTCAGATTAATACACACAATGAAGCATTACAGCTATACTGAGTAAGTAGTTTTGCATGTAGTAATAAAAATAGTGTCTACTGGGAGCATGTTGTGCTGTACACTCATGTGGAAGGAAGGCCCTGCGATATCTCTCCATCACACACCGTGGGTGCAGCAGTCAGGCACTGAAGGAGCTGCTCAGTGCTGCCAGAGAGTGGTGCATGGGGTGGGACAGGTTTGTCAGCATGTGGTGGAGTAGCTGCACATTTCACAATAGAAATGATTAAACATAAAAATAAAGATTTATTATATTTGTATTGGGTGCATCCAGAAAGTATTCACAGCGCTTCACTTTTTCCACATTTTGTTATGTTACAGCCTTGTTCCAAATTGTATTATATAAGTTTATTTCCTTAAAAATCTACACAAAAAAAAACAATTATGACCATGTGAAAAAAGTTTTCTTGAGAGTTCTGAAAATTTTCTGCAGACTTCTGAGACAAAATTGTCTCGAGGCACAAATCTAAGGAAGAATACAGAAAAATTTCTGCTGCTTTGAAGGTCCCAATGAGCACATTGGTCTCCATCATTCGTAAATGGAAGAAGTTTGGAACCACCAGGACTCTTCCTAGAGCTGGCCGGCCGTTTAAATTGAGAGGAAGGTGGTCACTCTGTCAGAGCTCCAGCGTTCCTCCGTGGAGAGAGGAGAACCTTGCAGAAGGACAACCATCTCTGCAGCATTTCCACCAATCACGCCTGTATAGCAGAGTGGCCAGGTGAAAGCCACTCCTTAGTAAAAGGCACAAGGCAGCCCGTCTGGAATTTGCCAAAAGGCACCTGAAGGACTCTCAGACCATGAGAAACAAAATTCTCTGGTCTGACGAGACAAAGATTGAACTCTTTGGTGTGAATGCCAGGCGTCATTATGGAGGAAACCAGGCACTGCTCGTCATGAGGCCAATACCATCCCTACAGTCAAGCATGGTATAGGGATGTTTTTTTAGCAGCAGGAACTGACAGACTAGTCAGGATAGAGGCAAAGATAAATGCAGCAATGTACAGAGACATCCTGGGTGAAAACCTGCACCAGAGCGCTCTTGACCTCAGACTGGGGCGAAGGTTAATTTTTCAGCAGGACAACGATCTGAAGCACACAGCCAAGATCTCAAAGGAGTGGCTTCAGGACCACTATGTGAATGTCCTGGAGTGGCCCAACCAGAGCCCAGACTTGAATATGAACATCTCTGGAGAGATCTGAAAATAGCTGTGCGCAGATGTCTCCCATCCAACCTGTTGAAGCTACAGAGGTATTGCAAAGAAGAATGGGCAAAACTGCCTGAAGAGAGGTGTGCCAAGCTTGTGGCATCATATTCAAAAAGACTTGAGGCTGTAGTTGCTGCCAAGGGTGGTTCTACAAAATATTAAACAAAGACTGTGAATACTTATGTAAATATGATTTCTTTGTTTTTTAATTTTAATACATTTTCAAAACTCTGAAGAAAACTTTTCACATGGTCATAATGGGGTATTTTGTGTAGAATTTTGAGGAAAGAGATTAATTTAATACAATTCGGAATAAGGCTGTAACGTAACAAAATGTGGAAAAAGCGCTGTGAATACTTTCCGGATGCACTGTACCTCATTGGGCAACATATTAAGCCTATCAGTCAATCAGGGGCTTTGCCTGTAATTACGTGCATAGTCATGCATCTGTGTACAGTGAGAGTTCGAAGGAGACTAATGCCAACCTTACATCTAACGATTTTCAAGCGATTTCTCTGTCGCAGACAAATTTCCAGAGTCGAGATAAAATCACGAGAGTCTGGCTAGAGTTGAGCTGCAGTTGAGTTGCGGTCGCGCCATCTTGATCGTTTAGTATATAAGGTGGTTAGGATTAAAAGTTTTAGTCAGTGTTGTTTGCGTCCTGCCGCTCCGATAAAATAAACCATGTTTAATATTATTGTAAGTCTTGAGACTTTGCTCACGCAAAAAGTGACATGAACAATGTCAAGAAGTAATAGAAGAGCTAAAAGAAGACGCAAGGAAAGAATATTTTACGGTTTGCAGTTTATATGACATGTTTCCTACTTTAATATGTACAGTATTTTAAACACAGGTAGCACTTTAAAGTCATCATATTTAAAGCTAACATACAGTTGCATAAAAAAAAGTATGTGAACCCTTTGGGATTACTTGGATTTCTGCATAAACTGGTCATTAAAAACACAGTCTGCCTAAACTAAAAACACACAAAAAGTATATGTGTGGTTTTATTGAACACAACATGTTAACATTTACAGTGAGAGGGGAAAAAAGTATGTGAACCCCTAGGCTAATAAATTTTCTAAGAGCTAATTGGAGCCAGGATGTGATGAGATTGGATGTGTTGGTTAAAGCTGCCCTGCCCAATAAAAAAACACACCAGTTTGCTTGATGTGAATCATGCCTCCCACAAAAGAGCTCTCAGAAAACCTACGTTCAAGAACTGTTGACGTGCGTAAAGCTGGAAAGGGTTACAAAAGTATCTCTAAAAGCCTTGATGTTCATGTGTCCATGGTAAGACAGACGGTCTACAAATGGAGAAAGTTCAGCACTGTTGCTGCTCTCTCTGGGCATGATCATCCTGTAAAGATAATGCAAGAACACAGCACAGAATGATCCATGAGGAAAGAAAGAATCCTGGAGTGTGAGCTAAAGACTTACAGAAATCTCTGGCACATGCTAACATTTTTTGTTGACAAAGCTACAGTAAAGAAAACATTAAACAAGAATAGAGTTCATGGGAGCCTCAGGGGCTTGACAGATTGCCATCATCAACGGAAAAATGAATTCCCAAGTTTACCAAGAGATTTTACATGACCTTAAGAGAGCGATTCACACCAGATATTCTAAGAATATTGCTGAACTGAAACAGTTTTGTGAAGAGAAATGCTCCAAAATTCCTCCTGACTGTTGTGCAGGGTCTGATCTGCAACTACGGGAAAAGTTTGGTTAAGGTTAGTGCTGCCAAAAAGGGGGTAAACCAGTTATAAAATCCAAAGGTTCACATACTTTTCCCACCCTCACTGTGAATTTTAAAATGTTGTTCTATAAAACCATGCAAACATATCTTTTTTGTGTGTTATTAGTTTAAAACTGTGTTTGTCTATTGTTGTAACTTAGATGAAGATTAGAACACATTCTGAGAGTCATTTGATTTTGAGTTTCTGCCGATCGATACTTTTAAAACAGTTTTTATAAATGTGTGATTGTTATTGAAACAACGATAACAAAACAGTTAATTTTATCACAAAACATACAAGTACTTAATAGCCATATAAATTATTTCATTTTAAATATGCATATTTTCTTAAATAAGCAAGCTATAAAAATGTCACACAACAATTCTGTGATTAATCATAATTTCATGATGTTTTTTATGTTAATAATTCAGCATTTTTGGAGGGAGACAGTAATAATAGTGCAGTGTGGTTTATGCATGGCTGGCTAGATTAAGACTGTATTTTGTACTTTATTATAATAAGGTATTTTTGATGACTTTTCAAATTAGAATATTTTAACGAGATTGCTGAGTTACTGAGTTTAAATAAGAGTTTTTATTAAGAACATAAACACTAGTGTAGCTGCATATGTTTCTTTTTGGAAATTGGTAACAATGTTTGTGAGTGCCTGCCTGAGCGAGCGAGAAGCGAATGTGTTTGAACACCTTTTATCAATGCGACAGCATGAGCATTCCCACTGCATGTGTGTAGCAGAGTCTGTAATAAATTTGTGGAGTAACAACTTAACTTTATATTTTTTATAAACCAGTAAAATGCTTTTGATATCATAGGATTTTGAAGTGTGAACATAGGACAATTTTACATTAAATTACTTTGCCACAATGGCAGTGCGTCACCACTAGGTGGGGATATTTATTAATAAATATAAGCAGGTCTGTTTTGAGTCTGTGCTCAAAATGAAAAAAGAGACTTAACACTTTTTGGTTTATGATGCTTTTATAATAAGTCCAGCAGCACTGCTGCACTGTCTCATAAATCACCACCATGCTGATCAGTGTCATTACAGTGCTGGGAACAATGACCCGCTACCGAAAAACAAATAGCTGCTTTGTAATGGTCCTGTGAATTGAAGAACAGGAAGAAAGGTTAATAATAATAAACTATGAATCATTGATAATGTGTATAACAATAAATAATATATAATAACAAATAATTAATATAACTGTATATACTAGTGAATAAAACTATATTAAACTGCGTCAATGTTTAACAGGTTTCTCCTCCTGTGCTACATCTTTAAGGCTTCAGGCGCGTGTGGACAGTGTGACAGCACAACGATTGTCACGTGATTGAGAAGAACTGACGTTTTTATTTGTAAGCTACCCGTTTTTAGGCAAGCCCCGCCCTTAACGCGAGGACGGCTGTTAATTATTGTCCAATCCTGGGGCAGGACTCGCACTTCAGGAGCCGATCATATATCACGAAAGGCGGGCCTTTCCTGAATACGGGTGGGTTATAGGGTATTGCTGTGTGGAAAGCGAATTTACTCACAGAGAACTTGAATGTGCCTCAGTGTGCTGCCCAGCTAACTTATCTCTGAGTCTTCCACACAGAGAGTCGGAGTTTTAATAGGATAACGGCGCTCTAGGCAGCCAGGGACACATTTTAAACAGTAAGTAGGATTTGTGTGTATTTTGTGTTCGCTAGCTAGTTAACACTACCTGTGTTGTAAAATGAAACCTAGCTAACACTTATATAGAACATGTCAGTCTGACACGATGTTTATGTGTGTAATTTCGCGGTGATATACGTTCATGTATGTAGAGGTCCAGAAAGTAAAAATCTATTTCAGGGTTTTGTAATAACTGGTTTACCCACCTCTACATCTATGTATACACCATTTATTTAAGTGAACTAGCCAGTTTATAGCCAGTCCACGCAGATGGAAATCCTGGGGTGGATTTTTGGATTTTCTGATTTCTGACCAATCCTTCACCGTTTAGTACAGAAAAAGGTTCTAATAGAACCCAAAGTAAAGTAGTACAGAACTGTCAGTCTTGTTTTGCTCATTTTGTGGTATTTTCGCTCATGTGTTCCATTCTTTCCACGAGTTAAAGAATCTATTGGGAAAAGGAAAGGAATTGCACACCTGATTTCTCCATAGTCACTTCCTGCTGTAACAGTGATCCAACCAGCCAAAGCACTGCACTGTGAAGGCTGTTTATATGGAAGTCAGAGGTTGGGCTGATTATACAATATAGACACGTTATAGGAGCAGTTTTGCCTTTATTGCACAGTAAAATACTTACTTGGGTACTGTTAAATATTTAAAAATATCCTACCTTTTATGTAGGGTGTTACAGATAAATATTTTAAAGTTATACTTTTTGTTTTACAATGGTTTTGTCATGTCATATTATATATGTCCACGCAGTTTAAATAGCAGTAGAGTTTGACCATTGACCAGAACGTTGGTAGTGTAGGTGTGTCTAAACACACAGTATTCCTGATGTCTTGATGTACCTGATCTGTCTTGCGTCTCTCAACTTTCTCTTCACAATAACCCACAGATTCTATATGGGGTTCAGGTCAGGAGAGTTGGCAGGCCAATTGAGCACAGTAATACCATGGTCAGTAAACCATTTACCAGTGGTTTTGGTACTGTGAGCAGGTGCCAGGTCGTGCTGAAAAAATAAATCTTCATCTCCATAAAGCTTTTCAGCAGATGGAAGCATGAAGTGCTCCAAAATATCCTGATAGATAGCTGCATTGACCCTGCCCTTGATAAAACACAGTGGACCAACACCAGCAGCTGACATGGCACCCAGACCATCACTGATTGTGGGTACACTGGACTTCAGGCATTTTGGCATTTCCTTCTCCCCAGTCTTCCTCCAGACTCTGACACCTTGATTTCCGAATGACATGCAAAAATTGCTTTCATCTGAAAAAGTACTTTGGACCACTGAGCAACAGTCCAGTGCTGCTTCTCTATAGCCCAGGTCAGGCGCTTCTGCCGCTGTTTCTGGTTAAAAAGTGGCTTGATCTGGGGAATGCGGCACCTGTAGCCCATTTCCTGCACACGCCTGTGCACGGTGGCTCTGGATGTTTCTACTCCAGACTCAGTCCACTGCTTCCGCAGGTCCCCAAGGTCTGGAATCGGCCCTTCTCCACGATCTTCCTCAGGGTCCGCTCACCTCTTCTGGTTGTGCAGCGTTTTCTGCCACACTTAATTCTTCCCACAGACTTCCCACTGAGGTGTCTTGATAAATCACTCTGGGAACAGCCTATTCGTTCAGAAATTTCTTTCTGTGTCTTACCCTCTTGCTTGAGGGTGTCAATGATGGACTTCTGGACAGCAGTCAGGTCGGCAGTCTTACCCATGATTGCGGTTTTGAGTAATGAACCAGGCTGGGAGTTTTTAAAAACCTCAGGAATCTTTTGCAGGTGTTTAGAGTTAATTCGTTGATTTAGATGATTAGGTTAATATCTCATTTAGAGAACCTTTTCATGATGTACTAATTTTGTGAGCTGTATGCCAAAATTATCAGTATTAAAACAATAAAATACCTAAAATATTTCAGTTGATGTGCAATGAATCTAAAAAATATGAAAGTTAAATTTTTATAATTTCATTATGGAAAAGATTTAACTTTATCACAATACGCTAATTTTTTGAGAAGGACCTGTATGTTTGAGTAAAATGAAAATTGTTGTTTTATTCTAAATAAACTACAGACAACATTTCTTCTAAATTCCAAAAAAAAAAAAATATTGTCATTTATAATATTTGGTGGAATAACCCTGGTTTTTAATCACAGTTTTCATGCATTTTGGCATGTTCACCTCCACTAGTCTTACACACTGCTTTTGGATAACTTTATTCCACTCCTGGTGCAAAAATTAAAGCAGTTTGGTCCAATAGCTTGTGATATTCCATCTTCCTCTTGATTATATTTCAGTTTTTCAATTTGGTAAAATCAAAGAAACTCATAATTTTTAATTGATCTCTTTTTTTCCAGAAGTGTAGACTTGGATGTTTTTACAGTGTCAACATTTAAAGATTTACTATTTAACATTTCTATTTAATCCAGGTTAATATGCTTATGTCTGTTTATTTATTTATTTATTTTCAGTTTTTGGACTACATTTTTTCGTAGTGCTGCCAGGCAATTAAAAACCTTAATCTCAATAAAAAATGCTTTGTGATGAATCTAATGTAATCACATTCATCATCAAAGTATTTTGAACTGTATGATTCATTTGAATTTCATCTGAGGAGTAAATTAATGAATAACTGGTATAGACTTAAAAGCACTGTGTAATAAATGCCAGTCAGCTGTAATTACTGTAGCTATATTTTACTATACCAATTTATTACACCTGCACCTTTATTCAGCTAAACATTACAAAACTATTGTAGAAGACGCTCACACATGCCAGAGGTTAATTTCAGGAGATTCCAGACTATATTTAAAATGTATAATGTTCAAAAATGAAATGCAAATATTAACAGAATTTTGATATTTGACCATATTTTTATCAAATGTTTACTTAGTAAAAGTCCAAATAAAATAAAAGAGTTTAAATAAAATGTTGTTTGATATTATATGTCTACTTTTGGAGAAACAGGCTGAGCTGAGTGTAAACTGTGTGAGTGTCCCTAGTACTTTGGTATTGCTACAAATTAACGATGCGTCGGAAAAATCAACTAGTCGTTGCACCCCTGCTCAACTGCACTCCCCCATTCACTAGCAATGTCCCAACACCAGGATACATGTGAAGCCAGACTGTCTCTTTTTGAACTACCACTGATGTAGCCTTACTGAGTATCCAGCACATGAGAAAAAACTAAGGGACTCTGCTCTTATGCATCAGACGCCTGTGCTGAGAAGGCATCACAACGATATTTATGAGGCCAGAGAGCACCACCTAGGCTAGGCTAGTGTAATTTTTACACTTATTAATATGCCATACCATATGTTTGTCTTTGTTAAAGAGCATAATATAAAGTATTTCAGCATGAAAGCAGGTATTTGTAATATGTGACAGTGTCCTGTATCATTACTATGCTGTTTGTACCAAACCAAACGTGTAAATCGGGTAGAAATTGGTAGAGTTGTGATTATTATAGGTGTATTAAACACCTTACTCAGTACTAACTAATGCCCTGGGGGCACATGGTTGACTCCTCGAATTTGGCGAAACTGACACACCAGCTCCAATAGACGGCGTCAGTCGATGCGGCATCTATGCGTATGACATCTATGGGGATCACAATGACCAATTGTGCTCCCTCGGGACTGCAGTGGCAGTGCCTTTGTCCACTGGACCACTCAGAGTCTTACTCTTTGAACTTTTTTAAATTTTTATTTCTAGTTTTTCCCCATTTTCGCTCAGCCAATTACCCAACCCACTCATTAGGACTCCCAGCACACCAGAAGGGTAAAGACTAACACATGCTTCCTCCGATACTTGTGAAGCCAGCCACTCCTTCTTTTTGAGCTGCTACTGATGCAGCTTTGCCGAGCAGCCAGCGAGCTTGGAAGATACATCAGCTCACAGACATCACCCTTTAAAGATGTCCTAGTTCCTAGTTTGTCCTAGTAACTTTTAATTATGTGGGGAGAAAGTGCCATCTACCCACTCGGAGAGAGCAAGGCCAATTTTGCTCCCTCTGATCGCCGCCAGCTGAGAGGTGGTTCGAACCTGCGACCTCCCGCTCATAGTGGCAGTGCTTAAGACCGCTGGATCACTCACCGCCCTCTTTGTACTTTTAGCTTAATTGAAATTAAGTTGCCTTAAAAAGATATCCAGTATCTGTAAATGTCAGTAAATGTTCTGAAATGTTATTTTGCAGTGTGAAAAAACTGTTCTTCAGATTACTTACTGTTGTTTTGTTTTCTTTTTTCAGGCACGATGTGGTGTTGCAAATCTGATGCAGAATTAATATGAGGATACTAGCCCTGCTTCATATTTATTTCATGTTTCTTGATATTCAAGGTATGTTTACAGGTCAGTGTTTTTTTCCCTGCAGGTTAATGCTGCACCTCTGTTTGAGCTTGGAAGTAAACATTTCCTAGTTCTTATAGTAACTTTTAACTGGAACTCTTCTAAAGGTCTGATTTACTACTATTAAAATCGAATGAACTACTCAGTTTACAAAAGATGAATGTGTGCATCGTTCATTCTCGTGCGACTGGACTCACAGCCAGTCCAGAGCTGGGTTAGGGAGAGCCTATCCACTTCCTATCTCCCCGCTGTATAAGAAAATTATTGCACACCACTACAGGGAGCTCCATAATGAATAGGGGTGAATGGAGCTAAATGGCTAAAATCACAAATTAAAAAAAAGCTTATATCCACTTGTTTAGGATATTCCTTTAATTTGGAAAAAAGTAAAACATTACATGTATTTTCCTCAAAAAGCTAATAAAATCCTACATTTCAGGGGTTTTTAACACATTCCAGGCAGTAAAGCCACTGCATTACTGCTACAGTAAACTGATTGGTGAGCTAATGCTGGCGCTACAGCAAGTGGACATTTAAAATGTTTATAACTGGAGCTTAAAAGGTTCATACTAAGTTTTACAGCTTTATACTAAGTTTTAAAGCTTTATACCTGGAGTTTAGAATGCTCATTTATAACTGGAATTTAAAAGGTTTATAATTGAAGTTTGAAGTTTAAAAGCTTCTACTGCCTAAAACCTCACTACTGTGGAAAAATGTAAATATAGGTAAGTTGTCTTTGCTTTTGTAGTGGAACACATTGTTCTGCTTTCTGAAATTAAAGGAATATCCTTGCCAGGTAATTAATTACTATTATTAACTAGAGTTTTCATTTCCATTCAACCCATTCATTGAGGACTGTCTTTTGGGCTCCTCTAGCAGTTTGCAGTACATTTCTCATATAATAGGGAAGATGAAGGAAGTGAGTAGGCTCCATAAACCAGCTCTCCAGGTAGCTCTTCTATAAAACTTTCCTTGAGTATCACCTTGAGTGCTGCTGTAGCCCCCTAGCATTCTTGTATGTATTGCAACTTTTGTTTATAGCAGTCCCATGCTTTACCTACTGCTCCAATCGTTTTTCCTTTTTCTTGATGTAAAAGTTCTGATCTGGCTGTTTAGAGTGAGTGGTTTTGCCTAGGGGTGTAACGAGATCTCATGGCACGAGAAAAAAAAAAAAAAAAACAGAAGGTGAGCTCCGCGGTACAGTTAAAAAGCTCCGCGCGACAGTAGGCGAGCTCCGCGGTACAGTTAAAAAGCTCCGCTCGACAGTAGATGAGCTCCGCAGTACAGTAAAAAAACCATAGTCTTAAATATGACCGGTTATGTTTACACATAGTTAAATTACAAGAATTTTAGGAGAAAAAACACTAACCGTAGTCTTAATATGACTGGTTGTGGTTTGCACTATATAAGTTTTATTGTTATTTTTTATTACTATTTTTATTTCTATTTCTTATAGAATCAATGTGTGAGAGAAACCAGTCTGTTGATTGTGCGTTATATGATTTTGTCAAATAAAACTCTAGTTTTCAAGCAATTTTTCATTTTTCAATTTTATTTTTAAATCTTGTCTCGTCTTGTTCTTTTGAACCCAGTATCGTGTCTCGTCTCGTCTCGTGATATTAGTGTCTCGTCACACCCCTAGTGTAAAGTAGCCCAAAACAGAATTGAACACAGTTTCTGTGTGCTTTTTCTGTGTGACACATTTGTCTCACATATGAGACAAAAAAAACTGAATTTGCACACTTTTACCTGCAATGTGAACAAAACCTTAAACATTGTGTGCTCTATCTCCTACCTCTGCTACAGCCTATAAATCCTTTTGTCCTCTGTATGTTCCCTGTGAGAAGTGTTGTACCACATTACCACATCATCTTTTTATTTATTCAACACCTGTTCCTAGTTACCAAAAACGAGAAGAACTCTAATGCAATCTTTCTGTAGCCGTCTTTTTTATTGGTCTTCTTTTTTCTTCAGTGTTTGTTTAAAGTCAATGAAACTGTACTAAATCCATTACAAAACCCAAGTAAGCACAGTTTCAAGCTATAATGAAAAAAGTAAAAAACAATTACACAGAGGTAAGGTCTTATGAGTGGGTATGCATATATTTAAACTGTACATCTTGGGAAAAACTTCAAAATGATCTTTTTTTTTTGTTACTATTTGTAGGTGTATGTTTCAGTAAAATTAATATTGTTATATTTTATAAACTCTTCCAAATTCCAAAAAATATATACATTTTTTATTTGGAGCATTTTTTTTTGAGGAAATGAAAAATGGTCAAAATAACAAAAAAAGCTTTCAGACCTCAAATAATGCAAAGAAAACAAATTTATATTCATTTAAAAAACACTAATGTTTTAACTCAGGAAGAGTTCAGAACTCTATTTGGTAGAATAACTCTGAAACCACTGGGTGACCTACAGGGGACCTACAAAAAGAAAGGCAAATGGCAGGTGGGGTGAAGTGCATGGAAAGAACAGTCAAGGCACGGTCAAGTCATGTAAAATAATTTTCTTCGATGAATGGTGAGGATTGGTGATAATCTGTGGAGATTAGAAAACTTTCTTTCTTATGTTCTCCAACTCTGAGGACTGTTTTTTTCCTGCAGTATAATGCTCCATGCAACACAGCTAGATCAATTAAGGTGTGGATGAGAGACCACCAGATTAACCTCCTCACATAAACCCCATTAAAATCCTCAGGAATGTAATCTAGAGGCAGATCGCTGGTCACAAGCCATCAGAAAAAGCTATACTGCTTGAATTCTTGGCATAAAGTCACCCAAAAGTGTGAAAGACAGGTGGAAGCATGGAGGAGTAAAAGCTGAGTAAAAGCTGAAATTAACTATCAGGGTTATTCCACCAATTATTAATTTTTACACTTTTTAGTGAACTTGTTTTTTTTTTTTGCTTATCTGAGGTCTGAAAGCAATGCTTCTTTTTTGACCGTTTCTCATTTTCTGCACTACTTGTCTTGTGAATATTTTTGTAAAGTATATGTATTTTATGTGCTTTTTAATTATCTGTCTTTCCTAGCCTCTAATCTGCTCCCCACACCAGAAAATGTAACACTACTGTCTAACAACTTCAACCACATCTTGATCTGGAGTCCTGGTAGAGGCACACCTCAAGGAACGGTCTACAGCATCAATGTGTAATTTGAGTTTTAAGCTCTTTTTCTTCTACTATTAACCAGATTACTGTTATTCAGTTCACATTTTTATCCCAAACTATTTTTTTTTATGTTCATTGGTTTTATTTTTGGTGTTTGTCATATACATTTTATATAGTTCTTTTCTCTCCAGTAAACCTGACAGCGAGAGAAGAAGAGTGAAAACAAATAAAACAATCCTCGACATCTCCAAATACATGCCAGATATGAATGAGCAGTACACTGTCCGCCTTTCTGCATTATTTGGTAACAGATCATCACCTGTGGTCAAAAGAAACATTACACCCTATATAGAGAGTAAGTAACAATGTGAAGCAGTAATGAAGACAGAGCTCTGTGGGCTCTGGAACATGTAAATCAAAAGCTTCTGTTTTGTTTGTGATTCAGCCATCATTGGTCCTCCTGCTGTGACTATGTCTGGCTGTGGTAACTGCTTCAACATCAGCGTTTCTCTACCAGTAAGAGAGGGCCCGTGGAATCGCACAAATTTCTACAAAGGGATTGTTTTCTACATCCGTCTAAAGAAGGCAGGAGAGGAGAAGGTAATGATGCTGTGATTCTGAAGTCTTTCTGGAAAAAAGAGGGGTTCTTAACCTTTTTATAAAATATTCTTAATATTTAATTACACCTGAATGTCTACACTTTAGTTGCATCTCATTTGTTTTATTTCAAATCCAGTGTGTGACTTTTTAAATCCAGGTATTTAAGCATACCAGTTCATTATATTATATAATTCATGTCATTTGCATTTTGCACTTTTGATTTAAAAATTATTTGCATCTACTTCACTGCTACATCAAATTCTTATACCTATTGTATGTGTATGTTGAGTTGAATCAGACAGTTAAGTAAAATGCAGAATAATCTGATTCCGTGAAATGTTAACTGATGTCTGGATCTGACTCTTTGCACATTTTATGTTGAAACACCCTTTATTAGCATAACTCTCAAGACCCCCAACATTAGGAACCCCTTTTCTAAAATATATAAAAGTATCTTAAATATTTCTGAGAGCATGATAAATTGGGCTTTTAGTCATCATATTTCAGAATTGAAGTACTGAAATGTCTCTGAGGTCACATTCCATCGTTTAAAGTGAAGTCTGTGGGGATTTGCTAAGAATGTGTAATTGCACAGAGTATGGGGAAGAGTACTTTCAATTTATAATATATGTAATTAAATTGCTGTGTGAAATTCTGTGTTTTTGAGTAAACTGTATATTTCATTTTGTTCATTTATTAAATACTGCTTTAATGCAGAGTAATTACCTAATGTCATTAATTAGAATAATTAGAAAGTTAGTTTTCTATTCCAGAGTGATCTCTTTAAGTATTTAGCAATTTACATTAGTTTACCTCACACTACAGTGGATATTGATTATGTTTATTAATGTTTTGTTTATGACAGGTTATCACAGTGCCGAAAACCTGTTCTCACTCTGAGAAGCAGAGTGCGGTGGTGGTGCTGTATAATTGTTCTGTAAAAAATCTTCAGCTGGGTGGGAATTACTGTGTGCAGGCACAACCACACCTTAATGTCAATGAGAATACCCGGCCCTCTGACTGGTTCTGTGCGTTTACTAGTACAGTGGAAGAAAGAGGAGGTAAGGTCTCTGAAGGTACTTTAAAGCTTTTCACATCTAATATTTTAGTTCCCAAATGCAAAGCTTATATTTACAATCTGATTTCCATTATTATTAATAGTAAAATTGTTCCTATTTCATTCTGTCTTACCCGCCTACTTTAACCTAAATGGCTATGTAAAACTCTGGAGTGGGATAGGCACTAAGGCAGCAGCTCAGGACATGGAAGAGAGAAAGAGAAAGGAGATGATTAGGACAGGGTTTATGTTTGCTGGATGAGCTGTATGATGATTAGGGCAGGGTTTATATTTGCTGGATGAGCTGTATGATGATTAGGGCAGGGTTTATATTTGCTGGATGAGCTGTATGATGATTAGGACAGGGTTTATTTTTGCTGGATGAGCTGTATGATGATTAGGGCAGGGTTTATATTTGCTGGATGAGCTGTATGATGATTAGGACAGGGTTTATTTTTGCTGGATGAGCTGTATGATGATTAGGGCAGGGTTTATATTTGCTGGATGAGCTGTATGATGATTAGGGCAGGGTTTATATTTGCTGGATGAGCTGTATGATGATTAGGACAGGGTTTATTTTTGCTGGATGAGCTGTATGATGATTAGGGCAGGGTTTATATTTGCTGGATGAGCTGTATGATGATTAGGGCAGGGTTTATATTTGCTGGATGAGCTGTATGATGATTAGGGCAGGGTTTATTTTTGCTGGATGAGCTGTATGATGATTAGGGCAGGGTTTATATTTGCTGGATGAGCTGTATGATGATTAGGACAGGGTTTATTTTTGCTGGATGAGCTGTATGATGATTAGGGCAGGGTTTATATTTGCTGGATGAGCTGTATGATGATTAGGGCAGGGTTTATATTTGCTGGATGAGCTGTATGATGATTAGGACAGGGTTTATTTTTGCTGGATGAGCTGTATGATGATTAGGGCAGGGTTTATATTTGCTGGATGAGCTGTATGATGATTAGGGCAGGGTTTATGTTTGCTGGATGAGCTGTATGATGATTAGGGCAGGGTTTATATTTGCTGGATGAGCTGTATGATGATTAGGGCAGGGTTTATATTTGCTGGATGAGCTGTATGATGATTAGGACAGGGTTTATTTTTGCTGGATGAGCTGTATGATGATTAGGGCAGGGTTTATATTTGCTGGATGAGCTGTATGATGATTAGGGCAGGGTTTATATTTGCTGGATGAGCTGTATGATGATTAGGGCAGGGTTTATATTTGCTGGATGAGCTGTATGATGATTAGGGCAGGGTTTATATTTGCTGGATGACCTTTATGATGATTAGGGCAGGGTTTATATTTGCTGGATGAGCTGTATGATGATTAGGACAGGGTTTATATTTGCTGGATGAGCTGTATGATGATTAGGACAGGGTTTATGTTTGCTGGATGAGCTGTATGATGATTAGGGCAGGGTTTATGTTTGCTGGATGAGCTGTATGATGATTAGGGCAGGGTTTATATTTGCTGGATGAGCTGTATGATGATTAGGGCAGGGTTTATATTTGCTGGATGAGCTGTATGATGATTAGGGCAGGGTTTATATTTGCTGGATGAGCTGTATGATGATTAGGGCAGGGTTTATATTTGCTGGATGAGCTGTATGATGATTAGGGCAGGGTTTATATTTGCTGGATGAGCTGTATGATGATTAGGGCAGGGTTTATATTTGCTGGATGAGCTGTATGATGATTAGGACAGGGTTTATTTTTGCTGGATGAGCTGTAAGAGGAATAGTTCACACAACAGTAAGAAAGAAAATTACAGAAATTTTAATGAGACAATGAGCTTGTGCAAAGAGAAATGTTTGGAGTCTAGATTTAAGGATTGTGAGCGTGTCTGAGCCCCGTATATTAATAGGGAGGTTGTTCCAAAATTAGGGAGCTTTATAAAAGAAAGCTGTTCAGTACCACTTTAAAATAAGACTACCTTTATAAAGGGTTTATTAATAGTTTATTAATAGGTACTAATTAGGTTGTAAATGCCTTAAAATATAATATACAGTTATAACACATACATAGAAAGGACAACAATATAGATGGCTGTGGGTTCACTATTTGGCAAACAACAGGTCATTGTTGCCCTTTGTACGTATGTGTTATAACTGATTATAATTTTTTTTTATTATTTAATATTATTGTTTTAAAGTGGTACCGTCTTTTTTCTAATACGCGGGACTGATAATAGGCCATAGAATAACGCCCTCCACCAGCACCCAAAACAAACTTAAACAAACATCGCAATTGCCCAGTGGGTCTCTAGTCACTTCACTTTGGGTCCGCTTTGCCTCAGCCTTCCTCTAAATGCTAATTTACTTCCTTTGTACAGCAAATAAGGACATGAAACTCACTTTTGAATGTTTTTGTATTTAAACTTGGTTCTCTGCTTGCCCCTGTTAAAACATTTCGATGTTATGCTTCTATGAGCCGTTTGCATGGCTCCCATATTGTGACCTCCTAATAAGGAAACCTGCATATAACCACCTCAAGCTATGGCTGCAGGCAAAGGTCATACATGGCTTGGTCTTCAACAGCTTATTTGTGTAAAAGTGACAGAGCCTGTCCCCATTCTGAAATGGACTAAAACTGGCAAAACTAGAGCTGGTGTGATTTGTTTTGTGTAAACCATAGACCTATTCCAACTTGTGTAAAAACACAGTTGCAAGAAAAAGTATGTGAACCCTTTGGGATGACTTGGATTTCTGCAATAATTGGTCATTAAATGTGTTCTGATCTTTATCTAAGTTACTACAATAGAAAAACACAGTCTGCTTAAAATAATACCACACAAAAATTATATGTTTGCATGGCTTTATTGAACACAACATGTCAACAACAACAGAATTGTTGACTTGCATGAAGCTGGAAAGGGTTACAGAAGTATATCTAAAAGCCTTGATGTTCATGTGTCCACGGTAAGACAGATGGTCTACAAATGGAGAAAATTCGGCACTGTTGCTGCTCTCTCTAGGTGTGGTCATTCTGTAAAGATGACTGCAAGAGCACAGCGCAGAATGATCAATGAGGTAAAGAAGAATCCTAGAGTGTCAGCTGAAGACTTACAGAAATCTCTGGCACATGCTAACATTTGGCCTCAGTTGCTTGATCCTGCCGCTTTCCACAACACAGCAGCACGTCTGGTCTTCAACCTGCCAAAACGGGCACATGTCACTCCGCTGCTCATTGAGCTCCACTGGCTACCAGTTGCTGCTCGTATCAAATTCAAAGCTCTTACAATCGCCTACAAGGTGATGACAGAACAGCTCCTTCCTACCTGCACTGATCACTCCTGAAGGCTTACGCTACCTCCCGGCCTCTGCGCTCCTCCAATGAACGTCTCCTCGCTTTACCAAACAAACATTCACACAAAGCAATCCAGACTGTTCTCATACAGAGTTCCCCAATGGTGGAACAAACTACCTTCCACTACCAGATCAGGAGAATCTCTCTCTATCTTTAAGAAACTCCTGAAGACAGAGCTCTTCAAAGAGCACTTACTCTCTTAACACCTCTAACACACTAACTACTTCTAACCTCATTTCCTTCTTCCCCTCCTTCACTCCTCTATCCTATTACTTCCCTTTGACCTCCTTTAGGCCCTATATAAAGATGTTTTTTCCTTTAACTTCTATTACTTTTGTACTTCACTATTGTAAGTCGCTTTGGACAAAAGCGTCTGCCAAATGTAATGTAGTGTAATGTAAAAAAACATGCAAACAATTTTTGTGTGGTATTAGTTTAAGCAGACTGTGTTTGTCTATTGTTTTGACTTAGATGAAGATCAGAACACTTTTAATGACAAATTTATGCAGAAATCCAAGTTTTGCTTTAATGCATCATTGGATCATGTTTTAATTATTGAGAATAACTCTAAAATTCTCATTAATGTAATGTTTTGCCCATAGTGATTATTAATAATGCAAATTTCTTTTAATGTATCTTGTTGTTTCTCTCACTCTAGTGGCATTTGTTGCTGGTTGGACCATATGTTTTGTGCTGGCCGGGCTGTGTTTGCTGATTATCACAGCCAGCCTGGTATATACCAGGTCTCTGTGCAGGTGGAGGATGAATCTGCCCAAAGCACTGGTAAAACCTCACACCTACACAAACACCACTGACATGAGAGCTGACAATAAAACATCTACAGCTATTAGCTTTCTGAAAGGCATGGCTGATTCTAAATAATTCCTGTGAAAATTAACCGGTTAGCCTTTTGATGGGTGCAAACATTTATTTGTTTTTTTCCCATATTTATGGAAATGCTCTGTCAGACTGAGAGTAAAATAATTTAAGTTACTATATATTTGTTTCTATTCAGTTATACATTAATAGAAGCAGTTATATTTTGTGAAGCATATACTAAGTCCTAGTTCTTAGTAATCAGCCACCTAGAGTTAAATAAGAATATTTTTGTTCCATATCTTTTTTTTCTTTCTGCATAAGTTTGTCATAAAATGTGAAGTTATCTTTAAATATAATGTGCCTACAATAATAGCAAAAAATGTTTATATAGACACAACCATAAATCCTCATAGTTAGTGGAAAAAAGTACAGTGGTATGAAAAAGTTTGGGCAACCCTGATCATTTTAACGATTTTTTTTTATAAATAATTGGTTGTTCCGATCAGCAATTTCAGTTAAATATATCATACAGCAGATGATCACAGTGATGTTTGAGAAGTGAAATGAAGTTTATAGGATTTACAGAAAGTGTGCAAAGTGTAAATCTGTAACTAAAATTAGGCAGGTGCATAAATTTGCGCACCCTTTTCGTTTTATTGATTTGAATGCCTTTAGCACTAATTATTGGAACACAACATTTCTTTGGTAAGCTTATCGACCCTTGACCTACATACACAGGTGAATCCAATTATGAGAAAGGGTTAAGGTTTTTTAAAGTGGCAACATGGGAGCCTCAAAACAGAACTCTCAAATGACCTGAAAAAAAGATTGTTCAACATCATGGTTTAGGGGAAGGATACAAAAAGCTTTCTCAGAGATTTCAGCTGTCAGTTTCCAGTGTGGGGAACATAGTGAGAAATAGAAGAGTTCTAGTTAAGGCTTGAAGTGGCAGACCAAAAAAAATCTCAGATAAGCAGAGGAAAAGAATAATGAAAACAGTCATAGTCAACCCACAGACCAGCTCCAAAGAACTACATCATCTTGCTGCAGATGGTGTCACTGTGCATCGTTCAACTATACAGCGCACTTTGAACAAAGAGAGGCTGTATGGGAGAGTAATGCAGAAGAGTACACGCCACAAACAGAGTCGCTTGAGTTATGCTAAAGCACATTTGGACAAGCCAGCTTCATTTTGGAATAAGGACTGATCTGTGGACTGATGAAACTAAAATTGAGTTATTTGGAGGGCGGTATGCATGGCAGAAAAAGAACACAGAATAATAAGACACACACTTGCTACCCACAGTAAAATTTAGTAGGGATTTCATCATGCTGTGTGGCTGTGTGGTCAGTGCAGGTAGTGGGAATCTTGTTAAAGTTGAGGGTCGCGTCAGGGCTGGATACTTCAACGAGACAGTCACCGTAAAAACTGCTCAAAATCTACTTCATGCAGAGAAACAATTACAACGTTCTGGAATGGTCAGCTCAATCTGTGATGTGATTTAAAGCGGGCTGTTTATACTCAGAAACTGAACTGGAGATGTTTTGTAAAGAAGAATGGTTCAAAATACCTTTAACCAGAAGCCAGACTCTCATTATACAAAAGCCTTTAGAGGCTGTTATTTCTGCAAAAGAAGGGTCTACTAAATATTGATGTAATTTTCTGTTATGCACCTGCCTAATTTGGTTTAAATAATTTTTGTGCACTTTCTGTAAACCCTATAAACATCATTTTACTTCTCAAACATTATTGTGTTTGTCTGCTATATAATATATTTAATTAAAATTGCTGATCCAAACAACCAATGAATCATGAAAATGATCAGGGGTGCCCAAACTGTTTCATACCACTGTATGTGAACCCCTGTGTTAATGTCCTTCAAAAAGCTGATTAATATTGACATTGAGTCTTGATAGTTTGGAGGTGTGGACTATAGTTAATTTGGCAGATCAAAACAGAGATCAAAAAGAGTATTCTCAGAGACCAAGGTACTAAACTGTACACACGAATTCTGGGTGTGACTATAATGTATAAACCAAGAAGTAAAATTTTTCTCTGTTATTTACAGTTATTCCTTATTCGTTACAGACTAGTACATGTACAGAACATTACAGACACCCTGTGGTTAAAGTTCATTATTCCATCTCCCTGTGTACAACTTTCCAGTGGCATAATATGAATGTATTAACAGTCAGGTTCAGGTCAGTTTAAGAAATCCAGTATACATTGTAAACGTGTGAAAATATAACTTAATAACTTATTTAGATTGGGTTTGACATAGATTCATTGAGTATATTAAGTAAACAAACAATATAAAATTCTTATGTACAAATGTGAACTTATTTTGTACTATGTATTTCTTATTTAACATCCCTGAGGTCTGCTTTCCCCTCTTTTATTTTTCATTAGACTAAACTGCATGTGTAAATGTTTTTTGAGAATTTCCAGAAGATTAGGAAAGTCAGCATCAATTATTACAACTCCAATTCCAGTAAAGTTGAGCTGTTTTGTAAAACATAAATGAAAACTGAATATGATGATTTGCAAATTCTTTTCATCCTGTATTCAACTGAATACACTTCAAAAACAAGATATTTAATGTTCAAATTGATAAACTTTTTTGTTTTTTGCAAATATTCACTAGTCATTTTGAATTTGATGCAACACTTTCCAAAACACAAGCATGTTTACAACTGTTACATCTTTTTTCCTTTTAACAACTCTTAATAAGTGTTTGGGATCTAAAGACACTTATTGTTGAAGCTTTGTAGGTGGAATTGTTTCCCATTCTTGCTTGATGTACATATTAAGTTGCTTAACAGATCGGGGCACTCTTTTACTATGAAGACACTCTGTTGCAACATGTGCAGGATGTGGCCCTGCATTGTGTTGCTGGGAGCATATGTTGCTCCAAAACCTGTATGTACCTTTCAGCATGGTGCCTTCACAGATGTGCAAGTTACCCATGTCATGGGCACTAACATACTCCCTCTTTGGCCCAGAGGACATAACGTTCATGATTTCCAAAATTTATTTAAAATGGCTGAGTTTTAATTTGCACTTGTAGATGGAGTGACAAACTGTGTTCAGAAACAGTGGTTTTCTGAAGTGTTCCTGAGACCATGTAGTAATAATTTTAATGCAGTGCCGCCTGAGGGATAGAAGATCACGAGAATCCAGTGTTGGTTTTCTGCTTTGTCGCTTACTTGCAGATTTTTCTCCAGATTCTCTATATCTTTTGATGATGTTATGGACTCTAGACAGAGAAATGCTGTTCTTGGATGTTGTGTTTGGGTTTTGTAATATATATATACTGTTTACAAATAGGCCTGTCACAATATTTACTTTTCATTCAGTGTATGGACATGATTGCATTCCACATTTATTTATGTATCATGAAGGTCAGCAACATTTTAGTGTTAGTATTCTTTCCGAACCGTCACCGTTTGGGGGTCACGGTTCAGTATGCGCAAACGCATGCAGAATACAAGGTACAGGCAGTTTGTAGAAGACTTGTGTAAGACTGTTGCTTTTATCAACTCACTACTGACTTAACCTGCCCTGAGAAGTTTAGCTCTGACTCTGGAAGTTGGAACACAAGCAGACCACATGCGCAGAAACACAGATCATTCACACCATTCACACACCGTCACTGCGCTGCCATAGAAAACTAATATATATATATGTATGTTTGTGTGTGTGTGTGTGTGTGGAATGTTGTGTTTGTAGACTTTGGGTCATTTTTAAATGTCAAACCACAGAACAGAACGTGCAATACCTGAGCAGCTCTTTCCTCTCAGACTGGCTGTGTTGTGTGAATTTGTGCGTAGGCAGTGCTGTTTCCATGCTAAATGGGGAGCTGTGGTGTCTTGGGTGAATCACCCCTTTTGGGTATTACCCTCTTTATTTTACCACAATACATTCTCTCTCCATCTCTGGTCTTCATTACACCTCAGACTGACTGGATATGTACAAATAATAAGTGATTTTTTTAGGAACTGTTGTGTCAATAAAGAGAGAAACACATTTTCTCTATTCAGTCAGTCAGTCAGTCAGTTAGTAAATAAGAAATGAAAGCTTGGACTAGTTTGTTGGCAGTGTGAAAACACTTTTTGGGAGGGTTCAGTCTCTCTGACCAGTTACAGAGCCTCGCCCATTAAACAATAGAAGAAGAAAAAGAAGTGGTGTTTGGTGCATCACATGTACTACTGTAACTGTAGAGTAACCCTTATTTATGAACATAAATAAAAGAAATCAGGGGGAATCTGTTACACTCATTCTGCCGCGGGATGCACGTGCACTCAAATGCATTTTGGCAACATGTGGAAAGGCAACTTGCCAAAATGATAAATTATATATCTACAAACCAATCAGTATTATGTGAAGTATAGGGAGACTCCGCTCACGTAAATAATGATGACAGGATATAGTAAATTTGTTTAATGCGCTCAGTAACTAATTGCAGTGTAAAACTGATCAAAACTGTAACAAACATGTGAAGCTTGATTCGTACTTATCTGAACATTTCAGTTGTAAAAACACCTTTAAATGTCTGTTTGTTTCTGTGTTGTTTTTGGCAGTTTAAAAGATTTTACTTACTGTTATCTATATATATATATATATTTTTTTTTTTTTTGTCTGGTTAAGATTGAATATATTTATTGTCTATAGATATTTACTATAGACAATAAATATAAATAACTTATTTTGCTAATCCCCCACTGACACACAAGCTATTATAAAAAAAGTAAAAAGAGTAAAGAAAACTATACAACATAATTTATAGACTATAAACATACATTAAACAAGACAAATATTAAGCTAAATATTTAAGTTAAATGCAGTGCCTTGCAAAAGTATCCAGCCCCCTTTAAACTTTTCAACCTTTTGCCACATTTCAGGCTTCAAACATAAAGATATAACATTTATTTTTTTTTTGTGAAGAATCAACAAGTGGAACAAAATCGTTAATACTTTATAGTGTCACCTTTTGCTGCAATTACAGCTGCAAGTTGCTTGGGGTATGCCTCTATCTCTGGGGTGTGTATTTGGCGCCATCCATCTTCCCATCAATTTTAACCATCTTCCCTTTCCCTGCTGAAGTAAAGCAGGCCCAAACCATGATGCTGCCACCACCATGTTTGATAGTGAGAAAGGTGTGTTCAGGGTGATGAGCTGTGTTGCTTTTATGCAAAAACATAACGTTTTGCATTGTGGCCAAAAGGTTTGATTTTGGTTTCATCTGACCAAGAGCACCTTCTTATGGTAGATTTGCAGTGCTCTGATACTTCTTCCATTTCAATATGATCGCTTGCACAGTGCTCCTTGAGATGTTTAAAGCTTGGAAAATCTTTTTGTATCCAAATCCGGCTTTACATTTGTTTACAAAAATATCTCGGACCTGCCTGGTGTGTTCTGTGGTCTTCATGATGCTCTCTGCACTTTAAACAGAAAGTAAGGGGGGCGAATAATATTGCATGCCACGCTTTTGAGTTTTTAATTTCTAAAAATATCCAATAAATTTCGTTCCACTTCACGATTATGTCCCACTCGATTTTGATTCTTCACAAAAAAATTTAAATTTTATATCTTTATATATTGAAACCTGATTTGTGGCAAAAGGTTGAAAAGTTTTTGCAAGTCACTGTATAGACTTAGAACTATGGACAAATAGAAAGTAGATGAGTAATAGCTTAAAACTGGTAAATGTACTGCAAACATTACAGTAAACATTATTAAAAGACATATAAAAAATATGTAAGTAAATATAAGTATCGTATCGTAAATATATTAGTATTGTTCACTTTGCATTACTGTAAAGCAGCAGTAAGATAACAGCAATATGTAGTATGTGTATTTATAGTCCATTGTGTGTGTGTGTGTGTTGCCAAAGTTCAGTCAGTGAAAGTGAGGGGAGGGGGTAGTGTGCAGAATAAGCTGTTTACAATCCTAATGGCTTGTTGGTAGAGACTTTAGAAACATTGTGTGAGTCTAGTTGTCCTGAAACTTACAATCCTGTAGCATCTACCTGAAGGTAGAAGCATGAAGAGGCTGTGTTGGGAGTATGTGCTATGCATGCCTAATTTCCTCAGCATTCTCAGGAAGTACAGCCGCTGATGTGAACACCAAGCAATTTGAAGGTCTCCACCCTCCCCACATCTGTACCACCTATATACAGATGGCCTAACAGCTTCCCCCTTCTCATTGGGTCGACAGGTTGTTGTCCTAAAACCACACCATCAGATCTGCTGTTGAGAGATGTTGTTGTTGTACTGGGAGGCAACACAGTCATATGTGAAGAGTGTGTAGAGCAGGGGGCTTGGTGCACATCCCTGAGGGGTCTTGTGCTAACGGATATTGTGCTGGATGTGTGATTCCCAATTCTGACTGATTGGGGTCTGCCACTTAGGAAATCCAGCACCCAACTGCAGAGGGAGGGTGTCAGTCCAAGGGTGAGGAGCTTATCGGCGAGTTTGTGTGGGATGACCATGTTGAATACTGAGTAATCGATTCAACATTCTGACATAGGTGTCTTTTCCCTTTAGGTTAGTGAGAACTGTGTGAACTGTGTTGACTGCATCATCAGTGGACTAATGATGGTGATACAAAAACTGCATACGGTACAGTGGGTCTGGAATGGCTTCCTTGATGTTACTCATGACTATCCTTTCGAAGCACTTTATCACAGTCGGAGTAAGTGCAACAGGTCGATAGTCATTTAGACAGGTCACTGTGTTCTTCTTGGAATGAGGTACGAAGATGGTGGACTTAAAGCCTGTACAAGACGCAATATGTCTGCTAGGACTTTAGCCAGCTCTGAGGAGCAGACCCGGAGTGTGCACTCATGGATGTTGTCTGGGTCCGTGGGTTTATTCTACTCAAAGCCGTATGCACTTCTCCTGGTGACACAGCAAGCGATGTGCTCTGTGTAATCTCTGGTTGGTATTAAGGGCTTCAAAGTGTGTGTAGAACTCATTCAGTCTGTAATGTGTTTCAGTCCTGCATCTGCGGTGGTGTGGTATCCCTCTGGTGAATCTAGTTCCTGGATCTATGCAGGTCATAGCTTCCAGGGTCTTATACATAACGCTGTGCTTTGCAGCTTTCAATAAGGAGTAGGGGAACACTGTATTCTTGTAATCTAACTCCTTTCTCTCACTTCCACTTTCATATTAGACTGCTGTTGTGCCTGGTCGCTACTTTTCCGCAGAGGAGACGCAGCTGTCAGTTGCTGAAGTTGATACCAGCGTGAAGTCAAACAAGACTAAACAAGTTCATCAGATTCAGGCAGACCTCCATAAAAAAGAAACAAAAGAAGTAAGGATCTCATTCCATACAAAGGTTTTAACAGTATTTTTACAGCTAGTTGCTAATAATTTGGGTAACTCAGTATATTATGACCTCCTTGTTTCTACACCCCTTATCCATTTTCCAGCTCCACTGATCATATAGGCCACTTTATGGTTGTATAATAACAGACAGTAGCCTTTTTTTACAATCCTCCTTTCACCCTGTTCTTTAATGCTTAAAAACCCACTGGACACCCACAGATCAGCGATTATTATTATTATTTGGTCATTTTTCTCAGCAGTGATCACATACAGCAAACAGAGTTTTTAAACATTGTGTTGACTGTGATTCCTTCCCTTTTTTCAGCAGACAGATATGGAGGAAGAGGATGAGGATAATGATGATGATGACGATGACAACAACGATGAAGGAGAGATCAGTAAGTGTAACTACATGGACCGGGGCATTAACAACAGTGACTCCCAAGCCACCAACAGCAGGCAAAGCACCACTAGCACAACCACCACTCTCTGTGAGGTGGCAGAGGATTCTGGGGGATGTATTGAGAAGTTTCTACCTACTGAAGCTAAACCAGCTCCTACCAGCAGTACAGCGCTGTCCCAGGTTCTGCATCAACATCACATTGGTAACACACAAGTGATCTCAGCTGATCTGAGACCAGAAAAGCAAAATCTGCCCACTCTGAGAGAGATGGGACCAGATGGAGGACGAATAAACCAGACAGAAGCAGACCCTGATCATAACATCAGCCTGTCTTCAGTGAGACTGATGTCTTTGCAGACCACAGCAGGGGATGTGAGACATGCTAAAGATGTTCAAGAGCCCCTCGTACCACTGCTGATACGAGAACTAGCAGAAGACAGACTTTACCTGTCAAAGCCACAAACTGGAAATCCCACACTACTGGGACTTCACACACATTCTAATTTTCAGAGAACTGCACAGGCAGACTCGCAAAATGAAAAACTGTCAAAACTAAAATACCTCCCTGAGAAAAGGTCAGACCAACCAGTCAGGCATGACTGGACACAAACCAGGAATATGGCTATGCACAGGGGTGAACAAGACACAGAAATTGAGTGTTTATTGGAGCAAGACAAGATGGAGAAGGAAGAAAAGGATGAAGAGGAAGATGAAGAAGAGGACTATACCTCAGGGTACATGAAACGATGACCAGCACTTTTATTATGTCTTGGACTGACCAGTATGTGTTTACTAGAAACCTGTAGTTGGTACTTCCAGTCATTTAGTCTAAGGTTATGTATGATCGGACTGCAGGCAGTCAGATCAGATTTGTTTCTTAGATCTGATCTGTTGAGATGATAGTCAGTGATTAGTTACAATATGTATACAGTATACATGTACTGTATTGAACAGAATTAATCGTCAAAACAACTCAGGACAATAGGTGAGGAACCACTGGTACAGATACACAATGTGTGGAGGATACAGATCTGTTGTGTGAGTGAGACTGTGTTTCTGTGTGAGTGTGTGTTGGTGGATGTCTGAGAGTGGGTAAAACATGGTCCATTGTTTTACCTTATGACCCTATGGCTGTTTCTTCACCATTATAGTGGGTTTAAAAAATAGTTTTTGCAAAGCAAATCAATCATCTTTTAAATAATCCAATATGGTTTCATAAAAAGCTGAGATCGATCTTCAAAATTAGCCTGTTTTATTCCAGTCTGTGCGTAAATGCTCTCATTTAATCTCATGTGAACAGTCATTCAGTTCAGGAAATCAGTGTGTTACCCGGCCATGACAGGTTATTGAACTAATGTACCAGACACAGCTGGGTAATTCAAACTGAGCATCAGCAGACCACGTTTACATAAATGTATATTTTGCCAAAGAAAGGCACCAGCCTATTAGCATCACAGTGCCACCTGCAGGTCAGAGCTGGCTTTGCTAAATTCGTGAATACACAGAACCTTAGATTACCTCTGAAACTATGTGGTAACAGTTCTGTATCAGTCAGTTATAGTTCATTGCTGTTGGTTTGGGTGTGCCGCGTTTTTTATGTAATAGAAATGTCAGTTTTTGCTACACAACACTGAGCCAGTGTAGGTTGTAAATGTAGGGCCCAAATGTTTTGAAATTTTGTGACTTATTCTAAGGGGATAAATATTCTAAAAAACAATAATATAGGCTGTTTTAAGTCAGTATTTATATTTTATACTTGCTATTTTTAGTGAAACTGTTCTCTACTGACATGTGAGTTATCAGTTGTCACTTACAGTCTTAAATTATAACAAATAAAATAAAATAAAAACTATTATTGCACTGGAGATGGGGATATGCAGAATCGTTTGTGGTTCAGTTCGAGAAACATTTTTTTCTCTTATTTATAATTGTGTTCTTTTTGTTTTGGGTTTCTTCAGCTGCAGTTTCCCATATTTATATTGTTTTCTTTGTAATACTGTTTTGTAATGGCTGGTTAGTTGTGAAATGTAATTTTTCTTTACTTTTTCTGACTGCTCAAACTTTAATCAATAAACCAAGTTAAAGCAAGCACTGAAGTTTTCTTGTGTTTACTGTTTGTGTAGCTGCAAATTAATTTCTAATTAAATCATTTATACATATTAATATGCTACTCTACACGTCTGTCTTGCATAATATAAAGTATTCGTCCTGAATCATTACTACTTCTCTGCTACAAATCGGGTGAAAATGGGAGTTGTGATAATATAGGTAGAGGAGGCAGGGTATGCCACAGGCATCTTATACGTGTAAATATATATCTCCAACACGTCTTAAAACAGTCCGGGTTTGGTGCTTTTATCTTGTACATTCTGCCTTTCACTGTACCGTAGCCGGTTGACGGTTTACTTCCTGTTTTCCCCGTTATCAGAAAATAAATGCGGACCGCTAGAGGGAGCCGAAGAGAGAAGAGGAAACAGCTAAAAAACAAAATAAAAGGTATTCCGTTAATTTCTGAAAGGGTGAGGAGTAACGGTTTATTATATGTTGGGTTTATTGACAAATATCTTTCAATTATGATTACCTATCTTAGTATCGATAATGACAATAATCATTGTGTGAAACCTTGTATTCAATATGCATAACCAATACTCACATTGTATTTGATCATCTTTATTACTCAGTGTATTTTACACGCATTTATATAAAAGATTAATCAATAATCAATATATCCTTTACACACATAGTAAAACATTGTTTGATATGGCATGTGACTAACACAGACTCTATTATATGACAAATTAACCCATATGATACATTTACTAACACATTAACATATAACATATGAGATGTAGCTCAAGCTTGAACTATTTTTTGTTTACTGCATGACCCTAACTAACGGTCATCAATTCGACTGGTACGGGGCTAAATTGCTACAGAAGAGGCCTTAGTTCAAAGCGGCCTTGATGAGCAAGTGCCTCCCTAAAACCTCTGCTTCCAAGAGGGGGGTGACGCATACTCACACAGATAGTGCCACGATGTGCCATGATGGAAGAACACAGTCAAGGTCAAACACTAGTGGTCCAGTCAGACACGTGAAACTTCAGTACTAACACGTGCATGCTAACATGAGATGATTTTAACAACGCCTCATCAACAGGCTTACGTCATTTTGGGGTATAAACGTGGAGTCAGATCAGAAGGGGGGTCAGAACTTATGCTGGGTGGCTGTTAGACGGTCTCTCATGTGTTAGTTCTCCTGAATATTCAGTTTGTAATAAATACTTGGTTTGCTTTCAACTTCACTCCACTGTCTGACTCTCTCTATCAAACGAACACGCAGGGGAGTTGTACCCCGGACGAGAGGTGGGGGTAGCCCACCTCACATTTTCTTTTCTACAACAATTTGGTGACCCCGACCTCTGAACGAGTCTGACGAAGGACAGCATCCGGCACTGATCCACTCACGGCCGAACTTAACAAACCAGGTAAGCAGAGCCTGTTTAATCAAATTCTGCATATTGGCTATTTCAAATTTGAGTGGAGCGGCGCTCTGGCTGCTGTCCGGAGGGAAGCAGGTAGCATACCAATGTATTTTACTCGTTATTTGTATATATAGGTGAGTTGAGACAAGGGGTCTCCTCGGGAGTTGAGACAAGAGGTCTCCTCTGATTTTATTTATAGGTGAGTTGAGACAAGGGGTCTCCTCAGGAGTTGAGACAAGGGGTCTCCTCTGATTTTAAGGATTGGACGCTGGCGTGTCCCCCCGGCTTCTGACGAGATGTTCGGATAATGGCCAGGTGTAAGCCTACCTCGAGATTGATCCGCTCGTGAATTGGTTAAGAAAATAACAAAAACAAATAAAAAACAAATAAAATAAAATATCATAAAAAGTACATACATGAGGTTCAGAAAATAACAAAAACAAATAAAAAACAAATAAAATAAAATATAATAAAACGTCAATAAATGAATAAATACAAATATATAATAATAATAATAATAATAATAATATAAGCAGATACTGTTGCTGCTCTAGACATTTGGTATTATTAGTAGGGGCCGTAACTATTATGAACTTCTACTAGTTGTATAAATAATAGTTCTGGTATGATACGGTGGTTGTAAGGATTTGTTCTTAATGCAGATGTAAATGATGACAATTCTAGCATTGGATAACAGGTGTGCCTTGCCAGGCAGGGGGCTGTATTCCCATAGATTAATGATTTGTTATTAATACAGATAGAAATAATTGACAAAAGATCTGGTTAATATATTGGCCGTTTCATGTTGAAAGTTGCGGGCTTTAAGAAGCGTGACTGGGACCATATGGAAAACCTTCATTAGCGCGTGAGTGTTAGTTTAAAATAAATGAGTAGCTTAAAAGTGTGAACGGGCGTCCTTCGGTATAGTCGAAGGAGGACCGGGAACGGCATCTCGCGGGTGGGCAGCGACCCACTGCTGGTGTGCATGGCTTATTCGTGTCTTGTCTGGGGTAAAAGAAAACAAATGAAAAGGGATATACATAGCAGTATAAACTATAAGTTTGAGGGAAGTGAGTCTGTGGCCAATAAGTGTGAGAGGGTATGCGTGTGTATGTGTGCTTATTCCAGGGACTGAGTGTGTCTGACTTTGTGATTGTGTATGTGCGACTGACAGAGAGGAAAAGAAAAGGGTCTACGAGTGTCTGTTACAGGGATTAAAAGTGTACCTGTGAGTGTGAACGTGTGCGTGTCCAGTTTTCCTGAGAGAGACACAGACGATGTGTATCTTGTGTGGCGGAGAGAAAGAATGTGTGGGTGAGCAGTGACTGAGAAAGTGTATGGCAGCGAATTAGACAGTGTGTGTAAGACAGAAGTGTGTGCGTATGTGTTGGAGTGTGTGTGAAACTGTGTATGAGCGGAGCTTCTGTGAGTGGTGTGATTGGTTGAGTGTACGAACTCTTGTGTGTCAACGAAATAGGAATGGATGAGTCCCACTGCAGGGGAGGAGTCCAAGGTGAAGTAGGTGGGGTTGGTTCAGCTTCTTGGTTTTAGACTGAGAAGTTGGTTATTTGTGAATTAACGCTTGTGAGATATCATAGAAAATAGAACATCAGTTCAGGAGGGAAATAGAGTATTACACAATGACAATGGGGGACAGAGGTGAACAGGGGGAAAAGGCTTTTGTATGGGTAGACAGATAGATATATATATGAGAAAATATAAGGATATAAGAAACCTAAACAAGGTTAGGATCTATCTGTAAACGGAGCGGTGCGGTAGATATTACTAATGGTCATAAATAATTAAATAAATAAAAGAGTAAAGTGCAATGACATCTATTATGACAGTGACTAATGTGAAATAGAACTATAATATAATATAATATATGCATACGTTATAAGACAGTTCTAACATGAAAATATGAAAATGTGAATACCCAATCATGAGTACAGTGTACTTTAATGTAAGCAAGGTTGGGGAAGGTTAATATTAATAATTAAGTTGTTGAATAATGGTGTGTGACTGGATAGATAATTAGAGAATTTAGAGAATTTAATAAAGGGATTATGGGGTTGGTTAGCAACACAAATACAAAATAAAAAGAAAAAAGAAAAAGGGGAGTCAGAATTGAGGAAAATAATTAGCTTAATTTTGGGTATTGGACTATATCTTGGGGGCCCTAACCTAACAGGGACATATGTCTAACTCTATATTATATAAGCAAATCTAATAATGAAAATAATGAAGGTGTGTGGCTGTGTCGGAATCGTTTCCTATTGCAGAAATACTAAGCAATTTGGATTGGCCATTTTTACAATGCTTTGTCGAAACTCAGCAGTATATTTTTTCCCCATGTAGTTCACTATTAATTACATTATATTTTAATAATATTGTACAGAAGCTGTACGCTAGAAATTCCAAAATATACTATGCCATGCAGTACTGCTGTATAAGCTGTCCTCAGAACAGGACAAATAAATATGGTTTCTTGTTTGATTCTTAAATAACCAGTTCAATAAATAGAAAATGCTACATAGTGAATAGTGGACGAATTAATGAGCGAGCCATTCCAAACACAGCTTTTTCTATCAGGTGATTTAGTTGGTTATCTTACTATTCGTTTCTTATTCAGACTGATCTCAGTTCAGTCCTGGCTGAATGAGATCTATATAAGATAGATGTAATATCTAATTTCTCTAAGTTTTATGCATCTCCGTCTATGCTGATATTTTGATCCTCTTACGAGCAAGAGTAGATTTCAGAAACCAGTGAGGAAAGACCTTATTTTTATTTTTATTATTATTTTTTAAAGGAAACGCAGTGTTGCATCTATTGCAAGCTACAGGGAATTGGGTATCTTTCTGATAAGGGGACATGATCAAATATATTAAAAAATTGAGCTTTCTATTTTGCTTTCAATACGCTGTACTTTCTGCAACAAAGAACTTGCTTTACTTTCTTTGCTTTACGGTATTAAATTAGACTAGAAAGGGATCTGGAAAACAGCATAAATTTGGTTTTCATGCTTATACAATGCCACCTATAAAACAAATGCATAATTTTCTGGCTGTAGCATGAACAAAATCAGCTAAGCAATATAAAATTGTTTCCTCTGCATAATGGTAAAGTTTACAATCTGAGAAGCAGAGCCAGCACTATAATTTATATATATATATATTAGATAAAACTGGACCAAAATTTAACCTTGTGGTACACCTTTAAGGTACAGATGCCAAATCTGAATAATTATTCATTGACATGCACTCTTTTGGGTCTAGTCCAGAGCAGTGTCATCAAAGCAAATAATTTGAGCTAAATTACGTGGAAGAGAACAGGTGATAATGATGGTAATAAATAAAATATGTATACAATAATAACGAATAATAAACCATGGGTACTTGGTGCCTTGCACAGACTTTCACAGTAAACACCAGTGTGTGAGTTTATGACGGTGTGACATACCTGGGTTTGCGCTCCCTAACCGTGCCCTGCAGGAACACTACAGCACTGAATGTTGATAAAACTGTGCTGCTACGCTGTGTGTGGTTCAGTGGGCTAGGCTGGTTAGCCAAAGACGGGTAAGATCCCAACGTACTACAACGGGACAACCTAAGGCAGGCACAGTCTCGATCTGACCACCACATGCATTTTAACAGAAAACGGAGAAAACATCGTGGAGGGGACGCGCAACCCAGGGGGAGAGTGAGTGGATGAATGAAGTGATGGGGTGTGTGTCAGTGGAGGCCTGGACGGGGTAGACCAGCCCAATGGACAGTAAACGGGTGAAGCAATTTTGCGTTAAGTTCTCTGAAACAGAAATTCTGTTTCAGAAAAAGGGGGATATGTAAATAGATGATCATTATTACCACCATTATTTGCCCAATAATTATTTTATACTTTTTATCTTTTTTAAACCTATTACCTTTTTATCCCTCACCACTATTACTAAAATTTTTTGACCAATCATTATTTTATAGATATAGAGCATTTTTTAAACTTTTAGCTTGTCTATCTTTTTAAAGTTTGGTTTTAAAACAACCTCTATGCAGATGAGCAATTACTTTCAACAATATTGTAAAAGTTTTAGCTTTTAAGACAAACTCAATCCTAACTTTAAAATATGAAATGTAGACACAAAATTGAACTTTCACTATTCAACATGTAAGCCACTTTTTGAACAAGGGAAACAGTAAGTGAGATTTGATAAATTGTTTAAGGAAATAGATGTATAGTTGATAATTGTGAAAAGCAGTCTGCTGTGCATTGCATATGCATAAATACATATTGAACATATTGATCAGTAAATGTAAAGCATTGTTTGGATTTACTTGCTATAATAACGTGGACAAAGCAAAGCATAACATCTGCGTTTATTAATATTGATAATATTATTGTTTGTAATGGAACGATTGATACAGAGAAAAATAATCACGTTCCACTTCTCCCAATTTTAAAGCACTTAATAAAATCAACTAAATCTAGAAATCAAGTCTTTATAAAATCTTGGGAACTGAATAAAGTCAGAAACATAATTTCTTAGTAAAATAGCACACCGCAGAAAATTAAAGTGGCAGGTAAAATAATATAGCCACAAGCGGTGATTCTAAAGTCCAAGCAAAAGTAACCCAAGAAAGCCCAATACATCAATATGGAACCATTCCTGAGACAGAAGCCACATTATGTGTAGTTTGTTTGAGTTTAAAACTTTGGGCCCTGATATTCTATCAATCAGTGTGGAGATGGAGGAGAGAATAGAGTGGCTGATCATTAAAACTTTGCATGGAGCTAAATAATAAAAAAAAAAAAAAAAAAAAAAAAAAAAAAACATGATTTAGATGTATTTCCAAGTGTTTGTTTCTTATTTATTATCTATAAAGTATTACCAATATAATAGGAGAAGATCTACAGGAAGCTTTCAGGGGTAGGTTTAAGAGCAGGTGTGTGTACAGCAGCAGTTTTGGGCTGTGAAGCAGTAAAATATGGTCTGTACGATGATACTGCAGAGTTGAGGTGTGTTTTGGTAGTGTTTGTGAGAGTGGAAGTGTTTGAGTTTGTGAGTGTGTGCATGCACGAGAAATAGTGTGTGTCTAGTGGTAAACTGGGTGGTGAACATTAGTAGTGTTCGTAAGATCTAATTTGGATATAACAGAGCCACAGGGAAGCAGTTACACTAAAAGGGAAAGGGATGTGAACAAAAGGAAGGTAAAAGCAAGTAATTAATGGTGATGACAATTAAATGTTGCAATTTAAAATTGAAAATTCCTAAAAGTTAGGGATTTAAAGAAATGACTAAATGTTAGGGATTTAAAGCACTTTTGACAGTAAAGATCATGATTGAGTATAACTGAAAATCAGGACAACTGAAGAAGGTAAGAAAACAAAAATTGGGCTGAAATCTGTGCACAGACAAAATTTAAATATGAAATAATTAACTTCCAAGGGGAAATTAGAGCTCAAGTTAAGTGTGATAAATGTATTTTAACCATGTATTTTAACTTGCAGGAAGGAGACACGGAGGACGCCTTAAAAGACTTCCAAAATGAATAGAGAACCTTAAACATGATTATAATGAATACAAAAGTCTCGTTTCAGATCTGTTTACACAGGGGGAGAAGGAGAACGTGGTGCAAAGGTGGACCAGTCCAGACACAGAGTGAGGGCTCCTCCGCCATTGCGCACGAAAGGGGAACGAGTCTGGCTGGATTGGGCCTTTCCAGGTGACTGAGAGAACAACGTACGCAGATCAACTGATAGGCGAGGGTTCTACAGCTGTGCAGCAACAGAGATCGCTCACAGAGCCAGAAGGAGAGGTGAAAACAACAGCTGAATCGTCTGACCCAGATGGAGGCCCGCAGCAGGAAGGAGGGGCAGCAGAGCCCCCGCAGCACGGGCCTGGCCTGGCCACAGCAGAGAAAAGATTTCTCAGAGCACAGCAGCAGACAGCACACAGCCTGGCTGTGACCGAGGAGAGGAATTGAGGGAGTGACTCATTCAACAACGTTTCGATTGCGTCAAAGTACACTACATACAGAGACCCTTAAAACACATCTCATTAAAGAACACACATAGTCTTATCACACACCAACTCATACTTTTCATTCACTGATATTGCAGACATCAAGAGCCAGAATAAAGCTCTTCGCACGTGGGGCTGAGGTAGTCTAACCCTAACCCTACCTTCAGAACCCTGAAACAAGAAGAAAGAAAAAACGAACGACACGCATTGCAACTTTAACATTTACACATATAGGGTTATAAACTGTGGGGGGAACACATTATTTTTTCTTTACAGGTTGTCCTGGACATTGCTTTCCTTTACAGGTGGCCGAAAGACTCTTGAAAAAACGAAATTGTAAAAAAAAAAAAAAAAAAATTATACACTCTGTAACCTTAACACTTACACATATAGAGCTATAGATAACAAGTTTACTAAATAGTGGAAAACTTAGAGGGAAAACACATTTATGGTTTAAGAATGGCTTGGTACGGAAAAAGGGAGTGGGACAGGTCAAAGTACGGACACTATAACGAACCAGCATTTCCTCTAGTTATTCTAATATGGCTCCAGATAATAATAACAGTTGCCCTCATGGGTATAATGATAATAACATTGGCCATTGTCTCAAAACAAGAACAACTAACAACGGTAGAGGGAACAATTGTAAACACATCAGCAACCGTACACCCGACAAACGCAACAGCTAAAGACCAGCCCACACAGCTTAATAGAACCAAACGATCAACCATCAATCAGCCTAACTCAAAATGCATCAGGCGCTGGGGAGGTATAGAATTAGACTATTATTGGGGTGAGACGATCGCATGGACAGTGAACTTATGCGACATGGTTACTTGTGGTAAGCAGGGGTCCAAGGGGGAAGCAGTATACTTGTGTTGGTCCCGTGATGATAATCTTAAGTGTAACCATAAGGGTGATTCTCACGAAGACCTTCACATTAACATAAAAAAGTTTTTCACCTCATTGCAGCATTTTTTCCAAGTTGAGAAGCTAAAATGGAATGTGTATTTTCCTATATTGTTTATTTTTTCATATTTTTTTTAAATAGAATTTTATTATCATTTGAATCTTATATGATCCAGAATAATTATCATTACCGTTACAGTAAATGACGAAGCTAGATCAACGGTTCGAAACATTTTTTGATGATTAATTTCATATTTCCACAACAAATCCCATCAACTTAACAGCACAGTCCTTGACAATTACTTTGATCTTTTTATTTCTTTATTTATAGTTAAGCAACTCTCATTACCGATACAACATTTGTAAAATATCTTTTAATTTTTTTAATTAATGGAAATTATTTTAGAATATGTTTGATCAAAAACTCATGTGGACAACAGGTGAGGGGTATACTATAGTAAAATGAAGAAAAGTTATGATAAGATGTGAAACATTTAAAACAATTAACATTTTAGATCCATAACGGTAATGAGAACACAATTAAACGGTAATGAGATGCTCTTAGCTAATTTCACAAATAACTTAAAATGCTAATATGCTAACAACCTATAACTTTGCCAGCTGTCAAAGCCTTATATTGTGATAATATTGTCATGAAATAATTTATTTTTATATTTTTAAAAGTAATGAGTATTAAACCATAACGGTAATGATAATACTTAGTGTAACTGAGGACAGTTTTAGCAATATTAACACAGATTTCTCAAAGGGAGAGAATAGTGACCAACTGACCTTATCTCCATTTTGAAGCTTGTCTCTGAAGTAATGCATCATGGGATAGCTGATCAATTTAAAGGCACAGTGTAATTTTTTTAGGGGGGTAAAATCATGAAACGGTAATGAGAAAAATTGTTCGGACACAGTTATTTTGTTTAAAATCAAGTACATTTTTTGTTCAACACAAAAAATATTTTTATTATGTATAAATGTTGATATTTTAAATGACTTTAATCTATTTTATTGATTCGATATGCTTAATACTTTTAATATGGTTTAACTTAAAATTAGAAAGAAGGCGTACGGACACATAACGGTAATGAGAATTTCCATATATTTTTTATTTAATTTATATAAAAATAATTTTATATGAACAATTGATCCATACAGTACTACCTATTTGCTTTACACACAATATCAGAGTTTTTGTGAACTGAGTACTGATTTTAAAAAAACATTGTCATGGACATGTTCCCTGCAGCTTCATGAGAATCACCCATAACACCGACCAAGCAGCTTATAAAGCCAGACCTTGTAACAAGTGGGAACACGTAATTAGGTCGACACATGTCAATTGGGATCCAAGCGAACGCTGGGCGACTCGTGAGCAGGAGAAATGAAATAAACTTAACGTACAAAGGGATAATGGTGCGATAAATAATCTAATAACCATTGCATTAGAGTGGCAATCCGATCCTAATGGGGAAAAATCTTCGGCATTTTTCATAGGGGTCGGGGTGGATGTAAATGGTAACGACCCTGTCGGATGGATCAAAGTTAGAGTTACAGATGAACCGACCATCGACACCGACGAGGCCACAAAAAACACAATAGACAATAATGGGGGGGATCGGCCTATACTGGAGTGTGAGGAAGAGCAAGAGGAAATGCTGTAGACCAACCAGTCTTGGGGATGACTTTAAGGCAATGATGTCACTTCCTCCTTTGATAGAGTTCGAATTATTGGTCGCCTGGTGGCAGAGGGACCGTGGGAGAATTTTTCCTGTCACAAATTGGTTGGAAGGCTGCCAGAACAGGTTTTCGCTCCCACCGTTAGTAAACTGTTCACTCACATGTTGATCAAGTGTTGAACATATGTGAATATACATATTTGGAGGAATTACGATGTGTTGACGTATCTGGTTGATACGTCAAAAGGGAGAATTGAGGAGTAACGGTTTATTATATGTTGGGTTTATTGACAAATATCTTTCAATTATGATTACCTATCTTAGTATCGATAATGACAATAATCATTGTGTGAAACCTTGTATTCAATATGCATAACCAATACTCACATTGTATTTGATCATCTTTATTACTCAGTGTATTTTACACGCATTTATATAAAAGATTAATCAATAATCAATATATCCTTTACACACATAGTAAAACATTGTTTGATATGGCATGTGACTAACACAGACTCTATTATATGACAAATTAACCCACATGATACATTTACTAACACATTAACATATAACATATGAGATGTAGCTCAGGCTTGAACTATTTTTTGTTTACTGCATGACCCTAACTAACGGTCATCAATTCGACTGGTACGGGGCTAAATTGCTACAGAAGAGGCCTTAGTTCAAAGCGGCCTTGATGAGCAAGTGCCTCCCTAAAACCTCTGCTTCCAAGAGGGGGGTGACGCATACTCACACAGATAGTGCCACGATGTGCCATGATGGAAGAACACAGTCAAGGTCAAACACTAGTGGTCCAGTCAGACACGTGAAACTTCAGTACTAACACGTGCATGCTAACATGAGATGATTTTAACAACGCCTCATCAACAGGCTTACGTCATTTTGGGGTATAAACGTGGAGTCAGATCAGAAGGGGGGTCAGAACTTATGCTGGGTGGCTGTTAGACGGTCTCTCATGTGTTAGTTCTCCTGAATATTCAGTTTGTAATAAATACTTGGTTTGCTTTCAACTTCACTCCACTGTCTGACTCTCTCTATCAAACGAACACGCAGGGGAGTTGTACCCCGGACGAGAGGTGGGGGTAGCCCACCTCACATTTTCTTTTCTACAACAAGGGGAATAAAGTATTCTGCTAAAAGGCAAAACAAAAAGTCTGTATGTTTCTCCAGTAAAGTTTTTAGGTAGTAAACATAGCTTTACTGCCACTGCTGTGAGCAGATTGGTTGGTGAGCTGATGCTGAAGTTACAAGCCACAGCACGTTTAAGAGCTTTAGTAACTATGTCTGCAGTTCTGAAATATTTGCTAGTGTTATGTTTTTAGAAAACAAGTACAATTTTCAGTATACACGTTATTAAACATTTATAAACGAATTAAAACATTATTAAATATGTAGAAACTCTGGTTTTGCTTTGTTCCTTCGTGCCAACCCATTCATGTTGGACTTACAGGGGAGCGCCCCCTGGCGGCCCGACACACCGGATGTCGTTAGGTGGGTGTTCTCCTCTGTAAAATATCTCAGTTCAGCAGAGTCAGCTACAATCACAGCGGCGAGGCATTTCCGAGAAACGACGGTCTCTCACCGGAAAAGAGCGGCTCTAGTCTGTTATTGAGGGAGTTTTGATGGTTCTCTGCGGGTTATAGTCGCTCTGGTAGCTCGGTTAGTTGGGGAGATTTCTCTGGTTGTAAATGGTGAGATGTTGAGCTCGGCGCTGTGGAGGAACAGCTGCAACTGTGATCCTGCAGAGGAGGATCCTCGTAAAGTTTACCTGCTGAACAATTAGCTGGAGGATTCTTCATCATGTGCAGCAGCAGCAGCAGCAGCAGGAGGACTGGTGTGTGCAGACAGTGAGGAAGGAGTTGGGACAGTAGTCTGGACTGAATGGGGAGATCAGTTCTGTGGAAATGGACGGGGTTCATCTCCCTTTACTGCTCATCGTAATGCTGCCAACTCTTTCAAACTCAGGTTAGGAAGCCTTATAGCTACAGTGGGTTACAAAAGTAAAAGTATAGCTTAAAACGACAAACTTAAATGTATTTAATGAGATTTTAAGTGATAGACCAACACAAAGTAGCACATCATTGTAGAGTGGAATAAAAATGATACATGGTTTTCAAAAAAAAAAAAAATCTAAAAAGTGTGACGTACAGAAGTATTCAGCTCCCTTTACTCCGCAATAAGACCCCTAAATAATATCCAGTGCAGTCAATTTCCTTCAGAAGTCACTTAATTAGTTAATAGAGTGCAGCTGTGTGTAATTTAGTCTCAGTATAAATACAGCTGTTTTATAAAGGCCTCAGTGATTTGTTAGAGAACACTTGTGAACAAGCATCATAAAGAAGTTTAAAACAGGGTTAGGCAGAGGTGGAAAAAGTACTGAAAAATTGTAATTAAGTAAAAGTACCTTTACTTTGCTAAAATTCTACTCAAGTAAAAATACCAATCTAAAAATGTAGTGGAGTAAAAGTTACATAGTTACTTTTAATTTTTTGATGTAAAAAAGTACAACAAATCATAAATAAATTATATATATATATATATATATATATATATATATATATATATATATATATATATATATATATATATATATATATATATATATAAAGGAGAGTTCTTTGTTCATACTAGTCTTGGAAGACGTCTGGCTGAGATGCTAAAACTCCAGGCATGGGCGCTCCTGATGGTCCAGTGGGCTAAGTGCTGCCACTATGATCAGGAGTTCGCCAGTTCGAATCATGTTTATGTAGCTTGCCATTGGGTACCGGAGCCCTGAGAGAACGCTTGCTCTCTCTGGGTGGGTAGATGGCGCTCTTTCCCCTCATCACTCCAAAGGGTGATGTCGCTTAGCATGAAACGTCTGTGAGCTGATGTATCGGAATCGAGTCGCTGACTTCACATGTATCAGAGGAGCATGTATTAGTCTTCATCCTCCTGGTGTTGGGGCATCACTAGTAAAAGGGGGTAGGAGGGGGGATCCTAAACAGTGGGTTGGCTAAATGAAAATGTGGGAAAAAAATAAGAAAGACGTGGGTCTCTGCAGCTTGAAATAGTGGGCGTGTCGAAAGGTGTGGGCGTGTCGAAAGGTGGTCGTCTATTGGTCTATTGGAGCTGTGGCCACCATTTTGGAGTTGGCAACCATGCGCCCCCAGTGGATTTATTTACACTGAGGAAGGAGTTTAATAAAGGTATAATATTCACAACTCTACCAATTTTTACCCGATATATATATATAAAATGTGTCAGACCATATGTCTTTGATAAAGAACATAATATAAAGTATTTTAGCACGTATTTGTAATGTGTGACAGCGTCCTGAATCATTACTACATCTCTGCTGTTTGTAACAAACCAAACCGTGTGAAAATCGGGTAAAAATTGGTAGAGTTGTGATTATTATAAGTGTATTTAATCCTTTTTGGCAGTAAAGTTTTGACACGCCCACACCTTTCGACAGGCCTACACCTTTTGACACGCCCATAACTTTCGACACGCTCACTATTCCGGTCTGCAGAGACCTATACTTGACTTGGTCCACTACGCATCCAGAATTCTCGTCAAACGACGAACTTCGCAGAAGCACAACGAGCTTTGAAAGACAAAGTTTCTGATTCGGTATCCAGCAAAGCTGAAGGTCTTCTGTAATGAAGGGAGAGTAATTTACAATCAGTGGAGGAGACAACAAAAGACATGGCAGGCCCGGGACTACCTGTTATTGTGATCTCACAGCCTGACAAGCTTCTGGACCAGATTTGACATTTGACAAGCCAACCAAGCACACCATGGTCCGGTTGGGGCTGCCACGACTAAGGAGCTGCTGGATTTAAATAAAAATTGAGTACCTTTAAGCGCTTGGCACCAGCGTGATGACAAGTTAAGAAGAATGTCTTCATCTAGATACCAAGGTTTAGCTATAGAAAAGCACAACAAACAGTGGAGGAGAGAATGTATTCTAGTCTAGCAAAGTGAAATGATTTAATCGGGTTTGATAAGAGGTGTCTGTAAAGGCAAAACATAGAGGGCCCTCTTAAAAGGAGAAAAGGTAGATGTTATCCCTCTAGATCTGTTGTTTAAGGTCTGCATTAAGAACACATTTTCGGAACCACCATTCATTTTCAATTGTTTTTTGCTTAAAATTTTTAGAACTATGTCTAGTTGAATTGCAATTTTTCTTATTGTGAAAGGGAATTATCTATTTTTCTATACAAAGAAAAAATCAAACAGATAATGATATTAAAATACTTTCTTTTTTTAATTCAATAGGGTACTTAATCTAATTAAAAGATGTAAAATTTGTCCAAAATAAAAAAAGACAAGGCACATATTGTGTTACTTCAAGGACACGGGTGACGCACGGCGCATGTGGCAGGGCATCCAGGCAATCACCAACTACAGGACAATGCCACCGTCCTGTGAACGTGATGCCTCCCTCCCTGATGTCCTGAACAACTTTTATGCACGGTTTGAGGCACAAAACAACACGATGGTGAGAAAGATGGTGAAAAATTCAAAAATCGATAAAATTCATTAAACGACCAGCTCTAGGTGGCAGCATCATGCTGTGGGGATGCTTTTCTTCAGCAGGGACAGGGAATGGAATGGTTTATATCCATTACCTCAGCTAGATACCATTGAGCTTCTGTGGCAAGACATGAAAATTGCTGTTCACAGAGGCTCACCATCCAACTTGGCTGAGAAAAAATCTCAAAGCTGGTGGAGACATAAACCAAAAGAATTGCAGCTGTAATTGCAGCGAAGGTTTGCTCTACTAAGCATGAATATAGGGGGGTACTTTAGCATGTCACATTTTTAGATTTTTATTTGATTAAAATATGAAAACCTTGTTTCATTTTTGTTCCCCTTCACACTCCTGAGAGGGTTTTTCAGTGCCTTGTATAGGTGATTTTCCAGTAAAGCAGCAGTTTCTGTATCACCGGTCGTGTAGAACCCTGAATTATATACAGAAGTTACATGAAAATGTACGTCCTAAAATTGACGTTGGGTTCTAAACAAATAAGCTCATTTTAAAAATGTTAGTAATTGTGGTGATTGTTTCGTCTTCAGTCTTTCTTTTCTTTGTGTTGCAGTGTTGTGCATGCACCTGCCTGCTCCTGCCAAACTGTCCATGGATTCTCATAATTTCGTCCACTTGTTGAGCTGGGAGCCGGGTCTGGGGTCTCCTGAAGGTGTGAGTTACACTGTGGATGTTTGTGTGCTCAGGTATGTTTGAGACACTGATGCAGTACATTTCTCTGATCTACCACACATTTAGAGAGGATACCTACATGTTAAACATAGGGTTGAAACTACTGAATGTTCTAGATGTTGACTAATCTGCTGATTATTATTATGATTCGAATAGTTGATTACACAATTATTTTTATGTCCTCCTTTTTGTTGAGAGTCATGATCCAATGCATGTCTTACTGCACCTTGACAGCTAAACACTTCTGCGGGACATTTTGATATTAAACTATATATATTAACATACTGATATTAACCTAAATGTTAGGACTGGTCAAAATATTGGGATTTCTATATGAGAGATAAGATGAGACTATTAACTATATTGATATAGTAAATGTTGTGTCCCAATGAGCTCCATCAGTTCTCCCTAGTGTCTTTGTTTAGTTTAACCTCGCCCCACCTCTCTCTCTTTCACTGAACACCCCCACCTTCCACTGCTTTACCATGCAGGCAGCCAGAGCATGGAGACAAGAGAAACACAGGACAGAAGGTATAGAAAAGGAGCTGGTTGTTAAGCTATTCTTGCTGATGAACTATTGACAACTATTTAATTTTCAGTGTTTATTATAAGTGGCGTAACTTTACTAGCTCACAGACCTCAGAACTCACAGACCAATCGTGTGCATGTAAATATCACCAAAGATATTCCTCATTCAGTTAGATCTGTGCAGAATTAGGTGGTGCAAGGTACATTCAGACAAGGTGCTCTATAAACAGGCCGTGATGGCGGAACCCGACTTTTCAGCAAAACACAGGCAATTCAACACCTGCACGTCTTCTGTACTGAGAGCACAGCACTAATAAACAGCAGCAGCGTGAAGCATCACTACTGACCTAAACACTAATCTTTAGAGCAGACATGCCCTGAATAAGATGAACTAACCAATCAGCTCTTTTATACAGGTATAATAGACCTGATACAATTTCAGCCCAGATTTATAGAAATAAAAAAGATAAACTCTAGCTGCCCTTTTTATTTACTTATTTAAGCACTTTAGATGCTCTTTTTTTTTCAAAAGCACACCTTTTCCTAATGTATCCATTGTTTTTAGGCCACTTGAAATGGAGAAAAAACATTTATTTGAATAAATGTTTTGAATAAAAGTTTTTTTTTATTAGTGTGATTATTATTATTGCCTTATGTAATGATAAAATATAGAGATATATATTGTGTATCTACATTAAGAAAAAAATATTGAGATATTATTTTTTTTATCCATATTGCCCAGCACTACTAAACATTATAAAGAAAAATATAACCGCAAGCAACAGTTCATGTTTTAAGCACATTTAGCAGATTAAAAGAGAACTCCAGTGTAAAATGGACTTTTGGTGTAGTAAAACATGATAAAAAAGAACTTTGCTTTGATGAGTAGCACACTTCCGTTCTGCCACAGCAGATCCAGATCCAGAAATTTTAACAGTTTGTCCAAACACCCTTCAGACTGGGTGACACAGGGCATAATTTGCCCTGATAAATTGCTTTTTCCACCGTTATCCAGGTTTAAAGTAGCTCCACACCTCCTTGCTAGAATTCAGAGAGCCCTGACATTTAAAACGAGGCATTAATAACTTAAAAAGTGCACAAGAAACTTATTAAAATACACTGTTCACATCCTATAACGCTAGCTTCAGCGCCCTGCCCTGCTTATTATGAAAAACCTCTGTTTACATCCCATAAAGCAAGCTTCAGCTACAAGCACCGCCATTACTCCTGGCACCGGCTGCTATGCTATGCGAACTCTACATAGACTCTGCATAGTGTAGCAACCGGTGCCAGGAGTAATGGCGGCACTTGGCAGTTTACAAATATCAACATTTTTTTGATAATTATTTACCTACATACTCTCCTGTTTACAACACCAAATTTAAGCTCATCCAACATAAATCCAGAGACAAGATAAAAAAAAACAAATTTTCAAACATGTTTGTGTATATAACTGTACTGAATATGACTACACCATTGATAAGTCAAAATATTACACTTTAAAGAAGATGCACGATATTCTTGAATAGTACCCTGTAGTGGCCAAATTATTGGACAGTTGTAAGCCTGGCTGATGGTGTCCAGAAATTACAAAGTTACAAAGGTGTCCTTTTAAACTCAATTAGAGCTTGTATAGTAGAAGGTACTTACAGAATATAAGACCACTGATGTCATGCAAGGTTGTTTGTTTTGACTCACACAAAAAGAATTCATGGTTCAAAAGTTATTCATCAAAATGTAAATTGGTGCTATATAGGGCCCCCATTGGTCAATCAGTTTCATTTTTTATTCAATGAGATGCACACAAACTACATATATGTACCAAGTTTGGTGTTTTTATGTCACTTTTACAAAAGAGGAAAAAAAACCTGTGCAAAACAATAGGGTGCTATATGCATTCAGTATTTGATCATTTCCTAATTACAAGAGACATTCACACAGGTTCACACAGGTTGGATGTTGTTATTTTCAGGAAATTCCAAAACACTTAAATATGTCTTTGAAGTTTATGTATTACTTTGAAGTTGAGCATGTTTTTAAAAATATCTCTTCTGTTGTGAGGAAGTTGTAAGTTTTAATATTTACCACGGCTGCCATATGCCCTTATTATAAACTATTTAAAATGGAAATGTACTGTGGCATCTGTGGCAACCCTAAATATTGTTTAAGCTTCTCAAAGACTGTTTTAAACCTGGTAACCCTGCTGGTAAACACGATCTCAAAGTCAAATCAAAAAGTCAAAGTGTTTTTTATTGTCATTTCAGCTATATACAGAGTACACAGTGAAACGTTCCTCCAGGGACCATGGTGCACATAAACACAGTGTAGACAAAAAGTGCAACAGGACGAAAGTGCAGACAGACAATACAACACAATACAGACAAAGAAATAATAAATATCAAGACAGTGTGCAAATTATGCAGTGTGCAAAAAAGACCAGTGAGGTAGTAATTACCTCTATTACACAGTGTGCAATAGAGTCCAGTGAGATAGTAGGGTTTTTTAGTGCTTTCATTTTCTGGGGTAAGTGGGGTAAGAGTGACAGTACAGAAAAACCATCAGTTCAGTCTCTGCAGTTGAGGAGTCTGATGGCTTGGGGGTAGAAGCTGTTGCAGAATCTGGTCGTGCTGGACCGGATGCTGCGGTACCTTCTTCCCGAAGGCAGGAGGGAGAACAGTTCGTGTGAGGGATGGGTGGGGTCATTCACAATGCTGGTTGCTTTGCGGATGCTGCGGGTGTTGTAAATGTCCGTGATGGAGGGGGAGACGGGCCTTTCTCAGCTTCGGGAGGAAGTAGAGACGCTGCTGGGCTTTCTTGGCTGTAGAGCTGGTGTTCAGGGTCCAGGTAAGGTTATCTGCTAAGTGGACACCAAGGAACTTGGTGCTCTTAACAATCTCCACAGAGGACCCGTCGATGTTGAGTGGAGAGTGGGTGTGTTGTGCTCTCCTGAAGTCAACAACCATTTCCTTTGTCTTGTCCACATTCAGGTGAAGGTTGTTGACTGTACACCAGTCTGTCAGCCGCAGCCGATCTCCACTTTTGTCAGAAACAGCAGAAGCACTAAAAAATGGAATCTTATCACTGAGAAGATGTTTAAATGTGTAATGATCTGATATACAGTGAGTGTAGCTGTTCTCTGTCTGCAGAGTGTGTTTCCCCCATTACTACTCCCCGCATTTCTCCACATCTGGATGTAGTGCACTCATCACACGTTATTAACACTGCTTCCACGTTGACAACTTTTTAAAGTGAATGTTGAATAATTGCTGCAGCCTTAAAAACAAAGTTGCTCTCTGTGGCCGGTGCAGCGGGTGATGAGTTGCTAGCAGGTGTGATGCCAAAATTATTCACTCACCCATCAAACACTGCCCCAGACCATCACTGACTGTGGGTACCTGACACTGGACTTCAGGCATTTTGGCATTTCCTTCTCCCCAGTGTTCCTCCAGACTCTGGCACCTTGATTTCTGAATGACATGCAAAAATTGAGCATCAGTCCAGTGCTTCTTCTCTGTAGCCCAGGTCAGGCGCTTCTGCCGCTGTTTCTGGTTCAAAAGTGGCTTGATCCGGGGAATGCGGCACCTGTAGCCCATTTCCTGCACACGCCTGTGCACGGTGGCTCTGGATGTTTCTACTCCAGACTCAGTCCACTGCTTCCGCAGGTCCCCCAAGGTCTGGAATCGGCCCTTCTCCACGATCTTCCTCAGGGTCCAGTCACCTCTTCTCGTCGTGCAGCGTTTTCTGCCACACTTAATTCTTCCCACAGACTTCCCACTGAGGTGCCTTGATACATCACTCTGGGAACAGCCTATTCAGTCAGAAATTTCTTTCTGTGTCTTACCCTCTTGCTTGAGGGTGTCAATGATGGCCTTCTGGACAGCAGTCAGGTCGGCAGTCTTACCCATGATTGCGGTTTTGAGTAATGAATCAGGCTGGGAGTTTTTAAAAACCTCAGGAATCTTTTGCAGGTGTTTAGAGTTAATTTGTTGATTCAGATGATTAGGTTAATAGCTTGTGTAGAGAACCTTTTATGGTATGCTAATTTTGTGAGATAGGAATTTTGGGTTTTCATGAGCTGTATGCCAAAATCATGAGTATTAAAACAATAAAAGACCTGAAATATTTCAGTTGGTGTGCAATGAATCTAAAATTTATGAAAGTTTATTTTTTATCATTTCATTATGGAAAAGAATGAACTTTATCACAATATAATTATATTATAATTAATTATAATTTTTTGAGAAGGACCTGTATTATGAAGTCTAAAAACAAGTTACATTCTATTTTTTGTATCTTTTACTGGAGTTAATTGCGACACTGTGCATCACATCTCTATACAGGTTTGGAATGACCACTTTACTACATTAATGAGGCTTTGGAAGCCATTAATGTTTTTTTTTTCTTTCATTTTAGTTGCATAAAACAAAAACATAACATGCTTCATACATTTCTTATTTATTTGCAAATTAAAGTGTGAATTTTACCCAGACCCACAAGTTCAGATGTGATACTATAATAAGCATAGTGATAATAAAAACTAGAGATAGGACGATCTTTCAGCTATGTATGATTATCGCCCGATTTTTAGTCAGAAACGATATATCGTTGATCGACCGATATTCCTCTGATTTAGCCTGATTCAGGAGTCTGATTCAGGAGTTTAGGGTTAAGCAGTTAAGCAGTGCTGTGTGTAAATGACTGGTGAAACTGCTTGCATACAGGAAGCTGCAGTTCCTCATCCAACCACTAGCTGGAGCTGCATCAGCAGCAGGAACCCTGCTGTTTTTACCCAGTCAATGCTACAGCCCAGCCACACAATTAGCCTTTTTCACACAAGGGGTGAAGTTCCGGGAGAGGTGATGTGCAAACCAATTTCCGGTTTGGAGCACCACTACGAAAATAATGGGTTTTATATATTCTATATTATAAAGCATATAATTTATTCTACTTTTATAGGTGCCTGCAATTATTGTGTTTTATGATTCAATGTTGTAGATAAGGAGATCCATGTAAGGGTGCTACCGGTGTTCTGTCAAGTTGTGCTACCCATCCTATTTATGCTTCTTACCACAAGTGCACCTGCACAAACCTATTTTTTTTTCCATGTTTTTATGATTTTTTAGTTTATTTCAATCTACAACTCAATGTCATTCTTTGTCTTAGTGATACAAAAGTGTATATAGCAATGAATAATACATCTAGCAATAATAAGCATTAAAGACACAACATATATTCTAAAAAAAGCTTTTTTTGCCCAATCAAAGCTCTAGCTCGAGTGTTACATTACTGTTGTTCTTATTAAAATAATATATAATTAGTTATATATTAAGAGTAAATATGAGCTTTTTTAAGCGGTAAGCTAACTCCAAAAAATAGGCGGTGAGGCGGCTGATGTTGGAATACCCATCAGCGTGGATGTAATTAGTGGAATCTGTGGCATTTGGCCCTGCCCAAGATCGGTATCGGCGATCAGCTGATTGAGATAAAAGGTGATCGGCGATCGAAATCGGTCCCAAAAACACTGATCGGTCCAACTCTAATAAAAACACAACAAGCAAAATGAATAATGTTCAGAGAGAAAACTTTATTCAATTCAAAGGGAAAACTCTTTATAAAAGGAGCTGTAAGAGTTATAAGAGCCTCTTCCCCTGCCCACTAATCGAGTTCCCTGGGGACAAAATAATCTGAATTATAGTATCCTGCGAACTGTGCTCCTGCTTAACTGATCACCGCAGCCAGAGGGCAATGCTCGAACATGGATGGTCTCGCAAGATAAAACGCGAGATGCTCAGTTGCACGCATATGCGGGGAAAATGGGCTGATTCTAAGCATTGATCTCGGGTTTATATAAAACCGATATCTGATCATTCAAATGAAGATTGATTTGGAACGATAAATCGATTTTATAAACACAAACCTAGTTGGCAAGGGACCAGGGTAACTTCTAAGCAGTTAAAGACCTTTTTACATTGCCTAATGTTCAGTGTGTTTTCTTGATGGTGGCAAATTAACAACAGTGGTTAGCATGGAAGGATTGCAAGAAGAAAGCCACTGGTCTCCAAAAAGAACGTTGCTTCTCATTTGCAGTTTGATAAGGATCACGTGGACAAGCCAAAAGGCTATTGTAAGACAAGAACAAAATAGAACTTTTTGTGAAACATTGTTTGGGGGAAAGGAAGCACTGCATTCCAGCATAAGAACTTTATCCCAGTGGTAATATCATGGTTTGGACCAGTTTTGCTGTAACTGACTCGCAACGGCTTGTCTTCATTGATGTAACAATGTATCCTGAATTATATCAGAGAATTCTAAACTCCTCTCTGTTTTTTGTTGTTGTACAGTGAAAAGGGAAGGAGCTGTAACCCGACCCACTGCAGTTCAAATCCTGACCAGTCTCCTTTGCAGTGCAATCTGACCGAGGTTTTCAGACTTCCAAACCAGATCTACTACACCATTGTGTCTGCCCGCTTGGGGAACCTGAACTCTTCTGCCTATTTTCCTCCGTTCCAACCCTTCAAGGACAGTGAGTAAAAAGACGAGTGGGTCAAATAGGTTACAATACTGTTTGCTTATTACTGCTGTCGTTCTCTGATATGTGCAACATCACTACTTATTTACTTTTTAGCACTGTTTATTTACTTGGTAGTTTCTTACATTCATATCTAGATTAATATACTGTTAGTATATTTCCGGGCACTGTTGTTGTTTCCTCCTCACTGTTGTAACACTGCAAATGTCCACACTGTGAGATCAACAAAGAATTCTCATATCTAAAGTGGTAGTGATATTTACAAAATAGGTAAGGTGATTATATAAAAGATTTAAAGACCTAACCACATGCCGCCTTTAAGTCCATCTCAGAAGCTTGTGATTACAACTTTAGAACTTTAGTACAATGTTATTTCTAGTTGGAAACAACTTAAACACTCACTAAAGCTTTTTACATGTTTAATTCTTTTTTGACATTTGCCAGGAGAGCAAGAACATTTGCTATAGTTGTTGCAAAGAAAACAAGCAAAAATAAAGAGCAATATTTTTATCCAGTAGAAGTATTAGTTGCATGTATTGATCAGATTTCTTATCATGTGTGGATGAAATGAACCCTAAAAACCAGACTGCAGTGGCTGTTAAATTAGGGGATATCAATTTTAAGTTGGTGCTCAGTTTGTGATGGCGTTTACATGCTCTCCTCTGATAAATAAAATATTTATGACATGACTTGAAAGCAGGATTACTTCATGACCATTAACTAAGGGGTTAGTTGTAACCAGTGTCCAACATGGGGATCTGATTGAACACAAGACAATGGTTGTAATGGCTGCCCAGTTATATGTAGCTATAATTATGTATGTTTAGATGTAATCCCTGTTCAATCATAGCCCTCTGCTACCTCAATTTAGAATAAAGAATCTTAAATTATGTACAGTGGGGAAATTACAGAGGTATGAAAGTTTCAGCACTTATGATAATTTTCATGGTTTTCTTTCATAAATCGTTCGGATCATTGCAATCATATAGCAGTTGAACACAGTGATATTTGAGAAGTAAAATAGTGTTTATAGGATTTACAGAAAGTGTGCAATAATTATTTAAACAAAATGAGGCATGTGCATAAATTTGAAGACTTTAGCACTAATTATTGAAACACAAAAAATTTACCCTTGACCTACATAGACAGATGAATCCAATTATAAGAAAGGATTAAGGTGGCCATGGGAGCCCCAAAACAACCCTCAAATTACCTGAAAATAAAAATTATTTAACATCATGGTTTAGGGGAAGGATACAAAAAGCTATTTAAGAGAATTTAGCTGTCAGTTTCCACTGTGAAGAATAAAGTGAGGAAATGGAAGACCACAGGCACAATTCTAGTTGAGACCCGAAGTGAAAAACAAGAAAAATCTCAGATAATCAGAGGAGAAGAATGATTAAAACAGTCATAGTCAACCCACAGACCAGCTCCAGATACCTACAACATCATCTTGCTGCAGATGGAGTCACTACTATTCAAAACTATTCAGCGCACTTTGAACAAGGAGAGGCTGTATTGGAAAGTAATGCAGAAAAGCACACGCCACAAAGAGAGTCGCTTAAGGTATGCTAAAGCACATTTGGACAAGCCAGCTTCTTTTTGGAATAAGGTGCTGTGGACTGCATGCTGTAATGAATCTAAAAAAATGAGTTATGCTTGGCAGAAAAAGAACTCAGCATTCCAAGATAAACACCTGATACCCACAGTAAAATTTGGTGGTGGTTCCATCATCCAGTGGGCTGTGTGTTCAGTGCAGGTACTGGGGATCTTGTTAAAGTTGAAGGTCGCATGGATTTCAGTCAATATCAGCAGAACAATGTTCAAGAATCAGTGATAAAATTAAAGTTGCAACGACCCTAAACACTGCTCAAAATCACAAGTACAAAGTACAAGAGGAAAAAGTACAATGTTCTGGAATGATCATCTCAGTCCCCAGACCTAAATATTATTAATAATCTGTGATGTGATTTAAAGCGGGCTGTTGATGCTCGGAAACCATAAACCTGACTGAACTGGAGATAATCCAAAATATCTTCAACCAGAAGCCAGACTCTCAATGAAAGCTGTAGGAGTTTAGAGGCTGTTATTTCTGCAAAAGGAGTATATTGATGTAAATTTTCTTTTGAGGTGCTCAAATTTATGCACCTGCCTAATTTAGTTTAAAGAATTATTGCGCACTTTCTGTAAAACCTATAAACTTAATTTCACATCTCAAATATCAGTGTTTGTCTGCTATATGATGTATTTAACTGAAATTGCTAATCAATCAGGGGTGCCCAAACTTTTCATATCACTATAAGTATTTGATATATTACCAATTTTGCATGTTTTCCAACATAAAAAGAATGAAGAGTATGAACACAACAAAAATGAAAATCGAAAACTTCTGACCTGTGTAATTGCAAACAAAGGTTTCTGTACCAAATGTATATTGTACTTATTTCATGCTATAAAATGCAAATTAATTATTTCAAAATCTGAAATAATCATCTTTTTTTTTTTTTTGGATTCTGTCTCTTACAGTTGAAAAGTACCTACGATAAATATTACAGACCTCTCTATTATTTGGAACTGGGAAATTGCAAATTCAGCAGCGTATCAAAGACTTATTTTCCCAATATATCATCCACCATTAACCCGGATGTGTTTTTGTCTTGCAGCTGTCCCAGAACCCCCCAGGCTGAAAGTCTTACCGTGCAATGAATCCCTGTGTGTGCATCTTCAGGCTCCGTATGAGAGGCTACTCAGTGTCTACAACTGCACTGTGTACCCCTGCTTTAAATACAAGCTCAACATCAGCTCCAACGGACAATTTAAGGTGAGGAGAAAGTCTAAAGCTATTACGGTTTTATTCATTGTTGTCAGTTCCCCATACAGCTAATAGAAACTAAAGATTCTGGATAAAATCCTGCACTTTTATTATTTTAACTAATATCAAACAGTGAAGATCCATAGTGAGCAGTGTGAGCATCACCAGGCTTGACAGATGCTGAACCATCAAATAGGGAGGTGTAATAGTCCTAAATAGTTTGGGTCTAGTGAAACATGTAAATGAGTACAAACATTTGTCAAGTAGCCCACATCTGTTCTACGCATCATTCCGAAATACAGCTCTTTTACTGATGCTCCCAACAGGCTTACAATGCTAGTGATAGGGGTGTAACATTGCCCATTGTGTGCCACATGAGACTGGGAACTAGAACCAGAAACTGCCACTAAATTGCTGAATAAAAACTACCCCATCATGTTTCTTACAGTCAAAAAGAATAGGGAAAAACAATCCAACAAAATCCGATGGAATGACCCTGGCAAGTCAGAAAACATCAGGGGTTGAGTCATCCTGGCTATCCTGAAAGTTGCCAGTCCCAAACCGGCAGTCCACACGTGGTGCCAGCGGTGTTCTGTGCGTTGGGCCAGGCCTCACCGGGCACACCATGCAAAGAAAAAGCTATTTTTACAATATTAACAAGCTCGAAGTAGCTTCACACATCCTTGGTCGAATTCCGAGGGCCATGACATTTAAAAACGAGCCACTAAGAACTTTGAAAGTGCACAGGTAGTTTATTAAAAAAGAAGTTTATAATTAAAAAAGTGTGTTTATACACACAGTGCCTTCAGGTAGCTCTCTGGCACCATCCTCTCAAAATTAAGTTACAATAAGTCGACTGATTTGAAATGTCTGGATCTGATTCCAGGTGTGGCATTTGCATTTTCAAGCTGCAAGTTGCTATGAACCCACAACATTTAATTAAAGGAGCTCTCAACTGAAAATCATTAAGCTGAAAAAAAGAAATCCATCAGATAGTAGAAATGGTAGGAGTGGCCAAATCAACAGTTTGCTACATTCTAGGGGAAAAGAGTACTGTGGTGAGCTCTGGAATTTAAAAAGTCCTGGACATCCAACAGAAAACAACAGTGGTGAATGAATCAGAACCTTTCCATGTTAAAGAAAAAAACTTTTTTTGTGTGTGTGTGTGTTTTTGTGTTTGTGTGTTTGCCTTGTTTGTATGTGTGGATTACTTACACAGTTCATGAAGGAAGTACAGGGTTTGCAGACGGTGGTTCTGGAGCACCTGGTGCCAGGTCAGGAGTACTGTGTGAGCGTTGGCATCAAAGATCGCAGCTCTTCTTACAGACCGGCTGTGTGTGCTTTTACTGCCGCAGCAGAATCTAGGGCAGGTAGGTGGATGTGAGAGGAGAGGTTTTGAAATTGAGAACATATTGATTTGTATATTGCAGTTTTATTCGTAAGATTAAATAAGTCTAATCTCAAATCTAACACTGTCAACCAAGACTTGTTGAAGCTAGTTTTGCTCTGTGACCTTTAAGCATATTACTGTGAATTACAAAATAAATTCTTGATATAAAAATTTGGCCTGTTGAGCTGCACTGGTTAAACAGACCTGCCGCAGGTTTGGCTGTGAATAGCTGTCTTAGTGCAATTACTTTTAGCGGATTCAGAAAGGAGTGTTTAGGTTTTATCTCTCTGTAAACTCAAAACTCCATGTTTTATCACTAGACAATTTTTTTTGACAATGACAACTACAACTTTAACAGAGCTGGTGCTTAAATCCACAAAATTAATAATTAATCTCTGATGCAATCACAAATTTGCTCAAACGTCCAGAGTTAGAGACATTTCACACAATACAATTTCTTCAAACATAAAAACTGATATGATTTTTTTTTTTCCATTATCATTAAGGTTGCACCGATAATAAATATATAAATAATTTTATATTGACAACAGGAGCTCCTTGTCAATCATTATCTACTGCAGCCAATCATCTTAACAGACCTTTAAAAAAAAGTTTATTATATCTTATTCAGGATAAAACAGTTGGTATGGGTATCGGTACTCGGAAAAGCCGTTATCGGTAAAAGTAGGATCGGTGCATCCCTAATTATCATATTATTTTCATTTCACAAAGTGCAAATTACCTTACAACAGAGAACAGTACTGATTCTGTTCTTCCACATAGTCAATTTAGTACACCACATTCTACACACACTACACTCCTCACACCACACACTCCACACACAATCCTCACACCACACGCACCACACACTCCTCACACCACATACTACAAACACTACACTCCTCACACCACACACTCCTCACACCACATACTACACACACTTCACACCACATACTACACACACTTCACACCACATACTCCTCACACCACATACTACACAAACTACACTCCTCACACCACACAATCCTCACACCACGCGCACTGCACACTCCTCACACCACATACTACACACACTACACTCCTCACACCACACACTCCACACACTCCACACACTCCTCACACCACATAGTACACACACTTCACACCACACACTCCTCACACCGCATACTACACACACTCCACACACAATCCTCACACCACATACTACACACACTACACTCCTTACACCACACTCTACACACAATCCTCACACCACACGCACCGCACACTTCTCACACCACATACTACACAGACTACACTCCTTACACCACACACCACACACTCCACACACAATCCTCACACACATACTACACACACTTCTCACACCACACGCACCGCACACTCCTCACACCACATACTACACAGACTACACACCTTACACCACACTCTACACACAATCCTCACACCACACGCACCGCACACTTCTCACACCACATACTACACAGACTACACTCCTTACACCACACACCACACACAATCCTCACACACATACTACACACACTTCTCACACCACACGCACCGCACACTCCTCACACCACATACTACACAGACTACACACCTTACACCACACGCACCACACACTCCTCACACCACACTCACCACACACTCTACACACAATCCTCACACCACACGCACCGCACACTCCTCACACCACATACTACACACACTACACTCCTTACACCACCCTCACCACACACTCTACACACAATCCTCACACCACACGCACCGCACACTCCTCACACCACATACTACACAGACTACACTCCTTACACCACACTCACCACACACTCTACACACAATCCTCACACCACACGCACCGCACACTCCTCACACCACATACTACACACACTACACTCCTTACACCACACTCACAACACACTCTACACACACTCCTCACACCACACGCACCACACACTCCTCACACCACATACTACACACACTACACTCCTTACACCACACTCACCACACAATCTTCACACCACACGCCCCACACACTCTTCACACCACACGCCCCACACACTCCTCACACCACTTACTACACACACTTTTCACACCACACGCACCACACTCTCCTCACACCACATACTACTTACACTTCTCACACCACACACTCCTCACACCACATACTACACACACTCCTCACACCACACGCACCACCATACACTCATCAAAACACATTCTACACACACCATACCACACTCTATACATCACATACTACAAACACTCTACACATAACACACAATTTACACACCACACACTTTACACACCACATACTACACACACTACACTTCTCACACCACACGCACCACACACTCTACACACAATCCTCACACCACACGCACCACACACTCCTCACACCACACGCACCACACTCTCCTCACACCATATACTACACACTCTACACTCCTTACACCACACTCACCACACACTCTACACACAATCCTCACACCACACGCACCGCACACTCCTCACACCACATACTACACACACTACACTCCTTACACCACACTCACCACACAATCTTCACACCACACGCCCCACACACTCCTCACACCACTTACTACACACACTTTTCACACCACACGCACCACACTCTCCTCACACCACATACTACTTACACTTCTCACACCACACACTCCTCACACCACACGCACCACACACTCTACACACAATCCTCACACCACACGCACCACACACTCCTCACACCACATACTACACACACTCCTCACACCACACGCACCACACTCTCCTCACACCACATACTACACACACTTCTCACACCACACACTCCTCACACCACATACTACACACACTACACTCCTTACACCACACTCACCACACAATCTTCACACCACACGCCCCACACACTCCTCACACCACTTACTACACACACTTTTCACACCACACGCACCACACTCTCCTCACACCACATACTACTTACACTTCTCACACCACACACTCCTCACACCACATACTACACACACTCCTCACACCACACGCACCACCATACACTCATCAAAACACATTCTACACACACCATACCACACTCTATACATCACATACTACAAACACTCTACACATAACACACAATTTACACACCACACACTTTACACACCACATACTACACACACTACACTTCTCACACCACACGCACCACACACTCTACACACACTACTCACACCACACACTACATACTACTCACACTAAACTCCTTACACCACACGCACCACACACTACTCACACCACATGCACCACACACTCCTCACACCACATACTACACACACTACACTCCTTACACCACCCTCACCACACACTCTACACACAATCCTCACACCACACGCACCGCACACTCCTCACACCACATACTACACAGACTACACTCCTTACACCACACTCACCACACACTCTACACACACTCCTCACACCACACGAACCACACACTCCTCACACCACATACTACACACACTACACTCCTTACACCACACTCACCACACACTCTACACACACTCCTCACACCACACGCACCGCACACTCCTCACACCACATACTACACACACTACACTCCTTACACCACACTCACCACACAATCTTCACACCACACGCACCGCACACTCCTCACACCACATACTACACACACTTTTCACACCACATGCACCACACACTCCTCACACCGCACACTACACACACTCCTCACACCACACTCTCCTCACACCACATACTACTTACACTTCTCACACCACACACTCCTCACACCACACGCACCACCATACACTTCTCAAAACACATTCTACACACACCATACCACACTCTATACATAACACACAATTTACACACCACACACTTTACACACCACATACTACACACACTACATACTACTCACACTAAACTCCTTACACCACACGCACCACACACTACTCACACCACATACTACACACACTACACTCCTTACACCACACTCACAACACACTCTACACACACTCCTCACACCACACACTCCTCACACCACATACTACACACACTACACTTCTTACACCACATTCACCACACACTCTACACACAATCCTCACACCACACGCACCGCACACTCCTCACACCACATACTACACACACTACACTCCTCACACCACACGAACCACACTCTCCTCACACCACATACTACACACACTTCTCACACCACACACTCCTCACACCACATACTACACACACTCCTCACACCACACGCACCACCATACACTCCTCAAAACACATTCTACACACACCATACCACACTCTACACACTATACATCACATACTACAAACACTCTACACATACCACACAATTTACACACCACACACTTTACACAACACATACTACACACACTACACTTCTTACACCACACTCACCACACACTCTACACACAATCCTCACACCACACGCACCGCACACTCCTCACACCACATACTACACACACTTCTCACACCACACGCACCACACACTCCTCACACCGCACACTACACACACTCCTCACACCACACGCACCACACACTCTACTCACACTACTCACACCACACACTACATACTACTCACACTAAACTCCTTACACCACACGCACCACACACTACTCACACCACATGCACCACACACTCCTCACACCACATACTACACACACTACACTCCTTACACCACACTCACAACACACTCTACACACACTACTCACACCACATGCACCACACACTCCTCACACCACATACTACACACACTTCTCACACCACACGCACCACACTCTCCTCACACCACATACTACACACACTTCTCACACCACATATTACACAAACTCCTCACACCACACACTCCTCACACCGCATACTACACACACTCCTCACACCACACGCACCACCATACACTCCTCAAAACACATTCTACACACACCATACCACACTGTACACACTATACATCACATACTACAAACACTCTACACATACCACACATTTTACACACCACACACTTTACACAACACATACTACACACACTACACTTCTCACACCACACTCACCACACACTCTACACACAATCCTCACACCACACGCACCACACACTCCTCACACCACATACTACACAGACTTCTCACACCACACGCACCACACACTCCTCACACCACATACTACACACACTTCTCACACCACACGCACCACACACTCCTCACACCACATACTACACACCACACACTCCTCATACACCATAAACCACACACTCTACACACTCCATTTCACACAATTCACACACTATACCACACACAAACCATACCACACTCATCACACCACACACACACATATATATAAATGGCCAGTCAGCTCCATTTAAGCCTTATATCACCAAACGCTATGCAGGCCAGCAGATGCTTTTGGCAATATAGTGTAGATCACATTAAGAAGACAGTGTGAACAGCCTGAAATAAACATATATTACATATTACATATATTGGCCATTGTGTTTAAATGTAGCCTTAAAGATCTTATGTAAACTGCAGTAGCTAATTATGGTATTTGTGGTTGGTGCAGCGTGGTGGGTAGTGAGTGTGCTCGTACCCATAGCAGACTACTGTTCAATTCTCCGCCTCATAAACCCACGACACTACTCTAATAAAAGTTCTGAAGACAGACAAGACCCCTTACTCTGTGTTACGTCAGACATGTTTTGGTTGATCTATTAAATTTAAGCTAAGTTGTATTAACTAGAGATTTTTGTTTTTCCCCCAGGAGCACCAATCTTTGCGGCTGTGTGTGTGATAGTCCTGTTGTTTCTCTGGGGCTTTGTTGTTCTTTCATGGATCTTTTATGTGAAATCCCACCTACCCGCCGTTCTGGTAAGACACACTTTTGTTTGTTTTGCGGGTGTCTGGGATCTGGGTAATATGACAACATGTTTTATTTTTTATCCTGTTGAATTTGTTATTGTGATAAATGATATATATCCCTGATTATATCATGGATTTTATCGGCTCTTTAAAAACACACTGACATTAACACATTTTAGTACAGAGTGCAAAATTAGAGCGCTTTAATCGGGGGTGATACAATATTTTTATTTTGACCAATCGTATGTTGTTTTTATCTGCATTCACGCTGCATCGTGTTTTTATATAGAGCTGTTTTTTGTGTATATTTTGGGGTGTATATATATACAATTATACAGCATTAAGGAGAGGCATTGTATGAAATGTCTACTTATTTCTTGTCATTAAAATTTTTTTAAAAAAGAAGCTTGAATTTAATTGAATCAAATCAAATTGTCAGCAGAGTGCATCACTTTCGCTTCTATTTAACAGAAGTGTCGTATTGTTTTACAGAAGTAGGTCAGATGGGTTTCTTCTCATTTGCAAAACTTTATTTTGCTGATTGGTTTTCCCAACAGCAGCAGTCCACTGCTACTCTCAACATGCATATATTTGGGGTTGGGGAGGAGCTTTTGAAGGTCCAAAATGTAACTGGTGTGATTTAAGGAGTAACAGGACGTTGGCGAGCGTGAGCAGCAGCTGGTGTAAAGGTGTAGAGTTCACTGCTAGGGCTTTTTGTGCAGCTGCAGAGAGAATACATACAGAGAGTTCATTTTACACAGTCATATGATCCTACTGGGTGAAGTCTTCAGGCCACACAGTCGTGTTTACAAGGCTTCACTTGTGTTCTAAATCTCTTTGCCCCATTATGCTTAAGTTTATTATATAATGTAAAAATTCAGTTTCAACTTTCAGAATGATTGTATTTTCCCCTTGTTAGTGTGTAGTGTTTTGTTCAATTACTAATGAGGTTCTACTTTTTGTGGTAACTCATGACATGATCAGAATATGTGATAAAACATTAGGGAAAGTTTAAGCCTTGGCAGCGCTTTACAGCAGTAATTCAGTCAGTATTCAATCAGAAATCTGAGCGTGTTTTAGGCTCTGAATGCCCTCCTCAAATCCCTTTTCCACAGCCCAGGTTGCCAGGTATAGAACACAATAGCAGGCAAAGTGTGCTTCAGCCACATTAGCAAGCAAGCAAACTTCAGCAGAAACAGCATTAGCTTCTGTTTAAATATCTCTATGATTAGAGTCGGAGTAGAATGAGTGAGTGAGTTTAACGAATAGAGACAGCTTATCGCACAGAATACAAAAGAAGGCAGACCACAAGCTGACCAAGTTTCTACTCAGGATTTAGGAAGTAAGCACTCATCTTCAGCTATGATTTGCTAACAGTAGCTAATTTATTATCCAGATGAACACATTTTGGTGCACTCAAGAGTATGGTCATGTTATATATTTATTTATTTTATTTTTTCATGATTAGATGTTTTGTAGAAATGCATAAGTAATTTAACTGTAAAGCAAAATAAATATAATATAGTTTGTATAAGCCATCCAAGCTAAATCATCAAACTAAACTATGTTTCACACAATAGTACATTCATACACAGTCAGCTAAACTACTTCAACATTTTAGTGGCATAAAACATAACATGCATTTCTTATTTATTTGCAGATAAATGTTTTACATGTACCCACTAGTTCAGATGTGATACTACAATAAGCATAGTGACAATAAAAAGATAATAATAATGTTAAGAAAATTACTATATGCAAAAATAAAAGTAACCAAACGTCCGTATTTCCTGGGACATGTCCGTATTTCACATCCTGTCCCGGGCTTCCCATTTTTTTTTTTTTTTTTTTCAAAAAGTCAGGAAATGTCCTGTTTTTTAAATTACCTTCATTGGACCATTAAATTTATAGGCACTAGGGCACTACGCACATTGCTGCGTGTGAAATAATCCCTGAGTCGTTTCAGTGATAGCAGCCCTCTTCTTAAGGGGGGGAATGCAGCCTAGCCTAGCTTCACATAAATTTCCTCTCCGGAGAAACAGTTTGCTGTTTTGCGGCGTGCACAAGCCACCCCCCCACCCCCCGACTGAATTTAACTCACACAGTCTCAGTTAGTCACCTCATTCACCACACAGCCTGTCACTCACCTCGTCCACAGTGTCTGCCTCTTTGTAAAAAGCTACATATCTATTGAACCATTGAATAATTTGTCTATGATAGGTTTAAAAAAAAGAAAAGAAAACTTAAGAAAACGTAAAAAAAAAAAATAATAAAACAAACAAAAACACAAAAAAAAACCTGGAATAACAGTTCAGTCTAACTGCTGCTCTTATAATAACATTTAAGAACATGGCAAAACTCATTTATGTAATTCACGTAAAAATGAAGTTACTGTAAAAAAGTGACGGCCTATTTAAAAAGCAACAGATGTTGTTCATTTGTATCATTTCTAACATATTTAGGATGTTTTTTTACTCACTTTTTTCACTCTTTACAGCTTCAAAAACATGTATTATGCAAATTAGGTGTTGACGTCATTTAGCCAGGTGTCCTATTTACACAGTAAATTACTCAGTTACAGGTTAAGCTACAGTTATTGCGTCTAATATTTCAATTGTTTACACAGTAAATTACTCAGTTACAGGTCAAGCTACAGTTATTCCGTCTAATATTTAAACTATTTACACAGTAAATTACTCAGTTACAGGTTAAGCTACAGTTATTGTGTCTAATATTTAAACTATTTACACAGTAAATTACTCAGTTACAAGTTAAGCTACAGTTATTGTGTCTAATATTTCAACTATTTACACAGTAAATTACTCAGTTACAAGTTAAGCTACAGTTATTGTGTCTAATATTTCAACTATTTACACAGTAAATTACTCAGTTACAAGTTAAGCTACAGTTATTGTGTCTAATATTTCAACTGTTTACACAGTAAATCACTGAGCTACAGGTTAACCTACAGTTATTTTGGCTAACAGTTAAACCTGCTAACGCCAGAGGGTGTAGCTAAGCATGCTAGTGGTGGTTATCTTAGCGCCTCAGACGTGTTTGGTCCTCGGTAATCCTGCTAACATTTTTAGCCTCTGCTGTGAATCGGCTAATCCGCTAAGCTAACGATAGCTTTCAAGTAAGTCAGGTCTTACTTTAAATAATGTACAGGAAAAACAACACTGTAAAACAACTTAAAACAGTGTTAAATATACTAGCTTGATAAACACATGCAGAGTAAGAGAAAATACAAAAGAAAATTACTTACATTTGTACAAAAACTCCCCCATATTGCAGACTCCATCTGCCATGTTTTTACTCTAAGCTGGTAAAATGCATCATGGAATTGCCTTTGCAGTGGAATACATCTCACCCTGCTTTCAGAGTCGGGGTAAAATATGGATGCTGCCCATGAAGGATCACATGCTTCCTGCTGAATGGGACAGTGCTTTTCTCGGGAGTGTGCACATGCTGCCTAAAAATGCTGCCCAGTTGGGAAGCTGCCTTTTTGAAGACTGAAGAAGTTTTAAAGTAAATGTATATATAAATACTTATAAATATCAATATAAATACTTATAAATATCCTTAATAAATCAAACTCAAAGAAAAATTCACAGTTTAAAAAAAAAAAAGTTAACAAACCAACTTATTCATTTTAATTGGGATCTCCCACTAAGTTAAACAGATTTGGTACCTGAAGCTGTGTACTTTCTTAGTAGCTGGTCGTGGTTCCAAGTAAGCTGAATAGGTGCTAAAACTGTGAAAAACTTGTTGATTGGCCAGAGAAAATTGCCACTTTATGCAATGCGAAAAGTTACAAACCAAAAGTCTTGAACAGTCTCCAGTATAACCGTGTTGATGCTATGAAGATAGTATTGGTGGTGTTTTGCTTGGTACTGAGTAGAGTACAGTACAGTAGAGTAAAGTAGACTACCATGCAGTGGAAAATGGCTGTAAGCAAATGTTGTGTGCCTTAAAAAACACACACTGTTGATTGGTGGATAACCTAAATAGTTGCTGCAACACTATTATTATAGTCAATGAAATGGTTACAATTTATAGCCATAGACAGACTGTGAAATCTGGCCTCAGCCAAAAGATTTTTACAGGGCTAGGATAGTAACATTCACTGAGCAAATTTAACCTTAGCACTTGTTTGTTTACAAAACCCTGGCTATTCAATTTTATTAGTAAAGAAAAAAAAAACTTATTGCAATTTTTTGTCCTTTAGAGTGTTTCACTTTCTTTAGTTTCATTTTGGGGCAGGCATAATTTATTTAGTAAAAACTGTGTACTATTTTTTTTTTTTATTATTTTCTTATAATTTTTTTTTTTTAAAATAAAAATCGCTGTGCTGTGGCTCGCTTAACAGCTAAATCAAAACATTAACATGCATTTGCTTTGCCTCTCTTCCCAGAGTTCCTTTCAAGGCCCATATAAAGAGCAGTTGATGGGCTTTCCCACTGTAGAATCCCTGCACAGCATTTCACTAGAGCCTGACACCGTTAAGGGCATCGAGACAGATGAAGGGGCTGCGGAGGACGAGGATCCAGAGGATGAGAGTGTGGCGTACGAAAGGCTGGGGAATCAGAGTGGAACTTGCAGCGGGACATGTGGACAAGGCTCTTCCTCGACCCAGACGCTTTCAGACCAGGGTGGGAACGGATATGACAGAACTCAGCATTCTAAGATTGAAATTCCCTCATCTCCAGTACCAATGGCCATCTCCAGTATCCTCCCTCCCACAACTTCCAGAGAGCACATGGTGAAACCACAGCTCAGGACTGGGTTTGGGCTTCAGCAGAAACCGGTGAACCCACCAGCGGGAGAACTGAGCTCTACTGCTCTAGGACTCTTCCACAAACAGCTCAGACACACGGGCTTGAGCATCCTCGCACACAGACACAGAGATAAAGAGCAGCAGGACGCTGAGGAGGAGGAGGAGGAGGAGGGCATTAATGTGAATCTCTGCTCTTTAAGGCTGGGAGGCCAAATAGAGGAGGACCAGTTAAAGAAGGAGGGGATTCCTAAGCAGGTGATACCTACATCTCTGCAGAAGGTGGAGGAAAATACCACACAAGTCCAGCCCATGTGCTCGCCAAGCTCTGAGAGGAATGTTACAGACCTTCAGGAGAAGGATGATGAGGAGGATGAGGACGAGGAGGAGGAGGAAGACTCTGGTTATATGATGCGGAATTAGAACAATTTCTCTAATACCAGAAACCACATTCTCAATCTTTTTTATTGTGATACAGTATTGCCAACAGTATTGTTTGGGATCATTTGCTACCTCAAATGCCAACTTGGCATTTGGCCTAAAGTTTTCAGTGTTCACAGAATCTGCGTTATTAACTCCCCCACCCCTGGATGCCCCTCATTTTTTATACTAAGCTTTAATGAAAATCACGTACATTTGTTTACGCCTGTTTTACACATTCTGTCACATCAGCTTGGGCTGGACAGTAATTCAATAGAAAAATATATTGTGATAGAAAATGTTTCATTAACAGTAATAGGATTTTTAAACACATTTCCAATATTTCAACTTACAGTATTTACAGTATCTGTTACTGACTGGCAATTATTACAGGACACTGCTGTCAGTTCACTGTCTTCTGGTTGAGCACAAAGGGCAGAACCACTGTAGTTTGGCAGTGCCAGTGATGTAATGAATTTCAGTGATGTAAAGAAATACTTTTTAATAATCAGCACATCATTTTAAATGGTTTTCTCTAGGGCTGGGCTAGGGCATATGATACAATACTTTTTTTTTTTTTTTTTATAATTTTATTAAAAAATTTTCCCCAATTTACACGGCCAATTACCCAACCCGCTCATTAGGACTCCCCCTATCACTAGTAATGCCCCAACACACCAGGAGGGCGAAGACTAACACACGCTTCCTCCGATACATGTGAAGTCAGCCACCGCTTCTTTTTGAGCTGCTGCTGATGCAACATTGCCGAGCAGCCAGCGCGCTTGGAGGACAGCGCAGCGACTAGGTTCTGATACATCAGCTCACAGATGCCCTGTGCTGCAGACATCACCCTAGGAGTGATGTGGGGAGAGAGCGCCATCTACCCACCCGGAGGGAGCAGGGCCAATTGTGCTCCCTCTGAGCGCCGGCAGCTTGATGGCAAAGCTGCATGAGCTGGTGTTCGAAGCTGCGACCTCCCGCTCATAGTGGCAGCGCTTTAGACCGACGATACAATACTTTGAATTTGATACTGACAGCCAAACTATTTTTTATTTTATATATTTTTTAAACCCTTTTTTTATTATTGTAACCAAGAAAATACAAAAAGCAATTATTATTCTCACACAACGTTTATATTTAACAGTACACATAAGTAATATCGTCACCATGTATACTGTCACCATTAGAGGCTCCATCTTTTTGGATCCTGTTGGAACAAAAACAGTGCGAGCGCCTGAGAGATATCAACACAGTGGCGTAGTTTTGACAATTTGAATGATCTGTGTTTCTATCTGCACTCTCCACTACTGTGTGCACTTTTTTTTTTCACTGCTTGTTTGTGTGTTTCATGCAAAGTATTGGAAATTAGTACCAAATGTTTTAAGACCTCTCAGTATTCTGTAGTACAGAGACATTTAAGTCTGTGCATTTTTTCTATCGAATTTAGATACCCAGCCATAGTCATTGCAACACCCTATTTACTATAGTACTGTTACTAATGTGAGAAGAGTTTCTCGTGAGCAACTACCTCCCCAAACTCTTAGGGAGTTTTCACACCAGCACTATTTGGTCCGGTTTAAATGATTCTAAAGCAGTTCATTTCAGGAGGTGTGTAATTAGTAAACGCCCTCGGGTTTGGACCAAAACAACCGCACCAAGACCAACGAGAGAAGGTGGTCTCGGTCCTGTTCCACACTAACTCTGGAGTGGTGAGAACGTGACGTGGTCTAGATCAGACTCAACTATTAAATATTCTCCCTTTATTTGAGCTAAACTGCTGTTTAGGTGCAGTTTAACCTGATCTATAAACCAGATAATTAACATAGCTATGAACAAACGCTTTTTCTGCTGCTACTCCATGCTAAATTCATACTAAACTTCATACTAAACGCTACGTTTACTGCGTAGACAAGCACTGCATTTGAAAGCACAGCAGCAATATTCTTAGCATTTACTATTATTGCAGCTTTACCCTGCACAATATTTACACTGGTCTGGAACATAGAATCTGCTTTCTGTATTTAATTTTTTGCTCCTGAAACAGACAGCTCTGAACAATCTAAGACGACGTGCTCACATGGTTTGTTGCTGCATATTTTGGTGAGTTTAGATTTGCGTCTGTGTGAAAACAAACCAAACCAAGGGTGAAAATGCTCCCAAGTAAAAAAAAAATCTGCTTCTCTCCTGTGTTTGAAATGTGTATTTTCTGTTTGTTACATTCCAGCCTACTCTTCTCAGAATAGATACATGCATTTTAGTTATTTGCATGAAGTTGAACTTGGCTGTACTTTTTCACTCTAGGTCATAGCATTTCCTTGATGCAACGCAGCCCATCATGCACTCATTTTTCATTGAAATAAATAAGACGTGTTGAGATGCAATATCAAGTGGACAAGTACCGCTGGAACTGCTCCTGGGTTAATGGTTTATCTGAGGACCAGTCTCATTGTAGATGGTTTGCCCATCTTAAAACTATTCTGAATCCACCGACAATCTTCTGTATAAATGACTCTGTTCACACCTGGTATTAACATGGTTTCTGGGTGATGTGATCATAAGTGTGCAGTATAAAGTGTGAACAGGTGTGAATGGAATACAGTGCATCTGGAGGAGCATCATAATCCCATCCCTCAAACAACTGTCACATTCATAGGATTTTGGTGGAGACATATAAGACCACATAATGATTGTTACTGTTGTGTGTACACTAATGCTTCTCGATACGCCCCTGACAGCAAAGCCACGCTTACATTAACTGTGTCACTGCCCCTGCCGGAACATAACAAACACCATCCACCGTCCGCACAGGTTAGCTGAGCATGCTATAAAAACAAGCTAATGCATAAATGTGATAATCACTAATCTGGATTTGGGCTCAGGATACGCTCCCAGAACGTTCTGCGCTTTTCCACTGCAAAATCACAGGTTCTCGGCCAGAAAAAACTATATTGCTGGTCTGGAACCAGTGAACCTGTGACGTGAGCAGACAAAGAGCGGGATGTTCAAGGGTCACTGTCGCAAAGTTGTTTACAAACCTTACTGCCATTTTCAGCTAAGAGCAGCAGCAAAAGCAGCTAAAACTGAAAATCAATCAACAATAGTCCACCGAAGAAACTTAACGCATTGCTTGCTTCTAAAATGGAATTATGCTCCCTTTCCCCACTGTGTTTCCCCAGAGGTTTTGGGCAGTGTGGTGCTCTCTTTTGTCTGAAAGCAGGTTCTAGTTAACTAGTTTCTCTCTAATGCAAAACATTCCAGCTGAAATTTATAAATGTACATTTTATGTTTGTTTTTTTTTGCCATTGGTATATACAGATACAGTATATACCCAAAAAAGCTTATCAGCTTACCATACCTATTATTGCAGTACTTTAACAGAAGAAAGAACTTAATAGAATTTAGATATTTGCAGTCCATTACAGGTGGTCCATTGTGGTCATTTTCATCATTGAAAGAGAGGAAAGACAAACCAGTAAGTGTACCACTTTTATGTTTACTTAAAGATCATGGTACACAGACATAAAGGTACAATATCCAAATCTGATACCAAAAACTAGTGACTGGCATGGTGCAAATATAACAAATTTCATTTAAAAATTAGCATTATAATTGGACAGTTTTGAATTGAATGTTTCTGTATTAAACATGCTGTATGTGACAAAATGACTAGAGTTAACTAGAGTTAAAAGTTGGTGAGTGTCTGATAGCGGACTTTTAATGCAGTTTAAATTCTCTGCATAAAGTTTAGCAGTTAGCATGCTAGCTTACCTGCTTATGACAGAGATAATAATTCAGTCTATGTCTCTGTTTAGTTTATTTAGATCCAGTGTGAAAGAAAATGTCATGTTTAGAACAGATATATTATTACCATGTCCTCTGTTTTGCAACTGCTTGCACATGTTTGTGTATTATGGCATGAACAAAGGAGATTTATGGGGAACTTAGAAAAAAGTTGCTGATGCTCATCAGGCTGGGAAATAATACAAAACTAAAGATTTTGGACTCCACCAATCCACATTCAGACAGATTACACTGTACAAATGGGGAGATTTAAAAAAAAAAAAACGTTGTCGACCAACAAGGATCACTCCAAGATATAGGCGCGTTGTGTAATAGCAAGGTCATATAGCACCCAGGGTAATTTAAAAGCAACTAAAGGGCCTCTCTCACATTATTTCATCTGTGAAACATAGTAGTGGTAGTATCATGGTTTGGGTGTGTTTTGCTGCATCTGGGCTCGGACGGCTTGCCATCATTGGATGAAACCATAATTTCTGAATTGCAGCTGCTGGCACATTCAGAGGTCAGTGGGCATGCCAAAGTTTACCAAAGCCTAACTGGACAAGTAGTTTGGCATGTAAAGTATTTTCTCTGTGGAAGCTGCAGATGAGACATTGCTCATAACCCTTGTATAAGCATTGTTTGCTGACAAGAGCTAGAGTGAGTGGATTCACATTAAGAGCTTAATAAATGCTTATTTTTTATGAGCAGTCTTTGCCAGATAGTAATGTTGTATTTTTTTACTTGTCTTTGTAAAGACTTCCTTTTCTTGAAATAAAGTATTTTGGAATGTACAAGGTTGTGAATTGCTTCAATAAAGTCAATTTTGATAGTGCTGTTTTAAGTGTTGACCCACCATCAGGACCTGCAGAGATGATTCCAGACTACAGTTTCCTTGCTTTCTCTGGGAGGGTAGGATAGCCCTTTTCTCTCTGTAGGTGTCTGTTATCTTTTGTAGCAGGACTGGCACTTAGTAATCTTCTTCAAGCATGTTCCGCTGTCCATAATACATAAATCATAATACAGTTGCTTGCAAAAGTATTCATTCCCCTTGAACTTTTTCACATTTTGTTACCTTACAACCACAAAATTAAATGTATTTTATTGGGATTTTTAGATGAAAGACCAACACAAAGTAGCACATAATTGTGAAGGATCAAAAATGATTATTTTTAAATTTTAAATAAAAATCTGAAAAGTGTGACATGAAAAAATATTTAGCCCCCCCCTATAGCAATAATTACTTTTTCGCTTAAAATTATTTGGGGTATGTCTACCAGCTTTGCACATCTAGAGACTGAGCTTTCTGACCATTCTTCTTTACAAATTAGCTGAAGCTCAGCCAGTTGAATAGAGAGCATCTGTGAACAACAATTTTCATGTCTTGCCACAGACGCTGAGTGGGTTTCAGATCAGGACTGGGCCATTCTAACACATGAATATTTTTTTATCTAAATCTTTCCTCTGGTTGTGTGTTTAGGGACATTGATTTACTGGAAGGTGAATCTCCTTCACAATCTTTTGTATTGGGAAAACCTCCAACAGGTTTTCTTGCAGGACTGCCCTGTATTTAGCCCCATTCATCTTCCCATCAACTCTGATCAGCTTCACTGCTGAAGAAAAGGATCCTAACAGCATGATGCTGCCATGATGCATGTTTCAAAGTGGGGATGGTGTGTTTAGGGTGTTGAGTTTTGGTGTTACTTTTCCGCCATGCATAGCGCTTTGCATTTACAGCACCTTCTATAAAGGACAGATTTTTGGACAGATTGTGGACAGATTCCCCCACCTGTGGATTTCTGCAGCTCCTTCAGAGTGTCTATGGGCCTTGTGGCTGCGTCTCTGAACAGTGCTCTCCTTGCTCAATCTGTCAGGTGGGTGGACGGCCATGACTTGGTAGGTTTGCAGTTCAAGATAGGCCTGTTGCGATAACATTTTCAGGATGATATATTGTCCCAGAAATTATTGTGATAAACGATAATATTGTCATTTTAAAGTGCCACTATAGAAAATACTTTTTTTCTGCTTCTGGGCTCCTCAAAGGAGCTTTAAGACAATGTACCACACTAAAAATATACTAGCATAGTAATACTATTACACTATTTTACAGTTAAACTAACTTTTTATTATTAAGAACAGACATTGGGCTTCCAATGTAAAAATATTTTATAACCCTATTTCTAAATAACTTGACAGGGTGGTTGACAGTACAACCACCCTGGGGCTCTGTGGCTTTTGAGAAAACTGCCCTAAAATATTTCACCTTTATAAAAAAAAAATAAAGTAACAACAAATAGATTCAAGAAACAATTACATTAATTATTTTTTCTGATAATATATGTATATGCTATAAAACACAAAGTAGCTATAAGTGTCCATGATCAAAGACACAGATGGTCAGCAGCCCAGAGCGCTTGCTATAAATGTATTTTTTAATGTAACTGTCAGAAAAATTCCGAGCATAGAAAAGCAACATGTTTTGTGTGGGGCTTGAGGCAGGATCTCTCTGGGGTAACAATATTCATATTTAAAAAATTGGGCTGGATGATTGTGTTTTAAATGAGATCTCAGCTTCGTTTCCACTGTTTTGAAACAAAGTAAACATACCGGCCCATTTGCGCTGATGGTTCTGAAAGCCAAAATACACTGAAGCCGTGCAACTTTAAAAAACAGTCCATCCCGGTCTGGACTTCTTTAAACGTTCTCTAAAGCTGTGTAGTTTTGCACTACACTGATTCCCTAACCGATATATGTTGCTGTCTGACAGATTAGTCGAGGGCCGGCGAGAGAGCAGCACATCACTGGGGGAGGTGTTCAGTGTTTCAGTGCACTCTCAGGTGGGGCTTGCTGAAATCTAGCTCCGGTTCATTCTCATGTAAACAAACCCACGTGGAAACCCAGTGGCTATTACCAATGTTGGCAAAAATGATACAGTTAAGAAAATGATCATACGATAAGTCGGTAACTTAGTTATCGCGACAGGCCTAGTTGTAGAACACTTTTTTTGTGTTTGGATGATGGATTGAACAGTGCCCATTGGGAAGCGAAAAGCTTGGGATATGTTTTTATAACCTAACCCTGCTTTAAACTTCTCCACAAATTTATCTCTGACTTGTATGGTGAGTTCCTTGGTCTTTATGATGCTGTTTGTTGACTAGTTTTTTCTAACACACCACTGAGGCCTTAACAGAACAGGTGTATTTTTACTGAGACTAAATTACACACAGCTGGACTCTATTAACTAATTAAGTGACTTCTGATGGAAATTGATTGCACTGGATTCATTGAGGGGTTTCAGAGTAAAGGGGGCTTAATATATTTGCACATCATTTTCATTCCACTTAAAATGTATGTGCTATTTTGTGTTGGTTTATCACCTAATCTCTATAAAATACATTTAAATTTGTGGTTGTAAGGTGAAAAATGTAAAAAAGTTTGAGGGGTATGAATACTTTTGCTTTTGTTTCAGTAGCAAACACATTATCATTATCTATTTTTTCAGCTGCACTAATCATAGAGGACACTTTCTAGCTACCTACCATTCCTAACTGTAACAACCTTGTAGAAGATATACGCTTCCTCCCCAAAAGTATTGGAACAGCAAGGCCAATCCCACGGTTTCTGCTGTAAACCGAAAATATCTGGGTTTAACATTAAAAGGTGAATATGAGACAGATCATCCTTTTAGCTTGTAATTCCAAATATTAACATCTGTGTCTGATACACAATTCAGACCCATTCACACCAATGTTTCTTGTTGAAGCGTGAACGTTCCATTAGTATATACGGTGATGTGAAAAAGTGTATGCTCCTTCATGATTTATTATTTTTTAGTTTAAATATTAGTCAAAGGCAACACAATTAAACACAAAATACAGTTGTTTATTTAAGGTTTTTGTTATTAAGGGAGAAGTGTAAAAAGTGTTTGCCCCAAGGTTAAAAAACATAACTGTGGTTTATACACAAAACAACATTTCAGAGAAAGAACATCATACCTACAGTAAAATACATAGTAGTGGTATTGTGATGGTCTGAGGCCGTTTTGCTGCTTCAGGATCTGGAAGACCTGCTGTGTTAAATGTTACATTTCCCCTGGAAATGGAATTCTGCTGTCTACCAACCAGTCCTGAAGGAGAATGTCCAAACATCTGTTTGTGACCTCAAGCTAAAACGAACTTGGATTCTGCAGCAGGACAATGATCTAAAACACAACAGAAAGTCCACCAGACTTTGGAGTGGCCTAGTCAAAGTCCTGATCTGAGACACTGTGGCATGACTTTAAAAAGGCAGTTGATGCTTGAAACCCTCCAATGTACCGGAATTACAACAATTCTGTAAAGAAGAGTGGAACAAAATTCCTCCACAGAGCTGTGAAAGACTCACTGCAAGATACCACAAGAGCTTGGTTGCAGTTGTTGCTGCTCAGGGTGGCCTATCCAGTTATTAGGTTTAGGGGCAATCACTTTTTACACAGGGTCATGTAGGTTTGGATTTTTTTTCTCCATTAATAATAAAAACCTAAATTTGAAAGCTGCATTTTGTGTTTACTTGTGTTATCTTTTACTAGTATTTATTTTTAAAATCTGAAACATTTAACAGTGAAATAAGAAACCATGAAGGGTCAAACACCTTTTTTTTACCCCACTTTATAATTTGTATAATAATTGAAATATCCACCTTGCCAGTAGCTCAGCTTGTCCTCAGCTGTGTTGAGTTCCTCACAGGCATGTGTTTTGGTTGTGCATCTGTATGAGGGAAGGTTTTGTGGTTGTGGGTGGTACAAGGAGGGACTTGTAGGGAAATGGAAACTTATCTGCACTAGCAGTGATGACAACCACTGACAAAACATACCAACTCCTACACAGCCCCACCTGAGAGTGCACCGAAACACTGAACACCTCCCCCAGTGAGCTCAGCTACGATGACTCCCTCGAAACACTGGATATTAAACAACTGGATATTTTTATTCATTCTGATACATCAAGGTATGACAATATCTCTGTGTTGAATGTTTTTGGGGGGTAAGGGGAGTTTTTTGGGATGTAAATGCAGCAATCAACCATTTCTCCTTTTTGGGAAAAGTCTATTTATTTTTAAATGTAAGTATTTTTAACTGCCTTAATGGATTAAAAAATATGACTTTTAAAAAGCTAATTTCTTTATGTAATTTGTTTGTGAAACATTAAAATGGCTGATATATGAACACTTATTCCAGTGTTTTAATTATTCATTTAAATATTAGCATTGTTCCCCATAAAGTCTTTAAGGATCACTCATGATTCCCTGTTTGGTCTGGTTTGGTTTAAATAACTAAAAACAGGAATCATCATCTGTAAACTTTCTATGATTATATTTTTTTAGCTTATCAAAGTGTCTCTGAAAGGTGAAAAAGCTTTCCTAGACCAGAAAATAAACGAATAGACAATAGAAACTGCAGATGCAAAATGTTTACAACGTTAACACAAAACATAATCAAAAAAACATCTGTTTTTATCTTCTTCTAGTGAATGCATTCAGCTACATTAAGTTGCATTCATTGTTGAATTGCACAGATGGGCAGTTTTCTGCAATACTTTTGTCTGTAAAAAGCGTTCATGGCCACATTAATTTTAGTTTTATTCTGTATGTTTAGTAAGGTTACCTAACAAATTTAGATTAGTTAGATTTGGTTTATAGTCTGGTTGAAAGAAACTTTACAGTAAAAAATATTTTCTGTGTTTATTTTTTTTATCATACAGTATGTCTGTTGTTGTGGGTATTGCTTGGTCTCAGAATGTAGGGGTTATCTAATGGCATTTTTCCTGAATGATTCCTTTTCAGTTCATGAACACAAATCACAGGAAGTTGAAGGAACAAATGTAAACACTAAAATGCTTCTTTCAGAAGTCTGGTTTGCACTGTAATACTAAAGAGCACACTGTATAAAATCTGTGCTTTGAAACAATAACTGCAAAAACTGAGGCCTCATTAGACATCAGAGGATTTTCTCTTGAAGGTACAGGACTATTCAGACAGATTGCATAAACCCTTGATATAATGATCTAGATAGTTACATCGTTTCTCATGACTTGGGTTTTAAGGGAATAACAGAGAGAGGCATTCTGTCCAAATGAAAAAACCTGAAAGATAAATTAATCTTCTCTAAAATGGCACACTCACCATAATTCCTCCAAAAACACAGTGATGACATCTCCAGAAATTCACAAATGAACCCAGATAAACATTTAAGGAACTGCAATGAAAATGGGTACATAAAGTCTCACATTCGACTAAAAACACACTGATGAACCCCAAACCTTTTATGTTTTATTGTTACATCTGGTGTGAAGCTAACATGGCATTCCATTATAAATATATCATATCAACACTTAAACATGGTGGTAGTGGGATGGTGCTTTAGAGCCTGGGCAACCTTTCTTTACCAAAACATCCTGCTTCAGGATTTCTGAACGGATAAAAAAAAATAAAGGACTTGCCAAGTAGAGTGGCCAAGTTAAAAGTCCTGAAATAAACCCCTTTAAGATGCTGTAGCCGGACCACAACCAGGCCTCAGAGCTCTCCAGGGTCTCTGAATTAAGGCAATTGTGTGAAGAAAAGTGAGCTAAAATCCCTTCAGAGAGATTTAAAGAACTGAACTACATGCAACACTGCCATTTGTTTCAGTAATAAAAATTATTGTTAAAATAGGAAAAAGTCTTTTCATCTGAAAATCGGTCACTGTATATATTTTTTTTCTCTCTAATCCTAAGAGTTATTAGGGGAGGGTGTTACAGTAGAATGCTCTGTTCTGATTCAAAGAGTCTCAACATATATCTGTGCTTGGACGTACCAGAATACACTATAATTTACATAAGCCCATAATGGATATATCAAAACAAACATATTAGTTTTCAGGCAAGGCAAGCACAATCCGCACACAAATATTAACACACTTAAATGTGTGAATGTATTGATATATTAGAGTGATTACAGTATAGGATACTTTTATTAGGGAAAACCTGAAATGATTAAATGGAGGCTCTATCTAGTAGCTTGTGGAGCCTCTATACAGGCTCCACATCATATGGGATCCCGCAGCACATTCACCCACCGATGTTGCAGCTGGGTCTGTAGATCCTGCTCTACACTTGTAGGTTGCTGAAGCTGGAATCCCAGGTGCTCCCATAAATGCTGGATTTGTGATAAACCTGGAGATAGGATCTGGTGCAATTTAGTGGAGACCCTTGCTGTGTGTGGAAGAAGTATCCTTGCCATGAGAGGCAGAAACATATTGCTAAGCTGTTCCTGAGCTGTGTCCCTCATATTACTACTAGGGGTGACCAATGTAAGCTAAACTAGTTAGCATTGCATAGTAATGGATAATAGTGACTAACTCAAATGGCAGATTTGACCATAATAAGCTACTGTACTAGTGTATATAATAGAATACTATTATACTATTGTACTATTATATATAATACAATAACAAGTAGCATCTCAATATGTGTTCTGAATTCTTGTGTTCTTGGGAGTTCTTTCTTGCAAAGAAACTTGTCAAGATTGTTTATCCAATGAGCACACAACCATTATTCACATTCATGGCTTGGAGAAACACTTTCAACTGTAATAGTCCAGCTTTAAATTTGACAGATTAGGGGGCAATCAGAAAGCAATTGTTAAAATGGCAAAATATAAAAATGAGGCTTTTCTAGACCAGAAAATAAATGAATAAACAATAGAAACTGGGAATGCAAAAATGTTTACGACGTTAACACAAAATTTAATAAAAAAACATCTGTTTTTATCTTTTCAAAAAGCATCTCTTATTCTTCTTTATTGGTTCCTGGATCTTGTGTGCCTTTTCTTTTTTACTCTGTTTTTCTTCATTTGTTCCTCCTCTAGAGCACTGCATGCTTCCAGCTCCCCAAAACGTCACCATTGTCTCCTATAATTTGGAACACAAGCTCACTTGGACCCCTGGCCCTGGGACACCTGCCTCTGCACACTTCAGGGTGCAGAAATATTCTATAAAGTAGGTTACAAATTTCATGATACATTTTAAGATACTCAAAACTCTGAGGTAATAATTTACTTAATATTAATTATAAAAAGCACCAGTGAATCATTGAAATGTTTCACAAAACTGGGTAAAAACTAGTTAAATTGTTATACCCAGTCACTAATGTTACATCACCTAATTAGTTTACCTGCTAGATAAACATGAGAAAGCCTATTTTTCATGCTGAAAAAGGTTCATTTGTGAGGTGAATGGTATAGGTAAGTGAAAAACTAGCCTGTGAGTGCTAGGCCCCTCATGGCAGCAGAAACACAATAAATACACATGCGTTTTCTTTATCTTCATGACTATTTACATTGTAGATTCTCACTATAGGCATCAAAACTATGAATGAACACATATGGAGTTATGTACTTTACAAGAAAAGGTAAAATAACTGAAAACATGTTTTATATTCTAGTTTCTTCAAAATAGCCACCTTTGCTCTGATTACTGCTTTACACACTCTTGTCATTCTCTTTATGAGCATAAATAGGTCGTCACCTGAAATGGTTTTTAGGTGTGCCTTATCAGAGTTAATTAGTGGAATATCTTGCTTTATCAATGGGTTTGGGACCATCAGTTGTGTTGTGCAAAATTCAGGTTACTACACAGCCGACAGCCCTATTGGACAACTGTTAAAATTCAAGAACCAATTAGCTAACTACAGAAAAAGGAGTGGCCATCATTACTTTAAGAAATGAAGGTCAGTCAGTCCGGAAAAATTGCAAAAACTCTAAATGTGTCCCCAAGTGGAGTCGAAAAAAACATCAAGCACTACAACGAAATTGGCACACATGAGGACCGACCCAGGAAAGGAAGGCCAAGAGTCACCTCTGCTTCTCACACCTCTGGGAACTCCTTCAAGACTGTTGGAAAACCATTTCAGGTGACGACCTCTTGAAGCTCGTAGAAAGAATGGCAAGAGCACTAATCAGAGCGGGGCTGAATGTGACAGGGTTTTGAGTGTGACGGGGGTGAATGTGACAGGGTTGAGTGTGTCGGGGCTGAATGTGACAGGGTTGAGTGTGTCGGGGGTGAATGTGACAGGGTTGAGTGTGTCGGGGGTGAATGTGATAGGGTTGAGTGTGTCGGGGGTGAATGTGATAGGGTTGAGTGTGTCGGGGGTGAATGTGACAGGGTTGAGTGTGTCGGGGGTGAATGTGACAGGGTTGAGTGTGACAGGGAAAAATGTGACAGGGTTGAGTGTGTCGGGGGTGAATGTGATAGGGTTGAGTGTGTCGGGGTGAATGTGATAGGGTTGAGTGTGTCGGGGGTGAATGTGACAGGGTTGAGTGTGTCAGCGCTGAATGTGACAGGGTTGAATGTGACGGGGTTGAATGTGACAGGGTTGAGTGTGACGGGGGTGAATGTGACAGGGTAGCGTGTGACGGGGTGAATGTGACAGGATTGAGTGTGACGGGGTGAATGTGACAGGGTTGAGTGTGACGGGGGTAAATGTGACCGGGGTTAATAGACTGGGTGAATGTGCCGGGGATGAATGTGACAGGGTTGACAGTGACGGGGGTGAATGTGACAAGGTTGAGTGTGACGGGGCTGAATGTGACAGAGTTGAGTGTGTCGGGGTGAATGTGATAGGGTTGAGTGTGTCGGGGTAAATAAGACAGGATTGAGTGTGTTGGGGATGAATGTGACAGGGTTGAGTGTGACGGGGTTGAATGTGACAGGGTTGAGTGTGTCGGGGGTGAATGTGATAGGATTGAGTGTGTTGGGGGTAAATGTGACAGGATTGAGTGTGACGGGGGTGAATTTTACAGGGTTGAGTGTGACAGGGTTAAATGTGACAGGGTTGAGTGTGTCGGGGTGAATGTGACAGGGGCAAATGTGAAAGTGTTGAGTGTGTCGGGGGTAAATGTGACAGGATTGAGTGTGTCGGGGGTGAATTTGACAGGGTTGAGTGTGACGGGGTTGAATGTGACAGGGTTGAATGTGATAGGGTTGAGTGTGTCAGGGGTGAATGTGATAGGGTTGAGTGTGACGGGGGTGAATGTGACAGGGTTGAGTGTGACGGGGGTGAATGTGACAGGGTAGAGTGTGACGGGGGTGAATGTGACAGGATTGAGTGTGACGGGGTGAATTTGACTGGGGTGAATTTGACGGGGATGAATGTGACAGGGTGAATGTGACAGGGTTGAGTGTGTCGGGGGTGAATGTTCCAGGGTTGAGTGTGTCAGGGCTGAATGTGACAGGGTTGAGTGTGACGGGGGTGAATGTGACAGGGAAGAGTGTGACGGGGGTGAATGTGACAGGATTGAGTGTGACGGGGTGAATGTGACAGGGTTGAGTGTGACGGGGTGAATGTGATAGGGTTGAGTGTGACGGGGGTAAATGTGACCGGGGTTAATGGACTGGGTGAATGTGCCGGGGATGAATGTGACAGGGTTGACAGTGACGGGGGTGAATGTGACAGGGTTGAGTGTGACGGGGGTGAATGTGACAGAGTTGAGTGTGTCGGGGTGAATGTGATAGGGTTGAGTGTGTCGGGGTAAATAAGACAGGATTGAGTGTGTTGGGGATGAATGTGACAGGGTTGAGTGTGACGGGGTTGAATGTGACAGGGTTGAGTGTGTCGGGGGTGAATGTGATAGGGTTGAGTGTGTTGGGGGTAAATGTGACAGGATTGAGTGTGACGGGGGTGAATTTTACAGGGTTGAGTGTGACGGGGTTAAATGTGACAGGGTTGAGTGTGTCGGGGTGAATGTGACAGGGGCAAATGTGAAAGGGTTGAGTGTGTCGGGGGTAAATGTGACAGGATTGAGTGTGTCGGGGGTGAATTTGACAGGGGTGAATGTGACAGGGTGAATGTGACAGGGTTGAGTGTGTCGGGGGTTAAATGAGACAGGATTGAGTGTGACGGGGGTGAATGTGACGGGGTGAATTTGACGGGGGTGAATTTGACGGGGATGAATGTGACAGGGTGAATGTGACAGGGTTGAGTGTGTCGGGGGTTAAATGAGACAGGATTGAGTGTGTCGGGGGTTAAATGAGACAGGATTGAGTGTGACAGGGAAAAATGTGACAGGGTTGAGTGTGTCGGGGGTGAATGTGATAGGGTTGAGTGTGTCGGGGGTGAATGTGATAGGGTTGAGTGTGTCGGAGGTGAATGTGACAGGGTTGAATGTGTCAGGGCTGAATGTGACAGGGTTGAATGTGACGGGGTTGAATGTGACAGGGTAGAGTGTGACGGGGTGAATGTGACAGGATTGAGTGTGACGGGGTGAATGTGACAGGGTTGAGTGTGACGGGGGTAAATGTGACCGGGGTTAATGGACTGGGTGAATGCGCCGGGGATGAATGTGACAGGGTTGACAGTGACGGGGGTGAATGTGACAGGGTTGGGTGTGACGGGGTTGAATGTGACAGGGTTGAGTGTGTTGGGGGTGAATGTGATAGGATTGAGTGTGTTGGGGGTAAATGTGAGGATTGAGTGTGACGGGGGTGAATTTTACAGGGTTGAGTGTGACGGGGTTAAATGTGACAGGGTTGAGTGTGTCAGGGTGAATGTGACAGGGGCAAATGTGAAAGGGTTGAGTGTGACGGGGTTGAATGTGACAGGGTTGAGTGTGTCAGGGGTGAATGTGATAGGGTTGAGTGTGTCAGGGGTGAATGTGATAGGGTTGAGTGTGACGGGGGTGAATGTGACGGGGTGAATTTGACTGGGGTGAATTTGACGGGGATGAATGTGACAGGGTGAATGTGACAGGGTTGAGTGTGTCGGGGTGAATGTGATAGGGTTGAGTGTGTCGGGGTGAATGTGATAGGGTTGAGTGTGTCAGGGGTGAATGTGATAGGGTTGAGTGTGACGGGGGTGAATGTGACGGGGTGAATTTGACTGGGGTGAATTTGACGGGGATGAATGTGACAGGGTGAATGTGACAGGGTTGAGTGTGTCGGGGTGAATGTGATAGGGTTGAGTGTGTCGGGGTGAATGTGATAGGGTTGAGTGTGTCGGGGGTGAATGTTACAGGGTTGAGTGTGTCAGGGCTGAATGTGACAGGGTTGAGTGTGACGGGGGTGAATGTGACAGGGTAGAGTGTGACGGGGGTGAATGTGACAGGATTGAGTGTGACGGGGTGAATGTGACCGGGGTTAATGGACTGGGTGAATGTGCCGGGGATGAATGTGACAGGGTTGACAGTGACGGGGGTAAATGTGACAGGGTTGAGTGTGACGGGGGTGAATGTGACAGAGTTGAGTGTGTCGGGGTGAATGTGATAGGGTTGAGTGTGTCGGGGTAAATAAGACAGGATTGAGTGTGTTGGGGATGAATGTGACAGGGTTGAGTGTGACGGGGTTGTATGTGACAGGGTTGAGTGTGTCGGGGGTGAATGTGATAGGATTGAGTGTGTTGGGGGTAAATGTGACAGGATTGAGTGTGACGGGGGTGAATTTTACAGGGTTGAGTGTGACGGGGTTAAATGTGACAGGGTTGAGTGTGTCGGGGTGAATGTGACAGGGGCAAATGTGAAAGTGTTGAGTGTGTCGGGGGTAAATGTGACAGGATTGAGTGTGTCGGGGTGAATTTGACAGGATTGAGTGTGACGGGGTTGAATGTGACAGGGTTGAGTGTGTCAGGGGTGAATGTGATAGGGTTGAGTGTGACAGGGGTGAATGTGACGGGGTGAATTTGACGGGGTGAATTTGACGGGGTGAATTTGACGGGGATGAATGTGACAGGGTGAATGTGACAGGGTTGAGTGTGTCGGGGGTTAAATGAGACAGGATTGAGTGTGACGGGGTGAATGTAACAGGGTTGAATGTGAGGGGGGTGAATGTGACAGGGTTGAGTGTGATGGGGTGAATGTGACAGGGTAGAGTGTGACGGGGTGAATGTGACCGGGGTTAATGTGACTGGGTGAATGTGCCGGGGATGAATGTGACAGGGTTGACTGTGACGGGGGTGAATGTGACAGGGTTGAGTGTGTCGGGGGTGAATGTGACAGGGTTGAGTGTGACGGGGTGAATGTGACAGGGTTGAGTGTGACGGGGGTGAATGTGACAGGGTTGAGTGTGACGGGGATGCATGTGACAGGATTGAGTGTGACGGGGATAAATGTGACAGGGTTGAGTGTGACGGGGGGTGAATGTGACAGAGTTGAGTGTGTCGGGCTGAATGTGATAGGATTGAGTGTGTCGGGGTAAATAAGACAGGATTGAGTGTGTTGGGGATAAATGTGACAGGGTTGAGTGTGACGGGGTTGAATGTGACAGGGTTGAGTGTGTCGGGGGTGAATGTGATAAGATTGAGTGTGTCGGGGGTAAATGTGACAGGATTGAGTGTGTCGGGGGTGAATTTTACAGGGTTGAGTGTGACGGGGTTAAATGTGACAGGGTTGAGTGTGTCGGGGGTGAATGTGACAGGGGCGAATGTGACAGGGTTGAGTGTGTCGGGGTGAATGTGACAGGGTTGAGTGTGTCGGGGTGAATGTGACAGGGGCGAATGTGACAGGGTTGAGTGTGACAGGGTTGAGTGTGATGGGGGTGAATGTGACAGGATTGAGTGTGTCGGGGGTGAATGTGACAGGGTTGAGTGTGTCGGGGATGAATGTGATAGGGGCGAATGTGACAGGGTTGAGTGTGACGGGGGTGAATGTTACAGGGTTGAGTGTGTCGGGGGTGAATGTGATAGGGTTGAGTGTGTCGGGGGTGAATGTTACAGGGTTGAGTGTGTCGGGGGTGAATGTGACAGGGTTGAGTGTGTCGGGGGTGAATGTGACAGGGGCAAATGTGACAGGGTTGAGTGTGTCGGGGGTGAATGTGACAGGGTTGAGTGTGTCGGGGGTGAATGTGACAGGGGCGAATGTGACAGGGTTGAGTGGGGTACATGTGAGTTTCTCTTTACAAACAACCAAAATATGGCACTAGTCAACGTCCACGACTAATGTAGCAAATTTAGACAGACAAGAAACTAACTAACCAGCATGACAATTATCCACTTTTTAAAATGAAATGTTTACAATTGCCACTTTTATTTTTCCCGCAGGAAAAAACTCTGGAAGCTGGTTCTAAAGTGTTCAGACCTGAGAACTGGCGAGTCATGTGACTTAACAAACTCTTTTAAGGACATTACCTGTCACTACTTGGCCCGAGTACAAGCCTTTAGTTCAGACCAGCAATCCAACTGGACCAGTTCAGAACTGTTTTTCCCCCTGGGGCACAGTAAGAAACTCTACTTCACTCAGCAGAAAAATATTTAATTATTTGCACATTTTGATGTTTTGTTATAAAATGTTTATAGTGTAGTTGAAGGAAATATTAAGATGACAAAAATCTAAATTGTTCTTTGTTTATTTTGTATCATATGTGGTACATCAGGTATTTCTTTGTCCTGCTGTACAATTCTGTAATCTGGGAGGCAGTAAGTAACACAATACAGGAACCTATCAACTGGGGTTAAAGATTGGGTCCGATCCCTTGTCTACACCTCCAGTCACTCATCTTTAAGGGGGATATGCAATTTATTGATTTACAGAGCAAAAGCTTTGGAAGCTAAAGTGTCTTGTAGTGTGTTGGTGTCAGGATACGGGCCTGGGTATGACTTGCTACTGAGACCACAAAGAAAAGGTTGTGACTGACCTTGGGTAGGGGACTGCAGCCAAACTCAGTTCCTCTGTTGGGTTTCTCTTTCTGTGTGCAGCGACTCTACAGGCACCAGAGGTGGTGCTCACAGGCTGTGGAAACTGCCTGCTCCTGCAGCTCAGCCCTCCGGCCAGCAGGGGGCTCCACCCCAGGCAGCTGAAATACCTTTTCCGTGAATTCCGTATTAATGTGACCAGGACTAGAGATAAGGCACAGGTGTGTCTGCAATATTACTTTTTCTTTCTTTCTTTCTTTCTTTCTTTCTTTTTAAAATAAATATAAATCTTATTTTAGTTCATCACAATTGCCAGTAAGGAGTCAAATTTTGAGCATTGCTACAGTCCTGCTACTCATGAAGCACGAGTGGTCCAGCAGACTATAGCTCTATCACATAATCTGACGGTTGCTGGGTCAAATCCCACGTCATATTTATGGTTCTCCGTCAGCAGCCAAAGTCCAAGAGAGTACAATGTGCCATGCTCCTTCTGGATAAGTAGGTGGTGCTCTCTCCCCTCCTCACTTCTAGTAATCTTTTCAGACTGATGTATTGTATTTTCTGATATATTTGCATTTTACATTTTATATTATTATTATTTATATTATTTTATATTAACAGTAGATATGACAGCTTGTTTGAAAGCTCTAAAACTGTTTTACATATGCATTCATAATTTAAATAAATGATAATAATACATTGTATTTCTGTATTTAAAATATTTAATTTAATCTGCACATTTAAGAAATGTGGGATTATTTTAATTGTTCCTGCATTTTTAATACAGAAATTGTACAGATATGATAATGCATGTCTTCTGCTTGTAAACAGCCTCAGAAATGGGGATTTCTGCAGTGCACTGACACAAATATTCTCATGCAAGCTGGTTTGTGGGTGCTAGATAGCTCGACTTGCATAAACGTGCACTTGCACAAAGCGTTCACCAAAGGTGGGTTTATCTTTCAGGCAAGGGTTTAAGGTTTCCTGCAGAGATAAAGTCAGACAGGCTTTACATTTAAACGGTGGCTTTTAGATTGAGAGTGTTGCACCAAAACGAAACTAGAGAAAAACCTCACATAACAACAGATCTGTACACGCACGCACACACACGCCCTTTTTTATCACCTTACAATCACAAACTTTAATGTATTTTAAGGCTGAGGCTTTAAGTCATAGACAAAGTGCTACATAATTGTAAAGTGGAATGAAAATGATACATGGTTTTTAAAATTAAATCAAATTAAAACCTGAAAACTGTGATGTGCAAAAGTTTTACTCTGAAACCCCTAAATAAAATCCAGTGCAATCAATTGCTTTGAGAGCTCACATAATCAGTGTTGGGAAGGTTACTTTTAAAATGTAATCCCTTACAGATTACTGATTACATCACTCAAAATGTAATTTGTAACGTAATCAGTTACATTACTTCAAGTGAGTAACGTAATCTGATTACTTTGGATTACTTTAAATATTGTCATTTTTTTAAGCCTGAATGAATGTAGCAACCACATATTGCATATTATTATTTTATTTTTCTTTCCAGTTAACAAATAGATAAACAAATAAAACAGCCTTTTCAATCACCCTATAAAAATACTTATGAAACCATTTCATCAAACAATTTTATGAAACACTTCTATAAATTGATGATAAAACCATTTAAAACCAAACAATGTAACAACAACTGTAAGCTATCTATTTGCAGGTTTGCCACCAGTGTTAATTTTGACAACAAATTTTGATTTAGTTTTAGTCATAGACTTGTGACGAAAATAGCATTTAGTTTTAGTCACAATTTAGTCATCTGAAATGTTTTTAGTTTAAGTCGACTTAATGTCATAAGAATATAGTCTACTAAAATTACAGTAAATTTAGTCGACTAAAATGTAAAGGGTGTAAATGTAAATGCTTTTTCATCAGTTTCCTAGAATTATTAACTATACACTTATACGAAATGAAACGTTTAATAACCACTTGAGTAATATTGTTAATGTTTGAAAATGAAATATATTTATATATGATTTAATGTATATTATTATTATTGTAGGTGTGTGACTATACATATGTTACATTTAAAATTTTGCTCTAGAAATCAGGTCATAAAACATCTGAATAGTTAAATTATAGTTTGAACAGCGTTGTAGATGCAAAAACAGCCTTTAAAGGATCTAGTGTTATCTCCAGCACTAACCCAGCACACCTACTGGAGCCTCAGTCTATAAATGAGATAAAAAAACATACATTCACACACTGTCCTGTAGAGATGCTCTCAGGATGTATTGAGAGACTTCATGAGTTAAAGTGAGAAACTTATGAGGAAGTGGAGTAAGGAACTTTACACAGACTTTTAGGTTCATAGATTGACTTATTTTATTGTTTTATTTTGGGTATATTATTGAGTTCCTTTCTGACTTGTTCCTGCTTTAACACTAGCTATATCTTTCCCACTGTGAGACTAAACAGATGATCTTAATGAGTTAGGGTTCTGTATCAGTTCTGTGTACTGCCGAGTTAAACACACCATCAGCTCATGAAATAACATCAGCATTAAAACGCGGATCTCTGCATGGAGATCTGTGTGACTCTGCTCTGCAGAAGCTGAAAGATTAGTGGTGTTTTTACCGGAGATGGAGTCGCTCCACGCGGTTTACACGTTATCTTGTTTTTTGCGACGTCAAAGGAGAAATATATCGCCTCTCCTCTCTCTCTCTCTCCCTGCTGAACACTGTCGAGTTAACTTCCAGTCGAGCTCCGTAACGACAGGTTAATTCCCGGGTTTGTAACTGAGCGCGCGGCGCTACTGCAGGAGAGGCGGGTACTGATTGGTTGAGTACCCCGCTCAGGCCCGGCACCACAAGGGGGCGAAAGGGGGCGTCGCCCCCTCAGGCGAAGTGTCCCGCCCCCTATTGTATATAATAAGACTTAATTATTTTACAATATTTTTAAAAATAATTTAGCTTTTTTTCTAAAGCAATTGGTCTGGTTGTTATCAGCATTTGATAATGCTGAGGCAAACTAATTGTGTTACTGGCTGCATTTTAGCACCGTATTGTGGAACCAATAAGATTGTGCAGGTTCACTGCGAGAGGTAGCAAAATTCGTTTCACTTGAATAAGCACCGCCCCCCTGAAAATATCTGACGCCCCCCCACTGTATATGTCCTTGCGCCGGCCCTGACCCCGCTTATCCCGCCTTCGCTAAAGTAGCAGTGATTGGATCTCTTCTTAACTGGTCCCTTCCTTTCACAGAACTAAATCAGTTCTGATTGGATTTCGTCCCTGCCAAACATTTTCGTCTCGTTTTTATTCGTTGACCAAAATGTCAGTTAATTTCGTCTCGTTGTGTGTGCGGAGCCGCTGTCTGCCCCTCCTCCCTGTGTGTGTGTGTGCAGCGAGACGGGAGGAGGGGCAGACAGTTCCCTGTCATATCAGAGCGATTCACCGCAAAATGTTATTTGCGTTTTGTCAGTGTTGGATTGGAAGAGCAAAAATAGGAAAGTACCGCAATGTAATCCTTTTATTTTAGCAGAGTAACTGTAATCTGATTACCACTTACTGAAGCAGTAACTGTAACGGATTACAGTTACTCATAATTTGTAATCTGATTACGTAACGCCGTTACATGTAATCCGTTACTTCCCAACACTGCACATAATTAGTTAATAAAGTCCAGCTGTGTGTAATTTAGTCTCAGTATAAATACATCTGTTTTATAAAGGCCTCAGTGGTTTGTTAGAGAACACTAACGAACAAACAGCATCATGAAGACCAAGAAACTCACTAGACAGGTGATGTGGAGAAGTTTAAAACAGGGTTAGGTTAAAAAAAATATCCCACGCCTAATCACTTCCATCATCCCAACTGTAAACCTACGAAACCTAAGACACGGCCGTCCAGATGACAGATCGAGCAAGGAGAGCACTGATCAGAGAAGCAGCCAAGAGACCCATGGTCACTTTGGAGAAGCTAAAAAAAATCCACAACTCTGCTGGGAAATTGTCCACAGGAAAGATTGTTCATTCCCCAAATTTGTCCTTTATGCAAGAGCGGCAAGAAGAAAACCATTGCTGAAAGAAAGACATAAGAAGTGTGATTTGCAGTTTGACATAAGCCACGTAGGGGACACAGCAAACGTGGAAGAGGTGCTTTGGTCAGATGAGACCATCCAATCTTTTTGGCATAAACGCAAAGCGCTGTGTGTAGCAGATAAGTAACACTGCTCATCATCCTGAACACACCTGGTGGCAGCATAATGCTGTGGGGATGCTTTTCTTTAGCTGGGTCAAAGGAGTTGAGAGGAAGATGATGGAGCTAAATACAGGACAATCCTGTTAGAGCCTGTTGGAGGCTGCTAAAGACTTGAGACTGGGAAGGAGATTCACCTTTCAGCAAGACAATGACCCTAAACATACAGCCAGAGCTAAAGTGGAATGATCTGTCAGTTATTTAGGGGTGTCAGAGTAAAACAGGCTGAATGCTCTTGCATGTCACGCTTTTCAAATTTATATTTGATTAAACTTTTGAAAACCATGTATTGTTTTCGTTCCACTTTACAATTATGTGCTACTTTGTGTTGGTCTACCACTTACAATCTTAAATAAATATTTTTTTTTTTTTTTTTTCGCACTATAAGATGCAACTTAAAATCATTTTATTTTCCCAAAAATCATCAGTGAGCCTCATATGTATGAATTTTCCCCGTCAGGGTGTAAGGAGCAGTAAAGCCACTTTGCTATAGTGCAGCGTTTTACAGGAGTTTCAGTTTAGTTCTCCAGCACTGAGACTCGAGATTGGAGCAGTATTAGCATTAGCCGGGAAATGAGCTAAGCGCTAGCTTTTGCTGTTCAGAGGTGAGTATTACCAGCTTGTAGCATGCTGCTAACACCTCTAACACACTGACTACTCCTAACCTCACTTCCTTCTTCCCCTCCTTCACTCCTCTATCCCATTACTTCCCTTTGATCTCCTTTAAGCCCTATCTAAATAAGTCTTTGCCTTTAAACTTCTATTACTTTTGTACTTGACTATTGTAAGTCACTTTGGACAAAAGTATCTGCCAAATGGAATGTAATGTATTTTAATGTAATGCTAACCCTGGCTAAAACTGCTGGAGCAGCATTAGCATTAGCTGCTAACCATGCTAAGCGCTAGCTCTTTTGCTGTTCAGAGGTGAGTATTACCAGTTGTAGCCTGCTGCTAAACCCGGCTAAAACTGCTGGAGCAGCATTAGCCTTAGCAGCTAACCATGCTAAGCGCTAGCTCTTTTGCCATTTAGAGGTGAGTATTATGGGCTTGTAGCCTGCTGCTAACCCTGGCTGGCACTGCTGGATCAGCATTAGCATTACTCCTTTACCGCTCTAAGCCCTGTAGTCTGCGTGTTTACAGTGTTAAAAGCTACATGGGACATAGCACTACCTAATATCACTCTGGTTTACCGGAACTTAAACTTTAAGTGTAGCGCTGCCGGGCATCATAAGTGAAAATTTAGTGGAAATCTGGAAATCTAAGCCCACTGTAAAAAAGCGAAAGTGCTTCACTCACCCAAATAAACAGTTTTCAGAAAATAAATCTGTGTAGATTAACATCCAGTGCTCGTTTGACTTTAAAAGAAAATGTTTTTTTAAGAATTACAGTTTTGTTTACTATACTTAGCTTAACTTTACAGGTTTCGCCACTCAGCTGCCAGACTGGCTGAATTAGAAGGAAAACATGGCGAAAACCCTGTTCCTTACAAGTGTTACATAATGCCCCTTATAATCCGGTGCGCTTTGTGTATAAAAATAGACCAGAAAATAAACGTTTATTAATAGTGCTCTTTTTATCCGCTCTTATAGTACGAAAACTACGGTACTTAAAGCAAGTAATCTTATTATAAATATGTATTGGCTTAATTTGTCTCTATGTTTTAAAGCTCAGTTGCTTTGCAATATTTTAGTGTCAGTATAATTCAAACATAACAAAACTTGAAACTGTTGTATTAATACAGGTTCGCCATAAATAATGCCAACATAATAACACGCATCTAAAAAAGTAAAACCATAAAATAACATGATAGACTAAAACTAAGAATGAATGTGACTAAAACTATTATTATTTTAGTCAAAGGATTAAGACTAAAACAAAATCTAAATCACCTGTCAAAATTCAAATAAAATAAAATCTAATTTATTTATTTTCATATATCGCTTTTTGCAACTAATGTCATAAAGCAGCTTTACAGAAATTTGATCACAGGACAGAGAATCAGACAAAACATTAAACATACAACACAGAATCACTAGTGAGCAACAGTGAGCAAGTAAAAACTGCCTGGAGAAACACTGGAGAAACCAAGGCTCACATGTACCTTGTACTATCACATGTAATTACTTGTACTATCACATGTTACATTATTTGTATGACCACATGACTATCATATGGAATATCACTTGTACTATCACATATACAAGCACATGACATATCACTGTACTGTCATGTACCGTTAAGACTAATTTACAGTTGTGTTCAAAGTCATTCAACCCCTCACTGCAGTAAAACGTTTCAGCAAGTTGTTCACAAACAGATCAAATAAGGACTTGTAGAATAAACAAATGCAACTTTAATTACATCAGTATTTCTTCTAACATACCAACAAATGTACTTTTTGTGATTTCTCATTGACAAAACTATTCAACCCTTACTACTCTCAAGAAGAAAAGTTTCATTCAGCTTTTTTCAATCAGGCACTGAAAGCACCTGTAGATGTGAACAAAACCATATCGAGCAGCAATTAAAGAAGAACTCGTGGTGTAGTTAAACATAATAAAAAGCACTTACCTTTGATGAATAGCACACCTCCATTCTCCCACAGAGATGTTCTGAGATCCAGACATTTTAACAGTTTGTCCAAACACCCTTCAGACTGGGTGACACAGGGCATAATTTGCCCCGATAAATTGCTTTTTCCACTGTTATCCAGGTTCAAAGTAGCTCCACACCTCCTTGCTAGAATTTGGAGAGCCCTGACATTTAAAACGAGGCATTAATAACTTAAAAAGTGCACAAGAAGTGTGTGCCTCTAGCTTCGGCTCTGAGCTCCTCCATCATTAATGACATAGACATACAGTATGTATATATATGTCTATGTTATTTTCAGTTCAGTGAAGGCGGCGCTCAGAGCTGAAGCTGCCAAGCCCATGTAGGGCTTTAACAGGAGAATTTTATAGTTTATGCGGAATTTGACTGGAAGCCAGTGCAGCGCTGATAGGACTACACTAATATGGTCAAATTGTCTAGTTTTATTAAGGACCCTGGCTGCAGCGTTTTGAGCTAGTTGTAGTTTATTTAAGTTACCGCTGCAACATCCTGACAGTAGCGCATTACAATAATCTAGCCTTTATGTAAAGATGGCATGTGTTATTTTTTTCTTTGTCATGCAAAATGAATATTATAGAGGTGTAGAAAAGCTGTTCTAGTAACATTAGATATGTGTTTATCGAATGCTAGGTCTGAATCTATAGTAACTCCATTTAGCATTAAGGCTGATAATTTATTCAGCAGCATTTGTGCCTAATAGTAGAGTAACTGTAAATAAAGTTAGATAAGTTAGTCAGTTAAATATGATTTGAACCTTGATAATGCTGTATCAGTGACTCCTCTTTGTCAGTGTATGAGAAGAGAATGATCCACTAAATCTAAAGCTGCACTCAGGAGTCGAATAATGCCAGTAGAGAACGCAGCCATGGTCAGTGGCAAGAAGCATATTATTTGTTATCTTAACTAAAGCTCTCGCTTAGCCTCAGTGCTGTGATAGGGCCTATATCCAGATTAGATTTATATCCAGATTTGATGTTTTTGTTCAGATATTTTTCTTGAATATTTTTCATTTTATTATTGAAAAAAGTCTATTAAATCATTGCTGAATAGCTGGATATAACACTAAAGAAAACTTTAGGATTATTAAAGTTGATTTTATTAATCTTGAATTGTGAGGCCAGATACGTTGAGTGGGCTTTCAGCAGGACAATGATCTACAGCACAAGGCCAGAAAATGCAGAAGCAGTTAATGAAGAAAAAGCATTATGCTACAATGGCCAAGTCAGAGTTAAGATTGTAAATTTGTGGCACTGTTTTAAGTTCTTCCAATTTTCCAACCTAATAATCCTGGGAAAAAAATGTAATCCTAAAACCTGTCATATTATTGTACCAGCCAGCATGCATGTTCATTATTCTCATGTTAATGTTAGAATTTGACTGGCCACTGTAGCCACCCGGGCTTCTTTATGAATGTTTCTGAAACACACATTTTGGAGTTCATGAATCATACCCATTTCTTTTTCAGTTTGTTTTAAGGGTGTCTTCCGGAGAGAGTCGAATTGATTATCTTGAGAGAGGTGTTGAATACTGCATTACAGTCGTTCCGGTAACCAGCCTGACTAACCCTGTAGTTCCCTCTGGACCTCACTGTGCATTTACAAGTCCACCACCAGTCAGCACAGGTACAGTTTACTTCATTTGCAGTTACAGCTTTAATATTATTAACTGCCTAACCTCACTAGCTAAATCTGGCTTTGGATTAAACAAGAGCTTAGCAACAATGTGCTAATATGATTCTACTCATTAAAATTTACTATACTATAATTTAATAGATTAATGATTTGTCCCAATCAATTTATTTTGACACCCAATCCAATTAGAGTCTCAAAATTCTCAAAAGTATCAGCTGATACCAATTTGGGGTTCGTTTCTTAAACGTTCATAAGGCTAAGAACTTCATAACCTCAAACATTCTTAAAATTAAGAGTGTTTCCCAAAAACCTTCGTAAAATACATAGTTTTGAAGCTTGTTCATAACCTAAGAATTGTGACCCACTTGTAACGGCTTACGAATGTCTTTTTGTGCAGTTCCACCTGAAAAACAACAGGTACCGCTAAAATTCTTTCAAAACTATTCAGACGTATTGGATCTGCATTTAGAAAAAGCACATTTATATATGAAAAAACCTTTATTTCAGAAAAAATCATTAACTCTCATAAACTACATGTAACACCAACAAAAATAAAATCTACAGCTTTAGTTGTGTAGTCCTGTGAAGGTTCTTAGGTTAGTTAAACATTATTATATTTAGGATAATATTTTTTATCTATGATAGTGTTATATTTTAATCCATGGTATCATTTTGATTTATTATTGACACAATAAACAAGAGGTGTTACTTTTATTATATTAGATTATATTTTAGTCTTATGGAATTAATACTAAAAAACTCAACTCTGCTACTGTTCACCTCAGAAACAACTTAAACTTAAAATCACGTTCCTAATTGACCAAATACAGCCATAGAGTAATAGCATCAACCAGATAAAACAACAACAGCAGCATAAACTGGAACAAACAAAATAGCAGAGGTGTTATTTTATGACCAGTTGTTGTAATTTAATCATTGAAAAGGTTACCATTTAAGCATTTAGATATACTTTTAGATATTATTCTTTATTTGTGTGAGGTTTAAAAAAATATACATTTTATGTGTCACTCCTGATGCTGAATCCTGATGTGCTCCTGTCACTCCCACACTAAGCTCTACCTGTGATCTACAGCCTCTGGTGCCCATAATGCACCACAAACTGACATGGCACCACCAGGAAGTCAATCACCAGAATATTGATCACACCTGTTCATACCACTATACAGTGCCTTGCAAAAGTATTAAACTTTTCAACCTTTTTATCAGTTTTGCACATTGAGAGACTGAAATTTCCCCCCGTTCTTTCTGGCTAAACAGCTGGAGGTTGGATGGTGAGCGTTTGTGAACGGCAGTTTTCAGCTCTTTCCACAGATTCTCGATTGGATTCAGGTCTGGATTTTGACTTGGCCATTCTAACACCTGGATACATTTATTTGTGAACCATTCCATTGTAGATTTTGCTTGTTGGAGGATAAATCTCCGTCCCAGTCTCAGGCTTTTTGCAGACTCCAGAGTGATCTTGTATTTGGCTACATCCATCTTCCCATCACTTTTAACCATCTTCCCTGCCTCTGCTGAAGAAAAGCAGGCCCAAACCATGATGCTGCCACCACCATGTTTGAAGTGTGTTTATGGTGATAAGCTGTGTTGCTTTTATGCCAAACATAATGTTTTGCATTGTGGCCAAAAAGTTCTGACCAAGAGCACCTTCTTCCACGTTTGGTGTATCTCCCAGGTGGCTTGAGGCAAACTTTGAGAAATGGCTTTTTTCTTTCCACTCTTCCATAAAAGCCAGATTTGTGCAGTGTATGACTGATTGTTGTCCTATGTACAGAGTCTCTAACCTCAGCTGTAAAGCTCTGCAGTTTATGCAGAGTGATCATGGGCCTATTGGCTGCATCTCTGATCAGTCTTCTCCTTGTTTGATCTTAGTGTTTAAAGGTGGATTTTATTTATCATCATCAGTCATTTAGGTCAACATTGGATCATTCAGAGATCCTCACTGAACTTCTGGAGTGAGTTTGCTGCACTGAAAGTAAAATATTTTTGCACACCCCACTTTTTAGTTTTTTTATTTCTAAAAATAGTTTAAAATATCCGATAAATTTCATTCCACTTCACGATTGTGAAATGGAATGAAACCTGAAATGTGGCAAAAGTATAAGAAGTCCAAGGGGGCCGGATACTTTTGCAAGGCACTGTATATACACACCAATATGTATTGTTTGGTTTACCACTCTACGAAGCGTTTATCCCATTGCCTGTGTTACCCTCTCGTGTTTTGTTTTTCCAACCTCAATTTTAGTTTTTGACTGGTGGTGCTTCCAGCAGCTGCAGAGGCAGAGCCAACTAAAGAATTACTTAACATTACTTTGTGTGTCATAGTAGATTTACTATCTTATAATTGAGACTGACCTACATGACCAATCAGCTCTCAGTTGCTGTGTACTAGCCTATTGGCATTAGTGTTAGGACGCTCGGGACGTCTGCCTGAAGAAAAGACAAACTGCCCACATCTTGTTATTTAAAGCATGTAGATTAGCATCTGTAATAGCTGAAAAAGGTGTTTCTTCAAAGCATAGAATAACTTGTGATTATGGATGATTGTTGCTTGATGGTTAGTTCTATACTGTATATTCAAAATCTGTAACATATTGTGCAAAAATAAAAAGAATTGAATCAATCAATCAGTCAACCTTCTTTTTAATAGAAATACTCTAAGAACAACTCTCACATTCAATGCATCTGAAACTAAAAAAGCCAATGAAAAATATATGAGTAAGTTTAATCATGTAAATTAAACGAAAAAAACTATATAACAGTTAATAAATAAATATAAACAATCATAAAACTGAAAATAATTAAGATTTAAGTAAAACGTTAAAACATGAAAATTGTATGAATTTACTGTTTAAATAAAATAATACTGTTTAATTGACTTTAAATGTTTACTGTTTTCTTATAGTGGCTGTGTTTCTAACTGCACTCTGCATACTCTTCCTCTTGGTGGTGCTGTTCTGTGCAGCCCTGGTGCACAGTGGGCAGCTTGGTTGTCTTCACAAGGTCTTACTAAGAGCTTTGGTAAAAAAAAGATATAATAAATATATATACTATTCATATTTCTGCAAATATTCTATTACACTTACCTTCAAAAGTATTAGAACAGTGAGGCCAATCCCATGAAAACATTTGGGCTTGGCATTAAAAGATGATAATGAGACCAAAGTTCAACATTTGAGCTTTTTTCTATGTATTTATATCTGGGTCTAATACGCAGTTCAGGAAGATAGCACCTTTCGTCTGAACTCACACATTTTTGTCCCAAGCAAAAGATATAAAAGAACAGATACACTTAAAATTGGTTAAAGTGAATAAGTCTGAATATTTACTTGCAAATGCTTTGCTTGCAATACTACCTCGAGCCTGTGACCCATGGACACTTCTCCATTCTCCTTTTGTGATGCTTTTCCAGGCTTTCACTGCAGCCTCTTTCGATTGGTGTATGTTTACTCCCTTCAGTCTCCTCTTTAGCAGGTAAAAAGCATGCTCCAAAGATTTACGTTTAGAGATTGATTAGGCCAGTTTAAAACTTTCAGTTCTTGCCCCTGATGAACAGTGTGTTTGGGGTGATTATCTTGCAGCATGGTGAAGGATCTCCCAATCAGTTTGGTTGCATATTTCTTTAAATTGACAGACAGAATGTTTTTGAGTTCGTTGTCCTCCTTCCATCATCTGTGGCATTATCAATCAAGATTTATGAGACTATCTGAGATGATGCCATGCAAGCCATGACCATGGTATGTTTGGGATTACAAGAAGATTCCTTTTTCGGGAACAGTAAACAGTTGTTTTAGAGCATGAACAATGTTTCTGTCATTAACCGCTGTGGTTTTCATTGGACTACCTCTTTAACATCTATTACTTACATCTATTACATCTATTACATCTATTATTTTTTTAATAATCCATGATTCAGGAGCCTAAGCAACAAAACACACCTGATAGTCATGAGTTCCTATACTGTTGCCCTCAAGAAAGAGGCCTGACTTGACTTGACCTGATTGTGTATCAGATTCAGATGTAACTATATGCAAATTACCAGATGTAAATACATAAAAAGCTAAAATGTTGATATCTTGTCTCATATTTATATTTTAATTTTAGTCTACAGCAGAAATAATTAGATTGGCCCCACTGGTCCAATACTTTTGGAGGGGATTGTATATCTTTTTATTGGACAACAATATAGAAAGGAAACTTGGATATAACAGAGTAGTCAGAGAAAAGCTTGTATAGCAGTATAGCTTTACTATCCTCTGAAAATAACTCAACACAGCCATTAATGTCTTAATAACTGCAACACAAGCAAGTACCCCCCACAGTGTCCAAATTGTGCGCCAATATTAATATTTTGTGTGACCATTATAATCCAGCACTGCCTCAACCTTCTTGGTCATGGAGTTTACTAAGCTTTACAGGTTGCTACTGGATTTCTTTTCCACTCCTCCATCCATCTTCTGCTTGAGAATGCCTCACAGTGATCAATAGAGTTTAGGTCTTGAGATACAGTCATATGAAAAAGTTTGGGCACCCCTATTAATCTTAATCATTTTTAGTTCTAAATATTTGGGTGTTTGTAACAGCCATTTCAGTTTGATATATCTAATAACTGATGGACACAGTAATATTTCAGGATTGAAATGAGGTTTATTGTATTGTAACAGAAAATGTGCAATATGCATTAAACCAAAATTTACCGGTGCAAAAGTATGGGCACCCTTATCATTTTATTGATTTGAATACTCCTAACTACTTTTTACTGACTTACTGAAGCACAAAATTGGTTTGGTAACCTCATTGAGCTTTGAACTTTATAGCCAGGTGTATCCAATCATGAGAAAAGGTATTTAAGGTGGCCAATTGCAAGTTGTTCAACTATTTAAATCTCCTCTGAAGAGTGGCATCATGGGCTCATCAAATCAACTCTCAAATGATCTAAAAACAAAGATTGTTCAACATAGTTGTTCAGGGGAAGGATACAAAAAGTTGTCTCAGTGATTTAACCTGTCAGTTTCCACTGTGAGGAACATAGTAAGGAAATGGAAGACCACAGGGACAGTTCTTGTTAAGCCCAGAAGTGGCAGGCCAAGAAAAATATCAGAAAGGCAGAGAAGAAGAATGTGTGCTTTTGCATAACTCAGGCAACTCTGTTTGTGGCGTGCTTGCAGAAATGGCTTCTTTCGCATCACTCTTCCATACAGCTTCTCCTTGTGCAAAGTATGCTGTATTGTTGGCCGATGCACAGTAACACCATCTGCAGCAAGATGATGCTGCAGATCTTTGGAGGTGGTCTGTGGATTGTCCTTGACTGTTCTCACCATTCTTCTTCTCTGCCTTTCTGATATTTTTCTTGATGAATGATTAATGGGGTGCCCAAACCTTTTCATATGACTGTATACTTGGCCAGCCCATCAGCTTTACCTTCAGCTTCCTCTGCAAGGCAGTTCACATCTTGGAGTTGTGTTAAGGGCCATTACAGCATTAAAAAAACAGTTTCCAAAGGCAATGGACCATGGTCTGCTTCAGAATGTCACAGTACATGTTGGAACTGCAGACCATGACGCTACCACCACCATGCTTGTATTGCCAGCTATTTATTTTGGTTGTGTGTTGAGTTCAATTTCATTTCTATAGTGTTGTCCCATGACAAGTTAATAAATAAATTATAAAATATTTGCAGACATGTGAAAGGTGTACTACCTTTTGTTGGATACTGTATATATATTTAATAAAATAATAAAATGTCTGTATAGACAGAAGCGGATTTGGTGATGAGTCTGGCGTAAACCTGATTTAGGTGTTAACCCCTGATTTAGGCTATATGAGCTGTACATTTTTGACAAGAGTTTCATATTAAGACTGCTCTGTCTGATAATGTCTTTTCTTGCTGTAATGTAAGTTTCTCTCACATTCTGCATATGAACTTATTAGGCTCTCAACTGGTGAAGATGGTACCTGGCCCCTGAGCATTGCTGAGCACAGCCCAGACCACATTCTGCAGGCCTGGTTCTCCCAGTGTCCAGAGTACAAAGGCGATGGCTAGACATGTAGAAACACAGTCGGACTGATGAAAGTTTGTATGGCTGATGCAGGTGTAGTTTAAGAATTTGAGTTTCAGGTTCAGTTTAAGGTATACTTTTCCAAAACCTGAATATTAACTTCCTTCTAGTGTTAACCTTTGGGGTGTACTGTGTATTACTGTGTCATTAGAATCTCTGTTTCTGGTTCCTGTTAATGATTAGAGCTAATTAATTGATTGTGTTCTGTTGAAAATGAAAAAATAAAATAAAATAGGAAATGCTGAAGCTGTTGTATAAGGAATGTTGCTCTATGTATTATTTGCCTTGGACTGAATACCATACTGTTTCTTTTACATTATTATATGTGATCTCATTATTTAGAATTTAATCTGAGCACTAACTAACTTTGTGAGAACATTTTTTATTAGTTGATATGAATATAAGCAAAAATCAACACAAAATGTACACAATGTTCTGTATATGCCCCAACAAGCAACATATGTACAAAATAAAGATTAACTGCATTAAAATATGTATAATTACATCTGTGTTATTTCAATAATAGATAAATAGGTGACAGGACAACAGTCCACAAAACATAAACTGTTTCAATGACTGTTCCAAACACCTCAAGATATCTGGCTATAATATACAGTTGCAAGAAAAAGTGTGTGAACCATTTGGGATTACTTGGATTTCTGCATTTATTGGTCATTAAATGTTCTGATCTTCATCTAAGTCACAACAATAGATAAACACAGTCTGCTTAATCTAATACCACACAGAAAATGAAATGTTTGCATTGTTTTATTAAACACAACATGTTAACATTCACAGTGAGGGGGGAAAAGCATGTAAACAATTAGGCTAATTACTTTTCTAAAAGCTAATTGGAGCCAGGATGTGATAAGATGTGTTGGTTAAAGCGGTCCTGCCCTATAAAACACACCAGTTTTGAAACCAAAATTGAATTGTTTGGAAGGAACACACAACGCTATGTGTGAAGAAAAGCACAGCACATCATCATCAAAACCTCATCCCAACTGTGAAATATGGTGAAGGGGGCATCATGGTTTAGGGCCTGGACAGATTGCCATCATCAATGGAAAAAGTTAACCAAGTTAACCAAGACATTTTGCAGGAAAACTTTAGGTCATCTGTCCACCAACTGAAGCTCAACAGAGGATGGATGATGCAACAGGACAATGACACAAAACATAGAAAATACGGCTTCTGGAGAGTCCTGACCTCAACCTAACTGAGATGCTGTGGCATGAGCTCAAGAGAGCGATTCACACCAGGTATCCCAAGAATATTGCTGAACTGAAAGTTTTGTGAAGAGAAATGTTCCAAAATTCCTCCTGACTGTTGTGCAGGTCTGATCTGCAACTACAGGAATTGTTTGGCTGAGGTTATTGCTGCTAAAGGAGGGTCAACCAGTTATTGAAGCTAGCGTTATAGGATGTTAACACTTGAGTAAAATTAACATTGTGATTTTATTCAATAAACTACTGACAACAGTTCTTCCAAATTCACAATTTAAAAAATATTTTAATTTACAGTGTTGTTACGGCCTGGAAAGCCAGACCAGTAACATATGCTAGGACGACACCCGCTCACGCATTTTTAGCCCAGACCAAAGATGATACCAACCACAGAAATACAAGCCAAAATGATTTATTTATAATAATCAGTAGCATTTACGTCAGGGATAAGAAATGCCTAAAATAACAAACAAACAAAACTAACTTAGAAATTTAGAGCTCACTTACCTAACAAAAAAAAAGGAAATAAAAATACATAAATCTTCCCTCCCTCCCTAACTAACAAAACACAGGAGAAAAGAAACCCCCTCCCAAAGAAACAGGCCTTATCCCCTACAGTGCTACCTTGGCTTTTAGTATTATTTGAAGTGTATTTACAGAAGTAGTATAACAAAGTTAAGTAACATATTTTAGTTATCTAAACAGCTCCGTTTTGACTCACGACAGCACAAACAATCAGAATAGTACGACAGGTGGTTTGGTCTGGGCGGCGTGGTGGTTGAATGGGTCGGGTGTCGCGCTGCACTCCACATCGGCCAGCGCTTTATAGTGACGCAGGACCAGGATCAATTAATCAGCTCCTCCCTCTCACAGGTAACCTGCAGGACTGATAGAAAGAGTGAAGGAGAGCGCAAGAATGAGGTAGCTTAGAAAAGGGAAGGCAACAAAGAAAAATATAAACATCTCCCTCCGTAACAGTGTTTATTTGCATAAAATGAGAAATGGTCAAAATAATGAAAAAGATGCAGTACTTTCAAACCTCATATAAGGCACAGAAAACAAGTTCATATTTATTTAGAACCGACAACAATAATAAAGTTTTATCTAAGGAATTGGTAGCTTTCATGTGTCTCTGCATGCTCTCCACCAGTCTTTCACACTGCTTTTGGGTGACCTTATGCCACTGCTTGTGACCAGCCATCTTCCTCTTGATTATATTCCAGAGGTTTTCAATGGGGTTCAGGTCTGGAGATTGGGCTGGCCATGACTCTTGATCTGATGGTCCTTTATCCACATCTTTATTGATCTAGCTGTGTGGAACTGAGCACTGTCCTGTTGAAAAAAACTAGTCCTCAGAGTTGGGGAACATTGCCAGAGAAGAAGGAAGCAACTTTTCTTCTAGGATAATCTTGTATGCGGCTTGATTCATGTGTCACTCGCAAAGATGAACCTGCCCAATTCCATCCTAGCTGAAGCATCCCCAGATCATCACCAATTCTCCACCAAATTTCACAGTGGGTGCAAGACACCTAGGCCTGTTCACCTCTGCAGGTTTGTGTGTATTCAACAAATAACTTTTAAAATATAAGCTAAATAAATTGATATAAACATTTTATCTGAACAAATTTATTTTTTTAGCTGTTAATCTTGTTAAACTGTTAATATAATGCAGTATTTAAATGGCTAAGTAATATATTTATATTGAATAATACTACTGTACAGTGGCTTGCAAAAGTTTTTATACCCCTTGAACTTTTCCATATTTTGTCATCTTACAACCACAAACTTAAATGTATTTTATTTAGTTTTTTATTAATAGACATCTTGCAACAGTCACTTCTTGCTGGAAGGTGAATCTCCTTCCCAGTCTCAAGTCTTTGTTGCCTTCAACAGGTTTTTTTTGCAGGTTTGCCCTGTATTTAGCTCCTTCCATCTTCCCATCAACTCTGACCAATTTCCCTGTCCCTGCTGAAGAGAAGCAGCCCCAGAGCATGATGCTGCCACCACCATGTTTCACTTTGGGCATGGTGTGGTTAGGGTGATAAGCAGTGTTAATTTCCTCCTCATATAGCACTTTGGATTTAGGCCAGAAAATTCAACATTGGTCTCCGTCATGTCTCCACATGTTTGCTGCAACTGCAAATCCCAATTCATGTTTTTTTACAATGGATTTCCTTTTGACACTCTTCCATAAAGGCCATATTTGTGGAGCGCATGACTTATGATAGTTGTCCTGTTTTAGAACTTAGATCGGGCCCAAAAAATCCGACCCAGCCCGTGCACGTTCTGCCCGAGCCCGACCCAACCCAAACCATAAACTGTCATTATGAGCCCGAGCCCGAATCTCTGCTGAATCCGACTCTGCTTTGCAAACAGGATCGGCACAACACCCCCCGGTGTACAACTCCGGGTGTGAAAACAGCGCTCATGAATAAATTAAACACGAAAATGATGGTACTCTATCAGTAATATAAGTTCGTTTTAGTTCGTTTTATAAACACACAATACAGCTCCAGGTAGTTACGTTTTTTCTTTTAATTACCGTTTTTATTAGATACAGTTGACACAAATGTTTTTTTCACTTTCAGTTTTCGTTATTTCGTTCGTTTTCGTAAACGATAATAATTGGTTACTTAGCAACATTGTGATTATCACACCAGAGCTTTATATAAAATAAAAATAGAATTAAAAAACAGATGCCTACATCTCAGACTATTTTCTGAAGGTCTTCGGGTCAGGTCGGGTTCGGGCAGACAATCTAAGCTCTATCCTGTATCCAGATTCTCCCACCTGAGTTGTGGATTTCTGCAGCTTCTCCAGAGCGGCCTCTTGGCTGCTTTTCTGACCAGTGACGATGGATTGCTCCTTGGAATATGTTTTCATAACCTAACAATACTTTAAACTTCTCCACAACTTCGTCTCTGACCTGTCTGGTGAGTTCCTTGGTCTTCATGATGCTGTTTGTTCACTAGTTTTCTCTAACAAATCACTGAGGCCTTCACAAAACAGCTGTATTTATACTGAGACTAAATTACATGCAGCTGGACTCTATTAACTAATTAAGTGACTTCTGAAGGCAGTTGATTGCACTGGATTTTATATAGGGGTTTTAGAGTAAAGGTGTCACGTCTGGTGATGAAATCACTCCTGTTCCTCCCACACTCAGCTCTAACGTAGGTTCTCAGCCTAACAACTACACTACCCAGAATGCACCACCTGCTGACATCACACACACACGATCACTTGACACCTGCTTCCTCCAGGGAGTCCTGAATACTGAATACCTGCAGTATAAAAAGCACCCCATGCACACACCTGTGCTGAGTATTGTTGGTTCTACCTCATTACAAAGCATTCTATCTCTAGTCTCTGTTATTTCGTGTGACCGTGCTTTTTGTTTTCTCGACGCCGATTTCTGCCTGTTTCTCTGATATTGGATTTACCGTGTTTGACCTGGACTGTTTATCGTTTTTGCCTATTGGATTATCTTTGCTGCTGGATTCCCTGTGCATGATTCTCTTGACAGTCCCTGTTTATGGTATGCTTTTGTCTACGTGGTTCCTGTTTGCTGTGATTAACCTTTTTCCGTTTTTGACCAACCCTGTACCGTTGTTTATCTTTAATAAACACAATATCTGCATCTGTACATGTCTGAGTCCTGTCCTAGCTATGACAAAAGGGGGCTGAAAACTTTTGCACATTACACTTTATTTGATAAACATTCTGAAAAACATGTATCATTTTCACTTCACACTTGCAATACTTTGTGTTTGTCTATCAGTAAAATAAAAAAAAAAAACAGAACAGAAAGACAGAAACAGTGCTTCAATTACTTGTATTCTTCTTTACAATAACAAAATATAATTTTAGCAATTTAATTAAATATAACAACATATTTTAAAGTGTATTAGTATTCAATTTTAAATTTAAATAATTTAATACAACATGGCTATGATAACTGCAACTCGCATGTGAGCTAGCTAGCCTGCACAGCCCTGCATCTACAACATTTTCTACAACATTACTGAACTCAGAAATGATAACTAGCATCAACATTTTAGACGTAAAGTTAACATTTTGTAGATGGTCAGCAGGTGCAGCTTATTGTCCTTTTGTTTATTCAATTTTGATGTGCTGAGAGGACCTGATCTTTACTTCAAAATAAAAGTACTTTTAAATTGCAGCACAATTAGTCAGTTACCTCATTACTGCAGTGCACAGGCTAACTAATAATCTTTAAAAACATTGCATGGTCCGGACCTACAGTATAAAACTAATTACTGAAAAAAGTACATTGTTTTAAAATAAAATAAAAGAGAAATAACAGAGAAACCTTAAGCACTTTGTGATTGGTGAGAATCTGATTCTAGGCTAAGCCTGACGCAGATGCTGACGCTAGTGCAGAGTCATATTGATACAGTGCCATTTCTGATTCATTTCTAAAGCAGGGGAATCATCAGGCTGTCATTCCACAGAGCTTATCTGATTAAACACTTATTAGAAATGATGGGGAAATGATGGGGAATTGATGGGGAATTGACATATCACATAAGTACACATGACGGAATTAAAAATCTTTTTGTGATTTTGATAGCACCTGAACTTTTAAGCTATTTTCAAAGCTTTTTTCATTCTGCTTGTCTGTATATAATGCTGTGATTAACCAAATTTTGCGGATCAGTTGAAGACATATAAATTCCAAATAAAATCTCATAAACAAATAAACAATTACATTTTTAACATGTTAATCCGATACTGTTAGATATGACAATAAACACAAATATGTTTATTGAGGTTGGTATATAAGTTCTCTAAATTGTAACTGGAATATTCCTAAATGGATCAACGTATCAAACTGAATTATGATTATATAAATCAGAATCAAATTGATTCTCGGTTGTTATGTACCAGCAAAATCTTGCTCTTAAAAGTCTTTTTTTTTAATATAAATCTTTAAAATCATTGAGGAATTGAATATTTCTGACTGAAACTCTATATGTTGACTCTTCTCAGACTTTTTTTTTTTTTACAATGTATAAACGTGACTAAAAATGATTAAACAGGAATGATTTTATATTAGTGTACAATGCATTATTTATAGATTAAAGGTGAGTAATTATCTTGCGTATCTGGTCAGTACAGTTCTCAGTGAGTGCAGTGTTCCTGCAGTTATATTATATTTATAATGTTATTCCTGAGGGCGGGGAGAAGGAGAGATATTCTCCTGCTATTTATATGCTAATTATACACAGCTCAGCTTCCTCTTTCGATTTCTCATCAAGTCCCGCCCAGTACTTCCTCTAAACACCGAGGGGAGCAGCGCAGATCGGCCGCGTGGACCCGAGTTCCCCACCTGAACCGGACTGATCCGGACTGATCCGAACCCGGAGCGATGATCCGAACCCTCCTCAGCCTCCTGCTGCTCTGCCCGCGCGCCGCTGCTGGAGGTCAGACCCGCTCGATCATGTTCCTCACAATCAATAACCTGCCCGCATGATCAGCTGATCATTCACTGTTCCTGTATCTGTCCTTATTCACTATTACTGTCTTTACTTATTCACTAATACTGTATATTTACTTACTCACTATTACTGTGTCTTTACGGTATCTTTACTTATTCACTATTACTGTCTTTACTGTATCTGTACTTATTCACTAATGCTGTTTTTACTATATCTTTACTTATTCACTAATACTGTCAATACTGTATCTACACTTTTCACCATTACTGTGTCTTTACTGTATCTTTACTGATTCACTATTACTGTGTCTTTACTGTGTATTTGCTGATTCACTATTACTGTATATTCCCTTAATCACTATTACTGTCTTTACTTATTCACTGTTCCTGTATCTTTACTTATTTACTACTACTGTGCCTTTACTTATTCACTATTACTGTCTTTACTGTATCTGTACTTATTCACTAATGCTGTTTTTACTATATCTTTACTTATTCACTAATACTGTCAATACTGTATCTACACTTTTCACCATTACTGTGTCTTTACTGTATCTTTACTGATTCACTATTACTGTGTCTTTACTGTGTATTTGCTGATTCACTATTACTGTATATTCCCTTAATCACTATTACTGTCTTTACTTATTCACTGTTCCTGTATCTTTACTTATTTACTACTACTGTGCCTTTACTTATTCACTATTACTGTCTACTGTTTTTCTCGTCTATTCACCATCATTGTTTTTACAGTGTCTTCACTTATTCACTATTACTGTCTTTACTGTATTTACTTATACAATAATACTGTATCTTTACTGTCTTCACTTATTCACTATTACTGTGTCTTTACTGTATTTACTTACACAATGATACTGTATCTTTACTGTCTTCACATATTCACTATTACTGTGTCTTTACTGTATTTACTTATACAATAATACTGTATCTTTACTGTGTCTTTACTTATTCACTATTACTGTATTTTTACTGTGTCTTTACTTATTCACTATTACTGTATTTTTACTGTGTCTTTACTTATTCACTATTACTGTATTTTTACTGTGTCTTTACTTATTTACTATTACTGTATTTTTTACTGTGTCTTTACTTATTTACTATTACTGTATTTTTACTGTGTCTTTACTTATTTACTATTACTGTATTTTTACTGTGTCTTTACTTATTTACTATTACTGTATTTTTTACTGTGTCTTTACTTATTCACCAGTACTGTGCATTTACGGTTTCTACTTATTTATCAACATTTAAGAATGTAATCCCACCAAATTTACTATTAATCTATCTTTACTTTTTCACAATTACTGTGTTTTTATTGTATCTTTACATTAATCAATGTGTGTCTGTTAGTTTTAGTTCTCCGCCTCTGAGGGGAGTGTGTGTGTGTGTATGTGCCTGTAGCCTCTGGGATTTGGGAAAACCCAGAGAGAATTTACTATAAATTCACCTCTACTTCCTCCATCAGTCCCACCCACTGCACTGCTGAACCCATTGAGCACAGCTCTATATCATTGTTGTTGTTGTTGTTGCTATTATTATTCGAGGGAAGCACATTTCACAACATTGGTTGTTTTTCCTTCATTTAAAAATGTAATCCAACCATAATTCAGCTCTTATTCAATAATTTTTGCTATCAGGGTGAGAGCATTTTTTGAAGCAGACAAAGCAACAACGACTAGAGAATTTTATGTTGTGTGAGAATTTCCCTGAATCTCCCAACAAACTGTGAGAGTTTTGTTGTGTAATATATGTGTATATGATAAATATGTTATCCCCATTTTTACAGTCTTAATATCACCCATTGTTTTATCTTATGAGAAGAACACATAAATGTGAATTAATGTGTTTGTTGACTTTTTAAATGTTATATTATTTATGTTTTATATTTGTTGTATGCATATTTGTTGTATGCATATATCATTCAGTAAAAATAGGCCCAGTAAACTATTACAGTTACCCCTTAGCTAAATCTGGACTCATCAGACCACGTGACCGACCTTCTATTGCTTCAGAGTCAAATCTTTTTGCTCTCTAGCAAATTGAAGCCTTTTTTTCGCTTGATAAGTGCTTTTCTTAAGACTATACAGCTGTTTAGTCCTGATCCCTTGAGTTTTCTTTGCATTGTGTGTGGAAATGCTTTTAATCTCACTATTAAGCTTAGCCCTGAGTTCTACTGTTGTATTTCTTCTATTTACTGTTTCAACATTTCAGTGATCATCAATTTTGTTCATCATTCAAGATTTTTTTCTCCGACAACATTCCTTGCTGGAGGATTATGTTCCCCAACGTCCTTTCAGTTTTTAATGTTTTGGACGGTTTTTACCCTGATTTTAATAGTTTCAGCAATTTCTGTTATGTTTTTTTGTCTCTATGTTTTTTTCTGCTGGATGCATGCCAATAATTATGAAACAGATGAACATCTTTTCCATGACCACAGGATGGGTCTTTACACATCATTGTTTAACAATGAAAAAATATTTACAGCGTCCGTTTGGGTTAAATAACTTGTTTCCAGCTGAATCATAATCACCCATGCAGCTATTATCCAATGGGAGGCTTTTACCTATTTGCTTATATAATATAATGCTTATGTCATGTGTATGGTCTTTATTGCTCACAGGTAAAGTTCCCAGCCCTGAGGATGTGACAGTAATATCTCAGGACATGGGGCTGATTTTGAAGTGGAACCCACCAAAGAACTCCACCGGGCAGAACTTCACCTATACAGCCGAGTACAGGTCAGAGTTCAGGGGGAGCCAGAGCCACCACAAAATCCAGTTTCACTCATTAAACAGAAACAGAATTATCTGCAGTGAAGGACAGTACAGACGAAGCTGGGACCCCTAATGTTTTTATTTAACTCTTTAATTAACTTCCTTATTTGTTTCACCCCTTTCAAACACATTTAAATATTGTTAAAGACAAGTAAACACAAAATTCATTTTTTAAAATGTTTTTTGTTATTAAGGCAGAAAAAAATCTACATGGCCCTGTGTGAAAACCAAAACTTAAGCAGGAACAACTGCAATCTAGAATTTGTGGTAACTTGCAATGGGTCTATCACAGAGCTGTGGAGGACTTTTAGTCCAGTCTTATTTGCAGAATTGTTGTAATTCCGCCACATTGGAGGATTTTTGAGGATGAATCGCCTTTTTAAGGTCATACCACACAGCATCTTAATCTGATTCAGGTCAGGACTTTGACTAGGCCACTCCACTCCATCTTCACTAGTTTTTCTTCAGAGGTGGACCTGCTGGAGTGTTTCGGATCATTGTTCTGCTGCAGAACCCAAGTTTGTTAAAATGTGAGGTCACATACAGATGGCTTGACATTCTCCTTCAGGATTTTTTTGGTAGACAGCGGAACATTTATTACAGCAAGTCTTCCAGGTCCTAAAGCAGCAAAACTGTCGCAGATTATCACACTACCACCACCATATTTTACTGATGTTCTTTTTCTGAAATGTGGAAAATACAGATTCCCAAAAGTTTAACTCCAGTCTCATCAGTCCATGGGGTGGAGATCATCAAGATGTTTTCTGGCAAAATTGAGATGAACCTTAATGTTCTTTTTGCTCAGCAGTACTTTATGTCTTGGCACTTTGCCATGCAGGCCATTTGTGTTGTTTCTTTCTTATGGTGAAGTCATGAACGCTTAACTGAGGCAAGTGAGGCAGTTCTTTTGTGACCTCTTGGATTTTTTTCTCCCATAATAATAAAAAATGAATTTTGTTTTTACTGGTGTTGTCTTTAAAAAATATTTTAATTTGTTGAATGATCTGAAACATTTAAGAGTGACATACATAAAAAAAAGAAATCATGAAGAGGGCAAACAGTTTTAAACCACTGTAGGTGTAATTAAAACCACAATGGACAGATATCAGATGCTTAATTAGTCATTTTGTAAGTTTATTTAGATGTTATTATTTTATTTATTTTTTCTGTTTTTATTTGTCTGTTTACTTTTGTTGTCCTGTCACATTGTCCAGTATGCTGTTGTTGCCTTTGCCTTTTTAACTAATTATTATTTTTTATGTTGAATAACACAGGTGAGTTACCTAAAAAATATTTTTAGATTGAGAAGTCAGGTTGATATTTTTATGTATAACATTTTTTGTGTATGTGAATCTTTTGTCTTCTAGAGATTATCAGCCATTTTTTCTGACTGTTTGCTGGAGCACCTCATCACTGAGTTGTGATTTCACTGATATGGTCTCTGCGTTTGGGGTGTATGATCTGCGCGTGCGGACAGAGCGTGAAGGAAATAGCTCTGATTGGATAGTGAAGGAAAACATATCTCTGGATAAAATCAGTGAGCGTGGATTAATTTGCATTTAACTCTTACTTTCCAATGATGAACCTGTATTTTAAAGTGTTACTGTGGATTTGTGTGACATATAGGGCTTTTCACATTTGTCTAGAACAGAGGACACTAATTTGCGGTCCGGGTCCGGACCCAGACGTTGTCCAATGCAGACCCAAACCGATAAACTACTGAGAGAGATTTAATTCTAACAATGTTCATTACTGCTGCTCTGCGGCGCAGTAAACTCACAGACCAATCATGTGTTGTAAAATCACCAAACGCTGTCATCTACCAATCAGATCTGTGCAGATTCGGAAGCGCAGAGCCACACAGGCGGAGTACACAGTAATAATATTAAATAAAATAAAACTGCTGTTTTTAAACAAAGCTGATATTCTGGTCAAGTTCAGCTGTCATTTGTTATTCATGTAATTATCATGACAGGCAGGCCTAAATCTAATATAAATAAAATAAAATTGAATAAATATAGTATTTTGATTCACATTAATAGACTCGATAAGTTAAATTATTGAGGGTGTTTCCATTATTGTATGATAAGTCGATAATGTAATTATTGTAATAATTTATTCCACTCCATTCCTATCACAGTGCACTTTATTATTACAGTACTCTCACTCCAGTCCTATCACAGTGCACTTTATTATTACAGTACTCTCACTCCAGTCCTATCACAGTGCACTTTATTATTACAGTACTCTCACTCCAGTCCTATCACAGTGCACTTTATTATTACAGTACCCTCACTCCAGTCCTATCACAGTGCACTTTATTATTACAGTACCCTCACTCCACTCCTATCACAGTGTGCTTTATTATTACAGTACTCTCACTCCAGTCCTATCACAGTGTGCTTTATTATTACAGTACCCTCACTCCAGTCCTATCACAGTGCGCTTTATTACAGTACCCTCACTCCAGTCCTATCACAGTGTGCTTTATTATTACAGTACCCTCACTCCAGTCCTATCACAGTGTGCTTTATTATTACAGTACCCTCACTCCAGTCCTATCACAGCGCTCTTTATTATTACAGTACCCTCACTCCAGTCCTATCACAGTGCACTTTATTATTACAGTACCCTCACTCCAGTACTATCACAGTGCACTTTATTATTACAGTACCCTCACTCCAGTCCTATCACAGTGTGCTTTATTATTACAGTACCCTCACTCCAGTCCTATCACAGTGCACTTTATTATTACAGTACTCTCACTCCAGTCCTATCACAGTGCACTTTATTATTACAGTACCCTCACTCCAGTCCTATCACAGCGCTCTTTCTTATTACAGTACCTTCACTCCAGTCCTATCACAGTGTGATTTATTATTACAGTACTCTCACTCCAGTCCTATCACAGTGCACTTTATTATTACAGTACTCTCACTCCAGTCCTATCACAGTGCACTTTATTATTACAGTACCCTCACTCCAGTCCTATCACAGTGTGCTTTATTATTACAGTACCCTCACTCCAGTCCTATCACAGTGCGCTTTATTACAGTACCCTCACTCCAGTCCTATCACAGTGTGCTTTATTATTACAGTACCCTCACTCCAGTCCTATCACAGTGTGCTTTATTATTACAGTACCCTCACTCCAGTCCTATCACAGCGCTCTTTATTATTACAGTACCCTCACTCCAGTCCTATCACAGTGCACTTTATTATTACAGTACCCTCACTCCAGTACTATCACAGTGCACTTTATTATTACAGTACCCTCACTCCAGTCCTATCACAGTGTGCTTTATTATTACAGTACCCTCACTCCAGTCCTATCACAGCGCTCTTTATTATTACAGTACCTTCACTCCAGTCCTATCACAGTGTGATTTATTATTACAGTACTCTCACTCCAGTACTATCACAGTGCACTTTATTATTACAGTACCCTCACTCCAGTCCTATCACAGTGTGCTTTATTATTACAGTACCCTCACTCCAGTCCTATCACAGTGCTCTTTATTATTATAGTACCCTCACTCCAGTACTATCACAGTGCACTTTATTATTACAGTACCCTCACTCCAGTACTATCACAGTGCACTTTATTATTACAGTACCCTCACTCCAGTCCTATCACAGTGCGCTTTATTATTACAGTACCTTCACTCCAGTCCTATCACAGTGCACTTTATTATTACAGTACCCTCACTCCAGTCCTATCACAGTGCTCTTTATTATTACAGTACCTTCACTCCAGTCCTATCACAGTGTGATTTATTATTACAGTACCCTCACTCCAGTCCTATCACAGTGTGCTTTATTATTACAGTACCCTCACTCCAGTCCTATCACAGTGCACTTTATTATTACAGTACCCTCACTCCAGTCCTATCACAGTGCACTTTATTATTACAGTACCCTCACTCCAGTCCTATCACAGCGCTCTTTATTATTACAGTACCCTCACTCCAGTCCTATCACAGTGCGCTTTATTATTACAGTACCCTCACTCCAGTCCTATCACAGTGCTCTTTATTATTACAGTACCTTCACTCCAGTCCTATCACAGTGCACTTTATTATTACAGTACCCTCACTCCACTCCTATCACAGTGTGCTTTATTATTACAGTACCCTCACTCCAGTCCTATCACAGTGCTCTTTATTATTATAGTACCCTCACTCCAGTCCTATCACAGTGCTCTTTATTATTACAGTACCCTCACTCCAGTCCTATCACAGTGTGCTTTATTATTACAGTACCCTCACTCCAGTCCTATCACAGTGCGCTTTATTATTACAGTACCCTCACTCCAGTCCTATCACAGTGCGCTTTATTATTACAGTACCCTCACTCCAGTCCTATCACAGTGCACTTTATTATTACATTACCCTCACTCCAGTCCTATCACAGTGCGCTTTATTATTACAGTACCCTCACTCCAGTCCTATCACAGCGCTCTTTATTATTACAGTACCCTCACTCCAGTCCTATCACAGTGTGCTTTATTATTACAGTACCCTCACTCCAGTCCTATCACAGTGCTCTTTATTATTAGAGTACCTTCACTCCAGTCCTATCACAGTGCATTTTATTATTACAGTACCCTCACTCCAGTCCTATCACAGTGTGCTTTATTATTACAGTACCCTCACTCCAGTCCTATCACAGTGCACTTTATTATTACAGTACCCTCACTCCAGTCCTATCACAGTGCACTTTATTATTACAGTACCCTCACTGCAGTCCTATCACAGTGCACTTTATTATTACAGTACCCTCACTCCAGTCCTATCACAGTGCACTTTATTATTACAGTACCCTCACTCCAGTACTATCACAGTGCACTTTATTATTACAGTACCCTCACTCCACTCCTATCACAGTGTGCTTTATTATTACAGTACCCTCACTCCAGTCCTATCACAGCGCTCTTTATTATTACAGTACCCTCACTCCAGTCCTATCACAGTGCGCTTTATTATTACAGTACCCTCACTCCAGTCCTATCACAGTGCTCTTTATTATTAGAGTACCTTCACTCCAGTCCTATCACAGTGCACTTTATTATTACAGTACCCTCACTCCAGTCCTATCACAGTGCGCTTTATTATTACAGTACCCTCACTCCAGTCCTATCACAGTGCGCTTTATTATTACAGTACCCTCACTCCAGTCCTATCACAGTGCGCTTTATTATTACAATACCCTCACTCCAGTCCTATCACAGTGCTCTTTATTATTACAGTACCTTCACTCCAGTCCTATCACAGTGCTCTTTATTATTACAGTACCTTCACTCCAGTCCTATCACAGTGCACTTTATTATTACAGTACCCTCACTCCAGTACTATCACAGTGCTCAGTTTAAATGTTAAGGCAGCTCACCGTTCAATAGATGAAATAGAGACAGATAAGCATTAAGGAATTGACAGAATTTTTTTTTACTTGTTTTGTTGTTTTTTGACTGCTAACTTTCTGTTCTGAGAAAGCATCTTCTTTGTTTTGTCTGCAGCTGTAATAAGCGCTCCAGGTGTGAAGTTGCAGAGCAGAAAGGGGGAGATTGAGGTAAACATCACTGGCCCCACCCTCAAAAAAAGCAATCTTGAGGAACTTTTTAATTCTATGTCGTACCGTATTCGTTATTGGATTGACGGGCAAGTGGAAAAGGTAAGAGGACCATGTTTTTTAGTTTTTATTTGTAGTTTTTGTTAAATTTGTGAGATAGGGTATAGATGATGTTGCAATCATATTGACTTTTGCAGATAATTTCTTTTTAAACTATTTTAAATATTTAAACGTATGGGTGATTCACTGGGAGACACACAGAACATGGCACTAAAATCTGTGGCTGGGAATCTAAGAGATCGTAACTGGTCAACTCTCCCATTACCAATCCCATTACTCAGCCAAGGAGGGTTGCTGTTATGGGCAGTTTGTTTTCTACTCTCAATCATAGAGATGCTAGCTTTCTTACCAATATTTGTTGTTCGTCTAACAGCATGAGTAACTTGCATTAATTGCTGCGGGGCAAGTCTTATATAACCAAAAATAAAAAAAAATAAAAAAATAATAATATTTTTGTTTGTGGTTCTGCCACCAGTGCTGCAAAAAATTAGAGGAAACTCTGTAAAATGGTGTTAAATAGACACATAGTCAATTTGCCCTTTTGAGTGAAAGTGAAAAATATTTCACTTGTTCGAATCTTTATTAAACATTATATATGAAAGCATTATGGACAGGGATTTAGACTTTTCCTGGGCTGTTTCTTTCAATGTATTCTTTTCTGTATTAGGATTGATCTATCTGGGAAGTCAACCCAAAGTGTGTAAAGTTGTGAGCAGATCTTCTCTTATTACAGTTTAGTTATTCTACAGTGTTGTAATTGTAGTAGAGCATAACTGATTATTAGTCAGTAGTTTAGTACAATGCTAAATTCAAACCCCTTGAACTAGTTTCCCAGAAATGCACTAAGCCTGTTCTAGACTTTCTAGTTTTGGAAATTAGAGCCTCAGTTTTTTTATATTTATTTATTATTATCTGCAGAAAGAGCTGAGGGCAGAACAGAGCAGGGTAATGCTTCAGAGTCTTACACCAAATGTCCGGTACTGCGTGCAAGTGGAGATTCTGACAAATTCATTTACTGAGGAATCGAAAGGCAAACCTAGCCTGCCGAGCAACCACACCTGTATTCTCAACACTGAGAATGGTGAGTTTTCTTTTCTTTTTTTTCTTTTTTCTTTCTTTCTGAACACAGGGTCAAACTTAAACATACAGGGTCAAAATTATGAATTTTATGCACTGACTGGTAGCTTTCCTTTGTCTCCTTATTAATAAAAAGAGACATTACTCATTGAATTGAACAGTACAGAGAACAGTAGACATTTTTCACAGTGTCTGTGTCATCACAACAGTCTCTGAGTAAGTGTTATTGTATTTCCTCCTGCACTATTTAACAGGCACTCTCCTGTAAATAATCTATACTGATCTTCAGCACTGTTAACAGGAGCACAGCTAACAGGAGCACAGATAACATGTGTGGAGCTAACATTGGATTTACTAGTCAGAATTGTGTCCTCAACCTAGTTAGACTGCATCACCCTCAGATATGTTTGGACCAACGAACAGGCCTAACAGGAACTGGAATACCTTCTTATACCTTCAGCCCAGCTGGGAATCAGTTTATAGCTAAACATAGTGGACAAAGAAAAAAAAATTCTGTGGTCAAATGAGACAGATTGTTTGGCCAATGTCCAGATGACGAGTGACTGTTTAGCTTTAGGGGGGTAGGAAAATATCCATAGCATAGTATCTTATCGCTATATTTTGTTTTGTAAATCTTCATATCATAATAATTATTAGTTGTAAGAGTTGATGTCAGAAGTGGTTCATTTAGTTCTGTTTTGAATCGCCGCACACTAGATTGCAGTGCAGTACTCTGTTCTGATTGGATAAAAAGTAAACTTTTCTGTTATTCAGATTTTATGAATATAATACCGGCTTGCTTAGAGTATTGCAATTTATTAAACCATAACCACTGTGTCATGATATGTATCGTAGTGCTGTGCGATATGACAATAAATATCGTATCGTTTCTACAGCAATTCCATCAGTTATTCATGCACATCTGTGTGTTCACTATTTCGTTTTGCTCTTTTAGAATTCATTGGATTATATTTCTTTTAGCATTTTGAGCTTAGTTTAGTTGGTTATTTTCCTATTAAATATCTATTTTTCTGTTTTTATTAAATGTTGTTATTAGCTTATTAGCTTCTAGTATTTTGCTGCCTTCTTTGTTATTTAGCACACAGTACGTCTCACTGATTTATTCATTTAATAGCTTTATCTAACTATTTTAATCCAGACAGACACTGTGTCATTTTATAATGAGCTGGTGGTGTGGCAGACAATCTAAAGTCTAGTATGCAGAACTAAATTATTATTGTTATTAATTTTCCATTCTTTTAAATAGCAGGATCCTTTGACTTTTATTTCTCTGCCCGGACCCGACCTGAGATTTCCCATCACTTTCCTCGGGGCGGGTCTCTAGGAAATAGATCTGTTTTTTAATACTATTTTTATTTTATATAAAGCTATGGTATGATAATCACCATATAGCTAGGTAACTAAGTATTATTGTTAACGAAAATGAACGAAATAATGAAAACTGAAAGTGAAAGTTCTCCTTAACTGAAACTAATAAAAAAGGTAATTAAATGAAAAAACTAAAACAAACTGAAATTACAGATTGAATACTCTCATTTTCGTGTTTGTAACTTTATTTATAAATAAATATAATAAGTAAGTAAGCAATGATATTATTTTGTCCTATTTTTTAAAGAATAACTGAAAACATACTGAAATATGGTATATCATGATATATATCGTTATCATGATTTAAAAAATTACATATCATGATATATGATTTTCCCATATCGCCCATCACTAATGTATCGTATTGCCAAGTTCTTGCCAGTTCACTGTCCTATTAAGCATGGTGTTGGTAGCATCATGCCCTGGGGCCTGCATTATATACTGTAACCTTGTTTCTTCTCTTATTACTACATTATTAATTAGTATTACTATTAATCAGTAGTATTAAAAATGTTCTGTGTATTTTGTATTATTTTGTATGAATATTATCTCTAAATGTTTTGTCTGGTTCTGTGTGTAGATGATGTTGAGCTGTGGCTGATATTGGTGGTGTTGCTGGGCAGCTTCGTTGTCGTTTTGGTTTCTGTGGTCCTGGTATTCTTTGCTTGCTGGTTCTCCTACAAAGGCTTCAGATTTCTGCACCCGGAAGCCAAACTGCCTGAACACTTTAAGCAGGTTTGTGTTTCACTCTATGTGTGTGTGTGTGTGTGTGTGTGTGTGTGTGTGTGTAAATTGTCCATTCGAACGTGTTTGTTTCAGAGCCGCTGTGGCACGCTCTTTAGGAAGCTGTTGTCCTGATCGTGGTCATGCTGTTATACATTGGTATAAGGCACAAGGCGAATGCACTGTATTAGACAACAGAATACAACTAAAATCGACTAAAAGGTTTAGATGAGATTTTAGAGTTATGTTTCTGTTATATTGCGCGTTCTATTTAGTAATGAGCTAGCAGGGTTAGCACTGTTAGTCACAGTAGTGGTACTTTTACCATTTAAAAAATCATGTTATCTTCTTCAGAAGTAGTACAGTACTATGTGTAGGATTGATTTAATGAGACACTAAAAAAATGGATAATACATTCTAATACTGCTTTACTACTGTTGACCTGCGGGGCGGCCATCTTGGATTCTGATGTCAGGGTTGATGAGACTCAGTAGGAAATCTAACCAGTAGGGGCGTTCAAGAATTTCCCAAAATTTCTGACATGGAACAGTACGCAGTGTAAGGCTCTTGCTCTTGTTACAGAGCTCCTGAGTGGCATAGTCTTTGGATTGCCCTAGTGATGCCACCTTCATTCAACTTTTTGGAAAGTTTCTAGATAACCTTAGACAACCACACCAGCTATAACACCTTTAAATAGAAATCTACATAACCTTGCACAACCATGCCAACTCTAATCCCTATAAATGGACATCTAGATAAACTTAGACAACCACGCCAGCTGGACATTCCTCTTGCACAGAGAAAGTCTTACTGTGCATCTTGATATCTTTCTTCATTAAAAGTGATATAATAATAATCAGCTTTAAATAAATCTTTAACTTCTCTAGATCAGATGCAACACCTGATTGAGCCAGTAGCGTTTGAAGACCAGATCAGTGTTACAGATTCATGCTAATTTTAAACAAACAATACAATAAGTTTAATCTGTCACCACTGACCGCTTCTGTCCATTTGTTTTTGGCACAATCTGTTTGCATAATGGCTTCATCTCCCACCATCAGTGTGTAGTCACGCCCAGGCTATCTTAGATAAACTCGTAGGTCATATACGATGATTAACTACTTGGCATTGATGTTGTTGGCTGTAAAACCTAGCTCAGCTGCTAACTCTGTGTTGGCTGTGTTCTATGCTGTGCACTCTATAGCATTTTCTTCGTCTAATTTTCTAGGGGTAATCAAAGTCTGTATTTTAGTTAAATGATATCATAAGGAAGACTAAATGCAAATCCATTTTATTCATCTGAAAATAACATTTAAAGTGTAAATTATTGTGCAAAACAACTAATATAACAAAAATAACATATAACAAACAAACTTACAGTTTAGGCAAAATGACATTATGTTTTAAGTTTAATTATCTCAAATTATAAGTAAACATCAGGCAACTAATTTCTTTAATTTAAGTAAATGTAAAGGTATCATATATTATATGGAAATGATATCAATCATTTTTTTGCTGACATCAGTATTCTCTATTGTGATATCTGTTGTGTTTGTCTAGCAGTTTTCTGTGCCCAACTGCTCAACTGTGTTTTATATAAATGTGACGACACAACATTCCTTAGGCTGTCAGAGAGGGTTACTTACTATACACCCAAAGAGATCCTGCCATAAAAAACAGCATTTCATTACGTTTTATTATATTATACATTATACATTTCTATTTTATTTAAATTTCTATTATTATTTCTAAGATTATTTTTTTTTTTGCAGAAAATAGCATATATATTATAGCAGGGGTTCTCAACCTTCTCTACCTTACGGCCCACCTGTTTACAACTTTAAAGAGTCAAGGCCCCCTAATAATAATAATAATAATAATAACTAGAAAAGGTAAAGTTCGTGAACGAACTTTAAGTTGGCTTGGAAAAGAACGCTAATAACGTTAAAAAGTTAAAATGGTTGCTAAGCTTTTTCCGTCTGAAGAGTGTGAAGAGTTATTGACATGCTGTTAACTTTTGGCTAAACGCTAAATGCTAAAAACGCTGAAATCTAAAAACATTTGGTTAAACGCTGAAATCTAAAAACATTTGGTTAAACGCTGAAATCTAAAAACGTTTGATTAAACGCTGAAATCTAAAAACGTTTGGTTAAACGCTGAAATCTAAAAACATTTGGTTAAACGCTGAAATCTAAAAACGTTTGATTAAACGCTGAAATCTAAAAACGTTTGGTTAAACGCTGAAATCTAAAAACGTTTGATTAAACGCTGAAATCTAAAAACGTTTGGTTAAACGCTGAAATCTAAAAATGTTTGGTTAAACGCTGAAATCTAAAAACGCTTGTTTAAATGCTGAAATCGTAAAACTTTTGGTTAAACTTTTGATTGCTAATGTGTTGCTAGGCAGTTGCTATCATTTCTGAAAAGGTTGCTAAGCTATTGCTAGGCAGTTGCTAATGTTTTCCAGGTGGTTGCTAAGCTATTGCTAACTGGTTGCTAGGCAATTGGTAACATATACCAGGTAGTTGCTAAGGTGTTGCTAGGTGGTTGCTAGGGTGTTGCTAGGTTGTTGCTAAGGTGTTGCTATGGTATCTGGGGTGGTTGCTAAGATGTTGCTACGTGGTTGCGAGGGTGTTGCTATGGTATCCGGGGTGGTTGCTAAGGTGTCGCTAGGTGGTTGCTAGGGTGTTGCTAGGTGGTTGCTAAGGTGTTGCTATGGTATCCGGGGTGGTTGCTAAGATGTTGCTAGGTGGTTGCTAAGGTGTTTCTATGGTATTTCTAGGTGGTTGCTAGGTGGTTGCTAAGGTGTTGCTATGGTATCCGGGGTGGTTGCTAAGATGTTGCTAGGTGGTTGCTAAGGTGTTGCTATGGTATCTGGGGTGGTTGCTAAGGTGTTTCTAGGTGGTTGCTAGGTGGTTGCTAAGGTGTTGCTATGGTATCCGGGGTGGTTGCTAAGATGTTGCTATGTGGTTGCTAAGGTGTTGCTATGGTATCCGGGGTGGTTGCTAAGATGTTGCTAGGTGGTTGCTAAGGTGTTGCTATGCGGTTGCTAAGGTGTTGCTATGGTATCTGGGGTGGTTGCTACGGTGTTGCTAGGTGGTTGCTAAGGTGTTGCTATGGTATCCGGGGTGGTTGCTAAGGTGTTGCTAGGTGGTTGCTAGGTGGTTGCTAAGGTGTTGCTAGGTGGTTGCTAAGGTGTTGCTATGGTATCTGGGGTGGTTGCTAAGGTGTTGCTAGGTGGTTGTTAGGCAGTTGCTATCATTTCTAAAGTGGTTGCTAAGTGGTTGCTAGGCAGTTGCTAACGTTTTCCTAATGGTTGCTAAGGTGTTGGTAAGTGGTTGCTAGGCTGTTGCTATCATTTCTAAAGTGGTTGCTAGGCAGTTGCTATCGTTTCTAAGGTGGTTGCTAAGTGGTTGCTAACGTTTTCCTAGTGGTTGTTAAGGTGTTGCTAAGTGGTTGCTAGGCAGTTGCTAACGTTTTCCAGGTGTTTGCTAAGTGGTTGCTAACTGGTTGCTAGGCAGTTGCTATAATTTCTAAAGTGGTTGCTAAGTTGTTGCTAAGTGGTTGCTAGGCAGTTGCTAACGTTTTCCAGGTGGTTGCTAAGGTGTTGCTAAGTGGTTGCTAGGCAGTTGCTAACGTTTTCCAGGTGGTTGCTAAGCAGTTAATAGGTGGTTGCTAAGCCCTGGCTGGGGTGCCGGGGTGTCCAAACTTTTGACTGATAGCTGCTCCATACAGCAGCTCCTCCATACACTCACAGTACTGGAGGAGCAGGGGAGAGAAGGGGTTCCGTGCGCAGAGCTAATCGTGTGTGAGATGGAACTCTGGGCCCCCCATTCATTTCTATGGGAAAACTTCGTACGACAATTGTACGGAAACCGTACGTCGTATCACTTCGCAACCTCCTATTAATTTAAAGATCTCGATAAGATCTATAACCTCGCCGAATTTGGTGTTCGTATCTCAAAAATTGTGGCGGTTACGGACGTTTAAAATTTGGCCCCATTCATTCCTATGGGAAAAAAATGCGTACGTTTACGAAGTTTTTACGAAAACCGTACGATGTATCGCTTAAAAAAGCACAAGCAACCTATTCGGGTATAGGTCCTACGATACTGCAAAATTTCGTGGTTCTACGTCAAAAGCCCTAGGAGGAGATAGTGATTAAATTTTGCGAATAGAATAATAATAATAACTAGAAAAGGTAAAGTTCGTGAACGAACTTTAAGTTGGCTTGGAAAAGAACGCTAATAACGTTAAAAAGTTAAAATGGTTGCTAAGCTTTTTCTGTCTGAAGAGTGTGAAGAGTCATTGATATGCTGTTAACGCTAAATGCTAAAAACGCTGACATCTAAAAACATTTGGTTAAACGCTGAAATCTAAAATATTTGGTTAAACGCTGAAATCTAAAAATGTTTGATTAAACGCTGAAATCTAAAATCGTTTGGTTAAACGATGAAATCTAAAAACATTTGGTTAAACGCTGAAATCTAAAAACGTTTGATTAAACGCTGACATCTAAAAACGTTTGGTTAAACGCTGAAATCTAAAAACGCTTGTTTAAATGCTGAAATCGTAAAACTTTTGGTTAAACTTTTGATTGCTATTGTGTTGCTAGGCGGTTGCTATCATTTCTGAAAAGGTTGCTAAGCTGTTGCTAGGCAATTGCTAATGTTTTCCAGGTGGTTGCTAAGCTGTTGCTAACTGGTTGCTAGGCAATTGCTAACATATAACAGGTGGTTGCTAAGGTGTTGCCAGGTGGTTGCTAGGGTGTTGCTAGGTTGCTGCTATCATTTTTAAAGTGGTTGCTAAGTGGTTGCTAGGCAGTTGCTATCGTTTTCCTAGTGGTTGTTAAGGTGTTGCTAAGTGGTTGCTAGGCAGTTGCTATCATTTCTAAAGTGGTTGCTAAGTGGTTGCTAGGCAGTTGCTATCGTTTTCCTAGTGGTTGTTAAGGTGTTGCTAAGTGGTTGCTAGGCAGTTGCTATCATTTCTAAAGTGGTTGCTAGGCAGTTGCTAACGTTTTCCCAATGGTTGTTAAGGTGTTGCTAAGTGGTTGCTAGGCAGTTGCTTTCGTTTCTAAAGTGGTTGCTAAGTGGTTGCTAGGCAGTTGCTAACGTTTTCCAGGTGGTTGCTAAGTGGTTGCTAGGCAGTTGCTAACGTTTTCCAGGTGGTTGCTAGGCAGTTGCTAAGTGGTTGCTAGGCAGTTGCTAACGTTTTCCAAGTGGTTGCTAGGCAGTTGCTAAGTGGTTGCTAGGCAGTTGCTAACGTTTTCCAAGTGGTTGCTAGGCAGTTGCTAAGTGGTTGCTAGGCAGTTGCTAACATTTTCCAGGTGGTTGCTAAGTGGTTGCTAGGTAGTTGCTAACATATTCCAGGTGGTTGCTAGGCAGCTGCTAAGTGGTTGCTAGGCAGTTGCTAACGTTTTCCAGGTGGTTGCTAAGTGGTTGCTAGGCAGTTGCTAACGTTTTCCAGGTGGTTGCTAGGCAGTTGCTAAGTGGTTGCTAGGCAGTTGCTAACGTTTTCCAAGTGGTTGCTAGGCAGTTGCTAAGTGGTTGCTAGGCAGTTGCTAATGTTTTCCAGGTGGTTGCTAAGTGGTTGCTAGGCAGTTGCTAACGTTTTCCAGGTGGTTGCTAGGCAGTTGCTAAGTTGTTGCTAGGCAGTTGCTAACGTTTTCCAGGTGGTTGCTAAGTGGTTGCTAGGCAGTTGCTAACGTATTCCAGGTGGTTGCTAGGCAGTTGCTAAGTGGTTGCTAGGCAGTTGCTAACGTTTTCCAGATGGTTGCTCAGTGGTTGCTAGGCAGTTGCTAACGTTTTCCAGGTGGTTGCTAAGTGGTTGCTAGGCAGTTGCTAACGTATTCCAGGTGGTTGCTAGGCAGTTGCTAAGTGGTTGCTAGGCAGTTGCTAACGTTTTCCAAGTGGTTGCTAGGCAGTTGCTAAGTGGTTGCTAGGCAGTTGCTAATGTTTTCCAGGTGGTTGCTAAGTGGTTGCTAGGCAGTTGCTAACGTTTTCCAGGTGGTTGCTAGGCAGTTGCTAAGTGGTTGCTAGGCAGTTGCTAACGTTTTCCAAGTGGTTGCTAGGCAGTTGCTAAGTGGTTGCTAGGCAGTTGCTAACGTTTTCCAGGTGGTTGCTAAGTGGTTGCTAGGCAGTTGCTAACATTTTCCAGGTGGTTGCTAGGCAGTTGCTAAGTTGTTGCTAGGCAGTTGCTAACGTTTTCCAGGTGGTTGCTAAGTGGTTGCTAGGCAGTTGCTAACGTATTCCAGGTGGTTGCTAGGCAGTTGCTAAGTGGTTGCTAGGCAGTTGCTAACGTTTTCCAGGTGGTTGCTCAGTGGTTGCTAGGCAGTTGCTAAGTGGTTGCTAGGCAGTTGCTAACGTTTTCCAGGTGGTTGCTCAGTGGTTGCTAGGCAGTTGCTAACGTTTTCCAGGTGGTTGCTAAGGTGTTGCTAAGTGGTTGCTAGGCAGTTGCTAACGTTTTCCAGGTGGTTGCTAAGGTGGTTGCTAAGCAGTTATTAGGTGGTTGCTAAGCCCTGGCTGGGGTGCCGGGGTGTCCAAACTTTTGACTGATAGCTGCTCCATACAGCAGCTCCTCCATACACTCACAGTACTGGAGGAGCAGGGGAGAGAAGGGGTTCCGTGCGCAGAGCTGCTCGTGTGTGAGATGGAACTCTGGGCCCCCCATTCATTTCTATGGGAAAATTTCGTACGACATTTGTACGAAAACCGTACGACGTATCGTCGAAACGTTAAAATTTTCGTAAAGAACGCGGTAAGTTCTATAGACCGTCCGATTTTTGTCTTTGTATGTCAAAAATTGTTACCTACACAAACGTTCAAAGTTGTCCCCCATTCATTTCCTATGGGAAAAAAAAGCGTACGTTTACGAAGTTTTTACGAAAACCGTACGATGTATCGCTTAAAAAAGCACAAGCAACCTATTCGGGTATAGGTACTACGATACTGCAAAGTTTCGTGGTTCTACGTCAAAAGCCCTAGGAGGAGATAGTGATTAAATTTTGAGCGCGGAATAATAATAATAACTAGAAAAGGTAAAGTTCGTGAACGAACTTTAAGTTGGCTTGGAAAAGAACGCTAATAACGTTAAAAAGTTAAAATGGTTGCTAAGCTTTTTCCGTCTGAAGAGTGTGAAGAGTCATTGATATGCTGTTAACGCTAAATGCTAAAAACGCTGACATCTAAAAACATTTGGTTAAACGCTGAAATCTAAAAACATTTGGTTAAACGCTGAAATCTAAAAACGTTTGATTAAACGCTGACATCTAAAAACGTTTGGTTAAACGCTGAAATCTAAAAACTCTTGTTTAAATGCTGAAATCGTAAAACTTTTGGTTAAATTTTGATTGCTAATGTGTTGCTAGGCGGTTGCTATCATTTCTGAAAAGGTTGCTAAGCTGTTGCTAGGCAATTGCTAATGTTTTCCAGGTGGTTGCTAAGCTGTTGCTAACTGGTTGCTAGGCAATTGCTAACATATAACAGGTGGTTGCTAAGGTGTTGCTAGGTGGTTGCTAGGGTGTTGCTAGGTTGTTGCTATCATTTCTAAAGTGGTTGCTAAGTGGTTGCTAGGCAGTTGCTATTGTTTTCCTAGTGGTTGTTAAGGTGTTGCTAAATGGTTGCTAGGCAGTTGCTATCATTTCTAAAGTGGTTGCTAAGTGGTTGCTAGGCAGTTGCTATCGGTTTCCTAGTGGTTGTTAAGGTGTTGCTAAGTGGTTGCTAGGCAGTTGCTATCATTTCTAAAGTGGTTGCTAGGCAGTTGCTAACGTTTTCCCAATGGTTGTTAAGGTGTTGCTAAGTGGTTGCTAGGCAGTTGCTTTCGTTTCTAAAGTGGTTGCTAGGCAGTTGCTAACGTTTTCCCAATGGTTGTTAAGGTGTTGCTAAGTGGTTGCTAGGCAGTTGCTTTCGTTTCTAAAGTGGTTGCTAAGTGGTTGCTAGGCAGTTGCTCACGTTTTCCAGGTGGTTGCTAAGTGGTTGCTAGGCAGTTGCTAACATTTTCCAGGTGGTTGCTAAGTGGTTGCTAGGTAGTTGCTAACATATTCCAGGTGGTTGCTAGGCAGCTGCTAAGTGGTTGCTAGGCAGTTGCTAACGTTTTCCAGGTGGTTGCTAAGTGGTTGCTAGGCAGTTGCTAACGTTTTCCAGGTGGTTGCTAGGCAGTTGCTAAGTGGTTGCTAGGCAGTTGCTAACGTTTTCCAGGTGGTTGCTAAGTGGTTGCTAGGCAGTTGCTAACGTTTTCCAGGTGGTTGCTAGGCAGTTGCTAAGTGGTTGCTAGGCAGTTGCTAACGTTTTCCAAGTGGTTGCTAGGCAGTTGCTAAGTGGTTGCTAGGCAGTTGCTAACGTTTTCCAGATGGTTGCTAAGTGGTTGCTAGGCAGTTGCTAACGTTTTCCTATTGGTTGTTAAGGTGTTGCTGAGTGGTTGCTAGGCAGTTGCTATCATTTCTAAAGTGGTTGCTAAGTGGTTGCTAGGCATTTGCTAACGTTTTCCAGGTGGTTGCTAAGTGGTTGCTAACTGGTTGCTAGGCAGTTGCTATCATTTCTAAAGTGGTTGCTAAGTGGTTGCTAGGCAGTTGCTAACGTTTTCCTAGTGGTTGCTAAGTGGTTGCTAACTGGTTGCTAGGCAGTTGCTAACGTTTTCCAGGTGGTTGCTAAGGTGTTGCTAAGTGGTTGCTAGGCAGTTGCTAACGTTTTCCAGGTGGTTGTTAAGGTGGTTGCTAAGCAGTTATTAGGTGGTTGCTAAGCCCTGGCTGGGGTGCCGGGGTGTCCAAACTTTTGACTGATAGCTGCTCCATACAGCAGCTCCTCCATACACTCACAGTACTGGAGGAGCAGGGGAGAGAAGGGGTTCCGTGCGCAGAGCTGCTCGTGTGTGAGTTAGAACTCTGGGCCCCCCATTCATTTCTATGGGAAAACTTCGTACGACATTTGTACGAAAACCGTACAACATATCGTCAAAACGTTAAAATTTTCGGAAAGAACACGGTAAGTTCTATAGACCGTCCGATTTTTGTCTTTGTATGTCAAAAATTGTTACCTACACAGATGTTCAAAGTTGTCCCCCATTCATTTCCTATGGGAAAAAAAAGCGTACGTTTACGAAGTTTTTACGAAAACCGTACGATGTATCGCTTAAAAAAGCACAAGCAACCTATTCGGGTATCGGTCCTACGATACTGCAAAATTTCGTGGTTCTACGTCAAAAGCCCTAGGAGGAGATAGTGATTAAATTTTGAGCGCGGAATAATAATAATAATAATAATAATAAGATTACGAAGAACAATAAGTTGGCTTTTCCAAGCCAACTTAACTAGAAAAGGTAAAGTTCGTGAACGAACTTTAAGTTGGCTTGGAAAAGAACGCTAATAACGTTAAAAAGTTAAAATGGTTGCTAAGCTGTTTCTGTCTGAAGAGTGTGAAGAGTCATTGATATGCTGTTAACGCTAAATGCTAAAAACGCTGACATCTAAAAACATTTGGTTAAACGCTGAAATCTAAAAACATTTGGTTAAACGCTGAAATCTAAAAATGTTTGATTAAACGCTGAAATCTAAAAACGTTTGGTTAAACGATGAAATCTAAAAACATTTGGTTACACGCTGAAATCTAAAAACGTTTGATTAAACGCTGACATCTAAAAACGTTTGGTTAAACGCTGAAATCTAAAAACGCTTGTTTAAATGCTGAAATCGTAAAACTTTTGGTTAAACTTTTGATTGCTAATGTGTTGCTAGGCGGTTGCTATCATTTCTGAAAAGGTTACTAAGCTGTTGCTAGGCAATTGCTAATGTTTTCCAGGTGGTTGCTAAGCTGTTGCTAACTGGTTGCTAGGCAATTGCTAACATATAACAGGTGGTTGCTAAGGTGTTGCTAGGTGGTTGCTAGGGTGTTGCTAGGTTGTTGCTATCATTTCTAAAGTGGTTGCTAAGTGGTTGCTAGGCAGTTGCTATCATTTTCCTAGTGGTTGTTAAGGTGTTGCTAAGTGGTTGCTAGGCAGTTGCTATCATTTCTAAAGTGGTTGCTAAGTGGTTGCTAGGCAGTTGCTATCGTTTTCCTAGTGGTTGTTAAGGTGTTGCTAAGTGGTTGCTAGGCAGTTGCTATAATTTCTAAAGTGGTTGCTAGGCAGTTGCTAACGTTTTCCCAATGGTTGTTAAGGTGTTGCTAAGTGGTTGCTAGGCAGTTGCTTTCGTTTCTAAAGTGGTTGCTAAGTGGTTGCTAGGCAGTTGCTAACGTTTTCCAGGTGGTTGCTAAGTGGTTGCTAGGCAGTTGCTAACGTTTTCCAGGTGGTTGCTAGGCAGTTGCTAAGTGGTTGCTAGGCAGTTGCTAACGTTTTCCAAGTGGTTGCTAGGCAGTTGCTAAGTGGTTGCTAGGCAGTTGCTAACATTTTCCAGGTGGTTGCTAAGTGGTTGCTAGGTAGTTGCTAACATATTCCAGGTGGTTGCTAGGCAGCTGCTAAGTGGTTGCTAGGCAGTTGCTAACGTTTTCCAGGTGGTTGCTAAGTGGTTGCTAGGCAGTTGCTAACGTTTTCCAGGTGGTTGCTAGGCAGTTGCTAAGTGGTTGCTAGGCAGTTGCTAATGTTTTCCAAGTGGTTGCTAGGCAGTTGCTAAGTGGTTGCTAGGCAGTTGCTAACGTTTTCCAGGTGGTTGCTAAGTGGTTGCTAGGCAGTTGCTAACGTTTTCCAGGTGGTTGCTAGGCAGTTGCTAAGTTGTTGCTAGGCAGTTGCTAACGTTTTCCAGGTGGTTGCTAAGTGGTTGCTAGGCAGTTGCTAACGTTTTCCAGGTGGTTGCTAGGCAGTTGCTAAGTGGTTGCTAGGCAGTTGCTAACGTTTTCCAAGTGGTTGCTAGGCAGTTGCTAAGTGGTTGCTAGGCAGTTGCTAACGTTTTCCAGGTGGTTGCTAAGTGGTTGCTAGGCAGTTGCTAACGTATTCCAGGTGGTTGCTAGGCAGTTGCTAAGTGGTTGCTAGGCAGTTGCTAACGTTTTCCAAGTGGTTGCTAGGCAGTTGCTAAGTGGTTGCTAGGCAGTTGCTAACGTTTTCCAGGTGGTTGCTAAGTGGTTGCTAGGCAGTTGCTAACGTTTTCCAGGTGGTTGCTAGGCAGTTGCTAAGTGGTTGCTAGGCAGTTGCTAACGTTTTCCAAGTGGTTGCTAGGCAGTTGCTAAGTGGTTGCTAGGCAGTTGCTAACGTTTTCCAGGTGGTTGGTAAGTGGTTGCTAGGCAGTTGCTAACATTTTCCAGGTGGTTGCTAGGCAGTTGCTAAGTTGTAGCTAGGCAGTTGCTAACGTTTTCCAGGTGGTTGCTAAGTGGTTGCTAGGCAGTTGCTAACGTATTCTAGGTGGTTGCTAGGCAGTTGCTAAGTGGTTGCTAGGCAGTTGCTAACGTTTTCCAGGTGGTTGCTCAGTGGTTGCTAGGCAGTTGCTAACGTTTTCCAGGTGGTTGCTAAGGTGTTGCTAAGTGGTTGCTAGGCAGTTGCTAACGTTTTCCAGGTGGTTGCTAAGGTGGTTGCTAAGCAGTTATTAGGTGGTTGCTAAGCCCTGGCTGGGGTGCCGGGGTGTCCAAACTTTTGACTGATAGCTGCTCCATACAGCAGCTCCTCCATACACTCACAGTACTGGAGGAGCAGGGGAGAGAAGGGGTTCCGTGCGCAGAGCTGCTCGTGTGTGAGTTAGAACTCTGGGCCCCCCATTCATTTCTATGGGAAAACTTCGTACGACATTTGTACGAAAACCGTACGACGTATCGTCAAAATGTTAAAATTTTCGGAAAGAACGCGGTAAGTTCTATAAACCGTCCGATTTTTGTCTTTGTATGTCAAAAATTGTTACCTACACAAACGTTCAAAGTTGTCCCCCATTCATTTCCTATGGGAAAAAAAAGCGTACGTTTACGAAGTTTTTACGAAAACCGTACGATGTATCGCTTAAAAAAGCACAAGCAACCTATTCGGGTATAGGTACTACGATACTGCAAAGTTTCGTGGTTCTACGTCAAAAGCCCTAGGAGGAGATAGTGATTAAATTTTGAGCGCGGAATAATAATAATAATAATAATAATAATAATAATAAGAAGATTACGAAGAACAAGAAGTTGGCTTTTCCAAGCCAACTTAATAACTAGAAAAGGTAAAGTTCGTGAACGAACTTTAAGTTGGCTTGGAAAAGAACGCTAATAACGTTAAAAAGTTAAAATGGTTGCTAAACGCTAAATGCCAAAAACACGGAAATCTAAAAACGTTTGGTTAAACGTTGAAATCTAAAAATGTGTGGTTAAACGCTGAAAACTAAAAATGTTTGGTTAAACCCTGAAATCTAAAAACATTTGGATAAATGCTAAAATCTTGAAAGTGGTTGCTAGGCAGTTGCTAACGTCTTACAGGTGGTTGCTAAGCTGTTGCTCAGTGGTTGATAGTTATTTGCTAATGTATTACACATGGTTGCTAAACAGTTGCTTACGTTTTCCTAGTGGTTGCTAAGGTGTTGCTAAGTGGTTGCTAGGCAGTTGCTATCGTTTCTAAAGTGGTTGCTAAGCTGTTGCTAGGCTGTTTCTAACGTTTTCCTGGTGGTTGCTAAGGTGTTGCTAACTGGTTGCTAGGCAGTTGCTATAATTTCTAAAGTGGTTGCTAAGTGGTTGCTAGGCAGTTGCTAACGTTTTCCAGGTGGTTGCTAAGGTGTTGCTAAGTGGTTGCTAGGCAGTTGCTAACGTTTTCCAGGTGGTTGCTAAGTTGTTGCTAACTGGTTGCTAGGCAGTTGCTATAATTTCTAAAGTGGTTGCTAAGTGGTTGCTAGGCAGTTGCTAACGTTTTCCTAGTGGTTGCTAAGGTGTTGCTAAGTGGTTGCTAGGCAGTTGCTATCGTTTCTAAAGTGGTTGCTAAGCTGTTGCTAGGCTGTTTCTAACGTTTTCCAGGTGGTTGCTAAGGTGTTGCTAACTGGTTGCTAGGCAGTTGCTATAATTTCTAAAGTGGTTGCTAAGTGGTTGTTAGGCAGTTGCTAACGTTTTCCAGGTGGTTGCTAAGGTGTTGCTAAGTGGTTGCTAGGCAGTTGCTAACATTTTCCAGGTGGTTGCTAAGTGGTTGATAGGTAGTTGCTAACATATTCCAGGTGGTTGCTAGGCAGTTGCTAAGTGGTTGCTAGGCAGTTGCTAACGTTTTCCAGGTGGTTGCTAGGCAGTTGCTAAGTGGTTGCTAGGCAGTTGCTAACATTTTCCAGGTGGTTGCTAAGTGGTTGATAGGTAGTTGCTAACATATTCCAGGTGGTTGCTAGGCAGTTGCTAAGTGGTTGCTAGGCAGTTGCTAACGTTTTCCAGGTGGTTGCTAGGCAGTTGCTAAGTGGTTGCTAGGCAGTTGCTAACGTTTTCCAAGTGGTTGCTAGGCAGTTGCTAAGTGGTTGCTAGGCAGTTGCTAACGTTTTCCAGGTGGTTGCTAAGTGGTTGCTAGGCAGTTGCTAACGTTTTCCAGGTGGTTGCTAGGCAGTTGCTAAGTTGTTGCTAGGCAGTTGCTAACGTTTTCCAGGTGGTTGCTAAGTGGTTGCTAGGCAGTTGCTAACGTATTCCAGGTGGTTGCTAGGCAGTTGCTAAGTGGTTGCTAGGCAGTTGCTAACGTTTTCCAGGTGGTTGCTAAGTGGTTGCTAGGCAGTTGCTAACGTTTTCCAGGTGGTTGCTAAGTGGTTGCTAGGCAGTTGCTAACGTATTCCAGGTGGTTGCTAGGCAGTTGCTAAGTGGTTGCTAGGCAGTTGCTAACGTTTTCCAAGTGGTTGCTAGGCAGTTGCTAAGTGGTTGCTAGGCAGTTGCTAACGTTTTCCAGGTGGTTGCTAAGTGGTTGCTAGGCAGTTGCTAACGTTTTCCAGGTGGTTGCTAGGCAGTTGCTAAGTGGTTGCTAGGCAGTTGCTAACGTTTTCCAAGTGGTTGCTAAGTGGTTGCTAACTGGTTGCTAGGCAGTTGCTTTAATTTCTAAAGTGGTTGCTAAGTGGTTGCTAGGCAGTTGCTAACGTTTTCCTAGTGGTTGCTAAGGTGTTGCTAAGTGGTTGCTAGGCTGTTGCTATCATTTCTAAAGTGGTTGCTAGGCAGTTGCTAACATTTTCCTAGTGGTTGTTAAGGTGTTGCTAAGTGCTTGCTAGGCAGTTGCTATCGATTCTAAGGTGGTTGCTAAGTGGTTGCTAGGCAGTTGCTAACGTTTTCCTAGTGGTTGCTAAGTGGTTGCTAACTGGTTGCTAGGCAGTTGCTTTAATTTCTAAAGTGGTTGCTAAGTGGTTGCTAGGCAGTTGCTAACGTTTTCCTAGTGGTTGCTAAGGTGTTGCTAAGTGGTTGCTAGGCTGTTGCTATCATTTCTAAAGTGGTTGCTAGGCAGTTGCTAACATTTTCCTAGTGGTTGTTAAGGTGTTGCTAAGTGCTTGCTAGGCAGTTGCTATCGATTCTAAGGTGGTTGCTAAGTGGTTGCTAGGCAGTTGCTAACGTTGTCCTAGTGGTTGTTAAGGTGTTGCTGAGTGGTTGCTAGGCAGTTGCTATCATTTCTAAAGTGGTTGCTAAGTGGTTGCTAGGCAGTTGCTAACGTTTTCCTAGTGGTTGCTAAGTGGTTGCTAACTGGTTGCTAGGCAGTTGCTAACGTTTTCCAGGTGGTTGCTAAGGTGTTGCTAAGTGGTTGCTAGGCAGTTGCTAATGTTTTCCAGGTGGTTGCTAAGGTGGTTGCTAAGCAGTTATTAGGTGGTTGCTAAGCCCTGGCTGGGGTGCCGGGGTGTCCAAACTTTTGACTGATAGCTGCTCCATACAGCAGCTCCTCCATACACTCACAGTACTGGAGGAGCAGGGGAGAGAAGGGGTTCCGTGCGCAGAGCTGCTCGTGTGTGAGTTAGAACTCTGGGCCCCCCATTCATTTCTATGGGAAAACTTCGTACGACATTTGTACGAAAACCGTACGACATATCGTCAAAACGTTTAAATTTTCGGAAAGAACACGGTAAGTTCTATAGACCGTCCGATTTTTATCTTTGTATGTCAAAAATTGTTACCTACACAGTCGTTCAAAGTTGTCCCCCATTCATTTCCTATGGGAAAAAAAAGCGTACGTTTACGAAGTTTTTACGAAAACCGTACGATGTATCGCTTAAAAAAGCACAAGCAACCTATTCGGGTATAGGTCCTACGATACTGCAAAATTTCGTGGTTCTACGTCAAAAGCCCTAGGAGGAGATAGTGATTAAATTTTGCGAATAGAATAATAATAATAAGAATAAGATTACGAAGAACAGTAAGTTGGCTTTTCCAAGCCAACTTAATAATAAGAATAAGATTACGAAGAACAGTAAGTTGGCTTTTCCAAGCCAACTTAATAATAACAACAATAGTAAAATATTATCTAAAAAGTATAATAAACTCTTGCAACTCTTTACCCTGATTTAGGCTTTCCAAATCTAGTACATATTTACTCCAAATTTACTTAGTTAATATATATATATATAAATATATATATATATATATATATATATATATATATATATATATATATATATATATATATATATATATATATATATATAAATATACGTATATATTGTTTGGCTACCAAACTGGTATTTATTTAGAAATACAGAGCTCAGTTTGTGAGTGTAACTCGACACAGATCGTCTCAGCTCACTTTGTCCGGCTCAGCTTTGTCTCTGACCCTGAGGAATGAGGATGAACACCATATCCTATATCCCATAGCAGTCTATTCTGCATGCAGCCAACAGCCAGTGCACCTCAGCAGCTTCGTTTTTGGAACAGTGTGGCCTTTTAGGAAAAATAAATTTAGTGTTAAATCAGCATAAAGTAAAAGGTAAAGTAAGAGTGAAACCCCGTGGTGCCAACTTATTGACTTTTCAGACCCCTCAAGTGAGTTAAAGGTCTTAGGTGTCTCCTAAACACACCAAGAGTGACTTATGACTGGTGTGGGTGACCTAGTCTCCTTTTAGTTAATAGGTAGGTGTCAGGTGTCAGGTCTGTCCATTAAACTTATTTATTTCATATAAATATGGAGTTACAGTACAGAACTTTAATACAATAAACATAGTATTTGGTAGCTTTTAAATTCCAACAAATGGTAGCTATATTCACTCAACATCAAATAAATGGTTACAAAAAGAACAGAGCAACGAAGTGTGTGTTCAAAACATTAAGGGCCTTCTGGTTGCAGGTCCTTATTAATGTAACGTTGGGTTGTGAGAATGTCCGAGAAGCCCCCCCCCCCCCCCCCCCCCTAGTCCTATATATACCTCCCAGATAAAGAAAAAATGAACTTTGAAAGTATCCCTAAGTGCAGTCACAAATACTATCAAAAACATTATGATGAAACTGGCTCTCAACAGGACCACTCCAGAAAAGGAAGAGCAAGAGTTCTAGTTATCATTAGAGTTACCAGTCTCTAAAACCACAAGTTAGCTGCACTCTGTATAAGATGCGCACTTTTAAGTTTACTACATGATTCCTTCTGTGTTCCTAGATGTATTCATTTACAATGTAATAAAAAATAAAAACATTGGTGAAGGTGTTTCTACTTTTGACTGGTACTGTATATATATACATATTTGCCTCACACTCACTGGTTTTCTTTCCATTTTCACTCTTTCAGTACTTATGCGAGCGTCCCAAATCTTCCCTGTTCCTGGCCATGCAGAACAGCCCTCAGCCGGAGGAGCGTTATCATGAGGTGAGCATCGTTCAGTGTCTGGACGACCCCAGTGCTCTTCAGCAGCTCCAGCAGGCGCAAGGCTCTAACCGCACTCGGCCTTATGCAAACATCTCCCCCAAACCAGAGGACGGACAGAACCGGGGAGAGATGCTGTGTGAACGGGAGCATAGGAAAAACGAGGAGAACGCAGGAAGGAGTGTGCGCCAATCAGGCGAGGAAGAGATGCAGCGGCTGCTGCTGCAGTAATGCTGCGTTCAGAACTTCAGAAGAGCGTATTACTTTTACACTGTTCTATAGAATATTCTATTATTATACCAGTTTGATAAAATCAGAGTTGGTGTGTGCACTTTTCATACTGTCTACAGGTTTGTGTCAATTATATTTTTAAAGTGAAGGTTTAGTTAAAATGAATATTTTTTATTGATTAAAAGTGTGATGTAGTTTCGTATTAAAAATATTTTTTCTTTTATCCGGTCATTTTGTATTTGCGTCAATATGAAAACAACTTTTTTAATATTGTGTACACTCTTTGTTGCCTTGGCCGCAGGTTTTTGGTCATTGTCATGCTGGAAGACCCATCTACGATCCATCTTTAGTGTTCTGACTTAAAATCTGAAGATTTTATAGTACATGGCCTCGTTCATCAACCCCTCAAATGTGGCAAAGTCTTCCTGTACACTTAACAGAGAAACAGTCCCAAAGCAGAATGTTTTTGACTTGACAGAAGGCATGGTGTTCTTGAGGTCATATTCAGCATTTCTTTGCCTCCAAACATGGTGAGTCGAGTTGATGCCAAAAAGCTCCCAAGGCTTCTCTCTATCATTCAGGTTTTTATTAGCATACTTCAGATGGGTGTGTATATGGGCCTTCTTCAGCAGTGGCACTGCTGGATCTCAATCCACAACGGACTGCTTTACTAATGGTTTTCTTAGTGACTGTGCCTCCAGCTTCCTTGAGATCATTAACAAGCACCTATGTAATTCTGGGCTCACAATCACCTTTCTCAGAACCAGAAATATAGCACCAGCAGTGTTCTTGTTCTATCCAAGCTTCTTGCTCATGGTCCTGTAGCCCATTCAAGCCTTGTGCAGATCCACAATCTTATCTCTGATGTCATTTGACAGCTCTTTGGTCTTGCCCTTGGCATTTGGCACACATATCATTCACCAATCATGATAAAACGTTAAATGGTAAAGCTATCAAACTACAAAGTTTCAAACATTATGGCCACTAGTGAGTGCATAAAAATAATTATGTATCATTATATTTTGCTTGGTTTTGCCATATTCAGTACAGTAATCCAGAGAAAATTGTAAATTAAACTGTGTTATAAAGATGCACTATTTATTTATCATTGCTAATTGTCTCAAACTGGCCTTTTTTAACTAGTCCCTGGATCTAGATTTACCTAAAGTGCTACAGCACTAAAAAAACTATAGTTGTACAAAAACACCTATTAATCACATTATGCAGTCTACCGGTGGTGCTGTTTAATTCAAAACTAAATGTAGAACAAATTTGCAATTACATTTCATCTTGGAAAATGCTCTAGTAGTTCTGCCAGTTTGTGCTTGCGGCTATATTTTTATTTGTTTTGGATTTTATGTTGATATTCTGTCTCTCTCTGTTTTAATAAACCTACCATAAGAATTGTAGATTGCTCATGTATTTGTAAACTTACAAAATCAGCAGGAGACCAAATACACTGCTCAAAAAATAAAGGTAGCACTAAAATAACACATCCTAGATCTCAATGTTAAATATTGCAGTTCAAAAACTTTATTTATTACATAGTGGAATGCGTAGAGAACAAAGTAACATAAAATAATCAATGTAAATGAAAAATTTAATGGAGGTCTGGATTTGGAATTATACTCAAAATCAAAGTGGAAAATCAAATGAGCCAACGTTAGTAGAAATTCCTCTAGACAAGTTAAAATGAGGCTCAGTAGTGTGTGTGGATCCACGTGCCTGTATGACCTCCCCACTACGCCTGGGCTGCTCCTGATGAGGCGGCGGATGTTTGTCATGGCTGGACAGGACTCAGACACGCGCTGATGCAGATAAAACGTGACTTTATTAAATAAAGTAGCAGACAAAGGGATAGTCAGACAGAAATATATCAACAGGGGCGAACAACAGCAGAAGGGATACAACATACCAGAGTAGAAACAGTCCAGAGGTCAAACACAGGCAGGCAATATCAAAGGGCAGGCAAAAATCAGAGTCGGTGAACAAAGCAAGGTCAAAAAAACAAGAGATACAAAAATAGGCAAAAGAAACACGTTGTATGAGGAAAAATACCATCAATACTCGGCGGAGCACAGGTGCAAAATGAGCCCCTATTATAGGCCATGAGGCCTAGTATTCTGGGGACCGACTTCCTGGTAGAAGCATGTGATGTGTCATGTGATCATGAGTGTAGTTCCAGTGTGAGGTGCATCCTGGGCAATGGAGTCCGGAGGCTGCAGATTGCAGGTAGAGCTGATTGTGGGAGAGACAGAAGCGCCTACAGCGCCAGGTGTGACAATGTTCTTCTGAGAAATATCTTCCCAGACCTGGAGGTCTCACTGGTAAAGCCGGTAAAAGAAGAAAAAGGTTAATTAATAAGCTAGCTAAAACATACTTACTGGTAAAACAGTGTCTCATGGTCACATATGTATTTTAGATACTTTGTATATATAATTATTGGGTGTTTTTTGTCAGGTGTAATGATCAAAGGAACGTCTGCTGTGTGAACCTCAATAATGGAATGGGCCAAGTGAATTAGGGAAGGGGCCTGGGGTTTAAAAGGACTGTGTTCAAAGGTGAAAGGGATCTTTTCCCTTTCAGATTGCTGTGGAAGTAGAGTTTGTGTATTGGCTGTGTGTTTTTGCAGCCCATAGTCTTAGGCTGCTTTTGAGCCTTATATTTTGGTGACTGCCAGAGGCTGACCGGGTAGTCGCAATAATTTTTCAATTATTTCAACTTCGTGAATGTAATTTTTTTTGCTATTTTTGCACAATTAAATAAAAGAAAAATCACTGGAATTTACCTGGAAGTGTCCATGCAGTATCCTTGTGGTGAATCTTTACTCCATAACTGCTCAAGCCTACACTACCACACCACAACGTGCTCCCTTTATTTGTTGAGCAGTGTAATTACCCCCACTGTGTATATTAAAGTTTTGAATATGTCATTTAATAATGTAAACATTTAATCATTTCTACATTATTTATTTAGCTATTTTAATGTGTCCCAGAATTCCTAGCCATTTTGGGATAATCCCACTCCTACAAGAAAGTTACCTTTAACATCCTTGACATCACAACTATCATGTTTTATTTTCAAGGGACTGAAGACACATACTGCATGTTCAGCAAATATTAATATTCATTTCACTTAATATTTCTAATATTGTCTGTCAAATCAAATCAAATTTATTTGTATAGCGCTTTTTACAACAGGTGTTGGCACAAAGCAGCTTTACAGAAACATGATTACAGGACAAAGAATCAGGCAAAACATTAAACATAGAAAATACAGAATACAGAACCCCCAGTGAGCGCGGAGGCAAGGAAAAACTCCCTCAGAGCTGCAGGAGGAGGAAGAAACCTTGGGAGGACCAAGAATCACATTTAAGGGGGGACCATCCTACCACTGGTCAAACGGCTTTTAAATTAATTTTAAAAAGTCTTTCATACATCCACATAGGTTTATATATTCAGGAGTATAATAGTGCCACTAATGGCTTGGATGTAAACTGTAGTGGAGAATAAGATGGACGATGAGCAGCTGATCTGTGGTGGGTGATGGAGAAGAGCTGACTTCAGAAACTTCCATCATTCTGGCCGGACAGGAGATGCGAGAGCCTGAGGGTCTAACATCAGTATCGGGTCAGACAGGTGGGCAGTCAGTAACTCGGAGGAAGGCAGAGAGATGGAATTAGTTTTAACTGGATTTATGTAAAAAAGAGAATATAAAACATTATCAGAGTGTGGCAAATGACTCCGGCAGAACTAAATAAAACAGCCTAACTAAAGGCAGAGAGCCAGAAGGTAACATAGACATGGAGGCTCCCTGAAACACTGGCATCCACCCACTCCACCAATCACAAACCTGAGTGACCGTGTGCAGTGGGAGAACAACAGCACCAGCATCTCAGTTTACCCACAATTCCCTCTGCCCATGAACCCCTGAATCTGCAGCCTTATCTAAAGGAAAAAACATTAATTACCAAAAGCTCAACTAAACAAGTACGTTTTCAGTCTAGACTTAAAGATTGAGACTGTGTCTGAGTCCTGAACATATTCGGGGAGATTATTCCAGAGTTGAGGAGCTTTATAAGAGAAAGCTCTTCCTCCTGCAGAGCTCCTCTGAATTTTAGGAACTACTAAAAAACCAGCACCCTGAGATCTAAGTAATCGCGGTGGTTCATAACAGGAGATGAGGTCTTGTAAATACTCAGGAGCGAGTCCGTGTAGGGCTTTATACGTTAACAGGAGAATTTTATAGTCTATGCGGAATTTGACTGGAAGCCAGTGCAGTGCTGATAGGACTGGACTAATATGGTCAAATTTTCTAGTTTTAGGAAGGACCCTGGCTGCAGCATTTTGAACTAGCTGAAGTTTATTTTAGTTACTGCAGGGACATCCTGACAGTAGTGCATTACAATAATCTAGCCTTGAGGTAATGAAGGCATGTACTAATTTTTCTGCGTCATGCAGTGATAGGGCATTTCTTAGCTTGGCGATGTTACGGAGGTGTAGAAAAGCTGTTCTAGTAACATTAGATATGTGTTTATCGAATGCTAGATCTGAATCTATAATAACTCCAAGGTTTTTAGCTGCTGAACCAGGTGTGACTGAGAAGTCAGCCAGATTTAGCATTAAGTCTGATCATTTATTTCTAGCAGCTTTGGGGCCTAGTAGGAGAACTTCTGTTTTTTCACTATTTAATAGGAGGAAGTTGTGCGACATCCACAATTTCACATCTTTTACACAATCCTCAATTTTCTTTAATCTCACTCTGTCATCAGGTTTGGCTGATATGAAGAGCTACGTGTCATCCGCATAACAATGAAAATTTACATCATGTTTTCTAATAACTTTGCCCAGTGGGAGCATATATAATGTAAATAATAACGGTCCTAATATAGAGCCTTGTGGAATTCCATATCTTACCTTGGTATAACTGGAAGACATATCATTTATCCTCACAAACTGATAGCGATCGGTTAAGTACGATTTAAACCATGATAAAGCAGTTCCAGTTACACCAACCATGTTCTCTAGTCTTTCTAAAAGGACATTATAATCTATTGTATCAAAGGCTGCTCTCAGATCGAGAAGTACGAGTAGGGTCGGCAGCTGTAAGTAGATCATTTGTTATTTTAACTAAAGCTGTCTCAGTGCTATGATGAGGCCTAAATCCAGATTGAAATTTTTCATAGATTTGGTTTCTTTGCAGGTAAGAGCAAAGTTGTTGAGCCACAGCTTTTTCTAAAATCTTAGAAATAAACGGTAAGTTTGAAATAGGTCTATAGTGTCAGGTCTGGTGCTAAAAGCACTGCTGTCTCTCCCACATTCAGCGCTGCAGACGATCTCCAGTCTCCCAACTACACTTCCCAGAACACACCACACTCTGACATCACGCACTCACCTGTTCACCTGCCACCACCCGGAAGCCCTGAATATTGATTACCCACACTATAAAAACCCCCTTCACTTACACTCTGTGCCGAGTAATCGATTGGTTAGCCCTCATTACTAAGCATATTCTTGTTATCTGTATTTTTGATCTCCTGGTTTTGACTCTCTGGTTTGTTATTCTCGATTCTGATTTTTGCCTTCTCCCTATTGTTGGAACTCTGTGTATTACCTGGACTGTTACCGTTTCTGATTGTTTGGATTATCCTCTCTTGTTTGCCTTCCCGTGCATGAACTTTGGACTGTCCCTCACTCTGGTTAGTGCTTTTCCTCTCTGGTTGTTGTTTGCTCCCGCTGACCTTATATTTCAGTCTGACTACCCTGTTGTTATTATTGAAATCTGCTCTATTGAATAAAATATTCTTTATACTGCATCTGCGCTTGTCTGAGTATATCTGATCATTACAGATTACTCGGCCGCTGATTATGGATAAGATAGCGGATGCAGATCAAATTCGGTCTGGTTTAGCTAACCAGGGCAAGCTGCTCGGTCAACACCAACAAACACTCGCTGGTGTGACCCAAGCTGTGGACGAGCTCGCTCGCCAGCAGGCTAACCAACAGCAGCAGCTCTCAGAAATTCTGGAACACCTTCGGGGTCTTACGAACCCCTCACCCCCTGTTACAGCATCACCTGCCATACCCCCACCTGCTTCTACAGGGTCTGGGTTCTCGGTTAGCAAACCAGAGATGTTTAACGGAGATCCTGAGAAATGCAGTGGTTTTTTGTTGCAGTGCTCCGTTTTTTTCAGCAATACACCCCCAACAACCGATAAAGCTAAAATCGGGTTCATAGTATCTCGTTTATCTGGTAAAGCTCTTGAATGGGCCACAGCTGTTTGGGACACTTTATCTGATTCAAGCTACGAAATTTTTTTGCAAACGTTTCGTTGTGTGTTTGATCACACCAAGTATGGTCAGTCCTGCGGGGAGTTACTTCTCTCACTCAAACAAGGCAACAAGTCAGCTGCAGCTTACGCGCTAGAATTCCGCAATCTAGCAGCAAGTAGTGCTTGGAACAACGCAGCACTTATTAACGTTTTTCATGCAGAAATACAAAAAGAACTGGCGTGCAGAGACGATGACTTGACTCTGGATCAGCTCATCTCTATGTCTATTCGCCTAGATCAGCTGCTGTCCCGGCGACCCAAACTGCCCATCAGCACGCCACCTTCTCCAGCCCCTGTCATTACTCCACCGGCTCCAGCTGCTCCTGTGTACTTTAACCCAGAACCTATGGAAGTTCAGAGGGCTAGGCTGTTGGCTGCTGAACGCCAACGCAGAATTCGCCTCCACCTATGTCTATACTGTGGAGGTTCGGGTCACATGAAGGCTACCAGTGGGCTTCTATCCCGGTCATCGCAAACCTCATCACCGGGACAGCGCGTGGAGAACGCTCCACGTGCTAATGTGGTACGTTACAATCCTGAACATTTTAAATCCAAATGTTTCTCGCTCAGTGTTACTGTTACCTGTCCAACCAGTGTACTCTCTGTCTCAGCACTTAGATTCTGGAGCCGAGGGCAACTTCATCAGCGCGGACCTGGTTAGAGAGAGAGGCATCCCCACCAGAAGTCTGCATCATCCCATCTGTATCCGCGCTGTTGATGGGAACACCGTGCGCTCCAGACCCATTACGCAGCAGACTGTGCCTCTCACGATCCAGACCAGCGCGCTCCACTTCGAAGAGCTACCTCTGTTCGTCCTTCCGAGAACTGAACACCAGCTCATTCTTGGTCTTCCATGGCTAAGGACTCATGACCCTGTCATATCATGGTCCCAAGGGGATATTAAGTCCTGGTCTCCGTACTGTCATTCGCACTGCTTAGTGTTAGAAAAAGTAGCTGTTCAGTCCACCTCGGTAGAGAGCCCAGATGCTCAGGTTACTCCTGACATTCCTCCTGAATATGCAGATTTTTCAGAAGTTTTTAGTAAAATAAACGCAACTAAATTACCCTCACACCGCCCGTACGATTGTTCCATTGACTTGAAAGAAGGCACCACGTTGCCTAAGGTTCGCGTTTACCCACTTACCCAAGACGAGGAGAAAGCTATGGAAGAGTACATTAACGAAGCGCTAGAACAGGGGTTCATTCGCCCGTCTAAATCGCCAGTTGGGTCGGGTTTCTTTTTCGTTAATAAGAAGGGTGGGGGCCTCAGGCCTTGTATTGATTATCGGGGTCTCAACGAAATCACGCAGAAATACACGTATCCCCTACCACTGGTCCCAGTAGGTCTCGAACAACTTAGAGAAGCCAAAGTGTTAACTAAATTGGATCTCCGCAGCGCATTTAACCTGGTCCGTATTAGAGAAGGCGACGAATGGAAAACTGCCTTTACCACCACCAATGGTCATTACGAATACCTCGTGATGAGTTACGGCCTCGCTAACGCTCCGTCCATTTTTCAATCCTTTATGGACGATGTATTCCGGGACATGTTGGGTAAATACGTAATCGTATTTATAGACGACATTTTGGTGTACTCACCAGATTTAAATACCCACATTGCCCACGTCCGTTCTGTCCTCCAACGCCTGTCAGAGCATCATCTTTATGCTAAGGCAGAGAAATGCGAATTTCACCAACAGCGTATCGCATTCCTCGGCTACATTATAAGTGCAAACGGCGTCCTCATGGACGATGATAAGGTTGAAGCCGTAACTAATTGGCCCGTCCCTCATACTATTAAGGATCTTCAGCGTTTCCTTGGTTTTGCAAATTTTTATAGGCGATATATTCGCAATTTCAGTAGTGTTGCTGCACCTCTTACTGCCCTAACCAAAAAAGCTACTAAAATCCTGAGATGGTCCCCCGAAGCCCAACACGCGTTTGATAAACTTAAAGCGGCTTTTGTATCGGCACCTATACTTAAGCATCCTAACCCGAGCCTCCCTTTCGTAGTCGAGGTCGACGCCTCAGAAACCGGGGTTGGGGCCGTACTCTCCCAGCGCAGTGGTACACCTCCTAAACTTTTCCCCATAGCTTTCTTCTCGCGTAAGCTGTCGGCCGCCGAACGCAACTAGGAGGGAATTACTGGCAGTCAAAATGGCATTAGAAGAATGGCGTCACTGCCTGGAAGGGGCTAAACACCCCTTTGTCGTACTCACAGACCATAAAAATCTCGAATACCTCAGAACCGCCAAACGTTTGAACTCCCGTCAGGCTCACTGGTCGTTATTCTTTTCGAGATTTCAGTTTTCCATCTCTTTTCGCCCCGGCCACCGCAACACCAAAGCTGACACGCTCTCCCGGGTTTTCAGCACCTCGGACAGCGTAACTCAGTCCGCTGAAGCGGAGCGCATACTTCCACCATCAGTGGAGATCGCTGTTATTCGCTGGGAGTTGGATGATCAGATTATGGAATTTAATGCTGGTCATCCATCTTCGGAGGACTGTCCTCCAGACAAAACGTTCGTTCCGTCAAAATTCAGAGATAGACTTATCACGTGGGCTCACTCTTCGTTATCTTCTGGACATCCTGGTGTTACTCGCACGCTGCAGTTAATCTCCTCTCGGTATTGGTGGGACACTATGAGAGCTGATGTGCATGCTTTCGTTACTTCGTGCTCTATTTGTGCACAGTGTAAAACCCCAAAAACCCTTCCAGCCGGTAAGCTCATGCCTTTGCCAGTACCTGAGCGACCCTGGTCGCATTTAGCCATGGATTTTGTCACGGATCTTCCCGTGTCTTAGGGCTATACCACAATTCTTACTGTTGTAGACAGGTTTTCTCGGGGGGTTAAGTTTATTCCCTTTACTGCTTTACCTACTGCGTTTCAAACTGCTCAGGCTATTTACACTCATGTGTTTCGTCATTTTGGTGTTCCGGAGGATATTTTGTCTGATAGAGGACCCCAGTTCACGTCTAGAGTTTGGAGGGCCTTTTTTGAACACCTTGGTGTTCATGTTAGTCTGACTTGTTTTCATCCGATGAGCAATGGTCAATGTGAAAGGGTAAATCAAGAATTGGGAAAGTTTCTGCGTATATACTGTTTTAAATACCCTACAGACTGGTCTCATTATCTCGTTTGGGCTGAAATTGCACAAAATTCACTTATTAACTCCACCTCTGGTCTCACTCCCTTTCAGTGTGTTCTGGGATACCAACCCCCATTGGCACCGTGGACAGTGGTGTCCTCTGATGTGCCAGCTGTAGATGACTGGATGAATCGCAGCGAGCGTGTGTGGGAGGAGACTCACCGGCAGGTCTCAGAGGTTTTGCAGCGATACAAGGAGCAGTCTGACAAGCACCGAGGCGATACCCCCCACTTTCAACCTGGTGACCGAGTGTGGCTCTCGACCCGGGATTTTAGGTTTGAGGGGTGCTGCAGGAAGCTCCTGCCCAAGTACATTGGCCCCTTTCGAATACTGTCTCAAATTAATGAAGTGTCGTACCGGGTGGAGCTCCCTGCACAGTATAAAGTCAATAATTCTTTCCATGTTTCTCTCCTCAAGAGAAAGGTGAGGTGCTGGATTCTCGCCGGAGAGGTGGCGTATTGCAGTACCTCATTGATTGGGAGGGTTATGGTCCGGAGGAGCGTAGCTGGGTTGCTGCTGGGAACGTGCTGGATCCTGCTCTTCTCGCTGATTTCCATGCTCGCTACCCCGGCAAGCCGGCACCCCGACCTCGGGGTCGTCCCAGATGCTCCCAGTCCTCCACAGCACCCGTCCGCCAGGTCTCCCACTCACGCAGCCCTCGCCGGTACGGCACCTCCACCGCTCCTGCCGCTGCTCCCGCTTGTACTCCCTGTCCGTCGGGTGGGTGTCGCCGAGGTCGCCCCCGCATCCCTCCCGCTCCGGCTCCATCAGGCGGGGGTACTGTCAGGTCTGGTGCTAAAAGCACTGCTGTCTCTCCCACATTAAGCGCTGCAGACGATCTCCAGTCTCCCAACTACACTTCCCAGAACACACCACACTCTGACATCACGCACTCACCTGTTCACCTGCCACCACCCGGAAGCCCTGAATATTGATTACCCACACTATAAAAACCCCCTTCACTTACACTCTGTGCCGAGTAATCGATTGGTTAGCCCTCATTACTAAGCATATTCTTGTTATCTGTATTTTTGATCTCCTGGTTTTGACTCTCTGGTTTGTTATTCTCGATTCTGATTTTTGCCTTCTCCCTATTGTTGGAACTCTGTGTATTACCTGGACTGTTACCGTTTCTGATTGTTTGGATTATCCTCTCTTGTTTGCCTTCCCGTGCATGAACTTTGGACTGTCCCTCACTCTGGTTAGTACTTTTCCTCTCTGGTTGTTGTTTGCTCCCGCTGACATTATATTTCAGTCTGACTACCCTGTTGTTATTATTGATATCTGCTCTATTTAATAAAATATTCTTTATACTGCATCTGCGCTTGTCTGAGTATATCTGATCATTACATATAGTTAGACAGTACAGTAGGATCAAGATTTGGTTTCTTGATCAGAGGTTTAATTACAGCTGTTTTAAAGGCTTTGGGTACATGGCCCAGGGTGAGTGATGAGTTTACTATCATTAACAGAGGTTTAATTATATCTGGTAGTACCTGCTTTAATAATTTTGTGGGAACTGCATCAAGTGTGCAGGTTCTGCTGTTTTCTCTAGTTCTAGCTGTGGAAGTGGGTTAAAGACTTCCAACCTAACTTCAGTAACAGGGTTTTGTTCTAGATCAGCCACAGCAGATGACAGAGAGGTTGTAATATTTATCTGTTTAATTTTATCCCGAATGTTTTCAATTTTACTATCGAAGAAGTCCATAAAATCATTGCTGGTGTGAATGGCTGGAATCTGACGTTCAGTACCTGCCTGGCTTTTAGTTAATTTGGAAATAACACTAAAGAGAACTCTAGGATTATTTTTATTTATCTCGATCTGTGAGGCCAGATACGCTGAGCGGGCTTTATTAAGTTCTTTTCTATATTTAACAAGACTGTCTTTCCACGCAGAGTGAAACACTTTCAGTTTAGTTGACCGATATTTACGCTCTAAATTTCGTACTAACTGCTTTAAGGTACGAGTTTGATCATTGTACCACGGTGCAAGCTTTTTCTTCTCTCTATTTTATGTTTAAGGGGTGCTACAACATCTAAGGTAGAGCGAAAGGTATTTTCTAAACTTTTGGTTAGTTTGTCTAGTACTACTGGGTCTACAGGAGAATACATTAGAGTTGACAGAGTTGATAAATCGGGAAGCTTATCTGTAAATTGTTGGGCTGTAAAATATGTTATTGAGCGTTTTATAGAGTAGCTAGGGGATGTACGTATTAAAGACTGAGATGTAATTTAAATGAAATAAGGTAATGATCTGAAATTGCGGAGGTTTGAGAACGAATATTCAGGTTATCTATGCTCACACCCAGGGTCAAAACTAAATCCAGAGTATGATTACAGTAATGAGTAGGTCCTGTTATATTTTGAATAATACCAACTGAGTCTAAAATTGATGTGAATGCCTTTTTTAATGGATCATCCAATTTTTCGAAATGAATGTTGAAGTCTCCAACTATAATCACTTTATCATTACTTACTGCTAAGTCTGTGACAAAATCACTAAATTCTTTAAAAAATTCTAAATAAGGCCCTGGTGGTCTGTAGATATTAATGAAGGAAAATGCATTCTTTTTTGTAACTGGATTAATTATACTGGTGTAAAGAAGCTCAAAAGAAGTAAAACTATCATAGTGTTTCTGATTGCTAACTAAGGTACTTTGGAAAAGTATGCAGACCCCTACCAGACAACCTCGGATTGTGTATATAATTATAGCCTGCAAGGGGTGGCTTCATTTAATGCTACATATTCATTTGGCCTAATCCAGGTTTCTGTCAGACACAGAATATCGAATTTCTGATCAGTTATCATTTCATTCACTATAACTGCTTTTGAATTTAGAGATCTAATATTAAGTAAACCAATCTTTAGGCTTGAAGTGTTAGTACTACAGTCTGGATACGATTGTTTTTTAATGTTTTTGTTTGACTCGGGGGACAGACACAGTCTGAGTACATTGGTATTTAGGTAATCTTTGCAGCTCGCAGACGGTTGGTTAAGCCTCTCTGTCTGCGGCCTGGTCCCGGCTCTGGATTGTCAGCAGCTTCTAACACTACTCTGCAAACTAGCTAAAAGACTATGCTGCATGAAAGTAAGGCAGCACCCTCCCGCGTGGGGACACCATCACTACCTAAAAGACCAGGCTTGCCCTCAAACTGTAGCCAGTTATCTATAAAGCCCACATGATTTTCTGCACACCACTTGGACATCTAGCGGTTCAGCGAAGAAAGCCTGCTGTAAGCTTCATCACCATGCCTCATTGGGATGGGGCCAGAGCAGATTACCTCCTCGGACAGCGTCTGGGCCTGTTTAATCACCTCTTTAATATTAGCCTTAGTTACTTCAGACTGCCACAGACGAATATCATTGGCCCCTACATGAATTACTACCCTCGAATATCTCCTATTCCCTAACAGCCTAAGGTTGCCACTAATGTCCGGTGCTCTGGCTCCCGGTAAACAACTAACTGTTGCCGCTGGTGCCCCTAAAGGAGTAGCTAATTTCACGTGTCGGACGATAGAGTCTCCTATCACCAGAGTACCTTTAACAGGCTCCTAAGTTGGTGCTTCACTGAGCGGGGCAAACCTGTTTGACACGTGAACTGGGGGAGCGTGGTGTTCAGGTGGGCTGGCTGTGGCCTTAGCATTAGCATTAGCCTTAGCCTTTCGACTATGCCGCCGAGACGTTACCCATTCGCCCCGCTGTGAGGGCTCTAAGGCCGGAGTCGAGGGGGTACTTACTCTCCCTGAGACACCCGGGGCTGCTAACAGTGAATCCTGCTGTCTGTCCCTTATTAAACCCCGGATGTGCAGCTCTAACTTATTCACCTTATCCACTAAGGTGCTAACTATCTCACACTTAGTACAAATACCACTATTTTTACCAGTATCGGTGGACAAGGGATCTAAGCTAAACATGCCACACTCTGAACAGGTGTAAACCTGAGCAGAAGCCATGGAGAAAAAAAAGCACTCACCTTGTTTCAGTTGAATTTAGAAACTTACACAAACAAACTGCAGCAGCAAACAGCTAATCCAGCAAACCTGAGGAAAAAGTCTATAAAAGTAGACTGAGAGTGGATTAATAGGTGTGTAGAGCAAAGAGGAAGCAGACTAAAAGTGGATTAGTAAGTGTGAAGAGAGTAAAAGAGAAGAAAACAGAGAAAAGTGTAGAAGCTGAAGATTAAAGCAAGCTTTCAGCAGCAGAGCAGCAGACCAGCACAGCAGCAGACCAGAGTAGTAGAGAGCAGAGCAGGGAGCAGAGCCTGTGGCAGCATTCCTTTCTTAAGGCACTACAGTTTACTCCGAGGAAAGTGTTGTCCAGACTTCTGCCTTCCAGCCAGAATGCGACTCCCATTCGTGTGCAAGCGTGTCCCACAGTAGAATGAGTGTAACAGATTGTCCCCTCGTGGTCATTGACGTTACTTCTGTTTACAGTTGTCAGCTAGCCACGAAGTAATGACAGAAAACACTGAGAAAGCTGCAGAATTCTGTATGGCATTAGAATACTGAAAATGTTCTGTAGTGTAGTGAAACTGGTGGTAGAGTATGTGGAATAAATTAGACACAGCTATAAGTCAATTTGAGAAGCAGCATAAGAGTGCTAACTGTAAGTATGTTTACCTGTGAGTAGCTCATACACCAGAACACCCCAAGCAGGAGGATGAACTGATAAATCTCTCTCTCTCTCTCTCTTACACATACACTCTAAAAGAACTGTTATTTAATGATTTATAAATTATTTCTTTTTTGTTTGACACCACAATGCAAGGTAAGCTAGGCGAGGTAGACTAAGGTAGCTTTGATACAACTATGAAATGGTCTTATCCCAGCGGTCCAGTCAAGCACTGAAAGCTTGACAAAGCTCACCAATTTTTACGCAGCAGCAAGAAATGAAACATCTGGAACGTGCTTATCTCTGGGGCTGTTTGCCCGGCGTCAGCGCGGGGGAAACGAGCCGATCTTCGGTGCTGTTTTCCCGGCCTCAGCGCTGTGAAATGAGCCGATCTTCGGGCTGTTTGCCCGGCGTCAGCGCTGTGAAACGAGCAGATCTTCGGGCTGTTTGCCTGGCGTCAGCGCTGTGGAACGAGCCAATCTCCGGGCTGTTTGCCTGGCATCAGCGCTGTGGAACGAGCCAATCTCCGGGGCTGTTTGCCCGGCATCAGCACTGTGGAACGAGCCAATCTCCGGGGCTGTTTGCCCGGCATCAGCACTGTGGAACGAGCCAATCTCCGGGCTGTTTGCCTGGCATCAGCGCTGTGAAATGAGCCGATCTTCGGGCTGTTTGCCCGGCGTCAGCGCTGTGAAACAAGCAGATCTTCGGGCTGTTTGCCTGGCGTCAGCGCTGTGGAACGAGCCAATCTCCGGGCTGTTTGCCTGGCATCAGCGCTGTGGAACGAGCCAATCTCCGGGGCTGTTTGCCCGGCATCAGCACTGTGAAATGAGCCGATCTTCGGGCTGTTTGCCCGGCGTCAGCGCTGTGAAATGAGCCGATCTTTGGGCTGTTTGCCCGGCGTCAGCACTGTGAAACGAGCCGATCTTCGGGCTGTTTGCCTGGCATCAGCGCTGTGGAACGAGCCAATCTCCGGGGCTGTTTGCCCGGCGTCAGCGCTGTGGTGGAACCAGGCGATCCCCAGGGACATTTTCTGTAAAAAAAAATGATTGAAGGTTATTTGCCTAGTGATCTTTTGTGTCATAGTTTCATTATTGACCCAATCAAGTTGGATACTCTACAGATACATTTATAATCATAAAACTTACTTTGCTTTAATTTAATCTCCTTCTGCTATTACCAAGCACAATTCTGGTTGTGTTTACATAAACATAATACCATCTCTTGCAGTGTGACAAAAAGCAAATCAATAATGTTGAGTATATGTATGTATAAATGGGAGTGACGCGGTGAGTGACGCAACTTCCGGCCTGCGTACCTACTTGCTGTTTGTTTAGCTCCTCTCTGTTTTAGCTATTTGTTTACGTTTTCTACTACTTATTAACTTTTAACCGTCTTATAACCTTCCTAAACTTATAAAATCCCTCAGGTAGCCATTATTTTTGTGTTATTTATCGATTTTTGCCGTTTTTTTGTGTGTTTTGTGCTTACTTCGAGGTAATGGCGTGTGCGGAGGATCGTGCTCTCCTGACACTCGGCGAGGAGCTCGTCCGTCTGGATCAGCAGATCCACCGCCTGCTCGAGAGGCAGTCGGAGCTCCACAGGCAGAGGACGAGGCTGGAGGAATCCCGCGACGCCGCCTTCGCGGCCGTCTCCAACCCGGTGATGCCGGCGCGGCGGACCCCGGCGGTCATTTGCTTCACCCCCGCTCCGGGAGGGGCCTGGGAGCGGCAGCGCGGCCGAGGAAAGCGGGTTTCCCCCCTACCTTCTCAGCCGGATTTTGCCTCCGCAAACCGGTTTGAGGTCCTCAGCTCGTCGCCGTCGCCTCCTTCACCTCCCCCAGCCCCGAGGAAAACAGATAAGGGCAGTACCCTCATTGTCGGAGATTCCATTGTTAGGCATTTAAAGGTGTCTAACGCTAAGAGTAATGCTGCAGTGTCGTGTTTTCCAGGAGCTCGGGTCCTGGACGTCGCCCGGCGGCTTCCTACGGTGCTTCGGCATCGCGGGGACCCCGGCACCGTCATCCTGCATGTGGGTACCAACGACACGTCCGCCCGGCGCAGTGAGGTCCTGAAGGAGCACTTTCGCGCTCTTCTGGACACCGCTCGCAGACTGACCCGCGCCCGCCTCCTCATCTCTGGTCCGATGCCCACCTACCGCCGCGGGAGCCAGCCGTTTAGCCGCCTCTACGCTCTCCACTGCTGGCTGCGGGACTGGTGCTCTGCTACGTGGACAACTGGGAGAGTTTTCGGGAACGTCCAGCCCTCTTCCACCGAGACGGGCTTCACCCCAGCCGCCTGGGATCCACCGTCCTCTCTGGTAACATTGAGGCGGTGCTACGCCGGGACTGACTGGCCCTAACCAGTCATACCGGCCAGGTTAGTGGTCTAAGTAATGGGCAGTTTAGTAATATACATTGTTCTAATGAGTTATCTTGCCACTTTCCTGTGCATAAGGCTGTGAGTTTTAATTATTTGCCCTTTTCAGATACAAGTGCATTTTTACCTTGTAGGATTGAGACTGTGTCTGTCCCCCGTGTCGCTCAAAACCGAAAAACTCAGAAAATCTGTTTTAATAATCTTATTAAAATTAAAACAACAGCATCCGTCTCTCAGAGTACCAGCAGCGTCCGTATGAAACTAGGGCTATTAAATATAAGATCGCTAGCACTGAAATCAGTTATTGTTAATGATATTATTACTGATAATCACCTTAATGCACTATGTCTGTGTGAAACCTGGATTAAACCTGATGAATATATCGCTTTAAATGAGTCTACCCTCCCAGGTTTTAGCTATTTGTTACCCACGCAGCTCTGGTCGTGGCGGTGGTGTTGCCACAATCTATGACTCAATGTTAGGTATATCTCAAAACTCACAATTGGATGCTAAGTCGTTTGAAGTTCTTAGTCTTAAAGTAGCAGGCCCGTCTCCTGCTTCCAAAACGCAGCATTCGTTTCTGCTGATAACACTGTATCGTCCTCCTGGACCCTACTCAAATTTTATTAGTGAATTTGCTGACCTTCTAGCAGCAGTAATTCTTCTTTCTGATAAGATCATAATTGTTGGAGACTTTAATATCCACTTTGAAAAGGACCAGGATCCACTAAAAATTGCATTTAAATCAGTTTTAGATGCTCTAGGCTTTAAACAAAATGTAATTGGCCCCACTCACCGATGTAGTCAAACATTAGACTTAGTTTTGACACTGGGTATTGAGGCTGAGAATATAGTTACTCTTTCTCAACATGACTCAATATCCGATCATTATCTAATTATGTTTGAAATAGTTTTTAATCAAAATATCCTCCTCCCGCCCCGCTATATCAGCAAGCGTAAAATAACAACCGCAATTGCTAATGAATTTGTAAATAAACTCCCCGACTTAACCATCTCCCTTCCGTCCTATGAGCATGATCTCGAGCACAAAACAGAAAATCTACAAACTGTGCTCCGCTCTAACCTTGACCGCGTAGCGCCGACAAAAATAAAACAAATCAGGGATAAAAAGCTAGCACCGTGGTATAATGACCACACACGTACATTAAAACAAACCGCTCGTAACTTTGAACGTAAATGGCGACACACAAAACTAGAATTTTTCCGGCTAGCATGGCAGCATAGTCTCACAGACTACAAAAAAGCCCTAATTAAAACAAAATCCCAGTATATTTCATCGCTTATTGAGAAAAATAGAGACAATCCTAGATTCCTTTTCAATACTGTGGCTAAACTCACTGGCAGTCAAAAACAAACTAGCTCCGTTATCCCTGTCGACATTAATAGTAATGATTTCATGAAGTTCTTTGATGATAAAATTAATAGCATTAGACAAAAAATTCAGTATCACCCCCAAAATTTACTTATAGATATCGATGAATGCTGCTCCAGCTCTGAGACACACCTAGAGTGTTTCAGCCCGGTTACAGAAAAAGATTTACTTAGTGTAATTAACTCATCAAAATCAACATCATGTATATTAGATCCAGTACCCACACAATTATTGAAACAGGCACTGCCAAAGGTGGGAAAATCATTACTAGAAATAGTAAATTCATCCCTTAGCATGGGCTACGTACCCAATTCTCTTAAATTGGCGGTCATTAAGCCCATTATCAAAAAGCCAAATCTGGACCCCCGCGAGCTTGCTAACTATAGACCAATTTCTAATCTTTCCTTTATAGCCAAAATCCTAGAAAAAATTGTGTTTAACCAGCTGCGCTTGTATCTACAAAGTAATAGTATGCATGAGGTTTTTCAATCTGGATTTAGACAAAACCATAGTACTGAAACAGCTCTACTTAGAGTAACTAATGATTTACTTTCAGCTCTTGATAGGGGCAGTAATGCCATGCTTGTACTGCTAGATCTAAGTGCTGCCTTTGACACCATAGATCACGCTATTCTACTTGATAGGTTAGAAAATCTTATAGGAATTAAAGGATCAGCCCTCACCTGGTTCAGATCTTATCTGAGAGATCGATTCCAGTGTGTTTACTTAAATAACGAATGCTCTTATCAGTCTAGAGTAAAATATGGTGTCCCTCAAGGATCAATACTGGGTCCATTACTCTTTACTCTTTATATGCTACCACTGGGTAAAATTATCCGTAGGCATGGTATTAACTTTCACTGCTATGCTGATGACACGCAACTTTACATATCTGCTAAACCCAACGAGGAGCTCTGTATAAATCAAATAACAGACTGTATTAAAGACATTAAAAATTGGATGACACACAACTTTCTCTTACTTAATTCTGATAAAACTGAGGTCCTTCTATTAGGTCCTAATATTGATAAAAACATAAATGTTAATACTGTAGACATAGACGGTCACTTAATTATACCTGGTAAAACTGTGAGAAACCTTGGGGTCATCTTTGACCCAATTCTTTCGTTTGATGCTCACATATGTAGCATAGTCAAAATTGCATTCTTCCACTTAAGAAATATAGCTAGAATCCGCAGTATACTCTCTCTGGAAGATGCTGAGAAGCTGGTACATGCATTCATAACCTCCAGGCTGGACTACTGCAACGCGTTGTTGGCTGGAAGTCCACATAAATTACTCCATAAACTCCAGCTAGTTCAGAATGCAGCCGCAAGAGTGCTTACCAGAGCTAGAAAGTTCGATCACATTACACCTATTCTTTCATCCCTACATTGGCTACCTGATTTCGTATAGATTATAAAATACTTCTCCTGACGTATAAATCCCTTAATGGTCTGGCCCCGCATTATCTACAGGAACTCCTTACTCCTTACAATCCGCCGCGTTCACTCCGCTCCCAACACGCTGGCCTGTTATTAGTCCCGCGTATTAGAAAAAACTATGCAGGAGGAAGAGCGTTCTTTTATAAAGCTCCCCAACTTTGGAATAGCCTCCCTATTAATATACGGGACTCAGACACACTCTCAATCTTTAAATCTAGACTCAAAACATTTCTATTTGCTCAAGCTTTTGAGTAATGTCTCATTACAAAATTCCTCTTACAGCTTATCCAGCAAATATAAACCCTGTCCTAATCATCTGCTTTCTCTTTCTCTCCCCATGTCCTGAGCTGCTGCTACCAGAGCCCATCCCACTCCAGCAGAGTTTTATAAAACCATTCTAACCCCTTTTTCTTCCCTCCCCTCTCTGTTCTCTCTCTCTGTCTTTCTCACATGTGCTGAGACGCCTGGCCGGCCGGTCTTCCTGGATGTGTCCGTCTGTGGTTCCAGCTTTCAGGAATCAGCCCTGTCCTTCTACTCATCAGAATTATTTCACAACCCTTCTAACTTCTGCTTTTTTTTCTCTTCCTTTCCTTTCTGTGTTCTCTATCTATCTCTTTTACATGTATGGAGATGCCCTGTTCCTGATGTTCCAGCCTGGCTCTCCACTGCCCGCTGTGTTGTTCTCCGGCTCTGCAACCCTGCACTGATTACCATTAACACACTCAGTATCTGTTTCTGTATTAGCCATAGCTCTATAGTTTGTGCCCATCACATTCTTATATTCATAAATTAGTACCTGTTATATTAGCCATAGTTCACATTAATTCTCTGTACTGTTTTGTTCTGTTATTTGTTTGTTGTTTGTTTGTACTGAGCGGGTCAACCCGAGTAGGATGGGTTCCTCGGACTGAGTCTTGGTTCCTTCCAAGGTTTCTTCCTCTTAAAGGGAGTTTTTTCCTTGCCACTGTGTCACCATAAAATTGGCATCTCTGTGGTGCTGCTCATAAGAGGCGTGGACCTGTTTTTCCTGTAAAGCGGCTTTGTGACAACCTTTGTTGTAAAAAGAGCTATATAAATAAAATTGAATTGAATTGAATTGAATAAATGCTCTCAACCCACCCCCAAATTTGACATATTACAGTAACTGCTCAATCAAATAAATAGGGTAAACATACGGTGAAGAACATTGGTATTTAAATAGTGTGAAACTGACACAAATAAATTCATAATTTCTGCTATTTACTTACTTAGAAGTATTTTGTTTCTCAGTAGCATAGTCACTGTAAAGTTTGGAGAATAGTTTTGTGATATATTGATTATCGCTGAATCGCAGTTTTGATGTATCACCGTTGTCATTAATATACCCCAGCTAAAAGAAAAAGGTGCTGGAAAAAGTGCTTGAAAGTGCTTGAATTTTACCTTGTAAAAGGTGTATGAAACCGTAATATCCCATTTTGCTATACAAAAGAATCCATTTGATGAGGACCCCTGGAAAAAACATTGCTTAGGGCCCCAGACCTTCCAAATATTTCCCTGGGTGTAGGAGTGGGGAACACATTTGCTAATATAAAGCCCACCCTATAGTGCTGTAGAACAACATTTGTGGAATTACTTTGAATCACGAATAAACCATTTTTTCTGTACTTATGTTTATTTGTTACATCCAATCGAAGGTCCCTTTACAACCTAAACATGTTATTCCACATTACATTTACTGTGGTTAGAAAAAATTGTGTGCGCAATGTCTGAATTATATACATATGACAAAAATCAGTTATCACCTAATATTTTAAATAATATAGCAACAGATTTGGTTATCATTATTATTATTATTATTATTATTATTATTATTATTATTATTATTATTATGTATTAGCATGTCAATTCTGTTGTATATTTGTTTAATTACATTTACTCCACTCTTTAAAAAAATCAGTACAATGGTGATCTTTTCTGAAAAAGATTTTTGGCAAAAGTAAATATAAATGTTAGATAACACAAACCCTCCTAGTCTGTTAGCAGAACAAAACATTACCCTAAAGCGTTTTTTATTGCATATATTGTTATTGTTGTGATTCATTGCTCTTATCACTGACCTTGTGTGTAAAGCTGGCACCCAAAAAGGTGAAAGTGCAAGCCAGCTCAGATTATATATTAATTATATATCAGGCCTGTCGCAATAACTATATCGGCTTATTTGCGATAATGTTTGCTGACGTGGATAATAGCCATTGCGTTTCTGCGTGGGCTTGTTAACGCCGTGCTGCTCTCTTTTCGGCTCCGCACACAGTGGAGACTGTGAGTGTGTGGACATGTATTAGCTAGCGAACCTATTCGAATATGACTTTCTCAAAACTAAACAGCTTTAGATAAGGTTTAGAGTAATTCCAGTCTGGGTTGGACTGGGTGTTTTAAAGCCGTATTTCACGTCTCCGGTGCGGGAGTCATTTGCCTTTAAGCCAAATGAGCGAGGAGAACCATCAGCACAAATGAGCCGGTATGTTTTGCTTATTTCAAATAAGTGGCAAAGAAATCTGGCAACACTGCTAATCTAAAATTTGATTTAAAGCACAACCATCCAGCCCAATTCATCCAGCTGAATATTAAATATGAATATTATTCCCCCAGAGAGATCCTGCCTCAAGCCCCACACAAAACATGTTGGTATTCCTAAAACTAACACTGAACCGGCTCCATGATAGGCATTAAGAGATTTCTCATTCACACTGCGGTCAGTGGCCTGTCCCCTTGTTAATAGTACAGCTGAGTTGAGCGGGAACGTTATCTTTTTTGGGGGGCCAATCCACCTATTTTTGTCCCACCCATCCCCCGGTTCCTACACCAATGGTGAAACCTATAGCGTTTATTGGGTTTCTGAGTTTGTGTTTCTCAGATTAAGCCCTCTGATGTGATGTGTGTTTCATATTCATGTCTGTTCTATTGGCTATTTTAAGCAGCAGTATTACATATATTTTGTACTTAAGGTTGCTAGCTTTTGGACTGTTACTGTTGTGTTTGTGGACAGTTGGTTGTTTAACAGTATCTGAATATTTTTGTAAATGGTTTCTTTTGTTAAGTTTTATAACATTGTTTTAAAAACTGCACCTCACAATTAAGCCAAAGTATGAAAAAACTAAAACTAATACTAGAACAAATAAAAACTAAACAAAGCACTAATAAAAAAAATAAAAACTCATAAAAAACTAGCAAACCCACTCTAAAAACTAATTAAAATGAATAAAAACCAAATAAAATTAAACTATAATGAAAAATGGGCAAAACTGGGCAAAATGTGTTTAAATGTGTCATAAATGTGTGCCTGGCAGTCAATAATTGTTTGAAATTATTGTCTATTGTTCCTTTCACTGGAACTAAGCTCCTGAAAAACAACCCCATACCATAATTGCCCCTCCACCAAACTTTAGACTGGGCACAATACAGTCAGATCATTGTATCATTCTCTTGGCAACCACCAAAACCGGACAGACAGCTGGAATATTTAGTAGTGATGAAATTTCACGACTGGACACGTGGCATCCTATCACCAGGGCACAAATTATGTTGGGAATCAGGGGTTAAATAATCCTTAACCCTACCAAATATTTGGGGGGTAGATATTTGTAAATCTTTTTTTACTTATACTGTTAAATATTACAGTAGATTTATAGTATCTAAGTGTGGAAAGAAGTTGTAACACAAACACCACAAACAAACCATACTATTCTGTGTTGGTTACATTTCTCTAGGCTGCCTGCCTTACTCATATTATTGGCCACGTGGTTTGCATTTTCATTAGGCACTATGTGTAAGTAGTGCTGCTATCTAGTTTTCTTAAATATATTCCGTGAAACACTCACATGAAATGCTGCTGCGGTGACACACAGGCTTGAAAATGTGGAACAGAATGGATTTATCATTTACGTACTGAAGGCATTACTTCAGTTCACTGAAGCGTCTGCACTGACCCCTCCAATTTCATTGTAAAAGTCGCACCCTGGATATCAAAGTACCAGGCTGGAATTCACTGAGCTCCTGAGTTAGGTGTAAGTTTCAGAGAGCCTCATTGTTTTTGGACTTTAGATGCCGCAAAATCCTGCTAGCTTCTGCTGAACAGGACAATTTTTTAGGATTTAGAAAAAAGGAGAATGGAAAGCTAGATGTTTAAACTCAGGTATTTGGGGTATCATCAGATTGGCCAGACCTAATGATCTATGTAGCAGCTCCAATGATCTAGTTTGAGGCTTGAAGGAAAACAAGCCAAACTGTCACTTGCTGATCATTCAGTATCTCATACTATTTTAGAAACGCTGTAGTTAGTGATGAGATTATTATATTCTGCATGAAAGCACGTCTACAGATTCTCACAACTAAATATAGCCTTTCACTTTGGTACTCGCCTAGCCACTCACCCTTTTGTGTGCTGCGCAACTCAATGCAGGGGGTAAACAGTGTGAGAGGCAGGGGGCGCTCTACCGCCCGGCTCCACGCTCAGATCCAGCGATAGACGGAGGTGAGTCACACCGAAACCTGCAGGAGTCTCTCCGCCCCTCAGTCCGCTCTCCGCTCGGTGTGGAACATTGCGTTCGGTTCGGATCACGCTCCTACCGTAACGTGTGATAATCAGGGAGATTCCGATCAGAAGCTGAAGAGAAATGAAGCTCCGCGCCGTGTTCAGCTTTCTCCTGTGGTTTGGAATTTCTCCAGCAGTGGGTGAGTTTTTTTAGACTGCGTTTGTTGTTAATATAAACCCACTAAAATGAATCCGGCTCTGTGACCATAAGTCACCGTAAGGTCCGTGTTGTAGGTTATATGGGCAGATAGCGTTATTTGTCCTTCATGGGTTTTTTGTGGCCGCTGAGGGCTGACGGGCTCGGGCTAAATGTGCAGATATAAACGAAACTACAGCTAGCGAGCTAATCAAAGCTCATGAAACGTAACTAGCTACGCATTCCATATCCTGTAAGAAAAAATCCAGCCCAGGATTTTGTTCCAACTTCAGGAGTGGATCGAGAAGGGTCTGACTGCAGAACCCGAGGCTGCAGTTCTAGGACCCCCATGTTTTCGCGACACGGCCACCTAGCGAAGTGGTCGTGGACACGATGGATTACTGTCGGAATGTGAGGTCGAAATGTGAATCATGATTTATAGCCTAAATTTAATGTATCAAAATATTCTGATATTTTGAATTAGACATCAATGTAATCTACACAGGATGTGACTGTATACAAAGCGTAAAAAGCATTACAAGCACCTAACATTACGTGTTAGCCTAGGATAGTTTCTAATCGCCTGTTAGCGTAAGTTATATTTTTAATGAAAGCATAGCGCGATATGATAATTATTTGCTAATATATGCTTAGCTCATTGATAAAAATATAAAATACCATATTCATCATGTTCACTACGTTTAAGTACATTAAAATAGTGTAGCGCCTCTTGATAACGTTAAATACGTATTAATAAATACTGTTGTACCAAGTTCCTGGATTTTTGTGCGTGTGTGAATTTTAATAGTCGAATTTTGTTGGATTCTGTCAGAAACCTGTAAAGAACTCCAAAAAGATTTAAATCTGTCGAAAAGTAGTTTGAGTAGTTTGGGTAAAATAAGCTTTAAATGTATCTGTGTATAGCCTATCTGCAACAGAGCCGCCCAGGCAGCTGAAACAAAATCCTGGGCTGGATTTTTACTGTCTGGACCTGGATTAGCCATTTAATAACAATAACGATAGAGAACGATAGCCAGATAACGTGAGTTTATATGTAACTCTGTTTAATGTCTTAAAGGAATATAAAATGCTAGCTACATGTAGGGTAGCAATGTCTGTCTATCAGTAAACCACTCTTAAAAGCTATTATCTTAACTAAGCTAGGCTAGGCTAGCTAAGCTAGGACTGGGAGTAATAACTGGAGCTTCGGACTTTGTTGCTAACTGTTAACATTCTTCGTGTGGAACTTTAAGCTGTTAAAGTTAAATACAACGTTGTTTACTGTAGTCGATAAGCCCCAACAGGTTGCACTTCAATGTAAAAATCTGTCTGTAGAACAGGAACGCAGCCATAACAGAGAACATTAGGAGTCCTGAGTGAAGTGAAGGGTGAGAGTTTACCAGACATTAAACTGCAGCACCTGCTGTCTGTTACACCTGGAGATATTTACTTTACTGTTATGAGTTCAGTGCACTGGGATAAAGAATTTAAATTGCTCTTGAAAAAAACACAGCTTGGAGACTAGTGTAATTAATCAGAGAACTAGCAGATTTAAGTAGTACAGCTGGTGCGGTGGGTAACAATTAACTAGCCAAGAGTTGACATTAAAATCAGTGTTTTTATTGTATTTATATGTTGTTATTTTTATATATTATATATTGTGTGTAATCCAATTTCAGTGTCTAAATGTTGTTAAGGGAATACAGTTAATCACTCTTTCAAATGGTGTAATTGCATTATGTTATTATTTAACATTATATCAGTGGTATTACTAAAATGGTCTTAATCAATTCAAATTTATTTCCATAGCGTTTATTTACAACTGATGTCACAAAGCAGCTTTACAGAAATATGATCACATGACAGAGAATCAGGCAACACATTAAACATACAACATAGAACCTCCAGTGAGCGCAGAGGCAAGTAAAACCACTGGTCAGACAACTTTTAAATTAGCCTGAGAGTAGAGACAAATGGTCCAACATCAATCTGTATCGGGTCAGAGAGGTGGGCAGTCAGTACCTTGGAGGAAAGCAAGATTAGTTTTGACTGGATTTAATGGAGAACACAAAATATGAAATATTATCAGAGTGTGGCTAATGACTCCAGCAGATCCGAATAAAACAGCCAAACTAAAGGGAGAGAGCCAGAAGGTAACATAGACACAGAGGCTCCCTGAAACACTGGCATCCACCAACTCCACCGTCCCCACAAACCTGAGTGACCGTGTGCAGTGGGAGAACAACAACTCCAACGTCTCAGTTTACCACAATTCCCTCTGTCCATGAACCCCTGAATCTGCAGCCTTATCTAAAGAGAAAAACATTTATTTCCAAAAGCTAAACTAAACAAGAAAGTTTTTAGTCTAGATTTAAGACTGTGTCTTGAGTCCTGAACATAATCGGGAAGGTAATACCAGAGTTGGGGGGCTTTATAAGAAAAAGCTCTTCCACCTGCAGAGCTCCTCTGAATTCTGGAAACTACTAGGAAACCAGCATATTGTGATATAAGTAATTGTGGTGGATTATTTAAGGGAATGAGGTCTCGCAAATACTCAGGAACGAGCCCACGTAGGGCTTTATATGTTAACAGGAGACTAGTCTATGCAGAATTTGACTGGAAACCAGTGCAGAGCTTTACAATAATATAATTTGCTGCAATATATTGTCCACAGCTTTTGTGACAGGCCAAACATTACATTATATTTAGCGCATTTAGTGCTTTTATCCAAAGTGACTTACAAATAATGAGGTACTTTAGCCGTACAGGACATAAAGTCCAAGGCATAAACATGTAAGGCAGGGCCTGGAAGAGAAGGAAAAGAGGGGGAGCAAGAAATGAAGCTATAAGTTTGTTAGAGGAGTTAGGAGATTATGTGCTTTTGAAGAGTTCTGTTTAAAAGGTCTTTAGAGGATCCAGTGATGTTCAGGAGTAAAATGTACACAGAATAAAACATGGTTTTATCTTGAGGAATTTACTAATAGAATTTAAATTTACATTGACTTCCATTAAAAGTAAAGAAGATTTTACCTCTTGCCAATCGATTCTCTTTACAGGTACAATTTCACCCTGCCTCCCGTGGACCTTCAGGACACCAGAACCTATTTCTATGTCAGGTAAGACAGAAATTATTAAGAACAATCTGTATCGTTCCAGCAGGAACCCATTCTCACTTCTGATGCCAGCAGTTTAAACAATAATAGCTGTGTATTTAGTTATTTTGAGAGCACAGCAAATTTACACTGTTAAACAAGCTGTACGCTGACTACTTTACATTGTATTAAAGGGTCATATCTTCAGTGTTATCCCATGAAATTATATAATAAAATAGTTACTAAAATATGGGGGGTGATGCTGTAAATGCAGCACTATAGTCTAAAAATACTTGCCACTAAGTGTTATACAATGCAACACCTGTAAACAAAGTGATACAACACTCTCAGTTGACCTATTACACACACTATGCAAATCAATTCCATATGCAAATGGATCCCAAATCCTATATAAAATAACAAATCGAGATTCAGGCGGCTCTGGATTGTCTGACAAAAGACAATTCCAAAAATTGAGCACTTTTTTAAACAGGGCTGTTTTTCATGTTGCAGAGCACGAGGTGTCCCAAGGTTCAGAGAAAAGTCAGAAACAACTTGTTTCTATATCAGGAAATGTTTCTGAGGAGAAGGAGCTGGTCAAATGAAAAGCAAAGGTTTCCAAACCCAAAGTTAAATAAATAAATCAAAGATACAGAGGATATGGTTTCCCTATAATCATTCAAAACCTGGTATACCACAAAACCACTCCATTAGACAAGCTGCACTTAAAGATTTCCGAGAGCACTTCTCTCCCTTCAGATCTAAACAAGCCCACTGATGTTTCAGCCATCCACAGAAAGAGGACATCACATGTCATGGGTCTGACAGGATGTGCTGCTAAAACTACCACATAATCTGGAGATCAGGCCTCAACATCACTCAATGTGTTTAGTGTGGCCTGATGGTGGTGGGAAGTTTGGAGGTGTGCAGTTCATTTACATTTGCACCTTATTATCCAGTTACTGCAGAACATCTGAGATTGTCAGTAATCCAATCAAAATATTTACTTGATAACAGGAAAACTTTACGAGTTTACATGAGTCCAGGTTTTCCTTTGCAACCAGTGAATAAACTCACAGAATAAGAAGTGATGTAAAAGCCGAATTTCATTCTGCAGCTCTTTTTAACACACGGAGCTGCAATTTGATCATACATCATGTAGAAGAATATTTAAACTCAGTTTTGACGTCGCTATCGAAGTGTTTGGACAGCATCTTGTTGTGTTAAACACTGCTTGCTTATTTCCACGCTGCTTATTGCTTATTTTCCACTGAGACATCCCAGAATATTCCGGTTAAGGCTATATATTAGGTGTGTCACGAGTCTCTAAATCCTCAATTCGATTTTATTACGATTCAATTCTCGATTTTCTTTGTTCTTTTTTTTTACAGCAGAGAGGCCTATGCCAGTTTTAGATTAGTCTATGGTCAGTCATTGGTTTGATTCATCAAATTTACTATATCTTATTTCAAAAGATGGGCTTGATATAAGTGATGCAAAGTGATACAAGTGATCTGTAATACACCACATTAGGCACTAATGGTCAAATTTAAATAATTTAATTAAGATATATATGTAATGCCATCTAGTGGCTTTTTTTTGGTAGCAGCAGTGTGCACTATTAAAACAGCAATGTGCAACATAAAATAAATAATAAAAAAATACAGGAACAGTGATGTACAAAATAATAGAACAATTAGAGCCTTAACAAACTGAATTATATCCTACTATAACAGTTACATAAAAAAATAAGACTAAGACTTTTTCAGTCCCTGAGAATGACGTTTTTTTTTTCTTTAACAAATATATAGTATTAAATTTATCTGAGAAAAAGATGCTCCTTAAGGTACCAAAACTATTAACATATTTGAGGCTAGACAAAACATCTGTTAATTTTATATTTTCAAGTTTTTCTTTAAGAAGACGAGAATATCCACATTCTCTGGAGAGGCTGCTCTTTGTCCGCGCCGTGTGCTACACCATTTGCGTAGCATGCATAGCTTAGAGGGAGGGATCGTCGATCATCTTTTTGACTTTGATGCTCGAGACCATGACACATTTTCGATCGATTTCGATAAAATATCGAAATCGTGACACCCTTACTATATATGCACTGAAACATCCCAGAATACTCCAGTTAAAGCTATATATGCACTGACACCCCAAAATACAAACCAAATTAAGTTATTTGGAGGGGGGGTATGCATGGTGGAAAAAGAACACAGCATTCCGAGACAAACACTTGCTACCCTCAGTAAAATTTGGTGGCAGTTCAAAATCTACTGATGAATTCATGCAGAGGAACAACGTTCTGGAATGATCATCTCATCTGTGGTGTGATTTAAAGCGGGCTGTTCATGATCAGAAACCATCAAATCTGCCTGAACTGGAGATGTTGTGTAAAGAAGAATGATCCAAAATATCTTCAACCAGAAGCCAGACTCCCATTGGAAGCTGTAGGAAGCATTTAGAGGCCGTTATTTCTGCAAAAAGGAGGATCTACTAAATATTGATTGCCTAATTTTGTTTAAAGAATTATTGCACACTTGCTGTAAATCCTATAAAGGTTATCAAACATCATTGTGTCCGTTTGCTGTATGATATATATTTAACTAAAATTGCTAAACCAATGATTTATAAAGGTTAATTACGAAAATTATCCTTCAATTATCCTTTCAAACCACTGTACACTATATGGACAAAAGTATTGGGGCACCTGCTCATTTACCAAAATACATTGATTTTATCCTGCTTTTGTTTGAGTAACTGTCTCCTCTGTCCAGAGAAGACTTTCTCCTTCATTCTGGAGCATTTCTTTGAGTTAATTTGTGCTCTCAGCAACAAGTGTGGTAGTGAAGTCAGGAGGGTTTATCTGACATCTCAGAAGTTTTATATGTATTCCTCTGTTTGTGTTTGTAGATTGTATCTATGCAAATGCTGGTTACTGTCATCACAATGGCATGCTGTGTCAGGCATTTCCCTGAAGGGTTGTACTGTGTTAATATTTTTCTAGGGTGTGTTTGAATGTACTGCACTGCTCTACAAGGCTGTACTTACAGCTTTATACAGTGCCAGTCAAAGGTTTGGACACAAACCTGATAGAACAGGTGGTTGGTATGGTATTACAGGAGGTTGCTGGGTGGTGGGTATGGTATTACAGGTGGTTGCTAGGTGGTGGGTATGGTATTATAGATGGTTGCTGGGTTTTGGGTATGGTAAGGTATTACAGGTGGTTGCTGTATGGCTTGCATGGTACTACTGGTGTTTCCTGTGTAGGTGGTATGGTATTACAAGTGGTTGCCTGGTGGTTTATTGTAGCACAGGTGGTTGCTGGGTGGTTGGTATGGTATTATAGATGGTTGCTGGGTTTTGGGTATGGTAAGGTATTACAGGTGGTTGCTGTATGGCTTGCATGGTACTACTGGTGTTTCCTGTGTAGGTGGTATGGTATTACAAGTGGTTGCCTGGTGGTTTATTGTAGCACAGGCGGATGCTGGAAGGTTCGTATTGTAGCACAGGAGGTTGCTGGGTGGTTGGTATGGTATTACAGGTGGTTGCTGTGTTTTGGGCATGGTATGATATTACAGGTGTCTCCTGGGTAGGTGGTATGGTATTACAAGTGGTTGCCTGGTGGTTTATTGTAGCACAGGCAGATGCTAGGTGGTTGGTATTGTAGCACAGGAGGTTGCTGGGTGGTTGATATGGTATTACAGGTGGTTGCTGGGTGGTTGGTATGGTATTACAGGTGGTTGCTGGGTGGTTGGTATGGTATTACAGGTGGTTGCTGGGTGGTTGGTATGGTATTACAGGTGGTTGCTGGGTGGTTGTTATGGTATTACAGGTGGTTGCCGGGTGGTTGGTATGGTATTACAGGTGGTTGCCGGGTGGTTGGTATGGTATTATAGGTGGTTTCTGGGTAGGTGGTATGGTATTACAAGTGGTTGCCTGGTGGTTTATTGTAGCACAGGCGGATGCTGTGTGGTTGGTATTGTAGCACAGGTGGTTGATGTTTTTTTGGGTACGGTATTACAGGTGGTTGCTGGGTGGTGGGTATGGTATTACAGGTGGTTTCTGGGTGGTTGGTATTGTTGTTGGGTGGTTGGTATGGTATTACAGGTGGATGTTATGTTGTTGGTATGGAAGCACAGGTGATTTAATCAAATACACGTCGCCAATGTTGAGCTCAGGCACTGAGTTGTGAAGGGTTTTTGTGGATGGAAAGTTTGAGTCAGTATGAAATGACAAAGAGAGAAAACTGTGGAACAAGCTGCCTGAGCTCCTTCTGCTAAAGAGGAACAGCTTCCTGTTTTTTGCTTTTTTTTAGCTGAAAGTTCAGTGAGGCGTAGGGTGAATCTCTATTCAAGCTGCTTGAAGTTTCAGGGAGAGAACCCTGTAGAGGCTCCTTGGCGCAGTGCTTAATTCCTCTTTTTAAATTTTGCTTAGCCAAAATTAGAGCCTGTCCACTTTTTCTTTTTTATCTTATTAAAACATGCTTCTTCAAAGCACATCCATCACCACTAGACTCTTGAACATCAGGTTTGTATCATTATAGGGATATGAGTAGGGCTGAGTATAAAAATTTAATTCCAAAAAGACATTGACCAAAATGTGTCTATACTACCGAGTACCGATAAGTTTAAAAAAATATGTATATAAAATCTGTGCTTATTTTCGGTACTTTGAATGAAACGCACGTAAAGGTGCTGAAAGTGGCAAGCGTGCACAGCGAGGTAAAAAGTAAAATGTTGATACCACTAATATCAAGATCATTTAATTTTGCCATTTTAATGCTGATTATTTTATTTACATTAAAATTCCAATTAACCCTTTGAACCGCAGACTATTTTTTGGTGTGTTTTCTCCCAGTTCATGTCAGTTCCCTTTTCACTTGTTATAACACAGTTATGTTAGGAGTCATTTTTCTTTATACCAGAAGACATTAAGCTGCATAAAGAGAGTTTTTGAACTTGTTGTTTTTCATTGTGCTGAATCTTTTTGTTGTGTATTTAGGCATATAAAAGTTATTTGTTGTTCAGCAGCTGCTTTAGGAGTCTGTCTATAGATCTATGGAAAGGAGAACATGGGTTAAACTGGCTTCTCAAACTTCAATCATACAATTTTCCTTTGTATCTATACAAAAGAATGTGAACAACTAAAGCCAGTTTCCAAACTCTCTGTTCCATTCTTCTGCTTAGCAAACATACACATTACTCCTAGACATACATCTGTTCCTCTGTACCTTCAGATAGGATTAGAGCCACCAAGAGCCTCCTGGTAGAGTATTAGTGAAAAATAAATCAGATACTGTGGGTTCAAATCTCAGGAATGAGATCAAGGTGGGAAATTAGAAAATACAACTGTTCAAATGCAAGTAAATCTATTAAGTGGTAAAGTTTAGGGTTTAGATGTCCCAAACACTTTATTGCCACAGAGTTTAAGTCATTTGATTTTGAGTATCTGCCGATACCGAGTTCCCATCCTATACTTTGCTAATGCAGTTAAAAAAAAAACATATCAAAATTGTTACTGAAGGCGCCCAGTGGTCCAGCGGTCTAAAGCGCTGCCACTATGAGCAGGAGGTTGCAGGTTCGAGCCCCAGCTCATGCAGCTTTGCCATCAAGCTGCCGGCGTTAGAGGGAGCAAAATTGGCCCTGCTCCCTCTGGGTGGGTAGATGGCGCTCTCACCCCACATCACTCCTATGGTGATGTCTGCAGCACAGGGCGTCTGTGAGCTGATGTACCGGAACTGAGTCTTTGTGCTTTCCTCCAAGCGCGCTGGCTGCTCGGCAATGCTGCATCAGCAGCAGCTTGAAAAGAAGCGGTGGCTGACTTCACATGTATCGGAGGAAGCATGTGTTAGTCTTCACCCTCCTGGTGTGTTGGGGCATCACTAGTGATAGGGAGAGTCCTAGTGGGTGTGTTGGGTAATTGGCTGTGTAAATTGGGGAGAAAATGGGAAAAATTAGAAATAAAATTATAAAAAAAAAAAAATAAATGTTACTGAAGTCAATTTTTATCACAAAATAAACAAGTACTAAATGGCTACATAAATGATTTCCGTTTGAATGTCCATGTTTTCTTAAATCAGCACATTTTTAATGCTGTGATTTTCCTATTTTTGATACAGTAATACTAGTGTAGGGTAGTTTAGGCCTACTAGACTTTTTTTTTTTCAAATTTTTCCCATTTTCTCCCCAATTTACACGGCCATTTACCCAACCCATTTATTAGGACTCCCCCTATCACTAGTGATACCTCAACACACCAGGAGGGTGAAGACTAACACACGCTTCCTCCGATACATGTGAAGTCAGCCACCGCTTCTTTTCGAGCTGCTGCCGATGCAGCATTGCCGAGCAGCCAGCGCGCTTGGAGGAAAGCACAGCGGCTCAGTTCCGGTACATCAGCTCACAGACCCCCTGTGCTGCAGACATCACCATAGGAGTGATGTGGGGAGAGAGCGCCATCTACCCACCCGGAGGGAGCAGGGCCAATTTTGCTCCCTCTAACGCCGGCAAAGCTGCATGAGCGCGGGTTCGAACCTGCGACCTCCTGCTCATAGTGGCAGCACTTTAGACCGCTGGACCACTCGGCGCCAGGCCTACTAGACTTTTTACTGTATTATGATATCTAATGGCAGTTTTGATGCTTTCAAATTAAATTATTTAAGTTCGCTACTCTGTTGCTACGTTACTGAGTTAAAATAAGAGCTTTAATAGAGGAAATAAACACTGCTGCTATAGCTGCATATATTGTAGTCTTACTGAGTGCGTTCAGCTGAGTCTATAGTGAAGTCACATGTTAGTGAAGTAACAACGTAATTTACACTTCCTATTTTTCTTCCTATCTATCTTTCTATCTTTTTCTTATACCAGGTTTAGACTACACGACTTTTTGAGTCATAAATTGTTGAGACTTTCACACTGCACGACCGATCAGCGACACAGGGTCACAAATTACCAACCAATCAGGTTACAGTAGCAGAGATGCAGCATCTTTACTGATTAGGACCTGTTTACTCGCCTCTTAGTCGCTGACTGTATCAGATATTTAGAATGGCAAATATATGTGGGGGTCTGTGACTACGGTAATCAATGAAAAACTGTTGGCGAGTATAGCAATAAACAGTGCAGAATATAGACATCAGAAAATATTGTGCAGCCCTATGTAGTGTATTAGAATTTGAACAGCAGAGCTGCAGTGATATAACTGATCTGTCAGGTGCACAAATACACCTGTTCTGCCACTAATCTGTCACATGTAATCAACAGTAGAAGAAGAAGAACTGAACAGAATTGTGGGTTGTAAAGGGCTGGTCTAAAGCAAGTGGCAGATATCAGCATTTCTTCTCATTAGAATCCAGGAGATAACCTAAAACGCAAAAGTATTGTTTTATGAGAAGTGGGAAAGGGCTGAGATTGGGGTGTTAAGTGACGGGCCAGTAGGGTTGTAGATATTAGCCAGTACGGTTTTAATTGTACAAGGTTGTCCTGGTATGAAAATAATGTATACTCTTCTTGCACTGAAAACTGAAAAAAGTGAAATGTAAATAGCTCTATTAAGGCAAATATTCATATTGTAATATTATGATTGGAAAAGCAGGATTTAGTAATGTGCATGGGTTCTGTGAGCTTTCGTTTCAAAGCAGTGTTTCTTTTACACGGTCACACACAGGCTTTCTAGTAACAGCGTCTTAATTCTATTGATGTCAGGAATTGACACACATAAAAACAAAACAAATTGCATCACATAATTGTATGCACAATAATAGTGTTTCAGTACTACAGGACACAACATTAAACATTAAACAGTATATACACGGTGTTCCAAATTATTATGCAAGTGATATTTTTCTTAGATTTTCAAAATGGTCAATAGAAGTTACAGTCAGTAAAATTCATGTCATGAAAATCTAATTTTATTGAACAAAGCTCTTAATGCTAACAGTATTTTATATATATATATTTATATAAAAAAAAACAAAAATGCTATGTTCCACATTATTATGCACCATAAAACATTTTCAAAACATTTTATTGGTTGTAAAGAACTGCAAATGGTCATTTCTTTTTTATTTGAAGCATTAAGTGGTCACATTTACTCAAATAAATATCTGTTTCAGTACAAACATCCTAACAGGCTAAGTTACATGTTAACATAGGACATCTTTTTTGTTATCACAATTGTTTTTGGACAATTTCTGCTTGAATTTACATTAGGCAGAGGAGTTATTTTTGTACTGATGTCATTTTCACACCTTTGGTGACCCTAAAGGGGCTACCAGCTCTCTCCCCATGATTCCGGCCCAAAACATGACTCCGCCTCCTCCTTGCTGATGTCGCAGCCTTCCTCATTTTGCCTTTATCTGCACAAACCCATCTGTACTCTGAATCAGCCACAAGTCTCTGCACAGTACAAAGATCACGCTTCAGTTTTCATTAAATATCTGTTTCATTAAATATATGTTTTCATGCCATGTCCAATTCATTGCATTCATTTCGCACTTTTCAGCAGCAGAGCGATCCTTTTTCTTTCCCATATTGCTTAAAACCTGTGGCCTGCTTAGTAATGTGGAACAGTGCAATTTGAGTTTTTAATAAAAATATTTGTTTAATAAAATTGGATTTATACTTAACGGGTCATGACTTATTATGAATTATACTGACTGTCATTTACATTGGCCATTTAGGAAAGTGATATAATGAAATCATGTGTATAATAATTTGGAACAGGGTGTAGTAACAGTTACCCTGCGTTCACACTGGAACGCGACGAGTCGCTTGTGTCGCCCAGCGTTTGTCGCTTGTGGGCGTGTCAAGCTCAACGCCCGCGTTTATCATGGTCCAGCCTCCGACAAGAAAAAAGGCACAAAAAAGGAATCACTTGGCCACTTTATTCTCCAGCTATAACTCCCAAACTTGCTGGACTCTTGTGCGTTTCTGTGATTTAACTGCGCTGGAAACGCAGCCGTTCCCACAGACTGATGTGGGTCCACCCCGTTCAACAGAAAGAACCGGGAAAGAAACTAGAAATTCAGAGAGCAGGAGCTTGAGGACGTCGAACCGCCTTGTTTGTGATTGGTCCAAAGAAAAGCTAGGAGCCAATCGGGTTAGAATGTCGCTTCACCGCGTCATAACTCATTTGCATAAAGTTGAGAAAAATTCATCTCCGTGTCGCTTGTCGCTCTGTCGCTTTGTCGCTTGTCGCCTCTCGCGTGTCGCGGCGACAAATCGCGCCCTGCCATAGGAAATGAATGGTCGCCTGTCGCTTTGTCGCTTTCCAGTGTGAACGCAGGGTAAGCTGTTATTACTTTTATATTCAGCCATCCAGCTAATAGCATGCTAATCTTTCTCTCTCTTTCTTCTTTAATCCACAGGTATGGCTAATTTGCCAAGACCTAGAAACGTCAGGCCTCAGACTCTCAACACAGATTACATCCTGAAATGGGATTGGGATCAGACAGCGAGCAGTGAGAGTAGCACTACCTTCACTGCACAGTCTCTGGCGTAAGATTGTGCTACCTAATCAATATCATTACTTTAGTATTGATGGTAATATTTTATTGTCTTGTAATTGATCTGCTGTCACTGCTACTTCTACATGGCCTTATGGAAGATATATGTTTTTATTCTAATCTATTTTATCTATTTTTCTATACAATTACAGTCTGGATTAACATACTCACTACTGTAACAGAATAAAGCTTTTAATTGCTGTTAATTACGCTTTCACGATAGCATAATGGCCACTGAAGCTGGGTAAAAAAAAATTGATACCAGCAAGGTACCAATTGAAATGTCTTGGTACTACTGAGTACCCGAAAAAAATTTACACAGCAACATACAAAAATGTGACATAAAACCAGAGAGGTAAACATGTCAAAGTGCAAAAAAAAAGTACTTCAGTTAATCGAATAGATTTAATTAACCTCCCAGCCCTACTCCCTACATTGCAGACAAAATGCTGTGTAGCCCAAGTGGATTTGTGGCCGTCATAAAGATAAATGACTTAGTTTATCTTACGCTTATAGAGGTTAGAGCACTACGTTTTGAGAACCTTTGGCAAGTGATAAACATTTCTGCAGGACTATAACTATTAAGTTTACACAACACATAACTTTGCTGTTCAGGATCTCATGAACTGTTTACTGGGTCTCATCCTAATAAAATACTGGTAAAATACTGTGAATGTAAATAATGCATTGTTCCCTGAGGTCTGTGTAATACTTTTGCACTTGATAAAGTTATTCATGATCTAGTCTTTACTTTTCTATACACTGTATTAACATTTTTAGAGTCTATAGACAGTGAGTGTCATCCGGGCAGCTAGAAAATAATCATGGGCTAATGTTGAACCTTGCGGAATACCGTTGTGTACTCCAGAGATCACTATTTACATAAATAAAGTATGATATAATCCTCCCTCTGTTTTTGTCTTGACTGGCAAAGTGCCAACCAGGCTTTCTGTTACATGCCCAAAGTTTGTCCACAGATATTTAGACAAAGATAAGTATACTAATTTTACCAAAATGTGAACAAAAACATTTCATGTGGGTTTCATAGGTTTCCTTCTTCGGCAACTTTGGGAAAAAGTTCAGTCTAAATTATCATTATTATAAAGCTGCATCTGTTGTTGCCTCTTATTCAGTTTAGCTTTGTTGTCATTATATTAATACAAGGTTGTACAAAACAATTGAGAATGAGGTTTAGTCTCCAGTGTCTCTGAGCTGTTCTGTTCCTCCCTCTGTCTCTGTAGGAAGTACAAGGTCAAAAACGCGAAGCGAAAGAATGACTGGAAAACAGTGTGTGAGTGCACATCGGAACACCACTGCGACTTCACTGGTGCGGAACTGTACTATTTGGGAATGTGGCTGCTTCGTGTGAGAGCTCAGAACGAGTCGCACGTGTCCTCCTGGGTCCAGATTGAATTCTGTCCTGACAGAGACGGTGAGCTGCCTGCTCCAGTTTACTGGACTAGTTTACAAAACACTAACTCCAACCATTTCACTTTGTTGAGTAATCTTTAATTGGCTTGCTTATGTGACACATTTTGATGTTGTAGCTGGGTTTCCATCCAAACATTTCCCAAAAGAAAAATAAATTGTGTTATTCAAAGTAACTTTAGCTGGCATAGGCTACTGTGATTAGCAGTGATCTTGAAACAAACAAAATGGAGCTGTTTAACTGTACTTTAGAATCCTGTTTTCATTTCATTTGCAGATTGTTTATGTCCATGTTGGTTACAGTTTATGTATGTCGGGCAGTTCAGGCAGTTTCTCACGTAATGAGGGATAAAATCTAGGAATGTCTCGATCACATTTTTTTCTCTGAGTCCAAGTCTAAGTCGTTTGATACCGATGCCGAGTCCTTATCTGATACTTTGACAATGCAGTAAAAAAAAGAGAGAACACATCTGAGATGTCCCTAAAGGTAAATAATTTATGATTAAGTTTTATAACTTAATTAAGTTATTAAGTTTGTTTAATTATAATTTAAACAACGGTACCAAAATGTACCATTTTTATCGCAAAATAATCACATACTAAATAGCCATATAAATGATTTCCATTTAAATATACATTTTTTCTTAAATAAACAAAGAAACAAGTTCTTTAAAATCAAAATCACAAAAAACTCTTACATATTACAGAATTATAGTTAAAAATTATAGTTTCAAATACGTTTAAACAATGTTTTAAACTATGTAATGTTTAAAATGTAAGGTGATGCATGTTTCTTGTGAATCTGTTAAGGGTAGTATAGTGAGTATATGGTTGTATAGGAGAGGACAAGGTAGCATATGGTAGTATAGTGAGTATAGGGTAGTATAGTGAGTATAGGGTAGTATAGAGAGTATAGGGTAGTATAGAAGAGGACAAGGTAGCATAGGGTAGTATAGTGAGTATAGGGTAGTATAGAAGAGGACAAGGTAGCATAGGGTAGTATAGAGAGTATAGGGTAGTATAGAAGAGGACAAGGTAGCATAGGGTAGTATAGTGAGTATAGGGTAGTATAGAAGAGGACAAGGTAGCATAGGGTAGTATAGTGAGTATAGGGTAGTATAGAAGAGGACAAGGTAGCATAGGGTAGTATAGTGAGTATAGATGTACATGAATGAGTTTCTCCAGGTCAGACAAAGAAACAAAGAAAAGGCTTTGCAATGTTTCTGAGTTGGAAGAAGCTTCTTTCTACTGGGATGATTTGTTTATCAAATCTGAGGTCTGATTCAAACAAAACAGAAGACTTGACCCACGTAGACAGATAATCCAGTTTATTTAAGACATTGGGATAGGGAGAGGTCATGGCACTGGTTCTTGTGTCACTGCGCGCTCTCCACATTTGACACGTTCTATGCTTTCAATATTATAGCTATATAGCCCTGTTACTACCTTCAAATGCGTCAAACTAGTGCAATTTAATTCACTTCATAAGAATACTAATTCACACTGCGACCGGTGTGGCAGGATTTAGGTAAACCTAGTTTTCTGAAAAAAATAATTAATTCGTGAGTATTCATTTGACTCTGTTGCGAGGCACATGCAAGCCAACAGCGTGTGTAGAATGGCGACAGCTAAGATAAAATACATCCTCTCTCGTCCACACTTGTAGATAAAATGTGCTCGAGGAGAGAACTTTGGGCATGTTTTGCTTATATCGCTAATAAAGACGGAAACCCAGCAACACCAAAAACCCAGTTTACAAACGGTGTTAAAAATCTCTCCAGAACAAAGGAGCTAAGACGAACAAGCACCCTGATCTCTATAGAGAGCTGGAGAGTTTAGTGAAATGAGTTAAGATACACTCTGTAACTTTTCCTCTTAGACTCTGTAAGATTTACTAGTGAATGCTAATCCAGCTGTTTAAGTGTCAGGGATAAGCTAGACTAGTTTTGCCGTGTGAACTTGAGGAATTCACGTTTCCATCGCAAGTTGAATGTAGCCTGCAGGCACGTAGCCTGCTTGGTCCTTATAATATCCCGTTTCCTGTCTCTCGGACGTGGTTGCGGAGCTCAGGGGAGCTAGTTTTCACCGCATGCTTAAATTCAGCTAAACTTTCCCTTCCACTTGCTTTGGGGTAATACCCAAACTCAGTTTTTTATCCAGCGGAAAGAAATAAGCAGAAACTGGTTTAAAGCAATGTACTGCCCATTTATTGTAGCCTGCTTGGTCATAACTCAAAAATAAAATGAGTGGTTGTGCTAAAACAACCTAATGTGCTGCTCCTGCTGCAGTGCCTAGGCGACTTACTCACTATTTTATGTGGTACACGGTGCACTGTTGTGTGTTTACATTGTAGTTATTCCGCTAGAATGGTCACACTGCTGCTGCGCCTGCTCTTCTATGGTCGTGCTGTCTGTTAAACTGCTGCTTTGAGATTTTTACCATTTTAGTGTCTGTAAATTGTTGTTTTTCTTCATTTCGTTTTGATGTCCTCCAGATAATGCATTATGCTTCCTATTAACAACTGTAATATATATATGGTAGGGGCGTCACGATTCTCTAAATCCTCGATTAAATGTTATTTTAGGGTCATGATTTGATTTGATTCTCGATTTTCTTTTTTTTACAGCAGAGAGGCCTATGCCAGTTTTAGATTAGTCTAAAGTCAATCATTGGTTTGATTCATCAAATTTACTATATCTTATTTCAAAAGGTGGGCTTGATATAAGTGATGCAAAGTGATATAAATTATATGTAATTCACCACATTAGACACTAATGGTCAAATTTAAATAATTTAATTACGATATATATGTAATGCCATCTAGTGGCTTTTTTTTGGTAGCAGCAGTGTGCACTATTAAAACAGCAATGTGCAACATAAAATAAATAATAAAAAAATACAGGAACAGTGATGTACAAAATAATAGAACAATTAGAGCCTTAACAAACTGAACTCTATTCTACTATAACAGTTACATAAAAAAATAAGACTTTAAGACTTTTTCAGTCCCTGAGAATGACATGTTTTTTTTCTTTAACTATTTGAGGCTAGACGAAACAATTGTTATTTTTATATTTTTTCTTTAAGAATAAGTTTATAAGTTTTTCTTTAAGAACATGAGAATGCCTACATACTCTAGAGAAAGGGCTGCTCTTTGAGCTACAGTGTGCTGCTCCATTTGTGTAGCGCGTGCTTGCGTAGCTTAGAGGGAGGGATCGTCGATCCTCTTTTTGACTTCGAGGCTCGAGACCATGAAATAATTTTGATCGATTTCGATAAAATTTGGAAATCGTGACACCCCTAGTATATGGAAAAGAGCATAGGCCCTAATATGGACCCTTGCAGAACACCACAGGTCACGTCTGAAGAGAGAGTGAAAAAAAGTTGCTTTCAAAAATCCAGTGTTCAAGATCAAGACCTATACCATCAAAAAAAAAACTCTGTAACCCCCCTCATTTTTCTGAGTGACAAATTAGTGTTATGATCGACTGTATTAAAAGCAGAACTTAAAAGCAGATCTAATAACAAGGATGGAGCAATTTCCAGAATCAGCAGAAAGTTAACTGTCTTCTGCTGTGCACACTCCTAAAACCAGACTAAAAATCTCAGATATTTTTATTACATAAAATGGTAAAAGCTGATGATACGCATCATTGTCCAGTAATTTAAATAAAAATGGCAACGTAGAAAGTGAATAGTTTGTGATCATTGTAGCATCAAGATTCTGCTTTTTAAACAGAGGAGTAGCTACTCATGTTTGAAAACTGCGGGAATCATACTACTGATCCCAAAGATGTTGATGTTCTCAACAAATGGTCCCAAAACATCAAAAAAGGCCTTAACCAGCTGTGAGGGCATAACATGAAGCAGGGGAGTGGAGGAAGGTGGGGGTGGTTGGGTGCTGTGGGCTTTCTGATCACAAAATCAGATCTCAAGTCTCAGATTCTATAAAACACATTTGGACACTACTGACTCGGGACAGTAATAAAAGATCTGTCGTCTACTCTCTCGCTAATAAAAATACACATAAAAGGAGGAAGAATTATTCCCAAACCCAAGTGACGGTTTATGTAAAGTATAAATTGTGCTAAACAGATCATTAGGTCTTTTTTTTTTTATTATTTTTAATAATATTTGGAAAATAGGCTTCCATAGCTGATAAACAACTAAGCATTTATATATTTACAGCTTTCAGTTCCAGGTCCTTAACTGATAGGTGTGAATGGAGATAAACAGTTACAATATTACTGTATAAACAAATCCTCTATGTTTACTTTGGAACTATGCAAAGTATACATAAGTTTAGTTGTTGATCTCTTTGTGCCACAGGATTCGTTCAGTTCCATTCTGCTGTGTCCTCTCAACCCGTTCTCCCGTCAGAATGCATGAAAGACAGCTTTCACTTCCCATTTTCAAAACAAATTGAAGAGCCTCAGTCTAGGAGAAAAGTGTTTATATAAACCTGCTCTCACGCTGGTTGTGAAAGGGTCCTAAACTGTGTTTTGTGTTTCTTTGTATTGGCAGTAGGGGTGGGCAATATTATATCGTATACAATACATCGTGACACAGAAATATCATGATATTAAAAATCCATATTGTGATAATAGGGATGGTTTGTCTTAAAAGTAGTCCATTATGAAGCTTTAAGTGAATTTATTGTGTAATTGTTTTAGTTTATAGTTTTTGTTTGCAGTTTATATGCATGGAAATATTCTGCAATATTTTTTGCTGCATTATATTATTTTATGCTATATTATTTATTTTGCCACATTATGATTATACTGTTATACTATTATACTATATTCCTGAAATTAATTAATTATTTTTCTGTTTTCCTATATCGCCAAGTGTATCGTTATCTCAAAAATACCCTGAAACACCGTGATATTATTTTATCGCCCACCCCTAATTGGCAGTGATTAATTCACCTTAGCTTTGGGATGCCTGTGAATGCTTAGCTAAACCGATGCCAATACTTTGGATTCAGTACTGATACCAGTGATACAGTACTCTTTCTCCAATACCTTTTTGTAAATTGTAACCAAAAAAAAAAAAAAAACAATAATAATTCTCACACAACATATTTATTTAACAGCCGACATGAGGAATCTCGTTCTCATTCTGTCATCATTAGAGACTAATTTTTTTCTGATCTTGTTGGAACGAAACAATGAATTAGTTTGTGGCACTTTATATCGAACAAAAACAAAAGCATTACTTAAAATATAAGTCTGTTTCACTAAGCTTGCTGGATACATTTTAGATTTTGAGAGTTCTTTCAACTAACAGCTTTAGTTGGTGTTGTCTATCGCCTAAAATTATTTATAAATAAACATGATGATTTTTTAGGTTTAGGTGTTTGCTCACTTTTTTATACTTTTGTCTCTCTCTCTCCCTCTCTCTCTCTCTCTATCTCTCTCTCTCTCTCTCTCTATCTATCTCTCTCTCTCTCTCTCTCTCTCTGCAGCTGCCATCGGTCCCCCATCAGCAGTGGAGGTGAAGCCTGTAAAAGGTATGCTGGAAGTTGCCATCTCTGACCCTTTGACTAGCGAAAACACTTCAATGAAAGACTGGGTTAAAGATCTCCAGTATATTGTCCAGTACTGGAAGGATCCTCTGGAGATGCAGGTAAGCACACACAGGATCTCCTGTCCACAGTCGTACTGCAAGCCACGCTTTGACCTGATTCTTTTTACACTTTATTAAAATGTGTCGTCAGCATAGGCAGATAAAAGCTTCTTAGTATAATTGTCCTGAACTGGTAGCGTGTGAGTATTTTAGAGTACTGCTGTTGTAGTTCTAATATTCCTGTGACATCTTTATCAGAAAACTCAACTTACTACAACCCCAAATCAGAAATAAACAGGACATGTAATTCACAATAACTTAACATTTCATCATTTCAATTTTAATCTAGTCAACTTTGTTCCATCTGTTAATGTTAAAATCAGGTCTGCTACACATTCCAATAAAAAGGCTGGCTAGGAGCAAATGTAGGGCTGGTAATGAAACAGTAAAAACATGTACTGGGGTCCTAATAATGCCAGGTTCACACTACACGACTTGTTGAGTCGTCAGTCATTGTGTTGTTCACACTACACGACTGGTTGTGCTGTAATCCTGAGTCCTTCAGTTCTTGAGACTTTCACACTAAATGACCCCAAATGACAGCTAATTGCATGATTTCTCACTGTGGGAAATCGCCGACTCACCTGGCTGCTCTCCAGAAACACGTTTCATCACGAGAACACACCTGAACCAAACGCACACGAAAACGATGCAGCACTTGTCCAACATGACTGAGTTCATATGAAGCAACTGAGCAAAATCTAAATTTATAAATGTCTGATCATCTTATACTGAAATATTAACTTATGTCCTCAACACAGAACTACCACAGACATCATATTTTATCGGTTTGAACTCCAGTTATAAGCCTTTTAAACATGCTGTACATGTAGCTCCAGGATCAGCTCGCCCACCAATCAGCTCACAGTAGCAGTAATGCTTGTGCTTTACAGTGTAACAGTGTTTTCTGTAGATAAACTGAAATATACTGGCACACATTATTAGTTTTTTTTTTGTAAAAATTTTTCTGCTTTCTAAAATTAAAGAACTATTCAAAACAAGTAGTTTTTAAAGTTTTTAGCTTTAGCTCCATTCACCCCTATTCATAAAGGACATAAAGGTGGTCAGACTCTCCATAAACAGCTCTGATGCGTTTTTGACCCCTGGTTCTCTTTCTGTGATCTCATTGGCTGTATGTAGCCAAACATCAAACATGTAGAATATTTGCAGGGCGATCAGTCAGTCAGCAGCGGCTCGGCGAGCGTCTTTCATTAGTTCACGCTACGCGACAGCGCGAGCGCAGAGTGATCCCCGATTTGCCTCCGAGCAGAGTTTTTATCAGCGACTGAAAAACTGGCCCAAAATCCTGTAGTGTGAACCTGGCGTAATCAGTATTCACCATCCAGACTGTTCTCCACAACAAGTCCAGAAGCTGTCAGGTTCTGTAGTGGCATGATGGCGTGTCACTACACTTCTGTGATGCAGCATTAATGTAGAAATGTACTTTAAAATCTTAGAACAACTTATGCTGCTTTTAACACCAGATCCTTTACAGAGACGTCCTGGCCTGCCTCCAGTCCTGACCCGCCCCCCAGAATAATTCAAATGTGATATTGATAAATAATTTAGAATCCAGACTGGATTAAATTATTTTATGTTACATAAAAAAAAAAACCTAAGTACTTATTTTTCACAAATTAAAAAAAGAATGTAAAAACACCACCACACCACAGCAGATTGACCACAACCTTAAATATGACTCACACACACCACACACACACCTGCATTACCACATGTTTAGACTGATCTATTTCTCTAATCCTCTTTTCTTAATCCAGTTTCTTCACACTTTTAAACCCACATCATCACCTATCATCATAGTGGGAGATTGAATTGTCTTCTGAGTCATTTGATTTTGATTATCTGTTATAAGAGAAAGCTCTTCTGCCTGCAGAACTCAAGATTTTGTGAACTACTAGGAAACCAGCAACATGTGATCTGAGTAATCACAGTCATGTTTAATAGGAGATGAGGTCTTGTAAATACTCAGGAGCGAGTTATACGTTAACAGGAGAATTTTATAGTCTATGCGAAATTTGACTGGAAGCCAGTGCAGTGCTGATAGGACTGAACTAATATGGTTACATTTTCTTTACGTTACTGCAGGAACATCCTGACAGTAGCGCATTACAACAATCTTGCCTTGAGGTAATAAAGGCATGTACTAAATGTTTCTGTGTGATATTTTGTTGATATACTGTGATATATTGCTAGGATATTAATACTAATGGGTGCGAGATCTGTGGAAAAAGCAAAGGAAGTAGATTCACTTCGTTCTGCAGCACAGCAGCACTGTTCAGCTGGGGTTTTTTGAGGTCTGCGTTGCAGATGTTCTGTGGCTGTTTGCATGACTTTCATTTGACTTTGTTTTCTTTCTGGTTGTTTTGCGTTGAAGGATTTTTTTCAGCCGCTGATTTACCTGCTGCTTTAGTTCCTAGTTTCCTTGTTAAAATAGTTATAATTACGCTGAAAGTGTCCCACATCCTCTTTATTATCCACTCTGAGATCTAATAGTTAAAGGTTAATGTACAAAAACAGCTATATATATATATATATTTTTTTTTTTTTACTAATAATTTCCAATCAGAATGGTGCGTTTGTGTGAGTGTTTGTGTGAGTGTTTGTGTGAGTGTTTGTGTGAGTGTTTGTGTGAGTGTTTGTGTGAGTGTGAGTGTTTGTGTGAGTGTTTGTGTGAGTGTTTGTGTGTGTGTGAGTGTTTGTGTGAGTGTTTGTGTGTGTGTGAGTGTTTGTGTGAGTGTTTGTGTGAGTGTTTGTGTGAGTGTTTGTGTGAGTGTTTGTGTGAGTGTTTGTGTGAGTGTTTGTGTGAGTGTTTGTGTTTGTGTGAGTGTTTGTGTGAGTGTTTGTGTGAGTGTTTGTGTGAGTGTTTGTGTGAGTGTTTGTGTGAGTGTTTGTGTGTGTGAGTGTTTGTGTGAGTGTTTGTGTGAGTGTTTGTGTGTGTGAGTGTTTGTGTGAGTGTTTGTGTGAGTGTTTGTGTGAGTGTTTGTGTGAGTGTTTGTGTGAGTGTTTGTGTGAGTTTTTGTGTGAGTGTTTGTGTGAGTGTTTGTGTGTGTGAGTGTTTGTGTGAGTGTTTGTGTGAGTGTGTGTGTGAGTGTTTGTGTGAGTGTTTGTGTGAGTGTTTGTGTGAGTGTTTGTGTGTGTGTTTGTGTGAGTGTGTGAGTGTGTGTGTGAGTGTGTGTGTGTGTGTTTGTGTGTGTGTTTGTGTGTGTGTTTGTGTGTGTGTGTTTGTGTGAGTGTGTTTGTGTGAGTGTTTGTGTGAGTGTTTGTGTGAGTGTTTGTGTGAGTGTTTGTGTGTGTGTGAGTGTTTGTGTGAGTGTTTGTGTGAGTGTTTGTGTGAGTGTTTGTGTGAGTGTTTGTGTGAGTGTTTGTGTGAGTGTTTGTGTGAGTGTTTGTGTGTGTGTTTGTGTGTGTGTTTGTGTGTTTTTAATAATTTAATAATAGATTTAATAATAAGAAATAAAAAATAATACAGGACTAAACAACGATGTAGCTAAAAATAACTCCTAGATTATAAAGTAAATTATAGAAATAAAATTAAAAGGTAAAGCAGAAAACGAAATAAATAAAGGATGAAATAAAAAAAAGGCAAAAAGGCAAAAATAAAATGGGAAATAAAATTAATAAATTTATGAAATTATTTAAAAAATAAAAAATAAAAACTCACCAAAAAAAACTCGACTAAAACAGTTGCAGGCTGTCTGAAGGTGGATAGAAACTAAATGTTTAAAATGATTTAGTGACTCCTGCGAGCTGAGCTTTGCAGTGAATTCCAGCTGGCTAGTGCTTTGGAACTAAAACGCAGATTTTCACAATTTCAGTGAAAGGTGTGCAGGTGCATCACGCAGCAGTATGGGTAAAGATTACGGTGCTGGTGATTTCTGTATGTACTGTAACTGTAGAACAGAAATAAAAGGAATCTGAGGAGAATTTGCTACACTCATTCTGCTGCGTGTGCTCCTGTACTCAAAGGATAGAGTTGCATTCTGACTTAGTATGTTAACTTTTAAACCTTACGACTAGAAGTAAGTGATTGAGTGGGTGTTATGTTCCCACAGCTGGGATCGTAGTCTAGGGAAACAAAGGTGTGAGAACAGTGTTCACATGTTCTTTAATGAAACACACACAAAAACAGGACAAACATATTACCAACAAACCACATTAACTTTAAAAAAAGAGGAGAACATGGATGCTTCCATAAAAAAGTACAACATACTTTACTACACTATGAAGAGAATTTAAACTAACTAGAAACAAACTGTTACACTGGGTTAGACCAGTGGTTTCTAATTGTTTTCAACTCAGGGCCCACTTAACCCAGCACAAAACCTTATTTGCTGTTTAAATCCAATTAAAGCACAATCATCTTAATCATTTTCTGTTCCTGTGCACATTAAGTCTAGCACTGGATTATAACTGCTGTCTTTTCTTCGTTTGGTTTAATGCTGCTTTTCTCAGTTCTCTCGGTCGTAGATATGGTGGCTGCTTTACTTGTAGATGGTGCAGCTTCAGGGTCTTTTGTTATCAAAGACTTAAGTTTTTAACCATTTATCTGTGATGTGTAAAACGCATAGCACCGAAAAACCTCTTCACTCGGATGCTCTTAATAACAGAGTTAGTGTGTTAATCTACTAGCTATCTCTGCCTGTGACTGTACTACACCAAATCCAATCAATAAGCTCAGCCTGTTGCCTGAAAGAGCACATTTGGCCTTGCTCTCTCTGGGTGGGTAGATAGAGCTTTTCTCATCACTCCTAGGGTGATGTCTGCAGCACAGGGCGTCTGTGAGCTGATGTATCTGAACCGAGTCACTGCACTTTCCTCCGAGCGCGCTGACTGCTCAGCAATGCTGCAGCAGCTTGAAAAGAAACGGTGGCTGACTTCACATGTATCGGAGGAGGCATGTGTTTGTCTTCACTCTCCTGGTGTTTTGGGGCATCACTAGTGATGGGGGGAGTCCTTATGAGTTTGTTGGGTAATTGGACGTGTAAATTTGGGAGAAAATGGGGGGAAAAAAGTTATTAAGCTTAATGCTTAATGATTGCTTATATGGATGGGCTGCTGTGGGTGAGCTACACTATTGTTGTTTTAATAGTTCTGTTTACTCTGGTCTTTGTGTTCTTTTCTGATGTTTTCCTTTCAGGATTGATGTTGTTAAGTAAAATTAAACCGTTATTTTAACTTGGCCTATAATGAATCTATTAAGTGTCCAATCACATTATTGCACACAATCTTATTATTATTTTATACAAAATTTCTAAGCATCTAAGCTCTCATTCTATTTTACAGAAAAAAAAGCAACTGGTTATCACCACTAACCTGGTGACTCTGCCTGATCTGGAGACGTGGACGGTGTACTGTGTGCGGGTTCAGTCCCGATATGACTTCTACAACAAAAGCAGCACCTTCAGTCCCATCCACTGTGAACAGACCGAAGGTGAGTTACAGAGACAGCGCACAGCTCATCTACAACTGCACTGGATCTGCACTGGAACTCACTTTAGGATAGTAAACAAAACACAAGCTAGGCAGATGAGGCTGTTAGATGATTATATGTTAGAAAAGGTCTCTACCTGAAACCGACTGGTTTAAGAACAGAAACAACATTTGTGTCAGTCCCCATAGGACTGCCTACTTAGCACCATATATGGAACAGAACCATTCTTCTGGCTTGTTTGCTAAATATCCAATACTATCAGATTTAAAAAAAAGATGGTGTATCTGCAATAAACAGCATTTTTAAGACAGTCATTGGTTGCTAGGTTTAAAAACATATCTCTGGAAGGGGCAGAGGCCATGAAAGCCAGCCAGCTGGTTTAGCCCAAATCTTAGCAACTACACAAATCTATTAGTTAGCTGTAATACCAGAAAACCACCAGCCACCTGTGTGAAAATAAGAAGTAAGAAATATAAAAGTAAAAATAAGACTCAGCCCACCTGGGCAGGAGCTGTGGTTGGATATTGATCTCTGCTTGCCTCATACATGAAGGTCATGGCAATATTGGGCTTTCAGTCATTTTTTTAAACTGTTTTTACAGGGGCATGAATGCCAACATGTTTAATAAAAAATAACTAGAATCCAGCCTCATGTTTTTAACATGCTTAACATTTTCTGAAATCAACATAATCTAAAGAGTGCACATCTAATATCTGGTGAAATGTCCTTTTTTTTTAGCCTATTTTACCTAATGTTTCTTTACGTTTTTCCTGTTGCTTCTAAATGTCCTTCTTACTAAATGGCTGTGTTTGCTTTGAATAATCAAACAAAATGTCTGAGGTGATTAACTTACTCATTACATGGATCATTAAACGATTAAACAGTGTTTGCCATTTAGACTGACTCCACATTTAGATATGACTGCCTGGTTTCATTTCCAGTATGGAAATTTTCATGGTCCTTTTTTTTTATTAATATTTACTGAATCTTTTCAGTCAGCAGCCTTAGGAGCAGATTACTTTGAAAAAGTAATCCGATTACTGATTACTCCTTTAAAAAGTAACTTAATTACTTTATGGATTACTTGATTTTAAAAGTACCGGTAACTAAGTTATTTTACAAGTTACTTTATTAGTTACTTTTAGCAGCTGCAGACACCACCTCCCGCCGCCTTAACATAAACATTATAACCAGTTTTGGCAATACTCCCTTTATTGGAAAATGCATTTTTAACAGCAACAATGTATCTCTAGACATTTAAAGTTGAACTATTTCCTGAAAAAAATTCTCTTGAATTAACTTAACATGAATAATTGTTTTTATAAAAAATAAAATATGGTCTTTCTTGATTTCACTTAACATAAATACTTGTTTTTATAAAAAATATAAAATAAAAAAGTTTTAAACACTATATATTGTTTTATAAAACAAAACCGTGTATATGGTCTAGGCTGACATCATGTGTACTTTTGTTAATTTGGCCTGGTTTTATTTTATAATCACATGTTAAGAGTGAAACAGTGGAGTGGGGTGCGTAAACCAATGGTTGTACCTCATTAACAGAAGCTTCTGTTGAGTTACTGACATCACTGCTAGGGAGTTAAGAGTATCTGTCTATTTATCCAAGCGGAAAAGTGATTTATCAAAAGCTAAACTTGGGGGAAATTATAAGAGAAGGCTCCTCCCCCTGCTGAAGTCCTCTGAATTTTGGGGAATGTTGTTACATATTTAGTCACCTGAGCTTCTTTTCACTTGTGGAGATGAAGGGTTTCAGTCTTCTCGCAGACTGCAAATAATTTACATGCACGTAGTGCGGGAGTAGTGTGACAGGGTGTTTTGTTTGCTGTGTTGTATATTTGTGAATCGCCTCATCATAGACTAATATAATTGTATTATTTCTAAAGTGGTCAGTGAAGAGACATTTGGTCATCTCGTTGCTTAATACCAGTCGATGATGACAGAAAGGAAGAAGAGTCTACAAGGCCGTCAGTGCAGGAAAATAGTTTTATCAGGTGTTTGTCCAAAGCTTAGACACAGCCAAGTCTTATGACTGCACCTGACTCCTGACTGCACCACTTATTGCCCCGAAAGGCAGGGTGCAACTGCTCCACTTAACTAGCCCTCTAAATACAAAGGGGGCAGGAACAGGAAACCAGATGTTTAAAAGGAAGAAGTTTAAAAGGAATTTGACCTTTAGCCTGTGAGGCTGGATCATCATGTGGGTGATTATCTAATGTCTTAACTGATTAAACCTGGATCCAGAAAGTCCAGATAGCATGTGATCATCATTTACACAGAAATGCTAAATATAGACAATATTACAATTTAATTACAAATGATATTGTTCAGGTATGAGACGCTTGATGTGATTCTTGGACTTGAGTTTTCTTGTTGCCGACTGGATGAGAGCCACGTGACTACAAATCACAGTGGTTTAATTCAGTTTTAATTACTTGTTTGATTAATTACCCAGCTCTATATCCAGGTATTAAAAACAGGCAGGCGATTTATTTTATGTTGATATATGTTGATTTATGTTATAAATTATGTTGATTTGTCCAATTACTTTTTAGCATGGAAAAAATTAAGAGACAGTTTTAAACTGTTTAAAAAAATCTCCACAACTCTTAAACAGATAATGCAACATTACTTTTAAAACCCTTTTAAAAGTAACTGAAAGGATTACATGTATATTAAATTACTGTAAATAAATCTTGTGATATGTGATGTACATAGACAAAATTACAAACCACCTGACACTATAGTGACTGTGGTGGAAAAATGTTTTGTGTTTATATATGAGTGTAATCTGGGTGTGAATTAATTGTGTGTGTGTGTGTGTGTGTATATCTGTGTGGTTTCAGGTCAGATGCCTTACTGGCAGATTTTTCTCTACTTCCTGCTCTCGCTGGCAGTGAGCTTCCTGTTGGTGCTGGGACTCTCCTTCTGCTTCTTTAAGTCATTTAAGGCCATCAAGAACACCTTCTACCCTTCCATCCAGCTCCCGACCCACATACAAGAGGTACATCTCAACTCACCAAATCATACGCACAGCTGTGCTGAGGGAAACTTTGTTGTATCCATTTCTGTATGTAACAAACATACTTACACAAAGCAAGAACACAAAAAAATAATATTAAACAATTGTTATGTCAGCACTGTCAAAAACAATTTGATATTTATATATTATACTACACATAACACACTACACTACTACTACTGTCTGTCTCCCAGAAAAAACATATCCCAGAAATATTTTTTTAGCTTATTAGGTATTTCTACTTAGTTAATATTTTTCAATTATCATTTATGGCCTCCTTTTGCTTTATGAAACAGGTACAGTATCAGGCACAATAGCGTCTTCCTGCATCATATTACTTTGTTTTTTTTTTATAAAAAAAAAAAGAACATATAAATTATATATTCATCTCCTGATCGCTCTAAATGGCGTAACGTGTGGTTTCTAATAAAAGCCAACACCAGCATTAAATATTTATACATATGAACTTTTTATGAGTAACTACTCACACCATCAACCACATGACGTTTATTTGTGCTTTAGTTTAAATTAAAGCTTTGTACCATAGAATACAAACATAAATAAAACAGCCTTAATTACTGAAAGCTTTTTTTTTAATTATTTACACATTCATCAGTATGATTATTACTCCACCTCCCCATTCTAAATGAAACCTGACGATATATTGCTTTATTTGCAACTGTTCTGATGCATCGTTTCCCTCCTTACCATTTTATCACTACACACCGCAAGCCTATGTGGGTCAACAGAAAGCACAAACAGGAAGAAGCATTTGATTTAAAAGCTAACAAAATGGTGGGAAACAAGTTCAGTGTTTTAATGTTATGTATCAGTTAGTGCTGTCAGCGTTAAGGTGTTAACACATCAACTAATTTCAGATCAAATAAAAAAAAATTATATAACTCTGTGTGATGTTGCAAAGCAGCTTTACAGAAATGTGATCACAGGACTAAGAAACAAACAAAACATTGAACATACAAAACAGAACATCCAGTGAGCAACAAAGGAGAAACCTTTTACTATCAAATGTACTGTAACATGTTCTATCACATGTACTACCAAGGCCAATATATAAGGAGGGATCCATCCTCCTCTTCTCTGATAACTGTGTAATATATTCAGGAGAATACCCACAAAAGCAGTGGAAGTATTTAGAAAATACCATGGTAGAGTTCTATGTAATTGGTAGTGGAGAGTGAGCAACTAGTCTGAGGCAATCAGGGGGTCAGTTAATTACTCACAGAAAGACAGAGACTGACTCCAGCAGATCTAAATAAAACAACTAAAGAGAGAAAGCCAGAAGGATGTTACATAGACACGGAGGCTCCCTGAAACACTGGCATCCACCCACTCCACCGTCCACAAACCTGAGTGACCGTGTGCAGTGGGAGAACAGCAGCACCAGCATCTCAGTTTACCACAATTCCCTCTGTCCATCAACCATGTTCAGGGAGATTATTCCAGAGTTGGAGCACTTTATTTTTTTAGAACCTCCTCTTGAGCTTCTCTGAATTTTGGGAACTACTAGTACACCATCACCCTGTGATCTAAGTAATCATTATGGTTCATAGTATGAGATTTATATCATATACTCAGGAGCGAGCTCATGTAGGGCTTTATACTTTAACATGACTTTACTATACTATACTTTAACTGGAAGCTAATGCAGTGCTGATCCACTGAGCTAAGATAGTAACATTTTAAAAACCCTGGCTTTTAAAAACTTAAGTGCCTCAACTTCCTCCCAGGCTTCACTCATTTTACACAGCTTGCTGACATATTAGCAGTTTTATTTAGCGATGTAAACAGCGATGCTAAGCAATGTAATAAAAACTTCCTCTTCCTTTACCTGTTTGCCATGTTTCCTCTCCTACCTGTTTAATCCCCCTGTTTATCTGTTAAGTCATGGTTAAGAGTATAACAGTGCTGAGCTGAACCCTTTCTGAAAATCAGCTGGTACTTGAACATAGTTCACAAAGGAAAATCTGTGCGTTAAATTAAAAAGATGTAATGTAACATACATACTTCAGTATAAATCTAATCCCACTGTGGTAATCTTACATTAATGCTTTCATGTTGTTTTTAATTATGCATTATAAAGAGCAATGTTAAGATTCAATGTTAAAAAGGAAAAATGCATTTTTTGCATCGATCAACAGAACTTTTATCAGTGTTTATTAGTATTTTTGATAGTGTTTGCGAAATATTCTGTGCTTTTGATCTTGAGTTATTTAGTCATCCACTTTCAGCACTTCTTACATTTCTAACTCTTGTTTTGGTTAACACTACATTATTTTATGACTGATTTTCACTCTTTCCTTATTTCCCCTCCCACTGCAGTACCTCTGCGACTCCCCTGGCTCAGACATGCCGCACTTGCTGACCACCGAGTCAGAGGTGGAGATCTGCTGCGACCGGCTGGACATCCTGGCTGCTGACACTGTGGCCACAGACGTGGTGATGGAGATCCACAACCCGCCCCAGGATTCAGAGCAGGACAGCAGGAACCACATTCGCCACAGCAGCGGAGACTCTGGCGTGTACTCCACTGAGGAGGGCACGGGTGCCAGCCAGGCCTTGAAAGAAGGTGAAAAAGTGAAACTGGAGAAAATTGGGGCGATAAGCTTTCACAGGGAGCGAGAGGCGGAGCAGGAACAGAGGATACAGGATGCCTGTGTGTAACACTGCCTCAGGAAACAGCCTGGAGATGAAAGAGCGCTTTCATGTTCTGCTGCTGCTCTCTCTGCCCTCTCTCACCTGCTTCCTGTAGTGAGAAAACAGACAGCTTCTCACTGTTAGAGGGAGAAGGTGAGCGAGGAGATTTTGATCAGTGACTTTGTCAGAGTTTGACAGGCCGAACAGCAAGTGAAAAATAATGCAACACATCTTCTGTGATAAAGGAGAGGGACACGTTATATTGTCTCTTTCTCGTCCTCTGTATAATTGAAACAGAGAACCTAGGGCAGGATGCTGTGATTTTGTTGTTTGTTCATGGCAGGCCATGAAAATTGCATAAATGTTTATGGAGTCGTTGAAGCTGCTGCTGTGTGTTTTTGGGACAATATGGAAGACTTCAGTGCTCAGTACCTCCCTGTCCACATGTAGGGCGCCTTTTATGGAGATTAGCAGCATTCTAAAAAGCCATATTTAGCCACGAATGCGGAGCCAACCTGTGCTCAGTGTCTGATGTTTACTTTTTTTTCCAGATAATCTGCACATATAGACATATGAACATGTAGTCAGTGATGGGACCAGGAGGGGTTAAGCATGGGCTCCATCTGGGTTGTATACTGCACTGTGAGATTAAGGTGAGCTGTAGTGATAGGGCGGACATTTAGGAAACCAAACTGGGTCTCAGTAACGATCCCCACATGGCCATTTACATGCATTAATATGACCATCTGCGAAACTCTCCCAGCTCAGCTCTGGCTGAGACCTAGACTCTACACAAGACATCTGAAGGTCTCTCGTTGTGTCTGACCCCTGCATCTGCATCTTCCCCTGTTATATCATTTTTAAACTCTAGAGCAGGAGTCACTAATAGGCGGACTGCGGTAACCGATAAACTATTGAGAAGGATTTAATTCTGACGGTGTTCATTTAAAGCAGCAGAACGTTTATTGTCTTTATGGTTTACGTGCTTTACAGTGCAGTAAACTTACAGACCAATCACGTGTGCTGTAAGATCACCAAACGCTCTCCTCAGCCAATCAGATCTGTGCAGATGCGAGAGCGTGGAGCCACACAATTGAAGCAGGCGGCGAGTGGATACAGATGGTGCGCACCAGAAAAAACATTAAAATACTACAGTTATAAAACATACTAACAGTAATGTAACCTTGCGGTGTTACTCTGAGGAATTAAAGAGAAACAACCGAGACAAGAGTGCAAAATATTCCACTTTACTCAACCTGATCAGAAAAACCCTCGCTCGCAGGCGCGCTCTCTCTGCTCACAAAACAACCCTACCTCAAAACTAAGGCAGCCCACAGGGGACAAAAAGCATTGGCAACTTCCCCCATCAGTTTTACCCACAACATAATAAAGTATGCTACAGTAATAATATTAAATAAAATAAAGCTGCTGTTTTTAAAAAAAGCTGACATTTTGGCCAAGTTCAGCAAACATTTCTCCATATATTGTACGATTTATCATTCATGTAATTATTTTTATGACAGGCAGGCCTAAATCTAATATAAATAAAATCAAATAGAATAAATATAGCACTTTAAAACAAAGTGACCATACAGATTTACATTATTAGACTCGATATGTTAAATTATTGAGGGTGTTTCCATTTATTTTATGATAGGTTGATCGTAAAATTATTGTGACAGGTCTATTTAAAACAATAAATATTGTTGAAATATACTAGTATGTGTAATTTGTTTTGTCTTTCAGTTGTTGGTGACATAAAACTCTGACAGAACTACTAAAGGCTTCTTCAGTAAACAGAATAAAACACTGAATTATAACACAAATTAACATTGGCGACGTTCCGGACCTTAGCCTGATGACATTTTCTCTAACTGGACCAAACTGAATTCTGATTAATTACCCCTGCTCTAGAGGATGCCTGCTGTGAGTCCTTCATGAATAAGGGTGAATGGAGCTAAAATCAAATCAAATGTATTTGTACAGTGCTTTATAAAAATAGTTCTGTGTTGAGGACTAGAGATTCTCATGTGCGTTTAGTTTCTCACAGAGAAAAAATTTATAATTTGTGACCCCATGTTGCTGATGAGTCATCTATCATGAAAGTCTCCAACAACTGAAGGACACACACATGTCTCAAAAAGTTGTGGAGTGTGAACCTGGCATAAATTGTGAAGTGAATAAGCTGTATCAAATTCAAGACCTTTACAATTAAATGTATCCCGCACCATATTATACTTTATCTGTTGACTAAGGTACCAATATGAATAGTTAAAACACAAATAAATACTCATTCATTCATCTGGAGCTGCGCTTAGCTTAGAGCTGTATTTCCATAAGATTGTTTGCAAATTGCACCACTTCGTGTTACTGCATTACTGTGGTACGAATCGTAGATGGTGAGCAGGAAATGATTTTCTGTGAATGGCTACAATAACCTCACAATAACTTCAGTACAATACCACACACTGTGTTATAGTATAAAACTCAGTATAACTAGCATGCTGGTTACCTCTGTTACCCTAATCAGAATCCAGATGTGGCCAACATTATGCCTGATCTTCACACAATAACCTCAGTACAGTACCACACACTGTTATAGTTTAAAAAGTAGTAGAACTAGCATGCTGGTTAACTCTGTTACCATAATTATGCCAGAAAATGACATACTTACCATAACATAATGCAGCATGTTGAGTTTCAGTATAAACCTGTATGTACCTAGTAGCAGAGCTTCAAAATCTTATCAAAACTAACAGTAAGTTCGAGCTAGCCTACTGTTTTAAAACGTGATAGTTCCAATAAATATATGATTAAATAATTATTAAACTTAAATTCCACAAAGCCAGCAAGTTACCTAATAATAATGTTGGTTTCGATTCATTCAATAAATTAAACACATTTTCTTTATACAAACTCTTAACAATATTATAATACTTTATACCCATTTTTTAATGCTTCTGCAGATAATCATGCTAATGCTAACTGAGTTGTCTGTGTGTGTGTGTGTGTGTGTGTGTGTGTGTGTCTGCGTTTTGCAGTCCAGATACATGCTGAGGCTGTTTTTTATATGATTCTTATAGAATCTAAAGATACAGATTTTTTTTAAATATTTGTTAGTGTTTGTGAGATGCTTCTTGAAGCTCTATAAAGCTGCATTCTGCATCTGTCTTCAACAGTGGATATTTTATATGTATGCACTTTTTATATCAGTTTCTCTTCTGTGTAAATGTTGGAGTAAGGTCTTTTTGTTTTCTTGTTTAAGTAAGCTGTCTGAAATAACAATTCTAAGAAAAGTAGCTTCTGAGTAGCTCTGCATGCATGTTAAAAGTGCCCACGAAGTTTTTTATATGAAAAAATATATAATCAAGAAATTATTTGTTTGGAACGTTTCTCATACAGTTCCAGCAGTGGCAGGTTTGTGGTTGTTGAAGTGATGCTGTTGATAACTGACCGTTAAACAGGAATATAAAATAAAGAGAACCAGAATACCCAGTTCTTCTGCCTCCTGTCTTTATTCAACTTTTCTCCACAGAGTCTTATTCCGAATGTCAAACACAAAATCAGCTTATTTGAGTGGTAGTGATCAGTCTCAGAAGTACAGTTGCTGAGTGCTGTCGTTGTGTCCTGTGTGGCAGGGCTGCAGTGTACTGTTTGTTAAGCTTTATTCTGATGTTTGCATTTGCAACACTGAGATCATAAAACAATGAAATGTTTAAAAAATTCTCTAACAAATGCTATTTTCATTACCCTAATTTCAGGGCTATAAGCCACTCCTTTTTTCACAGCTTATCGGACATAGCTTCCCCTCACACACTGCATGACAGAGGAAGCACGATGAAGCTAATGCTCAGCTGATCGTGAAATTCAGTGAATCCGACCAAGGCTAGAAATCGGGATAAAATTGCACAGTGTACAGAACATTAATAAGCAATAGGTTAGAGATGGAGCTAACTGATGGTAATCTCAGCAGCCCTGTAACATATCATGAGCAGAAAATGATGTAAAGCTGATTTCTTAATGTAACGTTTCCGTCTACATATAACATAAAAAAGGAAAACCAGTATTGTAGATTGCATAGACTGTTACTGTTACTTTTGTAAACAAATTACAAAAGAAATAAAACAAAAAAACTCAACACAACAGCAGAAAAACAAACTAATATTACAAAAAAAAAAACGCCGCTAATATCAAAGAAAATACACTGTCTGGGCAACAAAAGTAAACAAAGAAATAACAAACTAATTCATAAATTAACAATTTAACTGCCACTAAAGTGATACACACTGAGACTGGATATTTATTTAACCAGCAGGCAAAATGCAAGTAACTAAATACACACAGTGATTGGACAATGCTTCAGACACTTTTAAACACTGAAGTAGCAGCATACCTCCAATTCCCTCTCTAAAATGGACAAACACATCGTCTCAGCCACCTACAAGTCCATGTACATGTCTTCTTTTTATGTGTAGTTTCAGTGAACAATAGGGCACAAGTTAGCAGAGCTACACAGTTTCTCAACATGTTCTGCTGAACCGGAGCGCTGTGTCGCAGCGGTGTCCAACTGTAAAGTGGGAGCATATGAATGGCAAGCATTGTTCATGACAAACAATTTAAAGTGTCTGTCTGGCTTTAAACTGCCATCCCAAGTAATTACTCTACTTTTCCCTTTTAATATTATGACTTTACGTGACTTTTCCTGGTAGGCTACTGTATTTGTACAGTACTGTAGCGACGTTGTGGCACTGTTCGTGGTTCCTAACGTTATTTGTGTACATAGTCTATTTCATTAAACACTTCTGTAACATCTTTCTGTGTAAATATATCATGTTATATAACATGGACAACTGCGGCTTATGGTCAGTGTATATGTACAAATTATTTTTCCTAGTGGGTGTGGCTTATTATGATATTTTATCAAACTAAGTTGGGAAGAGCATGGAAGAAGAAAAAAAAACAAAAAAAACTTAAAAGTGGCAATGGTTATTGTATTTGATTGCAGACCATATGAACCTGCATGTTATTTATTAATAAACATTCATTCCTGCATTTCAGACCTGCTACGCATGTGAAAAAAGTTGGGACGGGGCAACAGAAGGCTGGAAAGTAGGTGTTACTGTTAAAAACAACTCACACGACTGCATATAAGAAGAGAATTTTAAAGAGTCTCGGAGTCTTTCAGAACCAAAGATGGGCTGAGATTTTCAATCTGCCAAACACTGGAACAATTTTAGAAAACATTCCTGAGTGTAAAATGTATATATATTTATATATTTGTGTGTATTTGTGCCTAAAAGGTATTTTTTTTTCTATATGACAAAATGTCATCATATTGCCAAAGATCAGAGGTATCGGGGCAGGATGAGGCTGTCACAAGCACACACAGCTCAAACCACAGCACGCCTGCTGCTTCTCTCAGCTTGGCTGGTTTTGCTTGGCACGGAAGTGGTAGTTAAGGTCTTTGTCTGTCTGTCTGAGTCGGTGTGTAAAGATCATTTTTCTAGCCTGTGTTTCCTGTAGATGGATTGAGGAATGCAGCACCGGTACTGGCCCGTGCTGTGAGAGACGAGCAGCTGGCACTGAAAAAAAGCAACACTGGATGATTGGCATTAGGAATGCTTCTGTACCTTCATGTGGGACTGTATCTGCTCATCTTCTGTTCTGGTAAGAGAACTCGAAAGAGAAAGTAGAGTAAAATTGCCTGTCTGTCTGCCTTTCATTCATTCCTGTTCACACATTTAGTCAGACATTGTATGACAACTGATAGGTGGTCTATATTGGACAGTATTAGACAGTAATTAGACAGTATTAGAGAGTAATTGACTATTACAGAGTATTAGACAGTATTAGAGAGTACTGGACAGTAATAGGCATTATTGCACCTTATCACAGTGTATTAAGGAGTATTAGACAGTACTGGACAGTATTAGAGAGTTTTAGAGACAGTATTACAGAGTATTGGACAGTATTAGAGAGTATTAGACAGTGTAGGGTAAGCAGGCACAGATCACATGTATAGGAGTGTGTGCTGTAGTATCAGTAAATGAACAGACAGTAATACCTTCGATGCAGGAGCGTGTTTTGACTTGACCTGACAGGCCGGTATTGTACGAGTGGGGGTGTCGTGTTCTCTGTGTTCTTTGTCATTTCTATCTTCATTCTTATGCAAATTATTTCTAAAACATAATACAGTAAGAATGTGATAGTAATGTTGTGAATGTAATGATATACAGAGGTGGAAAGTAAGGAATTACATTTACTCACGTTACTGTAATTGAGTAGATTTTATGAGTCATTTTTAAAGTAGTTTTTAAAATAGGTAATTTTACTTTTACTCAAGTAAATTTAGACACAAGTTATTTACTTCGCTACATTGGAAAACTCCCCGATACTGAGTAAAAAATAAAGTTCTGGGGGAAAAAAACTAATTCAAACTAAAACTAAGAACTAAATTTAATTTTGTTTTTAAATGTGAGTTTTGTTCTCCGTGGTAGTGCAGCTAAACTTTTCCCAGTAATGCTTATTACTCTAGGGAATCAGTGTTCTGTCGAGTTATGCTACCTATCGATATGTGCTTCTTTACGGCACTGCGCATGCACCGACCAACAGTTTTTTTGTATGATTTCATGTTTTTAATGATAAGTTTTTATTGGAAACATTAAACAATCTGATTGGCTGTAAAATAAATATATATATATAAATATCAGTTAATGGCAAGTTATTGTATAAATAACAATGAACTGTAAAACTACTAAATAGTCTCCTATATGACCATAACATTTTTAGTTTTTAACAGTAAAGAAAAAAATGGATCATTGAAACCTATGCCATTTGTTCTTAAAAAATATTTTATGGGCTGGTCTGAACAAATACTGCCTGAAAGGTCCAAATTATTTTTTGGAATACAAATTCAATAAAAATATTTAATTTATGATTTGTTGTACTTTTTTACATAAAATAATTAAAAGTAACTATGTAACTTTTACTCAAAGTAAATTTAAAATTTAGTTCTTTTTTACTTTTACTCAAGAAGATTTTTCGATGGATACTTTTACTTTTACCTAAGTAGAATTTTTTCAGTACTTTTTCCACCTCTGGTGATATATTAAAGTGATTACAGTATTAGAGTGAAAACTGTACTGTAATTGAAAGGATGCGTTATCTAGTACCCTGTTGGAGCCTCTAGATCCCTGTAGATCCTGCTCTACACGTGTAGGTGAGTTGTATTTAGTTGAAGCAGCTTTGGCAGTGATTACAGCATCCGGTCTTCTTGGCCATGATGACACACAGAATTCAGATTTGGGCCTTTCTGATTAGCAGAGCTGAAAGAGAATGAGGCGCCCTTTAGCGAGACCTATAACTGCCTGCCCTGGTGATTCTGGGATGAATAGAGTCTTGACTGTTGCTAGCAGGGGGATTCCGCTATATTTAGTGTTTCCAGGGGAATTATTATTTGACTGAAGATCAGTTCTGTGAGTAATGTTTTGTATGAGGATATGAAACTGTTTAATGTGGGGAAAATATTTTTTTATTGCACTGTCAGAGATTTTTTACATTTCTCAACAAATGAAGCTTTTAGTGCTCGCTAATTATATTAGCATTCAGTACCAGCAGAGATGGAAAAAGTACTGAAAATTTTTAAGTAAGTAAAATTACCTTTACTTTGCTAAAATTCTACTCAAGTAAAAATAAAAGTACCCATCTAAAAATCTACTCAAGTAAAAAGTAGTCAATTTAAAATGTACTTTGAGTAAAAGTTACACAGTTACTTTTAATTATTTGATGTAAAATGTACAACAAATCATGAATTAAATAGTTTTTAATGAACTATTATTTCACATAATAATTTGGATCTTTCAGGCAGTATTTGTTCAGACCACCCCCTAAAACATTTTTAAGAACAAGTGATGATCCATTTTTTTTCCTTGACTGTTAAAAAGTTATGGTCATATATGTGACTATAAACCATATTTGTATAGTTTTACAGGTCATTGTTATATTTTAACTTACCATTGCTATGCTTTAACTGCTATTTACATGTTTTTTTACATTAAAGCAGATTTTTTAATGATAAAAATACTTACCACCACATGCTTTTGCAGGTTTGATGTGGAAGTTTTGAAAGCTGACAGCTCTGTCCGGCGGGACACATTTTGTATTGCATGAGGAAGTCATTGCCTTGTTACTCTATGCTCGAGCATCCGTGTGCTAGCACATCTGCGCCAATTATTATAATTTTTTTTAATTCAGACAATTTTTTTCCCCCAGCATTGTAGTTTTTACTCAGTAACGGGGAATTTTCCCAATGTAGTGAAGTAAATTACTTGTGTCAAAATGTACTTGAGTAAAAGCAAAATTACCAATTTTAAAAACTACTTTAAAAATTACAAATTACTCATAAAATCTACTCAATTAAAGTAATGTGAGTAAATGTAATTCATTAATTCCCACCTCTGAGTACAGGAGATGGAATTAATGATGTGTCAGTAACTTGGTTACTAATATATGACGTAGTTGTATTGTGCTTGATTATTTTTGTCACTTAACATTTTTTTTATCCCAACTAGCTACATTCATCTGAAACACCTGTACTTTATTATTTCTAAATAAAAAAGACCATTTCATTTTAACTTTTTAAAAGTTAATTTTATGCCTTTTTTAGGGGGGCTCAAGCACCCCTCATTAGAGTCCCAATAGAGAGTAAAAAAATGATTCAATCTTTAAACAAAAATACAATGATCCCGTGAGGTGTACAATGTTGGCTAAAGCAGCTGCTTTACTGCGTTCCACGGGACTCTGTGTAAGAATGAACAAAAAAACTGTTGTTTATTCCAAGCTGTACAATGCTGAAAACAAACAAAAATCTCAATTTTAAACCATATTTGTGATGCAACCTTAAACCGTAACGAAAACATGGTGGGAAAACTGTTGTTACTAACATCCAATGCAGCTCAAAGCAACAGCACCTGTCACTCTTAAAGTGACAGTACACCTATTTTCTCCATGTAAACAAATGATGTAAATGTAAACCATTTGTTTTCATGTAAACAGTACAAAAGCAAATAAGGCAACTTACATTTGTGTTTAAAATGTTTCAACCCCCACTCCAGTAAAGTGTTTTAGCAAGTTTAACATGTATGTTTTGTTCACAATCAGATCAAATGAGGACTTGTATAATAAAAAATACAACTTAAATGACAAGAATATTTTGTCTAATATACCAACAAATGCACTTTTTGTGATTTCCTCATTGACAAAGTTATTCAACCCTTTAAATATTACCACTCTAGTTTACACTCTAGAACTGTGTTTTAATCAGGCACAGACATAGACCTGTACAGAACCATAACGAGCAGCAATTAAGCAATTAAGATTTAAAAGGATACTCAGCCCCTTCTAGACAGTTAATGCTGTTTTTGCAACATAAATGCTCAGAAAATGGTAAAAGAAAAAGTAAGGATAAGGATATAAAAAGATAGCAAAAAGACACAATTGGAAGCATAATTTGCAAGTTTAAAGCTAAAGTCACTATAGAAATGCTTTGCTATGGAAAACCTTTACGTTAGCTTTTTCCACTGTAAGTGCCACATTGTCTGCTGCCAGATGTACTGAAAGTAAGGACTGTGGTATTCGCATAGCCGTTAGTATCACAGTTAGCATCATTATCGTACCATTAGCATTGCTACCGCACTGGCCTCCAGCTCGCTCAATATCACTACTGTCAATGCATTACTGACATCACTAACACCACATTACCACTGCAACTGCACCACCTCCACCTCATCGCTACGCCCAAGCTAGTTAAGTCAGGCTCAGGCCACTTTAGATGTAAAATCTAGTATTATAAAAGCAGGGCTTGAGTCACATAAAACATACAGTAATATATATATATATATATATATATATATATATATATATATATATATATATATATATATATATATATATATATATATAATATTGCATGCCACAGCACATTTTAAAATAAAGAGTTCTCTACTGTTTAACTCTCATTGACAATGGTATGTCGTCAATGGTGGTCCAGAAAAACTAGGCCTGCCACAGTTTTCTGTTCACTATTATCACTTTTATGCAAACTATTATGTGAATTCCACAATTTCACTTCAGCACTGTATATAGACTGATATAGATGCTATTGATGTTTTTCTTTGTTTGAATATTAATAATATCCAGTGTTCTATTTGCCCCCCCCCCCCACACAGTCTCCACATCTCTGCCCAGCCCTTATGATGTAAAAATGGTTGCAGTGGACCTGAACTACACTCTGTGGTGGGCCTGGAGGGGCACACACCTGAATCATCCTGTCAACTTCACCTCTGATTACGCCTTGTGAGTTCTACCAGCATATTGTGTGTGTTAGAAAACACTAAGCAATTTTAGAAAACACTAAGCTATTTTATGCCTCCTGACCACTAAACCACAGCCTACAGCTCAAACTTCAGTATGTGTGCTACAGCTTAGAGCCGAATTCATATCTTGAAAGGCTTTGTCGAGCTGGTGGGTACACTAGCCAATTAACCCTTGGCTATCCAGTTCTTTACCTCAGTGGACTTCTGTTTTAAAAAATTGGGTTAAGCAGCATAGCCAAAGTCTGAGTGTTTCAAATACAGTTGTTGTTGATGGTTGCTTCACAGCAAACATCTCTATGGAGTGAATTTTGTGCCAAAAGTTTTACGTAAAAAAATAAAATCCACAATCAAAATTTTAAGAATCAAAAGTAAAACATGTATGTTGCAAATTCAAAAGAGAAAAAAGATATATCAAATATATATATTTAAATATACTTGGTTATTTTATTATTCTTTGCACTTATTTGAAAATTATTTTAGTTTGGATTTTGCCAGTCTTTGCTTTCATTTTTGGATTTTTTTGGATTTTCTGTGGATTTTTGTGGATTTTGCTGCTAAAGACTTTTGCTTCTGGAATCTCTCCTTTGCTTCTGCTTCATTTTTTTGGTTCTGATTTTTGGCACACTTTTCACGGGTGGGCGGGGCTTAGAAGAAGGCGTTCCCCTTTAATCTCTATTGGTCACCTACCCTGAACCCTCGTCTGAGACAGACCACGCCCACCCCGCCAGCTTCAAGCGCTCTTCCAAACAAGGCGGAGCGAACGGGGTTCAGCTCACAGCAGCACCAGCAGGTACTTTTCCAATTAAATTTCATACAGACGTTATGTTTAATGTTATATTTCTTTTTTAAGTAAGTGTTTAACTCTATTAAGATGCTCATGTTAGCGGGGTGTGCTAAATATCCATGCTTAAATTATACTAGTTAGTTAGTGAACACTAACCTACCTAGTCAGTGAGTTAGCTAGTTTACCTAGGTCATCTGGTCAGTGAGTTAGTGGGTTAGCTAAGCTAGTTAGGTTACCTAGTCAGTGAGTTAGCTAGTTAACCGTAACCAGCACTTACTTGGCTTTACCCTGGGGCATAATAACTAGCTTAGCTAACCCACTAGCTCACTGACTAGGTAACCTAACTAGCTTAGCTAACCCACTAACTCACTGACCAGATGACCTAGGTAAACTAGCTAACTCACTGACTAGGTAGGTTAGTGTTCACTAACTAACTAGTATAATTTAAGCATGGATATTTAGCACACCCCGCTAACATGAGCATCTTAATAGAGTTAAACACTTACTTAAAAAAGAAATATAACATTAAACATAACGTCTGTATGAAATTTAATTGGAAAAGTACCTGCTGGTACTGCTGTGAGCTGAACCCCGTTCGCTCCGCCTTGTTTGGAAGAGCGCTTGAAGCTGGCGGGGTGGGCGTGGTCTGTCTCAGACGAGGGTTCAGGGTAGGTGACCAATAGAGATTAAAGGGGAACGCCTTCTTCTAAGCCCCGCCCACCCGTGAAAAGTGTGCCAAAAATCAGAACCAAAAAAATGAAGCAGAAGCAAAGGAGAGATTCCAGAAGCAAAAGTCTTTAGCAGCAAAATCCACAAAAATCCACAGAAAATCCAAAAAAATCCAAAAATGAAAGCAAAGACTGGCAAAATCCAAACTAAAATAATTTTCAAATAAGTGCAAAGAATAATAAAATAACCAAGTATATTTAAATATATATATTTGATATATATTTTTTCTCTTTTGAATTTGCAACATACATGTTTTACTTTTGATTCTTAAAATTTTGATTGTGGATTTTATTTTTTTACGTAAAACTTTTGGCACAAAATTCACTCCATACATCTCCAGATCTGGTGCCAGAACAGAGGGTTCAAGCGGTCTCATAGGACTTTCTCCCCTCCAAGTGTGGGCCTTGGCTACGCTGCTTGTTTTTAGCTGTTGGGGTACCCTTGGGGTCTATCCTGTGTGCAGGGAATTCATCACCACAACCAGCGTCTGGCTATCAGGCTGGGAAGCGGTTTGGCAGCACAGAGTGATACAAGGATCCGAAGCCCAGTTCAAACTTGAGATTAAACCAATCTCTTTATAGTTCTGTTACTTTCTTCCACAGATACGGGACCATCATGTCCTCATTCAGTCTATTACATTAACCACTGGGCAGAACCCTGACTCCCTTGACCCTGTAGCTGGTATGCCTTCTGCTGAGCTGGGCACACCCAAGAGCTCTCAACATGGTAGCAGACTCCCTGACGAGAAGTCATCTAGTTGTCTCGACCCAGGGGAATGGAGACTACACCCTGACATAGCACAGCAGATTTGGACCCATTACGGTGGGCCATCAGAGCTTGGTTTCTGCTCTTTTATTTTCTCCTGAGCAGGCCTTCATAGCCCCTGCCACTGAGACCACGGAGACATCCATCTGTCAGCTAGAAGGATGGATATGGCATATGAACCTAGAAAGCCTCCAGCATTGACTTTGGCCCCTGGACCAGAGAGTGTCTTAGCAGTTTGCTTTCCTGCTGTTGTTTGCTCTGTGAACAATGGCAGAGTTCCTATCACTAGAATGAGCTATGCTTACAGATATAAAAAAAAATTATGCTTGTGCAAGGCCTTCTTGACACCTCCTGGACCTTGTGATCTGTTGGTGGGACTGAACTTCCTCAAACACCTATTGGATCTATCTATAGTGTATATTGCAGCCATCTCTGCATTGAGGGTGTCCACCTATGCATGCACAAACTGGTTGGTGGCCCAAATATTCAGACTTCACACGCTGTTCTACTCCAAACTTCTTACCTTAGAGCAGCTCCACCAGAGAATGTCAGCCTCTTGGGCTGCTGTATGAGAGGTCCCACTGGCCGACATCTGAATGACAGCAATGTGGATATTCCCTTAATCCTTTACTCAGCTATTTCAGGATGAATGTGGCCCATCCTCAGACTTGGCTGTTACTGACCAGGGAGTGGCTTTGTTGGAGTAGTGGTACATCTGTCTTTATGATGTTTGGTGCGCTTCATCCACTACCTAACAGCTCTGGTGGTCCGGAGGCACTAAAACAAAACTAGTAACAAATGTAACTGTGGCTCTATGATGCCAGAAAGTCACTAGAGTCGCTATCACTCCAGCAGACTCAAGATGTTGAGTAATGTGTGCACCCCCTTTTTTAACAAGGGGTGTGGTCATCAGGCATCATAAAACCACAGTTTCATTTGCAAGTAGTGTTTTACATAATTTACAAGCTTTTGAGATCTAAGGTTAAATGTTATGTAATTTCATGATTAGAGAGACAACTATAGAGAGACCAACCTTAGGGAGACCAATGCAACAATAATGGCCCCTCACATACACCAGACTGCAGGATCAGGATGCAAGAGGATTAACTCCCAAAGTTGTATTGCTGCTGTAGTCTTTAACACTGTTTATTGCAGCCAAACACAGCCATCTGTAGCCTGAAGACAAATAAAAAACAGATCTAGCTGTCTTAAATGGAGCAAATGATGCCTACTCAGAATTCTGAGACATTAAAAGGCACATAAACCAGGTTTAGTAATCAAGTCTTCTGCTTTACTTGGCTAAAATGCTAATAGCTTATGACAACTAAGCTTAGTAATCTAGCAGTAAATCTTGGCAATGTCAGGACATATTTTTGCTTTTGTCCTTCCTAACTACTAGTAAGTGAAATAGCATGGAAAGCAGTGCATCAGGTCACTGTTTCCTGTGTTTCAGATGCAGCTTTCACTTACAATGAATGTGTCTTGGGTCTGTTATAAAAAAATATATATTATGCTTTTCTTTTCTAAAATTATAATTGTAGTGAATGGTTTGTGTTGTGTCAAGGTCACTCCAAATAAATAAAAACAGTAATATACCAGTAATGTGATTTTTAATATCTACATCATAATCAGGTCATGTGACGTGGTTTACTCTGTCTTGTCGGTTTCAGATGGAGAGATGATGGGTCCTATAAGCTGGTGTGTAAAGGTTCGGGACAACTCTGGTGTGATTTTACCAACAAGCTGAATTTCCGAGGAACCTACCAGATAAGGGTCAGAGCAGAAGATAAAAATCTGCACTCCAACTGGACTTATCTCAGGTTTACCCCAGATGAGGATGGTGAGCAAACCACACCCATATTTGGGCAGTATTAGTATTAATTATATATATATATATATATATATATATATATATATATATATATATATATATATATATATATATATATATGTCATCAGAATATTGTGCCTGTGAAATGTGGTTGAGCTAGAGTTGCAGATATGTAGAATTGTTCATTTTGATTTCTTTTTTATTATTAAATTACTGTAATACTTTTACAGTGACAGGGTGGACAGCTTAAGCTTTATCTACTGTATTTAAGCTCAGTATGGAAATTGTTGAAAAATACAGCATGGGCGATTATGATTCAGCTGACAAAAAGTTATGTAAACCTAACTGATGCAGGGAGTAGCTTTTCATTTGTTAAACCACAATGTGGAAAGACTCATCCTGTGGTCGTGGAAAAGCTGTTCATCTTTCAGAAAGGTTTTATTATTGGCATGAATCCAGCAGAGGTCACATCTAAGGAGATTGGTCAATCTACTGAAACCAGGTTGAGAACTGTCCAGTGCATGATTAAAAAGTGGAAGAACAGTGGGGAAACATCTTTCAGGAAGGAATGTGGTCAGGATGTAATTATTTGGAAATTACTATGATAGAAGAGACATGTTTAATAGTAAAAATAACAGCATTTCCACATACACAATGCGAAGGAAACTGTAGATATTCTGCGGGAAAAATGTATGCACCTCTGGACAGAAATCAATGTTTTGACACTGAAGCTTGTGGATACAATGCCACAGCAAATGCTTACTGTAATCAAAGCTTAAGACAGTCCAACAAAATATAATAGTGTGACCTTTTTTTTGGCCGACAGTGTCTTAAGCGAAATTAACATTATTAATTGCTGTACATGGAGCTTAAAGTGTCTTTAGTCCCTTAAAAATAAAACAGTGGGACATTTGTGAATTCACAAAAAATACTTTCTTAAATGGTGGGGTTATTCCAAGATGACAGAGTGGACATGAAATTCACACACTCTCAAATAACTATATTATTTCTCTCTCAAATAACTATTATTGTTTCTTCCACATTTGTGTTAGAATATACAGTCAGTTCATATAGAATGATTTCTGGTTGTATCAAGTTTAAAGTAAATGCACTCTAAGGTAGCTACTGCTGAGAACACTGATCATACAGTAGCAAATATTTTTATGGTAATCCTACAGTCCAACATATTATTAAACATTATTTACAGTTATTTATTCAGAGTATAGCTAGCTAGCTAACTCACCAAATACCTTCTAAAGAAGAGGAGCTGCGTATATGTTTGAAAGACCTGTGGTTTAAAACTCTATCCAAATGTCCATGTGTCTCTTACCTTTCTGTGGAGGGAAACTTGGTCCAGTAAATCAGTTGTGTTGGCAGCTGTAAGGCTGTTGAAGAACACACTAATCTAATAGGAAATCTATGAGCATGGATGTGTAAAGAGGGAAGACCGCAAAAATCAGTCAGAATGGTCTAGTGTTGGTTTCTCCTCCACAGAATGGTAAGAGCAGATGTATGGATGTTTGGGTGGATGGTTTAAGTTTAGCTTTTAACCACAGATTCAGCGCCTCTTCTGTGGAGGTTGGTGGATGTACAGTGGTGTAAAAAAAAGTGTTTGCTCCCTTGATTTTTTTTTTTTCACGTGTCACTCTTAAATGTTTCAGATCATCAAACTAATTTAGTCAAAGACAAAACAAGTAAACACAAAATGCTGTTTTTTAAAACAGCCCTGTGTAAAAAAACTGTTTGCCCCCAGTTAAAACAGGACTTAACTGTGGTTAATCACACCCGAGTTCAGTTTCTCTAGCCACACGAAGAACTGATTACTGCCACACCTATTCTCAACTGAGGAATCACTTAAATAGAACCTCCCTGACCAAGCAAAGTAGACCAAAAGATACGTAAAAGCTAGACATCATACAAATATCCAAAGAAATTCAGGAACAAATGAGAAATAATGTAATTGAAATGTATCAGTCTGAAAAAAGTTATAAAGCCATTTCTAAGGTTTTGAGACTACAGCGAACCACAGTGAGAGCCATTGTCCACAAATGGTGATAATGTAGAAGTGGTGAACCTTCCCAGGAGTGGCCAGCTGACCAAACGTAGCCCAAAAACGCAGCAGAGACTCATCCAAGAGGTCACAAAAGACCCACTTGCCTCAGTTAAGGTAAGTGTTTATGACTCCACCATCCGAAAGATTCCGGGCAAAAGTGCTAAGACAAAAAAAAATCTGTAAAGAAGAGTGGGCCAAAATTCCTCCACAGTGCTGTGAGAAACTCATTGCCATTTACCGCAAATGCTTTGCAGATGTTTCTGCTAATAGTGGCACAACCGATTTAAAGATGTAGTGGGCAAACACATATTTGGATATTTTCCTTCCTTAATAACAAAAAAACAGCATTTTGTGTTTACTTGTGTTGTCTTTGACTGATTTATAAATTTGTTTGATGATTTGAAACATTTATGAGTGACAAACATGCAAAAAAATAAGAAATCATGAAGGGGAACACTTTTTCACCCCATTTTAAGTTATATCGAGCTCATTAACACTGTGTGTAGGTAACTCTTCTTCTCTAGATAGATAGATAGATAGATAGATACTTTATTGATCCCGAAGGAAATTTAGCAGCCAGTAGCAGTTACACAACACAGTCGAAACAAACAGTACACAGTAGAAACAAACAATAAGTATTATAAAATAAAATAAAAGAGCACAGTGAGGAATATAAGACTCTAAACTATAAAATTATAAACTGAGACTTAAAAATATATACATAAATATATAAATACAAAAAAACTATGCAAGTGTGAAAGTAATCAGTCATAGATATGAGGTAGTGCAGTAAAATAATAATTTAAGTATAGAAGGTATCAGCAGATATGACAATATTAAACATAAACCTGTGCAAGTATTGTATTTAAGTAAGGTGCGTAGTGTAGTGTCCAGGAGTGCAAAAGTACAGGATGTACAGTAAAGTGTCCAGGAGTGAAAAGGTACAGAGTGTACAGTAAAGTGCCAAGTGTCCAGGGATGCAAATGAACAGTATATACAGTAAAAAGGCAAAAGAGTCCCAGGGTGTAGATGTGTAGGGTGCTTTCCAGTACAGATAAAAAAAGGCTGATTAAGAAAGCACATATTGAGACTCGTTCCTCATCTGTCCTCTCTGTTTCACCCCTCCTCCACATCACACAGAATAAGGTGGATTGGCTGGAATATGATTGGATGGTTAAGTGCATGTAAACACAAGAAAACTTACCTAACATGATTAATAAGACTGTGAAAAGGTTAAGACGGTAATGGTGCTGTTTTATCTGATTGTTGCAGTGCTACTTGGGCCTCCCAGCAGAGTGGACATAAGGGTACACAGGGATATAATAATCCTAATCATATCAGAGTCTATCATGAGCTCTAAGATGGTGCTGAAATACCATGTTCTGTACTGGGAGCAGCTGAAACCCGAGCAGGTAACACACACCACACAATTCCATGCACAAATTAGTGTTAGTCGAAACCTCCTACACTTAGGCCTACTTTAGTGGGCATTGTGATACAGATGTGCAATGCTCATACCTCAAAATAGCACTTCCACTGAATCATTCAATGGCGTGTCTACATGACCTTGGTTCACTAAGGATTCGTAAGGAGAAGCCAGTGTTATATCTCCTAGAATCAGTATGCGTCACATGATTAAATGCTCTAGCTATGTCTTCATCCATGCACATCTGGCTCTGCAAGAGCAACCTACCTGTATCTCAGACCAGACTCATCCACAGGAGCAGTCAGAGACGTCTCTATAGATTTACGTACATTATGAAGCATTTCATTAAAAATGCATCACAAATTTTACTACAGTACATAAATATGATTTTACTATCGATCCACAGGTTTCACAGGTTGTATCGGTTTAAACCCACTTGTGCTGTGCCCGGTTAACAATAACGCTAATCCAGCAAGCTACCTATGAACCAAAGTCACTGTGCTGAAGACTCTCAGACACTCTTTCTCTCTCTATCTCACTCTTTCTCTCTCTCAAACACACACACTCACACATACACAGCTTTAGGTTGATGAAGGTAGAATATGCAGCTACACTAGCATTTCTTTTCTTTATTCAAGTTCACAATTAAACTCAGCATGTTAAAAAGTCTTTAAAACTATCCTGAGATATGCCTAAAAATCTAATCGTGCGTTTAATTATGATTAATCACAGAATAGTGTTGCGATTAAAGCAATTATAAACAAATATTTTCAAGTGATTGATGTCCATATTATACATTATTGTTTGTGTGTTATTGTTTAGTCCACCACTAAGCAAAGGTCTGTGTCGTGGCGCTTCCCCTTACTGAGTTTTACTCTGACTGGTTTCTGATTGAACAGCTATTACGTTTAATTTTGGTGCGAATTCCACACTGCTCCAAGACAAAATACAACCCGTATTGTTTTTCAAAAAAGAAATCAAGTGCAGTAAAAAGTTTAGTATTTTATTTGTTGTGATGTTTTGCATCACAGGAATCTGTGTGGGTTTTAGCTTCTGAACCGGCCCACTGCATTTCTTTCAGCCCAATTTCTAAACCTCAGGTTGCCAGGTATACAGTAGAACACAAAAACTGGCAGTTTGTTGCAGCCATGGTAGTTTTAGCAGAAGCAGCATTAGGTTTCACACAGTCTGAAAAACTTAGTACTTGTCTAAAAAGCTCTACGACCAGAGATGTAAGTGTAACATCATCTTCTTTTTTTTCTTTCGGGGGTTGCCACAGCGAGTCGTCTTCCACCATCTACCTCTGTCTTCTTTGTCCTCTGTCCTCACAACAGCTACCTCCATGTCCTCTCTAACTGTGTCCATATATCTCCTCTTTAGTCTTCCTCTTTGTCTTTTTCCTGGCAGCTGCATGTCTAAAATTTTTCTACCAATAGATGTAAGTGTAAAATGAGGGTAAATATTTGCAGCGAGTTCGACAGATGGACTGGTGAGCAAACCATAGCTTGGTAATTTATCACAACCGCTAATTTTCAATACTTGTCACTGTGTCTAGTACTAAACTTTTACTTTCAGTACTTGAGTAGTACATTTTACAATAAACTATTGCAATACTTTAGTACTCTTACTTAAGTATGGAGCTTCAACACTTTAACTTCTACTTAAGTCACTTTTCAAAGTCAGGAGTTTACACAATTAATGCTGGTGAAGTAAGTGTAAATGCACAATCTAATATAATGTAATGGCCATTAGTCTGTATGTATTTGTGTCCTACTCTGTTCTCATTATTATTTTTCATAATAATAATAACAACAAGAACTAGAGGTGTGCCAGATCATATCGTATGTGATAATATTGCCAACATTTTTGAATATTGTGAACGATATTATACCCTGAAATATCGTACCATAAAACTCACCCCTAAATATCACATTAGGGTACTACTTTTTTTTGCTGGTTTAAGCAAAAGACAAATTCACACATTTGTCACTTCCGATTAAATATCTAATAGAGACAGATAATATCTGTCCAGTATCACTTATTTTACTTAAATCTTGGATATATGGAGATATTTGGAGTGCGTTATTATTAGTATCATTACATTCTGAATCATTGACTTCTGTTACAAATATGCAAAAATTCTGGATTTTTTTTTAAATATCTCAGTTAGAGGTGTGCAATATCATATCTTATACAATAATAAAATGTAAGTTTTGTTTTGTTGCAGTAGTGTATTTTTTATTCTTTTGTCATATCGCCAAGAGTATCGTTATTGTGATAATACCATGAAATATCGTGATATTATTTTAGGGCCATATCGCCCACCCCTAACAAGAACAATAAAAGCCTTTCCCCAGATTATTAGAAAATGCTGTATAGAAACCAACACATGCAATGGACATTAATGAATAGTAGAAAAGTACAAACAATAAATTATTGAAGAGTAAAAAATAAGCTGTAAGTTATCAGTCCTAATCAGAATGCCAGGCGTAAAAACAGTTTCTTTCTGGTAAAAGGCAAAGGTACAGATCACATTCTTTGCACATCCAGTAGGTTTTTGCTTTCGTTCCTCTATACGTCCGGCAATATACACAGGTCCTGCGGAGGTTTGTCATCTTCACCTTGGGATCAGTGACTTGGTCAGCTGCAGTAACTGGCACATGAACACCTTTCTTCTGTTTCACACCACACAGCTGAGTAGTGAGCTCCTCCATGAAGGCCTTGTAGGTTCTGCTGTCCTGGTGCAGTTCTTTGTGGAGAATGTAGGAATTGGTTGCAGCAATGTCCAAAAAGTAGAAAAAGAGCTTCCTGTACCACTTCAAAGTTTTGTGCTGTGCTGTGTAATACTGGATCAGCTGGTTGGACAAACCCACACCCCCCATGACCTTGTTGTACTCCATCACTGGTGAAGGACATGGAATGGACTGTGTGGTGTAGACAAGCTTTTTGGATTTTACTTTTCTCTGTACCGTATCTCCAGTAAAGGCTCGATGGATAGTGGAACAGACAGACACCTCGTGTTTGTCCATCCACTTCACAAAGAGAAGAGAACCATCCCTTATCCAGCGGTACTTTCCTCTAGGTGAGGTCCTGGTCAGCGCATTGTCAGCATCGTGTGGACAGTCTCTGATGGACTCTCTGTACATTCCACAAGCACCAATCTTACATGTAATTAAGTCCTTAAAGAGCTTCGGGCTTGTGAATAAACTGTCCATATACACGTGGTACCCAGACCCCAGATACCTTTTGTTAATCAGTGACATGACACACTCATACAAGAGTTCCTGGTCTTCGTACAAGTTTCGTATGGTGTTGACAGAAAACTCTACAGTGTACCCATTGCTGGAGTCTGAGAGCACAAACATCCTGAACCCCAACTTTCTAAGTTTCTCGTTCATACGGTTATCCACAGCAAGATTCCTGCGGGGATGATAGTATGAATTACAGGCACTCTGAATGGTGCTCATGAGTGGTTTGACCTGGAAAAGTCTGTCGTACTCTGAGGTTCCCTTCTTGGCATCATTCGCTGGGTCCTCATCTGGGTCACTCATGTGTATATTCCAGGATATAAACCGGTATCTGTCCCTTGACATCACCTGTGTCGGGAAGGGGATGGTAAAAATGCTGTTTTTCCGCCAGTAGTCTGTGATCTGATCCAGTTTGATCATGGCCATGTAGAAGGTCAGTCCAACGTATCTGTAAAATTCTTCCGGTCCCAAATCTGTCCATTTGTACTTAACCCCTCCGGCTACATTCTTGGCAGCTTGCTTGTTGGTGTTTCTGCAGAGGGTTTCCACAGCCTCCTCTGAAAAGAAGAGCTTGAAGAGGTCCAGAGGAGTGTGATTGTCCCCTGAGCTCAGCTGCACACCAGGCTCCCTTGCAGGAAGAAAGCGCAGTGGTGGTGGAGCGACATCGTCATCTCTTTCTGTCTTCCAGGACAGTGTTGGCTGACTCCTTGCTTTTTTCCTTGCAGGTGCAATGTTCTCCTCATTTCTGTAAAATAATAAAAGAAAATATGTGAGCAAATAGTCAAATAGTGACTCCAACATTCTAATAATCCTTTATTATATTAGGGCTGCAATGATTGGTCAACATAATTGACAATGTTGATTTTAGCATGAACAGGAACTAGAGGAAAATAGAAACAATTAACTAATTAAAAACAATCGACAGGTGTGTTTACTAAATATTCATTGATTTATACATACATATTGAGACATAGAATAGACATAGAAGGGGTGGTTTCTAGTGTCCATAGTGTTGCTAGTCAGTGGACAAGCTCAACTGGGTTGTTAAATGTTGCTGGGAAGTTGTTGACAGACGGATGTCTATATCTCTATAGCTTTCTTCTTCTTTCTCCTATTACTACCAACCAGGTGGTAGCTAAGATGTTCATAATGGTTGCTAGGTGGTTGGATTGGTTTCCAAAGTGGTTGCCATCATATCTCAGGTGGTTGCTTAGGTGTTGCTAGGTGGTAGGGACAGGACCTACCCAATCACACCAGCACAAAGACATCAATCTTTAATTAAAAATCAGCGATTAATACAGCTCAGTAATACTTTTATCATGGCAGTTGGTAACCTGCTATGGCAAGCTTGTATACTTATATATATATATATATATATATATATATATATATATATATATATATATATATATATATATATATATATATATACAGTTGAGGACGATATTATTAGCCCCCTTACAAAATAGTCCTTGTTTTCTAAGGATTTTCCAAGTGATATTAACCAGAGCAAAATAAACTAAACACAGCTTTTTTAGACATCGTAGTTTTATTTTGGATGCTTACACTATATTGTATTCCACTCAGAAATGAAGATATTACACAAAACACAAAAACTATCAGGGTCAAAATTATTAGCCCCCCACATCCTAATAGTTAATTGTGTATCCTTTTTGCTGGATTACTTCCTGCAGACGTTTGTTGTAGTTTACAACAAGTCTCTCACACTTCATTTGAGGAATCCTGGCCCATTCTTCTTTGGCAAATCTCTCAAGTTCCTCTAGATTCGATGGTTGTCTTGCATGGACATTTTTCTTTAGGTCACCCCACAGATTTTCTATTGGATTTAAGTCAGGGCTTTGTGCAGGCCATTCAATGACATTCACTTTGGTCATCTGGAGATAGTTCTTCACCAGGAGGGATGTGTATTTAGGATCATTGTCATGTTGGAAAATGAAGTGACGTCTCAGACCCAGTTTCACACCTGACTGCTTAAGGTTCTCTTTCAAAATAGTCACATATTTTTCTTTATTCATGATTCCATCCACCTTGACAAGATTTCCAGTTCCAGATGCACTGAAGCATCCCCATAGCATAATACTCCCACCACCATGCTTCACTGTGGGGATGGTGTTCTTTGGGTTGAATGCCTGTCCTTTTTTTCTCCAAACATAAGCAGTGTCCCTGTGGCCAAAGAGCTCTAGTTTAGTCTCATCAGACCATAAGACACGCTTCCAGTATGAATATTTTTTCTCCAGGTTGTCCCTAGCATACTTAAGTCTTGCTTGAAGATGCCTCTTCCTCAAAAGTGGAGTTTTTCTTGGTCTGCACGCTCGCAGGTCATTCCTGTGCAGAGCTCTAGTGATGGTCTTCTTAGAGACTATGATTCCTGATGTGGCCAAGTCATTTGCCAGTGCCTTGGAAGTTAATCTGGGGTCTCTAGACACATTTCTCACTAGTATTCTTTCCAGTCTCTCTGAAATCTTTCTCTTTCTACCTCTGCCAGGCTTGTTCTGCACTGTGTTGCTGTCTTTGAATCTCTGAATGATGCCTCTCACTCCAGTTCTTGACACTTGGAAACGCTTGGATTTCTGTGTTTATCCCTCTCCTGCTTTGTGTGCATCAATAATTCTTTTTCTCAGGTCCAAACTGATTTCCTTTGTTTTTGGCATGTTGCTTCCTCAACTGCCAGCTCCATAATGAGGCTTTTATACCATGTTTTAACTTAATTGAGTGCAGTCATCTGTTTCACCTGATCACCTTTATGCACATCACCTGAGAAGGTAAAGCACATCACTGCACAAAAGTGGCTTGTGTGATGACTTAATAAATGTTAATTTCTTAAAGGGGGCTAATAATAATGTCCCTGGTCATTTTAGCTTATTCTTACATAATAATATTTTGGTGCACAAATATAAATATTTTGGTCCTTCTAATGAAAAATTGTATGTTCAGAAATGCTCTGTTAGAACTGCCTTGCTCTGCTAAAAAGGATCTTGCCAGAATCTTGAGGAGACTTAAAATTTCATAGGGGGGCTAATAATATCGTCCTCAACTGTATATATATATATATATATATATTTATGTGTGTGTTCAAATAATTAGTGCTAAAGGTATTCAATAAAACGACAAGGGTGTGCACCTGCCTAATTTTGTTTAAAGATTTATTGCACCCTTTCGGTAAATCCTTTAAACTTAATTTCACTTCTCAAATATCTCGGTGTTCGTCTGTTGTATGATATGTTTAACTGAAATTGCTGATCCGAACAACCAATGACTTATTAAGGATAATCATAAAAATTATCAGGGGTGCTCAAACCTTTTCATAAATATAATATAATATCTAAATTCTCTTAATATTTGCACCTCATTCAGCAGGCTGGTATATGTTATTAATATAGAGTAACACATTTAGACATATTTGAGTAGTCTTATTATCTGAAAATAGCCTTGTTGCTAAGGTGTTGCCAGGTGGTTGATATTGCATTTTTGTGGTTGCTAAGGTGCTGCTAAATGGTTCGATTGGTATCCTTGGTGTTGCTAAAGTGTAGATAAATAAGTGCACGCATGGAAAGACAGACAGACTAGAACTGTAAAAGTGGCTTTATTATCCACAGTTTTCTGTCACGCCCACTTTCAACAATTTGTTTCTTCTTTCTTTGGGTTAGAAAAAAATATCATTTCATATTATGGTCGCATTGTGTTTAAAGTAAATAACACATAGCTAGTTAGCTAACATATCCACTTTTAAAAGAAAAAAAAGCTGTGTCTGCGGTTCCAGGAGACACATTTAAAACGTTCATACGTCTGCTTTTACTATTCCGTGGAGGGAAACTCTGCTCTTAAGCAGACATGCTGATGCTCGGAGGCTGTCGAAGACTATGCTAGCTTAAGAGATAATCTACAAGTGTGGTAGGGTGGCTCCTACAACCACATATGCAGCTCCTACTCTGCTGAAGGTGGTGGATGGAAGTTAAATACCATTTCTGAACAATATGATCTTTCTGGGTTTTGTTTAAAAAAAAACTTCTGTTCAAACAAACTTCTCTTCTTCTACTCACATTATGTTCATTTATTATCACAATGGTTATAATATATATTTATCTATATCTATAAAAGCTAGAGAAGCAAACCCCACTTACTCTTCACAAACATCCTCAGGAGAATCACTGAATTCCTCCTCACTCTCCTCACTGCTCCCTTCTGAGGACAAGCTGCAGTCCTCATCACTCTCTCCTGGATCATCACAGCTCTCCTGGATCTGCTGCAGGGTTTTAGCAGCTGCTCCGCAAGAGTGTTCCATCCTGAAGCTCCTCAGTCCGCCTGAAAACAACCCAAAACCCAAAGACTCTTGTTTATAGTAGTCAGAGGAGGCGTTTCCACACCTTTCTAGCCCCATAATCACCAAGTAATGACTGGGAATCACCACACTGTTAGCATATGCAGACCTCAGACTGTTAATGGGCAATCCCTTTTGCATCAGAGAATTAAATGTTTGGTATTTCATTTCATTCAGTTTCTCCTCAAAAAACTATACTTCTCATTTTTGACAGACTTTGAATCAGTGTGTTGAAACACTAAGATTCAAATAAATTTAATTCAGTTCGAATCTGAGTTTCAAGTTTGCTGTTAATAATAGACAAATTTTGAAGTTGGCACCATGTTGTTTATGTCCAAATGTGGGGTTTTATGTCTAAGCTGCATTTGTCTATGACCAAAATGGCTTTTCATAAATCACCTCCATCACGTTCTGTGGTAAATATTTTCCTATACATTTTTCTGTGTAATTTTTTTCTCCTTAATATCACTAGATCCTCAGAATTACATAACCATTTAAGAGTCGTAATTTGAAAAGATCTAACGTTAGCTTTAAGCTAATGCTACAGCGCACTGTGGAACTCCGGTCAGATCACGTTTCAGATTTTTATTACTCTTCACGGAAGAATAATCATTCTTCTAAATGATCATTTAGAATTTAAAGAGGTGAAAACACTTTAAGTCTGGTGATGTTCAGCAGTGTAGGTTTGTGTTAAAGCTTTAAAAGGCAGATAAAGTGAGCTTTAGTTGCTCAGCGGCTGTCGGTGCTGGTTCTGGAGTATCGGTTCCCTGCGGATTTGTTATGAAGTTTTGGTAATTTTCTTAGTTAATTCCAGGTAGAACAGCGTAGAATCTGCTTCTATAATTAAACACGCTAATAACACTGGCCTCAGCTACAGAGTTTAAAGCTTGGTTTTGAAGGAACATTGTACAGCTCGTTTTAGTGTTTTCACGCTGTAACATACTCAGTTCGCCTCAGTGTGGACAGTGGCTTCCAACCGGAGTTCGCTGGTGTTCTGAGGCGCTGTGCTGTGACGTCAGTTTAGTGCGCTGTGGCATGAGTTTAAGGATTATTCTCATAATTACTCTTAAACAATCTCGTAATTCAGAGGTTCCTGGAGGAATATGTACACAGAATAAAACATACAGGGTTCTGAACATATTTATTTACCACCGAATGTGTGTATTTGTTTATGTATTTATTTATTTGTTTTAATTCTGCCCCCCCTCCACCCCTTACAAAAAGGTGTACAAAAATTGCAACCATAATCACTTTCTTTTCCTTGACTTAGTCAAAGATTTTTTACAGTGTTTTGTAAAAATTAATTGATTTGAAGCTAAGTAGTCATTTATAAGGTTTAGTGGACTTTTATTTATACAGGCTGATGTTCTGCTGCTGCTGTGCTCTAAGCATGTAGCACCTGCGCCGGTCCCTTGTTTTCTAACTACAGGGTCATTAGCTGGGGACCACCGCTTGAAGGTGTTTCGCCTCTTACCGCAGAACACCTCCTGGTGCGGGGCAGTGAACAGGGACGTCTCCCTCACATCCCCTGCAGCTAGTCAACTCCGGAAGTGCTTGTTCACCCGTATTCTAAGCCAGAGCCAGAAGCTAGCTTTCTCCGCCTCCTCAGACAGTTCTCTTGTAGCTCGCTGCAGCCTGGCTTCATGCAGCTCCAGATCTCTCTGCAGAAGGGTTGTTGAGTCAGCTACAGATCCTCTCGCCCCTATCTCCACACGGTGTAGCTTCGTGCCTCACCCCGTTTCCCTGCACTTTGCCAGCAGGTCTGAGCACTTTCCCGTCTTCCTCTCGTCGGCTGTCGCCACCCCCTCCTCCAGTGTTCATGTCACAGTACCGTGTCTGGCCGCAGGGTGGTGCTGCAGAGTTCACTGGGGAAATGAAGCCCAGGTCCACCGTTATCATTCCCACTGTTCAGTAGTTTGTGCATTCTTCCTTGCTAAACAGCTGGAGCTCAGTGAGGTTGGATGGAGAGCGTTTGAGAACAGCAGTTTTCAGCTCTTTCCACAGATTCTCGCTAGGATTTAGGTCTGGACGTTGACTTGGCCATTCTAACACCTGGATACATTTATTTGTGAATCATTACATTGTAGATTTTGCTTTTTGTTTTGGATCATTGTCTTGTTGGAAGATAAATCTCTGTCCTACTCTCAGGTATTTTGCAGACTCCAACAGGTTTTCTTCTAGAATGGTCCTGTATTTGGCTCCATCCATCTTCCCATCAATTTTAACCATCTTCCCTGCCTCTGCTGAAGAAAAGCAGGTCCAAACCATGATGCTGCCACCACCATGTTTCACTTTGGGGATGGTGTGTTCATGGTGATGAACAGTGTTACTTTTCAGCCACACAAAGCAATTTGTACTTAGGCCAAAATTTTAAACTTTGGTCTGATCTGACCACAGCACCTTCTACCACAAGCTTGCTGTACAAACAGCACTTCTTATGTTTTTCTTTCAAAAGTGGCTTTCTTCCTGCCACTCTTTCATGAAGGATAGATTTGTGGAGTGCATGACTTATAGTTGTCTGTCAACAGATTCTTCCACCTTCATCCAGTGTGATCATGGGCCTATTGTCTGCATCTCTGATCAGTCTTCTCCTTGTTTGAGCTGAGAGTTTAAAGGGACGGCGGGGTCTTGTTAGAATTGCAGTGCTCTGATACTTCTTCCATTTCAATATGACCGCTTGCACAGTGTTCCTTGAGATGTTTAAAGCTTGGAAAATCTTTTTGTATCCAAATCCGGCTTTAAACTTCTCCACAACTCCATCTCGAACCTGCCTGGTGTGTTACTTGGTCTTCATGATGCTCTCTGAGCTTTAAACAGAACTCTGAGATTATCACAGAGCAGCTGCATTTATACTTAATTACACACAGGTGGATTCTATTGATCATCATCAGTCATTTAGGTCAACATTGGATCATTCAGAGATCCTCACTGAACTTTTGGAGTGAGTTTGCTGCACTGAAGGTAAAGGGGCTCTCCAAACCATCACTGATCATCAGTAAATTTCACATTTCATATGTAAATCAAGGAAGCAGAGTCTGGAGGAAGAGTGGAGAGACACACAGTACAAGCTGCTTGAGGTCTAGTGTGAAGTTTCCACAATCAGTGATGGTTTGGAGAGACATGTCTGCTGGTGTTGATCCACTGTGTTATATCAAGTCCAAAGTCAGTGTTTTCAGCACTTCATGCTTCCCTCTGTTGACAACTTTTATGGACATTCAGATTTCATTTTCCAACAGGACTTAGCAAAATACCAACACTGCCAAAAGTATCAATTGGTCTTATATAATATTCTAATTTTCTGAGACATTGATTTTTGGGTTTTCATTGGCTGTAAGCCAAAATCATCAACAATAAAATAAATAAACGCTCAAAATAGATCACTCTGCGTGTAATACATCTATAAAATATAAGAGTTTCACATTTTGAACTGAATTACTGAAATAAAGTAACTTTTCAAAGATATTTATATATTTTTGAGATGGCCCTGTACCAAAGGTGAGTAAGGAGTGATCTGCAGTATTACTGTGGTCGATTCTCCCCCTACACATATCAGTTAGAAAGTTTAGTGTGTACTGTGAGACACACGTGGGGTCATTACATGGTTTAATGAGAATTAAAACTATTCAAATCAGATGCTGAGGCCTTCACACTCGACCCAACAGAAACCCAGTTAGAGATTTTGGACTGATGTGTTTTCCAGTGCTCTCCACCACCAACATAACTGATGCAGCATCTTCTGGAAGATTAGATTTCAGTCAGTCCAGCACAGATCAGAGATTGTTAAATGCAAATACATGCGAATACAATCGGATCAATTGCAAATACCAGTGCACACGATCATCTCGTTAGATGTAATTTAAGAAACAAATTTGATTTACCTTGAGTCTGAATTTAGCCAATTTATCCAGTCAGGCATTTGTTTTATTTTGTAAACACAGATGAGGGGAAATCCTTATACTGGGAGAATTTCTGCATCAGAGACTCATGATCTTCAAAGTTTCAGTTTTAACCACTGTTTGTTCCCGCAGTTCATATTTGACTGTTACAAAGGCAGCACTTACTTCCCTATCTCTAAGTCCCCGAGTCACATGAACACTCACTGACCTTTAACTGCTGAGAAACTGACCTCAGTGTAAAACATCACATCTGCACTTAATACTGATGTCCAAGTTAAACCTCAAACATCAAGCTATGTTACATTTTTCCTATTAAAGCAAGCTTTTTACTGAGTAGCTCAAGTTCAACTTAATATAATTTTGATTCTTTATTTCTGTTCAATTATCATAACTTCACAATATTAAGATTCAATTAGCTGTTTGTTTAATGTGATGCTTTCTGGACCACTGAACAGTGCTGTTTTTTGCTGTTTTGCTCTGTGGGTTTTGGGAATTCAAATGCAGAATTTTACAAAACAGCAAAAATTCAGAAAACACATGTTTAGCCTGAGTGCATATCAGCCATAATTTCCTTACAGAACTCTCATTTTATTTTCATTTTGTCTTCACCTGCAGAAGATGCTGAAGGTGTTTGAGAACTGCCATGCTTCGCTGACTGCACTAAAACTCTGGACTGAGTACTGCGTGCAGGTCAGCCTCTACAGTCAGGACTACAATACGGGCAGCAACTTTACATCCCCGCAGTGTGTGTCTACAACAGGTACAACAGACCCCTACTGCTTTATTTTCATCTGTTTATAGAAATATGAGCTCTATATCTTTTCTTATTCATAGGCCCAATCCCATTTTAGACCTTGCCCCTATGATTAATTCCTACCCTACACTTTACACGTTCACACCTAGGGTGGGGTGAAGCGATAGGACTACATGGCCCCCAAACTGAGTTTGTATTAAATGGAAGCCAAAGATTTACTAATATTTTTTTATTATTATTTTATATGGCAGGACTTGGCTTCCAAACGGAGGCCAAGATTGGACAAAATTGTTGGTACCCCTTGGTTAATGTAATAATAAATAAAAATGCTATGAAATTGAAAAAAGCAAAATTGTAGCAGATCGGAACATCCATCTTTGTTTGAGCCAAAATAGATTTAATGGGAGACGACCAAGGAAGACAACCATTGTTGAAAAAGAAAAAACCCATAAAAATAAGCCAGACTGGAATTTGCCAAACTACATGACAAGCCACAAAGCTTCTGGGAGAATGTTCTATGGACAGATGGAGGAGGCTCTGTTATGTTCTGGGGCTGCTTTGCTCCATCTGGCACAGGGTGTATTTGTTGCACACTTTTGTTTTAGAGCTGTTTTTACACAATGCCATTAGCACCACTCTTTCCAGCTCATTCCACTTAAGCTCTCTCTCTCTCTCTAGCTTCTCCACTCTCCTACACAGAGACCCTCCTCTCATAAGCACCTCCTCAGTAACCTAGAACTTCACCAACAGCAATATTAACAATAATAAAATAAAGAAATAGATAATATTCATAATTCTCTCTAACAAATTAAATATGCCTTAGTGGGGTACAGCAAAAATTAATTTAAACACTGGTATTTATTAAATCGCAACATATTGAATCTGTGCAGGGTAAAATAAAATCTCAAGACTATCGAGGGATTCTAGAGAGAAATGTGCTGCCCAGTATCAGAAAGCTCAGTCGCAGGTCATGGGACTTGCAACAGGATAATGACCCAAAACACACAGCTAAAACACCCAACAATGGCTAAGAGGAAAGCATTGGACTATACTGAAGTTTCCTTCTGTAAGCCCTGACCTAAATCCTATTGAGCATCTTTGGAAGGAGCTGAAACATGCTGTCTGGAAAAAGCATGCTTTAAACCTGAGTGGAGAAGTTTGCTCATGAGCAGTTGGCCAGAATACCTGCTGAGAGGTGCAGAAGTCTTATTGACAGTTACAGGAATCGTTTGATTGCAGTAATTGCCTCAAAAAGTTGTGCAACAAGAAAATAAGTTAAGGGCAGCATTATTTCTGTCCAGGCGTTTCATGAGTTGATTTTTTTAATAATTCTGTTGAAGCATGGTTCAAAATAAATGATTTTCATTTGTTCATTTTCATAGCATTTTATTTATTATTGCTTTTGTCAGGTTATTTTTGTAACCATTGGGGGGGTTTTCTTTAATTAATTGAGGGGTACCAACAGTTTTGTCTGTGTGAATGTCCCATTCTACCTTTAATAGTGCAGTAGATACATCCTCACACATGAAGCTGTTGCTAAATTTTAGAAGAATTGGGAAAATATAGTTTATAATAATTTGTTGAAAAATTTTAACAAAATATATTTTTATCCTTTTAGGTCAATACTTAGCCTGGCAGATAGGTCTTGCTGTGCTGTGCGGTATTCTTGTACTAGTAGTACTGGCAGCGATGATGTTTCTGAGATTTAGAAGGAAACTGGGAGAATACAAACCCCCGGACAGCATTCTAGTAAGGATTATTTTCACTCATACACTGGTCTTATTTTATTTATGTTTATTTAATATCCATTAATATTTTTTATGGGGAAAATAATATGCCAAATTCAGTGTCTGAATATATATATATGAAAATAAATAATTTATTGTAATTATTTGGGAAACAGTATATCATTAGAACAGAAATGGCTGTTGTGACAGACCAAAATTCTGGAATCTGGATTCCTGAATGAAGTGATGATCTTTATTTAAGAGACACTATTGATAACCTAATGTGCTGTGTGTCATTCCCAGGGTCTTCCATTTGACCATCCGCCCCTGTTGGAGGCTCAGGAGATGAGCTGTGAGGTAGCATGTGTGACTGCACCCTCTCCACACCTGGTACCTGATACCACTGCAGAGCTCCAGTCAGGGTGTAGCCAGTGGAGTGGCGGGTCAGAGCAGGACTCCGGTATCGGTTCTGGAGAGGAAAGCTGTTAAAATCTGAATTTAAAAACACCAAAAAATCCTCCATTTCCAACCATTGTGAGGCTTGAACTGTTTTGCACTTTTGTGTTGTTTGTTTATTTATGCATTGAATCATTGTGATTAAGTTCACACTTTTGTAAACACTGTCATTTTAGGGTACTGATGTGAGTAACTGTGATATTTTCTCTGCTGGTCTGTACCAAATAAGTGTAAAGATTTAAGTGGGAGATTTTTTAATTAAACACATTAGCCTGGAGCTTTCACAATGAATATTGATGAGGTAGGTGTGAACACCCCCGTAATGGTCACCCTCCTTACTGCTGCAGGTAACGGCCTATTAATCTGGAATGTGTTTGTGGTTCTTGAGGATTTATTTATGAAAATAAAAAGCTAGTTAGAGAACTAAATCTGAAGGTATTACATAAGAGACTTTATAGAAGGTCTTAGCTGTTCACAAATGTACTTGTGCTACCTCTTCTTCATAAAATTTGGCATTTTTCCAGTTATTACTTTATTTTTGCCAACAATGTCAGACACAATAAAAGCTCATTATTTTTTATTTATTGTGTCTAATTCATTCTTATTCTTACTCATATTTTATATAAATATATTTTATATTAAAAGATTACTTTAATAAGTCAACAGCACTGACGAATTGTAAACATATTCATTTAAAACGTCCTCTGATGGTGGTGACTTTACAATAACATTTTCAAGTAAAAATTTAACAATATCATTATGAAAGGTACCCCATCTCCATATCAACAAATATCTTATTATCACAATAAAAATAAAATTATTACCAGTAGGAGTAATGTAGAGTGCATCACTGACATAAACTGTTATCTAGTGATCCGTACTAAACATTATATTCTAAAGTGTAATGACTGAAACTGAGGGTATTACAGTGTTATTGTGCTATTTTTTATTTGACTTGAGTCATTGGAGATACAGAGCCTGTTTTATGTTATATGTAGGTGGGTAGTAGGTGCACTATGTGCATTCCAAATGATGATCAGCTCTTACAAAAATGACATAATAGTGAACTGCGAGAGAGGGAAGGCACAGCTCATCAGGGCTGAAAGATATAAAAGAAATACAGTAGGGAATTATATAAATTACAAACATGTCATATTAGTATTTCTTGTGATCAGTAATTCTATTCTAGATTCTGTTGAGGAGCATTTGGAAGTTTAGACAGAAAGCCTGACGTTGTGGAGCTTTAATGGAGTAGGATGAGAGTTTTGAAGCTCCTGCCAAATTTGATTAAGATTTTAATTCTTCTGCACTTTGGTTATATATTTAGTCTTACTCTTCTCCAAAGTACTGTCTGTTAGGATGTCTAACTTCCTAGGACTGCATAAAATGTCTGGAAAGAACTCTAAAAATGTGTAGCCTAAAACATTTAGCTGTGCATTATTAGGTCATCAGGTTTGCTGCACTATCTAGGTTAATATTACTAGATATATTTTATAGCAGACAAACTCCTTAAGTCTCCCTGGAAACTAAGATTTAATAACTCCATATCATAATTTGTATTTTTGTGCTTCAGATCAAATCAGCATTACCTTATTTTATGCTTTCTGCAGCTATGTGCACTGACCTAGTCTGTATGCCCATATTTGGTGTTCCTTCTCTTAAGCTAGAGATTTTATTGTGCTTAGACCCAAAACACCAAATATTTGAATAAACAACATGCGGCCGACTACAAAATGATGACATGACTGCAGTGAAAAAAAGGTTCTGACGATCTGTTATCTGTTGTAAGAAATAGCCATACATATTTCTCAATAACAGCTTCTATTAATAAACCAATTTTTTTGCATGTTTATCATTCTTAAAGGTTTCAGATCATCAAACAAATTTAAATCAAAGACAACACAAGTAAACACAAAAACTGTGTGAAACTGTGGTTTATCACATCTGAGTTCAATTTCTTTAACCACACTCAGGCCTGATTACGAAAGTAATTTATATTTATTAGCCTGGACAAGGCTATAAAGACATTTCTAACGTTTTGGGACTCCAGCGAACCACAGTGTGAGCCATTATCCACAAATGGCAAAAATGTGGAACAGTGACTAACCTTTTCAGGAGTGCCCAGCCAACCAAAATTACCCCAAGAGTGCAGCGACAACATTCAAAGAATTGCAGGCCTCACTTGCCTCATGTAAGATCAGTGTCCATGATTCCACCTTAAGAAAGAGGCTGGGCAAATTTAGCCTGCATGGCAGAGTGTCAAGATGAAAATCACTGCTGAGCAAAAAGAACATTAAGGCTTGTCAAAATTTAGCCAGAAAATGTGTTGATGATCCATCAAGGTCATCTCGTAAGATCATCTGGTGTAAAAGTAACAACGTATTTCAGAAAATACGGAGCCCCTAAAGGGACGTGGTGTAATTTTTTTTTTTTTTACATAGTAAGTCGTGAGCACGAATTACTAAGTCGTGAGCACCAAATACTAAGTTGTGAGCACGACTTACTAAGTCGTGAGCACCACATACTAAGTCGTGAGCACCACATACTAAGTTGTGAGCACCACATACTAAGTCGTGAGCACTTTATTTCAGTGGGGAATTTTTTCACTAACGTTAGCTAGGTTAGCTAATATTAACTACTTTATTTCAGTGGGAAATGTTTTAGCTAACGTTAGCTAGGTTAGCTAATGGTAACTACTTTATTTCAGTGGGCAATGTTTTAGCTAATGTTAGCTAGTTTAGCTAATGGTAACTACTTTATTTCAGTGGGGAATGTTTTAGCTAACGTTAGCTAGGCAAGGGCGTAGGAGCAGGTTTGATATTGGGGGGGGACACATTTGCCAATATGAACCCAAGCCCACCATATAGTTTCTTAGAACAACATTTGTGGAAATTACTTTTAATCACAAATAATATTTTCTTTTCTGTTTTTTGTTTTTTATTAGTTAACAAGGTGATTTTACAACCTAAACATGTTACTTCACATTACATTTACTGTTGTAAGAAAAAATTATGCATATACATATACATCTGACAAAAATGATCAGTTATCACCTAATATTTAAAATAATATAACAGATTTGGTTATTATTATTATTATTATTATAATCATGTATTGTCAATTCTGTTGTATATTTACATTTTCTCCACTCTTTAAAAAAAATCCTACGCTTTTATTTTTCTATTAAGAGCTCTTCTAAAGATTGGTGTCCTTTTATGTAAAAGAATGTAACTTTACGTTTCATAAAGATTTTAATTATAAACGTCAGGACATGTGGCCTTACTGTGAACCCTGTTCTTACATATTCTACTGAATATTAACACTGTTCTACATATTCTAGAGCTTTCTCTGTTTTAAAGACATTTAATAAAGTAAGTGGTGGTATGATGTGTCTAATGCACTGCTGGATATACATGATTAAACTCAGTAAACTCAGTAAATGACTGTTTATTAGCTGATCAGCTGGATCAGGAAACTGCTTTAAACTACAAACATAAAGTACTGTACTAAATTCTGACTATCCACTACATCTGGCTTCTAGATAACTAGTTAACTAAATGAATTTTTGTTCATTATTGCTCACAGTAAATCCTGTAATCCTAAATTAATAAAGACAGTTTAAAAATTAAACAGTACCCAGATAGCCAGCAACTTTGGCCCGGAGTCGTTTCTAAGTCGGCACTGCTGGTTTAGAGTCGCTAGCAGAAAAATACTTCTGGCCCACAGCTGGCCCAGTGTCACTTTCTGAGTGTTCTACATCAGTGTCACTGAGCAGTCGTTTTGGTGCTGGTGAACGACTGTCGCACCTAACCTGTTGATTCTCTGAACACAGGTGTGTACTGGCTCAAATACGGCAGACGACCCTGTACCAAAGTGGAAAACTGACTGTTCCCTACTGTTAGCACTTTTCTACCAAAGCTGACTTGTATATTTTCTTTTTATTTACAGTTATAGATGACTCCTGTCAGTAAGAATACTTACGTACGCATGCACGCACACAAACACACACACACACACAGCCTGTTATAGTACACACACACACACCCACACACAGAGCCTGTTATAGTACACACACACACACACACAGCCTGTTATAGTACACACACACACAGAGCCTGTTATAGTACACACACACACACACACACACACACACACACAGAGCCTGTTATAGTACACACACACACACACACACACACACACACAGAGCCTGTTATAGTACTGCTACACGCACACACACGATCAGCATCCCTAGACCCCAAAACCAACCGTCGCGCACACCCCAAACGTGTGATCACGTTTAGAGTGTAAATGAATCTAGATGATATTTACCTTGGTGCCCCTGCGCATCAGCCCAGTTCAACCCGTGCGGTTTCTCGTAGCACTTGGCGCGCGGATTCCTCAAACATTACAACGTTCCTCAACTGTCAGCTATCCTGAAACCTTTTAAGTTTGTAGGTAGGTAGCAAACCTAACTAAGTATTACGTACCTTTTTTGAAATATAATTTATTTTGACTTAATAAATATTTTGGCCATCAAATATGATTTATAACCCTATCTGTGTTGCCTCTTCAGTTAGCTAAGCTAGCTAACTTAGCAGCATATCAAGGTGATATTATCTGAAGCTAAATTATCTCAGAACGTAGCATTAAACACATTTCATGTTAATGTAAATGTTAATGTAGCTATAACAGTTACTAACAGACAACCAAAAAGTATGTTTTTACTTGAAATTAAAATTGTTAACTAGTGTACAAGGCCAGAACAGAAGTACTGTTTCGGTATTTACGTTAGCTAAGCTATAAACAGTTAGCTAGCTAGGATAGAAACCAGCCAGTTTGCTAGTGTTAGCTTAAATGCTTTTACAAACATACATACTGTAAAAGCATTTAGGCTTGCTAGTTAACCAATTTGGTAGTTAGCTAGCGAATTGGTCTTTACTAGCTAACCTAAATGCTTCCACAGAACTTTTGTTTAGATGTTGTACATTAGCTAGCTAGTCAGCTAGGTTAACTTAGTGGTTGTGTGTCTCTACCAGTCACTGTGTAATGTTTGTTTTAGCTAGCTTTTTAGTTAAATAAAATGGTGCTGTGTCTGTGAGTTAATATAAAAAAAATCTTTATTTGTATTGTTTATTCCAGAGTTCAGTAATACGTTCCTGCACACTCTGCTTAGCTAGCACATTTTTATATAAACACACTCATTACTACCAAATAAGCTTTAGTCAACATTTCTCTAATTTGTAAAATCACACTAGAAGTTGTTTGTGTATGCAGTATATTAGTGTATACTAGAGACAAAAATGTTTTACTTGAAAAAGTTTAAAATTAAATTACACACACACAGTTATCCTGTTAGACACAACAGGAGAATTAAACAACATTAAGTAAAATAGTGGAGCTTTTCAGAGCAATTAAATTATTCATGTTTTATATTGGCAAAAAAAGGAAATAGGAAAATCATAGATACATTTTATTATTGTCAGTAAATTAATATGTTTTAATGCACAATAAATAAATGCACATATAAATGTAGAAATAAATAAATGTTGAAATAAATAAATGAATAAATAAATAAATGTTGAAATAAATAAATACATATATAAATACACATAGAAATGAATAAATAAATAAATATATAAAAAATAAATACACGCATGAAAAATTGTATAGGTAAATAAATAAATTAATAAATAAATTTCTAATTTTTTATATTTATTTTTATTTATTCATTTATATGTGCATTTATTTATTTTTTCATTTATTTATTCATTCATTTATTTCAACATTTCAACATTTATTTATTGATTTATTGCCACATTTATTAATTTATTTATTTCTGTATTTCTGCATTTGTATGATAGTTAGGTAGGCGGTCCTATCCTCGCTCTAAAGCAGGATTGGTTTTTGAGCTGCAAAAGTTTTGGCTCTACTGCATCCTGCCTTGGCCTGCAGCGGTGACATTTTTAAGCTGTTGACCCTCATTCATTTTCAGCAGTTGTTACTGCAGTAGGGGTTATAGCCGCGATGTTGCTGTGCCGTCCCTTTTGTTCTGTCTCACTGATACCGGAAGTACAGGACGGTGGAGATAAATAAATAAATGAAGAAATGTGGAAATAAATAAATAAATAAATGAATGAATAAATAAGTGTTGAAATAAATAAATGAATAAATGTTGAAATAAATAAATGAATAAATAAATAAATAAATGCACATATAAGTAAATATATAAATAAATATGTAAATAAATAAGAAATTATTAATTTATTTATTTACCTATGCAAATATTTATTCATTCATTCATTCATTTATATGTGCATTTATTTATATATTTATTTATTTCAACATTTATTTATTTATTCATTTATTCATGTATATATTTATTATTTCTACATTTATATTTGCATTTATTTATTTATACTTATGTCATTTTTGGTCCTCCATAGTACAGCTCAAACACACACACACACAAAAACCTATACAGTATGTGTGTATATGTACAGTACTGTGAAAATGTTTTAGGCCGATGCAAATTTCTTAAAACCAATTATCTCAATATTAAGTTGAGTTAATATTGAGTTTTACTTGGCAAAGGTACCACGTATTAAAACAGATACAAATAAAAATAAATACGGTAAAAAGTAACAAGTAACAAGAAGTCCACAGGTGCCAAACCTTTGTTTGGGCGAACCTATTAAACCAATGTTTTTCATAGTACAAAGTAGGGCTGTGAATCTTTGGGAATCCCAAAATTCGATTCAAAATTTATTCTTGGGGTCACAATTCAATTTTTTCCTGATTCTTTCAAATCAGTTGGATTTCTTTTTCTACATCCTCCATACTTTAGCGGTGCAACAACAAACACTGTAACACAACACCACATGCCCCTCTGTAGCCTAATAGGGAGAGGCAGTAAGAGCACTGTCGTGGGGAGCTTTTTAACTGTACCGCAGAGCTCAGCTAGTTAAAGAAACAGTCCGGGGTCTCCGTTCTCGTATTTGGTCTTCATAATGCATGCATAATGTTGTTACCCCTGTCTTAACTTTTGGAACATGTTACAGGCATCAAATTCAAAATGAGTGAATATTTGCAACATTAAATTTCTTGTCTTTGTAGTGTATGCAATTGAATGAGTTAAAAAGAATTTGCAAATTGTAATCTGTTTCTGATTTCTTTTTTTCCCTTTATTTTTTAAATATGTAAACTTTATGAATTAAACACAAATTTAATATAAATCTTTGTTTTATGTCTTTCTTTGAGCTTCCAGACAAAGTTTTTCTCTCATTAACACTAATTGAGTAAACAGAATACTCTATTTAAACCAATGGTGAATTCCTTAGTAGTGTTTCCTATAATAATATATAATAATCATATTGATGTATTGATGTACAAAGTGGTTATTTACATAAATTTTATGTACAAATAGCTTGTAGCTTGTAGTAGTAGTACATTCAAAAAGACACTGGGCCGAGTCCGGTGACCGACTCTCAGCCAGCTTCGAGGAGTCAGAAACCGAATAAGGCCCAGACTTGGTCCTACGTTCAAAAATACACTGGGCCAGTCCGGTGGCCGGTTCTGGGCCACCTTTGAGGACAGTCAGAAACCAGCTAAGGCCCAATACTGGGCCAGCACTCGGTGGCTATCTGGGTAATTAGCTGATCAGGTACAGGGCAAGTTGAACATTACGTATATAGTTTATTTTTTCTTTAACGTTGACTTCCAATCTATCTAATTCCAAAGTTAAACTAACCCCCCCCCCCCCCCCCGGTTCCTACGCCATTGTAGCTAGGTTAGCTAATGGTAACTTTATTTCAGTGGGGAATGTTTTAGCTAACGTTAGCTAGGTTAGCTAATGGTAACTACTTTTTTTCAGTGGGAAATGTTGACTAACATTAGCCAGCTTACTCTTATTAGATGTGCACAGAAAAAGCTTTTGGACACACAGCCACACACAGACACACACACACAGACACACACACGCACACGCACACACACACACACACACACCAAACACAGCAGCTACTTTAACCCAAGCCTACCATATATTGTACAGAGAGCAATGAAAGCCTTAAAGCTAAGCTAACTTAGCTAGCATTAGGTTAGCAAGCTAGATATTTGTAAAAGCAGCCTACATTTGATCACACATGGCAGCTAAATAAATATGATTTTGATAACTGGATGGAGTTTGTGTGTGTGTGTGTGTGTGTGTGTGTGTGTGTGTGTGTGCCCAAAAGCTTTTTCTGTGCACATCTAATAAGAGTTAGCTGGCTACCGTTAGCTAAAACATTCCCCACTGAAATAAAGTAGTTACCATTAGCTAACCTAGCTAACATTAGCTAAAACATTCCCCACTAAAATAAAGTAGTTACCATTAGCTAACCTAGCTAACATTAGCTAAAACGTTCCCCATTGAAATAAAGTTACCATTAGCTAACCTAGCTAACATTAGCTAAACATTCCCCACTGAAATAAAGTAGTTACCATTAGCTAACCTAGCTGACGTTAGCTAAAACATTTCACAATGAAATATAGATAACATTAACTAACCTAGCTAGTTAATCACATTACACTGTGGAACATATGCCAGTTTAAACTATAGCTTGCTAGCTACCGTTATCTGGTGCTCACGACTTAGTAAGTGGTGCTCACGACTTAGTAAGTGGTGCTCACAACTTAGTATGTGGTGCTCACGACTTAGTAAGTGGTGCTCACGACTTAGTAAGTGGTGCTCACGACTTAGTATGTGGTGCTCATGACTTAGTATGTGGTGCTCACGACTTAGTAAGTCGTGCTCACGACTTAGTATGTGGTGCTCACGACTTAGTAAGTCGTGCTTACGACTTAGTATGTGGTGCTCACGACTTAGTAAGTCGCTTACGACTTAGTAAGTCGCGCTCACGACTTAGTATGTGGTGCTCACGACTTATTAAGCGGTGCTCACCACTTTCTACATAAAAAAAAAATACACCACATCCCTTTATGGGCTCCGTAAGAAAAAGAACATCATACCTACAGTAAAATATGGTGGTGGTAGTGTGATGGTCTGGTTCTGTTTCAGGAACTAGAAGATTTACTGTAATAAATAGAACCATGTATACCTATGTCTACCAAAAATCCCTGAAGGAGAATTCGGGCTGTCTGTTTATGTCTTTAAGCTGAAACAAACTTGGGTTCTGCAGCAGGACAATGATCTAAAACACACCAGCAGTTCACCTCTGAATGTCTAAAGAAAAACAAAGAAGACTTTGGAGTGGCGTAGTCAAAGTCCTGACCTGAATGCTTTAAAAGGTGGTTCAGGTTCGACACCCTCCAGTGTGGTGCAATTAAAACAATTCTGCAAAGAAGAGTGGGCCAAAATTCCTCCACAGTTCTGTAAAAGACTTCATTGCAACTTAAGCTGTTCATACACTACACAACAGTGAAAAGACTCTGTAAAGACTTTTAACAGACAGAAGTCTAACACACTCTCACAGCTAAAGACCAGTCACAGACATTTTAACTCACAGATAGTCAGTAAATAATAAGTAACTGCAAAATGTGTTTTTTAAAATCGTTTCTAAACAGTTACCTGAAATATATTTTTGCCTTCTTCCGTAGCTCTCCTATTGGTTGGTGACATTGTTCACGTCACTATTTGCTTGATCTGAGTCTCAAGACTATATAATATTAAACGAAATTCGTTAGATGTAAGACCGGCATTACTGCGTACGCTTGATTGCAGTTGTTGCTGCTAAGGGTGGCGTATGGAAGTAAAACAGTGTCACCAGATTTTGAATTTTAAAAGCACTTGAATATTTAGCACTGAATTATTTTACATTGAATTATTGCATGTGATTTTTTTTGCCTCTGAATTAAACACTTTAATTTTTCAGTATATCATTTTCACTTATTTTATTTGAATGTAAAAAAATTCAAAAGCAAAAATTCAAGTTTTAAAAATTCAAGTAAAATAAATTCAGGTTGCTCAAATTCGACCTGCCAAATTCGACTGCTAAAATACAACGCTCAAAATTCGCTGTAAACATCCGGGACACACAGGATGAGCAATCGATTCAGTCTTCAATCGAGCCAACAACCAGCCAATCACATCACGCTCCGAAGATCACGTGACAGGGGGGCGTCGGTGGGCGGACGCGGACACCATGGATTGGTCAGAGGTGCCGGAGGATGGTGCGGTGTTTGAGTCAGGAAGTGAACCTGAAAGTTTGAGTGGGAAAGCTGCGGCTGATTCTGAGTGGAAGAAAGTTGAAAATAGGACTGCTAAACGGAAGAAAAGTTGGGGATCAGCCTCAGATGGGAATAATGACCAGGAACTTAATCAGAGAGGTGACAAAGAGTTCAAAGTGGTGATCAAGGTTTTGTCTGAGAGTTGTACAAGTTTGAACCCTATTAAACTGACAAAGGATCTGAAGAAAGCACTAGGAGATGTAATCTGGGCAAAGCCGTTAAGGGATGGGAGGGTCCTGCTAATGTGTAAAGACAAAAGACAACAAGATTTAGCTTTAAAGATTAGGATGTTGGCGGGGCAGAAGGTAATGTGCTCTCTTTTTTCCACTAGAACATGGATTAGAGGAGTTATCAGTGGGGTTTCTACTGACCTGACAGAAGGCATGATTAAATCTGGAGTGCAAGGGGCCAAGGTGAGAGAGGTGAAACGTCTCAAGATAGGTAAAGCTGGGGAAAAGGTTGACAGTTTGTCTGTGATGATATTGTTTGATGAAGCTCAATTACCTGCTCGTGTTTATTTGGGTTGTTTGAGTTATGCAGTGAGGGCGTATATTCCTCCACCCCTTAGATGTTATAAATGTCAAGCATATGGTCATGTTGCTGCAGTTTGCAAAGGGAAATTGAGATGTGCTAGATGTGGGGGAGAACACGAGTATGGGAACTGTGGAAAAGGAGTAAAACCCAAATGCTGTAACTGTGGAGGTGAGCATAGTGCAGGATTTGGAGGATGTGAGGTTTATCAATCTGCCCAAACCATCCAACGTGTAAGGATTACTAAGGGTTTGTCATATGCTGAGGCTGCAAAGGAGGTCAAGTTAGGTGAAGAGCACAAGTCATCACAGGAACAGTTGAAGAGGAGGGAACCTCAGGATGGGCAGAGCTTGGTCCGTAGGGATGTACTAGTCCTGGACAAAGTTAAATTTCTCGCGTTTATGGTGGAAGTAGTTAACTGTTCAGCGCAAACAGATAGCAGAACTGAAAGGATTAGGATTATTCTTAGGGCAGCCGAGAAACATCTGGCTATGGAAGGTGTAACAGTTGACCAACTAAATGAGTCCTTAATGTCGCAGTTTGCTACTTCACAGTCTGTAAGTGGCATGTGATGGTGGCCCTTACTCTCCTGCAATGGAATGCGAGAAGTTTGATTGCAAATGGTTTGGATTTTAAGCAATATATTAATAGTAGCAATGAACGACCTAGTGTTATATGTGTTCAGGAAACGTGGTTAAACCCACGTCTGGATTATAGGATACAAGGATATGAGGTTGTCAGACGGGACAGGGTGACGGGCTCTGGAGGGGGGGTTGCAATGTTTATTAAACAAGATTTGAGTTATAAAATAGTAGAGGTGAATGCAGACTTTGAAAGTGTGATGGTGGATGTATGGGTCGGTTCCTGTTTTGTGCGGATTGTTAATTTTTATAATCCTTGTGACAAACTGAGTTTGGATATTCTTGAAAAAGTGAGTGGCCAAGGGTATCATAGATTTATATGGTGTGGTGATTTTAATGCACACAGTACTTTGTGGGGTTGCAAGGAGTCTGATCATAATGGTAGGGTGGTGGAAGAAATGTTAGAATGTACTGGCCTGGTGTGTCTTAATACAGGTGAAGGGACGAGGTTTGATGTGGCACGGGGGCAATTTTCTGCATTAGATTTGACCTTGACGTCTGGTGATTTGGCTGGGATAGCTGATTGGATGGTTAGGCAGGATGTCCTGGTGGGTAGTGACCATTCTCCAATTTGGTGTAGAATAGGTCTGGACCTAGTCCATGATATAGAGAAGGTAAAACGTTGGAATTTTAGGAAAGCAAATTGGGGTATGTTTTTGGATTTATGTGAGGCTGGGGTTAATGAGATTTCTTTTGAGGATGATGTGGAGACTTTTAATAATAAGATTCAGAATCTTTTGTGTAAGTCTGCAGTCAAGGCTATTGGGAAAACGAACAGTGGGAAGGGAAAGAAAGTTGTTCCGTGGTGGACGTCTGAGTGCTCAGCGAGTGTTAAAAGTCGGCGTAAAGCGTTTCGAGCTCTGAAGTCCCTTCATACCTTTCAATTGTTAATTGAGTTTCAAAAGGCAAGAGCAGTAGCTCGGAATGTTATTCGGAAGGCTAAAAGAAAGTATTGGAGGGATTTTTGTTCTTCTTTAGGACGACAAACATCTGTTGCTGATGTGTGGAGTATGATTAAGAAAATGGGGGGTAAACGGGTTGACTGTAGTATCCCTGTTCTGAAGCATGGGGCTGAGATAGCAGTGTCGGACCGAGAAAAAGCTGAGATTTTAGCAAAGACTTTTATTGCGATTCATAGTAATAATAATTTAACTGAAGACGCAAGGTTGTACAGGGAACAGCAGAATAGGCTAAATCAGTGTATTATTACGAGATGTGAGGATGGTGGACACCCTTTGGACGTCGAATTTAGTCTACTGGAACTGAAACAGGCATTAGAGTCAGCTAGGCAGACTGCACCTGGGAAAGATGAGGTCTGCTACATTATGTTGAGGAATGTATCAGATAGAGTTCTTCAGTGTGTTTTAGCTTTATTTAACAAAGTATGGAAGGAAGGAAGCCTACCCAATTCTTGGAAGCATGGTGTGGTAGTTCCTATAGTAAAACCAGGGAAAGACAAATCACATGCATCTAGTTATAGGCCTATTGCTCTGACTTCAAATCTGTGCAAACTTATGGAGAAAATGATTGTTAGACGTTTGTTGTATGAACTAGAGAGGAGGGGATTATTGTCTCCTTACCAGAGTGGATTTCGGAAAGGTCGTAGCACTATAGATGCTGTATTATACCTGGAATCAGACATAAGGAAGGCTCAGGTATCCAAAGAGTTTGTCATGGCAGTATTCTTTGACATTGAAAAAGCGTATGACATGATTTGGAAAGAAGGTCTTTTAGTTAAGCTGTATAACATGGGAATTGGTGGTAGACTATTCAATTGGATTCGGGATTTTCTTTTTGGGAGGTCTATCCAAGTTAGAGTAGGTGCTAGTTACTCTGCAATTTATTCTGTGGACAATGGTACACCGCAAGGTAGTGTCTGTAGTCCTGTATTATTTAATATAATGATTAACGATATTTTTTCTATGGTTGATTCAGGAATTGGAAAGTCATTATATGCAGATGACGGGGCTTTGTGGAAAAGAGGCCGTAATGTAGGGCAGGTCCAGAAGAAAATGCAATTGGCCATCAATGCGGTAGAAAACTGGGCATTTAAATGGGGTTTCAAATTTTCAGTGAATAAAACTCAGGCAATTTGTTTCACTAAAATGAGAAATGTTCCGAATGTTCAGCTACAGATGTATGGTCAGACTTTGACACAGGTCTCAGAAGTTAAGTATTTGGGGGTATGGATGGATGGTAAACTAACTTTTCAGTCTCACATTAATAGATTGGTATCAAGATGTAAACATAGTATTAATGTAATGAGATGTCTAGCTGGACTGGACTGGGGTGCAAGTAGGAAGGCGCTACTGCAGATATATTTCTCTCTCATTCGTGCAGCAATAGACTATGGTAGTGTTGTTTATGGGTCTGCCTCAAAAACTGTGTTGCAGAAGGTAGATAAAGTTCAGTTACAAGCATTGAGGGTATGCTGTGGGGCTTTTAGATCTTCCTCAAACCCAGCGATTTTAGTGGAAACGGGTGAACCACCGCTGGACCTTAGACGTCAGCAGTTAGCCATGTCCTACTGGGTGGGAATAAAAGGGCATGATATAGATCATCCTGCTAATATAGTTTTAAGGGATTGCTGGGAACATGGTGATAGCAGAGGTAAAAGTTTTGGGTGGATAGCGGGTGAATTGGCTCGGCAAATGAATCTGGAAAGTCTCTGTTTATGTAAAACTGTGATTGCGGCACCAATTTCTCCTTGGCTATTTCCAATGCCGGAAGTTGACTTAAAATTGCAAAATGAGTTTAAGAAACATGGGAAGCAGGTGATGAAAGATCAGGTAACACTATCATATTTAGATCTCTATTATAAATATGACCTCAAAATTTATACAGACGCATCTGTGGATCCAGATTCAGGAAGAGCTGGAGTATCAGTGTATGTTCCAACCTTTAAGACGGAACTTATTAGGAGAGTGTCAGATTATGTGGCAGTGTATACAGCTGAATTGGTGGCCATTATGATGGCCTTGCTCTGGGTCGAGGATGTACGGCCCTTGAGAACAGTAATATGTTCTGACTCTCAGACTGTTTTGAAAAGCCTAACGAACGGTCAAAAGTCATCAAGGATAGACATTATTTATGACGTCCTCATGATCCTTCTCAGGTTACAGCATTTGGGTTTATCAGTTGGCTTTCTGTGGGTACCAGCTCATGTGGGGGTGGAGGGCAATGAATGTGCTGATATGTTGGCAAAGCGAGCCCTTACGCTGGACTTTATTAATGTTTCAGTGCCCTTAAGCAGGCAGGAGGCTAAGCTGCTCATTAAAAAATATGTAACTAGGACTTGGCAAGGTATGTGGGATGGGGAACAAAAAGGAAGGCATCTTTATAAGTTTCAAAGGTTAGTAGGACAGAGAATAATTAGAGGTAAAAATAGACAGGAAGAGTTGGTACTTACTAGGGTACGTATAGGACATTGTGGACTGAATCAGAGTCTGTTCAGAATTGGTAAACATCCGGATGGCAATTGTCTGTATTGCTCTCAACCAGAGACTATAGAACATGTCTTAATACAGTGTGTGGCATATGATATACAAAGGGAAGAGGTGTTTGGAGGAGTTCGGGCAGTAGGGAATCTATCTATACATAGTATGATTCACGACACATATAAGTTGATTAAATTTCTTAAATTATCTGGGCTGTTTAATAGGATTTAGAATTCAGCATTTCATGTTCTATCCAGTAAGTGGCAGTAATGCACCAATGACAGGAGTGCTGGCTGCCATTAATTCGACAAAGAAGAAGAAGAAGAAGATCACGTGACAGGTAGCGCCTCAGTACAGCAGAGCCGCTCAACGCAGCTCACAGCCCCCTCCGCTGCTGCTCTCGAGAAGGTGAGTGTAAAACAGCTGAAAACAGGGCATTTACCTCACCACTGTGGCCATGTAATATCACTTAAACGGTGTAGAAATCCTCACTTTAACCAGGGTTTGCTCTGTGGTTTGTAAACATATTAAATTAAGATAGATATCCAGATATACCTTGTTAAACTAAATAAATAAATAAAGCTCCTCTGTTCATTTCAGAAAGCGCTTCAAACACCAACACTAGATCAATCATTTATAAATACAGCCAGACTGTGTGGAAGATAATTACTACTGTAGAATCTGAGATAGTAACTTAGTTTGCTAAATTATAGCTACCTATCTTGCTAGTTAGCTGTGGGACTGTGCGATTATAGACAAGATACTACCTAGTTAGCGGTTTGTTTAGCAATACCTTATTTACACTTTGCTGCAAAGTATGTTGCTTAGTGTACTGGCCACTGTCTAAATAAATATATTAAGCTATATTACACTTACTGTACCCCTCTCAGGCCGGTCCTCTCATTAAATAAAGGAGATTTATTACAGTTACTATATACCTCTCAGGCTGGTAACTAGGTCTAGATGTATGTGTGGGCATTATCTAATTTGTAATCAGTGCAATATTTATTAGTGATGTCTTTTATACATTTATATTTAGGTCATGTTAATAAATGAGAAGCAGATATTGCAACCCATGAGAGAGTATTATTAGTAATATTTATTAAATGTTTTATGTTAATAATAATTATCACATTTTGTAAATGCTGTCGCTAAAAGTGAATCTGATGTTTTTATTTAAGGTTGAAAAGAAGATGAAGTTTCAGCTTGCAGCTATGGAGAGTTCACCACGAAAAGAACGAAGTCAAAGAATACAAAGATCTGTCCATATTCTAAAGTCACCACTTGAAGATTTTATGCAGAATTATTTGGATTATGAATAGGAACCACATTATTTGCAACAGCTTTTATTATTTATACAAACAAGATGAACATGATATGATGTGCCAGAATATAGGGAGGCTGCCTAAAACATACAAAAAAAAAAATACAGAACACATGTAAACAACTAAAGAAAAACAGAACATGGCACATGTAAATAAATCAAATAAACACAGCACAGACTGCATGAAATTGGATTTCTTTATTTGTTCTTTAAAAGTTTGGAGAAAGGAAACCTGTGGAATACAAAACAAACGTGAAAAATTACTGCATTTGATACATGAATATAATTAAACATTTTAAAAACATTACCTACCTTTTATTATCCTTTCTTTTTCTGGGAGAAAATATCCTGTTTAAGAAAATGAAGACAAGAAGTATGACTGTGTTAAACTTGGTGTTGTTTGGATTCAGTATTTACTTCATTTATATAAAACATTTTTGCAATTATTATTGCATTGGTTTTGGCACAAACCAATTACTAATGCATCTCAGAAAATCTGAAGATCATGAGAATATCATAATTTAACAGAAATTATACATTACACTACATGTAAAGTGACATATTCCAAATCATTTTTACCTGGCTAAAAGTTCATTAAACCAGAATTACTGTCCCAACCTTAACCCAGTTTACTAGAATATGTAGTTTAAACTAGTTTAAATAAAAAAAGTTAAATGTGACCGTTTACTGAACGATATTAAACACAAATATATATTTTTCACTATTGAGATGCACTAGTAAATAGGACTAATCATGCTGTATCTTAATTACACAAGCATTTTAGGACTATTATTTACTGCTGATATCCTCAGTTAAAGCCTGAGTTGAATTGTTAACAAATTTATAAAATATATATTAAATATAAACATTAAAATCAATATCATAAAATTAATACTGGTCATATCTTAATTTATCTCTGTTAAATTAGTTAGTAAAGAGACAAAAAGCAATTCTAATAAATCTCCTTTATTTAATGAGAGGACCGGCCTGAGAGGGGTACAGTAAGTGTAATATAGCTTAATATATTTATTTAGACAGTGGCCAGTACACTAAGCAACATACTTTGCAGCAAAGTGTAAATAAGGTATTGCTAAACAAACCGCTAACTAGGTAGTATCTTGTCTATAATCGCACAGTCCCACAGCTAACTAGCAAGATAGGTAGCTATAATTTAGCAAACTAAGTTACTATCTCAGATTCTACAGTAGTAATTATCTTCCACACAGTCTGGCTGTATTTATAAATAATTGATCTAGTGTTGGTGTTTGAAGCGCTTTCTGAAATGAACAGAGGAGCTTTATTTATTTAGTTTAACAAGGTATATCTGGATATCTATCTTAATTTAATATGTTTACAAACCACAGAGCAAACCCTGGTTAAAGTGAGGATTTCTACACCGTTTAAGTGATATTACATGGCCACAGTGGTGAGGTAAATGCCCTGTTTTCAGCTGTTTTACACTCACCTTCTCGAGAGCAGCAGCGGAGGGGGCTGTGCTGTACTGAGGCGCTACCTGTCACGTGATCTTCGGAGCGTGATGTGATTGGCTGGTTGTTGGCTCGATTGAAGACTGAATCGATTGCTCATCCTGTGTGTCCCGGATGTTGACAGCGAATTTTGAGCGTTGTATTTTAGCAGTCAAATTTGACAGGTCGAATTTGAGCAACCTGAATTTATTTTAATTGAATTTTTAAAACTTGAATTTTTGCTTTTGATTTTTTTTTACATTAAAATAAAATAAGCGAAAATGATATACTGAAAAATAAAAGTGTTTAATTCAGAGGCAAAAAAATCACATGCAATAATTCAATGTAAAATAATTCAGTGCTAAATATTCAAGTGCTTTTAAAATCAGGACCATGTAGGTTTGGATTTTTTTTTTCCTTTAAAAATAAAAACTTTCATTTAAAAAATGTATTTTGTTTACTTGTGTTGTTCCTGAGTAATTTGTAAATTAGTTTAATGATCTGAAACATCTAAGTGTGATAAACATGCAAAGAAAATAAGAACACATATAAAGGGGACAAACAACGTTTTACACCACTGTATGTACAAATTATCTAGATATATTAAAAGGGGAATTGTTACATTTCCTAAATCAGGCCGTTTAGGTTGTGTATACTGTAAATAAACTGCAAATATATTTCACTTTAAATCGAACTGCTTACAGGGGCATTTGATTGTCTTGAAATCTATTTCCAAACATCATCTGTGTGTTTTAATTTGAGACCACAAAACCGCCCCAGTGGGTTAAATGATTTATTAATTATTTTCTTTTTACATAAGACGATTGCAAACTATAACGATAGGGTCTTTTATTTTGAAGTGTCTCAATTAGTGACCGTATTTGCCAGCTTCACCTTTTCAAAAAAAACAAAAAAAAAAAAAACAAGGTGAGGTAATGTGGTAACTCTCCCACTGCATACTCTCTCACAGTAAGTGTCTGTCTGTTATCCAGCGCTGAAAGCATCATTTAGTTACAGTAACACAATTAATGTGTGAGTGTTTGTGTTGTTTTGTGCGGTGTGTTGTGTTGTTTGCAGTGTGTGTTGGGCTGTGTGCGGTGTGTTGTGAGTGTGTGATTTGTTGTGTGCTGTGTGAGTGTGTGTTGTGTACTGTAAGTGTGTGTGCTGTGTGAGTGTGTGTTGTGTGTGCTGTGTGAGTGTGTTTTGTGTGCGGTGTGTGTTGTTTGCGGTGTGAGTGTGTGCTGTGTGAGTGTGTTTTGTGTGCGGTGTGTGTTGTTTGCGGTGTGAGTGTGTGCTGTGTGAGTGTGTGTTGTGTGCGGTGTGTGTGCGTGTGTTGTGTGCGGTGTGAGTGTTGTGTGCGGTGTGAGTATTGTGTTGTGAGTTTGTGTGTTGTGTGCAGTGTGAGTGTTGTGTGTTGTGTGCAGTGTGAGTGTTGTGTGCGGGGTGAGTGTGTGTGTTGTGTGCAGTGTGAGTATTGTGTTGTGTCTTGTGTGTGTATGTTGTGTGTGGCGTGAGTGTTGTGTGCAGTGCGAGTGTGTTGTGAGTTTGTGTGTTGTGTGCGGGGTGAGTGTGTGTGTTGTGTGCTGTGTGTGTGTGTTGTGTGCCATAAGTGTGTGTGCTGTGTGCGGGGTGAGTGTGTGTGCGGGGTGAGTGCGTGTGTTGTGCTGTGTAAACGTGTGAGTATGTGTGCGGTGTGTGTTGTGCTGTGTAAACGTGAGGGTGTGTGTGCAGTGTGCGGGGTGAGTGTGTGTGTTGTGCTGTGTAAACGTGTGAGTATGTGTGCAGTGTGTGTTGTGCTGTGTAAACGTGTGAGTGTGTGTGTTGTGTGCGGTGTGTGTTGTGCTGTGTAAACGTGTGAGTGTGTGTGTTGTGCTGTGTAAACGTGAGTGTGTATGTTTTGTGCGGTATGAGTGTATTGTGTGTTGTATGAATAAAAATGTCTATAGATTTTACATAATTACTAGTGTATTATTTAGACAGTATAGTTTTAGAGCTTTGTGAGTGAAATTTCACAAAAGTCTGGGATTGATGGCTCACCCATTAACAGTCTGAGCTCTGCATATGCTAACAGTGTGGTGATTCAGCAGTCATTACTTGGTGATTATGGGGCTAGAAAGGTGTGGAAACGCCTCCTCTGACTACTAGAAACAAGAGTCATTTTTGGGTTGTTTTCAGGCGGACTGAGGAGCTTCAGGATGGAACACTCTTGCGGAGCAGCTGCTAAAACCCTGCAGCAGATCCAGGAGAGCTGTGATGATCCAGGAGAGAGTGATGAGGACTGCAGCTTGTCCTCAGAAGGGAGCAGTGAGGAGAGTGAGGAGGAATTCAGTGATTCTCCTGAGGATGTTTGTGAAGAGTAAGTGGGGTTTGCTCCTCTAGCTTTGGTATTACACAATGTAAATGATTGTGATCAGTTCATATGCTGGAAAAGGCAGTTCCTGACCTGTTCAATGGCGGTAAGCGCAGAATCCAGCAAGCTACCCATGGCCGTCCACTGCTTTACCCCTCACTTCATTTTCCTCCAAACTGTCAACACGCAGTCACTTTGCTGAAGAATCTTAGCCTATATCTCTCTTTCTCTCTACTTTGTCTCACTAGCCTGAGATTATAATACGTTAAAAAGGCTCTAGCCAAATTATTGTCCTTTAAAGTTCTCATTCCATCGTTTTTAAAATCATTTAAAAATATCTAATTGTGGTCTCTAGTATGAATAAATGCCATGTGAGCCTTTTTTGTGGAAAAAAAAGTGCTCAGGTCTTTCTATTTAGCCCTACTTTAGATCACTGAAATGGAGGTCTCTGAAGAAAGACAGGTTTTGGCTACTCGCTGCAGTGCAAACAATCCCCTCCACGCAGCCGCCTGAATAACCCCACTTCTCGCGGCAGCGAGAATAACCTCACTACCTGCGGCAGAGGGAATAATCCCCTTCCCACAGCAGCGTAATAAAATCTACCAGTGTTCTGTGTTCTATACAACTCAGAGATACTTATAGCATTTCACAAAGAACAGGAAAAAGGGGATTTTAGCAGAATTAGACCTTTAAAAAGCTCAGGGTAGTACGAAATAAGACTATATTATAGTTTTATGACTACAATATAAAACTTTTATTTTACAGAAATGAGGAGAACATTGCACCTGCAAGGAAAAAAGCAAGGAGTCAGCCAACACTGTCCTGGAAGACAGAAAGAGATGACGATGTCGCTCCACCACCACTGCGCTTTCTTCCTGCAAGGGAGCCTGGTGTGCAGCTGAGCTCAGGGGACAATCACACTCCTCTGGACCTCTTCAAGCTCTTCTTTTCAGAGGAGGCTGTGGAAACCCTCTGCAGAAACACCAACAAGCAAGCTGCCAAGAATGTAGCCGGAGGGGTTAAGTACAAATGGACAGATTTGGGACCGGAAGAATTTTACAGATACGTTGGACTGACCTTCTACATGGCCATGATCAAACTGGATCAGATCACAGACTACTGGCGGAAAAACAGCATTTTTACCATCCCCTTCCCGACACAGGTGATGTCAAGGGAGAGATACCGGACGATATCCTGGAATATACACATGAGTGACCCAGATGAGGACCCAGCGAATGATGCCAAGAAGGGAACCTCAGAGTACGACAGACTTTTCCAGGTCAAACCACTCATGAGCACCATTCAGAGTGCCTGTAATTCGTACTATCATCCCCGCAGGAATCTTGCTGTGGATAACCGTATGAGCGACAAACTAACCAGATTGGGGTTCAAGATGATTGTGCTTGTAGATTCTAGCAACGGGTACACTGTTGACTTTGCCCTCAGTACTATAAAGAATTTGTACAAAGACCAGGAACTCTTGTATGAGTGTGTCATGTCACTGATTAACAAAAGGTATCTGGGGTCTGGGTACCACGTGTATATGGACAGTTTATTCACAAGCCCGAAGCTCTTTAAGGACTTAATTACATGTAAGATTGGTGCTTGTGGAATGTACAGAGAGTCCATCAGGGACTGTCCACACGATGCTGACAATGCGCTGACCAGGACCTCACCTAGAGGAAAGTACCGCTGGATAAGGGATGGTTCTCTTCTCTTTGTGAAGTGGATGGACAAACACGAGGTGTCTGTCTGTTCCACTATCCATCAAGCCTTTACTGGAGATACGGTACAGAGAAAAGTAAAATCCAAAAAGCTTGTCTACACCACACAGTCCATTCCATGTCCTTCACCAGTGATGGAGTACAACAAGGTCATGGGGGGTGTGGGTTTGTCCAACCAGCTGATCCAGTATTACACAGCACAGCACAAAACTTTGAAGTGGTACAGGAAGCTCTTTTTCTACTTTTTGGACATTGCTGCAACCAATTCCTACATTCTCCACAAAGAACTAAACCAGGACAGCAGAACCTACAAGGCCTTCATGGAGGAGCTCACTACTCAGCTGTGTGGTGTGCCACAGAAGACCATTGTAAAGAAAGCCAGTGGTGTTCATGTGCCAGTTCCTGGGACTGAGATTGTCCTTGACCGCAGGATGAGGGCATCTGATGGTCGCAAAACCTGTGTATATTGCAGGAAGTACAGGGGAACACAAACAAAAACCCCCTGGAAATGCAAAGAGTGTGACGTCTACCTTTGCCTTCAACCTGACAGAAACTGTTTTTACGCCTGGCATCCTGATCAGGAGTGACAACTTGCTATTCAGTTCTTATGCTTTAATATTCCAGTAAAAATTGTGGTTGGACATTCATTCACACATGCACATTTTTTTAAATAAAATTTAAAAGGCTTTTATTGGTCTTTATTGGTCTTTATTTTTGTCCACTTCACAATAACTCTCCAGAGGTATGGAGGCGAAGACGGAATTGTGTTGGTGCATTGAGACCTACCTCACCGCTAGCCCTCAGCTATGCAACAGTCTTTCCATGGTACTAAACAAGTCAGTGAGCTATATATGTTTTGATTGGGAAATGCTTGTTGATTGTGTAATTGGAACCTTTTTTTATACATGTGTATATATTTAAACAACAAAAAGGAAAATATATGTCCCCTGTAACTAAATATTTGGTTGCACACCCTTTGGGAAAAAATACTGAAATCAGGTGCTTCCTGTGACATTAATAAACTTCTTTTACCACTCAACTGGAATTTTGGATCACTCTTTGTCGCAAACTGCTCAAGACCCATGGCCTAGGATGCAAATCCAGCTTTCTGACACTGTACACTACAATGTTAAGGTTTTTTTATTAGCAATGTCAGGCCCTTGTAGTATTACCATAGAACAGCTGGTGGGTCATTCTTGAAAAAATCAATTCTCCAATGTCTAAATTATTGAAAACATCTTTAAAACAAGAACACGTGCTTGTGTACTTAAACCACTTAAACCAACAAAACCACCAAAACAAAACTATTCAACTTAGCCACGCAGCACTGTTGACACCACCGCCTTAATGAGGTAGAGTCACCTGGAACAGTTTTCTCAGCCTCTTGAAGGAGCTCCTGGAGGTGCTGAACAAAAGTTGCTGCTTTCCATTCACGCTGTGCTTCAGCTTATCCCAAATCGCCCATCTTAGTTTGGTTTAGGTCAGGGGATTTAGCATTTACTTCATAATTCGTGTCCCTTAATAGTTTATCTTTAAAATAAATCTTAAATAAATTAAAGAAATAAAAACAATTATTAAGGTGTCCAAACGTATGACTAGTACTAAATTTGCAGAGTATTCCTTTAGACAGACAATACAGCTACAGAAAAGACGCAGTTGCCATTCAAAGTAAATCTGTAAAAATATTTTTTACAGTGTTTGTGTGAAATTTAAACAACTGCACAGTGACACAAAAAAATAAATTAATATTGACCCTGTTATTGTTATAGAAAGTAAAACAGGCATGCTAAAATGCATCAGGAGTTTCTGAGAAGTCTCTGTGTGGTGGGGTTTCCAGCTCATATATATACCTCACTGTGCTGGTTAACACTTTTGTCCACAGAAACCACAGACTCTCTGTAGTTTAGTCCCACTGTAACACATCAGCTGCCAGAGAATCAGCGATAAACGCTGTCATTTCCTGTATAATATTAATTAATAATCCAGAGGGGCTAAAGTTACTGTGGAGCTGGTCATTTTCCATGAAGGCAGGGAACAGGGGTAGGATGCACAAGAGATAAAAAAAAACTTTTTTTGTTAACGCCAGGTTCACAATACACGACTTTTTAGCTCCACTCACCCCTGTTCATAAAGGACATAAAGGTGGTCAGACTCTCCATAAACAGCTGATGCGTTTTTGACCCGTGGTTCTCTTTCTGTGATCTTATTGGCTGTATGTAGCCACTGCTGCTGACTTCAAGTCGCCGAATGAGCCAGATATTAAACATGTAGAATATTTGAAGGGCGATCAGTTGGGAAGAACGACTAGGAAAAAGAGAAAGAGAGAGAGAGAGAGAGAGAGAGAAAGAGAGAAGGGTCGAGAGAGATAGGGAGGAAGAGGTGGTTTCGCTTTCTGTTTGCAGCGGGGGCGGCTGGAGGAGGAAGCAGCTAATTTCCACCGTGAGAAATGATTTTTTTTAACGCCGAATTAATTCGCACTTCGTTATGGATTGGAGAAACACGTTTGTTTCGTGCCTGGTGTTTTTTATTCCCAGCAGCGGTAAGCTTCTTATTCGGATCATTTTTCTATGAAAAAGAAAATTGGAGTAACATTAATGCTGCTGTAAGTGAGTGGAGTTAGCCGAGTGATCGGAGTGAGCTGAACTAGCAGTATGAGCTAGGTTATCTGAGTGAATGGGTTATCTGAGTGAGCTAGGTTAGCAGTATTAGCTAGGTTATCTGAGTGAGCGGATTTAGCAGTATGAGCTAGGTTATCTGAGTTAGCTGAGTTATCTGAGTGAGCTAGGTTAGCAGTATTAGCTAGGTTATCTGAGTGAGCGGATTTAGCAGTATGAGCTAGGTTATCTGAGTTAGCTGAGTTATCTGAGTGAGCTAGGTTAGCAGTATTAGCTAGGTTATCTGAGTTAGCTGAGTTAGCAGTATGAGCTAGGTTATCTGAGTTAGCTGAGTTATCTGAGTGAGCTAGGTTAGCAGTATTAGCTAGGTTATCTGAGTGAGCGGATTTAGCAGTATGAGCTAGGTTATCTGAGTGAGCTGAGTTAGCAGTATTAGCTAGGTTATCTGAGTGAGCGGACTTAGGAGTATGAGCTAGGTTATCTGAGTTAGCTGAGTTATCTGAGTGAGCTAGGTTTGCAGTATGAGCTAGGTTATCTGAGTGAGCGGATTTAGCAGTATGAGCTAGGTTATCTGAGTTAGCTGAGTTATCTGAGTGAGCTAGGTTATCTGAGTTAGCTGAGTTAGCTGAGTGAGCTAGGTTTGCAGTATGAGCTGGGTTATCTGAGTGAGCGGATTTAGCAGTATGAGCTAGGTTATCTGAGTTAGCTGAGTTATCTGAGTGAGCTAGGTTTGCAGTATGAGCTGGGTTATCTGAGTGAGCTGAGTTAGCAGTATTAGCTAGGTTATCTGAGTGAGCGGACTTAGCAGTATGAGCTAGGTTATCTGAGTTAGCTGAGTTATCTGAGTGAGCTAGGTTAGCAGTATTAGCTAGGTTATCTGAGTGAGCGGATTTAGCAGTATGAGCTAGGTTATCTGAGTGAGCTGAGTTAGCAGTATTAGCTAGGTTATCTGAGTGAGCGGACTTAGCAGTATGAGCTAGGTTATCTGAGTTAGCTGAGTTATCTGAGTGAGCTAGGTTTGCAGTATGAGCTAGATTATCTGAGTGAGCTGGGTCTGGGCTAGCAGTATTAGCTAGGTTATCAGAGTGAGCTGAATTAGCAGAATGAGCTAGATTATCTGAGTGAGCTGAGTTAGCAGTGTGAAATAGGCTATTGAGTGAGCTGGGTTATCTGAGTGAGCTAGGTTATCTGAGTGAATTGGGTTATCTGAGTAAACTGAGTTAGCAGTGTGAACTAGGTTATTGAGTGAGCTGGGTTATCAGAGTGAGCTGAACTAGCAGAATGAGCTAGGTTATCTGAGTGAGTTGAGTTAGCAATATAAACTAGGTTATCTGAGTTAGCAGTATAAGCTAGGTTATCTGAGTGAGTTGAGTTAGCAGTATAAACTAGGTTATCTGAGTTAGCAGTATAAACTAGGTTATCTGAGTTAGCAGTATAAGCTAGGTTATCTGAGTGAGTTGAGTTAGCAGTATAAACTAGGTTATCTGAGTTAGCAGTATAAACTAGGTTATCTGAGTGAGTTGAGTTAGCAGTATAAACTAGGTTATCTGAGTTAGCAGTATAAGCTAGGTTATCTGAGTGAGTTGAGTTAGCAGTATAAACTAGGTTATCTGAGTTAGCAGTATAAGCTAGGTTATCTGAGTGAGCTGAGTTAGCAGTATAAGCTAGGTTATCTGAGTGAGCTTTATGAAAAGCCCACGAAAAGTGAAGATGTGTATAGTGGTAGTAAATATGGAGTGAACATGGGATGAACCAGTTTTGGGATTATTGTATGTATGTCTTTAACATGTAACTTATGTCTATTTTTTTTAGCTTGTTTGTCTGAACTACCTCCACCACAACATGTCGTAATCGAATCCTCCACATTGCGGTGGAACCCTCCATTAGGCGAAAGCAACTTTAATTATACTGTTCAGTTCAGCAAGTAAGTCCTTTACCTGCATTGTGTGTAGGCCTGTCACAATGTCTGTATACACTGATACAGTACATTGTCTCTGAAACACTTTTGGTAAACGTTATTATTTTAATATGGAGTTTAGTGATGTTAAAAGTCTTTGCTCTCATTTACTATGAGAGAGTTAGTTTTACACATTCTACACAGTACATCTGTCTGTGTTGAAGTCAGATATGGTTAAAAAAAAAACTGACTGACTGACTGACTAACATGTTTGCTATCAGAACTTGCAGTGAAATCCAACATTGTGTTTCTGCAGTTATAGATGCTAGGGAGTCTCAGTTTCAAATATTGCAATCTATGGCTCAGGAATTGTGATATGTTCCGATCCATGACATTTGCGATATGTTACATATCTAGTTAGTAGTTAGTTAAATGAGAAGTAATAGCTGTTCACATCAACCAACTACAATACTACTAAAAATTAGCCACACATTAAACTAAACTGCAGTGATATTAATAAGTCTGGGCACCCCTGATAATTTTCATGATTTTGCTTTATAATTCATTGGTTAATTCATATATAGCAGATGAAAACAGTTATTTGAGTGTAATGAAGTTTGTAGGATTTACAGAAAGTTTGCAATATTTTTTTAAACAAAATTAGGCATGTGCATACATTTGGGCACCCATGGGATTTTATTGATTTGAGTACATTTAGCACTTATTATTGAAACACAACATTTGTTATTCGCAACATTCGCAACAAGCTTATTGATCCTTGACCAACATACACGGGTGAATCCAATCATGAGAAAGGGTTAAGGTGGCCAATTGCAAGTTTTTCTTCTTTTTGCATCTTCTCTGAAGAGTGGCAACAGCTTCATTTTGGAAAAAGGTGCTGTGGACTGAAGAAACTAAAATTGATTTTTTTGGGGGTATGCATGGCGTAAAAAGAACACGGCATTCCAAGACAGACACTTGCTACCCTCAGTAAATTTTGGTGGTGATTCTATCATGCTGTGGGGCTGTTCGATCAGTGCAGGTACTGAGCATCTACTATCGAATTGGATTTCAGTCATATCAGCAGATTCCTGAGAACAATGTTCAAGAATCAGTGACAAAGTTAAAGTTGCTCCGGGGCTGGATACTTCAACAAGACAATGACCCGAAACACTAAACACTGCTCAAAATCTACTAAAGCATTTATGCAAAGGAACAAGTACACTATGTTGTGGAATAATCATCTCAGTCCTCAGACCTGAATATTATTGAAAATCTGTGGTGTGATTTAAAGCTGGCTGTCCATTCTTGGAAACCACCAAACCTGGATGAACTGGTGATTTTTTACAAGAAGAATTCTCCAAAATACCGTCAACCAGTAGCTAGACTCTCATTGGAAGCTATTGGAAGCGTTTAGAGGCTGTTATTTCTGCAGAAAGAGGATCTACTCAATATTGATGTAATTTTACAGCAAGGGGCCTACATTTACTCACCTGCCTAATGTTGTTTAAATAATTATTCCAAACTTTCTTTAAATCCTATAAACTTAATTTCAGTTCTCAAACATCACTGTGTTTGTCTGATATGTGATATATTTATTCAAAGTTGCTGATCCAAACAACAAATGATTTATAAAGGAAAAGGGGTGCTTATGTTTTTTTATACCACTGTATGTTAAACAATATGTCCAGCCCTAAAGCAGCAAAGCATTCTCAAATTACAACACCACCACCATGTTCGACAGTTGGCCCCATGGACCTATTATGGAATGTTATGTTTGCTTTTTACCAGAATGGATATATAGGACATACACATGCACTGTAATAGCGAGGTGCCTATATCCAAGATTGTTTGCTAATGGTCAGGCTTATTCTATTACATAAATATAGTGTTAGTGGTATTATGGAAGTAAAACAGTCTCACCAGATTTTGACATTTAAAAGCACTTGAATTTCTAGCACTGAATTATTTTACATTGAATTATTGCATGTATTCTTTTGCCTCTGAATTAAACACTTAATTTTTGAATTATATCATTTTCAATCGTTTTTTTTATGTAAAAAAAATCAAAAGCAAAAATTTCAGTTAAATAAATTAAGGTTGCTCAAATTCGACATGTCAAATTTACTGCTCAAAATACACCGTTCAAAATTCAGTGTAAACATAATTTGTTTTCAACCTTTAGTGATGGCAAACCAAGGCTTTTTGAAGTCTTTTTTTTTTTTTTTTTTTTTTTTTACAGCTTTTAAAACTCTTTACTATTACTCTTATACTATTATTCACTTCCTCCCAAGCAGGGTTTGTAACACGTTTACATGTATCACTAGTCCATTGCCTATTTCTCCACAGGCCAATGTGAATTTGTTGCATTAAGTTTATGAAAACTTTTTGCTATTATAACTTTATTCCTGTATTTGCTTTGTGGTTTGTGAACTTATTAAAATATGGTCGATATCCAGATATACCCTGCTAACCTAACTTAGTAAATAAAGCTCATCTTTGTTCATTTTAGAAAGAGCTTCTAAAGTTGTGATATCTTGACCATTTTAGCGGTATTATTTTAGGTAAATCCCCTGTTTTCAGAGTTTGGATTGGCTGGTTGTTGGTTTAATTGAAGACTGAATCGATTTATAATCGAGTTTACTCTGAATTTAGTACCTCGTATTTTGAGCAGTGAATTTGACATGTCAAATTTGAGTAACCTAAATTCATTTTACTTGAATTTTTTAAACATGATTTTTTTTCATTTGAATTCTTTGAAATAAAACAAGTGAAAATAATACATAGAAAAATTCAAGTGTTTAATTCATAGATTTTAATTCAAAATCTAGTGAGACTGTTTTACTTGCATATGGTATAGAAATGTAATAATAATAAAAAAAAATCTAATAACTGTAAGAATCTAGAAGGCAATGTAGGTAGTTGACCTAAATCTGTTATTCAGTGCAGATGGTTTAAACATTTTATTAGACAGGCACTGATATCAAAGATAATTTCATCCATTTATGGCTTGTCAATATCACGATGACTGATCCTATTGTGCAGGTATTGATCTTATGAAAATATTATACCATAGTCAGAAACTTGTTGTGTTAATTGTAATTTGTATTAAATATAGTTTCATGCCTGCCCTTGTTTTACCTTAAGGGTACCAGAGGAGGAGTGGCACTATGTGTGTGGCTGTAATCAGCCACAGTTCAACTTCACAGCTGCTTCTGAAGATTTCTATGGAAGGATTTTTCGTATACGAACAGAGACAACAAACCAATCATCAGCATGGATCCCGTCAGAGCAAGTTCTGTGTGAACACAGTAAGTGCTTTTTTTCATCATATATGATAAAAGGAAAACCTTGTATCTTGCTAGCAGATCAACAGGGGACAAAAATAATAATTGTCTTTTAATGAAAGCTCGTAATATATCGTATCATTTTGGAGCATTTCTGTTGGTCAGGTTATCTCAAACTTTTCATCAAGGACATTTGTCCACAATTGACCTTATTCTGTTCGTTTCCAGTTTGTTTTCCAAATTTTGATTTGTAAAAAATATTTTATTAATTCATACATCTTTTTTAATTTAACTGATGTGTTAAATACACTGACATTCCAAAAGTCATGGGCCAGAAACAAGTATCGTCTCCCACGACTTCTGCCATGTCCTATGTAAACTAGAGCGCTTCACTAACCTATTGATTCCCTCTTTGAGGTCAGTGAGCTTTTTTTATTGCGTGTGGCAGCTACGGTTTGGGCCTAACCAGTGTGCTTGCTAGTTTCCATGGCTTCTGTCCCGCTCTGGTGCTTTTAAATCTGGCAACCTCTTGGGTGGAGTTAGTGTTTGAGAATGAACAGCAGGTGGAGTCAAAGACTACACCACACAGATTCTGTTACATTTCACACAGTTCTGTTAGGTGAATACTGACTAAAGCTCTGCTGACAAAAGCTGACAGTGTTTGAACTTTATATGTTTCCTTAATATCTGATGACACATATGATGGACTGATGTAGCAAAAAAAGGATTGTCCTCTACAATCCCCTGACCTAAACCCAACTGGGATGGGTGATTTGAAATGAGCTGGAGCACAGCAAGAAGGACAAGCAGCAACTATTGTTCAGCATCTCCAGGAACTCCTTTAAGACACTGAGAAAACTATTCCAGGTGACTCTACCTCATGAAGACACTGAGAAGATAAAATACTCAAAGTTAATTGTGGCCACTTAGAAAAATCTAAAGTATAAAACATATTCTGGTTTGTTTTACACTTTTCGTTTGCAGAATAATTCCACATGTGTTCCTGTACATCTTTAATGTCTTCAATATTAAATTCACAACGTAAAAATATATAAAAAGAAAGAAAACACACTGAATGAGAAGAGGTATGCCCTCTACTAGTTGACATAACGGAGAGAAAGCAAATTTCCTACACTTTAAAAAGACCAGTACCAAACTAAATAAGTAGGTTGGTTGGTTATTGTCTTATTACATATACTTTTACTAAACTACAGGGATTTACTAGTGTTCAGGGCACAAACGAACTTGATCGGGAAGTTTACTTGATTTTTTGTCTGGCACGGTGGTGGGGTGGGTAGCACTGTTGCCCCACAGCAACCCGACCTGGGTTCGATTCTTGGCTGGGGTGATCTGGTTCTTTCTGTGTGGAGTTTGCACATTCTCCCCGTGTCTGCTTGGGTTTCCTCCGTCCAAAGAGCATGTTCAGGCTAATTTGAACTTGTTTGGAACTGCTCCCTCGGTGTGAATGTGTTTTGTATGTTTGTCTGTGTCTGTCTGCCCTGCGTATGTGTGCGTCCTGTGTTCTGTATATTGCCTTATGCTGGCTGGGATAGGCTCCAGCCCCCCCTGTGACCCTGACTGATAAAGCGGGTATTAATGAATGAACGGATGATGTTTAATTGCCATTTAGTCTAGTTTTAATAATAAATGATAAGTTATGTTAAACAATAATAAATATCTCTCTAATCTGCTTGCATTGTTTTACAGCTGCTACATGTTCTCCCCTATTCAACCTGACAGTAAAATCGGACAAGGTGTATTTGTGGACAGGCCATAAAGACCAGAGTCTGAAGAGAGAGTTTGGGGGTCACATTGTCTTTAAGGCTCTGTACTGGAAAGAAGACCAAATCAGTAATAAACAGGTACATTACACTTTATACAGTCATCTCTGTAATTAAAGTAAAGTAAAGTAATGCTGTTTTCACTATTCACCAAAAGGTACAAATGCAGTAACATCATGTTTTTTTTTTCTGGGTATCATTATTAAGGCATTCGTAAGTGTCCAAATGTATGTCCAAATATGCCAACAGTGTGCACCCCCTCCCATTTAAGTGTTGGAACAAGTAGGTGCAGGAGAAATTAAGGGCAGTATAAAAGTCATGCTCTGTTTTCCTGAGCACAGTAGGGCCTCCTAATAAATATTAGTGATGGGCAGATCCACATTTTTTCCGGTTCAATTTTGTTCCGATTTGCAAATGCCGGAAAAAGATACGAGATAGAAGAGCTTTACATTTTTAATTTTAAATTAACTTATGTACAAATATGCATATTATGCACATAAACAGATATGTTTAATATTTAATATAACACTTGTTATTGGTTGTGCTTAAGGTTACACCATGAGGTTGAAACAGACAACAGGGTACACTGACTTTCAGTTCAATCTAAAGCAATTTATTTGTTGGAGATTGTACCTGAATTCTAAATGCCCCAAAAGGCTGCAAAATCTGTGTCTGGAAAATGGGTAAAATATAAATGTAAATAAATTAAGCAGCTTCTAATCATTTGGTTCATCTGCTGAAGTTCAGTGTGTTTCTGGAAAGCACAACTGAGAGTCTTCTGCCTATTACAGAAATACAATCGTTTAATGTCAAACACAAATGTTTTCATTCTACACCAGGAATGTGAGACAAAAGATCCACATTTCAGAGTGTTTACATCTAGATCTGATGCACAGTTCGAAGATAGCACTTTTTGTCTGAACCTTCCATTTTTTCTATGAGCCAAAGTATTGGAACACATCAGGTGACTTTTGTGTGTGTTGTTGCCCAAAAGTTCAAACAATAAACAGCACTTAATGTCTATGTTTAGTTTTAGGTTTGGGTTTTGTGCATTTATGGTTGGAGTAAAAAAACGTAAAAAACAAGAGAGCTGTCAATGGGCGAAAAACAATCAATTGTAAAGCTAAGAGAAGATGAAAAATCAGTCAATGAATATTGAGCAAAGTCAGTACAATCATTTTGAATGATTTGGAATCATTTCCTGCAGAAGGAAGTAGTCACATATAACATAACACATATAACACAAGTAACATTTTGAACAGGTAAACACATAGCAGTTGATGACAGACATTGTAAGTGCTGTAAAGAAAGAACCAAAAAACAACTGTTAGTGACATCAGCAACAACCTCCAAAGGGCCTGACATCATAAGCAAAAGTACAGAGGCTTTACCTGAAGATGAAGACCACTATTAGCAAGAAGAAGAGGAATGCCAGGCTGAAATTTAACAAGACATACAGAGAGCAGCCTTTAGACTCATTATGGACTGGTGAGACAAATGTTAACATTTACCACTGTGATGAAAAGGCTGAAGTGTAAAGAAAGAAAGAATTTGCTTGTGATACCAAAGATACCATCTCATCTATGAAACACAGTGGAGGTAGTCTCATGGAGGTAGTGTGAACTCAGAAGTCCACAATTTAAATAATGATGCAACAAACTGATTTGGAGATTATGAGTTTATCATGCATTTCATAATGACCCAAAACATGCTACCTGGAAAAGCACCACAGAAGAAGAATGCAGAAGATTAGTGATGTCAGTAGGTCACAGATATGATGCAGTTACTGCAGGCATCGCAAAGCATTTGCAAGTAAATGTTAAGTTTTATTCACTTCAATGTATTTAAAGTTTATCTGTTTCAATACTTTGGTCACAAAAATATGTTCAGAGTTCAGACAGATGGTGCTATCTTCTGAACTGTGTATCAGATCCAGATGTAAGTGAAAACAATGATGCAGTGATGATCTTCTGTGTCATATTCATCTTTTAATGTCAAACCCAAATGTTTTCAGACAAGAGCAGAAATAAGGCATTCACCTTGCTATTACAATACTTTTGGAGGTGACTCTAGTGTACTGTTGGCCATTGCCTGACACTTTATAATAGTGCACTATTTCTGTAATGGGTAGCGATACCGAACGCAGTGCTATTTAGCTTCACTTGCAGGTTTTCTGGGTTTTCCCTTCACCTGAATCTGCTGCAAGTGGTTAATTAAACTGATTAACTGAGTAATGATGCAGCTGTACTTCCAGCCCTCAGGATGCTGGCTTTACTCACAATACAAATGTCTGTGCTGCTCTTTTGCATTTCTACATTAAAATATCAGACAGCATTTTACTCAAACCAACTGCTAATGCTATTTGCTTACTCTGTGGCTGAATGTAAGAATGTAACCCTGCGTTCACACTGGAAAGCGACAATGCGACAGGTGACCATTCATTTCCTATGACTGTGCGCGATTTGTCACCACGAGAGGTGACATGCGACATAGATAGGGGTGTGACGAGACACTAATATCACGAGACACGATACTGGGTTCATGAGAACGAGATTTAAAAATAACATTTGAAAGAAAATGTCAAAAATGAAAAATGGCTTAAAAACGGGAGTTTTATTTGACAAAATCATATATTGCAAACTTAACAGACTGGTGTCTCTCACACATTGATTCTATAAGAAATAGAAATACGAATAAAAAATAAAACTTTTCCAGGTCTTATATAGTGCAAACAATAAGTGCAAATCATAAGCAGTCACATTAAGACTGTGCTTGAAGTGCAAACAGAGACAGAACATGTTTTTAAATACAGTACAGAGCTAAGGGATTAGTACAACTGCCTATGAAACAGTCACGTGTATGATTTACTTACAGTATTTACATATGGTTCATGTCTTGTTGGTCACTCTGGTACCGTTTATTGTTTCCACTGGAGCCAAAATGCAGCCAGACATACAACTTAAAAGTAGCAGAAGCATCTTCTATACAAATGCCCAAATTTTCCTCTTCTGCTGAGAGCTGCTCTCACTCCTCAGCCACCACACTCTATCGCTATTGCTACTGGGTTGCCAGATCCCTCTTAAAAAGTGCACACTAAACGTTTTTTTTTCTCGTCACACCCCTAGACATAGAGTTAAAAATTCTCAACTTTATGCAAATCAATTATGGCACGGTGAAGCGACATTCTAATTGGCTTCTAGCATGTCTTTGGACAGTGCGAGGTCCTCAAGAGTCTAGAAAGCGGCAAGCAATTTCTCATATTTACACTATATTTTCACTCGTTGCAAATGTAGCAACAGAGAGACCCTTGATAAAGGTATTAAAAACACACTACCTAACAGCTACTCTACCAGCCTCAGTGTTACCCTGCCAAACTGGAACTTTCCATTCTTTGTTTCAAAGGAGCTTGATGTAGCATGTAAACATTGTCACTTTTCAAAACGTTTCTTTTTCATCATAAAAAACATGCATTTCTTCCTCTTACAGCAAAATGCTATTTAAATGAGGTCCAAACCAAAGCAGCCAAATCAGTCCAAATTTACACACAACTGTATCAGTCTTATAATCAGTGCAGCTAACAAAATCTAATTATTTGAATTTGTAAGTTGTTTTAGGCTTCTTGGTTATATTTTACAGCCACACAAAAAAATGCATGTACTGTATATGTAAAATTTGCATGCCTAGAAATACTGTATGTAGTTTATAATTCTGTTTGAAAGTGTTGGGAAACCTCTCACCTATCCCTTAATGCTTGATGGTCAATATAGATGTTCAATCAATCAAAAACATTTTTCTTAACATTTTCAGGAGTATTATGTTGGAGGCGGGACCTTGAAAATAGAGGGCCTTAAGTCAGGACAGAAATACTGCTTCCAGGTTGTGTATCTGGCATACAGTAAATTGTATGGACGTCCTAGCAGAGTACTCTGTCAAGTCATCCCTATGTCACGTAAGTTATAGTTGGTAAACATTTCTATATTATTGTTAAACTTAGTGTTGCTCATTACTATTATAATAATAAAACAAAACCTTTGTTTCACAGGGAAAAACACATTGTTTATGTTTTTTAATATATATATTTTTTTGTTTATATACCATATAGCTCCTAAATTATTTACAAAATAAATTATTACTGGTGTATTTCAGTTTGTGAACAGCACCTAGGTTAAAGCATTCTAAAAATGAGTGTATTAAGTTTTCCTAAAAAAAATGCAAATGCATGTTGTGTTCTTTAACTATACCTGTGCTTGCCTACTTTAATACTATAAAAGGAACAGAAAAAAAAACACACACAGGAGTTTTGTTTTTTGTTCTATTTTTTTGGCAACTGGAATTTGGAACTGTTTTTATATAGCTTTAAATATTTATTTTGGCATGCAAAAGTTTGGGCACCCCTAGTCAAAAATCTTTGTTGAAAATGATTAAGCAAGTAGAATATATACTGAACTCCAAAAGGCATAATTAATAAATTATTTAATTAACACATTCTTTGTATCGTGTTAGGAAAAAAAAATTATATTTTAGAGGGGCACCCCACAAGATTAGCTTATTTGGGCTATGGCTTGTTTAAAATCATCTTGCAATTTTCAAGGCTTTCTGAATTCTATATTTGTAGAAATTAAAGGTTAAATATTATAGCTCTTTTTAAACCAGTAAAAATAGGGCTATGAACTGTACATATCCACATATCCATGAAGTTGTTTGCACAAATCCACTCTCACATTAAGAGATCTCAACAACTCTAATTTGCCAGTTTCGGTCCCTTTCAGACTAAGCCATTTAAGAGCTCTGTCACATGTATGCAAATAAGCAATTAGCGTTAAGCAAATAGTTTTTATCTTGTGTTACATGGCAAAACATGAACAAATAAGTTCATGCTTAGCTCATTATTCGAAAGTACTTGCATATCCCTCATCAAGTCATGGTGGCTAATCCTCCTTGGTGGCTAACCCTTCTGTGAATTCTCCGAGATCCAAAAGATAATTGATATGGCGAATCTTCAACTGATTACCTGACTAGTAGGTGGCGCTCTTGTGGGGTTGACTGGTAAGGTTTCCTTATTGTGACATCACAATAAAGGTGCCATCCAAACGCTCATAGAAGCATATGATTCCTTGCACCAAACTCTCACAAAAAAAAAAGAAAAGGGGGATGGATTATTTTCCCCAATCCTGCTCGGGGTGTTTATAGGGGCAGTCGAGACCCACAGGGAAATAAGAAAAAATAATTTGGCACAATATGTCCCTAGAACTTTAAGCTTTTTAAAATTAATGAATAGGTGGAAAAAAACAAGCTTTGAATATTTCCAAATAGAGTGTTAATAATACTGATTATATGGCATAATAGAGCTTTTTTCAAGTTATTTTAAATCTGTAACAAAAATGGAAATTAAAAAGCGTTCTTAATGCCTTTCACTTCAGTGTGATGAAAGTCGAACAAGTCAATGTTTTTAAAAGGCATTCAAATTTTACAGTGGATCAGTTAACATTTTTGTTGACTTTATTTTCTTCGTTTCTTCTCTTTCCAGCTGCACAGGAAAACATTCAGATTATTGTTGTGGGTATTCTAATAGTTGTGGTACTGTTTGGTTTTGGAGTGTGCCTTTATTGTTTTTACAAAAACTACAAGAAGGTGAAACTCTTTCTTCAACCCCCGCTGGATATTCCTGAGCACATTCAAAAGGTACATACATTTTTGTCATTAAACTTTCAAATTGTTTCTTGTAGGTAATTGGGTGGTGCTGTGATGTATGTGATGTGGTAACACCTCTGCTCTCCATGTTGCACAATGAGGATCAGGACAGGACTACAGGTCCTTCTCAAACAATTAGCATTGTGATAAAGTTAATTATTTTCAGTAATGTACTGATAAACATTAGACTTTCATATATTTTAGATTAGGGGTGTGACGAGACACTAATACCACGAGACGAGACACGATATTGGGTTCACGATAACGAGACGAGACGAGATTTAAAAACTTTTTTTTTTTTTTTTTGGACAAAATCATATACCACAAACTTAACAGACTGGTTTCTCTCACACATTGATTCTTTAAGGAATAAAAATAAGAATAAAAAATAAAAGTACAACTTTTCTAGGTCTTATATAGTGTAAACTACAACCAGTCATATTAAGACTATGGTTTGTAATTTTTTATTTTTCTCCTAAATCTCTTGTAATTTAACTATGCAGAAACATAACCAGTCATATTAAGACTATGCTTGAAGTGCAAACAGAGACCGAACATGTTTTTAAATACAGTACAGAGCTAAGGGATTAGTACACCTGCCTATGAAACGGTCACATGTAGGATTTACTTACAGTATTTATATATGGTTTGAGTCTTGTTGGTCACTCTGTTACCGTTTATTGTTTCCACTGGAGCCAAAATGCAGCCAGACTTACAACTTAAAAGTAGCAGAAGCATCTTCTATATCAGGAGTATTTAATTATATTAAATAATTAACTTAAGTGCTATATCCTGTAAGGTTGTTTGAACTGAATGATGTAAAAATATAGAAGAAGAAGAAGAGCCTCTCTGGACAGATTTTGTTTACATTAATCCCCTGTCTCTCTGTCGCGCTCGGCGTGACTAGTTTCCGCCCGTTCTCGTTTTTCCGCCAGTTCTCGTTTTTCCGCCCGTTTTCGGGCTCCCTATCTCCTTATAAAGGCGGTTTTTCACGACCGCGACCCTGACAACACGGGTTCGATCCCGCGTGAGGAGCGGTGTGTTTATTTATTTATTTATTTTTTTCCTTACCGCGTCTGCACAGATCTGATTGACTGAAGAGAGCGTTTAGTGATCTTACCTCACATGTGATTGGTCTGTGAGTTTACTGCGCCGCACAATTAAATCCTTCTCAGTAGTTTATCGGTTTGGGTCCGCATTGGGTCTGCTGAGAGCTGCTCTCACACTCGCTGCTACTGGGTTGCCAGATCCCTCTTAAAAAGTCCACACTAAACTTTTTTTTTTTTCTCCCGCGAGACAGGTTTAAGCTTGACGAGAAATATCGTCACATTTAATCTCGCGAGATCTCGTGGCACGATATCTCGTCACACCCCTATTTTAGATTCATTACACACAACTGAAGTAGTTCAAGCCTTTTATTGTTTTAATTTGGATGATTTTGGAAAAAAAATCTCAAAAAAATTGCATATTTCATCTGACCAGTAAACGAAAAAAAAATTTTAATATAAAAAAGTCAACCTTCAAAAAAATAATTATGTTCAGTTATGCACTCAATACCTGGTCGGGAATCCTTTTGCAGAAATGACTGCTTCAGTGCGGCGTGGCATGGAGGCAATCAGCCTGTGGCACTGCTGAGGTGTTATGGAGGCCCAGGATGCTTCAACATCGGCCTTAAGCTCATCCAGAGTGTTGGGTCTTGCGTCTCTCAACTTTCTCTTCATAATAACCCACAGATTCTATATGGGGTTCAGGTCAGGAGAGTTGGCAGGTCAATTGAGCACAGTAATACCATGGTCAGTAAACCATTTACCAGTGGTTTTGGTACTGTGAGCAGGTGCCAGGTCGTGCTGAAAAAATAAATCTTCATCTCCATAAAGCTTTTCAGCAGATGAAAGCATGAAGTGCTCCAAAATCTCCTGATAGATAGCTGCATTGACCCTGCCCTTGATACACAGTGCCCTTGAAACACATTGGACCCCCCCCCCCCCCCCCCCATGCCTGTGCATGGTGGCTCTGGATGTTTCTACTCCAGACTCAGTCCACTGCTTCCCAAGGTCTGGAATCGGCCCTTCTCCACGATCTTCCTCAGGGTCCGCTCACCTCTTCTCGTCGTGCAGCGTTTTCTGCCACACGTTTTCCTTCCCACAGACTTCCCACTGAGGTGCCTTGATACATCACTCTGGGAACAGCCTATTCGTTCAGAAATTTCTTTCTGTGTCTTACCCTCTTGCTTGAGGGTGTCAATGATGGCCTTCTGGACAGCAGTCAGGTCGGCAGTCTTACCCATGATTGCGGTTTTGAGTAATGAACCAGGCTGGGAGTTTTTAAAAGCCTCAGGAATCTTTTGCAGGTGTTTAGAGTTAATTTGTTGATTCAGATGATTAGGTTAATAGCTCTTTTAGAGAACCTTTTCATAGTATGCTAATTTTGTGAGATAGGAATTTTGGGTTTTCATGAGCTGTATGCCAAAATCATCAGTATTAAAACAATAAAAGACCTGAAATATTTCAGTTGATGTGCAATGAATCTAAAATATATGAAAGTTAAATTTTTATAATTTCATTATGGAAAAGAATGAACTTTATCACAATACGCTAATTTTTTGAGAAGGACCTGCATATACTAATAAAGCCCACTTCTATTACTCTTTTATACCCCTACCCCATGTTTTCAAGTGTAACCCATCCAGAGGGACGGGTACCCAATACCTCATTAGGTGACCCTGCTGGGCTGATTTAATAGCAGTAGAGCGCTAGTTCAGCAATCTTGCGGCTGGTTACTAGTTAACTTTACGGCATTATATTGTCTGTTCCTTAATTCCTCTGTGATGTGGAGCTGAAATGAGCTTTTATTTTATTTTTCTATTCCACTCTAAATGCTGCAGCCTCTGCTGTCTGCAGGTGAAATGGGAAAATGTTAGTAACAAGCTACTAAGATGAACGACAAACAATTTTTGTATGCTTGTTAGAAAATGTCCATAAAACATTGACTCTACACATTAAACTGCGTATTCTATAATTTGAATTAATGTTAAGGTGATGGAGACTACTCATTTAAATATTATTTAATTTTGCCAATCTAACACAGATCATTAATAAATGTTAGAAAGAAAATCAGGTAGGTCACATGGTTTACACACTGTTTGATATTTGCACTGGCGATTTCAATGTTTTTGATTGTTTCCATTAAACAACATATGTCTTAAATATATAGTTTCAGTTAATTTTTTGAGCAACTTATTATTGTTTTTATCACTATCAAAACTATTACGTCACAATTGTAGAAATTATTGTGAAATGATCCCTGTGGGTATGATTTGTACTCCTAAAATTTTTTCAAAGTTGTCAGGTCAGTGGTATGGCCAAGGGGTGAAATGGGATTAGGCCTGTAACACTTCCTGTAACACTTTATTCTCATTATTCATTAAATTGGAGATTGCTCTGAATGAACGTATCTGCCTCTGCCAAGAACAGAAATGTTGTAGGGATGAACAATAATGTCCTTTTAATTCTGATGAGGTAGCTAGTTGTGTTCTTTCACATATGTCTGCTTTCCAGGGTTTCTCAGAACCAAAACTCTCAGTTTAGCAATTGTTTTTTTTTATTCAGGTAATGTGATGTCAGCCCAAACCAGAAGGTTTATGTCACAGTTAAAGACTGTGACATAGCCTTTAGCTAGAAAAGTGTTTTCCAAAACTGGCGCAGGCACACTGCCCACACTGCCTAACTTACTCTTCCATTAAAGTGTTCCCTGCTTCAACACAACTACCCAACTAATGTACCATCAACGAACACCGCTAAACCTGACAAATTACACACAATCTGAAGAGCCACCCACTAGACCTGCTTTGGTCCATGACATTGCCTTAGCTTGATGGCTGAGAATGTGGCTGCTGTATGAAGGTGGTGGGAGAGGAGGCAGAAGCAAACTGAACGAGATAAAATATGTTTTACGTTAAAAGCCAACTGCTAGCCGTGGTGAGCTAAAGCTAAGGTAACAGCAGGCATAAAGGACCTTAGCTGATTTTTATGCTGTTTGGATATAGTAGCCTTTTTATGTAAAATTACCCACCCGTGACCGATGAGGCAGGCTAAAAGACCACTGATTTTGCTCTTAATTATATTTTGTTATCATGAAGAATGCACACTAAATTAAAAAGTGTTCTCTCTTTTACTTCTGCAGTTTTTTTCAGAGGAATTGCCACACCAGCAACTAGTTTCTAATGGCACCCAGGAGCTGGAATTGGATAATAATGTAATGTATGTGTCAGAAGACACCAGAAAGGAGGAAGAGGACAGAAGTGATGCTGTCCTCTAAAGAGCATGTTCTCCCACCCCGAAAGTGGCAGCCGACACCGCATCACACCCAGTGCTGCCCAGGCCGGGAGGTAAAGACCAGCATGTCTTTCTTCGGAGACATGTGAAGCTCCCCCCCCCCCCCCCCCCCCCCCCCCAAAACTCCTCACAGCATCATTCATCATGCTTTGAGGAAAATTCTCTTACTTCAGCCCAAAAATGTCTGATATTATCGTGGTGAGCGATGGAGTAGAGAAGACACTCTGAGGATTATGGCCTAGACAAGTTGATTAGATAAGATTGGACAGCCCTGGATTACACTGTTGTGCTGCTTTGCAATCCAACAATGCATATTTTATACTGGGTTTTAATATAGTATTTGATATGCTTTTTCTTATTTACCTTCAGCATGTAGTGCTGAAGTGCCAAGTTAGGTATGGTTTCGGTATTTCTTTTTTAGTTTACTTGGTTCTGGGGCAATATACAACCTTTAGCCACCCCCTGACTTTGAAGGCATGCATCTGTATTTTTAAGAAATACCTTCTCTGCCTTCTTGCTGGCTTATCTGTAAAGTAATCTTAGAACAGAGTGAGTTTTTAAGGGTTAAAACATCATCCAAACAAAACTTTTTAATTTCTTACACAGTTTGGATTTGTTACTGACAGTTTATATATTTTTTAAATATTCCAGCAGAATTAATCATCTAACATTTTGTTTTTGCTCTTGTGATTTGTTTATAGTCAAAATGCTAAATACAAGACATGCGGAATTGCATGAACAAAATAGAGGACGTTGGTCCTTTGTGTCGGTTTTCATATATGATTGTTGTGCCTTTAAAGGGAGGTATGGAATCAGGTCGTTTCCAGTGTTCCAGTGTCTAGTGTGTTCCAGCCAACCTTTCCTCTCTAAACACTATGCCCTTTTGTTAGGGTTGTCCTGATATAATGTCACTATGTACGATAAACAAATTGTAAGAGCTGTGATAAAACTGTGGAAAACAGCAAAGTCAAATTGCATTACCAGCAACAGAGGAAGCTCTTCCTGCTGCAAGTATGCTGCAGTATGATTTAATGTAAGAGAACAATCATGCAATGTTTCCTTTGAGAATAATTCCCTTCCTTTGGGAATTCAGTGTTTTAAGCACTACATAAACAATAAGATGTGCACCATTATCTGTAGGCTTTAGTGCAGGGAGAGTAAGTCAGTTTCTGAAAGCCTGACTGATGAATGTTTACATGCCTGTCCTGAACCTAAAAATTACAGCTTTTTTTACAGCTCGTTTGTCAGTATCTATGTTCTCACATTTAAGACAGTGGAGATGATTTGTTTGCAGAGTGTGTTGTTGGCTGCCTGCTGGGTGTAGCATTTGGGTGGAGTGCTCAGTTGGGTGGAGTGCTCAGTTGGGTGGAGTGCTCAGTTAAAAGTTGTACATTTACTTTTACTGTTACTTGTGCTGTATGTTTGTTTTCTCTATAGATTAAGAGCATTAAAACATACCTGCACACATGCTAGCTGACTGCATATCATTTTATGTAACCCTTTCAGGCATAGAGAATTTCATTCATAATGACAGGTTTATTGATCTGGGCAAATACCAAAGCCAGACCTCTGTGCCTCTAACGTACGCTACCATTAAATAAATCTTAATTACATAAGCCATAACATAGTTAATAAATTATGTATTTTATTATTATGTTTTGTAACAATTAGCTTATGTGTGGTAGATTTTTAGGTAATTTAGCTGTTTAAGTGTAACAAAATGATGAATTATTTCTAAATGATTGCTGATTTTTGTTGATTTGTGTTGTACTGTAAGTGTTGTTCTCTTGAGTCTGAATTTACTGTTTGCACAATTTTTCTCATATTGTAAAATCAATTAATTGTTGACCGCTAAAATAAAAAAAATATTTTCCAATGTTTAACTGTATTATTTTCTAGAAACATCAACATGGTGTGTCTGTGTGTGCGTGTGCGTGCGTGTGTGTACATACAGTACCAGTCAAAAGTTTGGACACAACTTCATTTAAGTGTTTTTCATTATTTGAAAATGTTCTGCACTGTACATTGATACTTAATTCACTCAAACTATTAAGAACAACATGAAATATTTTAGTGAACTAAACTAAACTAGTGTTTAACTAACGCTTAGAAAAGATTCTTCAAAGTAGACACATCTTTCTTTACACAGCTTGGTATTTTCTCAGTCAGCTTTATAAGATATTTAATTGGAATGGCCTTCAGTTTACAGCTGTTCTGAACTTGTCAAGTAACATGTTTAAGACCATCAGTTGGGTTGTGATAAAATGTACTGCTAAGATTTCAAACAACAATGCAAAATGGCTGACACATTATATAGTACACTTTTTACTGTTACTGTAAAAGGAAGTGATTCCCAACACAGTTCAAGAGTTACCTCTGTTGCACAGGATAAGTTCAGAGTTACCTGAAACTGCAACAGAACTGCATGATTCTTTATGCGTTCCAGTGGTGTGCAGTAAGGCCCTTCAAAACCTTCAGGGAAGTATGTAAATCATTAAAAAATATTTAATAAGAAAATATATATTATAGTTATTGTAAAATATAAGCATATTTTTTTGTAAATTAATTAAAATAAAAAACAACAACTAATTCAAAGCATAAGTCTGTGTTTTTTAATTGCTACCGGACTCATATCTGTCTGGCAGCGGTACTAACCAATCAAAACTTTTTAAAATGGCTTCTGCCCACTTGTGTCTGCGTGGACGCTGTCACTACCCGTTCTGTACCCCCTGCCTGATTTGTGCCGCGCATGCGCACTGCAAACTGAGCAGGGGCACGGATAGGGTAGCCACGGCTGTTACACAAGCAGTTGTGTGCATGTGTCAACATTTCTGTGAGTTCGCTGCTCAAGCTTAACTTCCGTTTTCTGGATTCTAGATAGACTGATAGGTGTTTAAACTAATTATAATTAAGAAATAAAAGATTTAAATACACTTTCAGAGATAGCATTAACATCTACATACTCAAGTGTCAATTTAGAATGCTTCCCATGAATGAATGAATGAATAAATAAAAAAATCAGAGCCAGAACACATTTATTCTCATAGGCCTTATCTAACTAGCAGTTTATCTTTCTGTAATCTAGATAGACTGGGAAATGAATTACAAATAAATACAAACATCAACTAGAAGTTTTTTGTCCTTAAAACAGTTGCTATATAAACTGTGCATTTTACGCTTTGCCAATTTAGTATTACAGGGTGTATGAGACATTTTAGAAATGTAATTAGTTTACCATTATAACAAACCTGTTTGGGTGATTCCCCACGTCTATGGGGTGGTGGTGTGGTCTTTGACCATTTGTATAATTTTTTAAGCTAACAAAGAATTTATGTAAGAAAAAAAAAACACATTTATTTTTTCTTTAACTATACAGTTAAAGAAAGTATCAGAAATAACAGCTGCCCGGACCCGGTTTTGCATGCGTCAAACAACTAACACCAGTTACTCCCTCACTGAAATTTTGCATTAAATTTGCCCAAACTTTGGTCTGTGATTCATGTTTAGAAATGGAAACCAAATACCATGTCTCTAAATATGGTCCTGTATCAATATGCTACTTACCATTTTGCTAGTATTTCCCCACACCCTTGACTGAAAGAGAAGAAAAAGAGAAGGGGGCCAACTCAGATAATTGGGCGGGAGTTTTGGGCAGCTTTGCGTGAAGCTGAAGCCCCTTCACACAAAGAGAAAAGGAGAAAACAAATGAAGGAGGAATATGGGGAGGAGGTGGGTGCGAGGTTGTTCGACATGCAGGTAGAGAGGAAGGGACGGTTTATATAGGTCGGAGAGTGGGCGGAGTAAGGGCGTGGATCAGTCTCCCAAAACTAAGTTATATAACTCCACTTAGTATTTCCCCATGCCCTTGACCAAAAGAGAAAGGAAAGAGAAAGGGGGGGGGGGGGGGCAACTCAGATGATTGGGCAGGAGTTCGGGGCAGCTTTGCTGGAAAAGTGTGAAGCTGATGCCGAAGCCCCAAAAAGTTTAATCAGAAGTTCGAGTACGGCAACAAGATTTGTGAGTAGGCCTGTGGCTGTGGTAGGCTTGGGATCTCGAGTGTTCGGGAATTTGGGATGTGTGATCAGGAAGTCCTTGGGCGAGCCGGAAGCTGTGCTGATTCGAGCGGGTGAATTAATGTGTATGATTTGAGGATAAGGTTAATTAATATAGGATGGAGATCTGTCAGACAATCGTGAGAGCGGATTTACATAAGTAGAGGGGGTTAAATCCAGGCAACGGGAACTGAAGGAGCCGGAGGAAATGGTTTTAAGGTGTTGCTAAGTGAAGAGAGAGATGTAACCTGCGCAGGGCATGGAATACAGTAAGACAGAATATGAGAAGCGAAGTAGGCTTGTTAACGTCTGATTACCAGAAAATAGGTGGTGGTTGGAAAGGGTGAGGAGATTGGAGTAGCAGTTGAGGGTAACAACAAATGCTGGCAAGATGATGAAGGCGGTGTGGAGGTCTAAGAAAAGAAAGGTAAGGAATGAATTAAGTGAGGTGTTTTGAGGTGCTGCCAGTCTATTCAAGTATGGACTGTACTGGAATAACAGCATAGAGGATGAGGTCCCGGGAATCAGAATAGGTTGAAGTGGAATATGGTGTTGAACGACTTGTGGAATGATGTGCGTGGTGTAGTTTAAAGGCCCCAAAGAGAAAGCCGCCGCTCCGCGATGCATAGCAGGTGCGACTGAGAAAGGTAGACAGGGTGCCCATGGCGGTCCAACTTGACCCGGGGAAGTGAAGCAGGTCGATGATGATTCAGAGGACAAAGATCAGAGAGAGAAAATTGACAGACTGGGGAAGGGAGGATGGACAAACTGGTGTAGGGGAGGGAAGAGAGAGAAAGATTGGGAAGATGGGATGGCATGGGGCGGAGCCAGGATTACGAGGGGACAAGGAGAGAAGAAAAGGGAAGAGAGAGAAGAAGCAAGGATTGAATACTTACACTGGAAGCGGGACGAAGAGAGAGAGAAGGACGAGGAGGATCGCCCAAGAGAGAAAGAGCGGCAGAAGGGGGAGCTGTGGACGGAGCCTCTGCAGCTGCAGGTGGAGGAGCTGGGGTGGACGAGAACAGTTGGTCGCAGGAGACATACAGGTGGAGGACCATCGGGAGCCAACACCACATGCGTTGTTTAACACGCAAGTAGAGAGAAAGTGACAGTTTATATAGGTCGGACATAGGCGTAGGAACCGGGGGGGATGGGTGGGACATGTCCCACCCAATATTAGAAACAGGTGGATTTGTCCCCCCCAAAAATGATATCAGTTCGCTCAGGTCAGCTGTACTATTAATGAGGAGACAGACCGGACCAATCACGGAGCCGGTTCAGGTATTAAGTCACGCCTCTCAGTAGAAACAGCCAATCAGCTTGCTCGTTTTGCGGCGCGCGGAGCAGAGGCAGTTTGCTGTTGGGGAAGCCCCGCCCCCTCGCTGTGAGATTTAGCAGCGGGATCGGGACGCAGCAGCTTCAGCTGATTTTAAAACAGATCTGGATATACGGAGATTTTACTAAAAGAAAGGTAACGATAGGCTAACCACTTCAACTGTGATGATATGTTTCTGATAGCTGGTTAAAAATACACGTCTCTGAATCAGCACACAGTTTAAACCCACTGTGATTAATAAACTGCAGCTGTGTTAGTGAGTTAGCTTATCTTTGGAATTAGCTAGATTGGGAGTCAGGATTAAAGGAAAAAAATAAAATATATATGCAATGTTTCCCTGTACCTGATCAGCTAATCACTTTAATTTTCAAACTGTTTATTCATTTAGGATTACATGACTTACTGTGAGCTATAATGAACGAAAATTGATTTAACTAACTAGTTATCTAGAAGCTGGATGTAGATGATCGCCAGAATTTCGTACAGTACTTTAAGTTGGTAGTTTAAAGCAGTTACTTAACCCCGATCACTGCCCTAAACTAGTGTTTTCCACCTGATCAGCTAATAAACAGTCATTTACTGAGTTTACCTGTTAAAAACCTTTAGCCCCCTATGGAGCCTAAATTAATCATGTATATCCACCAGAGGAAGCTCTAGAATATGCAGAACAGTTTTAATATGCAGTAGAATATGTAAGAACAGGGTTGAGAAACACTGCTGTAACGTGACTTCTGTTCATTTGTATTTCACAGTAAGACCACATATCCTGACGTTTATAAAAGTCTCTATGAAACGTAAAGTTACATTCTTTTACATAAAAGGACACCATCTTAAGAAGAGCTCTCAGTAGAAAAAAATAAAAGTGCAGGAGAAAATGTAAATATACAACAGAATTGACATGCCAATACATAATAATAATAATAATAATAATAATAATAATAATAATAATAATAATAATAATAATCTGTTATATTATTTTAAATATTAGGTGATAACTCAGACATTGCTTGCATAATTTTTCTAACAACAGTAACTGTAACGTGGAGTAACATGTTTAGGTTGTAAAATCACCTTATAATAATAATTTACTTTTAATTAAAAGTAATTTCCACAAATGTTGTTCTAGGAAACTATTGGGTGGGCTTGGGTTCCTATTGGCAAATGTGTCCCCCCCAATATCAAGCCCGCTCCTACGCCCTTGAGGTCGGAGAGTGGGAGGAGTAAGGGCGTGGATTGATCTCCCAAAATTAAGTTATATAACTTCACTAAAAATGAGGTACAACACATTTATCAAAAAAGCAGTTTATTTTAGCATGAGAGCGCAACCCAATAGTTAGCTAACTATCATGGAATTGTGACTGCAAATGAGACAGATATTGTGTCATATCTAAATAAAAAACCTTTTTAAAGGCTGCATTTCAATGTGAAACTAATTCACAATAATAGGCCTGACTGGTGAGTTTTTGTGTGTACTTAATGTTTTGGCTGCCCACATGGCTGCAAAAAAATTATATACAGATCAGAGAATTTATAGACCATTTTCACAGTGGCTGTGTTGTCACGTCAGTCTCTGAGTAGTAGTGTTGTTGAATTTCTTCCTGCACTGTAGGCTGCTCATTGTTTTTTTAGACTCTCTCAATCGTCTTTACTGATCTTTAGCACCGCTAACAGAAGCACAGCTTACTGAGCGGCATTCTGGAGGAGAAAAAAGGCGTCAGGTTCTTTACTCATTCACACATTGTGCTGTTTCTACATTAAACTACACACTGCTCAGTCCTCACTGATAACAATGTAAATAAATGCTGAGTAACTTAATGTACATGTAGTTTCTTTAATCACTGTTTTTATTTTAATTTCATTTTGAACTGAACCAGAGTGAACAGTGGGTTTATTTCATCTGATTTGATTGATTTGCTGTTTAAACTCACGTAATCACGTAATAAGCAGCGGTTTTTAGTTGGAGTTGAACAGTTTAATTCTGATAAAGTATAAACTCTGGTAAGGGTGTTTAACTAAATTATTGGTATATTTAGAAACAGTCCGCAGACTCAGCCATTGATTACAACACACAGTTATTTATATAGAAGAATCAAGAGTTCAGTCACTTTCTTATTCAATGACAATTTATTCATGTGATTAATAAGTATGTAACTTACTTAGCAGTGCAGACCCACATCCCATAACATTAATATAAATAAAAAAAAGATAAGAAAACTTAATTTGTAGCAAACTATTTTAAAAGTGGCACATGGAAACAATTTTAATACACTGACATGCCAAATTTAATGGGACAGACACTAGAAATAGTCTTTTGCCAAATTCCATGGAAGGTAAAGAACACCATACTGACCTGTGAGATATATGGGCAGGGTCTCCTGAATTGACTGTGGATATGATTTCTGCCATAGTTGCTAGTCGCTGTTCACAAAGGCAGTTCGAGCCAGACACCACCGGTCACCATCATTACCCCCCACTGTACTGCACTACTCACTTAATATTAGCCTATTACTGTTAAATACCCAAAACACAACTTCAGTAATGGAACGTCCCATGCATCTGCACCCTCACTCCAACTCCCATAATTCACCTGCACCCACTATCAGCTCTCACTCCAACTCCCACAATTCACCTGCACCCACTATCAGCCCTCACTACAACTCCCATAATTCACCTGCACCCACTATCAGACCTCACTACAACTCCCATAATTCACCTGCACCCACTATCAGCTCTCACTCCAACTCCCATAATTCACCTGCACCCACTATCAGCTCTCACTCCAACTCCCATAATTCACCTGCACCCACATTAGGCGTGTTTGACCCGGCGCTGCACAGTCTGATTGAGGCCTGGCTTGGTACAGTGCTTGTGGGTTAGTTTTTTTGTCCGACTTGTGTCTGCCCCTTTACCACGTGACGATGACATCCGGCGTTATAATCTTGCGAGTGTAACAGCGCTACAGCTGCTCTCCCCCAACTGAGTGAGCCTAGAGACGCCCTGATGACGACAGAGCTTAATCCCCATTGGTTAGAAGAGCCACTGACACCTATCGAGTTTGACTCTTTTTTTTATTGTAAAATATCCACTACCGTTCAAAAGTTTGGGGTCACTCAAACAATTTTGTGTTTTCCATGAAAAGTCAAACTTATTCACCACTATACGTTGTGAAATGAATAGAAAATAGAGTCAAGACATTGACAAGGTTAGAAATAATGATTTGTATTTGAAATAACATTGTTTTTACATCAAACTTTGCTTTCATCAAAGAATCCTCCATTTGCAGCAATTACAGCATTGCACACCTTTGGCATTCTAGCTGTTAATTTGTTGAGGTAAGCTGGAGAAATTGCACCCCACGCTTCTAGAAGCAGCCCCCACAAGTTGGATTGGTTGGATGGGCACTTCTGGCGTACCATACGGTCAAGCTGCTCCCACAACATCTCAATGGGGCTCAGATCTGGTGACTGCGCTGGCCACTCCATTACCAATAGAATACCAGCTGCCTGCTTCTGCTGTAAATAGTTCTTGCACAATTTGGAGGTGTGTTTAAGGTCATTGTCCTGTTGTAGGACGAAATTGGCTCCGATCAGGCGCTGTCCACTGGGTATGGCATGGCGTTGCAAAATGGAGTGATAGCCTTCCTTATTCAGAATCCCTTTTACCCTGTACAAATCTCCCACCTTACCAGCACCAAAGCAACCCCAGACCATCACATTACCTCCACCATGCTTAACAGATGGCGTCAGGCATTCTTCCAGCATCTTTTCATTTGTTCTGCGTCTCACAAACGTTCTTCTTTGTGATCCAAACACCTCAAACTTGGATTCATCCGTCCACAACACTTTTTTCCAGTCTTCCTCTGTCCAATGTCTGTGTTCTTTTGCCCATCTTAATCTTTTTCTTTTATTAGCCAGTCTCAGATATGGCTTTTTCTTTGCCACTCTGCCCTGAAGCCCAAAATCCCGCAGCCGCCTCTTTACTGTAGATGTTGACACTGGTGTTTTGCGGGTACTATTTAATGAAGATGCCAGTTGGGGACCTGTGAGGCATCTGTTTCTCAAACTAGAGACTCTGGTTAGAGCCTGTTTGTGCTGTCCTCTGAAGGGAGTAGTACACACCGTTGTAGGAAATCTTCAATTTCTTAGCAATTTCTCACATGGAATAGCCTTCATTTCTAAGAACAAGAATAGACTGTCGAGTTTCAGATGAAAGTTCTCTTTTTCTGGCCATTTTGAGCGTTTAATTGACCCCACAAATGTGATGCTCCAGAAACTCAATCTGCTCAAAGGAAGGTCAGTTTTGTAGCTTCTGTAATGAGCTAGACTGTTTTCAGGTGTGTGAACATGATTGCACAAGGGTTTTCTAATCATCAATTAGCCTTCTGAGCCAATGAGCAAACACATTGTACCATTAGAACACTGGAGTGATAGTTGCTGGAAATGGGCCTCTATACACCTATGTAGATATTGCACCAAAACCAGACATTTGCAGCTAGAATAGTCATTTACCACATTAGCAATGTACAGAGTGTATTTGCTTAAAGTTAGGACTAGTTTAAAGTTATCTTCATTGAAAAGTACAGTGCTTTTCCTTCAAAAATAAGGACGTTTCAACGTGACCCCAAACTTTTGAACGGTAGTGTATATCGCCTTTAAAACACCTTAAAGCATTTTATATCATAATAAAGCTCAACTGCTATACATTTTTACTGTTTTCTGAAGCGTTCTGAACTGCTCTTCTTAATTGTCTTTAAAGGCACTACATAACTATTATACTGAGATCTACTTTTCTTTCCTTCTATTATTTTCTGTTGTGAAATGCGCTAAACAATTAAAGCTGTGTAAATGAGCACTATGTTGTATTTATTTGCAAGAACTAAGCTTGTCTGCAATAACAAAACAATGTTCTAAAGCTGATTCTAAAGTTATGCGTGATTCATATTCAGTGTCTAACTTTTCTGTGTCTGAAGAGCAGATTTTTTAATTATGCCCAATTTATTCCCAATTTTTGTTTAGTGCTACACAATACATCTGTAACATGAGAGTTTTTTTTGTGAACATTATAACAAGTTTTTTTTTTTTATCTAAATTTAATAACACTCAATTTCATCCTGTAAACAGCCCAATCACTGCTATTGTTCCACTATTGTTCACGTGGCTGCAGGTGAAGAGTGTCTGACTTGACTCCTCCGCTTGCCCCCCTTTCCCCAACAGCACACGCCTGCTCTCGCTGACCAGCAAGGCGAGGCGCAGCCGCATCGTGAACAAGCCTATTTAAACCTTACAACTACCATCACCTGCACCCACTATCGGACCTAATTCCCAATGTCCTATCCAATTACATTTGGCATGGCATTGTATATTATTTAATGATTTTTTAAATAAGATTAATTATTTGCAGGAAAATGGTAAAAATACTTTAAATGGTAAAAGTACTTTAAAACAATAAAGGGAGATCAGGATGCTTTAATGCAGGCAGCTTTCTACAGAGCAGATAAAGATATGTAATATTCATATTCCTTTTGTACCACACACTCACTAAGCACTTCATTAGAAACACTAGACATTTCTAACAGAGGATTAGTTTATATCAATCAAGTAACCTTCATTTAAATTTACTGTACATAAAGGGGGGCCTTCAGTTACAGTGTGGACGGGCCAGTGCATAGAATATAGATTGATAATTAAAAGACAGCATTTATATAATATAAAATAAGATAACTATATCATCAGACCAGGCTTTGTTTCTCTACTCTTCAGCTGCTCAGTTTTGACCATTTCAATTTTGATCCACTACAGCTTCAGCTGCTTATCCAAATTATCTGAGTCAGCTTCAACAAATCTAACTTTCTCAGCTAAGAAATATGAGCACATTTTACGCCTTACTATGATCTAAGAAATCAGAGTATGCTGTTTACATGACTATTAAAATAAGACAGCGATAAGAAACATGCAACAGCATCATATTCAAACTCTGACTAGGTCTTTCCAAAACCTTCCTTTTATTTTGGTGTGCTTCGGATCATTGTCCTACTGCAGTACGTCTGAGCTGAAGGTCACAAATTAATGGCTGGACTTTCTCCTTCAGGATTTTCTGGTAGAGAGCTAAATTCATGGTTTCATTAATTACAGCAAGCAGCCCACACCATCCCAATATCACCACCATGACTTTAAGGATGATGTTCTTTTTCAGATTTTTTTTTTTCTGAAATAGTTTTATGCTATATAACAGGACACACACCTTCCAAAATGTTCCCCTTCTATCTTGTCAGGCAAGTGAGACCTGCAGTTCTTTACATGTTTTCTGGGTTTTTTTTTAGACCTGCTGGATGAGTTGTCCATGCCCTTTTGGAATAATTTGGGTCAGCTAATCACTTCTGGAAAGGTTCACCACGGTTCCATGTTTTATGCGCTTGTGAAAAATAATCATTAACAAAATCTTTTTTTGCACAAAACTCTTCTGATTCCTGTATATTGTTTCTACAAGCAGCCGGAGGGTGGAGAGTACAGTATGTCATGCTGTTTCTCTCTGGGTGGGTACAGCAGGTAGCGCTCTCCCCTCATGTATCAGAGCTGAGGATCTGGCGGTTTCCTCTGAGCATTGATGGTGCCGGTTAACAAAGAGGTGGAGTCTTACTTACATGTATGGGAGGTGACGTGGGCTTATCCTGTGGATTCATTGTTCAGGGGTAAATGGGGTAAAATTTAAAAGACAAAAAAAAATAATAATACATAAACACTGTATTGTAAACACATCTTTTTTCTAACAAAAACACAATGGGGATATTGAGGAAAACCAAAAGGATTGTGGTTATGCTAATGGATTAGCAGCATGTCTCAGAAAGTTCATATGAACGAATCTTAGCGGAACAAAAATTTGGACACAGCAGAGCTGGAACTGCCGGCATCATGTAACGGACCTGCTTCCAGAATCGGGAGCTAGCAGAAGTGGCATGCGGACTTCTCTCGCTCCACTTTAATGGCGGGGTCTTCTGCAGGTGATGCTGCAGCGCTAGTGGCAGGTGGGAGTAGTCCTTCATTTTCCCGAGCTGGATCAGAATCATGCTCATTTCTTGCTGAACCAGAACCTGATACAATCCCACCTGCCAGTCATAACCGTGTGGAGTTGGAAGCTGCTGTCCTTGGCTGATCCCTGGAGTTAGCACAACTATGAGTCTCCGGCAGAGCTTCATTACCCTTTCTACCTGCTCCATACAGTCTGGTGACAGAAGTGGAAGTCTGTTTTATTAACCATTCCAGAAATCTAACTCTTAAATTTAATTAGAAAATATAAAGATATAATGAGAAACAAATCTGGCCCACTTTTTTACTTTAGTGACTACAGGGAGTAGAATTAGGGAGTAAACAATTGAGAGGATTGCATGAATAAAGGAAGAGTATAGAAAAAGTTACACATGCACTAATACCAATTTAAACTTTATTTTTAAAAAATGCTGAACTTTTTCTACAGTGGAAAGTTTCAAATAATTGCACTTTTATGTGATAAATATTGTGTCAGTAATGTATGCTTTACCTTCCCCAGGCAGGTCGTCTCTGCAGTGAATGTAGAGTTTAAAGCCACAGCTGTTCTCCAGGACAGCTGGGAGAACTCTGTTGATAAAATTAGCTGTTTTCTCATCCACATTGTCCTTCTGGTAGATCACATATGCATCGTATACCTTTCCATCTAAATGAAATCAACACAGATGGCATTTCAGGCCCTTCAATCTTAGTTTTTCCTAAATTATTGTGTCTCATTCTCTACAATCAATCAGCCTGGGTTGCTGCAATTCTCTGCATGCAGTTCTGTTTTAGGCAGATATGTAAATGATTAGTGATCTGATCAGATACTGGGTTTTGCCACAAGAGCAGTGTTGCCAACTTAGCGACTTTGTCGCTATATTTAACGACTTTTCAGACCCTCTTGCGACTTTTTTTGTAAAAAAAAAAGTGACTAGCGACAAATCTAGCGAGTTTTTGTGGAGTTATTGGAGATTTTAAGATGTACACAAGCTCTTTAGTTACTGTCCTCAGCGAGCAGCGGGGGCTGCCGTGAGCCCCGCCCACATCACTCACAGTGCAGTCTCTCACAGTCAGAGCACACCCACACCGCTCCAGGAACACACTGCGAATCAACTGCGCTTACCCACAGCTACCGCTGACTGACCCCGCCCCCTATTTACAGAGTAGGATGTAAATATTAACGTGTCTTCAGTGTGACACGAAAAGAAATCACTGAATTTAACTCACACAGTCTCAATCACTCACTGACCTCATTAATACTTAGTATTAATGCATAAACCTTTTCAAAGACAAACTAATGACATTTCCAGTACACGTGTTTCTTAGAAATGAGCACACAATCTTACATTTTCATTTAAAACTATGTGTCAAGCAGGCTAATTCTTACACAGAATAGAATTATATGATCAAGGAAAGATATATTTGACACTAGCTGAAACTCTATTTTAAATCTTTTAAAATATGTCTTCATTCTTGTTGTTTTATGCTTTTACCATTAAATTTGTTTTGTTTTGTATGTGAAGTTACTTATTTTAGCTCTCCCGATTAAATACTTGATTTTATTTTAATTTAAATGTATTTTTCCGTCTCATTTTTTGATATGGTTTTAATGATATGGACAATTACACAGATCATACATTTTTTACCTTCTGTTTTCTTCAGTTTGAAACACAAGCCTCTGAAAAGCAAGGCCAGATCCACAGCAAACCATTTTATTGTACCAGCAACCAGGAGCACAATCAGAAACGTGCAAAGATACGTCACAACCAGCAGGAGATCTGATTCTGAAAAATAATGGAAATCATAAAAATTACTGTTTAATAATTGTTTCTATTCATCATTATAAGTGTTTTTTTTTTGTTCTTATTCCATCATTTTTAAATTCATTTTAAAATGTGTAGTTATATGTTTATTTTATGAGATGTGTAATGCCCTGCTAAGTGCAGTTCAGCCACTGACCTAGTCTTAGGGTCTCTGTAAAACACGAAATCCACCAAAGACCCGGGGTTGGCTGAGCCACAACAGAGCCGCCAGGCACTTGGAACATTGGGGTGGATTTTTACTTTTAACTAGTGTAAACAGAACTGTCCTAAAAATACACCTGCCTATCTCAATTGTACTTCGCTGCTGGTGTTCCATAAACAAATTCCAGCCATTTGTTTCTATATCTCTGAATTACTGGGCAAAGCTTAAAACACTGATGTGTTATTTGCACTGTAGCGGGCTCAGTGGTTTAATACCTGGTGCTAATTGAGATGTTGAAATATTTTTTTAATTGGGCGCCAGTTATTAAATTAATTTAATTAGATTAATTAATAAATTAATTAATCAAATTAATTAATAACACAAGACATCTCAGGGTGTGGTTTCTACAGGTGACAGAAATTTTCATAACCAAGTTATCCAGAAAAACACACTGAAATGACAGGTTTTGTAAAATAAAAGTATTTATTAAATCACACAGATATGAGTAAATAATTCATTAAAAAGTCATAAATGTAGCCATTAGCTATCAAATCATAGTGTAGAATGATAAATGAGAAATAAAAGAACAAACACGTTATAATGCTGATATGAAAGGAATAAAGATTAATATAACTATTAAGTGAGTATTTCTAAATAAGGGTCTAAGGCATTTTAAGTCTACGAAACCAATTCTTATTTCCAACCAAGCCACTCAAAATGAGTCATCTATACTAAAGACGCTCTATTAAAGACCTGACCCAGACCATGACCAACAGAACACCATCTGCCGAAAGATTAAACCCAGCTCTGCCTTACTCTGAGTTGTTGAAGTGGGCCTTGGTGACGTCCGCCTGGGTTGGTCGTCTGATGCTTCACCCCGAAAAAGGATCACGTGAGCCTGCCTGCAGGGTGGGTTGACTTCCTGTGTCAGCACGGAGCCCCATGAGAACCCACAGGGAAATCCCTTCGCTCTCAGCTGGCTTGCTGGTGGCCTCCGGACCGCAGGTTTCTGGGTTGGATCTGGCGGATCTCCTTTTCAGCTGTACTTTAGCTAAACTTAGATGGAATAATGCTTGGCTTCGTAGATTGTAAAATAACCTTAGATATTTTAACTAGGATAGCTAATATTAATATACTTGAAGATTAAATGCACTAGTCTAAGAAAACTAACTTAAGATGACTAAACTAACGGTCTATCCTTTCTCCATCTCTGGCTCCCTAACCTCTGTCCTTTCTCCTCTAACTGTTTTCCTCAACTCATCTTCTCCAACTCCTTCTCTAACTGCTCTGACCTGAACTCCCAAAACTCAACTGGAAACTCTAAAACTGGAAAAACTGAACTGTGTCTGCCCAGTTTAAACTATTAGTCCCTGTGGCCTGTTTGGCCCCTGAGCTATGATTGGCCCTGTGGCCCAAATGTCTGTGTTTTGATTGGTCTAGGAGCAATTTCAAACTTTGGTGGGGATTCACAAAGGGCCATAAACCCCCCCCTCACATGGTCAGCATGCATCAGCTAGTGGTCTATTTGTCTAATAGACCCAACCAAAAGAAAACTCAACTAAACAGTGGATCAAAATACATTTTTCAGCATATCAGTTTGTGAGGATAAATTCAGGAAACACAATCTTACAATTGAATCACAATAAATGTAATATATATATATTGCCCACAAACAGTTTTGTAATACTCAAGATAATCTTAGAAATACAATGATGGATGGTACTCTGTCAGAAAGAGATCAAGAGTCATGATATTATTTAAACCCAATTAAATCACTTAAAAGAAAATACATGATTAAACCACTGATAACCAAATAAAGCTATATTATCAAATGCTAATTAAACCTTGTTGATTCAGACTTGAATGTGTAGGAGAATTCAATCAGGACACATCCAAACACATATACCATATACCAGACACATATACCATTATTTAGTAAACATTCTATAAAACACCTTTTTTATATAGTCAATATATATGTATTTTAAGCAAAATCTTCTTAGTGAGAAATTCCTCCCCTCTGCTGTGTTTAGATAAGCGGCTGTCGTCGGAATTTACGACCGTGGGGGAAGTTGGTGAAGTTGGTGTTGGGAATGTAATTTCCAAGCTAAGAGCATTCATTTTAACTTCATGAATCTTATTTCTAAGTGGTTGCAGAAAGCACAAACCCCTAAATTGGTATAATATATTTGGTGAATTAACAATTTCCAAGGCATTAATTAAGTTTTGACACTCTCTTAAGTCCGCAGTCCCGTCCTAGTGATGCAAATGTTGCAAATGTGTTGCAAATGTTCCAAATGTTTACATTAACTCCGAGGTTTATGACTTGGAGGAATGTAAACAGAATTTTACCCTAAACTCGCATTTAGGGCTCTCGGGCGAGGCTGAGTGAAGAAATAGTCAGTAAATGTCATTTTGAAATTTAAGGTTGTTTGAAAAAAAAGATTACTCCAAGGTTTTTTAGAGTGTTCTGGGTTCGAAGTTTCCTTATAGGCCGTAAAGTGGGGGTAGTGTGTGTTTGTGTCCAAGCAATGAAGAAATCCTCTGGTTAATCCACTACATTCCCCCCCCATCGATCGATGGGCCACTGGACGTTGGGTCATCGGTCGATGTCAACGTGGATTTCTGTAGACAGAGCACGTTAGGGTACATCTTTCATGCAATTGGTGTCTTGTTGGTCATGCTTTCTTAAGACAATCTACTGCAAGGTCGCTGACAGAGTTTTTGGTCTAATGGATATACAATTTCTCTGATGATCAGTTTTTTTTTTTTGTTGTAGCTATTGGCTTTTGGTTCTGAATAAAATAGTTAATTTAATGTGATAGGGTGGCAACAAGCATATGAAAGGGTCACAAATAGTTTGCTAGCTATTTGTTCCTTTATAACTTTATCAAGACAACCTACCCATAAGGTATGCTTCAATAATTAGCCACTACTTAGTCAACAATTGAGAACAATATAGCGGAACAAACGTAGTCAGAAGGGAAACAAAATATGTTTTGGGCACCTGAAGAGAAGAGAAAAAAAAAAATTGGCACCCCCCCTTCTCCATGTATTTATTATACTGCTATGCTAATGGTTTGAAATGGTGATTCAAACACTAGGTTTAACAAAATATCCAATTTGTTGTGAGTTATGCTACTTGGATAGGTGAGTTCCAGACAGTGAATGTGTGGTACGTTCTCAATTTAACAATTGCGTCAGGCCAGAAAATGGTGGACAATGAACACTCAGTGTGTCTAAGTATTTGGCCCAGTATTATGATTTAACCTAGGGCATTATTGGTCCCGACTTGTCCCATGGGGCTTTTGCATAGTTTAATTGGGTTACAGTGAACTTGTTTGAGAATCAGTTTAATAAAACACTGACGATGCGGGATTTGGTTCCAGATGCGAGGCAGTTTGTCTGCCCCTGCATGAGGACCAAACCAATGAGACCTGAGCTCGCGAATTGTTTTGCCAGTGCTGTGCTGGGACCTCACCAGTAGCTTGTCAGCAGTGTAGCACAATGGTTGGTATCCAAGCGTGCTTTTTCCCAGTTTTGGGTGTTTCCGCAGTTCACCGCTAGAACGGTGAGATATACCAACACCTGAGAAAGTGTGGTTCAGCAAAAAAGTTGTGGCCTGAGCCATTTCAATAGGGTCTGGGGGACGTCCCCCCCATCTGGCAAATGCACCTGCCACAGTGATGAGATGTTTGTTCCTTCGAACAAATTTCATGAGTCTTTCAACCCAATCCATTTGTGGAATTGGCCATACACCACACAGATCTTCTGAAGATTGGGGCTGAAAACACACTAGCCTTTTTCCAACAAGTGGCAGATATGTCGATTGTGGGAATGCTCGGTGTGTTTTCCCCATCATTTTGTGGTCCACCCATGGGTGATCGAGGGCCTGGGCTAGGCTCTCCCCCCCATGGCTCTGAGGCACCACGAATGAAGATGAAGCGTGTGTATCTGGGGCATAAACAAACAGGCCCTTGAGCATCCTGAAAGACGCACAGTAAGTGGCAAGTGGATCAAGGTGAAATGCCAGTGTTCTGAAAGAAGTGTTGTCACATGCACCAATTGTCATGTCAACTTTCCATTTGATTTGAGCATTCCGAAAAGCACATCCATCTGTGTAGATGGTGGGAATGTTTTTACCTTCATAAGTATCCAAGGGACTGTGTTTGTCTGGAACCACTGGTGCAGGAACAAGAAGAGAACAATCCTTTTGGTGCACGAACAGAGGATCACAGTTAGTCCGTGGCAAGGAACCTGCAGGTGTTCTGTGAACAGCTGACTTGTCAGCCCATGGAACAAAGATTTCACCGTTGACCGTTGTGTTAAGAGTGAATGACTTTCCAGCTTTTGGGTTGTACTCATCTACAGCCGTAGAGGGAGTCAATGCCCATGAACAGGTGTTTTGTTTTAGAATCATGGTAGGGGATTCTGAGGATGGTGGTTTCAGAACCCTGACAGTGAGCTTCTCATTGATTCCCGTGGAATTTGAAGGTTCAATGAGCTTGTGTGGCTCAATGTTGCTAGCAACATGATAGCATTGAACTCTATCCTGTGCCTTAGGACAGGGCAGGGGTTCGCAAACCTGTGCCCAGATTCTACGATGCTGAAAGTCAATCAATGGTTTGAACCGGTCAAGGAGGTCTTTGCCAAAGAGCAATGGGACGTTCTCCAATGGAGAAATGTGAATTGGATGGGTGAGGCTCATTGGACCGATGGCAACGTGCACCAGGGCTGCAGAATGCAGAGTGATACCAGTGTGCGAATATGGTTGAAGGTGAAGAGCACACTTTTTCAGAGGTATCTTTTTGTTGTTTCGGCGGGCTGTCGCCCTCACCTGGTCAAAAAGTGAATTTGACATTAAAGAAATGTCTGACCCCGTGTCCAAAAGAGCTTCATACCCGAACACATCTTCCAGCCAGGTGGCTAGGTAGAATTTTGGTGTTGGACCTTTCTTGGTTAAGAAACCCAAGAATTGTTTAGGTGGTGGATCCTCCAGGCTGAGGGAAGGAGCTTCCTCAGTGTGGTTGTCTTCAGCGTCTGGCTGTACAACCAAGGCTGCATTGGAGTGGATGGATTTCGCACCCCCCCAAGCAGGTTGATCTGGAGCATGGACAATTGGCAAGAATTCAGATTCAGCATTGTCCTGCTTGCGTATTTCGTCACGAAATTGTCTGAGCAGACTGCCGTCTTTAGTGCTCAGGTTAGTTGGATATGTCTCATGCTTGTGCCCTTTAGGTGGACACCAATGTTTGTGGTGCTTTGGGCTCTTTCTCCTGAGCGGAGATTGAAGTTTGCTGGAGCTCTGTGCTCGAACATGGTGCTGTGAGTGTTTGCCATTCCAACTGCGCTTTATCCTACCTTTCCTTCGATAGGAGGGCTTTTGGTCACTTTGCTTGGCCCAATGTAGGGACGAGCGACGCCAAGAGTGGAACACTCTCTGGTTTTTGTGGTTTAACTGGGTCTTAGGTGGCATTGGAGCCTTGTGTGCCCCTTTTTGCTTGACGTGGGAGGACTGCTCATTAATTATCAGGATGTCATTTGACTCTGATTTTTTATTAATTTTTTGTTGGAACTTAGCAAATCCTCTAAGAGCCAAATCACGCAGCTGCCAGCTTGTTAGCGTACGAGGGCAGGCTGCGACTCCAAAAGAGCGACTGGTGGAGGGATGGAGGTTTCTCACGAACAATGTTTTGAAAACTTCCTCTTCCTCCATTCCAGGCTCATTTCTATAGCCGAAATAAGCTAGCCTGAGGCGGTGATAGTACTGTAGGGGTGTTTCCTGGCGTCTCTGCTTAATTGCAAGAGCTGCAGCAAGGCCGGTTTGAACAAGGTGGTTGGAGAACTCATTCTCCAAAGCCTTGCAAAGAGCAGGATAATCTCTCTTAACCTGGGGTGGTTGGCGCTCAATGAAACGTCCAACTTCCCGACTAGAGGACACCTTAATGAGGTAGATTTTATCATTTACCGTGGCCTTGGGGAAACGGCGTAAGAAGAAGTCAATGTCGCGAAGATACTGGTGGACATCATTAGAACCGTCCGGTTCTGGTTCAAAGCGTGGGATGTTACGCGCAATTTTGTCCAAATCTCTATCAGAGGGTGCTTGAGGTTGCACAGAGGTCCCATGTGGCTGGGAACGCTGAGTGAACCTTGGTTCTACTGGTGCTTCAGCACCTTTAAGGGAGGCTAGAGGGAATGTATTTGTGGATGGTTGTTGCTTAGGATCCGGAACCCCAGGGGTTCCTGATTTACCAGCTGGATTGATGGGGGAGTCTCCCTCCATCATCAGCTCAAATGTTAACTCTGTTTGGTCTCGAGTTAATTTGACTGCATTGTTAGCATGTACTAATTCAGTTTGTAGCTCAACCTGTTTTGCAATAGCATGTTTTAGTTTTTCCTGTGACTGAGCTGCAAGTTGGGTAGCTATGTTGGCTTCCTTTTGAAGCAGCTGCACTTCGGTTTTGAGGTCTCTTTGGTTCATTTCAGACTGTACAGTTTTGTTCTCTAGGTCTGCAACTCTATCATTTAAAGTCACAATCTCTGCTTGGAGATTTTGAATGGTTTTGGAGGAAGCAGCAAGTTGATCCTGTGACAACAGCAGTTGTTTCCACAGTATTAGAGAAATCGGATCCACTTGTTGCTTGCCCTCAAGGATTTTAGATACACACTCATTGAGGCTTTTGGCAATTAGTGCATGGAGACCCCCACTGTCCGTTTGTTGGACTGGGACAGTAAGTCCTGGGGGTAAACCAGCTGTAAGCTCTAAAAGAGCTTTTTCGGTGGCACACATTTTGATTTACGTAAAGCACGTGGAATCAAACAATTTTGATGACAAACAAGTTTATTTTATGTTCGAGTCAATTAGCATTGTGCCTTTTCTAAGAAGAAAATCTGTTAAAAGTGGGCGACCTAAGGTTACAATTAGTAGATTAATTTTAAAAGAATAGTTAGATTTGTTGTCAGTGATGCTAGTGAACAGTTTAATAACTGTAGGGCACTATACACAATGTCTAAATCTAAATATGGGTAGAGTTATTAACTATGTACAGGATGGGAGAATTTAACTATGTATTAAGCACAGGTGTGCTGGGTATATGGTTGAGTAACTGATAACTGGATAGATTTTTTTTTTTTTTTTTTTTTTTTTTTTTTTTTTTTTTAATGGTTAATTAATTAATTAATTTCAATCAGTTATTAATAATTGATCTTAATCGATCAATAATTAAGCTTAATTTATTTGAAGATGGTTGAATTAAATTGAAAATAATTAATTAACAAAAATTTAATTAACTTTACTTAATCAAATTGATTAAAATGACCAGTTAATTATTTTATGTTGTGATTAGTTACTCAATGGAGATAGCTATTTAGCTTGGTTCAATGTAACATAAAGAGTAATGTTTGAGAGAGCAGACCTGAAACTTAAATTTAACTATTTAATATTAACCGATTAAATGAATGCAGTTATTTGTTTACTTATTTACAAACCATTTAACCCCACCACAATGCAAATTCCCTTTATTAACTTAACAAAAAGTTTGTTTGAAATTGGCACCCTCTGGCGACAGAAACTCTAAATGCACTCTACAGGATGATAGCAATTACACAAGTACAACACCAGGTGGCGACACAGCTATATGGCTAAGTGGCTCCCTCTGGTGGTCAAACAAATGAAATGCACCTTTCTGCACTGTATGCAGTTAACCAAATCAAACACCAGATGGCGATGTGGCAGTGTACCCCCCCTAGTGGTGAGGGGTAGTAAAACACCCTTTGAGTTTGAGTGTAAATAGTCAGGCTGTCCACCAGATGGTGGCAGAGGCCGACTGGTGGGAGTGGTCACGCCCACTGATGATGCCACGTTAAGGACCGCCCCTTGGGTCTGGGACCTGGTCAGCAGATTTGACTGACTCAGTCGACTGTGAATAGCAGAGGAGAAGGACTCGGCTGTCCTAAAGTTTAACACAGCAGCAACACACTTCACAAGATGAGCAAAGAGGATTTACATCCTGGCGTGGTTAGTTTAATCACGCACACAATAGACTTCCTGCCACTCAGGGTGGTGTTACGTAAAAGTTAGCTACTCTTTTACGCACGTGGAAGTGTCCAGTACTGCAGGATTTTACGGATTTCGCGCAAAAACCGGCAGTTTTAACTGGAGCGCGGAGTCAGTGAGCCGGAAATCCGCGGCTCAGAGCTGCGCGAAGGCCTTATCAGATCAACACTGGCAAAATATGTCTATTTTACCGGAAACAGTTCGAACTTTATGTAAGTACACACGTATATACACGTATATACACCCGGGTTTAAGGTTACCCACACACGGCGGTGTGTCAACCAAGCTTATTTTACAAATAAGCGTAATATTTTCAAGAGCGCTCGCATACCACACACACACACAACTGTACACGTTATTTAGACACATAGGGGAGCGTGCGCGTGACACGCACACACACAGGGGACTGGCCAGTCCTGAATTGTAAACAAAAAACACGTGTAGAACATGTGCGTGTGTTTCTAACACGCTGGGTTTATGCAGTTAACTCCAGCTAGGCCAGCTAGCCAGCAGCTAACGCATTTAATAATAACAACAAAATACACTTTATTCTGCAACTTACAGCGCTATTTTCTGGAACTGGTTATGAAATGTGTATATATTCTGGTCTCGCGGCGGAGAACCAATAAGAATATAATCCTGCCCCACGTTGGGCGCCAATTATGTAGCGGGCTCAGTGGTTTAATACCTGGTGCTAATTGAGATGTTGAAATATTTTTTTAATTGGGCGCCAGTTATTAAATTAATTTAATTAGATTAATTAATAAATTAATTAATCAAATTAATTAATAACACAAGACATCTCAGGGTGTGGTTTCTACAGGTGACAGAAATTTTCATAACCAAGTTATCCAGAAAAACACACTGAAATGACAGGTTTTGTAAAATAAAAGTATTTATTAAATCACACAGATATGAGTAAATAATTCATTAAAAAGTCATAAATGTAGCCATTAGCTATCAAATCATAGTGTAGAATGATAAATGAGAAATAAAAGAACAAACACGTTATAATGCTGATATGAAAGGAATAAAGATTAATATAACTATTAAGTGAGTATTTCTAAATAAGGGTCTAAGGCATTTTAAGTCTACGAAACCAATTCTTATTTCCAACCAAGCCACTCAAAATGAGTCATCTATACTAAAGACGCTCTATTAAAGACCTGACCCAGACCATGACCAACAGAACACCATCTGCCGAAAGATTAAACCCAGCTCTGCCTTACTCTGAGTTGTTGAAGTGGGCCTTGGTGACGTCCGCCTGGGTTGGTCGTCTGATGCTTCACCCCGAAAAAGGATCACGTGAGCCTGCCTGCAGGGTGGGTTGACTTCCTGTGTCAGCACGGAGCCCCATGAGAACCCACAGGGAAATCCCTTCGCTCTCAGCTGGCTTGCTGGTGGCCTCCGGACCGCAGGTTTCTGGGTTGGATCTGGCGGATCTCCTTTTCAGCTGTACTTTAGCTAAACTTAGATGGAATAATGCTTGGCTTCGTAGATTGTAAAATAACCTTAGATATTTTAACTAGGATAGCTAATATTAATATACTTGAAGATTAAATGCACTAGTCTAAGAAAACTAACTTAAGATGACTAAACTAACGGTCTATCCTTTCTCCATCTCTGGCTCCCTAACCTCTGTCCTTTCTCCTCTAACTGTTTTCCTCAACTCATCTTCTCCAACTCCTTCTCTAACTGCTCTGACCTGAACTCCCAAAACTCAACTGGAAACTCTAAAACTGGAAAAACTGAACTGTGTCTGCCCAGTTTAAACTATTAGTCCCTGTGGCCTGTTTGGCCCCTGAGCTATGATTGGCCCTGTGGCCCAAATGTCTGTGTTTTGATTGGTCTAGGAGCAATTTCAAACTTTGGTGGGGATTCACAAAGGGCCATAAACCCCCCCCTCACATGGTCAGCATGCATCAGCTAGTGGTCTATTTGTCTAATAGACCCAACCAAAAGAAAACTCAACTAAACAGTGGATCAAAATACATTTTTCAGCATATCAGTTTGTGAGGATAAATTCAGGAAACACAATCTTACAATTGAATCACAATAAATGTAATATATATATATTGCCCACAAACAGTTTTGTAATACTCAAGATAATCTTAGAAATACAATGATGGATGGTACTCTGTCAGAAAGAGATCAAGAGTCATGATATTATTTAAACCCAATTAAATCACTTAAAAGAAAATACATGATTAAACCACTGATAACCAAATAAAGCTATATTATCAAATGCTAATTAAACCTTGTTGATTCAGACTTGAATGTGTAGGAGAATTCAATCAGGACACATCCAAACACATATACCATATACCAGACACATATACCATTATTTAGTAAACATTCTATAAAACACCTTTTTTATATAGTCAATATATATGTATTTTAAGCAAAATCTTCTTAGTGAGAAATTCCTCCCCTCTGCTGTGTTTAGATAAGCGGCTGTCGTCGGAATTTACGACCGTGGGGGAAGTTGGTGAAGTTGGTGTTGGGAATGTAATTTCCAAGCTAAGAGCATTCATTTTAACTTCATGAATCTTATTTCTAAGTGGTTGCAGAAAGCACAAACCCCTAAATTGGTATAATATATTTGGTGAATTAACAATTTCCAAGGCATTAATTAAGTTTTGACACTCTCTTAAGTCCGCAGTCCCGTCCTAGTGATGCAAATGTTGCAAATGTGTTGCAAATGTTCCAAATGTTTACATTAACTCCGAGGTTTATGACTTGGAGGAATGTAAACAGAATTTTACCCTAAACTCGCATTTAGGGCTCTCGGGCGAGGCTGAGTGAAGAAATAGTCAGTAAATGTCATTTTGAAATTTAAGGTTGTTTGAAAAAAAAGATTACTCCAAGGTTTTTTAGAGTGTTCTGGGTTCGAAGTTTCCTTATAGGCCGTAAAGTGGGGGTAGTGTGTGTTTGTGTCCAAGCAATGAAGAAATCCTCTGGTTAATCCACTACAGCACAAAATACAAAAGAACAAACTGCAGTGCTGTTCCAAACACTGCTAGCTCCAACCTGACGAGACAGGCCTGGCTTCAGCTCTGCCTGTGAGCGGTCAGGAGCCAAGGTGGACGAGACCATGATACTAATTCACAAGTTGATGTAGACACAGTGCTTTTCCTGAATTTTTGTTTTTTCTGAATATTTTCTTTTACTTGCTACTGCAGACAATTGAGGTTGAGGAACAGCTTCATGTGCAGCATCCATATACAACTCAGAGAGACCCATAGTATTTGACAAACAACAAGAAAAAGTGGATTTTAGTGGGAGTACACCTTTAAGTAAGTTTTACCTAGTAGAGAGAGCAAAATTGGACAAGTACCCGTGGTTTTGAGAGTGATGATCACATTCACCCACTTATTCAGGTTATAGGCTTTGCATTGGAACTCAGACTGCAGGTCCGCCTCCGAAACCTTACTGATTGTCAGAGAAGAGTAAAATGTATCACGTTCGTTCCTGAAAAAAAAAACAGCAGCACCAAAGCTATTAAATCAGAATTATGATGAAATTATCAAATATTAAAACCTGGTGGTTTTGCTTTCTAATGGAAACTAGGTTCATTGTTTCTGATAGAAACTCTAACCGTATCAGTTATGGTACACTTTTAAAAGCATTAGGATATTTAATGTAATGATATTAACCAGTCATGACAGCACAAATACTAATAACCATTAGAAACCTGGGAAACCTCTCAGCCTGGGAGTCTGGGATAAGTGTTCCTTTTGATTTCTGGCTATGTGACCAGGATTAAATAGATATACTGGATATACACTATATTGCCAAAATTATCTGCTCATCCATACAAATCACTGAACTCTGAGGCATGCACACTGCTCCTACAAACATTAGTGACAGAAGGGGTCCCTCTCAGGTCCTCAGTGAATTTAAGCATGGTACCATGATAGGATGCAGCACCTGTGCAACAAGCCCAGTCACAAAATTTTCTCACAAAAAAATATTGCACAGTCAGTGATATTAGTCAGTGAAAGCAGTTGGGAATTAAAGCTGCTCGCTTTATCAGTTTAAAATAACAGCAGCATTGATTGGAAAAGAGCATTACTATTTATAGGGGGAGTCCTAGTGAATTGGTGGGCTATCTGTCCTTCCAAACTGAGGAGAAAATGGGATGAAAACTTAAATAAATGACAGCAAAACAATGTAAACCCACTTAAACCAGATCATTTTGGAGCATTTCTGTTGGTCCATTCAGGAAACAGGAAATTTTGGAGGACAGCTAATCTGTTGAAATGAAGGATTACACTGAAAATCCAAAAATGGAAATATCTGTTTTGGTAGGCAGAGACTAAATGTGAACCCATCAACTAAAGTTGCACAATCCCCTAACGGACCCACAAAACGATCCAAACCCAGACCCTCTTGGAAAGTGATGCTGTTAGACCGCCCACACTCAACCTGAGAATAATAAACACAACACAAAACAATTAGGAGCTGACGGTTTTACCAGTTGTGAATGGTGTATCCCGTCTCTTCGATCAGCTCAGCGTTGTTCCTGAGCCAGTCAACAAAGCAATATTGCTTTATATTAATGCCAAAGAACACGGAGCACTGCAGAACCACCTCAGAACCTGAAACCAGAGGAATCAGCCTTAATGTTCTGTTCATATATTTACATTTATTTTACTTGATTTAGACTCATATTCTTACCCAGGTCTATGAATTTCACTGAGTTGTTGCTGGGATGTAAAATCTTCGGAATGGAGCTTATCCCAGGATCTGTAAACAGGGTAACATTGAAGTACAGTCTAAATGATTCTGATTGGCTGTTGGTTTTATTTTATAAAGAGATGCTGGTATGACACAGATCAGTTTTGTATCTAAACGCTAAAGCATAGTGTTTCACACCCTGAAACTCATCTGTGTTAAAATGTCCCCACACAAGTATAATCTGCCATGGACACACCCACAACTAAGTTCATTGGCTACTGGTGGTGTGGGGCCTGAGAGTGTCATTCCTGTGTTGGTGAAGAATTAAGTGCAGTGAGTTTGAGCAATGCAATGTAAATGAGTAAACCTCACTTAATTCTGACTGGGTTCTCACCTGACACCATCTGTTAGGCGTGGTTATTTGGAATTATATGTAATTTGTGTAAAGAATAAAATTTTACAGGACCTGACACAGATCAGCCAAAAAAGTAGGACAGAGTCACATACGTAATATTTACACATCAAAAACAATTTAAATGAAAAAAAAATAAATAAAATAATATACATTTTGAGTACATTACCTACCTTTTATTATACTAACCTTTTCAGGGAGAAAATATCCTGTTTAAGAAAATGAATTAAATAAAATTTGGTGTTGTTTTTATTCATTATTTACTTCTTTTATGTTTATATAAAACAATTTTTTGGTGTGGTATTAGTTTAAGCAGACTGTGTTTGTCTATTATTGTGACTTAGATGAAGATTAGAAAACATCTAATGACCGATTTATGCAGAAATGTAAGTAATCCCAAAGGGTTCACATACTTTTTCTTGCAGCTGTGTATCTACAGTAATGAGATTGATTCTCTGGAATGAGGTGTGTACAGGCAAATTCCTGGCATGTTTCTTTTTTGGAAAACACAGGTGTGCCACTGACCAATTTAAACCCTGACAACAGTCAGTTGTCAACTGTCCATACCCTTCTTCTTAGCTACGCAGGTGAGCCATGTTTATTGTTTTTCTCATTGTAGATTTGTCAACAAAATTGTTAGCATGTGCCAGAGATTTCTGTAAGTCTTCAGCTGACACTCTAGGATTCTTCCTCACCTCATTGATCATTCTGCACTGTGCTATTGCAGTCATATTTACAGGATGACCACGCCTAGGGAGAGTAGCAACAGTGCAACTTTCACCATTTGTAGACCATCAGTCTTACCATGGACACATGAACATCAAGGCTTTTAGAGATAAGTTTGTAACTCTTTCCAGCTTCATGCAAGTCAAAAACTGGTGTGTGTTTTTATAGGGCAGGGCAGCTTTAACCAACACATCCAATCTTATCACATCCTGGCTCCAATTAGCTCTTAGAAAAGTCATTAGACTAGGGGTTCACATACGTTTTCCCCCCTCACTGTGAATGTTAACATGTTGTGTTAAAAAAAAAAAATGTGTGTGTGGTATTACTTTAAGCAGACTGTGTTTGTCTAATGTTGTGACTTAGATGAAGCTCATGAATTTAATGACTAATTTATACAGAAATCCAAGTAATCCTAAAAGGTTTACATATGCGGGCATTAAAACAATAAACTGTTAATGGGGTGTAAGGAAGAAAAGAGCATTGCAACGTGTCAGAGTGTACAATATGACTCATCCACACGTCTTGTTTGTTGTGCAGGGTGAACAAGAGCTTCTCTAAGAGCTTTTCTAAAAGCTGTTAAAATCCTCAGATGATATAGAGAAGATGATGTTTAACTCTCATCTTGGATATCACTGTTTTATGATGTGTAATTCACCTTTGATTTCCAGGTGGATGGATCCGCTGGTGTTGTAATGTCTACCATGGTGCTCCCAGGTACACACACAGGTATACATGCCCTCATCTTTCTTCTGTGTGTTATGAAGGTACAGAGTTTTCTTAGACTCATTAGGAATCAGATGTGAATCCTCCAAACATAAAAACACCAAAAAGACATTATTCTATCATTCAGACATTTCTAAGCTCTCAGCCAATAGTTTAAATGCTGACGTAACTATTTGAATTACAACCCCTGGCAAAAAGTATGGAATCACCAGTCTTGGATGAGCACTCCTTCAGACATTTCATTCTGTAAAACAAACTCTGATCAAAAACATGATACAATAATAAGGTCATTCCAAAGTGCAACTTGTTGGCTTTCAGGAACACTCAAAGAAATGAAGAAAAAACATTGTGGAAGTCAGTGAATGTTACTTTTATTAACCAACCACAGGGAAAAAAATATGGAATCACTCAATTCTGAGGAAAAAAGTATGGAATCACTCAAATTGAAGGTAGAAAATAAGGACACACCCAGTCAATTTCCTTTCCCTAAATGGACACCTGCCTCAGATTAGATCTGCTCGTTAGTCTGCAGTTAAAAACACCTGCAGTCATGACACCTTGGAGGGCTGCTGGACGAATTAGAGTGGCTAGAACCATGGCTCCAACAAGAGAAATGTCTCTTGAAACAAAAGAGAGGATTGTGAAACTTCTTGAAGAAGGTAACTCTTCACGCATGGTTGCTAAAGATGTGGGCTGTTCACAGTCAGCTGTATCCAAGATATGGACCAAATACAAACAGCATGGAATGGTTGTTAAAGCCAAGCGTACTGGTAGACCGAGAAAGACATCAAAGCGTCAAGACAAGCAACTTAAGGCCATTTGTCTTGAAAACCGAAAAAGTACAACTAAACAGATGAAGCATAAATGGGAAGAAGCTGGAGCCAATGTATGTGACCGAACCGTAAGAAATCGCCTAAAGGAAATGGGATTTCAATACAGGAAAGCTAAAAGAAAACCATCATTGACACCTAAACATAAAAGAACAAGACTGCAGTGGGCTAAGGAGAGGCAATCATGGACGGTGGATGACTGGATGAAAGTTATCTTCAGTGATGAGTCAAGAATCTGCATTGGACAAGGTGATGATGCTGGAACTTTTGTTTGGTGCCGTTCCAGTGAGATTTATGAAGAGGCCTGCCTGAAGAAAACAACCAAATTTCCACAGTCCTTGATGATATGGGGCTGCATGTCAGGCAAAGGCACTGGGGAGATGACTGTGGTTAATTCTTCTATCAATGCACAAGTTTACATTGACATTTTGGACAGTTTTCTCATCCCTTCAATTGAACAGATGTTTGGAGATAATGAAATAATTTTCCAAGATGACAATGCATCGTGCCATAGGGCAAAAACAGTGAAGACATTCCTTGGAGAAAGACACATTCAGTCGATGTCATGGCCTGCAAATAGTCCAGATCTCAACCCAATTGAAAACCTGTGGTGGAAATTGAAAAAAATGGTCCACAAGAAGGCTCCGACCTGCAAAGCTGATCTGGCAACTGCTATCAAAGAGAGTTGGCACCAAATTGATGCAGAATACTGTTTGTCACTCATCAAGTCCATGCCTCAGAGACTGAAAGCCGTTATAAAAGCCAAAGGTGGTGCAACTAAATACTAGTGATGTATTTTGAATCATCTTTTGTTTATCTGTTTTTCATGATTCCATACTTTTTTCCTCAGAATTGAGTGATTCCATATTTTTTTCCCTGTGGTTGGTCAATAAAAGTAACATTCACTGACTTCCACAATGTTTTTTCTTCATTTCTTTGAGTGTTCCTGAAAGCCAACAAGTTGCACTTTGGAATGACCTTATTATTGTATCATGTTTTTGATCAGAGTTTATTTTACAGAATGAAATGTCTGAAGGAGTGCTCATCCAAGACTGGTGATTCCATACTTTTTGCCAGGGGTTGTACATTTAATGGACTTTTGATGAACTTCAAAATTTAAAAGCAGAATAAATTCATTCATTATTTTTAGCATCAAATTTCACCAAATCAAGATACAACACTGTTGTTAAATGTATTAAACCATACAATAAAACAGATACATTTAATTAAATAAAGAATCAAATGCTTCTGTTCCAGTCAAAACTTTGGATACACCTCACCTTTTAGTGTTTTTTTTCTTTACTTTATAAATAAATACTGAAGTCATTCAGGCTCTGAAGGAACACATAAGGAATCATGCAGTAAACTTAAAAGTGTTAAACAATGTTATCCTGTGCTCTTGGTAACTCTTGGTCTTCCTTCTTCTGATGAGTGCCAGTTTTATCACAATGTTTTTGATGGTCTTAGTGTCTGCTTTCAAAGTTCTTTTCAGATTGACTGACCTTCATTTCATAAAGTATTTTTTTATTTACATAATTAAGTAGTTCTTGCCATATTATGGATTATAATATTACACAAAGAGAGCTTTTCAATGTATACTACCGACTCCACCACTTCACAACTTTACAACTGATGCTCTCAAACACATTAAGAGGCAAGAAAGTTAAGAAATTAACTGTTGACAAGTTTAGCACAGCTGTTAACTGAATCTCATAAAGCTGCCTAAGAAAATCGAGCCAAGATGTGCAAAACTATTATCTATGCAAGAGGTTTTTTCTTATTTTATTTTATTTTTGTTTACTAAATGGCTTCATGTTTTTTATTCAGAGTTTGGATTTTTGACTGCTACTGTATGTATTTATATACATATAGAATGTACCTTGTACCATGTCAGACTCTTGGTCTGGTTGTCATAGGCTGGGCATGTAATCGGCACAGTTTCTGAGTTCTCTTTCAACTCAGTGTGAAACTTCTCACCAACCACAAGCTCAGTTTTGAACTCATCACAGCCAGTCTTATTCTTTTCCCACCTGCAACACAGACCCACATTATCACAACATACAACATGCAGAAACATACAGGACGTGTTCACACTGTGAAAACATACTGTACAATCGACAGATACATACATACATACGTGTAATTATGCACATAAAAATGATAGAAATGTAAGTAATGACCAGCGTGTGATGTAAAGGCCCGAGTCATTCAGAGTCAAAGGCAGGATGTATAAAACAGGGCCGTGATGATGGACTCGGGCCCGCTCATCTGCTGTGATTGGCTGGATGGTGCCACTGCTGTTTTTGAACCATTGTATCAGAGAGTGTTCTGCTTCCTCGCTGCAGTCTGAGTTTGGACATGGCCAGTACAATGCTTCCCCTTCAACTGCTTTCACTTCTTCTGGGACCTGAGGTGTGGCACATGGCACTGGAAAAAAACAAAAAAAATCGTTTTACCCACAAAATTTAAGTAAATTTGAGTTTTCTTACAGTTTTCCTAGACTCATTTTTGTCTGGAAAAATCTATCTCAAGTGTGAAGATCCCACCAACAAATAACAATAATATTGACAGATTTGATAGGTATTTTGTGAGACGATGCCAGTATAATATGGGATGAGACCAGTATAATGTGGGTTAAGTCTAGTGGTAATGTGGGACAAGGGCAGTATAATGTGTGACAAGGTCAGTATAATGTGGGAGTATAATGTGGGAAGAGTTCAGTGGTAATGTGGGATGAGGCCGGTATAATGTTGACAGCAGTGGTGTGCAGTGAATATAATGGGTACCCCTTCTGTGATCACCCCCAATCCCCATGCGCAGCCTTTGATACAATAGATTACAATATTCTTTAAGAAAGATTAGAGAACATGGTCGGTGTAACTGGAACTGCATTATCATGGTTTAAATCATACGTAACCGATCGCTATCAGTTTGTGAGGATAAATGATATGTCTTCCAGTTATACAAAGGTAAGATATGGAATTCCACAAGGCTCTATATTAGGACCATTATTATTTACATTACATATGCTCCCACTGGGAAAAGTTATCAGAAAACATGACGTAAATTTTCATTGTTATGCGGATGACACGCAGCTCTTCATATCAGCCAAACCTGATGACAGAGTGAGATTAAAGAAAATCGAGGATTGTGTAAAAGATGTGAAATTATGGATGTCGCACAACTTCCTCCTATTAAATAGTGAAAAAACAGAAGTTCTCCTACTAGGCCCCAAAGCTGCTAGAAATAAATTATCAAACTTAATGCTAAATCTGGCCTACTTCTCCGTCACACCTGTTTCAGCAGCTAAAAACCTTGGAGTTATTATAGATTCAGATCTAGCATTCGATAAACACATATCTAATGTTACTAGAACAGCTTTTCTACACCTCCATAATATTGCCAAGCTAAAAAAATGCCCTATCCATGCCTTTATTACCTCAAGGCTAGATTATTGTAATGCGCTACTGTCAGGATGTTCCTGCAGTACTTAAATAAACTTCAGCTTGTGGTAAACTGAGATGCTGGTGCTGTTGTTCTCTCACTGCACACAGTCACTCAGGTTTGTGGCGACGGTGGAGTGGGTGGATGCCAGTGTTTCAGGGAGCCTCCATGTTACCTTCTGGCTCTCTGCCTTTAGTTAGGCTGTTTAATTTAGATCTGCAGGAGTCATTAGCCACACTCTGATAATGTTTTATAATCTCTGCTTTACATAAATCCAGTCAAAACTAATTCCATCTCTCTGCCTTCCTCCGAGTTACTGATTGCCCACCTGTCTGACCCGATACTTATGGATGTTGGACCCTCAGGCTCTCATGTCCCCTGTCCGGCCAGAATGATGGAAGTTTCTGAAGTCAGCTCTTCTCCATCCATCACCCACCACAGATCAGCTGCTCATCGTCCATCTCACTCTCCACTACAGATTACATCCAAGCTTACATGAACTGCTCCTATTAGTGGCGCTGCTATACTCTTGGATATATAAACCTATGTGGATGTATAAAGACTTTTTAAAATTAATTTAAAAGCCAGTGGTAGGATGGTCCCCCTTTAAATGTGAGTCTTGGTCCTCCCGAGGTCTCTTTTGTAAAGCCAGGTAGTGAGGAGTGATGCGAGCCGAGTTAAAAGTACAAACAGGTTTATTAGCAGGAAGGCTAACAGATACTGCTAACAGAAAAGCCAGGCAAACAATGATCTCACCGATAACAGAAGACGTAGTCAAAAATACAGAGTTCGAAACCGAGAAACAGTCCAACCATACATCAAATCCAGAAAGGGCAAAACAAAAGACATAAACCAATAATCCGAAAACAGGGTCGTAACGAGAAGGCAAAAACAGTACACAGGAAAACGCTTAGTATGCAACATGAGTCGACAATACCTCACGGTGTTTGTTTACAAACAGATGCCTTAAATACCGGAGCTAGACAAGAATGAACCGGAAGTACTTCAGAACACTGGTGAATCAGAGCGCCGGAGCGTAACACGATTGGGTGAAGGTAAAAGGTTGTTATTGACATCATAATCAGGGGAATTCTGGGAAATGGAGTCAGGTGTGGAAGGAGGACAAGGCTGCGTGACAGTACCCCCCTCCAAAGAGTCCGAAGGTACCGAAGGATGAGGACGACACAAGGAAACAGCCCCATCACCCCCAGTGGCACTATGGACAGGTAGTCCAGAAGCGGGAACGGAATGGACGGAGACCCTGGACCTTGGACGACCCCTTCTGGAGCCGTGGACAGAACTGAGGGAATGGACCGAGCCCGAACCACGACGTCTACCCCTTCTAGGAACGGGAGACCTTCTCCTGGGGCGACCTCTGGGGCGTGGTGCAGGACAGGACGGATGAGACCGATGAAAGTCATCAACCATTAAAGGGTCCAGAACATCAGTTGCCGGCACCCAGCTTCTCTCCTCCGGTCCGTAACCCCTCCAGTCCACAAGATACTCAAGGGTTCCCCTTCTCCACCTGGAGTCCAGTAATCCACCGCATACACCGGGCCACCATCCATAGCCACCGGAGGAGGAGGAGGCGCTCCAAGCAAAGTCTCATCCAACGGACCAGGGATAACCGGCTTTAACAAAGACACATGGAAGGAAGGGCATACACGATAATGAGACGGTAAATCTAGACGGTAGGTAACTTCATTAATTCTCTTAATGATCTTAAAAGGGCCAATATACTTAACTGAAAGTTTCTTATGCATATCTGGTTGCCGGAAATCCCTGGTAGACAGCCAAACCCGATCCCCAGGAGAATAGAGGGGGGGTCTCGCAGCGTAGGCGATCTGCCTGTTTCTGTCGCTGTAATACAGCCTCAATAAGCCTATGAGTCTCCTCCCACACTTCCTCGCTCCGACGCATTCAATCGTCTACAGCAGGAATATCTGAGGGTTCGGCTGTCCAGGGCATGATGGGTGGTTGATATCCTAAAATACATTGAAAAGGTGTCATCTTAGTGGTGGAACTAATTAGAGAGTTCTGAGTTAGTTCGGCCCAAGGAAGGAATTTGGCCCAATCATAGATATTGTTAGAATAGTAAATTCTCAAAAATGTTCCTAGCTCCTGGTTCATTCTTTCACATTGACCATTGCTTTGAGGGTGATAACCAGAGGATAGACTAACAGATATATCCAATCTGTTCATAAAGGCAGACCAAACTTGAGAGATAAATTGAGGGCCACGATCAGAGACAATATCTTCAGGGATACAAAAAATGTGAAAAACATGATTAAACAAAGCTTCAGCAGTTTCTAAGGCAGTAGGCATCTTATTGAAAGGAATGAACCTTACACCGCGAGAGAAACGGTCTATGACTGTCATGATAACTGTCTGACCCATAGATTCAGGAAGATCCGTAACAAAATCAACAGCTAAATGAGACCAGGGCCGAACGGGAACAGGCGGAGGAACTAATTTCCCTGCAGGTAGAGTACGGGGAGTTTTACTCTGAGCACATATAGTACAAGAAGAGACAAAATGGTGGATGTCAGATCGCATATTTTCCCACCAGAAATGACTCTCTAATAATTGGTACATGCGGGTCTCGCCAGGATGGCCTGAAGTTGGAGAAGTATGAGCCCAAGTTATAAATCTATCTCTGCACTGATCAGGTACATAAGATTTGTCTGGAGGGCACTGTAAAGGAGGTGGGGATGTAAAATTAACTCGATTAATCTCTTCCGAGATCTCCCATCTAATTGGGGCCAAAACTATAGCTGGTCTTAGAATTGTGGAGGGTTCTGAGTTTTCTGCATTATCTTCATCATAAATATGTGAGAGGGCATCTGCCTTGGTGTTTCTGGATCCAGGACGATAAGTGATGACAAAATTGAAACGTGCAAAGAATACGGACCAACGTGCCTGACGAGAATTCATACTTTTCATGGATCTTAAATATTCCAGATTTTTGTGGTCAGTTATTACCACAAAAGGGTGTAATGCTCCCTCTAGCCAGTGTCTCCATACCTCTAAAGCTAATTTAATATCCAAAAGTTCACAATCACCAATACCGTAATTACATTCAGCTGGGGAGAGTTTGTGGGAGAAGTAAGCTACAGGGTGCATCTTACTGGGAGAGCCAAGATTTCGGGAAAGAACTGCACCTACCCCTACACTGGATGCATCAACCTCAACTATAAAGGGTTCTTTGGGGTCAGGATGTTTTAACAAGGGAGCTGAAGTGAATACTTCTTTAAGAGAAGAGAAAGCATCTGATGCTTCTTCTGACCAGACCAATTTTTTAGCATTCTGTTTCAACAGATTGGTCAGTGGAGCTGCTACTGAACTGTAATTGCGAATAAACCTTCTATAGAAGTTTGCGAATCCAAGAAATCTTTGTAATTTCTTTACAGATCTGGGAATAGGCCAATTAACTACAGCCTGGACCTTTTTATCATCCATGGTAATGCCCTTGGCACTAATGACATAACCTAAGAAGGAAATGGTGGTCAAATTAAATTCACATTTCTCCGCCTTAACAAAAAGCTGGTTCTGGAGGAGACGGGTCAAAACAGCACGTACATGGGAAACATGTGTAGGCAAATCAGACGAGTAAATAAGAATATCGTCTATAAAAGCTATGACAAATCGTCCCAGCATGTCACGGAGTACATCGTTTATGAAGGATTGAAAAACAGAAGGAGCATTCTTGAGACCAAAAGGCATAACTAAATATTCGTAGTGCCCCCTAGTGGTAAGGCAGTCTTCCACTCATCACCCTCTCTAATCCTTACCAAGTTATAAGCACTGCGGAGATCTAGCTTAGTGAAGATGGAAGCTCCAAGTAATTGTTCAAGCGCAACAGGTACCAGAGGTAGTGGGTAAGGATATGTTTTAGTAACTGCATTGAGTTGACGATAGTCGATACATGGGCGGAGGCCTCCATCCTTTTTTTTGACAAAGAAGAAGGATGCAGCCACAGGAGAGGTTGAATGACGAATATACCCCTGTGCTAGAGCCTCCTGCACATACTCTTCCATGGCACGTTCCTCAGTTTGAGTTAAAGGGTATATACGTGATTTGGGAGGTATCTGATTGTCTAAAAGCTCAATAGCACAGTCATAGGAACGATGTGGGGGAAGTTGAGTAGCACGAGATTTGCTAAATACTTCAGTTAGGTCAGAGTAATCTGGAGGAATATGTGCAAGTGATTCCAGGCAAGGACTTTCTACAGTGGTAGATTGGATCATTAATTTGGGACCAGTAATACAGTGATCAGTGACAGTATGGAGACCAAGAAATTATTTCACAATGAGACCAAGAAATCAGAGGGTTATGTTTTTTCAACCATGGAAGTCCTAAAATGATTTGATAGTTAGTGTCCTTCATCACAAAAAACCTGATCTCCTCTGAGTGCAGAGCGCTGACGTTCAGCTTGACAGGAGTGGTGGTGTGGGAAACAGTTCCTCGGCCAACTGGGGTCCCATCCACCGCAGACAGTCTCATTGGATTCTCCAAGCACTCAAACTGGATCTGGAGTTGTTTGGCCAGCTGCTCATTAATAAAGTTCCCCTCGGCACCGGAATCAATCAGAGCTGGAAACACAAAGGAAGAAGACTGGCAGAACAGAACAATAGAAATAATAAAAGATCTTGAGAACATGTCAGAGCTGGGTCGGCTTACCTCTTTAGCGTGTGGACTCCTTTCCACACGCTTTCCCGAGTCAGAAGCAGGTGGCTCATATAGACTGTCCAGGTTGCCATGGAAACCATGGGAGAGCCCACCGTTGGACGAGCCTAAAGTAACTTGGCGTTGAACTTCGGGAAGGGCAGTACTGACAATTACGCAACACATGACCCAATCTGCCACAGTAAAAGCACAGTCCAGCTTGAAGTCATCGCATTCTTTCTTGCTTTGATAAACGAGTAGCGTCTACTTGCATGGGTTCTTCATCTCTGAGTGTGGCCCGTGAAGTAAATCCAGATGCGCGAGGCATAGCAAAACAGGAGTAGAAACAGTAGCTCTATGACCAGGTACAGAGCTCTGTTTTAGCTGATCAAGTCTGATGGCTAATGATATAAGTTCGTCCAAGGGCAATCCATCATCCTTGCAGGCTAATTCAGCTAATACATCAGCCCTGAGTCTATTACGGAACATAACCCGTAGAGCTGGTTCGTTCCAACCACTACCAGCAGCCAAAGTACGAAATTCCAAAGCATAATCAGAAACAGGACGGTTCCCCTGGCATAACTGAACTAATAACTCCCTCTGAGATTGTCCATGATGAGGATGATCAAACGCCAGCTTAAATTCCCGAAGAAAATGCTCGTATGTACTACTCTCAATGCTAGGCCAAATAGCAGTAGCCCAATCCAAAGCCTTGCCGGTAAGGCGCGATATAAAAAACGAAATACGCACTGCATCGACACTAACCGGTGAATTAGCAAAAAATAGTGACATCTGCAAGAGAAAGCCTCTGCACAAATCTGGAGAACCGTCATATTTATCGGGTTTGCTTACCGGAAAAGCGGCTGCCGAGGGAGCGATAGCAGGCGAGCTAACCGGGGCCTGGTTAGCAGAGGCTAGGCTAGCTGGAGTGGCTACTCTCAGCTGGGCGAGCTGAATATCCTGAAGGCTAGCGGTAATCTGAGCTAGTTGAGAGTGTTGATCTGACTGCTGGGTAGTAAGAGCAGTAAAGGTGTTAGCAAGGCTCTCAAACAGCTGGCTATGCTGTTCGAGAACCCTCCCCTGATTCCCGACTGCCTGCTGGAGGTCATTAAACTCAGCCATCACTTTCGGTGAGGTATTATGTAACGCCAGGTAGTGAGGAGTGACGCGAGCCGAGTTAAAAGAACAAACAGGTTTATTAGCAGGAAGGCTAACAGATACTGCTAACAGAAAAGCCAGGCAAACAATGATCTCACCGATAACAGAAGACGTAGTCAAAAATACAGTCCGAGTTTGAAACCGAGAAACAGTCCAACCATACATCAAATCCAGAAAGGGCAAAACAAACGACATAAACCGATAATCCGAAAACAGGGTCATAACGAGAAGGCAAAAACAGCACACAGGAAAACGCTTAGTATGCAACATGAGTCGACAATACCTCGCGGAGTTTGTTTACAAACAGATGCCTTAAATAGCGGAGCTAGACAAGAATGAACCGGAAGTACTTTAGAACACTGGTGAATCAGAGCGCCGGAGCGTAACGCGATTGGGTGAAGGTGAAAGGTTGTTATTGACATCATAATCAGGGGAATTCTGGGAAATGGAGTCAGGTAGTGTGGAAGGAGGACAAGGCTGTGTGACATCTTCCTCCTCCTGCAGCTCTGAGGGAGTTTTTCCTTGCCTCCGTGCTCACTGGAGGATTCTGTATTCTGTATTTTCTATGTTTAATGTTTTGCCTGATTCTTTGTCCTGTGATCATGTTTCTGTAAAGCTGCTTTGTGACAGTACCAGTTGTAAAAAGCGCTATACAAATAAATTTAATTTGATTTGATTCACATTGTGAAAAGTCTACTTTTAGATCCTGACAGGTATCAGGATAAAAAATGTAATTAACTGCAGAACTAATTGTTGATAAAATTCAACATTGTACTAAAAATAAAGTACTAGTATAGTGTGGTACCATGGAACTTGCAGCATCTTGGTTCTCAAAGCATGAATTGAGGTCAGTTAACCATGGACATACATAACACATAAAGAATTCCTTGGAATCTCCTCTTGGAGCTCATTGCGGACCTGCCACAATGTACCAAGCTGGCTTAAAGCCATCTCCATACAGATACCTAACATGGTTTGAGGCATTTCTTGCCAACATTGACCTCTCCCACCCTGGTGCTCTTGACTACATCAAGCATCAATCTCTAATCCCATGGGCTCTGTCAGCAGTGGACAAGATCATCTAATGTGTGCACCAGTGTTGGGAGTAACGGCGTTAAAACTAACGGCGTTACTAACGCCGTTACTTTTTTTCAGTAACGAGTAATCTAACTAATTACTATGACTAACTATAACGCCGTTACCATTTCCGACACCCCGTTACTGCACATTACTTTAGCAGCTCTATGAACTTTTTTTTATTATTTCGCTTTGCCCTGGTTAACCCCTCCTCTGTCCGGTGAACTTGAGCTTCTGGCCGCTGTGCCTGTGGTTTGGCGTGGTGAAGTGAGGCACAATTGTGACGATTTGCGTGCTCTAATCAATTCAGTGATTGCCGTGGACAACCCAAGTTCCGAATTAAGGAGGTTAAGCTCTTTTTAGCTGCTCCGGTTTTTGTGGTGCTGCTGCTTTCTATTTTAGAGCTTAGATTCTCTGCCCGAATCCCACCTGACCTGAGGACCGACCCGAAATCGGGCTCCTATTTTTATTTTATATAAAGCTCTGGTGTGATAATCACAATGTTGCTAAGTAACCAATTATTATTGTTCACTAAAGCGAACGAAATAGCGAAAATTGAAAGTGAAAAACATTTGTGTTAACTGAATCTAATAAAAACGGTAATTAAAAGGAAAAACATAACTATCTCGAACGGTATTTTGTGTTTATAAAACTAACTAAAACGAACTGAAATTACTGATAGAATACCCTCATTTTTGTGTTTAATTTATTTATAAGCGCTGTTGTACAGCGGAGTTGTACAGCGGGAGTTGTTGTGCCGAGCGCGCGGCACTCGTGGTCCGTTAGTTCTTGTGTAAAGCGCTCGCGCTAGCAAGCCCACCCTAAAATGAACAGAAAAAATAAAAACAAAATAAAATTAAACTATAATAAAAATGAAAACTGTAATCACGTAGCTCTGGGCGCACGTGAACGCCTCCGCGTTTGACTTGCAGCATTGTGTGTAGCTGTTCTTAAAAATCATTTAAATTAAATAATAGTTCTATGCTTCTATGTTACAGTGTTAATTAACATAATTCTGATTATATTTCGCCCATTCAATCAGCCCGAAAACAGACAGTTTATGGGGCGGATCGGGTCAGGCTCATAATGACAGTTTATGGTTCGGGCTTGGGCAGAATGTGCACGGGCTCCGGCTGGGTCGGATTTTTTGGGCACGATCTAAGCTCTATTCTCTTTTGGTGAAGCTGTTATATTAATACCATTTTAACGGGCATTAAATTGTTGTTTTTGTCCATTATTTTGTTTTATATATACATATTTCTTTTGAGTGTGGCTTGGTTTGTTAAATTTCATCCCCAGACACGTTTTTCCGCTTTTTTCAGTATTACAAGTTTTAGTAATTTTCTTTGGTTGTGTGGAGAATTTCGTTTTATTTTTTTGAAATTCGTTAGATTATATTTTTGTCAACATTTTGGGTTTATTTTCGTTTGTTATTTTTTTGTTATTTTTCTAATAATAATAGTAAATGCATAATTGATTTCCTTTTTTTGAGGGGCGAATAATAAAAAGTAACGCGATAGTTACTTTTACTGGTAACTAATTACTTTTATAGTGGAGTAACTCCGTTAGTAACTCAGTTACTTTTTTGGAGAAGTAACGAGTAACTATAACTAATTACTTTTTCAAAGTAACGTGCCCAACACTGGTGTGCACACAAAGCAAGACCACCTTCCTTCACTATCTCCTTCAAGATAGAGACGAGGAGGTCACCTAAGGATGCACTCTTCTTACTAGATGTCAATGCTCTTTTTCATATGATAACTAACCTTCAACCAACCTGTAGAGAGATTTGTATGCAGCTCTTGAACCATATGATGCTCAAGCAGGACTTTCTCATCTCCACAGATTGCTAGCAGCCAGACTCTATTAAAGCCCAGGAGAGAGTCAGATGAGTATCCACTGAGAACCTCATAATTGGTGGCCCATACACCTGCAAGCCTTGTGACTTTAAGTGCTTTTTTGTCAAGAGGTAAATAAGAAGCAGCTATGTGATCTGCTTCTCAAGGTCTGGGGGAGCAATGAGGCAGCATCTCGGCTAGAGAAGTGAGGGCAGTGGTATGGGTTGAAGGGAGATCCTTTTGCCTATCCTCAACAAATGGCCAAGTAAGTTAAAAAGGCTCAGACCATAGTTATCAGTGTTTAACTGTAGCTGTCATCACATATCCAACACTATAAAAACATTTGAATAGAACGCTAGGATTTAATGAGTCATATAATGAGTAGTGTGTTCAATATACAGGTATGTGTTTAAAATTGAACATTTTGTAAAGGGTTCAGGCTTCAGATATCCATGCCCTGCAGTCAAACCAGCAGGAGAAAGACACCCGTGTTGTCCTGTACCTCTGCCAAGCTGTGAAGTGGAAGTCTAGTGTGATGAGGAGCCTGGACACCGACACTACTGAACCCTCTTTTACCATGCCAGCAGTGTCAAGTTCACCATGTTTCTTGACCACGGAACTGGCTTGCATTGTAAGCAAGTGAATGTCTCTGAGCTAGCTGAATCTCTGGGATCTGAGTACTGCAGCACTCTTCTGGGATAATATGTCGTTTTGAGGGAAAGGCTGCACCAGTGCTTTTAAAGGCAAAGGCAAAGTAGCTCCCATGAAGAAGCTGCAGTAAAACCTACGATTCCAGATGGCTTTAAGCAAGCTTGGTACATTGTGGCAGGTCAGCAATGAGCTCCAACAGGAGATGGAATCCTCAGAATCCTTCATCTGTTATGTATTTCCATGGTTAGCTGACCTCCATTGATGCTGTGAGAACCAAGATGCTGCAAAAGATGGTGGGTGTTAACAGAGCCCTGGATCCAAGGTAGACCTGGAATGCCTGCCTCCCCCCAAAGTTTGTTTCATCCCATCCAAACACAGAGTAAACTACAGGGTTGCCTGCTACAAAAGGACAGATCAGCCAAAATTTGAAAGGCCAAACCCTTACATTCAGGGCGTGGGTTTGGGAGAAGATAATGGAAGAGGTGGTGTTGGAGCCGGTCTGGTCAGTTTGCCCCATTTTCCCTCCTTCTCTTGTTGACATTTTTGCAGCAGCAGAAAAGACAGAATTGATTGGATAGGGGAGGTAGACTTTAATAATCTCTTCAGTTTTCATCCTGGTACCTGTCGGGATCTAAAAGTAGACTTTTCACAATGAGGCAAAAAATCCACTATTTGCTTGTGGACCCCTGTTTCCATCTAGTCTAAAACCTCTCTTGGTTTTGTCACATTGTGCATCTAGATCATCAGCCTTTCTCTAACATGATATAACCTACAGATTCTTTTAAAATTTCTTTAAAATAAGTCTTATTATTCAGAGCTCATATTTGTTTGAGCTGTAGTTATCTCCAGACCAGCTGACACTAAGACCCCTTCAAGCGCACAGCTCACCTGTTCCATCCATGTGTTTGGAGCTTTCAGTTAGATCAGCCAGAGAGCAGATGATAATCATCCATAACGCTTCCATCTGCCAGATACAAATTAAAAGGAAGAAATTTATCCAGAGTGGAGTTATGTTCAACAGAATAACTCTTTCTGAAACAAGTCTGGAAAAACTAAGATTAATTAAGTAACACAAAGTGTTTTTGTTTGTTAACAACCAGATTTGTTATCAGAGATCATGTGGTGCAATTTTTTTTTGAGTTTTTCAGAAGTAAAGCAACAATTTGCTTCCTGTGTTCTTATTTGTAAGGTGTTGCCAGAAGTCTCCTTAAATAAAGTTGACAAATCATCTCAGCTTTGATAGGTGACCATATTTTGTATAGCAGACAGTGTGCTCTTACCTTCAAAAACAGGATATTACTAAACTGATACAATCCGATATGATCAGAAGGCCGTTCCGTCTTTATCTGATTTTATTTTTTACAAATAAAACATTTTTTCATAAACATCTTCGTTTAACACTTTCCAGTAGTGGGCAGTTTTACACAGCTTTATACAACTAGATGTATAAAATAGGAATTTAAATGTAATAATATAACTTAACAAAAAATTGTATTGTTATTTTCCAGCATGTTTAGTCTGGGTGGGTAAGTCTGGTAAATAAGAGCTGGGGTTTAATACGGGTGGGTTAGTCTGGTAAATAAGAGCTGGGGTTTAATACAGGTAAGTTAGTCTGGTAAATAAGACCTGGGGTTTAATATGAGTGGGTTAGTCTGGTAAATAAGAGCTGGGGTTTAATACGGGTGGGTTAGTCTGGTAAATAAGAGCTGGGGTTTAATACGGGTGGATTAGTCTGGTAAATAAGAGCTGGGGTTTAATATGAGTGGGTTAGTCTGGTAAATAAGAGCTGGGGTTTAATACGGGTGGGTTAGTCTGGTAAATAAGAGCTGGGGTTTAATACGGGTGGGTTAGTCTGGTAAATAAGAGCTGGGGTTTAATACAGGTAAGTTAGTCTGGTAAATAAGACCTGGGGTTTAATATGAGTGGGTTAGTCTGGTAAATAAGAGCTGGGGTTTAATGTGGGTGGGTTAGTCTGGTAAATAAGAGCTGGGGTTTAATACGGGTGGGTTAGTCTGGTAAATAAGAGCTGGGTTTTAATACGGGTGGGTTAGTCTGGTAAATAAGAGCTGGGGTTTAATATGGGTGGGTTAGTCTGGTAAATAAGAGCTGGGGTTTAATATGGGTGGGTTAGTCTGGTAAATAAGAGCTGGGGTTTAATATGGGTGGGTTAGTCTGGTAAATAAGAGCTGGGGTTTAATATGGATGGATTAGTCTGGTAAATAAGAGCTGGGGTTTAATATGGGTGGGTTAGTCTGGTAAATAAGAGCTGGGGTTTAATATGGGTGGGTTAGTCTGGTAAATAAGAGCTGGGGTTTAATATGGGTGGGTTAGTCTGGTAAATAAGAGCTGGGGTTTAATATGGGTGGGTTAATCTGGTAAATAAGAGCTGGGGTTTAATATGGGTGGGTTAGTCTGGTAAATAAGAGCTGGGGTTTAATACGGGTGGGTTAGTCTGGTAAATAAGAGCTGGGGTTTAATACGGGTGGGTTAGTCTGGTAAATAAGAGCTGGGGTTTAATATGGGTGTGTTAGTCTGGTAAATAAGAGCTGGGGTTTAATACGGGTGGGTTAGTCTGGTAAATAAGAGCTAGGGTTTAATACGGGTGGGTTAGTCTGGTAAATAAGAGCTAGGGTTTAATACGTGTTCTTTTAAACAAACTTTGTAAATAAAACAGCTTATAAATCTTGGTGTGTGAAACAGTAGGGTAAGTTCAGGTTATTTTTTTAAGTGTTCTTTCCACAAATTAACAACCGCATTAAGAAAATTACTAAACAATCAATCTTTCAAATCCGTGTATTATTTATTTGATTTTAACTTGAGAATCAAAATTGGAAAATTTAAAAAGAAATATTTTTTTCTTTTTTGAATATAAAACCAAAAAACGAATAATGGCTTCGTTTTACTTTTTTTTGATGATGATGATGATCCAAACAAAAATGTAAAATTTAAGAAATCGGATCAAGAGCCGAACTTGATTTAGAATTTTTACCAGTGTCTTATTCAAATTTTCGTTCCACGTTAAATTCATACTGCAGTGACACACAGACAGTCATCCTTCATTAGTAAAAGGTTTATTTCCTTTATTCATGACTGGAATTGACTGTATTTATGATTATTTGGTCTCAAAAACCAAAATAAAATGTAGTGGGAAACCTACTGTGAAGTAACTCGATCTCTCCACACACGGTGTCTCCCGGCAGAGGAGCCGAAGGCTTGGCTACGTTAGCGACGCCACGTCAAAACCTAGACACTGAATTATCTAACTGTAACAACAGAGCATTAATAAGCAGCAGCTAAGAAATGTATTTTTTATTAAGAATTGTCAGAGAGCACAGTTACAATCAGGGTTTTATTTGTTATCAGACCAGGAAGGTGTTTAAAACAAAAGAGAACATAAAAATAAAAAAAACGTGTATATTCAATGAGAACAGAGAGAGAACAAACTAAAAAAGGCAACACATATTTATCAAAATTAAATTGTCTAAGAATTTTAATTAATTTTGCAGATTTTTTACATTATTGAATTATTATATTTTATTATTGTTTGTAGGAGTAGTCTTCTTTAAATAAGATTTGTAAATTTCATTTTATGGATAAAATATTTACCCAGTAAAATGAGCAGTATGATCATGAAGCAAATATTCTTGTTGCAATCACTATAAAAAAATATCACTTCAAAGTATTTATCAATAATACAGAATCCCTCTTTTGTCCTTCATTGCATCATATTAGAAATTATTTGAATGGATAAAATTGAAGAAAATATGTTCAACTCATTTATTTTTTTCACCACAAAAGTCACACTTGTTCTCCTCCAGCTCGTTATATTTTAAGGTAATTCTGATACAGTGATAACAATTAACTGAAGGATTTTTAAGCAGTTGGCCTACAAGTAAAATGGAATGCTCTTTTCCTTCCTCTGTGCTGCTTTCTCTAAGGAACAGGGGACTCCCAATCCTTTTATAGGATCAGAGCTCAAAATTGAAATATTGAAGTACCACAGAGTGTGTATAACCGTACCCTCCTTACAGCATTTACAGCAACCAGGGTTGCTTTTGAGGTTAGCTCTGTGCAGTCTAGACAGTACATTCCAGTACATTCTATTACTTGTCTTGTCTGAATGAATCTAATATATATATATATATATATATTCAGTCAAAATTACCTTCTGGTCTGGTGTTTCTCCTCAGCGGCGAAGACATCAGTACTCAGAACACACTCCTTCACTTACAAAGGATGCTTAATCTCTGTATCACACACACACACACACACACACACACACACACACACACACACACACACACACACACTCACGCACACACACACACACACACACACACACTCACACACACACTCACTCACTCACACACACACACACACACACACACACACACACACACACACACACACACACACACTCACACACACACACACACTCACACACACACACTCACACACACACGCACACACTCACACACACACTCACACACACACACACTCACACACACACACACACACGCACACACACACACACACACACTCACACACACACACACACTCACACACACACACACACACACGCACACACACACACTCACACACACACACTCACACACACACACACGCACACAAACAAAACAGTCTAAAAGACAGATAAAAGCCACACATACACACACTTCAGCTTGTGCTATCCTCATGGGGTTTATTATACATTATTCTCAGTAAACAGATCATTGTGTAAACCTGACTGTTTATTTATTAACAGATGATTCACGTTTTTACTAACCCAACACTTACACACTTACACAAACTCGCTGCCGGATGTCAGAGGTCCTCCACTTCCTGTCTGATAATGCACATTCTGACACAATTCTAGGAAATTTTCTTATAAACTGATATCAATATGTTGACTTCCACTGAAAGGCCTGTTTTGGAGATACAAGTTGTTTTCTAAGAGGTTGAACAGTATTGTATTCTATTTTGCCATCTTTCGGTATTTTTAAACTTAAAATTAACATGTTATTTAATGGTCTCATTCCATCATTTTTTTTTATAAATTGTAAAATGTCTAGTTGTGGTCTCGAGAATGAATGAATGTGAGCTGTTTTTTATTTTAAAGGGCTCTGGTGATCCGGTATAACGTTGCTTTAATCTCGTGGAGGAGTGGGCGGGGAGAAAAGGTAGGATTTCAGCTCTTGCTCATGAAAATTTATACATGCAAACATATCGCCTCTGAATGGCTAACAGCACTGTGACACCAGCGAGAAGAACTACATTTAGAAACGTTAAAAAAAAGACATTTTTACACGTATAACAGTCTTCGCATTGTCATATGTTACTTTACAATATATGTGTACAACGTGACTTGTGAAGTCCTTACCCAGCACTTGGGCTCGGTGCTTTTCCTGAACGACTCATTTTTCTAAATATTTTCTTTTACTTGCTACTGCAGAAGTGTTTCATGTGCAGCATCATATACAACTCAGAGAGACCCATAGTATTTGACAAAAAACAAGAAAAAGTGGATTTTAGGATGCACATCCTAAAATCCTTTAATAAACTTAAACTTCAATATATACTTTCAAGTGTTCATGCAAGGGGAACACTGTTTTTATGGCACTCTATTGACATTCTAAACCAAAACAGTCCCTAAAGTTTGTACATCTCATTCACTAAATTACACTTTTAAGAATTTGAGGAATTTTACAGACGTTACAGAAATACTGCTCATTTAAATACATTTTCATTTAAATCTTTATTCCAAACCCAATCAAACCTTGTTTGTAACAGGAATAATATTAACAAATAAATATTAAAAATTAAAACAGTTCAAAACAAGTACAGAAATAAAGCATGTATTCAGTCATAAACTTCTAAGCATTTACAGGAGATTTAGGTTCACTGCTTTCAGTGAGCTAGTCTCTGTGTGTATTCAACTAATCTGTTTAACACACAAAGTAACATGACAAAATATAGCATACTATATAATAAATCATATTATTATTATTATTATTATTATTAATAATAATAAACACTTGTAGTTGTAATTGTAATTACTTTGTATTACAATTAAACAAACATATTATATCATTATGTATTACATTTTCATGGATATTTTGCTGGTGGCTAAACTAGTCAGTTGTTTCCAGTAATAATGTATCCTGTGACACTTTTCTGCAGTTTGCAAATTGTACATATGAGTATAAATAAAACAACACACATTTTAAGCTTGTTCTAAACTAGAGCAATATTTCAGGTGAATCTCTGGAGACTGACATTTCTTCAGTGTTAATTACCATTCAGTAGCTGACATGTTATATTCTCCATTTACCTTCCACTCAAAGTTAACATATTGCTTTGTCTTTACGCATCTTATCTTAGCTTAGCTTTAAAAAAAACAGCATTTTATGATGGGGGTGCTAATTATTTTAAGTTATCCGATCCTACAATGATTTTAGCACACACAAAAAAATGAATATGCATGTAATCCAAAATGTAAACATAACACAGAAGCTGCCCTGAAACACACTTAAAAATCATAGCACAGTAATGGGAGTATTACTGGACCTATATTCCACCAAATTCATATTCTATATTTACATTCAGGAGGAAGTAGTGCCTCCCAATGTCTGGCAAGTCACAATAAATTCCTTTATCCAAAATTTAACAGGATTTTTTATTGAATTCATGAATGTGGTTGCTCAGTGGTTAGAGCACCGAGCCATCAGCGACAGTATTGCGGGTTTGGTACTCGGTCACTGCTGGGCCCCTGAGAGAGGCTGTTTAACCTCACTGTTCCCCAGGTTGGTAGCAGTGGCCACACACCAGGCACAAGTTCCAGAATATCACTGTGTGCCTGTGTTTGTGTACACACAGGGGTTAAATCTGTGTCCAGCTGGAATTGCGCAACATGTGCTCTAAAACCTTATTTGGTTCGTAAACTGCAAATTGAACTGTTCACATTTTAACTAAACAGGGTAATACCAGGGTAAACACTGAGCATTGCTTTAAATAAGATGCATGAATTTAAAGAGCTTAGGTTAGTTTTGATCAGTTTCACACTGCAGCATATTGACTAAGCGAAATAAACAACTTTACTACATCCTGTCATCTTCACACACATAGGCTCTCTGTACTTCACATTGGTTTGTAGAATGTTGTCAGTTCAGCAAAATGCCTTTCCAGGTACTGTGCCAAATTCCACCTCCCTGCCAGAATGCGACTCCCTTTGAATGCAGGAGCGTAACAGATTCTCCTCAGATTACTTTAATTTCTGTATATAAACAAGGGATAATCTACAGTTACAGTAGATACAGAATCTCCAGCATAATATGTTGTACCTGTCCTGCTTGCATGATGACAGCCTGCTTCCTGTAGTCCAAACCATCCCAAAAAACTGTTTTCACACTAAAAACCAACTGATTCAGTTAAGCTGGACTTGGTTGGACAAAATGTTATTTCTTTGGTCCAGAACATGGTTTACAGCACTTTTCACATCTGATATTTTGGTTCAGGGCAAACTGAAATGTCTGAAGGTCCAGAGTGTAAAAAGACGTGTAAAAGAATCCTCAGTCGAAATTGTGTTTATATGTAATATTCCTATATTTCTATTTTGTCTTATAGTTAGCTAACAAGAACACAACACACCAACTAAATTTGGAGTATTGATTTACAGGTGTGTCTGTATGTCTATAGGTCAGTTTTTAGAACAGAGATTAAGCCTAGTTGTAGACTATATTTTCCTCTAAATTCAAAACGCAGTGTCTTCCAAGGTGAGGCTTAATCCCTGTCTAAAAAACTGACCTCATATGTCTAATAATGTGCTCTAATTATTACAGAAAGTAACAGTGGTGGGCTTCAGACCACAGCATTCAATTTAACCTTCTGTACTAGAGGCATGCGGTAACGCAACTGTTTCCAGAACCTTCCGCTGGGCTTGGTGATGTAGTCCTGCTTCCAACGCAGAATGCCTTGAGTGCGCCTGATGTAGCGTAGCGACTCCGGCAGCTGAGCTTCGTCCACCTCCCCGCCGACCTGCACCAGGATGATCTTCAGACCCCCTTTTACCAGAGCGTCGTACAGACCCACTGACCACTCGTACGGGTCCAGGTTCAGGTTGGTAGTTTGAGTGGGGTCAGAGAGAGGAGGGTAACACTCTCTTTCATTATTGTTCAGGCTCAAGTGTTCTGTGGATGAACGAGATCCAAGAACGATGATCAACCGCCGACACTTCTTAACCGCATCGGCGATGACGTCATGGACCGCTGAAAAAAACAACAAAACAAACAGTTCTGTGAATTTTCATTTGAGAACATCTGTTTTAACATCGTTATATGTTAAGCTGTTTTATCCTAAAATTACACCAGTGATACAAACCATAACTCACTTTATACTTAAACTCAAATTAAGATCTCTATAATTAGGTTTTACTTGTAGAAAAACTCATTTCAGATACTTACTATGAAATGTTAACTAGTAATAATATCAGATGTGGTATGTGGTCCTGGTCACGTGACTTCAGAATTAGAAACACGTCAGAATTAGTAAACATTTCATAACTGATATTTAAAATGAGATGTCTAACCAGTAAAAACTGCATTACGGAGTTCTGTCGTTTCTAATAGTGCAAACTGAGTTAGGTTTGTTGTATTGTTTGTCATTATTATTGTTATCCTTTTTTATGATGCCTTTTACATGTAACAAAAACACTGTTAATGTTTTAGTAAGAGCCATTCACATATTCCACTTCTAGAATTAGCTCTGCCCATTCACACCAAAGCTGTAACAAGCATTCAGCACAGACTGCTTAATATATGAGGCACAACACAGGGAATCCAATTAGGACAGCAGCATGCAGTCAACAATGCACTTACTCTTAGATCTAAAGAGGGCATAATATGCAAAACTCACTTTTCCCTAAAAAACTTTACTGTCTCTATAAACACTTCAAATATGCAAAAAAAATCCATCCATTCAGCTAAAAGAGTTTAGTGTCAAGAATCATATGCTTCTATGAGCCATTTGGATGGTCCCTTATTGTGACGTCACAATAAAGAAACTTTTATTAAACCACCCTGGCTCCACCCCTCACTTGTCCACCCCCACCAGAGCCCACCCACTAGATCAGCTGAAGAAACACCATTTTGTTGTTAATTTTTGTGTTTCTATCGTAGCTAAGCTTGAACTTGCTTTGTGTTTTGTGATTTAGCACAAGCTAACACTTACATGTGGTAAATGCTCAGCATAAACATGCCATGGCAAGCAACAATGTATTTGCATAAAAGTGACAGACCCTTCAAATGGCTCATTCTGACAAAAACTGAAACTGGCAAGAATAGAGCTGGTGAGATCTCTTTATATAAGAGATATTTTGTGCAAAGAAGTTCATGGCCATGTATTGTATAGCCCATAGACCTATTTTATCTTGTATAAAAAGAGGTATAATATGTCCCTGTGGTGTGCATTGAGGCCCTTCTAACCCTTCAGAGAAGGGGTAACAATAAGTGCATGTAAATAATTACATAATTTTTAATCAGGAAATATATATTATAGTTATTGTAAGGGTATGGACTTATTTTATTAAATTTTATTAACGAAAATAAAAAACAGCAACTAATTCAATGCATTAGTCATGGGCGCAGATGGCACTGGGGACGGGGGGGATTTATAGTGACCTCATCCGAAATCTAGCATCTACAAGCATAAACGTTGGGGTTTTAATTTAATTAACTGTACGTTTGTGGAATTCTGTGTTCCACAATGCCCTCGTTTTTAAACTAGGAAGCGTTCAGTTCAGAGGTTACATTGTTCGGAGCCCCGTGTTCCAGTTCCAATGTAAATTTAACGCACCTTCTCAAGTCCGGGGTTCTAAGGAGCTGGTAACTGCCTGTAGACTACAGACACAGGCAGTTACCAGCTCCTTACGGTACGTGTCCACTGGCACTTTTTTCAACGCAATCCGCTGCGCTGGATCTCCTTGCTCGTTTTTGTATTAAAATGAAGCAACAGAAGTAGACAGTCATAAGTTTAATATTTTTATTTTCTTACCAACCTCACTGTAACCTATAGCTCTATAAATCCATATTCTGCCGCTTTCAGCTTCTCTTCTGTGGTTGAAAGGCGCCTGTTCTGTGTGTGTGTGTGTGTGTGTAAGAGGCTTGTGTGTGTGTGAAGACGCAGCCTGCTCTTGCCTAATTGGCTGGACGCATATTGACATACCAGACCAATAACAGTTTCAGTATGGCTAGTGTTGATCAGAAAAGTGAATATTCTAAAGTTTATTGCAGCATATATATATATATATATATATATGATTTTACAGCTTGGTTCCCCCCAGTTCAAAATTTCCATCTGCGCCCCTGGCATTAGTCTGTGTTTTTCAGTTGTTCAGGTTGTTTCAGGTTTTTTGGGGGGTGAGTGGATTTGATTTGCAGAAGGGGTACCCACCATATTCACTGCACGTCACTGATATGTCCCCTTTAATATGTCACATCATATAAGATATATTTAATGTTAAAATATATTACCTAAAAAAGTATATGAATGCCTAATCTCAAAAGTATATAGAGCATTATTATTATTATTATTATTATTATTGTTATTATATTATCATGTCAGTTTTTATTGTTCATATGCACAGATACCCTGCACACATATGTGCCCAGGTGTGCCTAATCACATGTCTGACGTTAGGTGTACCTCCTCCAGGTAGTTCATCTCGGCCACTAATGAACAGCTTGTAGCCAAGATGATCCTCTAGTATCTCAGGAAGAATCTTCAGGGCGAAGGACATGCTCTTATAATTTCCATGGCTATAACTGACATATCCGTCATATAGCTTCCCATCTGCAGGAAGGAAAAATTCAAAGAATGAAGAGAAATGTTTGTTCTTACATACAGCTCTGAAAAAAGAGACCAATTCAAAATAAATGTCTGACAACTGACAACATTTCTCCCAAGTTACAAATGCAAATATTGTCATTTATAGCATTAATTTGCAGAAAATGAGAAATTGTCAAATGAATGAAAAAGGTGCAGTGTTTTCAAACCTTAAATAATGCAAAGAAAACAAGTTCATATTCATTTAGAAACAACAATGCTAATGTTTCAAGAGTTCAAAGATTACTATTTGGTGGAATTATCCTGATTTTTAATCACAGCTTTTATGCATCTTGGCATGTTCTCCACACGTCTTTCACACTGCTTTTGGGTGACCTTATTCCACTCCTGGCACAAAAAATCAAGCAGTTCAGTTTTGTTTGATGGCTTGTGATCATCCATCTTACACCTTACATGATTACATTCAGATATTTTTCAATGGCGTTCAGGTCTGGAGATCGAATATTAGTAAGCAACCACAGACATTAGAATTGGATCATAGAGGACTGTAGTAAGATCTTTTTTTGATCAACACCTGGTCATCAAATGCCAAGATGCATGAAAGCTGTGATTAAAAATCTGCCTATTCTGCCAATTTTTGATTTTTGAACTCTTCCTTAGATAAAACTTTACTTTTGTTGTGTTTAAATGAATATGAACTAGTTTCCTTTGCAATATTTGAGGTCTGAAAGCTCAGCATGTTTTTTGTTAATTTGCCCGTTTCTCATTTTCTGCAAATAAATGTTCTAAATTACATTATTTTGGGAGAAATGTCATTGAGTAGTTTATAGAATAAAAAACAATGTTCATTTTACTCAAGCATATACCTATAAATAGTTAAATCAGAGAAACTGATTATATAAGTGGTCTCTTATTTTTTTTTCCAGAGCTGCACTACTGTGCAAAGGTTTTAGGCATCTAAGCACATTAATCTAAACCATTTATCCCAGCAAAGTGTTAATGCCTGAAACACCACTTTATTACTTGAACATATGTAACATACTTGTAATAAACATAAATACAGTACAAAGTAAGAACAATTTCTAAGATTTTTTTAGAAAGTAGTTCATGTCCTGTGAACTAGTCTGAAGAACAATGGTGGGTTCCAGATGCCCCCTAGCTAACTCCCCAGTGGCTCATTTAACATCATTAAGATCTAATTAAATATACAGTGATTTTAAATCACTACTAAAATCGTTTAAAATTTTCACAGGTGCTTAAAATATTTGCGCATTACTGTATGTTACAACCCATTTTCAAATTTCAAATTCACAGTTTGATAAAGCTTTGAGTAAGCTGATTTGTAATATTAAAGACACAAAAGAGGCACTATTGGGTTGTTCTGTGTGTTTTAGGATTGTCGAGTGGTTCAGGCATTGACTTAAAAGTCAATGGGTGTGTTGAAGTAAGTTTTAATCTCATTCCCTGGTAATGAGCATTACTTTCTGAGGGCTTAGTGGTGACTGAGTGATTTTATCCCCAGCTTATTGACACCAGGGTTGTGGGTTTAATACCCAGCTTCAGCAAGTTGCCACTGGTTGGCCGTTAGGGCACAAAGGTTAGAGCAGCAACACTCAGTGCTCCCCAGGCACCACAGCAAAAACTGCCCACCAATGCTTTCAGCAAAAGTATGGCCAATATGATTTGTTTTTCCTGTCTGCCTAATTGCTGCTAATTGCACAAGTATTTTTGGTGAAGTGGGCAGGACAAAGCTTACAAGAACCAATATGACTCTAATGACTCACTCCACATTCTTCAAATGGATTCTTCAATTTTTCTCACATTAAAGCTCACCTTCCGCGAAAATCCGATTTTTCTTGTTTTTTGTGGAATACAGTAGGTCTCTCCGAGTTGAATGTGTACACCTGCACATTAAACTGTTTTGCAGCCCCCATTGTCTGCAGGAGCTAAGCAAAGAAATCCCCCCTCCCCCCCTCCGAAAAACGGGTGAATTTTGAATTATCTTTCTGCCTACGTAGGCAGAAACTCACAGACCAGCCCACCTTGGCTCGAGAAACTCCCAGAGGCGGAGCTGAAGCGACGCAACATCACCGCTCATCAGTTAGGAGGTGGGAGGCAGTGAGCGGCAGAGCGGTGGAGGGGCGTCGCAGTGCTCCTAGCCAATCAGAGGAGAGATATTTGCATGCTGTTTGCATGTATGAATATTCATGAACAAAGCTGGAATCCGGTCATTTTGGACACACCCCTAAAACAGTCCATTAAAAAAGAGCTATACAGAGACACCTGAGCAATTTTGTTTTTACAAAAACGGCTCACATGTCATTCATTCATACTAGAGACCACAACTAGACATTTTAAAATGAAAGAAAAAACGACGGAAGGTGAGCTTTAATTGTTTTTCACTCTTCCTGAAAGATGCTTTGTTTTTTTTACATCTGAAATAAATTGTTTCCCTTTGCCCATTGGAGTTATCTGTTACCCCATAGGCTATCTATTTCAAATCTTTTCTTCCCTCTGTTCCTACAAACTTTAAATCTAAGTTCTACTGTAATTTATATAAAAACGACATCACTCACCACACTGTCTTTTTAAACAAGGGCTGAGTTTCCTGTAAGCCAGGACCAGGTCAACCTTAAAGAAGTGGAACACCAGCAGAACCAGTGCCACCACCAAGCAACCAGCAACAGGTAGCATCACCCAGTAACTCTCAGTGGCTGTAAAAGATGACAGATCACAATGCATGTTAATAAAGAGCTTCAAAAAACTAATCAACATGTTTACTGGAATTATTTATGATGCGACAGTAAATTCAGTTTTCTTTTCATTTAGAGAACACTAATGAGTTTGATGTGTGTTTTTAAATAATGGAATCATACTGTTGTTTGTGGGTAGGACAGTGTAAACTGTGTGCAGACTATGGAGAGAAATGAATGCCGAATTTAAAGGCAAACACTACTGTGGAACAACGTAAATGCAGTCCACAAAATGCATTGGTATTCCCCACTAACATGTAGAATACTTTTACATTACATTTCACTGCACTTGATATTTTATTAAAAAATAATAGAATTTACAACACACTGAATTCATGTCAGAATGGCACACAAACCTCTGCATTGTATTCCACTGTGAGGTACTGTGAATGGTTAAAAGCAAATCACAATGCACAGTATCGTAATTCTTCTAGGAGCAGCGTGGTATTCGTGCCAAAATGAAATCACTGTCCAGCGGAATACAATGCAGTTTAGGTTTTGTGCAATTCTGACACTAATTCAGAATTTGGTTTTGAAAATATAAATTCCTTTGTATTGTTTTTCAATGAAGAGATCAAGTGCGGTGAATTGCAATGTAATAGTGGTTTTGTGTTTTATTCCGGCACTTGTTCTGCATGCTAGTGTGGAAATGCAATGCATCTTGTGAAATGCATTTGCATTCTTTCATTTTTTTTTATTTGGCACCAATACATACAGACCATTTAAATCTCACATTAAATAGACAGTAATATTATTTAATGTTTTTAGAGCTGAAAGACTCATTATTTCAATCAAGTTATTGAGTTTAGTAGTCAAATACTTTTTTAACATAGTGTCAGGTTGGTTTAAATAGAGTTTTTTCCCTTAAAAATGAAATTATCCTTTAAAAACTGCTTTTTATATTTATTGGCTACCTTTGTCTGAGATTTAAGAATGTGTTTGTAAGGTACAATTATGAAAAAGAAAAAAGAAATTTGTAGGGGGCAGGCACTGTGTATACACACAGTATACAGTATGTGAGCACTTACCTGGAATAAGTATTGCTGTGCCATTGTCTGACCCTTTGGAGTTCAGGATCACACACATGAAAGGGATGTGCAGAAATTCTTTCTGAATCTCCGGGATAGTAAGATTATTCTGGTAATATATTGTACTGTGTTCCACGGTACGGCTAAGAACAAAGTAAAGTAAATTTCAGTGCAAAGCATATAGAAAAAAAGATTCTATAGGTATATACTCATTTCATATTTTAACTTAATCTAGTCAATATAACTATAAAATCCAGCTACGTACACATGTATTCAGTACCATATTATTAACATGTCATTTTAAACTTCACTATTGTAAGTCGCTTTGGACAAAAGCGTCTGCCAAATGTGATGTAATGTAGTGTAATGTAAATGTCTTAGCTACCCAGATAATGAGATGTTACTTATTACTTAAAAAAAAAAAAAAAAAAAATTAAACTATTGACTATACATCCAGTGTAACACTTAATAACACTACCTTTATTAAGACTGGTGTGAACATAATCAATCTGGCTCAAAACGCATTTTTCTGGCACCCGCTCTCCTGTATTTCTCTGTAAACTCACCTCACATTAAAAATAAAGTGTTTAGAGACTCTCTCAGCAAACTCTCCGTTCACCAGCCAATATATTTGGAAAGGATCTACGGGATCTTCTTGATCAGTTCCAACTAAAGCTTTACAGTTTAAGTCATGTCTTGAACCTACAGCCACAAACACAAAAACAGATAAAGCCAGAAATAATGTTATATATAACCAGCACATTTTTTAGAAAATTCACTTAGACATTTGTTGCAGGTACAAACAATTTGGTATTTACAAAGGAAAAAGGAATAAAACTGAGAATGAAAGTAAACTCTTCTGTCATTTTACACAGAACTCAAATGTACTGGCAATTTTTCAACCATGTGCTGTTTCTTTCATATGTATTTGTCCTGATAAAAAGTCTGGCAACACAGAAATCACACATTTAAGCAGCTGAATAGAGAAAAAATAAATCTAGATTAAATTGAAATAAATGGACATTCAATTGTGAAACATTTAATTCAATGCCTGGGGATGTGAGAACCAAAACAGAGAAAAATTATGGACAATCTCAGGGTAACAAGCCCATTTCCACCCCGTGCAGCCTCTTTAAGAGGTTGACAGCCGAGCCGACAACCTTGTACTAACCCGCCTGGGTAACACTTAAACCTTTTTGTTAAAGCAGATCATTGTACTGTTAACAGAAAGCAAAATTAAGTTGCTACTGGCACTGGAGCACGGTATTATGGAATCTGCAGTACAGCGACCCATTAAAGCATACAAAACCCCCCGAAATAGGAGAACGCAGTGGAGGGTTCTAAAGAGATCAGCTAGAAGTATGTGTTCCAGTAGAGAAAGTGACTGATTTCAGTCCAGTCCAATTTCAGTGGTTCTGTGTGGAATCATTTTAGATCTGCTGTATGGGAATGGGTTTCTCTGTATAGGTAAACTGCAAGAAGCACCTTTAGCAGAGTACTTACCAACTGTTACAGAATGAATTTCCTTTTGTGGTTTGACCACTCTGGGCTTTTGTGGAATTGTCGCTGTTGACACATACATAACAATAATAAAACATCATTAAAAATCTGTACAAAGCAAGCACATATACCTCAATACTGTCCATGGTGACAGTGATACACTGGGTATTTTTAACCAATTCTTTTAAAAAGATTGAAAGCTGTAATAATGGTAAAATGTGGATACATGGAGCATTTAAATATTTTTAAACATTATTTATATACTTCTAATCCATACTTTCACTGAGTTGTAATTTCTGTTTAGACTGTTTGACTGAAAAACCAACCAATGTTTTGTCTTGGAAAGAAGTGCACATATTCACTACAAGCATTTACCGTAATGTGTGCGGACTCGAAAGGTCTGGGCAGCAGTGTACACATTTCCTTCATGGGTAAAATTCACCGAGCACGTGTATTCTCCTTCATCACTCTCCGCAACATTCTGTATCAACAAAAGGCTATCCCCTTCAAGAAGGGTGCCGTTCTAGGCAGACGGAGAAAAGACATAAAATGTAAACTAAATTACAAATTGATTAAAGATTTATGTCAACCAACAGCGACATTATTAGAGTATTCATACCCCTTATCACCTTACAACCACAAAATGTGTTTACATGTATTTTATTAAGATTTTAAGTGATAGACCAACACAAAGTAGCTGATAATTGTGAAGTAGAATAAAAAAAAATGATCCATGGTTTTCAAAATTTAAATAAATAAAAAATTGGAAAATGTGACGTGCAAATCTATCGAGTCCCCTTTACTCTGAAACCCCTAAATAAAATCCACTGCCTTCAGAAGTCATTTAATTAGTTAATAGAGTCCAGCTGTGTGTAATTTATACAGCTTTATACAGCTGTGTATAAATACAGCTGTTCTGTGAAGGCCTCAGTGATTTGTTAGAGAACACTTGTGAACAAACAGCATTGTGAATATTACAGCAGGGTTAGGTCATAAAACATATCCCAAGCTTTGAGCTTCCCAAGGAGCGCTGTTCAATCCATCATCCAAAAATGGAAAAAGTATTCTGCAAGACTGCAGTTCTAGAAGCCGAGAGGCCCATTGTCACTCTGGAGGGGCAGCAGAAATCCACAGAGAATCTGTCCAGAGGACAAACAAGTTGTGCACTATACAGCCCTTATGGAAGAGTGGAAAAAAGAAAATCATTGCTGAAAGAAAGAAAAGACGTTTTTAGCCACAAGCTATGTAGGAAACACAGCAAACACCTGGAGGAAGGTGCTGTGGTCAGAAAAGACCAAAGTTTAAGTTTAAGCACTTTGTATGGCGAAAAAGAAAAACTGCTCATCGCCCTAAACACACCACCCAATGGGAAACATGGTGGTGGCAGCATCATGCTGTGGGGATGCTTTTTTTTCAGCAGGGAAAGAGAAGCTGGTCAGGGTTGATTGGAAGATGGATGAAGCAAAATACAGGAAAGTCCTAGAATAAAACTTGTCTCAATAAAATCTCAATAAAATACATTTAAGTTTGTGGTTGTAAGGTGACAATATGAAACAGGGGTGGGTTTCCCGAAAACAATCAAACTTAGAGGATAACGAACAAACTAAGGAATGACGTGAGTAAAGAACGAGTGTTTCCCAAAGAGCTTCGCAAAGTGAAAATTAACGAACAAGTTTAAAGAACGTCTGTGTCGACTTCTCCCCGACACATTCAACACTGCCAATATGCAGTATTTATTCACTATTATGCCCAAAAAACATAGAACTGTGTTGTAATCAACAACACAATACATATTCTGAAATTTAAATTACTAAAGGATGTACTTTGGCATAGATAAAATACTTCTAAAGATACATATGAATAAATAAATAATCTAAAATTTAATCTATTTTAAAACATTAAACTTTTTTTTAACTATTTTTATTAATATATATTATATTAATAGATATTACACTAATATTATTAATAGTAATATTGATAGTAAAATTACTATTCATTTATTATTATTATTTTTATTATTATTATTATTATTATTATTATTAATAAATAATATAATAATACATAAACAAATGTTCCTGTATGTCTATGTCTATATGTCTCTCTCTCTCTCTCTCTCTCTGTAATTGACTGTGATTAATTGCGCATCTTTTTATAACAGATATTTAAATGTACATAAAAGAATAAATGTAAGAAATGTAAAATGCAATTATATGTATATTAGTTGTCAATTAAAATAATGGTATATCTTTGTTTGTTTGATGGGAGATAAAATCAGCGCAGGGTGCTGGAATAAAGAATGCAGGATAAATTGGACTGTAAATGTCTCAGCTTGGTTGTAAGGATTTATGAATGCAAACTTAATTTAATGACTATAAAAATCTCAGGAATGAGGAGCAGGACAGAAGTGCGAGTCTAGGTCTGTGTGTGTGGGTGTGTGTGTGTGTGTGTGTGCGTGTGTGCGCGTGTGTGTGTGAGAGAGATCTCTGACCGGGTCTGAGCTGGAAGCCGGACACGAGCGCGAAGCCAGAGAAAAATCAGTGTGTTGAGTGGGGGCGGGGCAGATTACGGTGGAAGTAGGGGTAAAACTTGGTGCCTTAAATAACTTGCGTAAAAAAATTCCAAATCAACAGCATGCATTAACACTTTAGCAATGACACCCCTAATATACATACATATATATATATATATATATATATATATATATATATATATATCAATTTTAAACCAACCAGAATATGTTTTATTCTTTATACACTCTGTGAAGCTCCAGCTCATCCTAAATCACCATCTCAGTTGGGTTTAGGTCAGGGGATTGCGGAGGCCATGCACCTTTTTGTTTACTAGATAATTCCGTAAATTCCATCAATTATTCGTTTTCATGGTTTTAACATTAATCTATAATGTAGAAAATTAATTAAAAAAAAAAATAAGAAAAAACATTGAATGAGACGCGTCCAAACTTTTGACTGGTACTATATTTGCGAGCTGACACACCCCAGAGTTTGCCCAGATGAACGGCCACAATGTTGGTTAGAAGCACCTGATTATGAAATATTATTAAATATTACCCGCACATTCACCGATACCCTTTACAATACGTGTAGGTGTGATTAAAGACACTGCAGGCGTCCCCTGCACCGGACCTACATTACCAGGAATTTTCCCAATAGCATGGAAATATTGTGTTGTGCTGTAATCTCTGGCCTGTGTATAGTTTCGTGCATGCCACAGTAACAGTCTGATTACAGAATGCACGGACTTGGAGACTTTGCTTAAACCGTGAGCATCATCTGCAGGAATTTATTGATTGCATTCCTTGCAGCAGTAATGTCAAGAACTGTAACATCACTGATGATTTATTTGTGTGTTTGATTGGTCAATTTCAAAATGCCCAGTTAGACTACAAGCCACAGACAAAGTTGGCATTATATTATAATATAATATAATATAATATAATACAATACAATAAAATAAAATATAATATAATATAATATAATATAATATAATATAATATAATACAATACAATACAATAAAATATAATATAATATAATATAATATAATATAATATAATATAATATAATATAATATAATATAATATAATGCAATGCAATATAATATAATATAATATAATATAATATAATATAATATAATATAATATAATATAATTAATAATAATATTATATAATTATTTCAACCAGAGAAAAAATATTTTTTCTCCTTCAAAATTGGCGGTCCCTGGTGTTTAAGGTGCTGAACTGCAAGCAGAATGCCCTTTAAGTAGTTCTTTCTGATTACTGGTTACTCGTTTATCTGCGAGCAAGATTACATAGTACTTTAGTTACGCACGGGTTTGGGAAACACTCTTTAATTACTTATGTACAAGTTCACGAAGTTCTTAGCGTTACAAAGCTTTCGGGAAACCCACCCCAGTTCTGTATTCACAGCAAACATAATATATACTTGATGACAGAAAATTTCATTTTAGCTAAAGAAGCCCAACAATGGATTTCATGAACAATGCATACCTTTATCCAGCTCACGTGAGGGTGAGGGTCTAACTGGAAGATTTTGGTCATGTAGTTGCTCTTGCAGTTCAGAAACCCGTTTCTGTCCCTGGATAGGTGAATTGTCTGTGGAGAAGACGTCCTATTGGTCACAGCAACGGAAAAGTTGGCCATGGCATTGTGCTCTTTGCTGTGATTGGACCTGACACACAAACAAGATAGAGTAGGCATTCAATGGGAGACTGAATCACACCAGCCAGGGAAAACGATTATTAAAACAGTTTTTAAATTTTGAGTTTAATCGTTTAATCGACCATGTATCATTAAATACACTGCATGTATATCAAACAGCAAAATCCTACAAAGCTTAGCTGGTCAACAGTGTCGACAGTCTGTTGGGTTCAGGAGCCCCACTGATGCTAGCCAATACCAGAAATTCAAAATAAATGAATTTAAGCTTCTCAAACGGTTTTCAGTAGAAAAGTATACTTTAATTTAGCAAATTTGGTACTGGTTAAATACTTAATTATATAAAATAAAATATAAATATATATATATACTTATATAAAGACAAAACTATACTTTGTAATAAGCCAGGACAAGCCAGAATGTTGATCTTACACATGTGAACTGTATGTGTATATTTCAATTATTCATTTTTCATAATCAATCAGGTGATCCCAGATTTCTCTAGTATTTAAGTTTACTTAATTATATATAAGTATATAATAAGTAGTGAGATTCGATTTTACAGAGTACATGACAGGGAGTTTTTGGATTGGCTCCTTTTGGGTTTGCTGGATTTACTACTAAAAAGAGGAATATCAAAGTTTGAGGTAATGAATATTAGGCCAAAGTTAAAGTTTTTTTATTAGATTTTTATGGTGTGGAAATTGTGTGTGGATGAAGAATGTGAGGCTGGGAACTGGGATAATGTTTTGTAGGAGGTATCTTTATACCAGGAAGAGCAGTAGTAGTTTCCACTGTGCGACGGCTGAGCCGGCAAGAACCACAGGGCTTGCTTTATGATCTTCATTCCTGCAGGAAGACTCTCCATATCCAGCTCCTGCTGCTTTTCTGAACCCCATCTTATTTTCATATCACCTAAAGTACACTCGAGTGGAAACACGTGACCTGCAGTGATCTCCTGGAGTTTGTGCTGGTACCCTGGGGAAAAGAGTAGAGCTTATAGAGTTTATAGAGAACCACACAGCACAATAAAACCTGTATGAAACAAATATAAAAACCTAGTTTATTTAGCTATTTGTTCTTAAACTATTAAACAGCTTCTTCAGCCTTACAGCAGATTTTATATTAACATGGTGCCGAAATAGCCTCCTTATGTTTCAGTTCATATTAAAGGAAACGTTTAAAATAGGTAAATCATTACCACATTAAAGAGTTTACAGGTTTCTGACAGAAGCAAATGTCTATCTAGTGAGATTCCTTCTGCAGCTTCCATATGGAAACAATCTCCATCCTTACATTTAAAATCACATTAAAACAATGATAAGAATCAATTTGGTTAATGCAATTCCCAAAATGGGATAACTAACTGCACAGCACTATAGGGTTTATAAACCAAAAGAAGTATTAAATCATTTATTTATTCTTTAATTCTCGGTGAGAACTGAAAAAGAGTGGAACAGGTAAACACTGATATTTCTAATAAAATCTGCTGTGAGCTTCTTTTATAAGGAATGCACAGACAAGACTTTGAAAGATTCATTTTAAAAGTGTTTTGGTTGCTCTGTATATAGTGGCAGAATTCACTTGAATCCACTTTCAATTTTCCTGCATGGTTTTGAAGATACATTTTAAAAGCAGAGCAAATATTTTGCTCATGAATATCTCTGAGAACACAGGAGTTAAAAGTTTGGTGCTGTCTTGATAGATCACTGGATAGGACAGACAGTATTTAAATAACAAGAGCTGTTTTATAAAATGTTCTAAATTGGCACTTGCAACATGTTGTGGGATTACGATAATAAAATGTAAAATGTGTATAAAATAAAATTCTAATTTGCCATTTCAGAATCTCTGGAATTCTTATATGTATACACAAAAGTAACTATGACCATATTTAATTTTCTTTTTTTCTGCATTTTCTTACAAACACCTGACCCTAATTTCACCTTCAAACTAACTGCTTATCCTAAAGTTCCACATACATTTGTCACAATATTTTTCACAGTAAATATTTTGTCACAAATATATAATATTGGATAATTTTCCCCAATAAATAAATTACCAAGTATAATATTTATTTTTGTCTCATTTGTTTCTCTGGTTTCTCTTAATGTTATCTTTTCTCTTAATGTACTTTTAGGATGTGTGTGACAATCTGATTATGTTTTAGGTCATATACAGAAATATAGAAAATGTATCTGCTCTGTATTCATCAATGACAAATATTATTACACTGCTCATGTGTTTCATGTGTCGGCAACCCGGTTTAATTTTCAATAATAAATTATAACTATGATCAGGCAATAGGCATAATGAGTGCATAACTTTGATTGTTTCTTTTCTTACCCTGAGTATGAAAAGTATGAGTATGCATTAGGCATTGTCCTGGTATATCGCAAAATTAAAGGAATGGGGACAGCTGTCCAAATGCCCCCAAAATTGATGCAGTGATGCATGTCTGCCCCCGACATGACTGATACAGTGGGCAGAACTGTCAGCACTGCATCAATTTCGGTTGTGACTCTAAAACCACAAGACCCATAACATCTTGGAGAAGCTCTCGGCTTTGCAGCGGAGAATGGATAATATCGAGAACCATGATGTACAAAGAGAGTAAAAGTGTTTTATATAAATATAAAATAAGTAAATAATGAATACAAAACACAACAAGATTAAAACAATCATCTTTATTGTCTTTATTTTCTTAAACAGGATATTTTCTCCCAGAACAAATAAAGATAATAAAATGTTCCCAAAAAGTTTAATTGTACTCATGTATTAAATACAATTATTTCTCAATTTTCTTACTGCTTTTGTGTCCCCCAAGGTTCATTCTTACAAACTGCACAAGCGGAATTTAAGTAAACCCCATTTCATGTAATCTGTGCTGTGTTCATGTAGTCTGTGCTGTGTTCATGTAGTCTGTGCTGTGTTCATGTAATCTGTGCTGTGTTCATGTAATCTGTGCTGTGTTCATGTAATCTGTGCTGTGTTCATGTAATCTGTGCTGTGTTCATGTAATCTGTGCTGTGTTCATGTAGTCTGTGCTGTGTTCATGTAGTCTGTGCTGTGTTCATGTAATCTGTGCTGTGTTCATGTAATCTGTGCTGTGTTCATGTAGTCTGTGCTGTGTTCATGTAATCTGTGCTGTGTTCATGTAATCTGTGCTGTGTTCATGTTGTCTGTGCTGTGTTCATGTAATCTGTGCTGTGTTCATGTAGTCTGTGCTGTGTTCATGTAATCTGTGCTGTGTTCATGTAGTCTGTGCTGTGTTCATGTAATCTGTGCTGTGTTCATGTAGTCTGTGCTGTGTTCATGTAATCTGTGCTGTGTTCATGTAGTCTGTGCTGTGTTCATGTAATCTGTGCTGTGTTCATGTAATCTGTGATGTGTTCATGTAATCTGTGCTGTGTTCATGTTGTCTGTGCTGTGTTCATGTTGTCTGTGCTGTGTTCATGTAATCTGTGCTGTGTTCATGTTGTCTGTGCTGTGTTCATGTAGTCTGTGCTGTGTTCATGTAGTCTGTGCTGTGTTCATGTAATCTGTGCTGTGTTCTTCTTCACTTGTTCAACTTTTGAATCGGACAGTTCTTAGCGCCTGACTCTCTGGCTGAAACTATATTCTGATTGGCTCAACGAGAGTACATTATAATATGCAGCCGATGGATTGGCAGGCGTGAGAAATACCATGTGTGGCGTGTGAACTCGCTGAGGTGCGTGTGTCACACGCTCAAAGTGTGAGACTTGAGAACACTGGAGTTTATAGTTCTATAGAATAAAGCAGCAAATATTGCTGATAGGGATATTACAGTTTTTGTGTGTGAGTGAAGAGTGGTCGGGGGGTTCAGTTTAGTTCTGTGTGAGTGTGTAGGGTGTGTAGTGGATGGGGGGGGGTCAGAGAGAAGAGTCCGTGTGAGGGATGGGTGGGGTCGTCCAAAATGCTGATGGCTTTGCGGATGCAGCGTGTGGAGTAGATCTCAGTGATGGAGGGGAGAGAGACTCTTGTGAAAGGGTCTTACCATCCGAGATGATGCAGTTCCCAAACCAGACGCTAATGCAGATGCTCAAGATGTTTTCTACAGAACACTGAGGACCTTTGTGTTCTTCACAAACTTCACAGCAGAGCTGTTGATGTTCATTTTTCAACCTGAAATAAAAACATCAGATTCACTTGTAGCGACTGCATTTACACAATGTGATAAAATTAATATTAATTAACATAAAACATTTAGCCGATATTATTAATAACAGTCTCTCATGGGTTCCAATATTGGATTCACATTGATTAACATGACTTAAACGTGAATAAAAATGTATAAAAGACATCAATAATAAATATAGCAATAAATACTAATCCGATTATGCTCAAACATACACATAACATAACATGATGGCTTTACTGAGAGTATTCACTACTTGTCTAATAGATAATAGATAAATATTGTACATATAGTGTCTCCCATTCTTTTATATTTTATATTTATTTTCTGTACTTCCTGTAAATTTTGAGAAGGAGGGTAACTTAATTTCATTTCTCTTTATGTGCTGCACATATGCAGTGTTGACAATAAAACTACTTGTCAAAAAAAAAGTTACTAGCCTGAAAGGCAAATAATAACTGAAATATATTGCCTTTCTTTAATGAGAGGACCAGCTTGAGAGGCATATAGTAACTCATATATCTCTTTTATTTAATGAGAGGACCAGCTTGAGAGGCATATAGTAACTGTAACATAGCCAAATATATTTATTTAGATAGTGAGAAGCACACTAAGTAACATACTTTAAGCAGAAAAGCGTGAATAGTTAAGAGCTTGCTAAATAAACAGCTAACTAGGTAGTATCTTTTCTGACATTATTCAGTAAATGAGTCCCAACGCTAACTAGCAAAAAAGCTAGCATTAGCTATTAACCTGAGCAAAAGGTAGCTATCATTTAGCTAAGTTAAGTCTCAGCTTTTGCAGTAGTAATTATATATCCCATTCCATATTCCATATATCATCTTTCTGAAATGATTATTGTTTTTACTTAGATTAGATGTGGATATCGACACTAATGTTACAGTTGACAAACAACAGAGCAAATCCAAGATTATAATTATTATTTCTAGAGCCTTTTAGCTACATTCTATTACCATACTGGTCACATAAATCTCCAATGGAAAGTTTACAAAAAATATATATATTTTTAAACTTACCTACTCCGGAGTGCGGAGGGGTCATCCAATTCAGCTACTCTGCTGTATTGTGATTGGCTGGGAAGTCCTTGAAGCGCTGCCTATCACATGATCTCCAGGGCATGATTTAATTGGCTGGTTGTTGGTTCGAATAAAGACTGAATCAATTGCTCATCCTGTGCTCATCCAAAATAATTCAATGCTAGAAATTCAAATGCTTTTAAATGTCTAAAATTTGAGTGTTTTACTTCTATACTGTTCTTCCTGCAAAAGGTGGATCTACTAATCTTTGATGTAATTTTGCTGTTGGGGTGCCCAAATTTATGCACTTAAATAACAATTTCACCCTTACTGTAAATCTTATAAACTTTATTTCACTTGTTAAATATCACTATGTTCATCTGCTGTATGATATATTTAACTGAATTTGCTGATCCGGACAACCATCATTTTAAGGAAAATCATAAAAATTATTAGGGGTGCCCAAACTTTTTCATACCACTGTACAATTGTGTCTTTAGCCCTTTCTGGACAGGTTTAGTTTCTCCGGGGGTCCTAGGGTAACTATTGCAGGTCCTCTGTGATTTTATTCCCGTCCAGATTGACCATGTATATGTTTTTCTCAAACATCCCCTGAGAAAATTACAGGCAGAATTATCTATTTTTTTAATGAATTCTGTGGTCCTCCGGTAATTTTAGTCTTGTCCGGGAGCACAGTGTGAAATATTTTTCACAGGCGACCCCCTGAGAAACTAATCCCATCTGAATAGGGCTTTTGAAAGGAAGTACACTTCTCAAAATTCCCTGTTAAGAAAATAAAAAGTTTGAGTTTCTCCAGCTGTCTCTGTCTGGTTCTGGTTCTTATTTGGCTCGCTTGGGAGACTTTTTTATATACTTCTCTCAGCGTGTCTCTCCACAACCATGCAACAACCAATCAGAATTTTTACTGAATTTCCCAGGAGCAAATCAGCACTCTGAAGGCAGATGCTAAAGATTTGAGGGCTAATTAAACAAAACTTTCTCAGCTGCGTGATCATGGCGAGTGGAGCACCTTGTTGATTTAAAAAAGAAAGGGATAAAAATGTACTGCATGTTGGAGCTAGATAATATTAATATATCGAAACCGAACCGATACCGTGGCCATACAATATCGTTGCATCCCGAGTGGCCACCATTATTTTCCAGCACTTCCTTAACTCTCTTGGGCATGGAGTTCACCAGAGCTGCACAGGTTGCCACTGGAATCCTCTTGCACCTCTGCATGACATCACTTCAGTTCAGTGTTCCACACAATCGTTCCCCAACAGCTCATTCACAAACTGGACAGTCAGGGGCTGAGCACTTCACTGTGCAACTGGCTCTTAGACATCCTGACCAGACGACCACAGGCAGTGCGGGTTGGCAGCAACACATCCAGCATCACCACACTGAACAAAGGGGCTCCCCACAGATGTGTGCTGAGCCCCCTTCTGTTTACTCTGCTGACCAATGACTGCACACCAGCACACAGCTCCAACCTCTTCGTCAAGTTTTTGGATGACACAAAGTCATGTGGATGACACGTTGTCAGCAACAATGAAAAGACACTACAGGAGCGAGGTGAGCACGTCACAGAGGACCTCTCCTGAAGCACCAACTCAGCATCACTTATACAGCTCCTGCCTCACACAAAAAAGCCCTCCACCTGGCAAAAGATCCCTCCCACCCAGCACACAGCTTCTTCAGCCTGCTGCCATCAGGAAATTTAGCCATTTTCAGTTACTTTTAATCCCAGTGGTTTAGACATTAATGGCTGTGTATTGAGTTATTTTGAGCTAAAATTTACGCTGTTCTACAAGCTGTGCGTTGACTACTATATCTAGTATAGTATAATGTAATATTTACAAAAATAATTACATTCATATGCTTTTTTTTCTTTGATGGCTTTATTATTATTATTATTATTATTATTTTATTTTAGTTTTTTAGCCCGCCACCACCCCCCCTCTTCGGAGGACTAAAAATACTTTATTATTTATTACTTGTTAAACCCCTCCTACATCCCACCACCCAACTCTTCCAACATCACCACAAAAAAAAAAGAGAGAGAGAGAGAAAAAAGCATAGAGGAAAAATAAAAAACAAATAAATAAATAATACCAATATATACATAGGCATATACAAACACACATATATATACACATACAACTCAATTCTAGTATTTTTTATCAACAATGGGTCATGGAATGTACTTTTAATAAGGGCAAGAAACTGCAACCACACCATCATGTTGCAGAGGCAGATTGGAACAACCCGGAGGACCTACACCATCCACAGCCCACTGCCGAGTGGGACTGGTCACCCATATCGTACGATGGAGCTACTCAATTGATCTTTTGAGGTGGTAGACATTCTTTCCAGACTAATGTGGTCTAAAAGTAAATTTCTATAATGGGAGATACGTAATTCATTTTTTGATTTCCACTTCATGAGAATAATTTTCTTAGCTATGTATAAGACAGTAAGAACTATGTGTCTCTCTCTCGTTATGGCCCTCTTTATCGCCATCGTCATCATCACCGCCATCTCCGCCTGCATCACCTTCATCACCGCCGTAGTCTTCATCACCATTGCCTTTGTCTCTGCCTACATCACCGCCTTCATCTTCATCGCCGCCATCTTCTCGCCTGCATATTCATTGCTTTCACCTTCTTCGCTCTCATCAACGCCATGCTGAACATCATCTCGTCCTCATCGTGGCCATCTTCACCTTAATCGTCTCCGCCTCCTTCTCTGTCTGCATCGCCTTCATCGTCGCTGCCATAGTTATCGTTGTGGCTATCATCGTCATTGTAGTAGCCATCTTCATCCTCATCATTGCCGCAATCTCTGCCTACATCACCATCATCGGCGCGATCTTCTCGCCTACGTCTTCATCTTCATCTTCTTCGTCTTCATCGCCATCGTCTTGGGCATCACCTTGCCCTCGCTATAGCCATCTTAGCCACCATAGTCATCATCGCCACCATCTCTGCCTGCATCACCTTCATCATCTCTGCCACAGTTGTCATGGCCATCCTCATTGTCGCCGTCTCTGTCCATGTCATCGCCATCATCATCGCTGCAATCTTCTCGCCTTCGTCGCCATCGTCTTGGGCATCATCTTGCCCTCACTTTGGCCATCTTCACCACCATCGGCATCATTGCCACCATCTCTGCCTATGTCATCGCCATCATTGCCGCAACTTCATAGCTTTCACTTTCACCGCCCGCATAATCGCCACCATCTGGGACATAATCTCGCCCTTTTCATTCCATTCTTTCGTTGCCGTCATAACAATCACCCTCACCATACTAACCTTCGTCACCATCGTCGTCACCGCCACCATCGTCTTCGCCTCCTTACCCATCTTCGCTACACCAGTCTGTCTGTCCTCCCTGCCCATCCTCCGTCATCCCGACGCCAGTCCGTCTGTCCTCCCTGCCCATCCTCCATCATCCCAACACCATTCCGTCTGTCCTCCCTGCCCGTCCTCCCTGCCCATCCTCCATCATCCCAACGCCAGTCCATCTGTCCTCCCTGCCCATCCCCATCATCCCAACGCCAGTCCGTCTGCCCTCCCTGCCCATCCTCCATCCTCCCAACGCCAGTCCGTCTGTCCTCCCTGCCCACCCCCATCTTCCCAACACCAGTCCGTCTGTCCTCCCTGCCCATCCCCCATCATCCCAACGCCAGTCCGTCTGCCCTCCCTGCCCATCCTCCATCCTCCCAAAGCCAGTCCGTCTGTCCTCCCTGCCCACCCCCATCTTCCCAACGCCAGTCCGTCTGTCCTCCCTGCCCATCCCCCATCATCCCAACGCCAGTCCGTCTGCCCTCCCTGCCCATCCTCCATCCTCCCAACGCCAGTCCGTCTGTCCTCCCTGCCCATCCCCCATCTTCCCAACGCCAGTCCGTCTGTCCTCCCTGCCCATCCTCCCAACATTGGTCCCGAGGCCCACCCTCCCCTTTTTCCAGTGCAACCCGTGATTTCCGCCCGGCCCGCTGGCGGGCTGTGGCTCCGCCTCCTTGCAATCTCGTAGGGCGTTGCTCGGGCGTGGCCATTCATTTTCTCTCTCCCATTCCTCGGTCTGTCTGTCCTCCCTTCTCTTTTTCCATCTCCCGTTGCTGCCATCTTCCCACTCCTTCTTCCCACTCCATCGCCTCAGTCTTCCCACTCCGTCTTCCCACTCCGTCTTCCCACTCCGTTGCCCCGTCTTCCCACTTCGTCTTCCCACTCCATCGCTTCTGTTGGACCGTCAGGTGCACCCCTTCTACCTTACCCGGTCGCTCCTGCTACGCATGTGGGTCGGTGGCTGCTTTTGGGGCCTTTAAACTACATGTACAACATGTGCATCATTCCATTAAGTCGCTCAACACTACCTTTCCACTTCAACCGATTTCTGCCTCCAAGGACCTCACCCTTCATGCTGTCATTCCAGTAAATTCCTATACTCGAATAGGCTGGCAGCACCTTCAAACACCTTACTTAATTATTCCCTACCTTTCTTTCGTTTGACAAGGGCGTGGGTCAATACTAGCAAAGTGGAGTTATGTATTATAACTAAGTTTTGGGAGTGATCCACGCCCTCACTCCTCCCACTTCCTTCCTTATTTAAACCGTCACTTCCTCTCAACCTGCTCATTGAACAAACCTCGCACCCACCTCCTCCCCATCTTCCTCCTTCTTTAATTTTATTCTCTTCTCGTGTTTCTCTTCATGTGAGGGGGGGCTTTGGCTTCACGCTTTACAGCGAAGGTGCCCCGAACTCCACCCCAATACCCTCTTTTCTTCTTCTCTGCCCAGTCAAGGGCGTGGGTCAATACTAGCAAATTCCATATTTTAAAATAAGATCTTCAAATGAAATAAAAGTCCCGTCATGAATAACATGTTCTAAATTTTGTATACCTTTCTCTTGGCATTCTAAAAAAATCAGTACTGTTTTTTTTCTTCATATATCTGGGTTGTTCCAAAGGGGGGTCATTTTACATGGGATTAGTGAGGACTCAGCTATCTTTAAAAATCTTAAAACATACTGTAGTCTATTGGCCAAAAAATTGTAAAAAAAAAAAATTGTAAGTTCTAGACCGCCACAGCATTTTGGCTTTTGTAAAGTCTTCAAACTTATTCTCGGTGTTTTACTTCTCCATAAGAATTTAGAAATGTTTGAGTCTAATGACTTAAACCAAGAAACAGAAGGTTTATTAGGGATCAGTGAAAACAGATAATTGATTTTAGGTATAGGTAGAGAATTCCAACGTGTAGGATCGTCCTCTATTGATCTTAGTAGAGGAATATGATTCAGTTGTATCAAGTCTGATAGCCTGGGAGAAAAATGTATACCTAGATATCTTATATTACCCGACTGTAGTGAGGTAGTGATCGAGCTCTGAAATGTACAATTCAGAGGCAAAACTGTTGATTTGCTCCAATTAATGGAGTAATCTGATACCGATGAGAACTTATCTATAAGTGTAATTACCTTTATGAGAGAAGTTTGTGAGTCCCCTTAGGAAAAGTAAAACATCATCAGCACACACTGCCGTCACCACCCTGTACCCTCACACACTGCCCTCACCACCCTGTACCCTCACACACTTCCCTCAACAACCCATGTACCCTATCACGCTGCCCTGTGTGTTAATGTATTGTTATAAGTGCAGACAGTATAGCTTACCTGTGATGAATGAGGAGAGGGTGAGTATCAGACACTGGAGGGAGACGCTGTGAATCATCTCCTCTAATTTTCAGCAGATCCGTTTTCAGCAGTTTACAGTCTGCTTGATAGGGTTTTTGCAGGGATTTGTCAAAACTCAGGTCTGGAAAATATAATGCCAAATGTCAAACCAAAGGAAAATATGCTAAAAAAAAAAACCACCCCGTGCCATACTGCAGCTTCCAGTCGCTCCTTCCTCCACTCAGCAGGAGGGAAGTGACACTTTAGCAACAGCAGGGGTGGAGGAGGAACAGGAAACCCAGAGGACTTTCCCAGCAGTTAAAGACCTGTTTGTCTGTTCATCTGAAACCTGCTAACCTAGATTCTCTCACACCACATCCAACACCCATCCCCCCCCCCCCATCTAACAACAGGCTACAACACGTGTGATCATATGCTGACTGCTGCAGCGTGTGCATAAACTATCACTCACCCCATTTATCCACAGCATGACATAACAAGCACCACATAATAGATAATTACATAACTACTTCACTCCATATCCAGTTCTTAAACTGAATAAACTGCTAAAATATTTCTTCTCCCTTTTTTTCTTTTATAAAAGTTTAATTTGGCCTTAAAATCTAACAATGCTTACAGTTACAAATACCAGCAACTAAAACACTGTGGGTGAAAGTTATTGTATAGGTCAGCCTGGAGATCGGGGTTCTGTTTGTGAAAACTGTGGAGAAAGCTGCTGAAACACTGAAACAGCTGCTGAACACCCCATGAAAGTTCATTATCCTGTCTAACCTGCCCCATTCATAAAGTGTTGTCTGCTTGCTAAAGAGGTCAGGAGGTTTGGTAAAGTGGTCTCGGGTAGTAATAGCTAAACGAGGCTTCATAAACCAGGGGTTTTTCCAGCCCAAAGCTTACCAAAAGATTCATTACCTCACTGAGTCCTTCTCACAAGTGACTCCTGCTGTACAAAGGGTTATACAACAGACTGTAGTATTGTAAGGACAAGTGGTCAGGAGGTTACGGAGAGAGGTGATACAGAGACGTAAAAACAGTCTGGAACCAGTGACGAACGAAGCACCCAAACCCAAAAACAAAAATGAAACAAAACGAAATATACAATATTTACACACTATTTACACACTGTACACTGGTAGGAGTTAAAGGTGGGTTGGCAGCTACCACCAAAATGCTAAATAAACAGCTCAATAATCTTCCGTCGGCATACCAGCCACGCTTAACCAGTGTGTGACCCCCCAATAGTGTACCTGCCTGCCCTTTAATACTTTTAGCCCACCCCCGGCTAAGCCAACAAGCAATTAACTAGTGGGCAGGTGGGTAAGACAACTATACATGATAGTCATTATACAATATTTACAGATAATAAGACATAAACGTAAACACTTGGACGTCCAGGTAAGTATTGATAATAACTGTACAATGTTAATGCATTATTTTCCATGTTTTCTTTTTCACAGGTACCCCAGGCTCCCCTGCCCCAGGACACCCCATGGTCTCTACCCAGACCATTTCTACAGGAGCCAGGTAAGTACTGTGTTAATGTGTGTTCATAATGTGCTTAATAAAATGTACATGGGAGTTCTTGGTAGATGGTGATGTGCTCAGGGGCCTGACATCATCACACAGACTAAATGAATTCTGATCCAGACTATCCTCAAATGTCTGTGTAAAAAATATTTATTTTTGTATTTCTGTCTCAATGAATATTATAGTGTCTGTTATATCATTATATAAATATAATTAGTTAAGCGTTGTGATTGTGAACATAGTGAAAATCAGAGGTGGAAAGTAATGAATTACATTTACTCAAGTTACTGTAATTGAGTCGATTTTATGAGTAGTTTTTAAAATAGGTAATTTTACTTTTACTCAAGTAAATTTTGATACAAGTAATTTACTTTGCTACATTGAAAAACACCTAAATGCTGAGTAAAAAATAAAATGCTGGGAAAAAAACAATTGTCTGAGTAATAAAAAATAATAATTGGCACAGATGCTCACGTGTGGAATAACGAGGCAATAACTTCCTCATGCAATACAAAATGTGTCCCGCCGGACATAGCTGCCAGCTTTCAAAACTAAAAATACTCCCAATACCGCCATGCTTTCGCAGGTTTAATGTTGGAATCAAACATGCGAAAGCATGTGATGGTGAGTATTTTTTATCATTAAACAATCTGCTTAAATGTAAAAAAAACATGTAAATAGCAGTTAAAGCAGAGCAATTGCAAGTTAAAAAATTATAATGAACTGTGAAACTATAAAATGAAAGTTTATAGTCACCTATATGACCATAACCTTTTAACAGTAAAGAAAAAAAATGGATCCTAGAAACCTATACCACTTGTTCTTGAAAATGTTTTAGGGGGTGGTCTGAACAAATACTGCCTGAAAGATCCAAATTATTATGTGGAATAATAGTTCATTAAAAACTATTTCATTTATGATTTGTTTTTACATTTTTACATCAAATAATTAAAAGTAACTTTGTAACTTTTACTCAAAGTACATTTTAAATTTAGTACTTTTACTTTTGAGTACTTACTTTTACTTAAGTAGATTTTTAGATTGGTACTTTTACTTTTACTTTAGTAGAATTCTAGCAAAGTAAAGGTACTTTTACTCAATTACAAATTTTCTGTACTTTTTCCACCTCTGGTGAAAATAAATATATCAATGATGTTCACTGACACCAACGTTTTTGTTTGCTTCATTCAAAAAAGATGAAATGAGACCTTTAAGAAGATCTCTCTTGGGTGTAAATCGTTCCGCAGAACTCACATTAAGGATAACATGCTCTCACTGGCAAGATTGGACTTTCTAATTTCTAAACAGTGCTGTATAGGTTTAGGAGCGGGGCATAAGGGAGAACTGACTGGCCTGAGCAGTAAGCCTATGATAGCAGTGAGATGCAGATGGATGGACGTCACCAGGGCGGCAGAATCATTGATAGACTGATTTGCATCATCTCCTGTAGCACAGTTAAACCTGTGGGCGCTAAAGAGGCGAAAATAACCACAATAAAAGAGTTTTTTAAAGGTTAGAGAAGGTTTATAAAACTTTTTAGCAGGACTGGTATGTTTCACAACTTCACAACACATTTCTGCTATTGTTTAGGGTTGAGTGCCTCTTTAAAGCTCATACAAGAAAAAAGACCACTTTAGCTGACCTGCTGGGGGCTACGCACAGAGAATGCAGGTTCACTCACACGTTAACAGTGTAACTGAAATTTTCTTCTTTGGTCTAGAGCACAAGAATGGACAGAAAATGAATGAATGAATAATGAAGAATAAATGCTGTGTGAACAGAATCATGGGATCTCCTTTCGGGGCCTGCTGACATTTGTGAGCAGACAGTCAGCTTTTTCTCTAAGCTGTGAGCAAGCAGATGCACTAAAAGTCTATGGTATACTTGTAGAATTGTACTGGGTTAGGATATGCTTGAGGTGCTAAAAGCAGCTTGGCAAAAGAGCTGTCCTTACCATGCTGAAGAACTGGTGTCCTGTGTCCTTACTGTACTGTGCATTGACTGTAAGTTGTTTTGAAAAATGTAAACTGCTTGACTGGGGAAGGTAATTCATATTGAGCGGGCGTACTGTGTACATTGCAGGTTGATAAGTGATAGCATCTATTTAATTTATTCTTTTGGACCTCTTCAGGCTATTGTTATTTTAAGACCAGGAGAAGGCTATTGACAGAACTGAACATGAACTACTTATGGAAAGTTGCTAAGCTTCTTTGGGTTTATAGCTATAAATGTTTTTTGTGCCTTTTAAGGTGACTAAAGGAATTAGACAAGAATGCTCCTTGTAAGGCTTTCTCTGTTCAATTGCTATTGCTATTACCTCTGACGTGCAAATTCAGAAAAAAACTGCTCACTGGTTTTAAGATTCCCAAATGCAACAACTCTTTATGTGTATCTGTGTATAAAGAGGAAGAGGAAGATGTGAATGTTTTAACTAAAGAGATGTAGTGAAATGTAATGTTATAGCAGATTTGCACTTTATTTTGGCACTTATTCTGCATGTTAGTGAGAAAAAACAATGCATTTTGTGGACTGCATTTACATTTTTTCACTATAATGTTTGCTTTACAGTTTGGCACTAATTCCTCACCAAACCTCAATGGTATTGTCTCTGTTAAGTCTTTTTTCTACTTTAAATGCTGAGGTTTGCTGGCCTGTTTGCCCACAAAGAGAGACAGTGTTTTAGATTGCACCCTTTTTTTTTTTTTTTTTTTTTTTACAATTTTACAAACTGTTTTTATGAATTTTTATTAAGTTACTTTTACAACCCAATTTTTAACTCTACAATTTTAGATTAGAGCCAAACATTCAAGTGCCACCTGATAACTGTTATCCTTGGCCAAGAAAAGATGACTATTTACATGAGGAACAAAGGACAAAATAAAGATAGTATGCAGACTGTGATGCTGTGCTATCAAAGTCATCTTGGGAATGGTTAGGGCTAGGATAACACTTGATCATTGCTATTATAAAAGCATGAATAATCTGCATGCCTTTATGCTAATGTGGTGCTTTGGGGAGGCACTTTGTCTGATTGATAACATGGAACTGATTAAAGTTCCATGTTCGATCTTCTAATATTCCAATAATTTCTGATGTTTTAGGTTTTTGCCATGGTACTGTTTAAGTACCAGTGTTGTTCAGATATTTAGGGAGGCATTTGAGGCATTTGTATACATATTACATATTGTATTACATATTATTTGTAAATAAATGTAAGAAAACAATGCAGGGATATGTCCCGGACCCCGCCCCGGGCCATCACCATAGACAGTCTGTCTCACAGGATAGTGGAACTCTCATATAAGTACTAATTGTTGTGGCATTATGAGAAAATGTTCAAAAATGAAAATACATTAAATAGCACTGGTGATAGCAAAGTACTCTCTATCTCAGTCACTCCCTTAATTCTGATGGGATTGGCATTATGGCAAATTTATAAAAAGTAAATGTGCTGCAGTATATCTGCAAAGCCTTTTAAAAACACCACTTTCAGTATATATATATATATATATATATATATATATATATATATATATATATATATATATATATATATATATATATGCGTATATGCGTTATATGTATATACGTTGTATATCTACGTTGTATATGTACATTGTATATATATATATACACACAAAATAAAACATTAATATTGTTATGAATCTTTCTGTCATGTGTCTGACCTGTTCTCCTGTTCTGGTGTGGGTGGATGGATGGAGATATGAGTGATGCTCCCAGTTCTGCTCTCACATCAGACTGAACCTCAGCTCTGACTCGCTCACCTTTTCACAGTTGTGGGGTTTCCGACCCACCCATAAATATTTTCCAGTGAAGAAGATGTTGCTGCTCTTTCTTTTAAACGTGGGTGAGGAAGCCTGCGGTTTTGTAATGTATGAAACATCTGCAGAACAGTAGCTGTAGTTATTGTCAGCGCACACTCGAGTGGGGATTGAGAAGGAAGTGGGAGGTGTGGGTATGTCTGTGTGTTAGTGTGTTTTCCGTTACTTAGAATACACACTTATCCAGTACAGTGTTTCTCCACCCTGTTCCCGGTGCCACCCTGCACTGCATGGGGCAATGCTGCCCCTTTCACAGTCAGAACTAGGATTCAGGACAACTGCACTAGTAATCTAGTAAAAGCCTCTCTCTTTAAACCAGGGGGAGATTACTGACAGACCCCACTGGGCACATGGGGCCACAACCACTAGGAGAACCTTAATGAGCTCCAATTACATTACCTGATATTTTACAGACTGTATATGTGTCACTTAACAAGACTTAAGAGCTATAAACCAGGCAATCTATATAGCACAATGTTACAACGCAAAATGGTATTTGTGCTGTAGTCTGACTTTGTAACCAGTGGGCATTTAGTTAGGTCTGGCATACAAGTGTTAAAATTCCCTATGTGCTGCCCTAAAAATTAGAATAATGTGCTAGGTTGAATTTTTCTGCTTACAATAAATTTTAGCTGCCCTGGTCAAACAGTTGATACAGTCTAGCGAGGCTTGGTGGTGAATTTACAACCAAACTTCACATGAAAATACTGATGACAAATATTTTTTCATCTGCTTCATGAAAACAGCAGGATGCACTAATACTAATAAGTCTGCTAAAGAGTAGTTCTCTTGGAACAGGGTTGGAGCACCCTACTGCATATAGAGCATCCATTCAAGGAGACTGAGGGTGATTTTGCACTTTACTGAGTTTACACAGGCCTGAGGACACATGGTCTTTACTTCCCCAGTCTAAACTGCTATGTAAGACACAGGAAGTAGATTCTTCTTCAAAGGAATTTTCACATTTTTTTTTCAAAAAAGGTGTGAAAACTGTTTTGAAGCAGAGAGCAGTACAGAGTACCAAACTAATATCAGTGTACCAGGGTTCTGTGGTGCATCGTTGTGGGATAGAACTGGAGTGAAGATACTGTAACAATAAATAACACTGTGATAGGACTGGAGTGAGGGTACTGTAATAATAAAGCACACTGTGATAGGACTGGAGTGAGGGTACTGTAATAATAAAGCACACTGTGATAGGAGTGGAGTGAGGGTACTGTAATAATAAAGTGCACTGTGATAGTACTGGAGTGAGGGTACTGTAATAATAAAGAGCACTGTGATAGGACTGGAGTGAGGGTACTGTAATAATAAAGAGCACTGTGATAGGACTGGAGTGAGAGTACTGTAATAATAAAGTGCACTGTGATAGGACTGGAGTGAGGGTACTGTAATAATAAAGAGCACTGTGATAGGACTGGAGTGAGAGTACTGTAATAATAAAGTGCACTGTGATAGGACTGGAGTGAGGGTACTGTAATAATAAAGAGCACTGTGATAGGACTGGAGTGAGAGTACTGTAATAATAAAGTGCACTGTGATAGGACTGGAGTGAGGGTACTGTAATAATAAAGTGCACTGTGATAGTACTGGAGTGAGAGTACTGTAATAATAAAGTGCACTGTTATAGGACTGGAGTGAGGGTACTGTAATAATAAAGTGTACTGTGATAGGACTGGAGTGAGAGTACTGTAATAATAAAGTGCACTGTGATAGGACTGGAGTGAGGGTACTGTAATAATAAAGAGCACTGTGATAGGACTGGAGTGATGGTACTGTAATAATAAAGCACACTGTGATAGGACTGGAGTGAGGGTACTGTAATAATAAAATGCACTGTGACAGAACTGTAGTGAGGGTACTGTAATAATAATTTATTATTACAGTACCCTCACTACAGTTCTGTCACAGTGCATTTTATTATTACTTATCACTTAACAAGACTTAAGAGCTATAAACCAGGCAATCTATATAGCACAATGTTACAATGCAAAATGGTATTTGTGCTGTAGTCTGACTTTGTAACCAGTGGGCATTTAGTTAGGTCTGGCATACAAGTGTTAAAATTCCCTATGTGCTGCCCTAAAAATTAGAATAATGTGCTAGGTTGAATTTTTCTGCTTACAATAAATTTTAGCTGCCCTGGTCAAACAGTTGATACAGTCTAGCGAGGCTTGGTGGTGAATTTACAACCAAACTTCACATGAAAATACTGATGACAAATATTTTTTCATCTGCTTCATGAAAAGAGCAGGATGCACTAATACTATAAGTCTGCTAAAGAGTAGTTCTCTTGGAACAGGGTTGGAGCACCCTACTGCATATAGAGCATCCATTCAAGGAGACTGAGGGTGATTTTGCACTTTACTGAGTTTACACAGGCCTGAGGACACATGGTCTTTACTTCCCCAGTCTAAACTGCTATGTAAGACACAGGAAGTAGATTCTTCTTCAAAGGAATTTTCACATTTTTTTCAAAAAAGGTGTGAAAACTGTTTTGAAGCAGAGAGCAGTACAGAGTACCAAACTAATATCAGTGTACCAGGGTTCTGTGGTGCATCGGTGTGGGATAGAACTGGAGTGAAGATACTGTAACAATAAATAACACTGTGATAGGACTGGAGTGAGGGTACTGTAATAATAAAGCACACTGTGATAGGACTGGAGTGAGGGTACTGTAATAATAAAGCACACTGTGATAGGACTGGAGTGAGGGTACTGTAATAATAAAGTGCACTGTGATAGGACTGGAGTGAGGGTACTGTAATAATAAAGCACACTGTGATAGAACTGGAGTGAGGGTACTGTAATAATAAAGTGCACTGTGATAGGACTGGAGTGAGAGTACTGTAATAATAAAGCACACTGTGATAGGACTGGAGTGAGGGTACTGTAATAATAAAGCGCACTGTGATAGGACTGGAGTGAGGGTACTGTAATAATAAAGCACACTGTGATAGGACTGGAGTGAGGGTACTGTAGTAATAAAGCGCACTGTGATAGGACTGGAGTGAGGGTACTGTAATAATAAAGCGCACTGTGATAGGACTGGAGTGAGAGTACTGTAATAATAAAGTGCACTGTTATAGGACTGGAGTGATAGTACTGTAATAATAAATCACACTGTGATAGGACTGGAGTGAGGGTACTGTAATAATAAAGTGCACTGTGATAGGACTGGAGTGATAGTACTGTAATAATAAATCACACTGTGATAGGACTGGAGTGAGGGTACTGTAATAATAAAGGGCACTGTGATAGTACTGGAGTGATAGTACTGTAATAATAAAGTGCACTGTGATAGGACTGGAGTGAGGGTACTGTAATAATAAAGCACACTGTGATAGGACTGGAGTGAGGGTACTGTAATAATAAAGCGCACTGTGATAGGACTGGAGTGAGGGTACTGTAATAATAAAGTGCACTGTGATAGGACTGGAGTGAGGGTACTGTAATAATAAAGTGCACTGTGATAGGACTGGAGTGAGAGTACTGTAATAATAAAGTGCACTGTGATAGGACTGGAGTGAGGGTACTGTAATAATAAAGTGCACTGTGATAGGACTGGAGTGATGGTACTGTAATAATAAAGCGCACTGTGATAGGACTGGAGTGAGGGTACTGTAATAATAAAATGCACTGTGACAGAACTGGAGTGATGGTACTGTAATAATAAAATACACTGTGACAGAACTGTAGTTATTTATTAATACAGTGTGCTTTATTAATAATAAAGCACACTGTGATAGGACTGGAGTGAGGGTACTGTAATAATAAAGCACCCTGTGATAGGACTGGAGTGAGGGTACTGTAATAATAAAGCACATTGTGATAGGACTGTAGTGAGGGTACTGTAATAATAAATAAAACTGTGATAGGACTGGAATGAGAGTACTGTAATAATAAAGCACATTGTGATAGGACTGGATTGCGGGTACTGTAATAATAAAGTGCACTGTGATAGGACTTGAGTGAGGGTACTGTAATAATAAAGCGGACATTGATAGTACTGGAGTGAGGGTACTGTAATAATAAAGTGCACTGTGATAGGACTTGAGTGAGGGTACTGTAATAATAAAGCGGACTTTGATAGTACTGGAGTGAGGGTACTGTAATAATAAAGTGCACTGTGATAGAACTGTAGTGAGGGTACTGTAATAATAAAGCACACTGTGATAGGACTGGAGTGAGGGTACTGTAATCATAAAGCGCACTGTGATAGGACTGGAGTGAGGGTACTGTAATAATAAAGCACACTGTGATAGGACTGGAGTGAGGGTACTATAATAATAAAGCACACTGTGATAGTACTGGAGTGAGGGTACTGTAATAATAAAGCACACTGTGATAGGACTGGAGTGAGGGTACTGTAATAATAAAGTGCACTGTGACAGGACTGGAGTGAGAGTACTGTAATAATAAAGTGCACTGTGATAGGACTGGAGTGAGGGTACTTTAATAATAAATCACACTATGATAGTACTGGAGTGAGAGTACTGTAATAATAAAGCACACTGTGATAGTCCTGGAGTGAGAGTACTGTAATAATAAAGTGCACTGTGATAGGACTGGAGTGAGGGTACTGTAATAATAAAGCACACTGTGATAGGACTGGAGTGAGGGTACTGTAATAATAAATAAAACTGTGATAGGACTGGAATGAGAGTACTGTAATAATAAAGCACATTGTGATAGGACTGGAGTGAGGGTACTGTAATAATAAAGCACACTGTGATAGGACTGGAGTGAGGGTACTGTAATAATAAAGTGCACTGTGATAGGACTGCAGTGAGGGTACTGTAATAATAAAACACACTGTGATAGTACTGTAGTGAGAGTGCTGTAATAATAAAGTGCACTGTGATAGGACTGGAGTGAGGGTACTGTAATAATAAAGCACACTGTGATAGGACTGGAGTGAGGGTACTGTAATAATAAAGCACCCTGTGATATGACTGGAGTGAGGGTACTGTAATAATAAAGCACACTGTGATAGGACTGGAGTGAGGGTACTGTAATAATAAAGCACATTGTGATAGGACTGTAGTGAGGGTACTGTAATAATAAATAAAACTGTGATAGGACTGGAATGAGAGTACTGTAATAATAAAGCACATTGTGATAGGACTGGATTGCGGGTACTGTAATAATAAAGTGCACTGTGATAGGACTTGAGTGAGGGTACTGTAATAATAAAGCGGACATTGATAGTACTGGAGTGAGGGTACTGTAATAATAAAGTGCACTGTGATAGGACTTGAGTGAGGGTACTGTAATAATAAAGCGGACTTTGATAGTACTGGAGTGAGGGTACTGTAATAATAAAGTGCACTGTGATAGAACTGTAGTGAGGGTACTGTAATAATAAAGCACACTGTGATAGGACTGGAGTGAGGGTACTGTAATCATAAAGCGCACTGTGATAGGACTGGAGTGAGGGTACTGTAATAATAAAGCACACTGTGATAGGACTGGAGTGAGGGTACTATAATAATAAAGCACACTGTGATAGTACTGGAGTGAGGGTACTGTAATAATAAAGCACACTGTGATAGGACTGGAGTGAGGGTACTGTAATAATAAAGTGCACTGTGACAGGACTGGAGTGAGAGTACTGTAATAATAAAGTGCACTGTGATAGGACTGGAGTGAGGGTACTTTAATAATAAATCACACTATGATAGTACTGGAGTGAGAGTACTGTAATAATAAAGCACACTGTGATAGTCCTGGAGTGAGAGTACTGTAATAATAAAGTGCACTGTGATAGGACTGGAGTGAGGGTACTGTAATAATAAAGCACACTGTGATAGGACTGGAGTGAGGGTACTGTAATAATAAATAAAACTGTGATAGGACTGGAATGAGAGTACTGTAATAATAAAGCACATTGTGATAGGACTGGAGTGAGGGTACTGTAATAATAAAGCACACTGTGATAGGACTGGAGTGAGGGTACTGTAATAATAAAGTGCACTGTGATAGGACTGCAGTGAGGGTACTGTAATAATAAAACACACTGTGATAGTACTGTAGTGAGAGTGCTGTAATAATAAAGTGCACTGTGATAGGACTGGAGTGAGAGTACTGTAATAATAAAGCATACTGTGATAGTACTGGAGTGAGAGTACTGTAGTAATAAAGCTCACTCTGATAGTCCTGGAGTGAGAGTACTGTAATAATAAATCAGACTGTGATAGGACTTGAGTGAGGGTACTGTAATAATAAAGCACACTGTGATAGTAATGGAGTGAGGGTACTGTAATAATAAAGTGCACAGTGATAGGACTGGAGTGAGAGTACTGTAATAATAAAGTGCACTGTGATAGGACTGGAGTGAGAGTACTGTAATAATAAAATGCACTGTGATAGGACTGGATTGAGGGTACTGTAATAATAAAACACACTGTGATAGGACTGGAGTGAGGGTACTGTAATAATAAAGTGCACTGTGACAGGACTGGAGTTAGGGTACTATAATAATAAATAACACTGTGATAGGACTGGACTGAGAGTACTGTGATACTAAAGCGCACTGTGATATGACTGGACTGAGAGTACTGTAATAATAAATCACTCTGTGATAGGACTGGAGTGAGGGTACTATAATAATAAATAACACTGTGAGAGTACTCGAGTGAAGGTACTGTAATAATAAAGCACACTGTGATAGGACTGGAGTGAGGGTACTGTAATAATGAAGAGCACTGTGATAGGACTGGACTGAGGGTACTGTAATAAGAAAGCGCACTGTGATAGGACCGGAGTGAGGGTACTGTAATAATAATGCGCACTGCGATAGGACTGGAGTGAGGGTACTGTAACAATAAAGTGCACTGTGATAGGACTGGAGTGAGAGTACTGTAATAATAAAGTGCACTGTGATAGAACTGTAGTGAGGGTACTGTAATAATAAAGCACACTGTGATAGGATTGGAGTGAGAGTACTGTAATAATAAAGCACACTGTGATAGGACTGGAGTGAGGGTACTGTAATAATAAAACACACTGTGATAGTACTGTAGTGAGAGTGCTGTAATAATAAAGTGCACTGTGATAGGACTGGAGTGAGAGTACTGTAATAATAAAGCATACTGTGATAGTACTGGAGTGAGAGTACTGTAGTAATAAAGCTCACTCTGATAGTCCTGGAGTGAGAGTACTGTAATAATAAATCAGACTGTGATAGGACTTGAGTGAGGGTACTGTAATAATAAAGCACACTGTGATAGTAATGGAGTGAGGGTACTGTAATAATAAAGTGCACAGTGATAGGACTGGAGTGAGAGTACTGTAATAATAAAGTGCACTGTGATAGGACTGGAGTGAGGGTACTGTAATAATAAAGTGCACTGTGATAGGACTGGAGTGAGGGTACTGTAATAATAAAGCACACTGTGATAGTACTGGAGTGAGGGTACTGTAATAATAAAGTGCACAGTGATAGGACTGGAGTGAGAGTACTGTAATAATAAAGTGCACTGTGATAGGACTGGAGTGAGAGTGCTGTAATAATAAAGTGCACTGTGATAGGACTGGAGTGAGAGTACTGTAGTAATAAAGCACACTGTGATAGTACTGGAGTGAGAGTACTGTAGTAATAAAGCACACTGTGATAGTCCTGGAGTGAGAGTACTGTAATAATAAATCACACTGTGATAGGACTTGAGTGAGGGTACTGTAATAATAAAGCACACTGTGATAGGACTGGAGTGAGGGTACTGTAATAATAAATAAAACTGTGATAGGACTGGAATGAGAGTACTGTAATAATAAAGCACATTTTGATAGGACTGGATTGCGGGTACTGTAATAATAAAGTGCACTGTGATAGGACTTGAGTGAGGGTACTGTAATAATAAAGCGCACTTTGATAGTACTGGAGTGAGGGTACTGTAATAATAAAGTGCACTGTGATAGAACTGTAGTGAGGGTACTGTAATAATAAAGCACACTGTGATAGGACTGGAGTGAGGGTACTGTAATCATAAAGCGCACTGTGATAGGACTGGAGTGAGGGTACTGTAATAATAAAGCACACTGTGATAGGACTGGAGTGAGGGTACTATAATAATAAAGCACACTGTGATAGTACTGGAGTGAGGGTACTGTAATAATAAAGCACACTGTGATAGGACTGGAGTGAGGGTACTGTAATAATAAAGTGCACTGTGACAGGACTGGAGTGAGAGTACTGTAATAATAAAGTGCACTGTGATAGGACTGGAGTGAGGGTACTGTAATAATAAATCACACTATGATAGTACTGGAGTGAGAGTACTGTAATAATAAAGCACACTGTGATAGTCCTGGAGTGAGAGTACTGTAATAATAAAGTGCACTTTGATAGTAATGGAGTGAGGGTACTGTAATAATAAATAAAACTGTGATAGGACTGGAATGAGAGTACTGTAATAATAAAGCACACTGTGATAGGACTGGAGTGAGAGTACTGTAATAATAAAATGCACTGTGATAGGACTGGATTGAGGGTACTGTAATAATAAAACACACTGTGATAGGACTGGAGTGAGGGTACTGTAATAATAAAGTGCACTGTGACAGGACTGGAGTGAGGGTACTATAATAATAAATAACACTGTGATAGGACTGGACTGAGGGTACTGTGATACTAAAGCGCACTGTGATAGGACTGGACTGAGAGTACTGTAATAATAAATCACTCTGTGATAGGACTGGAGTGAGGGTACTATAATAATAAATAACACTGTGAGAGTACTCGAGTGAAGGTACTGTAATAATAAAGCACACTGTGATAGGACTGGAGTGAGGGTACTGTAATAATGAAGAGCACTGTGATAGGACTGGACTGAGGGTACTGTAATAAGAAAGCGCACTGTGATAGGACCGGAGTGAGGGTACTGTAATAATAAAGCGCACTGCGATAGGACTGGAGTGAGGGTACTGTAACAATAAAGTGCACTGTGATAGGACTGGAGTGAGAGTACTGTAATAATAAAGTGCACTGTGATAGAACTGTAGTGAGGGTACTGTAATAATAAAGCACACTGTGATAGGATTGGAGTGAGAGTACTGTAATAATAAACCACACTGTGATAGGACTGGAGTGAGGGTACTGTAATAATAAAGCACACTGTGATAGGACTGGAGTGAGGGTACTGTAATAATAAAGCGCACTGTGATAGGACTGGAGTGAGGGTACTGTAATAATAAAGTGCACTGTGATAGGCCTGGAGTGAGGGTACTGTAATAATACAGCACACTGTGATAGTACTGGAGTGAGGGTACTGTAATAATAAAGTGCTCAGTGATAGGACTGGAGTGAGAGTACTGTAATAATAAAGTGCACTGTGATAGGACTGGAGTGAGAGTGCTGTAATAATAAAGTGCACTGTGATAGGACTGGAGTGAGAGTACTGTAGTAATAAAGCACACTGTGATAGTACTGGAGTGAGAGTACTGTAGTAATAAAGCACACTGTGATAGTCCTGGAGTGAGAGTACTGTAATAAGAAATCACACTGTGATAGGACTTGAGTGAGGGTACTGTAATAATAAAGCACACTGTGATAGGACTGGAGTGAGGGTACTGTAATAATAAATAAAACTGTGATAGGACTGGAATGAGAGTACTGTAATAATAAAGCACATTTTGATAGGACTGGATTGCGGGTACTGTAATAATAAAGTGCACTGTGATAGGACTTGAGTGAGGGTACTGTAATAATAAAGCGCACTTTGATAGTACTGGAGTGAGGGTACTGTAATAATAAAGTGCACTGTGATAGAACTGTAGTGAGGGTACTGTAATAATAAAGCACACTGTGATAGGACTGGAGTGAGGGTACTGTAATCATAAAGCGCACTGTGATAGGACTGGAGTGAGGGTACTATAATAATAAAGCACACTGTGATAGTACTGGAGTGAGGGTACTGTAATAATAAAGCACACTGTGATAGGACTGGAGTGAGGGTACTGTAATAATAAAGTGCACTGTGACAGGACTGGAGTGAGAGTACTGTAATAATAAAGTGCACTGTGATAGGACTGGAGTGAGGGTACTGTAATAATAAATCACACTATGATAGTACTGGAGTGAGAGTACTGTAATAATAAAGCACACTGTGATAGTCCTGGAGTGAGAGTACTGTAATAATAAAGTGCACTTTGATAGGACTGGAGTGAGGGTACTGTAATAATAAAGCACACTGTGATAGGACTGGAGTGAGGGTACTGTAATAATAAATAAAACTGTGATAGGACTGGAATGAGAGTACTGTAATAATAAAGCACACTGTGATAGGACTGGAGTGAGGGTACTATAATAATAAAGCACACTGTGATAGTACTGGAGTGAGGGTACTGTAATAATAAAGCACACTGTGATAGGACTGGAGTGAGGGTACTGTAATAATAAAGTGCACTGTGACAGGACTGGAGTGAGAGTACTGTAATAATAAAGTGCACTGTGATAGTACTGGAGTGAGAGTACTGTAATAATAAAGCACACTGTGATAGTCCTGGAGTGAGAGTACTGTAATAATAAAGTGCACTTTGATAGGACTGGAGTGAGGGTACTGTAATAATAAAGCACACTGTGATAGGACTGGAGTGAGGGTACTGTAATAATAAATAAAACTGTGATAGGACTGGAATGAGAGTACTGTAATAATAAAGCGCACTGTGATAGTACTGGAGTGAGGGTACTATAATAATAAATCACACTATGATAGTACTGGAGTGAGAGTACTGTAATAATAAAGCACACTGTGATAGTCCTGGAGTGAGAGTAATGTAAAAATAAATCACACTGTGATAGGACTGGAGTGAGGGTACTGTAATAATAAAGTGCACTGTGATAGGACTGGATTGAGGGTACTGTAATAATAAAACACACTGTGATAGGACTGGAGTGAGGGTACTGTAATAATAAAGCACACTGTGATAGTACTGGAGTGAGGGTACTATAATGATAAAAAAACACTGTGATAGGACTGGAGTGAGGGTACTGTAATAATAAAGCACACTGTGATAGTACTGGAGTGAGAGTACTGTAATAATAAAGTGCACTGTGATAGGACTGGAGTAAGGGGACTGTAATAATAAAGTGCACTGAGATAGGACTGGAGTGAGGGTACTGTAATAATAAAGTGCACTGTGATAGGACTGGAGTGAGGGTACTGTAATAATAAAGCACACTGTGATAGTACTGGAGTGATGGTACTATAATAAAAAAACACTGTGATATTAATGGAGTGAGGGTACTATAATGATAAAAAAACACTGTGATAGTACTGGAGTGAGAGTACTGTAATAATAAAGTGCACTGTGATAGGACTGGAGTGAGGGTACTGTAATAATAAAGCACACTGTGATAGGACTGGATTGAGGGTACTGTAATAATAAATCACACTGTGATAGGACTGGAGTGAGGGTACTGTAATAATAAAGTGGACTGTGATAGGACTGGAGTGAGGGTACTGTAATAATAAAGTGCACTGTGATAGTACTGGAGTGAGGGTACTGTAATAATAAAGCACACTGTGATAGGACTGGAGTGAGGGTACTGTAATAATAAATAAAACTGTGATAGGACTGGAATGAGAGTACTGTATTAATAAAGAACACTGTGTTAGGACTGGAGTGAGGGTACTGTAATAATAAAGCACACTGTGATAGGACTGGAGTGAGGGTACTGTAATAATAAAGCACACTGTGATAGGACTGGAGTGAGGGTACTGTAATAATAAATCACACTGTGATAGGACTGGATTGAGGGTACTGTAATAATAAATCACACTGTGATAGGACTGGAGTGAGGGTACTGTAATAATAAAGTGGACTGTGATAGGACTGGAGTGAGGGTACTATAATAATAAATCACACTGTGATAGTACTGGAGTTAGGGTACTGTAATAATAAAGCACACTGTGATAGGACTGGAGTGAGGGTACTGTAATAATAAAGTGCACTGTGACAGGACTGGAGTGAGAGTACTGTAATAATAAAGTGCACTGTGATAGGACTGGAGTGAGGGTACTGTAATAATAAATCACACTATGATAGGACTGGAGTGAGAGTACTGTAATAATAAAGCACACTGTGATAGTCCTGGAGTGAGAGTACTGTAATAATAAAGTGCACTGAGATAGGACTGGAGTGAGGGTACTGTAATAATAAAGTGCACTGTGATAGGACTGGAGTGAGGGTACTGTAATAATAAAGCACACTGTGATAATACTGGAGTGAGAGTACTGTAATAATAAAGTGCACTGTGATAGGACTGGAGTGAGGGTACTGTAATAATAAAGTGCACTGTGATAGGCAGGGGCGTAGCAGCAAATTCTGGGCCCTGTACACTCTCAATGTCAGTGGGCCCCTGTCCATGCCAGTACACAATGAACGTGGATTTTCATGGGCCCCTCTTTTTACTCGGGCCCTGTGTAGTCAGGTCCACTTTTCCCCCCACTACCACGCCCATGGTGATAGGACTGGAGTAAGGGGACTCTAATAATAAAGCACACTGTGATAGTACTGGAGTGAGGGTACTATAATAATAAAAACAATGTGATAGTACTGGAGTGAGGGTACTATAATGATAAAAAAGCACTGTGATAGTACTGGAGTGAGAGTACTGTAATAATAAAGTGCACTGTGATAGAACTGTAGTGAGGGTACTGTAATAATAAAGCACACTGTGATAGGACTGGAGTGAGGGTACTGTAATCATAAAGCGCACTGTGATAGGACTGGAGTGAGGGTACTGTAATAATAAAGCACACTGTGATAGGACTGGAGTGAGGGTACTGTAATAATAAAGCACACTGTGATAGTACTGGAGTGAGGGTACTGTAATAATAAAGCGCACTGTGATAGGACTGGAGTGAGGGTACTGTAATAATAAAGTGCACTGTGACAGGACTGGAGTGACAGTACTGTAATAATAAAGTGCACTGTGATAGGACTGGAGTGAGGGTACTGTAATAATAAATCACACTATGATAGGACTGGAGTGAGAGTACTGTAATAATAAAGCACACTGTGATAGTCCTGGAGTGAGAGTACTGTAATAATAAAGTGCACTGTGATAGTCCTGGAGTGAGAGTACTGTAATAATAAAGTGCACTGAGATAGGACTGGAGTGAGGGTACTGTAATAATAAAGCACACTGTGATAGGACTGGAGTGAGGGTACTGTAATAATAAATAAAACTGTGATAGGACTGGAATGAGAGTACTGTAATAATAAAGCACACTGTGATAGGACTGGAGTGAGGGTACTGTAATAATAAAGCACAATGTGATAGTACTGGAGTGAGGGTACTGTAATAATAAAGCACACTGTGATAGGACTGGAGTGAGGGTACTGTAATAATAAAGTGCACTGTGATAGTACTGGAGTGAGAGTACTGTAATAATAAAGCACACTGTGATAGTCCTGGAGTGAGAGTACTGTAATAATAAAGTGCACTTTGATAGGACTGGAGTGAGGGTACTGTAATAATAAAGCACACTGTGATAGGACTGGAGTGAGGGTACTGTAATAATAAATAAAACTGTGATAGGACTGGAATGAGAGTACTGTAATAATAAAGCGCACTGTGATAGTACTGGAGTGAGGGTACTATAATAATAAATCACACTATGATAGTACTGGAGTGAGAGTACTGTAATAATAAAGCACACTGTGATAGTCCTGGAGTGAGAGTAATGTAAAAATAAATCACACTGTGATAGGACTGGAGTGAGGGTACTGTAATAATAAAGTGCACTGTGATAGGACTGGATTGAGGGTACTGTAATAATAAAACACACTGTGATAGGACTGGAGTGAGGGTACTGTAATAATAAAGCACACTGTGATAGTACTGGAGTGAGGGTACTGTAATAATAAAGCACACTGTGATAGGACTGGAGTGAGGGTACTGTAATAATAAAGCACACTGTGATAGTACTGGAGTGAGAGTACTGTAATAATAAAGTGCACTGTGATAGGACTGGAGTGAGGGTACTGTAATAATAAAGTGCACTGTGATAGGACTGGAGTAAGGGGACTGTAATAATAAAGTGCACTGAGATAGGACTGGAGTGAGGGTACTGTAATAATAAAGTGCACTGTGATAGTACTGGAGTGAGGGTACTGTAATAATAAAGCACACTGTGATAGGACTGGAGTGAGGGTACTGTAATAATAAATAAAACTGTGATAGGACTGGAATGAGAGTACTGTATTAATAAAGAACACTGTGTTAGGACTGGAGTGAGGGTACTGTAATAATAAAGCACACTGTGATAGGACTGGAGTGAGGGTACTGTAATAATAAATCACACTGTGATAGGACTGGAGTGAGGGTACTGTAATAATAAATCACACTGTGATAGGACTGGATTGAGGGTACTGTAATAATAAATCACACTGTGATAGGACTGGAGTGAGGGTACTGTAATAATAAAGTGGACTGTGATAGGACTGGAGTGAGGGTACTATAATAATAAAGCACACTGTGATAGTACTGGAGTTAGGGTACTGTAATAATAAAGCACACTGTGATAGGACTGGAGTGAGGGTACTGTAATAATAAAGTGCACTGTGATAGGACTGGAGTGAGAGTACTGTAATAATAAAGCACACTGTGATAGGACTGGAGTGAGAGTACTGTAATAATAAAGTGCACTGTGATAGGACTGGAGTGAGGGTACTGTAATAATAAATCACACTATGATAGGACTGGAGTGAGAGTACTGTAATAATAAAGCACACTGTGATAGTCCTGGAGTGAGAGTACTGTAATAATAAAGTGCACTGAGATAGGACTGGAGTGAGGGTACTGTAATAATAAAGTGCACTGTGATAGGACTGGAGTGAGGGTACTGTAATAATAAAGCACACTGTGATAGTACTGGAGTGAGAGTACTGTAATAATAAAGTGCACTGTGATAGGACTGGAGTGAGGGTACTGTAATAATAAAGTGCACTGTGATAGGCAGGGGCGTAGCAGCAAATTCTGGGCCCTGTACACTCTCAATGTCAGTGGGCCCCTGTCCATGCCAGTACACAATGAACGTGGATTTTCATGGGCCCCTCTTTTTACTCGGGCCCTGTGTAGTCAGGTCCACTTTTCCCCCCACTACCACGCCCATGGTGATAGGACTGGAGTAAGGGGACTCTAATAATAAAGTGCACTGAGATAGGACTGGAGTGAGGGTACTGTAATAATAAAGTGCACTGTGATAGGACTGGAGTAAGGGTACTGTAATAATAAAGCACACTGTGATAGTACTGGAGTGAGGGTACTATAATAATAAAAACAATGTGATAGTACTGGAGTGAGGGTACTATAATGATAAAAAACACTGTGATAGTACTGGAGTGAGAGTACTGTAATAATAAAGTGCACTGTGATAGGACTGGAGTGAGGGTACTGTAATAATAAAGCACACTGTGATAGGACTGGAGTGAGGGTACTGTAATAATAAATCACACTGTGATATGACTGGAGTGAAGGTACTGTAATAATAAAGTGGACTGTGATAGGACTGGAGTGAGGGTACTGTAATAATAAAGTGCACTGTGATAGTACTGGAGTGAGGGTACTGTAATAATAAAGCACACTGTGATAGGACTGGAGTGAGGGTACTGTAATAATAAAGTGCACTGTGATAGTACTGGAGTGAGGGTACTATAATAATAAATCATACTATGATAGTACTGGAGTGAGAGTACTGTAATAATAAAGCACACTGTGATCGGACTGGACTGAGAGTACTGTAATAATAAATCACTCTGTGATAGGACTGGAGTGAGGGTACTATAATAATAAATAACACTGTGATAGTACTGGAGTGAAGGTACTGTAATAATAAAGCACACTGTGATAGGACTGGAGTGAGGGTACTGTAATAATGAAGTGCACTGTGATAGGACTGGAGTGAGGGTACTGTAATAAGAAAGCGCACTGTGATAGGACCGGAGTGAGGGTACTGTAATAATAAAGTGCACTGTGATAGGACTGGAGTGAGGGTACTGTAATAATAAAGCGCACTGTGATAGGACTGGAGTGAGGGTACTGTAATAATAAAGTGCACTGTGATAGGACTGGAGTGAGGGTACTGTAATAATAAAGCGCACTGTGATAGTACTGGAGTGAGGGTACTGTAATCATAAAGCGCACTGTGATAGGACTGGAGTGAGAGTACTGTAATAATAAAGTGCACTGTGATAGGACTGGAGTGAGGGTACTGTAATAATAAATCACACTATGATAGTACTGGAGTGAGAGTACTGTAATAATGAAGCACACTGTGATAGGACTGGAGTGAGGGTACTGTAATAATAAAGTGCACTCTGATAGGACTGGAGTGAGAGTACTATAATAATAAAACACACTGTGATAGGACTGGAGTGAGGGTACTGTAATAATAAAGCACACTGTGATAGTACTGGAGTGAGGGTACTGTATTAATAAAGCGCACTGTGATAGGACTGGAGTGAGGGTACTGTAATAATAAAGGACACTGTGATAGTACTGGAGTGAGGGTACTGTAATCATAAAGCGCACTGTGATAGGACTGGAGTGAGAGTACTGTAATAATAAAGTGCACTGTGATAGGACTGGAGTGAGGGTACTGTAATAATAAATCACACTATGATAGTACTGGAGTGAGAGTACTGTAATAATGAAGCACACTGTGATAGGACTGGAGTGAGGGTACTGTAATAATAAAGTGCACTCTGATAGGACTGGAGTGAGAGTACTGTAATAACAAAACACACTGTGATAGGACTGGAGTGAGGGTACTGTAATAATAAAGCACACTGTGATAGTACTGGAGTGAGGGTACTGTATTAATAAAGCGCACTGTGATAGGACTGGAGTGAGGGTACTGTAATAATAAAGGACACTGTGATAGAACTGGAGTGAGGGTACTGTAATAATAAAGTGCACTGTGATAGGACTGCAGTGAGGGTACTGTAATAATAAAACACACTGTGATAGTACTGTAGTGAGAGTGCTGTAATAATAAAGTGCACTGTGATAGGACTGGAGTGAGAGTACTGTAATAATAAAGCACACTGTGATAGTACTGGAGTGAAGGTACTGTAATAATAAAGCACACTGTGATAGGACTGGAGTGAGGGTACTGTAATAATGAAGTGCACTGTGATAGGACTGGAGTGAGGGTACTGTAATAAGAAAGCGCACTGTGATAGGACCGGAGTGAGGGTACTGTAATAATAAAGTGCACTGTGATAGGACTGGAGTGAGGGTACTGTAATAATAAATCACACTATGATAGTACTGGAGTGAGAGTACTGTAATAATGAAGCACACTGTGATAGGACTGGAGTGAGGGTACTGTAATAATAAAGTGCACTCTGATAGGACTGGAGTGAGAGTACTATAATAATAAAACACACTGTGATAGGACTGGAGTGAGGGTACTGTAATAATAAAGCACACTGTGATAGTACTGGAGTGAGGGTACTGTATTAATAAAGCGCACTGTGATAGGACTGGAGTGAGGGTACTGTAATAATAAAGGACACTGTGATAGTACTGGAGTGAGGGTACTGTAATCATAAAGCGCACTGTGATAGGACTGGAGTGAGAGTACTGTAATAATAAAGTGCACTGTGATAGGACTGGAGTGAGGGTACTGTAATAATAAATCACACTATGATAGTACTGGAGTGAGAGTACTGTAATAATGAAGCACACTGTGATAGGACTGGAGTGAGGGTACTGTAATAATAAAGTGCACTCTGATAGGACTGGAGTGAGAGTACTGTAATAACAAAACACACTGTGATAGGACTGGAGTGAGGGTACTGTAATAATAAAGCACACTGTGATAGTACTGGAGCGAGGGTACTGTATTAATAAAGCGCACTGTGATAGGCCTGGAGTGAGGGTACTGTAATAATAAAGGACACTGTGATAGAACTGGAGTGAGGGTACTGTAATAATAAAGTGCACTGTGATAGGACTGCAGTGAGGGTACTGTAATAATAAAGGACACTGTGATAGAACTGGAGTGAGGGTACTGTAATAATAAAGTGCACTGTGATAGTACTGGAGTGAAGGTACTGTAATAATAAAGCACACTGTGATAGGACTGGAGTGAGGGTACTGTAATAATGAAGTGCACTGTGATAGGACTGGAGTGAGGGTACTGTAATAAGAAAGCGCACTGTGATAGGACCGGAGTGAGGGTACTGTAATAATAAAGTGCACTGTGATAGGACTGGAGTGAGGGTACTGTAATAATAAAGTGCACTGTGATAGGACTGGAGTGAGGGTACTGTAATAATAAAGCGCACTGTGATAGGACTGGAGTGAGGGTACTGTAATAATAAAGCGCACTGTGATAGTACTGGAGTGAGGGTACTGTAATCATAAAGCGCACTGTGATAGGACTGGAGTGAGGGTACTGTAATAATAAATCACACTATGATAGTACTGGAGTGAGGGTACTGTATTAATAAAGCGCACTGTGATAGGACTGGAGTGAGGGTACTGTAATAATAAAGCACACTGTGATAGTAATAATAACGGAGTGCGTGAACCAAAGTGGTATTTCTTGGATGTCTGCATAAAATCTTTAAATATGTTCTGATCTTCATGTAAGTCACAACAATAGACAAACACAGTCTGCTTAATCTAATACCACACAGAAAAGGATATGTTTGCATGGTTTTACTGAACACAACATGTTAACATTCACAGTGAGGGTAGAGAAAGTATGTGAACCTTTGGATTTAATAACTGGTTGACTCTCCTTTGGCAGCAATAACCTCAACCAATCGTTTCCTGTAGTTGCAGGTCAGACTTAAGTCTTAAGTTTTCCTGCAAAATGTCTTGGTTTACTTCAGAGTTATTTTTTACATTGAAAAGGGCAATCCGTCCAGGCCCTGATGCAGAAAAGCAACCCCAAACCATGATGCCCCTCCCCCATGTTTCACAGTTGGGATGAGGTTTTGATCATTTAGCCAGTACTGCTGTGGAACATCCACGTGCTTTTTGCAAACTTCAAACGTGCAGCAATGTTTTTTTTGGACAGCAGTGGCTTCCTCTGTGGTGTCCTCCCATGAACTCCATTCTTGTTTCATGTTTTCCTTATTCTAGATTTTTCCACAAAATTGTTAGCATGTGCCAGAGATTCTTCAGAGAGTCTTCAGCTGACACTCTAAAAATCGTTCTCACCTCATGGATCATTCTGTGCTGTGTTCTTGCATTATCTTTACAGGATGATCATGCCTAGGGTGAGCAGCAACGGTGCTGAACTTTCTCCATTTGTAGACCGTCTGTCTTACCATGGACACATGAACATCAAGGCTTTTAGATATACTTCTGTAACCCTTTCCAGCTTTACACAAGTTCTTTTGTGTGAGGCATGATTCACATTAAACAATGCTTCTTAAGAACAGCAAACTCAAAACTGGTGTGTGTGTTTTTATAGGGCATGGCAGCTTTAACCAACACATGGACAAGTATGTGAACCTTCACATACTTGTCCACCCCATCATGTGAATGTTAACATGTTGTGTTTAATAAAACCATATCATTTTTGTGTGGTATTAGTTTAAGCAGACAGTGTTTATCTATTGTTTTGACTTAGATGAAGATCAGAACATATTTAATGACCAATTTAGGCAGAAACTAAGATCTCTCTGAAAGATACTGAGAATCACCTTGAAAGACAGATCCACAAACATCAGTGTTCAAGAAGTTCCACATGCCACTGGAGCATTAGGAGCATCTTGCACTGGATTGAAGCCTTTGGATAATGTGTGTGTGTGCGCACATGAGAGAGAGTGTGTGTGGTGTCTACTGGTGAACTTCAACACTGGCATTGTTTGTGAGAGTACAGGCGGATGTATTTCAGTGTGCGCATGAGAGAGTGTGTGTCTACTTGTGTATTGGTGAACTTCAACACAGTCTGTTTTTGTTAGAGTACAGGTGAATGATTTTGAGTCTGTGTGTGTGTGTATGTATGTGTGTGTGTAACAAGTTTGTGCCCCAAACATTTGACCACCATCAGGCTGATTGGGCTGAGCTGTAGCGCCTGAGAACTAGAAGGGTCTACTACCTGTTGATGAAGTGTCATGTCTGTATGACTTACAGTTTGTTCTGTGGACCACTGTCCTAGTTACCTGCTTCCTTTACACACAGGATGTTTTCCCTTCTGGTAATGCATTCTCAGTTCCTGTGGTTGGTGTTGAGAGGCCAGCGTGGTTGGTCATGCGCTTCTCGTACATTTGAGTGACCCAGAACTGTGGTTGAATCTTTTTGTGTTTTATATGGTAGGCATTATAGGCCTATTGCAGGCATATATGTATAGTGACTGGACCCGGGGTTTAGGGGCATGGCCACTGTGACCCGGTAGCAGGAAGCACAGAGATACACAGACACAAGGAGTAAATGAACTCAATTCATACCTTTATTCGGTTTTAAACACCCTCCACCACACCCAAAATAACTCAAAACAACATAAATCCAGCCCAATGGGGCTCTAGAAGCTGTAGAGATTACTTCAAGTTTTTAAGTGGTCTGTTTCTGCCTCAGCCCTCAGAAGTCTCTCCCTGAGTGAGGGCTGAGGCTGAGTTTATATGCCTGTCCCAGCTGGCCGCTTAATCAGTCCTGATGCAGACCGGCTGGGACAGATAGAGCTGTGCGTTCTGGTGTGGGGCGGACACACGGCTATATATATATATATTTATACATATATGTTTTATTGTTTTGTTTTGTTTAATGGGCTAGCAAGTTTCATCCTGCCAAAACACGACAGTTTTACTCACCCAAACTATTTTTAATAAAACAAGTGTGCAGATTAATCTAGGGCTTCTCAGGACAACAAAGTATTTGCAGCTACTCAAACTCAGCATGAATCATGCATGCGAAGAGCCACTTTTGCTCACGTCAGGCAGTGGATTCTGACAGCATGGAGCAATGTCAAAAAATCCACTACCAGCACTGGGTTTTGAAAGGCTGGACTGCTGCATAATAGAGAGGACAGCACAACCTCTTCCTGTGTCATGTTTTTTATCATGTATATAACATGAACAACTTAGGTTTATAGTCAGGTGAGGCCTGTATATATTTTAATTCCTTTTCCTTTCTAAAATTAGTGGGTGCATTCAGGTGGACTCAATAGCCCGGAAATATCAGTAGTATTTGAGTAGTGTGTTGGTGAGTTATACGGAGTTAAACTCAAAATCTCTTTTTTTTCTTCTTCTTTTTTTCAGAGATAAAAACAAGTACAATTTCAAGTCCCAGATCATGCTGCTCTGGCATCTGTGACCAGAGTTCGAGAAAGCACCATTTTTACACTTCTGTATTTACTAATGCAGAAGTAATGTTTAATGGTTTCTGGTTGTGTTGTAATCAGTAGCTGAAGTTACTGGCCGTTCCTAAATATACGAGCAGTTCAGTTCTACACACTCACCAGAGTGTACTTTTTTTTTATTAAAATAGTGATTAAAACGCTAAATTAACAAGACTACTCATCAGATACCAAACATGTCTTATCTGACTGACTGAACCCGGGCTAAAGCTAATGCATGCTTTTTTGCTGAAATATATTATCTATGGTTCACATTTGTACTGAACCCATCCCGTTTCTGTCTTTTATGTGAATAAATCATAGCGTGCATTCACTAATGTACTCTTCCTCTCCCCTATCCCCACATGTCAGCCATGAAAACCCATTCCATAAAGCTGTCTCTACTGTTCTTGAGCTAATCTGAAGCTACATGAAATCTGTTTAAAGGTCTGTAGTGACTCTGCAGAAAGTTGGTTCCTCTTCGGACCACCAGATCAAGTGTCATGGCCAGCCCAATCTCCAAACCTGAACCCCATTAATAACATCTGGAATATAATCAAGAGGAAAATGGATGGTTACAAGCCATCAAACAAAGCTGAATCTGGGTTATTCTACCAATTATTGTTTCTAAACTTGTTTAGCATAGTTGTTGTTTTTAAATTAATATGAACTTGTTTTTTTTTTTAATTATTTAATTATTTGAAAGCTCTGCATCTTTTTCATTAATTTGACCATTTCTCATTTTCTGCAAATGAAAACTCTAAATTACAATATTCTTATTTGAAATTTGGTAGAAATGTCTTTAGTAGTTTATAGAATTAATATATTCGTACACACATCCTGATAGTTTTCAGATTATCAAACCAACTTTAACATCAGACAAAGATAACCTGAGTAGATAAAATGCATGTTTTAAGTGATACTTTCATTTATAAAAGAAAAAAACTATCCAAACCAATCTAGCCTTGTGAAAAACTTTTGGCCTCAACAACTACAATCAAGCTTTACTGATAACTGTGTCTTTCACATCTCCGTGGAGGAATTTTATTCCACTCTTCTTTAGAATTGTTTTAATTCAGACACACTGGAGGGTTTTCCAACATAAACGGTCTGTTTAAGATCAGCCACAACATCTCAATCAGACTTCCTTCATTTAGCTTTTTTAAGCCATTCATAGGTGGGCTTGTTTGTGTGCTTTGGATAATTGTCCTGCTGCAGAATCCAAGTACACCTGTGCTTGAGGTCATGAACAGATGGCCGGATATTCTCCTTCAGGATTTTCTGTAAACAGCAATTACTGGTTCCATCAATTAAAGCAAGTTGTCCAGATCCTGAAGCAGCAAAGCAGCTTCAGACCATCACACTACCAACACCATGATGTTCTTTTTCTGAAATGATGTTTTAATTTTATGTCAGATGTAACGGGACATACACCTTCCAAAAAGTTCCACTTTTGTCACGTCAGTCCAAAGTCCTGGGGATCATAAAGATGTTATTGAGCAAATTTTAGACAGGCTTTTGTGTTCTTTTTGTTTGTTTTAAATGTTGTGCTGGGTTATTTTGTGACCTCCTGGATGTGTTGTCCATGCCCTTTTGGAGTAATTTTGGTCGGCGGGCCACTCCTAGGAAGCCTTAACAGTGTTCCATGTTTTGTCCATTTGTGAATAATCGCAAGGCTGCTCTGATTTCATTTAAAAGATTTCTTCTTTTCCCATGAACTTCTCTACCAGCTCTACTCCTCCCTCTTCCTCTCTCTGCAGTGTCTTCCACTGTTACTGTAAAATGGTGTTCACCTCTGGTGCTTTTATAGTGCTTACATCCTAAATGAAGTTAGAACAATTAGCCATTGAGGTGTTTTGTCAGGTGGCACATATATTTACCAGTTAGCTGAAGTGTTATTTTGAATGGCAGTGTTTTGATATGGAAAGGGGTCTTCATATTAGATTGTTATGAGTTATGCAGGGAATCATGTCAGTTTATTGATCCTCTCGAGAGGAGTTATTTTAGTTCAAATCTAGCCCCCTTGTGTTACAGTATAAAATCACAAACTTAATATGTTATGGGAACTAATATATTAGCTCCTTCACTCTGTACCCAGCAGAAAAATCCAGCTTGAGACCAGTTTCTGCTGTGAACTGGTTTGTCAGATGTAGAGACTAAACTAAAACTAACTAAAACAGGTGCATTATTCTGATTACTGTGCATGTAAACACATTTAACAAGTTAAACTTTAACTGTAGTGAGATTGAGAGGCAATTACCAATGCTGTTTAAATAAACACATTTTATTGAAGAAACATGTTTGTGTTTTCTTTTTTTTATGTTCAAAATATCTTTTAGTTTTGACAAAAATAACATTTCTTTACACACACACACACACACACACTTCTAGCTGCATTTATTCCTGCACAGTCACAACATATTCACAAGTCTTCAAAAGTAAAATAGATTTTCATGAGTGTCAGCTTTTAGAGACAGCATGTCATCTACTGAATAATCTATACAGTCCATACAACACTAACATATATACAATATACAGTGACTTGCAACAGTTTTTAATCAAATTTTAATCAAAATGTCCTTTGTGTGTATTAAAACAACACAACAAACAAAAAAAATCTAATTTGGCATAATCTCAAAAGAAACTCCAAAAATGGGCTGTGCAAAATTATTGGCACCTTTTTTAAATTGTGGGTAAATAACTTTGTATCAAGCATGTTGTAACACCCAGACCAAGTAGTTGGATGCAAATGCAGAGATGTTTAATGGCAAAATTGTAAGGCAAAACCAGGAATACAGAAACACAGGGAAACAAACGCTCAATAAAGTCACGAAGTGGCAATATCTTGCAAAGAAGCAGAGACAGTTCAGGTATATATAAAGCAACTTATCAAGAAAACTTCCAGGTCAGGTTTAATTGAGGGCAGAGTCAGTCTCAATAGTCCGGTGAGGCTGATCACCAAACCGTGAAACCGTAGGTGGTTAGGTGTGACACGTAATGCTGGATTAAACTTACTGTTAAAGTAACAGGTAAGTAACAGGTGTGGGTCATTTAAAAATCACACCTGAAACCAGATAAAAAGTAGAGAAGTTGACTCTGATATTTGTGTTGTGTCTGTGTGTGCCACGCTAAGCATGGAGGACAGAAAGAGGAGAATAGAACTGTTTAGGGACTTTAGAACCAAAATTGGGGACCAAAATTAACAATCTCAAGGTTACAAGTCTACAAAGATCTTGTCCACTGTGCGCAACATCATCAAAAAGTTTGAACCCATGACACTGTAGCTAACCTCCCTGGACGTGGACGGAGGAAAAACTGATGAAAGGTTGCAAATATAGTCTAAATGATGAGTAAGCAGCCCCAAACAAGTTTAAAAAACTTCCAGCTGTCCTGCATCAGTGTAACCACAAACTATCTGCTGACATTTGAATAAAATTAAACTTTATGGCAGGAGACCCAGAAGGACCCCACTGGGTGTGCAACCAATATTAATTTGAGGGTGCCAATAATTTTGTCCGGCCAATTTATGAGTAGTAAGGACATATGTGTGTGTAGAAAAAAGACCTGCATGCCACATCATAGCATGAATTTTGGAAGTTAAAGAACACCACTCTGATCTGTGGGATATATGGCTGGGGTTTCCTGCATTGACTGTGGATGTGATTTCTGCCAGAGTCGCTTATCATTATCAACCAGAACAATTCTAGCCAGACTCCAACGGTCACCATCATTAAACCCCACTCCAACTCCCATAATTTACCTGCACCCACTATCAGCCCTCACTCCAACTCCCATAATTTACCTGCACCCACTATCAGCCCTCACTACAACTCCCATAATTTACCTGCACCCACTATCAACACTCACTACAACTCCCATAATTTACCTGCACCCACTATCAGCACTCACTACAACTCCCATAATTTACCTGCACCCACTATCAACACTCACTCCAACTCCCATAATTTACCTGCACCCACTATCAACACTCACTACAACTCCCATAATTTACCTGCACCCACTATCAGCCCTCACTACAACTCCCATAATTTACCTGCACCCACTATCAGCCCTCACTACAACTCCCATAATTTACCTGCACCCACTATCAGCCCTCACTCCAACTCCCATAATTTACCTGCACCCACTATCAGTCCTCACTACAACTCCCATAATTTACCTGCACCCACTATCAGCCCTCACTCCAACTCCCATAATTTACCTGCACCCACTATCAACACTCACTCCAACTCCCATAATTCACCTGCACCCACTATCAGCCCTCACTCCAACTCCAACAAAACTGATGTTTTGGTTTTTGGAACTTTATTAAAAGCACCACAGTGCCTCACTTCACACATTCAGAAGCACGTTTCTCTTTGAGTGAGGCTTAGCTTTGCCTCTCACTGGCATGTGGTAGCGCACTTCCCTCCAGAAGCGAGTGGGCAGAGTATATAAAGTGAGAGGCTCCTCTAAGGTGTGTTTTTTTTCCACCCCTCTCTGGCAACTCCACCTTTTTCTCTTCTGCCACGCCTCTACAGCCCCCTGCCTCTCCCGGAGAAGACGCACCGGCTCAGGGAGGCTCGACGGGTCGCTGACCTCCTCCATCTCTAGAAGCGCCACCTTGAGGGAGCCTTCTAATAGCGCCTGGTGCATGCCCACCTGCCGCTCCATCCACTCCACCCCCTCAGGCCTGCAGAGCGATGATCTGGTGTAGAGGAGAAGCAGCCGGCGGCAGAGGCACAGAGTCTCCTCCACCACGTCCACCACAGCTGGAAAAGTGCAAGAGAGAAGCAGTGTGAGGCTCTCATGTAACTTTTCACTCTGATTACAACTGAAGAGTTAATTTGCAAAAACAGATAATGGTGTGTTAATAATAACGTCTTTTTTTTTTATTTATGAAACAAGTCAATGTGTCTTGAAATCTTAAATTTCACAAGAATTCACATTATTCGGAACAGATCTTTGAGATGAAAACTCAAACTCAGAATTACATATAATGTGCATGTTTCAAACCCAGTAAAGAAACCCTCAAATTGTTAATTTTGGACAATCTGCCAATGTCAGTGGACTTTTACTTTATACTTGAATACTAAAAAAATGGTCTCAGGCCATTCACATTTTTTCCCAAAAAGTACATTTAAAAGATAACCTTGAGATAAAATATTAACCCACTCACTCAGTTAACAGAAGTATGTGCTGACCAGCATCACAATCATGTAATTAACCCACCCCTGATATAGAAAATGCATGATGCCATTCATAATCCGGGATTCAAACCAGTGATTGGATCATAGTGACAACACTTTAGAGTACTAGACCATATGGAGCCCATCTTTCTTAATAATAATTTCAGATGGTGTTAAATTGGAAGTGATTTGGTGTCTTTACACAGCCAGCTATAGTTTGATGCTTAAATTAGCTTCAATGTTTTTGTGATTAGGCCTAACAAGTCATTGTGTTCTAAGAGTGTTTTTCCAACTGTAGTTTTAACTTGGGGAGTTTTTCCATATTGGTTTTGCAAAAGAAAAACTGCAGTGGAGCTCACTCACTCTCACGTGCACTCTCTCACTCACACGTTCTCTCACGCACTGCACAACAGCTGTTTATTTGATAGTTGGATCGGATTAAATTCAGATCATTCCGATTTAACCTGACTAGAAGTGTGCTGTGTGAAAAACACCTTTACAACTGGAAACATAAAGGATTAGTTCTTGAACTTTAGCGCCACCTAGAGGTTAATTTTATACTGTGACAAACAGGAAGCTGTGCAGGAGACTCATGTATTTGCTTGCTTTTTGCATGGAGGTGGTTCTCTGCTGCTACGTATTGATGACCATCCTTCTTTACCCACACCTCTGACTGGCAATGCCAGTAAGTTCAGTGATATTTAGACAATTAGGAAAAGCAGTGTGTGTATAATCGATTTGTTAAGCAGTTACGCACAGCTCATGGAGTATGTTGGGGTGTCAAGCTGTTTAGGCTGATGTTTATATTTTCTCTAGTGTAAGAAAATTAATGTAAGCCATTAACTGTTTTGTAGTTTCACACTTCCTCAAATTAAACCAGTCACAAACTACATATGGTGGTCTGAACCACTAAGGACAAATGCTTTACTGTGACCTTCAGAGCTGCAAACGCACAGCTTACACTTACACTGCAAAGAACACACTCCTACAGTCAAACATGCATTTCAGCTGCGGGTGAGAACGCTGAGGTCAGAGCGTGTTGCACAAAGACACACTGAAATGGTACAATTTACCATAAATGACTGTGAAAAGTGGCTTCAGAAAACTCCACATCCCGTCATCATAACTGTACTTGTGTACAATATTTCATAATTACAATCTGTATAAGATGTAATGTAGCTTATGGAAAAAAATGTATGGTTGGTGTGGGGATATAGCAACAGCATGTAATGGTAATGCAACAGCATAATAATCCAGGTACACTCCTTTAAAAACCCATGCACTTTTAATGGATATAATTATTCAGACATTAATATTTTAATATTGTTATCTTAAAAAGGCACTTAAAATAAATACAACTAAATAAAATCACAAGTCACAACTCTGTGTACTAGGTCATTCCTGTTAATGGGCTGTCCTCGCTAAATAAACACAAAGGGCAATATCCAGCTCAGCAAAAGAGGTCATGTTCATATACTGCACGCCAATTCAGTAACCTTATTACATGTCTCAACACCAAATTCCTACAAAACCCTACTAATCCAAAACTCCCATTCAAAAAATAATCTCATTTTCATTACACTTTTTTGTGTTTTATGCTTCTGAACAAAATTGGGCAGCAATAAGTAAATAAATGAAATAAACTATAGCCACTGTCTCCTGAGGAGGGTGTGGCTAGCTCAATGAACCAAGGTTGAAAATAGATTAAATTTATTACTAAGAAACAATTCTAAATGCATGCCAGGGTTTCTCATCAGGCAGAAACACTGACTACAGTTAAATTCATTAACCAATATCAAAAAGGTTTGATTCTCTCCAGGAAGAGTTTACTGCTTGAACTTTACCTTGCCCAGGTAGACTGTCCCTCCCCAAGATAAAGAGCCTATAGCCAAAGTTCCCCTCTAGAACCTGCGGCAGCGTCTTCAAGGCAAAAATCTCCACTGCTTCACTGGAGCTGTCCCCTTGGAATCGTGGGTACGCAACATACGCATCATACAGCTTACCATCACCATCTGGAGGCATGAAAGAAAAATCATTGTTTTTGTATATGTACTGAAAAAGGAATGAGTACAATGCAGAGCACAAAACATCCACAAATAAAATGTTAGCTTTTTTTTCTTAGCTGTAAAAATTTTTTGAATCAAGCTCAGTTCCTCAGCTTCATCAAGTCTGACCTCTGACCTTTGTCTTCATGTAGCAGAAAAAGGCCATTTTGTCATTAACTGCCATTATATTTCAGACCAAAATATCTTCATTTTAGCAATCATTAGTAAACAGCATGTTTTATTACAAAACACTAGAAAAGTGACCTCTAAGCATTATCACTGATTATTTACAGTAACTATAACAAACTTGCTCAGTGCTGGTAGCTTGCCGGATTAGCCTCCAAGCTAACCAGCCACACTGATAAAAATTATGAGCTGTCCTCTGTGGCTCAGAGGCAGAATTAACTTCAGTGACAAGCCTGGTGACAAGTTGAATGAAACTGCCGAAATGCGAGATCAAACGATAAGCGTACTATAGAACATGGATTTTCGTACATGCATACTAGGTGGTCAAAATGTGTGCCAGTTACGAAAAATGTGCACATGTTGGAAGGTCTGTACCATCTGGTCACATTATTCTGTGCTTAAGGGTGCTGAGCAGCAAGTGGATCATAGAAAAGGATATAGTGATGACTGTAAATCAGGTTTCAGAATCAATACTGTCAGCTCGCACCTTGATACAGGTCTATGCCAGATTGCATAAAACACCTAAAGTTTTTTTTTCTTAAAGGAAGATTTTTCTATACCTAAAGTAATCACTTAAGTGTCTTGCATAAAACCCCTCAGTCAATTCACTTCACGTCTTAAGATGTCATTTTACAAGAAAACTTGCTTTTTCTGTACATCTAGCTGGTATGCATTCTGGTGCATGAATGTAAAACACACTAGGAGGTTTAGGCTTGTTCTTTTAAAGGGCTTGAACCGTCTTTCTTCTGCTCTGGCTTTTCTTGTGCAGCGTCTGACTCTGAGCTGTTTGGAAAGTGTGCAGTAGGAAGCTGCAATAACCTTTCCCATAACAAGATACCCAACTAATAATGAAAGAGAATGCTAGGTGGTCTAACCCTGTTTCTAGGTCAGTTTGTGAAATATCTCCCCACAATTCTCCACTGTGGAAGAACATATTCTGAGAATTACAAATTTGGAAGCTGCCAGACATGATGCCATTAGTGCTTCCATAGTTGGTTACATGAGGGGATAAACGGGGGTATTACCCGTACTAAAACAACTCACTTCTGATTCAGAGAACCCAGGTTACACAAGTAATCTAGCCTTTTACTGTCTGACATTACAGTAATGTATTCTTAGAACTTTCTTAACTAGTCCAAGATGTCAGCAGATTTAAAAGAATCAGCAGAATTTCTGTCGGCCTGTTTTCAAATCTCCAGGGCGCCTGTGCGTCAGTGCCTTCCTGTTTTCCGCCGAGTTGCTGAGGAAACTGTGTGGTGGGTTATTCTGAGTACTCAGCGCTTTTTCTTATTTCTTCACAGACAAGTGTTAAAATAGGAAGGGATGTGGTGAAGGGGGCAGGTTTCCTGTTTTGTGACATACCTGTGCTTTCATAAAAGTAAGGACAGTGTGTCCTGAAAGCCAGAGTAATCTCCACCTGAAACACTCTGTACAGAAACACTGCCGCGGTGAACAGCAGGGCCAGCGCAGTCAGGAAAAGTCCGGTCGGCAGCAGCAGATCTGGAACTGTTGAAAAATCATTTTAAAGTAGCAGAGACATTTCATCACTTGAGTTCTAAATGATTATTTTGCAAAATCATAACATATTTCTTTTTTATAATTTAAGCTTCATTTGGGTTTTCTGAACAGAGATAATAAAAAAACAGATATGTATTTATATATACTGTATTTAATTATTTGGACTTTCTGAGACCCATTGCAACAGGATTACGCAATAAGGAGCATCAGAAGCAGTTTTAATGCGGATGGTGGATAGGGCGGGTGGTGGATAGGGTGGGTTGTGGTCTGGGTCTCACATAACATTGTTATTGGTGTATTTTTAACAGGTTGTTAAATGCATAATTTTACCTGTTAAAGAAACTTAATTCAATGACTGTTTTAGAGACACAGTTCCCTCAGCAGCTCTAGCTCTGTGGAGCTCCCTGGGCTCTCTAGGAACACTATCCTGTATTTACACAATTATGGAAACTTTAACCATAATTTCAACAGACAAGCAGCTACATATCATACTTTACCCTACTTAACCCTAGCTAACATATACGTTGTCAATATTTTGGTTAGCTTCCAACAGAAGTCTACAGTTTTATTACATTATATATTGTGGTGTGAGGAGGCGGGGGAACCGGGGGTCCGCCCCATGCAGGAACGCTCAGACCTGCCTGTCTCAGCTGGTCTGCATCAGGACTGATTAAACAGCCAGCTAGGACAGGCATATAAACTGAGCTTCAGCCCTCACTCAGGACTTTCACTGGAGAGCTGAGGGCTGAGGCTGCACGGACCTTTAAACAAAACATTTTAAAAAAACTACTGAACTCTAGAGCCCCACTGGGCTAGCATTATGTTTTGAGTTTATTCTGGGTGTGGTAGAGGGCCTTTAAACCAATAAAAGGTATGATTTGAGTGCATTTAATCCCTGTGTCTGTGTGTCTCTCTGTGCTTCCTCCTTCCGGGTCACAGTGATCACGCCCCTAACCCCAGGGGCAAATCACAATATATATACAGCTCTGCAAAAAAATAAGAGACCTCTTCAAAATAATTAGTTTCGGTAACACTTTACTTGGATGGTCCATTTTATGGCCTTGTTGATGCTCAACTGACATTCAACTAACACTGAATTGAACATTCATTAAATTTAACTTAACCCTATGTTGAATGTAAATAATTCAAAATAGAACCTAACCGTTACACCTAACCCTAACCTTAACCATTAATCAACCATAAAATCTAACCCTACACCTAACCCTAACCTTAACCCTTAATCAACCCTAAAATCTAACCCTACACCTAACCCTAACCTTAACCCTTAATCAACCCTAAAATCTAACCCTACACCTAACCCTAACCTTAACCCTTAATCAACCATAAAATCAAACCCTACACCTAACCCTAACCTTAACCCTTAATCTAACCCTAAACCCTAAAATCTAACCCTACACCTAACCCTAACCTTAACCCTTAATCTAACCCTAAACCCTAAAATCTAACCCTACACCTAACCCTAACCTTAACCCTTAATCAACCCTAAAATCTAACCCTACACCTAACCCTAACCCTAACCTTAACCTAAGATTAAAATCTAACCCTAAACCCAATCCTAAAATATTAAGATAAGCGTTTGGATTAGAGTTGAATGTAGGGTCATATTCAATAGAGAATCATTTACTTTCACCTTTTAGTTCATTTGCATTAAATAGAAATGTAGTTGAATGTTACTTGAATGTCAGTTGAGCATCAAAGAGGCCATCAAAAGGACCATCCAAGTAAAGTGTTACCTCCGTTTGTCTAATCTAACTTTTTATAGGTAAATCCTAGAGTAAAATGAACATTGTGGTTTTATACTTTAAACCACTGACAACATTTCCCCCAATACCAAAAAGAAATTGTAATTTAGAGCTTTTATTTGCAGAAAATGAGAAATTATCAAATTAATGAAAAAGATGCAGTCATTTAGGAAAGAGTTCAGAATCAAAAATTGGTAGAATAACCCAGATTTCTAATCATAGCTTTCATGTGTCTCGGAATGCTCTCCACCAGTCTTTCACACTGCTTTTGGGTGACCTTATGTCACTCCTGGCTCAAAATTGTAAGCAGTTCAGCTTTGTTTGATGGCTTGTAACCATCCATCTTCCTCTTGATTATATTCCAGAGGTTTTCAATGGGGTTCAGGTCTGGAGACTGGGCTGGCCATGACATAATCCTTTATCAACACCTTAATTGATCTAGCTGTGTGGAACTGAGCATTGTGAAAACATAATAATAATATAATCATAATCATATATGCAGCTTGATTCATACGTCATTCACAAAGACCAAACTGCCCAATTCCAGCCTTGCTGAAATTTCGCCAGATCATCCACCACAAATTTACATTGGGAGCAAGACTGTTAGGCTTGTACACCTCAGCAGGTCTCTATCTAAACATTTGATGGCCATGTGTTCAGCAAAACTAAAACTTGGACTTATCAGAAAAAAAAAAATCTTACTCCAGTCCTCTATGATCCAATTCTTATGATCTTTTTCAAACTTCAGCCTGGTTCTTCTTTGCTTCTCACTGAAGAAGGTCCTTTTTCTAATGTGTCATGTTTGTTTTGAACTCTACTTTCCATGCACTTCACGCCAGCTGCTATTTGTTGTTCTTTTTAAAGGTAACTTGGTGTAATTCTGCGGTTGCTGACATTCAAATGAATTGACGGCCAATCAGATCTGAAATTTATTGAAAAACCTCCATAATCATGTAATTTGGATAGTCACAAGCCATCAAACAAAGATGAACTGTTTGAATTTTTATGCCAGAAGTGGAATAAGGTCACCCAAAAGCAGTGTGAAAAACTTGTGGAGAGCATGCCAAGATGCATGAAACCTGTGGTTAAAAATCAGGGTAAAATCAGGTGAGTGTTGTTGCTGGTGATGAGGTGAGTGTTGTTGCTGGTGATGAGGTGAGTGTTGTTGCTGGTGATGAGGTGAGTGTTGTTGCTGGTGATGAGGTGAGTGTTGTTGCTGGTGATGAGGTGAGTGTTGTTGTTGCTGGTGATGAGGTGAGTGTTGTTGTTGCTGGTGATGAGGTGAGTGTTGTTGCTGGTGATGAGGTGAGTGTTGTTGCTGGTGATGAGGTGAGTGTTGTTGTTGCTGGTGATGAGGTGAGTGTTGTTGTTGCTGGTGATGAGGTGAGTGTTGTTGTTGCTGGTGATGAGGTGAGTGTTGTTGCTGGTGATGAGGTGAGTGTTGTTGCTGGTGATGAGGTGAGTGTTGTTGCTGGTGATGAGGTGAGTGTTGTTGTTGCTGGTGATGAGGTGAGTGTTGTTGTTGCTGGTGATGAGGTGAGTGTTGTTGCTGGTGATGAGGTGAGTGTTGTTGCTGGTGATGAGGTGAGTGTTGTTGCTGGTGATGAGGTGAGTGTTGTTGCTGGTTTGAACTCTACTTTCCATGCACTTCACGCCAGCTGCTATTTGTTGTTCTTTTTAAAGGTAACTTGGTGTAATTCTGCGGTTGCTGACATTCAAATGAATTGACGGCCAATCAGATCTGAAATTTATTGAAAAACCTCCATAATCATGTAATTTGGATAGTCACAAGCCATCAAACAAAGATGAACTGTTTGAATTTTTATGCCAGAAGTGGAATAAGGTCACCCAAAAGCAGTGTGAAAAACTTGTGGAGAGCATGCCAAGATGCATGAAACCTGTGGTTAAAAATCAGGGTAAAATCAGGTGAGTGTTGTTGCTGGTGATGAGGTGAGTGTTGTTGCTGGTGATGAGGTGAGTGTTGTTGCTGGTGATGAGGTGAGTGTTGTTGCTGGTGATGAGGTGAGTGTTGTTGCTGGTGATGAGGTGAGTGTTGTTGTTGCTGGTGATGAGGTGAGTGTTGTTGTTGCTGGTGATGAGGTGAGTGTTGTTGCTGGTGATGAGGTGAGTGTTGTTGCTGGTGATGAGGTGAGTGTTGTTGCTGGTGATGAGGTGAGTGTTGTTGCTGGTGATGAGGTGAGTGTTGTTGCTGGTGATGAGGTGAGTGTTGTTGCTGGTGATGAGGTGAGTGTTGTTGCTGGTGATGAGGTGAGTGTTGTTGTTGCTGGTGATGAGGTGAGTGTTGTTGCTGGTGATGAGGTGAGTGTTGTTGCTGGTGATGAGGTGAGTGTTGTTGCTGGTGATGAGGTGAGTGTTGTTGCTGGTGATTGTTGAGTGTTGTTGAGGTGAGTGTTGAGTGTTGTTGCTGGTGATGAGGTGAGTGTTGTTGTTGCTGGTGATGAGGTGAGTGTTGTTGTTGCTGGTGATGAGGTGAGTGTTGTTGTTGCTGGTGATGAGGTGAGTGTTGTTGCTGGTGATGAGGTGAGTGTTGTTGCTGGTGATGAGGTGAGTGTTGTTGCTGGTGATGAGGTGAGTGTTGTTGCTGGTGATGAGGTGAGTGTTGTTGCTGGTGATGAGGTGAGTGTTGTTGCTGGTGATGAGGTGAGTGTTGTTGCTGGTGATGAGGTGAGTGTTGTTGTTGCTGGTGATGAGGTGAGTGTTGTTGTTGCTGGTGATGAGGTGAGTGTTGTTGTTGCTGGTGATGAGGTGAGTGTTGTTGTTGCTGGTGATGAGGTGAGTGTTGTTGTTGCTGGTGATGAGGTGAGTGTTGTTGTTGCTGGTGATGAGGTGAGTGTTGTTGTTGCTGGTGATGAGGTGAGTGTTGTTGCTGGTGATGACGTGAGTGTTGTTGCTGGTGATGAGGTGAGTGTTGTTGTTGCTGGTGATGAGGTGAGTGTTGTTGTTGCTGGTGATGAGGTGAGTGTTGTTGCTGGTGATGAGGTGAGTGTTGTTGTTGCTGGTGATGAGGTGAGTGTTGTTGTTGCTGGTGATGAGGTGAGTGTTGTTGCTGGTGATGAGGTGAGTGTTGTTGCTGGTGATGAGGTGAGTGTTGTTGTTGCTGGTGATGAGGTGAGTGTTGTTGCTGGTGATGAGGTGAGTGTTGTTGCTGGTGATGAGGTGAGTGTTGTTGCTGGTGATGAGGTGAGTGTTTTTGTTGCTGGTGATGAGGTGAGTGTTTTTGTTGCTGGTGATGAGGTGAGTGTTGTTGTTGCTGGTGATGAGGTGAGTGTTGTTGTTGCTGGTGATGAGGTGAGTGTTGTTGTTGCTGGTGATGAGGTGAGTGTTGTTGCTGGTGATGAGGTGAGTGTTGTTGTTGCTGGTGATGAGGTGAGTGTTGTTGTTGCTGGTGATGAGGTGAGTGTTGTTGCTGGTGATGAGGTGAGTGTTGTTGCTGGTGATGAGGTGAGTGTTGTTGTTGCTGGTGATGAGGTGAGTGTTGTTGTTGCTGGTGATGAGGTGAGTGTTGTTGCTGGTGATGAGGTGAGTGTTTTTGTTGCTGGTGATGAGGTGAGTGTTGTTGCTGGTGATGAGGTGAGTGTTGTTGCTGGTGATGAGGTGAGTGTTGTTGCTGGTGATGAGGTGAGTGTTGTTGCTGGTGATGAGGTGAATGTTGTTGCTGGTGATGAGGTGAGTGTTGTTGCTGGTGATGAGGTGAGTGTTGTTGCTGGTGATGAGGTGAGTGTTGTTGCTGGTGATGAGGTGAGTGTTGTTGTTGCTGGTGATGAGGTGAGTGTTGTTGTTGCTGGTGATGAGGTGAGTGTTGTTGCTGGTGATGAGGTGAGTGTTGTTGCTGGTGATGAGGTGAGTGTTGTTGCTGGTGATGAGGTGAGTGTTGTTGCTGGTGATGAGGTGAGTGTTGTTGCTGGTGATGAGGTGAGTGTTGTTGCTGGTGATGAGGTGAGTGTTGTTGTTGCTGGTGATGAGGTGAGTGTTGTTGCTGGTGATGAGGTGAGTGTTGTTGCTGGTGATGAGGTGAGTGTTGTTGTTGCTGGTGATGAGGTGAGTGTTGTTGTTGCTGGTGATGAGGTGAGTGTTGTTGTTGCTGGTGATGAGGTGAGTGTTGTTGTTGCTGGTGATGAGGTGAGTGTTGTTGTTGCTGGTGATGAGGTGAGTGTTGTTGTTGCTGGTGATGAGGTGAGTGTTGTTGCTGGTGATGAGGTGAGTGTTGTTGCTGGTAATGAGGTGAGTTTTGTTGCTGTTGATGAGGTGAGTGTTGTTGTTGCTGGTGATGAGGTGAGTGTTGTTGTTGCTGGTGATGAGGTGAGTGTTGTTGCTGGTGATGAGGTGAGTGTTGTTGCTGGTGATGAGGTGAGTGTTGTTGCTGGTGATGAGGTGAGTGTTGTTGCTGGTGATGAGGTGAGTGTTGTTGTTGCTGGTGATGAGGTGAGTGTTGTTGTTGCTGGTGATGAGGTGAGTGTTGTTGCTGGTGATGAGGTGAGTGTTGTTGTTGCTGGTGATGAGGTGAGTGTTGTTGCTGGTGATGAGGTGAGTGTTGTTGTTGCTGGTGATGAGGTGAGTGTTGTTGCTGGTGATGAGGTGAGTGTTGTTGTTGCTGGTGATGAGGTGAGTGTTGTTGTTGCTGGTGATGAGGTGAGTGTTGTTGCTGGTAATGAGGTGAGTTTTGTTGCTGGTGATGAGGTGAGTGTTGTTGTTGCTGGTGATGAGGTGAGTGTTGTTGTTGCTGGTGATGAGGTGAGTGTTGTTGTTGCTGGTGATGAGGTGAGTGTTGTTGTTGCTGGTGATGAGGTGAGTGTTGTTGCTGGTGATGAGGTGAGTGTTGTTGCTGGTGATGAGGTGAGTGTTGTTGTTGCTGGTGATGAGGTGAGTGTTGTTGCTGGTGATGAGGTTAGTGTTGTTGTTGCTGGTGATGAGGTTAGTGTTGTTGTTGATGGTGATGAGGTGAGTGTTGTTGCTGGTGATGAGGTGAGTGTTGTTGTTGCTGGTGATGAGGTGAGTGTTGTTGCTGGTGATGAGGTGAGTGTTGTTGTTGCTGGTGATGAGGTGAGTTTTGTTGCTGGTGATGAGGTGAGTGTTGTTGTTGCTGGTGATGAGGTGAGTGTTGTTGTTGCTGGTGATGAGGTGAGTGTTGTTGCTGGTGATGAGGTGAGTCTTGTTGTTGCTGGTGATGAGGTGAGTCTTGTTGTTGCTGGTGATGAGGTGAGTGTTGTTGCTGGTGATGAGGTGAGTGTTGTTGCTGGTGATGAGGTGAGTGTTGTTGCTGGTGATGAGGTGAGTGTTGTTGCTGGTGATGAGGTGAGTTTTGTTGCTGGTGATGAGGTGAGTGTTGTTTCTGGTGATGAGGTGAGTGTTGTTGTTGCTGGTGATGAGGTGAGTGTTGTTGCTGGTGATGAGGTGAGTGTTGTTGCTGGTGATGAGGTGAGTGTTGTTGTTGCTGGTGATGAGGTGAGTGTTGTTGTTGCTGGTGATGAGGTGAGTGTTGTTGTTGCTGGTGATGAGGTGAGTGTTGTTGCTGGTGATGAGGTGAGTGTTGTTGTTGCTGGTGATGAGGTGAGTGTTGTTGCTGGTGATGAGGTGAGTGTTGTTGTTGCTGGTGATGAGGTGAGTGTTGTTGCTGGTGATGAGGTGAGTGTTGTTGTTGCTGGTGATGAGGTGAGTGTTGTTGCTGGTGATGAGGTGAGTTTTGTTGCTGGTGATGAGGTGAGTGTTGTTGCTGGTGATGAGGTGAGTGTTGTTGCTGGTGATGAGGTGAGTGTTGTTGCTGGTGATGAGGTGAGTGTTGTTGTTGCTGGTGATGAGGTGAGTGTTGTTGTTGCTGGTGATGAGGTGAGTGTTGTTGCTGGTAATGAGGTGAGTTTTGTTGCTGGTGATGAGGTGAGTGTTGTTGTTGCTGGTGATGAGGTGAGTGTTGTTGTTGCTGGTGATGAGGTGAGTGTTGTTGTTGCTGGTGATGAGGTGAGTGTTGTTGCTGGTGATGAGGTGAGTGTTGTTGCTGGTGATGAGGTGAGTGTTGTTGTTGCTGGTGATGAGGTGAGTTTTGTTGCTGGTGATGAGGTGAGTGTTGTTGTTGCTGGTGATGAGGTGAGTGTTGTTGTTGCTGGTGATGAGGTGAGTGTTGTTGCTGGTAATGAGGTGAGTTTTGTTGCTGGTGATGAGGTGAGTGTTGTTGCTGGTGATGAGGTGAGTGTTGTTGTTGCTGGTGATGAGGTGAGTGTTGTTGCCGGTGATGAGGTGAGTGTTGTTGTTGCTGGTGATGAGGTGAGTGTTGTTGCCGGTGATGAGGTGAGTGTTGTTGCCAGTGATGAGGTGAGTGTTGTTGTTGCTGGTGATGAGGTGAGTGTTGTTGTTGCTGGTGATGAGGTGAGTGTTGTTGTTGCTGGTGATGAGGTGAGTGTTGTTGTTGCTGGTGATGAGGTGAGTGTTGTTGCTGGTGATGAGGTGAGTGTTGTTGCTGGTGATGAGGTGAGTGTTGTTGTTGCTGGTGATGAGGTGAGTAGTGTTGTTGCTGGTGATGAGGTGAGTGTTGTTGCTGGTGATGAGGTGAGTGTTGTTGCTGGTGATGAGGTGAGTGTTGTTGCTGGTGATGAGGTGAGTGTTGTTGTTGCTGGTGATGAGGTGAGTGTTGTTGTTGCTGGTGATGAGGTGAGTGTTGTTGTTGCTGGTGATGAGGTGAGTGTTGTTGTTGCTGGTGATGAGGTGAGTGTTGTTGTTGCTGGTGATGAGGTGAGTGTTGTTGCTGGTGATTAGGTGAGTGTTGTTGCTGGTGATGAGGTGAGTGTTGTTGCTGGTGATGAGGTGAGTGTTGTTGCTGGTGATGAGGTGAGTGTTGTTGCTGGTGATGAGGTGAGTGTTGTTGTTGCTGGTGATGAGGTGAGTGTTGTTGCTGGTGATGAGGTGAGTGTTGTTGCTGGTGATGAGGTGAGTGTTGTTGCTGGTGATGAGGTGAGTGTTGTTGCTGGTGATGAGGTGAGTGTTGTTGCTGGTGATGAGGTGAGTGTTGTTGTTGCTGGTGATGAGGTGAGTGTTGTTGTTGCTGGTGATGAGGTGAGTGTTGTTGCTGGTGATGAGGTGAGTGTTGTTGCTGGTGATGAGGTGAGTGTTGTTGCTGGTGATGAGGTGAGTGTTGTTGTTGCTGGTAATGAGGTGAGTGTTGTTGTTGCTGGTAATGAGGTGAGTGTTGTTGTTGCTGGTGATGAGGTGAGTGTTGTTGCTGGTGATGAGGTGAGTGTTGTTGCTGGTGATGAGGTGAGTGTTGTTGCTGGTGATGAGGTGAGTGTTGTTGCTGGTGATGAGGTGAGTGTTGTTGCTGGTGATGAGGTGAGTGTTGTTGTTGCTGGTGATGAGGTGAGTGTTGTTGCTGGTGATGAGGTGAGTGTTGTTGTTGCTGGTGATGAGGTGAGTGTTGTTGTTGCTGGTGATGAGGTGAGTGTTGTTGTTGCTGGTGATGAGGTGAGTGTTGTTGCTGGTGATGAGGTGAGTGTTGTTGCTGGTGATGAGGTGAGTGTTGTTGTTGCTGGTGATGAGGTGAGTGTTGTTGCTGGTGATGAGGTGAGTGTTGTTGTTGCTGGTGATGAGGTGAGTGTTGTTGTTGCTGGTGATGAGGTGAGTGTTGTTGTTGCTGGTGATGAGGTGAGTGTTGTTGTTGCTGGTGATGAGGTGAGTGTTGTTGCTGGTGATGAGGTGAGTTTTGTTGCTGGTGATGAGGTGAGTGTTGTTGTTGCTGGTGATGAGGTGAGTGTTGTTGCTGGTGATGAGGTGAGTGTTGTTGCTGGTGATGAGGTGAGTGTTGTTGTTGCTGTTGATGAGGTGAGTGTTGTTGTTGCTGGTGATGAGGTGAGTGTTGTTGTTGCTGGTGATGAGGTGAGTGTTGTTGCTGGTGATGAGGTGAGTGTTGTTGCTGGTGATGAGGTGAGTGTTGTTGTTGCTGGTGATGAGGTGAGTGTTGTTGCTGGTGATGAGGTGAGTGTTGTTGTTGCTGGTGATGAGGTGAGTGTTGTTGTTGCTGGTGATGAGGTGAGTGTTGTTGCTGGTGATGAGGTGAGTTTTGTTGCTGGTGATGAGGTGAGTGATCCTATTAAGTTGCTTAGTGAGCCTATAGCAGTCTTAGAGCCACAGAAACAAAATCAGTCTTTTTATTTTAAAGAGAGTGTGTAAAATGATTATTATGTTTTTCAGTATATTACCACCATACAGGGAGTCCAGAAATTAGGAATGTAACATTTTTAATCAAGTAAATATTAAATAAACAAAATCTTTTAGCAGAGCACAGGCTGAGTGTTTTGCCGTAGAGAGCTGTGTGAGTTTTCTTACCTGCAGGCTGGAGTCTGACGTGGCCCAGAATGTTCCCTCGGTTCCCGTTGACGGCCACGCAGGTAAAGTTCTGATTGAAATCATCTTGCAGTACCGAAGACACCAGTAGGGTGCGCTCCAACCAGCAGCCATTCTCCACACAACTCTCACTGGAAGAGGAGCAGATATACTGTTTAGACTAGCTGCCCAAATGGATCACCACAGGACATACATGTTTTCATTCATAACTTTAGTTCTAAACATTATCCTTCCTATTCCCTTTCAGAAACATGTTGGTTTACACCGTAAGGAATATAAAGTTCAGCAAGTGTTAGGATTTTGTTGAATCTGAGAAATTCTTTAAAATTGAGTACATTCAGTTGTTTCAGTGTATAAGTCACACAGACGTTTCTGCATACTGTAAAGATAACTACTAAAGTGGTATGAAAAAGTTTGGGCACCCCTGATAATTTTCTTGATTTTCCTTTATAAGTCATTGGTTGTTTGGATCAGCAAATTCAGTTAAATTCATCATAGAGCAGATGAACACAGTGATATTTAACAAGTGAAATGAAAATTACATCATAAAATATGCAGATGATACCACAGTGGTGGTTCTCAACCAAGGAGCAAAACTACAGGGACTGGAAGGTGAACCTTTTTATAGACTGATGCAATAAAAACAACCTATTCCTGAATGTGAATTGGTGATTGACCTTAGGAAAATACAGTCTGCACAGCCCATTCTACATTGAGGACACCGCTGTGGAGATTGTCCCGCATATGAAATTCTTGGGGGTTCACATGGCTAATAATCTCACCTGGTCTTGCACATCTCTTTCATTGTCAAAAAAGCCCATCAGGGCCTGCACTTCTTACAGATGGCAAAGAGCTCATCAGTCCTTACCACCTTCTACAGGAGGGGCACTGAGAGAGTGCCAACCAGCGGCATCTCTCTGTGCTATGAGAGAATCAGTACCTCTTGTAAAAAGGCACTAAGAGTGGTGAGTGGTGAACATGGCAGAAAAGATTATTGGGGCCATGCTGCCACCCCTTGGAGATCTGGCAAAACAGCACTGCCTGTTAAGAGCAACCAGAACCATTACAGACCCACCTCTCTTATAAACTGTTCTCTCTTCTGCCCTCAGGCAGGAAATACCCTATAAAATAATCTAATAAATATAAGTTATATAATAAATAAGCTCATTGACCCACATACACAGGTGAATTCAATTATAAGAAAGGGTTAAGGTGGCTTATTGCAAGTTTTTCTCCTCTTTGCATCTTCTCTGAAGAGTGGCAACATGGGAGCCTCAAAACAATCAAAACAACTCTGAAATGACCTGACAACAAAGATTGTTTATAATCAAGGTTTAGGGAAAATATACAAAAAGCTATCTCAGAGATTTCAGCTGTCAGTTTTTACTGTGGGGAACATAGTGAGAAATAGAAGAGTTCTAGTTAAGACTTGAAGTGGCAGACCTAGAAAAATCTCAGATAATCAGAGGAGAAGGAAGGTGAGAACAGTCATAGTCAACCCACAGACCAGCTCCAAACACCAAACACCATCATCATCACTGTCACTGTGCACAAGGAGAGGCTGTATGGGAGAGTAATGCAATGGATTTCAGTCAATATCAGCAGATTCCTGAGAACAATGTTTAAGAATCAGTGGTAAATTTGAAGTTGTGCCGGGGCTGGATACTTCAACAAGACAACGACCCTGAACACTGCTCAAAATCTACTAAATCATTCACACAGAGGAAGAAGTTCTGGAATGATCATCTCAGTCCCCAGACCTGAACATTACTGAATATTATTCACACTGTGGTGTGATTTAAAGCGAGCTGTCCATGCTCAGAAACCATCAAAACTGACTGAACTGGAGATTTGGTTTTGTAAAGATGAATGATCGAAAATACCTTCAACCAGAAGCAAGTACAGCCTGTTATTAATGCAGTGACTTTCAGTACAGAATGAGTAGCCTGTTATTAATGCAGTGATTTCCAGAACAGAATTAGTAGCCTGTTATTAATGCAGTGATTTCCAGAACAGAATTAGTAGCCTGTTATTAATGCAGTGATTTCCAGTACAGAATTAGCATAGAGTGTTATTAATGCAGTGACTTCCAGAACATAATTAGCATAGACTGTTATTAATGCAGTGACTTCCAGTACAGAATTGGTACAGCCAGTTATTAATGCAGTGATTTCCAGTACAGAATAAGTACAGCCTGTTATCAATGCAGTGATTAACAGTAGAGAATTAGTACAACCTGTTATTAATGCAGACTTCCAGTACAGAATTACTATAGAGTGTTATAAATGCAGGGATTTCCAGTACAAAATTAGTACAGCCTGTTATTAAGGCAGTGCTTTCCAGTACAGAATCAGTCCAGGCTGTTATTAATGCAGTGACTTCCAGTACAGAATTAGTATAGAGTGTTATTAATGCAGTGACTTCCAGTACAGAATTAGTATAGAGTGTTATTAATGCAGTGACTTCCAGTACAGAATTAGTATAGAGTGTTATTAATGCAGTGACTTCCAGTACAGAATTAGTACAACCTGTTATTAATGCAGTGATTTCCAGTAGAGAATTAGTAGTCTGTTATTAATGCAGTGATTTCCAGTGCATAATTAGTACATTCTGTTATTAATGCAGTAATTGCCACTACAGAATTACTACAGTTTGTTATTAATAAAGTGATTTGCAGTGCATAATTAGTACAGCCTGTTAATGTAGTCATTTCCAGTACAGAATTAGTACAGCCTGTTATTAATGCAGTGCTGCATGAAGATCCACAGCAGCTTCCAATACTGACCATCAGTGTTATCTCCTGTGCATAGGATCTCTCTCCAGATGCTCTGAATTTTTTTAAATATATTATGGGCTGTGTATGGTGGCATATCCAAAGTTTTCACAATATTACACTGCGCAACAATTTTCTGAAGTTGGTCAATAATTTTAGCTGCAAGTTCTGACAGATTGGTGAAGCTCTGTCCATCTTTGCTTCAAACTAAACGTCAGAAACACTTCTTATTGCATTTTAACAGCTGCAACCCTGCTTTTTCTGATTTAGTATTTATTTGAAAGAGTAGAGATAGCAGACAACAGCACATACACAGTTTCTGATCAGATTAAACTACAAAACAAACAAAAAAAGAGAACTCTAAAGCAGAGTGCAAGCCCAGTACAGGCTCTGGGCGTTTCCTAAGCATTTTCCTGTAACATTTACAGAACTTGAGGTGAGACTTTCGCCACTCTTTCTTCTCAGGCCTGTTACAGCTGTTTATGTTCAGCAGGACAGAAAGGAAAGGTGGTAAAGATCTGTTTATCTGGAGGAATTCACCACAGCGTTTACACAGCTTGCAGACTCTGTGATCCGGCCGAAACAATCAAACAGCATTAGTTTAAAAAAATATTCTAAAAGAACGATAAGATGTGATGAATCTGTAATGATAACAATAACCTGTGATGAAACCTGTAGCGATAAAATGCGCTGATCTTGTATGTTGACAAACAGGGACAAGGCATATTTACTACGATTGGACTGAATGCTTTATACTGGTTCTGGATAGGCTCCCCTAACCCCCTATTAATATTTACATTTTATATTTAGTCATTTTAAGCCTGCTTGTTACTGGAGTTCAGAATTAGTACCGTGCAAATAAACAATAAAAAGGTGAAATACATAAAATAAAAATCTAAAAGTGTGACGTGCAAAAGTATTCAGCTCCCTTTACTCTTAAACCCCTAAATCCAGTGCAGTCAATTGCATTCAGAAGTCACTTAATGAGTCCAGTTGTGTGTAATTTAGTCTCAGTATAAATACACCTTTTCTGTGAAGGCCTCTAGAGAACACAAATAAACAAACAGCATCATGAAGACCAAGGAACTCACCAGACAGGTCAGAGATAAAGTTGGGTTAATTTAAAACTTTCCCAAGCTTTATGCATCCCAAGGACCACTGTTCAATCCATCATCCAAAAATAGAAAAAGTATTCTACACCTGTCATGGCCATTCACCCAAACTGACAGATCGAGCAAGGAGAGCACTGATCAGGGAAGCAGCCAAGAGGCCCATGGTCACTTTGGAGGAACTGCAGAAATCCACAACTCTGGTGGGAGAATCTGTATACAGGATAACCATCATAAATAATGCGCTCCACAAATATGGCCTTTATGGAAGAGCAGAAAGATTCCATTTTAAAAGAAACATATGAATTGCTGTTTGCAGTTGCAGCAAACATGTGGAAGAAGGTTCTGAGGTCAGATGAGACCAATGTTGAACTTTCTGGCCTAAATGCAAAGCACTATATGGGGAGGAAAAGTAACACTGCTCATCACCCCAAACACCATCCCCACTGTGAAACATGGTGGTGGCAGCATCATGCTGTAGAGATACTTTTCTTCAGCAGGGACAGAAGCTGGTCAGAGTTAATGGGAAACATTAACAGCCAGAGCTAGAGTGGAATGGTTTAGATCAAAGAATATTCATGTGTTAGAATGGCCCAGTCTTAAATCGCACTCTGTGGGAAAATGTGAACATTGCTGTTCACAGTCGCTCTCAATCCAACTTGGCCAAGCTTGAGCTGTTTTATAAAGAAGAATGGGGCAAAAATCTAATCCTCTAGATGCACAAAGCTGGTAGAGACAAACCCCAAAGCACAAACCCCAAAAAACAGTTGTAATTGCAGCAAATGGAGGCTCTACTATGTATTAATATTGGGGGGCTCAATACTTTTGCACATCACATTTTCAGATTTTTATTTTATAAACATTTTGAAAACCATTTTTGTTTCATTTCACACTTATGCAATACTTTGTGTTTTTCTATCATTAAATTGTCAGTAAAATACATTTAAGCTGTAAGGTGATAAAATGTGGAAAAGTTCAAGGGGTATGAATACTTTTGCAAGCCACTTTGACTAACTGTGACTGTAACATATTCAACATTTTTTATTTGATGCTTTACTATTAGCTACAACAAATAATCACACATTATTCAGGTGAGAGAGTTCAACATCTGATTTGTATATAAATTTACAAAAACAGTTTAAAGGAATCTACAGGTAAGACGTATCTAAAGTATCTGTCAGTAGCAGCATCAGAAGTAAGCTGATACTTCTTATATATTCTTTATCATTACAGTTCCCCCCATAAGCCATTATTGAATCGCTGAAAACTATGCATCTCAGACAAAGAGAACTGTATCACAATTGTGACATGCAGTAAAAGATATTTCGATTCAATTTTGAATTATGAATTTCTGCTCCCAGTAACAGGTAGGAACAGTGGCAACAGAACTTCAAATGACTCTAATTTCTTGCAAGGTGACAACACTCCAGAATGACAGTTTTATGGGATATGCAGGGAAATGAAGGGAACACTAAAATAACACATTCTAGATCCTAGATCATCCTAGAAAATATTCCAGTTGAAAATCTTTATTTATCACATACAGGTGCTGGTCAACGAATTAGAATAATTTGAAATAGTGCAATCATGAAATTCTTTGAATGCATTTTTTGTGCAGAAAGCAAATCAGGTGTTCACCGCACCTGTCCTACTCATTAGACTAATCAAAAAAAAAAAAAAATTGCTCAGCTGAGCTTTCCAAAAGGCCCATTTAGGCCATTTAACTGTGACACTGTTGTTTTATTGAATTAGAATAATGGAGAAACCGTTTCATTGAATTAGAATAATTTTTATTATAATTACAATCATCACTTTCTCAGTATTTTGTGGCTGCCCCCTTGGCTTGTATGACTGCCTGAAGTCTCCGCGGCATCGATTTGACCAGCTTGTCGCAAGTTTCCGCACTCACAGCTTCCCAGGCAGTGGCGATGTTCTGCTTCAGTTGGTCCAGCGTAGTAGGCTTTCTGTCGCGAATTTTCCGCTTGACAATGGCCCAAAGGTTTTCAATGACATTGAGGTCAGGCGAGTTGGCCGGCCATGCCAAAACTTCAAGCTGTTTTTTAGTGAACCAATCTTTGGTCGACTTTGCCGCATGAGCCGGTGCAAGATCCTGTTGAAATATGAAGTCTTTTTCACCGAACTGTTCAACAGTCGGAATCAGGAACGTTTCCAGAACATCTTGATATACGGCAGCATTGACAGTCTTCTTGAGGAAGCAGAGTTTCCCTACACCTCGAGCGGACATGCATCCCCAGACCGCTGACTGCGATCTTTCTCAGCTGCTTGTTGTCGCGAGCAGAAGTTTTTCGGACGCCGGAACAGTTGGTGCGCTTGCTGCAGTTTTTCTTGAGAGCTTTGCAGACGGAAGACTGGCTGATGCCGAGCTGCTCAGCAATTTTAGTTTGGGTCAAGCCTTGTTGGCGAAGGGCTTGAATTTGAGCCACTATTCCAGTTGAGAGGTCGCGCCGCTTACTCATGATTGATTTTACAACTTAGAAATTCTACTCAACCCTGACTTTATACTGCACAGTGAACACTCTTCACAGAAAACAAAAAATTCGAGCATTTATTCTAATTCAATGAAACGGTTTCTCCATTATTCTAATTCAATAAAACAACAGTGTCACAGTTAAATGGCCTAAATGGGCCTTTTGGAAAGCTCAGCTGAGCTTTTCCAGGTAACGAGTTCTGTGATTAGTCTAACGAGTAGGACAGGTGCAGTGAACACCTGATTTGCTTTCTGCACAAAAAATGCATTCAAAGAATTTCATGATTGCACTATTTCAAATTATTCTAATTCGTTGACCAGCACCTGTAGTAGAATGCATTAAGAACAAAATAACACAGAAATGATCAATGTAAATGAAAATTATTATCCCATGGAGGTCTGGATTTGCAATTATATTTAAAATCAAAATGAAAAATCAAATGACAGGTTGATCCAACTTCAGTGGAAATTACTTAAAACAAGTTAAAATGAGGCTCAGTAGTGTGTGTGGATCCACGTGCCTGTATGACCTCCCTACTGAACAGTCTGGTGTCCAGTGTGGTATTGGTAGATGGATCAGTGTGGTGTGGGTGGATGGATCAGTGTGGTGTGGGTGGATGGATCAGTGTGGTGTTGGTGGATGGATCAGTGTGGTGTGGGTGGATGGATCAGTGTGGTGTTGGTGGATGGATCAGTGTGGTGTGGGTGGATGGATCAGTGTGGTGTTGGTGGATGGATCAGTGTGGTGTGGGTAGATGGATCAGTGTGGTGTTGGTGGATGGATCAGTGTGGTGTTGGTGGATGGATCAGTGTGGTGTTGGTGGATGGATCAGTGTGGTGTTGGTGGATGGATCAGTGTGGTGTTGGTGGATGGATCAGTGTGGTGTTGGTGGATGGATCAGTGTGGTGTTGGTGGATGGATCAGTGTGGTGTCGGTGGATGGATCAGTTTGGTGTCGGTGGATGGATCAGTGTGGTGTCGGTGGATGGATCAGTGTGGTGTCGGTGGATGGATCAGTTTGGTGTCGGTGGATGGATCAGTGTGGTGTTGGTGGATGGATCAGTGTGGTGTTGGTAGATGGAGCAGTGTGGTGTTGGTGGATGGAGCGAAACATGATGTTCCAGATGTGCTGGATTGGATTCAGGTCTGGGGAACGGGCAGCACAGTCCATAGCATCAATGTCTTCATCATGCAGGAACTGCTGACACACTTCAGCCACATGAGGTCTAACATTGTGCTGCATCAGAAGGAACCCAGGACCCACTGCACCAGCATATGGTCTCACAGTGGATCTGAGGATCTCATCTTGGTCTCACAGTGGATCTGAGGATCTCATCTTGGTACCTAATGGCAGTCAGGGTAACTCTGAAGAGCACATGGAGGCCCCCAAAGAAATGCCTCCCCACACCATTACTGACCCACTGGCAAACCTGTCATGCTGGAGGATCTGCAGCAGCAGAACGTTCTCCACGGCGTCTCCAGACTCTGTCACATCTGTCACATGTGCTCAGTGTGAACTTGCTCTCATCCGTGAAGAGCTCAGGGCACCAGTGGCGAATCTGCCAATCATGATGTTCTCTAGCAAATGCCAATCGCCCTGCATGGTGTTGGGCTCTAAGCACAAGCCCCGCTTGTGAACGTCAGGCCTTCATAACACCCTCATGGATTCTGTTTCTGACAGTTCGAGCAGAAACATGGATATTAGTGGCCTGAGGGAGGTCATTTTGCAGAGCTCTTGAACTGTTCCTCCTGTTCCACCCTGCACAAAGGAGGAGGTAGCGGTCCTGCTGCCAGTTTGTTGCCCTCCTACAGCCCCCTCCATGGCCATGATTTACAACCAGTGTTGCTTACTAACTGGACAGGTTGATTTCACAGAAGTGTGGTTGAGTTGGAGTTACATTGTGATGATTGAGTGTTCCCTTTAAATTTTAGAGCAGTGTATATGTTTCTAATAGAAGTGAGAGTGCACTTTACCACCTGCTCAGGAGCTCACGACCGCATTACCATGACCTCAAATGTGAACTATAGGGTATATATTCATCATCACAAATGTTAAATGTGACACTTCGCATAGTTTCAAATGCAAAGCCTAGAACACATTTGACATTACTAAGCTTTACCCTACACAGCCTCTGTGTTCCTGTCTCTCGCTCATTCTAATTTAAAGCACATCAGTATTAAAATGTATTATGCTTAAATTGTACTGTGATGCAGATTTGAAATATGAAGCAACAGTACTCACTTCTGAGGGGTCTGGTAGACGCGGTCTGAGGTATCCTGGGACACAAAGCTGTCATTAAACACCCACAATGCCGTCACCAAGTGGTCAGCACGCCCAACGGGTATAAACACACGACAACGCTTCATAAACCGTGAACCTGTTCATACACACAACCACATACAGTAGAGAAAAGAATTATAATTATGCCTTTATATAATGATCCCTTGCTGATTTTGTAAGTTAAATCTGTTAAGGTAGATTTATTTTAACAAAAAGACGGAATATCATAAAAAAATCCAGGATAAAAAACAATAAACAAAGGTTATACATTTTTATACATATATCTTTTCCCTACTGGTACTACTGGTACTTCTCAATCTGAGCGCAGCCTTTGATACAAAAGATTATAATATCCTTTTAGAAAGATTAGAAAACATGGTCGGTGTAACTGGAACTGCCTTATCATCGCTCAAATCATACTTAACCGATCACTATCAGTTTGTGAGGATAAATGATATGTCTTCCAGTTATACTAAGGTAAAATATGGAATTCCACAAGGCTCTATCTTAGGACCGTTACTATTTACTTTATATATGCTCCGACTGGGAAAAGTCATTAGAAAACATGACATTAATTTTCATTGTCGTGCTCACTGGGGATTCTGTGTTTTATGTTCAATGTTTTGTCTGGTTCTCTGTCCTGTGATCACATTTCAGTAAAGCTGCTTTGCAACAACATCAATTGTAAAAAGAGCTATACATGTAAATTTAACTTGATAAATTAAAAAAGTAAAATAAGTATGTGATCTTTAATAGGTATCTTTGTTTGGTGAAGAAACCCTTTTTGGTTAAGGCAATTATGGACAAACAAAAATAAACTTTTTCCCCCTTACTAAACATCTACAGATGACAAAGAAATGGTTTACCTGTAAAAAAAACAATTATATATATATATATATATGTTAGGGCTGCACGATATATTATTTAAGCACAGTCACAGTCAACAGCATGGTTTCCATCCGCATGGTTGGGTACGTGCTTGTAACCGCACGTCAGATATTTTCATTTACAGCTTAATTCACACGTTTAATCCCAGATTTAAATGCCTGATTAAAGGGCCGATTACTGTTGTTTTGCTGTTTACTCGGGTTTTGAGTGCTAGGTGCTGACTTAACTCTTGATCGGTCCGTAGGTAAGACAGCGTATTGCCGAAAAAAGAAAAAAAAAAACATTTGCAATGTAAATATATATATATGGGTGGTTGACATCTTTGGCTGAAAAAATGTTACAAAAAAAAAAAACTCTCTCAAAATGATGTCAATTATATTCTACCAACTCTTATCTTTTCAAATCTATATATGGTCTTGTAGATTTTTTCTTGAAATTTACATTTATTCACTAGTTTATGGTCTTAGTAACTAAAATTGTCATATGGTGTGACATAAATGTTATTGTGCATTAAATTAAAAATATATATTTTTATATAATGTGTTAATGTAATATGATAATGTAAGTCAATTTATCCTGATTATTTATCAATACTTTATAAAAGTATAGCATTGCTCACATGCAAATATGTTACCTTTTGCATTATTTTTCATTATCTACACACATAGGAAGACGTTTAATCGAATTCTTTCAATATGCTTTACATTATTTTGGGAGTACCTTTTTATAAAAGTACCAAAATTAACTGTAACTTTTGCTGGCACTATTCCTCATATGTCACACTGATGAGTTTATGATAAATAACCAAAATTCTTAATTTTTCTTAAAATTCTGAATGTCACACTAAATGACATGGTACCACGCCATACGACGAATCACACCACACACCAATCTGTGTGCAAAAGTCTGCATTAGCTGCATTTAGCAAACAAACAAACTTGGTTTGGCAAGTGATTTAAATCATTTTCAGTTACAGCAGGATCACAAAAATACTCAACATAGTAAAGAATGTTTTTAAGACATTAACTGATCCACTTACTGTATCCATTAGATGTTGCACTTTTTATTTTAATCTGTTGACTGTTAGCTACGGGAATTCTAATAATCTTTAGTAAATCATTGAACTTTTTTATTTTTAATACATCAACTTTTTTATGAGAATGAGCAAAATAATGATCGATCAGAAAGCTGATAATGTATTGTTAAAACAGAAACAAACAGAAGAAGCATGTGTTTAATATATGCCTTTTCTGGTTTTGTGCTGAAGCTGGATGTTCAGGTGTGCTACAATGGACTGCAACTGGCTCAGACTGAACTTTTCCTTTTGTGTTCAGGAGTAGCTGAGTGTGAGTAAGTAAGTGAATCTGCATTAATGAGTGAGTGTTACTGTATAATTAGGCCTGGACAATAATTCGATATCGGTATTTATCGCGATAAGAACACATTCAGCCCCCTTAGTTGGGCTACGTCAGTGCGTGATGACGTAATCACACAGGCACGTAGCCAGATAGGCTAGGCTAGGCAAGGCTAGGTTAAAATGGCTAGGCTAGGCTAGGCTCGGGTCCGCTCCACTACTCATCTGAAATGTCTCGCTCTGGAGCCAAGCGGAGCTGGGATGAGCGGATCCAAGGCTAGGGTAGACTCGGTTCAGTCAGCCGCGGGTCCGCTCGCTCGGCACTTTACTGCAAATTGTGCAGGAGAGTGGAGCCGACCAGCAGCGGTAATGTTAATACATCTAATCTGTTCCACCACCTCAAGCAGTTCCACTACATACATTATTTCCTTATACTGACTGAAGCACTTGTGTTAGCTTATGTTGTAATGTATTTATAGTTGATAAAGCCTATATGTTTGGCGGGAAAATCTTGTTGCTTTTATGTATATAAAGGCTTCTTGTATTCTATATCCTAGTTGAAACACTTTTGTTTTAATCTGTTAAATCTGTTTACAAAGAATAAGAAGTTCTAAATTTTGGCCATATCGTCAAGCACTATGTATAAATATTACATTTGTGAATAATATACCATAAAATGTGTTAAATGAATGAAATATTTAAAATACTTAACTATTAGCTATAACACATGTATCTAATAGCATTATTTATGTATTTAAAAGCAGTTCATATTGAATAGTGTAACAAGAAAACCCTGTCACACCATCTGACATTGTGTCACACCATTTGAAGTTTCACGTACTTAGCATGACTTTAAGCAATGTGGCTTTATTAGCATCGCAAAACCATGCAAACTACAATATGACAATATAGTTGCAAAGGTAATATTGATGAAAAAGTCATTTTATTTGGGTTTATTTTGTGTGAAATGTGTCACACCATATGACAGTGCAAATCACCAGGTTTTGGGTTGCTTAGAGGATATTTATTGTGTTTTTATCTTTTATATTATATAGTTATTCTCATATCTATATCTCCTATGTTATTGCTGCTTAGTGTGCCTTCAATTGCCCCCCTGGTATGTTAAAGTTTTCTGAACCTGAATTTCACCTTTACGATTTAAACTGCAGATCGACGCAGATTCACAAAACACACACATATATATATAAGAGGAAACACACACATATATATATAAGAGAGGGATTCGGTTATGGGTTGCCAGGTCTGTATGAAACCATTAGAGAAGATTGCCAGTTAAATACAGAACCCTGACTGGGGGGATTTGGACAACAGTTCTAAGGTCTAAAGAAAATATAAATAAAGCATATATTTCAATTCTGAAATTACAAAGTGATATATTGTAAAATCTTGTTTCGTTCTTGTGAACCCAATATCGTGTCTCATCTCATGAAATGACTGTGGCCCCTTTTTTGTATGGCTGAAACAATATACAGTTACACACACAAACTTACCAGGCGTTACTTTAATGTCCTCATTAGTCGGCTCAATCATGTCAGGTTTACATTCAAATGCCTCTGAAACAAAACATGAAAATAAGTGTAAAATTCAGGCTAAACTGAGGTTTCACTTTTTTCTTCTACTGAGTCACAGTCCCAAAAATCAGGAAACATTTTTATTCAAATGAAACCACTAGAATTAAATACAAGTTTTTCTTTGAGAAATAGGATTAAAGGCGGTTCACTCTGTTGTTACTCGAACCATATGCTGCTCCTCACCACTGATCATACACTCGATCGTCTCTGCAGCTTCACTGATGACCCCACCGAGGACAAAGGTCATCCTGCAGGTGTAGAGCCCAGCGTCTGTGTGCGACACGTCACGGATGAGCAGTGTGAGTTTATTACCAATGAAAGCAAACTTAGGGCCTTCCTGCAGCAGCTCACAACCCTACAACAGAAAAAACACACACAGACCAGCTTACATTCAAACCTTAAACATCATCTGCCATTCCAGAGTCTGGATCTATTCATTTTACAGATGCCCCAAATATTATATGCAAAATTATTTGGCAGAAAAAAATAAAGGAAAAAACAAAAACAAGTAATTTCCACCAAACAATAATGTTTTTGATGATCAAAAATGTGGTTTTATATTGGCTTTTTCGCTTGAAATACATAGTACTTGTACAATGATGAAAGAAAGGTAAATGTATGTATTAGGTTTAAACTGTTCATTTCATCCTTAAACATTTTAATGTACGTTACCCTCAGATATAAAAAAATTGGTGGGCGGCAAGTGGTCCAGTGGTCTAAAGTGCTGCCACTATGAGCAGGAGTTCACAGGTTCGAACCCCTGCTGATGTAGCTTTGCCATCAAGCTGCCGGCGCTCAGAGGGAGCAAAATTGGCCCTGCTTCCTCCGGGTAGATGGCGCTCTCTCCCCACATCACTAAAGGGTGATGTCTGCAGCACAGGGCATCTGTGAGCTGATGTACCGGAACTGAGTCGCTGCACTTTCCTCCGAGCACGCTGACTGCTCGGCAATGTTGCATCAGCAGCAGCTCGAAAAGAAGCGGTGGCTGACTTCACATGTATCGGAGGAAGCATGTGTTAGTCTTCACCCTCCTGGTGTGTTGGGGCATCACTAGTGATAGGGGGAGTCCTAATGAGTGGGTTGGGCAATTGGCCGTGTAAATTATTAAAAAAGAAAAAAAAAATTGCATAAGATCAGAATTTCTAAATTTGGGCATAACAGTATGGCACCAACTACAATATGAATATACAACATTCTAGTCATAAAACAGTACAGAAAATTCACGGTTTGTTTCACGTCACGGTATAAACTCCACGGTTGGGCATGTTTTCGGTACAGTTGGTGGAAAAAAAAGAGGCAGGGTATTCTGTATTGCCTCACCTTTATTAAATTTATAATAACAATAATTCTCATTATTATCATGGTTTGTTCTTTGGGGTGGAATGTTCAACTTGGCTCGAGCACTTTTATTAAATGCTTGAAACCAGGGTTCTCTCCTCTATGAGAAAGAGAGAGTGAGCACGAGAGAGAGAGAGTGAGGGAGGGAGGGAGAGAGTGAGAGAAAAAGGGTGCACGCACGCAAAAGAGGGTGCGTTAGAGAGAGGGAGAGAGAGAGAGAGAGAGAGAAGAGAGAGAGGGCGCATGAAAGAGAGAGAAAGAGAGAGAGTCTTCTATACGCTGTACCATGTATTCTGTGTGCAAACAGTCATCACCGTACCATGACGGTTCCTAAAGAATACACATACCATTAAACCCCTACAACATTCAGTGTTCATCTAAGAGAATCTAGATAAAAAATAGTCTACTAAGAATTGAGAACATTGTGTTGAAAAGTAACTAAAACAGCCTTTAATTCTGTAGGAGCCAAATTTAAGTTTATTTTGCATGGACTCATGTTTTCTTGTTTTTTTGCGTTTTGTGAGCTTGCGCCCTGCTTAGATGGTGAATGACGAGTGTATGAAGGGAGGCCAACTGCGCATGATGAGAGGAGGGCAGACGCAGCATACAGTTATTGACCTCGCTCGCTCGCTTGTTGATTCACCTGGCTGACACGCTGCTTGCTGAAACCTTTTTGTACTGCAGTTGTGTTAATAATAGACTTTATCATTTTTGCATCCCATTGCATTCTTTTATTTGTATTTATTTTACTTTGTGATAAAAACGGCAACTATTCCAGATAAACCATCTCCATTGGATTATTTAGAGAGTGCGTCAGACACTGCCAACCTGCCTTCTCACCTGGAGGAAAACAGATAGGACAGGAGCTAAAGGAAAAGCAAAAACCTGTTTTCGCCAGTACAAATTCATTCTGACGCTCTACTGACAGTAACGGTTAGAGCGGCATACTGGGCCGGAATTTTGGTGGTGCTGCACAAGACTTCTTAATCCAACTGAATACAACTGCATGACCCTGTAATATTCACAGCCTGCCTTTCACCTCCTGTTTCCCCTGTTACTTAAGTATATCAGAAAAATACTACATACCACTAGAGGGAGCCAGCGAGTCCTTAATGAGGGATGAACAGAGCTAAAGGGCTAAAAGCTCAAATTAAATAAGCAGAGTTTAAAAGCTTTACAACTGGAGCTTCAGATGCAGATAAATACTTTAATGTTTCTGAATTAACTACTAAGCTCAGCTTGTTAGTCAGCTAGTGATCCAGTTATTTAACAAGCTAAGGTTACTGATGAGCATCATGTCACACTGTTTTGGTAACTATCCAGTAAAGCTTCACATCAGTAACACACTATCTGTAGGAAGCTGAGGTTCAGAGGATGGCTGAAAGTCTAAAATTGAAGTAAAATCACAGACTAATAATTGGACCTGTGTAATGTTCTATAAGAGGAAGTGGATATGCTATTGATTTTATAGGTTTTAGTTTTGTGGAAGCAGTATAGAATATTGTGTAAGTAAACCACTGCGTTTTTGTGTGTGCAGCAGAGTGTAGGGAGGAGGGGCTGCGTGTGTCTGTGTGTTTCTACGATGCACAGCTTATTTCTCTGGTTTTACTGAGTTTTTACCATGTACATCAACAAATAACCCTTTGTAGAATTCCCTGCTGTAGGTACCATCTACAACACTGTGAATAACAGAACTTGCTGCTTAATAAATGAGTAATGAATAATGAATAAATGGGTTTACTGAGTTCTTACCATGTAAAAAAATAGCAGCTGATAAGACTTGAAATGAAGACAGAATTTGCAACAATGGTAAAATTATTTATAACTTTTATCAGTTCACTCTTTTTACACACTCTTTGTACGACAATTACCTTAAGATTTATTACTCCAGTCAGAGACTCTAAAAAAGATGGACGCCCTGTCACCGTTCCCATTCATTCAATGAAAATGAAGCCAAAATATTCCGCCATGTTGGCGATCCTGAAACCGAGTCTGCGGGAGACCAGAGGATAGAGAAAGACTGTTGAGAGACCGCCTACTCATTTAAATAACCCCGCCCCTGAGGGCTGCCTCGCGGTCACAGACTGCACAGCAGAGCAAATGGTGTGTTATTGGTCCCGCCCATAACCAGCCCTTTTACAATAACCACACCTTTTTGAATAGAGCTGAATAACGTTTAAAAAAAACGAATTCTGTGGGGATATAAAAGATAACAATATAAGCAGAGGTTACACTAGCTGCTTCATTTAAATAAAGGAGGTAGAATTACAGTATATTAGAAAAAAACGTCATTGAATGTTGTCTGTTTTGCCATTGAAACCTATGGGGATGGGTGGGGTTATACAGCTTTCTGAAACCGAACAGCAGGGGGCGTCCGACCTGTGGTGGCTTCACTTTTGAGAGACGATGCTCTGTCCAGCTAAACACAGTCTATGACTCCACTTGTTATAAACCATGCAAACATGACTAAACTTTACAGGATATTCAGTCCAGACTACCAGTTCCACACACACACAACTAAACTTCACTTTAGAGTGGAGAAATGCTAAGCACACAGCAGCTTATAAGAACACGCAAACTCCTCTCTCCCCGAGTTCCCTTCTGACACACAAACACACACACAAACACACACACAAACACACACACAAACACACACACAAACACACACAAACACACACAAACACACACAAACACACACACACACACACACACACACACACAAACACACAAACACACACAAACACACACAAACACACACAAACACACACAAACACACACACACACACACACACACACACACACACACACACACTGATTGGTTAATAGCATGGCAATCATGCCTCACACTCATCCCATAGGTCGCTCTGTACAGGAAACAGATAAAAGGTGCAAAAACAGTACAGGATTCTGGGAAATTGATTTTTTTTTTATTTATACGCTTTACATCATAGGTTGGCAATAGATGGCCCGTTTGAACGCTTCGACTCGGGTTCATTCCCCATGTGAGGAGCGTTGTGTTTATTTATTTTTTTCTTTCTTCTTCTCCTCTTTCTGCCTCTCCTGTCTTTCCCTGTGAGCCAGGGAGCGGTGACGTCACCAAGCACATCTCAGCGCTGCGATACGTCACCTGAGTGGTAACTCTGTTCAGGTGTGCTCTCTGGTTTCTGATCTCTGCCTTGACTTTGTTTACATCTTTGCCTTTCCTCCTATGCGCTTGGTTGCCTGGTTTACGACCCCATCTTCTGATATGTTGTGTTATAGCCTCTGGTCCTGTTTGTCTGTTTGTATATTCGTATATAGTGTAAATAAACTCCCTTTTGCACTATATCCGCGCTTGTCTTTGTCTTGCCTGGCCTTTGTAACGCCAGACAGATAGGATCGACGCACGCCAGGTAAAAGGTAAAGACGGGTTTATTTACAGAGTTGTAAACAAAATAACACAGCCAGAGAACAGGTTGAACAACACTCACACTGGAAGCAGGAATCATAGTACAGGAAACAGTCCAAGATCCAAAGCCAGAGAGACAGTCCGATAATTCAACAAATCCGATAAGGGCAAACACAAAAGGCAAAATCCGTAATACAGGAAAAAGGGTCATAACAAAAGGGCAGACAGAAAAGGGTTTGGAAAAACGCTCAGTACGCAACATGAGTCGGCAATACCTCGCAAAGAACAGACGCTAACAGAACCCTATATATACAAAACTTAGAATTACTATGAACCGGAACTTCTTAGAATACAGGTGACTCTGAACGGGGGAACGTAACGCGATTGGGTGAGAGTGAGCGGCTGACGGTGACGTCATCGCCAGTGGGATTTTGGGAAATAGAGTTCGGGTGTATGAGAGGAGATCCTAGAGACGTGACAGCCCTTCTGACAACTTCAGTATATTTACAATATATATATATATATATATATATATATATATATATATATATATATGCTTTATATATTATTCTTTTTTGTGTTTGCAACATACACTTTTTCCTTTTGATTATAAAAAATTTGATTGCGGATTTTATTTTATTTATTTACTTACTTTTTTGCGTAAAACCTTTGGCATAAAAATTCACTCAATACACAGATTTTTTTTTGCGGATATTTAAATGTAAAGTGCAGGACCCTTAAAAATGTTGTGTATATGTTTATCATTTTTTTTTGTTTCCATGTAAAATGCAATAAAACTCAATTTCCCAGAATCATTTTCTGTTTTTGCACCATTTATCTGTAGTTTTTTTAGTGCGACCAATGGGATGAGTGGCAGGGATGATTGCCATTTTATTAGCCAATCAGTGTTGAGAAGTCAGCTGGGTCCTGCCTGTTTGTGTGTGTGTGTAAGAGACAGAAGGAAAGAGAGAATTGCGCGTGTGTTCTTACAAAGCTGTTTTTTCTTAGCATTTCTCCCCTCTAAAGCTAAGTTTGGAGTCAGTGTACTTAAAATTGGCTCAAACGGCAGTATTCATCTCTATTTTTAAGAGACTGAACAGTTAACGTGTTATGTGTTTTAAGTTTAGTGTGTGTGTGTGTGTAGGGGACAGGTTGTCTGGACTGATTATATTGTACAGTTTAGTAATGTTTGCATGGCTTAATAAATCTTAAGGGAATTGTCGGACGAGAACAGATGTCAGTGGCAATTAATCATTTCACCATTGTGAGAAATTGTGTTTTCTTTTCTAGTCTTTTCAGCTGCTATTATTTTTTACATGGTAAGAACTCAGTAAACCCATTTATTCATTATTCATTACTCATTTATTAAGCAGCAAGTTCTGTTATTCACAGTGTTGTAGATGGTACCTACAGCAGGGAATTCTACAAAGGGTTATTTGTTGATGTACATGATAAGAACTCAGTAAAAACAGAGAAATAAGCTCAGCTTTCTTCAGTGTAAGGAGACTGTATTGGTATGTATCCTCATGTTACTGGAGTTTGTATTTCACACTTTCCTAGTTAATATCTAGAACCTTTGAGGTATTTCAGTATAATTAAGTTAAACTGTTATTGTTCTTACTATCTTGTTACCCAAAATAATTACTTAGTATTTCATTGTTTGTACCACTTAATTAGCTGGTTAATACCAAGAACTTAGGGGTCTGTAAAAGAAAGGGTTACCCATGCTTCTCTCGCTTCTAAAACCACTTCTGTATCTCTTATCAACAAATCCATGTGTGCACTTGTCCATTAGCTCATTCAATCATTAGGGCCTACGTAAAATGACGAGTCACGGACTGCGTCTCCACAGACAATGAGCTCCACATACAACTAACCTTGTACCACTGGATGGAGTAGCTGGTCACTCTGGCAGCGTAGTCATTTAAAGGGCAGACCAGATTATCGTTCACTGATGATTTCAGTAACTGTGGTGCCGTCTGCGGGCGGCCACACTCTCGGGGGTTGGGCTGGCTCACATTCAGAACCACGGCCTGTTTGTAGCAGCTCTCAGGAGTTCTGTTCAAATTTATGAAAGGGCAAAACATCTGGTTCATTGTTTTTTAAAATATTGCAAAGATTTGTGTACTGCAAAATTGTGGGCCTGGAGGCAGGGTTAAGGGCTGGAGGCAGGGTTGGGGGCTGGAGGCAGGGTTGTGGGCTGGAGGCAGGGTTGTGGGCTGGAGGCAGGGTTGTGGGCTGGAGGCAGGATTGGGGGCTGGAGGCAGGGTCGGGGGCTGGAGGCAGGGTTGGGGGCTGGAGGCAGGGTTGGGGGCTGGAGGCAGGGATTTGGAGGCAAGGTTGTAGGCTGGAGGCAGGGCTGGGGGCTGAAATGGAGGCAAGGCTGGTGGCGAGGCAGGGGGCTGGAGGCAGGGCTGGGGGCTGAAATGGAGGCAAGGCTGGTGGCGAGGCAGGAGGCTGGAGGCAGGGCAGGGGGCTGAAATGGAGGCAAGCCTGGGGCTGGGGGCGAGGCAGGAGGCTGGAGGCAGGCCTGGGGGCTGGATGCTGGGTTGGAGGCAAGGCAGGGGGCTGGAGAAAGGGTTGGGGGCTAGAGGCAAAGTTGGGGGCTGGAGGAATTGAGCTGGAGAAACATCAACTGCAACATCCCTGGTATGGTTTTAAATATGATACATTTCAGGTGAGCCCACACTGATTGTATATTAGATAAATTTGATGACAACCCACCTGACAACACACAGGTACTTTCCCTGGTGTTCCACAGTGCTGTTCAGGAACCAGAGTGATTCCCCCTTCACTACAGTATGATCTTCTTCACCAGTGATCTGAAGGCCAGTTCTCAGATCGTACCATGTGACATTATAGGGAGTGTTCACAACATCAAAGAGATGTTTATTCAGCAAATGGCAGGTCAGCAGTGCTGCCTCTTGTGGAACTGTGAATACCCGCTCAAAAGCCACGCGGTAGTCCTCACAGAGATCTGTAAAATCCACACAAACACAGAGATCAGTACTCATAACATGATGTTTCTAACTATCAGATAATCAGTAATTAGTAACCTTCCCAACTCTACAGCATGCAGTATGTAAATACTTAAGCTCTAATTTAACCCCCTACATACCACTATATGTTGAACAAATGTCAATATTGTCTATTTAGACAGTGAACTTGTAAAACTGCACTGTTAAATGCAATGTGTCTGTAAATGTGGGTGCAACTTTTGTGCTGGGTCAGAGAATCTAACCTCTAAATCTCCAAAACTTCTGGACTGTCGCTTTTAAGAGTACGTATTTAACCAGACAGACACAACCACACAAACACTGAGACTTACCGAGTCCTGCAGCCTCACATGCCCACAGAGTCACACAGGCCAGCAGGCAGATGGACAGCCCAAACATTTCTGAGCAAAAAGAAAAAAAACACAAAAAGAGCTAGTTTACTAAAACCAGATATTTAGCAGATTATCAGTTTTGATCAAGTCCAATCATGTAGCTGCTGTTTATAATGCATGCAGCACTTTTTAATCTGCATTCACTGTGTACTGTAACTTCATAAACAGATTATTAAATAGATACTGGCTTTAATGCTGCATCACAGATGTTTGGAGTAGAAGGGTACATAGGAGGTGGCTAATGACTCACTTCCATTCAGCTCATTCCTTTTACCCTTTTCCAAAAAACAAAAACATTAACAGATCATGTTTGCACTTCATGAATTTAAAACTTGCATGATGCACAAGCAGGATAGTACACTTCCATTCCATGCCACTTCCTCAACTGTATGATTATAACTAACAAATATTAAGCTACGAAAGCACCTTACTTGTTTGGTTGAAAGTGTAAAACTGAATAACTTATACTAAACAACGATTGAATTTGTAGTGTTTCCCCTAATGTTTTTTTTTCCCCAGTATAGCCAGCTTTACTAGAATAACACTACTGAGGTAAATGTATGATTGGAATAGCACTATTGAGGAAGATAATTATAATAATAAGGATTAAAATAGCACTGTTAAGGTACATTTATGATCTGAATAGCACTATTGCTTTGTGGGAATGCTAAAACTTACTTCACACTTATGACACTCAAATATGTCACCAATATACTCAATAGTATCAATAGTGTCCTAAAACTTGAATAAGGATCCATCTTGGTTACAGCCAAATACTCTTTTCTGAAGATTTATGACCATTTACCAGAGTGGTATGTGAGGATAAGGTTAGAAATAAGGCAAATGACTCCCGAGACTAATCAAAATAAGTTAAATAGCAATAATACAAAACTATTTAAAAAATAAAGATCATATCAGATTTTTATGAACAGGATAAAAGCTAAATTGTCAAATAATAATTATCCAATGTATTTTCTGCTACACTAACCCCACAGTGACCACTCACAGAGGAGGGGGAGAGGCGGAGTCTGGTGCTACAGACACACCCCCTCTCTATGCCACTCACACTACTTACTGCTTTAGGCCAGAGCACAAAGAGAAGGGGGATAGTGGGCAATGTGCTTAAGGCATAAAACAAAAACATGGCAGCAGGTTAGTGCTGGACGATATGGACAAAATTTATCTCAAAACTGCCGTTTAGCAAATATTTTAAAATCCAACAATTGAAATAATTTCTTTAGGAAAAGTTCAGTTTTATCTAAATATCAGTCTGGTTACAGAGAAGGACACAGCAAATAAATTCCACAATTCTGGTCAGAACAATATATTTCTTACATTGATCTGAAGAATATACAGTGAGGATAATAAGTATTTGAACACCCTGCAATGCTGCCCCTCAAAGAGCTGTTAGTCCACCTCTAAAGAGTCCACCTCCACTCCACTTTTTATTCTTAATTAGAAGCACCTGTTTGAGGTCATTAGCTGCATAAAGACACCAGTCCTCCCCACACAATCAGTAAGACCCTAACCTCTAACATGGCTAAGACCAAAGATCTGTCCAAAGACAACAGAGATAAAATTGTAGACCTCCACAAGGCTGGAAACGGCTACAGGGCAATTGCCAAGCAGCTTGGTAAAAAAAAATAACTGTTGGAGTAATTATAAAAAAAATAGAAGAAGCTAAACATGACTGTCAATCACTGGGGCTTCATGCAAGATCTCACCTCGTGGCGAATCAATGATCCTAAGAAAGGTAAGGAATCAGCCCAGACCTACATGGGAGGGGCTGGTCAATGACCTGAAGAGAGCTGGTAACACTTTTTCAAGACGTCATAGTTACGGTCATGCATGGCAAGGAAGGTTCCCCTGCTTAAATCAGCACACGTCCCAGCACATCTTAAGTTTGCCCATGACCATTTGGATGATCCAGAGGAGTCATGGGAGAAAATTCTGTGGTAAGAGGAGACCAAAATAGAACTTTCTGATCTTAATTCCACTCGCTGTGTTTGGAGGACGAAGAATGATGAGTACCATCCCAAAAACACCTCCCGTACTGTGAAGCAAGGGGGCGGAAGCATTACGCTTTGAAGGTGTTTTTCTGCACATGGGACAGGACGACTGCACTGTATTAAGTTAAGGATGACCGGGGCCATGTATTGCGAAATTTTGGGGAACAACCTCCTTCCCTCAGTTAGAGCATTGAGGATGGGTCATGGCTGGGGTCTTCCAACCTGACAATGACCCAAAGCACACAGCCAGGATAACCAATAAGTGGCTCTATAAGAAGCATATCAAGGTTCTGGAGTGGCCTAGCCCTATAGACCTAAACCCTATAGAAAACCTTAAGCAGAAGCTCAAACTCTGTGTTTCTCAGCAACAGCCCAGAAACCAGGCTGATCTGGAGAAGATATGTGTGAAGGAATGGGTCACAATCCCTGCTGCAGTGTGTGCAAACCTGGTTACCTTTGACCTCTGTAATTGCAAACAAAGGCTACTGTACCAAATATTAACACTTATTTATTTTCAGAGGTGTTCAAATACCTATTTGCAGCATTAACACAGAAATAAATAATAAAATCATACATTGTGATTTCTGGATTTTTTTTATATTATGTCTCTTACAGTGGACATGCACCAAAGATTAAAATTCAGACCCCTCCATGATTGGTGAGAGAAAAGTAGCAGGGTGTTCAAATATTTATTTTCCTCACTGCAGAAGCCACAAAAAATGTCCAAGAATGCCCACGAGAGACATCTGCACATACAAACCCCAGAAAAAATTATTTTCCAGTTTGTGTAATGCTTTCTGTAATAAATATTTACAAATCTCAGTTTACTTATGCACACCACACTCAAATTTTGGAAATGGGTTAAAATAATCATATCACCTTTATTTTTTTTTTTTGCAATTATATAATTATATTGGATTATGGTGTTTATAAATAATCACTGATTGATTGATTGATGTTGATGAAAGAATGGGTCAGATCCAGCGGACTCTGAACCCTCACTGACGTAACATTTACCGCTCGGAGCGGCTGTTTACACTGCAAACTCAAAGGTCAGGATGTACCTGCAGCTTTCAAAAGCCAATCAGCGTCAGTAGCACCTTTCTACCGTAAAGCCCTTAACCCTTACAGCCCTCAGTGAGAGCTTCCAAACTAGTTTCTAGAGATACTTCAATGGACACTAGATAAGATCATTCACCTGCATAAAGAAGGGGGAGATAAAAGAAAAAGATAAGAGAAAAAGAAATGCAAAAACGTCCTAAAAAAATTATAGTTAAATTGTAGGTAAAAATGATAGATTACCAAAACCATTCTTGGGCTTAACTCTTAACAGATGAAGAGAAAGATCAAGACCTACTGTCACTTCCTGAAACTATCACTGAATACTGCCGTCCAATGAATTTGTCTGTTTTCTAGGAGTGTCACGAAATTATCAAAATTATGTCATGGTCTCGAGCCTCGAAGTCAAAAAGAGGATCGACGTTTCCTCCCTCTAAGCTACGCAAGCACACACGCTACGCAAATGGAGCAGCACGCCATTTGATATTGTCAAATAAGATATTGTAAATTTGGTGAATCAAACCAATGACTGACCATAGACTAATCTAAAACTTGCATAGGCCTCTCTGCTATAAAAAAAGAAAAAAGAAAATCGAGAATCGAATCGAATCATGACCCCAAAATCGGAAATAAAATCGAATCGAGGATTTAAAGAATCGTGACACCCCTAACTGTTTTCAGTTTTCTCCATTGTTTACACCCTGCAACAGTACACCAATATAAATGTTCAAAGATCACTTGAATTAAACTCTAATTTGCATTGATTTCCATTCAAAATGTAGTCATCATTTTGTCATCAGAAAGAAAACAGATACTATATCTGTTTCAAAAACACAGTATTGATTTTAATTCATTTAGATGTAAAGATTGGTGACAGACAGTGATCCATTTAGTGCTGTTTAAATCCCACATACAAGATATAAGTATTGTCATTTGATCTCGTTGTTCTGATTAGACAAAGTAAAGTTTTCTTTTACTCAGATTTTATAAATATGTTTTTATACTGACAGTTATTTCTTCCAACTCATCATCACCACACCAGTAACCAACCCCAGTTTAGAAAAGCTGCGTGCAAAGAGAAAATTGTGTCCAGCACACAGCGGAACTAAATCTGCTCAATTCAGCAATATATGTGAGAAAAAACACCACTCAAAAACAGGACCTGAGAGTAGGAGAGATTTCCAATCTTTACATACCCGCTGAATCAGCCCCAGTCCCCCCACCAGTACCGGCCCCTAGTTTACTAACACACATGACATTTACCATAGGTCAGAGATAATGCAGTCTTCAACACTTTTGCTGATGCTTATTCTTAACCGTAGAAAAGTCTCACAATCTTACCAAAAATATTATCAGAACAATTAAAAAGGAATATCAGACTGAGAACTGTTCACAGCTCTGCTCTAATAATGATGATCACACTGTCCCTCTAAACTACATATAAGAATTAGTAGAGAAAATAGTAGTTGTAAAATAGTAGTTGTTTCTTTTAAAGAAAAGATGATGATACTTTTAAGAATACCAATTGTTCTTAGAAAGTATTGTAATCTTTCTTAGAGATCTTAATCTTAATTTAAAGATGAAGTGAATCTGATCTGTGAATCACCTTCACGTTTCACTGTGTTTTAGGAACGGAGAGTTCAGATTTCAGGAAGTTCTCCTTCCACATTCTCAAAACTCTGGCTCAGCAATACTTGTTGGGGCCTGTTTACAACATGTCCAACATGTACAACAATCAGGTTTAACCCGCTGTAATTTCAACATCAGGTCTGTTAGCCAACACTGCTGCTGAGCTTCCTTCCTTCCAAACTTCCTGTCCAATTACTAAACATCCAAACAGAACCTGCAGAATCTTCAGACAGACGTTAGTTTGCAGATGATTCAAAACATTCCTATTTTTGCATCTTTTACAAAGAAAAAACAAAACAAAACACTGTCTTTACCAATTATATTTAATTAAGATCTAAAAACAGAAATTGTAATTTAAAATCACTCCTACATTAAAGAAATATCAAAATAAAGAAGATTTTATTTTTTCCCCAGCCCTAGTACACTATGTGAACTAAAATATGTTTTAGAACAAAAGCAGTAGTATGTAGTGCAAGATTTTAAAATCTGGAATGCTATTAGAAACTCCTGGATTTAGGCCCCACCCACACAAGTATAATTTTTTAAATATCAGTTCTTGCTCTGATCTCTGTTCTTCCTGTTTTTGCTGACTAAAAACAGACATGCTGCTGACTAAAGGAGGATTAACAGATTCGGTTCCTGGTGACAGAACGTGCCATGCCGCACTAATAAACAGTAGATTTCCTGACTTTTCTGTTTGGACAGCTCACAGAAAATCCTCCTGAGAGCCAGGAAAGAAGCTTTTAATATTTATTTTTAAATAAATACAGTATTGTAGAGAAAAATCATATTATTTAAGATGAACGAAACAAAAAGGCCTTTCTCTAGAGCAGGGGTCACCAACATGGTGCCCGCGGGCACCAGGTAGCCCGCAAGGACCTTATGAGTAGCCCGCAGACCTGGTCTAAAAATAGCATTTTTGTTGCTATTCTTTTTTTTTTTAAATCACAGTTGCATTGGTGTAATTTTAGATTATATTAGATTAATATTAGCTTAGAGATAGCCTATAGTTTATATATTATTATACAATATAATGTAATATAATATGTAATATTATATTAAAATATAATATAATATAAAATGTAAACAATTGCAGAGATTTATAAAAATAGTGTTGCATATTGATATGTGTCTTCACATAGATGAATGTCATTAATTATTAATAATAACATATAATTAAAGGTAAATTGAGAAAAGTTGTAATTTCATGAGTGTGTATCAAACTGGTAGCCCTTCGCATTAATTGGTACCCAAGAAGTAGCTCTCAGGTTCAAAAAGGTTGGTGACCCCTGCTCTAGAGATTAGAGCGCCTCCTGCTGGTAAAATATGTCCATAGTTCTGCTCCACTATTCTGAATAAAATTCTTTGGGCCTGACTCAGCGCTCGGCTTCACTACAGAGCCAAGAGAACAAAACCTGTGGTTTAAAATGTACAGTTAAATTACTGTACATTACTGAAGTCTTACACATTAGAAATAAAACATCTGCAAAAATGTATTCCTTGTCCCCTTGTTGCAGTAAAATCTTAAATTTCTGTTGGTCGCTGAAAAAACGTCCCTGTGTCCAAGGACCACCAAACAAAGGCCTCATATGACAGGTCAGGATTGTATAAATGATGAGCGATGTATTAGGGGTGTAACAGTATGTGTCTTCTTTACGAGTCGTCACGTTACGGGGGTCACGGTACGGTTTGTGTAGACGCACGCAGAATACACGGTACACAGGCCTGCCTGAGCGCACATGCAGAGAGCGCTCGCAGAAACGCAGATGATTCTAACTGTCCACACACTGCCGCCGCGCTGCCCTAGGAGATAAATGATTACCTGTTGTTTTCCAGTGTGAACACAGGCACTCATACTGTATCTCTCTTTTTTCTTGTGCCTTCTGTCTGTCTCTCCCTTTGCCTCGCACCATCCGTCTGTCTGTCTCTCTCTCTTTTACTCGTGCCATCTGTCTGTCTGTCTCTCTCAGGAATTATGAAGTAAAAATGATCTTGTCTGCCAGACCTGAACCACATTACACTATTATTACACTCCGCTCACAATAACACTGAGAAACATTCCAGCATTTAAAAAAAAACATGATTTTTATTCATTTTAAGTGATTGACACCGCTAATATAATTTAATTTTAACAATATAATGCTTATATATTTTAAAAAGAACTCAAACACTGAAATGCATCCAGTAATATTCTTAGGAAAAATATTTGTAGTTTAAGCAGTTAAAGTAATGCTATTTTTGACAGTAGGAGAAAACTCTGCTTTCAAGCATTTAATAAAATTGCTCGAGTCCCGTTAAAACATTCCATCCCAAAAAACAAAACATTGTTATAATGAAGTTCCATTGTTTATATGAAGTTAATAAATATGAGGAAAACATACCAAACCGTGGGGTTTATACCGTTACACCCCTATGATGTATATTTCCCAGACATACATCCACTACAGTAAATGAGACGAAACAGAATCAACAGGAGAATAATGAGAACTACATGACTTTCCGTACAATAAAGGATGGAGCTTTGGGATGATTATGTTTGCTGAACTGCAGTCTGATAATAATAAAACAGGCCATTCATTTTCCCAGCCCAAGCTACACTCAGTTCCTCAGAAAAGCAAGCAATATCACAGGCTGGATCACAGTGTCCCTTTTACTCTTTCATCACACTTTCTTATCTGGTGCAGCAAACATGTACACAGTTAAACGCACAGTGAACACGTCAAACAAAAGAGCTGGGGTTACAGTTTATCACCAATATTTACATAAAGCATAATTAGAAATGACACTGTAAGGGAAATGTGGTGAATAAACTGTGTGGGCGTCTCATAAGTTCATAAAAAAGTCACCAAGTCAATATCATAATCTCTAATTTCTAAATAGAGAAAGCTATATTAATTATAGAGTTCTGAATGTTTTAATACATTTTATTTTTTTATTCAGATATTGGCAGCAACCAGTATTACACCAGAAAATAGATGTTTTTTGACAATGCAGCATAATCCGGTGTGGCTTATAATGCAAATAAATACAGTAATTAATTACAGTAATTTGGTAAAAATAATTGTAATCTAAACACGAATATTCCAAACAGCGATCAGTAAAAAACAACCCAAAACATAACTGCGCCGACCCAGTGGGCCCTAGTCGCTTAACTTGTGACTTTCAGTCCGTTCGTTCTGAGTCTTGCTCTCACCAGTAGCGTCTCTCTCATAGCGGCTGAGGCAAAGTCTTTATGCCGGTCTCAGCGGGCTGCTCAATCAGTCCTGATGCAGACCCGCTGGGACCGGCAGGGGGTGCGTGTCACGACATGGGCCGGACCCACGGCTCCCCTGCCTCCGCAAGTTACAATATGTAAAATCACAAATACTGAAGTCGTGCATCATTCTGTAGTGCTCGTACAGCTTCCGTGTCTAAGCGTTTTTTCCCTATGAGGAAAATGAATAGGGTTTTTAAAAACCCGCCATCATCACATTCTGTGGTAAATAAATCTGTTCAGACCTCTGTACGTTTTATTCTGTGTACATTTTACTTCTGAACATCACTGGATCCTCTGAATTATGGGATCATTTAAGAGTCGTAATGAGAAAAATGCTAACTTTAAGCTAATGCTACAGCGGAGTGAACTGAACTCCCGGCGCTGCTGCAGAGATTAGCAGGAGACTGTTTTCGGCGCAACACCAGAGAACTCCAGCCGTCAGTTAGGAGCATTTTACACACAGGTGAGCCTAATAATGAACTTACTGCCCTTACTGAGGAGAGCTGAGAGTGTCACAGCATAAAATCACTAAAACAGGTCAGTGATACTCCAGAACCAGCTGTATTAGAACCGTCTTTATTATGCAGTGAAATAAATGTGTGTTTCTGGTTGGTTGTCGCCTCAGTGAGGGCAGGTAGTTAGTTGATCAGTTGATTAGTTAGTTGTTAGTTGATTATTTGGGTCAGGTGTTGTAATTAGTATAAACTAATGACTGTAATTAAATACTAAACCTGCAGGGAAGCGCTGCTGAACTGAGAGCCATTTTCTCTTATTATCTGCCCTTTAAAGCTCTAACACAGACTACACTGCTCAACATTACTGAAAGAGTTTTCACCTGTTTAAATGCTTTAATGATCCTCTGTGAAGAAGCATAATAATCAAATACGCGATCTGACCGGAGTTCGCTGTTGTTGGGCAGACTCCAGTCCAGGGTCATTTCCAGCCGCAGTGCTGTGACGTCAGTTAAGCATTAGCTTAAAGTTAGCATTTTTCTGATTACTCCCCTTAAACAATCTCGAAATTCAGAGGATCCAGTGATGTTCAGGAGTAAAATGTACATAGAATAAAATGTACAGGGTTCTAACCTTTTTATTTTTATATTTATACTTTTTATATTTATTTACCACAGAATGTGACAGAGGCCAGTTTTGGAAAATCCCATTCAAATCCTGTATTGACTTGAACTGTTTAGACACTGAACCCCAAAGCAACCCCAAATATGGGCATAAACAACATGGCGCTGACTACAAAATGAGACACGACTTCAGTGGTCTATAGTGAAAACCACTTTAAAACTGCAATTCTATTTAACTGAATTAATCATGAAAATCACCCAGCACTAATTAGAACATATCCATAGTTTGTCAACCTCTGGATCCACTGGAATTGAAGGGGATTTTCATCGTTCTTGTAGAAAGGTTCTTAACGACATTCAGGTTGCTCCTCTGAAAATGTGTGCGTCCTTTTGGCTTTTGGATCCAGAAAACGTTGCACACAGTCAATAAAAGGATCTGATAGCTTTTCTTGATGCAAGAATTAATTGCAAGCTTAACTTGAAGAAATAGCTGTGTGGAAACATTGATCAGATGTATGGCTAAAGTTCTAAGGTAAAAGGTAACTTGAGGTAGCCCTGGAGGTAGTTTCTTTAGTTTTCTTAGTAGAATAATGTAGAGGTCCTGGTGTATTTTGGTCTTGTTGTTTCTTGTCTCCCTGTTATACTCACCAGTGGTCTGTAAACTCTAGGTGACTAGATGAGTATTCCATGAAGCAGGTTACCTCTATAAAGTTAAACACGCTCTGCCAGGCTAGAGTTAAACCTGCTCTGTATCAGGCTAGAGTTAAACCTGCTCTGTACCAGGCAAGAGTTAAACCTGCTCTGTATCAGGCTAGAGTTAAACCTGCTCTGTATCAGGCTAGAGTTAAACCTGCTCTGTATCAGGCTAGAGTTAAACCTGCTTTGTACCAGGATAGAGTTAAACCTTCTCTGTAACAGGGTAGAGTTAAACCTGCTCTGTACCAGGCAAGAGTTAAACCTGACCTGAACCAGGCAAGAGTTAAACCTGACCTGAACCAGGCAAGAGTTAAACCTGCTCTGTACCAGGCAAGAGTTAAACCTACTCTGTACCAGGCCAGAGTTAAACCTGCTCTGTATCAGGCTAGAGTTAAACCTGCTCCGTATCAAGCTAGAGTTAAACTCGTGCTGTACCAAGCTAGAGTTAAAGCCGCTCTGTATCAGACGAGAGTTAAACTGGCTTTGTACCAAGCTAGAATTAAACTTGCTCCGTATCAAGCTAGAGTTAAACCCACTCTGTATCAGGCAAGAGTTAAACTCGCTCCATACCAAGCTAGAGTTAAACCCGCTCTGTAGGTTAGAGTTAAGCCCCTTATGTATTAGCTAGAGTTTAACCCGCTCCAAATCAAGCTAGAGTTAAACCCGCTCAGTATCAGGCAAGAGTTAAACTCGCTTCATACCAGGCTAGAGTTAAACCCGCTCTGTACCAGGTTAGAGTTAAGCCCCTTACGTATTAGCTAGAGTTTAACCCGCTCCAAATTAAGCTAGAGTTAAACCCGCTCAGTATCAGGCAATAGTTAAACCTGCTCCGTACCAAGCTAGAGTTTAACCCGCTCCAAATTAAGCTAGAGTTAAACCCGCTCAGTATCAGGCAATAGTTAAACCTGCTCTGTACCAAGCTAAAGTTGAACTCGCTCCGTACCAAGCTAGAGTTTAACCCGCTCTGTATTAATCTAGAGTTAAACTCACTCTGTACCAGGTTAGAGTTAAAGCTGCTCTGTACCAAGCTGGAGTTAAAGCCGCTCTGTACCAGGTTAGAGTTAAACCGGCTCCGTACTAAGCAAGAGTTAAACTCGCTCTGTATCATGCAAGAGTTAAACCCTCTCCGTACCAAGCTAGAGTTAAACCCGCTCTGTACCAGGTTAGAAATAAACCTTCTCCGTACCAGGCTAAAGTTAAACCTGCTCCTTTTTAGGCTAGGGTTAAACCTGCTCTATACCAGGATAGAGTTAAACCTGCTCCTTACCAGGCTAGAGTTAAACCCACTTTGTACCAGGATGGAGTTAAACCTGCTCCGTATCAAGCTAGAGTTAAACCTGCTAGGTACCAAGCTAGAGTTAAACCTGCACTAAATAAATGATTTATAAAATGTACGTAAAGTTTTGTAAGCTTTAAAAAAGCTTTTTTAAAGTTAATTTAATTTCAGATAAATTTAAGTAACTTCAACTCGGTTTCAAGACTTAAATGTTACATAGAGTAAATAAGTGAACTGAACTGTAGTCAATCCTCTCTTTTAGTAAACTAGTATACTAAAAAGAATGTATTACATGAAATCCATGTGTTGAGACAGTGAGGCCTGTTTACAAAAAAAAACCTTTGAGATTATGTAAATATTTGAATGTGTGTTTTAACTAAAATTATAAATATAATAATATTGTATACATTAAGTAATTGCAATTAGGTAATATTGTATGCAGAAATGAAGTAAAGGTTACTAAAAAAAAGATTAATTCAGCAAAAATAAATGAAGTAAAGTTTACTTAAAGAAAGGATTGACTGAAGTTCAGTTCACTTATTTACTCTTTGTAACATTATAGTCTTGAAACCCAGTTGAAGTAACTTAAATTTACATGAAATTAAATTTACTTAAAAAAAGCAAATGAAGAAATCTGCAAAATATCTATTAACTTTTTTTGTGTGCTTTGTACCAGGCTAGAGTTAAACCTGCTGTTTTTCTATCAAATAAGTACATTTATTTTTCATTTGAAACTGACATATTTATCTATGTATTACCTAATAAAATTTTCAGTTATACTTACATTTATTGATGTAGACATATTTCAAAAAGTATATGCATGTCTAATACAGAAACTATAAGCCACAGATGTTGTTGCACTGTGTAATTGTAGACCCTGCATGTAAAGAGGTGAGGATACATTTTTAATAAAAAAAAAATCAGCAGTTTTAGATTTATTCAAACAAATTAATTTGCATTTTAATTTAATGTGGAAACTATTTTGTTGATTTTAAAATGTAAGTACTATAATCTTAAACATAATGATATAAATATTTATAGCATTAAGTGTTATTAGCTTGTATATAGTAAATAAAAGATATGTGATAAATATAAATAATTGTTGGGGTTGTTTTAAAGATTTTATAGCTGGCTTTTCACTTTATATGCATTTAATCTCTCTGTGTGAGAGACTGGATACCTAAAGGCAGGCTTAACCGATCAGGAGCTGATATCAGCTGTATCTCATTAGTCTAATTGTGGAATCATTTTTGGCTAAACTGGGCGAAGTTTACTTAAAAAAGCGATGCTTTGAGAAGCTTGCTTTGTGGAATATCCTCCAGGTCTTTATTGAATCAGTTGTTTTGTTACCTGTGATGCCACACCCGCATTTATTCTTCAGGTGGTGAGCTTGTACAGTGCTTTCATAGTGGTGTACCTACAGGCTGACTAGGGTACTTACAGCACTATTCAGCCTCACTGATCGCAGGTCCTTTCTACAGTTCAGCTAGACCACCGGTGTGCGATATGGAGACAAAATATATTGTATTATTTGTGATCCATTATCGACATGCAACACTGGACATGGATATTTTAATTGAAATATTACATTTTTAAGTTAAATATGTAATAAATTATATATAAATATATGTATATAAAAAAAATAATATTTTAATTGAAACATATTAAACTCTAAACTCCCTAAGAATTGCTTCCCAGTTAGATCTAGAGTCTCAAGTACTTGACGACTCATTATCAGACTGTATTCTCACAGGCTGCCACTAACTGCGTATGACCCAGAAGCCACCAAACTACATTAATCATCGAAACAGTAGATACATCTGACAAACTTTACAACAGAACTGATCAAACCAACTGCAATGTTATCAGGAGATTTAGTGTTTTTACTAATTGTTATTTTAATAAAGCTTTTACTTTAAATCAAGATGGTGAAATGTGCAGTGTTTTTATTCCAAAAATGTTAATTCTCATATCATTGACTTGTGTATACAACAATGATTAAATAAAATGATTATACATTACATCTTGCAGTTTTAGAGGTTTTTAAATAAAGTACAAAAATGTATTTACTTGACATATAAAAGCATGTATACAGCTCTGAAAAAAACACTTTTTTTGTTTTTATTAATTAAATTATGTGTTTCTTTGATTTTACCAAACATTAAAACCTCTAGAATACAATCACAATCACAAGCTATCAAACCAAGCTGAACTGCTTGAATTTTTGCACCAGGAGTGGCATAAAGATATCCAAAAACAGTGTGTAAAACTGCTGGAGGAGTGATTAAAAACCAGGGTTATTCCAACAAATATTGATTTCTGAACTCTTAAAACTTTATAGATATGAACTTGTTTTCTTTGCATTATTTGAGGTCTGAAAGCTCTGCATCTTTTTTTGTTATTACAACCTTTTTTCATTTTCTGCAAATAAATGCTCTAAATTACAATATTTTTATTTGAAATTTAGAAGAAATGTTGTCTGTAGTTGTCTTTAGTTTTGATATTATGATACAGTGATTCTGCGATACTCCATACATCATTGATTCTGTGCAGTTTAATACTGTAACTGTGAAAATACAATGCCACACAGTGTAACAGAGCTAACTTCACAAAACTGTAAACAGTAGATTTCAGAAGAAAAGTGGACTTCGCTGATGGCTGATACTGGGAAACTACAAACTGACCAATAATAAAATGCACCCTGGAGGGTCAAGAGCAGAGGCAAAAATAGCCTCCCACCACATAAACAGAATTCCGATCATTTTTCATATTTAAGTACTATTTAAAGGCCCATCACTGTTTTTATTTATAAATCATTGGATGTTCAGATCAGCAATTTCAGTTAAATATATCATAGAAGAACACAGTGATGTTTAAAAAATAAAATACAGATGACAGGATTTACAGAAAGAGAGTAATAATTCTTTTAACAAAATTAGGCAGATGCATACATTTGCGCACCCTTGTCATTTTATTGATTTGAATGCCTTTAGCACTAATTATTGGAACACAACATTTCTTTGGTAATCTTATCGACCCTTGACCTACATACACAGGAAAATCCAATTATGAGAAAGGGTTAAGTTTTTCTCCTCTTTGAATCTTTTCTGAAGAGTGGCAACATGGGAGCCTCAAAACACAACTCTCAAATGACCTGAAAACAAAGATTGTTCAACATCATGTTTTAAGGAAAGGATATAGAAATCTATCAGTTCAGCTGTCAGTTTACTTTAACAAGACAACCCTATCAAAAGCGCCGCGGCTCGATGAACAGCAGTGTTTAATCAGCAGCTTCCCGCGGTGCGAAGCGGTGTTCAGGCTGGTGTGGGTCCGGGAGGGACCTGAACAATATTAATCTGTGTTTGTCTGCTATATGATATATTTACCGTATTTTTTGCACTATAAGGCGCACCGTATTATAAGGTGCACTATCAATGAACGTTGTTTTTCTGGTCTATTTTCATACATAAGGTGCACTGGATTATAAGGCGCATTTTACGAGACACTATAAGGAACTTTTAATTCAGCAAGTCTTGCCACTAGGTGGTGGTGGGGCTACCTAACTAAGTAAAGTAAAACTAACTATTAAACTGTAATAAAAAGGATTCTTTTAAAGTCAAACGAGCGCTGGATGTTAATCTGCACAGATTTCTCTCCTGAAAACTGTTTATTTGGAGGAGTAAAGCACTACTGTGTATTTACAGTAAGCTTAGATTCCCGAATAGCAGCTAATGCCGCCCAACAGTGATTGTTCCGGTGAGCCAGGACGATATTAGCTAGCGATTTGTTTTAACCCAGTAAACACGCACATCCGATCTCCTCTGAGCGACAAAAGAGCTAGCATGGATAGCAAGTAATGCTAATGCTGCTCCTGCAGTGCTAGCCAGGGTTAGCAGTAGGCTACAGGCCGATCATACTCACCCCTGTCCGAGGAAATAGTGATTAGCTGCTAATGCTATTTGAGCCCCGGTGCTGGAGAACTAAACTGATACTCCTGTATAACACTGTACTTCAGCGGAGTGCCTTTACTCATTTACAACCTGACTGGTAAAATTTATACATAAGGCGCACTGGATTAAAATAGGCACGGTGATTTTTTGGAAAATAAAATGATTAAGTGCGTCTTACAGTGCGGAAAATAAGGTAACTAAAACTGCTGATCCGTACAACCCAAGAATATAATGGAAAATCATGAAAGATTTCAGGGGTGCCCAAACTGTCTTTTCACCATATGTTGCCGACATATCAATAAACGTCATTTCGTCATCAAGATGGCGCCGAGCATGGCTGGCGTGTTGCGAGCTCCCACTTACTTTTGCAGTTTTCCTTTGTTTTTGTGTTTGTCACTCTTTTTGCACCAAAAGTTACACTTCTGGGAATCAGATCGTCGATCACTCACCGCAAACCTGACTTTGAGTTCCACAAAGCTGATCGTTTGTTCGCCAACATCGGAGAAGCTACATTCATCTGGGTCGTCTGGCCACGCACACGACGGAGACGCCAGAAGAAGGCAAGCGAGCCGGTGTGCTCATCAGGCTCAGATGCCGCACTCACCTTCCGCCTCTTCCCACCTATTCCTGGCATGCAGTTCCTGGACAACAAGCTTTTTGAGCTCCACGCACGGATCACCTTCCAGCGGGACATACGGGACTGCAGCGTTATCTGCCTCACAGAGACCTGGTTATCCGCAGACATTTCCGATCACGCCATTGAACCAATGGGGTTCTCTCTGCACCGCGCCGACAGATCCAAAGAGCTCTCCAGGAAAAAGCAAGGGAGGTGGTGTACGTTTCCTGATCAACAATGCTTGGTGTGATCGGAGTTTATACATTTCAACGAGTCTTTTTGCTCTCCTGAGCTGGAATATCTGATCAGCTCCTGCCGGCTGGTGTGGTACTGTGTATAAGGGCAGTGTACATACATCTTCGGAATTCATGTTTTGTGATTCATCAAGCAGCATCCACAAGTACACCAACACAGTCACCGCCTTCATTCACAAGTGCATGGATGACGTAGTGCCCTCCAGTACAGTGCGCATCTTCCCCAATCAGAAGCCCTGGCTAAACCATGACGTCCGCTCCGCTCTCAGCGTACGCAGCGTTGCTTTTAGATCTGGGAATATGGAGGAGTACAAACGAGCCAGCTACACTCTCCGTAGGGCCAAACTTGGGCACAGAGAGAACGTGGAAGCACAGTTTAACACAGCCAACACCTGGAGCTTCTGGCAGGGTCTGAACATAATCACTGATTACAAGACAAGCTCTCACACTCTGACCAGCACCAGCGTTTTAAAGTTAACATACCATGAAATTATTGTTAATGGGTAAACCAATAATATTTAAGTCCATATTTAATATCCATATATTCACCTACTCACAAGTATTAGTTCCTGAAGTTTCTAAAAGCAGTTGAAAGAACCCTATTTTGCAATGACAATAACATCAAAGACTAATATTCATGACTAAAATATCATGCATCTCTCCTTTAAGAAAACAACCAAAGGAAGTGTGAGGAGCTGCAGACGGGTGCACTATACAGCACTGCACCCCTCCTCCCTCTGTGCCTTATACATCACAGTCTAGTGCACTCAATCAGTCTCTGCCTAGTGCTGTCTCTTTAACAGTAATTACCCACAGAGCGTGAGCATGCAAGCAGTGGCCTGGGAACGGTTTCTGTGGGCCCACTGATCCGTCAAAATGTCAGGAAATGTAACCCTGTCTTTGACTGAACTAAGACATAAAAGCTGTCCTAAATTACCACGTCTTTATTTTAAACCATGTGAAAATGTATCCAATGCCATTTAAACTGAGAGGGACTAACAGATAAATAAAACTAGGAAACAATGCAACACAAACTTAAAACAATGGTTATCAAATCAAACTACAAAAATACAATAATAATTAAATTACATTTGTATTATTTGAGGTTAAATAAAATGTAATTAACATAAAAAATGACAATTAGTGCAAAATATTGCAGCCCCATGGATCCAGTAACCAGGGGGAAATGAGACATCAGGTGAATCAGCGCGAGTTCAGGGCTTGTGCAACTCGACCAAACAAAAACATTAGGGTGCTGAACTGTGGTTCAGTGAAATGAAAAAAAAAATCAGAGTTTACTTTATGGCTCACTACACCCCAGCACAGGGTGCTCACTACCCACAGTGCTCACGACAGCCCAGAACACAAAGCGTAGTGCACACACTGCTCTCTACAGCCCAACATGTCACTCACTACACCCTGGCACAGGGTGCTCACTACACACAGCACTCACTACAGCCTAGTATACAGTGCTTACTACAGCCCAGAACACAACGCTCACTACATCCTGTCACACGGTGCTCACTACACACAGTGCTCACTACAGCCCAGAACACAATGCTCACTACATCCTGTCACACGGTGCTCACTACACACAGTGCTCACTACAGCCCAGAACACAATGCTCACTACAGATGATGCTCCCTACAGCCCAGAACACAGCACTCACTACATCCTGTCACACGGTGCTCACTACACACAGTGCTCACTACAGCCCAGAACACAATGCTCACTACAGATGATGCTCCCTACAGCCCAGAACACAGCACTCACTACATCCTGTCTCAATGTGCTCACTACACACGGTGCTCACTACAGCCCAGAACACAGTGTTTACTACGCACAGCGCTCACTACATCCCAGCACACTGTGTTTACTACGCACAGCGCTCACTACATCCCAGCACACAGTGTTTACTACGCACAGCGCTCACTACATCCCAGCACACAGTGTTTACTACGCACAGCGCTCACTACATCCCAGCACACTGTGTTTACTAAGCACAGCGCTCACTACAGCCCAGCACACTGTGTTTACTACGCACAGCGCTCACTACAGCCCAGCATATAGTGTTTACTACGCACAGCGCTCACTACATCCCAGCACACTGTGTTTACCACGCACAGCGCTCACTACATCCCAGCACACTGTGTTTACTACGCACAGCGCTCACTACATCCCAGCACACTGTGTTTACTATGCACAGCGCTCACTACATCCCAGCACACTGCGTTTACTACGCACAGCGCTCACAACACCACAGCACACTGTGTTTACTACGCACAGCGCTCACTACATCCCAGCACACAGTGTTTAATACGCACAGAGCTCACAACACCACAGCACACTGTGTTTACTACGCACAGAGCTCACAACACCACAGCACACTGTGTTTACTACGCACAGCGCTCACTACATCCCAGCACACAGTGTTTACTACGCACAGCGCTCACTACAGCCCAGCACACAGTGTTTACTACGCACAGCCCTCACTACAGCCCAGCACACAGTGTTTAATTTGCACAGCGCTCACTACAGCCCAGCACACAGTGTTTACTACGCACAGCGCTCACAACACCCCAGCACACTGTGTTTACTACGCACAGCGCTCACTACATCCCAGCACACAGTGTTTACTACGCACAGCGCTCACTACATCCCAGCACACAGTGTTTACTACGCACAGCGCTCACTACAGCCCAGCACACAGTGTTTACTACGCACAGCGCTCACTACAGCCCAGACCACAGCGCTCACTACAGCCCAGCTTATGGTGCTCACAACATTACTCATTACACACAATGCTCACTACAGCCCAGAACACAACACTCACTAAAGCCTGGCACAGGGTGCTTATTACACATGATGCTCACTACAGCCTGGCACAGGGTGCTTATTACACATGATGCTCACTAAAGCCTGGAACAGGGTACTTATTACACATGATGCTCACTACAGCCTTGCACAGGGTGCTTATTACACATGACGCTTATTACAGCCTGGAACACAGCGCTCACTACAGCCCAGCACACAGCGCCCACATAAAGCTGCATCGAAGTGAACACAACACCGCTCCCCCAAACCCATTACCCCAAACCACAACAAAACCATGTTCACACAGAACGAGCACAAGCTGGGTTATAGTGCTCTCAGACGATGTGCAATCTTCACAATGGGGGGGGGGTCGGGGTCATGTGAATACAACCACAGAGTACAAAAGAGTATAACAATATGCTCTAGTAGGCGGGCCTTAAAACAACTCTAAATGAACCACTGTCCACAAGCAGTCTAAACAAATCATTTAAAAATGATACTGTTTCAAGTATCTACCATCTACTCCACTTCTGCTCGACTGATACAAAAGATTTAAGATATGTGATTTCAGTAATTTAGGTCCTGACAACATAGTGGGAATTTAACCAGCACTTATTAACTCTTGCCTCTGATTTAGGGGTGAAACGATTACTAGTAAGTAATTCGATTTAAAAAAATGATCGAGTAATTTTCTGTTTATTTAATTAACAAAAGTCAGTGCGCAGTCCTTTAATGTGGCAACGCGCTTAGCGTTACATCACCCGCGCACAGGAAGAAGGAGAAGGCGGCGGAGGTTTTAAGCTTGGAAGAGGCAAGAAAAAGGGCAAACTTATAAGGAAAAAGGGCAATAATAATGGAGCATTTTAGGCTGGACAGCATGGCTCTTGCCTTCCCCAACAGCACGTCTTTAATACTTCACCGTCTCCGCCGAGGACAAGTTAGCGGTGGAGCCGAGAGAAGGTAAATATAACTTATAACAAATGAATGAGATTAACATTCATGTACCTTAAAAATGTGTGTGGAACAGAGACAGATACAGGCTTTAATACAGGCTTTATGTAAACAGTAAACACAGCACTGAGGAGTTAAGAATAAATACATGTTAAAGTTAGCTGATTTAAAGTTACTTTGGCTGCGTAATGTTTTCATCTACGAGTACATCTGGCCAAAGACAAAAACATATTTTCAGATACTGTGTTTGATGAAAAAGGGAAGTGTGTGTCTGATAAAATATCAATTTACTACTATCTTAGGATTCGTAAATGCACGGCCATGAACTTACTGTATTATATAATTTAGTCTTAGTTATGTCAAATTAATTAGACCTGAGTAGTGCAAAACATAAATAAACAAAAAAGGCAACATTTTTAATACTTCTGTTGTCAAAATTATTCCACAGGTCTTATCGATTTCGTAGAACATCCCCTATTTAAGAAGGAGAATACACTGGCTTGGTGGGCCAAACTGGGAACATTTCTGCTGTTAAGAAGCTAACATACACAACATAATGCAAATTTTATTGATAATGCCCTATCGTTTTGATACTTACAAGAAATCCTTGTTGAAAATAATTTAACTTAATTTATTAAAGTACTAATTATAAAATGTTTTATTCCTTTATCATTTTTTTTATTTGTGTTTGCAGTTTAGAAATATATGTTGTGAATTTAAAAATAGCACTTATCTAAAAAGGAAACCAAATGGTCATTTATTATTAAGTGAAATGTTTGTTTTCTCTTGCATATTTTTAATTATTTTTTAAGCAAACAAATATGTTTTATCCGATTACTCGATTAATCGAATCGATTTTTCAGTGGAGTACTCGATTACTAAAATAATCGATAGCTGCAGCCCTACTCTGATTTACTTCCATTAGTTTTTACCCATGCCAAATCCTAATGGCCCCTTTTTCCAACAGCCACGAGACAGTGAAAAATGACAGAACACGGTGTTTAAAAACTCCAGCAGTACTGCTGTATCTGATCCACTCATACCAGCACAATACACTCTAACATCTCATACACCACCACCAGCAGCAACGTGCCAGGATTACAACCTGATATTATATAACTATATAGAATTACAGGACTACTATATGATTAGTGGATACTAAATGTAGGTCATTATATTTTCCTAATCTATATGTATATATACACATATGTATAAAACAATCATATAATCACAGTGGCAGTGATAAGTGCACCTCTCAGAACCACTTAGTTCTTTTTAAACATTTTGTCTGTAATAACAGCAAATCAAAATCAAACGTTAATATTCTAATCCATATTAATGAACAACACCCAGTGCCTACTGTGCCATGCCTGACAGTATATCAAAGAAAAGCAAAATTCACAGAATTTGAGCTGCAGATTTAAAGCAAAGGCATAAAGCACTCAAACAATAACCACTCAAAAAATCAAGGCAAACAGAGGCAAACGAAAAATCTAAATAAAAAGCTTCCGGATAAACAGGGAGGCTCAGTGCTATTAACCAACTGCATGGGCTTAGTACTTGTTTAAAACCTATAAACCTATGTGCTTTGTAATCTTTCTTAAGCATTTTAACTATTTTCCAGGATGATCAATTTCACCCATTTCAAAAGTCAGATTAAAACATACATCATATGTCTATTAGTTAATCAGTTTAATGTGCAAAATTTGTTGAATGGCCACTAACAAAGTAGATAATTTATGAATGATCTGACTCTAATTTTACAGTGAATCTGGAGATGTGTTGATGATCCTCTGCAACTTTTGATTTGTTAGGCCTGTTTACCTTCAAGTCATTCATATCTCTGTCCTGCTGTTTTTAAGATGCCTTTCATTTTGAGCTTAAAAAGGTTTCAGTTTAGTATGATCATTCTCAGAACTTCATCTAAAAGTGTCACAACATGACAGAAGATTTACTGATTATTGGGTACAATCAAATAAAACAAATGTGATTGCAGGAACTCACTGGCCTTCTTTAGTAAACTTTATTATACAATGTCACTCACTAGCTACTTTGAGGTCCTCAGTTTAAAATTTTCTGTATTTCTGTGTAAATTTGACCTAAAATGTCTAAGATTTTCACATTGTGGATTAGTGGTGACAAAACAAGTCTCTAAAAAAATAAGCTTTGCCTACTCACAGTCGATTGTTTTCCCACTAACTGAAAACACCTGACTCAAACTCCACATTTCATCAACTAATCTTAAAGGTTCAAATAAATTTGCCACCACTTACCGATTTGTAACATTGCATCGTTTAATTAATAAATGAATTAGTGTAATATTTTTGTCTCATTTGTTTAATTATATCTACTTTTATCTAAGTGCATGAATCTGATAAAGTTTTAGATCCAATGTATGCAAAAATATAAAACATTCTGAAGGGTTCACAAACTTTAAAGCACTACTGTAGCTTGTAGGTTCACGGTTTAGGTGTAGAGTCAGACTGTAGTCAGACTACTGTTATGCATTTTTACCCCATTTATCATTGATATTAACTACAGGACGTGGTGACCACATATATATGAATATTGGACATCTCTCTCTCTCACTTTCTTACTTGCTCTCTCTCTCACACACACACACACACACACACAAATCTCCAGTCAAATAATAGAGTTATAAATGGCTTGATATTGAAATTGTCCGTTCCACCTTAAACTGTACAGCAGCAGCTCCAGAGAGGCGAACACACCACCAGAGGGAAACTGCTGATCAATTTAGGGTGGACCGGAAAATTCGTGTACTCAAACTCGAAAGGTAAAACATCCTAAACCCAATCAGTCAGACAAATAATCAATGAAAATAGTCTCACCAGCAGCTCACTAGAGTTCTCCCACTCACTGTCCCTCCACAGCGGTCCGCTAAACCTCCCGCCACACCGCTAACAAGCAAATACAATTACTAGTCCATAAACTCCCCGTCCATCCGAGGAGCGGCTGGTCTGGAGGAACACAGCCGCGCTACAGGCTCAGAGGAGCGGCTGGTCTGGAGGAACACAGGAGCAGCTGGGAGTTTGAGAAGTCCATGTTGTAACTTCCTCTCACAACAGGATCTGACCTGATCCAGCGTAAACCCGGTTGCGCAACTGAACCGAATCTGAGCGAGAGTCAGACGAACCCTTACTGATCCTGAGAACCAGAACTATACACAAGACATCAATCTACACCTCTAAACTTAGTTCAAATTATGTAATAAACACTTTTAAACACAAATAGACAAAAATTTCACAGACACAAGTATGAAAAAAATAAACTTGTTCCAGCCTCTTCTCCTGTAGCTCCAATCTGTTTCTACTATCTGTCACCTGGCAAAATTATACTGATGGATGCCATATGAACAGGACAATTTGAGATTTAACAATCAGAGTCTCCCCAGAGCAGAGCACACTCCAGATCGGAACACACTCAAGAAAACCATACTTTTTGTTTCACCCACCTTTTATTTATTTTATTATTATTATTATTATTATTATTATTATTATTATTTATTATTGTTTTTTTATACAAAAAACGTCATGCAGCCTATACAAGTAAGCAAGAACAACGTCCTGTCCGAGTGGGTTACGCTTTTGTTAAACAGTCTCTGTAGGGAGCTGGTTTTGTGTATGGACTGGCTGAGAGCTTTGGGGTCTGGTCGCTTTGTCCCAGGTCCGCAGGGTGCTGCACTCTGTGTTTGATCGCTGTGACCCCTTGGCCTTCTTCCGTTGTTAATGGCTTGGCAAAGCAATTTTTTCACACAGTGTGTCCCAATTCAAAGGACCTTCGAAAGATGTATAGGCTGCGATGGCTGTACTGAAATAGTCTACCCTACTGCATATTTCCTGTTTCCCGTTTGAGATTCTACCCGTCCCTACCGAAGTCATGTATATAAAGTACATGATACTAGATATATAAACTAAATACAGTCATATGAAAAAGTTTGGGCACCCCTATTAATCTTAATCATTTTTAGTTCTAAATATTTGGGTGTTATATCTAATGATATATCTAATAACTGATGGACACAGTAATATTTCAGGATTGAAATGAGGTTTATTGTACAAACAGAAAATGGGCAATATGCTTTAAACCAAAATTTGACCGGTGCAAAAGTATGGGCACCCTTATCATTTTATTGATTTGAATACTCCTAACTACTTTTTAGTGACTTACTGAAGAACAAAATTGTTTGGTAACCTCAGCTTTGAACTTCATAGCCAGGTGTATCCAATCATGAGAAAAGGTATTTAAGGTGGCCAGTTGCAAGTTGTTCTCCAATTTGAATCTCCACTGAAGAGTGGCATCATGGGCTCATCAAAACAACTCTTAAATTATCTTAAAAACAAAGACTGTTCAACCATTTTTGCAAGCACACCACAAACAGAATCGCCTGAGGTTTGCAAAAGCACAAAAGCATACCTCAGGCGACTCTGCATCACTCTTCCATACAGCTTCTCCTTGTGCAAAGTGCGCTGTATTGTTGAGCGATGCACAGTGACACCATCTGCAGCAAGATGATGCTGCAGCTCTTTGGAGGTGGTCTGTGGATTGTCCTTGACTGTTCTCACCATTCTTCTTCTCTGCCTTTCTGATATTTTTCTTGGCCTGCCACTTCTGGGCTTAACAAGAACTGTCCCTGTGCTCTTCCATTTCCTTACTATGTTCCTCACAGTGGAAACTGACAGGTTAAATCTCTGAGACAACTTTTTTGTATCCATCCCCTGAACAACTATGTTGAACAATCTTTGTTTTTAGATCATTTGCGAGTTGTTTTGATGAGCCCATGATGACACTCTTCAGAGGAGATTCAAATAGGAGAACAACTTGCAACTGGCCACCTTAAATACCTTTTCTCATGATTGGATACACCTGGCTATGAAGTTCAAAGCTCAATAAGGTTACCAAACCAATTTTGTGCTTCAGTAAGTCAGTAAAAATTAGTTAGGAGTATTCAAATCAATAAAATGATAAGGGTGCCCATACTTTTGCACCGGTCATTTTGGTTTAATGCATATTGCACATTTTCTGTTTGTACAATAAACTTCATTTAATTTCAAATATTACTGTGTCCATCAGTTATTAGATATATCAAACTGAAATGGCTGTTGCAAACAACCAAATTTTTTGAACTAAAAAAGATTAAGATTGATAGGGGTGCCCAAACCTTTTCATATGACTGTAATATAAGTGATATAGTATATAAATAATATATATAATAAGTATTTATATTTCTATAAACTACATATACTACATAATAATGCCGACTCCTCTGCTGACACCGCCCATTTATTTGCGGAAATAAGACGGCACGCACTGAATCTTGGGATACTGTAGGCTGTGAAGGATACACCCAGTGGATCCTTTATTTTCGAGGAAAAGAAGGCCGCATTCGAAGGAGTCTTTGAAATGGTACAGCCTAGTCGCACCGCAGTGATGTAATCGGTCTTTAAATTAGTTCTTCGAAGGATGCAATTGGGACTAGGGTGACCAGGGGCCTCATGTACTAAAACTTACGTGGACTTCCTACTAAAATGTTCTGTATGCTCAGACCTAAAAAATGCCATACGCACAAAAAAAAATCCAGATTTATCAAACCATGCATAGGCAGAATTCCAAGTACTTTCTCTTAGTACATTGCAATCAACTTGAAATCAAGCGCAAGTGCACGAAAACATCACACCTGCCATGTCTCCTCCCTCAATTACGCAGAGTATAATATTATAATAATAATAATTATTAATATTATATACGCGTAGCGTAATAACTAATAATTACCCATGTTTTAAATTGTATTATTCTAAGATGGATAATAAATGCTTTCACTTAAATGCTTTAAGTGAGTTGCTTACCAAGAAGCCACACGTTACACTTATCCTCTTATGCTCTTGGAAATCTTAAACGGTTTATAAGCCAGTCATCATCATGGGCCAAAAAAACATAATGGTCACGGAAATTGTGCTCTCAATGAATTTGGCCATTAGCAATATTTTCCAATAATGCCAATGTTGCCATGTCCAACAACTCCAGCTCAAACCTTTATGCATGTTTATATAATCTAGGCTAAGTGGAAACACGTTGAACGATTATTTCAGTAAGCCAATGAAATTGTCTGATTAATTAACTTTATTTTACCCAATAATACTTACTACAATGTGTGCATAAAGGATATCTTATTAGTTGCAATTTCAATGCATCGCCTCTACGTGTCGCCAAATGACAAAAACACAATACTTACGTGCAAAAAAAGGAGTACGCGGTCGCGTACTCCACCAATACAAACCAATGCAAATCAGGTTAGAACAGCACCGGCGTGCAGCACGAGATATGGAGGAAAGGGAGGTAAGCGCGACGCGCACAGCTATAAAGCGAAAATGCAGCTACAACAAAGACTTGGAAACTATCTACCCCTGGGTGAAACCAGTGCAAGGCGAGTCGGGTAAAATTTTGTGTGAAGTTTGCTTGAGTAATTTTTCCGTTTCGCACAGAGGTGAAAACGACGTGAAACGACACAGACAGTGCGAGACTCACAAAAAGCGTGTTGCTCAAAAGGAGGTTTCCCAGTCCATGCATACGTTCCTGCTAGGTGCCTTCTCTGGTGCTGAAAGTGCATTGTCTGTGTGGGCCCAGCCTGTCTGCAGTTGTTGGTGTGATAGAGAAAACTGAAAGACTTTTGACGGACAGAACTCCAAAAAATAAAAAATAAATCAGCCAGGTGTTCTCCTTGATGCTGAAAGAGCAGTGACTGTGTTACTATAATGGACAAAACTGAACAAAAAAGTCTTATTTAATATAACTTTTCCCTCCTGACCCATTTTAATTTGTATTTCTAATTTTATTTATTTTATACCCAGTGGTGCCTTTAGTTGGCATTGTCCAGTAAATGCAGATCATTTTCAAATGCATTTATTTTGCGTAGCCTATTTAAGTGATTCTCATTTGAGTGAGTTTTTCTTGTTCAGATAATCAGCCTCTTTAATACACGTAGCCTTATCCAGTACATATGTGGTTCAGTATATTATTCTACTAGAAAAAAGCACTTTAATGTGGTGTTTGGAGTTTTGTTGTTGCTCTGTGTTGTTAGAGAAAATGCAGGAAAGCCATACCCTTTTTAAAGCACATTAAAGAACTGTCTGTTCTGTTTAATTGTACACAGTCGGGTATTTTAACTTGAGAAGCACTGTGAAATAGTATGAAAGGTCCATGCTTACTATTTTTTCTTACGTGAGAGAAAGTTGCATTTAAATAAGTTGCATGTATATATACATATATATATATATATATATATATATATATATATATATACACACACACACACACACACACATACATACATACATACACATATTTTTATTTGCAGTCTGTTATTGGAGTCCTAATTGGGACACACTGACAGTCTGTTGCATCTGTGTCCACGCAGGTGACTTCTGACATTTCCATTTGGTGTTTGAAACATGTAGCTCTTATCCTCGCTGCACTTTTGCCGGGCAACTGCTGGGTGCCATGTCTTTCTTTCTTTGTTCCACACGGTCACATGCTGTCCAGGCTGGAGTGATGTTAATTTTCTGCGGCAGCTGCGGTAGCAGTGTTCCTTCATCACTGCGCTGTGAGTGTCTGTGTACCTGTTTATCTGGGTCTGCTCGGCTCGGCTGTAAGGTCTATGGGCTTACCAAACAGCTGTTCAGCAGGTGAAGGTAATTTTCAGTCAATAGGTGTCGCTCTTACGCTTTCCATACACTATACGACTTTGAAAAGGCTCTGAAAAGAATTTAAAGCTGTCCATACACTACACGACTGTGACCAGTCACAGACTTTTTACTCACAGACTAGTCACAGGCTAAGATTTAGGAAAGACTGGATCACTAACTGCCAGACTGCAACTACATTATTTCTGAGACTATTTCCCTTCATGCTTCTTGTGGAGTTTACATATTGCATAATAAGTTACAAATAATGTGTATATCAATACTGTGATTTATCAGAGACTCTCAACTTTTGTCCCTAGTATTGGTTTATTTTTCTGCCGTGTAGTTAGTACTTGATTTTTTTAATAGAATACATTTTGACATTTTGTATTCAACTGCCTATAAGCTTTATTACCCCATTTTTGCTACTACCATGTATAGCAAAGAATTAGTTTCACTGCTATACATTTGCCTTTGTTTTAGATAGAATTAATGCAATTATTCTTGCAAAATGTGTATTTATTAAACTCGTTTGTATTAAAAATAACACTGCACAATAAAACAAAATAACTTTTAATATAATGACTTTAATGTGCCACCTGTGTTTAAAATACTGTACATATTAAAGTAAGAACCGTATAAGGCATATTAACTGCAAAATGTGTTCTTTTTTAAAAAAAAGCGTTTCTACACAGTTACATGAATTATATTTTTGCCTCTTCCCATAGCGCTACTATTGGATGTTCACGTCAATGTTGTGTGAGCAGAGTCTCAAGACTTGAGATAATATTAAACACCGTTGAATTTATCGAAGCTCCAGGACATAAACCCAACTGACTAAAACTATCAGTCCTAACCACCTTATACTAAACGATCGAGATAACACGACCACAACTCAACTGCAGCTCAACTCTAGCCAGACTCTCGTAATTTTATCCCGAAATTTGTCTGCCACAGAGAAATCGATTGAATATCGTTAAGTGTATGGTCGGCATTAAATAGACTAAAGTCTGACCAACTCTCACATCTTAAGACAAGACACAGACTTAGGCTAAGATTTTGCTGAGTTTAAGGATCACTAACTGCAAGACTGCAACTAAATTCTTTCCCATCATGCTTCTGGTGGAGTTACATATACATATTACATATTAAGTTACAAATAATGTGTATATCAATACTTATCAGAGACTCACAACTTTTGGACCCATCATTTTTGCTACTACTTTGTATAGTAAAGAATTAGTTTCGCTGTGGTACATTTGCCTTTGTTTTAGAAATAAAATATTTTTGTCATGCGGCTTCCTGTAGCTCTTCTATTAGCTGTTGATACTGTTCGAGTCACTATTTGTGTGAGCAAAGTCTCAAGACTTATGATAATATTAAACAGGTAGGGTTGTCACGATACCAAACTTTTGACTTCGATACCGATACTAACTGTAGTATCACGATTCTCGATACTAAAACGATACTTGGAAGGAAAAAAAAAACAAAAAAAATATCTGAAACTAAAATGTTTATTTTTGACTGAACTGGATTGAACACTGAACAATCGGTGCAAACGTTTTTATTCTAAAATTAAACATTTGAACAAAAAACAAGTTTCGTTATTATAACCTTAACTATAACATAATTATCTAAACACTTCCTAAAAACTAAAACCAAAACCAGAGGTAATGGTAGCCTGACTATGTGAACCTGACGGGCGGGCAGAAGTTAAGTTCTGAATAAGGAAAATAAAGAGACAGAAGAACATTACAATGTTATGTTCATTTTAACACTCACTGCTCCGTTTTATTAATCAACCGTTTACCGTTTTTAATAAGCCCATGTTCAGTGTACAGACAGAGTGTATCTTGACTAACTCCACTAACCTGTCGACTTCTCAGCTCTTTGTAGAGATCAGGGTGCTTGTCTGCTAAATGCTTAGCCAGGTTGCTGGTGTTCCCTCCTCTGTAGAGGTTAGATCGGGCCCAAAAAATCCGACCCGACCCAGCCCGAGCCCGTGCACGTTCTGCCAGAGCCCGACCCAACCCAAACCATAAACTGGCTGTTTTCGGGCTGTTTGAATGAGCGAAATATGATCAGAATTATGTTAAATAATACTGTAACAAAGAAGCATAGAACTATTATTTAATTAAAATGATTTTTAAGAACAGCTAAACACAGTGCTGCAGGTCAAACGCGGAGGCGTTCACGTGCGAGGGAGAGAGACACAGAGAGAGAGAGAGACACAGAGAGAGACACAGCGAGAGTGAGAGAGAGAGATTTGCGTGTTCTGATGCTACTCACAGGTAAAGGTTCTCTTTGATCTCCTCGTGCTCATATTCTAGTCCCACACATAACTGCAGCTCCCTCAGTGTTTTCTGTCGTATTTTGCGGCTAGCGCGAGCGCTTACAACTAACACTGCGGACCGCGAGGTGCCGCCGTGCTTGTGCCGAATCCGCTGCTGAATCCGACTCCCGCTTCGCGGACAGAATCGGCACAACACCCCCCGCTGTACAACTGCGGGAGTGAAAACAATATATAAATAAAGTAGTTTAGTTTCACTTTCAGTTTTCGTTATTTTATTTAAAAATAAAAATATAAATAAAAAACAGACGCCTACATCTCAGATTGTTTTTCTGGAGCCCGAACCCGACCCGGCCCGAGGAATGTGGTGGGAAATCTCTGGGTAATCAAACTGGGTTTGTGGTGTTGGTCGGATTCCCTTCTTCATCAACGATGTAAGCAAAATTTGCCCACACTTCACTCCTCGCGCCTGTTTTGTCCACAAGTCGCGGACGAGAGACATCTGTTATTTTAGCCGTCGCCCTTCTATGGCAAGCCAACTAAGCCAAAACGTGTGGGAAAGAAACGCCTCCACGCGTAAAAATATGACGTGTCCACACGTTAAAAAATCACGTGTACAGGCGGTAAAACTGTTCGTGTATACACGTTTTGGCATCTAACATCCAATCGGTAAACGCGCCTATGCATACATTTGCATTGTAATAAGGCAGCCTGACAACACATGATGTCATGCAACGTATTCCTATTCATAAGACGCTTACGTGGGTTACAACGCAGTGTCTACGTACCGTGACATAGCCCCATACATACTCATACACACTCTGCACGCAAGGTCCACATAACTGAAACGTTGTAATCATGTGTCTATGATGTACCCCCTATTTCACATGATGTAACCCCCGCCATTTTATATCCATAGTGTTTACCCTGCCTTTAGGTCAGTGCAATCATGGCTCTGCAAAATTGTGTTTATATTGATTGTAGTTCATTTTTTTTTTTTTTTTTTAGACCTAACATTTTTAACAACAGCCTTGCTTTAGTGTTAATTGTGCCGCTATAATACGACTTGACTTAATATGACTTTCCCTGTGGGATCTGTCTTACACCTAGCAATAATAGTTATATTTCTTGTGTGTTAATGTAGGGAATGTTATGTTCCCTGAGTAGGGCACTGTGGCATTAAAAATACTTGTTTATCCACATTTTAATCTGTCCTAGCAGATATGAGGTGTTGTACAGGCATATTAAGACTGCTTCTACAGCTCAGTAAATGTTGCCATCTACAGGCTGCATATTGCAACTGCGGCTTTTTGAGATGGACAGTAAATCCCAAGACGTTAATTTTTTACGTCTGTACACGTAATATATCCACGTCTGTACAGGTGAAAAAAAGCACGTGATGTACAGACGGCATAAATTTACGCCGCCACACGTAAAAAGATTACGTCTGTACACGTAAAAAGATAACGTCTTTATCTGTCAACACGTGATTTTTTTACGTGTGGACACGTCATATTTTTACGCGTGGAGGCGTTTCTTTCCCACACGTTTTGGCTTAGTTGGCTTGCCATACTATGCATACATTTGCATTGTAATAAGGCAGCCTGACAACACATGATGTCATGCAACGTATTGTATTCCATATTCATAAGACGCTTACGTGGGTTACAACGCAGTGTCTACGTACCGTGACATAGCCCCATACATACTCATACACACTCTGCACGCAAGGTCCACATAACTGAAACGTTGTAATCATGTGTCTATGATGTACCCCCTATTTCACATGATGTAACCCCCGCCATTTTATATCCATAGTGTTTACCCTGCCTTTAGGTCAGTGCAATCATGGCTCTGCAAAATAGCTCTAAATAAATTACATTAAATTACAGTAAATTACATACGGGTTCCTCGCCATCCTCTGGGGCAACACGTGATTTTTTTACGTGTGGACACGTCATATTTTTACGCGTGGAGGCGTTTCTTTCCCACACGTTTTGGCTTAGTTGGCTTGCCATACCCTTCTACATTCGCTGCTGCTCTGCTGGCTTGCACGTGCGTGTGTCGCTCTCAACCGAGTCAAATGAATCGATTCACACGTGAATCGATTCATTTGTTCAGAATACTAAGTTTATCTGAATCCTGCCACACCGACTGCTGCGGTGTGAATCAGTTTTCTTATGAACTGAATCAAATTGCGCCTACTAATTTGACTCATTTGAAGCTAGTGACTGGGCTATATACAGTATCGAAAGCATCAAACGCTAAAGAACCGAATCGTTTGTGATGACGTAGTATCGAAAAAGAATCGAACCTTCGGTACACCGTGCAACTCTAAAACAAGGTTGATTGGATCAAAATTAAAATTGAAATGACGTGTCTGCAACTTGACTGAAGCTCGACTCTAGCAAGACTCTCATGATTTTATCCCAACTCTGGAACTTTGTCTGCGACTGTGAAATCTCTTGAATTTGTTAGGTGTAAAGTCGGCATTACTTGTAGCAAAGCTAAGTAAAGGTCACCTTTGTTTTGCTGTGTTTTCTTTACAATGGCTTTGATGTGTTTATTAAAAGACACGTCTTTTAATAAATCCGTTGCTTTTGGGATAGTGGGGTGAACTGGTGATGTTTCTAATATATCTTTTATCAGTCCTTTGTCCTGTATACTGTGGTCCATTGTCCGTCAGTTTTTCATCTGGTTGTCCAAATAAGGACATGTATCCCTGCATCTTTTGTGTGACTGCATGGCTGGATGCTAAATTGGGCATTTCATCGACAAATGTGTATTTTGAGTACCTGTCTACAGTCAACATGTAATGGCGGCCATTGACTTAAAAAAGGTCGAATGCTATTGACATGTGGCTTGAGAGGTTCTTTTGAGTTTGCATCTTGATGTTCAGCACACACACTGCATGACCTACAGATTCTTTCAATGTCGTTGTTCATTTTTATCCAATATACACTTTTCCTAGCCAGCCAGCGTGTTTTTTCTATACCTTGGTGGCCTATGTGTAGTGGTTTGAGAATGTCTTTTGTCATGGAGTCTGGGATGAGTACCTGTCTGCCCTTGAAGATGACTACTGACTGCGTAGCAAGTTTATCTCTGAAAGACCAGTATGGACGTAGATTATTGTGTAGGTTATTTATAGTTTCAGGCCATCCCTGATAAATGTGTTCTTTCAACTTATGGAGCTGGATCCTCACCTGTTTGGCTGCACAGTGCAGCTTGTTTTTCTGGTGAGAAGTTTATTATGGAGATGACGTGTCTCTCTGGCTCCTTCAATTCAATTCAATCTATGTGCTCATCCAACTCGATGTTGCTTTTGTTTTCAGGGTTTGGTAACCTGCTAAGGGTGTCTGCAAGGACCATTTCTTTTCCAGGTCTGTATTTGACATAGTTGTACCCTTGAGTCTTGATCAGCATATGCTGGAGACCAGTGCTATACCCAGGCCCTTCTGTGATTAATCCAGCTTGAGTGACATTGTAGTATTTCAGACATGCATCCTCAGTGATGGCTGATTTCAGATCATTAAAGCACTTCTCATGGTCTGCTTCCCATCCATAATGCATCATTGTTGAGCAGTCCTCTCAATGTGTGCACTTTCTCTGCAAATGTTGGTATGTACATTGCAAGATAAGTTAGCATTGCCTTTAATCTATGCAGTTCATCCTTGTTTTGGTGGGTTGGCTTTTTTCGAATATCTCAGAATATCACCCTGCGCTCCAAAATACCCCTTACCATCACTTCCTTACCACAGAAAAATAAACCTCACCCAGAGCCTTCAGCAATCAACTATAAAAATAAAATATACTTTAAAATATACACAGTAACTATAAATTATTATTAGTTATATTTATTTCTGTCAGTTATAAGGATTTATATTTATGTTTAGTAAACAGACTAAATAACTGAAACTTAATATAGCAGACGGGCATTCTGCTGTTTAAGAATTTCAACAGATGCTTACTCTCACTCAAATGCTGGAGTTTTTGAAATGGAAAATTAACTGAAATTCAAATCTGGAAAAATAAAACACATTGTCACCCTGGTCAATTAAATAAAACTGAAAAAAATTAAATACACATATAAAACTATGTAAGCATTCATGTCTTATCACCAGGGCAAATTTATTAAAATATTAAATATAGTAATTAATTCATTAAAATCTCCAGTGTTCTAAAATGTTGCAGGCACGCAAAGTGGATCTTGACGCAGCACGCGGCATTGCATGCAGAATAACATCTCTTTTCAAAAAAAAATGTTTTAATAAATAAGGCAGACAAGTATAGTAAAATTCTTGTTATTAAACTCACAAAAGCCAACAAATGTACTGATAATTAATCAAGAGAAATCAGGCAAAATGCGCTGCGCCTCTCTCTCTCTCAATTCAATTCAAAGTGCTTTATTGGCATGACAAATAGTTCTACGTTTGTGTTGCCAAAGCCTGAGTTACACAGTTTTAACAGTAAAGTAAAAGAGGAATAGTGAACTGATTTAGAGATTAACAATTACTAAAGTGTACAACAGAACAGAATCTACATTTTAAAACAATGCAAAAAAATATATAAAATAAAAATAAAATTATAATATAAAAAAACATAATATAATTAATAAGTGTAGGTATTAAGACAAATTAACCAAAATTGTTTGTGTTTGTGTATAGTGTGCGTGTGTGTAGTCTGTGTGTGTGCATGTGTATAGTGTGTGTTAATGTGATATTTAGTGTGATATGGTCACTCTTTGTCTCTCTCTCTGTGACAGGCTGTAATGTATTGAGCTGCAAGAGTGCAGCTCTCTCTCTCTGTTCTCTCCTAACAGATAGGGGAGTTTCTCTGGGTCAGTAAGGTGGGTAAACTGGGGGTGTTTATTGCTGAATTTTCTGTAGAATTCATGGCGAATGAATTTGGGGCATTGTGTCAGAAAGTGCAGCTCTGTCTCTGGTGTGTTTAGGTTGCACAGCTGGCGTGTTCTGTTTTCCGGAGGCACCCAGGATCTCTTGTGCCGGCCGGTCTGTATAGCCAGGCTGTGCTGGCTGAGTCTCTACCTGGTCAAGGTGGACCTCAGTTTCAGATCAGTCACTGTGCTCAGGTACTCCCCCACAGTGTACTGTCTCTTTAGGGCCAAATAGCACTGCATCTTACTCTGTGTTTTAGTTTGAGTTTTCCCAATAATGCAGGTATGCTTCTCTCAGATTAGCTGTAATTTGGTTGGTTCTGATCAGATTGGTTGTGTTTTTCTGGTCCTGAGCTTGCTGAGTGTTAGTGTGTGTTAGTCTGTGTGAATGTGTGTTAGTGAGTGTGTAGTTCAGGACCAGCTGAGTGAGGGGATTGGTGTCTTTGCTCAATTCTTGGTACTGCAGAGCTTTGTAATGATATGAGTGGGGGTCGCTGTGTTTCAGGTGTTTCCAGAATTTGATCGCCCGTTTCTGTATTTTTAGGAGGAGAGGATATTGGCCTAATTCTGCTCTGCATGCGTTGGTGGTGGTGTGTTGGTGCACCTTTAGAATGTTTTTTACAGAATTCTGCATGCAGAGTCTCAATTGGGTGTTTGTCCCATTTTTAAACTGTTGATTTGTAAGTGGACCCCACACTTCACTTCCATAAAGGGCGATGGGTTCAATTACAGATTCAAATATTTTAATCCATAGTCTGATTGGAATTTCTGCAAAGATTTGTCGTTTTATGGCGTAGAAAGCTCTGCGAGCTTTTTCTCTCAATTCACCCACTGCCTGATGAAAGTTCCCTGTAGAACTGATTTTAATAGCTATAATAAGAGGAGTGATTGATCACCTCTTTTCCTAACCTAAATGTGTGTTGTGATCCCTGAGATCTGGATCTTTTACTAAAAATCATTATGTTTATCTTTTTTAGGCCAGGGCCCAGGTCTGGCAGTAGTGCTTCAGCAGGTCCAGGTTCTGCTGTAGACCCTGCTCTGTGGGGGACAGCAGGACCAGGTCGTCTGCGTAGAGTACGAATTTGATCTCTGAGTCGTGCAGAGTGAGACCGGGAGCTGTAGATTGTTGTAGTATTTTTGCCAATTCATTATTATAAATATTAAACAGTGTTGGGCTTAAGCAGCAGCCCTGTCTCACATCCATGCTCCTGAGAGATGGAGTTTGTTTGTTTATTGCCAATTTTTATTCCGCACCTGTTTAATGTGTACATTGATTTAATCAGATCATATGTTTTACCCCCTACACCGCTCTCTGGAAGAGTGTATAATAATCCAGGATGCCAAATGAAATCAAAAGCCTTTTTGAAATCAATAAAACATGCAAAAATTTTGGTTTTATTTTGGACAACATATTTATCAGTTAGGGTGTGTAGGGTGTAAATATGATCGTTGGTGTGGTAATTTGGTAGGAATCCAATCTGACTTCTACTCAAGACATTGTGCTTCATAAGGAAGTTTAAAAGTCTAGAATTTAAGATGCTGCACATCAACTTCCCCAGATTACTGTTCACACAGATGCCTCGGTAATTATTGGGGTCAAATTTATCTCCGTTTTTAAAGATTGGTGTTATTAGTCCCTGGTTCCAGATTTCAGGGAAGTAACCTATACTCTGAACTAAATTGAACAGCTTTAGTATGGCCAATTGAAATTCTGAACTTGAAATTGATGCCTTGTTTGGTTTTAGTATGTTAATTTTAACTTGAAGCTCCTGCTCAGTAATTGAGAAGTCTAAGGGGTTTTGGTTTTCTTTAATAGCCAATTCTAGGTTTTCCAGCTTACTTCTTATTTCATTTTGTTCTGTGTTTGTGTCAATCTTTTTGAAAAGTGTTTGAAAATGATTTGTCCATATGTCTGCATTTTGTATTGCCAATTCTTCATACTCTTTCTTTTTCAGATTGTTTCAATTATTCCAAAATTGATTTTTTTTTATTTACTCCTCAATTTGTGTCAGTTGCTTGTATGTGTATTGGGCTTTTTTAGTTCTGAGTGTACGTTTATATTGCTTTAGTTTTTCACAGTAAAGAATGCGTATTTGTTCGTTATGTGGATCTCTGTATTTCTGATTGAAAAGTTTTCTGTTCAGTTCTGATAATTTGGCACTCTCTGTAAAACCATTTGTCCTCTTTTTTGAGTTTGGGTTTTGATCTGTTCTGGATTTTCAATTTGGCCTTTTCTGCAGTTTTGTCAAAAATCTGATTTATATGTTTTACTGCCAGATTGACTCCTTCTTTACTGTGAATATATGTGGTGTCCAGAAAGGTGTCTAGAGGTATTTGAATTTTTGGGTCTGTGATTGCTTTCTGGAACTCTTCTGTGCTGTTTTGGGCCCATCTGTATGGTCTCGGGATGTTGTACAGCTTACTGGGCTGAGTGTGTGCTGTGTTGTTATTCTCTGTCCTTTTAATGAACACAGTAATTTGGCTGTGATCAGAGAGAGGGGTTAGTGGTCTAACAGTAAATGCACTGAGAGAAAATGGATCTAAATCTGTTATTATCTGGATATAATCTACTGTACTATTCCCAAGAGGTGAGCAAAATGTGGGTCTTCCTAAAGAGTCCCCTCGTGTCCTACCATTGATGATGTACAGACTCAGACTCTGACAGAGCTGCAGGAGGTTCCTACCACTTTTGTTGACCACATGATCCTGGTTGTTTCTGTGGGTGTAAGGAATATTGTTATTAGTACATGAAGAATATATTTGTTGTCAATTGTATTTATAGAATCAGGTTGTGTTCCAGTTTTTGCATTTAGGTCTCCGCAGACGAGCACATTTCCCTGGGCCTGGAAATGGCTTACCTCTTGTTCTAGCTCTGGAAACATTTCTCCAGAGTAGTATGGAGATTCTGTTGGATGAATATATATGATACAGAGAAATATGTCTTTCTTACCTGACACCAATGTCTTTTTTATTTTAAACCAGATATAATATTTTCCAATTTTGACTGTATCTAAAAAGTTGTGTAGTATTTCTCTGTACCATATGATTATTCCCCCTGAGTCTCTGCCCTGACGCACTGAGTTCAGCTTTTGTGATGGTATTATAATTTCTCTGTACCCCTGGGGACAGTGAGCGGCCATATCAGTTCTACACCATGTCTCTTGTAATATGAGAATGTCAATGTCTTTGATCTTATTTTGAAAATCTTTGTTCAAACTTTTAATCCAAATAATGATGAATTTAAACCTTGGATGTTCCACATGCTGATTGAGATTGAAGTCATGTCTAAAGAGTGGTAAGTGTTTGTTTACAATGAGAAACATGAAAAACAAACAACAAGTAATATGTTTTTATGTATACAATGAACAGGTAAGTATTACTAGATGTAATAAGATCATTTATAATTTGTAAATATATAATACATGCCTTGCATTCACACACATATGAATTTTTGCATATTATGTGAGTTTTGTACAGATGTATTGCAGTAATGTTTTTATTTCACCCATCTGTGTGGAGCGCTGCGGAGTCTGAAGGACCTCTGCGTAGCTGCGCTGGGGGTGTGGGATGCTGTCCTGGCTGAGAGGGGCTGCTCGGGGTGTGGGTTCAGGGTGTTGCTGGTGTGGTTGGTGCTGAGCCAGGTCAGGTGGTAACATGTTGTAATCTGGTCTGGTTGGATGAGGTCGTAGTGCTGGTCTTGATGTCCTCAACCTTTGCAGATCCCCGGTTTTGTGGTGTGGGGGAAGTGTGTACATATAGCTGTGCCGGGCTGTGCTGCTTCTGTAAAGAACAGCAGGTTGGTGGTGGTGCTCCTGGCTTTAATTACACTGCAGTCTCTGAACAGGGTCTCAGGATTCTCCCTCTGATTTTTTCTGTTTGTACTGCTGTCTGCTGCTCTCAGACTGGACCTGTGCAGGGAACACAAAGGTCCGTGAGAGTGGAGCTGCTCCTGCTGCTGCTGCTGCCATTCTGATACACTGTAGTGTTTTTTTTTTTGCTTTCCCCTTTTTTCCCCCCTTTTTTCCTTTTTTAAAAAATGCCAGCAGCTCAGTTTAACCAATCAGAGGAGGCTCACAGTAACTGTTAGACTAGCAGAGTTAGCACAGTTAGCAAAATTAGCACAGTTAGCAGAGTTAGTGTTGTTTGTTTCTTCTTCTATGAGTTTATCAGTTACTGTACAGTACACAGCTCTAATCTCTGTTCTCTGTAAGCAGTGTTCTTACCCCTCTGTCTGTTAGTGTGCTGAGGGCTCTGTGTGCTGAGGGCTCTGTGTGTTAGCGCAGACTCTGCTCTTTCCGCTGATCCTGATCTCTCTCTCTCTCTCTCTCTCTCTCTCTCTGTTTCTTGCTCTTCTTTCTTCTCCTTTTATATATTTAATTTTATTTGTTGATACCTGTTCAGCTCTTTGTCTATTTGTCCTCCTTTTGTTTTGCTGTTCTTCCTGGTCTTGATTCTGTTGAATCTCCCTCTTGTGCTAATGGCTAACCGCTAACTGTGTGCTAGCTGCTCCCCTAGCTGCACTTCTTTTGCTGTTTTTCTTTGTTTATTACCTCATTTTATTATGATCAACTTTAATTCATATTAGCTGTTAGCAATCTGTCCAGATGTTGTCTGTTTTCTATATTTTATCTTGTTTTAAACAAAAAAAGGCTAGAAAATCTAAGAGCTCATGCTAAACATGCCTTCTCTCTCTCTCTCTCTCTCTCTGCTACAAACAATATAAACCTCAGTTCAGTTAAATAAAAATAAGTAAGGACCTGTAAGTTAATCAAATATTGTCAAATATAGGAAACTCCTGAAGACAGAGCTCTTCAAAAAGCACTTACTATACTAACACCTCGAACTAACTAACTACTTCTAACCTCATTTCCTTCTTCCCCTTCTTTACTCCCATTATTTCCCTTTGACCTCCTTTAGGCCCTATCTAAAGATGCTTTTACCTTTAACTTCTATTACTTTTGTACTTCACCATTTTAAGTGGCTTTGGACAAAAGCGTCTGCCAAATGTAATGTAATGTAGTGTAATGTGGTGCATTAGCAGTGATAAGTTAAATCAGACGTTCGTTCAGCTCCTCATCACTGAATTGGAATTTCAGTGCTAAAGTTCTTGCTCTGGTCACAAAATCATCTATGCTTTCATCCTGTTTCTGTCTGAGGTGCTTTAGGTAAAGTCTGTGTACTCTGAGGTACTTCCCAATCTGAGCGCAGCCTTTGATACAATAGATTATAATATCCTTTTAGAAAGATTAGAGAACATGTTGTAACGCTCCAGCCCGGATAGGGAGCTTTTGGGCGGGTGAAACACGAAGCACTCTGGATCAGATGAAAGACCCTGACTTACTCTGGCGGTACTCCACTCTTTATTAGTTCATACATGAACTAAGTAGACACCAAAAGCACTTATTAGGCGTTACTACAAAAATAAAATAAACAAAATAAAGGAGCTTAGGTCCAGTGGGTCTAGTGGTACAGCACAACAACTCTCTGCCTCTCACATTATTAGCGTAGCTACCCATGTGCCCGCGCGCCTGGCGCGAGGGTCTCTTAAAGGGACAGTGTACACTTAACTAAAATACTGGCCGTTACATATTTCCCCCGGCCCTTTTAAAGGCTGTCCCCAGCCGCAACAAAAGGAACATAACTGGTACAACCATAACATTACATAGCAATAGTACACAGAGACAATAAAATAAAATGCAATTACTTGGCATACATGACAGTACAGCATATAGCTGAATGAAACAAAAAACGCCCATTTAGTGCAAAATCACAATGAAAGAATACCTTTTTTTTTTTTTTTATATATAAGGTCCTAACAGCACCTAAACAAACCAACATCACTGCCCGTATGGAATAATACTTGGAAACAGAACTGAGTGTACCAATTGTACTAACTGTACTAACTACACCATGAGTACCTTATTCAAAGCCTAGCCTCTGTGTGTGATAGGGATTGGTCCACTTTCTCTGAGACCACCCTGAAGTGATTCTGGGTATACGTCTCTGTCTCAGTGAGTAGCGTGTGTCTGCATGTTCAAAGTTGTGATCAGTGTTAGTCAGAGAGAGGTCTTGGACACAGCTGCCATCATCAGAAGTACATTCCTGTGGGTCCAACTCAACCGACATGTCAAGTGGGTGACAGTCCATCTCAGTCAAGGAACTGCCTGTGGGATTGTCTGCTTCTCCATATTCCTCTCCAGCTCTTTGTGAATACTGACTGTTCTTGGATGGGATGCTTGATTCCCATGTGTGGAATGGCTGAATGTTGACAACATGAAAAACACCTGCGTCATCGCCAGTGTCTACGCTTGTCAGTCTGTAATTTACATCTGAAAGCTTTTGTGAGATACGGAATGGGCCAGTAAACACAGGGGCTAATTTAGCAGTAAAATTAGCAAGTGCATTAGATCTGGGGTGTGTCTTTACTTTTACTAGATCATCCACCTGATAGGACACATCACGACGCCTCTGGTCATAATAATGCTTTCGCCGCGCATGACTGGCTTCCAGAGCTGCCTGGGCATGGTCGTGCGCCTCTCTGATTGAGGCCCTTAAGTTCTCTGGGTATGGGATATCAGGCTCGTCTACCCCAACAGGTGAAGGTTGGGTGATTAGGTCCAGTGGGGTGTCAAGCTCACGACCGTACAACATCATTGATGGACTGTGCCCTGTGCTTTCATGGGGAGCTGTGCGTAGCGCGAAACAGATTTGAGGAATGTATCTGTCCCAAGATGTGTGCTTGTCACCGAATAGCAGTCTTTAGTGTCCGGTTGACACGCTCTGTGGCATTTGTTTGTGGGTGGTATGCTGTAGTCAGCCTGTGCTCGGTCCCTAGACTAGACACCACGTGTTCAAAGAAGTCGCTAATGAATGGAGATCCTCTGTCAGATATCAGGTAGGTCGGGGCGCCATGACGCGCAAACACCTCGCTCATGAACTTGTTGGCTGCCGTCCGAGCAGTGGCTTCCTTAACAGCTGACACTTCCACCCATTTAGAGAAATAATCAACGAAAACAAGAATGTATGCATTTCCGCAGGGAGTGCGGGGCAGCGGACCTACAAAGTCTACTCCTGTGTACTCCCATGGCTTACAGGGACGTATAGGAATCATAAAGCCAGCGGGTTTCCTCTGACTGGGTTTTGAGAGTTGACAGACCGTGCAAGAGGCGACGTATCTTTTGACATCCCCAGACATTTTGGGCCAGAAAAACCTAAGACGAAGCCGAGCCAAAGTCTTTGTAGCTCCTAAGTGTCCAGCTGTCTGGTGATCATGGTAGTACTTCAACAAAGCAGGTCTAAGTGACAAAGGAGCAAAGAACTTGAGCTGTTTCATTGGGTGCAGCACACATGAGGCTTTTGGGTCACTGTAGTAAAGCAGTCCATCCTGAATAGTGTACTTGTGTGTCTCATTCCTCTCACATTCATCACTGGTCCCATTCTGAAGGTCTCGCAGCAACTTGCCAGTTACAGGGTCGTCCAACTGCAGCTGTCGCAGGTGTTCCTTGTCAGTGGGCAAGACAGGTGGCAGGGCACGGAGATCCAGGCTGCCAATTATTGCAAAGTCGGGCAGTACATCCAGAATGGCACCCTCCCCGGGCTGCGGGTTACGAGACAGAGCATCAGGCACTTTGTTCTTGGCTCCGGGCTTGTGGACCACACTAAAGTCAAAGTCTTGAAGCCGCAATGACCACCTAGCGAGTCTTCCAGAAGGGTTGGGCCGAGACATCAGCCACCTTAGGCTGCTGTGGTCAGTAAAGATAGTCACATGAAGACCCTCCACATACGGCCTGAAGTATTCCAGAGCCCAAATGACAGCTAGACATTCTTTTTCAGGAGTGGAGTACGGTTTTTCCGCTTTATGGAGGGTACGGCTCGCATAGGCGACTGCCACATCACGGCCTTCGTCATCTTTCTGCATCAGAGCTGCACCGAGGCCTGCATCGGACGCATCAGTGTGGATAGAGAAAGGCCTGCCAAAGTCAGGGAACCTCAAGATGGGTGCTGAGGTCAGACAGCCTTTTAAAAAGACCATAGCAGATTCACATTTTTCGTCCCAGACAAATGTAGAATCATGTTTCGTGAGTGCGAATAAAGGCTCCGCATGACGGGCATAGTTTTGAATGAATCGTCGATAGTAACTTGTGAGCCCTAGAAACTGTCTGACCTGCTTCACTGTGCTTGGAGTTTTAAAGTTGGTCACAGCCTCCACTTTATCTAGGTCTGGCAGAATACCTGAAGGGGTGACCCGGTACCCAAGGAAGGTAAACTCCTTCAAGCAGAACTGGCATTTTTTCAGTTTCAGGGAGAGACCAGCGGAGTCAAGTCTCGAAAGGACTTCTCTTAAGTCAGCCAGATGTTGTTCGAATGTCGGCGAGGCTATGACTATGTCATCCAAGTAAACTGCACAACATTTATAAATGAGCCCGGACAGAACATTATTCATGAGCCTTTGAAACGTCGCAGGCGCGTTCGAAAGGCCAAACGGAAGAACCCGGAACTGGAATAGGCCACAATGAGAAATAAAAGCTGTTTTAGATCTTGACTGTTCTGCCACAGAAACTTGCCAGTAGCCACGAGCTAGGTCTAGTGTAGTGAGAAACTTGCCTCTTGCAAGGAAATCCAGAGATTCATCGACTCTAGGAAGAGGATATGAATCTTTGACTGTTAGCTGGTTCAGGCCACGGTAGTCCACACAAAATCTGGGCTCAGAGCCTGGACGATTTACTATAACTACAGGTGATGCCCAAGGGCCAGATGCTGGCTCAATGATCCCATCCTGTAACATTTTTTGGATTTGTTCCTCAATTACTTTCTTTTTAGCAGGAGAGGAACGATATGGGGGCAGATTGACTGGCTTTGCTTCCGCTGTGTCAATAGCATGCTCTGTAAGTGAGGTGTGGCCTAGATGTCCATCAAACAAATGCTTAAAGTCCTGCAAAAGACTCAGTAGCTGGACTTTATTCTCTGCATCCAAGCAAGCACTATCCACCTTGTCACTGAGCGTTAGCGGCAAAGCTTCAAGGCTCATCAAACTCTCCCCTTCAAAGTCACTCACTGTGTAATCATCAAGTTCAGTGTCATCAATTTCAGGAGGCCCCTCAGCAAAGACAACAGTTCGGGAAGGGACATGTATGCTAACTGAGGCTCGTAACATGAAATCCATCCCTAATATTAAGGGTGCGGAGAGGGTGGGCAGTATAACAAAACGGTGATAAAAACGCTTGCCCATAAAGCCTACTGTCAGCCACACAATGCCAACAGGACTACATGAAGCGCCATCTGCAAGTTGAATGGGTGGGGCTACCCAAGCCTGAGTCTTTTCTTTAGCTTGTTGTGCCAGGTCTGCTCTTACCGCTGAAAGTGAAGCGCCAGTGTCAAGTGTAGCATCTAGTGCTTGAGAATTTAGGTTGACTTTCACTCTAAAAGGTGTGTTCCAGAAAGCAGTAGAATGATTGTCTTCCACATGCCCAAGAACAGGAGGGTCATGTGTCAGATCAGCACTTAAGAGAGGCGAATTTACTCTCTGGAGGGAGGGTTGCCTCGGGGAAATGTCCTCCCTCCCCTGAAGTTTTCCGAACGTTTGCCAGCCTGTCTTCTTCCCTTCTCTTCAACACCATAATCAAGAAAGTGAGACTCGTCTTCCATTAGCTTTTGAGCATCACCTGTTGCTAAATCAGTGTCAGTGCGCTTTGATGTGCTTGGAACCGCCCTGCAATTTGGGCAGGTGCGGGATGTAAAACCAGGCAATGAGCAGTTAAAGCAGAACTTCTCACTCCCAGATTTACCTTTTTTCTGCTCAGAGGGCTGCTCTGGATAGCATGGGCCGAGCACAGAGTGTAGTTCATGGGCACGCATTAGAAGATCCACCACAGAAGAAATGGTTGTGCCGTACAGTGCAACTCTGTACTTTTCAAGAGCTCGTCTGCAAATGATTGTGATTTGTTCTCGCTCTGGTGGTGGGCACCTAAGCTTATTGAATTCACCGAGCATATGAGCTACAAAGGTTGGAAGAGGCTCATTGGGTGATTGAAAACGATCCAGTATACCCCGTAGAATGCGTTCTTGAATGTCGGCAGGAAGGAAAACTTTCTTGAATAAGTCACAGAACTGATCCCAGGACACTATGTGATTTTTCAGTACATTGAACCATTTTCTGGGTTCTTTAGCAAGAAATCTTGGGAGTTCAAGCAGTAGCTGATCATCACTCAGATCAAGAGATGTCTTGTATATACTTAACAACTGTAGCCATTCTTCAGGCTGAACATCACCTTCACCAGTAAATACAGGTGGTTCAAGTTTTGTTTGGTGAAGCACTGTTGTGAGGGCCTTGGCAGTGTGATTTAACTCCACTGAATACTGGGGAGAAAGGAAGCTTGAGTTATGGCGCAGCTTATCTTTGGGTGCCATTACTTGTTGTGGGGTAAGCCTGGCACAGTGTGGGGTGGAAGTGGCAACTGGAGGCTTGTAGGCTGGAGAAGTAGCATAAGGGACATCTACTGGGCTAACTGTCTGTTGCCAGTGACTGAAGAGAGTGTTTTGAATGTGCAGAGATTCCTCTAGACAGTCTTGTAACACAGAAATTTCAGCTTGCAACTGCTTTACTTGTGATTTAAGTTCTAACCTAGACTGCTTTGGTATCTTATGCTTATTTTCAGTATCAAAGTGCACAAACAAACCAGCTGAGCTACAATGGGGTTCTGTGTAAGTTGTCATTCTGTGTGAAAAATATGGATTCACAAATTAGCATTCAGTTCAGTAATGAAAATTACACACTTGTATATAAAAAAATGAATTATCATGTACTGTTACTAAAACAATGCTCAAAAAACAAATGGCAAAAATAACAGTTACTAAACCAGCAATGATATCAAGTTACTGTTATAAAAGTACTGTCTTATCAGAGCAATTGTGTGTAGTTCAAGTTCAATGTACCCCAACCTTCTGCACCAAGATGAGTGTTGCTGGCTGCTGCTCAGTTCACCTTACTGTCCTCTCTCTCGCTCTCTGTTTTGTGTGTGTGTGTGTTAAGAGTTCAGTCCACGAGCAGGGATGAAAACAGAACCGCGCTGCAAAAAGTTCATCAGACTCCCAACGCAAGGTCTCCTAGGCAACAGTACATGTGCGCGCACCCGCGCTGTAGAAAAGTTCACGAAACAGTTCAGTTGTGAGCGCGCCCGCGCTGCAGAAAAATTCACGAGATAGTTCAGTTGTGCGCGCGGCAGGGAAGCAGTCCGAAAGAGCACGGCGGTAAAAAAAATCCACAAAAAAAAAAAAAATGAGCTCGACTAACCGTCCAGTGGCTTCAGAGAACAGACACAGAGTGAAGGAGAGAAAAAAAAGGGGAAAGTCCCTCCGCCATTTCACTCTGCGCCGCGTGGAGTAAATACAGTTCAGCTCCTGCTCAGCGCGGCATGTAAGCTTGACTTTAGTTCCAAAAAGCAACACAAACAGTTCGTACTGACCAGCGAGACCCGGTTCACGGTGATAAAACAATGTTCGGGCGCCAGTTGTAACGCTCCAGCCCGGATAGGGAGCTTTTGGGCGGGTGAAACACGAAGCACTCTGGATCAGATGAAAGACCCTGACTCACTCTGGCGGTACTCCACTCTTTATTAGTTCATACATGAACTAAGTAGACACCAAAAGCACTTATTAGGCGTTACTACAAAAATAAAATAAACAAAATAAAGGAGCTTAGGTCCAGTGGGTCTAGTGGTACAGCACAACAACTCTCTGCCTCTCACATTATTAGCGTAGCTACCCATGTGCCCGCGCGCCTGGCGCGAGGGTCTCTTAAAGGGACAGTGTACACTTAACTAAAATACTGGCCGTTACAATGGTTGGTGTAAATGGAACTGCATTATCACGGTTCAAATCATATGTAACCGATTGCTATCAGTTTGTGAGGATACATTATATACCTTCCAGTTATACTAAGGTAAAATATGGAATTCCACAAGGCTCTATCTTAGGACCGTTACTATTTACTTTATATATGCTCCCACTGGGAAAAGTCATTAGAAAACATGACATTAATTTTCATTGTCGTGCTCACTGGGGATTCTGTGTTTTATGTTCAATGTTTTGTCTGGTTCTCTGTCCTGTGATCACATTTCAGTAAAGCTGCTTTGCAACAACATCAATTGTAAAAAGAGCTATACATGTAAATTTAACTTGATAAATTAAAAAAGTAAAATAAGTATGTGATCTTTAATAGGTATATTTGTAATTGGTGAAGAAACCCTTTTTGGTTAAGGCAATTATGGACAAAAAAATAAACTTAGAATTTTTTTTCCGATTATAATTCATTTTTCCCCCCTTACTAAAAATCTACAGTTCAAAACTAAGTTTACCTGTAAAAAAAATAAAATAAAATAGAATAATATATATATATATATATATATATATATATATATATATATATATATATATATATATATATATGTTAGGGCTGCACGATATATTATTATAAGCACAGTCATCGAGAGCATGGTCTCCATCCGCATGGTCAGATATTTTCATTTACAGCTGAATTCACACGTTTAATCCCAGAAAAACGCTCTTATTTACCTTTTAAAAGTCATTTAAATGCCTGATTAAAGGGCCGTTTACTGTTGTTTTGCTGTTTACTCGGGTTTTGAGTGCTCGGTGCTGACTTGACTCTTGATCGGTCTGTACGCGAGACAGCGTATTGCCGAAAAAAAAAAAAAAAAAAAAAAACATTTGCAATGTAAATATATATATATGGGTGGTTGACATCTTTGGCGGAAAAAATGTTACCAAAAAAAAAAAAAAACTTCTCTCAAAATGATGTCAATTATATTCTACCAACTTTCTACCATCTTTTCAAATCTATATATGGTCTTGTAGATTTTTTTCTTGAAATTTACATTTATTCACTAGTTTATGGTCTTAGTAACTAAAATTGTCATATGGTGTGACATAAATGTTATTGTGCATTAAATTAAAAATATATAATTTTATATAATGTGTTAATGTAATATGATAATGTAAGTCGATTTATCCTGATTATTTATCAATACTTTATAAAAGTATAGCATTGCTCACATGCAAATATGTTACCTTTTAGATTATTTTTCATTATCTACACACATAGGAAGACGTTTACCGTATTTTTCGGACTATAAGGCGCACCGTATTATAAGACGCACTATCAAAGAACGCCTATTTTCTGCTATTTTTCCATACATAGGGCGCATCGCATTATAAGGCGCGTTAAGTGACACTAGAAAGGGTGCCTATATCAAAGTGAACAGGGGTGGCGCCATGTTTCCCTTCCCCCACCGGGGGTGGTCGCTTGCCGGTGGAGCGTCTCAGTATACAAATCTAGCTATTTCAAAGTCAAACGAGTGCTGGATATTAATCTACACAGATTCCTCTCCTGAAAACTGTTTATTTGGGTGAGTAACGTGCTTCAGTTTATTTACAGTAAGCTTAGATTTCCAGATGTCCACTAACGAAAAAGTCATTTTATTTGGGTTTATTTTGTGTGAAATGTGTCACACCACATGACAGTGCAAATCACTAAATCTAAAGAAAATATAAAAAAAGCATATATTTCAATTCTGAAATTACAAAGTGATATATTGTAAAATCTTGTTTCGTTCTTGTGAACCCAATATCGTGTCTCATCTCACGAAATGTCTGTGGCCCCTTTTTTTGTATGGCTGAAACAATATACAGTTACACACACAAACTTACCAGGCGTTACTTTAATGTCCTCATTAGTCGGCTCAATCACAAATGCCTCTGAAACAAAACATGAAAATAAGTGTAAAATTCAGGCTAAACTGGGGTTTCACTTTTTTCTTCTACTGAGTCACAGTCCCAAAAATCAGGAAACATTTTTATTCAAGTTTTTCTTTGAGAAATAGGATTAAAGGCCGTTCACTCTGTTGTTACTCGAACCATATGCTGCTCCTCACCACTGATCATACACTCGATCGTCTCTGCAGCTTCACTGATGACCCCACCGAGGACAAAGGTCATCCTGCAGGTGTAGAGCCCAGCGTCTGTGTGCGACACGTCACGGATGAGCAGTATGAGTTTATTACCAATGAAAGCAAACTTAGGGCCTTCCTGCAGCAGCTCACAACCCTACAACAGAAAAAACACACACAGACCAGCTTACATTCAAACCTTAAACATCATCTGCCATTCCAGAGTCTGGATCTATTCATTTTACAGATGCCCCAAATATTATATGCAAAATTATTTGGCAGAAAAAAATAAAGGAAAAAACAAAAACAAGTAATTTCCACCAAACAATAATGTTTTTGATGATCAAAAATGTGGTTTTATATTGGCTTTTTCGCTTGAAATACATAGTACTTGTACAATGATGAAAGAAAGGTAAATGTATGTATTAGGTTTAAACTGTTCATTTCATCCTTAAACATTTTAATGTACGTTACCCTCAGATATTAAAAAAATGCTGGGCGGCAAGTGGTCCAGTGGTCTAAAGTGCTGCCACTATGAGCAGGAGTTCACAGGTTCGAACCCCTGCTGATGTAGCTTTGCCATCAAGCTGCCGGTGCTCAGAGGGAGCAAAATTGGCCCTGCTCCCTCTGGGTGGGTAGATGGCGCTCTCTCCCCACATCACTAAAGGGTGATGTCTGCAGCACAGGGGGTCTGTGAGCTGATGTACCGGAACTGAGTCGCTGCACTTTCCTCCGAGCGCGCTGACTGCTCAGCAATGTTGCATCAGCAGCAGCTCGAAAAGAAGCGGTGGCTGACTTCACATGTATCGGAGGAAGCATGTGTTAGTCTTCACCCTCCTGGTGTGTTGGGGCATCACTAGTGATAGGGGGAGTCCTAATGAGTGGGTTGGGCAATTGGCCGTGTAAATTATTAAAAAAGAAAAAAAAAAAATTGCATAAGATCAGAATTTCTAAATTTGGGCATAACAGTATGGCACCAACTACAATATGAATATACAACATTCTAGTGATAAAACAGTACAGAAAATTCACGGTTTGTTTCACGTCACGGTATAAACTCCACGGTTGGGTATGTTTTCGGTACAGTTGGTGGAAAAAAAAGAGGCAGGGCATTCTGTATTGCCTCACCTTTATTAAATTTATAATAACAATAATTCTCATTATTATCATGGTTTGTTCTTTGTGGTGGAATGTTCAACTTGGCTCGAGCACTTTTATTAAATGCTTGAAACCAGGGTTCTCTCCTCTATGAGAAAGAGAGAGTGAGCACAAGAGAGAGAGTGAGGGAGGGAGGGAGGGAGAGAGTGAGAGAAAGAAAGAGAGAGAACCGTGTGAGAGGGAGAGAGAGAGAAAGAGGGTGCACGCGTGCAAAAGAGGGTGCGTTAGAGAGAGAGAGAGAGAGAGAGAGAGAAGAGAGAGAGGGCGCATGAAAGAGAGAGAAAGAGAGAGAGTCTTCTATACGCTGTACCATGTATTCTGTGTGCAAACAGTCATCACCGTACCATGACGGTTCCTAAAGAATACACATACCATTAAACCCCTACAACATTCAGTGTTCATCTAAGAGAATCTAGATAAAAATAGTCTACTAAGAATTGAGAACATTGTGTTGAAAAGTAACTAAAACAGCTTTAGGTTCATTTTGACGCACTACTGACAGTAACGGTTAGAATGGCATACTGGGCCGGAATGCACAATGTAATTTTAGTGGTGCTGCACAAGACTTTTTAATCCAACTGAATACAACTGCATGACCCTGTAATATTCACAGCCTGCCTTTCACCTCCTGTTTCCCCTGTTACTTAAGTATATCATATAGGACCCTTAAAAATATCCTGTGTATTTGTATTTGTATTATTTTCTTTGTTTTTCATTGTAATTGTAAACAAACTCAGCGGGACTAAGAGGGAGAGTGGGACTGTCTGTGGGTGTGTGTTAGGGAGGAAGGAGCGAGAAAGTGAGGAGAGAAGTTGTGTTTAGACTCTCCGGAGCGCTTTTAGTTATTGTTTTATCCGCTCTATAGCAAAGTTTCAGTGCTATTGTACGATATAGTGCTCTAAACCGCAGCGTTTCAGTTCAGTTTGCTGTGGAGCCGCTGGAGAGGCAGTTCGGCCGGACTGTGGAGTAAAGGGGTCTTCGCTGCGGACTGTGAGCTGGTGTTGCTGAGTGTCCTCGCGTCTGTCTGCAGCGGCTCGGCCGGACCTCGTGTGTGAGTAGAACACGGACGGTGTTCTGAACTTTCCGTCGCTCCGGGACTGAGTCTTCGACCGCTGTGAGTGCTGGGGACTGCTGTGCTCCGACCGGGAGCACCGCGAACCGTGAGCCTGTTGCTATGGCTACCGAGGACGCCATCTCCGTGAGCTCTGTGTAAACTGTGAGTAACGAATCAACGGACTCGGTTGACTCATTCGATTCACTTTCGGTTTCGAGTGGAGTATTAAGTGCACCAACGTACTGGGCCCCAACAAAACAAAGCGCTTGAACTGTTTATTTGGTGTTTCACCTCTTATCAGTGGTGTGGTTATTAAGTTTGATAGTGTATTTCTCATTGTTTAATCTGAGGGTTTGATTTGTGTATTTTATTTTATTTTACTTTATTTATTACGTCGAATTTATGTTTATTACCCAGAGATAAATTTACGAGTACACAGACATTCAGAGAGCTAAATAAATAGCTCCACTTTTATTTCTACTAAGTCACGTGTGTTTGAATTTCTTTTAAGATATTGAAATGTTTATGATATGGAGGCACCATTTATTATTTGAGTGTTAGCTTATTCAGCTAAAGGTTTATTGTATTATTCTCAACCAATATTAATTTGAGGTGTAGGCCCCCCTAAATTTATATTGGGCGCCTTTAGGGAGGGGTTACATCAGAAAATACTACATACCACTAGAGGGAGATAGCGAGTCCTTAATGAGGGATGAACAGAGCTAAAGGGCTAAAAGCTCAAATTAAATAAGCAGAGTTTAAAAGCTTTACAACTGGAGCTTCAGATGCAGATAAATACTTTAATGTTTCTGAATTAACTACTAAGCTCAGCTTGTTAGTCAGCTAGTGATCCAGTTATTTAACAAGCTAAGGTTACTGATGAGCATCATGTCACACTGTTTTGGTAACTATCCAGTAAAGCTTCACATCAGTAACACACTATCTGTATGAAGCTGAGGTTCAGAGGATGGCTGAAAGTCTAAAATTGAAGTAAAATCACAGACTAATAATTGGACCTGTGTAATGTTCTATAAGAGAAAGTGGATATGCTATTGATTTTATAGGTTTTAGTTTTGTGGAAGCAGTATAGAATATTGTGTAAGTAAACCACTGCGTTTTTGTGTGTGCAGCAGAGTGTAGGGAGGAGGGGCTGCGTGTGTCTGTGTGTTTCTACGATGCACTGCCCACCCCCCCCTCTTCCCCCTTCTACTCTTATTTACTGAAATATAGTAGTTATAAATTATAGAAGCAGCTGTTATCAGGTTGTTATGCATTGTATTTACTGTGGGGATTGTGTTGGGGAAATGTTGGATGGTCACCGTTAGAGTGAACCACACTCCGTAGATAGGGCTGGCTCAGTTTAATGTTTGTGGGCAGTCGGGATCGATACCTCCATGTGCTTGTAAGCCCCATAAGTGAGAGTTCTGTTTTCCCAAATAAAGAGCTGTATTTCTGACACTCTGTCTTTTCACCATGGCTTCTTCACATTCTTCACAATATATACTACTGAAATCACACATTTTCTTTATCTATTTCTATTTTTTTTGTCAGGAATGTCAAATTTGTAATGACACCATCCTGCACCATCTGTAGTATTGTCACAATAACCATGTTAAAGCGCATTGCTAATTGTATATTTCCCTTTAGACTAATAATCAATCAAATTCCTTTCAGTAATGTGGTTAAGCGAGTAACAGTAAAAGTAAACTATCGTTTATATACTACAAAATAGAAAAGAAATGGCGTTGTTAAATAAAATGCTTTGTTGATCTAAATTCACTGGAGAAACGTATTTGTGCTGTGCCTATAGCAAAATCTATAATTAATGCTTTTTTGTGTTTTTAGAGTTTGTCATTTTCATTTTCTGTTGTTTCCAATGACTAAGATTTTGCATACGACAGCAACAATTAACAAAGCTGAACTCTTTTAAACATAAAAAGTAAAAACTACATATTGTGCAAGATACTTTACAAAATGTATAGAAATCCTATAATTAGCTTGGCTGAGCCCTAGGTCTTTACATACTCAGGCAACGATCCTGATCAAACATTTTTTTACTTTGCAAATTTGCAAACTCAGTTGCACCACAAGAACCCATTCATTTTGGATTCATTCAGGGCACCATCTGGCGGTCTGAAACCTGGAGGATGGTAAGAACAATAACAGTTTAACTTAATTACACTGAAATACCTCACAGGTTCTAGATATTAACTAGGAAAGTGTGAAATACAAACTCCAGTAACATGAGGATACACACCAATACAGTCTCCTTACACTGAAGAAAGCTGAGCTTATTTCTCTGGTTTTACTGAGTTTTTACCATGTACATCAACAAATAACCCTTTGTAGAATTCCCTGCTGTAGGTACCATCTACAACACTGTGAATAACAGAACTTGCTGCTTAATAAATGAGTAATGAATAATGAATAAATGGGTTTACTGAGTTCTTACCATGTAAAAAAATAGCAGCTGATAAGACTTGAAATGAAGACAGAATTTGCAACAATGGTAAAATAATTTATAACTTTTATCAGTTCACTCTTTTTACACACTCTTTGTACGACAATTACCTTAAGATTTATTACTCCAGTCAGAGACTGTAAAAAAGATGGACGCCGTGTCACCGTTCCCATTCATTCAATGAAAATGAAGCCAAAATATTCCGCCATGTTGGCGATCCTGAAACCCGAGTCTGCGCAGTAGAGACCAGAGGATAGAGAAAGACTGTTGAGAGACCGCCTACTCATTTAAATAACCCCGCCCCTGAGGGCTGCCTCGCGGTCACAGACTGCACAGCGGAGCTGATGGTGTGTTATTGGTCCCGCCCATAACCAGCCCTTTTACAATAACCACACCTTTTTGAATAGAGCTGAATAACATTTTTAAAAACGTACTCTGTGGGGATATAAAAGATAACAATATAAGCAGAGGTTACACTAGCTGCTTCATTTAAATAAAGGAGGTAGAATTACAGTATATGGGAAAAAAACATGATTGAAAGTTGTTCTGTTTTGCCATTGAAACCTATGGGGATGGGTGGGGTTATACAGCTTTCTGAAACCGAACAGCAGGGGGCGCCCGACCTGTGGTGGCTTCACTTTTGAGAGACGATGCTCTGTCCAGCTAAACACAGTCTATGACTCCACTTGTTATAAACCATGCAAACATGACTAAACTTTACAGGATATTCAGTCCAGACTACCAGTTCCACACACACACAACTAAACTTCACTTTAGAGTGGAGAAATGCTAAGCACACAGCAGCTTATAAGAACACGCAAACTCCTCTCTCCCCGAATCCCCTTCTGACACACACACTGATTGGTTAATAGCATGGCAATCATGCCTCACACTCATCCCATAGGTCGCTCTGTACAGGAAACAGATAAAAGGTGCAAAAACAGTACAAGATTCTGTGAAATTGATTTTTTTTTATTTATACGCTTTACATCATAGGTTGGCAATAGATGGCCCGTTTGAACGCTTCGACTCGGGTTCATTCCCCATGTGAGGAGCGTTGTGTTTATTTTTTTCTTTTCTTTCTTTCTTCTTCTCCTCTTTCTGCCTCTCCTGTCTTTCCCTGTGAGCCAGGGAGCGGTTTAGATAATAAATACTACAATCCCCAGAACTCTGCGAACTACAAACGCGGTGACGTCACCAAGCACATCTCAGTGCTGCGATACGTCACCTGAGTGGTAACTCTGTTCAGGTGTGCTCTCTGGTTTCTGATCTCTGCCTTGACTTTGTTTACATCTTTGCCTTTCCTCCTATGCGCTTGGTTGCCTGGTTTACGACCCCATCTTCTGATATGTTGTGTTATAGCCTCTGGTCCTGTTTATCTGTTTGTATATAGTGTAAATAAACTCCCTTTTGCACCATATCTGCGCTTGTCTTTGTCTTGCCTGGCCCTTCTGACAACTTCAGTATATTTAAAAAAGAAAAAAATTATAATATATATATATCTGTGGTGGATCCTGGTCTTTCAAGGAGGGGAAGCTCAATTTCGGCCTACATTTTAACATATGTAGTTTTATTTATACAAAAATTCTACTCTCCCTGAGATGTTTTTTTTTTTTTGTAAACAAAAGGTATTATTTTCAAGTTTTCACTACACAACAAAAAGGTACCCATTCTTTACATTGAAAAATTACATAAAAAACGCTAAGACATGAATAAACAAAAAAACATTACGCAAAATCTTTAAAGTTGGTAAAGGAAAAAATGCAGGTAAATTTAGTTCCTTTTTGGACAGTTTTAATTTCCTTGAATAATCCCTTTATTAATTTAAATTATTTAAATTATTTTTTAATGATAACACAATATTAGTCGTTTTTATCAAAGAAAATGCCGCTATAAGGATTAGGAAAGTCTCAGGTTCAACTCTCATCACAGATTTTTACACTAAAAGATCGTTGATTCGCTCATTTCGCTGTCAATCAAAAAGGGACCCCACCTCAGACAGATCATCCAATCATTGTGCAGAAGCTGAGCGTCCGGGCCGGCCGAGGCCAGCCCACTGCTCCATAGACCCCCAGAGACGCTGAGCGTCCGATGGGCGGGACGAAGCCCAGCATTTATCCAATGACTCGTCTCGTTTCGCCACGCGCTTTGCTCTGCTATTGAAGTCTGTGCACTGTTTAAAGCAGCGCTGTGAAGCTGCAGGAATAAGTGAGAGGAAAGCCGCGGCGTTACCAGTGAAAAGAAGCTGATTCTGAACTAAGTTCAGCGCGTTGGAGCGCATATTTAAATCAGTGACATGTACACACAACAGTATATATTTATTCACTTTTTTTTTTTTTACATTTTAGGGGAAGCTGAGCTTCCCTTGCAGTCTTAGAGCAATATGCTTTATATTTTTTTTCTTTTTTATGTTTGCAACACACACTTTTTCCTTTTGATTATAAAAAATTTGATTGCGGATTTTATTTTATTTATTTATTTTTTTTTTGCGTAAAACCTTTGGCATAAAAATTCACTCAATACACAGATTTTTTTTTTTTGCGGATATTTAAATGTAAAGTGCAGGACCCTTAAAAATGTTGTGTATATGTTTATCATTTTTTTTGTTTCCATGTAAAATGCAATAAAACTCAATTTCCCAGAATCATTTTCTGTTTTTGCACCATTTATCTGTAGTTTTTTGTTTAGTGCGACCAATGGGATGAGTGGCATGGATAATTGCCATTTTATTAGCCAATCAGTGTTGAGAAGTCAGCTGGGTCCTGCCTGTTTGTGTGTGTGTAAGAGACAGAAGGAAAGAGAGCGCGTGTGTTCTTACAAAGCTGTTTTTTCTTAGCATTTCTCCCCTCTAAAGCTAAGTATGGAGTCAGTGTACTTAAAATTGGCTCAAACGGCAGTATTCATCTCTATTTTTTAGAGACTGAACAGTTAACGTGTTATGTGTTTTAAGTTTAGTGTGTGTGTGTGTGTGTGTAGGGGACAGGTTGTCTGGACTGATTATATTGTACAGTTTGCATGGCTTAATAAATCTTAAGGGAATTGTCGGACGAGAACAGATGTCAGTGGCAATTAATCATTTCACCATTGTGAGAAATTGTGTTTTCTTTTCTAGTCTTTTCAGCTGCTATTTTTTTTACATGGTAATAACTCAGTAAACCCATTTATTCATTATTCATTACTCATTTATTAAGCAGCAAGTTCTGTTATTCACAGTGTTGTAGATGGTACCTACAGCAGGGAATTCTACAAAGGGTTATTTGTTGATGTACATGATAAGAACTCAGTAAAAACAGAGAAATAAGCTCAGCTTTCTTCAGTGTAAGGAGACTGTATTGGTATGTATCCTCATGTTACTGGAGTTTGTATTTCACACTTTCCTAGTTAATATCTAGAACCTGTGAGGTATTTCAGTGTAATTAAGTTAAACTGTTATTGTTCTTACTATCTTGTTACCCAAAATAATTACTTAGTATTTCGTTGTTTGTACCACTCAATTAGCTGGTTAATACCAAGAACTTAGGGGTCTGTAAAAGAAAGGGTTACCCATGCTTCTCTCGCTTCTAAAACCACTTCTGTATCTCTTATCAACAAATCCATGTGTGCACTTGTCCATTAGCTCATTCAATCATTAGGGCCTACGTAAAATGACGAGGCACGGACTGCGTCTCCACAGACAATGAGCTCCACATACAACTAACCTTGTACCACTGGATGGAGTAGCTGGTCACTCTGGCAGCGTAGTCATTTAAAGGGCAGGTCAGATTATCGTTCACTGATGATTTCAGTAACTGTGGTGCCATCTGCGGGCGGCCACACTCTCGGGGGTTGGGCTGGCTCACTTGCAGAACCACGGCCTGTTTGTAGCAGCTCTCAGGAGTTCTGTTCAAATTTATGAAAGGGCAAAACATCTGGTTCAGTGTTTTTTAAATATTGCAAAGATGTGTGTACTGCAAAATTGTGGGCCTGGAGGCAGGGGGCTGGAGGCAGGGAGGCTGGAGGCAGGGTTGGGGGCTGGAGGCAGGGTTGGGGGCTGGAGGCAGGGTTGGGGGCTGGAGGCAGGGTTGGGGGCTGGAGGCAGGGTTGGGGGCTGAAATGGAGGCAAGGCTGGGGGCGAGGCAAGAGGCAGGGGGCTGAAATGGAAGCAAAGCTGGAGGCAGAGTTGGGGGCTAGAGGAAGGGAGCTGGAGAAACATCAACTGCAACATCCCTGGTATGGTTTTAAATATGATACATTTCAGGTGAGCCCACTGATTGTATATTAGATAAATTTGATGACAACCCACCTGACAACACACAGGTACTTTCCCTGGTGTTCCACAGTGCTGTTCAGGAACCAGAGTGAAGCCCCCTTCACTACAGTATGATCTTCTTCACCAGTGATCTGAAGGCCAGTTCTCAGATCGTACCATGTGACATTATAGGTAGTGTTCACAACATCAAAGAGATGTTTATCCACCAAATGGCAGGTCAGCAGTGCTGCCTCTTGTGGAACTGTGAATACCCGCTCAAAAGCCACGCGGTGGTCCTCACAGAGATCTGTAAAATCCACACAAACACAGAGATCAGTACTCATAACGTGATGTTTCTAACTATCAGATAATCAGTAATTAGTAACCTTCCCAACTCTACAGCATGCAGTATGTAAATACTGTGATTACTTCTTAATCACAAATAATCATTTTTGTCTGTATTTTGTTTATTATTAGTTAACATCCAGGTAAATGTGATTTTACAACCTAAACATGTTACTCCACATTACAGTTCCTGTTGTGAAAAAAAAAATTATGCATGCAATGTCTGAAAAAAAAAAAATATATATATATATATATATATATATATATATATATATTTGATAAAAATGATCAGTTATCACCTAATATTTAAAAGAATATAACAGATTTAGTTATTATTATTATTATTATTATTATTAATATTATTATTATGATGTATTGGCATGTCAATTCTGTTGTATATTTACATTTTCTCCACTCTTTAAAAAAAACTTTGGGTACTGCGCTTTTTTTCCCTACTGAGAGCTCTACTTAAGATGGTGTCAATGTATGTAAAATAATGTAACTTTACGTTTCATATACATTTTTATAAACATCAGGACATGTGGTCTTACTGTGAATTACAAATGAACAGAAGTCAGGTTAGATCAGTGTTTCTCAACCCTGTTCCTGCATATTATACTGCATATTAACACTGTTCTGCATATTCTACAGCTTCCTCTGCTTTAAAGGCATTTAATAAAGTAAGTGGTGGTATGATGTGTTTAATACACTGCTTATATGTATGATTAATTTAGGCTCCATAAGGGGCTAAAGGATTTTAACAGGTAAACTCAGTAAAGGATTAGCTGATCAGCTGGATCAGGTGATCAGGGTTAAAAATAAACTGCTTTAAACTACAAACATAAAGTACTGTACTACATTCTGGCTATCTACTACATCCAGCTTCTAGATAACTAGTTAGCTAAATTAATTTTCTTTCATTATAGCTCACAGTAAGTCCTGTAATCCTAAATTAATAAACACAGTTTGAAAATGAATTGGTGATTAGCTGATCAGGTACAGGTCAAGTTGAAAATAACATATATAGTTTTTTTTTTTCTTTAACCTTGACTCCCCATCTAGCTAATTCCAAAGTTAAGCTAACTGACTAACACAGCTGCAGTTTATTAATCACAGTGGGTTTAATCTGTGTGCTGATTCAGAGACGTGTGTTTTTAACCAGCTATCAGAAACATATCATCACAGTTTACGTGGTTAGCCTACTGTTACCTTTCTTTTAGAAAAATCTCCGTATATCCAGATCTGTTTTAAAATCAGCTGAAGCTGCTGCGTGTCCCGAGCCCGCTGCTAAATCTCACAGCGAGGGGGCGTGGCTTCCCGCACCAGCACACTGCCTCAAACCAGCAAGCTGATTGGCTGTTTCTACTGAGAGGCGGGACTTAATACCTGAACCGGCTCCGTGATTGGTCCGGTCTGTCTCTAATAGTACTGCTGATCTGAGCGAACTGATATCATTGTTGGGGGGGACAAATCCACCTGCTTCTAATATTGGGTGGGACATGTCCCATCCACAGCACCCCCCCCCCCCCCCCCCCATACCACAATATGTTGAACAAATGTCAATATTGTCTATTTAGACAGTGAACTTGTAAAAACTGCACTGTTAAATGCAATGTGTCTGTAAATGTGGGTGCAACTTTTGTGCTGGGTCAGAGAATCTAACCTCTAAATCTCCAAAACTTCTGGACTGTCGCTTTTAAGAGTACGTATTTAACCAGACAGACACAACCACACAAACACTGAGACTTACCGAGTCCTGCAGCCTCACATGCCCACAGAGTCACACAGGCCAGCAGGCAGATGGACAGCCCAAACATTTCTGAGCAAAAAGAAAAAAAACACAAAAAGAGCTAGTTTACTAAAACCAGATATTTAGCAGATTATCAGTTTTGATCAAGTCCAATCATGTAGCTGCTGTTTATAATGCATGCAGCACTTTTTAATCTGCATTCACTGTGTACTGTAACTTCATAAACAGATTATTAAATAGATACTGGCTTTAATGCTGCATCACAGATGTTTGGAGTAGAAGGGTACATAGGAGGTGGCTAATGACTCACTTCCATTCAGCTCATTCCTTTTACCCTTTTCCAAAAAACAAAAACATTAACAGATCATGATTGCACTTCATGAATTTAAAACTTGCATGATGCACAAGCAGGATAGTACACTTCCATTCAATGCCACTTCCTCAACTGTATGATTATAACTAACAAATATTAAGCTACGAAAGCACCTTACTCGTTTGGTTGAAAGTGTAAAACTGAATAATTCATACTAAACAACGATTGAATTTGTAGTGCTTCCCCTAATGTTTTTTTTCCCCCCAGTATAGCCAGCTTTACTAGAATAACACTACTGAGGTAAATGTATGATTGGAATAGCACTATTGAGGAAGATAATTATAATAATAAGGATTAAAATAGCACTGTTAAGGTACATTTATGATCTGAATAGCACTATTGCTTTGTGGGAATGCTAAAACTTACTTCACACTTATGACACTCAAATATGTCACCAATATACTCAATAGTATCAATAGTGTCCTAAAACTTGAATAAGGATCCATCTTGGTTACAGCCAAATACTCTTTTCTGAAGATTTATGACCATTTACCAGAGTGGTATGTGAGGATAAGGTTAGAAATAAGGCAAATGACTCCCGAGACTAATCAAAATAAGTTAAAAAGCAATAATACAAAACTATTTAAAAAATAAAGATCATATCAGATTTTTATGAACAGGATAAAAGCTAAATTGTCAAATAATAATTATCCAATGTATTTTCTGCTACACTAACCCCACAGTGACCACTCACAGAGGAGGGGGAGAGGCGGAGTCTGGTGCTACAGACACACCCCCTCTCTATGCCACTCACACTACTTACTGCTTTAGGCCAGAGCACAAAGAGAAGGGGGATAGTGGGCAATGTGCTTAAGGCATAAAACAAAAACATGGCAGCAGGTTAGTGCTGGACGATATGGACAAAATTTATCTCAAAACTGCCGTTTAGCAAATATTTTAAAATCCAACAATTGAAATAATTTCTTTAGGAAAAGTTCAGTTTTATCTAAATATCAGTCTGGTTACAGAGAAGGACACAGCAAATAAATTCCACAATTCTGGTCAGAACAATATATTTCTTACATTGATCTGAAGAATATACAGTGAGGATAATAAGTATTTGAACACCCTGCAATGCTGCCCCTCAAAGAGCTGTTAGTCCACCTCTAAAGAGTCCACCTCCACTCCACTTATTATTCTTAATTAGAAGCACCTGTTTGAGGTCATTAGCTGCATAAAGACACCAGTCCTCCCCACACAATCAGTAAGACCCTAACCTCTAACATGGCTAAGACCAAAGATCTGTCCAAAGACAACAGAGATAAAATTGTAGACCTCCACAAGGCTGGAAAGGGCTACAGGGAAATTGCCAAGCAGCTTGGTAAAAAAAAATAACTGTTGGAGTAATTATAAAAAAAATAGAAGATGCTAAACATGACTGTCAATCACTGGGGCTTCATGCAAGATCTCACCTCGTGGCGAATCAATGATCCTAAGAAAGGTAAGGAATCAACCCAGACCTACATGGGAGGGGCTGGTCAATGACCTGAAGAGAGCTGGTAACACTTTTTTCCAGGTTACTGTGGGTAATACACTAAGACGTCATAGTTACGGTCATGCATGGCAAGGAAGGTTCCCCTGCTTAAATCAGCACACGTCCCAGCACATCTTAAGTTTGCCCATGACCATTTGGATGATCCAGAGGAGTCATGGGAGAAAATTCTGTGGTAAGAGGAGACCAAAATAGAACTTTCTCATCTTAATTCCACTCGCTGTGTTTGGAGGACGAAGAATGATGAGTACCATCCCAAAAACACCTCCCGTACTGTGAAGCAAGGGGGCGGAAGCATTACGCTTTGAAGGTGTTTTTCTGCACATGGGACAGGACGACTGCACTGTATTAAGTTAAGGATGACCGGGGCCATGTATTGCGAAATTTTGGGGAACAACCTCCTTCCCTCAGTTAGAGCATTGAGGATGGGTCATGGCTGGGGTCTTCCAACCTGACAATGACCCAAAGCACACAGCCAGGATAACCAATAAGTGGCTCTATAAGAAGCATATCAAGGTTCTGGAGTGGCCTAGCCCTATAGACCTAAACCCTATAGAAAACCTTAAGCAGAAGCTCAAACTCTGTGTTTCTCAGCAACAGCCCAGAAACCAGGCTGATCTGGAGAAGATATGTGTGAAGGAATGGGTCACAATCCCTGCTGCAGTGTGTGCAAACCTGGTTACCTTTGACCTCTGTAATTGCAAACAAAGGCTACTGTACCAAATATTAACACTTATTTATTTTCAGAGGTGTTCAAATACCTATTTGCAGCATTAACACAGAAATAAATAATAAAATCATACATTGTGATTTCTGGATTTTTTTTATATTATGTCTCTTACAGTGGACATGCACCAAAGATTAAAATTCAGACCCCTCCATGATTGGTGGGAGAAAAGTAGCAGGGTGTTCAAATATTTATTTTCCTCACTGCAGAAGCCACAAAAAATGCCCAAGAATGCCCACGAGAGACATCTGCACATACAAACCCCAGAAAAAATTATTTTCCAGTTTGTGTAATGCTTTCTGTAATAAATATTTACAAATCTCAGTTTACTTATGCACACCACACTCAAATTTTGGAAATGGGTTTAAATAATCATATCACCTTTTCTTTTTTTGCAATTATATAATTATATTGGATTATGGTGTTTATAAATAATCACTGATTGATTGATTGATGTTGATGAAAGAATGGGTCAGATCCAGCGGACTCTGAACCCTCACTGACGTAACATTTACCGCTCGGAGCGGCTGTTTACACTGCAAACTCAAAGGTCAGGATGTACCTGCAGCTTTCAAAAGCCAATCAGCGTCAGTAGCACCTTCCTACCGTAAAGCCCTTAACCCTTACAGCACCCTTAACCCTTACCTCAGTGAGAGCTTCCAAACTAGTTTCTAGAGATACTTCAATGGACACTAGATAAGATCATTCACCTGCATAAAGAAGGGGGAGATAAAAGAAAAAGATAAGAGAAAAAGAAATGCAAAAAACGTACTAAAAACAATTATAGTTAAATTGTAGGTAAAAATGATACATGACCAAAACCATTCGTGGGCTTAATTCTTAACAGATGAAGAGAAAGATCAAGACCTACTGTCACTTCCTGAAACTATCACTGAATACTGCTGTCCAATGAATTTGTCTGTTTTCTAGGAGTGTCCCGAAATAAGCCTCGAAGTCAAAAAGAGGATCGACGTTTCCTCCCTCTAAGCTACGCAAGCACACACGCTACGCAAATGGAGCAGCACGCCATTTGATATTGTCAAATAAGATATTGTAAATTTGGTGAATCAAACCAATGACTGACCATAGACTAATCTAAAACTTGCATAGGCCTCTCTGCTATAAAAAAAGAAAAAAGAAAATCGAGAATCGAATCGAATCATGACCCCAAAATCGGAAATAAAATCGAATCGAGGATTTAAAGAATCGTGACACCCCTAACTGTTTTCAGTTTTCTCCATTGTTTACACCCTGCAAAAGTACACCAATATAAATGTTCAAAGATCACTTGAATTAAACTCTAATTTGCACTGATTTCCATTCAAAATTTAGTCATCATTTTGTCATCAGAAAGAAAACACAGATACTTTATCTGTTTCAAAAACACAGTATTGATTTTAATTCATTTAGATGTAAAGATTGGTGACAGACAGTGATCCATTTAGTGCTGTTTAAATCCCACATACAAGATATAAGTATTGTCATTTGATCTCGTTGTTCTGATTAGACAAAGTAAAGTTTTCTTTTACTCAGATTTTATAAATATGTTTTTATACTGACAGTTATTTCTTCCAACTCATCATCACCACACCAGTAACCAACCCCAGTTTAGAAAAGCTGCGTGCAAAGAGAAAATTGTGTCCAGCACACAGCGGAACTAAATCTGCTCAATTCAGCAATATATGTGAGAAAAAACACCACTCAAAAACAGGACCTGAGAGTAGGAGAGATTTCCAATCTTTACATACCCGCTGAATCAGCCCCAGTCCCCCCACCAGTACCGGCCCCTAGTTTACTAACACACATGACATTTACCATAGGTCAGAGATAATGCAGTCTTCAACACTTTTGCTGATGCTTATTCTTAACCGTAGAAAAGTCTCACAATCTTACCAAAAATATTATCAGAACAATTAAAAAGGAATATCAGACTGAGAACTGCTCACAGCTCTGCTCTAATAATGATGATCACACTGTCCCTCTAAACTACATATAAGAATTAGTAGAGAAAATAGTAGTTGTAAAATAGTAGTTGTTTCTTTTAAAGAAAAGATGATGATACTTTTAAGAATACCAATTGTTCTTAGAAAGTATTGTAATCTTTCTTAGAGATCTTAATCTTAATTTAAAGATGAAGTGAATCTGATCTGTGAATCACCTTCACGTTTCACTGTGTTTTAGGAACGGAGAGTTCAGATTTCAGGAAGTTCTCCTTCCACATTCTCAAAACTCTGGCTCAGCAATACTTGTTGGGGCCTGTTTACAACATGTCCAACATGTACAACAATCAGGTTTAACCCGCTGTAATTTCAACATCAGGTCTGTTAGCCAACACTGCTGCTGAGCTTCCTTCCTTCCAAACTTCCTGTCCAATTACTAAACATCCAAACAGAACCTGCAGAATCTTCAGACAGACGTTAGTTTGCAGATGATTCAAAACATTCCTATTTTTTGCATCAAAGAAAAAACAAAACAAAACACTGTCTTTACCAATTATATTTAATTAAGATCTAAAAACAGAAATTGTAATTTAAAATCACTCCTACATTAAAGAAATATCAAAATAAAGATGATTTTATTTTTTTCCCAGCCCTAGTACACTATGTGAACTAAAATATGTTTTAGAACAAAAGCAGTAGTATGTAGTGCAAGATTTTAAAATCTGGAATGCTATTAGAAACTCCTGGATTTAGGCCCCACCCACACAAGTATAATTTTTTAAATATCAGTTCTTGCTCTGATCTCTGTTCTTCCTGTTTTTGCTGACTAAAAACAGACATGCTGCTGACTAAAGGAGGATTAACAGATTCGGTTCCTGGTGACAGAACGTGCCATGCCGCACTAATAAACAGTAGATTTCCTGACTTTTCTGTTTGGACAGCTCACAGAAAATCCTCCTGAGAGCCAGGAAAGAAGCTTTTAATATTTATTTTTAAATAAATACAGTATTGTAGAGAAAAATCATATTATTTAAGATGAACGAAACAAAAAGGCCTTTCTCTAGAGATTAGAGCGCCTCCTGCTGGTAAAATATGTCCATAGTTCTGCTCCACTATTCTGAATAAAATTCTTTGGGCCTGACTCAGCGCTCGGCTTCACTACAGAGCCAAGAGAACAAAACCTGTGGTTTAAAATGTACAGTTAAATTACTGTACATTACTGAAGTCTTACACATTAGAAATAAAACATCTGCAAAAATGTATTCCTTGTCCCCTTGTTGCAGTAAAATCTTAAATTTCTGTTGGTCGCTGAAAAAACGTCCCTGTGTCCAAGGACCACCAAACAAAGGCCTCATATGACAGGTCAGGATTGTATAAATGATGAGCGATGTATTAGGGGTGTAACAGTATGTGTCTTCTTTACGAGTCGTCACGTTACGGGGGTCACGGTACGGTTTGTGTAGACGCACGCAGAATACACGGTACACAGGCCTGCCTGAGCGCACATGCAGAGAGCGCTCGCAGAAACGCAGATGATTCTAACTGTCCACACACTGCCGCCGCGCTGCCCTAGGAGATAAATGATTACCTGTTGTTTTCCAGTGTGAACACAGGCACTCATACTGTATCTCTCTTTTTTCTTGTGCCTTCTGTCTGTCTCTCCCTTTCCCTCGCACCATCCGTCTGTCTGTCTCTCTCTCTTTTTCCCTCGCGCCATCCGTCTGTCTGTCTCTCTTTCTTTTACTCGTGCCATCCGTCTGTCTGTCTCTCCCTTTGCCTCGCACCATCCGTCTGTCTGTCTCTCTCTCTTTTACTCGTGCCATCTGTCTGTCTGTCTCTCTCAGGAATTATGAAGTAAAAATGATCTTGTCTGCCAGACCTGAACCACATTACACTATTATTACACTCCGCTCACAATAACACTGAGAAACATTCCAGCATTTAAAAAAAAACATGATTTTTATTCATTTTAAGTGATTGACACCACTAATATAATTTAATTTTAACAATATAATGCTTATATATTTTAAAAAGAACTCAAACACTGAAATGCATCCAGTAATATTCTTAGGAAAAATATTTGTAGTTTAAGCAGTTAAAGTAATGCTATTTTTGACAGTAGGAGAAAACTCTGCTTTCAAGCATTTAATAAAATTGCTCGAGTCCCGTTAAAACATTCCATCCCAAAAAACAAAACATTGTTATAATGAAGTTCCATTGTTTATATGAAGTTAATAAATATGAGGAAAACATACCAAACCGTGGGGTTTATACCGTTACACCCCTATGATGTATATTTCCCAGACATACATCCACTACAGTAAATGAGACGAAACAGAATCAACAGGAGAATAATGAGAACTACATGACTTTCCGTACAATAAAGGATGGAGCTTTGGGATGATTATGTTTGCTGAACTGCAGTCTGATAATAATAAAACAGGCCATTCATTTTCCCAGCCCAAGCTACACTCAGTTCCTCAGAAAAGCAAGCAATATCACAGGCTGGATCACAGTGTCCCTTTTACTCTTTCATAACACTTTCTTATCTGGTACAGCAAACATGTACACAGTTAAACGCACAGTGAACACGTCAAACAAAAGAGCTGGGGTTACAGTTTATCACCAATATTTACATAAAGCATAATTAGAAATGACACTGTAAGGGAAATGTGGTGAATAAACTGTGTGGGCGTCTCATAAGTTCATAAAAAAAGTCACCAAGTCAATATCATAATCTCTAATTTCTAAATAGAGAAAGCTATATTAATTATAGAGTTCTGAATGTTTTAATACATTTTATTTTTTTATTCAGATATTGGCAGCAACCAGTATTACACCAGAAAATAGATGTTTTTTGACAATGCAGCATAATCCGGTGTGGCTTATAATGCAAATAAATACAGTAATTAATTACAGTAATTTGGTAAAAATAATTGTAATCTAAACACGAATATTCCAAACAGCGATCAGTAAAAAACAACCCAAAACATAACTGCGCCGACCCAGTGGGCCCTAGTCGCTTAACTTGTGACTTTCAGTCCGTTCTGTCTGAGTCTTGCTCTCACCAGTAGCGTCTCTCTCATAGCGGCTGAGGCAAAGTCTTTATGCCGGTCTCAGCGGGCTGCTCAATCAGTCCTGATGCAGACCCGCTGGGACCGGCAGGGGGTGCGTGTCACGACATGGGCCGGACCCACGGCTCCCCTGCCTCCGCAAGTTACAATATGTAAAATCACAAATACTGAAGTCGTGCATCATTCTGTAGTGCTCGTACAGCTTCCGTGTCTAAGCGTTTTTTCCCTATGAGGAAAATGAATAGGGTTTTTAAAAACCCACCTCTATCACATTCTGTGGTAAATAAATCTGTTCAGACCTCTGTACGTTTTATTCTGTGTACATTTTACTCCTGAACATCACTGGATCCTCTGAATTATGAGATCATTTAAGAGTCGTAATGAGAAAAATGCTAACTTTAAGCTAATGCTACAGCGGAGTGAACTGAACTCCCGGCGCTGCTGCAGAGATTAGCAGGAGACTGTTTTCGGCGCAACACCAGAGAACTCCAGCCGTCAGTTAGGAGCATTTTACACACAGGTGAGCCTAATAATGAACTTACTGCCCTTACTGAGGAGAGCTGAGAGTGTCACAGCATAAAATCACTAAAACAGGTCAGTGATACTCCAGAACCAGCTGTATTAGAACCGTCTTTATTATGCAGTGAAATAAATGTGTGTTTCTGGTTGGTTGTCGCCTCAGTGAGGGCAGGTAGTTAGTTGTTAGTTGTTAGTTGATTATTTGGGTCAGGTGTTGTAATTAGTATAAACTAATGACTGTAATTAAATACTAAACCTGCAGGGAAGCGCTGCTGAACTGAGAGCCATTTTCTCTTATTATCTGCCCTTTAAAGCTCTAACACAGACTACACTGCTCAACATTACTGAAAGAGTTTTCACCTGTTTAAATGCTTTAATGATCCTTTGTGAAGAAGCATAATAATCAAATACGCGATCTGACCGGAGTTCGCTGTTGTTGGGCAGACTCCAGTCCAGGGTCATTTCCAGCCGCAGTGCTGTGACGTCAGTTAAGCATTAGCTTAAAGTTAGCATTTTTCTGATTACTCCCCTTAAACAATCTCGAAATTCAGAGGATCCAGTGATGTTCAGGAGTAAAATGTACATAGAATAAAATGTACAGGGTTCTAACCTTTTTATTTTTATATTTATACTTTTTATATTTATTTACCACAGAATGTGACAGAGGCAAGTTTTGGAAAATCCCATTCAAATCCTGTATTGACTTGAACTGTTTAGACACTGAACCCCAAAGCAACCCCAAATATGGGCATAAACAACATGGCGCTGACTACAAAATGAGACACGACTTCAGTGGTCTATAGTGAAAACCACTTTAAAACTGCAATTCTATTTAACTGAATTAATCATGAAAATCACCCAGCACTAATTAGAACATATCCATAGTTTGTCAACCTCTGGATCCACTGGAATTGAAGGGGATTTTCATCGTTCTTGTAGAAAGGTTCTTAACGACATTCAGGTTGCTCCTCTGAAAATGTGTGCGTCCTTTTGGCTTTTGGATCCAGAAAACGTTGCACACAGTCAATAAAAGGATCTGATAGCTTTTCTTGATGCAAGAATTAATTGCAAGCTTAACTTGAAGAAATAGCTGTGTGGAAACATTGATCAGATGTATGGCTAAAGTTCTAAGGTAAAAGGTAACTTGAGGTAGCCCTGGAGGTAGTTTCTTTAGTTTTCTTAGTAGAATAATGTAGAGGTCCTGGTGTATTTTGGTCTTGTTGTTTCTTGTCTCCCTGTTATACTCACCAGTGGTCTGTAAACTCTAGGTGACTAGATGAGTATTCCATGAAGCAGGTTACCTCTATAAAGTTAAACACGCTCTGCCAGGCTAGAGTTAAACCTGCTCTGTATCAGGCTAGAGTTAAACCTGCTCTGTACCAGGCAAGAGTTAAACCTGCTCTGTATCAGGCTAGAGTTAAACCTGCTCTGTATCAGGCTAGAGTTAAACCTGCTCTGTATCAGGCTAGAGTTAAACCTGCTCTGTATCAGGCTAGAGTTAAACCTGCTTTGTACCAGGATAGAGTTAAACCTTCTCTGTAACAGGGTAGAGTTAAACCTGCTCTGTACCAGGCAAGAGTTAAACCTGACCTGAACCAGGCAAGAGTTAAACCTGACCTTAACCAGGCAAGAGTTAAACCTGCTCTGTACCAGGCTAGAGTTAAACCTGCTTTGTACCAGGATAGAGTTAAACCTTCTCTGTAACAGGGTAGAGTTAAACCTGCTCTGTACCAGGCAAGAGTTAAACCTGACCTGAACCAGGCAAGAGTTAAACCTGACCTGAACCAGGCAAGAGTTAAACCTGCTCTGTACCAGGCAAGAGTTAAACCTACTCTGTACCAGGCCAGAGTTAAACCTGCTCTGTATCAGGCTAGAGTTAAACCTGCTCCGTATCAAGCTAGAGTTAAACTCGTGCTGTACCAAGCTAGAGTTAAAGCCGCTCTGTATCAGACGAGAGTTAAACTGGCTTTGTACCAAGCTAGAATTAAACTTGCTCCGTATCAAGCTAGAGTTAAACCCACTCTGTATCAGGCAAGAGTTAAACTCGCTCCATACCAAGCTAGAGTTAAACCCGCTCTGTAGGTTAGAGTTAAGCCCCTTATGTATTAGCTAGAGTTTAACCCGCTCCAAATCAAGCTAGAGTTAAACCCGCTCAGTATCAGGCAAGAGTTAAACTCGCTTCATACCAGGCTAGAGTTAAACCCGCTCTGTACCAGGTTAGAGTTAAGCCCCTTACGTATTAGCTAGAGTTTGACCCGCTCCAAATTAAGCTAGAGTTAAACCCGCTCAGTATCAGGCAATAGTTAAACCTGCTCCGTACCAAGCTAGAGTTTAACCCGCTCCAAATTAAGCTAGAGTTAAACCCGCTCAGTATCAGGCAATAGTTAAACCTGCTCTGTACCAAGCTAAAGTTGAACTCGCTCCGTACCAAGCTAGAGTTTAACCCGCTCTGTATTAATCTAGAGTTAAACTCGCTCTGTACCAGGTTAGAGTTAAAGCTGCTCTGTACCAAGCTGGAGTTAAAGCCCCTCTGTACCAGGTTAGAGTTAAACCGGCTCCGTACTAAGCAAGAGTTAAACTCGCTCTGTATCATGCAAGAGTTAAACCCTCTCCGTACCAAGCTAGAGTTAAACCCGCTCTGTACCAGGTTAGAAATAAACCTTCTCCGTACCAGGCTAAAGTTAAACCTGCTCCTTTTTAGGCTAGGGTTAAACCTGCTCTATACCAGGCTAGAGTTAAACCCACTTTGTACCAGGATGGAGTTAAACCTGCTCCGTATCAAGCTAGAGTTAAACCTGCACTAAATAAATGATTTATAAAATGTACGTAAAGTTTTGTAAGCTTTAAAAAAGCTTTTTTAAAGTAAATTTAATTTCAGATAAATTTAAGTAACTTCAACTCGGTTTCAAGACTTAAATGTTACATAGAGTAAATAAGTGAACTGAACTGTAGTCAATCCTCTCTTTTAGTAAACTAGTATACTAAAAAGAATGTATTACATGAAATCCATGTGTTGAGACAGTGAGGCCTGTTTACAAAAAAAAAACCTTTGAGATTATGTAAATATTTGAATGTGTGTTTTAACTAAAATTATAAATATAATAATATTGTATACATTAAGTAATTGCAATTAGGTAATATTGTATGCAGAAATGAAGTTAAGGTTACTAAAAAAAAGATTAATTCAGCAAAAATAAATGAAGTAAAGTTTACTTAAAGAAAGGATTGACTGAAGTTCAGTTCACTTATTTACTCTTTGTAACATTATAGTCTTGAAACCCAGTTGAAGTAACTTAAATTTACATGAAATTAAATTTACTTAAAAAAAGCAAATGAAGAAATCTGCAAAATATTTATTTACTTTTTTTGTGTGCTTTGTACCAGGCTAGAGTTAAACCTGCTGTTTTTCTATCAAATAAGTACATTTATTTTTCATTTGAAACTGACATATTTATCTATGTATTACCTAATAAAATTTTCAGTTATACTTACATTTATTGATGTAGACATATTTCAAAAAGTATATGCATGTCTAATACAGAAACTATAAGCCACAGATGTTGTTGCACTGTGTAATTGTAGACCCTGCATGTAAAGAGGTGAGGACCACTGAGGATACATTTTTAATAAAAAAAAAATCAGCAGTTTTAGATTTATTCAAACAAATTAATTTGCATTTTAATTTAATGTGGAAACTATTTTGTTGATTTTAAAATGTAAGTACTATAATCTTAAACATAATGATATAAATATTTATAGCATTAAGTGTTATTAGCTTGTATATAGTAAATAAAAGATATGTGATAAATATAAATAATTGTTGGGGTTGTTTTAAAGATTTTATAGCTGGCTTTTCACTTTATATGCATTTAATCTCTCTGTGTGAGAGACTGGATACCTAAAGGCAGGCTTAACCGATCAGGAGCTGATATCAGCTGTATCTCATTAGTCTAATTGTGGAATCATTTTTGGCTAAACTGGGCGAAGTTTACTTAAAAAAGCGATGCTTTGAGAAGCTTGCTTTGTGGAATATCCTCCTGGTCTTTATTGAATCAGTTGTTTTGTTACCTGTGATGCCACACCCGCATTTATTCTTCAGGTGGTGAGCTTGTACAGTGCTTTCATAGTGGTGTACCTACAGGCTGACTAGGGTACTTACAGCACTATTCAGCCTCACTGATCGCAGGTCCTTTCTACAGTTCAGCTAGACCACCGGTGTGCGATATGGAGACAAAATATATTGTATTATTTGTGATCCATTATCGACATGCAACACTGGACATGGATATTTTAATTGAAATATTACATTTTTAAGTTAAATATGTAATAAATTATATATAAATATATGTATATAAAAAAAATAATATTTTAATTGAAACATATTAAACTCTAAACTCCCTAAGAATTGCTTCCCAGTTAGATCTAGAGTCTCAAGTACTTGACGACTCATTATCAGACTGTATTCTCACAGGCTGCCACTAACTGCGTATGACCCAGAAGCCACCAAACTACATTAATCATCGAAACAGTAGATACATCTGACAAACTTTACAACAGAACTGATCAAACCAACTGCAATGTTATCAGGAGATTTAGTGTTTTTACTAATTGTTATTTTAATAAAGCTTTTACTTTAAATCAAGATGGTGAAATGTGCAGTGTTTTTATTCCAAAAATGTTAATTCTCATATCATTGACTTGTGTATACAACAATGATTAAATAAAATGATTATACATTACATCTTGCAGTTTTAGAGGTTTTTAAATAAAGTACAAAAATGTATTTACTTGACATATAAAAGCATGTATACAGCTCTGAAAAAAACACTTTTTTTGTTTTTATTAATTAAATTATGTGTTTCTTTGATTTTACCAAACATTAAAACCTCTAGAATACAATCACAATCACAAGCTATCAAACCAAGCTGAACTGCTTGAATTTTTGCACCAGGAGTGGCATAAAGATATCCAAAAACAGTGTGTAAAACTGCTGGAGGAGTGATTAAAAACCAGGGTTATTCCAACAAATATTGATTTCTGAACTCTTAAAACTTTATAGATATGAACTTGTTTTCTTTGCATTATTTGAGGTCTGAAAGCTCTGCATCTTTTTTTGTTATTACAACCTTTTTTCATTTTCTGCAAATAAATGCTCTAAATTACAATATTTTTATTTGAAATTTAGAAGAAATGTTGTCTGTAGTTGTCTTTAGTTTTGATATTATGATACAGTGATTCTGCGATACTCCATACATCATTGATTCTGTGCAGTTTAATACTGTAACTGTGAAAATACAATGCCACACAGTGTAACAGAGCTAACTTCACAAAACTGTAAACAGTAGATTTCAGAAGAAAAGTGGACTTCGCTGATGGCTGATACTGGGAAACTACAAACTGACCAATAATAAAATGCACCCTGGAGGGTCAAGAGCAGAGGCAAAAATAGCCTCCCACCACATAAACAGAATTCCGATCATTTTTCATATTTAAGTACTATTTAAAGGCCCATCACTGTTTTTATTTATAAATCATTGGATGTTCAGATCAGCAATTTCAGTTAAATATATCATAGAAGAACACAGTGATGTTTAAAAAATAAAATACAGATGACAGGATTTACAGAAAGAGAGTAATAATTCTTTTAACAAAATTAGGCAGATGCATACATTTGCGCACCCTTGTCATTTTATTGATTTGAATGCCTTTAGCACTAATTATTGGAACACAACATTTCTTTGGTAATCTTATCGACCCTTGACCTACATACACAGGAAAATCCAATTATGAGAAAGGGTTAAGTTTTTCTCCTCTTTGAATCTTTTCTGAAGAGTGGCAACATGGGAGCCTCAAAACACAACTCTCAAATGACCTGAAAACAAAGATTGTTCAACATCATGTTTTAAGGAAAGGATATAGAAATCTATCAGTTCAGCTGTCAGTTTACTTTAACAAGACAACCCTATCAAAAGCGCCGCGGCTCGATGAACAGCAGTGTTTAATCAGCAGCTTCCCGCGGTGCGAAGCGGTGTTCAGGCTGGTGTGGGTCCGGGAGGGACCTGAACAATATTAATCTGTGTTTGTCTGCTATATGATATATTTACCGTATTTTTTGCACTATAAGGCGCACCGTATTATAAGGTGCACTATCAATGAACGTTGTTTTTCTGGTCTATTTTCATACATAAGGTGCACTGGATTATAAGGCGCATTTTACGAGACACTATAAGGAACTTTTAATTCAGCAAGTCTTGCCACTAGGTGGTGGTGGGGCTACCTAACTAAGTAAAGTAAAACTAACTATTAAACTGTAATAAAAAGGATTCTTTTAAAGTCAAACGAGCGCTGGATGTTAATCTGCACAGATTTCTCTCCTGAAAACTGTTTATTTGGAGGAGTAAAGCACTACTGTGTATTTACAGTAAGCTTAGATTCCCGAATAGCAGCTAATGCCGCCCAACAGTGATTGTTCCGGTGAGCCAGGACGATATTAGCTAGCGATTTGTTTTAACCCAGTAAACACGCACATCCGATCTCCTCTGAGCGACAAAAGAGCTAGCATGGATAGCAAGTAATGCTAATGCTGCTCCTGCAGTGCTAGCCAGGGTTAGCAGTAGGCTACAGGCCGATCATACTCACCCCTGTCCGAGGAAATAGTGATTAGCTGCTAATGCTATTTGAGCCCCGGTGCTGGAGAACTAAACTGATACTCCTGTATAACACTGTACTTCAGCGGAGTGCCTTTACTCATTTACAACCTGACTGGTAAAATTTATACATAAGGCGCACTGGATTAAAATAGGCACGGTGATTTTTTGGAAAATAAAATGATTAAGTGCGTCTTACAGTGCGGAAAATAAGGTAACTAAAACTGCTGATCCGTACAACCCAAGAATATAATGGAAAATCATGAAAGATTTCAGGGGTGCCCAAACTGTCTTTTCACCATATGTTGCCGACATATCAATAAACGTCATTTCGTCATCAAGATGGCGCCGAGCATGGCTGGCGTGTTGCGAGCTCCCACTTACTTTTGCAGTTTTCCTTTGTTTTTGTGTTTGTCACTCTTTTTGCACCAAAAGTTACACTTCTGGGAATCAGATCGTCGATCACTCACCGCAAACCTGACTTTGAGTTCCACAAAGCTGATCGTTTGTTCGCCAACATCGGAGAAGCTACATTCATCTGGGTCGTCTGGCCACGCACACGACGGAGACGCCAGAAGAAGGCAAGCGAGCCGGTGTGCTCATCAGGCTCAGATGCCGCACTCACCTTCCGCCTCTTCCCACCTATTCCTGGCATGCAGTTCCTGGACAACAAGCTTTTTGAGCTCCACGCACGGATCACCTTCCAGCGGGACATACGGGACTGCAGCGTTATCTGCCTCACAGAGACCTGGTTATCCGCAGACATTTCCGATCACGCCATTGAACCAATGGGGTTCTCTCTGCACCGCGCCGACAGATCCAAAGAGCTCTCCAGGAAAAAGCAAGGGAGGTGGTGTACGTTTCCTGATCAACAATGCTTGGTGTGATCGGAGTTTATACATTTCAACGAGTCTTTTTGCTCTCCTGAGCTGGAATATCTGATCAGCTCCTGCCGGCTGGTGTGGTACTGTGTATAAGGGCAGTGTACATACATCTTCGGAATTCATGTTTTGTGATTCATCAAGCAGCATCCACAAGTACACCAACACAGTCACCGCCTTCATTCACAAGTGCATGGATGACGTAGTGCCCTCCAGTACAGTGCGCATCTTCCCCAATCAGAAGCCCTGGCTAAACCATGACGTCCGCTCCGCTCTCAGCGTACGCAGCGTTGCTTTTAGATCTGGGAATATGGAGGAGTACAAACGAGCCAGCTACACTCTCCGTAGGGCCAAACTTGGGCACAGAGAGAACGTGGAAGCACAGTTTAACACAGCCAACACCTGGAGCTTGTGGCAGGGTCTGAACATAATCACTGATTACAAGACAAGCTCTCACACTCTGACCAGCACCAGCGTTTTAAAGTTAACATACCATGAAATTATTGTTAATGGGTAAACCAATAATATTTAAGTCCATATTTAATATCCATATATTCACCTACTCACAAGTATTAGTTCCTGAAGTTTCTAAAAGCAGTTGAAAGAACCCTATTTTGCAATGACAACAACATCAAAGACTAATATTCATGACTAAAATATCATGCATCTCTCCTTTAAGAAAACAACCAAAGGAAGTGTGAGGAGCTGCAGACGGGTGCACTATACAGCACTGCACCCCTGCTCCCTCTGTGCCTTATACATCACAGTCTAGTGCACTCAATCAGTCTCTGCCTAGTGCTGTCTCTTTAACAGTAATTACCCACAGAGCGTGAGCATGCAAGCAGTGGCCTGGGAACGGTTTCTGTGGGCCTACTGATCCGTCGAAATGTCAGGAAATGTAACCCTGTCTTTGACTGAACTAAGACATAAAAGCTGTCCTAAATTACCACGTCTTTATTTTAAACCATGTGAAAATGTATCCAATGCCATTTAAACTGAGAGGGACTAACAGATAAATAAAACTAGGAAACAATGCAACACAAACTTAAAACAATGGTTATCAAATCAAACTACAAAAATACAATAATGATTAAATTACATTTGTATTATTTGAGGTTAAATAAAATTAGTGCAAAATATTGCAGCCCCATGGATCCAGTAACCAGGGGGAAATGAGACATCAGGTGAATCAGCGCGAGTTCAGGGCTTGTGCAACTCGACCAAACAAAAACATTAGGGTGCTGAACTGTGGTTCAGTGAAATGGAAAAAAAATCAGAGCTTACTTCATGGCTCACTACACCCCAGCACAGGGTGCTCACTACAGCCCAGAACACAAAGCGCAGTGCACACACTGCTCTCTACAGCCCAACATGTCACTCACTACACCCTGGCACAGGGTGCTCACTATACACAGCACTCACTACAGCCTAGTATACAGTGCTTACTACAGCCCAGAACACAACGCTCACTACATCCTGTCACACGGTGCTCACTACACACAGTGCTCACTACAGCCCAGAACACAATGCTCACTACATCCTGTCACACGGTGCTCACTACACACAGTGCTCACTACAGCCCAGAACACAGTGTTTACTACAGCTCCTTACACAGCGCTCACTACAGCCCAGAACACAATGCTCACTACAGATGATGCTCCCTACAGCCCAGAACACAGCACTCACTACATCCTGTCTCACTGTGCTCACTACACACAGTGCTCACTACAGCCCAGCACACAGTGTTTACTACACACAGTGCTCACTACAGCCCAGCACACAGTGTTTACTACACACAGTGCTCACTACAGCCCAGAACACAGTTTACAACGCACAGCGCTCACTACATCCCAGCACACTGTGTTTACTACGCACAGCGCTCACTACATCCCAGCACACTGTGTTTACTACGCACAGCGCTCACTACATCCCAGCACACTGTGTTTACTACACACAGCGCTCACTACATCCCAGCACACTGTGTTTAATACGCACAGAGCTCACAACACCACAGCACACTGTGTTTACTACGCACAGAGCTCACAACACCACAGCACACTGGGTTTACTATGCACAGCGCTCACTACATCCCAGCACACAGTGTTTACTACGCACAGCGCTCACTACAGCCCAGCACACAGTGTTTACTACGCACAGTGCTCACTACATCCCAGCACACAGTGTTTACTACGCACAGCGCTCACTACATCCCAGCACACAGTGTTTACTACGCACAGCGCTCACTACATCCCAGCACACTGTGTTTAATACGCACAGCGCTCACTACACCACAGCACACTGTGTTTACTACGCACAGCGCTCACTACATCCCAGCACACTGTGTTTAATACGCACAGAGCTCACAACACCACAGCACACTGTGTTTACTACGCACAGAGCTCACAACACCACAGCACACTGGGTTTACTATGCACAGCGCTCACTACATCCCAGCACACAGTGTTTACTACGCACAGCGCTCACTACAGCCCAGCACACAGTGTTTACTACGCACAGCGCTCACTACATCCCAGCACACTGTGTTTACTACGCACAGCGCTCACTACATCCCAGCACACTGTGTTTACTACGCACAGCGCTCACTACATCCCAGCACACTGTGTTTACTACGCACAGCGCTCACTACATCCCAGCACACTGTGTTTAATACGCACAGAGCTCACAACACCCCAGCACACTGTGTTTACTACGCACAGCGCTCACTACATCCCAGCACACTGTGTTTACTACGCACAGCGCTCACTACAGCCCAGCATATAGTGTTTACTACGCACAGCGCTCACTACATCCCAGCACACTGTGTTTACTACGCACAGCGCTCACTACATCCCAGCACACTGTGTTTACTACGCACAGCCCTCACTACATCCCAGCACACTGTGTTTACTACGCACAGCGCTCACTACACCACAGCACACTGTGTTTACTACGCACAGCGCTCACTACATCCCAGCACACTGTGTTTAATATGCACAGAGCTCACAACACCCCAGCACACTGTGTTTACTACGCACAGCGCTCACTACATCCCAGCACACTGTGTTTACTATGCACAGCGCTCACTACATCCCAGCACACTGTGTTTACTACGCACAGTGCTCACTACAGCCCAGCACACAGTGTTTACTACGCACAGCGCTCACTACATCCCAGCACACTGTGTTTAATACGCACAGAGCTCACAACACCACAGAACACTGTGTTTACTACGCACAGAGCTCACAACACCACAGCACACTGTGTTTGCTACGCACAGCGCTCACTACATCCCAGCACACAGTGTTTACTACGCAAAGATGCTCACAACAGCCCAGCACACTGTGTTTACTACGCACAGAGCTCACAACAGCCCAGCACACGGTGTTTACTAAGCACAGCGCTCACTACATCCCAGCACACAGTGTTTACTACGCACAGAGCTCACAACAGCCCAGCAAACGGTGTTTACTACGCACAGCGCTCACTACATCCCAGCACATGGTGTTTACTATGCACAGCACTCACTACATCCCAGCACATGGTGTTTACTACGCACAGCGCTCACTACAGCCCAGCACACAGTGTTTACTATGCACAGCACTCACTACAGCCCAGCACACTGTGTTTACTACGCACAGAGCTCACAACAACCCAGACCACAGCGCTCACTACAGCCCAGCTTATGGTGCTCACAACATTACTCATTACACACAATGCTCACTACAGCCCAGAACACAACACTCACTAAAGCCTGGCACAGGGTGCTTATTACAAATGATGCTCACTACAGCCTGGCACAGGGTGCTTATTACACAAGTCTAAACAAATCATTTAAAAATGATACTGTTTCAAGTATCTACCATCTACTCCACTTCTGCTCGACTGATTCAAAAGATTTAAGATATGTGATTTCAGTAATTTAGGTCCTGACAACATAGTGGGAATTTAACCAACACTTATTAACTCTTGCCTCTGATTTAGGGGTGAAACGATTCCTTAAGTAATTCGATTTAAAAACATGATCAAGTAATTTTCTGTTTATTTAATTAAAAAAAGTCAGTGCGCAGTCCTTTAATGTGACAACGCGCTTAGCGTTACATCACCCGCGCACAGGAAAAAGGAGAAGGCGGCGGAGGTTTTTAGCTTGGAAGAGGCAAGAAAAAGGGCAAACTTATAAGGAAAAAGGGCAATAATAATGGAGCATTTTAGGCTGGACAGCATGGCTCTTGCCTTCCCCAACAGCACATCTTTAATACTTCACCCTCTCCGCCGAGGACAAGTTAGCGGTGGAGCCGAGAGAAGGTAAATATAACTCATAACAAATGAATGAGATTAACATTCATGTACCTTAAAAATGTGTGTGGAACAGAGACACATACAGGCTTTAATACAGGCTTTATGTAAACAGTAAACACAGCACTGAGGAGTTAAGAATAAATACATGTTAAAGTTAGCTGATTTAAAGTTACTTTGGCTGCGTAATGTTTTCATCTACGAGTACATCTGGCCAAAGACAAAAACATATTTTCAGATACTGTGTTTGATGAAAAAGGGAAGTGTGTGTCTGATAAAATATCAATTTACTACTATCTTAGGATTCGTAAATGCACGGCCATGAACTTACAGTATTATATAATTTAGTCTTAGTTATGTCAAATTAATTAGACCTGAGAAGTGCAAAACATAAATAAACAAAAAAGGCAACATTTTTAATACTTCTGTTGTCAAAATTATTCCACAGGTCTTATCGATTTCGTAGAACATCCCCTATTTAAGAAGGAGAATACACTGGCTTGGTGGACCAAACTGGGAACATTTCTGCTGTTAAGAAGCTAACATACACAACATAATGCAAATTTTATTGATAATGCCCTATAGTTTTGATACTTTCAAGAAATCCTTGTTGAAAATAATTTAACTTAATTTATTAAAGTACTAATTATAAAATGTTTTATTCCTTTAGTATTTTTTTTTTATTTGTGTTTGCAGTTTAGAAATATATGTTGTGAATTTAAAAATAGCACTTATCTAAAAAGGAAACCAAATGGTAATTTATTATTAAGTGAAATGTTTGTTTTCTCTTGCATATTTTTAATTATTTTTTAAGCAAACAAATATGTTTTATCCGATTACTCGATTAATCGAATCGATTTTTCAGTAGAGTACTCGATTACTAAAATAATCGTTAGCTGCAGCCCTACTCTGATTTACTTCCATTAGTTTTTACCCATGCCAAATCCTAATGGCCCCTTTTTCCAACAGCCACCAGACAGTGAAAAATGATAGAACACGGTGTTTAAAAACTCCAGCAGTACTGCTGTATCTGATCCACTCATACCAGCACAATACACTCTAACATCTCATACACCACCACCAGCAGCAACGTGCCAGGATTACAACCTGATATTATATAACTATATAGAATTACAGGACTACTATATGATTAGTGGATACTAAATGTAGGTCATTATATTTTCCTAATCTATAAGTATATATACACATATGTATAAAACAATCATATAATCACAGTGGCAGTGATAAGTGCACCTCTCAGAACCACTTAGTTCTTTTTAAACATTTTGTCTGTAATAACAGCCAATCAAAATCAAACGTTAATATTCTAATCCATATTAATGAACAACACCCAGTGCCTACTGTGCCATGCCTGACAGTATATCAAAGAAAAGCAAAATTCACAGAATTTGAGCTGCAGATTTAAAGCAAAGGCATAAAGCACTCAAACAATAACCACTCAAAAAATCAAGGCAAACAAAAAATCTAAATAAAAAGCATAAGGATAAACAGGGAGGCTCAGTGCTATTTACCAACTGCATGGGCTTAGTACTTGTTTAAAACCTATAAACCTATGTGCTTTGTAATCTTTCTTAAGCATTTTAACTATTTTCCAGGATGATCAATTTCACCCATTTCAAAAGTCAGATTAAAACATACATCCTATGTCTATTAGTTGATCAGTTTAATGTGCAAAAGTTGTTGAATGGCCACTAACAAAGTAGATAATTTATGAATGATCTGACTAATTTTACAGTGAATCTGGAGATGTGTTGATGATCCTCTGCAACTTGTGATTTGTTAGGCCTGTTTACCTTCAAGTCATTCATATCTCTGTCCTGCTGTTTTTAAGATGCCTTTCATTTTGAGCTTAAAAAGGTTTCAGTTTAGTATGATCATTCTCAGAACTTCATCTAAAAGTGTCACAACATGACAGAAGATTTACTGATTATTGGGTACAATCAAATAAAACAAATGTGATTGCAGGAACTCACTGGCCTTCTTTAGTAAACTTTATTATACAATGTCACTCACTAGCTACTTTGAGGTCCTCAGTTTAAAATTTTCTGTATTTCTGTGTAAATTTGACCTAAAATGTCTAAGATTTTCACATTGTGGATTAGTGGTGACAAAACAAGTCTCTAAAAAAATAAGCTTTGCCTACTCACAGTCCATTGTTTTCCCACTAATTGAAAACACCTGACTCAAACTCCACATTTCATCAACTAATCTTAAAGGTTCAAATAAATTTGCCACCACTTACCGATTTGTAACATTGGATCGTTTAATTAATTTATAAATTAGTGTAATATTTTTGTCTCATTTGTTTAATTATATCTACTTTTATCTAAGTGCATGAATCTGATAAAGTTTTAGATCCAATGTATGCAAAAATATAAAACATTCTGAAGGGTTCACAAACTTTAAAGCACTACTGTAGCTTGTAGGTTCACGGTTTAGGTGTAGAGTCAGACTGTAGTCAGACTACTGTTATGCATTTTTACCCCATTTATCATTGATATTAACTACAGGACGTGGTGACCACATATATATGAATATTGGACATCTCTCTCTCACTTTCTTACTCTCTCTCACTCTCTTACTTGCTCACTCTCACACACACACACACACACACACACACACACAAATCTCCAGTCAAATAATAGAGTTATAAATGGCTTGATATTGAAATTGTCCGTTCCACCTTAAACTGTACAGCAGCAGCTCCAGAGAGGCGAACACACCACCAGAGGGAAACTGCTGCTCAATTTAGGGTGGACCGGAAAATTCGAGTACTCAAACTCAAAAGGTAAAACATCCTAAACCCAATCAGTCAGACAAATAATCAATGAAAATAGTCTCACCAGCAGCTCACTAGAGTTCTCCCACTCACCGTCCCTCCACAGCGGCCCGCTAAACCTCCCGCCACACCGCTAACAAGCAAATACAATTACAAGTCCATAAACTCCCCGTCCATCCGAGGAGCGGCTGGTCTGGAGGAACACAGCCGCGCTACAGGCTCAGAGGAGCGGCTGGTCTGGAGGAACACAGGAGCAACTGGGAGTTTGAGAAGTCCATGTTGTAACTTCCTCTCACAACAGGATCTGACCTGATCCAGCGTAAACCCGGTTGCGCAACTGAACCGAATCTGAGCGAGAGTCAGACGAACCCCTACTGATCCTGAGAACCAGAACTATACACAAGACATCAATCTACACCTCTAAACTTAGTTCAAATTATGTAATAAACAGCCTGGAGGCTTTTAAACACAAATAGACAAAAATTTCACAGACACAAGTATGAAAAAAATAAACTTGTTCCAGCCTCTTCTCCTGTAGCTCCAATCTGTTTCTACTATCTGTCACCTGGCAAAATTATACTGATGGATGCCATATGAACAGGACAATTTGAGATTTAACAATCAGAGTCTCCCCAGAGCAGAGCACACTCCAGATCGGAACACACTCAAGAAAACCATACTTTTTGTTTCACCCACCTTTTATTTATTGTTTTATTATTATTATTATTATTATTATTATTATTATTATTATTATTATTATTATTGTTTTTTTATACAAAAAACGTCATGCAGCCTATACAAGTAAGCAAGAACAACGTCCTGTCCGAGTGGGTTACGCTTTTGTTAAACAGTCTCTGTAGGGAGCTGGTTTTGTGTATGGACTGGCTGAGAGCTTTTTTCCAATTTGAATCTCCACTGAAGAGTGGCATCATGGGCTCATCAAAACAACTCTTAAATTATCTTAAAAACAAAGACTGTTCAACCATTTTTGCAAGCACACCACAAACAGAAACGCCTGAGGTTTGCAAAAGCACAAAAGCATACCTCAGGCGACTCGGCATCACTCTCCCATACAGCTTCTCCTTGTGCAAAGTGCGCTGTATTGTTGACCGATGCACAGTGACACCATCTGCAGCAAGATGATGCTGCAGCTCTTTGGAGGTGGTCTGTGGAGTGTCCTTGACTGTTCTCACCATTCTTCTTCTCTGCCTTTCTGATATTTTTCTTGGCCTGCCACTTCTGGGCTTAACAAGAACTGTCCCTGTGGTCTTCCATTTCCTTACTATGTTCTTCACAGTGGAAACTGACAGGTTAAATCTCTGAGACAACTTTTTTGTATCCATCCCCTGAACAACTATGTTGAACAATCTTTGTTTTTAGATCATTTGAGAGTTGTTTTGATGAGCCCATGATGACACTCTTCAGAGGAGATTCAAATAGGAGAACAACTTGCAACTGGCCACCTTAAATACCTTTTCTCATGATTGGATACACCTGGCTATGAAGTTCAAAGCTCAATAAGGTTACCAAACCAATTTTGTGCTTCAGTAAGTCAGTAAAAATTAGTTAGGAGTATTCAAATCAATAAAATGATAAGGGTGCCCATACTTTTGCACCGGTCATTTTGGTTTAATGCATATTGCACATTTTCTGTTTGTACAATAAACCTCATTTAATTTCAAATATTACTGTGTCCATCAGTTATTAGATATATCAAACTGAAATGGCTGTTGCAAACAACCAAATTTTTTGAACTAAAAATTATTGATAGGGGTGCCCAAACTTTTTCATATGACTGTAATATAAGTGATATAGTATATAAATAATATATATAAAATACGTATTTATATTTCTATAAACTACATATACTACATAATACTCTAAATAGTTTGTCCTTTTATTTGCGGAAATAAGACGGCACGCATTGAATCTTGGGATACTGTAGGCTGTGAAGGATACACCCAGTGGATCCTTTATTTTCGAGGAAAAGAAGGCCGCATTCGAAGGAGTCTTTGAAATGGTACAGCCTAGTCGCACCGCGGTGATGTAATCGGTCTTTAAATTAGTTCTTCGAAGGATGCAATTGGGACTAGGGTGACCGGGGGCCTCATGTACTAAGACTTCCTACTAAAATGTTCCGTATGCTCAGACCTAAAAAATGCCATACGCACAAAAAATCCGGATTTATCAAACCATGCATAGGCAGAATTCCAAGTACTTTCTCTTAGTGCATTGCAATCAACTTGAAATCAAGCGCAAGTGCACGAAAACATCACACCTGCCATGTCTCCTCCCTCAATTTCGCAGAGTATAATGTTATGATAATAATAATTATTAATATTATATACGCGTAGCGTAATAACTAATAATTATCCATGTTTTAAATTGTATTATTCTAAGATGGATAATAAATGCTTTCACTTAAATGCTTTAAGTGAGTTGCTTACCAAGAAGCCACACGTCACACTTATCCTCTTAAGCCAGTCATCATCATGGGCCAAAAAAACATAATGGTCACGGAAATTGTGCCCTCAATGAATTTGGCCATTAGCAATATTTTCCAATAATGCCAACCTTTATGCATGTTTATATAATCTAGGCTAAGTGGAAACACGTTGAACGATTGTTTCAGTAAGCAAATGAAATTGTCTGATTAATTAACTTTATTTTACCCAATAATACTTACTACAATGTGTGCATAAAGGATATCTTATTAGTTGTAATTTCAATGCATCGCCTCTACAAATGACAAAAACACAATACTTACGTATAAAAAAAAGGAGTACGCCTGGAACGAACGTGCCGTGGGGGAACGCACTTTCTCACGTTCAGGTCAAATTTAGTACATCTGACCGTGAGCGTGAAATATGGCGTACGCAATGTTTTTGTGCGTATGCACCTTGGGGCCCCAGATGTCCCGCTTTGTGAGGGACAGTCACGCAATTTCATTACTTTTCATGCGTCCCGCAAATTGAGACGCTGTCCCGCATTAGTGACAATCAGACTCCAGTTTTAAAATGCGTGTTTTGTAATCTGGCTTTTATTAAACGGCTGTGTGGGGAAAGCAGTGAAGGCTGTCAGGAGGGGGCGGGGCGGGCTGTTTCATCATGTCAATCAAACGGGAACGCGGTCGCGGCTTAAGGGCACGCCCACCAACACAAACCAATGCAAATCAGGTTAGAACAGCACCGGCGTGCAGCACGAGATATAAAGCGAAAATGCAGCTACAACAAAGACTGGGAAACTATCTACCCCTGGGTGAAACCAGTGCAAGGCGAGTCTGGTAAAATTTTGTGTGAAGTTTGCTTGAGTAATTTTTCCGTTTCGCACGGAGGTGAAAACGACGTGAAACGACACAGACAGTGCGAGACTCACAAAAAGCGTGTTGCTCAAAAGGAGGTTTCCCAGTCCATGCATACGTTCCTGCTAGGTGCCTTCTCTGGTGCTGAAAGTGCATTGTCTGTGTGGGCCCAGCCTATCTGCAGTTGTTGGTGGGATAGAGAAAACTGAAAGACTTTTGATGGACAGAACTCCAAAAAAAAAAAAAAAAAATCAGCCAGGCGTTCTCCTTGATGCTGAAAGAGCAGTGACTGTGTTACTATAATGGACAAAACTGAACAAAAAAGTCTTATTTAATATACCTTTTTTCCCTCCTGACCCATTTTAATTTGTATTTCTAATTTCATTTATTTTATACCCAGTGGTGCCTTTAGTTGGCATTGTCCAGTAAATGCAGATCATTTTCAAATGCATTTATTTTGCGTAGCCTATTTAAGTGATTCTCATTTGAGTGAGTTTTTCTTGTTCAGATAATCAGCCTCTTTAATACACGTAGCCTTATCCAGTACATATGTGGTTCAGTATATTATTCTACTAGAAAAAAGCACTTTAATGTGGTGTTTGGAGTTGTGCAGGAGTTTTGTTGTTGCTTTGTGTTGTTAGAGAAAATGCAGGAAAGCCATACCCTTTTTAAAGCACATTAAAGAACTGTCTGTTCTGTTTAATTGTACACAGTCGGGTGTTTTGAGAAGCACTGTGAAATAGTATGAAAGGTGAGAGAAAGTTGCATTTAAATAAGTTATTATATGTAATATATATATATATGTATATATATATATATATATATATATATATATATATATATATATATATATATATATACATATATATATATATATACATATGTATATATATATATATACATATATATATATATATATATATACGTATATATATATATATATATACGTATATATATATATATATATATATATATATATATATATATATATATATATATACGTATATATATATATATATATATATATATATATATATATATAAATACACACACACACACACACATACATACATACACACATATTTTTATTTGCAGTCTGTTATTGCAGTCCTAATTGGGACACACTGACAGTCTGTTGCATCTGTGTCCACGCAGATGACTTCTGACATTTCCATTTGGTGTTTGAAACATGTAGCTCTTATCCTCGCTGCACTTTTGCCGGGCAACTGCTGGGTGCCATGTCTTTCTTTCTTTATTCCACACGGTCACATGCTGTCCAGGCTGGAGTGATGTTAATTTTCTGCGGCAGCTGCGGTAGCAGTGTTCCTTCATCACTGCGCTGTGAGTGTCTGTGTGTACCTGTTTATCTGGGTCTGCTCGGCTCGGCTGTAAGGTCTATGGGCTTACCAAAGAGCTGTTCAGTAGGTGAAGGTCATTTTCAGTCAATAGGTGTCGCTCTTACGCTTTCCATACACTATACGACTTTGAAAAGGCTCTGAAAAGAATTTAAAGCTGTCCATACCATAGACTGTATATAAAGATGGACGCCGTGTCGCCGTTCCCATTCATTCAATGAAAATGAAGCCAAAATCTTCCGCCATTTTGGCGATTCAGAGACCAGAGTCTGCGCAGTAGAGACCAGAGGAGGGAGAAAGGCTGTGGAGAGACCGCCTACTCATTTAAATAACCCCGCCCCTGAGGGCTGCCTCGCGGTCACAGACTGCAGAGCGGGGCGGAGCGGAGCTGACGGTCTGTTATTGGTCTCGCCCATAAGCAGCCCTTTTACCATAACCACACCTTTTTTGAATAGAGCCGAATAAAGTTTTAAAAACCGAATTCTGTGGGGATATAAAAATTTGACAATATAAGCAGAGGTTACACTAGCTGTTGCATTTAAATAATGGAGGTAGAATTACAGTATATTAGAAAAAAACGTGATTGAAAGTTGTCTGTTTTGCCATTGAAACCTATGGGGATGGGTGGGGTTACACAGCTTTCTGCAGCCGAACAGCAGGGGGCGCCCGACCTGTGGTGGCTTCACTTTTAAGAAACGATGCTCTGTCCAGCTATATACAGTCTATGGTCCATACACTACACGACTGTGACCAGTCACAGACTTTTTACTCACAGACTAGTCACAGGCTAAGATTCAGGAAAGACTGGATCACTAACTGCCAGACTGCAACTACATTATTTCTGAGACTATTTCCCTTCATGCTTCTGGTGGAGTTTACATATTGCATAATAAGTTACAAATAATGTGTATATCAATACTGTGATTTATCAGACTCTCAACTTTTGTCCCTAGTATTGGTTTATTTTTCTGCCGTGTAGTTAGTACTTGATTTTTTTAATAGAAAACATTTTGACATTTTGTATTCAACTGCCTATAAGCTTTATTACCCCATTTTTGCTACTACCATGTATAGCAAATTATTAGTTTCACTGCTATACATTTGCCTTTGTTTTAGATAGAATTAATGCAATTATTCTTGCAAAATGTGTATTTATTAAATTTGTTTGTATTAAAAATAACACTGCACAATAAAACAAAATACCTTTTAATATAATGACTTTAATGTGTCACCTGTGTTTAAAATACTGTACATATTAAAGTAAGAACCGTATAAGGCATATTAACTGCAAAATGTGTTCTTTTTTTAAAAAAAGCGTTTCTACACAGTTACATGAACTATATTTTTGCCTCTTCCCGTAGCGCTACTATTGGATGTTCACGTCAATGTTGCGTGAGCAGAGTCTCAAGACTTGAGATAATTTTAAACACGGTTGAATTTATCGAAGCTCCAGGACATAAACCCAACTGACTAAAACTATCAGTCCTAACCACCTTATACTAAACGACCGAGATAACACGACCACAACTCAACTGCAGCTCAACTCTAGCCAGACTCTCGTAATTTTATCCCAAAATTTGTCTGCCACAGAGAAATCGATTGAATATCGTTAAGTGTATGGTCGGCATTAAATAGACTAAAGTCTGACCAACTCTCACATCTTAAGACAAGACACAGACTTTTTAGGCTAAGATTTTGCTGAGTTTAAGGATCACTAACTGCAAGACTGCAACTAAATTCTTTCCCATCATGCTTCTGGTGGAGTTACATACAATACATATTACATATTAAGTTACAAATAATGTGTATATCAATACTTATCAGAGACTCACAACTTTTGGACCCATCATTTTTGCTACTACTTTGTATAGCAAAGAATTAGTTTCGCTGCGGTACATTTGCCTTTGTTTTGGAAATAAAATATTTTTGTCATGCGGCTTCCTGTAGCTCTTCTATTAGCTGTTGATACTGTTCGAGTCACTATTTGTGTGAGCAAAGTCTCAAGACTTACGATAATATTAAACACGGTTGATTGGATCAAAATTAAAATTGAAATGACGTGTCTGCAACTTGACTGAAGCTCGACTCTAGCAAGACTCTCATGATTTTATCCCGACTCTGGAACTTTGTCTGCGACTGTGAAATCTCTTGAATTTGTTAGGTGTAAAGTCGGCATTACTTGTAGCAAAGCTAAGTAAAGGTCACCTATGTTTTGCAGTGTTTTCTTTACAATGGCTTTGATGTGTTTATTAAAAGACACGTTGCTTTTGGGATAGTGGGGTGAACTGGTGATGTGTCTAATATATCTTTTATCAGTCCTTTGTCCTGTATACTGTGGTCCATTTTCCGTCAGTTTTTCATCTGGTTGTCCAAATAAGGACATGTATACCTGCATCTTTTGTGTGACTGCATGGCTCGATGCTAAATTGGGCATTTCATCGACAAATGTGTATTTTGAGTACCTGTCTACAGTCAACATGTAATGGCGGCCATTGACTTCAAAAAGGTCGAATGCTATTGACATGTGGCTTGAGAGGTTCTTTTGAGTTTGCATCTTGATGTTCAGCACACACACTGCATGACCTACAGATTCTTTCAATGTCATTGTTCATTTTTATCCAATATACACTTTTCCTAGCCAGCCAGCGTGTTTTTTCTATACCTTGGTGGCCTATGTGTAGTGGTTTGAGAATGTCTTTTGTCATGGAGTCTGGGATGAGTACCTGTCTGCCCTTGAAGATGACTACTGACTCCATAGCAAGTTCATCTCTGAAAGACCAGTATGGACATAGATTCTTGTGTAGGTTATTTATAGTTTCAGGCCATCCCTGATAAATGTGTTCTTTCAACTTATGGAGCTGGATCCTCACCTGTTTGGCTGCACAGTGCAGCTTGTTTTTCTGGTGAGAAGTTTATTATGGAGATGACGTGTCTCTCTGGCTCCTCAAACTCTGTTTCGATTCAATCTATGTGCTCATCCAACTCGATGTTGCTTTTGTTTTCAGGGTTTGGTAACCTGCTAAGGGTGTCTGCAAGGACCATTTCTTTTCCAGGTCTGTATTTGACATAGTTGTACCCTTGAGTCTTGATCAGCATATGCTGGAGACCAGTGCTATACCCAGGCCCTTCTGTGATTAATCCAGCTTGAGTGACGTTGTAGTATTTCAGACATGCATCCTCAGTGATGGCTGATTTCAGATCATTAAAGCACTTCTCATGGTCTGCTTCCCATCCATAATGCATCATTGTTGAGCAGTCCTCTCAATGTGTGCACTTTCTCTGCAAATGTTGGTATGTACATTGCAAGATAAGTTAGCATTGCCTTTTATCTATGCAGTTCATCCTTGTTTTGGTGGGTTGGCATTTTCTGAATATCTCAGAATATCACCCTGCGCTCCAAAATACCCCTTACCATCACTTCCTTACCACAGAAAAATAAACCTCACCCAGAGCCTTCAGCAATCAACTATAAAAATAAAATATACTTTAAAATATACACAGTAACTATAAATTATTATTAGTTATATTTATTTCTGTCAGTTATAAGGATTTATATTTATGTTTAGTAAACAGACTAAATAACTGAAACTTAATATAGCAGACGGGCATTCTGCTGTTTAAGAATTTCAACAGATGCTTACTCTCACTCAAATGCTGGAGTTTTTGAAATGGAAAATTAACTGAAATTCAAATCTGAAAAAATAAAACATTGTCACCCTGGTCAATTAAATAAAACTTAAAAAAAATTAAATACACATATAAAACTATGTAAGCATTCACGTCTTATCACCAGGGTAAATGTATTAAAATATTAAATATAGTAATTAATTCATTAAAATCTCGTCCAGTGTTCTAAAATGTCGCAGGCACACAAAGTGGATCTTGACGCAGCACGCGGCATTGCATGCAGAATAACATCTCTCTTCAAAAAAAATTGTTTTAATAAATAAGGTGGACAAGTATAGTAAAATTCTTGTTATTAAACTCACAAAAGCCAACAAATGTACTGATAATTAATCAAGAGAAATTAGGCAAAATGCGCTGCACCTCTCTCTCTCTCTCTCTCTCTCAATTCAATTCAAAGTGCTTTATTGGCATGACAAATAGTTCTACGTTTGTGTTGCCAAGCCTGAGTTACACAGTTTTAACAGTAAAGTAAAAGAGGAATAGTAAACCGATTTAGAGATTAACAATTTCTAAAGTGTACAACAGAACAGAATCTACATTTTAAAACAATGCAAAAAATATATAAAATAAAAATAAAATTATCATATAAAAAACATAATATAATTAATAAGTGTAGGTATTAAGACAAATTAACCAAAATTGTTTGTGTGTGTGTATAGTGTGCGTGTGTGTGTAGTCTGTGTGTGTGCATGTGTATAGTGTGTGTTAATGTGATATTTAGTGTGATATGGTCACTCTTTGTCTCTCTCTCTGTGACAGGCTGTAATGTATTGAGCTGCGAGAGTGCAGCTCTCTCTCTCTCTGTTCTCTCCTAACAGATAGGGGAGTTTCTCTGGGTCAGTAAGGTGGGTAAACTGGGGGTGTTTATTGCTGAATTTTCTGTAGAATTCATGGCGAATAAATTTGGGGCATTGTGTCAGAAAGTGCAGCTCTGTCTCTGGTGTGTTTAGGTTGCACAGCTGGCATGTTCTGTGTTCCGGAGGCACCCAGGATCTCTTGTGCCGGCCGGTCTGTATAGCCAGGCTGTGCTGGCTGAGTCTGTACCTGGTCAAGGTGGACCTCAGTTTCAGATCAGTCACTGTGCTCAGGTACTCCCCCACAGTGTACTGTCTCTTTAGGGCCAAATAGCACTGCATCTTACTCTGTGTTTTAGTTTGAGTTTTCCCAATAATGCAGGTATGCTTCTCTCAGATTAGCTGTAATTTGGTTGGTTCTGATCAGATTGGTTGTGTTTTTCTGGTCCTGAGCTTGCTGAGTGTTAGTGTGTGTTAGTCTGTGTGAATGTGTGTTAGTGAGTGTGTAGTTCAGGACCAGCTGAGTGAGGGGATTGGTGTCTTTGCTCAACTCTTGGTACTGCAGAGCTTTGTAATGATATGAGTGGGGGTCGCTGTGTTTCAGGTGTTTCCAGAATTTGATCGCCCGTTTCTGTATTTTTAGGAGGAGAGGATATTGGCCTAATTCTGCTCTGCATGCGTTGGTGGTGGTGTGTTGGTGCACCTTTAGAATGTTTTTTACAGAATTCTGCATGCAGAGTCTCAATTGGGTGTTTGTCCCATTTTTCAAATTGTTGATTTGTAAGCGGACCCCACACTTCACTTCAATAAAGGGCGATGGGTTCAATTACAGATTCGAATATTTTAATCCATAGTCTGATTGGAATTTCTGCAAAGATTTGCCGTTTTACAGGCCCGTAGCCAGCATTGTGATGGGGGGGAATCTTTTCCCCCAAAAGTGGACTTCATTTGGCTCTCTTCTCCAATGCCCCCTAAATACACGAACACACTTCAAACCTTTTAATTTAGACATATTTTATTTATTATAAGTTTGTTGTGAATCTGTTGTTGCTGTCTTTATTTGTTCGTCTGTTGCTCCCCACTGTTAACATACATTTGATATAAATGTAAGTGTTACTCAAACTTCCTACATCTGTGATGTGACTTCATTGTCTGTCTCTGTTGCTCACCTCAGTTGTCTGTTGCTTTGTTCCATTGTCTCTGTTGCTGCCCTCCATTGTCTGTCTCTGATGTTGCTGTCCTTTATTGTCTATCTCTCTACTATTGACATAAATAGATAAGAATTACTTCATTAGGAACACTATCGGTATGGTCATTAAAACTTAAACATGAATTAATAATAATATAAATTGAAGTGTTCTGTCTTATTAAAATCTTCCTATAACTGTGCTGGGACTTAGTTGCCCCCCCCCCCCCTCCCTTCAGCTCGCTGAACTCGGCGCCTGATTGGCTGACAGAGCTCATTTGCATGCCGTCTGGTCTGTGAGGGTCTGCTGATTCATTAGATATGCGTGGATTCGTGGAGCGACCAATAATCCGCTTTTAATAACGTGTTAAAGTTGATATTTTTTTCTGCCTCAAATTATTTCAAGCACTGTTTGGATATATGTGAGAATTACTGGTGACTGGATTGATGGATTTTCTTAAGTTTGGAGGCGTTTTGAAGGTAAGAGTGTGGGGGAAGCGTTGGAGGGGGTTGGGTGTGTGTCTCGAGTGTCCTGAGGTAAACACAAAGCGAAACACAAGCAGATTTAAACTCTAAACACAGTTCCGTAATCCGGAGAGGCAGACGGTTCGAATGGTGTATAACATGTCCGCATTCGATCAAATATGGACGTACGAAAAACGTAAATATGAAAATAATATTTCATAACTTTCATAAACCAGGCATATTTCGCCCCAAATGTTTATTTTCTGAAAGGAGATACGGCTAAATAGGCTAGATAACTGAAAAAGCTTTAAAATGGCATATTGGGTGTCTACATTGAACCTATAAGTATTCATAAACACAGCCAGATATTAAATATGATATTTTTCTGGCCCGCCGGGGGGCCAGGGCGTGTTAAGAGGTTAACCCCCTTTTTACACCTCTATACTGTATTTTATATATGGCCTTAGGAGCAACAGGCATGTTGAGAATAAAATACACCCTAGCTTGATCGTCAGAATTGCAAAGTGAGTGACTGAATGTTATTGTCACTTAACCTACATTTCTTAAAAATCAACTAAAATCCAGACTTTGGAGTTATCGCAATAATAACAGTAATAACCCGGTGTTACATGTACAATTATACTAATGGGCTAAGCCGAGCCTGGCACTTTTAACGCAGGGGAGTTGTAAAGAAATAGAAGCCCTGCACTCAGCAACTTACCGATTTTGGGCCTTTTTTTGAACAAGTCACCAATATTTTGGGACAATGTTACCGCCGTTTTCTTGCGTTTTCGCTCCTTGTCTTCTTTTTTACCCATTTTCTCAAGTAACTTTCCCCTGATTCTTATTCTTTCCACAAGCTAAGAACAGAAATGGGAGAATTTCCTGCCACCTATTGGATTGGTGTAAAACAGTCTGAACAAAATGTGTAAAGAGAAACATTAACAATTTTTCTTACTCGTCACTACTCTGGCGGGGGGGTGGGAGGGGATTGGGGTGGCTGAGGGGGGGTTGTGGGGGATGGGGGGGGATCGAACGAACCCTTCGATCCCCCCCGGCTACGGGCCTGTTTTATGGCGTAGAAAGCTCTGCGTGCTTTTTCTCTCAATTCACCCACTGCCTGATGAAAGTTCCCTGTAGAACTGATTTTAATAGCTATAATAAGAGGAGTGATTGATCACCTCTTTTCCTAACCTTAATGTGTGTTGTGATCCCTGAGATCTGGATCTTTTACTAAAAATCATTATGTTTATCTTTTTTAGGCCAGGGCCCAGGTCTGGCAGTAGTGCTTCAGCAGGTCCAGGTTCTGCTGTAGACCCTGCTCTGTGGGGGACAGCAGGAGCAGGTCGTCTGCGTAGAGTACGAATTTGATCTCTGAGTCGTGCAGAGTGAGACCGGGAGCTGTAGATTGTATTTTTGCCAATTCATTATTATAAATATTAAACAGTGTTGGGCTTAAGCAGCAGCCCTGTCTCACATCCATGCTCCTGAGAGATGGAGTTTGTTTGTTTATTGCCAATTTTTATTCCGCACCTGTTTAATGTGTACATTGATTTAATCAGATCATATGTTTTACCCCCTACACCGCTCTCTGGAAGAGTGTATAATAATCCAGGATGCCAAATGAAATCAAAAGCCTTTTTGAAATCAATAAAACATGCAAAAATTTTGGTTTTATTTTGGACAACATATTTATCAATTAGGGAGTGTAGGGTGTAAATATGATCGTTGGTGTGGTAATTTGGTAGGAATCCAATCTGACTTCTACTCAAGACATTGTGATTCATAAGGAAGTTTAAAAGTCTAGAATTTAAGATGCTGCACATCAACTTCACCAGATTACTGTTCACACAGATGCCTCGGTAATTATTGGGGTCAAATTTATCTCCGTTTTTAAAGATTGGTGTTATTAGGCCCTGGTTCCAGATTTCAGGGCAGTAACCTACACTCTGAACTAAATTTTAACAGCTTTAGTATGGCCAATTGAAATTTTGAACTTGAAATTGATGCCTTGTTTGGTTTTAGTATGTTAATTTTAACTTGAAGCTCCTGCTCAGTAATTGAGAAGTCTAAGGGGTTTTGGTTTTCTTTAATAGCCAATTCTAGGTTTTCCAGCTTACTTCTTATTTCATTTTGTTCTGTGTTTGGGTCAATCTTTTTGAAAAGTGTTTGAAAATGATTTGTCCATATGTCTGCATTTTGTATTGCCAATTCTTCATATTCTTTCTTTTTCAGATTGTTTTAATTATTCCAAAATTGATTTGTTTTTATTTACTCCTCAATTAGTGTCAGTTGCTTTTATGTGTATTGGGCTTTTTTAGTTCTGACTGTACGTTTATATTGCTTTAGTTTTTCACAGTAAAAAAGGCGTATTTGTTCGTTATGTGGATCTCTGTGTTTCTGATTGGAAAGTTTTCTGTTCAGTTCTGATAATTTGTTAAATTTGTTTCTGATAATCTGATAAAGCTGTAAGACTCTTAAACTCCACTTAACAACACACTGCACTGACACACAAGGACAATTACTGCACAAACACGGTCACTTTACCCGCACTGAGACACTTTATTTTCTACTGCTCTAATTCATTTCATGCTGCTATAGCACATTTGCACTCTGGACTTGTTGTTGCAACCTGTCTACTCTTTCTATTTATTTCATTTGGGGTATTTATCTTTAACTATTTTGTATATTCTATTTTTATTGTATTCCTTTATTGTACTTTTATCTATATATCTATTTAATAACAGCTCCTGGGTGTAAACTGGATCGTGAGATCACAATTTCGTTCCACGTCATGTACCACATAAGATGCGAATGACAATAAAATCTCCTTGAATCCTTGAATGCTTGAATAATTTGGCACTCTCTGTCAAACCATTTGTCCTCTTTTTTGAGTTTGGGTTTTGATCTGTTCTGGATTGTCAATTTGGCCTTTTCTGCAGTTTTGATGCAATTACACACATGATTAATTTCTTATTAAAAACAAATATCACAGCAACCCCACACAAATGTTACTCAGCACAAATGTCATTAGTGAAAAAAAACAAATATATCCCCCTCCAATTGGTCCCACAAAACTTTACAAAAGAACAAAGCCTAAGTATAAGGATAAAATAAATAAATAAAAAAAGATGACTACTAAGTAGTAGGCTGCCCTAACCAAGCATTACTTTTAATAAAAGGGGCCTGAAATGTACAAAATCAAAATACTAAAGTTAAAAATAGCTCAAGCAGCAGCATTAGGGGAAGTTTGACAACAATAAAAAAAACCCCAAACAAATAAAAGTAGAGAAAAGCAGCCAGCAACCCAGTCGCTGGTCCGATCTAAGACACAAAAGAAACACTTTACTCTCAATATATATACACATACAATAAACATCACCAAGATTAGCATAAAAAACATACCACTCAGTTCACAGGATATCAGTCAGAGAAGAAAACACAGTGGTAGGCCTAAATTACAAACAAAACACCAGTTAATACAGTTTACACAAAAAAAAAACTGTGCTTTGAATGACACCCTTTTAGCACCGATCTGGTTTAGAGCCATAACTGGTTGACAATGACTTAAACAAAGAAGTCTAGCCAATTCTAATATTGGCTATGCCTGCTAGGAGGCCAAATGGGCTAGCAGACCAAACTAAAACACCAGGCTAGCAGGCTGGGCTAGAGAGCTACAGGGGTTAGCAAGCTGGGCTAGAGAGTGTGGTGGAAAATAATGACAGGAAGAAAGAAATATTCAGAGTCTCTGAGTCTTGATCAGAATGAGTAACAAGATTTATTGAGAAGCCACACGTAATGAATACAGAGTGAACTCCTGCCTTGCAAGAGTGCCATGCTCTCTTTATACCTTTTAGATCCTCCCATCCCTTACTTCCCAATTATGGGCACAGTGCCACCATTGTGACACGTCAACTTCTTCTGACAGGTGGTATGACATAATCCCTTAGTGAGCATATCAGACTGGTTCTCAAAACACCGCAAGCAGAAGGAAAAATGACCCTGGCGCCAGAATTGTAGACAGAACAATCCGTGACGTGCACACATACATAGACACACACTGCTTTCCCCAGATAGAAAAACTCTCACTCAGCATCTTAGATATGCTCCTGAGTACACATTATCATCGCATGGAACAAAAAGTAATATCATTAATAGTCGTCATTGTTTATGAATCATCACACGTCATTGATTATGAATCATTTCAATAAACACCTTCCATCACAAGAGCTACAGGGGCTAGCAGGCTAGGCTAGAGTGCTACAGGGGCTAGCAGGCTAGGCTAGAGTGCTACAGAGGCTAGCAGGCTAGGCTAGAGTGCTACAGAGGCTAGCAGGCTAGGCTAGAGTGCTACAGAGGCTAGCAGGCTGGGCTAGAGTGCTACAGAGGCTAGCAGGCTGGGCTAGAGTGCTACAGGGGCTAGCAGGCTAGGCTAGAGTGCTACAGAGGCTAGCAGGCTGGGCTAGAGTGCTACAGGGGCTAGCAGGCTGGGCTAGAGTGCTACAGGGGCTAGCAGGCTAGGCTAGAGTGCTACAGAGGCTAGCAGGCTAGGCTAGAGTGCTACAGAGGTAGTGCTGGACGATATGGCCAAAATTTATATCACGAAATATTCCTTAATTTCGGTCGATACAATATAATTTCGATGTCGATATAAATACTTTGAAGGCCTCAGAAAACTGCAAAGAATCCCTGCAATGTAAATCTGTACACTACTGTCTGAAAATTTAATTTAAGTCTTTGAAACCTCCTTTCACAAAAACTTTATAATACTTAAGAAATAAAAAATTGTCAAAATAAATCAATGCTCAAATTTATTTGCATATAGCAAAATAAAAACATGACATCCCTGTCAAACATAAGCCTATATAAGCCTAAGCCTATATAACTAACTAACTAACTAACTAACTAACTAACTAACTCTTTTGTAAACATATTTAACAGATCAAAACATAAGTGTTTCAACAGGATAAAGAATACAAGAAGCCTCCTTCAATTTATCACTTGTGGAAGCGGCAGGGGCATTAATTTTGCATCAAAAATATCCCGCGCAGACGAGCTGAACGAGCGGACCCGCGGCTGAAAGAGCGGACCCGCGGATGAACGAGCGGACTGAACGAGCGGACCCGCGGATGAACGAGCGGACCCGCGGATGAACGAGCGGGCTGAACGAGCGGACCCGCGGATGAACGAGCGGGCTGAACGAGCGGACCCGCGGATGAACGAGCGGACTGAACGAGCGGACCCGCGGATGAACGAGCGGGCTGAACGAGCGGGCTGAAAGAGCGGACCCGCGGATGAACGAGCGGGATGAACGAGCGGACCCGCGGATGAACGAGCGGGATGAACGAGCGGACCCGCGGATGAACGAGCGGACTGAACGAGCGGACTGAACGAGCGGACCCGCGGATGAACGAGCGGACCCGCGGATGAACGAGCGGACTGAACGAGCGAACCCGCGGCTGAACGAGCGGACCCGCGGCTGAACGAGCGGACCCGCGGCTGACCGCTGAACGAGCGGACCCGAGGATAGGATAGGCTAGGGTTGGCTCGGTTCCGCTCCGCTCCAGCGCGGAACATTTCAGATGCAAACCTAGCCTAGCCTAGCCAAATCTAACCTAGCCTAGCCTAGCCTATTTGGCTACGTGCCTGTGTGTTTACGTCATCACGCACAGACATAGCCCAGCGAAAAATGTCTGTCCGTGTAAATAATACATATCGATATACCACAAAAATGATATCACCCTTATTGAAACATTTCTTATCGCGATAAATACCGATATCGAATTATTGTCCAGGCCTATACAGAGTGCTACAGGGGCTAGCAGGCTAGGCTAGTGGCTGGGGCCTAATAAAAACAGTATATAAAAACAACTGATGTTTTAAAGTAAACATACCTGCCCTTTTCCAAGTCTCCAACATCAAGGGAAGACTGAGTTTGTTTGTGTTGACTCCCGGCTACACAAATAGTGACCTTCTAATAAAAAGAAAATCCCCATCACTAGCAGAAATATCATGCACACTCCAATTAAAATCAGATATAGCAACACAATACCTTCATACGTGGTTCACCATATACATACACACACTGCTGTAAACAGGGTACTCCAATCAGCTCTGTCTCCTAGAACCCAGCAGGGAAACCACTTAGTGCTATCTACAATTTAGACATTTTTAAAGCAGAAGATTTAACAGAAGGGACATACCTTAAAACCATAACTACACAGGAAACTAGGCCCCACGCTCCAAGCAGTCACACACCCAGCTTAGGCTCACCTTGTCTAGCTCTGAGGACCCAGGGTGGCCATAAATATGCCTGATTTACCAAATCATCTGACTTCATGATTGCCTGACCCCTCCCATACAAACAGAAAGGAAAAACACTACACCAGGGCTACATAATGAACACAGTAATTTGGCTGTGATCAGAGAGAGGGGTTAGTGGTCTAACAGTAAATGCACTGAGAGAGAATGGATCTAAATCTGTTATAATCTGGATATAATCTACTGTACTATTCCCAAGATGTGAGCAAAATGTGGGTCTTCCTAAAGAGTCCCCTCGTGTCCTACCATTGATGATGTACAGACTCTGACAGAGCTGCAGGAGGTTCCTACCACTTTGGTTGACCACATGATCCTGGTTGTTTCTGTGGGTATAAGGAATATTGTTATTAGTACATGAAGAATATATTTGTTGTCAGTTGTATTTATAGAATCAGGTTGTGTTCCAGTTCTTGCATTTAGGTCTCCGCAGACGAGCTGGAAATGGCTTACCTCATGTTCTAGCTCTGGAAACATTTCTTCACTTATTTTAAACCAGATATAATATTTTCCAATTTTGACTGTATCTAAAAAGTTGTGTAGTATTTCTCTGTACCATATGATTATTCCCCCTGAGTCTCTGCCCTGACGCACTGAGTTCAGCTTTTGTGATGGTATTATAATTTCTCTGTACCCCTGGGGACAGTGAGCGGCCATATCAGTTCTACACCATGTCTCTTGTAATATGAGAATGTCAATGTCTTTGATCTTATTTTGAAAATCTTTGTTCAAACTTTTAATCCAAATAATGATGAATTTAAACCTTGGATGTTCCACATGCTGATTGAGATTGAAGTCATGTCTAAAGAGTGGTAAGTGTTTGTTTACAATGAGAAACATGAAAAACAAACAACAAGTAATATGTTTTTATGTATACAATGAACAGGTAAGTATTACTAGATGTAATAAGATCATTTATAATTTGTAAATATATAATACATGCCTTGCATTCACACACATATGAATTTTTGCATATTATGTGAGTTTTGTACAGATGTATTGCAGTAATGTTTTTATTTCACCCATCTGTGTGGAGCGCTGCGGAGTCTGAAGGACCTCTGCGTAGCTGCGCTGGGGGTGGGGGATGCTGTCCTGGCTGAGAGGGGCTGCTCGGGGTGTGGGTTCAGGGTGTTGCTGGTGTGGTTGGTGCTGAGCCAGGTCAGGTGGTAACATGTTGTAATCTGGTCTGGTTGGATGAGGTCGTAGTGCTGGTCTTGATGTCCTCCTTTGGGCTGGTGCAGTTGGTGGGTCTGGGTCTGCATGTTGAGGTCTGCGGTGTAGTCCTGGCATGTGTCGAGCTCTGAGGGGATGTTTGTTGTTGGCTGGGCTGATGGCTGCGTGTCTTCGGTCGTGGTGGTGGTGGAGTTTTGGGGACTCTGCTTTGAGGTTCCTGGAAAATACCTTCACCGTGTGCTTGTCCAGGTGCACATGGTTGTAAAGGTGGTATGGGGTGATGGTGGAGTGGTGGGCCAGGTGCACATTAGGCAGGAGGGCACATCCTCTAGAGATGTCTACATTGACCCTCTGGATGGTGGCGGGGTGGAAGTCTTTGCGTGGTAGGAGTGTGGAGATAATGATTTTGGCGTGAGGGTGGGATTCAGCAGCTCTCTCCACCACTCTGCACACCAGACCTCCTACTCTTTCTTGCTCTGCTCTGAGGTCATTGGTGCCAGTGTGGATTATGATGTACTTGGTGGTACTGAGGGTGAGAACAGACAGTATTCTGTGAGCATCTCTTATTCTCGGGCACCATATTTTTGCTGTTGTTAAACCTGGGAAGAGCTTGTCCACTTGGAGGAATTTTCCATTTGAATCAATGAGAATTGCAACATCAGTATTTTGTCCTGAAGGTGACCTGGTGCTCGGCTGCTCTATTCTTTCCTCATTTTTGGGGTTCCTCACCTTTTTGGGCTGAGCTTTGGGTGTTTCCGGGGACATCTCAGCAGAGTCTTGTGTTGTGACAGGCATGTTTTGAGTGCTGCTAGGCTGTGAGGTACTGGGAGAAAGCTGGGGGGATGTTTGGGGGGTGTTAAGCTGGTCAGCGGGGGTCTCTGTTTGTGTTTGTAGATTCTTTCTGGCGGTGTGTTTCTTGTGCAGCTCGTCTTTAAGGCTTATTATCTCTCTTTTAAGTTCTTGTTTTATTTGTTCCAGTTCTTTCTTGGTGTTGACTTTAACGTTTTTGAGTTCATGTTTCAGTGCTTCTTTCTCCTGTGTTAGGTTTTCTATGTCTCCCTTCAGATCCTGTACAGAGACCTTTAGCTGGTTTCTGATCTGGCTGAGCTGGTCCTTAAGAAAAGTTATGTCTTGCCTGGTGGTGATGTGGGTATGGATGTGCTCCTTCAGTTCCACTAGCTCTACCTCCAGCATTGATCTCAGCTACAGTATGGTGGAGGCACGGGCTCAGGGGAGGGGCAGGGCTGGGTAGGGCGGGGCAGGGCTGGGCTCTGCAGTGACATTGGAGCTCTGTGGGCGCTCTGATTCTTGCTGGTGGTGTTGTTCAGAAGTGAGGGCTGAACTGGGTGTCCCTGTGCTTTCATGTTCAGTTAGGGTTGTGAGTCTGGGGAAAGCGTCTTCAAATTTCAGCAGTGCATGCTCACTGCCCTGCACCATCACTGTACCATTGTGGTATATATTCACTGTCAGAAATCTGTTTTCAGAATCCTTATCTGCATCCTCAAAAATGTGTATCTGCCGACCTTTGCAGATCCCCGGTTTTGTGGTGTGGGGGAAGTGTGTACATATAGCTGAGTGCCGGGCTGTGCTGCTTCTGTATAGAACAGCAGGTTGGTGGTTGTGCTCCTGGCTTTAATTACCGTATTTTTCGGGCTATAAGGCGCACTTAAAATACTTATTTTTTCCCAAAAATCGTCATTGCGCCTTATAATGCAGTGCGCCTTGTGTATGGATTTTGCTTGTGTTTACTGACCTCGATTTTTATGTGGTACACGGCGCTCTGTTGTGCAGAATTCCTCACCCACGCCAGAAAAAGATCCCCCTCTTGGACTAGCGCGCGGTTACCTTTGACTGCCGTACTGCCTCTCGGCTGTGGCTCAGGGTAGCTAGTTTCCACTGTAGCTCCGTGGCCAGAACAAGGTGCCGGTAAACTTTCCTTTCCACCCGTTCTGGGGTAATAGCACAAACTGTTTCTTTTTAGCGCCCACTTCTAAGTAAAGTTAACCTCTTAACACGCGCTGGCCCACCGGCGGGCCAGAAATATTTAATATTTCATAACTGGCTGTGTTTCTGAATAGTTATGAACAGTTACAGGTTCAATATAGACATCCAATATACCATTTTAAAGCTTAGAATCTCTGCTTTTGAGCTATTTAGCCTATTTAGCGGAATATCCTTTCAAAAAATAAACATTTAGGGCGAAATATGCCTTGGTTATGATTTTAATAATTCATAACTCTCATATTTGCGTTTATCGTTCGTCCATATTTCATCGAATGCGGTCATGTCATACACCATTCGAACCGTCTGGCTCTCCGGATTCCAGAACTGTGCTTTTACTGTAGGATGTATGTTTCATGAATTAGAGCTGCGTCAGAGCGCATGTTTCCAGTAATAAAAGGCTCTCCTTTTGTCCTGGGGTAACCTCCGGTCACCGCCGCCACCCCCCGAACACACACCCGCGCTCAGCCACAGGTCCTACCTTCAAAACACGTCCAGACTAAAGAGAATCCATCAATCCAGTCTCCTGTAATCCACAGTTATATCCAAACAGCGCTGGAAATCACTTCATCCAGAAATGAAACTTATCCAATCTTTATCTCTGTTTTAAAACCGTTTTATTCACCGAATTCGGCACAACACGCTATTATAGTCAGAAGCCTCGCGGAGTAATGCAGTACTTGCTGTGCTTCAACATAATATTATGGTCTGTCGGAGCGTTGCGGCTACCGTTGTCAGGAGCCTCGCGGAGTAATACGTACTTGCTGTGCTTCAACATAATATTATGGTCTGTCGGAGCGTTGCGGCTACCGTTGTCAGGAGCGTCGCGGAGTAATACGTACTTGCTGTGCTTCAACATAATATTATGGTCTGTCGGAGCGTTGCGGCTACCGTTGTCAGGAGCGTCGCGGGGTAATACGTACTTGCTGTGCTTCAACATAATATTATGGTCTGTCGGAGCGTTGCGGCTACCGTTGTCAGGAGCGTCGCGGAGTAATACGTACTTGCTGTGCTTCAACATAATATTATGGTCTGTCGGAGCGTTGCGGCTACCGTTGTCAGGAGCGTCGCGGAGTAATACGTATGTTACTTGCTGTGCTTGTTGATTTATTGCTCAGAGATGTGGTTATTTTTCACAGATATTGTGAAGGATTTATTGCTCAGAGTTATTGTTACTGATATAAATAAAGTTTCATTTAGTGCGCCTTATAATCCAGTGCGCCTTGTGTATGGACTAACACTAAAAATAGACCGTTCACTCATCATGCGCCTTATAATACGGTGCGCCTTATAGTCCGAAAAATACGGTACACTGCAGTCTCTGAACAGGGTCTCAGGATTCTCCCTCTGATTTTTTCTGTTTGTACTGCTGTCTGCTGCTCTCAGACTGGAACACAAAGGTCCGTGAGAGTGGAGCTGCTCCTGCTGCTGCTGCTGCCATTCTGATACACTGTAGTGTTTTTTTTTTTCCTTTCCCCTTTTTTTCCCCTCTTTTGTCTTTTTTTGAAAAATGCCAGCAGCTCAGTTTAACCAATCAGGCTCACAGTAACTGTTAGACTAGCAGAGTTAGCACAGTTAGCAAAATTAGCACAGTTAGCAGAGTTAGTGTTGTTTGTTTCTTCTTCTATGAGTTTATCAGTTACTGTACAGTACACAGCTCTAATCTCTGTTCTCTGTAAGCAGTGTTCTTACCCCTCTGTCTGTTAGTGTGCTGAGGGCTCTGTGTGCTGAGGGCTCTGTGTGTTAGCGCAGACTCAGCTCTTTCCGCTGATCCTGATCTCTCTCTCTCTCTCTCTCTCTCTGTTTCTTGCTCTTCTTTCTTCTCCTTTTATATATTTAATTTTATTTGTTGATACCTGTTCAGCTCTTTGTCCTCCTTTTGTTTTGCTGTTCTTCCTGGTCTTGATTCTGTTGAATCTCCCTCTTGTGCTAATGGCTAACCGCTAACTGCGTGCTAGCTGCTCCCCTAGCTGCACTTCTTTTGCTGTTTTTCTTTGTTTATTACCTAATTTTATTATGATCAACTTTAATTCATATTAGCTGTTAGCAATCTGTCCAGATGTTGTCTGTTTTCTATATTTTATCTTGTTTTAAACAAAAAAAGTCTAGAAAATCTAAGAGCTCATGCTAAACATGACCTCTCTCTCTCTCTCTCTCTCTCTCTCTCTCTCTCTCTCTCTCTGCTACAAACAATATAAACCTCAGTTCAGTTAAATAAAAATAAGTAAGGACCTGTAAGTTAATCAAATATTGTCAAATATAGGAAACTCCTGAAGACAGAGCTCTTCAAAAAGCACTTACTATACTAACACCTCGAACTAACTAACTACTTCTAACCTCATTTCCTTCTTCCCCTTCTTTACTCCCATTATTTCACTTTGACCTCCTTTAGGCCCTATCTAAAGATGTTTTTACCTTTAACTTCTATTACTTTTGTACTTCACCATTTTAAGTCGCTTTGGACAAAAGCGTCTGCCAAATGTAATGTAATGTAGTGTAATGTGGTGCATTAGCAGTGATAAGTTAAATCAGACGTTCGTTCAGCTCCTCATCACTGAATTGGAATTTCAGTGCTAAAGTTCTTGCTCTAGTCACAAAATCATCTATGCTTTCATCCTGTTTCTGTCTGAGGTGCTTTAGGTAAAGTCTGTGTATCCTAAAGTTCACATTAAGCTTCAGCTGACCTTCAAAGAAGTTTCATAGCACGTCAGGCTTTTTCTTGTCATCTTCGCTGTCTTTTTATTCTCAGATGCCTTTTTCTAGCTTGTTTAGCTTTATCCACAATTTCCTCATTGTCTAGTTAAAGACACATTTTCTGTCTAAATAGATCACTCAGATCCAGGACAGACCAGTTCACCGTTGGTAAATGTGATGCTGTTTTGTCCTTATGTGCCTTTTATTCTGTTTTGTTAGCATCTGCACTTACTGTTTTGCTCCTGTAGCCACCCAGCTTGCTTCTGCTAGCCACTTTGCTCACTCCCGGTAGCAGCTTAGCTTCACTGACCAGTCTGGCGACAGCATTATTATCCTTGGACAATTTAGCTTGAAGCTCACTGCAGGCACAGAGCGGGATTTCATAAGTTATCATGGGAAACATGTCACCGCTGCCACCATGAAGTATTATTTATAAGTCAAAGATGAGAACTTGAGGATAACTCTATATTAGAACCTTATTTACATGCAAGGGAACTCTACAGACATGCAGTAGACACTAAGCAGCTTAGTCATTGCATATCACTCCGCCTAGGGGTGGTAACCTAGTTCCAAATTACAGTGCCCGCCATAATTATTGGCACCCCTGGTTAAGATGTGTTCTTTAGCTTCTCATAAATTGAGTTTTGTTCAAAATAATATAGGACCATGATGGAAAAAAAGAGTAAAATACAACCTTTTACTCAAGTGAATTTATTCAGTAGGAAAAAAATCCCACATTAAGAAATAATTATTTAACATCAAATCATGTGTGCCACAATTATTAGCACCCCTGATGTTAATACTTTGTACAACCCCCTTTTGCCAACAAAACAGCACCTAATCTTCTCCTGTAATGTTTCACAAGATGGGAGAATACAGAAAGAGGGATCTTTGACCATTCCTCTTTGCACATTCTCTCTAAATCATCCAACGACCTGGGTCCTCTCATCTGCACTCTCCTCTTCAGCTCACCCCACAGGTTTTCAATGGGGTTGAGGTCTGGGGACTGAGATGGCCATGGGAGGAGCTTGATTCTGTGTGCGGTGAACCATTTCTGTGTAGATTTGGACACATGTTTAGGGTCATTATCTTGCTGAAAGACCCAGTGACGACCCATCTTCAGCTTTCGAGCAGAAGCCACCAGATTTTGTTTTAAAATGTCCTGGTATTTTAGAGCATTCATGATGCCATGCACCCTAACAAGGTTCCCAGGGACTTTAGAAGAGAAACAGGCCCACAGCATCACTGATCCCCCGCCGTATTTCACAGTGGGCATGAGGTGCTTTTCTGCATACTCAGCTCTTGTGTTACGCCAGACCCACTTAGAGCATTTGTTGCCAAAAAGCTCTATCTTTGTTTCATCTGACCAAAGCACACGGTCCCAGTTGAAGTCCCAGTACCGCTTAGCAAACTCCAAACGTTTGCGTTTATGATTGTGAGTGAGAAATGGTTTCTTCCGTGCATGCCTCCCAAACAGCTTGTTGGCATGTAGATAGCGCCTGATGGTTGTTTTGGAGACTTTGTGACCCCAAGAAGCTACCATTTGTTGCAATTCTGTAACAGTGAGCTTTGGAGAACTTTTTATTTCTCATCATCCTCCTCACTGTGCGTGGTGGCAAAATAAACTTGCGTCCTCGTCCAGGCTTGTTTACCACTGTTCCAGTTGTTTTAAACTTCTTAATAATTCCTCTGACAGTAGATATGGACAGGTGTAGGCGAGTAGCGATTTTCTTGTAGCCATTGCCTGACTTGTGAAGGTCAACACACATCTGCCTCACTTGAATGGTATGTTCCTTTGTCTTTCCCATGTTGAAGATAAATGGCCTCTGTGTCACGTCATATTTATACCCCAGGGAAACAGGAAGTTGTGAATTACTAATTAAATGTTCCTACATACTCTGATCAACTTCGTAAACTACTGTAGAAGTGACAGAAATACTTTTATTAAATTTATTTCCTAAGAATTGTTAGGGGTGCCAATAATTGTGGAACAGGTGATTTTATGAAGAATAATTATTTCTTAGTCAGGGATTTTATTTCCCCCTTAAAATTTACTTGAGTTAAAGGTTGGACTTTACTTTTTTTTTCCATCGTGGTCCTATATTATTTTGAACAAAACTCAATTTATGAGAAGCTAAAGAACACATCTTAACCAGGGGTGCCAATAATTACGGAGGGCACTGTATACATCACAACAACTCCAGAGCAGAACACTTTCTAGAGCACACTCCAGAGCAGACAACACGCCAGAGCACACTCCACAACAGAGCACACTCCAGAGGAGAGCACACTCCAGAGGAGAGCACACTCCAGAACAGCATACACTCCAGAACAGCGTACACTCCAGAGGAGAGCACACTCCAGACAAGAGCACACTCCAGACAAGAGCACACTCCAGACAAGAGCACACTCTAGAGGAGAACACACTCCAGAGCAGAGCACACTCTAGAACAGCGTACACTCCAGAGCAGAGAATACTCCAGAGGAGAACACACTCCAGAGCAGAGCACACTCTAGAACAGCGTACACTCCAGAGCAGAGAATACTCCAGAGGAGAACACACTCCAGAGCAGACTCCACAACAGAACACACCCCAGAGCAGAACACACCCCATATATTCAGGACGGATTAGAACCTTATTTGGCCATACCACACTTGCTGTAATATAATTCTGACATAAATCACTGTTTTAAAAAAATGTATAATAACTCTACTGTTTTTTTTTTGGATCCTGATTATGCAACACATTACACATATTCTGTTATTACCCAACCCTGTATATGACATCATGAAAAATGTTGTTATATATTTTTGTTGTTCAGTAACGCTGCTCAGTGAAGAGGTTCAGTAACGCAGATGATCACAGAACAAAGAATCAGGCAAAACATTAAACATAGAAAATACAGAATACAGAACCCCCAGTGAGCACGGAGGCAAGGAGAAAATCCCTCAGAGCTGCAGGAGGAGGAAGAAACCTTGGGAGGACCAAGACTCACATTTAAGGGGGGACCATCCTACCACTGGTCAAACGGCTTTTAAATTAATTTCAAAAAGTCTTTATACATCCACATAGGTTTACATATTCAGGAATATAGCAGCGCCACTAATAGGAGCAGTTTGAGATTGGAGATTATTCTAGAGTTGGGGAGCTTTATAAGAGAAAGCTCTTCCTCCTGCAGAGCTCCTCTGAATTTTAGGAACTACTAAGAAACCAGCATCCTGAGATCTAAGTAATCGTGGTGGTTCATAATAGGAGATGAGGTCTTGTAAATACTCAGGAGCGAGCCCGTGTAGGTTTTTATATGTTAACAGAAGAATTTTATAGTTTATGCGGAATTTGACTGGAAGCCAGTGCAGTGCTGATAGGACTGAACTAATATGCTCAAATTGTCTAGTTTTATTAAGGACCCTGGTTGCAGCATTTTGAACTAGCTGAAGTTTATTTTAGTTACTGCAGGAACATCCAGACAGTAGCGCATTACAATAATCTAGCCTTGAGGTAATAATAAAGGCATGTACTACTTTTTAGCTGCTGAACCAGGTGTGACGGAGAAGTCGGCCAGCTTTGGGGCCTAGTAGGAGAACTTCAGTTTATCACTGTTTATTAGGAATAAGTTGTGCGACATCCATAATTTCTTTTACACATCCACATCTTTTACACAATCCTCGATTTTCTTTAGTCTCACTCTGTCATCAGGTTTGGCTGATATGAAGAGCTACGTGTCATCCGCATAACAATGAAAATTTACGTCATGTTTTCTTATAACTTTGCCCAGTGGGAGCATATATAATGTAAACAATAACGGTCCTAATATAGAGCCTTGTGGAATTCCATATCTTACCTTCATATAACTGGAAGACATATCATTTATCCTCACAAACTGGTAGCGATCGGTTAAGTATGATTTAAACCATGATAAAGCAGTTCCAGTTACACCAACCATGTTCTCTAATGTTTCTAAAAGGATAGTATGATCTATTGTATCAAAGGCTGCGCTCAGATCGAAAAGTACCAGTAGGGAAGCACAGCCTTGGTCGGCAGCTGTAAGTAGATTGTTTGTTATTTTAACTAAAGCTGTCTCAGTACTGTGATGAGGCCTAAATCCAGATTGAAATTTCTCATAGATTTGGTTTCTTTGCAGGTAAGAGCAAAGTTGTTGGGCTACAGCTTTTTCTAAAATCTTAGAAATAAAGGGTAAGTTTGAAATAGGTCTATAGTTAGACAGTACAGTAGGATCAAGATTTGGTTTCTTGATCAGAGGTTTAATTACAGCTGTTTTAAAGTCTTTGGGTACATGGCCCAGGGTGAGCGATAAGTTTACTATCATTAACAGAGGTTTAATTATATCTGGTAGTACCTGTTTTAGTAAATTTGTGGGCTGGAATCTGAGGTTCAGTACCTGCCTGGTTTTTAGTTAATTTGGAAATAACACTAAAGAGAACTCTAGGATTATTTTTATTAATCTCGATCTGTGAGGTCAGATACGCTGAGCGGGCTTTATTAAGTTCTTTTCTATATTTAACAAGACTTCAAGTCTTTCCATGTAGAGTAAAACACTTCCAGTTTAGTTGATCGATATTTATGCTCAAAGTTTCGTACTAACTGCTTTAAGGTACGAGTTTGATGATTGTACCACAGTGCGAGCTTTTTCTGTCTCTCTATTTTATGGTGGAGCGAAAGGTATTGTTTAAACCTTCGGTTAGTTTGTCTAGTTCTACTGGGTCTACAGGACAATACATTAGAGTTGATAAATCAGGAAGCTTATCTGTAAATTGTTGGGCTGTTAAAGGCGTAATTGAACGTTTTATAGAGTAGCTATGGGATGTACGTATATTATGACTGAGATTTTAAATCTTAATAAAATTTAAATAAAATAAGGTAATGATCTGAAATTGCTCGTTTGAGAACGAATATTCAGGTTATCTTTGCTAACACCCAGGGTCAAAACTAAACCCAGAGTATGATTACAGTAATGAGTAGGTCCTGTTATATTTTAAACAATACCAACTTCTTGAATTGTAGTCTTAAATTGATGTGAATGCCATTTTATTGAATCATCCAATTTTTTTAAATGAATACTATAATCACTTTATCACTACATACTGCTAAGTCTGCAACAAAATCACTAAATTCTGTAAAAAAGTCTAAATAGGGCCCTGGTGGTCTGTAGATATTAATGAAGGAAAATGCATTCTTTTTTGTAATTAGATTAATTATACTGGTGTAAAGAAGCTCAAAAGAAGTACAACTATCATAGTGTTTCTGATTGCTAACTAAGGTATTTCAGAAAAGTATGCAGACCCCACCTCCTCTACCGGACAATCTCGGATTGTGTATATAATTGTAGCCTGCATGGGTGGCTTCATTTAATGCTACATATTAAACCAATCTTTAGGCTTGAAGTGTTAGTACTACAGTCTGGATATGATTGTTTAATGTAAGTTAAGTTATTTAGATTGACTGTTTTAGTTTTTTGATGTTTTTGTTTGACTCGGGGGACAGACACAGTCTGAATACATTGGTATTTAGGTAACGTCTCTTTGCAGCTCGCAGACGGTTGGTTAAGCCTCTCTGTCTGCGGCCTGGTCCCGGCTCTGGATTGTCAGCAGCTTCTAACACTACTCTGCCGACTAGCTAAAAGACTGTGCTATGTGCTATGCTGCATGAAAGTAAGGCAGCACCCTCCCGCGTGGGGTGGACCCCATCCCTACCTAAAAGACCAGGCTTGCCCTCAAACTGTAGCCAGTTATCTATAAAGCCCACATGATTTTCTGTACACCACTTGGACATCCAGCGGTTCAGCGAAGAAAGCCTGCTGTAAGCTTCATCACCACGCCTCATTGGGATGGGGCCAGAGCAGATTACCTCCTTTTTTTTGTAAATAATAGTCTTATGTCACAGGTTCGGGACTGTGCGTACAATGCCATAGTTCTTTCTGAACCCTCTTATGATGACTTTATCTGTTCCTCAGGATTTTTGTCCAAAAGCACCATGGCGTTTTAACAACCGCTTACTATCAGATGATAGATTCGTCAAAGTAATCACTGCAGAAAAAGATTTTTTTTATTAGTGTAAATAGAACCCCTGGCATATGTTTTATGGGAGTGTAGTATTGTAAGGACAAGTGGTCAGGAGGTTACCGGAGAGAGGTGATGCAGAGACGTAAAAACAGTCTGGAAACAGGTAGTATCCCTTTCTAAGTGTTTATTGTGACAAACGAAGCACCCAAAACCAAAAACAAAACGAAAGCACACAAAAACGAGCTATACACTATATACACTATTTACACTGGTTGGGAATTAAGGCAGAATGATTGCTCCACCTCCAGATAACACTCTAATTTGCAAAGTTTTCAGGTCCCGCACAATCCAGGTGACCTGCGTCCCGTGTTCACCCCGGTGTGTCTAAAGGTAGTTTGTGCACCTGCCTTTGTCATGTCTTAGCCCTGTCTCATGTCTCTGTGTGTCTTCCCCACGTGACCTGTGCCCCTCTGTGTCTCCTGTCAGTAGTTTTCCATCACCTGTTTCTCATTTGTAGTTCCGCCCCTTCCCCAGGTGTTTCCAATTCTAGTGTGTTTCCTGTTTGTTAAATAGATCCCCTGTGCCACTTGTCCTCGGTCGGTCTTTGCACCTTCCTCTGTTGTTTTGTCATTCTCGTGTTTTCTAGCCTAGCCCTCGTTTTCTTAGCTTTAGCCCTTGTCCTTTGTTTATCTCTTGTTTAATGTTTCTAGTTTCTTGTTTATTTCCGTGTTCCCTAGTTCCTTGTATATACCCCTGCTTTGTGTTTATTAGTTTATTCCCTTGTTTATATTTCCCTGCCCTGTTTGGTTTGTTTATTATTATCGCTCGTTTGTTTTGGTTATTGGTTATTTGTGTTTCTTTGTTTAGTGTTACTCGTTCCTGGTTTCTTTGTTTATTTGTTATTTATTTATTAAATTATTATTTATTTAGTCCTTACCTGCACTTGTGTCTGCTTTCCTCGTCACCCTGCTTGGGTCATTCCTGACAGAAAGACCGACCAAACATGGACACAGCAGGTTCTGCGTGGACTGGCTCCAGAATGGCCATTCGCCGTACTCCAGGCGGGATCCCGGTGCAGGAAACCTCGAGGCCTCAGGGACTCCGCCGCTGCAATCCAGCCTCGCTCTGTGACTCTCTCCGCGGCGACCCAGCCGTGCTCCGGGATTATTACCTTGGCGAACCAGCCGCGGTCAGTGACTTTTCCCGCACCGGTCTCTATCGGCGGCCCCGCGCTGCCTACTGTGGACTCTGCCAGCGAAGCTGCAACTCCGGTCCGGGTTTTCGTTTCACCCGCGGCTTCAGGGCTCACAGCTGCAGAGCTGGATCTTCACACGCCCATCTCCAAGGTCTCTTCGGCTGCTGAGCCACGCCCCCGGACTCCTGCCGTCTCAGACTCTGCACATGCTGACGTGTGTGCTGCTCAAGCCTCCGTGTCTGCTGAAGCAATTCAAGCCTCCGTGTCTGCTGAAGCTGCTCAAGCCTCCGTGTCTGCTGAAGCTACTCAAGCCTTCGTGTCTGCTGAAGCTGCTCAAGCCTCCGTGTCTGCTGAAGCTGCTCAAGCCTCCGTGTCTGCTCCAGCATTTCAAGCCTTCGTGTCTGCTCCAGCATTTCAAGCCTCCGTGTCTGCTCCAGCTGTTCAAGCCTCCGTGTCTGCTCCAGCTGTTCAAGCCTCCGTGCCAGCACTAGCTCCCGCTGCCCGAGTCGCCACGCCGCCAGCACCAGCTCCCGCTGCCCGAGTCGCCGTGCCGCCAGCACCAGCTCCCGCTGCCCGAGTCATCGCACCGCCAGCACCAGCTCCCGCTGCCCGAGTCGCCGCGCCGCCAGCACCAGCTCCCGCTGCCCGAGTCGCCACCCCACTGGTTCCTGCTCCCAGAACTTTGTTTGGCCCCAGGGCCCATTTACCCAGGCAGGCACCGAGGCCCCCGGACTTTGTCCCCATAACTGTGCCCAGGCTGGCTCCACAGACTTTGCCTCAGTCTTTTCCCCAGACTTTTGCCAGCCCTGGGCACCCACCTATGTTTTTGGTCCCTGTGTCTCTCCCCGTTTTGGTCCCTGTCTCTGTCTATGTCCCTGTACACGTGTCTGTCTCTGTCTCTATTCCTGTCCCAGTTACAGTGTTAGTTTCTGTCCCTGTTAATGTCCTCGTCCCGGTTCCCATGTCTAGTCCCGTCCAGTCTCCGTCTCCTGTCCAGTTCCCCGTCCAGTCTCCATCTCCTGTGCAGTTCCCCGTCCAGTCTCAGTCTCCTGTCCAGTTCTCCGTCCAGTCTCCGTCTCCTGTCCAGTTCCCCGTCCAGTCTCCCGTTCAGTCTCCATCCCCTGTCCAGTGTCCTGTCCTGTCTCCGTCTCCTGTCCAGTCTCCGTCCACTGTCCAGTTCCCTGTTCAGTCTCAGTCCCCTGTTCAGTTTCCAAGCCCGGTCCAGTCTCCTGTCCAGTCTTTGTCCTCTGTCCTGTCTCCGTTTCAGTCCCCGGTCTTGACTCCTGTTTTCCCCAGCCTCTCCCTGCCGCCAGCCCCCGGGGTTCGTTTTTACGCGCCTCGGGAGCTGCGCGTTTAGGGGGAGGCTTCTGTCATGTCTTAGCCCTGTCTCATGTCTCTGTGTGTCTTCCCCACGTGACCTGTGCCCCTCTGTGTCTCCTGTCAGTAGTTTTCCATCACCTGTTTCTCATTTGTAGCTCCGCCCCTTCCCCAGGTGTTTCCAATTCTAGTGTGTTTCCTGTTTGTTAAATAGATCCCCTGTGCCACTTGTCCTCGGTCGGTCTTTGCACCTTCCTCTGTTGTTTTGTCGTTCTCGTGTTTTCTAGCCTAGCCCTCGTTTTCTTAGCTTTAGCCCTTGTCCTTTGTTTATCTCTTGTTTAATGTTTCTAGTTTCTTGTTTATTTCCGTGTTCCCTAGTTCCTTGTATATACCCCTGCTTTGTGTTTATTAGTTTATTCCCTTGTTTATATTTCCCTGCCCTGTTTGGTTTGTTTATTATTATCGCTCGTTTGTTTTGGTTATTGGTTATTTGTGTTTCTTTGTTTAGTGTTACTTGTTCCTTGTTTCTTTGTTTATTTGTTATTTATTTATTAAATTATAATTTATTTAGCCCTTACCTGCACTTGTGTCCGCTTTCCTCGTCACCCTGCCTGGGTCATTCCTGACAGCCTTAAATTCCTAATAGCCCTCCCCAGACTAAACCAACAGGTTAATCACACAACAAGCAGGTGGACAAATACACAAACGCACCATATTTACAGGACATACAAACAATAGATAATACAGGCATGCATGCAACAACGGATATCCTGGTAAGTCTTTACATAGGCACAACAGTAATTGATTTACATAGTGTTTTAATCCTTTAGTTTTCTCCACAGGTACCCATGCCCCCCCGCCCCAGGACAACCCATTTCTACAGGAGCCAGGTGAGTACTGTGTTATTGTGTCCGTAATGTGCTTAATAAAATGTACATATGGGGTTCTTGGTGGATGGCGATGTGCTCAGGTACCTTGTCATTATCAAAGGGAGACGTTAAAAGTTTTGATAAGAGGATAAATTATTGCATATACAAAGTATGAAAAATACATAAGAAAAAGAAAAATGTCGGAGCTCACTCAACAGATCTCAGATTTAGATGATGGCATGCTGGCTAATTCTCCTGACCCCCAGATTTATAAAAAACGGCTAAGTCTCCAGACAGAGTTTGATCTCCTGTGTACGAATTATGTGGAGGACTTGTTGCTTAAATCTAGGGCCACTCATTATGAACATGGGGATCATTCATGGAAACTGTTAGCGCACCAACTAAGACAGCTAGACAGCTAGACATAGCCAGACAAATAAATAAAATTCAAACTCCTAGCAATATTACATCAAATGACCAGTTTAGACAATTTTATGTTTCATTGTATACACCAGAACACCCTTATGATAATTTGGCACTGGACAATTTTTTCAGTAAATTCAAACTTCCAACTCTAAGTGCAGACCATACTATTGAAATGGATGAACCCATAACAGATGAGCAAATCTTTAGGGTAGTGCAGAGCATGCAGAATGGAAAATGTTCAGGTATTGATGGGTATATGGTGGAATTTTATTTTAAAAAATGAGTAAATTAGCTCCCCTATTAATTGATATGTTCCAAGACTCATTTGATAACGCTACCACAAACTTTTACACAGGCCTCGATATTTTTAATATTAAAAAAGAATAAAGATGTCCTACAATGCGGATCATACCGCCCTATCTCACTACTCAATGTGGACTATAAAGAGCTTGCTAAACTGCTAGCAACCCATATGGACTGGCTACCTAAAAAAAGGTAACTTTCCATAGAATTTCATATCCTGGATTAGACTTCTTTACTGTGCTCCACAAGCCTCTTAATATTAACCAATAATCTTAATTCTGGTTACTTCCCGCTCCACAGATCAAAAAGGCAAGGCTGCCCATTGAGTCTGTTACTATTTGCGGTGGCCATAGAACCTCTTGCTGTGGTGCTGAGATCTAATGACAATATAACTGGTATATTCAGACATAATAAGGAGCAAAAGCTCTCACTTTATGCAGATAATTTGCTTATTTATGTCTCCAATTTACCCACTTCAAACCCACTATACTTTCAATCCTTGATTATTTTAAGTTCTATTTTGGGATACAAGTTAAATTTGTCCAAGAGTGAATTATTCCCTCTCAATTCAGCCGCCACCAAATACTCACTTTTTAAAGTAGTACATGATCTATTAAAGTATCTTGGAGTTTTTTTCTTCTGGCTTGCGTACCTGCTTGCAGTTTGTTTAGCTCGTCTCTGTTGCTAGTCTCTGTTTTAGCTATTTCTTTACGTTTTATACTATTTATTAATTTTTAACCGTCTTTATAACCTTCCTAAACCTATAAAATCCCTCAGGAAGCTATTATTTTCGTGTTCTTACTCGATATTTGGCGCTAAGGGTAATGCTGCAGTGTTGTGTTTTCCAGGAGCTCAGGTCCTTCAGCCGCCTCTACGCTCTCCACTGCTGGCTGCGGGACTGGTGCTCTGCTAGTGGAGTCGGCTGCATGGACAACTGGGAGAGTTTTCGGGAGCGTCCAGCCCTCTTCCACCGAGACGGGCTTCACCCCAGCCTCCTGGGATCCACTGTCCTCTCTGGAAACATTGAGGCGGTGCTACGCCGGGACTGACTGGCTCTAACCAGTCATACCGGCCAAGTTAGTGGTCTAAGTAATGGGCAGTTTAGTTATATACATCGTTCCAATGATTTATCTTGCCACTTTCCTGTTCATAAGGCTGTGAATTTTAATTATTTGCCTATTTCTGTTACAAGGGCATTTATACCGTTTAGGATTGAGACTGTGTCTGTCCCCCGTGTCGCTCGAAATCGAAAAGGTCAGAAAATCTGTTTTAATAATCTTATTAAAATTAAAACAACTGCATTCGTCTCTCAGAGTACCAGCAGCGTCAGTATGAAACCAGGGCTATTAAATATAAGATCGCTAGCACCGAAATCAGTTATTGTTAATGATATTATTACTGATAATCACCTTAATGCACTATGTCTGTGTGAAACCTGGGTTAAACCTGATGAATATATCGCTTTAAATGAGTCTACCCCCCCAGGTTTTAGCTATTTCAGTTACCCACGCAGCTCTGGTCGTGACGGTGGTGTTGCCACAATCTATGACTCAATGTTAGGTATAACTCAAAATTCTCAATTGGATGCTAAGTCATTTGACGTTCTTAGTCTTAAAGTAGCAGGCCCGTCTCCTGCTTCCAAAACGCAGCATTCGTTTCTGCTTATAACACTGTATCGTCCTCCTGGACCATACTCAAATTTTATTAGTGAATTTGCTGACTTTATAGCAGCAGTAACTCTTCTTTCTGATAAGATCATAATTGTTGGAGACTTTAATATCCACTTTGAAAAGGATCAGGGTCCACTAAAAATTGCATTTAAATCAGTTTTAGATGCTCTAGGCTTTAAACAAAATGTTATTGGGCCCACTCACCGATGTAGTCATACATTAGACTTAGTTTTGACACTGGGTATTGAAACGGCTGAAACAGCTCTACTTAGAGTAACTAATAATTTACTTTCAGCTCTTGATGGAGGCAGTACTGCCATCCTTGTGCTACTAGATCTTAGTGTCTAAATCAAATAACAGACTGTATTAAAGAGATAAAAAATTGGATGAGACACAACTTTCTCTTACTTAATTCTGATAAGACTGAGGTCCTTCTATTAGCTCCTAATTTTGATAAAAACATAAATGTTAATACTGTAGACATAGACGGTCACTTAATTATACCTGGTAAAACTGTGAGAAACCTTGGGGTCATCTTTGACCCAATTTAGTCGTTTGATGCTCACATACAGTATGTAGCATAGTCAAAACTGCATTCTTCCATTTAAAAAATATAGCTAAAATCCGCAGTATACTCTCTCTGGAAGATGCTGAGAAGCTGATGCATGCATTCATAACCTTGAGGCTGGACTACTGCAACGCGTTGTTGGCTGGAAGTCCACATAATTTACTTCATAAACTCCAGCTAGTTCAGAATGCAGCCGTGAGAGTGCTTTCTAGAGCTAGAAAGTATGATCCTATTACTCCTATTCTTTCATCCCTACACTGGCTCTCAAGACGCTGGCCTGTTATTAGTCCCGCGTATTAGAAAAAACTATGCAGGAGGAAGAGCGTTCTTTTATAAAGCTCCCCAACTTTGGAATAAACTCCCTATTAATATACGGGACTCAGACACACTCTCAATCTTTAAATCTAGACTCCAAACATTTCTATTTGCTCAAGCTTTTGAATAATGTCTCATTACAAAATTCCTCTTACAGCTTATCCAGCAAATATAAACCCTGTCCTAATCATCTGCTTTCTCTTTCTCTCCCCATGTCCTGAGCTGCTGCTGCCAAGTGCCCATCCCACTCCAGCAGAGTTTTATAAAACCATTCTAACCCCTTTTTCTTCCCTCCCCCCTCTGTTCTCTCTCTCTCTATCTCTCTCACATGTGCTGAGATGCCCGGCCGGTCTTCCTGGATCTGTCCGTCTGTGGTTCCAGCTTTCAGGAATCAGCCCTGTCCTTGTTAAATTGTCTGTGAAAATTTGGAAACAGTTTAGAAAGCATTTTAATTTTAGAAATCTCCCCCTATCTCAAACCATCTCTTCCTTTCCTCAACTCCTGATAAAGGGTAAATGGTAAATAAATGGTAAATAAAAATATTTACCATTACCATCAAGTACGTAGTTTTGCCAGGTCTGTAAATCCCCAGTTTCCATCAGCCCCAGAACCCATGGCATTCGACGAGTTTCTAAAACCACTGCCAACATTTAAGAAAATTATTTCTCAACTTTATAACTTAATTAGTTTGGTTCAAGCCACATGCTTAATGAATCTTAAAGAGCAATGGGAGAAGGATCTAGACATACTCTTAACTTAGGATGAGTGGCAACAAATAATATAAAGAATTAATTCATCCTCCTTCTGTGCAAGTATGGAATGATTCAATGTAAACTGTTTTACCGAGTGTATTGTACTAAAACCAGTCTTAACAAAATTTATCCAGATACACACCCCGTATGTGATCGCTGCCGTCAGGACCCCGCCTCCCTAATAGACATGTTCTGGCTATGCCCATCATTGTTCAAGTTGAACTTTGTTCAACTCTGAGGTTCTTGAGATGCAGTTGGATCCTAACCCTGTTACAGCAGTATTTGGTGTCCTTCCATCTGCCTTGTTAATTTCAAAACATCAGTCTGATTTTGTAGCCTTTGTGACTCTGTTGGCAAGACGGTTAATTTTATTGAAGTGGAAACCTTCGGTTCCACCTACGTATTCTTAGTGGATTAGGCATTTCCTTCAGTATAACACACTGGAAAGAATTTGATGCACTCTGAATGGTTCTCTTTTTTTTAAAGATCATGGCAGCCTTTTTTCACTTTTGTGGAAAATCTTTCACTTGCAGCAATTCCAGAATAATGGTAAAATGTCTCTTCTTGTGCTCAAAGCTTGGAACATTCTTCTTAACCATAATTACACTACGAATTGATACACAACGTTATGCTGTGTGCTAAGCTCTTTATTTTGTGTAATTATATATGTTTTTTTTTTGTTCTCTCCCCCGTACTTAAGTATTCTGTTAACCATAACAATGCTACAAAATATACTGTATTTACTGTGCTACCCATTGTTCAATGTCAATGCAAAGCAGACAATAAAAAGATTTACTCAAAAAAAAAAAAAATATATATATATATATATATATATATATATATATATATACAGTGAGTCCAAGAAGTATTTGATCCCTTGCTGATTTTCTTCGTTGGCCCACTAATAAAGACATGATCATTCTATACTTTTAATGGTAGATGTATTCTTACATGGACCTCAGAGTCAGAATTGTTGACCTTCACAAAGCTGGAATGGGCTACAAAAAGATTAGTAAGGTGTTGGATGTGAAAGTAACAACTATTGGTGCAATTATCAGAAAGTTCTCCAAAGAAGATTTCGCCTCGTGGGGTGGCAATGATGCTGAGAACGGTCAGAAATCGTCCTGCAACCACTCGGCAGGAGTTAGCAAATGACCTGAAGGCAGCTGGGACCACAGTTTGCAAGGAAACAATTGGCAACACTTTGCGCAACAATGGATTCACATCCTGCAGTGCCCGAAAGGTACCCCTGCTGAAGAGAGCACATGTGGAGGCGCGCCTCAAGTATGCCAATGATCATTTGAAAGATGAACCAAGTTATTGGGAGAAGGTTTTGTGGTCAGACGAGACCAAAATTGAACTTTTTGGCCTCAACTCCACCCGCCATGTGTGGAGGAAGAAAAATGCTGCCTATGACCCCAAGAACACTGTGCCCACCGTCAAGCATGGAGGTGGAAGCATAATGTTTTGGGGATGTTTCTCTGCCAAGGGTACAGGGCTACTTCACCGCATCACTGGGAAGATGGATGGAGCCATGTACCGCACAATCCTGAGGGACAACCTCCTCCCCTCTGCCAGGGATCTGAAAATGGGCCGTGGTTGGGTCTTCCAACATGATAACGACCCTAAACATACAGCAAAGGCAACAAAGGATTGGCTCAAGAAAAATCACATTAAGGTCATGGAGTGGCCCAGCCAGTCGCCAGACCTCAATCCGATCGAAAATCTATGGAGGGAGCTGAAGTTCAGAGTTGCCAAGCGACAGCCCACCAACCTTCATGATTTAGAGAGGATCTGCAAAGAAGAGTGGGCCAAAATTCCCCCTGGTGTGTGTGCTAAACTTGTGGTTAACTACAACAAACGTCTCACCGCTGTGCTTGCAAACAAAGGCTTTGCCACTAAGTATTGAGTGTGTTTGGCAAGAGGGATCAAATACTTATATTCCTCATTGAAATACAAATTAATTAAAATATATTCTTTAAAATTATATTCTGGATTTTTGTCTTGATATTCTGTCTCTCCATGTTAGAATATATCTACCATTAAAAGTGCAGAAGGATAGTGTCTTTATTAGTGGGCAAACAAAGAAAATCAGCAAGGGATCAAATACTTCTTGGACTCACTGTATATTAGCCGTAGTTACTTTAGACTGCCACAGACGAATATCATTGGCCCCTACAAGAATTACTACCCTCGAATATCTCCTATTCCATAACAGACTAAGGTTGCCACTAATGTCCGGTGCTCTGGCTCCCGGTAAACAAGTAACTGTTGCCGCTGGTGCCCCTAAAGGAGTAGCTAATTTCATGTGTCGGACGATAGAGTCTCCTATCACCAGAGTACCTTTAACAGGCTCCTCAGTGGGTGCTTCATAGAGCAGGGCAAACCTGTATTTATTTCACTGCATAATAAACTTAATCAAAATATTTATAAGATAAACAAATAACCCACATTACCAAACCCGCTGTAAAATCTAGAGAGGCTGGAGAGTAAACAGGCTGGTTGAGTAGATCTTGAACAGCACAGCAAATTATATTTGAGTTTGATAATGTATTTGGTTGGTCAGTTTGATTAGTGCTTGGTAGTTCGGTAGTTCGCTGTGCTGCTCATTTTAGTATTTTCCTAACACACCTAGCTAATTCATTAGTTAATTCATTAGTTAAATTTGCTGGGTGTAATATGCTGTAACAATATAACCGTAGATCTCTGGTGTTACACTACAGCCAATCTGCTTGCGTTCTCTGCTGTTGTGCTGTGATGACAGCATTAGCAAAAGCTAGCATTATTCCAATTACAACTCTTGAACGATCTCGTAATTCAGAAGATCCAGTGATGTTTAAAAGGATAATGTACACAGAATAAAACATACAGGGTTCTGAACATATTTATTTAGCACAGAATGTGATAGAAGCCCATTTACTCTGCCTATTCAGAAATTCAGCTTAGACATGGAACACTAAATATCTTAATGCATTTAAGTGATTTTTTTGTATTGTATCTTAACTATTTTTAGTAAACATGCATATTTTGATATCAGTCTATGCTGTAAATTTAGTTAAATATTATCTAAATATATATTTAGATAAATATTTCAGCTAAGTGCTACAGTCTTAACGGCAGCTGAAAAACATCCCTAACCTATGGTTTGAAGTAATTCTTTTCCCTCTCTTCATACAGGGGTATATGTAATTTGTATATGTATGGATATATTTTTACTTAGGATTTATTATTATTGGTCTGCTTTTTCTCTGGCAGTGCCTGGCCTTTGTATATAGTTTCAAAACAAAATGTACAAGGGTGTCATGGTAGGTCATGGTAGGTCATGGGAGGAATTCTGTTTGCCCTTATCAACTGCAAGGCATCCTGGTTACAGGCACTTCAAAAAAGTAGTTTTAATCAGATTCAATTTTTCAAATTTAAATCTATACTATCTAACACTCTCCTGGTCCGGCGGGACACATGCAAATTCCTGAGTGGCCCATTAAAATGTACAGCAGATTCTCTTATTTGGAATAACACATTTTTGGAGGTAAGTCTTTCATTTATAAGGCTTGGACTGATCAAGGTGTTCATAGATAAGATCTTTTTAATGACCTAGGGTTACATTCTTTTCACAATCCAAAGAAACTATATAACCTTATTGGTTACTCTTTTTTTTTTTTTTTTTTTTTTTTTTTACTTTTTGTGGCTTAAAAGCGCTTTCTGGGCCTATGGTGTTCCTTGGAATGTTAGGACTCTTCGACATCCATTGATGGATTATTTGTTAATACCTACAGTTTTTTTTTTTTTTTTTTTACAATAGGGTACAAGGTCATTAAAATACTAAACTTCCCATATTGTTCAAAATTAAGTGCATTGGTTAATTCATTACTAAGTTATCCCCATATATACTTTATATAAAATGAAAAGTGTATATCCAGCCCTATATGTCAGAAATGTGAGGTAAATTTTATTGGTACCTGTGTGCGCTTGATCTTTGAATTTTTGCAGACCTAAAAAATTACGAACTGCTTCTGGCTTCTTTTTCAGCCAGCCTCACTTCTGCTATAGCTGAATTTTATCACAAAAAAATCAGCTCCCTCACAGACTCCCGGAAACTATTTGCAATATTTATATCACTATATCACAGTACTTCTTTACTGAGACAGTGGCAGCTATCAGCAGCCAGTTTATTGATGTACCATGTAGCAGTTCTACTGCATGCTCTGCTGCCCGGTGTCCCTCCACCGAAAGCGTTGCGCTCTCCTCGTTTACTCCTCTCAATGAGAACGAGACACTGACTCTCCTAACACGTAGCCGTCCTACTGGTTCTGGTGTTTTTCCAACTGCTTTCAAACAAGCACATGTGACACCACTGCTTAAAAAGCCTTCTCTCAACCCCGCCCAGGTTGATAACTACAGACCGGTCTCACTACTACCCTTTCTCTCTAAAACACTCGAGAGAGCAGTTTTAAATCAGGTCTCTGGCTTCCTCTCCCAGAATGACCTCCTGGACCAGAACCAATCAGGTTTTAAAAAAAGACACTCTACCGAGACGGCTCTGTTGTCTGTGACTGAAGCGCTGAAAACTGCTAGAGCTGCAGGCCAGTCCTCAGTGCTCATTCTGCTGGACCTCTCGGCCGCCTTCGACACGGTCAACCACGACTTCCTCCTAACTATACTCTCAAACATGGGGATCTCAGACAATGTGCTGTCATGGTTTAAATAATACCTCACTGGGCGCTCGTTCAAGGTGTCGTGGCAAGTACAGCCCATTCCCTATCCACTGGGGTTCCCCAGGGTTTGGTACTGGGACCCCTTCCCTTCTCAATACACATCGCCTCTCTTGGTCAGGTTATCCACTCACATGGCTTTTCCTACCATTGCTTTGCTGATGACACCCAGCTATACCTGTCATTCTCACCTGAAGATAACTCAATCTCTGCACGGATATCGCAGTGTCTCTCAGACATATCTTCATGGATGAAGGAGCATCACCTTCAATTAAATCTCTCAAAGACTGAACTTCTGGTCATACCAGCAAAACCATCTTTTCAACACAACCTCTCTATAAGCATCGACTCTCTCTATCTCACCGACAAAGGTTGCTAGGTACCTGGGTGTTATGGTTGATGACCAGCTCTCCTTCACGCGCCATGTGGCCTCAGTTGCTCGATCCTGCCGCTTCACGCTTTATAACATCAGAAAATTAGACAGTTTCTGACGCAACAGGCAACTTAATTCCTGGTACAGAAGCAGTAGTCATCTTACGCCTCGACTACTGCAATGCCCTGCTATCTGGCCTCCCGGCCTGTGTAGTAAAACCACTCCAAATGATCCAGAATGCAGCAGCACGTCTGGTCTTCAACCAGCCAAAACGGGCACATGTCACCCCGCTGCTTATTGAGCTCCATTGGCTACTTGTTGATGTTCGTATCAAATTCAAAACTCTTACAATCGCCTACAAGGTGATGACAGAACAGCTCCTTCCTACCTGCACTCACTCCTGAAGGCTTACGCTACCTCCCGGCCGCTGCGCTCCTTCAATGAACCAAACAAACATTCACACAAAACAATCCAGACTGTTCTCATACAGAGTCCCCCAATGGTGGAACAAACTACATTCCACTACCAGATCAGGAGAATCTCTCACTATCTTTAATAAACTCCTGAAGACAGAGCTCTTCAAAGAGCACTTACTCTTCTAACACCTCTAACTAACTACCTTCCACTACCAGATCAGGAGAATCTCTCGCTATCTTTTTAATAAACTCCTGAAGAAAGAGCTCTTCAAAGAGCTCTTACTCTCCAAACACCTCTAACAAACTAACTACTTCTAACCTCATTTCCTTTCTCCCCTCCTTCACTCCTCTATCCTATTACTTCCCTTTGACCTCCTTTAGACCCTATCTAAAGATTTTATTATAATTTTTTTTTTACCTCCAACTTCTAATACTTTTGTACTTCACTATTGTAAGTTGCTTTGGACAAAAGCGTCTGCTAAATGTAATGTAATGTAATGAGTTTTAAAAGTTTTAAATTTGGATTTTGTTTTAAAAGCTGTGTCAATTTTAAATAACAAAACTCTTGTAGAGCAGCCTCCATTTTCAACAGGTAATATAATTAATGGCATTTAAAAAACATCCTTAACCAATGGTTTGATATATTATATGTTCATACAGGTGTGAATGTAATTTGTCTATGTATTGATATACTCCCGCTTATAATTAATTATTATTGGTCTGATTTTCCCTGGCTTTGTATATAGTTTCAAAACAACACGTGTTTAACCTTCTCTAAAAAATATATATTCATAAGATAAGCTTTTAGTGGTGTGAAGTAGTTGCTTGGAGTTGTAAAGTTTTTGTGTTAGTGGTGATGTGTTTCCTGTTGAAAATGGAGAAGTAGATATTGTAGTTGTGTAATGAGTAGTTATTTCAGAGAATCGCGTGGTGTTCAGCACAACAGCACTATTGAATTTTAATGAAGAAAACCAGTCACATACGCAGTTCCTTATCTGGACATGACGCCAACTACAGAAAGACGTAAATCTGTGTAGATTTGGTAGCGTACATAATGGATTTATATGCATGTACAAATGTCTTTGTGTATGTCTGGGTGTTATAAGTTAAAAAGAAGAAAACACACACATACTCTGCAGCTTTATGCTTTTCACACAGTTTAGTTTGGTAATCTAAACATTTGACCAATGATCTAATGGCTATGTTCTATTTTTTTGCCTCACAAGAACCTCTTTCACTCTCATGGATGTGTGTATAGCTGAACAGAAAGACAACAATTAAAAAATACAATTTTAATTAGTTATTACCGAATTATGTGTAAAATAAATGACATTTCAAATGATTATTTATATGGCTTTATTTTTATACTCAACACAGGACAGAGTGCTACAAAAACAAATGACAAAATACAAAAAAAAATCAAAGACCATCTAAATCAGACCAAATGTGATCTATTATATTGGTGTATATTATTTGTAAATTTTGTATAATTTAGTACAAATTTACTGACAATACTCTCGTCACACATCTTGACCAATCACGCTGGGCTTTAATAGAAACAAAATCTGCTCACAACCAGGAGCCGGATCCTGTCATTCACGTCAAAGAGTCGGATCATTCACTAAGTCCGAGGATTCGGGACTTTAGTGAGGGTTTGGTAAATCTTCAGTGAAACAGGCAAGGAGCATTTCAGCAACGACTGGATCCAACCATTCATTCAGTCATTCAGATTTGATTCAGTCCATCTATACATTTATTTATTCATTCATCCATCCGTCTCTTACTTCTTTCCTTCCTCCATCCATATACCAATTAATTAATTATTTGATTCATTCCTTCATTTATGCATCCATCTATGGATTTACCCATCCATCCATCCATTAATTTATTCATTCATCAATCTATCCATCAATCAGTTCATCCTTCCATCCATTCATTTATTCATCTATGCATGGGGACATTATGAACTTTTTGAGATTTGTGGGTATATGTTGTTTGCTCACTGCACACGGTCACTCAGGTTTGTGATTGGTGGAGTGGGGGAATGCCAGTGTTTCAGGGAGCCTCCGTGTCTATGTTACCTTCTGGCTCTCTGCCTTTAGTTAGGCTGTTCTATTTAGATCTGCCGGAGTCATTAGCCACACTCTGATAATGTTTTATATTCTCTGTTTTACATAAATCCAGTCAAAACTAATTCCATCTCTCTGCCTTCCTCCGGGTTACTGACTGCCCACCTGTCTGACCCGATACCGATGTTGGACCCTCAGGCTCTCATGTCTCCTGTCCTGACTGATGGAAGTTTCTGAAGTCAGCTCTTCTCCATCCATCACCCACCACAGATCAGCTGCTCATCGTCCATCTCACTCTCCACGACTGATTACATCCAAGCTTACATGAACTCTAACTGCTCCAATTAGTGGCGCTGCTATACTCTTGGATATATAAACCTATGTGGATGTATAAAGAGTTTTTAAAATTAATATTAAATTAAACTAAAAGCTCTCTGATAAGTGGTAGGATGGTCCCCCCTTAAATGTGTGTCTTGGTCTTCCCAAGGTTTCTTCCTCCTCCTGCAGCTCTGAGGGAGTTTCTCCTTGCCTGTTTTGCCTGATTCTTTGTCCTGTGATTGTTTCTGTAAAGCTGCTTTGTGACAAGATCAGTTGAAAACGTGGTATACAAATAATTTGAGTCACAAGTCACATTAAAAAAAATAAATAAACAACGAATTTAATCAGATCATCAAACTTTGGACACTTTTACCTGCTGTGTGAATATAGCCATTGAAATAACGGCTGCAGCTCAGTATCAGTAGCCAGACTGATTAGACTTCTTTTTATTATCTGCACAGATATGAACAGTAGATGTAATATGAAGAAAACTGAAGAAAACATCTTATAAATGTCTAAATCCTTTAAGCGTTTGTCACTGAAGAACATATTTATTTATTTATTTATTTAATTAATAGTGTGGTCTAAATAATCTTTAATGGGTGGTGAACCACCTTTTAACAAAACTCTCACAGAAGACACAGTAGAAAGTGAGATAGAGAGCTGGGATAGAGAGCAGGTAAATAGTGTAGCTGATGGGTCGCTGTTAAGATGGAGATGGATATGATGTAGGTACAGTGAGAGAAAGTGCAGGGAATAATAATGGCTATTGTGGGTGCATGTATATACAGCAGTTAGAAGAAAGGTGTATTGGTCGGACAGACTGAGGACGGTTAATAGGTGCTGCTCTGCCGGGCCAGGGTGTAGTCCCTTTGTTTTTGTGATTTAGCGCACAGCAGATGCAGGAACACACTCAGCACCATCAGGAAAAAGCTGCCAGATACAGATGCGGTCACCAACCACACCAGCGTAGAGTCTGTGAACAGAGGCGGTAAAAGTGCATAATCAACAAAAAATATATATATATATGCTGCTGTAATTTTCACCTAATTCCATGGGTCATTTCTTCATCCAGGATAATATTTAATAAAAAAAATCACTTATATCATTCCAAAAACATCAAAAAATGTGTTAGATAACTGCTGTCTCTTTGCAACAAGGACACCAAGTGGTCACCCACTGATGCTACACCAGTACAGGGCATTGCCGTGCATTAGTACAGTGATATAGTGATGACAAAAGTGTGTAATTACTACTTTGTAAACAATAGTTTTGTATTAAATATGGGAAACTAAATGATTTGCATGTGTTTATGTTAACTTAAATGATGTATACTAGTTGACTTGACCTCTAAAAGAATAAACTTTAATATCTTAGAGAAATAGCCTTTGAGAATTCCACATAGACGTGATAAACACAGAATCCACTAAAGCTTGCTGTGTCTTACATCGTTTTTTTACTATTTAGTAAAAAAAAAACTATGTAAGACACAGCAACCTTTAGTTTATCACATCTCTGTTGTGCTACAATAAAAGCTTGAGCCCAACAATACAGAGTTAAATACAGGCTACTGATGGTTGTGATGTGATATAGTATAAGCTGCACAGTCAACAGATAAAGGATTTACCCTGCAGTGTAATGTGTGTGACGGCTTCCTGTCTTCCCGACTCATCCTCAGCGACACACCTCAGATCCACCTTGGTGTCCTCCTCATACACCTCAAGAAACACCAACTGCACCTGGACATGGCCAGCTGTGATCCTGCACATACCAAACATCAGGATTTTTACACTGATCTCACAGCAGCTGTGTCTGAATTAACATGTGATATCAGCTTACAGTGTCCAGTCTGGATCAACAGAACACTCACCTCCCCCGAGACTGAAACACTCGTCCACTCAGATCAGAGCGCTCGGGCGGCTGACCGCTGACTAACCAGCCCACCTTAGCGGAGTCTGGGGATTGAATGCCAGCAAACACCCTGCACTCGATCACCAGCATGGATCCTGGAGCCACACACAGACACTCTTAACCAAACAATGAACATTTCAAACACAGCACACTAATGCCAATCTCAGGAAATTTAGAATGTTTAAAAGTGACACTGACAGTTCTTTAAACAACATTTTCAATATATTCAAAAATATATGCTGATCTCACCAAGATGACTCTGGATAACAGATCCATTAACAGGAGAGCTGATGTACGGGTGGAGAACGCTTGAAGCTGCACAAAAGGATCAGCCATATTGAGCACACACATATAGTACAGGCCAAAAGTTTGGACACACCTTCTCATTCAATGCGTTTTCTTTATTTTCATGACGATTTACATTGTAGATTCTCACTGAAGGCATCAAAACTATGAATTAACACATGTGGAGTTATGTAATTACCAAGAAACGGTGAAATAACTGAAAACATGTTTTATATTCTAGTTTCTTCAAAATAGCCACCCTTTGCTCTGATTACTGCTTTGCACACTCTTGGAATCCTCTCAATGAGATTCAAGAGTTTGTCACCTGAAATGGTTTTCCAACATCTTCACTCTGTGGTCCAGCTCACCCCAAACCATCTGGATTGGGTTCAGGTCCGGTGACTGTGGAGGCCAGGTCATCTGCCGCAGCACTCCATCACTCTCCTTCTTGGTCAAATAGCCCTTACACAGCCTGGAGGTGTGTTTTTGTGTCATTATCCTGTTAAAAATTAATTATCATCCAACTAAATGCAAACCAGATGGGATGGCATGTCGCTGCAGGATGCTGTGGTAGTCATGCTGGTTCAGTGTGCCTTCAATTTTGAATAAACACCCAACAGTGTCACCAGCAAAACACCCCAACACCATCACAGCTCCTCCTCCATACTTCACAGTGGGAACCAGGCATGTGGAATCCATCTGTTCACCTTTTTCACTGGTCTAATGTCCATTCCTTGTGTTTCTTGGACCAAACAAATCTCTTCTGCTTGTTGCCTCTCCTTAGCAGTGGTTTTCTAGCAGCTATTTGATCATGAAGGCCTGATTTGAGCAGTCTCCTCTTAACAGTTGTTCTACAGATGGATCTGCTGCTAGAACTCTGTGTGGCATTTAACTGGTCTCTGATCTGAGCTGCTGTTAACTTGCGATTTCTGAGGCTGGTGACTCGGATGAACTTGAGGTGACTCTTGGTCTTCCTTTCCTGCGTCGGTCCTCATGTGTGCCAGTTTCGATGTAGAACTTGATGATTTTTGCGACTCCACTCGGGGACACATTTAAAGATTTTGCAATTTTCCAGAATGACTGATCTTCAATTCTTAAAGTAATGCTGGCCACTCCTTTTTCTTTAGTTAGCGGATTGGTTCTTGCCATAATATGAATTTTAACAGTTGTCCGATAGGGCTGTCGGCTGTGTAGTAACCTGAATTCTGCACAACACAACTGATGGTCCCAACCCCATTGATAAAGCAAGAAATTCCACTAATTAACTCTGATAAGGCACACCTGAAAATAATTTTAGCTGACGACCTCTTGAAGCTCATTGAGAGAATGCCAATAGTGTGAAAAGCAGAGCAAAGGGTGGCTATTTTGAAGAAACTACAATATAAAACATGTTTTCAGGGATTTTGTTAAAAACATAACTCCACATGTGTTCAATTATAGTTTTGATGCCTTCAGTGAGAATCTACAATGTAAATAGTCATAAAAACAAAGAAAACGAATGAGAAGTTGTGTCCAAACTTTTGGCCTGTACTGTACATTTAATTTAATCATATTTATTAAATTTTTATATGCTACACATTTACAGCATTGTAAACAATAAGACTCTCATGATAATAAAAAGCACATTCTGACAGTTTTCAATTCAATTCATACTACTGGGTGTCCTCAAACTATTGACAGACAATGACATTTTTTTGTAATAAGTTATTTATTCATTATTTCATTTTGTTTTAAATATATATATTTATTTTGCAAGGATTCACCAACCTTATACAGTTAGGAAGCATATTGTTCGACATACACCCTTTGTAATAAATGCATTCAGCTACTTGATGTGAATGAGGCTAAACATCCACATGTAATGTTAGTACAGGGAATACACCACAGAAGGCATTAATGATGGTGACCTGTGGCATCTGGCTAGAATTGTCCATGTGAACAGAGAAGTGACTCAGAAATCACATGCATATTCAATGCAGCAGACCCCGCCTCACATATCCCACGGGTTAGTGCAGCGTTCTTTAGCTTCCATTGGATATGGCCAAGGGACGTAATATTACTGTCCCAAGACTTGTGGCATATCAGTGTGGTATAGCTACATAGCTTTAATGAATGTTACATATGTTGCATATGTTAATGAAATAAAAGTGGGTCAGTTTGTCAGTGTATGGGTTTACTCACAGGGGAAAGCAGTATCAGATGATGTGGTTGTGGGTTGTGGGAGCAACACTGGGATGACAGGTACTGGCTCTGAACAAGAATGGGTAACACCAATAAATATATATATCAAATAAACCTTAATATCAGACAAATATAACTTGAGTAAATATAAGGGGAAAAATCGATCCAATCCCATCCAAAAGTATTGGAACAATGAGACCAATCTCTTTATTTCTGCTGTAAACTGAAAACATTGTTCACAATGTTTTATCAACTGCTGTGTTTTTTCTTGGTCTACGTGTTCAACACCTGTTACTTAGTACACCAGTGACGAATTTCTTCAGTACATTCAAAACGGTTGTAGGCTAATATTTGTGCAATGGCTCTGATTTTCCATTTTTTCTCAGCTTCACAACTGTTTGCTTTTCACACATTCAGCGCTATTTGTGGTTTGAATAATGAATGTGTCAGGGCAAACCTGGACAACAAAACACACCTGACAGTAACATGTTTCAATACTTTTGCTTATAAGAAAAATGGGTGGAAATGAATGTTAAAATGTGTATGTTTTGTCTTGTATTGATCAAATGCACTTGTTTTTAGACTACAACAGAAATAAAGAGAGGGTACTGTATATACAATAATAGAAATATTTAACCAATTATAAATAGGGTGTGGTAAATTGTTATGTTTCAGAAATAAAGAATTGAACTGGGTTCTGTAGTGTACCTGACACCTGCAGTTTCCAGGTTCTGCTAACATTATACTGGGTGTTGTTGACTGTGACCCTAAGCCGGCAGGTGTACAGCCCCTCATCCTCCACCGAGATGTTTGAGATGGTCAGTAGGTTGTTGGTTTGGGTGTTGTAGCGAGTGCTGTTTAAAGGGAAAGCCTCAGAGTGAAAACCCTGTAAAGGAACAATTGTGTCATTCTCATAAACTCATTAACACAGATGCACACACAAGCTTAATGTACAGTATATAAAAACAGCATCACCACACCAGACAGAATCACCTCGTGAAGGGGTGTTAGGGATAAGATTTGTATTTGTTTTAAAAACGTCTCAGGCCATCTCCTGAAGTGTAAGCCACAATATGCACTTCTGTAGGATCAGTTATTGGCTACAAACAAGTAGATTTAACCACAGATCAGAGAAAGCCACAGTCTTGTGTCTGTCCTTTGTCTAGACTGACAAATATCCTGTCTTCCTGTTACCAAACTCATCTGCCCTGAATTCTTCTTCTGGTCCTGTTGTCATATCACGTCGCACTGGAACGTACCTTGTACCACTGAGGACTTTCCGCTTTTTTGAAATGACCTATGTGAGGACAGTTGATGGTCAGGTCCCTGTCTGGCTGTGTAGAAACAGGATGTGACATCATATCCATGTCTTCTTTTCCTGACGCGTAGATGATCACAGAGATCTTCCCAGTAAAGCAGAATGTGCTGCTTCTGAAAAGACAAATTAAGACATCATTTTACATCTCCAATATATATATATATATATATATATATATATATATATATATATATATATATATATATATATATTTTTTTTTTTTTTTTAAACAGGAAAAACAGACGAGTGTAAGAATCTGAGACACTTTTACAAAAACCACCAGAACATCAGGCAGGTCTTGTCGGGTGTTTTGGGTCTTTAGTGTCCAGTACCTACCATAAGCTGAACCGGTGACCAATCAAAGTGTTCAAAGCTCACTGCTGTGTAAGTGGAGAGTGAAGAGTGAAGGGTGAAGTTAAGTATTCCTACAGTACAACAGACCTTTATAATCTACAGTAGTGTCATTCATTTCAATAAAGAGGAATACAGATGTCCTCTGTTTTTTGTGTTTTTGGGATGAAGAAACGTTCCACTAACACGATTAACACACTGTCTATTCATAGAATCTGTGCAGAGATTTGGAATAGAAAACGTTAACAAAGTGTTAACAAAATCCAACCTGAAGACGTAGGTGTAAGTTCCGGAGTCTGAGGGCAAAGAAGGAAGGAGCCAAAGCGAACGTTCCCGCTGCACCACCCTGTTACTTTGGTTTCTCAGGTCACCATGGTTGCTGTGAGAAATGTGAAATATGGTGCTGTTGTCCACTTGAAGTCTCCTGTAAATAATGGCATTCTCCAGAAACGGGAATCTGATGACCACAGCTTCTCCCTGAGAGTGAAAATCTGGGATCTCCGGGAGCATCACCAAACACCTGTCTGGACCAATTATAACAGATTATTTACAGAGTTATGAGTATAAGAAGAGAACCTTAAACTGTAGAGAACCTTAAAATGTGAGAGGTCAGAGTATTATGAGAGATAGCTCTGTATCAAGCCTAATGCTGTGGTTCAGCCTTAATAGCTCCATTCAGTTCTCCACTCTGTTTGGTGGTGAGTAGCGACAGAGTAGCAGTCCTTGGACCAGACTGCTAACTCTGCACTCTCTACCCGTGCAGCCTGACTTAAATGAAAGAGCTCTGAAGAAGAGCATAAGATAAATGCAGCAAATTTTAAATAGATTTAGATGAAAGAATTAAATGACACGATTACAGTACAACTACATACACATATTTTTTGAGCTCTATAACAACCAAAACTGTACTGAATCTTACCTTTTATGGCAACTGCACAGGCAGTGTCAAGATTAACAGACATGAAAATCCATGCGTAGAACCCCAGAACACACTGGAGGAAGAACAGAGGGAAATGTTTACAATTACAAGCCACATACATCATCTAATACAAATATTCATACAGTGCAGTGTCACGGCCGAAACCAACCAATCATATCATTATCTGCAGCTTTCAGAGCTGAGCTGCAATATTAATTCACTAAAACACACAGGACCAGGACTGAAAGCACACTGTAAACCCAGAAGGTATGTGATATTCAGAGTTACTTTTACATTCTCAGAGCCGAGAAGGATAGAAAACAGGATCTCTCAGTTCTCTCAGTTTATTGAATCATTGCCTCAGTTCAGAGCGGGTGCTTTAGTTTAGAGAACAGATGTGAATATGAGAATAATCCATTAAACGATGTATTAAACTATTCGTAAGCAGTTTAGTTATCTAAATATTATTATTCTACTTTAATACTTCAGCTAGTAATTCTAACTCTAAATGGGTTTAGTGGAATGGAACTTTGACCATCCAGTTTTTATTTCCCAGCTATAAAGCATTAACCCACCTGAGCTCATTCACAGCGTTTTACTGCATTCAGTTTACGACATAATCAGCAAAGCTCACAGAGACACAGAGAACAAACATACACCAAATACTTTTTCCCTCCTCCTTTCACTGAAAACACACAAACTAACCTCTTTAACTGAGATTATACTAATAAACTGCAATCCAAAAGACTTTATAAAAAAAAACTGTGCTCAAAACGTTTAAAATGTAATTTTCTCCTCTTGCTCTATTTCTATTGGTCGTGACATTATGATTACAACATTATAACACACCATGACATTCTGATTATAACATTACAACATTATGTTAAATTTTAAAAAATGTAGGTTATACTAACTGATAGCACATGAAGTCAGAAAAGATTATCATGCTGTAATCCCATAACAGATGAATGGAAGTAATATCTTTGTATATTTACATCCATCAACTTTTACATAAATATTAAACATAACTATACAGCAGCATTACAAAAAAAATGTTGAGAACAGGCAGGAACATCAGGCAGCTTGTCAAGATAATAATAATAATAATAATAATAATAATAATAATAATAATAATAATAATAGTAGTATATATTAGAAGGTATAATAATACTACTACTAATAATAATAATAATAATAATAACAACAATAATAATAATAATAATAGTATATATTAGAAGGTATAATAATACTAATAATAATAATAATAACAATAATAATAATAATAACAATAATAATAATAATAATAATAATAATAATAATAATAATAATAATAATAATATATATTAGAAGGTATAATCATACTAATAATAATAATAATAATAATAATAATAACAATAACAATAATAATAATAATAATAATAAATTGAAGATTTCTCACCTGCTGTGTGATGGTGATCATGGTGAATGAGAGCAGACAGTGAGGGTGCAGAGGACCTGAGCTATATGCAGATATAGGATAGAGGAGGGAACAGGGCACTTCCTGTTCTGTGTTCTGTAGGCGGTGTGGTGGAGGAAGGGGGGGGGGGTGTCCTTGCTTTTTAAGGTCCATCACGAGAGCTCGGAAATCCCTCAGCTTTCCTAATCAGAAACCCGTTTTGTCACTATTGACACACACACACAAACACAGATTATGCATTCCATTTTAACCATGTTTCTACACCTGTTATCCATTTTTCAGCTACACTGAGCAAATCAAATTTAACTTATTTGTATAGCACTTTTTACAACTGATCTTGTCACAATGCAGAGAATCAGACAAAACATTGAACACACAACATAGAACCCCCAGTGAGCAACAAAGGCAAATACTCCTTCAGAGCTAGAGGAAGAAACTTGGGAGGAACCAGAGCTAACATGTAACTATAATATCACATACTATCAATAGTAATATATACATATTGGTGTATATTTGAGCATACATATTTGTACGCAGGTTTATTCACCATTATCCTGTATATTTTCCACACAGAATGGCCACTGGACCACAGGGTACAGGCCCTAACTTAAACACATCTGTTTTTTCAAGCATAGGCTAGTATGGGGGAGCACTTCTTTCCCCTCCCATGCATTGAATCAGACTACTTTGTGTATGTTCTATGTATGTGCGCTATAGGAGTGTATGTTAAGTGTTTCCAGCTGTGAGATGTTTTGAACCATAAAAGGGTGGACTTCAGGAATTCAAGCCAGAGAGCTAAAGATCAGATACAGCTCAAGATACTACAATATCTATCTCTGGTCAGAGAACCTATAAATAAATGTTATAAAGTCATCACATATCCATTTGGGATAGCCATACAAACAATGGAAGTATTTAAAAGCAGTCATATAAACTTGGATGTAATCAGTAGAGAAGAGTGAGTAACTAGGCATGTTGCAAAAACTGGATGATGGGCAGCTGATCTCTGGAGGGTGATGAAGAAGACTGACTTCTAGAAACTTCCATAATTCTGGCCGGACAGAGGGACAGGAGAGCCTGAGGGTCCAACATCCATCGGTGGGCAGTCAGTAACTCGGAGGAAGGCAGAGAGATGCAATTAGTTTTAACTGGATTTATGTAAAACAGAGAGTATAAAATATTATCACATATGAATATGGCAGTCTAACTAAAGTGAAAAGGGGCAGAAAGTAACACAGACCCAGAGACACTGGTATCAACCTACTCCACCATCTGAGTGATCGTTGCAGTTGGCTATAGTGGACAACAGCTCCAGCATCTCAGTTTACCACAATTCCTGCAGCCTTATCTAGAAAGAAAAACAATAATTACCCAAAGCTAACTGAAAAAAAAAATTAAATAAGTAATTTCAGTCCTGCTGAAGCTTTATTTCTCTCTTTATGCAATAAGGAGATTTTACCTATAAACCAGGGGCTCTACCCATGTTTAAATCTCAGCCTTTTATAGGCGGCATGTTTATTCACAACTGCTAAGAATGATTTACCCAAGTGATCTAGAGCTACATCAACATCTGGGATACTGACAGTAAAATTAAATTCACTATTTGCTAAATCAGAGAGAAATGATTGCTCATTGAATTTTTTTTCTAACCACCATACAAGAGCCTGTTTTTTTCTGCAAAGTTTTCCAATGCATCCGATCTAGCAATGATCATTGAATCCAAGTCACTGGATAGAGGCTGGATGGGAAAGTAATGCAAAAGAAGCCTTTTCCACGCACACAAACATTTGCTACCCACAGTAAAATCTGGAAGTGGTTAATCATGCTGTGGGGCTGTGTGATCAGTGCAGGTCCTGGGATTCTTGTTAAAGTTGAAGGTCGCATGGATTTCAGTCAATATTCAGATTCTTGAGAACAATGTTCAAAAACCAGTGCCAAAGTTAAAGTAAACACTGCTCAAAATCTACTAAAGCTTTCATACAAGGGAACAAATACAACGTTCTGGAATGATCATCTCAGTCCCCAGACCTACATATTATTGAAAATCTGTGGTGAGATTTAAAGCAGGGTCACTTCAGATGAATACCATTTGCCCTTACATGTATGACAACCTCAAATATCTCCTATTGGCTATCAATATGGTTGCCATGTTTACCTTAACACTTTCAGTGGATTAAACCTACTTCACCAAACCTTTTCTGATTCTGGTTTGTTCACCTTATAAAGACATATGTTGAAAAAAAAAAGTCCGTCAGTCGTTAGTATGATAGTGTCCAGGATTTTTGTCAGTAGTGGCACTGTAACTGTTGCCACTTAGGATTGGCTAATTTCATGTGTCAAACGATAGAGTCTTCTATCACCAGAGTACCTTTAAAAGGCTCCTCAGCGGGTGCTTCACTGAGCGGGGCAAACCTGTTTGACACGTGAACTTGGGGAGCGTGGTGTTCAGGTGGGCTGGCTGTGGCTTTAGGGATAGGGATATAGTTCTCTGATTTTGGGGCTGAAACATTACCCATTCGTCCACTGTGATAACCACAGATCAGCTACTACTATTTGGGTGGTCGGTTATTATTCTCAGCACTGCAGTGACACTGATTAGCATGGTGATGGTGTAAGTGTGTGTTGTGCTGGTACGAGTGGATCACATACAGCAGTGATGCTGGAGTTTTTATGCACTGCATGCACTCCTACCTATAGCTGCTCCAGCTTGTAGATAAAGTACTGTATTTTTCGCACTATTTTTGCTGTTGAGTCAGAAAAACAGTGCAGGATATTAATCTACACAGATTTCTCTCCTGAAAACTGTTTATTTGGGTGAGTGAAGTGCTTCTATTTATTACAGTACAACTTAGATTTCCAGATTTCCACTAAGGCTGGAGCATTAGCATTAGTGGCTAACCTGCCACCCAACAGCGCTACACTGAGGAATCCTGAGTTTTCTGGTAAATCAGGGTGATAATAGCTAGCGGTTTGTCCCACGTAGCTTGTTTTAACATGGTAAAAGTGCAGGCTACAGTCCAAAAATACTCTGAACGGTCAAATGGCTAGCAGCAGACTACCGGCAGATAATACTCACCTCTCAGCAGCCAAATGAATGAATAAATGAAGTTACACTTATATAGCGCCTTACTATGTTTGACACACAACCAGAGAAACACAGAGAAAACTAACGCAGACACAGGGAGAACACAGAAACTCCACCCAGATAGAGACTTAAACCCGAGACCCCAGTGCTGGGAGGTAAACAAGCTAACAACTAAGCCACCATGCCGCCAGTGCTTAGCGGGTAATGCTAACTGCTGGGGAACTAATTTGAATCTCCTGTATAACGCTTGCTCCAGTAGATACAGATACAGCATTTTAGTACTTAAGTATATTAATGTAGTAAAATAATACTCCAGTGAATACAGATACAGCATTTCAGTACTTAAGTACAGTAGTGAAGTAAAAATAATACTCCAGTAGATGCAAATACAACATTTTAGTATTTAATTATAGTAGTGAAGTAAAATAATACTCCAGTAGATACACCATTTTAGTACTTAAGTATATTAATGTAGTAAAAATGATATTCCAATAGAGGATCAATTCAGCATTTTAGCACTTAAGTGTATTCATGTAATAAAAATAATATTTTAGTTATATATCGTTAAATAACCATCATGATAGTTCGTATCATAGACTTGAAATGTATAAGTTACATCATGTATTACTTGAACCAAGCACAGGGACGTATACAATCAACAATACTGCATAGTTTTAATGTTTTTGAAACACTGGATGTTTACATAGCTCATCAAAACTCCTTTGAAAAGACTATGTGGAATGCTTGCTCAGCATATGCCAGTTTCAGCTAGAGAAGAACTTGTTAAATCAAGAGGAAAACTAAGAGGAAGTCAGTGATGTCACTAGTGAAGTTATGAAATTTTACAAGACTTGAGATGACAGCACACAGAGTACACTATCAGCACACATATCACAATATCACTGAGCTCATTATTAGGAAACATACTAATGCTGGGCAGCTTTACAATTTACCTTTAAGGACTTTTTTATTGGTATTTGCATAGTACAGTGGTATGAAAAAGTTAGGGCACCCCTGATAATATAAATTATTGGCTGTTCAGATCAGCAATTTCATTTAAATATATCATATAGCAGACGCACACAGTGATATTTGGGAAGTGAAATAGTGTTTACAGAAAGTCATTAAAGATATTTTTAGTAGATCCTCCTTTTGCAGAAATAACAGCCTCTAAACTCTTCCTACAGCTTCCATTGAGAGTCTGGCTTCTGGTTGAAGATATTTTGGATTATCTCCAGTTCAGTCAGGTTTATGGTTTCCGAGCATCAACAGCCCGCTTTAAATCACACCAGAGATTATCAATAATATTCAGGTCTGGGGACTGAGATGATCATTCCAGAACATTGTACTTGTTCCTCTGCATAAATGCTTTAGTAGATTTTGAGCAGTGTTCAGGGTCGTTGTCTTGTTGAAGTATCCAAACTCGGAGCAACTTTAATTTTATCACTGAATCTTGAACATTGTTCTCAGGAATCTGCTGATATTGACTGAAATCCATGCGACCATCAACTTTAACAAGATCCCCAGTACCTGCACTGAACACTCAGACCCACAGCATGATGGAACCACCACCAAATTTAACTGTGGGTAGCAAGTGTTTGTCACCGCCCTCCAAATAACTCAATTTCAGTTTCATCAGTCCGCAGCACCTTATTTGAAAATGAAGCTGGCTTGTCCAAATGTACTTTAGCATACCTCAAGCGACTCTGTCTACCTCAACTGATTGTAATTTAACTTAAATTGCTGATCTGAATAAAGGAAAACATGAAAATGATCAGGGGTGTCCAAACATTTTCATACCACTGTATACAATCTGATATTTTATTAATTATTTCAAATATTAACTTATCATTCAGATTGCCTGCCATGGATGTGAGAAGTGGTTCCACCACTCCTGTGTAGGGAACCCACCCGAAGAGGAATTCCTTTGCCCATTATGCAAGTATTTAATTGCACCTTCTATACAGTGATTGACCTAATTCAATTTGAGGTAGCTGGTTTCAGTAATCTTACAATCAATTAAATGTAGATGAGCCTCATAACATGTGTGTTTATACTGCACTCAGCTGATCTTCATTTCACCAACTGTAAGACTACAAGCACTACCTTACTACCTTAAATTAAATACTTAAAGCAGATGTGGTAGTGTGGGTGGTGTGGTCAGGAGGTACCGCTGTCGAATAGCGACGTAAAGGCAAAGGAGGCGCTTGGAGCAGTTGTAAACTGTTCAGCTATAACAGTTTATTGACAAAAAAAAACAAAAAGAATACAATACACTATATACACTTATTTTTAGGAGTAGGCAGAGATAAGTGGATAATGCTACTAGTTAAGACTTAAGGGTAAGAACGCTAACCCAGTCCTAAATAGAGTTCTTAAGCTTTTTAGCTCCAGCAAACATGTCCGTCTCAGAGAACTCAATCTACCTCTCCTCCCGTAATGCTCACCCTATACCCCTTAAATACCCCCCGGGCTAAACCAAAAGAGTACATGGGTGAGACAGCTACCAACAATTACACATATAACAAATATACACATAACCGGTTATCTTCACTCATACGACATACTAGGACTTATAGGACAGGTAAGTATAATACACACATATACATACACATTTAATTAACAATTTTGCTTTTTCCCCCACAGGTAATCTGGAACCCCCCCCGGCACCAAAGGTTTCTTCCCACCCCATTAAGGGTATAAAAGCTGGGTGACCCGCGCGCTGCCACTCCATAAGGAAGCCGGTAAGTAGCAGGGGTAACCTGCCTAATTAAATATTAAAAATTGTCTTTCAGGATAGTTGGTGATTGGTGTGGGGGCCCACCATATCACAGCAGAATAGCACCTTTTTACTGGCTGGAGGACCTTGTTTTACTTCAGAGCTGAACGCCACTTACCAATGCCCAGCTTTGTGGCTCTTTATAAGCTGGGCTGTTGTTTACTTTTTTTTAAATACAAGAAACAATGCAGTTAGCATATGGAGATGAAGTTTACACAGATTATCCCAAATGGCACATCTGGTATGATAAAAGATCAAGAGTTAGGTTCTGTTGTTAAGGTTTTATTTCAAATCCCAGCTGTGTCATGTGCTACCTCTGCCACCCTTGTCAATCGAGCTTTAGAGTGATTGCAAGATTGTTAGGAAATCTCATTTATACACATCACAATTGTTGATATCCATCATCAGTTTTAGCACTGTTTAATCATTTCATGGCAGATTAGCTGCTGTTAGACACTGACAGTAGCTTGTAATATTTTGTACTGCAGTTATTTTGAGTTGCACTTGTTTAAGAACAATGTCTTTAGAGTCATTTAATAAGAGCTACTTAACATTATCCTCACTTTTTCACAAGAATAACAATACCTCCATATTGTCAAGTGGTACATCCGAAATCAGTTTTGAGAGTCCCATAAATTTCAGCGCTGTTGAGTTTGAGTTAGTTTGAGTTCAGTTGTAGGAGGACAATAGTGATGGCACACTACAAAACGCTGGTTGGCTTGTTTGTTATATTGAATCGTTTCAATAAATTCTTTAGGGGGCTTTTAGGCCAAACTGTATTATTGAACCTAAAAAAGAAAGAAAAAATGTGTTTGTGTTTGTTGTTTGCTGCTTGAGGATGGACAAATCTTGAAATGTTTTTAATATCAGAAACCAAACTCGGAAATTTTTAAAGAAAAGGCTGCTAGTGATAGTGATAATTAACATTAATAAATACTGTCAGCCACTTTACTCATAATAGCAATAGTATTCATAGGCCTTTTGCTCTATGTATATTAGGTTGATAAGAAACTTTGGTAACACTTTACAATAAGGGTACATGAAATAGCATAAATTCATGCAGTATTTCATGAGTGAGTAATCATTCATTCATGCACATAGTACATCATGAGTCATGATGAACATGCATGGAGTAAGCATGTCTCATACATGTGTTAATGCATGAACACTATATCAGTTCATGTAGTAATTAAGGTACAAATGTCATTTGGTGGCATGAGTTATTCATGATGTTCATGCAGGTCTTCATGTTAATCATCAGGAAAATTGTGGTAAAAAAAAACAGTCAGCCAACACCTCATAGAACAAGAATATTCAGCATTACTTAAGCATTATTTCTTCATGAGTTCATGATGTTTGTGGCCCTCAAAGTAAAGTGGAACAATATTCATTCTATAACACTGGTGATGTTGATGAGGAAAAGACAGAGGAACTGCTGGTTAAGAAAACATTCTTTATTATCAGAACAGTGTTCTTGGATGAACTGACATCACATAGCAAAGCTTTAACAAAAAATAAGAATATTAAAAAGTAAACAAATATAAACAAATAATAAAACACAGTGGGCCTGTTATGGTTTGGCAGCCTGTCCAGCATGTTTCCTGCCCTCTCAACAATGGGATAGGATCCAGCACCCTCTATGACCCAGAAGGAGTAAGGGGGTCAGAAGTTGAGTTGGTAAGAGTGAGTAAAATACTGCTGAGAACGATATTAAACATTAACATTGCAGATATGCAAAATACACTCTTTCATACAGCAATAAACATTTTAAATCACTTAAAGTTATATTTTGAGTGTTTTAGATTTTAGATAGAACCATTTTCTTTTTTAAAGAATCCTTCAAGAACCATTGTTTTTAACAGTGTACAACACAGTGGCATCTCCTGTACTGGTTACATAACCTGAACACAACATAACAACTGTTAAAGGAGAACTGTGTAAAATTGACTTTGAGTGTAGTAAAACATGATAAAGAGTAATATCCTTTGTTGAATAGCCCACCTCCGTTCTCCTGCAGCTTTCCAAAATACAGAATATCTTCCGCAGGGCATCCATTTGCCCCTGCAAAGTAGCTCCACACCTCATTGGTAGAATTCGGAGAGCCCTTATACCAAACCTTATACTAAAACCATTGTTTACATCCCGTAGCGTAACCTAGTTCTCAGGGCACCGCCATCTTAAAGTAAAGCCATAGATAGTCGAGTCGCTAGTCTGAACGAATAGTATAGTATTCTACTACCTATTTGTTCAGTCTCGCGACTGAAAATATCTGTGACTACACTTCTACAGAGATTTGAAAACATCAGGATTTGTAGCTGGAAGTTCAGCAATCGGGGCCTGCGATACAATGGTGTTTCTGTCGATTCCAAGTCTTGCGTATGCTTCTGCTTTACTGATGTGTTCAATCTGTACTTTTTCAGGGGTGATAGTGAAAAAAAATCCTGAGCCTGAACTTTTTTTCCTGTTCCAACGGGGTGAGGGGGGCACAACATACTGCATATGCGACGTAATGTAGGCATACATTTTGATACATTATTCAAACATTTAATAGTCTGTGTATGACCTTATTGTCAAGTGACACATTTTAGATGTTTTAATTTTTGCCTTATGCCTATAGTGTTATTCACGAAAACAGATAATTTCCATCTTGGTATAGGACTTACGATTGACTGAAAGAAACTGGCCACGTTCGATTCTACCTGTTAAAACGAATACCAGCGTATGCGTTAAAAATGCATTCAAGGCTTGTGATGTTGCAGTATAGTTAGAAATTGAGGTGTGTATTGAACCACAATGCAACATTTCAACACCAGAATGCATTAACTCAAAGCTGCATATGCAGCAGCCATACCAAGTAGGGGGCAATACTACTCCAAAGTACAGTAACTACACTCTGTCTAAAATAGAGGAGGTGATTACCAATTAATTAAGCAATACTTTTTTAATGGAATAACATTACCTTTGTTTATAGACGACTATTTATCTGATCAATTCATATAAACCCAAGAGACACGATTAACGTACCAGCGCCAAGAGAACAGCTCTACACTGCTGTGCCTCTGTGTGCTAATTCTTCAAGCTACAACTCGGAGATTAGCTTTCAGCTTCAGTTTCTATCCAGTAAATGAAAAGGAAGCACTAAGAGTGCATATATATTTTTTTAATGCAGTGTTTTTTTTAAACATGATTATGCACGTTCTGCCCCCTTATGCCCTGCACACTCATTAAACCAAAATAACAATAATTTACAATTACTTTTCTTCTTCTCTAATATGCTTAACAATGTTTACGAACACACAATTTTTTTTAAGCATATAGATTAATTTAGCCTTTATTTTAAGCTTATAGCACTCTGTGCTTAACACACTCTACGAAGCCGACACACGTGCTGTTTCTATCAACAACTAACTTGAATAAGCTCCATACATCTGACTGTCCTTTGCATTGGACCAAATTTAGCTCACCTTATGTAATGTTCCTCCTCACTTCAGAAGGCTCCATTTTGCGGAGAGGAGGAGCGCATGTGTGAGTTTGGGTCGGAAATCGGGTCAGGCTCCGGCTGACAATCTAAACTCTACTGCTGTGGAAGCTTGAATGATCCGTTGAAAATCATTTATTTTTATTTTTGCAAATCCTGAAGACATCGCGAATAGAAAGCCTCCTGCTGACCGACGTCGGGAAGCGGAGATGCCTCTGTTTACCAGCCAAAAATATCTTTAAAATGTGCACAGTAACTATTAGTTACTAGCTATATATTTTTAACATTTATAAGGATTTATAGTTATGCTTACTACACGGACTTACTCCTAGATTAACAAAGGAGATTTGCCGTTTGCGAATTAGACAGATACACGTGATGCTTATTCTCACTCATTCTCTCTCACATCGTGAAAGCGCAGTTTTGGAAATAAAAAAATGAGCAGAAAAAAGCTCTTTGACTGAAGATAAATCTATTTTATTTCACTTCGCTATTATTTAACTGAAATTCGCTTTTATATTTGAAACAATCGGCTGCTCGTTTGGGCAGTTAATCGGACATCCTGCCCCTCTCACACTACACGACAAACGACGCATGATGAAGCTAAAATTCAGCCGATTATGAAATTCAGCAAAGCAATCGCAAGGAGCATCACACGCGGTGGCATTGACACTGTTGTATTGTTATAGTTAAATAATACAGTATTTAGATTTTGCGGGCCGTCTCTACCTGCAGCCTCGCCTGTATTGCGCTTCGGCTTCGGGACCCCCCGCCGCGCGATGCTGCGTCGTAAGAGCGCGCGATGCCGAGAGCGCGCATTGGTCCGCGGAGGTCGTCAGCTGCTTCACTTCAAGTTATTGTGATCAAAGGAACGTAAATACAATCAGTTCCAGTCATGAATAAATGAAATAAACCTTTTACTGATGCAGGAGGACTGTCTCTGTGTTATCAACTGTAAAGCATTATATGCGTGTTAACCTATAGTTTTGTTTATTGACTTAGTTCCAACTGTACGCTGTAAAAATGAGGAAAGAAAAAAAAAATAATAAAAAATATATGTATAATGGAATTAGGGACAGTTCTATAAATGGCTCACATGAGACCTGCTTTATGATGAATGATGACCTAAATCTGATTTAGATCTGTAACACTATATTAAATTATAATTGCTGGCCTAAAATAAAAATAATACAATGTTTTTAAAATGTTTATTTTAGAAGGGAATTTATATTGCAATTTTGATTAATCCGATAATTTATTCCAATATTAAATGTGTTTTAGATGTGACCAAATGTAATTGTAAGATGTAGGACAAATTATATCATCACATTACATTTAAAAACTATATTATCCTTTTTATTGAATTAATTTGTAAGCCTAATATAAATTAATGGGAGACTAAAACGGGTGTTTTTGAAAGTAATTTCTTTAAAGCCAGTTATAAAGAAAATATAACTGCTGAGCACCGTGCGCTCTCCCGACTGGACGTGTCTCGATGCGCGTTAAGTCCTACGAGTTATTTAGTTCTGCAATACCCGTCTTTCTTTCGCTTTTTATACAACTAAACTAGCACTGTCTTACAGGAGTCTTTGTTTGGCTTTATATCTTGCTGTATTCTGAGGGAAATATTATAAAAATATTAACGGACATCGCGAGAGTAACTTTTAGCGCCCACTACCAGACGCGTGTGCACGCAAAAGAGAGTCGGATTCTGCCTGGGATTCAAAATTCGGCACACCTGTTATATATAATATGATTTAAATACATTTTAATTAAATTATATATCGCGCTTTTCATCAAACCCGTCCACTCAACTCAGAGCTCCACTTCAAATGCGCGATTCATGCTGGTACGCAGCTGCCCTGTACTAAGCTTTAAGTTTATTTGGGTGAGTAAAGCACGTGTGAAGCTCGTTAGCCCCTTAACAAAAATATATTAGACAAAAAAAAGCTTTTTGCCGGCGCCGGAACGCTATCACCCCTGCTTTTTCCAGGACCAACTTGTAGCGCCTGATGGAAAGAAAAGTGCACACTTAATCCGAATGATCAAACCAGATCAAATTCTATTACATTCCAAGTCAACAAACAAAACAACAAAAATAAATAATGTTTAAAAATAATAACTACTTATTACTACCGAAGTACTTTATTTTGGAGACACAGGGGACTTTAAATAAGCAATAAGCATTATATTGTCAGTAATAAAAGATAAAATGATCAGGATGGATGGTCAGGATGGATCATCAGATATTAAGGAAACATGCAAAGTAAAAGCACTGTCATCTCTTATCAGCAGAGCTTTAGTCCACATATTCTTACTAGAACTGTGCTGTACGTCACGGATATCAGTCTCTGACTCCACCTGCTGCTCACTGCACAGAACTAACGCCACCTCCTGAGGTTGCCAGATTTTGCTAGGAAAACAAGCACTGCTCAGCATGAAAGCTTGCAAGCGGGCTGGTTCAACAGACACTTTAGTTGCTACCAGTGACGTGCAGATGCTATGGCCCAAGGTGCTTGGGCAACTGCCCTTTTGCCATCCTTGGCTGTTATTGCCCTTCCGAGGGAGGGGAAAAAATAATATAGGCAAATATGATTTCATATTTGAACATGATTTTCTTTATAATTCGTAATTTTGATTGAAGTTTCCTAAAAAAAAGTTTTCAGAGTCAATCATTCAGATTCAGACACCTCGAGAGAAAAGGGAGGGGCGCGGGCGTTGCGGGGGACAAGCAGCACGCTTCACAAAAAAAAAAAAAAGAAAAAAAAGCGCAGCACACGACTGGTGTTCTGTCGAGTTGTGCTACCTTGTCAAACCGTGCTACCCTAGTGTATGTTTAAAGGTAAAACTAGGAAAAACTAAAACATTCTCCCAGTAGCAGTCTCGGTATGATATTTAAATAGTCTAAATCGCTGTATCAAAGTAAAATTAAGGCAACATAGGTGATATAGTTTAATATATAGTTAAATATAGATATATTTTTATTACAGTATTTTTTTCACACGGTTGTAAACCTTAAGCAAACAATGAGAGTGAGCTCAGATTGTATAATTGTATGTGTTACTATTTTGTTATTTCCGTCTTTTTCCCGCAAACATGTTCATCGGAACACCACCGCACATGTCCTACCGCCGCCAGACTCTGCTACAGTGGAGAAATCATCCAGAAAACACGCTCCCAGATGAAGTTCTGCAGACGCTACGTGAGCTTAGCCTGCTACGAGACCCAGGCCTACAGTCCGCGGGATCTCCTGAGGACGTAGCCCGGCGGAAGCGGTGCGAGCGAAAGCAGAAGCGCGGGAAGAGAGCCGGGATCCGCGCAAGGCTAAAGGCTAGCCCTAGCCGCCCGGCTATTCCATCGCTATTTCTCGCAAACGTCTGCTCCATCGACAATAAACTGGACCTGATCCGACTCCAGCAAACTACCCAGCGTGAGTTCAGAGACTGCTGTGTTTTGGTCTTTGTTGAATCGTGGCTTGGTGACAACATTCCGGACAGCGCCATTCAGCTAGCCGGGCTAACCGCGTTCAGAGCGGATAGGAGCGCGGCTCTATCCGGGAAGACTCGCGGTGGAGGCGTGTGTGTTTACATCAACACGGAATGGTGTAAGAACGCTGTGACTGTCGCCAAACACTGCTCTCCGCTGGTGGAGTTCCTGATAGTCAAGTGCAGACCTTTTTACTTAGTACGGAGTTCTCCGCCGTGCTGATAGCAGCTGTTTACATCCCACCTAGCACTAGTGCTAATGCTAAGGAGGCACTGTGTGAACTGTACGGGGCCATCAGCGATCTGCAGCACAAGCACCCAGACGGACTGTTTATTATCGCCGGAGATTTCAACCACGCTAATCTCAAGTCAGTGCTCCCTAAATTCAACATGTGGACTTTGCAACGAGAGGAGCTAACGCGCTGGACCTTGTTTACACAAACATCCCCAGCGCGTACCGGGCGGAGCCCCGCCCCCACCTCGCTAACTCAGACCACATGTCTGTGTGGCTCACACCAGCATACACACCTCTCATCAGACGCTACAGACCAGTCCAGAAGCAGGTGAAAACCTGGCCGGCAGGCTCCATCTCTGCCCTTCAGGACTGTTTTGAATGCACTGCATGGGACATGTTCAGAGAGGCTGCAACTGAAGGCAACTCTGTTAACCTGGAGGAGTACACAGCATCAGTCACTGGCTACATCAGCAAGTGCATTGATGGTCACTGTCTCCAGGACCATCACCACACGCCCAAACCAGAAGCCGTGGATGACTGCTGAGGTGCGTGCGCTACTGAAGACCCGCGACTCAGCCTTCAGAGTGGGTGATAAGGTGGCCCTGAGGATAGCGAGAGCCAACCTGTCACGAGCCATCAGAGAGGCAAAGCGCGCACACGCCCAGAGAATCCACAGCCACTTCAAGGACATGGGTGACACAAGGCGTGTCCACCCCCTTCATCTCTCCCTCACCCACCTGGAGAAGAAGGACACTTACGTCAGAATGCTGTTCATAGACTTCAGTTCAGCATTCAACACCATCATCCCACAGAACCTCATCAGGAAGCTAAGCCTGCTGGGCCTCAACACCCCCCTCTGCAACTGGATCCTGGGCTTCCTGACAGGGAGGCCCCAGTCAGTCCGGTTCGGGAACAGCATCTCCAGCACCATCACACTGAACACTGGGGCCCCCCAGGGCAGTGTTCTGAGTCCTATGCTGTTCACTCTACTGACTCATGACTGTGCTGCAAAACACAGCTCTAACAGCATCATTAAGTTCGCCGATGATACAACTGTGCTGGGTCTCATCAGCAAAGGCGACGAGTCAGCATACAGAGAGGAGGTGCGGCGGCTGACAGACAGGTGTACAGTCAACAATCTTCACCTGAATCTTGGCAAGACCAAGGAAATGATTGTTGACTTCAGGAGAGCACAACACACCCACTCTCCGCTCAGCATCGAAGGGTCCTCTGTGGAGATCGTTAAGAGCACCAAGTTCCTTGGTGTCCACTTAGCAGAGAACCTCACCTGGACCCTGAACACCAGCTCTACAGCCAAGAAAGCCCAGCAGCGTCTCTACTTCCTCCAGAAGCTGAGAAAGGCCTGCCTCCCTCCACCCATCCTCACCCTCTTCTACAGAGGCACCATAGAGAGCATCCTGAGCAGCTGCATCACTGCCTGGTTTGGGAACTGCACTCTCTTTGACCGCAAGACCCTGCAACGCATAGAGAGGACAGCTGAGAGGATCATCGGCATCTCTCTCCCCTCCATCACGGACATTTGCACTGCCCGCTGCATCCGCAAAGCAACCAGCATTGTGGAGGAGCACACCCACCCTTCACACACACTGTTCTCCCTTCTGCCATCAGGAAGAAGGTACCGCAGCATCCGGTCCAGCACGACCAGACTCTGCAACAGCTTCTTTCCCCAAGCCGTCAGATTCCTCAACTCCAGAGACTGAACTGATGGTCCACCGCCCTCATTTTTGCACTACAAACTCTACTACCTCACTGGACTGTTATATTGCACACTGCATAACTTGCATTTTTGCACAATATACCATATATTGCACTGTATATTTATTACTTATATATATTTATATATTTCTGCTTTACACTTACCAACATTCTGTACTGTCTGTGTATTGTGTTGTGTTGTACTGTCTTGTCTGCACTTGTACTGTGTTGCACTTGTGTTGTGTCTACACTGTTTATTTTGCACCATGGTCCTGGAGGAACGTTGTTTCGTTTCACTGTGTACTCTGTATATAGTTGAAATGACAATAAAAACCACTTGAAACTTGATGCACCTGATAAAAAAATTATCAGGAGAAACACGAGAAAACAGTTAAAAATAAATAAATTATAAGAGTTAACGCATGCGCAGAGCTGCTAGGTAGCACATATCGATGGGTAGCGCAACTCGACAGAACACCGGCGGCGCTTCAGCCGACTAGCAGAGACCCAAGAGGAGTTTGAAGATGCCTTGGGAGTAGAGCCACAGCCCTGAAGGTGAGCTTGAAAAGTAGCCTTCACAGTATTACAAGACATGATCACAATCAACTTGTCTAAAATCCAATGTCGAGTTTAGGGCGTTTAGTGATCCTAAATAATCTGACAGCCACCTACTGTGCCACGTTTAGGTAGGGGGGGGGGCGGGGTGCCCTTTCTTCAGGTTAGAGCAACTGCCCTTCAAGATTCCTGTGCATGTCCCTGGCTGCTACAGTGCCTAAAAAGCCTCGGCATTCCTCTAAAAGCTCAATGACCTAAAGAGAAATAAAACTAGAGTAAATATTGGCAGTGAGTTTGAAAGATTGAGAAGACTGAGAGCTCAAAATAACTGCAAGACTGAAGCAGAGCTGGCTTCTGAACAGGTAAGCTAACTGGCTAGCTACTTCAGCCTGTTAATGTATCTGTCATACAGCCGGTAATTGATCACAGCCACTAGATTAGGTTACTATGAACTAGTGTATAAATTAATTTAATAATGAGTGTTCTCATTTAGCTTATATCAGTGGTCTGTGTGCAGCTGGGATAACAAGGCAGAGGCAGCCTGAGATAGCTAAGCTAGCTAGCTCGCTACTTTAGCCTGGTAATGTATTCGTCATACAGCTGGTAATTTAACTAGGGACTGGTGTTTAAATTAATAAAAAACTGAGTGTTCTCATTCATATCAGTGCTCTGTGTGCAGCTGGGATAGCAGAGGGTACTCGAGATGAGATTGCAGTTGTATTAGTTAATGAACTAGTCTTTCACATATTCATGTAGGTTCAGTTTCCTCAATCTGGCAACCCAAGTGAGCTTTCTCAAGCGGGGAGAGCGGGGCAGATAACGCTGGCCTGTGTTTTGAAATTGGACTGCTGTAGCCATTTCACACACTCGCTCTCATTTCTTACTGATTGCTCCTTTAAAATGTGATCTATTACGCTTTTGTAGTCTTTTGCATTCATTTAGTTTGTTGTGTAGCTTCTTGTGTTTGTCAAAACCCACCTCTATAGACCTCTTCAATTTGTAATATGGTAATTACTTTATATTGTACTCTTCTGTCTTTTTTTTTTTTACATGTTTTGTGTGACTGTGGGCACTATCGTACACCCCGCGCAAGGCGTGTAGCGTGGCGCGTTGCCATCTTACACCCAGTCAATAGTCTATTTTCAAGCCTTGTGCACACGTCCTTAAAATAGCAATGGACTTTCGGAATATATTAACGCCGATGGGCGTGGTGGTCTGGAAATGAGGTGTGTTCAGGTAAATTTCTGGCGTGTTTCTATCTTGGCGGCGGAAAAACAGATTGCGCGATTGATCCCCAGAAACCACGTCTAAATTCAGCAGTCACTGGCACACACACCCCCGATCCTGATCATCCTGCGCCCTGCGCTCCAAAATACCCCATTCTATCACTTTTTTACCACAGAAAAATACACCTCACCCACAGCCTTCAGCAATCAACGATAAAAAATAAAATATACTGAAAAAAACTATAAATTATTATTAGTTATATTTATTTCTGTCAGTTATAAGGATTTATATTTATCTTCGGTACACAGACTTAATAACTGTAGCTTAATATAGCAGATGTGTGCATTCTGCTGTTTAAGAATTTCAACAGATGCTTATTCTTACTCAAATGCTGGAGTTTTTGAAATGGAAAACTAAAATAGAAAATAACTTTGACTGAACATAAATTTATTTTATTTTCACTTTGCTAATATTTAACTGAAATTCACTTCTATATCTGAACAAAATAAAGTGCATTGTCCTTCTGGCGTCTGAGGCTGCCCGTCAATTATATAAAACTTAAAACATTTGAAATACACAGAAATATAAAGCTATATGTTAGAATTCGTTTCTGTTCACCAGGGCAAATGTGTTAAATTATTAAATATATTAATTTAGCGAGTTAAAATCTCGTCCAACCTCTAAAACATCAGGCACGCAAAGCTTGCATTGCGCGACCTCAGTGAAGCTGGCCCCTCATATAATTAGAAATGGAATAAAAATATTTCCATTGGTTAGTGCTGCGTTTGTGCTGGTTTGTGCAGCAAACATTAACGTTTGTGCTGTTATCGTTATTGAAATATTAAACATTTAATTTTCTTACCTGTTATGTAACCCAGCCCCTCATTTGTGGCCAAATCACACCAAAGTGGTCTCATTGGTTAGTGCTGCGTTTGTGCAGCAAAAATTAGTGTTTGTGCTGTTATCATTATTGAGACATTAAACTTTATTTACTGTTATCGTTATTGAAATATTTAACATAAAAAGTCTTCCCTGTTATGTAACACAGCCCCTCATCTGTGGCTAAATTGCACCAAAGTGGTCTAATTGGTTAGTGCTACGTTTGTGCTGGTTTGTGCAGCAAAAATTAGCGTTTGTGCTGTTATCATTATTGAGACATTAAACTATTTAATTTATTACCTTTTATGTAACACAGCCCCTCATCTAAGGCCAGATTTCACCAAAGTGGTCTTGTTTTTTAGTGCTGTGTTTGTGCCGTTAGAATAAATGTTTGTGCAATTTTAGTTATTTTGTTATTAGGTAAAAAATATGTAATGGGTGGCATTACCCAGCCCCCCAATAAAGCCCAAACCACACCAAAGTGGTCTCGTTCAGCAGTGCTGTAAAAATAAATGTTTCAGGTATTTTGATTATTCAGCTACAGGGAAAACAATATTTATTTACACACGACATCACCCAGCCCCTAATAATTTATGTTCATGACTGCATATTATTTTTCCATGAGTTTTATCGCATGCACCTGATTAGACTCCCACGTGAACAACTCGTGCTGACAGTGTGGATGTGAGAAGATCTACAGGGACGCGCCTTGCTACCGAGCTGAGCAGTCTGTTCTAGTTGGTGAGTTGACTTTTAATACAATCTGCTCATAATAACACTAAGAAGAACGGCTTTCTACTTAGTTTAAAAACCTCTGAGCAACAAGACAACACACCACCTGTAATCTTTGCCTATATATATATATTATTTTTATTATTATTATTATTTTTTTTTTTACTTTTTTTCCACTATCTGGGCTCTTGCTTAGTGTATTAGCTACGATAGTCAGCTTAAAGAGATGGTAAAGAGGTAAAACTACAGCTTCCATGTACCACTCCACTGAGGAGTAACAGGCAGAATAGCATCCCTCTGAATAAAGGAATCCACACCTTGTTCACGTGCTGAGCTCATGGCCAGAGAGTGATCTGCTCAAGCACCAATCAGAACGCTCCAAGAATTACCAAGAACTGAGGTCACCTGGACCTGCTGCTGAGCAGATTTGAGGAGAACGCATGGAGTTACAAGGATATCAGCGCTAACTTTGGATGCTACGAGGCTTTTGGACGTTTTATCGTGCGTCCATGAGACTGTAAGTGTTTATTAATATGTTTCTGTTTGGCTCTGTTTAGTAGTGTATGGATGGAGCGCTGTTGTTTGTTGTTATTGTGTGAGAATATGCATTAGTTCGGTGTTTAGTTTAGTTTTAATAAAACAGTTAAATGTTTAATACAATACACAATGTTCACCCAGTGTAGCATTATTAATGCTTTACTTGAAGAGAAAGTCTCTCTTAAGTTAGAATAGGTGGTAACTGTTACATTCTAAACACATTTGCTACACTACTGCGTGTTGCTTTGTGTGCTGATAAATAGACAGTCTACTAATAGTAAAAGTTACCTTTGTATGTATTTTATTGCCAATTATTCTACTAATACAGATGTCAGATATATTTAAGCTCTCATTTAAAGTATTCTAGAGTATTAGTTGAACTTTACCAGATATTACTTGTCACTGTATTTATGCCTTGCATAACATAATCAGGCTTTATTTTATTTCACTATTATCTTATAGTGATGTGCACAATATTATTGTCACATATTTGTTTATTGCCCTTATTTAATGATTGTTTATGTCCTGTTCATAGAAACCACACACAAACAAGTTTATATGTCAAGTGTAAAGTGGTCAATAAAATAAATGAGTGGCATGTTTATAAGAGTGTGTGAATAAACAAACAGTTTGGAATTTACAACTCCTTGTTCTTGTCAAACAAACCTGAGGCAATTGCTGCTAACTAAATCAGCACTAGTCTACATTACTCTTGTGCTGGCGTCAATTTCAACACCCCTTTCAACACACCTCAATGGAGTGGTGCAGTGATTTTAAAGCTCTAATATTACTTTTTTTTAATAATAAAGAACCAAAAAAATATCTTGGCTTTTTGGAGGAAAAATGAGAACAATTAAAATATTAGAAAACAATGTGTAATTCTGGGTTTTTGAAAAATGCTTTATAATTCCTTTATAGTTATCTGAAAATCTGTAATAGAAGAACATACTTAAGAACAGACTAAGTAGTACTACAATAAGTAGTATTACTATGATTGCAAAAGCAATTAGGAATTATGCAGTTGACTATAAGAAACAGGAACATTTTCAGAACTAAAATGAATAGTGGTGGTTTAAATCACTTAAACACCAAGCTATGATGTTTTAATGTTTCTGATGTATATACAAATGGCTAGGCAAGATTTGAAACCTTTGAATGGCCAGCCAATGTTCTTTAGTCCTTTGTGTAAACTACAACATGTGGTTGTACTCTTGTCTTTTCAGGTGCTGTTGTGACACGATTACAGAAGTCATCTTATCGTTCCCAGGCAAGGTAAGACCTCCTGCAGAAAGCAACATAGTGTCCTAGGGTGTTCTTGGTTGGCCCAGGGAGAAAAGCCACAATGCCTCTCAGTGTGAACTGCTCTTTGCTCAGGGTGATGTTGGCAGGGAATTCGCTTAGTGGAAAACTTTGTTCTGCGGCTGTTTCAATGTACAGTGCTGGACCACAAGCATAACCGTGTGTGATCAAACCAGTGCACATAATTTTCAGTGATGAAGGGTTTTTTGTTTTTAGGCTGTCTGGACAGTTTTCAGGAGATTTAAGTGGCTGAAGACATTTTGAAGGGTTAAGCCGCAGACCATCTTCAAGTGCAGCCTGAAGTGCCTCCATTCCTTCTGTATGTAAAATATCAGCATTCACTGGAAGCAGAGGAATTTCCCTTGTGCGTACCAGACTGCGGCTGCAGTGTGGAGAGGAACACTGACTTTTGCTTGTGGCACTTGGAGTATTTTTCATTGTTGAGGTGATGATGTAAGCAACATTACATTCTGCATTTACTTGTTCCATGCCTGACTTAAGTTCCACAGAGTCAAATATGTCAAACATCATTTTTGCCCGCTATGTGTACACTTCTTTATGTACTCCTATTGTAGAAATGGTTTGGACCAAACAAAACATTTTATTGTTGTTCAGTTACATACTGACTGAAATTGCAACTGTCACAGAAGGCAGAGCAGAGACACTGGCAAAAGGAGTCAAAGGCACAGGTATTGATGACGCTCACAAGGGATTTGTCTAGCTTGATAGACTGCTTGGCTGTGTAATTGCCATTTTTTAATATGGCCATTTGGGTTCTTCTTTTTTTAGGAGTTGAGTCTGTATGTCGCCACTCTGGACAAGGTAGAAGGAAAGAAGATTTCCAAGCCCTCTCCAGTTTTCAACAGGTGTCTCCTGTGTCAGTGGGTCTTTTGTTGTTGATTTGATTCGTTTGTTGTGTGGAATCAATGGGTTTTGATCTTCCATGGTTGAAGTTTCTCTACAACAGGGGTCACCAACCTTTTTGAACCTGAGAGCTACTTCTTGGGTACCAATTAATGCGAAGGGCTACCAGTTTGATACACACTCGTGAAATTACAAATTTTCTCAATTTACCTTTAATTATATGTTATTATTAATAATTAATGACATTCATCTATGTGAAGACACAGATATCAATAGGCAACACTATTATTATAAATCTCTGCAAGTGTTTACATTTTATATTATATTTTAATATAATATTACATATTATATTACATTATATTGTATAATAATATATAAACTATAGGCTATCTCTAAGCTAATATTAATGTAATATAATCTAAAATTACATCAATGCAACTGTGATTTAAAAAAAAAAGAATAGCAACAAAAATGCTATTTTTAGACCAGGCCTGCGGGCTACTCATAAGGTCCTTGCGGGCTACCTGGTGCCCGCGGGCACCATGTTGGTGACCCCTGCTCTACAATAAGTCAATTCTGATGTACTTTTCAGGGTGTTGGCAGATTGTGCTGCAGAGGAAATTCGCATGTTACCTTCAATGAACGAAAGGTGTTAGCTGATGAAACGGTCCAGACGAATTGGCAGGTTTTCATGTTTGAAGAGACCATGCTTTAAATTTTTGAATTCAGCCTCAACGTGGGAAGAGCTGGCAGTGATGTTGTCACATTTGAAAAAAGGAGCCATTACACCTGTCCAGAGAGGTAGGTAAGAGCCTAGTCTAACCAGATGTGGGATAAGCTCTGGAAGGTGGTGCAGATTATCCCGGTCACCATCATGCACAGCTAATGCCTTACTCTCCTCACAGATATTGGTCACCCACTTTTTGACATCAGATGTACATTCTTGGATGGAGTGTGATGGATCTGGAGTGTCGAGACTTTCATCATTCCATGTGAGTTGAGAACGTCCATCTGCAATTCTTTTTTTCAGGCTTGTTTTGCATGTGTCTGAAATGACAGGCAGGCCTTTTTCATCATTGCCTTCTGATTCACTTAGAGCAACAACTGCAATCGAGTGAATGAGCTGTCTGGCATCTTGGATTGTCACAGACTGAAGAACTTGTCCCATGACTCTCAGGTAAAAATCTCTCACTCGTGTTGCTTTTTTCTGGAGACAGTCCCACTGACCAATCATTTTCATACGGTGTGCAACATCAACTCTGATGAAACAAGGTGGCAGTTTTGTTGAGTCGTTGCTTTGTAGAACCCCAAAACATTCATTTATGTATGTTTTCAAATCATCAAGGGGTAAAGGCCTTGACAAGACTTCCCAGCAATGCAAGAGAGAAGTCTGACACAACTTCTTTTGGAACAGCTGCTCCTGCCCTGCGCCATTCAGAGATCCAGTTTGCTATGGCATTGATGTCATGCCGCTCAGACAACATTTGCACCACTGGGATGTGAACAGACTCCTCTCCATGTGAGGACAGAACTCCTTGGTATAGGAAGATATGTCCTGATGTTTCTGTTGGTCTGGTGAGTCTTCTGACAACTGTTCCTGTAGCATCAAAACTCACAATTGATCTCTGATTCGTCCTTAGTGTTTTGTACACCTGTAGCTGAGAGGGGGTCCAGTAATGACAAAAAAACTTGTCAAGGCCAATGTCGTGAATGCTGCCATTGTGAGGCACGCTGTATTTCATTAACTGAAGTGAAAGGATTGGATCTTTGTGCCCTATCTGCTTATCCCCCCACTCTTGTTTGGCTTTTCTTAATGTGGTCAGGCTTGGTAGGTGGCTGGGCTCTGGGTCACCAAGTTCCATTATTTTGTACGCCTCTGCAGCTCGCCAGACATGTGGCAGTTTTCTACCCTCCCAGAGTTCTTCAGAGATTTGCACTCTTTTCTGTCCAGATAGCATGCGCTTTGATTTTCCTGTATGAAGACTGTCATCAATGCTGTTTACTGAACATTTTAGCACAGCTGGTGTGCTTATTTCTGGCAGTGTATCACTGGAAATGCATACTATTGCATTGCACTCAGTACAATGGCCACTGATGTCAATACATTTAGCTGCACTGTGTGGGTACACTTTTGCTCTCTTGAAACTAATTGTACACTGTAATTTAGTCATGTTCCATATCTTTTCATTTAGGACATTAGACCAGGTGCCACGCTTCAGGATGGTATACATTCTTTCGTTGGATGGTGCAGATCTGTTTTTATATACAGCCTCCTCTTACCAGATTTCTCTCCACTCTGGAAAGGAATGGTGAGTTCAAAGTTAATGTCACATGTTTCTTGTGTGGAATGTGAATCATCATTTGGACTGTCTCTGCCTCCATCTGCTTCTATACCTAGGATTTGCCAACTGTTGTGCCGATTTAATTTGACAAATGTGTACAAACTTTTTGGTGACATTTTTCCTCCAAGCTGTTGACTAAGCTCTGTCCACACCTTTTCAGATGGGCAGGAAATACTCTGTCCTCTCACAATAGCTTCCCTGGCAGCAAGGATGAGCTTTATGACCTCATCCTTGTCACAAACTGGCCCCCTCGGCATCTAAGCAAAAAATTCATATTCACATTACTGCAGTCATGATTATTTTCTTTTGTTTTTCAAAATTGAAAACCTCTGAAATATACTCGAGAAAGATGGATGATCACAAGCCATCAAACCAAGCTGAACTGCCTGATTTTTTGCACCAGGAGTGCCATAAAGTTATCCAAAAGCAGTGTGTAAGACTGGTGGAGGAGAACATGCCAAGATGCATGAAAACTGTAATTAAAAAACTTGATTTCTTAACTCTTTTTTTTTTTTTTGCTTTATTTGAGGTCTGAAAGCTCTGTATAATTTTAACCATTTCTCGTTTTCTGCAAATAAATGCTCTAAATGACACCTTTTATTTGGAATTTGAGAGAAATGTTGATTGTAGTTTATAGAATAAAACAACAATGTTCATTTTACTCAAACATAAACCTATAAATAGTAAAATTGGGGAAACTGACAAAACCTTTTTTTTTTCTTTTTTTTTAAACTAAAAGACCACTTCAGTTTCTGAATCAGTTTCTCTGATTTTACTATTTATAGGTATATGTTTGAGTAAAATGAACATTGTTGTTTTATTCTATAAACTACAGACACCATGTCTCCCAAATTCCAAATAAAAATTTTACAGATATTTACAGAAAATGAGAAATGACTGAAACAACAAAAAAAAAATGCAAAAAAACAAGAAATCAATATTTGGTGGAATAACCCTGGATTTTAATCACAGTTTTTTTTCATGCATCTTGGCACGTTCTCCTCCACCAGTCTTACACACTGCTTTTGGATAACTTTATGGCACTCCTGGTGCAATTCGAGCAGTTCAGCTTGGTTTGATGGCTTGTGATCATCCACATTACTCTTGATTATATTCCAGAGGTTTTCAAGTCAAAGAAACTCATCATTTTTAAGTGGTCTCTTATTTTTTTCCCAGAGCTATCTATATATATATATATAAAAAAATATTTTACACACACACACACACATATATATATATATATATATATATATATATATATATATATATATATATATATATATATATATATATATATATATATATATATATATATATGTGTGTGTGTGTGTGTAAAATATATTTTTTTTATTATGTTTTTTTCTCTTCCCTCTGTACCAGTCAAAAGTTTGGGCACCCCTTCATATTTTTTTATTGTCTACCCTTTTCTTCAACAGAGTAATATTAAAGACATGTAGTAAACAAATTATGTGATGAATAATAAAGTGTTAAACAAAGAAGAATATGTTTTACGTTAGATTCTTCTAAGTAACTGTTTTAGCTTTGATGCCAGCTTTGCCCACACTTGGTCATTCTTGTTGTTTTTGGGTTTGTGGGATTTCCCATATGTAGTTCTTGTTTTAGTTGAAGGTGTTTTTGTTGTGTTTTTTTAATAAAGCTTGTGTAAAATGAATGATGTTCTCTCTGATTCCTACAAAAGGTGTTAACATTTGGTGTACTCCCCATAGTGGGATGCAATTAACATGATTAAAAAAATTCAAATGTTAAAATTAAATATATTTTGTACTTAACATAATTACATTCATACATGATTTTCATAATTATGAGAATAAATTGCCAAGCGTAGTGTCATAGATAAACAGCTGAATCAGTATTTTTTAACTGCTACTGGGCCGTGTGTAAGCACCACTATTCCAGCACCAAACTAAGTAATAATTAAGGTATTTGGTGTCTGATTAACTGTGCACCCGCTGACTGATTACAGTCTACAGTGAGGTATAAAACGGTACAGTATTATATTTTACAAGAGCCTTTATTGTGTGGTGTTTTTAAGGTTTTGTAAATACACACACACACACAGAAATCCATAGTGCCAATATGTTCATGTTTATCTGCTCCAGGTAGTCCTATTTTTTGGCATTATTTTTCTACATAACTAGCCAAGCTGTGTGTGCATTTGCACATCTAGCTCCTCTTAGCTAAACGTATTCATTAGAAGGGGTGTCCCCTCTCTTTTGAACATATAGTATAGCTTAACCATGATTGTGTTCTGATGATCTTAAAACAATACAGCTATGGATTGTTCATTTAGTGCATGTATTTATTACCTTAATAATGGTTAAAGTGTGTATGCTAAGTAAACAACATTAATATGTCTTTGGGCTATGTCTGCTACAGTCAGCTAGTGAGCACTGCCCCCTATGCTTCTGGTGCCCAAAACTAAACTTATTTCATACAAAACATTTAACACATTATTTAATGCCACAACACACTATTTAATGTCAAGCCAACATTTGTCTGACAGCAGATAGACTAGTTTATTTTAAGCCCTGTTTTACCTTAAAATCATGTGCAGGTTGTTGAGAGGTTTGTGTGTTTTCTGGTCCTCACAGAAACATGACTCAGAATAAAGATTCCTTTTCTTAGTATTTATTAGAATAATTTGTTTTTACTATATTCTTACCAAGTTACAAATATTTTACACACACAAATAAATATATGCACAATAAAGCCTGTGCACTTTACCTGCTATACTGACCTCACCCACTTGACCTACTACCATATAATGTACATTCCTGACTGTCACCAGGCAAAAACAATTAGTAATTTACAGTGTAAAATGTAAATGTCTTATTTTTGGTTAATGTTCACATTATTCTTTCATAATAAATTATTATAAATTATTATATTATATTATTATTTATAAATTATAAATTATTCTTTCACAGTAAATAATGTTTAATATCTCAATAATGATAACAGCACAAACGTTAATTATTGCTGCACAAACGTAGCACTAACCAATGGAAATATTTTTATTCCATTTCTGATTATATGAGGGGCCAGCTTCACACCTATTCAATATTTTTTTCCTAATAAATCAATAATGATAACAGCACAAACACTAATTTTTGCTGCACAAACCAGCACAAACGTAGCACTAACCAATTAGACCACTTTGGTGCAATTTAGCCACAGATGAGGGGCTGTGTTACATAACAGGGAAGACCTATTATGTTAAATATTTCAATAACGATAACAGCACAAACGTTAATTTTTGCTGCACAAACCAGCACAAACGCAGCACTAACCAATGGAAATATTTTTATTCCATTTCTAATGATATGAGGGGCCAGCTTCACTGAGGTCAGCGCGCGCGGCATTGCGCGCAGAATAACCTCTGTCTTCTTAAAAAAAAAAAAAAAAACGTAATAAATAAGTAAAATGCAGGTTATAAACTCATACTTTTACTAATTAAGAGAAATCAATGCACCACAACACTCTCTTTCTCTCTCCCTGTCTCTCTCTCTTTCTCTCTGGGTGCGGAGCTGAATCCAGCGCGAAATAATATAAAACTCAGTTCAGCTAAATAAAAATAATTAAGGAACTGTAAAGTTAATCAAATAGTCAAAAATAAAGCATAGGTTGAGGTTTTGATGAGCTGTTTCAATTATTTGAAACTGAAACTAACTCAAACTGAAACTTTTATTATTCTGCACACTATCAGAAAGCCTGTGATTGTTTTAAATTAGTTTTTTAATGAGTTTATATTTTATATTATTAGTTTTTTATTCATTTTAATTATTGTTAATATTTTATTAATCAAATTATTAAATATATATATATATCTTTATGATTCCCATGTTCTTAATTTATTGGTATAAATTTGATAATTTCTTATAATTCTCATCATTTTACTTTAATTTCACTGCTATTATTATTTTATAGAGTTGACTGTTCCGTTTGAAGACGAGGTAGATGGAGCTTATGAAAGGAAAAGGCTGAAGTATACAGACTTGGTGGCTGAGGTGAGAGAGCGTGGGTGGCAAGCATATATTAGACCGGTAGAGGTAGGTACTAGAGGCTTTGTTGCGAAGTCTGCCACAAGACTGCTGTCTGAATTCGGAATTAGAGGTCGTGTGCTAAGGACTGTAGTGAAGGAGTTGTCAGATGTAGCTGAAAGATCTAGTCAGTGGTTGTGGTTCAGAAGGGCTGAGGCTGTGTGGGGAAGGGAGTGAGTTTGTGCTTCTACAGCAAGCTTGGAGGGGGGTGGGTCTGGGACACCAGACTTCACTGTTGAGCCTTCTGGAGGTGTCGTGGGCCTAATTCAGAGAAACACTGACGAAGGAAGGTGCCTGCCTGATGACCCCTGAGAAGAGCTTGCACTGAAGTTTGTGTGAGAGTTTGGATGAAGGGGATTGGTGTGGTCCTGCTCTTGTAATAATTTGTCTCATGAGTTTTTGTAGACGTCTGAGTACTTGGCAGTTGAGGCACGGACCATGAACATAGTTCGCTATGCTTCTGGATTCTTGTCGAGCCAGTATCAGATGGTAGTGGTTGCTGTGTTCTGCTCACGCAACTTATAATGTGATTTATTGTGTGTGATTGTGCTTAGGTAAGTGTGTTGTTGCCATAGTTAAAGGAAGTGAGCTTAGATTAAGGAGGGATTCTGTTTGTTCATAGGTTATTTTTTGGTAGGTCTGTTACTTGGCAGTTGAGGCAATGGACCATGAACATAGTGTTAGGCTGTGCTTCTGGATTCTTGTCGAGCCAGTATCAGATTGTGGTTTTGCTATTGTTGTTAGTTGAGTGAGTAGTAGATCCTGGCTGAGCCCTATGCATAACCCCAGCTGTTAGGTGCAGGATTTGTCAATTTCCTGTATTATATTACTTGATATCTAGTTAAGCTAGTGACTGCTGTGAAGAGAACAGTTGACAACAGAGGAAAGACCCTGTGACAGCATGGAAAGACAGCTGACAAGAGGGAATAGACCCTAACGGTGCTGCCATGGGCTGGCAATCCATGGTAGCAGCCACCATGGTTAACCATGTGTGTGCAACCAAGCAAGCTACATTGAGAAAGAAAAAAGCAATACCCCAGGAGTCAGCGAGAGCAGGGGTGGAAGATGACTCACAGGCGGATAACATGGTTACGGACTCTGGAACGGACATGACTACGAGAAGTGGGTTAAGCATAGAGGCAGGTGGGATGGTAAGTGGAAAGGAGTTGCTGACCTGTGTGTGTGGGTGGAGCAAGGTCACATCAGTGAGAGGGCTGAGGATACACCAAGGAAAGATGAGGTGCTTGAGTGAAGGAGTGCAGGGGCCCCGCATTGAACAATACTTTGAACAGAATTGTTTGAGTCAGTCGGCTGAAGTCCAGCGGCAGGTTACGTGCCACATTCCGCAGGATATCAATACCTTTGATACTAGGGAGGCTAACTTAAGCACAGAAGGAGTGGAGGATGAAGGAGGTGTTGATAGGTCAAAGGCTAAGGGAAAGCAGATGGGTAGGGAGAAAGGAAGCGGTCAAAGATCCAAAGTTAAATGGCCTGGCACAGGAGACAAGATGGCATGGAGGAGTATTAATGATGATTTGAAAGGTATGTTTGAGGGTTTGAAGGGAACAGCAGAGAGTACATTGAACAGGCTAGGTAAAGTCATTTATGATTATGGAATGGCAAGATTTGGTGTTGTGCAGAGGAACGTAAAGTGTCAAGATGTAGTTAAATCAAGGCGGCAGGTAGAAATAGAAAAAATGGTTAAGGAATCAAGGTTACTCAGAAAGAAGTGGAAGAAGGGGAATGAGGCAGAAAGAGAGGGCATTGAGTTATTGCAGGAGGAGTTGAGAAGTAAGTTGGTAAAATTGCGGAGAGCAGAGGCTATGAGGAAAAGGAGGAAGAAGAAGGAGCGTGCTAGGATAGAGTTCTTCAGAGATCCATTTAGGTTTGTTAAGAGTCTGTTTAGTAAGGAGAAATCAGGAAATCTAAAGGTCGGAAAGAGGGAGTTGGAGGAGCACTTTAAGAGTGTCTACACAGAGAAGGAAAGGTCTAGCGACCTGGACCTACCAGCAGACATGCTGCCGTTAGGTGATATAGAGTGGAAGATGGATGTTAACCCCCCTAGGTGGAGTGAGGTTCAGGAGGTGGTGAAGGCTGCAAAGGCAGGTTCTGCCCCAGGGCCAAATGGGGTTCCATATAGATTATATAAAAGTGCACCAGATGTTTTGAAGTTTCTATGGAAACTAATGGCTATAGTGTGGAAGAAGGGGATTATTCCAAAGGAGTGGCGCAGAGCAGGTGGTGTTCTTATCCCAAAAGAAAAGGATTCTGTGGCTATTGATCAGTTCCGTCCCATAAGCTTGCTGAATGTGGAGGGTAAGATCTTCTTTAGTGTGGTTGCACGTAGACTAGCAACGTACCTGAAAAGAAATAATTTAATTGATACGTCGGTACAAAAGGCAGGAATTTCAGGTTTTTCTGGTTGCATAGAGCATAATAGTATGATTTGGCATCAGATTCAAACAGCAAGAGCCGAGAAAAAGGATCTACATGTGGTGTTTTTAGATCTGGCTAATGCTTTTGGTTCGGTACCGCATGCATTGTTGTGGAAGGCATTCAATTTTTTTAGGGTTCCAGAAGAGATTTCAAGGTTAGTTAAAGCCTATTTTGAAGACATACAGTTTTGCTTTAGTGTAGGGGAGTGTGTCACATCTTGGCAACGACTGGAAATAGGTATAATGGCAGGTTGTACAATTTCACCGCTAGCGTTTACGATGGCAATGGAGGTGATTATTAGGGCTTCTAAGTGGGTCGTAGGCGGGGAGAGGCTGCATGATGGCACCCGGCTCCCACCAGTTAGGGCGTTTATGGACGATATGACAACATTAACGACCACAGTGCCATGTACCCGGCGACTGCTAGGGAAGTTAAATGATAATCTTAGGCTGGCTAGGATGAAAGTTAAACCGAGCAAGTCTAGGAGTGTATCAATCGTTAAAGGGAAATTGATACAAGAAAGGTTTATGATGGAGGGAGAAGTCATACCATCTATATTGGAAAAGTCAGTTAAGAGTTTAGGTAGGTGGTATACTGCAGCACTGAATGATAAAGAGCAGGTGGAAGGGTTGAGGACAGAAATGGTGGAGGCCATTAATAGAATTGATAAGTCTTTTCTGCCAGGTAAATTAAAATTGTGGTGTCTGCAGTTTGGTTTGTTGCCTCGTCTAAGGTGGCCACTTACAGTTTATGATATTCCGATTTCTGAGGTTGAGAGGTTAGAAAGGGTTATGAGCAAGGCTATAAGGACATGGTTGGGGGTGCCGCGTTGCCTTAGTAGTGTGGCGTGGTGTGGGAGAGGGATGCTGGAACTGCCGTTGACGAGCTTGGTTGAGGAGTTCAAATGTGCTAAGGTAGGACGTGAAATGCAGTTGTTAGGGTCAAAAGACGGGCTGGTTAAAGCAACAGCACCAGTGACTAGGTCTGGGAGAAAGTGGAATGCTCGAGAAGCTACTCAAGCCGCAAGGAGGGCACTGGAGCACAGGGATGTTGTGGGGCAGGTGCAAAATGGGAGGGCAGGATTAGGTTTAGGTGATGCTTGGAAAGCATTCGGCAAGGCCACATCACCTGAGAAAAGGCGTATGGTTACAGGGTTTATTCGTGAGCAGGAGGAGGAAGCAAGGAGGGCAAAAGCAGCAGGGCAGAGTAAACAGGGGCAGTGGATGAGATGGGAAAGTGTAGAGGGAGTGCGGAGAATCACCTGGCGAGAGTTATGGGGATTGGATACAGGCCGTATAAAGTTTCTTTTGGGAGCTACATATGATGTTCTGCCAACGCCACAAAACCTTGCTCAGTGAGTGGGTGAGGATCCAAGTTGTAAGCTATGTGCAGGAAGTGGCACGCTGAAGCACATTTTGTCGGCATGTAAGGTGAGTCTATCCCAGGGGCGCTACACATGGAGACATAATCAGGTACTTAGATCTCTTGCAGGTGCACTTGATAAGAAACGGTTAGAAGTTAATAACATGCCCGTGGTAGGTTGCAGTAGGGTAATCACGTTTGTGCGTGAGGGGCAGCATAGTGGAGAAACAGCACAGTGCTTGAAAACTGCTGGTAAGTGGGCCAATGCACGAGATTGGAAGTTATTAGTGGATGTAGGTAGTAAACTGCAGATCCCAGAGTGCATTCTGGTTACAACCTTGAGGCCGGATGTAGTGTTGTACTCTGAAAGTAAGCGGATAGTGTATTTTATAGAGTTGACTGTTCCGTTTGAAGACGAGGTAGATGGAGCTTATGAAAGGAAAAGGCTGAAGTATACAGACTTGGTGGCTGAGGTGAGAGAGCGTGGGTGGCAAGCATATATTAGACCGGTAGAGGTAGGTACTAGAGGCTTTGTTGCGAAGTCTGCCACAAGACTGCTGTCTGAATTCGGAATTAGAGGTCGTGTGCTAAGGACTGTAGTGAAGGAGTTGTCAGATGTAGCTGAAAGATCTAGTCAGTGGTTGTGGTTCAGAAGGGCTGAGGCTGTGTGGGGAAGGGAGTGAGTTTGTGCTTCTACAGCAAGCTTGGAGGGGGGTGGGTCTGGGATGCCAGACTTCACTGTTGAGCCTTCTGGAGGTGTCGTGGGCCTAATTCAGCGAAACACTGACGAAGGAAGGTGCCTGCCTGATGACCCCTGAGAAGAGCTTGCACTGAAGTTTGTGTGAGAGTTTGGATGAAGGGGATTGGTGTGGTCCTGCTCTTGTAATAATTTGTCTCATGAGTTTTTGTAGACGTCTGAGTACTTGGCAGTTGAGGCACGGACCATGAACATAGTTCGCTATGCTTCTGGATTCTTGTCGAGCCAGTATCAGATGGTAGTGGTTGCTGTGTTCTGCTCACGCAACTTATAATGTGATTTATTGTGTGTGATTGTGCTTAGGTAAGTGTGTTGTTGCCATAGTTAAAGGAAGTGAGCTTAGATTAAGGAGGGATTCTGTTTGTTCATAGGTTATTTTTTGGTAGGTCTGTTACTTGGCAGTTGAGGCAATGGACCATGAACATAGTGTTAGGCTGTGCTTCTGGATTCTTGTCGAGCCAGTATCAGATTGTGGTTTTGCTATTGTTGTTAGTTGAGTGAGTAGTAGATCCTGGCTGAGCCCTATGCATAACCCCAGCTGTTAGGTGCAGGATTTGTCAATTTCCTGTATTATATTACTTTTATTCATAATATATAAATTCTTTACTTTTTTGTCAATTTTTATGATTTTTTTAAAATGTCCTATTTTTCCTTTTTATGTATATATTTTATTCGCCTATAGTAAATGTCAGTTTTTATTTCTATTTTATATATATATATATATATATATATATATATATATATATATATATATATATATATATATATATATATATATATATATTTAATCCCTTCTAAACTGTAAATGAGGGTCCCTATCCAGTGTAAATAATCGATTGCAGGATTAATAGTCAGTGTTGCAAACCCAGTTTTTACGCAAACAATAAACACAATAAAGAATAAAATTAATTTACCCTTCCCTAAGCTGGTTTATCTTCACAGCATGAGGCACAGTCAGTTTCCTATGCGCTTTTAAAATAGGAATGAACAGAAGTCAGCGCGCTCCTGTCTCTTAAAGGGGATGGATACTGACACACTGATTGGGTTATTTCATGTTACGCCCAAAACACACCCATGAATAATTCAGAGAATTAAAACACACCCTTTGCGCCTTTGGAGCTGCGCAAGGCGTATTTTTCGCACCCTCAAGATACCAAAGACACAGGACACGCCTGCGCAAAGCGCAATTACCTAGTGCGCTATAGATCGTTAAAATAGAGCCCTTACTCACTTTCCCATTCTCCCCATTTTTTTCTTTAACTTTCATATTCTTACATTTATGTTTTAATGAATTGATTGAATCTCGTGAGTTTTTAGGGTTCTTGAATTTTGACTTTACTTTGTGCTCTATGCTTGTTTGTATGTAAACTGTCTGCAAACTCCACAGGAAAGAGACTTGTTCTTGTACAGTTTCCAGTTGTTTACAAGTGCGGTGACTGACCAATCAGAACAAAGTGAGTAAGTTGACCACTCAGAGCACACTAGACTAGGGTGGGGCTTAAAAAGCAGGCACTCTGACAAAAAGCATGTAAATCTATTCTAGTAAATACTTAAAATAAAACAATACCAAAATGAGCATAATAGGTCGCTATTACTAATTATGGAAGGTAATTTCTGACGCTGTAATATAATACAATAATATAAATTAAAGATAAACCTTGATCAAGTGATTAAAATGATATTTATGAATGTGTTTTTAAGTCCTTTGTTTATGTACACTTATGTATGTAAAATTTGCTTTGTCAACCAAACATTTACCTCGCATTTTCTTAATTTTCTTTGTTTTTTTAAACTTGTGCTTCTTCATGCATCTCTTCATAGATGTCTTCTTACTTCCTTGTGTTGACTTTTCATCTTCAGAAGACTCAGAAGAAGAGGAGTTGTCTGTTTCAGAACTTTGATTCCTCTGTCCTGTTGCCAGGGACTTGACTGCTCTCTCCTCTTGCATTCCACTTCTGACTGCCAGAGCTATGACAAATAAACAAAATTAATACAGCATTTTCCATATATAGAAACAATCTAGGTGCCACAGTGAGAAATAGTTTACCTTGTTTTTACAGAATCATTTTCAAAGTAGAATGCCAACAAGTTTCAGAATAGTTGCCTCATTAAAAAAACAAATGAGCTTACTTGTGGAGTTTTATGTCTTAGTCTAAGTATTTTGACTGGCTTGCTGAGCTGTAAATAAATTTCCTCTAAAGCCAGACAAACAGTGTAATTTTAAAAAGTTTGTTTTTGAAGGAAAAAAAAAAGCTTGTTTTTGGTGACTTGCACTATACCTTTGAAAAGTATACAGTGGGGAAAAAGTATTTAGTCAGTCACCAGTTGTGCAAGTTCTCCCACTTAAAAAGATGAGAGAGGCCTGTAATTGACATCATAGGTAGACCTCAACTATGAGAGACAAAATGAGAAATAAAAATTCAGAAAATCACATTGTCTGATTTTTAAAGAATTTATTTGCAGATAATGGTGTATAATACATATTTGGTCAATAACAAAAGTTCATCTCAGTACTTTGTTATATATCATTTGTTGGCAATGACAGAGGTCAAACGTTTTCTGTAAGTCTTTACAAGGTTGGCACACACCGTTGCTGGTATGTTGGCCCATTCCTCCATGCAGATCTCCTCTAAAGCAGTGATGTTTTGGGGCTACCTATGATGTCAATTACAGGCCCCTCTCATCTTTGTAAGTGGGAGAACTTGCACAATTGGCCCCACTGTATCATTAAATGACAAAGCTTACAACATATACTCAGACCATTCTACTTGAAATAATACATATTAATCAACCCCTGGAAAGTAATGATAAATGCAAATTAGCTTTACCTTCTTTAAGGCTTTCACGGAGGAAGTCACGGTCTTGAACAAGCAGGTCCATCTTCTCCTTTAAGGTGGCAATCTCTCCCTTTTGGGATACAATTGTCTGTAGTGCTGCTTGAAGGGTAGATGCTTCTGCACAAAACATGATCAAAAATCATAAATAGACTTCTTATAAATAATATTCTTTACAGTAAGAGGGATTGCATAACATGCAACCCTGAGCAGATTAATAACCATCTAAAAGACAGGGTAAAAAAAAACACATTTGATTTTAGTCTATCTATACTTAATTAAACTTTGGTCACGAAGGTGCTACAATGCTACACAAATTATCCACCAGGTTTCTAATATAGACAAATACAAATTCCTGCTTTATATAAACATTTCTGATGTACCTGAAGCATAGCACCCTGCATACTGTTGAGGGAAAACAAATACTCTCTTTTATTTGCCTCTAATCTTAATGTTTTTAGCCTAACAATTATGTTGTGATAGAAGTGGATAATTTGATTAAGTAGTATTGTTATATATCTTTTTTTAACACATATCCCCCTGTCAACACAACATGATCAGACCAAATTGGGCATAAGCGTTATAGCATTTAGAAATACTTTATGCGTAATCGCTTTAGCAGTGCAAGTCCAAAAAAAGTCAAAAAAGTCTTGCTTCTATGCTCTTGGTCAATGGTGGAAGTGACTTTTGTTGTTTTAAAACACAAGAGCAATAGTTGTGCTAATGAAGTTAAAGTAAACCATTATAAACACAGAACAATACATTACTTCAGCCACTCATTCATCTTACTAAAATAACTATATGAAACATTACTAAGTAATTATGTACATTAGTATTTATTTGTTTATATAGTTGGACACACTACACAGGGTTTTTGAATTTTGAATTCAAACTTATAAAAAAATAAGGAATAGGAATACAGTTGATTTGATAGTTTGCTTTCTGATACTTTACAGCACATCTGAAAGAATGTACAATATATAAAAACAACTTACCTTTTTCTGAAGCTTTTGCCTCCTGAAGGGTAGTTGGTTGGTCATGATCAAGGCACTGAAATGCTGGAGAAACAAAAATAAATAATTAAATAATAAAAAAAAAAAATTCTGGCTGTAATTTACCTTTGTCAGCAGTGGTCCTCTCCCTCACAGACAAATCTGTGGTTTACAAAATGTTTTTGCACTTGGAACATCAATCATGGCAAAATATTATTTGCCTTTAGGTTTAAACAGTATTTAACATCAAAACTAGAAGAATATATAGTTTACAAATGCATAGCTTACATCTCTCTGTAGCTTTTCCCCCCCTTACAGGTAGTTGGCTGTTCGTAGCCATAGGGTTGACATTGTGCAGAAGCAAACACACATTAAATTACAACCCTTTAAAACATTACTACCACCTACAGCTCATAATATTACAATAATATTTACTAGCAATGTTGAATGTTCTGTACTTCACAAAAAATAATGATAGCGATTATAATCACCACTTCTGTTGTTTGTCTGTTCTTTGCTTTTTTCTGTAGTGCTCCTTTTCCTCATAGACAAATCTGTAGTTAAAGAAGCAAATTCATATGATTTGAATTAGTGATGAAAGGGCTAAGCTTTAAAGTTTCTGAGTAGAAAGTGTTCATCATGAAAAAGTTAGTGTTAAAACAGGGCCTTGCTAACTAACCTTTTATATTCCAGGATAAAGTCTCTTTTGAATGACTTACCTGCTAACCAAGCTAACATTAGCTATCCACTATTAAGCCATGAGTACATACTACAATGACGGTCAGTGTTGAAATAAAAGTACTCAGTTCTTTTTTTCTTGTACAGTGAAAAAGAAAAGGAGATGGCTGCAGTTGATAAAAAAAACTAATTCTTAAAAATGAATGTTCCCAACTAACATTAAAGCCAATGTCAAATGCCAAACTGCCCCATGCCAAACATTGTTTTCCATTGGTTTGAGAATTATAACTAACCTTATTAAGATTATAGACATCACCTTGTCTCTTTGTCATCACAATGGAAGAGACAAGATGATTAAAAAAATGGCCTAATGTCCGCTTTCAGTCAGTAATTATCCATTTCCAGAATGGTAGGAGTGATTTATTTTACTCTTATACCTTTATAAGTATAGTATACAGTTTATTAGGATTAACCAGTTTGTACATGTTGACCATTTTATCTAGTATAACAATAGTATAGGTGCACCCTGTTTACATTAATCATTGGCCAGGCATTGCATCTGTAATGACACTGACATACCATGAGACCCATGACAAATCCAATAGAGTTCAGTCTGAAGCTTACATCCATTTAATTACTCAATACTTTCCCAAAAGCACTGGCAGAATAATTGGCATATTCCCTAGATCTCTATTTGCATTTTTAGAATATATTAATAATCAATGCTTTATAAGAAAAATAAGCAACAAAAAACATGATTTAAACTGTTAGACATTTTAACCGGCTTTAATGGCACATCAATCAATAAACCATTCACATACCTATGTACACTATAATTAGCTTCAATTTAATAAAAACTAGAAATTATGAATAAGAAGTACAAAAAAGCTTGTGATTATATTTTAGTGTTTTTGCAGTCAATCTTGTTTTTATTTCATGGTTCTTTAAACATGCAATTAATGCTTAGCTTACATTTTTCACAGTCCTCAATAAACAATTACATGTCATCTCAATTCAAAAATAAGAAATTAAATTTTTTATATTCCATATAACTAGTTCTGACAGGATTTCTAAAACAAAATGTTAAAGATAGGTGTTGTAAAATTAAATCAGGAGAGTTAGCTAGCGGCTAGCTATGCTAAAATCCAGATTTGGGATTAATCTAAATTATAATGATAGTAATAATTTGGGGTTACGCGCACTATAAGGCTAAACCGAGCCCGGCACTGTTAACCCGGCGTCCTCCAACGACGCTGACGCCGGACTAAAAAGTAAAAACCATATGATAACGTCTACTACACAAACAATACATGTACAAAAAGTAAGATGCACCATACAAATCTATCGCTAAGGAAATCTTACCATAAATATTAGAATCACACACGGCTGTTGTTTTAAGCTTTGCTCGGCGACTTCGTGTACTTGGTGCTTGATTCATGTCGCTAGCCTTCCCTCTCTGCAGCGCGACGTCTTTACCCAACACTAGGGTCCTGCTGGAAACTGGAAGACCCGCAATGCCTGCAGGAAGAACGCGGAGCCGTCTTTGCGCTGCAACTCCGAAGTGAAGCTCGGGTGGGTCCTGGATTTCCTTGGTATTGTCCCAACTGGTAACTTCTGTAACAGTAGGAGTTACTCCAAAGACACGAACTGCGTTTAACACGTGTATGATGTTTGCAGTCATGTCTAATTTACCCGTCAAATGTGTATGTCCAATCACAGCGCTCGCTTTTCGCGCGATTATAATTTAAATGTAAACGAATGATGGTTAATATGAATTATTTAACTTCACATTTTTCTTTACTAATAATAAGAATGGATGTTATTATTATTAGTAGTAGTATATTAGTAATGTAGTATTATTAATTAAAATTACAATTTACTGAAGCCTGGAGAACACCAGGGCAAGGCACCGCCCCGTTGGCGCTGTTTTCTTGAGCACGAGGGATACTTTTCCGACTCGTCCGAAAACAGCTCGCTGTTTTTCGGGACAATATGAAATTACTAGACAAAATAATTGTTTTCACTGAGGGTAAGCCAACCAAACGCAGGACTGCAAGACTGATCGAATGGATGCAGAAAAAGAAGTTGTTGGCAGTTAGGATGAAGTGCAAACTGTGTCACAAGACAATGAAGCTGACCAGGAAATATGGCTCAAGAGATCTGAAAGTTTATGTCATTTGACTACTATAGGTATAAAAATAGAACAGTATTAACTCCAAAAAGGTAGAATTTAATGAAGACTGGTAAAACCACTATATTTGCAGGAATAATTGATTGTGCATTCATTGTGATTTATATCTGTTTATTTTTTTTATTTAAAGGGTATGCAGAAACAAAAATCACAGGGGGAAAAACAACCAAGACTATCAGATCTGGATCCATATTTGAGGGCTCAAGATCCAGTCTGTTCTCATGGATGAAATTCTATATTAAGCCCCCTAAATTAGTTTCTCAGGGGGACGTCTGTGAAAAATATTTCACACTTCTACTCAGTGATAAAACTCTTGTATCCGGATTGCAATTGAAAAAACAGGAGGACCAGTGAGTTTTTTATCTTTCTCGGTCACATGACATGGTTTATATAACAAACAGACAGTCCTCCTGCATCAGTAAATGCTTTATTTCCTTTATTCGTGACTGGATTTGACTGTATTTATGTTAATTTGGTCGCAAAGTCTTGCTGAAACTTCCGCGGAGGAGCGCCTTCTCTCCCGTTGTTGCACCGAAATCCGACTCCCCGCAGAAACTTACTCCACTTGGCGGGCACGCGCTTGGGTTCTGCAGGGAGTCAGATTTCGGCACACCACCGGTGCGTGCGGCATCTCACGGCAGGGCGCCGAATGCAAGGCTACCGGGACGTGGATCTCTGTGAAATGCGCGCCCAAACTTGTAACTACGGTGCGTGGCAGTGGACAAATAGCTATTTTATTAAACTAAAAAATTACCCCAGGACCCCCTGATAAACTAATCCCGTCATTTTAGGGCTTTATTTATGTTATGAGAAACAATCTCAGAAATTCACACTGTAGTCAAGTAAGTGTTGAATTATGAAATTAATTTGCCTTATCCACAGGTTCGCACAAGGATTACGTATGAGGCAGGTTGATATGAAGACAGAAGGCATAGCAAAAAGTTCAAGAACACTGTCAAAGATGTCCTCTTGTGTAAGAAAAGTGTACACTTGTGCAATGCGTCAATATGAAAGGACAGCAGGACAGCGCCTTGGGGATGGAAGGGAATTTGTGGCGATTGACGAAAGCAACTTCCGACATAAGCAAAAGGTATGTATTATTAAATTGTTTAAAGGACGCATATCTTAGATCAGGGGTTCCCAAATAGAAATGATGAGGGGCCACAATTGATTTTTTCAATGACTCAAGGGGCCATTTATTGGGACCGTGTATGATAACTTATCATAACAATATAACATATAACATTTATAACATTTCCTTTTTATTCAAAACAAAAATATTACCTGAAACTAAATAAAACCAAACATAACCATTTTCAAGATCTAAAACAACTAGCTTTCAGACAGCTCATTTCTTGTGCTTTGTTTAACAAACTATGCATCATTGTGTCAAGAACTCTTTCACATTTCTCAGCTTAATGTGAGAAATGGCCTCTTGTGTCTTTGGCCAATGTTTGGTGGAAATGATGTGATGGCTAAAATGGTGTGATGGCCAGGCAGACACACAGATGCTCATGCACATGCTCATTTGTGAGTCGACTGCAGTACTGATTTTCAACAATGTTCATGGTTGAGAATGCAGATTCATAGCGGTAGGTTGACCCGAACATTGTCAGAACGTGAATTGCCATCTTCTGCAGAAGAGGGGAATTGGCTGCAGTTACCATTTTTAACCAGAAGGTGATGACGTCACACTGAGTCTCTCTCAGTGCAACATGTTCTTGCAGGTCAATGAGCTGATTTTGCAATGCAGCAGCTGGCATCCAAGGGAAGATCTGGTTTGCCTCTGAAGAGAACTCGCTCACATTTCCTACCAGAAATGGGTTTCCAATGCATAGAAGGATTTGTTTTCCAAGATTGAAGTCATCAAATCTTGTTTTGAAATTCTCAATCATCTTCTCCACAAATTGAATATGTTGCAGATGGGCTTTTTCTTTGGTCTGCTCCAAAAGTTTGGGGAAATGGAGCAATTCCTCCTGTACATAAAAATGAAAAATAGTCATTATTTTTGGCATTTCAAATGATTGTTGTTAGGACTATGATTATGATTATTATTATTATTAGTAGTTGTTGTAGTAGTGGTAGTAGTAATAGCAATAGTAACTAGATTGCAGTTCCTACAGAAACTGCGAGTGTGATTGCAGTGCTGGCGTGCATCTGGTTGTTGCTGTGGTGTTGCTAAGGGGTTGCTAGGTGGTTCCTAACGTGTTGCTAAGGGGTTGCTAAGGTGTTGCTATGGTATCTGGGGTGGTTGCTACAGTGTTGCTGAGTGGTTGCTAGGCAGTTGCTAAGGTGTTGCTAGGTGTTGCTAAGGTGTTGCTATGGTATCCAGGGGTGGTTGCTAAGGTGTTGCTGACTGGTTGCTAGGGGGTTGCTAGATGTTGCTAGGTGGTTGGTAAGGTGTTGCTATGGTATCCGGGGTGGTTGCCAAGGTCTTGCTAGGTGGTTGCTAGGTGGTTGTAAATGTGTTTCTATGGTAACCGGGGTGGTTGTTAAGTGGTTGCTAGGTGGTTGCTAAGGTGGTGCTAGGTGGTTGCTAAGGTGTTGCTATGATATCCAGGGTGGTTGCTAAGGTGTTGCTAGGTGGTTGCTAAGGCATTGCTAGGTGGTTGCTAAGGTGTTGCTATGGTATCCGGGGTGGTTGCTAAGGTGTTGCTAGGTGGTTGCTAGGGTGTTGCTAGGTGGTTGCTATGGTATTTGGGGTGGTTGCTAAGGCGTTGCTAGGTGGTTGCTAGGTCGTTGCTAAGCAGTTGCTAGGTGGTTGCTAAGGTGTTGCTAAGGTATATGTGATGGTTGCTATGGTGTTGCTAGGTGGTTACTAGGTAATGTATATGCATGAATGAGATTAACATGTGTTTGCAAATACATGACTCAGCTATTCACACTAGGTTGCTCTGGCCGTTCGGGGGTGTCCAAACTTTTGACCAATAGCTGCTCCATACACTCACTATACTGGTGAACTGGCTGGGGGGCCGGGGGTGTCCAAACTTTTGACCAATAGCTGCTTTATCCCATAGCTGCTCCATACACTCACAGTACTGGAGTTCCTTCGATGGGCCCCATTCATTCCTATTGGGGGGACTTTATACGACAATCGTACGAAATCCGTACATCGTAATATTTCGTGCCACATATTTTCCTGTCAGACGGAGCTTCAACTCCCACCTCCGGGAGAGCTTCAAACACGTTCCGGGGGAGGTTGGGGATATTGAGTCCGAGTGGGCCATGTTCCGCACCTCCATTGCTGAAGCGGCCTACCTGAGCTGTGGCCGCAAGGTTGTCGGTGCCTGTCGTGGCGGCAATCCTCGAACCCGCTGGTGGACACCGGCGGTGAGGGATGCTGTCAGGCTGAAGAAGGAGTCCTATCGGGCCTTTCTGGCCCGTGGGACTCCGGAAGCAGCTGACGGGTACCGGCAGTCCAAGCGGCATGCGGCACGGGTGGTTGCTGAGGCAAAAACTCGGGCGTGGGAGGAGTTCGGAGAGGCCATGGAAAATGACTTCCGTACGGTTTCGAGGCGATTCTGGTCCACCATACGGCGTCTCAGGGGGGGGAAGCAGTATCCCACAAACACTATTTATAGTGGGTGTGGTGTGCTGTTGACCTCAACTCGGGACGTTGTGGGCCGGTGGGCAGAGTACTTCGAAGACCTCCTCAATCCCACCAGCACGCCTTCCATTGAGGAAGCAGAGCCAGGGGACCTTGGGGTGGGCTCTCCAATTTCGGATGCTGAGGTCACCGAGGTGGTTAAAAAGCTCCTCGGTGGTAAGGCACCGGGGGTGGATGAGATCCGCCCGGAGTTCCTTAAGGCTCTGGATGTTGTAGGGTTGTGTTGGTTAACGCGACTCGGCAACATTGCGTGGACATCGGGGGCAGTTCCTGTGGATTGGCAGACCGGGGTGGTTGTCCCCTTATTCAAAAAGGGGGACAGGAGAGTGTGTTCCAATTACAGGGGAATCACACTCTTAAGCCTCCCTGGTAAGGTCTATTCGGGGGTCCTGGAGAGGAGGGTTCGTCGGATAGTCGAACCTCGGATACAGGAGGAGCAGTGTGGTTTTCGTCCTGGCCGTGGAACACTGGATCAGCTCTATACCCTCAGCAGGGTCTTGGAGGGATCATGGGAGTTCGCCCAACCAGTCTACATGTGTTTTGTGGACTTGGAGAAGGCGTTCGATCGTGTCCCTCGGGGAGTCTTGTGGGGGGTACTCCGGGAGTATGGGGTACCGGGCCCTTTGATACGGGCTGTCAGGTCCCTGTATGACCGGTGTCAGAGCTTGGTCCGCATTGCCGGCAGTAAGTCGGACTCGTTTCCAGTGAGGGTTGGACTCCGCCAAGGTTGCCCTCTGTCACTGATTCTGTTCATAACTTTTATGGATAGAATTTCTAGGCGCAGCCAAGGTGTTGAGGGGATCCGTTTTGGTGGCCTTGGGATAGCATCTCTGCTTTTTGCAGATGATGTGGTCTTATTGGCTTCATCAGCTCGTGATCTACAACTCGCACTGGAGCAGTTCGCAGCCGAGTGTGAAATGGCTGGGATGAGAATCAGCGCCTCCAAGTCCGAGGCCATGGTCCTGAGCCGGAAAAGGGTAGAATGCCTTCTCCGGGTTGGGGAGGAGGTCCTGCCTGAAGTGGAGGAGTTTAAGTATCTTGGGGTCTTGTTCACGAATGAGGGAAAGATGGAGCGGAAGATCGACAGACGGATCGGTGCTGCGTCAGCAGTCATGCAGGCGCTGTACGGGTCCGTCGTGGTGAAGAGAGAGCTGAGCCAAAAAGCAAAGCTCTCGGTTTACCAGTCGATCTATGTTCCTACCCTCATCTATGGTCATGAGCTTTGGGTCATGACCGAAAGAACGAGATCACGGATACAAGCGGCCGAAATGAGTTTCCTCCGCAGGGTGTCTGGGCTCTCCCTTAGAGATAGGGTGAGGAGCTCAGTCATCCGGGAGGGACTCAGAGTAGAGCCGCTGCTTCTCCACATCGAGAGGAGCCAGTTGAGGTGGCTTGGGCATCTGATTAGGATGCCTCCTGGACGCCTCCCTGGTGAGGTGTTTCGGGCACGTCCCACCGGGAGGAGGCCCAGGGGAAGACCCAGGACACGCTGGAGGGACTATGTCTCTCGGTTGGCCTGGGAACGCCTTGGAATTCCCCCGGACGAGCTGGCCCAAGTGGCTGGGGAGAGGGAAGTCTGGGTTTCCCTGCTTAGGCTGCTGCCCCCGCGACCCGACCCTGGATAAGCGGAGGAAAATGGATGGATGGATGGATGGATATTTTCGGAAAGAGCTCAATAAGTTCTACAGGTTTCGTCTTCGTATCTCAAAAATTGTGACGTACACGGGCGTTCAAAGTTCTTCCCATTCATTTTCAATGGGCAAAAAAGCGCACATTTACGAAGTTTTTACGAAAAACGTAAGTACGATCGGAAAGCTGTATACAAGCCTTCCATTCCCGATAAGGACGCATGTTTTGTCTTTTGAACGAAGCCGATATTTCGAAAACTGCGGCACTAGTTAACCGGACAAAAATACGGAGGAATAATAATAATAAGAAGAAGAAGAAGTAGACTTAAGAAGAACAGTACTGTGATTGCATTACTGCAATCACACTAATTAGTAGTAGTGTAATTATTATTTTAAAAGGGCGTGACATTTATAAAAATTAAATAAAGATGTGTGTGGCAGACAGTGTTAAACAGCCTACCTGTGAGTCACCCTTGTAGACCTCTAGATTCCTCTGGAATGCCTGCACTGCTGATATCAGCTTACAATGTTGCCCTTCCCTCGGAGCTTCAGATTCAGGTTATTCATGTGAGATGTCATGTTAGTCAAAACTGCCACAGCCTCCATCTTTTCTGGATTGTGCAGGAAATCCATGAACAGTTTTGCTTTTGCACTTTTTTGTTGTGACAGAAATAGTTGTAGTTCATTCCTAATGGCCCCAAACCGCTCCAGGACCTTGCCCTTGCTCAGCCATCTGATATTGTTGTGCAAAAGCAAGTCATCAAATTCAGCATTGACTTCAGTCAGGAATGACCGCAGCAAGCGATGCTGTAGTGCAGATGAAGCTCTCAAGAAGTTCACCAGCTTCACCATTTTGTTCATGACTTCAGTTGATTGAAATAATAAAATTTTACTTTATACTTGGCTTAAATCACTAGGAAATCTTATTGTTACTGAGCTACTGTGTTACTTTTGGTCACATCTAAAACATTTTTAGGAAACATTGGAATAAATTATAAAATTGATCAAAATTATGATATAAATTATTATTATTATTTTAGACAGCTATTCTTATTTTATATACTGTTAAGGATTCAAGGCACATAAGCCATTCCATAAACCATTCATAGACAACTGTCACACATTGCATTATATATAATGTTTATATTATCCTATTTCCTCTTTACTTCTTTACGTTATTTTTTCTGATTGAGTAATTAATAAACACAATTCCTCATTGTAGAGATCATAACTTTGACACGCATATCATGATTCACATTTGAAGATTTCCTCGTGATTTAAGTGAAGCATAAAGCAAAATTTTATTATTTCAATCAACTTTAACATTAAATCAGAGAAACTCTGTAGTGCCTTGGTAGACACACATAATTAAACTACTCATACTTACGAGATATTTATTTCATAATAATCACAATACTATGTCGTTTTAACGTCATAATAACTAAAAAATAGATATTTTCTCGTTATAATAACATGTTGAAGATACTCTCTCTCTCTCTCTCTAGTATAGGCGTGGGAGAATATCAAGCACCTGGAAGCGCAAGAAGTGGGTTTTTGGAATGCTTGGCGTGAAGGGAAACCAACGAAGACCCATTTTAAAGTTAGTGAAGAGGAGATCTCGCCACCACTTAATTCCATTAGTGGTGAAGCATGTGCGTCCTGGGAGTGTCATTGTAAGTGACGAATGGAGAGCTTATAGGGGTGTTCTCACCAATATGGGCTACAGACATTTGTGAATCATTCAAGATGGTTTGTGGATCTTACACTCAGCATTTGGAGAGAGCATGGTTAACATACAAATCAACAGTGTGGCGCTTGAGGGGGAATAGAACTGAAAAACTTTTGAAAGAACATCTCAAAGTGATAGAATGGTCATACTGGCTTGGTAACAGGCATAAGAAAGGTGCTCTTGGTCGTTTACTTAAAGACATAAGGTCTCAGTTCCCTTTGTAAAAAAGTGGATTTAGAAATGTCTAGTGGAAATATGATAAAAGAAAATAAATCTCCAAGCATTTATTACCAATGCAGTTAATGTTACTGGGCTAACTTGAAGACTGTAAATATGTTTTCAGAGCACAATGTATGTATATAAATCGGTCTAACCCAGTCAGATTACATGCTTTGTTGGATTTCTGTAAATAATTGTCAATAATTGCTGTAGCTTGTTTATAATTAATTCACATCCTCTAGAGTGAACACAATTATCCACATTGAACTGCTCAGTTACTATTTATTAATTTGATGTAACATATTAAGAAAAATGTAGTGTGTGCAAATGTTTATGCAAATGCAAATTATGCTAAAACCTGCAGAAAAAAAGTTTACCTTTGTACAAATGAAAAACTTCTTGCCCTCACCAGAACAATGAATTGAATCTAGTTTTTTTGTACATGGTTCAGATTCAAAACAATAATTTATTTTGGCTTAATCAATGGTTTAGTTCCTCTGTTATTTAATCAATACAACAGTTTTATAGAAGGAGTATTGCATCCACTGACGTAATTTAGGTGGGCCGTTGTTTTTACGGCCCAAAAATGTTCCGCTATAAATGGAGATGGATGTAGCTAGGTGGACTAGGACCAAGTGGGAAATTGCAGCTAAACCTGAAGCCACAGCTGTCTGAAGCCCATTTCCCTTTTAGAACCGATTGGCTCTGTCATTTCTTGCTAACTTGTGATTGGCCATCCCCACTTTCACCATCTGGTTGTAAACAATCTGGACTTGCAAATCAGTGTTTTTCAAAAATAGAGAGGCAATGCTATCCAGAGGGTCCATATTCTGAATAATTAATTTATTGATGTTACATTGCACATACAGCAGGTCTCACAGCCTCACCTGTACATTTGTACAGGTACTTAAAACAGCAACTTTTTAAAAAGCACCAACAAGGAAAGCATGTGGAGAAAAAGTCTCCCCCTCCCCAGGACTCTCCAAGACAGTTGTGCCCCCCCCCCACATCTATATTCCACATTTTGTCCATGATTGCATCACTCTACATCAGGAATTCATGAAGAAATAATACTTAAGCTGCAAGTAATGCTGAATATTGTTCCACTTTACTTTGAAGGCCACAAACATCATGAACTCATGAAGAAATAATGCTTAAGTAATGCTGAATATTCTTGTTCTATGAGGTGTTGGCTGACTGTTTTTTTTTACCACAATTTTCCTGATGATTAACATGAAGACCTGCATGAACATCATGAATAACTCATGCCACCAAATGACATTTGTACCTTAATTACTACATGAACTGACATAGTGTTCATGCATTAACACATGTATGAGACATGCTTACTCCATGCATGTTCATCATGACTCATGATGTACTATGTGCATGAATGAATGATTACTCACTCATGAAATACTGCATGAATTTATGCTATTTCATGTACCCTTATTGTAAAGTGTTACCGAAACTTTTATTGTGCTTTACTTGATGGGTTAACCCTCCTATTATGTACATTTGTCAGGAATTTGACCCGATGCATGTTTAATAATCCATAAGATGTTTGAAACCCAAATAAATCTTTACAAGCAATGTAAATATTTTTTTTACTAACTCCATTGCTATCTATTAATATTTAGTGCAATTACCTCTAACAGGTAATCGTTCAATTACGATAATTCACTTGTTTTTCATAAAAAAAATATGTTTAAACTTTTTAAATGTTTCACTACTCTATTACTTTTAAAAGACCAACATATAAAACAATAGTTTTACATAACATTGAAACATAGTTTTAGTTTGAGCAGGGGGTGGTTGCATATATGTGAGATTGACCATTTTCAAATTATATGTTCATTACACTAATTAAGGCAAGCATAAAAGTTTTATACTGAAAAAATATTTGTAATTATTTTTCCTAGATCTTCAAACATTAAAACGTGTCAAACTGACCCGGAACATAACAGGAGTGTTAATGACTTAGGGTGTTTTCACACGTGTAATTGGTTTCTCTGGTCCGAATCAGTTGATGAGTATGTTTACTTGGGAGCGTTTTCTCCCTCTGTTTGGTCTGGTTATCAGTTTAAACTGCGTCTTATCAGCAGTATAGCTCAAATAAATAGACTATATTTAATAGCTGGGTCGGATCGAGACCGGATCACGATCTCACCAAAGCGAACCGCTCCAGAGTTTGTTTGGGACCGGACGTTCACAAACACCTCAGGAATAGGAGACTTGATATATGATCAGTTCTGATTAGATCAGTGTAATCATGATTATAAATTCTATAAATCTGATATCAGTTATGTTACCCATTTTAATACCACAATATTTGTGTAAATGTGATTTTGGCCAGTCTTGATCAAGTGACATACTTAATTTATTGTCAAAGTAAAACAAAAAAAAGTGCTGAAAATAAACTAAAATATGCCATGCATCTCATTTGTCTTTTGCATTTATTTATTTAATCTAACATTGGGAAAGAGAGCATTATAAGTGTCAATTGCCTAACATTTATGTTTATTTTTTTTAGGTTTAGTTTTTTTTTTTATCAGTAAACTACAGTGCATCACAAAGGTTAGTACACCCCCCTCACATTTCTGCTGATATTTAAGTATATCTTTTCATGGGACAACACTGACAAAATTACACTTTGACACAATGAAAAATAGTCTGTGTGCAGCTTATATAACAGGGTAAATTTATTCTTCCATATAAATAACTCAATATACAGCCATTAATGTCTAAACCACCGGCAACTAAAGTGAGTACACCCATAAGAGACTACACCCCTTAATCTCCAAATTTAGCACTGCTTGTCATTTTCCCACCCAAAATGCCATGTGACTCATTAAAGTTACTAGGTCTCAGATGTGCACAGGGAGCAGGTGTGTTTAATTTTCTCACACCCTCTTATAATGGTCACTGAAAGTTCCAGCATGACAACTCATGGCAAAGAACTCAATGAGGATCTTAAAAGACAAATTGTTGCGCTACAAGAAGATTGCCAACACCCTAAAACTGAGCTGCAGCACAGTGGCCATGATCTTTCTGCATTTTAAAAGAGCAGGGTCCACTCAGAACAGACTAACATAGGTCATCCAAAGAGGCTGAGTGCATGTGCTCAGCGTCACATCCAAATGCTGACTTTGAAAGATGTCACCATTGCTGCAGAGATTGAAGAGGTGGGGGGTCAGACCATACACTGCACACTACATTAAATTGGTCTGCAGAAGAGAGCCTCTTCTGAAGTCTGTATTCAAGAAAGCCCACAAACAGTTTGCTGAAGACATGTCTACAAAAGACATGGATTATCATGTCGTCATGGACGAGTGAAAAAGCATTCCAGTGGCAACCAGTGAATCTTAGGTAAACTTCATGCCCAGGAGAGTTAAGGCAGTTCTGGAAAATAATGGTGGCCACACAAAATATTGACACTTCAAGAACTTTCACTAACTGGTGTACTCACTTTTGTTTCTGGTGGTGCAGACATTAATAACTGTATATTGAGTTATTTTGAGGGAAGAATAAATTTAAACTGTTATATAAGCTGCAAACACTACTTTTTAAATACTAAAAAGTATCGGTATCGATATCGGCCAAGGGCAAAGGAGCGTGTTGGGGAGACACATCTGCTAATATGAATCAAAGTCCTGAACAACATTTGTGGAATTACTTTTAATTACAAAAAAAAAAACATTTTTTCTGTACTTCTGCTCTGCTCCCTGCTCTGCTACTCTGGTCTGCTCCCTGCTCTGCTGCTCTGGTCTGCTCCCTGCTCTGCTGCTCTGGTCTGCTGCTCTGCTACTCTGGTCTGCTGCTCTGCTACTCTGGTCTGCTGCTGTGCTGCTGAAAGCTTGCTCTAATCTTCAGCTTCTACACTTTTCTCTGTTTTCTTCTCTTTTACTCTCTTCACACTTACTAATCCACTTTTAGTCTGCTTCCTCTTTGCTCTACACACCTATTAATCCACTCTCAGTCTACTTTTATATACTTTTTCCTCAGGTTTGCTGGATTAGCTGTTTGCTGCTGCAGTTTGTTTGTGTAAGTTTCTAATTTCAACTGAAACAAGGTGAGTGCTTTTTTTTCTCCATGGCTTCTGCTCAGGTTTACTCCTGTTTAGAGTGTGGCATGTTTAGCTTAGATCCCTTGTCCACCGATACTGGTAAAAATAGTGGTATTTGTACTAAGTGTGAGATAGTTAGCACCTTAGTGGATAAGGTGAATAAGTTAGAGCTGCACATCCGGGGTTTAATAAGGGATAGACAGCAGGATTCACTGTTAGCAGCCCCGGGTGTCTCAGGGAGAGTAAGTACCCCCTCGACTCCGGCCTTAGAGCCCTCACAGCGGGGCGAATGGGTAACTTCTCAGCTGGCATAGTCGAAAGGCTAAAGCTAATGCTACTGCAAAGGCCACAGCCAGCCCACCTGAACACCACGCTCCCCCAGTTCACGTTTGCCCCGCTCAGTGAAGCACCAACTGAGGAGCCTGTTAAAGGTACTCTGGTGATAGGAGACTCTATCGTCCGACACGTGAAATTAGCTACTCCTTTAGGGGCACCAGCGGCAACAGTTACTTGTTTACCGGGAGCCAGAGCACCGGACATAAGTGGCAACCTTAGGCTGTTAGGGAATAGGAGATATTCGAGGGTAGTAATTCATGTAGGGGCCAATGATATTCGTCAGCGGCAGTCTGAAGTAACTAAGGCTAATATTAAAGAGGTGATTAAACAGGCCCAGACGCTGTCCGAGGAGGTAATCTGCTCTGGCCCCATCCCAATGAGGCGTGGTGATGAAGCTTACAGCAGGCTTTCTTTGCTGAACTGCTGGATGTCCAAGTGGTGTGCAGAAAATCATGTGGGCTTTATAGATAACTGGCTACACTTTGAGGGCAAGCCTGGTCTTTTAGGTAGGGATGGGGTCCACCCCACGCGGGAGGGTGCTGCCTTACTTTCATGCAGCATAGCTCATAGTCTTTTAGCTAGTCGGCAGAGTAGTGTTAGAAGCTGCTGACAATCCAAAGCTGGGACCAGGCTGCAGACAAAGAGGCTTAACCAACCGTCTGTGAGCTGCAAAGAGACATTACCTAGATACCAATGTATTCAGACTGTGTCTGTCCCCCGAGTCAAACAAAAACGGTGAAAAACTCAGTCAATCTAAATAACTTAACTTACATTAAACAATCGTATCCAGACTGTAGTACTAACACTTCAAACCTAAAGATTGGTTTACTTAACATTAGATCTCTAAATTCAAAAGCAGTTATAGAATTTTTAAAAGAATTTAGTGATTTTGTCACAGATTTAGCAGTATGTAGTGATAAAGCGATTATAGTTGGAGACTTCAGCATTCATTTTGAAAAGTAGGATGATCCATTAAAAAAGACATTCACATCAATTTCAGACTCAGTTGGTATTATTCAAAATATAACAGGACCAACTCATTACAGTAATCATACTCTGGATTTAGTTTTGACCCTGGGTGTGAGCATAGATAACCTGAATATTCGTTCTCAAACCTCTGCAATTTCAGATCATTACCTTATTTCATTTAAATTACATCTCAGTCTTTAATACGTACATCCCCTAGCTACTCTATAAAACGTTCAATTACGCCTTTTACAGCCCAACAATTTACAGATAAGCTTCCCGATTTATCAACTCTAATGTATTCTCCTGTAGACCCAGTAGAACTAGACAAACTAACCGAAGGTTTAAACAATACCTTTCGCTCTACCTTAGATGTTGTAGCACCCCTTAAACATAAAATAGAGAGAAGAAAAAGACAGAAGACAGAAAAAGCTCGCACCGTGTTTCAATGATCAAACTCGTACCTTAAAGTTAGTACGAAACTTGAAGCGTAAATATTGATCAACTAAACTGGAAGTGTTTTACTCTGCATGGAAAGACATGGAAAGACTTAATAAAGCCCGCTCAGCGTATCTGACCTCACAGATCGAGATTAATAAAAATAATCCTAGAGTTCTCTTTAGTGTTATTTCCAAATTAACTAAAAGCCAGGCAGGTACTGAACGTCAGATTCCAGCCATTCACACCAGCAACGATTTTATGGACTTCTTCGATAGTAAAATTGAAAACATTCAGAAAATATGAAAATTATCTAGAGAAATACTAGAGAAAATTATCTCCTCTTCAAACAGCACAACCTGCACACTTGATGCAGTTCCCACAAAATTACTAAAACAGGTACTGCCAGATATAATTAAACCTCTGTTAATGATAGTAAACTCATCGCTCACCCTGGGCCATGTACCCAAAGACTTTAAAACAGCTGTAATAAAACTTCTGATCAAGAAACCAAATCTTGATCCTACTGTACTGTCTAACTATAGACCAATTTCAAACTTACCCTTTATTTCTAAGATTTTAGAAAAAGCTGTAGCTCAACAACTTTGCTCTTACCTGCAAAGAAACCAGGGCCCGTATTTATCAAACTTCTTACAATTGCTCCTAAGAATGCTGCTAAGAATGGACTTAAGTCGAAAATTATTCTTAGTTAAAAGCTGAGACAAAAAAATGATTTATTAAGCCTCTCAGACTCACTTTAAGCGAAGTGTTGGAATAATTCTCAAGTGTCAGTCTAAGAGCTAATTTACGACACCTGTCAGTGCCGCAAAGCTAATTCTGGGATGACGTCATTTCCAAACCCCCGGCAAGAACCAATCACTGCATCGGATTTCAAGTTTAAGATTATTTCCTGAGAAATGTGAAGATCAAAGTTTTAAAAAAGTTGAAATACTTTCACATTTTAATTAAGAATGGTGCAATTTTTATTTTTGTGAAGAATGTCTTAAATAAAACACTGTATTCATGTTGTTAATAAATAATCTGAATAAAAACAAGTCTCCATGTTGTTGCAATCATGTATTTGTTGCTGACAAATTTAAACAGGTGCTAGGCTGATTAAACAATTTGTCACGTGCTTTTCATCAATTAAAAGCTTTCATTGATGCTGTGATCACTAAAGCCATGGATTCTAAAAGGAAACCGAACTGGAGAGTGGAGGAAACACTTGTAGAGTTAATAGAAGAACGAAAAAATATTATAAAAGGGAAGTTCAGTCCCACAGTAACTAGTGCGGACAAAAAAAATGCTTTGGAGGACATCTCACGACTTGTGACTGCATCTCATGTTGCCTGCATTCGCTCACCATCTGACTGTGAAAATAAATGGTATAATATTCTGTCAAAAAGCCGCACAGAAATATCCGCCTATAAGTCATATATGACACGCACTGGTATGTATAAATTTCCATTCTTTCTTTTGTTATTCATATATTTTCTCTGATTTATTTTGGAGACTGTATACATTCTAACTGAATCACATTCAGGCGGTGGACCACCGGGAAAGCCTCTTAGCGCAGTTTCTGAAGTGGTACAGCGTATCCTTGGGGAAGACAATGCAGTGATTTGTGGTGTGGACGGGGGTCAGGATCCAGCATTATTGAAATTTAAAAACCTATCTCAAAGGCAAGTTTTTTTAAATCATTTATTTACATTTTCACACAAACACTGTGATGTTAATTATCAATTCAAATGTATTGCATCGTCAGTAATGAAGAAGCTGATCGTGCTATGGACCCTGCTGGCTTGAGCACTGATTCTGCATCTGCTCCTCCGTTTTTGTCCGAGCTTCCAAACACCTCAAGTCATGACTGGCCGGAGGAAGAGTGGGCGTCTGAAGGAGGTCTGGTAGAGGACTCACTCCCGAATGACATACAGGAACTGAAAAGGCAAAAGTTAAAGCTACAAATTAAAGTATTGAAATTGCAGTCTGAATATTATAGTCTAGCGCTAAAAAAACGAAAGGAACAACAATAAACCTGTAAAGCCATGCTTATCTTGATGCCTAATTATTGTGCACATTTATACATAAAATTGACATCTGTACCTAAAATGAAGGATTGCAAAGTGTTGTCTGTGGCCTGTCGCGTCACGTGTGCTGGCAGGGGTGCTCTCATCGCCATCTTCATCACCGTCATCACGGTTCTCCAGTGTTGGGGGGGGAAGGGATGTTGCGCTTCTTACAAATATTATGCAGAATTGCACATGCCATTATGATTCGGCACACTTTTTCCGGACTGTACCGAATTTCAGAATGTAAAATGTGGAATCTGCGCTTCCACTGGCCAATCCCTCTTTCTACCACACTTCGTGTAGAACGGTGTGCCCTGTGAGATGTTTTCACGAAAATTAATTAGCTATAGCCTAAATTTGGATTATGCAAAAACAAAATACATATGGATAACATAGTAGACATACCTATTGTAGTTGATTTGGGCTTCCGTCACTGTTCTGGAAAACGGTGTGAGCAGCCACCTGCGTAAGGGATATCCTTTATCACCTAAAAGATGACATCCGGGTGGCACAAGTCCTGTTTCAAAGTGTTTGTTCAGGCCGCTTTCAGTGAAAATCCGAGCGTCATGGGTTGACCCAGGCCATTTGGGTACAACATCTAAAATGTTGTATTCTGCATCAAACACAACTTGAGTGTTGATGCTGTGGTACCTCTTTCTGTTCACATAAACATCCTCATTAATGCTGGGAGCAATGATCTTTATGTGAGTGCCATCAATTGCACCTACAACTCTTGGGAATCCAGCTATCTGCATAAACTGGGTTTGCTTCTGTTGGATGACACGGGGTGTTGTTGGAAAGTCAATAAAATGCATGACAATGTGTCGCGCTGTAAGTGCCATAATTGTTTGCATGACAACTCGGCTAATTGTTGGTTGGGATGGTCCCAAATCATCAGCACTACACTGCTGCATTTTTCCTGTAGCAAGAAAACGAAGCATCAGCACTACTTTTAATTCAGCTGGGATGGCGTTGCTGCGTGTAGTTGATGGTGAGATGACATCTCTCACTAAGTCAGTGACAAATATAATTCCTGCTCTGTCCAGTCTATATCGTTTAATTAACTGAAAGTCATCAAACATTTCAAAGACATTTTTCCGCTCTTAGAAGGTTCGCACGCGTCTCTGTCTTCTCAGTGCCATCTCTGCCCCTCGGTGGCGACTCTCAACAACTTAAGAGACCTCTGGAGCAGTCTTAACTTTTCGGGAGAGTAAGAGTGATTCTTAGACTTCAGAGTTTTGATAACTGGCACTTACACTTAACTCTGTGATTAGGAGCAAATCTAAGAATTTTTCAGCACTTAAGTCCAAAAATTCCACGCTAAGAAGTTTGATAAATACGGGCCCAGATCTATGAACAATTTCAATCTGGATTTAGGCCCTGAGACAGCATTAGTTAAAATAACAAATGATCTACTTACAGCCGCCGACCAAGGCTGTGTTTCCCTACTCGTACTTCTCGAATTATGGATGTCGCACAACTTCCTCCTATTAAATAGTGATAAAACAGATGTTCTCCTACTAGGCCCCAAAGCTGCTAGAAATAAATGATCAGACTTAATGCTAAATCTGGCCAACTTCTCCGTCACACCTGGTTCAGCAGCTAAAAACCTTGGAGTTATTATAGATTCAGATCTAGCATTCGATAAACACATATCTAATGTTACTAGAACAGCTTTTCTACACCTCCGTAATATTGCCAAGCTAAGAAATGCCCTATCACTGCATGAAGCAGAAAAATTAGTACATGCCTTCATTACCTCAAGGCTAGATTATTATGTATTAGTAATGTGCTACTGTCTGGATGTTCCTGCAGTACTTAAATAAACTTCAGCTAATTCAAAATGCTGCAGCCACGGTCCTTAATAAAACTAGACAATTTGAGCATATAAGTCCAGTACTATCAGCACTGCACTGGCTTCCAGTCAAATTCCGCATAGACTATAAAATTCTCCTGTTAACGTATAAAGCCCTACACGGGCTCGCTCCTGAGTATTTACAAGACCTCATCTCATATTATGAACCACCACGATTACTTAGATCTCAGGGTGCTGGTTTCTTAGTAGTTCCTAAAATTCAGAGGAGCTCTGCAGGAGGAAGAGCTTTTTGGTTTGGCTTTTATTATCCATTGAGGAACTAGTGTAGGCTGATACTTTGTTAGTTAGGTGTCCGAGAACCAACTTAATGACGTCACTTTCAGCGCTGGGACAAGATGGCGCTACACTTACTTCAAAAAGCAGTAAATTTAGAAGAAATTAAGATTGCTTATTATTTTAATTCCGTTCCACTGACAACTGTTAAACTTATAAGATTTGTTGGAGTGAAAATACATCTTGTGAATTATACTAAATACTGCTTGTACCAGGAGTTGGGTGGCCTGTTGCATCAGAAACTGTCTAATTTTCTGATGTTATAAAGGGGGAATGGGCTGAGGACAGCTGTCCTTGCTATGACACCTTGAACGAGCGCCCAGTGAGGTATGATCTGAACCATGACAGCACATTGTCTGAGATCCCCATGTTTGAAAGTATAGTTAGGAGGAAGTCGTGGTTGACCGTGTTGAAGGCGGTCGAGAGGTCCAGCAGAATGAGCACTGAGGACTGGCCTGCAGCTCTAGCAGTTTTCAACTTCAGTCACAGACAACAGAGCCGTCCCGGTACAGTGTCCTTTTTTGAACCCAGATTGGTTCTGGTCCAGGAGGTCATTCTGGGAGAGGAAGCCAGAGACCTGATTTAAAACTGCTCTTTCTAATGTTTTAGTGAAAAAAGTTAGTAGTGAGACCGGTCTGTAGTTATCAACCTGGGCGGGGTTGAGAGAAGAGAAGGGAAGAGAGAAGGGAAGAAGAAATATTTAGTATAATTCACAAGATGTATTTTCACTTTAACAAATGTTATAAGTTTAACGTACCTAACTAACAAAGTATGAGCCTACACTAGTTCCTCAATGGATAATAAAAGGCAAACCAAAAATCGTTGCAAATGGGGGCCACTTTTGTTTTTTCCTCTGAAAAGCTGGGATGTACAGACCGTCTGACAGAGGGTAGTATGAAAGCAGCAGCTGTGAGCTGCAAGGAACAAGCCAAACGACGCGCCCACCCAGCAGAGCAGCGAGAGGTACCGAAAGTTTAGATAAGCTGACAGTTAAAATATAACATATCTGGCATTAGCTACGTATTAGCTACGCAAGCTAACGCTAACTAGATGAAGCTAGCTACCCAGCAAGCCTTCTAACTTCTAAACTGAACGGTTTACCAACCAAACAGCGTCTGGATGTTTCAATATCTACTTAAATCATGTACATTTCATTCAGTCTTAATAAACTCTTGACTTTACATGCTAAATACCTGAATGTATAAAAACAAGCTAGTTAACTGGATGGCAGGGCAGTACCTGTTGTTGACAGACTGCAGGGTTTCCTCATGGACCTCTCGTAGAAAGAGCAGAGACACTTCAAAAAACAGTCCTCTCTTAGAAAAGCATCTAAAATTTTTTGCTCAGGTTTATACAGGAAAGGTCTCTGAGCAAATGGCCTAGCCTAGTTCAGCTTCATCTTCATCCATAATCTCCACAAACAACAAGCTCTTTTTCTTAACCCTGGCCGCTAGCTATGTACCTAGGCTCTTTAACCAACCAACCTCGTGACATCACCAGTACTGCGTGGGCAAAATGGCAGTGCACTAGCGCAAACATAACAAGCATAAATATATAATAATTTAGTGTGTAAACATTTTATAGAAAAAATTCCCCACACTATTTTAAATGGAGATGGCATGGGGTCACATATTCTGATACCAGCTGTCAGAAAGTGTGACCCCTATTATAAAGCATTATGGTCAAGTCCAGTAATAAATGTTTTTGTAGCTGAAAAGGTGAAGAAATAGTGAGTAATCTGAGAGGATTTGGTTGGTTTTACACTATTTTAAATAGAGATGGCATATTGTCACATATTCTGATACCAGCGGTCAGGAAGTCATCATCTCACGCCTCGACTACTGCAATGCCCTGCTATCTGGCCTCCCGGCCTGTGTAGTAAAACCACTCCAAATGATCCAGAATGCAGCAGCACGTCTGGTCTTCAACCAGCCAAAACGGGCACATGTCACCCTGCTGCTCATTGAGCTCCATTGGCTACCAGTTGATGCTCGCATCAAATTCAAAACTCTTACAATCGCCTACAAGGTGATGACAGAACAGGCTCCTTCCTACCTGCACTCGCTCCTGAAGGCTTACGCTACCTCCCGGCCGCTGCGCTCCTCCAATGAACGTCGCCTCGCTTTACCAAACAAACATTCACACAAAGCCATCCAGACTGTTCTCATACAGAGTTCCCCAATGGTGGAACAAACTACCTTCCACTACCAGATCAGGAGAATCTCTCGCTATCTTTAATAAACTCCTGAAGACAGAGCTCTTCAAAGAGCACTTACTCTCCTAACACCTCTAACTAACTACCTTCTACTACCAGATCAGGAGAATCTCTCGCTATCTTTAAGAAACTCCTGAAGACAGAGCTCTTCAAAGAGCACTTACTCTCTTAACACCTCTAACTAACTACCTTCCACTACCAGATCAGGAGAATCTCTCGCTATCTTTAATAAACTCCTGAAGACAGAGCTCTTCAAAGAGCACTTACTCTCCTAACACCTCTAACTAACTACCTTCCACTACCAGATCAGGAGAATCTCTCGCTATCTTTAAGAAACTCCTGAAGACAGAGCTCTTCAAAGAGCACTTACTCTCTTAACACCTCTAACACACTAACTACTCCTAACCTCATTTCCTTCTTCCCCTCCTTCACTCCTCTATCCTATTACTTCCCTTTGACCTCCTTTAGGCCCTATATAAAGATGTTTTGACCTCTAACTTCTATTACTTTTGTACTTCACTATTGTAAGTCGCTGTGGACAAAAGCGTGTGCCAAATGTAATGTAGTGTAATGTAATGTAACTTAAAATGTTTCATGTCATAACATTCTCTACACTTCAGCTCCTTCTCCAGCTTCAGTCAGTGTGAACTAAAGCGTCAGTGCGAACTAGTGGGCTCTGGTCGAGTTTCTTCTCTTTTCATAGGGGTACACGTCAGGGGGAAGTAAGTAAATTAAATTCTACTAAAAGTGAATTGTTCCCCATTAATATTTTAGTTGAGGAATTGCCTCAGAGTTCCTTGCCCTTCTGTATTATCTTACACAGTTTTAAATATCTCTATGTTACTTTAACCTGTAGATACTCCGACCTTTTTAAATATAATTTCTTGTCTTTACTTTCTTAGATTAAGGATGATTTATCATGTCAGTCTTCTCCTCCCCTGTCCTTAATTGGCCGGGTCAATTCAATTAAAATGAATGTACTACCCAAATTCTTATATCACTTTCATTCAATCCCTTTATTTTTGTTGTTCTGTAAAACTATTGACCAATGTATGGTTAATATTATCTGGAACAAGAAACCCTCTTACACAATTTGTAATGTGGTAATTCAAAGTCCTAAGCATTTAGGTGGCCTTGCATCTCCAAATTGTATTTTTTATTACTGGGCAGCAAATATGCGTAGTATCCTGGGCTGAGCAATTGTGAGCGGCCAGACCCATATCCCTTATGCCTTTGTTATGTGCTCCTCTAGCATCAAGTGTTAACACACCTACTACTAACCCAATTTTAAATGCTTCTTTTTGTATTTCTGCATCATTTTGGTCTTCTGTCCCCATCTTCTAATATGCCAGTTACTGCCAATCCTCTATTTCCACCTTCAACTATAGATTTTGCCTTTTTTTAATTGGCATAAGGCTGGTATCAAGAAGATTCAGGACCTTCTGATGTCACATTTTGCAGTTTCACACAGCTCTGTACCAAATTTCCTCTTCTCAAATCTAATTTTTTTTTTAGATTCTTACAAATTTGTAACTATGTTAGACGTGCTTTTGCTGACTTTCCCAACCCTCCCAAAAAATCACCCCTTGATGATATTCTGGAAATTGATGCTAATACTAGAAGCATTATCTCTATAGTATATAGAGTAAATAGTATATAACATGTTATTTGCTTTAGCCCCTGCCCATAGATCCCTTCTTAAACAACAGTTGGAACAGGAACTACAGTTATTAAGATAATTTTTGTAAGATAATTTGCCGCATTCATTCTTCATTATTAATAATAATGTAACATTAAGTATTTGGGATCAAATGGATAAACAAATATAAACAGTGCGGAAGGTCTCTAACTTTTTTTTCGAAGTTGCCATTGGATTTATTGGTGCACAGGATTTGGTAAGAAGAACCACTCTGTTGCATTGTATAGGAGCATCTACACAGGGGATTTTTGCTCCACTCCAATGAGAAATGTAGTCCTAGAGAGACACAAGTGTATGCAGAGAGCTCAGTGCCCTGATGAGTCAGTAGATGCTTTCCTGAATGCATTGAGAGAACTTGTGTGACTTTGGTACACTTGAACATGACAAGATAAGCGATCCAATAGTGGAGAAATGTGCCATGAAAAAGCTGCGCAACAAATTGTTGCAAAAGTCCAAACTTTCCATGGAAAATGTTAGTCACAAACCAAGGGACAACCAGGTTAATTTCACTAAGAAAAATACACGTGTGTACCGCTGTAATAAGCAAACTGTAATAACACGAGGAGGAAGAGGCAGCCAAGAGCAAGCAAACAACAAGCGACACCCAGTGTCACAGATGTGGAATTGGCACTCACACAGCAGATGAATGTGTAGCAGAGACAGCAACATGTCTTTTCTGTCAGAAAACATAGTGTGACACTATGCTATGTTTTAAGAGAAATAAGAAAGAACAGACAGAAAGGAACAGTAACAAATGCAACAACAAAAATAAATGGAAAGAAAAGATGCCGTCAGGTAAACCTGTGAGAGCAGTTATACAGGATGCTACTGATTCAGATGAGTTCATCCATGCTGTAGATCCTGAAGATACTGAGACAGTCAAGATTAATGAACAATGGCTGAAAATGGTAATAGACACAGGAAGTGGTAAAAACTTCATAGGGGAGGATCTATATAGAAGAACAATGTCTGCGCGAACAAAACTGAACCCAACCAAGAAGAGGTTTTATGCCTATGCTTAAACTACTCCACTTGACTGACATGGAATAAAAATGTAACCAAAGATAACATATATGTAATAAAAGGAAACGTAGAAGCCCTGTTAGATAGAAGAAACATTCTTTGAATTAAAGATACTTCACGTAAGAGAGACAGTGAGCGCAGTGGGACAGACAGATGGATTTGCAAAACTTGTTGAAGAGTACCCACTAGCTTTTAAAGGATTAGGTCAGATCAAAGGTTACAGCTGTAAAGTTACAGTCAATGAGAAAGTTCTACCTGATGTGCAGGGTTTGAGGATAGTTCCCTTTTACATGTTAGAAGCTGTAAATCAGGAGCTAGACAAGATGCTTGAACAAGGTATAATAAAGGAAGTGAATGAAGGGTCAGAATGGCTATGGAATTGATATTATGTGGAATGCCTGGCACTGTTTGCTTCATGGACGATGTAGTCATATATGCAGAAAACGAAGAGCAACTGGAAAAGAGATTGAGACTTTCAAAGATGTGAGAACAGAGGTCTGACTCTCAACAGAGATAAGTGCACTTTTGGATCACAACAGATCCTCGGACATGTGATCTCTGGTGAAGGGATCACAGTGAGGACTGTCAAATCAAATCAAATCAAATGAAATTTATTTGTATAGCGCTTTTTACAACAGGTGTTGTCACAAAGCAGCTTTACAGAAACATGATTACAGAACAAAGAATCAGACAAAACATTAAACATAGAAAATACAGAATACAGAACCTCCAGTGAGCGCGGAGGCAAGGAAAAACTCCCTCAGAGCTGCAGGAGGACCAAGACTCACATTTAAGGGGAGACCATCCTACCACTGGTCAAACGGCTTTTAAATGAGTTTCAAAAAGTCTTTTATACATCCACATAGGTTTTATACATTCAGGAGTATAGCAGCACCACTAATGGCTTGGATGTAATCTGTAGTGGAGAATAAGATGGATGATGAGCAGCTGATCTGTGATGGGTGATGGAGAAGAGCTGACTTCAGAAACTTCAATCAGTCTGGCCGGACAGGAGACGCGAGAGCCTGAGGGTCCAACATCCATCAGTATTGGGTCAGACAGGTGGGCAGTCAGTAACTCGGAGGAAGGCAGAGAGATGGAATTAGTTTTAACTGGATTTATGTAAAAAAGAGAATATAAAACATTATCAGAGTGTGGCTAATGACTCCGGCAGATCTAAATAAAACAGCCTAACTAAAGGCAAAGAGCCAGAAGGTAACATAGACATGGAGGCTCCCTGAAACACTGGCATCCACCCACTCCACCAATCACAAACCTGAGTGACCGTGTGCAGTAGGAGAACAACAGCACCAGCATCTCAGTTTACCACAATTCCCTCTGTCCATGAACCCCTGAATCTGCAGCCTTATCTAAAGGCAGAAACATTAATTACCAAAAGCTAAACTAAACAAGTAAGTTTTCAGTCTAGACTTAAAGATTGAGACTGTGTCTGAGTCCCGAACATATTCGGGGAGATTATTCCAGAGTTGAGGAGCTTTATAAGAGAAAGCTCTTCCTCCTGCAGAGCTCCTCTGAATTTTAGGAACTACTAAGAAACCAGCACCCTGAGATCTAAGTAATTGTGGTGGTTCATAATAGGAGATGAGGTCTCGCAAATACTCAGGAGCGAGCCCGTGTAGGTTTTTATATGTTAACAGGAGAATTTTGTAGTTTATGCGGAATTTGACTGGAAGCCACTACAGTGCTGATAGGACTGGACTAATATGGTCAAGTTGTCTAGTTTTAGTAAGGACCTCTGGAGCAGAGTCCTTACCTTTGTCGTTGTGTGCTCCAGAGCATTTTGTGCTCCAGCATCAATGTGTGGCATGAAAGCCTCCCCAGCACCATGGACATCTACACCTTCAGATGCAGGAAAAGGGCCACCTGCATCAGTAAGGATCCCACCCACCCAGCACACGCACTTTTTGTCCCGCTCCCCTTATGCAGGAGGCTGCAGACAATCAAGTGCAAAACGACCTCAGAAACCGCTTAATTCCAGAAGCTGTACGACTCTTAAACTACTCCTAAACAACACAATGCACTGACACTTACTATTTACAAAAACACTGTCTATTTACCTGCACTGATACGCTTTATCACTTTTCATGTTACTAATATCCACACACAATCATCATGCTGCTTAATTAATTTGCACTTTGGATTTCATGCTGCTGCTATTCCCCTACTCCTTTAAATTTTTCTGTGTATTTATCTTATCTATTTTATTATTGTGTTTTTTATTCTATTTTATATTGTCTTATATTTACCTATTTTAAATTACTCTTTGGATGTAATCTGGACCGTGAGTATACAATTTTGTTCCACCTCATGTACCACATGGGATGTAAATGACAATAAATTCTCCTTGAATCCTTGAATTCAAACTTCTCCACTCATTCTTGGGCACCTGTGGATTTCTTATGAAATTCATACTGAACTATGCAAACTTATCCAAGCAATATGAGCAGAATATGACAGAAGATTATACACTGATTTGGCCAAACCCTGTTCCAGAGGAAATGCAGCCTTACAATACATGTGCTGGAGAGTTAAGCACACAAGATGGACTTGTGAGGGCACAGGATAGTGCTACCAAGTTCAATAGTGAAACAAGCACTGCAGATCGGACACGAGACTCCGTAAAAAACAGAATATGAGAAGCACTCGGATCTCTGCTAGATACACGCCTGGAAACTATTGACGGATGCCTGGACACTTTAACTTTAAGTCTTTCCTCACTGTGTGCAGCTCTGGCTGATTTAACGGAGAGAGTTGCTTCAAACGAGACCAGGCTGTCTGGAGCGGAGAACCGTGTCTCTGATATGGAGGACTGTTCAAACTCTCACAGCAGCCAACTGGCCGCGCTGGAGAAGAGGGCTCAGCTGCTTCAGTCTAAGGTTGATGACCTGGAGAACCGCGGGCGGCGAAAGAATATCAAGATTGTCGGCCTTCCTGAGCAAGCGGAGGGCTCTACGCCTCTCGCGGAATTTCTGTGCGCAATGCTGCCAAAATCTTTTGGCCTTCCATCGGGCTTTGCTCCCGAAATAGAGCATGCTCACAGATCTCTCGCACCGGCGCCGCCTGAGCGCGGCCCGCCGCGGTCTGTGCTGGTGCGCTTTCTCCGATACCCAGATAAGGAGACAGTTCTGCGAGCCGCGCCACAGAAACGCGAGGTAACACACGATGGGGGCAGCTTCGATTTTACCAGGATCTCTCTGCTGAGGTCCTCCGGACACGGCAGAAGTTCGGTCAGCTGAGACAGGAGTTTACGGCTCGGCAGATGTTTAGACAAGTGACTCTGCTGAAAATGTATACTTTTTGGTGTTCTCTCTATTTTCTTTATAGACATCATTAGAGGTAGCTGTTAGAAATATGCTTTAATTTTTTATATAATCAGTAACTTTGCTATAATTAATACTAATCAAGCTAATAAAGTATAATCAATTGCATTACTATAGTCCTAATACTAATAAAGTAAATGAAGTAAAATTAAATGCATTATGAGTAAGAGTGTGATACTATGGTAGGCAACAGAGTTTGACATAAAGCTTGCCCCACTGACCTAGAGGCCAGCTAAAAGAAAGGTGTTGACATGTTACCGGCAGAGTGGAGGAAGGCAGTTGAGACAGTTCTCTAAAATACGTCTCTGTCTTAACTATCAGTTACTTGCAAGATCTGGCTGTTGGTGTTTAGGCCCCAAAACCGCTGTGAGGCAAAAGAGGATTGAGTCCTACTGTATGCGTAGGAAGTTTTTGACAGACAAGCATCTGATCAAGACCAGCTAGAACCAGTTTTTGGGGAACTGACCCAGGTGCCTTTCTCCGTGACCTTTAGGTGTGGTTTGTCTATAAATGCTTGTGTCTGTGAAAAACTCTTCGGACTATTTCTTTTGAACTCCTTGTGAGTGGAAGTGGTCCCCAGAGATCTCTGTACAAATAAATTGTGAGGTGCACCTCCTGGTATCCAGTCTTGGTCATTACCTTTTCCCATTGCAAACGAACACGTGAGTAACGACAAGAGAGAGCAGCCGAGGGCGTACTCAACATAGCCTTTTGTCCGGATCTCATATTTAGCGTTAAGGTGACAGGAATTGCGCTGTCTGACATTTAAACAAGGTAGAAAAATTTCTTACTTCTTACTTCTTGATATATTTTCTGTTGTAATTCAGCTGTAATTCTTTACTTTTCCCTTGAGACCTGGACAAACTTTGGTTAACTGCAAAACTGTGGAACGATGCTTGGTTCCATTTCAGGGTTTATGCGGATGGATTTTTTTTTTGTTTTTCTATCTTGCTCTTTTTTCTGCGAGGTGTGGTTATATTAATTAATAAACATTTACCATTTATTCTTGAACAACAAATAAACAATCCTGAGTGCAGATATGTTTTAATCTCGGGCCTGTTGTTCAATGTTCAATATTTATGCTGCAAAGGAGGACTGCCCTAAATTTATGTCTGATGTAATTCTGCTGTTTAATAATAGCTGCAAAAATTTAGGGATTATGCCCGGCGATTTTAATTGTGTCATGGACCAAAACTTAGACAAGTCTTCCGCTCTTTCAACCAATTCTAAATCGGCAGCGGTGCTCAATCAGATGTGCGCGGAATCTGGGCTAGTTGATATTTGGAGGGAATTAAATCCTACTGTCCGGGACTATACCTTTTATTCTCATCCTCATAGTTCATATTCACGGATTGATTACATACTCATACCCAATTTTTCCACCTAGTATCCCATAGTAAAATAGGTCCTATTGTTCTGTCTGATCACACTCCAGTCTACATGGAAATGAAACTGGGCATTCCAATGTCTAGCAGTAGGACTGACACTGAGTTTAACTCTTCTTTGCTTACAAACAAGGAATTCTGTAATTTTATGCGCCTACGTATCCGTTACTTTTGGGAAGATAATAAGCACTCCCCTGTGTCATCAGCCACTTTATGGGATGCAGCAAAAGCCACAATTAGAGGTGACATTATCTCATATTCTTCTTCAGTAAAAAAGACTCAGGCTCAGGAACGCTTAGATTTGGAAGCAGAAGTTATTTGTTTAGAAGGATTACATAAATCCTTCTCCACTCAGTCATTTTTTGTGAAATTATGTCAGATGAGAGCTAAGCTTAATTTAAACCATATAAAAAAAATACTTCATTTTTCGAGACAGAAGTTTTATGATGATTTGGTAACAAATCTAGTTGGCTGCTTGCTCATCAACTTAAAAAGGAACAGAGTGACAGAGCTATTAAATCTTTAAAAAACTCAGAAGGTTCTGTTACATATGATCCTCTGGTTATAAACAGGTCTTTTAAAAAATTTTATCAGTCTCTATATAAATCAGAGAATACTATGTCAGAGACAGATGTTTTGGCTTCTCTTGACACATTATCTCTTCCTGTCATATCAGAGGAGGACAGGGATGCTCTAAATGCTGAGTTTTCTGTTGAGGAAATTTTTCAAGCACTGCAAGTCATGCCTTCCAATAAATCTCCCGGTCCAGACGGCTTTCCACCTGAGTTTTTTTAAGTTTTCTGGCCTGAGCTTTACCCAATTTTGCTACCTGTTTTTCATGATCTGCTTGAATCTGGTTCGATACCTGACACCTGGAAAATGGCTTAAACTTAATTTTAAGTTCATGCACAGAATCTTTTTAACACCAGTACGAGTACAGAGGATATACCCAGAGAGATCGGACCTATGCTTCAAATGTCAGACACAGAGAGGTACATTCATTCACTCTTTTTGGACCTGTAAAAAATTAAACCATTCTGGAGGGAAGTGCATCTGGTTATTGAGGATATTTTCAGTGTAAAGTTTGCTATGTGCCCCGCACTGTATTTTCTGAGTGCCCAGTTGGATGACATTTTTGATGCCCAGTTGAGACAAGTTTTCATTCTGTTGGTTTTTATAGCCAAAAAATGTATTTTGCTGCTTTGGTCTTCCAAACAAGCCCCATCATTGACCTTATGGCTGTCTCAGTTGACATCTCTCCTTCCTCTTGAGAAACTGACTTATGACCTCCGCCAGAGGTCTGAGAGCTTAGAAAAAAAACAAAAAAACATAGAAAATATACAGAACCCTCCAGAGCTGCAGGAGGAGGAAGAAACCTTGGGAGGACCAAGAGTCACATAAAAGGGGGGACCATCCTACCACTGGTCAAATGGCTTTTAAATTATTTTTAAAAAGTCTTTTATACATCCACATAGGTTTTATATATTCAGGAGTATAATAGTGCCACTAATGGCTTGGATGTAAACTGTAGTGGAGAATAAGATGGGTGAAGAGCAGCTGATCTGTGTTGGTGGATGGAGAAAAGCTGACTTCAGAAACGTCCATCAGTCTGGCCGGGCAGAGGACATGAGAGCCTGAGGGTCCAACATCCATCAGCATTGGGTCAGACAGGTGGGCAGCAGTGATGTCATACTTAGTAACGCGTTACTCTAATCTGACCCTTTTTTTCAGTAACTAGTAATCTAACGCGTTACTATTTCCAATCCAGTAATCAGATTAAAGTTACTTAATCAAGTCACTGTGCGTTACTCTTTCTCTCTCTCTCTCTCTCTCTCCACCTCACACACACACACACACCGCTCCCTTACCGATTCCCCCTCCGCTCTCTCCCAATCACACGCGTCTCGCTTTCTCCCCTGTCTCTCTCTCGCGCTATCTGTTTATAAAGGCGTTTTTTCCCGGCCGCGTCCCAATTCACTAGCCAGGGCAGCGGTCTGCACAGATCTGATTGGCAGAGGAGAGCGTTTGAAGATTTTACACCACACGTGATTGGTCTGCAAGTTTTCGGTGGGCGATACAGGTTGGTGCGATGGCCTCGTGGAGCGGGACCCGTGGGACTACCTGGGGTGCGATCCCAGCAGTTCCGAGGAGGAAGAGCACTTCCTTCCTACACCAGCCCGTCTGCCGCTGCCTCCGGGGGCTGTCCTGCCTCCGGCTTTCACGTGTTCATGCTAGCTCCTGGAGGAAGCGGCATCCACTCCGGGGAGAACTGCAGCAACACCAGCCCTCCAGAAGCCGTCTCCCGTCCGCTCGCCTCCCATGACGCTCTCCGACTCTGTGACTAAGGCACTAGCATCTCTGGCACCTCCCAAGCTAGCTTTTCCAGTGGCTAGAGCGCTAGCATTTCTGGCACCTCCAGAGCTAGCTACTCCCGCGCTCCGTAACTCCCGTGGTAGCAGCCGAGCCGCGCTTCGACACCTACGCGGTGAGCCAGCCGCGGTCTGTGATTTTCACCGCGCCGGTCTCTACCGGTGGCCCTGCGCTTCCCACTATTGACTCTGCCGGTAAAGCTGCAACTCCAGTCCGGGTTTTCATTGCACCCGCAGTCTGAAGAGCTGGCTTTCATGGCGGCTGCAGAGTTGGATTCAGCTGTTGCGCTCCGGGACTATCTCCGCGGCGACCCGGCCGTGCTCTGGGACTTTCTCTGCGGCCACTCAGCCGTGCTCTGGGATTTTCTCTGCGCCGGACTTGTTGGTTCAGGTGAATTATGGGAGTTGGAGTGAGGTCTGATTGTGGGTGCAGGTGAATTATGGGAGTTGGAGTGAGAGCTCATAGTGGGTGCAGGTGAATAATGGAAGTTGGAGTGAGGTTTGATAGTGGGTGCAGGTGAATTTTCGGAGTTGGAGTAAATGCTGATTGTGGATGCAGGTGAATTATGGGAGTTGAAGTGAAGGGCTAATAGTGGGTGCAAGTGAATTATGGGAGTTTTAGTAACATCTGATCGTGGGTGCAGGTGAATTATGGGAGTTGGAGTGAGAGCTCATAGTGGGTGCAGGCGAATTATGGGAGTTGGATTGAGGGCTGATAGTGGGTGCAGGTGAATTATGGTAGTTGTAGTGAGATCTGATAGTGTGTGCAGGGGAATTATGGGAGTTGGAGTGAGGGCTGATTGTGGGTGCAGGTGAATTATGGGAGTTAAAGTAAAGGGATGATAGTGGGTGCAGGTGAATTATGGGAGTTAAAGTAAAGGGATGATAGTGGGTGCAGGTGAATTATGGGAGTTGAAGTAAAGGGATGATAGTGGGTGGAGGTGAATTATGGAAGTTGGAGTGAGAGCTGATAGTGGGTGCAGGTGAATTATGGGAGTTAAAGTAAAGGGATGATAGTGGGTGCAGGTGAATTATGGGAGTTAAAGTAAAGGGATGATAGTGGGTGGAGGTGAATTATGGAAGTTGGAGTGAGAGCTGATAGTGGGTGCAGGTGAATTTTCGGAGTAGTAGTGAGGTCTGATAGTGGCTGCAGGTGAATTATGGGAGTTGTAGTGAGGTCTGATAGTGGGTGCACGTGACTTATGGGAGTTGGATTGAGGGCTAATACTGGGTGCATGTGAATTATGGGAGCTGTAGTGAGTTTTGATAGTGTGTGCAGATGAATTATGGGAGTTGGCCTGAGGGCTGATAGTGGGTGCAGGTGAATTAGGGGAGTTAAAGTAAAGGGATGATAGTGGGTGCAGGTGAATTATGGGAGTTAAAGTAAAGGGATGATAGTGGGTGCAGGTGAATTATGGGAGTTGAAGTAAAGGGCTGATAGTTGGTTATTATGGGTAATTATGGGAGTTGGAATTTGGGTTGACAGTGGGTGCATTTGAATTATGGGACATGGAGTGAGAGCTGATAGTGGGTGGAGGTGAATTATGGAAGTTGTAGTGAGGTCTGATAGTGGCTGCAGGTGAATTATGGGAGTTGGATTGAGGGCTAATACTGGGTGCAGGTGAATTAGGGGAGTTGGAGTGAGTGTTGATAGTGGATGCAGGTTAATTATGGGAGTTGGAGTGAGCGCTGATAGTGGGTGCAGGTGAATTATGGGAGTTGTAGTGAGAGCTGATAGTGGGTGCAGGTGAATTATGGGAGTTGTAGTGAGAGCTGATAGTGGGTGCAGGTGAATTATGGGAGTTGGAGTGAGAGCAGTTAGTGGATGCAGGTGAATTATGGGAGTTGGAGGGAGCGCTGATAGTGGGTGCAGGTGAATTATGGGAGTTGTAGTGAGGTCTGATAGAGGGTGCAGGTGAATTATGGGAGTTGTAGTGAGGTCTGATAGTGGGTGCAGTTGAATTATGGGAGTTGTAGTGAGGTCTGATAGAGGGTGCAGGTGAATTATGGAAGTTGTAGTGAGATCTGATAATGGGTGGAGGTGAATTATGGGAGTTGGAGTGAGGTCTGATCGTGTGTGCAGGTAAATTATGGGAGTTGGAGTGAGGGCTGATAGTTGGTTCAGGTGAATTATGGGAGTTGTAGTGAGGTCTGGTAGTTGGTTCAGGTGAATTATGGGAGTTGGAGTGAGGGCCGATAGTGGGTGCAGGTGAATTATGGGAGTTGTAGTGAGGTCTGATAGAGGGTGCAGGTGAATTATGGGAGTTGTAGTGAGGTCTGATAGAGGGTGCAGGTGAATTATGGGAGTTGTAGTGAGGTCTGATAGTGGGTGCAGTTGAATTATGAGAGTTGGAGTGAGGTCTGATTGTTGGTTCAGGTGAATTATGGGAGTTGTAGTGAGGGCTGATAGTGGGTGCAGGTGAATTATGGGAGTTGGAGTGAGGGCTGATTGTTGGTTCAGGTGAATTATGGGAGTTGTAGTGAGGGCTGATAGTGGGTGCAGGTGAATTATGGGAGTTGTAGTGAGGGCTGATAGTGTGTGCATGTGAATTATGGGAGTTGGAGTGAGAGCTGATACTGGGTGCAGTTAAATTATGAGCGTTGGAGTAAGGGCTGATAATTGGTTCAGGTGAATTATGGGAGTTGTAGTGAGGGCTGATAGTGGGTGCAGGTGAATTATGGGAGTTAAAGAAAAGGGATGATAGTGGGTGCAGGTGAATTATGGGAGTTGGAATGAGGTCTGATTGTTGGTGCAGGTGAATTATGAGAGTTGGAGTGAGAGCTGATATTGGGTGCAGGTGAATTATGGGAGTTGGAGTGAGGGCTGATTGTTAGTTCAGGTGAATTATGGGAGTTGGAGTGAGGGCTGATAGTTGGTTCAGGTGAATTATGGGAGTTGTAGTGAGGTCTGATAGAGGGTGAAGGTGAATTATGGGAGTTGTAGTGAGAGCTGATACTGGGTGCAGTTAAATTATGAGCGTTGGAGTAAGGGCTGATAATTGGTTCAGGTGAATTATGGGAGTTGTAGTGAGGGCTGATAGTGGTTGCAGTTGAATTATCAGAGTTGGAGTGAGGGCTGATAGTTTGTTCAGGTGAATTATGGGAGTTGTAGTGAGGGCTAATAGTGTGTTCAGGTGAATTATGGGAGTTGGAGTGAGGTCCGATTGTGGGTGCAGGTGAATTATGGGAGTTGAAGTACAGGGATGATAGTGGGTGCAGTTGAATTATGGGAGTTGAAGTGAGAGCTGATAGTGGGTGCAGGTGAATTAATGGAGTTGGAGTGAGGTCTGATTGTGGATGCAGGTGAATTATGGAAGTTGGAGTGAGGTCTGATAGAGGGTGCAGGTGAATTATGGGAGTTGTAGTGAGGTCTGATAGTGGGTGCAGTTAAATTATGAGCATTGGAGTAAGGGCTGATAATTGGTTCAGGTGAATTATGGGAGTTGTAGTGAGGGCTGATAGTAGGTTCAGGTTATCGATTTGTTTCGCGATCATTTTTCCCTTGATGACGATGATAAGCCTGTGCGATAGAATTCGATAAACATTCATTTCCATTTCCCGTCTAAGTAGCGCCGCAAACGGGCGCAGCACGTGATCACGCTGAACTGCATGCTCAGCCAAGTACCACTGGGGCTGGATCTGATCCAAGTCCTCCCATAAGTCCGCAGACCAATGAAAACACAACGTAGGAGGCGTTGGAACAGACCCAGCCGCACGCCCATCTTTGCTCAGCCGGAGGACCGCGGTTAATCAATAGCAGGTTACGGGAAGATGGCCAGTAGAGAGAACCCCGAGAGTGAAGAGGAGGGTGAGCCATCTACTCTTGATGACATTGTTCCAAAGAAAGGCCGTACCACTTCCAATATATGGAAGTGGTCCTGGACCCGAATATTCGGGTATTCGGATATTCGTTCGTTGAGTAGGTATTCGGTTTTTAATTTTAGTATTCGGATATTCGTTTTTTTTTTTCTTTCCAGAGCTCCACCTCACTCTAACATCACACTTCTGTTCTCGCAGGTCCTGTCAGAATATCTTGCGCGTGAGACAGAACTAAATTGCTATTGCGGGAGTGGGAGTTTAATCAATCCAGAGGATGCGGGAGCAAATTAATAAATAGTTAAGAAAATTGTAATAATCACGCAGTGATTCTCATGCGCAACAAATAACCCTAAAGAAAAGTGGAGTATGGACCTACACACACACACACACACACACACACACAAACAACGATGGTGTTTGGACTGTGGGAAGAAACGGGCCGCACTGTTCAGCACGTTTTTAATAAAATTTAAAGTAAATTTTAAGCACTAAATGTAATTAATTCAATTTATATTAGGACCGCGGGGCAGGCGCGGCAAAAATGTGTATGTGGCGGGCGCGGGATTAAAAGAAGTGTTTTTTTGCGGAGGGGTAACAGGACAAAAACACCCTAAGAATGATGAATGAAAACATAACTACACAACATGAGTAGACATAACGCACTCCAAATATTCAGGACTGAAGTGAAATAAATGATACTGTACAGATATAATCTGTTTCTAGTAGATATTTAATGAGAAATAAGAACAGTGTGAATAAAAAAAAACAGACGCATATTACAGACTTCTTGAGCCCCAACGGCCCAAGGAAAGGGGTGGGATTTTTTTTTTTTTCGGGCCGGGGGTCTGTGGACAATTTTGCTGTGGATTAATTCGTTTTTAATTCATCTTTAAAAAAAAATAATAATTCAAATATTCGCTACCAATTACTGCAATAATAGCTCAAAAAACGCTATTCGGGCCAGCCCTAATAATATCGAGATACAGAAAAAAATATTGTGATAAAACTTTTGTCCATAACTCCCTTATTCTCTCACGATATCCACTGATATGGAAAACTATATTGTGATAAGATTTTTTTTCCATATCGCCCAGCTCTAGTTCAGGTGAATTATGGGAGTTGGAGTGAGGGGCTGATTGTGGGTGCAGGTCAATTATGGGAGTTGTAGTGAGGTCCAAAAATGGGTGCAGGTGAATTCTGGGAGTTGTAAGATTTGAATGTAGGTGCAGGTGGATGGGATGTTCCATTTCTGAAGTTGTGTTTCAGGTATTTAATGTTCCTCCATCCACATTGTAAAGTAAGTACCAGGTATACACCATAGAATGCTAAAATTATCACCCACAGTAAACAGTGCAGTGCAGTTGGGGACAATGATGGTGAACGGCAGTGTCTGGCTGAAATTGTCTGTGTGAACAGCGACTACAATTTAGAAAAAAATTACATTCATAGCCAGTCCAGGAGACTTTTCCCACAAATCCCACAGGTCAGTGAGATGTTCTTTAACTTCCATTATACATGGTAAAAGTCATGGGACACCATACTAATTTTGGTTGGTAAGTGCATTTGTTCCTTGCAAGCTGCACCATGACCAGAATATGTAACCAGTCTTTCTGGAAAAGTTGAAATTGTTTAAACTTAATGTGCTGGTTTATACAGCTTCATTATTACATCCACTGTATTTGGTACTACCGCCAGCAAAACACCCCAGAGCAACAGCTCCCACCACCATGCTTAACAGCTGCCACAGTGCTCTCTGGTTCCTGTAAGTGGTCTGATAGTCCAAACCTTCCAAAACAGCGTTTCACACTGTAAAACAATCGGACCATGGATCAGCTGTTCCGGACCGAGACCACCTTGTGTTTTCTGACCATGGTTTACAGTACATTTCACTCTTGGTATTGATGTTCAGAGCCAACAAAGACAGGTGTTAAAACATCCTTACATAAACAGAAATTTAAGAGGTTTTGACTTTGGAAGTGGAAGACATTTTGGAACTTTCAGCAGCTCTGTTTATAGACTTTTAGCACTGTATGAATAATTGTAACCCTGATAAAAAATACAGCCATATGACAAAGTATTCATTGTTCAGTATATTGTCTTTTACATATTCTTAATCATTTTAGATCAAATATAATTTAAATCTGTCACATGGCTGATGTGATGATAAAGATCATCTGAAAACAAAAGAAGGGAAACAATAAAAACATTCAATGAAGATTCCTTAAATTACTTTAGGGGTTTATTTCCAAAGAAAAACAAAGGACCATCAGGAAAATACAGGACTTCCTGCCATACACAGAGGATGAACGATACAGTGCCACGACTGAAACACAGACATCCAATCAGCCGGGAACATTTCTGAAAGGTCAGCACACCACTGAGAGATTGCTGCCTGAACGATTATCCTTATAATAACAGCAGACAAATACTGACAAAAAAAATGTTTGATAGAAAAAAGCAAAGAATTCTGTGAGATAACAGAAATATAATATTGATGCACATTAGTGTAAGAAACCTCCGTCTCCATAAACATTCTCAATAGGTCAGCATTATATTACGTGAGCACTAGATTAGGTCATAGTCATAGAATTGAATGAGGAATAAAAAAAAAAAGAAAAATACAGAACCATCTATGGTTAAGCATCTTAACTATGTCTGGAGTTAAAAAATACCCAAAGCTCCTAAACATAAGCCCAGAAATGTTTGTCTTTTTCATGTAGTGGTTTCTTAACACTGGTTCTGGTGTTTTTAAATTTGTCACTTCAGCACAATTTTTATTTTTTTTCATGTTGGTGTTCTTATATGCAAAGCAGCAATATGTTTGCATAAAGCAAAATATTAAGGTTAATTAACTCCCCAAAAATTAATACCTATTACTGCAAAAACAAATCATATGAAGAATCAAAAAAGGAAAAGTGTGTAGTGTATGAATGTGTATTGGTGGTCGGTAGTTTGAAAAGTAGAAGAAAAATGAAAATGTCAGAATTGGTCGGACAGAAGAATCATAAAAACACAGGAGGGGTCGTCCAATCACGCAGCTCCAAAGGTTTACCTAATACGCACGTACGAGTACAGTTTCAGAACCAAAAGCCAGCTCATTGAACAGAAACTGATTTTCTGAACATTTAAACGCATCAACGTATTTCAGCCAATACTGCGTTTGTCTTTACGACATGCAGAAGACAGCAGGCGGGGTTCAACTGTCGAACACAAAAAAAAATGTTGATGTAGTAACTTCACTATACCTGTTTACAGATCATTAATTCAGAGGCTAGATTAAAGAGCAGAGGAAATAAAGCTGCAGAAAGAAGTGATGCGAGAGAACAGGTGAACACATAATACTTCCATCCATAATCCGCTCCAATTATTCATTAATGAAATGCAATCTGTAGCAATAAAACGCAATGTGCAGCCTTAAGCAGGCAGTACAGGACTGCCACTGGAGGTTTTGGCTTGGATACTGCTCTCCACAGAGGTGTAAAAACACAAAGTAAATGGTATTCAGAACCAGCGGACACTGCTCATACTGCTGTCCGTGTTCAGTGTTCATATCAACTGTCCACATCCGCAAAAACACACACCATGAAGCTCTGAAATAACCTGATAAATATTTACAACACTGGAGAAAAACAACTAAACTGTAACGAAGAAGTAAAAATCCTATTTCCCACGCCGCTGAACCGAGTCACTGAACATAATCTCAAAATCACGTACACCAGAATCGATCGGACAGGCTCAGTCGCTGTAGTTATACTGCTGAACATTTTCGGGAAGAAAAACAAGTGGATCCATGCCTTTCATTTCAACGTTAACCACAGAACAGTATTTCATACCACATTCCAACTTGCATCGCATACATCTGAAGAAAATCAAAGGCAAAAAATCAAATAAATAATTCAAAACAATTCTGTTTGATTTCATAACACTTATTCACAGCAGGTATATAATTTCCAACACAGTGAGAAAGAGAGAGAGAGAGGGGGAGACAGAGAAAGAGAGAGACAGAGTGAAGAGGAGAGAGAGGGAGAGAGGGGGAGAAAGAGGGAGATAGAAAGAGAGAGACTGAAGAGGAGATAGGCTGAAAGATGGGGAGAAAGAGGGAGACAGAGAAAAAGAGAGAGTTAGAGTGAAGAGGAGAAATAGCAAGAGAGGAGGAAAGAGAGAGAGAGAGTAAAGGGGAGAGAGAGGGAGAGAGGGGGGAGAAAGAGGGAGACAGAGAGAGAGAGAGATAGAGTAAAGAGGAGAGAGGGGGAGAAAGAGGGAGACACAGAGAAAGAGAGAGAGAGAGTTGGAGTGAAGAGGAGAGAGAAAGTGAGAGAAAGGAGGAGAAAGAGGAAGAGAGAGAGTTAGAGTGAAGAGGAGAGAGAAAGGGGGAGAAACAGGGAGAGAGAGATCATTAGAGTAAAGAGAAGAGAGGGGGGAGAGAAAGAGACACAGGGAGAGGGAGTGAGAGAGATAGAAAGAGAGAGAGAGAGAGAGAGAAAAGTTGAGAGAGAGGAGAAAGGAAGACAGAGAACGAGAGTGAGGGAGAGAGGGGGAAAAAGAGGGAGACAGAGAGAGAGAGAGGGGGGAGAGAAAGAGGGAGACAGAGAGAAAGATGGAGTGAAGAGGGGAGAAAGGGAGAGAGGGGAGATAGTTAAAGTGAAAGGAAAAAAGAAAGAGGGAGAGGGGGTGAGAAGGAGGGAGGAGAGAGAGAGATAAAGAGATACCAAGAGAAAGGGGCTGACCATAAACGTTGGCTAAGTTCACTTTATGTCCAGGTGTGTTCCTTTCTCTGGTTCTTTCAAAAGTAGGGTGACACATTGGGCTCTGATAAAATGTAGGCTATAAAGTGGCTAAAATAGCAGGACACAGGGCATGCAAACCTTGGAGAAAAAAAACTCAGGATATTTAGTGAATATTAACAATAAATAATAATAATAATAATAATAATAATAATATTTAGAATTTTGAAAATATATTCTTTAAAATGGTCTTAGTCCTAGGCCCATCCCACACACACTAAAACCTGTCCACAGTGTGAACAAAGTTCACGTCCACACCTTCCTTACAGGCAAAAAAAAAAAACACAAAAAGCACTAGAGCATGTTTTTTATCTTCATAGTGAAAGACTCACTCCAGCTTCACTCTACCAGCCACTCAAGCAGGGATTCTAGATTAAAAAGGACAAACAGACTAGCATTAATACTGTAATCTCCAGCCTCGCTCCACCTCCCCTCACCCCACCTTTTTTAATCGTCGTCTAAGTTGAAGTTTTCTGTACAGTTTCTGTTTCAGTCTGTCTCACAAAGCAGGAGGACGCTGTCCGATTAGCTTCTGCTTGTCAAATCATGAAGTCGTCGCTCGGTTTTGTGGTGGTTGTTGGTTTTCTGGGTGTCGTAAAGAGACTCGTCATGCGGCAGCTGTGTCTACCAGCTCAGTAAGGAGGTTCGTCCCAGGGTCATGAAGTAAACCTGACTGGAGCCTCCAGAACGCACTGACGCGAAGAAAACCTGAACAAATAAAACATAAGATAAAGATTAAATGGCCGGCTCCACCAAACACATCCTTTTATCTTACTTTATTGTTTGTTTAGTTTTGCATATTTGTGTTTTTTATTTTTATCATTGTCCAGTAAATAATCTGTTTTATTTTATTTGTTGTTATCAAGCTAAAATATTCAGTTAATTGTGCTCTGCATTTGACATCATGGGGCCCTATATATCTACAAGAATACAGTGCCTCCAAGTAGCATTTAACCCCCTGCACATTTTGTAGGTTTACACATTAGGAGTTAACTTGGCATTGTGACATTTGGACTGTAGATCAGCCTGGAAGTGTGAAAAACACTGCAGCAAAAAAAGAATGCCCCTCCCAAAACTTGTGAAAAGCACTTATACATGGTCAACATGGGAAAGACTAAGGAGCATTCCAAGGCCATCAGAGACAAAATCTTGGAGGGTCACAAGGCTGGCAAGGGGTACAAAACCATTTTCAAAGAGTTGGGCCTACCTGTCTCCACCATTGGGAGCATCATCCGGAAGTAGAAGGCTTATGGAACTACTGTTAACCTTCCACGGCCCGGACAGCCTTTCAAAGTTCCCTCCCGTGCCGATGCCAGGCTTGTCTGAACAGTCAAGGCTAACCCATGGACAACAAGGAGGGAGCTCCAGAAAGATCTTATAGCGGTGGGGACACTGTTTTTAATAAGTAACGAACTCCACCGCAATGGTCTCCATTCCAGGCGAGCCCATAAGGTACCTTTACTTTCAAAGTGCCATGTCAAGGCTAGTCTACAGTTTTCTTATGATCACTTGGAGGACTCTGAGGCAGACTGGTTCAAGATCGAGGTCTTTGGTGCCAACCACACCTGTGACGTTTGGCGACAAGATGGCACTCTATACGACCCCAGGAATACCATCCCTACAATCAAGCATGGTGGTGGCAGCATCATGCTGTAGGGCTGCTTCTCAGCCAAGGGGCCTGGTCATCTAGTCTGCATCCACGGGAAGATGGATAGCACAGCCTACCTGGAGAGTTTGGCCAAGAACTTCCGTTCCTCCATCAAGGACCTTAAGATGGGTCGTCATTTCATCTTCCAACAAGACAACTACCCCAAGCACACAGCCAAGAAAACCAAGGCCTGGTTCAAGAGGGAAATGATCAAAGTGTTGCAGTTGCCTAGTCTCCTGACCTTAACCCAATTGAAAACTTGTGGAAAGAGCTCGAAATTAAAGTGCACATGAGACACCCAAAGAACCTAGACAACTTGGAGAAAATCTGCATGGTAGCCAAGATTAATCCTGAGACCAGTGCAGGCCTGATCAGGTCTCATAAAAAAACGATTAATAGCTGTAATTGCAAACAAGGGTTTTTCCACAAAATATTAAACCTAGGGGTTGAATAATAATTTAATAAAAATGTTTATTTTTAAAATGTATTATAATTTAACTGAGCAACTTATATTTTTTGTTTGTATTATTTAGGCATCTGTTAATGAATTTTGCTCTTGTTCAAAGATTAAAATCTCTAACTTATTTGCAACTTGTTAAATTTGCTAAATGTACAGGGGGTTGAATACTACTTGGAGGCACTGTATATCTATACTAAATGAGGTGTGTTCAGGTAACTTTCTGGCATATTGCTATCTCTGCAACAGAAAACACAAGTGCTCCACTGTCAACAGTCAGGCATTTATTGCTATATTGGCAGTGAATTACGTGCACAATGCATGTAAATGCGCACGCAGCAGTGAACAACCCATAATATGTACCAGTTTATTTCGTTACGCCCAAAACACACCCATTATTATTTAAGAGAATTAGTACATGCCTTTTCCGTATTTCAAGCCACGAGTTTCCTAAAGATCTCCAAACAGGCCTATATCTCTTATCTCTCAGAACTAAATATTCTTACACTCATAAGAATGCGTGTGCATGTGTGTGCGTGTGTGTGTATTTTTTTTTTCACCTTATCATTTCGTTCACACAGGAACTTCAGTCTCTGAGCTCTCTTATGCATGAAGACTCCGTCCAGGTGTCCAGTCTCTACAGAGCGAATCTCGATGGCTTTCTCTCCCCATCCCATGATTTGGTTGGAGCGGATGTAGGCTGTGGGACGGGTATAAAAGTGTAAGTTTAACATACAGCCTTTTTAATTTAAATTTCTGGTATAGCTTTTGAAACAGGTGTATTAAAAATATTAGACAGTCTAAATTGTTATTGTAACAAATAAAACAGGAGAATTTAATCATTTTTTTTTATTGACGTATTTCACTGTTCTCTAGCTCTGCTCTGGGACCTTGAACCCTAGTCTAGCCACCAGATCCAACTGAACACTGTGTGAACTAAGTGGGTCAGATTTGGGTTGAAGTCAGCAGGAGCAAACACTACATGGACAAAGTATTGGGATGCATACTTATTCATTGTTTTTTGTTTGTTTTGTATGAAGGGATTTTATCCTGCTTTGTTTGGAGTAACTGTCTCTACTGACCATGGGAGACTTTTTACTTGAAAAGGAGAACAGGATATTGGATGATCTCCACCCCATTTCACCACCAACCCAATAACAGGGTTATAATACTTTTGAGCTTTTAATTATAGTTTAATTTTATTTTGTTTTGGCCCCTCCTCCAGTTCAATTAGTTTAGAGCAGGTTTGCTAGTTTTGATTTGTTTAATTCTTTGTTTACTTACGTTCTAGTATTAGGTTTAGTTTTTTTTTCATACTTTGTGTTATTTGTGAGGTGCAGGATTAAAACATGTATTGTTAATTAGAAACCCAACACAAAAATAATTTAAAAAATGTATGTAAATGTATATAATACTGCTGCATCACATCAGGGAGCTCAATGTGAGAAAACCACAAAGTCAGAAACCCAATAAACTCTAAACTAACCAAAATTTGGCCAAAAGTGTGTAAATGTAGAGATCTGCACGCGACTGCTGTTTTTTTTTTTTGTTGCTTGCATTGGCTATTGACTTGAAACTGCTTCCTTTTTCCTGTGCAACTTTTCTCAGTTAATTTTAGAATTATATTTATTTTTGAGTGTTTTTTTTCAGTGCTGAATGCATTGATCAAGATTTTTGCATTTATTACAGCAAGATTGATTCAGGAATGAATGAATATATGCATTATTATTATTTAATTATTTATTATAAATAATAATCTTACTGATTGATTAACTGTTTTCCTTTATTGTGTGATTAATATAATTTGCGGGATTTTTCTACATATATGTGATCCCATGTCTGAAATACAGCCCTTTAAAAGTGTGTGTTTGAGAGACAGTGAAAGAGTGAAAGAGAGAGGGAGGGCGCGAGCGAGAGAAATTATTCTCGTGTACTACCCAATTAGCAGTTATTTGGTCACTGATGAAAGCAGTAATGTATGATGGTGTGTATATCGTGGAGCTCCTAGCTTTTGGGGAGCTACCTAGAGTGAGGCTGGTAACGGTTCTCGTGCTCTTGTGCTGTGCAAAGGTAAAACTGCATGCTCAAAACTAATCTTCTTGCTTAACCCTTAGAACCCTACGGACGGATGAACGGATTTCAGATGAACATGCTTTCTCGTTAACGTATAAATATAATAACCTTGCTTTCCACCTTATCCCAAAAATACTGGATGGGCTAGACCAGATGTGTGTGTCTGAACTTAAAGTAACTGAATAACGCAATAATATAATAATAATATATAATAACGCATTGGCTAGCAATTAGCATTGGCTAGCGATTAGCACTTTAGTGCATTTCTACTGACTGATAATTTATTTCCCTCATTTCTCTCATTTTCCCTCAAACATCTAAAATTAAACACAGCAGGGTGAACTCCCCCCTATCAGAGATTAGCCTAGCAGAACACAGGACTCACCAGAGCGCTCTTTAAACACTCAAATTACAGCTGTATTTCTGACATAAGAACAGCTTATTAGTCTTAATATATATCTATATCCAATAATTCTTCTAAAACTTCTTCTTCTGTGGTAGTTTTTTGGCAGCTTGCAATCTTAGTGCATTACTGCCATCTACTGGACTGAGGTGTGATCACATTGGGATATCAAAAAATATATATACCAAAAATATATATATATTTTATATATATATATATATATATATATATATATATATATATATATATATATATATATATATATATATATATATATATATATATATATAAAGTTACCGAGTTCTTTGTAACCATCTCAAGACGTTCTCTCTTTTTACAGTAATGCCTGCATGTGAGAAGTACGTGCTTTTTGGTTTCAGTCTCAGTATAATATGGGCACATTCCTGTCTCATGTTTTCCTATAATGTGTAAACCACCGTTCAATCCTGTATGTCCAATTCTGAGCCTGGTGAACCAGATTTCCTCCTGCCGTGTGAGTGAACTGATTTTCCTGACTGTGACCTCTTGTTGTATATTATATGCCTTTCTTCTCCTCATCCCGTTTGTCTTGCCAGATTTTATAAACATCGTCTTTTATTATTGTTTTAAATTCTAATTTGCGCAGTGGAACCTGTACTTCTATTTGCTCTGATTTTAGTGCTTCTTTTGCCATCTTGTCTGCTTTTCTCTTTCCCTCAATACCTGTGTTTTAGATTTTGTTGACTTATTCTATAAATGATCTGGTGCACTTCATCTAACTGTCCTGTCTGCATGTAGATTTGCCAGTCTGAATGCTTGTTAGGGAGAACATAGAGTCTAAGCAGATTACTGTACTATATGGCTTAACTTCTTCTACCCCCTGTAGCGCTAGTATGATGGCCATCATCTCTGCAGAAAAGATAAAAAGGTGATCAGATTTGTTTTTTTTTGTATTTTAACTTTGTATTTGGGGATGTCCACAGCTACTCCTGTTTTACCTGCTGACTCTTTGGATGCGTCTGTGTATATTTGTATTGCTTCATGATACATAATGTCTAGATACTGTTGTACCCTTTGATATATTCTTGTTTTAATTACATTGTTTGCTTCAAGACTGACTATAGGATGCTAGAAAAGCCAAAGTGGAATTGTGCTCAGGTTAACAGTCTTACTACAAGGAATAGCATTTATTCCCATATCATTTGCTGTCTTATTGCAATTCCAACCAAAACTACCATTCACAGTACACCCATATTCCCAGCAGTCTTCTAACACCTGTTTTGTAGGGTGAGTGTTTCCATGCCCTTGTACGTTTACCCAGTATGCTAGAGAAAGCTTTCAACTCCTAAAATATAAAGGCATCTCCCCTACGTTCACTTGCAAAGATGGGATTGGGGAAGTACGAAAGGCTCCACAACACAGTCGGAGAGCTTAGGCCTGCACCCTGTCCAGATCAGCTACTGTAGTTTTTGCTGCTGAATTATAAACCATGCATCCGTTATCGAATACTGAGTGAATTATTGCAGTATATATTCTTTTCAGGGAAAGACCTGACGCCCCTCAGCTGTACCCTGAAAGGCATTTCCAAAGATTGGTAGCTTTCTTACATTTGTCAATCATTTTTGAACATGCATTTTAAAAGTAAGCTTGGTATCAAACCACAGTCCTAGACATCTTAGGTCACTGACCTGCTTTAGAGACTGTCTGTATAACTTAAGATCTATTGTAAGGTTAATTATTTTCTTAGAAAAATAGATGATCTGACTTTTTTTTCAACTGAAAGATGGAACCCCCATTGAAATGTCCATTTTTCAACCTGATTCATTGCTTTTTGCATCTTGCACTTTAAATGATCTATAATATGACCCCTTACCCATAATGCCCCACCGTCTGCATATAATGCTTTACTTATCCTATGATGCACTCCATCAAAGACATCATTACTCATAATATTAAACAGTATTGGGCTGCATACACTTCTAAATTATATCTGAGGTTCTAGTAGCTACATATTTTTTTATGGGTTACATGGGCATTGTAGAGGCTACCGAAGGCCTGTCGGGCCCACACTTGGCAAATGCCCTTATAATATCATTGTAAATGAGCAAAATTAATGTTTTTTTTTATGCCAGAAAGGCATGCCCTAGATCACTGTTTATGTATAAAATTAATAATAGCAAGAAATGACCACAGGAGTGCAGCAACACATCACATAAAACCACTATTTTGCATGACTTGGCTACTGAAGATCTGTCTGGCTCAAATCTGGCAATTAATGAGTTTAACATTTTTGGCATTCCACAAATCTTGACAGAGTTGTGACCAAATAACGGAGAAGGCATTCATGTACCTGTTTGATCCGGGTGTTGAGGCCACAAATATTTTCTTAAAGTGTGTGACTGGCTGACAATATTTATTAGTTGAGCTGATTGAATAATATTCATTTTTACATTTCATATTACTGCACTTTATTTAATTTTGCCTGTTTTTAAATAATGGTAATAATAATAAAAAAAATGTGATTTGATTTAATCTGTGACTTTTTTCTATTTAATATTGGTTCTGCAAGTGTGAGTAGGAGCCCCATGTTGATTTGGAATAGGGCTAAAAACGTACTGCATGTTGGAACTTGACAATATTGATATATCGAAACCGTGGCCCAAGAACCACGATATGAACCGAACTGTTGCCACATTGTACCGTTACATCCCGAGTTCACACTCTCACGAATTGTTTGACATCAAACATGTCAGGATTAGTAAAAAAAAAATCCACAGAGTAGTTCGCAAAAGTAGGGTTTGCATATTATGCAAATTTGCAAAAAATCGAAGTGGGCGGAGCATTATAGTCCAAACTGCAAATTTGTGTCTTGACCCAAGGAATAAGAATAAAAAAGAAAGAAAAGAAAGACATTTCAGAATAGACCAAATGGTTCAAGATTTATGACCCAAAACATAAAAGTCTTTGCTATAGTGCCACCATCAGGCCAATAAAGGTAATCTTTGAGGGTTGAGTTTTTGCTCCAGATTGCGTTTTAGCTGAGAAAAATAATGATAAAAAAACTGACAATTTTCAGAAGGTTCCAGCACTAAATTTTTACTTCTTGTTCTACATACCCACAGATGTGGGCATCTCTCCCCACTGTAGCACCACGTCTTTAGTGATACGGCCGTAGGTGTTGACGTACACGCCCTCATCCTCGTAACACACCAGCAGCTCAATTCCATCTGTATTTGGCAGAATGATGATGGCATGGGACTGAATACTGCTCTGGATCTGAACAGAAAAGAGAAATCCAGAGTGAGTATGTAAAGATCAGAGGTTTGTTAGAAGTCTGACTGACAGTAGATATCAGACACAAGGTATAAACAGCGTAACACCATTTTAATTAATGCTAATTAGTCTGCAAGATCAAAAATCCTGTATGCTATGTTTTACTCTATTCTGTGCCTGTTCATGTGATTTCCCCCACCGGGTTCAACTAAAAACTCAACTTTGCATTGCAAACTATACTTAAAATCCAAGTAAATGTGTGACATAACATAACATAACATAATTAGAATACTGTCTGATGTAATTGTAGGATTAGAATATTCACCCTTCAGTCGAAAAGTTTAATTTTAGTGAACCTCCAATTGCTTTGTCAAATAAAATTGTATAACCTCTGGGAGACCTTGAAGAGTCAGAGGCTGTGATGGTCTGAACTTTTCATATGAATTATGTTGTAACTAATAGAGATGGTTAGAATGCGTACGTGTGTGGGCAGATAGATGTCGTAAACAGCTCCTGAGTCCACATCCACAGCATGGAACCCTGAGCACGAGCCATAGATGACCTTTAACCTCTGGCCTTCCTCCACTGTCAAGTCCACCAAGAGGGGTTTGTGTACTAGGTCACCAAATGACTGTCAGAGAGGAGGAGACAAGGTTATTAATACTCAAATGAATAACTGTGTGTGTGTGTGTGTGTGATCAATTTCAGTACTAGTACTAGTATTGATATTTCTAAGTTCTACTATAAGCTCTTAATAAAATCAATCACAAAAGATCAATAAAATGACCAATGTTCATGTAAAAGATTTTATCAGTTCTAATTTCTTAACCTTTTGAACTTTATGCACATTCAAACAAGGCATTAATTGCATTATGTATCTACATTAGCTCCACTGACCTTAAAAGCCATGAACTTATGGTAAGGCTTTGGAGCCCAGGCGTACACCTCCACAGAGTTCTTCAGAGCAAGAACCAAAAATTTGATTCTCTCATACTTCACTAAACAGGAAAAGAAAAGGTCTGAGTGAAACATCCCAAACCCTCCACCTGATGCATTAATCTACCACACCAGTGTAAGAAATGACTTCTTTAAAGTCACAGCAGGATTCAGTTAATTCTTTAAAACTGAAACGGCTTTACTGTCTTGTGTCCAGAAATGAACTTGGAACATACCAACTTTGTAGTGGACACAGCCTTCCAGGTCCCCAACTGTGGTCCAGCCCTGCTTCTTCTCCACCTCCGGGTCATTGTGCAAGATCTTGTTCCTCAGCCAGGATAGATAATACACTCGCAATTTGTTCTTCTTCCCTGGGGCAAAAAAGGGAAACAGGAAAAAAAAGTGAACTGTGAATCTTCTATTAATTGGATATGAATATAAATATATTTTTATATTAGACATAATACCGTTTGTTAATAAAGAAAAATAAATTTCTCTTAATGGTATATGAATATAAAGGGGGGAATACCAGCTATTATGGGGAGTTTATGGATTTTCATGGGATGTTGTAATTTTGTGCAGCACACATGAGGATATTTAGCCCTGGATGTAAAACGAAGACAGGAGAGACTCTGGAATAAGTGTGGAATACGTTCTCTGGTCTTATGAGATTAAAACTGAGCTTTTTAACAATCAGATGCACCACACATCACCACAGACTAGAGCTGGGAGATTTTTTTTTTTAATGAGGAATGAAGAAATAGCGATCGCAGATGTTTCCATATAAAAGCTAAAGAGTGAATCTCAGTAGAGAAGCTTGAGCTCCTCTCAAACCTGTGAAGAGCTATTTTTTATAAAAAAGATCATTTAAACTTTTGGTTTATACTGGTTTCATGCACGTTTTTGCTGTACATTTTTTACTTTTAAAAATAAATATAAAAAAAACACAGAAATAAAACATTTTTGTTGTGGTTGTAAGAACCAAAAAAATCTAAATCGTAATCAAGTTCATAAGTTGCTTAAATATTTGAATAATATCAAGATTTTTTTTTAACAATATTGACCAGCCTTATGATTCTGAAAGATTTGTTAAGATAAGAGAGTAAAATAAATGCAGTAAAATGCATTAGTCTGATTCTGTCTGCAGGAGAAACATGACCCGGAAGAAGACTGTCTTTACAGCAAGACAACAACCTCCAGTGTACAGGGAAAATGACACAGAAACAGGTTAAATACGAGTTACAATTCAGTTGAATTTAGCTGAACTTTATTCAGTAACATATGCAGTAAATACTGTATCTCTCTTACACCACCACATCCATTTATTATAGCTGCACCTTTATTCAATATTACAAAACTGTTACAGCAGAGGCTCAAACATGCCAGAGGTTATTTTTTAGGAGACTCTACAGTACTCAAATATGTCTTAAAGCATCACTGCTGGCTGAGGGAATGCTAACACAGGCTGTAACTTAACTACCTACACAGTACCTGATATGGTCACCAGCACATTTAACCCCTCCAGCACATCCATCTGCTGAAAGCGTCGGCGATTGATAAGGGGATAGACCTTCCCCTGACCGCTGCGGTCCAGCAGCATAAGACCACTCTCCGTCCCAACCAACAGATTAACACCTGAAGGGAAAGAACACCATCCAGCAGCTCATTCATTAACAGTGATATGTAAACCATTTGGATATATTAGTTAGGACAACAGAAGCAAATGCAGTGTGTTTACAATAGGAATATTTTACACTGTCATGTATGTTTTGTGAAGTGCTGTTATTAGCAACTCCATTATAATGTTCACTTTTTTGGTTAAAAAAAACAACTAGTTTTGTTGTAATTAACCAGTAGTTATCAGATTTAGATAACATGGATCAGAATGCATTTCCATTACACAATTACCATACAATTATTAAAGTGTTTATACTATTATTATTATTTTTTTTATTATTATCATTATTACTGATAAAACTAGTTTTAACATGCATGACCACATCCATGTTTCTCCACTCTTTTTTCTTTTTTTAAGCTCCACAATACTGTTCACTCACTGTCCACCCCAGCTCCACCACCAGTCCAGCATTGACACTGAGCTACTAGCACCTCATACACCACCACCATGCCAATCAGTGTTCTCACTGCTGAGAATAATGACCCAAATAATAGCTGCACTGTGATGGTCCTGTGGGAATCTGGCTGTTAAAGAATATAGGATAATAAAGTATGAAGAGAAAACGATACAGTCCTATAAAATCAGTGCAGCCAAAACCGCTGATAATGGTTACATGGGGTAATCACAATGTTATGCCAGATTGGTGTACAGTACAAGTCAAAGGTTAACACTTAAATTCAGTGTTATTCTGTTTGTTTATGTTCTGCATTGTAGAGATTAACTAATCCAAACTATCAATAAGCACCTGAAATTATTTAGTAAAGAAAAACAAACACTTTTTTTATATATATATTTTAGATTTTTTAAAGTAGGCACATCTTGTTTTGCACATCTTGGCTGGATTTTCTCTGTCAGCTTTATGAGGTAGTACCTGGAATGTCTTTCAGTTAACAGCTGTGCTGAATTTGTAATTTTTGTCATTTGTCTTAATGTGTTTGAGAGCATCAATTTAAAGTTGGTATACAGGTCCTTCCCAAAAAATTAGCATATTGTGATAAAGTTCATTATTTTCGGTAATGTACTGACAAACATTTTTTTACTTTTTTATGTTTTAGATTCATTACACACAACTGAAGTAGTTCAAGCCTTTTATTGTTTTAATACTGATGATTTTGGAAAAAGAAAAAAACTAAAAAGTAGCATATTTCATCCGACCAATAAAAGAAAAGTGTTTTTAATACAAAAAAGTCAACCTTCAAATAATTATGTTCAGTTATGCACTCAATACTTGGTCGGGAATCCTTTTGCAGAAATGACTGCTTCAGTGCGGCGTGGCATGGAGGCAATCAGCCTGTGGCACTGCTGAGGTGTTATGGAGGCCCAGGATGCTTAAATAGCGGCCTTAAGCTCATTTCCTTCTCCTCAGTCTTCCTCCAGACTTGACCTTGATTTCTGAATGACATGCAAAAATTTCCTGCACACGCCTGTGCACGGTGGCTCTGGATGTTTCTACTCCAGACTCAGTCCACTGCTTCCGCATGTCCCCCAAGGTCTGGAATCGGCCCTTCTCCACGATCTTCCTCAGGGTCCGGTCACCTCTTCTGGTTGTGCAGCGTTTTCTGCCACACTTAATTCTTCCCACAGACTTCCCACTGAGGTGTCTTGATACAGCACTCTGGGAACAGCCTATTCGTTCAGAAATTTCTTTCTGTGTCTTACCCTCTTGATTGAGGATGTCCTTCTGGACAGCAGTCAGGTCGGCAGTCTTACTCATGATTGCGGTTTTGAGTAATGAACCAGGCTGGGAGTTTTTAAAAGCCTCAGGAATTTTTTGCAGGTGTTTAGAGTTAAAGAGTTAAGACCTGAAATATTTCAGTTGTGTGTAATGATTCTAAAATATATGAAAGTTTAATTTTTATAATTTCATTATGAAAAAGAATGAACTTTATCACAATATGCAAATTTTTTTAGAAGGACCTTTACAGTGAAAAGACCTATTTGAGTAATGTTCTAATCCATATTATATAAGATCTACTCAACCAAGTATAGAACCTTAAGACATGAAGGTCAGTCAAATCTGAAACATTTCAAGATCTTTAAAAGCATCTTCACGTGCAGTTGCAAAGACCATAAAAACATGACAAAAAAGAATACAGAAAATAAATGTTTTCTTAATGTCTGATTTACTGGTGTGTCAGGTTTTCTGCTGTAAATTAAAGATTTACCCCACAGAGCAGCGCAGAGGATCTCTGAGTTAAACCTCTTCTTGTATTTGCGGATCTCGGGTGTGTCGCTCTGTGGCCTGGTGTTTACTGGGTTGACATTGACTACAGAGCCTTTACGGGACGCATCCTGCCTCAGGGCCTCCTGCAGCCGGGCATCATTTCCATAACCTGCGGAGAAACGAGCAGAGCAGAATGGATTGTGGATGACTATGCGTACCGATCATCTCTAGAGGGATCTCCTACTATAATCAGTTCATCACTGCATACTTCTAAATATGCGAGAAAATTGCTAAATTCTTTAAAAAATAATAATAATAATTAATGTGTTTTGTTTTGTAATTGGACTAATTATATTGGTGTAAAGGAGTGTTTCTGATGGTAAAAAGTATGCAGACGTCACTTCCTCTACCGGACAATATTGGGTTGTGTATATAATTATAGTCTGTAGCGGGCTAAATATTCATTAGGCCTAATCCAGGTTTGTGTCAGGCACAGAACATCAAATTTCTGATCAGTTATGATTTAATTCACTATAACTGCTTTTGAATTCACAGATCTTATGTTAAGTAAACCAATTTTTTGGTTTGAAGTAGGGGTGTAACGGTACAGACAATCCACGGTTTGGTTTACACCTCGGTATAAACCCCACGGTTCGGTTCGTTTCGGTACAGTTGGTGGAAAAAAAAGAGGCAGGGCATTCTGTATTGCCTCACCTGTATTAAATGTATAATGACAATGAATCTTTTATTAACTGCTTAAAACCAGATCCAAAAGATGGAGCTTCTCATGATGACTGTAGGAGGTCTCATCATGAGAGGCTCCATCTTTTGGATCTTGTTGGAACAAATATTGAGCATGATTCTGGCCCTTTTTAAGAACAAAAACAACAGCATTACTTTAACTACAACTACAACTACTACTGGATGCATTTCAGCGTTCAAGTTCTTTTAAGGAAATATCAGCCTTATATTGTTAAAATTATATTAGTGGTGTCAATCACTTAAAAATGAATAAAAGTATTATTGTGATTTTATACAGTATTATTGTGAGGGGACAGTATTAATAGTGCATTTTGGTTTAGGTCTCGCAGACTAGATAATTGTTTACTTCATCATAATATCTAAGAGAGAGAGAGAGAGAGAGACGATGAGAGAGAGAGAGAGAGAGAGAGAGACGATGAGAGAGAGAGAGAGAGAGAGAGAGAGAGAGACGATGAGAGAGAGAGAGAGAGAGAGAGAGACGATGAGAGAGAGAGAGAGAGAGAGAGAGAGAGAAAGCAAACGACTACCCTGCGTTCACACTGGAAAGCGACTGGCGACTATTAGTTTCCTTTAACGGGGCAATTCAGTGCAGTGCCGGTTGTGGATAGTTTGAATCATCTGCTCTCTGCTCTCTAGTTACACATTATGTTCATTGGTTCCACAAGTCTCGTACCGTGTATTCTGTGCATGTTTGCACGAACCGTACCGTGACCCCCATAACGTGACGGTTCATAAAGAATACATGTACCGTTCTACCCCTAGTTTGAGTTTTAGTGCTTCATTCTGGATCCGATTGTTTAATACAAGTTAATTAGATTGACAATAGATTTGAGTTTTTCAACGTTTTTGTTTGACTCGGGGGACAGACACAGTCTGAATACATTGGTATTTAGGTAACGTCTCTTTGCAGCTCGCAGACGGTTGGTTAAGCCTCTCTGTCTGCGACCTGGTCCCGGCTCTGGATTGTCAGCAGCTTCCAACACTACTCTGCCGACTAGCCAAGCGACCATGTAGCCAGTTATCTATAAAGCCCACATGATTTTCTGCAGACGACTTGGACATCCAGCAGTTCAGTAAGGAAAGCCTGCTGTAAGCTTCATCACCACGCCTCATTGGGATGAGGCCAGAGCAGATTACCTCCTCCTTTAACAGGCTCCTCAGTTGGTGCTTCACTGAGCGGGGAACGTGAACTGGTGGTGTTCAGGTGGGCTGGCTGTGGCCTTTGTGTTAGCCAAGACATTACCCATTCGCCCCATTGGGAGGACTGTAAGTCAGAAAATCCTGCTGTCTATCCCTTATTAAACCTGGATGTGCAGCTCACCCACCTTATCCACCAAGGTGCTAACTAGCTTACACTTATCACAAATACCACTGTACATATGAATTTTGGTGGACAAGGGGTCTAAGCTAAACATGCCACACTCTGAACAGGTGAAAAACCCAGCAGTAGCCATGGCAAAAAAAAAAAAAATCTCTTAATTAATCATGAGTGTGGTTTGGGTGTAACGTGAGATAAAATGTGTGTGTGAGTGTACCTTCCTATTACATTTAAAAGGCAGGTGCGCTCTGTCTTTGGCATTTTCGTATCTTAATATGCGCATCTCAGCAGAGGATACTGACCTGCTCATTCCTGTAAAGGTGTGCCAGCAGCTCATTTAAGGGAACAGCAATGCTATTTTACTCTTTATTCTGTTTACTCTTAAGTTAAAAGTTTGCGCTCTGCAGTGTGTCCCAACAAACTGTAGATACAGTATTTCACAAAAGTGAGTACACCCCTTACATTTCTGTAAATACTGTATGATACCTTTCATGGGACAACACTAAAGATATGACACTTTGATATAATGTAAAGTTGTCAGTGTCCAGCTTGTATGTCTGAATTTTTTATACCCTCAAAATCAATCAACACACAGCCATCACTGTCTAAACCACTGACAACAAAAGTGAGTACACTCATGTCAGTTTTCCAACATGATAACGACCCCAAACACACCTCCAAAATGACAACTGTCCTGCAGGGTAAGCTGAATATAAAGTGATGGACTGTCCAAACATGTTTCTCAATTTTGTAGGGCATTCTCAAACAGAGGGTGGATGCTGGAGTGCAAAGTCTCTAACATCCACCTGCTCCATGATGGCAAGCTGTGAAGCTCTAGTAAACTCCATGGCCAAGAGAGTTATAAGGCAGAGCTGGAAAATAATGGCAGCCACATATGACACTTTGGGCAACATTTGGCCACTTTTACTTAGAGAAGTTTTATGAGACAAGCTGGACACTGACATTCTATCAAAGTGTCATATCTTTAGTGTTGTCCCATAAAAAGGTATAATTGAATATTTACAAAATGTAAGGGCCGGGATTCACTTTGGTGAGATACTGTATGTTTTTGTATGTTCCTAATCACTCCTCACATTTTAATAAAGAGTCTTTTGTGGTAAAAAAGGAACAAGACATAAAACCGACTATCTTTTTTCATTACTTTATATGCCCTTATTTTATTATTCAGTTTGGAACACAACTTTTTCAGTGAGAAATGGCTGCCGTTACTGTGGGTGGGTGGAGTTAACTTACCCACGTTGTTGAGTGCGCTGCCGGTAGATGGAGAGATCTGTAGGAGGCGTGGGTCGATGAAGGGAGTAAATGAAGAGGAGGACTTATGTTTCTGCATTGTGGTGGACTGGGACTGCACCCGGGCAAAAGGAGAGACATGGTTGTACAGAACAAATCAGCAGAGTTCACAAACCTCTTTTACTGAAACTATTTCACCTTATAGAAGCTGTTTATATCCAGGTGTAACATCTACAAACTAACTGTTAAACACCATTCTACTTCATTCACCTCATTGAGACATTCCCATTTGGGGTTGTACATTACATTAGAATATACAACATTTCTCAAATACAGTGGTGTAAAAAAGCCTCCTTCCTGATTTTTTGCATGTTTGTCATACTTAAATGTTTTGAAACATCAAACCAATTTAAATATTAGTCAAAGACAACACAGGTAGACACAAAATGCTATTTGTAAATGAAGATGTTTATTATTAAGGGAGGAAAAAAATCCAAACCTACATGGCCCTGTGTGAAAAAGTGATTGACCCCTTGTTAAAACATACCGTCATTGTGGTTTCTGACACCCAGGCCTGTTCTTAATCAAGACCTCACTTAAATAGGACCTGGTTTACAAAGTGAATTCCATCAAAAGATCCTTAAAAGCTACACATCATGCCGCGATCCAAAGAAATTCAGGAACAATTGAGAAAAAAGGTAATTGAGATCTATCAGTCTGGAAAGGTTTATAAATTCATTTCCAAAGCTTTATGAATCCAGCGAACCACAGTGAGAGCCATTGTCCACAAATGGCGAAGACATGGAACAGTGGTGAACCTTCCCAGGAGTGGCCGGCCGCCCATAATTACAGCAAGAGCGTCATCCAAGAGGTCACAAAATGGCTGAAGAAAAACAAAATGAAGACTTTGGAATGACCTAGTCAAATACCTGTCCTGAATCTGATTGAGATGCTGTGGTATGACCTTAAAAAGGTCGTTCATGCTAGAAAACCCTCCAATGTGGCTGAATTACAACAATTCTGCAAAGATGAATGGAGCCAAAATTCCTCCACAACGCTGTAAAAGACTCGCTGCAAGTTATCGCAAACACTTGGTTGCAGTTGTTGCTGCTAAGGGTGGCCCGACCAGCTATTAGGGTTAGGGGGCAATCACTTTTTCACACAGGGCCATGTAGGTTTGGTAGATTATTTTTTTCTTCCTTAATAATAAACACCCTCATTTTAAAAAAGAGTTTTGTGTTGACCTGTGTTGTCTTTGACTAATATTTAAATTGGTTTGATGTTCCAAAACTTTTAAGTGTGACAAACATGCAAAAAATCAGGAAATCAGGAAGGGGGCAAACACTTTTTCACACCACTGTATACACACTTCTCATAAAATAAATAGCTGCATCCAGAAGGACTTGAATAAAAGGAATGAAACTTGGTGGGTAAGCTGCTGTCAGCACCAACGGTTTTTCACACATCACACGTTCAGAAAGGTCTGGTGTCATGGTGTGGAGTGGAATTCTGTACAATGCCAGATCACCTTTTTAGTCTTACATTAATGAAGTTCTGCAACCAGTGGCCTACCTTTTCTGAGCGCATACTCCAGTGCTCTATTCAAACAGGACTAGCCCACACACTGCAGCCCTCTGAACATACTACCAACACTCCACCCCTAAACCACAGTCTGCAGGAACGGTGTGAGGACATTGGCGCTGTGTGGGACTATTGTATTTATTCCATTAGGAACCTCTACAACTCCATGCTCAGGTGTCTGGCATGTTGCAGAATTAGACATGCGCTACACACTGCTTCTGTATTGGTCAAAACATATTACCTATATCAGCCTTAATTTGCAATCATTTATTGATCCTGCTTACTTTTATCTTCTTTCTAAATAGCATAACAATCCCCAAAAATATTTTTGCAACTACTTCTTTGATGAAGAAACATACATCACTTGATCATTATTTATTACACTGGATTATAGCAATAAAATGATTTCAGTCAGGTGGGATTTGTTATGCCTGTATGATTGGGGTGAACAATATGAGTACAGTTATATTCATTCATAAATAAACTACTTTATAAACAAATTATCCCAAAAAGTGTCCCAAACTAATGTAATACCAACAAGCTAAAATGCTAATAATCTTCCAAACTGCTTCACCACTCGAGAGCTCAGCAATGTGGTGAATTATAATTTCACACTGCGCTGTTTAAAATAACATTTACTTTACTTCAGTGTTACTGACACAGTACTAATAACGGTCTGATTTAGTTTATTATAAATTATTTTAAAGAAGTATTATTGACTGTTATATTGCCCACACCAAGCAGATCTTTAATAATGATGCACAACAGATGTCACCACCACACTAAAGAGGAGACTTTTTTACCAATATACTATAGACCATTTACTGCTATAATAAAATGTGACAAGTAATGATCACAATATTAATTTGCAACAAAGAAAAGTTGGAAAGCAGGCGCACTTATACATCTGAGAACTACTGAGCATAAACTATGTAAATGTGTAAATGCATTTCCAATAAGAGTAAATGCTATCTGATGTAGTTGATGTAGATAATGGGGATAATGGGGATGGTGGTTAAATAAAAAAGGAAAAATGATATCTACAGAGAAATGAAAAGTATGATAAAAATAATTAAAGTCTATTGAGTAGATAATTTCCCAGTGATCCCCAAAGCAGACCAGACCAGTCAGTGAAGTGTCCCGTATTAAACAGAGTGAACACTGAAGACTGGACAGATTTCTGGGAAGTGTTATTTAGGCGTTAGCAGACATGTGGTCAGTGCTGAATTAAAAGCCAACATCCAGACTTACCACTACCACTACCTTGTCCCACTGGGAGGACTGGACAGAGTAACTCGGAGAAAGCAGAGGAGGGGAAGAGGACATGAGGAGAGAAATAGGAAAACCTGAGTTCAGAACTTCTACTTAAAATAAGCCTGGAATAATCTCATGCTGTATTAAATACTGCTGCTGGCCGTTTTCATTTTCTTAATTTCTTTAAATTACTGCTTACTTTATTTAGTTATTTTATGAGTTGTTATACCCAAATGCCTTTCTAAAATATGATAGTACATTTATCAGTACAGGGGGGGAATGATCACTGACAGGAACCAGTCAGAAATTGTGATTACATTTAATCTGATAACTGCAAAACATTACATTTGTTACTAATCCAATCAACACATTTATATGAACTTGGGTAATGATGGGAAAACATAAAAAGAAAACAATTTCTGATTTCTGATAACATAACAAGCGAATAAACTCACAGAATAAGACATGAACAGCCACTAAATTAGAGGCTGTTCAAACTCTTACATTGGTCTGAACAATTCATACTCCTAAACACATGCATTAAAGAGCAGCACTTCATGTAAACTTCTAGTTTCATGTTCTCCAGTGTCTGGCACTGGAAAGCCCAGTGCCAGACACTGGAGCTGCTTGATATCACCTGTGATTCTTCACCTGTGATTCTTCACAGGTGATATCAAGCAGCTCCAGTGTCTGACACTGGGCTTTCCACCCCTCTGTCCAAAGAACATGTTATTCATGATAGTGTGTGTCCTTGGTTTCTTTAAACTTTGTTTTCAAGCGTTTTATTTAATGTTGATGCTGCAGCCACATTCAGCGATTGTTTTTTTTTCTCCTTGACCTAAAAGTCATGAATTCTGATCTAGATGTTTAAATTGAGTCGCACTGCCACAAATCGGATACTGGATTTTAATACCATATTTAAGTGGTTTCAATACCCCATTCAGTACCAAACTAAAAGTCATACAATTTCAGGTTCAGTGTGTTTTTCAGTTTTGGTAAATTTTTCTATATGGCTAGTCATTCAGGCTGCACCAGGACGTACCTCCACGGGGCAGGACGATCTGTCTGGGGGTGACAGGGGGGACATGGCGGGACTGCTGTAGCAAGGGGATGAGGAGGGGGTGGAGGGGCAGGAGAATGGGGGAAAGGGTTGACTCTGCTGGAGCAGGTCGGGCAGAAGGTGAATTCGGCCCAAAAAGCCATTCCGGTCCTGGATGCCTTGCAGACCCACAACAAGGGGAGAACCAAAGGCTGAGCCCGGCACTGGCAATGTTTTTACATCCCCTGAACTCTGGAATCGAAAAGAGGCATGTTGTCTATGGAAGCTTAGAGGTAAAAACCCACGAACCATGGATCGGTTCCTCACCGTGAGGTCCAAACATCAATTTACTGACAGCACAACCTCACCCTCGTCTGATGGGAAAAGAGATTTGAACTGATAATAGACATTGTTCATGAAAACTTAATAAAAACAAGGCAAATTCAATTTGTGAGATTTAAGTCTATAAAAAAAAACTTTTAAATAAGCTTGTTATTTTATTATTTTTACAATACAGTGCGTGTATTGTTACTGTTGAGGTATATTTGATCATTTTAATATTTATGGATAAAGGATTGCACTGAACTCAGTCTGGGATCTAGAACTGGCTCACGCTTTCAGTTTGGCCTCTGTGGTCTTCACTGGCAGAAATGATGAACACAAATCATAAAAACTTAACATAATGTAAACATAAGGATGTGCGACACATAATAAGAATAATAACTGTTAATGGTAAGGGTTAAATAAAGATGATAATGCTGGACTGTAGTAATGTACTGGATGATGTACTGAAGTAGATATTGTCTGATGTGTTAGTGTGAATAAGTGTGCGGCACCTGTCGGACCACGAGCGTGCTGTCCTTGCACGGAGTGGATGAGGCGTCATCATCTTCATGGACGACCACCGACTCCGTCTCTCCATTGCTCAGCCTGGAGGAGCTGTCAAACACATGTCACTTGATGACGTGATTTAGAATGTTGTTTTCAGTGAAAATATGAACATATTTAAGTATGAATAGCATCAAATCCCTTACCCACTGTATCAGAAACCTCAACACTCATCTTGTTTTTAAAACAAATCACAGCTTTTGGTCTAGACATTCTGATACTGGTTTGACTTTTTATGATTATCCTTTTTAAATCATTGGTTGTTTGGATCAGCAATTTCAATTAAATGTATCATACAGCAGACGAACACAGAGATATTTGAGAAGTGAAATGAAGTTTAATATAAACTCACAGCAGAATCTTTCCATTTCCTCAAAGTGCTGTACAGCCTCGGGTATAAAACAAGCTAATATATGCTGTTACTACAGCTGCAATCAAAATTATACACAACCTGCTGTAAATTAGCTGTCCAGACTATCAGTTTAGATATCAATAATCAGATCATTAGATCTGAAGCCTTACAGGCCTTCACTGAGTTTACAGTGCAGCCTAAATGACCATAAGCAGAGTATTCCCAGTGTGTCCAGTAGGTGTAATGTTTTACCAGTAAAAGTGCAGTTCATGTATCTTATTACATAAACATTTATATTTTTTCAGCACTAGAGCTCAGCTAAGAGGAAACAAAGCTACTGCGTTCCAGTTTAACCCCCAAGCTGCTGGCAGAGAGTCAGCACCAGAACAGAACATATATACATGTTGTATTAGAACTCGGTCTCGGTCAGCACTCTCATCACATAGTCCAGCATGTCTAACTAGTTACACTAATATTAGCAGACTGGATAAATACTACTTAAGATCACATCGGCCATTTTACGCTCCTTCTTAGTGAAAAAACTGTAAAGAGTGTCTGTTAATGTAACCAACAGCACACTAACAGCACGTGACCAATAACTCAGATACTTTATGAAATAATGGTGTGTTCCAGCAGAGACAGTTAAGTGTTTTCGGTGAGCTGCTCCGATAGGCTTACCCCACACGCGAGTCCTCTGGGCCTGAAGTCGACTCCTCCCCTCCCTCCTGATCCACCTCCTCGTCGTCCTCGTCATCGGTGGTCCCAGAGTCGTCACTAGAGGAGGAATAATCTGTGACCTTGTGGGGAGGTCGCACATCTTCCACCGCACGCAACTCTTTGGCCAGCGCTGTCAGATCCTGGAGATGAGTTCAAAGGTCAAACATAGTCAGAACAAAGTGGCCAACTGCAGTTGCATTCTGGTCAATTTTCATTGCAGCATCAACATCTAGCTGCCCTCTCTCTCTCTCTCTCTCTCTCTCTCATGTTATTGTCAGCTTTAGATCAATGACGCTCTCGTTTACTTTTTATGATTGTTAGTTTGCCATTCATTGCTGTGGGATTCGGTTGCGAGTTAAGAAGGCTTACGGTCAGTCTGAAGCCCAAAAAGCAAAGCCAAAAGAATAAAAACCCCAAGCACATGACTGACCACACACCAAACAATCCCCGCCCCCCCAGCCTGCCTGTATGGAGGTGAGCTGGTTCAGATGAGTGTGGCTGTAGTTTTGATCAAAGTGTGTTAATGCAGTAGCCTGACGCAGATGAGCTCCAGACCAAGCCCAGAGATACACTAACCGTTAGTAGAAGACGAGCCGTTAGTACTTCTGTATAGCCAACCAACCATTCATCAACACAACCCACTCACCACTTCAGCCTGTCAGAACCACAGCGCAGCCCATTTCCACAGTGGGTGATCATAAACAAACACATACAGAAACAAAGGCTTAATCAGAACCTGCTGTATCAGTAGAAAAGTAGCATAACCTTAAAAACTTTGGACATCAAACAGTAATGTACCCCCCCCCCCACACACACACACAAAAACACACACCCTCCTCTACTACACCTCTGAGTTCTCTCACCACCATAGGCCCAGCCCGGCCCAAATCCCTCCTCTCCTCTGATTTTCTGGATACATGCTTTTCCCACTGCGGGGAAACCTCTGATTTTGAAGAGGCTGAAAAAGATGTCAGAATAAGATACACACTCACACACACACATACGTATACATACAATTTCCTTAATCTAATGATTAATTAATCAAATCATCAATTACCCTTAAAGGGAATTTTGTGTATGTCTCATTAAATTATTCCACCATAATTAAGAAAAATATTAATAATCATCTTCTTTTACAAACACAAAGTAACCTGTAAAAAGGCTCTGCCCTTTCCACTATTTGAATGTATCAGAATAAACTGAATAGAAACAGACCAGAATGGCTTTTTAAACTGCACTTAAGACAATTTCCTGTAATATACATCCCGCACCATTCAGACTCCACAGGTTTAAACTATTTAAAGCAAATCAGTGAGCTTTATGGATTTGGAGCCTTTTCCTTTGCACTTTTAATGCAGGTTAATGTAGATAATGGTGTGTGTGAGTGTGTGTGTGGTCTGTGTGTGAGTGGTCTGTGCGTGTGTGTGGTCTGTTTGTGAGTGTGTCTGGTGTGTGTGTGTGGTCTGTATGTAAGTGTGTGGTGTGTGTGTGTAGTGTGTGTGTGTGTGGTCTGTGTGTGAGTGGTCTGTGCGTGTGTGTGGTCTGTGTGTGGTGTGTGATTGTGTGTGTGTCTTGTGTGTGTGAGTGTGTGGTGAGTATGTGTGGTGAGTGTGTTGTGTGTGTGTCAGTGTGTGGTGTGGGTGTGTGTGTGGGTGTGTGTGGTGTGTGTGGTGTGGGTGTGTGTGTGAGTGTGTGTGTGAGTGTCTGTGTGGTGTGCGTGAGTGTGTGTGTGTGTGTAGTGTGTGTGTGTGTGGTCTGTGTGTGAGTGGTCTGTGCGTGTGTGTGGTCTGTGTGTGGTGTGTGATTGTGTGTGTGGTGTGTGAGTGTGTCTTGTGTGTGTGCGTGTGTGGTGAGTGTGTTGTGTGTGTGTCAGTGTGTGGTGTGGGTGGGTGTGTGTGTGGGTGTGTGTGGTGTGGGTGTGTGTGTGAGTGTGTGTGTGAGTGTCTGTGTGGTGTGCGTGAGTGTGTGTGTGTGTGTGGTGTGGGTGTGCGTGAGTGTGTGTGGTGTATACTCACTGCGGAGTCTGAATCTCTCTCCGGATCCAGTGAGTGTGTGTGTGGTGAGTGTGTTGTGTGTGGCGTGTGTGGTGTGTTTGTGTGTATGTGTGAGTGGTGTGTGAGGTGTGTGTGTGTGTGTATAGTGTGTGTGTGTGTGGTCTGTGAGTGAGTGGTCTGTGTGTGATGTGTGTGTGGTGTGTGTGTATGGTGTGTGTGTGTGTGAGTGTGTGTGTGTGGTGTGGGTGTGTGTGTGTGTGTGGTGTGTGTGAGTGTGTGTGTAAGTGTGTGTGTGATTGTGGTCTGTGTGAGTGTGTGTGAGTGTGTGTGAGGTGTGCGTGAGTGTGTATGTAGGTTTGTGTGTGGTGTGTGTGAGTGTGTGTGTGGTCTGTGTGAGTGTGTGTGTGGTGTGTGTGTGAGTGTGTGTGAGTCTGTGTGTGGGTGTGTGTGAGTGTGTGTGAGTGTGTGTGGTCTGTGTGAGTGTGTGTGGTGTGCGTGAGTGTGTGTGTGGTGTGGGTGTGTGTGAGTGTGGTCTGTGTGAGTGTGTGTGGTGTGCGTGAGTGTGTGTGTGGTGTGGGTGTGTGTGAGTGTGGTCTGTGTGAGTGTGTATGTGTAATATACATCCCGCACCATTCAGACTCCACAGGTTTAAACTATTTAAAGCAAATCAGTGAGCTTTATGGATTTGGAGCCTTTTCCTTTGCACTTTTAATGCAGGTTAATGTAGATAATGGTGTGTGTGAGTGTGTGTGTGGTCTGTGTGTGAGTGGTCTGTGCGTGTGTGTGGTCTGTTTGTGAGTGTGTCTGGTGTGTGTGTGTGGTCTGTATGTAAGTGTGTGGTCTGTGTGTGAGTGGTCTGTGCGTGTGTGTGGTGTGTGATTGTGTGTGTGGTGTGTGAGTGTGTCTTGTGTGTGTCAGTGTGTGGTGTGGGTGTGTGTGGGTGTGTGTGAGTGTGTGTGGTGTGCATGAGTGTGTGTGTGGTGTGGGTGTGTGTGAGTGTGGTCTGTGTGAGTGTGTATGTGGTGTGCGTGAGTGTGTGTGTGTAAGTGTGCGTGTGTGAGTGTGTATGTGGTGTGCGTGAGTGTGTGTGTAAGTGTGAGCGTGTGTGTGTGTGGTGTGTGAGTGTGTGTGGTGTGGGTGTGTGTGAGTGTGTGTGTGGTGTGCGTGAGTGTGTGTGTGTAAGTGTGCGTGTTTGAGTGTGTGTGTGTGTGTGTGTGTGTGTGAGTGTGTGTGTGGTGTGTAAGTGTGTGTGTGGTGTGTGTGAGTGTGTGTGGTGTGCGTGAGTGTGTGTGTAAGTGTGTGTGTGAGTGTGGTCTGTGTGAGTGTGTGTGTGGTGTGTGTGAGTGTGTAGTGTGTGTGGTGAGTGTGTGTGTGTGTGTGTGTGTGTGAGTGTGTGTGGTGTGGGTGTGTGTGGTCTGTGTGAGTGTGTGTGGTGTGCATGAGTGTGTGTGTAGGTTTGTGTGTGGTGTGTGTGAGTGTGTGTGTGGTCTGTGTGAGTGTGTGTGTGGTGTGTGTGAGTGTGTGTGAGTCTGTGTGTGGGTGTGTGTGAGTGTGTGTGTGAGTGTGAGTGTGGTGTGCGTGAGTGTGTGTGTAAGTGTGCGTGTGTGAGTGTGTATGTGGTGTGCGTGAGTGTGTGTGTGTAAGTGTGAGTGTGTGTTTGTGGTGTGTGAGTGTGTGTGTGTGGTGTGGGTGTGTGTGAGTGTGTGTGTGGTGTGCGTGAGTGTGTGTGTGGTGTGCGTGAGTGTGTGTGTGTAAGTGTGCGTGTTTGTGTGTGTGTGTGTGTGAGTGTGTGTGTGGTGTGTGTGAGTGTGTGTGGTGTGTGTGAGTGTGTGTGTGTGGTGTGGGTGTGTGTGAGTGTGTGTGGTGTGGGTGTGTGTGAGTGCGTGTGTGAGTGTGTGTGGTGTGGGTGTGTGGTGTGTGTGTGGTGTGTGAGTGTGTGTGTGGTGTGTGTGAGTGTGAGTGCGTGTGTGAGTGTGTGTGGTGTGGGTGTGTGGTGTGGGTGTGAGTGTGTGTGTGGTGTGTGTGTGGTGTGTGAGTGTGTGTGTGGTGTGGGTGTGGGTGTGTGTGTGAGTGTGTGTGGTGTGTGTGTGGCGTGTGAGTGTGTGTGTGTGAGTGTGTGTGTGTGTGGGTGTGTGGTGTGTGAGTGTGTGTGTGGTGTGGGTGTGGGTGTGTGTGTGAGTGTGTGTGGTGTGTGTGTGGCGTGTGAGTGTGTGTGTGTGAGTGTGTGTGTGTGGGTGTGTGGTGTGTGAGTGTGTGTGTGGTGTGGGTGTGGGTGTGTGTGTGAGTGTGTGTGGTGTGTGTGGTGTGTGTGTGGCGTGTGAGTGTGTGTGTGAGTGTGTGTGTGTGTGGTGTGTGTGAGTGTGTGGTGTGTGTGGTGTGGGTGTGTATGAGTGCGTGTGTGAGTGTGTGTGGTGTGGGTGTGTGTGTGGTGTGTGTGTGGTGTGTGTGAGTGTGTGTGGTGTGTGTGAGTGTGTGTGTGGTGTGTGTGGTGTGGGTGTGTGTGAGTGTGTGTGTGTGGTGTGTGTGAGTGTGTGTGTGTGGTGTGTGTGGTGTGGGTGGTGTGTGTGAGTGTGTGTGGTGTGTGTGTGGTGTGTGTGTGTGGTGTGTGTGGTGTGGGTGTGTGTGAGTGTGTGTGAGTGTGTGTGAGTGTGTGTGGTGTGGGTGTGTGTGGTGTGTGTGAGGTGTGTCAGTGTGTGTGTGGTGTGTGTGTGGTGTGAGTGTAAGTGGTGTGTGAGTGTGTGTGTGGTGTGTGTGAGTGTGTGGTGTGTGTGGTGTGGGTGGTGTGTGTGTGGTGTGGGTGTATGTGAGTGTGAGTGTGTGTGTGGTGTGGGTGTGTGTGAGTGTGTGTGGTGTGGGTGTGGGTGGTGTGTGTGGTGTGTGAGTGTGTGTGTGGTGTGTATGAGTGTGTGGTGTGTGTGGTGTGGGTGTGTGTGGTGTGTGTGTGTGTGAGTGTGTGTGGTGTGGGTGTGTGTGTGGTGTGTGTGTGGTGTGTGTGAGTGTGTGTGGTGTGGGTGTGTGTGTGGTGTGTGTGGTGTGTGTGGTGTGGGTGTGGGTGGTGTGTGTGTGGTGTGTGAGTGTGTGTGTGAGTGTGTGTGGTGTGGGTGTATGTGAGTGTGTGTGTGAGTGTGTGTGGTGTGGGTGTGTGTGAGTGTGTGTGGTGTGTGAGTGTGTGTGTGGTGTGTATGAGTGTGTGGTGTGTGTGGTGTGGGTGTGTGTGGTGTGGTGTGTGGTGTGTGAGTGTGTGTGTGTGGTGTGTGTGTGAGTGTGTGTGGTGTGGGTGTGTGTGTGTGTGGTGTGTGTGAGTGTGTGGTGTGGGTGTGTGTGTGGTGTGTGTGAGTGTGTGTGGTGTGGGTGTGTGTGTGGTGTGTGTGGTGTGGGTGTGTGTGAGTGTGTGTGAGTGTCTGTGAGTGTGTGTGTGGTGTGGGTGTGTGTGTGGTGTGTGTGTGGTGTGTGTGAGTGTGTGTGGTGTGGGTGTTTGTGAGTGTGTGTGTGAGTGTGTGTGGTGTGGGTGTGTGTGTGGTGTGTGTGTGGTGTGTGTGAGTGTGTGTGGTGTGGGTGTGTGTGTGGTGTGTGTGAGTGTGTGTGGTGTGGGTGTGTGTGTGGTGTGTGTGTGGTGTGTGTGAGTGTGTGTGGTGTGTGTGAGTGTGTGTGGTGTGGGTGTGTGTGAGTGTGTGTGTGAGTGTGTGTGGTGTGGGTGTGTGTGTGGTGTGTGTGTGGTGTGTACTCACTGCGGGGTCTGAATCTCTCTCCGGATCCAGTGTTGGAATTGCTGGAAGTGGAACTGGACCCGGAAGAGCTGCTGGTACTGTCGGGCTGCGGGCCCATCCTCTCTACTCGCTCCCACAGCGCCCTCGAATCAGCACTGCTAACAATACACATACAGCTGTAACACACACATACACCACCAAACAAACCCACACACACACCACCACCAAACACACATCACCAAAAACAAACTCACTCTTACCACCAAAAACACCCCCACACAACCACCGCCTACACACACCCACACACACACCGCCAAACAAACCCACACACACACCACCACCAAACACACACTCACTCTTACCACCAAAAACACCCCCACACAACCACCGCCTACACACACCCACACACACACCGCCAAACAAACCCACACACACACCACCACCAAACACACACTCACTCTTACCACCAAAAACACCCCCACACAACCACCGCCTACACACACCCACAAACACACCGCCAAACAAACCCACACACACACCACCACCAAACACACATCACCAAAAACACACTCACTCTAACCACCAAAAACACCCCCACACAACCACCGCCTACACACACCCACACACACCGCCAAACACACACCCACACACACACACACAGCCAAACACACACCCACACACACCGCCAAACAAACCCACACAAACAGCACCACCAAAAACACACACTGCATACACACACCCACACACAGCGCCAAAACACACCCACACACACCGCCAAACACACCCACACACACAGACACCGCCAAACACACCGCCAAACACACACACTGCCAAACACACACACACACCCACACACACCGCCAAACACACACGCACACCGCCAAACACACTGCCAAACACACCCACACACACCGCCAATCACATCCACACACACCGCCAAACACACACCCACACACCGCCAAACACACCCACACACACACCGAGAAACACACCCACACACACAGACAACGCCAAACACACCGCCAAACACACACACCGCCAAACACACACACACACCGCCACACACAGCCACACACACACAGACACCGCCAAACACACCGTCAAACAGACACACACACCTCCAAACACACCCCCACACACACCGCCAAACACACACATACTGCCAAACACACACACACACACACACACACACACACACACTCACCGCAAAACACATCGCCAAACACACACAACGCCAAACACACCGCCAAGCACACCCACACACCGCCAAACACACACACCACCAAACACATACCCACACACACCGCCAAACACACCCACACACACACACACCGCCAAACAAACCCACACACACCGCTAAACACACCGCCAAACACACACACACACACACACCGCTAAACACACCCACCGCCAAACACATTGCCAAACACACTGCCAAACACACCCACACACACCGCCAAACACACCCACACACACACCGCCAAACACACCGCCAAACACACCGCCAAACACACCCACACACACAGACAACGCCGAACACACCGCCAAACACACACACACACTGCCAAACACAGACACCGCCAAACATACCTCCACCCACACCGTCAAACACACACACCGCCAAACACACACACACCGCCAAACACAGCCACACACACACACACCTCCAAACACACCCCATACACACCGCCAAACAAACCCACACACACACCACCAAACACACATCACCAAAAACACACTCACTCTTACCACCAAAAACACCCCCACACAACCACCGCCTACACACACCCACACACACCGCCAAACACACACCCACACACACCGCCAAACACACCCACACACACACCGCCAAACACACACCCACACACACCGCCAAACACACCCACACACACACCGCCAAACAAACCCACACACACACCACCACCAAACACACATCACCAAAAACACACTCACTCTAACCACCAAAAACACCCCCACACAACCACCGCCTACACACACCCACACACACCGCCAAACACACACCCACACACACACACACAGCCAAACACACACCCACACACACCGCCAAACAAACCCACACAAACAGCACCACCAAAAACACACACTGCATACACACACCCACACACAGCGCCAAAACACACCCACACACACCGCCAAAAACACCCACACACACAGACACCGCCAAACACACTGCCAAACACACACACTGCCAAACACACACACACACCCACACACACCGCCAAACACACACGCACACCGCCAAACACACTGCCAAACACACCCACACACACCGCCAATCACATCCACACACACCGCCAAACACACACCCACACACCGCCAAACACACCCACACACACACCAAGAAACACACCCACACACACAGACAACGCCAAACACACCGCCAAACACACACACCGCCAAACACACACACACACCGCCACACACAGCCACACACACAGACACCGCCAAACACACCGTCAAACAGACACACACACCTCCAAACACACCCCCACACACACCGCCAAACACACACATACTGCCAAACACACACACACACACACTCACCGCAAAACACATCGCCAAACACACACAACGCCAAACACACCGCCAAGCACACCCACACACCGCCAAACACACACACCACCAAACACATACCCACACACACCGCCAAACAAACCCACACACACCGCTAAACACACCGCCAAACACACACACACACCCACACACACCGCCAAACACACACGCACACCGCCAAACACACTGCCAAACACACCCACACACACCGCCAATCACATCCACACACACCGCCAAACACACACCCACACACCGCCAAACACACCCACACACACACCGAGAAACACACCCACACACACAGACAACGCCAAACACACCGCCAAACACACACACCGCCAAACACACACACACACCGCCACACACAGCCACACACACAGACACCGCCAAACACACCGTCAGACACACACACCTCCAAACACACCCCCACACACACCGCCAAACACACACATACTGCCAAACACACACACACACACACACACTCACCGCAAAACACATCGCCAAACACACACAACGCCAAACACACCGCCAAGCACACCCACACACCGCCAAACACACACACCACCAAACACATACCCACACACACCGCCAAACACACCCACACACACACACACCGCCAAACAAACCCACACACACCGCTAAACACACCGCCAAACACACACACACACACACACCGCTAAACACACCCACCGCCAAACACATTGCCAAACACACTGCCAAACACACCCACACACACCGCCAAACACACCCACACACACACCGCCAAACACACCGCCAAACACACCGCCAAACACACCCACACACACAGACAACGCCGAACACACCGCCAAACACACACACACACTGCCAAACACAGACACCGCCAAACATACCTCCACCCACACCGTCAAACACACACACCGCCAAACACACCGCCAAACACACACACACCGCCAAACACAGCCACACACACACCTCCAAACACACCCCATACACACCGCCAAACAAACCCACACACACACCACCACCAAACACACATCACCAAAAACACACTCACTCTTACCACCAAAAACACCCCCACACAACCACCGCCTACACACACCCACACACACCGCCAAACACACACCCACACACACCGCCAAACACACCCACACACACATCGCCAAACACACCCACACACACACCGCCAAACACACACCCACACACACCGCCAAACACACCCACACACACACCGCCAAACAAACCCACACACACACCACCACCAAACACACATCACCAAAAACACACTCACTCTAACCACCAAAAACACACCCACACAACCACCGCCTACACACACCCACACACACCGCCAAACACACACCCACACACACACACACAGCCAAACACACACCCACACACACCGCCAAACAAACCCACACAAACAGCACCACCAAAAACACACACTGCATACACACACCCACACACAGCGCCAAAACACACCCACACACACCGCCAAACACACCCACAGACACAGACACCGCCAAACACACCGCCAAACACACACACTGCCAAACACACACACACACCCACACACACCGCCAAACACACACGCACACCGCCAAACACACTGCCAAATACACCCACACACACCGCCAATCACATCCACACACACCGCCAAACACACACCCACACACCGCCAAACACACCCACACACACACCGAGAAACACACCCACACACACAGACAACGCCAAACACACCGCCAAACACACACACCGCCAAACACACACACACCGCCACACACAGCCACACACACAGACACCGCCAAACACACCGTCAAACAGACACACACACCTCCAAACACACCCCCACACACACCGCCAAACACACACATACTGCCAAACACACACACACACACACACACACACTCACCGCAAAACACATCGCCAAACACACACAACGCCAAACACACCGCCAAGCACACCCACACACCGCCAAACACACACACCACCAAACACATACCCACACACACCGCCAAACACACCCACACACACACACACCGCCAAACAAACCCACACACACCGCTAAACACACCGCCAAACACACACACACACACACACCGCTAAACACACCCATTGCCAAACACACTGCCAAACACACCCACACACACCGCCAAACACACCCACACACACCGCCAAACACACCCACACACACACCGCCAAACACACCGCCAAACACACCCACACACACAGACAACGCCGAACACACCGCCAAACACACACACACACTGCCAAACACAGACACCGCCAAACATACCTCCACCCACACCGTCAAACACACACACCGCCAAACACACCGCCAAACACACACACACCGCCAAACACAGCCACACACACACACACCTCCAAACACACCCCATACACACCGCCAAACAAACCCACACACACACCACCACCAAACACACATCACCAAAAACACACTCACTCTTACCACCAAAAACACCCCCACACAACCACCGCCTACACACACCCACACACACCGCCAAACACACACCCACACACACCGCCAAACACACCCACACACACACCGCCAAACAAACCCACACACACACACCACCACCAAACACACATCACCAAAAACACACTCACTCTTACCACCAAAAACACCCCCACACAACCACCGCCTACACACACCCACACACACACACCGCCAAACACACCCACACACACACACAGCCAAACAAACCCACACACACACCACCACCAAACACACATCATCAAAAACACACTCACTCTTACCGCCAAAAACATCCCCACACAACCATCGCCTACACACACCCACACACACCGCCAAACACACACCCACACACACCGCCAAACAAACCCACACACACACCACCACCAAACACACACACTGCATACACACACCCACACACACCGCCAAACACACCCACACACACCGCCAAACACACCCACACACACAGACACCGCCAAACACACCGCCAAACACACACACTGCCAAACACACCCACACACCCACACACACCGCCAAACACACCCACACACACGCACACCGCCAAACACACTGCCAAACACACCCACACACACCGCCAATCACATCCACACACACACCGCCAAACACACACCCACACACCGCCAAACACACCCACACACACCGAGAAACACACCCACACACACAGACAACGCCAAACACACCGCCAAACACACCCACACACACACCGCCAAACAAACCCACGCACACACCACCACCAAACACACATCATCAAAAACACACTCACTCTTACCGCCAAAAACATCCCCACACAACCATCGCCTACACACACCCACACACACCGCCAAACACACCCACACACACCGCCAAACAAACCCACACACACACACCACCACCAAACACACATCATCAAAAACACACTCACTCTTACCGCCAAAAACATCCCCACACAACCATCGCCTACACACACCCACACACACCGCCAAACAAACCCACACACACACCACCACCAAACACACACACTGCATACACACACCCACACACACCGCCAAACACACCCACACACACCGCCAAACACACCCACACACACAGACACCGCCAAACACACCGCCAAACACACACACTGCCAAACACACCCACACACCCACACACACCGCCAAACACACCCACACACACGCACACCGCCAAACACACTGCCAAACACACCCACACACACCGCCAAACACACCCACACACACACCGAGAAACACACCCACACACACAGACAACGCCAAACACACCGCCAAACACACACACCGCCAAACACACACACACCGCCACACACAGCCACACACACAGACACCGCCAAACACACCGTCAAACAGACACACACACCTCCAAACACACCCCCACACACACCGCCAAACACACACATACTGCCAAACACACACACACACACACACACACACACACTCACCGCAAAACACATCGCCAAACACACACAACGCCAAACACACCGCCAAGCACACCCACACACCGCCAAACACACCCACACACACCGAGAAACACACCCACACACACAGACAACGCCAAACACACCGCCAAACACACACACCACCAAACACACACCCACACACCGCCAAACACACCCACACACACCGAGAAACACACCCACACACACAGACAACGCCAAACACACCGCCAAACACACACACCGCCAAACACACACACCGCCAAACACACACACACACACCGCCACACACAGCCACACACACAGACACCGCCAAACAGACACACACACCTCCAAACACACCCCCACACACACCGCCAAACACACACATACTGCCAAACACACTCCCACAAACACACACCGCCAAACATACCCCCACACACACACCGCCAAAAACACACACCACCAAACACACACACACACACACACACACACACACTCACCGCAAAACACACCGCCAAACACACACAACGCCAAACACACCGCCAAGCACACCCACACACCGCCAAACACACACACCACCAAACACACACCCACACACACCGCCAAACACACCCAAACACACCCACACACCGCCAAACACACCCACACACACCGCTAAACACACCGCCAAACACACACACACACACACACCGCTTAACACACCCACTGCCAAACACATTGCCAAACACACTGCCAAACACACCCACACACACCGCCAAACACACCCACACACACACACCGCCAAACACACACCCACACACACCGCCAAACACACCCACACACACACCGCCAAACACACCCACACACACAGACAACGCCGAACACACCGCCAAACACACACACACTGCCAAACACAGACACCGCCAAACATACCCCCACCCACACCGTCAAACACACACACACACCGCCAAACACACCCACACACACACCGCCAAACAAACCCACACACACACCACCACCAAACACACATCATCAAAAACACACTCACTCTTACCGCCAAAAACATCCCCACACAACCATCGCCTACACACACCCACACACACCGCCAAACACACCCACATACACACCGCCAAACAAACCCACACACACACACCACCACCAAACACACATCACCAAAAACACACTCACTCTTACCACCAAAAACACCCCCACACAACCACCGCCTACACACCCCCACACACACACCCCCAAACACACCCACACACACACCGCCAAACACACATCACAAAAACACACTCACTCTTACCGCCAAAAACATCCCCACACAACCATCGCCTACACACACCCACACACACCGCCAAACACACACCCACACACACCGCCAAACAAACCCACACACACACCACCACCAAACACACACACTGCATACACACACCCACACACACCGCCAAACACACCCACACACACAGACACCGCCAAACATACCGCCAAACACACACACTGCCAAACACACCCACACACACCGCCAAACACACCCACACACACCGTCAAACACACTGCCAAACACACCCACACACACTGCCAAACACACCCACACACACACACCGCCAAACACACACCCACACACCGCCAAACACACCCACACACACCGCAAAACACACCCACACACACCGAGAAACACACCCACACACACAGACAACGGCAAACACACCGCCAAACACACACACCGCCAAACACACACACACACACACCGCCACACACAGCCACACACACAGACACCGCCAAACAGACACACACACCTCCAAACACACCCCCACACACCGCCACACACACAGACACCGCCAAACAGACACACACACCTCCAAACACACCCCCACACACACCGCCAAACACACACATACTGCCAAACACACTCCCACAAACACACACCGCCAAACATACCCCCACACACACACCGCCAAAAACACACACCACCAAACACACACACACACACACACACTCACTGCAAAACACACCGCCAAACACACACAACGCCAAACACACCGACAAGCACACCCACACACCGCCAAACACACACACCACCAAACACACACCCACACACACCGCAAAACACACCCACACACCGCCAAACACACCCACACACACCCACACACACCGCTAAACACACCGCCAAACACACACACACACACACCGCTTAACACACCCACCGCCAAACACATTGCCAAACACACTGCCAAACACACCCACACACACCGCCAAACACACCCACACACACACACCGCCAAACACACCCACACACACACACCGCCAAACACACACCCACACACACAGACAACGCCAAACATACCCCCACCCACACCGTCAAACACACACACACACACCGCCAAACACACCCACACACACACCGCCAAACAAACCCACACACACACCACCACCAAACACACATCATCAAAAACACACTCACTCTTACCGCCAAAAACATCCCCACACAACCATCGCCTACACACACCCACACACACCGCCAAACACACCCACACACACACCGCCAAACAAACCCACACACACACCACCACCAAACACACATCACAAAAACACACTCACTCTTACCGCCAAAAACATCCCCACACAACCATCGCCTACACACACCCACACACACCGCCAAACACACACCCACACACACACACACCCAAACACAAACCCACAAACACCGCCAAACAAACCCACACACACACCACCACCAAACACACACACTGCATACACACACCCACACACACCGCCAAACACACCCACACACACAGACACCGCCAAACACACCGCCAAACACACACACTGCCAAACACACCCACACACACCGCCAAACACACCCACACACATCGTCAAACACACTGCCAAACACACCCACACACACTGCCAAACACACCCACACACACACACCGCCAAACACACACCCACACACCGCCAAACACACCCACACACACACCGCAAAACACACCCACACACACAGACAACGTCAAACACATCGCCAAACACACACACCGCCAAAGACACCCACACACACACCTCCAAACACACCCCCACACACACCGCCAAACACACACATACTGCCAAACACACCCCCACAAACACACACCGCCAAACATATCCCCCCACACACACCGCCAAAAACACACACCACCAAACACACACACTCACACTCACTGCAAAACACACCGCCAAACACACCCACACACACCGCCAAACACACCGCCAGGCACACCCACACACACCCACACACACCGCCAAACACTCACACCACCAAACACACACCCACACACACACACACCGCCAAATACACTCACACACACCGCCAAACACACCCACACACACAGACACCGCCAAACACACACACACCGCCAAACACACCTCCACACACACATCGCCAGACACACACATTGTCAAACACACCCACACACCACCAAACACACCCCCGCACACTGGCAAACATACCCACACACACACTGCCAAAAACACACACACACACACTGCCAAACACACATCATCAAAAACACACTAACTCTTACCGCCAAAAACAACCCACACAACCATCGCCTACACACACCGCCAAACACACACCACACATACACAAAACTACACCCCCCACACACAAACCACACATATTCAAAACTATCCCTACGCACACACACCACACATATACAAAACTATCCCCCCACACACACCCCACACATATATAAACTACCCCCGCACACACACCCCACACATACACAAAACTCCCCCACACACCGCCAGACACACACATTGTCAAACACACCCACACACCACCAAACACACCCCCGCACACTGGCAAACATACCCACACACACACTGCCAAAAACACACACACACACACTGCCAAACACACATCATCAAAAACACACTAACTCTTACCGCCAAAAACAACCCACACAACCATCGCCTACACACACCGCCAAACACACACCACACATACACAAAACTACACCCCCCACACACAAACCACACATATTCAAAACTATCCCTACGCACACACACCACACATATACAAAACTATCCCCCCACACACACCCCACACATATATAAACTACCCCCGCACACACACCCCACACATACACAAAACTCCCCCACACACGCAACCACGGCACACACACACCACACATATATAAAACTACCCCACATACCGTATATATATATATAAATCTACCCACACACGCAACCAAGACACCCAAACACACCCACCACACACACCACATTTACAAAACTACCCCACACACCACACATATACAAAACTCCCCCACACACGCAAACCCGATACCCACACACTCCACACATTTACAAAACTCCCCTGCACACAAAACCACGACACCCACACAACAAAACTCCCACACACACGCAACCACGACACCCACACACACACTCCACACATATACAAAACTCCCCCACACACAAAACCACGACACCACACACACAAAACTCCCCCACACATGCAACCAAGACACCCACACATATACAAGACTACCCCACTTACGCAACCACGACACACACACCACACATACACAAAACTCCCCCACACACGCAACCACGACACCCACACACACTCCACACATATACAAAACTCTCCCACACACACAACCAAGACACCCACACACACCACACATATACAAATCTACCCAACTCCATCACCCACGCACACACCCCCACCACCACACACACAACCACCACCCACTCAGCCAGCCAAATCAATCACCCACAAACACACACCCACAAAACCAGCCTATGCATACACCTCTCTCACTCCCACACACACAAACACTATATCACATACCTTCCTGCATTCCTGTGAGGCTGCAGAGGGACACCCTGGTGAGGGGATTCTTGATGGGAGAGCGCAGGTGACCTAGACGTGGTTCTAACCGGAACCTTCCAGAAAGACAGGCAGGAAGTGATCAATGTTTTGTGTGGTCAAGTGATGATTTGACACAAATTGTCTGAGCAACGGCAGCCCTTTTACAGCTGAGCAGAACAACATCCAGCAGGTCCAGAGTCATCCACTCATCACCAGTTCACCAGTCCACTCATCACCAGTTCACCAGTCCACTCATCACCAGTTCACCAGCCCACTCATCACCAGTTCACTCATCCCCAGTCCACTCATCACCAGTTTTCCAGTCCAATTATCACCAGTCCACTTATCACCAGTTCACCAGTACACTCATCACCAGTTCACCAGCCCACTCATCATCAGTTCACCAGTCCCCTCATCACCAGTTCACTCATCCCCAGTCCACTCATCACCAGTTATCCAGTCCACTTATCACCAGTTCACCAGTACACTCATCACCAGTTCACCAGTACATTATTCACCAATTCCCCAGTCCACTCATCATTAGTCCACTTATCACCAGTCCATTCATCACCAGTTCACCAGTCCACTCATCACCAGTCCACATATCACCAGTTCACCAGTCCACTCATCACCAGTTCACCAGTCCACTCATCACCAGTTCACCAGTCCACTTATCACCAGTTCACACATCACTATTTACCAGTTCACCAGTCCACTCATCACTAGTCCACATATCACCAGTACACTCATCACCAGTTCACCAGTACACTATTCATCAGTTCACCAGTCCACTCATCACTAGTCCACTTATCACCAGTTCACCAGTCCACTCATCACCAGTTCACTAGTCCACTTATCACCAGTTCACCAGCCCACTCATTACCAGTCCACTCATTACCAGTTCACCAGTCCACTCATCACCGTTTCCCCAGTCCACTCATCACCAATTCACCAGTCTATCAATCCACTCATGTCCAGGTTACAATTTACTCATCAGTAAATTGACTCAACACCACTATAATCACACTTGCACCAAAACCACAAGTACAACTTCATCAGAAGTATTGTCAAACTTCAACATCTTCACAATTGTGATTCATCCACCTAGTAATTAGTGGAACAATCACTATTCATATATTTATCCCTCGATTTATCTATTTAAAATTCTGTATAAAACACTCCCATCTGCATTACTGAAGCACTGCATAACAGTGAGAAATGTTTGAGGTGGGCTGCTGGTGTTTTCTGTGGCATATACTATATATATATATATATACAGATAACACAGACATGGGGAGTAAATGAACTCAAATCATACCTTTATTTGGCTTTGAAATGCCCTCCACCACACCAAAACAAACTTAAAGCAGCATAACGCTAGCCCAGTGGGGCTCTAGTCGCGTTTAGGTTATTTAGTCTTATGTTTTAAGGTCCGTGCGGCTTCAGCCCTCAGCTCCCCAGTGAAAGTCCTCTCTGAGTGAGGGCTGAGGCTCAGTTTATATGCCTGTCCTAGCTGGCTGTTTAATCCGTCCTGATGCAGACCAGCTGAGACAGACAGGGCTGAGCGTTGCTAAGTGTGGGGAACCCCGGTTCCTCCGCCTCCTCACGCCACAATGTATATATATATATATATATATATATATATATATATATATATAGTACAGGCCAAAAGTTTGGACACACCTTCTTATTCAATGCTTTTTATTTTTATTTTCATGACTATTTACATTGTAGATTCTCACTGAAGGCATCAAAACTATGTATGAACACATGTGGAGTTATGTAATTACCAAGAAACGGTGAAATAACTGAAAACATATTTTATATTCTAGTTTCTTCAAAATAGCCACCCTTTGCTCTGATTACTGCTTTGCACACTCTTGGAATCCTCTCAATGAGATTCAAGAGTTTGTCACCTGAAATGGTTTTCTTCACTCTGTGGTCCAGCTCACCCCAAACCATCTGGATTGGGTTCAGGTCCGGTGACTGTGGAGGCCAGGTCATCTGCCGCAGCACTCCATCACTCTCCTTCTTGGTCAAATAGCCCTTACACAGCCTGGAGGTGTGTTCGGGGTCATTATCCTGTTAAAAATTTATTATCGTCCACCTAAATGCAAACCAGATGGGATGGCATGTCGCTGCAGGATGCTGTGGTAGTCATGCTGGTTCAGTGTGCCTTTAATTTTGAATAAACACCCAACAGTGTCACCAGCAAAACACCCCAACACCATCACAGCTCCTCCTCCATACTTCACAGTGGGAACCAGGCATGTGGAATCCACCCATTCACCTTTTCTGCATCTCAAAAAGACACGGCGGTTGGAAAGATCTCAAATTTGGACTCATCAGACCAAAGACCAGATTTCCACTGGTCTAATGTCCATTCCTTGTGTTTCTTGGACCAAACAAATCTCTTCTGCTTGTTGCCTCTCCTTAGCTGTGGTTTTCTAGCAGCTATTTGATCATGAAGGCCTGATTTGAGCAGTCTCCTCTTAACAGTTATTCTACAGATGGGTCTGCTTCTAAAACTCTGTGTGGCATTCAATTGGTCTCTGATCTGAGCTACAAGAGGTAACTTTTGGGCTTCCTTTCCTGGGTCGGTGCTCATGTGTGCCAGTTTCAATGTAGCACTTGATGTTTTTTGCGACTCCACTTGGGGACACATTTAGAGTTTTTGCAATTTTCCAGACTGACTTCATTTCTTATAATATGAAAAGTAATGATGGCCCCTTGTTTTGTCCAATAGGGCTGTCAGCTGTGTATAAGATATTCCACTAATTAACTCTGATAAGGCACACCTGAAAACCATTTCAGGTGACAAACTCTTGAAGCTCATTGAGAGGATTCCAAGAGTGTGCAAAGCAGTAATCAGAGCAAAGGGTGGCTATTTTGAAAAAAAAAATAGAATATAAAACATGTTTTCAGTTATTTCACTTTTTTTTGTTAAGTACAAAACTCCACATGTGTTATAGTTTTGATGCCTTCAGTGAGAATCTACAATGTAAATAGTCATGAAAACAAAGAAAACGCATTGAATGAGAAGGTGTGTCTAAACTTTTGGCCTGTATGTGTATGTGTATATATATATATATATATATATATATATATATATATACACACACACACACACTATATATGCATACATACAGTCTCTTGCAAAAGTATTCATACCTCTTGAAATTTTAAATTTTGTTACCTTACAACCACAAACACTAAGAAGCACATCATTGTAAATTGAATTTAAAATTATACATTGTTTAAAAAAAACATTATTAAACAAAATCTAACAAGTGTTTTATGCAAAAGTATTGAGTTTATTCTGAAACCCCTTTATTAAATCCAGTGCAGTCAACTGCCTTTAGAAGTCACCTAATTAGTTAATCCAGTCCAGCTGTGTATAATTTAGTCTCAGGTATAAATTCAGCTGTTTTGTGAAGGCCTCAGTGATTTGTTAGAGAAAACTTGTGAACAAACAGCATCATAAAGACCAAGGAACTCACCAGACAGGTCAGAGACAACGTTGTGGAGAAATTTAAACAGGGTTAGTTTATAAAAATATATCCCAAGCTTTAAGCATCCCAATGAGCACCTACCAAGACATGGCTGTCCACCCAAACTGACAGATCCAGCAAGAAAAGCACTGGTCAGAGAAGCAGCCAAGAGGTCCATGGTCACTCTGGAGAAGCTGCAGAAATTCACAGCTCAGGTGGGAGAATCTGTCAACAGGACAACTATCAGCCGTGCACTGCACAAATATGTCCTTTATGATGTAAGAAGTGCTGTTTGTACAGCAAACATGTGGAAGAAAGTGTTGTGGTCAGTTAAGATGGGTGGAGCTAAATACAGGGCAATCCTGAAAAAAAACCTGGTGGAAGCTGCAAAGGACTGGCAGACTGGGAAGGAGATTAAAGACAATGGCTGTATTCGGAATGGCATACTACTATACTGCGTACTGCATACTGCACTAGTATGTACTGCATACTACACACTGCCCAGTATGTAGTATTCGGTACTGCAACACTTTTGATTGTAGTACCCTACACGGTCCTGCTGTGACACACCAGTCAGTGCTCTGTAGTGCTCCGAATTCCTCAGAGTGAGTTGTAAACAGAAACAACCCAAGAAAGTTCCAGTTATATTTAAATACGTTTTCCTATTTATTTTAGTAGATTACTATTTTCATCTATGTAAGTACCATCAAGAAGAAAACATTTAAACAAACTCTTATTCATATTTACACAATCTCAACAATAAAAGAAATGAGACACGTTGCACAAGTGAAACAATTTTATTAATTTGTATTCAAATCATTCCCTTATTTAAAAGAAAAATATGTATTAAAACTGAGGGAATTATTTATTAAATCAAAAGAACGATTTTTTAAACAAAGGTAATTATTTATTAAATTAACAGAACGATTTATTGGAATTATTTATTAAATAAAGAGAACGATTTATTAAAACTGAGGGAATTATTTATTAAATCAACAGAACGATTTTTTAAACAAAGGTAATTATTTATTAAATTAACAGAACGATTTATTGGAATTATTTATTAAATAAAGAGAACGATTTATTAAAACTGAGGGAATTATTTATTAAATCAACAGAACAATTTTTTAAACAAAGGTAATTATTTATTAAATTAACAGAACGATTTATTGGAATTATTTATTAAATAAAGAGAACGATTTATTAAAACTGAGGGAATTATTTATTAAATCAACAGAACGATTTTTTAAACAAAGGTAATTATTTATTAAATTAACAGAACGATTTATTCAACAAAGGTAATTATTTATTAAATAAAGAGAACGATTTATTAAAACTGAGGGAATTTTTTATTAAAGTAACAGAATAATTTATTAAAACTGAGGGAATCATTTATTAAAATAACAGAATAATTTATTAAAACTGAGGGAATAATTTATTAAAACTGAGGGAATCATTTATTAAAATAACAGAATAATTTATTAAAACTGAGGGAATTATTTATTAAAACTGAGGGAATCATTTATTAAAATAACAGAATAATTTATTAAAACTGAGGGAATTATTTACTGCATCAAGGAAAGTAATGGCTCACCGCTGTCGAGACCCTCCACTGTCCCGGCCGCGGAAAGCGCTCGGTCGCGGCAGCGGAGGGTCCCGGCGGCGGACAGCGCTCGGCCGCGGCAGCGGAGGGGGCTCGACAGCGGTGAGCCAATACTTTCCAAAATAATTCCCTTAATTTAAAAATATATTTATTTATAAAATTTAAAAATCTCTCGCACTCGCCTCCATCTTGTTTTTTTCTGAAGCGAGCTGGAGAAGCCAGTCGCAATGCATGATGGGATGCAGTACACCGCGAAGATAGCTCCCCATGCACACTGCGGAATCGGAGCGGAGTAGTACACCATCCGGGTACATGTAGTGCACTACAGATCCTCAGTTTGGTCACACACTGCGTACTGCATACTGGCTTTAGGCAGATTTAGTACGCGAGTAGTATGTAGTATGCCATTCCGAATACAGCCAAAGACTCTTCACATACAGCCACAGAGCTACAGTGGAATGGTTTAGATTAAAGTATATTCATGTGTTAGAATGGCCCAGTCAAAGTTCTGACCTAAATACAACTGAGCTTCTGTGGCAAGATGAGAACATTGCTGTTCACAGACGCCTTCATCCAACTTGGCTGAGCTTCAGCTGTTTTATAAAAAAGAATGAGCAAACAGCTCAGTCTCCAGATGCATAAAACTGGTAGAGACAACCCCCAAAAGACTTGCAGCTGTAATTGCAGTTCAAAGTAGCTCCACACCTCCTTGCTAGAATCCAGAGAGCCCTGACATTTAAAAACGAGGCATAAATGACTTAAAAAGTGCACAAGAAGCTTATTAAAAACCACTGTTCACATCCCGTGCCGCTAGCTTCAGCTCTGAGCTCCGCCATCATTGTACTGATAATGACATAGACATACTGTATATATACATAGACTCCTGGCGTAGCAGCTATCTATGCAGAGTCTATGTATAAATATGGCTGTCATTATCAGTACAATGATGGTGGAGCTCAGAGCTGAAGCTAGCGGCACGGTATGTAAACAGTGGTTTTTAATAAGCTTTTTGTGCACTTTTTAAGTTATTAATGCCTCGATTTACATGTCAGGGCTCTCTTTTTTATCATGTTTTACCACACCAAAAGTCCATTTTACACCAGAGTTTACATTTGTGGTTATAAGGTGTCAAAATGTGAAAAAGTTCAAGAGGTATGAATACTTTTGGAAGCCATGCAGCATTAGATAATTAGTCTGTAAGCATGCTGCATTTAAATCGATCTTCATTTGAATGATCCAATATCGATTCATATAAAGCTAGGACAGGATATGGCACTGTGGGGACTTTCTGTAAAAATGTAAGTAATTATTTGTTTTTCCACTCAATTCTGCCTGTGTTTATCAAACGAGTATATTTAACACTGTTTTAAGTTGTTTTCCAGTGTTGTTTTCGCCTGTACTTTAAAGTAAGTGAATCCACCGTTAGCTTAGCAGGTTAGCCTTTTCACTGGGTAAGCTATTCCCCCTTTAGCCGGGTTTCCTAGCCTTACACGCACACAAAGCGCTAATCTAACCCCTGCTGGTGCTCTAGCAGCATCAGGCGGCCGTACAGTGTAATAGGTTAGACAGAATAACTGTAGATTAATCTGTAACTGAGTGATTTAATGTGTAAATAGTTGAATTATGATCACATTTTCTATAAAGCTTCTTTAACTAATTCAGTGATTTAATTCAGAGGCTCTTATAACTGGGGAGAAAAGCTCCTCTCAGACTGGCTGTTTTTTCCTTTAAATTTAATAAAGTTTTCTCTCTTTACATTATTTATTCAACAATACTTTTATTCGCAAATAAATAAGAAATGTATGAAGCATGTAATGTTTTTGTTTTATGTAACTAAAATGTCAGTATATACATTCATACAGCGCTGTTGAGAACGATGGCTTCCAAAGCCACATTAATGTTCTGAATTATATTTTACCCACATGTAAACATTCGAGTAATGTGGCTGTTCCAAACCTGTATAGAGATGTACGGTGTAGCAATTAACTGAGCTACATGATTTTAAAAGAAGAATGTAACTGTTGTGTTAATAATGGAAGTTTAATAATGGAAGTTTAAATGTTTTTTGTATAATTTCATACATTTCATATTTAAAATACAATTTTTATTGTAACTGAAATTTACCTAAATAAAACGATTTTGAATCCAATCGGGACCTTGTGAATCTGAATTGAATCGAACTGGAAAATCAGTGACGATGCCCACCCCTACTGATTATGTATATATCACACACATATTTACATATACATACACATGAATGCACAGTGGCATCGCAGTTTAACAACTTAGAAAAATTAGAAAACATTTGTAAAGTATTATAATAAAAACATATTATAGTGCCTGTGGTGATTCTAGTAACTAGCCAGCAGAACCTATTTCCAGTGCAAAGCTTCTCTGTGTCATCAGATTATATCAGACTTCAGATGAGGGAGGGACAGCTGATGAGCACATTAAAATAGAGGATTATATTAAAATCATCCAGCTCATCAGCCACACTATGGACATCCGTCATACACCATCAGAACACCGGACCCAGTGCTCAGCAGGCAGACCGGAGCTTACCCGAGGGGGCTCCTCGTCCAGCTGTGGTGGGAGCTGGTTGGGGGCTGGCGGGCTCACTGAGTTAGAGTGAGCAAGGCGTGAAGTAAGGAGCGGCCTGCTGGGACCACTGCACCTTTCCACAGGTGGAGCAGGAAAGACAACAGGAGGAGGAATGAGGTGAAATCAATGAATAAACAATCCAAACATGGAGGAAAAAAAAGATAGGACACAGTGCTGTTACTAAAGCCAAAACTCGACTTTACATAAGTACTTTATTTCTTTTACATGTAGCTCACAGCTGGCATATGATTAGCTTTTTGTAAGATCTGCATTAGGCTTCGAGACTAATGTACAGTTATAAGAAAAAGTTAGGACACCCCTTAAAAAACTTTAAATAAAAACTGTGACCCCTCCACCCACATGCATTAGTAGCAGGTTCTCATGCTCAAGTTCTGTGTTTAGTTCATACTAAACATGTAGTCTGTTACTGTGCCAAAATAATCTGTCCAAAAAACACTGTTCCATAGGTCAGTCTCATTGTCTCCCTATTGTTTTTTTGCATTCCTTCAATAAAAACAAAACTTGATTGGTCTCCTTCTGAAGGTGATGCTGCACAATGACATCAACTGCGGTGCTACCAATAACATTTTAGGATATATTTCAGGATCCTTTGGGCTGAACTTGCTAGGACGGCCTAACCTGTCATGTTGGTGATTGTTTCACTTGTAAATGATTTAGCAGACGGTAAAATGTTAATTATTTTGAGATCTTTTTAAACCCTTTCCCAGACACAAATGCATCTATAGCTTTCTTTCTGAAGGATCAAGGAGCTCTTTAGATCTGGTCATTGTGATCCACTCACTTGAATAATCATGATTAAATCAAACATAATGTCTGAGGTGTAAATAAGACTCTCTCTAACAATGTTATTGTTATGTGCTGCAGCTGTATGTGTTTTTGGAGCTTTTACGTGATGATAATTAATATTATCACTTAATATTATTAAATATTATTAAAATGAATATCTCTGATGTGACGTTTCACAAATTATTTTTACAAGACATTTCTTTTGTTTATTGTTTACCGGTACATATAATACCCCAGTCCCTAACCATCAAAAAATGGATTATGTGGAGGAGAGGGTTTTTGAGTCAGGAGCATTAGTCTATTGCCAGACAAATAAGCTGAAGCCCGAGGCTTTTTTCCTCTAACCAGCTGGGATGTACAGACCGTCCGACAGACGGTAGTATGAAAGCAGCAGTTGGGGGCCGCAAGGAACAAGCCAAACGATGAGCCCACCCAGCAGAGCAGCGAGAGGTACCAAAAGTTAATAATAATAAGCTGACAGTTAAAAGATAACATAGCTAGCGTTAGCTAAGCATCTGCATATCTTAACATAGCTAGCTTTAGCTACTTAGCTTGCCATGTTAAGATAGCTAGCCAACACTAACTAGATGAAGCTAGCTACCCAGCAAGCCTTCTAACTTCCAAACTGAACGGTTTATCAACCAAACAGCGCCTGGGTGTTTTATTATCCACTTAAATCATGTACGTTTCATTCAGTCAAGCTAGTTAACTGGATGGCAGTAGCTGCTGTTAACGTACTCCAGGGTTTCCGCACAGACCTTACATAAAGAAAGCATAGATGCCTCCAAAACATTTCTCTCTTAGAAAAGCATCTGAAAAGTTCTGCTCAGGGTTATGCAGGAAAGATTCTCTGGTGGTCCACGTTAGCCTCCTGACAGCAAATGCACTCGGTTGCAGTCGGCACAGCAGTGCAGTGACCGCATCTGCACCAGGCAAAGTGTTACCGACCCTCTCCACCTGTACGGGAACCGCTGGCTGCTCCTTTGTATAAAGCTTGTACCGTTAATCTGTCTCGTTTCCTCACTGGCTCGAAAGCATAATCCATTGGGTTTCTAGGAACCTGATAAAAACCCTTCAGCTTCGTCTTCATCCATAATCTCGACAAACAACAAGCTTTTTTCCTGTACCTGGGCTCTTCAACCAACCAACCTCCTGACGTCCCTAATGCTGCACAGGCAAAATGGCGGCGCACTAGTGCAAACGTTTAGAGTAATAAATGTATTACATATATATAATATATTGTAAATAATATTATATAAATTATATAATATATTATAAATATATTATAATTTAGTGTGTAAACATATATAAAAAATGCCCCCCAAATAACTTCCATCATATTTAATCCCTTAGAAAACTTAAAACTGAAATGTTTCATGTCTCTACTGATAAACGATACACTGACCTCAAACAATACGATGCACAGTGTTCCCAATAAAGAAATATAAATATATATAAATATATATAAAAAGAAGAAGGTCAGAATGTGGTAAAGTTTAAAGGGAGTTGGGGGTGGGGGTGGTTGATGAAGCCAAAAGCAGGTGCATGGACAGGGTATGAAGCTGCAGTGGGAATGATCTGTTTAGTCACAGCATCCCAGTTTATCAGCCCAACCACCACAACACATCGCTAATTACAGACAACGCCACCAAACTGGCCCAATTTCAACACCAGGGAACTTACAGAAACCCCTACGATTATCAAAATACCAGAGAGGGAGCAGAATCCCCTACGATTATCAAGAAATCCCAGAAAGGGTGCAGAAACCCCTACAATTATCAAAAAATTCCAATGAGAGGGTGCAGAAACCCTTATGATTATCAGAAAATGCCAGAGAGACCGTGCAGAATCTCCTACGGTTTTCAAAAATCCTAGAGAGGGTGCAGAATCCCCTATGATTATTAAAAAATTCAAATGAGAGGGTGCAGAAACCCTTATGATTACCAAAAATCCCAGGGAGGGAGCAGAATTCCCTTACGATTATCAAAAAATCCCTGAGAGAGTGTGCAGAATCCCCTATGGTTATCAACAAGTCCCAGAGAGGGTACAGAAACCCCTACGATTATCGAAAAATCCCAGAGAAGGTGCAGAAACCCCTACGATTATCAAAAAATCCCAGGAAGTGCATTCAGAATGCCCTACGATTATCAAAAAATCCCAGAGAGGGTGCAGAAACCCCTATGATTATGAAAAAATGCCAGAGAGGGAGCAAAAAATCCCCTTCGATTAACAAAAAATCCCAGAGAGGGTGCAGAATCCCCTACAGTTATTAAAAAAAATCCAATAAGAAGGTTCAGAAACCCATATGATTATCAAAAAATGTCAGAGAGGGAGGACAAATCCCTACGATTATCAAAAAACCCAGAGAGAGCACACAGTAACCCCTAAAATTATCGTAAACTACCAGAGAGAGCACACAGTAACCCCTAAAATTATCGTAAACTACCAGAGAGAGCACACAGTAACCCCTAAAATTATCGTAAACTACCAGAGAGAGCACACAGTAACCCCTAAAATTATCGTAAACTACCAGAGAGAGCACACAGTAACCCCTAAAATTATCATAAACTACCAGAGAGAGCACACAGTATCCCCTGCAATTATCATAAACTACCAGAGAGAGCACACAGTAACCCCTACAATTATCATAAACTACCAGAGAGAGCACACAGTAACCCCTACAATTATCATAAACTACCAGAGAGAGCACACAGTAACCCCTAAAATTTGCGTAAACTACCAGAGAGAGCACACAGTAACCCCTACAATTATCGTAAACTACCAGAGAGAGCACACAGTAACCCCTGCAATTATCATAAACTACCAGAAAGAGCACACAGTATCCCCTGCAATTATTATAAACTACCAGAGAGAGCACACAGTAACCCCTACAATTATCATAAACTACCAGAGAGAGCACACAGTATCCCCTGCAATTATCATAAACTACCAGAGAGAGCACACAGTAACCCCTACAATTATTATAAACTACCAGAGAGAGCACACAGTAACCCCTACAATTATCGTAAACTACCAGAGCGAGCACACAGTATCCCCTGCAATTATCATAAACTACCAGAGAGAGCACACAGTATCCCCTGCAATTATCATAAACTACCAGAGAGAGCACACAGTATCCCCTGCAATTATCATAAACTACCAGAGAGAGCACACAGTATCCCCTAAAATTATCGTAAACTACCAGAGAGAGCACACAGTAACCCCTAAAATTATCGTAAACTACCAGAGAGAGCACACAGTAACCCCTACAATTATCGTAAACTACCAGAGAGAGCACACAGTAACCCCTACAATTATTGTAAACTACCAGAGAGAGCACACAGTAACACCTGCAATTATCGTAAACTACCAGAGAGAGCACACAGTAACCCCTACAATTATCATAAAGTACCAGCGAGAGCACACAGTATCCCCTACAATTATCAAAAACTACAGGCGAGAGCACACAGTATCCCCTAAAATTATCATAAACTACCAGAGAGAGTACAGAGTAACTCCTGCAATTATCATAAACTACCAGAGAGAGCACAGAATATCCCCTGCAATTATCATAAACTACCAGAGAGAGCACACAGTAACCCCTACAATTATTATAAACTACCAGAGAGAGCACACAGTAACCCCAACAATTATCGTAAACTACCAGAGAGAGCACACAGTAACCCCTACAATTATCATAAACTACCAGAGAGAGCACACAGTAACCCCTACAATTATCGTAAACTACCAGAGAGAGCACACAGTAACCCCTACAATTATCGTAAACTACCAGAGAGAGCACACAGTATCCCCTGCAATTATCATAAAGTACCAGAGAGAGCACACAGTAACCCCTACAATTATAATAAACTACCAGCGAGAGCACACAGTATACCCTAAAATTATCATAAACTACCAGAGAGAGCACACAGTAACCCCTACAATTATCGTAAACTACCAGAGAGAGCACACAATATCCCCTGCAATTATCATAAACTACCAGAGAGAGCACACAGTATCCCCTAAAATTATCGTAAACTACCAGAGAGAGCACACAGTAACCCCTACAATTATTATAAACTACCAGCGAGAGCACACAGTATCCCCTAAAATTATCATAAACTACCAGAGAGAGCACACAGTATCCCCTAAAATTATCGTAAACTACCAGAGAGCACACAGTAACCCCTAAAATTATCATAAACTACCAGAGAGAGCACACAGTAACCCCTACAATTATCGTAAACTACCAGAGAGAGCACACAGTATCCCCTGCAATTATCATAAACTACCAGAGAGAGCACACAGTAACCCCTGCAATTATTATAAACTACCAGAGAGAGCACACAGTATCCCCTGCAATTATCATAAACTACCAGAGAGAGCACACAGTATCCCCTGCAATTATCATAAACTACCAGAGAGAGCACACAGTAACCCCTACAATTATTGTAATTTACCAGAGAGAGCACACAGTAACCCCTAAAATTATCATAAACTACCAGAGAGAGTACACAGTAACCCCTGCAATTATCATAAACTACCAGAGAGAGCACACAGTATCCCCTGCAATTATCATAAACTACCAGAGAGAGCACACAGTAACCCCTGCAATTATTATAAACTACCAGAGAGAGCACACAGTATCCCCTGCAATTATCATAAACTACCAGAGAGAGCACACAGTATCCCCTGCAATTATCATAAACTACCAGAGAGAGCACACAGTATCCCCTAAAATCATCGTAAACTACCAGAGAGAGCACACAGTAACCCCTACAATTATCGTAAACTACCAGAGAGAGCACACAGTAACCCCTACAATTATCGTAAACTACCAGAGAGAGCACACAGTAACCCCTACAATTATCGTAAACTACCAGAGAGAGCACACAGTATCCCCTGCAATTATCATAAAGTACCAGAGAGAGCACACAGTAAACCCTGCAATTATCATAAACTACCAGAGAGAGCACACAGTATCCCCTGCAATTATCATAAAGTACCAGAGAGAGCACACAGTAACCCCTACAATTATTATAAACTACCAGAGAGAGCACACAGTAACCCCTACAATTATCATAAACTACCAGAGAGAGCACACAGTATCCCCTAAAATTATCGTAAACTACCAGAGAGAGCACACAGTAACCCCTAAAATTATCGTAAACTACCAGAGAGAGCACACAGTAGCCCCTACAATTATCGTAAACTACCAGAGAGAGCACACAGTAACCCCTAAAATTAGCGTAAACTACCAGAGAGAGCACAAAGTAACCTCTACAATTATCGTAAACTACCAGAGAGAGCACACAGTAACCCCTACAATTATCGTAAACTACCAGAGAGCACACAGTATCCCCTGCAATTATCATAAACTACTAGAGAGAGCACACAGTAACCCCTGCAATTATTATAAACTACCAGAGAGAGCACACAGTATCCCCTGAAATTATCATAAACTACCAGAGAGAGCACACAGTATCCCCTGCAATTATCATAAACTACCAGAGAGAGCACACAGTAACCCCTACAATTATTGTAATTTACCAGAGAGAGCACACAGTAACCCCTAAAATTATCATAAACTACCAGAGAGTACACAGTAACCCCTGCAATTATCATAAACTACCAGAGAGAGCACACAGTATCCCCTGCAATTATCATAAACTACCAGAGAGAGCACACAGTAACCCCTGCAATTATTATAAACTACCAGAGAGAGCACACAGTATCCCCTGCAATTATCATAAACTACCAGAGAGAGCACACAGTATCCCCTGCAATTATCATAAACTACCAGAGAGAGCACACAGTAACCCCTAAAATCATTGTAAACTACCAGAGAGAGCACACAGTAACCCCTACAATTATCGTAAACTACCAGAGAGAGCACACAGTAACCCCTACAATTATCGTAAACTACCAGAGAGCACACAGTATCCCCTGCAATTATCATAAAGTACCAGAGAGAGCACACAGTAAACCCTGCAATTATCATAAACTACCAGAGAGAGCACACAGTATCCCCTGCAATTATCATAAAGTACCAGAGAGAGCACACAGTAACCCCTACAATTATTATAAACTACCAGAGAGAGCACACAGTAACCCCTACAATTATCATAAACTGCCAGCGAGAGCACACAGTATCCCCAAAAACTATCATAAACTACCAGAGAGAGCACACAGTATCCCCTAAAATTATCGTAAACTACCAGAGAGAGCACACAGTAACCCCTAAAATTATCGTAAACTACCAGAGAGAGCACACAGTAGCCCCTACAATTATCGTAAACTACCAGAGAGAGCACACAGTAACCCCTGCAATTATTATAAACTACCAGAGAGAGCACACAGTATCCCCTGCAATTATCATAAACTACCAGAGAGAGCACACAGTATCCCCTGCAATTATCATAAACTACCAGAGAGAGCACACAGTAACCCCTACAATTATTGTAATTTACCAGAGAGAGCACACAGTAACCCCTAAAATTATCATAAACTACCAGAGAGAGTACACAGTAACCCCTGCAATTATCATAAACTACCAGAGAGAGCACACAGTATCCCCTGCAATTATCATAAACTACCAGAGAGAGCACACAGTAACCCCTGCAATTATTATAAACTACCAGAGAGAGCACACAGTATCCCCTGAAATTATCATAAACTACCAGAGAGAGCACACAGTATCCCCTGCAATTATCATAAACTACCAGAGAGAGCACACAGTATCCCCTAAAATCATCGTAAACTACCAGAGAGAGCACACAGTAACCCCTACAATTATCGTAAACTACCAGAGAGAGCACACAGTAACCCCTACAATTATCGTAAACTACCAGAGAGAGCACACAGTATCCCCTGCAATTATCATAAAGTACCAGAGAGAGCACACAGTAAACCCTGCAATTATCATAAACTACCAGAGAGAGCACACAGTATCCCCTGCAATTATCATAAAGTACCAGAGAGAGCACACAGTAACCCCTACAATTATTATAAACTACCAGAGAGAGCACACAGTAACCCCTACAATTATCATAAACTGCCAGCGAGAGCACACAGTATCCCCAAAAACTATCATAAACTACCAGAGAGAGCACACAGTATCCCCTAAAATTATCGTAAACTACCAGAGAGAGCACACAGTAACCCCTAAAATTATCGTAAACTACCAGAGAGAGCACACAGTAGCCCCTACAATTATCGTAAACTACCAGAGAGAGCACACAGTAACCCCTAAAATTAGCGTAAACTACCAGAGAGAGCACACAGTAACCTCTACAATTATCGTAAACTACCAGAGAGAGCACACAGTAACCCCTACAATTATCGTAAACTACCAGAGAGCACACAGTATCCCCTGCAATTATCATAAACTACTAGAGAGAGCACACAGTAACCCCTGCAATTATTATAAACTACCAGAGAGAGCACACAGTATCCCCTGAAATTATCATAAACTACCAGAGAGAGCACACAGTATCCCCTGCAATTATCATAAACTACCAGAGAGAGCACACAGTAACCCCTGCAATTATTATAAACTACCAGAGAGAGCACACAGTATCCCCTGCAATTATCATAAACTACCAGAGAGAGCACACAGTATCCCCTGCAATTATCATAAACTACCAGAGAGAGCACACAGTAACCCCTACAATTATTGTAATTTACCAGAGAGAGCACACAGTAACCCCTAAAATTATCATAAACTACCAGAGAGAGTACACAGTAACCCCTGCAATTATCATAAACTACCAGAGAGAGCACACAGTATCCCCTGCAATTATCATAAACTACCAGAGAGAGCACACAGTAACCCCTGCAATTATTATAAACTACCAGAGAGAGCACACAGTATCCCCTGCAATTATCATAAACTACCAGAGAGAGCACACAGTATCCCCTGCAATTATCATAAACTACCAGAGAGAGCACACAGTATCCCCTAAAATCATCGTAAACTACCAGAGAGAGCACACAGTAACCCCTACAATTATCGTAAACTACCAGAGAGAGCACACAGTAACCCCTACAATTATCGTAAACTACCAGAGAGAGCACACAGTATCCCCTGCAATTATCATAAAGTACCAGAGAGAGCACACAGTAAACCCTGCAATTATCATAAAGTACCAGAGAGAGCACACAGTAACCCCTACAATTATTATAAACTACCAGAGAGAGCACACAGTAACCCCTACAATTATCATAAACTGCCAGCGAGAGCACACAGTATCCCCAAAAACTATCATAAACTACCAGAGAGAGCACACAGTATCCCCTAAAATTATCGTAAACTACCAGAGAGAGCACACAGTAACCCCTAAAATTATCGTAAACTACCAGAGAGAGCACACAGTAGCCCCTACAATTATCGTAAACTACCAGAGAGAGCACACAGTAACCCCTAAAATTAGCGTAAACTACCAGAGAGAGCACACAGTAACCTCTACAATTATCGTAAACTACCAGAGAGAGCACACAGTAACCCCTACAATTATCGTAAACTACCAGAGAGCACACAGTATCCCCTGCAATTATCATAAACTACTAGAGAGAGCACACAGTAACCCCTGCAATTATTATAAACCACCAGAGAGAGCACACAGTATCCCCTGAAATTATCATAAACTACCAGAGAGAGCACACAGTATCCCCTGCAATTATCATAAACTACCAGAGAGAGCACACAGTAACCCCTACAATTATTGTAATTTACCAGAGAGAGCACACAGTATCCCCTGCAATTATCATAAACTACCAGAGAGAGCACACAGTATCCCCTGCAATTATCATAAAGTACCAGAGAGAGCACACAGTAACCCCTACAATTATTATAAACTACCAGAGAGAGCACACAGTAACCCCTACAATTATCATAAACTGCCAGCGAGAGCACACAGTATCCCCAAAAACTATCATAAACTACCAGAGAGAGCACACAGTATCCCCTAAAATTATCGTAAACTACCAGAGAGAGCACACAGTAACCCCTAAAATTATCGTAAACTACCAGAGAGAGCACACAGTAGCCCCTACAATTATCGTAAACTACCAGAGAGAGCACACAGTAACCCCTAAAATTAGCGTAAACTACCAGAGAGAGCACACAGTAACCTCTACAATTATCGTAAACTACCAGAGAGAGCACACAGTAACCGCTACAATTATCGTAAACTACCAGAGAGCACACAGTATCCCCTGCAATTATCATAAACTACTAGAGAGAGCACACAGTAACCCCTGCAATTATTATAAACTACCAGAGAGAGCACACAGTATCCCCTGAAATTATCATAAACTACCAGAGAGAGCACACAGTATCTCCTGCACTTATCATAAACTACCAGAGAGAGCACACAGTAACCCCTACAATTATTATAAACTACCAGAGAGAGTACACAGTAACCCCTGCAATTATCATAAACTACCAGAGAGAGCACACAGTATCCCCTGCAATTATTATAAACTACCAGAGAGAGCACACAGTAACCCCTGCAATTATCATAAACTACCAGAGAGAGCACACAGTATCCCCTGCAGTTATCATAAACTACCAGAGAGAGCACACAGTAACCCCTACAATTATCATAAACTACCAGAGAGAGCACACAGTATCGCCTAAAATTATCGTAAACTACCAGAGAGAGCACACAGTATCCCCTGCAATTATCATAAACTACCAGCGAGAGCACACAGTAACCCCTACAATTATCGTAAACTACCAGCGAGAGCACACAGTATCCCCTAAAATTATCATAAACTACCAGAGAGAGCACACAGTAACCCCTACAATAATCGTAAACTACCAGATAGAGCACACAGTATCCCCTGCAATTATCATAAACTACCAGAGAGAGCACACAGTAACCCCTACAATTATCATAAACTACCAGAGAGAGCACACAGTATCCCCTGCAATTATCATAAACTACCAGAGAGAGCACACAGTAACCCCTAAAATTATCATAAACTACCAGAGAGCACACAGTAATCCCTGCAATTATCATAAACTACCAGAGAGAGCACACAGTATCCCCTAAAATTATCATAAACTACCAGAGAGAGCACACAGTAACCCCTAAAATTATTGTAAACTACCAGAGAGAGCACACAGTAACCCCTACAATAATCGTAAACTACCAGATAGAGCACACAGTATCCCCTGCAATTATCATAAACTACCAGAGAGAGCACACAGTAACCCCTACAATTATCATAAACTACCAGAGAGAGCACACAGTAACCCCTGCAATTATCATAAAGTACCAGAGAGAGCACACAGTAACCCCTGCAATTATCATAAAGTACCAGAGAGAGCACACAGTAACCCCTACAATTATCATAAACTACCAGCGAGAGCACACAGTATCCCCTAAAATTATCATAAACTACCAGAGAGAGCACACAGTAACCCCTAAAATTATCGTAAACTACCAGAGAGAGCACACAGTAACCCCTACAATTATCGTAAACTACCAGAGAGAGCACACAGTATCCCCTGCAATTATCATAAACTACCAGAGAGAGCACACAGTAACCCCTGCAATTATTATAAACTACCAGCGAGAGCACACAGTATCCCCTGCAATTATCATAAACTACCAGAGAGAGCACACAGTATCCCCTGCAATTATCATAAACTACCAGAGAGAGCACACAGTAACACCTACAATTATTGTAATTTACCAGAGAGAGCACACAGTAACCCCTAAAATTATCATAAACTACCAGAGAGAGTACACAGTAACCCCTGCAATTATCATAAACTACCAGAGAGAGCACACAGTATCCCCTGCAATTATCATAAACTACCAGAGAGAGCACACAGTAACCCCTGCAATTATTATAAACTACCAGAGAGAGCACACAGTATCCCCTGCAATTATCATAAACTACCAGAGAGAGCACACAGTATCCCCTGCAATTATCATAAACTACCAGAGCGAGCACACAGTATCCCCTAAAATCATCGTAAACTACCAGAGAGAGCACACAGTAACCCCTACAATTATCGTAAACTACCAGAGAGAGCACACAGTAACCCCTACAATTATCGTAAACTACCAGAGAGAGCACACAGTATCCCCTGCAATTATCATAAAGTACCAGAGAGAGCACACAGTAAACCCTGCAATTATCATAAACTACCAGAGAGAGCACACAGTATCCCCTGCAATTATCATAAAGTACCAGAGAGAGCACACAGTAACCCCTACAATTATTATAAACTACCAGAGAGAGCACACAGTAACCCCTACAATTATCATAAACTGCCAGCGAGAGCACACAGTATCCCCAAAAACTATCATAAACTACCAGAGAGAGCACACAGTATCCCCTAAAATTATCGTAAACTACCAGAGAGAGCACACAGTAACCCCTAAAATTATCGTAAACTACCAGAGAGAGCACACAGTAGCCCCTACAATTATCGTAAACTACCAGAGAGAGCACACAGTAACCCCTAAAATTAGCGTAAACTACCAGAGAGAGCACAAAGTAACCTCTACAATTATCGTAAACTACCAGAGAGAGCACACAGTAACCCCTACAATTATCGTAAACTACCAGAGAGCACACAGTAACCCCTAAAATTATCATAAACTACCAGAGAGAGTACACAGTAACCCCTGCAATTATCATAAACTACCAGAGAGAGCACACAGTATCCCCTGCAATTATCATAAACTACCAGAGAGAGCACACAGTAACCCCTGCAATTATTATAAACTACCAGAGAGCACACAGTATCCCCTGAAATTATCATAAACTACCAGAGAGAGCACACAGTATCCCCTGCAATTATCATAAACTACCAGAGAGAGCACACAGTATCCCCTAAAATCATCGTAAACTACCAGAGAGAGCACACAGTAACCCCTACAATTATCGTAAACTACCAGAGAGAGCACACAGTAACCCCTACAATTATCGTAAACTACCAGAGAGAGCACACAGTATCCCCTGCAATTATCATAAAGTACCAGAGAGAGCACACAGTAAACCCTGCAATTATCATAAACTACCAGAGAGAGCACACAGTATCCCCTGCAATTATCATAAAGTACCAGAGAGAGCACACAGTAACCCCTACAATTATTATAAACTACCAGAGAGAGCACACAGTAACCCCTACAATTATCATAAACTGCCAGCGAGAACACACAGTATCCCCAAAAATTATCGTAAACTACCAGAGAGAGCACACAGTAACCCCTAAAATTATCGTAAACTACCAGAGAGAGCACACAGTAGCCCCTACAATTATCGTAAACTACCAGAGAGAGCACACAGTAACCCCTAAAATTAGCGTAAACTACCAGAGAGAGCACACAGTAACCTCTACAATTATCGTAAACTACCAGAGAGAGCACACAGTAACCCCTACAATTATCGTAAACTACCAGAGAGCACACAGTATCCCCTGCAATTATCATAAACTACTAGAGAGAGCACACAGTAACCCCTGCAATTATTATAAACTACCAGAGAGAGCACACAGTATCCCCTGAAATTATCATAAACTACCAGAGAGAGCACACAGTATCCCCTGCAATTATCATAAACTACCAGAGAGAGCACACAGTAACCCCTGCAATTATTATAAACTACCAGAGAGAGCACACAGTATCCCCTGCAATTATCGTAAACTACCAGAGAGCACACAGTAACCCCTGCAATTATTATAAACTACCAGAGAGAGCACACAGTATCCCCTGAAATTATCATAAACTACCAGAGAGAGCACACAGTATCCCCTGCAATTATCATAAACTACCAGAGAGAGCACACAGTAACCCCTACAATTATTGTAATTTACCAGAGAGAGCACACAGTAACCCCTAAAATTATCATAAACTACCAGAGAGAGTACACAGTAACCCCTGCAATTATCATAAACTACCAGAGAGAGCACACAGTATCCCCTGCAATTATCATAAACTACCAGAGAGAGCACACAGTAACCCCTGCAATTATTATAAACTACCAGAGAGAGCACACAGTATCCCCTGCAATTATCATAAACTACCAGAGAGAGCACACAGTATCCCCTGCAATTATCATAAACTACCAGAGCGAGCACACAGTATCCCCTAAAATCATTGTAAACTACCAGAGAGAGCACACAGTAACCCCTACCATTATCGTAAACTACCAGAGAGAGCACACAGTAACCCCTACAATTATCGTAAACTACCAGAGAGAGCACACAGTATCCCCTGCAATTATCATAAAGTACCAGAGAGAGCACACAGTAAACCCTGCAATTATCATAAACTACCAGAGAGAGCACACAGTATCCCCTGCAATTATCATAAAGTACCAGAGAGAGCACACAGTAACCCCTACAATTATTATAAACTACCAGAGAGAGCACACAGTAACCCCTACAATTATCATAAACTGCCAGCGAGAGCACACAGTATCCCCAAAAACTATCATAAACTACCAGAGAGAGCACACAGTATCCCCTAAAATTATCGTAAACTACCAGAGAGAGCACACAGTAACCCCTAAAATTATCGTAAACTACCAGAGAGAGCACACAGTAGCCCCTACAATTATCGTAAACTACCAGAGAGAGCACACAGTAACCCCTGCAATTATTATAAACTACCAGAGAGAGCACACAGTATCCCCTGCAATTATCATAAACTACCAGAGAGAGCACACAGTATCCCCTGCAATTATCATAAACTACCAGAGAGAGCACACAGTAACCCCTACAATTATTGTAATTTACCAGAGAGAGCACACAGTAACCCCTAAAATTATCATAAACTACCAGAGAGAGTACACAGTAACCCCTGCAATTATCATAAACTACCAGAGAGAGCACACAGTATCCCCTGCAATTATCATAAACTACCAGAGAGAGCACACAGTAACCCCTGCAATTATTATAAACTACCAGAGAGCACACAGTATCCCCTGAAATTATCATAAACTACCAGAGAGAGCACACAGTATCCCCTGCAATTATCATAAACTACCAGAGAGAGCACACAGTATCCCCTAAAATCATCGTAAACTACCAGAGAGAGCACACAGTAACCCCTACAATTATCGTAAACTACCAGAGAGAGCACACAGTAACCCCTACAATTATCGTAAACTACCAGAGAGAGCACACAGTATCCCCTGCAATTATCATAAAGTACCAGAGAGAGCACACAGTAAACCCTGCAATTATCATAAACTACCAGAGAGAGCACACAGTATCCCCTGCAATTATCATAAAGTACCAGAGAGAGCACACAGTAACCCCTACAATTATTATAAACTACCAGAGAGAGCACACAGTAACCCCTACAATTATCATAAACTGCCAGCGAGAGCACACAGTATCCCCAAAAACTATCATAAACTACCAGAGAGAGCACACAGTATCCCCTAAAATTATCGTAAACTACCAGAGAGAGCACACAGTAACCCCTAAAATTATCGTAAACTACCAGAGAGAGCACACAGTAGCCCCTACAATTATCGTAAACTACCAGAGAGAGCACACAGTAACCCCTAAAATTAGCGTAAACTACCAGAGAGAGCACACAGTAACCTCTACAATTATCGTAAACTACCAGAGAGAGCACACAGTAACCCCTACAATTATCGTAAACTACCAGAGAGCACACAGTATCCCCTGCAATTATCATAAACTACTAGAGAGAGCACACAGTAACCCCTGCAATTATTATAAACTACCAGAGAGAGCACACAGTATCCCCTGAAATTATCATAAACTACCAGAGAGAGCACACAGTATCCCCTGCAATTATCATAAACTACCAGAGAGAGCACACAGTAACCCCTGCAATTATTATAAACTACCAGAGAGAGCACACAGTATCCCCTGCAATTATCATAAACTACCAGAGAGAGCACACAGTATCCCCTGCAATTATCATAAACTACCAGAGAGAGCACACAGTAACCCCTACAATTATTGTAATTTACCAGAGAGAGCACACAGTAACCCCTAAAATTATCATAAACTACCAGAGAGAGTACACAGTAACCCCTGCAATTATCATAAACTACCAGAGAGAGCACACAGTATCCCCTGCAATTATCATAAACTACCAGAGAGAGCACACAGTAACCCCTGCAATTATTATAAACTACCAGAGAGAGCACACAGTATCCCCTGCAATTATCATAAACTACCAGAGAGAGCACACAGTATCCCCTGCAATTATCATAAACTACCAGAGAGAGCACACAGTATCCCCTGCAATTATCATAAACTACCAGGGAGAGCACACAGTATCCCCTAAAATCATCGTAAACTACCAGAGAGAGCACACAGTAACCCCTACAATTATCGTAAACTACCAGAGAGAGCACACAGTAACCCCTACAATTATCGTAAACTACCAGAGAGAGCACACAGTAACCCCTGCAATTATCATAAAGTACCAGAGAGAGCACACAGTAAACCCTGCAATTATCATAAACTACCAGAGAGAGCACACAGTATCCCCTGCAATTATCATAAAGTACCAGAGAGAGCACACAGTAACCCCTACAATTATTATAAACTACCAGAGAGAGCACACAGTAACCCCTACAATTATCATAAACTGCCAGCGAGAGCACACAGTATCCCCAAAAATTATCGTAAACTACCAGAGAGAGCACACAGTAACCACTAAAATTATCGTAAACTACCAGAGAGAGCACACAGTAGCCCCTACAATTATCGTAAACTACCAGAGAGAGCACACAGTAACCTCTAAAATTAGCGTAAACTACCAGAGAGAGCACACAGTAACCTCTACAATTATCGTAAACTACCAGAGAGAGCACACAGTAACCCCTACAATTATCGTAAACTACCAGAGAGCACACAGTATCCCCTGCAATTATCATAAACTACTAGAGAGAGCACACAGTAACCCCTGCAATTATTATAAACTACCAGAGAGAGCACACAGTATCCCCTGAAATTATCATAAACTACCAGAGAGAGCACACAGTATCTCCTGCACTTATCATAAACTACCAGAGAGAGCACACAGTAACCCCTACAATTATTATAAACTACCAGAGAGAGTACACAGTAACCCCTGCAATTATCATAAACTACCAGAGAGAGCACACAGTATCCCCTGCAATTATTATAAACTACCAGAGAGAGCACACAGTAACCCCTGCAATTATCATAAACTACCAGAGAGAGCACACAGTATCCCCTGCAGTTATCATAAACTACCAGAGAGAGCACACAGTAACCCCTACAATTATCATAAACTACCAGAGAGAGCACACAGTATCGCCTAAAATTATCGTAAACTACCAGAGAGAGCACACAGTATCCCCTGCAATTATCATAAACTACCAGCGAGAGCACACAGTAACCCCTACAATTATCGTAAACTACCAGCGAGAGCACACAGTATCCCCTAAAATTATCATAAACTACCAGAGAGAGCACACAGTAACCCCTACAATAATCGTAAACTACCAGATAGAGCACACAGTATCCCCTGCAATTATCATAAACTACCAGAGAGAGCACACAGTAACCCCTACAATTATCATAAACTACCAGAGAGAGCACACAGTATCCCCTGCAATTATCATAAACTACCAGAGAGAGCACACAGTAACCCCTAAAATTATCATAAACTACCAGAGAGCACACAGTAATCCCTGCAATTATCATAAACTACCAGAGAGAGCACACAGTATCCCCTAAAATTATCATAAACTACCAGAGAGAGCACACAGTAACCCCTAAAATTATTGTAAACTACCAGAGAGAGCACACAGTAACCCCTACAATAATCGTAAACTACCAGATAGAGCACACAGTATCCCCTGCAATTATCATAAACTACCAGAGAGAGCACACAGTAACCCCTACAATTATCATAAACTACCAGAGAGAGCACACAGTATCCCCTGCAATTATCATAAACTACCAGAGAGAGCACACAGTAACCCCTGCAATTATCATAAAGTACCAGAGAGAGCACACAGTAACCCCTACAATTATCATAAACTACCAGCGAGAGCACACAGTATCCCCTAAAATTATCATAAACTACCAGAGAGAGCACACAGTAACCCCTAAAATTATCGTAAACTACCAGAGAGAGCACACAGTAACCCCCACAATTGTCATAAACTACCAGAGAGAGCACACAGTATACCCTAAAATTATCATAAACTACCAGAGAGAGCACACAGTAACCCCTAAAATTATCGTAAACTACCAGAGAGAGCACACAGTAACCCCTACAATTATCATAAACTACCAGCGAGAGCACACAGTATCCCCTAAAATTATCATAAACTACCAGAGAGAGCACACAGTAACCCCTAAAATTATCGTAAACTACCAGAGAGCACACAGTAACCCCTACAATTATCGTAAACTACCAGATAGAGCACACAGTATCCCCTAAAATTATCATAAACTACCAGAGAGAGCACACAGTAACCCCTACAATTATCATAAACTACCAGAGAGAGCACACAGTATCCCCTAAAATTATCATAAACTACCAGAGAGCACACAGTAACCCCTGCAATTATTATAAACTACCAGAGAGAGCACACAGTAACCCCTGCAATTATTATAAACTACCAGAGAGAGCACACAGTAACCCCTGCAATTATTATAAACTACCAGAGAGAGCACACAGTATCCCCTGCAATTATCATAAACTACCAGAGAGAGCACACAGTAACCCCCACAATTGTCATAAACTACCAGAGAGAGCGTGCAGTAAACCCTAAGAATATCGTAAAATACCTGAAAGAGTGTGCAGAATCCTCTACAATTATTGTAAACTACCAGAGAGAGAGCGTGCATTAAACACTAAGATTATCGTAAACTACCAGAGAGAGAGGACAAACGAGTTATCTAGTCTACAGAACTGGAAAGCACAGACAGAAAACTACATGGCTAATAACACACCTAAAAACAACACAATGCTAACTATGTCCTTTCAGCCTTCACTGATTGATGAGCACAGAATGGAACATCAGAGTTTAAGACGATAGCTGCAGAACTCGTCTGCAACTGGCCTATGCCACGACCAGCATTTTTCTGTGTGCTGGTGAATCTGTGGCCAAAATAGTCATTGGCAGGAATATGAAGGTAGGAAAATGATGCTCAGCATGGTGGAACAAATGGCTGGTTTGTTTTGGCCCTGATTGCTTTAACATGAAAATAAATCTTATTTATGCCATTTATTTTATATTGATTAGACTGCGTCTTGCACTGCATTTTGCCAGGTCATGACCACTGTTGGTAATGAATCAGATCAGCAGCGACTGTGACAGGCTAAGCTTGCACCCCCTACTTATGTTACCACAACACTGTGTGATAAAGTTCAATTCTATCACATCTTACCGGTCAAGGCTGGAGGATTATATCTGAGCTAAGCAACAGTAAGATGAGGGTGTACCAGTGTATGGGTGGGGGTTACCTGTTAACACTGTTACCTGTGCTTCCATGGGGCGGTGCATGGCGGGCGGGGCTTGCTCGGATGCGTTCCCGTTGGAGAAGGTTTCGGCCCGCGGCGGCACAGCGGGGGGCTGCTTCTGCGCCCCTGCAGCCTGCGGAGAGCCCTGCGCATTCCTGCGGTGCCGCTCATCTGCCTGCAACCCGAGAACAGCACCATGCGTCAGACCACTTCACTTAATTTACAGCAGGAAAACACCACCACCACAACAGGTCAGGCAGACAACAGTTAACCTGTGCAGAGTTTTGTCTGGGGTTAATAGTTCCAAACTAAAAGCAGTTGAAAATTGTGAGTAATCAACATTAGACATCTGCTGGAAATACAACATTAAGGAGTCTATTCTGTAGGAAAGCGCCAGAAAGAAGACCAGCCAAAGGCTCAGAAAAAAGAAGCTTAATTCAATAGAGAAGTACCTGATTTATGATAGGAATGCACCAAACGGGAAAAATGGCCGAAATTATAAAAAATAAAACATTTCTCTAAAAATAGTGACATTTTTGTAAGAGAAGAACTACAATTTAAAAGAACCTATTGAACAAGTAACATTCCAGAATACCAAAAAAATACAATATGAAAAAGGAGACTTTATCTATCTATCTATCTATCTATCTATCTATCTATCTATCTATCTATCTATCTATCTATCTATCTATCTATCTATCTATCTATCTATCTATCTATCTATCTATCTATCTATCTATCTATCTATCTATCTATCTATCTATCTATCTATCTATCTATCTATCTATCTATCTATCTATCTAATAGTGTATTAGTGGGTTAGCCAGTATGCTAACTGTTTTTCTCAACACCCGCTGCACGCAGGCATCGTCCTACAAGAGCTCATTTTGTTTACATGGTTCATCCCTTACTCACCAAAATCAGAACAAAATAAAGCACAGGGAGAATTCTTTTAGCTTTCAGTGCTAAAAGAGCTAAACACCAAGCAGTCACCTCAAGCAAAGGAATGTACGGGTAAACAATATTACACACTTGTTTACTGATATGTTGTTATAAAATAAACAAATTAATAAATATAACGGCAAATATGGGAAAACTGGGAAGCAAAACCTAGCTAAACCTGGAGCAACAGTTATCTTCTACAGACTGTCATGCTGATGCAATTATCTTCAGAAGTGCATTTTTAAATATTATCTAGCTAAGCAATAAACCCACAGGTCCACAGTGGAGTGATTAGTGTCTGTGAGCATGCGGAGCGTGAAGCAGCAGCGGTGGTGGTTAAGCTCTGTAACGCAGACAACCAGCAGTGTCAGTCAGAGAAGAGAGAGAGAGAGAGATTAGCCAGTCGGGTTACTGTAAGAGTTAGGGGCGGGGCGTCTGTCTCTAATCAGAGAGGCTCTTGTTGTCCAGTCGAGTTTGGTGAATTTTCTGCTCTAAAAAAATTATATTAATTCACTGGCCTGCAGATCCTGCATGCCTGCTTTCATCACAATCTCCAACACCACCCAACAACCTCCAACACCACCCAACAACCACCAACACCACCCAACAACCACCAACACCACCCAACAACCTCCAACACCACCCAACAACCACCAACACCACCCAACAACCTCCAACAACACCCAACAACCTCCAACACCACCCAACAACCACCAACACCACCCAGCAACCTCCAACACCACCCAACAACCTCCAACATCACCAAACAACCACCAACAACACCCAACAACCTCCAACAACACCCAACAACCACCAACATCACCCAACAACCTCCAACACCACCGAACAACCTCCAACATCACCTAACAACCTCCAACATCACCCAACAACCACCAACACCACCCAACAACCTCCAACACCACCCAACAACCACCAACACCACCCAACAACCTCCAACATCACCCAACAACCACCAACACCACCCAACAACCTCCAACACCACTCAACAACCTCCAACACCACCCAACAACCACCAACACCACCCAACAACCTCCAACATCACCCAACAACCTCCAACAACACCCAACAACCACCAACACCACCCAACAACCTCCAACAACACCAAACAACCTCCAACACCACCCAACAACCTCCAACAACACCAAACAACCTCCAACAACACCAAACAACCTCCAACACCACCCAACAACCACCAACACCACCCAACAACCTCCAACATCACCCAACAACCACCAACACCACCCAACAACCACCAACACCACCCAACAACACCCAACAACCTCCAACACCACCCAACAACCTCCAACACCACCCAACAACCACCAACACCACCCAACAACCTTCAACACCACCCAACAACCTCCAACACCACCCAACAACCTCCAACAACACCCAACAACCACCAACACCACCCAACAACCTCCAACATCACCCAACAACCTCCAACATCACCCAACAACCACCAACACCACCCAACAACCACCAACACCACCCAACAACCTCCAACATCACCCAACAACCAACAACACCACCAAACAACCTCCAACACCACCCAACAACCTCCAACACCACCCAACAACCTCCAACACCACCCAACAACCACCAACAACCTCCTACAACACCAACACCACCCAACAAACTCCAACACCACCCAACAACCTCCAAAACCACCCAACAACCTCCAACACCACCCAACAACCTCCAACACCACCCAACAACCACCAACAACCTCCTACACCACCAACACCACCCAACAACCTCCAACACTACCCAACAACCTCCAACACCACCAAAAAACCACCAACATCACCCAACAACCTCCAACACCACCAAACAATCTCCAACACCACCCAACAATCTCCAACACCACCCAACAACCTCCAACACCACCCAACAACCACCAACACCACCAAACAACCTCCAACACCACCAAACAACCACCAACAACACCCAACAACCTCCAACATCACCCAACAACCTCCAACACCACCCAACAATCTCCAACACCACCCAACAACCTCCAACACCACCCAACAACCACCAACACCACCGAACAACCTCCAACACCACCGAACAACCACCAACAACACCCAACAACCTCCAACATCACCCAACAACCTCCAACAACACCCAACAACCACCAACACCACCCAACAACCTCCAACATCATCCAACAACCTCCAACACCACCGAACAATCTCCAACACCACCCAACAACCTCCAACATCACCCAACAACCACCAAAACCACCCAACAACCTCCAACACCACCCAACAACCACCAACACCACCCAACAACCTCCAACATCACCCAACAACCTCCAACAACACCCAACAACCAACAACACCACCCAACAACCTCCAACATCACCCAACAACCTCCAACATCACCAAACAACCACCAACACCACCCAACAACCTCCAACACCACCCAACAACCTCCAACACCACCCAACAACCTCCAACACCACCCAACAACCACCAACAACCTCCTACAACACCAACACCACCCAACAAACTCCAACACCACCCAACAACCTCCAAACAACCTCCAACACCACCCAACAACCTCCAACACCACCCAACAACCTCCAACACCACCCAACAACCTCCAACACCACCAAACAACCACCAACAACCTCCTACACCACCAACACCACCCAACAACCTCCAACACCACCCAACAACCTCCAACACCACCGAACAACCACCAACATCACCAAACAACCTCCAACACCACCCAACAATCTCCAACACCACCGAACAATCTCCAACACCACCCAACAACCTCCAACACCACCCAACAACCTCCAACATCACCGAACAACCACCAACACCACCCAACAACCACCAACACCACCCAACAACCTCCAACATCACCCAACAACCTCCAACAACACCCAACAACCAACAACACCACCCAACAACCTCCAACATCACCAAACAACCTCCAACATCACCAAACAACCACCAACACCACCCAACAACCTCCAACACCACCCAACAACCTCCAACAACCTCCTACAACACCAACACCACCCAACAAACTCCAACACCACCCAACAACCTCCAAACAACCTCCAACACCACCCAACAACCTCCAACACCACCCAACAACCTCCAACACCACCCAACAACCACCAACAACACCCAACAACCTCCAACATCACCCAACAACCTCCAACAACACCCAACAACCTCCAACATCACCCAACAACCTCCAACACCACCCAACAACCTCCAACACCACCCAACAACCTCCAACACCACCCAACAACCACCAACAACCTCCTACACCACCAACAACACCCAACAACCTCCAACACCACCCAACAACCTCCAACACCACCGAACAACCACCAACATCACCAAACAACCTCCAACACCACCCAACAATCTCCAACACCACCGAACAATCTCCAACACCACCCAACAACCTCCAACACCACCGAACAACCACCAACACCACCCAACAACCTCCAACAACCACCAACACCACCCAACAACCTCCAACATCACCCAACAACCTCCAACAACACCCAACAACCAACAACACCACCCAACAACCTCCAACATCACCAAACAACCTCAAACATCACCAAACAACCACCAACACCACCCAACAACCTCCAACACCACCCAACAACCTCCAACAACCTCCTACAACACCAACACCACCCAACAAACTCCAACACCACCCAACAACCTCCAAACAACCTCTAACACCACCCAACAACCTCCAACACCACCCAACAACCTCCAACACCACCGAACAACCACCAACATCACCAAACAACCTCCAACACCACCCAACAATCTCCAACACCACCGAACAATCTCCAACACCACCCAACAACCTCCAACACCACCCAACAACCTCCAACATCACCGAACAACCAACAACACCACCCAACAACCTCCAACACCACCAAACAACCACCAACACCACCCAACAACCTCCAACATCACCCAACAACCTCCAACACCACCCAACAATCTCCAACACCACCCAACAACCTCCAACACCACCCAACAACCACCAACACCACCCAACAACCTCCAACACCACCCAACAACCACCAACAACACCCAACAACCTCCAACATCACCAAACAACCTCCAACAACACCCAACAACCACCAACACCACCCAACAACCTCCAACATCACCCAACAACCTCCAACACCACCCAACAACCTCCAACACCACCAAACAACCACCAACACCACCCAACAACCTCCAACACCACCCAACAACCACCAACACCACCCAACAACCTCCAACATCACCAAACAACCTCCAACACCACCCAACAACCACCAACACCACCCAACAACCTCCAACATCACCAAACAACACCTAACAACCACCAACACCACCCAACAACCTCCAACATCACCCAACAACCTCCAACACCACCCAACAACCTCCAACATCACCCAACAACCACCAACACCACCCAACAACCTCCAACACCACCCAACAACCTCCAACACCACCCAACAACCTCCAACATCACCCAACAACCACCAACACCACCCAACAACCTCCAACACCACCCAACAACCACCAACACCACCGAACAACCTCCAACATCACCCAACAACCTCCAACACCACCCAACAACCACCAACACCACCCAACAACCTCCAACACCACCCAACAACCATCAACAACACCCAACAACCTCCAACATCACCAAACAACCTCCAACAACACCCAACAACCACCAACACCACCGAACAACCTCCAACATCACCCAACAACCTCCAACACCACCAAACAATCTCCAACACCACCCAACAACCTCCAACACCACCCAACAACCACCAACACCACCCAACAACCTCCAACACCACCCAACAACCACCAACAACTTCCTACACCACCAACACCACCCAACAACCTCCAACACCACCCAACAACCTCCAAAACCACCCAACAACCTCCAACACCACCCAACAACCTCCAACATCACCCAACAACCACCAACAACCTCCTACACCACCAAACAACCTCCTACACCACCCAACAACCTCCAACACCACCCAACAACCACCAACAACCTCCAACACCACCCAACAACCTCCAAAACCACCCAACAACCTCCAATACCACCCAACAACCTCCAACATCACCCAACAACCACCAACAAACTCCTACACCACCCAACAACCTCCAACACCACCCAACAACCACCAACAACCTCCAACACCACCCAACAACCTCCAAAACCACCCAACAACCTCCAATACCACCCAACAACCTCCAACATCACCCAACAACCACCAACAAACTCCTACACCACCCAACAACCTCCAACACCACCCAACAACCACCAACACCACCAAACAACCTCCAACATCACCCAACAACCTCCAACACCACCCAACAACCACCAACACCACCCAACAACCTCCAACATCACCCAACAACCTCCAACACCACCCAACAACCACCAACACCACCCAACAACCACCAACACCACCCAACAACCTCCAACATCACCCAACAACCTCCAACACCACCCAACAACCACCAACAACCTCCTACAAAACCAACACCACCCAACAAACTCCAACACCACCCAACAACCTCCAAAACCACCCAACAACCTCCAACACCACCCAACAACCTCCAAAACCACCCAACAACCTCCAACACCACCCAACAACCTCCAACACCACCCAACAACCTCCAACAACACCCAACAACCACCAACACCACCCATCAACCTCCAACATCACCCAACAACCTCCAACACCACCCAACAACCACCAACACCACCCAACAACCACCAACACCACCCAACAACCTCCAACACCACCCAACAACCTCCAACACCACCCAAAAACCACCAACACCACCCAACAACCTCCAACACCACCCAACAATCTCCAACACCACCCAACAACCTCCAACACCACCCAACAACCTCCAACATCACCCAACAACCTCCAACACCACCCAACAACCACCAACAACCTCCTACACCACCAACACCACCCAACAACCTCCAACACCACCCAACAACCTCCAAAACCACCCAACAACCTCCAACACCACCCAACAACCTCCAACACCACCCAACAACCACCAACACCACCCAACAACCTCCAACATCACCCAACAACCTCCAACACCACCCAACAACCACCAACAACTTCCAACACCACCCAACAACCACCAACAACTTCCTACACCACCAACACCACCCAACAACCTCCAACACCACCCAACAACCTCCAAAACCACCCAACAACCTCCAATACCACCCAACATCACCCAACAACCACCAACAACCTCCTACACCACCAAACAACCTCCTACACCACCCAACAACCTCCAACACCACCCAACAACCACCAACAACCTCCAACACCACCCAACAACCTCCAACATCACCCAACAACCTCCAACACCACCCAACAACCTCCAAAACCACCCAACAACCTCCAGTACCATCTAACCTAACCCTAACCCTAACCCTAACCAACAAATTCCTACACCACCAAACAACCTCCTACACCACCCAACAAACTCCAACACCACCCAACAACCTCCAATACCACCCAAAAACCTCCAACATCACCCAACAACCTCCAACATCACCCAAAAACCTCCATCACCACCCAACAACCACCAACAACCTCCTACACCACCAACACCAACCAACAACCTCCAACACCACCCAACAACCTCCAACATCACCCAACAACCTCCAACATCACCCAACAACCTCCAACATCACCGAACAACCACCAACACCACCCAACAACCTCCAACACCACCCAACAACCACCAACACCACCAAACAACCTCTAACATCACCCAACAACCTCCAACACCACCCAACAACCACCAACAACCTCCTACACCACCAACACCACCCAACAACCTCCAACACCACCCAACAACCTCCAAAACCACCCAACAGCCTCCAACACCACCCAACAACCACCAACACCACCCAACAACCTCCAACATCACCCACCAACCTCCAACACCACCCAACAACCACCAACAACTTCCTACACCACCAACACCACCCAACAACCTCCAACACCACCCAACAACCTCCAAAACCACCCAACAACCTCCAAAACCACCCAACAACCTCCAACACCACCCAACAACCTCCAACATCACCCAACAACCACCAACAACCTCCTACACCACCAAACAACCTCCTACACCACCCAACAACCTCCAACACCACCGAACAACCACCAACAACCTCCAACACCACCCAACAACCTCCAAAACCACCCAACAACCTCCAATACCACCCAACAACCTCCAACATCACCCAACAACCACCAACAAACTCCTACACCACCCAACAACCTCCAACACCACCCAACAACCACCAACAACCTCCATCACCACCCAACAACCTCCAAAACCACCCAACAACCTCCAATACCACCCAACAACCTCCAACATCACCCAACAACCACCAACAAACTCCTACACCACCAAACAACCTCCTACACCACCCAACAACCTCCAACACCACCCAACAACCTCCAATACTACCCAACAACCTCCAACATCACCCAAAAACCTCCATCACCACCCAACAACCACCAACAACCTCCTACACCACCAACACCACCACCCAACAACCTCCAAAACCACCCAACAACCTCCAACACCACCCAACAACCTCCAACACCACCCAACAACCTCCAACACCACCCAACAACCACCAACACCACCCAACAACCTCCAACATCACCCAACAACCTCCAACACCACCCAACAACCACCAACAACTTCCTACACCACCAACACCACCCAACAACCTCCAACACCACCCAACAACCTCCAAAACCACCCAACAACCTCCAATACCACCCAACAACCTCCAACATCCCCCAACAACCACCAACAACCTCCGACACCACCAAACAACCTCCTACACCACCCAACAACCTCCAACACCACCCAACAACCACCAACAACCTCCAACACCACCCAACAACCTCCAAAACCACCCAACAACCTCCAAAACCACCCAACAACCTCCAATACCACCCAACAACCTCCAACATCACCCAACAACCACCAACAAACTCCTACACCACCAAACAACCTCCTACACCACCCAACAACCTCCTACACCACCCAACAACCTCCTACACCACCCAACAACCTCCAATACCACCCAACAACATCCAACATCACCCAAAAACCTCCATCACCCAACAACCTCCAACACCACCCAACAACCTCCAAAACCACCCAACAACCTCCAACATCACCCAACAACCACCAACAACCTCCTACACCACCCAACACCAACCAACAACCTCCAAAACCACCCAACAACCTCCAACATCACCCAACAACCACCAACAACCTCCTACACCACCCAACAATCTCCAACACCACCCAACAACCTCCAAAACCACCCAACAACCTCCAACACCACCCAACACCACCCAACAGCCTCCAACACCACCTCCAACACCACCCAACAATCTCCAACACCACCCAACAACCTCCAACACCACCTAACAACCTCCAACACCACTCAACAACCTCCAACACCACCCAACATCCTCCAATACCACTCAACAACTTCCAACAACCACCAACAACCTCCTACACCACCCAACAACCTCCAACACTAAACAACACAGTAGGACGTACAGCTCATTCTGTGGGTGGGTGGGGTTGTGCTGTAGTTTTAGTTGCTGAACTGAGTTAAGCTGCAGTTTTAAAATGAGATTTCTTTAAAATTAAATAACACATTAGCTGGATACACCATTACAGAATCTAGCACGCTAACCTGATGTACAAACTACAAACAAAATCTTCTAAAGTTGTATTGTTTCAGCGCTTTAATGTTTACATGCACTCAAAACAGGTTTAGAATCAGATTTACGCAGTTATCTGATTATTCCAGTACTGATGTAAACAGCATAAACTGATTTTATACATCAGAGAAAAATCTGAATTGATCTAAATCTGAACACCGCTTCAGCCCAAACTGATTTTAACTTAAACTGCACTTTTACTTACTCATTCACTTTTTGTTAAGCACTTTAGATGTTTTTGTTTTCAAAAGCACACTGCATTTTATGTGTCCCTTGTTTTTAGACAAAAATATAATTATATATATAAAATATTATATAAAAATATATATAATTAATCAGTTTAAATTTAATTGCCTTTCAGTTGTTTATGATGTAAAATGCCGCTTAAACTAACAGGCTACTCTAATATACAGGATATGGCACTGAATTGTAAACATAAAAATTGATAGCGAAGCAGAAATCTGATTACTGCCTGACTCATGTAAATTTGGAGTTTTCCCATTATCTGACTACTCAAGTTAAGACTCCTATGTCCTGGGGTAATCTGATTATAAAAATAAAAATATTAAATAGACAGTTTAACACGTGTGTTTGAGCAGGAAAATCACCAGACTGCACTGGGCCAGAACTGGACACCTCTGCCTTACGGGTTCACCTCTGGAACTTCCTCAGAGTCTGGTCCTCGAGGTTCTGCCTGAGGCACCGGGTTGGTCTGGCCCTCTTCCTTGGTGGGCTGCTGTGGCTGGGAGTTGGGGATGCTGTGTGTTTGGACTGGCTGGATGTTGATTCCGTGGGTCACTTTTGGCGAAAGCTGGCGGTCCGGCTGGGCCAGATGCCGAGGCTGCAGCAGTGGTGTTTCCTGCAAGCTCGGCTGCAGCTGGGGAATTCTTCCGCGGTCCTGTGGGGACGGTTGAGGTAATGGGGGGGTTCCGGTCCGGTCCACAGCACAGTGCTGTAGCTGTGGAATTGTAGACCTGTCCTGATTTGCTGCTAGGGCGTGTTCCTGCTTTTTGCTACTGTCTCGGTGCTGTGCCGGTGGAGCTTTCTTGCTCTTTTCGGATGAAGGTGGCGGATGCTGCTGCTGCTGAGGGATTCTGCTCTTCTGAGCTGCAGATGGAGGCTGCTGAGGGGTTCTGGGTTTGGGCTGCTGGAGGGAGAGCAGGTAGACTTGCTCCTGCTGTAACTGTCTCTGCAGCCTCTCAGCCTGCCTCTGCTCCTCCAGCTCCCTCCACTTAAACTCCTGACACACACAGTGTGTAAAACGCTCATCAATCACACTGCCGGTTAAAAGTTTGGACACACCTTCACATGGAAATCTAATTGTACCTTTTCCTGCAAAGAATGTGTTAACAGTTATTAGCTAATGCCTCTAGAACATTGTTGGGTGTCCAAATCGAAAAGTGAAATTTAAACATGATGCACCACAATCTCCCACACTGCACTGGAAATGTTGATTGTCACATTAACATCGGCCAGCGGTTTCTAACTTTATTTATTATTTATTATTATTTTGGCAAATATGGTTCAGTGTACAGGCAGGGCGTAGAGGAGATGAACACATAATAAGAAACCAGTGAATGAGCTTATTCCACATAAGCACATAAAAAATAATGCCACATTACATCTTCAAAAAAATAAATAATTCAATATATCAATGCAGCAGGGTTCATCAAATCCAGTCCTGGAAGACTGCTGTTACAAACAGTTTGGTGTCACAACTGCAGTGAGCAGAAACTTACAGATTAGTGCACAGAATTAGCTATACTGAGTTTCTGTAAGTCTACCAGCTCAAAGATTCAGGACTCCTACCTTCTAGCTTCTTCTCCTACCCAACGTCTATATAAACACACATGTGGTTGTAATATTATTATGTTCTTCATTACGTTTCATAATATTACAGTAAATCTGATAATCAACATATATACGCAGATGATGTTCTAAAGCTACATTTTATTTATGTTTTTAATTTGGTCTGAATCTGCTTTTAGCATCTGTACTGTAGCAAAAGAGCTAAGTACTCAATGCAGCGTACTGTGATTTATCAAAATGATGACACCACCTTCTCCCAGCCATTTTTAAAATAAAGAATTTTAGCAATACTGTTTGTATGCTCACCAGCAGCATAGCCTGCTCATGCAGAAGTTGCTGCTGTAGTATTTCGAGATGCCGCTGCTCCTCCTCCAGCTGTCGACGGATGTACTCCTGTTAAACAAACACAAACAAGCAAAGGCAATTCAGCATCAGAGCTCAGCTAATCGCAGCCAATCAATACTCCTGTCCTACATCTGCACGTTCAGGACAGAAACTTTTACACACATTACCATCCAGAAAACTCCAGCTAAAAAAGTCCCAGTGGTCAGAAACTGGAAACCAGCTAGATGCCATGTGAGTCTGAGGCCAGGGTGTCATGATTTGGGCAGAGTTTGCATTAATTCTGATTGGTGAGGATTACACATTAGCCTTGTAGCTACAATACAAATTTAAAGAGAAACTTTACACACCAAACACACCTTACTTTAGGCCACTAAACTGGATTTTTGCTGTGGTCTGGCTGCAGTTAGATTCTTCCACAAACTTTTATGTTGACAGTTTTAGTTATAGAACTTCGCTCAGAAGTGTTTAAATACAACAGAAATGTTTTGCTGATATCAGGTCTGCACTGTGGAGCCTTAACTGCAGCTGGACTCCTCTCATATCTGTGTAAATTGTGTAATTTTGAGGGTTGTGTGGTTCTTGCATTTTAGCTTTAGAACCTGTCAGTTCTTCCTTCAGACTCGCCCGGCCGTTTACCCACCTGTTCCCGATCTGCCCTCCTCTTCTCCTCCTCTGCCCGTCGTCGCTCCTCCTCCTCCTTACGCCGGCGCTCCATCTCCTCCAACCGCCGCTTTTCCTCCTGCTCACGCCGCCGCTGCTCTCTCTCCTGCTGCCTCCGCATCTCACGCTCACGCCTTTGTTGCTGTGGATAGTCAGCAGGGGGAGACAGAGTGGGACAGACAGACAGTGATACAGATTTACAGAGAGAGGAGAGAAATGGAGAAGTTAGTATTAGTGTAGATTCAGTATAGCTAAATTTAGGATTACTGTGCTGTAAAGACACAGACATGTGATGTAGCCTTAAAAAGTACTGTGAAATTCTGTTTTAAAATGAATATATCAGACGATACAGGAATGATCACACAGCAAACTGATACCATTCAGTACAATCTTTTATTCTCTTCCAGCTCAGATGGCGGTAGTTGTTTTTTGAGAAGAGAGAGTAATAATAGTGTAGTGTGGTGTAGACCTGCCAGACTAGACTCATACTTGATTGGTTACTGTATTATAATATCTATATTATATTATTATATAGTGAAGTTATATAAATTACTGAGTTTAACAGAGCTTTAAAAGAGAAAATAAATTATAGTGTAGCTATTTTTTTCAAATTGGAAGGAGGAAATGCGGTGTGTGTGTGTGTGCGTGTGTGTGTGTGTGTGTGCCTGTAGCAGGGTTGGACTGAACCAAAAATTCCATGGCCAATTTTTTGTTCTAGACCGGCCCCTCATAATTAGCGGAGCACAACCGACTTGTAATTCATGTATGTGGGGTTCCATAGAAGCATAATATATCATCAACATATTAAATATAAGAAGTGTAGTATCTTATTGTTAACTATTTTTGTCTGCTCTGTGTAGTAGATTTTTGTATCTTTTTTTTAATCACCTCTAATATGTGTTTTCTGAATTTCTATGATATAACAGATCTATTCTAATTCTTCAGGTTAAAGGTGCTTCCTCCTTTGAACAGCTATAACATGTATTTGTATCAGGCTACAAACAGGGCTGCTTTACTCTTATTCAGTGTCGGCATATCTTTTGCTAATACTACTTTTATACTTTTTTACACTTACTTTAGTCATGCCTAAATTGCGAAGCTTCTACTTGTCATTAATCAGTTTTAAAAATCTGTTATTTCACTTGTTTAAGTGCTTTAAAACATGTTGAACCCCAGCATAGATGCTACAAATTCAAACTACTATGCAGCTTTCTTAACACAGCTTCAACCTAAATATCTAAAATGCTATGCTGCAGCCTAAAATGGACACTTGCTGCTCATCCAACACTTCTCAGTCTTTTTATCAGAATAAGGGGGTGTGGCTGGAAGATTTTGTGAGGTATCTCTCTCTCTCTCATCTCATTGTCAACCGCTTAATCCGTGAAGGGTCGGGGGGTGTGGGGGGGGGGGGGGGGTGCTGGAGCCTATCCCAGCAGGCATCGGGCGGAAGGCAGGGCAGACGGACACAGACAGACAAACAGACACATTCACTCACACACACACACCTAATGGGCAATTTCAATCAAGTTCCAATTAGCCTGAACGTGCCGTTGGACTGTGGGAGGAAACCGGAGGAACCCGGAGGAAACCCACGCAGACACAGGGAGAACGTGCAAACTCCACAGAAAGACCCGGGTTGCCCCAGCCGGGAATCGAACCCTGTGTTATCCTAACATTACTTACGTTACTTCTATCACCTCAAAGTCCCTGTATTATCCTAACACTACTAAAGTTAACTCCACTCCCTCAAAGTCCCTGTGTTATCCTAACGTTACCTCCATCACCTCAAAAGTCCCTTTGTTATCCTAACATTACTTACGTTACTACTATCACCTCAAAGTCCCTGTGTAATCCTAACCCAGGCCGTCTTGCGCCACTGTGCCGCCCCTTTGTGAGGTATGCAAATACCAATTAATACTGATACTAATCGATGGCCATTGCTTATCATCCTCATGTAATAGAGCTAACATTACCTCCATCAACTAAAAGTCCACGTGTTTTCCTAACATAACTGACTTTACCTCCACCCCCTCAAAGTCTCTGTGTTATTCTAACGTTATGAATGTTACCTCCATCACTTCAAAGTCTCTGTGTTATGCTAACGTTACTAACATTACATTTATTACCTCAAATTCCCTGTGTTATCCTAATGTTACCTACATCACCTCAAAGTCCCTGTGTTATCCTTACGTTACCTACATCATCTCAAAGTCCCTGTGTTATCCTAATGTTACTATGACCTCAAAGTCCCTGTGTTATTCAAACGTTACTAAAGTTACTTCCATCACCTCAAAGTCTCCTCAAGTCACCTCAAAAATGAATGTTACCTCCATCACAAGTCCCTATGTTATCCTGACGTTAAAAATGTTACCTCCATCACTTCAAAGTCCCTATGTTATTCAAATGGCACTAACGTTACCTCCACCACCTCAAAGTCCCTGTGCTATTCTAATGTTAGTAACTTTACCTCCACCCCTAAAAGTCCCTGTTATCCTAACATTACTAACGTTACCTCTATCACCTCAAAGTCCCTGTGTTATCCTAATGTTACTAACGTTACCTCCACCACCTCAAAGTCCCTGTGTTATTCTAATGTTAGTAACTTTACCTCCACCCCCTCAAAGTCCCTGTGTTATCCTAATGTTACTAACGTTACCTCCACCACCTCAAAGTCTGTGTTATTCTAATGTTAGTAACTTTACCTCCACCCCCCCAAAGTCCCTGTGTTATCCTAATGTTACTAACGTTACCTCTATCACCTCAAAGTCCCTGTGTTATTCTAATGTTAGTAACTTTACCTCCACCCCCTAAAAGTCCCTGTTATCCTAGTTACTAACTTTACCTTCATCACCTTAAACTCCCTGTGTTATCCGAACATTACCTCAATCACATCAAAGTCCCTGTTATCCTAACGTTACCTGCATCATCTCAAAGTCCCTGTGTTATCCTAACGTTAATAACATTACCTCAATCACCTCAAACTTCCTGTGTTAATCTAACGTTACTAACGTTACCTCTATCACCTCAAAGTCCCTGTGTTATCCTAACATTACCTCAATCACATCAAAGTCCCTGTGTTATCCTAACGTTAATAACATTACCTCCATAACCTCAAACTCCCTGTGTTAATCTAACATTAATAACGTTACCTCCATCACCTCAAAGTCCCTGCAATATTCTAACGTTACTAACATTACTTCTATCACCTTAAAGTCCCTGTGTTAATCTAACGTTACTACCTGCTTATGCACTACACTACACGGTAGTATCTACAGTGACACTCTTTAGTTTCTTCATACGTTTAGTTTCTTTACTTCTCCACACCCCTTTCTGCTGCTTCTGTTTCTCCATACTGCCTCTCCTCTAAAATACGCTCAACACTGAACATAGCAGGACTTCACATGCAGAGAAAGGGTGGGGCCTTTTTCATCTTATATCCTGATCGGTTTAGTCTATATTGGAAATAGGCCGCCCCCTCTAAAGCCGGTCTCTTTGAAAAAAAAAGGAAGAAAACCTCCCGGTATGCCAGATTACCAGTCCAGCCCTGGTCTGTGGTAAAGTTAATGAGTAACAACGTATCATCACTTTTTTGATTAATTAGTAATCCAAATCTTTTCCACACGATTCTTTAAAAAATAACATGATTGTCCTGATTTCTGATCACGAGATTGGATTGGGAAAATCTCTACAAAGAACGTTTATGGAGGAAAATACTAGTTTAGAATGTGTTCTGGGTGTATCAGAGACTAGAGGGAGTTCGGAGCGTTTTTACTTATAAAAATCTAATTTCAACAGACACAACAGAGCACCAACTAGACAAAACACTTGGGGATTATTTCGATATAATTCATAAATTGGTCATTAGATGTCTTTTGATCTTCATCTAAGTCACAACAATAGAAAACATAGTCTGCTTAAACTAATAACACAAAAAAATATATGTTTGCAACATGTTAACATTCACAGTGCAGGGTGGAAAAAGTATGTGAACCTTTGAATTTAATAACTGGTTGATCCTCCTTTGGCAGCAATAACCTCTCCAGAAGGCGTATTTTCTTCTGCTGAAGCTATTTGGTTGTTGATTTACTTCTATGTTTTGGGTTGCTGTACTGTTACATCATCCGTCCTCTGTTGAACTTTAGTTGGTAGACAGATTGTCTTAAGTTTTCCTGCAAAATGTCTTGGTTTACTTGGGAGTTCATTTTTCCGTTGATGATGTCAATCCGTCCAGGCCCTGAGGAAACAAAGCAGCTCCAAACCATGATGCCCCCTCCACCATATTTCACAGTTGGGATGAGGTTTTGATGATGGTGCGCTGTGCCTTTTTTCTCCACACATAGCGTTTTGTGTTCCTTCCTAACAACTCAATTTTGGTTTCATCTTTCCACAGTTTATTTAGCCAGTACTGCTGTGGAACATCCAGGTGCTCTTTTGCAAACTTCAAATGTGCAGCAATGTTTTTTTTGGACAGCAGTGGCTTCCTCCGTGGTGTCCTCCCATGAACTCCATTCTTGTTTAATGTTTTCCTTATTGTAGATTTGTCAAGTCTTCAGCCGACTCCCTCACCTCATTGATCATTCTGCGCTGTGCTCTTGCAGTCATCTTTACAGGATAACCATGCCTAGGGAGAGTAGCAACAGTGCTGAACTCAAAACTGGTGTGTGTTTTTAAAAGGCAGGATAGCTTTAACCTACTCATACAATCTCATCACATCCTGGCTCAAATTATCTCTTAGAAAAGTCATTAGCCTAGAGGTTCACATACTTTTTCCCTAACTAAACTGAATCACCTGTATAGCGCTGCCCTTCAGCAGAGTGGCTTTACTGCTTCTTACAATCTGACTGGTAAAATTCATACATAAGACACACCAGAATAAAAGGTGCACTGACATTTTTTGGGAACATAAAAGGATTTTAAGTGCACCTTATAGTATGATAAATACTGTAAATAACACCAGTAAGCTAAGATGTAGGATATGACGTTGGTTCCTCTCATCTTCAGGGAAAGAAGTAAAACCCATTACTGAAGTATATCTAAAGAATATGGGGCAGAAAGTTTACCATTCCCACCTCTGACAAAACCTCACTTTGATATTTCTGTTTCTTCATGTTAAGCTCGACACACATACTGTAAAACAGCAGCTGGGCAAGAAGGTGCTGGTATAACATGCTACGAGCCAACTAAAACCAAAAATGCACTGCCGCATGCACCTTTCCTCAGAGTGAAACAGGTCATGGTATTAAATTGGGTAACATTACTACTGGAAAGCAAGCCTATTTCGGTTACCTCCTCCAGCCTCCTCCGCTGCTCCTTCTGCTGCTCGATGCGCTTCTGTCGCTCAGCCAACAGCTGGCGCTTGTACTCCTCCTGCTCACGGAGCTGCTGTTCCTGCAGGAGCTGCTGCCTCCTCAGAGCCTCGGAGCGCTCCTTGTTCTCCTGCTGGAGGCGGATGAAGTCCCGCCGCAGGGTTGACTCGCCCGGGACATTAACGATTGAGCTGCGGTTAGAGAGACGTTAGCTTAGCAACTTATAACTATAGGTTATATGGGCTTTCTTTTACTGTTTTTGTACCAAGAATACAGTGATATGAAAAAGTTTGGGCACCCCTTATCATTTTCATGATCTTCCTTTATAAATTATTTTTTGTTTGGATCAGCAATTTTAGTTAAATATATCATATAGCAAACAGAGTGATATTTGAGAAGTAAAATTAAGTTTATTCTATTTACAAAAAGTGTGCAATAATTATTTAAACAAAATTAGGCAGGTGAATAAATTTGGGCATCCCTGACATTTTACTGATTTGAATACATTTAGCACTAATTATTGAAACACAAAAACTTGTTTGGTAAGCTCATTGACCTTTGATCTACATAAACAAGTAAATCCAGTTATGAAAAAAGAGTTAAGGTGGATAATTGCAAGTTTTTCTCCTCTTTGAATCTTTTCTGAAAAGTGGCAACATGGGAGCCTTAAAACAACTCTCAAATGACCTGAAAACAAAGATTGTCAATAGGCTTTTTTTGTACAGGTACACAGTGTAGTGAAATTGCGTTCCTCCGGAACCATGGTGCAACATGGAACAAGAAACAATAGACAACATAAAGTGCAAGAGTGACGACAGTGCAACATAAAACTATAAAACTACAATAAATACAATAAATGCAAAAGACGAGACAATTAAAAAAAACAGGACAGTGCAGTACCGATACGGTATAATAAAGTGCATATTGAGGATAAGGTGCAGAGACGTGTAACATACTGTAACATATAGAACATACATAATCACAGCAGTTACTGAGGTAGGGCGTTTATAGTTTTGAGAGTAGCAGCAAATATTGCTGAAAAGGTATAGAGACATTTTTGTCTCTGTGTGCTGAGTGTGAGTGTGTGTGTGAGTGAAGTTCAGTCTTTGTGTGTTTAAAGGGTGGTGGGGGGATTCACTTCAGTTCTGTGTGAGTGTGTTGGGTGTGTGAGTGTGTTGGGTGTGGGGTGGTGTTCCGCTCTGTCTCTGTGTGTTGAGGAGTCTGACTGCCTGGTGGATAAAGCTGTTGCAGGGTCTAGTAGTGGAGGCTCGGATGCTTCTGTGTCTTCTGCCTGACGGCATCAGAGAGAAGAGTCTGTGTGAGGGATGGGTGGGGTCGTCCACAATGCCGGTGTCTTTGCGGATGCAGCGTGTGGTGTAGATCTCGCTGATGGAGGGAAGAGAGACTCCGATGATCTTCTCAGCTGTCCTCACTATCCACTGTAGGGTCTTACGTTCTGAGGTGTTGCAGTTCCCAAATCAGACGGTGCTCAGGATGCTTTCTACAGTGCCTCTGTAGTACATGGTGAGGATGGGAAGTGGGAGATGTGCTTTCCTCAATCTCCGCAGGCAGTAGAGGTGCTGCTGGCTTTCTTTGTTATGGTGCTGGTGCTGAGGGACCAGGTAAGGTTCTCAGCAATGTGAACACAGAGGAAGTTGGTGTTCTTCACAATTTCCACTGCAAAGCTGTTGATGTTCAGCGGGTGGTGGACACCTGAAGTCAACAACCATCTATTTGGTTTTAACCAGAGATAGGATGTTGGTCCTGCACCAGTCTGTCAGCCACTGCTCTTCTCTGTGCGCTGACTCGTCGTTCTTGCTGATGAGGCCAACTACAGTTGTGTCATCAGCAATCTTGATGATGTGATTTGAGCTGAACTTCGCAGTACAGTCATGAGTCAGCAGAGTGAAAAGCAGTGGACCGAGCACACAGCCCTGGGGGGCGCTGGTGCTCAGTATGGAGGTGCTGGAGGTGTTGTTTTCCCTGCCACATGTGCATAGTGTCAGCAGTGTCCTGGAAATGGGCATGGATTTTCTTCAAGTAGGTGCGCTTTGCCTCTCTGATGCCCCAGAAGAGCCTGGTTTTGGCTGTTCTGAGTCCAGCCTTGTCTCCTGACTTAAGGGCCTTGTCTCGGGTTCTCAGCACACACACACCTCTGCAGTCATCCACGGCTTCTGGTTAGGGCGGGATGTCATGGTTTTGGAGACAGTAACATCAATGCACTTGCTGATGTAGCCAGTCACTGAATCTGTGTACTCCTCCAGGTTGATGGAGTCATCAGATGTAGCAGCTTCTCTGAACATGTCCCAGTCAGTGTGCTCAAAACAGTCCTGAAGAGCAGAAAGGGATCCTGGAGGCCAGGTTGTCACTTGCTTCTTCTCTGATTTGGCACGTCTGCTGAGCTGTCTGTATGCTGGGAAGAGCATCACCGAGATGTGGTCCAAGTAGCCACAGTTGGGGCGGAGCTCTGCTCTGTACACACCGGCAATGTTAGTGTAAATAAGACACAGCATGTTAGCTCCACGCGTTGGAAAGTCCACATGTTGGTGAAAGCTGGGCAGCAGAGCCTTCAGATTACTGTGATTGAAATCACCAGCAACAATAAACAGTCCGTTGGGGTGTGAGTTCTGGAGTTTGGAGATAGCAGTGTACAGCTCATGCAGAGCACTGTTAGCATTAGCACTGGTTTCTACATACACTGCTATTATGTACACGTTGCTTAGCTTTCTGGGCAGGTAAAATGGCCTAGCTCTGACTATAGCAAACTCCACAAGGGGCGAGCAGTAGCTGAAGACCAGCGCAGCGTTGTTACACCATGCTGTGATGATGTATGGACACAGCCCCCCTCTGCAGATCTTACCGGACAGCTGAGCCCCATGGTCCGCACGGAAGCATATCATGCCGTTCAGCTCAATGGCAGAGTCCGGGATGGAGTCCGTTAACCATGTCTCCGTGAAAACGAACACACAGCAGTCCCTTAACTCGCGCTGGGTTGTCCGCTGGATCCGGAGGTAGTCTAGCCTATTCTCCAGGGAGCGTTGGAGAGGAGGATGGATGGCAAAAAAAAAAAGCATTGTGTTTGCTCCCGGAGTGGCCGCTGTGACTACTCGCCATCAGGAAGTGAAATCTCAGATAAGCAGAGGAGAAGGATGGTGAGAACAGTTATAGTCAACCCACAGACCAGCTTCAAAGACCTACATCATCTTGCTGCAGATGTCTATGAGTCACTGTGCATTGTTCAACTATTCAGCGCACTTTACATAAGGAGAGGCTGTATGGGAGAGTAATGCAGAAGAAGAATTTTCTGAGTACACGCCACCAACAGAGTCGCTTGAGGTATGCTAAAGCACATTTGGACAAGCAAGCTTCATTTTATAATACAACGCCGTGGTCTGATGAAACTAAAATTTAGTTATTTGGAGGGTTGTTATGCATGGTGGAAAAAGAACACACTTGGTTGGAACACACATGGTGGAAAAAGAACACACTTGCTTCCCACAGTAAAATGTGGTGGTTCATGATGCTGTGGGGATGTGTGGCCAGTGCAGTGCAGTACTGGGAATCTTGTAAATATCAGCAGATTGCACACTTTCTGTAAATCCTATAAACCTAATTTCACTTCTTAAAAATCAATGTGTTCTTCTGCTGTATGATATATTTAATTGAATTGCTGATCTGAACAACCAATGGTTTATAAAGAAAAATATTTAACAATATTGCCCAAACTTTTTCATAGTCTCCTTTATAGGTTCCTTATCATGGGAGCTCATAAGCAGTTGTAGAAAAACAGCAGTGGCTGTACTGTAATATTGATTTTTATTTTACATGCTATATGACGCCAGTGTTCATGTATGGTATGTCATACTGGTGCTAAGATGCTATTAGTGGTGTATTAGCTTCCATTACTTGTTAGCTACCTTAGCCTAGCCATTCCAGCTAAAGAAATACAGACAGCAGTCATTTACTGGCTAATTAAAAAACGTGTACAGTCAGGAGAATACAGGAAAGCACTTTTTAAAGGATGTAAATTTTTACCAAGTCAGACAATAATGAAGAGGTGGATGAGGTACGTGTGTGTGTGTTACTACCTTGGTTCTCCTTCCTGTTCTGGGGTTTCTTCCTCCTCTTCCTCACTGCCACTGTATTCATATTCAGTCTCATCTGGAAAAAAAAATCATGCATTCAAACTACACACAAACTACACCCACACTCAGTCATAATGATCACAGTAAAATGCTTTGTTTGGTACTAACCAAAAGGAGCTCCCACCACAGGCCCAAATATGGATAAACTGAAGTTAGGGTTTGTTTTTGGAGGAGGTTGAGGGAGGTTATCGTCACCCATTAAACAATAGAATGAGAAATATATCTCCCCTTAGTGTGCAGACACAGCAGGATGGGTGTCACACAGCAGATGGGTACAAGAGATTATACAGGCGATTCTGTACCTACTGTAACTGTAGAATACCAGTCACCAACTGCAGTTTTCCTGAACCTACAGATTTTATCGAAAGTCTGACCTACCAATAAACTTTATATATTGCAGTGTAACAAACATTATCCTTTTACAAACTAACATTTATTGGTGCATCTCTAAATTTCAAGCAGCAAAAGTTGCCAGATACTAATTTTGAATACTAAACTTTTATACCCAATTAGACCCAAACACAGGGTTAAAACACACTGGTCCTGCTGGACCCAGCGTCAGATTCAGAGACTGCGAGGTACAACTCCTTGGAAAAATATTGCTTTATCTTCTAGAAATCATTAGTTAATTTATTGTAATTTTATTTTCAAATTTTACCTAACCCCCTGTAGACATTACCACATGCACCTTACACCCTCTTTGTACACTGTGCTCTGAGAACAAGTAAGTTTGACCAGTAGCTCTGGTCCAAGCTCTGGTTACCTTTCTTTTATATTATTATTATTATTATTATTATTTTTATTATTATTATTATTATTATTATTATTATTATTGCTATTGCATCTATTTACCTTCAATTATTCTGCAACTCTTTTTCTTTGCAAATGTGAATGTCATTGTTGTTCATTTTTTACTGAGTTGTTCTGGCCATTAGAAGGTGCGGTGGGGTGGGGTGCCATTTTGAGGGGTGGAACTGTAGGGAAAGAGGTTGCAAGGTGGAATATACAATTGTTTTCTCTTTCTATGCCTTCCTTCTAAAATTGTTTTTATATATGTTATGTTATATCTCTGCAATGTACCCTTATAGCTCAGTCTACTTAAAATGACAATAAATATTTGAACACAAAAAAAGAGACTGCGGGATACCACACCTTTTTCTCCCCTCTTCTTGCGAGTGCGGTCAATGTGGTCTTTGAGTTGGATGCGCACTTGTCTCTCGTTGGGCTGGTCCCGGATGAAGGGGTGCTTCAGCAGCTGGTCTGTTGGAGGTCTCTGGGTGTAGTTTTTTACCAGGCAGCCTTCAATAAAGCTAAAAAACTTCTTGGACCTGAGAGAAAACAGACATGATGAAGTAAAGAATGAAAAAATAATAATAATAAGAATAATAGGAAACATAATGGCCAATTAGCCAAAGATGTTAGAAATGATTATTCCGTTTTTACTCAATTGTCAAATTCTACAAACAACACAGAAGCGTTTACATTCCCAAATATCCATTTATAATCGGATTACTGCACTTACCTGATTATATTATTACTGATGTAAAGTGTAAAGTGTAAAAGTATAAAGTGTAAAAATTGCATTTATTAATCTGATAGAGAGAGCTGCATTATATCTCAGTAATCAGTTGCAGATGCATCAATGAATGTATACTCCTAACTGAAGAATTCTGGGGTGTGTCACTACATGTATACTCTTAACTGGAGGATTATGGTCTCTCACTGCATGTATACTCTTAAATGGAGTATTCTGAGACGTTTCACTGCATGTAAATTCTTAACTGGAGTATTCTGAGGTGTTTTACTGCATGTATACTCTTAACTGGAGTACTCTGAGATGTCTCACTGCATGTATACTCAACTGGAGTATTCTGAGATGTCTCACTGCATCTATACTTTTAACTGGAGTATTCTAAGATGTCTCAATGCATCTATACTTTTAACAAGAGTATTCTGGGATGTCTTATTGCGTGTACCATCTTAAGGGAAATATTCTGGGATGTCTCACTGCATGTATACTTTTAACAAGAGTATTTTGGGATGTCTTATTGTGTGTACACTCTTAAGCAGAGTATTATGAAATGTCTCAGTTCAACACTTTGGAAGTGATACTGAGACTGAAAGAGTTCAATAATCTTTTTTCTAGCTTATATATTGTTGCAGCATTTTTATGCTGTCAGGTGCAGGGCAGAAAGACATTTCCAACACACCTTTCTTGAAGTCAAGGTCTTGAGTCTTCCAATAAGGTTTAACATGTTTATTTGTCTTTCAGGCATCCAAGGGTTCATTTATTACAGTACATTGCCTGTCTTACATCCTTAACTAAAATTAACCAAAAAGGGGTGGTTGAAAAGCTGTACTGCTCCCACCCTGCTAACCTTCTTCCTGCTGCCACTCTCTGCCTGCCATTAGTTTGTGTCAGTTATTACATGCTGCCACACAATAGAGTCAGTGACTGGTATGACCTCTAGAGATGGTGGTGATAACTGCAGGTAGGCATTAAAGTGAGGAAATGGTGGAATCAGTACAAGCATAATACAAAATCAAAATAATCTACAACATACTAACTCAAATCCCAACTAACACATTTACATATACAGCTTAAATTTAATTTACTGTAAACATAAACAAATAATTTACCAAAAAATATATATTGGCTCCAACATATATATTCAGAGTGCAGAGTGATATGTTAAAGTCACAGTGTGACGTTCTGTTTTTACGTGATATTTACATCCTATCTTGTTATTAGAGTTTATTAGGTGATCGCATCGCAAAAATGAGTGTCTGATTACCCAAGTTCATGTAAACACGATCAACAAAATGTAATGCAGTATTCAGATTATGATGACTTTGATTGAAACAGACATACTACACACTTAAATAAACCATGAAAGCATTTTCTCACATTTAATTATTCTGAATACTGAAGACTGAACAGATCCGAGACCAGTGCAGGACACTCACCATTTTTTTGACTTAAGTCTGGGTGGAGGGTTTCTAGGGATTAGGAAGAGCGCTCGCATCGGGTGCATATCACACAAAGCTGCAATCACCAAGAAAACATATACAGACACAAACTTTAGAAGTGTTAATGCAGATTTCTGTCACTGAACTAATTGTTCCTAAAATCTGAGGAAACAGGTTTAGCCTAAACATCAACAACTCACAAACATACAACATAATAGATAGGAACACAACAGTAGAACAACTTGATTAACCTGAATAACCTGAATCTGATTAAACTGAGATGTCTCTCTGCATGTATATTCTTAACTGGAGTATTCTGGGATGTCTCACAGCATGTATACTCTTAACTGGAGTATTATGAGACGTCTCACTGCATGTATACTCTTAAATAGAGTATTCTGGGATGTCTCATAGCATGTATACTCTAAACTGGAGTATTATGAGAAGTCATAATACTCCAGTACAAGCATAAGATTTTGTATTATGCTTGTACTGATTCCACCATTTCCTCACTCATCCCAGAATACTCTTAAATAGAGTATTCTGGGATGTCTCACAGCATGTATACTCTTACCTGGAGTATTATGAGACGTCTCACTGCATGTATACTCTTAAATAGAGTATTCTGGGATGTCTCACAGCATGTATACTCTTAACTGGAGTATTATGAGACGTCTCACTGCATGTATACTCTTAAATAGAGTATTCTGGGATGTCTCATAGCATGTATACTCTAAACTGGAGTATTATGAGATGTCTCACTGCATGTATACGCCTAACTGGAGTATTCTGGGATGTCTCACAGCATGTATACTCTAAACTGGGGTATTAAATAGATGTCTCTGTCATGTCTGGTGCTGAAAGCACGTCTGTGTCTCCCACATCCAGCTCTATCTGCGATTCTCACAGTAACAACTACAATACCCAGAACGCACCACTCCATGACACAACACACACTCCCGATCACGTGTCACGTCACATGACGCCACCAGGAAGCCCCGAGTACTGATTACCCACAGTATTTAAGGATCATGCTCACGCTCACACCTCGCCGAGTATCTGTTTGGTAAATCCTACAATACAAAGCGTTTCTCTTGCCCTTGCTATTCTCCGTGTATGATCTTGTTTTTGTTTTCTACCGACTTTGATTTTTGCCTGCTCCCTTGTGTTGGATACCCGTGTATGACCTGGACTGTTTATTGTACTTTGGATTTTTGACTACCCTGTTATACTGCCTACCCGTGTATGAACTCTGGACTGTCCTCTGGTTATGGTATGGTTTCTCTACACTGTGTATTTTTGGTACTGACCCTGTTTCCGTTGACTACCCCTGTCTGCTCTATAACTTTAAATAAAGTTATTTTATTGTATCTGCACCAGTCTCATTCCTGTCTGGCCCTGACAGTCTCTTTGCACGTTTAAACTTACGCGGAGCTCCTTCAGCCATCTCGATAGCCGTGATTCCACAGGACCACAGATCACTCTGAAGAAAAAAAAAAAACAAGAAGTAGCCAGACTTAAAGAAAGAATTAATGCATAAATAGAGCATAAATACACAGTCAAAGCGTAAAAACAGAGTGAGAGTTAAGATGTGAAGACAGAGTTTGTGAGGTAAGATAAGAGGAGTTGTGAGGTAAGATAAGAGAGGTGTGCGGTAAAATAAGAGGGGGTGTGGGGTAAGATAAGAGGGGTTGTGGGGTAAGATAAAAGGGGTTGTGAGGTAAGATAAGAGAGGTTGTGAGGTAAGATAAGAGGAGTTGTGAGGTAAGATAAGAGAGGTTGTGAGGTAAGATAAGAGGAGTTGTGAGGTAAGATAAGAGAGGTTGTGAGGTAAGATAAAAGGGGTTGTGAGGTAAGATAAGAGGGGTCGTGAGGTAAGATAAGAGAGGTTGTGAGGTAAGATAAGAGGAGTTGTGGGGTAAGATAAGAGAGGTTGTGAGGTAAGATAAGAGAGGTTGTGAGGTAAGATAAGAGGAGTTGTGAGGTAAGATAAGAGGAGTTGTGAGGTAAAATAAGAGGAGTTGTGAGGTAAGATAAGAAGAGTTGTGAGGTAAGATAAAAGAGGTTGTGAGGTAAGATAAGAGTTGTTGTGAAGTAAGATAAGAGAGGTTGTGAGGTAAGATAAGCGGAGTTGTGAGGTAAGATAAGAATTTGTCAGGTAAGATGAGAAAAGTTGTGAGGTAAGATAAGAGGAGTTGTGAGGTAAGATAAGAATTTGTCAGGTAAGATGAGAAAAGTTGTGAGGTAAGATAAGAGGAGTTGTGAGGTAAGATAAGAGGAGTTGTGAGGTAAGATAAGAATTTGTCAGGTAAGATGAGAAAAGTTGTGAGGTAAGATAAGAGGAGTTGTGAGGTAAGATAAGAATTTGTCAGGTAAGATAAGAAACGTTGTGAGGTAAGATAAGAGAGGTTGTGAGGTAAGATAAGAGGAGTTGTTAGGTAAGATAAAAGGGGTTGTGAGGTAAGACAAGAGGAGTTGTGAGGTAAGATAAGAGAGGTTGTAAGGTCAGATAAAAGAGGTTGTGAGATAAGAGGAGTTGTGGGGTAAGATAAAAGGGGTTGTAAGGTAAGATAAAAGGGGTTGTGAGGTAAGACAAGAGGATTTGTGAGGTAAGATAAGAGGAGTTGTGAGGTAAGATAAGAGAGGTCGTGAGGTAAGATAAGAGAGGTTGTGAGGTAAGATAAGAGGAGTTGTGGGGTAAGATAAGAGGGGTTGTGAGGTAAGATAAGAGAGGTTGTGAGGTAAGATAAGAGGAGTTGTGAGATAAAATAAGAGGGGTTGTGAGGTAAAATAAGAAGAGTTGTGAGGTAAGATAAAAGAGGTTGTGAGATAAGATAAGAGTTGTTGTGAAGTAAGATAAGAGAGGTTGTGAGGTAAGATAAGCGGAGTTGTGAGGTAAGATAAGAATTTGTCAGGTAAGATGAGAAAAGTTGTGAGGTAAGATAAGAGGAGTTGTGAGGTAAGATAAGAATTTGTCAGGTAAGATGAGAAAAGTTGTGAGGTAAGATAAGAGGAGTTGTGAGGTAAGATAAGAGGAGTTGTGAGGTAAGATAAGAATTTGTCAGGTAAGATAAGAAAAGTTGTGAGGTAAGATAAAAGGGGTTGTGAGGTAAGATAAAAGGGGTTGTGAGGTAAGACAAGAGGATTTGTGAGGTAAGATAAGAGGAGTTGTGAGGTAAGATAAGAGGAGTCGTGAGGTAAGATAAGAGGAGTTGTGAGGTAAGATAAGAGGAGTTGTGAGGTAAGATAAGTGGAGTTGTGAGGTAAGATAAGAGAGGTGTGTGGTAAGATAAGAGGAGTTGTGAGGTAAGATAAAAGGGGTTGTGAGGTAAGATAAGAGGAGTCGTGGGGCAAGATAAGAGAGGTTGTGAGGTAAGATAAGAGGAGTTGTAAGGTCAGATAAAAGAGGTGAGATAAGATAAGAGCAGTTGTGAGGTAAGATAAAAGGGGTTGTGAGGTAAGATAAGAGGGGTCGTGAGGTAAGATAAGAGAGGTTGTGAGGTAAGATAAGAGGAGTTGTGGGGTAAGATAAGAATTTGTCAGGTAAGATGAGAAAAGTTGTGAGGTAAGATAAGAGGAGTTGTGAGGTAAGATAAGAATTTGTCAGGTAAGATGAGAAAAGTTGTGAGGTAAGATAAGAGGAGTTGTGAGGTAAGATAAGAGGAGTTGTGAGGTAAGATAAGTGGAGTTGTGAGGTAAGATAAGAATGTCAGGTAAGATAAGAAAAGTTGTGAGGTAAGATAAGAGAGGTTGTGAGGTAAGATAAGAGGAGTTGTGAGGTAAGATAAAAGGGGTTGTGAGGTAAGACAAAAGGAGTTGTGAGGTAAGATAAGAGAGGTTGTAAGGTCAGATAAAAGAGGTTGTGAGATAAGAGAAGTTGTGGGGTAAGATAAAAGGGGTTGTGAGGTAAGATAAAAGGGGTTGTGAGGTAAGACAAGAGGAGTTGTGAGGTAAGATAAGAGGAGTCGTGAGGTAAGATAAGAGGAGTTGTGAGGTAAGATAAGAGGAGTTGTGAGGTAAGATAAGAGAGGTGTGAGGTAAGATAAGAGGAGTTGTGAGGTAAGATAAAAGGGGTTGTGAGGTAAGATAAGAGGAGTCGTGAGGTAAGATAAGAGAGGTTGTGAGGTAAGATAAGAGGAGTTGTAAGGTCAGATAAAAGAGGTTGTGAGATAAGATAAGAGCAGTTGTGAGGTAAGATAAGAGGAGTTGTGAGGTAAGATAAGAGAGGTGTGAGATAAGATAAGAGCAGTTGTGAGGCAAGATAAGAGGAGTTGTGAGGTAAGATAAGAGGAGTTGTGAGGTAAGATAAGAGGAGTTGTGAGGTAAGATAAGAGGAGTTGTGAGGTAAGATAAAATGAGTTGTGAGGTAAGATAAGAGGAGTTGTGAGGTAAGATAAGAGGAGTTGTGAGGTAAGATAAGAGGAGTTGTGAGGTAAGATAAGAGAGGTTGTGAGGTAAGATAAAAGGGGTTGTCAGGTAAGATGAGAAAGGTTGTGAGGTAAGATAAGAGGAGTTGTGAGGTAAGATAAGAATTTGTCAGGTAAGATGAGAAAGGTTGTGAGGTAAGATAAGAGAGGTTGTGAGGTAAGATAAGAGGAGTTGTGAGGTAAGATAAGAGAGGTTGGGAGGTAAGATAAGAGGAGTTGTGAGGTAAGATAAGAGGAGTTGTGAGGTAAGATAAAAGGGGTTGTGAGGTAAGATAAGAGAGGTTGTGTGGTAAGATAAGAGGAGTTGTGAGGTAAGATAAAAGGGGTTGTGAGGTAAGATAAGAGGAGTTGTGAGGTAAGATAAAAGGGGTTGTTAGGTAAGATAAGAGAGGTTGTAAGGTCAGATAAAAGGGGTTGTGAGGTAAGATGAGTTGTGAGGTAAGATAAGAGGAGTTGTGAGGTAAGATAAGAGCAGTTGTGAGGTAAGATAAGAGGAGTTGTGAGATAAGATAAGAGAAGTTGTGAGATACATCATAGATCACTCTGAAAAAAACAAGTAGCCAGAGTTAAAGAATAAAGACACAGTTAAAGCATAAAATAGAGCTAAAGCATAAATTCTCAAAGCGTAAAAACAGAGTTAAAGAAAATAGAGTTAAGATTTGAAGACAGAGTTTGTGAGGTAAGATACGAGGGAAAGAGGTAAGATAAGAGAGGTGTGAGGTAAGATAAGAGGTTGTGAGGCAAGATAAGAGGGGTTGTGAGGTAAGATAAGAGGAGTTGTAAAAAAAGATATTAGGGGTTGTGAGGTAAAATAAGAGGAGTTGTGAGGTAAGATAAGAGAGGTTGTGGGGTAAGATAAGAGGAGTTGTGAGGTAAGATAAGAGGAGTTGTGAGTTAAGATAAGAGGAGTCGTGAGGTAAGATAAGAGGAGTTGTGAGGTAAGATAAGAGGAGTCGTGAGGTAAGATGAGTTGTGAGGTAAGATAAGAGGAGTTGTGAGGTAAGATAAGAGAGGTGTGTGGTAAGATAAGAGGAGTTGTGAGGTAAGATAAAAGGGGTTGTGAGGTAAGATAAGAGGAGTCGTGGGGTAAGTTAAGAGAGGTTGTGAGGTAATATAAGAGGAGTTGTAAGGTCAGATAAAAGAGGTTGTGAGATAAGATAAGAGCAGTTGTGAGGTAAAATAAAAGGGGTTGTGAGGTAAGATAAGAGGGGTCGTGAGGTAAGATAAGAGAGGTTGTGAGGTAAGATAAGAGGAGTTGTGGGGTAAGATAAGAATTTGTCAGGTAAGATGAGAAAAGTTGTGAGGTAAGACAAGAGGAGTTGTGAGGTAAGATAAGAATTTGTCAGGTAAGATGAGAAAAGTTGTGAGGTAAGATAAGCGGAGTTGTGAGGTAAGATAAGAATTTGTCAGGTAAGATAAGAAAAGTTGTGAGGTAAGATAAGAGAGGTTGTGAGGTAAGATAAGAGGAGTTGTGAGGTAAGATAAAAGGGGTTGTGAGGTAAGACAAGAGGAGTTGTGAGGTAAGATAAGAGAGGTTGTAAGGTCAGATAAAAGAGGTTGTGAGATAAGAGGAGTTGTGGGGTAAGATAAAAGGGGTTGTGAGGTAAGATAAAAGGGGTTGTGAGGTAAGACAAGAGGATTTGTGAGGTAAGATAAGAGGAGTTGTGAGGTAAGATAAGAGGAGTCGTGAGGTAAGATAAGAGGAGTTGTGAGGTAAGATAAGAGGAGTTGTGAGGTAAGATAAGAGAGGTGTGAGGTAAGATAAGAGGAGTTGTGAGGTAAGATAAAAGGGGTTGTGAGGTAAGATAAGAGGAGTCGTGAGGTAAGATAAGAGAGGTTGTGAGGTAAGATAAGAGGAGTTGTAAGGTCAGATAAAAGAGGTTGTGAGATAAGATAAGAGCAGTTGTGAGGTAAGATAAGAGGAGTTGTGAGGTAAGATAAGAGAGGTGTGAGATAAGATAAGAGCAGTTGTGAGGCAAGATAAGAGGAGTTGTGAGGTAAGATAAGAGGAGTTGTAAGGTAAGATAAGAGAAGTTGTGAAGTAAGATAAGTGGGGTTGTGAGGTAAAATAAGAAGAGTTGTGAGATAAAATAAGAGGAGTTGTGGGGTAAGATAAGAGGGGTTGTGAGGTAAGATAACAGGAGTTGTGAGGTAAGATAAGGGGATTTATGAGGTAAGATAAGGGGAGTTGTGGGGTAAGATAAGAGGGGTTGTGAGGTAAGATAAGAGAAGTGTTTATTTTAATTTTAGTGTATCCAGGTCTTACCCTGTAGTCGTATGTAGCGTCAGGGTTTTCATCGCAGGCGATGACCTCAGGTGCCATCCAGTACGGCGTTCCAATGAAGGTGTTCCTACGGCCAACAGTCCGGTCTAGCTGGGCGCTCACACCAAAGTCCACTGCCAGATGCAAACAGAGCAAACCAGTTCACTACTTCATCTTAAACCAGCAGACAACAGGATAGGCTTTAGCAAAATGTTAAAATACTGCACTTTTGAATAAACAACTGATACATTGATATGCACAGTTGATTACTAGTATTCCCTGTCTGTTTAGAGGGCAAACAGGCTAACCGGGAGGCAATTAACATAAAGCTATCATACTGTGCAACTGTACCATAAAATAAAAGTCTTCTGATTCAAGACAATGTGTAAAATTATTTATGAGGGCAGAAAATGAGTGTTTGTGTATTTCAACAACATTAATGTTATAACAAAGACCGATTGAGTCTGTTGGCTTCATCTTTATCAAAATAAGTTTTGGTTGAGAACCTCAGACAGTACACAGCAGGATTAGCCAGCAGACTTCGTCTGACAGGGATCTGTACCTACACTGGAGGGTTCTGCGCCACACGCCGCCTGGGTCAGCCCCCACACTGCTGGCTTTTCCGCGCCATGGGGTTAGCCGCTTACATCGCCGGCTACTCCACACCACACACCGCCAGGGTCAGCCGCTTACATCGCTGGCTACTATGAACCACACGCCGCCTGGGTCAGCCGCTTACATCGCTGGCTACTATGAACCACACACCGCCAGGGTCAGCCGCTTACATCGCTGGCTACTATAAACCACACGCCGCCTGGGTCAGCCGCTTACATCGCTGGCTACTATGAACCACACGCCGCCTGGGTCAGCCGCTTACATCGCCTGCTATTCCACACCACACGCCGCTTGGGTCAGCCGTTTACATCGCTGGCTACTCCACTTCACCTGCTGCGTGGGTCAGCCGCTTACATGGCTGGCTACTATGAACCACACGCCGCCTGGGTCAGCCGCTTACATTGCCTGCTATTCCACACCACACGCCGCCTGGGTCAGCCGCTTACATTGCTGGCTACTATGAACCACACGCCACCTGGGTCAGCCGCTTACATCACCTGCTATTCCACACCACACGCCACCTGGGTCAGCCGCTTACATCGCCTGCTATTCCGCACCACACGCCGCCTGGGTCAGCCGCTTACATCGCTGGCTACAATGAACCACACGCCGCCTGGGTCAGCCGCTTACATCGCCTGCTATTCCACACCACACGCCATCTGGGTCAGCCGCTTACATCGCCTGCTATTACGCACCACACGCCGCCTGGGTCAGCCGCTTACATCACCTGCTATTCCACACCACACGCCACCTGGGTCAGCCGCTTACATCGCCTGCTATTCCGCACCACACGCCGCCTGGGTCAGCCGCTTACATCACTGGCTACTATGAACCACACGCCGCCTAGGTCAGCCGCTTACATCGCCTGCTATTCCGCACCACAGAAAGAAGAAAGAAGAAACTCCGGAGCAGGTGAACAGCAGCAGACTATCAGTCAGAACTACAGGATCGGCTCTGCTTTCTCAGTACAAAGTTTGGTTTTGTTTTGTTGTTTCTGCTGTTTATATGTGAAGGATTAACAAGCTTCTTGGTGGAAAGATAATAGCCCTCTTCAGAGTGCATCTGTCAGCCCATTTAGTGAGTAACAGAGCTAACTAACCATACAAACCAGCAAACACTGCAGATCACATTAACCACCATCAAGCTGCTGTAAAAAAGCTAAAAATGATTGTAAACATGCCAGAGTGTTAGATTGTCCCAGATAGCAGTAACAGTAAGAGCAGCCAACATTTTAATAAAAATATACAAAATGATCAATGTAAATTAAAATTATTATTGCATGGGTGTTGGGATTTGGAATCATATTTAAAATCAAAGTGGAAAATCAAATCACAGGCTGATCCAACTTCCAAAAATTCTTTAAGATAAAATGAGGCTCAGTAGTGCGTGTGGCTCCACGTGCCTGTATGACCGCTGTACGGAATCTTGTTGTTCTCTGGCAAATGCCAATCGCCCTGCACTGTGTTTTGCGCTTTAAGCACAAGCCCTACTTGTGGATGTTGGGCCCTCACACCACCCTCATGGATTCCGTTTCTGACAGTTTGAGCAGAAACATGGATTAGTGGCCTGAGGGAGGTCATTTTGCAGAGCTCTTGCACTGTTCCTCCTGTTCCTCCCTGCATAAAGGAGGAGGTTCCTACGGCCCCCTCTGTGTCTCCTGGTGTACTGGCCTGTCTCCTGGTATCTGCTCCATGCTATGGACACTGTGCTGAGAGACACAGCAAACCTTCTTGGCACAGCTCGCCTTGATGTGCCATCCTGGATGAGCTGCACTAGCTGAGCAACTTCTGTGGGTTATAGAGACCGCCTTATGCTACCTCTATGGTAAGAGAACTGACAAATTGAAAAGTGACTAAAACATCAGCCAGAAAGGATGAGAACAGAGAACAGGTCTGTGACCACCTGCAGAACCACTCCTTTACAGGGGTTGTCTTGCTAATTGCCTCTCATTTCTACTTGTTGTCTGTTCCATTTGCACATGTAAAATTGATTCACAATCAGTGTTGATTCCTAACTGGACAAGTTGGAGTTACATTGTGTTTAGATAGATAGATGGATGGATGGATGGATGGATGGATAGATAGATAGATAGATAGATCTACCAAGAGAAGGACTTTGGATAAACTGCTTTCTATCATGAACAATGAATCATGATCTACCAAGAGAACAAAGAGAACATCTTTAGACCTACATCTTCAAGATTACAACTTTAGCCAAACGTCTGATCAACGTTTCCACATGACTATTTCTTCAAGACAAGCTTGCACGAGATACACAGCTCGGAAAAGACAAGAAAAGTGGCCCGACCCTTCTCTTAACTGTGTACAACTTCCCTGGGTCCAAAACCAGAAGGACGAATCATTCCCAGAAGATTTACCTGGACGTCGTCAAAACCCTTTCTACAAGAAGGCTGAAAATTCCCTCAATCCAGTGAGGACGGAAAACATGGATACTGTCTAACATATCCATTGCGTAAGACTGAACTTTAAAACATCTGGGCATAGTTTAGATAAAGAACATTTTATCTTTAACTTACTGTATTTTACATTTTACGTAAGTGTAATTTTATTAATGAAATCTGCAACTGTTTAGACTCTAAACTAAAATCTGGGAACAAACCAACCTATATTTTTCTCTGCATGCAAATCTCTTTCTCTTTTCTAACACTGAAATACAGCTACTGTATTTCTCTCTTCTAAAAATTAGAATCTAGCAATAGATTTAAGACTGTCCCTTTAAAATAGTCAGCTTCAGTCTTTGTTCTGGCTCAACAGAGCCACGCTCCACGTTTAAACTCAGCGCCATTTATCCTTTGTTTGTGTTCGCGCATGCGCGCGCACGCACACACGCACGCACGCTCCACTCGCGCACACAGCGAAACCCCCCTTTCGTTTCTACCGCGCGCGCACACACGCGCACGCACGCACGCACACACGCTCTCTCTCTCTCTCTCTCCCTCTCTCTCTCTCTCTCTCTCTCTCTCATACACACACCCTTAGCTAAATAACCATTTAGCTCTCATATTGTAAATATACTGACTGCTGTTTGTAATATTTGTGTTTAGATTAGTTTGTGTGTTAATAAATGTCCATTTATTTTCACCAAGTTGTCTGTGTTGATTTCATGAATGCTGGTTGCTGCCAATAACCATATAAAAGAATTCAATTTAAAACCTTCTGAGTCAGCAATATCAGAATTTTTGTCATTGATTAAAACCCTGATATTGTGATATCTTTTTAATTAATAACTTTATAAAAACAATTGTAGTTTTAATATTAATTAAAACCACAATATTTGTAAGGTGCAAGTAATTTTATGATACTGATTACTTAATGAGATTTATGCCACCGGAAGAAACATATTCAAACATAAATTAAAACACAGAAGAACAGAGAAAAATATACTATAAAAAACTTACTATACAAGGTAAGATATATCTGTAAACAGAGCAGTGCAGTAGATGTTGCTAATGGTCATTAACTAATTAACAGAGTAAAGTGCAATGTGCAATGACATTGATTATGAAAGTGGCTGATGTGACAGAGAAACATAGTATAAACATGCATCTGTAACAAATATAGTTCTAAAAAGAGAATGTGAACATGTGAATACCCAATCATGAGTAAAGTGTACTTGAATGTAAGTGAGGTTGGGGAAGTGTTAGTGTAAATAATTAAGTGGTTGAATAATGTCCATGTGGTGTGACTGGATTAAACTCAGTCGGCAGCAGCATCCCGTCCCCGATGGGAGGAGTTAAATAGTCTGATGGCTCTCGGAATGAAGGATTTTCTGAGCCTGTCTGTTGTGCAGCTCTGTGACAGCAGTCTGCCGCTGAACACACTCCTCTGCTTCATGATGGTGGTGTGAAGTGGGTGAATATCATTGTTCATGATAGAAAGCAGTTTATCCAAAGTCCTTCTCTCAGCTATTGTAACCAGAGAGTCCAGCTCCACTCCAACCACTGCCCCTGTCCTCCTGACCAGCTTGTCCAACCGTGATGCATCTCTCTTCTTCATGTTGCCTCCCCAGCACACCACAGCATAGAAGAGAATGCTGGCCACGATTGATTGGTAGAACATCTGCAGAAGCTTCTTACAGATGTTAAAGGACCGCAGTCTCCTCAAGAAATAGAGCCGGCTCTGTCCCTTCCTGTACAGGGTGTCTGTATTTGATGAGCAGTCCAGTTTGTCGTCCAGCTGCAGACCAAGGTACTTGTAGGTCTTTACTGTCTCCACATCAACCCCCTCAATGGAGACTGGCTGCAAGGGTAGTCCAAACCTACGGAAGTCCACCACCATCTCCTTGGTCTTGGATACGTTCAACTGCAGTTGGTTCAGTCGGCACCAAGCAACAAAGTCATCCACCTTTCTCCTGTACTCCTCCTCCTTACCACCCTTGACACACCCAACGATGGCAGTGTCATCCAAGAATTTCTGCAGATGGCACATCTCAGAGTTGTACTGGAAGTCTGATGTGTAGAGAGTGAAGAGGAAGGGGGAGAGCACAGTCCCCAGTGGTGCTCCAGTGATACTGACCACAGTCTCCGATGTACCGTCAGTGAGCCTCACGTACTGTGGTCTGCAGGTGAGGTAGTCTGTGATCCAGGACACCAGGTGAGGATCCACATGCATCTTCACCAGCTTGTCTCTGAGAAGTGGAGGCTGGATGGTCTTAAAAGCACTGGAGAAATAAAAAAAACATGATTCTCACAGCACTACTGCCCTTGTCCAGATGAGAATAGGTTCGGTGGAGGAGGTAGATGATGGCATCCTCAACACCAATCTTCTTCCGATATGCAAACTGGAGAGGGTCCAGTGCATGCTGTTCCTGGGGTCTGAGAAGCGGGAGAAGCAGTCGTTCCATGGTCTTCATAATGTGGAAGGTCAAAGCTACTGGCCTGAAGTCATTGAGCTCTCTGGGACGAGGTTTCTTGGGAACAGGGACCAGGCATGAGGTTTTCCACAGTGTTGGAACCCTCCCCAACTGCAGGCTCATGTTGAAGATGTTTGACAGGGGTAATCCAAGTTCAAAGGCGCAAGCCTTGAGGAGTCTCGGGCTCACCTCGTCAGGTCCAGCTGATTTTCTTTGACCTGTGACCTGGTTTGCAGAGAGGTGGAGGGGGGAGGTGAGGGGGGGGCGGACTGAATGTGCTGACAGTCTGTGGGAGGGAGACCTGAGCAGCACTCAGAAGAGGTAGGGAGGTGTCCAGTGGGGCAGAGGCTGAGGTTGCTGAGATAGCAGGACAGACAGAAGCAGGTGAGGATGAAACAGGGCAATCAAACCGGTTATAGAAGAGATTGAGTTTGTTCGCTCTCTCCACACCACCAGCTGTTGCACTATCAATCACTCTTTGGCTTGCACCCTGTGATTGTCCTCATACCGTCCCAGACTTCCTTCATGTTGTTAACGTGTAACTTCTGCTCAACCTTCTTCCTGTAGGTCTCCTTAGCCTCCTTTAAGCAGGACTTGAGTCCACGCTGGATGTTCTTCAACTCCTCCTGGTTCTTGTCTTTAAAGGCCCTCTTCTTTTTGTTTAAGAGGTCCTTTACATCACTTGTAATCCAGGGCTTGTTGTTGGCAAAGCAGCTAACAGTTCTTACAGGAACCACAATGTCCATGCAAAAGTTCAGATAGTCAGTTGTGCAGTCTGTTACCCCCCCAATGTCCTCGCCGTGAGAGTCCTGCAGCACACTCCAGTCTGTGGATGCAAAGCAGTCCCTCAGGGTCTCCTCTGCCTCCTGAGACCACTTCCTGAAGGAGCGTGTTGTGGTAGGTTGCCTCATCACACAGGGTTTGTACTGAGGCTTCAGAAAGACCAGGTTGTGGTCAGATTTTCCAAGTGGGGGCAGTGGGATGGTGCTGTATGCATCACTGATGTTAGCATACATAAGGTCAATTGTCCTGTTTTTTCTGGTTGGACAGTCCACATACTGGGTAAAAGAAGTCAGTGTGGAGTCCAGCGTGATGTGGTTGAAGTCACCAGATAGAGCGACAAAAGCATCCGGGTGTTGTGTCTGGAGCCTAGCGATGGTCGCGTGTATGACGTCACACGCAGCCTCCGCGTCTGCTCGGGGGGCACGTATACACAAACAACAATGGAGAGAACCCCCGGCAGCAAGTCTCTTTAACAGTCACATGCCCAGGATTACACCATCTGTTGTTAATGAGGATAGCGAGCCCACCGCCCTTAGCTTTGCCGCTCCGTGCGCTGTCTCTGTCCGCTCTCACAGTGACGAAGCTGGGGATGTTTACATTAGCGTCGGGAATGTTAGCGGTTAGCCAAGTCTCTGTGAAGCAGAAGAGACTGCACTCCCAGTAGGTCCTCTGGTTCCTCACTAATGCTGTGAGCTCGTCCGACTTGTTAACCAGCGAGTTCACGTTCCCCATCACCACTGCCGGAATACAGGGCTTGTATCTCCAGCGGTTCTCCCTTGTTTAGCCTTTAGCTTAGCTCCGGCTTTACAGCCCCTGGAGCGTCGCTTTAGCTCAGCCGGAATGGGGTGCCTCGCGCCGGCGCGGCTCTTTGTTCTCAGCACGAGAAGTTCTTCCCTCAAGTAAACAAAGTTTCTGCAGCCCATGTGCAGAATTTGGCCATCCGTATCCATGGGATACATATTAACACACACTACAGCGTAGTAAGAGACGAAAAAACGAAAGTAAACAGTGAAAAAAGTTCACTCAAGGTGAAACGCTACACGGAGCAGCTGGAAGGCTGCCGCTCTCGTCAGCGCCGGAAACACTATTGAAATTATGCATTGTCGCTGTTTCCCCGTTTCTCTGTTTTTAAGTTACTCGCAGTGTCTCCAGACTCCAGGCAGAGACGGTCACTAGAAATCACCGGCGAATCGCAGCGATTATTTATCTACACGCTGATCAAAGGTAAGATATGTGTTTTGGGATTAATGTAAAAGGAATTAATGCACTTTATATGATGACACTGACGCACGCGAGCGAGCACGCACGCGTGCACGCACACACGCAGTGGTGGACAAAAAGCAAACAGTGTAGTTCATTTAAAATATTCATAATAAAATATTACTCCAGTAAAAGCAGTTCTTCCTTGAGTTTCCCACTTTAGTAAAAGTAGAAAACTATTTACTTAAGTATGAAACCAGTGCTGGACGAAAGTAAACAGTGTAGTTGAGTTTAAATACTCATATATAATATAATACTGAAATATTACTCCAGTAAAAGCAGTTCTCACTGTAGTAAAAGTAGAGAACTATTTATTTAAATATGGAACAATGATTTATTACAGCTCCAATGACAGTATAATTTTTTGCATTGTAATCATCTCATTTAGGTAAAAAGTGTTATTCTTGGTCAACGTTTTTTTGGAATGTCATTTGATTAGTTGTATATATATATATATATATATATATATATATATATATATATATATATATACAGTATGTGTATATTTCTATGCTGTGTTCTGTAATGGTTTCATGTGTGATGGTCAGTCACTGTTTGTATTAACTTCATCCCCACAGATTTCACATAATGTAGCGGAGTAAAAAGAAAGTTATTTGCCTTTGAAATGTAGTGGAGTTAAAGTAAAAAGTCATCCAAAATGGATGTACTTCAGTAAAGATACTCAAAAAAACTACTTGAATACAGAAACAAATTACATTTACTTTCCACCACTGATTATTTGGTTATCAAATGTAAAACAATTCCTGGAATATCAGTATTTGCGTGTCATCTTAAAGTAAACTTAAAATAGTGTTTTATTTATGGTAGGTCAAGATGCAAAAATCCTGAATCATGAAGCACAATGAACCACCCAGGTTTCTTCTCCAGGAGCCACCTAAAGAAGCCAGACTAAATGAAGACGACCCCGCCTTGCAGGACAAGTCTACGTTTTAACATTTTTAAGCATTTAAATCAATTTGAACATTAACAATTTTAGGCACAACTGAAATAAAGATTTTTATGAAATATACCATGATATATGTATAAGTTGTTTTGCTTAAAGCTTCTTTTTAAAATAGTCTTTTTCCTTGTTTATAACTACTTGCTACCCGTTTGCTTGTTGTCACTGAAAATGTTAATAATAAATTAAATAGAATTTAGGTTGGTCATTCTACAGAATGAGTGCCATTTGCTCGTTCTAACTTTTTCAAATTAAACCTAATTTGTAACCTTTTGTTCAACTTGAATATGATAACACGCATATTAACTATTCATAACATGTACTGGTCAATCTCAGGAAGCTTTACGTAACTTTTCTCAGTCCTGTTACCAAAACTCAGGTGACTTTTAAAAAGCATGTTTAAAAGCAAGTCCACTAATTCCTTTGATTTTCTCTCAAGAAAGTGTTTATTTTAAAGAAATGGTTGACTGCATATTCAAATAATTGATATTCATGACAAAAAAAATCACTATATATATACATGCACATTGTATTTTTCTAAAATATGCAAAGCCTTTTTATCTTTTCAAGAAGACCCAACCCTGAAATTGATCAAATTTATTATAATGTGATATTAAACAATTAAACAAATGGATAAATGATCAACCAAACAGAATTGGGTAAAAAAAAAAAAGTGGACCATACTCATTCCTGTTACTTTTTTCTGTTATGAGTAACAGGAATGAAAGTAACAATAATGAGTATTTAGCATATAATTAGCAAAAACATAAAAAATAGCTAAATGGTGGCTATGCAAATAGCATGAGCACATTCTAGTGATTTTCCCAAAATTTGTATTTTTAAAATTAACCAATAAGATCCAACAAATTATTTAAAGTTTATAGTTAGAGCATGGGGACAGGTAACACAAGCAGTTTTTTAATGTTCTAAGTAGTTTTTATTAATGTTTTAATCACTTATCTTACTTTTGCAATTAGGTAAATGTGAATATTAATAATATACAAAGGAATAACTTTTCAGTCAAAGTAAAACTATTTTCAGTGTCTTCTTCTCATACTTCCCATGTTTTATAATACTTCAGTAGGTCTTTATACCCTGTATTTTGTGGAATTTAAAGTATTGAAAGGCACAAGAAAGTATTTAAGCACCTTGGACAAAGAAAATATTAAGCTTCCTTCCTATTGGCTGTTTTTCTGTTACAACTATTCACAACTGGCCCCCGCGTGGCAGGCGAGAATTCTACCACTGAACCACCAATGTTGACTAACTGTTCCCTTTATTTTTTTGAGCACTGTATGAATAAATTACATAGCTGGTTCATTTTGTTACCTGTGTGTGCCCAGCTAACACACAATGAACCAGCAACATAATTTACTTGTCTTTTCCTAATTCTTTAAGCCTAAAATAAATAGAAAAAGGCTATTTTTTTTACACATACGTTACTTCTGTGGTAAGCACAATAATATTCAACCTATCCAATCTCTTTTTTGTAAATATTCATGAAATATACAGGGCTGAGCATAGACTTTAAGAAGCTTCTAGGATTAAGCTAAAGAAGTTTCTAGGATTGTCGAGAATTGTCTAGACCTTTCTGGTTTTGACCAATGGGAGCATGTTATCGGTGTTAGGGGCTTCTCCCTGTCTGTTCAGTAATACACCTTTCCGGTGCAGCTTGGACACATCATCAGTGATGAACCCCTGGGTCATAGTGTATGTATATATAGTGACTGGCCCATGTGTTATCAAACCCCAGAACCTACTAAAATAACCAGCACAGCCCCATGATCTGCTATCAAACAACAGTACCTATTCATATAACCAGCACAGTGCCATTGATCTGCTATCAAACACAAGAACCTACTATTCTAACCAGCACAGCACCATCCATCTGTTATCAAACCCCTGACCATACTAATTTAACCTGCACAGTGTCATCAATCTGTTATCAAACCCCAGACTCTACTAATCTAACCAGCACAGCTCCATCTATTTGTTACCAATCCCCAGACTCTACTAATCTAACCAGCAAAGCGCCATTGATCTGTTATCAAACACCAGAACCTACTAATCTAACCAGCACAGATCCATCCATTTGGTATCAAACCCCAGACTCTACTAACCTAACCAGCACAGTGCCATTGATCTGCTATAAAACTCAAGAACCTACTAGTCTAACCAGAACAATGCTATTCATCTGTTACCAAACCCCAGAACCTACTAATCTAACCACCACAGCGCCATTGATCTGTAATCAAACACCAGACTTTACTAATCTAACCAGCACAGCACCAATGATCTGCTATCAAACACTAGACCTACTAATATATCCAACACAGTGTCACCTATCTGTTATCAAACCCCAGAACCTACCAAGCTAACCAGCACAGCGCTACTGATCTGTAATCTAACACCAGGATTTACTTATGTAACCAGCACAGCACCATCCGTCTGTTCTCAAACCTCAGTATCTACTAATGTAGCCAGCACAGTGTCACCCATCTGTTTTCAAAAACCAGAACCTACTCATCTAATGAGCACAGCTCCATCCATTTGTTATCAAACCCCAGACTCTACTAATCTAACCAGCTCAGCGCCATTGATCTTTTATCAAACCCTAGAACCTACTGATCTAACCAGGACAGCTCCATCCATCTTTTATCAAACCCCAGACCGTAGTAATTTAACCAGCACAGCACCATCCATCTATTACCAAACACCAGACTCTACTAATCTAACAAGCATAGCTCCAGTCATCTGTTATCAAACCCCAGACTCTACTAATCTAACCAGCACAGCGCTGTCCTTCTGTTATCAATCCCCAGACTCTACTAATTTAACCAGCACAGCGCAGACTATTTGTTATCAATCCCCAGACTCTACTAATGTAACCAGCACAGCGCCATTGATCTGATATGAACCTACATATTGTCGTGTTTTTCTCTTGTTATCGCACTCGCTCTGCCGCTAGCATTAGCCACCTGCTATCGGGGATGGTCGGCCCACCTGGCCGCTGCGCTTGCCGCTCATCCGTCGTGGATATGTGGGCCTGCCGCTGCGTGCGATGGTGGAGGTGTGGGGAATAAGGCACACGACAAGGTATGATGCAGTTTAACTGTTTAGTCAGGATCAGGAACGTTACAACAGTTGGACTGCCTAGCTCCAGCACCCGAACTACATTTAGTGTTCAATGCTAGGGCCGTGCGGCAAGTCTCCTAAACTGTAACTAACTCAGAACGTAAGAACACGCGTACATATACAACTGGGTGCTGGATTCTGATTGGAGGAGCCAAATACCCACGTATTGCCGCTACACTATCCCCTCTCTAAGCATGCTGAGTCCCTTCAGCTTCTTAACACATTTTTTTACAGATACTGTACTGTACTTAATACTGTAAACCTGTGCACTTCAACTAGTTGCACTTGAACCAAAATAAAAGTCTCTGGCTTCTGAACTGTTAGCACTACAATGCTCTAACCCCTAAAATAACAACCTGGTCTAATAACAGTCTTTAGTCTGAACTGTCCTTGTAGCGCTGGGGTAGGCGCACAACACGACCTCTGCGTGTCATTTGCATGTTCGCTGTATTCTCTTTTATGTCTGATGAACACTTTGGTGGAGATTCAGGATCAGCCATCAGCCACTGGGGTTTCTTGGCTTGTTGAACCTCTACAGGCAACACGCCTACTTCATTGTCATCGCTGGATTCATGGCAAGGGGACATATTTGATTTGCCTTTTCAGGTGACGTAGAAGAGCCTCTTTGGCATTCAGCACCTCTGCTACTCTCCCCTTGCAACGAGTGTCTGAGTCGCTTGATCCATCCTGGCACCCTGTCAGATTTATAGGGCTGTAGCCGATCGTGATGGAGGACTTTGGCACTCCGTTGATCGCGAACTTCAAAGAGCACAGGGCCCAGGCATTTGCTGATGAGTAGGGGACCTTTCCAAGGGGGTTGAAGTTTCGGACTCAAGCCCTTCTTCTTCGTGCTATCCTTTATGTATACCAGATCTCCCACCTCATAGGTCTGCTCTTTTGCACGGAGGTCATGTTGCCTCTTCTGCCTGATCTGGGCAGCTCGTAGGTGTTCCCTCGCCAGATCATGTGCTTGTTCCATCTTTTCTTCCAGGTTTCCCACAAACTCAGGGGGTGGGGCTCTATTACTGTCAAGGTGAATAACCTGCAACAGGAGGTCTTGTGGCTGATGTACTTCTCTGCCCAGCATCATTCGGTTCGGGGTGAACCCTGTGCAAGCATGTGGTGAACTTCGATAGGCTGCTGTTAATAATGGAAGGTACTTGTCCCAGTCTCGTTGGTTTTTGTCCACAAAACACCTTATCATTTGGAGCAAGGTCCTATTGAACCTCTCTACCTGGCTGTAGGAGCCACATTTAAGTTTATTTTGCATGGACTTATGTTTCTTGTTTTTTGCGTTTTGTGAGCTTGTGCCCTGCTTAGATGGTGAAGGACGTTGCCTCGAGTGTATGAAGGGAGGCCAACTGCGCATGACGGGAGGAGGGCAGACGCAGCATACAGTTATTGACCTCGCTCGCTCGCTGGTTGACTCACCTGGCTGACACGCTGCTTGCTGAAACCTTTTTGTGCTGCAGTTGTGTTAATAATAGACTTTATCATTTTTGCATCCCATTGCATTCTTTTATTTGTATTTATTTTACTTTGTAATAAAAACGGCAACTATTCCAGATAAACCATCTCCATTGGATTATTTAGAGCGTGTGTCAGACACTGCCAACCTGCCTTCTCACCTGGAGGAAAACAGATAGGACAGGGGCTAAAGGAAAGGCAAAAACCTGTTTTCGCCAGTACAATTAGTCAATAACTTCTGCAACACTGGATTACTTCGGAATACTTGGAAAAGGAGAGACCATTGCACTGCGCGCTGAGGACAAAAGGAACTCTCTCATTTAAGAAAAATCTTTGGATTATTTGGAAGCAAGTTTGATTCGTGTTTTTCGTTAAGATTTTTTGGACTCCTTGTGTTTTTGTAATTAATACCGGCCAAATTATTAAAGCTGCAAACGCAGTTTATTTTTGAAGGACACCCGACGTTTAAGTTTGAAAGGAAAAGGAACTGCTTTGAACTTTGTTGGACATTGTGGACATTGAATTACTTGAAAGAAGGAAAGGAATCATTTAATATTATTTAGTATATTAATATTAATATTGATATATATTAAGGATTACTGATGTAGTTAATATTGATATTGATATATTGATTGATATTAATTATGATAATTTTATAATTAATTTTTGTGACCTTCTGTAATAAAAAAAAAAAAAAAAAAAAAAAATTCTGAGACACCTGTTACAAATATGGAGGACGAAACACTGACGCGAATGCACAAGGCAAGGCAAGGAAAGTTGTCTCACATTACTAGGAGAATTCACATCTTAACTGACTTAATGGCAGACAATGAATTTATTGATGAAGTGAAACAAAATATGTCTAAGTTTAATGACCTTTTTGAAGAATTCAAAGCGTTACATGCAACATATGCGGATATGCTTGAGGAAACCACACGCATGGAAGATGAAGAAAAATGGTATAAGCCGAAACTTGCGGATATTGTTGCTTTTATTGATAAAGTGTGGGGATGGATTAAGTCTGTGGAAAACCCTAGCTCCCCTAGCGCAACTGAAGTGACTTCTTCAGCCAATGAAGTGCTTCAAACCGCCCCATTAGTTTCTGGCACAGTCCAGGTAGACCTAGATTCAATAGATACGCAATCGCATAGGTCTAGCGCTTCATCAGGCAGATCCCACACATCCACCCGATCTTTGCGCATTAATGCTGAAGCAGAGCGAGAAGCTTTATTGGCTAAAGCATCTAAACTGCAGCAAAAACATGCAATTGAGGAACAGGAGCAATTGTTGCGCAAGCAAAGAGAAGCGCTGGAGCTTAGCGTTAAATTGGATGCAGCAAACGCAAAAATCAAATACTTAAAGGCTGCAGAAAGGAACCCCCATGGTCCCATTTCTTTTGATTTAGACACAGCTCATATGTCTATGTTGGAAGGAGGAGCATCACAAACTGCACATATTGAAGAGCTAGAAAGTTCAATGTCTTTTCTTGACACCCCATCAGTGAAACCCAAAGCAGGTGTTGCTCATGTTAACGTTCCTCTGCTTAATCCAGATCCCGGCAGACATGCATCACCCCCCTGGCCCACCAGTAGTGACCAGGTGCAGTAAACGGCACTACATAGTCGCCCGTATGGAGGTGATTCAAGTATTCCCCCACTAGCTCAGCCAGCTGATAGTTCTGCTCAAATCACTTTGCTTACACAGCCCTCTACTCAGCAAATCTTTGAACCTCAGCTTATGACACCGCAGCCACCAACTTGTCTTCAGTCACCACCTCAGCCTCCGCTTCAAGCTCCTCTGCAGTCTCAGCCACTGCAGCTACCTCATCTGCAGCCTCAGCAGCCACAGCCAGTGCCTCCGCCTCATCTGTCACCACCTCAGCCTCCGTTTCAAGCTCCTCTGCAGTCTCAGCCACTGCAGATACCTCATCTGCAGCCTCAGCAGCCACGTCCATTGCTGCAGCCTCAGCAGCCACAGCCAGTGCCTCTGCCTCATCTGCGACCACCGCAGGCTCGGCCTCAGCTTCAACTGCAGTCTCAATTGCCACCTCATCCACAGTTTCAGCCTCAGCCTCAGGCTCAAACACCCTCTATGCCCAGCTCGCCACATGACAGTCACATGATAAAGGTATTGGAAAATCAAAATGAATTGACCAGACTCCTCATGAAACAACAGTTGTCATCCACCTTACCACAGGGTAGCATTCCGTTCTTTGATGATGAGGTCCTCGAATATAAGTCATTCATTCACAGCTTTAAAAACATGATTGAACGTAAAACCGACAACCATAGAGACCGTTTACAATTTCTCATTCAGTACACAAAGGGCCAAGCCCAGCGGTTAGTTAAGAGCTGTGAATATATGGCCCCAGATAGAGGATACCAAAAGGCCTTGAAATTACTGAAGGAAAACTTTGGCAATGAGTACCAAATCTCTTGCGCTTATTTAGAAAAGGCCCTCTCATGGCCTCAGATCAAACCTCAGGATGCCAAGTCCCTGCAAGATTATGCCATGTTCTTGAGGAGCTGCTGCAATGCAATGGAAGAGATGTCGTACATGGAGGAGCTGGACACCATATCCACCATGAAAAGCATTGTGGTGAAGTTGCCCCATAAACTCAGGGAGAAATGGCGCAACAAGGCGTTTGAGTTACACCAACAACGCGAAAGCAGGGTAAGAATTTTAGACCTTGTCTCTTTTTTGGAAAAACAGGCTCGCATAGCAGGTGACCCCATGTATGGTGATCTCCAAGACCAGTCAGCTGTTAAAGGAAAGGCAAAGGCTTCTGTTAAAACAAGGCCTTCCAAGCCCTCTAGCAGTAGCTATGCAACTAGTGTAGCCCATGTTGTAGGAGCAAATCCTGACCCATTATGTCCATTTTGCAGCTATAAACATGCACTAAACTCATGCCAGAAGTTCATGAAAAGGGCCCATAGAGACAAGTTAAGCTTTTTGAAAACCAAGGGCATCTGCTATGGATGTCTTAACCCAGGACACATTAGTAAAGATTGCAATAGGCGTCTTACTTGTAATGTGTGCAAACGAACCCATCCCAGCATCCTTCACATTGCAACCAAGGAAACAGACAGTCCATCTGTTATTAGTGTAGCAGAGTCTTGTGGTCATATAGGGGCCGGAGACCATGAGAGTGTTCTTTCCATTGTTCCGGTTAAAGTCAAGGCAGCAAAGGGCAGCCATGTCATACAAACATACGCTCTGCTGGATCCTGGGTCTTCTGCCACTTTCTGCTCGGAGGCGCTCATGACACGTCTCAATCTAAGAGGAAAGAGAGCACACATACTTCTGCGCACCATGAACCAGGAAATGTCAGTCCCAGCACATGTCATATCAGGATTAGAGGTCTCAGCACTGGACAGCGACACATTCTTCCACCTTCCTGACACCTTGACTCAAAAGGATATGCCAGTAACCAATAGCAGCATCCCCAAGCAAAGTGACCTGGCGCATTGGGCGTACTTAGGTAAGGTCACTATTCCCTCCATTACTTCAAAAGTGGAACTGTTGATTGGCACAAATGCTCCACATCTATTAGAACCATGGGAGGTAATACATAGCCAAAATGGGGGCCTCTATGCAGTTAGAACACTGTTAGGGTGGGTGGTAAATGGGCCATTGAGAAGTGCTGCTGGTACTGGAGGTAGTGTGACAGTCAATAGGATCTCCGTTGCAAGTCTGGAAAAGCTGCTAATCTCACAGTACAATCAGGATTTTCAAGAAAATGCATCAGAGGAAAAGACAGAAATGTCTGTCGAGGACAAAACTTTCCTACGCATGGCGAATGAGGCAATACTGGAGAATGGCCACTACAGTTTGAAGCTTCCTTTCAGGAAAGACAATGTGTACATGCCAAGCAATAGGCAAATGGTAGAACAGCGTCTGTATAGCCTTAAAAGAAAGATGTCAAAGAATGAGCAGTTCAAACAGGAATACACAGCATTTCTCACTGACGTCTTTAAAAACAACTACGCAGAGGAAGTCCCACAGGAGGAACTCCTGCAGCCACCCGGAATAACCTGTTTTTTGCCACACCACGGGGTTTACCACCCTAAGAAGAAAAGGCTCAGAGTAGTGTTCGACTGTGCTGCATCATTCCAAGGTGTGTCGTTCAACACCGAACTGCTACAGGGTCCAGACCTCAACAACTCTCTTCTTGGGGTCATCATGAGGTTTCGCAAAGAACTCATTGGAATCATGGCTGACATCAAATCGATGTTCCATCAGGTCAGAGTGGCAAAGTCTGATGTGAACTACCTGCGATTCCTTTGGTGGCCACAAGGTGACATCAGTCAGACCCCAAAAGAACATCGTATGCTTGTGCACATCTTTGGTGCGGTGTCCTCCCCAAGTATTGCAACCTATGCTCTCCAAAAAACTGCCACTGACAATGAAATATGCTTCCCCCCTCAGGTAGCAGAGACCATCAGGCACAACTTTTATGTTGACAACTGTGCCAGGTCAGTGTCCAGAGAGTCCGATGCCATCCAGCTGGTAAGAGATCTCACTGCATTGTGTAGCAAAGGTGGGTTCCAGCTAACTCAGTGGGTGAGCAATAGTCGTGCAGTACTGGCATCCATTCCCAAAGAGCACAGAGCTAAAGATATTAAGTCACTTGATCTTGACAAAGACAGCCTGCCAGTTGAAAGAGCATTGGGACTGCAGTGGTGTGTAGACTCAGATAGCTTCCAATTTAACATAAACCTAAGCCAAAAGCCACATACACGCAGAGGCATACTGTCTGTTGTCAGCTCTATCTTCGACCCACTCGGCTTTCTTGCTCCTCTCATTCTTCCAGCCAAGCAGATGCTACAGGAGCTCTGTCAGGCGGGCTTTGGGTGGGATGAGCCTTTGCCACAGGCCATAACAAAGCGATGGATGGAATGGACCAACAGCTTGGAGATGATCAAAGGCTTCAGTGTGCAGCGATGTCTGAAACCAGAGGGCTTCGGAATGACCAGGTGCGTTGAACTGCATCATTTTGCCGATGCCAGTGAGAGTGGCTATGGCTCTGTAAGCTACATCAGACAGGTGAACTGTAAGGATGTAGTGTATGTCACCTTTGTACTTGGCAAGTCTAGAGTGCTACCCTTAAAGAACGTCACAGTGCCAAGACTGGAGCTGGCAGCAGCTGCTCTTGCAGTTAAAGTGGACAGAATGCTGAGAAAGGAGTTACAGCTTGACTTAGAACCCTCTGTGTTCTGGACAGATAGTCAAACGGTGCTTAAGTACATTGCCAACGACCAAGCCAGATTTAAAACCTATGTGGCAAACAGGGTCTCATTTATACGAGACAATACAGAGCTGTCACAGTGGAGATACGTAGGCAGCAAAGACAACCCTGCTGATGACTCATCCAGAGGGTTGAATGCCAGAAAGTTCATGGAGCAGAAGAGATGGATTCATGCACCAGAGTTTCTATGGAAACCAGAGGAAAGGTGGCCATTAGTGCAGGCACTAGGCCCCATGCTTCAGGATGATCCAGAGGTTAGGAAACCCACTATAGTATTCACAACCATGGTGAAATCTAGAACCCCTACTGACCAGCTTATCGTGCATTTCTCAAACTGGATCAGCCTCTTAAAGGCTGTAGCTTGGTACCTCAAACTAAAGAGAAATTACATGCTGAAAATGAAAAAAGGAAAAGAGCTCATCCAATTCACCCACTCCGACAGGTCACAGTCGAGCCAAAAGGTAGGTATAAAGCCCTGTAGTGAACAGCATCTAACAGTGAGAGATCTAGCGGATGCAGAAAGGGCAGTTGTCATATACATTCAGAGACAAGCTTTCGCTAATGAATTCTCAACATTGCAGATGACACCTCCAAGAGTATCCAAAAGCAGTAGGCTGTGTAGGCTCGATCCTGTACTGGATAATGGCCTTCTGAGGGTAGGTGGCAGGCTACATCGATCCGCAATGCCAGAGGACGCTAAACACCCCTGCATCTTGCCCACAGATTCCCACATTTCAGTACTGTTGTTACGGCACATTCATGAGCACAGTGGACACAGTGGCAGAAACCATACGCTCTCAGAGCTCCACAAGAGGTACTGGATTATAAAGGGCAACTCGGTAGCGAGAAAGGTGCTCTCCAAATGTGTCACATGCCGCCGTGTGAGAAGCAAAGTAGGCCAGCAGAAAATGGCAGACTTACCGCTGGAAAGAATCCTACCCGACCTCCCACCCTTTACCAACGTTGGACTGGACTACTTCGGCCCGATTGAGGTGAGGCGAGGGAGAAGCACCATCAAAAGGTATGGAGTAATCTTTACTTGTATGTCCAGTAGAGCTGTTCATTTGGAAATTGCTTATACTTTGGACACAGACTCATGTATTCATGCTTTGAGGAGATTTATGTGCAGGAGAGGCCAAGTCAGGCACATCAGGTCTGACAATGGGACTAACCTGGTGGGTGCGCGTGCTGAGCTGAAGAGGGCCCTGATGTCTCTCAATGAGAAGAAAATTCAAGATGCCCTGCTTCCTGATGGCATTGAATGGAGTTTTAACCCACCAGCTGCATCACACCATGGCGGTGTCTGGGAAAGACTGATACGATCCGTACGGCAGGTGCTCTACTCCACTCTGCACCAGCAAACCACTGACAATGAAGGCCTTCATACCCTGTTCTGTGAGGTGGAGGCCATCCTGAACAGCCGCCCCCTTTCCAGAGTGTCCTCAGACCCCCATGATCTGGAACCGTTGACCCCCAATCATCTCCTTTTGCTGAAGACCATGCCCAATCTGCCCCCTGGAGTCTTCCAGAAGTCCGACATCTATGCCAAGCGCCGCTGGAAACAGGTCCAGTACATGGCTGATCTCTTTTGGCTCAGATGGACAAAAGAATACCTTCTCCTGCTCCAAGAAAGACAGAAATGGACAAGCACAAAGAAGAACTTCAGTATCGGAGACGTTGTCTTGGTGGTCGATCCCAGTGCTCCACGAGGGTCCTGGCCATTAGGAAGAGTCCTGGAGACCACCTCAGATTCAAAGGGTCTGGTCAGGTCTGTGAAGTTGAAGACAAAGACGTCAGTCCTTGAGAGGCCCATTACCAAGCTGTGCCGGATCCTTGAGGCTGACGATGAATCCTGATGACAAGCCTCAATGAGGTCACTGATAACACTATACAGGGAAGTACTGTTTTTTAGTTATTTCGTTTGATTTACATACTTACCTTTCGATTGGCTTACATACTTACCTCATTAGATGACTGTTCTATTTGGCTTATTTTTGTTAAACATGTTTGATTAAAACTTTATTACTTGGCTCCTTTTTGTATATTATAAAATAATTGATTCTTGGAGAACAATTAGGGGCCGGGGTGTAGGAGCCACATTTAAGTTTATTTTGCATGGACTTATGTTTCTTGTTTTTTGCGTTTTGTGAGCTTGTGCCCTGCTTAGATGGTGAAGGACGTTGCCTCGAGTGTATGAAGGGAGGCCAACTGCGCATGACGGGAGGAGGGCAGACGCAGCATACAGTTATTGACCTCGCTCGCTCGCTGGTTGACTCACCTGGCTGACACGCTGCTTGCTGAAACCTTTTTGTGCTGCAGTTGTGTTAATAATAGACTTTATCATTTTTGCATCCCATTGCATTCTTTTATTTGTATTTATTTTACTTTGTAATAAAAACGGCAACTATTCCAGATAAACCATCTCCATTGGATTATTTAGAGCGTGCGTCAGACACTGCCAACCTGCCTTCTCACCTGGAGGAAAACAGATAGGACAGGGGCTAAAGGAAAGGCAAAAACCTGTTTTCGCCAGTACACTGGCCATTTGAGGATGGGTGGTAAGGTGTAGTTCGGGTCTTTGTCACTCTAAGCAGATGGCCCACTTGAGCAAAAAGATCACTCTCAAAGTTTCTGCCTTGATCTGTGTGAATTTCCAAGGGTGAGCCGAATCGAGCAACGAACTCAAATACGAGCTTCTGAACAGTAGTCTCTGCAGTCTGGTCCGGTATGGCATATGCCTCCACCCAACGTGTAAACTGGTCTATTATGACCAGTATGTACTTGTTACCCAAAGTGGAGATGGGAAAGGGGCCCACAATGTCCAGATGCAGCCTGTCCATGGGTGCACCCGCCTGGTACACCTGCAACGGAGCTCTTCCTGTTGGGCCAACAGCCTTGCTTGCTTGACACTGAGGGCATTTTTGGATGAAAAGCCTAACATCTTCCCCCATCCCATGCCAGAGGAAGTGTTGTCGTGCTCTGTGTAGAGTTTTACCAACACCCAGGTGACCGGATAGAGGTGAGTTGTGGCAAAGTTCCATCAACTCTTTTATGAGGGACTTGGGCACCAGCAAGCGAAGTTGGGGAGGGGCCCCAGTGTCACTCTCCCATCTGTAATAGAGAACTCCTCTGTGCCGCTCCACTTGAGGCCAACACAGCCAGTACTTCCTAATGGCTGGGCTCTTAAGGGCAACTTGCTCTCGTCTGGGAACCTCTCCCATTTCCATCCACTGGTGGAGGACACCCAAGCATGGGTCCTGCCTCTGCTTATCCTCCAACTCTTGCATACTGTATTGAGACATCCAGTTAGCTTCTGGGAGTTCCTCATCTGGGTTCTGAGTGCATGACAGTGAGCATAGGGCATTTTTTGGTGAGGGTGATATGCCAACTGTCTTGATTTCTTGGCATTTTGTTACATGTCTGATGGCAAGTGGTACCACATCATCCACATCAGCTTCAAATCTGGCCCACTGACCTTGTTGCCTCCGGCAGTGCGTACATCCACCACAGGGCAGTGCAGATAGGTCCTTTCCTGCTTGATAGCAGTCACACTGTGATTGAACCACCTTTCTGGACAATGCATCCGCATTACCGTGTCGCGCCCCAGGCCGATGCTCAATCTGGAAGTCGTACTGGCCTAACTCTTCCAGCCACCTTGCCAACTGCCCTTCTGGATTTTTGAAACGGAACAGCCAAGACAAACTGTTATGGTCGGTTCGAATAAGAAACCTTCGGCCCAGTAAATAGTGTCTGAACTGTCTCGTAAATTTCACCACTGCAAGCAATTCACGTCTTGTTACACAGTAGCGTCTTTGGGTTTTCTGCAAGTGAGAGCTGGCATACGCTATAACTTTTTCTTCCCCATGCTGAAACTGCGAGAGCACTGCCCCAATGCTGCAATTTGATGCGTCTGTGTCCAGGATGAAGGTACCTTGAGAGGTGGGGTAGGTTAGTATGGGGGCTGTTGTCAGATGCTTTTTCAGCTCCATGAAAGCGGCTTCTTGGGCCTCCCCCCAGTGAAACTCAGTGCCTTTATTCAGAAGCTCATGAAGTGGGCTACAAATTTGGGAGAATGACTTCACGAAGCGGCGGTAATAGTTACATAATCCCAGAAATGTTTGGAGCTCTGAAGGGCTTTTGGGGCAATCCCAGTCGGTGATTTCCTGGACCAGTTTAGGATTTGGTCGGATTCTGATGACATGGCCTAGGAACAGAACCTCCTCCTTTAGCAGGTGGCATTTAGATGGCTTCAGCTTCAGTCCGTATTGCTTCATCCGTTCGAAAACCACCTCTAGGTTTCTTAGGCTGTCGTCAATGTCTGTTCCAAGTACAATTACATCATCAAGGTAAATAAGTAGGTTTCGCCACTGCATCCCCCGTAGCACCACCTCCATGGCCCTCTGGAATGTGCTTGGTGCATTGCACAATCCAAACGGCATCCGTGTATACTCATAAAGGCCATACTTGGTGACAAAGGCAGTCTTGCAACGGTCCCGCTTGTGTACTTCAATCTGCCAATATCCACTTTGAAGGTCCAGGGTGGAAAACACAGTAGCACCTTCCAAGGTGTCAAGGCATTCTTCAATGTTGGGCAGTGGGTAAGCATCCTTCAGAGTGAGTTCGTTGAGCTTCCGAAAGTCAATACACCATCTAACTCCACCATCCTTTTTTCTTACAAGGACAACAGGTGATGCCCACTCTGAGGTGGAAGGCACAACGACACCTGAGCTCAACATTTGCTTGAGGTGCTCTTCTTCCTCTTCCTGAAATCCAAGTGGTGTGCGACGGGTTGCTTGTCTGATGGGCTTGGCGTTGCCAGTGTCGATATGATGGGTCACTGTATTGAAGTGACCTAGATCTCTGTCACTGGTGGCAAATTCAGACTGGTACTTTAAGAGAAGTAGAAGAAGCTTACTGTCTTGCTCTTCACTAAGACAACTACCAGCTGCTGTAAATAGTTCTTGAAGGTGGGCTGGTAACTCTAGAACGTCGTTATGTTCGCAGCACTGGCGTACCTGCCGTAACAGTTTTTCTTTACCAGGACAATCGCTTTGGCCAGGACTCTTTGTCGTCTCTGGGTTGTCTTGATCTTGGCTATGAAGCTTGCATTTGTCTTTAGAGCACTCCTCTTGTAAGGGAAGTGTTTCGCTGAGAATTCCCAGACAGATGCCTTTGTTGAGGTGTGTGCTAACAGCAGATATATTGCATAATCTAACAGGAACTTTCGGCTCCATGTTTACGAGGACACTTCCTGAGGAAACGCCATCGGCTTGGTGATCGGGAAGTGTTTGTGTGGTTGGGCTCTCCGGGCCTACGCACAAAAGTTCTTCCACGCTGTTGTTCCATCCTTGTCTCAGAGCGTGGGAGTGCTTCCTCTCCAGATGACACTTTATGGGCTAATGCGTCCACAGTGGCTTGGAGTTTCTCCAACTTTTCCACCAGCAGCTTCAGTTGGTCTACTGTAGCATATGCAGTCCGCTGTGGTACTTGTACATTGAGTGAAGTAGACATGTCAGCTTCAGCATGTTCATCTGCCCAGGAAATACGCCTGACTTTTCCCCTTAGTTCTCCATCTCGGCCTATTGTTGCTTTAAAATTGTGTTCATGTGCTTCCACCAGTTTTTGGGCCTCAGTGAGTGTGGGTGGATCCTTGTTCATAACCTCATATGCAATTCGCTGGTTGCAAAGGCCACGAAGGAATGCGTCGGCTGCCAGTTGGTCCTGCAGTTGGAGGTCCACACCTGGGTACGCTAAGGTGACCAAACGATGAATCTCCTCTGCAAACTCAGCTGTAGCTTCCTTCTGTTACCGTAGCTCATTTAAGCGGCGGCGTGCTGTGTTTGGTGGGTCTGTGTGGCCATACCTTTGCGCCAGCTGCTCCGTTAGGAGAGCATAATCTTCTCTGACATGTTCAGGCAGCGAGCATACAAATTGAATAGCCGCTCCTCTCAGCCTTTCATGTAGTCTATCCACTCTTTCTGTGCTTGTCCAATTTTGTCTTTGAGCCATTCTTTCAAAAGGGATAAAGAAGGAGGCCCAGTCATCTTTTCCTTCAAATGATGCAAGGGCCCTCGAACTGGAACAGCACGTGGAGTAACGTGGCGCTGCATGGTCGCTGTGGTGGCTATTATTGTTGTGCATGCCCATACCTCTGTCGGGACTGGGGAACTGAGGGTTGACACTGTTCTGAAGTGTTGCTGCAATAGATGAGGGTCCCCCACCTCTCCTGCTAGTACAGCGTCTACGCACTGCTGGCTCTACAGACTCGTCCACATTCCATTGTCTAACAGGGGCTGATGTACGAGAGCGCTGCCGGATCACCTCTAGCTCTGGAGAAAAGTCAGGAAGCCCGGACGAAATGGGGGGGAGCACCTCCTTGTCACCCTCGATGAGGATGGGTGATGAACTTGACACAAGGTATGACTGATCATTTCCATCAGGCTGCTTAAGCCAAGATGTCTGGATGTCTTTACCAGCTGTCTGAGTCAGTACAGGTGACAAAATTTGCTGCAACTGCTTGGTCTGGTGCTCCAGTAAAGTCTGTAGCCAAGCTGGGGGTTGTTCTTGGTTGCTAACAGCTCCCGCTTCTGCACCTGAATGAATAATTTCTCCACTATCCATTTTGTTTTATTTGTTTTACTGTAATACTTCCTCTCTCCTTAATGCTTATTTATCCACTTCTCTTTTTATTTCCTCTTCACGTTTTACTGTTTAATTATCTTCTTTTCTCTTTTTTCTGTTTATTTATCCAGTTTTGTCTTCTTTCTTTTTTTTTCTTCACGTTTTACTGTTTAATTATCTTCTTTTCTCTTTCTTTCTGTTTATTTATCCAGTTTTGTCTTCTTTCTTTTTTTTTCTTCACGTTTTACTGTTTAATTATCTTCTTTTCTCTTTCTTTCTGTTTATTTATCCAGTTTTGTCTTCTTTCTTTTTTTCTTCACGTTTTACTGTTTAATTATCTTCTTTTCTCTTTTTTTCTGTTTATTTATCCAGTTTTGTCTTCTTTCTTTTTTTTCACGGTTTACTGTTTAATTATCTTCTTTTCTCTTTTTTTTCTGTTTATTTATCCAGTTTTGTCTTCTTTCTTTTTTTCACGTTTTACTGTTTAATTATCTTCTTTTCTCTTTTTTTCTGTTTATTTATCCAGTTTTGTCTTCTTTCTTTTTTTTTTTCTTCACGTTTTACTGTTTAATTATCTTCTTTTCTCTTTTTTTCTGTTTATTTATCCAGTTTTGTCTTCTTTCTTTTTTTTTCACGGTTTACTGTTTAATTATCTTCTTTTCTCTTTTTTCTGTTTATTTATCCAGTTTTGTCTTCTTTCTTTTTTTTCACGTTTTACTGTTCGCCAGTACAAGTCTTTTATTTTGACATCCAGCGCTGGCGCAGGGGAGGTCACGTGACCTTGCTTCTCCGGCGCGTTAGCCTTTCTGTGGCTATGTAGTTAGCTTGCTAAACGCCGATGCTAATTCTAGCTTCGCTTCACGGAGCTTTATTATGGAATGTTCTTTATTTGGCGTTCATTTGGATTAGACACTCACCACACCGCAAATGCGGTGTCTTGATCCCACTTCTGACACCAGTTGTCGTGTTTTTCTCTTGTTATCGCACTCGCTCTGCCGCTAGCATTAGCCACCTGCTATCGGGGAGGGTCGGCCCACCTGGCCGCTGCGCTTGCCGCTCATCCGTCATGGATATGTGGGCCTGCCGCTGCGTGCGATGGTGGAGGTGTGGGGAATAAGGCACACGACAAGGTATGATGCAGTTTAACTGTTTAGTCAGGATCAGGAACGTTACAACAGTTGGACTGCCTAGCTCCAGCACCCGAACTACATTTAGTGTTCAATGCTAGGGCCGTGCGGCAAGTCTCCTAAACTGTAACTAACTCAGAACGTAAGAACACGCGTACATATACAACTGGGTGCTGGATTCTGATTGGAGGAGCCAAATACCCACGTACTGCCGCTACAATATCTAACCAGCACAGCACCATTGATCTGCTATCAAGCACTAGACCTACTAATCTATTCAGCACAGTGCAATTCATCTGTTATCAAACCCCAGAACCTTCTAAGATAATCAGCACAGCGCAATTGATCTGTAATTTAACACCAGGATTTACTTATGTAACCAGCACAGCACCATCCATTCATTAGTAAACTCCAAGAACCTACTAATCTAACCAGCACAGCGCCATCCATCTCTTCTCAAACCTCAGTATCTACTAATGTAGCCAGCACAGTGTCACCCATCTGTTATTAAAAAACAGAACCTACTCATCTAACCAGCACAGTGCCGTCTATCTATTATCAATCCCCAGACTCTACTAGTCTAACCAGCTCAGAGCCATTGATCTTTTATCAAACCCTAGAACCTACTAATCTAACCAGCACAGCGCCGTCCTTCTGTTATCAAACCCCAGGACCTACTAATCTAACCTGCACAGCTCCATCCATCTGTTATCAAACCCCAGACCCTAGTAATTTAACCAGTACAGCACCATCAAACTATTACTAAACACCAGACTCTACTAATCTAACCAGCACAGCTCCATTCTTCTGTTATCAACCCCAGACCCTAGTAATTTAACCAGCACAGCGCCATCTTCTGTTATCAATCCCCAGACTCTACTAATGTAACCAGCACAGCGCCATTGATCTGATATGAATCCCCAGAACCTACATATCTAACCAGCACAGCGCCATTGATCTGCTATCAAGCACTAGACCTACTAATCTATTCAGTATAGTGTCATCCATCTGTTATCAAACCCCAGAATTTACTAATCTAACCAGCACAGTTCCATTAATCTGTTATCAAACACCAGAACCTATTAATCTAACCAGCACAACACCATCCATCTGTTATCAAACCACAGACCCTATCCAGCACAGTGTCACCCATCTGTTCTCAAACCCCAAAACCAACTAATCTAACCAGCAAAGTGCCATTAATCTGTTATCAAACAACAGGATTTACTAATCTAACCATCACAGCACCATTGATCTGCTATTAAAAAAACAGACTCTACTAATCTAACCAGCACAGCTCCATCCATCTGTTATCAAACCCCAGACCCTAGTAATTTAACCAGCACAGCTCCATCCATCTGTTATCAAACATCAGGCCTTATTAATCTAACCAGCACAGTGCTATTTATCTGTTGTCAAACCCCAGAACCTACTAATCTAACCAGCACAGTGCCATCCATCTGTTATCAAACACCAAACTCTACTAATCTAACCAGCACAGCTCCATCCATCTGTTATCAAACACCAAACTCTACTAATCTAACCAGCACAGCTCTTCCATCTGTTATCAAACACCAGGATTTACTCATCTAATCAGCACAGCTCCGATGATCTGCTATCAAACACAAGAACATATTAATCTAGCCAGCGCAGCACCATCCATTTCTGTCTTTTGAAATCCAGTAAAATATTAATTTAAGAACAATAAAATATTGCATGGTCAATTTTTTTTATAACATCATGCATACCTTCTGGCATGAATGGAAAATGCTAAACAATAAATGAGGTTATCATTTTGACACACTGCCAGTTTTTTACTGCATGTTTTAATTTTAGGTTTAAATTCATATTAGATTATTATTGGAGGAAAATGACTTTGGGTATAAATCATTTCTACTTAATACTTGCTGTGCTTTATTATATATGTTAAACTGTTATGAATTATATGGGCTTTGTGTTTAATTTTCTGGTTGTTTGTCTTACCCAGTTTGACCTCTGCGTTTTCCGTCAGCAGGACATTCTGTCCTTTAATATCTCTGTGGATGACGTGATGGGCATGTAGGTGAGCTAGTCCCTAAAGAGAAACAAAAAAACACAGGTGTGTGTGTGTGGGAGGGCATACAACCTATTCATATTTAGATTACTGCAGTTATCTGATTATTCCAGTATTGATGTAAACAGCATAATCTGATTTCATACAGTAGATTACAGTATAAAATATGTTTAATAAATCTCATACAGAAAGATGTATTTTATTTCATAATCAGATTTTACTGCTTGTATACTCCTAACCAGAATACTCTGGGCTGTCTCAATCTGTGCATGAGTGAAAACTTTGTGCTGGTGGTAATAAGCGAGCAGTGTTTAACACAGCACCCACAAGATGCTGTTCAAACACTTTGGGAGCGATGCTGAAACTGAAGCAGTTAAATCGTCTTCATCTTCTAGCTGATGTATAATCATTATTTGGCTTCTGTGTAAAAAAAGCTGCATATAATGTATAAAAATGCACTCAGTGTTTCTGTTCTGATACAGATGCAAAATTAGAGAAACTGTATAAGTGTGCAGTAGTTTGTGAAGATGTTTTGAATGAGTAGGTGCAGTCTTGTACCCTGAGGATTTCTCTAGAGATGTACGCAATCCAGTCTTCCTTTAGCGAGTTTCCTTTAGTGTTCTTTACCAGGTCTGTGATCGATCCGGCACCGCAGAACTCCATCACCAGCTGAACAGAGAAAGAAAATCAGTTCTACAGTAGAACACTCAGCACATCAGATCACTAGGCTTCTCCTGCATGTGTGAGGAGATCACAGTGCTGTACAAGTTTATCATGTCTAGCACTGTGCTTATCTCAGGAGTAGAGTGTGAAGTGGTACAGGAACAAAGAACTGGCTTCAGCCAATTTATCCAAGGGTTTAAATTCAGAATAAGAAACGGTCTATCAATGCACTTAGACCAGTTCAATCAAAAAAATGCTCATTAATAGAAAAAGCTGGAAAACTTTTATATTAGTGGTAACAATCCATAAAAAAATTGTATCAGATTAATCATGAAAACATTCTTTGATTAACTGCGATTAATTGCACTAGTTTTTCTTAAAGGCTAAGCACCAGCTACATAAATACAGTCTAAGCGGAGTTTCTGACTTGTAATCATCAATGGTTAAAAACATTTTTTTACCACAAATTTAAGAAAATACAGACTTTTATTTGGCAACACCCGCTGTCTTCGGAGTCTGTCACATGTCAGATAGTGAAAAAACACCCAAGAAGTTGAACCAGATTGTCTCAGCTTTCGATTTAAGCAACACAGCACATGCTCCTGAGAGGGGGTGCTTTTCCTGGCGGGGGTGCTGAATTCGACACAACATCGGATTCACATGACAAATCGATCTTAAAACTGGCGCTTTTCCAAAAATATGGGCACAAAAAGATTAACAAGAGGTGTTCAAGTAAACAGGGTAAGTGCAATTAGTTTGTCCATTTACGCTGCATTCATTAGCCTTACTAGTTAGTAATTTAGCTAATTACATAACGTGCTCAGAGCCATTCTCCCCTGCAGTCAGAAGACTAACACTAGTTCAGGTAGTTGAATTATGATTTATAGAGTTGTTTATAAATTTAACTTTCACAATCTAAACTATACTACCTATTCCAAGTCTTGAATAGCTCACCACAAAATCTTTGTTATTTACTTGGTAAGCATTAGTTAACTAACCTAGGTTAGCTAACTAGATGCCTGGCTAGCGTGTGGTTCAACTAAAATGTCAGAAACAAATAATATCATCTGTTTTGTGGAATTTCTGTAGCGACTTAGGTTTTTCTGTCAATTTCCTTGAAATACATCGATTTTACAGTAAATTAAATATGTGGTTATCATTGCTAAAATAACAAAATCTTCAGGGAGGTCCTTTAGGTAGTGCTTAGCCTAGAAACAAGACACAAGTTTTTATAGTGGGTATTTCAATGTAAATAAAAGAATAAGGGGGAGGAATGCAATTATATATTTTTTTGTGGTGTCAATTAAAATACTAGTATACACTGAGGGGGAAAAAAGCCAACCGTGGGGCACTAGAATAAAAAATGCATGATAAATTGGATATAAGAAACTTTTTTTGACTTTATTGTAAACATCTTAGCTTGGTTGTAAGGATTTCTGAATTACAACTTAATTTGCTGAATATAAAAATTTCAGGAAATGTTTGCTCACAATGGGGGGATGACCATTTAAATGGGCTGGGGAATGGCCAGTATTCAGTAATGTGTACACTGTCCCTTTAAGAGCTCCTTACACTAATTAAGCTGGGACTACCCCGAAAGCATAGAGAGAACCAGTGTGTGTGTTGTGCTGTACCACAGAGGCCTTTTTAAAAATTTATTTCTGTAAGTAACGCCATTAATGTGCGTTGGTGCTGCATTACTAGCAAATAGGCAAGTGTAGCGAGTTTCTGCTCAACGTGCTTTTGTTTCACCTGACCCAAAGTTGTGTAATTAACTTAAAAATACTTACTGTTACTGATTATAAATTGATCACGTGTGTTAGCACTTCAACATTGACAGCCCTAGTTTATACCCATAATATGCATAGAGTATGTGTAGGGTACATGTAGAACACACACAAGCTATGGCATAAACTTGGTACAGAAATGTAAATTGGCCTTAATGCTACATCTCTATGATTAGGATTAAAAACTGTTTTGTTCGTTCAGTTTCTTCCACCAGTACTTTTGCCTCAACACATCCTATTCATTTATTTATCGCATCAAGTATGGCAGAACATGTTAAAAAGATGTGAGAATGGGCCCTATCTTCTGAATTAGCTCTACAATTTTCTCTCAATCTCCTCTCACTTTTAGAACTTCTCTCACTGGTGGTCTGGAAATGAGGAGTGTTCAGGTAAATTATTGGTCTCTTGGAAAACACAGGTCCTCCACTGACTGAATACAACTGAAACAAGCATCACCACATGCAAGACAAACTGACACGCCCTAAAAGGCTGTGCTATTGACGACTCGCCTAAACATAGCTAAAATAGGGCACTTGGTGTTATATTAACTACAAATGGGCTGTCCAGTGTTTTGGGGATGATCACCCATCTTCTTTCGATCAGCCGAACACCGATAGCGATCTAGGGTGTGGCCAAATGCCACATGAACCTTTCTAATCAAATTTGCTAATCTTGCCTAATTTTAGCCACCTTTAAACATACTTCGGACTTTATTTTTTGTAAAATCAACAACATTAAAAACACTGTAAAACTCCAGCTGAGAAATTCTGTGTATCCCCCATAACTACAACACTGGAGATTAAAATAGAAACACTAGTGAAAAAAGCTGCATTATACAGCGCTAAAGACTGAACTGTTATTTTGTGCTGTTTGTTTGGTTACTGGTATTTGTTATTTCCGCTACTCACAATAAGGGCTGAAACATAGACATATATACAAAGATGCCGCATAGCCCGCCTCCTGGAGTGTCAGTGTGGCCGCCATATTCTAGGAGTCAACCATGCACCCCCAGTGCATTAATTAGTACTGAGGAAGGTGTTTAATGCAACTATAAAAATCACAACTCTATCTCGTTTTACCCAATTTTCAAACTGTTTCAAACAGAGGAACATTTGTGAGGCACAGGACCAATTAAAAGATGCATGATTATCTGTAAAGCATGGCAGAGATGTAGTAATGTTACAGGACGCCGTCATACATTACAAATACCTGCTTTCATACAAATACTTTGTATTATGCTCTTTAACAAAGACAGACATATGGTATCAATTTCCTCATACATACACATACATTCAAATAAATACACACATTTTATACACACACACACACAAAGTTTAGGACAACTTGCAAATGTCCCTCTTTTTGAAAGAAAATGTTTAATTTTAATGCAATTTACAACAATATTGTACTTGTGACAATTAATTTAAGTGTATCAAATGATTTGCAAATAATAATGTTTTATTAAATTCTATTTGTTGTATAGAGGCTCTTTTTGCATATAGTCCTATTATCAGCAAATCTCAGTCCCCTGCCTTAATCTCTTGGTATGGCCACCAATCAAAGTTAAGGATGTTATTGGGCTAAATGCTAGAATGTGCAGTTTGAGTATACAGCCTGTTAATTGACAGCTGCACTAAATGGAAACTGTCAAACACCAGTGTCAGCATCAACTGTCAAAAGGTGACTTCAGGATGCTAGACTTCATGGCAGAATTGCAAAGGCCAATAAAAGAAAAAAAAAAGACATTGGACACTGAATGATTGGAAGAAGGTGTTGTAGACATATGAGTCCAATTAAAAAGAGGCACAGGTCCAATTAAAAGATGCATGATTATCTGTTAAGCATGGTGGAAGTAATCTTAAAGAAAGAAGGATACCACAAGATTTTGTAACGTCATGCTATACCCTGTGGACAGCGCTTGACTGGGGCAAATTTTTTCCTACAAGATTAATAGCCCCAAACACACCTCCAAATTTTGTCTGCAAGAAATAAGGAGTCAGTCTGCGGATCTAAACCCTATTGAGCTGTAAAAAAGTTGACTGCTAGAATGTCTAGAGTCTGCCAGGCTGTAATGGCGTATTTTAAAACCTACTTTACCAATTACAAATTACTCATTAAATCTACTTTATTACAGTAACCTGAATAAATGCAATTTATTACTTTCCATCACTGTATATATATATATATATATATATATATATATATATATATATATATATATATATATATATATATATACACACCTTCTCATTTAATGCTTTTTTTATTTTAATGACTATTTACATTGTAGATTCTCACTGAAGGCATTAAAACTATGAATGAACACATGTGGAGTTACATACTTTACAAAAAAAGGTGAAATAACTGAAAACATGTTTTATATTCTAGTTTCTTCAAAATAGCCACCATTTGCTCTGATTACTGCTTTTCACACTCTTGGCATTCTCTCAATGAGCTTCAAGAGGTCGTCACCTGAAATGGTTTTTAGGTGTGCCTTATCAGAGTTAATTAGTGGAATATCTTGCTTTATCAATGGGGTTGGGACCATCAGTTGTGTTATGCAGAAGTCAGGTTACAACACAGCCAACAGCCCTATTGGATAACTGTCAAAATTCATATTATGGCAAGAACCAATCAGCTAACTACAGAAAAAGGAGTGGCCAGCATTACTTTAAGAAATGAAGGTCAGTCAGTCTGGAAAATTGCAAAAACTTTAAATGTGTCCCCAAGTGGAGTCGCAAAAATCATCAAGTGCTACAACGAAACTGGCACACATGAGGACCAACCCAGAAAAGGAAGCCCAAGAGTCCCCTCTGCTTCTCAGGACAAGTTCATCCGAGTCACCAGCCTCAAAAAATCGCAAGTTAACAGCAGCTCAGATCAGAGACCAGTTAAATGCCACACAGAGTTTTAGCAGCAGACCCATCTCTAGATCAAACATTAAGAGGAGACTGCTCAAATCAGGCCTTCATGATCAAATAGCTGCTAGGAAACCACTGCTAAGGAGAGGCAACAAGCAGAAGAGATTTGTTTGGGCCAAGAAACACAAGGAATGGACCAGTGGAAATCTGGTCTTTGGTCTGATGAGTCCAAATTTGAGATATTTGGTTCCAACCGCTGTCTTTTTGAGATGCAGAAAAGGAAAATGGATGGATTCCACATGCCTGGTTCCCACTGTGAAGCATGGAGGAGGAGCTGTGATGGTGTTGGGGTGTTTTGCTGGTGACACTGTTGGGTATTTATTCAAAATTGAAGGCACACTGAACCAGCATGACTACCACAGCATCCTGCAGCGACATGCCATCCCATCTGGTCTGCGTTTAGTTGGACGATCATTTGTTTTTCAAGAACACACCTCCAAACACACCTCCAGGCTGTGTAAGGGCTATTTGACCAAGAAGGAGAGTGATGGAGTGCTGCGGCAGATGACCTGGCCTCCACAGTCACCGGACCTGAACCCAGTCCAGATGGTTTGGGGTGAGCTGGACAGCAGAGTGAAGGCAAAGGGGCCAACAAGCTCTAAACACCTCGGGGAACTCCTTCAAGACTGTTGGAAAACCATTTCAGTTGACCATCTCTTGAAGCTCATTAAGAGGATTCCAAGAGTGTGCAAAGCAGTAATCAGAGCAAAGGGTGGCTATTTTGAAGAAACTAGAATATAAAACATGTTTTCATTTATTTATTTATTTCACCTTTTTTTTGTAAAGTACATAAAACTCCACATGTGTTCATTCATAGTTTCGATGCCTTCAGTGAGAATCTAGAATGTAAATGGTCATGGAAATAAAGAAAACGCATTGAATAAGGTGTGTACTATTTACATATATATATATATATATATATATATATATATATATATTCATTGCTTCTTGAAAGTTTGTGAACTAATTGAGTGGTTTAGATTTTTCTTTTGTTTTTTACCACAAATCTCTTATTTTATCATCACTGTTTTTTCTATATAAAATGTTAGGTTTATGTTCATCGATTCCATTTACCTATTTTGAGGGAAATGTGTGAGTTGCAAGCTGACTACATGAAACATGGAATCAGAGCATGTGCAAAAGTAAATGAACCACAGCTGCACTGGTAAAGTCAATTAGGTAAAAGACTCAGGTGAAACACATGTAAGTGCTCAAGTAATAAATTAAGCAGACCAATCAAATGAAACATCCTTGGGAAAGGTTCTGAGCCACACTGGTTCAAAGGGAGAGGAAACCAACCAAACCACTGTTGTGTCAAGGTATAAAGAACAGATCAACTATGCTGAGAGGAAAGGAGACATCTGAGGACATCAGAAAGAAGGTGGTAACAGCCTATCAGTCTGGGGAAAGCTACAAGACCATCTCCAAAAGATTCCAGCTTCATCCATCCACTGTAAGACAAATCATTTACAAATTGAGGGCACTCGGCATCACCGCATCTCTGCCCAGAAGTGGACGGCCATCAAAACTTACACCAAGAAGCATCAGTAAAATAGTAATGCAGGTAAAGTCCAACCCACACATCACCTCCAGAGCTCTCTGTCAGCCTTTGGGATAAATGTACATGGAGAGTTGCTAGAAGGAAGCCTTTGCTCTCAAAAAAGAACAAAGTTGCCCATTTAAACTTTGCCAGAGAGCACTTGGACAAACCAGAGGATTTCTGGAAGTCCATTCTCTGGACGGATGAGTCCAAACTTGAATTATTTGGCCACAATCACAGGCGGCATGTTTGGAGAAAAGTCTACACTGCATTTAAAGAGAAGAACCTCCTCCCAACACTGAAGCATGGTGGTGGAAATGTGAAAGTCTGGGCCTGCTTTTCTGCTTCCGGACCCAGACGACTCCATATTATCCATGGGGACCATCAATTCCCAGAGTTATCAACAAATTCTTGACCAGAATCTTCTGCTTTCAGTCAGGGAGTTGAAGCTAGGATGGAAATTGATTATGCAACAAGACAACGACCCAAAGCATGCCAGCAAAACTACCAAGGAATGGCTTAAGAGGAAGAAGATTCGCACTCTTCGGCCCAGTCAATGTCCGGACCTCAATCCCATAGAAATGCTGTGGCAAGATCTGAAGTGGGCGGTACATGCCAGATGTCCCTCCAACCTCGCTCAACTGGCGGAGTTCTGCAAGGAGAAGTGGACAAAAATCCCAAAGTGCAGGTGTGAGACACTCGTTTGTGGTTACAGAAGACGCTTGGTTGAAGTAATGGCTGCAAAAGGAGGTGCCACAAGCTACTAACTAGCTTTACAATTTGGCATTTGGATGTTAATTTCATGTGCTTTGTATACTTTTTCTTTAGAAAACAATGACCATGTTTGGGTGGTTCACAAACTTTCAAGCAGCACTGTATATATATATATTGTGATACGCCCCTGGGGTTAGGGGCGTGACCACTGTGACCCGGAAGGAGGAAGCACACAGAGAACACAGACACGGGGAGTAAATGAACTCAAAACGTACCTTTATTCGGCTTGAAAATGCCCTCCACCACACCCAAAACAAACTTAAACCATAACTCAGCCCAATGGGGCTCTAGAGTCTGTAGAATAAACTTTAGTTTAGTTCTAAAGGTCCGTGCAGCCTCAGCCCTCAGCTCCCCAGTCAAGAGTCCTCTCTCGTGAGTGAGCTGAGGCAGAGTTTTTAACCTGTCCCAGCTGGCGGCTCAATCAGTCCGGATGCGGGCCAGCTGGGTCAGATTGGGCTGTGCGCTCTGGCGTGGGGCGGACCCACAATTCCCCCGCCTCCTCACGCCACAATATATATATATATATATATATATATATATATATATATTTTAGCATGCCAGGCAGCTGTTGGAGGAGAAGAAGACTGGAAAGATTGAAACTACCAGGAAGCGGCTGGACCCCAGGGTATGTGCCCAAGCTCGCACCTCCGACTACTTCTTTTAACTTTATGCCTCCCAAGCTCAGCGAAGTCAGACAAGTCGTGGAGAAGACAAGGTCCTCGTCTGCACCAGGCCCCAATGGAATCCCCTACAAGCTCTATAAAAACTGCCCCAAGGTACTAGAGCTGCTGTGGTACCTCATGAGAACAGCTTGGAAAAAACAACTCATTCCATCTGAGTGGCAAAGAGCTGTAGCGGTTTTCATCCCCAAGGAAGCAAACTCCAAAGACATCAGCCAGTTCAGAAACGTAAAATCTTCTTTTTAGTTCTGGCCAAACGGATGACCACCTACCTGCTTGAAAATGGCTACATAGACACCAACTGCTAGAAGGCTGGAGTCCCAGGTTTCCCAGGTTGTGTAGAGCACTCTGCAATGATCTGGGGCCAGATCCAGAGGGCCAAGAAGAAGAGAAGAGACCTTCACGTTGCCTGGCTTGACCTCGCAAATGCAAATTGATCAGTCCCACATCAGCTGATCAACTATGCAATGGAGTTTTTCTATATATCCCCCTGCATCAAGAGCATGATTGCAACCTACTTTGCCGATCTGAAAATGTGTTTTGCCCTTCAAGAGTTTACCATTGGATGTCAACAAATAGAAGTAGGAATCGCAATGGGGTGTGCCATTTCCCCCACCCTGTTTGTGGCAGCCTTCGAGGTAATTCTGATTGGGGCAAGACAGATGGCAGGGGGAATTAAGCTATCGTCTGGACAGAGACTACCTCCACTGAGGGCGTACATGGATGATGTCACTAGCCTCCTTCAGAGAGCAGCATGCACATCAAGACTACTAAAAAGAATGGACGAGTTGATGTGGGCAAGATTGAAGATCAAGCATCAAAATCACAGAGCCTGCCTCAGAAGAGAAGTTAGTTAGCAAGGATAGGCAAAAGTCAGCTACCAGGGAAATACAAGGTCTGGTGCTATCAATTCTTACTCTACAGGAGGGTGATGTGTGTGCCACTATAGATGAGTGAGATCCCCTCATCAACCGCAAGTAAGATGGATGGGAAGGCCAACTCATTCATCCGAAAGTGGTTGGGGCTGCCACGGTGCCTCTCTGAAACAGGCCTCTTTGGAAGAAACATCCTTCAGCTGCCACTCCAATCCATCAGTCTAGGCTACTAGCAGGAATGGACCAGACTCGTTCTCGAGTTGAGAGAATCCACTGACCTGACGGTAAGGAACGCAAAAACCAAGGTTCTTACAGGCCGGAGGTGGAACGCCCAAACCGAGGTTGACCAAGCCATCAGTCGCCTGCAACAACAAGAAATTGTTGGCAGAGTCCAGGCAGGAAGAGCAGGTCTAGGGTGGGGAGAAGCACCACGGTTTCGGTCCAAGGCCAACCGTAAAGTGAGAAAGGAGATGGTGGTGGCAGAGGTAACTAGAATGGAGGAAGAGCGCTACAAGATCAAGGCCGTGTCACAGGGTCGACAGGAAAGCTGGACAACCTGGGAGGGAGTCGCTAACCGAGAAGTAACCTGGTCAGACCTGTGGAAGATCCCACAGGCAAGACTCAGCTTCCTTATCCGTGCAACCTATGACACGCTCTTATGTCCTCGAAACCTTCACCTGTGGTTTGGGAGTGAAGAATGCTGCACACTCTGTAGAACCCCTAATGCAAGCCTTCAGCACATATTGGCAGGCTGTAAGATTGCGCTCTCCCAGGGGAGCTATAGATGGCGCCATGAACAAGTGCTGAGAAAGCTAGCTGAGGTGCTGGAAAAGCTGGAAGTTAACACCAACAAGAAACCACAACTACATAACCCTTGTCACAGAAAGCGGGGGGAGGAAAATCACCAAACCAAAAGAAACACCAAGGCCTTTTTCCACTGATCAGGAGTGGAACATGACAGTTGAGGCCAAGTACTTAGAGCTGGCTGCTGAGTGCCGGGAGGCAGGCTGGAAATCTACCATCTATCCAGTGGAGGTCGGATGCAGAGACTTTGTGGGGCTGTCAACCATACGCCTTTTCAGGGAAACAGGAGTGACCGGAGGGGACCTAAAGAAGGCAGTAAAAGAGCTAGTAGAGGAGGCTAAAAAAAGAAGAGTTTCTGGCTCTGGCTAAGGAGAAGAGACAAGTGCTGGGAAAAGAACACCTAACCCCGACAACAGTTATGTAACACCTACCAGTTGCAGGGAGAGACAGGACAATGTCCCTGTCACTGCTCCACCACCAGGAGACGTCCCAGGACTAAAGGAGCGAAACGTTAAGGAATGTTGGTTCTTGGCTTATAACCCTACAGCAGACCCGTGGGCACCGGAGGAGGTGCGACAAGCAGCAATGCTCGGCAGATATTCCATCTTTCTGTATATGTATATATATATATACGTATATATATATATATATATACGTATATATATATATATATATATATATATATATATATATATACGTATATATATATATATATATATACGTATATATATATATATATATACGTATATATATATACGTATATATATACATATATATATACGTATATATATATATATACGTATATATATATATATATATATACGTATATATACAGTGAGTCCAAGAAGTATTTGATCCCTTGTTGATTTTCTTCGTTGGCCCACTAATAAAGACATGATCATTCTATACTTTTAATGGTAGATGTATTCTTACATGGAGAGACAGAATATTAAAAAGAAAATCCAGAAAATAAATCTAAGGAATATATATTAATTGATTTGTATTTCATGGAGTGAAATAAGTATTTGATCCCTTAGTATTCATTAGCAGTTCTGGCTTTTACAGACCAGTTAGACACTCCCAATCAACTTGTTACCTGACCTGAAGCCACCTGTTCTCACTAATCACTTGTGTGAAAAACACCTGTCCACAGAATCAGACAGATCACACAGATTTCAAGTCTCCAACATGGGTAAAACCAAAGAGCTGTCACAGGACCTCAGAGTCAGAATTGTTGACCTTCACAAAGCTGGAATGGGCTACAAAAAGATTAGTAAGGTGTTGGATGTGAAAGTAACAACTATTGGTGCAATTATCAGAAAGTTTAAAGAGTATAACATGACAATCAACAGACCTCGGCCCGGTGCTCCAAAGAAGATTTCGCCTCGTGGGGTGGCAATGATGCTGAGAACGGTCAGAAATCGTCCTGCAACCACTCGGCAGGAGTTAGCAAATGACCTGAAGGCAGCTGGGACCACAGTTTGCAAGGAAACAATTGGCAACACTTTGCGCAACAATGGATTCACATCCTGCAGTGCCCGAAAGGTACCCCTGCTGAAGAGAGCACATGTGGAGGCGCGCCTCAAGTATGCCAATGATCATTTGAAAGATGAACCAAGTTATTGGGAGAAGGTTTTGTGGTCAGACGAGACCAAAATTGAACTTTTTGGCCTCAACTCCACCCGCCATGTGTGGAGGAAGAAAAATGCTGCCTATGACCCCAAGAACACTGTGCCCACCGTCAAGCATGGAGGTGGAAGCATAATGTTTTGGGGGTGTTTCTCTGCCAAGGGTACAGGGCTACTTCACCGCATCACTGGGAAGATGGATGGAGCCATGTACCACACAATCCTGAGGGACAACCTCCTCCCCTCTGCCAGGGATCTGAAAATGGGCCGTGGTTGGGTCTTCCAACATGATAACGACCCTAAACATACAGCAAAGGATTGGCTCAAGAAAAATCACATTAAGGTCATGGAGTGGCCCAGCCAGTCGCCAGACCTCAATCCGATCGAAAATCTATGGAGGGAGCTGAAGGTCAGAGTTGCCAAGCGACAGCCCACCAACCTTCATGATTTAGAGAGGATCTGCAAAGAAGAATGGGCCAAAATTCCCCCTGGTGTGTGTGCTAAACTTGTGGTTAACTACAACAAACGTCTCACCGCTGTGCTTGCAAACAAAGGCTTTGCCACAAAGTATTGAGTGTGTTTGGCAAGAGGGATCAAATACTTATTTTCCTCATTGAAATACAAATTAATTAAAATATATTCTTTAAAATTATATTCTGGATTTTTGTCTTGATATTCTGTCTCTCCATGTTAGAATATATCTACCATTAAAAGTGCAGAAGGATATTGTCTTTATTAGTGGGCAAACAAAGAAAATCAGCAAGGGATCAAATACTTCTTGGACTCACTGTATATATACACATACATATATACATATATATATACACATACAGTGCTGGCACCCCTGCAATTAGATAATACTCAATTTCTTTCAGAAAATGATTGCAATCACAAATGCTTTGGTATTTATATCTTCATTTATTTTGCTTGCAAAGAAAAAACACAAAAGAGAATGAAAAAAAGTATATTATTGTTAATATATATTAATAGGATATATAATAATATTATAAATATATAACTCTTATTATTAAACCCCGCTCCATGCGGGGATTGAACCCAGGCTGTCGCGGTCGCAGTCCAATGCTCTAATCGCTGCACCAGCGAGCGGATTGGGTAACAGCCGCTTTAATCGCCCTTAGAGAACCTCCGCCGAAAGGGGCGGAGCAACGAAACAGGCGGAGAGTGAAAACGGGTTGAAAATAAAAAGCCACGCCTAGTGTGCATGAGAGTGAGGGGGAGAAAATGTAAACAAGGATCGCTGAGGAAGTGCGGCTACCTCTTATGAGACGAGGTGAAGGATTAACTAAACAAAAGGGCTTCCAAATAAAACAAAACTGAACTGAGGTGATTGTGGATTTAACGCTGCTCCACCAGAGAGGAGAGGAACAGCGCGGGAGAGAGAAGGTGAGCAAGCCGTGTGCCTCGCAGCTTCACACACAGAGACACACAGACAAAGAACGAGAGGAGAGCGGTGGAGCACACAGCTCTACACAGCTACACCAAACTCGAGAATAAAAAGGGGATAGAGGAAATACTTTGGTGGGAGGAGCACACCAGCGATGCTGAACAATACTCTCTCCAAAGGTGAAGAAGGAAAACGGCACTTGCCGTGGATAGAGCAGGGAGGAAAAGAAAGAGCCAAGGCTCACTCAAGAAACCAGCATAGATTCGCTCTGATAGCGTCAAAGATCCAGCGCCGAGTGTCTGGTTGGCGCTGCTTAAGAGGTGTTGCAAGCAGGTGTTGGTAATTAGCCAATTAACCCTCGGCGCTGGCCTGGCGCGCCCTCCGATGCCCTGGAGGGTGCCTCGATCGGGCACCAGCCTTTACAAATACTTGGTATCACAACCTTTAGACAAAATAACTGCGAACAACCGCTTCTGGTAACCATCAATAAGTTTCTTACAATCCTCTACTGGAATTTTAGACCATTCTTCTTTGGCAAACTGCTCCAGGTCCCTGAGATTTGAGGGGTGCATTCTCCAAACTGCCATTTTAAGATCTCTCAACAGGTGTTCTATGGGATTCAGGCTGGCCACTTTAGAAGTCTCCAGTGCTTTCTCTCAAACCATTTTCTATTGCTTTTTGAAGTGTGTTTTGGGTCATTGTCCTGCTGGAAGACCCATGACCTCTGAGGGAGACCCAGCTTTCTCACACTGGACCCTACATTATGCTGCAAAATTTGTTGGTAGTCTTCAGACTTCATAATGCCATGCACACAGTCAAAAGCAGTTTAGTGCCAGAGGCAGCAAAGCAACCCCCTGTAAACTCTATGTTGATGCCTTTTCCCAAAAAGCTCTACTTTTGTCTCATCGACCAGAGAACATTCTTCCAAATCGTTTTTGGCTTTCTCAGGTAAGTTTTGGCAAACATCAGCCTGGCTTTTTTATGTCTCTTACTACTTCCTGCGCCGACGTGAGTTGCTGCCTGTTCCAGTAGCTCCGTCTCTTTGTGTGTTTTTTCTAGTTTTTTTTTTACATTTATTCATTGTCTCTGTGCTACTACACATGTGTAGTGTGCATCTTATTTATATCCTAAGGATATTTTTAGTATAAATATGCGGGGCAGCGAGGAATATCATGTTTATTCCCGTGAAGAACTGCTGGCCCTTCAACCCGCAGGATGTGGGGGCACACAATACCGGGGGAACTGAGGAGGAATTACCTAGGCTGCAGGGCTGGAGCTAAGCTGAAGGCTAGGATAAAGGCTCAGTTCCGTCGGTGGTTATGGGGAATGTCAACTCACTGACCAACAAAACCGAAGAGCTAGCCTGGTGTCTGGTGAAGATTGAGAAGCTCTACAGGGAGTGAAGCGTGCTGTGTTTCACCAAGACCTGGCTCACCCCGACACGCCGGATGCTAACGTGGAGCTAACCCGGCTTCTCTACAGTGAGGGCGGATAGGGACCCGGCGCTATGCGGGAAGCGGAAAGGTGGGCAGATCACGCTTTTCATTAACACCAGATGGTGCAACCCTGGACATGTGAACGTGAAGGAGGTGATCTGCTGTCGGGATATTAAACTGTTAGCGGTGAGTCTCCAACCGTATTACATGCTGCAGGAGCTCTCTCACGCGATTCTCGTCTGTGTTTACATTCAGCCAAGACCGGACGTGCAGTTTGTAGACTGTCCCACCAGGAAAAACAGAACCATAGACTTGCTGTATGCTAATGTGAGGGATGCATACAGGGATATTCCACTACCACCGCTGGGGAGATCAGATCACAACCTGGTCTTCCTACAGCCTCAGTACAAACCGCTGGTACTGAGGCAGCCCACTACCACATGCTCATTCAGAGTCTGGTCTCCTGAAGAAGCCCTCAGGGACTGCTATGACACCACTGACTGGAGTGTGCTGCTGCACCCACATGGAGAGGACATTGAGGGGGTGACTCACTGTGTTACAGCATCATCACCATCATCCCCATCTCCACCATCACCTTCATGTCCAACTCCACCATCTTCATCTTCATCATCACCACAATCACCCTCACCTCCACCATCTTCATCACCACCACCATCCCCCTCACCCCCACCATCTTCTTCATCATCATCATCACCACCATCACCACTATCAGATGGCAGACAAATCAGCTCCTCCAGTCCACCAACCTTTACTGCAGACTGCAGTCAAGAGACAGCTGAGGAGACTTCACCCCAGCAAAGCAGCTGGCCCGGACAGAGTGTGCCCCAGAATGCTCAAGGCATGTGCTGTTCAACTGGGTGAGCCCCTCCAACATGTGTTTAACCTGAGTCTGCGTCTAGGGAGGGTTCCTGCCACGTGGAAGACAACCTGCCTCATTCTAGTTCCCAAGAAGGCACACCCGAAGGAGCTGAATGACTACAGGCCGGTTGCTTTGACATCTCACATGATGAAGACCATGAAGCGACTGCTGCTGGACCACCTAAGACCTCAGGTCCACCATGCTGAGGACCCACTGCAGTTTGCGTACCGGGAAAAGGTGGGAGTGGAAGATGCCATCCTCTATCTTCTGCACAGAGCTCACTCCCATCTGGACAAGGGGGGAGGTGCTGTGAGGGTCATGTTCTTTAACTTCTCCAGTGCCTTCAACACCATCCAGCTCCTACTACTGAGAGACAAGCTGATGAAGATGGAGGTGGATATGCACCTGGTCACCTGGATCACTGACTACCTTACTGGGAGACCTCAACATGTCAGGATCAGGGACTGCTCCTCTGTTACAGTGATCAGCAGCACAGAAGCACCACAGGGGACTGTTCTCTTTCCATTCCTGTTCACACTGTACACATCAGACTTCATATAGCACTCAGAGTCCTGCCACATGCAGAAGTTCTTTGACGACACTGCAATCGTGGGGTGTGTGCGTAATAGTGATGAGAGGGAGTACAGAACCCTGGTTGAGGATTTTGTGGTTTGGTGCGAGACGAACCATCTGCAGCTGAACATCTCCAAAACCAAGGAGATGTGCATAGACTTCAGGAGATCAAGGCCCTCTGCTCAGCAGCCAATCTCCATCGAGGGGGTCGATGTCGAGGTGGTCAAATCCTACAGATACCTTGGTGTTCACCTGGACGATAGGCTGGACTGGCCTCTACAGGAAGGCACAGAGCAGACTCTACTTCCTCTAACTCCTGCTGATGTTCTACCAGTCTGTGGTAGCCAGCGTCCTCTTCTACGCTGTAGTGTGTTGGGGAGGCAGCATCAGCAAGAGGGACAGGCTGGTGAGGAAAGCTGGTTCTGTGCTGGGATTAGAGCTGGAGTCCTTAACACCACTGGCGGAGAGGAGAGCCCTCAGCAAGCTGCTTAACATTATAGGCAATGTTCACCCTCTGCACAGCACCATCACCAGGCAGAGGAGCTCATTCAGTGGCAGACTGCTGTCCCAGTCCTGCTCCACCGACAGACTCCGAAAGTCTTTTGTCCCTCAGGCCATAAGACTGTTCAACTCCTCTCAGCACAGCAAACTGAAGACTCTGTGACACTTTTTCATTCCAGCAATTCAGCCCACACATGGACACACCCCCATCTATGGACACACTCTCAGTCTTGCTGATGCCTATAACACTATTTTAATAGTTCTACCCTATTTTACACTAGTAGTTCATTCACTAGTTCATTCATCTACTGTTTACGGATCTTTTGCACTGCTAAATTTAAATTTTAATTTACATAACTGTATTTGCACTTTCTGTATGGTTGACATCAGTTATCCTCAGCTTATAGACATCAACTGGTGTTTACTGTCTATTGTGTTCAACTGCACTACCTCCATTCTCCATTACACACACACACACACACACAAAAGACTGTACTTTTATACTTTTAATTATTTTTTTTTATTGTATTTATATGTATCGTTATATCTTATCTTTTTTAACTTTGTGTACTATACATACCTGCTGCTGTCTGTCTGTCTGTCTGTCTGTCTGTCTGTCTATCTATCTATCTATCTATCTATCTATCTATCTATCTATCTATCTAAGTGGGGTCTCCCTGTGTCCCTTTTCATTCAGACGCCGACCAATCTTTCGTTTAAATCTCTCGTCAATTTTTCTTTTCCGTCCACATCTAGGGAGGTTAGCCACAGTGCCATGGGCTTTAAATTTCTTGATGACACTGGGCACGGTAGAAACAGGAACATTCAGGTCTTTGGAGATGGACTTGTAGCATTGAGATTGCCCATGCTTCCTCACAATTTTGCTTCTCAAGTCCTCAGACAGTTTTTTGGTCTTCTTTCTTTTCTCCATGCTCAATGTGGTACACACAAGGACACAGGACAGAGGTTAAGTCAGCTTTAATCCATTTTAGCTGCAAGTGTGATTTAGTTATTGCCACCACCTGTTATGTGCCACAGCTAAGTAACAGGTGCTGTTAATTACACAAATTAGAGAAGCATCACATGAATTTTCAAAGGGTGCCAATACTTTTGTCCACCCCCTTTTTTATGTTTGGTGTGGAATTATAAAAAATTTGGCTTTTTGACTATTCTTTTTGTGGTTTTCCATTGAAGACAAATTAATTAAACATTTTAATACCAAAGCATTTGTAACTGCAATCATTTTCTTGGAGAAATGGAGCACTAACTGACAGAATTGCCAATTGCCAATACTTTTGGCCAGCACTGTATATATATATATATATATATATATATATATATATATATATATATATATATATATATATATATATATATATATTTCTTTTTACAATATTCAATCAACCCAAATCTATGACAGTCCCGAACATAGATTTTGAATAAAAACAAGCAAATAAATAAGTTTTTGTTTCATCAATCATATATTGACAATCCAGGTGTCTACCTTTCTGTCTACCTTTTCGTCTGCTTGGCTAAAAGTTCGGGCATAATATTTTGAAGCCACCATTAACTAAAACATTTTGTCCCAAAAATGAATATCGTATGTACAGAGCCCCTGAAGGGGTGTGGTGTATTTTTTTTTACATACTAAGTGGTCAGCACAAGATAATGGTAGCTAGCAAGCTATAGTTAAAACTGTTCCGCAGAAAAATAATTTTGCTAGCTAGCTAATTTAGCTAATATTAACTATAACTTTAGCTAGGTTAGCTAATGTTAACTACTTTATTTAAGTGAGGAATGTTTTAGTTAGGTAGCCAAGGTAACACACACACACACCAAACACAGACCCTGATTTCACCCAAACCTACCTAGGCCTACCCAAGCCTACCATATATTGTACAGAGAGCAATGAAAGCCTTAAAGCTAAGCTAACTTGGTAGGTTAGCTAGGTTAGCTTACCACTTTTTACGTAAAAAAAAAAAAATACACCACATTCCTTCAGGGGCTCCGTAAGTATGGCGTGACGCCATACTCCTTTTTTTAAACGGGCAATTTAGTTCCCTTTTGCATTGTAATATGGTGTGACTTTTTACACAAAAATGCCCAAATGAAATTACTTTTCAGTGAATATTACCTTTAAAACTATTGTCATATTTTAGTTAGCATGGTTTTATGATGTTAGCATGACATTAAGCAATGTGCCTTTACGCTAAGTACATGAAACGTCATATGGTGTGACACAACGTCAAACGTGACAGTGTTCTTGTCACACCATATGATTATTTTGTAATAAATGTAATAATTATACAGTAACACTCACTCATTAATGCAGATTCACTTACTTACTCACACTCAGCTACTCCTGAACACAAAAGGAAAAGTTCAGTCTGAGCCAGTTGCAGTCCACTGTAGCACACCTGAACATCCAGCTTCAGCACAAAACCAGGAAAGGCATATATTAAACACATGCTTCTTCTGTTTGTTTCTGTTTTAACAATACATTATCAGCTTTATGATCGATCATTGTTTAGCTCATTCTCATAAAAAAATGATGTATTAAATATAAAAAAGTTCAATGATTTACTAAAGATTATTAGAATTCCCGTAGCTAACAGTCAACAGATTAAAATAAAAAGTGCGACATCTAATGAATACAGTAAGTGGATCAGTTAATATCTTAAAAACATTCTTTACTATGCTGAGTAGAATTCACTTGTTCTTCAACAACTTTGTGATCCTGCTGTAACTGAAAATGATTTCAATCACTTGCCAAACCAGTTTCTTTGTTTGCTAAATGCAGCTAATGCAGATTTTTGCATAGAGATTTTTGTGTGGTGTGATTCGTCATATGGTGTGACATTAAGAAAAAAAAAATGGGAGGATTTTGGTTATTTATCATAAACTCATCAGTGTGACATATGAGGAATAGTGCCAGCAAAGTTTACAGTTAATTTGGTACTTTTATAACAAGGTATTGCCAAAATAATTTGTATGTGAGTATTTGCACGTGAACAGTGCTATACTTTTCTATAGTACACAATAACATTCAAGTCATAACATATGACAATTTTAGTCACTAAGACCGTAAACTAGTGAATAAATGTTAATTTCAAGAACCAAATCATATATATTTGGAAAAATAAGAGTTGGTAGAGATTTATTTTTAAACATTTTTTTTGCCAAATATGTAAACCACCCATATTTATACATGTATATGCATACATAAATAAAAAAAAACATTCATTCCTGATTTTCTGATATTTTGCATGTTCGTCACCCTTAAATGTTTCGGAACATCAAACCAATTTAAGTATAAGTCAAAGACAACACAGGTAGACATAAAATGCTATTTTTAAATGAAGGTGTTTATTATTAAGGAAGAAAAAAAATCCAGACCTACATGGCCCTGTGTGAAAATGTGATTGCCACCTGAGTACATGGTCTCTAGCCACACCTGTACTCAATCAAGACATCACTTAAATATGACCTGTCTGACAAAGTGAAGTCCATCAAAAGATCCTTAAAAGCTACACATCATGCCAATGTCAGGAACAATTGAGAAAGAAGATAATTGAGATCTATCAGTCTGGAAAGGTTTATAAATTCATTTCCAAAGCTTTGGGAATGCAGCGAACCACAGTGAGAGCCATTGTCCACAAATGGCGAAGACATGGAACAGTGGTGAACCTTCCCAGGAGTGGCCGGCCGCCCAAAATTACTGCAAGAGCGCAGTAATGACTCATCCAAGAGGTCACAAAAGACCCCACAACAATATTCTAAGAACTGCAGGCCTCATTTGCCTCAGATAAGGTCAGTGTTCAGCCTCCACCATCAGAAAGAGACTAGGTGAAAATGGCCTACATGGCAGAGTTCCTAGAAGAAAATCACTGCTGAGCAAAAAGAACATTAAAGCTCGTCTCAATTTTTCCAGAACACATCTTGATGATCCCTAAGACTTTTGGGAAAATATTCTTGGGACCGATGAGACAAAAGTTGTACTCTTTGGAAGGTGTGTGTCCCAGTACATCTGGCGTGAAAGAAACACTGCATTCCAGAAAAAGAACATTATGCCAACAGTAAAACATGGTGGTGGTAGTGCGATGGTCTTGGGCTGTTTCAGGACCTGGAAGACTTGCTGCAATAAATGAAACTATAAATTCTATTGTTTACCAAAACATCCTGAAGGAGAATGTCCGACCATCTGTTTTTGACCTCAAGGTGAAACGAACTTGGATTCTGCAGCAAGACAATGATGCAAAACGCACCAGCAAGTCCACCTCTGAATGGCTGAAGAAAAACAAAATGAAGACTTTGGAGTGGACTAGTCAAAGTCCTGTCCTGAATCTGATTGAGATGCTGTGGTATGACCTTAAAAAAGCAGTTTACGCTGGAAAACCCTCCAATGTGGCTGAATTACAACAATTCTGCAAATATGAGTGGAGCCAAAATTACTACAAAACGCTGTAAAAGACTCGCTGCAAGTTATCGCAAATGCTTGGTTGCAGTTGTTGCTGCTAAGGGTGGCCCGACCAGCTATTAGGTTTAGGGGTCAATCACTTTTTCACACAGGGCCTGGTCTGGATTTTTTTCCCCCTTAATAATAAACACCTTCATTTAAAAATAGCATTTTGTGTTTACCTGTGTTGTCTTTGACTTTGACACTGTGACATACATGCAAAAATTCAGGAAATCAGGAAGGGGGCAAACACTTTCACACCACTTCACATATGTATTAGGGTTGTGCCGATGAACAATATCATCGTCATTTATGACCCACCATAGCGATGGATGGTAACTGTTCTGCCCCTGTTGAACGTTACTTGCCAACTCGACAGACAGCTAACAAAGTTGGCCTTGAAATAAGTGAGAACCAAAGGTATCTTGTCTTTGAGGTTTTACTTGTATCCAAGCACCAAATGTGAAACTGAAATACAAACAATAAATGGTATCACATTAACAATCTACATTTATGCAACATGAACTAAAAATCTAAACATACACATTGTAACAGCCAAGATTATAATTTAATAACTTAATAAACAGATATAAAAACTGAAAACTGCTTAAACAAACCAACTAAACTTACAAACAATGATTTCCTGAACATTAAACGTGAAGATGCTAAGGGATTATAAGTCTGCTGTAAGCCTGCCTCATGGAACTGTAGGAACCGAAAAGAACATAAGAACATGGCTGCACACCCCCATCTGCTCCACATCACCTGACTGACATCATCCAATCAGAATTGATGCTGTCCTACCAAGCCTTTGTTAATTATAAATAAATGTCTACTAGGTGGTGCCAACACGACACTCCCCGTCTGGTATTTAAGAATACCACTATGAGTCTCTAAAGTTGCGACACTGGAAAGTGTTGTCCTATTCAGTTTACATGTCCTTTTCCGGTGACATGAGAAGAATCACTTGATGAACAGGTCTCAGAAAGATTTTGGAAGTTCCATTTTTTGTCACTTTGAGTTCAATCTTGCGTACCCTTCCATCGCTGCTAGGGAACACCTTTGTGACCAAACCCAATGGCCATTCATTTCTTTTTGCCTGATCATCTTTCATGAGAACTAAATCACCTGCTTTGACATTAGGCGTGTCAGAATGCTATTTACGACGGTTCTGAAGAGTCACAATGTACTCACGTCTCCAACGTTCCCAGAAAACATTTGCTAGGTGTTGCACTTGCCTCCATCTGTTGCGACTAAGATCCTGGTCAAACTCGCCTGGTGGACAAGAAAGCGTACCTGACTTCTGGGTCAACAACATAGCTGGAGTTAAAAGGTCAGGTGAATCTGGGTCACTGGAGATAGGTGTGAGGAGACGAGCATTCATAATAGCAGAAATTTCTGCCATTAATGTTAATAAGACCTCATGAGTCAGCTGGGAACAGCTTGTCTGCATAAGCATGGAGTCAAGTATCCTCCACGCAACTCCTATTAGCCTCTCCCAAGCTCCTCCCATGTGTGATGCATGGGGTGGGTTAAAGACCCATCTGCATCCTTCTTCACTCAGGTAGTTCTTCACATGTGTTTGTTCTGACAGCATATTCAGTTCTTTACAGGCACCAACGAAGTTTGTGCCACAGTCAGATCTCATCTGTTTCGCTGGACCTCTCAAGGCAAAAAAACGTCGCAAGGCGTTAATAAAGCTGGATGTATCAAGAGACTCAATTATTTTGAAATGCACTGCACAGATGCTTAGACAGGTAAATATTACTACCCATCGCTTGATGTTTGACAAGCCACCTCGGGTTCGGTGAGCATTGACTGACCATGGCCCAAAAACATCAATGCCAACATAGGTGAATGGGGGGTCCATATTCAGGCGATCAGGAGGTAGATCAGCCATTTTTGTTCTACCACTCTTTTTTTACAGAGCAAGCAGTTATAGAGGACACTGTTTATGCACCTCTTACCCCCAACAATCCAAAATCCTGCACTCCTGACTGCACCCTCAGTAAACAGGCGACCTTGGTGTTTAACTCTCTTGTGAAAATGTCTCACCAGTAGGATGGCAATATGGCTTTTTCCTGGGATGACAATTGGATGCTTTTCATCCTTTTCTATGGGTGCATGGATAAGTCACCCACCTACTCTCAATAGGCCCTCTTGATCAAGAAAGGGATTCAGCTTTCTCAGGTTGCTAGTTTTTGAGACTTCCTTTCTTGACAAAATACAATCCAACTCAGGTGAGTAAGCCTCTTGTTGCACTGATGCAATTATGACAGCTTTTGCCTGAGACATTTCACCTGACATATGTGATTTGTCACAGTAATGCCACCCTTTACAAGTGCTTCCTTGGTCTTCTTTGCTGAGTTTGTGAGAACGAGCAATGTGAATTAAACGACTTACACCTTGTGTTAGAGACTTCCATGTTGAAAATTTCTCAAAACGTTCAGCTTCTAGTTTGGCATGAGCACTGCTGGTGGTTAGAATTGTACAGTTGGACCGTACCTCTTCATCGTGATCTGGATCAACAAGATCATAAGGTTGCTTGTCTGAAGGTAGCTTTGCCTTAGGGTTGAGAAAGAAAGCTGGCCCAGAAATCCAGGTAGAATCATTCATGTCAGAAGCAGGAACAGACCTTGTCGCCTGGTCAGCAGGGTTCAGGCTGCTGGGAATGTAGTGCCACTGTTCTGGCTTAGTAGACGTTGTATTCTATTGCTGACATACACATAAAAACGTCGCGTTTGATTGTGGATATATCCCAGCACAACTCTACTATCTGAATAGAAATCTACAACATCTGGATTAATGCCCATCTCACTTAAGACAAGTTCTGCCACTTCTACAGCCAACACAGCAGCTCCCAACTCCAATCGTGGCACAGTAAGTTCAAACAGAGGTGCGAGTTTTGCTTTTCCCAGAAGAAACCCCACATCACATTTACCCTTAGCATCTAATGTCCTTAGATACGCTACTGCTGTGATTGCTTTGGTGGATGCATCTGAGAAAACATGCACTTCTGTTTTTCGTGCTGAGGATGGTGGAACACTTGAGTACACTCTAGGAATTCCGAATTGTCCAAGATCTTGCAAAGAATCTCTCCAATCCTTCCATCTGATTCTTTGTCCACTGGTAAAGGGGAGTCTCCATCAGTGGACCTTACTGTCAACTCACGAAGAATGAACTTCCCTCAAATTGTTACAGGGGCAACAAACCCCAGAGGGTCAAAAAGGCTATTTCCGTAGCCAAAACACCTCTGCGTGTAAAGGGCTTATCCTCAGCTGCAACATGAAATGTGAAAGTGTCACTCTTTAGATTCCAGCACAATCCCAAACTCTTTTGAATTGGAGGAGTGTATACTTTTAAATGCAAGTTCTTTAGACCTTTTGCACGATCTCCAGCAGGGAAGGCATTCATGACATCTGGAATGTTTGATGCTATTTTGTGGAGCCTTAAGTTGGAACTTGCAAGCATCTCGTGTGTTCTTCGAAGCAAATCAATAGCTTCCTCCACAGTTGGCACTGACTTTAATGCATCATCACAATAAAAATCATGCTCAACGAAGTCTTTGGCATCCTTTCCATACTCATTTTCTTTCTGAGCTGCACGATAGAGTCCATAAATAGCAACAGCCGGTGATGGGCTGATCCCAAATACGTGGACTGTCATTCTATAGTCAATGATCTCTTTTGTGACGTCATTGTCTTCAAACCACAAGAAACGCAGGAAGTTCCTATGGTCTTTCCTTACCACAAAGCTGTGGAACATCTGTTCTATGTCAGCTGTTATAGCTACTGCTTCTTTTCTGAAGCGCAACAGCACTCCCACTAGGCTATTATTCAGGTCAGGTCCTGAGAGCAGCACTTGATTCAGAGAGTGACCTTTGAACTGAGCGCTAGAATCAAACACCACTCTTATCTGGCCTGGTTTTCGTAGGTGATAGACACCAAAAAATGGTAAATACCATGCTTCTTCCCCATCTTCCAGTGGTGGTGCTGGTTCTGCATGGTTCTGGTCAAAAATCCTCTGCATAAAGGTGACAAAATGCTGTTGCATTGCTGGGTTTTTCTCCAGAGACCTGCATAGAGACATTAACCGCTTTGCAGCTTACTTTTTGTTGCTAGGGAGTCGTTGCCGTGGTTCACGGAATGGAAGAGGAGCTACCCAGCTATTGGAATCATCCATATATACTTCCTTTTCCATTATGGCTAAGAACATCCTGTCTTCTACAGAAAGATCAACTTTGTCATCGTTCTGAGATTGCTCAAAGACTGTGCTACCCAATGTTTGTTCTTTTTTCGATTGTGAATGGAAGTAGCTGCTTTGCTGAGAAAAGCCTTTGTAACTCATGCAAGTGAGATCCTCTTTCAACCGTATATGATTAGGGCATGGTGTACACAAGCTAGGGCGTCCATTAGAGAGTATGTTAGTGCGGAATGTACTTACAATGCTAGGCTTGTGAGCCGAGCCTAAGCAGACATTTCCGACTATAACCCAACCAAAGTGGAGGCGCTGGGCGTACGGTGCATTCTGTGGACCATTGCGACTCTCTCTCACTTTGTGTTCTTGAAGGATGTCTCTCCCTAAAAGGAGCAAAATTTTAGCATTGGGATCTATTTCTGGGATTTCATGAGCCATCGTTTGCAGGTGTGGGAACTTGTGCGCTATTTCAGTGGGGGGATCTCTGAGCGTTCGTCAGGTACATGGTTGCACTCTATAAGCGTAGGTAATGATACTTGAGTCCTTCCATCTATTGACTCTGCCATAAAACCTGTTGCTCTTCTTCCAGACGTTTCCATGACCCCAGCACAAGTACAAAGTGTGTACGGATGTTCTTGTCCTGTGACCCTAAAAAGGTAAAAACATTCAGTAATAGCCAGGGACCTATTGCTTTGGTCATCAAGAACCACGTACATCCTCACCATATTCTCTGGATGACCACTTGGGTAAACTTTGATCAGGCAAATTTTTGAGCAAGATCTAGGACCTGTCTTTGTGCCGCAAACTTCAGTGCAGTTTGTAGTAACATCAGCAGTAGGGGTGTTTCCTTCCTCCCCGCCATACTCCTCTGTGGAGTTCTCTTTCAACCAGGGAGGTAGACCAGGATGAAGAGCAGATACATGCCTAACACTCTCACATTCACTGCATTTAACCTCTACCTTACAACTCTTTGCGGTGTGAGATGTAAAAGAACAACATCTGTAGCACACACCATTTTCCTTTAAGAAAAGCTTCCGTTCTTCCAAAGGTTTTGCCCTGAAGGCACGACAGTGTCTGAGTGCGTGAGGTTTTTTCTTATGCATAGGACACTGCTTTCCCACATCAACAGACTGGTCTGCAGATCCAACAGCTAGAAATCCAACACCTGTCTTGTGAGTAGTTACAGAAATCTTTCTGTTTGTTGGGTGTTTGAAGAATGAATTAGACTTTGACTGATTTGTGTTGAAGGAGCTAAGACTAAAGCTCGGGTCATTTCTTGCCTTTGCTTCATCGTTAACGAAATCCACAAAAAATGAGAATGGTGGGAATGAGACGTTGTACCTCTTTTTATACTGAGACCCATTATAAATCCACTTCTCTTGCAAATGATAAGGTAATTTCTCTACGATTGGGTTTACCCCCCTAGAGGTATGCAGGTAAGAAAGCCCTGCCAAATAGCCTTCTGATTTTGCTGACTGGATTTCACGTAGGAGATCCCCTAACTCTCTTAACTTCAGAGAATCCTGCTTGTTTACTTTTGGAAACCTCTCTCTAGAAATCTTGCTGTGTCACTTATACCAGCATGTCCATCAGTATGTACACGTGCCTTGTGAGATTGTGGAAGATGTTGGTAGTCAAGTGGAATGTGTGACCACAGAGGCTGGTTTTGGTCGGGATAACTAGCATTATTATTTGAATTATCACCATATCTCTGCTGGTTTGGTGGCATAAGAGGAATGTCCCTCTCAGAACTGTGTTGAGGCTGACTGACTTTGCGGTTGATATCACCTACAGGATTCATGGGTGTAGTCATAGGCTCTGTCTTTGCTGTCAGCTCAGTAGCATTTTGTAGACTTGAAAACTGCTCTACATATTTACTGGTGTGATCTGTAGGATCTACCTGTGGGACAATGTCTTGACTCACACACAGGTCACCTTCATCAATTGTAAGCTGAATAGCATCTTCAAGCACTTTAGCTTCAGCTATAGCAGGTGCAGCCTCTTTTTCATGTTCTAAGGCCAGTAACGCACCTTCCATGCGGACCTTTTCTAACTTCATTTCTGTTTCTTTTTTAACAAATGAGGCGCGTGTGCGTGCAGCCTCGGCTCTTGCTCTTGCTTTAGCAGCGGCCATGCTGGCTGTTGACTGGTTAGAGCGTGAGGATGTAGTGGATGAGCGTGAAGCGACTGACCTTGTCTCATATGTCTTATCCACCTCAACTTCTTCCATGCTTTGAACGTTGTATCCGATGTAGATACGAAAATACCATCAATGGACACCTCTATATGCTGCAGACTGCAAATCCCTTCGATTCTCGTGTTGGATGCTCGTTAAGGATCCGTTTTTTCACTGTTCTGCCCCTGTTGAACGTTACTTGCCAACTCGACAGACAGCTAACAAAGTTGGCCTTGAAATAAGTGAGAACCAAAGGTATCGTGAAGATGGTACGGGATTATAAGTCTGCTGTAAGCCTGCCTCATGGAACTGTAGGAACCGAAAAGAACATGGCTGCACACCCCCATCTGCTCCACATCACCTGACTGACATCATCCAATCAGAATTTATGCTGTCCTACCAAGCCTTTGTTCATTATAAATAAATGTCCACTAGGTGGTGCCAACACGACAGTAACCACCGCGATGCCACGCCCACCTTTTTTCCAGAAACATGCACTAACCTTCTTTGGGTCTCCTTCACCTAAAACTTAAGCAGGGATTGTACAAAAAATGATCAAATCAGGTATTTAACTTATATGAATATGAGTCAGGGATGAAAATTAAAATACCCTACTGCTACAAATATGCCTAATTGATATTATTTATATCTAGGTTATAGCTTGTCTTCGTTTTTTTCTACGTCTGTATTAATTTTAAACATTTCATGTTTAAAAAGCCTGCTCGTTGTACATCGGGAAACTTGCACATTGACAACCAGTGTTGGGCACATTACTTTAAAAAGGAAATTAGTTATAGTAACTAGTTACTTCTACAACGAAGTTATTCCACTATAAAAGTAACTAGTTAAAAGTAAAAGTAACTAACTATCGCATTACTTAGCTTACTCACCCTGTAAAAAAAATAAACAAAAGAAAATAAATTATGTAATTTCTATTATTATTAAAAAATAACAAACAAAAATAAACCCAAAATGTTGACAAAAATATAATCTAATGAAAAAAGTTAAAATGGTATTAATATAACAGCTGGATCAAACAGTTATAAGGATTTATATTTATGTTTAGTACACAGACTTAACTGTAGCTTAATATAGCAGATATAGGCATTCTGCTGTCGAGAATTTTAACAGATGCTTACTCTCACTCAATAGCTGGAGTTTTTGAAATAAAAAATTAAAAGAGAAAATAACTTTGAACATAAATTTATTTTATTTCACTTTGCTATTATGTAACTGAAATTTACTTTACATTTTTTTTTTCATATCTGAAAACTAAAGCATCACCCTGGTATCTGGTGCTGCGTGTCAAGTATATAAAACTTAAAACATTTGAAATAGACAGAAATATAAAGTTATATGTTAGCGTTCCGTTCTTATCCGCAGGGCAAATTTATTAAAATATTAAATATATTAATTCATTATCTAAAATCTCGTCCAGCGTTCTAAAACGCCGCAGTTACGCAGAGCAAGCTTGAAAGCATGCGTGGCATTGCGAAAAAAAAAAAAAACTTTTTAATAACCAATGATTAATATATGATTAAGATTAATAGGGGTGCCCAACATTTTTCATATGACACTGTGTGTATATATATATATATATATATATATATATATATATATATATATATATATATATATGAAGAGTTTGCCACCAAGAGAAAACCACCGTTTTCTGTTTCCAACTATCAAATACCATACTAAGGTTAAAATAACACAAAAAAATCAAATCAAGATTTTAATATTTAAAGATTTATTTTTTTTAAATAATTCATTTTTCCGTAAAACGCAATAAATCCATGCCATGTTTTTTTTCCAAAATGTCTTATATATCCTTTGGCATCAATAGAACATTTTTTTTGACTGAAAATGTGCAAAATACAATAATAAATAACAATAAATTGTACATCTGAATATAAGCCCAAGCAACATAAGGCCATTGGGCCTAAAAACACAAATTTCAAAACATTTCTCATCGAAAAAGTGCAAAATTCCATTAACGAACAAGACATTAAGACTATACTATATACTATACCCCAAAATCACGTTACATTCATGTGCTGTAGTGTAGTGTAGTGTGGCATAGTATAGTGTGTATTGTGTGTGTTTGTGTGTGTGTGTGAACTGCAGATGACAGCCGGAATTTTCCCCCCTCCCGAATGCCTCATTTTCTTTACCTTTTCACGTACATGAGAATTTTTTGATGGCTTTCTCTTTTTTCCAATAACTGCTACACGAACAGGCTCCTCTATACCATCAAAAGCGTTCATTTTTGAGGACTTTGAGAGTGAAAAACGAAAGTGAAAGTAGGCTACACGAAATGCTGACCGTCTCAACAGGGTGCGTGCTATGATGTTTACATTCTATAGCTCGTGGAATGCTGCACTGTGATTGGATGAGTGGAGATGTGGCGTTCTGGGGGAAATCAAGACTGGCGTTTGTCGCGTTTTGGAAAGAAAGAGAGAAAGCAGGGCAGTATTACACGGCGGATGTGGCGTTTTGATGAAAATTGAATATTGGCTTTTCAAGAGTGGTCACATAACATTCTGATTCTGGCTCTAACAAATTTTTTTTTAAAACAGCGTTTATCGCGTTTTGGAATCAAACTCTTCATATATATAAATTAAAATTCTTGGATATTTGTTCGCAAAGAAGGTTTTACATACACTTGCACACTGGTACAGTTGGATAATTAGGAGTCTAACCACATGGCAATGCTAATTAGGTATATTTCTGCCCTTTCTGTTTGTAGAACCACACACACACACACACATACCACACTTACAATTACGAACTATCATCAAATACTAAATACATCTAACTAGAAATAATGACATTAGTAATTTACATACATGTCCTTGAATGCACACAGAACACAAAAAACAGCGGATGGCGAACTAAACGTAAGATTAGATTGTGTCTTCACACATCCTTCCACTGAACTGCCGTGTTGGGAATGAAGGAAATTAACAAGGAACATGACTAAGCAAATCTAACCTGCAATACCTACCACTAACCAAAGGGTAACTTCTGCATACTACAAATAAGAATAGACCTAAATAAATTACTCAAAAAACACCTAGCCCAAAGTTCTTCAATACAGCCTCCCCCAGATATGAAAATCATATTTGTTATCCAGGAGAAGAACTCTCATCGGAGCCCGGCAGTGGGACCAGACGTTGACCTGGATGTCCGCTGTCCGGATACTCCCTTTGTGATGCGGCCTACAGGCCACGAGACTCTGGGAAGTTGTGGGTCCACGATCATGGCGACAGCGTCTAGCTGTAGTGGGGTGGTGTCCCTCCGCCACGTCGACCATGTCTGGAGGCCGTGTCTTATAAACTTCCTCCAAAAATGGTCTGGCAAGACCTCGGCGTGTCTCCAGCGACGTCGGCTCAGCAACTCAGATTCTGTGTACACAACCTGAGGCAAAGAGGGGTCGTGCCGCCCCATCAAGAGCATGGTGGATGTCACTGGATCTGGGTCTGCAATGTCACTGGATACGTAACCCAGTGGCTTTGAATTGAGTATACCCTCAATTTCAATGAGGACTGTGCAAAGGACCTCTTCTGTTACAGTCTGTGACTGGACGGTGGCATACAGGGCCGCATTAATAGACCTGATTTCTCTCTCCCAGGCCCCACCAAAGTGGGGAGCACTTGGTGGATTAAACAGGAACTTCACCTGGTGCTTAGCCAGCTCGGACTGTAGGGCAGGGTGCAAAGCCTTGAAGGAATCTTTAAGTTCCCTCCTCTGAAATTCGTGCCCTGGTCTGAGAGTAACTCGGCAGGTTTCCCTTTGCAGGAAATGAATTGGCGGAGTGCCATCAGAAAGGAATCCTGGTCCAGACTACTCAAGAGGTCTATGTGGATGGCACAGGGGATAGCTGGGGAGTGAGGCAGTGGTTATGGAACCACAGAATGCGGTCTTGCGCAACTCTTCACCCTCCAGGGACTCTGCTGTGGATTTGGTTGGCCAGTGCTCGGGGGACTGATGCAGGAATGCTGGGTCATGGCTCCAACAGCTGCTTTTCCCTGCAAGGTCTCTTAGGCTCTTCCCACGAGTTATGTTGTCTGCAGGACTGTTCGCAGAGTCCATGAACCTCCAGGATTGAGCCTCTGTCATCTCCTGGATTTCAGCGACTTTGGCACCCACAAACACGTTGAATCTGCAGGCGTTTGACTGGATCCAAGTCAGTACGGTGGTTGAGTCTGTCCAGAGTGTAACCTCATCAAGGCTCAGGGTTAGCTTGTGTTGTCCAGAGGGGGCTTGTATAGCAACGAGGCAGGACAATCTCTGGAAGGTGTTGCAGCTCAGCTTCCCAACTCAGCCACGCCTTAAGAGCATCCTCTGGCAAGAAGGGATCATCCCATTCTCTTTCCTTTTTACACAGGTACTGCACGATGATCTTGGCTCGCGTGGTGAAAGGTATGAGAAAGCCTAGTGGATCGTAAAGCCTTGCCAGCGTGCTTTAAATATTCCTTTAGTAGGAGTGGGGCTTTCTGGGGAGCGATACTTGTTGCCTAGTGTGTCTGATGCCACAGCCAACGGAGTCCAAGGGTGAGCTCTTGAGGATCTTCATGGGACTCTGTGAGCCATAGCTCACTGCTCTCAGATCTTGACTCCTTCGGCAGGTGGCCGATGACTTCCGGGGCATTGCTAGCCCATTGGCGCAGGTCAAAGCCACCTGTAGCAAGCTGAGCCTTGAATTTGTCAATCAGCTGCCGGGCTTCTTCAGCGGAGGGGAGGCTTTGCAAGTGGTTGTCTACATAGAAGCACCGCTCAACAGCAACAAGAACATCATCCCCTGGCTGACAGTGGGCTGCATGTGGTCCCGAAGGGGAGGACATGCCATTCGTAGACGCTTGCTTTTCAGATCCCTCCACAAGAATCGGAGCAAAGGCCTGTCCTCTGGTAACAGCCGTACTGGCAGCTGCACTTCATAATCATCCATCCATGCTGGGGGGCATATCTGACGTTGAGGGCGATTATTAGCATGTGTTGTCATATCTCTCCTCTCATATGGAAACATTTTAATGTGCACAGTGATCACTCCTCCCGGGTTTCGGCACCAAATTGTAATGAGGGGTTCCAATAATTATATTAAACTGGTTGTGGGAGTGGTGACCGCTGTGAACCATCAGTCAAAATGATCTCTGTCAAATTCTTGGATATTTGTTCGCCATCAAAGAAGGTTTTACATACACTTGCACACTGGTACAGTTGGATCATTAGGAGTGTGGTATGTGTGTGTGTGTGTGGTTCTACAAACATAAAGAGCAGAAATATACCTAATTAGCATTGCCATGTGGTTAGATAGTCATCGTAATTACAATTACCAACTATCATCAAATACTAAATACATCTAACTATAAATATTGACATTAGTAATTTACATACATGTCCTTGAATGCACACAGAACACAAAAAACAGCGGATGGCGAACTAAACGTAAGATATTAATTAGATTGTGTCTTCACACATCCTTCCACTGAACTGCCGTGTTGGGAATGAAGGAAATTAACAAGGAACATGACTGGGCAAATCTAACCTGCAATACCTACCACTAACCAAAGGGGGGGCTGGGTGGCTACTTCTACATACTACAAATAAGAACATAAAATTAATTAAATTACACACTTTAATTAATATTACATACAATGTCTGTCTTTGTTAAAGAGCATATTCGTGAGTATTTCAGCATAAAAGCAGGTATTTGTAATGCGGGACTACATCTCTGCTGTTTGTAACAAACCAGATCATGTAAAAATCAGCTAAAAATTGGTGGAGTTGTGATTATTATAAATGTATTAAACACCTCCCTCAGTACTATCTTGCATTTTGGCTGCTGACGAAGAAGAAACATGAACCATTTTTAATATTAGCCTTAAAAGTAAAGTGCACTGACCCAAAGCTGGTCATCGTGTCCTGGAGGACTCTTCTTGATGAATGCTCCGTAGTAGGTGGCAATGTTCCGATGGTGGGAATACTTCTTTAGCATATTTATCTCCAACTTAATCTCCTCCTCTTCATCCTAGATAAAAACAACAGCAAAAACAACAGCAAAAAAAACAGCGAGGCATGAGTAACAGCTAAAACACTGACACCACGGAAACACTGACACTTGCTCTCCATCTCGCTCTCCCTCTTTCTCCCTTACCCTCCCTCACTCTGCCACTCTTTCTCTCTCCCTAACCCTTTCTCCCTCACCCTTACTTTACCTCTTTCTCTCTATCTTTTTTCTCTCTCCTTCTCCCTAATGCTTTCCCCCTCACCCCCCCTCTCTTTCCCGCCTCACCCTCCCTCCCTCTCCCCAAAACCCTCCGTCTATTTCTCCCTCACCCTCCCTCTCTTTCCCCGTAACCCTCCCTCTCTTTCCCTGTCACCATACCTCTCTTTTCCCCCCTCACCCTCCCTCTCTTCCCGCCCCTCACCCTCCCTCTCTTCCCCCCCTCACCCTCCCTCTCTTTCCCCCCCTCACCCTCCCTCTCCCCTTAACCATCCCTCTCTTTCCCCCTAACCCTCCATCTCTTTCTCCTTCACCCTCCCTCACTTTCCCCCCTCACCCTCCCTCTCTTTCCCCTTAACCCTCCCTATCTTTCCCCCTAACCCTCCCTCTCTTTCCCGCCTCACCATCCCTCTCTTTTCCCCCTCACCCTCCCTCTCTTTCCCCCTCACCCTACCTCTCTTTTCCCCCCTCACCCTCCCTCTCTTCCACCACTCACCCTCCCTCTCTTTTCCCCCCTCACCCTCCCTCTCTTTCCCCCCATCACCCTCCCTCTCCCCCTAACCATCCCTCTCTTTCCCCCTAACCCTCCATCTCTTTCTCCTTCACCCTCCCTCTCTTTCCCCCCTCACCCTCCCTCTCTTTCCACCTCACCCTTCCTCTCTTTCCCCCTCACCCTCCCTCTCTTTCCCCTTAACCATCCCTCTCTTTCCCCCCTCACCATCCCTCTCTTTTCCCCGTCACCCTACCTCTCTTTTCCCCGTCACCCTACCTCTCTTTTCCCCGGTCAACCATCCCTCTCTTCCCCCCTCACCCTACATCTCTTCCCCCCCTCACCCTCCCTCTCTTTCCCCCTCACCCTACCTCTCTTTCCCCCCTCCCCCTCCCTCTCCCCGTAACCATCCCTCTCTTTCCCCCTAACCCTGCATCTCTTTCTCCTTCACCCTCCCTCTCTTTCCGCCCTCACCCTCCCTCTCTTTCCCACTCACCCTACCTCTCTTTTCCCCCTCACCCTCCCTCTCTTCCGCCCCTCACCCTCCCTCTCTTTTCCCCCCCTAACCCTTCCTCTCTTTCCCCCCCTCACCCTCCCTCTCCCCATAACCATCCCTCTCTTTCCCCCTAACCCTGCATCTCTTTCTCCTTCACCCTCCCTCACTTTCCCCCCTCACCCTCCCTCTCTTTCCCCATCACCCTCCCTCTCTTTCCCCATCACCCTCCCTCTCTTTCCCCTTAACCCTCCCTCTCTTTCCCCTTAACCCTCCCTCTCTTTCCCCATAACCTTCCCTCTCTTTCCCGCCTCACCATCCCTCTCTTTTCCCCCTCACCCTCCCTCTCTTTCCCCGTCACCCTACCTCTCTTTTCCCGCCTCACCCTCCCTCTCTTCCACCACTCACCCTCCCTCTCTTTTCCCCCTTCACCCTCCCTATCTTTTCCCCCCTCACCCTCCCTCTCTTTTCCCCGCTCACCCTACCTCTCTTTCCCCCCATCACCCTCCCTCTCCCCATAACCATCCCTCTCTTCCACCACTCACCCTCCCTCTCTTTTCCCCCCTCACCCTCCCTCTCTTTCCCCCCTCACCCTCCCTCTCCCCTTAACCATCCCTCTCTTTCCCCGTAACCCTGCATCTCTTTCTCCTTCACCCTGCCTCTCTTTCCGCCCTCACCCTCCCTCTCTTTCCCACTCACCCTACCTCTCTTTTCCCCCTCACCCTCCCTGTCTTTCCCATTCACCCTACCTCTCTTTTCCCCCTCACCCTCCCTCTCTTCCGCCCCTCACCCTCCCTCTCTTTTCCCCCCACTCACCCTTCCTCTCTTTCCCCGCCTCACCCTCCCTCTCCCCATAACCATCCCTCTCTTTCCCCATAACCCTCCATCTCTTTCTCCTTCACCCTCCCTCACTTTCCCCCCTCACCCTCCCTCTCTTTCCCCCTCACCCTCCCTCTCTTTCCCCCTCACCCTACCTCTCTTTCCCCGTAACCGTCCCTCTCTTTCCCCCTCACCTTCCCTCTCTTTCCCCGTAACCCTCCCTCTCTTTCCCCCTCACCCTCCCTCTCTTCCCCCTCAACCTGCCTCTCTTTCCACCCCTCACCCTCCCTCTCTTTCCCCCGTCACCATCCCTCTCTTTTCCCCCTCACCCTCCCTCTCTTTCCCCCTCACCCTACCTCTCTTTTCCCCCATCGCCCTCCCTCTCTTCCCCCCCGTCACCCTCCCTCTCTTCCCCCCCTCACCCTCCCTGTCTTTCCCGCCTAACCCTCCCTCTCTTTCCCCCCTCACCCTCCCTCTATTTCCCCCCTCACCCTACCTCTCTTTCCCCGTAACCTTCCCTCTCTTTCCCCGTAACCGTCCCTCTCTTTCCCCCTCACCGTCCCTCTCTTTCCCCGCCTCACCATCCCTCTCTTTCCCCCACTCACCCTCCCTCTCTTTCCCCCTCACCATCCCTCTCTTTTCCCCTTCACCCTCCCTCTCTTTCCCCCCTCACCATCCCTCTCTTTTCCCCCTCACCCTCCCTATCTTTCCCCCTCACCCTACCTCTCTTTTCCTCCCTCGCCCTCCCTCTCTTCCCGCCCCTCACCTTCCCTCTCTTCCCCCCCCTCACCCTCCCTCTCTTTCCCCCCTCACCCTCCCTATCTTTCCCCATCACCCTCCCTCTATTTCCCCCCTCACCGTACCTCTCTTTCCCCCTAACCTTCCCTCTCTTTCCCCCTAATCCCTCTCTTTCCCCCTCACCGTCCCTCTCTTCCCCCCCTCACCCTACCTCTCTTTCCCCCCTCACCCTCCCTCTCCCCCTAACCATCCCTCTCTTTCCCCGTAACCCTCCATCTCTTTCCCCTTCACCCTCCCTCTCTTTTCCCCCTCACCCTCCCTCTCTTTCCCCCTCACCCTACCTCTCTTTTCCCCCATCGCCCTCCCTCTCTTCCCCCCCGTCACCCTCCCTCTCTTCCCCCCCTCACCCTCCCTGTCTTTCCCGCCTCACCCTCCCTCTCTTTCCCCCCTCACCCTCCCTCTATTTCCCCCCTCACCCTACCTCTCTTTCCCCGTAACCTTCCCTGTCTTTCCCCGTAACCGTCCCTCTCTTTCCCCCTCACCGTCCCTCTCTTTCCCCCCCTCACCATCCCTCTCTTTCCCCCCCTCACCCTCCCTCTCTTTCCCCATCACCATCCCTCTCTTTTCCCCCTCACCCTCCCTCTCTTTCCCCCCTCACCATCCGTCTCTTTTCCCCCTCACCCTCCCTCTCTTTCCCCCTCACCCTACCTCTCTTTTCCTCCCTCGCCCTCCCTCTCTTCCCGCCCCTCACCTTCCCTCTCTTCCCCCCCCTCACCCTCCCTCTCTTTCCCCCCTCACCCTCCCTATCTTTCCCCATCACCCTCCCTCTATTTCCCCCCTCACCCTACCTCTCTTTCCCCCTAACCTTCCCTCTCTTTCCCCCTAATCCCTCTCTTTCCCCCTCACCGTCCCTCTCTTCCCCCCCTCACCCTCCCTCTCTTTCCCCCCTCACCGTCCCTCTCCCCCTAACCATCCCTCTCTTTCCCCGTAACCCTCCATCTCTTTCCCCTTCACCCTCCCTCTCTTTCCCCCATCACCCTCCCTCTCTTTCCCCCTCACCCTCCCTCTCTTTCCCCCTCACCCTCCCTCTCTTTCCCCCCTCACCCTCCATCTCTTTCCCCTTCACCCTCCCTCTCTTTCCCCCTCACCCTCCCTCTCTTTCCCCCTAACCCTGCCTCTCTTTCCCCATCTTTCTCTCTCCCTAACCCTTTCTCCCTCACCCTTACTATACCTCTTTCTCTCTATCTTTTTTCTCTCTCCTTCTCCCTAATGCTTTCCCCCTCACCCTCCCTCTCTTCCCCCCCTCACCCTCCCTATCTTTCCGCCCTCACCCTACCTCTCTTTCCCCGTCACCCTACCTCTCTTTCCCCCTAACCTTCCCTCTCTTTCCCCCTCACCCTCCCTCTCTTTCCCCATAACCTTCTTTCTCTTTCCCCGTAACCCTCCCTCTCTTTACCCTTCACCCTCCCTGTCTTTCCCCCTCACCCTCCCTCTCTTTTCCACCCTCACCCTCCCTCTGTTTTCCCCCTAACCTTCCCTTTCTTTCCCCCTCACCCTGTTTCCCCGCTCACCCTACCTCTCTTTCCCCCTAACCCTCCCTTTCTTTTCCCCCCTCACCCTCCCTTTCTTTTCCCCCCTAACCCTCCCTCTCTTTTCCGCCCTAACCCTCCCTTTCTTTTCCCCCTCACCCTCCCTTTCTTTTCCCCTGTCACCCTCCCTTTCTTTTCCCCCCTCACCATCCCTCTCTTTCCCCATAACCCTCCCTGTCTTTCCCCCTCACCCTCCCTCTCTTTTCCCCCCTCACCCTCCCTCTCTTTTCCCCCCTCACCCTCCCTCTCTTTTCCCCCCTCACCCTGCCTCTCTTTTCCCCCCTCACCCTGCCTTTCTTTTCCCCCCTCACCCTACCTCTCTTTTCCCCCCTCACCATCCCTATCTTTCCCCATAACCCTCCCTCTCTTTCCCCTTCACCCTCCCTCTCTTTCCCCTTCACCCTCCCTCTCTTTCCCCCTCACCCTCCCTCTCTTTCCCCCTCACCCTGCCTCTCTTTCCACCTCACCCTACCTCTCTTTCCCCCCTCACCCTCCCTCTCTTTCCCCCTCACGCTCCCTATCTTTCCCCCCTCACCCTACCTCTCCCCCCAACCGTCCCTCTCTTTCCCCCTAACCCTCCCTCTCTTTCCCCTTCACCCTCCCTCTCTTTCCCCCTAACCCTCCCTCTCTTTCCCCCTCACCCTCTTTCCCCACTCACCCTCACTCCTTCCCCCTCACCCTCCCTCTCTGTCTCCCTCTCTCTCTCCCTCTCTCCCTCCCTCCCCTCCCCCTCTCTCTCTCCCTCCCTCCCTCCCTCTCTGTCTCCCTCTCTCTCTCCCTCCCTGCCCCTCCCTATCTGTCTCCCTCTCTCATTCCCTCCCTTCCCCTTCCTCTCTGTCTCCCTCTCTCCCTCCCTCCCCCTCCCTCTCTATCTCCCTCTCTCCCTCCCTCCCTCTCCCTCCCTCCCTCCCTCTCTGTCTCCCTGTCTCTCTCCCTCTCTCCCTCCCTCCCCTCCCCCTCTCTCCTTCCCTCCCTCCCTCCCTCCCTCCCTCTCTGTCTCCCTCTCTGTCTCCCTCTCTCTCTCTCCCTGCCCCTCCCTTTCTGTCTCCCTCTCATTCCCTCCCTCCCCCTCCCTCTCTGTCTCCCTCTCTCCCTCCCTCCCCCTCCCTCTCTATCTCCCTCTCTCTCCCTCTCTGTCTCTCTCTCTCTCCCTCTCTCTCCCTCCCTCTCTCCCTCCCTCTCTATCTCCCTCTCTCCCTCCCTCCCTCCCTCTCTGTCTCCCTCTCTGTCTCCCTCTCTCTCTCTCTCCCTGCCCCTCCCTTTCTGTCTCCCTCTCATTCCCTCCCTCCCCCTCCCTCTCTGTCTCCCTCTCTCCCTCCCTCCCCCTCCCTCTCTATCTCCCTCTCTCTCCCTCTCTGTCTCTCTCTCTCTCCCTCTCTCTCCCTCCCTCTCTCCCTCCCTCCCTTTCTGTCTCCCTCTCATTCCCTCCCTCCCCCTCCCTCTCTGTCTCCCTCTCTCCCTCCCTCCCCCTCCCTCTCTATCTCCCTCTCTCTCCCTCTCTGTCTCTCTCTCTCTCCCTCTCTCTCCCTCTCTCCCTCCCTCCCTCCCTCTCTGTCTCCCTCTCTGTCTCCCTCTCTCTCTCCCTCCCTGCCCCTCCCTATCTGTCTCCCTCTCTCATTCCCTCCCTTCCCCTTCCTCTCTGTCTCCCTCTCTCCCTCCCTCCCCTCCCCCTCTCTCTCCTTCCCTCCCTCCCTCCCTCCCTCCCTCTCTGTCTCCCTCTCTGTCTCCCTCTCTCTCTCTCTCCCTGCCCCTCCCTTTCTGTCTCCCTCTCATTCCCTCCCTCCCCCTCCCTCTCTGTCTCCCTCTCTCCCTACCTCCCCCTCCCTCTCTATCTCCCTCTCTCTCCCTCTCTGTCTCTCTCTCTCTCCCTCTCTCTCCCTCCCTCTCTCCCTCCCTCTCTCTCTCCCTCCCTGCCCCTCCCTTTCTGTCTCCCTCTCTCATTCCCTCCCTCCCCCTCCCTCTCTGTCTCCCTCTCTCTCTCCCTCCCTGCCCCTCCCTCTCTGTCTCCCTCTCTCATTCCCTCCCTTCCCCTGCCTCTCTGTCTCCCTCTCTCCCTCCCTCACCCTCCCTCTCTATCTCCCTCTCTCTCTCCCTCCCTCCCTCCCTGTCTGTCTCCCTCTCTGTCTCCCTCTCTCTCTCCCTCCCTGCCCCTCCCTGTCTATCTCCCTCTCTCTCCCTCTCTGTCTCTCTCTCTCCCTACCTCTCTGTCTCCCTCTCATTCCCTGCCTCCCCCTCCCTGTCTATCTCCCTATCTCTCCCTCTCTGTCTCTCTCTCTCCCTACCTCTCTCCCTCCCTCTCTCCCTCCCTGCCCCTCCCTCTCTGTCTCCCTCTCTCATTCCCTCCCTCCCCCTCCCTCTCTCCCTCCCCCTCCCTCTCTATCTCCCTATCTCTCTCCCTCTCTGTCTCTCTCTCTCCCTACCTCTCTGTCTCCCTCTCATTCCCTCCCTCCCCCTCCCTGTCTATCTCCCTATCTCTCCCTCTCTGTCTCTCTCTCTCCCTACCTCTCTCCCTCCCTCTCTCCCTCCCTGCCCCTCCCTCTCTGTCTCCCTCTCTCATTCCCTCCCTCCCCCTCCCTCTCTCCCTCCCCCTCCCTCTCTATCTCCCTATCTCTCTCCCTCTCTGTCTCTCTCTCTCCCTCCCTGTCTCCCTCCCTCTCTCTCTCCCTCCCTGCCCCTCCCTCTCTGTCTCCCTCTCTCATTCCCTCCCTCCCCCTCCCTATCTGTCTCCCTCTCTCCCTCCCTCCCCCTCCCTCTCTCTCTCCCTCTCTGTCTCTCTCTCTCCCTACCTCTCTCCCTCCCTCCCCATCCCTCTCTATCTCCCTCTCTCTCTCCCTCCCTCTCCCTCCCTACCTCCCTGTCTCCCTCTCTCCCTCCCTCCCCCTCCTTCTCTATCTCCCTCTCTGTCTCTCTCTCTCCCTCCCTCTCTCCCTCCCTCCCTCTCTCCCTCCCTCCCTGCCCCTCCCTCTCTGTCTCCCTCTCTCATTCCCTCCCTGCCCCTCCCTCTCTGTCTCCCTCTCTCATTCCCTCCCTCCCCCTCCCTCTCTCCCTCCCTCCCCCTCCCTGTCTATCTCCCTCTCTCCCTCCCTCTCTCCCTCCCTTCCTCTCTCCCTCCCTCCCTGCCCCTCCCTCTCTGTCTCCCTCTCTCATTCCCTCCCTTCCCCTCCCTCTCTGTCTCCCTCTCTCCCCCTCCCTCTCTCTCTCCCTCTCTGTCTCTCTCTCTCCCTCCCTCTCTCCCTCCCTCTCCCCCTCCCTCTCCCTCCCTCCCTCTCTGTCTCCCTCTCTCTCTCCCTACCTGCCCCTCCCTCTCTGTCTCCCTCTCTCATTCCCTCCCTCCCCCTCCCTCTCTGTCTCCCTGTCTCCCTCCCTCCCCCTCCCTCTCTATCTCCCTCTCTCTCTCCCTCTCTGTCTCTCTCTCTCCCTCCCTCCCTCTCTCCCTCCCTCCCTCCCTCCCTCCCTCTCTCCCTCCCTCTCTCCCTCCCTCCCTCCCTCCCTCTCTCCCTCCCTCCCTGCCCCTCCCTCTCTGTCTCCCTCTCTCCCTGCCCCTCCCTATCTGTCTCCCTCTCTCATTCCCTCCCTCCCCCTGCCTCTCTGTCTCCCTCTCTCCCTCCCTCCCCCTCCCTCTCTCTCTCCCTCTCTGTCTCTCTCTCTCCCTCCCTGTCCCTCCCTCTCTGTCTCCCTCTCTCTCTCCCTCCCTGCCCCTCCCTCTCTGTCTCCCTCTCTCATTCCCTCCCTCCCCCTCCCTCTCTGTCTCCCTCTCTCCCTCCCTACCCCTCCCTCTCTATCTCCCTCTCTCTCCCTATCTGTCTCTCTCTCTCCCTCCCTCCCTCCCTCCCTCTCTCCCTCCCTCTCTCTCTCACTCCCTCCCTCCTTCTCCCCCTCTCCCTCCCACTCTCTCTCTCTCTCTCTCCCTCTCCTACTCACACTCCCTCTCCCACTCTTCCTCACTTTCACTCCTTCCCTCCTTTTCTCTCTCTCCCTCTCCCTCCCTCCCAAAATTACTAGAAACTAAGAGTTCCTACCTCTGTGACGTCCATAACCTTGATGGCTGCCAGCTGTCCTGTTTTGACATGTCGACCCTGTAAAAGAAAAATGCATGAGTTAATTGGAATAGCAGAGAACTTCTTATATTTTTATACAATATAAGAAGTAATAACAGTGATTACACATGTTTCACATTACTTCTGCATATGTAGCACAATTGATATCACCCATATCAGTCTAGTTCTAATAAACTTTTATATCTAATATCTATATGATTACATTTATTTATTTGTCCTGGAAACTTTTATCTTCCTTCTGATTAGCATTAAAATCCCACACATCCTTCTGGCTGCAACAATTTGTGACATTTAATGTACTGTGGGGCAAAAAAGTATTTAGTCAGCCACTGATTGTGCAAGAGAGGTCTGTAATTTTCATAATAGGTACATTATAGGTTCTTATATATACATGTTTTTTTAGGCAAATGCTTGGCTAATATTTCTAACAAAAACTAAACACAGAATCACACTAACTTATCTCTGTAAACTTAATAGACAATCCCAATTTGTCAGGAAGGGGTGACCCAGGCAGGGAGACGAGGAGACGGACGCAAGTGCAGATAAGGGCGAAATAAATAAATAATTTATTAAATAAATAACAAAGAAACAAGGAACAAGTAACACGAAACAAAGATACACAAATAACCAATAACCAAAACAAATCAGAGAACATAAACTAAACCAACTAGAGATAATAAATAAACAGGGAATATATATACAAGGGAAGAAACTAGAAATAAACATGTAAATAAACTATAAACAAGAAAACAAGAAATAAACGAGAAACAAGGGACTAAGGCTTTAGGAGACAAGGAAACACTGAGAGAAGCTATTAAACACTGAGAGAGACAAACGACAGGTGAAGGTGCAAAGACCGACGAGGAACAAGTGGCACAGGGGATCTATTTAACCAAACAGGAAACACACTAGAATAGGAAACACCTGGGGAAGGGGCGGAGCTACAAATGAGAAACACATGGTGGAAAACTACTGACAAGAGACACAGAGGAGCACAGGTCACATGGGAAAAACACATAGAGACATGAGACAAGACCAGGACGTGACACAATTGTAATATTTTAGGGTAAAAATAAACATATATACATATAAATGAAAAAAGTATGCTGCCTGTTTGACATTGTGCAGTAATATGTATAAATCAGGATTGGTTTTTGTGTATTTATGTGAATGTGTGCGTGTGTGGCCATTTGGTAATTACCAAAGTCTTGTTGCAACACCTGTATCTCACTGCAGAAGCATATAACCCGTTATAATACAGTCTCCTGAACACAGCGCCAGTTCTGCGCTCAGCACACTAACCTACAATCCCTCCAAACTCCACGGCAAAGCTATAAAAAGCCCTCGGCTCAGCAATTAACCCCAACATGCCCTGCAGACTATGCAGCCTACCAAGAGTTAATGCCATCCACACTGAGGGATAAGGCGCGACCAGCAGCAAAAAAAGGGAAGAGTAAGAGAGGTCTGTGAATATCTGGGTCGAGTGTGAGAAAGAGAGTGTGTGGGGGTGGGAGGGTTTGTGTGTGAGATGAGTTAGAGGGCGCGGTGGGCATGAGGGGTAAGGTTGTCCCACTCCTGCATCATTTTCCACATCTTTCAGCACCAACAAAAGTATCATATACAGTACACACTAATTGGGCATAGCATTATGACACCCATTATCGATATGTTCAGCTGTACAGATCATATAGGATACTCTGTAGTAGGGTGTGCCATATCATATCGTACGCGATAATATAGCCAAAATTTTTCAATATCGTGAACAATATTATACCCTGAAATATCGTGCCATATCACTCACCCCTAATTATTATATGAAGGTACTACTTTTTACTGTTTTTAGCAAAAAAAAATTCACACTGTTCTCCTTTTTCACATTTTATATCTATTAGAGAAAGATTATATATGTCCAGTATCATTTATTTTACTTTAATCCTGAATATATGGAGATATGTAGAGCGCATGTTATTAGTACCAGGACATTCATGTTATTAGTACCAGGACATTCTGAATCATTGATTTCTGTTACAAATCTGATTAATTTCTTGTATTTTAAAAAATCTCAGTTAAGGGTTGAGAGATTCTGTCAACAACAAATTGTACTTTTATTAAGTTTCCAACATTGAGAGTTTGTCATTTACAAATTGTGATTTCCTTAGGTTCTAAACTTACTCACTCCCTACCTCCCTATTCCCCTTTATCATTGCTGAAGGTAGTTGATGCTCATCTGTCTCAACATTGCCTTCTTTGTTTATAAGTCATTTATATGGTAATTTGAAATCCCAACCAAGGTGACGACCATCTAATGGCCATCAACCCCCAATGAAGACACCCCCATCTACACCTCTCTAAACCCCTACCTTTCTTCCCCCTGCTGTATTCAAAGCAGTTTCTACTGTATGTAAAGTCCTACTGAAATGTCTTAGTAGTTCAGTCTAGTTCAGTCTCAGACAGTAACAGACAGACAAGTCACATGGACTAGTCAGGCGGACACAGAGAGAGCAACGACCAACTAAGCTGTGCCCGTATAGATTTTCTGTCTGCATGAGAATAAACTCAGTCATCTCTCAAGCTGTCTCCTGATTCCTGATTCTGACTCCTGATTCCTGAAAGCAGAATTTCTAACAGGGTGTGCCATATCATATCGTATGCAATAAGAAAATGTATTTATTTATTTTGGTGCAGTAGTGTATTTTTGAAATCCTTCTTTAAATTAAGTATTTTGTCATATTTTCAAGAGTAGCGTTATCGCAAAAATACCATGACATATCGTGATATTATTTTAGAGCCATCTGTCATCTGGTGTGGCTGATTTAGAACAAAACCCTGTTACCGAAGTTAGGTTGGAAGTCTTTAACCCACTTCCACAGCTAGAACTAGAGAAAATTATCTCCTCTTCAAACAGCACAACCTGCACACTTGATGCAGTCCCCACAAAATTACTAAAACAGGTACTACCAGATATAATTAAACCGCTGTTAATGATAGTAAACTTATCGCTCACCCTAGGCCATGTACCCAAAGACTTTAAAACAGCTGTAATTAAACTTCTGATCGAGAAACCAAATCTTGATCCTACTGTACTGTCTAACTATAGACCTATTTCCAACTTACCGTTTATTTCTAAGATTTTAGAAAAAGCTGTAGCCCAACAACTTTGCTCTTACCTGCAAAGAAACCAGATCTATGAAAAATTTCAATCTGGATTTAGGCCTCATCACAGCACTGAGACAGCTTTAGTTAAAATAACAAACAATCTACTTACAGCTGCCGACCAAGGCTGTGTTTCCCTACTGGTACTTCTCGATCTGAGCGCAGCCTTTGATACAATAGATTATAATGTCCTTTTAGAAAGATTAGAGAACATGGTAGGTGTAACTGGAACTGCATTATCATGGTTTAAATCATACTTAACCGATCGCTATCAGTTTGTGAGGATAAATGATATGTCTTCCAGTTATACTAAGGTAAGATATGGAATTCCACAAGGCTCTATATAAGGACCGTTATTATTTACATTATATATGCTCCCACTGGGCAAAGTTATTAGAAAACATGACGTAAATTTTCATTGTTATGCGGATGACACGCAGCTCTTCATATCAGCCAAACCTGATGACAGAGTGAGATTAAAGAAAATTGAGGATTGTGTAAAAGATGTGAAATTGTGGATGTCGCACAACTTCCTCCTATTAAATAGTGATAAAATAGAAGTTCTCCTATTAGGCCCCAAAGCTTCTAGAAACAAATTATCAGACTTAATGCTAAATCTGGCCGACTTCTCAGTCACACCTGGTTCAGCAGCTAAAAACCTTGGAGTTATTATAGACTCAGATCTAGCATTCGATAAACACATATCTAATGTTACTAGAACAGCTTTTCTACACCTCCATAATATTGCCAAGCTAAGAAATGCCCTATCACTGCATGACGCAGAAAAATTAGTCCATGCCTTCATTACCTCAAGGCTAGATTATTGTAATGCGCTACTGTCAGGATGTTCCCGCAGTAACTAAAATAAACTTCAGCTAATTCAAAATGCTGCAGCCAGGATCCTTACTAAAACTAGAAAATTTGAGCATATTAGTTCAGTCCTATCAGCACTGCACTGGCTTCCAGTCAAATTCCGCATAGACTATAAAATTCTCCTGTTAACATATAAAGCCCTACACGGGCTCGCTCCTGAGTATTTACAAGACCTCATCTTTCAAGACCTATTATGAACCACCACGATTACTTAGATCTCAGGGTACTGGTTTCTTAGTAGTTCCAAAAATTCAGAGGAGCTCTGCAGGAGGAAGAGCTTTCTCTTATAAAGCGCCTCAACTCTGGAATAATCTCCCCGAATATGTTCGAGACTCAGACACAGTCTCAATCTTTAAGTCTAGACTGAAAACTTACTTATTTAGGTTTACTTTTGGTAATTAATGTTTCTGCCTTTAGATAAGGCAGCAGATCCAGGGGTTCATGGACAGAGGGAATTGTGGTAAACTGAGATGCTGGTGCTGTTGTTCTCTCACTGCACACGGTCACTCAGGTTTGTGGAGGGTGGAGTGGGTGGATGCTGGTGTTTCAGGGAGCCTCCATGGCTCTCTTCCTTTAGTTAGGCTGTTTTACTTAGATCTGCCGTCATTAGCCACACTCTGATACTGTTTTATACTCTGTTTTACATAAATCCAGTTAAAACTAATTCCATCTCTCTGCCTTCCTCCGAGTTACTGACTGCCCACCTGTCTGACCCGATACTGATGTTGGACCCTCAGGCTCTCATGTCCTCTGTCCGGCCAGAATAATGGAAGTTTCTGTAATCAGCTCTACAGTGTATACTACAGTGCGCTCCATAGCACATACAATAGAACGCTCTACAGTGTATAAAACAGTGCGCTGCATAGCACATACAATAGCACGCTCTACAGTGTATACTACAGTGCGCTCCATAGCACATACAATAGCACGCTCTACAGTGTATACTACAGTGCGCTCCATAGCACATACAATAGCACGCTCTACAGTGTATACTACAGTGCGCTCCATAGCACGTACAATAGCACGCTCTACAATGTATACTACAGTGCGCTCCATAGCACGTACAATAGCACGCTCTACAGTGTATACTACAGTGCGCTCCATAGCACGTACAATAGCAAGCTCTACAGTGTATACTACAGCGCGCTCCATAGCACATACAATAGCAAGCTCTACAGAGTATACTACAGCGCGCTCCATAGTACATACAATAGCACGCTCTACAGTGTTTACTACAGCGCGCTCCATAGCACGTACAATAGCACGCTCTACAGTGTATACTACAGCGGGCTCCATAGCACATACAATAGCACGCTCTACAGACTATACAACATAGTCTACAGCACATTCCACAGCATATTATTCAGCATATTCTACAGAACTTTAGACAGCATATTTACCCATACAGCATATTCGGTAACGCTTTCTTTTACAGTACCCTAAGTTCTAGGTATTAACCAGGTAATAGTGAGGTACAAACTCTGAAGTACTAAGTAATTATTTTTGGTAACAAGATGGTAAGTACCAGGAAAGTCTTGCCTAATTACACTGAAATGTCTAGGTATTAACCAGGTAATAGTGAGGTACAAACTCGGAAGTACTAAGTAATTATTTTGGGTAACAAGATGGTAAGTACCAGAAAAGTCTTGCCTAATTACACTGAAATTGAACAAGGTAATAAACAGGTACATGGGTGGTACAAAGTCCAAAGTACTAGGTAATTATGTTGGTTAACAAGATGGTAAGAACCAGACAGTTCAATTTAATTACACTGAAATATCTCACAGGTTCTAGGTAATAACCAGGTAAGTGTGAGGTACTAACCCCAGTAACATGATGATAAGTACCAATATAGTCTCCTTACCCTGATATACCTCACAGGTTCTAGCTAATAACCAGGTAAGTGTGAGTTACTAACCCCAGTAACATGATGATAAGTACCAATACAGTCTCCTTACCCTGAAATATCTCGCATGTTCTAGGTAATAACCAGGTAAGTGTGAGGTACTAACCCCAGTAACATGATGATAAGTACCAATACAGTCTCCTTACCCTGAAATATCTCGCAGGTTCTAGGTAATAACCAGGTAAGTGTGAGGTACTAACCCCAGTAACATGATGATAAGTACCAATACTGTTCATTTTAATCAGTCTCTATTTATTTGACTGAGAAATCCCTAAAAATGAATTTAAGGTTTATAGAGTGGAATTCTTCACTAGGAAGACAGCACAGGAATGGAATACTTGGCCATATGTTTAAAGACATTAGAGCATGTTACAAGGTTTAAGGGTGAAAAAGTATACCATAAGAATAAAGTGTTGAATATGTGTATTTACCCCCTTTTTAAACATAATTTGTAGAATAAGGTCTTACATGTTAAATATATATATATATATATATATATATATATATATATATATATATATATATATATATATATATATATTTATTTAACTTATATATATAAATTAAAACTGCTTAAAAATCAGGGTTATTAAAACTACCAAATATTGATTTCTGAAATCTTAAAACATTATTATAGTTGTTTCTAAATTAATATTAACTGCTTTTGTTTGCATTATTTGAGATCTGAAAGCACTAAAGCATCTTTTTCATTATTTTGACCATTTCTCATTTTCTGCTCTAAATTACAATATTTTTATTTAGTATTTGGGAGAAATGTTGTCAGTAGTTTATAGAATAAAATAACAGTGTTCATTTTACTCAAACATGTACCTATACATAGTAAGATCAGAGAAATAGAAAATTTGAAGTGGCTTGGAAGGGTCAAGGGGGCGAAGGCAAGCTCCTGCCCGCAAGCTGCTTACCCCAATAAAAGCTGTCCTCAGCTTTCATTGTATATATATAAGTTCAGTAATGCATGCTTGGTTGTGTCAAAAAAGAGATAAATAATAAACAGTAAACAGTTCTGTTTTGTTTTGAAGTTGTATGTTGTTCTTTTTGAAGTGCTTATTTGTTGAACTACATGGTAAGAACTGAGTAAAACCAGAGAAATAAGCTCTGCTCTCTTTTACAGTCCTTTTACTCCTTTATTAAGCAGAAAGTTCTGTTAGTTACACAGTGTTTTATATGGTACTTACAGAAAGTTGTGTCACATTTAAGTAGTTATTATATATATTTTAATATATATATATATATATATATATATATATATATATATATATATATATATATATATATATATATATATATATAAAATAATAACTACTTAAATGTGACACAACTTTCTGTAAGTACCATGTAATATATATTCTTTTGGGTTTCTGAATGGGTTTTTGTATGTGAAACGTGAAACATCCAGTCCTGTAGGGGGAGCAGTGCCAGGGGGCGGGCGCTAGGCTGTGGCTTAGGTGAGCAACAGGAGATGGGTCTCAGATTCAGCTGAGAACTGGGAACACCGTGTCTTCTCTGTATCCAGGTGGGGAAATATGTGGAACTGTGCATGTATAAATGTTTCAAAAGCACTATAAGAGGGATAGTTGAGTGTATATGTTCGTTAAAAGGTTTTGCTGTGTAATATGAGCCGCTATGGTCTTGTGTGTTGGTGGACGCTCAGCATCGGGGAGCATTCACTCCCGCGGCCCGCGAGCCGCGCGCCTGGCCGGCGCTCTTGCCTCTGCCACTAGCATTAGCCACTGCCCCCGCTAACCGCGCTCCTTACCGGCTCCCCGCTGTTATTCCTCTCGCTCTTTCGGTCGCTAACTTCGCTCTATAACCGTGTTTAAGCCTGTAATTATCTCTCGTGTGTTCGCGCTCTAGTTTTAGCTATTTTCGCTCGGTAATTGTGCCCGTGTGTCGCTGTTTCTCAAAGTAGCTCGGGCTAATTTCGCGCCTTTATTCCTATTGTTTCTCTATACATTTACGCTAGCATTAGCAGTCGCTGTTAGTTAAATACATGTTTATTAAAAGTCAAGTCAATTTTATTCTCTTTTTAAGAGCCAGTTTGGCCTTGTTAAAGTAAATATAGAGCCTCTGCCAACCACAATAATGAGTTATTACAGCTAGATAAGCTACAGTTTAAGGTTTCTCTAAGTAATCATGTTTTTATACACTTTGTTCAAGTTTTATACTTTGGTCAATTCTATACACTCTATGCAGATACAAATATTAGAAACTCTGCTTAAAATGAGATTTAAAAGCACTAAGATGTAGTTAGTGTGCTCAGTAAAAGTTAAAGGTGTTTTTGGTAATGTAGTGTGTTAATATGAAAGAAGTTTGAGTATTGGTATATGTATGCATATGTAAATGTATTAATATAGAGTAGTATTTTTATATTCATATATATATATATATATATATATATTCTTTTTTTTGTGTAGAAACAGTATTAAGAGGGTTTGCTGATTAAAAAGTAAAGGTAATATGTACTGTGATATACAGAGTTTTGTTAACTGAAAAAAAGTTAAAAAAAAAAAGGATTCTCTGTGAATGTATGTAAAATGCAGATGAGATGCAATGTGTATGTTGAAACTGCAAAAGAAAGAGAAAAGAGACCAAAGTAAAAGTGGTTTAGTTTGTGTATGTTGTTAAATAAAGAGATTAAGCTGAGAACTCACTGGAAACACCGTCTCACTGTGTCTTCTCTGTATCCTGTATTCAGCTGATCTAGGCCCTGCTCACCCGGGGTCGCAAACTGTTATAGCCTAACCCACGCCTGGGGAGTGTAACAGTTAGTGTTTTTACATGGTACTTACAGTAGGATGTTCTACAGAGGGTTATTTGTTGAACTACACGGTAAGAACTGAGTAAAACCAGAGAAATAAGCTCTGCTTTCTTTTACAGTCCTTTTACTCCTTTATTAAGCAGAAAGTTCTGTTAGTTACACAGTGTTTTACATGGTACTTACAGTAGGATGTTCTACAGAGGGTTATTTGTTGAACTACACGGTAAGAACTGAGTAAAACCAGAGAAATAAGCTCTGCTTTCTTTTACAGTCCTTTTACTCCTTTATTAAGCAAAAAGTTCTGTTAGTTACACAGTGTTTTACATGGTACTTACAGTAGGATGTTCTACAGAGGGTTATTTGTTGAACTACACGGTAAGAACTGAGTAAAACCAGAGAAATAAGCTCTGCTTTCTTTTACAGTCCTTTTACTCCTTTATTAAGCAAAAAGTTCTGTTAGTTACACAGTGTTTTACATGGTACTTACAGTAGGATGTTCTACAGAGGGTTATTTGTTGAACTACACGGTAAGAACTGAGTAAAACCAGAGAAATAAGCTCTGCTTTCTTTTACAGTCCTTTTACTCCTTTATTAAGCAGAAAGTTCTGTTAGTTACACAGTGTTTTATATGGTACTTACAGTAGGATGTTCTACAGAGGGTTATTTGTTGAACTACATGGTAAGAACTGAGTAAAACCAGAAAAATAAGCTCTGCTTTCTTTTACAGTCATTTTACTCCTTTATTAAGCAGAAAGTTCTGTTAGTTACACAGTGTTTTACATGGTACTTACAGTAGGATGTTCTACAGAGGGTTATTTGTTGAACTACACGGTAAGAACTGAGTAAAACCAGAGAAATAAGCTCTGCTTTCTTTTACAGTCCTTTTACTCCTTTATTAAGCAAAAAGTTCTGTTAGTTACACAGTGTTTTACATGGTACTTACAGTAGGATGTTCTACAGAGGGTTATTTGTTGAACTACACGGTAAGAACTGAGTAAAACCAGAGAAATAAGCTCTGCTTTCTTTTACAGTCCTTTTACTCCTTTATTAAGCAGAAAGTTCTGTTAGTTACACAGTGTTTTATATGGTACTTACAGAAGGATGTTCTACAGAGGGTTATTTGTTGAACTACATGGTAAGAACTGAGTAAAACCAGAAAAATAAGCTCTGCTTTCTTTTACAGTCCATTTACTCCTTTATTAAGCAGAAAGTTCTGTTAGTTACACAGTGTTTTATATGGTACTTACAGAAGGATGTTCTACAGAGGGTTATTTGTTGAACTAAATGGTAAGAACTCAGTAAAGAGAAATAAGCTATTTCTTCTCTGTTATCAGGTATTGACCTTTTATTTTTAAATCAAATAAATAGAGACTGATTAAAATGAACAGTATTGGTACTTATCATGTTACTGGGGTTAGTACCTCACACTTACCTGGTTATTACCTAGAACCTGCGAGATATTTCAGTGTAAGGAGACTGTATTGGTACTTATCATCATGTTACTGGGGTTAGTACCTCACACTTACCTGGTTATTACCTAGAACCTGTGAGACATTTCAGTGTAATTAAATTGAACTGTCCTTGTTCTTACCATCTTGTTAACCAACATAATTACCTAGTACTTTAGAGTTTGTACCACCCATGTACCTGTTTATTACCTAGTTCCATTTCAGTGTAATTAGGCAAGACTGTCCTGGTGCTTACCATCTTGTTACCCAAAATAATTACTTAGTACTTCCGAGTTTGTACCTCACTATTACCTGGTTAATACCTAGACATTTCAGTGTAATTAGGCAAGACTTTCCTGGTACTTACCATCTTGTTACCAAAAATAATTACTTAGTACTTCAGAGTTTGTACCTCACTATTACCTGGTTAATACCTAGATATTTCAGTGTAATTAGGCAAGACTTTCCTGGTACTTACCATCTCGTTACCCAAAATAATTACTTAGTACTTCCGAGTTTGTACCTCACTATTACCTGGTTAATACCTAGATATTTCAGTGTAATTAGGCAAGACTTTCCTGGTACTTACCATCTCGTTACCAAAAATAATTACTTAGTACTTCAGAGTTTGTACCTCACTATTACCTGGTTAATACCTAGAACTTAGGGTACTGTAAAAGAAAGCGTTACCGCATATTCTACATCATATTCTAAATTATGTTTTACAGAATATTCTACAGCATATTCTGAAGCGCATACAACAGTATATTCTACAGAGCTTTCCATAGCATATCCTACAGCATATTCTACAGCGAGTTCTACAGCATATTCTACAGCACGTTCCACAGCATATTATACAGCATGTTCTACATCATAGTCTAGAGCGCGATCCATAGCAATGCGTCTGACAGCATATTCTACAGTATATTTTACAGCATATTCTACAGTATATTTTACAGCATATTCTACAGTATATTTTACAGCATATTCTACAGCACGTTCAATAGAATATTCTACATCACGATATTTTAGAGCTCGCTCCACAGCATATTCTTCAGCACGTTCCACAGCGCGTTCCACAACATATTTTACAGCATATTCTTCAACACGTTCCACAGCATATTCTACAGCACGTTCTACAGGATGTTCTTCAGTGTATTCTACAGCATATTCTACAGGATATTCTACAGCATATTCTACAGGATATTCTACAGTATATTCTACAGCGCGTTCCACAGCATATTCTACAATGCGTCTGACAGCATATTCTACAGTATATTTTATAGTATATTCTACTGCGCGTTCCACAGCATATTCTACAGCATATTCTACAGGATATTCTACAGTATATTCTACTGCGCGTTCCACAGCATATTCTACATCACGCTCCACAGGATATTCTAGAGCCCGCTCCACAGCATATTCTTCAGCACGTTCTACAGCACGTTCCACAACATATTTTATTAAAGCGCATTCCAAAGCATATTCTACAGTGCATTCCACAGCATATTCTACGGCGCGTTCTACAGCATATTCTATAGCTCGATCTACAGCATATTCTACACCATATTCTACAGCACATTCCACAGCTTCTTAAACAGGACGTTCTACAGCATATTCTACAGCGCGTCCCACAGCATATTCTACAGCATAGTATTCAGCATATTCTACAGTGCGTTCTAGAGCACGTTCCTCAGCATATTCTACAGCACGTTTTACAGGATATTCTAGAGCATTTTCTATAGCACGTTCTGCAGGACATTCTTTTGCGAATTCTACAGCACATTCTACAGTGCGTTCCCCCAGAATATTCTACAGCATGTTCCACAGCATATTCTACAGTGCGTTCCCCCAGAATATTCTACAGCGCGTTCCACAGCATATTCTACAGCGTAGGCCTGGACAATATTTCGATATCGGTATTTATCGCGATAAGAAATGTTTCAATAACGGTGATATAATTTTTGTGATATATCGATATGTATTATTTACATACAGGCGTTTTTTAGCGGCGTCAGTTCACTGCAGCCCTGAACATAGCCGGGCTACGTCAGTGCGTGATGACGCAATCATACAGGCACGTAGCCAGATAGGCTAGGCTAGGCTAGGATAGGCTAGACCTGGGTCGCCTCCTCTCCGCTCCGCACCTAAAATCTCCGAGCGGATCTCGACTGCGCTCCGCTCCGGTCCGCACCTGAAACCCACCCGCGATGAAACGAAACCGACCCTAACCGAGCGGATCTCCGCTCCGTACCTAAAACCCGCACGAGATGAAGCGAAAACGACCCTAACCGAGCGGATCTCAGCTCCTCTCCGCACCTAAAACCCGCCCGCGATTAAACGAAACCGACTCTAACCGAGCAGATCTCAGCTCCTCTCCGCACCTAAAACCCGCCCGCGATTAAACGAAACCGACTCTAACCGAGCGGATCTCGGCTGCGCTCCGCTCCTCTCCGCACCTAAAACCTCCCGCTCGTTTTCATCGCAGGACATTTTAGAGGGAGGCAGGTCTAAATCAGTGGTTCGTCATTCAAAGATCTGATAAACTTCAGACTTCAGCTTGCTCCAAATTGTTCTGGAGAGTGGAGCCGACCAGCAACAGTAATACATCCGTTCCTCTACCTCAAGCAGATTCACTACACACAATATCTTCCTTATTCGGGCTAAAACACTTTTGTAGTTTATGTTGTTTCTAAGTTATTTATAGTTAATATAGGTTTGTTTATTTGACAGGGATATCATGTTCCCTGAAGGCTTTTTGTATTCCCTATTCTGGTTGAAGCACTTTTGTTTTGATCTGTTAAATATGTTTACAAAAGAATAAGAAGCTCTGCCTCTGTTGTAATGTAAAGTTATTTATATTGGTAATTTGTATATAGGTTATAGGTTTATGTTTGACAGGGATGTCATGTTTTTAGTTTGCTACATGCAAATAAAAGTGAGCATTGATTTATTCTGATCATTTTTTAATTATAAAGTATTATACAGTTTTTTTGTGAGAGGAGGCTTTAAAGACTTAAATTTAAAATTTAATTAGTGTACAGATTTCCATTGCAGGGATTCTTAGCAGAGGCCTTCAAAGTATTTATATCGATATCGAAATTATATCGTATCGACCGAAATTAAGGAATATATCGTGATATAAATTTTGGCCATATCGTCCAGCAATACTACAGCGTGTTCCACAGTATATTCTACAGCGCATTCCACAGCATATTCTACAGCGCGCTCCATAGCATATTCTACAGAGATTTCCACAGCATGTTCTACAGCACATCCTACAGGACGTTCTACAGCGCGTTCTACAGAATATTTTACAGCGCGTTCCACAGCATATTTTACAGCATATTGTACATCCCGTTCCACAGCATATTCTACAGCATATTCTACAGCACGTTCTACAACATGTTCCACAGCATATTCTACAGCATATTGTACATGCCGTTCCACAGCATATTCTACAGCGCCTTCCACAGCATATTCTACAGCACGTTCTACAGCATGTTCCACAGCATATTCTACAGCATATTGTACATGCCGTTCTACAGCATATTCTACAGCGCGTTCCTCAGCATATTTTACAACATATTCTGCAGCGCATTCCACAGCATATTCTACAGCACGTTCTAGAGCATGTTCCACAGCATATTCTACAGCACGTTCTAGAGCATGTTCCACAGCATATTCTACAGCACGTTCTACAGCATGTTCCACAGCATATTCTACAGCGTGCTCCACGGCATATTCTACAGCGCGTTCTACAGCATGTTCCACAGCATATTCTACAGCATGCTCCACAGCATATTCTACAGCACGTTCTAGAGCATGTTCCACAGCATATTTTACAACATATTCTACAGCACGTTCCACAGCATATTCTACAGCGTGCTCCACGGCATATTCTACAGCGCGTTCTACAGCATATTCTACAGCACGTTCTACAGCATATTTTACAGCATATTCTACAGCGCGTTCTACAGCATGTTCTACAATGTGTTCTACAGCATATTCTACAGCGCGTTCTACAGCATATTCTACAGCATATTCTACAGCATGTTCTACAATGCGTTCTACAGCATATTGTACAGCACGTTCTACAGCATATTCTACAGCATGTTCTACAATGCGTTCTACAGCATATTCTACAGCACGTTCTACAGCATATTCTACAGCATGTTCTACAATGCGTTCTACAGCATATTCTACAGCACGTTCTACAGCATATTTTACAGCATATTCTACAGCACGTTCTACAGCATGTTCTACAATGCGTTCTACAGCATATTCTACAGCGCGTTCTACAGCATATTCTACAGCATATTCTACAGCATGTTCTACAATGCGTTCTACAGCATATTTTACAACATATTCTACAGCGCATTCCACAGCATATTCCACAGCATATTCTACAGCACGTTCTACAGCATGTTCCACAGCATATTCTACAGCATATTTTACATGCCGTTCCACAGCATATTCTACAGCGCGTTCCTCAGCATATTTTACAACATATTCTGCAGCGCATTCCACAGCATATTCTACAGCATATTCTACAGCGCGTTCTAGAGCATGTTCCACAGCATATTCTACAGCACGTTCTACAGCATGTTCCACAGCATATTCTACAGCGTGCTCCACGGCATATTCTACAGCGCCTTCTACAGCATATTCTACAGCATATTCTACAGCATGTTCTACAATGCGTTCTACAGCACGTTCCACAGCATATCCTACAGCATGTTCTACAGAGCGGTCCACAGCATATTCTGCAGCATACTTTACAGCGCGTTCCAAAAATATTCCACAGCATATTCTACAGTTCGTTTTACAGCATATTCTACATCATATTCCACAGCATATCCTACAGCATATTCCACAGCATATCCTACAGCATGTTCCACAGCATATCCTACAGCATGTTCCACAGCATATTCTACAGCATGTTCCACAGCATGTTCTACAGCGTGTTCCACAGCATATTCTACAGCATATTCTACAACACGTTCTAGAGCATGTTCCACAGCATATTTTACAACATGTTCTACAGCATATTGTACATCCCGTTCCACAGCATATTGTACATCCCGTTCCACAGCATATTCTACAGCATGTTCTACAATGCATTCTACAGCACGTTCCACAGCATATTCTACAGCATGTTCCACAGCATATTCTACAGCGCCTTCCACAGCATATTCTACAGCACGTTCTACAGCATATTGTACAGCGCCTTCCACAGAATATACTACAGCACGTTCTAGAGCATGTTCCGCAGCATATTTTACAACATATTCTACAGCACGTTCCACAGCATATTCTACAGCGCGTTCTGCAGCATATTCTACAGCATGTTCTACAATGCGTTCTACAGCACGTTCCACAGCATATTCTACAGCATGTTCCACAGCATAGTCTACAGAGCGGTCCACAGCATATTCTGCAGCATACTTTACGGCGCGTTCCAAAAATATTCCACAGCATATTCTACAGTTCGTTTTACAGCATATTCTACAGTGTGCTCCACAGCATATTCTACAGCGCGTTGTACAGTGCGTTCTACAGCATATTCTACAGCATATTCTACAGCATATTCTACAGCATATTCTACAGCATATTCTACATCCCGTTCCACAGCATATTCTACAGCATGTTCCACAGCATATTCTACAGCGTGTTCCACTGCATATTCTACAGCATGTTCCATAGCATATTCTACAGCATATTCTACAGCATATTCTACAGCACGTTCCCAGTTTTGGGAAGGTCACTTTTAAAATGTAAACCCTTACAGATTACTGATTACATCACTCAAAATGTAATTTGTAACGTAATCAGTTACATTACTTCAAGTGAGTAACGTAATCTGATTACTTTGGATTACTTACAATATTGTCGTTTTTTTAAACCTGAATGAATGTAGCAACCACATATTGCATATTATTCTTTTATTTTTCTTTCCAGTTAACAAATAGATAAACAAATAAAACAGCCTTTTCAATCACCCTATAAAAATACTTATGAAACCAATGAAAACCAATGAAAACAATTTTATGAAACACTTCTATAAATTGATGATAAAACCATTAAAAAACACTAAAAACCAAACAATGTAAGAACAACTGTAAGCTATATTTTTGCAGGTTTCCCACTTTCTGCAGGTGGATTTTTTGCCAGGATTATCTAGGGGTGTAAATTAGAGGTTAGATCGGGCCCAAAAAATCCGACCCGACCCAGCCCGAGCCTGTGCACGTTCTGCCCAAGCCCGACCCGAACCATAAACTGTCATTATGAGCCCGAGCCCGACCCGACACGCCCCATAAACTGTCATTATGAGCCCGAGCCCGACCCGACACGCCCCATAAACTGGCTGTTTTCGGGCTGTTTGAATGAGTGAAATATGATCAGAATTATGTTAAATAACACTGTAACATAGAAGCATAGAACTATTATTTAATAAAAATTATTTTTAAGAACAGCTAAACACAGTTCTGCAAGTCAAACGCGGAGGAGTTCACGTGCGAGAGAGAAAGAGAGAGAGAGAGAGAGAGATGAGCTACTCACAGGTACAGGTTCTCTTACTGTATCTCCTGTTTCTATTTTATTTTATTTTATTTTCCCTCGTGTCGGTTCTTGTGCTTTGTTAGCCTGTTATGGTTGCGTCTCTTCCCCGTGTTTCTTGTTTTCAGTTTAGTTCCAGTTTATTTGTTTATTTTTGTCTTTTGTTGTTTGTTTAATAAAAACCCTCGTGCGTCTGCTCTCCTCGTCCTTCCTTCCCGCACCCTGACAGGATTACAGTTACTCATAATTTGTAATCTGATTACGTTACATGTAATCCGTTACTTCCCAACACTGCACGTTCCACAGCATATTCTACAACATATTCTACAGCATATTCTACAGTGCGTTCTACAGCATATTCTATAGCGCGTTGTACAGCATATTCTACAACATATTCTACAGCATATTCTACAGCATATTCTACAGCGCGTTGTACAGCATATTCTACAACATATTCTACAGCATATTCTACAGCACGTTCTACAACATATTCTACAGCGCGTTCCACAGCATATTCTACAGCATATTCTCCAGCAGGGGTTGGCAATAGGCGGCCCGCGAGCCAGATGTGGCCCGCAAGCGTGAAACATCTGGCCCGTGAGGTTGTTTTTACTAGAACTTTAATTTACATGCCTTCCCTGTCTCTCTGTCGCGCTCAGCGTGACTTTAGTTTTTACCTGTTTTTGTTTTTCCGCCCGTTGTCGGGCTCCCTTTCTCATTATAAGGGGTTTTTCCAGCTGTAACTCAGTTCACTAGCCGGGCAGCAGTAGTATTTTGAACTGCGATCGTGACGATTTGGGTCGATCCCGCGTGAAAAACAGATTTTTTTTGGGCGGCCCGACGCATAATGGCTTGGAAAATATCTAACTAATTGTCGGCCTCTGTTCTACAGGTCCTACCACAGTATATTATACAGTCCATTCCGCACCTCATCCTACAGTTCTTTCCACAGCCTGTTCTACAGATCCTACTAAAGTATATACTACAGTCCATTCCGCGTCTCGTTCTACAGTGTGTTCCACAGCCTTTTCTACAGCCCGTACCACAGCCAGTTTTAAAAAAATGATACGTCAATTACCACACCGTCTCATTAGGGCTCCATAATCACTTCTAATGCTCCAGTATTAGAGACGGAGCAGACGGGAGGCGGATTTATACGCGGGTAAGACAGACTTTAATAAATAACAAATAAACAAATAAACAAACAGGGGAATAACGAATAAGTATATGTACATAAACAAACAGGGGAGACCAACAGACTGCTAAGCTAAACAGATAATAACAAAACAGGGCTAGGGATATATACAGGGATAAATACGGATATATGTACAAAACAAAGAAATAGCGTGACTAACAACAAACTAGAAATAAACAAGAGCGTGTAAATACAAGAGCAAATAACGTGACGTAGCAAAACAATAGCAATAACGAGACAACGTGGGAAGGTGCAAAGACCGACGGATAAACATGGACAAAAGTGTACTATATATAGGAACATGAAACACTGAACACCTGGGGAAGGGGCGGAGCTACAAATTAGACACACATGACGGAAAATGACAGGAGAAACAGAGGGGGAACAGAGCGAGGCCGTGACACATATATTTAAATCTGTGGCACACCACGCTACTGTACACAGCTTTGGTGACAATCAGAATTCTGAATAAGTGAATCTAATTACACATGCTTATTTGATTCGGACAGCAACAGTAGAAGCTTTAGCAGTGAACAGGCACCTTATAATCTTGCAAAGCTCAGGCACCTTATAATCAGGCACCTTATAATCTGGCAAAGCCAATAACAGACAAATAATGCAACTCTTCTACTGTGAAAAATCAATGTGTAAATCCAATAATTCCGCTCCATACATATATATAAGACACACACACACACACACAACACAATGTAACTACAAGTCAACCTGTCCAGTTAGGAATCAACACTGATTGTTAATCAATTTCACATGCTGTTGTGAAAATGGAACATACAAGCAATTAGCAAGACAACCCATATAAAGGAGTGGTTCTGCAGGTGGTGACCCATACCTTTTTATCCTATCTGGCTGATGTTTTGGTCAGTTTTGCATTTTTCAGTTATCTCACCATAGAGGCAGCAAGAGGTGGAGTCTACGACCAGGGCCCAAATCTGGCCCACTTTTTCCATGGAGGAGGAATTTGAATAAATGAACTAGCAGCTAGCTCAGCTAGCTCATCAGTTTCAGAGAAGCCTGTGAAGAGCCTGGGGAAGATATTTGACAGCACCCTGAAAGACAAGGCAGCAGTCCAGTCTACACAGGCAGAGCTCAAGAGCTGGCTCTCAGCAGTGGAGAAGTCAGGACTTACAGGAAAGTTCAAGGCCTGGATATATCAAGATGGTATTCTGCCAAGAATCTTGTGGCCACTGCTGATATATGAGGTCCCAATAACCATTGTGGAGGGCTGGGAGCGTAACATTAGTCACTACCTGCGAAGGTGGCTGGGCTTGCCAAAGAGCCTATGCAGCATTGCCCTTTATGGGCAAACCAACAAGTTGCAGCTTCCTTTCACTGGTCTGACAGAGGAGTTCAGAGTCACCAGAACCAGGGAAGTGCTGCTTTACAGAGACTCAGCGGATAACAGAGTCTCCTCTGCAGGCATCACTGTCAGAACTGGAAGTAAGTGGAAAGCACAGGAGGCAGTTGCACAGGCTGAAGCAAGGCTGAGGCATGGTATCTTGGTTGGATCAGTGGTGGTTGGACGGACTGGGCTTGGTAGCTATACAAGACCACGCTACGATAAAGCCCAGGGAAAAGAAAGACATCAGATGGTCCAGGCAGAGATCCGTGCAGGGGTGGAGGAGGAACGCCCAAGCAGGACTGTGACCATGCGCCAACAGGGAGCCTGGACTAACTGGGACAATGCATCGGCACGGAAGATCACTTGGACAGGGGAACTGAACTTTGGAAGTCAGAGCCAGCAGGATTTTCTGATCCAGTCTGTGTATAATGTCCTCCCAAGCCCATCCAACCTGTATTGCTGGGGGCTAGCAGAAACACCAGCATGTCCGCTGTGCCCGGGTCAAGGCTCCCTAGAACATATTTTAAGCTGCTGCCCTAAAGCCCTGGGAGAGGGGAGATACACCTGGCGCCATGACCAGGTGCTAAAAGCAATAGCAGATGCCATCTGCTCCAGAATTAAGGAGAGTAAGCATCAGCTCCCACAAAAGCGCAGCATCACCTTTATCAGGGCAGGGGATAAACCTCAGGTGGTTCACAAGGTCTTTTCTGGGCTACTGGCAACAGCTCATGACTGGCAGTTGAAAGCAGACCTTGGGAGACAGATGAAGTTCCCAGAGCACATTGCAAGAACATCACTCAGGCCTGACCTGGTCTTAACATCTGAGTCTACCAAGCAAGTAGTGCTGCTGGAGCTCACAGTTCCCTGGGAAGATCGGATGGAGGAGGCCCACGAACGGAAGAAGGCCAAACATCTGAAGCTGGTAGAGTCCTGCAGAGAGAGTGGCTGGAGGACCCGCTGTGAGCCAATTGAGGTGGGCTGTACGGGATTACTAGGACAGTCTGTGCACCGGGCATTCAAGCTCTTTGGTATCAGAGAGTTGCTAGAGTAAAGAGCCACCAGAAACATCAGTGAAGTGGCTGAAAAAGCCTCAAGGTGGCTGTGGATCAAGAGGGGAGATGGATGGAGTAGCGCTGCTTGGACACAAACCGGGGATTGATCACCCTGGGTTGGGTCGCCCAGGTGAGGGTGTCTGATGATTTAAGACCCGAAACACCCTATGACCCAGGGTTCATCACTGACGATGTGTCCAAGCTGCACCGGAAAGGTGTATTACTGGACTATTACAATCCCTTTTTATTGCATAAGTTCAAATATATGTTGGTAAGTTAACAGAACACCCTTCACTTAAACATGTTTCATTCAAATTTAAACCAGATAAAGATTTAAAAGGTAAAATATGTAATTTTATGAATTAAATTTACTTAGAAGTCTTTACAAAATTAATGTAAAAACACTTAAAATTATTTAATTGAACATGTAATGGTTAAAATATGGTAAAAAACAGGATTTTTTTTGGGCGCTTTTCAGATTTTCTATTTTCAGATCCATAAAATTAAATATTGTGCAGCTCTATATTTTGCTTTAAAGTGTTTAGAATCACCATGAAAAATTATAAACTGCTCCCTACTGGTTAGATATTAGAGAGATTTAAACTTGGAACTTTCTTCGATTTCTTCAAGCACTGTTTGGATATAAATGAGGATTACTTGAGACTGGTTTGGTGGATCTGCGGGTTTGTGAAGCGGTGTTTGAGGCAGGAGTGTGAAGTGAGCGCACGGTAGGGGTTGCGCGTGTCCTGAAGTGACCCCAGCTGATCAAAGAGCCTGTTTTTAAAACTGCGGTAAAAAGTATAAGCACTCTTTCAGCTCTAATTCAGGAACCGTACATACTACAGTAAAAAGTTCCATAATGTTCCGTAATTCGAAGGTTTAGGCTCTTCGAATGATGTATAACATATCCGCATTTGATCAAATGTAATACGTACAAAAAATGCAATATGGAAATTATGAATCATAATTCTAATCAACAAGGCATATTTTGCTCTAAATGTTTATTTCCTGAAAGGATATACAGCTAAATATGCTAGATAACTGAAAAGCAGAGATTCGAAGCTTTAAAATGGCAAATTGAGTGTCTATAATTATTCATAAACACAGACAGATGGGCGTGTTTAATGTGTATTGGGCTCTACAAAATAAACTACGCTAAGTCGACATTGCAAAGGTAGCGCTGACAATTCAAGATTATTCCCATATCTCTGTTTACCGGCTGCAGCTGGAGTCTGTCCTCTGGAAAACAAGTTTGTTAATTTTGCACATTTGGCAGCATCCTTCTTTTTTTTTTATTTGGCCATTTCGGCTCTACCTGGCCTCTTTTTGCCCTCCATCACAGCCAACTGACGTTTCGTGCTATTGTGTTGCTATATTTAATTTTATCGCTCCAGAAAAGACCACTCATGGCGGCAAACAACTTAAACATTTGTGAGGGGATAATTCCCTCAGATGGTTAAACACATCTAATGTACTGCGAAGTAGGGGCTGTGCTGTCAGATGGCTAGATAATGCACACGTAATTGATTGGAAATAAATGCAAGAATAAGATTAGATAAGTGACAGATAAGTGTCAAAATTATTTTTTCCGTCCAACCGGCCCAAACTCGAGATTGACATGAGCCGGCCCATCGGTATTCCTCCCCAATCTCCCGATTAGCCACTCCGGGCCTATCTACAACCCACAGAAGTTGCTCAGCTAGTGCAGCTCATCCAGGATGGCACATCAATGCGAGCTGTGGCAAGAAGGTTTGCTGTGTTCGTCAAACAGTGTCCAGAGCACGGAGCAGATAACAGGAGACAGGCCAGTACACCACTGCCGCCTCATCAGGAGCAGCCCAGGCATTGTAGGGAGGTCATACAGGCACATGGAGCCACACACACTACTGAGCCTCATTTTAACTTGGATTTTCCACTGAAGCTGTATTATTTGTTTTTCCATTTTGATTTTAAGTACTCCAAATCCATAATAATTTTGATTTAGATTGATCATTTTTATGTTATTTTGATTTTAACATATGGCCAAAAATTTTTTATCACGATATATTCCTTAATTTAGGTCGATATGATATAATTTCAATATCGATATAAATACTTTGAAGGCCTCAGAAAAACTGCTAAAAATCCCTGCAATGGAAATCTGTACACTACTGTCTGAAATTTTAATTTAAGTCCTTAAAGCCTCCTCTCACAAAAACTGTATAATACTACAGAAATAAAAAATGATCAGAATAAATCAATGCTCACTTTTATTTGCATGTAGCAAAATATCTCTGTCAAACACAAACCTATAACCTATATACATAATACCAATATAAATAGCTTTACATTACAACAGAGGCAGAGCTTCTTATTCTTTTGTAAACATATTTAACAGATCAAAACAAAAGTGCTTCAACCAGAATAGGGAATACAAAAAGCCTTTTCATATATAAAGGAACATGATATCCCCGTCAAATAAACAAACCTATATCAACTATAAATAACTTAGATACAACATAAACTACAAAAGTGCTTCAGATCCGCCGAGATCCGCTTGTTAAGGGTCGGTTTTGCTTCATTGCGGGACATTCAAGGTGCGGAGCAGCGCGCAGCCGAGATCCACTTGTTAAGGGTCGGTTTCGCTTCATTGCGGCAAGGTTTAGACGCGGAGCGTCGCGCAGCCGAGATCCGCTCGGTTAGGGTCGTTTTCGCTTCATTACGGGAGGTTTTAGATGCGGACCGAAGGGCAGCCGAGCTTCATCACGGGACAGTTTAGATGCGATGCGGAGCGGAGCCTAGCCTAGCCCATTGACAGTATATATTAACTGGACCAAGCCATCCCGCTAATTTCAACGGAGACAGGTGAGGCCAATCGTGTCACTTTCTGATCGGCTTCTCGTGGGGCGTTAACCGGGAAAGTGGGAGACTGCGCAGGCGCCAGCATGACGCGAATCTTCCGCGTGCCGTGCAAACAACTGTACTGTTTATAGGAGCTGCACAGAACTATTCACTCCAAAAAGAACACAGTGAGAAAAGCTTAATTCCATCCCAGAATGGGTCTTTTATTGAATGAACAGCAGTCCACGGATTTACTGAAGAATATTCATAGTTTGTCTATATAACAAGCATTTAGAAACGCAGTAATGATAATAAGTGTGAAATATAAACTATAGTTCTATCTATACATTATAATTTACATCTTACTTCTATTTACTACTATCTTACTATCTACAATGTATTATCACTGTTAGTAGTAGGATTATATTATTATATTTGCATAATAAGAGGTTACTTTGACCCTGTTCGACGGCAATCGCTCAGTACTTTTGAATTATAAGGAGCAACTTCTCCAAACATTACAGCACTGTATTTTGGGATGACGATTTTTTCACGTCATCGTTAGCATAAGTGAATAAAAACGTAATTTTCTAAAGCTATGAACAGATTATTAATCTCATGGATCAAATTACAGAAAATCTGTTCTTTGTAGAAAAGAACACGGGCCGTGTCATAATCAAAAACGGCTTGAAAATAAATTTATTATTGGTTCAAAGACACCTCAAAATGAATGGAAGTGAATGGATAGCTTTGCTCAAATGGTCCTCTCATCCCTCAGCAGCACACTTCCGGTGGCACGTTTTGGAAGGGAAAACCTGGGGGCCTGGCCTAGCCTAGCTGGCTACGTGCCCGTCTATGGAGGCTGATTGCGTTCAGTGAACTGAAGCCGCTAAAAAACGCTGTGATAGATTCTGTAAATAATGCATACCGATATGCCACAGAAATGACATCAATGTTATTGAAACATTTCTTATCGCGATAAATACTGGTATTGAAATATTGTCCAGGTCTATCTTAACACATTCCACTATGTATAGATTTTCAACTGGAATATTTTATTCATTGATATCTAGGATGTGCTATTTTAGTGTTTCTTTTATTTTTTTATATATACATATAAAAGCTCTGGAAAAAAGAGACCACTTCAAAATAATCAGTTCCTCTGATTTTGAATTTTTTAATTCATAGGTATACATTTGAGTAAAATGAACATTGTGTTTTTATTCTAGAAACTACTGACAACATTTCTCCCAGTTTTCAAATACAAATATAAATTTACTGCATTTATAAGTCAAAATAATGAAAAAGGTACAGTGCTTTTAAACTGTAAATAATGCAAAGAAAACAAATCATATCATTTAGAAACAACAATGCTAATGTCTTAGGATTAAATCACCAAACATGCCCAGTTCCACACAGCTAGACCAATTAAAGTGTCGATAAGGATCACCAGATCAAGACAGTGTCGTGGCCAGCCCAATCTCCAGACCTGAACCCCACTGAAAACCTCTGGAATGTAATCAAGTGGAAGATGAACTGCTTGAATTTTTGAGCCAGGAGTGGCATAAGGTCACCCAAAAGCAGTGTGAAAGACTGTTGGAGAGCATTCAGAGACACATGAAAGCTATGATTAAACATCTGGGTTAGTCTACCAATTACTGATTCTGAACTCTTCATTATAATTTGTTTCACTGTAGATAAAACGTATAGATAAAAAAAGTATTGTTGTTGTTTGTAAATTAATATGAACTTGTTTTCTTCGCATTATTTAAGGTCTGAACGCTCTGCATTTTTTCGTTATTTCATTTCATATTTCTCATTTTCTGCAAATAAATGCTCTATATTACAATATTTTTATTTGGAATTTGGGAGATATATTGTCCGTAGTTTATATAATAAAACAACAATGCTCATTTCATTCAAACAAATACCTATAAATAACAAAATCAGAGAAATTGATTACTTTGATGTGGTCTCTTAATTATTTCCAGAGCTGTATTGAGCGTGTGTGTGTATATGTGCATGTTTAACGCAGTAGAATTTAGTGACACCTTATTGCAGGAGTTAAGTCTGCCTAGATACAAGAATTTTTTTTCTCCAGCCAATCAGTGGCTCTAGTTTTAGTCAGCTGACCGAAAGAGAAGGAGAAATGTGTGATGAGCTTAGAATAAGGCATGGGATATTCAGTATGTGAGGGTATGTGTCAGTCTTTGAGTAAGAGTGTTTGGGAGTGTATGTTTGAGAGTACAGGTCCTTCTCAAAAAAATTGCATATTGTGATGAAGTTCCTTATTTTCTGTAATGTACTGATAAACATTAGACTTTCATATATTTTAGATTCATTAAACACAACTGAAGTAGTTCAAGCCTTTTATTGTTTTAATATTGATGAAAAAAAGTAAAAGAAAGAACAAATCCCTATTTTAAAAAATTAGCATATTTCATCCGACCAATAAAAGAAAGGTGTGTCCAGAGTCCAGAGTGTTGAGTCTTGCGTCTCTCAATTTTCTCTTCACAATAGCCCACAGATTCTCTATGGGGTTCAGGTCAGGAGAGTTGGCAGGCCAATTGAGCACAGTAATACCATGGTCAGTAAACCATTTACCAGTGGTTTTGGTACTGTGAGCAGGTGCCTGGTCGTGCTGAAAAATGAAATCTTCATCTCCATAAAGCTTTTCAGCAGATGGAAGCATGAAGTGCTCCAAAATCTCCTGATAGATAGCTGCATTGGCCCTGCCCTAGATAAAACACAGTGGACCAACACCAGCAGCTGACATGGCACCCCAGACCATCACTGACTGTGGGTACTTGACACTGGACTTCAGGCATTTTGGCATTTCCTTCTCCTCAGTGTTCCTTCAGACTCTGGCACCTTGATTTCCGAATGACATGCAAAATTAGCTTTCATCTGAAAAAAGTACTTTGGACCACTGAGCAACAGTCCAGTGCTGCTTCTCTGTAGCCCAGGTCAGGCGCTTCTGCCGCTGTTTCTGGTTCAAAAGTGGCTTGACCTGGGGAATGCGGCACCTGTAGCCAATTTCCTGCACACGCCTGTGCACGGTAGCTCTGTTTCTACTCCAGACTCAGTCCACTGCTTCCGCAGGTCCCCCAAGGTCTGGAATCGGCCCTTCTCCACGATCTTCCTCAGGGTCCGGTCATCTTTTCTCGTTGTGCAGCGTTTTCTGACACACGTTTTTCCTTCCCACAGACTTCCCACTGAGGTGTCTTGATACATCACTCTGGGAACAGAGTTTCTGAATTTCGTTCAGAAATTTCTATGTGTCTTACCCTCTTGCTTGAGGGTGTCAATGATGGCCTTCTGGACAGCAGTCAGGTCGGCAGTCTTACCCATGATTGCGGTTTTGAGTAATGAACCAGGCTGGGAGTTTTTAAAAGCCTCAGGAATCTTTTGCAGGTGTTTAGAGTTAATTTGTTGATTCAGATGATTAGGTTAATAGCTCATTCAGAGAACCTTTCCATAATATGCTAATCTTTTGAATTTTGGGTTTTCATGAGCTGTATGCCAAAATCATGAGTATTAAAACAATAAAAGACCTGAAATATTTCAGTTGATGTGCAATGAATCTAAAATATATGAAAGTTTATTTTTTATCATTTCATTATGGAAAAGAATGAACTTTATCACAATATGCAACTTTTTTGAGAAGGACCTGTATGTGTAAGTGGGAGTGTGTAAATGAGAGTTTTCACACCTGTAGTTCGTTTCTCTGGTCCGAATCAGTTAATGAGTTTGTTAACTTGTAGCATTTTCTCGCTCTGTTCGGTCTGGTTTCACATAGGCATAAATGTAAACGCACCAAAACGCGCATCAATAAACCACGCGAGCAGCCTGTGTCCTCTGATTGGTCAGAGCTGTCTGACACGGGAGTACATTAAATATAAATATACGAAAAAATAAATACAGCGAGAAGATTTTGTGTTCCAGCGCAAATATCTGTGCTTTGACACTGAACGCTGAAACGCTGCACTTTCAAACACAGTGTTTCTACGTGCAGCGCAGATTTATGCATAATAAACACGGGGGGCGTGGCGAGAGAGCTATGGAGTAGACGTGTATTTTAAGGCTCTTCAGAACTTTCAGTTTAAAATTGCTTTTAGGCACTTTTGGTTTAAGTACACAAGGATTTAAATTATCTTCAACTTTGGGACAGTTTTCCCATCACACTCAAGCGAAGGAGAATGGCTGGTAAGGCTGCAAAAAACAGAAACACAGCTACACCTGCTCCAAGGCCTGGTGCCTCCGGCTCATCTTCGGACCAACGTGACGACCCGGCCCCCGCCGGCGCGACAGCGGCGCTGGGAACTAGCGCCTTCAGAGCCGAGCTTCTCGAGTCGCTCTGTGAAGATATTGGGGATATAATCAAGTCAGAAATCAGAAGTGTTCTGGAGAAAGAGATGCCGGGGATCAGAACTGACATTAATACGGTCAGAACTGCAGTCCTATCAGACCATGGTCGCCGCAGACCTAACCACGCTAAAGAACACAACCGGTGAGATGGAGAGAGCCCTGTCAACTTGTACAGACGATATTGTCACTTTACAGCGAGAGGTGGCTCATCTTAAGACCCAGACAAAGCTACTAGAAAACAAATGCGAAGATTTAGAGGCGAGGTCGAGAAGAAACAATATCAGGATTGTAGGATTGCCGGAGAGCCATGCTAGCTCCACAGTAGCCGTCTCCGCGTTGCTGCAGAAGGCGCTCAGCCTCACAGAGGCACCAATGCTGGACAGATCTCATTGCTCCCTGGCACCGGCGCCGAGAGAGGGCGAACAACCTCGCGCTGTGGTGGCCCGTCTACACTACTTTCAAGACTGCGCTAACATCCTCTGCCTGGCCAGGGAAAAACAACGGATCAAATTAGACGGGATGACCATCTCAATCTACCCGGATTACACCGCGCGGGTGTAATATCGGCCAACAGGCCAGCCCCCAGCCCCTAGGGTTTGACGGCTGAGTTGCTAATAGCGCCAGGTGCTGGTGATATCTAAAGCTAAGGTTTTATTTCGGACACCGTATGCATAAGTACTGTTCTCGTTAAAGTTGTGTTGGCGCATACAGCTGTGCTCAACACGGATCTTATTGCTGTTATTTGTGTTGCTAATGTGATCGTCATGCTTCTCTCTGGTTCTATTGCTACCACCCAACCATTTGATTAGGTGCTCCTTCCTTCAGACGCGAATATGCGGAAATGTTTGGTTGTAATAGGATATATAATAGTCTCATGTGCATGTGTGCGGCGGACTGACACAAAGCGCTCTCTTTGTTTCACAATAGTTTTAATGGTTATGTGCTGTACTTGTTTATTATATATGTTCTGATGGCCTTAGCGAATGTCTCAAGCGTAGCCCACCTAGATACTTATGTGTGGGTTTAGCCTCAAGTTAGGTGAGGCTAGGGCGACCTGGGAGTTTAGTACAGGTCAGCCGAGGGACCCAAAGCAACCATACTTAAGCTTTTGTTGTTATTTTCTGATTGCTGTTGAATCTATTTTGTCTGCATGCCATTTTGGAATGTGCCTAATGCCTTGTTTTGTATTACCCAGTTTGACTATCCATCCATATTCCTTTGCAGTATCTTATGATTATGGCTGATATCCTAGGTTCAATAAGATTCATCAGTTGGAATATTAAGGGGATTCAGCATCCTATAAAGCGCAGCAGGGTTTTCACACATCTTAAGTCAATGAGTCCAGACATTCTATACCTCCAGGAGACTCATCTCCGGACTGGCGAACATGTAAAGCTAAGGAAAGGTTGGATTGAACAGATAGGGAGCCAGGTCTAGGGGTGCTGCAATATTAATTAAGAAGGGAGTCCCATTTGTATCCACCAGTGTTATTTCAGATAATAATGGTAGATTCGTTATTGTATCAGGCAAATTATTTGGCATCCTCGTGGTGTTCGCGAACATCTATGGCCCAAATTGGGATAACCCTGAGTTTTTCTCTTGCTTCCTAGAGAAATTACCTGACCTAAAGCAACACTTGCTAATACTAGGGGAAGATTTCAATTGCGTACTACAGCCAGGATTGGACAGATCTGGACAAAACAGATCTGCTTCTAAATCAGGTGCTACAATACTATCCTTCATGGAATCCTATAAATTGTTTGATCCTTGGAGACACGCCAATCCCACCACTAAGCAGTTTTCTTTTTTTCACTGGTCCATCTTTCATATTCAAGAATCGACTATTATTTGATTGATCATAGGGTTATATCTTGGGTATCTAACTGTCAATATCACAGTATAGTGATTTCTGACCATTCTCCAGTTCAGATGGATGTGGCGTTTCCAGGTAGCCCCAGCTTTCAACGATTCTGGCAACTTGATCCTTTATTATTATCATATAGTTCATTAAAAAAATTCATAGCTGGCCAAATTGATTTCTTTTTGGAGACCAATAGTACCCCAGGAATATCATACACAACTATATGGGAATCACTTAAAGCCTATCTACGGGGACAGATCATTTCATACGCTTATCACAAGAAAAAAGAACGCACAAGCGTTGCACAGAATTAATTAAACAAATAGCAGATATTGATAGAAGATTAGCTGATAATTCTATACCCGAACTATTTAAAGAACGTCTATTGTTGCAAACTGAATTAAATACTCTTTCAATTAGACAGACAGAACGTACACTATTAAAAACAAAACAGAAGTATTATGAACACAGTGAAAGAGCAGGAAAAGTACTATGCCATCAACTTAAACAAACAGCAGCTTGCAGTGCAATTCCCGAAATTCGTATTACACCCAATAACACCTCCACACATCCCCAAATTATTAACGACACTTTCAGGTCATTTTATGCTAATCTTTATATGTCACAATCCTCAAATGCAACAGACATTCAATCTTTCCTTGACAGTTTAGAAGTTCCCAAGATTAATGTAGAAGACCAAAATATACTGGATGCACCCATAACAGAAGAAGAAATCTTACAAGCAATAAGCTTCCCATTACCTTGGCAGGCCGAGTAAATATAGTTAAAATGACTGTACTGCCGCGATTTTTGTATTTATTTCATATGATTCTGATACTGTTAACTAAGTCCTGGTTCAACACCTTGAACAGCTACATCACTACGTTTATCTGGAGCAATTCTCACCCACGCATTAAAATGAAATTCCTGGAGATGCCCAGATGCAAGGGGCATCTATTACTGGGCTGCCAATCTCTCTAAGCTGAATTACTGGCTGACCGTACGTGAATATAATCAAGGCCCAGCTTTGGGCTACCATAGAACTTGCATCCAACTCACTGCTTTCCCCTATCTCTCTCTTAAGTTGTGCCTTGCCTGTTGGCCTAAGCTTACAAAGTTTGAGCATGACTATTAAGAATTCTCTCAAAATATGGTTCCAATTTAGAAAGCACTTTCATTTTAACCAAGCAATTGTTTCCTTTCCGTTAATAGACAATCACTTGTTCCCCGCATCTCAGACAGACAATGGTTTTAAATTATGGCACAGAAATGGACTTATATTCTTTAGTGACTTATATATGGAAGGTACATTTGCCTCCTTTGATGCACTGCAGAAAAACCACAATATTCCTAAGAACCACTTTTTCAGATATCTTCAGGTGCGAAGTTTTGCAAAAAACACCTCCCATTCCCTTTTATACCACCTAAAAATGCAATAGACTACATTTTGGAATTGGATCCACATGGAAAAGGAGTGATATCAAAAATCTACCAATCAATCCAGGGAATCAGCCCCCCTACTAGTGAGGCTAAGAAACAAGCATGGGAGGAGGACTTAGAAATTGCAATTCATGAAGAGACCTGGCAACATAGCTTAAATCGTATACATACCACCTCCCTTTGCATCAGGCATGGACTCACCCAGTTTAAAATTATTTATAGGCTACACTATTCAAATGCAAAACTAGCCATAATCTTCCCCTGTCCAAGATGCCATTATAGTCCAGCCACATTAGGTCATATGTTCTGGTCATGCAACCTATTAGTAGATTTTTGGGAGAAGATCTTTGAAGCAATCTCTTATATCTGTGGGGGGACAGTGGATCCTAATCCCACAATTGCGGTTTTTGGCGTGTTTCCATTCGAAGAACAATTTACTGCCCTTCAGTCGAATGCTGTAGCCTTCGCCACATTGATGGCCCGGAGGCTGATTCTCCAGGGATGGAAATCAGTGAAACCTCCTTTCAAACAATGGGTCAGAGAAGTACTGTCAATGATTCCACTGGAGAAGATGAGATATAATCGTAGTGGCAGCCGTGCTAAGTTTACTAAAACATGGACTCCTTTTATAGAATTTGTTGATAATATGTCCTCAGTCTGATACACCCTGCTGCAATTTTTTTTCTTATTTATATGTAGTGCAAGCAAGTTGTAGTGATGCTTATCTAGCCTAGGTTAGTAGCAAGATGGTATGGTCCCTGGTCAAGTACAATGCAAGGCAGATAAAACTTATCATGTGTGTAGGTCACATTTCTCCAAGATTTTTATTTTTTTATTTATTTCATTATTTTTTATTATTATTATTATTTTTGTGTTTATAATTATATATGGATAAATGCATATGACTATGTGAGTGCTATTCACAGTTACATGTGATACATATTTTATATATTTATGTTTTGAATGTTTTATATACACCTTTATGCTGTTTTCTTTGCATTGCTTTGGGGGTGGGAGGAGGGGAGGGTTGGGATGGAAAAGGGTTGTTTCTTTTAATGCTGTATTCCAAAGAAAACCTATAAATAAAATTATGAAAAAAATAAATAAATAAACAGAGTCACGTGGCTGTGAGCAGTGAATGCAGCGCAGACGCCGCGTGCATGGACACAGCGTTTGTTCTTAGCTGTGGTAATTAGCGTTATTTGGCTAAAATATCAGTTAAAACTGTGCTTGCTTTATCAGCAGTTTAGCTCAAATAAATGGCTTATATTTAATAGCTGGATCCGATCGAGACCGGATCACGTTCTCACCACACAAGCGAACCGCTCAAAAGTTTGTTTGGTACCGGACCGAGACCACCTCCTCTAGCTGGTCTCTGTCTGGTTCTTTTGATCCGCACCCGAGTGCGATTACTGTTTTCACACCTGCTCAATCGAACCGCACTAAAGTTACAAACGGACCAGAGTTCGTTTTAACCGGACCAAATAGTGCTGGTGTGAAAACGCCCTAAACAATCACAATATATCACCTTGCTTACAGTATCATAATATATTGTGATATATTGAACCTTGTATTGTGAAATGTATCGTATTGCTAAATTCTTGCCAATACACAGCAAACTAATGACATAGACTAAAGTTGTCCCGCAAAGTGTCTCCTAAACTAGATTAGTTCATTTCAAAAAGAAAATGCACTACAGTGCTCTATTCGAGCAGGTCATTGCTCATCCAGGTACAGCTGTTGTCTCAAGACCTTACCTGGAAGACACAGATACTATGCCATAGCCAGCTGCACCTCCAAACCTATCCCCTGACTGAAAATGTGTGGGAGGCTATTGGACGAACTATGCCTACTGTAATTTTTCAATTAAAATTGCTCTTTATTTTAATGGTCCAATTCATATAAACCTAAAATCGACCTTTAAGCCAGTCGACAGACATAACTTTTTGTTATCAGCTTTAAGGCGACATGGTGTTCTGAATACTTTAAACAAATGGGTATAACAATTTAAGCAAATGGCTACAAGGTGAAATTAAGAAGATATGCAAAAATGCCCCCACAGGATATTGTCTTGTAAATTTTAAATGAAATATCCCTCAATTAATAAACATTAAAATTGAATTAAAAATCAAATCAAATCTGGACCTTGTTAATTGAAATTGAATTTAAAATGGTAATACCCAGTAGGGGTGAAACGCCTACAAGTAATTAGAGTTACTCGATTAAAAAAATTGATCGATTAAATGTTCTGTGCCACGAGGAATCGTTTTATTAATTTTAAAACGCAGAGCAGGAATTTTGCGTTGCGTCACCCACCCACAGGAAGCAGGTGGAGAAGGCAGAGGTTTTTGGAGCAGTGGAGCGGAGAGCAGGTAAATTTAACTTATAACAAATTAATAAGATTGACATTAAATGTACCTTAATAACATAACAGTGCTGTAGAGTGCTTATTATTAGGTTAGGTATATATTAAGATACTGTTGAATATGTGTGGAGACAAGTTTTGGACTTTATGTAATCAGTAAACACAGCGCTGTGGAGTTCAGAAGGTAAACAAATACAAGATAGCTGAGCTAAAGTTACTTTGGCCAGAATACACGGCCATGAACTTACTGTATTGTTGTTTAGTCTTAGTGATGTCAATTAATTAGACCTGAGTAGTGCTGGGCGATAAAACGATATCGATAGTTATCGAAGAAAATACATATCGCGATAAATAGGATAAGCTGGACGACAGGATTCAACAAACGTTATTTTCTATTTCCAGTTTTAATTAGCGCTGTGAACAGTTCACACAATCAGTTCAACACCTCCCCTCCCCCCATCACCCCACCCCCGAGCCCTCACACAGCTGATCCACAAAGCGTCTCTTTCTCTCCCATTTACTGGATAAACATCATTTATAGGATCAGCTGAGCTACCCTGGAACACTCAACTCCTAAATATGTGGCATGGAGTCTCCACACCAATATATTTAGAGAGGTACACTTGTTCAGATTTCTGAAGGCAGGTAACGCTGCTCTGCTCTGATACGTCTCCGATTCAGAGTTAGCGATGTTTAGGTGTAAAAGGGATCTGTGCAATGTGTCATCATTAGCTAAGGTGCCTTCACTGCTTTTTACATTCTAATAAACTAATGGGTACCGCATGTTAGCCACGTTAATCCACTTTCCGTGTAAATTAACGTTAATTTCAGCACGAGTGATGGGTTAGTATATAAACACTCTTTTTTCCTAACTCTCACTGTTTCTGTCAGAAACCCATGTGGACAGTTTTCTTCTCTGTTTATACAATGACTACTTTTTAACAGACAGAGAGTCTGTTGTGCTGGATATTTTACTAAATACAAAAGATTATATAATCTGTGTAGCTGTATTTAAACTGAGCTAAACATTGCCGTTACTGAACTGGAGGAGTTTTAAATACACTTGTTAAGTAATGTAAGTCTAGTGTCCTGAAAGCCAGTAATGTTAGTATAAATCTGTACTGCAGTAGAAGTGGATCATTTCAGAAACTTGACTTTATTCATCCTACCTCCATTACAGGTCACTAGCTTTAAAATATTTAAATGTTAGCATAATGAATTAAATGCAACAAAACTTAAAGGCTACTATTTTAATAAACATTAGCAGTAAATAATCTCAAAATAACAACAAATATAAAATAAAAAAACAGTAAAACATATTTAATACTTTTTATATGACCAACATTTATTAGACTAAAATGTAACTAAAACTATTATTCACTTTAATCAAAAGACTAAGACTAAAACTGTATCAAAATCACCTGTCAAAATGAACACTGATATACTCTTGTATTTTGCTTTATGTAGTTGCCTGCATTCAGAAAGGGAATAATTCTTTGATTAATTATCATTTAATTAAAAATCCAAGTGCTATTGCAATTTAAATTAAACAAACAATTAATGTAAAGGGTCTGAATTTATTTTTTTGTTTATATATTTGTCCCCTTGTTCTTGTTTTAAGAGCCTAATATGTGGGGGTTCCGGACCTGTGTGGATGTATAATGACTTTTTAATATTGATTTAAAAGCTGTCTGAGCACCTTGTGCCCACCTGGCAAGATGTGGACATCCTAGTGTCTGTCCACAAGGCTCTGAGCCTGCTAGTGATTTTGGTCATAACTCCCTTATTCTGTCACTTATGAGTAAAAAGAAAACTTTAATCGTGATACATACCTATATCGTGATTTTTTTCCCATATCGCCCAGCCCTAGACCTGGGGTGCGTTTCCCGTACAACGACGGAGCCTAGCATTGAACTAACGTGGTACGATGCTTCGTTAAACTAACTAACATCTGAAGTACGACCGTTTCCCGAAACCATCGTACTTTGTTGGTACCACAGAAGTCTGAACTATGTTGGTTTGAACTAGGGCTGCCACAAACGATTATTTTTATAGTCGACTAATCACCGATTATTTTTTATGATTAGTCGACTAATCGGATCATACGTTAATTGAATATAAAACACAGTTTATCACAATAGAATGCAGCTGCTATTATACAACCAACATTAGATTTCAGCTATATGCTAACTAAAAATAAAAACAATTAAAATCATAGTTCATTAAACCTTTAATGAAATATGCAGCTTGTTGTAACAGACAATTATTTTACTGTTTAGCATAAAGTGTAAACAACTGTGTAAAATAAGGATAAGGCACTGGCATTTATGAAACATCTCAACCGTGAGGTTGTTTGAACTATTATGAAAAAAAAGTATATTAATAAAAATGCCTCTCTGTCCAGATATTGTGTACATTACCGTCTCTCTGTCGCACTCAGTGTGTCTTTAGTTTCTGCCCGATCTTGTTTTTCTGCCAGTTCTTGGGCTCCCTATCTCTTTATAAAGGCGTTTTTCCCTGTCCGCGTCCCAATTCACTAGCCAGGGCAGCGGTCTGCACAGATCTGATTGGCAGAGGAGAGCGTTTGGTGATTTTACACCACACATGACTGATCTGTGAGTTTACTGCACCGAAAAGCACTGAAAACAGAAGCCACTGTCAGAATGAAATCCTTCTCTGTAGTTTATCGGTTTGGGACGGCATTTGTGACAACGTCTGGGTCCGGATCCGGATCGCGGTCCGCCTATTAGTGACCTCTGTTTTAAAGCTATCAAGATGAGTAAGTTAAGTACTAAGTTAACGCTCTGTTTACGCTAATTTTAGCAGCTAAATAGCAATTTAGCTTCTTCGTCATTTAATCAGCCACAACATGCCTCCTTTTCAGGTGCTCGTGCATCGCGGTTGTGCTGCCGAGGAAGGCAAGTTCTTCATTGCAGATATTGCATTGCACGCGTTTCACTTTTATTTTCTTGGTGATCCCACACTTTTGAGTTCTGTAGCGGGGTAGCCATGAAACCAGAGCCTGTCTGTATAATGTCCTGAGATGTCGTCCACTACCTACCCCGGTTTCCACTACTGCGCATGTGCGTCCAGGACAGAAAGGCAGTCGCAGCAGTTTGGAGAGAAAAACAAAGAAAAAAAAAAAACGACTAATCGACTATTAAATTAGTCGTCGACTATTTTAATAGTCGACATAATCGTGACTAGTCGACTAATCGTGGCAGCCCTAGTTTGAACCACTGTGGTCTTAACTAAGGTGTTTCCAGAAGTGTTCGGCCAGACTTTCCCAGCAGAAAACGTGCAAAACTCACAATCTTTAAAATATTATGTCAAAAATATGTTACTAATGTATCATTCAGGCTATTTATATTGTAATTATCACCAGAACATAACGGACAACAATACTATTAATACAACTATTAAAACATTTGCTATATATTAATTATTAATTGTAACAGACAGTGTTACTTAAAAAAACATACACATGTTTGCTATTGCAATATATTTTTTAATAAAATAATCACCATTCTGAATGAGACCTGAGAAATGTGTGATACTCAGTGGTTCAGCAGAGCGCCTAAGACGGTGCAGCGGGCGGTGTTCTGTCGAATTGTGCAACCCATCGACATGTGCTTCTTAACACCAGTGTCCATGCGTGGAAACATTTTTTATTTATTTATTGTTTTTTTATGGTAATTCTGTTCTTTTTGGGTGCATTAAACAACCAGAAACCCCTTGCCATTTTTTCTGAGTATTACAAATGCGTAAATGACAGCTGATAATAATGAAAGTAATAATAAGTGAGCAATAATAAAAGAAAATAAGGGTTATAATCACCCCTAATAACCCTAAACTGTCTCCTGATATTTTGATTCAGGCTTTCCAAATATTCTACCAAAAGCATGTTTAAATATGGGGCTTTTTCTAGCAATTTTATATTTAAAATTTAAATATGCACTAGGGTAGTACGGTTTGACAGGGTAGCAAAACTCGACAGAACACCGGATGGAAGCCTAGTTCGAATCCCAGTAATGGTTTTATTCTCTTAATGTTTTTTTCATAATAGCAATTAATGTTATTATTTTTTTACATCTATATTAATGTAGCCTACACATTTCTACTTATTTCCTGTAATATATTATTTAACAAATACTAATTGATAACATTTGTATAGGCCTAGAAACACACACGTTGTATTGGCTAAATGATACATTTTCTTTATTCACACTCTGTCTGGCCCTGTTACCTCCAGAGGATAATTAGGTAATTCAAAACACCTGCTTATTGCATGTCTCTATTTATTTTAAGATACTTTTTACTTAGTTTTTTCTTGTTATGAATATATTATTAAAAGACACTTTCTTGTATGGATACATTTGTTTCACTGGGTAGAAACAATGCAAATATACCCTCAAAGGTCCTTAGGGTACAGGTGTTTACGTTAAAGCCATTTTAGAGTATTACCCCAGTGACAGTTTAATAGCCTTATTCAGAGAGTGCATATAGCACAGTGGGTTTAAAAAAATAATTATTAACTAATTCATAAAAGTGCACAGCACAAGTTATCTTTACTCAAGAGACGCCTGCTTAAATAATTGACATACATCTTTCCAAGACTGTAAAATACATTTTAGCTAAAGAGCACTTCAGTGCACTTTTTTTTCTACACTGAATTCATGTTTGCCAAATAAAGCTAAATGTTAAAGACGTACATTAAAAATGGGCAATTAACTTACATTTTCCCAATACATTTGAGTACTAGATTTTATTATTTTCCTTGGGCGCACATGGGTAAAAGTGAAGTGGCTCAATTAATATAATTAACACAAACATTTAAAAAAATTAGGTACACTTGACATCTTAAATCCTCGTGCAGCAATATTAATGTGATTTATCAGCTTTCTGAATCATACCGTCCATCGTCTGCACTAACCACCAGGAACTAAGCTCCTAACGACATGTCTAGAGCTGTTGTTGGAAAGACGCAGCAGAACCACGGTAGTTGCGAACGTTCGCTGGAACTACGGTTCTGGGAAACACCTGAGTAGCCTAACAAAGGTTCGCACTATGTAAGTTACTAACGTGGTTACCTCCATAGTTCCAACTACGCTTTTGGGAAACACCTGCGTCGCAGCTGCATCGTCCAGACTATGTAAGTTGCTAACGTAGTTAGCAACTACGCTTTTGGGAAACGTACCCCCGAGTAGTGTAAAACGTAAATAAACAAAAAAACAACATTTTTAATACTTTTGTTATCACAATTATTTCACAGGTCTTGATGTATTGCCGAAAACATCTGCTGTCCAAGAAGGAGAATCCACTGACTTGGTTGGAAAAGAATGCAGCGCGCTTATCCAACACTGGCAGAATTGGCAACGTCTCTGCTGTTGAAAAGCTAAGATGCACAACATAAAACCCATGTTTATGCCTTTATTATTGATTAATGACCTATATTTTAGATATTTACAAGAAATACTAAATTGAACCTGAATTTAATTTCTTAAATTATTAATTGTTAAATTATTACTTTTGGTATTTATGTCTATTTTGTGTTTTATTTAATTCTATTTGTATTCGCAATTTGGAAATTTGTGAATTAAAAAATTAAACCAATTGGTCATTCATTATTAAGTGAATTTTCTTGTTTTCTCGTGTATTTTAATTGCTTTTAAGGCAAGCAAATATGCTTTATCTGATTAATCAAATAAATTTCTTAGTACAGTACTCGATTACTCAAATAATCGATAGCTGCAGCCCTAATACCCAGCATTATTGTAAGGTCACCGTAGTCACTGGAAACTATAGTTCTTCATTCAACCTCTAGAGGGAATTACAGAGATGAGTGCACTGCTTTTAACTTTTAAGGTATTCCTTACTCAACTCAATCTAGCTTTTCTGACTTAAACTTCTCTATATGTAAAAAGTGTAAGACTAATGCATCTCATGTGCAATTTTTAGCCCATACAGAGAGCAGCTATTAGCAAAGCAACACAGCTGTGCTTAAAAAAACACCATTAACCAGTTTAGGTTGTGTTTACACTATGAGCTCCACAGTGCAGTTTTGTGCTGGTATTCACTGCTCTCTAGGGGGAAACTCAGGCCAATTTATACTTACAGTTAAAACTAGAAGTTTACATGCACTATACAAAAGAGCATGTATTTTCTCACTGTCTGACATGAAATAAAAAAAATAACTTTTCCATTTTAGGTCAATTATGATTATTAAATTATTTACATTTGTCAAAATCCAGAAAGACGTTTACATACACTAAGATTCCTTCATCTTTAAACAATTTGGGACAGCCCATATGATGTCATGTCTTTGGAAGCTTCTGTTTATTTCTATCATCTGAGTTAATTGGAGACACACCTGTGGACATATTTTAAGGCACAACTGAAACATACTGCTTGTTTGTGTAACATCAAAGAAATCAGCCAAGATATCAGGAAGATAACTGTGGACTTGCACAAGTCTGGTTCATCCTGGGTGCAATTTCACGAAGGTGCCTCATTCACCTGTACAAACAATTATATGTACAAACAAGTACAAATAGTTGGCAATGTCCAGCCATCATACCGCTTAAAAAAGGAAACGGGTTCTGTGTCCCAGAGAGGTTCTTTGGACCAAAATATGCATATCAACCCAAGAACAAAAGGAAAATACGTTATGAAGATACTGGCTAAAGGTGGTAAGAGTGTGTTATTTGCCACTGTAAAACTAGTTCTGTATGGACATGGGCTGAAAGGCCACTCTGCCAGGAAGAAGCCAAAAGAAAAGAAAAAGCTCAGTGCTAGCCTGTTCAGGATAGAATTTGCAGCTTTCTGGACTTTCCATCCAACCAAACACCTTGAAAAATTTACTGGTGAGTGTTTTACTTTGTATCTGTTTTTGGAGCTTTTTAGGAGGCTCGCCTGCTATTTTGTTCTACACCTGGCAACCAAGGGTAAGGAGGTAGCACTGGGAAGTGGGCAGTGGACAGGGTTAGTGTCTAAAATACGAGCAGATGATCCATAAAATATAATCTGAAGAGGAAACGATTGGCTAAAGCTTTGCTGTCAGGGGATGCCAGATTTTAAACTTGTTTAGCATGTTTCATTAAATCTGATCCACATCCAGCCGCATCATTATGGCTTGCTGGTTCTTTTAGATCAGCATCGGCTACTAAAGACACTGTTGAAGCGTGAGGCTGTGTCTGTGATGCTGATATCATCCGGACACCAGTGCCCATCACAGTGTCGCTCACCGAGGCCTGCTGTTGTTTTCCACAGCAATCTAGCTGGATAAAGCCAAAGCTGAAAACCAAAGGCCAAAAACAAGGACAGTGCTATTGGGCAGTTCTGAGTGTGAAATGAATGAATCAGGGATCTGCAAATCCTGACCCCCCTGCTGGACCACAGCAGCGCGAGAGCTACAGAGCGGAGACTGCGCATTCGGATCACACCCAGCAGCAGCGCACGCGCCTCCGCAGCCTCCCCAGCCTCCCTGTCCTGCTGGCACTGACCCAGCTGCAGCGGTTCGGCTAAATGAACCCGACCAGAGACTCCAAACCCTACTAACACTACAGCAGAGACACTAAAACCCCACCCCTCCCAGTACAGTCACTCATAACAAAGACTGTCTGATCCTGCATCCGCACCAACACACCGCCCGGGTTCGGTTAATCACAGCAGACCCACCTTATAGACCTGCCCGTAGGTTCCGTTCCCCACCACCTCCACCAGCTCAAATATCCCAGCGGGGTCCTGTAATAAACACAAACACACACCGTTATTCATCTCAGCGCGACGGAATAACGGAGACAGAACCGTAACCCGGGCCCGAACCCGGAGCTCTGCGCCGCGACCGCTCTGCACAAACAAAGAGCTCAGGCGGTACTGGAGACCCCGATCCGCCGCGCTCCAGCACGTTCACCCGCCAGAACCCCCGGTCCGGCCCGAGGCCCGCTGCGGGATGGGTTTCGCACCGGCACCGTACGCGGGCTCAGAGCGGCGGGGTAGATGAGCCGGACTCACCCGCAAAGAGGCGAGGTCTATTTCCACCAGGCTCTTCGCCGGGGACTCGTTCGCCATCTTATCACCGATTCACCGATCCTCCCTACGAATTCTTCCGCGATTACCCACTGATCTCACGCGCTCGCCGTATCCGCGAGGCAGCAGCTCATCATTCGGTTACTGATAAGAATCCGGATTTATTTTCCCGTGGACTAGGTGAGATTCCCGGATTGATCCGCACACCTTTGTATCCCGGAGAGCTCGCGCTGAGGCTGGGCTGCTTATTTCATGACGGAGCTCTCCCCCACAGGCCAACCCGCGAAACAACGCACACAAGGGCGGAGCTGGGGGAGGGGGGAGGGTGTCCCAGAGAGCAAAGAACATCGGACGAATGTCCAGTTTTGGTTACATTACATCTTTTATGCGTTATATAGACACTAGCTGATTATGTGTGTGTTTAGATTTGGTGTTTAACAAAGATGAATTAAACATGAGTTTAGTTTATAAGAGCTACAACAAACAAATGACTCCCTTTCAGCAGATGACCCTACTGTCCATGACCATGACAGAAAACACATCCTTTTACTAATCAGCTGAGCCAGGAGCTGAATATTAAAGCTAACTGCAATCAGAGCAAACCCCAGTTTGGTCCACACTACCAGCAAAAACCTTTAGTCAATATAGGACTTTCTTTCTTTAATTGGTGAAACAGTTATGTAAACACATTGTGAGCTGGACAGATAAAACATACTGTTTTACAGCAAACTGAAGGCCTCTATGTTGGCAAAAAGCAGAGTACATCCATGTAAATAGGTGGGGTGTGGGGTGAGGTTCAGAAGTGCCAGCAGCTGCCTATTTGCTTTTTAGGTAAAGGATTAATAACAATATTAAATGTTATTTATTTAAATCATATGCTCTGTTAAATGGCTCATATCTGTGATATCTAAATTATCTATTTTTGGAAACCGAGTGGAAAACAGCATATTTAAAAATGAATTCTCATTAAAATGTATTTCTAATTGGTTATTTCTAGTACATCAAACCAAATCATCTTTGAGGAAAAATAAACTACAAGAAACATGTAAGCTAGATCATGGCTTCTGTTTTTTTTAGCGTCATCAGCTTCTTGGACAAGAACACCAACTGCACTTCTATTACATCACCTACCAAATGGCTACCATCACATTCTACCCATGCTCTCTCAGATACAGACTGAAACAGACAGACAACACACAGGAGGTCCACTATTCAAATACTTCACCTGTTTGATGAAGGAAATGAGCTGCAGGTATATCAGAGATTCCCAGTCATCTTAAACTAGAACTACACCCACAGCTACACCTCACAACTAGAGCTACACAAATAGAGCTCACCAACACAACCAGAGTAACACCTAACAACCAAGGGTACGTTTCCCTAACTACGTTAGCAACTTACATAGTCTGGACGATGCAGCTGCGACGCAGGTGTTTCCCAAAAGCGTAGTTGGAACTATGGAGGTAACCACGTTAGTAACTTACATAGTGCGAACCTTAGTTGAGCTACTCAGGTGTTTCCCAGAACCGTAGTTCCAGCGAACCTTCGCAACTACCGTGGTTCAGCCGTGTCGTTCCAACTACAGCTCTAGACCTGTCGTTAGGAGTTCCTGGTGGTTAGTGCAGATGATGGACGGTAGGATTCAGAAAGCTGATAAATCACATTAATATTGCTGCACGAGGATTTAAGTTGTCAAGTGTACCTAATTATTTTTTTTAATGTTTGTTTATAACATTTGTTGAGCCACTTCACTTTTACCCATGTGCGTCCAGGAAAATAATCAAATTCAGTACTCAAATGTATTTTGGAAATGTAAGTTAATTGCTCATTTTATATATTTTAATGTTAATGTCTTTAACATTAAGCTTTATTTGGCAAACCTGAATTCAATGTAAAAAGTGAAAAAAGTGCAATGAGGTGCTCTTTAGCTAAAATGTATTTTACAGTCTTGGACAGGTGTATGTCAATTATTCAAGCAGGCATCTATTGAGTAAAGATAATTTGTGCTGTGAACATTTATGAATTAGTTTATAATATATTTTTTAAACCCATTGTGCTATATGCACTCTCTGAATAAGGGTACCAAACGGTCACTGGGGTGAAACTCTAAAATGGCTTTAACTTAAATACCTGTACCCTAAGGACCCCTTTGAGGGTATATTTGCATTGTTTGTACCCAGTGAAACAAATTTATCCATACAGTAGGAAAGATTGTGTCTTTTAATAATATTTTATACTTAACAATAAGTAAAAAGTGTCTTAGAATAAAAGTGAAAATTATAGAGACATGTAATAAGGTGTTTTGAATGACCTAATTACTCCTCTGGAGGTAACTGGGCCAGACAGGGTGTGAATAAAGAAAATGTATCATTTACCCAACATTTACAACTTGTGTGTTTCTAGGCCTATACAAATGTTATCAATTAGTATTTGTTAAATAAAGAATATCACAGGAAATAAGTAGAAAAATGAAGGCTACATTAATAGATATTTTAAAAATAAGAACATTAATTGCCATTATGAAAAAAAAAAACATTAAGAGAATAAAACCATTACTGGGATTCGAACTAGGCATCTAATCCGGTGTTCTGTCGAGTTTTGCTTCCCTGTCAAACCGTACTACCCTAGTGCATATTTAAATATAAAATTGCTAGAAAAAGCCCCATATTTAAACATGCTTTTGGTAGAATATTTGGAAAGCCTGAATCAAAATATCAGGAGACAGTTTAGGGTTATTAGGGGTGATTATAACCCTTATTTTCTTTTATTATTGCTTACTTATCATTACTTTCATTATTATCAACTGTCATTTACGCATTTGGAATACTCAGATATAATGGCAAGGGGTTTCGGGTTTTTTAATGCACCCAAAAAGAACAGAATTACCATAAAAAATAATAAATAAAAAATGTTTTCACGCATGGACACTGGTGTTAAGAAGCACATCTCGATGAGTTGCACAATTCGACAGAACACCGCCCGCTGCACCGTCGTAGGTGCTCTGCTGAACCACTCAGTAACACACATTTATCAGGTCTCTTATTAATAAGTAATGTATACATATATTATTTAAAAAAATATTGCAATAGCAAATATGTGTAGGTTTTAAAAGTAACACTGTCTGTTACAATTAAAAATGAATATATAGCAATTATTGTGTATATTTTACTTGCAGTTTATTGTTATTTTATTAATAGTATTGTTATTTGTTTATGTTCTGGTGATAATTACAATATAAATAGCATAAATTATACATTATTAATATATTTTTGGCATAATATTTTAATAGATTGTGAGTTTTGCACGTTTCCTGCTGGGAAAGTCTGGCCGAACACATCTGAAAACACCTTAGTTAAGACCACGGTGGTTCAAACCAACATAGTTCAGACTGTGGTACCAACAAAGTACGATGGTTTTGACAAACGGTTGTACTTCAGATGTTAGTTACGGGAAACGCACCCCAGAGCTACACCAATACAACTAGAGAGCTACACCAACAACCAGGCCTACACTAACACAACCAGAGATAAACAAACAACCAGGGGTGCGTTTCCCGTACAACGACGGAGCCTAGCATTGAACTAACGTGGTACGATGCATCGTTAAACTAACTAACATCTGAAGTACGACCGTTTCCCGAAACCATCGTACTTTGTTGGTACCACAGAAGTCTGAACTATGTTGGTTTGAACCACCGTGGTCTTAACTAAGGTGTTTCCAGATGTGTTCGGCCAGACTTTCCCAGCAGAAAATGTGCAAAACTCACAATCTTTAAAATATTATGCCAAAAATATGTTACTAATGTATCATTTAGGCTATTTATATTGTAATTATCACCAGAACATAACGGACAACAATACTATTAATAAAATAACAATGAACTGCAAGTAAAATGTAGACAATAATTGCTATATATTCATTATTATTTGTAACAGACAGTGTTACTTAAAAAAAATACACATATTTGCTATTGCAATATTTTTTTTAAATAAAATAATCACCATTCTGAAGAAGTCTTATTAAAATGAGACATGAGAAATGTGTGTTACTCAGTGGTTCAGCAGAGCGCCTACGACGTGCAGCGCGCGGTGTTCTGTCGAATTGTGCAACCCATCGAGATGTGCTTCTCAACACCAGCGCCCATGCGTGGAAACATTTTTTATTTATTTATTGTTTTTTATGGTAATTCTGTTCTTTTTGGTTGCATTTAACAACCAGAAACCCCTTGCCATTATTTCTGAGTATTACAAATGCGTAAATGACAGCTGATGATAATGAAAGTAATTATAAGTTAGCAATAATAAAAAAATAAAGTTTATAATCACCCTAATAACCCTAAACTGTCTCCTGATATTTTGATTCAGGCTTTCCAAATATTCTACCGAAAGCATGTTTAAATATGGGGCTTTTTCTAGCAATTTTATATTTAAAAATTAAATATGCACTAGGATAATACGGTTTGACAGGGTAGCAAAACTCGACAGACACCGGATGGAAGCCTAGTTCGAATCCCAGTCGTGGTTTTATTCTCTTAATGTTTTTTTTCATAATGGCAATTAATGTTATTATTTTTTACATATATATTAATGTAGCCTACATATTTCTACGTATTTCCTGTAATATATTATTTAACAAATATTAATTGATAACATTTGTATAGGCCTAGAAACACGTTGTATTGGCTAAATAATAAATTTTCTTTATTCACACTCTGTCTGGCTCTGTTACCTGCAGAGGATAATTAGGTAATTCAAAACACCTGCTTATTGCATATCTTATTCACAGAGTGCATATAGCACAATGGGTTTAAAAAAATAATTATTAACTATTTCATAAATGTTCACAGCACAAGTTATCTTTACTCAAGAGATGCCTGCTTGAATAATTGACATACATCTTTCCAAGACTGTAAAATACATTTTAGCTAAAGAGCATTTCTCTTTTCACTACACTGAATTCATGTTTGCCAAATAAAGCTAAATGTTAAAGACATACATTAAAAAAAGGACTGAATTTTATTATTTTACCTGGGCGCACATTGGTAAAAGTGAAGTGGCTCAATTAATGTAATTAACACAAACATTTAAAAAAAATAGGTACACTTGATATCTTAAATCCTCGTGCTGCAATATTAATGTGATTTATCAGCTTTCTGAATCCTACCGTCCACCGTCTGCACTAACCACCAGGAACTAAGCTCTTAACGACAGGTCAAGAGCTGTAGTTGGAACGACGCAGCTGAACCACGGTAGTTGCGAACATTCGCTGGAACCACGGTTCTGGGAAACACCTGAGTAGCTTAACTAAGGTTCGCACTATGTAAGTTACTAACGTGGTTACCTCCATAGTTCCAACCACGCTTTTGGGAAACACCTGCGTCGCAGCTGCATCGTCCAGACTAAGTAAGTTGCTAACGTAGTTAGCAACTACGCTTTTGGGAAACGTACCCCAGAGCTACCAACACAACCAGAGCTACATCAACTACCAGGGGTCCGTTTCCCAAAAGCATAGCATAAATCACATTATTATTGCTGCACGAGGATTTAAGATGTCAAGTGTACCTAATTATTTTTTATGTTTGTGTTTATTACATTAATTGAACCACTTCACTTTTACCCATGTGCGCCCAGGAAAAATAATAAAATTCAGTACTAACGTGGTACGATGCATCGTTAAACTAACATCTAAAGCAGGGATGGGCAACTGGCGGCCCGGGGGCCGCACACGGCCCTCGTCATCACTCAGTGCGGCCCGCGACTAGATCAAAAATAATTTCATAATTTCATAATACAAAAAAAAAAACAAAAAAAAACGTAATTCTACTTTTGACCGCTAGAGGGCGCTGCCAAACAACCACGAAAATTGACATTGACATCCAGTCCATTGTGAGCCAGCAGGCCAAACCACAGCTCTCTCATTAGCTTCAATAAATGTTGGGCCTCTGTGGTCTAGTTTTCTGCTATTATTGAATGAGCTATTTGCAATCAGTTTTTAAATCTTTTTTGTTCTTTGTTATAAATGAGTTCAAATGCCTTTTGCACTTTTATAAGCAAATGTTTTGTCCTTGTTGCTTATGAAGGACTTGTTATAATGAACTTATTTTACACAGAGGAACTACTGTATTTGCAATCAGTTTTTTAAGCAAACTTTTTGTTCTTTGATATGACTTCCTTTTTGCACTTTTTTTAAGCAAACGGTTTGTCTTTTGCCGTATTAAAATGCATTAATATGCAGAAAATAGTTGTTGATAAATGTTGGTGCTGTAAACATACAGATATAAATTCATATAAAATTTGTTCTTATTGAAAATCATTTGTAGCGTTTTTCATATTCAATTATTTGAAGTGCGAGGTCATGTGGCCCTCCAATGGTCATGCTGAAAAAAATGTGGCCCTCTCCATCATGGAAGTTGCCCATCCCTGATCTAAAGTACGACCGTTTGCCGAAACCATCGTACTTTGTTGGTACCACAGAAGTCTGAAATAGGTTGGTTTGAACCACCGTGGTCTTAACTAAGGTGTTTCCAGATGTGTTCGTACAGGCTTTCCCAGCAGGAAACGTGCAAAACTCACAATCTTTAAAATATTATGCCAAAAATATGTTACTAATGTATCATTTAGGCTATTTATATTCTAATTATCACCAGAACATGAACGGACAACAATACTATTAATTAAATAACAATGAACTGCAAGTAAAATTTACACAACATTTGCTATATATTAATTATTAATTGTAACAGACAGTGTTACTTTAAAAAAACATACACATATTTGCTATTGCAATATTTTTTAAAATAAAATAATCACCATTCTGAATGAGTCTTATTAATATGAGACCTGAGAAATGTGTGTTACTCAGTGGTTCAGCAGAGCGCCTACGGCGGTGCAGCGCGTGGTGTTCTGTCGAATTGTGCAACCCATCGAGATGTGCTTTTTAACACCAGTGTCCATGCGTGGAAACATTTTATTTATTTATTTAATGTTTTTTATGGTAATTCTGTTCTTTTTGGGTGCATTAAACAACCAGAAACCCCTTGCCATTATTTCTGAGTATTACAAATGCGTAAATGACAGCTGATAATAATTAAAGTGTAATAAGTGTAAGGCTTAATAACTCTAAACTGTCTCCTGATATTTTGATTCAGGCTTTCCAAATATTCTACCAAAACCATGTTTAAATATGGGGCTTTTTCTAGCAATTTTATATTTAAAATTTCAATATGCACTAGGGTAGCACGGTTTGACAGGGTAGCAAAACTCGACAGAACACCGGATGGAAGCCTAGTTCGAATCCCAGTCGTGGTTTTATTCTCTTAATGTTTTTTTCATAATAGCAATTAATGTTATTATTTTTTTACATCTATATTAATGTAGCCTACACATTTCTACTTATTTCCTGTAATATATTATTTAACAAATACTAATTGATAACATTTGTATAGGCCTAGAAACACACACGTTGTATTGGCTAAATGATACATTTTCATTATTCACACTCTGTCTGGCCCTGTTACCTCCAGAGGATAATTAAGTAATTCAAAACACCTGCTTATTGCATGTCTCTATTTATGTTAAGACACTTTTTACTTAGTTTTTTCTTGTTATGAATATATTATTAAAGACACCTTCTTGCCTACTGTATGGATACATTTGTTTCACTGGGTAGAAACAATGCAAATATACCCTCAAAGGTCCTTAGGGTACAGGTGTTTACGTTAAAGCCTTTTTAGAGTATTACCCCAGTGACAGTTTAATAGCCTTATTCAGAGAGTGCATATAGCACAGTGGGTTTAAAAAAATAATTATTAACTAATTCATAAAAGTGCACAGCACAAGTTATCTTTACTCAAGAGACGCCTGCTTAAATAATTGACATACACCTGTCCAAGACTGTAAAACACATTTTAGCTAAAGAGCACTTCAGTGCACTTTTTTTCTCTACACTGAATTCATGTTTGCCAAATAAAGCTAAATGTTAAAGACATACATTAAAAATGGGCAATTAACTTACATTTTTAAAATACATTTGAGTACTAAATTTTATTATTTTCCCTGGGCGCACATGGGTAAAAGTGAAGTGGCTCAATAAATGTAATAAACACAAACATTAAAAAAAAATTAGGTACACTGAATCCTACCGTGCATCGTCTGCACTAACCACCAGGAACTAAGCTCCTAACGACATGTCTAGAGCTGTTGTTGGAAAGACGCAGCAGAACCACGGTAGTTGCGAACATTCGCTGGAACTACGGTTCTGGGAAACACCTGAGTAGCCTAACTAAGGTTCGCAACGTGGTTAGCAACTACACTTTTGGGAAACGTACCCCAGCATAGGAGAATATAAAAAAACAAGCAAATATCTAGCATAATTTTGTCAATGTTTGTATTGTACTAAATGTTATGTTTCTTTACTTATCTAAATTAAACATTATTGTTGTGTTATCTTTGAAATCTAATTTGATATCACAATGACAGCTATATTTATTGTATTAAATTTTAGTTTCCTTTGACCACATCTAGGTGAACCAATTTTGGTTTTCAGACCAATTACAGGAGGGACTGAGACCGAAAATCTGGGTTTATTGTAGATTATATTTACATGTGGTGGGAATCCTTCACACTGTGAAAAGAGTGAAAATGTGTTAAATAACAATATTTTGGTGAAATTCTTTTTCCTTTAAATTGGTATTGTGTAGTGTCCTGTCTGTCATACCTCACTAATTGAATGTTTAAAAAACAAATCAGCTAACGTTGGTTAATCACATGATTTGATACAGACAAGAAGAATGAAATCAGATTTAAAAAGAGCTTGAAATAGAGTTTCAGGTAATATCAGAATCTCAAAAAGATCAAATTCAACCATGCAGAGTTTTTTCCTAGATCCTATGATGTATAACAGCCTGTTAGGTCTATTGTGTGTAAGAATTAGCCTGCTTGACCAATTTAATAGTATTATACTGTTGCACTTTTGTTAGCTTATAAATGATGCCTAATAAAAGACATACAACTAGACTATTTGCAAATTACACAATACAACATTGCTGTGATTAATTATGATACCAATATACTTTTATAAAAATCAACCTTCAACACCGCAGTTTGTAAGAAGGTTGTGTTCCATGTAGTCCATAATGCTAATACAAAAGAGAAGATGAACATAAACAGCTTAGATCTCAAATGAAAAACATTCCCCTCCTGAAACGTTTGGATAGAGCTTTAGCTCCCCTGCATATAAAGAGTGTGGATGGTGCTTTTCTACAGAAATAAACTTGCTGATCATAAGGAGATGAAATTGTGGTCATTTATATATTCATTTTTATTCTGTTGTTAAATTAGTTTGGTAGTTAAGAGTTGGATTTGACAGCAATATAAAATACATATATCTCATCATCATGACGATAATCCAGGTAATAGAGGGTCAGTTAGAGGGTCACTCAGTGGCGCAACTAACTACTCTTCCTCCGGTGAGATTCCCCTGCTGTCTGTCCCTCATCATCACCTTCTCTTCCTCTCTTAATTTCTCCATATGTTTTCTGCTGTATTTCTGCCAAAATTAATGGTTCACATTAGCGTTCTTTGTTGGCTTTTAGGTCTATGGAATTTATGCTTGACCAATAGACAAATTATTCTATTAGTACTCCCTGCTGCTGTTAGTTAGACTTTAATTTTAGTTAGAGTTAAATTAGATAGATTAATTAGCTTAATAGATTATTTATCAGGGCTGACTACTGTATACTTTTTCTGCTGTGGGATGCAGCCGTGCTCAAAAGAAGTCACATTCTGGCAGGCATGCAGATTTCAGCACAACACCTGGAGAAGCAATTCCAAACTGTGAACATGCCTACATCCAATGCGTGTCCATCTGCAATCCAATCAATATAAAGTCTAGTAAAACCTCACCTACATATGGAATGATGACAGGATAGCACAAAGTTTCTAAATCAACCTGCATAACCTCCCTACAACACCTGGGCATGCTCCTGATGAGGCAGCAGATGTTCTCCTGATGAATCTCCTTTCAGACCTGGATTAAAGCATCAGTCAATTCCTGGACAGTCTGTGGTGCAACATGGCGTTGGTGGATGTAATGATGAGACATGGTGTCCCAGATGTGCTCAATTGGATAAAGGTCTAGGCAGACCAGTCCGTAGCATCAATGCCTTCTCAATGCAGGAACTTCTGACATCATGATATCATCCCGGTACCTAATGGCAGTCAGGGTACCTCTGGCTAGCACATGGAGGTCTGTTAAAGACCCACTGCTTAACCGGTCATGCTGGAGGATGTTGCAGGCAGCAGAAATTCATGTGGACTCGTAGACCTTCTTCCACAGAGCTTCTAAACTTAATATTGAACCCACAGCAGACCCGCAGGGTTGAGTGAAATGCTGCTGAACAGAACCCTCAACTGCCTTGCATTTCCTCTGTCCTTCCCTCCAGTTTATATTAACCATAGGATTACATGATTTGGTAAGCAGTCATGCATATTTATTTTTTTCCAGATTTTACACCAGTCACATTTATCCTCTCAACCGCAACCCAAAGCACAGCTAACGTCCAATCATCTGTCGCCCAGTACTCTTTTATTGTCCTCCCCCTTCTGCTTTCAACTCCTCAGCTGTTCTTTGCCTTCCAAAGAACTCTCACTTGTCATTGGTCAAAATTAAAGGCGTGTATATTACTGTAGCAGCTGACCAATAAAAAAGGTCATGGTGATCTCATATGGCACAGAATCCAGAAGCAACAGGAGTCTCACATCATTTTAGTCTATGGAAAGGACACAATTAAATTTAGGTCTGTCTACACCATAAACTCTGATTACAGTCCCATTTAAGATCTGAATATTTTCACTTAAACTGACCCACTAATGAGGATCTGCTCAAGCTCACTTACTCTGAACCACATGTCCGTAGGGTTTTTAGGTTATATTAAGTTCAGCAGTTCTAAAGTAGCAATAGGAACTACTGGATTACTTCAGGTGAAGGTCAGAACAGAGAGTTGCTTACAAACATGGTGAGAGAGAGTTTCACAATGTCTTCTTTGTAATATTTATTTCATTATTTATTTATCTGAAGAAATTTGCTCAGTCATTTCACCTTTTTTGTACATTTTAATTATGTTTGGCACTAACTGGCCCACTGGATGCACAAGTTAGGTGGCGTTTTGTGTTGAAAAAACACTAAGCAGACATAAGAATAAAACTACTGACAAAAGGATCTTTGACAATGTACAGATTTTCTGGCTGTTTCTAGCTGCAAGTTTTTGCAAGTTTTGAAGATTTTCTAAAAAAAAAAAAGGAAAAGCTACTTCATACTCCCCTGTACTACCCTATTCTACCATACACTGCCCAGTACTCCCCTGTACTACCACATGTCTGTGATGCTCATCCCAGCATACAGACAGCTCATCAGATGTGACAAATCAGAGAAGAAGCAAGTAAAAAACCTGGCATCCAGGAGTCATCTCTGCTCTTCAGGACTGTTTTGAGCACACTGACTGGGATATGTTCAGAGAAGCTGCTTAATCTGCTCATCAACCTGGAGGAGTACACAGATTCAGTGACTGGCTACATCAAATCAAATCATATCAAATTTATTTGTATAGCGCTTTTTACAACTGGTGTTGGCACAAAGCAGCTTTACAGAAACATGATTACAGGACAAAGAATCAGGCAAAACATTAAACAAGAAAATACAGAATACAGAACCCCCAGTGAGCTCAGAGGCAAGGAAAAACTCCCTTTAGAGCTGCAGGAGGAGGAAGAAACCTTGGGAGGACCAAGACTGACATTTAAGAGGGGACCATCCTACCACTGGTCAAACAGCTTTTAAATTAAAATTTAAAAAGTCTTTTATACATCCACATAGGTTTTATATATTCATCAGCAAGTGTATTGATGTTACTGTCTCTAAAACCATCACAACCTGCCCCAACTAGGGGCCTACTGCCACGGATGACTGCAGAGGTGCGTGTGCTGCTGAGAACTAAGAAGACAAGGCCGGGGGACAGGTCAGGGGACAAGACTGGCCTCAGAACAGCCAGAGCCAGGCTCTCCCAGGGCATCAGAGAGGCAAAGCACATCTACCTGAAGAAAATCCATTCCCATTTCCAGGACACTGCTGACACTCTGTGAATGTGGCAGAACATCCAGGCCATCACCAACTACAAAACACCGCCACCTGATTGAAACAGTGATGCCTCCCTTCCAGATGCACTGAACTCCTTTTACACAAGGTTTGAAGCACAGAACTACACGACAGCAAAGAAGACTACACCTCCTCCAAACAACCAGGTACTGTGCCTGTCCTCAGCTGATGTGCGGAGAACTCTACTCAGAGTCAACCCACGGAAAGCCCCAGGACAGACAGCATACCTGACAGAATGCTCAGAGCATGTGAATAACAGCTCACAGATGTTCTCATAGACATTTTTAACATCTGTGTAAGCACTGTGGTCATGCTGACATACTTCAAGGCCAGAGGTGGAAAAAGTACTGAAAAATTGTAATTAAGTAAAAATACCTTTACTTTGCTAAAATTCTACTCAAGTAAAAATAAAAGTACCCATCTAAAAATCTACTCAAGTAAAAGTAAAAAAGAACTCAATTTAAAATGTACTATGTGTAAAAGTTACATAATTTCTTTATATTATTTGATGTAAAAAAAGTACAACAAATCGTAAATTAATTACTATTAATTAATATATATAAATTATTATTCCACATAATAATTTGGACCTTTCAGGCAGTATTTGTTCAGAGCACCGCATAAAACAAGTGGCATAGGTTTTTATGATCCATTTTTTTTCTTTACATGTTTTTTTTTAATTCAAGCAGATTGTTTAATGTTTCCAGTAAAAACCATGAATGTTTTTATCAAAACATGAAATCATACAAAAAAAACCTGTTGGTCGGCGCATGCACAGTGCCCTAAAGAAGCACATATCGATGGGTAGCATAACTCGACAGAACACCGGTTCCCCTGAGCCGCGCACAGACCCCAGCTGATTCACACAGCGTCTCTCCCGCTAACCATAATAAACACTGCTGGGAAAAGTTCAGCTCTGCTGCCTGAGGCATTTCTCTCACCACCAAGACTTTCAGAAAGGTAAACTTTATTTGTGGCCCAGGTTATGCACCTAACGTAGCGCAGCTCTGTTAACTTGTTAGCTAACCTGCATTTAATATACTATTAATTTAGGTGTTAATACACATTAGTCAATTAATTAACATACAGGATAAACACCACCTACCCCCACATGCTTTCGCAGGTTTGATGTGGAAGTTTTGAAAGCTGACAGCTCTGTCCGGCAGGCATTACTGCCTCTTATTCCATGCCCCAGCATCCGTGCGCTGGCGCGTGTTACTTGTGTCAAAATGTACTCGAGTAAAAGTAAAATTACCTATTTTAAAAACTACTTTAAAAATGACAAATTATTCATAAAATCTACTCAATAACAGTAACGTGAGTAAATGTAATTCGTTACTTTCCACCTCTGTTCAAGACCACCACCATTGTTTCTGTGCCAAAGACGTCCACGGTGTCCTGTGGCACCATAACCAAGAAAGCCCAGCAGCACCTCTACTTCCTTCGGAGACACCTCCTATCTTCATCATGTTTTACAGAGGGACTGTAGAAAGTATCCTGAGCACCTACATCACCGTCTGGTTTGGGAACTGCAACACCTCAGAACGTAAGACCCTACAGTGGATAGTGAGGACAGCTGAGAAGATCATCGGAGTCTCTCTTTCCTCCATCAGCGAGATCTACACCACACGCTGCATCCGCAAAGACACCGGCATCCCTGGCATGGACTCTTCTGATGCAGAAGATACCCGAGCTGAACCCCCCTAACACACACACACAAACACACAGACTGTATAGAACCTACCCATCACTCTACATACACACACACACTCACAGACTGTAAAGAACCTACCCATCACTCTACACACACACACACACTCACAGACTGTACAGAACCTACCCATCACTCTACACACACACACACACACACACACACACACACACAGACTGTAAAGAACCTACCCATCACTCTACACCATGAGTATTTAATTAGAATTTAGTATGGTCCAGTTAGAGAAAATTTCAGACAGGCCAAGATCTGGACCGATTGTTAACTTGTGTTATAATTAAGTGCTATATCCTGTAAGGTTGCTTGAACTGAATAATAATAATAATAATAATAATAATAATAATAATAATAAATGCCTCTCTGGTCAGATTTTGTATACATTCCTCGCCTGTGGGCTAGGTGCTCTGACTGTGAGACTGACGCTGTCTACTGCTCTCACTGAGGTGGCTCAGGGATTATGTCACACGCAGCGCCGTGCGCAGTGCCCTAGTGCCTGTAAATTTAATGGTCCAATGAAGGTATTTTAAAAACCAGGACATTTCCTCACTTTTTGAAAAAAAACGGACAGGATGTGAAATACGGACATGTCCCGGGAAATACAGACGTTTGGTCACCCTAGTTTATTTATTTATTTTTTCATTTATTTATTTTTTCCTTCCTTGGTCTGTGATTTACTGCGCCGCAAAGCGTGTATACAATTAAATCCTTCTCAGTAGGTTTGGGTCCGCATTGGACAACGTTTGGGTCCGGACCCGGACCGCAGTCCACCCATTAATGACCTCTGCTCCACACACACACAGACCAAAATGTTTCTATGCCTTTCAGCATACACTACCCTATACTGCCCTACATGACACTATACTACCATACACTACCATAAACTACCATACACTACCCTATACTCCCCTACACTTCCCAAACTACCCTATATAACCATACACTAGCCTATACTCCCCTACACTATACTACCATACACTACCCTAAATTACCATAAACTACCCTATACTCCACTACACTACCCTATATGTCCATAACCTACTATATACCCCCTACACTACCCTATACTACCATAAACTCCCATACATTACCCTAAATTACCATACACTACCCTACACTACCCTATACTACCATAGCCTACTATACAGTCCCCTATACTCCCCTTCATAATTATACAGTACACTATACTGCCCTACATGACACTATACTACCATACACTACCATAAACTACCATACACTACCCTATACTCCCCTACACTTCCCAAACTACCCTATATAACCATACACTAGCCTATACTCCCCTACACTATACTACCATACACTACCCTAAATTACCATAAACTACCCTATACTCCACTACACTACCCTATATGTCCATAACCTACTATATACCCCCTACACTACCCTATACTACCATAAACTCCCATACATTACCCTAAATTACCATACACTACCCTACACTACCCTATACTACCATAGCCTACTATACAGTCCCCTATACTCCCCTTCATAATTATACAGTACACTATACTGCCCTACATGACACTATACTACCATACACTACCATAAACTACCATACACTACCCTATACTCCCCTACACTTCCCAAACTACCCTATATAACCATACACTAGCCTATACTCCCCTACACTATACTACCATACACTACCCTAAATTACCATAAACTACCCTATACTCCACTACACTACCCTATACGTCCATAACCTACAATCACCAATAACCAGAGCAATGAAGAAAAAACCATACCATAAACGAGAGACAGTCCAGAGTTCATACACGAGAGGTCCAATGTCAGAGGTAATCCAAGAGGCAGTAGTGAAAACACAGTCCAGGTAATACACAAGCAATCCAAAATCAGAGGCAAAGGCAATAATCGGCGTCGAGAAAACAAAAAAGCAAGGTCATACACAAGATAAACTGAGACAAGAGATAAAGTAACGCTTTGTAATGAGGAGAACCTACAATACGCGGCGTGGGTGTTTGTGTGGAGTGCTCTTTTATAGTGCCAGTAATCAGTATTCGGGGCTTCCTGGAGGAAGCAGGTGAGGTGTCACGTGATCAGGTGAGTGCGTGATGTCAGCGGGTGGTGCATTCTGGGTAATGTAGTTGTTGACCTGAGAACCTCCATTAGAGCTGGGTGTGGAAGGGACAGAGGAGCTAACAGCACCAGACGTGACAATAACCCCCTTTACTAGCATACACTGCCCTTTACTCACATGTATTACCCTATTCTAACATACACTACAAATACGAAAGCTGTTTCTTCAAAAATTAAGAAAGGTAAAAATAAAGATTTGGGCTAAAGAAACCCTGAGCCACACATGAATTAACACAGAAAACGCAAGTCATTTTTAACCCATGTGTGCATTAGAGGGTTAGTGATACAAAAATGATTTTATTCAAAAAGATATCGAAATTCACATTTGACACATGCTGCACATCAAATGATTAAAAAACTTTGTTATACCTATTGAATTAACTTTGCAAACAAAATTATCTTAATAATTTTGAAAAAAATCTAACAAATACAAAAATATATGGGCATAATTTTGGCTACTGATATTAAAACTCTTTTATTCACCACTCCCCACTTCACCCCCACCCCTGTCTGTGTGTGTTGTCCAGTTAATAGTTATGCTACTCGCCCAATCAGACTCAAAGTGTGGCTTGATGGCGGCCACATTCCTTTCTCAGCTACAACAATGAGCCCTTTTCATTCTTCTCTAGGTGACAACAGCACAGTGATGGGTGCAGGTAGCACATTACTTGGTTAGAGAATGTGCACATTAACAAAAAATATTATAGTAACTCACTATTAAATAGAATATTTTCTGTATTTAAAACAAATTGTTGAAATTGAGAACAATAAAAATGTAAATCCTATTTAGTTTATGTGAAAGGCTCCCTTCCCAATGTGCATGAACAATAACTAACAAACCAAGTACTTTACCATTATGTTATAGATAGTTTTACAAACAAAATAATGTATTGTAACATAGTTGTATTAAATGAGTGAATCTCAACCCTCTTTAACTTCAACTCTTCAGAAATTCAAATTAAAAACTCTTTGCTCAACCAAAATGGCCACTTACAATAGATATTTAAGATATAAAATTGTATGTATTTTAAATACTTTACCACTATGCACACAGTGTTGACCCACTAATAATTAGCAACATACCAATAAGCAAATAATCCCTCATATTAAAAAGTAAGGTACATCTTGGATTCTGCATTAAACTTTCTCAGCTTACTGTCACACACAGCTCTATAGAGGCTATCGCTCAAACTTGCAAGACTACAATTAAAACAACAGCAAAGAACTCAACTAGTAATTCAGAATATCTTATATTAAATCTTACACACACAAATAGGACAATTAAAAATAAATATACCATACCTCTACTCTTTGTAGATTGAAGTTGTCTCTGATGATATTGCTTCCTCAGCACCAGCAGACATCACTTTTATATGATTATACACATAACAAAATAATTAATTTTAAACAATTTACAAGCAAAAAAATAACTTTTATTACATAATGTTTACCAACAGAGCAACACAGACAATCCACTGCTAATTTAGTACAAATTTAGAGTAATTGGAAGTAAATCATACAGCCAAAAACAAAGATCAAATACCTTGGATAAAGAGTGTTGGTAGACTAAAGTTGTCTGTGATAAAATCCCTTCAGCAACAGCAGGAGAAATTCCAAGTGCACCTTCCCTCCAAAAGCAACTGACTAATCTGACCAGTTGACCAACACCAGCTTTTAACTAGAAATGTGCCACTCCCACACCTGGTTGACACACCCCATCCACTCCTTCAACCACACCCACACCTGGTTGACACACCCCCATCCGCTCCTTCAACCACACCCACACCTGGTTGGCACACCCCCATCCACTCCTTCCACCACACCCACATCTGGCTGACCCCCACCCCCTCAAACCCACTCCTTCCCAAACAATCTTTATACTCTTGTCATAAAGTAGCTCACAATTTAATAATTTATTTATTTTTTTATTTATTAATTTATTTATTTATTTTGTAAAAATAAACCATAGTGAAATACCTTCTCATCACTAAAAATAACATTTTCTTTGTAACATACATTCTATTAGCAATTGGAATGAAATAATATATTTTAATATAACTTTATTAAACAAATTAAATGTAATAGTCTTTAACTTTAAATTCTTTGTAATGAACTCACTCATGTTTAAAAGATTCAAACATGCTCTATTCTACAAATCAATGGGCACTTTAAATAAATGTTTATCTTAATATCATATAAAAAGGTTGATTAAATAAAGATAAAACATGTTTATTTAACAAATCATAAATCTAATTTCTTAGAAAACACAGAATATACAAACCTTTACAAACAGCAAACTTTTTCTTTCCAAATGTAGACAAAACCAAATCACTGTTTTCACCTAAAACACATCCATCAAACACACCTAAATACATACATAAAATACAGAAAATATTCAGAAATATCTGCATTTTACACTTTGTTTTGCGTATGTTGTCAAACTACTCCTAGGAAATTTGTTGAATTCTTTTGGTATTTGGCAAAAATAAACATTAAACATATCTGATGACAAAATTGTCGATTTCTCAAACAAGGACTAAATGGCAGACTTTTTGAGATGCTCCTTCAAAACAGGAAGTGAATACATATTGGTGTTGGTAGGTGTTTGAGGATGTTACAATAGATTAAAACTCACGACACTTTACAGGGCTGCTTGACTTATGCTGTCCTTTGATCTGAAATTGAAATTTCATATATACATATTTCATTGCGTCTATAGCGCCACCTAGGTTTCAATGCAGGTGGTGCAAAGCCCTTTTGTTTTTGGTCCGTTTATTAAGTTGGCTTGGAAAAGCCAACTTATTGTTCTTCGTAATCTTCTTATTAAGTTGGCTTGGAAAAGCCAACTTATTGTTCTTCGTAATCTTCTTATTTTTATTAAGTTGGCTTGGAAAAGCCAACTTACTGTTCTTCGTAATCTTCTTATTAAGTTGGCTTGGAAAAGCCAACTTACTGTTCTTCGTAATCTTATTAAGTTGGCTTTGGAAAAGCCAACTTATTGTTCTTCGTTTTCTTCTTCTTATTAAGTTGGCTTGGAAAAGCCAACTTCTTGTTCTTCGTAATCTTCTTATTATTAAGTTGGCTTGGAAAAGCCAACTTCTTGTTCTTCGTAATCTTCTTCTTCTTATTAAGTTGGCTTGGAAAAGCCAACTTATTGTTCTTCGTAATCTTCTTATTAAGTTGGCTTGGAAAAGCCAACTTCTTGTTCTTCGTAATCTTCTTATTATTATTATTATTAAGTTGGCTTGGAAAAGCCAACTTATTGTTCTTCGTAATCTTCTTATTAAGTTGGCTTGGAAAAGCCAACTTATTGTTCTTCGTTTTCTTCTTATTATTAAGTTGGCTTTGGAAAAGCCAACTTATTGTTCTTCGTTTTCTTCTTATTATTAAGTTGGCTTGGAAAAGCCAACTTATTGTTCTTCGTAATCTTCTTATTAAGTTGGCTTGGAAAAGCCAACTTCTTGTTCTTCGTAATCTTCTTATTATTATTATTATTAAGTTGGCTTGGAAAAGCCAACTTATTGTTCTTCGTAATCTTCTTATTAAGTTGGCTTGGAAAAGCCAACTTATTGTTCTTCGTAATCTTCTTATTAAGTTGGCTTGGAAAAGCCAACTTCTTGTTCTTCGTAATCTTCTTATTATTATTAAGTTGGCTTGGAAAAGCCAACTTCTTGTTCTTCGTAATCTTCTTATTATTATTATTATTATTATTATTACGCCTTTTTTTCTGTACGCTACTCCTCCTAGAGCTTTCAACGTAGAATCACAAAACTTTCACGGATCGTAGGACCTATGCCAACTTAGCGTGCTTGTGCTTTTTGGAGCGATTTATCGTACGGTTTTCGTAAAAACTTCGTAAACGTACGCATTTTTTCCCCATAGGAATGAATGGGGCGAAATTTTAAACGTCCGTAACCGCCACAATTTTTGAGATACGAAGACCAAATTTGGCGAGCTTATAGATCTTACCGAGATCTTAAAATTAATAGGAGGTTGCGAAGTGATACGACGTACGGTTTTCGTACAATTTTCGTACGAAGTTTTCCCATAGAAATGAATGGGGGGCCCAGAGTTCCATCTCGCACACGAGCAGCTCTGCGCACGGAACCCCTTCTCTCCCCTGCTCCTCCAGTACTGTGAGTGTATGGAGGAGCTGCTGTATGGAGCAGCTATCAGTCAAAAGTTTGGACACCCCGGCACCCCAGCCAGGGCTTTGCAACCACCTATTAACTGCTAAAGAGTAACGGTTTATTTTACCTTGAGTGTATTGACAAATATCTTTCAATAATGATTACTTATCTTAGTATCTATAATTACATAATTATTGTGTGAAACCTTGTATTTTATAGGCATTAACCAATACTCACATTATATTTGATCATTTTTACTCACAGTGTATTTTACACGCATTTATATAAAAGATTAACCAATAATCACAATATATCCTTTACACATATAGTAAAACATTGTTTGATATGGCATGTGACTAACACAGACTTTATTATATGACAGATTAACCCACATTAACATATAACATATGAGATGTAGCTCAGGCTTGAAGTATTTTGTTTTACTGCATGACCCTAACTAACGGTCATCAATTCGACTGGTACGGGGCTAATTTGCTACAAAAAGGCTATTAGATCAAAGCAGCCTTTTGGTCAGTGAGTGCCTCCCTAAAAAACCTCTACTTCAAAGCGGGGGGTGACGCACACACACAGATAGTGCCATGAGGTTCCATTCTGGAAGAATACAGTCAAGGTCAAACACTAGTGGTCCAGTCAGACACGTGAAACTTCAGTATTAACACGTGCATGCTAACATGAGATGATTTTAACAACGCCTCATCAACAGGCTTACGTCATTTTGGGTATAAAACATGGAGTCAGATCAGAGGGGGTCAGAACTCTTACTGAGACGGCTGTAACACTGTCTTATATGTATTGGTTCTCCTGAATATTCAGTACTTTGTAATAAATACTTGGTTTGCTTTCAGCTTCACTCCACCTGTCTGACTCTCTCTATCAAACGAACACGCAGGGGAAGTTGTACCCCGGACGAGAGGTGGGAGTAGCCCACCTTTCATTTTCTTTTCTACAACAATTTGGTGACCCGACGACGAGTCTGACGAAGGACAGCATCCGGCACTGATCCACTCACGGCCGAACTTAACAAACCAGGTAAGCAGAGCCTGTTTAATCAAATTCTGCATATTGGTTATTTCTAAATTTGAGTGGATCGGCGGCCTGGCTGCTGTCCGGAGGGAAGCAGACAGCATACTGAGCTGTTTATAAAAAAGAAAAAACAAAGAGTAGAAGCTGTTCCTACTCAAAGGTTTATAAAAAGATTAGATGTTGTTCCTAATCAAGGGTTAAGGATTGGATGCTGGCGTCTCCCCCCGGCTTCTGACGAGAAGTTCGGATAACGGCCAGGTGCAAGGCTCACCTCGATATTGATCCGCTCGCAAAAAGCCAGAGTAGACGCTGTTCCTACTCACCTCTATTTTTATTCGGTTTAAAAAAGCAGAAGCTGTACCTGCTTGGGTCGAAGCTGTGCCGACCTCTCTATTTTTAATTCAAAAGAGCAGACGCTGTACCTGTTCTTATCTATTTTATTTGGTTAAAAAGAGCAGAAGCTGTCCCTGCTCGGGTCGAAGCTGTTCCGACCTCTCTATTTTTTAATTCGGAAGAGTAGACGCTGTTCCTACTGTAAATATCTTATGTTTGTATTAAAAATAAACAGATGTTGTTCCTGTTCAAAACATTTCGTAAAAAATTAGTATACGCTGTGCCTACTACGAACTTTTAAAAGTTATTGAATTAATAGTTATTGCATGATAGTGTGGAGGTGCACCTGTGAGCGTGAAAATGTGTGTGCGTATGTGTTAGACTGTGTGCGAGAGAGTGAGCGCTGCTGAAATGTGTGTGCGTATGTGTTAGACTTGTGTGTGGAACTGTGAGACTGAAAAAAGGGTGTGCGTATGCGTTACAGTGTGTGTGAAACAGAGTGAGTGCTACTGAAATGTGTGTGCGCAGGGTTCCTGCGAGCGATGTGATTGGTTGAGTGTACGAACTCTTGTGTGTCAACGAAATAGGAATGGATGAGTCCCACTGCAGGGGAGGAGTCCAAGGTGAAGTAGGTGGAGTTGGTCCAGCCTATTGGCTTTAGACTGAGAGGTTGGCTATTTGTGAATTAACACTTGTGAGATATAGAAAATAGAACATCAGTTCAGTAGGGAAATAGAGGACAGAGGTGAACAGGGGGAAAAGGCTTTTGTATGGGTAGATAGATAGATATATAAATATAAGGATATACAAAACCTAACTATACAAGGTAAAGATCTATCTGTAAACGGAGCAGTGCAGTAGATATTACTAATGGTCATAAATAATTAAATAATTAACAGAGTAAAGTGCAATGACATCTATTATGACAGTGACTAATGTGAAATAGAAATATAATATAATATACATATGCATACGTTATAAGACAGTTCCAAAAATAAATGCGAAAATGTGAATACCCAATCATGAGTACAGTGTACTTTAATGTAAGCAAGGTTGGGGAAGTGTTAATATAAATAATTAAGTTGTTGAATAATGTCAGAGAGGTGTGTGACTGGATAAATAATTAGAGAATTTAGAGAGTTTAATACAGGGATTATGGAGACAGAATTGAGGAAATAATTAGCTTAATTTTGGGTATTGGACTATATCTTGGGGGCGCTAACCCAACAGGGACATATGTCTAACTCTATATTCTATTAGCAAAGCTAATAATGAAAAAATGACTGTGTGTGGCTGTTTCGGAATCGTCTCCTATTGCAGAAATACTAAGCAATTTGGATTGGCCATTTTTACAATGCTTTGTCGAAACTCAGCAGTATATTTTTCCCCATATAGTTCACTATTAATTACATTATATTATAATAATATTGTACAGAAGATGTATGCTAGAAATTCAAAAATATACTATGCCATGCAGTACTGCTGTGTAAGATGTCCTCAGAGCAGGACACATAAATATGGTTTCTTGTTTGATTCTTAAATAACCAGTTCAATAAATAGAAAAATGCTACATAGTTAATAGTGAATGAATTAATGAGCGAGCCATTCCAAACACAGCTTTTTCTATCAGGTGATTTAGTCAATTATCTTACTATTCGTTTCTTATTCAGACTGATCTCAGTTCAGTGCTGGCTGAATGAGACTTATATAAGACAAATGTAATATCTCATTTATCTATGATCTCATGGATATCCGTCTATGCTAATATCTTGATTATCTTAAGAGCGATAGTAGATTTCAGAAACCAGTGAGGAAAACCTTATTTTTATTTTTTTTTATTATTATTTTTTAAAGGAAACGCAGTGTTGCATCTATTTCAAGCTACAGGGAATTTGGTATCTTTCTGATAAGGGGACATAATCAAATATATTAAAAAATTGAGCCTTCTATTTTGCTTTCAATACGCTTTACTTTCTGCAATGAAGAACTTGCTTTACTTTCTGCAATGAAGAACTTGCTTCACTTTCTTTCTGTATAGTATTAAATTAGACTAAAAAGAGATCTGGAAAACAGCATAAATTTAGTTTTCATGCTTATACAATGCCACCTATAAAACAAATGCATAATTTTCTGGCTGTAGCATGAACAAAATCAGCTAAGCAATATAACATTGTTTCATCTGCATAATGGTAAAGTTTGCAATCTGAGAAGCAGAGCCAGCACTATAATTTATGTATATATATATTAAATAAACCTGGACCAAAATTTAACCTTGTGGTACACCTTTCAGGTACAGATGCCAAATCTGAATAATTATTCATTGACATGCACTCTTTTGGGTCTAGTCCAGAGCAGTGTCATCAAAGCAAATAATTTGAGCTAATTTACGTGGACGAGAACAGGTGATAATGATGGTAATAAATGAAATATGTATACAGTAATAATCTATAATAAACTATGGGTACTTGGTGCCTTGCACAGGCTTTCACGGTAAACACATCAGAGTGTGAATTTATGAAAGTACGACAGACCTGGGGTTGCGTTCCCTAACTGTCAGGAACTCTACGGCACTGAATCTTGATAAAATAGTGCTGCTACGCTGTGTGTGGTTCAGTGTGATAGGCTGGTTAGCCAAAGACGGGTAAGATCCCAACGTAATACAACGGGACAACCTAAGGCAGGCACAGTCTCGATCTGACCACCACATGCATTTTAACAGAAAACGGAGAAAACATCGTGGAGGGGACGCGCAACCCAGGGGGAGAGTGAGTGGATGAATGGAGTGATGGGGTGTGGGTCAGTGGAGGCCTGGGCAGGGTAGACCAGCCCAATGGACAGTAAAAGGGTGAAGCAATTTTGCGTTAAGTTCTCTGAAACAGAAATTCTGTTTCAGAAAAAGGGGGAGAGGTAAATAGATAATCATTATTACCACCATTATTTGCCCAATAATTATTTTATACTTTTTATCTTTTTTAAACCTATTACCTTTTTATCCCTCACCACTATTACTAAAATTTTTTGACCAATCATTATTTTATAGATATAGAGCATTTTTTAAACTTTTAGCTTGTCTATCTTTTTAAAGTTTGGTTTTAAAACAACCTCTATGCAGATGAGCAATTACTTTCAACAATATTGTAAAAGTTTTAGCTTTTAAGACAAACTCAATCCTAACTTTAAAATATGAAATGTAGACACAAAATTGAACTTTCACTATTCAACATGTAAGCCACTTTTTGAACAAGGGAAACAGTAAGTGAGATTTGATAAATTGTTTAAGGAAATAGATGTATTGTTGATAATTGTGGAAAGCAATCTGCTTGGCATTGTATATGCATAAATACATATTGAAAATATTTATCAGGAAATGTAAAAGCATTGTTTGGATTTTATTTGCTATAATAACAAGAACAAAGCAAAGCATAAAATTCATTGATAGTGCCAATATCATTGTTTGTAATGGAACGATTGATACAGAGAAAAATAATCACGTTCCACTTCTCCCAATTTTTAAAGCACTAAATAAAATCAACTAAATATAGAAATCAAGGTTTAATAAAATCTTGGGAATTGAAAAAGTCAGAAACATAATTTCTTAGTAAAATAACACACCGCAGCAAATTAAAGTGGCAGGTAAAATAATATAGCCACAAACAGTAATTCTGAAGTCCAAGCAAAAGTAACCCAAGAAAGCCCAATACATCAATATGGAACCATTCCTGAGACAGAAGCCACATTATGTGTAGTTTGTTTGAGTTTAAAACTTTGGGCCCTGATATTCTATCAGTCAGTGTGGATATGGAGGGGAAAATAGAGCAGCTGATCATTACGATCTATGTAAAAAACATGATTTAGATGTATTTCCAGGTGTTTGTTTCTTATCTATTATCTATATAGTATTACCAATACAATATGAGAAGATCTACAGGAAGCTTTAAGTGGGAGGCTTAACAGCAGGTGCGTTTAAAGCAGCAGTTTTGTGCTGTGAAGCAGTAAAATATGGTCTGTACAATGATGCTGCAGAGTTGAGGTGTGTGATCTTTAGCTTGGTTAGTGTTTGTGAGAGTGGAAGTGTTTGAGTTTGTGAGTGTGTGCATGTATGAGAAATAGTGTGTGTCTAGTGGTAAACTGGGTGGTGAACATTAGTAGTGTTTGTAAGAGCTAATTTGAATATAACAGAGCCACAGGGAAGCAGTTACACTAAAAGGGAGAGGGATGTGAACAAAAGAAAGGTAAAAGAAAGTAATTAATGGTGATGATAATTAAATGTTGCAATTTAAAATTGAAAATTCCTAAAAGTTAGGGATTTAAAGCACTTTTGACAGTAAAGATCATGATTGAGTATAACTGAAAATCAGGACAACTGAAGAAGGTAAGAAAACAAAATTGGGCTGAAATCTGTGCACAGACAAAATTTAAATATGAAATAATTAACTTCCAAGGGGAAATTAGAGCTCAAGTCAAGTCTGATAAATGTATTTTAACCATGTATTTTAACTTACAGGAAGGAGACACGGAGGACGCCTTAAAAGACTTCCAAAATGAATAGTGAACCTTAAACGTGATTATAACGAATACAAAAGTTTCGTTTCAGATCTGTTTACACAGGGGGAGAAGGAGAACGTGGTGCAAAGGTGGACCAATACAGACACGGAGTGAGGGCTCCTCCGCCATTACGCACGAAAGGGGAACGGGTCTGGCTGGATTGAGCCTTTCCAGGTGACTGAGAGAACAACGTACGCAGATCAACTGATAGGCGAGGGTTCTACAGCTGTGCAACAACAGAGATCGCTTAGAGAGCCAGAGGGAGAGGTGAGCACAGCAGCTGAATCGTCTGACCCAGATGGAGGCCCGCAGCAGGAAGGAGGGGTAGCACACTCACCCCGCAGCAGCAGCAGCAGGAAGGAGGGGCAGCAGAGCCCCCGCAGCACGGGCCTGGCCTGGCCACAGCAGAGAAAAGATTTCTGAAGAGCACAGCAGCAGAAAGCACACAGCCTGGCTGTGACCGAGGAGAGGAATTGAGGGAGTGACTCATTCAACAACGTTTCGATTGCGTCAAAGTACACTACATACAGAGACTCTTAAACACATCTCATTAAAAAACACACATAGTCTTATCACACACCAACTCATACTTTTCATTCACTGATATTGCAGACATCAAGGTAGTATACCTTCAGAACCCTGAAACAAGAAGAAAGAAGAAACGAACAACACGAATTGCAACTTTAACATTTACACATATAGGGTTATAAACTGTGATTTGCTAAAGTAGGGGGGGAACACATTATTTTTTCTTTACAGGTTGTACTGAACATTGCTTTCCTTTACAGGTGGCCGAAAGACTCTTGAAAAAACGAAATTGTAAAAAAAAATATATACACTCTGTAACCTTAACACTTACACATATAGAGCTATAGATAATAAGTTTACTAAATAGTGGAAAACTTAGAGGGAAAACACATTTTTGGTTTAATAATGGCTTGGTACGGAAAAAGGGAGTGGGACAGGTCAAAGTACGGATACTATAACGGACAAGCATTTCCTCTGGCTATTCCAATATGGCTCCAGATAATAATAACCGTTGCCCTCATGGGTATCATGATAATAACATTGGCCATCGTATCAAAGCAAGAACAACTAACAACGGTAGAGGGAACAATTGTAAACACATCAGCAACCGTACACCCGACAAACGCAACAGCTAAAGACCAGCCCACACAGCTTAATAGAACCAAACGATCAACCATCAATCAGCCTAACTCAAAATGCATCAGGCGCTGGGGAGGTATAGAATTAGACTAATATTGGGGTGAGATGACAATATGGACAGTGAACTTATGCGACGTGGTTACTTGTGGTAAGCAGGGGTCCAAGGGGGAAGCGGTGTACTTGTGTTGGTCCCGTGATGATAATCTTAAGTGTAACCATAAGGGTGATTCTCACGAAGACCTTCACATTAACATAAAAAGTTTTTCACCTCATTGCAACATTATTTTTTTCAAGTTGAGAAGCTAAAATAGAATTTGCATTTTACTATATTGTTTATTTTTTCATATTTTTTTAAATAGAATTTTATTATCATTTGAATCTTATATGATCCAGAATAATTCTCATTACCGTTACAGTAAATGACGAAGCTAGATCAACCGGTTCAAAACATTTTTTGATGATTAATTTTTGATTAATAGTTCCACAACAAAATCCCATCAACTTAACAGCACAGTCCTTGACACTTACTTTGATCTTTTTATTTATTTATTTATAGTTAAGCAACTCTCATTACCGATACAACATTTGTAAAATATCTTTTAATTTTTTAATTAATGAAAATTATTTTAGAATATGTTTGATCAAAAACTCATGGGGACAACAGGTGAGGGGTATACTATAGTAAAATGAAGAAAAGTTATGATAAGATGTGAAACTTTTAAAAAATTAACATTTTAGATCCATAACGGTAATGAGAACACAATTAAATGGTAATGAGATGCTCTTAGCTAATTTCACACATAACTTAAAATGCTAATATGCTAACAACCTATAACTTTGCCAGCTGTCAAAGCCTTATATTGTGATAATATTCATGAAATAATTTATTTTTATATTTTTAAAAGTAATGAGTATTAAACCATATGGGTAATGATAATACACAGTGTAATTGAGGACAGTTTTAGTAATATTAACACAGATTTCTCAAAGGGAGAGAATAGTGTCCAACTGATCTTATGTCCATTTTGAAGCTTGTCTCTGACGTGATGCATCATGGGATAGCTGATCAATTTGAAGGCACAGTGTAATTTTTTTAGGGGGGTAAAATCATGAAACGGTAATGAGAAAAATTGTTCGGACACAGTTATTTTGTTTAAAATCAAGTACATTTTTTGTTCAACACAAATAATATTTATATTATGTATACATGGTGATATTTTAAATGACTTTAATCTATTTTATTGATTCGATATGCTTAGTACTTTTAATATGGTTTAACTTAAAATTAGAAAGAAGGGGTACGGACACATAACGGTAATGTGAATTTCCATATATTTTTTATTTAATTTATATAAAAATAATTTTATATGAACAATTGATCCATACAGTACTACCTATTTGCTTTACACACAATATCGGAGTTTTTGTGAATTAAGTACTGATTAAAAAAAAAAAAATTGTCATGAACATGTTCCCTGCAGCTTCATGAGAATCACTCATAACACCGACCAAACAGCTTACAAGGCCAGACCTTGTAACAAGTGGGAAACCGTAATTAGGTCAACGCATGTTAATTGGGATCCAAGCGAACGCTGGGCGACTCGTGAGCGGGAGAACTGGAATAGTATTAACATACAAAGGGATAATGGTCCGATAAATAATCTGATAACCATTGCATTAGAGTGGCAATCTGATCCTAATGGGGAAAAATCATTTTTCATAGGGGTCCGGGTGGATGTAAGTGGTAATGACCCTGTGGGATGGATCAAAGTTAGAGCTACAGATAAACCGACCTATACTGGAGTGTGAGGAAGAGCAAGAGGAAATGCTGGAAACCAACCAGTCTTGGGGATGACTTTATTGCAATGATGTCACTTCCTCCTTTGATAGAGTTCGAATTTTTGGTCGCCTGGTGGCAGAGGGACCGTGGGAGAATTTTTCCTGTCATAAATTGGTTGGAAGGCTGCCGGAACAGGTTTTCGCTCCCACCATTAGCTAAATGTTCACACATATGTTTATCAAGTGTTGAACATATGTAAATACATATTTGGAGGAATTACGATGTGTTGACGTATCTGGTTGATACGTCAAAAGGGAGAATTAAAGAGTAACAGTTTATTTTACCTTGAGTGTATTGACAAATATCTTTCAATAATGATTACTTATCTTAGTATCTATAATTACATAATTATTGTGTGAAACCTTGTATTTTATAGGCATTAACCAATACTCACATTATATTTGATCATTTTTACTCACAGTGTATTTTACACGCATTTATATAAAAGATTAACCAATAATCACAATATATCCTTTACACATATAGTAAAACATTGTTTGATATGGCATGTGACTAACACAGACTTTATTATATGACAGATTAACCCACATTAACATATAACATATGAGATGTAGCTCAGGCTTGAAGTATTTTGTTTTACTGCATGACCCTAACTAACGGTCATCAATTCGACTGGTACGGGGCTAATTTGCTACAAAAAGGCTATTAGATCAAAGCAGCCTTTTGGTCAGTGAGTGCCTCCCTAAAAAACCTCTACTTCAAAGCGGGGGGTGACGCACACACACAGATAGTGCCATGAGGTTCCATTCTGGAAGAATACAGTCAAGGTCAAACACTAGTGGTCCAGTCAGACACGTGAAACTTCAGTATTAACACGTGCATGCTAACATGAGATGATTTTAACAACGCCTCATCAACAGGCTTACGTCATTTTGGGTATAAAACATGGAGTCAGATCAGAGGGGGTCAGAACTCTTACTGAGACGGCTGTAACACTGTCTTATATGTATTGGTTCTCCTGAATATTCAGTACTTTGTAATAAATACTTGGTTTGCTTTCAGCTTCACTCCACCTGTCTGACTCTCTCTATCAAACGAACACGCAGGGGAAGTTGTACCCCGGACGAGAGGTGGGAGTAGCCCACCTTTCATTTTCTTTTCTACAACACTGCTTAGCAACCACTCTCTCTTTCTCACTCTCTCTTTCGCTCTCTACTTCTCTAATTCTCACTCTCTTTCCCACTCTCTCTCTATTTCTATATTTCTCACTCTTTCTTTTGCTCTCTACTTCTCTACTTCTCACTCTCTCTTTTGCTCTCTACTTCTCTATTTCTCACTCTCTTTTGCTCTCTACTCCTCTATTTCTCACTCTCTTTCTCACTCTCTCTCTACATCTCTATTTCTCACTCTCTCTCTACGTCTCTATTTCTCACTCTCTTTCTCACTCTCTCTCTACGTCTATTTCTCACTTTATTTCTCACTCTCTCTCTACTTCTCTATCTCACTCTCTCTTTCTCACTCTCTCTCTACGTCTCTATTTCTCACTCTCTCTCTCTACTTCTATATTTCTCACTCTCTCTACTTCTATATTTCTCACTCTCTTTTTCACTCTCTCTCTACGTCTCTATTTCTCACTCTCTCTCTACGTCTCTATTTCTCACTCTCTCTACTTCTCTATTTCTCACTCTCTCTTTCTCACTCTCTCTCTACTTCTCTATTTCTCACTCTCTCTCTGCTTCTCTATTTCTCACTCTCTTTTGCTCTCTTCTTCTCTATTTCTCACTCTCTCTTTCTCACTCTCTCTCTACTTCTCTATTTCTCACTCTCTCTACTTTTCTATGTCTCTTTCTTTCTACTTTTCTATTTCTCTATTTCTCTCTTACTCTTTATTTCTCGCGCTTCTCTCTACTTCTCTTTCACTCTACTTTTCTGTCTTGCTTTCTCTTTCTATCTATCTCTCTACTACATCCTCTTTCTTTCTCTACTTCTTTATTTCTCGATCTCTCTTTTTCCCTAATTCTCTTTCTCTCGCTCAATATTTCTCTCTACTTGTCACTCTTTTTCTCACATTCTCGGGTGTTCTTTCTCTACTTCTCACGCTGATTTTCTCTCTACTTCTCTATTTCAGGCTCTCCCTTTTTCTGTACTTCTACATTTAACACTCTTTCTTTTTATCTACTACTGCCTAGCAACCAGTTAGATACACCTTAGCAACCACCTGGAAAACATTAGCAACTGCCTAGCAACCACTTAGCAACCATGTGTAATACGTTAGCAACTGCCTAGCAACCAGATAGCAACACCTTAGCAACCACCTGGAAAACGTTAGCAACTGCTTAGCAACCACTTTAGAAATGGTAGCAACTGCCTAGCGACCAGTCAGATACACCTAGCAACACCTTAGCAACCACCCCAGATACCATAGCAACATCTTAGCAACCACCTAGCAACACCTTAGCAACCACCACAGACACCATAGCAACACCTTAGCAACCGCCTAGCAACCGTCTAGCAACCACCTAGCAACACCTTAGCAACCACCCCGGATACCATAGCAACACCTTAGCAACCACCTAGCAACACCTTAGCAACCACCCTGGATACCATAGCAACACCTTAGCAACCACCTAGCAAAACCTTAGCAACCACCTAGCAACACCCTAGCAACCACCTAGCAACACCTTAGCAACCACCTTGCAACCACCTAGCAACACCTTAGCAACCACCCCGGATACCATAGCAACACCTTAGCAACCACCTAGCAACACCTTAGCAACCACCTAGCAACACCTTAGCAACCACCCTGGATACCATAGCAACACCTTAGCAACCACCTAGCAACACCTTAGCAACCACCTAGCAACACCCTAGCAACCACCTAGCAACACCTTTGCAACCACCCTGGATACCATAGCAACACCTTAGCAACCACCTAGCAACACCCTAGCAACCACCTAGCAACCACCTAGCAACACCTTAGCAACCACCCTGGATACCATAGCAACACCTTAGCAACCACCTAGCAACACCTTAGCAACCACCCTGGATACCATAGCAACACCTTAGCAACCACCTAGCAACACCTTAGCAACCACTTAGAAACACCGTAGCAACCACCCCGGATACCATAGCAACACCTAAGCAACCGCCTAGCAACCACCTAGCAACACCTTAGCAACCACCCCGGATACCATTGCAACACCTTAGCAACCACCTAGCAACACCTTAGCAACCACCTAGAAACTCCTTAGCAACCACCCAGGATACCATAGCAACACCTTAGCAACCACCTAGCAACACCTTAGCAACCACCCTGGATACCATAGCAACACCATAGCAACCACCTAGCAACACCTTAGCAACCACCCAGGATACCATAGCAACACCATAGCAACCACCTAGCAACACCTTAGCAACCACCCAGGATACCATAGCAACACCTTAGCAACCACCTAGCAACACCTTAGCAACCACCCTGGATACCATAGCAACACCATAGCAACCACCTAGCAACACCTTAGCAACCACCCAGGATACCATAGCAACACCTTAGCAACCACCTAGCAACACCTTAGCAACCACCCCGGATACCATAGCAACACCTTAGCAACCACCTAGCAACACCTTAGCAACCACCCTGGATACCATAGCAACCACCTAGCAACACCCTAGCAACCACCTAGCAACACCTTAGCAACCACCCCGGATACCATAGCAACACCTTAGCAACCACCTAGCAACACCTTAGCAACCACCCTGGATACCATAGCAACCACCTAGCAACACCCTAGCAACCACCTAGCAACACCTTAGCAACCACCCTGGATACCATAGCAACACCTTAGCAACCACCTAGCAACACCTTAGCAACCAACCCGGATACCATAGCAACACCTTAGCAACCACCCCGGATCCCATAGCAACACCTTAGCAACCACCTATTAACCCTCTAGCAACCACCTAGCAACACCTTAGCAACCACCCCAGATACCATAGCAACACCTTAGCAACCACCTAGCAACACCTTAGCAACCACCTAGCAACCACCTAGCAACACCTTAGCAACCACCCCGGATACCATAGCAACCGCCTAGCAACCGCCTAGCAACACCCTAGCAACCACCTAGCAACACCTTGGCAACACCCCGGATACCATAGCAACACCTTAGCAACCACCTAGCAACCACCTAGCAACACCTTAGCAACCACCCCGGATACCATAGCAACACCTTAGCAACCACCTAGCAACATCTTAGCAACCACCCCGGATGCCATAACAACACCTTAGCAACCGCCTAGCAACCACCTAGCAACACCTTAGCAACCACCCAGGATACCATAACAACACCTTAGCAACCACCTAGCAACACCTTAGCAACCACCCCGGATACCATAGCAACACCTTAGCAACCATCTAGCAACACCTTAGCAACCACCCCAGATACCATAGCAACACCCTAGCAACCACCTAGCAACACCTTAGCAACCACCCCAGATACCATAGCAACACCTTAGCAACCGCATAGCAACACCTTAGCAACCACCTAGCAACCACCTAGCAACACCTTAGCAACCACCCCGGATACCATAGCAACCGCCTAGCAACCGCCTAGCAACACCCTAGCAACCACCTAGCAACACCTTGGCAACACCCCGGATACCATAGCAACACCTTAGCAACCACCTAGCAACCACCTAGCAACACCTTACCAACCACCCTGGATACCATAGCAACACCTTAGCAACCACCTAGCAACACCTTAGCAACCAACCCGGATATCGTATCAACACCTTAGCAACCACTTGGAAACCATGTGGAATATGGTAGCAACTGCATAGCAACCAGTTAGCAACCACTTAGCAACCACCTGGAAAATATTAGAAACTGCCTAGCAACCACTTAACAACCATGTGGAATACATTAGCAATTGCCTAGCAACCAGTTAGCAACAGCTTAGCAACCACCTGGAATATGTAAGAATCTGCTTAGCAACCAATTAGCAAACACTAAGCAACGATGTGGAATACATTAGCAACTGCCTAGTAACTACCTAGCAACCACTTAGCAACACTTTACTTTATATAGGTATATATAAAGTAAAGTGTTTATATTACTTTATAAGACAATTATTAGCTTTTCACCATGTTAGCCAAAACTTTTTAGACTTTAACATTTAGCTGAAAGTCAACAGCAAAGCAACCACTCTTCACACGCTTTAGACAGAAATATCTTAGCAACCATTTTAACTTTTTCAACGTTATTAACGTACTTTTCCAAGCCAACTTAAAGTTCGTTATCGAACTTTCCTTTTCTAGTTATTATTATTATTCTTACGCCTTTTTTTCTGTACGCTACTCCTCCTAGAGCTTTCAACGTAGAATCACGAAACTTTCACGGATCGTAGGACCTATGCCAACTTAGCGTGCTTGTGCTTTTTGGAGCGATTTATCGTACGGTTTTCGTAAAAACTTCGTAAACGTACGCATTTTTTCCCCATAGGAATGAATGGGGCGAAATTTTAAACGTCCGTAACCGCCACAATTTTTGAGATACGAAGACCAAATTTGGCGAGCTTATAGATCTTACCGAGATCTTTAAATTAATAGCAGGTTGCGAAGTAATACGACGTACGGTTTTCGTACAATTTTCGTACGAAGTTTTCCCATAGAAATGAATGGGGGGCCCAGAGTTCCATCTCGCACACGAGCAGCTCTGCGCACGGAACCCCTTCTCTCCCCTGCTCCTCCAGTACTGTGAGTGTATGGAGGAGCTGCTGTATGGAGCAGCTATCAGTCAAAAGTTTGGACACCCCGGCACCCCAGCCAGGGTTTAGCAACCACTCTCTCTTTCTCACTCTCTCTTTCGCTCTCTACTTCTCTAATTCTCACTCTCTTTCCCACTCTCTCTCTATTTCTATATTTCTCACTCTTTCTTTTGCTCTCTACTTCTCTACTTCTCACTCTCTCTTTTGCTCTCTACTTCTCTATTTCTCACTCTCTTTTGCTCTCTACTCCTCTATTTCTCACTCTCTTTCTCACTCTCTCTCTACGTCTCTATTTCTCACTCTATTTCTCACTCTCTCTCTACTTCTCTATCTCACTCTCTCTTTCTCACTCTCTCTACGTCTCTATTTCTCACTCTCTCTCTACTTCTCTATCTCACTCTCTCTTTCTCACTCTCTCTCTACTTCTCTAATTCTCACTCTATCTTTCCCACTCTCTCTCTACTTCTCTATTTCTCACTCTTTCTTTTGCTCTCTACTTCTCTACTTCTCACTCTCTCGTTTGCTCTCTACTTCTCTGTCTCACTCTCTCTTTTGCTCTCTACTTCTCACTCTCTCTTTTGCTCTCTACTTCTCTATTTCTCACTCTCTCTCTACGTCTCTATTTCTCACTCTCTCTCTACTTCTCTATTTCTCACTCTCTCTTTCTCACTCTTTTCTACGTCTCTATTTCTCACTCTCTCTACTTCTCTATTTCTCACTCTTTCTCACTCTCTCTCTACGTCTCTATTTCTCACTCTCTCTCTCTACTTCTATATTTCTCACTCTCTCTACTTCTCTATTTCTCACTCTCTCTTTCTCACTCTCTCTACTTTTCTATGTCTCTTTCTTTCTACTTTTCTATTTCTCTATTTCTCTCTTACTCTCTCTTTATTTCTCGCTCTTCTCTCTACTTCTCTTTCACTCTACTTTTCTGTCTTGCTTTCTCTTTCTATCTATCTCTCTACTACATCCTTTTTCTTTCTCTACTTCTTTATTTCTCGATCTCTCTTTTTCCCTAATTCTCTTTCTCTCGCTCAATATTTCTCTCTACTTGTCACTCATTTTCTCACATTCTCGGGTGTCCTTTCTCTACTTCTCACGCTGATTTTCTCTCTACTTCTCTATTTCAGGCTCTCCCTTTTTCTGTACTTCTACATTTAACACTCTTTCTTTTTATCTACTACTGCCTAGGAACCAGTTAGATACACCTTAGCAACCACCTGGAAAACATTAGCAACTGCCTAGCAACCACTTAGCAACCATGTGTAATACGTTAGCAACTGCCTAGCAACCAGATAGCAACACCTTAGCAACCACCTGGAAAACGTTAGCAACTGCCTAGCAACTGCTTAGCAACCACTTTAGAAATGGTAGCAACTGCCTAGCGACCAGTTAGATACACCTAGCAACACCTTAGCAACCACCCCAGATACCATAGCAACCACCTAGCAACACCTTAGCAACCACCTTGCAACCACCTAGCAACACCTTAGCAACCACCCCGGATACCATAGCAACACCTTAGCAACCACCTAGCAACACCTTAGCAACCACCTAGCAACACCTTAGCAACCACCCTGGATACCATAGCAACACCTTAGCAACCGCCTAGCAACACCTTAGCAACCACCTTGCAACCACCTAGCAACACCTTAGCAACCACCCCGGATACCATAGCAACACCTTAGCAACCACCTAGCAACACCTTAGCAACCACCTAGCAACACCTTAGCAACCACCCTGGATACCATAGCAACACCTTAGCAACCACCTAGCAACACCTTAGCAACCACCTAGCAACACCCTAGCAACCACCTAGCAACCACCTAGCAACACCTTAGCAATCACCCTGGATACCATAGCAACACCTTAGCAACCACCTAGCAACACCTTAGCAACCACCTAGAAACACCTTAGCAACCACCCAGGATACCATAGCAACACCTTAGCAACCACCTAGCAACACCTTAGCAACCACCCTGGATACCATAGCAACACCTTAGCAACCACCTAGCAACACCTTAGCAACCACACCATAGCATCCACCCCGGATACCATAGCAACACTTAAGCAACCGCCTAGCAACCACCTAGCAACACCTTAGCAACCACCCCGGATACCATAGCAACACCTTAGCAACCACCTAGCAACACCTTAGCAACCACCTAGCAACACCTTAGCAACCACCTAGAAACACCTTAGCAACCACCCAGGATACCATAGCAACACCTTAGCAACTGCCTAGCAACCACCTAGCAACACCTTAGCAACCACCCAGGATACCATAGCAACACCTTAGCAACCACCTAGCAACACCTTAGCAACCACCCCGGATACCATAGCAACACCTTAGCAACCACCTAGCAACACCTTAGCAACCACCCTGGATACCATAGCAACACCTTAGCAACCACCTAGCAAAACCTTAGCAACCACCTAGCAACACCCTAGCAACCACCTAGCAACACCTTAGCAACCACCTTGCAACCACCTAGCAACACCTTAGCAACCACCCCGGATACCATAGCAACACCTTAGCAACCACCTAGCAACACCTTAGCAACCACCTAGCAATACCTTAGCAACCACCCTGGATACCAAATCAACACCTTAGCAACCACCTAGCAACACCCTAGCAACCACCTAGCAACACCTTAGCAACCACCCTGGATACCATAGCAACACCTTAGCAACCACCCCGGATACCATAGCAACCACCTAGCAACACCTTAGCAACCACCTAGCAACACCTTAGCAACCACCCTGGGTACCATAGCAACCGCCTAGCAACACCCTAGCAACCACCTAGCAACACCTTAGCAACCACCCTGGATACCATAGCAACACCTTAGCAACCACCTAGCAACACCTTAGCAACCAACCCGGATACCATAGCAACACCTTAGCAACCACCCCGGATCCCATAGCAACACCTTAGCAACCCTCTAGCAACCACCTAGCAACACCTTAGCAACCACCCCAGATACCATAGCAACACCTTAGCAACCACCTAGCAACACCTTAGCAACCAACCCGGATACCATAGCAACACCTTAGCAACCACCCCGGATACCATAGCAACACCTTAGCAACCACCTAGCAACACCTTAGCAACCACCTAGCAACACCTTAGCAACCACCCCAGATACCATAGCAACACCTTAGCAACCACCTAGCAACACCTTAGCAACCACCCCAGATACCATAGCAACCAGTTAGCAACCACCTGGAAAATATTAGAAACTGCCTAATAACCACTTAAAAACCATTTGGAATACGTTAGGAATTGCCTAGCAACAAGTTAGCAACAGCTTAGCAACCACCTGGAATATGTTCGCAACTGCCTAGCAACCAATTAGCAAGCACTAAGCAACGATGTGGACTACATTAGCAACTGCCTAGCAACTACCTAGCAACCACTTAGCAACACTTTACTTTATAAGATAATTATAAGCTTTTCACCATGTTAGCCAAAACTTTTTGGACTTCAACATTTAGCCGAAAGTCAACAGCATAGCAACCACTCTTCACACGCTTTAGACAGAAATATCTTAGCAACCATTTTAACTATTCAACGTTATTTAACTATTTAACGTACTTTTCCAAGCCAACTTAAAGTTCGTTATCGAACTTTCCTTTTCTAGTTATTATTATTATTCTTACGCCTTTTTTTCTGTACGCTACTCCTCCTAGAGCTTTCAACGTAGAATCACGAAACTTTCACGGATCGTAGGACCTATGCCAACTTAGCGTGCTTGTGCTTTTTGGAGCGATTTATCGTACGGTTTTCGTAAAAACTTCGTAAACGTACGCATTTTTTCCCCATAGGAATGAATGGGGCGAAATTTTAAACGTCCGTAACCGCCACAATTTTTGAGATACGAAGACCAAATTTGGCGAGCTTATAGATCTTACCGAGATCTTTAAATTAATAGCAGGTTGCGAAGCGATACGACGTACGGTTTTCGTACAATTTTCGTACGAAGTTTTCCCATAGAAATGAATGGGGGGCCCAGAGTTCCATCTCGCACACGAGCAGCTCTGCGCACGGAACCCCTTCTCTCCCCTGCTCCTCCAGTACTGTGAGTGTATGGAGGAGCTGCTGTATGGAGCAGCTATCAGTCAAAAGTTTGGACACCCCGGCACCCCAGCCAGGGTTTAGCAACCACCTATTAACTGCTTAGCAACCACTCTCTCTTTCTCACTCTCTCTTTCGCTCTCTACTTCTCTAATTCTCACTCTCTTTCCCACTCTCTCTCTATTTCTATATTTCTCACTCTTTCTTTTGCTCTCTACTTCTCTACTTCTCACTCTCTCTTTTGCTCTCTACTTCTCTATTTCTCACTCTCTTTTGCTCTCTACTCCTCTATTTCTCACTCTCTTTCTCACTCTCTCTCTACGTCTCTATTTCTCACTCTATTTCTCACTCTCTCTCTACTTCTCTATCTCACTCTCTCTTTCTCACTCTCTCTACGTCTCTATTTCTCACTCTCTCTCTACTTCTCTATCTCACTCTCTCTTTCTCACTCTCTCTCTACTTCTCTAATTCTCACTCTATCTTTCCCACTCTCTCTCTACTTCTCTATTTCTCACTCTTTCTTTTGCTCTCTACTTCTCTACTTCTCACTCTCTCGTTTGCTCTCTACTTCTCTGTCTCACTCTCTCTTTTGCTCTCTACTTCTCACTCTCTCTTGTGCTCTCTACTTCTCTATTTCTCACTCTCTCTCTACGTCTCTATTTCTCACTCTCTCTCTACTTCTCTATTTCTCACTCTCTCTTTCTCACTCTTTTCTACGTCTCTATTTCTCACTCTCTCTACTTCTCTATTTCTCACTCTTTCTCACTCTCTCTCTACGTCTCTATTTCTCACTCTCTCTCTACGTCTCTATTTCTCACTCTCTCTCTCTACTTCTATATTTCTCACTCTCTCTACTTCTATATTTCTCACTCTCTTTTTCACTCTCTCTCTACGTCTCTATTTCTCTTTATTTCTCACTCTCTCTACTTCTATATTTCTCACTCTCTTTTTCACTCTCTCTCTAAGTCTCTATTTCTCACTCTCTCTCTACTTCTCTATTTCTCACTCTCTTTCTCACTCTCTCTCTACGTCTCTATTTCTCACTCTGTCTACTTCTCTATTTCTCACTCTCTCTTTCTCACTCTCTCTCTACTTCTCTATTTCTCACTCTCTCCTTCTCACTCTCTCTACTTTTCTATGTCTCTTTCTTTCTACTTTTCTATTTCTCTATTTCTCTCTTACTCTCTCTTTATTTCTCGCTCTTCTCTCTACTTCTCTTTCACTCTACTTTTCTGTCTTGCTTTCTCTTTCTATCTATCTCTCTACTACATCCTTTTTCTTTCTCTACTTCTTTATTTCTCGATCTCTCTTTTTCCCTAATTCTCTTTCTCTCGCTCAATATTTCTCTCTACTTGTCACTCTTTTTCTCACATTCTCGGGTGTTCTTTCTCTACTTCTCACGCTGATTTTCTCTCTACTTCTCTATTTCAGGCTCTCCCTTTTTCTGTACTTCTACATTTAACACTCTTTCTTTTTATCTACTACTGCCTAGGAACCAGTTAGATACACCTTAGCAACCACCTGGAAAACATTAGCAACTGCCTAGCAACCACTTAGCAACCATGTGTAATACGTTAGCAACTGCCTAGCAACCAGATAGCAACACCTTAGCAACCACCTGGAAAACGTTAGCAACTGCCTAGCAACTGCTTAGCAACCACCCCAGATACCATAGCAACATCTTCGCAACCACCTAGCAACACCTTAGCAACCACCCTAGACACCATAGCAACACCTTAGCAACCGCCTAGCAACACCTTAGCAACCACCTTGCAACCACCTAGCAACACCTTAGCAACCACCCCGGATACCATAGCAACACCTTAGCAACCACCTAGCAACACCTTAGCAACCACCTAGCAACACCTTAGCAACCACCCTGGATACCATAGCAACACCTTAGCAACCACCTAGCAACACCTTAGCAACCACCTAGCAACACCCTAGCAACCACCTAGCAACCACCTAGCAACACCTTAGCAACCACCCTGGATACCATAGCAACACCTTAGCAACCACCTAGCAACACCTTAGCAACCACCTAGAAACACCTTAGCAACCACCCAGGATACCATAGCAACACCTTAGCAACCACCTAGCAACACCTTAGCAACCACCCTGGATACCATAGCAACACCTTAGCAACCACCTAGCAACACCTTAGCAACCACACCATAGCATCCACCCCGGATACCATAGCAACACTTAAGCAACCGCCTAGCAACCACCTAGCAACACCTTAGCAACCACCCCGGATACCATAGCAACACCTTAGCAACCACCTAGCAACACCTTAGCAACCACCTAGCAACACCTTAGCAACCACCTAGCAACACCTTAGCAACCACCCAGGATACCATAGCAACACCTTAGCAACTGCCTAGCAACCACCTAGCAACACCTTAGCAACCACCCAGGATACCATAGCAACACCTTAGCAACCACCTAGCAACATCTTAGCAACCACCCCGGATACCATAGCAACACCATAGCAACCACCTAGCAACACCTTAGCAACCACCTAGCAACACCTTAGCAACCACCCTGGATACCATAGCAACCGCCTAGCAACACCCTAGCAACCACCTAGCAACACCTTAGCAACCACCCTGGATACCATAGCAACACCTTAGCAACCACCTAGCAACACCTTAGCAACCAACCCGGATACCATAGCAACACCTTAGCAACCACCCCGGATCCCATAGCAACACCTTAGCAACCACCTAGCAACCCTCTAGCAACCACCTAGCAACACCTTAGCAACCACCCCGGATACCATAGCAACACCTTAGCAACCACCTAGCAACACCTTAGCAACCACCTAGCAACACCTTAGCAACCACCTAGCAACACCTTAGCAACCACCCTGGATACCATAGCAACACCATAGCAACCACCTAGCAACACCTTAGCAACCACCCAGGATACCATAGCAACACCTTAGCAACCACCTAGCAACACCTTAGCAACCACCCCGGATACCATAGCAACACCTTAGCAACCACCTAGCAACACCTTAGCAACCAACCTGGATACCATAGCAACCGCCTAGCAACACCCTAGCAACCACCTAGCAACACCTTAGCAACCACCCTGGATACCATAGCAACACCTTAGCAACCACCTAGCAACACCTTAGCAACCAACCCGGATACCATAGCAACACCTTAGCAACCACCCCGGATCCCATAGCAACACCTTAGCAACCACCTATTAACCCTCTAGCAATCACCTAGCAACACCTTAGCAACCACCCCAGATACCATAGCAACACCTTAGCAACCACCTAGCAACACCTTAGCAACCACCCCGGATACCATAGCAACCAGTTAGCAACCACCTGGAAAATATTAGAAACTGCCTAATAACCACTTAAAAACCATTTGGAATACGTTAGGAGTTGCCTAGCAACAAGTTAGCAACAGCTTAGCAACCACCTTGAATATGTTCGCAACTGCCTAGCAACCAATTAGCAAACACTAAGCAACGATGTGGACTACATTAGCAACTGCCTAGCAACTACCTAGCAACCACTTAGCAACACTTTACTTTATAAGATAATTATAAGCTTTTCACCATGTTAGCCAAAACTTTTTGGACTTCAACATTTAGCCGAAAGTCAACAGCATAGCAACCACTCTTCACACGCTTTAGACAGAAATATCTTAGCAACCATTTTAACTATTCAACGTTACTAACGTACTTTTCCAAGCCAACTTAAAGTTCGTTATCGAACTTTCCTTTTCTAGTTATTATTAAGTTGGCTTTGGAAAAGCCAACTTATTGTTCTTCGTTTTCTTCTTATTATTATTATTCTTACGCCTTTTTTTCTGTACGCTACTCCTCCTAGAGCTTTTATCGTAGAATCACGAAACTTTCACGGATCGTAGGACCTATAGTGAATTACGTTGCTTGTGCTTTTTGGAGCGATTTATCGTACGGTTTTCGTAAAAACTTCGTAAACGTACGCATTTTTTCCCCATAGGAATGAATGGGGGAGAATTTTGAACGTCCGTGACGGTCACAATTTTTGAGATACAAACACCAAATTCGGCGAGCTTATAGATCTTATCGAGATCTTTAAATTAATAGGAGGTTGCGAAGCGATACGACGTACGGTTTTCGTACAATTGTCGTACGAAGTTTTCCCATAGAAATGAATGGGGGGCCCAGAGTTCCATCTCACACACGAGCAGCTCTGCACACGGAACCCCTTCTCTCCCCTGCTCCTCCAGTACTGTGAGTGTATGGAGGAGCTGCTGTATGGAGCAGCTATCAGTCAAAAGTTTGGACACCCCAGCCAGGGCTTTGCAACCACCTATTACCTGTTTAGCAACCACTCTCTCTTTCTCACTCTCTCTCTACTTCTCTCACTCTCTCTTTCTCACTCTCTCTCTACTTTTCACTCTCTCTTTTGCTCTCTACTTATCTACTTCTCACTCTCTCTTTTGCTCTCTACTTCTCTACTTCTCACTCTCTCTTTTGCTCTCTGCTTCTCTATTTCTCACTTTCTCTTTTGCTCTCTACTTCTCACACTCTCTTTTGCTCTCTACTTCTCTATTTCTCACTCTCTTTTGCTTTCTACTTCTCTATTTCTCACTCTCTCTTTTGCTCTCTACTTCTCGCTCTCTCTTTTGCTCTCTACTTCTCACTCTCTCTTTTGCTCTCTACTTTTCTATTTCTCACTCTCTCTTTCTCACTCTCTCTCTACTTCTCTATTTCTCACTCTCTTTTGCTCTCTACTTCTCTATTTCTCACTCTTTCTTTCTCACTCTCTCTCTACGTCTCTATTTCTCACACTCTCTTTCTCACTCTCTCTACTTCTCTATTTCTCACTCTCTCTTTTGCTCTCTACTTCTCTATTTCTCACTCTCTCTACGTCTCTATTTCTCACTCTCTCTTTTGCTCTCTACTTCTCTATTTCTCACTCTCTTTTGCTCTCTACTTATCTCTTTCTCACGCTCTGTCTCTATATCTTTTTCTCTCTACTTCTCTATTTCTCACTCTCTCTTTTGCTCTTTACATTTCTTTATTTCTCACTCTCTCTTTCTCACTCTCTCTACTTCTCTATTTCTCACTCTCTTTTGCTCTCTACTTCTCTATTTCTCACTCTCTTTCTCACTCTACTTCTGAATTTCTCACTCTCTTTCTCACTCTCTCTCTACGTCTCTATTTCTCACTCTCTCTTTTACTCTCTACTTCTCTATTTCTCACTCTTTCTTTCTCTCTTTCTCACTCTCTCTCTCTACGTCTCAATTTCTCTTTCTCACTACTTTTCTGTTTCTCTATTCTCTCTTACTCTTTCTTTATTTCTCGCTCTTCTCTACTTCTCTTTCACTCTACTTTTCTATGTCTTGCTTTCTCTTTCTATCTATCTCTCTACTACTTCCTCTTTCTTTCTCTACTTCTTTATTTCTCGATGTCCCTTTTTCTCTAATTCTCTTTTTCTCGCTCAATATTTCTCTCAACTTGTCACTCTTTTTCTCACATTCTCGCGTGTTCTTTCTCTTTTTCTCGCAATTTTCTCCCTACTTCTTTATTTCTTGCTCTCCCTTTTTCTGTACTTCTACATTTAACACTCTCTCTTTTTCTCTACTTCAACCATTTTAGAAATGATAGCAACAAACTAGCAACCAGTTATCAACACCTTAGCAACCACCTGGTAAACATTAGCAACTGCCTAGCAACCACTTTAGAAATGATCACAACCGCTCAGCAACCATCTGGAATATGTTAGCAACTGCCTAGCAACCAGTTAGCAACACCTTAGCAACCACCTGGAAAATGTTAGCAACTGCCTAGAAACCACTTAGCAACCACTTTAGAAATGATCACAACTGCCTAGCAACCACTTAGCAACCATGTGGAATACGTTAGCAACTGCCTAGCAACCAGTTAGCAACACCTTAGCAACCACCTGGAAAATGTTAGCAACTGCCTAGCAACCACTTAGCAACCACCTGGAAAACGTTAGCAACTGCCTAGCAACAACTGAGCAACCACCTGGAAAACGTTAGCAACTGCCTAGCAACCACTAAGCAACTGCCTAGCAACCACCTGGAATACGTTAGCAACTGCCTAGCAACCACTTAGCAACCACCTGGAAAATGTTAGCAACTGCCTAGCAACAACTTAGCAACTGACTAGCAACCACCTGGAAAATGTTAGCAACTGCCTAGCAACCACTTAGCAACCACCTGGAAAACGTTAGCAACTGCCTAGCAACCACTTAGCAACTGCCTAGCAACCACTTGGAAAACGTTAGCAACTGCCTAGCAACACCTTAGCAACTGCCTAGCAACCACCTGGAAAACGTTAGCAACTGCCTAGCAACCACTTAGCAACCACATGGAAAACGTTAGCAACTGCCTAGCAACCACTTAGCAACCACCTGGAAAACGTTAGCAACTGCCTAGCAACCACTTAGCAACTGCCTAGCAACCACTTGGAAAACGTTAGCAACTGCCTAGCAACCACTTAGCAACTGCCTAGCAACCACCTGGAATACGTTAGCAACTGCCTAGCAACCACTTAGCAACCACCTGGAAAACATTAGCAACTGCCTAGCAACCACTGAGCAACCACCTGGACAACGTTAGCAACTGCCTAGCAACCACTTAGCAACTGCCTAGCAACCACCTGGAATATGTTAGCAACTGCCTAGCAACCACTTAGCAACCACCTGGAAAACATTAGCAACTGCCTAGCAACAACTTAGCAACTGCCTAGCAACCACCTGGAAAACGTTAGCAACTGCCTAGCAACCACTTAGCAACCACCTGGAAAACGTTAGCAACTGCCTAGCAACCACTTAGCAACTGCCTAGCAACCACTTGGAAAACGTTAGCAACTGCCTAGCAACCACTTAGCAACTGCCTAGCAACCACCTGGAAAACGTTAGCAACTGCCTAGCAACCACTTAGCAACCACCTGGAAAATGTTAGCAACTGCCTAGCAACCACTTAGCAGCTGCCTAGCAACCACCTGGAATATGTTAGCAACTACCAAGCAACCACTTAGCAACCACCTGGAAAATGTTAGCAACTGCCTAGCAACCACTTAGCAACTGCCTAGCAACCACTTGGAAAACGTTAGCAACTGCCTAGCAACCACTTAGCAACTTCCTAGCAACCACCTGGAAAACGTTAGCAACTGCCTAGCAACCACTTAGCAACCACCTGGAAAACGTTAGCAACTGCCTAGCAACCACTTAGCAACACCTTAACAACCACTAGGAAAACGTTAGCAACTGCCTAGCAACCACTTAGCAACCACTTTAGAAATGATAGCAACTGCCTAGCAACCACCTAGCAACACCTTAGCAACCACCCCGGATACCATAGCAACACCTTAGCAACCACCTATCAACAAGTTATCAACCACCTAGCAACCACCTAGCAACATCTTAGCAACCACCCCGCATACCATAGCAACACCCTAGCAACAACCTAGCAACCACCTAGCAACACCTTAGCAACCACCTGTAATATGTTAGCAACTGCCTAGCAACCAGTTAGCAACAGCTTAGCAACCACCTGGAAAACATTAGCAACTGCCTAGCAACAGCTTAGCAACCACTTCAGAAATGATAGCAACTGCCTAGCATCAAATTGGCAATCAAAAGATTAACCAAAAGTTTTACGATTTCAGCATTTAAACAAACGTTTTTAGATTTCAGCGTTTAACTAAACGTTTTTAGATTTCAGCGTTTAACCAAACGTTTTTAGATTTCAGCGTTTAACCAAACGTTTTTAGATTTCAGCGTTTAACCAAACATTTTTAGATTTCGGCGTTTTTGGCATTTAGCGTTTAGCCAAAAGTTAACAGCATATCCACGACTCTTCACACTCTTCAGACGGAAACAGCTTAGCAACCATTTTAACTTTTTAACGTTATTAGCGTTCTTTTCCAAGCCAACTTAAAGTTCGTTCACGAACTTTGCCTTTTCTAGTTATTATTATTATTCTTACGCCTTTTTTTCTGTACGCTACTCCTCCTAGAGCTTTCAACGTAGAATCACGAAACTTTCACGGATCGTAGGACCTATGCCAACTTAGCGTGCTTGTGCTTTTTGGAGCGATTTATCGTACGGTTTTCGTAAAAACTTCGTAAACGTACGCATTTTTTCCCCATAGGAATGAATGGGGCGAAATTTTAAACGTCCGTAACCGCCACAATTTTTGAGATACGAAAACCAAATTTGGCGAGCTTATAGATCTTACCGAGATCTTTAAATTAATAGCAGGTTGCGAAGCGATACGACGTACGGTTTTCGTACAATTTTCGTACGAAGTTTTCCCATAGAAATGAATGGGGGGCCCAGAGTTCCATCTCGCACACGAGCAGCTCTGCGCACGGAACCCCTTCTCTCCCCTGCTCCTCCAGTACTGTGAGTGTATGGAGGAGCTGCTGTATGGAGCAGCTATCAGTCAAAAGTTTGAACACCCCGGCACCCCAGCCAGGGTTTAGCAACCACCTATTAACTGCTTAGCAACCACTCTCTCTTTCTCACTCTCTCTTTCGCTCTCTACTTCTCTAATTCTCACTCTCTTTCCCACTCTCTCTCTATTTCTATATTTCTCACTCTTTCTTTTGCTCTCTACTTCTCTACTTCTCACTCTCTCTTTTGCTCTCTACTTCTCTATTTCTCACTCTCTTTTGCTCTCTACTCCTCTATTTCTCACTCTTTCTCACTCTCTCTCTACTTCTCTAATTCTCACTCTATCTTTCCCACTCTCTCTCTACTTCTCTATTTCTCACTCTTTCTTTTGCTCTCTACTTCTCTACTTCTCACTCTCTCGTTTGCTCTCTACTTCTCTGTCTCACTCTCTCTTTTGCTCTCTACTTCTCATTCTCTCTTTTGCTCTCTACTTCTCTATTTCTCACTCTCTCTCTACGTCTCTATTTCTCACTCTCTCTCTACTTCTCTATTTCTCACTCTCTCTTTCTCACTCTTTTCTACGTCTCTATTTCTCACTCTCTCTACTTCTCTATTTCTCACTCTTTCTCACTCTCTCTCTACGTCTCTATTTCTCACTCTCTCTCTACGTCTCTATTTCTCACTCTCTCTCTCTACTTCTATATTTCTCACTCTCTCTACTTCTATATTTCTCACTCTCTTTTTCACTCTCTCTCTCTACGTCTCTATTTCTCTTTATTTCTCACTCTCTCTACTTCTATATTTCTCACTCTCTTTTTCACTCTCTCTCTACGTCTCTATTTCTCACTCTCTCTCTACTTCTCTATTTCTCACTCTCTTTCTCACTCTCTCTCTACGTCTCTATTTCGCACTCTCTCTACTTCTCTATTTCTCACTCTCTCTTTCTCACTCTCTCTCTACTTCTCTATTTCTCACTCTCTCTTTCTCACTCTCTCTACTTTTCTATGTCTCTTTCTTTCTACTTTTCTATTTCTCTATTTCTCTCTTACTCTCTCTTTATTTCTCGCTCTTCTCTCTACTTCTCTTTCACTCTACTTTTCTGTCTTGCTTTCTCTTTCTATCTATCTCTCTACTACATCCTTTTTCTTTCTCTACTTCTTTATTTCTCGATCTCTCTTTTTCCCTAATTCTCTTTCTCTCGCTCAATATTTCTCTCTACTTGTCACTCTTTTTCTCACATTCTCGGGTGTTCTTTCTCTACTTCTCACGCTGATTTTCTCTCTACTTCTCTATTTCAGGCTCTCCCTTTTTCTGTACTTCTACATTTAACACTCTTTCTTTTTATCTACTACTGCCTAGGAACCAGTTAGATACACCTTAGCAACCACCTGGAAAACATTAGCAACTGCCTAGCAACCACTTAGCAACCATGTGTAATACGTTAGCAACTGCCTAGCAACCAGATAGCAACACCTTAGCAACCACCTGGAAAACGTTAGCAACTGCCTAGCAACTGCTTAGCAACCACTTTAGAAATGGTAGCAACTGCCTAGCGACCAGTTAGATACACCTAGCAACACCTTAGCAACCACCCCAGATACCATAGCAACATCTTAGCAACCACCTAGCAACACCTTAGCAACCACCCTAGACACCATAGCAACACCTTAGCAACCGCCTAGCAACACCTTAGCAACCACCTTGCAACCACCTAGCAACACCTTAGCAACCACCCCGGATACCATAGCAACACCTTAGCAACCACCTAGCAACACCTTAGCAACCACCTAGCAACACCTTAGCAACCACCCTGGATACCATAGCAACACCTTAGCAACCACCTAGCAACACCCTAGCAACCACCTAGCAACACCTTAGCAACCACCCTGGATACCATAGCAACACCTTAGCAACCACCTAGCAACACCTTAGCAACCACCTAGAAACACCTTAGCAACCACCCAGGATACCATAGCAACACCTTAGCAACCACCTAGCAACACCTTAGCAACCACCCTGGATACCATAGCAACACCTTAGCAACCACCTAGCAACACCTTAGCAACCACACCATAGCATCCACCCCGGATACCATAGCAACACTTAAGCAACCGCCTAGCAACCACCTAGCAACACCTTAGCAACCACCCCGGATACCATAGCAACACCTTAGCAACCACCTAGCAACACCTTAGCAACCACTTAGCAACACCTTAGCAACCACCTAGAAACACCTTAGCAACCACCCAGGATACCATAGCAACACCTTAGCAACTGCCTAGCAACCACCTAGCAACACCTTAGCAACCACCCAGGATACCATAGCAACACCTTAGCAACCACCTAGCAACACCTTAGCAACCACCCCGGATACCATAGCAACACCATAGCAACCACCTAGCAACACCTTAGCAACCACCTAGCAACACCTTAGCAACCACCCTGGATACCATAGCAACCGCCTAGCAACACCCTAGCAACCACCTAGCAACACCTTAGCAACCACCCTGGATACCATAGCAACACCTTAGCAACCACCTAGCAACACCTTAGCAACCAACACGGATACCATAGCAACACCTTAGCAACCACCCCGGATCCCATAGCAACACCTTAGCAACCACCTAGCAACCCTCTAGCAACCACCTAGCAACACCTTAGCAACCACCCCAGATACCATAGCAACACCTTAGCAACCACCTAGCAACACCTTAGCAACCACCCCAGATACCATAGCAACCAGTTAGCAACCACCTGGAAAATATTAGAAACTGCCTAATAACCACTTAAAAACCATTTGGAATACGTTAGGAATTGCCTAGCAACAAGTTAGCAACAGCTTAGCAACCACCTGGAATATGTTCGCAACTGCCTAGCAACCAATTAGCAAGCACTAAGCAACGATGTGGACTACATTAGCAACTGCCTAGCAACTACCTAGCAACCACTTAGCAACACTTTACTTTATAAGATAATTATAAGCTTTTCACCATGTTAGCCAAAACTTTTTGGACTTCAACATTTAGCCGAAAGTCAACAGCATAGCAACCACTCTTCACACGCTTTAGACAGAAATATCTTAGCAACCATTTTAACTATTCAACGTTATTTAACTATTTAACGTACTTTTCCAAGCCAACTTAAAGTTCGTTATCGAACTTTCCTTTTCTAGTTATTAAGTTGGCTTGGAAAAGCCAACTTCTTGTTCTTCGTAATCTTCTTATTATTATTAAGTTGGCTTGGAAAAGCCAACTTATTGTTCTTCGTAATCTTCTTATTAGGGGTTCGAGCACGTAGTGCTAGAAACCCTATTGTAATTGTTCTGATTATTAGGGGTTCGAGCACGTAGTGCTAGAAACCCTATTGTAATTGTTCCGATTATTATTATTATTATTCTTATTCTTTTTCTGCCATAGAAGTGATTGGGCAGAAGAAACCGTAAGGCCTACAGGGCTGAGACTTGGTCATATGGAAGTACTTCTCACCGCTACTCAGATTCAAAAGATGAGCCCGATCGGCCTCAAGGGGGCGCTATGGCAAAGGTCAACGCGTTTGGCCCCGTAACTCCTACGCCCTGATAGCTAGATCAAAAATTCTTGCATTATATGATTCCTTGGTTAATGGCAAATCAAAAAGGTCAATAGAACCACTAAGCTCCGCCCACTTAGATTTTTTTCTATTTAGCATAATATGCAAAACCTACTTTTGAGAACTTGTCCTAAACTCATTGACCAATCCTGACATGTTTGGTGCCAAACAACTCAGCAGAGTCCCAAACTCAATAATTATCGAAAACATTGTGAAATTTGTAAACAATATGGCCGCCATATGCACATTAATCTTACCGTGGCACACCCAAATTTACTCTAACAGCTGTAACTTTTGAATGCTTAAACCTACACTAATGCCACTTTATAACTTTGTTTCCAACATGATTCTGAGGTAGCCCGTCAATCTGTGTAGACATACGCCCCCAGGGGGCGGAGCCAAAGCTAAAAATCTGTTTCTCAGGAACCGTACAAGCTATGAAGCTCTCCTTTGACATGTATCATCTATGGCCTATGTCCTAATGTTTTACAGAAGGAAAATTTGATATGCAAATTTTTGCGATCGTTATTAGCCAATCAGTTTCCAGCAAGCTTTTGACATGCTAAACAATGACCAATCAGGACGATACTTATACCCTACATGTATCTCAGGGCCTTCTATCATCCATTAAAATATGGCGTTGATTGGCCTCAAGGGGGCGCTATAGCAGAAAATCAGTTATATCTAAAGGTACAAGTGGCCTAGGCTTGTTATTCTTTTTTAGTTGTATACTTTGCTGTAGCCTTTACAACTTTGTAATTACATATGTTTACCAAAAATGCAAAGATTTTCATCAGTGGCCAAAAGAGTAAAAATTGCTCTTTTCGAACTTGTCTTTAAGTCCTTAATCAATCAAAACAAATTTGGTCTTGATGCAATCTTGAGACCTTGTAGGTAAATAATTATCAAAAAAATCTTGACATTTTAACTACTTGAGGCCCATAAACCTTGATCAAACATGTACGTGAAAGCCTTTTCAGAGTTATTTGGCCAAAACTCTGTCAAAGTTTAAAACATGCCAAAACTGTTGAAGCTACTAATTAACAATGACATTTGAAGTACATGTGCCAAGTATGAGCCAAATAAGTCTTCAGAAGGCTCTACAGTGAAAAAATAACTATTTTCAATTTATTCTATTTATCGCTATTTTCCAACCTAAATGGACAGAAGACAGGAACCTTTCACCCTATCAACACACAAATTTATACACATATATAGACTGATATTGTGATCTTGATTGCAAATTTTCAGCCAAATCGGACATGTTTTGCCTCTACACTGGCTGGAAAACTACAGCGATTTTGTAGGCCTCAAGCCTGTATTATCGCTTTTTTCAAATCTAAATTGACAGAAGTCAGGAACCTTTGACCCCATTGACACAGAAATTGACATACATATATAGACTGATATTGTGATCTTGATTGCATATTTTGAGCCAAATCAGATATTTTTTGCCTCTAATATGGCCAAAGAGCAACAGCCATTTTGTAGGCCATAAGCCTGTATTATCACTTTTTTCAAACCTAAATGGTCAGAAGTCAGGAACCTTTGACCCTATCAACACACAAATTTACACACATATATATACAGACCACTTGATCATGAGTACCAATTTGGAGCCCAATCGGACTTTTCTTCTCTTTTTAATAAATAGAAACACACTGATAGGGAATATTCTGTCTTTCTGATAGAGTGATAGATTTCCAGCAGGTTATATGTGGTCTCTTGCTGCGCTCTGGTGGTCATTTGGTGAAACAGTTACAGTTGAATTATTCTAAATTAAAGCTCTGCTGAACTTATTCAATCTTGCTTGTCTTGCTTAATTGAAGATCTTTATCCTTCTTGGTCATGCTAGTCAGCCGCCTGGGTCATTCTTGTTTATGCTCCACTCACTTAATTTTTTTTTAAATTTGCATAATATGCAAAACCTACTTTTGAGATCTTGTCCTTGGATCCTTGACCAATCATGACATGTTTGCTGTCAAACAGTTCAGCAGAGCTTACTCCTCAATAATTATTAAAAAAAATCTTTACTTTTATAAACAATATGGCCGCCATATGCAAATGAGTTCTACCATGGTGCAGTAAAATGTCTTTAACACTTATAACTTTTGAATGCTTAACCTGACACTAATACCACTTCAGTCCTTTGATCATTACATGATTCTCAGATACCCTGTCAGTTTAAGTAGACATACACCCCCCCAGGGGGCGGGGCCAATGCTCGATAGCTGTTTCTCTAGAACCATACAAGCTATCAAGGTCATCCTAGCCAATTATCATCTATGGCCCATGCACTAATGGTACACCAAATGAAAATTTGATATGGACACTTTTGTGGTCACTATTAGCCAATCACATTCCAGCAAGCTTTTAACAGGCGGAATGTTAATCAGGTCAAAACTTATATACTATATACGGGTTATTTATATGCCCTTTTTATGCCTTGTGTTTTTTCAATTTAAGAACTGAATTTGTTTCACCAAATGCGCACTAGAGTGCAGTAAGACACCACATAAAACCTGATGAACACTACAGCTCAATTTATCAATGCTTTTCAACTAGTTTACTCACACCACTCATCTAGCATTGCCATTATGGTCTTTATGGTCACGCTGGTCACCCAGCTTGGTTATGCTGGCCATCCAGCTTGGTCATGCTGGCCATTCACATTGGTCATTATGGTCCTGCTGGTCATTCAGCTTTGTCCTCATAGTAATTGTGGTCTTCCAGCTTGGTCATACTGGCCAACCACCTTTGCCATGCTGGTCATCCAGTTTGGTCATTATGGTCTTCCAGCTTGGTCAATATGGTCAACAAGTTTGTCATCCAGATTAGTCATGCTGGTAATCTAGCTTGGTCTTCACGGTCATGCTGGTCATCCTCATCCAGTTTGGCGATGCCGGTCAACCGGCAACATGTTTTAAGCCTAACTGGCCTCCAGAGGTCTCTTTGCCTGTAACGCTCGAACCCCGTAAATCGCCGCTTGCGGCTATATTTAGGGGTTCGAGCACATAGTGCTAGAAACCCTATTGTAATTGTTCTGATTATTATTATTATTATTATTATTATTATTATTCTTATTCTTTTTCTGCCATAGAAGTGATTGGGCAGAAGAAACCGTAAGGCCTACAGGGCTGAGACTTGGTCATATGGTAGTACTTCTCACCGCTACTCAGATTCAAAAGATGAGCCCGATCGGCCTCAAGGGGGCGCTATGGCGAAGGTCAACGCGTTTGGCCCCGTAACTCCTACGCCCTGATAGCTAGAGCAAAAATTCTTGCATTATATGATTCCTTGGTTAATGGCAAATCAAAAAGGTCAATAGAACCACTAAGCTCCGCCCACTTAGATTTTTTGCTATTTAGCATAATATGCAAAACCTACTTTTGAGAACTTGTCCTAAACTCATTGACCAATACTGACTTGTTTGGTGTCAAACAACTCAGCAGAGTCCCATCCTCAATAATTATTAAAAAAATCTTGAAATTTGCAAAAAATATGGCCGCCATATGCAAATTAATCTTACCGTGGCACACCCAAATTTACTTTAACAGCTGTAACTTTTGAATGCTTAAACCGACACTAATGCCACTTTAGACCTATGATGCCAACATGATTCTGAGGTAGCATGTCAATCTGTGTAGACATACGCCCCCAGGGGGCGGAGCCAAAGCTAAAAATCTGTTTCTCAGGAAGCGTACAAGCTATGAAGCTCTCCTTTGGCATGTATCATCTATGGCCTATGTCCTAATGTTTTACAGAAGGAAAATTTGATATGCAAATTTTTGCGATCGTTATTAGCCAATCAGATTACAGCAAGCTTTTGACAGGCTAAACAATGACCAATCAGGACGATACTTATACCCTACATGTATCTCAGGGCCTTCTATCATCCATTAAAATATGGCGTTGATTGGCCTCAAGGGGGCGCTATAGCAGAAAATCAGTTATATCTAAAGGTACAAGTGGCCTAGGCTTGTTATTCTTTTTTAGTTGTATACTTTGCTGTAGCCTTTACAACTTTGTAATTACATATGTTTACCAAAAATGCAAAGATTTTCATCAGTGGCCAAAAGAGTAAAAATTGCTCTTTTCGAACTTGTCTTTAAGTCCTTAATCAATCAAAACAAATTTGGTCTTGATGCAATCTTGAGACCCTGTAGGTAAATAATTATCAAAAAAATCTTGACATTTTAACTATTTGAGGCCCATAAACCTTGATCAAACATGTACGTGAAAGCCTTTTCAGAGTTATTTGGCCAAAACTCTGTCAAAGTTTAAAACGTGCCAAAACTGTTGAAGCTACTAATTAACAATGACTTTTGAAGTACATGTGCCAAGTATGAGCCAAATAAGTCTTCAGTAGGCTCTACAGTGAAAAAATAACTATTTTCAATTTATTCTATTTATCGCTATTTTCCAACCTAAATGGACAGAAGACAGGAACCTTTCACCCTATCAACACACAAATTTATACACATATATAGACTGATAATCTGATCTTGATTGCAAATTTTCAGCCAAATCGGACATGTTTTGCCTCTACAACGGCTGGAAAACTACAGCGATTTTGTAGGCCTCAAGCCTGTATTATCGCTTTTTTCAAATCTAAATGGACAGAAGTCAGGAACCTTTGACCCTATTGACACAGAAATTGACATACATATATAGACTGATATTGTGATCTTGATTGCAAATTTTGAGCCAAATCAGATATTTTTTGCCTCTAATATGGCCAAAGAGCAACAGCCATTTTGTAGGCCATAAGCCTGTATTATCACTTTTTTCAAACCTAAATGGTCAGAAGTCAGGAACCTTTGACCCTATCAACACACAAATTTACATACATGTATATACAGACCACTTGATCATGAGTACCAATTTGGAGCCCAATCGGACTTTTCTTCTCTTTTTAATAAATAGAAACACACTGATAGGGAATGTTCTGTCTTACTTATAGAGTGGTAGATTTCCAGCAGGTTATATGTGGTCTCTTGCTGCGCTCTGGTGGTCATTTGGTGAAACAGTTACATTTGAATTATTCTAAATTAAAGCTCTGCTGAACTTATTCAATCTTGCTTGTCTTGCTTAATTGAACATATTTATCCTTCTTGTTCATGCTGGTCAGCCGCCTGGGTCATTCTTGTTTATGCTCCACCCACTTAATTTTTTTTTAAATTTGCATAATATGCAAAACCTACTTTTGAGATCTTGTCCTTGGATCCTTGACCAATCATGACATGTTTGGTGTCAAACAGTTCAGCAGAGCTTACTCCTCAATAATTATTTAAAAAATCTTTACATTTATAAACAATATGGCCGCCATATGCAAATGAGTTCTACCATGGTGCAGTAAAATGTCTTTAACACTTATAACTTTTGAATGCTTAACCTGACACTAATACCACTTCAGCCCTTTGATTATTACATGATTCTCAAATACCCTGTCAGTTTAAGTAGACATACACCCCCAGGGGGCGGGGCCAATGCTCAATAGCTGTTTCTCTAGAACCATACAAGCTATCAAGGTCATCCTAGCCAAGGTCACTATTAGCCAATCACATTCCAGCAAGCTTTTAACAGGCGGAATGTTAATCAGGTCAAAACTTATATACTATATACGGGTTATTTATATGCCCTTTTTATGCCTTGTGTTTTTTCAATTTAAGAACTGAATTTGTTTCACCAAATGCCCACTAGAGTGCAGTAAGACACCACATAAAACCTGATGAACACTACAGCTCAATTTATCAATGCTTTTCAACTAGTTTACTCACACCACTCATCTAGCATTGCCATTATGGTCTTTATGGTCACGCTGGTCACCCAGCTTGGTTATGCTGGCCATCCAGCTTGGTCATGCTGGCCATTCACATTGGTCATTATGGTCCTGCTGGTCATTCAGCTTTGTCCTCATAGTAATGGTGGTCTTCCAGCTTGGTCATACTGGCCAACCACCTTTGCCATGCTGGTCATCCAGTTTGGTGATGCCGGTCAACCAGCAACATGTTTTAAGCCTAACTGGCCTCCAGGGGCGTCTTTGCCTGTAACGCTCGAACCCCGTAAATCGCCGCTTGCGGCTATATTTAGGGGTTCGAGCACGTAGTGCTAGAAACCCTATTGTAATTGTTCTGATTATTATTATTATTATTATTATTCTTATTCTTTTTCTGCCATAGAAGTGATCGGGCAGAAGAAACCGTAAGGCCTACAGGGCTGAGACTTGGTCATATGGTAGTACTTCTCACCGCTACTCAGATTCAAAAGATGAGCCAAATCGGCCTCAAGGGGGCGCTATGGCGAAGGTCAACGCGTTAGGCCTCGTAACTGCCACGCCCTGATAGCTAGAGCAAAAATTCTTGCATTATATGATTCCTTGGTTAATGGCAAATCAAAAAGGTCAATAGAACCACTAAGCTCCGCCCACTTAGATTTTTTGCTATTTAGCATAATATGCAAAACCTACTTTTGAGAACTTGTCCTAGGGTCATTGACCAATCCTGTCATATTTGGTGTCAAACAACTCAGCAGAGTCCCAACCTCAATAATTATCAAAAAAATTGTGAAATTTGTAAACAATATGGCCGCCATATGCAAATTAATCTTACCGTGGCACACCCAAATTTACTCTAACAGCTGTAACTTTTGAATGCTTAAACCTACACTAATGCCACTTTAGACCTTTGATGCCAACATGATTCTGAGGTAGCCCGTCAATCTGTGTAGACATACGCCTCCAGGGGGCGGAGCCAAAGCTAAAAATCTGTTTCTCAGGAACCGTACAAGCTATGAAGCTCTCCTTTGGCATGTATCATCTATGGCCTATGTCCTAATGTTTTACAGAAGGAAAATTTGATATGCAAATTTTTGCGATCGTTATTAGCCAATCAGTTTCCAGCAAGCTTTTGACAGGCTAAACAATGACCAATCAGGACGATACTTATACCCTCCATGTATCTCAGGGCCTTCTATCATCCATTAAAATATGGCGTTGATTGGCCTCAAGGGGGCGCTATAGCAGAAAATCAGTTATATCTAAAGGTACAAGTGGCCTAGGCTTGTTATTCTTTTTTAGTTGTATACTTTGCTGTAGCCTTTACAACTTTGTAATTACATGTGTTTACCAAAAATGCAAAGATTTTCATCAGTGGCCAAAAGAGTAAAAATTGCTCTTTTCGAACTTGTCTTTAAGTCCTTAATCAATCAAAACAAATTTGGTCTTGATGCAATCTTGAGACCCTGTAGGTAAATAATTATCAAAAAAATCATGACATTTTAACTATTTGAGGCCCATAAACCTTGATCAAACATGTACGTGAAAGCCTTTTCAGAGTTATTTGGCCAAAACTCTGTCAAAGTTTAAAACATTCCAAAACTGTTGAAGCTACTAATTAACAATGACATTTGAAGTACATGTGCCAAGTATGAGCCAAATAAGTCTTCAGTAGGCTCTACAGTGAAAAAATAACTATTTTCAATTTATTCTATTTATCGCTATTTTCCAACCTAAATGGACAGAAGACAGGAACCTTTCACCCTATCAACACACAAATTTATACACATATATAGACTGATAATCTGATCTTGATTGCAAATTTTCAGCCAAATCGGACATGTTTTGCCTCTACAACGGCTGGAAAACTACAGCGATTTTGTAGGCCTCAAGCCTGTATTATCGCTTTTTTCAAATCTAAATGGACAGAAGTCAGGAACCTTTGACCCTATTGACACAGAAATTGACATACATATATAGACTGATATTGTGATCCTGATTGCAAATTTTGAGCCAAATCAGATATTTTTTGCCTCTAATATGGCCAAAGAGCAACAGCCATTTTGTAGGCCATAAGCCTGTATTATCGCTTTTTTCAAGCCTAAATGGACAGAAGTCAGGAACCTTTGACCCTATCAACACACAAATTTACAAACATATATATACAGACCACTTGATCATGAGTACCAATTTGGAGCCCAATCGGACTTTTCTTCTCTTTTTAATAAATAGAAACACACTGATAGGGAATGTTCTGTCTTACTTATAGAGTGATAGATTTCCAGCAGGTTATATGTGGTCTCTTGCTGCGCTCTGGTGGTCATTTGGTGAAACAGTTACAGTTGATTTATTCTAAATAAAAGCTCTGCTGAACTTATTTAATCTTGCTTGTCTTGCTTAATTGAACATCTGTATCCTTCTTGGTCATGCTGGTCAGCCACCTGGGTCATTCTTGTTTATGCTCCACCCAATTTTTTATTTTTTATTTGCATAATATGCAAAACCTACTTTTGAGAACTTGTCTTTGCCTCCTTGTCCAATCATGACATGTTTGGTGTCAAACAGTTCAGCAGAGCTTACTCCTCAATAATTATTAAACAAAATCTTTACATTTATAAACAATATGGCCGCCATATGCAAATTAGTTTTTCCATGGTGCAGTAAAATGTCTTTAACACTTATAACTTTTGAATGCTTAACCTGACACTAATACCACTTCAGTCCTTTGATCATTACATGATTCTCAGATACCCTGTGAGTTTAAGTAGACATACACCCCCAGGGGGCGGAGCCAATGCTCGATAGCTGTTTCTCTAGAACCATACAAGCTATCAAGGTCATCCTTGCCAATTATCATCTATGGCCCATGCACTAATGGTACACCAAAGGAAATGTTGATACATTTTTGTGGTCACTATTAGCCAATCACTTTCCAGCAAGCTTTTGACAGGCTGAATGTTAATCAGGTAAAAACGTATACACCATATGTGAGTTATTTATATGTGGCCTTTTTATGCCTCACCACTAGGCTCCCATCAGGATTAATGTGGTTTGTATTTTTCAATTTAAGAACTGATGTTGTTTCACCAAATGCCCACTAGAGTGCAGAAAGACACCACATAAAACCTGCTGAACACTACAGCTCAATTTATCAATGCTTTTTACAACTAGTTTACTCACATCACTCATCTAGCATGGTTATTATGGTCATGCTAGTCAACCAGCTTGGTCCTTATTTTCATTCTGGTCAACTAGCTGGGTATTTTGGTCATGCTGGTCAACCAGCTGGGTCTTTATGGTCATGCTGGTCTAACACCTGGGTCTTTATGGTCATAATAGTCACCCACCTTGGTTATCCAGTTTGGTGATGACGGTCAACCAGCAACAGGTTTTAAGCCTAACTGGCCTCCAGGGGCCTCTTTGCCTGTAACGCTCGAACCCCGTAAATCGCCGCTTGCGGCTATATTGGTATTTATAATCGCTTCCCCTTCTTTTTCTGACCTAGAAGTGATTGCACAGACCAAACCGTAAGGCCTAGAGAGCTGAGACTTGGTCATATGGTAGTAGTTTAGACCCCTACTCAGAAGCATGCTATGAGTCCCGATCGGCCTCAAGGGGGCGATATGGCGGAGGTCAACGCGTTAGGCCTCGTAACTCCCACGCCCTGATAGCTAGAGCAAAAATTCTTTCGTTATATGATTCCTTGGTTAATGGCAAATCAAAAAGGTCAATAGAATCACTAAGCTCCGCCCACTTAGATTTTTTGCTATTTAGCATAATATGCAAAACCTACTTTTGAGAACTTGTCCTAAATTCATTGACCAATTCTGACATGTTTGGTGTCAAACAACTCAGCAGAGTCCCATCCTCAATAATTATCGAAAAAAATGTGAAATTTGTAAACAATATGGCCGCCATATGCAAATTGATCTTACCGTGGCACACCTAAATTTACTTTAACAGCTGTAACTTTTGAATGCTTAAACCGACACTAATGCCACTTTAGATTTTTGATGCCAACATGATTCTGAGGTAACCTGTCAATCTGTGTAGACATACGCCCCCAGGGGGCGGAGCCAAAGCTAAAAATCTGTTTCTCAGGAACCGTACAAGCTATGAAGCTCTCCTTTGGCATGTATCATCTATGGTCTATGTCCTAGTGTGTCACCGAAGGAAAATTTGATATGCAAATTTTTGCGATCGCTATTAGCCAATCAGTTTCCAGCAAGCTTTTGACAGGCTAAACAATGATCAATCAGGACGATACTTGTACACTACATGTATCTGAGGGCCTTATATCATCTATTAAAATATGGCGTTGATTAGCCTCAAGGGGGCACTATAGCAGAAAATCAGTTATATCTAAAGGTACAAGTGGCCTAGGCTTGTTATTCTTTTTGAGTTGTATACTTTGCTGTAGCCTTTACAACTTTGTATTTACATGTATTTACCAAAAATGCAAAGATTTTCATCAGTGGCCAAAAGAGTAAAAATTGCTCTTTTCGAACTTGTCTTTAAGTCCTTAATCAATCAAAACAAATTTGGTCTTTATGCAATCTTGAGACCCTGTAGGTAAATAATTATCAAAAAAATCTTGACAATTTAACTACTTGAGGCCCATAAACCTTGATCAAACATGTACGTGAAAGCCTTTTCAGAGTTATTTGGCCAAAGCTCTGTCAAAGTTTAAAACATGCCAAAACTGTTGAAGCTACTAATTAACAATGACATTTGAAGCACATGTGCCAAGTATGAGCCAAATAAGTCTTCAGTAGGCTCTACAGTGAAAAAATAACTATTTTCAATTTATTCTATTTATCGCTATTTTCCAACCTAAATGGACAGAAGACAGGAACCTTTCACCCTATCAACACACAAATTTATACACATATATAGACTGATAATCTGATCTTGATTGCAAATTTTGAGCCAAATCAGATATTTTTTGCCTCTAATATGGCCAAAGAGCAACAGCCATTTTGTAGGCCATAAGCCTGTATTATCCCTTTTTTTAAACCTAAATGGACAGAAGTCAGGAACCTTTGACCCTATCAACACACAAATTTACACACATATATATGCAGACCACTTGATCATGAGTACCAATTTGGAGCCCAATCGGACTTTTCTTCTCTTTTTAATAAATAGAAACACACTGATAGGGAATGTTCTGTCTTACTTATAGAGTGTTAGATTTCCAGCAGGTTATATGTGGTCTCTTGCTGCGCTCTGGTGGTCATTTGGTGAAACAGCTACATTTGAATTATTCTAAATTAAAGCTCTGCTGAACTTATTTAATCTTTTTGTCTTGCTTAATTTAACATATTTATCCTTCTTGGTCATGCTGCTCAGCCACCTGGGTCATTCTTATTTATGCTCCACACACTTATTTTGTTTTTAATTTGCATAATATGCAAAACCTACTTTTGAGATCTTGTCTTTGCCTCCTTGACCAATCATGACATGTTTGGTGTCAAACAGTTCAGCAGAGCTTACTCCTCAATAATTATTTAAAAAAATCTTTACATTTATAAACAATATGGCCGCCATATGCAAATTAGTTTTACCATGGTGCAGTAAAATGTCTTCTAACACTTATAACTTTTGAATGCTTAACCTGACATTAATACCACTTCAGTCTTTTGATCATTACATGATTCTCAGATACCCTGTGAGTTTAAGTAGACATACACCCCCAGGGGGCAGAGCCAATGCTCGATAGCTGTTTCTCTACAACCATACAAGCTATCAAGGTCATCCTTGCCAATTATCATCTATGGCCCATGCACTCATGGTACACCAAATGAAAATTTGATATGGACACTTTTGTGGTCACTATTAGCCAATCACATTCCAGCAAGCTTTTGACAGGCAGAATGTTTATCAGGTCAAAACGTATACACTATATATGGGTTATTTATATGCCCTTTTTATGCCTTGTGTTTTTTGAATTTAAGAACTGAAGTTGTTTCACCAAATGCGCACTAGAGTGCAGCAAGACACCACATAAAACCTGATGAACACTACAGCTCAATTTATCAATGCTTTTCAACTAGTTTACTCACACCACTCATCTAGCATTGTCATTATGGTCTTTATGGTCACGCTGGTTACCCAGCTTGGTTATCCAGTTTGGTGATGACGGTCAACCAGCAACAGGTTTTAAGCCTAACTGGCCTCCAGGGGCCTCTTTGCCTGTGACGCTCGAACCCCGTAAATCGCCGCTTGCGGCTATATTTATTATAGTTCTTATTCTTTTTCTGCCATAGAAGTGATTGGGCAGAAGAAACCGTAAGGCCTACAGGGCTGAGACTTGGTCATATGGTAGTACTTCTCACCGCTACTCAGATTCAAAAGATGAGCCCGATCGGCCTCAAGGGGGCGCTATGGCGAAGGTCAACGCGTTTGGCCTCGTAACTCCTACGCCCTGATAGCTAGAGCAAAATTTCTTGCATTATATGATTCCTTGGTTAATGGCAAATCAAAAAGGTCAATAGAACCACTAAGCTCCGCCCACTTAGATTTTTTGCTATTTAGCATAATATGCAAAACCTACTTTTGAGAACTTGTCCTAGGGTCATTGACCAATCCTGTCATATTTGGTGTCAAACAACTCAGCAGAGTCCCAGCCTCAATAATTATCGAAAAAATTGTGAAATTTGTAAACAATATGGCCGCCATATGCAAATTAATCTTACCGTGGCACACCCAAATTTACTCTAACAGCTGTAACTTTTGAATGCTTAAACCTACACTAATGCCACTTTAGACCTATGATGCCAACATGATTCTGAGGTAGCCCGTCAATCTGTGTAGACATACGCCCCCAGGGGGCGGAGCCAAAGCTAAAAATCTGTTTCTGAGGAAGCGTACAAGCTATGAAGCTCTCCTTTGGCATGTATCATCTATGGCCTATGTCCTAATGTTTTACAGAAGGAAAATTTGATATGCAAATTTTTGCGATCGTTATTAGCCAATCAGATTCCAGCAAGCTTTTGACAGGCTAAACAATGACCAATCAGGACGATACTTATACCCTACATGTATCTCAGGGCCTTCTATCATCCTTTAAAATATGGCGTTGATTGGCCTCAAGGGGGCGCTATAGCAGAAAATCAGTTATATCTAAAGGTACAAGTGGCCTAGGCTTGTTATTCTTTTTTAGTTGTATACTTTGCTGTAGCCTTTACAACTTTGTAATTACATATGTTTACCAAAAATGCAAAGATTTTCATCAGTGGCCAAAAGAGTAAAAATTGCTCTTTTCGAACTTGTCTTTAAGTCCTTAATCAATCAAAACAAATTTGGTCTTGATGCAATCTTGAGACCCTGTAGGTAAATAATTATCAAAAAAATCTTGACATTTTAACTATTTGAGGCCCATAAACCTTGATCAAACATGTACGTGAAAGCCTTGTCAGAGTTATTTGGCCAAAACTCTGTCAAAGTTTAAAACATGCCAAAACTGTTGAAGCTACTAATTAACAATGACATTTGAAGTACATGTGCCAAGTATGAGCCAAATAAGTCTTCAGTAGGCTCTACAGTGAAAAAATAACTATTTTCAATTTATTCTATTTATCGCTATTTTCCAACCTAAATGGACAGAAGACAGGAACCTTTCACCCTATCAACACACAAATTTATACACATATATAGACTGATAATCTGATCTTGATTGCAAATTATCAGCCAAATCGGACATGTTTTGCCTCTACAACGGCTGGAAAACTACAGCGATTTTGTAGGCCTCAAGCCTGTATTATCGCTTTTTTCAAACCTAAATGGACAGAAGTCAGGAACCTTTGACCCTATTGACACAGAAATTGACATACATATGTAGACTGATATTGTGATCTTGATTGCAAATTTTGAGCCAAATCAGATATTTTTTGCCTCTAATATGGCCAAAGAGCAACAGCCATTTTGTAGGCCATAAGCCTGTATTATAGCTTTTTTCAAGCCTAAATGTACAGAAGTCAGGAACCTTTGACCCTATCAACACACAAATTTACACACATATATATACAGACCACTTGATCATGAGAACCAATTTTGAGCCCAATCGGACTTTTCCTCTCTTTGTAATAAATAGAAACACACTGATAGGGAATGTTCTGTCTTACTTATAGAGTGATAGATTTCCAGCAGGTTATATGTGGTCTCTTGCTGCGCTCTGGTGGTCATTTGGTGAAACAGCTACAGGTGAATTATTCTAAATTAAAGCTCTGCTGAACTTATTTAATCTTGCTTGTCTTGCTTAATTGAACATATTTATCCTTCTTGGTCATGCTACTCAGCCACCTGGGTCATTCTTGTTTATGTTCCACCCACTTAATTTTTTTTTTATTTGCATAATATGCAAAACTTACTTTTGAGATCTTGTCCTTGGATCCTTGACCAATCATGACATGTTTGGTGTCAAACAGTTCAGCAGAGCTTACTCCTCAATAATTATTAAAAAAATCTTTACATTTATAAACAATATGGCCGCCATATGCAAATGAGTTCTACCATGGTGCAGTAAAATGTCTTTAACACTTATAACTTTTGAATGCTTAACCTGACATTAATACCACTTCAGTCCTTTGATCATTACATGATTCTCAGATACCCTGTCAGTTTAAGTAGACATACACCCCCCCAGGGGGCGGGGCCAATGCTCGATAGCTGTTTCTCTAGAACCATACAAGCTATCAAGGTCATCCTAGCCAATTATCATCTATGGCCCATGCACTAATGGTACACCAAATGAAAATTTGATATGGACACTTTTGTGGTCACTATTAGCCAATCACATTCCAGCAAGCTTTTAACAGGCGGAATGTTAATCAGGTCAAAACTTATATACTATATACGGGTTATTTATATGCCCTTTTTATGCCTTGTGTTTTTTCAATTTAAGAACTGAATTTGTTTCACCAAATGCGCACTAGAGTGCAGTAAGACACCACATAAAACCTGATGAACACTACAGCTCAATTTATCAATGCTTTTCAACTAGTTTACTCACACCACTCATCTAGCATTGCCATTATGGTCTTTATGGTCACGCTGGTCACCCAGCTTGGTTATGCTGGCCATTCACATTGGTCATTATGGTCCTGCTGGTCATTCAGCTTTGTCCTCATAGTAATGGTGGTCTTCCAGCTTGGTCATACTGGCCAACCACCTTTGCCATGCTGGTCATCCAGTTTGGTCATTATGGTCTTCCAGCTTGGTCAATATGGTCAACAAGTTTGTCATCCAGATTAGTCATGCTGGTAATCTAGCTTGGTCTTCACGGTCATGCTGGTCATCCTCATCCAGTTTGGCGATGCCGGTCAACCGGCAACATGTTTTAAGCCTAACTGGCCTCCAGGGGTCTCTTTGCCTGTAACGCTCGAACCCCGTAAATCGCCGCTTGCGGCTATATTTCTACTTATTATTATTATTATTATTATTCTCTTCGCAAAATTTAATCACTATCTCCTCCTAGGGCTTTTAACGTAGAAACTCGAAACTTTACAGGATCGTAGGACCTATGCCCGATTAGGTTGCTTGTGCTTTTTGAAGCGATATATCGTACGGTTTTCGTAAAAACTTCGTAAACGTACGCTTTTTTTTCCCATAGGAATGAATGGGGGAGAATTTTGAACGGCCGTGAACGTCACAATTTTTGAGATACGAAGACGTAATTCAGCTGGTCTATATAACTTACCGCGTTCTTTCCGAAAATATGCTTTACGAAATGATGCGACGTACGGTTTTCGTACAATTGTCGTACGAAGTTTTCCCATAGAAATGAATGGGGGGCCCAGAGTTCCATCTCGCACACGAGCAGCTCTGCGCACGGAACCCCTTCTCTCCCCTGCTCCTCCAGTACTGTGAGTGTATGGAGGAGCTGCTGTATGGAGCAGCTATCAGTCAAAAGTTTGGACACCCCGGCACCCCAGCCAGGGTTTAGCAACCACCTATTAACTGCTTAGCAACCACCTTAGCAACCACCTGAAAAACGTTAGCAACTGCCTAGCAACCACTTAGCAACCACCTGGAAAACGTTAGCAACTGCCTAGCAACCACTTAGCAACTGCCTAGCAACTACTTGGAAAACGTTAGCAACTGCCTAGCAACCACTTAGCAACTGCCTAGCAACCACCTGGAAAACGTTAGCAACTGCCTAGCAACCACTTAGCAACCACCTGGAAAACGTTAGCAACTGCCTAGCAACCACTTAGCAGCTGCCTAGCAACCACCTGGAATATGTTAGCAACTACCTAGCAACCACTTAGCAACCACCTGGAAAATGTTAGCAACTGCCTAGCAACCACTTAGCAACTGCCTAGCAACCACTTGGAAAACGTTAGCAACTGCCTAGCAACCACTTAGCAACCACTTTAGAAATTATAGCAACTGCCTAGCAACCACTTAGCAACCACATGGAAAACGTTAGCAACTGCCTAGCAACCACTTTAGAAATGATAGCAACTGCCTAGCAACCACTTAGCAACACCTTAACAACCACTAGGAAAACGTTAGCAACTGCCTAGCAACCACTTAGCAACCACTTTAGAAATGATAGCAACTGCCTAGCAACCACTTAGCAACCACATGGAAAACGTTAGCAACTGCCTAGCAACCACTTAGCAACCACTTTAGAAACGATAGCAACTGCCTAGCAACCACTTAGCAACACCTTAGCAACCACCTGGAAAACGTTAGCAACTGCCTAGCAACCACTTAGCAACACCTTAGCAACCACCTGGAAAACATTAGCAACTGCCTAGCAACCACTTAGCAACCACTTTAGAAATGATAGCAACTGTCTAGCAACCACTTACCAACACCTTAGCAACCACCCCAGATACCATAGCAACACCTTAGCAACCACCTAGCAACACCTTAGCAACCACCTAGCAACCACCTAGCAACACCTTAGAAAACACCCCGGTTACCATAGCAACACCTTAGCAACCACCTAGCAATACCTTAGCAACCACCTAGCAACCACTTAGCAACCACCTAGCAACCACCTAGCAACACCTTAGCAACCACCTCAGATACCATAGCAACACCTTAGCAACCACCTAGCAACACCTTAGCAACCACCTAGCAACCACCTAGCAACACCTTAGCAACCACTAGGAAAACGTTAGCAATTGCCTAGCAACCACTTTAGAAATTATAGCAACTGCCTAGCAACCACTTAACATCATCTTAGCAACCACCTGGAAAATGTTAACAACTGCCTAGCAACCATTTAGCAACCATTTGGAATATGTTAACAACTGCCTAGCAACTGCTTAGCAACCACTTTAGAAACGATAGCAACGGCCTAGCAACCACTTAGCAACCAGTTTAGAAACGATAGCAACTGCCTAGCAACCACTTAGCAACCATGTGGAATATGTTAGCAACTGCCTAGCAACTGCTTAGCAACCACTTTAGAAACGATAGCAACTGCCTAGCAACCACTTAGCAACCATGTGGAATATGTTAGCAACTGCCTAGCAACTGCTTAGCAACCACTTTAGAGACGATAGCAACTGCCTAGCAATCACTTAGCAACACCTTAGCAACCACTAGGAAAACATTAGCAACTGCCTAGCAACCACTTAGCAACCACATTAGTAATGATACCAACTGCCTAGCAACCACTTAGCAACACCTTAGCAACCACTAGGAAAACGTTAGCAACTGCCTAGCAACCACTTTAGAAATTATAGCAACTGCCTAGCAACCACTTAACAACATCTTAGCAACCACCTGGAAAATGTTAACAACTGCCTAGCAACCACTAATCAACCATGTGGAATATGTTAGCAACTGCCTAGCAACTGCTTAGCAACCACTTTAGAAACGATAGCAACGGCCTAGCAACCACTTAGCAACCAGTTTAGAAACGATAGCAACTGCCTAGCAACCACTTAGCAACCATGTGGAATATATTAGCAACTGCCTAGCAACTGCTTAGCAACCACTTTAGAAATGATAGCAACGGCCTAGCAACCACTTAGCAACCACTTTAGAGACTATAGCAACTGCCTAGCAATCAGTTAGCAACACCTTAGCAACCAGTAGGAAAACATTAGCAACTGCCTAGCAACCACTTAGCAACCACTTTAGTAATGATAGCAACTGCCTAGCAACCACTTAGCAACACCTTAGCAACCACTAGGAAAACGTTAGCAGCTGCCTAGCAACCACTTAGCAACCATGTGGAATATGTTAGCAACTGCCTAGCAACTGCTTAGCAACCACTTTAGAAATGATAGCAACTGCCTAGGAACCAGTTATCTACACTTTAGCCACCACTTGGAAAACGTTAGCAACTGCTTAGCAACCACCTAGCAACCACTTAGCAACCATGTGGAATACATTAGCAACTGCCTAGCAACTGCTTAGCAACACCTAAGCAACCACCTGGAAAACGTTAGCAACTGCCTAGCAAACGCTTAGCAACCACTTTAGAAATGATCATAACTGCCTAGCAACCACTTAGCAACCATTTTAACTTTTCAACGTTATTAGCGTACTTTTCCAAGCCAACTTAAAGTTCGTTCACGAACTTTGCCTTTTCTAGTTATTATTATTAAGTTGGCTTGGAAAAGCCAACTTACTGTTCTTCGTAATCTTATTATTATTATTATTATTCCGCGCTCAAAATTTAATCACTATCTCCTCCTAGGGCTTTTGACGTAGAACCACGAAATTTTGGAGTATCGTAGGACCTATACCCGAATAGGTTGCTTGTGCTTTTTTAAGCGATACATCGTACGGTTTTCGTAAAAACTTCGTAAACGTACGCATTTTTTTCCCATAGGAATGAATGGGGCCAAATTTTAAACGTCCGTAACCGCCACAATTTTTGAGATACGAACACCAAATTCGGCGAGCTTATAGATCTTATCGAGATCTTTAAATTAATAGGAGGTTGCGAAGTGATACGACGTACGGTTTTCGTACAATTGTCGTACGAAGTTTTCCCATAGAAATGAATGGGGGGCCCAGAGTTCCATCTCACACACGAGCAGCTCTGCGCACGGAACCCCTTCTCTCCCCTGCTCCTCCAGTACTGTGAGTGTATGGAGGAGCTGCTGTATGGAGCAGCTATCAGTCAAAAGTTTGGACACCCCGGCACCCCAGCCAGGGTTTAGCAACCACCTATTAACTGCTTAGCAACCACCTGGAAAACGTTAGCAACTGCCTAGCAACCACTTAGCAACACCTTAGCAACCACCTGGAAAACGTTAGCAACTGCCTAGCAACCACTTAGCAACACCTTAGCAACCACCTGGAAAACGTTAGCAACTGCCTAGCAACCACTAGCAACAACTTAGCAACCACTTTAGAAATTATAGCAACTGCCTAGCAACCAGTTAGCAACCACTTAGCAAACACCTGGAAAACGTTAGCAACTGCCTAGCAACCACTTAGCAACACCTTAACAACCACTAGGAAAACGTTAGCAACCACTTAGCAACCACCTTAGAAACGATAGCAACTGCCTAGCAACCACTTTAGAAATGATAGCAACAGCCTAGCAACCACTTACCAACACCTTAGCAACCATTAGGAAAACGTTAGCAACTGCCTAGCAACCACTTAGCAACAACTTTAGAAATGATAGCAACTGCCTAGCAACCACCTAGCAACACCTTAGCAACCACCTAGCAACCACCTAGCAACACCTTAGCAACCACCCCGGTTACCATAGCAACACCTTAGCAACCACCTAGCAACACCTTAGCAACCACCTAGCAACACCTTAGCAACCACCCCGGTTACCATAGCAACACCTTAGCAACCACCTAGCAATACCTTAGCAACCACCTAGCAACCACTTAGCAACCACCTAGCAACACCTTAGCAACCACCCCAGATACCATAGCAACACCTTAGCAACCACCTAGCAACACCTTAGCAACCACCTAGCAACCACCTAGCAACACCTTAGCAACCACCCCGGATACCATAGCAACACCTTAGCAACCGCATAGCAACACCTTAGCAACCACCTAGCAACATCTTAGCAACCACCCCAGATACCATAGCAACACCTTAGCAACCACCTAGCAACACCCTAGCAACCACCTAGCGACACCTTAGCAACCACCCCGGATACCATAGCAACACCCTAGCAACCACGTAGCAACATCTTAGCAACCACCCCAGATACCATAGCAACACCTTAGCAACAACCTAGCAACACCCTAGCAAACGTTTTTAGATTTCAGCGTTTAATCAAACGTTTTTAGATTTCAGCGTTTAAACAAATGTTTTTAGATTTCAGCGTTTAACCAAATGTTTTTAGATTTCAGCGTTTTTAGCATTTAGCGTTTAGCCAAAAGTTAACAGCATATCAATGACTCTTCACACTCTTCAGACGGAAAAAGCTTAGCAACCATTTTAACTTTTTTACGTTATTAGCGTTCTTTTCCAAGCCAACTTAAAGTTCGTTCACGAACTTTACCTTTTCTAGTTATTATTATTATTATTATTATTCCGCGCTCAAAATTTAATCACTATCTCCTCCTAGGGCTTTTGACGTAGAACCACGAAACTTTGCAGTATCGTAGGACCTATACCCGAATAGGTTGCTTGTGCTTTTTTAAGCGATACATCGTACGGTTTTCGTAAAAACTTCGTAAACGTACGCATTTTTTTCCCATAGGAATGAATGGGGCGAAATTTTAAACGTCCGTAACCGCCACAATTTTTGACATACAAATACAAAAATCGGACGGTCTATAGACCTTACCGCGTTCTTTTTTTAACGTTTTTAACGTTTCGACGATACGTCGTACGGTTTTCGTACAAATGTCGTACGAAGTTTTCCCATTGAAATGAATGGGGGGCCCAGAGTTCCATCTCACACACGAGCAGCTCTGCGCACGGAACCCCTTCTCTCCCCTGCTCCTCCAGTACTGTGAGTGTATGGAGGAGCTGCTGTATGGAGCAGCTATCAGTCAAAAGTTTGGATACCCCGGCACCCCAGCCAGGGCTTAGCAACCACCTAATAACTGCTTAGCAACCACCTTAGCAACCACCTGGAAAATGTTAGCAACTGCCTAGCAACCACTTAGCAACACCTTAGCAACCACCTGGAAAACGTTAGCAACTGCCTAGCAACCACTTAGCAACTGCCTAGCAACCACTTGGAAAACGTTAGCAACTGCCTAGCAACCACTTAGCAACTGCCTAGCAACCACCTGGAAAACGTTAGCAACTGCCTAGCAACCACCTGGAAAACGTTAGCAACTGCCTAGCAACCACTTAGCAACTGCCTAGCAACCACTTGGAAAACGTTAGCAACTGCCTAGCAACCACTTAGCAACTGCCTAGCAACCACCTGGAATACGTTAGCAACTGCCTAGCAACCACTTAGCAACCACCTGGAAAACGTTAGCAACTGCCTAGCAACCACTGAGCAACCACCTGGAAAACGTTAGCAACTGCCTAGCAACCACTTAGCAACTGCCTAGCAACCACCTGGAAAACGTTAGCAACTGCCTAGCAACCACTTAGCAACCACCTGGAAAACGTTAGCAACTGCCTAGCAACCACTTAGCAACTGCCTAGCAACCACTTGGAAAACGTTAGCAACTGCCTAGCAACCACTTAGCAACTGCCTAGCAACCACCTGGAAAACGTTAGCAACTGCCTAGCAACCACTTAGCAACCACCTGGAAAACGTTAGCAACTGCCTAGCAACCACTTAGCAGCTGCCTAGCAACCACCTGGAATATGTTAGCAACTACCTAGCAACCACTTAGCAACCACCTGGAAAATGTTAGCAACTGCCTAGCAACCACTTAGCAACTGCCTAGCAACCACTTGGAAAACGTTAGCAACTGCCTAGCAACCACTTAGCAACCACTTTAGAAATGATAGCAACTGACTAGCAACCACTTAGCAACCACATGGAAAACGTTAGCAACTGCCTAGCAACCGCTTTAGAAATGATAGCAACTGCCTAGCAACCACTTAGCAACACCTTAACAACCACTTAGCAACACCTTAGCAACCACATGGAAAACTTTAGCAACTGCCTAGCAACCACTTTAGAAACGATAGCAACTGCCTAGCAACCACTTAGCAACACCTTAGCAACCACCTGGAAAACGTTAGCAACTGCCTAGCAACACCGTAGAAACCACCCCAGATACCATAGCAACACCTTAGCAACCGCATAGCAACACCTTAGCAACCACCTAGCAACATCTTAGCAACCACCCCGGATACCATAGCAACACCTTAGCAACCACCTAGCAACCACCTAGAAACACCTTAGCAACCACCCCAGATACCATAGCAACACCTTAGCAACAACCTAGCAACACCCTAGCAACCACCTAGCAACACCTTAGCAACTACCTGGTATATGTTAGCAATTGCCTAGCAACCAGTTAGCAACACCTTAGCAACCACCCTGGATACCATAGCAACACCTTAGCAACCACCTAGCAACACCTTAGCAACCACTTAGAAACACCGTAGCAACCACCCCGGATACCATTGCAACACCTTAGCAACCACCTAGCAACACCTTAGCAACCACCTAGAAACTCCTTAGCAACCACCCAGGATACCATAGCAACACCTTAGCTACTGCCTAGCAACCACCTAGCAACACCTTAGTAACCACCCAGGATACCATAGCAACACCTTAGCAACCACCTAGCAACACCTTAGCAACCACCCCGGATACCATAGCAACACCTTAGCAACCACCTAGCAACCACCTAGAAACACCTTAGCAACCACCCCAGATACCATAGCAACACCTTAGCAACAACCTAGCAACACCCTAGCAACCACCTAGCAACACCTTAGCAACTACCTGGTATATGTTAGCAATTGCCTAGCAACCAGTTAGCAATAGCTTAACAACCACCTGGAAAACATTAGCAACTGCCTAGCAACAGCTTAGCAACCTTTTCAGAAATGATAGCAACTGCCTAGCAACACATTAGCAATCAAAAGTTTAACCAAAAGTTTTACGATTTCAGCGTTTAATCAAACGTTTTTAGATTTCAGCGTTTAACTAAATGTTTTTAGATTTCAGCGTTTAACCAAACGTTTTTAGATTTCAGCGTTTAATCAAACGTTTTTACATTTCAGCATTTAACCAAATGTTTTTAGATTTCAGCGTTTAACCAAATGTTTTTAGATTTCAGCGTTTTTAGCATTTAGCGTTTAGCCAAAAGTTAACAGCATATCAATGACTCTTCACACTCCTCAGACGGAAAAAGCTTAGCAACCATTTTAACTTTTTAACGTTATTAGCGTTCTTTTCCAAGCCAACTTAAAGTTCGTTCACGAACTTTACCTTTTCTAGTTATTATTATTCTTACGCCTTTTTTTCTGTACGCTACTCCTCCTAGAGCTTTCAACGTAGAATCACGAAACTTTCACGGATCGTAGGACCTATGCCAACTTAGCGTGCTTGTGCTTTTTGGAGCGATTTATCGTACGGTTTTCGTAAAAACTTCGTAAACGTACGCATTTTTTCCCCATAGGAATGAATGGGGCGAAATTTTAAACGTCCGTAACCGCCACAATTTTTGAGATACGAAGACCAAATTTGGCGAGCTTATAGATCTTACCGAGATCTTAAAATTAATAGGAGGTTGCGAAGTGATACGACGTACGGTTTTCGTACAATTTTCGTACGAAGTTTTCCCATAGAAATGAATGGGGGGCCCAGAGTTCCATCTCGCACACGAGCAGCTCTGCGCACGGAACCCCTTCTCTCCCCTGCTCCTCCAGTACTGTGAGTGTATGGAGGAGCTGCTGTATGGAGCAGCTATCAGTCAAAAGTTTGGACACCCCGGCACCCCAGCCACTCTCTCTTTCTCACTCTCTCTTTCGCTCTCTACTTCTCTAATTCTCACTCTCTTTCCCACTCTCTCTCTATTTCTATATTTCTCACTCTTTTCTTTTGCTCTCTACTTCTCTACTTCTCACTCTCTCTTTTGCTCTCTACTTCTCTATTTCTCACTCTCTTTTGCTCTCTACTCCTCTATTTCTCACTCTCTTTCTCACTCTCTCTCTACGTCTCTATTTCTCACTCTCTCTCTACGTCTCTATTTCTCACTCTCTTTCTCACTCTCTCTCTACGTCTATTTCTCACTCTCTCTCTACTTCTCTATCTCACTCTCTCTTTCTCACTCTCTCTCTACGTCTCTATTTCTCACTCTCTCTCTCTACTTCTATATTTCTCACTCTCTCTACTTCTATATTTCTCACTCTCTTTTTCACTCTCTCTCTACGTCTCTATTTCTCACTCTCTCTCTACTTCTCTATTTCTCACTCTCTTTCTCACTCTCTCTCTACGTCTCTATTTCTCACTCTCTCTACTTCTCTATTTCTCACTCTCTCTTTCTCACTCTCTCTCTACTTCTCTATTTCTCACTCTCTCTCTGCTTCTCTATTTCTCACTCTCTTTTGCTCTCTTCTTCTCTATTTCTCACTCTCTCTTTCTCACTCTCTCTCTACTTCTCTATTTCTCACTCTCTCTACTTTTCTATGTCTCTTTCTTTCTACTTTTCTATTTCTCTATTTCTCTCTTACTCTTTATTTCTCGCTCTTCTCTCTACTTCTCTTTCACTCTACTTTTCTGTCTTGCTTTCTCTTTCTATCTATCTCTCTACTACATCCTCTTTCTTTCTCTACTTCTTTATTTCTCGATCTCTCTTTTTCCCTAATTCTCTTTCTCTCGCTCAATATTTCTCTCTACTTGTCACTCTTTTTCTCACATTCTCGGGTGTTCTTTCTCTACTTCTCACGCTGATTTTCTCTCTACTTCTCTATTTCAGGCTCTCCCTTTTTCTGTACTTCTACATTTAACACTCTTTCTTTTTATCTACTACTGCCTAGCAACCAGTTAGATACACCTTAGCAACCACCTGGAAAACATTAGCAACTGCCTAGCAACCACTTAGCAACCATGTGTAATACGTTAGCAACTGCCTAGCAACCAGATAGCAACACCTTAGCAACCACCTGGAAAACGTTAGCAACTGCTTAGCAACCACTTTAGAAATGGTAGCAACTGCCTAGCGACCAGTCAGATACACCTAGCAACACCTTAGCAACCACCCCAGATACCATAGCAACATCTTAGCAACCACCTAGCAACACCTTAGCAACCACCACAGACACCATAGCAAAACCTTAGCAACCGCCTAGCAACCGTCTAGCAACCACCTAGCAACACCTTAGCAACCACCCCGGATACCATAGCAACACCTTAGCAACCACCTAGCAACACCTTAGCAACCACCCTGGATACCATAGCAACACCTTAGCAACCACCTAGCAAAACCTTAGCAACCACCTAGCAACACCTTAGCAACCACCTAGCAACACCTTAGCAACCACCTTGCAACCACCTAGCAACACCTTAGCAACCACCCCGGATACCATAGCAACACCTTAGCAACCACCTAGCAACACCTTAGCAACCACCTAGCAACACCTTAGCAACCACCTAGCAACACCTTTGCAACCACCCTGGATACCATAGCAACACCTTAGCAACCACCTAGCAACACCCTAGCAACCACCTAGCAACCACCTAGCAGCACCTTAGCAACCACCCTGGATACCATAGCAACACCTTAGCAACCACCTAGCAACACCTTAGCAACCACCCTGGATACCATAGCAACACCTTAGCAACCACCTAGCAACACCTTAGCAACCACTTAGAAACACCGTAGCAACCACCCCGGATACCATTGCAACACCTTAGCAACCACCTAGCAACACCTTAGCAACCACCTAGAAACTCCTTAGCAACCACCCAGGATACCATAGCAACACCTTAGCTACTGCCTAGCAACCACCTAGCAACACCTTAGTAACCACCCAGGATACCATAGCAACACCTTAGCAACCACCTAGCAACACCTTAGCAACCACCCTGGATACCATAGCAACACCATAGCAACCACCTAGCAACACCTTAGCAACCACCCAGGATACCATAGCAACACCTTAGCAACCACCTAGCAACACCTTAGCAACCACCCCGGATACCATAGCAACACCTTAGCAACCACCTAGCAACACCTTAGCAACCACCCTGGATACCATAGCAACCGCCTAGCAACACCCTAGCAACCACCTAGCAACACCTTAGCAACCACCTAGCAACACCTTAGCAACCACCTAGCAACACCCTAGCAACCACCTAGCAACCACCTAGCAACACCTTTGCAACCACCCTGGATACCATAGCAACACCTTAGCAACCACCTAGCAACACCCTAGCAACCACCTAGCAACCACCTAGCAACACCTTAGCAACCACCCTGGATACCATAGCAACACCTTAGCAACCACCTAGCAACACCTTAGCAACCACCCTGGATACCATAGCAACACCTTAGCAACCACCTAGCAACACCTTAGCAACCACTTAGAAACACCGTAGCAACCACCCCGGATACCATTGCAACACCTTAGCAACCACCTAGCAACACCTTAGCAACCACCTAGCAACACCTTAGCAACCACCTAGAAACTCCTTAGCAACCACCCAGGATACCATAGCAACACCTTAGCTACTGCCTAGCAACCACCTAGCAACACCTTAGTAACCACCCAGGATACCATAGCAACACCTTAGCAACCACCTAGCAACACCTTAGCAACCACCCTGGATACCATAGCAACACCATAGCAACCACCTAGCAACACCTTAGCAACCACCCAGGATACCATAGCAACACCTTAGCAACCACCTAGCAACACCTTAGCAACCACCCCGGATACCATAGCAACACCTTAGCAACCACCTAGCAACACCTTAGCAACCACCCTGGATACCATAGCAACCGCCTAGCAACACCCTAGCAACCACCTAGCAACACCTTAGCAACCACCCTGGATACCATAGCAACACCTTAGCAACCACCTAGCAACACCTTAGCAACCAACCCGGATACCATAGCAACACCTTAGCAACCACCCCGGATCCCATAGCAACACCTTAGCAACCACCTAGCAACCCTCTAGCAACCACCTAGCAACACCTTAGCAACCACCCCAGATACCATAGCAACACCTTAGCAACCACCTAGCAACACCTTAGCAACCACCCCAGATACCATAGCAACCAGTTAGCAACCACCTGGAAAATATTAGAAACTGCCTAATAACCACTTAAAAACCATTTGGAATACGTTAGGAATTGCCTAGCAACAAGTTAGCAACAGCTTAGCAACCACCTGGAATATGTTCGCAACTGCCTAGCAACCAATTAGCAAGCACTAAGCAACGATGTGGACTACATTAGCAACTGCCTAGCAACTACCTAGCAACCACTTAGCAACACTTTACTTTATAAGATAATTATAAGCTTTTCACCATGTTAGCCAAAACTTTTTGGACTTCAACATTTAGCCGAAAGTCAACAGCATAGCAACCACTCTTCACACGCTTTAGACAGAAATATCTTAGAAACCATTTTAACTATTCAACGTTATTTAACTATTTAACGTACTTTTCCAAGCCAACTTAAAGTTCGTTATCGAACTTTCCTTTTCTAGTTATTATTATTATTCTATAATCTTTTTATAAACAGTTTCTCCTCCTACAGTTTTCAAGCTAGAACCACCAAACTTCACAAGATGATAGAACCTATTGCCCCGGGGTGTGCTTGTGCTTTTCTAAGTGATCGGACCACCAGGGTCCGATCGGTGGTCCGCCAAAGTCAGATTTTTTCCCATAGACTTCCATTCACACTTTTTTCAAACGGCTCTAAAAGTCACAATATGCTGATATGCTGATCTCACCGATACGATTTACGGTTTTCGTAAAATTATCGTACGAACTTTCCCCATAGGAATGAATGGGCGGAATGTTGGCCATCTCACACACACCAGCCGATCCTGCGCACGGCCCCCCTCTCTGCCCTGCTCCTCAGTACTGTATCTGTATGGAGAAGAGACTGCTGAACACAACCCACACCAGAACCAATACCACACTACACACACACCACACTACACGCACGCACACACCACACACACTTCAAACCACACATACCCCACACCACACCACACATACACCACACCACACACACTTCTAACCACACATACCCCACACCACATACACTCCACATTACACATACCCCACACCACACACACTTCAAACCGCACATACGCCACACCACACACTTCACACCCCACACCACACACACTCCACATTACACATACCCCACACCACATACACTCCACATCACACATACCCCACACCACACACACTTCAAACCACACATACCCCACACCACACACTTCACACCCCACACCACACACACTCCACACACTCACCACACAACACACAGTCCACTCCCCACACTCACTCCACACCACACAAACTCCACAGCCCACACCACATACACTCTACACACCACACACCTCACACCACACAGTCCACACCACACCCTACACACATTCCACACCACACATACCTCACACCAAACACACTCCACCCCACACACTCCACACCACACATACACCACACCACACACACTTCAAACCACACATACCACACACACTCCACATCACACATACCCCACACCACACACTTTAAACCACACATACCCCACACCACACACATACCACACACACACTCCACACCACACAAACCCCACACCACACACACTTTAAACCACACACAAACTCCACAGCTCACATACCCCACACCACACACACTCCACCCCACACATACCACACACACTTCACACCCCACACTGCACACACCCCACACCACACACACTTCAAACCACACATACCCCACACCACACACACTCCACACCACACAAACCGCACACCACACACACTTCAAACCACACAAACCCCACACCACAAACATTTCAAACCACACATACCCCACACCACACACACTTCAAACCACACATACCCAACACCACAAACACTCCACACCACACAAACCCCACACCACACTTTAAACCACACACTTTAAACCACACACTCTCCACAGCTCACATAGCCCACACCACACACACTCCACCCCACACACAATTCATACCCCACACCACACACACTTTAAAACACACACACACTCCACAGCTCACACACCCCACACCACACACACTCCACCCCACACATACCACACACACTTCACACCACACACTCCACACCACACATACCCCACACCACACACACTCCACACCACACTTACCCCACACCCCACACACTCCATACCACACACACACTCCACAGCTCATATACCCCACCCCACACATACTTCACACCCCACACCACACATACCCCACACTCTCCATACCACGCACACACTCCACAGCTCACATACCCCACACCACACACACTCCACCCCACACATACCACACACTTCACACCCCACACCACACATACCCCACACTCTCCATACCACACACACACTCCACAGCTCACATACCCCACACCATACACACTCCACCCCACACATACCACACACAGTTCACACCCCACACTCCACCACACATACACCACACCACACACTCCACACCACATACACCCCACACCATACATACTCCACCCCACACATACCACACACAGTTCACACCACACCTACCCCACACCACACACTCCACACCTGACACACCCCACACTCCACACACTCCATACCACACACACACACTCCACAGCACACCCCACATACACCCCACACCACACCACGCACTCTACACACCCCACAAACTCCACACCCAACACACTCCACACCACACACACTCTACAGCCCACACCACAACCAGTTAGCAACACCTTAGCCACACCACGCACTCCACACACCACACACACTCAACACCACACACACTCTACAACCCACACCACAACCAGTTAGCAACAGCTTAGCAACCACCTGGAAAACATTAGCAACTGCCTAGCAACAGCTTAGCAACCTTTTCAGAAATGATAGCGACTGCCTAGCAACATATTAGCAATCAAAAATTTAACCAAAAGTTTTACGATTTCAGCATTTAAACAAGCGTTTTTAGATTTCAGCATTTAACCAAATGTTTTTAGAGTTCAGCCTTTAATCAAACGTTTTTAGATTTCAGCGTTTAACCAAATGTTTTTAGATTTCAGCGTTTAACCAAACGTTCTTAGATTTCAGCGTTTAATCAAACATTTTTAGATTTCAGTGTTTAACGAAATGTTTTTAGATTTCAGCGTTTAACCAAACGTTTTTAGATTTCAGCGTTTTTAGCATTTAGCGTTTAGCCAAAAGTTAACAGCATATCAATGACTCTTCACACTCTTCAGATGGAAAAAGCTTAGCAACCATTTTAACTTTTTAACGTTATTAGCGGTCTTTTCCAAGCCAACTTAAAGTTCGTTCACGAACTTTACCTTTTCTAGTTCTTCTTATTATTATTCTCTTCGCAAAATTTAATCACTATCTCCTCCTAGGGCTTTTAACGTAGAAACTCGAAACTTTACAGGATCGTCGGACCTATGCCCGATTAGGTTGCTTGTGCTTTTTGAAGCGATATATCGTACGGTTTTCGTAAAAACTTCGTAAACGTACGCTTTTTTTTCCCATAGGAATGAATGGGGGAGAATTTTGAACGGCCGTGAACGTCACAACTTTTGAGATACGAAGACGTAATTCAGCTGGTCTATAAAACTTACCGCGTTCTTTCCGAAAATATGCTTTACGAAATGATGCGACGTACGGTTTTCGTACAATTGTCGTACGAAGTTTTCCCATAGAAATGAATGGGGGGCCCAGTGCTGGATCTCACACACGAGCAGCTCTGCGCACGGAACCCCTTCTCTCCCCTGCTCTTCCAGTACTGTGAGTGTATGGAGGAGCTGCTGTATGGAGCAGCTATCAGTCAAAAGTTTGGACACCCCGGCACCCCAGCCAGGGTTTAGCAACCACCTATTAACTGCTTAGCAACCACCTTAGCAACCACCTGGAAAACGTTAGCAACTGCCTAGCAACCACTTAGCAACACCTTAGCAACCACCTGGAAAACGTTAGCAACTGCCTACCAACCACTGAGCAACCACCTGGAAAACGTTAGCAACTGCCTAGCAACCACTTAGCAACTGCCTAGCAACCACCTGGAATACGTTAGCAACTGCCTAGCAACCACTTAGCAACCACCTGGAAAACGTTAGCAACTGCCTAGCAACAACTTAGCAACTGCCTAGCAACCACCTGGAAAATGTTAGCAACTGCCTAGCAACCACTTAGCAACCACCTGGAAAACGTTAGCAACTGCCTAGCAACCACTTAGCAACTGCCTAGGAACCACTTGGAAAACGTTAGCAACTGCCTAGCAACCACTTAGCAACTGCCTAGCAACCACCTGGAAAACGTTAGCAACTGCCTAGCAACCACTTAGCAACCACCTGGAAAACGTTAGCAACTGCCTAGCAACCACTGAGCAACCACCTGGAAAACGTTAGCAACTGCCTAGCAACCACTTAGCAACTGCCTAGCAACCACCTGGAATACGTTAGCAACTGCCTAGCAACCACTTAGCAACCACCTGGAAAACGTTAGCAACTGCCTAGCAACAATTTAGGAACTGCCTAGCAACCACCTGGAAAACGTTAGTAACTGCCTAGCAACCACTTAGCAACCACCTGGAAAACGTTAGCAACTGCCTAGCAACCACTTAGCAACTGCCTAGCAACCACTTGGAAAACGTTAGCAACTGCCTAGCAACCACTTAGCAACTGCCTAGCAACCACCTGGAAAACGTTAGCAACTGCCTAGCAACCACTTAGCAACCACCTGGAAAACGTTAGCAACTGCCTAGCAACCACTTAGCAACTGCCTAGCAACCACTTGGAAAACGTTAGCAACTGCCTAGCAACCACTTAGCAACTGCCTAGCAACCACCTGGAATACGTTAGCAACTGCCTAGCAACCACTTAGCAACCACCTGGAAAACGTTAGCAACTGCCTAGCAACCACTGAGCAACCACCTGGAAAACGTTAGCAACTGCTTAGCAACCACTTAGCAACTGCCTAGCAACCACCTGGAATACGTTAGCAACTGCCTAGCAACCACTTAGCAACCACCTGGAAAACGTTAGCAACTGCCTAGCAACAACTTAGGAACTGCCTAGCAACCACCTGGAAAACGTTAGTAACTGCCTAGCAACCACTTAGCAACCACCTGGAAAACGTTAGCAACTGCCTAGCAACCACTTAGCAACTGCCTAGCAACCACTAGGTTGCACCTGGAAAACGTTAGCAACTGCCTAGCAACCACTTAGCAACACCTTAGCAACCACCTGGAAAACGTTAGCAACTGCCTAGCAACCACTTAGCAACCACCTGGAAAACGTTAGCAACTGCCTAGCAACCACTTAGCAACTGCCTAGCAACCACTAAGCAACACCTTAGCAACCACCTGGAAAACGTTAGCAACTGCCTAGCAACCACTTAGCAACCACCTGGAAAACGTTAGCAACTGCCTAGCAACCACTTAGCAACTGCCTAGCAACCACTTAGCAACACCTTAGCAACCACCTGGAAAACGTTAGCAACTGCCTAGCAACCACTTAGCAACCACCTGGAAAACGTTAGCAACTGCCTAGCAACCACTTAGCAACCACCTGGAAAACGTTAGCAACTGCCTAGCAACCACTTAGCAACCACCTGGAAAACGTTAGCAACTGCCTAGCAACCACTTAGCAACCACCTGGAAAACGTTAGCAACTGCCTAGCAACCACTTAGCAACTGCCTAGCAACCACTTGGAAAACGTTAGCAACTGCCTAGCAACCACTTAGCAACTGCCTAGCAACCACCTGGAAAACGTTAGCAACTGCCTAGCAACCACTTAGCAACCACCTGGAAAACGTTAGCAACTGCCTAGCAACCACTTAGCAGCTGCCTAGCAACCACCTGGAATATGTTAGCAACTACCTAGCAACCACTTAGCAACCACCTGGAAAATGTTAGCAACTGCCTAGCAACCACTTAGCAACTGCCTAGCAACCACTTGGAAAACGTTAGCAACTGCCTAGCAACCACTTAGCAACTGCCTAGCAACCACCTGGAAAACGTTAGCAACTGCCTAGCAACCACTTAGCAACCACTTTAGAAACGAAAGCAACTGCCTAGCAACCACTTAGCAACACCGTAACAACCATTGGGAAAACGTTAGCAACTGCCGAGCAACCACTTTAGAAATGATTGCAACTGCCTAGCAACCACTTAGCAACACCTTAACAACCACTAGGAAAACGATAGCAACTGCCTAGCAACCACTTAGCAACCAGTTTAGAAATGATAGCAACTGCCTAGCAACACCTTAGCAACCACTATTAAAACGTTAGCAACTGCATAGCAACCACTTAGGAACCACTTTAGAAATGATAGCAACTGCCTAGCAACCACTTAACAATACCATAGCAACCACTAGGAAAACGTTAGCAACTGCCTAGCAACCACTTAGCAACCACCTGGAAAACGTTAGCAACTGCCTAGCAACCACTTAGCAACCACCTGGAAAACGTTAGCAACTGCCTAGCAACCACTTAGCAACTGCCTAGCAACCACTTGGAAAACGTTAGCAACTGCCTAGCAACCACTTAGCAACTGCCTAGCAACCACCTGGAAAACGTTAGCAACTGCCTAGCAACCACTTAGCAACTGCCTAGCAACCACCTGGAAAACGTTAGCAACTGCCTAGCAACCACTTAGCAACTGCCTAGCAACCACTTGGAAAACGTTAGCAACTGCCTAGCAACCACTTAGCAACTGCCTAGCAACCACCTGGAAAACATTAGCAACTGCCTAGCAACCACTTAGCAACCACCTGGAAAACATTAGCAACTGCCTAGCAACTACTTAGCAACTGCCTAGCAACCACTTGGAAAACGTTAGCAACTGCCTAGCAACCACTTAGCAACTGCCTAGCAACCACCTGGAAAACGTTAGCAACTGCCTAGCAACCACTTAGCAACTGCCTAGCAACCACCTGGAAAACGTTAGCAACTGCCTAGCAACCACTTAGCAACTGCCTAGCAACCACCTGGAAAACGTTAGCAACTGCCTAGCAACCACTTAGCAACTGCCTAGCAACCACCTGGAAAACGTTAGCAACTGCCTAGCAACCACTTAGCAACCACCTGGAAAACGTTAGCAACTGCCTAGCAACCACTTAGCAACTGCCTAGCAACCACTTGGAAAACGTTAGCAACTGCCTAGCAACCACTTAGCAACTGCCTAGAAACCACCTGGAAAACGTTAGCAACTGCCTAGCAACCACTTAGCAACCACCTGGAAAACGTTAGCAACTGCCTAGCAACCACTTAGCAGCTGCCTAGCAACCACCTGGAATATGTTAGCAACTACCTAGCAACCACTTAGCAACCACCTGGAAAATGTTAGCAACTGCCTAGCAACCACTTAGCAACTGCCTAGCAACCACTTGGAAAACGTTAGCAACTGCCTAGCAACCACTTAGCAACCACTTTAGAAATGATAGCAACTGCCTAGCAACCACTTAGCAACACCTTAACAACCACTAGGAAAACGTTAGCAACTGCCTAGCAACCACTTAGCAACCACTTTAGAAATGATAGCAACTGCCTAGCAACCACTTAGCAACCACATGGAAAACGTTAGCAGCTGCCTAGCAACCACTTTAGAAACGATAGCAACTGCCTAGCAACCACTTAGCAACACCTTAGCAACCACCTGGAAAACGTTAGCAACTGCCTAGCAACCACTTAGCAACACCTTAGCAACCACCTGGAAAACATTAGCAACTGCCTAGCAACACCGTAGAAACCACCCCAGATACCATAGCAACACCTTAGCAACCGCATAGCAACACCTTAGCAACCACCTAGCAACATCTTAGCAACCACCCCGGATACCATAGCAACACCTTAGCAACCACCTAGCAACCACCTAGAAACACCTTAGCAACCACCCCAGATACCATAGTAACACCTTAGCAACAACCTAGCAACACCCTAGCAACCACCTAGCAACACCTTAGCAACTACCTGGTATATGTTAGCAATTGCCTAGCAACCAGTTAGCAATAGCTTAACAACCACCTGGAAAACATTAGCAACTGCCTAGCAACAGCTTAGCAACCTTTTCAGAAATGATAGCAACTGCCTAGCAATACATTAGCAATCAAAAGTTTAACCAAAAGTTTTTCGATTTCAGCATTTAAACAAGCGTTTTTAGATTTCAGTGTTTAATCAAACGTTTTTAGATTTCAGCGTTTAACCAAACGTTTTTAGATTTCAGCGTTTAATCAAACGTTTTTAGATGTCAGCGTTTAACTAAATGTTTTTAGATTTCAGCGTTTAACCAAACGTTTTTAGATTTCAGCGTTTAATCAAACGTTTTTAGATTTCAGCATTTAACCAAATGTTTTTAGATTTCAGCGTTTAACCAAATGTTTTTAGATTTCAGCGTTTTTAGCATTTAGCGTTTAGCCAAAAGTTAACAGCATATCAATGACTCTTCACACTCTTCAGACGGAAAAAGCTTAGCAACCATTTTAACTTTTTAACGTTATTAGCGTTCTTTTCCAAGCCAACTTAAAGTTCGTTCACAAACTTTACCTTTTCTAGTTATTAAGTTGGCTTTGGAAAAGCCAACTTATTGTTCTTCGTTTTCTTCTTATTAAGTTGGCTTGGAAAAGCCAACTTATTGTTCTTCGTAATCTTCTTCTTATTATTATTATTCTTACGCCTTTTTTTCTGTACGCTACTCCTCCTAGAGCTTTCAACGTAGAATCACGAAACTTTCACGGATCGTAGGACCTATGCCAACTTAGTGTGCTTGTGCTTTTTGGAGCGATTTATCGTACGGTTTTCGTAAAAACTTCGTAAACGTACGCATTTTTTCCCCATAGGAATGAATGGGGCGAAATTTTAAACGTCCGTAACCGCCACAATTTTTGAGATACGAAGACCAAATTTGGCGAGCTTATAGATCTTACCGAGATCTTAAAATTAATAGGAGGTTGCGAAGTGATACGACGTACGGTTTTCGTACAATTTTCGTACGAAGTTTTCCCATAGAAATGAATGGGGGGCCCAGAGTTCCATCTCGCACACGAGCAGCTCTGCGCACGGAACCCCTTCTCTCCCCTGCTCCTCCAGTACTGTGAGTGTATGGAGGAGCTGCTGTATGGAGCAGCTATCAGTCAAAAGTTTGGACACCCCGGCACCCCAGCCAGGGCTTTGCAACCACCTATTAACTGCTTAGCAACCACTCTCTCTTTCTCACTCTCTCTTTCGCTCTCTACTTCTCTAATTCTCACTCTCTTTCCCACTCTCTCTCTATTTCTATATTTCTCACTCTTTCTTTTGCTCTCTACTTCTCTACTTCTCACTCTCTCTTTTGCTCTCTACTTCTCTATTTCTCACTCTCTTTTGCTCTCTACTCCTCTATTTCTCACTCAAATTCAAATTCAAATTCAAAGTTGCTTTATTAGCATGACAAATTTTCACATTTGTATTGCCAAAGCTGTGATTAACAAGTATATATATATATTCCTGACAAAATTTAACATAAGATAACTGTACAGGTAAATTTGAACACAAGTTTAAGTAAACAATTAAATTAATTATTATAAGAAAAAAAAAAAAAAAAAAAAAAAAACACATATGATTTATAATAAAGAGTAATAGAGCTTGTAGTTCTGTACAGCAGTGTATCTGTGGTCACTCACTGTCCCTCAGGCTGTGGCAGGCCTGGACGTACTGCGCTGCCAGAGTGCAGCACTCGCTGTGTTCCCCCAGCAGGTAGGGGAGTTTTTCTGGATCGGGGATGTTTTTAAATGCAGGTAATTTGTGGGTGAATTTGGTGTAGAATTGGGTTCTAATCTGGGAATATTTGGGACATTCTGTAAGGAAGTGCAGCTCTGTCTCTGGTCTGTTCAGTGGGCAGTGTGGGCACACTCTCTGCTCTTTGGGCAGCCAGGATTTCTTGTGTCTGCCCGTCTCTATGGCCAGGCTGTGGGCACTGAGTCTGTACCTGGTCAGGGTGGACCTCAGTTTGGGGTCAGTCAGGGTGCTCAGGTATTCCGCTGCTCTGTACTGACGGTTTAGGGCCGAATAACACTGTAGTTTACTCTGAGATTTAGTTTGAGTTTCCCAATAGCTGATGTAGTTTTTTTGGAGTTGTTTTGTAATTTGGTTGAATCTGATTGGTGTCTGGTCCTGAGTGTGTGGGGTGTTAGTGTGTGTTAGAGCTGTGTGTGTAAGTGTGTTAATGTGTGTGAGTGTAGAACTGTGCTTCAGGACCAGCTGAGTGAGGGGACTGGTGTCTTTGCTCAACTCTTGGTACTGCAGAGATTTATAATGGTAAGAGTGGGGGTCGCTGTGTTGTAAATGTGTCCAGAATTTGATTGCCCTTTTTTGTATTTTTAAAATCAGTGGAAATTGGCCTAATTCTGCCCTGCATGCATTGTTTGGGGTGTTTCTGTGAACCTTCAGAATAATTTTACAGAATTCTGCATGCAGGGTCTCAATTGGATGTTTGTCCCATTTACTAAATTCTTGGTTTGTAAGCGGACCCCACACTTCACTGCCATAAAGGGCAATAGGTTGAATTACAAACTCAAATATTTTTAACCAAATTCTAATTGGAATTTCTACAGGAATTTGTTGTTTTATGGCGTAGAAAGCTCTGCGTGCTTTTCCTTTCAGTTCATTCACTGCCAATGTAAAGTTTCCAGATGAACTGATTGTAATACCTAAATAATTGTAGTTTTTTGAATATTCAATATTATTTGTACCTAATTTAAATATGTGCTTTTGCCCCTGAGATCTGGATCTTTTTTGAAATACTAAAATATTTGTCTTTTTTAGGTTTACTGCCAGGGCCCAGGTCTGGCAGTACTGCTCCAGCAGGTCCAGGTTCTGCTGTAGACCCTGTTCTGTGGGGGACAGCAGGACCAGGTCGTCTGCGTAGAGCAGGAATTTGATCTCTGAGTCGTGCAGAGTGAGACCCGGGGCTGCAGACTTCTCTAATATTTTTGCCAATTGGTTAATATAAATATTGAATAATGTTGGACTCAAGCAGCAGCCCTGTCTCACTCCGCGCTCCTGAGAGATGGAGTTTGTTTGTTTGCTGCCAATTTTTATTCCGCATCTGTTTCCAGTGTACATTGATTTAATTAGATCATATGTTTTACCCCCTACACCGCTCTCTAGCAGAGTGTATAATAATCCTTGGTGCCAGATTGAATCAAATGCTTTTTTAAAGTCAATAAAACATGCAAAAATTTTGGATTTATTTTGGGTAACATATTTATCAATTAGGGTGTGTAGGGTGTAAATATGATCAGTGGTGCGGAAATTTGGTAAAAATCCAATCTGACTTCTACTCAAGACATTGTGCTCCATAAGGAAGTTTAAAAGTCTAGAATTTAAGATGCTGCACATCAACTTCCCCAGATTACTGTTCACACAGATGCCTCTGTAATTATTGGGGTCGAATTTATCTCCATTTTTAAAGATTGGTGTTATAAGTCCATAGTTCCAGATTTCAGGGAAGTAACCTACACTCAGAACCAGGTTAAATAATTTCACAATTGCCAGCTGTAATTTAGAACTTGAACTTTTTATCATTTCATTTAGTATGCCGTCTGGCCCACTTGCTTTCTTTGGTTTTAGTTTGTTAATCTTTTCTTTAAGTTCCTGCGCAGTAATTGAGAAGTCTAATGGGTTTTGATTGTCTTTAACAGCTAATTCTAGTTTTTTAAGCTTTTTGTTTATATTATTTTGCTGTGGATTTGAATTTGTCTCTATTTTTCTGAAAAGTGTCTGGAAGTGGTTCGTCCAAATATCTCCATTTTGTATAGCCAATACTTCACGGTCTCTTTTTTTAAGGTTGTTCCAGTTTTCCCAAAATTGATTGGTTTTGATTGACTCCTCAATTAGTGTCAGTTGTTTGTGGGTGTGCTGGGCTTTTTTGGTTCTGAGTGTACGTTTATACTGTTTTAATGTCTCACAGTAAAGAAGGCGTATGTGGGTGTTTTTTGGGTCACGGTGCTTTTGATTTGATAATTTCCTTAGTTCCTTACGTATGTTTTGGCACTCCTGGTCAAACCAGTTATCTTCTTTTTTAAGCTTAGGTTTTGATGTATTAATAATTTTTAATTTAGCCTTTTCTGATGTGTTTTTGAATATTGTATTTAGATTTTTTACTGCCAGATTGACTCCTTCTTTACTGTGATAATATATGGTATCCAGAAAGGTGTCTAACTGAGTTTGAATTTCTTGGGTGCTGATTGTTTTCTGGAACTCTTCTGTGCTGTTTTGGGCCCATCTGTATGGTCTCCGGATGTTGTACAGCTTGCTGGGCTGAGTGTGTGCTGTGCTGTTAGTCTCTGTCCTTTTAATGAACACAGTAATTTGACTGTGATCAGACAGAGGGGTTAGTGGTTTTACAGTGAATGCACTGAGAGAGAAAGGATCTAAATCTGTGATCATGTAATCTACTGTACTGTTCCCAAGAGGTGAGCAAAATGTGTATCTTCCTAAAGAGTCCCCTCGTGTCCTACCGTTGACAATGTACAGACCCAGGCTTTGACAGAGCTGCAGGAGGTCTCTTCCGTTTCTGTTTACTACGCTGTCATGGCTGTTTCTGGGGAGGTAAAAAGAATTATTGTTAATAAGATATGATAAGTTAGAATGATCTTTTTGTGAGGGTATAAAGTCAGGCTGTGTCCCTGTTCTGGCGTTCAGGTCCCCACACACAAGCACATTTCCCTGGGCCTGGAAATGGCACACCTCCTTCTCTAGCTCAGAAAACATGTCTTCGGTGTAGTATGGGGACTCTGGGGGAGGAATGTAAATGGCACAGAGGAAGATGTCCTTCTGTGAGCCGATTACAGTGTTTCTGATTTTAATCCAAATATGATATTTCCCTGTTTTTAGAATTTCTATAGCTAAATGAAGATTTGATTTGTACCACATTATTATCCCCCCTGAGCGTCTACCCTGACGTATTGTGCTCAGCTTCTGTGGGGGTACTATAATTTCTCTGTACTCTTTAGGACAGTGAGTGACCATCTCAGCCTTACACCATGTCTCCTGTAGGATTACGATGTCAAGGTCTTTGATACAGTCTAGAAAGTCTCTGTTTAGACTTTTTAGGCCAAAGGCTGATGAGTTTAAGCCTTGGATATTCCACATACATATTGAAAATGATGCCATAGTTTTCCTTCTTATTTTTTCAGTTAAAATGAGATAGACACATAAACATTAAATTTGTAAATGATCTGTGTACATGAGAGAATTATACACCATTCAATCAAGTGCTAAAACATGAACATGAACATTTTTTTTTAATTATATTTTTCTGCTCTTTTTTTAGTTTTTGTAGTTCCTACACAAGTCTGGTGCAGATATATTGCAGTAATTGCTTGATCTCACCCATGTCCTTTTTGGTGTGGGTTCCTTTGAGAGCATCTGCGTAGCTGCACTGTTGCTGTGGGTTGTGAGTCTGGGGCAGTGGGGCTTCTGTAGCTCTGCTCTCTGGTTGGTTCTGGTGGGTTGATGAAATTGGTGGGTGGTGGGGCTTTGCTTTGGGTGGTGAAGGCCGGGGTGCAGGTCTGGCAGGTGGGACATGCTGAGATGACTGAGGTAAGTTGAGCTGGTATCGCTGGAGTCCAGGCGGTGGCCTTTGGGGGGGTTTACGTGTGGGTGGGCTCCTTGTGATTGTGTGGAACCTTTGCATTGCTGCATGCTCTCCTTCTCTGTACATGGGTTTAGGACCTACATGTCTTTGTCGACCCAGTGCCACGTCTTTCAAAGTTTTGGCAAATTCTTTAACAGTGTTTCTGTTTAAGTGCACGTGATCATAAAGATGATGGGGGCCGATGTTGGAGTGGTGGGCCAGGTGCACATTAGGGATCAGGGAACATCCTCTTGAAATTTCAGCATTGACTTTCTGGATGGTGGCTGGATGAAAGTCCTTGCGAGGAAGGAGGGTGGAGACTATGATCTTGGCACTGGGGAAGTTTTCTGCAGCTCTCTGTGCTACTCTACACACTAATCCACCAACTCTCTCCTGCTCAGCTCTAAGGTCGTTTGTGCCTGTATGAATGATGATGCAGGTGGGCTTGTCAAGGATGTTGCCAGACAGGATTTGATGGGCGTCTCTTGTTCTTGGGCACCATATCTTTGTAGTTTTCCTTCCTGGGAAAAGTTTTTCTTCTTGTAAGAACTTTCCGTTTGAGTCAATAAGTATTGCTACTTCTGCATCTGTGTGTGATGCAGAAGGTCTGCTGGCTCTGGGGTCTCGGATTGGGGCGGTATGAGTTTTGTTTTCTTGGTGATTTTGGGGCACTGTGGCAGTCTCTGCAATTGGTTCAGTATGTTCTCTTTGTGTGGTGAGCGGTGTCTGGGTGTCCTCTGACCTGGTGGGGTTAGGAGCAGTGTCTGAGGAGCTTTGGGTGAGTTGGGCATCTTTAGTATGGGCAGTATTCATGGGGGATGATTGGGATTTTAGTTGTTCTTTTAGAGACTCTATGACTGTGTCTCTGAGGTGTATCTCCTGTCTGAGGCTCAATAATTCTTGGTTCAGCTCCTGTTTTAGGTCTGCAAACTCTTTCTGTGCACTCTCTTTATATTCGTCCAGCTCTTTTCTCAGAACCTCTCTGTCATTAAGCAGGCCATGGACTTCTTTTCTCAGATCCTGCACAGCTACTTTCAGCTGGTGTTTTGTCTGGTTGATCTGATCTCTGAGAGGTTCAGAATCTGAATTTGTGGAGATGTGAGTTTGCATTTGTTCCTTGAGCCCAATTAGCTCTGCCTCCATCATAGAGAGACTGTCTCTGAGCTGGGTCACAGTGCTGAGGAGGCGTGGACTCGGAAAAGGGGCAGTGCTGGTTGAAGGGGGCGTATCTTCTACAGTAGGGGTGTGGCTGTGGAGGGGTTGTGGTTCTCTCTGTGCACTGTGCTCTTCAGGTGGGAGATCCAGGCTGGGATCTGGTTCTCTCTCATTTTTACACTGAGTTTTAAGTGTGGGAAAGGTCTTCTCAAACTGTGTGAGTGCAGCCTCACTTCCCTGTATCATCACTGTTCCATTCTGATACAGGTTGATTGATAGGATTCTGTTGTCTGATTCTCTTTCACTATCCTCAAAAATGTAGATCTGACGGCCTTTGCAGATTCCACGTTTTGTCACATATTTATAGTGACTGCAGATAGCAGCATGCCACACGTCTGTGTCCTGTGTGTAAAACAGCAGGTTGGTGGTGGTGGTTTTCCCTTTAATCACACTGCAGTCTTTAAATAAGGTTTCTGGGTTTTCTCTCTGTGTTTTCAGCTTGTGCTGTTGTTTGCTGCTCTCAGACAGAGTGTCTGTGGGGAAGTGGAATGTTTGTGGGCGGGGCTCTGCTGCTGCTCCAGCCATTCTCACACAGTGTAGCGTTTTTAAAAAATGCCAAAACAGTTTATGGTGAGGGGCCCCTCTAACTGTCTCAGTCTCAGGATTAGCAGCTCTGCTAAAAACTTTAGCAGTTTGATAGGAAAGCAGCAAATATCTACTGTTTAAGGCTGATTAAAGTTCTGTAATAAATGATCATCCACAGTATTTATCTCTGGTAGGTGTTTCCTTACCCCTGATGTGGAGAAAAACTCAGAGCTGTCTGCTGGTTTAGTGAATCCAGTCCCTCTGTTCTTTAGCTGCTTAGATCCCTGCTTTTCTGTAGATATTATTCTGTAGCTGTCTTCTTTTCCTCTTTATCAGACAGAATCGAATTTTAATTCTCTATTCTTCCCTTTTTTGCTTCTGTTCCAGGTATTGTCCTCTTCTTTTCTTCTTCTTTTCTTCTGTGACACTTTGTGAGCTAGATTTGCTATGCTAAGCTAAGCTAAGCTAGTTGTAAGATTTCTTTATATATTTCAACCAAATTGACTAACTTTTAAACAAAAATTATCCGTTTAGGTTTACTACCTAACTATGATTTAATATGTGTTGTTTTCTAAGTTCTATCTCATTTTAAAATAGAAAAAATAAAAGAAAGTTCAGGAGCTCATCTGAAGCATGACCTCTCACTCACTTTACACACTCTCTTTCTCACTCTCTCTCTACGTCTCTATTTCTCACTCTATTTCTCACTCTCTCTCTACGTCTCTATTTCTCACTCTCTTTCTCACTCTCTCTCTACGTCTCTATTTCTCACTCTATTTCTCACTCTCTCTCTACTTCTCTATCTCACTCTCTCTTTCTCACTCTCTCTCTACTTATCTATTTCTCACTCTCTCTCTACTTCTCTATCTCACTCTCTCTTTCTACTTCTCTAATTCTCACTCTATCTTTCCCACTGTCTCTCTACTTCTCTATTTCTCACTCTTTCTTTTGCTCTCTACTTCTCTACTTCTCACTCTCTCGTTTGCTCTCTACTTCTCTGTCTCACTCTCACTTTTGCTCTCTACTTCTCTCTCTCTCTTTTGCTCTCTACTTCTCTATTTCTCACTCTCTCTCTACGTCTCTATTTCTCACTCTCTCTCTACTTCTCTATTTCTCACTCTCTCTTTCTCACTCTTTTCTACGTCTCTATTTCTCACCTCTCTCTACTTCTCTATTTCTCACTCTTTCTCACTCTCTCTCTATGTCTCTATTTCTCACTCTCTCTCTACGTCTCTATTTCTCACTCTCTCTTTCTCACTCTCTCTCTACGTCTCTATTTCTCACTCTCTCTCTCTACTTCTATATTTCTCACTCTCTCTACTTCTATATTTCTCACTCTCTTTTTCACTCTCTCTCTACGTCTCTATTTCTCACTCTCTCTCTACTTCTCTATTTCTCACTCTCTTTCTCACTCTCTCTCTACGTCTCTATTTCTCACTCTCTCTACTTCTCTATTTCTCACTCTCTCTTTCTCACTCTCTCTCTACTTCTCTATTTCTCACTCTCTCTCTCTGCTTCTCTATTTCTCACTCTCTTTTGCTCTCTTCTTCTCTATTTCTCACTCTCTCTTTCTCACTTTCTCTCTACTTCTCTATTTCTCACTCTCTCTTTCTCACTCTCTCTACTTTTCTATGTCTCTTTCTTTCTACTTTTCTATTTCTCTATTTCTCTCTTACTCTCTCTTTATTTCTCGCTCTTCTCTCTACTTCTCTTTCACTCTACTTTTCTGTCTTGCTTTCTCTTTCTATCTATCTCTCTACTACATCCTCTTTCTTTCTCTACTTCTTTATTTCTCGATCTCTCTTTTTCCCTAATTCTCTTTCTCTCGCTCATTATTTCTCTCTACTTGTCACTCTTTTTCTCACATTCTCGGGTGTTCTTTATCTACTTCTCACGCTGATTTTCTCTCTACTTCTCTATTTCAGGCTCTCCCTTTTTCTGTACTTCTACATTTAACACTTTCTTTTTATCTACTACTGCCTAGCAACCAGTTAGATACACCTTAGCAACCACCTGGAAAACATTAGCAACTGCCTAGCAACCACTTAGCAACCATGTGTAATACATTAGCAACTGCCTAGCAACCAGATAGCAACACCTTAGCAACCACCTGGAAAACGTTAGCAACTGCCTAGCAACTGCTTAGCAACCACTTTAGAAATGGTAGCAACTGCCTAGCGACCAGTTAGATACACCTAGCAACACCTTAGCAACCACCCCAGATACCATAGCAACATCTTAGCAACCACCTAGCAACACCTTAGCAACCACCCAAGACACCATAGCAACACCTTAGCAACCGCCTAGCAACACCTTAGCAACCACCTAGCAACACCTTAGCAACCACCCCGGATACCATAGCAACACCTTAGCAACCACCTAGCAACACCTTAGCAACCACCCTGGATACCATAGCAACACCTTAGCAACCACCTAGCAAAACCTTAGCAACCACCTAGCAACACCCTAGCAACCACCTAGCAACACCTTAGCAACCACCTTGCAACCACCTAGCAACACCTTAGCAACCACCCCGGATACCATAGCAACACCTTAGCAACCACCTAGCAACACCTTAGCAACCACCTAGCAATACCTTAGCAACCACCCTGGATACCAAATCAACACCTTAGCAACCACCTAGCAACACCCTAGCAACCACCTAGCAACCACCTAGCAACACCTTAGCAACCACCCTGGATACCATAGCAACACCTTAGCAACCACCTAGCAACACCTTAGCAACCACCCCGGATACCATAGCAACCACCTAGCAACACCTTAGCAACCACCTAGCAACACCTTAGCAACCACCCTGGATACCATAGCAACCGCCTAGCAACACCCTAGCAACCACCTAGCAACACCTTAGCAACCACCCTGGATACCATAGCAACACCTTAGCAACCACCTAGCAACACCTTAGCAACCAACCCGGATACCATAGCAACACCTTAGCAACCACCCCGGATCCCATAGCAACACCTTAGCAACCACCTAGCAACCCTCTAGCAACCACCTAGCAACACCTTAGCAACCACCCCAGATACCATAGCAACACCTTAGTAACCACCTAGCAACACCTTAGCAACCAACCCGGATACCATAGCAACACCTTAGCAACCACCCCGGATCCCATAGCAACACCTTAGCAACCACCTAGCAACCCTCTAGCAACCACCTAGCAACACCTTAGCAACCACCCCAGATACCATAGCAACACCTTAGCAACCACCTAGCAACACCTTAGCAACCACCCCAGATACCATAGCAACCAGTTAGCAACCACCTGGAAAATATTAGAAACTGCCTAATAACCACTTAAAAACCATTTGGAATACGTTAGGAATTGCCTAGCAACAAGTTAGCAACAGCTTAGCAACCACCTGGAATATGTTCACAACTGCCTAGCAACCAATTAGCAAGCACTAAGCAACGATGTGGACTACATTAGCAACTGCCTAGCAACTACCTAGCAACCACTTAGCAACACTTTACTTTATAAGATAATTATAAGCTTTTCACCATGTTAGCCAAAACTTTTTGGACTTCAACATTTAGCCGAAAGTCAACAGCATAGCAACCACTCTTCACACGCTTTAGACAGAAATATCTTAGCAACCATTTTAACTATTCAACGTTATTTAACTATTTAACGTACTTTTCCAAGCCAACTTAAAGTTCGTTATCGAACTTTCCTTTTCTAGTTATTATTATTCTTACGCCTTTTTTTCTGTACGCTACTCCTCCTAGAGCTTTTATCGTAGAATCACGAAACTTTCACGGATCGTAGGACCTATAGTGAATTACGTTGCTTGTGCTTTTTGGAGCGATTTATCGTACGGTTTTCGTAAAAACTTCGTAAACGTACGCATTTTTTCCCCATAGGAATGAATGGGGGAGAATTTTGAACGTCCGTGACGGTCACAATTTTTGAGATACAAACACCAAATTCGGCGAGCTTATAGATCTTATCGAGATCTTTAAATTAATAGGAGGTTGCGAAGCGATACGACGTACGGTTTTCGTACAATTGTCGTACGAAGTTTTCCCATAGAAATGAATGGGGGGCCCAGAGTTCCATCTCACACACGAGCAGCTCTGCGCACGGAACCCCTTCTCTCCCCTGCTCCTCCAGTACTGTGAGTGTATGGAGGAGCTGCTGTATGGAGCAGCTATCAGTCAAAAGTTTGGACACCCCGGCACCCCAGCCAGGGTTTAGCAACCACCTATTAACTGCTTAGCAACCACCTTAGCAACCACCTGGAAAACGTTAGCAACTGCCTAGCAACCACTTAGCAACACCTTAGCAACCACCTGGAAAACGTTAGCAACTGCCTACCAACCACTGAGCAACCACCTGGAAAACGTTAGCAACTGCCTAGCAACCACTTAGCAACTGCCTAGCAACCACCTGGAATACGTTAGCAACTGCCTAGCAACCACTTAGCAACCACCTGGAAAACGTTAGCAACTGCCTAGCAACAACTTAGCAACTGCCTAGCAACCACCTGGAAAATGTTAGCAACTGCCTAGCAACCACTTAGCAACCACCTGGAAAACGTTAGCAACTGCCTAGCAACCACTTAGCAACTGCCTAGGAACCACTTGGAAAACGTTAGCAACTGCCTAGCAACCACTTAGCAACTGCCTAGCAACCACCTGGAAAACGTTAGCAACTGCCTAGCAACCACTTAGCAACCACCTGGAAAACGTTAGCAACTGCCTAGCAACCACTGAGCAACCACCTGGAAAACGTTAGCAACTGCCTAGCAACCACTTAGCAACTGCCTAGCAACCACCTGGAATACGTTAGCAACTGCCTAGCAACCACTTAGCAACCACCTGGAAAACGTTAGCAACTGCCTAGCAACAATTTAGGAACTGCCTAGCAACCACCTGGAAAACGTTAGTAACTGCCTAGCAACCACTTAGCAACCACCTGGAAAACGTTAGCAACTGCCTAGCAACCACTTAGCAACTGCCTAGCAACCACTTGGAAAACGTTAGCAACTGCCTAGCAACCACTTAGCAACTGCCTAGCAACCACCTGGAAAACGTTAGCAACTGCCTAGCAACCACTTAGCAACCACCTGGAAAACGTTAGCAACTGCCTAGCAACCACTTAGCAACTGCCTAGCAACCACTTGGAAAACGTTAGCAACTGCCTAGCAACCACTTAGCAACTGCCTAGCAACCACCTGGAATACGTTAGCAACTGCCTAGCAACCACTTAGCAACCACCTGGAAAACGTTAGCAACTGCCTAGCAACCACTGAGCAACCACCTGGAAAACGTTAGCAACTGCTTAGCAACCACTTAGCAACTGCCTAGCAACCACCTGGAATACGTTAGCAACTGCCTAGCAACCACTTAGCAACCACCTGGAAAACGTTAGCAACTGCCTAGCAACAACTTAGGAACTGCCTAGCAACCACCTGGAAAACGTTAGTAACTGCCTAGCAACCACTTAGCAACCACCTGGAAAACGTTAGCAACTGCCTAGCAACCACTTAGCAACTGCCTAGCAACCACTAGGTTGCACCTGGAAAACGTTAGCAACTGCCTAGCAACCACTTAGCAACACCTTAGCAACCACCTGGAAAACGTTAGCAACTGCCTAGCAACCACTTAGCAACCACCTGGAAAACGTTAGCAACTGCCTAGCAACCACTTAGCAACTGCCTAGCAACCACTAAGCAACACCTTAGCAACCACCTGGAAAACGTTAGCAACTGCCTAGCAACCACTTAGCAACCACCTGGAAAACGTTAGCAACTGCCTAGCAACCACTTAGCAACTGCCTAGCAACCACTTAGCAACACCTTAGCAACCACCTGGAAAACGTTAGCAACTGCCTAGCAACCACTTAGCAACCACCTGGAAAACGTTAGCAACTGCCTAGCAACCACTTAGCAACCACCTGGAAAACGTTAGCAACTGCCTAGCAACCACTTAGCAACCACCTGGAAAACGTTAGCAACTGCCTAGCAACCACTTAGCAACCACCTGGAAAACGTTAGCAACTGCCTAGCAACCACTTAGCAACTGCCTAGCAACCACTTGGAAAACGTTAGCAACTGCCTAGCAACCACTTAGCAACTGCCTAGCAACCACCTGGAAAACGTTAGCAACTGCCTAGCAACCACTTAGCAACCACCTGGAAAACGTTAGCAACTGCCTAGCAACCACTTAGCAGCTGCCTAGCAACCACCTGGAATATGTTAGCAACTACCTAGCAACCACTTAGCAACCACCTGGAAAATGTTAGCAACTGCCTAGCAACCACTTAGCAACTGCCTAGCAACCACTTGGAAAACGTTAGCAACTGCCTAGCAACCACTTAGCAACTGCCTAGCAACCACCTGGAAAACGTTAGCAACTGCCTAGCAACCACTTAGCAACCACTTTAGAAACGAAAGCAACTGCCTAGCAACCACTTAGCAACACCGTAACAACCATTGGGAAAACGTTAGCAACTGCCGAGCAACCACTTTAGAAATGATTGCAACTGCCTAGCAACCACTTAGCAACACCTTAACAACCACTAGGAAAACGATAGCAACTGCCTAGCAACCACTTAGCAACCAGTTTAGAAATGATAGCAACTGCCTAGCAACACCTTAGCAACCACTATTAAAACGTTAGCAACTGCATAGCAACCACTTAGGAACCACTTTAGAAATGATAGCAACTGCCTAGCAACCACTTAACAATACCATAGCAACCACTAGGAAAACGTTAGCAACTGCCTAGCAACCACTTAGCAACCACCTGGAAAACGTTAGCAACTGCCTAGCAACCACTTAGCAACCACCTGGAAAACGTTAGCAACTGCCTAGCAACCACTTAGCAACTGCCTAGCAACCACTTGGAAAACGTTAGCAACTGCCTAGCAACCACTTAGCAACTGCCTAGCAACCACCTGGAAAACGTTAGCAACTGCCTAGCAACCACTTAGCAACTGCCTAGCAACCACCTGGAAAACGTTAGCAACTGCCTAGCAACCACTTAGCAACTGCCTAGCAACCACTTGGAAAACGTTAGCAACTGCCTAGCAACCACTTAGCAACTGCCTAGCAACCACCTGGAAAACATTAGCAACTGCCTAGCAACCACTTAGCAACCACCTGGAAAACATTAGCAACTGCCTAGCAACTACTTAGCAACTGCCTAGCAACCACTTGGAAAACGTTAGCAACTGCCTAGCAACCACTTAGCAACTGCCTAGCAACCACCTGGAAAACGTTAGCAACTGCCTAGCAACCACTTAGCAACTGCCTAGCAACCACCTGGAAAACGTTAGCAACTGCCTAGCAACCACTTAGCAACTGCCTAGCAACCACCTGGAAAACGTTAGCAACTGCCTAGCAACCACTTAGCAACTGCCTAGCAACCACCTGGAAAACGTTAGCAACTGCCTAGCAACCACTTAGCAACCACCTGGAAAACGTTAGCAACTGCCTAGCAACCACTTAGCAACTGCCTAGCAACCACTTGGAAAACGTTAGCAACTGCCTAGCAACCACTTAGCAACTGCCTAGCAACCACCTGGAAAACGTTAGCAACTGCCTAGCAACCACTTAGCAACCACCTGGAAAACGTTAGCAACTGCCTAGCAACCACTTAGCAGCTGCCTAGCAACCACCTGGAATATGTTAGCAACTACCTAGCAACCACTTAGCAACCACCTGGAAAATGTTAGCAACTGCCTAGCAACCACTTAGCAACTGCCTAGCAACCACTTGGAAAACGTTAGCAACTGCCTAGCAACCACTTAGCAACCACTTTAGAAATGATAGCAACTGCCTAGCAACCACTTAGCAACACCTTAACAACCACTAGGAAAACGTTAGCAACTGCCTAGCAACCACTTAGCAACCACTTTAGAAATGATAGCAACTGCCTAGCAACCACTTAGCAACCACATGGAAAACGTTAGCAGCTGCCTAGCAACCACTTTAGAAACGATAGCAACTGCCTAGCAACCACTTAGCAACACCTTAGCAACCACCTGGAAAACGTTAGCAACTGCCTAGCAACCACTTAGCAACACCTTAGCAACCACCTGGAAAACATTAGCAACTGCCTAGCAACACCGTAGAAACCACCCCAGATACCATAGCAACACCTTAGCAACCGCATAGCAACACCTTAGCAACCACCTAGCAACATCTTAGCAACCACCCCGGATACCATAGCAACACCTTAGCAACCACCTAGCAACCACCTAGAAACACCTTAGCAACCACCCCAGATACCATAGTAACACCTTAGCAACAACCTAGCAACACCCTAGCAACCACCTAGCAACACCTTAGCAACTACCTGGTATATGTTAGCAATTGCCTAGCAACCAGTTAGCAATAGCTTAACAACCACCTGGAAAACATTAGCAACTGCCTAGCAACAGCTTAGCAACCTTTTCAGAAATGATAGCAACTGCCTAGCAATACATTAGCAATCAAAAGTTTAACCAAAAGTTTTTCGATTTCAGCATTTAAACAAGCGTTTTTAGATTTCAGTGTTTAATCAAACGTTTTTAGATTTCAGCGTTTAACCAAACGTTTTTAGATTTCAGCGTTTAATCAAACGTTTTTAGATGTCAGCGTTTAACTAAATGTTTTTAGATTTCAGCGTTTAACCAAACGTTTTTAGATTTCAGCGTTTAATCAAACGTTTTTAGATTTCAGCATTTAACCAAATGTTTTTAGATTTCAGCGTTTAACCAAATGTTTTTAGATTTCAGCGTTTTTAGCATTTAGCGTTTAGCCAAAAGTTAACAGCATATCAATGACTCTTCACACTCTTCAGACGGAAAAAGCTTAGCAACCATTTTAACTTTTTAACGTTATTAGCGTTCTTTTCCAAGCCAACTTAAAGTTCGTTCACGAACTTTACCTTTTCTAGTTATTAAGTTGGCTTTGGAAAAGCCAACTTATTGTTCTTCGTTTTCTTCTTATTAAGTTGGCTTGGAAAAGCCAACTTATTGTTCTTCGTAATCTTCTTCTTATTATTATTATTCTTACGCCTTTTTTTCTGTACGCTACTCCTCCTAGAGCTTTCAACGTAGAATCACGAAACTTTCACGGATCGTAGGACCTATGCCAACTTAGTGTGCTTGTGCTTTTTGGAGCGATTTATCGTACGGTTTTCGTAAAAACTTCGTAAACGTACGCATTTTTTCCCCATAGGAATGAATGGGGCGAAATTTTAAACGTCCGTAACCGCCACAATTTTTGAGATACGAAGACCAAATTTGGCGAGCTTATAGATCTTACCGAGATCTTAAAATTAATAGGAGGTTGCGAAGTGATACGACGTACGGTTTTCGTACAATTTTCGTACGAAGTTTTCCCATAGAAATGAATGGGGGGCCCAGAGTTCCATCTCGCACACGAGCAGCTCTGCGCACGGAACCCCTTCTCTCCCCTGCTCCTCCAGTACTGTGAGTGTATGGAGGAGCTGCTGTATGGAGCAGCTATCAGTCAAAAGTTTGGACACCCCGGCACCCCAGCCAGGGCTTTGCAACCACCTATTAACTGCTTAGCAACCACTCTCTCTTTCTCACTCTCTCTTTCGCTCTCTACTTCTCTAATTCTCACTCTCTTTCCCACTCTCTCTCTATTTCTATATTTCTCACTCTTTCTTTTGCTCTCTACTTCTCTACTTCTCACTCTCTCTTTTGCTCTCTACTTCTCTATTTCTCACTCTCTTTTGCTCTCTACTCCTCTATTTCTCACTCAAATTCAAATTCAAATTCAAAGTTGCTTTATTAGCATGACAAATTTTCACATTTGTATTGCCAAAGCTGTGATTAACAAGTATATATATATATTCCTGACAAAATTTAACATAAGATAACTGTACAGGTAAATTTGAACACAAGTTTAAGTAAACAATTAAATTAATTATTATAAGAAAAAAAAAAAAAAAAAAAAAAAAAACACATATGATTTATAATAAAGAGTAATAGAGCTTGTAGTTCTGTACAGCAGTGTATCTGTGGTCACTCACTGTCCCTCAGGCTGTGGCAGGCCTGGACGTACTGCGCTGCCAGAGTGCAGCACTCGCTGTGTTCCCCCAGCAGGTAGGGGAGTTTTTCTGGATCGGGGATGTTTTTAAATGCAGGTAATTTGTGGGTGAATTTGGTGTAGAATTGGGTTCTAATCTGGGAATATTTGGGACATTCTGTAAGGAAGTGCAGCTCTGTCTCTGGTCTGTTCAGTGGGCAGTGTGGGCACACTCTCTGCTCTTTGGGCAGCCAGGATTTCTTGTGTCTGCCCGTCTCTATGGCCAGGCTGTGGGCACTGAGTCTGTACCTGGTCAGGGTGGACCTCAGTTTGGGGTCAGTCAGGGTGCTCAGGTATTCCGCTGCTCTGTACTGACGGTTTAGGGCCGAATAACACTGTAGTTTACTCTGAGATTTAGTTTGAGTTTCCCAATAGCTGATGTAGTTTTTTTGGAGTTGTTTTGTAATTTGGTTGAATCTGATTGGTGTCTGGTCCTGAGTGTGTGGGGTGTTAGTGTGTGTTAGAGCTGTGTGTGTAAGTGTGTTAATGTGTGTGAGTGTAGAACTGTGCTTCAGGACCGGCTGAGTGAGGGGACTGGTGTCTTTGCTCAACTCTTGGTACTGCAGAGATTTATAATGGTAAGAGTGGGGGTCGCTGTGTTGTAAATGTGTCCAGAATTTGATTGCCCTTTTTTGTATTTTTAAAATCAGTGGAAATTGGCCTAATTCTGCCCTGCATGCATTGTTTGGGGTGTTTCTGTGAACCTTCAGAATAATTTTACAGAATTCTGCATGCAGGGTCTCAATTGGATGTTTGTCCCATTTACTAAATTCTTGGTTTGTAAGCGGACCCCACACTTCACTGCCATAAAGGGCAATAGGTTGAATTACAAACTCAAATATTTTTAACCAAATTCTAATTGGAATTTCTACAGGAATTTGTTGTTTTATGGCGTAGAAAGCTCTGCGTGCTTTTCCTTTCAGTTCATTCACTGCCAATGTAAAGTTTCCAGATGAACTGATTGTAATACCTAAATAATTGTAGTTTTTTGAATATTCAATATTATTTGTACCTAATTTAAATATGTGCTTTTGCCCCTGAGATCTGGATCTTTTTTGAAATACTAAAATATTTGTCTTTTTTAGGTTTACTGCCAGGGCCCAGGTCTGGCAGTACTGCTCCAGCAGGTCCAGGTTCTGCTGTAGACCCTGTTCTGTGGGGGACAGCAGGACCAGGTCGTCTGCGTAGAGCAGGAATTTGATCTCTGAGTCGTGCAGAGTGAGACCCGGGGCTGCAGACTTCTCTAATATTTTTGCCAATTGGTTAATATAAATATTGAATAATGTTGGACTCAAGCAGCAGCCCTGTCTCACTCCGCGCTCCTGAGAGATGGAGTTTGTTTGTTTGCTGCCAATTTTTATTCCGCATCTGTTTCCAGTGTACATTGATTTAATTAGATCATATGTTTTACCCCCTACACCGCTCTCTAGCAGAGTGTATAATAATCCTTGGTGCCAGATTGAATCAAATGCTTTTTTAAAGTCAATAAAACATGCAAAAATTTTGGATTTATTTTGGGTAACATATTTATCAATTAGGGTGTGTAGGGTGTAAATATGATCAGTGGTGCGGAAATTTGGTAAAAATCCAATCTGACTTCTACTCAAGACATTGTGCTCCATAAGGAAGTTTAAAAGTCTAGAATTTAAGATGCTGCACATCAACTTCCCCAGATTACTGTTCACACAGATGCCTCTGTAATTATTGGGGTCGAATTTATCTCCATTTTTAAAGATTGGTGTTATAAGTCCATAGTTCCAGATTTCAGGGAAGTAACCTACACTCAGAACCAGGTTAAATAATTTCACAATTGCCAGCTGTAATTTAGAACTTGAACTTTTTATCATTTCATTTAGTATGCCGTCTGGCCCACTTGCTTTCTTTGGTTTTAGTTTGTTAATCTTTTCTTTAAGTTCCTGCGCAGTAATTGAGAAGTCTAATGGGTTTTGATTGTCTTTAACAGCTAATTCTAGTTTTTTAAGCTTTTTGTTTATATTATTTTGCTGTGGATTTGAATTTGTCTCTATTTTTCTGAAAAGTGTCTGGAAGTGGTTCGTCCAAATATCTCCATTTTGTATAGCCAATACTTCACGGTCTCTTTTTTTAAGGTTGTTCCAGTTTTCCCAAAATTGATTGGTTTTGATTGACTCCTCAATTAGTGTCAGTTGTTTGTGGGTGTGCTGGGCTTTTTTGGTTCTGAGTGTACGTTTATACTGTTTTAATGTCTCACAGTAAAGAAGGCGTATGTGGGTGTTTTTTGGGTCACGGTGCTTTTGATTTGATAATTTCCTTAGTTCCTTACGTATGTTTTGGCACTCCTGGTCAAACCAGTTATCTTCTTTTTTAAGCTTAGGTTTTGATGTATTAATAATTTTTAATTTAGCCTTTTCTGATGTGTTTTTGAATATTGTATTTAGATTTTTTACTGCCAGATTGACTCCTTCTTTACTGTGATAATATATGGTATCCAGAAAGGTGTCTAACTGAGTTTGAATTTCTTGGGTGCTGATTGTTTTCTGGAACTCTTCTGTGCTGTTTTGGGCCCATCTGTATGGTCTCCGGATGTTGTACAGCTTGCTGGGCTGAGTGTGTGCTGTGCTGTTAGTCTCTGTCCTTTTAATGAACACAGTAATTTGACTGTGATCAGACAGAGGGGTTAGTGGTTTTACAGTGAATGCACTGAGAGAGAAAGGATCTAAATCTGTGATCATGTAATCTACTGTACTGTTCCCAAGAGGTGAGCAAAATGTGTATCTTCCTAAAGAGTCCCCTCGTGTCCTACCGTTGACAATGTACAGACCCAGGCTTTGACAGAGCTGCAGGAGGTCTCTTCCGTTTCTGTTTACTACGCTGTCATGGCTGTTTCTGGGGAGGTAAAAAGAATTATTGTTAATAAGATATGATAAGTTAGAATGATCTTTTTGTGAGGGTATAAAGTCAGGCTGTGTCCCTGTTCTGGCGTTCAGGTCCCCACACACAAGCACATTTCCCTGGGCCTGGAAATGGCACACCTCCTTCTCTAGCTCAGAAAACATGTCTTCGGTGTAGTATGGGGACTCTGGGGGAGGAATGTAAATGGCACAGAGGAAGATGTCCTTCTGTGAGCCGATTACAGTGTTTCTGATTTTAATCCAAATATGATATTTCCCTGTTTTTAGAATTTCTATAGCTAAATGAAGATTTGATTTGTACCACATTATTATCCCCCCTGAGCGTCTACCCTGACGTATTGTGCTCAGCTTCTGTGGGGGTACTATAATTTCTCTGTACTCTTTAGGACAGTGAGTGACCATCTCAGCCTTACACCATGTCTCCTGTAGGATTACGATGTCAAGGTCTTTGATACAGTCTAGAAAGTCTCTGTTTAGACTTTTTAGGCCAAAGGCTGATGAGTTTAAGCCTTGGATATTCCACATACATATTGAAAATGATGCCATAGTTTTCCTTCTTATTTTTTCAGTTAAAATGAGATAGACACATAAACATTAAATTTGTAAATGATCTGTGTACATGAGAGAATTATACACCATTCAATCAAGTGCTAAAACATGAACATGAACATTTTTTTTTAATTATATTTTTCTGCTCTTTTTTTAGTTTTTGTAGTTCCTACACAAGTCTGGTGCAGATATATTGCAGTAATTGCTTGATCTCACCCATGTCCTTTTTGGTGTGGGTTCCTTTGAGAGCATCTGCGTAGCTGCACTGTTGCTGTGGGTTGTGAGTCTGGGGCAGTGGGGCTTCTGTAGCTCTGCTCTCTGGTTGGTTCTGGTGGGTTGATGAAATTGGTGGGTGGTGGGGCTTTGCTTTGGGTGGTGAAGGCCGGGGTGCAGGTCTGGCAGGTGGGACATGCTGAGATGACTGAGGTAAGTTGAGCTGGTATCGCTGGAGTCCAGGCGGTGGCCTTTGGGGGGGTTTACGTGTGGGTGGGCTCCTTGTGATTGTGTGGAACCTTTGCATTGCTGCATGCTCTCCTTCTCTGTACATGGGTTTAGGACCTACATGTCTTTGTCGACCCAGTGCCACGTCTTTCAAAGTTTTGGCAAATTCTTTAACAGTGTTTCTGTTTAAGTGCACGTGATCATAAAGATGATGGGGGCCGATGTTGGAGTGGTGGGCCAGGTGCACATTAGGGATCAGGGAACATCCTCTTGAAATTTCAGCATTGACTTTCTGGATGGTGGCTGGATGAAAGTCCTTGCGAGGAAGGAGGGTGGAGACTATGATCTTGGCACTGGGGAAGTTTTCTGCAGCTCTCTGTGCTACTCTACACACTAATCCACCAACTCTCTCCTGCTCAGCTCTAAGGTCGTTTGTGCCTGTATGAATGATGATGCAGGTGGGCTTGTCAAGGATGTTGCCAGACAGGATTTGATGGGCGTCTCTTGTTCTTGGGCACCATATCTTTGTAGTTTTCCTTCCTGGGAAAAGTTTTTCTTCTTGTAAGAACTTTCCGTTTGAGTCAATAAGTATTGCTACTTCTGCATCTGTGTGTGATGCAGAAGGTCTGCTGGCTCTGGGGTCTCGGATTGGGGCGGTATGAGTTTTGTTTTCTTGGTGATTTTGGGGCACTGTGGCAGTCTCTGCAATTGGTTCAGTATGTTCTCTTTGTGTGGTGAGCGGTGTCTGGGTGTCCTCTGACCTGGTGGGGTTAGGAGCAGTGTCTGAGGAGCTTTGGGTGAGTTGGGCATCTTTAGTATGGGCAGTATTCATGGGGGATGATTGGGATTTTAGTTGTTCTTTTAGAGACTCTATGACTGTGTCTCTGAGGTGTATCTCCTGTCTGAGGCTCAATAATTCTTGGTTCAGCTCCTGTTTTAGGTCTGCAAACTCTTTCTGTGCACTCTCTTTATATTCGTCCAGCTCTTTTCTCAGAACCTCTCTGTCATTAAGCAGGCCATGGACTTCTTTTCTCAGATCCTGCACAGCTACTTTCAGCTGGTGTTTTGTCTGGTTGATCTGATCTCTGAGAGGTTCAGAATCTGAATTTGTGGAGATGTGAGTTTGCATTTGTTCCTTGAGCCCAATTAGCTCTGCCTCCATCATAGAGAGACTGTCTCTGAGCTGGGTCACAGTGCTGAGGAGGCGTGGACTCGGAAAAGGGGCAGTGCTGGTTGAAGGGGGCGTATCTTCTACAGTAGGGGTGTGGCTGTGGAGGGGTTGTGGTTCTCTCTGTGCACTGTGCTCTTCAGGTGGGAGATCCAGGCTGGGATCTGGTTCTCTCTCATTTTTACACTGAGTTTTAAGTGTGGGAAAGGTCTTCTCAAACTGTGTGAGTGCAGCCTCACTTCCCTGTATCATCACTGTTCCATTCTGATACAGGTTGATTGATAGGATTCTGTTGTCTGATTCTCTTTCACTATCCTCAAAAATGTAGATCTGACGGCCTTTGCAGATTCCACGTTTTGTCACATATTTATAGTGACTGCAGATAGCAGCATGCCACACGTCTGTGTCCTGTGTGTAAAACAGCAGGTTGGTGGTGGTGGTTTTCCCTTTAATCACACTGCAGTCTTTAAATAAGGTTTCTGGGTTTTCTCTCTGTGTTTTCAGCTTGTGCTGTTGTTTGCTGCTCTCAGACAGAGTGTCTGTGGGGAAGTGGAATGTTTGTGGGCGGGGCTCTGCTGCTGCTCCAGCCATTCTCACACAGTGTAGCGTTTTTAAAAAATGCCAAAACAGTTTATGGTGAGGGGCCCCTCTAACTGTCTCAGTCTCAGGATTAGCAGCTCTGCTAAAAACTTTAGCAGTTTGATAGGAAAGCAGCAAATATCTACTGTTTAAGGCTGATTAAAGTTCTGTAATAAATGATCATCCACAGTATTTATCTCTGGTAGGTGTTTCCTTACCCCTGATGTGGAGAAAAACTCAGAGCTGTCTGCTGGTTTAGTGAATCCAGTCCCTCTGTTCTTTAGCTGCTTAGATCCCTGCTTTTCTGTAGATATTATTCTGTAGCTGTCTTCTTTTCCTCTTTATCAGACAGAATCGAATTTTAATTCTCTATTCTTCCCTTTTTTGCTTCTGTTCCAGGTATTGTCCTCTTCTTTTCTTCTTCTTTTCTTCTGTGACACTTTGTGAGCTAGATTTGCTATGCTAAGCTAAGCTAAGCTAGTTGTAAGATTTCTTTATATATTTCAACCAAATTGACTAACTTTTAAACAAAAATTATCCGTTTAGGTTTACTACCTAACTATGATTTAATATGTGTTGTTTTCTAAGTTCTATCTCATTTTAAAATAGAAAAAATAAAAGAAAGTTCAGGAGCTCATCTGAAGCATGACCTCTCACTCACTTTACACACTCTCTTTCTCACTCTCTCTCTACGTCTCTATTTCTCACTCTATTTCTCACTCTCTCTCTACGTCTCTATTTCTCACTCTCTTTCTCACTCTCTCTCTACGTCTCTATTTCTCACTCTATTTCTCACTCTCTCTCTACTTCTCTATCTCACTCTCTCTTTCTCACTCTCTCTCTACTTATCTATTTCTCACTCTCTCTCTACTTCTCTATCTCACTCTCTCTTTCTACTTCTCTAATTCTCACTCTATCTTTCCCACTGTCTCTCTACTTCTCTATTTCTCACTCTTTCTTTTGCTCTCTACTTCTCTACTTCTCACTCTCTCGTTTGCTCTCTACTTCTCTGTCTCACTCTCACTTTTGCTCTCTACTTCTCTCTCTCTCTTTTGCTCTCTACTTCTCTATTTCTCACTCTCTCTCTACGTCTCTATTTCTCACTCTCTCTCTACTTCTCTATTTCTCACTCTCTCTTTCTCACTCTTTTCTACGTCTCTATTTCTCACCTCTCTCTACTTCTCTATTTCTCACTCTTTCTCACTCTCTCTCTATGTCTCTATTTCTCACTCTCTCTCTACGTCTCTATTTCTCACTCTCTCTTTCTCACTCTCTCTCTACGTCTCTATTTCTCACTCTCTCTCTCTACTTCTATATTTCTCACTCTCTCTACTTCTATATTTCTCACTCTCTTTTTCACTCTCTCTCTACGTCTCTATTTCTCACTCTCTCTCTACTTCTCTATTTCTCACTCTCTTTCTCACTCTCTCTCTACGTCTCTATTTCTCACTCTCTCTACTTCTCTATTTCTCACTCTCTCTTTCTCACTCTCTCTCTACTTCTCTATTTCTCACTCTCTCTCTCTGCTTCTCTATTTCTCACTCTCTTTTGCTCTCTTCTTCTCTATTTCTCACTCTCTCTTTCTCACTTTCTCTCTACTTCTCTATTTCTCACTCTCTCTTTCTCACTCTCTCTACTTTTCTATGTCTCTTTCTTTCTACTTTTCTATTTCTCTATTTCTCTCTTACTCTCTCTTTATTTCTCGCTCTTCTCTCTACTTCTCTTTCACTCTACTTTTCTGTCTTGCTTTCTCTTTCTATCTATCTCTCTACTACATCCTCTTTCTTTCTCTACTTCTTTATTTCTCGATCTCTCTTTTTCCCTAATTCTCTTTCTCTCGCTCATTATTTCTCTCTACTTGTCACTCTTTTTCTCACATTCTCGGGTGTTCTTTATCTACTTCTCACGCTGATTTTCTCTCTACTTCTCTATTTCAGGCTCTCCCTTTTTCTGTACTTCTACATTTAACACTTTCTTTTTATCTACTACTGCCTAGCAACCAGTTAGATACACCTTAGCAACCACCTGGAAAACATTAGCAACTGCCTAGCAACCACTTAGCAACCATGTGTAATACATTAGCAACTGCCTAGCAACCAGATAGCAACACCTTAGCAACCACCTGGAAAACGTTAGCAACTGCCTAGCAACTGCTTAGCAACCACTTTAGAAATGGTAGCAACTGCCTAGCGACCAGTTAGATACACCTAGCAACACCTTAGCAACCACCCCAGATACCATAGCAACATCTTAGCAACCACCTAGCAACACCTTAGCAACCACCCAAGACACCATAGCAACACCTTAGCAACCGCCTAGCAACACCTTAGCAACCACCTAGCAACACCTTAGCAACCACCCCGGATACCATAGCAACACCTTAGCAACCACCTAGCAACACCTTAGCAACCACCCTGGATACCATAGCAACACCTTAGCAACCACCTAGCAAAACCTTAGCAACCACCTAGCAACACCCTAGCAACCACCTAGCAACACCTTAGCAACCACCTTGCAACCACCTAGCAACACCTTAGCAACCACCCCGGATACCATAGCAACACCTTAGCAACCACCTAGCAACACCTTAGCAACCACCTAGCAATACCTTAGCAACCACCCTGGATACCAAATCAACACCTTAGCAACCACCTAGCAACACCCTAGCAACCACCTAGCAACCACCTAGCAACACCTTAGCAACCACCCTGGATACCATAGCAACACCTTAGCAACCACCTAGCAACACCTTAGCAACCACCCCGGATACCATAGCAACCACCTAGCAACACCTTAGCAACCACCTAGCAACACCTTAGCAACCACCCTGGATACCATAGCAACCGCCTAGCAACACCCTAGCAACCACCTAGCAACACCTTAGCAACCACCCTGGATACCATAGCAACACCTTAGCAACCACCTAGCAACACCTTAGCAACCAACCCGGATACCATAGCAACACCTTAGCAACCACCCCGGATCCCATAGCAACACCTTAGCAACCACCTAGCAACCCTCTAGCAACCACCTAGCAACACCTTAGCAACCACCCCAGATACCATAGCAACACCTTAGTAACCACCTAGCAACACCTTAGCAACCAACCCGGATACCATAGCAACACCTTAGCAACCACCCCGGATCCCATAGCAACACCTTAGCAACCACCTAGCAACCCTCTAGCAACCACCTAGCAACACCTTAGCAACCACCCCAGATACCATAGCAACACCTTAGCAACCACCTAGCAACACCTTAGCAACCACCCCAGATACCATAGCAACCAGTTAGCAACCACCTGGAAAATATTAGAAACTGCCTAATAACCACTTAAAAACCATTTGGAATACGTTAGGAATTGCCTAGCAACAAGTTAGCAACAGCTTAGCAACCACCTGGAATATGTTCACAACTGCCTAGCAACCAATTAGCAAGCACTAAGCAACGATGTGGACTACATTAGCAACTGCCTAGCAACTACCTAGCAACCACTTAGCAACACTTTACTTTATAAGATAATTATAAGCTTTTCACCATGTTAGCCAAAACTTTTTGGACTTCAACATTTAGCCGAAAGTCAACAGCATAGCAACCACTCTTCACACGCTTTAGACAGAAATATCTTAGCAACCATTTTAACTATTCAACGTTATTTAACTATTTAACGTACTTTTCCAAGCCAACTTAAAGTTCGTTATCGAACTTTCCTTTTCTAGTTATTATTATTCTTACGCCTTTTTTTCTGTACGCTACTCCTCCTAGAGCTTTTATCGTAGAATCACGAAACTTTCACGGATCGTAGGACCTATAGTGAATTACGTTGCTTGTGCTTTTTGGAGCGATTTATCGTACGGTTTTCGTAAAAACTTCGTAAACGTACGCATTTTTTCCCCATAGGAATGAATGGGGGAGAATTTTGAACGTCCGTGACGGTCACAATTTTTGAGATACAAACACCAAATTCGGCGAGCTTATAGATCTTATCGAGATCTTTAAATTAATAGGAGGTTGCGAAGCGATACGACGTACGGTTTTCGTACAATTGTCGTACGAAGTTTTCCCATAGAAATGAATGGGGGGCCCAGAGTTCCATCTCACACACGAGCAGCTCTGCGCACGGAACCCCTTCTCTCCCCTGCTCCTCCAGTACTGTGAGTGTATGGAGGAGCTGCTGTATGGAGCAGCTATCAGTCAAAAGTTTGGACACCCCAGCCAGGGCTTTGCAACCACCTATTACCTGTTTAGCAACCACTCTCTCTTTCTCACTCTCTCTTTCTCACTCTCTCTCTACTTTTCACTCTCTCTTTTGCTCTCTACTTCTCTGTTTCTCACTCTCTCTTTTGCTCTCTACTTATCTACTTCTCACTCTCTCTTTTGCTCTCTACTTCTCTACTTCTCACTCTCTCTTTTGCTCTCTGCTTCTCTATTTCTCACTTTCTCTTTTGCTCTCTACTTCTCACACTCTCTTTTGCTCTCTACTTCTCTATTTCTCACTCTCTTTTGCTTTCTACTTCTCTATTTCTCACTCTCTCTTTTGCTCTCTACTTCTCGCTCTCTCTTTTGCTCTCTACTTCTCACTCTCTCTTTTGCTCTCTACTTTTCTATTTCTCACTCTCTCTTTCTCACTCTCTCTCTACGTCTCTATTTCTCACTCTCTCTTTTGCTCTCTACTTCTCTATTTCTCACTCTCTTTTGCTCTCTACTTCTCTATTTCTCACTCTTTCTTTCTCACTCTCTCTCTACGTCTCTATTTCTCACACTCTCTTTCTCACTCTCTCTACTTCTCTATTTCTCACTCTCTCTTTTGCTCTCTACTTCTCTATTTCTCACTCTCTCTACGTCTCTATTTCTCACTCTCTCTTTTGCTCTCTACTTCTCTATTTCTCACTCTCTTTTGCTCTCTACTTATCTCTTTCTCACGCTCTGTCTCTATATCTTTTTCTCTCTACTTCTCTATTTCTCACTCTCTCTTTTGCTCTTTACATTTCTTTATTTCTCACTCTCTCTTTCTCACTCTCTCTCTACTTCTCTATTTCTCACTCTCTTTTGCTCTCTACTTCTCTATTTCTCACTCTCTTTCTCACTCTACTTCTGAATTTCTCACTCTCTTTCTCACTCTCTCTCTACGTCTCTATTTCTCACTCTCTCTTTTACTCTCTACTTCTCTATTTCTCACTCTTTCTTTCTCTCTTTCTCACTCTCTCTCTCTACGTCTCAATTTCTCTTTCTCGCTACTTTTCTGTTTCTCTATTCTCTCTTACTCTTTCTTTATTTCTCGCTCTTCTCTACTTCTCTTTCACTCTACTTTTCTATGTCTTGCTTTCTCTTTCTATCTATCTCTCTACTACTTCCTCTTTCTTTCTCTACTTCTTTATTTCTCGATGTCCCTTTTTCTCTAATTCTCTTTTTCTCGCTCAATATTTCTCTCAACTTGTCACTCTTTTTCTCACATTCTCGCGTGTTCTTTCTCTTTTTCTCGCAATTTTCTCCCTACTTCTTTATTTCTTGCTCTCCCTTTTTCTGTACTTCTACATTTAACACTCTCTCTTTTTCTCTACTTCAACCATTTTAGAAATGATAGCAACAAACTAGCAACCAGTTATCAACACCTTAGCAACCACCTGGTAAACATTAGCAACTGCCTAGCAACCACTTTAGAAATGATCACAACCGCTCAGCAACCATCTGGAATATGTTAGCAACTGCCTAGCAACCAGTTAGCAACACCTTAGCAACCACCTGGAAAATGTTAGCAACTGCCTAGAAACCACTTAGCAACCACTTTAGAAATGATCACAACTGCCTAGCAACCACTTAGCAACCATGTGGAATACGTTAGCAACTGCCTAGCAACCAGTTAGCAACACCTTAGCAACCACCTGGAAAATGTTAGCAACTGCCTAGCAACCACTTAGCAACCACCTGGAAAACGTTAGCAACTGCCTAGCAACCACTGAGCAACCACCTGGAAAACGTTAGCAACTGCCTAGCAACCACTTAGCCACTGCCTAGAAACCACCTGGAATACGTTAGCAACTGCCTAGCAACCACTTAGCAACCACCTGGAAAATGTTAGCAACTGCCTAGCAACAACTTAGCAACTGACTAGCAACCACCTGGAAAATGTTAGCAACTGCCTAGCAACCACTTAGCAACCACCTGGAAAACGTTAGCAACTGCCTAGCAACCACTTAGCAACTGCCTAGCAACCACTTGGAAAACGTTAGCAACTGCCTAGCAACACCTTAGCAACTGCCTAGCAACCACCTGGAAAACGTTAGCAACTGCCTAGCAACCACTTAGCAACCACCTGGAAAACGTTAGCAACTGCCTAGCAACCACTTAGCAACCACCTGGAAAACGTTAGCAACTGCCTAGCAACCACTTAGCAACTGCCTAGCAACCACTTGGAAAACGTTAGCAACTGCCTAGCAACCACTTAGCAACTGCCTAGCAACCACCTGGAATACGTTAGCAACTGCCTAGCAACCACTTAGCAACCACCTGGAAAACATTAGCAACTGCCTAGCAACCACTGAGCAACCACCTGGACAACGTTAGCAACTGCCTAGCAACCACTTAGCAACTGCCTAGCAACCACCTGGAATACGTTAGCAACTGCCTAGCAACCACTTAGCAACCACCTGGAAAACATTAGCAACTGCCTAGCAACAACTTAGCAACTGCCTAGCAACCACCTGGAAAACGTTAGCAACTGCCTAGCAACCACTTAGCAAGCACCTGGAAAACGTTAGCAACTGCCTAGCAACCACTTAGCAACTGCCTAGCAACCACTTGGAAAACGTTAGCAACTGCCTAGCAACCACTTAGCAACTGCCTAGCAACCACCTGGAAAACGTTAGCAACTGCCTAGCAACCACTTAGCAACCACCTGGAAAACGTTAGCAACTGCCTAGCAACCACTTAGCAGCTGCCTAGCAACCACCTGCAATATGTTAGCAACTACCAAGCAACCACTTAGCAACCACCTGGAAAATGTTAGCAACTGCCTAGCAACCACTTAGCAACTGCCTAGCAACCACTTGGAAAACGTTAGCAACTGCCTAGCAACCACTTAGCAACTGCCTAGCAACCACCTGGAAAACGTTAGCAACTGCCTAGCAACCACTTAGCAACCACCTGGAAAACGTTAGCAACTGCCTAGCAACCACTTAGCAACACCTTAACAACCACTAGGAAAACGTTAGCAACTGCCTAGCAACCACTTAGCAACCACTTTAGAAATGATAGCAACTGCCTAGCAACCACCTAGCAACACCTTAGCAACCACCCCGGATACCATAGCAACACCTTAGCAACCACCTATCAACAAGTTATCAACCACCTAGCAACCACCTAGCAACATCTTAGCAACCACCCCGCATACCATAGCAACACCCTAGCAACAACCTAGCAACCACCTAGCAACACCTTAGCAACCACCTGTAATATGTTAGCAACTGCCTAGCAACCAGTTAGCAACAGCTTAGCAACCACCTGGAAAACATTAGCAACTGCCTAGCAACAGCTTAGCAACCACTTCAGAAATGATAGCAACTGCCTAGCATCAAATTGGCAATCAAAAGATTAACCAAAAGTTTTACGATTTCAGCATTTAAACAAACGTTTTTAGATTTCAGCGTTTAACTAAACGTTTTTAGATTTCAGCGTTTAACCAAACGTTTTTAGATTTCAGCGTTTAACCAAACGTTTTTAGATTTCAGCGTTTAACCAAACATTTTTAGATTTCGGCGTTTTTGGCATTTAGCGTTTAGCCAAAAGTTAACAGCATATCCACGACTCTTCACACTCTTCAGACGGAAACAGCTTAGCAACCATTTTAACTTTTTAACGTTATTAGCGTTCTTTTCCAAGCCAACTTAAAGTTCGTTCACGAACTTTGCCTTTTCTAGTTAAGTTGGCTTGGAAAAGCCAACTTATTGTTCTTCGTAATCTTCTTATTTTTTTTATTATTATTATTATTATTATTATTATTATTATTCTCGCCACGTTTTATAAACAACTACTCCTCCTAGAGCTTTCGAGCTAGAACCACGAAACTTCACACAATGGTAGAACTTATAGCCGCGGGGTGTGCTTGTGCTTTTTGGAGCGATACATCGTACGATTTTCGTAAAAACTTCGTAAACGTACGCCCTTTTTTCCATAGACAATGAACTAGAAGAATTTTGAATGGCTGTGAGCGGCACAATTTTTGAGATACGAAGACGAAATTCGGATGGTCTATAGAACTTAGTGAGTTCTTTCCGAAAATATGCTTTACGAAACGATATGTCGTACGGATTTCGTACAAATGTCGTACGAAGTTGCCCCATAGAAATGAATGGGGGGCCCAGAGTTCCATCTCGCACACAAGCAGCTCTGCGCACGGAACCCCTTCTCTCCCCTGCTCCTCCAGTACTGTGAGTGTATGGAGGAGTTGCTGTATGGAGCAGCTATCACTCAAAAGTTTGGACACCCCGGCACCCCAGTCAGGGCTTTGCAACCACCTATTAACTGCTTAGCAACCACCTTAGCAACCACCTGGAAAACTTTAGCAACTGCCTAGCAACCACTTAGCAACCACTTTAGAAATGATGGCAACTGCCTTGCAACACCTTAGCAACCACCTGGAAAATATTAGAAACTGCCTAGCAACCACGTAGCAACCATGTGGAATAAATTAGCAACTGCCTAGCAACCAGTTAGCAACCACCTGGAAAACGTTAGCAACTGCCTAGCAACTGCTTAGCAACCACTTTAGAAATGATAGCAACTGTCTAGCAACCACTTAGCAACCATGTGGAATACGTTAGCAACTGCCTAGCAACTACTTTAAAAATAATAGCAGCTGCCTAGCAACCAGTTAGCTACACCTTAGCAACCACCTGGAAAATGTTAGCAACTGCCTAGCAACCATTTAGCAACCACTTTAGAAATGATGGCAACTGCCTAGCAACCAGTTAGCAACACCTTAGCAACCACCTGGAAAACGTTAGCAACTGCCTAGCAACCACTTGGCAACTACTTAGCAACCATGTGGAATACGTTAGCAACTGCCTAGCAACCAGTTAGCTACACCTTAGCAACCACCTGGAAAAGGTTAGCAACTGCCTAGCAACCGCTTAGCAACCACTTTAGAAATGATAGCAAACTGTCTAGCAACCACTTAGCAACTATGTGGAATGTGTTGGCAACTGCCTAGCAACTACTTTAAAAATGATAGCAACTGCCTAGCAACCAGTTAGCTACACCTTAGCAACCACTTGGAAAACGTTAGCAACTGCCTAGCAACCACTTAGCAACCACTTTAGAAATGATAGCAACTGCCTAGCAACCAGTTAGCTACACCTTAGCAACCACTTGGAAAACGTTAGCAACTGCCTAGCAACCACTTAGCAACCACTTTAGAAATGATAGCAACTGCCTAGCAACCACTTAGCAACACCTTAGCAACCACTAGGAAAACGTTAGCAACTGCCTAGCAACCACTTAGCAACACCTTAGCAACCACTAGGAAAACGTTAGTAACTGCCTTGCAACCACTTAGCAACCACTTTAGTAATGATAGCAACTGCCTAGCTACCACTTAGCAACACCTTAGCAACCACTAGGAAAACGTTAGCAACTGCTTAGCAACCACATTAGTAATGATAGCAACTGCCTAGCAACCACTTAGCAACACCTTAGCAACCACTAGGGAAACGTTAGAAACTGCCTAGCAACCACTTTAGAAATTATAGCAACTGCCTAGCAACCACTTAACAACATCTTAGCAACCACCTGGAAAATGTTAGCAACTGCCTAGCAACCACTTAGCAACCATGTGGAATATGTTAGCAACTGCCTAGCAACTGCTTAGCAACCACTTTAGAACCGATAGCAACTGCCTAGCAACCACTTAGCAACACCTTAGCAACCACTAGGAAAACATTAGCAACTGCCTAGCAACCACTTAGCAACCACTTTAGTAATGATAGCAACTGCCTAGCAACCACTTAGCAACACCTTAGCAACCACTAGGAAAACGTTAGCAACTGCCTAGCAACCACTTTAGAAATTATAGCAACTGCCTAGCAACCAGTTAGCTACACCTTAGCAACCACTTGGAAAACGTTAGCAACTGCCTAGCAACCACTTAGCAACCACTTTAGAAATGATAGCAACTGCCTAGCAACCACTTAGCAACACCTTAGCAACCACTAGGAAAACGTTAGCAACTGCCTAGCAACCACTTAGCAACACCTTAGCAACCACTAGGAAAACGTTAGTAACTGCCTTGCAACCACTTAGCAACCACTTTAGTAATGATAGCAACTGCCTAGCAACCACTTAGCAACACCTTAGCAACCACTAGGAAAACGTTAGCAACTGCTTAGCAACGACATTAGTAATGATAGCAACTGCCTAGCAACCACTTAGCAACACCTTAGCAACCACTAGGGAAACGTTAGAAACTGCCTAGCAACCACTTTAGAAATTATAGCAACTGCCTAGCAACCACTTAACAACACCTTAGCAACCACCTGGAAAATGTTAGCAACTGCCTAGCAACCACTTAGCAACCATGTGGAATATGTTAGCAACTGCCTAGCAACTGCTTAGCAACCACTTTAGAACCGATAGCAACTGCCTAGCAACCACTTAGCAACACCTTAGCAACCACTAGGAAAACGTTAGCAACTGCCTAGCAACCACTTAGCAACCACTTTAGTAATGATAGCAACTGCCTAGCAACCACTTAGCAACACCTTAGCAACCACTAGGAAAACGTTAGCAACTGCCTAGCAACCACTTTAGAAATTATAGCAACTGCCTAGCAACCACTTTAGAAATTATAGCAACTGCCTAGCAACCACTTAACATCTTATCAGCCACCTGGAAAATGTTAGCAACTGCCTAGCAACCACTTAGCAACCATGTGGAATATGTTAGCAACTGCCTAGCAACTGCTTAGCAACCACTTTAGAAATGATAGCAACTGCCTAGCAACCAGTTAGCTATACTTTAGCCACCACTTGGAAAACGTTAGCAACTGCTTAGCAACCGTGTGGAATACGTTAGCAACTGCCTAGCAACCACTTGGCAACTACTTAGCAACCATGTGGAATATGTTAGCAACTGCCTAGCAACCAGTTAGCTACACCTTAGTAACCACCTGGAAAAGGTTAGCAACTGCCTAGCAACCGCTTAGCAACCACTTTAGAAATGATAGCAAACTGTCTAGCAACCACTTAGCAACTATGTGGAATGTGTTGGCAACTGCCTAGCAACTACTTTAAAAATGATAGCAACTGCCTAGCAACCAGTTAGCTACACCTTAGCAACCACTTGGAAAACGTTAGCAACTGCCTAGCAACCACTTAGCAACCACTTTAGAAATGATAGCAACTGCCTAGCAACCAGTTAGCTACACCTTAGCAACCACTTGGAAAACGTTAGCAACTGCCTAGCAACCACTTAGCAACCACTTTAGAAATGATAGCAACTGCCTAGCAACCACTTAGCAACACCTTAGCAACCACTAGGAAAACGTTAGCAACTGCCTAGCAACCACTTAGCAACACCTTAGCAACCACTAGGAAAACGTTAGTAACTGCCTTGCAACCACTTAGCAACCACTTTAGTAATGATAGCAACTGCCTAGCAACCACTTAGCAACACCTTAGCAACCACTAGGAAAACGTTAGCAACTGCTTAGCAACCACATTAGTAATGATAGCAACTGCCTAGCAACCACTTAGCAACACCTTAGCAACCACTAGGGAAACGTTAGAAACTGCCTAGCAACCACTTTAGAAATTATAGCAACTGCCTAGCAACCACTTAACAACATCTTAGCAACCACCTGGAAAATGTTAGCAACTGCCTAGCAACCACTTAGCAACCATGTGGAATATGTTAGCAACTGCCTAGCAACTGCTTAGCAACCACTTTAGAACCGATAGCAACTGCCTAGCAACCACTTAGCAACACCTTAGCAACCACTAGGAAAACGTTAGCAACTGCCTAGCAACCACTTAGCAACCACTTTAGTAATGATAGCAACTGCCTAGCAACCACTTAGCAACACCTTAGCAACCACTAGGAAAACGTTAGCAACTGCCTAGCAACCACTTTAGAAATTATAGCAACTGCCTAGCAACCAGTTAGCTACACCTTAGCAACCACTTGGAAAACGTTAGCAACTGCCTAGCAACCACTTAGCAACCACTTTAGAAATGATAGCAACTGCCTAGCAACCACTTAGCAACACCTAAGCAACCACTAGGAAAACGTTAGCAACTGCCTAGCAACCACTTAGCAACACCTTAGCAACCACTAGGAAAACGTTAGTAACTGCCTTGCAACCACTTAGCAACCACTTTAGTAATGATAGCAACTGCCTAGCAACCACTTAGCAACACCTTAGCAACCACTAGGAAAACGTTAGCAACTGCTTAGCAACGACATTAGTAATGATAGCAACTGCCTAGCAACCACTTAGCAACACCTTAGCAACCACTAGGGAAACGTTAGAAACTGCCTAGCAACCACTTTAGAAATTATAGCAACTGCCTAGCAACCACTTAACAACACCTTAGCAACCACCTGGAAAATGTTAGCAACTGCCTAGCAACCACTTAGCAACCATGTGGAATATGTTAGCAACTGCCTAGCAACTGCTTAGCAACCACTTTAGAACCGATAGCAACTGCCTAGCAACCACTTAGCAACACCTTAGCAACCACTAGGAAAACGTTAGCAACTGCCTAGCAACCACTTAGCAACCACTTTAGTAATGATAGCAACTGCCTAGCAACCACTTAGCAACACCTTAGCAACCACTAGGAAAACGTTAGCAACTGCCTAGCAACCACTTTAGAAATTATAGCAACTGCCTAGCAACCACTTTAGAAATTATAGCAACTGCCTAGCAACCACTTAACATCTTATCAGCCACCTGGAAAATGTTAGCAACTGCCTAGCAACCACTTAGCAACCATGTGGAATATGTTAGCAACTGCCTAGCAACTGCTTAGCAACCACTTTAGAAATGATAGCAACTGCCTAGCAACCAGTTAGCTATACTTTAGCCACCACTTGGAAAACGTTAGCAACTGCTTAGCAACCGTGTGGAATACGTTAGCAACTGCCTAGCAACTGCTTAGCAACACCTAAGCAACCACCTGGAAAACGTTAGCAACTGCCTAGCAAACGCTGAGCAACCACTTTAGTAATGATCACAACTACCTAGCAACCACTTAGCAACCATTTTAACTTTTCAACGTTATTAGCGTACTTTTCCAAGCCAACTTAAAGTTCGTTCACGAACTTTGCCTTTTCTAGTTATTATTATTATTCTCGCCACGTTTTATAAACAACTACTCCTCCTAGAGCTTTCGAGCTAGAACCACGAAACTTCACACGATGGTAGAACTTATAGCCGCGGGGTGTGCTTGTGCTTTTTGGAGCGATACATCGTACGATTTTCGTAAAAACTTCGTAAACGTACGCCCTTTTTCCCATAGACAATGAACTAGGAGAATTTTGAACGGCCGTGAACGTCACAATATTTAAGATATGAAGCTGAAATTCGGATGACCTATAGAACTTATTGAGTTCTTTCCGAAAATATGCTTTACGAAACGATACGTCGTACGAATTTTCCCCATAGAAATGAATGGCGGGCCCAGAGTTCTAACTCGCACACGAGCAGCTCTGCGCACGGAACCCCTTCTCTCCCCTGCTCCTCCAGTACTGTGAGTGTATGGAGGAGCTGCTGTATGGAGCAGCTATCAGTCAAAAGTTTGGACACCCCGGCACCCCAGCCAGTGTTTAGCAACCACCTATTAACTGCTTAGCAACCACCTTAGCAACCACCTGGAAAACGTCAGCAACTGCCTAGCAACCACTTAGCAACACATTAGCAACCACCTGGAAAACGTTAGCAACTGCCTAGCAACCACTTAGTAACCACCTGGAATACATTAGCAACTTCCTAGCAACCATTTAGCAACCAATTTAGAAATTATAGCAACTGCCTAGCAACCAGTTAGCAACACCTTAGCAACCACCAGGAAAATGTTAGAAACTGCCTAGCAACAGCTTAGCAACCACTTTAGAAATGAAAGCAACTGCCTAGCAACCACTTAGCAACCACGTTAAAAATGATAGCAACTGCCTAGCAACCACTTAGCAACACCTTAACAGCCACTAGGAAAACGTTAGCAACTGCCTAGCAAGCACTTAGCAAACACTAGCAACCACTTAGCAACCACTTTAGAAATGATAGCAACAGCCTAGCAACCACTTAGCAACACCTTAACAACCACTAGGAAAACATTAGCAACTGCTTAGCAACCACTTTAGAAATTATAGCAACTGCCTAGGAACCACTTAGCAACCACCTGGAATACGGTAGCAACTGCCTAGCAACCAGTTAGCTACACCTTAGCAACCACCTGGAAAATGTTATCAACTGCATAGCAACAACTTAGCAACCACTCTAGAAATTATAGCAACTGCCTAGCAACCAAATAGCAATCATGTGGAATATGTTAGCAACTGCTTAGCGACCACCTAGCAATCACGTGGAATATGTTAGCAACTGCCTAGCAACCACTTAGCAACCAATTTAGAAATGATAGTAACTGCCTAGCAACCACTTAGCAACCACTTAGTAACCATGTGGAATATGTTAGCAACTGCCTAGCAACAGCTTAGCAACCACTTTAGAAATGACAGCAACTGCCTAGCAACCACTTAGTAACCATGTGGAATATGTTAGCAACTGCCTAGTAACCACTTTAGAAATGATAGAAACTGCTTAGCAACCACTAAGCAACCACTTAGCAACCACATGGAAAACGTTAGCAACTGCCTAGCAAACACTTAGCAACCACTTTAGAAACACCTTAGCAACCGCATAGCAACACATTAGCAACCACATAGCAACCACCCTAGATACCATAGCAACACCTTAGCAACCACCTAGCAACACCTTAGAAACCACCTAGCAACCACCTAGCAACACCTTAGCAACCACCCAGGATACCATAGCAACACCCTAGCAACCACCTAGCAACACCTTAGCAACCACCCCAGGTACCATAGCAACACCCCTAGCAACTGCATAGCAACACCTTAGCAACCACCTAGCAACCACCTAGCAACACCTTAGCAACCACCCAGGATACCATAGCAACACCTTAGCAACCGCATAGCAACACCTTAGCAACCACCTAGCAACCACCTAGCAACACCCTAGCAACCACCTAGCAACACCTTAGCAACCACCCCAGATACCATAGCAACACCTTAGCAACCACCTAGCAACACCCTAGCAACCACCTAGCAACACCTTAGCAACCACCCCAGATATCATAGCAACACCCTAGCAACCACCTAGCAACACCTTAGCAACCACCCCAGATACCATAGCAACACCTTAGCAACCACCTAGCAACACCCTAGCAACCACCTAGCAACACCTTAGCAACCACCTGTTATATGTTAGCAATTGCCTAGCAACCAGTTAGCAACAGCTTAGCAACCACCTGGAAAACATTAGCAATTGCCTAGCAACAGCTTAGCAACCTTTTCAGAAATGATAGCAACCGCCTAGCAACACATTAGCAATCAAAAGTTTAACCAAAAGTTTTACGATTTCAGCATTTAAACAAGCGTTTTTAGATTTCAGCATTTAAGCAAACGTTTTTAGATTTCAGCGTTTAATCAAACGTTTTTAGATTTCAGCGTTTAACCAAATGTTTTTAGATTTCAGCGTTTAACCAAACGTTTTTAGATTTCAGCGTTTAATCAAACATTTTTAGATTTCAGCGTTTAACCAAATGTTTTTAGATTTCAGCGTTTAACCAAATGTTTTTAGATTTCAGCGTTTTTAGCATTTAGCGTTAACAGCATATCAATGACTCTTCACACTCTTCAGACGGAAAAAGCTTAGCAACCATTTTAACTTTTTAATGTTATTAGCGTTCTTTTCCAAGCTAGGGTTGGATGGTAGAACTTATAGCCGCGGGGTGTGCTTGTGCTTTTTGGAGCGATACATCGTACGATTTTCGTAAAAACTTTGTAAACGTACGCCCTTTTTCCCATAGACAATGAACTAGGAGAATTTTGAACGGCCGTGAACGTCACAATATTTAAGATATGAAGCTGAAATTCGGATGACCTATAGAACTTATTGAGTTCTTTCCGAAAATATGCTTTACGAAACGATACGTCGTACGAATTTTCCCCATAGAAATGAATGGCGGGCCCAGAGTTCTAACTCGCACACGAGCAGCTCTGCGCACGGAACCCCTTCTCTCCCCTGCTCCTCCAGTACTGTGAGTGTATGGAGGAGCTGCTGTATGGAGCAGCTATCAGTCAAAAGTTTGGACACCCCGCACCCCAGCCAGGGCTTAGCAACCACCTATTAACTGCTTAGCAACCACCTTAGCAACCACCTGGAAAACGTTAGCAACTTCCTAGCAACCACTTAACAACACCTTAGCAACCACCTGGAAAATGTTAGCATCTGCCTAGCAACCACTTAGCAACCACTTTAGAAATTATAGCAACTGCTTAGCAACCAGTTAGCAACACCTTAGCAACCACCAGGAAAATGTTAGAAAATGCCTAGCTACAGCTTAGCAACCACTTTAGAAATGAAAGCAACTGCCTAGCAACCACTTAGCAACCACTTTAGAAATGAAAGCAACTGCCTAGCAACCACTTAGCAACCACTTGGAAAACGTTAGCAACTGCCTAGCAACCACCTGGAAAACATTAGCAACTGCCTAGCAACCACTTAGCAACCACTTTAGAAACGATAGCAACTGCCTAGCAACCACTTAGCAACACCTTAGCAACCACTAGGAAAACGTTAGCAACTGCCTAGCAACCACTTTAGAAATGATAGCAACTGCCTAGCAACCACTTAGCAACACCTTAGCAACCAATAGGAAAACGTTAGCAACTGCCTAGCAACCACTTTAGAAATGATAGCAACTGCCTAGCAACCACCTGGAAAATGTTAGCAACTGCAAAGCAACCACTTAGCAACCATGTGGAATATGTTAGCAACTGCCTAGAAACCGCTTAGCAGCCACTTTAGAAATGTAAGCAACCACCTATTAACTGCTTAGCAACCACCTTAGCAACCACCTGGAAAACGTTAGCAACTGCCTAGCAACCACTTAGCAACACCTTAGCAACCACCTGGAAAACATTAGCAACTGCCTAGCAACCACTTAGCAAACACTTTCGAAATTGTAGCAACTGCCTAGTAACCAGTTAGCAACACCTTAGCAACCACCAGGAAAATGTTAGAAACTGCCTAGCAACAGCTTAGCAACCACTTTAGAAATGAAAGCAACTACCTAGCAACCACTTAAAACCACTTTAGAAATGAAAGCAACTGCCTAGCAACCACTTAGCAACCACTTGGAAAATGTTAGCAACTGCCTAGTAACCATCTGGTAAACATTAGCAACTGCCTAGCAACCACTTTATTAACGATAGCAACTGCCTAGCAACCACTTAGCAACACCTTAGCAACCACTAGGAAAACATTAGCAACTGCCTAGCAACCACTTTAGAAATTATAGCAACTGCCTAGCAACCACTTAGCAACACCTTAGCAACCACTAGTAAAACGTTAGCAACTGCCTAGCAACCACTTTAGAAATGATAGCAACTTCCTAGCAACCACTTAGCAAACACTTTAGAAATTATAGCAACTGCCTAGCAACCAGTTAGCAACATCTTAGCAACTAACAGGAAAACGTTAGAAACTTCCTAGCAACAGCTTAGCAACCACTTCAGAAATGAAAGCAACTGCCTAGCAACCACTTAGCAACCACCTGGTAAACAATAGCAACTGCCTAGCAACCACCTAGCAACCACTTTAGAAACGATAGCAACTGACTAGCAACCACTTAGCAACACCTTAGCAACCACTATGAAAACGTTAGCAACTGCCTAGCAACCACTTTAGAAATGATAGCAACTGCCTAGCAACCACTTAACAACCACTTTAGAAACGAGAGCATTTGCCTAGCAACCAGTTAGCAACACCTTAGCAACCACCAGGAAAACATTAGAAACTGCCTAGCAACAGCTTAGCAACCACTTTAGAAATGAAAGCAACTGCCTAGCAACCACTTAGCAACCACCTAGCAACCACCTAGCAACTACTTAGCAACCATTTTAACTTTTCAACGTTATTAGCGTACTTTTCCAAGCCAACTTAAAGTTCGTTCACGAACTTTGCCTTTTCTAGTTATTATTATTATTTATTGTTTTTGGTCCGTTTATTAGGGCCCGAGCACCGAAGGCGCAGGCAAAGCCTGCACCGGAGGTGTAAATCCCTGTTGTTTTTGGAAGGATTATTATTAGAGCCCGAGCTCCGAAGGCGCAGGCGAAGCCTGCACCGGAGGTGCAAAGCCCTATTGTTTTTGATCCGTTTATTATTAGGGCCCGAGCACTGAAGGTGCAAAGCCCTATCGTTTTTGGTCAGTTTATTAGGGCCAGCTGTAGCTGTCTCAAAATTTCTCCAATATTCTCGATTTTTGGTAACAACATAGAAAGTATCATCTCGCACATATTACCCATTGGCTGGTATCAGCTCCGCCCAACAGGAAGTCGGCCATTTTGAAATTTGTGGAATTTTTACACATTTTTCACGAACTCATTAAAACTCCTCCTAGAGTCTTTGTCAGATTATCTCTAAATTGGGCATGGGTAGGCTCCAGACATACATGGTGATAACTTGCGAAGGAATAGTCGATAGCTGAAACGATGACGTAATGGCAGGTAATTAATTTAATGGAGACGCAACACTAAACAAAAGTGAAACCATGACACGATCATAACACAGATGATTGAAAATTCATGAAACTTGGCAAAAACACAAGAGACATCATAAGACACGTTTTTAGTATTGGTAAGCCTGACTCCGCCCAACAGGAAGTCGGCCATTTTGAAATAAGTGCATTTTACACACATTTTTTGCATACTTTGTCAAACTCCTCCTAGGGAATTTATTGAATACTCTTGATATTTCTCAGTAATAAACTACTTACACACCTGATGATTCCAAAAGAGCTAAAAACACTTTACAAATATTGTGATAATTTTTTCATGTGTAGCTAGCGTACTCTACAGCGCCCCCTAATTCGTTCGTTTAATAAATTAGCTGTGGATGTGTCAAAATTTGTCTAATCTTCTCAAATTTTGGTAGGAGCGTAGAAAATTGCCAAAGGAATAGTTGATCGCTAAAACGTTGACGTAATGGCAGGCAATTGATTGACTAGAGACGCAACACTAAACCAAAGTGAAACCATGACACGGTCCGAACACAGATGATTGAAAATTCCTGAAACTTGGCAAAAACACAAGAGACATCATTAGACACGTTTTCAGTATTTGTAGGACTGACTCCGCACAACAGGAAGTCGGCCATTTTGAAACATCTTCATTTTACACACATTCTTTGCGTATGTTGTCAAACTACTCCTAGAAAATTTAATGAATTCTCTTGGTATTTGGTAAAAATAAACATTGAACATATCTGATGATAAATTGTGAAGGAATAATCGATATCTCAAATGAGGAGGAAATGGCGGACGGTTGAATTTTTGAGATGACACATCAAAACAGGTGGTTGACACCTAGGTAATGCTAGGTGTTTTGAGGAAGTTATAAGAGAGAAAAGCTCACAAAATTTGACCGGCCTGCTTATCTGAGGCTGTTTTTTGATGTAGGATTAAAATTTAAAATACATGTGCTTTCACAGCTCTATACCGCCACCTATATTTTAAATGAATATTTGACAGGATAGAAAACTGTTGAAAATTGCCACACTTAATAAGCCCCTAAAATTACTTGCACCGGTTTCTCGGTCTGGCCCGGTACGATTTGCGCTGTTATGCGAGGGCCATACGTCCCCCTGTGACAGGGGGACAAGTCGTTATTATTAGGGCCCTCAGATATTCTCGATTTTTGACAGAAACATAGACAATATGATTCTGCACATATTAGCAATCGGAATGCATTAGCTCCGCCCAACAGGAAGTCGGCCATTTTGGAATTTGTGGGATTTTTACATATTTTTCACAAACTCATTCGAACTCCTCCTAGAGTCTTTGTCAGATTACCTCTAAATTGTCAGTGGATAGTCCCCAGACATACATGGTGATAAATTGCGAAGGAATAGTTGATAGCTGAAACGATGACGTAATGGCAGGCAATTAATTTAATGGAGACGCAACACTAGACCAAAGTGAAACCATGACACGGTCAGAACACACATGATTGAAAATTCATGAAACTTGGCAAAAACACAAGAGACATCATAAGACACGTTTTTAGTATTGGTAAGACTGACTCTGCCCAACAGGAAGTCGGTCATTTTGAAAAAAGTGCATTTTACACATATTTTTTGCATACTTTGTACTAGGGAATTCGTTGAATACTCTTGATATTTGTCAGCAATAAACTACTAACAGACCTGATGATAAATTGCGAAGGAATAGTCAATATCTTAAACGAGGACGAAATGGCGGACAGTTGAGTTGCTGGAGATACCCCATTAAAACAGGAAGTGAATACATTCTGGTGTTGGTAGGTGTTTGAGGAGGTTAAAAAGGTTGAAAACTTTCGAAACTTTACAGGCCTGCCTGATTTAAGTGGTACTTGGATCAAAAATTAAAATTTCATATATACGTATTTCATTGGCTCTATAGTGCCAACTAGGTTTCAATGCATATTTGACATTGCGGGAATGCTCAAAACCTCTTGAAAATTGTGAGATTCCATAATATCTAAAATCACTTTACAAATATTGTGATAATATTTTCATGTGTAGCTAGCAGACTCTACAGCGCCCCCTAATTTGTACGGTTAATAAATTAGCTGTGGATGTGTCAAAATTTGTCTAATCTTCTCAAATTTTGGTAGGGGCGTAGATACTTTGACTCTGCACATATTTGCAGTTGGCTTGTATTAGCTCCGCCCAACAAGAAGTCGGCCATATTGGAATTTGTAATATTTTTACACTTTTTTCACAAACTCATTTAAACTGCTCTTAAAGTCTTTGTCAGATTACCTCTAAATTAGCTGTGAATGAACATCAGACACATTTGATGAAAATTGCCAAAAATAGTATTTTTCATATTCATAATTCATCAGCTCTCTAGCGCCACGTATTTTATATGACATTTATAAAAAGCTCGTATCCTCTTCTAAATTAGCAGACCCAATAATGCCTTTAAATGATTTCGAGAAATTTAATCATTTTTCTAATGTGGAGCTAAATGACTCTACAGCGCCCCCTATTTGGTTTATGCTAATAAATTAGCTGTAGCTGTCTCAAAATTTCTCCAATATTCTCGATTTTTGGTAGAAGCATAGACGATATGACGCCGCACGTATTGACCATTGGCTTGTATTAGCTCCGCCCAACAGGAAGTCGGCCATATTGAAAAATATTAAATTTTTACACATTTTTCACGAACTCATTCGAACTCCTCCTACATTCTTTATCAGATTACCTCTGAATTGCACCTGCATAGGCTCCAGACATACATGATGCTAAATTGCGAAGGAATAGTCGATAGCTGAAACGATGACGTAATGGCGGGCAATTGATTTAATTGAGACGCAACACTAGACCAAATAGAAATATGAGCACGGTCAGAACACAGCTGCTTGGAAATTCATGAAACTCGGCAAAAACATAAAAGACATCATTACACACGTTTTTAGTGTTGATATGATTGACTCCGCCCAACAGGAAGTCGGCCATTTTGAAATACGTGCATTTTACACACATGTTTTGCATACTTTGTCGAACTCCTCCTAGGGAACTTATCAAGTACTCTTGATATTTGCCAGCAATAAACTACTAATATACCTGATGATAAATTGCGAAGGAATAGTCGATATCTTAAACATGGACGAAATGGCGGACAGTTGAATTGCGTGAGATGCCCCATTAAAACAGGAAGTGAATACATCTTGGTGTTGGTAGGTGTTTGGAGAGGTTACAATGGATGAAAACTCACAAAACTTTACAAGACTGCTTGACTTACGCTCTCCTTTGATCTGAAATTTAAATTTCATATATACGTATTTTATTGGCTCTATAGCGCCACCTAGGTTTCAATGCATATTTGACATTACGGGGATGGTCAAAAACTCTTGAAAATTGTCATATTCCATAAGACCTAGAAACTCTTTACAAATATTGTGATAATTTTTTAAATGTGTAGCTAGCGGACTCTACAGCGCCCCCTAATTCATTCGTTTAATAAGTTAGCTGTGGATATGTCAAAATTTTTCTAATCTTCTCCAATTTTGGTAGGAATGTAGATACTGTGACTCTGCACATATTTGCAATTGGCTTGTATTAGCTCCACCCAACAGGAAGTCAGCCATTTTGGAATTCGTAACATTTTTACACTTTTTTCACGAACTCATTTAAACTGCTCCTAAAGTCTTTGTCAGATTACCTCTAAATTAGCTGTGAATGAACATCAGACATGTTTGATGAAAATTGCCAAAGGATTAGTTGATCGGTAAAATGGTGACGTAATGGCAAGCAATTGATTCACTAGAGACGCAACACTAAACCAAAGTGAAACCATGACACGGTCAGAACACAGATGATTGAAAATTCATGAAACTTGGGAAAAACACAAGAAACATCATTAGACACATTTTCAGTAGTGGTAGGACTGACTCCGCCCAACAGGAAGTCAGCCATTTTGAAATATCTGCATTTTACACACATTTTTTGCATATGTTGTCAAACTACTCCTAGGAAATTCGTTGAATTCTCTTGGTATTTGGTAAAAATAAACATTGAACATATGTGATGATAAATTGTGAAGGAATAGTAGATATCTGTAACAAGGACGAAATGGTGGACGGTTGAATTTTTTGAGATTCCACATCAAAACAGGAAGTTGACACCTAGGGAATGCTAGGTGTTTTGAGGAGGTTATAACTGAGAAAAGCTCACAAAATTTGATAGGCCTGCTTAACTGAGGCTGTTCTTTGATGTAGATTGAAAATGTCAAATATGTACGTGTTTTAGAGCTCTATAGCGCCAGCTATACTTTAAATGAATATTTGATATGTTTAACTGTATAAAAAACTCATTACCACACACAATAATATCACAAAATTACTTTCACCGGTTTCTCGGTTTGGCCCGGAACGATTTGCGCTGTTGTGCGAGGGCCCTACGTCCCCCTGTGACAGGGAGACAACTCGTTATTAGGGCCCGAGCACCGAAGGCGCAGGCGAAGCCTGCACCGGAGGTGCAAAGCCCTATTGTTTTTGGTCCGTTTATTATTAGGGCCCGAGCACCGAAGGCGCAGGCGAAGCCTGCACCGGAGGTGCAAAGCCCTATTGTTTTTGGTCCGTTTATTATTATTATTATTATTAGGGCCCGAGCACCGAAGGCGCAGGCGAAGCCTGCACCGGAGGTGCAAAGCCCTATTGTTTTTGGAATGTTTATTATTAGGGCCCGAGCACCGAAGGCGCAGGCGAAGCCTGCACCGGAGGTGCAAAGCCCTATTGTTTTTGGAATGTTTATTATTAGGGCCCGAGCACCGAAGGCGCAGGCGAAGCCTGCACCGGAGGTGCAAAGCCCTATTGTTTTTGGAATGTTTATTAGGGCCCGAGCACCGAAGGCGCAGGCGAAGCCTGCACCGGAGGTGCAAAGCCCTATTGTTTTTGGAATGTTTATTATTATTAGGGCCCGAGCACCGAAGGCGCAGGCGAAGCCTGCACCGGAGGTGCAAAGCCCTATTGTTTTTGGAATGTTTATTATTAGGGCCCGAGCACCGAAGGCGCAGGCGAAGCCTGCACCGGAGGTGCAAAGCCGTATTGTTTTTGGTCCGTTTATTAGGGCCCGAGCACCGAAGGCGCAGGCGAAGCCTGCACCGGAGGTGCAAAGCCCTATTGTTTTTGGAATGTTTATTAGGGCCCGAGCACCGAAGGCGCAGGCGAAGCCTGCACCGGAGGTGCAAAGCCCTATTGTTTTTGGAATGTTTATTATTATTATTAGGGCCCGAGCACCGAAGGCGCAGGCGAAGCCTGCACCGGAGGTGCAAAGCCCTATTGTTTTTGGAATGTTTATTATTAGGGCCCGAGCACCGAAGGCGCAGGCGAAGCCTGCACCGGAGGTGCAAAGCCCTATTGTTTTTGGTCCGTTTATTATTATTATTAGGGCCCGAGCACCGAAGGCGCAGGCGAAGCCTGCACCGGAGGTGCAAAGCCCTATTGTTTTTGGTCCGTTTATTATTATTAGGGTTCAAGCACCGAAGGTGCGTAGAACCCTATTGTTTTTGCTAAGATTTTTCTTCTTATTATTATTATTATTATTAGGGGTTCGAGCACGTAGTGCTAGAAGCCCTATTGTAATTGTTCTGATTATTAGGGGTTCGAGCACGTAGTGCTAGAAACCCTATTGTAATTGTTCTGATTATTATTAGGGGTTCGAGCACGTAGTGCTAGAAACCCTATTGTAATTGTTCTGATTATTATTATTATTAGGGGTTCGAGCACGTAGTGCTAGAAACCCTATTGTAATTGTTCTGATTATTAGGGGTTCGAGCACGTAGTGCTAGAAACCCTATTGTAATTGTTCTGATTATTAGGGGTTCGAGCACGTAGTGCTAGAAACCCTATTGTAATTGTTCTGATTATTATTAGGGGTTCGAGCACGTAGTGCTAGAAACCCTATTGTAATTGTTCTGATTATTATTATTATTAGGGGTTCGAGCACGTAGTGCTAGAAACCCTATTGTAATTGTAAGGGGTTCGAGCACGTAGTGCTAGAAACCCTATTGTAATTGTTCTGATTATTATTATTAGGGGTTCGAGCACGTAGTGCTAGAAACCCTATTGTAATTGTTCTGATTATTAGGGGTTCGAGCACGTAGTGCTAGAAACCCTATTGTAATTGTTCTGATTATTATTAGTGTGATTGCAGTATGCAATCACAGTATTGATCTTCTTAAGTCTGTTTCTTATTATTATTATTAGTGTGATTGCAGTAATGCTATCACAGTATTGTTCTTCTTAAGTCTTATTCTTCTTCTTCTTATTATTAGTGTGATTGCAGTAATGCAATCACAGTATTGTTCTTCTTAAGTCTTATTCTTCTTCTTCTTATTATTATTATTAGTGTGATTGCAGTAATGCAATCACAGTATTGTTCTTCTTAAGTCTTATTCTTCTTATTATTATTATTAGTGTGATTGCAGTAATGCAATCACAGTATTGTTCTTCTTAAGTCTTATTCTTCTTCTTCTTCTTCTTATTAGTGTGATTGCAGTAATGCAATCACAGTATTGTTCTTCTTAAGTCTTATTCTTCTTCTTCTTATTATTATTATTATTATTATTAGTGTGATTGCAGTAATGCAATCACAGTATTGTTCTTCTTAAGTCTTATTCTTATTATTATTATTATTATTATTATTATTATTATTATTATTCCACCTGTTTTTTGTCCGGTTAACTAGTGCCGCAGTTTTCGAAATATCGACTTCGTTCAAAAGAGAAAACGTGCGTCCATATCGGGAATGGTGGGCTTGTATACAGCTTTCCGATCGGACTTACGTTTTTCGTAAAAACTTCGTAAGTACGCGTTTTTTTGACCATTGAAAATGAATGGGCAGAACTTTGCACGCCCGTGGACGTCGCAATTTTTGAAATACGAAGATGAAACCAATTGAGGACCTGTAGAACTTATTGAGCTCTTTCCGAAAATATGCGTTACGAAAAGTTACGACGTACGGATTTCGTACGAATGTCGTACGAAGTGGCCCCATTGGAATGAATGGGGCCAATCGGAGGACGGCAGCTAGATCGAAGGACAGGTAGCTAGAACTCCAGTACTGTGAGTGTATGGAGCAGCTATGGGATAAATCAGCGTTAGGTCAAAAGTTTGGACACCCCGGCCCCCCCCCAGTACTGTGTGTAATGGAGCCATGGGTCAAAAGTTTGGACACCCCGGCCCCCCAGTACTGTGTGTAATGGAGCCACGGGTCAAAAGTTTGGACACCCCCGAACGGCCAGAGCAACCTAGCGTGCATAGCTGATTGATGTATTTGCACGTTGCGTAGCAACGTGCAAACACCATTTAATCTAATTGATGCATATACATCACCTAGCAACCACCTAGAAACACCATAGCAACCACCCCGGATACCATAGCAACACCTTAGCAACCGCCTAGCAACACCCTAGCAACCACCTAGCAACCACCTAGCAACACCTTGGCAACCATCCCGGATACCATAGCAACACCTTAGCAACCGCCTAGCAACACCCTAGCAACCACCTAGCAACCACCTAGCAACACCTTAGCAACCACCCCAGATACCATAGCAACACCTTAGCAACCGCCTGGCAACACCTTAGCAACCACCTAGCAACCACCTAGCAACACCTTAGTAACCACCCCAGATACCATAGCAACACCTTAGCAACCGCCTAGCAACACCCTAGCAACCACCTAGCAACCACCTAGCAACACCTTAGCAACCACCCCGGATACCATAGCAACACCTTAGCAACCGCCTAGCAACACCCTAGCAACCACCTAGCAACCACCTAGCAACACCTTAGCAACCACCCCGGATACCATAGCAACACCTTAGCAACCGCCTAGCAACACCCTAGCAACCACCTAGCAACACCTTAGCAACCACCCCGGATACCATAGCAACACCTTAGCAACCGCCTAGCAACACCCTAGCAACCACCTAGCAACACCTTAGCAACCACCCCGGATACCATAGCAACACCTTAGCAACCGCCTAGCAACACCTTAGCAACCACCTAGCAACACCTTAGCAACCACCCCGGATACCATAGCAACACCTTAGCAACCGCCTAGCAACACCTTAGCAACCACCTAGCAACACCTTAGCAACCACCCCGGATACCATAGCAACACCTTAGCAACCGCCTAGCAACACCCTAGCAACCACCTAGCAACCACCTAGCAACACCTTAGCAACCACTCCGGATACCATAGCAACACCCTAGCAACCACCTAGCAACACCTTAGCAACCACCCCGGATACCATAGCAACACCTTAGCAACCGCCTAGCAACACCTTAGCAACCACCTAGCAACCACCTAGCAACACCTTAGCAACCACCCCGGATACCATAGCAACACCTTAGCAACCGCCTAGCAACACCTTAGCAACCACCTAGCAACCACCTAGCAACACCTTAGCAACCACCCTGGATACCATAGCAACACCTTAGCAACCGCCTAGCAACACCTTAGCAACCACCTAGCAACACCTTAGCAACCACCCCAGATACCATAGCAACACCTTAGCAACTGCCTAGCAACACCTTAGCAACCACCTAGCAACCACTTAGCAACACCTTAGCAACCACCCCGGATACCATAGCCACACCTTAGCAACCACTTAGCAACACCTTAGCAACACCATAGCAGATACCAGCCAGCACTGCAATCACACTCGCAGTTTCTGTAGGAACTGCAATCTAGTTATTATTATTATTCCACCTGTTTTTTGTCCGGTTAACTAGTGCCGCAGTTTTCGAAATATCGACTTCGTTCAAAAGAGAAAACGTGCGTCCATATCGGGAATGGTGGGCTTGTATACAGCTTTCCGATCGGACTTACGTTTTTCGTAAAAACTTCGTAAGTACGCGTTTTTTTGCCCATTGAAAATGAATGGGCAGAACTTTGCACGCCCGTGGACGTCGCAATTTTTGAAATACTAAGATGAAACCAATTGAGGACCTGTAGAACTTATTGAGCTCTTTCCGAAAATATGCGTTACGAAAAGTTACGACGTACGGATTTCGTACGAATGTCGTACGAAGTGGCCCCATTGGAATGAATGGGGCCAATCGGAGGACGGCAGCTAGATCGAAGGACAGGTAGCTAGAACTCCAGTACTGTGTGTAATGGAGCAGCTATGGGATAAATCAGCGTTAGGTCAAAAGTTTGGACACCCCGGCCCCCCAGTACTGTGTGTAATGGAGCCACGGGTCAAAAGTTTGGACACCCCGGCCCCCCAGTACTGTGTGTAATGGAGCCACGGGTCAAAAGTTTGGACACCCCCGAACGGCCAGAGCAACCTAGCGTGCATAGCTGATTGATGTATTTGCACGTTGCGTAGCAACGTGCAAACACCATTTAATCAAATTTATGCATATACATCACCTAGCAACCACCTAGAAACACCATAGCAACCACCCCGGATACCATAGCAACACCTTAGCAACCGCCTAGCAACACCATAGCAACCACCTAGCAACCATCTAGCAACACCTTAGCAACCACCCCAGATACCATAGCAACACCTTAGCAACCACCTAGCAACCACCTAGCAACACCTTAGCAACCACCCCGGATACCATAGCAACACCTTAGCAACCGCCTAGCAACACCCTAGCAACCACCTAGCAACCACCTAGCAACACCTTAGCAACCACCCCGGATACCATAGCAACACCTTAGCAACCGCCTAGCAACACCCTAGCAACCACCTAGCAACCACCTAGCAACACCTTAGCAACCACCCCGGATACCATAGCAACACCTTAGCAACCGCCTAGCAACACCCTAGCAACCACCTAGCAACACCTTAGCAACCACCCCGGATACCATAGCAACACCTTAGCAACCGCCTAGCAACACCCTAGGAACCACCTAGCAACCACCTAGCAACACCTTAGCAACCACCCCGGATACCATAGCAACACCTTAGCAACCGCCTAGCAACACCCTAGCAACCACCTAGCAACACCTTAGCAACCACCCCGGATACCATAGCAACACCTTAGCAACCGCCTAGCAACACCTTAGCAACCACCTAGCAACCACCTAGCAACACCTTAGCAACCACCCCGGATACCATAGCAACACCTTAGCAACCGCCTAGCAACACCTTAGCAACCACCTAGCAACCACCTAGCAACACCTTAGCAACCACCCCGGATACCATAGCAACACCTTAGCAACCGCCTAGCAACACCCTAGCAACCACCTAGCAACCACCTAGCAACACCTTAGCAACCACCCCAGATACCATAGCAACACCTTAGCAACCACCTAGCAACCACCTAGCAACACCTTAGCAACCACCCCGGATACCATAGCAACACCTTAGCAACCGCCTAGCAACACCCTAGCAACCACCTAGCAACCACCTAGCAACACCTTAGCAACCACCCCGGATACCATAGCAACACCTTAGCAACCACCTAGCAACACCCTAGCAACCACCTAGCAACCACCTAGCAACACCTTAGCAACCACCCCGGATACCATAGCAACACCTTAGCAACCGCCTAGCAACACCCTAGCAACCACCTAGCAACCACCTAGCAACACCTTAGCAACCACCCCGGATACCATAGCAACACCTTAGCAACCGCCTAGCAACACCCTAGCAACCACCTAGCAACCACCTAGCAACACCTTAGCAACCACCCCGGATACCATAGCAACACCTTAGCAACCGCCTAGCAACACCCTAGCAACCACCTAGCAACACCTTAGCAACCACCCCGGATACCATAGCAACACCTTAGCAACCGCCTAGCAACACCTTAGCAACCACCTAGCAACCACCTAGCAACACCTTAGCAACCACCCCGGATACCATAGCAACACCTTAGCAACCGCCTAGCAACACCTTAGCAACCACCTAGCAACACCTTAGCAACCACCCCGGATACCATAGCAACACCTTAGCAACCGCCTAGCAACACCTTAGCAACAACCTAGCAGCACCTTAGCAACCACCCCAGATACCATAGCAACACCTTAGCAACCGCCTAGCAACACCTTAGCAACCACCTATCAACCACTTAGCAACACCTTAGCAACCACCCCGGATACCATAGCCACACCTTAGCAACCACTTAGCAACACCTTAGCAACACCACAGCAGATACCAGCCAGCACTGCAATCACACTCGCAGTTTCTGCAGGAACTGCAATCTAGTTATTATTATTATTCCACCTGTTTTTTGTCCGGTTAACTAGTGCCGCAGTTTTCGAAATATCGACTTCGTTCAAAAGAGAAAACGTGCGTCCATATCGGGAATGGTGGGCTTGTATACAGCTTTCCGATCGGACTTACGTTTTTCGTAAAAACTTCGTAAGTACGCGTTTTTTTGCCCATTGAAAATGAATGGGCAGAACTTTGCACGCCCGTGGACGTCGCAATTTTTGAAATACGAAGATGAAACCAATTGAGGACCTGTAGAACTTATTGAGCTCTTTCCGAAAATATGCGTTACGAAAAGTTACGACGTACGGATTTCGTACGAATGTCGTACGAAGTGGCCCCATTGGAATGAATGGGGCCAATCGGAGGACGGCAGCTAGATCGAAGGACAGGTAGCTAGAACTCCAGTACTGTGTGTAATGGAGCAGCTATGGGATTAATCAGCGTTAGGTCAAAAGTTTGGACACCCTGGCCCCCCCCAGTACTGTGTGTAATGGAGCCATGGGTCAAAAGTTTGGACACCCCGGCCCCCTAGTACTGTGTGTAATGGAGCCACGGGTCAAAAGTTTGGACACCCCCGAACGGCCAGAGCAACCTAGCGTGCATAGCTGATTGATGTATTTGCACGTTGCGTAGCAACGTGCAAACACCATTTAATCTAATTTATGCATATAAATCACCTAGCAACCACCTAGAAACACCATAGCAACCACCACAGATACCATAGCAACACCTTAGCAACCGCCTAGCAACACCTTAGCAACCACCTAGCAACCACCTAGCAACACCTTAGCAACCTCCCCGGATACCATAGCAACACCTTAGCAACCGCCTAGCAACACCTTAGCAACCGCATAGCAACCACTTAGCAACACCTTAGCAACCACCCCGGATACCATAGCAACACCTTAGCAACCGCCTAGCAACCACCTAGCAACACCTTAGCAACCACCCCGGATACCATAGCAACACCTTAGCAACCGCCTAGCAACACCCTAGCAACACCCTAGCAACACCTTAGCAACCACCCCGGATACCATAGCAACACCTTAGCAACCGCCTAGCAACACCCTAGCAACCACCTAGCAACCACCTAGCAACACCTTAGCAACCACCCCGGATACCATAGCAACACCTTAGCAACCGCCTAGCAACACCTTAGCAACCACCTAGCAACCACCTAGCAACACCTTAGCAACCACCCCGGATACCATAGCAACACCTTAGCAACCGCCTAGCAACACCCTAGCAACAACCTAGCAACCACCTAGCAACACCTTAGCAACCACCCTGGATACCATAGCAACACCTTAGCAACCGCCTAGCAACACCCTAGCAACCACCTAGCAACCACCTAGCAACACCTTAGCAACCACCCCGGATACCATAGCAACACCTTAGCAACTGCCTAGCAACACCCTAGCAACCACCTAGCAACACCTTAGCAACCACCCTGGATACCATAGCAACACCTTAGCAACCGCCTAGCAACACCTTAGCAACCACCTAGCAACCACTTAGCAACACCTTAGCAACCACCCCGGACACCATAGCAACACCTTAGCAACCGCTTAGCAACCACCTAGCAACCACCTAGCAACACCTTAGCAACCACCCCGGATACCATAGCAACACCTTAGCAACCACCTAGCAACACCCTAGCAACCACCTAGCAACCACCTAGCAACACCTTAGCAACCACCCCGGATACCATAGCAACACCTTAGCAACCACCTAGCAACAACTTAGCAACCACCCCGGATACCATAGCAACACCTTAGCAACCGCCTAGCAACACCTTATCAACCACCTAGCAACACCTTAGCAACCACCTAGCAACCACCTAGCAACACCTTAGCAACCACCCCGGATACCATAGCAACACCTTAGCAACCGCCTAGCAACACCCTAGCAACCACCTAGCAACCACCTAGCAACACCTTAGAAACCACCCCGGATACCATAGCAACACCTTAGCAACCGCCTAGCAACAACTTAGCAACCACCTAGCAACCACCTAGCAACACCTTAGCAACCACCCCGGATACCATTGCAACAGCTTAGCAACCACCTAGCAACACCTCAGCAACCACCTAGCAACCACTTAGCAACACCTTAGCAACACCATAGCAGATACCAGCCAGCACTGCAATCACACTCGCAGTTTCTGTAGGAACTGCAATCTAGTTATTATTATTATTCCACCTGTTTTTTGTCCGGTTAACTAGTGCCGCAGTTTTCGAAATAACGACTTCGTTCAAAAGAGAAAACGTGCGTCCATATCGGGAATGGTGGGCTTGTATACAGCTTTCCGATCGGACTTACGTTTTTCGTAAAAACTTCGTAAGTACGCGTTTTTTTGCCCATTGAAAATGAATGGGCAGAACTTTGCACGCCCATGGACGTCGCAATTTTTGAAATACGAAGATGAAACCAATTGAGGACCTGTAGAACTTATTGAGCTCTTTCCGAAAATATGCGTTACGAAAAGTTACGACGTACGGATTTCGTACGAATGTCGTACGAAGTGGCCCCATTGGAATGAATGGGGCCAATCGGAGGACGGCAGCTAGATCGAAGGACAGGTAGCTAGAACTCCAGTACTGTGTGTAATGGAGCAGCTATGGGATAAAACAGCATTAGGTCAAAAGTTTGGACACCCTGGCCCCCCAGTACTGTGTGTAATGGAGCCATGGGTCAAAAGTTTGGACACCCCGGCCCCCCAGTACTGTGTGTTATGGAGCCACGGGTCAAAAGTTTGGACACCCCCGAACGGCCAGAGCAACCTAGCGTACATAGCTGATTGATGTATTTGCACGTTGCGTAGCAACGTGCAAACACCATTTAATCTAATTTATGCATATAAATCTCCTAGCAACCACCTAGAATCACCATAGCAACCACCACAGATACCATAGCAACACCTTAGCAACCGCCTAGCAACACCTTAGCAACCACCTAGCAACCACCTAGCAACACCTTAGCAACCTCCCCGGATACCATAGCAACACCTTAGCAACCGTCTAGCAACACCTTAGCAACCGCATAGCAACCACTTAGCAACACCTTAGCAACCACCCCGGATACCATAGCAACACCTTAGCAACCGCCTAGCAACCACCTAGCAACACCTTAGCAACCACCCCGGATACCATAGCAACACCTTAGCAACCGCCTAGCAACACCCTAGCAACCACCTAGCAACCACCTAGCAACCACCTAGCAACACCTTAGCAACCACCCCGGATACCATAGCAACACCTTAGCAACCGCCTAGCAACACCCTAGCAACCACCTAGCAACCACCTAGCAACACCTTAGCAACCACCCCGGATACCATAGCAACACCTTAGCAACCGCCTAGCAACACCCTAGCAACCACCTAGCAACCACCTAGCAACACCTTAGCAACCACCCCGGATACCATAGCAACACCTTAGCAACCGCCTAGCAACACTCTAGCAACCACCTAGCAACCACCTAGCAACACCTTAGCAACCACCCCAGATACCATAGCAACACCTTAGCAACCGCCTAGCAACACCCTAGCAACCACCTAGCAACACCTTAGCAACCACCCCGGATACCATAGCAACACCTTAGCAACCACCTAGCAACCACCTAGCAACACCTTAGCAACCACCCCGGATACCATAGCAACACCTTAGCAACCGCCTAGCAACACCCTAGCAACCACCTAGCAACCACCTAGCAACACCTTAGCAACCACCCCGGATACCATAGCAACACCTTAGCAACCGCCTAGCAACACCCTAGCAACCACCTAGCAACCACCTAGCAACACCTTAGCAACCACCCCGGATACCATAGCAACACCTTAGCAACCGCCTAGCAACACCCTAGCAACCACCTAGCAACACCTTAGCAACCACCCCGGATACCATAGCAACACCTTAGCAACCGCCTAGCAACCACCTAGCAACACCTTAGCAACCACCCTGGATACCATAGCAACACCTTAGCAACCGCCTAGCAACACCCTAGCAACCACCTAGCAACCACCTAGCAACACCTTAGCAACCACCCCGGATACCATAGCAACACCTTAGCAACCGCCTAGCAACACCTTAGCAACCACCTAGCAACCACCTAGCAACACCTTAGCAACCACCCCGGATACCATAGCAACACCTTAGCAACCGCCTAGCAACACCTTAGCAACCACCTAGCAACGCCTTAGCAACCACCCCGGATACCATAGCAACACCTTAGCAACTCCCTAGCAACACCCTAGCAACCACCTAGCAACCACCTAGCAACACCTTAGCAACCACCCCGGATACCATAGCAACACCTTAGCAACCGCCTAGCAACACCCTAGCAACCACCTAGCAACCACCTAGCAACACCTTAGCAAACACCCCGGATACCATAGCAACACCTTAGCAACCGCCTAGCAACACCCTAGCAACCACCTAGCAACCACCTAGCAACACCTTAGCAACCACCCCGGATACCATAGCAACACCTTAGCAACCGCCTAGCAACACCCTAGCAACCACCTAGCAACCACCTAGCAACACCTTAGCAACCACCCCGGATACCATAGCAACACCTTAGCAACCGCCTAGCAACACCCTAGCAACCACCTAGCAACCACCTAGCAACACCTTAGCAACCACCCCGGATACCATAGCAACACCTTAGCAACCGCCTAGCAACACCCTAGCAACCACCTAGCAACCACCTAGCAACACCTTAGCAACCACCCCGGATACCATAGCAACACCTTAGCAACCGCCTAGCAACACCCTAGCAACCACCTAGCAACACCTTAGCAACCACCCCGGATACCATAGCAACACCTTAGCAACCGCCTAGCAACACCCTAGCAACCACCTAGCAACACCTTAGCAACCACCCCGGATACCATAGCAACACCTTAGCAACCGCCTAGCAACACCTTAGCAACCACCTAGCAACACCTTAGCAACCACCCTGGATACCAAAGCAACACCTTAGCAACCGCCTAGCAACACCTTAGCAACCACCTAGCAACACCTTAGCAACCACCCCGGATACCATAGCAACACCTTAGCAACCGCCTAGCAACACCCTAGCAACCACCTAGCAACCACCTAGCAACACCTTAGCAACCACCCCGGATACCATAGCAACACCCTAGCAACCACCTAGCAACACCTTAGCAACCACCCCGGATACCATAGCAACACCTTAGCAACCGCCTAGCAACACCTTAGCAACCACCTAGCAACCACCTAGCAACACCTTAGCAACCACCCCGGATACCATAGCAACACCTTAGCAACCGCCTAGCAACACCTTAGCAACCACCTAGCAACCACCTAGCAACACCTTAGCAACCACCCTGGATACCATAGCAACACCTTAGCAACCGCCTAGCAACACCTTAGCAACCACCTAGCAACACCTTAGCAACCACCCCAGATACCATAGCAACACCTTAGCAACCGCCTAGCAACACCTTAGCAACCACCTAGCAACCACTTAGCAACACCTTAGCAACCACCCCGGATACCATAGCCACACCTTAGCAACCACTTAGCAACACCTTAGCAACACCATAGCAGATACCAGCCAGCACTGCAATCACACTCGCAGTTTCTGTAGGAACTGCAATCTAGTTCCACCTGTTTTTTGTCCGGTTAACTAGTGCCGCAGTTTTCGAAATATCGACTTCGTTCAAAAGAGAAAACGTGCGTCCATATCGGGAATGGTGGGCTTGTATACAGCTTTCCGATCGGACTTACGTTTTTCGTAAAAACTTCGTAAGTACGCGTTTTTTTGCCCATTGAAAATGAATGGGCAGAACTTTGCACGCCCGTGGACGTCGCAATTTTTGAAATACGAAGATGAAACCAATTGAGGACCTGTAGAACTTATTGAGCTCTTTCCGAAAATATGCGTTACGAAAAGTTACGACGTACGGATTTCGTACGAATGTCGTACGAAGTGGCCCCATTGGAATGAATGGGGCCAATCGGAGGACGGCAGCTAGATCGAAGGACAGGTAGCTAGAACTCCAGTACTGTGTGTAATGGAGCAGCTATGGGATAAATCAGCGTTAGGTCAAAAGTTTGGACACCCCGGCCCCCCCCCAGTACTGTGTGTAATGGAGCCATGGGTCAAAAGTTTGGACACCCCGGCCCCCCAGTACTGTGTGTAATGGAGCCATGGGTCAAAAGTTTGGACACCCCCGAACGGCCAGAGCAACCTAGCGTGCATAGCTGATTGATGTATTTGCACGTTGCATAGCAACGTGCAAACACCATTTAATCTAATTTATGCATATAAATCACCTAGAAACACCATAGCAACCACCACAGATACCATAGCAACACCTTAGCAACCACCTAGCAACACCTTAGCAACCACCTAGCAACCACCTAGCAACACCTTAGCAACCTCCCCGGATACCATAGCAACACCTTAGCAACCGCCTAGCAACACCTTAGCAACCGCATAGCAACCACTTAGCAACACCTTAGCAACCACTCCGGATACCATAGCAACACCTTAGCAACCGCCTAGCAACCACCTAGCAACACCTTAGCAACCACCCCGGATACCATAGCAACACCTTAGCAACCGCCTAGCAACAACTTAGCAACCACCTAGCAACCACCAAGCAACACCTTAGCAACCACCCCGGATACCATAGCAACACCTTAGCAACCGCCTAGCAACACCCTAGCAACCACCTAGCAACCACCTAGCAACACCTTAGCAACCACCCCGGATACCATAGCAACACCTTAGCAACCGCCTAGCAACACCCTAGCAACCACCTAGCAACACCTAAGCAACCACCCCGGATACCATAGCAACACCTTAGCAACCGGATAGCAACACCTTACCAACCACCTAGCAACCACCTAGCAACACCTTAGCAACCACCCCGGATACCATAGCAACACCTTAGCAACCGCCTAGCAACACCCTAGCAACCACCTAGCAACCACCTAGCAACACCTTAGCAACCACCCCGGATACCATAGCAACACCTAAGCAACCGCCTAGCAACACCCTAGCAACCACCTAGCAACACCTTAGCAACCACCCCGGATACCATAGCAACACCTTAGCAACCGCCTAGCAACAACCTAGCAACCACCTAGCAACCACCTAGCAACACCTTAGCAACCACCCCGGATACCATAGCAACACCTTAGCAACCGCCTAGCAACACCCTAGCAACCACCTAGCAACCACCTAGCAACACCTTAGCAACCACCCAGGATACCATAGCAACACCTTAGCAACCGCCTAGCAACACCCTAGCAACCACCTAGCAACACCTTAGCAACCACCCCGGATACCATAGCAACACCTTAGCAACCGCCTAGCAACACCCTAGCAACCACCTAGCAACCACCTAGCAACACCTTAGCAACCACCCCGGATACCATAGCAACACCTTAGCAACCGCCTAGCAACACCCTAGCAACCACCTAGCAACCACCTAGCAACACCTTAGCAACCACCCCGGATACCATAGCAACACCTTAGCAACCGCCTAGCAACACCCTAGCAACCACCTAGCAACACCTTAGCAACCACCCCGGATACCATAGCAACACCTTAGCAACCGCCTAGCAACACCCTAGCAACCACCTAGCAACACCTTAGCAACCACCCCGGATACCATAGCAACACCTTAGCAACCGCCTAGCAACACCTTAGCAACCACCTAGCAACACCTTAGCAACCACCCTGGATACCATAGCAACACCTTAGCAACCGCCTAGCAACACCTTAGCAACCACCTAGCAACACCTTAGCAACCACCCCAGATACCATAGCAACACCTTAGCAACCGCCTAGCAACACCTTAGCAACCACCTAGCAACCACTTAGCAACACCTTAGCAACCACCCCGGATACCATAGCCACACCTTAGCAACCACTTAGCAACACCTTAGCAACACCATAGCAGATACCAGCCAGCACTGCAATCACACTCGCAGTTTCTGTAGGAACTGCAATCTAGTTATTATTATTATTATTATTAGTGTGATTGCAGTAATGCAATCACAGTATTGATCTTCTTAAGTCTTATTCTTCTTCTTCTTCTTCTTCTTCTTCTTATTATTATTATTATTAGTGTGATTGCAGTAATGCAATCACAGTATTGTTCTTCTTAAGTCTTATTCTTCTTCTTCTTCTTCTTATTATTAGTGTGATTGCAGTAATGCAATCACAGTACTGATCTTCTTAAGTCTTATTCTTCTTCTTCTTATTATTATTATTAGTGTGATTGCAGTAATGCAATCACAGTATTGTTCTTCTTAAGTCTTATTCTTCTTCTTCTTCTTATTATTATTATTATTATTATTATTCCACCTGTTTTTTGTCCGGTTAACTAGTGCCGCAGTTTTCGAAATATCGACTTCGTCCAAAAGAGAAAACGTGCGTCCTTATCGGGAATGGTGGGCTTGTATACAGCTTTCCGATCGGATTTACGTTTTTCGTAAAAACTTCGTAAGTACGCGTTTTTTTGCCCATTGAAAATGAATGGCCAGAACTTAGCACGCCCGTGGACGTCGCAACTTTTGAAATACGAAGATGAAACCAATTGAGGACCTGTAGAACTTATTGAGCTCTTTCCGAAAATATGCGTTACGAAAAGTTACGTCGTACGGATTTCGTACAATTGTCGTACGAAGTGGCCCTATTGGAATGAATGGGGCCAATCGGAGGACGGCAGCTAGATCGAAGGACAGGTAGCTAGAACTCCAGTACTGTGTGTAATGGAGCAGCTATGGGATAAAACAGCATTAGGTCAAAAGTTTGGACACCCCGGCCCCCCAGTACTGTGTGTAATGGAGCCACGGGTCAAAAGTTTGGACACCCCGGCCCCCCCAGTACTGTGTGTAATGGAGCCACGGGTCAAAAGTTTGGACACCCCCGAACGGCCAAAGCAACCTAGCGTGCATAGCTGATTGATGTATTTGCACGTTGCTACGCAACGTGCAAACACCATTTAATCTAATTTATGCATATACATCACCTAGCAACCACCTAGCAACACCTTAGCAACCACCCTGGATACCATAGCAACACCTTAGCAACCGCCTAGCAACACCTTAGCAACCACCTAGCAACCACCTAGCAACACCTTAGCAACCACCCCGGATACCATAGCAACACCTTAGCAACCGCCTAGCAACACCTTAGCAACCACCTAGCAACCACCTAGCAACACCTTAGCAACCACCCCGGATACCATAGCAACACCTTAGCAACCGCCTAGCAACACCCTAGCAACCACCTAGCAACCACCTAGCAACACCTTAGCAACCACCCCGGATACCATAGCAACACCTTAGCAACCGCCTAGCAACACCCTAGCAACCACCTAGCAACCACCTAGCAACACCTTAGCAACCACCCCGGATACCATAGCAACACCTTAGCAACCGCCTAGCAACACCTTAGCAACCACCTAGCAACCACCTAGCAACACCCTAGCAACCACCCCGGATACCATAGCAACACCTTAGCAACCGCCTAGCAACACCTTAGCAACCACCTAGCAACCACCTAGCAACACCTTAGCAACCACCCCGGATACCATAGCAACACCTTAGCAACCGCCTAGCAACACCTTAGCAACCACCTAGCAACCAACTAGCAACACCTTAGCAACCACCCCGGATACCATAGCAACACCTTAGCAACCGCCTAGCAACACCCTAGCAACCACCTAGCAACCACCTAGCAACACCTTAGCAACCACCCCGGATACCATAGCAACACCTTAGCAACCGCCTAGCAACACCCTAGCAACCACCTAGCAACCACCTAGCAACACCTTAGCAACCACCCCGGATACCATAGCAACACCTTAGCAACCGCCTAGCAACACCCTAGCAACCACCTAGCAACCACCTAGCAACACCTTAGCAACCACCCCGGATACCATAGCAACACCTTAGCAACCGCCTAGCAACACCTTAGCAACCACCTAGCAACCACCTAGCAACCACCTAGCAACACCTTAGCAACCACCCCAAATACCATAGCAACACCTTAGCAACCGCCTAGCAACACCTTAGCAACCACCTAGCAACACCTTCGCAACAACCTAGTAACCACCTAGCAACACCTTAGCAACCACCCCAGATACCATAGCAACACCTTAGCAACCGCCTAGCAACAGCTTAGCAACCACCTAGCAACATCTTAGCAACCACCCCGGATACCATAGCAACACCTTAGCAACACCTTAGCAGATACCAGCCAGCACTGCAATCACACTCGCAGTTTCTGCAGGAACTGCAATCTAGTTCCACCTGTTTTTTGTCCGGTTAACTAGTGCCGCAGTTTTCGAAATATCGACTTCGTTCAAAAGAGAAAACGTGCGTCCATATCGGGAATGGTGGGCTTGTATACAGCTTTCCGATCGGACTTACGTTTTTCGTAAAAACTTCGTAAGTACGCGTTTTTTTGCCCATTGAAAATGAATGGGCAGAACTTTGCACGCCCATGGACGTCGCAATTTTTGAAATACTAAGATGAAACCAATTGAGGACCTGTAGAACTTATTGAGCTCTTTCCGAAAATATGCGTTACGAAAAGTTACGACGTACGGATTTCGTACGAATGTCGTACGAAGTGGCCCCATTGGAATGAATGGGGCCAATCGGAGGACGGCAGCTAGATCGAAGGACAGGTAGCTAGAACTCCAGTACTGTGTGTAATGGAGCAGCTATGGGATAAATCAGCGTTAGGTCAAAAGTTTGGACACCCCGGCCCCCCAGTACTGTGTGTAATGGAGCCACGGGTCAAAAGTTTGGACACCCCGGCCCCCCAGTACTGTGTGTAATGGAGCCACGGGTCAAAAGTTTGGACACCCCCGAACGGCCAGAGCAACCTAGCGTGCATAGCTGATTGATGTATTTGCACGTTGCGTAGCAACGTGCAAACACCATTTAATCAAATTTATGCATATACATCACCTAGCAACCACCTAGAAACACCATAGCAACCACCCCGGATACCATAGCAACACCTTAGCAACCGCCTAGCAACACCATAGCAACCACCTAGCAACCATCTAGCAACACCTTAGCAACCACCCCAGATACCATAGCAACACCTTAGCAACCCCCTAGCAACACCCTAGCAACCACCTAGCAACCACCTAGCAACACCTTAGCAACCACCCCGGATACCATAGCAACACCTTAGCAACCGCCTAGCAACACCCTAGCAACCACCTAGCAACCACCTAGCAACACCTTAGCAAACACCCCGGATACCATAGCAACACCTTAGCAACCGCCTAGCAACACCCTAGCAACCACCTAGCAACCACCTAGCAACACCTTAGCAACCACCCCGGATACCATAGCAACACCTTAGCAACCGCCTAGCAACACCCTAGCAACCACCTAGCAACCACCTAGCAACACCTTAGCAACCACCCCGGATACCATAGCAACACCTTAGCAACCGCCTAGCAACACCCTAGCAACCACCTAGCAACCACCTAGCAACACCTTAGCAACCACCCCGGATACCATAGCAACACCTTAGCAACCGCCTAGCAACACCCTAGCAACCACCTAGCAACCACCTAGCAACACCTTAGCAACCACCCCGGATACCATAGCAACACCTTAGCAACCGCCTAGCAACACCCTAGCAACCACCTAGCAACACCTTAGCAACCACCCCGGATACCATAGCAACACCTTAGCAACCGCCTAGCAACACCCTAGCAACCACCTAGCAACACCTTAGCAACCACCCCGGATACCATAGCAACACCTTAGCAACCGCCTAGCAACACCTTAGCAACCACCTAGCAACACCTTAGCAACCACCCCGGATACCATAGCAACACCTTAGCAACCGCCTAGCAACACCTTAGCAACCACCTAGCAACACCTTAGCAACCACCCCGGATACCATAGCAACACCTTAGCAACCGCCTAGCAACACCCTAGCAACCACCTAGCAACCACCTAGCAACACCTTAGCAACCACCCCGGATACCATAGCAACACCCTAGCAACCACCTAGCAACACCTTAGCAACCACCCCGGATACCATAGCAACACCTTAGCAACCGCCTAGCAACACCTTAGCAACCACCTAGCAACCACCTAGCAACACCTTAGCAACCACCCCGGATACCATAGCAACACCTTAGCAACCGCCTAGCAACACCTTAGCAACCACCTAGCAACCACCTAGCAACACCTTAGCAACCACCCTGGATACCATAGCAACACCTTAGCAACCGCCTAGCAACACCTTAGCAACCACCTAGCAACACCTTAGCAACCACCCCAGATACCATAGCAACACCTTAGCAACCGCCTAGCAACACCTTAGCAACCACCTAGCAACCACTTAGCAACACCTTAGCAACCACCCCGGATACCATAGCCACACCTTAGCAACCACTTAGCAACACCTTAGCAACACCATAGCAGATACCAGCCAGCACTGCAATCACACTCGCAGTTTCTGTAGGAACTGCAATCTAGTTATTATTATTAGTGTGATTGCAGTAATGCAATCACAGTATTGTTCTTCTTAAGTCTTATTCTTCTTATTATTATTATTAGTGTGATTGCAGTAATGCAATCACAGTATTGATCTTCTTAAGTCTTATTCTTCTTCTTCTTCTTCTTATTATTATTAGTGTGATTGCAGTAATGCAATCACAGTATTGATCTTCTTAAGTCTTATTCTTCTTCTTCTTCTTCTTCTTATTATTATTATTATTATTATTATTATTATTCCACCTGTTTTTTGTCCGGTTAACTAGTGCCGCAGTTTTCGAAATATCGACTTCGTTCAAAAGAGAAAACGTGTGTCTATATCGGGAATGGTGGGCTTGTATACAGCTTTCCGATCGGACTTACGTTTTTCGTAAAAACTTCGTAAGTACGCGTTTTTTTGCCCATTGACAATGAATGGGCAGAACTTTGCACGCCCGTGGACGTCGCAATTTTTGAAATACGAAGATGAAACCAATTGAGGACCTGTAGAACTTATTGAGCTCTTTCCGAAAATATGCGTTACGAAATGTTACGACGTACGGATTTCGTACGAATGTCGTACGAAGTGGCCCCATTGGAATGAATGGGGCCAATCGGAGGACGGCAGCTAGATCGAAGGACAGGTAGCTAGAACTCCAGTACTGTGTGTAATGGAGCAGCTATGGGATAAATCAGCGTTAGGTCAAAAGTTTGGACACCCCGGCCCCCCAGTACTGTGTGTAATGGAGCCAAGGGTCAAAAGTTTGGACACCCCGGCCCCCCCAGTACTGTGTGTAATGGAGCCACGGGTCAAAAGTTTGGACACCCCCGAACGGCCAGAGCAACCTAGCGTGCATAGCTGATTGATGTATTTGCACGTTGCGTAGCAACGTGCAAACACCATTTAATCAAATTTATGCATATACATCACCTAGCAACCACCTAGAAACACCATAGCAACCACCCCGGATACCATAGCAACACCTTAGCAACCGCCTAGCAACACCCTAGCAACCACCTAGCAACTACCTAGCAACACCTTAGCAACCACCCTGGATACCATAGCAACACCTTAGCAACCGCCTAGCAACACCATAGCAAGCACCTAGCAACCATCTAGCAACACCTTAGCAACCACCCCAGATACCATAGCAACACCTTAGCAACCGGCTAGCAACACCTTAGCAACCACCTAGCAACCACCTAGCAACACCTTAGCAACCACCCCGGGTACCATAGCAACACCTTAGCAACCGCCTAGCAACACCCTAGCAACCACCTAGCAACACCTTGGCAACCACCCCGGATACCATAGCAACACCTTAGCAACCGCCTAGCAACACCCTAGCAACCACCTAGCAACCACCTAGCAACACCTTAGCAACCACCCCGGATACCATAGCAACACCTTAGCAACCGCCTAGCAACACCCTAGCAACCACCTAGCAACACCTTAGCAACCACCCCGGATACCATAGCAACACCTTAGCAACCGCCTAGCAACACCCTAGCAACCACCTAGCAACCACCTAGCAACACCTTAGCAACCACCCCGGATACCATAGCAACACCTTAGCAACCGGCTAGCAACACCTTAGCAACCACCTAGCAACCACCTAGCAACACCTTAGCAACCACCCCGGGTACCATAGCAACACCTTAGCAACCGCCTAGCAACACCCTAGCAACCACCTAGCAACACTTTAGCAACCACCCCGGATACCATAGCAACACCTTAGCAACCGGCTAGCAACACCTTAGCAACCACCTAGCAACACCTTAGCAACCACCCCGGATACCATAGCAACACCTTAGCAACACCATAGCAGATACCAGCCAGCACTGCAATCACACTCGCAGTTTCTGTAGGAACTGCAATCTAGTTATTATTATTATTCCACCTGTTTTTTGTCCGGTTAACTAGTGCCGCAGTTTTCGAAATATCGACTTCGTTCAAAAGAGAAAACGTGCGTCTATATCGGGAATGGTGGGCTTGTATACAGCTTTCCGATCGGACTTACGTTTTTCGTAAAAACTTCGTAAGTACGCGTTTTTTTGCCCATTGACAATGAATGGGCAGAACTTTGCACGCCCGTGGACGTCGCAATTTTTGAAATACGAAGATGAAACCAATTGAGGACCTGTAGAACTTATTGAGCTCTTTCCGAAAATATGCGTTACGAAAAGTTACGACGTACGGATTTCGTACGAATGTCGTACGAAGTGGCCCCATTGGAATGAATGGGGCCAATCGGAGGACGGCAGCTAGATCGAAGGACAGGTAGCTAGAACTCCAGTACTGTGTGTAATGGAGCAGCTATGGGATAAAACAGCATTAGGTCAAAAGTTTGGACACCCCGGCCCCCCAGTACTGTGTGTAATGGAGCCACGGGTCAAAAGTTTGGACACCCCGGCCCCCCAGTACTGTGTGTAATGGAGCCACGGGTCAAAAGTTTGGACACCCCGGCCCCCCAGTACTGTGTGTAATGGAGCCACGGGTCAAAAGTTTGGACACCCCCGAACGGCCAGAGCAACCTACCGTGCATAGCTGATTGATGTATTTGCACGTTGCGTAGCAACGTGCAAACACCATTTAATCTAATTTATGCATATAAATCACCTAGCAACCACCTAGAAACACCATAGCAACCACCACAGATACCATAGCAACACCTTAGCAACCACCTAGCAACTGCTAAGGAGTTACCTACCAACCACTTAGCAACACCATAGCAACTACCCCGGATACCATAGCAACACCTTAGCAACCGCCTAGCAACACCTTAGCAACCACACCGGATACCATAGCAACACCTTAGCAACCGCCTAGCAACACCCTAGCAACCACCTAGCAACCACCTAGCAACACCTTAGCAACCATCCCGGATACCATAGCAACACCTTAGCAACCACCTAGCAACCACCTAGCAACACCTTAGCAACCACCCAAGATACCATAGCAACACCTTAGCAACCACCTAGCAACACCTTAGCAACCACCTAGCAACCACCTAGCAACACCTTAGCAACCACCCCGGATACCATAGCAACACCTTAGCAACCGCCTAGCAACACCTTAGCAACCACCTAGCAACCACCTAGCAACACCTTAGCAACCATCCAGGATACCATAGCAACACCTTAGCAACCACCTAGCAACCACCTAGCAACACCTTAGCAACCACCCAAGATACCATAGCAACACCTTAGCAACCACCTAGCAACACCTTAGCAACCACCTAGCAACCACCTAGCAACACCTTAGCAACCACCCCGGATACCATAGCAACACCTTAGCAACGGCCTAGCAACACCTTAGCAACCACCTAGCAACCACCTAGCAACACCTTAGCAACCACCCGGATACCATAGCAACACCTTAGCAACCGCCTAGCAACACCCTAGCAACCACCTAGCAACACCTTAGCAACCACCCCGGATACCATAGCAACACCTTAGCAACCGCCTAGCAACACCTTAGCAACCACCTAGCAACCACCTAGCAACACCTTAGCAACCACCCCGGATACCATAGCAACACCTTAGCAACCGCCTAGCAACACCTTAGCAACCACCTAGCAACCACCTAGCAACACCTTAGCAACCACCCCAGATACCATAGCAACACCTTAGCAACCGCCTAGCAACACCTTAGCAACCACCTAGCAACCACCTAGCAACACCTTAGCAACCACCCCGCATACCATAGCAACACCTTAGCAACCGCCTAGCAACACCTTAGCAACCACCTAGCAACCACCTAGCAACACCTTAGCAACCACCCCGGATACCATAGCAACACCTTAGCAACCGCCTAGCAACACCCTAGCAACCACCTAGCAACCACCTAGCAACACCTTAGCAACCACCCCGGATACCATAGCAACACCTTAGCAACCGCCTAGCAACCACCTAGCAACCACTTAGCAACACCTTAGCAACCACCCCGGATACCATAGCAACACCTTAGCAACCGCCTAGCAACACCCTAGCAACCACCTAGCAACCACCTAGCAACACCTTAGCAACCACCCCGGATACCATAGCAACACCTTAGCAACACCATAGCAGATACCAGCCAGCACTGCAATCACACTCGCAGTTTCTGTAGGAACTGCAATCTAGTTATTATTATTATTCCACCTGTTTTTTGTCCGGTTAACTAGTGCCGCAGTTTTCGAAATAACGACTTCGTTCAAAAGAGAAAACGTGCGTCCATATCGGGAATGGTGGGCTTGTATACAGCTTTCCGATCGGACTTACGTTTTTCGTAAAAACTTCGTAAGTACGCGTTTTTTTGCCCATTGAAAATGAATGGGCAGAACTTTGCACGCCCATGGACGTCGCAATTTTTGAAATACGAAGATGAAACCAATTGAGGACCTGTAGAACTTATTGAGCTCTTTCCGAAAATATGCGTTACGAAAAGTTACGACGTACGGATTTCGTACGAATGTCGTACGAAGTGGCCCCATTGGAATGAATGGGGCCAATCGGAGGACGGCAGCTAGATCGAAGGACAGGTAGCTAGAACTCCAGTACTGTGTGTAATGGAGCAGCTATGGGATAAAACAGCATTAGGTCAAAAGTTTGGACACCCTGGCCCCCCAGTACTGTGTGTAATGGAGCCATGGGTCAAAAGTTTGGACACCCCGGCCCCCCAGTACTGTGTGTTATGGAGCCACGGGTCAAAAGTTTGGACACCCCCGAACGGCCAGAGCAACCTAGCGTACATAGCTGATTGATGTATTTGCACGTTGCGTAGCAACGTGCAAACACCATTTAATCTAATTTATGCATATAAATCTCCTAGCAACCACCTAGAATCACCATAGCAACCACCACAGATACCATAGCAACACCTTAGCAACCGCCTAGCAACACCTTAGCAACCACCTAGCAACCACCTAGCAACACCTTAGCAACCTCCCCGGATACCATAGCAACACCTTAGCAACCGTCTAGCAACACCTTAGCAACCGCATAGCAACCACTTAGCAACACCTTAGCAACCACCCCGGATACCATAGCAACACCTTAGCAACCGCCTAGCAACCACCTAGCAACACCTTAGCAACCACCCCGGATACCATAGCAACACCTTAGCAACCGCCTAGCAACACCCTAGCAACCACCTAGCAACCACCTAGCAACCACCTAGCAACACCTTAGCAACCACCCCGGATACCATAGCAACACCTTAGCAACCGCCTAGCAACACCCTAGCAACCACCTAGCAACCACCTAGCAACACCTTAGCAACCACCCCGGATACCATAGCAACACCTTAGCAACCGCCTAGCAACACCCTAGCAACCACCTAGCAACCACCTAGCAACACCTTAGCAACCACCCCGGATACCATAGCAACACCTTAGCAACCGCCTAGCAACACTCTAGCAACCACCTAGCAACCACCTAGCAACACCTTAGCAACCACCCCAGATACCATAGCAACACCTTAGCAACCGCCTAGCAACACCCTAGCAACCACCTAGCAACACCTTAGCAACCACCCCGGATACCATAGCAACACCTTAGCAACCACCTAGCAACCACCTAGCAACACCTTAGCAACCACCCCGGATACCATAGCAACACCTTAGCAACCGCCTAGCAACACCCTAGCAACCACCTAGCAACCACCTAGCAACACCTTAGCAACCACCCCGGATACCATAGCAACACCTTAGCAACCGCCTAGCAACACCCTAGCAACCACCTAGCAACCACCTAGCAACACCTTAGCAACCACCCCGGATACCATAGCAACACCTTAGCAACCGCCTAGCAACACCCTAGCAACCACCTAGCAACACCTTAGCAACCACCCCGGATACCATAGCAACACCTTAGCAACCGCCTAGCAACCACCTAGCAACACCTTAGCAACCACCCTGGATACCATAGCAACACCTTAGCAACCGCCTAGCAACACCCTAGCAACCACCTAGCAACCACCTAGCAACACCTTAGCAACCACCCCGTATACCATAGCAACACCTTAGCAACCGCCTAGCAACACCTTAGCAACCACCTAGCAACCACCTAGCAACACCTTAGCAACCACCCCGGATACCATAGCAACACCTTAGCAACCGCCTAGCAACACCTTAGCAACCACCTAGCAACGCCTTAGCAACCACCCCGGATACCATAGCAACACCTTAGCAACTCCCTAGCAACACCCTAGCAACCACCTAGCAACCACCTAGCAACACCTTAGCAACCACCCCGGATACCATAGCAACACCTTAGCAACCGCCTAGCAACACCCTAGCAACCACCTAGCAACCACCTAGCAACACCTTAGCAAACACCCCGGATACCATAGCAACACCTTAGCAACCGCCTAGCAACACCCTAGCAACCACCTAGCAACCACCTAGCAACACCTTAGCAACCACCCCGGATACCATAGCAACACCTTAGCAACCGCCTAGCAACACCCTAGCAACCACCTAGCAACCACCTAGCAACACCTTAGCAACCACCCCGGATACCATAGCAACACCTTAGCAACCGCCTAGCAACACCCTAGCAACCACCTAGCAACCACCTAGCAACACCTTAGCAACCACCCCGGATACCATAGCAACACCTTAGCAACCGCCTAGCAACACCCTAGCAACCACCTAGCAACCACCTAGCAACACCTTAGCAACCACCCCGGATACCATAGCAACACCTTAGCAACCGCCTAGCAACACCCTAGCAACCACCTAGCAACACCTTAGCAACCACCCCGGATACCATAGCAACACCTTAGCAACCGCCTAGCAACACCCTAGCAACCACCTAGCAACACCTTAGCAACCACCCCGGATACCATAGCAACACCTTAGCAACCGCCTAGCAACACCTTAGCAACCACCTAGCAACACCTTAGCAACCACCCTGGATACCATAGCAACACCTTAGCAACCGCCTAGCAACACCTTAGCAACCACCTAGCAACACCTTAGCAACCACCCCGGATACCATAGCAACACCTTAGCAACCGCCTAGCAACACCCTAGCAACCACCTAGCAACCACCTAGCAACACCTTAGCAACCACCCCGGATACCATAGCAACACCCTAGCAACCACCTAGCAACACCTTAGCAACCACCCCGGATACCATAGCAACACCTTAGCAACCGCCTAGCAACACCTTAGCAACCACCTAGCAACCACCTAGCAACACCTTAGCAACCACCCCAGATACCATAGCAACACCTTAGCAACCGCCTAGCAACACCTTAGCAACCACCTAGCAACCACCTAGCAACACCTTAGCAACCACCCTGGATACCATAGCAACACCTTAGCAACCGCCTAGCAACACCTTAGCAACCACCTAGCAACACCTTAGCAACCACCCCAGATACCATAGCAACACCTTAGCAACCGCCTAGCAACACCTTAGCAACCACCTAGCAACCACTTAGCAACACCTTAGCAACCACCCCGGATACCATAGCCACACCTTAGCAACCACTTAGCAACACCTTAGCAACACCATAGCAGATACCAGCCAGCACTGCAATCACACTCGCAGTTTCTGTAGGAACTGCAATCTAGTTCCACCTGTTTTTTGTCCGGTTAACTAGTGCCGCAGTTTTCGAAATATCGACTTCGTTCAAAAGAGAAAACGTGCGTCCATATCGGGAATGGTGGGCTTGTATACAGCTTTCCGATCGGACTTACGTTTTTCGTAAAAACTTCGTAAGTACGCGTTTTTTTGCCCATTGAAAATGAATGGGCAGAACTTTGCACGCCCGTGGACGTCGCAATTTTTGAAATACGAAGATGAAACCAATTGAGGACCTGTAGAACTTATTGAGCTCTTTCCGAAAATATGCGTTACGAAAAGTTACGACGTACGGATTTCGTACGAATGTCGTACGAAGTGGCCCCATTGGAATGAATGGGGCCAATCGGAGGACGGCAGCTAGATCGAAGGACAGGTAGCTAGAACTCCAGTACTGTGTGTAATGGAGCAGCTATGGGATAAATCAGCGTTAGGTCAAAAGTTTGGACACCCCGGCCCCCCCCCAGTACTGTGTGTAATGGAGCCATGGGTCAAAAGTTTGGACACCCCGGCCCCCCAGTACTGTGTGTAATGGAGCCATGGGTCAAAAGTTTGGACACCCCCGAACGGCCAGAGCAACCTAGCGTGCATAGCTGATTGATGTATTTGCACGTTGCATAGCAACGTGCAAACACCATTTAATCTAATTTATGCATATAAATCACCTAGAAACACCATAGCAACCACCACAGATACCATAGCAACACCTTAGCAACCACCTAGCAACACCTTAGCAACCACCTAGCAACCACCTAGCAACACCTTAGCAACCTCCCCGGATACCATAGCAACACCTTAGCAACCGCCTAGCAACACCTTAGCAACCGCATAGCAACCACTTAGCAACACCTTAGCAACCACTCCGGATACCATAGCAACACCTTAGCAACCGCCTAGCAACCACCTAGCAACACCTTAGCAACCACCCCGGATACCATAGCAACACCTTAGCAACCGCCTAGCAACAACTTAGCAACCACCTAGCAACCACCTAGCAACACCTTAGCAACCACCCCGGATACCATAGCAACACCTTAGCAACCGCCTAGCAACACCCTAGCAACCACCTAGCAACCACCTAGCAACACCTTAGCAACCACCCCGGATACCATAGCAACACCTTAGCAACCGCCTAGCAACACCCTAGCAACCACCTAGCAACACCTAAGCAACCACCCCGGATACCATAGCAACACCTTAGCAACCGGATAGCAACACCTTACCAACCACCTAGCAACCACCTAGCAACACCTTAGCAACCACCCCGGATACCATAGCAACACCTTAGCAACCGCCTAGCAACACCCTAGCAACCACCTAGCAACCACCTAGCAACACCTTAGCAACCACCCCGGATACCATAGCAACACCTTAGCAACCGCCTAGCAACACCCTAGCAACCACCTAGCAACACCTTAGCAACCACCCCGGATACCATAGCAACACCTTAGCAACCGCCTAGCAACAACCTAGCAACCACCTAGCAACCACCTAGCAACACCTTAGCAACCACCCCGGATACCATAGCAACACCTTAGCAACCGCCTAGCAACACCCTAGCAACCACCTAGCAACCACCTAGCAACACCTTAGCAACCACCCAGGATACCATAGCAACACCTTAGCAACCGCCTAGCAACACCCTAGCAACCACCTAGCAACACCTTAGCAACCACCCCGGATACCATAGCAACACCTTAGCAACCGCCTAGCAACACCCTAGCAACCACCTAGCAACCACCTAGCAACACCTTAGCAACCACCCCGGATACCATAGCAACACCTTAGCAACCGCCTAGCAACACCCTAGCAACCACCTAGCAACCACCTAGCAACACCTTAGCAACCACCCCGGATACCATAGCAACACCCTAGCAACCACCTAGCAACACCTTAGCAACCACCCCGGATACATAGCAACACCTTAGCAACCGCCTAGCAACACCTTAGCAACCACCTAGCAACCACCTAGCAACACCTTAGCAACCACCCCGGATACCATAGCAACACCTTAGCAACCGCCTAGCAACACCTTAGCAACCACCTAGCAACACCTTAGCAACCACCCTGGATACCATAGCAACACCTTAGCAACCGCCTAGCAACACCTTAGCAACCACCTAGCAACACCTTAGCAACCACCCCAGATACCATAGCAACACCTTAGCAACCGCCTAGCAACACCTTAGCAACCACCTAGCAACCACTTAGCAACACCTTAGCAACCACCCCGGATACCATAGCCACACCTTAGCAACCACTTAGCAACACCTTAGCAACACCATAGCAGATACCAGCCAGCACTGCAATCACACTCGCAGTTTCTGTAGGAACTGCAATCTAGTTATTATTATTATTATTATTAGTGTGATTGCAGTAATGCAATCACAGTATTGATCTTCTTAAGTCTTATTCTTCTTCTTCTTCTTCTTCTTATTATTATTATTATTATTAGTGTGATTGCAGTAATGCAATCACAGTATTGTTCTTCTTAAGTCTTATTCTTCTTCTTCTTCTTCTTCTTATTAGTGTGATTGCAGTAATGCAATCACAGTACTGATCTTCTTAAGTCTTATTCTTCTTCTTCTTATTATTATTATTCCACCTGTTTTTTGTCCGGTTAACTAGTGCCGCAGTTTTCGAAATATCGACTTCGTTCAAAAGAGAAAACGTGCGTCCATATCGGGAATGGTGGGCTTGTATACAGCTTTCCGATCGGACTTACGTTTTTCGTAAAAACTTCGTAAGTATGCGTTTTTTTGCCCATTGAAAATGAATGGGCAGAACTTTGCACGCCCGTGGACGTCGCAATTTTTGAAATACTAAGATGAAACCAATTGAGGACCTGTAGAACTTATTGAGCTCTTTCCGAAAATATGCGTTACGAAAAGTTACGACGTACGGATTTCGTACGAATGTCGTACGAAGTGGCCCCATTGGAATGAATGGGGCCAATCGGAGGACGGCAGCTAGATCGAAGGACAGGTAGCTAGAACTCCAGTACTGTGTGTAATGGAGCAGCTATGGGATAAATCAGCGTTAGGTCAAAAGTTTGGACACCCCGGCCCCCCAGTACTGTGTGTAATGGAGCCACGGGTCAAAAGTTTGGACACCCCGGCCCCCCAGTACTGTGTGTAATGGAGCCACGGGTCAAAAGTTTGGACACCCCCGAACGGCCAGAGCAACCTAGCGTGCATAGCTGATTGATGTATTTGCACGTTGCGTAGCAACGTGCAAACACCATTTAATCAAATTTATGCATATACATCACCTAGCAACCACCTAGAAACACCATAGCAACCACCCCGGATACCATAGCAACACCTTAGCAACCGCCTAGCAACACCATAGCAACCACCTAGCAACCATCTAGCAACACCTTAGCAACCACCCCAGATACCATAGCAACACCTTAGCAACCCCCTAGCAACACCCTAGCAACCACCTAGCAACCACCTAGCAACACCTTAGCAACCACCCCGGATACCATAGCAACACCTTAGCAACCGCCTAGCAACACCCTAGCAACCACCTAGCAACCACCTAGCAACACCTTAGCAAACACCCCGGATACCATAGCAACACCTTAGCAACCGCCTAGCAACACCCTAGCAACCACCTAGCAACCACCTAGCAACACCTTAGCAACCACCCCGGATACCATAGCAACACCTTAGCAACCGCCTAGCAACACCCTAGCAACCACCTAGCAACCACCTAGCAACACCTTAGCAACCACCCCGGATACCATAGCAACACCTTAGCAACCGCCTAGCAACACCCTAGCAACCACCTAGCAACCACCTAGCAACACCTTAGCAACCACCCCGGATACCATAGCAACACCTTAGCAACCGCCTAGCAACACCCTAGCAACCACCTAGCAACCACCTAGCAACACCTTAGCAACCACCCCGGATACCATAGCAACACCTTAGCAACCGCCTAGCAACACCCTAGCAACCACCTAGCAACACCTTAGCAACCACCCCGGATACCATAGCAACACCTTAGCAACCGCCTAGCAACACCCTAGCAACCACCTAGCAACACCTTAGCAACCACCCCGGATACCATAGCAACACCTTAGCAACCGCCTAGCAACACCTTAGCAACCACCTAGCAACACCTTAGCAACCACCCCGGATACCATAGCAACACCTTAGCAACCGCCTAGCAACACCTTAGCAACCACCTAGCAACACCTTAGCAACCACCCCGGATACCATAGCAACACCTTAGCAACCGCCTAGCAACACCCTAGCAACCACCTAGCAACCACCTAGCAACACCTTAGCAACCACCCCGGATACCATAGCAACACCCTAGCAACCACCTAGCAACACCTTAGCAACCACCCCGGATACCATAGCAACACCTTAGCAACCGCCTAGCAACACCTTAGCAACCACCTAGCAACCACCTAGCAACACCTTAGCAACCACCCCGGATACCATAGCAACACCTTAGCAACCGCCTAGCAACACCTTAGCAACCACCTAGCAACCACCTAGCAACACCTTAGCAACCACCCTGGATACCATAGCAACACCTTAGCAACCGCCTAGCAACACCTTAGCAACCACCTAGCAACACCTTAGCAACCACCCCAGATACCATAGCAACACCTTAGCAACCGCCTAGCAACACCTTAGCAACCACCTAGCAACCACTTAGCAACACCTTAGCAACCACCCCGGATACCATAGCCACACCTTAGCAACCACTTAGCAACACCTTAGCAACACCATAGCAGATACCAGCCAGCACTGCAATCACACTCGCAGTTTCTGTAGGAACTGCAATCTAGTTATTATTATTAGTGTGATTGCAGTAATGCAATCACAGTATTGTTCTTCTTAAGTCTTATTCTTCTTATTATTATTATTATTATTATTATTCCACCTGTTTTTTGTCCGGTTAACTAGTGCCGCAGTTTTCGAAATATATTTATTAGGGGTTCGAGCACGTAGTGCTAGAAACCCTATTGTAATTGTTCTGATTATTAGGGGTTCGAGCACGTAGTGCTAGAAACCCTATTGTAATTGTTCTGATTATTATTAGGGGTTCGAGCACGTAGTGCTAGAAACCCTATTGTAATTGTTCTGATTATTAGGGGTTCGAGCACGTAGTGCTAGAAACCCTATTGTAATTGTTCTGATTATTATTATTATTATAGTTCTTATTCTTTTTCTGCCATAGAAGTGATTGGGCAGAAGAAACCGTAAGGCCTACAGGGCTGAGACTTAGTCATATGGTAGTACTTCTCACCGCTACTCAGATTCAAAAGATGAGCCCGATCGGCCTCAAGGGGGCGCTATGGCGAAGGTCAACGCGTTTGGCCCCGTAACTCCCACGCCCTGATAGCTAAAGCAAAAATTCTTGCATTTTATGATTCCTTGGTTAATGGCAAATCAAAAAGGTCAATAGAACCACTAAGCTCCGCCCACTTAGATTTTTTGCTATTTAGCATAATATGCAAAACCTACTTTTGAGAACTTGTCCTAGGGTCATTGACCAATCCAGACATGTTTGGTGTCAAACAACTCAGCAGAGTCCCAACCTCAATAATTATTAAAAAAATCTTGAAATTTGCAAAAAGTATGGCCGCCATATGCAAATTAATCTTACCGTGGCACACCCAAATTTACTCTAACAGCTGTAACTTTTGAATGCTTAAACCTACACTAATGCCACTTTACAACTTTGATGCCAACATGATTCTGAGGTAGCCCGTCAATCTGTGTAGACATACGCCCCCAGGGGGCGGAGCCAAAGCTAAAAATCTGTTTCTCAGGAACCGTACAAGCTATTAAGCTCTCCTTTGACATGTATCATCTATGCCCTATGTCCTAATGTTTTACAGAAGGAAAATTTGATATGCAAATTTGTGCGATCATTATTAGCCAATCAGATTCCAGCAAGCTTTTGACATGCTAAACAATGACCAATCAGGACGATACTTATACCCTACATGTATCTCAGGGCCTTCTATCATGCATTAAAATATGGCGTTGATTGGCCTCAAGGGGGCGCTATAGCAGAAAATCAGTTATATCTAAAGGTACAAGTGGCCTAGGCTTGTTATTCTTTCTGAGTTGTATACTTTGCTGTAGCCTTTACAACTTTGTAATTACATGTGTTTACCAAAAATGCAAAGATTTTCATCAGTGGCCAAAAGAGTAAAAATTGTTCTTTTCGAACTTGTCTTTAAGTCCTTAATCAATCAAAACAAATTTGGTCTTGATGCAATCTTGAGACCCTGTAGGTAAATAATTATCAAAAAAATCTTGACATTTTAACTATTTGAGGCCCATAAACCTTGATCAAACATGTACGTGAAAGCCTTTTCAGAGTTATTTGGCCAAAACTCTGTCAAAGTTAAAAAACATGCCAAAACTGTTGAAGCTTCTAATTAACAATGATATTTGAAGCACATGTGCCAAGTATGAGCCAAATAAGTCGTCAGTAGGCTCTACAGTGAAAAAATAACTATTTTCAATTTATTCTATTTATCGCTATTTTCCAACCTAAATGGACAGAAGACAGGAACCTTTCACCCTATCAACACACAAATTTATACACGTATATAGACTGATAATCTGATCTTGATTGCAAATTTTCAGCCAAATCAGATATTTTTTGCCTCTAATATGGCCAAAGAGCAACAGCCAATTTGTAGGCCATAAGCCTGTATTATCACTTTTTTCAAACCTAAATGGTCAGAAGTCAGGAACCTTTGACCCTATCAACACACAAATTTAAATACATGTATATACAGACCACTTGATCATGAATACCAATTTGGAGCCCAATCTGACTTTTCTTTTCTTTTTAATAAATAGAAACACACTGATAGGGAATGTTCTGTCTTTCTGATAGAGTGATAGATTTCCAGCAGGTTATATGTGGTCTCTTGCTGCGCTCTGGTGGTCATTTGGTGAAACAGCTACAGGTGAATTATTCTAAATTAAAGCTCTGCTGAACTTATTCAATCTTGCTTGTCTTGCTTAATTGAACATATTTATCCTTCTTGTTCATGATGGTCAGCCGCCTGGGTCATTCTTGTTTATGCTCCACCCACTTAATTTTTTTTTTAATTTGCATAATATGCAAAACCTACTTTTGAGATCTTGTCCTTGGATCCTTGACCAATCATGACATGTTTGGTGTCAAACAGTTCAGCAGAGCTTACTCCTCAATAATTATTAAAAACATCTTTACATTTATAAACAATATGGCCGCCATATGCAAATGAGTTCTACCATGGTGCAGTAAAATGTCTTTAACACTTATAACTTTTGAATGCTTAACCTGACACTAATACCACTTCAGTCCTTTGATCATTACATGATTCTCAGATAACCTGTCAGTTCAAGTAGACATACACCCCCCAGGGGGCGGGGCCAATGCTCGATAGCTGTTTCTCTAGAACCATACAAGCTATCAAGGTCATCCTAGCCAATTATCATCTATGGCCCATGCACTAATGGTACACCAAATGAAAATTTGATATGGACACTTTTGTGGTCACTATTAGCCAATCACATTCCAGCAAGCTTTTAACAGGCGGAATGTTAATCAGGTCAAAACTTATATACTATATACAGGTTATTTATATGCCCTTTTTATGCCTTGTGTTTTTTCAATTTAAGAACTGAATTTGTTTCACCAAATGCCCACTAGAGTGCAGTAAGACACCACATAAAACCTGATGAACACTACAGCTCAATTTATCAATGCTTTTCAACTAGTTTACTCACACCACTCATCTAGCATTGCCATTATGGTCTTTATGGTCACGCTGGTCACCCAGCTTGGTTATGCTGGCCATCCAGCTTGGTCATGCTGGCCATTCACATTGGTCATTATGGTCCTGCTGGTCATTCAGCTTTGTCCTCATAGTAATGGTGGTCTTCCAGCTTGGTCATACTGGCCAACCACCTTTGCCATGCTGGTCATCCAGTTTGGTCATTATGGTCTTCCAGCTTGGTCAATATGGTCAACAAGTTTGTCATCCAGATTAGTCATGCTGGTAATCTAGCTTGGTCTTCACGGTCATGCTGGTCATCCTCATCCAGTTTGGCGATGCCGGTCAACCGGCAACATGTTTTAAGCCTAACTGGCCTCCAGGGGTCTCTTTGCCTGTAACGCTCGAACCCCGTAAATCGCCGCTTGCGGCTATATTTATTATTATAGTTCTTATTCTTTTTCTGCCATAGAAGTGATTGGGCAGAAGAAACCGTAAGGCCTACAGGGCTGAGACTTGGTCATATGGTAGTACTTCTCACCGCTACTCAGATTCAAAAGATGAGCCCGATCGGCCTCAAGGGGGCGCTATGGCAAAGGTCAACGCGTTTGGCCTCGTAACTCCTACGCCCTGATAGCTAGATCAAAAATTCTTGCATTATATGATTCCTTGGTTAATGGCAAATCAAAAAGGTCAATAGAACCACTAAGCTCCGCCCACTTAGATTTTTTGCTATTTAGCATAATATGCAAAACCTACTTTTGAGAACTTGTCCTAGGGTCATTGACCAATCCTGTCATATTTGGTGTCAAACAACTCAGCAGAGTCCCAACCTCAATAATTATCGAAAAAATTGTGAAATTTGTAAAAAATATGGCCGCCATATGCAAATTAATCTTACCGTGGCACACCCAAATTTACTCTAACAGCTGTAACTTTTGAATGCTTAAACCTACACTAATGCCATTTTACAACTTTGATGCCAACATGATTCTGAGGTAGCCCGTCAATCTGTGTAGACATACGCCCCCAGGGGGCGGAGCCAAAGCTAAAAATCTGTTTCTCAGGAACCGTACAAGCTATGAAGCTCTCTTTTGACATGTATCATATATGGCCTATGTCCTAATGTTTTACAGAAGGAAAATTTGATATGCAAATATTTGCGATCGTTATTAGCCAATCAGATTCCAGCAAGCTTTTGACATGCTAAACAATGACCAATCAGGACGATACTTATACCCTACATGTATCTCAGGGCCTTCTATCATCCATTAAAATATGGCGTTGATTGGCTTCAAGGGGGCACTATAGCAGAAAATCAGTTATATCTAAAGGTACAAGTGGCCTAGGCTTGTTATCCTTTTTTAGTTGTATACTTTGCTGTAGCCTTTACAACTTTGTAATTACATGTGTTTACCAAAAATGCAAAGATTTTCATCAGTGGCCAAAAGAGTAAAAATTGCTCTTTTCGAACTTGTCTTTAAGTCCTTAATCAATCAAAACAAATTTGGTCTTGATGCAATCTTGAGACCCTGTAGGTAAATAATTATCAAAAAAATCTTGACATTTTAACTACTTGAGGCCCATAAACCTTGATCAAACATGTACGTGAAAGCCTTTTCAGAGTTATTTGGCCAAAACTCTGTCAAAGTTTAAAACATGCCAAAACTGTTGAAGCTACTAATTAACAATGATATTTGAAGCACATGTGCCAAGTATGAGCCAAATAAGTCGTCAGTAGGCTCTACAGTGAAAAAATAACTATTTTCAATTTATTCTATTTATCGCTATTTTCCAACCTAAATGGACAGAAGACAGGAACCTTTCACCCTATCAACACACAAATATAGACTGATAATCTGATCTTGATTGCAAATTTTCAGCCAAATCGGACATGTTTTGCCTCTACAACGGCTGGAAAACTACAGCGATTTTGTAGGCCTCAAGCCTGTATTATCGCTTTTTTCAAATCTAAATGGACAGAAGTCAGGAACCTTTGACCCTATCGACACAGAAATTGACATACATATATAGACTGATATTGTGATCTTGATTGCAAATTTTGAGCCAAATCAGATATTTTTTGCCTCTAATATGGCCAAAGAGCAACAGCCATTTTGTAGGCCATAAGCCTGTATTATCACTTTTTTCAAACCTAAATGGTCAGAAGTCAGGAACCTTTGACCCTATCAACACACAAATTTACATACATGTATATACAGACCCCTTGATCATGAGTACCAATTTGGAGCCCAATCGGACTTTTCTTCTCTTTTTAATAAATAGAAACACACTGATAGGGAATGTTCTGTCTTTCTGATAGAGTGATAGATTTCCAGCAGGTTATATGTGGTCTCTTGCTGCACTCTGGTGGTCATTTGGTGAAACAGCTACAGGTGAATTATTCTAAATTAAAGCTCTGCTGAACTTATTCAATCTTGCTTGTCTTGCTTAATTGAACATATTTATCCTTCTTGTTGCTGCTGGTCAGCCGCCTGGGTCATTCTTGTTTATGCTCCACCCACTTACATTTTTTTTAATTTGCATAATATGCAAAACCTACTTTTGAGATCTTGTCCTTGGATCCTTGACCAATCATGACATGTTTGGTGTCAAACAGTTCAGCAGAGCTTACTCCTCAATAATTAAAAAAAAAAAAATCTTTACATTTATAAACAATTTGGCCGCCATATGCAAATTAGTTTTACCATGGTGCAGTAAAATGTCTTCTAACACTTATAACTTTTGAATGCTTAACCTGACATTAATACCACTTCAGTCCTTTGATCATTACATGATTCTCAGATACCCTGTCAGTTTAAGTAGACATACACCCCCAGGGGGCAGAGCCAATGCTCGATAGCTGTTTCTCTACAACCATACAAGCTATCAAGGTCGTCCTTGCCAATTATCATCTATGGCCCATGCACTAATGGTACACCAAATGAAAATTTGATATGGACACTTTTGTGGTCACTATTAGCCAATCACATTCCAGCAAGCTTTTGACAGGCAGAATGTTAATCAGGTCAAAACTTATATACTATATACAGGTTATTTATATGCCCTTTTTATGCCTTGTGTTTTTTCAATTTAAGAACTGAATTTGTTTCACCAAATGCCCACTAGAGTGCAGCAAGACACCACATAAAACCTGATGAACACTACAGCTCAATTTATCAATGCTTTTCAACTAGTTTACTCACACCACTCATCTAGCATTGTCATTATGGTCTTTATGGTCACGCTGGTTACCCAGCTTGGTTATCCAGTTTGGTGATGACGGTCAACCAGCAACAGGTTTTAAGCCTAACTGGCCTCCAGGGGCCTCTTTGCCTGTGACGCTCGAACCCCGTAAATCGCCGCTTGCGGCTATATTTATTATTATTATTATAGTTCTTATTCTTTTTCTGCCATAGAAGTGATTGGGCAGAAGAAACCGTAAGGCCTACAGGGCTGAGACTTGGTCATATGGTAGTACTTCTCACCGCTACTCAGATTCAAAAGATGAGCCCGATCGGCCTCAAGGGGGCGCTATGGTGAAGGTCAACGCGTTTGGCCCCGTAACTCCTACGCCCTGATAGCTAGAGCAAAAATTCTTGCATTATATGATTCCTTGGTTAATGGCAAATCAAAAAGGTCAATAGAACCACTAAGCTCCGCCCACTTAGATTTTTTGCTATTTAGCATAATATGCAAAACCTACTTTTGAGAACTTGTCCTAGGGTCATTGACCAATCCTGTCATTTTTGGTGTCAAACAACTCAGCAGAGTCCCAACCTCAATAATTATCAAAAAAATTGTGAAATTTGTAAACAATATGGCCGCCATATGCAAATTAATCTTACCGTGGCACACCCAAATTTACTCTAACAGCTGTAACTTTTGAATGCTTAAACCTACACTAATGCCACTTTAGAACGTTGATGCCAACATGATTCTGAGGTAGCCCGTCAATCTGTGTAGACATACGCCCCCAGGGGGCGGAGCCAAAGCTAAAAATCTGTTTCTCAGGAACCGTACAAGCTATGAAGCTCTCCTTTGGCATGTATCATCTATGGCCTATGTCCTAATGTTTTACAGAAGGAAAATTTGATATGCAAATTTTTGCGATCGTTATTAGCCAATTAGTTTCCAGCAAGCTTTTGACATGCTAAACAATGACCAATCAGGACGATACTTATACCCTACATGTATCTCAGGGCCTTCTATCATCCATTAAAATATGGCGTTGATTGGCCTCAAGGGGGCGCTATAGCAGAAAATCAGTTATATCTAAAGGTACAAGTGGCCTAGGCTTGTTATTCTTCTTTAATTGTATACTTTGCTGTAGCCTTTACAACTTTGTAATTACATGTATTTACCAAAAATGCAAAGATTTTCATCAGTGGCCAAAAGAGTAAAAATTGCTCTTTTCAAACTTGTCTTTAAGTCCTTAATCAATCAAAATAACTTTGGTCTTGATGCAATCTTGAGACCATGTAGGTAAATAATTATCAAAAAAATCTTGACAATTTAACTATTTGAGGCCCATAAACCTTGATCAAACATGTACGTGAAAGCCTTTTCAGAGTTATTTGGCCAAAACTCTGTCAAAGTTTTAAACATGCCAAAACTGTTGAAGCTACTAATTAACAATGACATTTGAAGCACATTTGCCAAGTATGAGCCAAATAAGTCTTCAGTAGGCTCTACAGTGAAAAAATAACTATTTTCAATTTATTCTATTTATCGCTATTTTCCAACCTAAATGGACAGAAGACAGGAACCTTTCACCCTATCAACACACAAATTTATACACATATATAGACTGATAATCTGATCTTGATTGCAAATTTTCAGCCAAATCGGACATGTTTTGCCTCTACAACGGCTGGAAAACTACAGCGATTTTGTAGGCCTCAAGCCTGTATTATCGCTTTTTTCAAACCTAAATGGACAGAAGTCAGGAACCTTTGACCCTATCGACACAGAAATTGACATACATATATAGACTGATATTGTGATCCTGATTGCAAATTTTGAGCCAAATCAGATATTTTTTGCCTCTAATATGGCCAAAGAGCAACAGCCATTTTGTAGGCCATAAGCCTGTATTATCGCTTTTTTCAAACCTAAATGGTCAGAAGTCAGGAACCTTTGACCCTATCAACACACAAATTTACATACATGTATATACAGACCACTTGATCATGAATACCAATTTGGAGCCCAATCGGACTTTTCTTCTCTTTTTAATAAATAGAAACACACTGATAGGGAATGTTCTGTCTTACTTATAGAGTGATAGATTTCCAGCAGGTTATATGTGGTCTCTTGCTGCGCTCTGGTGGTCATTTGGTGAAACAGCTACATTTGAATTATTCTAAATTAAAGCTCTGCTGAACTTATTTAATCTTTTTTGTCTTGCTTAATTGAACATATTTATCCTTCTTGGTCATGCTAGTCAGCCACCTGGGTCATTCTTATTTATGCTCCACCCACTTAATTTTTTTTTAATTTGCATAATATGCAAAACCTACTTTTGAGATCTTGTCTTTGCCTCCTTGACCAATCATGACATGTTTGGTGTCAAACAGTTCAGCAGAGCTTACTCCTCAATAATTATTAAAAAAAATCTTTACATTTATAAACAATATGGCCGCCATATGCAAATTAGTTTTACCATGGTGCAGTAAAATGTCTTCTAACACTTATAACTTTTGAATGCTTAACCTGACATTAATACCACTTCAGTCCTTTGATCATTACATGATTCTCAGATACCCTGTCAGTTCAAGTAGACATACACCCCCAGGGGGCAGAGCCAATGCTCAATAGCTGTTTCTCTACAACCATACAAGCTATCAAGGTCATCCTTGCCAATTATCATCTATGGCCCATGCACTAATGGTACACCAAATGAAAATTTGATATGGACACTTTTGTGGTCACTATTAGCCAATCACATTCCAGCAAGCTTTTGACAGGCAGAATGTTTATCAGGTCAAAACTTATACACTATATATGGGTTATTTATATGCCCTTTTTATGCCTTGTGTTTTTTGAATTTAAGAACTGAAGTTGTTTCACCAAATGCCCACTAGAGTGCAGCAAGACACCACATAAAACCTGATGAACACTACAGCTCAATTTATCAATGCTTTTCAACTAGTTTACTCACACCACTCATCTAGCATTGTCATTTTGGTCTTTATGGTCACGCTGGTTACCCAGCTTGATTATCCAGTTTGGTGATGACGGTCAACCAGCAACAGGTTTTAAGCCTAACTGGCCTCCAGGGGCCTCTTTGCCTGTGACGCTCGAACCCCGTAAATCGCCGCTTGCGGCTATATTTATTATTATTATTATTATTATAGTTCTTATTCTTTTTCTGCCATAGAAGTGATTGGGCAGAAGAAACCGTAAGGCCTACAGGGCTGAGACTTGGTCATATGGTAGTACTTCTCACCGCTACTCAGATTCAAAAGATGAGCCCGATCGGCCTCAAGGGGGCGCTATGGCGAAAGTCAATGCGTTTGGCCTCGTAACTCCTACGCCCTGATAGCTAGAGCAAAAATTCTTGCATTATATGATTCCTTGGTTAATGGCAAGTCAAAAAGGTCAATAGAACCACTAAGCTCCGCCCACTTAGATTTTTTGCTATTTAGCATAATATGCAAAACCTACTTTTGAGAACTTGTCCTAGGGTCATTGACCAATCCTGTCATATTTGGTGTCAAACAACTCAGCAGAGTCCCAAGCTCAATAATTATCGAAAAAATTGTGAAATTTGTAAACAATATGGCCGCCATATGCAAATTAATCTTACCGTGGCACACCCAAATTTACTCTAACAGCTGTAACTTTTGAATGCTTAAACCTACACTAATGCCACTTTACAAGTTTGATGCCAACATGATTTTGAGGTAGCCCGTCAATCTGTGTACACATACGCCCCCAGGGGGCGGAGCCAAAGCTAAAAATCTGTTTCTCAGGAACCGTACAAGCTATGAAGCTCTCCTTTGGCATGTATCATCTATGGCCTATGTCCTAATGTTTTACAGAAGGAAAATTTGATATGCAAATTTTTGCGATCGTTATTAGCCAATCAGATTCCAGCAAGCTTTTGACAGGCTAAACAATGACCAATCAGGACGATACTTATACCCTACATGTATCTCAGGGCCTTCTATCATCCATTAAAATATGGCGTTGATTGGCCTCAAGGGGGCGCTATAGCAGAAAATCAGTTATATCTAAAGGTACAAGTGGCCTAGGCTTGTTATTCTTTTTTAGTTGTATACTTTGCTATAGCCTTTACAACTTTGTAATTACATATGTTTACCAAAAATGCAAAGATTTTCATCAGTGGCCAAAAGAGTAAAAATTGCTCTTTTCGAACTTGTCTTTAAGTCCTTAATCAATCAAAACAAATTTGGTCTTGATGCAATCTTGAGACCCTGTAGGTAAATAATTATCAAAAAAATCTTGACATTTTAACTATTTGAGGCCCATAAACCTTGATCAAACATGTACGTGAAAGCCTTTTCAGAGTTATTTGGCCAAAACTCTGTCAAAGTTTAAAACATGCCAAAACTGTTGAAGCTACTAATTAACAATGACATTTGAAGTACATGTGCCAAGTATGAGCCAAATAAGTCTTCAGTAGGCTCTACAGTGAAAAAATAACAATTTTCAATTTATTCTATTTATCGCTATTTTCCAACCTAAATGGACAGAAGACAGGAACCTTTCACCCTATCAACACACAAATTTATACACATATATAGACTGATAATCTGATCTTGATTGCAAATTTTCAGCCAAATCGGACATGTTTTGCCTCTACAACGGCTGGAAAACTACAGCGATTTTGTAGGCCTCAAGCCTGTATTATCGCTTTTTTCAAATCTAAATGGACAGAAGTCAGGAACCTTTGACCCTATTGACACAGAAATTGACATCCATATATAGACTGATATTGTGATCTTGATTGCAAATTTTGAGCCAAATCAGATATTTTTTGCCTCTAATATGGCCAAAGAGCAACAGCCATTTTGTAGGCCATAAGCCTGTATTATCGCTTTTTTCAAGCCTAAATGGACAGAAGTCAGGAACCTTTGACCCTATCAACACACAAATTTACACACATATATATACAGACCACTTGATCATGAGTCCCAATTTGGAGCCCAATCGGACTTTTCTTCTCTTTTTAATAAATAGAAACACACTGATAGGGAATGTTCTGTCTTACTGATAGAGTGATAGATTTCCAGCAGGTTATATGTGGTCTCTTGCTGCGCTCTGGTGGTCATTTGGTGAAACAGTTACAGTTGAATTATTCTAAATAAAAGCTCTGCTGAACTAATTCAATCTTGCTTGTCTTGCTTAATTGAACATCTTTATCCTTCTTGGTCATGCTGGTCCGCCACCTGAGTCATTCTTGTTTATGCTCCACCCACTTAATTTTTTTTTAATTTGCATAATATGCAAAACCTACTTTTGAGATCTTGTCTTTGCCTCCTTGACCAATCATGACATGTTTGGTGTCAAACAGTTCAGCAGACCTTACTCCTCAATAATTACTAAAAAAATCTTTACATTTATAAACAATATGGCCGCCATATGCAAATGAGTTCTACCATGGTGCAGTAAAATGTCTTTAACACTTATAACTTTTGAATGCTTAACCTGACACTAATACCACTTCAGTCCTTTGATCATTACATGATTCTCAGATACCCTGTCAGTTTAAGTAGACATACACCCCCCCAGGGGGCGGGGCCAATGCTCGATAGCTGTTTCTCTAGAACCATACAAGCTATCAAGGTCATCCTAGCCAATTATCATCTATGGCCCATGCACTAATGGTACACCAAATGAAAATTTGATATGGACACTTTTGTGGTCACTATTAGCCAATCACATTCCAGCAAGCTTTTAACAGGCGGAATGTTAATCAGGTCAAAACTTATATACTATATACGGGTTATTTATATGCCCTTTTTATGCCTTGTGTTTTTTCAATTTAAGAACTGAATTTGTTTCACCAAATGCGCACTAGAGTGCAGTAAGACACCACATAAAACCTGATGAACACTACAGCTCAATTTATCAATGCTTTTCAACTAGTTTACTCACACCACTCATCTAGCATTGCCATTATGGTCTTTATGGTCACGCTGGTCACCCAGCTTGGTTATGCTGGCCATCCAGCTTGGTCATGCTGGCCATTCACATTGGTCATTATGGTCCTGCTGGTCATTCAGCTTTGTCCTCATAGTAATGGTGGTCTTCCAGCTTGGTCATACTGGCCAACCACCTTTGCCATGCTGGTCATCCAGTTTGGTCATTATGGTCTTCCAGCTTGGTCAATATGGTCAACAAGTTTGTCATCCAGATTAGTCATGCTGGTAATCTAGCTTGGTCTTCACGGTCATGCTGGTCATCCTCATCCAGTTTGGCGATGCCGGTCAACCGGCAACATGTTTTAAGCCTAACTGGCCTCCAGGGGTCTCTTTGCCTGTAACGCTCGAACCCCGTAAATCGCCGCTTGCGGCTATATTTAGGGGTTCGAGCACGTAGTGCTAGAAACCCTATTGTAATTGTTCTGATTATTATTATTATTATTATTATTATTATTATTATTATTATTATTATTATTATTATTATTATTCTTATTCTTTTTCTGCCATAGAAGTGATCGGGCAGAAGAAACCGTAAGGCCTACAGGGCTGAGACTTGGTCATATGGTAGTACTTCTCACCGCTACTCAGATTCAAAAGATGAGCCAAATCGGCCTCAAGGGGGCGCTATGGCGAAGGTCAACGCGTTTGGCCTCGTAACTGCCACGCCCTGATAGCTAGAGCAAAAATTCTTGCATTATATGATTCCTTGGTTAATGGCAAATCAAAAAGGTCAATAGAACCACTAAGCTCCGCCCACTTAGATTTTTTGCTATTTAGCATAATATGCAAAACCTACTTTTGAGAACTTGTCCTAGGGTCATTGACCAATCCTGTCATATTTGGTGTCAAACAACTCAGCAGAGTCCCAACCTCAATAATTATCAAAAAAATTGTGAAATTTGTAAACAATATGGCCGCCATATGCAAATTAATCTTACCGTGGCACACCCAAATTTACTCTAACAGCTGTAACTTTTGAATGCTTAAACCTACACTAATGCCACTTTAGACCTTTGATGCCAACATGATTCTGAGGTAGCCCGTCAATCTGTGTAGACATACGCCCCCAGGGGGCGGAGCCAAAGCTAAAAATCTGTTTCTCAGGAACCGTACAAGCTATGAAGCTCTCCTTTGGCATGTATCATCTATGGCCTTTGTCCTAATGTTTTACAGAAGGAAAATTTGATATGCAAATTTTTGCGATCGTTATTAGCCAATCAGATTCCAGCAAGCTTTTGCCAGGCTAAACAATGACCAATCAGGACGATACTTATACCCTACATGTATCTCAGGGCCTTCTATCATCCATTAAAATATGGCTTTGATTGGCCTCAAGGGGGCGCTATAGCAGAAAATCAGTTATATCTAAAGGTACAAGTGGCCTAGGCTTGTTATTCTTTTTTAGTTGTATACTTTGCTGTAGCCTTTACAACTTTGTAATTACATGTGTTTACCAAAAATGCAAAGATTTTCATCAGTGGCCAAAAGAGTAAAAATTGCTCTTTTCGAACTTGTCTTTAAGTCCTTAATCAATCAAAACAAATGTGGTCTTGATGCAATCTTGAGACCCTGTAGGTAAATAATTATCAAAAAAATCTTGACATTTTAACTATTTGAGGCCCATAAACCTTGATCAAACATGTACGTGAAAGCCTTTTCAGAGTTATTTGGCCAAAACTCTGTCAAAGTTTAAAACATGCCAAAACTGTTGAAGCTACTAATTAACAATGACATTTGAAGTACATGTGCCAAGTATGAGCCAAATAAGTCTTCAGTAGGCTCTACAGTGAAAAAATAACTATTTTCAGTTTATTCTATTTATCGCTATTTTCCAACCTAAATGGACAGAAGACAGGAACCTTTCACCCTATCAACACACAAATTTATACACATATATAGACTGATAATCTGATCTTGATTGCAAATTTTCAGCCAAATCGGACATGTTTTGCCTCTACAACGGCTGGAAAACTACAGCGATTTTGTAGGCCTCAAGCCTGTATTATCGCTTTTTTCAAACCTAAATGGACAGAAGTCAGGAACCTTTGACCCTATTGACACAGAAATTGACATACATATATAGACTGATATTGTGATCTTGATTGCAAATTTTGAGCCAAATCAGATATTTTTTGCCTCTAATATGGCCAAAGAGCAACAGCCATTTTGTAGGCCATAAGCCTGTATTATCGCTTTTTTCAAGCCTAAATGGACAGAAGTCAGGAACCTTTGACCCTATCAACACACAAATTTACACACATATATATACAGACCACTTGATCATGAGAACCAATTTTGAGCCCAATCGGACTTTTCCTCTCTTTGTAATAAATAGAAACACACTGATAGGGAATGTTCTGTCTTACTTATGGAGTGATAGATTGCCAGCAGGTTATATGTGGACTCTTGCTGCGCTCTGGTGGTCATTTGGTGAAACAGCTACAGGTGAATTATTCTAAATTAAAGCTCTGCTGAACTTATTTAATCTTGCTTGTCTTGCTTAATTGAACATATTTATCCTTCTTGGTCATGCTACTCAGCCACCTGGATCATTCTTGTTTATGTTCCACATATATAGACTGATAATCTGATCTTGATTGCAAATTTTCAGCCAAATCGGACATGTTTTGCCTCTACAACGGCTGGAAAACTACAGCGATTTTGTAGGCCTCAAGCCTGTATTATCGCTTTTTTCAAACCTAAATGGACAGAAGTCAGGAACCTTTGACCCTATCGACACAGAAATTGACATACATATATAGACTGATATTGTGATCTTGATTGTAAATTGTGAGCCAAATCAGATATTTTTTGCCTCTAATATGGCCAAAGAGCAACAGCCATTTTGTAGGCAATAAGCCTGTATTATCGCTTTTTTCAAGCCTAAATGGACAGAAGACAGGAACCTTTGACCCTATCAACACACAAATTTACACACATATATATACAGACCACTTGATCATGAGAACCAATTTTGAGCCCAATCGGACTTTTCCTCTCTTTGTAATAAATAGAAACACACTGATAGGGAATGTTCTGTCTTACTTATAGAGTGATAGATTTCCAGCAGGTTATATGTGGTCTCTTGCTGCGCTCTGGTGGTCATTTGGTGAAACAGCTACAGGTGAATTATTCTAAATTAAAGCTCTGCTGAACTTATTTAATCTTGCTTGTCTTGCTTAATTGAACATATTTATCCTTCTTGGTCATGCTACTCAGCCACCTGGGTCATTCTTGTTTATGTTCCACCCACTTAATTTTTTTTTATATTTTTTTTAAAACTTACTTTTGAGATCTTGTCCTTGGATCCTTGACCAATCATGACATGTTTGGTGTCAAACAGTTCAGCAGAGCTTACTCCTCAATAATTATTAAAAAAATCTTTACATTTATAAACAATATGGCCGCCATATGCAAATGAGTTCTACCATGGTGCAGTAAAATGTCTTTAACACATAACTTTTGAATGCTTAACCTGACACTAATACCACTTCAGTCCTTTGATCATTACATGATTCTCAGATACCCTGTCAGTTTAAGTAGACATACACCCCCCCCCAGGGGGCGGGGCCAATGCTCGATAGCTGTTTCTCTAGAACCATACAAGCTATCAAGGTCATCCTAGCCAATTATCATCTATGGCCCATGCACTAATGGTACACCAAATGAAAATTTGATATGGACACTTTTGTGGTCACTATTAGCCAATCACATTCCAGCAAGCTTTTAACAGGCGGAATGTTAATCAGGTCAAAACTTATATACTATATACGGGTTATTTATATGCCCTTTTTATGCCTTGTGTTTTTTCAATTTAAGAACTGAATTTGTTTCACCAAATGCGCACTAGAGTGCAGTAAGACACCACATAAAACCTGATGAACACTACAGCTCAATTTATCAATGCTTTTCAACTAGTTTACTAACACCACTCATCTAGCATTGCCATTATGGTCTTTATGGTCACGCTGGTCACCCAGCTTGGTTATGCTGGCCATCCAGCTTGGTCATGCTGGCCATTCACATTGGTCATTATGGTCCTGCTGGTCATTCAGCTTTGTCCTCATAGTAATGGTGGTCTTCCAGCTTGGTCATACTGGCCAACCACCTTTGCCATGCTGGTCATCCAGTTTGGTCATTATGGTCTTCCAGCTTGGTCAATATGGTCAACAAGTTTGTCATCCAGATTAGTCATGCTGGTAATCTAGCTTGGTCTTCACGGTCATTTTGGTCATCCTCATCCAGTTTGGCGATGCCGGTCAACCGGCAACATGTTTTAAGCCTAACTGGCCTCCAGGGGTCTCTTTGCCTGTAACGCTCGAACCCCGTAAATCGCCGCTTGCGGCTATATTTATTATTATTATAGTTCTTATTCTTTTTCTGCCATAGAAGTGATTGGGCAGAAGAAACCGTAAGGCCTACAGGGCTGAGACTTGGTCATATGGTAGTACTTCTCACCGCTACTCAGATTCAAAAGATGAGCCCGATCGGCCTCAAGGGGGCGCTATGGCGAAGGTCAACGCGTTTGGCCTCGTAACTCCTACGCCCTGATAGCTAGAGCAAAAATTCTTGCATTATATGATTCCTTGGTTAATGGCAAATCAAAAAGGTCAATAGAACCACTAAGCTCCGCCCACTTAGATTTTTTGCTATTTAGCATAATATGCAAAACCTACTTTTGAGAACTTGTCCTAGGGTCATTGACCAATCCTGTCATATTTGGTGTCAAACAACTCAGCAGAGTCCCAACCTCAATAATTATCAAAAAAATTGTGAAATTTGTAAACAATATGGCCGCCATATGCAAATTAATCTTACCGTGGCACACCCAAATTTACTCTAACAGCTGTAACTTTTGAATGCTTAAACCTACACTAATGCCACTTTAGACCGTTGATGCCAACATGATTCTGAGGTAGCCCGTCAATCTGTGTAGACATACGCCCCCAGGGGGCGGAGCCAAAGCTAAAAATCTGTTTCTCAGGAACCATACAAGCTATGAAGCTCTCCTTTGGCATGTATCATCTATGGCCTATGTCCTAATGTTTTACAGAAGGAAAATGTGATATGCAAATTTTTGCGATCGTTATTAGCCAATCAGTTTCCAGCAAGCTTTTGACAGGCTAAACAATGACCAATCAGGACGATACTTATAACCTACATGTATCTCAGGGCCTTCTATCATCCATTAAAATATGGCGTTGATTGGCCTCAAGGGGGCGCTATAGCAGAAAATCAGTTATATCTAAAGGTACAAGTGGCCTAGGCTTGTTATTCTTTTTTATTTGTATACTTTGCTGTAGCCTTTACAACTTTGTAATTACATGTGTTTACCAAAAATGCAAAGATTTTCATCAGTTGGCAAAAGAGTAAAAATTGCTCTTTTCGAACTTGTCTTTAAGTCCTTAATCAATCAAAACAAATTTGATCTTGATGCAATCTTGAGACCCTGTAGGTAAATAATTATCAAAAAAATCTTGACATTTTAACTATTTGAGGCCCATAAACCTTGATCAAACATGTACGTGAAAGCCTTTTCAGAGTTATTTGGCCAAAACTCTGTCAAAGTTTAAAACATGCCAAAACTGTTGAAGCTACTAATTAACAATGACATTTGAAGTACATGTGCCAAGTATGAGCCAAATAAGTCTTCAGTAGGCTCTACAGTGAAAAAATAAATATTTTCAATTTATTCTATTTATCGCTATTTTCCAACCTAAATGGACAGAAGACAGGAACCTTTCACCCTATCAACACACAAATTTATACACATATATAGACTGATAATCTGATCTTGATTGCAAATTTTCAGCCAAATCGGACATGTTTTGCCTCTACAACGGCTGGAAAACTACAGCGATTTTGTAGGCCTCAAGCCTGTATTATCGCTTTTTTCAAATCTAAATGGACAGAAGTCAAGAACCTTTGACCCTATTGACACAGAAATTGACATACATATATAGACTGATATTGTGATCTTGATTGCAAATTTTGAGCCAAATCAGATATTTTTTGCCTCTAATATGGCCAAAGAGCAACAGCCATTTTGTAGGCCATAAGCCTGTATTATCACTTTTTTCAAACCTAAATGGTCAGAAGTCAGGAACCTTTGACCCTATCAACACACAAATTTACATACATGTATATACAGACCACTTGATCATGAATACCAATTTGGAGCCCAATCGGACTTTTCTTCTCTTTTTAATAAATAGAAACACACTGATAGGGAATGTTTTGTCTTTCTGATAGAGTGATAGATTTCCAGCAGGTTATATGTGGTCTCTTGCTGCGCTCTGGTGGTCATTTGGTGAAACAGCTACAGGTGAATTATTCTAAATTAAAGCTCTGCTGAACTTATTCAATCTTGCTTGTCTTGCTTAATTGAACATATTTATCCTTCTTGTTCATGCTGGTCAGCCGCCTGGGTCATTCTTGTTTATGCTCCACCCCCTTATTTTTTTTTTTTTAATTTGCATAATATGCCAAACCTACTTTTGAGATCTTGTCCTTGGATCCTTGACCAATCATGACATGTTTGGTATCAAACAGTTCAGCAGAGCTTACTCCTCAATGATTATTAAAAAAATCTTTACATTTATAAACAATATGGCCGCCATATGCAAATGAGTTCTACCATGGTGCAGTGAAATGTCTTTAACACTTATAACTTTTGAATGCTTAACCTGACACTAATACCACTTCAGTCCTTTGATCATTACATGATTCTCAGATACCCTGTCAGTTTAAGTAGACATACACCCCCAGGGGGCGAGGCCAATGCTCGATAGCTGTTTCTCTAGAACCATACAAGCTATCAAGGTCATCCTAGCCAATTATCATCTATGGCACTAATGCACTAATGGTACACAAAATGAAAATTTGATATGGACACTTTTGTGGTCACTATTAGCCAATCACATTCCAGCAAGCTTTTAACAGGCGGAATGTTAATCAGGTCAAAACTTATATACTATATACGGGTTATTTATTTGCCTTTTTTATGCCTTGTGTTTTTTCAATTTAAGAACTGAATTTGTTTCACCAAATGCGCACTAGAGTGCAGTAAGACACCACATAAAACCTGATGAACACTACAGCTCAATTTATCAATGCTTTTCAACTAGTTTACTCACACCACTCATCTAGCATTGCCATTATGGTCTTTATGGTCACGCTGGTCACCCAGCTTGGTTATGCTGGCCATCCAGCTTGGTCATGCTGGCCATTCACATTGGTCATTATGGTTCTGCTGGTCATTCAGCTTTGTCCTCATAGTAATGGTGGTCTTCCAGCTTGGTCATACTGGCCAACCACCTTTGCCATGCTGGTCATCCAGTTTGGTCATTATGGTCTTCCAGCTTGGTCAATATGGTCAACAAGTTTGTCATCCAGATTAGTCATGCTGGTAATCTAGCTTGGTCTTCACGGTCATGCTGGTCATCCTCATCCAGTTTGGCGATGCCGGTCAACCGGCAACATGTTTTAAGCCTAACTGGCCTCCAGGGGTCTCTTTGCCTGTAACGCTCGAACCCCGTAAATCGCCGCTTGCGGCTATATTTAGGGGTTCGAGCACGTAGTGCTAGAAACCCTATTGTAATTGTTCTGATTATTATTATTATTATTATTATTATTATTATTATTATAGTTCTTATTCTTTTTCTGCCATAGAAGTGATTGGGCAGAAGAAACCGTAAGGCCTACAGGGCTGAGACTTGGTCATATGGTAGTACTTCTCACCGCTACTCAGATTCAAAAGATGAGCCCGATCGGCCTCAAGGGGGCGCTATGGAGAAGGTCAACGCGTTTGGCCTTGTAACTCCTACGCCCTGATAGCTAGAGCAAAAATTCTTGCATTATATGATTCCTTGGTTAATGGCAAATCAAAAAGGTCAATAGAACCACTAAGCTCCGCCCACTTAGATTTTTTGCTATTTAGCATAATATGCAAAACCTACTTTTGAGAACTTGTCCTAGGGTCATTGACCAATCCTGTCATATTTGGTATCAAACAACTCAGCAGAGTCCCAACCTCAATAATTATCGAAAAAATCTTGAAATTTGTAAACAATATGGCCGCCATATGCAAATTAATCTTACCGTGGCACATCCAAATTTACTCTAACAGCTGTAACTTTTGAATGCTTAAACCTACACTAATGCCACTTTACAACTTTGATGCCAACATGATTCTGAGGTAGCCCGTCAATCTGTGTAGACATACACCCCCAGGGGGCGGAGCCAAAGCTAAAAATCTGTTTCTCAGGAACCGTACAAGCTATGAAGCTCTCCTTTGGCATGTATCATCTATGGCCTATGTCCTAATGTTTTACAGAAGGAAAATTTGATATGCAAATTTTTGCAATCGTTATTAGCCAATCAGATTCCAGCAAGCTTTTGACAGGCTAAACAATGACCAATCAGGACGATACTTATACCCTACATGTATCTCAGGGCCTTCTATCATCCATTAAAATATGGCGTTGATTGGCCTCAAGGGGGCGCTATAGCAGAAAATCAGTTATATCTAAAGGTACAAGTGGCCTAGGCTTGTTATTCTTTTTTAGTTGTATACTTTGCTGTAGCCTTTACAACTTTGTAATTACATGTGTTTACCAAAAATGCAAAGATTTTCATCAGTGGCCAAAAGAGTAAAAATTGCTCTTTTCGAACTTCTCTTTAAGTCCTTAATCAATCAAAACAAATTTGGTCTTGATGCAATCTTGAGACCCTGTAGGTAAATAATTATCAAAAAAATCTTGACATTTTAACCATTTGAGGCCCATAAACCTTGATCAAACATGTACGTGAAAGCCTTTTCAGAGTTATTTGGCCAAAACTCTGTCAAAGTTTAAAACATGCCAAAACTGTTGAAGCTACTAATTAACAATGACATTTCAAGCACATGTGCCAAGTATGAGCCAAATAAGTCTTCAGTAGGCTCTACAGTGAAAAAAAAACTATTTTCAATTTATTCTATTTATCGCTATTTTCCAACCTAAATGGACAGAAGACAGGAACCTTTCACCCTATCAACACACAAATTTATACACATATATAGACTGATAATCTGATCTTGATTGCAAATTTTCAGCCAAATCGGACATGTTTTCCCTCTACAACGGCTGGAAAACTGCAGCGATTTTGTAGGCCTCAAGCCTGTATTATCGCTTTTTTCAAATCTAAATGGACAGAAGTCAGGAACCTTTGACCCTATCGACACAGAAATTTACATACGTATATAGACTGATATTGTGATCTTGATTGCAAATTTTGAGCCAAATCAGACATTTTTTGCCTCTAATATGGCCAAAGAGCAACAGCCATTTTGTAGGCCATAAGCCTGTATTATCACTTTTTTCAAACCTAAATGGACAGAAGTCAGGAACCTTTGACCCTATCAACACACAAATTTACACACATATATATGCAGACCACTTGATCATGAGTACCAATTTGGAGCCCAATCTGACTTTTCTTCTCTTTTTAATAAATAGAAACACACTGATAGGGAATGTTCTGTCTTACTTATAGAGTAATAGATTTCCAGCAGGTTATATGTGGTCTCTTGCTGCGCTCTGGTGGTCATTTGGTGAAACAGCTACAGGTGAATTATTCTAAATTAAAGCTCTGCTGAACTTATTCAATCTTGCTTGTCTTGCTTAATTGAACATCTTTATCCTTCTTGTTCATGATGGTCAGCCACCTGGGTCATTCTTGTTTATGCTCCACCCAATAATTTTTTTTTTAATTTGCATAATATGCAAAACCTACTTTTGAGATCTTGTCTTTGCCTCCTTGACCAATCATGACATGTTTGGTGTCAAACAGTTCAGCAGAGCTTACTCCTCAACAATTATAAAAAAAATCTTTACATTTATAAACAATATGGCCACCATATGCAAATTAGTTTTACCATGGTGCAGTAAAATGTCTTTAACACTTAGAACTTTTGAATGCTTAACCTGACACTAATACCACTTCAGTCCTTTGATCATTACATGATTCTCAGATACCCTGTCAGTTTAAGTAGACATACACCCCCAGGGGGCGGAGCCAATGCTCGATAGCTGTTTCTCTAGAACCATACAAGCTATCAAGGTCATCCTAGCCAATTATCATCTATGGCCCATGCACTAATGGTACACCAAATGAAAATTTGATATGGACACTTTTGTGGTCACTATTAGCCAATCACATTCCAGCAAGCTTTTAACAGGCGGAATGTTAATCAGGTCAAAACTTATATACTATATACGGGTTATTTATATGCCCTTTTTATGCCTTGTGTTTTTTCAATTTAAGAACTGAATTTGTTTCACCAAATGCACAATAGAGTGCAGTAAGACACCACATAAAACCTGATGAACACTACAGCTCAATTTATCCATGCTTTTCAACTAGTTTACTCACACCACTCATCTAGCATTGCCATTATGGTCTTTATGGTCACGCTGGTCACCCAGCTTGGTTATGCTGGCCATCCAGCTTGGTCATGCTGGCCATTCACATTGGTCATTATGGTCCTGCTGGTCATTCAGCTTTGTCCTCATAGTAATGGTGGTCTTCCAGCTTGGTCATACTGGCCAACCACCTTTGCCATGCTGGTCATCCAGTTTGGTGATGCCGGTCAACCAGCAACATGTTTTAAGCCTAACTGGCCTCCAGGGGCGTCTTTGCCTGTAACGCTCGAACCCCGTAAATCGCCGCTTGCGGCTATATTTATTAGGGGTTCGAGCACGTAGTGCTAGAAACCCTATTGTAATTGTTCTGATTATTATTATTATTATTATTATTATTATTATTATTATTATTATTATAGTTCTTATTCTTTTTCTGCCATAGAAGTGATTGGGCAGAAGAAACCGTAAGGCCTACAGGGCTGAGACTTGGTCATATGGTAGTACTTCTCACCGCTACTCAGATTCAAAAGATGAGCCCGATCGGCCTCAAGGGGGCGCTATGGCGAAGGTCAACGCGTTTGGCCTCGTAACTCCTACGCCCTGATAGCTAGAGCAAAAATTCTTGCATTATATGATTCCTTGGTTAATGGCAAATCAAAAAGGTCAATAGAACCACTAAGCTCCGCCCACTTAGATTTTTTGCTATTTAGCATAATATGCAAAACCTACTTTTGAGAACTTGTCCTAGGGTCATTGACCAATCCTGTCATATTTGGTGTCAAACAACTCAGCAGAGTCCCAACCTCAATAATTATCGAAAAAATTGAGAAATTTTTAAACAATATGGCCGCCATATGTAAATTAATCTTACCGTGGCACACTCAAATTTACTCTAACAGCTGTAACTTTTGAATGCTTAAACCTACACTAATGCCACTTTACAACTTTGATGCCAACATGATTCTGAGGTAGCCCGTCAATCTGTGTAGACATACGCCCCCAGGGGGCGGAGCCAAAGCTAAAATTCTGTTTCTCAGGAACCGTACAAGCTATGAAGATCTCCTTTGGCATGTATCATCTATGGCCTATGTCCTAATGTTTTACAGAAGGAAAATTTGATATGCAAATTTTTGCGATCGTTATTAGCCAATCAGATTCTAGCAAGCTTTTGACAGGCTAAACAATGACCAATCAGGACGATCCTTATACCCTACATGTATCTCAGGGCCTTCTATCATCCTTTAAAATATGGCGTTGATTGGCCTCAAGGGGGCGCTATAGCAGAAAATCAGTTATATCTAAAGGTACAAGTGGCCTAGGCTTGTTATTCTTTTTTAGTTGTATACTTTGCTGTAGCCTTTACAACTTTGTAATTACATGTGTTTACCAAAAATGCAAAGATTTTCATCAGTGGCCAAAAGAGTAAAAATTGCTCTTTTCGAACTTGTCTTTAAGTCCTTAATCAATCATAACAAATTTGGTCTTGATGCAATCTTGAGACCCTGTAGGTAAATAATTATCAAAAAAATCTTGACATTTTAACTATTTGAGGCCCATTAACCTTGAAGAAACATGTACGTGAAAGCCTTTTCAGAGTTATTTGGCCAAAACTCTGTCAAAGTTTTAAACAGGTCAAAACTGTTGAAGCTACTAATTAACAATGACATTTCAAGCACATGTGCCAAGTATGAGACAAATAAGTCTTCAGTAGGCTCTACAGTGACAAATTAACTATTTTCAATTTATTCTATTTATCGCTATTTTCCAACCTAAATGGACAGAAGACAGGAACCTTTGACCCTATCAACACACAAGTTTATACACATATATAGACTGATAATCTGATCCTGATTGCAAATTTTCAGCCACATCGGACATGTTTTCCCTCTACAACGGCTGGAAAACTACAGCGATTTTGTAGGCCTCAAGCCTGTATTATCGCTTTTTTCAAACCTAAATGGACAGAAGTCAGGAACCTTTGACCCTATCGACACAGAAATTTACATACATATATAGACTGATATTGTGATCTTGATTGCAAATTTTGAGCCAAATCAGATATTTTTTGCCTCTAATATGGCCAAAGAGCAACAGCCATTTTGTAGGCCATAAGCCTGTATTATCGCTTTTTTCAAGCCTAAATGGACAGAAGTCAGGAACCTTTGACCCTATCGACACAGAAATTTACATACATATATAGACTGATATTGTGATCTTGATTGCAAATGTTGAGCCAAATCAGATATTTTTTGCCTCTAATATGGCCAAAGAGCAACAGCCATTTTGTAGGCCATAAGCCTGTATTATCGCTTTTTTCAAGCCTAAATGGACAGAAGTCAGGAACCTTTGACCCTATCAACCCACAAATTTACACATATATATATACAGACCACTTGATCATGAGTACCAATTTTGAGCCCAATCGGACTTTTCCTCTCTTTGTAATAAATAGAAACACACTGATAGGGAATGTTCTGTCTTACTTATAGAGTGATAGATTTCCAGCAGGTTATATGTGGTCTCTTGCTGCGCTCTGGTGGTCATTTGGTGAAACACCTACAGGTGAATTATTCTAAATTAAAGCTCTGCTGAACTTATTTAATCTTGCTTGTCTTGCTTAATTGAAGATCTTTATCCTTCTTGGTCATGCTTGTCAGCCACCTGGGTCATTCTTGTTTATGTTCCACCCACTTATTTTTTTTTTTATTTGCATAATATGCAAAACTTACTTTTGAGATCTTGTCCTTGGATCCTTGACCAATCATGACATGTTTGGTATCAAACAGTTCAGCAGAGCTTACTCCTCAATAATTATAAAAAAATCTTTACATTTATAAACAATATGGCCGCCATATGCAAATGAGTTCTACCATGGTGCAGTAAAATCTCTTTAACACTTATAACTTTTGAATGCTTAACCTGACACTAATACCACTTCAGTCCTTTGATCATTACATGATTCTCAGATACCCTGTCAGTTTAAGTAGACATACACCCCCCCAGGGGGCGGAGCCAATGCTCGATAGCTGTTTCTCTAGAACCATACAAGCTATCAAGGTCGTCCTTGCCAATTATCATCTACGGCCCATGCACTAATGGTACACCATATGAAAATTTGATATGGACACTTTTGTGGTCACTATTAGCCAATCACATTCCAGCAAGCTTTTAACAGGCGGAATGTTAATCAGGTCAAAACTTATATACTATATACGGGTTATTTATATGCCCTTTTTATGCCTTGTGTTTTTTCAATTTAAGAACTGAATTTGTTTCACCAAATGCCCACTAGAGTGCAGTAAGACACCACATAAAACCTGATGAACACTACAGCTCAATTTATCAATGCTTTTCAACTAGTTTACTCACACCACTCATCTAGCATTGCCATTATGGTCTTTATGGTCACGCTGGTCACCCAGCTTGGTTATGCTGGCCATCCAGCTTGGTCATGCTGGCCATTCACATTGGTCATTATGGTCCTGCTGGTCATTCAGCTTTGTCCTCATAGTAATGGTGGTCTTCCAGCTTGGTCATACTGGCCAACCACCTTTGCCATGCTGGTCATCCAGTTTGGTCATTATGGTCTTCCAGCTTGGTCAATATGGTCAACAAGTTTGTCATCCAGATTAGTCATGCTGGTAATCTAGCTTGGTCTTCACGGTCATGCTGGTCATCCTCATCCAGTTTGGCGATGCCGGTCAACCGGCAACATGTTTTAAGCCTAACTGGCCTCCAGGGGTCTCTTTGCCTGTAACGCTCGAACCCCGTAAATCGCCGCTTGCGGCTATATTTATTATTATAGTTCTTATTCTTTTTCTGCCATAGAAGTGATTGGGCAGAAGAAACCGTAAGGCCTACAGGGCTGAGACTTGGTCATATGGTAGTACTTCTCACCGCTACTCAGATTCAAAAGATGAGCCCGATCGGCCTCAAGGGGGTGCTATGGCGAAGGTCAACGCGTTTGGCCTCGTAACTCCTACGCCCTGATAGCTAGAGCAAAAATTCTTGCATTATATGATTCCTTGGTTAATGGCAAATCAAAAAGGTCAATAGAACCACTAAGCTCCGCCCACTTAGATTTTTTGCTATTTAGCATAATATGCAAAACCTACTTTTGAGAACTTGTCCTAGGGTCATTGACCAATCCTATCATATTTGGTGTCAAACAACTCAGCAGAGTCCCAACCTCAATAATTATCAAAAAAATTGAGAAATTTTTAATCAATATGGCCGCCATATGCAAATTAATCTTACCGTGGCACACCCAAATTTACTCTAACAGCTGTAACTTTTGAATGCTTAAACCTACACTAATGCCACTTTAAAACTTTGATGCCAACATGATTCTGAGGTAGCCCGTCAATCTGTGTAGACATACGCCCCCAGGGGGCGGAGCCAAAGCTAAAAATCTGTTTCTCAGGAAGCGTACAAGCTATGAAGCTCTCCTTTGGCATGTATCATCTATGGCCTATGTCCTAATGTTTTACAGAAGGAAAATTTGATATGCAAATTTTTGCGATCGTTATTAGCCAATCAGATTCCAGCAAGCTTTTGACAGGCTAAACAATCACCAATCAGGACGATACTTATACCCTACATGTATATGAGGGCCTTCTATCATCCATTAAAATATGGCGTTGATTGGCCTCAAGGGGGCGCTATAGCAGAAAATCAGTTATATCTAAAGGTACAAGTGGCGTAGGCTTGTTATTCTTTTTGAGTTGTATACATTGCTGTAGCCTTTACAACTTTGTAATTACATGTGTTTACCAAAAATGCAAAGATTTTCATCAATGGCCAAAAGTGTAAAAATGTCTCTTTTCGAACTTGTCTTTAAATCCTCAATCAATCAAAACAAATTTGGTCTTGATGCAATCTTGAGACCCTGTAGGTCAATAATTATCGAAAAAATCTTGACATTTTAGCTATTTGAGGCCCATAAACCTTGATCAAACATGTACGTGAAAGCCTTTTCAGAGTTATTTGGCCAAAACTCTGTCAAAGTTTAAAACATGCCAAAACTGTTGAAGCTACTAATTAACAATGACATTTCAAGCACATGTGCCAAGTATGAGCCAATAAGTCTTCAGTAGGCTCTACAGTGAAAAAAAAACTATTTTCAATTTATTCTATTTATCGCTATTTTCCAACCTAAATGGACAGAAGACAGGAACCTTTCACCCTATCAACACACAAATTTATACACATATATAGACTGATAATCTGATCTTGATTGCAAATTTTCAGCCAAATCGGACATGTTTTGCCTCTACAACGGCTGGAAAACTACAGCGATTTTGTAGGCCTCAAGCCTGTATTATCGCTTTTTTCAAATCTAAATGGACAGAAGTCAGGAACCTTTGACCCTATTGACACAGAAATTGACATACATATATAGACTGAAATTGTGATCTTGATTGCAAATTTTGAGCCAAATCAGATATTTGTTGCCTCTAATATGGCCAAAGAGCAACAGCCATTTTGTAGGCCATAAGCCTGTATTATCACTTTTTTCAAACCTAAATGGTCAGAAGTCAGGAACCTTTGACCCTATCAACACACAAATTTACATTCATGTATATACAGACCACTTGATCATGATTGCAAATTGTGAGCCAAATCAGATATTTTTTGCCTCTAATATGGCCAAAGAGCAACAGCCATTTTGTAGGCCATAAGCCTGTATTATCACTTTTTTCAAACCTAAATGGTCAGAAGTCAGAAACCTTTGACCCTATCAACACACAAATTTACATACATGTATATACAGACCACTTGATCATGAGTACCAATTTGGAGCCCATTCGGACTTTTCTTCTCTTTTTAATAAATAGAAACACACTGATAGGGAATGTTCTGTCTTTCTGATAGAGTGATAGATTTCCAGCAGGTTATATGTGGTCTCTTGCTGCGCTCTGGTGGTCATTTGGTGAAACAGCTACAGGTGAATTATTCTAAATTAAAGCTCTGCTGAACTTATTTAATCTTGCTTGTCTTGCTTAATTGAACATATTTATCCTTCTTGTTCATGCTGGTCAGCCGCCTGGGTCATTCTTGTTTATGCTCCACCCACTTATTTTTTTTTTATAAATTTGCATAATATGCAAAAAATACTTTTGAGATCTTGTCCTTGGACCCTTGACCAATCATGACATGTTTGGTGTCAAACAGTTCAGCAGAGCTTACTCCTCAATAATTATTAAAAAAATCTTTACATTTATAAACAATATGGCCGCCATATGCAAATGAGTTCTACCATGGTGCAGTAAAATGTCTTTAACACTTATAACACTCGATAGCTGTTTCTCTAGAACCATACAAGCTATCAAGGTCATCCTTGCCAATTATCATCTATGGCCCATGCACTAATGGTACACCAAATGAAAATTTGATATGGACACTTTTGTGGTCACTATTAGCCAAACACATTCCAGGAAGCTTTTAACAGGCGGAATGTTAATCAGGTCAAAACTTATATACTATATACGGGTTATTTATATGCCCTTTTTATGCCTTGTGTTTTTTCAATTTAAGAACTGAATTTGTTTCACCAAATGCGCACTAGAGTGCAGTAAGACACCACATAAAACCTGATGAACACTACAGCTCAATTTATCAATGCTTTTCAACTAGTTTACTCACACCACTCATCTAGCATTGCCATTATGGTCTTTATGGTCACGCTGGTCACCCAGCTTGGTTATGCTGGCCATCCAGCTTGGTCATGCTGGCCATTCACATTGGTCATTATGGTCCTGCTGGTCATTCAGCTTTGTCCTCATAGTAATGGTGGTCTTCCAGCTTGGTCATACTGGCCAACCAACCTTTGCCATGCTGGTCATCCAGTTTGGTCATTATGGTCTTCCAGCTTGGTCAATATGGTCAACAAGTTTGTCATCCAGATTAGTCATGCTGGTAATCTAGCTTGGTCTTCACGGTCATGCTGGTCATCCTCATCCAGTTTGGCGATGCCGGTCAACCGGCAACATGTTTTAAGCCTAACTGGCCTCCAGGGGTCTCTTTGCCTGTAACGCTCGAACCCCGTAAATCGCCGCTTGCGGCTATATTTAGGGGTTCGAGCACGTAGTGCTAGAAACCCTATTGTAATTGTTCTGATTATTATTATTATTATTATTATTATTCTTATTCTTTTTCTGCCATAGAAGTGATTGGGCAGAAGAAACCGTAAGGCCTACAGGGCTGAGACTTGGTCATATGGTAGTACTTCTCACCGCTACTCAGATTCAAAAGATGAGCCCGATCGGCCTCAAGGGGGCGCTATGGCGAAGGTCAACGCGTTTGGCCTCGTAACTCCCACGCCCTGATAGCTAGAGCAAAAATTCTTGCATTATATGATTCCTTGGTTAATGGCAAATCAAAAAGGTCAATAGAACCACTAAGCTCCGCCCACTTAGATTTTTTGCTATTTAGCATAATATGCAAAACCTACTTTTGAGAACTTGTCCTAGGGTCATTGACCAATCCTGCCATATTTGGTGTCAAACAACTCAGCAGAGTCCCAACCTTAATAATTATCGAAAAAATTGTGAAATTTGTAAACAATATGGCCGCCATATGCAAATTAATCTTACCGTAGCACACCCAAATTTACTCTAACAGCTGTAACTTTTGAATGCTTAAACCTACACTAATGCCACTTTAGAGCTTTGATGCCAACATGATTCTGAGGTAGAGTGTCAATCTGTGTAGACATACGCCTCCAGGGGGCGGAGCCAAGGCTAAAAATCTGTTTCTCAGGAACCGTACAAGCTACGAAGCTCTCCTTTGGCATGTATCATCTATGGCAGAGGTCACCAACTGGCGGACCGCGGTCCGTGTCCGGACCCAGACGTTGTCCGATCCGGACCCAAACCGAAACTAGAGAGAAGGATTTAATTCTGACCGTATTCATTTAAAGCGGCGGAACGTTTATTGTCTTTATGGTTTACGTGCAGCGCAGTAAGCACACAGACCAATCGCATGTGCTGTAAAATCACCAAACGCCCTCATCTGCTGTGCAGATGCGAGCGCGAGGAGCCGCGCGGAGCCACGCGGGCATTGAGACAGGCGGTGAGAAGTCGGAGAATAAAGCGAGAAAAGCTAATACAGATGGTGCGCACCAGAAAAATAAATAAAAATACTACCTTAATAAAAACATATTAACAGTAATGTAACCTAGCGGTGTTACTTGGAGGAATTAAAAAGAAACAACCGAGACAACAGTGCAAAATATTCCACTTTACTCCACCTGATCAGAACTCAGCAAGAAAAAAAACCCTCCCTCCCTCGCTCGCAGACGCGCTCTCTTTAATCCCAAAACAACCCTACCTCAAAACTAAGGCAACCCCCACGGGACAAAAAGCATTGGCAACTTCCCACATTAGTTTTACACACTACATAATAAAGTCTGATACAGTAATAATATTAAATAAAATAAAACTGCTGTTTTTTTTAAAAAAGCTGATATTTTGGTCAAGTTCAACAAACATTTCTCCACACATTGTATGATTTGTCATTCATGTAATAATCATGACAGGCAGGCGCAAATCTAATATAAATAAAATTAAATAGAATAAATAAAGCATTTTGAAACAAAGCTAACATACAGATTCACATTAATAGACTCGATAAGTTCATTTATTTAATGATAGGTTCATAATGTAATTTATTTAAATTTTAAAACAATACATATTGTTGAAATATACTAGTATGTGTATTTTGTTTTGTCTTTCAGTATACAGTATATAATACTGTATATAATACAGTATATAATACTGAATCATAACACTAAAAGTTAAAAATAGCGACGGTCCGGACCTTGGCCTGGCAAAATTTTCTCTAACTGGACCATAGTGAATTCTAGTTGAATACCCCTGATCTATGGCCTATGTTCTAATGTTTCACAGAAGGAAAATTTGATATGCAATTTTTTGCGATCGCTATTAGCCAATCAGATTCCAGCAAGCTTTTGACAGGCTAAACAATCACCAATCAGGACGATACTTATACCCTACATGTATCTCAGGGCCTTCTATCATCCATTAAAATATGGCGTTGATTGGCCTCAAGGGGGCGCTATAGCAGAAAATCAGTTATATCTAAAGATACAAGTGGCCTAGGCTTGTTATTCTTTTTTAGTTGTATACTTTGCTGTAGCCTTTACAACTTTGTAATTACATGTATTTACCAAAAATGCAAAGATTTTCATCAGTGGCCAAAAGAGTAAAAATGGCTCTTTTCGAACTTGTCTTTAAGTCCTTAATCAATCAAAACAAATTTGGTCTTGATGCAATCTTGAGACCCTGTAGGTAAATAATTATCAAAAAAATCTTGACATTTTAACTACTTGAGGCCCATAAACCTTGAAAAAACATGTACGTGAAAGCCTTTTCAGAGTTATTTGGCCAAAACTCTGTCAAAGTTTAAAACATGCCAAAACTGTTGAAGCTACTAATTAACAATGACATTTGAAGCACATGTGCCAAGTATGAGCCAAATAAGTCTTCAGTAGGCTCTACAGTGAAAAAATAACTATTTTCAGTTTATTCTATTTATCGCTATTTTCCAACCTAAATGGACAGAAGACAGGAACCTTTCACCCTATCAACACACAAATTTATACACATATATAGACTGATAATCTGATCTTGATTGCAAATTTTCAGCCAAATCGGACATGTTTTCCCTCTACAACGGCTGGAAAACTACAGCAATTTTGTAGGCCTCAAGCCTGTATTATCGCTTTTTTCAAATCTAAAAGGACAGAAGTCAGGAACCTTTGACCCTATTGACACAGAAATTTACATACATATATAGACTGATATTGTGATCTTGATTGCAAATTTTGAGCCAAATCAGATATTTTTTGCCTCTAATATGGCCAAAGAGCAACAGCCATTTTGTAGGCCATAAGCCTGTATTATCGCTTTTTTCAAACCTAAATGGACAGAAGTCAGGAACCTTTGACCCTATCAACACACAAATTTACACACATATATATGCAGACCACTTGATCATGAGTACCAATTTGGAGCCCAATCGGACTTTTCTTCTCTTTTTAATAAATAGAAACACACTGATAGGGAATGTTCTGTCTTACTTATAGAGTGATAGATTTCCAGCAGGTTATATGTGGTCTCTTGTTGCGCTCTGGTGGTCATTTGGTGAAACAGCTACAGGTGAATTATTCTAAATTAAAGCTCTGCTGAACTTATTCAATCTTTTTTGTCTTGCTTAATTGAACATATTTATCCTTCTTGTTCATGCTGGTCAGCCGCCTGGGTCATTCTTGTTTATGCTCCACCCACTTAATTTTTTTTTAAATTTGCATAATATGCAAAACCTACTTTTGAGATCTTGTCCTTGGATCCTTGACCAATCATGACATGTTTGGTGTCAAACAGTTCAGCAGAGCTTACTCCTCAATAATTATTAAAAAAATCTTTACATTTATAAACAATATGGCCGCCATATGCAAATGAGTTCTACCATGGTGCAGTAAAATGTCTTTAACACTTATAACTTTTGAATACTTAACCTGACACTAATACCACTTCAGTCCTTTGATCATTACATGATTCTCAGATACCCTGTCAGTATAAGTAGACATACACCCCCCAGGGGGCGGGGCCAATGCTCGATAGCTGTTTCTCTAGAACCATACAAGCTATCAAGGTCATCCTAGCCAATTATCATCTATGGCCCATGCACTAATGGTACACCAAATGAAAATTTGATATGGACACTTTTGTGGTCACTATTAGCCAATCACATTCCAGCAAGCTTTTAACAGGCGGAATGTTAATCAGGTCAAAACTTATATACTATATACGGGTTATTTATATGCCCTTTTTATGCCTTGTGTTTTTTCAATTTAAGAACTGAATTTGTTTCACCAAATGCCCACTAGAGTGCAGTAAGACACCACATAAAACCTGATGAACACTACAGCTCAATTTATCAATGCAAACTAGTTTACTCACACCACTCATCTAGCATTGCCATTATGGTCTTTATGGTCACGCTGGTCACCCAGCTTGGTTATGCTGGCCATCCAGCTTGGTCATGCTGGCCATTCACATTGGTCATTATGGTCCTGCTGGTCATTCAGCTTTGTCCTCATAGTAATGGTGGTCTTCCAGCTTGGTCATACTGGCCAACCACCTTTACCATGCTGGTCATCCAGTTTGGTCATTATGGTCTTCCAGCTTGGTCAATATGGTCAACAAGTTTGTCATCCAGATTAGTCATGCTGGTAATCTAGCTTGGTCTTCACGGTCATGCTGGTCATCCTCATCCAGTTTGGCGATGCCGGTCAACCGGCAACATGTTTTAAGCCTAACTGGCCTCCAGGGGTCTCTTTGCCTGTAACGCTCGAACCCCGTAAATCGCCGCTTGCGGCTATATTTATTATTATTATAGTTCTTATTCTTTTTCTGCCATAGAAGTGATTGGGCAGAAGAAACCGTAAGGCCTACAGGGCTGAGACTTGGTCATATGGTAGTACTTCTCACCGCTACTCAGATTCAAAAGATGAGCCCGATCGGCCTCAAGGGGGCGCTATGGCGAAGGTCAACGCGTTTGGCCTCGTAACTCCTACGCCCTGATAGCTAGAGCAAAAATTCTTAGATTATATGATTCCTTGGTTAATGGCAAATCAAAAAGGTCAATAGAACCACTAAGCTCCGCCCACTTAGATTTTTTGCTATTTAGCATAATATGCAAAACCTACTTTTGAGAACTTGTCCTAGGGTCATTGACCAATCCTGTCATATTTGGTGTCAAACAACTCAGCAGAGTCCCACCCTCAATAATTATCGAAAAAATTGAGATATTTTTAAACAATATGGCCGCCATATGCAAATTAATCTTACCGTGGCACACCCAAATTTACTCTAACAGCTGTAACTTTTGAATGCTTAAACCTACACTAATGCCACTTTACAACTTTGATGCCAACATGATTCTGAGGTAGCCCGTCAATCTGTGTAGACATACGCCCCCAGGGGGCGGAGCCAAAGCTAAAAATCTGTTTCTCAGGAACCATACAAGCTATGAAGCTCTCCTTTGGCATGTATCATCTATGGCCTATGTCCTAATGTTTTACAGAAGGAAAATGTGATATGCAAATTTTTGCAATCGTTATTAGCCAATCAGATTCCAGCAAGCTTTTGACAGGCTAAACAATGACCAATCAGGACGATACTTATACCCTACATGTATCTCAGGGCCTTCTATCATCCATTAAAATATGGCGTTGATTGGCCTCAAGGGGGCGCTATAGCAGAAAATCAGTTATATCTAAAGGTACAAGTGGCCTAGGCTTGTTATTCTTTTTTAGTTGTATACTTTGCTGTAGCCTTTACAACTTTGTAATTACATATGTTTACCAAAAATGCTAAGATTTTCATCAGTGGCCAAAAGAGTAAAAATTGCTCTTTTCGAACTTGTCTTTAAGTCCTTAATCAATCAAAACAAATTTGGTCTTGATGCAATCTTGAGACCCTGTAGGTAAAGAATTATCAAAAAAATCTTGACATTTTAACTATTTGAGGCCCATAAACCTTGATCAAACATGTACGTGAAAGCCTTTTCAGAGTTATTTGGCCAAAACTCTGTCAAAGTTTAAAACATGCCAAAACTGTTGAAGCTACTAATTAACAATGACATTTGAAGCACATTTGCCAAGTATGAGCCAAATAAGTCTTCAGTAGGCTCTACAGTGAAAAAATAACTATTTTCAATTTATTCTATTTATCGCTATTTTCCAACCTAAATGGACAGAAGACAGGAACCTTTCACCCTATCAACACACAAATTTATACACATATATAGACTGATATTGTGATCTTGATTGCAAATTTTCAGCCAAATCGGACATGTTTTGCCTCTACAACGGCTGGAAAACTACAGCGATTTTGTAGGCCTCAAGCCTGTATTATCGCTTTTTTCAAACCTAAATGGACATAAGTCAGGAACCTTTGACCCTATCGACACAGAAATTGACATACATATATAGACTGATATTGTGATCTTGATTGCAAATTTTGAGCCAAATCAGATATTTTTTGCCTCTAATATGGCCAAAGAGCAACAGCCATTTTGTAGGCCATAAGCCTGTATTATCGCTTTTTTCAAACCTAAATGGACAGAAGTCAGGAACCTTTGACCCTATCAACACACAAATTTACAAACATATATAGACTGATATTGTGATCCTGATTGCAAATTTTGAGCCAAATCAGATATTTTTTGCCTCTAATATGGCCAAAGAGCAACAGCCATTTTGTAGGCCATAAGCCTGTATTATCACTTTTTTCAAACCTAAATGGTCAGAAGTCAGGAACCTTTGACCCTATCAACACACAAATTTACATACATGTATATACAGACCACTTGATCATGAGTACCAATTTGGAGCCCAATCGGACTTTTCTTCTCTTTTTAATAAATAGAAACACACTGATAAGGAATGTTCTGTCTTTCTGATAGAGTGATAGATTTCCAGCAGGTCATATGTGGTCTCTTGCTGCGCTCTGGTGGTCATTTGGTGAAACAGCTACAGGTGAATTATTCTAAATTAAAGCTCTGCTGAACTTATTTAATCTTGCTTGTCTTGCTTAATTGAACATATTTATCCTTCTTGTTCATGCTGGTCAGCCGCCTGGGTCATTCTTGTTTATGCTCCACCCACTTATTTTTTTTTTATAAATTTGCATAATATGCAAAAAATACTTTTGAGATCTTGTCCTTGGATCCTTGACCAATCATGACATGTTTGGTGTCAAACAGTTCAGCAGAGCTTACTCCTCAATAATTATTAAAAAAATCTTTACATTTATAAACAATATGGCCGCCATATGCAAATGAGTTCTACCATGGTGCAGTAAAATGTCTTTAACACTTATAACTTTTGAATGCTTAACCTGACACTAATACCACTTCAGTCCTTTGATCATTACATGATTCTCAGATACCCTGTCAGTATAAGTAGACATACACCCCCCCCAGGGGGCGGGGCCAATGCTCGATAGCTGTTTCTCTAGAACCATACAAGCTATCAAGGTCATCCTAGCCAATTATCATCTATGGCCCATGCACTAATGGTACACCAAATGAAAATTTGATATGGACACTTTTGTGGTCACTATTAGCCAATCACATTCCAGCAAGCTTTTAACAGGCGGAATGTTAATCAGGTCAAAACTTATATACTATATACGGGTTATTTATATGCCCTTTTTATGCCTTGTGTTTTTTCAATTTAAGAACTGAATTTGTTTCACCAAATGCGCACTAGAGTGCAGTAAGACACCACATAAAACCTGATGAACACTACAGCTCAATTTATCAATGCTTTTCAACTAGTTTACTCACACCACTCATCTAGCATTGCCATTGTGGTCTTTATGGTCACGCTGGTCACCCAGCTTGGTTATGCTGGCCATCCAGCTTGGTCATGCTGGCCATTCACATTGGTCATTATGGTCCTGCTGGTCATTCAGCTTTGTCCTCATAGTAATGGTGGTCTTCCAGCTTGGTCATACTGGCCAACCACCTTTGCCATGCTGGTCATCCAGTTTGGTCATTATGGTCTTCCAGCTTGGTCAATATGGTCAACAAGTTTGTCATCCAGATTAGTCATGCTGGTAATCTAGCTTGGTCTTCACGGTCATGCTGGTCATCCTCATCCAGTTTGGCGATGCCGGTCAACCGGCAACATGTTTTAAGCCTAACTGGCCTCCAGGGGTCTCTTTGCCTGTAACGCTCGAACCCCGTAAATCGCCGCTTGCGGCTATATTTATTATTATTATTATTATAGTTCTTATTCTTTTTCTGCCATAGAAGTGATTGGGCAGAAGAAACCGTAAGGTCTAGAGGGCTGAGACTTGGTCATATGGTAGTACTTCTCACCGCTACTCAGATTCAAAAGATGAGCCCGATCGGCCTCAAGGGGGCGCTATGGCGAAGGTCAACGCGTTTGGCCTCGTAACTCCTACGCCCTGATAGCTAGAGCAAAAATTCTTGCATTATATGATTCCTTGGTTAATGGCAAATCAAAAAGGTCAATAGAACCACTAAGCTCCGCCCACTTAGATTTTTTGCTATTTAGCATAATATGCAAAACCTACTTTTGAGAACTTGTCCTAGGGTCATTGACCAATCCTGTCATATTTGGTGTCAAACAACTCAGCAGAGTCCCTTCCTCAATAATTATCGAAAAAATCGAGAAATTTTTAAACAATATGGCCGCCATATGCAAATTAATCTTACCGTGGCACACCCAAATTTACTCTAACAGCTGTAACTTTTGAATGCTTAAACCTACACTAATGCCACTTTACAACTTTGATGCCAACATGATTCTGAGGTAGCCCGTCAATCGGTGTAGACATACACCCCCAGGGGGCGGAGCCAAAGCTAAAAATCTGTTTCTCAGGAAGCGTACAAGCTATGAAGCTCTCCTTTGGCATGTATCATCTATGGCCTATGTCCTAATGTTTTACGGAAGGAAAATTTGATATGCAAATTTTTGCGATCGTTATTAGCCAATCAGATTCCAGCTAGCTTTTGACATGCTAAACAATGACCAATCAGGACGATACTTATACCCTACATGTATCTCAGGGCCTTCTATCATCCATTAAAATATGGCGTTGATTGGCCTCAAGGGGGCGCTATAGCAGAAAATCAGTTATATCTAAAGGTACAAGTAGCCTAGGCTTGTTATTCTTTTTTAGTTGTATACTTTGCTGTAGTCTTTACAACTTTGTAATTACATGTGTTTACCAAAAATGCAAAGATTTTCATCAGTGGCCAAAAGAGTAAAAATTGCTCTTTTCGAACTTGTCTTTAAGTCCTTAATCAATCAAAACAAATTTGGTCTTGCTGCAATCTTGAGACCCTGTAGGTAAATAATTATCAAAAAAATCTTGACATTTTAACTATTTGAGGCCCATAAACCTTGATCAAACATGTACGTGAAAGCCTTTTCAGAGTTATTTGGCCAAAACTCTGTCAAAGTTTAAAACATGCCAAAACTGTTGAAGCTACTAATTAACAATGACATTTGAAGCACATGTGCCAAGTATGAGCCAAATAAGTCTTCAGTAGGCTCTACAGTGAAAAAATAACTATTTTCAATTTATTCTATTTATCGCTATTTTCCAACCTAAATGGACAGAAGACAGGAACCTTTCACCCTATCAACACACAAATTTATACACATATATAGACTGATAATCTGATCTTGATTGCAAATTTTCAGCCAAATCGGACATGTTTTGCCTCTACAACGGCTGGAAAACTACAGCGATTTTGTAGGCCTCAAGCCTGTATTATCGCTTTTTTCAAATCTAAATGGACAGAAGTCAGGAACCTTTGACCCTATTGACACAGAAATTGACATACCTATATAGACTGATATTGTGATCCTGATTGCAAATTTTGAGCCAAATCAGATATTTTTTGCCTCTAATATGGCCAAAGAGCAACAGCCATTTTGTAGGCCATAAGCCTGTATTATCACTTTTTTCAAACCTAAATGGACAGAAGTCAGGAACCTTTGACCCTATCAACACACAAATTTACACACATATATATACAGACCACTTGATCATGAGTACCAATTTTGAGCCCAATCGGACTTTTCCTCTCTTTGTAATAAATAGAAACACACTGATAGGGAATGTTCTGTCCTACTTATAGAGTGATAGATTTCCAGCAGGTTATATGTGGTCTCTTGCTGCGCTCTGGTGGTCATTTGGTGAAACAGCTACAGGTGAATTATTCTAAATTAAAGCTCTGCTGAACTTATTTAATCTTGCTTGTCTTGCTTAATTGAAGATCTTTATCCTTCTTAATCATGCTAGTCAGCCACCTGGGTCATTCTTGTTTATGTTCCACCCACTTAATTTTTTTTTATTTGCATAATATGCAAAACTTACTTTTGAGATCTTGTCCTTGGCTCCTTGACCAATCATGACATATTTGGTATCAAACAGTTCAGCAGAGCTTACTCCTCAATAATTATTTAAAAAATCTTTACATTTATAAACAATATGGCCGCCATATGCAAATGAGTTCTACCATGGTGCAGTAAAATCTCTTTAACACTTATAACTTTTGAATGCTTAACCTGACACTAATACCACTTCAGTCCTTTGATCATTACATGATTCTCAGATACCCTGACAGTTTAAGTAGACATACACCCCCCCAGGGGGCGGAGCCAATGCTCGATAGCTGTTTCTCTAGAACCATACAAGCTATCAAGGTCGTCCTTGCCAATTATCATCTATGGCCCATGCACTAATGGTACACCAAATGAAAATTTGAGATGGACACTTTTGTGGTCACTATTAGCCAATCACATTCCAGCAAGCTTTTGACAGGCTGAATGTCAATCAGGTCAAAACTTATGTACTATTATTGATATTATTGGTTATTAATATGTGCCCTTGTCATGCCTCACTGCTAGGCTCTCCGAATGCCCACTAGAGTGCAGCAAGAGACCACATAAAACCTGCTGAAGACTACAGCTCAATTTATCAATGCATTTCAACTAGTTTACTCACACCACTCATCTAGCATTGTCATTATGGTCTTCATGGTCACGCTGGTCACCTAGCTTGGTTATGCTGCCCATCCAGCTAGGTCATTCTGGTCATTCACATTGGTCATTATGGTCCTGCTGGTCATTCAGCTTTGTCATCATAGCAATGCTGGTCATCCAGCTTGGTCATACTGGCCAAACACCTTTGCCATGCTGGTCATCCAGTTTGGTGATGCCAGTCAACCAGCAACATGTTTTAAGCCTAACTGGCCTCCAGGGGCCTCTTTGTCTGTAACGCTCGAACCCCGTAAATCGCCGCTTGCGGCTATATTTTACTATATTTATTATTCTTTTTCTCCTGAAAAAACAGTTGTGCAGCCTAAACCGTAAGTCATAGAGAAATGAAACTTGGTAGGTAGATGTAGGATCAGTGCATCTCGGTGGACAACAAAAATGGCACCGATTGGTCAAGTGGTGGCGCTATAAACAAGGAAATTCATTTTTCACAATTTTCTCAATAACTCAAAAACCATAAGACCTACATTCAAAATTCTTTTTTTGATGGATTCCTTGGGTCAATACCAACAACTTTCCAATTTGGACCATGCACTTCCGTCTATATAGATTTTTTGCTAATTTGCATAATATGCAAAACCTACTTTTGCAAACTAGTCCTAGGAATTTTGACCAATCCTGGCATGTTTGGTATCAAAACACTCGTGAGAGCATGCGCTTCAATATTCATTAAGAAAAAGTTGAAATATGTAAACAATATGGCCGCCATATGCAAATTAGTCCTTCCGGATATATGCCCCATTCACTTCAAGAGGTAAATTTGGAGCACTGTTTCTCAGCAACCGTGCAACCTAGCAAGTTGAAACTTTGCATGCAGAATCTATCATACAGCCTCTAAAGGATGTTCAAAGGGCAACTTAATCAATCAACATGGCTGAACACCATCAGCCAATCAGCATTCAGCAGACATTTTGGCAGGCTGAATGTTGCCCAATCTGGATGATATTTGGCAGTTATGTTCAGGTGGAGACACTGTAGTGACCTGCAAAGTGCTGAAACAATCCGCCCACTGGGGGGCGCTGTTCCAAAAAAATGAGTATATGTCAATCATGCTGTACTATTTTGACATCTAATTGTTTTTGCCATATTTAGTACAGTGGCTCTGACAAATTTCTCAATACAACTATGTTTAAAAAGTGCTTTGTTCATTCATAATTGCTAATTGTTTGAAAATAGCTATATTGAAACTACTCTCTGGATATTTGGCCTATCACCTCCATTTCAGTCTTGCTACACACTGTAGAGTCTCTAGGTAAATGTTCATTAAAAACATTTGTGAAAATTTCACATACAATACTCTCCAGGCATCAAGCAATCTGTGCGTCCTTGGAATTTCTAACCTAAATTGCTGTAACTCTGCAGTATTTGCTGTAATCTCACAATGTTAAAGACCTCTGTACAATATCACTCTGATGAAGCGCCATTTAATACAGATTAAGAATAACTTGACATTACATGTCATATCAGAACATTCACTCCTTTGTGCCTCTTCTCAACATTAATAACAGGTGAAAGACTTTTGATCATTTCTAAATGTGACAGAATGTCTCCAATTGTGTTAGACCTTCTTACACATCACCATCCTATGCTCTAGTAGGCACCATTGTGCTAGTTGGTGCTTGATGAAGCGCCATTTAATTCAGAACTAGATTTATAATAACTTCGTAATTACATGTCATATCAGAACATTCACTCCTTTGTGTTAATTTAAACTTGTTTGGTCAAACATTTCAGCTTGTTCTGCAAAGGTTCAAAGGTCAATCTGAATACCACTTTGTGAACATTCTGGTTGAAGCCACCTGATCAATACCAATAACATGTAGACACCTTTTGACTAGTTCTAACTCACTTAATGAATATCCTACAAAGTTCACTAGATTTACATGTGAATTTAAGCACTGATCAGGTTGAAAGGCCTCTGCTCAACATTAATAACAGGTGAAAAACTTGATAATTTCTAAATGTGACAGGGCATCTCCAATCATATTAGACCTTCTTACACATCACCATTCAATGCTCTAGTAGGCACCATTGTGCAAGTTGGTGCTTGAACCCGATGATTGCCGCTTGCGGCTATATTTATTATTAGGGCCCGAGCACCGAAGGCGCAGGCGAAGCCTGCACCGGAGGTGCAAAGCCCTATTGTTTTTGGAAGGATTATTATTATTATTATTATTATTATTCCGGACACTTTCGCCCATTTTCGAGGCATTTCCGATACTCGAAAACTCACGCATTTTGGCACAGGCCTCAAACTCGGCGAAAATTTTAAAGTTCCATAGAGCATGGACTTTGGCGTGGTTCAGGAGCTCTATAGCGCCCCCAAACGTCAGCAGTGGCCGGGATAAAGTTTGTCCAATGTGCACCAACTTTGGTACGCTCATTGACCTCCTCATAAAGAACAAGGATCACTTGGTTTTATTTGGCTCCGCCCAACAGGAAGTCGGCCATTTTGACAGGAAGTCACAAAATAAAAAGTTTCCCGCTGGGTTTCGGAGTGGTTAGGATGTTTGAAAACTCCTAAAATTTTACAGAGCTATTTGGCCTTGGCCATGCTTTGACCGTAAGTTGGAATTTCGTAAGTTCGTCTTTCATCAGCTCTCTAGCGCCACCTATTTTATATCATATTTATGAAAAGCTCTCAGCCTCTTGATGATTGGCAGATTCAATAAGTCTTTGAAATTATTTAGGAATATTTTGTCGTTTTTCTCATGTGTAGCTAGAGGACTCTACAGCGCCCCATATTTTGTTTAGGCCATTAAATTAGCTGTAGCTGTCTCAAAATTTCTCCAATATTCTCGATTTTTGGCAACAACATAGAAACTATCATCCCGCACATATTACCCTTTGGCTTGTACTAGCTCCGCCCAACAGGAAGTCGACCATTTTGAAATTTGTGGAATTTTTACACATTTTTCACGAACTCATTCAAACTCCTCCTAGAGTCTTTGTCATATTAGCTCTAAATTTGGTATGGATAGGCTCCAGACATACATGGTGATAAATTGCGAAGGAATAGTCGATAGCTGAAACGATGACGTAATGGCGGACAATTAATTTAATGGAGACGCAACACTAGACCAAAGTGAAACCATGACACAGTCATAAAACAGATTATTGAAAAATCATGAAACTTGGTAAAAACACAAGAGACATCATAAGACACGTTTTTAGTATTGGAATGATTGACTCCGCCCAACAGGAAGTCGGCCATTTTGAAATATGTGCATTTTACACACATTTTTTGCATACTTTGTCGAACTCCTCCTAGGGAATTTGTTGAATACTCTTGATATTTGTCAGTAATAAACAACTAACAAACCTGATGATAAATTGCGAAGGAATAGTCGATATCTTAAACGAGGACGAAATGGCGGACAGTTGAATTGCTTGAGATGCCCCGTTAAAACAGGAAGTGAATACATTCTGGTGTTAGTAGGTGTTTGAGGAGGTTAAAAAGGTTAAAAACTCTCAAAAATTTACAGGCCTGCTTGATTTAAGCAGTACTTTGATCTGAAATTAAAATTTCATATATACGTATTTCATTGGCTCTATAGCGCCACCTAGGTTTCAATGCATATTTGACATTTCGGGAATGCTCAAAACCTCTTGAAAATTGACAGATTGCATAAGACCTAAAAACACTTTACAAATATTTTGACAATTTTTTCATGTATAGCTAGCGGACTCTACAGCGCCCCCTAATTGGTTCGTTTAATAAATTAGCTGTGGATGTGTCAAAATTTGTCTAATCTTCTCAAATTTTGGTAGGATCGTTGATAGTATGACCTGCACATATTTGCAATTGGCTTGTATTAGCTCCGCCCAACAGGAAGTCGGCCATATTGGAATTTGTAATATTTTTACACATTTTTCACAAACTAATTTAAACTGCTCCTAAAGTCTTTGTCAGATTACCTCTTATTTCGCTGTAAATGAACAACAGACATATTTGATGATAAATGCCAAAGGATTAGTTGATCGGTAAAACGGTGACCCAATGGCGAGCAATTGATTCACTAGAGATGCAACACTAAACCAATGTGAAACCATGACACGGTCAGAAAACAGATTTTTGAAAATTCATGAAACTTGGCAAAAACACAAAAGACATCATTACACACATTTTCAGCATTGGTAGGACTGACTCCGCCCAACAGGAAGTCAGCCATTTTGAAATATCTGCATTTTACACACATTTTTGTGTACATTGTCAAACTACTCCTAGCAAATTTGTTGAATTCTCTTGGTATTTGGTAAAAATAAACATTGAACATATCTGATGATAAATTGTGAAGGAATAGTCGATATCTCAAACGAGGACGAAATGGCAGATGGTTGAATTTGTGAGATGCCACATCAAAACAGGAGGTCAAAACCTAGGTAATGCCAGGTGTTTTGAGGAGGTTATAACGGAGAAAAACTCACAAAATTTGACCGGCCTGCTTATCTAAGGCTGTTCTTTGATGTAGAATTAGAATTTCAAATACATGTATTTTAACAGCGCTAAAGCGCCACCTGTATTTTAAATGGATATTTCACGTGTTTAACAGGATAGAAAACTCTTGAAAATTGGCACACTCAATAAGACCTCAAAATTACTTTTACCGGTTTCTCGGTTTGGCCCGGTACGATTTGCGCTGTTGTGCGAGGGCCCTACGTCCCCCTGTGACAGGGGGACAACTCGTTATTATTATTATTACGCTTCTTGACCCTTTCGCTCATTTTTGAGGCATTTCTGATATGGGAAAACTCACGCATTTTGGCACAGGCCTCAAACTTGGTGAAAATGTAAAAGTTCCATAGAGCTTTGACATGGGCGTGGTTCAGGAGCTCCATAGCGCCCCCAAACGTCGGCATTGGCCGGGATGAAGTTTGTCCAATGTGCACCAACTTTGGTACACTCATTGACCTCTTCATAAACAACAAGAATCACTAGGTTTTATTTGACTCCGCCCAACAGGAAGTCGGCCATTTTGACAGGAAGTTGCAAAATAAAAAGTTTCCCGCTGGGTTTCGGAGTGGTTAGGATGTTTGAAAACTCCTAAAATTTTACAGAGCTATTTGGCTTAGGCCAAACTTTCACCCTAAATTAAAATTTTGTATATTCGTGTTTCATCAGCTCTCTAGCGCCACCTATTTCATATGACATTTTTGGAAAGCGCTCAGCCTCTTGATAATTGGCAGATTCAATAAGGCCTTGAAGTGACTTAGATATATATTGTCATTTTTGTCGTGTGTAGCTAGATGACTCTACAGCGCCCCCTATTTGGTTCGGCTAATAAATTAGCCGTGGCCTTCTCAAAAATTCTCAGATATTCTCGATTTTTGACAGAAACATAGACAATATGATTCTGCACATATTAGCAATCGGAATGCATTAGCTCCGCCCAACAGGAAGTCGGCCATTTTGGAATTTGTGGAATTTTGACATATTTTTCACAAACTCATTCGAACTCCTCCTAGAGTCTTTGTCAGATTACCTCTAAATTGTCAGTGGATAGTCCCCAGACATACATGGTGATAAATTGCGAAGGAATAGTCGATAGCTGAAACGATGACGTAATGGCAGGCAATTAATTTAATGGAGACGCAACACTAGACCAAAGTGAAACCATGACACGGTCAGAACACACATGATTGAAAATTCATGAAACATGGCAAAAACACAAGAGACATCATAAGACACGTTTTTCGTATTGGTAAGACTGACTCCGCCCAACAGGAAGTCGGCCATTTTGAAAAAAGTGCATTTTACACACATTTTTAGCATACTTTGTCAAACTCCTCCTAGGGATATCGTTGAATACTCTTGATATTTGTCAGCAATAAACTACTAACAGACCTGATGATAAATTGCGAAGGAATAGTCGATATCTTAAACGAGGACGAAATGGCGGACAGTTGAGTTGCTGGAGATACCCCATTAAAACAGGAAGTGAATACATTCTGGTGTTGGTAGGTGTTTGAGGAGGTTAAAAAGTATGAAAACTCACAAAACTTTACAGGCCTGTTTGATTTACGTGGTTCTTTGGTCTGAAATTGAAATTTCATATATACGCATTTCATTGGCTCTATAGCGCCACCTAGGTTGCAATGAATATGTGACATTACGGGAATGCTCAAAAACTCTTGAAAATTGTCAGATTGCGTAGGACCTAAAAACACTTTACAAATATTGTGAAATATTTTTCATATGTAGCTAGCGGACTCTACAGCGCCCCCTAATTTGTTCAGTTAATAAATTAGCTCTGGATGTGTCAAAATTGATCTAATCTTCTCCAATTTTGGTAGCTATGTAGATACTGTAACACTGCACATATTTGCAATTGGCTTGTATTAGCTCCGCCCAACAGGAAGTCGGCCATATTGGAATTTGTGAAATTTTTACATATTTTTCACAAACCCATTTAAGCTGCTTCTTAAGTCTTAGGTAGATTACCTTTTAATTAGCTGTGAATGAACATCAGACATGTTTGATGAAAATTGCCAAAGGATTAGTTGATCGCTAAAACGGTGATGTAATGGCGAGCATTTGATTCACTAGAGACGCAACACTAAACCAAAGTGAAACAATGACACGGTCCGAACACAGATGATTGAAAATTCCTGAAACTTGGCAAAAACACAAGAGACATCATTAGACACGTTTTCAGTATTTGTAGGACTGACTCCGCCCAACAGGAAGTCGGCCATTTTGAAACATCTGCATTTTACACACATTCTTTGCGTATGTTGTCAAACTACTCCTAGAAAATTTAATGAATTCTCTTGGTATTTGGTCAAAATAAACATTGAACATATCTGATGATAAATTGTGAAGGAATAATCGATATCTCAAATGAGGAGGAAATGGCGGACGGTTGAATTTTTGAGATGACACATCAAAAAAGGTGGTTGACACCTAGGTAATGCTAGGTGTTTTGAGGAAGTTTTAACAGAGAAAAGCTCACAAAATTTGACCGGCCTGCTTATCTGAGGCTGTTCTTTGATGTAGGATTAAAATTTAAAATACATGTGCTTTCACAGCTCTATACCGTCACCTATATTTAGGGCCCGAGCACCGAAGGCGCAGGCGAAGCCTGCACCGTAGGTGCAAAGCCCTATTGTTTTTGGTCCGTTTATTATTATTATTATTAGGGCCCGAGCACCGAAGGCGCAGGCGAAGCCTGCACCGGAGGTGCAAAGCCCTATTGTTTTTGGTCTGTTTATTATTATTATTATTATTATTATTATTATTATTATTATTATTATTATTCTGCCTCTTTGCGTCCATTTTTGAGGCATTTCCGATACTCGAAAACTCACGCATTTTGGTACAGGCCTCAAGCTCGGCGAAAATTTTAAAGTTCCATAGAGGCTGGACTTTGCCGTTGTTCAGGAGCTCTATAGCGCCCCCAAACGTCGGCAGTGGCCGGGATGAAGTTTGTCCAACGTGCACCAACTTTGGTACGCTTATTGACCTCCTCATAAACAACAAGAATCACTAGGTTTTATTTGACTCCGCCAAACAGGAAGTCGGCCATTTTGACAGGAAGTTGCAAAATAAAAAGTTTCCCGCTGGGTTTCGGAGGGGTTAGGATGTTTGAAAACTCCTAAAATTTTACAGAGCTATATGGCTTAGGCCATACTTTGACCGTAAGTTGGAATTTCGTAAATTCGTCTTTCATCAGCTCTCTAGCGCCACCTATTTTATATCATATTTATGAAAAGCTCTCAGCCTCTTGATAATTGGCAGATTCAATAAGTCTTTGAAATGATTTAGGAATATTTTGTCGTTTTTCTCATGTGTAGCTAGAGGACTCTACAGCGCCCCCTATTTTGTTTAGGCCATTAAATTAGCTGTAGCTGTCTCAAAATTTCTCCAATATTCTCGATTTTTGGCGACAACATAGAAACTATCATTCCGCACATATTACCCATTGGCTTGTACTAGCTCTGCCCAACAGGAAGTCGGCCATTTTGAAATTTGTGGAATTTTTACACATTTTTCACGAACTCATTCAAACTCCTCCTAGAGTCTTTGTCATATTACCTCTAAATTTGGTGTGGATAGGCTCCTGACATACATGGTGATAAATTGCGAAGGAATAGTCGATAGCTGAAACGATGACGTAATGGCGGACAATTAATTTAATGGAGACGCAACACTAGACCAAAGTGAAACCATGACACGGTCATAAAACAGATGATTGAAAAATCATGAAACTTGGTAAAACCACAAGAGACATCATAAGACACGTTTTTAGTATTGGAATGATTGACTCCGCCCAACAGGAAGTCGGCCATTTTGAAATATGTGCATTTTACACACATTTTTTGCATACTTTGTCGAACTCCTCCTAGGGAATTTGTTGAATACTCTTGATATTTGTCAGCAAAAAACTAATACCATCCGTGATGATAAATTGCGAAGGAATAGTAGATATCTTAAAAGAGGACGAAATGGCGGACAGTTGAACTGCTTGAGATGCCCCATTAAAACAGGAAGTGAATACATTCTGGTGTTAGTAGGTGTTTGAGGAGGTTAAAAAGGTTGAAAACTCTCGAAAATTTACAGGCCTGCTTGAATTAAGCAGTACTTTCATCTGAAATTAAAATTTCTTGTATACGTATTTCATTGGCTCTATAGCGCCACCTAGGTTTCAATGCATATTTGACATTACGGGAATGCTCAAAAACTCTTGAAAATTGACAGATTGCATAAGACCTAAAAACACTTTACAAATATTGTGAAATATTTTTCATATGTAGCTAGTGGACTCTACAGCGCCCCCTAATTTGTTCAGTTAATAAATTAGCTCTGGATGTGTCAAAATTGATCTAATCTTCTCCAATTTTGGTAGGTGTGTAGATACTGTAACACTGCTCATATTTGCAATTGGCTTGTATTAGCTCCGCCCAACAGGAAGTCGGCCATATTGGATTATGTAATATTTTTACAAATTTTTCACAAACTAATTTAAACTGCTCCTAAAGTCTTTGTCAGATTACCTCTTATTTCGCTGTAAATGAACAACAGACATATTTGATGATAATTGCCAAAGGATTAGTTGATCGGTAAAACGGTGACCCAATGGCGAGCAATTGAGTCACTAGAGACGCAACACTAAACCAAAGTGAAACCATGACATGGTCAGAAAACAGATTATTGAAAATTCATGAAACTTGGCAAAAACACAAAAGACATCATTACACACATTTTCAGCATTGGTAGGACTGACTCCGCCCAACAGGAAGTCGGCCATTTTGAAATATCTGCATTTTACACACATTTTTTGTGTACATTGTCAAACTTCTCCTAGCAAATTTGATGAATTCTCTTGGTATTTGGTAAAAATAAACATTGAACATATCTGATGATAAATTGTGAAGGAATAGTCGATATCTCAAACGAGGACGAAATGGCAGATGGTTGAATTTTTGAGATCCCACATCAAAACAGGAGGTGAAAACTTAGGTAATGCCAGGTGTTTTGAGGAGGTTATAACGGAGAAAAACTCACAAAATTTGACCAGCCTGCTTATCTAAGGCTGTTGTTTGATGTAGAATTAGAATTTCAAATACATGTATTTTAACAGCGCCATAGCGCCACCTGTATTTTAAATGGATATTTCACATGTTTAACAGGATAGAAAACTCTTGAAAATTGGCACACTCAATAAGACCTCAAAATTACTTTTACCGGTTTCTCGGTTTGGCCCGGTACGATTTGCGCTGTTGTGCGAGGGCCCTACGTCCCCCTGTGACAGGGGGACAACTCGTTATTATTAGGGCCCGAGCACCGAAGGCGCAGGCGAAGCCTGCACCGGAGGTGCAAAGCCCTATTGTTTTTGGTCCGTTTATTATTATTATTTTTATTTACAAACTTCGCACCCATTTTTGAGGCCTTTCCGATACTCAAAAACTCTTGCATTTTGGCACAGACGTCAAAGCCGGTGAAAAATTTTAAATTACATTGTTCACAGGTTTGGGCGTGGATCAGGAGCTCTATAGCGCCCCCAAACGTTGCCAGTGGCCGGGATAAAGTTTGTCCAATGTGCACCAACTTTGGTACGCTCATTGACCTCATTATACCGATCAAGAATCACTTGGATTTATTTGACTCCGCCTAACAGGAAGTCGGCCAAATTGGCAGGAAGTCGCAAAATAAAAAGTTTCCCGTGGTGTTCTGGGTGGGTTACGATGTTCGAAAACTCATAAAATTTCACAGGCCTATTGGGCATAGGATGTACTTTGATGGAAAATTGGAATTTTTCATATTCATAATTTATCAGCTCTCTAGCGCCACCTATTTTATATGACATTTATAGAAAGCTCTTAGCCTCTTCTAAATTAGCAGACCCAATAATGCCTTTAAATGATTTCGAGAAATGTAATCATTTTTCTAATGTGGTGCTAAATGACTCTACAGCGCCCCCTATTTGGTTTAGGCTAATAAATTAGCGGTAGCTGTCTCAAATTTTCCCCAATGTTCAAAATGTTTGGTAGAAACATAGATATTATGATGCCACACATAATACCCATTGGCATGTATTAGCTCCGCCCAACAGGAAGTCGGCCATTTTGAAAAATGTTACATTTTTAAACATTTTTCACATACTCATTTGAACTCCTCCTAGAGTCTTTGTCAGATTACAACTAAATGGTCTGTGGATAGTCTCCAGACATACATTGTGCTAAATTGCGAAGGAATAGTCGATAGCTGAAACGATGACGTAATGGCGGGCAATTGATTTAATGGAGACATCACACTAAACCAAATAGAAACATTAGCATGGTCAGAATACAGCTGCTTGGAAATTCATGAAACTTGGCAAAAACATAAAAGACATCATTACACACATTTTCAGTGTTGATATGATTGACTCCGCCCAACAGGAAGTCGGCCATTTTGAAAAACTTGCATTTTACACACATTTTTTGCATACTTTGTCGAACTCCTCCTAGGGAATTTGTTGAATACTCTTGATATTTGTCAGCAATAAACTACTACCATCCCTGATGATAAATTGCGAAGGAATAGTCGATATCTTAAACGAGGACGAAATGGCGGACAGTTGAATTGCTGGAGATACCCCATTAAAATAGGAAGTAAATACATTCTGGTGTTGGTAGGTGTTTGAGGAGGTTAAACAGGTTGAAAACTCTCGAAACTTTACAGGCCTGCTTGATTTAAGCGGTCCTTTGATTAAAAATTGAAATTTCATATATACATATTTCATTGGCTCTATAGCGCCACCTAGGTTTCAATGCATATTTGACATTACGGAAATGCTCAAAAACTCTTGAAAATTGTCAGATTCCATAATATCTAAAAACACTTTACAAATATTGTGATAATTTTTTCATGTGTAGCTAGCGGACTCTATAGCGCCCCCTAATTCATTCGTTTAATAAATTAGCTGTGGATGTGTCACAATTTGTCTATTCTTCTCAAATTTTGGTAGGAGCAAAGATACTATGACTCTGCACATATTTGCAATTGGTTTGTATTAGCTCCGCCCAACAGGAAGTCGGCCATATTGGATTTTGTAATTTTTTTACACTTTTTTTCACAAACTCATTTAAACTGCTCCTAAAGTCTTTGTCAGATTACCTCTAAATTAGCTGAGAATGAACATCAGACACAGTTGATGAAAATTGCCAAAGGAATAGTTGATCGCTAAAACGGTGACGTAATGGCGAGCAATTGATTGAATAGAGACGCAACACTAAACCAAAGTGAAACCATGACACAGTCAGAACACAGATGATTAAAAATTCATGAAACTTGGCAAAAACACAAGAGACATCATTAGACACGTTTTCAGTATTGGTAGGACCTACTCCGCCCAACAGGAAGTCGGCCATTTTGAAATATCTGAATTTTGCATACATTTTTTGCGTATGTTGTCAGACTACTCCTAGAAATTTTGTTGAATTCTCTTGGTATTTGGTAAAAATAAACATTGAACATATCTGATGATAAATTGTGAAGAAATAGTCGATATCTTAAACGAGGAGGGAATGGCGGACGGTTGAATGTTTGAGATGCCACATCAAAACTGGAGGTTGACACATAGGTAATGCTAGGAGTTTTGAGGACGTTATAAGAGAGAAAAGCTCACAAACTTTGACCGGCCTGCTTATCTGAGGCTGTTGTTTGATCTAGAATTAGAATTTCAAATATATGTGTTTTAACAGCTCTATAGTGCCACCTGTATTTTAAATGGGTATTTCACATTTTTGGCAGGATAGAAAACTCTTGAAAATTACCACACTAATAATAACGAGACCTCAAAATTACTTTCACCGGTTTCTCGGTTTGGCCCGGTACGATTTGCGCTGTTGTGCGAGGGCCCTACGTCCCCCTGTGACAGGGGGACAACTCGTTATTAGGGCCCGAGCACCGAAGGCGCAGGCGAAGCCTGCACCGGAGGTGCAAAGCCCTATTGTTTTTGGTCCGTTTATTAGGGCCCGAGCACCGAAGGCGCAGGCGAAGCCTGCACCGGAGGTGCAAAGCCCTATTGTTTTTGGAATGTTTATTATTATTATTATTAGGGCCCGAGCACCGAAGGCGCAGGCGAAGCCTGCACCGGAGGTGCAAAGCCCTATTGTTTTTGGTCCGTTTATTATTATTATTAGGGCCCGAGCACCGAAGGCGCAGGCGAAGCCTGCACCGGAGGTGCAAAGCCCTATTGTTTTTGGTCCGTTTATTATTATTATTATTATTATTATTATTATTATTCTGCCTCTTTGCGTCCATTTTTGAGGCATTTCCGATAGTCGAAAACTCACGCATTTTGGGACAGGCCTCAAGCTTGGCGAAAATTTTAAAGTTCCATAGAGGCTGGACTTTGGCGTTGTTCAGGAGCTCTATAGCGCCCCCAAACGTCGGCAGTGGCCGGGATGAAGTTTGTCCAACGTGCACCAACTTTGGTACGCTCATTGACCTCCTCATAAACAACAAGAATCACTAGGTTTTATTTGACTCCGCCCAACAGGAAGTCGGCCATTTTGACAGGAAGTTGCAAAATAAAAAGTTTCCCGCTGGGTTTCGGAGTGGTTAGGATGTTTGAAAACTCCTAAAATTTTACAGAGCTATTTGGCCTTGGCCATACTTTGACCGTAAGTTGGAATTTCGTAAATTCGTCTTTCATCAGCTCTCTAGCGCCACCTATTTTATATCATATTTATGAAAAGCTCTCAGCCTCTTGATGATTGGCAGATTCAATAAGTCTTTGAAATGATTTAGGAATATTTTGTCGTTTTTCTCATGTGTAGCTAGAGGACTCTACAGCGCCCCCTATTTTGTTTAGGCCATTAAATTAGCTGTAGCTGTCTCAAAATTTCTCCAATATTCTCGATTTTTGGCAACAACATAGAAACTATCATCCCGCACATATTACCCTTTGGCTTGTACTAGCTCTGCCCAACAGGAAGTCGGCCATTTTGAAATTTGTGGAATTTTTACACATTTTTCACGAACTCATTCAAACTCCTCCTAGAGTCTTTGTCATATTACCTCTAAATTTGGTATGGATAGGCTCCAGACATACATGGTGATAAATTGCGAAGGAATAGTCGATAGCTGAAACGATGACGTAATGGCGGACAATTAATTTAATGGAGACGCAACACTAGACCAAAGTGAAACCATGACACAGTCATAAAACAGATTATTGAAAAATCATGAAACTTGGTAAAAACACAAGAGACATCATAAGACACGTTTTTAGTATTGGAACAATTGACTCCGCCCAACAGGAAGTCGGCCATTTTGAAATATGTGCATTTTACACACATTTTTTGCATACTTTGTCGAACTCCTCCTAGGGAATTTGTTGAATACTCTTGATATTTGTCAGCAAAAAACTACTACCATCCGTGATGATAAATTGCGAAGGAATAGTCGATATCTTAAACTAGGACGAAATGGCGGACAGTTGAATTGCTTGAGATGCCCCATTAAAACAGGAAGTGAATACATTCTGGTGTTAGTAGGTGTTTGAGGAGGTTAAAAAGGTTGAAAACTCTCGAAAATTTACAGGCCTGCTTGAATTAAGCAGTACTTTCATATGAAATTAAAATGTCTTGTATACGTATTTCATTGGCTCTATAGCGCCACCTAGGTTTCAATGCATATTTGACATTACGGGAAAGCTCAAAACCTCTTGAAAATTGACAGATTGCATAAGACCTAAAAACACTTTACAAATATTTTGACAATTTTTTCATGTATAGTTAGCAGACTCTACAGCGCCCCCTAATTCGTTTGTTTAATAAATTAGCTGTGGATGTGTCAAAATCTGTCTAATCTTCTCAAATTTTGGTAGGATCGTAGATAGTATGACCCTGCACATATTTGCAATTGGCTTGTATTAGCTCCGCCCAACAGGAAGTCGGCCATATTGGAATTTGTAATATTTTTACAAATTTTTCACAAACTAATTTAAACTGCTCCTAAAGTTTTTGTCAGATTACCTCTTATTTCGCTGTAAATGAACAGCAGACATATTTGATGATAACTGCCAAAGGATTAGTTGATCGGTAAAACGGTGACCCAATGGCGAGCAATTGAGTCACTAGAGACGCAACACTAAACCAAAGTGAAACCATGACATGGTCAGAAAACAGATTATTGAAAATTCATGAAACTTGGCAAAAACACAAAAGACATCATTACACACATTTTCAGCATTGGTAGGACTGACTCCGCCCAACAGGAAGTCGGCCATTTTGAAATATCTGCATTTTACACACATTTTTTGTGTACATTGTCAAACTACTCCTAGCAAATTTGATGAATTCTCTTGGTATTTGGTAAAAATAAACATTGAACATATCTGATGATAAATTGTGAAGGAATAGTCGATATCTCAAACGAGGACGAAATGGCAGATGGTTGAATTTTTGAGATCCCACATCAAAACAGGAGGTGAAAACCTAGGTAATGTCAGGTGTTTTGAGGAGGTTATAACGGAGAAAAACTCACAAAATTTGACCAGCCTGCTTATCTAAGGCTGTTGTTTGATGTAGAATTAGAATTTAAAATACATTTATTTTAACAGTGCTATAGCGCCACCTGTATTTTAAATGGATATTTCACATGTTTAACAGGATAGAAAACTCTTGAAAATTGGCACACTCAATAAGACCTCAAAATTACTTTTACCAGTTTCTCGGTTTGGCCCGGTACGATTTGCGCTGTTATGCGAGGGCCCTACGTCCCCCTGTGACAGGGGGACAACTCGTTATTATTATTACGCTTCTTGACCCTTTCGCTCATTTTTGAGGCATTTCTGATATGGGAAAACTCACGTATTTTGGCACAGGCCTCAAACTTGGTGAAAATGTAAAAGTTCCATAGAGCATTGACATGGGCGTGGTTCAGGAGCTCCATAGCGCCCCCAAACGTCGGCATTGGCTGGGATGAAGTTTGTCCAATGTGCACCAACTTTGGTACACTCATTGACCTCTTCATAAAGAACAAGAATCACTTGGTTTTATTTGACTCCGCCCAACAGGAAGTCGGCCATTTTGACAGGAAGTTGCAAAATAAAAAGTTTCCCGCTGGGTTTCGGAGTGGTTAGGATGTTTGAAAACTCCTAAAATTTTACAGAGCTATTTGGCTGAGGCCAAACTTTCACCGTAAATTAAAATTTTGTATATTCGTGTTTCATCAGCTCTCTAGCGCCACCTATTTCGTATGACATTTTTGGAAAGCGCTCAGCCTCTTGATAATTGGCAGATTCAATAAGGCCTCGAAGTGACTTAGATATATATTGTCATTTTTGTCGTGTGTAGCTAGATGACTCTACAGCGCCCCCTATTCGGTTCGGCTAATAAATTAGCCGTGGCCTTCTCAAAAATTCTCAGATATTCTCGATTTTTGACAGAAACATAGACAATATGATTCTGCACATATTAGCAATCGGAATGCATTAGCTCCGTCCAACAGGAAGTCGGCCATTTTGGAATTTGTGGAATTTTTACATATTTTTCACAAACTCATTCGAACTCCTCCTAGAGTCTTTGTCAGATTACCTCTAAATTGTCAGTGGATAGTCCCCAGACATACATGGTGATAAATTGCGAAGGAATAGTCGATAGCTGAAACGATGACGTAATGGCAGGCAATTAATTTAATGGAGACGCAACACTAGACCAAAGTGAAACCATGACACAGTCATAAAACAGATTATTGAAAAATCATGAAACTTGGTAAAAACACAAGAGACATCATAAGACACGTTTTTAGTATTGGAATGATTGACTCCGCCCAACAGGAAGTCGGCCATTTTGAAATATGTGCATTTTACACACATTTTTTGCATACTTTGTCGAACTCCTCCTAGGGAATTTGTTGAATACTCTTGATATTTGTCAGTAATAAACTACTAACACACCTGATGATAAATTGCGAAGGAATAGTCGATATCTTAAACGAGGACGAAATGGCGGACAGTTGAATTGCTTGAGATGCCCCGTTAAAACAGGAAGTGAATACATTCTGGTGTTGGTAGGTGTTTGAGGAGGTTTAAAAGGATGAAAACTCTCAAAAATTTACAGGCCTGCTTGATTTAAGCAGTACTTTGATCTGAAATTAAAATTTCATATATACGTATTTCATTGGCTCTATAGCGCCACCTAGGTTTCAATGCATATTTGACATTACGGGAATGCTCAAAACCTCTTGAAAATTGACAGATTGCATAAGACCTAAAAACACTTTACAAATATTTTGACAATTTTTTCATGTATAGCTAGCGGACTCTACAGCGCCCCCTAATTGGTTCGTTTAATAAATTAGCTGTGGATGTGTCAAAATTTGTCTAATCTTCTCAAATTTTGGTAGGATCGTAGATAGTATGACCCTGCACATATTTGCAATTGGCTTGTATTAGCTCCGCCCCACAGGAAGTCGGCCATATTGGAATTTGTAATATTTTTACACATTTTTCACAAACTCATTTAAACTGCTCCTAAAGTCTTTGTCAGATTACCTCTTATTTAGCTGTAAATGAACAACAGACATATTTGATGATAATTTCCAAAGGATTAGTTGATCGGTAAAACGGTGACCCAATGGCGAGCAATTGAGTCACTAGAGACGCAACACTAAACCAAAGTGAAACCATGACACGGTCAGAAAACAGATTATTGAAAATTCATGAAACTTGGCAAAAACACAAAAGACATCATTACACACATTTTCAGCATTGGTAGGACTGACTCCGCCCAACAGGAAGTCGGCCATTTTGAAATATCTGCATTTTACACACATTTTTTGTGTACATTGTCAAACTACTCCTAGCAAATTTGATGAATTCTCTTGGTATTTGGTAAAAATAAACATTGAACATATCTGATGATAAATTGTGAAGGAATAGTCGATATCTCAAACGAGGACGAAATGGCAGATGGTTGAATTTTTGAGATCCCACATCAAAACAGGAGGTGAAAACCTAGGTAATGCCAGGTGTTTTGAGGAGGTTATAACGGAGAAAAACTCACAAAATTTGACCAGCCTGCTTATCTAAGGCTGTTGTTTGATGTAGAATTAGAATTTCAAATACATGTATTTTAACAGCGCCATAGCGCCACCTGTATTTTAAATGGATATTTCACATGTTTAACAGGATAGAAAACTCTTGAAAATTGGCACACTCAATAAGACCTCAAAATTACTTTTACCGGTTTCTCGGTTTGGCCCGGTACGATTTGCGCTGTTGTGCGAGGGCCCTACGTCCCCCTGTGACAGGGGGACAACTCGTTATTAGGGCCCGAGCACCGAAGGCGCAGGCGAAGCCTGCACCGGAGGTGCAAAGCCCTATTGTTTTTGGTCCGTTTATTATTATTATTATTATTATTTTTATTTTTAAACTTCGCGCCCATTTTTGAGGCCTTTCTGATACTCGAAAACTCTTGAATTTTGGCACAGACATCAAAGCCGGTGAAAAATTTGAAATTTCACAGTTCCTGGGCTTGGGCGTTGATCAGGAGCTCTATAGCGCCCCCAAACGTTGCTAGTGGCCGGGATAAAGTTTGTCCAATGTGCACCAACTTTGGTACGCTCATTGACCTCATTATACCGATCAAGAATCACTTGGATTTATTTGACTCCGCCTAACAGGAAGTCTGCCATTTTGGCAGGAAGTCGCAAAATAAAAAGATTCCAGTGGTGTTTTGGGTGGGTTACGATGTTCGAAAACTCATAAAATTTCACAGGCATATTGGGCATAGGCTGTACTTTGATGTAAAATTGGAATTTTTCATATTCATAATTTATCAGCTCTCTAGCGCCACCTATTTTATATGACATTTATAGAAAGCTCTTAGCCTCTTCTAAATAAGCAGACCCAATAATGCCTTTAAATGATTTCGAGAAATGTAATCGTTTTTCTAATGTGGAGCTAAATGACTCTACAGCGCCCCCTATTTGGTTTAGGCTAATAAATTAGCGGTAGCTGTCTCAAATTTTCCCCAATGTTCAAGATTTTTGGTAGAAAAATAGATATTACGATGCCACACATAATACCCATTGGCATGTATTAGCTCCGCCCAACAGGAAGTCGGCCATTTTGAAAAATGTTAAATTTTTACACATTTTTCACGAACTAATTCGAACTTCTCCTAGAGTCTTTGTCAGATTACAACTAAATTGTCTGTGGATAGTCTCCAGACATACGTGGTGCTAAATTGCGAAGGAATAGTCGATAGCTGAAACGATGACGTAATGGCGGGCAATTGATTTAATGGAGACACAACACTAAACCAAATAGAAACATTAACATGGTCAGAATACAGCTGCTTGGAAATTCATGAAACTTGGCAAAAATATAAAAGACATCATTACACACGTTTTCAGTGTTGATATGATTGACTCCGCCCAACAGGAAGTCGGCCATTTTGAAAAACGTGCATTTTACACACATTTTTTGCATACTTTGTCGAACTCCTCCTAGGGAATTTGTTGAATACTCTTGATATTTGTCAACAATAAACTACTACCATCCTTGATGATAAATTGCGAAGGAATAGTCGATATCTTAAACGAGGACGAAATGGCGGACAGTTGAATTGCTTGAGATACCCCATTAAAATAGGAAGTAAATACATTCTGGTGTTAGTAGGTGTTTGAGGAGGTTAAACAGGTTGAACACTCACAAAACTTTTCAGGCCTGCTTGATTTAAGCAGTACTTTGATTAAAAATTGAAATTTCATATATACATATTTCATTGGCTCTATAGCGCCACCTAGGTTTCAATGCATATTTGACATTACGGAAATGCTCAAAAACTCTTGAAAATTGTCAGATTCCATAAGATCTAAAAAACATTTTACAAATATTGTGATAATTTTTTCATGTGTAGCTAGCGGACTGTACAGCGCCCCCTAATTCGTGCGGTTAATAAATTAGCTTTGGATGTGTCAAAATTTGTCTAATTTTCTCAAATTTTGGTAGTAGCGTAGATACTATGACTTTGCACATATTTGCAATTGGTTTGTATTAGCTCCGCCCAACAGGAAGTCGGCCATTTTGAAATTTGTGTAATTTTTACAAATTTTTAACAAACTCATTTAAACTGCTCCTAAAGTCTTTGTCAGATTACCTCTAAAGTAGCTGAGAATGAACATCAGACACAGTTGATGAAAATTGCCAAAGGAATAATTGATCGCTAAAACGGTGACGTAATGGCGGGCAATTGATTGACTAGAGACGCAACACTAAACCAAAGTGAAACCATGACACAGTCAGAACACAGATGATTAAAAATTCATGAAACTTGGCAAAAACACAAGAGACATCATTACACACGTTTTCAGTATTGGTAGGACTGACTCCGCCCAACAGGAAGTCGGCCATTTTGAAATATCTGAATTTTACATACATTTGTTGTGTATATTGTCAAACTACTCATAGAAATTTTCTTGAATTCTCTTGGTATTTGGTAAAAATAAACATTAAACATATCTGATGATAAATTGTGAAGGAATAGTCGATATCTCAAACGAGGACGAAATGGCAGATGGTTGAATTTGTGAGATGCCACATCAAAACAGGAGGTCAAAACCTAGGTAATGCCAGGTGTTTTGAGGAGGTTATAACGGAGAAAAACTCACAAAATTTGACCGGCCTGCTTATCTGAGGCTGTTGTTTGATGTAGAATTAGAATTTCAAATACATGTATTTTAACAGCGCTATAGCGCCACCTGTATTTTAAATGGATATTTCACATGTTTAACAGGATAGAAAACTCTTGAAAATTGGCACACTCAATAAGACCTTAAAATTACTTTTACCGGTTTCTCGGTTTGGCCCGGTACGATTTGCGCTGTTGTGCGAGGGCCCTACGTCCCCCTGTGACAGGGGGACAACTCGTTATTAGGGCCCGAGCACCGAAGGCGCAGGCGAAGCCTGCACCGGAGGTGCAAAGCCCTATTGTTTTTGGTCCGTTTATTATTATTATTATTATTATTATTATTATTATTATTTTTATTTTTAAACTTCGCGCCCATTTTTGAGGCCTTTCTGATACTCGAAAACTCTTGAATTTTGGCACAGACATCAAAGCCGGTGAAAAATTTGAAATTTCACAGTTCCTGGGCTTGGGAGTTGATCAGGAGCTCTATAGCGCCCCCAAACGTTGCCAGTGGCCGGGATAAAGTTTGTCCAATGTGCACCAACTTTGGTACGCTCATTGACCTCATTGTACCGATCAAGAATCACTTGGATTTATTTGACTCTGCCTAACAGGAAGTCGGCCATTTTGGCAGGAAGTCGCAAAATAAAAAGATTCCCGTGGTGTTTTGGGTGGGTTACGATGTTCGAAAACTCATAAAATTTCACAGGCATATTGGGCATAGGCTGTACTTTGATGTAAAATTGGAATTTTTCATATTCATAATTTATCAGCTCTCTAGCGCCACCTATTTTATATGACATTTATAGAAAGCTCTTAGCCTCTTCTAAATAAGCAGACCCAATAATGCCTTTAAATGATTTTGAGAAATGTACTCATTTTTCTAATGTGGAGCTAAATGACTCTACAGCGCCCCCTATTTGGTTTAGGCTAATAAATTAGCGGTAGCTGTTTCAAATTTTCCCCAATGTTCAAGATTTTTGGTAGAAACATAGATATTACGATGCCACACATAATACCCATTGGCATGTATTAGCTCCGCCCAACAGGAAGTCGGCCATTTTGAAAAATGTTAAATTTTTACACATTTTTCACGAACTCATTCGAACTCCTCCTAGAGCCTTTGTCAGATTACAACTAAATGGGCTGTGGATAGTCTCCAGACATACGTGGTGCTAAATTGCGAAGGAATAGTCGATAGCTGAAACGATGACGTAATGGCGGGCAGTTGATTTAATACAGACACAACACTAAACCAAATAGAAACATTAGCATGGTCAGAACACAGCTGCTTGGAAATTCATGAAACTTGGCAAAAACATAAAAGACATCATTACACACGTTTTCAGTGTTGATATGATTGACTCCGCCCAACAGGAAGTCGGCCATTTTGAAAAACGTGCATTTTACACACATTTTTTGCATACTTTGTCGAACTCCTCCTAGGGAATTTGTTGAATACTCTTGATATTTGTCAGCAATAAACTACTACCATCCGTGATGATAAATTGCGAAGGAATAGTCGATATCTTAAACGAGGATGAAATGGCGGACAGTTGAATTGCTTGAGATACCCCATTAAAATAGGAAGTAAATACATTCTGGTGTTAGTAGGTGTTTGAGGAGGTTAAACAGGTTGAACACTCACGAAACTTTACAGGCCTGCTTGATTTAAGCGGTCCTTTGATTAAAAATTTAAATTTCATATATACATATTTCATTGGCTCTATAGCGCCACCTAGGTTTCAATGCATATTTGACATTACGGAAATGCTCAAAAACTCTTGAAAACTGTCAGATCCCATAAGATCTAAAAACACTTTACAAATATTGTGATAATTTTTTCATGTGTAGCTAGCGGACTCTATAGCGCCCCCTAATTCATTCGTTTAATAAATTAGCTGTGGATGTGTCACAATTTGTCTAATCTTCTCAAATTTTGGTAGGAGCGTAGATACTATGACTCTGCACATATTTGCAATTGGTTTGTATTAGCTCCGCCCAACAGGAAGTCGGCCATATTGGATTTTGTAATTTTTTTACACTTTTTTTCACAAACTCATTTAAACTGCTCCTAAAGTCTTTGTCAGATTACGTCTAAATTAGCTGAGAATGAACATCAGACACAGTTGATGAAAATTGCCAAAGGAATAGTTGATCGCTAAAATGGTGACGTAATGGCGAGCAATTGATTGACTAGAGACGCAACACTAAACCAAAGTGAAACCATGACACAGTCAGAACACAGTTGATTAAAAATTCATGAAACTTGGCAAAAACACAAGAGACATCATTAGACACGTTTCCAGTATTGGTAGGACTGACTCCGCCCAACAGGAATTCGGCCATTTTGAAATATCTGAATTTTACATACATTTTTTGCGTATGTTGCCAAACTACTCCTAGAAATTTTGTTGAATTCTCTTGGTATTTGGTAAAAATAAACATTGAACATATCTGATGATAAATTGTGAAGGAATAGTCGATATCTCAAACGAGGACGAAATGGCAGATGGTTGAATTTTTGAGATCCCACATCAAAACAGGAGGTGAAAACCTAGGTAATGCCAGGTGTTTTGAGGAGGTTATAACGGAGAAAAACTCACAAAATTTGACCAGCCTGCTTATCTAAGGCTGTTGTTTGATGCAGAATTAGAATTTCAAATACATGTATTTTAACAGCGCCATAGCGCCACCTGTATTTTAAATGGATATTTCACATGTTTAACAGGATAGAAAACTCTTGAAAATTGGCACACTCAATAAGACCTCAAAATTCCTTTTACCGGTTTCTCGGTTTGGCCCGGTACGATTTGCGCTGTTGTGCGAGGGCCCTACGTCCCCCTGTGACAGGGGGACAACTCGTTATTATTATTATTACGCTTCTTGACCCTTTCGCTCATTTTTGAGGCATTTCTGATATGGGAAAACTCACGTATTTTGGCACAGGCCTCAAACTTGGTGAAAATGTAAAAGTTCCATAGAGCATTGACATGGGCGTGGTTCAGGAGCTCCATAGCGCCCCCAAACGTCGGCATTGGCTGGGATGAAGTTTGTCCAATGTGCACCAACTTTGGTACACTCATTGACCTCTTCATAAAGAACAAGAATCACTTGGTTTTATTTGACTCCGCCCAACAGGAAGTCAGCCATTTTGACAGGAAGTTGCAAAATAAAAAGTTTCCCGCTGGGTTTCGGAGTGGTTAGGATGTTTGAAAACTCCTAAAATTTTACAGAGCTATTTGGCTTAGGCCAAACTTTCACTGTAAATTAAAATTTTGTATATTCGTGTTTCATCAGCTCTCTAGCGCCACCTATTTCGTATGACATTTTTGGAAAGCGCTCAGCCTCTTGATAATTGGCAGATTCAATAAGGCCTCGAAGTGACTTAGATATATATTGTCATTTTTGTCGTGTGTAGCTAGATGACTCTACAGCGCCCCCTATTCGGTTCGGCTAATAAATTAGCCGTGGCCTTCTCAAAAATTCTCAGATATTCTCGATTTTTGACAGAAACATAGACAATATGATTCTGCACATATTAGCAATCGGAATGCATTAGCTCCGCCCAACAGGAAGTCGGCCATTTTGGAATTTGTGGAATTTTTACATATTTTTCACAAACTCATTCGAACTCCTCCTAGAGTCTTTGTCAGATTACCTCTAAATTGTCAGTGGATAGTCCCCAGACATACATGGTGATAAATTGCGAAGGAATAGTCGATAGCTGAAACGATGACGTAATGGCAGGCAATTAATTTAATGGAGACGCAACACTAGACCAAAGTGAAACCATGACACAGTCATAAAACAGATTATTGAAAAATCATGAAACTTGGTAAAAACACAAGAGACATCATAAGACACGTTTTTAGTATTGGAATGATTGACTCCGCCCAACAGGAAGTCGGCCATTTTGAAATATGTGCATTTTACACACATTTTTTGCATACTTTGTCGAACTCCTCCTAGGGAATTTGTTGAATACTCTTGATATTTGTCAGTAATAAACTACTAACACACCTGATGATAAATTGCGAAGGAATAGTCGATATCTTAAACGAGGATGAAATGGCGGACAGTTGAATTGCTTGAGATGCCCCGTTAAAACAGGAAGTGAATACATTCTGGTGTTGGTAGGTGTTTGAGGAGGTTTAAAAGGATGAAAACTCTCAAAAATTTACAGGCCTGCTTGATTTAAGCAGTACTTTGATCTGAAATTAAAATTTCATATATACGTATTTCATTGGCTCTATAGCGCCACCTAGGTTTCAATGCATATTTGACATTACGGGAATGCTCAAAACCTCTTGAAAATTGACAGATTGCATAAGACCTAAAAACACTTTACAAATATTTTGACAATTTTTTCATGTATAGCTAGCGGACTCTACAGCGCCCCCTAATTGGTTCGTTTAATAAATTAGCTGTGGATGTGTCAAAATTTGTCTAATCTTCTCAAATTTTGGTAGGATCGTAGATAGTATGACCCTGCACATATTTGCAATTGGCTTGTATTAGCTCCGCCCCACAGGAAGTCGGCCATATTGGAATTTGTAATATTTTTACACATTTTTCACAAACTCATTTAAACTGCTCCTAAAGTCTTTGTCAGATTACCTCTTATTTCGCTGTAAATGAACAACAGACATATTTGATGATAATTTCCAAAGGATTAGTTGATCGGTAAAACGGTGACCCAATGGCGAGCAATTGAGTCACTAGAGACGCAACACTAAACCAAAGTGAAACCATGACACGGTCAGAAAACAGATTATTGAAAATTCATGAAACTTGGCAAAAACACAAAAGACGTCATTACACACATTTTCAGCATTGGTAGGACTGACTCCGCCCAACAGGAAGTCGGCCATTTTGAAATATCTGCATTTTACACACATTTTTTGTGTACATTGTCAAACTACTCCTAGCAAATTTGATGAATTCTCTTGGTATTTGGTAAAAATAAACATTGAACATATCTGATGATAAATTGTGAAGGAATAGTCGATATCTCAAACGAGGACGAAATGGCAGATGGTTGAATTTTTGAGATCCCACATCAAAACAGGAGGTGAAAACCTAGGTAATGCCAGGTGTTTTGAGGAGGTTATAACGGAGAAAAACTCACAAAATTTGACCAGCCTGCTTATCTAAGGCTGTTGTTTGATGTAGAATTAGAATTTCAAATACATGTATTTTAACAGCGCCATAGCGCCACCTGTATTTTAAATGGATATTTCACATGTTTAACAGGATAGAAAACTCTTGAAAATTGGCACACTCAATAAGACCTCAAAATTACTTTTACCGGTTTCTCGGTTTGGCCCGGTACGATTTGCGCTGTTGTGCGAGGGCCCTACGTCCCCCTGTGACAGGGGGACAACTCGTTATTATTATTATTATTATTTTTATTTTTAAACTTCGCGCCCATTTTTGAGGCCTTTCTGATACTCGAAAACTCTTGAATTTCGGCACAGACATCAAAGCCGGTGAAAAATTTGAAATTTCACAGTTCCTGGGCTTGGTCGTTGATCAGGAGTTCTATAGCGCCCCCAAACGTTGCTAGTGGCCGGGATAAAGTTTGTCCAATGTGCACCAACTTTGGTACGCTCATTGACCTCATTATACCGATCAAGAATCACTTGGATTTCTTTGACTCCGCCTAACAGGAAGTCTGCCATTTTGGCAGGAAGTCGCAAAATAAAAAGTTTCCCGTGGTGTTTTGGGTGGGTTACGATGTTCGAAAACTCATAAAATTTCACAGGCATATTGGGCATAGGCTGTACTTTGATGTAAAATTGGAATTTTTCATATTCATAATTTATCAGCTCTCTAGCGCCACCTATTTTATATGACATTTATAGAAAGCTCTTAGCCTCTTCTAAATAAGCAGACCCAATAATGCCTTTAAATGATTTCGAGAAATGTAATCATTTTTCTAATGTGGAGCTAAATGACTCTACAGCGCCCCCTATTTGGTTTAGGCTAATAAATTAGTGGTAGCTGTCTCAAATTTTCCCCAATGTTCAAGATTTTTGGTAGAAAAATAGATATTACAATGCCACACATAATACCCATTGGCATGTATTAGCTCCGCCCAACAGGAAGTCGGCCATTTTGAAAAATGTTAAATTTTTACACATTTTTCACGAACTCATTCGAACTCCTCCTAGAGTCTTTGTCAGATTACAACTAAATGGTCTGTGGATAGTCTCCAGACATACGTCGTGCTAAATTGCGAAGGAATAGTCGATAGCTGAAACGATGACGTAATGGCGGGCAGTTGATTTAATACAGACACAACACTAAACCAAATAGAAACATTAGCATGGTCAGAATACAGCTGCTTGGAAATTCATGAAACTTGGCAAAAACATAAAAGACATCATTACACACGTTTTCAGTGTTGATATGATTGACTCCGCCCAACAGGAAGTCGGCCATTTTGAAAAACGTGCATTTTACACACATTTTTTGCATACTTTGTCGAACTCCTCCTAGGGAATTTGTTGAATACTCTTGATATTTGTCAGCAATAAACTACTACCATCCTTGATGATAAATTGCGAAGGAATAGTCGATATCTTAAACGAGGACGAAATGGCGGACAGTTGAATTGCTGGAGATACCCCATTAAAATAGGAAGTAAATACATTCTGGTGTTAGTAGGTGTTTGAGGAGGTTAAACAGGTTGAACACTCACGAAACTTTACAGGCCTGCTTGATTTAAGCGGTCCTTTGATTAAAAATTTAAATTTCATATATACATATTTCATTGGCTCTATAGCGCCACCTAGGTTTCAATGCATATTTGACATTACGGAAATGCTCAAAAACTCTTGAAAACTGTCAGATTCCATAAGATCTAAAAACACTTTACAAATATTGTGATAATTTTTTCATGTGTAGCTAGCGGACTCTATAGCGCCCCCTAATTCATTCGTTTAATAAATTAGCTGTGGATGTGTCACAATTTGTCTAATCTTCTCAAATTTTGGTAGGAGCGTAGATACTATGACTCTGCACATATTTGCAATTGGTTTGTATTAGCTTCGCCCAACAGGAAGTCGGCCATATTGGATTTTGTAATTTTTTTACACTTTTTTTCACAAACTCATTTAAACTGCTCCTAAAGTCTTTGTCAGATTACCTCTAAATTAGCTGAGAATGAACATCAGACAAAGTTGATGAAAATTGCCAAAGGAATAGTTGATCGCTAAAACGGTGACGTAATGGCGAGCAATTGATTGACTAGAGACGCAACACTAAACCAAAGTGAAACCATGACACAGTCAGAACACAGTTGATTAAAAATTCATGAAACTTGGCAAAAACACAAGAGACATCATTAGACACGTTTTCAGTATTGGTAGGACTGACTCCGCCCAACAGGAAGTCGGCCATTTTGAAATATCTGAATTTTACATACATTTTTTGCGTATGTTGTCAAACTACTCCTAGAAATTTTGTTGAATTCTCTTGGTATTTGGTAAAAATAAACATTGAACATATCTGATGATAAATTGTGAAGAAATAGTCGATATCTTAAACGAGGAGGGAATGGCGGACGGTTGAATGTTTGAGATGCCACATCAAAACTGGAGGTTGACACATAGGTAATGCTAGGAGTTTTGAGGACGTTATAAGAGAGAAAAGCTCACAAACTTTGACCGGCCTGCTTATCTGAGGCTGTTGTTTGATCTAGAATTAGAATTTCAAATATATGTGTTTTAACAGCTCTATAGCGCCACCTGTATTTTAAATGGGTATTTCACATTTTTGGCAGGATAGAAAACTCTTGAAAATTACCACACTTAATAAGACCTCAAAATTACTTTCACCGGTTTCTCGGTTTGGCCCAGTACGATTTGCGCTGTTGTGCGAGGGCCCTACGTCCCCCTGTGACAGGGGGACAACTCGTTTAAATGAATATTTGACAGGATAGAAAACTGTTGAAAATTGCCACACTTAATAAGCCCCTAAAATTACTTGCACCGGTTTCTCGGTCTGGCCCGGTACGATTTGCGCTGTTATGCGAGGGCCCTACGTCCCCCTGTGACAGGGGGACAACTCGTTATTAGGGCCCGAGCACCGAAGGCGCAGGCGAAGCCTGCACCGGAGGTGCAAAGCCCTATTGTTTTTGGTCCGTTTATTATTATTTTTATTTACAAACTTCGCGCCCATTTTTGAGGCCTTTCCGATACTCGAAAACTCTTGCATTTTGGCACAGACGTCAAAGCCGGTGAAAAATTTTAAATTACATTGTTCACAGGTTTGGGCGTGGATCAGGAGCTCTATAGCGCCCCCAAACGTTGCCAGTGGCCGGGATAAAGTTTGTCCAATGTGCACCAACTTTGGTACGCTCATTGACCTCATTATACCGATCAAGAATCACTTGGATTTATTTGACTCCGCCTAACAGGAAGTCAGCCATTTTGGCAGGAAGTCGCAAAATAAAAAGTTTCCCGTGGTGTTTTGGGTGGGTTACGATGTTCGAAAACTCATAAAATTTCACAGGCCTATTGGGCATAGGATGTACTTTGATGTAAAATTGGAATTTTTCATATTCATAATTTATCAGCTCTCTAGCGCCACCTATTTTATATGACATTTATAGAAAGCTCTTAGCCTCTTCTAAATTAGCAGACCCAATAATGCCTTTAAATGATTTCGAGAAATGTAATCATTTTTCTAATGTGGTGCTAAATGACTCTACAGCGCCCCCTATTTGGTTTAGGCTAATAAATTAGCGGTAGCTGTCTCAAATTTTCCCCAATGTTCAAAATTTTTGGTAGAAACATAGATATTACGATGCCACACATAATACCCATTGGCATGTATTAGCTCCGCCCAACAGGAAGTCGGCCATTTTGAAAAATGTTAATTTTTTAAACATTTTTCACATACTCATTCGAACTCCTCCTAGAGTCTTTGTCAGATTACAACTAAATGGTCTGTGGATAGTCTCCAGACATACATGGTGCTAAATTGCGAAGGAATAGTCGATAGCTGAAACGATGACGTAATGGCGGGCAATTGATTTAATGGAGACACAACACTAAACCAAATAGAAACATTAGCATGGTCAGAATACAGCTGCTTGGAAATTCATGAAACTTGGCAAAAACATAAAAGACATCATTACACACATTTTCAGTGTTGATATGATTGACTCCGCCCAACAGGAAGTCGGCCATTTTGAAAAACGTGCATTTTACACACATTTTTTGCATACTTTGTCGAACTCCTCCTAGGGAATTTGTTGAATACTCTTGATATTTGTCAGCAATAAACTACTACCATCCGTGATGATAAATTGCGAAGGAATAGTCGATATCTTAAACGGGGATGAAATGGCGGACAGTTGAATTGCTGGAGATACCCCATTAAAATAGGAAGTAAATACATTCTGGTGTTGGTAGGTGTTTGAGGAGGTAAAACAGGTTGAAAACTCTCGAAACTTTACAGGCCTGCTTGATTTAAGCGGTCCTTTGATTAAAAATTGAAATTTCATATATACATATTTCATTGGCTCTATAGCGCCACCTAGGTTTCAATGCATATTTGACATTACGGAAATGCTCAAAAACTCTTGAAAATTGTCAGATTCCATAAGATCTAAAAACACTTTACAAATATTGTGATAATTTTTTCATGTGTAGCTAGCGGACTCTATAGCGCCCCCTAATTCATTCGTTTAATAAATTAGCTGTGGATGTGTCACAATTTGTCTAATCTTCTCAAATTTTGGTAGGAGCGTACATACTATGACTCTGCACATATTTGCAATGGTTTGTATTAGCTCCGCCCAACAGGAAGTCGGCCATATTGGATTTTGTAATTTTTTTACACTTTTTTTCACAAACTCATTTAAACTGCTCCTAAAGTCTTTGTCAGATTACCTCTAAATTAGCTGAGAATGAACATCAGACACAGTTGATGAAAATTGCCAAAGGAATAGTTGATCGCTAAAACGGTGACGTAATGGCGAGCAATTGATTGAATAGAGACGCAACACTAAACCAAAGTGAAACCATGACACAGTCAGAACACAGATGATTAAAAATTCATGAAACTTGGCAAAAACACAAGAGACATCATTAGACACGTTTTCAGTATTGGTAGGACTGACTCCGCCCAACAGGAAGTCGGCCATTTTGAAATATCTGAATTTTGCATACATTTTTTGCGTATGTTGTCAAACTACTCCTAGAAATTTTTTTGAATTCTCTTGGTATTTGGTAAATATAAACATTGAACATATCTGATGATAAATTGTGAAGAAATAGTCAATATCTTAAACGAGGAGGGAATGGCGGACGGTTGAATGTTTGAGATGCCACATCAAAACTGGAGGTTGACACATAGGTAATGCTAGGAGTTTTGAGGATGTTATAAGAGAGAAAAGCTCACAAACTTTGACCGGCCTGCTTATCTGAGGCTGTTGTTTGATCTAGAATTAGAATTTCAAATATATGTGTTTTAACAGCTCTATAGCGCCACCTGTATTTTAAATGGGTATTTCACATTTTTGGCAGGATAGAAAACTCTTGAAAATTACCACACTTAATAAGACCTCAAAATTACTTTCACCGGTTTCTCGGTTTGGCCCAGTACAATTTGCGCTGTTGTGCGAGGGCCCTACGTCCCCCTGTGACAGGGGGACAACTCGTTATTATTATTATTCCGGACACTTTCGCCCATTTTCGAGGCAGTTCCGATACTCGAAAACTCACACATTTTGGCACAGGCCTCAAACTCGGCGAAAATTTTAAAGTTCCATAGAGCATGGACTTTGGCGTGGTTCAGGAGCTCTATAGCGCCCCCAAACGTCAGCAGTGGCCGGGATAAAGTTTGTCCAATGTGCACCAACTTTGGTACGCTCATTGACCTCCTCATAAAGAACAAGGATCACTTGGTTTTATTTGGCTCCGCCCAACAGGAAGTCGGCCATTTTGACAGGAAGTCACAAAATAAAAAGTTTCCCGCTGGGTTTCAGAGGGGTTAAGATGTTTGAAAACTCCTAAAACTTCACAGGCCTATTAAGCTTAGGCCATTCTTTGACCTTAAGTTGGAATTTCAGATATTCGTGTTTTGTCAGCTCTCTAGCGCCACCTATTTTATATCACATTTATGGAAATCTCCCAGCCTCTTGGTAATTGGCAGATTCAATAAGGCCTTGAAATGATTTAGATACATATTGTCATTTTTGTCGTGTGTAGCTAGATGACTCTACAGCGCCCCCTATTTCGTTCGGCTAATAAATTAGCCGTAGCCTTCTCAAAAATTCTCAGATGTTCTCGATATTTGGTAGAAACATAGATAATATGATCCTGCACATACTACCAATTGACATGCATTAGCTCCGCCCAACAGGAAGTCGGCCATATTGGAATTTGTGAAATTTTTATACATTTTTCACATACTCATTTGAACTCCTCCTATAGTCTTCAGCAGATTATCTCAAAATTGGGTTTGGATAGTCTTCTGACATACATGGTGCTAAATTGCGAAGGAATAGTCGATAGCTAAAACAATGACATAATAGCGGGCAATTTATTTAGTGGAGGCTCAACACTAGCCCATATAGAACCATGAGCACGGTGAGAACACAGGTGTTTGAAAGTTTATGAAACTTTACAAAAACACAAAAGACATCATTACACACGTTTTCAGGATTGGTATGATTGACTCCGCCCAACAGGAAGTCGGCCATTTTGAAATATGTGCATTTTGCACACATTATTTGCATACTTTGTCGAACTCCTCCTAGGGAATTTGTTGAATACTCTCGATATTTGTCAGCAAAAAACTACTAATATACCTGATGATAAATTGTGAAGGAATAGTCGATATCTACAACATGGACGAAATGGCGGACGTTTGAGTTGCTGGAGATACCCCATTAAAACAGGAAGTGAATACATTCTGGTGTTGGTAGTTGTTTGAGGAGGTTATAATAGATGAAAACTCACAAAACTTTACAGGCCTGCTTGATTTACGTGGTCCTTTGATCTAAAATTGAAATTTCATATATACGTATTTCATTGGCTCTATAGTGCCACCTAGGTTTCAATGCATATTTGACATTACGGGAATGCTCATAAACTCTTGAAAATTGTCAGATTTCATAAGACCTAAAAATCCTTTACAAATATTGTGAATTTTTTTTCATGTGTAGCTAGCGGACTCTACAGCGCCCCCTAATTCGTTCGTTTAGTGAATTAGCTGTGGATGTGTCAAATTTGGTCTAATCTTCTCAAGTTTTGGATACTGTGACACTGCAAATATTTGCAACTGGCTTGTATTAGCTCATATTGGAATTTGTAATATTTTTACACATTTTTCACAAACTCATTGAAATTGTTGATAGCTAAAACGGTGATGTAATGGCGAGCAACTGATTGACTAGAGACGCAACACTAAACAAAAGTGAAACAATGACACGGTCTGAACACAGATGATTGAAAATTCTTGAAACTTGGCAAAAACGCAAGAGACATCATTACACACATTTTCAGTATTGGTAGTACTGACTCCATTCAACAGGAAGTCGGCCATTTTGAAATATCTGCATTTTACGCACATTTTTTGTGTATGTTGTCAAACTACTTCTAGGAAATTTGTTGAATTCTCTTGGTATTTGGCAAAAATAAACAATGAACATATCTGATGATAAATTATGAAGGAATAGTCGATATCTCAAACGAGGAGGAAATGGTGAATGGTTAAATTTTTCAGATGCCACATCAAAACAGGAGGTTGACACCTGGGTAATGCATGTTGCTGTTGGTAGGTGTTTGAGGAGGTTACAAAACTCATGAAAATTCACAGTCATGCTTGACTTAGGCCGGCCTTGAATCTGTAAAATGTATGAAAATGTAAGCTGTGTATATGTATTCCATATACACTATATAGTGCCACCTAGGATTCAATGTATTTTTGACATTCCACTAAAGCTCAAAAACTATTAAAAAGTTTTGGCAGATTTAATAAAACCTCAAAACAGTTTACAAATATTTTTTCACGTGTACATAGTAGACTCTGCAGCACCCCCTATTTGGTTTGGCTTTGGCTGTAACTGTCTCAAAAATTCTCTAATATTCTTAAATGTTGGTAGGAACATAGAAACTATGATCCTGCACATATTTGCCAATTGCTTGTATTAGCTACGCCCAACAGGAAGTCTGCCATTTTAAAAAATGTCTTGTTTACTGCATAATCAGGTACAGTAAGCATTGCTTTATGCTTTCAATGCATATTGGACATGTTTGGAATGTTCACAAGTTACAAAACTTAAAATGGTTTAGAAACATTTTGACATTTTTTTGTTTGTAGCTTTTATTTGAAGACTCTTCAGTGCCTCTGGCACATATATGAATCCAGCAAAAGTATTGTGGTTGTTTTGTTTTTGTTTAAATTTTGCATTATTTATTTTGATTAAATAAATGTGGTTGTCATGGCTGTAAAGACATACGTACACCTATGTAAAGTGAGGTTCTGTGCAGATAGGGGTTGAAGTTGCAGTACTTTTTTTCAATTGTCATGAGCTAAATGTATGTGGTGATGTTGGTTGTGTAAGTTTAATTTGTCATTTGCCTAATGAACAATAAGCTATATTATTGTGTTGAGTTGGTTGTTGTAGTAATAACATAAATGTTTGGAAATTAAGAAATTTGAGCCATAAAAACATGGTCACCACAGGGAGTTGAACCCTATCTCAAAGAATGAGAGTACCATCACTAGTGACTTTTGTTTTTTTATTGGCTACATTTATCATTTATATTGTTAAATTTGGGTGCATTTATGATTTAAGCTTTTTTTTTGTTAAATTGGGCTATTTGGCTACATTTATGAATTATTATTATTATACTAACACTGTGTTCATGGTCCATTGTCTCAAAGTACACAGACATATTTTACAATTTTATAAAGACAATTAATGAAAATAATATTGAATATAATTATATAGATATTTAAGAGCAATTTTTTTGGGCCCACCACCACCCCCCCTCTTCGGAGGACCAATTAAGCTTTATTGTTAATACAGAGTTATATTAAAGATATAATAATATAAGCAAAACAACAGGCAATTTGTAAAAGTACTGTTACATATCTTTATATTACTATGTAAGAGCATATTTTTAGGTTTTAAGTGTTGTTGTGGGTAGAACACAGCAACAGTTATAGTCTGGTACTAGTGTCACAAGGATCCAGAAGCACAGCCTAACACTGTGTTCATGGTCCATTGTCTCAACCACCAAGTACTCAGACATATTTTACATTTCATAAATACAATTAATAAAAGTAGTATTAAATATCATCATATAAATATGTAACAGCATGTTTTTAGGTTTTTAGTGTTGCTGTGGGCAGAATTCAGCAGTTTGTTAAAGTACTATTAAATTTCATAATATAATAAATATTTAAGTTCATGTTTTTAGGTTTTAAGTGTTGTTGTGGGCAGAACACAGCAACAGTTATAGTCTGGTACTGGTTTCACAAGGATCCAGAAGCACAGCCTAACACTGTGTTCATGGTCCATTGTCTCAACCACCAAGTACTCAGACCTATTTAGCATTACATAAATACAATTAATTAAAGTAGTATTAAATATCATTATATAAATATGTTACAGCATGTTCTTTGGTTTTTAGTGTTGTTGGAAGCAGAACACAGCAGTTTGTAACCGTATTGTTAAATTTCATAATATAATAAATATTTAAGTTCATGTTTTTAGGTTTTTAGTGTTGTTGTGGGCAGAATTCAGCAGTTTGTTAAAGTACTATTAAATTTCATAATATAATAAATATTTAAAATCATGTTTTTAGGTTTTTAGTGTTGTTGTGGGCAGAATTCAGCAGTTTGTTAAAGTACTATTAAATTTCATAATATAATAAATATTTAAGTTCATGTTTTTAGGTTTTAAGTGTTGTTGTGAGCAGAACACAGCAACAGTTATAGTCTGGTACTGGTTTCACAAGGATCCAGAAGCACAGCCTAACACTGTGTTCATGGTCCATTGTCTCAACCACCAAGTACACAGACATATTTTACAATTTTATAAAGACAATTAATGAAAATAATATTGAATATAATTATATAAATATTTAAGAGCAATTTTTTGGGCCCACCACCACCACCCCTCTTCGGAGGACCAATTAAGCTTTATTGTTAATACAGAGTTATATTAAAGATATAATAATATAAGCAAAATAACAGGCAATTTGTAAAAGTACTGTTACATATCTTTATATTACTATGTAAGAGCATATTTTTAGGTTTTAAGTGTTGTTGTGGGCAGAACACAGCAACAGTTATAGTCTGGTACTGGTTTCACAAGGATCCAGAAGCACAGCCTAACACTGTGTTCATGGTCCATTGTCTCAACCACCAAGTACTCAGACCTATTTAGCATTACATAAATACAATTAATTAAAGTAGTATTAAATATCATTATATAAATATGTTACAGCATGTTCTTTGGTTTTTAGTGTTGTTGGAAGCAGAACACAGCAGTTTGTAACCGTATTGTTAAATTTCATAATATAATAAATATTTAAGTTCATATTTTGAAGATTTAAGTGTTGTTGTGAGCAGAACACAGCAACAGTTATAGTCTGGTACTGGTTTCACAAGGATCCAGAAGCACAGCCTAACACTGTGTTCATGGTCCACTGTCTCAACCACCAAGTACTCAGACCTATTTAGGATTAGATAAAGATAATAAAAGTCAGATTATAATATAATAAATATTTAAGTTCATGTTTTTAGGTTTGTAGTGTTGTTGTGGGCAGAACACAGCAGTTTGTTAAAGTACTATTAAATTTCATAATATAATAAATATTTAAGTTCATGTTTTTAGGTTTTAAGTGTTGTTGTGGGCAGAACACAGCAACAGTTATAGTCTGGTTTCACAAGGATCCAGAAGCACAGCCTAACACTGTGTTCATGGTCCATTGTCTCAACCACCAAGTACTCAGACCTATTTAGCATTACATAAATACAATTAATTAAAGTAGTATTAAATATCATCATATAAATATGTAACAGCATGTTTTTAGATTTTTAGTGTTGTTGTGGGCAGAATTCAGCAGTTTGTAACAGTACTGTTAAAGATCATTATATAAATATGTAAGAGCATATATTTTTTGTTTTTAGTGTTGTTGTGGGCAGAACACAGCAACAGTTATAGTCTGGTACTGGTTTCACAAGGATCCAGAAGCACAGCCTAACACTGTGTTCATGGTCCATTGTCTCAACCACCAAGTACTCAGACCTATTTAGCATTACATAAATACATTTAATTAAAGTAGTATTAAATATCATTATATAAATATGTTACAGCATGTTCTTTGGTTTTTAGTGTTGTTGGAAGCAGAACACAGCAGTTTGTAACCGTATTGTTAAATTTCATAATATAATAAATATTTAAGTTCATGTTTTTAGGTTTTAAGTGTTGTTGTGAGCAGAACACAGCAGTTTGTAACAGTACTGTTAAAGATCAGAATATAAATATTTAGGATCATATTTTGAAGATTTAAGTGTTGTTGTGAGCAGAACACAGCAACAGTTATAGTCTGGTACTGGTTTCACAAGGATCCAGAAGCACAGCCTAACACTGTGTTCATGGTCCATTGTCTCAACCACCAAGTACTCAGACTTATTAGTAAATAATAAATAAATAAATTTCATAATTTTGCAGCTGTATATATTTACATTACCTAGATACATATTTTCTGACATGAGACAATTGGATCATGCTAAAGTTGTACACATTAAATTAGTGATATACTTATGATTATAGTTTTTAATAGTTTTTTATATTTGAGAGGAACACTTATGTTTGTGAAAATGTACAATGAATTGCTTCATGTGAACTAAAATACATTGGCATAACTTGTGTATTGATGGTGTAGTTAGATGTCATTTTTTTGTACACATGATCAATCAGTGTTCCATTTTCAGTGGTACATTCTGTTACACACTGAGAATAGCCTAGATTTTCCATAAACATAGACATAGCGTGAGTTTTCAGTTCATCATGGTTCCAATCTCCAATTAGAAAGATGTTATCTGACAAATTGCATAATGTATTGCATAATTGACTGATGTATTTTTGAAACAATGATAAACAATATTGTGTTGGTCTGTATATCACAACTATGATTATTTCAAGCTGGTTGAATTGACATATCATGGATTCTATATTTACACCTGAAATGTCTAAAATACTATAATCAGTATTATCTTTGCAGTACATTCCAACACCCCCATGTTGTTGTTGCTGAATTGATTTTAACAGAGGGTTGTGTGAATTGTAAGCAAGGCAACGTGGAGCACTATGAAACTGGTAACCTTCAATGTGAGTCGAATCACTTGATACATTTGCAGGTAGCCAAGTCTCTGTTACCGCTATACAAGGATAACTAAAGGATTGTACTGAAGCAGTTAAGTCTAACAAATGACAATTTAGACCCTGAACATTCATTAAAAGAACAGAAAAAGAGTTCTGTGTTTTAATTGGACTGACATTATATAATGAAAAATGTGCCATGTTATTGATACATTCCTGGATATTACTTCTACAATAAATTGCTTTATCAGCAAAATCCTGAATGATTAACCCGCTTAAAGTCTCTACTCGACTTAAAGCAACATAAGCCTGTCCGGGTGCAAAAATCTTTTTAAGTGATACAACAGCTTGTTTTACCGTTAGTCCCTGCACTTTGTGCACAGTGCAAGCCCAAGCCAATTTTAATGGAAATTGCTTGCGCAATCCTCCCTTGCTATTAACACGCTCCTCTTCTAAATTAATTGGTGTTGAATGTATAATATGTGTAGGTGGTGGTGTACGCTTTCGACTATTTTGGCCAACTTTTTGATCATCAAACTGAACAAACACGGTTTTCACAAATGTGCTATTTTTATCATGTGTTATGTCTGTAACAGTACCACAGACACCATTCACAAGCCCATCAGTAACATCAATATTTTTAATTAGCATTACTCGTGCACCTTCTCCTATTAACAACTTTTCTGGTAAGCATGAATTAAATACTTTAGAAAAGTGTCCATTTTTAAGCTGCATTTTTCCAGTTTGGCGATTTTTTTCATAGTCTTGTGCCTCTACACAAATATGTTCAGGGCAAGATGCAATAATTTGCTTAACATTATGCTCTTCTACCTGAGCATTTGTTGCAAAAATATGCAGCGCAGAAGATGTTTCCCCAGTTTCCCTCTGTTTAAGTGCTTTTACATCTTGCAGTGACAATGGTGTAGACCTGTGATGTGTGCGTAGTCTATTCAGAATTTCTGCAAAAGCAGAGTCTTTTTGTCGAACAATGGTGGTTAACTCGGACTTAGAAAACATGCCATTCCACAAATCTAATGGGGCATTTTCCAAGTATAGTGGTTTACCCTTTACTGGAGGCAGCTGAAAAAAGTCTCCTACTGCAATTACGCTAACTTTCCCAAAAGGAGAGTAGTCGCCTGTCTGCTTTATTTGTCTTAACCTACCATGAATGTAAGCTAGAAGACTGTGATCTACCATAGATATCTCATCTATGATCAAAATATGCAAATCACTGAATAAAACACGCAACGTATTCAATTTTTCTTCTCCTAAAGGTGTGTAGGGAAGTTTTACATCAGTTCCTATTGAAAAGGTAGAATGAATTGTCCCAGCTCCCAAGTTAAATGCAGCAATTCCAGTAGGAGCTGTTAATAGCACTGACACCTTGTCTGGAGCACTTGAAACCTGGGATAAAAGCCTGGTTGCTTCATAATGAATAGTCCTGATTAAGTGTGTCTTCCCTGTTCCTGCACCTCCAGTAATAAACAAATGGAAAGGCTCTGGCTGTTTCCCTCTAACTTTCTCTAAACACCATTGTCTTACTTGATAAAATGTGTCTTTTTGCTCAGAGTTAAGAGTCCTCAGCAGATTGAGAGCATCTGATCTACAAAGTACATTCAAATTTGGCTCAAAATGACATTTTTTTCCACTTGGGACGGATAAATCAGGAATTTGATCTACATGCTCCTCAGCCTCTACTGGTCTTTGTGTTTTTTCCTCCTGGCATTCTAAGCGCTCTGACTCTTGCTCCGGACACATCTCACACCATGCATCTTCTAAATTGCCATTATCAACTACAACATGCTGAACTTGAGACAGAATGTCTTCATCTTTCTCAAATAATTGCTTATTATCATCAACTAGATTTTTCACATATTGAACCGTGCCATTTATTTCATATTGGCCATTATGGTAAAACAGTTCATATGTTGGAAAACCTGCTGGTTTTAATTCATTGTCATTACGGTATGGCAGGAATAATTGCAAAATGCTCTGATAATACTTCTCTGGGTTGGAATCAACAGAGAATCTTGCATATCTTACGACCGCTGGTTTTGACCTAGTCCTTTTTTTAACAAACCCTGCATTGTTTTCCAGCTGAATTTTGTCTGCACACTTCTCTGTTCTGCCCACAACACGATATTGAGACACAAATACTGCTATACACATGTTCTGAAAAGGGTCTCTTTCTGGCCTTGCTTTATATCTATCAACGTGGTTTGTCATCCACATGGCTTTTTCTGTAAGCTCATTTGACTGTGCTTTTTGCTGAAGCACTTTTAGTGGCAAGCTCAGCCGAACACAATTATCACCTGTGGGAATGTACTCTACTTTTCGTGAAGCTTCTTTTAGATGCATATTTGTCAGTCTATATACTGCTTCCTGAGCACCTACATCCCGATTATGTAAGTAAACACTGCCCAATTTTTGCAATGTGCCTTTTACATCAACATTGTTGTGCTTTGAAGCTTCACGATGGGCAGCACTTAATAACAATCCCATTTCTTTTTCAGCCTTGGAAATGTATGAAATTATGTATACGATGCATGCATATGCATCTACTATATACTGAATATCCATATTAGCATTCCAAGCCTTCAGTAAGTTTTTATTATATGGATTTACCCACAAATCTGTCATTTCTCTTTTTAGAACAACTTGAGTTTTTTTGCCTGCAATGTTATAGGCCAGTTCAAAATGTTCTTGGTCAATACCAATACTGGCAAACAACTCAGAAACTGTACTACATGTATTTGTGTCTGTAGATATGGCTGACTTTACCATAGCTAATATTTTTGTTGCTTGCTCTTTATTCATGACCTTATTTGAGACCTCACAACAACATGGAACTGCACTGCAACTGCACTTTTTAGTTGATTCCTCTTCTTTTGTTTTTCTAGAAATAAAGGTTTTATTTGAAGGTGGTCGTGGAAAATTAAAACGACATACACTGTTGCGCTTTCGACACGTTTTTGAATGCCTCTTACTGTGCATTTGAACTGTTGAGACAATTTCAACAAGTTCGCTGTCATTGCTCGGTAATTCAGATGATATATATTGGTCTATGAATTTTACCACATCATTGTCATTATCTTTATCAATTTGGGGAGCATTGTCCACCCAAAACATTGCATGTACATGGGGACTCCCTCTTTGCTGAAACTCCACACGATAAAAATAATCCAGTACTTTACCTATCGGATTACTGGGTGACAAGATTACTTTATTTAAAAAGGTATGCCATCTGAAATCAAACATGCGTGCTGCTATTACTGGGTTACGTCGCAAAAGGTTACATTTATCTGCCCAATCTAAACTGTCTACACTATCAATCCTGTCTTCCTGTTGCAGCATGCTTTGTAATAGATTTTCCCATCTCATATCTGCAGAACTGAATGAGCAAAAAAATGTTGGTATGCCAAGCTGCCTTACCATGGCAAACAAATCTTTTTGAACACCTGACCAATACACAGGAGTTCCTCTGATGGGTCGAAGAAACCTATAACCATCATCACAGTTCAGAAACTGCTTTAGCGTTTGCCTATCTTTCACTAACTCTGCAGAAAATTCCCTAGATGTGTTTGAATTGTGACATTTGCGCATTGCTATTGATATGCTAGATGAAACCTGTTCTACTTCACTCATATACTGGGCATAAAAGATGTATTCATTATTATTAGCAAACCTACTATCTGCATTCAAAATGCGATTGTTAAAATAGCGTGACAGTGTAAGTCGCTGATTTCTAAAATCATGAAAAGTTGGACCCCCCATTGGAAACAATGCTGGAAAACTTTTGGCCTCGTTACTTTTGTCAGAAAGTAACTGAATTGGATTGTTACCTTCTGCAGGAGCTATGTTTAAAATGTTATCATATTGATCTAGGATTTCTTGGCCTAAATCGACTGGCTGAAGACACGTATCCATAAACATACCATGTGTTTGTCTGTCATGCAAAGTCTCATCGCATTCAATATGTGGTTGTTCTGTCTCTTCAACTCTAAAACCATTATTTGTTTCATTAGTGGGTAACTGCTGGTTTAGTTCATTGTCTACTATATTACATTGAGTTACACTAGATTGCTCTGTGTCTATTTGGACATGGTGAGAAAGGGATGAATCATTGTTATTTTCACTCATATTTTCTAGACTTGCTTCTTCAAATTCATTTAACCAATTTTCGTTGTAATTAATGTTAGCATAGTATGGGTTATTTTGTTTTAAATACTGCAATGCTCTCTTTACATGCTCAGTGTTCACATATTTATATTCATAATGTCCTTTATACGTTAACTTACGTTTTAACTTAACACGCAACAGGGACCCCTCCACATTAGCTCGTGGTAACACATCTGTTGTATTAGAAACATTTGAAGGAACACATGTGACTGGTCCATGAACACCATTTTGCGCTCCTTTAGGTAAAGCTAAGAGCTTCATAAATGGAATATGTAAAGCTACCAAATGTTGTTCTAAACTGTTTAGACAACTGAGCTCTGGTGGTACTGGATTAAGCTGCAAGTTATTTAAAACACTTTCTGGAGGCATTATACTCTGGCAAAGTTTAGAATCACAATTGTGACAAATCCACAACTGACACTTGCTTGTTGACAACCAGAGACATGGAACATCACACACATGATCACACTTATGTAAATAATCTTCAGTGATACACTGCTCAGCTACTGCCTGCATTTCCTGTGTAGTCTTATACTTGTCCATTTTACAGTGAGAAACTTGATGTTTAAAAAGCAACCTATGACAAACACAACACACAAAATCTGGCCCATTCCTTATGATAGAATTAAAGTCTGTCAAAACCTGTCTAAAACATTGGCGATTTTCTTTTACAACAGCACGTTTTTTCTTCACATTTTCATAAACTGCTGATCTAAACTTTGGATTGCCAGCATATTTATCTTTACTAAATTCCCGAACTGCGTTGCTGAATTCTGAATTGGTAGCATATTTATCTTTACTAAATTCCCGAACTGCGTTGCTGAATTCTGAATTGGTAGCATATTTATCTTTACTAAATTCCCGAACTGCTTTGCTGAATTCTGTATTAGTAGCATATTTATCTTTACTAGACTTACAAACTGCTTTGCTGAATTCTGTATTAGTAGCATATTTATCTTTACTAGACTTACGAACTGCTTTGCTGAATTCTGTATTAGTAGCATATTTATCTTTACTAGACTTACGAACTGCTTTGCTGAATTCTGTATTAGTAGCATATTTGATTTTGCTGCGATTCTGAACATCAAGCCTATGCATTTCATCTTTGGCATACTTTGTTTTACTAGACATCATTATTTTCAAATGATAACTGGTGTCCTTGCTGTACTTGTTAATAGTATATCGCTTCTTCTTGTTTCTGTATATGACATTTGTTTTATATTGTCTTTTGGTTGCATTTTTGTTTTTTTGCCTCATGTATTTAGATTTTATTTGTTTAGGACTTTTTACCTTAGTCTTTGAGTTCTCTGTAGCTTCACTGCAATCAGCTTCATTTACATGTAAACAACTTTTCTTTCTGTTTAAACTGTTTAAATCAGTATTCTTTCGCTTGAATGTACATTTACTTTTTAATATACTTTGGGGTCCATGTACCATCATCAAAGCCTGACTGTTAGATTGATGGTTTCCAACAGACCGTGTTTGCATAGGGCATGCATTCATTAACTCATGTATTTTACACAACTTATGGCAATCCTGACAGCTGCCCTGTTTCACACACACAACAGTCTCATAGTGGTTTCCATTTATATGAACCAAAAAAATTCCATCCTCTGTAATTTTTAAACCCCTGCAGTTAAACTTCAGCCATTTGTCACTAGTATAAGTGTAAACATCTACACCTAGAAAATCTGCTGCAGCTTGGATTTCAATATCTGTTGCCCAGCTTCCAACAAAATTCATTCTAGACCTGTCCAAGTACTCCTTTAACGATGTGTAATCCTGTCTTATGTCTGTACTGTACTGAGCCTCATTAGCCTGCATATGTTTTACTATAGCAAGTCTAAATCTACGGTGGTATGCTTGATTACCACTGACTACTTGTGATATACACCTGAAGAAGCAGTTTCCATCACCCACTATATTTTCTGTTTTACAAGGTTTTCCTAAATCCCCATACCTGCCTGGCACCATGCTAGATTTCTTTTCAAAACTTACATTCAGCTTATTACATATACCCTGAGCTACATCTTTACACAGTACACTAAACTGATACTTTACACTGGGCAATTCCTTCATGAAAGTAACATCATGTGTATCTTCAGATGAGTAAGAAGAACTAGAATCATCAACCAACATACACTTACTAGTGTTACCAACTACTCTTTCCAAGCAACTTTCATTGTTTTCCAAATTACTCACAACAGGACAAATATCAACCCCCGTAATCTCAAAATCATTTGATTCAAGCAGTGTCTCTCTATCTAAAACCCACACATGCACCAAAGCAACAATGTCATGAAGTGAAGGAAAGTACAGAACAATGCTTTTCCCCTGACTGTTTGTCCTACCATACACATCTCGTGCGTGAGAATCAATCAAAGCAAACTGATCATTTACGTGAATTATAGCACAGGTCCTCTGATCATAAGTGAAAAAACATCTGTCATGCATTGAAAAGATTTTTTCTAGACCACTTATTAAACTATATGCAATGCCTGATCTGAGAAGTTCGCCATCCTCTACATTCACATCCCCTACCACAGGGTCACTAAATGTAAAAGTATATTCAGAATCACCAATTCTGGCTGTTTGTGGCAAGTCTGTTACAAGTAGATACTGGTCTTCACTACCATCAGTAATTAGTCCTTGTGTTTTGCAAAACGAATAAAATTTGTTTCCTGAAATGAGAACACTGTCCAAATATTTTGTATTCCACCCATTGACGTTTTTCTTTTCATGCATTACCATAGCTGCTAATGAATTAGCCACACATTGACGCCCACCGTTTCTCCCAAATCTAGAATGCCCTTGATGAAAAGAACCCTGGACACATCGAACACTGTTTATATCACACTGAACATCTGAATCATGGATAGCTTCCATTTTGACTAATTTCCTTTTTTTGGGGGTTTGCACAGTAGACTTTCCAGCTTTATCATTTGCCATCCTTTTCAAATTAACATAACACTCCTTCAGTTCAACACCTTCTGGAACACAGACTTTTTGTTCAGAGATTTTCACAGGACTTTCATGCATACCGTTAGCAGTACTTGGACAATGCATTGATGAAACCTGTTCATCAGCCAACCTCACCATTACACTAGCAACAGAGAACACCTTTGCTTTTAGCTTCTCAAGCAATGTTGTGAAAAACAGCATGGTTTCATTCAGACTGCTGTGAAACTGAGCTACACAGATGCCAAAGTCACATGGCAAACCAGAAGAATTGCAAGCGTTAAAATCCAAAACAATGAAATATTCATTGTGATACACAACTGCACAGTGATATCCATCTAAGTTTAACAAAGAGGACTGTTGATCAAGCAATGTCTCTTGTAAAGCGCTAGAAAACTCCAAGTAATCACAAGAACCATGTATTACTTTACCTAGAGAAACATCAGCCACTCTGTTGAAAGCATTATATCTACCAGCCAAACCCTTAGTAGGTTTCCTCTCCTCCAAAAGTATCCTTCCTTCATCACAAATTGAATCCATCACACCAGCCTTCCAAGTACACACATTTGACACTTTATGCCTAATAAGACCTAAAACACTACAAATCTCTGTTCTTTCATTGTTTCTGTCGAGCAACCTGAAATGCTTGGTACCACACACCAATCCACCAACTAATTTAGAATCGCAACAGCACTGCACATCAACCACAGTACTCACAGTCTTGGGCGCACGCCTCATTCTGAATGACTTTTTCCGTGGCATCTGTAAAATAAAGTAAGACAATTTTCATTAATAAAATGCACTTCCAGTTACACTATTGCACAATTTACAAAACATACCTCTTACAATTAGAATACAGATTATACTACAGATGCATATATAACATGGTGTGAACATTAAATATTATGTAGTTACATAAACTATAATTAAATGCTTGTCCAAAACATATTGTGTCTGAATAAACTATTAGCTAAAGGTTATCAGAATGCATCATGCATAATGATTGTTTAACCCTTTGATACTTTGCCTTTGCACACCGCTTCTAATTCACAACATGGGTCAAAAATTACCCATACATTTTTAATATATGATATATATTTGCAATAAATTAAGTGATTCAGAACTTCAGAATCTCTGAATTAACTTGTTTTTGATCACTATACATCCTTATTTAAAATGTTTCCGTCTTTTTAAATAAAAGCCCTGTTTGTATAATGCACACATGAGTCAAAAAATACCTGCATTCATTTTCTTTGTTAATTCATGTTAATTCATAAGGGTTTCTTTAGCACAATTTTTTATTACTTTATGAAGAAGGAGCTTTTATGGTTTTACATTGGGTTACACACATCAGACACAACCCACATTTACCATTTCACAACTCAGCTCAGCTCCCATCACACAGCTAACTTAGTATTGCTTTTAACATTATATAACACACACACATGCTGTCAGGTTTTTGGGGTAGTGAAGCGGATAGACCCAAATGCAGATACCATATGCAGTGGAACTTTGAATAAAGCATATTTAATATAACTTTACAAGTAATTATTATTATTAGCTAGTTATAGTTAGCTAACTATAACTAAAAATGATAGTTAACTTTTAGTTAGAATGACTAAGTACATTAATGTCTATTATTATTATCTGTGTATAAAAGTCATAATCTTTTTTTTCTTTAAATTTACTGTTATTTACAAAATCTAAATTTTGCAGATTTTTTTTCCTACTGAATATTTTTAAACTGTTATAACTTTACCACATGCAGCTAAATGGCATACTGATGTATTTAGCTAAGAAGTTAGCTAAGCTTACTATAACTTACTATAATACTAGCTACAGTAGATTTAACTAACTAAAAAAGACTATGTACAATAATAATAATAATATAGCTTGAGAATAATAATAATAGCTTGTAGGAAATGTACTCACTCGCATGGTAACCTAAACCTAATCATATATTATGCACAGTTATATTTCACTACTGGAGTCAAATATTTAAGGTAATGTTATGGTAAAACATTACTGAGGTGTGTGACGGGAGCTGTGCTGAGCTGTGAAATAGCAAATACAAAAGCAGTTTTCTCATAAATTAAGACAAGTAAAAATGAATATTTCTGCTAAAGAAACCCTCAGCCATACCTGAAATAACACAGAAAATGAATGCAGGTAATTTTTGACCCATGTGTACATTAGAGGGGTGGTGATACAAAAAAAGCTTTTATTCAAAAATATATAGAAATTTAAAACTTACACAGCTCACAATTGACCCATGCTGCACATCAAATTATTAAAACATACTTTTTTACCTACTGAATTCATTTAGCAAACAAATAATCTCAATAATTAAAAAAAATCAAACACATACAAAAATGTATAGCCATCATTTTGGCTTGTATTAAACCAGTAATAATTCATTACAATGTATTATTTTTGCAGTTAAAACTTGACTAAAAGTATTTACTTATTAGCTTTACATTTATTTATTATTGTCTGCTACACTCATCACTACATCACCCCCACCCCCCACTTCACCCCCACCCCTGTCTGTGTGTCTTGCCCAGTTAATAGTTATGCTAATCGCCCAATCAGACTAAAAGAGTGTCTTGATGGCGGCCACATTCCTTTCTCAGCTACAACAATGAGCCCTTTTTAATCCCCTCTAGGTGACAACAGCACAGTGATGGGTGCAGGTAGCAGGTTACTTGGTTAGAGAATGTGCACATATTTCACATATGTGCAAAATATTATAGTAACTCACTATTAAACAGATTATTTTCTGTATTTAAAACAAATAGTTGAAATTGAGAACAAAAAAAAAAATTCATATTTAGTTTATGTGAAAGGTTCCCTTTCCAACGTGCATGAGCAGTAGCTTACAAAACAAGTACTTTACCAATTATGTTATAGATTTTTTTGTAAATAAAATCATGTATTGTAACATAGTTGTATTGAAAACTTGACCTTTTTTTTAACTTCAATTTTTGTAACAAACATAAATTCAAATTAAAAACTCTTTGCTCAGCCAACATGGCCACTTACAATGGATATTTACTGTAAAAAAGATTGTATGTAATTTAAATACTTTACCACTATGCAGACTTTGACCCACTAATAATTAACAACATACCAATAATCCCTCATATTAAAAAGTATAATACATCTTGGATTCTGCATGAAACTTTCTCAGCTTACTGTCACACACATCTCTATAGAGGTTGGTGCTTAAACTTGCATGACTACAATTAAAGCAACAGCAAATAACTCAGCTAGTATTTTAGAATAACTTATATTAAATTTTACACACACACATAGGGGAATTAAAAATAAATATACCATACCTTGCACTTAGACTCTTTGTAGATTAAAGTTGTCACTGGGGATATTACTTCAGCAGCAGCAGAAATCCCTGTTATATGATAATAAAAAATAATTAATTTTAAACAATTTATCAGCAAAAAATTAACCTTTATTACATAATGTCTTCTGAACTACAATAATACCAGCAGAGCAACAGCAAAGAACCCACTACTAATTTAGAACAAATTTAGAATAATTGTAATTAAACCATACAGCCAAAACAAAGATCACATACCTTGGATAAAGAGTGTTGGAAGAGTAGTCTGGAAGTTGGAAGTTGTCTCTGATAAAATCCCTTCAGCAACAGCAGGAGAAATTCGCAGTGCACCTTCCCTCCAAAAGCAACTGACTAACCTGACCAGTTGACCAACACCAGCTTTTGACTAGAAATCTGCCACTCCCACACCTGGTTGACACACCCCTGTCCACTCCTTCCACCACACCCACACCTGGTTGGCACACCCCCATCCACTCCTTGCACCACACCCACATCTGGCTAACATCTACCCCCTCAAACCCACTCCTTCCCAAACAATCTTTATACTCTTGTCATACAGTAACTCACAATGTAAAAATTTATTTATATTGTTAAAATAAACCATAGTGAAATACCTTCTCATCACTAAAAATAACATTTACTTTGTAACATACATTCCATTAGCATATACAACAGCAATTGGAATAAAATATTATATGTTAATATAACTCTATTAAACAAATTAAATGTAATATTCTTTAACTTTAAATTCTTTGTAATGAACTCACTCATGTTTAAAAGATTCAAACATGCTCTATTCTACAAATCAATGGCACTTTAAATAAATGTTTATCTTAATATTATATAAAAGGTTGATTAAATAAAGATAAAACGTTTTTTTAACAAATCATACATCTAATTTCTTAGAAAACACAGAATATACAAACCTTTACAAAAAGCAAACTTTTTCTTTCCAAATGTAGACAAAACCAAATCACTGTTTTCACCTGAAAAATACACACCCATCAAAAACACCTAAATACATACATAAAATACAGAAAATATTCTGAAATATCTGCATTTTATGCGTATGTTGTCAAACTACTCCTAGGAAATTTGTTGAATTCTCTTGGTATTTGGCAAAAATAAACATTAAACATATCTGATGACAAATTGCGAAGGAATAGTCGATATCTCAAACAAGGACTAAATGGCAGACAGAATTTTTGAGATGCCCCATCAAAACAGGAAGTGAATACATCTTGGTGTTGGTAGGTGTTTGAGGAGGTTACAATAGTTTAAAACTCACGAAACTTTACAGGCCTGCTTGACTTATGCTGTACTTTGATCTGAAATTGAAATTTCATATATATATATTTTATTGCATTTATTGCACCACCTAGGTTTCAATGCATATTTGATATTACAGGAATGCTCAAAAACTCTTAAAAAATTGGCCACTACAATATAACTGCACATTTCATGAAAAATCACACATGGGTCCAACTTTCACAATTTTCTCGGTTTGGCCCGATACGATTTGCGCTGTTGTGCGAGGGCCCTACGTCCCCCTGTGACAGGGGGACAACTCGTTATTATTTTTATTATTATTATTATTATTATTATTTTTATTTTTAAACTTCGCGCCCATTTTTGAGGCCTTTCTGATACTCGAAAACTCTTGCATTTTGGCACAGACGTCAAAGCCGGTGAAAAATTTAAAATTACATTGTTTTCAGGTTTGGGCGTGGATCAGGAGCTCTATAGCGCCCCCAAACGTTGCCAGTGGCCGGGATAAAGTTTGTCCAATGTGCACCAACTTTGGTACGCTCATTGACCTCATTATACCGATCAAGAATCACTTGGATTTATTTGACTCTGCCTAACAGGAAGTCGGCCATTTTGGCAGGAAGTCGCAAAATAAAAAGTTTCCCGTGGTGTTTTGGGTGGGTTACGATGTTCGAAAACTCATAAAATTTCACAGGCCTATTCGGCATAGGCTGTACTTTGATGTAAAATTGGAATTTTTCATATTCATAATTTATCAGCTCTCTAGCGCCACCTATTTTATATGACATTTATAGAAAGCTCTTAGCCTCTTCTAAATTAGCAGACCCAATAATGCCTTTAAATGATTTCGAGAAATGTAATCATTTTTCTAATGTGGTGCTAAATGACTCTACAGCGCCCCCTATTTGGTTTAGGCTAATAAATTAGCGGTAGCTGTCTCAAATTTTCCCCAATGTTCAAAATTTTTGGTAGAAACATAGATATTACGATGCCACACATAATACCCATTGGCATGTATTAGCCCCGCCCAACAGGAAGTCGGCCATTTTGAAAAATGTTAAATTTTTAAACATTTTTCACATACTCATTCGAACTCCTCCTATAGTCTTTGTCAGATTACAACTAAATGGTCTGTGGATAGTCTCCAGACATACATGGTGCTAAATTGCGAAAGAATAGTCGATAGCTGAAACGATGACGTAATGGCGGGCAATTGATTTAATGGAGACACAACACTAAACCAAATAGAAACATTAGCATGGTCAGAATACAGCTGCTTGGAAATTCATGAAACTTGGCAAAAACATAAAAGACATCATTACACACATTTTCAGTGTTGATATGATTGACTCCGCCCAACAGGAAGTCGGCCATTTTGAAAAACGTGCATTTTACACACATTTTTTGCATACTTTGTCGAACTCCTCCTAGGGAATTTGTTGAATACTCTTGATATTTGTCAGTAATAAACTACTAACACACCTGATGATAAATTGCGAAGGAATAGTCGATATCTTAAACAAGGACGAAATGGCGGACAGTTGAATTGCTGGAGATACCCCATTAAAATAGGAAGTAAATACATTCTGGTGTTGGTAGGTGTTTGAGGAGGTTAAAAAGGTTGAAAACTCTCGAAAATTTACAGGCCTGCTTGATTTAAGCAGTACTTTGATCTGAAATTAAAATTTCATATATACGTATTATATTTGGCTCCATAGCGCCACCTAGGTTTCAATGCATATTAGACATTACGGGAATGCTCAAAACCTCTTGAAAATTGACAGATTGCATAAGACCTAAAAACACTTTACAAATATTTTGACAATTTTTTTATGTATAGCTAGCGGACTCTACAGCGCCCCCTAATTCATTCGTTTAATAAATTAGCTGTGGATGTGTCAAAATTTGTCTAATCTTCTCAAATTTTGGTAGGATCGTAGGTAGTATGACCCTGCACATATTTGCAATTGGCTTGTATTAGCTCCGCCCAACAGGAAGTCGGCCATATTGGAATTTGTAATATTTTTACACATTTTTCACAAACTCATTTAAACTGCTTCTAAAGTCTTTGTCACATTACCTCTTATTTCGCTGTAAATGAACAACAGACACATTTGATGATAACTGCCAAAGGATAAGTCGATCGGTAAAACGGTGACCCAATGGCGAGCAATTGATTCACTAGAGACGCAACACTAAACCAAAGTGAAACCATGACACGGTCAGAACACAGATCATTGAAAATTCCTGAAACTTGGCAAAAACACAAAAGACATCATTACACACATTTTCAGCATTGGTAGGACTGACTCCGCCCAACAGGAAGTCGGCCATTTTGAAATATCTGCATTTTACACACATTTTTTGTGTATATTGTCAAACTACTCCTAGCAAATTTGTTGAATTCTCTTGGTATTTGGTAAAAATAAACATTGAACATATCTGATGATAAATTGTGAAGGAATAGTCGATATCTCAAACGAGGACGAAATGGCAGATGGTTGAATTTGTGAGATGCCACATCAAAACAGGAGGTCAAAACCTAGGTAATGCCAGGTGTTTTGAGGAGGTTATAACGGAGAAAAACTCACAAAATTTGACCGGCCTGCTTATCTGAGGCTGTTGTTTGATGTAGAATTAGAATTTCAAATACATGTATTTTAACAGCGCTATAGAGCCACCGTTATTTTAAATGGATATTTCACGTTTAACATGATAGAAAACTCTTGAAAATTGGCACACTCAATAAGACCTTAAAATTACTTTCACCGGTTTCTCGGTTTGGCCCGGTACGATTTGCGCTGTTGTGCGAGGGCCCTACGTCCCCCTGTGACAGGGGGACAACTCGTTATTTTTATTTTTAAACTTCGCGCCCATTTTTGAGGCCTTTCTGATACTCGAAAACTCTTGAATTTTGGCACAGACATCAAAGCCGGTGAAAAATTTAAAATTTCACAGTTCCTGGGCTTGGGCGTTGATCAGGAGCTCTATAGCGCCCCCAAACGTTGCTAGTGGCCGGGATAAAGTTTGTCCAATGTGCACCAACTTTGGTACGCTCATTGACCTCATTATACCGATCAAGAATCACTTGGATTTATTTGACTCCGCCTAACAGGAAGTCGGCCATTTTGGCAGGAAGTCGCAAAATAAAAAGTTTCCCGTGGTGTTTTGGGTGGGTTACGATGTTCGAAAACTCATAAAATTTCACAGGCCTATTGGGCATAGGCTGTACTTTGATGTAAAATTGGAATTTTTCATATTCATAATTTATCAGCTCTCTAGCGCCACCTATTTTATATGACATTTATAGAAAGCTCTTAGCCTCTTCTAAATAAGCAGACCCAATAACGCCTTTAAATGATTTCGAGAAATGTAATCGTTTTTCTAATGTGGAGCTAAATGACTCTACAGCGCCCCCTATTTGGTTTAGGCTAATAAATTAGCGGTAGCTGTCTCAAATTTTCCCCAATGTTCAAGATTTTTGGTAGAAAAATAGATATTACGATGCCACACATAATACCCATTGGCATGTATTAGCTCCGCCCAACAGGAAGTCGGCCATTTTGAAAAATGTTAAATTTTTACACATTTTTCACGAACTCATTCGAACTCCTCCTAGAGTCTTTGTCAGATTACAACTAAATTGTCTGTGGATAGTCTCCAGACATACGTGGTGCTAAATTGCGAAGGAATAGTCGATAGCTGAAACGATGACGTAATGGCGGGCAATTGATTTAATGGAGACACAACACTAAACCAAATAGAAACATTAGCATGGTCAGAATACAGCTGCTTGGAAATTCATGAAACTTGGCAAAAATATAAAAGACATCATTACACACGTTTTCAGTGTTGATATGATTGACTCCGCCCAACAGGAAGTCGGCCATTTTGAAAAACGTGCATTTTACACACATTTTTTGCATACTTTGTCGAACTCCTCCTAGGGTTTTTTTTGAATACTCTTGATATTTGTCAACAATAAACTACTACCATCCTTGATGATAAATTGTGAAGGAATAGTCGATATCTTAAACGAGGACGAAATGGCGGACAGTTGAATTGCTTGAGATACCCCATTAAAACAGGAAGTAAATACATTCTGGTGTTAGTAGGTGTTTGAGGAGGTTAAACAGGTTGAACACTCACGAAACTTTACAGGCCTGCTTGATTTAAGCGGTCCTTTGATTAAAAATTGAAATTTCATATATACATATTTCATTGGCTCTATAGCGCCACCTAGGTTTCAATGCATATTTGACATTACGGAAATGCTCAAAAACTCTTGAAAATTGTCAGATTCCATAAAATCTAAAAAACACTTTACAAATATTGTGATAATTTTTTCATGTGTAGCTAGCGGACTCTACAGCGCCCCCTAATTCGTACGGTTAATAAATTAGCTTTGGATGTGTCAAAATTTGTCTAATCTTCTCAAATTTTGGTAGGAGCGTAGATACTATGACTTTGCACATATTTGCAATTGGTTTGTATTAGCTCCGCCCAACAGGAAGTCGGCCATTTTGAAATTTGTGTAATTTTTACAAATTTTTAACAAACTCATTTAAACTGCTCCTAAAGTCTTTGTCAGATTACCTCTAAATTAGCTGAGAATGAACATCAGACACAGTTGATGAAAATTGCCAAAGGAATAATTGATCGCTAAAACGGTGACGTAATGGCGGGCAATTGATTGACTAGAGACACAACACTAAACCAAAGTGAAACCATGACACACTCAGAACACAGATGATTAAAAATTCATGAAACTTGGCAAAAACACAAGAGACATCATTAGACACGTTTTCAGTATTGGTAGGACTGACTCCGCCCAACAGGAAGTCGGCCATTTTGAAATATCTGAATTTTACATACATTTGTTGTGTATATTGTCAAACTACTCCTAGAAATTTTGTTGAATTCTCTTGGTATTTGGTAAAAATAAACATTAAACATATTTGATGATAAATTGTGAAGGAATAGTCGATATCTCAAACGAGGACGAAATGGCAGATGGTTGAATTTGTGAGATGCCACATCAAAACAGGAGGTCAAAACCTAGGTAATGCCAGGTGTTTTGAGGAGGTTATAACGGAGAAAAACTCACAAAATTTGACCGACCTGCTTATCTGAGGCTGTTGTTTGATGGAGAATTAGAATTTCAAATACATGTATTTTCACAGCGCTATAGCGCCACCTGTATTTTAAATGGATATTTCACATGTTTAACAGGATAGAAAACTCTTGAAAATTGGCACACTCAAAAAGACCTTAAAATTACTTTTACCGGTTTCTCGGTTTGGCCCGGTACGATTTGCGCTGTTGTGCGAGGGCCCTACGTCCCCCTGTGACAGGGGGACAACTCGTTAGGGCCCGAGCACCGAAGGCGCAGGCGAAGCCTGCACCGGAGGTGCAAAGCCCTATTGTTTTTGGTCCGTTTATTATTATTATTTTTATTTTTAAACTTCGCACCCATTTTTGAGGCCTTTCTGATACTCGAAAACTCTTGCATTTTGGCACAGACGTCAAAGCCGGTGAAAAATTTTAAATTACATAGTTCACAGGTTTGGGCGTGGATCAGCAGCTCTATAGCGCCCCCAAACGTTGCCAGTGGCCGGGATAAAGTTTGTCCAATGTGCACCAACTTTGGTACGCTCATTGACCTCATTATACCGATCAAGAATCACTTGGATTTATTTGACTCCGCCTAACAGGAAGTCGGCCATTTTGGCAGGAAGTCGCAAAATAAAAAGTTTCCCGTGGTGTTTTGGGTGGGTTACGATGTTCGAAAACTCATAAAATTTCACAGGCCTATTGGGCATAGGCTGTACTTTGATGTAAAATTAGAATTTTTCATATTCATAATTTATCAGCTCTCTAGCGCCACCTATTTTATATGACATTTATAGAAAGCTCTTAGCCTCTTCTAAATTAGCAGACCCAATAATGCCTTTAAATGATTTCGAGAAATGTAAACATTTTTCTAATGTGGTGCTAAATGACTCTACAGCGCCCCCTATTTGGTTTAGGCTAATAAATTAGCGGTAGCTGTCTCAAATTTTCCCCAATGTTCAAAATTTTTGGTAGAAACATAGATATTACGATGCCACACATAATACCCATTGGCATGTATTAGCTCCGCCCAACAGGAAGTCGGCCATTTTGAAAAATGTTAAATTTTTAAACATTTTTCACATACTCATTCGAACTCCTCCTAGAGTCTTTGTCAGATTACAACTAAATGGTCTGTGGATAGTCTCCAGACATACGTGGTGCTAAATTGCGAAGGAATAGTCGATAGCTGAAACGATGACGTAATGGTGGGCAATTGATTTAATGGAGACACAACACTAAACCAAATAGAAACATTAGCATGGTCAGAATACAGCTGCTTGGAAATTCATGAAACTTGGCAAAAACATAAAAGACATCATTACACACATTTCCAGTGTTGATATGATTGACTCCGCCCAACAGGAAGTCGGCCATTTTGAAAAACGTGCATTTTACACACATTTTTTGCATACTTTGTCGAACTCCTCCTAGGGAATTTGTTGAATACTCTTGATATTTGTCAGCAATAAACTACTACCATCCGTGATGATAAATTGCGAAGGAATAGTCGATATCTTAAACGAGGACGAAATGGCGGACAGTTGAATTGCTGGAGATACCCCATTAAAATAGGAAGTAAATACATTCTGGTGTTGGTAGGTGTTTGAGGAGGTTAGACAGGTTGAAAACTCTCGAAACTTTACAGGCCTGCTTGATTTAAGCGGTCCTTTGATTAAAAATTGAAATTTCATAGATACATATTTCATTGGCTCTATAGCGCCACCTAGGTTTCAATGCATATTTGACATTACGGGAATGCTCAAAAACTCTTGAAAATTGTCAGATTCCATAAGATCTAAAAACACTTTACAAATATTGTGATAATTTTTTCATGTGTAGCTAGCGGACTCTATAGCGCCCCCTAATTCATTCGTTTAATAAATTAGCTGTGGATGTGTCACAATTTGTCTAATCTTCTCAAATTTTGGTAGGAGCGTAGATACTATGACTCTGCACATATTTGCAGTTAGTTTGTATTAGCTCCGCCCAACAGGAAGTCGGCCATATTGGATTTTGTAATTTTTTTACACTTTTTTTCACAAACTCATTTAAACTGCTCCTAAAGTCTTTGTCAGATTATCTCTAAATTAGCTGAGAATGAACAGCAGACACAGTTGATGAAAATTGCCAAAGGAATAGTTGATCGCTAAAACGGTGACGTAATGGCGAGCAATTGATTGAATAGAGACGCAACACTAAACCAAAGTGAAACCGTGACACAGTCAGAACACAGATGATTAAAAATTCATGAAACTTGGCAAAAACACAAGAGACATCATTAGACACGTTTTCAGTATTGGTAGGACTGACTCCGCCCAACAGGAAGTCGGCCATTTTGAAATATCTGAATTTTGCATACATTTTTTGCGTATGTTGTCAAACTACTCCTAGAAATTTTGTTGAATTCTCTTGGTATTTGGTAAATATAAACATTGAACATATCTGATGATAAATTGTGAAGAAATAGTCGATATCTTAAACGAGGAGGGAATGGCGGACGGTTGAATGTTTGAGATGCCACATCAAAACTGGAGGTTGACACATACGTAATGCTAGGAGTTTTGAGGACGTTATAAGAGAGAAAAGCTCACAAACTTTGACTGGCCTGCTTATCTGAGGCTGTTGTTTGATCTAGAATTAGAATTTCAAATATATGTTTTAACAGCTCTATAGCGCCACCTGTATTTTAAATGGGTATTTATCTGAGGCTGTTGTTTGATCTAGAATTAGAATTTCAAATATATGTGTTTTAACAGCTCTATAGCGCCACCTGTATTTTAAATGGGTATTTCACATTTTTGGCAGGATAGAAAACTCTTGAAAATTACCACACTTAATAAGACCTCAAAATTACTTTCACCGGTTTCTCGGTTTGGCCCGGTACGATTTGCGCTGTTGTGCGAGGGCCCTACGTCCCCCTGTGACAGGGGGACAACTCGTTATTATTAGGGCCCGAGCACCGAAGGCGCAGGCGAAGCCTGCACCGGAGGTGCAAAGCCCTATTGTTTTTGGAATGTTTATTATTATTAGGGCCCGAGCACCGAAGGCGCAGGCGAAGCCTGCACCGGAGGTGCAAAGCCCTATTGTTTTTGGAAGGATTATTAGGGCCCGAGCACCGAAGGCGCAGGCGAAGCCTGCACCGGAGGTGCAAAGCCCTATTGTTTTTGGTCCGTTTATTATTATTATTATTATTATTAGGGCCCGAGCACCGAAGGCGCAGGCGAAGCCTGCACCGGAGGTGCAAAGCCCTATTGTTTTTGGTCCGTTTATTATTATTATTATTATTATTATTCTGCCTCTTTGCGTCCATTTTTGAGGCATTTCCGATACTCGAAAACTCATGCATTTTGGCACAGACCTCAAGCTCGGCGAAAATTTTAAAGTTCCATAGAGGCTGGACTTTGGCGTTGTTCAGGAGCTCTATAGCGCCCCCAAACGTCGGCAGTGGCCGGGATGAAGTTTGTCCAACGTGCACCAACTTTGGTACGCTCATTGACCTCCTCATAAACAACAAGAATCACTAGGTTTTATTTGACTCCGCCTAACAGGAAGTCGGCCATTTTGACAGGAAGTTGCAAAATAAAAAGTTTCCCGCTGGGTTTCGGAGGGGTTAGGATGTTTGAAAACTCCTAAAATTTTACAGAGCTATTTGGCTTAGGCCATACTTTGACCGTAAATTGGAATTTCGTAAATTCGTCTTTCATCAGCTCTCTAGCGCCACCTATTTTATATCATATTTATGAAAAGCTCTCAGCCTCTTGATAATTGGCAGATTCAATAAGTCTTTGAAATGATTTAGGAATATTTTGTCGTTTTTCTCATGTGTAGCTAGAGGACTCTACAGCGCCCCCTATTTTGTTTAGGCCATTAAATTAGCTGTAGCTGTCTCAAAATTTCTCCAATATTCTCGATTTTTGGCAACAACATAGAAACTATCATCCCGCACATATTACCCATTGGCTTGTACTAGCTCTGCCCAACAGGAAGTCGGCCATTTTGAAATTTGTGGAATTTTTACACATTTTTCACGAACTCATTCAAACTCCTCCTAGAGTCTTTGTCATATTACCTCTAAATTTGGTGTGGATAGGCTCCAGACATACATGGTGATAAATTGCGAAGGAATAGTCGATAGCTGAAACGATGACGTAATGGCGGACAATTAATTTAATGGAGACGCAACACTAGACCAAAGTGAAACCATGACACGGTCATAAAACAGACGATTGAAAAATCATGAAACTTGGTAAAAACACAAGAGACATCATAAGACACGTTTTTAGTATTGGAATGATTGACTCCGCCCAACAGGAAGTCGGCCATTTTGACATATGTGCATTTTACACACATTTTTTGCATACTTTGTCGAACTCCTCCTAGGGAATTTGTTGAATACTCTTGATATTTGTCAGCAAAAAACTACTACCATCCGTGATGATAAATTGCGAAGGAATAGTCGATATCTTAAACGAGGACGAAATGGCGGACAGTTGAACTGCTTGAGATGCCCCATTAAAACAGGAAGTGAATACATTCTGGTGTTAGTAGGTGTTTGAGGAGGTTAAAAAGGTTGAAAACTCTCGAAAATTTACAGGCCTGCTTGAATTAAGCAGTACTTTCATCTGAAATTAAAATTTCTTGTATACGTATTTCATTGGCTCTATAGCGCCACCTAGGTTTCAATGCATATTTGACATTACGGGAATGCTCAAAACCTCTTGAAAATTGACAGATTGCATAAGGCCTAAAAACACTTTACAAATATTTTGAAAATTTTTTCATGTATAGCTAGCAGACTCTACAGCGCCCCCTAATTCGTTTGTTTAATAAATTAGCTGTGGATGTGTCAAAATTTGTCTAATCTTCTCAAATTTTGGTAGGATCGTAGATAGTATGACCCTGCACATATTTGCAATTGGCTTGTATTAGCTCCGCCCAACAGGAAGTCGGCCATATTGGAATTTGTAATATTTTTACAAATTTTTCACAAACTAATTTAAACTGCTCCTAAAGTCTTTGTCAGATTACCTCTTATTTCGCTGTAAATGAACAACAGACATATTTGATGATAATTGCCAAAGGATTAGTTGATCGGTAAAACGGTGACCCAATGGCGAGCAATTGAGTCACTAGAGACGCAACACTAAACCAAAGTGAAACCATGACATGGTCAGAAAACAGATTATTGAAAATTCATGAAACTTGGCAAAAACACAAAAGACATCATTACACACATTTTCAGCATTGGTAGGACTGACTCCGCCCAACAGGAAGTCTGCCATTTTGAAATATCTGCATTTTACACACATTTTTTGTGTACATTGTCAAACTACTCCTAGCAAATTTGATGAATTCTCTTGGTATTTGGTAAAAATAAACATTGAACATATCTGATGATAAATTGTGAAGGAATAGTCGATATCTCAAACGAGGACGAAATGGCAGATGGTTGAATTTTTGAGATCCCACATCAAAACAGGAGGTGAAAACCTAGGTAATGCCAGGTGTTTTGAGGAGGTTATAACGGAGAAAAACTCACAAAATTTGACCAGCCTGCTTATCTAAGGCTGTTGTTTGATGTAGAATTAGAATTTCAAATACATGTATTTTAACAGCGCCATAGCGCCACCTGTATTTTAAATGGATATTTCACATGTTTAACAGGATAGAAAACTCTTGAAAATTGGCACACTCAATAAGACCTCAAAATTACTTTTACCGGTTTCTCGGTTTGGCCCGGTACGATTTGCGCTGTTGTGCGAGGGCCCTACGTCCCCCTGTGACAGGGGGACAACTCGTTATTAGGGCCCGAGCACCGAAGGCGCAGGCGAAGCCTGCACCGGAGGTGCAAAGCCCTATTGTTTTTGGTCCGTTTATTATTATTATTATTATTATTCTGCCTCTTTGCGTCCATTTTTGAGGCATTTCTGATACTCGAAAACTCACGCATTTTGGCAAAGACCTCAAGCTCGGCGAAAATTTTAAAGTTCCATAGAGGCTGGACTTTGGCGTTGTTCAGGAGCTCTATAGCGCCCCCAAACGTCGGCAGTGGCCGGGATGAAGTTTGTCCAACGTGCACCAACTTTGGTACGCTCATTGACCTCCTCATAAACAACAAGAATCACTAGGTTTTATTTGACTCCGCCCAGCAGGAAGTCGGCCATTTTGACAGGAAGTTGCAAAATAAAAAGTTTCCCGCTAAGTTTCGGAGGGGTTAAGATGCTTGAAAACTCCTAAAATTTTACAGAGCTATTTAGCTTAGGCCAAACTTTGACCTTCAGTTGGAATTTCGTAAATTCGTGTTTCATCAGCTCTCTAGCGCCACCTATTTTATATCACATTTATAAAAAGCTCTCAGCCTCTTGATAATTGGCAGATTCAATAAGTCTTTGAAATGATTTAGAAATATTTTGTCGTTTTTCTCATGTGTAGCTAGATGACTCTACAGCGCCCCCTATTTTATTTAGGCCATTAAATTAGCTGTAGCTGTCTCAAAATTTCTCCAATATTCTCGATTTTTGGCAACAACATAGAGAGTATCATCCCGCACATATTACCCATTGGCTGGTATTAGCTCCGCCCAACAGTAAGTCGGCCATTTTGAAATTTGTGGAATTTTTACACATTTTTCACGAACTCATTCAAACTCCTCCTAGAGTCTTTGTCAGATTATCTCTAAATTGGGCGTGGGTAGGCTCCAGACATACGTGGTGATAAATTGCGAAGGAATAGTCGATAGCTGAAACGATGACGTAATGGCAGGCAATTAATTTAATGGAGAAGCAACACTAAACAAAAGTGAAACCATGACACGGTCATAACACAGATGATTGAAAATTCATGAAACTTGGCAAAAACACAAGAGACATCATAAGACACATTTTTAGTATTGGTAAGACTGACTCCGCCCAACAGGAAGTCGGCCATTTTGAAAAAAGTGTGTTTTACACACATTTTTTGCATACTTTGTCGAACTCCTCCTAGGGAATTTGTTGAATACTCTTGATATTTGTCAGTAATAAACTACTAACACACCTGATGATAAATTGCGAATGAATAGTCGATATCTTAAACGAGGACGAAATGGCGGACAGTTGAATTGCTTGAGATACCCCGTTAAAACAGGAAGTAAATACATTCTGGTGTTAGTAGGTGTTTGAGGAGGTTAAAAAGGTTGAAAACTCTCGAAAATTTACAGGCCTGCTTGATTTAAGCAGTAGTTTGATCTGAAATTAAAATTTCATATATACGTATTTCATTGGCTCTATAGCGCCACCTAGGTTTCAATGCATATTTGACATTACGGGAATGCTCAAAACCTCTTGAAAATTGACAGATTGCATAAGACCTAAAAACACTTTACAAATATTTTGTCATTTTTTTCATGTATAGCTAGCGGACTCTACAGCGCCCCCTAATTTGTTCATTTAATAAATTAGCTGTGGATGTGTCAAAATTTGTCTAATCTTCTCAAATTTTGGTAGGAGTGTAGATAGTATGACCCTGCACATATTTGCAATTGGCTTGTATTAGCTCCGCCCAACAGGAAGTCGGCCATATTGGAATTTGTAATATTTTTACACATTTTTCACAAACTCATTTAAACTGCTCCTAAAGTCTTTGTCAGATTACCTCTTATTTCGCTGTAAATGAACAACAGACATATTTGATGATAACTGCCAAAGGATTAGTTGATCGGTAAAACGGTGACCCAATGGCGAGCAATTGATTCACTAGAGACGCAACACTAAACCAAAGTGAAACCATGACACGGTCAGAAAATAGATTTTTGAAAATTCATGAAACTTGGCAAAAACACAAAAGACATCATTACACACATTTTCAGCATTGGTAGGACTGACTCCGCCCAACAGGAAGTCGGCCATTTTGAAATATCTGCATTTTACACACATTTTTTGTGTACATTGTCAAACTACTCCTAGCAAATTTGATGAATTCTCTTGGTATTTGGTAAAAATAAACATTGAACATATCTGATGATAAATTGTGAAGGAATAGTCGATATCTCAAACGAGGACGAAATGGCAGATGGTTGAATTTTTGAGATCCCACATCAAAACAGGAGGTGAAAACCTAGGTAATGCCAGGTGTTTTGAGGAGGTTATAACGGAGAAAAACTCACAAAATTTGACCGGCCTGCTTATCTAAGGCTGTTGTTTGATGTAGAATTAAAATTTCAAATACATGTTTTTTAACAGCGCCATAGCGCCACCTGTATTTTAAATGGATATTTCACGTGTTTAACAGGATAGAAAACTCTTGAAAATTGGCACACTCAATAAGACCTCAAAATTACTTTTACCGGTTTCTCGGTTTGGCCCGGTACGATTTGCGCTGTTGTGCGAGGGCCCTACGTCCCCCTGTGACAGGGGGACAACTCGTTATTAGGGCCCGAGCACCGAAGGCGCAGGCGAAGCCTGCACCGGAGGTGCAAAGCCCTATTGTTTTTGGTCCGTTTATTATTATTAGGGCCCGAGCACCGAAGGCGCAGGCGAAGCCTGCACCGGAGGTGCAAAGCCCTATTGTTTTTGGTCCGTTTATTATTATTATTATTATTCTGCCTCTTTGCGTCCATTTTTGAGGCATTTCCGATACTCGAAAACTCACGCATTTTGGCACAGACCTCAAGCTCGGCGAAAATTTTAAAGTTCCATAGAGGCTGGACTTTGGCGTTGTTCAAGAGCTCTATAGCGCCCCCAAACGTCGGCAGTGGCCGGGATGAAGTTTGTCCAACGTGCACCAACTTTGGTACGCTCATTGACCTCCTCATAAACAACAAGAATCACTAGGTTTTATTTGACTCCGCCCAACAGGAAGTCGGCCATTTTGACAGGAAGTTGCAAAATAAAAAGTTTCCCGCTGGGTTTCGGAGGGGTTAGGATGTTTGAAAACTCCTAAAATTTTACAGAGCTATTTGGCTTAGGCCATACTTTGACCGTAAGTTGGAATTTCGTAAATTCGTCTTTCATCAGCTCTCTAGCGCCACCTAGTTTATATCATATTTATGAAAAGCTCTCAGCCTCTTGATAATTGGCAGATTCAATAAGTCTTTGAAATGATTTAGGAATATTTTGTCGTTTTTCTCATGTGTAGCTAGAGGACTCTACAGCGCCCCCTATTTTGTTTAGGCCATTAAATTAGCTGTAGCTGTCTCAAAATTTCTCCAATATTCTCGATTTTTGGCAACAACATAGAAACTATCATCCCGCACATATTACCCTCTGGCTTGTACTAGCTCCGCCCAACAGGAAGTCGGCCATTTTGAAATTTGTGGAATTTTTACACATTTTTCACGAACTCATTCAAACTCCTCCTAGAGTCTTTGTCATATTACCTCAAAATTTTGTATGGATAGGCTCCAGACATACATGGTGATAAATTGCGAAGGAATAGTCGATAGCTGAAACGATGACGTAATGGCGGACAATTAATTTAATGGAGACGCAACACTAGACCAAAGTGAAACCATGACACAGTCATAAAACAGATTATTGAAAAATCATGAAACTTGGTAAAAACACAAGAGACATCATAAGACACGTTTTTAGTATTGGAATGATTGACTCCGCCCAACAGGAAGTCGGCCATTTTGAAATATGTGCATTTTACACACATTTTTTGCATACTTTGTCGAACTCCTCCTAGGGAATTTGTTGAATACTCTTGATATTTGTCAGTAATAAACTACTAACACACCTGATGATAAATTGCGAAGGAATAGTCGATATCTTAAACGAGGACGAAATGGCGGACAGTTGAATTGCTTGAGATGCCCCGTTAAAACAGGAAGTGAATACATTCTGGTGTTAGTAGGTGTTTGAGGAGGTTAAAAAGGTTAAAAACTCTCAAAAATTTACAGGCCTGCTTGATTTAAGCAGTACTTTGATCTGAAATTAAAATTTCGTATATACGTATTTCATTGGCTCTATAGCGCCACCTAGGTTTCAATGCATATTTGACATTACGGGAATGCTCAAAACCTCTTGAAAATTGACAGATTGCATAAGACCTAAAAACACTTTACAAATATTTTGACAATTTTTTCATGTATAGCTAGCGGACTCTACAGCGCCCCCTAATTGGTTCGTTTAATAAATTAGCTGTGGATGTGTCAAAATTTGTCTAATCTTCTCAACTTTTGGTAGGATCGTAGATAGTATGACCCTGCACATATTTGCAATTGGCTTGTATTAGCTCCGCCCAACAGGAAGTCGGCCATATTGGAATTTGTAATATTTTTACAAATTTTTCACAAACTAATTTAAACTGCTCCTAAAGTCTTTGTCAGATTACCTCTTATTTCGCTGTAAATGAACAACAGACATATTTGATGATAACTGCCAAAGGATTAGTTGATCGGTAAAACGGTGACCCAATGGCGAGCAATTGAGTCACTAGAGACGCAACACTAAACCAAAGTGAAACCATGACATGGTCAGAAAACAGATTATTGAAAATTCATGAAACTTGGCAAAAACACAAAAGACATCATTACACACATTTTCAGCATTGGTAGGACTGACTCCGCCCAACAGGAAGTCGGACATTTTGAAATATCTGCATTTTACACATTTTTTTGTACATTGTCAAACTACTCCTAGCAAATTTGATGAATTCTCTTGGTATTTGGTAAAAATAAACATTGAACATATCTGATGATAAATTGTGAAGGAATAGTTGATATCTCAAACGAGGACGAAATGGCAGATGGTTGAATATTTGAGATCCCACATCAAAACAGGAAGTGAAAACCTAGGTAATGACAGGTGTTTTGAGGAGGTTATAACGGAGAAAAACTCACAAAATTTGACCGGCCTGCTTATCTAAGGCTGTTGTTTGATGTAGAATTAGAATTTCAAATACATGTATTTTATCAGCGCCATAGCGCCACCTGTATTTTAAATGGATATTTCACATGTTTAACAGGATAGAAAACTCTTGAAAATTGGCACACTCAATAAGACCTCAAAATTACTTTTACCGGTTTCTCGGTTTGGCCCGGTACGATTTGCGCTGTTGTGCGAGGGCCCTACGTCCCCCTGTGACAGGGGGACAACTCGTTATTATTATTATTATTATTATTATTCTGCCTCTTTGCGTCCATTTTTGAGGCATTTTCGATACTCGAAAACTCACGCATTTTGGCACAGGCCTCAAGCTCGGCGAAAATTTTAAAGTTCCATAGAGGCTGGACTTAGGCGTGGTTCAGGAGCTCTATAGCGCCCCCAAACGTAGGCAGTGGCTGGGATGAAGTTTGTCCAATGTACACCAACTTTGGTACGCTCATTGACCTCCTCATAAAGAACAAGGATCAATTTGATTTATTTGACTCCGCCCAACAGGAAGTCAGCCATTTTGACAGGAAGTTGAAAAATAAAAAGTTTCCCGCTGGGTTTCGGAGGGGTTAATATGCTTGAAAACTCCTAAAATTTTACAGAGCTATTTAGCTTAGGCCAAACTTTGACCTTCAGTTGGAATTTCGTAAATTCGTGTTTCATCAGCTCTCTAGCGCCACCTATTTTATATCACATTTATAAAAAGCTCTCAGCCTCTTGATAATTGGCAGATTCAATAAGTCTTTGAAATGATTTAGAAATATTTTGTCGTTTTTCTCATGTGTAGCTAGATGACTCTACAGCGCCCCCTATTTTATTTAGGCCATTAAATTAGCTGTAGCTGTCTCAAAATTTCTCCAATATTCTCGATTTTTGGCAACAACATAGAGAGTATCATCCCGCACATATTACCCATTGGCTGGTATTAGCTCCGCCCAACAGGAAGTCGGCCATTTTGAAATTTGTGGATTTTTTACACATTTTTCACGAACTCATTCAAACTCCTCCTAGAGTCTTTGTCAGATTATCTCTAAATTGGGCGTGGGTAGGCTCCAGACATACGTGGTGATAAATTGCGAAGGAATAGTCGATAGCTGAAACGATGACGTAATGGCAGGCAATTAATTCAATGGAGAAGCAACACTAAACAAAAGTGAAACCATGACACGGTCATAAAACAGATGATTGAAAATTCATGAAACTTGGCAAAAACACAAGAGACATCATAAGACACGTTTTTAGTATTGGTAAGACTGACTCCGCCCAACAGGAAGTCGGCCATTTTGAAATATGTGCATTTTACACACATTTTTTGCATACTTTGTCGAACTCCTCTTAGGGAATTTGTTGAATACTCTTGATATTTGTCAGTAATAAACTACTAACACACCTGATGATAAATTGCGAAGGAATAGTCGATATCTTAAACGAGGACGAAATGGCGGCCAGTTGAATTGCTTGAGATGCCCCGTTAAAACAGGAAGTGAATACATTCTGGTGTTAGTAGGTGTTTGAGGAGGTTAAAAAGGTTAAAAACTCTCAAAAATTTACAGGCATGTTTGATTTAAGCAGTACTTTGATCTGACATTAAAATTTCATATATACGTATTTCATTGGCTCTATAGCGCCACCTAGGTTTCAATGCATATTTGACATTACGGGAATGCTCAAAACCTCTTGAAAATTGACAGATTGCATAAGACCTAAAAACACTTTACAAATATTTTGACAATTTTTTCATGTATAGCTAGCGGACTCTACAGCGCCCCCTAATTGGTTCGTTTAATAAATTAGCTGTGGATGTGTCAAAATTTGTCTAATCTTCTCAAATTTTGGTAGGATCGAAGAAAGTATGACCCTGCACATATTTGCAATTGGCTTGTATTAGCTCCGCCCAACAGGAAGTCGGACCTATTGGAATTTGTAATATTTTTACACATTTTTCACAAACTCATTTAAACTGCTCCTAAAGTCTTTGTCAGATTACCTCTTATTTCGCTGTAAATGAACAACAGACATATTTGATGATAACTGCCAAAGGATTAGTTGATCGGTAAAACGGTGACCCAATGGCGAGCAATTGATTCACTAGAGACGCAACACTAAACCAAAGTGAAACCATGACACGGTCAGAAAACAGATAATTGAAAATTCATGAAACTTGGCAAAAACACAAAAGACATCATTACACACATTTTCAGCATTGGTAGGACTGACTCCGCCCAACAGGAAGTCGGCCATTTTGAAATATCTGCATTTTACACACATTTTTTGTGTACATTGTCAAACTACTCCTAGCAAATTTGTTGAATTCTCTTGGTATTTGGTAAAAATAAACATTGAACATATCTGATGATAAATTGTGAAGGAATAGTCGATATCTCAAACGAGGACGAAATGGCAGATGGTTGAATTTTTGAGATCCCACATCAAAACAGGAGGTGCAAACCTAGGTAATGCCAGGTGTTTTGAGGAGGTTATAACGGAGAAAAACTCACAAAATTTGACCAGCCTGCTTATCTAAGGCTGTTGTTTGATGTAGAATTAGAATTTCAAATACATGTATTTTAACAGCGCCATAGCGCCACCTGTATTTTAAATGGATATTTCACGTGTTTAACAGGATAGAAAACTCTTGAAAATTGGCACACTCAATAAGACCTTAAAATTACTTTTACCGGTTTCTCGATTTGGCCCGGTACGATTTGCGCTGTTTTGCGAGGGCCCTACGTCCCCCTGTGACAGGGGGACAACTCGTTATTATTATTATTATTATTCTGCCTCTTTGCGTCCATTTTTGAGGCATTTCCGATACTCGAAAACTCACGCATTTTGGCACAGACCTCAAGCTCGGCGAAAATTTTAAAGTTCCATAGAGGCTGGACTTTGGCGTTGTTCAGGAGCTCTATAGCGCCCCCAAACGTCGGCAGTGGCCGGGATGAAGTTTGTCCAACGTGCACCAACTTTGGTACGCTCATTGACCTCCTCATATACAACAAGAATCACTAGGTTTTATTTGACTCCGCCCAACAGGAAGTCGGCCATTTTGACAGGAAGTTGCAAAATAAAAAGTTTCCCGCTGGGTTTCGGAGGGGTTAGGATGTTTGAAAACTCCTAAAATTTTACAGAGCTATTTGGCTTAGGCCATACTTTGACCGTAAGTTGGAATTTCGTAAATTCGTCTTTCATCAGCTCTCTAGCGCCACCTATTTTATATCATATTTATGAAAAGCTCTCAGCCTCTTGATAATTGGCAGATTCAATAAGTCTTTGAAATGATTTAGGAATATTTTGTCGTTTTTCTCATTTGTAGCTAGAGGACTCTACAGCGCCCCCTATTGTGTTTAGGCCATTAAATTAGCTGTAGCTGTCTCAAAATTTCTCCAATATTCTCGATTTTTGGCAACAACATAGAAACTATCATCCCGCACATATTACCCATTGGCTTGTACTAGCTCTGCCCAACAGGAAGTCGGCCATTTTGAAATTTGTGGAATTTTTACACATTTTTCACGAACTCATTCAAACTCCTCCTAGAGTCTTTGTCATATTACCTCTAAATTTGGTGTGGATAGGCTCGAGACATACATGGTGATAAATTGCGAAGGAATAGTCGATAGCTGAAACGATGACGTAATGGCGGACAATTAATTTAATGGAGACGCAACACTAGACCAAAGTGAAACCATGACACGGTCATAAAACAGATGATTGAAAAATCATGAAACTTGGTAAAAACACAAGAGACATCATAAGACACGTTTTTAGTATTGGAATGATTGACTCCGCCCAACAGGAAGTCGGCCATTTTGAAATATGTGCATTTTACACACATTTTTTGCATACTTTGTCGAACTCCTCCTAGAGAATTTGTTGAATACTCTTGATATTTGTCAGCAAAAAACTACTACCATCCGTGATGATAAATTGCGAAGGAATAGTCGATATCTTAAACGAGGACGAAATGGCGGACAGTTGAACTGCTTGAGATGCCCCATTAAAACAGGAAGTGAATACATTCTGGTGTAAGTAGGTGTTTGAGGAGGTTAAAAAGGTTGAAAACTCTCAAAAATTTACAGGCCTGCTTGAATTAAGCAGTACTTTCATCTGAAATTAAAATTTCTTGTATACGTATTTCATTGGCTCTATAGCGCCACCTAGGTTTCAATGCATATTTGACATTACGGGAATGCTCAAAACCTCTTGAAAATTGACAGATTGCATAAGACCTAAAAACACTTTACAAATATTTTGACATTTTTTTCATGTATAGCTAGCAGACTCTACAGCGCCCCCTAATTCGTTTGTTTAATAAATTAGCTGTGGATGTGTCAAAATTTGTCTAATCTTCTCAAATTTTGGTAGGATCGTAGATAGTATGATCCTGCACATATTTGCAATTGGCTTGTATTAGCTCCGCCCAACAGGAAGTCGGCCATATTGGAATTTGTAATATTTTTACAAATTTTTCACAAACTAATTTAAACTGCTCCTAAAGTCTTTGTCAGATTACCTCTTATTTCGCTGTAAATGAACAACAGACATATTTGATGATAATTGCCAAAGGATTAGTTTATCGGTAAAACGGTGACCCAATGGCGAGCAATTGAGTCACTAGAGATGCAACACTAAGCCAAAGTGAAACCATGACATGGTCAGAAAACAGATTATTGAAAATTCATGAAACTTGGCAAAAACACAAAAGACATCATTACACACATTTTCAGCATTGGTAGGACTGACTCCGCCCAACAGGAAGTCGGCCATTTTGAAATATCTGCATTTTACACACATTTTTTGTGTACATTGTCAAACTACTCCTAGCAAATTTGATGAATTCTCTTGGTATTTGGTAAAAATAAACATTGAACATATCTGATGATAAATTGTGAAGGAATAGTCGATATCTCAAACGAGGACGAAATGGCAGATGGTTGAATTTTCGAGATCCCACATCAAAACGGGAAGTGAAAACCTAGGTAATGCCAGGTGTTTTGAGGAGGTTATAACGGAGAAAAACTCACAAAATTTGACCAGCCTGCTTATCTAAGGCTGTTGTTTGATGTAGAATTAGAATTTCAAATACATGTATTTTAACAGCGCCATAGCGCCACCTGTATTTTAAATGGATATTTCACATGTTTAACAGGATAGAAAACTCTTGAAAATTGGCACACTCAATAAGACCTCAAAATTACTTTTACCGGTTTCTCGGTTTGGCCCGGTACGATTTGAGCTGTTGTGCGAGGGCCCTACGTCCCCCTGTGACAGGGGGACAACTCGTTATTATTATTATTCCGGACACTTTCGCTCATTTTTGAGGCATTTCCGATACTCGAAAACTCACGCATTTTGGCACAGGCCTCAAACTCGGCGAAAAATTTAAAGTTCCATAGAGCATGGACTTTGGCGTGGTTCAGGAGCTCTATAGCGCCCCCAAACGTCGGCAGTGGCCCAGATGAAGTTTGTCCAATGTGCACCAATTTTGGTACACTCATTAACCTCCTCATAAAGAACAAGGATCACTTGGTTTTATTTGACTCCGCCCAACAGGAAGTCGGCCATTTTGACAGGAAGTCTCAAAAAAAAAAGTTTCCCGCTGGGTTTTGGAGGGGTTAGGATGTTTGAAAACTCCTAAAATTTTACAGACCTATTTGGCTTTGGCCATACTTTGACCTTAAATTAAAATTTTGTATATTCGTGTTTCATCAGCTCTCTAGCGCCACCTATTTCATATGACATTTTTGGAAAGCGCTCAGCCTCTTGATAATTGGCAGATTCAATAAGGCCTCGAAGTGATTTAGATATATATTGTCATTTTTGTCGTGTGTAGCTAGATGACTCTACAGCGCCCCCTATTTGGTTCGGCTAATTCATTAGCCGTGGCCTTCTCAAAAATTCTCCAATATTCTTGATATTTGGTAGAAAAATAGATAATATGATTCCGCACATTTTACCAACTGGCATGCATTAGCTCCGCCCAACAGGAAGTCGGCCATTTTGGAATTTGTGAAATTTTTACACATTTTTCACATACTCATTCGAACTCCTCCTAGAGTTTTTGTCAGATTACCTCAAAATTGGGTTTGGATAGTCTCCAGACATACTTGGTGCTAAATTGCGAAGGAATAGTCGATAGCTCAAACGATGACATAATGGTGGGCAATAGATTTAATGGAGACGCAACATTAGCCCAAATAGAAACATTAGCATGGTCAGAACACAGGTGTTTGAAAAATCATGAAACTTTACAGAAACATAAAAGACATCATTACACACATTGTCAGCATGAGTATCATTGACTCCGCCCAACAGGAAGTCGGCCATTTTGAAAAACGTGCATTTTACACACATTTTTCGCATTCTTTGTCGAACTCCTCCTAGGGAATTTGTTGAATACTCTTGATGTTTGTCAGCAATAAACTACTACCATCCGTGATGATAAATTGCGAAGGAATAGTCGATATCTTAAACGAGAACGAAATGGCGGACAGTTGAATTGCTTGAGATACCCCATTAAAATAGGAAGTAAATACATTCTGGTGTTGGTAGGTGTTTGAGGAGGTTAAACAGGTTGAACACTCACAAAACTTTACAGGCCTGCTTGATTTAAGCAGTACTTTGATTAAAAATTGAAATTTCATATATACATATTTCATTGGCTCTATAGCGCCACCTAGGTTTCAATGCATATTTGACATTACGGAAATGCTCAAAAACTCTTGAAAATTGTCAGATTCCATAAGATCTAAAAAACACTTTACAAATATTGTGATAATTTTTTCATGTGTAGCTAGCGGACTCTACAGCGCCCCCTAATTCGTACGGTTAATAAATTAGCTGTGGATGTGTCAAAATTTGTCTAATCTTCTCAAATTATGGTAGGAGCGTAGATATTATGACTCTGCACATATTTGCAATTGGTTTGTATTAGCTCCGCCCAACAGGAAGTCGGCCATATTGGATTTTGTAATATTTTTACACTTTTTTTAACAAACTCATTTAAACTGCCCCTAAAGTCTTTGTCAGATTACCTCTAAATTAGATGAGAATGAACATCAGACACAGTTGATGGAAATTGCCAAAGGAATAATTGATCGCTAAAACGGTGACGTAATGGCGGGCAATTGATTGACTAGAGACGCAACACTAAACCAAAGTGAAACCATGACACAGTCAGAACACAGATGATTAAAAATTCATGAAACTTGGCAAAAACACAAGAGACATCATTAGACACGTTTTCAGTATTGGTAGGACTGACTCCGCCCAACAGGAAGTCGGCCATTTTGAAATATGTGCATTTTACACACATTTTTTGCATACTTTGTCGAACTCCTCCTAGGGAATTTGTTGAATACTCTTGATATTTGTCAGTAATAAACTACTAACACACCTGATGATAAATTGCGAAGGAATAGTCGATATCTTAAACGAGGACGAAATGGCGGACAGTTGAATTGCTTGAGATGCCCCGTTAAAACAGGAAGTGAATACATTCTGGTGTTAGTAGGTGTTTGAGGAGGTTAAAAAGGTTAAAAACTCTCAAAAATTTACAGGCCTGCTTGATTTAAGCAGTACTTTGATCTGAAATTAAAATTTCATATATACATATTTCATTGGCTCTATAGCGCCACCTAGGTTTCAATGCATATTTGACATTACGGGAATGCTCAAAACCTCTTGAAAATTGACAGATTGCATAAGACCTAAAAACACTTTACAAATATTTTGACGATTTTTTCATGTATAGCTAGCGGACTCTACAGCGCCCCCTAATTGGTTCGTTTAATAAATTAGCTGTGGATGTGTCAAAATTTGTCTAATCTTCTCAACTTTTGGTAGGATCGTAGATAGTATGACCCTGCACATATTTGCAATTGGCTTGTATTAGCTCCGCCCAACAGGAAGTCGGCCATATTGGAATTTGTAATATTTTTACACATTTTTCACAAACTAATTTAAACTGCTCCTAAAGTCTTTGTCAGATTACCTCTTATTTCGCTGTAAATGAACAACAGACATATTTGATGATAATTGCCAAAGGATTAGTTGATCGGTAAAACGGTGACCCAATGGCGAGCAATTGAGTCACTAGAGACGCAACACTAAACCAAAGTGAAACCATGACATGGTCAGAAAACAGATTATTGAAAATTCATGAAACTTGGCAAAAACACAAAAGACATCATTACACACATTTTCAGCATTGGTAGGACTGACTCCGCCCAACAGGAAGTCGGCCATTTTGAAATATCTGCATTTTACACACATTTTTTGTGTACATTGTCAAACTACTCCTAGCAAATTTGATGAATTCTCTTGGTATTTGGTAAAAAATAAACATTGAACATATCTGATGATAAATTGTGAAGGAATAGTCGATATCTCAACCGAGGACGAAATGGCAGATGGTTGATTTTTTGAGATCCCACATCAAAACAGGAGGTGAAAACCTAGGTAATGCCAGGTGTTTTGAGGAGGTTATAACGGAGAAAAACTCACAAAATTTGACCAGCCTGCTTATCTAAGGCTGTTGTTTGATGTAGAATTAGAATTTCAAATACATGTATTTTAACAGCGCCATAGCGCCACCTGTATTTTAAATGGATATTTCACATGTTTAACAGGATAGAAAACTCTTGAAAATTGGCACACTCAATAAGACCTCAAAATTACTTTTACCGGTTTCTCGGTTTGGCCCGGTACGATTTGCGCTGTTGTGCGAGGGCCCTACGTCCCCCTGTGACAGGGGGACAACTCGTTATTATTAGGGCCCGAGCACCGAAGGCGCAGGCGAAGCCTGCACCGGAGGTGCAAAGCCCTATTGTTTTTGGTCCGTTTATTATTATTTTTATTTACAAACTTCGCGCCCATTTTTGAGGCCTTTCCGATACTCGAAAACTCTTGCATTTTGGCACAGACGTCAAAGCCGGTGAAAAATTTTAAATTACATTGTTCACAGGTTTGGGCGTGGATCAGGAGCTCTATAGCGCCCCCAAACGTTGCCAGTGGCCGGGATAAAGTTTGTCCAATGTGCACCAACTTTGGTACGCTCATTGACCTCATTATACCGATCAAGAATCACTTGGATTTATTTGACTCCGCCTAACAGGAAGTCAGCCATTTTGGCAGGAAGTCGCAAAATAAAAAGTTTCTCGTGGTGTTTTGGGTGGGTTACGATGTTCGAAAACTCATAAAATTTCACAGGCCTATTGGGCATAGGATGTACTTTGATGTAAAATTGGAATTTTTCATATTCATAATTTATCAGCTCTCTAGCGCCACCTATTTTATATGACATTTATAGAAAGCTCTTAGCCTCTTCTTAATTAGCAGACCCAATAATGCCTTTAAATGATTTCGAGAAATGTAATCATTTTTCTAATGTGGTGCTAAATGACTCTACAGCGCCCCCTATTTGGTTTAGGCTAATAAATTAGCGGTAGCTGTCTCAAATTTTCCCCAATGTTCAAAATTTTTGGTAGAAACATAGATATTACGATGCCACACATAATACCCATTGGCATGTATTAGCTCCGCCCAACAGGAAGTCGGCCATTTTGAAAAATGTTAATTTTTTAAACATTTTTCACATACTCATTCGAACTCCTCCTAGAGTCTTTGTCAGATTACAACTAAATGGTCTGTGGATAGTCTCCAGACATACATGGTGCTAAATTGCGAAGGAATAGTCGATAGCTGAAACGATGACGTAATGGCGGGCAATTGATTTAATGGAGACACAACACTAAACCAAATAGAAACATTAGCATGGTCAGAATACAGCTCCTTGGAAATTCATGAAACTTGGCAAAAACATAAAAGACATCATTACACACATTTTCAGTGTTGATATGATTGACTCCGCCCAACAGGAAGTCGGCCATTTTGAAAAACGTGCATTTTACACACATTTTTTGCATACTTTGTCGAACTCCTCCTAGGGAATTTGTTGAATACTCTTGATATTTGTCAGCAATAAACTACTACCATCTGTGATGATAAATTGCGAAGGAATAGTCGATATCTTAAACGGGGATGAAATGGCGGACAGTTGAATTGCTGGAGATACCCCATTAAAATAGGAAGTAAATACATTCTGGTGTTGGTAGGTGTTTGAGGAGGTTAAACAGGTTGAAAACTCTCGAAACTTTACAGGCCTGCTTGATTTAAGCGGTCCTTTGATTAAAAATTGAAATTTCATATATACATATTTCATTGGCTCTATAGCGCCACCTAGGTTTCAATGCATATTTGACATTACGGAAATGCTCAAAAACTCTTGAAAATTGTCAGATTCCATAAGATCTAAAAACACTTTACAAATATTGTGATAATTTTTTCATGTGTAGCTAGCGGACTCTATAGCGCCCCCTAATTCATTCGTTTAATAAATTAGCTGTGGATGTGTCACAATTTGTCTAATCTTCTCAAATTTTGGTAGGAGCGTAGATACTATGACTCTGCACATATTTGCAATGGTTTGTATTAGCTCCGCCCAACAGGAAGTCGGCCATATTGGATTTTGTAATTTTTTTACACTTTTTTTCACAAACTCATTTAAACTGCTCCTAAAGTCTTTGTCAGATTACCTCTAAATTAGCTGAGAATGAACATCAGACACAGTTGATGAAAATTGCCAAAGGAATAGTTGATCGCTAAAACGGTGACGTAATGGCGAGCAATTGATTGAATAGAGACGCAACACTAAACCAAAGTGAAACCATGACACAGTCAGAACACAGATGATTAAAAATTCATGAAACTTGGCAAAAACACAAGAGACATCATTAGACACGTTTTCAGTATTGGTAGGACTGACTCCGCCCAACAGGAAGTCGGCCATTTTGAAATATCTGAATTTTGCATACATTTTTTGCGTATGTTGTCAAACTACTCCTAGAAATTTTTTTGAATTCTCTTGGTATTTGGTAAATATAAACATTGAACATATCTGATGATAAATTGTGAAGAAATAGTCGATATCTTAAACGAGGAGGGAATGGCGGACGGTTGAATGTTTGAGATGCCACATCAAAACTGGAGGTTGACACATAGGTAATGCTAGGAGTTTTGAGGACGTTATAAGAGAGAAAAGCTCACAAACTTTGACCGGCCTGCTTATCTGAGGCTGTTGTTTGATCTAGAATTAGAATTTCAAATATATGTGTTTTAACAGCTCTATAGCGCCACCTGTATTTTAAATGGGTATTTCACATTTTTGGCAGGATAGAAAACTCTTGAAAATTACCACACTTAATAAGACCTCAAAATTACTTTCACCGGTTTCTCGGTTTGGCCCAGTACGATTTGCGCTGTTGTGCGAGGGCCCTACGTCCCCCTGTGACAGGGGGACAACTCGTTATTAGGGCCCGAGCACCGAAGGCGCAGGCGAAGCCTGCACCGGAGGTGCAAAGCCCTATTGTTTTTGGTCCGTTTATTATTATTATTATTATTATTATTATTACGCTTCTTGACCCTTTCGCTCATTTTTGAGGCATTTCTGATATGGGAAAACTCACGTATTTTGGCACAGGCCTCAAACTTGGTGAAAATGTAAAAGTTCCATAGAGCATTGACATGGGCGTGGTTCAGGAGCTCCATAGCGCCCCCAAACGTCGGCATTGGCTGGGATGAAGTTTGTCCAATGTGCACCAACTTTGGTACACTTATTGACCTCTTCATAAAGAACAAGAATCACTTGGTTTTATTTGACTCCGCCCAACAGGAAGTCGGCCATTTTGACAGGAAGTTGCAAAATAAAAAGTTTCCCGCTGGGTTTCGGAGTGGTTAGGATGTTTGAAAACTCCTAAAATTTTACAGAGCTATTTGGCTTAGGCCAAACTTTCACCGTAAATTAAAATTTTGTATATTCGTGTTTCATCAGCTCTCTAGCGCCACCTATTTCGTATGACATTTTTGGAAAGCGCTCAGCCTCTTGATAATTGGCAGATTCAATAAGTTCTCGAAGTGACTTAGATATATATTGTCATTTTTGTCGTGTGTAGCTAGATGACTCTACAGCGCCCCCTATTTGGTTCGGCTAATAAATTAGCCGTGGCCTTCTCAAAAATTCTCAGATATTCTCGATTTTTGACAGAAACATAGACAATATGATTCTGCACATATTAGCAATCGGAATGCATTAGCTCCGCCCAACAGGAAGTCGGCCATTTTGGAATTTGTGGAATTTTTACATATTTTTCACAAACTCATTCGAACTCCTCCTAGAGTCTTTGTCAGATTACCTCTAAATTGTCAGTGGATAGTCCCCAGACATACATGGTGATAAATTGCGAAGGAATAGTCGATAGCTGAAACGATGACGTAATGGCAGGCAATTAATTTAATGGAGACGCAACACTAGACCAAAGTGAAACCATGACACAGTCATAAAACAGATTATTGAAAAATCATGAAACTTGGTAAAAACACAAGAGACATCATAAGACACGTTTTTAGTATTGGAATGATTGACTCCGCCCAACAGGAAGTCGGCCATTTTGAAATATGTGCATTTTACACACATTTTTTGCATACTTTGTCGAACTCCTCCTAGGGAATTTGTTGAATACTCTTGATATTTGTCAGTAATAAACTACTAACACACCTGATGATAAATTGCGAAGGAATAGTCGATATCTTAAATGAGGACGAAATGGCGGACAGTTGAATTGCTTGAGATGCCCCGTTAAAACAGGAAGTGAATACATTCTGGTGTTAGTAGGTGTTTGAGGAGGTTAAAAAGGTAAAAAACTCTCAAAAATTTACAGGCCTGCTTGATTTAAGCAGTACTTTGATCTGAAATTAAAATTTCATATATACGTATTTCATTGGCTCTATAGCGCCACCTAGGTTTCAATGCATATTTGACATTACGGGAATGCTCAAAACCTCTTGAAAATTGACAGATTGCATAAGACCTAAAAACACTTTACAAATATTTTGACAATTTTTTCATGTATAGCTAGCGGACTCTACAGCGCCCCCTAATTTGTTCGTTTAATAAATTAGCTGTGGATGTGTCAAAATTTGTCTAATCTTCTCAAATTTTGGTAGGATCGTAGATAGTATGACCCTGCACATATTTGCAATTGGCTTGTATTAGCTCCGCCCCACAGGAAGTCGGCCATATTGGAATTTGTAATATTTTTACACATTTTTCACAAACTCATTTAAACTGCTCCTAAAGTCTTTGTCAGATTACCTCTTATTTCGCTGTAAATGAACAACAGACATATTTGATGATAACTGCCAAAGGATTAGTTGATCGGTAAAACGGTGACCCAATGGCGAGCAATTGATTCACTAGAGACGCAACACTAAACCAATGTGAAACCATGACACGGTCAGAAAACAGATTATTGAAAATTCATGAAACTTGGCAAAAACACAAAAGACATCATTACACACATTTTCAGCATTGGTAGGACTGACTCCGCCCAACAGGAAGTCGGCCATTTTGAAATATCTGCATTTTACAATTTTTTTTGCGTATGTTGTCAAACTACTCCTAGCAAATTTTGTTGAATTCTCTTGATATTTGGTAAAAATAAACATTGAACATATCTGATGATAAATTGTGAAGGAATAGTCGATATCTCAAACGAGGACGAAATGGCAGATGGTTGAATTTGTGAGATGCCACATCAAAACAGGAGGTGAAAACCTAGGTAATGCTAGGTGTTTTGAGGAGGTTATAACGAAGAAAAACTCACAAAATTTGACCGGCCTGCTTATCTAAGGCTGTTGTTTGATGTAGAATTAGAATTTCAAATACATGTATTTTAACAGCGCTATAGCGCCACCTGTATTTTAAATGGATATTTCACATGTTTAACAGGATAGAAAACTCTTGAAAATTGGCACACTCAATAAGACCTTAAAATTACTTTTACAGGTTTGTCGGTTTGGCCCGGTACGATTTGCGCTGTTGTGCGAGGGCCCTACGTCCCCCTGTGACAGGGGGACAACTCGTTATTATTATTATTATTTTTATTTACAAACTTTGCGCCCATTTTTGAGGCCTTTCCGATACTCAAAAACTCATGAATTTTGGCACAGACATCAAAACCCGTGAAAAATTTGAAATTCCATGGTTCATGGGTTTGGGCGTGGTTCAGGAGCTCTATAGCGCCCCCAAACGTTGCCAGTGGCCGGGATGAAGTTTGTCCAATATGCACCAACTTTGGTACACTCATTGACCTCCTCATGCAGAACAATAATCACTCGGTTTCATCAGACTCCGCTCAACAGGAAGTCTGCCATTTTGACAGGAAGTCGCAAAATAAAAAGTTTCCCGTGCTGGTTTGGAGCGGTTATGATGTTCGAAAACTCATAAAACTTGACAGGCCTATCTGGCGTAGGCCGTACTTTGAGAATTAATTCGAATTTTGTAAATTCATCTTTAACCAGCTCTCTAGCGCCACCTATTTTACATCACATTTATGGAAAGCACTCAGCCTCTTGATAATTGGCAGATTCAATAAGGCCTCAAAATTATTTAGAAACGTTTTGTCATTTTTTTTGTGTGTAGCTAAATGACTCTACAGCGCCCCCTATTTATTTTAGCTAATTAATTAACTGTGGCCTTCTCAAAAATTCTCCAATATTCATGATATTTGGTAGAAACATAGACAACATGATCCCGCACACATTACCAATAGGCATGCATTTGCTCCGCCCAACAGGAAGTCGGCCATATTGGAATTTGTGACATTTTTACACATTTTTCACATACTCATTCGAACTCCTCCTAGAGTCTTTGTCAGATTACCTCAAAATTGGGCGTGGATAGGCTCCAGACATAAGTGGAGATAAATTGCGAAGGAATAGTCAATAGCTGAAACGGTGTCGTAATGGCGGGCAATTGATTAACTAGAGACGCAACACTAAACCAAAGTGAAACCATGACACGGTCAGAACACAGATGATTGGAAATTCCTGAAATTTGGCGAAAACACAAGAGACATCATTAGACACGTTTGCCGTATTGGTAGGACTGACTCCACCCAACAGGAAGTCGGCCATTTTGAAATATGTGCATTTTACACACATTTTTTGCATACTTTGTCGAACTCCTCCTAGGGAATTTGTTGAATACTCTTGATATTTGTCAACAATAAACTACTAACACACCTGATGATAAATTGCCAAGGAATAGTCGATGTCTTAAACGGGGACGAAATGGCAGACAGTTGAATTGCTTGAGATACCCCATTAAAACAGGAAGTGAATACATTCTTGTGTTGGTAGGTGTTTGAGGAGGTTAAAATGGATGAAAACTCACGAAACTTTACAGGCCTGCTTGTTTTACGTGGTCCTTTGGTCTGAAATTGAAATTTCATATATACGCATTTCATTGGCTCTATAGCGCCACCTAGGTTTCAATGAATATTTGACATTACGGGAATAATCAAAAACTCTTGAAAATTGTCAGATTGCATAGGACCTAAAAACACATTACAAATATTGTGATAATTTTTTCATGTGTAGCTAGCTGACTCTACAGCGCCCCCTAATTTGTTCAGTTAATAAATTAGCTCTGGATGTGTCAAAATTGGTCTAATGTTCTCCAATTTTGGTAGGAATGTAGATACTGTGACCCTGCACATATTTGCAATTGGCTTGTATTAGCTCCGCCCAACAGGAAGTCGGCCATATTGGAATTTGTAAGATTTTTACACTTTTTTCACAAACTCATTTAAACTGCTCCTAAAGTCTTTGTCAGATTACCTCTTATTTCACTGTAAATGAACAACAGACATATTTGATGAAAACTGCCAAAGGATTAGTTGATCGCTAAAACAGTGACGTAATGGCGGGCAATTGATTGACTAGAGACGCAACACTAAACCAAAGTGAAACCATGACACGGTCAGAACACAGATGATTGAAAATTCATGAAACTTGGCAAAAACACAAGAGAAATCATTACACACGTTTTCAGTATTGGTAGGACTGACTCCGCCCAACAGGAAGTCGGCCATTTTGAAATATCTGCATTTTACATACATTTTTTGCGTATGTTGTCAAACTACTCCTAGAAATTTTGTTGAATTCTCTTGGTATTTGGTAAAAATAAACACTGAACATATCTGATGACAAATTGTCAAGGAATAGTTGATATCTTAAACGAGGACGAAATGACGGACGGTTGAATTTTTGAGATGCCACCTCAAAACAGGAAGTTGACACCTAGGTAATGCAAGGTGTTTTGAGGAGGTTATAACTGAGAAAAACTCACAAAATTTGACCGGCCTGCTTATCTGAGGCGGTTCTTTTATCTAGAATTAAAAATTCAAATACATGTGTTTTCACAGCTCTATAGCGCCACCTATATTTTAAATGAATATTTGACATTTTTGGCAGAATAGAAAACTCTTGAAAATTGGCACACTCAATGAGACCTCAAAATTACTTTCACCGGTTTCTCGGTTTGGCCCGGTACGATTTGCGCTGTTGTGCGAGGGCCCTACGTCCCCCTGTGACAGGGGGACAACTCGTTATTTTTATTTTTAAACTTCGCGCCCATTTTTGAGGCCTTTCTGATACTCGAAAACTCTTGAATTTTGGCACAGACATCAAAGCCCGTGAAAAATTTGAAATTTCACAGTTCCTGGGCTTGGGCGTTGATCAGGAGCTCTATAGCGCCCCCAAACGTTGCTAGTGGCCGGGATAAAGTTTGTCCAATGTGCACCAACTTTGGTATGCTCATTGACCTCATTATACCGATCAAGAATCACTTGGATTTATTTGACTCCGCCTAACAGGAAGTCGACCATTTTGGCAGGAAGTCGCAAAATAAAAAGTTTCCCGTGGTGTTTTGGGTGGGTTACGATGTTTGAAAACTCATAAAATTTCACAGGCATATTGGGCATAGGCTGCACTTTGATGTAAAATTGGAATTTTTCATATTCATAATTTATCAGCTCTCTAGCACCACCTATTTTATATGACATTTATAGAAAGCTCTTAGCCTCTTCTAAATAATCAGACCCAATAATGCCTTTAAATGATTTCGAGAAATGTAATCGTTTTTCTAATGTGGAGCTAAATGACTCTACAGCGCCCCCTATTTGGTTTAGGCTAATAAATTAGCGGTAGCTGTCTCAAATTTTCCCCAATGTTCAAGATTTTTGGTAGAAAAATAGATATTACGATGCCACACATAATACCCATTGGCATGTATTAGCTCCGCCCAACAGGAAGTCGGCCATTTTGAAAAATGTTAAATTTTTACACATTTTTCACGAACTCATTCGAACTCCTCCTAGAGTCTTTGTCAGATTACAACTAAATTGTCTGTGGATAGTCTCCAGACATACGTGGTGCTAAATTGCGAAGGAATAGTCGATAGCTGAAACGATGACGTAATGGCGGGCAATTGATTTATTGGAGACACAACACTAAACCAAATAGAAACATTAGCATGGTCAGAATACAGCTGCTTGGAAATTCATGAAACTTGGCAAAAATATAACAGACATCATTACACACGTTTTCAGTGTTGATATGATTGACTCCGCCCAACAGGAAGTCGGCCATTTTGAAAAACGTGCATTTTACACACATTTTTTGCATACTTTGTCGAACTCCTCCTAGGGAATTTGTTGAATACTCTTGATATTTGTCAACAATAAACTACTACCATCCTTGATGATAAATTGCGAAGGAATAGTCGATATCTTAAACGAGGACGAAATGGCGGACAGTTGAATTGCTTGAGATACCCCATTAAAATAGGAAGTAAATACATTCTGGTGTTAGTAGGTGTTTGAGGAGGTTAAACAGGTTGAACACTCACAAAACTTTTCAGGCCTGCTTGATTTAAGCAGTACTTTGATTAAAAATTGAAATTTCATATATACATATTTCATTGGCTCTATAGCGCCACCTAGGTTTCAATGCATATTTGACATTACGGAAATGCTCAAAAACTCTTGAAAATTGTCAGATTCCATAAGATCTAAAAAACACTTTACAAATATTGTGATAATTTTTTCATGTGTAGCTAGCGGACTCTACAGCGCCCCCTAATTCGTACGGTTAATAAATTAGCTTTGGATGTGTCAAAATTTGTCTAATTTTCTCAAATTTTGGTAGGAGCGTAGATACTATGACTTTGCACATATTTGCAATTGGTTTGTATTAGCTCCGCCCAACAGGAAGTCGGCCATTTTGAAATTTGTGTAATTTTTACAAATTTTTAACAAACTCATTTAAACTGCTCCTAAAGTCTTTGTCAGATTACCTCTAAATTAGCTGAGAATGAACATCAGACACAGTTGATGAAAATTGCCAAAGGAATAATTGATCGCTAAAACGTTGACGTAATGGCGGGCAATTGATTGACTAGAGACGCAACACTAAACCAAAGTGAAACCATGACACAGTCAGAACACAGATGATTAAAAATTCATGAAACTTGGCAAAAACACAAGAGACATCATTAGACACGTTTTCAGTATTGGTAGGACTGACTCCGCCCAACAGGAAGTCGGCCATTTTGAAATATCTGAATTTTACATACATTTGTTGTGTATATTGTCAAACTACTCCTAGAAATTTTCTTGAATTCTCTTGGTATTTGGTAAAAATAAACATTAAACATATCTGATGATAAATTGTGAAGGAATAGTCGATATCTCAAACGAGGATGAAATGGCAGATGGTTGAATTTGTGAGATGCCACATCAAAACAGGAGGTGAAAACCTAGGTAATGCCAGGTGTTTTGAGGAGGTTATAACGGAGAAAAACTCACAAAATTTGACCAGCCTGCTTATCTAAGGCTGTTGTTTGATGTAGAATTAGAATTTCAAATACATGTATTTTAACAGCGCCATAGCGCCACCTGTATTTTAAATGGATATTTCACATGTTTAACAGGATAGAAAACTCTTGAAAATTGGCACACTCAATAAGACCTTAAAATTACTTTTACCGGTTTCTCGGTTTGGCCCGGTACGATTTGCGCTGTTGTGCGAGGGCCCTACGTCCCCCTGTGACAGGGGGACAACTCGTTATTTTTAAACTCCGCGCCCATTTTTGAGGCCTTTCCAATACACGAAAACTCAAGCATTTTGGCATAGGCCTCAAAGTTGGCGAAAAATGTTAAATTCCATGGTTCACGGGCTTGGGTGTGGTTCAGGAGCTCTATAGCGCCCCCAAACGTCGACATTGGCCAAGATAAAGTTTGTCCAATGTGCACCAACTTTGGTATTCTCATTGACCTACTCATACATAACAAGAATCACTCGTTTTAATCGGACTCTGCCAAACAGGATGTCGGCCATTTTGGAAGGAAGTCGCAAAATAAAAAGTTTCCCGCTGGGTTTTGGGGGGGTTATGATGTTCGAAAACTCATAAAACTTCACAGGCATACTTGGCTTAGGCTGACATTTGAATTAAAATTGAAAACTCTTATATTCGTATTTCATCAGCTCTCTAGTGCCACCTTTTTTGTATGTCATCTATAGAATGCTCGAAAATTTTGACAATTGGCAGAGTCAGTAATGCTTTCAAATCATTTCGAAAAATTTAATCGTTTTTCGAATTAGTAGCTAGATGACTCTACAGCGCCCCCTATTTGGTTTAGGCTAATAAATTAGCTGTAGCTGTCTCAAAATTTCTCCAATGTTCTCGATTTTTGGTAGAAGCATAGATACTACGATGCCACACATAATACCCATTGGCAGGTATTAGCTCCGCCCAACAGGAACTCCTTCGAACTCCTCCTAGAGTCTTCGTCAGATTACCTCTAAATTGGGTCTGGATATGCTCCAGACATACTTGGTGCTAAATTGCGAAGGAATAGTCGATAGCTGAAACGATGATGTAATGGCGGGCAATTTATTTAATGGAGACGAAACTCTAAACCAAAAACAAACATGAGCACGGTCAGAACACAGCTGCTTGGAAATTCAAAAAACTTGGCAAAAACATAAAAGACATCATTGCACACATTTTCAGTGTTGATATGACTGACTTCGCCCAACAGGAATATGTGCATTTTACACACATTTTTTGCATACTTTGTCAAACTGCTCCTATGGAACTTGTCGAATACTGTTGATATTTGTCAGCAATAAACTACTAACACACCTTATGATAAATTGCGAAGGAATAGTCGATATCTTAAAGGTGGACGAAATTGCGTAAAGTTGAACTGCTTGAGATGCCCCATTAAAACAGGAAGTGAATACATCTTGGTGTTGGTAGGTGTTTGAGGAGGTTACAATGGATGAAAACTCACAAAGCTTTACAGGACTGCTTGACTTACGCTCTCCTTTGATCTGAAATTGAAATTTCATATATACATATTTCATTGGCTCAATCGTGCACATTTTTGAGGCCTTTCCAATACTCGAAAACTCAGGCATTTTGGCATAGGCCTCAAAGTTGGCGGACAATTTTAAATTCCATGGTTCACGGGCTTGGGTGTGGTTCAGGAGCTCTACAGCGCCCCCAACGTAGGCATTGGCCAAGATAAAGTTTGTCCAATGTGCACCAACTTTGGTATGCTCATTGACCTCCTCATACACAACAAGAATCACTTGTTTTAATCGGACTCCGCCAAACAGGAAGTTAGCCATTTTGGCAGGAAGTCTCAAAATAAAAAGTTTCCCGCTGGGTTTTGGGGGGGTTATGATGTTCGAAAAGGCATGAAACTTCACAGGCCTACTTGGCTTAGGCTGTTGTTTGACAAAAAAATTGGAATGTCGAATATTCATATTTCATCAGCTCTCTAGTGCCACCAATTTTGTATGTCGTCTATAGAATGCTCGAAAATTTTGAAAACTGGCAGACTCAATCAAGCCTTTAAATGATTTCGAAAAATGTAATCATTTTTCTAATGTGTAGCTAGATGACTCTACAAATTAGCTGTAGCTGTCTCAAAATTTCTCCAGTGTTCTTGATTTTTGGTACAACCATAGATAATATGATGCGGCACATATCACCAATTGGCTTGTATTAGCTCCGCCCAACAGGAAGTCGGCCATATTAAAAAAAAAAAAAATTTAACACATTTTTCAGGAACTCATTCGAACTTCTCCTACAGTCTTCTTCAGATTACATCTAAATTGGCTCTGGATAGTCAACCGACAAACGTGGTTATAAATTGCGAAGGAATAGTCGATAGCTGAAACAATGGCGGGCAATTGATTTAATGGATACTCAACACTAGACCAAATAAAAATAAAACACAGCTGCTTGGATATTCATGAAACTTTACAGAAACATAAAAGACATCATTAGACATGTTGTCAGCATTGGAATGATTGACTTCGCCCAATAGGAAGTCGACCATTTTGAAATATGTGCATTTTACACACATTTTTTGCATACTTTGTTGAACTCCTCCTAGGGAATTTGTTGAATACTCTTGATATTTGATAAATTGCGAAGGAATAGTCGATATCTTAACCAAGGACGAAATGGCGGACAGTTAAATTGCTTGAGATGCCCCATTAAAACAGGAAGTGTGTTGGTAGGTGTTTGAGGAGGTTAAAATGGATAAAAACTCACAAAACTTTACAGACCTGCTTGATTTACGCAGTCCTTTGATCTGAAATTGAAATTTCATATATACGTATTTCATTGGCTCTATAGCGCCACCTAGGTTTCAATGCATATTTAATATAACGGGAATGCTCTTGAAACTCTTGAAAATGGTCAGATTCCATGAGACCTAAAAACACTTTACAAATATTGTGATAATTTTTTCATGTGTAACTAGTGGACTCTACAGCGGCCCCTAATTTGTTCCGTTATTAAATTAGCTGTGGATGTGTCAAAATTTGCCTAATACTTTCAAATGTTGGTAGGAATGTACATACTGTGACTCTTCATATATTTGCAATTGGCTTGTATTAGCTCCGCCCAACAGGATATCGGCCAAATTGGAATTTGTAATATTTTTACACATTTTTAACAAACTCATTTAAACTGCTCCTAAAGTCTTTTTCAGATTGCCTCTAAATTAGCTGTGAATGTACATCATACATATTTGATTAAAATTGCCAAAGGATTAGTTGATCGCTAAAACGGAGATGTAATGGCGAGCAATTGATTTACTAGAGACGCAACACTAAACCAAAGTGAAACAATGACACAGTCAGAACACAGACGATTGAAAATTCCTGAAACTTGGCAAAAGCACAAAAGACATCAGCAGACACATTTTCAGTATTGGTAGGACTGACTCAGGAAGTCGGCCATTTTGAAATTTCTGCATTTTACACACATTTTTTGCGTATGTTGTCAAACTACTCCTAAATTTGTTGAATTCTCTTGGTATTTGGTAAAAATAAACATTGAACATATCTGATGATAAATTGTGAAGGAATGGTTGATATCTCAAACGAGCACAAAATGCAGATATTTGAAATAGAGCCACCTAGGTTTCAATGCATATTTTGCTAAAAAAAAAAATCTTAAAACATTGGCTGCTGCAATATAACTGCACATTTAATGAGAAATCACATATGGGTCCAAATTTCACCGGTTTCTCAGTTGGCCTGGTATAATTTGCGCTGTTATACGAGGGCCCTACTTCCCTCTGTGACAGGGGGACAAATCGTTATTGTTATTATTCCGGACACTTTCGCCCATTTTTGAGGCATTTCCGATACACGAAAACTCACATATTTTGGCACAGGCCTCAAACTCAGCGAAAATTTAAAAGTTCCATAGAGCATGGGCATGGGCGTGGTTCAGGAGCTCCATAGCGCCCCCAAAGGTATGCAGTGGCCGGGATGAAGTTTGTCCAATGTGCACCAACTTTGGTACGCTCATTGACCTCTTCATAAAGAACAAGGATCACTAGGTTTTATTTGACTCCGCCCAACAGGAAGTCGGCCATTTTGACAGGAAGTCGCAAAATAAAATAAAAAATTCTTAATACATTGGCTGCTGCAATATAACTGCACATTTTATGAGAATAAACATTGAACATATCTGATGATAAATTGTGAAGGAATAGTCGATATCTCAAACGAGGAGGAAATGGCAGACAGTTGAATTTGTGAGATGCCACATCAAAACAGGAGGTTGACACCTAGGTAATGCTAGGTGTTTTGAGGAAGTTATAACGGAGAAAAGCTCACAAAATTGGACCGGCCTGCTTATCTGAGGCTGTTGTTTGATCTAGAATTATAATTTCAAATACATATGCTATAGCGCCACCTGTAGTTTAAATGGATATTTCACATGTTTAACAGGATAGAAAGCTCTTGAAAATTGGCACACTCAACAAGACCTCAAAATTACATTCACCGGTTTCTCGGTTTGGCCCGGTATGATTTGTGCTGTTAGCCGAGGGCCCTACGTCCCCCTGTAACAGGGGGACAACTCGTTTTTAATTGTTTTCTGTTCTGCATTACTTTATTTACTGTCCACTGTTTACATCTCTACAAATTTGACCTGCTAAATGAAATTATTATATAACCGCGTACTTGCACTTACTCTGGGGTGCATTTTCCGTGCAACGATGGAGCTTAGCCTTTAACTAACGCGGTACGATGCATTGTTAAACTAACTAACATCTGAAGTACTGTCATATTGGGGAGGGAATACAGTCACTCGCAGATACAGATAAAATGCATGTTTATTACAGGCTTGGATGGTACAGGGGTAGTCGTAAACAGAAACAGTAGAGCACCGGAAAACAGTAGCCACGTAGACAAGACCATACCATAAACGGGAGACAGTCCAGAGTTCATACACGAGAAAGCAAGCATTAGAGATAATCCAAAAATTGAAAACGTTAAACAGTCCAGGTCAAACACAGAAAATCCACAATCAGAGGTACAGGCAGAAAATGGCGTGAAGAAAACAAAAAGCAAGGTCACACGAGAAAAACTATATACAGAGATAATAACGCTTTGTAAAGTGGAAAAACCAAACAATACGCGGCCCAGGTGTGTGCGTGGAGTGTCCTTATATACTGTAGGTTATCAGTATTCGGGGCTTTCTGAAGGAAGCAGGTGAGGTGTCACGTGATCGGGTGTGTGTGTGACCTCAGCGGGTGGTGCGTTCTGGGTAGTGTAGTTGTCTAACTGAAAACCTCCCTTAGAGCTGTGTGTGGGAGAAACAGAAGCGCCTACAGTTCGAAGCCCAGTCACGTTTTAATTCTCTGTTTTATCATAATGGCAAATAATGTTCTCATTTTAAAAATATCTATTAAGGTAGCCTACATATTGTCCCATCTTAATTCTTTATGGCGCACCCTAAACAAAAACCCTGAGATGAAGCAGCAGTTTATCTTCTTCATGGAAAAACTGTTTGAAAACAAGCATGCAGAGAAAGCACTAGCTGTCCATGAGAAAAAACGAGTGCTGTTACTTGCCTATTTTCGGGGTGTACCACCCCCAGAAACCGGGACAGATACAAGTCGTGTTTGACTCAAGCGCCCAACACCATGGCACCTACTGATACCTTCACCTTCAAGGTAGCTATCACTGACAAGCCTTACACCCGTTGTGGGGTGCTGTCTGTAGTGAGCAGTGTCTTTGACCCCTTGGGACTGGCAGCACCAGTGATAATTAGAGGTAGATTGTTGTTGCAAGAGCTGTCCAGTGGAGTTCAGGACTGGGACACTCTTCTTCCTGGAGAGGACATATGCAATTGGGAATTGTGGAAAGCATCACTACAAGAGCTGAGCACTCTCTATGTACCCCGCTGCTTTATACCCATGTCACTTTCAAGATCTGTGTACACAGAGCTATGCATCTTTTCTGATGCTTCAAACTGGGCCATAGGGGCAGTAGCTTATTTACGAGCAGTATTTGAAGAAGGTCATTGTGAAGTTGGATTTGTGCTTGGAAAAGCAAAACTAGCACCACGACCAGAGCCTACTATACCCCGCCTTGAGTTGTGTGGAGCTGTTCTGGCAGTCGAGATGGCAGAGCTCATTCTGGATGAACTGGACTACAAGCTAGATGCTGTAAAATTCTACAGTGACAGCAGGGTGGTCCTTGGGTACATCTGTAATGACTCAAAACGCTTCTTCGTGTATGTACATAATCGTGTGCATCGCATACGTCAGACAACCTCGCCTGAGCAATGGCACTATGTGCCCTCAGAACAGAACCCAGCTGACCTGGCCACCAGGTCTGTGTGTGCATCGCAGCTCATAGATACTATCTGGTTCAAGGGACCTTACTTTCTTCACAATGCTCCAGAACCTAAAGTCTATGAGCCCTTCAAACTTATAGACCCTGAAATAGGGTTGGGCGATATGGGCAAAAAAAAATATCTCTATATTTTTTGGGATTTTTGCGATAACGATATTTTGATGATATTTTCCAAAAAATACAAAATTATTCTAAAAAAAGTATTCAATTGAACATGTAAGGTTCAAAATATGGTAAAAAACAGGAAATTTTTTAGGCGCTTTTCAGATTTTCTATTTCTATTTTTTATTTTTAGATCCATACAATGATATATTTATGTGGATGAAGTGTTTTAGTAGCTCTATATTCTGCTATTAGAAGTTTTAAAATCACCATGTAAAATTATAAACTGCTCCCTAGATATGATAGAGATCTGAACCTGGGATGGTCCTTTCGCAATGACGATTCTTCGCTGTCAGAGGGCCGGCAAAGCAACTCAGGTCAGACAGGGGCACTAACTTCATTGCAGCCAGTATGGAACTTGGCATGGGACATCCTGAGAAAAGGCAGACTGGCATCTTGGTGTATCTCCATAGTAATGGTTGCACATGGGTGTTTAATCCGCCACATGCGTCCCACATGGGAGGAGTGTGGGAGCGCCTGATTGGTGTAACACGCCGAATCTTAGACTCCATGCTTCTGCAAAACAAGCACACTTGTCTGACACACGAGGTACTCTGTACGCTGATGGCAGAAGTATCAGCAATAATCAACGCAAGGTCGCTGGTCCCTATCTCATCAGATCCTTCTTCACCTACCCCGCTGTCTCCCGCCATGCTCTTGACCCAAAAACCTGGCCTGCCTGCTCCACCAGGAGACTTCACTGGAAAAGATCTCCTAAAATGCCAATGGAGACAAGCTGGAGAAATGAATACATTTGCACACTCCAGTCAAGACGCAAGTGGAATAGAATGCACCACAATCTGCAACCTGGAGATATTGTGCTGTTAAAAGACAACCAGGCACCTAGGAACAAACAGCCAATGGGTCTGATCACATCAACCTTTCTAAGTAGCGATGGGAAGGTTCGCAAAGTTGAAGTTAGGACATCGTCTCAAGGCACCCAAAAGGTTTACCTACGACCCATCTCGGATGTAATTATGCTGTTAGAAAAGGACTGAAAAACAAGGGGAAATGAGGTTCTTATGTAGTGGCATTAGTATGCCAGGAGGGGAGTGTTCTGCCCTCTGATTTTGGACAGTAAAAAGAGAGACTGAAATTCATTAGTAGTTCTAACTAATTCATAAGCACTCTCCAACTATAGCAGTTTTTTTGTATTTAGTTTATTGAGGAATCTTATTTTGACATACAGGCACATGTTGTGTATTATGGGATGGGAGGAACTAGGGTAAACAAAGTCACTGCACAGAGCAGAAGCTAATGTGAGATTCCTCTTGTTTGCATGTTTCTCATGCCCTCGAAAGCAACAGTCGTAAGTTAAATCTTTTTTTTTTACTAAAATCCAGACCTGATGTTGCTCAGTGTTATTTATTATTGGGAGTTTGCCAACTAACTGTGTTACAGGCATTTAGTTATGTTTTCACTTATATTCACTTATGAAATATATCTGGTCCATGTCCTTTTTGTAAAAGCTCATGATACTTAGGTTATCAACAGTCATTTTGCAGAAATTGTGCACCCTTCAATTTCAATTTTAAATCTATTAAAAAAAAAAAAAAAAAATATATATATATATATATATATATATATATATATATATATATATATATATATATATATATATATATATATAAATGCCAAAAAAGAAAAAGATTTCACGTAAATATCTAGAAAATGGTTTTACTTAGGCTGTATTATAAGAATCACATGTGTAGGAATTTTCACAACATTTCAGTGTCAAAAAAGATAGACCTATTAGATTCTGATAATCTAATTGTAGTTTGTAAAAGGGTCACAGGTGGTTATTTTAGATTTCTTGTAAACCTGTCTTAAAATGTAAGAAATTCTGAACCTCGGTTGGGTTGGTGGGCGGCTCGAAGCGGGTGGCGGAAAATTTCCCTTATTATTAAGTCCAAAACTTGACAGGTATGATTTAAGTACTGCATTAGATTATTTTCCCTGGGCACACATGGCTAAAAGTGATGTGAGTCAATAAATGTAATAAACACAAACATTAAACACAATAATTAGGTACATGATTAAAACACTTGACATCTTAAATCCTCGTGCAGCAAAATTAATGTGATTTATCAGCTTTCTGAATTCTACCGTCCATTGTCTGCACTTTGTGTCACTGATGATGCAATCACCAGGAACTAAGCTTCTAAGGACAGGTCTAGAGCTATCTATGGCCTGTGTTTCTTACATAAATAAATAAATAAAGTGTGTGGAGTATACCTTTCTTCTTCTTGTTGATTACGGATTGTTGTACATAAATGCTTGGGCTTGGAGTATGTACATGCTGGACAGATACTTTTATATACACCATATTTGTGCTGGAAACAGGTGGAATCTGGCCTCTGCCTTTAACCCATCCATCCAGTGAACACACAGTACACTCAGAAGACACACACAGTGATTTTGTGAGAACACATGAATCCACAACCTTTTTGTTGATATCTGTTATATGCTGTTAATGTTTTATAATATCCTTTTGTATATTACCTCTTGTTCTCTTAAGCATATTGAGATATGAGTGGGCTATGTGTCTTATTGCCCTGCCCTAGTTTGGTGTGAATTTGGGTTTCATACAACAATTGTTGTGATGTAGTTAATTTTGTTTAATACCCTTAGCAACCAAACAATGTTCAGTGTGTTATTAAAGGGTAAAATATCAGCAGTTCTGTTGTGTTTTTTCTGGATTTGTTTTACCTCATTTAATCAGTAAATCAGTCATCATCAGATATTTCAGGATCTGCGTCCAGCTTGCAAACAGTTTGGACAGATACTCTGAGAACCTGTTTACATCTGAACCAGTTTATTGTGCAGAACTTGTAAAAACGGCAGTTGGTCTGGTGTATAGAATCTCCTGTACATATCTTTCGGAGAGACGAGGTCTCGGACTTTACCCGCTGATGGTCGTTAACCGAAGCCCCGCCCTCTGGCGTTTGGACATATGCCCAGTCTGTGGCCGGAGGGTCCGATGTCCCCCTGGTGATTGGACAGTGCCTGGCCGGTGGGCGGATCAGCCGGTGGGCGGATCAGCAACGCATCGCGCGTGTCGCGGGCGATATAAAGATCGCGGGCGGCCGGGTCCACCACCAGCACCCGCAGAATGGCACTGCCGAACCGGAACCTCACCCCGACCACGACCCCGACCCTGACCGACCCGCTGGTCGGGGCTATTGATCAGGGAACGAGCTCCACGAGATTTCTGGTGAGAGTGGATTTGTTAATATTACTGTTCAGGCTTTCAGGGTCTTATTCGATTTTACCCGGATACACTTAAATTAACAGATCTTAGCATTTAAAGTGTATCAGGAGCGTGTTAAAGCGGCAAAACAGCGGTATAATAAAGCTCCACAGACTCTGAACACTAATGACCCCAGAGAACAGAGCCGCTCTACAACCCCCAAGACTGCCAAACTCAGCAGCTTCTGCCAGAACTCTGTGTCTCCTGCCAGAACTCTGTGTTCATCTGGCTGTTATGTCATAACAATACTTTTGATTAACTGAGAATAGGCTTTCTTTATTGATGGTTTAGTGTGATATGGGTAATCAAACCTGGAAAAGTAAGTTGAGAATTTCGAATACTAAACTGCAGAAATAAACCAATCAGCCTTTATTTAAACACCGAATATGCTGATGGGGACCTTATTTATAATGTAGCCGAGCATTCTACACACAGAGAAGAAATCACATTTAAATTTAAGATTTCAGAAGTACAGCAGGAATATAAAAAACAAGATCATAAATGTATTTTATAATTTTTTCATAAAAATGAAATAACAAATGATAATAGCTTAAAACAGAGGTAGTATTTAAATATAAAGTAATATTTAAATATTAAGAACAAATGATAATATTATTAAATTACTTAATTGTAAAAAAACAAATATTGTAATAACAATATAAGAGATGCAGAGGTTGGCAGAGCCGTCAAAAATACTTGTTTAATTACTGGCTGTAGTAAAAGTTCTGCTGTTTATAGATTAAAGCAGTGACATGGGCAGTGGCAGTGTAAAAACAACTAAAAGGAGTAACAAGTTAAAACAACTGAGGTTACGGCCTTTAACTTGCTCTTATACCATTAAAAAAACAAATCAATCATAATCATCAGTGTGGCCTTTTTAAAAGTTTGGACACCCTGCATAGGGGTGGATTAACGCACAAGCTACCCTAGGCTGCAGCCTTGGGGCCCATGCAATGATTAGGGCACATGTTTTTTTTTATTCATTCATTTTTTTGTGTGAGTGTGCTGCTCGTAGTCGCTCGTTAAACCCAGCACATTAAACTATTCTAATAAAAAAAAACATCAAAACTACCCCAAGTTATGTTTATAAAATAAAACATGACTTTAATTATGATTAATCACAGAATATTGTAATTAATACAATTCTAAACAAATATATTTAAGTGCTTGATGTAATAAATATAAATATCATTATTATTGTTATTATTATTATTATTATTATTAGTAGTAGTAGTAGTAGTAGTAGTAATATTATTATTATTTGTGTGTGTGTGTGTGTGTGTGTGTGCAGAAATGTTTGGGATGGGCTGACATTCAAAGTGTAGCCTAGGGGCTGTGATCACCTAATCATTGACTGTTATCATTTCTTTATAATGCTACTAAAAGCAGTGAAGTAAACTGAAGAGTTCTTCATGTACTTGCTTAATGCCTCAGTTTTTACTGGTTATTGGAGCTGTGTTATTTACTGAAATTGTTGTTGACCTTTCACCTGGCTTGGATGTCAACAGACCAGTACACATGTACAGACAACTGGTGGGTCAAAGTACAGATTTACTGGTTTACACTTCAACCTGTATACAGCACAAGTTTACTAATGGCTAGGGACCAGCAGGCTTACGCTCCACTGAGCTTGCTGTGACTATTTTTCACAGAGCTATGGGGTGATTTCCATAGAAGTCCTCCGTCTTGGGGTTATCATGATACATTATAATAATACTGTATTGTGTCATCTTATCATTAAGGTCAAATCCTGGGAGATGGTGGTGTGCTTTTGGCTTGGTTCCTAAAACTTTATCTTTTCTCGATTATCTTACTTTAGGTGCACTTTGTTACGTAGGACCCTATGATGTCTGCAATGCGGAATACATTGGCGGATTTACGTAAATGGAAACAGAACAGAAGCAGAATTTAGATATAAACAACAATACGCAGACACATAGATACATTTACCAGTTTTGAATGCTGGTGCTGCTGTTCTTACCTTCATAACTAGAGAGCAGAGTAATGTACAGACGTCATACACATATCATATCAAACGACAGGACATACCATATCTAACCAGCACAATAACATCATTCTTTTATCCAAAAACAATGATTAATGCATCTTGATACACAGTTACAATCCTAACTAACTGCTGAGTTATAGCCATAATCCACATAAATCAAACCACTTTTTAAAGATTTTTTTAGGGCTGGTATATTTTATTAACACAGAGCAACATATTTCAGCTATTAATGTAAAAGGTGTCTTAGACTGTAGTAAAGTTCATGAGAAAAATTACCTCTGGCATGTGTAACCGTCTTTAAGATGAATAAATCTACTTTAAACTATAATAAATTGGTGAAGTGTTGTAAGAGATAAACAGTATTTACTGCATCTGTTACTGACTGAGATTCATCACAGGGAGCTTTTAAGTCTATGCAGTGAGTCATTCATTCATTTGCTCCTCAGATAAAATTCAACTAAATTGTACAGTTTAAAATATGTTGATTAAGAATTTGTTTTATGGGTGGTGTGATAAGGTAGTACTCTAAATCAAATAAAATCTAATTTATTTGTATTTTTACAACTGATGTGCCAAAGCAGCTTTAGAGAAATGTGATCACAGGACAGAGAGTAGGGCAAAACAATGAACATACAACACAGAACCTCCAATGAGCAACAAAGAAAAAAACTCCCTCAGAGCTGGAGGAGAAAGAAACCTTGAGAGGAACCAAGGCTCACATACAGGTCCTTCTCAAAAAATAAGCATATTGTGATAAAGTTCATAATGAAATGATAAATATTAAACTTTCATATATTTAAGATTCATTGCACATCAACTGATATATTTTAGGTCTTTTATTGTTTTAATACTAATGATTTTGGCATACAGCTCATGAAAACCCAAAATTCCTATCTCACAAAATTAGCATATCATGAAAAGGTTCTCTAAATGAGCTATTAACCTAATCGTCTGAATCAACAAATTAACTCTAAACACCTGAAAAAGATTCCTGAGGCTTTTAAAAACTCCCAACCTGGTTCATTACTCAAAACCGCAATCATGGGTAAGACTGCCGACCTGACTGCTGTCAAATCAAATCAAATCAAATTTATTTGTATAGCGCTTTTTACAACTGGTGTTGGCACAAAGCAGCTTTACAGAAACATGATTACAGGACAAAGAATCAGGCAAAACATTAAACATAGAATATACATAATACAGAACCCCCAGTGAGCGCGGAGGCAAGGAAAAACTCCCTCAGAGCTGCAGGAGGAGGAAGAAACCTTGGGAGGACCAAGACTCACATTAAAGGGGGGACCATCCTACCACTGGTCAAATGGCTTTTAAATTAAAATTTAAAAAGTCTTTCATACATCCACATAGGTTTTATATATTCAGGTGTATAGCAGCTCCACTAATGGCTTATAGAGTAAGATGGATGATGAGCAGCTGATCTGTGGTGGTGGATGGAGAAGAGCTGACTTCAGAAACTTCCAGTCTGGCCAGACAGAGGACATGAGAGCCTGGGGGTCCAACATCCCTCGGTATCGGGTCAGACAGGTGGGCAGTCAGTAACTCGGAGGAAGGCAGAGAGATGGAATTAGTTTTGACTGGATTTATGTAAAAAAGAGAATATAAAACATTATCAGAGTGTGGCAAATGACTCCGGCAGATCTAAATAAAACAGCCTAACTAAAGGCAGAGAGCCAGAAGGTAACATAGACATGAAGGCTCCCTGAAACACTGGCATCCACCCACTCCACCGTCCACAAACCTGAGTGACCGTGTGCAGTGGGAGAACAGCAGCACCAGCATCTCAGTTTACCACAATTTCCTCTGTCCATGAACCCCTGGATCTGCAGCCTTATCTAAAGGCAGAAACATTAATTACCAAAAGCTAAACTAAACAAGTAAGTTTTCAGTCAAGGATTAAAGATTGAGACTGTGTCTGAGTCTCGAACATATTCGGGGAGATTATTCCAGAGTTGAGGCGCTTTATAAGAGAAAGCTCTTCCTCCTGCAGAGCTCCTCTGAATTTTAGGAACTACTAATAAACCAGCACCCTGAGATCTAAGTAATCGCGGTGGTTCATAACAGGAGATGAGGTCTTGTAAATACTCAGGAGCGAGCCCGTGTAGGGCTTTATACGTTAACAGGAGAATTTTATAGTCTATGCGGAATTTGACTGGAAGCCAGTGCAGTGCTGATAGTACTGGACTAATAGGGTCAAATTTTCTCGTTTTAGTAAGGACCCTGGCTGCAGCATTTTGAACTAGCTGAAGTTTATTTAAGTTACTGCCGGAACATCCAGACAGTAGCGCATTACAATAATCTAGCCTTGAGGTAATGAAGGCATGTACTAATTTTTCTGCGTCATGCAGTGATAGGGCATTTCTTAGCTTGGCAATATTACGGAGGTGTAGAAAAGCTGTTCTAGTAACATTAGATATGTGTTTATCGAATGCTAGATCTGAATCTATGATAACTCCAAGGTTTTTAGCTGCTGAACCAGGGGTGGCTGAGAAGTCAGCCAGATTTAGCATTAAGTCTGATAATTTATTTCTAGCAGCTTTGGGGCCTAATAGGAGAACTTCTGTTTTATCACTATTTAATAGGAGGAAGTTGTGCGACATCCATGATTTTACATCTTCTACACAATCCTCGATTTTCTTTAATCTCACTCTGTCATCAGGTTTGGCTGATATGAAGAGCTGCGTGTCATCCGCATAACAATGAAAATTCACATCATGGTTTCTAATAACTTTGCCCAGTGGGAGCATATGTAATGTAAATAATAACGGTCCTAATATAGAGCCTTGTGGAATTCCATATCTTACCTTGGTATAACTGGAAGACATATCATTTAACCTCACAAACTGATAGCGATCGGTTAAGTACGATTTAAACCATGCTAAGGCAGTTCCGGTTACACCGATCATGTTCTCTAGTCTTTCTAAAAGGATAGTATGATCTATTGTATCAAAGGCTGCGCTCAGATCGATAAGTACGAGTAGGGAAGCACAGCCTTGGTCGGCAGCTGTAAGTAGATCGTTTGTTATTCTAACTAAAGCTGTCTCAGTGCTATGATAAGGCCTAAATCCAGATTGAAATTTTTCATAGATCTGGTTTCTTTGCAGGTAAGAGCAAAGTTGTTGGGCCACAGCTTTTTCTAAAATCTTAGAAATAAAGGGTAAGTTTGAAATAGGTCTATAGTTAGACAGTACACTAGGATCAAGATTTGGTTTCTTGATCAGAGGTTTAATTACAGCTGTTTTAAAGGCTTTGGGTACATGGCCCAGGGTGAGCGATGAGTTTACTATCATTAACAGAGGTTTAATTATATCTGGCAGCACCTGTTTTAGTAATTTTGTGGGAACAGCATCAAGTGTGCAGGTTGTGCTGTTTGAAGATGAGATAATTTTCTCTAGTTCTAGCTGTGGAAGTGGGTTAAAGACTTCCAACCTAACTTCAATAACAGGGTTTTGTTCTAGATCAGCCAGACCAGATGACAGAGAGGATGTAATATTTATCTGTTTAATTTTTGTTTTCAATTTTACTATTGAAGAAGTCCATAAAATCGTTGCTGGTGTGAATGGCTGGAATCTGACGTTCAGTACCTGCCTGGTTTTTAGTTAATTTGGAAATAACACTAAAGAGAACCCTAGGATTATTTTTATTTATCTCGATCTGTGAGGTCAGATACGCTGAGCGGGCTTTATTTAGTTATTTTCTATATTTAACAAGACTGTCTTTCCACGCAGAGTGAAACACTTCCAGTTTAGTTGATCGATATTTACGCTCTAAATTTCGTACTAACTGCTTTAAGGTACAAGTTTGATCATTGTAAAATGGTGCGAGCTTTTTCTGTCTCTCTATTTTGTGTTTAAGGGGTGCTACAACATTTAAGGTAGAGCGAAAGGTATTTTCTAAACCTTCGGTTAGTTTGTCTAGTTCTACTGGGTCTATAGGAGAATATATTAGAGTTGATAAGTCTGGAAGCTTATCTGTAAATTGTTGGGCTGTAAAAGGCGTAATTGAACGTTTTACAGAGTAGCTAGGGGATGTACATATATTATGACTGAGATGTAATTTAAATGAAATAAGGTAATGATCTGAAATTGTGGAGGTTTGAGAACGAATATTCGGGTTATCTATGCTAACACCCAGGGTCAAAACTAAATCCAGAGTATGATTACAGTAACGAGTAGGTCCTGTTATATTTTGAATAATACCAACTGAGTCTAAAATTGATGTGAATGCCTTTTTTAATGGATCATCCAATTTTTCGAAATGAATGTTGAAGTCTCCAACTATAATCACTTTATCATTACTTACTGCTAAGTCTGTGACAAAATCACTAAATTCTTTTAAAAATTCTAAATAGGGCCCTGGTGGTCTGTAGATATTAATGAAGGAAACTGCATTCTTTTTTGTAACTGGATTAATTATACTGGTGTAAAGAAGCTCAAGAAGTAAAATTTTCATAGTGTTTCTGATTGCTAACTAAGGTACTTTGGAAAAATATGCAGACCCCACCTCCTCTACCGGACAATCTCGGATTGTGTATATAATTGTAGCCTGCAGAGTTTGGCTTCATTTAATGCTACATATTCATTTGGCCTAATCCAGGTTTCTGTCAGACACAGAACATCGAATTTCTGATCAGTTATCATTTCATTCACTAGAACTGCTTTTGAATTTAGAGATCTAATATTAAGTAAACCAATCTTTAGGCTTGAAATGTTAGTGCTACAGTCTGGATATGATTGTTTAATATAAGTTAAGTTATTTAGATTTCCTGTTTTAGTTTTTTGATGTTTTTGTTTGACTCGGGGGACAGACACAGTCTGAATACATTGGTTTCTAGTTAGAGTTCATAGAAACTTTGATGTAAACCGTCGTGGAGAGTGAGCAACAAGTCCGAGGCAGGTGGCATAAACTGGATGATGGGCAGCTGATCTGTGGTGTGTGATGGATGGGGAAGTCTGTCCAGAAGGCCATCATTGACACCCTCAAGCAAGAGGGTAAGACACAGAAAGAAATTTCTGAACGAATAGGCTGTTCCCAGAGTGCTGTATCAAGGCACCTCAGTGGGAAGTCTGTGGGAAGGAAAAAGTGTGGCAGAAAACGCTGCAAAACGAGAAAAGGTGACCGGACCCTGAGGAAGATTGTGGAGAAGGGCCGATTCCAGACCTTGGGGGACCTGCGGAAGCAGTGGACTGAGTCTGGAGTAGAAACATCCAGAGCCACCGTGCACAGGCGTGTGCAGGAAATGGGCTACATATGCCGCATTCCCCAGGTCAAGACACTTTTGAACCAGAAACAGCAGCAGAAGCACCTGACCTGGTCTGAAGTCCAGCGTCAAGTACCCACAGTCAGTGATGGTCTGGGGTGCCATGTCAGCTGCTGGTGTTGATCCACTGTGTTTTATTAAGGGCAGGGTCAATGCAGCTATCTATCAGGAGATTTTGGAGCAATTCATGCTTCCATCTGCTGAAAAGCTTTATGGAGATGAAGATTTCATTTTTCAGCACGACCTGGCACCTGCTCACAGTACCAAAACCAGTACCAAAACAGTACCAAAATTGTTTACTGACCATGTTATTACTGTGCTCAATTGGCCTGCCAACTCTCCTTACCTGAATCCCATAGAAAATCTGTGGGATATTGTGAAGAGAAAGTTGAGAGACACAAGACCCAACACTCTGGATGAGCTTATGGCCGCTATCGAAGCATCCTGGGCCTCCATAACACCTCAGCAGTGCCACAGGCTGATTGCCTCCATGCCACGCCGCATTGAAGCAGTCAATTCTGCAAAAGGATTCCCAACCAAGCATTGAATGCATAACTAAACATAATTTTTTGAAGGTTCACTTTTTTTGTATGTAAAACACTTTTCTTTTATTGGTTGGATGAAATATGCTATTTTTTTTAGATAAATAAATAAAAGGCTTGAACTACTTCAGTTGTGTGTAATGAATCTAAAATATATGAAAGTCTAATGTTCATCAGTACATTACAGAAAATAATGAACTTTATCACAATATGCTAATTCTTTTACAAGGACCTGTATAAGGTGGGGCATCCTTTCACTGGTCAGACATTTTTAAGGCTTTATACAGCCACACAGGTCTAATATATTCAGGTAAGCAGTGGAAGCTGTTAGAAAATTCTAGTTAGAGTTCATAGAAACTTTGATGTAAACCGTCGTGGAGAGTGAGCAACAAGTCCGAGGCAGGTGGCATAAACTGGATGATGGGCAGCTGATCTGTGGTGTGTGATGGATGGGGAAGGCTGACTTCCAGGGGCCTGAGGGTCCAACATCCATCGGTTTTGGGTCAGAAAGGTGGGCAGTCAGTAACTTGGAGGAAGGCAGAGAGATGGAATTAGTATTAACTGGATTTATGAAAAAAAGAGAATAAAAAATATTATCAGTGTGGCTAATGACTCCTGCAGATCTGAATAAAACAGTCAAACTAAAGGAAGTGAGTCAGAAGGTGAATCCCAGCGGCTCTGCGGCAGCAGCTCCAGCTTTCCAGACACCAACTCCCGCCGCCTCTGCCCTGGAAAGAGCTGCAGCAGTGTCAGCTCTCCAGACACCAATTCCCGTCGCTTCTGCTCTAGAGAGAGCTGCAGCAGCGCCAGCTCTCCAGACTCTGGCCGTTTCTCAATCTGCGTTCTTGTCTGTACTTGTGTTCTTGTGGACTCGTGAAATGTCATCAGTCACAGCCCAAGTACTGTTCCAATTCAGAAGATCACAGTTAGCCAAGTACACTAATACCCGGATGTGTTCTTGCTCCTCCCACTTTATCGAGGATGCATGGAAGGTGACTTGTGTGGACTTCTTACAGCCCGATAACCCAGAATGCACCTCGCAGCAGTATCAGCGTAATGCAGGAGGAGAAGGTACGCACCGGTTTTCAAAACAGTACTGCTGTGTGCTAAAATAATGTTTTAAGTTATTTTTAGGTGAGAATGTAGGGGTTTAGACTTTAGACATGTGGATTATTTGTTAAGAAAGTGGCTGGGTGAAAATGTGCTCCTATGTTTTCAGAACAACGCTTTCCACTCCTCTAAGAGGGGGACGTCATCAAATACACAGCTGTTCCAAATACACAACCACCTTCCCGCTTCCTCCCGTCCTCTGGAGTCCACACTCGCGATCCGAACTTCCCAAGTCCATTCTTCACAAGTACGGGAGTACAGACTTGTGTACTTGTATATTGAGAAACGGCCACAGACTCAGAACTCACCCCCAGAACTGTGCCTATGCTGGCCCCACAGAGTTTTGCCAGTCCTGGGCACCCATCTGTGTTTTTGGTCCCATGTCTATCCCTGTTTTGGTTCCTGTCCCGGTCTACGTCCCTGTACCTGTCTCTGTTCCAGTCTCTGTCACTGTGTTTGTTTCAGTCCCGGTTAATGTTTTCATCACTGTCCCCTTGCCCAGTAATGTCCAATCAGGCAAAACATTAAACATAGAAAATACAGAATACAGAACCCCCAGTGAGCGCGGAGGCAAGGAGAAACTCCCTCCGAGCTGCAGGAGGAGGAAGAAACCTTGGGAGGACCAAGACTCACATTTAAGGGGGGACCATCCTACCACTGGTCAAACGGTGTTTAAAATGAAAATTTAAAAAGTCTTTTATACATCCATATAGGTTGTGTATATTCAGGAGTATAGCAGCGCCACTAATGATTGACTAATGACTAATGATTGGATGTAATCTGTAGTGGAGAGTAAGATGGATGATGAGCAGCTGATCTGTGGTGGGTGATGGATGGAGAAGAGCTGACTTCAGAAACTTCCATCAGTCTGGCCGGAGAGGAGACGCGAGAGCCCGAGGGTCCAACATCGATACCATCGGTATTGGGACAGACAGGTGGGCAGTCAGAAACTCGGAGGAAGGCAGAGAGATGGAATTAGTTTTACTGGATTTATGTAAAACAGAGAATATAAAACAGTATCAGAGTGTGGCTAATGACTCCGGCAGATCTGAATAAAACAACCTAACTAAAGGGAGAGAGCCAGAAGGTAACATAGACACAGAGGCTCCCTGAAACACTGGCATCCACCCACTCCACCGTCCCCACAAACCTGAGTGACCGTGTGCAGTGGGAGAACAGCAGCACCAGCATCTCAGTTTACCACAATTCCCTCTGTCCATGAACCCCTGGAACTGCAGCCTTATCTAAAGGCAGAAACATTAATTACCAAAAGTTAAACTAAACAAGTAAGGTTTCAGTCTAGACTTAAAGATTTAGACTGTGTCTGAGTCCCGAACATATTCATGGAGATTATTCCAGAGTTGAGGCGCTTTATAAGAGAAAGCTTTTCCTCCTGCAGAGCTCCTCTGAATTTTAGGAACTACTAAGAAACCAGCATCCTGAGATCTAAGTAATCGTGGTGGTTCATAATAGGAGATGAGGTCTTGTAAATACTCAGGAGCGAGCCAGTGTAGGGCTTTATATGTTAACAGGAGAATTTTATAGTCTATGCGGAATTTGACTGGAAGCCAGTGCAGTGCTGATAGGACTGGACTTATATGCTCAAATTTTCTCGTTTTAGTAAGGACCCTGGCTGCAGCATTTTGAACTAGCTGAAGTTTGGCAATGTTACGGAGGTGTAGAAAAGCTGTTCTAGTAATATTAGATATGTGTTTATGGAATGCTAGGTCTGAATCTATAATAACTCCAAGGTTTTTAGCTGCTGAACCAGGTGTGACGGAGAAGTCGGACAGATTTAGCATTAAGTCTGATAATTTATTTCTAGCAGCTTTCTTGAGGCCTAATAGGAGAACCTCTGTTTTATCACTATTTATTAGGAAGAAGTTGTTTGACATCCATAATTTCACATCTTTTACACAATCCTCGATTTTCTTTAATCTCACTCTGTCATCAGGTTTGGCTGATATGAAGAGCTACGTGTCATCCGCATAACAATAAAAATTTACGTCATGTTTTCTAATAACTTTGCCCAGTAGGAGCATATATAATGTAAATAATAACGGTCCTTATATAGAGCCTTGTGGAATTCCATATCTTACCTTAGTATAACTGGAAGACATATCATTTATCCTCACAAACTGATAGCGATCGGTTAAGTATGATTTAAACCATGATAATGCAGTTCCAGTTACACCTACCATGTTCTCTAGTCTTTCTAAAAGGATAGTATGATCTATTGTATCAAAGGCTGCGCTCAGATCGAGAAGTACCAGTAGGGAAACACAGCCTTGGTCGGCAGCTGTAAGTAGATTGTTTGTTATTTTAACTAAAGCTGTCTCAGTGCTGTGATGAGGCCTAAATCCAGATTGAAATTTTTCATAGATCTGGTTTCTTTGCAGGTAAGAGCAAAGTTGTTGAGCCACAGCTTTTTCTAAAATCTTAGAAATAAACGGTAAGTTTGAAATAGGTCTATAGTTAAACAGTACAGTAGGATCAAGATTTGGTTTCTTGATCAGAAGTTTAATTACAGCTGTTTTAAAGGCTTTGGGTACATGGCCTAGGGTGAGCGATAAGTTTACTATCATTAACAGCGGTTTAATTATATCTGGTAGTACCTGTTTTAGTAATTTTGTGGGGACTGCATCAAGTGTGCAGGTTGTGCTGTTTGAAGAGGAGATAATTTTCTCTAGTTCTAGCTGTGGAAGTGGGTTAAAGACTTCCAACCTAACTTCGGTGACAGGGTTTTGTTCTAGATCAGCCACACCAGATAGACAGAGAGAATGTGCTCGAAAAAGTCCATAAATGTGTCGCTGGTGTGAATGGCTGGAATCTGAGGTTCAGTACCTGCCTGACTTTTAGTTCATTTGGAAATAACACTAAAGAGGATTACTTTTATTAATCTTGATCTGTGAGGCCAGATACGCTGAGCGGGCTTTATGAAAAACTTCCAGTTTAGTTGATCAATATTCACGCTCTAAGTTTCGTACTAACTGCTTTAAGGTACGAGTTTGTCTCTCTATTTTATGTTTAAGGGGTGCTACAACATCTAAAGGGGAGCGAAAGGTATTTTTTAAACCTTCGGTTAGTTTGTCTAGTTCTACTGGGTCTACAGGAGAATACATTAGAGTTGATAAATCAGAAAGTAAATCTGTAAATTGTTGGGCTGTAAAAGGCGCTATTAAACGTTTCATAGAGTATCTATGAGATGTGCGTATATTATGACTGAGATGTAATTTAAATGAAATAAGGTAATAATCTGAAATTGCGGAGGTTTGAGAACGAATATTCGGGTTATCTATGCTAACACCCAGGGTCAAAACTAAATCCAGATATGATAACAGTAATGAGTTGGTCCTGTTATATTTTGAGTAATACCAACTGAGTCTAAAATTGATGTGAATGCCTTTTTTATGGATCATCCAATTTTTCAAAATGAATGTTAAAGTCTCCAACTATAATCACTTTATCATTACTTACTGCTAAGTCTGTGACATAATCACTAAATTCTTTTAAAAATTCTAGATAGGGCCCTGGTGGTCTGTAGATATTAATGAAGGAAAATGCATTCTTTTTTGTAACTGGATTAATTATACTGGTGTAAAGAAGCTCAAAAGAAGTAAAATTATCATAGTGTTTCTGATTGCTAACTAAGGTACTTTGGAAAAATATGCAGACCCCACCTCCTCTACCAGACAATCTCGGATTGCGTATATAATAATAGCCTGCAGGGGTGGCTTCATTCAATGCTACATATTCATTTGGCCTAATCCAGGTTCCTGTCAGGCACAGAACATCGAATTTCTGATTAGTTATCATTTCATTCACTATAACTGCTTTTGAATTTAGAGATCTAATATTAAGTAAACCAATCTTTAGGTTTGAAGTGTTAGTACTACAGTCTGGATACAATATTTTAATATAAGTTAAGTTATTTAGATTGACTGTTTGAGTTTTCGACGTTTTTGTTTGACTTGGGGGACAGACACAGTCTGAATACATTGGTATCTAGGTAACGTCTCTTTGCAGCTCGCAGACGGTCGGTTAAGCCTCTCTGTCTGCAGCCTGGTCCATGCTCTGGATTGTCAGCAGCTTTTAACACTACTCTGCCGACTAGCTAAAAGACTATTTGCTATGCTGCATGAAAGTAAGGCAGCACCCTCCCATGTGGGGTGGCCATCCCTACCTAAAAGACCAGGCTTGCCCTCAAAGTGTAGCCAGTTATCTATAAAGCCCACATGATTTTCTGCACACCACTTGGACATCCAGCGGTTCAGCGAAGAAAGCTTCATCACCACGCCTCATTGGGATGGGGCCAGAGCAGATTACCTCCTCGGACAGCGCCTGTTCCTGTTTAATAAACCTCTTTAACATTAGCCTTAGTTACTTCAGACTGCCGCAGACAAATATTATGGCCCCTACATGAATTACTACCCTTGAATATCTCCTATTCCCTAAAAGCCTAAGGTTGCCACTAATGTCTGGTGCTCTGGCTCCCGGTAAACAAGTAACTGTTGCCGCTGGTGCCCCTAAAGGCTCCTCAGTTGGTGCTTCACTGAGCGGGGCAAACCTGTTTGACACGTGAAGTGGGGGAGCGTGGTGTTCAGGTGGGCTGATAAGAGGTTGAAAATAGCAAAACAGATGAGTAACTAAAAATTGAAAATAAATATCCTTTGTAAATATAGTAAAGTAACCTTTGAAATAAGGGGAGTAAAATTAGCAGATGCAAGGCTAGACAAAGAACTAGTCTTGTTAATACCTAGGTATTTAATACCAGATGGACTAAACTGAAAGGGTAAATCTGCCTGTTGAAGATGACATGCTGCAATGTTAACAGGAAAACATTAATTTTTCCCCAAATTTTGTTTATAACCTGAAAAGGTCCTGAAGTTCTCCAGAATACTTAAAACAGCAGGGATAGAAAATGTAGGATCAGTTACATACAACAGCAAATCTGTATACAGCGTTAATTTATATTCAATACCCTTACGGATGATTCCTTTGAATAAAAATAAAGATCTTAATTTAATAGACAGAGGCTCGATTGCGATGGCAAAAAGCAAAGGTGATAAAGGGCAACCTTGGCGATATTCACCTCTAAGGGTAAAATAATCTAAATAAACGTCATTAGTGTGGACACTGGCCTTAGGGGGTGAGTAAAGGAGGCGAATCCAAGAAATAAAATTATCACAGAATCTGAATTCTTTAAAACTGCAAACAAGTACTCCCACTTAAACCTGTCAAATGCCTTTTCAGCGCATCCTCTAAACGGGATGCAATTTCTTTAGCCAACACCTTTACATCAACATTAAGTGGAGTTATTTATAAGTATATATAACTTTTTGGAGATAATCCACACCCATTACTCCACCCACTAGCCCTATTTAAAACCCCCACTTCCTCTCCACCTGTGTGTGGGACAACTTGGCATTTGCTTTGTATCGCACATCTCACCTGATTCGCCATGGATGCTTCCTGACGACGAGCTCTTCTCAGCCTCCGGCTCTTCATCCATCGGTGCTTCCGGCCGGCATCCTTGGCTGCGCTCTGTGGTGTCTGTTCCGGCTTCCTCCGCGGGCGTCGCTTCCTCCGGTTCCTCGACCTGGTCTGGCCGCTCCCACGTGGCTGCCCTGTGCTCCACTCGGTCCTTGTGCCGCCGCCGGGCTTTGCCGGCTTCTCCTTCCCCTCGACGGCGACCTTCAACCCCCAGGATTGGTTCCTGTCCTCCGGCTGCTTCTGCCGCTTCCTCGCGGCCTCCTCCTACTCCATTGGCGATTGGACTGTCTCTGGATTGCAGAAAGCGCTCCAGTCCTGCGGTGTTTCCTTTGCCCGGTCCGCCAATAAGCGCTGCCTGTTTTCCCTCTTCCAGGTTTAAAGCCCCAGCTCCTCTACCCAGCCTCCTGCGGCCTGCGGCGAATCCTACCTGGCGTTGCTCCCCCCTCGCAGCCGCCTGGCGCTCCGTCCCCACTCCGGCACCCCCTGCCTGCTTGGCGGTCCCCACACCTGGCCCAGCGCCGACCTCTTTCCCCGCTGGGGTTCCCTCTTTCTCGTTTCTGGGTGACCCCCCCCGTCCTTTCCTTTCCTTCCTTTCAGCTCCTGCCTGCCTTAAGTCTTTGCTTCCTCTTCCCCTCTTCTCCTCTTTTCTGTTCCCCCCTCCCCGCTCCGTCCCACCATCTTTCCACGCTGTTCCCCAGTCTTCCCTCGTCATGCCCACGCCTTCTCTCACCTTGCCCATATCTTCCCTCGCCGTGCCCATATCTGTGTGGTGTGGTGTGGAGTGCGTGGGGTGTGAAGTGTGTGTGGTGTGGAGTGTGTGTGGGGTGTGGAGTGTGTGGGGTGGGGACTGTGTGTGGTGTGGAGTGTGTGTGGTGTGGTTTGTGTGCTGTGGTGTGGGGTGTGGAGTGTGTGGTGTATGGACTGTGTGTGGGGTGGGATGTGGAGTGTGTGGTGTGGTGTGTGTGTGGGGTGTGTGTGTGGTGTGCAGTGTGTGGGGTGTGGAGTGTGTGGGGTGTGGTCTGTAGAGTGTGTGGGGTGTGGAGTGTGTGTGGGGTGGGGGGGTGTGGGGTGGGGTGTGGAGTCTGTGGGGTATGGACTGTGTGTGGTGTGGGGTGTGTGTGGTGTGGAGTGTGTGTGGTGTGGACTGTGTGTGGTGTGGGGTGTGTGTGGTGTGGTGTATAGAGTGTGTGGGGTGTGGTCTGTGTGGGTTGTGGTGTGTAGACTGTGTGGGGTGAGTTTGGGGTGTGGTGTGTAGAGTGGGTGTGGTGTGGGGTGTGGACTGTGTGGTGTGGAGTGTGTGTAGTAAGGACTGTGTGGAGTGTGTGTGGGGTGTGGACTGTGTGTGGAGTGTGTGTGGAGTGTGTGTAGTGTGGAATGTGTGGTGTGTGGAGTGTGTGTGGTGTGGAGTGTGTGGTGTGTGGAGTGTGTGTGGGGTGTGGTGTATGGAGTGTGTGTGGTGTGGAGTGTGTGGTGTGTGGAGTGTGTGTGGTGTGGAGTGTGTGGACTGTGTGGTGTGTGTGTGGAGCGTGTGTGGTGTGGAGTGTGGACTGTGTGTGGAGTGTGGACTGTGTGTGGACTGTGTGGTGTGTGTGTGGAGCGTGTGTGGTGTGGAGTGTGGACTGTGTGTGGAGTGTGGACTGTGTGTGGGGTGTGGGTGTGTGTGGTGTGGAGTGTATGTGGTGTGTGTGTGTGTGGTGTGGTGTATAGATTGTGTGTGTGGGTTGTGGTGTGTAGACTATGTGTGGTGTGGGGTGTGTTTGGTTTGTGGTGTGTGGTGTATAGAGTGTGTGTGGTGTGTGGACTGTGTGTGTGGAGTGTGTGGGTTGTGGACTGTGGACTGTGTGGAGTGTGGACTGTGTGTGGGCTGTGGAATGTGGACTGTGTGGGGTGTGCAGTGTCTGGTGTGGAGGGTGTGTGGAGTGCGTAGTGTGGGTTCTGGTGTTTGTGGGGTGTGGAGTGTGTGTGGGGTGTGTGTAGTGTGGTGGGGGGTGTGGAGTGTGTGTGGTGTGTGCAGTGTGTGTGTGGTATGGGGTATGTGTGGGGTGTGGAGAGTGTGTAGTGTGGACTGTGTGGACTGTGTTTGGGGTGTGCAGTGTGTGGTGTGTGTTACTAATGTTTTCTAGGTGGTTGCTGAGACGTTAGTAAGTTTTTGCTAGGCAGTGCCTATCATTTCTAAAGTGGTTGCTAAGTTGTTGCTAGGCAGTTGCTAAGGTATTCCAAATGGTTGCTAAGTGGTTCCTAGGCAGTTGCTAACGTTTTCCAGGTGTTTGCTAAGATATTATTAAGTGGTTGCTAGGCAGTTGCTATCATTTCTAAAGAGGTTGCTGAGTGGTTGCTAGGCAGTTGCTAACGTTTTCCAGGTGGTTGCTAAGGTGTTGCTAACTGGTTGCTAGGCAGTTGCTATCATTTCTAAAGTGGTTGCTAAGCTGTTGCTAGGAAGTTGCTAATGTATTCCAGGTGGTTGCTAAGGTATTGCTAAGTGGTTGCTAGGCAGTTGCTATCATTTCTAAAGTGGTTACTAATAGCCTTGGGCCGATAAACGATATTATCGAATATCGCGATAATTTAAGCCAGTGACGATATGAGGTGCGTTATCGTTAACCACGAGTTTTTTTTTGGGGTCCGTTTTTTAATCAACCACATTATTTCATTAATCTAATCTATGACATGTTCATAGCCATAAGAAAAAAGGTAGTATTTTAGACCACACATACATAATATGCTTCAAATTAAAACGTAAGTTGATTATATCAGAACAAAGAGTTTAACTCTGGAATTGAATGCTGGGTACATGCAAATTAATTACTGCTCCGTGTGACCTTCTCCTGGGTGGACGGTGAAAAATGGAGGATCTTGTACAAAAGAAAGGTGTCACCTCGCCGATTTGGCAGTATTTTGGCTTCCAAGCAGACGAACATGGAGAACCATTAGACATCAATGCAGTTAAATGTCGTCTGTGCAGAAAGTCGATCATGACAAAGGACGGCAATACCAGCAATTTGCGTGCGCATCTCAGGATACATCATCCGAATGAGTGTGCTAAACTTGGTCTGACCAAAGGAGAAAGCAGTTCATCCAGTCAGTACAAACAGTAAACGCTTGCCTATAATGGCAAGACTTGCACGCAAATACCTGTGTGTGTGCGCAACAAGCACCCCATCCGAGCGTGTTTTCAGCACAGCTGGAAATGTTGTTAGTCCCTCACACTCTCATCTTAAACCCGACAAGGGCAACATGCTTGTCTTCCTCGCAAAGAATGCTTAAGCGTGCTGGCACAGAGCAGTTAAAGGGTACTTGTAGCTACCGAATGTGTGTATTGTATAATTTTTGCCAGCTGCAAAAACGTTTTTTTTTGTCCTAGTGGTGTAAGAGGTTTATTTTCTATACTTTAAAATGTAATAATAAGAAACGAATACTTCTATGTTTAAAACTTTATTTAGTTTGTTAACTATAAGACAAGATTTCCAATTTTCCTGGATTGTATTTGAAGTTCACAATTTTCTGCTACAAAGCAGAATAAAATATTTGTGTTAAAACTCGAATTGTTGAATTTAATTTAAATTGCTGTGATTCACGAATACTTGTTGGTAAAAAAGTGAACCAATACGGGACATTTCTGTTAAAAAGCAAATATAAAAACAATTAAGAAATAAAAAAAAATAACTAACAAAAAATAAAATAGTACTACAACTTATAATAATAATAATAATAATAATAATAATAATAATAATAATAATAATAATAATAACAGTTAGGGCTGCCCGTGAAAGTCGACGTGATGCATCTAATTAGACTGAAATTCGAGCAGTCCAGGGCTTGTTTTATAAAAACTTAATAAAAAATGCACAAGGATAAGGTTTTAATTATAAATAATACATAAGAAGTGTTTACTAGTTATATTTTAAACATGCCTTTATCTGTTTTTGTTGTATTTTTTAACGAACTCCTTATATATTTTTTTTACAAATGTATAGAGCTAAGCGCTGCATTCACGTAAAACATGAGCTGGTGTTTTCGCTGCTGGAAATTGAGGGAGTGTTGGATCTGAGGCGGGTATAGAAGCGGTGCAGAGCGGACTTTACGTTTAGATTAGAAGTTACATATGTCAGAGAAAAAGAATCCTAACAACACAGTAGATTCTGATTCTCATTTCATCCAGCATCCAATACGGCAAACTGCTTTAAATGGGTGAGTTGATTACAAAGGATAGCGCACTAAGCGCAGTCTGTCACTTTTGTGTTAAAGTTATAATTACAGTTTTTTATAGCCTAAAGTTAAACCATCGATGTTTTTATTTATTAATTTAAAGATTTCTGTATATTTAAAAATAATACGCCTACCTTAATCCAAAAAAAGAGTTCCTTTTTTAAACCTACCATTTTATTAATCTAAAATACATGTTGAATATTGACGAATTTAATCTGTTAAGTTTTCTTTATTTAGATTTTTCTACTGAAGAACTGTCTCCATTATTTATTAATTTACATGTCGATTTGAATGTTCATTTTTATATATTTTTTTTATATATTTAAGTTCTGGTTGACACCATCTCTGAAACATGTGCAAATGTACTTCATCATCCTGTAAGCACTATTTTTAAGCATAACTTGCATGCTTACCTGTCAGGATGTGTCGGTAATTAAATAAAAAAATTTAACATATTTACTGGCTGCTAGATTATATGGCGAGAAAACGTCGTTGTACTGGAGGGGCAAATCCACGGTCGCGTGGGGTACTTTTTTCTTTCATTTTTAACGATATTATCGTTTATCGCGATAATTCTGGTGACGATAATCGTTTGTCTGAATTTACATTATCGCCCAAGCCTAGTTACTAAGCTGTTGCTTAGTTTACCAAGTGGTTGCTAAGGTGTTGTTAAGTGGTTGCTAGGCAGTTGCTTACGTTTTCCAGGTGGTTGCTAAGGTGTTGCTAACTGGTTGCTAGGCAGTTGCGATAATTTATGAATTGGTTGCTAAGTGGTTGCTAGGCAGTTGCTAACATATTTCACATGGTTTCTAAGTGGTTGCTAAATGGTTGATAGGCAGTTGCTAACGTTTTCCGGGTGGTTGCTAAGATGTTAAGTGGTTGCTAGGCAGTTGCTATCATTTCTAAAGTGGTTGCTAAGTGGTTGCTAAGCAGTTGCTAACGTATTCCAGGTGGTTGCTAAGATGTTGCTAAGTGGTTGCTAGGCAGTTGCTATCATTTCTGAAGTGGTTGCTGAGCTGTTGCTAGGCAGTTACTAACGCATTCCACATGGTTGCTAAGTGGTTGCTAGGCAGTTGCTAACGTTTTCCAGGTGTTTGCTAAGATATTATTAAGTGGTTGCTAGGCAGTTGCTATCATTTCTAAAGAGGTTGCTGAGTGGTTGCTAGGCAGTTGCTAACGTTTTCCAGGTGGTTGCTAAGGTGTTGCTAACTGGTTGCTAGGCAGTTGCTATCATTTCTAAAGTGGTTGCTAAGCTGTTGCTAGGAAGTTGCTAATGTATTCCAGGTGGTTGCTAAGGTATTGCTAAGTGGTTGCTAGGCATTTGCTAACGGTTTTCCAGGTGGTTGCTAAGGTGGTTGCTAAGCAGTTTTAAGGTGGTTGCTAAACCATGGCTGGGGTGCCGGGGTGTCCAAACTTTTGACTGATAGCTGCTCCATACAGCAGCTCCTCCATACACTCACAGTACTGGAGGAGCAGGGGAGAGAAGGGGTTCCGTGCGCAGAGCTGCTGGTGTGTGAAATTGAAGGGTGGGGTCCCCATTCATTCTTTGTACAACAATCGTACAAAAACTGTATGTCCTATTGTTTCGTAAATCATATTTTCGGAAAAAAGGCCATAAGTTCTATAAACTAGGCGAATTTGGTCTTTGTATGTAAAAAATTGTGACCTACGTGGGCAATCAAATTTCTCCCCATTAATTTCCTATGGGGAAAAATAAGGTCTAGTAATAGTTGCTACTTTTCCTTCATGATGTGAAGCTCCAGCTTATCCCAATTTTTACTATCTCAGTTGATCAGGTTTAGGTCAGGGGATTGTAGAGGACACTTATATGTATAAATTAATTGTTTATGTCTTTAATATAAATCTACAATCTGCAAAATGAATTACATAAAGAATTAAAGAAAGACTGAATGAGAAGGTGTGTTCAAACTTGAGTGGTACTGTGCATTTATGAACAAGTTTTTCTTTTTTCTTCAGGTGTTTAATGCTAAAACTGCTGAGCTAATTAGCCAACATCAGGTGGAAATAACCCAGAGTTTCCCCAAGGAAGGGTGAGTTAACACACTACTACACACTACTTAAAACTGAAATAAGTTCAACACTACTAAATTTCATATTTTCTCGTGTTGTCGGTTGATTTTGTTGACGAATAATTTTTGTCATAGTTTTTGTCAACTAACCTTTTTTCAAGACAAAAACGAGATGATAACTAAATAAAAACAGCATAAAATATTAAAAGGATGACGAAATTAACTGACGAAAATGTTTGGCAGGGAGGACATCCAATCAGAACTGATTTAGCTTTGTGAAAGGCCAGTTAAGGTCTAGTAAGGTCTAAAACTAAAAACATTTCAGATGACTAAATTATGACTAAAACTAAATCCGATTTTGTCACAAGACTATGACTAAAGCTAAATCAAAATTTGTTGTCAAAATGAACACTGGTCCACATGTTCTAACTAATCTTGTTGGCGACTAAAATAATGAAGTGAGACGTCAATCCGTTTCAACCGTTTACTTAATTAAATAACTCCACATGTTTACAGCGAGTGAATTGCTTGAGTTGTCTGCTTCCTTCAACAACAACAGGAAAGCAACCAAAAAAAAACCCCGCCCCCAACCTCTAGAATCACTGCGTGTGTAACGTAACGCACAATGTCCCATGGGCAATGAAGTCCATTTCAAGTCCATTTCCTATTTATAATCCAAATAAACTGACCAACAATCTCTTTTTAATCTTATCATGTATCTGACACATGAACTGTTAATCTTAACATTAACTTATGAATTAACTTAATTAATTAATTAACTTATTAATGTTGTTTAAACCATTCTTTAAATCATGTGTTCTAAATAAATTTCCTTTCTAACAAATAAATTCTCAACACCACATGACCATTACAAATCACTTTCATGATGCTACAGTATTTGCATTATTTTTGGTCATGATACCAAACATTGTTATCAGTCATAACATCTAATTTAACCACTAATAATGTAATATAATCTAATGTATTCTATCATGACATTGCATATGAGCATATTACATTTGTTGTGACCTCTTTATGGCATAGTTTTGAAAATGTTATGTAGCAGTATAATGATATAAGGTATTCCTGACACAGAGTAGAATATGAGTTAAAATTTCATGGCGAGAAAGCGGATGAAAGATAGCAGCCAATAGCATTGTTTGTTTTTGCAGGATTAACTTTGCAGGATTTTGCAGTATAATATATTATTAATGACTAGGTGTGTGACGAGACACTAATATCACGACACGATACTGGGTCCACGAGAACGAGACGAGATTTAAAAAAAAAAAAAACCTCAAAAATGAATTTTTTTTTTATTTTTTAGTTTTATTTGACAAAATCATATAACGCAAACTTAACAGACTGGTTTCTCTCACACATTGATTTTCTAAGAAATAAATAATAATAATAATAATAAAAAATAAAAATAAAACGTTTCTAGGTCTTATATAGTGCAAACAATAAGTGCAAACCACAACCAGTCATATTAAGCCTATGGTTTGTGTTTTTTCCTCCTAAATCTCTTGTAATTTAACTATTCATAACCATAACCAGTCATATTAAGACTATGCTTGAAGTGCAAACAGAGACAGAACATTTTTTAAATAAAGTACAGAGCTAAGGGATTAGTACACCTGCCTATGAAACAGTCAGGTCTATGATTTACTTACAGTATTTATATATGGTTTGTGTCTTGTTGGTCACTCTGTTACCGTTTATTGTTTCCACTGGAGCCAAAATGCAGCCAGACATACAACTTAAAAAGTGGGTATGCAGCCTATGCGACGCATAGGGGCGCTGCACTAACGGGGGCGCCAAATGAAAGCCCCAAAAAAAAATTTTCTCAGGAGAAACAGACTTTCAGCTTGCTGGTTTGCTGAGCGCGGAGGGCTAGTAATGACAGAACGTATCTCCTCCCCCCTCCCCCCCCCGGGAGCGTTGATACTACGTTTGCACTCCAGAAAGTAGTGGCAATCCTGCTGTGTTGCCAGATCCCGCTTAAAAAATCCACTCTAAACTATTTTTACCTGACGAAAATGGACAGGTTAAAGCTTGACGAGAAATATCGTCCTACAAGATCTCATCACACCCCTATTAATGACTATAAAGGTAATTGTGTGGCATTTCCTACATTAACTGGTTTAATGGATTTATCTTTTTTTCCATTTAGTCTCCATTTAGAGATTACTCATGTCGGCTGTTAAATAAATATGCTGTTTAAGACTAATTACCCCTTTTGTATTTTTTGGTTGCAATTTAGAAAAAGGTTTCAAAAAAGTATCTTTTGGGTATCCGTACCAAATTCTAAGTACTGTATCGGTACCAATTGTTTCTTAAACAATAGCTATGTGATATAATAGCAGTGATAGCTAGCTGATTGCTGCTCTGCAAAAACTCTGATTATAACTTTATAAACTCTAAAACAGGGTTTGTTGTAGCTAAATCACTCACACAACTAGGCCAATGCAACCAAACAATTAAATAGGGGGAAGTCCGATTTTCCCAACAAGCATGATGCATGGATTCAAGGCTAGTAGGACTTTCTCAAAACAAACAGCTTTAGAGAACATTTTGAGTATTTTCTTTTTGTTTCAATGTCGTATTCCACGGCTCCAGTGGGGGTACTTTAAGCCAAATGAGTGAGGAGAACCCATCAGTGAGAATGAGCCGGTATGTCAACTTGTTTCAAAACAGTGGAAACGAAGCTGAGATCTTATTTCAAGCACAACCAACCAGCCCAGTTTTCCAAGCTGAATATTAAATATGAATATTTTTACCCCAGAGAGATTCTGCCTCAAGTCCCAAAAGGTAAACATGCTGATGTTTCTCGCTCTGAATTTTTCTGACAGTTACATTAAAAAATACATTTACAGCAAGGGCTCTGGCCTGCTGATGGGCACTTGTGTTTTGAGGTAATTTGTGTTTTATAGCATATACATCAGGTAAGAGAATCTGCAAGTGCCTTTGTGTTCTGTCCAGAGCTTAAAAAAAGTATTAATGTAAATGTTACTTTAATCTATTTTGTTGTTTCTGTATTTTTTTTTATAAAGGTTTGTTTAATATTTAGTGCAGTTTTCTCAGAACCCACAGAGTCCCAGGGTGGTTGTACTTTATTTAGAATATAAAAATATTTTAATAATAATTAATAATACTTAATGATACTTAATAATAAAAGTTAGTTTTGCTGTAAAATAGTGTAATAGTATTAGTATGATAGTATATTATTACTGTGGCACAATGTATTAAAGCTCCTTTGGGAAGCCCAAAAGTAGGAAAAAATCTGCAATTTTGTGCCTGTTTATTATTATTATTATTATTATTAGTAGTAGTAGTAGTAGTAGTAGTAGTAGTAGTAGTAGTAGTAGTGGTAGTAGTAGTAGTATTAGAACAGGGAAAAAACAAACTACGACAAAATAAATAGCGATTTTAATTTTATCGGTCACCAGTCACTTGTGTGCTTTAAATATCAGCATTGGTCATTTAAAAAATAATCAGTTGATCACTAACGATCATCAACATGGCTGATTCTGTTTCTCCACAGAAATGCAGTTGCTGCAGTCATTATATGCAGAGGTCACATATTAACAGGACATTGTTTTTTTTTTTACTTGAAATTTTACGAAGGACTGAGTTACAGCAGCAGTGCAAAAGTTTAACTGGAATTTCCAGACAGCACATCAATCTCTAACAGGATCGTTAGTGTGTTGGTTCATGGCCAGTATTAAATGCACACATGTAATGAAACACACTGACTTTACATCAAATGTGCATGAAGCTGAAGTAAGGGTTAAATATGTAACCTTTATCTGTTGGATGAAGAATGAAGTGGTAACAGTACTAACAGTGATAACACTGATAGTAGATTGTTTGTCTGGGTTTGGTCAGTAGATGCGATCATTATATTCGTAATATACAGTTGTGGTCAAAAGTTTACATACACTTGTAAAAAAACATAATGTTATGGCTGTCTTGAGTTTTCAATAAGTTCTACAACTCTTATTTTTCTGTGATAGAGTGATCGGAACACATACATGTTTGTCACAAAAAACAGTCATAAAATTTGGTTCTTTCATAAATTTATTATGGGTCTGCTGAAAATGTCACCAAATCTGCTGGGTCAAAAATATACATACAGCAACAAAATTTGTCAATTTTGGTGATGTAGCGAGTTGTGTCAATCAAATTAGCTTCATGATATGGCCTCTTCACTTCTTGTAAGTGATTCTGATTGACTACAGCTGTTGACTTCTCATGAGCCCATTTAAATAGGGCTCATTTGACCCAGTGATTAGACTCAGCTACAAAAGCTACAATGGGAAAGTCAAAGGAACTCAGTGTGGATCTGAAAAAGCGAATTATTGACTTGAACAAGTCAGGGAAGTCACTTGGAGCCATTTCAAAGCAGCTACAGGTCCCAAAAGCAACTGTGCAGACAATTATACGCAAGTATAAAGTGCATGGAATAGTTGTGTCACTGCCACGATCAGGAAGAAAACGCAAGCTATCACATGCTGCCGAGAGGAGATTGGTCAGGATGGTCAAGAGTCAACCAAGAATCACCAAGAAGCAGGTCTGCAAGGATTTGGAAGCTGATGGAACACAGGTGTCAGTCTCCACAGTCAAGCGTGTTTTACATCGCCATGGACTGAGAGGCTGCCGTGCAAGAAAGAAGCCCTTGCTCCAGAAAAGGCACCTTAAGACTCGGCTGAAGTTTGCTGCTGATCACATGGACAAAGATAAAACCTTCTAGAGGAAAGTTCTCTGGTCAGACGAAACAAAAATTGAGCTGTTTGGCCACAACACCCAGCAATATGTTTGGAGGAGAAAAGGTGAGGCCTTTAATCCCAGGAACACCATGCCTACTGTCAAGCATGGTGGTGGTAGTATTATGCTCTGGGGATGTTTTGCTGCCAGTGGAACTGGTTCTTTGCAGAAAGTAAATGGGATAATGAAGAAGGAGGATTACCTCCAAATTCTGCAGGAAAACTTAAAACCATCAGCCCGAAGGTTGGGTCTTGGGCGCAGTTGGGTGTTCCAACAAGACAATGACCCAAAACACACATCAAAAGTGGTAAAGGAATGGCTAAACCAGGCTAGAATTAAGGTTTTAGAATGGCCTTCCCAAAGTCCTGACTTAAACCCCATTGAGAACATGTGGACAGTGCTAAAGAAACGGGTTCATGCAAGAAAACCATCACATTTAGCTGAACTGCACCAATTCTGTCAAGAAGAGTGGTCAAACATTCGACCTGAAGCTTGCCAGGAGCTTGTGGATGGCTACCAAAAGCGCCTAGTTGCCGTGAAAATGGCCAAGGGACATGTAACCAAATACTAATGTTGCTGTATGTATATTTTTGACCCAGCAGATTTGGTGACATTTTCAGCAGACCCATAATAAATTTATGAAAGAACCAAATTTTATGACTGTTTTTTGTGACAAACATGTATGTGTTCCGATCACTCTATCACAGAAAAATAAGAGTTGTAGAACTTATTGAAAACTCAAGACAGCCATAACATTATGTTTTTTTACAAGTGTATGTAAACTTTTGACCACAACTGTAATTGTAAAATCGATTGTTATAAATGTTAGTAATGGAAATTAAGCTGTATTTACAATGTGCTTGTAAAATTACTTCTAATTGTACATGTTTTTGAATAATTTAGCACTAATGTTTTTAAGGATATTTATTTCTGTTCTTTTTTTCTGTCAGATGGGTGGAGGAAGATCCGAAAGAGATTTTACAGTCTGTGTTTGAGTGCATCGAGAGGACCAGCGAAAAACTTGCTCAGCTCAGCATTGACATGTCCAACATCAAAGGTGTGTGTGTTTGTGTATGTGAGTAGTGTATATATATGCAAATGTAAACAGATGCATATATGTATCTAATATGTATCTAATAAGGGTTTTTCGTTTTTAGTATTGTAAAAATGCAGTATTTTAAACCAATTTATGCCCAAGCAATGTTAACACAAACTGGCACAAGACAATTGTCAGGGCCAGACAAGGAAGAGACTTGTGCGGATACAATAAAAATCTTTTATTAAAAGATTTAGCAGGGGTAGTCAAAACAAGCCAGGTCAACACCAGAGAAACAATAAGCAGGGAAACCATACCATAAACGGGAGACAGTCCAGAGTTCATACACAAGCAGGGGGTATCACAGAGAAGGCAGTAATCCAGTGGTATCAGTGGTATAGTCCAAATTATTTTCGCTAAAAGCTAAATTCCAAAAACTTTTGGCTAAAAACTGAAGTCCAAAAATATTTGACTAAAAGTCCAGATAATATCTGTGATGGTTGCTAAGGTGTTGCTAGGCAGTTGCTAACATATACCAGGTGGTTGCTAAGGTGTTGTTAAGTGGTTGCTAGGCAGTTGCTACTGTTTTACAGGTGGTTGCTAAGTGGTTGCTAGGCAGTTGCTATCATTTCTAAAGTGGTTGCTAAGCTGTTGCTAGGCAGTTGCTAACGTATTTCACATGGTTGCTAAGTGGTTGCTAAGTGGTTGCTAGGCAAGTGCTACTGTTTTCCTGGTGGTTGCTAAGATGTTGCTAAGTGGTTGCTAGGCAGTTGCTATCATTTTTAAAGAGGTTGCTAAGTGGTTGCTAGGCAGTTGCTAATGTATTCCACATGGTTGCTAAGTGGTTGCTAAGGTGTTGCTAACTGGTTGCTAGGGAGTTGCTATCATTTCTAAAGTGTTGCTAACGTATTCCACATGGTTGATAAGTGGTTGATAGAGAGTTGCTAACGTATTCCACGTGGTTGATAAGTGGTTGCTAGGCAGTTGCTAATTATTTCCTGATGGTTGCTAAGATGTTGCTAAGTGGTTGCTAGGCAGTTGCTATCATTTTTAAAGAGGTTGCTAAGTGGTTGCTAGGCAGTTGCTAATGTATTCCACATGGTTGCTAAGTGGTTGCTGAGCAGTTGCTAACATTTTCCAGGTGGTTGCTAAGGTGTTGCTAACTGGTTGCTAGGGAGTTGCTATCATTTCTAAAGTGTTGCTAACGTATTCCACATGGTTGATAAGTGGTTGTTAGGCTGTTGCTAACGTATTCCACATGGTTGATAAGTGGTTGCTAGGCAGTTGCTTACGATTTACTGGTGGTTGCTAAGATGTTGTTAAGTGGTCGCTAGGCAGTTGCTATCATTTCTAATGTGATTGCTAAGCTGTTGCTAGGCTGTTACTAACATATTCCACATGGTTGCTAAGGTATTGCTAAGCGGTTGCTAGGCAGTTGCTAACGTTTTACAGGTGGTTGCAAAGGTGTTATTAAGCAGTTTCTAGGTGGTTGCTAAGCCCTGGCTGGGGTGTCCAAACTTTTGACCGATATCTGCTCCATACAGCAGCTCCTCCATACACACACAGTACTGGAGAGCAGGGGAGAGAAAGGGTTCCGTGCGCAGAGCTGCTGGTGGTGCTTCTATGGGGAAACTTCGTACGACAATTGTACGAAAACCGTGCATTATATTGTTTTGTACAGCATATTTTCGGAAAGAACTCGATAAGTTCTATAGGCTATCCGATTTTCGTCTTCATATCTCCAAAAATGTGACTTACACAGGCTTTCAAATTTCTCCCCATTCATTTTCAATGGAAAAAAAATGCGTAGGTTTACAAAGTTTTTACGAAAACTGTCCGATCAAAAACCTGTATACAAGTCCGAATCGCTCCATCAGGTCGCACAATCTGGAGTTGGAACGGTGTAGATATCTCAAAAACTGTGGGAGAAGAAGCAGCTAAAATGTCTCCCACCGAATGCTTTGGTCGTTGCTATGATGTTGCTAGGTGCTTGCTATAGTTTCTGTGGTGGTTGCTAAGATGTTGCTAGGTGGTTGCTAAGGTGTTGCTATGGTATCAGTAGTGGTTGCTATGATGTTGCTAAGCAGTTTCTAGGTGGTTGCTAAGGTGTTGCTAGGTGGTTGCTAAGGCATTGTTATTGTATTCGTGGTGGTTGCTAAGGTGTTGCTTAGCAGTTGCTAAGTGGTTGCTAAGGCATTGCTAGGTGGTTGCTAAGGCATTGTTATGGTATCCGTGGAGGTTGCTAAGGTGTTGCTAAGCAGTTGCTAGGTGGTTGCTAAGGCGTTGCTAAGTGGTTGCTAAGGCATTGCTATGGTATCCGTGGTGGTTGCTATGATGTTGCTAAGCAGTTGCTAGGTGGTTGCTAAGGTGTTGCTAAGTGGTTGCTAAAGCGTTGCTATGGTATCCGTGGAGGTTGCTAAGGGGTTGCTAGGTGGTTGCTAAGGCGTAGCTATGGTATCTGGGGTGGTTGCTATGGTGTTGCTAAGCAGTTGCTAGGTGATTGCTAATGTGGTTGCTAAGGTGTTGCTCTAGTGTTAAGTGATTGCTAGGTGGTTGCTACATAACATATTTGCATAAACCGGGTTATATTGTGGCGTTGCTATGGACGCTAGGTTGCTCTGGCCATGCGGGGTGTACAAACTTTTGACCGACAGCTGGTTTATCCAATAGCTCCTCCATACACTCACAGTACTGGAGCGCTGGCTGGGGTGCCGGGGTGTCCAAACTTTTGACTGATAGCTGCTCCATACAGCAGCTCCTCCATACACTCACAGTACTGGAGGAGCAGGGGAGAGAAGGGGTTCCGTGCGCAGAGCTGCTGGTGTGCGAGTTAGAAATTTGGGGCCCCCATTCATTTCTATGGGGAAACTTTGTACGACAATTGTACGAAAACCGTACGTCATATCGTTTCGTCAAGCATATTTTCGGAAAGAACTCGATAAGTTCTATAGGCAGTCCCATTTTCGTCTTCATATCTCCAAAAATGTGACGTACACAGGCTTTCAAATTTCTCCGCATTCATTTTCAATGGGAAAAAATGCGTACGTTTACAAAAACTATAAGTCTGATCAAAAACCTGTATACAAGCCCGAATCACACCATCAGGCCGCACAATCTGGAGTTGGAACGGTGTCGATATCTCGAAAACTGCGGGAGAAGAAGCGTTTTGAAGAAAATGCCTATAATAATAATAATAACTAGAAAAGGTAAAGTTCGTGAACGAACTTTAAGTTGGCTTGGAAAAGTACGCTAATAACGTTGAAAAGTTAAAATGGTTGCTTAGTGGTTGCTAGGCAGTTGTGATCATTTCTAAAGTGGTTGCTAGGCAGTTGCTATCATTACTAAAGTGGTTGCTAAGTGGTTGCTAGGCAGTTGCTAACGTTTTCCTAGTGGTTGCTAAGGTGTTGTTAAGTGGTTGCTAGGCAGTTGCCATAATTTCTAAAGTGGTTGCTAGGCAGTTGCTAACGTTTTCCTAGTGGTTGCTAAGGTGTCGCTAAGTGGTTGCTAGGCAGTTGCTATCATTACTAAAGTGGTTGCTAAGTGGTTGCTAGGCAGTTGCTAACGTTTTCCTAGTGGTTGCTAAGGTGTTGCTAAGTGGTTGCTAGGCAGTTGCTATCGTTTCTAAAGTGGTTGCTAAGTGGTTGCTAGGCCGTTGCTATCGTTTCTAAAGTGGTTGCTAAGCAGTTGCTAGGCAGTTGCTAACATATTCCACATGGTTGCTAAGTGGTTGCTAGGCAGTTGCTAACATTTTCCAGGTGGTTGCTAAGATATTGTTAACTGGTTGCTAGGCAGTTGCTATAATTTCTAAAGTGGTTGCTAGGCAGTTGCTAACATTTTCCAGGTCGTGGCTAAAGTGTAGCTAACTGGTTGCTAGGCAGTTGCTTACATTTCCAAAGTGGTTGCTAAGCGGTTGCTAGGCAGTTGCTAAAATATTACACATGGTTGCTAAGTGGTTGCTAGGCAGTTGCTATAATTTCTAAAGTGGTTGCTAAGTGGTTGCTAGGCAGTTGCTAACGTTTTCCTAGTGGTTGCTAAGGTGTTGCTAAGTGGTTGCTAGGCAGTTGCTATCATTTATAAAGTGCTTGCTAAGTGGTTGCTAGGCAGTTGCTGATGTTTTTCTAGTGGTTGCTAAGGTGTTGCTAAGTGGTTGCTAGGCAGTTGCTATCATTTCTAAAGTGGTTGCTAAGTGGTTGATGGGCAGTTGCTATCGTTTCTAAAGTGGTTGCTAAGCTGTTGCTAGGCAGTTTCTAACGTTTTCCTGGATGTTGCTAAGGTGTTGCTAACTGGTTGCTAGGCAGTTGCTATAATTTCTAAAGTGGTTGCTAAGTGGTTGCTAGGCAGTTGCTAACATTTTCCTAGTGGTTGCTAAAGTGTTGCTAAGTGGTTGCTAGGCAGTAGCTAACGTTTTCCTATTGGTTGTTAAGGTGTTGCTAAGTGGTTGCTAGGCAGTTGCTATTGTTTCTAAAGTGGTTGCTAAGTGGTTGCTAGGCAGTTGCTAACGTTTTCCAGGTGGTTGCTAAGTGTTGCTAACTGGTTGCTAGGCAGTTACTTTAATATCTAAAGTGGTTGCTAAGTGGTTGCTAGGCAGTTGCTAACGTTTTCCTAGTGGTTGCTAAGTGGTTGCTAGGCAGTTGCTATCATTTCTAAAGTGGTTGCTAAGTGGTTGCTAGGCAGTTGCTAACGTTTTCCTAGTGGTTGCTAAGTGGTTGCTAGGCTGTTGCTATCATTTCTAAAGTGGTTGCTAAGCGGTTGCTAACATTTTCCTAGTGGTTGTTAAGGTGTTGCTAAGTGGTTGCTAAGCAGTTGCTATCGTTTCTAAGGTGGTTGCTAAGTGGTTGCTTGGCAGTTGCTAACGTTTTCCTAGTGGTTGTTAAGGTGTTGCTAAGTGGTTGCTAGGCAGTTGCTATCGTTTCTAAAGTGGTTGTTAAGTGGTTGCTAGGCATTTGCTAACGTTTTCCAGGTGGTTGCTAAGTGGTTGCTAACTGGTTGCTAGGCAGTTGCTATAATTTCTAAAGTGGTTGCTAAGTGCTTGCTAGGCAGTTGCTTACGTTTTCCTAATGGTTGTTAAGGTGTTGCTAAGTGGTTGCTAGGCAGTTGCTATCGTTTCTAAAGTGGTTGCTAAGTGGTTGCTAGGCAGTTGCTAACATTTTCCAGGTGGTTGCTAAGCTGTCGCTAAGTGGTTGCTAGGCAGTTGCTTTCATTTCTAAAGTGGTTGCTAAGCTGTTGCTAGGCAGTTTCTAACGTTTTCCTGGTGGTTGCTAAGGTGTTGCTAACTGGTTGCTAGGCAGTTGCTATAAATTCTAAAGTGGTTGCTAAGTGGTTGCTAGGAAGTTGCTAATGTATTCCAGGTGGTTACTAAGTGGTTGCTAGGCAGTTGCTAACGTTTTCCAGGTGGTTGCTAAGGTGTTGCTAAGTGGTTGCTAGGCAGTTGCTAACGTTTTCCAGGTGGTTGCTAAGGTGGTTGCTAAGCAGTTAATAGGTGGTTGCTAAGCCCTGGCTGGGGTGCCGGGGTGTCCAAACTTTTGACTGATAGCTGTTCCATACAGCAGCTCCTCCATACACTCACAGTACTGGAGGAGCAGGGGAGAGAAGGGGTTCCGTGCGCAGAGCTGCTCGTGTGTGAGATGGAACTCTGGGCCCCCCATTCATTTCTATGGGAAAACTTCGTACGACATTTGTACGAAATCCGTACGACGTATCGTTTCGTCAAGCATATTTTCGGAAAGATCTCAAAAAGTTCTATAGGTCATCCGAATTTCAGCTTCATATCTTAAATATTGTGACGTTCACGGCCGTTCAAAATTCTCCTAGTTCATTGTCTATGGGAAAAAGGGCGTACGTTTACGAAGTTTTTACGAAAATCGTACGATGTATCGCTCCAAAAAGCACAAGCACACCCCGCGGCTATAAGTTCTACCATCGTGTGAAGTTTCGTGGTTCTAGCTCGAAAGCTCTAGGAGTAGTTGTTTATAAAACGTGGCGAGAATAATAATAAAAAAAATAAGAAGATTACGAAGAACAATAAGTTGGCTTTTCCAAGCCAACTTAATAACTAGATTGCAGTTCCTACAGAAACTGCGAGTGTGATTGCAGAGCTGACCGGGGTGTCGAAACTTTTGACCCATGGCTCCATTACACACAGTACTGGGGCTCTGGGGTGTCCAAACTTTTGACCCGTGGCTCCATTACACACAGTACTGGGGCTCTGGGGTGTCCAAACTTTTGACCCGTGGCTCCATTACACAATACTGGGGCTCTGGGGTGTCCAAACTTTTGACCCGTGGCTCCATTACACGCAGTGCTGGGGCTCTGGGGTGTCCAAACTTTTGACCCGTTGCTCCATTACACACAGTACTGGGGGGCCGGGGTGTCCAAACTTTTGACCCGTGGCTCCATTAGACCCAGTACTGGGGCTCTGGGGTGTCCAAACTTTTGACCCGTGGCTCCATTACACACAGTACTGGGGCTCTGGGGTGTCCAAACTTTTGACCCGTGGCTCCATTACACACAGTACTGGGGCTCTGGGGTGTCCAAACTTTTGTCCCGTTGCTCCATTACACACAGTACTGGGGGGCCGGGGTGTCCAAACTTTTGACCTAATGCTGTTTTATCCCATAGCTGCTCCATTACACACAGTACTGGAGTTCTAGCTACCTGTCCTTCGATCTAGCTGCCATCCTCCGATGGCCCCATTCATTCCTATGGGGCCACTTCGTACGACAATCGTACGAAATTCGTATGTCGTAACGTTTCGTGACGCATATTTTCGGAAAGAGCTCAATAAGTTCTACAGGTCCTCAATTGGTTTCATCTTCGTATCTCAAAAATTGTGACGTACACGGCCGTGCAAAGTTCTGCCCATTCATTTTCAATGGGCAAAAAAGCGCACACTTACGAAGTTTTTACGAAAAACGTAAGTCCTATCGGAAAGCTGTATACAAGCCCACCATTCCCGATATGGACGCACGTTTTCTCTTTAGAACGAAGTCGATATTTCGAAAACTGCGGCACTAGTTAACCGGACAAAAAACAGGTGGAATAATAATAATAAGAAGAATAAGACTTAAGAAGAACAATACTGTGATTGCATACTGCAATCACACTAATAATAATAATAATAAGAAGAAGAAGAAGAATAAGACTTAAGAAGATCAATACTGTGATTGCATTACTGCAATCACACTAATAATAATAATAACTAGATTGCAGTTCCTACAGAAACTGCGAGTGTGATTGCAGTGCTGGCTGGTATCTGCTATGGTGTTGCTAAGGTGTTGCTATGGTATCCGGGGTGGTTGCTAAGGTGTTGCTAGGTGGTTGCTAGGGTGTTGCTAGGCGGTTGCTAAGGTGTTGCTATGGTATCCGGGGTGGTTGCTAAGGTGTTGCTAGGTGGTTGCTAGGTGGTTGCTAAGGTGTTGCTAGGCGGTTGCTAAGGTGTTGCTATGGTATCCGGGGTGGTTGCTAAGGTGTTGCTAGGTGGTTGCTAGGTGGTTGCTAGGGTGTTGCTAGGCGGTTGCTAAGGTGTTGCTATGGTATCCGGGGTAGTTGCTAAGCTGTTGCTAGGTGGTTGCTAGGTGGTTGCTAGGGTGTTGCTAGGCGGTTGCTAAGGTGTTGCTATGGTATCCGGGGTGGTTGCTAAGGTGTTGCTAGGTGGTTGCTAAGGTGTTGCTAGCCGGTTGCTAAGGTGTTGCTATGGTATCCGGGGTGGTTGCTAAGGTGTTGCTAGGTGGTTGCTAGGGTGTTGCTAGGCGGTTGCTAAGGTGTTGCTATGGTATCTGGGGTGGTTGCTAAGGTGTTGCTAGGTGGTTGCTAGGTGGTTGCTAGGGTGTTGCTAGGCGGTTGCTAAGGTGTTGCTATGGTATCCGGGGTGGTTGCTAAGGTGTTGCTAGGTGGTTGCTAGGTGGTTGCTAGGGTGTTGCTAGGCGGTTGCTAAGGTGTTGCTATGGTATCCGTGGTGGTTGCTAAGGTGTTGCTAAGTGGTTGCTAGGTGGTTGCTAAGGTGTTGCTAGGCGGTTGCTAAGGTGTTGCTATGGTATCCGGGGTGGTTGCTAAGGTGTTGCTAGGTGGTTGCTAGGTGGTTGCTAGAGTGTTGCTAGGCGGTTGCTAAGGTGTTGCTATGGTATCCAGGGTGGTTGCTAAGGTGTTGCTAGGTGGTTGCTAGGTGGTTGCTAGGGTGTTGCTAGGCGGTTGCTAAGGTGTTGCTACGGTATCCGGGGTGGTTGCTAAGGTGTTGCTAGGTGGTTGCTAGGTGGTTGCTAGGGTGTTGCTAGGCGGTTGCTAAGGTGTTGCTATGGTATCCAGGGTGGTTGCTAAGGTGTTGCTAGGTGGTTGCTAGGTTGTTGCTAGGGTGTTGCTAGGCGGTTGCTAAGGTGTTGCTATGGTATCCGGGGTGGTTGCTAAGGTGTTGCTAGGTGGTTGCTAGGTGGTTGCTAAGGTGTTGCTAGGCGGTTGCTAAGGTGTTGCTATGGTATCCGGGGTGGTTGCTAAGGTGTTGCTAGGTGGTTGCTAGGTGGTTGCTAGGTGGTTGCTAGGCGGTTGCTAAGGTGTTGCTATGGTATCCGGGGTGGTTGCTAAGGTGTTGCTAAGTGGTTGCTATGCAGTTGCTAAGGTGTTGCTAGGCGGTTGCTAAGGTGTTGCTATGGTATCCGGGGTGGTTGCTAAGGTGTTGCTAGGTGGTTGCTAGGCGGTTGCTAAGGTGTTGCTATGGTATCTGGGGTGGTTGCTAAGGTGTTGCTAATTGGTTGCTAGGTTGTTGCTAGGGTGTTGCTAGGCAGTTGCTAAGGTGTTGCTATGGTATCCGGGGTGGTTGCTAAGGTGTTGCTAGGTGGTTGCTAGGTGGTTGCTAAGGTGTTGCTAGGCGGTTGCTAAGGTGTTGCTATGGTATCTGGGGTGGCTGCTAAGGTGTTGCTAGGTGGTTGCTAGGTGGTTGCTAGGGTGTTGTTAGGCGGTTGCTAAGGTGTTGCTATGGTATCCGGGGTGGTTGCTAAGGTGTTGCTAGGTGGTTGCTAAGGTGTTGCTAGGCGGTTGCTAAGGTGTTGCTATGGTATCCGGGGAGGTTGCTAAGGTGTTGCTAAGTGGTTGCTATGCGGTTGCTAAGGTGTTGCTAGGCGGTTGCTAAGGTGTTGCTATGGTATCCGGGGAGGTTGCTAAGGTGTTGCTAGGTGGTTGCTAGGTGGTTGCTAAGGTGTTGCTAGGCGGTTGCTAAGGTGTTGCTATGGTATCCGGGGTGGTTGCTATGGTGTTTCTAGGTGGTTGCTAGGTGATTTATATGCATAAATTAGATTAAATGGTGTTTGCACGTTGCTACGCAACGTGCAAATACATCAATCAGCTATGCACGCTAGGTTACTCTGGCCGTTCGGGGGTGTCCAAACTTTTGACCTGTGGCTCCATTACACACAGTACTGGGGGGCCGGGGTGTCCAAACTTTTGACCCGTGGCTCCATTACACACAGTACTGGGGGGCCGGGGTGTCCAAACTTTTGACCTAATGCTGTTTTATCCCATAGCTGCTCCATACACTCACAGTACTGGAGTTCTAGCTACCTGTCCTTCGATCTAGCTGCCGTCCTCCGATTGGCCCCATTCATTCCTATGGGGCCACTTCGTACGACATTCGTACGAAATCCGTACGTCGTAACTTTTCGTAACGCATATTTTCGGAAAGAGCTCAATAAGTTCTACAGGTCCTCAATTGGTTTCATCTTCGTATCTCAAAATTTGCGACGTCCACGGGCGTGCAAAGTTCTGCCCATTCATTTTCAATGCGCGAAAAAACGCGTACTTACGAAGTTTTTACGAAAAACGTAATTCCGATCGGAAAGCTGTATACAAGCCCACCATTCCCGATAAGGACGCACGTTTTCTCTTTTGAACGAAGTCGATATCTCGAAAACTGCGGCACTAGTTAACCGGACAAAAAACAGGTGGAATAATAATAATAATAAGAAGAAGAAGAAGAAGAAGAAGAAGAACTAGATTGCAGTTCCTACAGAAACTGCGAGTGTGATTGCAGTGCTGGCTGGTATCTGCTATGGTGTTGCTAGGTGGTTGCTAAGGTGTTGCTAGGTGGTTGCTAAGGTGTTGCTATGGTATCCGGGGTGGTTGCTAAGGTTTTGCTAGGTGGTTGCTAGGCGGTTGCTAAGGTGTTGCTATGGTATCCGGGGTGGTTGCTAAGGTGTTGCTAGGTGGTTGCTAGGTGGTTGCTAAGGTGTTGCTAGGTGGTTGCTAAGGTGTTGCTATGGTATTTGGGGTGGTTGCTAAGGTGTTGCTAGGTGGTTGCTAGGTGGTTGCTAAGGTGTTGCTAGGCGGTTGCTAAGGTGTTGCTATGGTATCCGGGGTGGTTGCTAAGGTGTTGCTAGGTGGTTGCTAGGTGGTTGCTACGGTGTTGCTAGGTGGTTGCTAAGGTGTTGCTATGGTATCCGGGGTGGTTGCTAAGGTGTTGCTAGGTGGTTGCTAGGGTGTTGCTAGGCGGTTGCTAAGGTGTTGCTATGGTATCTGGGGTGGTTGCTAAGGTGTTGCTAGGTGGTTGCTAGGTGGTTGCTAGGGTGTTGCTAGGCGGTTGCTAAGGTGTTGCTATGGTATCCGGGGTGGTTGCTAAGGTGTTGCTAGGTGGTTGCTAGGTGGTTGCTAAGGTGTTGCTAGGCGGTTGCTAAGGTGTTGCTATGGTATCCGGGGTGGTTGCTAAGGTGTTGCTAGGTGGTTGCTAGGTGGTTGCTAAGGTGTTGCTAGGCGGTTGCTAAGGTGTTGCTATGGTATCCGGGGTGGTTGCTAAGGTGTTGCTAGGTGGTTGCTAGGTGGTTGCTAGGGTGTTGCTAGGCGGTTGCTAAGGTGTTGCTATGGTATCCGGGGTGGTTGCTAAGGTGTTGCTAGGTGGTTGCTAAGGTGTTGCTAGGCGGTTGCTAAGGTGTTGCTATGGTATCCGGGGTGGTTGCTAAGGTGTTGCTAGGTGGTTGCTAGGCGGTTGCTAAGGTGTTGCTATGGTATCCGGGGTGGTTGCTAAGGTGTTGCTAAGTGGTTGCTATGCGGTTGCTAAGGTGTTGCTAGGCGGTTGCTAAGGTGTTGCTATGGTATCCGGGGAGGTTGCTAAGGTGTTGCTAGGTGGTTGCTAGGTGGTTGCTAAGGTGTTGCTAGGCGTTTGCTAAGGTGTTGCTATGGTATCTGTGGTGGTTGCTATGGTGTTTCTAGGTGGTTGCTAGGTGATTTATATGCATAAATTAGATTAAATGGTGTTTGCACGTTGCTACGCAACGTGCAAATACATCAATCAGCTATGCACGCTAGGTTGCTTTGGCCGTTCGGGGGTGTCCAAACTTTTGACCCGTGGCTCCATTACACACAGTACTGGGGGGCCGGGGTGTCCAAACTTTTGACCCATGGCTCCATTACACACAGTACTGGGGGGCCGGGGTGTCCAAACTTTTGACCTAATGCTGTTTTATCCCATAGCTGCTCCATACACTCACAGTACTGGAGTTCTAGATACCTGTCCTTCGATCTAGCTGCCGTCCTCCGATTGGCCCCATTCATTCCAATGGGGCCACTTCGTACGACAATCGTACGAAATCCGTACGTCGTAACTTTTCGTAACGCATATTTTCGGAAAGAGCTCAATAAGTTCTACAGGTCCTCAATTGGTTTCATCTTCGTATTTCAAAAATTGCGACGTCCACGGGCGTGCAAAGTTCTGCCCATTCATTTTCAATGGGCAAAAAAACGCGTACTTACAAAGTTTTTACGAAAAACGTAAGTCCGATCGGAAAGCTGTATACAAGCCCACCATTCCCGATAAGGACGCACGTTTTCTCTTTTGGACGAAGTCGATATTTCGAAAACTGCGGCACTAGTTAACCGGACAAAAAACAGGTGGAATAATAATAATAACTAGATTGCAGTTCCTACAGAAACTGCGAGTGTGATTGCAGTGCTGGCTGGTATCTGCTATGGTGTTGCTAAGGTGTTGCTATGGTATCCGGGGTGGTTGCTAAGGTGTTGCTAGGTGGTTGCTAGGTGGTTGCTAGGGTGTTGCTAGGCGGTTGCTAAGGTGTTGCTATGGTATCCAGGGTGGTTGCTAAGGTGTTGCTAGGTGGTTGCTAGGTGGTTGCTAGGCGGTTGCTAAGGTGTTGCTATGGTATCCGGGGTGGTTGCTAAGGTGTTGCTAGGTGGTTGCTAGGTGGTTGCTAGGGTGTTGCTAGGCGGTTGCTAAGGTGTTGCTATGGTATCCGGGGTGGTTGCTAAGGTGTTGCTAGGTGGTTGCTAGGTGGTTGCTAAGGTGTTGCTAGGCGGTTGCTAAGGTGTTGCTATGGTATGCGGGGTGGTTGCTAAGGTGTTGCTAGGTGGTTGCTAGGTGGTTGCTAAGGTGTTGCTAGGCGGTTGCTAAGGTGTTGCTATGGTATCTGGGGTGGTTGCTAAGGTGTTGCTAGGTGGTTGCTAGGTGGTTGCTAAGGTGTTGCTAGGCGGTTGCTAAGGTGTTGCTATGGTATCCGGGGTGGTTGCTAAGGTGTTGCTAGGTGGTTGCTAGGTGGTTGCTAAGGTGTTGCTAGGCGGTTGCTAAGGTGTTGCTATGGTATCCGGGGTGGTTGCTAAGGTGTTGCTAGGTGGTTGCTAGGGTGTTGCTAGGCGGTTGCTAAGGTGTTGCTATGGTATCCGGGGTGGTTGCTAAGGTGTTGCTAGGTGGTTGCTAGGTGGTTGCTAAGGTGTTGCTAGGTGGTTGCTAAGGTGTTGCTATGGTATCTTCGGTGGTTGCTAAGGTGTTGCTAGGTGGTTGCTAGGTGGTTGCTAAGGTGTTGCTATGGTATCCGGGATGGTTGCTAAGGTGTTGCTAGGTGGTTGCTAGGTGGTTGCTAGGGTGTTGCTAGGCGGTTGCTAAGGTGTTGCTATGGTATCCGGTGTGGTTGCTAAGGTGTTGCTAGGCGGTTGCTAAGGTGTTGCTATAGTATCCGGGGTGGTTGCTAAGGTGTTGCTAGGTGGTTGCGAGGTGGTTGCTAAGGTGTTGCTAGGCGGTTGCTAAGGTGTTGCTATGGTATCCGGGGTGGTTGCTAAGGTGTTGCTAGGTGGTTGCTAGGTGGTTGCTAAGGTGTTGCTAGGCGGTTGCTAAGGTGTTGCTATGGTATCCGGGGTGGTTGCTAAGGTGTTGCTAGGTGGTTGCTAGGTGGTTGCTAAGGTGTTGCTAGGCGGTTGCTAAGGTGTTGCTATGGTATCCGGGGTGGTTGCTAAGGTGTTGCTAGGTGGTTGCTAGGTGGTTGCTAGGGTGTTGCTAGGCGGTTGCTAAGGTGTTGCTATGGTATCCGGGGTGGTTGCTAAGGTGTTGCTAGGTGGTTGCTAGGTGGTTGCTAAGGTGTTGCTAGGCGGTTGCTAAGGTGTTGCTATGGTATCCGGGGTGGTTGCTAAGGTGTTGCTAGGTGGTTGCTAAGGTGTTGCTAGGCGGTTGCTAAGGTGTTGCTATGGTATCCGGGGTGGTTGCTAAGGTGTTGCTAGGTGGTTGCTAAGGTGTTGCTAGGTGGTTGCTAAGGTGTTGCTATGGTATCTGTGGTGGTTGCTATGGTGTTTCTAGGTGGTTGCTAGGTGATGTATATGCATAAATTAGATTAAATGGTGTTTGCACGTTGCTACGCAACGTGCAAATACATAAATCAGCTATGCACGCTAGGTTGCTCTGGCCGTTCGGGGGTGTCCAAACTTTTGACCCGTGGCTCCATTACACACAGTACTGGGGGGCCGGGGTGTCCAAACTTTTGACCCGTGGCTCCATTACACACAGTACTGTGGGGCCGGGGTGTCCAAACTTTTGACCTAATGCTGTTTTATCCCATAGCTGCTCCATTACACACAGTACTGGAGTTCTAGCTACCTGTCCTTCGATCTAGCTGCCGTCCTCCGATTGGCCCCATTCATTCCAATGGGGCCACTTCGTACGACATTCGTACGAAATCCGTACGTCGTAACTTTTCGTAACGCATATTTTCGGAAAGAGCTCAATAAGTTCTACAGGTCCTCAATTGGTTTCATCTTCGTATTTCAAAAATTGCGACGTCCACGGGCGTGCAAAGTTCTGCCCATTCATTGTCAATGGGCAAAAAAACGCGTACTTACGAAGTTTTTACGAAAAACGTAAGTCCGATCGGAAAGCTGTATACAAGCCCACCATTCCCGATATAGACGCACGTTTTCTCTTTTGAACGAAGTCGATATTTCGAAAACTGCGGCACTAGTTAACCGGACAAAAAACAGGTGGAATAATAATAATAACTAGATTGCAGTTCCTACAGAAACTGCGAGTGTGATTGCAGTGCTGGCCGGGGTACCCAAACTTTTGACCCGTGGCTCCATTACACACAGTACTGGAGTTCTAGCTGCCGTCCTTCGATCTAGCTGCCATCCTCCGATGGCCCCATTCATTCCTATGGGGCCACTTCGTACGACAATCGTACGAAATTCGTATGTCGTAACGTTTCGTGACGCATATTTTCGGAAAGAGCTCAATAAGTTCTACAGGTCCTCAATTGGTTTCATCTTCGTATCTCAAAAATTGTGACGTACACGGCCGTGCAAAGTTCTGCCCATTCATTTTCAATGGGCAAAAAAGCGCACACTTACGAAGTTTTTACGAAAAACGTAAGTCCGATCGGAAAGCTGTATACAAGCCCACCATTCCCGATAAGGACGCACGTTTTGTCTTTTGAACGAAGTCGATATCTCGAAAACTGCGGCACTAGTTAACCGGACAAAAAACAGGTGGAATAATAAGAAGAAGAAGAAGAAGAAGAATAAGACTTAAGAAGAACAATACTGTGATTGCATTACTGCAATCACACTAACTAGATTGCAGTTCCTGCAGAAACTGCGAGTGTGATTGCAGTGCTGGCTGGTATCTGCTAAGGTGTTGCTAAGGTGTTGCTATGGTATCCGGGGTGGTTGCTAAGATGTTGCTAGGTGGTTGCTAAGCTGTTGCTAGGCGGTTGCTAAGGTGTTGCTATGGTATCTGGGGTGGTTGCTAAGGTGTTGCTAGGTGGTTACTAGGTGGTTGCGAAGGTGTTGCTAGGTGGTTGCTAAGGTGTTGCTAGGCGGTTGCTAAGGTGTTGCTATGGTATTTGGGGTGGTTGCTAAGGTGTTGCTAGGTGGTTGCTAGGTGGTTGCTAGGTGGTTGCTAAGGTGTTGCTAGGCGGTTGCTAAGGTGTTGCTATGGTATCCGGGGTGGTTGCTAAGGTGTTGCTAGGTGGTTGCTAGGTGGTTGCTAGGGTGTTGCTAGGCGGTTGCTAAGGTGTTGCTATGGTATCTGGGGTGGTTGCTAAGGTGTTGCTAGTTGGTTGCTAGGCGGTTGCTAGGGTGTTGCTAGGCGGTTGCTAAGGTGTTGCTATGGTATTTGGGGTGGTTGCTAAGGTGTTGCTAGGTGGTTGCTAGGTGGTTGCTAGGTGGTTGCTAAGGTGTTGCTAGGCGGTTGCTAAGGTGTTGCTATGGTATCTGGGGTGGTTGCTAAGGTGTTGCTAGGTGGTTGCTAGGGTGTTGCTAGGCGGTTGCTAAGGTGTTGCTATGGTATCTTGGGTGGTTGCTAAGGTGTTGCTAGGTGGTTGCTAGGTGGTTGCTAGGGTGTTGCTAGGCGGTTGCTAAGGTGTTGCTATGGTATCCGGGGTGGTTGCTAAGGTGTTGCTAGGTGGTTGCTAGGGTGTTGCTAGGCGGTTGCTAAGGTGTTGCTATGGTATCCGGGGTGGTTGCTAAGGTGTTGCTAGGTGGTTGCTAGGTGGTTGCTAGGGTGTTGCTAGGCGGTTGCTAAGGTGTTGCTATGGTATCCGGGGTGGTTGCTAAGGTGTTGCTAGGTGGTTGCTAGGTGGTTGCTAGGGTGTTGCTAGGCGGTTGCTAAGGTGTTGCTATGGTATCCGGGGTGGTTGCTAAGGTGTTGCTAGGTGGTTGCTAGGTGGTTGCTAGGTGGTTGCTAGGGTGTTGCTAGGCGGTTGCTAAGGTGTTGCTATGGTATCCGGGGTGGTTGCTAAGGTGTTGCTAGGTGGTTGCTAGGGTGTTGCTAGGCGGTTGCTAAGGTGTTGCTATGGTATCCGGGGTGGTTGCTAAGGTGTTGCTAGGTGGTTGCTAGGTGGTTGCTAGGGTGTTGCTAGGCGGTTGCTAAGGTGTTGCTATGGTATCCTGGGTGGTTGCTAAGGTGTTGCTAGGTGGTTGCTAGGTGGTTGCTAGGGTGTTGCTAGGCGGTTGCTAAGGTGTTGCTATGGTATCCGGGGTGGTTGCTAAGGTGTTGCTAGGTGGTTGCTAGGTGGTTGCTAGGGTGTTGCTAGGCGGTTGCTAAGGTGTTGCTATGGTATCCGGAGTGGTTGCTAAGGTGTTGCTAGGCGGTTGCTATGGTATCCGGGGAGGTTGCTAAGGTGTTGCTAAGTGGTTGGTAGGTGGTTGCTAAGGTGTTGCTAGGCGGTTGCTAAGGTGTTGCTATGGTATCCGGGGTGGTTGCTAAGGTGTTGCTAGGTGGTTGCTAAGGTGTTGCCAGGCGGTTGCTTAGGTGTTGCTATGGTATCCGGGGTGGTTGCTAAGGTGTTGCTAGGTGGTTGCTAGGTGGTTGCTAGGGTGTTGCTAGGCGGTTGCTAAGGTGTTGCTATGGTATCCAGGGTGGTTGCTATGGTGTTTCTAGGTGGTTGCTAGGTGATGTATATGCATAAATTTGATTAAATGGTGTTTGCACGTTGCTACGCAACGTGCAAATACATCAATCAGCTATGCACGCTAGGTTGCTCTGGCCGTTCGGGGGTGTCCAAACTTTTGACCCGTGGCTCCATTACACACAGTACTGGGGGGCCGGGGTGTCCAAACTTTTGACCCGTGGCTCCATTACACACAGTACTGGGGTGCCGGGGTGTCCAAACTTTTGACCTAACGCTGTTTTATCCCATAGCTGCTCCATACACTCACAGTACTGGAGTTCTAGCTACCTGTCCTTCGATCTAGCTGCCGTCCTCCGATTGGCCCCATTCATTCCAATGGGGCCACTTCGTACGACAATCGTACGAAATCCGTACGTCGTAACTTTTCGTAACGCATATTTTCGGAAAGAGCTCAATAAGTTCTACAGGTCCTCAATTGGTTTCATCTTCGTATTTCAAAAATTGCGACGTCCACGGGCGTGCAAAGTTCTGCCCATTCATTTTCAATGGGCAAAAAAACGCGTACTTACGAAGTTTTTACGAAAAACGTAAGTCCGATCGGAAAGCTGTATACAAGCCCACCATTCCCGATATGGACGCACGTTTTCTCTTTTGAACGAAGTCGATATTTCGAAAACTGCGGCACTAGTTAACCGGACAAAAAACAGGTGGAATAATAATAATAACTAGATTGCAGTTCCTACAGAAACTGCGAGTGTGATTGCAGAGCTGACCGGGGTGTCGAAACTTTTGACCCATGGCTCCATTACACACAGTACTGGGGCTCTGGGGTGTCCAAACTTTTGACCCGTGGCTCCATTACACACAGTACTGGGGCTCTGGGGTGTCCAAACTTTTGACCCGTGGCTCCATTACACAATACTGGGGCTCTGGGGTGTCCAAACTTTTGACCCGTGGCTCCATTACACGCAGTGCTGGGGCTCTGGGGTGTCCAAACTTTTGACCCGTTGCTCCATTACACACAGTACTGGGGGGCCGGGGTGTCCAAACTTTTGACCCGTGGCTCCATTAGACCCAGTACTGGGGCTCTGGGGTGTCCAAACTTTTGACCCGTGGCTCCATTACACACAGTACTGGGGCTCTGGGGTGTCCAAACTTTTGACCCGTGGCTCCATTACACACAGTACTGGGGCTCTGGGGTGTCCAAACTTTTGTCCCGTTGCTCCATTACACACAGTACTGGGGGGCCGGGGTGTCCAAACTTTTGACCTAATGCTGTTTTATCCCATAGCTGCTCCATTACACACAGTACTGGAGTTCTAGCTACCTGTCCTTCGATCTAGCTGCCATCCTCCGATGGCCCCATTCATTCCTATGGGGCCACTTCGTACGACAATCGTACGAAATTCGTATGTCGTAACGTTTCGTGACGCATATTTTCGGAAAGAGCTCAATAAGTTCTACAGGTCCTCAATTGGTTTCATCTTCGTATCTCAAAAATTGTGACGTACACGGCCGTGCAAAGTTCTGCCCATTCATTTTCAATGGGCAAAAAAGCGCACACTTACGAAGTTTTTACGAAAAACGTAAGTCCTATCGGAAAGCTGTATACAAGCCCACCATTCCCGATATGGACGCACGTTTTCTCTTTAGAACGAAGTCGATATTTCGAAAACTGCGGCACTAGTTAACCGGACAAAAAACAGGTGGAATAATAATAATAAGAAGAATAAGACTTAAGAAGAACAATACTGTGATTGCATACTGCAATCACACTAATAATAAGAAGAATAAGACTTAAGAAGATCAATACTGTGATTGCATTACTGCAATCACACTAATAACTAGATTGCAGTTCCTGCAGAAACTGCGAGTGTGATTGCAGTGCTGGCTGGTATCTGCTAAGGTGTTGCTAGGTGGTTGCTAAGGTGTTGCTAGGTGGTTGCTAAGGTGTTGCTATGGTATCCGGGGTGGTTGCTAAGATGTTGCTAGGTGGTTGCTAAGGTATTGCTAGGCGGTTGCTAAGGTGTTGCTATGGTATCCGGGATGGTTGCTAAGGTGTTGCTAGGTGGTTGCTAGGGTGTTGCTAGGCGGTTGCTAAGGTGTTGCTATGGTATCCGGGGTGGTTGCTAAGGTGTTGCTAGGTGGTTGCTAGGTGGTTGCTAGGCGGTTGCTAAGGTGTTGCTATGGTATCCGGGGTGGTTGCTAAGGTGTTGCTAAGTGGTTGCTAGGTGGTTGCTAAGGTGTTGCTAGGCGGTTGCTAAGGTGTTGCTATGGTATCCAGGGTGGTTGCTAAGGTGTTGCTAGGTGGTTGCTAGGCAGTTGCTAAGGTGTTGCTATGGTATCCGGGGTGGTTGCTAAGGTGTTGCTAGGTGGTTGCTAGGTGGTTGCTAGGGTGTTGCTAGGCGGTTGCTAAGGTGTTGCTATGGTATCCGGGGTGGTTGCTAAGGTGTTGCTAAGTGGTTGCTAGGTGGTTGCTAAGGTGTTGCTAGGCGGTTGCTAAGGTGTTGCTATGGTATCCGGGGTGGTTGCTAAGGTGTTGCTAGGAGGTTGCTAGGTGGTTGCTAGAGTGTTGCTAGGCGGTTGCTAAGGTGTTGCTATGGTATCCGGGGTGGTTGCTAAGGTGTTGCTAGGTGGTTGCTAGGTGGTTGCTAGGGTGTTGCTAGGCGGTTGCTAAGGTGTTGCTATGGTATCCGGGGTGGTTGCTAAGGTGTTGCTAGGTGGTTGCTAGGTTGTTGCTAGGGTGTTGCTAGGCGGTTGCTAAGGTGTTGCTATGGTATCCGGGGTGGTTGCTAAGGTGTTGCTAGGTGGTTGCTAGGTGGTTGCTAAGGTGTTGCTAGGCGGTTGCTAAGGTGTTGCTATGGTATCCGGGGTGGTTGCTAAGGTGTTGCTAGGTGGTTGCTAGGTGGTTGCTAGGTGTTGCTAGGCGGTTGCTAAGGTGTTGCTATGGTATCCGGGGTGGTTGCTAAGGTGTTGCTAGGTGGTTGCTAAGGTGTTGCTAGGCGGTTGCTAAGGTGTTGCTATGGTATCTGTGGTGGTTGCTAAGGTGTTGCTAGGTGGTTGCTAGGCGGTTGCTAAGGTGTTGCTAGGCGGTTGCTAAGGTGTTGCTATGGTATCCGGGGAGGTTGCTAAGGTGTTGCTAGGTGGTTGCTAGGTGGTTGCTAAGGTGTTGCTAGGTGGTTGCTAAGGTGTTGCTATGGTATCTGTGGTGGTTGCTATGGTGTTTCTAGGTGGTTGCTAGGTGATTTATATGCATAAATTAGATTAAATGGTGTTTGCACGTTGCTACGCAACGTGCAAATACATCAATCAGCTATGCACGCTAGGTTGCTCTGGCCGTTCGGGGGTGTCCAAACTTTTGACCCGTGGCTCCATTACACACAGTACTGGGGGGCCGGGGTGTCCAAACTTTTGACCCATGGCTCCATTACACACAGTACTGGGGGGGGCCGGGGTGTCCAAACTTTTGACCTAACGCTGATTTATCCCATAGCTGCTCCATTACACACAGTACTGGAGTTCTAGCTACCTGTCCTTCGATCTAGCTGCCGTCCTCCGATTGGCCCCATTCATTCCAATGGGGCCATTTCGTACGACATTCGTACGAAATCCGTACGACGTAACTTTTCGTAACGCATATTTTCGGAAAGAGCTCACAAAGGTCTACAGGTCCTCAATTGGTTTCATCTTCGTATTTCAAAAATTGCGACGTCCACGGGCGTGCAAAGTTCTGCCCATTCATTTTCAATGGTCAAAAAAACGCGTACTTACGAAGTTTTTACGAAAAACGTAAGTCCGATCGGAAAGCTGTATACAAGCCCACCATTCCCGATATGGACGCACGTTTTCTCTTTTGAACGAAGTCGATATTTCGAAAACTGCGGCACTAGTTAACCGGACAAAAAACAGGTGGAATAATAATAATAACTAGATTGCAGTTCCTACAGAAACTGCGAGTGTGATTGCAGTGCTGGCTGGTATCTGCTATGGTGTTGCTAAGGTGTTGCTATGGTATCCGGGGTGGTTGCTAAGGTGTTGCTAGGTGGTTGCTAAGGTGTTGCTAGGCGGTTGCTAAGGTGTTGCTATGGTATCCGGGGTGGTTGCTAAGGTGTTGCTAGGTGGTTGCTAGGGTGTTGCTAGGCGGTTGCTAAGGTGTTGCTATGGTATCCGGGGTGGTTGCTAAGGTGTTGCTAGGTGGTTGCTAGGGTGTTGCTAGGCGGTTGCTAAGGTGTTGCTATGGTATCCGGGGTGGTTGCTAAGGTGTTGCTAGGTGGTTGCTAGGTGGTTGCTAGGGTGTTGCTAGGCGGTTGCTAAGGTGTTGCTATGGTATCCGGGTGGTTGCTAAGGTGTTGCTAGGTGGTTGCTACGTGGTTGCTATGGTGTTGCTAGGCGGTTGCTAAGGTGTTGCTATGGTATCCAGGGTGGTTGCTATGGTGTTGCTAAGTGGTTGGTAGGTCACTCCTAAGCAGTTGCTAGGTGGTTGCTAAGGTGTTGCTATGGTATCCGGGGTGGTTGCTAAGGTGTTGCTAGGCGGTTGCTAAGGTGTTGCTATGGTATCCGGGGTGGTTGCTAAGGTGTTGCTAGGTGGTTGCTAGGTGGTTGCTAGGGTGTTGCTAGGCGGTTGCTAAGGTGTTGCTATGGTATCCGGGGTGGTTGCTAAGGTGTTGCTAGGTGGTTGCTAGGTGGTTGCTAGGGTGTTGCTAGGCGGTTGCTAAGGTGTTGCTATGGTATCCGGGGTGGTTGCTAAGGTGTTGCTAGGTGGTTGCTAGGTGGTTGCTAGGGTGTTGCTAGGCGGTTGCTAAGGTGTTGCTATGGTATCCGGGGTGGTTGCTAAGGTGTTGCTAGGTGGTTGCTAGGTGGTTGCTAGGGTGTTGCTAGGCGGTTGCTAAGGTGTTGCTATGGTATCCGGGGTGGTTGCTAAGGTGTTGCTAGGTGGTTGCTAGGTGGTTGCTAAGGTGTTGCTATGGTATCTGGGGTGGTTGCTAAGGTGTTGCTAGATGGTTGCTAGGTGGTTGCTATGGTGTTGCTAGGCGGTTGCTAAGGTGTTGCTATGGTATCCGGGGTGGTTGCTATGGTGTTTCTAGGTGGTTGCTAGGTGATGTATATGCATAAATTTGATTAAATGGTGTTTGCACGTTGCTACGCAATGTGCAAATACATCAATCAGCTATGCACGCTAGGTTGCTCTGGCCGTTCGGGGGTGTCCAAACTTTTGACCCGTGGCTCCATTACACACAGTACTGGGGGGCCGGGGTGTCCAAACTTTTGACCCGTGTCTCCATTACACACAGTACTGGGGGGCCGGGGTGTCCAAACTTTTGACCTAACGCTGATTTATCCCATAGCTGCTCCATACACTCACAGTACTGGAGTTCTAGCTACCTGTCCTTCGATCTAGCTGCCGTCCTCCGATTGGCCCCATTCATTCCAATGGGGCCACTTCGTACGACATTCGTACGAAATCCGTACGTCGTAACTTTTCGTAACGCATATTTTCGGAAAGAGCTCAATAAGTTCTACAGGTCCTCAATTGGTTTCATCTTCGTATCTCAAAATTTGCGACGTCCACGGGCGTGCAAAGTTCTGCCCATTCATTTTCAATGCGCGAAAAAACGCGTACTTACGAAGTTTTTACGAAAAACGTAAGTCCGATCGGAAAGCTGTATACAAGCCCACCATTCCCGATAAGGACGCACGTTTTCTCTTTTGAACGAAGTCGATATTTCGAAAACTGCGGCACTAGTTATCCGGACAAAAAACAGGTGGAATAATAATAATAACTAGATTGCAGTTCCTACAGAAACTGCGAGTGTGATTGCAGTGCTGGCTGGTATCTGCTATGGTGTTGCTAAGGTGTTGCTATGGTATCCGGGGTGGTTGCTAAGGTGTTGCTAAGTGGTTGCTAAGGTGTTGCTAGGCGGTTGCTAAGGTGTTGCTATGGTATCCGGGGTGGTTGCTAAGGTGTTGCTAGGTGGTTGCTAGGGTGTTGCTAGGCGGTTGCTAAGGTGTTGCTATGGTATCCGGGGTGGTTGCTAAGGTGTTGCTAGGTGGTTGCTAGGTGGTTGCTAGGGTGTTGCTAGGCGGTTGCTAAGGTGTTGCTATGGTATCCGGGGTGGTTGCTAAGGTGTTGCTAGGTGGTTGCTAGGGTGTTGCTAGGCGGTTGCTAAGGTGTTGCTATGGTATCCGGGGTGGTTGCTAAGGTGTTGCTAGGTGGTTGCTAGGTGGTTGCTAGGGTGTTGCTAGGCGGTTGCTAAGGTGTTGCTATGGTATCCGGGGTGGTTGCTAAGGTGTTGCTAGGTGGTTGCTAGGGTGTTGCTAGGCGGTTGCTAAGGTGTTGCTATGGTATCCGGGGTGGTTGCTAAGGTGTTGCTAGTTGGTTGCTAGGTGGTTGCTAGGGTGTTGCTAGGCGGTTGCTAAGGTGTTGCTATGGTATCCGGGGTGGTTGCTAAGGTGTTGCTAGGTGGTTGCTAGGGTGTTGCTAGGCGGTTGCTAAGGTGTTGCTATGGTATCCGGGGTGGTTGCTAAGGTGTTGCTAGGTGGTTGCTAGGGTGTTGCTAGGCGGTTGCTAAGGTGTTGCTATGGTATCCGGGGTGGTTGCTAAGGTGTTGCTAGGTGGTTGCTAGGTGGTTGCTAGGGTGTTGCTAGGCGGTTGCTAAGGTGTTGCTATGGTATCCGGGGTGGTTGCTAAGGTGTTGCTAGGTGGTTGCTAGGGTGTTGCTAGGCGGTTGCTAAGGTGTTGCTATGGTATCCGGGGTGGTTGCTAAGGTGTTGCTAGGTGGTTGCTAGGGTGTTGCTAGGCGGTTGCTAAGGTGTTGCTATGGTATCCGGGGTGGTTGCTAAGGTGTTGCTAGGTGGTTGCTAGGTGGTTGCTAGGGTGTTGCTAGGCGGTTGCTAAGGTGTTGCTATGGTATCCGGGGTGGTTGCTAAGGTGTTGCTAGGTGGTTGCTAGGTGGTTGCTAAGGTGTTGCTAGCCGGTTGCTAAGGTGTTGCTATGGTATCTGGGGTGGTTGCTAAGGTGTTGCTAGATGGTTGCTAGGTGCTTGCTATGGTGTTGCTAGGCGGTTGCTAAGGTGTTGCTATGGTATCCAGGGTGGTTGCTAAGGTGTTGCTAGGTGGTTGCTAGGTGGTTGCTAGGGTGTTGCTAGGCGGTTGCTAAGGTGTTGCTATGGTATCCGGGGTGGTTGCTATGGTGTTTCTAGGTGGTTGCTAGGTGATGTATATGCATAAATTTGATTAAATGGTGTTTGCACGTTGCTACGCAACGTGCAAATACATCAATCAGCTATGCACGCTAGGTTGCTCTGGCCGTTCGGGGGTGTCCAAACTTTTGACCCGTGGCTCCATTACACACAGTACTGGGGGGGCCGGGGTGTCCAAACTTTTGACCCGTGGCTCCATTACACACAGTACTGGGGGGCCGGGGTGTCCAAACTTTTGACCTAATGCTGTTTTATCCCATAGCTGCTCCATTACACACAGTACTGGAGTTCTAGCTACCTGTCCTTCGATCTAGCTGCCGTCCTCCGATTGGCCCCATTCATTCCAATGGGGCCACTTCGTACGACAATCGTACGAAATCCGTACGACGTAACTTTTCGTAACGCATATTTTCGGAAAGAGCTCAATAAGTTCTACAGGTCCTCAATTGGTTTCATCTTCGTATTTCAAAAATTGCGACGTCCATGGGCGTGCAAAGTTCTGCCCATTCATTTTCAATGGGCAAAAAAACGCGTACTTACGAAGTTTTTACGAAAAACGTAAGTCCGATCGGAAAGCTGTATACAAGCCCACCATTCCCGATATGGACGCACGTTTTCTCTTTTGAACGAAGTCGATATTTCGAAAACTGCGGCACTAGTTAACCGGACAAAAAACAGGTGGAATAATAAGAAGAAGAAGAAGAAGAATAAGACTTAAGAAGATCAGTACTGTGATTGCATTACTGCAATCACACTAATAATAATAAGAAGAAGAAGAATAAGACTTAAGAAGATCAATACTGTGATTGCATTACTGCAATCACACTAATAAGAATAAGACTTAAGAAGAACAATACTGTGATTGCATTACTGCAATCACACTAATAATAATAATAATAATAAAAATAATAATAAGAAGAAGAATAAGACTTAAGAAGAACAGTACTGTGATTGCATTACTGCAATCACACTAATAATAATAAGAAGAATAAGACTTAAGAAGAACAATACTGTGATTGCATTACTGCAATCACACTAATAAGAAGAAGAAGAAGAAGAATAAGACTTAAGAAGAACAATACTGTGATTGCATTACTGCAATCACACTAACTAGATTGCAGTTCCTGCAGAAACTGCGAGTGTGATTGCAGTGCTGGCTGGTATCTGCTGTGGTGTTGCTAAGGTGTTGCTAAGTGGTTGCTAAGGTGTGGCTATGGTATCCGGGGTGGTTGCTAAGGTGTTGCTAAGTGGTTGCTAGGTGGTTGCTAAGGTGTTGCTAGGCGGTTGCTAAGGTGTTGCTATGGTATCTGGGGTGGTTGCTAAGGTGTTGCTAGGTGGTTGCTAAGGTGTTGCTAGGCGGTTGCTAAGGTGTTGCTATGGTATCCGGGGTGGTTGCTAAGGTGTTGCTAGGTGGTTGCTAAGGTGTTGCTAGGCGGTTGCTAAGGTGTTGCTATGGTATCCGGGGTGGTTGCTAAGGTGTTGCTAGGTGGTTGCTAGGTGGTTGCTAAGGTGTTGCTAGGCGGTTGCTAAGGTGTTGCTATGGTATCCGGGGTGGTTGCTAAGGTGTTGCTAGGTGGTTGCTAGGGTGTTGCTAGGCGGTTGCTAAGGTGTTGCTATGGTATCCGGGGTGGTTGCTAAGGTGTTGCTAGGTGGTTGTTAATGTGTTGCTAGGCGGTTGCTAAGGTGTTGCTATGGTATCTGGGGTGGTTGCTAAGGTGTTGCTAGGTGTTTACTAGGTGGTTGCTAAGGTGTTGCTAGGCGGTTGCTAAGGTGTTGCTATGGTATTTGGGGTGGTTGCTAAGGTGTTGCTAGGTGGTTGCTAGGTGGTTGCTAGGTGGTTGCTAGGTGGTTGCTAAGGTGTTGCCAGGCGGTTGCTAAGGTGTTGCTATGGTATCTGGGGTGGTTGCTAAGGTGTTGCTATTGGGTTGCTAGGTGGTTGCTAGGGTGTTGCTAGGCGGTTGCTAAGGTGTTGCTATGGTATCCGGGGTGGTTGCTAAGGTGTTGCTAGGTGGTTGCTAGGTGGTTGCTAGGGTGTTGCTAGGCGGTTGCTAAGGTGTTGCTATGGTATCCGGGGTGGTTGCTAAGTTGTTGCTAGGTGGTTGCTAGGTGGTTGCTAGGGTGTTGCTAGGCGGTTGCTAAGGTGTTGCTAGGCGGTTGCTAAGGTGTTGCTATGGTATCCGGGGTGGTTGCTAAGGTGTTGCTAGGTGGTTGCTAGGGTGTTGCTAGGGTGTTGCTATGGTATCCGGGGTGGTTGCTAAGGTGTTGCTAGGTGGTTGCTAGGTGGTTGCTAGGGTGTTGCTAGGCGGTTGCTAAGGTGTTGCTATGGTATCTTGGGTGGTTGCTAAGGTGTTGCTAGGTGGTTGCTAGGTGGTTGCTATGGTGTTGCTAGGCGGTTGCTAAGGTGTTGCTACGGTATCCGGGGTGGTTGCTAAGGTGTTGCTAGGTGGTTGCTAGGTGGTTGCTAGGGTGTTGCTAGGCGGTTGCTAAGGTGTTGCTATGGTATCCGGGGTGGTTGCTAAGGTGTTGCTAGGTGGTTGCTAGGTGGTTGCTAGGGTGTTGCTAGGCGGTTGCTAAGGTGTTGCTATGGTATCCGGGGTGGTTGCTAAGGTGTTGCTAGGTGGTTGCTAGGTGGTTGCTAAGGTGTTGCTAGGCGGTTGCTAAGGTGTTGCTATGGTATCTTGGGTGGTTGCTAAGGTGTTGCTAGGTGGTTGCTAGGTGGTTGCTAGGGTGTTGCTAGGCGGTTGCTAAGGTGTTGCTATGGTATCCGGGGTGGTTGCTAAGGTGTTGCTAGGTGGTTGCTAGGTGGTTGCTAGGGTGTTGCTAGGCGGTTGCTAAGGTGTTGCTATGGTATCCGGGGTGGTTGCTAAGGTGTTGCTAGGTGGTTGCTAGGTGGTTGCTAGCGTGTTGCTAGGCGGTTGCTAAGGTGTTGCTATGTATCCGGGGTGGTTGCTAAGGTGTTGCTAGGTGGTTGCTAGGTGGTTGCTAAGGTGTTGCTAGGCGGTTGCTAAGGTGTTGCTATGGTATCCGGGGTGGTTGCTAAGGTGTTGCTAGGTGGTTGCTAGGTGGTTGCTAAGGTGTTCCTAGGCGGTTGCTAAGGTGTTGCTATGGTATCCGGGGTGGTTGCTAAGGTGTTGCTAGGTGTTTGCTAGGTGGTTGCTAAGGTGTTGCTAGGCGGTTGCTAAGGTGTTGCTATGGTATCCGGGGTGGTTGCTAAGGTGTTGCTAGGTGGTTGCTAGGTGGTTGCTAAGGTGTTGCTAGGTGGTTGCTAGGTGATGTATATGCATAAATTAGATTAAATGGTGTTTGCACGTTGCTACGCAACGTGCAAATACATCAATCAGCTATGCACGCTAGGTTGCTTTGGCCGTTCGGGGGTGTCCAAACTTTTGACCCGTGGCTCCATTACACACAGTACTGGGGGGGCCGGGGTGTCCAAACTTTTGACCCGTGGCTCCATTACACACAGTACTGGGGGGCCGGGGTGTCCAAACTTTTGACCTAATGCTGTTTTATCCCATAGCTGCTCCATTACACACAGTACTGGAGTTCTAGCTACCTGTCCTTCGATCTAGCTGCCGTCCTCCGATTGGCCCCATTCATTCCAATGGGGCCACTTCGTACGACAATCGTACGAAATCCGTACGTCGTAACTTTTCGTAACGCATATTTTCGGAAAGAGCTCAATAAGTTCTACAGGTCCTCAATTGGTTTCATCTTCGTATTTCAAAAATTGCGACGTCCACGGGCGTGCAAAGTTCTGCCCATTCATTTTCAATGGTCAAAAAAACGCGTACTTACGAAGTTTTTACGAAAAACGTAAGTCCGATCGGAAAGCTGTATACAAGCCCACCATTCCCGATATGGACGCACGTTTTCTCTTTTGAACGAAGTCGATATTTCGAAAACTGCGGCACTAGTTAACCGGACAAAAAACAGGTGGAATAATAATAATAACTAGATTGCAGTTCCTACAGAAACTGCGAGTGTGATTGCAGTGCTGGCTGGTATCTGCTATGGTGTTGCTAAGGTGTTGCTAAGTGGTTGCTAAGGTGTGGCTATGGTATCCGGGGTGGTTGCTAAGGTGTTGCTAAGTGGTTGCTAGGTGGTTGCTAAGGTGTTGCTAGGCGGTTGCTAAGGTGTTGCTATGGTATCTGGGGTGGTTGCTAAGGTGTTGCTAGGTGGTTGCTAAGGTGTTGCTAGGCGGTTGCTAAGGTGTTGCTATGGTATCCAGGGTGGTTGCTAAGGTGTTGCTAGGTGGTTGCTAAGGTGTTGCTAGGCGGTTGCTAAGGTGTTGCTATGGTATCCGGGGTGGTTGCTAAGGTGTTGCTAGGTGGTTGCTAGGTGGTTGCTAAGGTGTTGCTAGGCGGTTGCTAAGGTGTTGCTATGTATCCGGGGTGGTTGCTAAGGTGTTGCTAGGTGGTTGCTAGGGTGTTGCTATGGTATCCGGGGTGGTTGCTAAGGTGTTGCTAGGTGGTTGCTAGGTGGTTGCTAGGGTGTTGCTAGGCGGTTGCTAAGGTGTTGCTATGGTATCCGGGGTGGTTGCTAAGGTGTTGCTAGGTGGTTGCTAGGTGGTTGCTAGGGTGTTGCTAGGCGGTTGCTAAGGTGTTGCTATGGTATCCGGGGTGGTTGCTAAGGTGTTGCTAGGTGGTTGCTAGGGTGTTGCTAGGCGGTTGCTAAGGTGTTGCTATGGTATCCTGGGTGGTTGCTAAGGTGTTGCTAGGTGGTTGCTAGGTGGTTGCTAGGGTGTTGCTAGGCGGTTGCTAAGGTGTTGCTATGGTATCCGGGGTGGTTGCTAAGGTGTTGCTAGGTGGTTGCTAGGTGGTTGCTAGGTTGTTGCTAGGCGGTTGCTAAGGTGTTGCTATGGTATCCGGGGTGGTTGCTAAGGTGTTGCTAGGTGGTTGCTAGGGTGTTGCTAGGCGGTTGCTAAGGTGTTGCTATGGTATCCGGGGTGGTTGCTAAGGTGTTGCTAGGTGGTTGCTAGGTGGTTGCTAGGGTGTTGCTAGGCGGTTGCTAAGGTGTTGCTATGGTATCCGGGGTGGTTGCTAAGGTGTTGCTAGGTGGTTGCTAGGTGGTTGGTAAGGTGTTGCTATCCGGTTGCTAAGGTGTTGCTATGGTATCCGGGGTGGTTGCTTAGGTGTTGCTAGGTGGTTGCTAGGGTGTTGCTAGGCGGTTGCTAAGGTGTTGCTATGGTATCCGGGGTGGTTGCTAAGGTGTTGCTAGGTGGTTGCTAGGTGGTTGCTAGGGTGTTGCTAGGCGGTTGCTAAGGTGTTGCTATGGTATCCGGGGTGGTTGCTAAGGTGTTGCTAGGTGGTTGCTAGGTGGTTGCTAAGTTGTTGCTAGGCGGTTGCTAAGGTGTTGCTATGGTATCCGGGGTGGTTGCTAAGGTGTTGCTAGGTGGTTGCTAGGCGGTTGCTAAGGTGTTGCTATGGTATCCGGAGTGGTTGCTAAGGTGTTGCTAAGTGGTTGCTATGCGGTTGCTAAGGTGTTGCTAGGCGGTTGCTAAGGTGTTGCTATGGTATCCGGGGAGGTTGCTAAGGTGTTGCTAGGTGGTTGCTAGGTGGTTGCTAAGGTGTTGCTAGGTGGTTGCTAAGGTGTTGCTATGGTATCTGTGGTGGTTGCTATGGTGTTTCTAGGTGATTTATATGCATAAATTAGATTAAATGGTGTTTGCACGTTGCTATGCAACGTGCAAATACATCAATCAGCTATGCACGCTAGGTTGCTCTGGCCGTTCGGGGGTGTCCAAACTTTTGACCCATGGCTCCATTACACACAGTACTGGGGGGCCGGGGTGTCCAAACTTTTGACCCATGGCTCCATTACACACAGTACTGGGGGGGGGCCGGGGTGTCCAAACTTTTGACCTAACGCTGATTTATCCCATAGCTGCTCCATTACACACAGTACTGGAGTTCTAGCTACCTGTCCTTCGATCTAGCTGCCGTCCTCCGATTGGCCCCATTCATTCCAATGGGGCCACTTCGTACGACATTCGTACGAAATCCGTACGTCGTAACTTTTCGTAACGCATATTTTCGGAAAGAGCTCAATAAGTTCTACAGGTCCTCAATTGGTTTCATCTTCGTATTTCAAAAATTGCGACGTCCACGGGCGTGCAAAGTTCTGCCCATTCATTTTCAATGGGCAAAAAAACGCGTACTTACGAAGTTTTTACGAAAAACGTAAGTCCGATCGGAAAGCTGTATACAAGCCCACCATTCCCGATATGGACGCACGTTTTCTCTTTTGAACGAAGTCGATATTTCGAAAACTGCGGCACTAGTTAACCGGACAAAAAACAGGTGGAACTAGATTGCAGTTCCTACAGAAACTGCGAGTGTGATTGCAGTGCTGGCTGGTATCTGCTATGGTGTTGCTAGGTGGTTGCTAAGATGTTGCTAGGTGGTTGCTAAGGTGTTGCTATGGTATCCGGGGTGGTTGCTAAGGTGTTGCTAGGTGGTTGCTAGGTGGTTGCTAGGCGGTTGCTAAGGTGTTGCTATGGTATCCGGGGTGGTTGCTAAGGTGTTGCTCGGTGGTTGCTAGGTGGTTGCTAAGGTGTTGCTAGGCGGTTGCTAAGGTGTTGCTAGGCGGTTGCTAAGGTGTTGCTATGGTATTTGGGGTGGTTGCTAAGGTGTTGCTAGGTGGTTGCTAGGTGGTTGCTAAGGTGTTGCTAGGCGGTTGCCAAGGTGTTGCTATGGTATCCGGGGTGGTTGCTAAGGTGTTGCTAGGTGGTTGCTAGGTGGTTGCTAGGGTGTTGCTAGGCGGTTGCTAAGGTGTTGCTATGGTATTTTGGGTGGTTGCTAAGGTGTTGCTAGGTGGTTGCTAGGTGGTTGCTAGGGTGTTGCTAGGCGGTTGCTAAGGTGTTGCTATGGTATCCGGGGTGGTTGCTAAGGTGTTGCTAGGTGGTTGCTAGGGTGTTGCTAGGGTGTTGCTATGATATCCGGGGTGGTTGCTAAGGTGTTGCTAGGTGGTTGCTAGGTGGTTGCTAGGGTGTTGCTAGGCGGTTGCTAAGGTGTTGCTATGGTATCCGGGGTGGTTGCTAAGGTGTTGCTAGTTGGTTGCTAGGCGGTTGCTAGGGTGTTGCTAGGCGGTTGCTAAGGTGTTGCTATGGTATCCGGGGTGGTTGCTAAGGTGTTGCTAGGTGGTTGCTAGGTGGTTGCTAGGGTGTTGCTAGGCGGTTGCTAAGGTGTTGCTATGGTATCCGGGGTGGTTGCTAAGGTGTTGCTAGGTGGTTGCTAGGTGGTTGCTAAGGTGTTGCTAGGCGGTTGCTAAGGTGTTGCTATGGTATCCGGGGTGGTTGCTAAGGTGTTGCTAGGTGGTTGCTAGGGTGTTGCTAGGGTGTTGCTATGGTATCCGGGGTGGTTGCTAAGGTGTTGCTAGGTGGTTGCTAGGTGGTTGCTAGGGTGTTGCTAGGCGGTTGCTAAGGTGTTGCTATGGTATCCGGGGTGGTTGCTAAGGTGTTGCTAGGTGGTTGCTAGGTGGTTGCTAAGGTGTTGCTAGGCGGTTGCTAAGGTGTTGCTATGGTATCCGGGGTGGTTGCTAAGGTGTTGCTAGGTGGTTGCTAGGTGGTTGCTAAGGTGTTGCTAGGCGGTTGCTAAGGTGTTGCTATGGTATCGGGGGTGGTTGCTAAGGTGTTGCTAGGTGGTTGCTAGGCGGTTGCTAAGGTGTTGCTATGGTATCCGGGGTGGTTGCTAAGGTGTTGCTAAGTGGTTGCTATGCGGTTGCTAAGGTGTTGCTAGGCGGTTGCTAAGGTGTTGCTATGGTATCCGGGGAGGTTGCTAAGGTGTTGCTAGGTGGTTGCTAGGTGGTTGCTAAGGTGTTGCTAGGCGGTTGCTAAGGTGTTGCTATGGTATCTGTGGTGGTTGCTATGGTGTTTCTAGGTGGTTGCTAGGTGATTTATATGCATAAATTAGATTAAATGGTGTTTGCACGTTGCTACGCAACGTGCAAATACATCAATCAGCTATGCACGCTAGGTTGCTCTGGCCGTTCGGGGGTGTCCAAACTTTTGACCCGTGGCTCCATTACACACAGTACTGGGGGGCCGGGGTGTCCAAACTTTTGACCCATGGCTCCATTACACACAGTACTGGGGGGGACCGGGGTGTCCAAACTTTTGACCTAATGCTGTTTTATCCCATAGCTGCTCCATACACTCACAGTACTGGAGTTCTAGCTACCTGTCCTTCGATCTAGCTGCCGTCCTCCGATTGGCCCCATTCATTCCTATGGGGCCACTTCGTACGACATTCGTACGAAATCCGTATGTCGTAACTTTTCGTAACGCATATTTTCGGAAAGAGCTCAATAAGTTCTACAGGTCCTCAATTGGTTTCATCTTCGTATTTCAAAAATTGCGACGTCCACGGGCGTGCAAAGTTCTGCCCATTCATTTTCAATGGGCAAAAAAACGCGTACTTACGAAGTTTTTACGAAAAACGTAAGTCCGATCGGAAAGCTGTATACAAGCCCACCATTCCCGATAAGGACGCACGTTTTCTCTTTTGGACGAAGTCGATATTTCGAAAACTGCGGCACTAGTTAACCGGACAAAAAACAGGTGGAATAATAATAATAACTAGATTGCAGTTCCTACAGAAACTGCGAGTGTGATTGCAGTGCTGGCTGGTATCTGCTGTGGTGTTGCTAAGGTGTTGCTAAGTGGTTGCTAAGGTGTGGCTATGGTATCCGGGGTGGTTGCTAAGGTGTTGCTAAGTGGTTGCTAAGGTGTTGCTAGGCGGTTGCTAAGGTGTTGCTATGGTATCTGCGGTGGTTGCTAAGGTGTTGCTAGGTGGTTGCTAAGGTGTTGCTAGGCGGTTGCTAAGGTGTTGCTATGGTATCCGGGGTGGTTGCTAAGGTGTTGCTAGGTGGTTGCTAGGTGGTTGCTAAGGTGTTGCTAGGCGGTTGCTAAGGTGTTGCTATGGTATCCGGGGTGGTTGCTAAGGTGTTGCTAGGTGGTTGCTAGGTGGTTGCTAAGGTGTTGCTAGGCGGTTGCTAAGGTGTTGCTATGGTATCCGGAGTGGTTGCTAAGGTGTTGCTAGGTGGTTGCTAGGGTGTTGCTAGGCGGTTGCTAAGGTGTTGCTATGGTATCCGGGGTGGTTGCTAAGGTGTTGCTAGGTGGTTGCTAGGTGGTTGCTAGGGTGTTGCTAGGCGGTTGCTAAGGTGTTGCTATGGTATCCGGGGTGGTTGCTAAGGTGTTGCTAGGTGGTTGCTAGGTGGTTGCTAGGTTGTTGCTAGGCGGTTGCTAAGGTGTTGCTATGGTATCCGGGGTGGTTGCTAAGGTGTTGCTAGGTGGTTGCTAGGTGGTTGCTAGGGTGTTGCTAGGCGGTTGCTAAGGTGTTGCTATGGTATCCGGGGTGGTTGCTAAGGTGTTGCTAGGTGGTTGCTAGGTGGTTGCTAGGGTGTTGCTAGGCGGTTGCTAAGGTGTTGCTATGGTATCCGGGGTGGTTGCTAAGGTGTTGCTAGGTGGTTGCTAGGTGGTTGCTAGGGTGTTGCTAGGCGGTTGCTAAGGTGTTGCTATGGTATCCGGGGTGGTTGCTAAGGTGTTGCTAGGTGGTTGCTAAGGTGTTGCTAGGCGGTTGCTAAGGTGTTGCTATGGTATCCGGGGTGGTTGCTAAGGTGTTGCTAGGTGGTTGCTAGGTGGTTGCTAGGGTGTTGCTAGGCGGTTGCTAAGGTGTTGCTATGGTATCCGGGGTGGTTGCTAAGGTGTTGCTAGGTGGTTGCTAGGTGGTTGCTAGGGTGTTGCTAGGCGGTTGCTAAGGTGTTGCTATGGTATCCGGGGTGGTTGCTAAGGTGTTGCTAGGTGGTTGCTAGGTGGTTGCTAAGGTGTTGCTAGGCGGTTGCTAAGGTGTTGCTATGGTATCCGGGGTGGTTGCTAAGGTGTTGCTAGGTGGTTGCTAGGGTGTTGCTAGGCGGTTGCTAAGGTGTTGCTATGGTATCCGGGGTGGTTGCTAAGGTGTTGTTAGGTGGTTGCTAGGTGGTTGCTAGGGTGTTGCTAGGCGGTTGCTAAGGTGTTGCTATGGTATCCGGGGTGGTTGCTAAGGTGTTGCTAGGTGGTTGCTAGGGTGTTGCTAGGCGGTTGCTAAGGTGTTGCTATGGTATCCGGGGTGGTTGCTAAGGTGTTGCTAGGTGGTTGCTAGGTGGTTGCTAGGGTGTTGCTAGGCGGTTGCTAAGGTGTTGCTATGGTATCCGGGGTGGTTGCTAAGGTGTTGCTAGATGGTTGCTAGGTGGTTGCTATGGTGTTGCTAGGCAGTTGCTAAGGTGTTGCTATGGTATCCAGGGTGGTTGCTTTGGTGTTGCTAAGTGGTTGGTAGGTCACTACTAAGCAGTTGCTAGGTGGTTGCTAAGGTGTTGCTATGGTATCCAGGGTGGTTGCTATGGTGTTTCTAAGTGGTTGCTAGGTGATGTATATGCATAAATTTGATTAAATGGTGTTTGCACGTTGCTACGCAACGTGCAAATACATCAATCAGCTATGCACGCTAGGTTGCTCTGGCCGTTCGGGGGTGTCCAAACTTTTGACCCGTGGCTCCATTACACACAGTACTGGGGGGCCGGGGTGTCCAAACTTTTGACCCGTGGCTCCATTACACACAGTACTGGGGGGCCGGGGTGTCCAAACTTTTGACCTAATGCTGTTTTATCCCATAGCTGCTCCATTACACAGAGTACTGGAGTTCTAGCTACCTGTCCTTCGATCTAGCTGCCGTCCTCCGATTGGCCCCATTCATTCCAATGGGGCCACTTCGTACGACAATCGTACGAAATCCGTACGACGTAACTTTTCGTAACGCATATTTTCGGAAAGAGCTCAATAAGTTCTACAGGTCCTCAATTGGTTTCATCTTCGTATTTCAAAAATTGAGACGTCCACGGGCGTGCAAAGTTCTGCCCATTCATTTTCAATGGTCAAAAAAACGCGTACTTACGAAGTTTTTACGAAAAACGTAAGTCCGATCGGAAAGCTGTATACAAGCCCACCATTCCCGATATGGACGCACGTTTTCTCTTTTGAACGAAGTCGATATTTCGAAAACTGCGGCACTAGTTAACCGGACAAAAAACAGGTGGAATAATAATAATAATAACTAGATTGCAGTTCCTACAGAAACTGCGAGTGTGATTGCAGTGCTGGCTGGTATCTGCTATGGTGTTGCTAAGGTGTTGCTAAGTGGTTGCTAAGGTGTGGCTATGGTATCCGGGGTGGTTGCTAAGGTGTTGCTAAGTGGTTGCTAGGTGGTTGCTAAGGTGTTGCTAGGCGGTTGCTAAGGTGTTGCTATGGTATCTGGGGTGGTTGCTAAGGTGTTGCTAGGTGGTTGCTAAGGTGTTGCTAGGCGGTTGCTAAGGTGTTGCTATGGTATCCAGGGTGGTTGCTAAGGTGTTGCTAGGTGGTTGCTAGGTGGTTGCTAAGGTGTTGCTAGGCGGTTGCTAAGGTGTTGCTATGGTATCCGGGGTGGTTGCTAAGGTGTTGCTAGGTGGTTGCTAGGTGGTTGCTAAGGTGTTGCTAGGCGGTTGCTAAGGTGTTGCTATGGTATCCGGGGTGGTTGCTAAGGTGTTGCTAGGTGGTTGCTAGGGTGTTGCTATGGTATCCGGGGTGGTTGCTAAGGTGTTGCTAGGTGGTTGCTAGGTGGTTGCTAGGGTGTTGCTAGGCGGTTGCTAAGGTGTTGCTATGGTATCCGGGGTGGTTGCTAAGGTGTTGCTAGGTGGTTGCTAAGGTGTTGCTAGGCGGTTGCTAAGGTGTTGCTATGGTATCCGGGGTGGTTGCTAAGGTGTTGCTAGGTGGTTGCTAAGGTGTTGCTAGGCGGTTGCTAAGGTGTTGCTATGGTATCCGGGGTGGTTGCTAAGGTGTTGCTAGGTGGTTGCTAGGGTGTTGCTATGGTATCCGGGGTGGTTGCTAAGGTGTTGCTAGGTGGTTGCTAGGTGGTTGCTAGGGTGTTGCTAGGCGGTTGCTAAGGTGTTGCTATGGTATCCGGGGTGGTTGCTAAGGTGTTGCTAGGTGGTTGCTAGGTGGTTGCTAGGTGGTTGCTAGGGTGTTGCTAGGCGGTTGCTAAGGTGTTGCTATGGTATCCGGGGTGGTTGCTAAGGTGTTGCTAGGTGGTTGCTAGGGTGTTGCTAGGCGGTTGCTAAGGTGTTGCTATGGTATCCGGGGTGGTTGCTAAGGTGTTGCTAGGTGGTTGCTAGGTGGTTGCTAGGGTGTTGCTAGGCGGTTGCTAAGGTGTTGCTATGGTATCCGGGGTGGTTGCTAAGGTGTTGCTGGGTGGTTGCTAGGTGGTTGCTAGGGTGTTGCTAGGCGGTTGCTAAGGTGTTGCTATGGTATCCGGGGTGGTTGCTAAGGTGTTGCTAGGTGGTTGCTAGGTGGTTGCTAGGGTGTTGCTAGGCGGTTGCTAAGGTGTTGCTATGGTATCCGGGGTGGTTGCTAAGGTGTTGCTAGGTGGTTGCTAGGTGGTTGCTAGGGTGTTGCTAGGCGGTTGCTAAGGTGTTGCTATGGTATCCGGGGTGTTTGCTAAGGTGTTGCTAGGTGGTTGCTAGGTGGTTGCTAGGGTGTTGCTAGGCGGTTGCTAAGGTGTTGCTATGGTATCCGGGGTGGTTGCTAAGGTGTTGCTAGGTGGTTGCTAGGTGGTTGCTAGGGTGTTGCTAGGGGGTTGCTAAGGTGTTGCTATGGTATCTGGGGTGGTTGCTAAGGTGTTGCTAGATGGTTGCTAGGTGGTTGCTATGGTGTTGCTAGGCGGTTGCTAAGGTGTTGCTATGGTATCCGTGGTGGTTGCTATGGTGTTTCTAGGTGGTTGCTAGGTGATGTATATGCATAAATTTGATTAAATGGTGTTTGCACGTTGCTACGCAACGTGCAAATACATCAATCAGCTATGCACGCTAGGTTGCTCTGGCCGTTCGGGGGTGTCCAAACTTTTGACCCGTGGCTCCATTACACACAGTACTGGGGGGCCGGGGTGTCCAAACTTTTGACCCGTGGCTCCATTACACACAGTACTGGGGGGCCGGGGTGTCCAAACTTTTGACCTAACGCTGATTTATCCCATAGCTGCTCCATTACACACAGTACTGGAGTTCTAGCTACCTGTCCTTCGATCTAGCTGCCGTCCTCCGATTGGCCCCATTCATTCCAATGGGGCCACTTCGTACGACATTCGTACGAAATCCGTACGTCGTAACTTTTCGTAACGCATATTTTCGGAAAGAGCTCAATAAGTTCTACAGGTCCTCAATTGGTTTCATCTTAGTATTTCAAAAATTGCGACGTCCACGGGCGTGCAAAGTTCTGCCCATTCATTTTCAATGGGCAAAAAAACGCGTACTTACGAAGTTTTTACGAAAAACGTAAGTCCGATCGGAAAGCTGTATACAAGCCCACCATTCCCGATATGGACGCACGTTTTCTCTTTTGAACGAAGTCGATATTTCGAAAACTGCGGCACTAGTTAACCGGACAAAAAACAGGTGGAATAATAATAATAATAATAATAATAATAATAAGAATAAGACTTAAGAAGATCAATACTGTGATTGCATTACTGCAATCACACTAATAATAAGAAGAAGAACTAGATTGCAGTTCCTACAGAAACTGCGAGTGTGATTGCAGAGCTGGCTGGTATCTGCTATGGTGTTGCTAAGGTGTTGCTAAGTGGTTGCTAAGGTGTTGCTATCGTATCCAGGGTGGTTGCTAAGGTGTTGCTAAGTGGTTGCTAGGTGGTTGCTAAGGTGTTGCTAGGTGGTTGCTAAGGTGTTGCAATGGTATCCGGGGTGGTTGCTAAGGTGTTGCTAGATGGTTGCTAGGCGGTTGCTAAGGTGTTGCTATGGTATCCGGGGTGGTTGCTAAGGTGTTGCTAGGTGGTTGCTAAGGTGTTGCTATGGTATCCGGGGTGGTTGCTAAGGTGTTGCTAGGTGGTTGCTAGGGTGTTGCTAGGCGGTTGCTAAGGTGTTGCTATGGTATCCGGGGTGGTTGCTAAGGTGTTGCTAGGTGGTTGCTAGGGTGTTGCTAGGCGGTTGCTAAGGTGTTGCTATGGTATCCGGGGTGGTTGCTAAGGTGTTGCTAAGTGGTTGCTAGGTGGTTGCTAAGGTGTTGCTAGGCGGTTGCTAAGGTGTTGCTATGGTATCCGGGGTGGTTGCTAAGGTGTTGCTAGGTGGTTGCTAGGTGGTTGCTAGAGTGTTGCTAGGCGGTTGCTAAGGTGTTGCTATGGTATCCGGGGTGGTTGCTAAGGTGTTGCTAGGTGGTTGCTAGGTGGTTGCTAGGGTGTTGCTAGGCGGTTGCTAAGGTGTTGCTATGGTATCCGGGGTGGTTGCTAAGGTGTTGCTAGGTGGTTGCTAGGGTGTTGCTAGGCGGTTGCTAAGGTGTTGCTATGGTATCCAGGGTGGTTGCTAAGGTGTTGCTAGGTGGTTGCTAGGTGGTTGCTAAGGTGTTGCTAGGCGGTTGCTAAGGTGTTGCTATGGTATCCGGGGTGGTTGCTAAGGTGTTGCTAGGTGGTTGCTAGGTGGTTGCTAGGGTGTTGCTAGGCGGTTGCTAAGGTGTTGCTATGGTATCCGGGGTGGTTGCTAAGGTGTTGCTAGGTGGTTGCTAAGGTGTTGCTAGGCGGTTGCTAAGGTGTTGCTATGGTATCCGGGGTGGTTGCTAAGGTGTTGCTAGGTGGTTGCTAGGCGGTTGCTAAGGTGTTGCTATGGTATCCGGGGTGGTTGCTAAGGTGTTGCTAAGTGGTTACTATGCGGTTGCTAAGGTGTTGCTAGGCGGTTGCTAAGGTGTTGCTATGGTATCCGGGGAGGTTGCTAAGGTGTTGCTAGGTGGTTGCTAGGTGGTTGCTAAGGTGTTGTTAGGCGGTTGCTAAGGTGTTGCTATGGTATCTGTGGTGGTTGCTATGGTGTTTCTAGGTGGTTGCTAGGTGATTTATATGCATAAATTAGATTAAATGGTGTTTGCACGTTGCTACGCAACGTGCAAATACATCAATCAGCTATGCACGCTAGGTTGCTCTGGCCGTTCGGGGGTGTCCAAACTTTTGACCCGTGGCTCCAGTACACACAGTACTGGGGGGCCGGGGTGTCCAAACTTTTGACCCATGGCTCCATTACACACAGTACTGGGGGGCCGGGGTGTCCAAACTTTTGACCTAACGCTGATTTATCCCATAGCTGCTCCATTACACACAGTACTGGAGTTCTAGCTACCTGTCCTTCGATCTAGCTGCCGTCCTCCGATTGGCCCCATTCATTCCAATGGGGCCACTTCGTACGACATTCGTACGAAATCCGTACGTCGTAACTTTTCGTAACGCATATTTTCGGAAAGAGCTCAATAAGTTCTACAGGTCCTCAATTGGTTTCATCTTCGTATTTCAAAAATTGCGACGTCCACGGGCGTGCAAAGTTCTGCCCATTCATTTTCAATGGGCAAAAAAACGCGTACTCACGAAGTTTTTACGAAAAACGTAAGTCCGATCGGAAAGCTGTATACAAGCCCACCATTCCCGATAAGGACGCACGTTTTCTCTTTTGAACGAAGTCGATATTTCGAAAACTGCGGCACTAGTTAACCGGACAAAAAACAGGTGGAATAATAATAATAACTAGATTGCAGTTCCTACAGAAACTGCGAGTGTGATTGCAGTGCTGGCTGGTATCTGCTATGGTGTTGCTAAGGTGTTGCTAAGTGGTTGCTAAGGTGTGGCTATGGTATCCGGGGTGGTTGCTAAGGTGTTGCTAAGTGGTTGCTAGGTGGTTGCTAAGGTGTTGCTAGGCGGTTGCTAAGGTGTTGCTATGGTATCTGGGGTGGTTGCTAAGGTGTTGCTAGGTGGTTGCTAAGGTGTTGCTAGGCGGTTGCTAAGGTGTTGCTATGGTATCCAGGGTGGTTGCTAAGGTGTTGCTAGGTGGTTGCTAGGTGGTTGCTAAGGTGTTGCTAGGCGGTTGCTAAGGTGTTGCTATGGTATCCGGGGTGGTTGCTAAGGTGTTGCTAGGTGGTTGCTAGGTGGTTGCTAAGGTGTTGCTAGGCGGTTGCTAAGGTGTTGCTATGGTATCCGGGGTGGTTGCTAAGGTGTTGCTAGGTGGTTGCTAGGGTGTTGCTATGGTATCCGGGGTGGTTGCTAAGGTGTTGCTAGGTGGTTGCTAGGTGGTTGCTAGGGTGTTGCTAGGCGGTTGCTAAGGTGTTGCTATGGTATCCGGGGTGGTTGCTAAGGTGTTGCTAGGTGGTTGCTAAGGTGTTGCTAGGCGGTTGCTAAGGTGTTGCTATGGTATCCGGGGTGGTTGCTAAGGTGTTGCTAGGTGGTTGCTAAGGTGTTGCTAGGCGGTTGCTAAGGTGTTGCTATGGTATCCGGGGTGGTTGCTAAGGTGTTGCTAGGTGGTTGCTAGGGTGTTGCTATGGTATCCGGGGTGGTTGCTAAGGTGTTGCTAGGTGGTTGCTAGGTGGTTGCTAGGGTGTTGCTAGGCGGTTGCTAAGGTGTTGCTATGGTATCCGGGGTGGTTGCTAAGGTGTTGCTAGGTGGTTGCTAGGTGGTTGCTAGGTGGTTGCTAGGGTGTTGCTAGGCGGTTGCTAAGGTGTTGCTATGGTATCCGGGGTGGTTGCTAAGGTGTTGCTAGGTGGTTGCTAGGGTGTTGCTAGGCGGTTGCTAAGGTGTTGCTATGGTATCCGGGGTGGTTGCTAAGGTGTTGCTAGGTGGTTGCTAGGTGGTTGCTAGGGTGTTGCTAGGCGGTTGCTAAGGTGTTGCTATGGTATCCGGGGTGGTTGCTAAGGTGTTGCTGGGTGGTTGCTAGGTGGTTGCTAGGGTGTTGCTAGGCGGTTGCTAAGGTGTTGCTATGGTATCCGGGGTGGTTGCTAAGGTGTTGCTAGGTGGTTGCTAGGTGGTTGCTAGGGTGTTGCTAGGCGGTTGCTAAGGTGTTGCTATGGTATCCGGGGTGGTTGCTAAGGTGTTGCTAGGTGGTTGCTAGGTGGTTGCTAGGGTGTTGCTAGGCGGTTGCTAAGGTGTTGCTATGGTATCCGGGGTGTTTGCTAAGGTGTTGCTAGGTGGTTGCTAGGTGGTTGCTAGGGTGTTGCTAGGCGGTTGCTAAGGTGTTGCTATGGTATCCGGGGTGGTTGCTAAGGTGTTGCTAGGTGGTTGCTAGGTGGTTGCTAGGGTGTTGCTAGGGGGTTGCTAAGGTGTTGCTATGGTATCTGGGGTGGTTGCTAAGGTGTTGCTAGATGGTTGCTAGGTGGTTGCTATGGTGTTGCTAGGCGGTTGCTAAGGTGTTGCTATGGTATCCGGGGTGGTTGCTATGGTGTTTCTAGGTGGTTGCTAGGTGATGTATATGCATAAATTTGATTAAATGGTGTTTGCACGTTGCTACGCAACGTGCAAATACATCAATCAGCTATGCACGCTAGGTTGCTCTGGCCGTTCGGGGGTGTCCAAACTTTTGACCCGTGGCTCCATTACACACAGTACTGGGGGGCCGGGGTGTCCAAACTTTTGACCCGTGGCTCCATTACACACAGTACTGGGGGGCCGGGGTGTCCAAACTTTTGACCTAACGCTGATTTATCCCATAGCTGCTCCATTACACACAGTACTGGAGTTCTAGCTACCTGTCCTTCGATCTAGCTGCCGTCCTCCGATTGGCCCCATTCATTCCAATGGGGCCACTTCGTACGACATTCGTACGAAATCCGTACGTCGTAACTTTTCGTAACGCATATTTTCGGAAAGAGCTCAATAAGTTCTACAGGTCCTCAATTGGTTTCATCTTAGTATTTCAAAAATTGCGACGTCCACGGGCGTGCAAAGTTCTGCCCATTCATTTTCAATGGGCAAAAAAACGCGTACTTACGAAGTTTTTACGAAAAACGTAAGTCCGATCGGAAAGCTGTATACAAGCCCACCATTCCCGATATGGACGCACGTTTTCTCTTTTGAACGAAGTCGATATTTCGAAAACTGCGGCACTAGTTAACCGGACAAAAAACAGGTGGAATAATAATAATAATAATAATAATAATAATAAGAATAAGACTTAAGAAGATCAATACTGTGATTGCATTACTGCAATCACACTAATAATAATAATAAGAAGAAGAAGAAGAAGAATAAGACTTAAGAAGATCAATACTGTGATTGCATTACTGCAATCACACTAATAAGACTTAAGAAGAACAATACTGTGATTGCATTACTGCAATCACACTAATAATAATAAGAAGAAGAAGAATAAGACTTAAGAAGATCAATACTGTGATTGCATTACTGCAATCACACTAATAATAATAATAATAAGAAGAAGAATAAGACTTAAGAAGAACAATACTGTGATTGCATTACTGCAATCACACTAATAATAAGAATAATACTTAAGAAGAACAATACTGTGATTGCATTACTGCAATCACACTAATAATAATAAGAAGAATAAGACTTAAGAAGAACAATACTGTGATTGCATTACTGCAATCACACTAATAATAATAATAAGAAGAAGAAGAAGAAGAAGAAGAAGAAGAAGAAGAATAAGACTTAAGAAGAACAATACTGTGATTGCATTACTGCAATCACACTAATAATAAGAAGAAGAAGAAGAAGAAGAAGAAGACTTAAGAAGAACAATACTGTGATTGCATTACTGCAATCACACTAATAATAATAATAAGAATAAGACTTAAGAAGATCAATACTGTGATTGCATTACTGCAATCACACTAATAAGAAGAAGAAGAAGAAGAAGAATAAGACTTAAGAAGAACAATACTGTGATTGCATTACTGCAATCACACTAATAAGAATAAGACTTAAGAAGAACAATACTGTGATTGCATTACTGCAATCACACTAATAATAATAATAATAATAATAAGAAGAAGAATAAGACTTAAGAAGATCAATACTGTGATTGCATTACTGCAATCACACTAATAATAATAATAATAACTAGATTGCAGTTCCTACAGAAACTGCGAGTGTGATTGCAGAGCTGACCGGGGTACCCAAACTTTTGACCAGTTGCTCCATTACACACAGTACTGGGGCTCTGGGGTGTCCAAACTTTTGACCCGTGGCTCCATTACACACAGTACTGGGGCTCTGGGGTGTCCAAACTTTTGACCGATAGCTCCATTACACACAGTACTGGGGGGCCGGGGTGTCCAAACTTTTGACCCGTGGCTCCATTACACACAGTGCTGGGGGGCCGGGGTGTCCAAACTTTTGACCCGCGGCTCCATTACACACAGTACTGGGGGGCCGGGGTGTCCAAACTTTTGACCTAATGCTGTTTTATCCCATAGCTGCTCCATTACACACAGTACTGGAGTTCTAGCTACCTGTCCTTCGATCTAGCTGCCGTCCTCCGATTGGCCCCATTCATTCCAATGGGGCCACTTCGTACGACAATTGTACGAAATCCGTACGACGTAACTTTTCGTAACGCATATTTTCGGAAAGAGCTCAATAAGTTCTACAGGTCCTCAATTGGTTTCATCTTCGTATTTCAAAAATTGCGACGTCCACGGGCGTGCAAAGTTCTGCCCATTCATTTTCAATGGTCAAAAAAACGCGTACTTACGAAGTTTTTACGAAAAACGTAAGTCCGATCGGAAAGCTGTATACAAGCCCACCATTCCCGATATGGACGCACATTTTCTCTTTTGAACGAAGTCGATATTTCGAAAACTGCGGCACTAGTTAACCGGACAAAAAACAGGTGGAATAATAATAAGAAACAGACTTAAGAAGATCAATACTGTGATTGCATTACTGCAATCACACTAATAATAATAAGAATAAGACTTAAGAAGAACAATACTGTGATTGCATTACTGCAATCACACTAATAAGAAGAAGAAGAATAAGACTTAAGAAGAACAATACTGTGATTGCATTACTGCAATCACACTAATAAGACTTAAGAAGATCAGTACTGTGATTGCATTACTGCAATCACACTAATAACTAGATTGCAGTTCCTACAGAAACTGCGAGTGTGATTGCAGTGCTGGCTGGTATCTGCTATGGTGTTGCTAAGGTGTTGCTATGGTATCCGGGGTGGTTGCTAAGGTGTTGCTAGGTGGTTGCTAGGTGGTTGCTAGGGTGTTGCTAGGCAGTTGCTAAGGTGTTGCTATGGTATCCGGGGTGGTTGCTAAGGTGTTGCTAGGTGGTTGCTAGGTGGTTGCTAGGGTGTTGCTAGGCGGTTGCTAAGGTGTTGCTATGGTATCCGGGGTGGTTGCTAAGGTGTTGCTAGGGTGTTGCTAGGCGGTTGCTAAGGTGTTGCCATGGTATCCGGGGTGGTTGCTAAGGTGTTGCTAGGTGGTTGCTAGGTGGTTGCTAGGGTGTTGCTAGGCGGTTGCTAAGGTGTTGCTATGGTATTCGGGGTGGTTGCTAATGTGTTGCTAGGTGGTTGCTAGGTGGTTGCTAAGGTGTTGCTATCCGGTTGCTAAGGTGTTGCTTTGGTATCCGGGGTGGTTGCTAAGGGGTTGCTAGGTGGTTGCTAGGGTGTTGCTAGGCGGTTGCTAAGGTGTTGCTATGGTATCCGGGGTGGTTGCTAAGGTGTTGCTAGGTGGTTGCTAGGTGGTTGCTAGGGTGTTGCTAGGCGGTTGCTAAGGTGTTGCTATGGTATCTGGGGTGGTTGCTAAGGTGTTGCTAGGTGGTTGCTAGGTGGTTGCTAGGCAGTTGCTAAGGTGTTGCTATGGTATCTGGGGTGGTTGCTAAGGTGTTGCTAGATGGTTGCTAGGTGGTTGCTAAGGTGTTGCTAGGCGGTTGCTAAGGTGTTGCTATGGTATCCAGGGTGGTTGCTATGGTGTTGCTAAGTGGTTGGTAGGTCACTCCTAAGCAGTTGCTAGGTGGTTGCTAAGGTGTTGCTATGGTATCCGGGGTGGTTGCTATGGTGTTTCTAGGTGGTTGCTAGGTGATGTGTATGCATAAATTTGATTAAATGGTGTTTGCACGTTGCTATGCAACGTGCAAATACATCAATCAGCTATGCACGCTAGGTTGCTCTGGCCGTTCGGGGGTGTCCAAACTTTTGACCCGTGGCTCCATTACACACAGTACTGGGGCTCTGGGGTGTCCAAACTTTTGACCCGTGGCTCCATTACACACAGTGCTGGGGGGCTGGGGTGTCCAAACTTTTGACCTAATGCTGTTTTATCCCATAGCTGCTCCATACACTCACAGTACTGGAGTTCTAGCTACCTGTCCTTCGATCTAGCTGCCGTCCTCCGATTGGCCCCATTCATTCCAATGGGGCCACTTCGTACGACAATCGTACGAAATCCGTACGTCGTAACTTTTCGTAACGCATATTTTCGGAAAGAGCTCAATAAGTTCTACAGGTCCTCAATTGGTTTCATCTTCGTATTTCAAAAATTGCGACGTCCACGGGCGTGCAAAGTTCTGCCCATTCATTTTCAATGGGCAAAAAAACGCGTACTTACGAAGTTTTTACGAAAAACGTAAGTCCGATCGGAAAGCTGTATACAAGCCCACCATTCCCGATATGGACGCACGTTTTCTCTTTTGAACGAAGTCGATATTTCGAAAACTGCGGCACTAGTTAACCGGACAAAAAACAGGTGGAATAATAATAATAACTAGATTGCAGTTCCTACAGAAACTGCGAGTGTGATTGCAGTGCTGGCCGGGGTACCCAAACTTTTGACCCGTGGCTCCATTACACACAGTACTGGAGTTCTAGCTGCCGTCCTTCGATCTAGCTGCCATCCTCCGATGGCCCCATTCATTCCTATGGGGCCACTTCGTACGACAATCGTACGAAATTCGTATGTCGTAACGTTTCGTGACGCATATTTTCGGAAAGAGCTCAATAAGTTCTACAGGTCCTCAATTGGTTTCATCTTCGTATCTCAAAAATTGTGACGTACACGGCCGTGCAAAGTTCTGCCCATTCATTTTCAATGGGCAAAAAAGCGCACACTTACGAAGTTTTTACGAAAAACGTAAGTCCGATCGGAAAGCTGTATACAAGCCCACCATTCCCGATAAGGACGCACGTTTTGTCTTTTGAACGAAGTCGATATCTCGAAAACTGCGGCACTAGTTAACCGGACAAAAAACAGGTGGAACTAGATTGCAGTTCCTGCAGAAACTGCGAGTGTGATTGCAGTGCTGGCTGGTATCTGCTAAGGTGTTGCTAGGTGGTTGCTAAGGTGTTGCTAGGTGGTTGCTAAGGTGTTGCTGTGGTATCCGGGGTGGTTGCTAAGATGTTGCTAGGTGGTTGCTAAGGTATTGCTAGGCGGTTGCTAAGGTGTTGCTATGGTATCCAGGATGGTTGCTAAGGTGTTGCTAGGTGGTTGCTAGGGTGTTGCTAGGCGGTTGCTAAGGTGTTGCAATGGTATCCGGGGTGGTTGCTAAGGTGTTGCTAGGTGGTTGCTAGGGTGTTGCTAGGCGGTTGCTAAGGTGTTGCTATGGTATCCGGGGTGGTTGCTAAGGTGTTGCTAGGTGGTTGCTAGGGTGTTGCTAGGCGGTTGCTAAGGTGTTGCTATGGTATCCGGGGTGGTTGCTAAGGTGTTGCTATGGTATCCGGGGTGGTTGCTAAGGTGTTGCTAGGTGGTTGCTAAGGTGTTGCTAGGCGGTTGCTAAGGTGTTGCTATGGTATCTGGGGTGGTTGCTAAGGTGTTGCTAGGTGGTTGCTAGGTGGTTGCTAGGGTGTTGCTAGGCGGTTGCTAAGGTGTTGCTATGGTATCCGGGGTGGTTGCTAAGGTGTTGCTAGGTGGTTGCTAGGTGGTTGCTAGGGTGTTGCTAGGCGGTTACTAAGGTGTTGCTATGGTATCCGGGGTGGTTGCTAAGGTGTTGCTAGGTGGTTGCTAGGTGGTTGCTAGGGTGTTGCTAGGCGGTTGCTAGGTGGTTGCTAAGGTTTTGCTATGGTATCCGGGGTGGTTGCTAAGGTGTTGCTAGGTGGTTGCTAGGTGGTTGCTAGGGTGTTGCTAGGCGGTTGCTAAGGTGTTGCTATGGTATCCGGGGTGGTTGCTAAGGTGTTGCTAAGTGGTTGGTAGGTGGTTGCTAAGGTGTTGCTAGGCGGTTGCTAAGGTGTTGCTATGGTATCCGGGGTGGTTGCTAAGGTGTTGGTAGGTGGTTGCTAGGGTGTTGCTAGGCGGTTGCTAAGGTGTTGCTATGGTATCCGGGGTGGTTGCTAAGGTGTTGCTATGGTATCCGGGGTGGTTGCTAAGGTGTTGCTAGGTGGTTGCTAAGGTGTTGCTAGGCGGTTGCTAAGGTGTTGCTATGGTATCTGGGGTGGTTGCTAAGGTGTTGCTAGGTGGTTGCTAGGTGGTTGCTAGGGTGTTGCTAGGCGGTTGCTAAGGTGTTGCTATGGTATCCGGGGTGGTTGCTAAGGTGTTGCTAGGTGGTTGCTAGGTGGTTGCTAGGGTGTTGCTAGGCGGTTACTAAGGTGTTGCTATGGTATCCGGGGTGGTTGCTAAGGTGTTGCTAGGTGGTTGCTAGGTGGTTGCTAGGGTGTTGCTAGGCGGTTGCTAGGTGGTTGCTAAGGTGTTGCTATGGTATCCGGGGTGGTTGCTAAGGTGTTGCTAGGTGGTTGCTAGGTGGTTGCTAGGGTGTTGCTAGGCGGTTGCTAAGGTGTTGCTATGGTATCCGGGGTGGTTGCTAAGGTGTTGCTAAGTGGTTGGTAGGTGGTTGCTAAGGTGTTGCTAGGCGGTTGCTAAGGTGTTGCTATGGTATCTGTGGTGGTTACTAAGGTGTTGCTAGGTGGTTGCTAGGTGGTTGCTAAGGTGTTGCCAGGCGGTTGCTAAGGTGTTGCTATGGTATCTGGGGTGGTTGCTAAGGTGTTGCTAGGTGGTTGCTAGGTGGTTGCTAGGGTGTTGCTAGGCGGTTGCTAAGGTGTTGCTATGGTATCCGGGATGGTTGCCAAGGTGTTGCTAGGTGGTTGCTAGGTGGTTGCTAGGGTGTTGCTAGGCGGTTGCTAAGGTGTTGCTATGGTATCCGGGGTGGTTGCTATGGTGTTTCTAGGTGGTTGCTAGGTGATGTATATGCATCAATTAGATTAAATGGTGTTTGCACGTTGCTACGCAACGTGCAAATACATCAATCAGCTATGCACGCTAGGTTGCTCTGGCCGTTCGGGGGTGTCCAAACTTTTGACCCGTGGCTCCATTACACACAGTACTGGGGGGCCGGGGTGTCCAAACTTTTGACCCATGGCTCCATTACACACAGTACTGGGGGGGGGCCGGGGTGTCCAAACTTTTGACCTAACGCTGATTTATCCCATAGCTGCTCCATACACTCACAGTACTGGAGTTCTAGCTACCTGTCCTTCGATCTAGCTGCCGTCCTCCGATTGGCCCCATTCATTCCAATGGGGCCACTTCGTACGACATTCGTACGAAATCCGTACGTCGTAACTTTTCGTAACGCATATTTTCGGAAAGAGCTCAATAAGTTCTACAGGTCCTCAATTGGTTTCATCTTCGTATTTCAAAAATTGCGACGTCCACGGGCGTGCAAAGTTCTGCCCATTCATTTTCAATGGTCAAAAAAACGCGTACTTACGAAGTTTTTACGAAAAACGTAAGTCCGATCGGAAAGCTGTATACAAGCCCACCATTCCCGATATGGACGCACGTTTTCTCTTTTGAACGAAGTCGATATTTCGAAAACTGCGGCACTAGTTAACCGGACAAAAAACAGGTGGAATAATAATAATAATAATAATAATAAGAATAAGACTTAAGAAGATCAATACTGTGATTGCATTACTGCAATCACACTAATAATAATAAGAAGAAGAAGAAGAATAAGACTTAAGAAGAACAATACTGTGATTGCATACTGCAATCACACTAATAATAAGAAGAAGAAGAAGAAGAAGAAGAAGAAGAATAAGACTTAAGAAGAACAATACTGTGATTGCATTACTGCAATCACACTAATAAGAATAAGACTTAAGAAGAACAATACTGTGATTGCATTACTGCAATCACACTAATAATAAGAAGAAGAATAAGACTTAAGAAGAACAATACTGTGATTGCATTACTGCAATCACACTAATAAGAAGAAGAAGAATAAGACTTAAGAAGAACAATACTGTGATTGCTTTACTGCAATCACACTAATAATAATAATAATAAGAAGAATAAGACTTAAGAAGAACAATACTGTGATTGCATTACTGCAATCACACTAATAAGAAGAATAAGACTTAAGAAGAACAATACTGTGATTGCATACTGCAATCACACTAATAAGAATAAGACTTAAGAAGAACAATACTGTGATTGCATACTGCAATCACACTAACTAGATTGCAGAAACTGCGAGTGTGATTGCAGTGCTGGCTGGTATCTGCTAAGGTGTTGCTAGGTGGTTGCTAAGGTGTTGCTAGGTGGTTGCTAAGGTGTTGCTATGGTATCCGGGTTGGTTGCTAAGATGTTGCTAGGTGGTTGCTAAGGTGTTGCTAGGCGGTTGCTAAGGTGTTGCTATGGTATCCGGGGTGGTTGCTAAGGTTTTGCTAGGTGGTTGCAAGGTGGTTGCTAAGGTGTTGCTAGGTGGTTGCTAGGTGGTTGCTAGGGTGTTGCTAGGCGGTTGCTAAGGTGTTGCTATTGTATCCAGGGTGGTTGCTAAGGTGTTGCTAGGTGGTTGCTAGGGTGTTGCTAGGCGGTTGCTAAGGTGTTGCTATGGTATCCGGGGTGGTTGCTAAGGTGTTGCTAGGTGGTTGCTAGGGTGTTGCTAGGCGGTTGCTAAGGTGTTGCTATGGTATCCGGGGTGGTTGCTAGGGTGTTGCTAGGTGGTTGCTAGGTGGTTGCTAGGGTGTTGCTAGGCGGTTGCTAAGGTGTTGCTATGGTATCTGGGGTGGTTGCTAAGGTGTTGCTAAGTGGTTGCTAGGTGGTTGCTAAGGTGTTGCTAGGCGGTTGCTAAGGTGTTGCTATGGTATCCGGGGTGGTTGCTAAGGTGTTGCTAGGTGGTTGCTAGGTGGTTGCTAAGGTGTTGCTAGGCGGTTGCTAAGGTGTTGCTATGGTATCCGGGGTGGTTGCCAAGGTGTTGCTAGGTGGTTGCTAAGGTGTTGCTAGGTGGTTGCTAAGGTGTTGCTATGGTATCTGGGGTGGTTGCTAAGGTGTTGCTAGGTGGTTGCTAAGGTGTTGCTAGGTGGTTGCTAAGGTGTTGCTAGGTGGTTGCTAGGTGGTTGCTAAGGTGTTGCTAGGTGGTTGCTAAGGTGTTGCTAGGTGGTTGCTAAGGTGTTGCTATGGTATCTGTGGTGGTTGCTAAGGTGTTGCTATGGTATCCAGGGAGGTTGCTAAGGTGTTGCTAGGCGGTTGCTAAGGTATTGCTATGGTATCCCGGGTGGTTGCTAAGGTGCTGCTAGGTGGTTGCAAGGTGGTTGCTAAGGTGTTGCTAGGCGGTTGCTAAGGTGTTGCTATGGTGTCTGGGGTGGTTCCTAAGGTGTTGCTAGGTGGTTGCTAAGGTGTTGCTATGGTATCTGGGGTGGTTGCTAAGGTGTTGCTAGTTGGTTGCTAAGGTGTTGCTAGATGGTTGCTAAGGTGTTGCTAGGTGGTTGCTAAGGTGTTGCTATGGTATCTGTGATGGTTGCTAAGGTGTTGCTAGGCGGTTGCTAAGGTATTGCTATGGTATCCGGGGTGGTTGCTAAGGTGCTGCTAGGTGGTTGCAAGCTGGTTGCTAAGGTGTTGCTAGGCGGTTGCTAAGGTGTTGCTATGGTGTCTGGGGTGGTTCCTAAGGTGTTGCTAGGTGGTTGCTAAGGTGTTGCTATGGTATCTTGGGTGGTTGCTAAGGTGTTTCTAGGTCGTTGCTAAGGTGTTGCTAGGCGGTTGCTAAGGTGTTGCTATGGTGTCTGGGGTGGTTCCTAAGGTGTTGCTAGGTGGTTGCTAAGGTGTTGCTATGGTATCTTGGGTGGTTGCTAAGGTGTTTCTAGGTGGTTGCTAAGGTGTTGCTAGATGGTTGCTAAGGTGTTGCTATGGTATCCCGGGTGGTTGCCAAGGTGTTGGTAGGTGGTTGCTAGGGTGTTGCTAGGCGGTTGCTAAGCGGTTGCTATGGATTCCGGGGTGGTTGCTAAGGTGTTGCTAGGTGGTTGCTAGGTGGTTGCTAAGGTGTTGCTAGGTGGTTGCTAAAGTGTTGCTATGGTATCCGGGGTGCTTGCTAAGGTGTTGCTAGGCGGTTGCTATGGTATCTGGGTTGGTTGCTAAGGTGTTGCTAGGTGGTTGCTAAGGTGTTGCTTGGTGGTTGCTAGGTGGTTGCTAAGGTGTTGCTAGATGGTTGCTAAGGTGTTGCTATGGTATCCGGGGTGGTTGCTAAGGTGTTGCTAGGTGGTTGCTAGGTGGTTGCTAAGGTGTTGCTATGGTATCCGGGGTGGTTGCTAAGGTGTTGCTAGGTGGTTGCTAGGCGGTTGCTAAGGTGTTGCTATGGTATCCGAGGTGGTTGCTAAATGGTTACTAGGCAGTTGCTAACGTATTCCACATGGTTGCTAAGTGGTTGCTAGGCACTTGCTAATGTTTTCCAGGTGGTTGCTAAGGTGTATCTAACTGGTTGCTAGGCAGTTGCTAATATTTCTAAAGTGGTTGCTAAGCAGTTGCTAGGCAGTTGCTAACGTTTTCCAGGTGGTTGCTAAGGTGTTGCTAACTGGTTGCTAGGCAGTTGCTAACGTATTCCACATGGTTGCTAAGTGGTTGCTAGGCAGTTGTGATCATTTCTAAAGTGGTTGCTAAGTGGTTTCTAGGCAGTTGCTAACATTTTCCAGGTGGTTGGTAAGGTGTTGCTAACTGGTTGCTAGGCAGTTGCTAACATATTCCAGATGGTTGCTGAGCGGTTGTGATCATTTCTAAAGTGGTTGCTAGGCAGTTGCTAATGTTTACCAGGTGGTTGCAAAGGTGTTGATAACTGGTTGCTAGGTTGTTGCTATCATTTCTAAAATGGTTGAAGTAGAGAAAAAGAGAGTGTTAAATGTAGAAGTACAGAAAAAGGGAGAGCAAGAAATAAAGAAGTAGGGAGAAAATTGCGAGAAAAAGAGAAAGAACACACGAGAATGTGAGAAAAAGAGTGACAAGTTGAGAGAAATATTGAGCGAGAAAAAGAGAATTAGAGAAAAAGGGACATCGAGAAATAAAGAAGTAGAGAAAGAAAGAGGAAGTAGTAGAGAGATAGATAGAAAGAGAAAGCAAGACATAGAAAAGTAGAGTGAAAGAGAAGTAGAGAGAAGAGCGAGAAATAAAGAAAGAGTAAGAGAGAATAGAGAAATAGAAAAGTAGCGAGAAAGAGAAATTGAGACGTAGAGAGAGAGAGAGTGAGAAATAGAGAAGTAGAGAGTAAAAGAGAGAGTGAGAAATAGAGACGTAGAGAGAGAGAGAAAGAGAGTGAGAAATTCAGAAGTAGAGTGAGAAAGAGAGTGAGAAATAGAGAAGTAGAGAGCAAAAGAGAGTGAGAAATAGAGAAGTAGAGAGAGAGAGTGAGAAAGAGAGAAAGAGAGAGTGAGAAATAAAGAAATGTAAAGAGCAAAAGAGAGAGTGAGAAATAGAGAAGTAGAGAGAAAAATATATAGAGACAGAGCGTGAGAAAGAGATAAGTAGAGAGCAAAAGAGAGTGAGAAATAGAGAAGTAGAGAGCAAAAGAGAGAGTGAGAAATAGAGACATAGAGAGAGTGAGAAATAGAGAAGTAGAGAGCAAAAGAGAGAGTGAGAAATAGAGAAGTAGAGAGAAAAATATATAGAGACAGAGCGTGAGAAAGAGATAAGTAGAGAGCAAAAGAGAGTGAGAAATAGAGAAGTAGAGAGCAAAAGAGAGAGTGAGAAATAGAGACATAGAGAGAGTGAGAAATAGAGAAGTAGAGAGCAAAAGAGAGAGTGAGAAATAGAGAAGTAGAGAGAGTGAGAAAGAGAGTGTGAGAAATAGAGACGTAGAGAGAGAGAGTGAGAAAGAAAGAGTGAGAAATAGAGAAGTAGAGAGCAAAAGAGAGAGTGAGAAATAGAGACGTAGAGAGAGAGTGAGAAAGAGAGAGTGAGAAATAGAGAAGTAGAGAGCAAAAGAGAGAGTGAGAAGTAGAGAGCAAAAGAGAGAGCGAGAAGTAGAGAGCAAAAGAGAGAGTGAGAAATAGAGAAGTAGAAAGCGAAAGAGAGTGAGAAATAGAGAAGTAGAGAGCAAAAGAGAGTGTGAGACTTCGACTTGAACACACCTTTAATTAAACACTGTCCATATAAAAAACAATGTTTAAAACTGAAAACAGAAAATAATTAAAAATAATTAAAAATAAACCAGAACAAAATAGAGAAAAACAAAATACAAAAAGAAAAACAAATCAGGGTCAATCAGTACACAGAGAAATCAGCTCACACATTTAGCACAAACCCTCCAAACTCCTCAGGTTCACAAAGCAAACCCCCAGCCCCCCACACAGCAAAGAACAAGTCCACATTATCAATGAGACTGTGATAGGCAAACTCAATACGAAGCCTCTTCATAATCAGCCCCCTGACCATCAAGACCGGGTCAGTACCCCCACGCCCTTTAATTTTGTTCTTTCTGTTGCTAGGTGGTTGCTAAGGTGTTGCTATGGTATCTTGGGTGGTTGCTAAGGTGTTTCTAGGTGGTTGCTAAGGTGTTGCTAGATGGTTGCTAAGGTGTTGCTATGGTATCCAGGGTGGTTGCCAAGGTGTTGCTAGGTGGTTGCTAGGGTGTTGCTAGGCGGTTGCTAAGCGGTTGCTATGGATTCCGGGGTGGTTGCTAAGGTGTTGCTAGGTGGTTGCTAGGTGGTTGCTAAGGTGTTGCTAGGTGGTTGCTAAAGTGTTGCTATGGTATCCGGGGTGCTTGCTAAGGTGTTGCTAGGCGGTTGCTATGGTATCTGGGTTGGTTGCTAAGGTGTTGCTAGGTGGTTGCTAAGGTGTTGCTTGGTGGTTGCTAGGTGGTTGCTAAGGTGTTGCTAGATGGTTGCTAAGGTGTTGCTATGGTATCCGGGGTGGTTGTGAGACTTCGACTTCAACACACCTTTAATTAAACACTGTCCATATAAAAAACAATGTTTAAAACTGAAAACAGAAAATAATTAAAAAATAATTAAAAATAAACCAGAACAAAATAGAGAAAAACAAAATACTAAAAGAAAAACAAATCAGGGTCAATCAGTACACAGAGAAATCAGCTCACACATTTAGCACAAACCCTCCAAACTCCTCAGGTTCACAAAGCAAACCCCCAGCCCCCCACACAGCAAAGAACAAGTCCACATTATCAATGAGACTGTGATAGGCAAACTCAATACGAAGCCTCTTCATAATCAGCCCCCTGACCATCAAGACCGGGTCAGTACCCCCACGCCCTTTAATTTTGTTCTTTCTAGTACACCATATGGCCAGTTTGGCAACACCATATAAAAAATTCAAAATCACCATTCTGTCTTTTTTGCCACAGAGTACTTAGGGCCAAAAATAAAAAGACTCTCATTAAAAGAGCCCAAAAATTTCAACCCCCAATCCTTGATTAAAACCAGAAGAGGACCCAGCTGCACACACTGGAGAAACACATGGAAAACTGTCTCTGAAGTCCCACAAAAAGGACAACCATCACCAAGTGAGGGACCAATCCGTGCCGCATGTCTGTTTGTAGCTATAATACCATGCACAATCCTCCACTGGAGGTCACCCACCCTCTTCTCAGTGGGTTTTTGTACAGGGACCGCCAGCTACCTTTAGGGGAAGAGTCAGTCTCAACAACCTCTGTCCACTTAGTCTCTCGCAGATCTCTCAGACTATGAAAGTTCAGTGCTTTAACACAGCCAACATACAATGCCCCCTTCTTCAGCGTGCTAAAAAGGCCTAGAGGCAGGGTGCCCAGCGACAAAAGCATCCCCCGACCCTCCTGCCAGCCCTCCCAGCCCAGGTCCATCACCAGCTCAGGGAACACACACTCTTCATTCTGGCACTGGTCAACAGGAGTGACATCCAAGTAGGTCTGTAAAGGGGCAGACAGGTCAGACTTCAGCTTGTTCAGTACCTGTGAAGCCAGGCGTACTGACCTAGGACCGACCATCTCTGCCAACTGTTCCTCTGATACCCAGTCCACACTCCTCCGTAAGTGGCAGACCTTAGAGATACCTTGTTCCAGCAGCCCAATCCTCACAGCCCCTGAAACCTGGTTGAGCGATGAAAAAAACGAGTTAAGAAACAGCGGCTCCTCAAAAATCCATCCAGATGGAGCAGCATCACTCTCCCTGGAAAAAGAGAAAAGCTGCCACGCCTCCACAGCCGCTAAATAGAAAGGAGTCAGGCCACCCAAATCCACTATTCCCAAACGAATAGAGAACAGGTGTCTGTCCAACCCCAATCTACCCGCAGCCCTCAGGAGAGCACAAGCAACATCCATCCAGCTGTGGGGATAATGATACAGCAGCTTTTGTACAGCCTGCAGCCGCAGTGCAGCAACTCTGGATCGAATATCAATTAACCCCTGTCCACCCTCCTGCACAGGGAGGTACAGGACTGCAGCTCTCAGCCAGTGTTGTCCACTCCAGAAGAAGTTCACCAGTGCCTTCTGAACAGCATCAATCAGATACCTTGGCGGATTAAGCACAGTGAACTTATGCCATAAAGCAGAAGCAATGAGGTTGTTGGCGACAAGAACTCGACCCCTATATGATAACTGGGGAAGCAACCAAGACCATTTAGACAACCTGGCACGAACCTTTTCAACTACACCTTCCCAGTTCCTGGCCTTAGCATAATCATTTCCCAACCACACCCCTAAAAACTTCAGCCCGGTCCGACTCCACTTAATACCACCTGGAAGTGCTGGTAAAGAGTACTCTCTACTAACAGAACCACACCAAAGTGCTTCTGTTTTATCCCAATTTAGCTTTGCAGAAGAGGCTGAACCATAAACCTGCAATGCTGTTTCTAGGGACACCACATCTTGCTCATGTCGTATTACTGCAGTAATGTCATCGGCATAGGCAGAAACCTTAATTAAACACTTCTCAATCTGTAAACCAGACAGTCTCTTCCTAAGCAAACAGAGAAGAGGTTCTACTACAAGTGAATACAATTGTCCAGACAGGGGGCAACCTTGCCTTATCCCCCTGCCAACAGGAACAGGAACGCTCAGACCACCCCTTACCTTGAGTAAACACACAGCACCCGAATATAACAGCTTAACCCAAGCAATAAAATCTCCAAAACCGAAAGCTCTCATGGTAGAAAAAAGATAATCATGATCTACATGATCAAAAGCTTTCTCCTGGTCAAGGGATAAAAAACCAAACTCCGATTTACACACTTTTGCATAGTCAACCATATCACGAAGTAAAAACAAATTATCATAAATAGATCTTTTCGGTACACAGTAAGTCTGATCTTCATGTATTACCCTTTGCAGGACCCCTTTTAACCTGTTTGCTATACAGCGTGATAAAATCTTATAATCAGAACATAGAAGTGATACAGGCCTCCAATTTTTTAAAAAACAGAGATCCCCCTTCTTTGGTAAAAGAGATAAAACAGCCCTCTGACAGCTCATTGGAAGTACACCAGCTTCAAAACTAGCCAGCAAAACTTCAAACAAGTCCTTCCCAATAATTCCCCAAAAAGTCTTATAAAAGTCAATTGGTAAACCATCAACACCAGGTGCTCGCCCAGAAGAGAGCTGGTAAACAGCCTTAGTAACCTCCTCAAAAGATAAAGCAGTGTCCAGTTCCTGTTGCTGCTGTCCATCCAGGTGAGGTAGATCCTCATGAAGAGTCTCAATGCACTGCTGATCCGGAGGGCGGGCCGTAAACAACTCAGCATAAAAACCCACAGCCAGCCTCTTCACCTCTACCAAGTCTGTCGTAACTGTCCCATCCTCCTTACGAACAGAGACCAGTGTCTTGTGCTGGGAATTAGACTTTTCAAGATTAAAAAAGAATGCAGTAGGGGCATCCATATCCTGCACAGACACAAACCTGGACCGAACCAAAGCTCCCTTCGCCTTTTTATGTAAAATGTCACTCAGTTCCTGCAGCTTCACAGTAAGTTCTGCCCGTAAGTCCACCACATTTTGTTGTATCATTACAGTGTGGATTCTGGTAATGTCCTGCTCCAGCACACCAACTGCACGTCTAAGATTGAAGGTAGAGAAAGCAGTAAACTCCTGGCAAAAGACCCGTATCTGGGCCTTCTCGAGAAATAAAGAAGTAGAGAAAGAAAGAGGAAGTAGTAGAGAGATAGATAGAAAGAGAAAGCAAGACAGAAAAGTAGAGTGAAAGAGAAGTAGAGAGAAGAGCGAGAAATAAAGAAAGAGTAAGAGAGAATAGAGAAATAGAAAAGTAGCGAGAAAGAGAAATTGAGACGTAGAGAGAGAGAGTGAGAAAGAGAGAAAGAAAGAGTGAGAAATAGAGAAGTAGAGAGTAAAAGAGAGAGTGAGAAATAGAGACGTAGAGAGAGAGTGAGAAAGAGAGTGAGAAATTCAGAAGTAGAGTGAGAAAGAGAGTGAGAAATAGAGAAGTAGAGAGCAAAAGAGAGTGAGAAATAGAGAAGTAGAGAGAGAGTGAGAAAGAGAGAGTGAGAAATAAAGAAATGTAAAGAGCAAAAGAGAGAGTGAGAAATAGAGAAGTAGAGAGAAAAAGATATAGAGACATAGAGCGTGAGAAAGAGATAAGTAGAGAGCAAAAGAGAGTGAGAAATAGAGAAGTAGAGAGCAAAAGAGAGAGTGAGAAATAGAGACGTAGAGAGAGTGAGAAATAGAGAAGTAGAGAGCAAAAGAGAGAGTGAGAAATAGAGAAGTAGAGAGAGTGAGAAAGAGAGTGTGAGAAATAGAGACGTAGAGAGAGAGTGAGAAAGAAAGAGTGAGAAATAGAGAAGTAGAGAGCAAAAGAGAGTGAGAAATAGAGAAGTAGAGAGCAAAAGAGAGAGTGAGAAATAGAGACGTAGAGAGAGTGAGAAATAGAGAAGTAGAGAGCAAAAGAGAGAGTGAGAAATAGAGAAGTAGAGAGAGTGAGAAAGAGAGTGTGAGAAATAGAGACGTAGAGAGAGAGTGAGAAAGAAAGAGTGAGAAATAGAGAAGTAGAGAGCAAAAGAGAGTGAGAAATAGAGAAGTAGAGAGCAAAAGAGAGAGTGAGAAATAGAGACGTATAGAGAGAGTGAGAAAGAGAGAGTGAGAAATAGAGAAGTAGAGAGCAAAAGAGAGAGTGAGAAGTAGAGAGCAAAAGAGAGAGCGAGAAGTAGAGAGCAAAAGAGAGAGTGAGAAATAGAGAAGTAGAAAGCAAAAGAGAGTGAGAAATAGAGAAGTAGAGAGCAAAAGAGAGTGTGAGAAGTAGAGAGCAAAAGAGAGAGTGAGAATTAGAGAAGCAGAGAGCAAAAGAGAGAGTGAGAAGTAGAGAAGTAGAGAGCAAAAGAGAGAGTGAGAAACAGAGAAGTAGAGAGCAAAAGAGAGAGTGAAAAGTAGAGAGAGAGTGAGAAAGAGAGAGTGAGAGAAGTAGAGAGAGAGTGAGAAAGAATGAGTGAGAGAAGTAGAGAGAGAGTGAGAAAGAGAGAGTGGTTGCTAAACAGTTAATAGGTGGTTGCAAAGCGCTGGCTGGGGTGCCCGGGGTGTCCAAACTTTTGACTGATAGCTGCTCCATACAGCAGCTCCTCCATACACTCACAGTACTGGAGGAGCAGGGGAGAGAAGGGGTTCCGTGCGCAGAGCTGCTCGTGTGTGAGATGGAACTCTGGGTCCCCCATTCATTTCTATGGGAAAACTTCGTACGACATTTGTACGAAAACCGTACGTTGTATCGCTTCGCAACCTATTAGTTTAAAGATCTTGATAAGATCTATTAGCTCGCCGAATTTGGTCTCCGTATCTCAAAAATTGTGACCGTCACGGACGTTCAAAATTCTCCCCCATTCATTCCTATGGGGAAAAAATGCGTACGTTTACGAAGTTTTTATGAAAACGGTACGATAAATTGCTCCAAAAAGCACAAGCAACGTAATTCACTATAGGTCCTACGATCCGTGAAAGTTTCGTGATTCTACGATAAAAGCTCTAGGAGGAGTAGCGTCCAGAAAAAAAGGCGTAAGAATAATAATAAGAAGAAGAAAACGAAGAACAGTAAGTTGGCTTTTCCAAGCCAACTTAATAAGAAGAAAACAAAGAACAATAAGTTGGGTTTTCCAAGCCAACTTAATAATAATAAGATTACGAAGAACAGTAAGTTGGCTTTTCCAAGCCAACTTAACTAGAAAAGGCAAAGTTCGTGAACGTACTTTAAGTTGGCTTGGAAAAGAACGCTAATAACGTTAAAAATTTTAAATGGTTGCTAAGCTGTTTCTGTCTGAAGAGTGTGAAGAGTCATTGATATGCTGTTAACCTTTGGCTAAACGCTAAATGCTAAAAATGCTGAAATCTAAAAACGTTTCGTTAAATGCTGAAATCTAAAAACGTTTGGTTCAACGATGAAATCTAAAACCTTTGGTTAAACGCTGAAATCTAAAAACATTTGTTCAAATGATGAAATCGTAAAACTTTTGGTTAAGCTTTTGATTGCTAATGTGTTGCTAGGTGGTTGCTATCATTTCTGAAGTGGTTGCTAAGCTGTTGCTAGGCAGTTGCTAATATTTTCCAGGTGGTTGCTAAGCTGTTGCTAACTGGTTGCTAGGCAGTTGCTAACATAAACCAGGTGGTTGCTAAAGTGTTGCTAGGTGGTTGCTAGGGTGTTGCTAGGTTGTTGCTAAGGTGTTGCTATGGTATCCGGGGTGGTTGCTAAGATGTTGCTAGGTGGTTGCTAACGGTTTGCTAGGTGGTTGCTAAGGTGTTGCTATGGTATCTGGGGTGGTTGCTAAGGTGTTGCTAGGTGGTTGCTAGGGTGTTGCTAGGTGGTTGCTAAGGTGTTGCTACTGTATCTGGGGTGGTTGCTAAGGTGTTGCTAGGTGGTTGCTAGGTGGTTGCTAAGGTGTTGCTATGGTATCCGGGGTGGTTGCTAAGGTGTTGCTTGGTGGTTGCTAGGTGGTTGCTAGGGTGTTGCTATGATATCCGGGGGGTTGCTAAGGTGTTGCTAGGTGGTTGCTAAGGTGTTGCTATGGTATCTGGGGTGGTTGCTAAGGTGTTGCTAGGTGGTTGCTAGGTGGTTGCTAAGGTGTTGCTAGGCGGTTGCTAAGGTGTTTCTAAAGTGGTTGCTAAATGGTTGCTAGGCAGTTGCTAGCGTTTTCCATGTGGTTGCTAAGTGGTTGCTTCGTGGTTGCTAGGCAGTTTCTGTCATTTCTAAAGTGGTTGCTAGGCAGTTGCTAACATATTCCACGTGGTTACTTAGTGGTTGCTAGGCAGTTGCTGTCATTTCTAAAGTGTTTGCTAAGCTGTTGCTAAGCAGTTGCTAACGTTTTCCAGGTGGTTGCTAAGTGGTTGCTAGGTAGTTGCTATAATTTTTAAAGTGTTTGCTAAGTGGTTGCTAGGCAGTTGCTATCATTTCTAGAGTGGTTGCTATGCAGTTGATAACGTTTTCCAGGTGGTTGCAAAGTGGTTGCTAGGCAGTTGCTAACGTTTTCCTAGTGGTTGTTAAGGTGTTGCTAAGTGGTTGCTAGGCAGTTGCTATCGTTTCTAAAGTGGTTGCTAAGTGGTTGCTAAGTGGTTGCTAGGCAGTTACTAACATATTCCACATGGTTGCTAGGTGGTTGCTAGGCATTTGCTAACATATTCCACATGATTGATAAGTGGTTGCTAGGCAGTTGCTAACATTTTTCAGGTGGTTGCTAAGCTGTTGCTATTTGGTTGCTAGGCAGTTGCTATCATTTCTAAAGTGGTTGCTAAGTGGTTGCTAGGCAGTTTCTAACGTTTTCCTAGTGGTTGTTAAGGTGTTGCTAAGTGGTTGCTAGGCAGTTGCTATCGTTTCTAAAGTGGTTGCTAAGTGGTTGCTAGGCAGTTGCTTTCATTTCTAACGTGGTTGCTAAGCTGTTGTTAGGCAGTTCCTAACGTTTTCCTGGTGGTTGCTAAGGTGTTGCTAACTGGTTGCTAGGCAGTTGCTTTCATTTCTAACGTGGTTGCTAAGCTGTTGTTAGGCAGTTCCTAACATTTTCCAGGTGGTTGCTAAGTGGTTGCTAGGAAGTTGCTAATGTATTCCAGGTGGTTACTAAGTGGTTGCTAGGCAGTTGCTAACGTTTTCCAGGTGGTTGCTAAGGTGTTGCTAAGTGCTTGCTAGGCAGTTGCTAACGTTTTCCAGGTGGGTGCTAAGGTGGTTGCTAAGCAGTTAATAGGTGGTTGCTAAACCCTGGCTGGGGTGCCGGGGTGTCCAAACTTTTGACTGATAGCTGCTCCATACAGCAGCTCCTCCATACACTCACAGTACTGGAGGAGCAGGGGAGAGAAGGGGTTCCGTGCGCAGAGCTGCTCGTGTGCGAGATGGAACTCTGGGCCCCCCATTCATTTCTATGGGGAAACTTCGTACGACATTTGTACGAAAACCGTACGACGTATCATCAGTTGGCAGTTGCTAATGTTTTCCAGGTGGTTGCTAAGTGGTTGCTAAGCTGTTACTAGGCAGTTTCTAACGTTTTCCTGGTGGTTGCTAAGGTGTTGCTAGGGTGTTGCTAGGCGGTTGCTAAGGTGTTACTATGGTATCCGCAGTGGTTGCTAAGGTGTTGCTAGGTGGTTGCTAAGGTGTTGCTAGGTGGTTGCTAAGGTGTTGCTATGGTATCCGGGGGGGTTGCAAGGTGGTTGCTAGGGTGTTGCTAGGTGGTTGCTAAGGTGTTGCTATGGTATCCGGGGTGGTTGCTAAGGCCTTGCTAGGTGGTTGCTAGGGTGTTGCTAGGTGGTTGCTAAGGTGTTGCTATGGTATGCGGGGTGGATGCTAAGGTGTTGCTAGGTGGTTGCTAGGCAGTTGCTATCATTTCTAAAGTGGTTGCTAAGTGGTTGCTAGGCAGTTGCTAATGTTTTCCTAGTGGTTGTTAAGGTGTTGCTAAGTGGTTGCTAGGCAGATGCTATCGTTTTTAAAGTGGTTGCTAAGCTGTTGCTAGGCAGTTTCTAACGTTTTCCTGGTGGTTGCTAAGGTGTTGCTAACTGGTTGCTAGGCAGTTGCTATAATTTCTAAAGTGATTGCTAAGTGGTTGCTAGGCAGTTACTAACGTTTTCCTAGTGGCTGCTAAAGTGTTGCTAAGTGGTTGCTAGGCAGTTGCTATCATTTCTAAAGTGGTTTCTAAGTGGTTGCTAGGCATTTGCTAACGTTTTCCAGGTGGTTGCTAAGTGGTTGCTAAATGGTTGCTAGGCAGTTGCTTTCATTTCTAAAGTGGTTGCTAAGTGGTTGCTAGGCAGTTGCTAACGTTTTTCTAGTGGTTGTTAAGGTGTTGCTAAGTGGTTGCTAGGTAGTTGCTATCATTTCTAAAGTGGTTGCTAAGCTGTTGCTAGGCAGTTTCTAACGTTTTCCTGGAGGTGCTAAGGTGTTGCTAACTGGTTGCTAGGCAGTTGCTATAATTTCTAAAGTGGTTGCTAAGTGGTTGCTAGGCAGTTGCTAACGTTTTCCTAGTGGTTGCTAAGGTGTTGCTAAGTGGTTGCTAGGCAGTAGCTAACGTTTTCCTAGTGGTTGTTAAGGTGTTGCTAAGTGGTTGCTAGGCAGTTGCTTTCATTTCTAAAGTGTTGCTAGTTGCTAACGTTTTCCAGGTGGTTGCTAAGGTGGTTGCTAAGCAGTTAATAAGTGGTCGCTTAGCCCTGGCTGGTGTGCCGGGGTGTCCAAACTTTTGACTGATAGCTGCTCCATACAGCAGCTCCTCCATACACTCACTGTACTGGAGGAGCAGGGGAGAGAAGGGGTTCCGTGCGCAGAGCTGCTCATGTGCGAGATGGAACTCTGGGAAAACTATTAATTTAAAGATCTCGATAAGATCTATAAGCTCACCGAATTTGGTGTTCGTATCTCAAAAGTTGGGGCGGTTACGGATGTTTAAAATTTCGCCCCATTCATTCCTATGGGAAACAAATGCGTACGATTACGAAGTTTTACGAAAACCGTACGATGTACCGCTTCAAAAAGCACAAGCAACCTAATCGGGTATAGGTCCTACGATACTGAAAAATTTTGTGATTCTACGTAGGGTTGTCACGATACCAAACTTTTGACTTCGATACCGATACTAACTGTAGTATCACGATTTTCGATACTAAAACGATACTTGGAAGAAGAAAAAAACTAAAAAAATATCTGAACATAAAATGTTTATTTTTGACTGAACTGGATTGAACACTGAACAACACCGATTGAACAATCGGTGCAAACGTTTTTATTCTAAAATTAAACATTTGAACAAAAAACAAGTTTCGTTATTATAACCTTAACTATAACATAATTATCTAAACACTTCCTAAAAAACTAAAACCAAAACCAGAGGTAATGGTAGCCTGACTATGTGAACCTGACGGGCGGGCAGAAGTTAAGTTCTGAATAAGGAAAATAAAGAGACAGAAGAACATTACAATGTTATGTTCATTTTAACACTTACTGCTCCGTTTTATTAATCAACCGTTTACCGTTTTTAATAAGCCCATGTTCAGTGTACAGACAGAGTGTATCTTGACTAACTCCACTAACCTGTCGACTTCTCAGCTCTTTGTAGAGATCAGGGTGCTTGTCTGCTTAATGCTCAGCCAGGTTGCTGGTGTTCCCTCCTCTGTAGAGGTTAGATCGGGCCCAAAAAATCCGACCCGACCCAGCCCGAGCCCGTGCACGTTCTGCCCGAGCCCGACCCAACCCAAACCATAAACTGGCTGTTTTCAGGCTGTTTGAATGAGCGAAATATGATCAGAATTATGTTAAATAATACTGTAACAAAGAAGCATAGAACTATTATTTAATTAAAATGATTTTTCTAAACACAGTGCTGCAGGTCAAACGCGGAGGCGTTCACGTGCGAGAGAGAGAGAGAGACACAGAGAGAGAGACACACACAGAGAGAGACACAGCGAGAGTGAGAGAGAGATTTGCGTGTTCTGATGTGAGCTACTCACAGGTAAAGGTTCTCTTTGATCTCCTCCTGCTCATATTCTAGTCCCACACATAACGCTTCGCGGATAGAATCGGCACAACACCCCCCGCTGTACAACTGCGGGAGTGAAAACAGCGTTTATAAATAAAGTAGTTTAGTTTCACTTTCAGTTTTCGTTATTTTCGTTATTTTATTTAAAAATAAAAATATTAATAAAAAACAGACGCCTACATCTCAGACTATTTTTCTGGAGCCCGAACCCGACCCGGCCCGAGGAATGTGGTGGGAAATCTCTGGGTAATCAAACTGGGTTTGTGGTGTTGGTCGGATTCCCTTCTTCATCAGCGATGTAAGCAAAATTTGCCCACACTTCACTCCTCGCGCCTGTTTTGTCCACAAGTCGCGGACGAGAGACATCTGTTATTTTAGCCGTCGCCATTCTACATTCGCTGCTGCTCTGCTGGCTTGCACATGCGTGTGTCGCTCTCAACCGAGTCAAATGAATCGATTCACACGTGAATCGATTCATTTGTTCAGAATACTAAGTTTATCTGAATCCTGCCACACCGACTGCTGCGGTGTGAATCAGTTTTCTTATGAACTGAATCAAATTGCGCCTACTAATTTGACTCATTTGAAGCTAGTGACTGGACTATATACAGTATCGAAAGCATCGAACACTAAAGAACCGAATCGTTTGTGATGACGTAGTATTGAAAAAGAATCTAACCTTCGGTACACCGTGCAACTCTAATTCTACGTCAAAAGCTGTGGGAGGAGTAGTGTTTTAAATTTTGTTGCGAGAATAATAATAATAATAATAATAAGTAGAATAAGAAGATTGCGAAGAACAAGAAGTTGGCTTTTCCAAGCCAACTTAAAAAGTAGAATAAGAAGATTACGAAGAACAAGAAGTTGGCTTTTCCAAGCCAACTTAACTAGAAAAGGCAAAGTTCGTGAACGAACTTTTAAGTTGGCTTGGAAAAGTACGCTAATAACGTTGAAAAGTTAAAATGGTTGCTAAGTGGTTGCTAGGCAGTTGTGATCATTTCTAAAGTGGTTGCTAAGCGTTTGCTAGGCAGTTGCTAACGTTTTCCAGGTGGTTGCTAAGGTGTTGCTAAGCGGTTGCTAGGCAGTTGCTAACATATTCCACATGGTTGCTAAGTGGTTGCTAGGTGGTTGCTAAGCAGTTGCTAATATTTTCCAAGTGGTGGCTAAAGTGTAGCTAACTGGTTGCTAGGCAGTTGCTATCATTTCTAAAGTGGTTGCTAAGTGGCTGCTAGGCAGTTGCTAATATATATTCCACATGGTTGCTAAGTGGTTGCTAGGCAGTTGCTAACATTTTCCAGGTGGTTGCTAAGATGTTGTTAAGTGGTTGCTAGGCAGTTGCTATAATTCCTAAAGTGGTTGCTAGGCAGTTGCTAACGTTTTCCTAGTGGTTGCTAAGGTGTTGCTAAGCAGTTGCTAGGCAGTTGCTATCATTTCTAAAGTGGTTGCTAAGTGGTTGCTAGGCAGTTGCTAATATTTTCCTAGTGGTTGCTAAGGTGTTGCTAAGTGGTTGCTAGGCAGTTGCTATCATTTCTAAAGTGGTTGCTAAGTGGTTGCTAGGCCGTTGCTAACGTTTTCCAGGTGGTTGCTAAGTGGTGGCTAAGTAGTTGCTAGGCAGTTGCTTTCATTTCTAAAGTGGTTGCTAAGCTGTTGCTAGGCAGTTTCTAATGTTTTCCAGGTGGTTGCTAATGTGTTGATAACTGGTTGATAGGCAGTTGCTATCATTTCTAAAGTGGTTGCTAAGTGGTTGCTAGGAAGTTGCTAATGTATTCCAGGTGGTTACTAAGTGGTTGCTAGGCAGTTGCTAACATTTTCCAGGTGGTTGCTAAGGTGTTGCTAAGTGGTTGCTAGGCTGTTGCTAATGTTTTCCAGGTGGTTGCTAAGGTGTTGCTAAGCGGTTGCTAGGCAGTTGATATCTTTTCTAAAATGGTTGCTAAGAGGTTGCTAGGCAGTTGCTAACATATTCCACATGGTTGCTAAGTGGTTGCTAGGCAGTTGTGATCATTTCTAAAGTGGTTGCTAAGCAGTTGCTAGGCAGTTGCTAACGTTTTCCAGGTGGTTGCTAAGGTGTTACTAAGCGGTTGCTAGGCAGTTGCTAACATATTCCACATGGTTGCTAAGTGGTTGCTAGGCAGTTGCTAACGTTTTCCAGGTGGTTGCTAAGGTGGTTGCTAAGGTGTTGATAAGTGGTTGCTAAGCCCTGGCTGGGGTGCCGGGGTGTCCAAACTTTTGACTGATAGCTGCTCCATGCAGCAGCTCCTCCATACACTCACAGTACTGGAGGAGCAGGGGAGAGAAGGGGTTCCGTGCGCAGAGCTGCTGGTGTGCGAGTTAGAACTTTGGGCCCCCCATTCATTTCTATAGGAAAACTTCGTACAGTATTTGTACGAAAACCGTACGACTGCAATTACTGCAATCACACTAATAATAATAATAATAAGAAGAATAAGACTTAAGAAGAACAATACTGTGATTGCATTACTGCAATCACACTAATAATAATAAGAAGAATAAGACTTAAGAAGAACAGTACTGTGGTTGCATTACTGCAATCACACTAATAATAATAATAATAAGAAGAAGAAGAAGAAGAAGAAGAAGAAGACTTAAGAAGAACAGTACTGTGATTGCATTACTGCAATCACACTAATAATAATAATAATAATAATAATAATAATAATAATAATAATAATAAGAAGAAGAAGAAGAAGACTTAAGAAGAACAGTACACACTAATAATAATAAGAAGAAGACTTAAGAATAACAGTACTGTGATTGCATACTGCAATCACACTAACTAGATTGCAGTTCCTACAGAAACTGCGAGTGTGATTGCAGAGCTGGCCGGGGTACCCAAACTTTTGACCAGTGGCTCCATTACACACAGTACTGGGGCTCTGGGGTGTCCAAACTTTTGACCAGTGGCTCCATTACACACAGTACTGGAGTTCTAGGTACCGTCCTTCGATGTAGACTCGCAGGTCTTTACCTGCGTTGGTCTTCACACGAGAGGGTCTTCACACAACAGCTGAAGCCTTTGGCTGACGCCTCGGCGAGTGTGAGTGAAGAAATAGGACTCTAGTGCACACCTGCGGGCGATATAGGAAATCAGCGCCTCCAGGCTGTCTTTTAAAGCCGTGAGTAACGCCCCCGAGGTCCGCAGACAGAGAAAGTGTGAATGAGGGGGTTTGCCACGCCCCGCCCCTAAGGAAACTAGCCCAACCTTGTCCGAAAAGCGCCCTAAAAAGCGCGTTTGCTGTTGCTGGTACAGCGTAGCTGAAGTGAAAGTAAAGTAAAAGAGCAGTCTGGTGTAGCTTGAAGTTCCTGTTAGCCCTGCTGGTGTGCCCTTGTCTTATTTTGGGTTATATTGTGTTTGGCGTTGCTATGGACGCTCTGGCCGTGCAGGGTGTCCAAACTTTTGACCGACAGCTGGTTTATCCAATAGCTCCTCCATACACTCAGTACTGGAGTGCTGGCTGGGGTGCCGGGGTGTCCAAACTTTTGATCAGTATCTGCTCCATACAGCAGCTCCTCCATACACACACAGTACTGGAGTAGCAGGGGAGAGAAGGGGTTCCGTGCGCAGAGCTGCTGGTGTGCGAGTTAGAACTTTGGGCCCCCCATTCATTTCTATGGGGAAACTTTGTACGACAATTGTACGAAAACCGTACGTCATATCGTTTCGTACATCATATTGTGTGACGTAAATTTCTCCCCATTCATTTTCAATGGGAAAAAATGCGTAGCCCGATCAAAAACCTGTATACAAGCCCGAATCAGGCCGCACAATCTGGAGTTGGAACGGTGTCGATATCTCACCATTCTTCTTCTCTGCCTTTCTGATATTTTTCTTGGCCTGCCACTTTTGGGCTTAACAAGAACTGTCCCTGTGGTCTTCCATTTCCTTACTATGTTCCTCACAGTGGAAACTGACAGGTTAAATCTCTGAGACAACTTTTTGTATCCTTTCCCTGACCAATTATTTTGAACAATTTTTGTTTTTAGATCATTTGAAAGTTGTTCTGATGAGCCCATGATGCCACTCTTCAGAGGAAATTCAAATAGGAGAACAACTTGCAACTGGCCACCTTAAATACCTTTTGTCATGATTGGATACACCTGGCTATAAAGTTCAAAGCTCAATGAGGTTACCAAACCAATTTTGTGCTTCAGTAAGTCAGTAAAAAGTAGTTAGGAGTATTCAAATCAATAAAATGATAAGGGTGCCCATACTTTTGCACCAGTCAAATTTTGGTTAAATGCATATTGCACATTTTCTGTTAGTACAATAAACCTCATTTCAATCCTGAAATATTACTTTGTCCATCAGTTATTAGATATATCAAACTGAAATGGCTGTTGCAAACACCCAAATAGTTAGAACTAAAAACGATTAAGATTGATAGGGGTGCCCAAACTTTTTCATATGACTGTATATTCGTTTATTAGCTCATCAGTTGGATCCGGTGGAAAACATACAATTTTAGGGCAGAGACCAGGCTTAAGAAATTCATTTAAACTAAGTATAGTACTATCCACAAAATCCAGCTTCTAACTAACTGGTTAGCTAAATACATTTTCGGCAATTATAGCTTACAGTAATCCTGCAATCCTAAATTAATCAAAACACAGCATTCATTTGAAAATTAATTTTGTAGGGGTGTAACGATTTCGATATTTCATCTAAATCGATCAAAATTATGCAATGGTTTCGAGCCTCGAAGTCAAAAAGAGGATCGATGATCCCTCCCTCAAAGCTACGCAAGCGCGTGCTCTACGCAAATGACATAACACGCTACGCAAATGGCGCAGCACACTGTAGCCACTAGATGACATTACATATATATCTTAATTAAATTATTTCAATTTGACCATTAGTGCCTAATGTAGTGTATTACAGATCACTTGTATCACTTTGCATCACTTATATCAAGCCCACCTTTTGAAATAAGATATTGTAAATTTGATGAATCAAACCAATAACTGACCATAGACTAATCTAAAACTGGCATAGGCCAGTTTTAGATTAGTCTATTTCCAAAATCAGAAATAAAATCGAATCAAAGATTTAGAGAATTGTGACACCCCTAGTGCACACTGCTCCTACCAAAAAAAGCCACTAGGTGGCATTACATATATATCTTAATTAAATTATCATGAGAAGGGGGCCCAAATGAAGAAGCAGAATCCCCCGCTCTCCTCACCCCGTCTTGCTTTGTTGCCCCAGTCACCAGGTCACACCTGACCTTTGACCCTGTTGGCTGAAAGCTTAGGGGGAGGGACTGTGGCATGAGAAGGCGGGGGGAGCCATGGGTTATGTTATGTTATGGTAAATGTTTTGAGTTATTTTGGGTGTGGTGGAGTCAATAAAAGGTAAGTTTTGAGTTCATTTACAGTGGTCACAGTGCCCACGCCCCTAATCCCAGGGGCCAATCACAGTAATATGCTCTAAAATAAAGCAACCAAGGATGCAAAATGCAAGTAGTAGGGGTCCAGGCCATCCACACCTGTTATTTTCTGAGGGTTAATATTAATGAGACCATTAGTCACTATACATGGAGAGAAGGACCCTATTTTAACGATCTATAGCGCACTTTGTCATGGTTGTTACAAAAGTGAGGGGATGGACGTAAGTGCAGAATAATTATTTTATTAATTAAACAAACTAAAACAAACTAACAAGTAGTGATGCTACCCTTGAACCTGAAGCTTCGAGGCGTGTGTTGAAAAAACGACACGCATTGGTTCGAATCACTGAGCCGATGCTTGATTCGTTCTACAAAGATCACGTGACCAATGACGTCCGAAGCTTCATTTCGGCACACAACCACGTGACTGCTTCAGGGAAAGATTCAAAAGCGGCAAATCCTGGCGCGCAGTTCGAGGGTTGTTAGCGGAGATACAGATACAGAGACAGAGAGCGAGAGAGCGAGAGAGCGAGATAGATAGATAGATAGATAGATAGATAGATAGATAGATAAGATATAGATAGATCATATATAGATAGATAGATAAGATATAGATAGTAGATAATATAATATTAGAATGGAACCAGTAAGAAAAAGAGGCCGTTCTGAAGTTTGGGAACACTTTGAACTTTTGCCATCAAATAAGGTAGAAAATTATTATTTAGAAAATATAAACTTTGAAAGAAAACTATGCCTTTTAGACATATGGCATTTTATTAGTTCTGTAAGAGTGTACAATAATTATATATATATATATATATATATATATATATCCTCATAGTTCAATGTGTGTACTGTCATGGCATACATCCAGTAAAAGTGTTGCCTTATGACAACATATTTTGAAATAACCAACTGAACCCCAGCACTGTGGAAATTTTTTTATTCCTAAATAAAAACTAAATTACACATGTACATAACCACGTCCATTAAATATGTGCCCCCTGCCCCTTACACAAGCACCTTCACCTTTATGAGCATACATTTCTTTCATCAAATTCTTCCATATCCCCCATGCACCATATCTACATGAGCCTTGCCTATGGAAAAATAGGCAATGGACTAGTGATACATGTAAACATGTTACAAACCCTGCTTGGAAAGATGTGAATAATAGTGAATAATATAATTTTAAAATTTGGTATATTAACAGATTAATAACATGGTGAAGGGAAAAAAGCAACAATGTGAATGCAATTAGAATTACAAGTGTAGTTTCTCCAGTGTGCCTTATCAAAGTGTATTATATATTAATTAAAAATATATTACAGTTATGTCTTTTAATATAATGCATTAAATTATCCAGAAATCAAAGTATTCTTCCATTTCCTTTTTTCAGTTTTTATTTAAACCTCAAATGTCATGTAAATGCACTGGAACAGGTTTAAAAACTGTAAAAAGACAAAAAAAAAACGCCCCTCGTCCTTTAAATACACAAAGCACTTTCAGGTTTTGCCCACCAGGTGCCGCTGATGTCCACTGTGTTATGAAGCTCCGAGTAATGAACCTTTTTTCGATACAATTAGGAAAAAGGCTTCAGTGCTTCAGAAAGCCTCGGTTTGCCATCACTACTAACAAGCAAACAAAATAAACCAAAGTTACACTGAATATAAACAGAAAACAAAACATGGGTAAACGCAAGACAAAAATACAAGACTGAAATAACTAAATAACAAAGATGAGATTAAAGTATAATCAAAACTAAGAAACCAGTAACTCTAGAAACAAAACCAACCTGACAGACACACAGCAAGGAATCACACAAAAGACTAGACAAAGAAGGCTTGAAACAAAGGGGCTTATATACATGAGGAGGGAACAGGAAACTGGAAACACCTGAGGATCAATAAAGAGGGGGCGGGGTTACAAATCACTGATGACAGGGTGGGGCTAGGGCGGAGACAGGACCAAAACACAACAGAAGCACATGGCTGGAAACACATGACAGGTAAACAGAGGGCAGGAGCACATGGGACAAAATGAGGGAGAAACACAAGACAGACATGGGCTAAGGTGTGACTAAGATGTCTAACTTAATAGAACTAGATATCCAACCCAGTGTTGCTCATTTTCTTTAATGGAAATGTCTATTTGTTTATTCAATTGTGAATTTAGCAGTAAGAAGTATTTTTGTATTTATTTTAGTTTTCACACAATAGAGGGCATTGGGAGCTCATGTTGCTCAGGACATTACAAGTAAAGAACTCTACTCTCTACTTCAGCGCCTGTCTTCATTCAAGCCTCTCATATCTCTGTGTTTAGCTATCTGTCGATACACACAGCCCCACGTGTGTAGGGGACAGAATACACTTGTTAATTGCGCTTTGAGCAGCTAGATTTAGGGGCATGTCCTGTGTCTTTGGTATCCTAAGGGCGTGAAAAATATGCCTTGCGCAGCTCCAACGGTGCAAAGGGCGTGTTTTAATTCCCTTAATTATTCATGGGTGTGTTTTGGGCGTAACGTGAAATAAACCAATCAGTGTGTCAGTATCCATCCCCTTTAAGACACAGCTGCGTGCTGACTTCTGTTCATTCTTATTTTAAGAGCACATAGGAAAGAGATAAACCAGCAGCTTAGGGAGGAGTAAAGTTATTTTATTCTTTATTCTGTTTATCTTTTATGTACAAATTGGGTTTGCAACACTGAATGTTAATCAAGCAATTGATTATTTACACTGGAGGGGGACCCTCATTTACAATGATGCTGAGCATTTACAGTTTAAAAGAGATTTAAAAATTTGGAAAAAAATTGAAATAAAAACTGACATTTACTATAGATTAATAAAATATATACGTAAAAAAGGAAAAATAGGACATTTTTAAAAAATCATAAAAATTTACATAAAAAGTAAAGAATTGATATCTTATAAAGAAAATAATAATAGCAGTGAAATAAAAGTATAATGATAAAAATGATAAGAGATTTATATCAATAAACTAAGAACATAGGAATCATGGGGAATATATATATATATATATATATATATATATATATATATATATATATGTATATAATATGATTTATTATTATTATTATAATATAATATAATTATTTATTATTATATATAATTTGATTAATAACATAATTGAAATAATTAAAATGAATAAAAAATATAAATATATAAATATAAATAAATAATATAAAATATAAACTCATTAAAAAACTAATTCCAAAAAATCACAGGCTTTCTGCGCAGAATAATAAAAGTTTCAGTTAGTTTCAGTTAGTTCCAGTTTCAAATCATGAAAACAACTCACCAAAACCTCAACCTATCCTTTATATTTGACAATATTTGATTAACTTACAGGTCCTTACTTATTATTATTTAACTGAACTGAGTTTTATATTGTTTGTAGCCTGGCGCTGAATTCAGCTCCGTGCTGTGAAAGAGAGAGAAAGAGAGAGAGAGAGAGAGAGGCGCAGCGCATTTTTTTGGCTTTAGAGAGTTTATTAATACGAATTTTACTACACTTGTCCGACCTTATTTTTTTATTTAGAAGACAGAGGTTATTCTGCGCTCAGTGCCACGCGCGCTGTGCCAAATACCACTTTGCCTGCCTGGTAAAGATCTTTTCTCTTTTAATTTTCCATTTCAAAAACTCCAGCATTTGAGTGAGAATAAGCATCTGTTGAAATTCTGAAACAGCAGAATGCACACATCTGCTATATTTTAAGTTACAGTTATTTAGTCTGTGTACTAAACATAAATATAAATCTTTATAACTGACATAAATAAATATAACTAATAATAATTTATAGTTACTGTGTAGATTTTAAAGTATATTTTATTTTTATAGTTGATTGCTGAAGGCTGTGGGTGAGGGTGATCTGATTCAGTTCTGGGTGCGTGCCAGTGATTGCTGAATTTTGATGTCCTTTCGGGGGATCAATCGCACAATGGGTTTTTCCGCCGCCAAGATAGAAACACACCAGAAATTTACCTGAAAACACATCATTTCCAGACCACCATGCCAGGACGCATGCGCAAGACGTAAAAAAAGACTGTTGATGGGGTGTACGATGGCAACGCGCCACGCTACATGCCTTGCGCGGGGTGTACGATAGGGCCCACAGTGGTTCTAGGTGGCAGTAGAGGTGAGGTCATGCTCAATCAAGGGTTAGTTTGTCTGCATTAAAAATGTACATTAAAACATGACAGAGCTCTTTCTGTTCATGTATTTCGTGATCATCTGCTTGGATTTGGTCATCTGCTAGGATTTTGGATGGTGTGTTGGAAGGATTGTTTTTAAGTAAGTCAAGTCAAGTCAAGTAGTTTTATTGTCAATGCTGCATATGTACAGGACATACATAGAATTGAAATTACGTTACTCTCCTTCCCAATTTTACAGCAAGTACAGATAATGGATAATAAAGAAAAATAAAGAAAAAGGGGAGACACTATGTGTACAATACAGCAGCAGGGACACAGACATACATGAGACAGAACAAGGTGCAGTAGTGGTGGGGGTGAAATAGATATATAAATAGAAATAAAAAGAAATAAATATATAATCTAAATCTAAATGAGTGGGAGACACTATATGTACACTACAACAAAAACACAATAGACATTTGTGAGACAGAAGATAATAGTGCAATATTAATGGTGATTAAGATCAAGTGACAATATAAATAGAACCTGTATAACAGTAGTGCAATGTTGTATCTAGCTTAAGGCTGGTAAAGTTTTTAAAGTTCCCAGTTCTTGGGGAATTAAAGTGTGTATGACAGTGCAGCGTAACAGTAGTGCAGGTATTGGGTGTGTAGTGCAGGTCCTTTTACAAAAGTTACAGTACTGTGTGTGTTCTAGTGCAGAGTTCAGTACTGTGTTGGTGGGAGGATGTGGGGTCAGGATGATGAGAGTGTGTGTGCTGTGGGCAGGATTGGGATGGGGGGTAGAGCAGGAAGAGAGTTCAGCATCCTCACAGCCTGATGGATGGGGCTGTCTCGCAGTCTGCTGGTCCTAGACCCGAGACTCCGCAGTCTTCTCCCTGATGGCAGCAGGCTGAAGAAGCTGTGTAGTGGGTGGGAGGGATCTCCTGCCAGACGGAGGGCTTTCCGCGTGAGGCGGGAGCTGTACAGGTCCTGAAGGGAGGGGAGAGAGGTGCCAACGATCTTCTCAGCTGCTCTCACGATGCGCTGGAGGGTCCTGCGGCAGGATGCTGTGCAGGCCCCGTACCACACGGTGAAACAGCTGGTCAGGATGCTCTCGATGGCCCCTCTGTAGAAAGTGGTCATGATGGGGGTGGGGGCTCCAGCTCTTCTCAGCTTGCGGAGAAAGTAGAGACGCTGGTTTGCCTTCCTGGCCAGTGATGCTGAGTTGGTGCTCCAGGAGAGGTCCTCTGTGACGTGCACACCCAGGAACTTGGTGCTGCTCACCCTCTCCACAGCAGTTCCGTTGATGGACAGAGGAGTGTGCAGTGTGTGAGTTCTCCTGAAGTCCACAACAATCTCCTTAGTCTTCTCTGTGTTCAGAGAGAGATTGTTGTGTTTGCACCAGGAGGCCAGGCGGCTCACCTCGCTCCTGTAGTGTGACTCATCGTTGTTGCTGATGAGACCCACCACCGTCGTGTCATCCGCAAACTTGACGAAGAGGTTGGAGGTGTGTTCTGGTGTGCAGTCGTGGGTCAGCAGAGTGAACAGGAGTGGGCTCAGTACACATCCTTGGGGAGCCCCTGTGTTCAGTGTGGTGATGCTGGATGTGTTGCTGCCAACCCGCACTGCCTGTGGTCTACCAGTCAGGAAGTCCAACAGCCAGTTGCACAGGGAAGTGCTCAGCCCCAGACTGTCCAGTTTGTGTATGAGCTGTTGGGGGATGATTGTGTTGAATGCTGAACTGAAGTCAACAAACAGCATTCTGACGTAGGTGTCTTTCTTGTCCAGGTGTGTGAGGGCTGAGTGGAGAACAGTGGAGATGGCATCATCGGTCGAGCGATTTGACCGATATGCAAACTGGTAGGGGTCCAGGGAGGAGGGGAGTGAAGACTTGATATGGTGCATGACTAGTCGTTCGAAGCACTTCATGAGGATGGGGGTGAGTGCAACCGGACGATAGTCGTTGAGACAGGATGGCGATGCCTTCTTAGGGACAGGGATGATGGTGGTGGCTTTGAAGCATGTGGGAACCACCGCCTGACTCAGAGAGGTGTTGTAGATGTCCGTATAAACCTCTGCGAGTTCCCAGGCACAGTCCTTCAGCACACGACCAGGAATGTTGTCAGGTCCAGGAGATTTTCGAGCATTGATCCTGCTGAATGCTCTCCTCACACTGTCTTGGGAGAGCGTTAGCACCTGGTCACCAGGAGGAGGGATGGATTTCTGGGCGGGTGTGTTGTTGAGTGGCTCGAACCTTGCGAAGAATCCATTCAGGTCGTTCAGCAGAGATGTGTCGCTGTTGCAGGTCTGTGGATGGGGTTTGTAGCCTGTGATAGACTGAATCCCTTGCCACAGGTTCCGTGTGTCTCTGCTGTCGCTGAAGCGTTGGGATATCTTCTTGGAGTACTGCCTCTTAGCTTTCCTGATGCCGCGGGACAGGTTGGCCCTGGCTGTCCTCAGGCCTGCCTGGTCTCCAGCTGTGAAGGCTGCATTTCTAGCCTTCAGGAGCTTGTGGACCTCTCCTGTCAGCCATGGCTTCTGATTAGCCCGAACAGGTTACCAGGTTGGTGAACACACTGAGATAATAATTGGATTTTGCATTTCTAATTGCAGAAGTACATTTGTTTCCCAGATGTTTGAAAGTTAGCCAGTTCTTTTCAGTCTTTATGTGTCTTGCAACACTCCAAGCTTTACTTCTGTTTAAGCAATGAAAAGATTTTATCTCTAAACCAAGGGGCTCGATCTTTAAATCTCAGCCTTTTATAGAGGGCATGTTCATTCACAACTGCTAAGAATGATTTACTAAACCGGGGTGCGTTTACCGTACAACGACGGAGCCTAGCATTGAACTAACGTGGTACGATGCTTCGTTAAACTAACTAACATCTGAAGTTCGTTTCCCGAAACCATCGTACTTTGTTGGTACCACAGAAGTCTGAACTATGTTGGTTTGAACCACTGTGGTCTTAACTAAGGTGTTTCCAGACGTGTTCAGCCAGACTTTTCCAACAGGGAATGTGCAAAACTCACAATCTTTAAAATATTATGTCAAAAAAAAATTACTAATGAATTATTTAGGCTATTTATATTATCACCACAACATGAACCGACAACAATACTATTAATAAAATAACAATGAAATGCAAGTAAAATCTACACAGTAATTGCTATATATTAATTATTAATTGTAACAGACAGTGTTACTTTAAAAAAAACATACACATATTTGCAATTACAATATTTTTTTTAAATAAAATATATATACATCACCATTCTGAATGAGTCTTATTAATATGAGACCTGAGAAATGTGTGTTACTGAGTGGTTCAGCAGAGCGCCTACGACGGTGCAGCGGGCGGTGTTCTGTCAAGTTGTGCAACCCATCGAGATGTGCTTCTTAACACCAGCGTCCCTGCGTGGAAACATTTATTTATTTATTTATTATATTTTATGGTAATTCTGTTCTTTTTGGGTACATTACACAACCAGAAACTCCTTTCCATTTTTTGTCTGAATATTACAAATGCATAAATTACAGTTGAAAATAATAAAAGCAATAATAATAATAATAAATATACCCGCAAGCGGCAATCTGCGGGTTCAAGCACCAACTGGCACAATGGTGCCTACTAGAGCATAGAATGGTGATGTGTGAAAGGTCTAATATGATTGGAGATGCCCTGTCACATTTAGAGATTATCAAAATTTTTTCACCTGTTATTAATATTGAGCAGAGGCCTTTCAACATGAACAGTGCTTAAATTCACATACAAATCTATTGAAGTTTGTAGGACATTCATTAAGTGAGTTAGAACCAGTCAAAAGGTGTCTACATGTTATTGGTATTAATCAGGTGGCTTCAACCAGAATGTTCACAAAGTGATGTTCAGATTGACCTTTAAAACAAGCTGAACTGTTTGACCAAACAAGTTTACATTAACACAAAGGAGTGCATTGTCTGACATGACATGTAATAACAATGTTATTCTAAATCTAGTTCTGAATTAAATGGTGCTTCATCAAGCACCAACTGGCACAATGGTGCCTACTAGAGTATAGGATGGTGATGTGTAAGAAGGTCTAACACAATTGGAGACAATCTGTCACATTTAGAAATGATCAAAAGTCTTTCACCTGTTATTAATGTTGAGCAGAGGCACAAAGGAGTGAATGTTCTGATATTACATGTAATAACAAAGTTATTCTAAATCTAGTTCTGAATTAAATGGCGCTTCATCAGAGTGGTATTGTACAGAGGTCTGTAACATTGTGAGATTAGAGCAAATACTGCAGAGTTACAACAATTTATGTTAAAAATTCCAAGGACGTTTAGATTTTTTGATGCCTGGACACTATTTCATGTGAAATTTTCACAAATGTTTTTAATGAATATTTACCTAGAGAATCTACAGTGTGCAACAAGACCGAAATGGAGGTGATAGGCCAAATATCCAGAGACTAGTTTCAATATAGCTATTTTCAAACAATTAGCAATTATAAATTAATAAAGCACTTTTTGAACATAGTTGTAATTACAAATTTGTCAGAGCCACTGTACTAAATATGGCAAAAACAATTAGATGTCAAAATAGTACAGTATGATTGACATATACTAGTTTTTTTGGAACAGCGCCCCCAGTGGCCGGATTGTTTCAGCACTTTGCAGGTCACTACAGTGTCTCCACCTGAACATAAGTGCCAAGTGTCATCCAGATTGGGCAACATTCAGCCTGCCAAAATGTCTGCTGAATGCTGATTGGCTGATGGTGTTCAGCCATGTTGATTGATTAAGTTGCCCTTTGAACATCCTTTAGAGGCTGAATGAAAGATTTTGCATGCAAAGTTTCAGCTTGCTAGGTTGCACGGTTGCTGAGAAACAGTGTTCCAAATTTAACTGTTGGAGTGAATGGGGCATATATCTGGAAGGACTAATTTGCATATGGCGGCCATATTGTTTACACGAGTATTTTGATACCAAACATGCCAGGATTGGTCAAAATTCCTAGGACTAGTTCGCAAAAGTATGTTTTGCATATTATGCAAATTAGGAAAAAATCTATATAGACGGAAGGGCATGGTCTAAATTGGAAAGTTGTAGGTATTGACCCAAGGAATCCAATAAAAAAAAGAAGTTTGAATGTAGGTCTTATGGTTTTTGAGTTATTTCGTTGTTTATAGCGCCACCACTTGACCAATCCGTGCCATTTTTGTTGTCCACCGAGATGCACTGATCCTACATCTACCTACCAAGTTTCATGTCTCTACGACGTACGGTTTAGGCTGCACAACTGCTTTTTCAGAGGAAAAAGAATAATAACGAGTTGTCCCCCTGTCACAGGGGGACGTAGGGCCCTCGCATAACAGGGCTAGTCGTACCGGGCCAAACCGAGAAACCAATGAAATACGTATATATGAAATTTCAATTTCAGACCAAAGGACCACGTAAATCAAGCAGGCCTTTTTTTTTGTTTTGTGAGTTTTGTGAGTTTTCATCCATTTTAACCTCCTCAAACACCTACCAACACAAGAATGTATTCACTTCCTGTTTTAATGGGGTATCTCAAGCAATTCAACTGTCTGCCATTTCGTCCCCGTTTAAGATATCGACTATTCCTTCGCAATTTATCATCAGGTGTGTTAGTAGTTTATTGTTGACAAATATCAAGAGTATTCAACAAATTCCCTAGGAGGAGTTCGACAAAGAATGCAAAAATGTGTGTAAAATGCACATATTTCAAAATGGCCGACTTCCTGTTGGGTGGAGTCAGTCCTACCAATACGGCAAACGTGTCTAATGATGTCTCTTGTGTTTTCGCCAAATTTCAGGAATTTCCAATCGTCTGTGTTCTGACCGTGTCATGGTTTCACTTTGGTTTAGTGTTGCGTCTCTAGTTAATCAATTGCCCGCCATTACGACACCGTTTCAGCTATTGACTATTCCTTCGCAATTTATCTCCACTTATGTCTGGAGCATATCCACGCCCAATTTTGAGGTAATCTGACAAAGACTCTAGGAGGAGTTCGAATGAGTATGTGAAAAATGTGTAAAAATGTCACAAATTCCAATATGGCCGACTTCCTGTTGGGCGGAGCAAATGCATGCCTATTGGTAATATGTGCGGGATCATGTTGTCTATGTTTCTACCAAATATCATGAATATTGGAGAATTTTTGAGAAGGCCACAGTTAATTAATTAGCTAAAATAAATAGGGGGCGCTGTAGAGTCATTTAGCTACACACAAAAAAAATGACAAAACGTTTCTAAATAATTTTGAGGCCTTATTGAATCTGCCAATTATCAAGAGGCTGAGTGCTTTCCATAAATGTGATGTAAAAAAGGTGGCGCTAGAGAGCTGGTTAAAGATGAATTTACAAAATTCGAATTAATTCTCAAAGTACGGCCTAAGCCAGATAGGCCTGTCAAGTTTTATGAGTTTTCGAACATCATAACCCCTCCAAACCAGCACGGGAAACTTTTTATTTTGCGACTTCCTGTCAAAATGGCAGACTTCCTGTTGAGCGGAGTCTGATAAAACCGAGTGATTATTGTTCTGCATGAGGAGGTCAATGAGTGTACCAAAGTTGGTGCATATTGGACAAACTTCATCCCGGCCACTGGCAACGTTTGGGGGCGCTATAGAGCTCCTGAACCACGCCCAAACCCATGAACCATGGAATTTCAAAATTTTCACGGGTTTTGATGTCTGTGCCAAAATGCATGAGTTTTCGAGTATCGGAAAGGCCTCAAAAATGGGCGCGAAGTTTGTAAATAAAAATAATAACGAGTTGTCCCCCTGTCACAGGGGGACGTAGGGCCCTCGCACAACAGCGCAAATCGTACCGGGCCAAACCGAGAATCCGGTAAAAGTAATTTTGAGGTCTTATTGAGTGTGCCAATTTTCAAGAGTTTTCTATCCTGTTAAACATGTGAAATATCCATTTAAAATACAGGTGGCGCTATGGCGCTGTTAAAATACATGTATTTGAAATTCTAATTCTACATCAAACAACAGCCTTAGATAAGCAGGCTGGTCAAATTTTGTGAGTTTTTCTCCGTTATAACCTCCTCAAAACACCTGGCATTACCTAGGTTTTCACCTCCTGTTTTGATGTGGGATCTCAAAAATTCAACCATCTGCCATTTCGTCCTCGTTTGAGATATCGACTATTCCTTCACAATTTATCATCAGATATGTTCAATGTTTATTTTTACCAAATACCAAGAGAATTCATCAAATTTGCTAGGAGTAGTTTAAAAATGTACACAAAAAATGTGTGTAAAATGCAGATATTTCAAAATGGCCGACTTCCTGTTGGGCAGAGTCAGTCCTACCAATGCTGAAAATGTGTGTAATGATGTCTTTTGTGTTTTTGCCAAGTTTCATGAATTTTCAATAATCTGTTTTCTGACCGTGTCATGGTTTCACTTTGGTTTAGTGTTGCGTCTCTAGTGACTCAATTGCTCGCCATTGGGTCACCGTTTTACCGATCAACTAATCCTTTGGCAATTATCATCAAATATGTCTGTTGTTCATTTACAGCGAAATAAGAGGTAATCTGAGAAAGACTTTAGGAGCAGTTTAAATTAGTTTGTGAAAAATTTGTAAAAATATTACAAATTCCAATATGGCCGACTTCCTGTTGGGCGGAGTCAGTCCTACCAATACTGAAAACGTGTCTTATGATGTCTCTTGTGTTTTTGCCAAGTTTCAGGAATTTTCAATCATCTATGTTCTGACCGTGTCATGGTTTCACTTTGGTTTAGTGTTGCGTCTTTAGTCACTCAATTGACTGCCATTACGTCACCGTTTTAGCGATCAACTATTCCTTTGGCGATTTTCATCAACTGTGTCTGATGTTCATTCACAGCTAATTTAGAGGTAATCTGACAAAGACTTTAGAAGCAGTTTAAATGAGTTTGTGAAAAAAGTTTAAAAATATTACAAATTCCAATATGGCCGACTTCTTGTTGGGCGGAGCTAATACAAGCCAATTGCAAATATGTGCAGAGTAAAAGTATCTACGCTCCTACCAAAATTTGAGAAGATTAGACCAATTTTGACACATCCACAGCTAATTTATTAACAGTACAAATTAGGGGGCGCTCTAGAGTCAGCTAGCTACACATGAAAAAATTATCACAATATTTGTAAAGTGTTTTAAGGTCTAATAGAATCTGACAATTTTCAAGAGTTTTTGAGCATTCCCGTAATGTCAAATATGCATTGAAACCTAGGTGGCGCTATAGAGCCAATGAAATACGTATATATGAAATTTGAATTTTTGATCCAAGTACCACTTAAATCAAGCAGGCCTGTAAAGTTTCGAGAGTTTTCAACCTTTTTAACCTCCTCAAACACCTACTAACACCAGAATGTATTCACTTCCTGTTTTAATGAGGTATCTCCAGCAACTCAACTGTCTGCCATTTCGTCGCCGTTTAAGATATCGACTATTCCTTCGCAATTTATCATCAGGTGTGTTAGTAGTTTATTACTGAAAAATATCAAGAGTATTCAATAAATTCCCTAGGAGGAGTTCGACAAAGTATGCAAAAAATGTGTGTAAAATGCACATATTTCAAAATGGCCGACTTCCTGTTGGGTGGAGTCAGTCCTACCAATACGGCAAACGTGTCTAATGATGTCTCTTGTGTTTTCGCCAAATTTCAGGAATTTCCAATCATCTGTGTTCTGACCGTGTCATGGTTTCACTTTGGTTTAGTGTTGCGTCTCTAGTTAATCAATTGCCCGCCATTACGACACCGTTTCAGCTATTGACTATTCCTTCGCAATTTATCTCCACTTATGTCTGGAGCCTATCCACGCCCAATTTTGAGGTAATCTGACAAAGACTCTAGGAGGAGTTCGAATGAGTATGTGAAAAATGTGTAAAAATGTCACAAATTCCAATATGGCCGACTTCCTGTTGGGCGGAGCAAATGCATGCCTATTGGTAATATGTGCGGGATCATATTGTCTATGTTTCTACCAAATATCGTGAATATTGGAGAATTTTTGAGAAGGCCACAGTTAATTAATTAGGTAAAATAAATAGGGGGCGCTGTAGAGTCATTTAGCTACACACAAAAAAATGACAATACGTTTCTAAATAATTTTGAGGCCTTATTGAATCTGCCAATTATCAAGAGGCTGAGTGCTTTCCATAAATGTGATGTAAAAAAGGTGGCGCTAGAGAGCTGGTTAAAGATGAATTTACAAAATTCGAATTAATTCTCAAAGTACGGCCTAAGCCAGATAGGCCTGTCAAGTTTTATGAGTTTTCCAACATTATAACCCCCCCAAACCAGCACGGGAAACTTTTTATTTTGCGACTTCCTGTCAAAATGGCAGACTTCCTGTTGAGCGGAGTCTGATAAAACTGAGTGATTATTGTTCTGCATGAGGAGGTCAATGAGTGTACCAAAGTTGGTGCATATTGGACAAACTTCATCCCGGCCGCTGGCAATGTTTGGGGGCGCTATAGAGCTCCTGAACCACGCCCAAACCCATGAACCATGGAATTTCAAATTTTTCACGGGTTTTGATGTCTGTGCCAAAATGCATGAGTTTTCGAGTATCGGAAAGGCCTCAAAAATGGGCGCGAAGTTTGTAAATAAAAATAATAATAACGAGTTGTCCCCCTGTCACAGGGGGACGTAGGGCCCTCGCACAACAGCGCAAATCGTACCGGGCCAAACCGAGAAACCGGTGAAAGAAATTTTGAGGTCTTATTAAGTGTGGTAATTTTCAAGAGTTTTCTATCCTGCCAAAAATGTGAAATACCCATTTAAAATACAGGTGGCGCTATAGAGCTGTTAAAACACATATATTTGAAATTCTAATTCTAGATCAAACAACAGCCTCAGATAAGCAGGCCGGTCAAAGTTTGTGAGCCTTTCTCTCTTATAACGTCCTCAAAACTCCTAGCATTACCTATGTGTCAACCTCCAGTTTTGATGTGGCATCTCAAACATTCAACCGTCCGCCATTCCCTCCTCGTTTAAGATATCGACTATTTCTTCACAATTTATCATGTTTATTTCAATGTTTATTTTTTACCAAATACCAAGAGAATTCAACAAAATTTCTAGGAGTAGTTTGACAACATACGCAAAAAATGTATGTAAAATTCAGATATTTCAAAATGGCCGAATTCCTGTTGGGCGGAGTCAGTCCTACCAATACTGGAAACGTGTCTAATGATGTCTCTTGTGTTTTTGCCAAGTTTCATGAATTTTTAATCAACTGTGTTCTGACTGTGTCATGGTTTCACTTTGGTTTAGTGTTGCGTCTCTAGTCAATCAATTGCTCGCCATTACGTCACCATTTTAGCGATCAACTATTCCTTTGGCAATTTTCATCAACTGTGTCTGATGTTCATTCTCAGCTAATTTAGACGTAATCTGACAAAGACTTTAGGAGCAGTTTAAATGAGTTTGTGAAAAAAAGTGTAAAAAAATTACAAAATCCAATATGGCCGACTTCCTGTTGGGCGGAGCTAATACAAACCAATTGCAAATATGTGCAGAGTCATAGTATCTACGCTCCTACCAAAATTTGAGAAGATTAGACAAATTGTGACACATCCACAGCTAATTTATTAAACGAATGAATTAGGGGGCGCTATAGAGTCCGCTAGCTACACATGAAAAAATTATCACAATATTTGTAAAGTGTTTTTAGATCTTATGGAATCTGACAGTTTTCAAGAGTTTTTGAGCATTTCCGTAATGTCAAATATGCATTGAAACCTAGGTGGCGCTATAGAGCCAATGAAATATGTATATATGAAATTTAAATTTTTAATCAAAGGACCGCTTAAATCAAGCAGGCCTGTAAAGTTTCGTGAGTGTTCAACCTGTTTAACCTCCTCAAACACCTACTAACACCAGAATGTATTTACTTCCTATTTTAATGGGGTATCTCAAGCAATTCAACTGTCCGCCATTTCATCCTCGTTTAAGATATCGACTATTCCTTCGCAATTTATCATCACGGATGGTAGTAGTTTATTGCTGACAAATATCAAGAGTATTCAACAAATTCCCTAGGAGGAGTTCGACAAAGTATGCAAAAAATGTGTGTAAAATGCACGTTTTTCAAAATGGCCGACTTCCTGTTGGGTGGAGTCAATCATATCAACACTGAAAACGTGTGTAATGATGTCTTTTATGTTTTTGCCAAGTTTCATGAATTTCCAAGCAGCTGTGTTCTGACCATGCTAATGTTTCTATTTGGTTTAGTGTTGTGTCTGTATTAAATCAACTGCCCGCCATTACGTCATCGTTTCAGCTATCGACTATTCCTTCGCAATTTAGCACCACGTATGTCTGGAGACTATCCACAGCCCATTTAGTTGTAATCTGACAAAGGCTCTAGGAGGACTTCGAATGAGTTCGTGAAAAATGTGTAAAAATTTAACATTTTTCAAAATGGCCGACTTCCTGTTGGGCGGAGCTAATACATGCCAATGGGTATTATGTGTGGCATCGTAATATCTATGTTTCTACCAAAAATCTTGAACATTGGGGAAAATTTGAAACAGCTACCGCTAATTTATTAGCCTAAACCAAATAGGGGGCGCTGTAGAGTCATTTAGCTCCACATTAGAAAAACGAGTACATTTCTCAAAATCATTTAAAGGCATTATTGGGTCTGCTTATTTAGAAGAGGCTAAGAGCTTTCTATAAATGTCATATAAAATAGGTGGCGCTAGAGAGCTGATAAATTATGAATATGAAAAATTCCAATTTTACATCAAAGTACAGCCTATGCCCAATATGCCTGTGAAATTTTATGAGTTTTCGAACATCGTAACCCACCCAAAACACCACGGGAATCTTTTTATTTTGCGACTTCCTGCCAAAATGGCCGACTTCCTGTTAGGCAGAGTCAAATAAATCCAAGTGATTCTTGATCGGTACAATGAGGTCAATGAGCGTACCAAAGTTGGTGCACATTGGACAAACTTTATCCCGGCCACTGGCAACGTTTGGGGGCGCTATAGAGCTCCTGATCAACTCCCAAGCCCAGGAACTGTGAAATTTCAAATTTTTCACCGGCTTTGATGTCTGTGCCAAAATTCAAGAGTTTTCGAGTATCAGAAAGGCCTCAAAAATGGGCGCGAAGTTTAAAAATAAAAATAATAATAATAATAATAATAATAATAATAAACGGACCAAAAACAATAGGGCTTTGCACCTCCGGTGCAGGCTTCGCCTGCGCCTTCGGTGCTCGGGCCCTAATAATAATAATAAACATTCCAAAAACAATAGGGCTTTGCACCTCCGGTGCAGGCTTCGCCTGCGCCTTCGGTGCTCGGGCCCTAATAACGAGTTGTCCCCCTGTCACAGGGGGACGTAGGGCCCTCGCACAACAGCGCAAATCGTACCGGGCCAAACCGAGAAACCGGTAAAAGTAATTTTAAGGTCTTATTTTCAATTTTCAAGAGTTTTCTATCCTGTTAAACACGTGAAATATCCATTTAAAATACAGGTGGCGCTTTAGCGCTGTTAAAATACATGTATTTGAAATTCTAATTCTACATCAAAGAACAGCCTTAGATAAGCAGGCCAGTCAAATTTTGTGAGTTTTTCTCCGTTATAACCTCCTCAAAACACCTGGCATTACCTAGGTTTTGACCTCCTGTTTTGATGTGGCATCTCACAAATTCAACCATCTGCCATTTCGTCCTCGTTTGAGATATCGACTATTCCTTCACAATTTATCATCAGATATGTTCAATGTTTATTTTTACCAAATACCAAGAGAATTCAACAAATTTGCTAGGAGTAGTTTGACAATGTACACAAAAAATGTGTGTAAAATGCAGATATTTCAAAATGGCCGACTTCCTGTTGGGCAGAGTCAGTCCTACCAATGCTGAAAATGTGTGTAATGATGTCTTTTGTGTTTTTGCCAAGTTTCATGAATTTTCAAAAATCTGTTTTCTGACCGTGTCATGGTTTCACTTTGGTTTAGTTTTGCGTCTCTAGTGAATCAATTGCTCGCCATTGGGTCACCGTTTTACCGATCAACTAATCCTTTGGCAGTTATCATCAAATATGTCTGTTGTTCATTTACAGCGAAATAAGAGGTAATCTGACAAAGACTTTAGGAGCAGTTTAAATGAGTTTGTGAAAAATGTGTAAAAATATTACAAATTCCAATATGGCCGACTTCCTGTTGGGCGGAGCTAATACAAGCCAATTGCAAGTATGTGCAGGGTCATACTATCTACACTCCTACCAAAATTTGAGAAGATTAGACAAATTTTGACACATCCACAGCTAATTTATTAAATGAAAAAATTAGGGGGCGCTGTAGAGTCCGCTAGCTATACATGAAAAAATTGTCAAAATATTTGTAAAGTGTTTTTAGGTCTTATGCAATCTGTCAATTTTCAAGAGGTTTTGAGCATTCCCGTAATGTCAAATATGCATTGAAACCTAGGTGGCGCTATAGAGCCAATGAAATACGTATATATGAAATTTTAATTTCAGATCAAAGTACTGCTTAAATCAAGCAGGCCTGTAAATTTTTGAGAGTTTTTAACCTTTTTAACCTCCTCAAACACCTACTAACACCAGAATGTATTCACTTCCTGTTTTAACGGGGCATCTCAAGCAATTCAACTGTCCGCCATTTCGTCCTCGTTTAAGATATCGACTATTCCTTCGCAATTTATCATCATGTGTGTTAGTAGTTTATTACTGACAAATATCAAGAGTATTCAACAAATTCCCTAGGAGGAGTTCGACAAAGTATGCAAAAAATGTGTGTAAAATGCACATATTTCAAAATGGCCGACTTCCTGTTGGGCGGAGTCAATCATTCCAATACTAAAAACGTGTCTTATGATGTCTCTTGTGTTTTTACCAAGTTTCATGATTTTTCAATAATCTGTTTTATGACCGTGTCATGGTTTCACTTTGGTCTAGTGTTGCGTCTCCATTAAATTAATTGTCCGCCATTACGTCATCGTTTCAGCTATCGACTATTCCTTCGCAATTTATCACCATGTATGTCTGGAGCCTATCCATACCAAATTTAGAGGTAATATGACAAAGACTCTAGGAGGAGTTTGAATGAGTTCGTGAAAAATGTGTAAAAATTCCACAAATTTCAAAATGGCCGACTTCCTGTTGGGCGGAGCTAGTACAAGCCAAAGGGTAATATGTGCGGGATGATAGTTTCTATGTTGTTGCCAAAAATCGAGAATATTGGAGAAATTTTGAGACAGCTACAGCTAATTTTATGGCCTAAACAAAATAGGGGGCGCTGTAGAGTCCTCTAGCTACACATGAGAAAAACGACAAAATATTCCTAAATCATTTCAAAGACTTATTGAATCTGCCAATCATCAAGAGGCTGAGAGCTTTTCATAAATATGATATGAAATAGGTGGCGCTAGAGAGCTGATGAAAGACAAATTTACGAAATTCCAACTTACGGTCAAAGTATGGCCAAGGCCAAATAGCTCTGTAAAATTTTAGGAGTTTTCAAACATCCTAACCACTCCGAAACCCAGCGGGAAACTTTTTATTTTGCAACTTCCTGTCAAAATGTCTGACTTCCTGTTGGGCGGAGTCAAATAAAACCTAGTGATTCTTGTTGTTTATGAGGAGGTCAATGAGCGTACCAAAGTTGGTGCACGTTGGACAAACTTCATCCCGGCCACTGCCGACGGTTAGGGGCGCTATAGAGCTCCTGAACAACGCCAAAGTCCAGCCTCTATAGAACTTTAAAATTTTCGCCGAGCTTGAGGCCTGTGCCAAAATGCGTGAGTTTTCGAGTATCGGAAATGCCTCAAAAATGGACGCAAAGAGGCAGAATAATAATAACGAGTTGTCCCCCTGTCACAGGGGGACGTAGGGCCCTCGCACAACAGCGCAAATCGTACCGGGCCAAACCGAGAAACCGGTAAAAGTAATTTTGAGGTCTTATTGAGTGTGCCAATTTTCAAGAGTTTTCTATCCTGTTAAACACGTGAAATATCCATTTAAAATACAGGTGGCGCTTTAGCGCTGTTAAAATACATGTATTTGAAATTCTAATTCTACATCAAAGAACAGCCTTAGATAAGCAGGCCGGTCAAATTTTGTGAGTTTTTCTCCGTTATAACCTCCTCAAAACACCTGGCATTACCTAGGTTTTGACCTCCTGTTTTGATGTGGCATCTCAAAAATTCAACCATCTGCCATTTCGTCCTCGTTTGAGATATCCACTATTCCTTCACAATTTATCATCAGATATGTTCAATGTTTATTTTTACCAAATACCAAGAGAATTCAACAAATTTGCTAGGAGTAGTTTGACAATGTACACAAAAAATGTGTGTAAAATGCAGATATTTCAAAATGGCCGACTTCCTGTTGGGCGGAGTCAGTCCTACCAATGCTGAAAATGTGTGTAATGATGTCTTTTGTGTTTTTGCCAAGTTTCATGAATTTTCAAAAATCTGTTTTCTGACCATGTCATGGTTTCACTTTGGTTTAGTGTTGCGTCTCTAGTGAATCAATTGCTCGCCATTGGGTCACCGTTTTACCGATCAACTAATCCTTTGGCAGTTATCATCAAATATGTCTGTTGTTCATTTACAGCGAAATAAGAGGTAATCTGACAAAGACTTTAGGAGCAGTTTAAATGAGTTTGTGAAAAATGTGTAAAAATATTACAAATTCCAATATGGCCGACTTCCTGTTGGGCGGAGCTAATACAAGCCAATTGCAAATATGTGCAGGGTCATACTATCTACACTCCTACCAAAATTTGAGAAGATTAGACAAATTTTGACACATCCACAGCTAATTTTTTAAATGAACAAATTAGGGGGCGCTGTAGAGTCCGCTAGCTATACATGAAAAAATTGTCAAAATATTTGTAAAGTGTTTTTAGGTCTTATGCAATCTGTCAATTTTCAAGAGGTTTTGAGCATTCCCGTAATGTCACATATTCATTGCAACCTAGGTGGCGCTATAGAGCCAATGAAATGCGTATATATGAAATTTCAATTTCAGACCAAAGTTCCACGTAAATCAAGCAGGCCTGTAAAGTTTTGTGAGTTTTCATACTTTTTAACCTCCTCAAACACCTACCAACACCAGAATGTATTCACTTCCTGTTTTAATGGGGTATCTCCAGCAACTCAACTTTCCGCCATTTCGTCCTCGTTTAAGATATTGACTATTCCTTCGCAATTTATCATCAGGTCTGTTAGTAGTTTATTGCTGACAAATATCAAGAGTATTCAACGAATTCCCTAGGAGGAGTTTGACAAAGTATACAAAAAATGTGTGTAAAATGCACTTTTTTCAAAATGGCCGACTTCCTGTTGGGCAGAGTCAGTCTTACCAATACTAAAAACGTGTCTTATGATGTCTCTTGTGTTTTTGCCAAGTTTCATGAATTTTCAATCATGTGTGTTCTGACCGTGTCATGGTTTCACTTTGGTCTAGTGTTGCGTCTCCATTAAATTAATTGCCTGCCATTACGTCATCGTTTCAGCTATCGACTATTCCTTCGCAATTTATCACCATGTATGTCTGGGGACTATCCACTGACAATTTAGAGGTAATCTGACAAAGACTCTAGGAGGAGTTCGAATGAGTTTGTGAAAAATATGTCAAAATTCCACAAATTCCAAAATGGCCGACCTACTGTTGGGTGGAGCTAATGCATTCCGATTGGTAATATGTGCAGAATCATATTGTCTATGTTTCTGTCTAAAATCGAGAATATCTGAGAATTTTTGAGAAGGCCACGGCTAATTTATTAGCCGAACCAAATAGGGGGCGCTGTAGAGTCATCTAGCTACACACGACAAAAATGACAATATATATCTAAGTCACTTCGAGGCCTTATTGAATCTGCCAATTATCAAGAGGCTGAGCGCTTTCCAAAAATGTCATATGAAATAGGTGGCGCTAGAGAGCTGATGAAACACGAATATACAAAATTTTAATTTACGGTGAAAGTTTGGCCTAAGCCAAATAACTCTGTAAAATTTTAGGAGTTTTCAAACATCCTAACCACTCCGAAACCCAGCGGGAAACTTTTTATTTTGCAACTTCCTGTCAAAATGGCCGACTTCCTGTTGGGCGGAGTCAAATAAAACCTAGTGATTCTTGTTGTTTATGAAGAGGTCAATGAGTGTACCAAAGTTGGTGCACATTGGACAAACTTCATCCCGGCCAATGACGACGTTTGGGGGCGCTATGGAGCTCCTGAACCACGCCCATGTCAATACTCTATGGAACTTTTACATTTTCACCAAGTTTGAGGCCTGTGCCAAAATGCGTGAGTTTTCCCATATCAGAAATGCCTCAAAAATGAGCGAAAGTGTCAAGAAGCGTAATAATAATAATAACGAGTTGTCCCCCTGTCACAGGGGGACGTAGGGCCCTCGCACACCAGCGCAAATTGTACCGGGCCAAACCGAGAAACCGGTGAAAGTAATTTTGAGGTCTCATTGAGTTTGCCAATTTTCAAGAGTTTTCTATTCTGCCAAAAATGTCAAATATTCATTTAAAATATAGGTGGCGCTATAGAGCTGTGAAAACACATGTATTTGAATTTTTAATTCTAGATCAAAGAACCGACTCAGATAAGCAGGCCAGTCAAATTTTGTGAGTTTTCCTCAGTTATAACCTCCTCAAAACACCTTGCATTACCTAGGTGTCAACTTCCTGTTTTGAGGTGGCATCTCAAAAATTCAACCGTCCGTCATTTCGTCCTCGTTTAAGATATCGACTATTCCTTCACAATTTGTCATCAGATATGTTCAGTGTTTATTTTTACCAAATACCAAGAGAATTCAACAAAATTTCTAGGAGTAGTTTGACAACATACGCAAAAAATGTATGTAAAATGCAAATATTTCAAAATGGCAGACTTCCTGTTGGGCGGAGTCAGTCCTACCAATACTGAAAACGTGTGTAATGATGTCTCTTGTGTTTTCGCCAAGTTTCATGAATTTTCAATCATCTGTGTTCTGACCGTGTCATGGTTTCACTTTGGTTTAGTGTTGCGTCTCTAGTCAATCAATTGCCCGCCATTACGTCACTGTTTTAGCGATCAACTAATCCTTTGGCAGTTTTCATCAAATATGTCTGTTGTTCATTTACAGTGAAATAAGAGGTAATCTGACAAAGACTTTAGGAGCAGTTTAAATGAGTTTGTGAAAAAAGTGTAAAAATCTTACAAATTCCAATATGGCCGACTTCCTGTTGGGCGGAGCTAATACAAGCCAATTGCAAATATGTGCAGGGTCACAGTATCTACATTCCTACCAAAATTGGAGAACATTAGACCAATTTTGACACATCCAGAGCTAATTTATTAACTGAACAAATTAGGGGGCGCTGTAGAGTCAGCTAGCTACACATGAAAAAATTATCACAATATTTGTAATGTGTTTTTAGGTCCTATGCAATCTGACAATTTTCAAGAGTTTTTGATTATTCCCGTAATGTCAAATATTCATTGAAACCTAGGTGGCGCTATAGAGCCAATGAAATGCGTATATATGAAATTTCAATTTCAGACCAAAGGACCACGTAAAACAAGCAGGCCTGTAAAATTTTGTGAGTTTTCATCCATTTTAACCTCCTCAAACACCTACCAACACAAGAATGTATTCACTTCCTGTTTTAATGGGGTATCTCAAGCAATTCAACTGTCTGACATTTCGTCCCCGTTTAAGATATCGACTATTCCTTCGCAATTTATCATCAGGTGTGTTAGTAGTTTATTATTGACAAATATCAAGAGTATTCAACAAATTCCCTAGGAGGAGTTCGACAAAGTATGCAAAAAATGTGTGTAAAATGCACATATTTCAAAATGGCCGACTTCCTGTTGGGCGGAGTCAGTCCTACCAATACGGCAAACGTGTCTAATGATGTCTCTTGTGTTTTCGCCAAATTTCAGGAATTTCCAATCATCTGTGTTCTGACCGTGTCATGGTTTCACTTTGGTTTAGTGTTGCGTCTCTAGTTAATCAATTGCCCGCCATTACGACACCGTTTCAGCTATTGACTATTCCTTCGCAATTTATCTCCACTTATGTCTGGAGCCTATCCACGCCCAATTTTGAGGTAATCTGACAAACACTCTAGGAGGAGTTCGAATGAGTATGTGAAAAATGTGTAAAAATGTCACAAATTCCAATATGGCTGACTTCCTGTTGGGCGGAGCAAATGCATGCCAATTGGTAATATGTGCGGGATCAAGTTGTATATGTTTCTACCAAATATCATGAATATTGGAGAATTTTTGAGAAGGCCACAGTTAATTAATCAGCTAAAATAAATAGGGGGCGCTGTAGAGTCATTTAGCTACACACAAAAAAAATGACAAAACGTTTCTAAATAATTTTGAGGCCTTATTGAATCTGCCAATTATCAAGAGGCTGAGTGCTTTCCATAAATGTGATGTAAAAAAGGTGGCGCTAGAGAGCTGGTTAAAGATGAATTTACAAAATTCGAATTAATTCTCAAAGTACGGCCTAAGCCAGATAGGCCTGTCAAGTTTTATGAGTTTTCGAACATCATAACCCCTCCAAACCAGCACGGGAAACTTTTTATTTTGCGACTTCCTGTCAAAATGGCAGACTTCCTGTTGAGCGGAGTCTGATAAAACCGAGTGATTATTGTTCTGCATGAGGAGGTCAATGAGTGTACCAAAGTTGGAGCATATTGGACAAACTTCATCCCGGCCACTGGCAACGTTTGGGGGCGCTATAGAGCTCCTGAACCACGCCCAAACCCATGAACCATGGAATTTCAAATTTTTCACGGGTTTTGATGTCTGTGCCAAAATGCATGAGTTTTCGAGTATCGGAAAGGCCTCAAAAATGGGCGCGAAGTTTGTAAATAAAAATAATAATAACGAGTTGTCCCCCTGTCACAGGGGGACGTAGGGCCCTCGCACAACAGCGCAAATCGTACCGGGCCAAACCGAGAAACCGGTGAAAGTAATTTTGAGGTCTTATTAAGTGTGGTAATTTTCAAGAGTTTTCTATCCTGACAAAAATGTGAAATACCCATTTAAAATACAGGTGGCGCTATAGAGCTGTTAAAACACATATATTTGAAATTCTAATTCTAGATCAAACAACAGCCTCAGATAAGCAGGCCGGTCAAAGTTTGTGAGCTTTTCTCTCTTATAACGTCCTCAAAACTCCTAGCATTACCTATGTGTCAACCTCCAGTTTTGATGTGGCATCTCAAACATTCAACCGTCCGCCATTCCCTTCTCGTTTAAGATATCGACTATTTCTTCACAATTTATCATCAGATATGTTCAATGTTTATTTTTACCAAATACCAAGAGAATTCAACAAAATTTCTAGTAGTAGTTTGACAACATACGCAAAAAATGTATGTAAAATTCAGATATTTCAAAATGGCCGACTTCCTGTTGGGCGGAGTCAGTCCTACCAAAACTGAAAACGTGTCTAATGATGTCTCTTGTGTTTTTGCCAAGTTTCATGAATTTTTAATCAACTGTGTTCTGACTGTGTCATGGTTTCACTTTGGTTTAGTGTTGCGTCTCTAGTCAATCAATTGCTCGCCATTACGTCACCGTTTTAGCGATCAACTATTCCTTTGGCAATTTTCATCAACTGTGTCTGATGTTCATTCTCAGCTACTTTAGAGATAATCTGACAAAGACTTTAGGAGCAGTTTAAATGAGTTTGTGAAAAAAAGTGTAAAAAAATTACAAAATCCAATATGGCCGACTTCCTGTTGGGCGGAGCTAATACAAACCAATTGCAAATATGTGCAGAGTCATAGTATCTACGCTCCTACCAAAATTTGAGAAGATTAGACAAATTGTGACACATCCACAGCTAATTTATTAAACGAACGAATTAGGGGGCGCTATAGAGTCCGCTAGCTACACATGAAAAAATTATCACAATATTTGTAAAGTGTTTTTAGATCTTATGGAATCTGACAGTTTTCAAGAGTTTTTGAGCATTTCCGTAATGTCAAATATGCATTGAAACCTAGGTGGCGCTATAGAGCCAATGAAATATGTATATATGAAATTTAAATTTTTAATCAAAGGACCGCTTAAATCAAGCAGGCCTGTAAAGTTTCGTGAGTGTTCAACCTGTTTAACCTCCTCAAACACCTACTAACACCAGAATGTATTTACTTCCTATTTTAATGGGGTATCTCAAGCAATTCAACTGTCCGCCATTTCGTCCTCGTTTAAGATATCGACTATTCCTTCGCAATTTATCATCACGGATGGTAGTAGTTTATTGCTGACAAATATCAAGAGTATTCAACAAATTCCCTAGGAGGAGTTCGACAAAGTATGCAAAAAATGTGTGTAAAATGCACGTTTTTCAAAATGGCCGACTTCCTGTTGGGCGGAGTCAATCATGTCAACACTGAAAACGTGTGTAATGATGTCTTTTATGTTTTTGCCAAGTTTCATGAATTTCCAAGCAGCTGTGTTCTGACCATGCTAATGTTTCTATTTGGTTTAGTGTTGTGTCTCCATTAAATCAATTGCCCGCCATTACGTCATCGTTTCAGCTATCGACTATTCCTTCGCAATTTAGCACCACGTATGTCTGGAGACTATCCACAGACCATTTAGTTGTAATCTGACAAAGACTCTAGGAGGAGTTCGAATGAGTTCGTGAAAAATATGTAAAAATTTTACATTTTTCAAAATGGCCGACTTCCTGTTGGGCGGAGCTAATACATGCCAATGGGTATTTTGTGTGCCATCGTAATATCTATGTTTCTACCAAAAATCTTGAACATTGGAGAAAATTTGAGACAGCTACCGCTAATTTATTAGCCTAAACAAAATAGGGGGCGCTGTAGAGTCATTTAGCACCACATTAGAAAAACGATTACATTTCTCGAAATCATTTTAAGGCATTATTGGGTCTGCTAATTTGGAAGAGGCTAAGAGCTTTCGATAAATGTCATATAAAATAGGTGGCGCTAGAGAGCTGATAAATTATGAATATGAAAAATTCCAATTTTACATCAAAGTACAGCCTATGCCCAATAGGCCTGTGAAATTTTATGAGTTTTCGAACATCGTAACCCACCCAAAATGTCACGGGAAACTTTTTTTTTTGCCACTTCCTGCCAAAATGGCCGACTTCCTGTTAGGCCGAGTCAAATAAATCCAAGTGATTCTTGATCGGTATAATGAGGTCAATGAGCGTACCAAAGTTGGTGCACATTGGACAAACTGTATCCCGGCCACTGGCAACGTTTGGGGGCGCTATAGAGCTCCTGATCAACGCCCAAGCGCAGGAACCGTGAAATTTTAAATTTTTCACCGGCTTTGATGTCTGTGCCAAAATTCAAGAGTTTTCGAGTATCAGAAAGGCCTCAAAAATGGGCGCGAAGTTTAAAAATAAAAATAATAATAATAATAATAATAAACGGACCAAAAACAATAGGGCTTTGCACCTCCGGTGCAGGCTTCGCCTGCGCCTTCGGTGCTCGGGCCCTAATAACGAGTTGTCCCCCTGTCACAGGGGGACGTAGGGCCCTCGCACAACAGCGCAAATCGTACCGGGCCAAACCGAGAAACCGGTAAAAGTAATTTTGAGGTCTTATTGAGTGTGCCAATTTTCAAGAGTTTTCTATCCTGTTAAACATGTGAAATATCCATTTAAAATACAGGTGGCGCTATGGCGCTGTTAAAATACATGTATTTGAAATTCTAATTCTACATCAAACAACAGCCTTAGATAAGCAGGCTGGTCAAATTTTGTGAGTTTTTCTCCGTTATAACCTCCTCAAAACACCTGGCATTACCTAGGTTTTGACCTCCTGTTTTGATGTGGCATCTCACAAATTCAACCATCTGCCATTTCGTCCTCGTTTGAGATATCGACTATTCCTTCACAATTTATTATCAGATATGTTCAATGTTTATTTTTACCAAATACCAAGAGAATTCAACAAATTTGCTAGGAGTAGTTTGACAATGTACACAAAAAATTTGTGTAAAATGCAGATATTTCAAAATGGCCGACTTCCTGTTGGGCGGAGTCAGTCCTACCAATGCTGAAAATGTGTGTAATGATGTCTTTTGTGTTTTTGCCAAGTTTCATGAATTTTCAATAATCTGTTTTCTGACCGTGTCATGGTTTCACTTTGGTTTAGTGGTGCGTCTCTAGTGAATCAATTGCTCGCCATTGGGTCACCGTTTTACCGATCAACTAATCCTTTGGCAGTTATCATCAAATATGTCTGTTGTTCATTTACAGCGAAATAAGAGGTAATCTGAAAAAGACTTTAGGAGCAGTTTAAATGAGTTTGTGAAAAATGTGTAAAAATATTACAAATTCCAATATGGCCGACTTCCTGTTGGGCGGAGCTAATACAAGCCAATTGCAAATATGTGCAGGGTCATACTATCTACGATCCTACCAAAATTTGAGAAGATTAGACAAATTTTGACACATCCACAGCTAATTTATTAAACGAACCAATTAGGGGGCGCTGTAGAGTCCGCTAGCTATACATGAAAAAATTGTCACAATATTTGTAAAGTGTTTTTAGGTCTTATGCAATCTGTCAATTTTCAAGAGGTTTTGAGCATTCCCGTAATGTCAAATATGCATTGAAACCTAGGTGGCGCTATAGAGCCAATGAAATACGTATATATGAAATTTTAATTTCAGATCAAAGTACTGCTTAAATCAAGCAGGCCTGTAAATTTTTTAGAGTTTTTAACCTTTTTAACCTCCTCAAACACCTACTAACACCAAGATGTATTCACTTCCTGTTTTAACGGGGCATCTCAAGCAATTCAACTGTCCGCCATTTCGTCCTCGTTTAAGATATCGACTATTCCTTCGCAATTTATCATCAGGTGTGTTAGTAGTTTATTACTGACAAATATCAAGAGTATTCAACAAATTCCCTAGGAGGAGTTCGACAAAGTATGCAAAAAATGTGTGTAAAATGCACATATTTCAAAATGGCCGACTTCCTGTTGGGCGGAGTCAATCATTCCAATACTAAAAACGTGCCTTATGATGTCTCTTGTGTTTTTACAAAGTTTCATGATTTTTCAATAATCTGTTTTATGACTGTGTCATGGTTTCACTTTGGTCTAGTGTTGCGTCTCCATTAAATTAATTGTCCGCCATTACGTCATCGTTTCAGCTATCGACTATTCCTTCGCAATTTATCACCATGTATGTCTGGAGCCTATCCACACCAAATTTAGAGGTAATATGACAAAGACTCTAGGAGGAGTTTGAATGAGTTCGTGAAAAATGTGAAAAAATTCCACAAATTTCAAAATGGCCGACTTCCTGTTGGGCGGAGCTAGTACAAGCCAATGGGTAATATGTGCGGGATGATAGTTTCTATGTTGTTGCCAAAAATCGAGATTATTGGAGAAATTTTGAGACAGCTACAGCTAATTTAATGGCCTAAACAAAATAGGGGGCGCTGTAGAGTCCTCTAGCTACACATGAGAAAAACGACAAAATATTCCTAAATCATTTCAAAGACTTATTGAATCTGCCAATCATCAAGAGGCTGAGAGCTTTTCATAAATATGATATAAAATAGGTGGCGCTAGAGAGCTGATGAAAGACAAATTTACGAAATTCCAACTTACGGTCAAAGTATGGCCTAAGCCAAATAGCTCTGTAAAATTTTAGGAGTTTTCAAACATCCTAACCACTCCGAAACCCAGCGGGAAACTTTTTATTTTGCAACTTCCTGTCAAAATGGCCGACTTCCTGTTGGGCGGAGTCAAATAAAACCTAGTGATTCTTGTTGTTTATGAGGAGGTCAATGAGCGTACCAAAGTTGGTGGACGTTGGACAAACTTCATCCCGGCCACTGGCAACGTTTGGGGGCGCTATAGAGCTCCTGAACCACGCCCAAACACATGAACCATGGAATTTCAAATTTTTCACGGGTTTTGATGTCTGTGCCAAAATGCATGAGTTTTCGAGTATCGGAAAGGCCTCAAAAATGGGCGCGAAGTTTGTAAATAAAAATAATAATAATAATAATAATAAACGGACCAAAAACAATAGGGCTTTGCACCTCCGGTGCAGGCTTCGCCTGCGCCTTCGGTGCTCGGGCCCTAATAATAAACATTCCAAAAACAATAGGGCTTTGCACCTCCGGTGCAGGCTTCGCCTGCGCCTTCGGTGCTCGGGCCCTAATAATAAACGGACCAAAAACAATAGGGCTTTGCACCTCCGGTGCAGGCTTCGCCTGCGCCTTCGGTGCTCGGGCCCTAATAATAATAATAACGAGTTGTCCCCCTGTCACAGGGGGACGTAGGGCCCTCGCACAACAGCGCAAATCGTTCCGGGCCAAACCGAGAAACCGGTGAAAGTAATTTTGTGATATTATTGTGTGTGGTAATGAGTTTTTTATACAGTTAAACATATCAAATATTCATTTAAAGTATAGGTGGCGCTATACAGCTCTAAAAACACGTATATATTTGACATTTTCAATCTACATCAAAGAACAGCCTCAGTTAAGCAGGCCTATCAAATTTTGTGAGCTTTTCTCAGTTATAACCTCCTCAAAACACCTAGCATTCCCTAGGTGTCAACTTCCTGTTTTGATGTGGAATCTCAAAAAATTCAACCGTCCACCATTTAGTCCTCGTTTGAGATATCGACTATTCCTTCACAATTTATCATCACATATGTTCAATGTTTATTTTTACCAAATACCAAGAGAATTCAACGAATTTCCTAGGAGTAGTTTGACAACATATGCAAAAAATGTGTGTAAAATGCAGATATTTCAAAATGGCTGACTTCCTGTTGGGTGGAGTCAGTCCTACCACTACTGAAAATGTGTCTTAATGATGTTTCTTGTGTTTTTCCCAAGTTTCGTGAATTTTCAATCATCTGTGTTCTGACCGTGTCATGGTTTCACTTTGGTTTAGTGTTGCGTCTCTAGTGAATCAATTGCTTGCCATTACGTCACCATTTTACCGATCAACTAATCCTTTAGCAATTTTCATCAAACATATCTGATGTTCATTCACAGCTAATTTAGAGGTAATCTGACAAAGACTTTAGGAGCAGTTTAAATGAGTTCGTGAAAAATGTGTAAAAATATTACGAATTCCAATATGGCCGACTTCCTGTTGGGCGGAGCTAATACAAGCCAATTGCAAATATGTGCAGAGTCACAGTATCTACATTCCTACCAAAATTTGAGAAGATTAGACAAGTTTTGACTCATCCACAGCTGATTTATTAAACTAAGGAATTAGGGGGCGCTGTAGAGTCCGCTAGCTACACATGAAAAAAATTATCACAATATTTGTAAAGTGTCTTTAGGTCTTTTGGAATCTGACAATTTTCAAGAGTTTTTGAGCATTTCCGTAATGTCAATTATTCATTGCATCCTAGGTGGCGCTATAGAGCCAATGAAATACGTATACATGAAATTTAAAATTTTAGATCAAAGGACCGCTTAAATGAAGCAGGCCTGTAAATTTTCGTGAGTTTTAATCCTTTGTAACCTCCTGAAACACCTACCAACACCACAATGTAATCACTTCCTGTTTTAATGGGGCATCTCAAGCAATTCAACTTTCCGCCATTTCGTCCACGTTTAAGATATCGACTATTCCTTCACAATTTATCATCAGGTATGTTAGTAGTTTATTACTGACAAATATCAAGAGTATTCAACAAATTACCTAGGGGGAGTTCGACAAAGTATGCAAAAAATGTGTGTAAAATGCACATATTTCAAAATGGCCAACTTCCTGTTGGGCGGAGTCAATTATTCCAATACTAAAAACGTGTCTTATGATGTCTCTTGTGTTTTTACCAAGTTTCATGATTTTTCAATCATGTGTGTTCTGACCGTGTCATGGTTTCACTTTGGTTTAGTGTTGCGCCTCTAGTAAATCAATTGTCCGCCATTACGTCATCGTTTAAGCAATCAACTATTCCTTTGGCAGTTTTCATCAATTGTGTCTGATGTTCATCCACAGCTAATGTAGAGGTAATCGGACAAAGACTTTAGGAGCAGTTTAAATGAGTTGGTGAAAAATTTGTAAAAATTTCGCAAATTTCAAAATGGCCGACTTCCTGTTGGGCGGAGCTAAAACAATCTAATTGCAAATATGTGCAGGGTCATAGTATCTACGTTCCTACCAAAATTTGAGAAGATTAGACAAATTTTGACATATCCACAGCTAATTTATTAACCATACAAATTAGGGGGCGCTGTAGAGTCTGCTAGCTACACATGAAAAAATTATCACAATATTTGTAAAGTGTTTTTAGGTCTAATGGAATCTGACAATTTTCAAGAGTTTTTGAGCATTCCCGTAATGTTAAATATGCATTGAAGCCTAGGTGGCGCTATAGAGCCAATGAAATATGTATATATGAAATTTCAATTTTTGATCCAAGTACCACTTAAGTCAAGCAGGCCTGTAAAGTTTCGAGAGTTTTCAACCTTTTAAACCTCCTCAAACACCTACCAACACCAGAATGTATTCACTTCCTGTTTTAATGGGGTATCTCCAGCAATTCAACTGTCCGCCATTTCGTCCCTGTTTAAGATATCGACTATTCCTTCGCAATTTATCATCATGTGTGTTAGTAGTTTATTACTGACAAATATCAAGAGTATTCAACAAATTCCCTAGGAGGAGTTTGACAAAGTATGCAAAAAATGTGTGTAAAATGCACTTTTTTCAAAATGGCCCACTTCCTGTAAGAGTCAGTCTTACCAATACTAAAAACGTGTCTTATGATGTCTATTATGTTTCTGTAAAGTTTCATGAATTTTCAATCATCTGTGTTATGATCGTGTCATGGTTTCACTTTGGTCTAGTGTTGCGTCTCCATTAAATTAATTGTCCGCCATTACGTCATCGTTTCAGCTATTGACTATTCCTTCGCAATTTATCACCATGTATGTCTGGAGCCTACCCACGCCCAATTTAGAGATAATCTGACAAAGACTCTAGGAGGAGTTTGAATGAGTTCGTGAAAAATGTGTAAAAATTCCACAAATTTCAAAATGGCCGACTTCCTGTTGGGCGGAGCTAATACCAGCCAGTGGGTAATATGTGCGGGATGATACTTTCTATGATGTTGCCAAAAATCGAGAATATTGGAGAAATTTTAAACAGCTACAGCTAATTTAATGGCCTAAATAAAATAGGGGGCGCTGTAGGGTCATCTAGCTACACATGAGAAAAACGACAAAATATTTCTAAATCATTTCAAAGACTTATTGAATCTGCCAATCATCAAGAGGCTGAGAGCTTTTTATAAATGTGATATAAAATAGGTGGCGCTAGAGAGCTGATGAAACACGAATTTACGAAATTCCAACTTAAGGTCAAAGTTTGGCGTACGCCAAATAGCTCTGTAAAATTTTAGGAGTTTTCAAACATCTTAACCCCTCCGAAACACAGTGGGAAACTTTTTATTTTGCAACTTCCTGTCAAAATGGCCGACTTCCTGTTGGGCGGAGTCAAATAAAACCAAGTGATCCTTGTTCTTTATGAGGAGGTCAATGAGCGTACCAAAGTTGGTGTACATTGGACAAACTTCATCCCAGCCACTGCCGACGTTTGGGGGCGCTATAGAGCTCCTGAACCACGCCAAAGTCCAGCCTCTATGGAACTTTAAAATTTTTGCCGAGTTTGAGGCCTGTGCCAAAATGCGTGAGTTTTCGAGTATCGGAAATGCCTCAAAAATGGGCGAAAGTGTCCGGAATAATAATAATAATAATCCTTCCAAAAACAATAGGGCTTTGCACCTCCGGTGCAGGCTTCGCCTGCGCCTTCGGTGCTCGGGCCCTAACGAGTTGTCCCCCTGTCACAGGGGGACGTAGGGCCCTCGCACAACAGCGCAAATCGTACCGGGCCAAACCGAGAAACCGGTAAAAGTAATTTTGAGGTCTTATTGAGTGTGCCAATTTTCAAGAGTTTTCTATCCTGTTAAACACGTGAAATATCCATTTAAAATACAGGTGGCGCTATGGCGCTGTTAAAATACATGTATTTGAAATTCTAATTCTACATCAAACAACAGCCTTAGATAAGCAGGCTGGTCAAATTTTGTGAGTTTTTCTCCGTTATAACCTCAAAACCCCTGGCATTACCTAGGTTTTCACCTCCTGTTTTGATGTGGGATCTCAAAAATTCAACCATCTGCCATTTCGTCCTCGTTTGAGATATCGATTATTCCTTCACAATTTATCATCAGATATGTTCAATGTTTATTTTTACCAAATACCAAGAGAATTCATCAAATTTGCTAGGAGTAGTTTGACAATGTACACAAAAAATGTGTGTAAAATGCAGATATTTCAAAATGGCCGACTTCCTGTTGGGCGGAGTCAGTCGTACCAATGCTGAAAATGTGTGTAATGATGTCTTTTGTGTTTTTGCCAAGTTTCATGAATTTTCAATAATCTGTTTTCTGACCATGTCATGGTTTCACTTTGGTTTAGTGTTGCGTCTCTAGTGACTCAATTGCTCGCCATTGGGTCACCGTTTTACCGATCAACTAATCCTTTGGCAATTATCATCAAATATGTCTGTTGTTCATTTACAGCGAAATAAGAGGTAATCTGACAAAGACTTTAGGAGCAGTTTAAATTAGTTTGTGAAAAATTTGTAAAAATATTACATATTCCAATATGGCTGACTTCCTGTTGGGTGGAGCTAATACAAGCCAATTGCAAATATGTGCAGGGTCATACTATCTACGATCCTACCAAAATTTGAGAAGATTAGACAAATTTTGACACATCTACAGCTAATTTATTAAACAAACAAATTAGGGGGCGCTGTAGAGTCTGCTAGCTATACATGAAAAAATTGTCAAAATATTTGTAAAGTGTTTTTAGGTCTTATGCAATCTGTCAATTTTCAAGAGGTTTTGAGCATTCCCGTAATGTCAAATATGCATTGAAACCTAGGTGGCGCTATAGAGCCAATGAAATACGTATACAAGAAATTTTAATTTCAGATGAAAGTACTGCTTAGTTCAAGCAGGCCTGTAAATTTTCGAGAGTTTTCAACCTTTTTAACCTCCTCAAACACCTACTAACACCAGAATGTATTCACTTCCTGTTTTAATGGGGCATCTCAAGCAGTTCAACTGTCCGCCATTTCGTCCTCGTTTAAGATATCGACTATTCCTTCGCAATTTATCATCACGAATGGTAGTAGTTTTTTGCTGACAAATATCAAGAGTATTCAACAAATTCCCTAGGAGGAGTTCGACAAAGTATGCAAAAAATGTGTGTAAAATGCACATATTTCAAAATGGCCGACTTCCTGTTGGGCGGAGTCAATCATTCCAATACTAAAAACGTGTCTTATGATGTCTCTTGTGTTTTTACCAAGTTTCATGATTTTTCAATAATCTGTTTTATGACTGTGTCATGGTTTCACTTTGATCTAGTGTTGCGTCTCCATTAAATTAATTGTCCGCCATTATGTCATCGTTTCAGCTATCGACTATTCCTTCGCAATTTATCACCATGTATGTCTGGAGCCTATCCATACCAAATTTAGAGCTAATATGACAAAGACTCTAGGAGGAGTTTGAATGAGTTCGTGAAAAATGTGTAAAAATTCCACAAATTTCAAAATGGCCGACTTCCTGTTGGGCGGAGCTAGTACAAGCCAAAGGGTAATATGTGCGGGATGATAGTTTCTATGTTGTTGCCAAAAATATTGAATATTGGAGAAATTTTGAGACAGCTACAGCTAATTTAATGGCCTAAACAAAATAGGGGGCGCTGTAGAGTCCTCTAGCTACACATGAGAAAAACGACAAAATATTCCTAAATCATTTCAAAGACTTATTGAATCTGCCAATCATCAAGAGGCTGAGAGCTTTTCATAAATATGATATAAAATAGGTGGCGCTAGAGAGCTGATGAAAGACGAATTTACGAAATTCCAACTTACGGTCAAATTATGGCCAAGGCCAAATAGCTCTGTAAAATTTTAGGAGTTTTCAAACATCCTAACCACTCCGAAACCCAGCGGGAAACTTTTTATTTTGCAACTTCCTGTCAAAATGGCCGACTTCCTGTTGGGCGGAGTCAAATAAAATCTAGTGATTCTTGTTGTTTATGAGGAGGTCAATGAGCGTACCAAAGTTGGTGCACGTTGGACAAACTTCATCCCGGCCACTGCCGACGTTTGGGGGCGCTATAGAGATCCTGAACAACGCCCAAGCCCAGGAACCATGAAATTTTAAATTTTTCACCGGCTTTGACGTCTGTGCCAAAATTCAAGAGTTTTCGAGTATCAGAAAGGCCTCAAAAATGGGCGCGAAGTTTAAAAATAAAAATAATAATAATAATAATAACGAGTTGTCCCCCTGTCACAGGGGGACGTAGGGCCCTCGCACAACAGCGCAAATCGTACTGGGCCAAACCGAGAAACCGGTGAAAGTAATTTTGAGGTCTTATTAAGTGTGGTAATTTTCAAGAGTTTTCTATCCTGCCAAAAATGTGAAATACCCATTTAAAATACAGGTGGCGCTATAGAGCTGTTAAAACACATATATTTGAAATTCTAATTCTAGATCAAACAACAGCCTCAGATAAGCAGGCCGGTCAAAGTTTGTGAGCTTTTCTCTCTTATAACGTCCTCAAAACTCCTAGCATTACCTATGTGTCAACCTCCAGTTTTGATGTGGCATCTCAAACATTCAACCGTCCGCCATTCCCTCCTCGTTTAAGATATCGACTATTTCTTCACAATTTATCATCAGATATGTTCAATGTTTATATTTACCAAATACCAAGAGAATTCAACAAAATTTCTAGGAGTAGTTTGACAACATACGCAAAAAATGTATGCAAAATTCAGATATTTCAAAAAGGCCGACTTCCTGTTGGGCGGAGTCAGTCCTACCAATACTGAAAACGTGTCTAATGATGTCTCTTGTGTTTTTGCCAAGTTTCATGAATTTTTAATCATCTGTGTTCTGACTGTGTCATGGTTTCACTTTGGTTTAGTGTTGCGTTTCTATTCAATCAATTGCTTGCCATTACGTCACCGTTTTAGCAATCAACTATTCCTTTGGCAATTTTCATCAACTGTGTCTGATGTTCATTCTCAGCTAATTTAGAGGTAATCTGACAAAGACTTTAGGAGCAGTTTAAATGAGTTTGTGAAAAAAAGTGTAAAAAAATTACAAAATCCAATATGGCCGACTTCCTGTTGGGCGGAGCTAATACAAACCAATTGCAAATATGTGCAGAGTCATAGTATCTACGCTCCTACCAAAATTTGAGAAGATTAGACAAATTGTGACACATCCACAGCTAATTTATTAAACGAATGAATTAGGGGGCGCTATAGAGTCCGCTAGCTACACATGAAAAAATTATCACAATATTTGTAAAGTGTTTTTAGATCTTATGGAATCTGACAATTTTCAAGAGTTTTTGAGCATTTCCGTAATGTCAAATATGCATTGAAACCTAGGTGGCGCTATAGAGCCAATGAAATATGTATATATGAAATTTCAATTTTTAATCAAAGGACCGCTTAAATCAAGCAGGCCTGTAAAGTTTCGAGAGTTTTCAACCTGTTTAACCTCCTCAAACACCTACCAACACCAGAATGTATTTGCTTCCTATTTTAATGGAGTATCTCCAGCAATTCAACTGTCCGCCATTTCGTCCTGGTTCAAGTTATCGACTATTCCTTCGCAATTTATCATCACGGATGGTAGTAGTTTATTGCTGACAAATATCAAGAGTATTCAACAATTTCCCTAGGAGGAGTTCGACAAAGTATGCAAAAAATGTGTGTAAAATGCACGTTTTTCAAAATGGCCGACTTCTTGTTGGGCGGAGTCAATCATATCAACACTAAAAATGTGTGTAATGATGTCTTTTATGTTTTTGCCAAGTTTCATGAATTTCCAAGCAGCTGTATTCTGACCATGCTAATGTTTCTATTTGGTTTAGTGTTGTGTCTCCATTAAATCAATTGCCCGCCATTACGTCATCGTTTCAGCTATCGACTATTCCTTCGCAATTTAGCACCATGTATGTCTGGAGACTATCCAAAGACCATTTAGTTGTAATCTGACAAAGACTCTAGGAGGAGTTCGAATGAGTATGTGAAAAATGTTTAAAAATTTAACATTTTTCAAAATGGCCGACTTCCTGTTGGGCGGAGCTAATACATGCCAATGGGTATTATGTGTGGCATCGTAATATCTATGTTTCTACCAAAAATTTTTAACATTGGGGAAAATTTGAGACAGCTACCACTAATTTATTAGCCTAAACCAAATAGGGGGCGCTGTAGAGTCATTTAGCACCACATTAGAAAAATGATTACATTTCTCGAAATCATTTAAAGGCATTATTGGGTCTGCTAATTTAGAAGAGGCTAAGAGCTTTCTATAAATGTCATATAAAATAGGTGGCGCTAGAGAGCTGATAAATTATGAATATGAAAAATTCCAATTTTACATCAAAGTACAGCCTATGCGCAATAGGCCTGTGAAATTTTATGAGTTTTCGAACCTAGTAACCCACCCAAAACACCACGGGAAACTTTTTATTTTGCGACTTCCTGCCAAAATGGCCGACTTCCTGTTAGGCGGAGTCAAATAAATCCAAGTGATTCTTGATCGGTATAATGAGGTCAATGAGCGTACCAAAGTTGGTGCACATTGGACAAACTTTATCCCGGCCACTGGCAACGTTTGGGGGCGCTATAGAGCTCCTGAACCACGCCCAAACCCATGAACCATGGAATTTCAAATTTTTCACGGGTTTTGATGTCTGTGCCAAAATGCATGAGTTTTCGAGTATCGGAAAGGCCTCAAAAATGGGCGCGAAGTTTGTAAATAAAAATAACGAGTTGTCCCCCTGTCACAGGGGGACGTAGGGCCCTCGCACAACAGCGCAAATCGTACCGGGCCAAACCGAGAAACCGGTAAAAGTAATTTTAAGGTCTTATTGAGTGTGCCAATTTTCAAGAGTTTTCTATCCTGTTAAACATGTGAAATATCCATTTAAAATACAGGTAGCGCTATAGCGCTGTTAAAATACATGTATTTGAAATTCTAATTCTACATCAAACAACAGCCTCAGATAAGCAGGCTGGTCAAATTTTGTGAGTTTTTCTCCGTTATAACCTCCTCAAAACACCTGGCATTACCTAGGTTTTGACCTCCTGTTTTGATGTGGCATCTCACAAATTCAACCATCTGCCATTTCGTCCTCATTTGAGATATCGACTATTCCTTCACAATTTATCATCAGATATGTTCAATGTTTGTTTTTACCAAATACCAAGAGAATTCAAGAAAATTTCTAGGAGTAGTTTGACAATATACACAACAAATGTATGTAAAATTCAGATATTTCAAAATGGCCGACTTCCTGTTGGGCGGAGTCAGTCCTACCAATACTGAAAACGTGTCTTATGATGTCTCTTGTGTTTTTGCCAAGTTTCATGAATTTTTAATCATCTGTGTTCTGACTGTGTCATGGTTTCACTTTGGTTTAGTGTTGCGTCTCTAGTCAATCAATTGCCCGCCATTACGTCACCGTTTTAGCGATCAATTATTCCTTCGGCAATTTTCATCAACTCTGTCTGATGTTCATTCTCAGCTAATTTAGAGATAATCTGACAAAGACTTTAGGAGCAGTTTAAATGAGTTTGTTAAAAATTTGTAAAAATTACACAAATTTCAAAATGGCCGACTTCGTGTTGGGCGGAGCTAATACAAACCGATTGCAAATATGTGCAAAGTCATAGTATCTACGCTCCTACCAAAATTTGAGAAGATTAGACGAACTTTGACACATCCAAAGCTAATTTATTAACCTTACGAATTAGGGGGCGCTGTAGAGTCCGCTAGCTACACATGAAAAAAGTATCACAATATTTGTAAAGTGTTTTTTAGATCTTATGGAATCTGACAGTTTTCAAGAGTTTTTGAGCATTTCCGTAATGTCAAATATGCATTGAAACCTAGGTGGCGCTATAGAGCCAATGAAATATGTATATATGAAATTTCAATTTTTAATCAAAGTACTGCTTAAATCAAGCAGGCCTGAAAAGTTTCGTGAGTGTTCAACCTGTTTAACCTCCTCAAACACCTACTAACACCAGAATGTATTTACTTCCTATTTTAATGGGGTATCTCAAGCAATTCAACTGTCCGCCATTTCGTCCTCGTTTAAGATATCGACTATTCCTTCGCAATTTATCATCAAGGATGGTAGTAGTTTATTGTTGACAAATATCAAGAGTATTCAACAAATTCCCTAGGAGGAGTTCGACAAAGTATGCAAAAAATGTGTGTAAAATGCACGTTTTTCAAAATGGCCGACTTCCTGTTGGGCGGAGTCAATCATATCAACACTGAAAACGTGTGTAATGATGTTTTTTATATTTTTGCCAAGTTTCATGAATTTCCAAGCAGCTGTATTCTGACCATGCTAATGTTTCTATTTGGTTTAGTGTTGTGTCTCCATTAAATCAATTGCCCGCCATTACGTCATCGTTTCAGCTATCGACTATTCCTTCGCAATTTAGCACCACGTATGTCTGGAGACTATCCACAGACAATTTAGTTGTAATCTGACAAAGACTCTAGGAGGAGTTCGAATGAGTTCGTGAAAAATGTGTAAAAATTTAACATTTTTCAAAATGGCCGACTTCCTGTTGGGCGGAGCTAATACATGCCAATGGGTATTATGTGTGGCATCGTAATATCTATTTTTCTACCAAAAATCTTGAACATTGGGGAAAATTTGAGACAGCTACCGCTAATTTATTAGCCTAAACCAAATAGGGGGCGCTGTAGAGTCATTTAGCTCCACATTAGAAAAACGATTACATTTCTCGAAATCATTTAAAGGCATTATTGGGTCTGCTTATTTAGAAGAGGCTAAGAGCTTTCTATAAATGTCATATAAAATAGGTGGCGCTAGAGAGCTGATAAATTATGAATATGAAAAATTCCAATTTTTCATCAAAGTACAGCCTATGCCCAATATGCCTGTGAAATTTTATGAGTTTTCGAACATCGTAACCCACCCAAAACACCACGGGAAACTTTTTATTTTGCGACTTCCTGCCAAAATGGCCGACTTCCTGTTAGGCGGAGTCAAATAAATCCAAGTGATTCTTGATCGGTATAATGAGGTCAATGAGCGTACCAAAGTTGGTGCACATTGGACAAACTTTATCCCGGCCACTAGCAACGTTTGGGGGCGCTATAGAGCTCCTGATCAACGCCCAAGCCCAGGAACTGTGAAATTTCAAATTTTTCACCGGCTTTGATGTCTCTGCCAAAATTCAAGAGTTTTCGAGTATCAGAAAGGCCTCAAAAATGGGCGCGAAGTTTAAAAATAAAAATAATAATAATAATAATAACGAGTTGTCCCCCTGTCACAAGGGGACGTAGGGCCCTCGCACAACGGCGCAAATCGTACCGGGCCAAACCGAGAAACCGGTGAAAGTTATTTTGAGGTCTTATTCAGTGTGGTAATTTTCAAGAGTTTTCTATCCTGCCAAAAATGTGAAATACCCATTTAAAATACAGGTGGCGCTATAGAGCTGTTAAAACACATATATTTGAAATTATAATTCTAGATCAAACAACAGCCTCAGATAAGCAGGCCGGTCAAAGTTTGTGAGCTTTTCTCTCTTATAACGTCCTCAAAACTCCTAGCATTACCTATGTGTCATCCTCCAGTTTTGATGGGCATCTCAAACATTCAACTGTCCGCCATTCCCTCCTCATTTAAGATATCGACTATTCCTTCACAATTTATCATCAGATATGTTCAATGTTTATTTTTACCAAATACCAAGAGAATTCAACAAAATTTCTAGGAGTAGTTTGACAACATACGCAAAAAATGTATGTAAAATTCAGATATTTCAAAATGGCCGACTTCCTGTTGGGCGGAGTCAGTCCTACCAATACTAAAAACGTGTCTAATGATGTCTCTTGTGTTTTTGCCAAGTTTCATGAATTTTTAATCATCTGTGTTCTGACTGTGTCATGGTTTCACTTTGGTTTAGTGTTGCGTCTCTAGTCAATCAATTGCTCGCCATTACGTCACCGTTTTAGCGATCAACTATTCCTTTGGCAATTTTCATCAACTGTGTCTGTTCATTCTCAGCTAATTTAGAGGTAATCTGACAAAGACTTTAGGAGCAGTTTAAATGAGTTTGTGAAAAAACGTGTAAAAATATTACAAATTCCAATATGGCCGACTTCCTGTTGGGCGGAGCTAATACAAGCCAATTGCAAATATGTGCAGGGTCATACTATCTACGATCCTACCAAAATTTGAGAAGATTAGACAAATTTTGACACATCCACAGCTAATTTATTAAACAAACGAATTAGGGGGCGCTGTAGAGTCTGCTAGCTATACATGAAAAAATTGTCAAAATATTTGTAAAGTGTTTTTAGGTCTTATGCAATCTGTCAATTTTCAAGAGGTTTTGAGCATTCCCGTAATGTCAAATATGCATTGAAACCTAGGTGGCGCTATAGAGCCAATGAAATACGTATACAAGAAATTTTAATTTAAGATGAAAATACTGCTTAATTCAAGCAGGCCTGTAAATTTTCGAGAGTTTTCAACCTTTTTAACCTCCTCAAACACCTACTAACACCAGAATGTATTCACTTCCTGTTTTAATGGGGCATCTCAAGCAGTTCAACTGTCCGCCATTTCGTCCTCATTTAAGATATCGACTATTCCTTCGCAATTTATCATCACGGATGGTAGTAGTTTTTTGCTGACAAATATCAAGAGTATTCAACAAATTCCCTAGGAGGAGTTCGACAAAGTATGCAAAAAATGTGTGTAAAATGCACATATTTCAAAATGGCCGACTTCCTGTTGGGCGGAGTCAATCATTCCAATACTAAAAACGTGTCTTATGATGTCTCTTGTGTTTTTACCAAGTTTCATGATTTTTTAATCATCTGTTTTATGACCGTGTCATGGTTTCACTTTGGTCTAGTGTTGCGTCTCAATTAAATTAATTGTCCGCCATTACGTCATTGTTTCAGCTATCGACTATTCCTTCGCAATTTATCACCATGTATGTCTGGAGCCTATCCACACCAAATTTAGAGGTAATATGACAAAGACTCTAGGAGGAGTTTGAATGAGTTCGTGAAAAATGTGTAAAAATTCCACAAATTTCAAAATGGCCGACTTCCTGTTGGGCAGAGCTAGTACAAGCCAATGGGTAATATGTGCGGGATGATAGTTTCTATGTTGTTGCCAAAAATCAAGAATATTGGAGAAATTTTGAGACAGCTACAGCTAATTTAATGGCCTAAACAAAATAGGGGGCGCTGTAGAGTCCTCTAGCTACACATGAGAAAAACGACAAAATATTCCTAAATCATTTCAAAGACTTATTGAATCTGCCAATTATCAAGAGGCTGAGAGCTTTTTATAAATATGATATAAAATAGGTGGCGCTAGAGAGCTGATGAAAGACGAATTTACGAAATTCCAACTGAAGGTCAAAGTATGGCCTAAGCCAAATAGCTCTGTAAAATTTTAGGAGTTTTCAAACATCCTAACCCCTCCGAAACCCAGCGGGAAACTTTTTATTTTGCAACTTCCTGTCAAAATGGCCGACTTCCTTTTGGGCGCAGTCAAATAAAACCTAGTGATTCTTGTTGTTTATGAGGAGGTCAATGAGCGTACCAAAGTTGGTGCACGTTGGACAAACTTCATCCCGGCCACTGCCGACATTTGGGGGCGCTATAGAGCTCCTGAACAACGCCAAAGTCCAGCCTCTATGGAACTTTAAAATTTTCGCCGAGCTTGAGGTCTGTGCCAAAATGTGTGAGTTTTCGAGTATCGGAAATGCCTCAAAAATGGACGCAAAGAGGCAGAATAATAATAACGAGTTGTCCCCCTGTCACAGGGGGACGTAGGGCCCTCGCACAACAGCGCAAATCGTACCGGGCCAAACCGAGAAACCGGTAAAAGTAATTTTAAGGTCTTATTGAGTGTGCCAATTTTCAAGAGTTTTCTATCCTGTTAAACATGTGAAATATCCATTTAAAATACAGGTGGCGCTATAGCGCTGTTAAAATACATGTATTTGAAATTCTAATTCTACATCAAACAACAGCCTCAGATAAGCAGGCCGGTCAAATTTTGTGAGTTTTTCTCCGTTATAACCTCCTCAAAACACCTGGCATTACCTAGGTTTTGACCTCCTGTTTTGATGTGGCATCTCACAAATTCAACCATCTGCCATTTCGTCCTCGTTTGAGATATCGACTATTCCTTCACAATTTATCATCAGATATGTTTAATGTTTATTTTTACCAAATACCAAGAGAATTCAAGAAAATTTCTATGAGTAGTTTGACAATATACACAACAAATGTATGTAAAATTCAGATATTTCAAAATGGCCGACTTCCTGTTGGGCGGAGTCAGTCCTACCAATACTGAAAACGTGTGTAATGATGTCTCTTGTGTTTTTGCCAAGTTTCATGAATTTTTAATCATCTGTGTTCTGACTGTGTCATGGTTTCACTTTGGTTTAGTGTTGCGTCTCTAGTCAATCAATTGCCCGCCATTACGTCACCGTTTTAGCGATCAATTATTCCTTTGGCAATTTTCATCAACTGTGTCTGATGTTCATTCTCAGCTACTTTAGAGGTAATCTGACAAAGACTTTAGGAGCAGTTTAAATGAGTTTGTTAAAAATTTGTAAAAATTACACAAATTTCAAAATGGCCGACTTCCTGTTGGGCGGAGCTAATACAAACCAATTGCAAATATGTGCAAAGTCATAGTATCTACGCTACTACCAAAATTTGAGAAAATTAGACAAATTTTGACACATCCAAAGCTAATTTATTAACCGCACGAATTAGGGGGCGCTGTACAGTCCGCTAGCTACACATGAAAAAATTATCACAATATTTGTAAAATGTTTTTTAGATCTTATGGAATCTGACAATTTTCAAGAGTTTTTGAGCATTTCCGTAATGTCAAATATGCATTGAAACCTAGGTGGCGCTATAGAGCCAATGAAATATGTATATATGAAATTTCAATTTTTAATCAAAGTACTGCTTAAATCAAGCAGGCCTGAAAAGTTTTGTGAGTGTTCAACCTGTTTAACCTCCTCAAACACCTACTAACACCAGAATGTATTTACTTCCTATTTTAATGGGGTATCTCAAGCAATTCAACTGTCCGCCATTTCGTCCTCGTTTAAGATATCGACTATTCCTTCGCAATTTATCATCAAGGATGGTAGTAGTTTATTGTTGACAAATATCAAGAGTATTCAACAAATTCCCTAGGAGGAGTTCGACAAAGTATGCAAAAAATGTGTGTAAAATGCACGTTTTTCAAAATGGCCGACTTCCTGTTGGGCGGAGTCAATCATATCAACACTGAAAACGTGTGTAATGATGTCTTTTATATTTTTGCCAAGTTTCATGAATTTCCAAGCAGCTGTATTCTGACCATGTTAATGTTTCTATTTGGTTTAGTGTTGTGTCTCCATTAAATCAATTGCCCGCCATTACGTCATCGTTTCAGCTATCGACTATTCCTTCGCAATTTAGCACCACGTATGTCTGGAGACTATCCACAGACAATTTAGTTGTAATCTGACAAAGACTCTAGGAGAAGTTCGAATTAGTTCGTGAAAAATGTGTAAAAATTTAACATTTTTCAAAATGGCCGACTTCCTGTTGGGCGGAGCTAATACATGCCAATGGGTATTATGTGTGGCATCGTAATATCTATTTTTCTACCAAAAATCTTGAACATTGGGGAAAATTTGAGACAGCTACCGCTAATTTATTAGCCTAAACCAAATAGGGGGCGCTGTAGAGTCATTTAGCTCCACATTAGAAAAACGATTACATTTCTCGAAATCATTTAAAGGCATTATTGGGTCTGCTTATTTAGAAGAGGCTAAGAGCTTTCTATAAATGTCATATAAAATAGGTGGCGCTAGAGAGCTGATAAATTATGAATATGAAAAATTCCAATTTTACATCAAAGTACAGCCTATGCCCAATATGCCTGTGAAATTTTATGAGTTTTCGAACATCGTAACCCACCCAAAACACCACTGGAATCTTTTTATTTTGCGACTTCCTGCCAAAATGGCAGACTTCCTGTTAGGCGGAGTCAAATAAATCCAAGTGATTCTTGATCGGTATAATGAGGTCAATGAGCGTACCAAAGTTGGTGCACATTGGACAAACTTTATCCCGGCCACTAGCAACGTTTGGGGGCGCTATAGAGCTCCTGATCAACGCCCAAGCCCAGGAACTGTGAAATTTCAAATTTTTCACCGGCTTTGATGTCTGTGCCAAAATTCAAGAGTTTTCGAGTATCAGAAAGGCCTCAAAAATGGGCGCGAAGTTTAAAAATAAAAATAATAATAATAATAATAATAAACGGACCAAAAACAATAGGGCTTTGCACCTCCGGTGCAGGCTTCGCCTGCGCCTTCGGTGCTCGGGCCCTAATAACGAGTTGTCCCCCTGTCACAGGGGGACGTAGGGCCCTCGCACAACAGCGCAAATCGTACCGGGCCAAACCGAGAAACCGGTAAAAGTAATTTTGAGGTCTTATTGAGTGTGCCAATTTTCAAGAGTTTTCTATCCTGTTAAACATGTGAAATATCCATTTAAAATACAGGTGGCGCTATGGCGCTGTTAAAATACATGTATTTGAAATTCTAATTCTACATCAAACAACAGCCTTAGATAAGCAGGCTGGTCAAATTTTGTGAGTTTTTCTCCGTTATAACCTCCTCAAAACACCTGGCATTACCTAGGTTTTCACCTCCTGTTTTGATGTGGGATCTCAAAAATTCAACCATCTGCCATTTCGTCCTCGTTTGAGATATCGACTATTCCTTCACAATTTATCATCAGATATGTTCAATGTTTATTTTTACCAAATACCAAGAGAATTCATCAAATTTGCTAGGAGTAGTTTGACAATGTACACAAAAAATGTGTGTAAAATGCAGATATTTCAAAATGGCCGACTTCCTGTTGGGCGGAGTCAGTCCTACCAATGCTGAAAATGTGTGTAATGATGTCTTTTGTGTTTTTGCCAAGTTTCATGAATTTTCAATAATCTGTTTTCTGACCGTGTCATGGTTTCACTTTGGTTTAGTGTTGCGTCTCTAGTGACTCAATTGCTCGCCATTGGGTCACCGTTTTACCGATCAACTAATCCTTTGGAAATTATCATCAAATATGTCTGTTGTTCATTTACAGCTAAATAAGAGGTAATCTGACAAAGACTTTAGGAGCAGTTTAAATGAGTTTGTGAAAAATGTGTAAAAATATTACAAATTCCAATATGGCCGACTTCCTGTGGGGCGGAGCTAATACAAGCCAATTGCAAATATGTGCAGGGTCATACTATCTACGATCCTACCAAAATTTGAGAAGATTAGACAAATTTTGACACATCCACAGCTAATTTATTAAACGAACCAATTAGGGGGCGCTGTAGAGTCCGCTAGCTATACATGAAAAAATTGTCAAAATATTTGTAAAGTGTTTTTAGGTCTTATGCAATCTGTCAATTTTCAAGAGGTTTTGAGCATTCCCGTAATGTCAAATATGCATTGAAACCTAGGTGGCGCTATAGAGCCAATGAAATACGTATATATGAAATTTTAATTTCAGATCAAAGTACTGCTTAAATCAAGCAGGCCTGTAAATTTTTGAGAGTTTTCATCCTTTTAAACCTCCTCAAACACCTACCAACACCAGAATGTATTCACTTCCTGTTTTAACGGGGCATCTCAAGCAATTCAACTGTCCGCCATTTCGTCCTCGTTTAAGATATCGACTATTCCTTCGCAATTTATCATCAGGTGTGTTAGTAGTTTATTACTGACAAATATCAAGAGTATTCAACAAATTCCCTAGGAGGAGTTCGACAAAGTATGCAAAAAATGTGTGTAAAATGCACATATTTCAAAATGGCCGACTTCCTGTTGGGCGGAGTCAATCATTCCAATACTAAAAACGTGTCTTATGATGTCTCTTGTGTTTTTACCAAGTTTCATGATTTTTCAATAATCTGTTTTATGACTGTGTCATGGTTTCACTTTGGTCTAGTGTTGCGTCTCCATTAAATTAATTGCCTGCCATTACGTCATCGTTTCAGCTATCGACTATTCCTTCGCAATTTATCACCATGTATGTCTGGGGACTATCCACTGACAATTTAGAGGTAATCTGACAAAGACTCTAGGAGGAGTTCGAATGAGTTTGTGAAAAATATGTAAAAATTCCACAAATTCCAAAATGGCCGACTTCCTGTTGGACGGAGCTAATGCATTCCGATTGCTAATATGTGCAGAATCATATTGTCTATGTTTCTGTCAAAAATCGAGAATATCTGAGAATTTTTGAGAAGGCCACGGCTAATTTATTAGCCGAACCGAATAGGGGGCGCTGTAGAGTCATCTAGCTACACACGACAAAAATGACAATATATATCTAAGTCACTTCGAGGCCTTATTGAATCTGCCAATTATCAAGAGGCTGAGCGCTTTCCAAAAATGTCATACGAAATAGGTGGCGCTAGAGAGCTGATGAAACACGAATATACAAAATTTTAATTTACGGTGAAAGTTTGGCCTCAGCCAAATAGCTCTGTAAAATTTTAGGAGTTTTCAAACATCCTAACCACTCCGAAACCCAGCGGGAAACTTTTTATTTTGCAACTTCCTGTCAAAATGGCCGACTTCCTGTTGGGCGGAGTCAAATAAAACCAAGTGATTCTTGTTCTTTATGAAGAGGTCAATGAGTGTACCAAAGTTGGTGCACATTGGACAAACTTCATCCCAGCCAATGCCGACGTTTGGGGGCGCTATGGAGCTCCTGAACCACGCCCATGTCAATGCTCTATGGAACTTTTACATTTTCACCAAGTTTGAGGCCTGTGCCAAAATACGTGAGTTTTCCCATATCAGAAATGCCTCAAAAATGAGCGAAAGGGTCAAGAAGCGTAATAATAATAACGAGTTGTCCCCCTGTCACAGGGGGACGTAGGGCCCTCGCATAACAGCGCAAATCGTACCGGGCCAAACCGAGAAACTGGTAAAAGTAATTTTGAGGTCTTATTGAGTGTGCCAATTTTCAAGAGTTTTCTATCCTGTTAAACATGTGAAATATCCATTTAAAATACAGGTGGCGCTATAGCACTGTTAAAATAAATGTATTTTAAATTCTAATTCTACATCAAACAACAGCCTTAGATAAGCAGGCTGGTCAAATTTTGTGAGTTTTTCTCCGTTATAACCTCCTCAAAACACCTGACATTACCTAGGTTTTCACCTCCTGTTTTGATGTGGGATCTCAAAAATTCAACCATCTGCCATTTCGTCCTCGTTTGAGATATCGACTATTCCTTCACAATTTATCATCAGATATGTTCAATGTTTATTTTTACCAAATACCAAGAGAATTCATCAAATTTGCTAGGAGTAGTTTGACAATGTACACAAAAAATGTGTGTAAAATGCAGATATTTCAAAATGGCCGACTTCCTGTTGGGCGGAGTCAGTCCTACCAATGCTGAAAATGTGTGTAATGATGTCTTTTGTGTTTTTGCCAAGTTTCATGAATTTTCAATAATCTGTTTTCTGACCATGTCATGGTTTCACTTTGGTTTAGTGTTGCGTCTCTAGTGACTCAATTGCTCGCCATTGGGTCACCGTTTTACCGATCAACTAATCCTTTGGCAGTTATCATCAAATATGTCTGCTGTTCATTTACAGCGAAATAAGAGGTAATCTGACAAAAACTTTAGGAGCAGTTTAAATTAGTTTGTGAAAAATTTGTAAAAATATTACAAATTCCAATATGGCCGACTTCCTGTTGGGCGGAGCTAATACAAGCCAATTGCAAATATGTGCAGGGTCATACTATCTACGATCCTACCAAAATTTGAGAAGATTAGACAGATTTTGACACATCCACAGCTAATTTATTAAACAAACGAATTAGGGGGCGCTGTAGAGTCTGCTAACTATACATGAAAAAATTGTCAAAATATTTGTAAAGTGTTTTTAGGTCTTATGCAATCTGTCAATTTTCAAGAGGTTTTGAGCTTTCCCGTAATGTCAAATATGCATTGAAACCTAGGTGGCGCTATAGAGCCAATGAAATACGTATACAAGACATTTTAATTTCATATGAAAGTACTGCTTAATTCAAGCAGGCCTGTAAATTTTCGAGAGTTTTCAACCTTTTTAACCTCCTCAAACACCTACTAACACCAGAATGTATTCACTTCCTGTTTTAATGGGGCATCTCAAGCAATTCAACTGTCCGCCATTTCGTCCTAGTTTAAGATATCGACTATTCCTTCGCAATTTATCATCACGGATGGTAGTAGTTTTTTGCTGACAAATATCAAGAGTATTCAACAAATTCCCTAGGAGGAGTTCGACAAAGTATGCAAAAAATGTGTGTAAAATGCACATATTTCAAAATGGCCGACTTCCTGTTGGGCGGAGTCAATTGTTCCAATACTAAAAACGTGTCTTATGATGTCTCTTGTGTTTTTACCAAGTTTCATGATTTTTCAATAATCTGTTTTATGACTGTGTCATGGTTTCACTTTGGTCTAGTGTTGCGTCTCCATTAAATTAATTGTCCGCCATTACGTCATCGTTTCAGCTATCGACTATTCCTTCGCAATTTATCACCATGTATGTCTGGAGCCTATCCATACCAAATTTAGAGGTAATATGACAAAGACTCTAGGAGGAGTTTGAATGAGTTCGTGAAAAATGTGTAAAAATTCCACAAATTTCAAAATGGCCGACTTCCTGTTGGGCAGAGCTAGTACAAGCCAAAGGGTAATATGTGCGGGATGATAGTTTCTATGTTGTTGCCAAAAATCGAGAATATTGGAGAAATTTTGAGACAGCTACAGCTAATTTAATGGCCTAAACAAAATAGGGGGCGCTGTAGAGTCCTCTAGCTACACATGAGAAAAACGACAAAATATTCCTAAATCATTTCAAAGACTTATTGAATCTGCCAATCATCAAGAGGCTGAGAGCTTTTCATAAATATGATATAAAATAGGTGGCGCTAGAGAGCTGATGAAAGACGAATTTACGAAATTCCAACTTACGGTCAAAGTATGGCCAAGGCCAAATAGCTCTGTAAAATTTTAGGAGTTTTCAAACATCCTAACCACTCCGAAACCCAGCGGGAAACTTTTTATTTTGCAACTTCCTGTCAAAATGGCCGACTTCCTGTTGGGCGGAGTCAAATAAAACCTAGTGATTCTTGTTGTTTATGAGGAGGTCAATGAGCGTACCAAAGTTGGTGCACGTTGGACAAACTTCATCCCGGCCACTGCCGACGTTTGGGGGCGCTATAGAGCTCCTGAACAACGCCAAAGTCCAGCCTCTATGGAACTTTAAAATTTTCGCCAAGCTTGAGGCCTGTCCCAAAATGCGTGAGTTTTCGACTATCGGAAATGCCTCAAAAATGGACGCAAAGAGGCAGAATAATAATAATAATAATAATAATAATAATAAACGGACCAAAAACAATAGGGCTTTGCACCTCCGGTGCAGGCTTCGCCTGCGCCTTCGGTGCTCGGGCCCTAATAATAATAATAAACGGACCAAAAACAATAGGGCTTTGCACCTCCGGTGCAGGCTTCGCCTGCGCCTTCGGTGCTCGGGCCCTAATAATAATAATAATAAACATTCCAAAAACAATAGGGCTTTGCACCTCCGGTGCAGGCTTCGCCTGCGCCTTCGGTGCTCGGGCCCTAATAAACGGACCAAAAACAATAGGGCTTTGCACCTCCGGTGCAGGCTTCGCCTGCGCCTTCGGTGCTCGGGCCCTAATAACGAGTTGTCCCCCTGTCACAGGGGGACGTAGGGCCCTCGCACAACAGCGCAAATCGTACCGGGCCAAACCGAGAAACCGGTGAAAGTAATTTTGAGGTCTCGTTATTATTAGTGTGGTAATTTTCAAGAGTTTTCTATCCTGCCAAAAATGTGAAATACCCATTTAAAATACAGGTGGCACTATAGAGCTGTTAAAACACATATATTTGAAATTCTAATTCTAGATCAAACAACAGCCTCAGATAAGCAGGCCGGTCAAAGTTTGTGAGCTTTTCTCTCTTATAACGTCCTCAAAACTCCTAGCATTACCTATGTGTCAACCTCCAGTTTTGATGTGGCATCTCAAACATTCAACCGTCCGCCATTCCCTCCTCGTTTAAGATATCGACTATTTCTTCACAATTTATCATCAGATATGTTCAATGTTTATTTTTACCAAATACCAAGAGAATTCAACAAAATTTCTAGGAGTAGTCTGACAACATACGCAAAAAATGTATGCAAAATTCAGATATTTCAAAATGGCCGACTTCCTGTTGGGCGGAGTAGGTCCTACCAATACTGAAAACGTGTCTAATGATGTCTCTTGTGTTTTTGCCAAGTTTCATGAATTTTTAATCATCTGTGTTCTGACTGTGTCATGGTTTCACTTTGGTTTAGTGTTGCGTCTCTATTCAATCAATTGCTCGCCATTACGTCACCGTTTTAGCGATCAACTATTCCTTTGGCAATTTTCATCAACTGTGTCTGATGTTCATTCTCAGCTAATTTAGAGGTAATCTGACAAAGACTTTAGGAGCAGTTTAAATGAGTTTGTGAAAAAAAGTGTAAAAAAATTACAAAATCCAATATGGCCGACTTCCTGTTGGGCGGAGCTAATACAAACCAATTGCAAATATGTGCAGAGTCATAGTATCTTTGCTCCTACCAAAATTTGAGAAGAATAGACAAATTGTGACACATCCACAGCTAATTTATTAAACGAATGAATTAGGGGGCGCTATAGAGTCCGCTAGCTACACATGAAAAAATTATCACAATATTTGTAAAGTGTTTTTAGATATTATGGAATCTGACAATTTTCAAGAGTTTTTGAGCATTTCCGTAATGTCAAATATGCATTGAAACCTAGGTGGCGCTATAGAGCCAATGAAATATGTATATATGAAATTTCAATTTTTAATCAAAGGACCGCTTAAATCAAGCAGGCCTGTAAAGTTTCGAGAGTTTTCAACCTGTTTAACCTCCTCAAACACCTACCAACACCAGAATGTATTTACTTCCTATTTTAATGGGGTATCTCCAGCAATTCAACTGTCCGCCATTTCGTCCTCGTTTAAGATATCGACTATTCCTTCGCAATTTATCATCAGGGATGGTAGTAGTTTATTGCTGACAAATATCAAGAGTATTCAACAAATTCCCTAGGAGGAGTTCGACAAAGTATGCAAAAAATGTGTGTAAAATGCAAGTTTTTCAAAATGGCCGACTTCCTGTTGGGCGGAGTCAATCATATCAACACTGAAAATGTGTGTAATGATGTCTTTTATGTTTTTGCCAAGTTTCATGAATTTCCAAGCAGCTGTATTCTGACCATGCTAATGTTTCTATTTGGTTTAGTGTGATGTCTCCATTAAATCAATTGCCCGCCATTACGTCATCGTTTCAGCTATCGACTATTCCTTCGCAATTTAGCACAATGTATGTCTGGAGACTATCCACAGACCATTTAGTTGTAATCTGACAAAGACTCTAGGAGGAGTTCAAATGAGTATGTGAAAAATGTTTAAAAATGTAACATTTTTCAAAATGGCCGACTTCCTGTTGGGCGGAGCTAATACATGCCAATGGGTATTATGTGTGGCATCATAATATCTATGTTTCTACCAAACATTTTGAACATTGGGGAAAATTTGAGACAGCTACCGCTAATTTATTAGCCTAAACCAAATAGGGGGCGCTGTAGAGTCATTTAGCACCACATTAGAAAAATGATTACATTTCTCGAAATCATTTAAAGGCATTATTGGGTCTGCTAATTTAGAAGAGGCTAAGAGCTTTCTATAAATGTCATATAAAATAGGTGGCGCTAGAGAGCTGATAAATTATGAATATGAAAAATTCCAATTTTCCATCAAAGTACATCCTATGCCCAATAGGCCTGTGAAATTTTATGAGTTTTCGAACATCGTAACCCACCCAGAACACCACGGGAAACTTTTTATTTTGCGACTTCCTGCCAATTTGGCCGACTTCCTGTTAGGCGGAGTCAAATAAATCCAAGTGATTCTTGATCGGTATAATGAGGTCAATGAGCGTACCAAAGTTGGTGCACATTGGACAAACTTTATCCCGGCCACTGGCAACGTTTGGGGGCGCTATAGAGCTCCTGATCCACGCCCAAACCTGTGAACAATGTAATTTAAAATTTTTCACCGGCTTTGACGTCTGTGCCAAAATGCAAGAGTTTTTGAGTATCGGAAAGGCCTCAAAAATGGGTGCGAAGTTTGTAAATAAAAATAATAATAATAAACGGACCAAAAACAATAGGGCTTTGCACCTCCGGTGCAGGCTTCGCCTGCGCCTTCGGTGCTCGGGCCCTAATAATAAACGGACCAAAAACAATAGGGCTTTGCACCTCCGGTGCAGGCTTCGCCTGCGCCTTCGGTGCTCGGGCCCTAATAATAATAAACGGACCAAAAACAATAGGGCTTTGCACCTCCGGTGCAGGCTTCGCCTGCGCCTTCGGTGCTCGGGCCCTAATAATAATAAACGGACCAAAAACAATAGGGCTTTGCACCTCCGGTGCAGGCTTCGCCTGCGCCTTCGGTGCTCGGGCCCTAATAATAATAATAATAATAAACGGACCAAAAACAATAGGGCTTTGCACCTCCGGTGCAGGCTTCGCCTGCGCCTTCGGTGCTCGGGCCCTAATAAACGGACCAAAAACAATAGGGCTTTGCACCTCCGGTGCAGGCTTCGCCTGCGCCTTCGGTGCTCGGGCCCTAATAACGAGTTGTCCCCCTGTCACAGGGGGACGTAGGGCCCTCGCATATCAGCGCAAATCGTACCTGGCCAAACCAAGAAGCTGGTGAAAGTTGGACCCATATGTGATTTCTCACGAAATGTACAGTTATATTGTAGCGGGCAATTTTTTTTTTTTGAGATTTTGAGCATTCCCGTAATGTAAACTATGCATTGAAAGCTAGGTGGAGCTATAGAGCCAATGAAATACGTATATATGAAATTTCAATTTCAGATCAAAGGAGAGCGTAAGTCAAGCAGTCCTGTAAGGTTTTGTAAGTTTTCATCCATTGCAACCTCCCCAAACACTTACCAACACCAAGATGTATTCACTTCCTGTATTAATGGGGCATCTCAAGCAATTCAACTGTCCGCCATTTCGTTCTCGTTTAAGATATCGACTATCCCTTCGCAATTTATCACCAGGTGTGTTAGTAGTTTATTGCTGACAAATATCAAAAGTATTCGACAAGTTCCCTAGGAGGAGTTCGACAAAGTATGCAAAAAATGTGTGTAAAATGCACGTTTTTCAAAATGGACGACTTCCTGTTTGGCGGAGTCAATCATATCAACCCTGAAAACGTGTGTAATGATGTCTTTTATGTTTTTGCCAAGTTTCATGAATTTCCAAGCAGCTGTGTTCTGACCATGTTCATGTTTCTATTTGGTTTAGTGTTACATCTCCATTAAATCAATTGCCCGCCATTATGTCATCGTTTCAGCTATCGACTATTCCTTCGCAATTTAGCACCAAGTATGTCTGGAGCATATCCAGACCCAATTTAGAGGTAATCTGACGAAGACTCTAGGAGGAGTTCGAATGAGTTCGTGAAAAATGTGTAAAAATTTAACATTTTTCAATATGGCCGACTTCCTGTTGGGTGGAGCTAATACATGCCAATGGGTATTATGTGTGGCATCGTAGTATCTATGCTTGTACCAAAAATCGAGAACATTGGAGAAATTTTGAGACAGCTACAGCTAATTTATTAGCCTAAACCAAATAGGGGGCGCTGTAGAGTCATCTAGCTACTTATTCGAAAAACGATTACATTTTTCGAAATGATTTGAAAGCATTACTGAGTCTGCCAATTGTCAAAATTTTCGAGCATTCTATAGATGACATACAAAAAAGGTGGCGCTAGAGAGCTGATGAAATACGAATATAAGAATTTTTAATTTTATTTCAAATGTCACCCTAAGCCAAGTATGCCTGTGAAGTTTTATGAGTTTTTGAACATCATAAGCCCCCCAAAACCCAGCGGGAAACTTTTTATTTTGCGATTTCCTGCCAAAATGGCCGACTTCCTGTTTGGCAGAGTCCGATTAAAACAAGTGATTCTTGTTATGTATGAGGAGGTCAATGAGCATACCAAAGTTGGGGCACATTGGACAAACTTTATCTTGGCCAATGTCGACGTTTGGGGGCGCTATAGAGCTCCTGAACCACGCCAAAGTCCAGCCTCTATGGAACTTTAAAATTTTCGCCGAGTTTGAGGCCTGTGCAAAAATGCCTGATTTTTCGTGTATTGGAAAGACCTCAAAAATGGGCGCAAAGTTTAAAAATAATAAATAATAATAATAACGAGTTGTCCCCCTGTCACAGGGGGACGTAGGGCCCTCGCACACCAGCGCAAATTGTACCGGGCCAAACCGAGAAACCGGTGAAAGTAATTTTGAGGTCTCATTGAGTGTGCCAATTTTCAAGAGTTTTCTATTCTGCCAAAAATGTCAAATATTCATTTAAAATATAGGTGGCGCTATAGAGCTGTGAAAACACATGTATTTGAATTTTTAATTCTAGATCAAAGAACCACCTCAGATAAGCAGGCCGGTCAAATTTTGTGAGTTTTCCTCAGTTATAACCTCCTCAAAACACCTTGCATTACCTAGGTGTCAACTTCCTGTTTTGAGGTGGCATCTCAAAAATTCAACCGTCCGTCATTTCGTCCTCATTTAAGATATCGACTATTCCTTCACAATTTGTCATCAGATATGTTCAGTGTTTATTTTTACCAAATACCAAGAGAATTCAACAAAATTTCTAGGAGTAGTTTGACAACATACGCAAAAAATGTATGTAAAATGCAGATATTTCAAAATGGCAGACTTCCTGTTGGGCGGAGTCAGTCCTACCAATACTGAAAACGTGTGTAATGATTTCTCTTGTGTTTTTGCCAAGTTTCATGAATTTTCAATCATCTGTGTTCTGACCGTGTCATGGTTTCACTTTGGTTTAGTGTTGCGTCTCTAGTCAATCAATTGCCCGCCATTACGTCACTGTTTTAGCGATCAACTAATCCTTTGGCAGTTTTCATCAAATATGTCTGTTGTTCATTTACAGTGAAATAAGAGGTAATCTGACAAAGACTTTAGGAGCAGTTTAAATGAGTTTGTGAAAAAAGTGTAAAAATCTTACAAATTCCAATATGGCCGACTTCCTGTTGGGCGGAGCTAATACAAGCCAATTGCAAATATGTGCAGGGTCACAGTATCTACATTCCTACCAAAATTGGAGAACATTAGACCAATTTTGACACATCCAGAGCTAATTTATTAACTGAACAAATTAGGGGGCGCTGTAGAGTCAGCTAGCTACACATGAAAAAATTATCACAATATTTGTAATGTGTTTTTAGGTCCTATGCAATCTGACAATTTTCAAGAGTTTTTGATTATTCCCGTAATGTCAAATATTCATTGAAACCTAGGTGGCGCTATAGAGCCAATGAAATGCGTATATATGAAATTTCAATTTCAGACCAAAGCACCACGTAAAACAAGCAGGCCTGTAAAGTTTTGTGAGTTTTCATTCATTTTAACCTCCTCAAACACCTACCAACACAAGAATGTATTCACTTCCTGTTTTAATGGGGTATCTCAAGCAATTCAACTGTCTGCCATTTCGTCCCCGTTTAAGATATCGACTATTCCTTCGCAATTCATCATCAGGTGTGTTAGTAGTTTATTGTTGACAAATATCAAGAGTATTCAACAAATTTCCTAGGAGGAGTTCGACAAAGTATGCAAAAAATGTGTGTAAAATGCACATATTTCAAAATGGCCGACTTCCTGTTGGGTGGAGTCAGTCCTACCAATACGGCAAACGTGTCTAATGATGTCTCTTGTGTTTTCGCCAAATTTCAGGAATTTCCAATCATCTGTGTTCTGACCGTGTCATGGTTTCACTTTGGTTTAGTGTTGCGTCTCTAGTTAATCAATTGTCCGCCATTACGACACCGTTTCAGCTATTGACTATTCCTTCGCAATTTATCTCCACTTATGTCTGGAGCCTATCCACGCCCAATTTTGAGGTAATCTGATAAAGACTCTAGGAGGAGTTCGAATGAGTATGTGAAAGATGTGTAAAAATGTCACAAATTCCAATATGGCCGACTTCCTGTTGGGCGGAGCAAATGCATGCCTATTGGTAATATATGCGGTATCATGTTGTCTATGTTTCTACCAAATATCATGAATATTGGAGAATTTTTGAGAAGGCCACAGTTAATTAATTAGCTAAAATAAATAGGGGGCGCTGTAGAGTCATTTAGCTACACACAAAAAAAATGACAAAACGTTTCTAAATAATTTTGAGGCCTTATTGAATCTGCCAATTATCAAGAGGCTGAGTGCTTTCCATAAATGTGATGTAAAAAAGGTGGCACTAGAGAGCTGGTTAAAGATGAATTTACAAAATTCGAATTAATTCTCAAAGTACGGCCTAAGCCAGATAGGCCTGTCAAGTTTTATGAGTTTTCCAACATTATAACCCCCCCAAACCAGCACGGGAAACTTTTTATTTTGCGACTTCCTGTCAAAATGGCAGACTTCCTGTTGAGCGGAGTCTGATAAAACTGAGTGATTATTGTTCTGCATGAGGAGGTCAATGAGTGTACCAAAGTTGGTGCATATTGGACAAACTTCATCCCGGCCACTGGCAACGTTTGGGGGCGCCCAAACCCATGAACCATGGAATTTCAAATTTTTCACAGGTTTTGATGTCTGTGCCAAAATGCATGAGTTTTCGAGTATCGGAAAGGCCTCAAAAATGGGCGCGAAGTTTGTAAATAAAAATAATAATAATAATAAACATTCCAAAAACAATAGGGCTTTGCACCTCCGGTGCAGGCTTCGCCTGCGCCTTCGGTGCTCGGGCCCTAATAATAATAAACGGACCAAAAACAATAGGGCTTTGCACCTCCGGTGCAGGCTTCGCCTGCGCCTTCGGTGCTCGGGCCCTAATAATAAACATTCCAAAAACAATAGGGCTTTGCACCTCCGGTGCAGGCTTCGCCTGCGCCTTCGGTGCTCGGGCCCTAATAAACATTCCAAAAACAATAGTGCTTTTTCGGTGCTCGGGCCCTAATAAACATTCCAAAAACAATAGGGCTTTGCACCTCCGGTGCAGGCTTCGCCTGCGCCTTCGGTGCTCGGGCCCTAATAATAATAATAATAATAAACGGACCAAAAACAATAGGGCTTTGCACCTCCGGTGCAGGCTTCGCCTGCACCTTCGGTGCTCGGGCCCTAATAATAATAAACGGACCAAAAACAATAGGGCTTTGCACCTCCGGTGCAGGCTTCGCCTGCGCCTTCGGTGCTCGGGCCCTAATAATAATAATAATAATAATAATAAACGGACCAAAAACAATAGGGCTTTTCACCTCCGGTGCAGGCTTCGCCTGCGCCTTCGGTGCTCGGGCCCTAATAATAAATATAGCCGCAAGCGGTGATTTACGGGGTTCGAGCGTTACAAGCAAAGAGGCCCCTGGAGGCCAGTTAGGCTTAAAACATGTTGCTGGTTGACCGGCATCACCAAACTGGATGAGGATGACCAGCATGACCATAAAGACCAAGCTAGATTGCCAGCATGACTAATCTGGATGACAAACTTGTTGACCATATTGACCAAGCTGGAAGACCATAATGACCAAACTGGATGACCAGCATGGCAAAGGTGGTTTGCTAGTATGACCAAGCTGGATGACCAGCATTGCTATGATGACAAAGCTGAATGACCAGCAGGACCATAATGACCAATGTGAATTACCAGAATGACCTAGCTGGATGAGCAGCATAACCAAGCTAGGTGACCAGCAGATCATAATGACAATGCTAGATGAGTGGTGTGAGTAAATTAGTTGAAATGCATTGATAAATTGAGCTGTTGTGTTCATCAGGTTTTATGTGGTCTCTTGCTGCACTCTAGTGGACATTTGGTGAAACAACTTCAGTTCTTATATTGATAAAATACAAGCCACAATAATCCTGCTGAGAGCCTAGCAGTGAGGCATGAAAAGGGCACATATCAATAACCAATAATATCAATAATAGTGTATAAGTTTAGACCTGATTAACATTCAGCCTGTCAAAACCTTGCTGGAATGTGATTGGCTTATAGTGACCACAAAAGTGTCCATATCAAATTTTCATTTGGTGTACCATTAGTGCATGGGCCGTAGATGATAATTGCCAAGGATGACCTTGATAGCTTGTATGGTTCTAGAGAAACAGCTATCGACCATTGGCTCCGCCCCCTGGGGGTGTATGTCTACTTAAACTGACAGGGTATCTGAGAGTCATGTAATGATCAAAGGACTGAAGTGGTATTAGTGTCAGGTTAAGCATTCAAAAGATATAAGTGTTAAAGACATTTAACTGCACCATGGTAAAACTAATTTGGCGGCCATATTGTTTATAAATGTAAAGATTTTTTTAAATAATTATTGAGGAGTAAGCTCTGCTGAACTGTTTGGCACCAAACATGTCATGATTGGTCAAGGAGGCAAAGACAAGTTCTCAAAAGTAGGTTTTGCATATTATGCAAATTAAAAAAAAAATTAAGTAAACAAGAATGACCCAGGTGGCTGACTAACATGACCAAGAAAGATAAAGATGTTCAATTAAGCAAGACAAGCAAGATTAAATAAGTTCAGCAGAGCTTTAATTTGGAATAATTCAAATGTAGCTGTTTCACCAAATGACCACCAGAGCGCAGCAAGAGACCACATATAACCTGCTGAGAATCTATTTCTCTATTAGAAAGAGAGAGGTTCCTATCAGAGCATATCTATTTATTACAGAGAGAAAAAAAGTTGGTAGTCATGATCAAGTGGTCTGTACATATATGTATGTAAACTTGTGTGTTGATAGGGTCAATAGTTCCTGACTTCTGACCATTTAGGTTTGAAAAAAGCGATAATACAGGCTTGAGGCCTGCTAAATCGCTGTTGCTATTTCGCCATATCAGTGGCAAATTATATCCGATTTGGCACACAAGATCACTATATCAGTCTATATATGTTTGTAAATTTCTGTGTTGATAGGGTCAAAGGTTCCTGTCTTCTGTCCATTTAGGTTTGAAAAAAGCGATAATACAGGCTTGAGGCCTGCAAAATCACTGTAGTTTTCCAGCCGTTGTAGAGGGAATACATGTCCGATTTGGCTGAAAATTTGGAATCAAGATCAGATTATCAGTCTATATATGTCTAGAAATATATTTGTGTGTTGATAGGGTGAAAGGTTCCTGTCTTCTGTCCATTTAGGTTGGAAAATAGCGATAAATAGAATAAATTGAAAATAGTTAATTTGTAGAGACTGTAGAGCCAACTGAAGACTTATTTGGCTCATACTTGGCACATGTGCTTGAAATGTCATTTTTAATTAGTAGCTTCAACAGTTTTGGCATGTTTAAAACTTTGACAGAGCTTTGGCCAAATAACTCTGAAAAGACTTTCACATAGATGTTTGTTCAAGGTTTCTGGGCCTCAAATAGTTAAAATGTCAAGATTTTTTCGATAATTATTTACCTACAGGGTCTCAAGATTGCATCAAGACCAAATTTGTTTTGATTGATTGAAGACTTAAAGACAAGTTTGTAAAGAGCCATTTTTACTCTTTTGGCCACTGATGAAAATCTTTGCATTTTTGGTAAACACATGTAATTACAAAGTTGTAAAGGCTACAGCAAAGTATAAAACTAAAAAAGAATAACAAACCTAGGCCACTTGTACCTTTAGATATAACTGATTTTCTGCTATAGCGCCCCCTTAAAGCCAATCAATGCCATATTTTAATGGATGATAGAAGGCCCTCATATACATGTAGGGTATGAGTATCGTCCTGATTGGTCATTGTTTAGCCTGTCAAAAGCTTGCTGGAATCTGATTGGCTAATAGCGATCGCAAAAATTTGCATATTAAATTTTCCTTCTGTGAAACATTAGGACATAGGCCATAGATGATACATGCCAAAGGAGAGTTTCATAGCTTGTACGGTTCCTGAAAAACAGATTTTTAGCTTTGGCTCCGCCCCCTGGAAGCAAATGTCTACACAGATTGACGGGCTACCTTAGAATCATGTTGGCATCAAAGTTCTAAAGTGGCATTAGTGTTGGTTTAAGCATTCAAAAGTTACAGCTGTTAAAGTAAATTTAGGTGTGCTAAGGTAAGATTAATTTGCATATGGCGGCCATATTGTTTACAAATTTCAATTTTTTTTAATAATTATTGAGGATGGGCCTCTGCTGAGTTGTTTGACACCAAATATGACAGGATTGGTCAATGACCCTAGGACAAGTTCTCAAAAGTAGGTTTTGCATATTATGGTAAATAGCAAAAAATCTAAGTGGGCGGAGCTTAGTGGTTCTATTGACCTTTTTGATTTGCCATTAACCAAGGAATCATATAATGCAAGAATTTTTGCTCTAGCTATCAGGGCGTGGGAGTTACGAGGCCAAACGCGTTGACCTTCGCCATAGCGCCCCCTTGAGGCCGATCGGACTCATCTTTTGAATCTGAGTAGCGGTGAGAAGTACTACCATATGACCAAGTCTCAGCCCTGTAGGCCTTACGGTTTCGTCTGCCCAATCACTTCTATGGCAGAAAAAGAATAAGAATAATAAATATAGCCGCAAGCGGCGATTTACGGGGTTCGAGCGTTACAGGCAAAGAGACCCCTGGAGGCCAGTTAGGCTTAAAACCTGTTGCTGGTTGACCGTCATCACCAAACTGGATAACCAAGCTAGGTGACCAGCGTGACCATAAAGACCATAATGACAATGCTAGATGAGTGGTGTCAAGAGAGTCAAGTCAAGAGGCTTTTATTGTCATTACATCTGAGTGCAGGTACACAGTGTGATGAAATTACGTTCCTCCGGAACCATGGTGCAACATAGAACAACAAGCAATAGACAACATAAAGTGCAGGAGTGACGACAGTGCAACATAAAATTATAAAATTATAACACTAAATAACAATAAATACAATAAATACAAAAGACGAGACAATTTAAAGACAGGACAGTGCAGTACCGATACGGTATAATAAAGTGTATAGTGGGGATAAGGTGCAGAGATGTGTGACATACTGTAACATATATAATCACAGCAGTTACTGAGGTAGAGTTTATAGTTTTTAAGAGTGCAGCAAATAAAGTCATGTCAGCCTCTGTGTGCTGACTGTGTGTGTGTGTGGGTGAAGTTCAGTTCTTTGTGAGTGTAAAGGGGGGGGGTGTACAGTTTAGTTTTGTGCGAGTGTGTTGGGTGAGTGGTGGGTGGGGTGGGAGTTCAGTTCTGTCTCTGTGCGTTGAGAAGTCTGACTGCCTGGTGGATGAAGCTGTTGCAGAGTCTAGTAGTGGAGGCTCGGATGCTCCTGTATCTTCTGCCGGACGGCATCAGAGTGAAGAGTCCGTGTGAGGGATGGGTGGGGTCGTCCACAATGCTGGTGGCTTTGCGGATGCAGCGTGTGGTGTAGATCTCGGTGATGGAGGGAAGAGAGACTCCGATGATTTTCTCAGCTGTCCGCACTATCCGCTGTAGGGTCTTGCGGTCTGAGGTGTTGCAATTCCCAAACCAGACGGTAATGCAGGTGCTCAGGATGCTTTCTACAGTCCCTCTGTAGAACATGGTGAGGATGGGGGGTGGGAGATGTGCTTTCCTCAGTCTCCGCAGGAAGTAGAGGTGCTGCTGGGCTTTCTTGGTTATGGAGCTGGTGTTGAGGGACCAGGTGAGGTTCTCTGCAATGTGAACACCGAGGAACTTGGTGTTATCCACAATTTCCACAGCAGAGCCGTTGATGTTCAGCGGGTGGTGGATACCTGGAGCTCTCCTGAAGTCAACAACCATCTCCTTGGTTTTATCCACGTTAAGAGATAGGTTGTTGGTTCTGCACCAGTCCGTCAGCCACTGCACCTCCTCTCTGTATGCTGACTCGTCGTTCTTGCTGATGAGGCCAACTACAGTTTGTCATCAGCGAACTTGATGATGTGGTTTGAGCTGTACTTTGCAGTACAGTCATGAGTCAGCAGAGTGAACAGCAGTGGGCTGAGCACACAGTATGCTCAGTATGGTGGTGCTGGAGGTGTTGTTTCCAATCCTGACTGATTGTGGTCTCTCAGTCAGGAAGTCTAAAACCCAGTTGCAGAGGGAGGAGTTCAGGCCCAGCAAGCTCAGTTTTCCGATCAGATGCTGAGGGATGATGGTGTTGAATGCTGAACTGAAGTCGATGAACAGCATTCGAACATAGCAGTCTTTGTTGTCCAGGTGGAGCGCAGTAGAGATGGCATCGTCTGTTGATCTGTTTGGACGATACGCAAACTGCAGAGGGTCCAGTGAGGACGGGAGCTGGTTTTTGATGTGCCTCATGACCAGCTTCTCAAAGCACTTCATGATGATGGGAGTAAGTGCAATGGGACAGTAGTCATTAAGGCACTTGAGACTTCTTCGGCACAGGGACGATGGTGGTCGTCTTGAAGCACGTCGGCACGATTGCAGTACTCAGAGAGATGTTGAAAATGTCCGTGAGAACATCCGTGAGTTGTTCTGCACATCCTCTGAGCACTCTGCCAGGAATGCTGTCTGGTCCTGGGGCTTTCCGTGGGTTGACTCTGAGTAGAGTTTTCCGCACATCAGCTGAGGACAGGCACAGTACCTGGTCGTTTGGAGGAGGTGTAGTCTTCCTTGCTGTCGTGTAGTTCTGTGCTTCGAACCTTGCGTAGAAGGAGTTCAGTGCATCTGGAAGGGAGGCATCACTGTTACAAGCAGGGGAGGGTGACTTGTAGTTGGTGATGGTCTGGATGCCCTGCCACATGCGCCGAGTGTCAGTAGTGTCCTGGAAGTGGGCGTGGATTTTCTTTGCGTAGGTGCGCTTTGCCTCTCTGATCCCCCGGGAGAGCTTGGCTCTAGCTGTTCGGAGGCCAGCCCTGTCCCCTGACTTAAAGGCCTTGTCTCGGGATCTCAGCAGCACACGCACCTCTGCAGTCATCCACGGCTTCTGGTTGGGGCGGGATGTGATGGTTTTGGAGACAGTAACATCCTCAATGCACTTGCTGATGTAGCCAGTCACTGAGTCTGTGTACTCCTCCAGGTTGATGGAGTCATCAGAAGTAGCAGCTTCTCTGAACATGTCCCAGTCAATGTGCTCAAAACAGTCCTGAAGAGCAGAGATGGCTCCTGGAGGCCAGGTTGTAACTTGCTTCTTCTCTGATTTGGCACGTCTGATGAGCACAGTGATATGATCAGAGTAGCTGTAGTGGGGGCGGGGCTCTGCTCTGTACGAACCGGGAATGTTAGTATACACACAATCGAGCAGGTTAGCTCCACGGGTTGGAAAATCCACATGTTGGTGAAAGCTGGGCAGCAGAGCCTTCAGATTACTGTGAAATCACCAGCAACAATAAACAGTCCGTCGGGGTGTGAGTTCTGGAGTTTGGAGATAACAGTGTACAGTTCTTGCAGAGCATTAGCATTAGCACCGTTAGCATTAGCACTGGGTGCTACATACACTGCTATTATGTACACGCTGCTAAGCTCTCTGGGCAGGTAGAATGGCCTGGCTCTGACTACAGCAAACTCCACCAGCGGCGAGCAGTAGCTGGAGATCAGCGCAGCGTTGTTACACCATGCTGTGTTGATGTAAACACACACCCCAACTCCAGTACTTTGCCCGAGAGGCCGGCGTCGCGGTCCGCGCGGTAGCATAGCATGCCGCTCACCTCAATCGCGGAGTCCGGGATGGAGTCCGTTAACCATGTCTCCGTGAAAACGAACACACAGCAGTCTCTGAACTCGCGCTGGGATGTCCGCTGGAGCCGGAGATAGTCAATCTTGTTCGGCAGGGAGCAAACGTTGGAGAGAAGGAGAGATGGAACCGCTGGCCGGCTGGAGTTAGCCATTAGCTTAGCGCGGACTCCGGCTCTCTTACCGCGCTTTCAGCTCCTCGCGCAACGCTTGCGGAGAGACCTCTTCCGGCTAGAAGGCTCAGGAAACGCCGCGGATCTTAGCAGGCCTAGCGCGCGTAGCTCCGCTCGTAGACCGTCTGTAAGTACAGATTTTTGTTGATTTTGCAGGTCTAGCAGGGTCTGTCGGTCGTAAGTTGTTCCCATAGCGAACTTTTGCATGAATGCGAGTTCAGATCGGATTATTTACACAGAAAAACAAACAAAAGCACCGTGTTTTGCTTCCGGAGTGGCCGCTGCGACTGCTCGCGCCGCCGACAGGAAGCAGTAATAGTAAACTAGTTGAAAAGCATTGGTAAATTGAGCTGTAGTGTTCATCATTGATGTGGTGTCTTGCTGCACTCTAGTGGGCATTTGGTGAAACAAATTCAGTTCTTAAATTGAAAAAATACAAAGCATAAAAAGGGCATATAAATAACACATATATAGTGTATAAGTTTTGACCTGATTAACATTCAGCCTGTCAAAAGCTTGCTGGAATGTGATTGGCTAATAGTGACCACAAAAGTGTCCATATCAAATTTTCATTTGGTGTACCATTAGTGCATGGGCCATAGATGATAATTGGAAAGGATGACCTTGATAGCTTGTATGGTTCTAGAGAAACAGCTATCGAGCATTGGCTCCGCCCCCTGGGGGTGTATGTCTACTTAAACTGACAGGGTATCTGCGAGTCATGTAATGATCAAAGGACTGAAGTGGTATTAGTGTCAGGTTAAGCATTCAAAAGATATAAGTGTTAAAGACATTTTACTGCACCGTGGTAAAACTAATTTGCATATGGCATCCATATTGTTTACAAATGTAAAGAATTTTTAAATAATTATTGAGGAGTAAGCTCTGCTGAATTGTTTGACACCAAACATGTCATGATTGGTCAAGGAGCCAAGGACAAGATCCCAAAAGTAGGTTTTGCATATTATGCAAATTTAAAAAAAATTAAGTGGGTGGAGTATAAACAAGAATGACCCAGGTGGCTGAGCAGCATGACCAAGAAGGATAAAGATGTTCAATTAAGCAAGAGTCAGTCAAGAGTCAAAATGTCAGTGTAGTGTAGTGTGAAATGTAAGTGTAGCGTAGTGCAGCGTGAGATGTCAGTGTAGCATAGTGCAGTGTGAAATGTCAGTGTAGTGTAGTGTAGTGGGAAATGTCAGTGTAGCGTAGTGCAGTGGGAAATGTCAGTGTAGTGTAGTGTAGTGGGAAATGTCAGTGTAGCGTAGTGCAGTGTGAAATGTCAGTGTAGTGTAGTGTAGTGGGAAATTTCAGTGTAGTGAAGTGTAGTGGGAAATATCAGAGTAGCAAAGTGTAGTGTGGAATGTCAGTGTAGCGTAGTGTAGTGTGGAATGTCAGTGTAGTGTAGTGTGAAAGGTCAGTGTAGCGTAGTGTAGTGTGTACTTTTATTGTGAAATGTCAGTGTAGCGTAGTGAAGTGTGGAATGTCAATGTAGTGTAGTGTACTGGGAAATGTCAGTGTAGTGTAGTGTGAAATGCTATTGTGAAATGTCAGTGTATTGTAGTGTAGTGTGGAACGTCAGTGTTGTGTGAAATGTTATTGTAAAATACCAGTGTAGCGTAGTGCAGTGTGAAATGTCAGTGTTGCATCGAGTAGTGTGAAATGTCAGTGTAGCGTAGTGGGAAACGTTAGTGTAGCATATTGTAGTCGGAAATGTCATTGTGAAATGTCAGTGTAGCGTAGTGTAGTGTGAAATGTTAATGTAGTGTAGTGTAGTGTGAAATGTCAGTGTAGCGAAGTGTAGTCGGAAATATCAGAGTAGCGAAGTGTAGTGTGGAATGTCAGTGTAGTAAAGTGTGAAATGTCAGTGTAGCGTAGTGTAGTGGGAAATGTCAATGTAGCGTAGTGTAGCGGGAAATGTCAGTGTAGTGTAGTGTAGCGGGAACTGTCAGTGTAGCGTAGTGTAAAATGTTAATGTAGTGTAGTGTAGTGTGAAATGTCAGTGTAGTGTAGCGTAGTGGGAAATGTCAGTGTAGCATAGTGGGAAACGTTAGCGTAGCATATTGTAGTGGAAAATGTCATTGTGAAATGTCAGTGTAGCGTAGTGGGAAACGTTAGTGTAGCATATTGTAGTGGGAAATGTCATTGTAAAATGTCAGTGTAGCATAGTGCAGTGTGAAATGTCAGTGTAGCGTAGTGTAGTGGGAAATGTCAGTGTAGCGTAGTGGGAAACGTTAGTGTAGCATATTGTAGTGGAAAATGTCATTGTGAAATGTCAGTGTAGCGTAGTGTGAAATGTTAGTGTAGCATATTGTAGTGGGAAATGTCATTGTAAAATGTCAGTGTAGCGTAGTGCAGTGTGAAATATCAGTGTAGCGTAGTGTAGTGTGAAATGTTAATGTAGTGTAGTGTAGTGTAGTGTGAAATGTCAGTGTAGCGAAGTGTAGTCGGAAATATCAGAGTAGCGAAGTGTAGTGTGGAATGTCAGTGTAGTAAAATGTGAAATGTCAGTGTAGCGTAGTGTAGTGGGAAATGTCAGTGTAGCGTAGTGTAGTGGGAAATGTCAGTGTAGTGTAGTGTAGCGGGAACTGTCAGTGTAGCGTAGTGTAAAATGTTAATGTAGTGTAGTGTAGTGTGAAATGTCAGTGTAGTGTAGTGTAGTGGGAAATGTCAGTGTAGTGTAGTGTAGCGGGAACTGTCAGTGTAGCGTAGTGTAAAATGTTAATGTAGTGTAGTGTAGTGTGAAATGTCAGTGTAGTGTAGTGTAGTGGGAAATGTCAGTGTAGCGTAGTGTAGTGGGAAATGTCAGTGTAGTGTAGTGTAGCGGGAACTGTCAGTGTAGCGTAGTGTAAAATGTTAATGTAGTGTAGTGTAGTGTGAAATGTCAGTGTAGTGTAGTGTAGTGGGAAATGTCAGTGTAGCGAGAAATGTCAGTGTAGCGTAGTGTAGTGTGAAATGTCAGTGTAGCGTAGTGGGAAACGTTAGTGTAGCATATTGTAGCGGAAAATGTCATTGTGAAATGTCAGTGTAGCGTAGTGTGAAACGTTAGTGTAGCATATTGTAGTGGGAAATGTCATTGTAAAATGTCAGTGTAGCGTAGTGCAGTGTGAAATGTCAGTGTAGTGTAGTGTAGTGGGAAATGTCAGTGTAGCGTAGAGTAGCGGGAAATGTCAGTGTAGCGTAGTGTAGTGTAAAATGTTTATGTAGTGTAGTGTAGTGTGAAATTTCAGTGTAGCGAAGTGTAGTGGGAAATGTTATTGCGAAATGTCAGTGTAGCATAGTGTAGTGGGAAATGTCAGTGTAGCTTAGTGTATTGTGGAATGTCAGTGTAGTGTAGTGTGAAATGTCAGTGTAGCGTAGTGTAGTGTGAACTTTTATTGTGAAATGTCAGTGTAGCGTAGTGTAGTGTGGAATGTCAATGTAGTGTAGTGTACTGGGAAATGTCAGTGTAGTGTATTGTGAAATGCTATCGTGAAATGTCAGTGTACCGTAGTGTAGTGTGGAACGTCAGTGTAGTGTGAAATCTTATTGTAAAATACCAGTGTAGCGTAGTGCAGTGTGAAATGTCAGTGTTGCATCGAGTAGTGTGAAATGTCAGTGTAGCATAGTGGGAAACGTTAGTGTAGCATATTGTAGTGGGAAATGTCATTGTGAAATTTCAGTGTAGCATAGTGTAGTGTGAAATGTTAATGTAGCGAAGTGTAGTGGGAAATATCAGTGTAGTGTAGTGTAGCGAGAAATGTCAGTATAGCGAAGTGTAGTGGGAAATATCAGAGTAGCGAAGTGTAGTGTGGAATGACAGTGTAGTGAAGTGTGAAATGTCAGTGTAGTGTAGTGAAGTGTGAAATGTCAGTGTAGCGTAGTATAGCGGGAAATGTCAGTGTAGCGTAGTGAAGTGTGAAATGTCAGTGTAGCGTAGTTTAATGTGAAATGTCAGTGTAGTGTAGTGTAGCAGGGAATGTAAGTGTAGCGTAGTGTAATAGGAAATGTCAGTGTAGCGTAGCGTAGTGGGAAATGTTATTATGAAATGTCAGTTTAGCGTAGTGTAGTGTGGAATATCAGTGTAGTGTAGTGTAATAGTGCATAGTTTAGTGTAAAATGTCAGTGTATCGTAGTGTAGCGGGAAATGTTAGTGTAGCTGTAAGGGCTGACGGCCAACCGAGGCATCATCTGGGGCATCGGAGGACACGCCAGTCCAGCGCCGAGGGTTAATTTGGCTAATTACTAACACCTGCTATTAACACCTTAAAAGCAATGCCAACCAGCCACTCGGCGCTGAATCTTTGAAGCTTGTGAGAGCGAATCTATGCCCGTTTTTCGAGCGGCACCGCTGTCTCCTTTACTCCTCTTTAATTTCCCTTTTCTCTCTCTTGAGTCTGGTGGAGCTAGAGCAGTGTGCCCTCTTCCGCTGCCCCTCCCTCGAGTCTTTGTGTCTGCGTGTGTGTGTGTGTAGCAGCGGCAGTGCGCTGACGCGGCCGCTCTCTTTATTTGGCTCCCCGTGGTTCCCCCTTCCTCCCCCCCGGTGGAACCGCAGTTCCCCCACAAGCACCAAGAGTCCTAACTTTGTTTTAGTTGGGAAGTTGTTCCTTTTATCTCCCCGAAAATTAGGGGCAGCCTCGCTTCCCAGGCGATCCTCTGTTTCTCCCTCGCATATATATAGATATATATATGGAGTATTATTATATATCCTATTAATATATATATATATATATATATATATATATATAGATCCTACAACCTTCTGGGCTGGAGAGCTACTGCTCTCCACCCCATTACAGTAGCGTAGTGTAGTGGGAAATATCAGAGTAGCATAGTGTAGTGGAAAATGTTATTGTGAAATGTCAGTGTAGCTTAGTGTAGTGTGGAATGTTAGTGTAGTGTAGTGTAAAATGTCAGTTTAGTGTTGCGTGACATGTAAGTGTAGTGTAGTGTGAAAAGTCAGTGTAGCGTAGTGTAGTGTGGAATGTAAGGGAGTGAAGTGTACTGGGAAATGTCAGTGTAGTGTAGTGTGAAATGTTATTGTGAAATACCAGTGTAGCTTAGTGTAGTGTGGAATGTCAGTGTAGCGTAGTGTAGTGGAAAATGTCAGTGTAGCGTAGTGAAATGTGAAATGTCAGTGTAGCTTAGTGTAGTGGGGAATGTCATTGTAGCATAGTGTAATAGGAAATGTCAGTGTAGCGTAGTGTAGTGTTGAATGTCAGTGTAGTTTAGTGTAGTGTAGTGGGAAATGTCAGTGTAGTGTAGTGGGAAATGTTATTCGAATTGTCAGGGTAGCGTAGTGTAGTGTGGAATGTCAGTGTAACGTAGTGTAGCGGGGAATGTCAGTGTAGCGTAGTGTAGTGTGAAATGTCAGTGTAGTGTAGTGTAGCGGGGAATGTCAGTGTAGCGTAGTGTAGTGTGAAATGTCAGTGTAGCGTAGTGTAATGTGAAATGTCAGTGTAGCGTATTGTAGTGGGAAATGTTGTTATGAAATGTCAGTGTAGCGTAGTGTAGTATCGAATGTCAGTGTAGTGTAGTTTAGTGTAGTGTAGTGGGAAATGTCAGTGTAGCGTAGTGTAGTGTCGTATGTAAGTGTAGTGTAGTGGGAAATGTCAGTGTAGTGTAGTGTGAAATGTTATTTGAATTGTCAGGGTAGCATAGTGTAGTATGAAATGTCAGTGTAGAGTAGTGTAGTGTGAAATGTCAGTGTAGCGTAGTGTAGTGTCGTATGTAAGTGTAGTGTAGTGTAGTATCGAATGTCCGTATAGTGTAGTGTAATAGAAAATGCCAGTGTAGCGTAGTGTAGTGTCGAATGTCAGTGTAGTGTAGTGTAGTGTAGTGGGAAATGTCAGTGTAGCGAAGTGTAGTGTCATATGTAAGTGTAGTGTAGTGTAGTGTAGTGGGAAATGTCAGTGTAGTGTAGTGGGAAATGTTATTTGAATTGTCAGGGTAGCATAGTGTAGTATGAAATGTCAGTGTAGAGTAGTGTAGTGTGAAATGTCAGTGTGGCGTAGTGTAGTGTCGTATGTAAGTGTAGTGTAGTGTAGTGTAGTGGGAAATGTCAGTGTAGTGTAGTGTGAAATGTTATTTGAATTGTCAGGGTAGCATAGTGTAATATGGAATGTCAGTGTAGAGTAGTGTAGTGTGAAATGTTATTGTAAAATGTCAGTGTAGCGTAGTGTTGTGTGAAATGTTAATGTAGCGTAGTGTATTTTGAAATGTTATTGTGAAATATCAGTGTTGCATAGTGTAGTGTGAAATGTCAGTGTAGCATAGTGTGGTGTGAATGTCTGTGTAGTGTAGTGTAGTGTAGTGGGAAATGTCAGTGTAGCGTAGTGTAATGTGAAATGTCAGTGTAGTGTAGTGTAATGTGAAATGTCAGTGTAGTGTAGTGGGGAATGTCAGTGTAGCGTAGTGTAATGTGAAATGTCAGTGTAGTGTAGTGGGGAATGTCAGTGTAGCGTAGTGTAGTGTGAAAGGTCAGTGTAGCGTGGTGTAATGTGAAATGTCAGTGTAGCGTAGTGTAATGTGAAATGTCAGTGTAGCGTAGTGTAAAATGTCACTGTAGCGTAGTGTATTGTGAAATGCTATTGTGAAATGTCAGTGTAGCGTAGTGTAGCATGAGGTGTCAGTGTAGTGTAGTGTGAAATGTCAGTGTAGCGTAGTGTAGCATGAGATGTCAGTGTAGTGTAGTGTAGTGTGAAATGTCAGTGTAGCGTAATGTAGTGTAGTGGAAAATGTTATTGTGAAAAGTGAGTGTAGCATAATGTAACAGGAAATGTCAGTGTTGCATCGTGTAATGTGAAATGTCAGTTTAGCGTAGTGTAGTGTCGTATGTAAGTGTAGTGTAGTGTAGTATCGAATGTCAGTATAGTGTAGTGTAATAGAAAATGCCAGTGTAGCGTAGTGTAGTGTCGAATGTCAGTGTAGTGTAGTGTAGTGTAGTGTAGTGGGAAATGTCAGTGTAGCGAAGTGTAGTGTTGTATGTAAGTGTAGTGTAGTGTAGTGTAGTGTGAAATGTCAGTGTAGCGTAGTGTAATGTGAAATGTCAGTGTAGTGTAGTGTAGTGTGAAAGGTCAGTGTAGCGTAGTGTAAAATGTCACTGTAGCGTAGTGTATTGTGAAATGCTATTGTGAAATGTCAGTGTAGCGTAGTGTAGCATGAGATGTCAGTGTAGTGTAGTGTAGTGTGAAATGTCAGTGTAGCGTAATGTAGTGTAGTGGAAAATGTTATTGTGAAAAGTGAGTGTAGCATAATGTAACAGGAAATGTCAGTGTTGCATCGTGTAATGTGAAATGTCAGTGTAGCGTAGTGTAGTGTGAAATGTCATTGTGAAATGTCAGTGTAGCGTAGTGTAGTGTGAAATGTCAGTGTAGCGTAGTGTGAAATGTCAGTGTAGCGTAGTGTGAAATATCAGTGTAGCGTAGTGTGAAATGTCAGTGTAGCGTAGTGTGAAATGTCAGTGTAGCGTAGTGTGAAATGTCAGTGTAGCGTAGTGTGAAATGTCAGTGTAGCGTAGTGTGAAATGTCAGTGTAGCGTAGTGTGAAATATCAGTGTAGCGTAGTGTGAAATGTCAGTGTAGCGTAGTGTGAAATGTCAGTGTAGCGTAGTGTGAAATGTCAGTGTAGCGTAGTGTGAAATGTCAGTGTAGCGTAGTGTGAAATGTCAGTGTAGCGTAGTGTGAAATGTCAGTGTAGCGTAGTGTGATGGGTATATGTTATCAATGTCAATGTTGATTAGGGCAGGGTTGCAGACCCGGAGTACAACACAGCAGGCAGTGGAGAGCCAGGCTGGGAACATCAGGAACAGGGCATCTCGATACATGTAAAAGAGAAAACAGAAAGAAAAGAAAGAGAAAAACGGGAGTAAGAAATGTTGTGTAAAAATTCTGTAGAAATAGAAGGACAGGGCTGATTCCGGAAAGCTGGAAACACAAATGGACACATCCAGACAGGCCGGCCAGGCATCTCAGCACATGTGAGAGAAATTGAGAGAGAGAGAACAGAGAGGGGAGATAAGAAAAAGGAGTTAGAATGGTTTAATAAAATTTGGAGGCAGCAGCTCTTGACATGAGTGAGAGAAAGAGAAAGGAGATGATTAAGGCACAGTTTATGTTTGCTGGATGACCTGTATGATGCTTAGGGCAGGGTTTATATTTGCTGGATGAGCTGTAAGAGTTCAGACAACAGTAAGGGAGAAATTACAGAAATTGTAATGAGACATTATTCAGAGGCTTGAGCATATACAGTCATATGAAAAAGTTTGGGCACCCCTATTAATCTGAATCATTTTTAGTTCTAAATATTTGGGTGTTTGCAACAGCAAACACCCAAATGGACACAGTAATATTTCAGGATTGAAATGAGGTTTATTGTACTATCAGAAATTGTGCAATATGCTTTAAACCAAAATTTGACCGGTGCAGAAGTATGGGAACCCGTATTATTTTATTGATTTGAATACTCCTAACTATTTTTAACCTACATACTGAAGCACAAAATTGGTTTGGTAACCTCATTGAGCTTTAAACTTCATAGCCAGGTGTATCCAATCATGAGAAAAGGTATTTAAGGTGGCCAGTTGCAAGTTGTTCTCCTATTTGAATCTCCTCATCAAAACAACTCTCAAATGATCAAAAAACAAATATTGTTCAACATAGTTGTTCAGAGGAAGGATACAAAAAGTTGTCTCAGAGATTTAACCTGTCAGATTCCACTGTGAGGAACATAGTAAGGAAATGGAAGACCACAGGGACAGTTCTTGTTAAGCCCAGAAGTGGCAGGCCAAGAAAAATATCAGAAAGGCAGAGAAGAAGAATGGTGAGAACAGTCAAGGACAATCCACAGACCACCTCCAAAGAGCTGCAGCATCATCTTGCTGCAGATGGTGTCACTGTGCATCGGTCAACAATACAGTGCACTTTGCACTTTGGGAGAGTGATGCGAAAGAAGCCACAGAGCCACCTGAGGTGTGCTTTTGCTTTTGCATACCTCAGGCGACTCTGTTTGTGGCGTGCTTGCAGAAATGGCTTCTTTTGCATCACTCTCCCATACAGCTTCTCCTTGTGCAAAGTGCGCTGTATAAGCTTTTTTATAGTCTGAAAGACTAAGCTGCCATGCGAGCTGAATAACATTTTAGTTTTGTGTGTTGCCATTTACGGTCAAAGTTACAAAAAGTTTAAATTAAATCAAATCAAATCAAATGTATTTGTAAAGCGCTTTTTACAACTGGTGTTGGCACCATGCAGCTTTATTGAAACATGATCACAGGACAAAGAATCAGGCAAAACATTAAACATAGAAAATACAGAATACAGAACCTCCAGTGAGCGCTGAGGCAAGGAAAAACTCCCTCAGAGCTGGAGAAAGAGGAAGAAACCTTGGAAGGACCAAGACTCACATAAAAGGGGGGACCTTTCTACCACTGGTCGAATGGCTTTTAAATTAATTTTACAAGTCTTTTATACATCCACATAGGTTTTATACATTCAGGAGTATAGCAGCACCACTAATGGCTTGGATGTAATCTGTAGTGGAGAATAAGATGGGTGAAGAGCAGCTGATCTGTGGTGGGTGATGGAGAAAAGCTGACTTCAGAAACTTCCATCAGTCTGTCCGAACAGGGGACATGAGAGCCTGAGGGTCCAACATCCATCGGTATCGGGTCAGACAGGTGGGCAGTCAGTACTCAGAGGAAGGCAGAGAGATGGAATTAGTTTTGACTGGATTTATGTAAAACAGAGAATATAAAACATTACCAGAGTGTGGCTAATGACTCCGGCAGAACTGAATAAAACAGCCTAACTAAAGGGAGAGAGCCAGAAGGTAACATAGACACGGAGGCTCCCTGAAACACTGGCATCCACCCACTCCACCCTCCACAAACCTGAGTGACCGTGTGCAGTGGGAGAACAGCAGCACCAGCATCTCAGTTTACCACAATTCCCTCTGTCCATGAACCCCTGAATCTGCAGCCTTATCTAAAGGAAAAAACATTAATTACCAAAAGCTCAACTAAACAAGTACGTTTTCAGTCTAGACTTAAAGATTGAGACTGTGTCTGAGTCCCGAACATATTCGGGCAGATTATTCCAGAGTTGAGGCGCTTTATAAGAGAAAGCTCTTCCTCCCGCAGAGCTCCTCTGAATTTTAGGAACTACTAAGAAACCAGCACCCTGAGATCTAAGTAATCGTGGTGGTTCATAATAGGAGATGAGGTCTCGCAAATACTCAGGAGCGAGCCCATGTAGGGCTTTATACGTTAACAGGAGAATTTTATAGTCTAGGTGGAATTTGACTGGAAGCCAGTGCAGTGCTGATAGGACTGAACTAATATGGTCAAATTTTCTAGTTTTAGGAAGGACCCTGGCTGCAGCATTTTGAATTAGCTGAAGTTTATTTAAGTTACTGCAGGAACATCCTGACAGTAGCGCATTACAATAATCTAGCCTCGAGGTAATAAAGGCATGTATGCAGTGATAGGGCATTTCTTATCTTGGCAATATTACAGAGGTTTAGAAAAGCTGTTCTAGTAACATTTAGATAGCACCAAGGTTTTTAGCTGCTGAACCAGGTGTGACAGAGAAGTCGGACAGATTTAGCATTAAGTCTTATAATTTATTTCTAGCAGCTTTGGGGCCTAATAGGAGAACTTCTGTTTTATCACTATTTAATAGGTGGAATTTCACATCTTTTACACAATCCTCGATTTTCTGATAACTGATAACGATCAGTTAAGTATGATTAAAACCATAATAAGGCAGTTCCAGTTACACAGCCCATGTTTTCTAATCTTTCTTTTTCTTTGATTCTTTTCAAAGTGAGAAGTCTCCTACAATAATATATGGAGAGGAATTAGTGCTAAATTGAAAAGCAAACACTAGGGTGGAAAAATGTAAAAACAATCAACAAAATGCATTGCTTTTCCTCACTAACATGCAGAATAAGTGCCAAAATTAAATGCAAAACTACTATTACATTACGTTTGATTGCACTTGATCTCTTTATTGAAAAAATACACATTTATTTGCATTTTCAAAACCAAACGCTGAATTAGTGCCAGAATTTAATGAAATACACCTTGAAATGTAGTCAAGGCACAGCTGTATTGCTTTTCACCATAAGGTACTTTAAACATGAACTCCTCCTTTAAATGTAATACTCACGAGATTGCTTTTAAACACGGATATGAGGAAAATGTGCTACAATGAAAATCAATAGCTCCAGTGCACTGCTTTTAATATCACCCAACCTCTGAACAGAAAAACAGTGTGTGTGAATTTGTATTTAAAGACAGAAACACTGAATTTGTGTCAGAATTGCACTTAAAATGCAATCACCTCAACTGCATTGTATTCCACTGTGTGGCGCTGTGAACGTGTAAAGCAATCACACTGCACAGCGATTGCATTCCCTCTAACCACAGCGCTGTAATCGTGCCAAAATAAAATCCAATCACTGTCCAATCATAACGCTCTCCTGAATTTGGGGCGGGGCTGAGACTCCAGTCTCTTGGAGCAGTCGCTCGGAGCTGCACCAGAATAAAAGTCTTTCCGCGACAGGATAAAAGAGGAAATAAAAACTTTAATTCAACAAATCGAGGCTGGGACAGTTACAGACGACTATGTGCTGCTCAGAGTGGAGTGGATTTTAGAGAAGATGCTCATGTTCTCACATTTAGCGCCAAAGACTTTCCCGAAACATCAAACAATGCGCTGAGGCACGTTCTGGAACTCTACCAGTTTATACCCCATTTACACACGGTTTGGTTTAGTAATGATGCAGGATACTGTTACACTTTTTATTTCATTTGGGGTATTTATCTTTAACTATTTTGTATATTCTATTTTTATTGTATTCCTTTATTGTACTTTTATCTATATATCTATTTAATAACAGCTCCTGGGTGTAAACTGGATCGTGAGATCACAATTTCGTTCCACCTCATGTACCACATAAGATGCGAATGACAATAAAATCTCCTTGAATCCTTGAATCCTTGAATTACAAATATATGCTTTCATGCTGGAATACTTGTCATGCTCTTTAACAAAGACAGACATATGGTATGGCATATTAATAAGTGTATAAATTAATTGTGTATATATTATATATTATATATATAAATTATATATATATATATGTCTGTCCCAGCTGGTCCGCATCAGGACTGATTGAACAGCCAGCTGGGACAGGCATATAAACTAAGCCTTAGCCCTCACTTAAGGAACTTTCACTGGAGAGCTGAGGGCTGAGGCTGCACAGACTTATATTTAAACTTTAAAAGAAACTACTGAACTCTAGAGCCCCTATGGCTGAGTTATGCTGTTTTGAGTTTATTCTGGGTGTGGTGGAGGGCCTTTAAACCAATAAAAGGTATGATTTGAGTGCATTTAATCCCTGTGTCTGTGTGTCTCTCTGTGCTTCCTCCTTCCGGGTCACAGGGATCACGCCCCTAACCCCAGGGGCCTATCTCAGTGGTGGAGAATGCGGGATTATTGGGCGGGGTCCAGTGACCCGGTAGGAAGGAAGCTGCGGAGTGGAGCACGACACGGGGTGGTATTGGGCTCAAATCGTTTGGTCGCCTGTGTAATGCCAGATAGAGGGGAGAGACGCGAGCCGAGTAAAATGAACAGACTGGTTTATTTACAGGCTGATAACCAGGTGTTATAAACAATAGAGCCAAACAAACAATAATCTCACCAGATACAAAAGACGTAGTCGTATAAACAGTCCGTGTTCGAAACCAAAAGACAGTCCAACCAAGCATTAAATCCAAAAGGGGCAAATCCAGAGACATAAACCAATAAACCAAAAACCAGGGTCGTAACGAGAGATCACACAAGAAAAACATAGAAGAACCGCTTAGTATGCAACAAAAGTCGACAATACCTCGCGAAGAATGTTTACATAGTGCTGCCTTAAATACATAAACATGATCAGCATAACCCGGAACTTCCTCAGAACACAGGTGAGTCTGAGCGTCGGAGCGTAATGTGATTGGGCGAAGGAGAGCGACTGACGGTAACGTCATAAGCCAAAGGATTCTGGGAAATGGAGTCCGGCGGTGTGGAAGGAGAGTCGAGCTGCATGACAGTACTCCCCCCCCAAAGAGTCCGAAACGGTAGACAGATGAGGACGACTCAAGGGAACCGCCCCCTCACACCCAGTGGAGATCTGGGCAGATGGCCTGGTAGCAGGAACTGAGTGGACAGGAGCCCTGGACCTGGGACGACCTCTCCTGGAGCCGTGGACGGAACTGAGGGACCGGACAGAGCCCGCGCTACCACGTCTACCCCTTCTAGGACCTGGAGACCCTCTCCTAGGACGACCTCTGGGGCGTGGTGCCGGACGGGACAGATGAGACCGATGGAAGTCCTCCACCAATAAGGGTTCCAGGACATCAGCCGCTGGGACCCAACTTCGCTCCTCTGGTCCGTAACCCCTCCAGTCCACCAGGTACTCCAGGGCTCCCCTTCTCCTCCTGGAGTCCAGCAAACGTTCCACAGCATACACAGGACCACCTTCCATATCCACAGGCAGGGGAGGAAGTGACCCAAGCGACGTCTCATCCAGAGGACCAGGGATAACCGGCTTTAACAGAGAAACATGAAAAGAGGGACATACTCGGTAGTGAGAAGGTAAATCAAGACGATAGGTTACCTCATTGATTTTCTTTATGATCTTGAAGGGGCCTATATACTTAACTGAAAGTTTCTTATTGCCGTCAGACAGCCGGAAATCCCTGGTAGATAACCAAACTCGGTCTCCTGGAGAATAAATGGGGGTTTCACGACGTAAACGATCAGCTTGTTGTTTATGCCGCTCTAAGACGGCCTCAATACGTCTGTGAGTCTCCTCCCACACCTCCTCGCTCCGACGCATCCAATCATCAACAGCGGGGATGTTAGAGGGTTCGACTGACCAGGGCATGAGCGGTGGTTGGTAACCTAAAAAGCATTGAAAGGGAGTCAACTTAGTCGTAGAACTAATGAGTGAGTTCTGAGCTATTTCAGCCCAGGGGAGATATTTGGCCCAGTCATGGAAATTATTTGAACAATAAATTCTTAAGAATTTACCCAATTCTTGATTCATCCTCTCACATTGTCCATTACTCTGAGGATGATAACCTGATGATAGACTAACAGAAATCCCTAACGCATTCATAAATGCTGACCAGACTTGATAGATAAACTGAGGTCCTCGATCCGAAACAATATCTTCTGGAACACCAAAAATACGAAACACATGATTAAACAGAGATTCTGCAGCTTCTAGCGCATTGGGTAGTTTGCTAAAGGGGATGAACCTTACACCACGAGAGAAACGATCCACAATAGTCATAATAACAGGTTTACCCATGGATACAGGGAGATCGGTAACAAAATCAACTGCTAGGTGAGACCAAGGTCGAGCTGGCACCGGTAAGGGAACTAATTTACCGGCCGGTAGAGTACGAGGAGTTTTACTTTGAGCACAGACTGAGCAAGAGGAAACAAAATCATGAATATCTGAACGCATATTCTCCCACCAAAAACGATTTTCTAACAATTGGAAGGTCCGAGTCTCACCTGGATGTCCTGACGAAGGAGAAGTATGAGCCCATGTGATTAATCTGGCTCTGCACTGGTCTGGTACGTAGGTTCTGTCTGGCGGGCACTGAGCTGGGGGGAAAGTTACAGAATTAAACTGATCAATTTCTTCTGAAATTTCCCATCTCACGGGAGCTAAAACAATTTCTGGCTTTAAAATAGGTGCGTTTTCTGGACCTTCTAGATTGTCTTCAAACATGCGGGAAAGTGCGTCAGCTTTAGTATTTCTGGATCCAGGTCGAAAAGTAATAACAAAATCAAAACGTGCAAAAAATAGAGACCAACGTGCTTGTCGTGAATTCAAACTTTTCATTGACCTAAGATATTCAAGATTCTTGTGGTCAGTTAAAACCACGAATGGGTGCAATGCTCCTTCTAACCAGTGTCGCCATTCCTCTAATGCTAATTTAATGGCCAAAATGCAGTTGAGGTGATTGCATTTTAAGTGCAATTCTGACACGAATTCAGTGTTTCTGCCTTTAAATACAAATTCACACACACTGTTTTCCTGTTCAGAGGTTGGGTGATATTAAAAGCAGTGCACTGGAGCTATTGATTTTCATTGTAGCACATTTTCCTCATATCCGTGTTTAAAAGCAATCTCGTGAGTATTACATTTAAAGGAGGAGTTCATGTTTAAAGTACCTTATGGTGAAAAGCAATACAGCTGTGCCTTGACTACATTTCAAGGTGTATTTCATTAAATTCTGGCACTAATTCAGCGTTTGGTTTTGAAAAAGCAAATAATTACACCTGGTGTGTGTGTGTGATTTTGATTTTCTCTGTTTCTGTAGCACTCGGAGTGACCAATCAAAGAGAGACCACTATTGTGTGGGATAAAGAAACTGGAAAGCCCCTCTACAATGCTATTGGTGAGTTACTCCCTCAAACAGGAGCTGCAGGGCAACTATATGAAGTCAGCACATCAAACTGTACTTCCTCTTACCGCACATAGAGTGGATTAAACAAACTTAACAGTGATTCCACATAACTGAATTGTGTTTACTTAATGTAAACACTCTGTAAACTTAAATGTTATTATTATTATCCTTATTATAGGTTTACCAATATGCACTCATTCATTATGTCACTAAGATGCAATATTATGTAATGTTCTAGTTTTAAAAAACCAACATATTTAAAAGCCTGAAAACATTGTTCACATAAACATTACAGTGTGTTGTTCTACATAAATGACTATTGTAATGTTATTTTTTTAAGGTTGTGGTGTCAGCACTGCCTGCAAGTATTAAAATGTAATCATGTTGAGACATTGGGTTCAGCATTGTGGTTTATTCATATTTTATAATAGATTTAAATTGTAATTATAATTTAAATGTAAAACTGTTGCAGCAGTTTTATAACACAAAAACTGTTATAAACAAGTTGTTTATTTCAGTACTTTTAATTTAATATATAACTATAAAAAATCAAAAGGTAAATGTGAGCACAGCAATCAATTATTTCACAGAATGAAGTCTAAATGTAAGTGTTTACATATATCTATTACTGAGATTTGTTTTCAAGCTATTTAGCGATTTAGCGGATTGTCTTCCTGGCTTCGTATCTTGGACTGTTTTTGTGTACTATGTCTCCTGTTTTCAGTGTGAGTGTTGTTCAACCGGTTCTCTGGCTGTGTTATCCTGTTTACTGCCTTGTAAATAAACCAGTCTTTACCTTTTACTCTGCAAGCATCTATCCTATCTGTCCGGCGTTACATAATACCTCGCCGACAATAGAGATGGCTGAGTTTAAGGACTTACAGCAGGTTGTAGATAACCATAGGAGAATGCTCAGGCAGCATAGCCAGCTGTTCGAGGGTCTCACTCGTTCTGTTAGCTCTCTCACTACCCAGCGAACCAAATAACACTCCCAGTTAGCCCAGATAACCGCTAGCCTCCAGGGTATCTCTGCTCAGCTAGCCCAGCTGAGCGTAGGCTTCCCGGCTAGCTTAGCTCACGCTAGCCAGCCCCTGGCTAGCTTAGCTTATCCGGCTCCGGCAGCTTCTCTTTTTTCTGTGAGCAAACCGGATAAATATGACGGCACCCCTGATCAGTGTAGAGTTTTTTTTGCTCCAGATGTCATTATATTTTACCAACATGCCACCTACCACCGACAAAGCTCGTGTTTTGTTTTTTGTTTCATGTTTAACCGGTAAAGCTTTGGATTGGGCTACTGCTATCTGGCCTATAGTGGAAAACGGCACCTATGAACAGTTTTTGGGCTGGTTTTCAGCTGGTTTTCGATCCTTCCCATCAAGGTCAATCTCAGGGGGAGCTATTGATCCGTTTACACCAGGGGTTTAATTCTGTAGCGGATTACGCACTGGATTTCTGTATGCTAGCAGCGGGTAGCGGATGGAATGAGCCAGCTTTGCGTGTTATGTTCTGTAATGGATTACAGCCAGACATTTTAGCTGACCTAGCTTGCAAGGATGATGGTCTTCCCCTTAATGACTTGATTTCCCTGGCAATTAGACTGGATCAGCTAAAACGAAATTCGAATGATGGATCGTAGTAGTACTGTTACAGCTGCTCAATTGTTTACTCCCCACACCTCTGGATTTTCTCCCCGCTCTGCTGGACTTACTCCAAAGACTTCCACCTCTCCTCGACCAGTGACCACTCCACCTACCCAGGGAGAACCCATGCAAGTGGACGCCACCCGGATTTCGAAAGAGGAGCGTCTAAGACGAATACAGACTGGCTTGTGTCTGTATTGTGGTGGCACTGGTCATATGATGCGAGAATGTCAGATTCGCCCCACCTGAGTACCTTAAAGATCTTTTGGCTCGTCCAACGGTGGGCTCTCCCATGGTCTCCATGGCAACCCGGACCGTCCATATGAGCCACCTGCTGTAAACTCAGGAAAGCGTGTGGAATCCTCTCCACACGCTAAAGGGGTAAGCGGTCTCTGCTCTGGCATGATATCCAAGCCTATTTTCATATCTATTGTTCTGCTCTGCCTTCTGCGTCTCCTTTTGTTTTCCCAGCATTGGTTCCGGTGCCGAGGGCAAGTTTATTAATGAACAACTGGTGAAACAGCTCCAGATTCCATTGGAACCCATGGAGGATCCTGTGAAACTGTCAGCTGTGGATGGGACACCTGTTGGACAAGGAACCATTTCTCACACCACCGTCCCGGTCAAGATGCAAGTCAGCGCTCTGCATTCAGAAGAAATCAGGTTTTTTGTATTGACTGACACAGACTATTTCAACATTTTAGGTCTCTCGTGGTTGAGAAAACATAACCCCTTGATCTCCTGGTTGAATAATGAAATATTATCATGGTCTCCATTTTGTCACAAACATTGCATCGTCACTCCTAAACTGAAAGTCTAGTCTACCACTGTTGAAAGTCCTGAGCCTGAGTCTCTTGCATACATACCCTTTGAGTACTCTGATCGAGTTGAAGTCTTCAGTAAATCTCGTGCTACTCAGCTCCAACCACATCGTCCTTATGACTGTTCCATTGATCTTATTGATAATCAAATACCACCTAAATCTCACATTTATCCTCTAACACAAACTGAGGAGCAAGATATGGAAGAGTATGTGCAGGAGGCTCTGCCTCAGGGTTTTATCCGTCATTCCACTTCTCCGGTTGCTGCGTCAACCTTTTTTGTAAAGAAGAAGGATGGTGGTCTTAGACCCTGAATAGATTATAGACAACTAAATGCAGTTACCAAAACCTACCCATATCCTCTGCCACTAGTACCTGTAGCCTTAGAACAGTTGCGTGGGGCCTCTGTTTTTACCAAATTAGATCTTCGTAGTGCTTAAAATCTTGTGAGAATCAAAAAGGGAAATGAGTGGAAGCCTTTTTCACCACTAGGGGGCACTACGAGTATTTAGTTATGCCGTTTGGTCTCAAAAATGCACTGTCTGTCTTTCAATCCTTCATAAATGTTATGTTAGGAATATTAGGAAAATTTGTGGCAGCATTTATGGACGATATTCGGTAACGCTTTCTTTTACAGTACCCTAAGTTCTAGGTATTAACCAGGTAATAGTGAGGTACAAACTCTGAAGTACTAAGTAATTATTTTGGGTAACGAGATGGTAAGTATTAGGAAAGTCTTGCCTAATTACACTGAAATATCTAGGTATTAACCAGGTAATAGTGAGGTACAAACTCGGAAGTACTAAGTAATTATTTTGGGTAACGAGATGGTAAGTACCAGGAAAGTCTTGCCTAATTACACTGAAATGTCTAGGTATTAACCAGGTAATAGTGAGGTACAAACTCGGAAGTACTAAGTAATTATTTTGGGTAACAAGATGGTAAGCACCAGGACAGTCTTGCCTAATTACACTGAAATGGAACTAGGTAATAAACAGGTACATGGGTGGTACAAACTCTAAAGTACTAGGTAATTATGTTGGTTAACAAGATGGTAAGAACAAGGACAGTTCAATTTAATTACACTGAAATGTCTCACAGGTTCTAGGTAATAACCAGGTAAGTGTGAGGTACTAACCCCAGTAACATGATGATAAGTAACAATACAGTTTCCTTACACTGAAATATCTCGCAGGTTCTAGGTAATAACCAGGTAAGTGTGAGGTACTAACCCCAGTAACATGATGATAAGTACCAATACTGTTCATTTTAATCAGTCTCTATTTATTTGATTTAAAAATAAAAGGTCAATACCTGATAACAGAGAAGAAATAGCTTATTTCTCTTTACTGAGTTCTTACCATTTAGTTCAACAAATAACCCTCTGTAGAACATCCTTCTGTAAGTACCATATAAAACACTGTGTAACTAACAGAACTTTCTGCTTAATAAAGGAGTAAATGGACTGTAAAAGAAAGCAGAGCTTATTTTTCTGGTTTTACTCAGTTCTTACCATGTAGTTCAACAAATAACCCTCTGTAGAACATCCTTCTGTAAGTACCATATAAAACACTGTGTAACTAACAGAACTTTCTGCTTAATAAATGAGTAAAAGGACTGTAAAAGAAAGCAGAGCTTATTTCTCTGGTTTTACTCAGTTCTTACCGTGTAGTTCAACAAATAACCCTCTGTAGAACATCCTACTGTAAGTACCATGTAAAACACTGTGTAACTAACAGAACTTTCTGCTTAATAAAGGAGTAAAAGGACTGTAAAAGAAAGCAGAGCTTATTTCTCTGGTTTTACTCAGTTCTTACCGTGTAGTTCAACAAATAACCCTCTGTAGAACATCCTACTGTAAGTACCATGTAAAACACTGTGTAACTAACAGAACTTTCTGCTTAATAAAGGAGTAAAAGGACTGTAAAAGAAAGCAGAGCTTATTTCTCTGGTTTTACTCAGTTCTTACCGTGTAGTTCAACAAATTACCCTCTGTAGAACATCCTACTGTAAGTACCATGTAAAACACTGTGTAACTAACAGAACTTTCTGCTTAATAAAGGAGTAAAAGGACTGTAAAAGAAAGCAGAGCTTATTTTTCTGGTTTTACTCAGTTCTTACCATGTAGTTCAACAAATAACCCTCTGTAGAACATCCTACTGTAAGTACCATGTAAAACACTGTGTAACTAACAGAACTTTCTGCTTAATAAAGGAGTAAAAGGACTGTAAAAGAAAGCAGAGCTTATTTCTCTGGTTTTACTCAGTTCTTACCGTGTAGTTCAACAAATAACCCTCTGTAGAACATCCTACTGTAAGTACCATGTAAAAACACTAACTGTTACACTCCCCAGGCGTGGGTTAGGCTATAACAGTTTGCGACCCCGGGTGAGCAGGGCATAGATCAGCTGAATACAGGATACAGAGAAGACAAAGTGAGACGGTGTTTCCAGTGAGTTCTCAGCTTAATCTCTTTATTTAACAACAAACACAAACTAAACCACTTTTACTTTGGTCTCTTTTCTCTTTCTTTTGCAGTTTCACATACACATGGCATCTCATCTGCATTTTACATACATTCACAGAGAATCCTTTTTTTTTTTTTACTTTTTTTCAGTTAACAAAACTCTGTATATCACAGTACATATTACCTTTACTTTTTAATCAGCAAACCCTCTTAATACTGTTTCTACACACACAAAAAAAAAAAAAAAAATATATATATATATATATATGAATATAAAAATACTACTCTATATTAATACATTTACATATGCATACATAAACCAATACTCAAACTTCTTTCATATTAACACACTACATTACCGAAAACACCTTTAACTTTTACTGAGCACACTAACTACATCTTAGTGCTTTTAAATCTCATTTTAAGCAGAGTTTCTAATATTTGTATCTGCATAGAGTGTATAGAATTGACCAAAGTATAAAACTTGAACAAAGTGTATAAAAACATGATTACTTAGAGAAACCTTAAACTGTAGCTTATCTAGCTGTAATAACTCATTATTGTGGTTGGCAGAGGCTCTATATTTACTTTAACAAGGCCAAACTGGCTCTTAAAAAGAGAATAAAATTGACTTGACTTTTAATAAACATGTATTTAACTAACAGCGACTGCTAATGCTAGCGTAAATGTATAGAGAAACAATAGGAATGAAGGCGCGAAATTAGCCCGAGCTACTTTGAGAAACAGCGACACACGGGCACAATTACCGAGCGAAAATAGCTAAAACTAGAGCGCGAACACACGAGAGATAATTACAGGCTTAAACACGGTTATAGAGCGAAGTTAGCGACCGAAAGAGCGAGAGGAATAACAGCGGGGAGCCGGTAAGGCGCGCGGTTAGCGGGGGCAGTGGTTAATGCTAGTGGCAGAGGCAAGAGCGCCGGCCAGGCGCGTGGCTAGCGGGCCGCGGGAGTGAATGCTCCCCGATGCTGAGCGTCCACCAACACACAAGACCATAGCGGCTCATATTACACAGCAAAACCTTTTAACGAACATATACACTCAAATATCCCTGTTATAGTGCTTTGGAAACATTTATACTTGCACAGTTCCACATATTTCCCCACCTGGATACAGAGAAGTCACGGTGTTCCCAGTGTGAGTTCTCAGCTGAATCTGAGACCCATCTCCTGTTGCTCACCTAAGCCACAGCCTAGCGCCCGCCCCCTGGCACTGCTCCCCCTACAGGACTGGATGTTTCACGTTTCACATACAAAAACCCATTCAGAAACCCAAAAGAATATATATTACATGGTACTTACAGAAAGTTGTGTCACATTTAAGTAGTTATTATATATATATATATATATATATATATATATATATATATATATATATATATATATATATATATATATATTAAAATATATATAATAACTACTTAAATGTGACACAACTTTCTGTAAGTACCATATAAAACACTGTGTAACTAACAGAACTTTCTGCTTAATAAAGGAGTAAAAGGACTGTAAAAGAGAGCAGAGCTTATTTCTCTGGTTTTACTCAGTTCTTACCATGTAGTTCAACAAATAAGCACTTCAAAAAGAACAACATACAACTTCAAAACAAAACAGAACTGTTTACTGTTTATTATTTATCTCTTTTTTGACACAACCAAGCATGCATTACTGAACTTATATACACTGCTCAAAAAAATAAAGGGAACACTCAAATAACACAATATAACTCCAAGTAAATCAAACTTCTGTGAAATTAAACTGTCCACTTAGGAAGCAACACTGATTGACAATCAATTTCACCTGCTGTTGTGCAAATGGAATAGACAACAGGTGGAAATTATTGGCAATTAGCAAGACACACTCAATAAAGGAGTGGTTCTGCAGGTGGGGACCACAGACCACTTCTCAGAACCTATGCTGTCTGGCTGATGTTTTGGTCAGTTTTGAATGTTGGTGGTTCTTTCACACTCGTGGTAGCATGAGAAGGACTCTACAACCCACACAAGTGGCTCAGGTAGTGCAGCTCATCCAGGATGGCACATCAATGCGAGCTGTGGCAAGAAGGTTTGCTGTGTCTGTCAGCGTAGTGTCCAGAGGCTGGAGGCGCTACCAGGAGACAGGCCAGTACACCAGGAGACTTGGAGGAGGCCGTAGGAGGGCAACAACCCAGCAGCAGGACCGCTACCTCCGCCTTTGTGCAAGAAGGAACAGGAGGAGCACTGCCAGAGCCCTGCAAAATGACCTCCAGCAGGCCACAAATGTGCATGTGTCTGCACAAACGGTTAGAAACCGACTCCATGAGGATGGTATGGCCCGACGTCCACAGATGGGGGTTGTGCTCACAGCCCAACACCGTGCAGGACGCTTGGCATTTGCCAGAGAACACCAGGATTGGCAAATTCGCCACTGGCGCCTTGTGCTCTTCACAGATGAAAGCAGGTTCACACTGAGCACATGACAGACGTGACAGAGTCTGGAGACGCCGTGGAGAGCGGTCTGCTGCCTGCAACATCCTTCAGCATGACCGGTTTGGCAGTGGGTCAGTAATGGTGTGGTGGCATTTTTTGGAGGGCCGCACAGCCCTCCATGTGCTCACCAGAGGTAGCCTGACTGCTATTAGGTACCGAGATGAGATCCTCAGACCCCTTGTGAGACCATATGCTGGTGCGGTTGGCCCTGGGTTCCTCCTAATGCAGGACAATGCTAGACCTCATGTGGCTGGAGTGTGTCAGCAGTTCCTGCAAGATGAAGGCATTGAAGCTATGGACTGGCCCGCCCGTTCCCCAGACCTGAATCCGATTGAGCACATCTGGGACATCATGTCTCGCTCCATCCACCAACGTCACGTTGCACCACAGACTGTCCAGGAGTTGGCGGATGCTTTAGTCCAGGTCTGGGAGGAGATCCCTCAGGAGACCATCCGCCACCTCATCAGGAGCATGCCCAGGCGTTGTAGGGAGGTCATACAGGCACGTGTAGGCCACACACAATACTGAGCCTCATTTTGACTTGTTTTAAGAACATTACATTAAAGTTGGATCAGCCTGTAGTGTGTTTTTTTCACTTTAATTTTGTGTGTGGCTCCAAATCCAGGCCTCCATTGGTTAATAAATTTTATTTCCATTGATGATTTTTGTGTGATTTTGTTGTCAGCACATTCAACTTTGTACAGAACAAAGTATTTAATGAGAATATTTCATTCATTCAGATCTAGGATGTGTTATTTGAGTGTTCCCTTTATTTTTTTGAGCAGTGTATATACAATGAAAGCTGAGGACAGCTTTTATTGGGGTAAGCAGCTTGCGGGCAGGAGCTTGCCTTCGCCCCCTTGACCCTTCCAAGCCACTTCAAATTTTCTATTTCTCTGATCTTACTATGTATAGGTACATGTTTGAGTAAAATGAATACTGTTATTTTATTCTATAAACTACTGACAACATTTCTCCCAAATACTAAATAAAAATATTGTAATTTAGAGCAGAAAATGAGAAATGGTCAAAATAATGAAAAAGATGCTTTAGTGCTTTCAGATCTCAAATAATGCAAACAAAAGCAGTTAATATTAATTTAGAAACAACTATAATAATGTTTTAAGATTTCAGAAATCAATATTTGGTAGTTTTAATAACCCTGATTTTTAAGCAGTTTTAATTTATATATATAAGTTAAATATATATATATATATATATATATATATATATATATATATATATATATATATTTAACATGTAAGACCTTATTCTACAAATTATGTTTAAAAAGGGGGTAAATACACATATTCAACACTTTATTCTTATGGTATACTTTTTCACCCTTAAACCTTGTAACATGCTCTAATGTCTTTAAACATATGGCCAAGTATTCCATTCCTGTGCTGTCTTCCTAGTGAAGAATTCCACTCTATAAACCTTAAATTCATTTTTAGGGATTTCTCAGTCAAATAAATAGAGACTGATTAAAATGAACAGTATTGGTACTTATCATCATGTTACTGGGGTTAGTACCTCACACTTACCTGGTTATTACCTAGAACCTGCGAGATATTTCAGGGTAAGGAGACTGTATTGGTACTTATCATCATGTTACTGGGGTTAGTACCTCACACTTACCTGGTTATTACCTAGAACCTGCGAGATATTTCAGGGTAAGGAGACTGTATTGGTACTTATCATCATGTTACTGGGGTTAGTACCTCACACTTACCTGGTTATTAGCTAGAACCTGTGAGGTATATCAGGGTAAGGAGACTATATTGGTACTTATCATCATGTTACTGGGGTTAGTACCTCACACTTACCTGGTTATTACCTAGAACCTGTGAGATATTTCAGTGTAATTAAATTGAACTGTCTGGTTCTTACCATCTTGTTAACCAACATAATTACCTAGTACTTTGGACTTTGTACCACCCATGTACCTGTTTATTACCTAGTTCCATTTCAGTGTAATTAGGCAAGACTTTTCTGGTACTTACCATCTTGTTACCCAAAATAATTACTTAGTACTTCCGAGTTTGTACCTCACTATTACCTGGTTAATACCTAGACATTTCAGTGTAATTAGGCAATACTTTCCTGGTACTTACCATCTTGTTACCAAAAATAATTACTTAGTACTTCCGAGTTTGTACCTCACTATTACCTGGTTAATACCTAGAACTTAGGGTACTGTAAAAGAAAGCGTTACCCGATATTCTCATATACTCACCTGATATGCCCACACATATCCTCCAGGTACGTACTGTACTATCTCGTCTCCTTGAAAATCAGCTTTTTATCAAAGCAGAGAAATGTGCTTTTCATCTTTCCACTGTCTCTTTCCTGGGGTACGTCATTAGTTCCAAGGGGGTTTCCATGGACATTACCAAGGTCCATGCTGTAGTAGAATGGCCACGCCCTATTTCAGTGAAAGAACTACAGAGAAGCGAAGTTCACATCCGCCCCCCTATTAAAACACCCAGATCCTAAAGAACCTTTTGTTGTTAAGGTTGAAGCTTCTAGTGTAGGGATGGGTGCTGTTCTCTCCCAAAGATTCGGCACGCCTAGTAAAATGCATCCTGTAGCCTACTTTTCACACAAACTCACACCAGCTGAACAATTATGGCATTGGAGATTGCGAACTCTTGGCCATAAAATTAGCCCTAGATGAATGGCGTCATTGGTTGGAGGATGCTTTGCACCCCTTTGGTGTCATTACTGACCACAGGAATTTGGAATTTTTTTAATCCATGAAGTGTATGAACTCACGACAGGCAAGGTGGTCCTTATTCTTTACCCGAATTAATTTTACTGTTACCTACCGACCAGGATCCAGAAACACCAAAGCTGATGCCCTTTCACGCATTTATGCCGAGAACAATTCGGCTATTTCAGAACCCACCTCCATTCTGAAACCTGAGATAGTCCTGGCCCCGATCAGGTGGGAGATCTCGCAGGAGATCAATGAGACCACACCCCCTCCTGCAGAATGTCTGCCAGACAAAACATATGTACCGATTCAGTGTAGAGGTAGATTAATTACATGGGCTCACACTTCCCTATCTTCTGGGCATCCTGGTGAAACTCGCACCCTTCAATTATTGGAGGGTCAATTTTGGTGGGAAACTATGCGCTCCGATATCCATGAATTTGTTTCATCTTGCACTATTTGCGCTCAAAGTAAGACTCCCCGTACTCTACCTGCCGGTAAATTAGAACCCTTACCTGTTCCAGCTGAACCTTTGGAATTCCTGAGGATATAATTTCTGATCGCAGTCCTCAATTCATATCTCAGGTCTGGTCTGCTTTTATGAATAGGTTGGGCATCTCTGTCAGTTTGTCTTCCGGTTATCATCCCCAAAGTAATGGTCAATGTGAGAGAATGATCCAGGACTAGGTAAATTCTTACGTATTTATTGCTCTAACAATGTTCATGATTGGGCCCAATATCTTCCCTGGGCTGAATTGGCTCAGAACTCTCTGGTTAGTTCTACCACTAAGCTAACACCCTTTCAGTGTTTCTTAGGTTATCAACCTCCTCTCATGCCGTGGTCGGCTGAACCTTCTGATATCCCTGCTGTGGATCAGTGGATGCGGCGTAGCAAGGAAGTGTGGAAGGAGACTCACAGAAGTATAGAAGCTGTGTTAGAACAACACAAACAGCAGGCGGATCATCATCGTCGTGAGGCTCCACTCTACTCCCCCGGGGATCGTGTTTGGCTATCTACCAGGGATTTCCGGCTTCCTGAAGGCAACAAAAATCAGTTAAGTTTAATGGCCCTTTTAAAATAATCAAAAGAATCAATGAAGTTACATACCGTCTTGAATTACCTTCTAATTATCGTGTCTGTCCCTCCTTCCATGTTTCCTTACTTAAGCCGGTTATCCCTGGTCCACTGGATGGACCTCGCATGGGGTGCTACCTCCTCCGCCTGTGCTCATGGATGGTGGACCCGTCTACGCGGTGGAACGCCTGTTCACTCCAGAAGGAGAAGGGGAGCCCTGGAGTACCTGGTAGATTGGGAAGGCTACGGACCTGAGGAGAGAAGCTGGGTTACTGCAGCTGATGTCCTTGACCCGTTATTGTTGGAGGAGTTTCACCGTTCTCACTGGTCTTGTCCAGCACCACGCCCTAGGGGTCGTCCGAGGAGGAGGTCTCCTGACCCTGGAAGGGGTAGGCGCTATGGGTCAGCTGCTACTCGGCCCCTCAGCTCCGGCCACAGCTCCAGGAGGGGTCGTCCCAGGACCAGGGTTCATGTCCAGGCTGTCCCCGCTTCGGGTCCTCGTTTCCGTCGGGCCTCCGGGCTGAGAGGGGCGGTTCCTGTGTGTCGTCCTCGTCCTTCGGTTCTTTCGGACTCCTTGGGGGGGAGTACTGTCACGTCTATAGACTCTCCTTTCACACTCCCGAACTCCATTTCCCAAGAACCCACTGGCTATGACGTCACCGCCAGCCGCTCACGTTCACCTAATCGTGTTACTCTCCCCCATTCTGAGTCACCTGTGTTCTAAGAAGTTCCGGTTCATTGCAATTCGGGTTTTGTATATATAGGTTTCAGTCAGCGTCTGTTCTTTGCGAGGTATTGTCGACTCATGTTGCTTACTGAGCGTTTTCCCCAACCTTTTTCTGTCTGCCTTTTTGTTATTACCCATTTTTCTGTATTATGGATTTTGTCTTTTGTCTTTGCCCTTATCGGATTTATTGAACTATCGGACTGTCTTCCTGGCTTCGGATCTTGGACTGTTTTCTGTACTACATCTCCTGTTTTCAGTGTGAGTGTTGTTCAACCTGTTCTCTGGCTGTGTTATCCTGTTTACTGCCTTGTAAATAAACCAGTCTTTACCTTTTACTCTGCAAGCGTCTATCCTATCTGTCTGGTGTTATAGAAAAACCTGTAAATAGATGGAGCCAGGAGCCAATGGGAAAGGAGTGAGTTTTGATTATAAAGGTGGCACTGCCCGAACAGAAATTAATCTCTAACCCAGAAACGCACTCAACTTCTGGCTTATGAAATTAGAATTAGGCTGGATCACACCTTGGGTGCAAAAGTTTAAATGCAAATTATTTTGATTGTGTCTGCACAAAATAATGAAGGATAGTTCTAAAAACACTGTGGATTCACGTTTAAATGTAAAACATAACTGATCTGTGCCAGACTAGCATGTTTACTTTAAAGATACGTCTGTAAATACCAAACTGGATTTGAAATTAAACAAATAAGAATTTTTGGTTGAGAATGCTTTGCAGACGATGCCTGCCTGAACATGGACATGGTTTCATCCTTTATGATGCTTTGCATTTACTGCAGCTGTCTTTCTACCTTTAGATTTGTCTTGAGCAACTGCAATTCTACTTATTTGGGTTCAGATCTGGTGATTAACTCAACCACTGCAGAATATTACTCTTCTTTAACTCTTGTGATGCTTTCACATTTTTTGGGCGATTATTGTTCATCTCTACTGTTAAGCTGTCTAATCAACCTTGATGAATTTGGTTAAATCTGAGCACAAAGTAAATCCCTGTACACGGTTTATCCTTTTGCTTATGTCTTGTTTCACATCAATAAACACTAGTTTCCCAGTGTCACTGGAAGACATACACCACCACAATGTTTTACAGAGGATTTGCTGAGCTTTGTGTTGAGCCGCTCCAAGCCTTTTTCATACTTCCCTCTCTTTGTCATTCTGGTACAGAGTTTCACCTGTAAACAGAAACGCAGTTCTTGAACTAGACTGGATTCTTCAGATAACTATTGGTAAAGTGTAATCTTGCCTATGTATTATTGATTTGAACCTTATGGTAGACTGAGATACTCATACATCTACTTCCTGGAGTGCACTCTTCCTTTGGGTGGATGTTTCCAGGATTTTTCTTTACCATGGAAAGGTTCTGTGATATAATTAAAAAAAAAAGTTTCCCTTTAGTTGTAATAACTTGATGTTCTAAGTTATGCTAACTTAAGTTTTCATTACCCATTACTTAACTTTTTTAAGGCAACCGGTTTCCTCAAATTGTTTAAGTAAATTCAACTTATCCGGGCTTACAGTGTGTTGTTTTCTGTGGATGTCCAGGATTTTTTAAATTCCTGAGCTCACCACTACGCTCTTTTCCCCAGAATGTGCCAAACTGTTGGCCACTCCTACCATTTTCATCTCTTTGATGCATTTCTTCTTTTTTCAGTCTAATGATGATATGTTTTGCTTTCATTTAAAAGCTCCTTTAACCATGTGTTATGGATTCACAGTAACAGCTTCCAAATTAAAATGCCATACCTGGAATCAACTCTAAACCTTTTTACTTGTACATGTAACTGATGACAGATTAATAAAATAATAGCCCATGGAACCAATAATATAGCTTTAGAGAGAATTTGTACATTTAAGACCATTTTTGAGATCATTTGTACTTTTGAGCCCACGAAATGAGGGGTTGTAGATAAATAGATGTAGAGCTATACATTTCATTTTTGTTCAACTGTTTGAATAAACCTGAACCATCTTTTTTGTTTAATTTTAAATCTAGTGTGGTGGCATGCAGAGCCCAAATCATTAAGATTGTGTCACTGTGCAAATATTTATGGCATCAATTGTATATAGAGGCCAACAGCCCCTATTCAAAAAAATTATTGTGTATCAAGAAGTAGTGAAAGCAATCTTTTCAAAAACTTTATTTTTTTTTTGTTGTTTTCTGTATTGCCACAAAAATACATAGTTTTTTGGCCAAAAATTGTAATTGTCTATGAATATTTCAAATAAGTATTTCAGTATAATAAAAAAACAAATCTACTTCTAAACTACGTTTTCCGTAAATATTACTTAGTATTTAAATATTTAAGGCAACCAGTAAATGCAGTTCCAGGCTTACAGTGTATTACCCACAGCCAGCTGGTCTAGCATTTGCAACCAGTTTTACTAAAATCTTAACTGTTAAATTTTGAACTGGGTTGTAGTTGGAGCTCTTCCTGTGACATGAATTATTTACCAAACCTCAGAAAAGCACTTCCAAGCTCCAATCAGTGGCCAAATAGATTAGCAGTGAGCATGGATTTGTATGTCCTAGATGAAAATAGTAACAAATCCTGTTAAGTTACTTAACAAACTTACATTGACCGAGCATGCACTTGTTAAGTAAATCAGACAACTCAACTAACACATTTTTAAGTAACCCCGTTTAAGAAACCTGAGTAAACAAATTTACGGGATGATTTTTTTAATGTATGGTTATTGCTTTTCAAAAGATACAGAAGTGCATAATGTCTGTCTGTTGTTATGGTTATCATTTTAGGCCTATATATTTTAATGCAATCAAGTTCATGTGTATTACATATGGAAATATACATATGTAAAGTAAGTTACAAAAACATCCTGAATTTAATGTCAGCAACCAACTAATTAACATATACAGTATTCATCCGTTTAACTGACAACAGTTTAGCCCCACCCCATTATTGCTTAGTTTGATAAATAATGGAGCCTGTATCAATCTTAATTCTGTCGTTCCATATTCCAGTCCACAGCTTGAGCTGGATAATAAACCCGCCATAACGTTAACATGAAACGCATCACTGATCTGGATTCCAGTTAAACAGAACCCCCAGCAGCTTCAGTCTGCGGCTGACTGAGTAAACTTTAGCTGTTTGTCTTCAAAAAAAAAGTAAATTATCTGGAGATTTTTAACTTTTAAAACGCTGTACATCAGAACGTTACATGTAAAGTCAGTGCCTGAGAGGTAAACAGATTAACACCAGCAGTCTGTTAGCCTACCTAGCACTGAACTGACAGCAGCTGCATTCTGGTATTGTAAAGGTATTAACTACAGACTGGAGTAAACTATAGTCATAATCCACATATCCTATAAAACCACAGGATCTACAAACACTAACCAGCACAAACACACCTATCTGTTAATTAAAAACAGTCATTTATTTAGTTTGGAAATACAGTTAGCATCGCCAGTTAGCCGTTAACCATCTCTATTAAGATCTGCAGTCTGTTAGCATAGCTAGCAAATGCATTCCGGCATTGTACAGTTAGTACCGCCGGTTAGCCGTTAGCTATTGCAGCTAATCCTCTACGCTACCTGTCAATATAAAAGTCCTGTGCAACCGTTGCAAAAAAAAAATGCCCTGAATTTAATATTTAGCGTACTTAGTATTTAACTTTAAAAAAAATTATAATAATTAAAACATTTAATTTGAAAGGAAACTATTTTGTATTTGCATATAAAGTATGTCAAATAAATGATTTTTGAATGCATTTACATTAAATGCACTTGTGTATACTCCTCAAAGGGCTGTGTGGTCTGTTTCAGACTCATTATGTAACCTTAATCATAGTACTATTAATAAACTTAAAGTATCAGTATTTGTATCGATATCTGCAATTTTATATCAGTTTTATATATGTATCGGTTCGGAGCTGAAAAAAGTGTATCGTCCCATCACTAATACTAGTGGCCTGGAAACATTTTCTAGAAATTTGCACACATTTTAGGACTGTAGAGGGCAGAGTTTCCTTATTTAACTGATGCTGAGTGGTTTCCAGCCCAATCCACAAATATGCTTTGTACATGTGAGAGTTAACTAAATGAATATTTCAAAGAATAATGCAATGGACATACTGGATAGTGGACATATGCTGAATGCAGTCAATTATCTAGGACAAATTTTGTGTCTGTGTGCTTCCCAAGAATTTGCACATCTGTGTCAACAATTGGTGCAACTTAAAGAGGATAAATATGTTCATTAAAAGGGGTGTCCACAAAGGTGTACAGAATGAAAAAACAGTTAATCAGCTTTAGGTACCAGGGTACTGACTTTGCTAATAACCTGCTGGTTATCATCAAGGTGCTGTTTGCTTCACAAACTGCCTTCAGGCCATTTTTTTAATTGGTTGCAAATGCTAGGCCAGCTGGCTGTGGGTACTACAGTGTAAGCCTGGAATCAAGTTGTCTTTAATATTTCAATACTAAGTGACAAAAATGTAAGTATTATTGCACCTACATTGTTATCAGTTGCTTTGCACAATAATTTTAGTTTAGAAGTAGATTTTTTTTTCATGTACTTAAAGTGCCTTGCATTCAGCCCTCTTGAACTTTTCAACCTTTTGCCACATTTCAGGCTTCAAACATAAAGATATGAAATTGTAATTTTTTTGTGAAGAATCAACAACAAGTGGGACACAATCGTGAAGTGGAACAAAATGTATTGAATATTTCAAACGTTTTTTAGAAATAAAAAAATTAAAAGTTGGGCATGCAATATGCAACATGCCTTGCGTCCATAAAGACCAGATTTTTGCAGTGTACTGTGCATCCGAAAAGTATTCACAGCGCTTCACTTTTTCCACATTTTGTTACGTTACAGCGATATTTCAAATTGTATTATATTAATTTCTTTCCTCAAAATTCTACACAAAATACCCCATTATGACCATGTGAAAAAAAAGTTTTCTTGAGAGAAATAAAAAAAAACTAATGAATCAAATTTACGTAAGTATTCATAGCCTTCGCCATGAAGCTCAAAATTGAGCTCAGGTACATCCTGTTTCCACTGATGGAGTCCACCTTTGGTAAATCCAGTTGATTGGACATTATTTGGAAAGGCACACACCTGTCTATATAAGGTCCCACAGTTAACTGCATGTCAGATCGCAAACACCAAGCATGAAGTCAAAGGAATTTTCTGTAGACCTGTGAGACAAAATTGTCTCGAGGCACAAATCTGGGGAAGGATACAGAAAAATTTCTGCTGCTTTGAAGGTCCCAATGAGCACAGTGGCATCCATCATTCGTAAATGGAAGAAGTTTGGAACCACTAGGACTCTTGCTAGAGCTGGCCGGCTGTCTAAATTGAGCGATTGGGGAGAAGGGCCTTGGTCAGGGAGGTGACCAAGAACCCGATGGTCACTGTCAGAGCTCCAGCGTTCCTCCGTGGAGAGAGGAGAACCTTGCAGAAGGACAACCATCTCTGCAGCATTCCACCAATCAGGCCTGTATGGCAGAGTGGCCAAGCGAAAGCCACTCCTTAGTAAAAGGCACAAGGCAGCCTATCTGGAATTTGCCAAAAGGCACTTAAAAGACTCTTAGACCATGAGAAACAAAATTCTCCTGTCTGATGAGACAAAGGTTGAACTCTTTGGTGTGAATGCCAGGCGTCATGTTTGGAGAACTGCTCATCACGAGGCCAATACCATCCCTACAGTCAAGGATGGTGATGGCAGCATCATGCTATGGGGATGTTTTTCAGCAGCAGGATCTGGCAGACTAGTCAGGATAGAGGGAAAGATGAATTCAGCAATGTACAGAGAGATCCTGGGTGAATGTACAGAGACATCCTCTTGACCTCAGACTGGGGCGAAGGTTCATTTTTCAGCAGGACAACGATCCAAAGCACACAGCCAAGATCTCAAAGGAGTGGCTTCAGGACCACTCTGTGAATGTCCTGGAGTGGCCCAGCCAGAGCCCAGACTTGAATCCGATTGAACATCTGAAAATGTCTGTGCACAGACGTCTCCCATCCAACCTGATGGAGCTTCAGAGGTACTGCAAAGAAGAATGGGCAAAACTGCTTAAAGAGAAGTGTGCCAAGCTTGTGGCATCATATTCAAAAAGGCTTGAGGCTGTAGTTGCTGCCAAGGGTGGTTCTACAAAGTATTAAGCAAAGGCTGTGAACCCCTATGTAAATATGATTTCTTTGTTTTTTAATTTTAATACATTTTCAAAACGCTCAAGAAAACTTTTTTCACATGGTCATAATGGGGTATTTTGTGTAGAATTTTGAGGAAAGAGAATAATTTAATACAATTTGGAATAAGGCTGTAACATAAAATGTGAAAAAATTGATTGTTGTCCTATGGACAGAGTCTCCCACTTCAGCTGTAAATCTCTGCAGTTAATCCAGAGTGATCATAGCTGCATCTCTGATCAGTCTTCTCCTTGGTTGCGCTGAAAGTTTAAAGGGACGGCGGGGTCTTGGTAGATTTGCAGTGGTCTGATATTTCTTCTATTTCAATATGATCACTTGCACAGTGCTCTTTGAGATGTTTAAAGCTTGGGAAATCTTTTTGTGTCTGGCTTTAAACTTCTCCACAACAGTATCTCGGACCTGCCTGGTGTGTTTCTTGGTCTTCATGATGCTCTCTGATCTTTAAACAGAACTCTGAGATTATCACAGAGCAGGTGTGCTAATACAGAGATTACACACAGGTGGATTCTATTTATCATCATCAGTCATTTAGGTCAACATTGGATCATTCAGAGATCCTCACTGAACTTCTGGAGTGAGTTTGTTGCACTGAAAGTACAGGAATAATTTTGCATGCCCCTTTTATCAGTTTTTTATTTCTGAAAAGAGTTTAAAATATCCAACAAATTTTGTTCCATTTCATGATTGTGTCGCACTTGTTGTTGATTCTTCGCAAAAAAATTACTATTTCACATCTTTATGTTTAAAGCCCGAAATTCAGCAAAAGGTTGAAAACTTTTGCAAGGCACTATAAAGACTGATTTGAAATATACATAGACAATTACACATAACAGTTGTTTGTTTGTTTGTTTTATTGCAGCTCATACATTTAAATAACTTTTGCCTCTGCCAGAAAACAACATATTTCTGTGACAATACAGAAAAAAACAAGCAATAAAAAAGCCAGATAGTAGGTTATTTATATAGGTAAAATTACCTTGCGTTCAACTAAATCAAAATATGTGAGCAATAAATAGAAATATCTTATTTTATATCAAACAGACTTAAAAATAATTAACTTAGTAAACCTAATTGTAACGTGGTTATGTGTGGGCCTCGATCTGGGATGGTTGTGTCCTAGGCTCCTTGTTCTGGGCACAAACCTGGCAGGCGGCTATAAAGGCCCTTGGTCCATTGTGGGCCACCAAAATCTTCTTCGCAAAAACTCCAGGGTACGGGTGATTCCTAGATGGGCTGTAAAGGGTGATGCATGACCCCACTGGAGTACTTGGGGCCTGACAGAAGTAGGGACATAAAGCCTGCCTGGAGGGCCCCCTCCTGGGTCAGGCTCACTTCGGAGGGCATTTTGGACCACAATTCGAGTCTAAGGGATTATAGGTTTTGGTGGCTGACCTGATGATGGAGGATCCCACTGCCTGGAGAGGGCGTCGGGCTTAGCATTTCTTTTAACCCTGGCCAATATGAAAGAACAAAATCAAACCGGGCAAAGAATAGTGCCCACCTGGCCTGACGGGGATTTAGACGTTTGGCTTGCTGAACATAAGCCAAGCCATCCACTTATACCAAGAAAGAAGCATCAGGATCTGCAAGCTGTTGCACTGGAGCAATGACTAAGCAATGTTTGAGCTCTTCAAAGGCTTTCTGTGTAGCATCTGTCCATTGAAACCGCCCCATCATTTTTTTGTTAGGGAGGTTAAGGGGGCAGCGATCATGCTAAAATCTCGGATAAATCTCAGAAAACAATTTGCAAAGCCCAAAAAGTGTTAAAGCAGCCGAAAAGACGTGGGATGAGGCCAGTTTATAATAGCTTTTGTCTTGGCTAGATCCATGCTCAGCTTCCCCTTGGGCACTACAAATCCAAGGAAGGAGACAGATGGGACTTGGAACAGGGACTTCTCCAGCTTAACATAGATATGGTTTTCCAGGAAAAGCTGGAGAATCCTCCTTACATGATCCATATGTTCTTCCATGGAATTACTGTAGTTGAGGATATCATCCAAATAGACAAAAGCATAGTCCAGGGCCCCCCTTAGGACCTCATTGATGTATCGTTGGAAGATCGCTGGTGCATTCATTAAACCAAAAGGCATAACAAGGTACTCATAGTGGCCCGATGAAGTAATGAAGGCCGTCTTCCATTCACCACCTTCTCTAACACGAATAAGATTGTAGGTGCTGCGCAGATCCAGTTTGGTAAAAACTGAAGCCTGCTGCAGCGCCTCGAATGCTGAGGTCATAAGGGGCAGAGGGTAGTGGTCTTTGGCTGTAATTTTGTTTAAACCCCGCTAATCTATGCAGGGACGAAGGCCCCCATCTTTCTTCCCTACAAAGAAAAATCTCCTTTATTTTCTAAAAGTCTCCTGCAGGAGAGGTTGAAGGCCGGATAAAGCCTAAAGCAAGTATCAAATAAAATCAAATTTATTTGTATAGCGCTTTTTACAACTGGTGTTGGCACAAAGCAGCTTTACAGAAACGTGATCACAGGACAAAGCATCAGGCAAAAGATTAAACATAGAAAATACAGAATACAGAACCCCCAGTGAGCACGAAGGCAAGGAAAAACTCCCTCAGAGCTGCAGGAGGAAGAAACCTTGGGAGGACCAAGACTCACATTTAAGGGGAGACCATCCTACCACTGGTCAAACGGCTTTTTAAATTAAAATAAAAAGTCTTTTATACATCCACATAGATTTTATATATTCAGGAGTATAGCAGCGCCACTACTGGCTTATAGAGTGAGATGGATGATGAGCAGCTGATCTGTGGTGGGTGATGGAGAAGAGCTGACTTCAGAAACTTCCAGTCTGGCCAGACAGGGGACATGAGAGCCTGAGGGTCCAACTTCCTCTTGTATTTAGTCCTCCATGGTTTTCTTCTCAGGGCCAGAGAGGGAAAACAGCCTACCATGAGGAACCAAAAACTGGCCGCTTGAATGAGCAAAATCTGTTCAGAATGATGTTAATTAACACTAAAGGAGCACAGAAATATTATTTAATAAATTTTTTTAAGAACACCTGCACACAGTGCTGCAAGTCAAACGCGGACAAGTGGAGGAGCTCACTTTCAGCCAGAGCTGCATGATTATAACATTCTAACTGGTGCACCTTTCTTTAAACAGTTTAACTTACAAGGTTATAATAGTTTAGAAATTTTCATTATGGTTTAATTTTATTTTCACCTCCAATTCAGTTATTTTAATTAGTTTTTATAGTGGGTTTGCTAGTTTTTATTAGTTTTTACACATCACATCAGAGAGCTCAATATAAGAAACACATAAACAAACTCAAAAATTCAAGAAACTTTACAGGTTTCACAAATTTTCACCAAAAGTATTAACTATGAGTGAGTGAGAGAGAGAGAATGAGAAAGAAAAAGAGAGAGAGAGAAAGAGATTTATCAGTTCATCCTTCCGCGTGGGGTGTTCAGGTGTATGAGCTACTCACAGGTATGTATAGCTGTGTGGTGTTTATTTCACTGTATCTTCTGTGAGCATGTGCTCTTATCAAGCTCACGCTCATATTCTAATCCAATTCTGCAGCTTCCTCAGGGTTTTCTGTCAATATTTCGCGGCTAGCCCGAGGTGCAGCGCACTGCCACTGTTGTGCCGAATCTGAATCCCCACAGAATCCGGCTCTGCGTGCGTGTGCAGCACAAAACTGCTGGAGTAAAACTGCTGGAGTGGAAACAGATTTATTAAAAAATAAAAATACAAAAAAACACAAAAACCAAGGGTATTCTATTAATAATTTTTTTTTTTTTATGTTTTTTCCTTTTAATTACCTTTTTATTAGTTTAGTTAACACATTTTTTTCATTTTCAGTTTTAGTTATTTCATTCATTTTCATTTTCGTTAATAATTGGTTACTTAGCTATACTGTAATTATCTCGCTAGAGCTTTATATAAAATAAAACTATAAGTAAAAAAGAGATGCCTACATCTCAGACTATTTTCTGGAACCTGACCGGACCCGACCCGAGTAATGAGGTGGGAAATCTCGACCCGACCCGAGTTCGGGCCGGCTTTGGGTCAGGTCGGGTTCGGGCAGAGAATCTAAGCTCGAGGGTGGACTACCAAACAAGACCCCTATGCATTGGGCTAGGCTGTTATGGACCTTGTTAGCCAGTCAATGTGGGGGTTGTAATGTTGCATCCAGGGAAACCCCAAAACCAGCTGCAGCTGGGGGCCACTAATCAGGAAAAAAGTGATCTATTCCGTGTGTTGGCTGATGTGTAATAAAAGTGGTTGGGTCTGTTGTGAGACCACTTCAGGCTCAAGAGACCGTCCGTCTATAGCAAATATCGGAAGAGGATGTTCCAGAGACACAAACGAGAGATGTTTCTCTTGGTCTGGTCCCCAGGAAATGGCATTATTGAGAAACACCCCAGAAGTATAAGGAGATGTATTAGGGTCCGTCACAGGTCTCCAGTCCTCTGCTGACTTTGGCTTTCCCCGACAATTCTGGGCATGATGGACGCATATGTTCAGATTGTCCACAATAAAAGCATCGGCCCTCCTGCATACAGGACTTACGCTCTTGGCAAGACAGAAGTATGTCCCAATTACATGGGCTGTTCCATGTGCTCCTCAGATGAGACTGGGAATAAGTGAGAAGTGGGAGGCACAGAGAAGCAACACTGATGTCGGTGTGTGGAAAAGCCTGCATCTCGGACCCTAAGGCACTCTCTCCCCATCAAATCTCTCTGGTGGGGGTAAGTGTGGCTCAGCCCCTGGAACAGGTTCAGGGACTGGTACAGGTGAGTTGGAAGGGGCAGCTGTAGCCACAGGAGACTCTGTCTGTAAGGCTGTTGTTAGGGCCTGCAACTGTGACAAGATCTGTTGGAGAGCTTGCTCGTGTCTGCCAATGGCAGCACCCTGGTTGATTATGGCTCCCTTGACCTGCTCCATGTCTGATAACTCTGCTGGGTACATAACTGGCTCAGTCTTGCTGTAACGTGGTAGCTCACCTGAAGGTGGATTTTAACGACCAACCTTATGGGTGGGAGATTAGAGTAAACTAAGTGAGCTACCAACTGAAAATATTTAACTAAACAGAAACAAGGAACAAACTAAATAACTAAGGGCAACTGCAGAAAGTGCTTATAGAACTGGGGAGGATGAACAAGGGAAACAATATTTAAAATAGAAACTGAAAAGTTGCCTTATAGAGGGAGAAAACCCCAACCTCTGCTTTGTAAAAAAAATGAAAATACACTGCACCACTGGAGCAGTTAATTAAGAGATTAGGGCCAAAGGGAAAACTGCCAGGGGAAGACTGGCCAGCTCAAATATCACAGAGTGAAGAAAACCTGAATAGCTAAAAATAACACAGGGCCATGTGATCAAACAAAACATTCTGAAAAGCAGGATAGGAACAGAAAGAACAGTAAAGGAAACACATAAGACATACAAAGGCTATAGGTGTGACATTCTGACATTCAGCCATTAACAAGCTGCCTTAGTGGTTTAGACTACTAACGGTTTAGCTTGCAGCCTAGCACACTTTTCTGCTTTTTTTTTTTAAAATCCTGTGTGTGATTGAGAGAGTGGGTTTGGTGGACTCTCCTGCCCTAATGTAACAGTAAGACCAAATCTCTGTTTCATTCTCTACAGTGTGGCTGGATCTGCGAACGCAGACCACTGTGAAAAGTCTGATTGAGAAAACACCTGGAAAAAACAAAAACCACCTGAAGGTGACATGAACATCACAGAACCCGTGATTGCTTACCAGTCCTGTGGATGAAGACACTTACTGTACTGTTTCTTTCAGCATAAAACTGGGCTGCCCATCAGTACGTATTTCAGCGCGTTGAAGCTGCGCTGGTTAATGGATAATGTAGGGGAAGTGGCGGAGGCTGTGGACGCTCGCCGAGCTATTTTCGGTACGGTGGATTCTTGGCTAATCTGGGTGAGCAAATTCACATGAACAGCACAAATATTTACCCACCATAACTCTCATACTCCTCCCCTTCTTTACATCACTAGGTGTCCCACATGGTTCACCTTCTGGTATTTACTGGCTTTTTCCATACAGTTACAATATTTGCAGCATACTTATCACCTGTAATAATCTGGTTGCTCAAAGTTAGCGACACATTCTCATGGGGTGTTTGGGTAAGGTTGGGAGAGGTGAGGTTTGACGATGTTGGAAGAGATTAGTAAGGGTGGGAGAGGATGGATGAAGTGAGGTTCGATGAGGTTGGGAGAGGTTGAATGAGGTGAGGTCCGAAGAGGGTGGGTAAGGTTTGATGTTAGGGTGGTTTAGAAGAGGTTGTTAAAGGTGTGCTAGGGTGGGCAAGTTTGAGAGGGTGAGATAAGTTTGGGCAAGGTGAGGTTCGAAGAGGTTGGGATTGTTTACGAGAGTTTGGGAAAGGGTGTGCAAGGTTGGGCAAAGTTGGGAGACAGGGTAAAAATGGGCAAGGTTGTGATGGGTTCAGTGATAGTGGATGAAGGTGGGCAAGTTTGAGAAAGGTGAAGTTTAAAGAGGTTTGGCAATGTTGGGAGAGGTTGGTTAAGAGTGAGCAATCAGCAAATTCAGTTAAATATATCATACAGCAGAACACAGTGATATTTAAGAAGTAAATTAAGTTTGTAGAAGTAAATTAAGATTTACAGAAAGTGTGCAATAATTCTTTAAACAAAAATAGGCAGGTGCATAAATGTGGGGACCCTTGTAGATAGCTTGCAAAGAGCATTTGACACTGATTATTGAAAAAACATTTTTTTGGTAAGCTCATTGACCCATGATCTACATACACAAGTGAATTCAATAATGAGAAAGGGGTTAAGGAGTCCATTGCAAGTGTTTCTCCTCTTTGCATCTTCTCTAAAGAGTGGCAACATGGGAGCCTCAAAACAACTCTAAAATGAACAAAAAAAAAGATTGTTCAAACAGACAACACTAAACACTGCTTAAAATCCACCAAAGTTGTTCTGTAATTATTATCTCATTCCGCAGACCTGAATATTATTTCATATTATTCACACTGTGGTGTGATTTAAAGCAGTCTGTTCATGCTCAGAAACCATTAAACCTGGCTGAAATGGATATGCTGTATAAAGAAGAACGCTCCAAAATACCTTCAACCAGAAGCCAGACTCTCATTGGAAGCTATAGGAAGCATTTAGAGGCTGGTATATCTGCAAAAGGAGGATCTACTAAATATTGATGTAACTTTTCTGTTGGGGTGCCCAAATTTATGCATCTGCCTAATTTAGTATTTAGTAATTATTTCACGCATTTAGTAAAACCTAAAAACATAATTTCACCTTTCAAATATCACTGTATTTGTCTGCTATATAATATGTTTAACTTAAATTGCTGATCCAAACAAGAATATACAAGCCATTCCAATACCCAGGAAATGACATGAATAAATGTGCACACAAAATAACTTTAAAATACATTTTATTATTAATGTCTTGTCCATTGGCCTAGCTGCAAAAGTAATATATGTAAATAAAAACATCTCAGAACACCTGTCCCCACTCCCTAACTATACACTTTACCATGAAATACAATTATTAAAATCTTTCAGAAATGTATTTTTTTGTATTGTTGTGTGACTTCAAATCCTAGCTGTGCTTTAAAAAATATGTTTTAAATAATAAATCCATAATAATAAAGTTAAAATACTCCTTTTAGTTGTGTCCCTGGGCATTACTCATTTCTTTTAGCATAACACATTACCTCATCTGAAAGATCTGGAACATTCTCCATCAGTTGGTTCTTCTGAAGCTCTGTCCTCTTTCCTAAATTAATATTTAGATTGTTTATTTTTAAAATACAAATTTTGAGTTCCAGTAACAGGAATGAGTGCCATTATCAGAAGTTATCAATTATCTGAACATGCTGGCAATCATTTCTTTAAAATAAAGACTTTCTTGAGAGAAAATCAGTTAGTTAGATATGTGTTATTATGTTAAGAGTTTAAAATAGCTGAAAAAAAAGTTTAATTTGGAAGAGTTACAACAAGTTTATTATATATATATATATATATATATATATATATATATATATATACGTATATATATATATATATATATATATATATACGTATATATATATATATATACGTATATATATATATATATATATATATATATATATATATATATATATATATATACGTATATATATATATATATATATATATTAGGTACACCTGCTCATTAACGCAAATCAGCCAATCACATGGCAGCAACTCAGTGCATTTAGACATGACTAAGACGATCTGCTGCTGAGCATCAGAATGGGGAAGAAAGGTGATTTGAGTTATTTTGAATGTGGCATGGTTGTAGTATTTCAAAAACGGCTGATCTACTGAGATTTTCACGCACAACCATCTTTAGGGTTTACAAAGAATGAACCGAAAAAGAAAAAATATCCAGTGAGCGGATACAGTTCTGTGGGCACAAATGCCTTGTTGATACCAGAGTTCAGAGGAGTAACTCAAATAAAAAGCATCTCTGAATGTAAAACACGTCCAACCTTGAGGAGGATGGGCTCAAGCAGCAGAAGATCACACTGTCATACACTGCTCAAAAAAACATTTAAATAACACAATGTAACTCCAAGCCAACCACACTTCTGTAAATTCAACCTGTCCAGTAAGGAATCAACTCTGACTGTGAATCAATTTCACCTGCTGTTATGAAAATGGAACAGACAACAGGTAGAAATGAGAGGCAATTAGCAAGACATCCCCTATAAAGGAAAAAAACACCTGGTTCTGCAGGTGGTGACCACAGATCTTTTCCCTGTTCCCATTCTTTCTGGCTGATGTTTTGGTTCCTGACTCCAATTAGCTCTTAGAAAAGTCATTAGTCTAAGGGTTCACATACCTTTTCCGCCCTCAATGTGAATGTTAACATGTTGTGTTCAATAAAACCATGTAAGCATATAATTTTTTATGTGGTATTAGATTAAGCAGATTGCTTTTGTCTATTGTTGCGACTGAAGATCAGAATACATTTAATGACCAATTTATGCAAAAATCCATGTGATCCCAAAGGAATCACATACCTTGTCTTACAATTGTATACAGCTCTAATAAAATAAGAGACCACTGAAAAATGATGAATTTCTTTGATTTTACCAAATTGAAATCCTCTGGAATATAATCAAGAGGATAATGGAGGATCGCAAGCCATCAAACCAAGCAGAACTGCTTGATTTTTTTGCACCAGGAGCAGCATAAAGTTATCAAAAAGCAGAGTCTTTTGGAGCAGAGTGGCTTGCAAAACCCCTGTATGTGCCCTTGTATATATCCCTGTTCAATCCATTATCCAGAAATGGCAAGAGTATGGCACAACTATAAACCTACCAAGACAAGGCTGTCCACTTAAACTTACAGGCCCAGTATGTAGTGGTTACATGGTCACTCTGGAAGAAATGCAGGTATCCACAGATCAGGTGGAGAAATCTGTCCACGGGACAACTATTAGTCGTGCACTGCACAAGCGTGGTCTTTATGTATGAGTGGCAAGAAGAAAGACACAAAAAGTCCCGTTTGCAGTTTGCCAGAAGCCATGTTGGGGAAACACCTAACATGTGGAACAAGGTGCTTTGGTCAGATGGGACCAAAATCTAACTTTTTGGCCAAAATGCTATGTGTGGCAGACAATTATTACTGCACATCACTCTGAACACCCATCCCCACTATCAAATATGGTGGTGGCAGCATCATGCTCTGGGGCTGCTTCTCTTCAGCAGGGACTGGGAACTGATGGAAAGATGGATGGAGCTAAATACAGGGCAATCTTGTAAGAAAACCTGTTGGAGTCTGCAAAAGACCTAAGACTGGGCGGATTTTTACCTTCCAGCAGAAAAAGGAGCCTAAACATAAAACCAGGGCTACAATAGAATGGTTTAAAACAAAACATATTCATGTGTTAGGATGGCCCAGTCACAGTCCAGACCTAAATCCAATCGAGAACTTGTGGCAAGATCTGAAAACTTCTGTTTACAAACTCTCTCTATGTACAAAAGCCCAGCTGCAATTTTGGTTTGTTATTGGTTTGCCATACTATTTGTGAGTTTTAGTCAGGCAGGTGATTAGCCACCTATGTTATTCACTCTTGGCCCACTGGCTGTCCAGAAACTTTTGCTACTCCTCCTGTCCTACTCCTCCTTTCCTACTCCTCCTCTCCTACCCTGGAAGAAGGTGGAGGAATGGAGGAGAGGAGAGGAGGAGGAGGAATGGAGGGAAGGAGCTATAATTGGGGAAATGGGACAGCTGATCCCTTTTAGATACGATGTTGACTACCGATGAACTGAGCCAATCACAACGCTCACTTTTAGCATGTTTCAGAACATTACTATCACACACAGCTAAATATTTAGATATTCCAATTAAATCATGTTTACTCCCCGGCATTTTTGGCCACATCTCTGTCCAGTGAATCTGGCAGCCCAAATAAGTAAATAAATAAATAAATTAAAATTATATATATTATAATTAATATATGTATTTATATGTATAACATATTATACATAGGGTCATTAATATAGTTTTACTGAACATACAGCTTATCTAAACTATAAATTATATTAGTGCTTTACTGGTTGTTTAATTAGATAAGGAACCTAGTTAAATAATATGTTTATGACGTATATTTGGGCGTTGCCTTCCCCATTTTTGCGTGCTCTGTGGGCGTGGATGCAGTGATGTCATTGAAAAATCCTTAACAGTCTTCCAGGGTAGGATGCACTGATGTATCCTCCGTTGAAAACCTCTTCGGGAGGATTTTGAGCGGCTTCTTTCGTCTCCTACAGTATTCGGACAGGCGACAAGATGGCGTCACGAAATCAGTTTCCGGGTCACGGAGGAGGAGGATCGGTAGGAAAAAGGAGACACTGGCTGTATTTGGAATGGCATACTAAATACTACTCGCATACTAAATCTGCCTAAAGTTAGTATGCAGTACGCAGTATGCGACCAAACTGAGGATCTGTAGTGCACTACAGGTACCCGGATGGTGTACTACTCTGCTTCGATTTCGCAGTGTGCATGGAGACCTATCTTCGTGGTGTACTGCATCCCAACATGCATGCCATGACTGGCTTCTCCAGCTCGCTTCAGAAAAAAACAAGATGGTGGCGAGTGTGAGAGATTTTTAAATTATGGAAATATATATATTTTTAAATTATGGAAATATATATATTTTTAAATTATGGAAATATATATATTTTTAAATTAAGGGAATTATTTTGGAAAGTACTGGCTCACCGCTGTCGAGCCCCTCCTCTGCCGTGGCCGAGCGCTCTCCGCGACCTGGACCCTCCGCTGTGTGTTGCCAGAGGGTTAGTAGCATACAGCGGAGGGTCTCGGCAGCCGTGAGCCATTACTTTCCTTGATGTAGTAAATAATTCCCTCAGTTTTAATAAATTATTCTGTTATTTTAATAAATAATTCCCTCAGTTTTAATAAATCGTTCTCTTTATTTAATAAATAATTCCAATAAATCATTCTGTTAATTTAATAAATAAATACCTTTGTTTAATAAATCGTTCTGTTGATTTAATAATAATTCCCTCAGTTTTAATACACATTTTTCTTTTAAATAAGGAAATGATTTGAATACAACTTAATAAAATTGTTTCACTTGTGCAATGTGTCTCATTTCTTTTATTGTTGAGATTGTGTAAATATGAATGAGAGTTTGTTTAAACGTGACCTCTCCTCCGTGACCCGGAAACTGATTTTGTGACGGCATCTTGCCGCCTGTCCGAATACCATAGGAGACGAAAGAGGCCGCTTAAAATCCTCCTCCAAGAGGCTTTAAACGGAGGGTACATCAGACCATCCTACTCCGGAAGACTTTTAAGGATTTTCGAATGACATCACTGCATCCACGCCCACAAAGCACGTGGGAATGGAGAAGGCAACGCACAAATATACGTCATAAGCATATTAATTAACTAGGTTCCTTATCTAATTAAACAGCCAGTAAAGCAGTAATATCATTTTTAGTTTAGATAAGCTGTATGTTTAGTAAAACTATATTAATGATCCCATATTTGTAACATGATATGTATATCTATCACTGGCCGGAGAAATGCGGCCAAAATGCCTGAGAGTAAGCAGGATTTTATTGGAATATCTGAATATTTAGCTGTGTGTGGTAGTAATGTCCCATTGATGCTGTTTAATATGTATAAAAAATATATTATATTTATTAGTTATTAAGATTTGTTATTTGTTTTATTACATTCAATGAAATCATATTTTACTATTAAAATAATTTAATATTTACATATGCAACCTTTATCAAAGGCAAATCAGCCTTTTGAAGCTTGATATGCTTGTGAAAGTTATGATCTCTAAAATTTGGAATTGTGTTTATTGTACTCTCGTTTTTATTTTTGTATGCGGAGCTCTATCCAGAAGCTGTGAATGGCTGGGCAGTATCTGGCATGTGCTGAAAGTGAGCGTTGTGATTGGCTCAGTTCAACGGTAGTCAACAACCTATCTAAAAGGGATCAGCTGTTCCATTTCCCCAATTACAGCTCCTTCCCTCCATTCCTCCTCCTCCTCTCCTCTCCTCGATTCCTCCACCTTCTTCCGGGGTAGAAGAGGGGGAGTAGGAAAGGAGGAGTAGGAGAGGAGGAGTAGCAAATGTTTCTGGATGCAGCCACTAATTGCCAGTTCAGCAAGGGGCAATGTGGAGCTGCAGCAGTCTGACTCTCTATTCAGACAGTGTGGTGTTCGTGCATCTTATGGTGGGTTTAGTCACTAGAAGTGTATTCATATTGCTTCTAGTGTAAAATTCTTTTTGTTATTTAGATGTACTAAGCATATTAGTCGGCAGAGTAGTATTAGAAGCTGCTGACAATCCAGAGCCGGGACCAGGCCGCAGACAGAGAGGCTTAACCAACCGTCTGCGAGCTGCAAAGAGACGTTACCTAGATACCAATGTATTCAGACTGTGTCTGTCCCCCGAGTCAAACAAAAACATCAAAAAACTAAAACAGTCAATCTAAATAACTTAACTTACATTAAACAATCATATCCAGACTGTAGTACTAACACTTCAAACCTAAAGATTGGTTTACTTAATGTTAGATCTCTAAATTCAAAAGCAGTTCTAGTGAATGAAATGATAACTGATCAGAAATTCGATGTTCTGTGTCTGACAGAAACCTGGATTAGGCCGAATGAATATGTAGCATTAAATGAAGCCAAACTCTGCAGGCTACAATTATATACACAATCCGAGATTGTCCGGTAGAGGAGGTGGGGTCTGCATACTTTTCCAAAGTACCTTAGTTAGCAATCAGAAACACTATGATAATTTTACTTCTTTTGAGCTTCTTTACACCAGTATAATTAATCTAATTACAAAAAAGAATGCATTTTCCTTCATTAATATCTACAGACCACCAGGGCCCTATTTAGAATTTTTAAAAGAATTTAGTGATTTTGTCACAGACTTAGCAGTATGTAGTGATAAAGTGATTATAGTTGGAGACTTCAACATTCATTTCGAAAAATTGGATGATCCATTAAAAAAGGCATTCACATCGATTTCAGACTCAGTTGGTATTATTCAAAATATAACAGGACCTACTCATTACTGTAATCATACTCTGGATTTAGTTTTGACCCTGGGTGTTAGCATAGATAACCTGAATATTCGTTCTCAAACCTCTGCAATTTCAGATCATTACCTTCTTTCATTTAAATTACATCTTAGTCATAATATACGTACATCCCCTAGCTACTCTGTAAAACGTTCAATTACGCCTTTTACAGCCCAACAATTTACAGATAAGCTTCCCGATTTATCGTCTATAATGTACTTTCCTGTAGACCCAGTAGAACTAGACAAACTAACCGAAGGTTTAGAAAATACCTTTCGCTCTACCTTAGATGTTGTAGCACCCCTTAAACATAAAATAGAGAGACAGAAAAAGCTCGCACCGTGGTACAATGATCAAACTCGTACCTTAAAGCAGTTAGTACGAAATTTAGAGCGTAAATATCGATCAACTAAACTGGAAGTGTTTCACTCTGCGTGGAAAGACAGTCTTGTTAAATATAGAAAAGAACTTAATAAAGCCAGCTCAGCGTATCTGACCTCACAGATCGAGATTAATAAAAATAATCCTAGAGTTCTCTTTAGTGTTATTTCCAAATTAACTAAAAGCCAGGCAGGTACTGAACGTCAGATTCCAGCCATTCACACCAGCAACGATTTTATGGACTTCTTCGATAGTAAAATTGAAAACATTCGTGATAAAATTAAACAGATAAATATTACATCCTCTCTGTCATCTGGTGTGGCTGATTTAGAACAAAACCCTGTTACTGAAGTTAGGTTGGAAGTCTTTAACCCACTTCCACAGCTAGAACTAGAGAAAATTATCTCCTCTTCAAACAGCACAACCTGCACACTTGATGCAGTTCCCACAAAATTATTAAAGCAGGTACTGCCAGATATAATTAAACCTCTGTTAATGATAGTAAACTCATCATTCACCCTAGGCCATGTACCCAAAGCCTTTAAAACAGCTGTAATAAAACCTCTGATCAAGAAACCAAATCTTGATCCTAGTGTACTGTCTAACTATAGACCTATTTCAAACTTACCGTTTATTTCTAAGATTTTAGAAAAAGCTGTGGCCCAACAACTTTGCTCTTACCTGCAAAGAAACCAGAACTGCAGAAGAAACCGGAACTGCATTATCATGGTTTAAATCATACTTAACCGATCGCTATCAGTTTGTGAGGATAAATTATATGTCTTCCAGTTATACCAAGGTAAGATATGGAATTCCACAAGGCTCTATATTAGGACCATTATTATTTACATTATATATGCTCCCACTGGGCAAAGTTATTAGAAAACACGACGTAGATTTTCATTGTTATGCGGATGACACGCAGCTCTTCATATCAGCCAAACCTGACGACAGAGTGAGATTAAAGAAAATTGAGGATTGTGTAAAAGATGTGAAATTGTGGATGTCGCACAACTTCCTCCTATTAAATAGTGAAAAAACAGAAGTTCTCCTATTAGGCCCCAAAGCTGCTAGAAATAAATTATCAGACTTAATGCTAAATCTGGCCGACTTCTCAGTCACACCTGGTTCAGCAGCTAAAAACCTTGGAGTTATTATAGATTCAGATCTAGCATTCGATAAACACATATCTAATGTTACTAGAACAGCTTTTCTACACCTACGTAACATCGCCAAGCTAAGAAATGCCCTATCACTGCATGACGCAGAAAAATTAGTCCATGCCTTCATTACCTCAAGGCTAGATTATTGTAATGCGCTACTGTCTGGATGTTACTGCAGTCACTTAAATAAACTTCAGCTAATTCAAAATGCTGCAGCCAGGGTCCTTACTAAAACTAGAAAATTTGACCATATTAGTCCAGTCCTATCAGCACTGCACTGGCTTCCAGTCAAATTCCGCATAGACTATAAAATTCTCCTGTTAACGTATAAAGCCCTACACGGACTCGCTCCTGAGTATTTACAAGACCTCATCTCCTATTATGAACCACCACTATTACTTAGATCTCAGGGTGCTGGTTTCTTAGTAGTCCCTAAAATTCAGAGGAGCTCTGCAGGAGGAAGAGCTTTCTCTTATAAAGCGCCTCAACTCTGGAATAATCTCCCTGAATATGTTCAGGACTCAGACACAGTCTCAATCTTTAAGTCTAGACTGAAAACGTACTTGTTTAGTTTAGCTTTTGGTAATTAATGTTTTTTCCTTTAGATAAGGCTGCAGATTCAGGGGTTCATGGACAGAGGGAATTGTGGGTAAACTGAGATGCTGGTGCTGCTGTTCTCCCACTGCACACGGTCACTCATGTTTGTGGACGGTGGAGTGGGTGGATGCCAGTGTTTCAGGGAGCCTCCATGTCTATGTTACCTTCTGGCTCTCTGCCTTTAGTTAGGCTGTTTTATTCAGTTCTGCCGGAGTCATTAGCCACACTCTGAAAATGTTTTAATATTCTCAGTTTTGCATAAATCCAGTCAAAACTAATTCCATCTCTCTGCCTTCCTCCGAGTTACTGATTGCCCACCTGTCTGACCCGATACCGATGTTGGACCCTCAGGCTCTCGCGTCTCCTGTCCGGCCAGACTGATGGAAGTCAGCTCTTCTCCACCACCACCACAGATCAGCTGCTCATCGTCCATCTTATTCTCCACTACTGATTACATCCAAGCCATTAGTGGCGCTATTACACTCCTGAATACATAAAACCTATATGGATGTATAAAAGACTTTTTAAATTTTAATTTAAAAGCCGTTTGACCAGTGGTAGGATGGTCCCCCCACAAATGTGAGTCTTGGTCCTCCCAAGGTTTCTTCCTCCTCCTGCAGCTCTGAGGGAGTTTTTCCCTGCCTCCGCGCTCACTGGGGGTTATGTATTCTGTATTTTCTATGTTTAATGTTTTGCCTGATTCTTTGTCCTGTAATCATGTTTCTGTAAAGCTGCTTTGTGCCAACACCTGTTGTAAAAAGCGCTATACAAATAAATTTGATTTGATTTGATATTTCTGATAGGTATGATGTTTGCTACTAGATGCTGATCAATGCTAATTGGGATTAGCAGGCTAATGCATTGTTTAGCTTATTATTGCTGCTTGTCCATGCTAAGTTCAGGCTCATTTGTGTAATATATATATATATACAGTAGTGCTCAAAATAATAGCAGTGCCTCAAGAGCAGCGAGATAAATCACTGTTTTTGTTAAAATTTCAACCTCTACACCACAAGTAAGTTTTTGGAGGGTATAATAAGGCCATAGAAAACTAACAAACCCAACAGACCACCCATGCATACTGCAGATTCTGTGAAATTGAATGATTAACTGAAAGGGGTGTGTTCAAATAAATAGCAGTGGTGAGTTCAATTAGGGAGGCCGTCAATTAGGGAGGGCATTAGGTGTTAACAGGTGATCCTTATTTAAGGAGCAAGGCAACTAACATGCTGGCTGTGCATTTGTCCTGAAAAAACAAGAAAAATGGGTCGTTCAAGACACTGTTCTAAAGACGAGTGTTTTTAATCAAGAAACTAATAAAAGAGGGGAAAACCTATAAAGAAGTACAGAAAGTGATTGGCTGTTCAGCTAAAATGATCTCCAATGCTTTGAAATGGGAAGAAAAAACAGAAAAACGCGGAAGAAAAAGAAAAACAACTCCTCGAATGGATAGGAGAATAGCCAAACTGGTAAAGGCTCAGCCAATGATCAGCTCCAAGAGGATCAAGGAAGACCTTCAGTTGACTGTGAGTACTGGTACAATCAGAAGACGTCTTGGTGAAATCAACCTACCAGCAAGAAGCCCCCGCAAAGTCCCACTGTTAAATAAAAGACATGTGCAGAAGCGGTTAGAATTAGCCAAAAAACACATTGAGTGGCCTGAGAACAAATGGCGTAACATTTTGTGGACTGCAAGGTTCTTCTTCTTTTTGGGTCCAAGGGTCACAGACAGTACGTCAGATGTCCTGCAAACACAGAATACAAGCCACAGTACTCAGTGAAGACGGTTAAGCATGGTGGTGGAAGCATCATGATATGGGGATGTTTCTCCTACTACGTTGTTGGTCCTATTTATCGCATACCAGGGATCATGGATCAATTTGAGTACATTAGGATATTGGAAGAAGTCATGCTGCCATATGCAGAAGAGGAAATGCCTTTGAGGTGGACCTTTCAACAAGATAATGACCCAAAACTTACCAGCAAGCGAGCAAAAGCATGGTTCCAGATGAACATGATTCAACTGATGGAGTGGCTAACACAATCCCCAGACCTTAATCCCATAGTAAACTTGTGGGCTGACATAAAAAATGCAGCGCATTTTTAGGCAAACCAAGAAATGCAGGGGAATTGTGGAATATAGTACAATTAATTGGCCTTGGCTGCAATACCTGTTGACCGTTGTCAGAAATTGGTTGACTCCATGCACCACAGATGTGAAGCAGTTATCAGAAACTGTGGTTGTGCAACAAAATATTAGTTTAGGATACTCCGCCAAGTTGACTTATTAAGAATTTATTAGTTTGTGCAGTACATTTTTGAGTTTCCAAGAAAAGATGTCAACGCTGCTATTTTCTTGAACATTACATTTCTGACTTTCTGTGAAATATCATTATTATTATTTGAGTTTTAATTACTTTTCCCAATTGTCCTGCTTTGGAATAGAATGTGCTATGTCCCCAATGCATTTATGTTCATTAAAGTACAATTTGTTAGAAGAACTTTGACATTTACTCATTTTTTAAAAGACAATGCTATTATTTTGAGCACAACTGTATATATATATATATATATATATATATATATATATATATATATATATATATATATATATACATTATTTCACTAAGCTAAGGACCAGCTATGTAAGACTATGTAATATATATGTGTTGTGGGTGTGAAGACTGAATAAATCTTTTTCTGAACAACTCAAATGGACTAGTGTTCTGACCGGACACTCTGCAGAGGTTGCCAGCGGAAACAAGAAACAGCATTATATAGTCTCAATCCTTTCACTCTATCTAATCTGACTAAGCTTAAGCTGTTTTGCATACAAGAATGGACAGAATTTTTTTAGTCACTAGATGCGCAAAGCTGGTGGAGATATACCGTAAAAAGATTTGCAGCTTGCAGCAAAAGGTGGTTCCACAAATTATTGACTCAATACTTTTTGACACCGCTTGTTTGAGTTGTTTATTTGTTATATATATATATATATATATATATATATATATATATATATATATTAAATTATATATATTTTTTTATTATTGATTAGTTTCTGTCTCAGTGTTTGACAGGAGGACAGAATGGTGGAGTTCACTGCACAGATGTCACCAATGCCAGTCGCACCATGCTGTTCAACATAGACACAATGAAGTGGGATGAGGAACTGTGCAAGTACGTATTGTTTGCATTGTTGTTTCATATTTATCGTATTATTTATTTATGCAAATAGACATATTTGGTAATAATATGTCCCAGTTGATCCACTCACTTCAACAAGCAAGATCTAACCAAACAAATGCATACGATTTAAATAAGACAGAATCCTCTCTAACCATGCTCTACTCATCTGCAGCTGATGTGCTTTGTACACTTTAAGAAGTAATATATGTGAGCATATTTTTTCTTATCAGAAAAAAAAATCTCTCTCTATATATATATTCATACAAATAAGTTGGGGGTAAATCTTGTAAGATGTAATAAGCTTGGAGGGGAGTGAGTCTGGAATGCCAGAATTCACTGCTGAGCCTTCATAAGTGTTGTGGTTCTAATTCAACAAAACACAGACAAAGGAAGGTACCTATCTGATGGCATTTCGTGTTTGTGTCAAATGTTGCTGATCGGATCATAAACAGCCATAGCAACCTAATTGTTCAGTCTTGGATTATGTTTGGTTAGGCCGTTTGAATCATAAACGTCCACAGCATCCTAGATGTTAAGTGGATGAGGTTACTAGTGCGGTGTAGGTAATGGTGAGTGGGAGAGTAGAGTATAGGAGGTATAGGGAAGGGAATGGGCCCAATGTGTAATCCCAGATGTGTGGTTCAGGATTTATCATCTTCCTGTTTTATATTACATAATTGGTGATAAATCTGGAGAAGTTTTCAATCTGGTGGAGATATTTCTGGGAAACCCTTGCCAGTTGGAAGTCGTTCTGCTCATGTTCTGTTAGTATCACTCCTATCACTACTAGAGGTGACTGACTGTCGTATGTGATGCTCCCCAGACCATCACACCAGCAGTTTTTTGTGGCAGGGTGCCGTGCCACAACAAAGGCAGTATTGAAGCTCACTACAAGGCCTCCACTCTAAAACATGACCATCTTCAGATGTCAAACAGAACCTGCCCTAATCACTAAAAAGGATAAAAAAATTTATAGCTGTCCAGGTTTTCATTCACAAAACCACTGCAAATGAAGGAGATGACAGCTGGCTAACGAATGGTCTAGATGGTGGGCAATTTATAAAAAACACTGTCTTGCTTCTCTTAGTCTAATGATGCCTCTTTTAAAGACTGTTAGCTAGGCAAATACATATCTCACCAAAGGTACACTACGAAAAGTAGTTGCTCATGTGGTTGCTCATAAGTTGCTAATGCGATCAATTACATACTGAGACAGAAATGTGTGCAAGTTTTTCAGCAATCCAAGGTACATACATTTTTTTTGTCAATAGGTACACACTGAAAAAGTGAAACAAACATGACATTAATTTAAAGGGCATTTTTCATTTATATAATGAAAACTATTAAACAACAACAGAGAAATAATTTGATTCAAATAATATTTGGACTTTAAGCCAGAGGTCAGTGCTGCTGAAATGTTGTCAAACTTTTGTTGTTTTAGATATTTTGATGTTCCTATTGAAATTCTCCCTCAAGTCAGAAGCTCCTCAGAGATATATGGCTACATGGTATGTAATGTGAGTGTGTTTGTGTTTTGTTTACCAAATAAAATTTACAGTGGTTGGAAAAGTCCTTGAAATGTCATGGTTTTCTCCACGAATTTGATCTTTATCAAAGTATTATCAAAGAGTATTGTCAAATATAATGTTACTGAAATAATTACTTGAAAAAGGATGATCTTAAAGGTTTTTAGTGAACACACTCATTCAATATTCAAAGTGGATGTGGAAAATGTAAGCAAACCCTTTGAATTAATATCTGGTTTACCTCCTCTGGCAGCAATAACCTCAATCAAGCACTTCCTAGTGCTAGATTTTTTTAAGTTATGGTGATTTCTTTCTGGCAGAGCTGCTTTAGCACCGTCATGATCTTTGGATGCCTAAAAAAAAAAAATACAGAATTTATAATAAATTGTTTAAAAAGAAGGGGGTATTTTTTATCAAACATTTAATTGGTTAACAGCTTACAGATAAGTAGCAATGGAAATAAACTTAATTTAAAAAATGGCAATTTGTCTGTAATAAAGCAGTGCTGAAACAGATTGTGTTAATAACTAGAATAGAGACAGAAACACTAATAACTCTGTAACTATTAGTAGTATAAGTCTTTTGTTTATAGGAATTACAAATAAAGCCAGATAGTGGTGATTATTGTTTTCTACACCTTCAAAAGACTCTTGCTGTTGAACCGGTACTGGAAGAGGTCTTACTTACCAACATGGCAATGCCTTTAGCTCATCTTAACATTGAACAATCCCATTTTACCCAGATTTTAATCCCATTTAACCCCCTGGCCCAACCACTTCTGATTCTTGTTAGGTTGGACAGGAAGGGGAAGTGTTGGGGCTACAAATGGTCCTTCAAACTGGGATTTTTCAGGGGCATACTTCAAACAGAGGGATTAGAATCACTGACAAGATGGCATCACAAGTGATCAGAAATCCACAAATTTTCCTTGTTAAAAAATATTATTGTGCAACGGGCAGCAGAGGCTGCAGCATTTAAGGTTGATCAGAAAAAAATAATTCAGCTCCCCTTTATAAAGGAATTAAGAAATGGACAATAACATTTTAATTGCTGCATCACCTGCCTCCTTTCTGAAGACATATGATGCCCTAAATTTAAGTAGTTAACCACAACAAAGTTGCTGAATTTTAGCCATCAATATATCTATATTAAGTGCTTGAAGGGGTGTTCCAATACTTAGTGCGAGGATTTCACCCCTTCCTCCTGTAACCCTGTTCCAAGAGCAAAGGTTACACTCAAAAACAAGGGGTCGGGGTACAAAAGAGAGTTTCAGCAGTGAAGCTAACAATTAGGTCTGACAGGTAAAGTGCAGTAATAAAGTCATTACTAGAATGAAAAACAAAAAGCAGCCTGTCTGGGTCGTACAGCACTGATACTGGACTACTAAATAACAGGGGTGTTCGAAAAATGTTGACCTAGTAGTGTACATCTTTTCAAGTCAATCCATAGCATCTGACATCTGGGCTCTGACTTGGTCACTGCAAAAGACAGATTTAGTTTTTCTTAAGCCATTCAGTTGTGGATCTGCTCTGGGGTTTTGCATTGTTAGGTGTTTTAAAGCCACATTCCATGGCTCCGGTGTGGGAGTATTTTGGCTTTAAGCCAAATGAGTGAGGAGAACCCATCAGTGCTCTGAATTTTTCTGACAGTTACATTAAAAATACAGTTATAGCAGGAGCCCTGTGCCAACTGTGTCTTTGATTATATGGACACTTGTGTTTTTGAGCTAATTTTTGTTTTATAGCATATGATCAGAAAAAATCTGCAAGTGTCTTTGTGTTCAGAGTTTAAAAAAAGAATTAATGTAAATGTTACTTTAATGTATTTGTATTTTTATAAGGGTCTTTTTAGTGCAGTCCCAGGGTGGTTGTACTTTATTTGTTTTATTTATTTAGAAAATTAAAATGTTTTTATATTGGAAGCCCAATGCCTGTTCTTAGGAATAAAAAAGTTAGTTTAATTGTAAAATGGGGTAATAGCATTATTATGCTAGTACATTTTTAATATGGCACATTGTCTTAAAACTCCTTTGGGACTGCACAAGCAAGAAAAAAGCATTTTTATAGTGATGGTTTAAAATGACAATATTATCGTTTAGCACAATAATTTCTGGGGCAATAAGGGGAGAGGGAGTTGCTATTTACACCCGAGTAAATATACAGACTACAGTTTTATGTGCAGTATCTAAAGAAAAATGTTATGAGTTTTTAGGCCCTAAGGTTTAACTTGGAAAAAATAACTCTTTTGTTTTAATTGGGCTATACAGGCCTCCCTCTGCCCCGCAATCTGCAGTCGAGGAATTAGCTGATCTTTTATCTAAATTAGTAGTTCTGAATTGCTGATACTAGGTGATTTTAACCTCAACTGGCTTTCTAATGCATCCGATCACTTAAAGGAAATATGTGGAAATCTTACTCTAACACAGTTAATTAATTAACCAACTCGCCCAAATCTGAAAGAACCTACCAAGTCAACACTAATAGATCTAATACTGTCCAATAAAGCTGACAAAATTACTGCCTCAGGAGTTTTTGAACTTGGCATAAGTGATTATTGTCCCATCGGATGCATTAGAAGCAGTTGTACAAACAAAACAGGCTTTTGGTTGGTGGTTAGAAGAAATTTTAATAATTTTAACGAGCAAGCTTTCCTTTCTGACTTGGCAATGAGTGAAATCTATCTTACTTCAGAAATCCCAGATGTTGATGGGGAACTAAACCATTGCAGTAAAACCTTCCTAACAGTGGTAAACAAACATGCCCCTTTCAAAAAGTCATAAGAAACAGGTAAAGCCCCTGGTTAACAGGTGAAGTTTCCTCATTGTTGAAGGCCAGAAATAAAGCAGAAATAAAACTGCTGGACGCTCAGGGGAGAGAGACCATCGGCTTACTTTTAGACAGTTGAGAAACAAATGCACCTCTGCTGTTAGAGAAGCTAAATCAAAATATTACCTCAACTTAATCACCAGCTCTAGAACCCCTCAAAACGTCTGGAAAATAGTAAATTCCCTCAAAAATAATTCTCCTGCTTTTCCAACCAGTGTTTTAGTTAACGATAAGCTAATTTCTGAACAGAAGGAAATCTGTCAAGCTTTTAACATTTTGTCTCAGCTGGCCACATCTTTGATACAAAATACAAAATACAAACATATTGAATAAATCTGATCCCAACTCTGCTGTTTCTAAAACACATGGCCTCTTCTTATTTCAGCCATTTTCTTCATATTTAGTTGCTAATGCCCTGGCTAAAATTAATCCACGAAAAGCCACTGGAGAAGATGGGCTGGACCCCTTTTTATTGTGTCTTCGAGCCCCAATTATTTTACAAAACATTTTATATTTTTTTAATCTCTCAGTTTTATCTAGCAGAATTCCCAGGGTCTGGAAAACAGCCCATGTAATTCCTCTGCATAAATGTGGTGAGACAACAAAGTTAAATAATTATAGACCAAAACTCAGATCTCAAAACTCTCATACTTAGCAAAGATTTTAAAATCTCTAGTGAACCAACAATTGAAATAATTTCTTCTCGAAAAGTCTATTTTAGAGAATTAGGTTTTTAGGTTTTAGAGAAGGACACATCACTATCTCTCAAACAACATTTGTTTTAAATTATCTATATTCAGAAATGGACAAGAAAAAATATTGTGCAGCTATTTTTATTGACTTAACAAAAGCCTTTGACACAGTTGATCGCACTCTTCTTTTAAGGAATTTAGAAATGATTGGCTTTGATGAATCTGCTCTGGAATGGACACAAAACTACCTCACTGACAGAAAACAATCCATGTCATTGAATAATTTTAAATCAAATTTGGTGTCTGTGTCTAAAGGCATCCCACAAGGTTAAATTTTGGGTCCAGTTATATTTAATAGATACGTAAATAATATTGCTGCCTCTGCCTCTACCTCAGACTGCAAAATCCACCTTTATGCAGATGACACAATTTTATTTAATTTTATTTGTTTAGATGATTCTGTTCAAGCTACAACAAGAAAATTACAAAGCTCATTTAATGACTTACAAGTTGCATTGTATAAACCCAAACTAGTTTTAAATGCCATGCAAACTAAGTTCATGTTTTTTTCCAGATCTCTAAACACCGATTTTAGTACTGTAAATATTAGGTATATAGGTTTTTATGGTGCTTTTTTTTTGTTAATTTTGGCCCCATTTATATTTATCAAAATCCTAGACTTAGATAAAGATTAGATCACATTTTATGCAGAAAACCATGACATTCAAAAGGGTTCACATACTTTTTCTTGCCTCTGTATTTTTTAATGCCAAGAAGTACAATGTCCAGAATCATAAATCCGTCTCGTGTCAATCTGCATGCATCACCCATTATAATTATTGCACCACACAGCACTAGGTATCCCCTCAGATTGCACCATTTAACCCCTAACTGCTGTTCCCAGTAATAGCATGCATAATGTAACTTGATGTAATGATTTTACCAATTTGAAAACCTCTGGAACATAATCAAGAGGATGATGGACGAGCACAAGTCATCAAACCAAGCTGAACTGCTTAATGTTTTTGCACCAACTGTGATTAAAAACCAGGGTTATTCAACCAAATATTGATTTCCAAAGCTTTAAAACTTTATAAATATAAACTTGTTTTCTTTGCATTATTTGAGGTCTGAAAGTTCTGCATCTTCTTTGTTATTTCAGCCATTTCTCATTTTCTGCAAATAAAGGCTTTAAATGACAATATTTTTGTTTGGAATTTAAAATGTTGTCCATAGTTTAAAGAATAATAATTTTACTCAAACATATAAAAAAAATAGTAACACGCTACTGATTACAAATTAACAGCATGTGTTAATGCTTTAACGTTGACACCCCTAATATATATACATATATATATATATATATATATATGTATATATATGCATTACTTAATGTCTCTATTATTAATTGCTGAGCTTTTTGATATTCAGTAATAAATTGTGTTTGGAAATCTGCATCTTTGTTCTGTTTTGTAGAGCTCTGGTTCACTGGCAGGAGTGCCCATCTCTGGAGTAAGATGCATTTTACTTTATCAGAAGCTAAATCTGATAAAACAGAGTCACTGTGATTTGGTTCTTAATACAGAACTGCATATCCTAGTGTTAGATTGGGACTGGTTTAGTAAATAAATTGCATTTTAATTTCCACAGTGTTTGGGAGACCAGTCAGCTGCTCTTGTGGGTCAAATGTGTTTCAAGGATGGTCAAGCCAAAAACACGTAAAAACCTTATTCATACCTTTTTACTAGTAATAGGTTTTTAAAACATTTGTTACTTTTTAGCTTATACTTTTGTGTATGCTGACAAAGTGTACAGAATATAATTTTGGGAAAAAAAACGAAAACCCTGAATCATTACGATAAATGTTATGTTTGGATGCAAAGTTTACGTATACAATATGTTCACTAACAGTGCACACATTTTAGCTTTTGAAGACAGCCTTTTAAACAAGTTGTGTATTGTATGTGAATACTGAGCTTGTTTTCGCCTTTTTTGTTAACCTCAACATCACACTGTCATTTCACAGATATGGAACTGGCTGCTTCATGCTCAAAAATACTGGAACAAAAGTAAGTACATTTTCATTACCCCTGTTGTGATTTATGCTGATTCGCTCTCTAAAATATATTTTAAAGAGTTACATTGTTTTTTTCATAATAATCTAATTTTCAGCCTGTGATGTCAGACCATGGTCTTCTTACAACAGTTGCATATAAACTGGGCCGGGACCAACCCACATACTATGCACTTGAGGTAAGTTACTGCTAATAGCCCAAAATGTTTCATCATTTTTATTTGTAACTAGCAGATTTTCTAAAATTGTTCAGTTGTAAACACTGCAGCAACATTTTTTGCATTATAGAGCCAGTTCAAACTTGTTTAGTGTATTGGAGGCATCAGTTATATGTTTCTATTTAGTGATCTTCTGCATCTGGATGACAATAATAAAATCACTGCGGCAAAGCTGGCACAGTAGGTTATAATTTTTATGCACATGGTTATTTGCATCACTTGCTATAATATGAAGTAATAGTACTTTATTCATTTAATATGTTATGTGTCACACGAAACCAGGGTAAGGATCCAAAAGCAGGTTTATTTTACAACAAAAACAGAATCCAGGCAGACAGTAGCTGACAGGGGCAAACCAAAAAATAAAAAAACGTAAGCAAGGAGACAGTAACCAGGATAGACAGAGTATATAAACTCTTGAAATGCTAGGTAAACCAGACAAGACGTCGCACCAGAATCCAGGTGAGACGCCAATATGTGGACTTAACTTCTTTGAAGGCAACTTGAGTTTCAAGTCCCGAGTGGATAACCAGACCCTCTGTCCTATGTGGAACCGTGGAGTAGGCCCCCTCCGCCGATCTGCTTGGGTCTTTATCCTTCGAACGGCTCGTTGTAGCCTGACATGGGTCTCCTCCCAGGTCTGCTGACTCCTGTTCTTCCACTCATCCACTGTTGGCACATTACTGGGTTCAGCATCTAGAGGAAGAAATGGGGGCTGGAACCCTAAAACACACTGAAAAGGGGTGAGTCCAGTAGATGAGCTAATCAGTGAGTTTTGGGCATTTTCTGCCCAGGGAAGAAAGGTGCTCCAATCATGTTGATTATGGTGGCAGTACGAACGCAGAAAACTTCCCATTTCTTGATTAAGTCTCTCAACCTGACCATTGGAGTGAGGATGGTAACCTGAAGTGAGACATGTATGTTCAGCACCTTACAGAAAGCCCTCCATACCTGTGAGGTGAACTTTGGGCCTCTATCTGACACAATGTCCCCAGGCAAGCCATAAAACCTGAACACTTTCTCGAATAATGTCTCTGCCATTTCCTAGGCTGTGGGTAGTTTGTTGAGGGGCACAAGTCGGCAGGCTTTAGAGAATCTATCTCTAATGACAAGGATAGTAGTGAAACCCTTTGAAGGTGGCAAGTCTGTGATGAAATCAATGCCAAGGTGAGACCAAGAACAAGTAATCCTGAGGGTGGTGAACAAGGTGATTTACTTTGGGTACATACCTCAGAGTGCTGCACAAACCTTGTAGTGTCTTCTTTGGAAGTGGGCCACCAGTATCTGGGAAGCAGCAGATCACTGATGCGTTCTATGCCAGGATGACAAGAGCTGGGGCTGGAATGCACCAAACTAAGCACACGATTATTCATATTAACTGGTACATAGGTCTTCCCTTCAGGACAGTTAGCAGGGCTGGGATCACTGATTTGCTCGAGTTGGATCTCACTGTCTATGTCCCACTGGACAGGGGCCACAGAGGGTGGAAGGATGGTTTCTGGGATTTTCAGGCTGGTATTATCAGAGTCTGTGTACATGTGGGGTAGGGCATCAGCTTTCCCATTTTTAGACCCTGGTCTATATGTAACTGAAAAGTGGAAACGATTGAAAAATAGAGATCAACGAGCTTGTCTGGAGTTTAGCCTTTTAGCAGATCTGATATATTCAAGATTGCGATGATCAGTAAAAATCAAAAATGGATGCCTAGCACCCTCTAGCCAGTGTCTCCACTCTTCTAATGCATACTTCATGGCTAGTAGTTTCCTGTTCCCTACGTCCTAGTTTTTCTCTGCAGAGTTTAATTTTCGTGAGAAGCATGCACATGCATATGCTTACAGGGTTTCCTGACCTTTGGGACAAGACAGCTCCGACTCCTGTGTCAGAAGCGTCCACCTTAACTTCAAAAGGTAGTTCAGGGTTCGGGTGCTGAAGAATGGGAGCTGTTGTGAATCTTTCTTTCAGAGCTGAGAATGATTGTTCTGCAGGCTTAGACCAGTCCAGGACCTTGCCGTTTCCTTTGAGTCTACCATTTTGAAATATCTGCATTTTACACACATTTTTTGCGTATGTTGTCAAACTACTCCTAGCAAATTTGTTGAATTCTCTTGGTATTTGGTAAAAATAAACATTGAACATATCTGATGATAAATTGTGAAGGAATAGTCGATATCTCAAACAAGGAGGAAATGGCAGACGGTTGAATTTTTGAGATGACGCATCAAAAGAGGAGGTTGACACCTAGGTAATGCTAGGTGTTTTAAGGAAGTTATAAAAGAGAAAAGCTCACAAAATTTGACAGGCCTGCTTATCTGAGGCTGTTGTTTGATATAGAATTAGAATTTCAAATACATATGTTTTAACAGTGCTATAGCGCCACCTGTACTTTAAATGGATATTTCACTTGTTTAACAGGATAGAAAACTCTTGAAAATTGGCACACTGAGTAAGACCTCAAAATTACTTTCACTGGTTTCTCGGATTGGCCTGGTACGATTTGCGCTGTTGTGCGAGGGCCCTACGTCCCCCTGTGTCCCGGGATGAAGTTTGTCCAATGTGTACCAACTTTGGTATGCTCATTGACCTCCTCATACAGAACAAGGATCACTTGGTTTCATTTGACTCCGCACAACAGGAAGTCGGCCATTTTGACAGGAAGTCGCAAAATAAAAAGTTTCCCACTGGGTTTCGGAGGGGTTAAGATGTTTGAAAACTCCTAAAAGTTTACAGACCTATTTGGCTTAGGCCATACTTTAACTTTAAATTAAAATTTCGGATATTCGTGTTTCATCAGCTCTCTAGTGCCACCTATTTCATATGACATTTATGGAAAGCTCCCAGCCTCTTGAAAATTCGATTCAATAAGGCCTCAAAATGATTTAGAACAATGTTGTCATTTTTTGCATGTGTAGCTAAACAACTCTACAGCACCCTCTATATTTTTTGGCTAATTAATTAGCGGTGGCCTTCTCAAAAATTATCGGATATTCTCGATATTTGGTAGAAACATAGATAATATGATCCCGCACATATTACCAATTGGCATGCATTAGCTCCGCCCAACAGGAAGTTGGCCATATTGGAATTTGTGAAATTTTTACACATTTTTCACATACTCATTCGAACTCCTCCTAGAGTCATCATCAGATTACCTCTTAATTGTCTGTGGATAGTTTCCAGACATACATGGTGCTAAATTGCGAAGTAATAGTTGATAGCTGAAACATTGACATAGTGGTGGGCAATTGATTTAATGGAGATGCAACACTAGCCCAAATAGAAACATGAGCACGGTCAGAACACAGGTTTTTGAAAACTCACGAAACTTTACAAAAACATAAAAGACATCATTACACACGCTTTCAGGATTGGTATGATTGACTCCGCACAACAGGAAGTCGGCCATTTTGAAATATGTGCATTTTACACACATTTTTTGCATACTTTGTCGAATTCCTTCCTGGGGAATTTGTTGAATACTCTTGTCATTTGTCAGCAATAAACTACTACCATCCTTGATGATAAATTGTGAAGGTGTAGTAGATATCTTAAACGAGGTCAAAATGGCGGACAGTTGAATTGCTTGAGATGCCCCATTAAAATAGGAAGTGAATACATTCTGGTGTTAGTAGGTGTTTGAGGAGGTTAAAATGGATGAAAACTCGGTGACAGAGGGACACCTCATTTACTCTTCGTTTAAGGAAAACTGCACTTATAATTCAGTGAGTAATCTTGAAAGTTTTTTTTTTAAAAGAAAAGGTTTAGGTATAATCCAATCAAATATTAAAAGCCTACTGCAAAAAGATGAAATGGATCATCTTAAAATCCTGGTTGCACAATCTGATCCCAATATAATAGTTTTATCAGACACCTGACTTAGTCATGATGAAGTTGTGGTTTTAAATAATTTCATCCTCCATAGAAAAGATAGAATTTCAAGGGGAGGGGGAGTTGCTACTTACACCCGAATAAATATACAGCCTACCGTTTTATAAATAAATATACAGACTACCAAGAAGAAAAGGTCTTGGAATTATTCATTTAAATATTAGAAGTTTACTGCAAGAAAATAAATTGAATCAACGAAAAGGTCTTGTTGAACAGTATGATCCTGACATAATAGTCCTAACAGAAACGTGTCTTAGGCACACCATAAATAATTCAGAAGTAGTTTTAAATAATTTTATCCTTTTTAGAATTGATAATACATCTAGAGGAGGTAGTGTAGCTGTTTTTATAAGAGTAAATGTCCAAACTAAATTATTAACTGCAGTTACAAAAGACAAATGTTATGAATTGCTTATCTTTGAAAGTATCTTTGGGAAAAAGACTCTTTTATATTGGTTAGGATTTACAGGCCTCCTTTAGCTCCAGTTTCAACAATTGATGAAATAGCTGAGCTTTTATCACAATATACAGATTCAGAAATGCTGGTCCTAGGGGATTTTAATCTTAACTGGCTTTCTAATGCATTCGATCATCATAAAGAAATATGTGTCAATCTTAACATTAAACAGTTAATCACTAAACCAACTCACCCTAACCTAAAAGACCCCTCCAAGTATAGTCAGATTTATTTAATTGTATCTAACAGAATAAATACAATTAAAAATAAAAATAGATAAAATTACTTTTTCAGGAGTTTTTGATGTTTCATTTAGTGACCACTGCCCAATCGCATGCATTAGAAACTGCTCCAGAAAAAAAAAATAGGCTCTCGGATGGTGGTTAGAAGACATTTTAAATTTAGCAATGAGTGATAATTACCTTACTGTCACGTCTGGTGCTGTTAGCTCCTCTGTCCCTTCCACACCAAGCTCTAACGGAGGTTCTCAGGTTAACAACTACACTACCCAGAATGCACCACCCGCTGACATCACGCACTCACCTGATCACGTGACACCTCACCTGCTTCCTCCTGGAAGTCCCGAATACTGATCACTGGCACTATAAAGGTGCACGCCAAACAGACTACCACGCCGCGTATTGTAGGTTATCCTCGTACAAAGCGTTACTTATCTCTTGTCTCAGTTTACTTTGTGTATGACCTTGCTTTTTGTTTCTCGACGCCGATTCTTGCCTCTGCCTTTGATATTGGATTGTTTGTGTATGACCTGGACTGTACTTTCACCACCGCCTCTTGGATTATCTCTGATACTGGATTGTTTGTGTATGAACTCTGGACTGTCTCTCGTTTATGGTATGGTTTTGTCTTCATTGCTCTGTGTACTGGTGATTACCCTTATTTCTGTATCGACCCTGATTACATCTGTTTATTATTATAATAAACATACTTTGTTTTTATCAGTATCTGCGCTTGTCTGCTATTCTGTTCTGACCATGACAGAATACGCGAACTAAATCAGATAGCAGATACTGAGGCTATTAGATCTGGTTTAGCCAACCAGGGGAGGCTACTCGGTCAGCACCAGCAAACGCTCGCTGGTGTGACCCAAGCTGTTTCTGAGCTAGCCCGCCAGCAAACCACGCAGCAGCAACAACTAGCTGAGCTGCTAGCTCACCTCAGAGGCGTAACTGAGCCTAGCCCTAGCCCGTTAGCTGCCCCCAGTATGCCTAACGCTAACTCTTCTGTGCCTGGATTTTCTGTCTCTAAACCGGAGTTGTTTGATGGGGATCCGGAAAAGTGCAGCGGTTTTCTTTTACAATGCTCCGTGTTTTTCAGTAATTCACCGCCTACAACCGATAAAGCTAAGATCGGTTTTATTATCTCACGGCTTTCTGGTAAGGCACTCGAGTGGGCTACAGCTATTTGGGAAGACCTTTCTGGGGCTAGTTACACTGACTTTTTGGCTACTTTCCGCTCAGTTTTTGATCATTCGCGTTATGGACAGTCTAATGGAGAACTTTTGCTGGCTCTCAAGCAAGGTCAGAAGCCGGTGGCTTCCTACGCTTTGGAGTTTCGCACTCTCGCAGCTGGTAGTGGGTGGAATAACGCTGCTTTAATCAACGTGTTTAGATGCGGACTTAACCCAGATGTACAGAGGGAATTAGCCTGCAGAGATGATTCACTGACCCTGGATCAGCTCATCTCACTGTCGATCCGGTTGGATCAACTTCTCTCGCGCCGACCCAAGACCAGTCCTCGCACTCAACACACTCCTGTGTCTCTGCCCCGCGCTCCCACTCCAGAGAAAGCTGCTCTGCCTGCCCCAGAGCCCATGGATATCCAGAAAACCCGGCTAACTCCAGAGGAGCGGCAGCGTCGAATCCGGCTTCGCCTATGCCTTTATTGTGGAGAGGCCGGGCATTTCAAGGCTGAGTGTGGTCTCCTGACCCGACCTGTGAAAGCTCCAGCCCTGGGACAGCGCGTGGAGTGCTCTCCACGCGCTAACGTGGTACGTAAGCACAACACAATCCTTCGCTCTAAATGTTTTTCTTTGCCTGTAAATATTATGTTACCTACTGGTATGCTCTCTGTCCCAGCGCTTGTAGATTCCGGGTCGGAGGGGAACTTCATCAGCCAGGACCTAGTTAAGGAGCATGGAGTGCCCACCAGAGAACTTCTACGTCCATTAGCCATCCATGCTGTTGATGGAAAGACTGTCCGCTCCAAGCCGGTTACCCTGCAGACTCTGCCCATCACTCTACAAGCTCTTCATTTTGAGGAACTACCACTTTTCGTGCTTCCCTGCACCGAGCATCCAGTTATCCTGGGCATGCCATGGCTGAAGACCCACGATCCCACTGTCTCCTGGCGCGATGGGGATATCACGGTTTGGTCTGCTCATTGTCATGAACATTGTCTAGCTTTGGATAGTTTAATCATTCAGTCTACTTCAGTAGAGAGTCCTGACGTTTCTGATCACATTGTTGTACCCGCTGAGTATTCAGATTTTTTGGAAGTGTTTAGCAAAGATAACGCTACAAAATTGCCTCCGCATCGTCCTTATGACTGTGCTATTGACCTAGTGGAGGGTGCCACCTTACCCAAAGCTAGAGTCTACCCCCTTACGCTCGATGAGGAAAAGGCTATGCGTGATTATGTTACTGAAGCTTTGGCGCAAGTTTTCATTCGGCCGTCAAAGTCCCCCGTCGGTTCTGGATTCTTCTTTGTAAAGAAAAAGGACGGGGGACTGAGACCATGTATTGATTATAGAGGTTCGAATGCCATTACTAAAAAATTCGCTTACCCATTACCCCTCATTCCATGTGCCCTTGAGCAACTGCGTTCAGCTACCTACTTCACTAAGCTTGATTTGCGTAGCGCTTACAATTTGATCCGCATTAGGGAGGGGGACGAATGGAAAACCGCGTTCACCACTACTAATGGCCACTACGAGTACCTAGTCATGAGTTATGGTCTCGCTAACGCACCCGCAGTATTTCAGTCGTTTATGAACGATGTTTTTAGAGACATGATTGGCAAATATGTGACACTTTTTATAGACGACATTTTGATCTATTCCTCAGACTTAGATTCCCACGTGCAGCACGTGCGCTCAGTTCTCCAGAGACTGTTAGAGAACAATCTTTACGCTAAAGCCGAGAAATGCGAGTTCCACCTTCAGAGAGTCGCATTTCTCGGCTATGTCATCAGCTCCCAGGGAGTTCTTATGGATGACTCTAAAGTAGATGCCGTAACTAGCTGGCCCGTTCCCCAGTCTATCAAAGATCTTCAGCGTTTCTTAGGATTCGCAAACTTTTACAGACGTTTCATACGTAATTTTAGTAGCATAGCTGCCCCCCTTACGGCGCTCACTAAAAATGCCACCAAAATTCTGAAGTGGTCCCCTGAAGCTGACCAAGCTTTTAAGAAATTAAAAGCCGCCTTTGTCTCTGCCCCCATCCTGACGCATCCTAATCCAGATTTACCCTTTGTTGTAGAGGTCGATGCTTCTAATACCGGTGTCGGAGCAGTTCTCTCCCAACGCAGCGGTTCACCGCCTAAGCTTCATCCCGTAGCCTTTTTCTCGAAGAAAATGTCGCCAGCGGAGCGTAATTATGGGATAGGGGATAGAGAGCTGCTGGCTGTCAAACTAGCTCTTGAGGAATGGCGTCACTGGCTGGAAGGTGCTGCACATCCGTTCACCGTTTTAACTGATCACAAAAACTTAGAGTATCTCCGTACGGCTAAACGCTTAAACCCCCGTCAAGCTCGTTGGTCATTGTTTTTCTCGCGCTTCAACTTCTCTATCTCGTTTCGTCCAGGCAACCGTAATACTAAGGCTGATGCCTTATCCCGTGTTTTCAGTTCCCCAGATGACACATGCCACGTTTCTGAACCCGAACACATTCTGCCACCCACAGTTAAGGTAGCTGCTATTAGATGGGAACTAGATGATCTTATCCAGCAGAGTCTGGTTAACACACGACCTCCGGAGGGTTGCCCTCCTCACAAGACTTATGTACCTGAACAATTTCGTGATCAACTTATTGGCTGGGCACATGCTGCTCTTACTTCCGGTCATCCAGGCGTTACACGTACACTGCAACTCATCTCAGCTCGGTATTGGTGGGAAACCATGCGAGCTGACGTTCAAACTTTCGTAGTTTCATGTTCAGTCTGCGCACAATGCAAAACACCAAAAACCCTTCCAGCCGGTAAGCTATGTCCCCTGCCTGTTCCTGAACGACCATGGTCACATATTGCTGTAGACTTTGTTACTGATTTACCTGAATCTGAAGGTTACACAACTATCCTTACAGTGGTAGACAGATTTTCTAGGGGAGTTAAGTTTATCCCTTTTCCTGCACTTCCTACTGCTCTTCAAACCGCCCAAGCTATATACACACACATTTTTAGACATTATGGGGTCCCGGAGGACATTTTGTCAGATAGAGGTCCTCAATTTACTTCTCGGGTATGGAAATCATTTTTTGAACATTTGGGAGTACACGTGAGTCTCACTTCTGGTTTTCATCCCACTAGTAATGGTCAGTGTGAGAGAGTTAACCAGGAGTTGGGAAAGTTTCTAAGGCTATACTGTTTCAAGCATGCTTCTGAGTGGTCACAATATTTGATTTGGGCTGAAATAGCTCAAAACTCCTTAACTAACTCCACGTCTGGTCTCACTCCTTTTCAGTGCATTCTGGGTTATCAGCCTCCGTTAGCTCCGTGGACAGCGTCGTCCACTGAGATTCCCGCTGTTGACGACTGGATGAAGCGGAGTGAGCAGGTGTGGGAGGAGACGCATCAGCAGATCTCGGAGGTTTTACGGAAATATAAGGAGCAGTCCGACAGACACCGTGGTACCACCCCCCAATACCAACCCGGAGACAGGGTGTGGTTGTCGACCCGGGACTTGAGGTTTGAGGGGGCCTGTAGGAAACTGCTGCCTAAATATATTGGCCCATTTAAGGTGTTGTCTCAGGTTAACGAGGTGACTTATAAGATTGAGTTGCCAGCTCAGTACAGAGTGCATAACTCGTTCCACGTTTCTCTGCTCAAGCCTCTTGTCCCAGGTCCGCTTGCTGAGGGTGTTCCAGATGACGTGCCGCCCGCGGCTGTGGAGGGGGAGGATTCGTCTACCTATGCGGTTCGAGAGGTGTTGGATTCACGCAGGCGTGGGGGTGTGCTCCAGTACCTCATAGACTGGGAGGGTTACGGCCCTGAGGAGCGTTGCTGGGTTGCCGCCGGTGACGTGCTGGATCCTGCTCTACTGGCCGAGTTTCATGCCCGTCACCCTAGTAAGCCTGCTCCTAGACCCCGTGGGCGTCCCAAACGCTCACTCTCTTCTTCGGCTCCGGTACGTAGGGGTTCCCAGTCTCGCAACCGCCGCCTGCCCGGCACCTCTGAGGCTACGCCTGGTCCTCCCGCCGGTACTCCCTGCCCGTCGGGTGGACGTCGTCGTGGTCGTCCCCGTTCCGGCTCCGTTCCGACTCCCTTGGGGGGAGGTACTGTCACGTCTGGTGCTGTTAGCTCCTCTGTCCCTTCCACACCAAGCTCTAATGGAGGTTCTCAGGTTAACAACTACACTACCCAGAATGCACCACCCGCTGACATCACGCACTCACCTGATCACGTGACACCTCACCTGCTTCCTCCTGGAAGTCCCGAATACTGATCACTGGCACTATAAAGGTGCACGCCAAACAGACTACCACGCCGCGTATTGTAGGTTATCCTCGTACAAAGCGTTACTTATCTCTTGTCTCAGTTTACTTTGTGTATGACCTTGCTTTTTGTTTCTCAACGCCGATTCTTGCCTCTGCCTTTGATATTGGATTGTTTGTGTATGACCTGGACTGTACTTTCACCACCGCCTCTTGGATTATCTCTGATACTGGATTGTTTGTGTATGAACTCTGGACTGTCTCTCGTTTATGGTATGGTTTTGTCTTCATTGCTCTGTCTACTGGTGATTACCCTTATTTCTGTATCGACCCTGATTACATCTGTTTATTATTATAATAAACATACTTTGTTTTTATCAGTATCTGCGCTTGTCTGCTATTCTGTTCTGACCATGACACTTACTCTCAGTATCTCAGATGTTGATGTAGCTCTAGATCACTTTTGTAAATAATTCTTAGCACTTGTGAATAAACATGCCCTCTATAAAAGGCTAAGGTTTAAAGATAGGTTGAGCCCCTGGTTTTCCGGTGAAAGCTCCCTATTGCTTAAACAGATAAATAAAGCTTGGAGTGTTGCAAGACGCACTAAGAAAACTGGCTAGCTTTTAAACAACTGAGAAATAAATGTACTTCTGCAATTAGAATGGCCAATTTTTATCTCAGTTTGTTCACCAACTCCTCTAGCTCCAAAAAAATCTGGAAAACAGTAAACTCACTCAAAAATAATACGTCCAACATACCACCCAAAATCCTAGTCGGTGACCACGAAATATCTGACCAGAAAGAGCTCTGTCATGTTTTTAATGTACATTTTGATACAGCTGGTCATATATTTAAGAATGCAAACATAAATTTGTCTATGATTAAGTGTGACCTTACCTGTGTCTAATGCTCTTGCTACTATTAAAACCCTGGGAAAATGTACAGGTGCGGATGGTTTGGATCCCTACTTCTTGAGTCTTGCAACCTCTGTTATTTTAGAGCATATTACCTATATTTTTAACCTTTCTATTTTATCTGGCAGAATTTCCAGTATCTGGAAAACAGCTAATGTTATTCCTCTGCATAAAGGTGGAGAGGTAGCAGATAAATAATTATAGACCCAAACTTAAAGCTATCATATTTAGAAACATTTTATAATCTGTAGTAAACAGACAACTCAAATAATTTCCTGTTTAATTTCCAGTCTGGTTTTAGAGAAAGACACAGTACCATCTCTGCAACCACACTGGTTTTAAATGACCTGTACACTGCCTTAGACAGGAAGAAGCACTGTGCTGCCGTTATTATTGACCTAACAAAAGCTTTTGACACTGTTGACCATGGTCTTTTTCTGACACACCTGCAAAAGATGAAAGTGCAATGCAGTGGGCCGAAAATTATCTTTTAGAGAGGAACAAGTTTATGCTGTTCTCCAGATCTCCAAATATTCATTGTAATACTTTGACTATTACAACTCTGACAGGATCCAACATTGAGCAAGTCACAGAGTATAAGTATCTTGGCATCTGGCTGGATGAAAAAACTCTCATTTAAAACTGATATAAATAATTTAGTTATTAAGTGCAGACAGAGACTGGGTTTCCTTTATCGTAATAAATCTTGTCTGCCTATGGTTGCTTGAAAAAGAGTGGTAGAGGCGACTTTACTGTCATTGTTGGACTATGCAGATGTAATTTATACTCAGGCATCCGTTAGTGCCCTGAAACCTCTGGATTCAGTATATCATTCTGCTCTAAGGTTCATTACTGGTGACCCTTACACTACTCACCACTGCAGACTGTACCAAAACGTAAGCTGGTCCTCACTAGCAGCTCGTCAAGAAACACACTGGCTTATATATATTTATAATTCGCTCTCCGGCCATATGTCATCTTATATCTCATCCATGATTTCTATAAACACCAGTAATCATCAGACCCGCTCTACTGACTAAATCACCTGTCAGGTAACTAGAGTTTTTACTGACTGAATCTGCTTTTAGCTACAGTGCACCAGTGAGCTGGAATTCACTACAGGAAACTCTAAAACTCAGTTCGCTGGTGTCACTCAATCATTTTAAGCTTTTATTATCTATCCACCTTCAGACAGTTTGTAACTGTTTTCCTTGAGATTTTCTTTTACCTTGTTATTTTTTAATTATTATATATTTTTTTATTTATCTAATTTTGTTTTACCATTAAGCCCTTTATTTTATTTATTTTATTTATTTCATCATTTTATTTGTTTTGTTACTGCCTTTACATTTGACCTTTTACCTATTTATTTTATTTATTTTCTTCCTTTTATTTACATTGAAAATAGGGGAGTCCCTTTAATGTATTAACCAAGTGAAAATAAAGGTTAATTGATTGATTGATTGATGTGCGGTATCTAAAGAAAAATGTTGAGTTTTTAAGCCCTCAAGGTTTTACTTGGAAAATCAAAAAATCGCCCAAAATCTGAATCTGAAATCGCTCAAATCTGAAAGAACCTACCAAGTCAACCCTAATAGATCAAAATTACTGCCTCAAGAGTTTTGAACTTTACCTTACTTAAGGAATCCCAGATGTTGATGGGGCACTAAACCATTTCAGTAAAACCTTCCTAACAGTGGTAAACAAACATGCCCCTTTCAAAGTCAAGAATAAGAGACTGGCCAAGCCCCTGGTTTACGGGAGAAGTTTCCTCATTGTTGAAGGCCAGAAATAAAGCTTGGTCAACTGCTAGACGCTCAGAAGAGAGAGACCATTGGCTTACTTTTAGACAGTTGAGAAACAAATGTATCTCTGCTGTTAGAGAAGCTAAATCAGAATATTACCTCAACTTAATCACCAGCTCTAGAAACCTCGAAAACTTCTGCAAAATAGTAAATTTCCTCAAAAATAATTGCTCTCCTTTTCCAACCAGTGTTTTAGTTAATGATCGGCTGATTTCTGACCAGAAGCTTTTAACATTTTGCCTCAGCTGGCCACATCTTTGATAGATATAGCACAAACAAATTTTAAAAAATGTATCCCAACTCTACTGTTTCTAAAACACATGGTCTCTTCTCACTTCAGACATTTTCAGCATATTTAGTTGCTAATGCCCTGGCTAAAATTAATCCATGAAAAGCCACTACATTTTTAATCTCTCAGTTTTATCTAGCAGAATTCCCAGGGTCTAGAAAAACAGCCCATGTAATTCCTCTGCATAAATGTGGCGAGACAACAGAGTTAAATAATTATAGACCAATCTCAAAACTCTCATGCTTAGCAAAGATTTTAGAATCTCTAGTGAACCAACAATTGAATACATTTCTTCTCAAAAATTCTATTTCATTTAAATATCAGTCTGGTTTTATAGAAGTACACAGCACTATCTCTGATACAACACTGGTTTTAAACATTGTGCAGCTATTTTTATGGTCTTAACAAAAGCCTTTGACACAGTTGATCACACTCTTCTTTTAAGGAATTTAAAATTGATTGGCTTCGATGAGTCCCAAAACTACCTTACTGACAGAAAAAAATGCATGTCACTGAATAATTTTAAATTGGATTTGGTATCTGTGTCTAAATGCTTACCAAAATTCTATTTAATATATATTTAATGCTCATTTAATGCCTTGCAAGTTGTGTTGTATAATCAATCATCAATCAATCACAAACTAGTTTTAAATGGCATGAAAACTAAGTTCCTGTTTTTTTCCAGATCTCTAAACACTGATTTTAGTACTGTAAACATTACAACCCTGGAAGGATCCACCATAGAGAGTCACAGAATATAAATACCTTGGCAAATGGCTGGATGATAAACTCAGTTTTAAAGCACACATAAATAAACTAGTCAGTAAATGCAGACAGAAGCTGGGATATTTTTAAAGACACAAGCCCTGTTTTCCCATGCACACCAGAAACAGATTAGTTGAAGCAACTTTACTGTCAGTGCTGGACTATGGGGACATTATTTATAAACATGCTCCCTCCAGCTCCCTCCAATTACTGGATCCAGTGTATCACTCTGCACTGAGGTTCATTACTGGAGATCCATACAGAACTCATCACTGTGAGCTGTACACAAAAGTTGGTTGGCCATCTTTAACGATAAGAAGGGAAACACACTGGTTGATTTTTATTTATAAAACACACTCCGGTCACTTGCCAGAATACATCACTTCATTGATGTATGTAAAAAACTGTAATTATCAGACTCGCTCTAGTGATTGGATCAGCTGCCAGGTTCCAAAAGTTTTTAGTGAACTGGGAAAATCTGCTTTTAGCTACAGTGCACCAGTAAACTGGAATTCACTACAGGACACTCTAAAACTCAGCTCACTGGTTTCACTAAATCATTTTAAACATTTAATATCTAACCACCTGCAGACAACCTGCACCTGTTTTACTTAATAATGTATTCTTAACTTTTATTTTTTATTTTAGTTCTTCTTTTTGTTTCCCTTTTATTTATTCCTTATTATTATTATTATTATTATTATTATTATTATTATTATTATTATTATTATTATTTTATTATTATTATTTTTATTATTGTTATTCAAATTGTATTTTTATTTCTTATCGATTTTTATATTTTATTTACATTAATTTAATTAACTTTACTTTATTTATTTTAAAATAATTAAATTTAGCTATTTTTTTCTTTGTCATGTAAATCCCTGTTTTTGTTAATGCTCGGCTACATTGAAAATGAGGGTTGCCCTCAATGTACTTCCGAGTCAAAATAATTGATTGATTGATTGATTGAAATAATATATATCTCAGGAAATAAGTAGAAATATGTAGGCTACCTTAATAGATATTTTAAAAATGAGAACACTAATTGCCATTATGAAAAAACATTAAGAGAATAAAACCATGACTTGGATTCAAACTAGGCTGTCACGTTTTGCTACTCTGTCAAACCATTCTACCCATAGATATCTTATACCTAGATGCCTCATACCCTGCCTCTGCGTTGCCGCCATATTGGAGGTTGGAACCGTGCGCTCCGAGTGCATTAATTTACACTGAGGAAGGAGTTTAATACACCTATAATAATCACAACTCTACCAATTTTTACCCGATTTTCACACTGTTTGGTTTGTTACAAACAGCAGAGATGTAGTTATGATACAGGACGCTCCCATATATGAGCTTTCATGCTTAAATACTTTATATTATGCTCTTTAACAAAGGCAGACATATGGTATAGCATATTAATAAGGTTTATTAATTAATTTTATAAATAAAATGAGTTTGTGTGTATTTACACACAGACCACTTCAGTTTCTATAAACTACGGACAGTTTTTATTTAATTAATAATGTCAAAAAAAAAAATTAATAAAACTATATCATATGTCTGTCTTTGTTTAAAAACATAATATAACGTATTTAAGCATAAAAGCAGGTATTTGTAATGTATGACGGCATCCTGTTTCATAACTACATCTCTGCTGTTTGTAACAAACCAAACAGTGTGAAAATAAATTTACCTATTTATTATTACTTTTATTATTATCAACTACTTTTGAAACCCTGTACAGCAGAACGGTACACGAAAGTCAGCGCCTGAGAGGTAAACAGATTAATACCAGCAGTCTGTTAGCCTATCTAGCACTGAACTGATAGCAGCTGCATTCTGGTATTGTAAAGGTATTAACTACAGACTGGAGTAAACTATAGTCATAATCCACATATCCTATAAAACCACAGGATCTACAAACACTAACCAGCACAAACACACCTATCTGTTAATTAAAAACAGTCATTTATTTAGTTTGGAAATACAGTTAGCCGTTAGCCATCTCTATTTAGATCTACAGTCTGTTAGCATAGCTAGCAAATGCATTCCGGCATTGTGAATGTAATAAATAACTTGAGTGAACTACAGCCATAATCCACATCATATATCAAACCACATATCCTACCAACCCTAACCAGCACTAAGAAATCAATCAGTTATTAAAAAACAGTATTTGTATCGGTATCAGCAATTTTATATAAATTTTATGTCTGTATCAGTTCGGAGCTGAAAAAAGTGTGTCGTGTACGCATTTGTAATATATTAATAAGACTCATTCAGAATGATAATGTATATATTTTTTATTTAAAAAAAATATTGTAAAAGCAAATATGTGTGGTTTTTAAAAGTTCAGACTTCTGTGGTACCAACAAAGTACAATGGTTTCCGGAAACGGTGGTACTTCAGATGTTAGTTAGTTTAAAGATGCACGGTACCATTGACGTTGTATGGGAAACGCACCCCAGGACGGCTCTCTCTCCTCAAACATTCTTACAACTTACTCTCGTCTCATTTTTGAGCTGTGCAAGGCGTATTTTTGTGCCCTCGTGATACCAAAGACACACCAACATGCCCTGAATCCAGTGGCACAAGCAATGTCTCGCCTATAGATTGCTAAAATAGGGCCCAATGTATTTGGTCTTGTGTCAGACCAACCTATTGAACTAATATAAAACCAGCAGCCAATTAAAATGTTGACTGTATGGTTAGCCCCTAACAGCTGCTGTTCCCCTTTGTCTAACTCTGCTTTAGGGCTCTGTTGCCATAGCTGGAGCAGTAGTGAGGTGGCTGAAGGACAATCTGGGAATAATCAAATCATCTTCAGACATTGGTGATCTGTTACATTTTTACTCAGTATTTTACACAGCATTATCATTATCATAAAAGTCATGTGAAAATATATACATTTCCATAAGCTTTTTATTCTTTACTGTTGCTTTGTAGAAAATCTGGCTGCTGCAGCTGGAACTTCATACGGTTGTTATTTTGTACCAGCGTTTTCTGGGCTGTACGCTCCATACTGGGAACCTAGTGCTCGAGGGTAAGTAATACAGTAAACAAGGGTAAGTAATAAAGTTCTTAAATCTGTAGTGACTTCAAAATAGTTAGTATGACAAGCATTTTGTAAAGTTTGCAAATGTATTTATGTTTCAGTTAATCACAGAGTAAAACAAAGACTTATTATTATCACTTATTCTTTTCAATTTAGGCAACTACAGAGGTATGAAAAAGTTTGGGCACCCCATATAATTTTTATGAGTATCGTTAATAAATCCTTGGTAATTTGGATCAGCATTTTTTATAGGATTTACAGAAACTGTGCAAAAATTCTTTAAACATGTCTTAAAAAATTAGACAGGTGCATAGATTTGCGCACCTTTTGTTCTTTTTTTTATTTGAATACCTTTTAATAATTAATTATTGGAACACAACATTTGTTTGGTAGACTCATTGGCCTGTGATCTACATAAACACGTAAATCCAATTAGAACGGGTTAAGGTGGACAGTTACAAGTTTATCTTCCTCTTCGCATTTCTGATATGGGAAAACTCACGCATTTTGGCACAGGCCTCAAACTTGGTGAAAATGTAAAAGTTCCATAGAGCATTGACATGGGCGTGGTTCAGGAGCTCCATAGCGCTCCCAAACGTCGGCATTGGCCGGGATGAAGTTTGTCCAACGTGCACCAACTTTGGTACGCTCATTGACCTCCTCATAATCAACAAGAATCACTAGGTTTTATTTGACTCCGCCCAACAGGAAGTCGGCCATTTTGACAGGAAGTTGCAAAATAAAAAGTTTCCCGCTGGGTTTCGGAGGGGTTAAGATGTTTGAAAACTCCTAAAATTTTACAGAGCTATTTAGCTTAGGCCAAACTTTGACCGTCAGTTGGAATTTCGTAAATTCGTGTTTCATCAGCTCTCTAGCGCCACCTATTTTATATCACATTTTTAAAAAGCTCTCAGCCTCTTGATAATTGGCAGATTCAATAAGTCTTTGAAATGATTTAGAAATATTTTTTCGTTTTTCTCATGTGTAGCTAGATGACTCTACAGCGCCCCCTATTTTATTTAGGCCATTAAATTAGCTGTAGCTGTCTCAAAATTTCTCCAATATTCTCGATTTTTGGCAACAACATAGAGAGTATCATCCCGCACATATTACCCATTGGCTGGTATTAGCTCCGCCCAACAGGAAGTCGGCCATTTTGAAATTTGTGGAATTTTTACACATTTTTCACGAACTCATTCAAACTCCTCCTAGAGTCTTTGTCAGATTATCTCTAAATTGGGCGTGGGTAGGCTCCAGACATACATGGTGATAAATTGCGAAGGAATAGTCGATAGCTGAAACGATGATGTAATGGCAGGCAATTCATTTAATGGAGAAGCAACACTAAACAAAAGTGAAACCATGACACGGTCATAACACAGATGATTGAAAATTCATGAAACTTGGCAAAAACACAAGAGACATCATAAGACATGTTTTTAGTATTGGAATGATTGACTCCGCCCAACAGGAAGTCAGCCATTTTGAAAAAAGTGTGTTTTACACACATTTTTTGCATACTTTGTCGAACTCCTCCTAGGGAATTTGTTGAATACTCTTGATATTTGTCTGTAATAAACTACTACCATCCGTGATGATAAATTGTGAAGGAATAGTCGATATCTTAAACGAGGACGAAATGGCGGACAGTTGAACTGCTTGAGATGCCCCATTAAAACAGGAAGTGAATACATTCTGGTGTTAGTAGGTGTTTAAGGAGGTTAAAAAGGTTGAAAACTCTCGAAAATTTACAGGCCTGCTTGAATTAAGCAGTACTTTCATCTGAAATTAAAATTTCTTGTATACGTATTTCATTGGCTCTATAGCGCCACCTAGGTTTCAATGCATATTTGACATTACGGGAATGCTCAAAACCTCTTGAAAATTGACAGATTGCATACGACCTAAAAACACTTTACAAATATTTTGACAATTTTTTCATGTATAGCTAGCGGACTCTACAGCGCCCCCTAATTCATTTGTTTAATAAATTAGCTGTGGATGTGTCAAAATTTGTCTAATCTTCTCAAATTTTGGTAAGATCGTAGATAGTATGACCCTGCACATATTTGCAATTGGCTTGTATTAGCTCCGCCCAACAGGAAGTCGGCCATATTGGAATTTGTAATATTTTTACAAATTTTTCACAAACTAATTTAAACTGCTCCTAAAGTCTTTGTCAGATTACCTCTTATTTCGCTGTAAATGAACAACAGACATATTTGATGATAATTGCCAAAGGATTAGTTGATCGGTAAAACAGTGACCCAATGGCGAGCAATTGAGTCACTAGAGACGCAACACTAAACCAAAGTGAAACCATGACATGGTCAGAAAACAGATTATTGAAAATTCATGAAACTTGGCAAAAACACAAAAGACATCATTTCACACATTTTCAGCATTGGTAGGACTGACTCCGCCCAACAGGAAGTCGGCCATTTTGAAATATCTGCATTTTACACACATTTTTTGTGTACATTGTCAAACTACTCCTAGCAAATTTGATGAATTCTCTTGGTATTTGGTAAAAATAAACATTGAACATATCTGATGATAAATTGTGAAGGAATAGTCGATATCTCAAACGAGGATGAAATGGCAGATGGTTGAATTTTTGAGATCCCACATCAAAACAGGAGGTGAAAACCTAGGTAATGCCAGGTGTTTTGAGGAGGTTATAACGGAGAAAAACTCACAAAATTTGACTGGCCTGCTTATCTAAGGCTGTTGTTTGATGTAGAATTAGAATTTCAAATACATGTATTTTAACAGCGCTATAGCGCCACCTGTATTTTAAATGGATATTTCACATGTTTAACAGGATAGAAAACTCTTGAAAATTGGCACACTCAATAAGACCTTAAAATTACTTTTACCGGTTTCTCGGTTTGGCCCGGTACGATTTGCGCTGTTGTGCGAGGGCCCTACGTCCCCCTGTGACAGGGGGACAACTCGTTAGGGCCCGAGCACCGAAGGCGCAGGCGAAGCCTGCACCGGAGGTGCAAAGCCCTATTGTTTTTGGAAGGATTATTATTATTATTATTCCGGACACTTTCGCCCATTTTTGAGGCATTTCCGATACTCGAAAACTCACGCATTTTGGCACAGACCTCAAGCTCGGCGAAAATTTTAAAGTTCCATAGAGCATTGACATGGGCGTGGTTCAGGAGCTCCATAGCGCTCCCAAACGTCGGCATTGGCCGGGATGAAGTTTGTCCAACGTGCACCAACTTTGGTACGCTCATTAACCTCCTCATAAAGAACAAGGATCACTTGGTTTTATTTGACTCCGCCCAACAGGAAGTCGGCCATTTTGACAGGAATTCGCAAAAAAAAAAGTTTCCCGCTGGGTTTTGGAGGGGTTAAGATGTTTGAAAACTCCTAAAATTTTACAGACCTATTTGGCTTTGGCCATACTTTGACCTTAAATTAAAATTTTGTATATTCGTGTTTCATCAGCTCTCTAGCGCCACCTATTTCATATGACATTTTTGGAAAGCGCTCAGCCTCTTGATAATTGGCAGATTCAATAAGGCCTCGAAGTGATTTAGATATATATTGTCATTTTTGTCGTGTGTAGCTAGATGACTCTACAGCGCCCCCTATTTGGTTCGGCTAATTCATTAGCCGTGGCCTTCTCAAAAATTCTCCAATATTCTTGATATTTGGTAGAAACATAGATAATATGATTCCGCACATTTTACCAACTGGCTTGCTTTAGCTCCGCCCAACAGGAAGTCGGCCATTTTGGAATTTGTGAAATTTTTACACATTTTTCACATACTCATTCGAACTCCTCCTAGAGTTTTTGTCAGATTACCTCAAAATTGGGTTTGGATAGTCTCCAGACATACTTGGTGCTAAATTGCGAAGGAATAGTCGATAGCTCAAACGATGACATAATGGCGGGCAATAGATTTAATGGAGACGCAACATTAGCCCAAATAGAAACATTAGCATGGTCAGAACACAGGTGTTTGAAAAATCATGAAACTTTACAGAAACATAAAAGACATCATTACACACATTGTCACCATGGGTATCATTGACTCCGCCCAACAGGAAGTCGGCCATTTTGAAAAACGTGCATTTTACACACATTTTTTGCATACTTTGTTGAACTCCTCCTAGGGAATTTGTTGAATACTCTTGATATTTGTCAGCAATAAACTACTACCATCCGTGATGATAAATTGCGAAGGAATAGTCGATATCTTAAACGAGGACGAAATGGCGGACAGTTGAATTGCTTGAGATACCCCATTAAAATAGGAAGTAAATACATTCTGGTGTTGGTAGGTGTTTGAGGAGGTTAAACAGGTTGAAAACTCTCGAAACTTTACAGGCCTGCTTGAATTAAGCGGTCCTTTGATTAAAAATTTAAATTTCATATATACATATTTCATTGGCTCTATAGCGCCACCTAGGTTTCAATGCATATTTGACATTACGGAAATGCTCAAAAACTCTTGAAAATTGTCAGATTCCATAAGATCTAAAAACACTTTACAAATATTGTGATAATTTTTTCATGTGTAGCTAGCGGACTCTATAGCGCCCCCTAATTCATTCGTTTAATAAATTAGCTGTGGATGTGTCACAATTTGTCTAATCTTCTCAAATTTTGGTAGGAGCGTAGATACTATGACTCTGCACATATTTGCAATTGGTTTGTATTAGCTCCGCCCAACAGGAAGTCGGCCATATTGGATTTTGTAATTTTTTTACACTTTTTTTCACAAACTCATTTAAACTGCTCCTAAAGTCTTTGTCAGATTACCTCTAAATTAGCTGAGAATGAACATCAGACACAGTTGATGAAAATTGCCAAAGGAATAGTTGATCGCTAAAACGGTGACGTAATGGCGAGCAATTGATTGAATAGAGACGCAACACTAAACCAAAGTGAAACCATGACACAGTCAGAACACAGATGATTAAAAATTCATGAAACTTGGCAAAAACACAAGAGACATCATTAGACACGTTTTCAGTATTGGTAGGACAGACTCCGCCCAACAGGAAGTCGGCCATTTTGAAATATCTGAATTTTGCATACATTTTTTGCGTATGTTGTCAAACTACTCCTAGAAATTTTGTTGAATTCTCTTGGTATTTGGTAAATTTAAACATTGAACATATCTGATGATAAATTGTGAAGAAATAGTCGATATCTTAAACGAGGAGGGAATGGCGGATGGTTGAATGTTTGAGATGCCACATCAAAACTGGAGGTTGACACCTAGGTAATGCTAGGAGTTTTGAGGACGTTATAAGAGAGAAAAGCTCACAAACTTTGACCTTCCTGCTTATCTGAGGCTGTTGTTTGATCTAGAATTATAATTTCAAGTATATGTGTTTTAACAGCTCTATAGCACCACCTGTATTTTAAATGGGTATTTCACATTTTTGGCAGGATAGAAAACTCTTGAAAATTACCACACTTAATAAGACCTCAAAATTACTTTCACCGGTTTCTCGGTTTGGCCCGGTACGATTTGCGCTGTTGTGCGAGGGCCCTACGTCCCCCTGTGACAGGGGGACAACTCGTTATTATTATTATTCCGGACACTTTCGCCCATTTTTGAGGCATTTCCGATACTCGAAAACTCACGCATTTTGGCAAAGGCCTCAAACTTGGCGAAAATTTTAAAGTTCCATAGAGCATGGACTTTGGCGTGGTTCAGGAGCTCTATAGCGCCCCCAAACGTCAGCAGTGGCCGGGATAAAGTTTGTCCAATGTGCACCAACTTTGGTAAACTCATTGACCTCCTCATAAAGAACAAGGATCACTTGGTTTTATTTGGCTCCGCCCAACAGGAAGTCGGCCATTTTGAAAGGAAGTCACAAAATAAAAAGTTTCCCGCTGGGTTTCGGAGGGGTTAAGATGTTTGAAAACTCCTAAAACTTCAAAGGCCTATTTAGCTTAGGCCATTCTTTGACCTTAAGTTGGAATTTCAGATATTCGTGTTTTATCAGCTCTCTAGCGCCACCTATTTTATATCACATTTATGGAAATTTCCCAGCCTCTTGGTAATTGGCAGATTCCATAAGGCCTCGAAATGATTTAGATACATATTGTCATTTTTGTCGTATGTAGCTAGATGACTCTACAGCGCCCCCTATTTCGTTCAGCTAATATATTAGCCGTAGTCTTCTCAAAAATTCTCAGATGTTCTCGATATTTGGTAGAAACATAGATAATATGATCCTGCACATACAACCAACTGACATGCATTAGCTCCGCCCAACAGGAAGTCGGCCATATTGGAATTTGTGAAATTTTTATACATTTTTCACATACTCATTTGAACTCCTCCTAGAGTCTTCATCAGATTATCTCAAAATTGGGCTTGGATAGTCTTCTGACATACTTGGTGATAAATTGCGAAGGAATAGTCGATAGCTAAAACAATGACATAATAGCGGGCAATTAATTTAATGGAGACGCAACACTAGCCCAAATAGAAACATTAGCATGGTCAGAACACAGGTGTTTGAAAAATCATGAAACTTTACAGAAACATAATAGACATCATTACACACATTGTCACCATTGGTATGATTGACTCCGCCCAACAGGAAGTTGGCCATTTTGAAATATGTGCATTTTACACACATTTTTTGCATACTTTGTCGAACTCCTCCTAGGGAATTTGTTGAATACTCTTGATATTTGTCAGCCATAAACTACTAACAAACCTGATGATTAATTGCGAAGGAATAGTCGATATCTTAAACGAGGACGAAATGGCGGATAGTTGAATTGCTTGAGATACCTCATTAAAACAGGAAGTCAATACATTCTGGTGTTGGTAGGTGTTTGAGGAGGTTAAAATGGTTAAAAGCTCACAAAACTTTACAGGCCTGCTTGATTTACGCGGCGCTTTGATGAAAAATTGAAATTTCATGTATACGTATTTCATTGGCTCTATAGCGCCACCTAGGTTTCAATGCATATTTTACATTACGGAAATGCTCAGAAACTCTTGAAAATTGTCAGATTCCATAAGACCTAAAAACACTTTACAAATATTGTGATAATTTTTTCATGTGTAGCTAGCAGACTCTACAGCGCCCCGTAATTTGTACGGTTAGTAAATTAGCTGTGGATCTGTCAAAATTTGTCTAATCTTCTCTAATTTTGGTAGGAATGTAGATACTATGACCCTGCACATATTTGCAATTGGATTGTTTTAGCTCCGCCCAACAGGAAGTCGGCCATTTTGAAATTTGTGAAATTTTTACAAATTTTTTACAAACTCATTTAAACTGCTCCTAAAGTTTTTGTCAGATTACCTCTAAATTAGCTGTGGATGAACAAAAGACATATGTGAAGGAATAGTTGATCACTAAAACGGTGACGGAATGGCGGACAGTTGATTTACTAGAGACGCAACACTAAACTAAAGTGAAACAATGACACGGTCTGAACACAGATGATTAAATATTCCTGAAACTTGGGAAAAACACAAAACATATCATTAGACATGTTTTCAATATTGGTAGGAGTGACTCAGCCCAAAAGGAAGTCGGCCATTTTGAAATATCTGCATTTTACACACATTCTTTGCGTATGTTGTCAAACTACTCCTAGAAAATTTTATGAATTCTCTTGGTATTTGGTAAAAATAAACATTGAACATATCTGATGATAATTTGTGAAGGAATAGTCTAAATCTCAAACGAGGACGAAATGTCGGACGGTTGAATTTTTGAGATGACACATCAAAACAGGTGGATGACGCCTAGGTTTTGAGGAAGTTATAATTGAGAAAAGCTCACAAAATTTGACCGGCCTGCTTACATGAGGCTGTTGTTTGATCTAGAAGTAGAAATTCAAATGTATATGTTTTAACAGTGCTATAGCGCCACCTGTACTTTAAATAGGTATTTCACAAGTTTAATAGGATAAAAAGTCTTGAAAATTGCCACACTCAGTGAGACCTCAAAATTACTTTCACCGGTTTCTTGGTTTGGCCCTGTAGCGGGCTCAGTGGTTTAATACCTGGTGCTAATTGAGATGTTGAAATATTTTTAATTGGGCGCCAGTTATTAAATTAATTTAATTAGATTAATTAATAAATTAATTAATCAAATTAATTAATAACACAAGACATCTCAGGGTGTGGTTTCTACAGGTGACAGAAATTTTCATAACCAAGTTATCCAGAAAAACACACTGAAATGACAGGGTTTGTAAAATAAAAGTATTTATTAAATCACACACATATGAGTAAATAATTCATTAAAAATCATAATGTAGCCATTATATATCAAATCATAGTGTAGAATAATAAATGAGAAATAAAAGAACAAACACGTTATAATGCTGATATGAAAGGAATAAAGATTAATAGAACTATTAAGTGAATATTTCTAAATAAGGGTCTAAGGCATTTTAAGTCTACGAAACCAGTTCTTATTTCCAACCAAGCAACTCAAAATGAGTCATCTATACTAAAGACGCTCTATTAAAGACCCGACCAAACCATGACCAACAGACACCATCTGCCGAAAGATTAAACCCAGCTCTGCCTTACTCTGAGTTGTTGAAGTGGGCCTTGGTGACGTCCGCCTGGGTTGGTCGTCTGATGCTTCACCCCGAAAAAGGATCACGTGAGCCTGTCTGCAGGGTGGGTTGACTTCCTGTGTCAGCACGGAGCCCCATTAGAACCCACAGGGAAATCCCTTCGCTCTCAGGTGGCTTGCTGGTGGCCTCCGGACCGCAGATTTCTGGGTTGGATCTGGCGGATCTCTTTTTCAGCTGTACTTTAGCTAAACTTAGATGGAATAATGCTTGGCTTCGTAGATTGTAAAATAACCTTAGATATTTTAACTAGGATAGCTAATATTAATATACTTGAAGATTAAATGCACTAGTCTAAGAAAACTAACTTAAGATGACTAAACTAACAGTCTATCCTTTCTCCATCTCTGGGCTCCCTAACCTCTCTCCTCTAACTGTTTTCCTCAACTGCTTCTCCTCCAACTCCTCCGAACTGAACTCCCTAAACTCTACTGGAAACTCTAAACTGTGTCTGCCCAGTTTAACTATTAGACTCTGTGGCCTGTTTGGCCCTCGAGCTATGATTGGCCCTGTGGCCCAAATGTCTGTGTTTTGATTGGTCTAGGAGCAATTTCAAACTTTGGTGGGGATTCACAAAGGGCCATAAACCCCCCCTCGCTCACATGGTCAGCATGCTTCAGCTAGTGAGATTTCCATTTTTTTTCTAATAGACCAAACCAAAAGAAAACTCAATCAAGCAGTGGATTAAAAATACATTTTTCAGCATATCAGTTTGTGAGGATAAATTCAGGAAACAACAATCTTACAATTGAATCACAATAAATGTACTATATATATTTTGCCCACAAACAGTTTTGTAATACTAGATAATCTTAGAAATACAACGATGGATGATACTCTGTCAGAAAGAGATCAAGAGTCATGTTATTATTTAAACCCAATTAAATCACTTAAAAGATAATACCTGGTTAAACCACTGATAACCAAATAAAGCTAAATTATCAAATGCTAGTTAAACCTTGTTGATTCAGACTTGAATGTGTAGAAAAATTGAATCAGGACACATCCAAACACATATACCATATACCAGACACATATACCATCATCTAGTAAACATTCTATAAAACACATTTTTTTATATAGTCAATATAGATGTATTTTAAGCAAAATCTTCTGAGTGAGAAATTCCTCCCCTCTGCTGAGTGTTCAGATAAGGCTTGGTCCTTGCCTGTCTGAATTTACGACGGTGGGGGAAGGAGTTCTTTCTGCACCCCACAGAATTTGAGCCTGCAATGTTGAAAATGGAATCCCAAGCTTAGAACATTTCTCTTAATTTCATTAATCTTATTTCTAAGTGATTGCAGAAATAACTAGGCGCAAACCCCTAAATTGGTACAACATTTGGTGAATTAACAATTTCCAAGGCATTAATTAAGTTTTGACACTCTCTTAAGTCCGCAGTCCCGTCCTAGTGATGGTGTTGCAAATGTTCCAAATGTTTACATTAACTCCGAGGTTTATGACTTGGAGGAATGTAAACAGAATTTTACCCTAAACTCGCATTTAGGGCTCTTGAGCGAGGCTGAGTGAAGAAATAGTCAGTAAATGTCATTTTGAAATTTAAGGTTGTTTGAAAAAAAAGATTACTCCAAGGTTTTTTTAGAGTGTTCTGGGTTCGAAGTTTCCTTATAGGCCGTAAAGTGGGGGTAGTGTGTGTTTGTGTCCAAGCAATGAAGAAATCCTCTGGTTAATCCACTACATTCCCCCCCCATCGATCGATGGGCCACTGGACGTTGGGTCATCGGTCGATGTCAACGTGGATTTCTGTAGACAGAGCACGTTAGGGTACATCTTTCATGCAATTGGTGTCTTGTTGGTCATGCTTTCTTAAGACAATCTACTACAAGGTCACTGACAGAGTTTTTGGTCTAATGGATATACAATTTCTCTGATGATCAGTTTTTTTTTGTTGTTGTTGTAGCTATTGGCTTTTGGTTCTGAATAAAATAGTTAATTTAATGTGATAGTGTGGCAACAAGCATAGGAAAGGGTCACAAATAGTTTGCTAGCTATTTGTTCCTTTATAACTTTATCAAGACAACCTACCCATAAGGTATGCTTCAATAATTAGCCACTACTTAGTCAACAATTGAGAACAATATAGCGGAGCAAACGTAGTCAGAAGGGAAACAAAATATGTTTTGGGCACCTGAAGAGAGGAGAAAGAAAAAAAAAATTGGCACCCCCCCTCTCCACGTATTTATTATACTGCTATGCTAATGGTTTGAAATGGTGATTCAAACACTAGGTTTAACAAAATATCCAATTTGTTGTGAGTTATGCTACTTGGATAGGTGAGTTCCAGACAGTGAATGTGTGGTACTTTCTCAATTTAACAATTGCGTCAGGTCAGAATATGGTGGACAATGAACACTCAGTGTGTCTAAGTATTTGGCCCAGTATTATGATTTAACCTAGGGCATTATTGGTCCCGACTTGTCCCATGGGGCTTTTGCATAGTTTAATTGGGTTACAGTGAACTTGTTTGAGAATCGGTTTAATAAAACACTGACGATGCGGGATTTGGTTCCAGATGCGAGGCAGTTTGTCTGCCCCTGCATGAGGACCAAACCAATGAGACCTGAGCTCGCGAATTGTTTTGCCAGTGCTGTGCTGGGACCTCACCAGTAGCTTGTCAGCAGTGTAACACAATGGTTGGTAGCCAAGCGTGCTTTTTCCCAGTTTTGGGTGTTTCCGCAGTTCACCCCTAGAATGGTGAGATATACCAACACCTGAGAAAGTGTGGTTCAGCGAAAAAGTTGTGGCCTGGGCCATTTCAATAGGGTCTGGGGGACGTCCCCTCCATCTGGCAAATGCACCTGCCACAGTGATGCGATGTTTGTTCCTTCGAACAAATTTCATGAGTCTTTCGACCCAATCCATTTGTGGAATTGGCCATATACCACACAGATCTTCTGAAGATTGGGGATGAAAACACACTAGCCTTTTTCCAACAAGTGGCAGATATGTCAATTGTGGGAATGCTCGGTGTGTTTTCCCCATCATTTTGTGGTCCACCCATGGGTGATCGAGGGCCTGGGCTAGGCTCTCCCCCCCATGGCGCTGAGGCACCACGAATGAAGATGAAGCGTGTGTATCTGGGGCATAAACAAACAGGCCCTTGAGCATCCTGAAAGACGCACAGTAAGTGGCAAGTGGATCAAGGTGAAATGCCAGTGTTCTGAAAGAAGTGTTGTCACATGCACCAATTGTCATGTCAACTTTCCATTTGATTTGAGCATTCCGAAAAGCACATCCATCTGTGTAGATGGCGGGAATGTTTTTACCTTCATAAGAATCCAAGGGACTGTGTTTGTCTGGAACCACTGGTGCAGGAACAAGAAGAGAACAATCCTTTTGGTGCACGAACAGAGGATCACAGTTAGTCCGTGGCAAGGAACCTGCAGGTGTTCTGTGAACAGCTGACTTGTCAGCCCATGGAACAAAGATTTCACCGTTGACCGTTGTGTTAAGAGTGAATGACTTTCCAGCTTTTGGGTTGTACTCATCTACAGCCGTAGAGGGAGTCAATGCCCATGAACAGGTGTTTTGTTTTAGAATCATGGTAGGGGATTCTGAGGATGGTGGTTTCAGAACCCTGACAGTGAGCTTCTCATTGATTCCCGTGGAATTTGAAGGTTCAATGAGCTTGTGTGGCTCAATGTTGCTAGCAACATGATAGCATTGAACTCTATCCTGTGCCTTAGGACAGGGCAGGGGTTCGCAAACCTGTGCCCAGATTCTACGATGCTGAAAGTCAATCAATGGTTTGACCCGGTCAAGGAGGTCTTTGCCAAAGAGCAATGGGACGTTCTCCAACGGAGAAATGTGAATTGGATGGGTGAGGCTCATTGGACCGATGGTAACGTGCACCAGGGCTACAGAATGCAGAGTGATACCAGTGTGCGAATATGGTTGAAGGTGAAGAGCACACTTTTTCAGAGGTATCTCTTTGTTGTTTCGGCGGGCTGTCGCCCTCACCTGGTCAAAAAGTGAATTTGACATTAAAGAAATGTCTGACCCCGTGTCCAAAAGAGCTTCATACCCGAACACATCTTCCAGCCAGGTGGCTAGGTAGAATTTTGGTGTTGAACCTTTCTCGGTTAAGAAACCCAAGAATTGTTTAGGTGGTGGATCCTCCAGGCTGAGGGAAGAAGCTTCCTCAGTGTGGTTGTTTTCAGCGTCTGGCTGTACAACCAAGGCTGCATTGGGGTGGATGGATTTCGCACCCCCCCAAGCAGGTTGATCTGGAGCTTGGACAATTGGCAAGAATTCAGATTCAGCATTGTCCTGCTTGCGTATTTCGTCACGAAATTGTCTGAGCAGACTGCCGTCTTTAGTGCTCAGGTTAGTTGGATATGTCTCATGCTTGTGCCCTTTAGGTGGACACCAACGTTTGTGGTGCTTTGGGCTCTTTCTCCTGAGCGGAGATTGAAGTTTGCTGGAGCTCTGTGCTCGAGCATGGTGCTGTGAGTGTTTGCCATTCCAACTGCGTTTTATCCTACCTTTCCTTCGATAGGAGGGCTTTTGGTCACTTTGCTGGGCCCAATGTAGGGACGAGCGACGCCAAGAGTGGAACACTCTCTGGTTTTTGTGGTTTAACTGGGTCTTAGGTGGCATTGGAGCCTTGTGTGCCCCTTTTTGCTTGATGTGGGAGGACTGCTCATTAATTATCAGGATGTCATTTGACTCTGATTTTTTATTAATGTTTTGTTGGAACTTAGCAAATCCTCTGAGAGCCAAATCACGCAGCTGCCTGCTTGTTAGCGTACGAGGGCAGGCTGCGACTCCAAAAGAGCGACTGGTGGAGGGATGGAGGTTTCTCACGAACAATGTTTTGAAAACTTCCTCTTCCTCCATTCCAGGCTCATTTCTATAGCCGAAATAAGCTAGCCTGAGGCGGTGATAGTACTGTAGGGGTGTTTCCTGGCGTCTCTGCTTAATTGCAAGAGCTGCAGCAAGGCCGGTTTGAACAAGGTGGTTGGAGAACTCATTCTCCAAAGCCTTGCAAAGAGCAGGATAATCTCTCTTAACCTGGGGTGGTTGGCGCTCAATGAAACGTCCAACTTCCCGACTAGAGGACACCTTAATGAGGTAGATTTTATCATTTACCGTGGCCTTGGGGAAACGGCGTAAGAAGAAGTCAATGTCGCGAAGATACTGGTGGACATCATTAGAACCGTCCGGTTCTGGTTCAAAGCGTGGGATGTTACGCGCAATTTTGTCCAAATCTCTATCAGAGGGTGCTTGAGGTTGCACAGAGGTCCCATGTGGCTGGGAACGCTGAGTGAACCTTGGTTCTACTGGCGCTTCAGCACCTTTAAGGGAGACTAGAGGGATTGTATTTGTGGATGGTTGTTGCTTAGGATCCGGAACCCCAGGGGTTCCTGATTTACCAGCTGGATTGATGGGGGAGTCTCCCTCCATCATCAGCTCAAATGTTAACTCTGTTTGGTCTCGAGTTAATTTGACTGCATTGTTAGCATGTGCTAATTCAGTTTGTAGCTCAACCTGTCTTGCAATAGCATGTTTTAGTTTTTCCTGTGACTGAGCTGCAAGTTGGGTAGCTATGTTGGCTTCCTTTTGAAGCAGCTGCACTTCGGTTTTGAGGTCTCTTTGGTTCATTTCAGACTGTACAGTTTTGTTCTCTAGGTCTGCAACTCTATCATTTAAAGTCACAATCTCTGCTTGGAGATTTTGAATGGTTTTGGAGGAAGCAGCAAGTTGATCCTGTGACAACAGCAGTTGTTTCCACAGTATTAGGGAAATCGGATCCACTTGTTGCTTGCCCTCAAGGATTTTAGATACACACTCATTGAGGCTTTTGGCAATTAGTGCATGGAGACCCCCACTGTCCGTTTGTTGGACTGGGACGGTAAGTCCTGGGGGTAAACCAGCTGTAAGCTCTAAAAGAGCTTTTTCAGTGACACACATTTTGATTTACGTAAAGCACGTGGAATCAAACAATTTTGATGAAAAACAAGTTTATTTTATGTTCGAGTCAATTAGCATTGTGCCTTTTATAAGAAGAACATCTGTTAAAAGGGGGCGACCTAAGGTTACAATTAGTAGATTAATTTTAAAAGAATAGTTAGATTTGTTGTCAGTGGTGCTAGTGAACAGTTTAATAACTGTAGGCCACTATATGCAGCAGGTCTAAATATGGGTATAGTTATTAACTATGTACAGGATGGGAGAATTTATCTATGTATTAAACACAGGTGTGCTGGGTATATGGTTGAGTAACTGATAACTGGATACGTTTTTTTTTTTTTTTTAATGGTTAATTAATTAATTAATTTCAATTAGTTATTAATAATTGATCTTAATCGATCAATAATTAATCTTAATTTATTTGAAGATGGTTGAATTAAATTGAAAATAATTAATTAACAAAAATTTAATTAACTTTACTTAATCAAATTGATTAACATGACCAGTTAATTATTTTATGTTGTGATTAGTTACTCAATGGAGATAGCTATTTAGCTTGGTTCAATGTAACATAAAGAGTAATGTTTGAGAGAGCAGACCTGAAACTTAAATTTAACTATTTAATATTAACCGATTAAATGAATGCAGTTATTTGTTTACTTATTCACATACCATTTAACCCAACCACAATGCAAATTCCCTTTATTAACTTAATAAAAAAAAAAATTGTTTGAAGTTGGCACCCTCTGGCGACAGACACTCTAAATGCGCTCTACAAGATTATAGCAATTACACAAGTACAACACCAGGTGGCGACACAGCTATGTGGCTAAGTGGCTCCCTCTGGTGGTCAAACAAATGAGATGCACCTTTCTGCACTGTATGCAGTTACCCAAATCAAACACCAGATGGCGATGTGGCAGTGTACCCCCCCTAGTGGTGAGGGGTAGTAAAACACCCTTTGAGTTTGAGTGTAAATAGTCAGGCTGTCCACCAGATGGTGGCAGAGGCCGACTGGTGGGAGTGGTCACGCCCACTGATGATGCCACGTTAAGGACCACCCCTTGGGTCTGGGACCTGGTTTGCAGGTTTGACTGACTCAGTCGACTGTGAATAGCAGAGGAGAAGGACTCGGCGGTCCAAAAGTTTAACACAGCAGCAACACACTGACTTCACAAGATGAGCAAAGAGGATTTACATCCTGGCGTGGTTAGTTTAATCACGCACACAATAAACTTCCTGCCACTCAGGGTGGTATTACGTAAAAGTTAGCTACTCTTTTACGCACGTGGAAGTGTCCAGTACTGCGGGATTTTACGGATTTCGCGCAAAAACCGGCAGGTTTAACTGGAGCGCGGAGTCAATGAGCCGGGAGTCCGCGACTCAGAGCTGCGCGAAGGCCTTATCAGATCAACACTGGCAAAATATGTCTATTTTACCGGAAACAGTTCGAACTTTATGTAAGTACACACATATATATACACGTATATACACCCGGGTTTAAGGTTACCCACACACGGCGGTGTGTTAACCAAGCTTATTTTACAAATAAGCGTAATGTTTTCAAGAGCGCTCACGTACCACACACACACAACTGTACACGTTATACAGACACACAGGGGACCGTGCGCGCAACGCGCACACACAGCGGGGACTGGCGCGTGACACGTACACAGACGGGACTGTGCGCGTGACACAGACAGGGGACTGGCCAGTCCTGAATTGTAAACAAAAACACGTGTGTTTCTAACACGCTGGGTTTATGCAGTTAACTCCAGCTAGGCCAGCTAGCCAGCAGCTAACGCATTTAGCAATAAAAACAAAATACACTTTATTCTGCAACTTACAGCGCTATTTTCTGGAACTGGTTATGAAATGTGTATATTCTGGTCTCGCGGCGGAGAGCCAATAATAATCCTGCCCCACGTTGGCGCGCCAAATTATGTAGCGGGCTCAGTGGTTTAATACCTGGTGCTAATTGAGATGTTGAAATATTTTTAATTGGGCGCCAGTTATTAAATTAATTTAATTAGATTAATTAATAAATTAATTAATCAAATTAATTAATAACACAAGACATCTCAGGGTGTGGTTTCTACAGGTGACAGAAATTTTCATAACCAAGTTATCCAGAAAAACACACTGAAATGACAGGGTTTGTAAAATAAAAGTATTTATTAAATCACACAGATATGAGTAAATAATTCATTAAAAAGTCATAATGTAGCCATTATATATCAAATCATAGTGTAGAATAATAAATGAGAAATAAAAGAACAAACACGTTATAATGCTGATATGAAAGGAATAAAGATTAATAGAACTATTAAGTGAATATTTCTAAATAAGGGTCTAAGGCATTTTAAGTCTACGAAACCAGTTCTTATTTCCAACCAAGCAACTCAAAATGAGTCATCTATACTAAAGACGCTCTATTAAAGACCCGACCAAACCATGACCAACAGACACCATCTGCCGAAAGATTAAACCCAGCTCTGCCTTACTCTGAGTTGTTGAAGTGGGCCTTGGTGACGTCCGCCTGGGTTGGTCGTCTGATGCTTCACCCCGAAAAAGGATCACGTGAGCCTGTCTGCAGGGTGGGTTGACTTCCTGTGTCAGCACGGAGCCCCATTAGAACCCACAGGGAAATCCCTTCGCTCTCAGGTGGCTTGCTGGTGGCCTCCGGACCGCAGATTTCTGGGTTGGATCTGGCGGATCTCTTTTTCAGCTGTACTTTAGCTAAACTTAGATGGAATAATGCTTGGCTTCGTAGATTGTAAAATAACCTTAGATATTTTAACTAGGATAGCTAATATTAATATACTTGAAGATTAAATGCACTAGTCTAAGAAAACTAACTTAAGATGACTAAACTAACAGTCTATCCTTTCTCCATCTCTGGGCTCCCTAACCTCTCTCCTCTAACTGTTTTCCTCAACTGCTTCTCCTCCAACTCCTCCGAACTGAACTCCCTAAACTCTACTGGAAACTCTAAACTGTGTCTGCCCAGTTTAACTATTAGACTCTGTGGCCTGTTTGGCCCTCGAGCTATGATTGGCCCTGTGGCCCAAATGTCTGTGTTTTGATTGGTCTAGGAGCAATTTCAAACTTTGGTGGGGATTCACAAAGGGCCATAAACCCCCCCTCGCTCACATGGTCAGCATGCTTCAGCTAGTGAGATTTCCATTTTTTTTCTAATAGACCAAACCAAAAGAAAACTCAATCAAGCAGTGGATTAAAAATACATTTTTCAGCATATCAGTTTGTGAGGATAAATTCAGGAAACAACAATCTTACAATTGAATCACAATAAATTACAAAAAATTAGTACTATATATATTTTGCCCACAAACAGTTTTGTAATACTAGATAATCTTAGAAATACAACGATGGATGATACTCTGTCAGAAAGAGATCAAGAGTCATGTTATTATTTAAACCCAATTAAATCACTTAAAAGATAATACCTGGTTAAACCACTGATAACCAAATAAAGCTAAATTATCAAATGCTAGTTAAACCTTGTTGATTCAGACTTGAATGTGTAGAAAAATTGAATCAGGACACATCCAAACACATATACCATATACCAGACACATATACCATTATCTAGTAAACATTCTATAAAACACATTTTTTTATATAGTCAATATAGATGTATTTTAAGCAAAATCTTCTGAGTGAGAAATTCCTCCCCTCTGCTGAGTGTTCAGATAAGGCTTGGTCCTTGCCTGTCTGAATTTACGACGGTGGGGGAAGGAGTTCTTTCTGCACCCCACAGAATTTGAGCCTGCAATGTTGAAAATGGAATCCCAAGCTTAGAACATTTCTCTTAATTTCATTAATCTTATTTCTAAGTGATTGCAGAAATAACTAGGCGCAAACCCCTAAATTGGTACAACATTTGGTGAATTAACAATTTCCAAGGCATTAATTAAGTTTTGACACTCTCTTAAGTCCGCAGTCCCGTCCTAGTGATGGTGTTGCAAATGTTCCAAATGTTTACATTAACTCCGAGGTTTATGACTTGGAGGAATGTAAACAGAATTTTACCCTAAACTCGCATTTAGGGCTCTTGAGCGAGGCTGAGTGAAGAAATAGTCAGTAAATGTCATTTTGAAATTTAAGGTTGTTTGAAAAAAAAGATTACTCCAAGGTTTTTTTAGAGTGTTCTGGGTTCGAAGTTTCCTTATAGGCCGTAAAGTGGGGGTAGTGTGTGTTTGTGTCCAAGCAATGAAGAAATCCTCTGGTTAATCCACTACAGCCCGGTACGATTTGCGCTGTTGTGCGAGGGCCCTACGTCCCCCTGTGACAGGGGGACAACTCGTTATTATTATTATTCCGGACACTTTCGTCCATTTTTGAGGCATTTCCGATACTCGAAAACTCATAAAAATTGGCATAGGCCTCAAACTCAGCGAAAATTTAAAAGTTCCATAGAGGCTGGACTTTGGCGTGGTTCAGGAGCTCTATAGCGCCCCCAAACGTCGGCAGTGGCTGGGATGAAGTTTGTCCAATGTACACCAACTTTGGTACGCTCATTGACCTCCTCATAAAGAACAAGGATCACTTGGTTTTATTTGACTCCGCCCAACAGGAAGTCGGCCATTTTGACAGGAAGTTGCAAAATAAAAAGTTTCCCGCTGGGTTTCGGAGGGGTTAAGATGTTTGAAAACTCCTAAAACTTTACAGAGCTATTTAGCTTAGGCCAAACTTTGACCTTAAGTTGGAATTTCGTAAATTCGTGTTTCAGCAGCTCTCTAGCGCCACCTATTTTATATCACATTTATAAAAAGCTCCCAGCCTCTTGGTAATTGGCAGATTCCATAAGGCCTCGAAATGATTTAGATACATATTGTCATTTTTGTCGTATGTAGCTAGATGACTCTACAGCGCCCCCTATTTCGTTCAGCTAATATATTAGCCGTAGTCTTCTCAAAAATTCTCAGATGTTCTCGATATTTGGTAGAAACATAGATAATATGATCCTGCACATACAACCAACTGACATGCATTAGCTCCGCCCAACAGGAAGTCGGCCATATTGGAAATTGTGAAATTTTTATACATTTTTCACATACTCATTTGAACTCCTCCTAGAGTCTTCATCAGATTATCTCAAAATTGGGTTTGGATAGTCTTCTGACATACTTGGTGATAAATTGCGAAGGAATAGTCGATAGCTAAAACAATGACATAATAGCGGGCAATTAATTTAATGGAGACGCAACACTAGCCCAAATAGAAACATTAGCATGGTCAGAACACAGGTGTTTGAAAAATCATGAAACTTTACAGAAACATAATAGACATCATTACACACATTGTCACCATTGGTATGATTGACTCCGCCCAACAGGAAGTTGGCCATTTTGAAATATGTGCATTTTACACACATTTTTTGCATACTTTGTCGAACTCCTCCTAGGGAATTTGTTGAATACTCTTGATATTTGTCAGCCATAAACTACTAACAAACCTGATGATTAATTGCGAAGGAATAGTCGATATCTTAAACGAGGACGAAATGGCGGATAGTTGAATTGCTTGAGATACCTCATTAAAACAGGAAGTCAATACATTCTGGTGTTGGTAGGTGTTTGAGGAGGTTAAAATGGTTAAAAGCTCACAAAACTTTACAGGCCTGCTTGATTTACGCGGCGCTTTGATGAAAAATTGAAATTTCATGTATACGTATTTCATTGGCTCTATAGCGCCACCTAGGTTTCAATGCATATTTTACATTACGGAAATGCTCAGAAACTCTTGAAAATTGTCAGATTCCATAAGACCTAAAAACACTTTACAAATATTGTGATAATTTTTTCATGTGTAGCTAGCAGACTCTACAGCGCCCCGTAATTTGTACGGTTAGTAAATTAGCTGTGGATCTGTCAAAATTTGTCTAATCTTCTCTAATTTTGGTAGGAATGTAGATACTATGACCCTGCACATATTTGCAATTGGATTGTTTTAGCTCCGCCCAACAGGAAGTCGGCCATTTTGAAATTTGTGAAATTTTTACAATTTTTTTACAAACTCATTTAAACTGCTCCTAAAGTTTTTGTCAGATTACCTCTAAATTAGCTGTGGATGAACAAAAGACATATGTGAAGGAATAGTTGATCACTAAAACGGTGACGGAATGGCGGACAGTTGATTTACTAGAGACGCAACACTAAACTAAAGTGAAACAATGACACGGTCTGAACACAGATGATTAAATATTCCTGAAACTTGGGAAAAACACAAAACATATCATTAGACATGTTTTCAATATTGGTAGGAGTGACTCAGCCCAAAAGGAAGTCGGCCATTTTGAAATATCTGCATTTTACACACATTCTTTGCGTATGTTGTCAAACTACTCCTAGAAAATTTTATGAATTCTCTTGGTATTTGGTAAAAATAAACATTGAACATATCTGATGATAATTTGTGAAGGAATAGTCTAAATCTCAAACGAGGACGAAATGTCGGACGGTTGAATTTTTGAGATGACACATCAAAACAGGTGGATGACGCCTAGGTTTTGAGGAAGTTATAATTGAGAAAAGCTCACAAAATTTGACCGGCCTGCTTATATGAGGCTGTTGTTTGATCTAGAAGTAGAATTTCAAATGCATATGTTTTAACAGTGCTATAGCGCCACCTGTACTTTAAATAGGTATTTCACAAGTTTAATAGGATAAAAAGTCTTGAAAATTGCCACACTCAGTGAGACCTCAAAATTACTTTCACCGGTTTCTTGGTTTGGCCCGGTACGATTTGCGCTGTTGTGCGAGGGCCCTACGTCCCCCTGTGACAGGGGGACAACTCGTTATTATTATTATTCCGGACACTTTCGTCCATTTTTGAGGCATTTCCGATACTCGAAAACTCATAAAAATTGGCATAGGCCTCAAGCTCAGCGAAAATTTAAAAGTTCCATAGAGGCTGGACTTTGGCGTGGTTCAGGAGCTCTATAGCGCCCCCCAAACGTCGGCAGTGGCTGGGATGAAGTTTGTCCAATGTACACCAACTTTGGTACGCTCATTGACCTCCTCATAAAGAACAAGGATCACTTGGTTTTATTTGACTCCGCCCAACAGGAAGTCGGCCATTTTGACAGGAAGTTGCAAAATAAAAAGTTTCCCGCTGGGTTTCGGAGGGGTTAAGATGTTTGAAAACTCCTAAAACTTTACAGAGCTATTTAGCTTAGGCCAAACTTTGACCTTAAGTTGGAATTTCGTAAATTCGTGTTTCATCAGCTCTCTAGCGCCACCTATTTTATATCACATTTATAAAAAGCTCTCAGCCTCTTGATGATTGGCAGATTCAATAAGTCCTTGAAATGATTTAGAAATATTTTGTCGTTTTTCTCATGTGTAGCTAGAGGACTCTACAGCGCCCCCTATATTGTTTATTCCATTAAATTAGCTGTAGCTGTCTCAAACTTTCTCTAATATTCTCGATTTTTGGCAACAACATAGAAAGTATCATCCCGCACATATTACCCGTTGGCTGGTATTAGCTCCGCCCAACAGGAAGTCGGCCATTTTGAAATTTGTGGAATTTTTACACATTTTTGACGAACTCATTCGAACTCCTCCTAGAGTCTTTGTCAGATTATCTCTAAATTGGGTGTGGGTAGGCTCCAGACATACATGGTGATAAATTGTGAAGGAATAGTCGACAGCTGAAACGATGGCGTAATGGCAGGCAATTAATTTAATGGAGACGCAACACTAGACCAAAGTGAAACCATGACACGATCATAACACAGATGATTGAAAATTGATGAAACTTCACAGAAACATAATAGACGTCATAAGACACGTTTTTAGTATTGGTAAGACTGACTCCGCCCAACAGGAAGTGGGCCATTTTGAAAAAAGTGCATTTTACACACATTTTTTGCATACTTTGTCAAACTCCTCCTAGGGAATTTGATGAATACTCTTGATATTTGTCAGTAATAAACTACTAACACACCTGATGATAAACTGCGAAGGAATAGTCGATATCTTAAACAGGGACGAAATGGCGGACAGTTGAATTGCTGGAGATACCCCATTAAAACAGGAAGTGAATACATTCTGGTGTTGGTAGGTGTTTGAGGAGGTTTAAAATGTTGAAAACTCTCGGAACTTTACAGGCCTGCTTGACTTAAGTGGTACTTGGATCAAAAATTGAAATTTCATATATACATATTTCATTGGCTCTATAGCGCCACCTAGGCTTCAATGCATATTTGACATTACGGGAATGCTCAAAAACTCTTGAAAATTGTCAGATTCCATTAGACCTAAAAACACTTTACAAATATTGTGATAATTTTTTATGCATAGCTAGCTGACTCTACAGCACCCCCTAATTTGTATGGTTAATAAATTAGCTGTGGATATGTCAAAATTTGTCTAATCTTCTCAAATTTTGGTAGGAATGTAGATACTATGACCCTGCACATATTTGCAATTAGATCGTTTTAGCTCCGCCCAACAGGAAGTCGGCCATTTTGAAATTTGCGAAATTTTTACAAATTTTTCACCAACTCATTTAAACTGCTCCTAAAGTCTTTGTCCGATTGCCTCTAAATTAGCTGTGGATGAACATCAGACACAATTGATGAAAACTGCCAAAGGAATAGTTGATCGCTAAAACGCTGATAGAATGGCGGACAATTTATTTACTAGAGGCGCAACACTAAACCAAAGTGAAACCATGACACGGTAAGAACACAGAAGATTGAAAATTCATGAAACTTGGCAGAAACACAAGAGACATCATAGGACATGTTTTTATTATTGGTAGGACTGACTCTGCCCAACAGGAAGTCGGCCATTTTGAAATAAGTGCATTTTACACACATTTTTTGCATACTATGTCGAACTCCCCCTAGGTAATTTGTTGAATACTCTTGATATTTGTCAGTAATAAACTACTAACATACCTGATGATAAATTGTGAAGGTATAGTCGATATCTTAAACGTGGACGAAATGGCGGACAGTTGAATTGCTTGAGATGCCCCATTAAAACAGGAAGTGATTACATTGTGGTGTTGGTAGGTGTTTCAGGAGGTTACAAAGGAATAAAACTCACGAAAATTTACAGGCCTGCTTCACTTAAGCGGTCCTTTGATCTAAAATTTGAAATTTCATGTATACGTATTTCATTGGCTCTATAGCGCCACCTGGGATGCAATGAATAATTGACATTACGGAAATGCTCAAAAACTCTTGAAAATTGTCAGATTCCAAAAGACCTAAAGACACTTTACAAATATTGTGATAATTTTTTTCATGTGTAGCTAGCGGACTCTACAGCGCCCCCTAATTCCTTCGTTTAATAAATCAGCTGTGGATGAGTCAAAACTTGTCTAATCTTCTCAAATTTTGGTAGGAATGTAGATACTGTGACTCTGCACATATTTGCAATTGGCTTGTATTAGCTCCGCCCAACAGGAAGTTGGCCATATTGGAATTCGTAATATTTTTACACATTTTTCACGAACTCATTTAAGCTGCTCCTAAAGTCTTTGTCAGATTACCTCTTATTTCGCTGTAAATGAACAACAGACATATTTGATGATAACTGCCAAAGGATTAGTTGATCGGTAAAACGGTGACCCAATGGCGAGCAATTGATTCACTAGAGACGCAACACTAAACCAAAGTGAAACCATGACACGGTCAGAAAACAGATTTTTGAAAATTCATGAAACTTGGCAAAAACACAAAAGACATCATTACACACATTTTCAGCATTGGTAGGACTGACTCCGCCCAACAGGAAGTCGGCCATTTTGAAATATCTGCATTTTACACACATTTTTTGTGTACATTGTCAAACTACTCCTAGCAAATTTGTTGAATTCTCTTGGTATTTGGTAAAAATAAACATTGAACATATCTGATGATAAATTGTGAAGGAATAGTCGATATCTCAAACGAGGACGAAATGGCAGATGGTTGAATTTGTGAGATGCCACATCAAAACAGGAGGTGAAAACCTAGGTAATGCCAGGTGTTTTGAGGAGTTTATAACGGAGAAAAACTCACAAAATTTGACCGGCCTGCTTATCTAAGGCTGTTGTTCGATGTAGAATTAGAATTTCAAATACATGTATTTTAACAGCGCCATAGCGGCACCTGTATTTTAAATGGATATTTCACGTGTTTAACAGGATAGAAACGATTTGCACTGTTGTAAGAGGGCCCTACGTCCCCCTGTGACAGGGGGACAACTCGTTATATTTATTATTATTAAACTTTGCGCCCATTTTTGAGGCGTTTCTGATACTCGAAAACTCTTGCATTTTGGCACAGACGTCAAAGCCGGTGAAAAATTTGAAATTTCATGGTTCATTTGCTTGGACGTGGATCAGGAGCTCTATAGCGCCCCCAAACGTTGCCAGTGGCCGGGATAAAGTTTGTCCAATGTGCACCAAGTTTGGTACGCTCATTGACCTCATTATACCGATCAAGAATCACTTGGATTTATTTGACTCCCCCCAAACAGGAAGTCGGCCATTTTGGCAGGAAGTCGCAAAATTAAAAAATTCTCGTGGCATTTTGAGTGTTACGATGTTCGAAAACTGATAAAATTTCACAGGCTTATTGGGCATAGGCTGTACTTTGATGTAAAATTGGAATTTTTCATATTCATAATTCATCAGCTCTTTAGCGCCACCTATTTTATATGACATTTATAGAAAGCTCGTAGCCTCTTCTAAATAAGCAGACCCAATAATGCCTTTAAATGATTTCGAGAAATGTAATCGTTTTTCTAATGTGGAGCTAGATGACTCTACAGCGCCCCCTATTTGGTTTAGGCTAATAAATTAGCTGTAGCTGTCTCAAAATTTTTCCAATGTTCTTGATTTTTGGTAGAAGCATAGATATTATGATGCCACATAATACCCATTGGCATGTATTGGCGCTGCCCAACATGAAGTCGGCCATTTTGAAAAATGTACAATTTTTACACATTTTCACGAACTCATTCGAACTCCTCCTACATTCTTCATCCGATTACCTCTAAATTGCACCCGCATAGGCTCCAGACATACTTGGTGCTAAATTGCGAAGGAATAGTCGATAGCTGAAACGATGACGTAATGGCGGGCAATTGGTTTAATGGAGACGCAACACTAGACCAAATAGAAACATGAACATGGTCAGAACACAGCTGCTTGGAAATTCATGAAACTTGGTAAAAACATAAAAGACACCATTACACACGTTTTCAGTGTTCATATGATTGACTCTGCCCAACAGGAAGTTGGCCATTTTGAAAAACGTGCATTTTACACACATTTTTTTCATACTTTGTCGAACTCCTCCTAGGGAACTTGTCGAATACTCTTGATATTTGTCAGCAATAAACGACTAACACACCTGATGATAACTTGTGAAGGGATCGGCGATATCTTAAACGAGGATGAAATGGCGGACAGTTGAATTGCTTGAGATGCCCCATTAATACAGGAAGTGAATACATCTTCGTGTTGGTAAGTGTTTGGGGAGGTTGCAATGGATGAAAACTTACAAAACTTTACAGGCCTGCTTGTTTTACGTGGTCCTTTGGTCTGAAATTGAAATTTCATATATACGCATTTCATTGGCTCTATAGCGCCACCTAGGTTTCAATGAATATTTGACATTACGGGAATAATCAAAAACTCTTGAAAATTGTCAGATTGCATAGGACCTAAAAACACATTACAAATATTGTGATAGTTTTTTCATGTGTAGCTAGCTGACTCTACAGCGCCCCCTAATTTGTTCAGTTAATAAATTAGCTCTGGATGTGTCAAAATTGGTCTAACGTTCTCCAATTTTGGTAGGAATGTAGATACTGTGACCTTGCACATATTTGCAATTGGCTTGTATTAGCTCCGCCCAACAGGAAGTCGGCCATATTGGAATTTGTAAGATTTTTACACTTTTTTCACAAACTCATTTAAACTGCTCCTAAAGTCTTTGTCAGATTACCTCTTATTTCACTGTAAATGAACATCTGACATATTTGATGAAAACTGCCAAAGGATTAGTTGATCGCTAAAACAGTGACGTAATGGCGGGCAATTGATTGACTAGAGACGCAACACTAAACCAAAGTGAAACCATGACACGGTCAGAACACAGATGATTGAAAATTCATGAAACTTGGCAAAAACACAAGAGACATCATTACACACGTTTTCAGTATTGGTAGGACTGACTCCGCCCAACAGGAAGTCGGCCATTTTGAAATATCTGCATTTTACATACATTTTTTGCGTATGTTGTCAAACTACTCCTAGAAATTTTGTTGAATTCTCTTGGTATTTGGTAAAAATAAACACTGAACATATCTGATGACAAATTGTGAAGGAATAGTCGATATCTTAAACGAGGACGAAATGACGGACGGTTGAATTTTTGAGATGCCACCTCAAAACAGGAAGTTGACACCTAGGTAATGCAAGGTGTTTTGAGGAGGTTATAACTGAGGAAAACTCACAAAATTTGACCGGCCTGCTTATCTGAGGCGGTTCTTTGATCTAGAACAGGGGTCTCAAACTCGCGGACGATAGTTTGTGGCCCCGCCTTAATATGAAAGTTTAATGTTAGCGCGGCCCGCGAGTTTGAATTTGTCATTATATGCACGCGGCGCATGCGCAATTCCCGCGGCTGCTCCCGCTTCACGCGCTGTCTGAACCCGGCAGTTGCTGTTCCACAGGACAGAAAAAGAAGCAGAAAAGACTCATCGGCTCAACTTCAACGCGACAGCGACACCAAGTGGAATTATATATATTATACAGCCCCAAACATGTCTTTTTCAAAGCCTGCAGTGAAGAGAAAGGTTTGTGATGAGCACAGACAATTTCAGGAAAAGTGGGAAGTGCAATTTTTCTTTGTTGAGCACAGGGGCATCCCGACGTGTCTTATTTGCACAGAGAAAGTTGCAGTGCACAAAGAGTACAATTTGAAACGTCATTACACAACTAGACATGCTGAGGAGTATGCAAAATACCAGGGAGATGAGAGAGCCAACCGGGTTGCTAATCTTAAAACATGTCTACTGAGGCAACAAGATTTCTTTAAGAAAGCAACCAAAGAGAATGATGCAGCAGTCGAAGCTAGCTACGTGGTTAGTGAGATGATTGCTAAAGCAGGAAAGCCATTCACAGAAGGTGAATTTGTCAAAAAGTGCATATTACAGGCTGCAAGTATTGTCTGTCCAGAAAAGAAAGGTCAGTTTAGCAACATCAGCCTTTCTGCCAACACCGTGGCAGAGCGCATTTCTGACCTGTCAAGTGACATTTATGATCAACTGTGTGAGAAAGCAAAACGTTTCAGTGTATACTCAGTCGCTCTTGATGAGTCCACAGACATCACCGACACTGCCCAGCTCGCAATCTATGTCCGTGGTGTTGATGACAATTTTGAAGTCACAGAGGAGTTGCTCACAGTAATTCCAATGCATGGCCAGACCACCGCTCAGGAGATATTTCACCAGCTGTGTGATGCCATTGAGAATGCCGGTTTGCCATGGAAGAGGTTTGTTGGAATAACAACCGATGGAGCGCCATCAATGACAGGGAGGAAAAATGGACTGGTGGCACTTGTTAAAAAAAAACTGGAAGAGGAGAGTGTGGAGGAGGCCATTGCTCTGCACTGCATTATCCATCAGCAGGCCCTTTGCAGCAAATGCCTGAAGTTTGACAATGTGATGTCTGTAGTTGTGAAATGCATCAACCAAATCAGGTCCAGGAGCTTAAAGCACAGAAGGTTCCGTGCTTTATTAGAGGAAATGGAGTCAGAATATGGGGATGTACTCTACTTCACCGAGGTACGTTGGCTCAGCAGGGGAAACATATTGAAGAGATTTTTTGAGTTGAGAGCGGAAGTGAAAGCCTTCATGGAGAAAGATGGGGTTGCTGTTACCGTGCTAAGTGATCCCAAATGGCTCATGGACTTAGCTTTTCTTGTTGACATTACACATGAGCTTAATGTACTGAACAAGAAGTTACAAGGCCAGGGGCAACTTGTCAGTGCTGCCTATGACAACGTGAGAGCATTCTCTGCGAAACTTATGTTATGGAAAGCCCAGCTTTCTCAAACAAACCTTTGCCATTTCCCAGCATGCAAGGCACTCATGGATGCAGGCACACCATTCAGTGGTGAGAAGTATGTGGATGCCATTTTGATGTTACAGGAGGAATTTGATCATAGATTTGCAGACTTCAAGACACACAGAGCCACATTTCAAATTTTTGCGGACCCCTTCTCCTTTGATGTGCAAGATGCCCCCCCTGTGCTTCAAATGGAGCTTATTGACCTGCAGTGCAACTCTGAACTCAGAGCCAAGTTCAGGGAGGTGAGTGGAAAAGCAGACAAGCTCGGGCAATTTTTGAGAGAATTGCCTCTCAGCTTCCCTGAGCTTTCCCGAATGTTCAAGCGGACCATGTGTCTTTTTGGGAGCACATACTTGTGCGAAAAGCTCTTCTCTACCTTGAACTTCAACAAGTCCAAGTACAGGTCCAGACTTACTGACGAGCATCTTCAAGCCCTACTGAGGGTCTCAACTGCCTCCTCCCTTAAGCCAAATGTGGCTCGGCTATGCGAGAGGAAGCGCTGCCAGATCTCTAGCAGTAAGAAGTAGGCAGAAGAAGCCATGTTCATAACAGTTTATGTTCAATGTTCCATTCATGTTCAGAAAGTTAAAGGTTAAAGAACTGTTAATACAGATATTTGAATCTGAATAATAATAATTACATTTCTCTAGTCAGCAACTATATGTGGTTTCTTCAGTGTTATTCTTCTTATTCTTCTTCTTATTATTATTATAATTATTATTTTCATTTAATTTATTTTTTACTGATTTTTATTTTTTTCTTATGAATTGTTAATTAATTTATTTTTTCATCTTATTTTGTGTTAAAAAATAAAGACATTTGATAACATTGGAATGTTTTTGTAAGAGCTTTTCTTGTGGAAAACCTGATGCGGCCCAGCCTCACCCAGACTCTACCTCCAGCGGCCCCCGGGTAAATTGAGTTTGAGACCCCTGATCTAGAATTAAAAATTCAAATACATGTGTTTTCACAGCTCTATAGCGCCACCTATATTTTAAATGAATATTTGACATTTTTGGCAGAATAGAAAACTCTTGAAAATTGGCACACTCAATGAGACCTCAAAATTACTTTCACCGGTTGCTCGGTTTGGCCCGGTACGATTTGCGCTGGTGTGCGAGGGCCCTACGTCCCCCTGTGACAGGGGGACAACTCGTTATTATTAGGGCCCGAGCACCGAAGGCGCAGGCGAAGCCTGCACCGGAGGTGCAAAGCCCTATTGTTTTTGGTCCGTTTATTAGGGCCCGAGCACCGAAGGCGCAGGCGAAGCCTGCACCGGAGGTGCAAAGCCCTATTGTTTTTGGTCCGTTTATTAGGGCCCGAGCACCGAAGGCGCAGGCGAAGCCTGCACCGGAGGTGCAAAGCCCTATTGTTTTTGGTCCGTTTATTATTATTATTATTATTATTATTATTATTCTGCCTCTTTGCGTCCATTTTTGAGGCATTTCCGATACTCGAAAACTCACGCATTTTGGCACAGGCCTCAAACTCGGCGAAAATTGTAAAGTTCCATAGAGGCTGGACTTTGGCGTGGTTCAGGAGCTCTATAGCGCCACCAAACATCGGCATTGGCCGAGATGAAGTTTGTCCAACGTGCACCAACTTTGGTACGCTCATTGAACTCCTCATAAACAACAAGAATCACTTGGTTTTATTTGACTCCGCCCAACAGGAAGTCGGCCATTTTGACAGGAAGTTGCGAAATAAAAAGTTTCCCGCTGGGTTTCGGAGGGGTTAAGATGTTTGAAATCTCCTAAAATTTTACAGAGCTATTTGGCTTAGGCCAAACTTTGACCTTAAGTTGGAATTTCGTAAATTCGTGTTTCATCAGCTCTCTAGCGCCACCTATTTTATATCACATTTATAAAAAGCTCTCAGCCTCTTGATAATTGGCAGATTCAATAAGTAGCTAGATGACTCTACAGCGCCCCCTATTTTATTTAGGCCATTAAATTAGCTGTAGCTGTCTCAAAATTTCTCCAATATTCTCGATTTTTGGCAACAACATAGAAAGTATCATCCCGCACATATTACCCATTGGCTGGTATTAGCTCCGCCCAACAGGAAGTCGGCCATTTTGAAATTTGTGGAATTTTTACACATTTTTCACGAACTCATTCAAACTCCTCCTAGAGTCTTTGTCAGATTATCTCTAAATTGGGCGTGGGTAGGCTCCAGACATACATGGTGATAAATTGCGAAGGAATAGTCGATAGCTGAAACGATGATGTAATGGCAGGCATTTAGTTTAATGGAGACGCAACACTAAACAAAAGTGAAACCATGACACGGTCATAACACAGATGATTGAAAATTCATGAAACTTGGTAAAAACACAAGAGACATCATAAGACACGTTTTTAGTATTGGAATGATTGACTCCGCCCAACAGGAAGTCGGCCATATCACCTAATTCATTCGTTTAATAAATTAGCTGTGGATGTGTCACAATTTGTCTAATATTCTCAAATTTTGGTAGGAGCGTAGATACTATGACTCTGCACATATTTCCAATTGGTTTGTATTAGCTCCGCCCAACAGGAAGTCGGCCATATTGGATTTTGTAATTTTTTTACACTTTTTTTCACAAACTCATTTAAACTGCTCCTAAAGTCTTTGTCAGATTACCTCTAAATTAGCTGAGAATGAACATCAGACACAGTTGATGAAAATTGCCAAAGGAATAGTTGATCGCTAAAACGGTGACGTAATGGCGAGCAATTGATTGACCAGAGACGCAACACTAAACCAAAGTGAAACCATGACACGGTCAGAACACAGATGATTGGAAATTCCTGAAATTTGGCAAAAACACAAGAGACATCATTAGACACGTTTGCCGTATTGGTAGGACTGACTCCACCCAACAGGAAGTCGGCCATTTTGAAATATGTGCATTTTACACACATTTTTTGCATACTTTGTCGAACTCCTCCTAGGGAATTTATTGAATACTCTTGATATTTGTCAGTAATAAACTACTAACACACCTGATGATAAATTGCGAAGGAATAGTCGATATCTTAAACGAGGACGAAATGGCGGACAGTTGAATTGCTTGAGATGCCCCATTAAAACAGGAAGTGAATACATTCTGGTGTTAGTAGGTGTTTGAGGAGGTTAAAAAGGTTAAAAACTCTCAAAAATTTACAGGCCTGCTTGATTTAAGCAGTACTTTGATCTGAAATTAAAATTTCATATATACGTATTTCATTGGCTCTATAGCGCCACCTAGGTTTCAATGCATATTTGACATTACGGGAATGCTCAAAACCTCTTGAAAATTGACAGATTGCATAAGACCTAAAAACACTTTACAAATATTTTGACAATTTTTTCATGTATAGCTAGCGGACTCTACAGCGCCCCCTAATTGGTTCGTTTAATAAATTAGCTGTGGATGTGTCAAAATTTGTCTAATCTTCTCAAATTTTGGTAGGATCGTAGATAGTATGACCCTGCACATATTTGCAATTGGCTTGTATTAGCTCCGCCCCACAGGAAGTCGGCCATATTGGAATTTGTAAGATTTTTACACATTTTTCACAAACTCATTTAAACTGCTCCTAAAGTCTTTGTCAGATTACCTCTTATTTCGCTGTAAATGAACAACAGACATATTTGATGATTACTGCCAAAGGATTAGTTGATCGGTAAAACGGTGACCCAATGGCGAGCAATTGATTCACTAGAGACGCAACACTAAACCAAAGTGAAACCATGACACGGTCAGAAAACAGATTATTGAAAATTCATGAAACTTGGCAAAAACACAAAAGACATCATTACACACATTTTCAGCATTGGTAGGACTGACTCCGCCCAACAGGAAGTCGGCCATTTTGAAATATCTGCATTTTACATAATTTTTTTTGCGTATGTTGTCAAACTACTCCTAGCAAATTTTGTTGAATTCTCCTGATATTTGGTAAAAATAAACATTGAACATATCTGATGATAAATTGTGAAGGAATAGTCGATATCTCAAACGAGGACGAAATGGCAGATGGTTGAATTTGTGAGATGCCACATCAAAACAGGAGGTGAAAACCTAGGTAATGCCAGGTGTTTTGAGGAGGTTATAACGAAGAAAAACTCACAAAATTTGACCGGCCTGCTTATCTAAGGCTGTTGTTTGATGTAGAATTAGAATTTCAAATACATGTATTTTAACAGCGCTATAGCGCCACCTGTATTTTAAATGGATATTTCACATGTTTAACAGGATAGAAAACTCTTGAAAATTGGCACACTCAATAAGACCTTAAAATTACTTTTACTGGTTTCTCGGTTTGGCCCGGTACGATTTGCGCTGTTGTGCGAGGGCCCTACGTCCCCCTGTGACAGGGGGACAACTCGTTATTATTATTATTACGCTTCTTGACCGTTTCGCTCATTTTTGAGGCATTTCTGATACTGGAAAACTCACTCATTTTGGCACAGGCCTCAAACTTGGCGAAAATGTTAAAGTTCCATAGAGCATTGGCATGGGCGTGGTTCAGGAGCTCCATAGCGCCCCCAAACGTCGGCATTGGCCGGGATGAAGTTTGTCCAATGTGCACCAACTTTGGTATGCTCATTGACCTCCTCATAAAGAACAAGGATCACTTGGTTTTATTTGACTCCGCCCAACAGGAAGTCGGCCATTTTGACATGAATTCGCAAAATAAAATGTTTCCCGTGGTGTTTTGGGGGGGTTATGATGTTCGAAAACTCATACATTTTGATATTCCTATTTGACTCAGGCCGTACTTTGATAATCAACTCGAATTTTGTACATTCAGTTTTAATTAGCTCTCTAGCGCCACCTATTTCATATGACATTTTTGGAAAGCCCTCAGCCTCTTGATAATTAGCAGATTCAATAAGGCCTCGAAATGATTGAGATATATATTGTCATTTTTGTCGTGTGTAGCTAGATGACTCTACAGCGCCCCCTATTTGGTTCGACTAATAAATTAGCCGTGGCCTTCTCAAAAATTCTCTGATATTCTTGATATTTGGTAGAAACATACAAAATATGATTCCGCACATATTACCAATTGGCATGCATTAGCCACGCCCAACAGGAAGTCGGCCATTTCGGAATTTGTGAAATTTTTACACATTTTTCACATACTCATTCAAACTCCTCCTAGAGTTTTCGTCAGATTACCTCAAAATTGGGTTTGTATAGTCTCCAGACATACTTGGTGCTAAATTGCGAAGGAATAGTCGATAGTTTAAACAATTACAAAATGGCGGGCAATTGATTTAATGGAGACGCAACACTAGCCCAAATAGAAACATTAGCATGGTCAGAACACAGGTGTTTGAAAAATCATGAAACTTTACAGAAACATAATAGACATCATTACACACATTGTCACCATGGGTATCATTGACTCCGCCCAACAGGAAGTCGGCCATTTTGAAAAACGTGCATTTTACACACATTTTTTGCATACTTTGTCGAACTCCTCCTAGGGAATTTGTTGAATACTCTTGATATTTGTCAGCAATAAACTAATACCATCTGTGATGATAAATTGCGAAGGAATAGTCGATATCTTAAACGAGGACGAAATGGCGGACACTTGAATTGCTGGAGATACCCCATTAAAATAGGAAGTAAATACATTCTGGTGTTGGTAGGTGTTTGAGGAGGTTAAACAGGTTGAACACTCACGAAACTTTACAGGCCTGCTTGATTTAAGCGGTCCTTTGATTAAAAATTGAAATTTCATATATACATATTTCATTGGCTCTATAGCGCCACCTAGGTTTCAATGCATATTTGACATTACGGAAATGCTCAAAAACTCTTGAAAACTGTCAGATTCCATAAGATCTAAAAACACTTTACAAATATTGTGATAATTTTTTCATGTGTAGCTAGCGGACTCTATAGCGCCCCCTAATTCATTTGTTTAATAAATTAGCTGTGGATGTGTCACAATTTGTCTAATCTTCTCAAATTTTGGTAGGAGCGTAGATAGTATGACTGTGCACATATTTGCAATTGGTTTGTATTAGCTCCGCCCAACAGGAAGTCGGCCATATTGGATTTTGTAATTTTTTTACACTTTTTTTCACAAACTCATTTAAACTGCTCCTAAAGTCTTTGTCAGATTACCTCTAAATTAGCTGAGAATGAACATCAGACAAAGTTGATGAAAATTGGCAAAGGAATAGTTGATCGCTAAAACGGTGACGTAATGGCGAGCAATTGATTGACTAGAGACGCAACACTAAACCAAAGTGAAACCATGACACAGTCAGAACACAGATGATTAAAAATTCATGAAACTTGGCAAAAACACAATAGACATCATTAGACACGTTTTCATTATTGGTAGGACTGACTCCGCCCAACAGGAAGTCGGCCATTTTGAAATATCTGAATTTTACATACATTTTTTGCGTATGTTGTCAAACTACTCATAGAAAATTTAATGAATTCTCTTGGTATTTGGTAAAAATAAACATTGAACATATCTGATGATAAATTGTGAAGGAATAATCGATATCTCAAACGAGGAGGAAATGGCGGACGGTTGAATTTTTGAGATGACACATCAAAACAGGTGGTTGACACCTAGGTAATGCTAGGTGTTTTGAGGAAGTTATAACAGAGAAAAGCTCACAAAATTTGACCGGCCTGCTTATCTGAGGCTGTTCTTTGATGTAGGATTAAAATTTAAAATACATGTGCTTTCACAGCTCTATACCGCCACCTATATTTTAAATGAATATTTGACAGGATAGAAAACTGTTGAAAATTGCCACACTTAATAAGCCCCTAAAATTACTTGCACCGGTTTCTCGGTCTGGCCCGGTACGATTTGCGCTGTTATGCGAGGGCCCTACGTCCCCCTGTGACAGGGGGACAACTCGTTATTAGGGCCCGAGCACCGAAAGGCGCAGGCGAAGCCTGCACCGGAGGTGCAAAGCCCTATTGTTTTTGGTCCGTTTATTATTATTATTATTACGCTTCTTGACCCTTTCGCTCATTTTTGAGGCATTTCTGATATGGGAAAACTCACGTATTTTGGCACAGGCCTCAAACTTGGTGAAAATGTAAAAGTTCCATAGAGCATTGACATGGGCGTGGTTCAGGAGCTCCATAGCGCCCCCAAACGTCGGCATTGGCTGGGATGAAGTTTGTCCAATGTGCACCAACTTTGGTACACTCATTGACCTCTTCATAAAGAACAAGAATCACTTGGTTTTATTTGACTCCGCCCAACAGGAAGTCGGCCATTTTGACAGGAAGTTGCAAAATAAAAAGTTTCCCGCTGGGTTTCGGAGTGGTTAGGATGTTTGAAAACTCCTAAAATTTTACAGAGCTATTTGGCTTAGGCCAAACTTTCACCGTAAATTAAAATTTTGTATATTCGTGTTTCATCAGCTCTCTAGCGCCACCTATTTCGTATGACATTTTTGGAAAGCGCTCAGCCTCTTGATAATTGGCAGATTCAATAAGGCCTCGAAGTGACTTAGATATATATTGTCATTTTTGTCGTGTGTAGCTAGATGACTCTACAGCGCCCCCTATTTGGTTCGGCTAATAAATTAGCCGTGGCCTTCTCAAAAATTCTCAGATATTCTCGATTTTTGACAGAAACATAGACAATATGATTCTGCACATATTAGCAATCGGAATGCATTAGCTCCGCCCAACAGGAAGTCGGCCATTTTGGAATTTGTGGAATTTTTACATATTTTTCACAAACTCGTTCGAACTCCTCCTAGAGTCTTTGTCAAATTACCTCTAAATTGTCAGTGGATAGTCCCCAGACATACATGGTGATAAATTGCGAAGGAATAGTCGATAGCTGAAACGATGACGTAATGGCAGGCAATTAATTTAATGGAGACGCAACACTAGACCAAAGTGAAACCATGACACAGTCATAAAACAGATTATTGAAAAATCATGAAACTTGGTAAAAACACAAGGGACATCATAAGACATGTTTTTAGTATTGGAATGATTGACTCCGCCCAACAGGAAGTCGGCCATTTTGAAATATGTGCATTTTACACACATTTTTTGCATACTTTGTCGAACTCCTCCTAGGGAATTTGTTGAATACTCTTGATATTTGTCAGTAATAAACTACTAACACACCTGATGATAAATTGCGAAGGAATAGTCGATATCTTAAACGAGGACGAAATGGCGGACAGTTGAATTGCTTGAGATGTCCCGTTAAAACAGGAAGTGAATACATTCTGGTGTTGGTAGGTGTTTGAGGAGGTTAAAAAGGATGAAAACTCTCAAAAATTTACAGGCCTGCTTGATTTAAGCAGTACTTTGATCTGAAATTAAAATTTCATATATACGTATTTCATTGGCTCTATAGCGCCACCTAGGTTTCAATGCATATTTGACATTACGGGAATGCTCAAAACCTCTTGAAAATTGACAGATTGCATAAGACCTAAAAACACTTTACAAATATTTTGACAATTTTTTCATATATAGCTAGCGGACTCTACAGCGCCCCCTAATTGGTTCGTTTAATAAATTAGCTGTGGATGTGTCAAAATTTGTCTAATCTTCTCATATTTTGGTAGGAGTGTAGATAGTATGACCCTGCACATATTTGCAATTGGCTTGTATTAGCTCCGCCCAACAGGAAGTCGGCCATATTGGAATTTGTAATATTTTTACACATTTTTCACAAACTCATTTAAACTGCTCCTAAAGTCTTTGTCAGATTACCTCTTATTTCACTGTAAATGAACAACAGACATATTTGATGATAACTGCCAAAGGATTAGTTGATCGGTAAAACGGTGACCCAATGGCGAGCAATTGATTCACTAGAGACGCAACACTAAACCAAAGTGAAACCATGACACGGTCAGAAAACAGATTTTTGAAAATTCATGAAACTTGGCAAAAACACAAAAGACATCATTACACACATTTTCAGCATTGGTAGGACTGACTCCGCCCAACAGGAAGTCGGCCATTTTGAAATATCTGCATTTTACACACATTTTTTGTGTACATTGTCAAACTACTCCTAGCAAATTTGTTGAATTCTCTTGGTATTTGGTAAAAATAAACATTGAACATATCTGATGATAAATTGTGAAGGAATAGTCGATATCTCAAACGAGGACGAAATGGCAGATGGTTGAATTTGTGAGATGCCACATCAAAACAGGAGGTCAAAACCTAGGTAATGCCAGGTGTTTTGAGGAGGTTATAACAGAGAAAAACTCACAAAATTTGACCGGCCTGCTTATCTAAGGCTGTGGTTTGATGTAGAATTAGAATTTCAAATACATGTATTTTAACAGCGCTAAAGCGCCACCTGTATTTTAAATGGATATTTCACGTGTTTAACAGGATAGAAAACTCTTGAAAATTGGCACACTCAATAAGACCTTAAAATTACTTCTACCGGTTTCTCGGTTTGGCCCGGTACGATTTGCGCTGTTGTGCGAGGGCCCTACGTCCCCCTGTGACAGGGGGACAACTTGTTAGGGCCCGAGCACCGAAGGCGCAGGCGAAGCCTGCACCGGAGGTGCAAAGCCCTATTGTTTTTGGTCCGTTTATTAGGGCCCGAGCACCGAAGGCGCAGGCGAAGCCTGCACCGGAGGTGCAAAGCCCTATTGTTTTTGGTCCGTTTATTATTATTATTAGGGCCCGAGCACCGAAGGCGCAGGCGAAGCCTGCACCGGAGGTGCAAAGCCCTATTGTTTTTGGTCCGTTTATTATTATTATTAGGGCCCGAGCACCGAAGGCGCAGGCGAAGCCTGCACCGGAGGTGCAAAGCCCTATTGTTTTTGGTCCGTTTATTATTATTATTATTATTATTAGGGCCCGAGCACCGAAGGCGCAGGCGAAGCCTGCACCGGAGGTGCAAAGCCCTATTGTTTTTGGTCCGTTTATTATTAGGGCCCGAGCACCGAAGGCGCAGGCGAAGCCTGCACCGGAGGTGCAAAGCCCTATTGTTTTTGGTCCGTTTATTAGGGCCCGAGCACCGAAGGCGCAGGCGAAGCCTGCACCGGAGGTGCAAAGCCCTATTGTTTTTGGTCCGTTTATTATTAGGGCCCGAGCACCGAAGGCGCAGGCGAAGCCTGCACCGGAGGTGCAAAGCCCTATTGTTTTTGGTCCGTTTATTAGGGCCCGAGCACCGAAGGCGCAGGCAAAGCCTGCACCGGAGGTGCAAAGCCCTATTGTTTTTGGAATGTTTATTATTTTTATTATTATTATTATTATTATTATTATTATTATTTTTATTTACAAACTTCGCGCCCATTTTTGAGGCCTTTCTGATACTCGAAAACTCATGCATTTTGGCACAGACATCAAAACCCGTGAAAAATTTGAAATTCCATGGTTCATGGGTTTGGGCGTGGTTCAGGAGCTCTATAGCGCCCCCAAACGTTGCCAGTGGCCGGGATAAAGTTTGTCCAATGTGCACCAACTTTGGTACACTCATTGACCTCATTATACCGATCAAGAATCACTTGGATTTATTTGACTCCGCCTAACAGGAAGTCGGCCATTTTGGCAGGAAGTCGCAAAATAAAAAGTTTCCCGTGGTGTTTTGGGTGGGTTACTATGTTCGAAAACTCATAAAATTTCACAGGCCTATTGCGCATAGGCTGTACTTTAATGTAAAATTGGAATTTTTCATATTCATAATTTATCAGCTCTCTAGCGCCACCTATTTTATATGACATTTATAGAAAGCTCTTAGCCTCTTCTAAATTAGCAGACCCAATAATGCCTTTAAATGATTTCGAGAAATGTAATCATTTTTCTAATGTGGTGCTAAATGACTCTACAGCGCCCCCTATTTGGTTTAGGCTAATAAATTAGCGGTAGCTGTCTCATATTTTCCCCAATGTTAAAAATTTTTGGTAGAAACATAGATATTACGATGCCACACATAATACCCATTGGCATGTATTAGCTCCGCCCAACAGGAAGTCGGCCATTTTGAAAAATGTTAAATTTTTAAACATTTTTCACATACTCATTCGAACTCCTCCTAGAGTCTTTGTCAGATTACAACTAAATGGTCTGTGGATAGTCTCCAGACATACATGGTGCTAAATTGCGAAGGAATAGTCGATAGCTGAAACGATGACGTAATGGCGGGCAATTGATTTAATGGAGACACAACACTAAACCAAATAGAAACATTAGCATGGTCAGAATACAGCTGCTTGGAAATTCATGAAACTTGGCAAAAACATAAAAGACTTCATTACACACATTTTTAGTGTTGATATGATTGACTCCGCCCAACAAGAAGTCGGCCATTTTGAAAAACGTGCATTTTACACACATTTTTTGCATACTTTGTCGAACTCCTCCTAGGGAATTTGTTGAATACTCTTGATATTTGTCAGCAATAAACTACTACCATCCCTGATGATAAATTGCGAAGGAATGGTCGATATCTTAAACGAGGACGAAATGGCGGACAGTTGAATTGCTGGAGATACTCCATTAAAATAGGAAGTAAATACATTCTGGTGTTGGTAGGTGTTTGAGGAGGTTAAACAGGTTGAAAACTCTCGAAACTTTACAGGCCTGCTTGATTTAAGCGGTCCTTTGATTAAAAATTGAAATTTCATATATACATATTTCATTGGCTCTATAGCGCCACCTAGGTTTCAATGCATATTTGACATTACGGAAATGCTCAAAAACTCTTGAAAATTGTCAGATTCCATAAGATCTAAAAACACTTTACAAATATTGTGATAATTTTTTCATGTGTAGCTAGCGGACTCTATAGCGCCCCCTAATTCATTTGTTTAATAAATTAGCTGTGGATGTGTCACAATTTGTCTAATCTTCTCAAATTTTGGTAGGAGCGTAGATACTATGACTCTGCACATATTTGCAATTGGTTTGTATTAGCTCCGCCCAACAGGAAGTCAGCCATATTGGATTTTGTAATTTTTTTACACTTTTTTTCACAAACTCATTTAAACTGCTCCTAAAGTCTTTGTCAGATTACCTCTAAATTAGCTGAGAATGAACATCAGACACAATTGATGAAAATTGCCAAAGGATTAGTTGATCGCTAAAACGGTGACGTAATGGCGAGCAATTGATTGACTAGAGACGCAACACTAAACCAAAGTGAAACCATGACACAGTCAGAACACAGATGATTAAAAATTCATGAAACTTGGCAAAAACACAAGAGACATCATTAGACACGTTTTCAGTATTGGTAGGACTGACTCTGCCCAACAGGAAGTCGGCCATTTTGAAATATCTGAATTTTACATACATTTTTTGCGTATGTTGTCAAACCACTCCTAGAAATTTTGTTGAATTCTCTTGGTATTTGGTAAATATAAACATTGAACATATCTGATGATAAATTGTGAAGAAATAGTCGATATCTTAAACGAGGAGGTAATGGCGGACGGTTGAATGTTTGAGATGCCACATCAAAACTGGAGGTTGACACATATGTAATGCTAGGAGTTTTGAGGACGTTATAAGAGAGAAAAGCTCACAAACTTTGACCGGCCTGCTTATCTGAGGCTGTTGTTTGATCTAGAATTAGAATTTCAAATATATGTGTTTTAACAGCTCTATAGCGCCACCTGTATTTTAAATGGGCATTTCACTTTTTTGGCAGGATAGAAAACTCTTGAAAATGACCACACTTAATAAGACCTCAAAATTACTTTCACCGGTTTCTCTGTTTGGCCCGGTACGATTTGCGCTGTTGTGCGAGGGCCCTACGTCCCCCTGTGACAGGGGGACAACTCGTTATTATTATTATTATTATTATTCTGCCTCTTTGCGTCCATTTTTGAGGCATTTCCGATACTCGAAAACTCACGCATTTTGGCACAGACCTCAAGCTCGGCGAAAATTTTAAAATTCCATAGAGGCTGGACTTTGGCGTTGTTCAGGAGCTCTATAGCGCCCCCAAACGTCGGCAGTGGCCGGGATGAAGTTTGTCCAACGTGCACCAACTTTGGTACGCTCATTGACCTCCTCATAAACAACAAGAATCACTAGGTTTTATTTGACTCCGCCCAACAGGAAGTCGGCCATTTTGACAGGAAGTTGCAAAATAAAAAGTTTCCCGCTGGGTTTCGGAGGGATTAGGATGTTTAAAAACTCCTAAAACTTTACAGAGCTATTTGGCTTAGGCCATACTTTGACCGTAAGTTGGAATTTCGTAAATTCGTCTTTCATCAGCTCTCTAGCGCCACCTATTTTATATCATATTTATGAAAAGCTCTCAGCCTCTTGATAATTGGCAGATTCAATAAGTCTTTGAAATGATTTAGGAATATTTTGTCGTTTTTCTCATGTGTAGCTAGAGGACTCTACAGCGCCCCCTATTTTGTTTAGGCCATTAAATTAGCTGTAGCTGTCTCAAAATTTCTCCAATATTCTCGATTTTTGGCAACAACATAGAAACTATCATCCCGCACATATTACCCATTGGCTTGTACTAGCTCTGCCCAACAGGAAGTCGGCCATTTTGAAATTTGTGGAATTTTTACACATTTTTCACGAACTCATTCAAACTCCTCCTAGAGTCTTTGTCAGATTATCTCTAAATTGGGCGTGGGTAGGCTCCAGACATACGTGGTGATAAATTGCGAAGGAATAGTCGATAGCTGAAACGATGACGTAATGGCAGGCAATTAATTTAATGGAGAAGCAACACTAAACAAAAGTGAAACCATGACACGGTCATAACACAGATGATTGAAAATTCATGAAACTTGGCAAAAACACAAGAGACATCATAAGACACGTTTTTAGTATTGGTAAGACTGACTCCGCCCAACAGGAAGTCGGCCATTTTGAAAAAAGTGTGTTTTACACACATTTTTTGCATACTTTGTCGAACTCCTCCTAGGGAATTTGTTGAATACTCTTGATATTTGTCTGTAATAAACTGCTAACATACTTAATTGTAAATTGCGAAGGAATAGTCGATATCTTAAACGAGGACGAAATGGCGGACAGTTGAATTGCTTGAGATGCCCCGTTAAAACAGGAAGTGAATACATTCTGGTGTTAGTAGGTGTTTGAGGAGGTTAAAAAGGTTGAAAACTCTCGAAAATTTACAGGCCTGCTTGATTTAAGCAGTAGTTTAATCTGAAATTAAAATTTCTTGTATACGTATTTCATTGGCTCTATAGCGCCACCTAGGTTTCAATGCATATTTGACATTACGGGAATGCTCAAAACCTCTTGAAAATTGACAGATTGCATAAGACCTAAAAACACTTTACAAATATTTTGACAATTTTTTCATGTATAGCTAGCGGACTCTACAGCGCCCCCTAATTTGTTCATTTAATAAATTAGCTGTGGATGTGTCAAAATTTGTCTAATCTTCTCAAATTTTGGTAGGATCGTAGATAGTATGACCCTGCACATATTTGCAATTGGCTTGTATTAGCTCCGCCCAACAGGAAGTCGGCCATATTGGAATTTGTAATATTTTTACACATTTTTCACAAACTCATTTAAACTGCTCCTAAAGTCTTTGTCAGATTACCTCTTGTTTCGCTGTAAATGAACAACAGACATATTTGATGATAATTGCCAAAGGATTAGTTGATCGGTAAAACGGTGACCCAATGGCGAGCAATTGAGTCACTAGAGACGCAACACTAAACCAAAGTGAAACCATGACATGGTCAGAAAACAGATTATTGAAAATTCATGAAACTTGGCAAAAACACAAAAGACATCATTACACACATTTTCAGCATTGGTAGGACTGACTCCGCCCAACAGGAAGTCGGCCATTTTGAAATATCTGCATTTTACACACATTTTTTGTGTACATTGTCAAACTACTCCTAGCAAATTTGATGAATTCTCTTGGTATTTGGTAAAAATAAACATTGAACATATCTGATGATAAATTGTGAAGGAATAGTCGATATCTCAAACGAGGACGAAATGGCAGATGGTTGAATTTTTGAGATCCCACATCAAAACAGGAGGTGAAAACCTAGGTAATGCCAGGTGTTTTGAGGAGGTTATAACGGAGAAAAACTCACAAAATTTGACCAGCCTGCTTATCTAAGGCTGTTGTTTGATGTAGAATTAGAATTTCATATACATGTATTTTAACAGCGCCATAGCGCCACCTGTATTTTAAATGGATATTTCACATGTTTAACAGGATAGAAAACTCTTGAAAATTGGCACACTCAATAAGACCTCAAAATTACTTTTACCGGATTCTCGGTTTGGCCCGGTACGATTTGCGCTGTTGTGCGAGGGCCCTACGTCCCCCTGTGACAGGGGGACAACTCGTTATTATTATTATTCTGCCTCTTTGCGTCCATTTTTGAGGCATTTCCGATACTCGAAAACTCACGCATTTTGGCACAGGCCTCAAGCTCGGCGAAAATTTTAAAGTTCCATAGAGGCTGGACTTTGGCGTTGTTCAGGAGCTCTATAGCGCCCCCAAACGTCGGCAGTGGCCGGGATGAAGTTTGTCCAACGTGCACCAACTTTGGTACGCTCATTGACCTCCTCATAAACAACAAGAATCACTAGGTTTTATTTGACTCCGCCCAACAGGAAGTCGGCCATTTTGACAGGAATTTGCAAAATAAAAAGTTTCCCGCTGGGTTTCGGAGTGGTTAGGATGTTTGAAAACTCCTAAAATTTTACAGAGCTATTTGGCCTTGGCCATACTTTGACCGTAAGTTGGAATTTCGTAAATTCGTCTTTCATCAGCTCTCTAGCGCCACCTATTTTATATCATATTTATGAAAAGCTCTCAGCCTCTTGATGATTGGCAGATTCAATAAGTCTTTGAAATGATTTAGGAATATTTTGTCGTTTTTCTCATGTGTAGCTAGAGGACTCTACAGCGCCCCCTATTTTGTTTAGGCCATTAAATTAGCTGTAGCTGTCTCAAAATTTCTCCAATATTCTCGATTTTTGGCAACAACATAGAAACTATCATCCCGCACATATTACCCTTTGGCTTGTACTAGCTCCGCCCAACAGGAAGTCGGCCATTTTGAAATTTGTGGAATTTTTACACATTTTTCACGAACTCCTTCAAACTCCTCCTAGAGTCTTTGTCATATTACCTCTAAATTTGGTGTGGATAGGCTCCAGACATACATGGTGATAAATTGCGAAGGAATAGTCGATAGCTGAAACGATGACGTAATGGCGGACAATTAATTTAATGGAGACGCAACACTAGACCAAAGTGAAACCATGACACGGTCATAAAACAGATGATTGAAAAATCATGAAACTTGGTAAAAACACAAGAGACATCATAAGACACGTTTTTAGTATTGGAATGATTGACTCCGCCCAACAGGAAGTCGGCCATTTTGAAATATGTGCATTTTACACACATTTTTTGCATACTTTGTCGAACTCCTCCTAGGGAATTTGTTGAATACTCTTGATATTTGTCAGCAAAAAACTACTACCATCCGTGATGATAAATTGCGAAGGAATAGTCGATATCTTAAACGAGGACGAAATGGCGGACAGTTGAACTGCTTGAGATGCCCCATTGAAACAGGAAGTGAATACATTCTGGTGTTAGTAGGTGTTTGAGGAGGTTAAAAAGGTTGAAAACTCTCGAAAATTTACAGGCCTGCTTGAATTAAGCAGTACTTTCATCTGAAATTAAAATTTCTTGTATATGTATTTCATTGGCTCTATAGCGCCACCTAGGTTTCAATGCATATTTGACATTACGGGAATGCTCAAAACCTCTTGAAAATTGACAGATTGCATAAGACCTAAAAACACTTTACAAATATTTTGACAATTTTTTCATGTATAGCTAGCAGACTCTACAGCGCCCCCTAATTCGTTTGTTTAATAAATTAGCTGTGGATGTGTCAAAATGTGTCTAATCTTCTCAAATTTTGGTAGGATCGTAGATAGTATGACCCTGCACATATTTGCAATTGGCTTGTATTAGCTCCGCCCAACAGGAAGTCAGCCATATTGGAATTTGTAATATTTTTACAAATTTTTCACAAACTAATTTAAACTGCTCCTAAAGTCTTTGTCAGATTACCTCTTATTTCGCTGTAAATGAACAACAGACATATTTGATGATAATTGCCAAAGGATTAGTTGATCGGTAAAACGGTGACCCAATGGCGAGCAATTGAGTCACTAGAGACGCAACACTAAACCAAAGTGAAACCATGACATGGTCAGAAAACAGATTATTGAAAATTCATGAAACTTGGCAAAAACACAAAAGACATCATTACACACATTTTCAGCATTGGTAGGACTGACTCCGCCCAACAGGAAGTCGGCCATTTTGAAATATCTGCATTTTACACACATTTTTTGTGTACATTGTCAAACTACTCCTAGCAAATTTGATGAATTCTCTTGGTATTTGGTAAAAATAAACATTGAACATATCTGATGATAAATTGTGAAGGAATAGTCGATATCTCAAACGAGGACGAAATGGCAGATGGTTGAATTTTTGAGATCCCACATCAAAACAGGAGGTGAAAACCTAGGTAATGCCAGGTGTTTTGAGGAGGTTATAACGGAGAAAAACTCACAAAATTTCACCAGCCTGCTTATCTTAGGCTGTTGTTTGATGTAGAATTAGAATTTCAAATACATGTATTTTAAATGGATATTTCACATGTTTAACAGGATAGAAAACTCTTGAAAATTGGCACACTCAATAAGACCTCAAAATTACTTTTACCGGTTTCTCGGTTTGGCCCGGTACGATTTGCGCTGTTGTGCGAGGGCCCTACGTCCCCCTGTGACAGGGGGACAACTCGTTATTATTATTAGGGCCCGAGCACCGAAGGCGCAGGCGAAGCCTGCACCGGAGGTGCAAAGCCCTATTGTTTTTGGAATGTTTATTATTATTATTATTAGGGCCCGAGCACCGAAGGCGCAGGCGAAGCCTGCACCGGAGGTGCAAAGCCCTATTGTTTTTGGAATGTTTATTATTATTTTTATTTACAAACTTCGCGCCCATTTTTGAGGCCTTTCCGATACTCGAAAACTCTTGCATTTTGGCAAAGACCTCAAAGCCGGTGAAAAATTTGAAATTTCACAGTTCCTGGGCTTGGGCGTTGATCAGCAGCTCTATAGCGCCCCCAAACGTTGCTAGTGGCCGGGATAAAGTTTGTCCAATGTGCACCAACTTTGGTACGCTCATTGACCTCATTATACCGATCAAGAATCACTTGGATTTATTTGACTCCGCCTAACAGGAAGTCGGCCATTTTGGCAGGAAGTCGCAAAATAAAAAGTTTCCCGTGGTGTTTTGGGTGGGTTACGATGTTCGAAAACTCATAAAATTTCACAGGCCTATTGGGCATAGGCTGTACTTTGATGTAAAATTGGAATTTTTCATATTCATAATTTATCAGCTCTGTAGCGCCACCTATTTTATATGACATTTGTAGAAAGCTCTTAGCCTCTTCTAAATTAGCAGACCCAATAATGCCTTTAAATGATTTCGAGAAATGTAATCATTTTTCTAATGTGGTGCTAAATGACTCTACAGCGCCCCCTATTTGGTTTAGGCTAATAAATTAGCGGTAGCTGTCTCAGATTTTCCCCAATGTTCAAAATTTTTGGTAGAAACATAGATATTACGATGCCACACATAATACCCATTGGCATGTATTAGCTCCGCCCAACAGGAAGTCGGACATTTTGAAAAATGTTAAATTTTTAAACATTTTTCACATACGCATTCGAACTCCTCCTAGAGTCTTTGTCAGATTACAACTAAATGGTCTGTGGATAGTCTCCAGACATACATGGTACTAAATTGCGAAGGAATAGTCGATAGCTGAAACGATGACGTAATGGCGGGCAATTGATTTAATGGAGACACAACTCTAAACCAAATAGAAACATTAGCATGGTCAGAATACAGCTGCTTGGAAATTCATGAAACTTGGCAAAAACATAAAAGACATCATTACACACATTTTCAGTGTTGATATGATTGACTCCGCCCAACAGGAAGTCGGCCATTTTGAAAAACGTGCATTTTACACAAATTTTTTGCATACTTTGTCGAACTCCTCCTAGGGAATTTGTTGAATACTCTTGATATTTGTCAGCAATAAACTACTACCATCCGTGATGATAAATTGCGAAGGAATAGTCGATATCTTAAACGAGGACGAAATGGCGGACAGTTGAATTGCTTGAGATACACCATTAAAATAGGAAGTAAATACATTCTGGTGTTGGTAGGTGTTTGAGGAGGTTAAACAGGTTGAACACTCACGAAACTTTTCAGGCCTGCTTGATTTAAGCAGTACTTTGATTAAAAATTGAAATTTCATATATACATATTTCATTGGCTCTATAGCGCCACCTAGGTTTCAATGCATATTTGACATTACGGAAATGCTCAAAAACTCTTGAAAATTGTCAGATTCCATAAGATCTAAAAAACACTTTACAAATATTGTGATAATTTTTTCATGTGTAGCTAGCGGACTCTACAGCGCCCCCTAATTCGTACGGTTAATAAATTAGCTTTGGATGTGTCAAAATTTGTCTAATCTTCTCAAATTTTGGTAGGAGCGTAGATACTATGACTTTGCACATATTTGCAATTGGTTTGTATTAGCTCCGCCCAACAGGAAGTCGGCCATTTTGAAATTTGTGTAATTTTTACACATTTTTCACAAACTCATTTAAACTGCTCCTAAAGTCTTTGTCAGATTACCTCTTATTTCACTGTAAATGAACAACAGACATATTTGATGATAACTGCCAAAGGATTAGTTCATCGGTAAAATGGTGACGTAATGGCAAGCAATTGATTCACTAGAGACGCAACACTAAACCAAAGTGAAAACATGACACGGTCAGAAAACAGATTATTGAAAATTCATGAAACTTGGCAAAAACACAAGAAACATCATTAGACACATTTTCAGTATTGGTAGGACTGACTCCGCCCAACAGGAAGTCAGCCATTTTGAAATATCAGCATTTTACACACATTTTTTGCATATGTTGTCAAACTACTCCTAGGAAATTTGTTGAATTCTCTTGGTATTTGGTAAAAATAAACATTGAACATATGTGATGATAAATTGTGAAGGAATAGTCGATATCTGTAACAAGGACGAAATGGTGGACGGTTGAATTTTTTGAGATTCCACATCAAAACAGGAAGTTGACACCTAGGGAATGCTAGGTGTTTTGAGGAGGTTATAACTGAGAAAAGCTCACAAAATTTGATAGGCCTGCTTAACTGAGGCTGTTCTTTGATGTAGATTGAAAATGTCAAATATATACGTGTTTTTAGAGCTCTATAGCGCCACCTATACTTTAAATGAATATTTGATATGTTTAACTGTATAAAAAACTCATTACCACACACAATAATATCACAAAATTACTTTCACCGGTTTCTCGGTTTGGCCCGGAACGATTTGCGCTGTTGTGCGAGGGCCCTACGTCCCCCTGTGACAGGGGGACAACTCGTTATTATTATTATTATTATTATTATTATTATTATTTTTATTTACAAACTTCGCGCCCATTTTTGAGGCCTTTCCGATACTCGAAAACTCATGCATTTTGGCACAGACATCAAAACCCCTGAAAAATTTGAAATTCCATGGTTCATGGGTTTGGGCGTGGTTCAGGAGCTCTATAGCGCCCCCAAACGTTGCTAGTGGCCGGGATAAAGTTTGTCCAATGTGCACCAACTTTGGTACGCTCATTGACCTCATTATACCGATCAAGAATCACTTGGATTTATTTGACTCCGCCTAACAGGAAGTCGGCCATTTTGGCAGGAAGTCGCAAAATAAAAAGTTTCCCGTGGTGTTTTGGGTGGGTTACTATGTTCGAAAACTCATAAAATTTCACAGGCCTATTGGGCATAGGCTGTACTTTGATGTAAAATTGGAATTTTTCATATTCATAATTTATCAGCTCTCTAGCGCCACCTATTTTATATGACATTTATAGAAAGCTCTTAGCCTCTTCTAAATTAGCAGACCCAATAATGCCTTTAAATGATTTCGAGAAATGTAATCATTTTTCTAATGTGGTGCTAAATGACTCTACAGCGCCCCCTATTTGGTTTAGGCTAATAAATTAGCGGTAGCTGTCTCAAATTTTCCCCAATGTTAAAAATTTTTGGTAGAAACATAGATATTACGATGCCACACATAATACCCATTGGCATGTATTAGCTCCGCCCAACAGGAAGTCGGCCATTTTGAAAAATGTTAAATTTTTAAACATTTTTCACATACTCATTCGAACTCCTGCTAGAGTCTTTGTCAGATTACAACTAAATGGTCTGTGGATAGTCTCCAGACATACGTGGTGCTAAATTGCGAAGGAATAGTCGATAGCTGAAACGATAACGTAATGGCGGGCAATTGATTTAATGGAGACACAACACTAAACCAAATAGAAACATTAGCATGGTCAGAATACAGCTGCTTGGAAATTCATGAAACTTGGCAAAAACATAAAAGACATCATTACACACATTTTTAGTGTTGATATGATTGACTCCGCCCAACAAGAAGTCGGCCATTTTGAAAAACGTGCATTTTACACACATTTTTTGCATACTTTGTCGAACTCCTCCTAGGGAATTTGTTGAATACTCTTGATATTTGTCAGCAATAAACTACTACCATCCGTGATGATAAATTGCGAAGGAATAGTTGATATCTTAAACGAGGACGAAATGGCGGACAGTTGAATTGCTGGAGATACTCCATTAAAATAGGAAGTAAATACATTCTGGTGTTGGTAGGTGTTTGAGGAGGTTAAACAGGTTGAAAACTCTCGAAACTTTACAGGCCTGCTTGATTTAAGCGGTCCTTTGATTAAAAATTTAAATTTCATATATACATATTTCATTGGCTCTATAGCGCCACCTAGGTTTCAATGCATATTTGACATTACGGAAATGCTCAAAAACTCTTGAAAATTGTCAGATTCCATAAGATCTAAAAACACTTTACAAATATTGTGATAATTTTTTCATGTGTAGCTAGCGGACTCTATAGCGCCCCCTAATTCATTCGTTTAATAAATTAGCTGTGGATGTGTCACAATTTGTCTAATCTTCTCAAATTTTGGTAGAAGCGTAGATACTATGACTCTGCACATATTTGCAATTGGTTTGTATTAGCTCCGCCCAACAGGAAGTCGGCCATATTGGATTTTGTAATTTTTTTACGCTTTTTTTCACAAACTCATTTAAACTGCTCCTAAAGTCTTTGTCAGATTACCTCTAAATTAGCTGAGAATGAACATCAGACACAGTTGATGAAAATTGCCAAAGGAATAGTTGATCGCTAAAACGGTGACGTAATGGCGAGCAATTGATTGAATAGAGACGCAACACTAAACCAAAGTGAAACCATGACACAGTCAGAACACAGATGATTAAAAATTCATGAAACTTGGCAAAAACACAAGAGACATCACTAGACACGTTTTCAGTATTGGTAGGACTGACTCCGCCCAACAGGAAGTCGGCCATTTTGAAATATCTGAATTTTGCATACATTTTTTGCGTATGTTGTCAAACTACTCCTAGAAATTTTGTTGAATTCTCTTGGTATTTGGTAAAAATAAACACTGAACATATCTGATGACAAATTGTGAAGGAATAGTCGATATCTTAAATGAGGACGAAATGACGGACGGTTGAATTTTTGAGATGCCACCTCAAAACAGGAAGTTGACACCTAGGTAATGCAAGGTGTTTTGAGGAGGTTATAACTGAGGAAAACTCACAAAATTTGACCGGCCTGCTTATCTGAGGCGGTTCTTTGATCTAGAATTAAAAATTCAAATACATGTGTTTTCACAGCTCTATAGCGCCCCCTATATTTTAAATGAATATTTGACATTTTTGGCAGAATAGAAAACTCTTGAAAATTGGCACACTCAATAAGACCTCAAAATTACTTTCACCGGTTTCTCGGTTTGGCCCGGTACGATTTGCGCTGGTGTGCGAGGGCCCTACGTCCCCCTGTGACAGGGGGACAACTCGTTATTATTATTATTATTCTGCCTCTTTGCGTCCATTTTTGAGGCATTTCCGATACTCGAAAACTCACGCATTTTGGCACAGGCCTCAAACTCGGCGAAAATTGTAAAGTTCCATAGAGGCTGGACTTTGGCGTGGTTCAGGAGCTCTATAGCGCCACCAAACATCGGCATTGGCCGAGATGAAGTTTGTCCAACGTGCACCAACTTTGGTACGCTCATTGACCTCCTCATAAACAACAAGAATCACTTGGTTTTATTTGACTCCGCCCAACAGGAAGTCGGCCATTTTGACAGGAAGTTGCGAAATAAAAAGTTTCCCGCTGGGTTTCGGAGGGGTTAAGATGTTTGAAATCTCCTAAAATTTTACAGAGCTATTTGGCTTAGGCCAAACTTTGACCTTAAGTTGGAATTTCGTAAATTCGTGTTTCATCAGCTCTCTAGCGCCACCTATTTTATATCACATTTATAAAAAGCTCTCAGCCTCTTGATAATTGGCAGATTCAATAAGTCTTTGAAATGATTTAGAAATATTTTGTCGTTTTTCTCATGTGTAGCTAGATGACTCTACAGCGCCCCCTATTTTATTTAGGCCATTGAATTAGCTGTAGCTGTCTCAAAATTTCTCCAATATTCTCGATTTTTGGCAACAACATAGAAAGTATCATCCCGCACATATTACCCATTGGCTGGTATTAGCTCCGCCCAACAGGAAGTCGGCCATTTTGAAATTTGTGGAATTTTTACACATTTTTCACAAATTCATTCAAACTCCTCCTAGAGCCTTTGTCAGATTATCTCTAAATTGGGCGTGGGTAGGCTCCAGACATACATGGTGATAAATTGCGAAGGAATAGTTGATAGCTGAAACGATGATGTAATGGCAGGCAATTAATTTAATGGAGACGCAACACTAAACAAAAGTGAAACCATGACACGGTCATAACACAGATGATTGAAAATTCATGAAACTTGGCAAAAACACAAGAGACATCATAAGACACGTTTTTAGTATTGGTAAGACTGAATCCGCCCAACAGGAAGTCGGCCATTTTGAAATAAGTGCATTTTACACACATTTTTTGCATACTTTGTCAAACTCCTCCTAGGGAATTTATTGAATACTCTTGATATTTTTCAGTAATAAACTACTAACACACCTGATGATAAATTGCGAAGGAATAGTCGATATCTTAAACGGCGACGAAATGGCGGACAGTTGAGTTGCTGGAGATACCTCATTAAAACAGGAAGTGAATACATTCTGGTGTTGGTAGGTGTTTGAGGAGGTTAAAAAGGTTGAAAACTCTCGAAACTTTACAGGCCTGCTTGATTTAAGTGGTACTTGGATCAAAAATTCAAATTTCATATATACGTATTTCATTGGCTCTATAGCGCCACCTAGGTTTCAATGCATATTTGACATTACGGGAATGCTCAAAAACTCTTGAAAATTGTCAGATTCTATAAGACCTTAAAACACTTTACAAGTATTGTGATAATTTTTTCATGTGTAGCTAGCTGACTCTAGAGCGCCCCCTAATTTGTACGGTTAATAAACTAGCTGTGGATGTGTCAAAATTTGTCTAATCTTCTCAAATTTTGGTAGGAGCGTAGATACTTTGACTCTGCACATATTTGCAATTGGCTTGTATTAGCTCCGCCCAACAAGAAGTCGGCCATATTGGAATTTGTAATATTTTTACACTTTTTTCACAAACTCATTTAAACTGCTTCTAAAGTCTTTGTCAGATTACCACTAAATTAGCTGTGAATGAACATCAGACAAAGTTGATGAAAATCGCCAAAGGAATAGTTGGTCGCTAAAACGGTGACGTAATGGCAGTCAATTGATTGACTAAAGACGCAACACTAAACCAAAGTGAAACCATGACACGGTCAGAACATAGATGATTGAAAATTCCTGAAACTTGGCAAAAACACAAGAGACATCATTAGACACGTTTTCAGTATTGGTAGGACTGACTCCGCCCAACAGGAAATCGGCCATTTTGAAACATCTGCATTTTACATACATTTTTTGTGTATGTTGTCAAACTACTCCTAGAAATTTTGTTGAATTCTCTTGGTATTTGGTAAAAAATAAACATTGAACATATTTGATGATAAATTATGAAGAAATAGTCGATATCTCAAACGAGGAGGAAATGGCAGACTGTTGAATTATTGAGATGCCACATCAAAACCGTAGGTTGACACCTAGGTAATGCTAGGTGTTTTGAGGAAGTTATAAGAGATAAAAGCTCACAAAATTTGACCGGCCTGCTTATCTGAGGCTGTTGTTTGATCTAGAATTAGAATTTTAAATACATGTGTTTTAACAGCGGTATAGCGCCACCTGTATTTTAATTGGATATTTCACATGTTTATTTGGATAGAAAACTCTTGAAAATTGGCACACTCAATTAAGACCTCAAAATTACTTTCACCGGTTTCTCGGTTTGGCCCGGTACGATTTGCGCTGTTATGCGAGGGCCCTACGTCCCCCTGTGACAGGGGGACAACTCGTTATTATTAGGGCCCGAGCACCGAAGGCGCAGGCGAAGCCTGCACCGGAGGTGCAAAGCCCTATTGTTTTTGGTCCGTTTATTATTATTATTATTATTATTACGCTTCTTGACCCTTTCGCTCATTTTTGAGGCATTTCTGATATGGGAAAACTCACGCATTTTGGCACAGGCCTCAAACTTGGTGAAAATGTAAAAGTTCCATAGAGCATTGACATGGGTGTGGTTCAGGAGCTCCATAGCGCCCCCAAACGTCGGCATTGGCTGGGATGAAGTTTGTCCAATGTGCACCAACTTTGGTACACTCATTGACCTCTTCATAAACAACAAGAATCACTTGGTTTTATTTGACTCCGCCCAACAGGAAGTCGGCCATTTTGACAGGAAGTTGCAAAATAAAAAGTTTCCCGCTGGGTTTCGGAGTGGTTAGGATGTTTGAAAACTCCTAAAATTTTACAGAGCTATTTGGCTTAGGCCAAACTTTCACCGTAAATTAAAATTTTGTATATTCGTGTTTCATCAGCTCTCTAGCGCCACCTATTTCATATGACATTTTTGGAAAGCGCTCAGCCTCTTGATAATTGGCAGATTCAATAAGGCCTCGAAGTGACTTAGATATATGTTGTCATTTTTGTCGTGTGTAGCTAGATGACTCTACAGCGCCCCCTATTTGGTTCGGCTAATAAATTAGCCGTGGCCTTCTCAAAAATTCTCAGATATTCTCGATATTTGACAGAAACATAGACAACATGATTCTGCACATATTAGCAATCGGAATGCATTAGCTCCGCCCAACAGGAAGTCGGCCATTTTGGAATTTGTGGAATTTTGACATATTTTTCACAAACTCATTCGAACTCCTCCTAGAGTCTTTGTCAGATTACTTCTAAATTGTCAGTGGATAGTCCCCAGACATACATGGTGATAAATTGCGAAGGAATAGTCGATAGCTGAAACGATGACGTAATGGCAGGCAATTAATTTAATGGAGACGCAACACTAGACCAAAGTGAAACCATGACACGGTCATAAAACAGATGATTGAAAAATCATGAAACTTGGTAAAAACACAAGAGACATCATAAGACACGTTTTTAGTATTGGAATGATTGACTCCGCCCAACAGGAAGTCGGCCATTTTGAAATATGTGCATTTTACACACATTTTTTGCATACTTTGTCGAACTCCTCCTAGGGAATTTGTTGAATACTCTTGATGTTTGTCAGTAATAAACTACTATCAAACCTGATGATAAATTGCGAAGGAATAGTCGATATCTTAAACGAGGACGAAATGGCGGACAGTTGAATTGCTGGAGATACCCCGTTAAAACAGGAAGTGAATACATTCTGGTGTTAGTAGGTGTTTGAGGAGGTTAAAAAGGTTGAAAACTCTCGAAAATTTACAGGCCTGCGTGAATTAAGCAGTACTTTCATCTGAAATTTAAATTTCTTGTATACGTATTTCATTGGCTCTATAGCGCCACCTAGGTTTCAATGCATATTTGACATTACGGGAATGCTCAAAACCTCTTGAAAATTGACAGATTGCATAAGACCTAAAAACACTTTACAAATATTTTGACAATTTTTTCATGTATAGCTAGCAGACTCTACAGCGCCCCCTAATTCGTTTGTTTAATAAATTAGCTGTGGATGTGTCAAAATTTGTCGAATCTTCTCAAATTTTGGTAGGATCGTAGATAGTATGACCCTGCACATATTTGCAATTGGCTTGTATTAGCTCCGCCCAACAGGAAGTCGGCCATATTGGAATTTGTAATATTTTTACAAATTTTTCACAAACTAATTTAAACTGCTCCTAAAGTCTTTGTCAGATTACCTCTTATTTCGCTGTAAATGAACAACAGACATATTTGATGATAATTGCCAAAGGATTAGTTGATCGGTAAAACGGTGACCCAATGGCAAGCAATTGAGTCACTAGAGACGCAACACTAAACCAAAGTGAAACCATGACATGGTCAGAAAACAGATTATTGAAAATTCATGAAACTTGGCAAAAACACAAAAGACATCATTACACACATTTTCAGCATTGGTAGGACTGACTCCGCCCAACAGGAAGTCGGCCATTTTGAAATATCTGCATTTTACACACATTTTTTGTGTACATTGTCAAACTACTCCTAGCAAATTTGATGAATTCTCTTGGTATTTGGTAAAAATAAACATTGAACATATCTGATGATAAATTGTGAAGGAATAGTCGATATCTCAAACGAGGACGAAATGGCAGATGGTTGAATTTTTGAGATCCCACATCAAAACAGGAGGTGAAAACCTAGGTAATGCCAGGTGTTTTGAGGAGGTTATAACGGAGAAAAACTCATAAAATTTGACCAGCCTGCTTATCTAAGGCTGTTGTTTGATGTAGAATTAGAATTTCAAATACATGTATTTTAACAGCGCCATAGCGCCACCTGTATTTTAAATGGATATTTCACATGTTTAACAGGATAGAAAACTCTTGAAAATTGGCACACTCAATAAGACCTCAAAATTACTTTTACCGGTTTCTCGGTTTGGCCCGGTACGATTTGCGCTGTTGTGCGAGGGCCCTACGTCCCCCTGTGACAGGGGGACAACTCGTTATTATTATTATTATTATTCTGCCTCTTTGCGTCCATTTTTGAGGCATTTCCGATACTCGAAAACTCACGCATTTTGGTACAGGCCTCAAGCTCGGCGAAAATTTTAAAGTTCCATAGAGGCTGGACTTGGGCGAGGTTCAGGAGCTCTATAGCGCCCCCAAACGTAGGCAGTGGCTGGGATGAAGTTTGTCCAATGTACACCAACTTTGGTACGCTCATTGACCTCCTCATAAAGAACAAGGATCAATTTGATTTATTTGACTCCGCCCAACAGGAAGTCGGCCATTTTGACAGGAAGTTGCAAAATAAAAAGTTTCCCGCTGGGTTTCGGAGGGGTTAAGATGTTTGAAAACTCCTAAAATTTTACAGAGCTATTTAGCTTAGGCCAAACTTTGACCTTCAGTTGGAATTTCGTAAATTCGTGTTTCATCAGCTCTCTAGCGCCACCTATTTTATATCACATTTATAAAAAGCTCTCAGCCTCTTGATAATTGGCAGATTCAATAAGTCTTTGAAATGATTTAGAAATATTTTGTCGTTTTTCTCATGTGTAGCTAGATGACTCTACAGCGCCCCCTATTTTATTTAGGCCATTAAATTAGCTGTAGCTGTCTCAAAATTTCTCCAATATTCTCGATTTTTGGCAACAACATAGAGAGTATCATCCCGCACATATTACCCATTGGCTGGTATTAGCTCCGCCCAACAGGAAGTCGGCCATTTTGAAATTTGTGGAATTTTTACACATTTTTCACGAACTCATTCAAACTCCTCCTAGAGTCTTTGTCAGATTATCTCTAAATTGGGCGTGGGTAGGCTCCAGACATACGTGGTGATAAATTGCGAAGGAATAGTAGATAGCTGAAACGATGACGTAATGGCAGGCAATTAATTTAATGGAGAAGCAACACTAAACAAAAGTGAAACCATGACACGGTCATAACACAGATGATTGAAAATTCATGAAACTTGGCAAAAACACAAGAGACATCATAAGACACGTTTTTAGTATTGGTAAGACTGACTCCGCCCAACAGGAAGTCGGCCATTTTGAAAAAAGTGTGTTTTACACAAATTTTTTGCATACTTTGTCGAACTCCTCCTAGGGAATTTGTTGAATACTCTTGATATTTGTCTGTAATAAACTGCTAACATACTTGATTGTAAATTGCGAAGGAATAGTCGATATCTTAAACGAGGACGAAATGGCGGACAGTTGAATTGCTTGAGATGCCCCGTTAAAACAGGAAGTGAATACATTCTGGTGTTAGTAGGTGTTTGAGGAGGTTAAAATGGTTAAAAACTCTCAAAAATTTACAGGCCTGCTTGATTTAAGCAGTACTTTGATCTGAAATTAAAATTTCATATATACGTATTTCATTGGCTCTATAGCGCCACCTAGGTTTCAATGCATATTTGACATTACGGGAATGCTCAAAACCTCTTGAAAATTGACAGATTGCATAAGACCTAAAAACACTTTACAAATATTTTGACAATTTTTTCATGTATAGCTAGCGGACTCTACAGCGCCCCCTAATTGGTTCGTTTAATAAATTAGCTGTGGATGTGTCAAAATTTGTCTAATCTTCTCAAATTTTGGTAGGATCGTAGATAGTATGACCCTGCACATATTTGCAATTGGCTTGTATTAGCTCCGCCCAACAGGAAGTCGGCCATATTGGAATTTGTAATATTTTTACACATTTTTCACAAACTCATTTAAACTGCTCCTAAAGTCTTTGTCAGATTACCTCTTATTTCGCTGTAAATGAACAACAGACATATTTGATGATAATTGCCAAAGGATTAGTTGATCGGTAAAACGGTGACCCAATGGCGAGCAATTGAGTCACTAGAGACGCAACACTAAACCAAAGTGAAACCATGACATGGTCAGAAAACAGATTATTGAAAATTCATGAAACTTGGCAAAAACACAAAAGACATCATTACACACATTTTCAGCATTGGTAGGACTGACTCCGCCCAACAGGAAGTCGGCCATTTTGAAATATCTGCATTTTACACACATTTTTTGTGTACATTGTCAAACTACTCCTAGCAAATTTGATGAATTCTCTTGGTATTTGGTAAAAATAAACATTGAACATATCTGATGATAAATTGTGAAGGAATAGTCGATATCTCAAACGAGGACGAAATGGCAGATGGTTGAATTTTTGAGATCCCACATCAAAACAGGAGGTGAAAACCTAGGTAATGACAGGTGTTTTGAGGAGGTTATAACGGAGAAAAACTCACAAAATTTGACCGGCCTGCTTATCTAAGGCTGTTGTTTGATGTAGAATTAGAATTTCAAATACATGTATTTTAACAGCGCCATAGCGCCACCTGTATTTTAAATGGATATTTCACATGTTTAACAGGATAGAAAACTCTTGAAAATTGGCACACTCAATAAGACCTCAAAATTACTTTTACCGGTTTCTCGGTTTGGCCCGGTACGATTTGCGCTGTTGTGCGAGGGCCCTACGTCCCCCTGTGACAGGGGGACAACTCGTTAGGGCCCAAGCACCGAAGGCGCAGGCGAAGCCTGCACCGGAGGTGCAAAGCCCTATTGTTTTTGGTCCGTTTATTATTATTATTAGGGCCCGAGCACCGAAGGCGCAGGCGAAGCCTGCACCGGAGGTGCAAAGCCCTATTGTTTTTGGTCCGTTTATTATTATTATTTTTATTTTTAAACTTCGCGGCCATTTTTGAGGCCTTTCTGATACTCGAAAACTCTTGAATTTTGGCACAGACATCAAAGCCGGTGAAAAATTTGAAATTTCACAGTTCCTGGGCTTGGGAGTTGATCAGGAGCTCTATAGCGCCCCCAAACGTTGCCAGTGGCCGGGATAAAGTTTGTCCAATGTGCACCAACTTTGGTACGCTCATTGACCTCATTATACCGATCAAGAATCACTTGGATTTATTTGACTCTGCCTAACAGGAAGTCGGCCATTTTGGCAGGAAGTCGCAAAATAAAAAGTTTCCCGTGGTGTTTTGGGTGGGTTACGATGTTCGAAAACTCATAAAATTTCACAGGCCTATTGGGCATAGGCTGTACTTTGATGTAAAATTGGAATTTTTCATATTCATAATTTATCAGCTCTCTAGCGCCACCTATTTTATATGACATTTATAGAAAGCTCTTAGCCTCTTCTAAATAAGCAGACCCAATAATGCCTTTAAATGATTTTGAGAAATGTAATCGTTTTTCTAATGTGGAGCTAAATGACTCTACAGCGCCCCCTATTTGGTTTAGGCTAATAAATTAGCGGTAGCTGTCTCAAATTTTCCCCAATGTTCAAGATTTTTGGTAGAAACATAGATATTACGATGCCACACATAATACCCATTGGCATGTATTAGCTCCGCCCAACAGGAAGTCGGCCATTTTGAAAAATGTTAAATTTTTACACATTTTTCACGAACTCATTCGAACTCCTCCTAGAGTCTTTGTCAGATTACAACTAAATGGTCTGTGGATAGTCTCCAGACATACGTGGTGCTAAATTGCGAAGGAATAGTCGATAGCTGAAACGATGACGTAATGGCGGGCAGTTGATTTAATACAGACACAACACTAAACCAAATAGAAACATTAGCATGGTCAGAACACAGCTGCTTGGAAATTCATGAAACTTGGCAAAAACATAAAAGACATCATTACACACGTTTTCAGTGTTGATATGATTGACTCCGCCCAACAGGAAGTCGGCCATTTTGAAAAACGTGCATTTTACACACATTTTTTGCATACTTTGTCGAACTCCTCCTAGGGAATTTGTTGAATACTCTTGATATTTGTCAGCAATAAACTACTACCATCCGTGATGATAAATTGCGAAGGAATAGTCGATATCTTAAACGAGGACGAAATGGCGGACAGTTGAATTGCTTGAGATACCCCATTAAAATAGGAAGTAAATACATTCTGGTGTTAGTAGGTGTTTGAGGAGGTTAAACAGGTTGAACACTCACGAAACTTTACAGGCCTGCTTGATTTAAGCGGTCCTTTGATTAAAAATTTAAATTTCATATATACATATTTCATTGGCTCTATAGCGCCACCTAGGTTTCAATGCATATTTGACATTACGGAAATGCTCAAAAACTCTTGAAAATTGTCAGATTCTATAAGACCTTAAAACACTTTACAAATATTGTGATAATTTTTTCATGTGTAGCTAGCTGACTCTAGAGCGCCCCCTAATTTGTACGGTTAATAAATTAGCTGTGGATGTGTCAAAATTTGTCTAATCTTCTCAAATTTTGGTAGGAGCGTAGATACTTTGACTCTGCACATATTTGCAATTGGCTTGTATTAGCTCCGCCCAACAAGAAGTCGGCCATATTGGAATTTGTAATATTTTTACACTTTTTTCACAAACTCATTTAAACTGCTTCTAAAGTCTTTGTCAGATTACATCTAAATTAGCTGTGAATGAACATCAGACACAGTTGATGAAAATCGCCAAAGGAATAGTTGATCGCTAAAACGGTGACGTAATGGCAGTCAATTGATTGAATAAAGACGCAACACTAAACCAAAGTGAAACCATGACACGGTCAGAACATAGATGATTGAAAATTCCTGAAACTTGGCAAAAACACAAGAGACATCATTAGACACGTTTTCAGTATTGGTAGGACTGACTCCGCCCAACAGGAAGTCGGCCATTTTGAAACATCTGCATTTTACATACATTTTTTGTGTATGTTGTCAAACTACTCCTAGAAATTTTGTTGAATTCTCTTGGTATTTGGTAAAAATAAACATTGAACATATTTGATGATAAATTATGAAGAAATAGTCGATATCTCAAAAGAGGAGGAAATGGCAGACTGTTGAATTATTGAGATGCCACATCAAAACCGTAGGTTGACACCTAGGTAATGCTAGGTGTTTTGAGGAAGTTATAAGAGATAAAAGCTCACAAAATTTGACCGGCCTGCTTATCTGAGGCTGTTGTTTGATCTAGAATTAGAATTTTAAATACATGTGTTTTAACAGCGGTATAGCGCCACCTGTATTTCAATTGGATATTTCACATGTTTACTTGGATAGAAAACTCTTGAAAATTGGCACACTCAATTAAGACCTCAAAATTTCTTTCACCGGTTTCTCGGTTTGGCCCGGTACGATTTGCGCTGTTATGCGAGGGCCCTACGTCCCCCTGTGACAGGGGGACAACTCGTTATTATTATTCTGCCTCTTTGCATCCATTTTTGAGGCATTTCCGATACTCGAAAACTCACGCATTTTGGCACAGACCTCAAGCTCGGCGAAAATTTTAAAGTTCCATAGAGGCTGGACTTTGGCGTTGTTCAGGAGCTCTATAGCGCCCCCAAACGTCGGCAGTGGCCGGGATGAAGTTTGTCCAACGTGCACCAACTTTGGTACGCTCATTGACCTTCTCATAAACAACAAGAATCACTAGGTTTTATTTGACTCCGCCCAACAGGAAGTCGGCCATTTTGACAGGAAGTTGCAAAATAAAAAGTTTCCCGCTGGGTTTCGGAGGGGTTAGGATGTTTGAAAACTCCTAAAATTTTACAGAGCTATTTGGGTTAGGCCATACTTTGACCGTAAGTTGGAATTTCGTAAATTCGTCTTTCATCAGCTCTCTAGTGCCACCTATTTTATATCATATTTATGAAAAGCTCTCAGCCTCTTGATAATTGGCAGATTCAATAAGTCTTTGAAATGATTTAGGAATATTTTGTCGTTTTTCTCATGTGTAGCTAGAGGACTCTACAGCGCCCCCTATTTTGTTTAGGCCATTAAATTAGCTGTAGCTGTCTCAAAATTTCTCCAATATTCTCGATTTTTGGCAACAACATAGAAACTATCATCCCGCACATATTACCCATTGGCTTGTACTAGCTCTGCCCAACAGGAAGTCGGCCATTTTGAAATTTGTGGAATTTTTACACATTTTTCACGAACTCATTCAAACTCCTCCTAGAGTCTTTGTTATATTACCTCTAAATTTGGTGTGGATAGGCTCCAGACATACATGGTGATAAATTGCGAAGGAATAGTCGATAGCTGAAACGATGACGTAATGGCGGACAATTAATTTAATGGAGACGCAACACTAGACCAAAGTGAAACCATGACACGGTCATAAAACAGATGATTGAAAAATCATGAAACTTGGTATAAACACAAGAGACATCATAAGACACGTTTTTAGTATTGGAATGATTGACTCCGCCCAACAGGAAGTCGGCCATTTTGAAATATGTGCATTTTACACACATTTTTTGCATACTTTGTCGAACTCCTCCTAGGGAATTTGTTGAATACTCTTGATATTTGTCAGCAAAAAACTACTACCATCCGTGATGATAAATTGCGAAGGAATAGTCGATATCTTAAACGAGGACGAAATGGCGGACAGTTGAACTGCTTGAGATGCCCCATTAAAACAGGAAGTGGATACATTCTGGTGTTAGTAGGTGTTTGAGGAGGTTAAAAAGGTTGAAAACTCTCGAAAATTTACAGGCCTGCTTGAATTAAGCAGTACTTTCATCTGAAATTAAAATTTCTTGTATACGTATTTCATTGGCTCTATAGCGCCACCTAGGTTTCAATGCATATTTGACATTACGGGAATGCTCAAAACCTCTTGAAAATTGACAGATTGCATAAGACCTAAAAACACTTTACAAATATTTTGACAATTTTTTCATGTATGGCTAGCAGACTCTACAGCGCCCCCTAATTCGTTTGTTTAATAAATTAGCTGTGGATGTGTCAAAATTTGTCTAATCTTCTCAAATTTTGGTAGGATCGTAGATAGTATGACCCTGCACATATTTGCAATTGGCTTGTATTAGCTCCGCCCAACAGGAAGTCGGCCATATTGGAATTTGTAATATTTTTACAAATTTTTCACAAACTAATTTAAACTGCTCCTAAAGTCTTTGTCAGATTACCTCTTATTTCGCTGTAAATGAACAACAGACATATTTGATGATAATTGCCAAAGGATTAGTTGATCGGTAAAACGGTGACCCAATGGCGAGCAATTGAGTAACTAGAGACGCAACACTAAACCAAAGTGAAACCATGACATGGTCAGAAAACAGATTATTGAAAATTCATGAAACTTGGCAAAAACACAAAAGACATCATTACACACATTTTCAGCATTGGTAGGACTGACTCCGCCCAACAGGAAGTCGGCCATTTTTAAATATCTGCATTTTACACACATTTTTTGTGTACATTGTCAAACTACTCCTAGCAAATTTGATGAATTCTCTTGGTATTTGGTAAAAATAAACATTGAACATATCTGATGATAAATTGTGAAGGAATAGTCGATATCTCAAACGAGGACGAAATGGCAGATGGTTGAATTTTTGAGATCCCACATCAAAACAGGAGGTGAAAACCTAGGTAATGCCAGGTGTTTTGAGGAGGTTATAACGGAGAAAAACTCACAAAATTTGACCAGCCTGCTTATCTAAGGCTGTTGTTTGATGTAGGATTAGAATTTCAAATAAATGTACTTTAACAGCGCCATAGCGCCACCTGTATTTTAAATGGATATTTCACATGTTTAACAGGATAGAAAACTCTTGAAAATTGGCTCACTCAATAAGACCTCAAAATTACTTTTACTGGTTTCTCGGTTTGGCCCGGTACGATTTGCGCTGTTGTGCGAGGGCCCTACGTCCCCCTGTGACAGGGGGACAACTCGTTATTAGGGCCCGAGCACCGAAGGCGCAGGCGAAGCCTGCACCGGAGGTGCAAAGCCCTATTGTTTTTGGTCCGTTTATTATTATTATTAGGGCCCGAGCACCGAAGGCGCAGGCGAAGCCTGCACCGGAGGTGCAAAGCCCTATTGTTTTTGGAATGTTTATTATTATTATTATTATTATTTTTATTTTTAAACTTCGCGCCCATTTTTGAGGCCTTTCTGATACTCGAAAACTCTTGCATTTTGGCACAGACGTCAAAGCCGGTGAAAAATTTAAAACTACATTGTTCACAGGTTTGGGCGTGGATCAGGAGCTCTATAGCGCCCCCAAACGTTGCCAGTGGCCGGGATAAAGTTTGTCCAATGTGCACCAACTTTGGTACGCTCATTGACCTCATTATACCGATCAAGAATCACTTGGATTTATTTGACTCCGCCTAACAGGAAGTCGGCCATTTTGGCAGGAAGTCGCAAAATAAAAAGTTTCCCGTGGTGTTTTGGGTGGGTTACGATGTTCGAAAACTCATAAAATTTCACAGGCCTATTGGGCATAGGCTGTACTTTGATGTAAAATTGGAATTTTTCATATTCATAATTTATCAGCTCTCTAGCGCCACCTATTTTATATGACATTTATAGAAAGCTCTTAGCCTCTTCTAAATTAGCAGACCGAATAATGCCTTTAAATGATTTCGAGAAATGTAATCGTTTTTCTAATGTGGTGCTAAATGACTCTACAGCGCCCCCTATTTGGTTTAGGCTAATAAATTAGCGGTAGCTATCTCAAATTTTCCCCAATGTTCAAAATTTGTGGTAGAAACATAGATATTACAATGCCACACATAATTCCTATTGGCATGTATTAGCTCCGCCCAACAGGAAGTCGGCCATTTTGAAAAATGTTAAATTTTTAAACATTTTTCACATACTCATTCGAACTCCTCCTAGAGTCTTTGTCAGATTAAAACTAAATGGTCTGTGGATAGTCTCCAGACATACGTGGTGCTAAATTGCGAAGGAATAGTCGATAGCTGAAACGATGACGTAATGGCGGGCAATTGATTTAATGGAGACACAACACTAAACCAAATAGAAACATTAGCATGGTCAGAATACAGCTGCTTGGAAATTCATGAAACTTGGCAAAAACATAAAAGACATCATTACACACATTTTCAGTGTTGATATGATTGACTCCGCCCAACAGGAAGTCGGCCATTTTGAAAAACGTGCATTTTACACACATTTTTTGCATACTTTGTCGAACTCCTCCTAGGGAATTTGTTGAATACTCTTGATATTTGTCAGCAATAAACTACTACCATCCGTGATGATAAATTGCGAAGGAATAGTTGATATCTTAAACGAGGACGAAATGGCGGACAGTTGAATTGCTGGAGATACCCCATTAAAATAGGAAGTAAATACATTCTGGTGTTGGTAGGTGTTTGAGGAGGTTAAACAGGTTGAACACTCACGAAACTTTACAGGCCTGCTTGATTTAAGCATTCCTTTGATTAAAAATTGAAATTTCATATATACATAGTTCATTGGCTCTATAGCGCCACCTAGGTTTCAATGCATATTTGACATTACGGAAATGCTCAAAAACTCTTGAAAATTGTCAGATTCCATAAGATCTAAAAACACTTTACAAATATTGTGATAATTTTTTCATGTGTAGCTAGCGGACTCTATAGCGCCCCCTAATTCATTCGTTTAATAAATTAGCTGTGGATGTGTCACAATATGTCTAATCTTCTCAAATTTTGGTAGGAGCGTAGATAGTATGACTCTGCACATATTTGCAATTGGTTTGTATTAGCTCCGCCCAACAGGAAGTCGGCCATATTGGATTTTGTAATTTTTTACACTTTTTTTCACAAACTCATTTAAACTGCTCCTAAAGTCTTTGTCAGATTACCTCTAAATTAGCTGAGAATGAACATCAGACACAGTTGATGAAAATTGCCAAAGGATTAGTTGATCGCTAAAACGGTGACGTAATGGCGAGCAATTGATTGACTAGAGACGCAACACTAAACCAAAGTGAAACCATGACATGGTCAGAAAACAGATTATTGAAAATTCATGAAACTTGGCAAAAACACAAAAGACATCATTACACACATTTTCAGCATTGGTAGGACTGACTCCGCCCAACAGGAAGTCGGCCATTTTGAAATATCTGCATTTTACACACATTTTTTGTGTACATTGTCAAACTACTCCTAGCAAATTTGATGAATTCTCTTGGTATTTGGTAAAAATAAACATTGAACATATCTGATGATAAATTGTGAAGGAATAGTCGATATCTCAAACGAGGACGAAATGGCAGATGGTTGAATTTTTGAGATCCCACATCAAAACAGGAGGTTGACACCTAGGTAATGCTAGGTGTTTTGAGGAAGTTATAAGAGATAAAAGCTCACAAAATTTGACCGGCCTGCTTATCTGAGGCTGTTGTTTGATCTAGAATTAGAATTTTAAATACATGTGTTTTAACAGCGGTATAGCGCCACCTGTATTTTAATTGGATATTTCACATGTTTATTTGGATAGAAAACTCTTGAAAATTGGCACACTCAATTAAGACCTCAAAATAATTTCACCGGTTTCTCGGTTTGGCCCGGTACGATTTGCGCTGTTATGCGAGGGCCCTACGTCCCCCTGTGACAGGGGGACAACTCGTTATTATTATTATTATTATTTTTATTTTTAAACTTCGCGCCCATTTTTGAGGCCTTTCTGATACTCAAAAACTCTTGAATTTTGGCACAGACATCAAAGCCGGTGAAAAATTTGAAATTTCACAGTTCCTGGGCTTGGGAGTTGATCAGGAGCTCTATAGCGCCCCCAAACGTTGCCAGTGGCCGGGATAAAGTTTGTCCAATGTGCACCAACTTTGGTACGCTCATTGAACTCATTATACCGATCAAGAATCACTTGGATTTATTTGACTCTGCCTAACAGGAAGTCGACCATTTTGGCAGGAAGTCGCAAAATAAAAAGTTTCCCGTGGTGTTTTGGGTGGGTTACGATGTTCGAAAACTCATAAAATTTCACAGGCATATTGGGCATAGGCTGTACTTTGATGTAAAATTGGAATTTTTCATATTCATAATTTATCAGCTCTCTAGCGCCACCTATTTTATATGACATTTATAGAAAGCTCTTAGCCTCTTCTAAATAAGCAGACCCAATAATGCCTTTAAATGATTTTGAGAAATGTAATCGTTTTTCTAATGTGGAGCTAAATGACTCTACAGCGCCCCCTATTTGGTTTAGGCTAATAAATTAGCGGTAGCTGTCTCAAATTTTCCCCAATGTTCAAGATTTTTGGTAGAAACATAGATATTACGATGCCACACATAATACCCATTGGCATGTATTAGCTGCGCCCAACAGGAAGTCGGCCATTTTGAAAAATGTTAAATTTTTACACATTTTTCACGAACTCATTCGAACTCCTCCTAGAGTCTTTGTCAGATTACAACTAAATGGTCTGTGGATAGTCTCCAGACATACGTGGTGCTAAATTGCGAAGGAATAGTCGATAGCTGAAACGATGACGTAATGGCGGGCAGTTGATTTAATACAGACACAACACTAAACCAAATAGAAACATTAGCATGGTCAGAACACAGCTGCTTGGAAATTCATGAAACTTGGCAAAAACATAAAAGACATCATTACACACATTTTCAGTGTTGATATGATTGACTCCGCCCAACAGGAAGTCGGCCATTTTGAAAAACGTGCATTTTACACACATTTTTTGCATACTTCGTCGAACTCCTCCTAGGGAATTTGTTGAATACTCTTGATATTTGTCAGCAATAAACTACTACCATCCGTGATGATAAATTGCGAAGGAATAGTCGATATCTTAAACGAGGACGAAATGGCGGACAGTTGAATTGCTGGAGATACCCCATTAAAATAGGAAGTAAATACATTCTGGTGTTGGTAGGTGTTTGAGGAGGTTAAACAGGTTGAAAACTCACGAAACTTTACAGGCCTGCTTGATTTAAGTGGTCCTTTGATTAAAAATTGAAATTTCATATATACATATTTCATTGGCTCTATAGCGCCACCTAGGTTTCAATGCATATTTGACATTACGGAAATGCTCAAAAACTCTTGAAAATTGTCAGATTCCATAAGATCTAAAAACACTTTACAAATATTGTGATAATTTTTTCATGTGTAGCTAGCGGACTCTATAGCGCCCCCTAATTCATTCGTTTAATAAATTAGCTATGGATGTGTCAAAATTGGTCTAATCTTCTCAAATTTTGGTAGGAGCGTAGATACTATGACTCTGCACATATTTGCAATTGGTTTGTATTAGTTCCGCCCAACAGGAAGTCGGCCATATTGGATTTTGTTATATTTTTACACTTTTTTTCACAAACTCATTTAAACTGCTCCTAAAGTCTTTGTCAGATTACCTCTAAATTAGCTGAGAATGAACATCAGACACAGTTGATGAAAATTGCCAAAGGAATAGTTGATCGCTAAAACGGTGACGTAATGGTGAGCAATTGATTGACTAGAGACGCAACACTAAACCAAAGTGAAACCATGACACAGTCAGAACACAGATGATTAAAAATTCCTGAAACTTGGCAAAAACACAAGAGACATCATTAGACACGTTTTCAGTATTGGTAGGACTGACTCCGCCCAACAGGAAGTCGGCCATTTTGAAATATCTGAATTTTACATACATTTTTTGCGTATGTTGTCAAACTACTCCTAGAAATTTTGTTGAATTCTCTTGGTATTTGGTAAAAATAAACATTGAACATATCTGATGATAAATTGTGAAGGAATAGTCGATATCTTAAACGAGGAGGGAATGGCGGACGGTTGAATGTTTGAGATGCCACATCAAAACTGGAGGTTGACACATAGGTAATGCTAGGAGTTTTGAGGACGTTATAAGAGAGAAAAGCTCACAAACTTTGACCGGCCTGCTTATCTGAGGCTGTTGTTTGATCTAGAATTAGAATTTCAAATATATGTGTTTTAACAGCTCTATAGCGCCACCTGTATTTTAAATGGGTATTTCACATTTTTGGCAGGATAGAAAACTCTTGAAAATTGCCACACTTAATAAGACCTCAAAATTACTTTCACCGGTTTCTCGGTTTGGCCCGGTACGATTTGCGCTGTTGTGCGAGGGCCCTACGTCCCCCTGTGACAGGGGGACAACTCGTTATTATTATTATTATTCTGCCTCTTTGCGTCCATTTTTGAGGCATTTCCGATACTCGAAAACTCACGCATTTTGGCACAGACCTCAAGCTCGGCGAAAATTTTAAAGTTCCATAGAGGCTGGACTTTGGCGTTGTTCAGGAGCTCTATAGCGCCCCCAAACGCCGGCAGTGGCCGGGATGAAGTTTGTCCAACGTGCACCAACTTTGATACGCTCATTGACCTCCTCATAAACAACAAGAATCACTAGGTTTTATTTGACTCCGCCCAACAGGAAGTCGGCCATTTTGACAGGAAGTTGCAAAATAAAAAGTTTCCCGCTGGGTTTCGGAGGGGTTAGGATGTTTGAAAACTCCTAAAATTTTACAGAGCTATTTGGCTTAGGCCATACTTTGACCTTCAGTTGGAATTTCGTAAATTCGTGTTTCATCAGCTCTCTAGCGCCACCTATTTTATATCACATTCATAAAAAGCTCTCAGCCTCTTGATAATTGGCAGATTCAATAAGTCTTTGAAATGATTTAGAAATATTTTGTCGTTTTTCTCATGTGTAGCTAGATGACTCTACAGCGCCCCCTATTTTATTTAGGCCATTAAATTAGCTGTAGCTGTCTCAAAATTTCTCCAATATTCTCGATTTTTGGCAACAACATGGAGAGTATCATCCCGCACATATTACCCATTGGCTGGTATTAGCTCCGCCCAACAGGAAGTCGGCCATTTTGAAATTTGTGGAATTTTTACACATTTTTCACGAACTCATTCAAACTCCTCCTAGAGTCTTTGTCAGATTATCTCTAAATTGGGCGTGGGTAGGCTCCAGACATACGTGGTGATAAATTGCGAAGGAATAGTCGATAGCTGAAATGATGACGTAATGGCAGGCAATTAATTTAATGGAGAAGCAACACTAAACAAAAGTGAAACCATGACACGGTCATAAAACAGATGATTGAAAATTCATGAAACTTGGCAAAAACACAAGAGACATCATAAGACACGTTTTTAGTATAGGTAAGACTGACTCCGCCCAACAGGAAGTCGGCCATTTTGAAAAAAGTGTGTTTTACACACATTTTTTGCATACTTTGTCGAACTCCTCCTAGGGAATTTGTTGAATACTCTTAATATTTGTCTGTAATAAACTGCTAACATACTTGATTGTAAATTGCGAAGGAATAGTCGATATCTTAAACGAGGACGAAATGGCGGACAGTTGAACTGCTTGAGATGCCCCATTAAAACAGGAAGTGAATACATTCTGGTGTTAGTAGGTGTTTGAGGAGGTTAAAAAGGTTGAAACCTCTCGAAAATTTACAGGCCTGCTTGAATTAAGCAGTAGTTTCATCTGAAATTAAAATTTCATATATACGTATTTCATTGGCTCTATAGCGCCACCTAGGTTTCAATGCATATTTGACATTACGGGAATGCTCAAAACCTCTTGAAAATTGACAGATTGCATAAGACCTAAAAACACTTTACAAATATTTTGACAATTTTTTCATGTACAGCTAGCGGACTCTACAGCGCCCCCTAATTCGTTTGTTTAATAAATTAGCTGTGGATGTGTCAAAATTTGTCTAATCTTCTCAAATTTTGGTAGGATCGTAGATAGTATGACCCTGCACATATTTGCAATTGGCTTGTATTAGCTCCGCCCAACAGGAAGTCGGCCATATTGGAATATGTAATATTTTTACAAATTTTTCACAAACTAATTTAAACTGCTCCTAAAGTCTTTGTCAGATTACCTCTTATTTCGCTGTAAATGAACAACAGACATATTTGATGATAATTGCCAAAGGATTAGTTGATCGGTAAAACGGTGACCCAATGGCGAGCAATTGAGTCACTAGAGACGCAACACTAAACCAAAGTGAAACCATGACATGGTCAGAAAACAGATTATTGAAAATTCATGAAACTTGGCAAAAACACAAAAGACATCATTACACACATTTTCAGCATTGGTAGGACTGACTTCGCCCAACAGGAAGTCGGCCATTTTGAAATATCTGCATTTTACACAGATTTTTGGTGTACATTGTCAAACTACTCCTAGCAAATTTGTTGAATTCTCTTGGTATTTGGTAAAAATAAACATTGAACATATCTGATGATAAATTGTGAAGGAATAGTCGATATCTCAAACGAGGACGAAATGGCAGATGGTTGAATTTGTGAGATGCCACATCAAAACAGGAGGTCAAAACCTAGGTAATGCCAGGTGTTTTGAGGAGGTTATAACGGAGAAAAACTCACAAAATTTGACCGGCCTGCTTATCTAAGGCTGTTCTTTGATGTAGAATTAGAATTTCAAATACATGTATTTTAACAGTGCTAAAGCGCCACCTGTATTTTAAATGGATATTTCACGTGTTTAACAGGATAGAAAACTCTTGAAAATTGGCACACTCAATAAGACCTTAAAATTACTTCTACCGGTTTCTCGGTTTGGCCCGGTACGATTTGCGCTGTTGTGCGAGGGCCCTACGTCCCCCTGTGACAGGGGGACAACTCGTTATTATTAGGGCCCGAGCACCGAAGGCGCAGGCGAAGCCTGCACCGGAGGTGCAAAGCCCTATTGTTTTTGGTCCGTTTATTATTATTATTATTATTATTATTATTATTTTTATTTTTAAACTTCGCCCCCATTTTTGAGGCCTTTCTGATACTCGAAAACTCTTGAGTTTTGGCACAGACATCAAAGCCGGTGAAAAATTTTAAATTTCACAGTTCCTGGGCTTGGGCGTTGATCAGGAGCTCTATAGCGCCCCCAAACGTTGCTAGTGGCCGGGATAAAGTTTGTCCAATGTGCACCAACTTTGGTACGCTCATTGACCTCATTATACCGATCAAGAATCACTTGGATTTGTTTGACTCCGCCTAACAGGAAGTCGGCCATTTTGGCAGGAAGTCGCAAAATAAAAAGTTTCCCGTGGTGTTTTGGGTGGGTTACGATGTTCGAAAACTCATAAAATTTCACAGGCATATTGGGCATAGGCTGTACTTTGATGTAAAATTGGAATTTTTCATATTCATAATTTATCAGCTCTCTAGCGCCACCTATTTTATATGACATTTATAGAAAGCTCTTAGCCTCTTCTAAATAAGCATACCCAATAATGCCTTTAAATGATTTCGAGAAATGTAATCGTTTTTCTAATGTGGAGCTAAATGACTCTACAGCGCCCCCTATTTGGTTTAGGCTAATAAATTAGCGGTAGCTGTCTCAAATTTTCCCCAATGTTCAAGATTTTTGGTAGAAAAATAGATATTACGATGCCACACATAATACCCATTGGCATGTATTAGCTCCGCCCAACAGGAAGTCGGCCATTTTGAAAAATGTTAAATTTTTACACATTTTTCACGAACTCATTCGAACTCCTCCTAGAGTCTTTGTCAGATTACAACTAAATTGTCTCTGGATAGTCTCCAGACATACGTGGTGCTAAATTGCGAAGGAATAGTCGATAGCTGAAACGATGACGTAATGGCGGGCAATTGATTTAATGGAGACACAACACTAAACCAAATAGAAACATTAGCATGGTCAGAATACAGCTGCTTGGAAATTCATGAAACTTGGCAAAAATATAAAAGACATCATTACACACGTTTTCAGTGTTGATATGATTGACTCCGCCCAACAGGAAGTCGGCCATTTTGAAAAACGTGCATTTTACACACATTTTTTGCATACTTTGTCGAACTCCTCCTAGGGAATTTGTTGAATACTCTTGATATTTGTCAACAATAAACTACTACCATCCTTGATGATAAATTGCGAAGGAATAGTCGATATCTTAAACGAGGACGAAATGGCAGACAGTTGAATTGCTTGAGATACCCCATTAAAATAGGAAGTAAATACATTCTGGTGTTAGTAGGTGTTTGAGGAGGTTAAACAGGTTGAACACTCACAAAACTTTTCAGGCCTGCTTGATTTAAGCAGTACTTTGATTAAAAATTGAAATTTCATATATACATATTTCATTGGCTCTATAGCGCCACCTAGGTTTCAATGCATATTTGACATTACGGAAATGCTCAAAAACTCTTGAAAATTGTCAGATTCCATAAGATCTAAAAAACACTTTACAAATATTGTGATAATTTTTTCATGTTTAGCTAGCGGACTCTACAGCGCCCCCTAATTCGTACGGTTAATAAATTAGCTTTGGATGTGTCAAAATTTGTCTAATCTTCTCAAATTTTGGTAGGACCGTAGATGCTATGACTTTGCACATATTTGCAATTGGTTTGTATTAGCTCCGCCCAACAGGAAGTCGGCCAATTTGAAATTTGTGTAATTTTTACAAATTTTTAACAAACTCATTTAAACTGCTCCTAAAGTCTTTGTCAGATTACCTCTAAATTAGCTGAGAATGAACATCAGACACAGTTGATGAAAATTGCCAAAGGAATAATTGATCGCTAAAACAGTGACGTAATGGCGGGCAATTGATTGACTAGAGACGCAACACTAAACCAAAGTGAAACCATGACACAGTCAGAACACAGATGATTAAAAATTCATGAAACTTGGCAAAAACACAAGAGATATCATTACACACGTTTTCAGTATTGGTAGGACTGACTCCGCCCAACAGGAAGTCGGCCATTTTGAAATATCTGAATTTTACATACATTTGTTGTGTATATTGTCAAACTACTCCTAGAAATTTTCTTGAATTCTCTTGGTATTTGGTAAAAATAAACATTAAACATATCTGATGATAAATTTTGAAGGAATAGTCGATATCTCAAACGAGGACGAAATGGCAGATGGTTGAATTTGTGAGATGCCACATCAAAACAGGAGGTCAAAACCTAGGTAATGCCAGGTGTTTTGAGGAGGTTATAACGGAGAAAAACTCACAAAATTTGACCGGCCTGCTTATCTGAGGCTGTTGTTTGATGTAGAATTAGAATTTCAAATACATGTATTTTAACAGCGCTATAGCGCCACCTGTATTTTAAATGGATATTTCACATGTTTAACAGGATAGAAAACTCTTGAAAATTGGCACACTCAATAAGACCTTAAAATTACTTTTACCGGTTTCTCGGTTTGGCCCGGTACGATTTGCGCTGTTGTGCGAGGGCCCTACGTCCCCCTGTGACAGGGGGACAACTCGTTATTTTTATTTTTAAACTTCGCGCCCATTTTTGAGGCCTTTCTGATACTCGAAAACTCTTGCATTTTGGCACAGACGTCAAAGCCGGTGAAAAATTTTAAATTACATTGTTCACAGTTTTGGGCGTGGATCAGGAGCTCTATAGCGCCCCCAAACGTTGCCAGTGGCCGGGATAAAGTTTGTCCAATGTGCACCAACTTTGGTACGCTCATTGACCTCATTATACCGATCAAGAATCACTTGGATTTATTTGACTCCGCCTAACAGGAAGTCGGCCATTTTTGCAGGAAGTCGCAAAATAAAAAGTTTCCCGTGGTGTTTTGGGTGGGTTACGATGTTCGAAAACTCATAAAATTTCACAGGGCTATTGGGCATAGTATGTACTTTGATGTAAAATTGGAATTTTTCATATTCATAATTTATCAGCTCTCTAGCGCCACCTATTTTATATGACATTTATAGAAAGCTCTTAGCCTCTTCTAAATTAGCAGACCCAATAATGCCTTTAAATCATTTCGAGAAATGTAATCATTTTTCTAATGTGGTGCTAAATGACTCTACAGCGCCCCCTATTTGGTTTAGGCTAATAAATTAGCGGTAGCTGTCTCAAATTTTCCCCAATGTTCAAAATTTTTGGTAGAAACATAGATATTACGATGCCACACATAATACCCATTGGCATGTATTAGCTCCGCCCAACAGGAAGTCGGCCATTTTGAAAAATGTTAAATTTTTAAACATTTTTCACATACTCATTCGAACTCCTCCTAGAGTCTTTGTCAGATTACAACTAAATGGTCTGTGGATAGTCTCCAGACATACATGGTGCTAAATTGCGAAGGAATAGTTGATAGCTGAAACGATGACGTAATGGCGGGCAATTGATTTAATGGAGACACAACACTAAACCAAATAGAAACATTAGCATGGCCAGAATACAGCTGCTTGGAAATTCATGAAACTTGGCAAAAACATAAAAGACATCATTACACACATTTTCAGTGTTGATATGATTGACTCCGCCCAACAGGAAGTCGGCCATTTTGAAAAACGTGCATTTTACACACATTTTTTGCATACTTTGTCGAACTCCTCCTAGGGAATTTGTTGAATACTCTTGATATTTGTCAGCAATAAACTACTAACAGACCTGATGATAAATTGCGAAGGAATAGTCGATATCTTAAACGAGGACGAAATGGCGGACAGTTGAGTTGCTGGAGATACCCCTTTAAAACAGGAAGTGAATACATTCTGGTGTTGGTAGGTGTTTGAGGAGGTTAAAAAGTATGAAAACTCACAAAACTTTACAGGCCTGCTTGTTTTACGTGGTCCTTTGGTCTGAAATTGAAATTTCATATATACGCATTTCATTGGCTCTATAGCGCCACCTAGGTTTCAATGCATATTTGACATTACGGGAATGCTCAAAACCTCTTGAAAATTGACAGATTGCATAAGACCTAAAAACACTTTACAAATATTTTGACAATTTTTTCATGTATAGCTAGCAGACTCTACAGCGCCCCCTAATTCGTTTGTTTAATAAATTAGCTGTGGATGTGTCAAAATTTGTCTAATCTTCTCAAATTTGGGTAGGATCGTAGATAGTATGACCCTGCACATATTTGCAATTGGCTTGTATTAGCTCCGCCCAACAGGAAGTCAGCCATATTGGAATTTGTAATATTTTTACAAATTTTTCACAAACTAATTTAAACTGCTCCTAAAGTCTTTGTCAGATTACCTCTTATTTCGCTGTAAATGAACAACAGACATATTTGATGATAATTGCCAAAGGATTATTTGATCGGTAAAACGGTGACCCAATGGCGAGCAATTGAGTCACTAGAGACGCAACACTAAACCAAAGTGAAACCATGACATGGTCAGAAAACAGATTATTGAAAATTCATGAAACTTGGCAAAAACACAAAAGACATCATTACACACATTTTCAGCATTGGTAGGACTGACTCCGCCCAACAGGAAGTCGGCCATTTTGAAATATCTGCATTTTACACACATTTTTTGTGTACATTGTCAAACTACTCCTAGCAAATTTGATGAATTCTCTTGGTATTTGGTAAAAATAAACATTGAACATATCTGATGATAAATTGTGAAGGAATAGTCGATATCTTAAACGAGGACGAAATGACGGACGGTTGAATTTTTGAGATGCCACCTCAAAACAGGAAGTTGACACCTAGGTATTGCAAGGTGTTTTGAGGAGGTTATAACTGAGGAAAACTCACAAAATTTGACCGGCCTGCTTATCTGAGGCGGTTCTTTGATCTAGAATTAAAAATTCAAATACATGTGTTTTCACAGCTCTATAGCGCCACCTATATTTTAAATGAATATTTGACATTTTTGGCAGAATAGAAAACTCTTGAAAATTGGCACACTCAATGAGACCTCAAAATTACTTTCACCGGTTTCTCGGTTTGGCCCGGTACGATTTGCGCTGGTGTGCGAGGGCCCTACGTCCCCCTGTGACAGGGGGACAACTCGTTATTAGGGCCCGAGCACCGAAGGCGCAGGCGAAGCCTGCACCGGAGGTGCAAAGCCCTATTGTTTTTGGTCCGTTTATTATTATTATTAGGGCCCGAGCACCGAAGGCGCAGGCGAAGCCTGCACCGGAGGTGCAAAGCCCTATTGTTTTTGGTCCGTTTATTATTATTATTTTTATTTACAAACTTCGCGCCCATTTTTGAGGCCTTTCCGATACTCGAAAACTCTTGCATTTTGGCACAGACGTCAATGCCGGTGAAAAATTTTAAATTACATTGTTCACAGGTTTGGGCGTGGATCAGGAGCTCTATAGCGCCCCCAAACGTTGCCAGTGGCCGGGATAAAGTTTGTCCAATGTGCACCAACTTTGGTACGCTCATTGACCTCATTATACCGATCAAGAATCACTTGGATTTATTTGACTCCACCTAACAGGAAGTCGGCCATTTTGGCAGGAAGTTGCAAAATAAAAAGTTTCCTGTGGTGTTTTGGGTGGGTTACGATGTTCGAAAACTCATATAATTTCACATAAATTAAAATTGTGAAGGAATAGTCGATATCTCAAACGAGGATGAAATGGCAGATGGTTGAATTTTTGAGATCCCACATCAAAACAGGAGGTGAAAACCTAGGTAATGCCAGGTGTTTTGAGGAGGTTATAACGGAGAAAAACTCACAAAATTTGACCAGCCTGCTTATCTAAGGCTGTTGTTTGATGTAGAATTAGAATTTCAAATACATGTATTTTAACAGCGCCATAGTGCCACCTGTATTTTAAATGGATATTTCACATGTTTAACAGGATAGAAAACTCTTGAAAATTGGCACACTCAATAAGACCTCAAAATTACTTTTACCGGTTTCTCGGTTTGGCCCGGTACGATTTGCGCTGTTGTGCGAGGGCCCTACGTCCCCCTGTGACAGGGGGACAACTCGTTATTATTATTATTACGCTTCTTGACCCTTTCGCTCATTTTTGAGGCATTTCTGATACTGGAAAACTCACTCATTTTGGCACAGGCCTCAAACTTGGCGAAAATGTTAAAGTTCCATAGAGCATTGGCATGGGCGTGGTTCAGGAGCTCCGCCCGTTTAATAAATTAGCTGTGGATGTGTCACAATTTGTCTAATCTTCTCAAATTTTGGTAGGAGCGTAGATACTATGACTCTGCACATATTTGCAATTGGTTTGTATTAGCTCCGCCCAACAGGAAGTCGGCCATATTGGATTTTGTAATTTTTTACACTTTTTTTCACAAACTCATTTAAACTGCTCCTAAAGTCTTTGTCAGATTACCTCTAAATTAGCTGAGAATGAACATCAGACAAAGTTGATGAAAATTGGCAAAGGAATAGTTGATCGCTAAAACGGTGACGTAATGGCGAGCAATTGATTGACTAGAGACGCAACACTAAACCAAAGTGAAACCATGACACAGTCAGAACACAGATGATTAAAAATTCATGAAACTTGGCAAAAACACAAGAGACATCATTAGACACGTTTTCATTATTGGTAGGACTGACTCCGCCCAACAGGAAGTCGGCCATTTTGAAATATCTGAATTCTACATACATTTTTTGCGTATGTTGTCAAACTACTCATAGAAAATTTAATGAATTCTCTTGGTATTTGGTAAAAATAAACATTGAACATATCTGATGATAAAATGTGAAGGAATAATCGATATCTCAAACGAGGAGGAATTGGCGGACGGTTGAATTTTTGAGATGACACATCAAAACAGGTGGTTGACACCTAGGTAATGCTAGGTGTTTTGAGGAAGTTATAACAGAGGAAAGCTCACAAAATTTGACCGGCCTGCTTATCTGAGGCTGTTCTTTGATGTAGGATTAAAATTTAAAATACATGTGCTTTCACAGCTCTATACCGCCACCTATATTTTAAATGAATATTTGACAGGATAGAAAACTGTTGAAAATTGCCACACTTAATAAGCCCCTAAAATTACTTGCACCGGTTTCTCGGTCTGGCCCGGTACGATTTGCGCTGTTATGCGAGGGCCCTACGTCCCCCTGTGACAGGGGGACAACTCGTTATTATTATTATTTTTATTTTTAAACTTCGCGCCCATTTTTGAGGCCTTTCTGATACTCGAAAACTCTTGAATTTTGGCACAGACATCAAAGCCGGTGAAAAATTTGAAATTTCACAGTTCCTGGGCTTGGGCGTTGATCAGGAGCTCTATAGCGCCCCAAAACGTTGCTAGTGGCCGGGATAAAGTTTGTCCAATGTGCACCAACTTTGGTACGCTCATTGACCTCATTATACCGATCAAGAATCACTTGGATTTATTTGACTCCGCCTAACAGGAAGTCTGCCATTTTGGCAGGAAGTCGCAAAATAAAAAGTTTCCCGTGGTGTTTTGGGTGGGTTACGATGTTCGAAAACTCATAAAATTTCACAGGCATATTGGGCATAGGCTGTACTTTGATGTAAAATTGGAATTTTTCATATTCATAATTTATCAGCTCTCTAGCGCCACCTATTTTATATGACATTTATAGAAAGCTCTTAGCCTCTTCTAAATAAGCAGACCCAATAATGCCTTTAAATGATTTCGAGAAATGTAATCGTTTTTCTAATGTGGAGCTAAATGACTCTACAGCGCCCCCTATTTGGTTTAGGCTAATAAATTAGCGGTAGCTGTCTCAAATTTTCCCCAATGTTCAAGGTTTTTGGTAGAAAAATAGATATTACGATGCCACACATAATACCCATTGGCATGTATTAGCTCCGCCCAACAGGAAGTCGGCCATTTTGAAAAATGTTAAATTTTTACACATTTTTCACGCACTCATTCAAACTCATCCTAGAGTCTTTGTCAGATTACAACTAAATTGTCTGTGGATAGTCTCCAGACATACGTGGTGCTAAATTGCGAAGGAATAGTCGATAGCTGAAACGATGACGTAATGGCGGGCAATTGATTTAATGGAGACACAACACTTAACCAAATAGAAACATTAGCATGGTCAGAATACAGCTTTTTGGAAATTCACGAAACTTGGCAAAAATATAAAAGACATCATTACACACGTTTTCAGTGTTGATATGATTGACTCCGCCCAACAGGAAGTCGGCCATTTTGAAAAACGTGCATTTTACACACATTTTTTGCATACTTTGTCGAACTCCTCCTAGGGAATTTGTTGAATACTCTTGATATTTGTCCACAATAAACTACTACCATCCTTGATGATAAATTGCGAAGGAATAGTCGATATCTTAAACGAGGACGAAATGGCGGACAGTTGAATTGCTTGAGATACCCCATTAAAATAGGAAGTAAATACATTCTGGTGTTAGTAGGTGTTTGAGGAGGTTAAACAGGTTGAACACTCACGAAACTTTTCAGGCCTGCTTGATTTAAGCAGTACTTTGATTAAAAATTGAAATTTCATATATACATATTTCATTGGCTCTATAGCGCCACCTAGGTTTCAATGCATATTTGACATTACGGAAATGCTCAAAAACTCTTGAAAACTGTCAGATTCCATAAGATCTAAAAAACACTTTACAAATATTATGATAATTTTTTCATGTGTAGCTAGCGGACTCTACAGCGCCCCCTAATTCGTAAGGTTAATAAATTAGCTTTGGATGTGTCAAAATTTGTCTAATCTTCTCAAATTTTGGTAGGAGCGTAGATACTATGACTTTGCACATATTTGCAATCGGTTTGTATTAGCTCCGCCCAACAGGAAGTCGGCCATTTTGAAATTTGTGTAATTTTTAAAAATTTTTAACAAACTCATTTAAACTGCTCCTAAAGTCTTTGTCAGATTATCTCTAAATTAGCTGAGAATGAACATCAGACAGAGTTGATGAAAATTGCTGAAGGAATAATTGATCGCTAAAACGGTGACGTAATGGCGGGCAATTGATTGACTAGAGACGCAACACTAAACCAAAGTGAAACCATTACACAGTCAGAACACAGATGATTAAAAATTCATGAAACTTGGCAAAAACACAAGAGACATCATTAGACACGTTTTCAGTATTGGTAGGACTGACTCCGCCCAACAGGAAGTCGGCCATTTTGAAATATCTGAATTTTACATACATTTGTTGTGTATATTGTCAAACTACTCCTAGAAATTTTCTTGAATTCTCTTGGTATTTGGTAAAAATAAACATTAAACATATCTGATGATAAATTGTGAAGGAATAGTCGATATCTCAAACGAGGACGAAATGGCAGATGGTTGAATTTGTGAGATGCCACATCAAAACAGGAGGTCAAAACCTAGGTAATGCCAGGTGTTTTGAGGAGGTTATAACGGAGAAAAACTCACAAAATTTGACCGGCCTGCTTATCTGAGGCTGTTGTTTGATGTAGAATTAGAATTTCAAATACATGTATTTTAACAGCGCTATAGCGCTACCTGTATTTTAAATGGATATTTCACATGTTTAACAGGATAGAAAACTCTTGAAAATTGGCACACTCAATAAGACCTTAAAATTACTTTTACCGGTTTCTCGGTTTGGCCCGGTACGATTTGCGCTGTTGTGCGAGGGCCCTACGTCCCCCTGTGACAGGGGGACAACTCGTTATTTTTATTTTTAAACTTCGCGGCCATTTTTGAGGCCTTTCTGATACTCGAAAACTCTTGAATTTTGGCACAGACATCAAAGCCGGTGAAAAATTTGAAATTTCACAGTTCCTGGGCTTGGGAGTTGATCAGGAGCTCTATAGCGCCCCCAAACGTTGCCAGTGGCCGGGATAAAGTTTGTCCAATGTGCACCAAGTTTGGTACGCTCATTGACCTCATTATACCGATCAAGAATCACTTGGATTTATTTGACTCTGCCTAACAGGAAGTCGGCCATTTTGGCAGGAAGTCGCAAAATAAAAAGTTTCCCGTGGTGTTTTGGGTGGGTTACGATGTTCGAAAACTCATAAAATTTCACAGGCATATTGGGCATAGGCCGTACTTTGATGTTAAATTGGAATTTTTCATATTCATAATTTATCAGCTCTCTAGCGCCACCTATTTTATATGACATTTATAGAAAGCTCTTAGCCTCTTATAAATAAGCAGACCCAATAATGCCTTTAAATGATTTTGAGAAATGTAATCGTTTTTCTAATGTGGAGCTAAATGACTCTACAGCGCCCCCTATTTGGTTTAGGCTAATAAATTAGCGGTAGCTGTCTCAAATTTTCCCCAATGTTCAAGATTTTTGGTAGAAACATAGATATTACGATGCCACACATAATACCCATTGGCATGTATTAGCTCCGCCCAACAGGAAGTCGGCCATTTTGAAAAATGTTACATTTTTACACATTTTTCACGAACTCATTCGAACTCCTCCTAGAGTCTTTGTCAGATTACAACTAAATGGTCTGTGGATAGTCTCCAGACATACGTGGTGCTAAATTGCGAAGGAATAGTCGATAGCTGAAACGATGACGTAATGGCGGGCAGTTGATTTAATACAGACACAACACTAAACCAAATAGAAACATTAGCATGGTCAGAACACAGCTGCTTGGAAATTCATGAAACTTGGCAAAAACATAAAAGACATCATTACACACGTTTTCAGTGTTGATATGATTGACTCCGCCCAACAGGAAGTCGGCCATTTTGAAAAACGTGCATTTTACACACATTTTTTGCATACTTTGTCGAACTCCTCCTAGGGAATTTGTTGAATACTCTTGATATTTGTCAGCAATAAACTACTACCATCCGTGATGATAAATTGCGAAGGAATAGTCGATATCTTAAACGAGGACGAAATGGCGGACAGTTGAATTGCTTGAGATACCCCATTAAAATAGGAAGTAAATACATTCTGGTGTTAGTAGGTGTTTGAGGAGGTTAAACAGGTTGAACACTCACAAAACTTTACATGCCTGCTTGATTTAAGCGGTCCTTTGATTAAAAATTTAAATTTCATATATACATATTTCATTGGCTCTATAGCGCCACCTAGGTTTCAATGCATATTTGACATTACGGAAATGCTCAAAAACTCTTGAAAACTGTCAGATTCCATAAGATCTAAAAACACTTTACAAATATTGTGATAATTTTTTCATGTGTAGCTAGCGGACTCTATAGCGCCCCCTAATTCATTCGTTTAATAAATTAGCTGTGGATGTGTCACAATTTGTCTAATCTTCTCAAATTTTGGTAGGAGCGTAGATACTATGACTCTGCACATATTTGCAATTGGTTTGTATTAGCTCCGCCCAACAGGAAGTCGGCCATATTGGATTTTGTCATTTTTTTACACTTTTTTTCACAAACTCATTTAAACTGCTCCTAAAGTCTTTCTCAGATTACCTCTAAAGTAGCTGAGAATGAACATCAGACACAGTTGATGAAAATTGCCAAAGGAATAGTTGATCGCTAAAACGGTGACGTAATGGCGAGCAATTGATTGACTAGAGACGCAACACTAAACCAAAGTGAAACCATGACACAGTCAGAACACAGTTGATTAAAAATTCATGAAACTTGGCAAAAACACAAGAGACATCATTAGACACGTTTTCAGTATTGGTAGGACTGACTCCGCCCAACAGGAAGTCGGCCATTTTGAAATATCTGAATTTTACATACATTTTTTGCGTATGTTGTCAAACTACTCCTAGAAATTTTGTTGAATTCTCTTGGTATTTGGTAAAAATAAACATTGAACATATCTGATGATAAATTGTGAAGAAATAGTCGATATCTTAAACGAGAAGGGAATGGCGGACGGTTGAATGTTTGAGATGCCACATCAAAACTGGAGGTTGACACATAGGTAATGCTAGGAGTTTTGAGGACGTTATAAGAGAGAAAAGCTCACAAACTTTGACCGGCCTGCTTATCTGAGGCTGTTGTTTGATCTAGAATTAGAATTTCAAATATATGTGTTTTAACAGCTCTATAGCGCCACCTGTATTTTAAATGGGTATTTCACATTTTTGGCAGGATAGAAAACTCTTGAAAATTACCACACTTAATAAGACCTCAAAATTACTTTCACCGGTTTCTCGGTTTGGCCCGGTACGATTTGCGCTGTTGTGCGAGGGCCCTACGTCCCCCTGTGACAGGGGGACAACTCGTTATTATTATTATTATTCTGCCTCTTTGCGTCCATTTTTGAGGCATTTCCGATACTCGAAAACTCACGCATTTTGGCACAGACCTCAAGCTCGGCGAAAATTTTAAAATTCCATAGAGGCTGGACTTTGGCGTTGTTCAGGAGCTCTATAGCGCCCCCAAACGTCGGCAGTGGCCGGGATGAAGTTTGTCCAATGTGCACCAACTTTGGTACGCTCATTGACCTCCTCATAAACAACAAGAATCACTAGGTTTTATTTGACTCCGCCCAACAGGAAGTCGGCCATTTTGACAGGAAGTTGCAAAATAAAAAGTTTCCCGCTGGGTTTCGGAGGGGTTAGGATGTTTGAAAACTCCTAAAATTTTACAGAGCTATTTGGCTTAGGCCATACTTTGACCGTAAGTTGGAATTTCGTAAATTCGTCTTTCATCAGCTCTCTAGCGCTCTCTAGCGCCACCTATCATCATATTTATGAAAAGCTCTCAGCCTCTTGATAATTGGCAGATTCAGTAAGTCTTTGAAATGATTTAGGAATATTTTGTCGTTTTTCTCATGTGTAGCTGGAGGACTCTACAGCGCCCCCTATTTTGTTTAGGCCATTAAATTAGCTGTAGCTGTCTCAAAATTTCTCCAATATTCTCGATTTTTGGCAACAACATAGAAACTATCATCCCGCACATATTACCCATTGGCTTGTACTAGCTCTGCCCAACAGGAAGTCGGCCATTTTGAAATTTGTGGAATTTTTACACATTTTTCACGAACTCATTCAAACTCCTCCTAGAGTCTTTGTCATATTACCTCTAAATTTGGTGTGGATAGGCTCCAGACATACATGGTGATAAATTGTGAAGGAATAGTCGATAGCTGAAACGAAGACGTAATGGCGGACAATTAATTTAATGGAGACGCAACACTAGAACAAAGTGAAACCATGACACGGTCATAAAACAGATGATTGAAAAATCATGAAACTTGGTAAAAACACAAGAGACATCATAAGACACGTTTTTAGTATTGGAATGATTGACTCCGCCCAACAGGAAGTCGGCCATTTTGAAATATGTGCATTTTACACACATTTTTTGCATACTTTGTCGAACTCCTCCTAGGGAATTTGTTGAATACTCTTGATATTTGTCAGCAAAAAACTACTACCATCCGTGATGATAAATTGCGAAGGAATAGTCGATATCTTAAACGAGGACGAAATGGCGGACAGTTGAACTGCTTGAGATGCCCCATTAAAACAGGAAGTGAATACATTCTGGTGTTAGTAGGTGTTTGAGGAGGTTAAAAAGGTTGAAAACTCTCGAAAATTTACAGGCCTGCTTGAATTAAGCAGTACTTTCATCTGAAATTAAAATTATTTGTATACGTATTTCATTGGCTCTATAGCGCCACCTAGGTTTCAATGCATATTTGACATTACGGGAATGCTCAAAACCTCTTGAAAATTGATAGATTGCATAAGACCTAAAAACACTTTACAAATATTTTGACAATTTTTTCATGTATAGCTAGCAGACTCTACAGCGCCCCCTAATTCGTTTGTTTAATAAATTAGCTGTGGATGTGTCAAAATTTGTCTAATCTTCTCAAATTTTGGTAGGATCGTAGATAGTATGACCCTGCACATATTTGCAATTGGCTTGTATTAGCTCCGCCCAACAGGAAGTCGGCCATATTGGAATTTGTAATATTTTTACAAATTTTTCACAAACTAATTTAAACTGCTCCTAAAGTCTTTGTCAGATTACCTCTTATTTCGCTGTAAATGAACAACAGACATATTTGATGATAATTGCCAAAGGATTAGTTGATCGGTAAAACGGTGACCCAATGGCGAGCAATTGAGTCACTAGAGACGCAACACTAAACCAAAGTGAAACCATGACATGGTCAGAAAACAGATTATTGAAAATTCATGAAACTTGGCAAAAACACAAAAGACATCATTACACACATTTTCAGCATTGGTAGGACTGACTCTGCCCAACAGGAAGTCGGCCATTTTAAAATATCTGCATTTTACACACATTTCTTGTGTACATTGTCAAACTACTCCTAGCAAATTTGATGAATTCTCTTGGTATTTGGTAAAAATAAACATTGAACATATCTGATGATAAATTGTGAAGGAATAGTCGATATCTCAAACGAGGACGAAATGGCAGATGGTTGAATTTTTGAGATCCCACATCAAAACAGGAGGGGAAAACCTAGGTAATGCCAGGTGTTTTGAGGAGGTTATAGCGGAGAAAAACTCACAAAATTTGACCAGCCTGCTTATCTAAGGCTGTTGTTTGATGTAGAATTAGAATTTCAAATACATGTATTTTAACAGCGCTATAGCGCCACCTGTATTTTAAATGGATATTTCACATGTTTAACAGGATAGAAAACTCTTGAAAATTGGCACACTCAATAAGACCTCAAAATTACTTTTACCGGTTTCTCGGTTTGGCCCGGTACGATTTGCGCTGTTGTGCGAGGGCCCTACGTCCCCCTGTGACAGGGGGACAACTCGTTATTTATTATTTTTAAACTTCATTCCCATTTTTGAGGCCTTTCCAATACTCGAAAACTCAGGCATTTTGGCATAGGTTTCAAAGTTGGTGAAAAATTTTTTAATCCATGGTTCACGGGCTTGGGTGTGGTTCAGGAGCTCTATAGCGCCCCCAAACGTCGTCATTGTCCAAGACAAAGTTCGTCCAATGTGCACCAACGTTGGTATGCTCATTGACCTCCTCATACATAACAAGAATCATTTGTTTTAATCGGACTCCTCCAAACAGGAAGTCGGCCATTTTGGCAGGAAGTCGCAAAATAAAAAGTTTCCCGCTAGGTTTTGGGGGGGTTATGATTTTCGAAAACTCATAAAACTTCACAGGCCTACTTGGCTTAGGCTGTCCTTTGATGTAAAATTGGAATTTCGAATATTCGTATTTCATCAGCTCTCTAGCGCCACCTATTTTGTATGTCGTCTATAGAATGCTCAAAAATTTTGACAACTGGCAGACTCAATAAAGCCTTTAAATGATTTCGAAAAATGTAATTGTTTTTCTAATGTGTAGATAGATGACTCTACAGCGCCCCCTGTTTGTTTTATGCTAATAAATTAGCTGTAGCTGTCTCAAAATTTCTCCAATGTTCTCGATTTTTGGTAGAAACATAGACAATATGAAGCCGCACATATCATCCATTGGCTTGTATTAGCTCCGTCCAACAGGAAGTCAGCCATATTAAAAAATATGAAATTTTTACACATTTTCACGAACTCATTCGAACTCCTCCTACATTCTTCATCCGATTACCTCTAAATTGCACCCGCATAGGCTCCAGACATACTTGGTGCTAAATTGCGAAGGAATAGTCGATAGCTGAAACGATGACGTAATGGCGGGCAATTGGTTTAATGGAGACGCAACACTAGACCAAATAGAAACATGAACATGGTCAGAACACAGCTGCTTGGAAATTCATGAAACTTGGCAAAAAACTAAAATACATCATTACACACATATTCAGTGTTGATATTATTGACTCCGCCCAAACAGGAAGTCGGCCATTTTGAAAAAATGTGCATTTTACACACATTTTTTGCATACTTTGTCGAACTCCTCCTAGGGAACTTGTCGAATATTCTTGATATTTGTCAGAAATAAACTAATACCATCCATAATGATAAATTGTGAAGGAATAGTTGATATCTTAAACGAGGACGAAATGGTGGACAGTTGAATTGCTTGAGATGCCCCATTAAAATAGGAAGTGAATACATTGTGGTGTTGGTAGGTGTTTGAGGAGGTTACAATGGTTGAAAACCCACACAAATTTACAGGCCTGCTTGATTTAAGTGGTCCTTTGATTTGAAATTAAAATTTCATATATACGTATTTCATTGGCTCTATAGCGCCACCTAGGTTTCAATGCATATTTGACATTACTGGAATGCTCAAAAACTCTTGAAAATTGTCAGATTACATAAGACCTAAAAACACTTTACAAATATTATGATAATTTTTTCATGTGTAGCTAGCGGACTCTACAGAGCCCCCTAATTCGTTCATTTAATAAATTAGCTTTGGATGTGTCAAAATTTGTCTAATCTTCTAAAATTTTGGTAGGAATGTAGATACTCTGACTATGCACATATTTGCAATTGGCTTGTATTAGCTCCACCCAACAGGAAGTCGGCCATATTGGAATTTGTGAAATTCATTCATTTAAATTGCTTCTAAAGTCTTATTCAGATTACCTCTAAATTAGCTGTAAATGAACATCAGACATGTTTGATGAAAATTGGTAAAGGATTAGTCGATCACTAAAATGGTGATGTAATGGCGAGCAATTGATTCACTAGAGACGCAACACTAAACCAAACAGAAACAATGACACGGTCAGAACACAGAAGATTGAAAATTCCTGAAACTTGACAAAAACACAAGAGACATCATTAGACACGTTTTCAGTATTGGTAGGACTGACTCCGCCCAACAGGAAGTCGACCATTTTAAAATATCTGCATTTAACACATTTTTTTTGCGTGTGTTGTCAAACTACTCCTAGCAAATTTGTTGAATTCTCTTGGTATTTGGTAAAAATAAACATTGAACATATCTGATGATATGACAACTAGGTAATGCTAGGAGTTTTGAGGACGTTATAATGGAGAAAAGCTCACAAAATTTGACTGGCCTGCTTATCTGAGGCTGTTGTTTGATCTAGAATTAGAATTTCATATACATATGTTTTAACAATGCTATAGCGCCACCTGTACTTTAAATGGATATTTCAAATGTTTAACAGGATAGAAAACTCTTGAAAATTGGCACACTCAGTAAGACCTCAAAATTACATTCACGGGTTTCTCGCTTTGGCCCGGTACGATTTGCGCTGGGTTGCGAGGGCCCTACGTCCCCCTGTGACAGGGGGACCCCTCGTTATTATTATTATTCTGCCTCTTTGCATCCTATTTTGAGGCATTTGCGATACTCGAAAACTCATGCATTTTGGCACAGGCCTCAAACTCGGCAAAAATTTTTAAGTTCCATAGAGGCTGGACTTTGGTGTGGTTTAGGAGCTCTATAGCGCCCCCAAACGTCTGCAGTTGCTGGGATGAAGTTTGTCTAATGTACACCAACTTTGGTACGCTCATTGACCTCCTCATAAAAAACAAGAATTACTTGGTTTTGTTTGACTCCGCCCAACAGGAAGTCGGCCATTTTGACAGGAAGTTGTAAAAGAAACTGCTAAAATTTTACAGAGCTATTTGGCTTAGACTGTACTTTGACTGTAAGTTGGAATTTTGTATTAGCTCTGCCAAACAGGAAGTCGGCCATTTTTAAATTTGTTGAATTTTTACACATTTTTCACCAGCTCATTCAAGCTCCTCCTAGAGTCCTTGTCAGATTATCTCTAAATTGGGCATGGATAGGCTCCAGACATACATGGTGATAAATTGCGAAATAATAGTCGATAGCTGAAACGATGACGTAATGGCGGGCAATTAATTTAATTGAGGCGCAACACTAGCCCAAATAGAAACATAAGTACAGTCAGAAGACAGCATTACACATGTTTTCAACATTGGTATGATTGACTCCGCCAAACAGGAAGTCAGCCATTTTGAAATATGTGCATTTTGCACACATTTTTTGCATACTTTGTCAAACTCCTCCTAGGGAAATTGTTGAATACTATTGATATTTGTCAGCAATAGATTACTACCATCCGTGATGATAAATTGCGAAGTAACAGTCGATATCTTAAATGAGAACGAAATGGCGGACAGTTGAATTGCTTGAGATGCCCCATTAAAATAGGAAGTGAATACATTGTGGTGTTGGTAGGTGGTTGGGGAAGTTCCAAAAGGATGAAAACTCACGAAAATTTACAGGCCTGCTTGATTTAAGCGGTCCTTTAAATTTAAGCGATTTAAAATTAAAATTTCATATACACGTATTTCACTGGCTCTATAGCGCCACCTAGGTTTCAATGCATATTTGACATTACGGGAATGCTAAAACTCTTGAAATTTGTCAGATTCCATAAGACCTAAAAACACTTTACAAATATTGTGATCATTTTTTCATGTGTAGCTAGCGGACTCTACAGCGCCCCCTAATTTGTTCATTTAATAAATTAGCTGTGGATGTGTCAAAATTTGTCTAATCTTCTCAAATTTTGGTAGGAATGTAGATACTGTGACTCTGCACATATTTGCTCATTTGCTCAGTACTGTTAGCGGCTTTCATCATTAACATAATGAATTTGTTGAATAGTGTTCGTGACCTCTTATGAATATTAATCTTGATAATCATCTGCAGTTTTAAGCAAAGCAAAAGTTGCACAGCTTGGTGAGGATACTGCTCCAAAAACATGCACAGTCATTCTTTCCTCTGAGCTCTTTAGTGAGGTCTCCATTTGGCCACCAAAGAAAGCGCAGGAACTTAATATCTTCCTTTGCAACCCTGACCTGATAAAACATCCCTTCTGTATCATTGATGAAGGCAACAGGGCCATGACGAAAGCGAAGCAATACACCAAGTAGGTTATTCGTCAGATGAGGGTGATGGAGCAGTTCTTAATTTAGGGAGTTTCCACCAAATGATGCTGCACCTTCGAACACCACACTAAGTGTCTTTTTTTGTGGTGTGGCACATACCATACTTTTCCAGTCTCAGACTGCCACTCACTCTTGGGAAAAGGAAGTTTCAAGTAGTTGTGACCATTTTGAAGGTCAACTGACTTTGATGTTATCTTCAAGAACTGTTGATCTTCTTGTGACAATTCCTACTTTTCTCCATAATGATGTTTGATGAATTTATGATTGTTGTTCTATTAACAAGTTTTCCAAATTTGCAATTTATATTCTGTTGACTTGAACAGAATAACAGTTTTTTTCCAGCTCCTTCAAAGCCAAGTGGGCCATTGATAACCCAGCCAAGAAGGGTTTTAACAGCGTAAGGTTCTGCCAAGGTTGCAAAGCTCTTGGTGCATTGACATCTATTAGCAGCCCAATGCTAGCATCAATTGTTGTTAAATCAACTCCCTTAAGGTAAGGCCATGTTTTAAATCAGCCTCTTTTGGAATGTTGTCAAATGTAACTGGAATTGAATTCAGAGACATCAGGTAGTTTTAGGAACTGGTCACCATTTAATGCTGCAACCTTTAAGCCAGAAATGCTAGAGCTGGCTTTTAGCTTTTCCTGGCCCATTGTTTTTAGAAGAGCGTTAAGTTGCATGGACAACTCCTCAGTGCAAAATGTTGCTGAGCTCCCAGGATTAAGAAAAGCATATGTTTGAATGCATTTCATCCCTTTTTCCAGTTTCACTTTATAACAGGTACAATTGCTAGAGCGCACTCTTTTGTTCCGCACGCTAGGCCTGCTGAGATCTGCAGCGTTTCCTGAGCCTGCTAGTCAGTGCGCGAGGAGTCGGAAGCGTGGTAAGAGAGCCAAAGTCTGCACTAAGCGAATGGCTATCTCTAGCTGGCCAGTGGTGCCATCCATCCTTCTCTCCAACGTCTGCTCCCTGGAGAATATGCTAGACTATCTCTGGCTTCAGCGGACAACCCAGCGCGAGTTTAGGGACTGCTGTGTGTTCATTTTCATGGAGACATGGTTAACGGACTCCATCCCGGACTACGCCATTAAGCTGAGCGGTATGATGTGCTTCCATGTGGACCGCGACGCCAACCTCTCCTGTAAGATCCGCAGAGGGGGGCTGTGTCCTTATATCATCACAGCATGGTGAAACAATGCATGGTGTAACCTGGTGGAGTTTGCTCTAGTCAGAGCCAGGCCATTCTACCTGCCCAGAGAGCTTAGCAATGTGTACATAAAAGCAGTGTATGTAGCACCCAGTGCTAATTCTTACAGTGTTCTGCATCTCCAAAATCCAAAACTCACACCCTGTGATTTCAATCACAGTAACTTGAAGGCTCTGCTGCCCAGCTTTCACCAGCATGTGGACTTTCTAATGCATGGATCTTTTGTTCCGCACAAACAATCCTGTTGGATCCTGTTTACACCAACATTCCCGGTTTGTACAGAGCAGAGCCCCTCCCCACTACGACTCCTTGGACCACATTTCTGTGATGCTTATCCCAGCATACAGACAGCTCATCAGACGTGCCAAATCAGAGAAGAAGCAAGTGACAACCTGGCCTCCAGGATCCCTTTCTGCTCTTCAGGACTGTTTTGAGCACACTGACTGGGACATGTTCAGAGAAGCTGCTACATCTGATGACTCCATCAACCTGGAGGAGTACACAGATTCAGTGACTGGCTACATCAGCAAGTGCATTGATGTTACTGTCTCCAAAACCATCACAACCCGCCCCAACCAGAAGCCGTGGATGACTGCAGAGGTGTGTGTGCTGCTCAGAACCCGAGACAAGGCCTTTAAGATAGGGGACAATGCTGGCCTCAGAACAGCTAGAGCCAAGCTCTCCCAAGGCATCAGAGAGGCAAAGCGCACCTACGCAAAGAAAATCCATGCCCACTTCTAGGACACGGAGCATGTGGCAGGGCATCCAGACCATCACCAACTACAAGACACCTTCACCTGCTTGTAACAGTGATGCCTCCCTTCCAGATGCACTGAGCACCTTCTACACAAGGTATAAAGCACAGAACTACACAACAGCAAGAAAGACCACACCTCCTCAAAACAACCAGGTACTGTGCCTGTCCTCAGCTGATGTGCAGAGAACTCTACTCAGAGTCAACCCACGGAAAGCCCCAGGACAGACAGCATACCTGGCATACCTCACGGATGTTCTCACGGACATTTTCAACATCTCTAAATGTGGATTAAACCAAAGAGATGGTTGTTGACTTTCAGGAGAGCTCCAGGTGTCCACCACTCGCTGAACATCAACGGCTTTGCAGTGGAAATTGTAAAGAACACCAAGTTCCTCTGTGTTCACATTGCAGAGAACCTCACCTGGGGGCTGTTCCACAAAGCGAGCCAACTCAGTAAGCCAGGCTTATTAAGACAAGCCTGGCTCATTTTGCTCAAATTTCGGTTCCACGTAAGAGGCTAGACTTAAGCCTCGTCACGTTACTATAGCAACATATACGTTTGTCCAAATCTGCTCTGTCCCAGGCTAGAGTTGAAGCTTAGCTTAGCTGAAACGCTTCTATTGGATGAGCCGTGTGACGCCATAGCCTTGCAGGTGGGAAACAAAATCCAGGAACAAGCTTCCGCCACGGTTTAATCCAATAAATTGCAGTGGATGCAGCATATCATATAACATTTGTAGACATTTAATTGCATATTGTACTGTAATGGAAATGTGTCTGCACATTGCAATTTAATGGTTCAATCTTAAATTTAGGCCAGTGTAAAATGAAATCCAGTATTTAATCGCAGTTATTTTCCACAAAGATTTATTGGCATAAACTCTATATCACAAAAACATATTTATTAGTATTAATGATTCCCAGGTACTTTAGATGAAGTTATTTTGAAGTATATCTATAATTCCATAATTATATCTATTCACATATGTGATCATATTTGTTCAATATAAATAATGTAAATGTTTGGTTAATTTAATGGATATAGACCCTACCCTACCAATATTTTCATACAGGTGATATAAATTAGCAAAAAATGTAGGCTTATAGCAGCCAACATTAAAGGCTGTAGGCAGTGATTGACATCACCACCAGTAGCAGCAACAGCTGTTTTCTTTCTGGTTGCTAAAATATTTCATACAGTTAATTTATATCATAATACACACTAAAATATGTAATTTAACATTTCCCTGCACATTAGACGAACCAATTGGAATTGCACTTACCATTCTGGCAACGCATTCCTCCACCTCTTTAAACATTTTTCTTGGCTTTTCAGGGCTCGATTACTGAGGCTGTGTAAATACCGTGTGCACACCCGTGAGCCTTGATTTCAAAAGCCTGGCTTGAATTAGTGGGAACAGGTTGAGTCTGAATTGCTTTTGAGTTTTTCTTTCTTTGCTTTTATCCACACTTCTTTCATGTCCAACTCAATTTGATTATCCATTAATCCAGATTGCACAACCAGTATAGCGCGTTGCACTCATGCTTCAGACTGAGCACTGGACGCTTTACTACCCCAGCTAGAGATGTTAATGACAGCCTTTTCGGCAGTTTGGGAAACACTGTCTTGTGGAGTAACAGTATCAGCAGCTGCTTGTGCATGTTGTCCATCCACCTCATCAGCTTGCAGCCAAAATTCAACACCATCACAAATCGTGTTTCTTTTCTTCATCAGACAATAAAGATTGGACAAGTTTATGTAACTCTGTTAACTCAGCCATATAAACATAAAAAGACATAAGCTGCTGTTGCATTTCTTCTTCCGTATCGCCAGCTTCTATTAATGCATTTATTTTATTGCGCTTTTGCGTAAGGACGCCCAGCTTTCCACCTCATGATGCAATTAATTTAAACATTTTTTTTCTTCTTAACAACCGCCTCATCATCTTCTACTTGTTCCTGCATTATTGTGTTTCCTTTCATTAATCTTTCCAATACATAAACTGCATCAGTTAATTTAAAGTTTTCCTTAGAGCAGCAGCCCAGGCTTAATCAAACACCGGGTTACTTACGACTTGCCACCTCGGCTACAAACTCCGGTTCCTAGGACACATTTTTGACTTTATGTTCTGTCCGTTTCTTCTCTGAAGTGAAAATGCTGAGGCCTGTCTTGATTAATGCACACTCTCTGATTCCGTTACATTTACAATTTAAAGAATAAAATTAAAGAATAACATTAATGCAAAATGGCTACAACAACAGACATTCACCATGCCCAACTACATACATCCATCGCAATGCCCAACTACAGACATTCACCACAACACCCATCTAAACATCCATCACAATAGCCAACCAAACATCCATTACAATATCAAACCACAAGACAGAGACACAGACCACAACAATTCTGAACTACAGACATTCACCATGCCCAAATACAAACATGCATCACAATGACCAACCACAGACATTCATCACAATACCCAAATAAACATCCATCACAACACCCAACTAAACATCCATTACAATACAACACTACAGACATTCACCACAACACCCAACTAATCTTATTATAATACCTAACTATAGACATTCAGCACAACACCAAGCTAGTAAGGAAAATCTGACTGTTGATGTCTGTCTAGATTGTTTTCAGTCAGTGGCACACCTGTGTTTTCTGTTGCCAAGATAGAAAGTTGCTACAACTTTACGTGAACACACCTCAAGATAGGGCCCTTTAAGTTTGCTCAGAAGAAGAAGGATATGCGTATGTGAGGCATGCCATGCCAAAAAGAGCAAAGGATCAGTTATCAATTATTGTTGATTTACAAAAAGCTGTAAAGGGATTATATACAAATATATATTACATATATATTACAAATATTATATTACAAATGTAGACAATTTGTGACTGGGGCTACTCCGCCTTGAAGTGGGCACTCAGTCACCATGACACAAAGAGCACAATGTGACACCGACCATTATTAGCCTCAAAGAAGTAGGAACCCATCAGAGACTTAGTAGAGAAGTTAGGAGTGGCCAAATCATGGTGGTAGCATGGGCGTGCATGTGTTGCACACTTGAAAAATGTCCTTAAGTGTATTGCTTTTCAATGGGTTCGTTGGTTTTTATTTACATTACTCCCTCAGAAAAATACAGCTCCAGCTTTTTCTGTTGTGATGGCCAGTGGACACAGGAGTGGCTCTCTTTCTTCCTGCTGGATGGATAGACTTTTGGAAAAACTTGACAAAATTTCAGGCTGGATCTGCTGGGAACAGGTAAGCATGTACTTCTCTATGTCAAGAGGCATTCTGGATAACCCGTCTGCATCAGCTTTAGACTTCCCTGGCCGGTACTTGATTGTAAATCTGAAGTCAGCTAACTTGGCCACCCATCTCAGCAGTGTTGCATTCAATTTAGCAGTGGTAAGTGCATATGTTAGAGGATTATTATCAGTATATACTACAAAGTTTGGAGCATAATACAAATAATCTATAAATTGCTCACAGATGGCCCATTTCATTGCTAAAAATTCTAGCTTACCAGAGTGTAGATGGTAATTCTTCTCTGGAGCAGAGAGAGTGTGGGAGCCATAACCAAAGACCCTCAGCTTCCCTTCTTGTCTTTAATAGAGCACTGCCCCAAGTCCTTCTTGTGAGGCGTCACAGTGGAGGACGAACGGCTCTTCAAAGTTGGGGTAACCCAGTACAGGGGGGCTAGACAGGTGACAGCTGACAAAGTACAGCACTATGCTCAACTGTCCACTTGATCCTTTGATGTGAGGGCACCTGAGTTTGCTTTTTCTTTTGTGACACTGTTTCTTTCTTCTTGTGATCAGCCGTGGGGTCCTGGCTTGACGCGTCAGAGCACAACAAGGCATACAGAGGCTTGGCAATGTGAGAGAAATTTGGGATGTACGCTCTGTAGTATGAGATGAAGCCAAGTGGTTTCCTCAACTCACCCACGGTATTTGGTTTCCGTTCCTTTATATCTTGCACTGGGGCCACCTCTGCTGGATCCATGGTGTAGCCTTCTTTTGTCACTATCTTCCCCAGGAATCTGACCTTGTTCTTGAACAGTTCACTCTTCTTGGCAGTCAATTTCACCCCATGTTGCTGATAACGTTGAAGCACTTTCCTCACATCAATCAGGTGATTTTCAAAGGTTCGACTATGACACAGGTTGTCATCTAAGTAGGGCTCACATACCTCATCTCGAAGGCCAACCAGGCATTCCTCCATGCTGCGTTGGAATTCAGAGGGGGCTGCCGACAAGCCGAATGGAATTCTTACCCATTCGTAGAGTCCCCAGAGTGTTATAAAGGCAGTGAGGGGCCTACTACTCTCTTCCATGAAGCTCTGGTGATAGGCTTTGCATTGATCTAATACTGAGAACCAGGCACTACCATGTAAGCTGTCCAGCATGTCTTGGATGTGCGGGATGGGATGGCGATCAGGCAGTGACTTTTGGTTGAGCTCCCTACAATCACAGCAGAGACGGAGAGTCCCACCTTTCTTCCGCACACAGACAATGGGTGATAAATAGTGTGATCATGATTTCTGAATCCAGCCCCTGTTGAGTAGATCTTCTAAGTACTGCTTGACGTCTCTGTGTAGGGGTTAAGGAATAGACACATAAGTATGCCGTACTGGCGTTGGGTCAGTGAGTCTAATTTTGAGTTGTAGAGAAGGGATGCACCCCACATCATCTTCATCTCTTGCGAATGCTTGACACTCTTCCCTCAACATCTGTTTCACTTTTTGCTGCTGAACAAAGGGGAGGTGAGTAAGATCAATTGGTGGATCATACCTGTCTCTGTCATCCAGCTCCTTTTTAGCAGGCTTAAGTTCCTCACTGCTGACTTTCGGGGGCGCCACAGGAGAGGCTGGGGGCACCACAACTGGCTTGACTTCTGCGGGATAAACAGCTTTGATGAACAGTACTGTGCGCGGGCTCAGGGTGATGTCATGGCATGTGTTATTGGCAATAGGCGGGAATATGTCCCTTTACTGAGTGATATCATGTTCTCGGCCATACTAAGACCATCTGGCCAAGGGGCATGTTCGTCAGGCATGAAAAGCGCTCCTTGTCTGGCTATCAGGGGGCCTGTCCTCACCGAGCACCTCACACTTTTCACTTGGCCAGCGGGTTTCACCTCCTTCTGCCTTCCCATTCTCACCACACCATCGCTGCACTCAGGGTCACTGGCTTTTATCATTTTCACAAACATTTCAGTCTTTTTACAGTCAAAAGAGAAAGCTGTGCTAACAGCCTGTGTTATTACCTTCTGTGGGTGGCTCACCCCACTCTTCAACAGCTGTTAGATCACGTTGTAGCCAAGGATCGGCTCCTCAGCTGCACCCTTCTCACTGGTCACCAGCATAGGCACTTGAAGCATGAACTGCGGGGCTTGTGCTGGCTCAAGCTGGAACTTCACTTCCACCCACCCCTGAAACGGGATGCCTGTCTGGTTGACGGCTTTTCCCACCAGAGCACCAGGGCCAAGCAGCTCTTCAGTGTCGCGGACTCTCACCTTTGGGATGTACTTCTTCCTCCAGGATTCACTCATGAGGCACACTTGCAACCCTGTGTCCCATAATGCTTGAGTCTTGATGCCATTGAGGTAGCAATTCACCATGCACTTCTTCCCAATGAGTCGTAGCAGCTGAGATTGATGTCATGGAGAGATGTAGCTGACGTACATTGATCCTGTGAGATGCTCACCCGGTCCTTCTGCTGCTTGCAGTCTCTCTTCTAGCTGTTGAATGCTGTCTCTCAGGATTGCCTGCATGTCACGTGACTCATTGCGCTGTTCTTGAATTGCAGGGATACACTTTCTATGCTTTGGCCAGAAATGTTCACAGTGTCACTGTTACCTCTGTAGCTCTGTTGACCCCTACAGCCTCGAGAGAGATGTCCAGCCAGGCCACATTTGAAACAGTGGTCACATTGCTCCTCATTGCCTCTCTCCTGACATCCTCTGCACGCCCGTCTGGTTCTGGGTTGAGACTGGTTCGGTGGCTGGGGTGACTGGTGAACATTCTTCCTCAGCTCTGCTACTTCCTCTCTCAGTTGCTTGACAGCCTCCATCAGTTCCATTTCCATTTTACTTTTTGTAGCGGCGACCTTTTGACTCTTGACATTGGCCCTGGCTGAGGCATTCTGTCCGAGTAACTCAACTGTGTCGGCTTGTGACTGATCCAGAACTGTCTCTGCTAGTAACTTGTTTACTCTGCCGGGTCTGACTGGGAGACTCCTTTTCATTTTCTGTTCTCTTTCCAAATCAACAGCGGCTGCATCATTCATTTTTTCTATCAGTCTCATCGGTCATGCTCTGGTCATCCATGTAGTATTTTAGTTGCAGCTTGATATTATCACTCAATAACCCTGTGCTAAGTGACCTGAGAAATTTCTTCTGAATTAGGTCTGGGCTATACTGTACATCAGCGCTAGAATCAGAAGCTGCTGCCATCAGTCTTTCTTTGAGTTCAATTGCACGAAAGAGAAAGTTCTGAGGTGATTCTTTTGCATCTTGAGTGATATTCACAAGTCTGTGTAACATATCTGTCATGCTATTTTCTTTTAAGTGAGCTTTCAGAATGGTCTTTAAATGTGCAAGTGTCAACTGACTCTTGCTTTCCAGCATATCTCTTAAACTCAGTCCTGGAGAAGCAGCTTTCACTACAGCTTCCACAATTTCTGCATCATTGTGGCCTGCATCATACGTTTTCCCGGATTAATTTGATGCAAGAGACTATTTGGCCGCTTATTCTGAATTCACGTCTGATGACCACTTCGGAAGCTCGAGGAAATTGTAGCTTGAGGGTCAGTGGGCGAGCTAGTTGGCTTGCTTATTTTTGACTCTTTGAAGCGTATCTGCATTTCAGCATACTGTTTCTGTAACTGCTGTATCTCACACTTGCTCGTGCCATTTTTCCCATCCCCTTTCGGTCCACTTTGCCTCAGTGTTTTAGCTGTATTTGTAAGGGCTGGTGCCCGATCGAGGCGTCCTCCAGGGCATCGGAGGGCGCGCCAGGCCAGCGCCGAGGGTTAGTTGGCTAATTATCAACACCTGCTTTCAACACCTTATAAGCAACGCCAACCAGCCACTCGGCGCTGGATCTTTGAAGCTCGTGAGAGCGAATCTATGCCCGTTTTTTCGAGTGAGCCTCGGCTCTTTTCTCTTTCTTTTCCCGCTGTCCCTTTGGAGAGAGTTTTGTTCAGCACCGCTGGCAAAACTCCTCCCGCAAAAGTATCTTCCTCTGTCCCTTTCCTCTCTCTCGAGTCTGCTGGAGATAGAGCTGTGTGCTCTCTCCTGTGTGTGTGTGTGTGTGTGTGTGTGTGTGTGTAGCAGCCGCGGAGCACGCGGTTTTGCTCACCTACTCTCTCTCCCGCTGTTCCTCCCCTCTGTGGTGGAACAGCATTTAATCCATAAGCACCTCTGTTCAGTTTGTTTTCTTTTGAAGCCATTTTGTTTAGTTAATCCTTCACCTCATCTCATAAGAGGTAGCCGTAGCTTCCACGGCAAGCCTTGTTTACAATTCTCCCCTTCTCTTTCACTCACGCTAGGCGTGAGGTTTTGTTTTCCACCCGTTTTCTCTCTCCGCCCGTTTTCGTGGCTCCGCCCCTTTCGGCGGAGGCTCTTTAAAAGGCGATTAAAGCGGCCGCATCCCAATCCGCTCGCTGGTGCAGCAGTTAGAGCACTGGGCTGCGACCGCGACAGCCTGAGTTCGATCCCCGCGTGGAGCGGGGTTTAATAATAATAATAATTGTGTATATATATATATATATATATATATATATATATATATATATATATATAAAATATTATTATATAATATTAATATATATATTTACGATTATATATTAATTCTTATAATATATAATATTATATATTAATAATTATTATTATTATTATTATCCTTTTTTTCTTGGGTTTACCTGCTTCGAGATCTACTGCTCTGCACTTGGATTCTACAACCTTCTGGGCTGGAGAGCTATCGCTCCCCACCCATTACAGTATTGATCAATTTTCAGATAAACCATTCTGCTGCATTTTCATCTTCCGTTTCAATTACTTTCTCCACAGATTCATTTATTGTACGGATCAATGCATGCCTCTTTGTCGTGTCTGACGAAATTTTAGCTTGGCTACACACCTGTTTTAGCTGCTCCAAGGTTAGTGGGCACAGTAGCTCTGTTAGCTGGTCTTGTAGCTGCTCCAGATCCATCTCATGTGTTCAAACTTTGTTTCCTCAGACGTCTTTCATCACGTTGATCCGTCCCTGTTCGGGCGCCAGATTTTGTTGCACACTTAAATGAAAAATGTCTTCAAGTGTGTTGCTTTTCAATGGGTTTGTTGGATTTTATTTACATTACTCCCTCAGAACAATACAGCTCCAGCTTTTTCAACCACTGCCTTCTTCTCTACAGTTCCTTAAGTTTCATTTTTTGTCACATGACCCATTACTGGCTACTCAGATCTTAGTCCGGTCTTTTACTGCCATCTTCTGGTGACAAAGTGCAACAGCACGATTGAGCTAAATAACCCATACAACTCATAACATGACATGACATCAATCAATACAGAAAATAAGAATAAGGGAATAACAAAAAGACAAAAATGGGGGGGTCCGCTACACATGGCTTCCAGTGGCACTGGGACACTAGTGTTTATTGATGATGTGACAGAAGCAAAAGGATGAATTTTAAATTTTATAGGGATTTTCTTAGATTAGATTAATTTACGTACATTAGATTCAACCAAATCAGCCAGGCTGATTAGACGGAGCTTTACAGAATAGATGGTCAATCACATGACCACATCCTATGGCCATGAAAAAGATGTTGTTGTTTTTAAAAATGTTTACTAAGAAAAGGTTATCTAACAAGCTAAATGTTTATGAACTTCCACACAATATCCACTTAAGAGGTAACTATGCTACAGTCTAAAATTGTGTGCTCTATTTTCCACCTATGTTTTGTAGCATGACTTAGATAAAACTTGGATGTGAGAAATCCCAGAACATGAAATGATGACCAACCTGAGAGAGAGAGAGAGAGAGAGAGAGAGAGGAATAGAGAGAGAGAGAGAGAGAGAGAGAGAGAGAGAGAGAGAGAGAGAGAGAGAGAGAGAAAGAGACTGAAAGAAACTAAAGCCAGTCCAGGGACAGAGAGAACTCATCAGACTTCATCCAAGCAGCTATACATTTATGCAAATGACATTATATTGTTGTGCTCTGATGGGGACTCAATATATAGCCAAGAATATGCAAGCAAGTTCTTCATTGTGAGAAATTGAAAATATATGGAAAGCATAACAGAAAGCTCAATTTTTTAAAGACATCTGATGACTACTTCAGAAAAGTCAGAAAGAGAGACCCAATTCACTGCAGCTTGTAATAGATCCAACACTGAGTTTGTCAAATTACACCTTTCCAAAGAAAGTAAGATCTGCCCTTACTGGTTTCTAAAATCTACTATCCTCATTAAGAGAATCAAAAGATCAGCATAGACTGAGATACACAAGATCCACTAGAGAAATTAGATATGTGTATTCTTTAAATCTCATTCAGCTGAGACTGAGCTGAAATCAGTCTCAATAATAAAAGAATAAGAATAGAAAAGGACTAAACCACATGAAGACAGAAGCTGTGTTCAGAATGGCTCAGTCATTAACTCTTTCACTATGTAGCATTTTCTATTTACTGAACGAATTATGGAACAACCAAACAATAAACCATGTTTGTCCTGCTCTGAGGACGTCTGATACAACAGCACTGCATTGCATTATAGTATATTTTGGAATTTCTAAATTTTGTGATGCATTAGGTTGTTTCATAGTGAACTATATAAGGAATAGAATGTACTGCTGGAGTTTTAAACAGTACTGCAAAAATGGTTTACACACTATATAGTGCACTATTTCTGGAATAGTGAGCGATTCAGACACAGCTACAAACATTATATTTAGGGTTCAAGCACCGAAGGTGCGTAGAACCCTATTGTTTTTGCTAATATTTTTCTTCTTCTTCTTCTTCTTCTTCTTCTTATTATTATTATTCTTTTTCTACTGAAAAAAGCTGTTGTGCAGCCTAAACCGTAAGTCATAGAGAAATGAAACTTGGTAGGTAGATGTAGGATCAGTGCATCTCGGAGGACAACAAAAATGGCACCGATTGGTCAAGTGGTGGCGCTATAAACAAGGAAATTCATTTTTCACAATTTTCTCAATAACTCAAAAACCATAAGACCTACATTCAAAATTCTTTTTTTGATGGATTCCTTGGGTCAATACCAACAACTTTCCAATTTGGACCATGCACTTCCGTCTATATAGATTTTTTGCTAATTTGCATAATATGCAAAACCTACTTTTGCAAACTAGTCCTAGGAATTTTGACCAATCCTGGCATGTTTGGTATCAAAACACTCGTGAGAGCATGCGCTTCAATATTCATTAAGAAAAAGTTGAAATATGTAAACAATATGGCCGCCATATGCAAATTAGTCCTTCCGGATATATGCCCCATTCACTTCAAGAGGTAAATTTGGAGCACTGTTTCTCAGCAACCGTGCAACCTAGCAAGTTGAAACTTTGCATGCAGAATCTATCATACAGCCTCTAAAGGATGTTCAAAGGGCAACTTAATCAATCAACATGGCTGAACACCATCAGCCAATCAGCATTCAGCAGACATTTTGGCAGGCTGAATGTTGCCCAATCTGGATGATATTTGGCAGTTATGTTCAGGTGGAGACACTGTAGTGACCTGCAAAGTGCTGAAACAATCTGCCCACTGGGGGGCGCTGTTCCAAAAAAACGAGTATATGTCAATCATGCTGTACAATTTTGACATCTAATTGTTTTTGCCATATTTAGTACAGTGGCTCTGACAAATTTCTCAATACAACTATGTTTAAAAAGTGCTTTGTTCATTCATAATTGCTAATTGTTTGAAAATAGCTATATTGAAACTACTCTCTGGATATTTGGCCTATCACCTCCATTTCAGTCTTGCTGCACACTGTAGAGTCTCTAGGTAAATGTTCATTAAAAACATTTGTGAAAATTTCACATACAATACTCTCCAGGCATCAAGCAATCTGTGCGTCCTTGGAATTTCTAACCTAAATTGCTGTAACTCTGCACTATTTGCTGTAATCTCACAATGTTAAAGACCTCTGTACAATATCACTCTGATGAAGCGCCATTTCATACAGAACTAGATTAAGAATAACTTGACATTACATGTCATATCAGAACATTCACTCCTTTGTGCCTCTTCTCAACATTAATAACAGGTGAAAGACTTTTGATCATTTCTAAACGTGACAGAATGTCTCCAATTGTGTTAGACCTTCTTACACATCACCATCCTATGCTCTAGTAGGCACCATTGTGCTAGTTGGTGCTTGATGAAGCGCCATTTAATTCAGAACTAGATTTATAATAACTTCGTAATTACATGTCATATCAGAACATTCACTCCTTTGTGTTAATTTAAACTTGTTTGGTCAAACATTTCAGCTTGTTCTGCAAAGGTTCAAAGGTCAATCTGAATACCACTTTGTGAACATTCTGGTTGAAGCCACCTGATCAATACCAATAACATGTAGACACCTTTTGACTAGTTCTAACTCACTTAATGAATATCCTACAAAGTTCACTAGATTTACATGTGAATTTAAGCACTGATCAGGTTGAAAGGCCTCTGCTCAACATTAATAAAAATGTGAAAAACTTGATAATTTCTAAATGTGACAGGGCATCTCCAATCATATTAGACCTTCTTACACATCACCATTCAATGCTCCAGTAGGCACCATTGTGCAAGTTGGTGCTTGAACCCGATGATTGCCGCTTGCGGCTATATTCATCATTAGATTCGCTTATAGAATATCAGAGTTAGACTTATAATATCAGAGTTAGACAAATGTTAGTAACAAACACACTTACACACACTTACACCAAATGTGATAGAAGATTCAAGAGAAGAGATGTCTCGCAGAGGTGAGATCTCTCTCACTGCTTCATTCAACACACACAAACACACACACTGTCTCAAAAGCCTGGAATCCGTTCTCATCTCTTTCCCTGTTATAATTAGTGATGACTTTCACAATGTGGACCTTTTGTACATAACTTATCACTACTTATTAAACATGAAGCAGTCTCACATATTCACTAAACTGCCATCCTCAGAATTCTACAGCTTAATGAAGCATGTTACATTGAACAGTACCAGCATGGCTCAATATTCTGCCTTCAGCTGCTGATGAAAGATTAATATATATATATATAGTGTTTTTATGCTACGGATTCCAAACTTTTGAACAGCACTACATAAACACACACATACATACATGTTCCATTCTAGAACTGCAGGTTCATTACAACATCTCAAGGTATAGCAAGGTTTCATTCATGGCCAACTCTGTTATTGTTTATCTGTTTAACTTCTTAACAGGCCAGGATTTTTGACATTACACCACTAAATATAGAGGATTTCTATATAAGAATTACATAAGCTTTCATGTTTGATGAGGAACATTACTGAAAAGCATAAATGCAATTGTAATAGAAAATATATATATATATATAAAAATGTTTAAGTAAATCTGATAATGTAAATATAAGGAATAAAATCATAAAATTGGCTAATTAACCACCTAGCAACCACCTAGCAACACCTTAGCAACCACCCAAGATACCATAGCAACACCTTAGCAACCACCTAGCAACACCTTAGCAACCACCCTGGATACCATAGCAACACCTTAACAACCACTTAGCAACACCTTAGCAACACCATAGCAGATACCAGCCAGCACTGCAATCACACTCGCAGTTTCTGTAGAAACTGCAATCTAGTTAATTTTAAAATTAATATTTTCCTGAATACAAAGTAAACAGTTTATGTCCTCCAAAGCTTTAGTTTTGTTATGTTTATCAAGTTTTTACATCTATTTTCAAACCAAGAATTTGGTTTGATTCCTGTTATTGATCTGGATTTATTAAGTGAAGTAGAGAGTAAACAAACAGGTTCCCCAAAGCCCTCAAGCCTTTCAGAATGTAAATAAGTTATTTTACTGCAAAGAAAAAGAGTTTTGTATCAGCTACACCAGTAGCCTGTATACGGGACAAGGCATTTTAAGGGGTTAAACCATTAACAGAGTTAACATTTTGTATAATTTTGTACAACTTAGCAACGTCTAAAACCAGAATCACTGCTGCCAACCTCTTTTCATTTGACCGTATTGCATATACATGTGTATATTTTAAATAATTCTCTAGATTGGTCTAAAAGTGGTTGAGTTAAAGTTGGCAAAACTGAGCTGAATTTCTTAAAATATATGTGTCAAAATTGTATAAAGAAATTTAGCCATCACAAATATAAATCTAACCAAAAATTTAAATTTCATGACCACCTTTTGGATATATAGGATGATAAAATATTAAAATGTATATAATTTTTTTAACATTTTATAGAAATTACTGAGGCAACTCACCAACTCCCACAGGTTTCCGGACAGAAGAGATGGTGTCGGTTCCAAAACCGATTTAATAATGATTGCAATGTACCTCAGTTCCAGAATTAAACCCCCACACACACAGCCTCCATACAGACAGGACACACACACAGACTCTCTTGCTCAGATCAACAGGTCTTCTGTAATGCTGAAAACCTTCTTTCTAAATTAATTTTACCAAATAATCGATAGAACTGGGATTAAAACGACCATAGACACAAAGACCACAACTACCATGACCAAGTGAAGAATCCTTTTCTGCAACTTTGTTTACTTTACTTTCCCTTCCATAGCCTCACACTACCTCACACTGCCTCACACTACCTAATCTAATCTATATTTGCTATATTTCTCCACCTCATTTGATAGTAAGATTTCATCCTCTGCTAATCTGCTGTGGTGGTGCACCACCTTTGAACACTTGGGAGATAAGGATCATGCAAGATGAAAAAACGTTGCGACTACGACAATATTGGTATACACTACTCTTATAGCCAGGTTCTGTGTTCGAGGTACTGCTCCAGGACCCCCGAACTGTAAGGTACAAGCTCTAAGCTCTGTTTGGACCGGTACTGTTGCAGGACCAAACCACCAACTGCCACACAAACACCTTTATTGCCGGTTTCTGGGACCGGTACTGTTCCAGGACCCCCGAACCATAAGGCAAACAGGCAAAAAAGCCCCCCCTGGTCCAGTAATGTTCCAGGACCAGGGCATCGCAAGTCACCTTAACCCCCAGTGCCAGCCCTTTTGATATTACTTAATTAAATGTAACCTACCTTACACAGCAGTTGGTCATGAGAGTATAGAAGGTCCATAAATTACAGGCCCAAAGCAGCATCATTCTTTTTTTTTTTATCATAACCGGGCGGAAACACCAAAAGCTGTAGGGTAATTTACCACAGCATGACTTAGATAAAACTCGGATGTGAGAAATCCCAGAACATGAAAAGATGACCAATGAGTCAGATCTTAGAATTTAAAATATATTAAAGTTTACTGGAAAAATAGTTTCAGCATTACATATATGTATAAAAGGAACAAAATTTAATAGATATATATTAGAAAAGAGTAAAAGTACAGCAACGAGTGTGATTGGACAGAACTTATCAATATGATTACGTCAGCAGAGTCCAGTTAACAGCTTGTTGTCCAGTTCCAATGACGTGATCAGCTCCAGCCTGTCTGAGCAACAGGTTCTTATCATGGTGTTGTTCAGCTCTGTGTCCTTGTTGAACACAGCAGACAGTCCTTGTGTTTCAAACAGTCCTTAAGTGTCCTAAGAGGCAAGTGCTGGCTATCTGAGGAGAGGTTCCCAGCACTTCACTGAGAGAGCTTGTTGTCTCCTAGTTCATATGCACTGGTCCCAGAACAGCAGAACAGCAGTGAAGCTTCTCTGCCACTCAGGGTCACGTTCTCCTCACAGCTCTCACTGTTGATGAAAACACTCTGACCTTCCTGATTCCTGAAAAAGTACAAACAACCTCCAAAGCCTTGTGTCATTGTGACAGTTAAAAATAGAGCAAAGATCATAAGGTTATTAAGTGAATTATGAAGTGAACAGGAAAAATTATAACTGTATATATAAATGTATAAAACATTTAAGAATAAGAGTGTGAAGGTGTGGTTATCTCCAATCACACCCTTCAGTTTTAACTGCCCTGTTTTGCTCCCTAATGAGCAAATACGTTCCAGAACATTCCTACAAGATACTATTGATGAAAGTAACATCGGCAGAAACATGTTACACAATGTGTTATGTGTATCTTTTAAAACAATGGCAAAGAAATAAACAAATATTACAAAACAATGTATACATTAAAGGCAGTCCTTCTTTTGGCTCCAATAAGTTTGGTGAAATCAAAAAGTAGAAAACAACACTAGAACTAGAAGTGTCTAATAGTGAAAGAGCTTTTCCACACACCCAGTGCTAGGGGACTAAATTGGAACGAAACTAAAAAAAAATCACTATTTTGTATTTATACAGGGTTTGTCTGAGAACATCTATTTTGGTTTAAAAATTGTATTTTATTATTTGGGTCAGACTGGGGTTTCAGCAGTATTATAACTGCATATACATTCACACAGTGACAAATGCTGACTTTGGGCTGTCTGGCCTCCTGCAGACACGTATAAGTCATACAAGACAAGGACTTGAATGTGCAAAATATGAATATTTGCAGCTAGTAAAATGTGTGATATTTATACATGAGAGAAGCAATGCTAGCTAGCAATCCAAACAGAGAAAGAGTACATAGAAACAAAGTCCTTAATTGTAAATGTACAGTAAGCTAAATCTTGCTATTCCTGTAAACTACATTTTGTCTTTTCCAAAAAGACACCAGAGACACACATATCTGTAAAGATGTGGCCGGGTGCCTGTAGAAATGTGGAAGTGTGCGTGTGTGTGCATGTGTCTGTGTGTGTGAATGTGCAGGGCCGGTGCTAGCCATTTGGATGCCCCAAGCACAAATGCATTTGTGGTGCCCCTTATTTCCAAAATAACTTCTCAATGTTAATATTTTGAAAACAGTTGCAAAAAGAGGAAAGTAAAATCTTGACAAAGGTTTGCATAAAGAATGGCACCAAGCATTAAAATAAATAAATGAAATAATTACACTTCATTGTAATTGCATTAATAAACGTAAAAAGCTGTGCCTAATATCAATAAAGTGTTGCTTTTGAAGTCATTTTATCCTGTTTCATTTTGTGAGACAGGTATTATTTAAGTGATTTCTTGGTTCTGAAAAAAAAAGCAAAACAATAGAAATCTATTTACACTATATTACCAAAAGTCTTCCCTGCGTTGCGTTTGGTGATGTAAGGCTTGGATGGACCTGCTCCGCCATGGAAACCCATTTTGTTTTTTTAAGGAATGATCACAGAAGCCACCAACATTTTTTCTGTAAATAGGTTTAGAAACACTATATTTTACTAAACAGATTTCTTGCATAATTTATTCAAAATATTAAGTGGTGTTTATTTTCTCTATACTTTCAGGATTATCTGTGGCCTGACACAGTTCACAAACAGAAGTCACTTGGCCTTTGCTGCACTAGAGGCTGTGTGCTTTCAAACACGAGAGGTAATACACATTATCCTAAAATTTGCCTACATCATTTAGTATTTCATTAGGTCAAAGCAATGTTTATTTAAACTCAGAATTGGCAGAGGGTGCCCTTTATTTACAATGTAGTAGAGCAGAGCATAAAACAGAATAAGACACTGATAATAATACGTAAAGATTATATTATTATAGCAGGGACATTAAAAACTATAAAATTATACATAAAAAATAAAACTAGGAAAAGATCAAATAAAAATTAAGAACACTAGTTACGCATGTGACTGTGGCTCTGTGATGCCAAAACAGTTAGGTGGATGATGAATACTAACAGTGTCATAAAGGCAGTACTCTGCCACCGTAGCAAAGCCGCTGAGAGGACAAAGTACTCAGGACTAAAGAGGAGGCCATGTTCGTCCTGTAGAATCAGGATATGTATACGGTTACAGATATATTTACATACATTTGACATAAAGTGCTATGTCAATACAGCCTCAATAATTTCTTGTCATGTTATGAATTCTGGTATTTTTAAAAGCATTGCTTTATAAATGGATTATTCAATGCTTATGTATGTGTTTTGAAGAGATATTGACTGCTCCCAAAAGAGAATAGTGTTATGAGAAATTTGGTTGAGAGTGAATTACATCATACATCTAGTTAAGTTTTGGTTTTCAGTTCAGAGCTAATTATGCTGCGATTTGTAGTAGCCTATAGTAGTATAGTAACCGTTATTATATAGGTTTTGTCATTAGACACCTTAGTCTAAGCTTATATTCATAGAAATGCCCTGTGATTCTAGCTGTGTGTTTAGTATGTTCTTTAACAATACACTTAATATCACAGTCCCAATTAAATCTTGTTGTATATTTCAGGTTCTGGATGCGATGAATAGAGACAGTGGTGTTCCACTTACTCAGTTACATGTAGATGGAGGGATGACCGCTAATAAATTACTAATGCAACTGCAGGCTGATATCCTATGCATCCCAGTGGGTAAGTATGCTTTTGGATATGTCTGATTTTGTTTACATTTACTCTGGTTCAGATGTCTCAGACTGTAGTTGTGAAAGGTCAAAGCCCTGTTTAATGTATGGGTAATAAGCTGTGAGATATTTTATACTGGAATGTTACAAGAACACTTTTTTACAGTAACATCTAGCTTGCACAATAAACGTCCGCCATATCACACCTAACATGCTTCCGCAATGTTGCATTTCACTACTCACAGAACGCAGAATCTGAATTGATCAACTTACCCTACATTGCATTATCAAGCCTTTCCTGGCCTTCGAGGCTCTACAATATATCTTACAGCATAGTCCACAGTCAGAAACACGCATTTAACAATGAAGAACTTGTGTGCATTCTTTTGAGGAGGATGCTCTTACAGTTACAGTTAATTGTTTTTATTTTGTGCAGTGAGACCCTCAATGTCTGAGACCACTGCTTTGGGTGCTGCCATGGCTGCAGGAGCAGCTGAAGGGGTCAATGTGTGGAGCATAAACCCTGATGGTATGACCTCTGTGACCTCTGAGAAGTACCAAGCTCAGATCAACCCAGATGGTGAGAGCTCAGATAGAATTACTCTTCAGCAACTGAACATAATTATAATATATAATATAAATCTACAATGGATCTTTTTTCTTATAAGAAACACTAATACAATAAATAAAATGATTAGGAAACAAAATACAAAATATTTAGTTAATATATTTTGAAATTATTATTACGGATATTTTAAATAAAAGAAAAAAAACTTTGAAATTAAAATGTAATAATGGTAGGATTAGAGGTGGAAAGTAACGAATTACATTTACTTACGTTACTGTAATTGAGTGTCATATTGAGTACAGAATACAAACACTCACAGATACAGAAAATTGTTGTTTATTTAAGGCGTAGACAACACAGAGGAGATCAGAAGCAAAATAAGTAGAGCACAGTAGCCACATAGACAAAACCATACCATAAACGGGAGACAGTCCAGAGTTCATACACGCGAGAAGCCAGCAGTAGAGATAATCCAAAAGGGGAGAAACAATAAACAGTCCAGATCATCCACGCTAAATCCACAATCAGAGGTACAGGCAAAATGGGCCTTGAGAAAACAAAAGACAAGGTCATACACGGAAATCCGGCGTAGCGTGGCTCTGTAAAAAAAAAAATGCTCCGCACGACAATAGTCAAGTCAAGTAGTTTTATTGTCAATACTGCATATGTCCAGGACATACATAGAATTGAAATTACGTTACTCTCCTTCCCAAATTTTACAGCAGGTACAGAAAATAGATATAATAAAAAAAAGAATGGGAGACACTATGTGTACAATACAGCAGGGACACATACATGAGACAAAAACAAGGCGCAGTAGTGGTGGGGGAGAAATGGATATATAAATATAAGTTAAAAGAAATAAGATATATAATCTAAAAGAGTGGGAGACACTATATGTACAATACAACAAGACACAATAAACATAAGTAAGACGAAAGACAATAGTGCAATATTGATGGTGATTGAGATGGAATGACAGTGTAAATAGAACCCGTATAACAGTAGTGCAAATATGGTGTATGAGGCGGGAGCTGTACAAGTCCTGAAGGGAGGGAAGAGAGGTGCCAACGATCTTCTCAGCTGCTCTCACAATGCGCTGGAGGGTCCTGCGGCAGGATGCTGTGCTTTTTATCTTATTTTTGTGGCACTGTCACTAAACTGCACTTTCACGATGTGAGAGAGAATGAGTGAGAATAAGCATCAGGTGTATCTGTCTAATTCTTAAATGGCAAAACATCTGCTATGTTAATCTAGGAGTAAGTCCGTGTAGTAAGCATAAATTTAAATCCTTATAAATGTCAGAAAAAATACATTTTAAGTATATTTTATTTTATAGTTAGCTAGCACAACTTTTAAGTAGGCTCCCACAGACATTATCAGGCCTATAACTCTTCTTCACCCTAACAGAGAGAAAGGCCTTGTGTACTTGCTCCAAATCTATCAAAAATGCTGATCATTTGCCACTTTTCCTCTCAAACCCTGGACTTCGTTTGCAAAGTCAAATGCATCAAAACGGTTGTAAAAATGATTAAACGCATTAGCCAGTTCAATATCTGAAGTAAAGCCTTTCAACATTCAACATACCTTTTTACTGTTCCCTGACTCCTTAAGACCTGCTGTAGTTTTCATACTAGACCAGACTGAACCAAGATTGTTTGCCGCCATTTTATTATCTAACGTACTCAAATCAGAAGTGGTTCCTTGTCTAAAAGCATGTCTCTTTTTCTCCAGGCTGAGACTCACTGTTTTGTTCATCCATGGTCTATTTTTAGGATATGTTTTTACCTGCTTGCATGGTACAATAATATCTCTACAAAAAGACATATAAGAGCATGTAACATCAACCAGTTCATCCAGATCATCTCCAAAGGATTCTTTAAACACCCACTCTGTACAGTTAAAACATTCCTGCAACAAAGTACAGATTCATTCGTCCAGTGTTTAATGTCCTTTATCTGTGCTTTTTCCCTCTTTAACACAGTCTTATATACGGGCAATAGATGCACACAGTTATGATCAGCTGAACCCAAAGAGGGTAAAGGAAGGGACTTGTAGGCATCCTTAACTGATCCATAACACCGATCCAATGTCTTAGCATGTCTGGTTGGACACAACACATATTGATAAAAGTGCTTCAAAGTTTTTTTAAGTAAAACCTGGTTAAAATCACCCAGTATAAAATGTGGGGCATCATGTCGCCTGCAGTTTTTGTATGACATCATAGATAGTACTGGAGGCAGAAACAGCATCTGCCTTAGGATGAATATACACAACTGTTATAAAAAGTTGTGGAAATTCGCATGGCAGAAAGAAGGGACGCATCGATATGGATAACAGTTCAATATCTGGCATGCATATGCGTTCTCTGACAGTCACAGCACTACAGTATCGTTTGTTCAGATATAAACATACCCCACCGCCTTGAGATTTTCCCGTCACTTCAGCCTGTCGATCCATTTGAAATGGCTCTAGGCCAAGTCGTTATTCTGATCCAGCTCAGTTAACTACGTCCCTGTAAAAGCCATAGCGCAGCAGTCCTTAAAATCCTTCTAGTAGCGAACGTTTCCCTGCAATTTATCCACTTTATTCCTATACACCGAACGTTTCCCAGGATTATGGAGGGCAGGGGGAATCGGGTGAGCAGCTGTTTCCTCAGACGTAACCTCACGCTGCCTCGTTTACCCCGTTTCCTCTGCTTATACCTCGCTCCTTCACAGACTCCCTGTGAATCTTCCCGAACACAGTCTGGTAGTTGTAGCGTTATCCCTGTCACGCTATCTATGCTCACTCTGTTCAGTTGCAGGAGCTTATCTCTGGTGTACCAAATCCTGTCCTGGAGAACGGCTCCCTCCACAACATAGGCCAGCAGTAGGTAGAGCAAAATACATAGGACAACCGAATAACAAAGATCCATTTTGTATCAGAAAACTCATCTAGGGCTTTATCATACCAATACTCCTACTAAAATAACTTAAAAACAGAAAAAACAAACAATTAAAATACTAAAAACACCAGACCAAGAGGACGCCAACTTCACCCTGCTGGTCGCTGCGTGCGCATGCGCCCTATGTGTTTGGCTTTTATTTGCGATGTCTTCAGGATTTGCAAAAATAATAATAAATGATTTTCAGCGCATCATTCAAGCTTCCACAGCAGAGTTTAGATTATCAGCCCAAGCCTGACCCGATTCCTGACCCGAACTCACACATGCGCTCCTCCACTCCGTATTACACACTTGTCTTGAGCTGTGTGTAGCTAGATAGCCCTCTGAAGTGAGGAGAAACATTACATAAGGTGAGCTAAATTTGGTCCAAAGCGAAGGACAGTCAGGGGTATAAAGCTAATTCAAGTTAATTGTTGATAGAAACAACACGTGTGTCAGCTTTGTAGAGTGTGTTAAGCGCAGAGTGCTATAAGCTTAAAACAAAGGCTATAAAATAAGGCTATATGCTTAAAAAAAATCGTTTGTTCAGAAAGTATTTTATATTCTTAAACCTTGTTAATTATATATTAATACATTATAATAATTATTAGTGAAGTATAAATTAATTAATTATTAATTATAAATTATGGTTATTGTTATTTTGGTTTAATGAGTGGGCAGGGCATAGCCATTTTTTGTGTTTTTGGACAGGCTATATGCTAAATATTAAAATGTTTGTTTTTTAAAGTATTTTATGTTCTTAAACCATGTTAAATTAGATTAGATTAGAGGAAGGTCATTCAGACATCTTTTTTGTGGACTCGATTTTAAAATTATTTTTATGGTTCCAGTTCTTGTATTCTTCCTATTAGTGCTTTTTTCTCATTTGCATACCCTGGTATTTGTTTTTACAGCTAGAATCGAACATGGCCAGTTTCCATACCAAGATGGAAATTATCTGTATTTTGGTGAATAACACTATAGACATACGGCAAAAATGAAAACATTATCTAAAATATGACAATAAGGTCATACACAGACTATTAAATGTTTGAAAAATGTGTCAACATTTATGCCTACGTGCAGCATGTTGTGCCCAAAGGTACATTTGGTTTACAGTATGTAAAGCAGCATCTCGTTATAAAAAGAACATTTAACAAAACAAACACAAACATACAGTAAGCAAAACATTGGAACAGGAAAAAAAGTTCAGGCTCAGGATTTTTTTTCACTATCACCCCTGGAGCTGTGTGTGGGAGAAACAGGAGCGCCTACAGCACCAGACGTGACATTAAGTTGATTTTATAAGTAATTTGTCATTTTTAAAGTAGTTTTTAATATAGGTAATTTTACTTTTACTCAAGTTCATTTTTTACATGTAATTTACTTTGCTACTTTGGAAAACTCCCTGTTACTGAGTAAAAAATGAAATTCTGGGGAAAAAAAAAAATAGAACCAATATGGGACACGATTTGTTCTGTATTTCCGTAAAGTCCAATCCACATGTCTGACACTCACATTCACACTAAACCCCTCCTCACTCCGCTCTGCTCCTCTGTGCTGCTGCAGCAAACACCATCCCAGGTAATTTTTTACCTTGTTGTGATTTTGCCAGAAGATGTCAGAGCATGGCGTAGAACTTATTTTAGTAGACTATTGTGGTTTCAACGATTAGTATGTTGAGTTTTGTCAAAAGAATGATAATATATATATATATATATATATATATATATATATATATATATATATATATATATATATATATGGCAATTTAAAGAACAAATCTAAATAAAGTATATTTATATATTTTCTAATATATATAAAGATTTAATACATATTTACTTCGTTTTTTGTTGATCCACAATGTCTCCGGGAGATCACTTGACACGATATTCCTCACAAAAATATAAACATTTTAACACAAAATACAAAGATTTCTGTAAAAAAAAAAAAAATCTAAGGAATTATTTGTCAGATTAAAAAGGTGTGTACAGATTTCTGTGTATTTTGTGTCAAAATGTTTATATTTTTAAGGAATAAAGTCTCCAGTGATCATTACATCAAATATTATAATACGTGGGGTTTAACTGTTTGGATAACCTGACTTCCTTTAAACTCATAAGAAAGGCACCAGCAAATACTGTTCAATTTAAGTAAAAATTACCCCATGGTCCCTATAGTTATGCACATAAAGTTATGTTCCCAATTTATTTAGTTTATATATTAAATGTTTTTTTGTTGCACACAAACATATTTCAATTAAGATTTAATTAACTCCACTTTATAAGAGAAAGTGTTAAAGCTTGAAATGCTTTATTAGCATTTACGTTGAATTGCTTTTTTGATTACCCCTTCAATAAAAACACCAGCACAAATTAAAATATACCACTGCTGCCTGAAAGGTCTAAATTATTATGTGGAATAATAGATTATTGAAAACGATTAAATTTATGATTTGTTTTGCTTTTTTTACATCAAATAATTAAAAGCAAGTATGTAACTTTTACTTAAAGTACATTTTAAATTGAGTATTTTTTTACTTTTACTCGAGTAGATTTTTAGATGGGTACTTTTACTTGAGTAGAATTTTAGCAAAGTAAAGGTACTTTTACTTAATTACAATTATTCAGTACTTTTTCCACCTCTGATCAGGATCGGGTAGGCTCAGCAGGTGCAGAGTTAAAAATAACATAAAATACAAAAATAACCAAATGGATTAGACTAAAACAAAAAAAAAAAGAAATGCTAGGACAGAGAAAGAAGGTCAGTTCACTAAAAACACACTAACAAGAGCCATATGTATACAGGGGACCACAGATGAAAAAAAAAGATAGATAGTTGCTGAGCATATTGTGAGAATAAAAGGGAAAGGAAAAGAGGAAAAAGCAGGGGTTAGAAAGGCTGTGTAATAATTCTGCTAAGTAGAAGAACAGGGCTGATTCCGGAAAGCTGGAACCACAAATGGACACATCCAAAAAGAACGGCCAGGCATCACAGCACATGTAAGAGAGATGGAGAGAGAGAGAGAACAGAGAGGGAAAGGAAAAAAAGGTCTAGAATGGGTTTAAAGAACTCTGCTGGAGTGGCATGGGCACTTGGAGGCAGCAGCTCAGGACATACGGGTGAAAAAGAGAAAGGAGATGATTAGGGCAGGGTTTATGTGAGAGAGGAATCGTTAGAAGGGCAACAATGGATGCATGGATGGAATATAATGATACATATAAATACAATAAAATAAAAATAGAATATAAAGTGTAAAAGTGCAGTCTTTAGTGTGTGTAATGTAGAATGGAGGCAGTGCAGCTGAACACAATAGACAGTGAACACCAGTTGATGTGCATAAAGTGAGGATAACTGATGTCAGCCATACAGAACGTGCAAATGCACAGTTATATAATCATTTAAAATTAGCAGTGCAAAAGATACATAAACAGTAGATGAATGAACTAGTGAATGAACTACTAGTGTAAAATAGGGTAGAACTATTAAAATAGTGTTATAGGCATCAGCAAGACTGAGAGTGTGTCCATAGCTGAGGGTGTGTCCATGGTGTGACCATAGTTGCCGGAATGAAAAAGTCTTCAGTTTGCTGTGCTGAGAGGAGTTGAACAGTCTTATGGCCTGAGGAACAAAAGATTTTCGAAGTCTGTCTGTGGAGCAGGACTGGGACAGCAATCTGCCCCTGAATGAGCTGCCTGGTGATGGTGCTGTGCAAAGGGTGAACATTGTCCATTATGTTCAGCAGCTTGCTGAGGGCTCTCCTCTCTGCCAGTGGTGTTAAGGACTCCAGCTCTAATCCCAGCACAGAACCAGCTTTCCTCACCAGCCTGTCCAGTCGTCCAGCATCCCTCTTGCTGATGCTGCCTCCCCAACACACTACAGCGTAGAAGAGGACGCTGGTTACCACAGACTGGTAGAACATCAGCAGGAGTTTCCGGCAGATGTTGAAAGACCCGGGCCTTCTGTTGACTGACCAGTCCAGCCTATCATCCAGGTGCACACCAAGGTATCTGTAGGATTTGACCACCTCGACATTGACCCCCTCGATGGAGATTGGCTGCTGAGCAGAGGGCCTGGATCTCCTGAAGTCTATGCACATCTCCTTGGTTTTGGAGATGTTCAGCTGCAGATGGTTCGTCTTGCACCACACCACAAATTCCTCAACCAGGGTTCTGTACTCCCTCTCATCACTATTACGCACACACCCCACAATTGCAGGGTCGTCAAAGAACTTCTGCATGTGGCAGGACTCTGAGTGCTATATGAAGTCTGATGTGTACAGTGTGAACAGGACTGGAGAGAGAACAGTCCCCTGTGGTGCTCCTGTGCTGCTGATCACTGTAACAGAGCAGCAGTCCCTGATCCTGACATGTTGAGGTCTCTCAGTAAGGTAGTCAGTGATCCAGGTGACCAGGTGCATATCCACCTCCATCTTCATCAGCTTGTCTCTCAGTAGTAGGGGCTGGATGGTGTTAAAGGCACTGGAGAAGTCAAAGAACATGACCTTCACAGCACCTCCCCCCTTGTCCAGATGACAGTGAATGCAAACTGCAGTGGGTCCTCAGCAATGTGGACCTGAGGTCCAAACTGCTTTCCTGGTGTGAAGTCTCCTCATAGATAGTGTTGTTGGTGGTGATGATGAAGATGGTGGAGGTGAGGGTGATGGTGGTGATGATGAAGATGAGGGGGATGGTGGTGATGATGAAGTAAGAGAGACATTACAGAAATTGTAATGAGACATTATTCAAGAGCTTAAGCAAATAGAAATGATTTAAAGATTTAAAGATTGAGAGCATGTCTGAGTCCCGTATATTAATAGGGAGGTTATTTCAAAGTTGGGGAGCTTTATAAAAGAAAGCATATTTTTTATCTAATACACAGGACTAATAACAGGCCAGCATCTTGGAAGCAGAGTGTACGTGGTGGGTACGTGGTAAGGCATATGAAGTATGATAGCGATCTCTCAGATAAGATCTGAACTAGCTGAGGGCAGATCCTTTAATTAATAATAAGATTTTCTAGCCTATCGAGCAGAATAGCATGATCTACAGTGTATCACAAAAGTGAGTACACCCTTTACATTTCTGCAGATATATAATTATATCTTTTCATGGGAACAACACTGACAAAATGAAACAATGAAAAGAAGTCTGTGTGCAGCTTATATAACAGTGTCAATTTGTTCTTCCATAAAAAAAAAAAAAAACTCAATATACAGCCATTAATGTCTAAACCACCGGAAACGTTCTTGAAGTGTCAATATTTTATTTTCCAGAACTGCCTTAACTCTCCTGGGCATGAAGTTTACCAGAGCTTTACAGGTTGCCACTGGAATGCTTTTCCACTCGCCCATGATGACATCACAGAGCTGGCAGATATTCAAGACTTTCACTTGAGGATGCCCCAAAGATGTTCTTTTGGGTTTAGGTCTGGAGACATCATTGGCCAGTCCATCACCTTTACCCTCAGCCTCTTCAGTAAAGCAGTGGTCATCTTAGAGGGGTGTTTGGGGTCATTATCACGCTGGAACACTACCCTGTGACCCAGTTTTCAGAGAGAGGGGGATCATGCTCTGCTTCAGTATTTCACAGTACATAATGGAGTTCATGTGTTCCTCAATTAAATATAACTCCCCAAAACTTGCTGCACTTATGCAGCCCCAGACCATGGCATTTCCACCAGTATGCTTTACTCTTCTCCTGATTGCTGCCACACATGCTTGAGACCATCTGAACCAAACAAATTAATCTTGGTCTCATCAGACCATAGGACACGGCTCCAGTAATCCATGTCCTTTGTTGACATGTCTTCAGCAAACTGTTTGTGGATTTCTTGTGTACAGACTTCAGAAAAGGCGACGTTTTGGGGTGACAGCCATTCAGACCAATTTGATGTAGTATGCAGTGTACGGTGTGAGTACTGAAGGGCTGACCCTCCACCTCTTCAATCTCTGCAGCAATGCTGACAGCACTCCTGTGCCTGTCTTTCAAAGACAGCATTTGGACATGGCACTGAGTGCTTGCACTCAGCTTCTTTGGATGACCAATGCAAGGTCTGTTCTGAGTGGACCCTGCTCTTTTTGCCATGAGGTGCAATGGTGGAACTTTCAGCGACCATTATGAGAGAGTGTGAGGGCTGTACTACAACGTTGAACACACCTGCTCCCTGTTGTGCACACCTGAGACCTAGTAACATTAATGAGTCACATGACATTTTGGACTGAAAATGACAAGCAGTGCTGAATTTGGACATTTAGGGGTGTACTTACTTTTGTTGCCAGTGGTTTAGACATTAATATGTATTGAGTTATTTTGAGGGAAGAATAAATTTACCCTGTTATATAAGCTGCACACATACTACTTCTCATTGTGTCAAAGTGTCATTTTGTCAGTGTTGTCCCATTAAAATGTTATGGAAGGCAGGACTAAGATCCAGCAGTACAAGGATGACTATTTTGATGAGCTAATAACTGGGCTGAAATGCTCTAGGCATGCCTTAGAGCTGGAACAGCGTTTATCAATAGCTGGTTTGGGAATGACACTGAATTTTTTTGTCTAATGTTATTATTTTCATCATCACAGAACTTCATGAAATCACTACTATATCACTACTATATGTTGGCAGGGATAAAGGAGCTAGTTTGTTTTGGATTGCCTCAATACTAAGTCTAATGCATAACTACATTGGTGAGTAGAGCCAATAATATTTAGTTTGAAGCCTTAAGCATCTATAACTAATTTAAACGCAACTTTCAGTGGATCCTGATTCTGGATATTAAAGTCTCCTATAATTACGACCTTATCAGAAAGAAGAGTTATTGCTGCTTTAAAGTCAGTAAATTCACTAATAAAATCTGAGTATGGTACAGGAGTATCCAGAAATAATAAATTGTGGCTACACCACCACCACGACCTGCGTGGGTAACTTAATTAGTTAAAACCTCGGGAAGTAGCCTCAGTTAAAATGATGAATTTGTCAGGTTTAACCCAGGTTTCACACAGACATAGTGCAGTAATAATATCATTAACAATAACTGATTTAGGTGCTAGCGATCTTATATTTAATAGCCCTAGTTTAATACGGATGTTGCTTGTACTCTGAGAGACAGATGTGTTGTAATAAGATTATTAAAACAGATTTTCCGACCTTTTCGATTTCAAGCTACACGGGGGGACAGACACAGTCTCAATCCTAGACAGTTTAATTGCACTGTTATAAAAAAGCATGTAAATGTTAAACATGTTACGTATAAACAGGAAAGTGGCAAAATAAATAATTAAAACAATATATACTTAATGATACCACATTACCACACAGTACACAAACATATTAGATGTTTTATAATGATATCTTTTATCATTCCTAAAAGAATAATTCTAATTCAAAGTCCTATAAAACACTGGCTTATCCTGCTTACAGATCATTGTCACCTGCCGAGAATGACTGCAAGTTTAAAAAACAGTACAAACTATGTGATGAAACTTGGTTGTACTTTCTACAATATATTAAGAACTACTCCATCTTTTTCCACATCATACTACATTTGGAATAACTTTCTAGTTTATTTCTTATGTTTATAACTAGGCATTTTCCTTATTACAGCTTATAATTATAAGCCCCATATATATTTTGTAGTGTTGGTCTTTGTCAATCCTGTCTGTGAAATGTTTGTCTATGTCTGTTTATGTCTATGTGTGTCTTATCAATGTCTGATAACCTTAGCTTTATGTAATCCATTATATGTAGCTTTAGTTTTGAAAATTTGGGTGGTAGGAGGGAAGTAATGGGGACCTACTTGGATCTTTTTTTTTGCTATAAATGGAAACATGATAATAAGATAGGGAAAAAAATATATAAATGGACAAAATGTGTAAATAAAAAAGTTATGGTCCCCATAAGGGGGGATGGTTGTAAAGCAAATGGATAGTGGCCCAGGACTAGGTCGGCTTGCAAGCAGTGCTCATAAGTGTGCAGAAGTGCTCCTTTAGGACCATGATGCACCATGCGGACGTGTCTTTTCTACCCACAAATGGAGGACAACGTTGCCAGGGTTCCCGCAGTGCCACCAGGCAACATCCAGGACCTGAGCTCCTGGAAAACATGACACTGCCGTGTTAGCCCTTGCGTTAGACACCTTTAAATGTCTAACAATGGAACAATAGGCAAATACAATCTGCTTAAACTAATAATACACAAATTTAGGGGATTTAGGGGCGTGTCCTGTGTCTTTGGTATCGTGAGGACGCCTTGCGCATCTCCAACAGTGCAAAGAGCGTGTACTAATTCTCTTAATTATTCATGGGTGTGTTTTGGGTGTAACGTGAAATAAACCAATCAGTGTGTCAGTATCCATCCCCTTTAAGACACAGCTGCGCGCTGACTTCTGTTCATTCCTATCTTAAGAGTGCATAGGAAACTGACTGTGCCATCTGTGAAGATAAACCAGCAGCTTAGGGAAGAGTAATGATATTTTATTCTCTATTCTGTTTATTTTTTATGTAAAAACTGGGTTTGCAACACTGAATATTAAACAAGCAATAAACCACTATTTACACTGGAGGGGGACCCTTATTTACAATGCCACTGAGCATTTACAGCTTGAAAGGGCAAAAAAATAATAATAAATGATATAAAAACTGACATTTACTACAGGCAAATAAAATATATAAATATATACATTTAAAAAGTAAAGAATTTATGTCTTATGAAGAAAAAATAATAGTATTGAAAGGAAAGTTTTTAAAAATAATTTGATCAATAAAATGATAAAAAATATATATATATAAAAAACATAAACTCATAAACAAAGTAATATAAAACAATCACAGGCTTTTTGAGTGCGCAGAATAATAAACGTTTCAGTTTCTGTTTCTAATCATTAAAACAGCTCACCAAAACTTAAACCTATCCTTTATATTTGACAGTATTTGATTAACTTTACAGGTCCTTACTCATCTTTATTTAACTGAACTGAGTTTTATATTATTTATAGCCTCACTCATTTCAGCTCCGCGCTGCGAAAGAGAGAGAGGCACAGCGCATTTTGGCTGATTTTTTTTTTATAATTAAATATATACTGAGGCTATACTAAGTTTATACCATGGATTTTGCTTCAATTGATCCAACGTTATTTATTTCAACGTTTTAAAAAAAAAATAAGCATCTGTTTGAGTGAGAATAAGCATCTGAGGTGTGAAGGTGGTAAAGTAGTGATTGAGTGTGGTATAGTGCGTGGGAAGCGCAGTGCTAGTGGTGTTCGTGATCCAGTTCTGGCTGACTGTTGATTTTAGTAACCACACAACTCTTTCTCCTCCGCCAGGATAGAAACATCAATGTCTGATAACCTTAGCTTTATGTAATCCACCGTATGTAGATTTAGTTTTGGAAATTTGGGTGGTGGGAGGGAAGTAATGGGGACCTACTTGGATCTTTTTTTGCTATAAATGGAAATATGATAATAAGCTCTTTACACAGATTCTCGATTGGATTCAGGTCTGGACTTGGCCATTTTAACACCTGGATACATTTATTTGTGAACCACTCCATTGTAGATTTAGCCTTATGTTTTGGATCATTGTCTTGTTGGAAGATAAATCTCCGTCCCAGTCTCAGGTCTTTTGCAGACTCCCAACAGATTTTCTTCCAGAATGGTCCTGTATTTGGCTCCATCCATCTTCCCAACCATTTTAACCATCTTCCCTGTCCCTGCTGAAGAAGAGCAGGCCCAAACCATGATGCTGCCACCACCATGTTCGACAGTGGGAATGGTGTTTTCAGATTGATGAGCTGTGCTGCTTTAAGCCAAACATTTTGGCCAAAAAATTTACCTTTGATATCGTCTGACCAAGAGCACTTTCTTCCACATGTTTGGTGTGTCTCCCAGGTGGCTTGTGGCAAATTTTAAACGAGACATTTTATGGATATCTTTGAGAAATGGCTTTCTTCTTGCCACTCTTCCATAAAGGCCAGATTTGTGCAGTGTACGACTGAGAGTCTCCCACCTCAGCTGTAGATCTCTGCAGTTTATCCAGAGTGATCATGGGCCTCTTGGCTGCATCTCTGATCAGTCTTTGATCAGTCTTTGAGCTGAGAGTTTAAAGGGACGGCGGGGTCTTGTTAGAATTGCAGTGCTCTGATACTCCTTCCATTTCAATATGATCGCTTTCACAGAGCTTCTTGAGATGTTTAAAGCTTGGGAAATCTTTTTGTATCCAAATCTGGCTTTAAACTTCTCCACAGCAGTATCTTGGACCTGTCTGGTGTGTTCCTTGGTCTTCATGATGCTCTCTGCTCCTTAAACAGAACTCTGCACATGATTAAACACAGGTGTATTCTATTCATCATCATCAGCCATTTAGGTCAACATTGAATCATTCAGAGATCCTCACTAAACTTCTGAAGTGAGCACTGAAAGTAAAGGGGGCAAATAATATTGCAACACTTGGACCAATTAACTACAGGAAGCCTTCAGCCTTTTTGCACAGATGACTTTTTTTCATGGCAATTGTATCTAAAGTATTCTGTTTTTTTTTTATTTAATAACATGATTGTGATTTTTACAATCGTCAATAATTACTTTAATCATCCTCTTAATTATCCACCAATTAACCATTATCTCTATGTATTTATGTAAGGACATTTTTTGACTAAAGCTAGACTAAATGCTAGAACCAGTTGTGACCTCTTATAGAACTAGAAATTCTACAGATTGTGACTCTAGCACTGAAGCACTACAGACACTGACAGGTTTATGTAATTTGTTTAAACAGAGAGTGAATTTCGCTACACCAGATGGAAGAAAGCTGTCCAAAAAGCTATGAACTGGGAGACAATGGAGCCAGTGCCCAATGAGAATGGTAAAACATACACACACTCAAAGTAGGGTGTGGCTCAGTACAGCCCAGCTGAAAAGATATGATATACATATACTGCCAAAAGTTTTTGTTCACCCATCAAAATCATTGATCTCTGCTTCCAATCACTTTTGTGGCCATGGGTGTGTAAAAGCAAGCACTAAGCATGCAGACTGCTTCTACAAACATTAGTGAAAGAATGGGTTGTTCTCAGAAGCTCAGTGAATTACATAGTGCTACCGTAAAAGGATGCTGCACCTGTCATCCAGTCCAGTCGTGAAATTTCATCACAGCTAAATGACTTGTAATGGATTTTCAGAACCGAGCATTACCAAGACTCCATCCTTCACATCACCAAACACAAACAAATACTTTTGGAAATTTAGTGTAATTTTCCTCTATTATTTGTATCAATCACAGAATGTTTAGATGTTACTCGATTCATAGTTGATTTCCAGGTAAAATTTTAGTAGACTTTTAGTAAACTTCAAAAGTTTTTAGCAGTAAAAAACTCCAGAAACATTATTAGGTTATCTTATTTACTAAAACTGGCACCATTAGAGGGTTTTCCATCCACTGACATTTTGTTCATTTTGAAAATGTGCTTAAATACCTAAATGGAAAAAGGTTCACTTTTGCTAGGACTAGGTGGAAAATTATAATATTGCTAAAACCAAAATCTATGTTTTTCCAATAAATGATGATGTATGAAATCTCAAATCAGTAATTGCAGAGTATTATGTTACATATAAAAATATAATTAAAATAGGTACTGTTAGATCTAAGTATTATTGAATAGTCGACCCAATAGAGTACAGGCTGTGAACATGAAGAAATGAGATTTGTTAGACAGTGTCACTGTGGCGAGCTGACACACTCAGTCCGAAGCAACAGCTGCTCATCCAAAAGTGCCTGCAACACAACTTACATAAACCCTATACCCAACTTGTGGAGGGAGGCTTGAGATGTGTGTGGATATGTATATGAATATGAAACCGATTCTGGCGAGAGCAAAAACTGGATCGAATTTTGCTTGTTCGGCGTCTGCTCCCAGTCATGGTAGCCTACCTAAACTATTGTTTATTTGCATAACTGTAGTGAATGGAAGCCAGCATAATTAGCATTTTTTTGCTTTAATTGTGGAATTACGCATGAGTTTTCGGAATATTTAGATGGAAACCCCTCTATTGTGTCCAGACAATTGGTTTCACTGTTACAATGGCCCTAGATTTACTGCAAAGGCATTATCTTTCTTACAGCTCCCTTTGCTATAACAATTACTTAAAGCAGAAGTGGGCTATTTAAACCATGAAACCATTTTTTAGGATAACATAACTAGATGATCCATTAAGTACTGCGGCTGAAGAAGATAAAGGGATGTCAGGAGATAGTATTTAATGTTTCCACAGTCATATTATTATACTATTTCATAGAACCCGGTCAGTTAATCCAAATTTTCTTTTGGGCTGTGATGATCGTGTTTGTAATATTTGATGATGCATCTTTACACATTTAGAGCATCAAGGCCTTGAAGGCAAAACTGTACTCATGTATCTCTCTGTACTCATGTCTATCTCTGTTCACATTCAGTGCTTGTTAAACCCCCTGTTTCAAAAGAGTCTTCAGATCACAAATAATTTGCTTTGTTTGAAGTTTAGTTCTACTGTAAATGTTAATGTATATGATGAAATTGTAACCTTATAAAACTCAAGTAACAAGCAGTTGAACAGGTTTCAATAAACACAAACTTTGAATCTATCTAAGTTGCATTAAATCAGTTATTTTGGAAAAGCATTGCACAAACCACCACATATAATGTGTTTTAGGTCTAAAAACTAATTTCTGATGGAAACGTGTGTTTACAGTTCAAAACAACACTTGAAGCAGTTTATTGCTCTAAGGACTGAGAAAGTGTCTCATGAATATGCACAAAATTATTCTTTTAGCCTGAAACATTTAAAAACAGATTTTATTACATTCAACACACAAATGAACCCAAACACTTCAGAAATGTTCATTACAGAATGTTAGTGCATTTTACAGTTATAATGTGTTTTAGGTCTTAAAAACTAATTTCTGATTGAAATAGTTTTTTTTTTTTACCTCAAAACAACACTTGAAGCAGTTTATCGCTTTAAGAAATAAGAGCTCAAAACTATGTGCAAAACACTTTTCTCAGCTTAAACAGCCTAAAAACAGACTTTAGTACATTTATCACACAAATAAACCCAAACACTTAAGAAAAATAAAAGGATGTTTGAGCAGTTTATCACTCTAAGGGAGAGGAGCTTAAAACTATGCACAAAATGCTTCTCAGGCCTAGGGGTAACCTGGGGCATGGTCCAAACATCCGTGTCTCTTAAAAGCAAGAGAGACAGACACAGGAGTTAACCTGGCATTCTCTACTTATACAAAAATATAAAATAGCAATTTAATTTTCAAAACCAACTTAACATGCACAGAATTAAACCCAAAACAAAAAATAGACATTGAAATCCAAAGGTAAATCCCAAAGCAACTACCAATAAAGTTAAACAATCATACAGAAAATAAAGTATAAGGCAAATAAATAAATAAAGCGAATTTCAATAAATGTATTAACCCTATGAATCAATGAAGGAATAAGAAAAATCCTATTAAATATGTCATTAATATTAATAGCAATAATAATCAATAGTAGCAATAATACCAATTATAATAATAATAATAACAATAAAAATACAAATAATAATAATAATAATAATAATAATAATAATAATAATAATAATAATAATAATAATAATAATAAGCACAACCTTAATTAAATAAACTTAATGAAATCAAATAAACAAACCCAAAACTCAAGGATAACCATAATCAAAAATAAATATTTGCTCTTAAAAAACAAAAAGCATAAAAAAAACATTTCTGGCTCAGGCTGGTCAACTCTGTTATTGTTTACCTGTTTAACTACTTAACAGGCTAGCATTTTTGACATTACACCACTAAATATTTAGGATTACTATTCAAGAATTACATAAGCTATCATGTTCGATGAGGAACATTACTGAAAAGCATTATTGTAATTGTAATAGAAAATCTAAAAAAATATTTAAGCAAATATGCTAATGTTAAAATATATTGAATACAATTATAAAATTGGCTCTTTCCTGAACTTCATTTTAAAATCTATATTTTCCTGAATACAAATTAAACAGTCCATGTCCTTGAAACCTTTAGTTTAGTTTATTTATGTTTGTCTGGTTTTTAAGTTTCAAACTTGCAGAATTTGGGTTGATTCCTGTTACTGATCTGGAATTATTAAGTGGAGAAGAGAGAACAGGCAGCTTCTCCAAGTGTCCTGAAGAAGATTTCAAAGCCCTCAAACTTTTCAAAATGTAAGTTATAAGTTATTTTACTGCAGAGAAAAGGGTGTTTGTATCACCTACACCAGTAGTCCGTAAACGGGACAAGGCATTTAATGGGTTAAACCATTAACATGGTTAACATTTAACAGTTAACATTTTGTATCATTTTGTACAATTTCTGCCTATCAACTTAGGCATGTCTAAAACCAGAATCAGTGCTGCCGACTTCTTTTCATTTGACTGTTTTTAGATACATGTGTATATTTGAAATAATTTACTAGAATGGTTTGAAAAATTTAGTGATGTGGTCTTAAAGTTGGCAAAACTGAGCTGAATTTCTTAAAATATATGTTTCAAAATTGTGTAAAGAAATTTTAGCCATTATCACAAAAATAAATCACTTTTAGGATATTTAGGATTGTAGTCACCCTAGCCAGCCAGTAGGTGGCAGCACCACCAGTAATGCACAATGCAAGCAACACCTGCCTTTCTGATATTTTTCTTGGCCTGCCACTTCTGGGCTTAACAAGAACTGTCCCTGTGGTCTTCCATTTCCTTACTGTGTTCCTCACAGTGGAAACTGACAGGTTAAATCTCTGAGAGAACCTTTTGTATCCTTCCCCTGAACAACTATGTTGGAAAATCTTTGTTTTTAGATCATTTGAGAGTTGTTTTGATGAGCCCATGATGCCACTCTTCAGAGGAGATTCAAATATATATGTATATGTACGTATATATATATATATATTGTGGCGTGAGGAGGCGGGGGAACCGGGGGTCCGTCCCACGCAGGAACGCTCAGCCATGCCTGTCTCAGCTGGTCTGCATCAGGACTGATTAAACAGCCAGCTGGGACAGGCCTATAAACTGAGCCTCAGCCCTCACTCAGGGAGGGTTTTCATTAGGGAGCTGGGAGCTGAGGCAGCACGGACCTTTAAATATGACTAGAAAAGTTATCTTCAAACTCTTTGGCACGTTTTTCTGCGCTACAAATGCGCACTCTCTCTGCTTTTAGACTCTTTGGCCCATTTTTATGCGCTAGAAATGCACACTCTCTCCGCTTTTAGACCCTCTGGCCCGTTTTTCTGCGCTAGAAATGCGCACTCGCTCCGCTTTTAGACTCTTTGGCCTCTTTTTCTGAGCTAGAAATGTGCACCCTCTCTGCTTTTAGACTTTTTTGCCCCGTTTTTCTGCGCTAGAAATGCTCACTCTCTCTGCTTTTAGACTCTTTGCCCCATTTTTCTGCGCACCCTCTCCTCTTTTAGACTCTTTGGCCCGGTTCTGACACCTAGCGTTCAAAATTTGAATCTCACATTATAAAAACAGCCGGCCAACTTTTATTCTATTTCTAAAATACCGTAGTACCGTAGTTTGGACACCTCTGGCCTAAACCAAATAGGGGGGGCGCTGTAGAGTCATCTAGCTCCATATTAGAAAAACAATTACATTTCTCGAAATCATTTAAAGGCATTATTGGGTCTGCTAACTTTGAAGAGGCTACAAGCTTTTTATAAATGTCATAAAATAGGTGGCGCTAGAGAGCTGATGAGTTGTGAATATAAAAATTCCAATTTTACATCAAAGTACAGCCTATGCCCAATAGGCCTGTGAAGTTTTATGAGTTTTCGAACATCATAACCACCCCAAAACACCACGGGAAAGTTTTTATTTTGCGACTTCCTGCCAAAATGGCAGACTTCCTGTTAGGTGGAGTCAAATAAAGCCAAGTGATTCTTGTTTTGCATGAGGAGATCAAGCGTACCAAAGTTGGTGCATATTGGACAAACTTTATCCCAGCCAATGCTGACGTTCAGGGGCGCTATAGAGCCCAAACCCGTGAACCATGGAATTTTTAATTTTTCGCCAGCTTTGAGGCCTGTGCCAAAATGCCTGAGTGTTTGAGTATCGGAAAGGCCTCAAAAATGGACACGAAATTTAAAAATAAAAATGATAACGAGTTGTCCCCCTGTCACAGGGGGACGTAGGGCCCTCACACAACAGCACAAATTATACCGGGCAAATATGTGTATATGTATATATGAAATTTCTATTTCAGATCAAAGGAAAGCATAAGTCAAGCAGCCCTGTAAAGTTTTGTGAGTTTTAATCTATTGTAACCTCCTCAAACACCTACCAACACCAAGATATATTCACTTTCTGTTTTGATGTGGCATCTCAAAAATTCAACTGTCTGACATTTAGTCCTCTTTTGAGATCTTGACTATTCCTTCACAATTTATCATCAGATATGTACATTTTTTTTACCAAATACCAAGAGAATTCAACAAATGTTCTAGGAGTAGTTTGACAGTATGCACAAAAAATTTGTGTAAAATGCAGATATTTCAAAATGGCCGACTTCCTGTTGGGCGGAGTCAGTCCTACCAATACTAAAATGTGTCTAATGATGTCTCTAGTGAATCAATTGCTTGCCATTACATCACCGTTTTAGCGATCAACTATTGCTTTGGCAATTTTCATCAAATATGTCTGATGTTCATCCACAGCTAATTTAGAGGTAATCTGACAAAGACTTTAGGAGCAGTTTAAATGAGTTTGTGAAAAATTTGTAAAAATATTAAGAATTCCAAAATGGCTGACTTCCTGTTGGGTGGAACTAATACAAGCCAATTGAAAATGTGTGCAGAGTCACATTATCTATATTCCTACCAAAATTTGAGAAGATTGTCCTGAGTTTTCATCCATTTTAACCTCCTTAAACACCTACTAACACCAGAATGTATTGACTTCCTATTTTAATTGGGTATCTCAAGCAATTCAACTGTCCTCCATTTCGTCCTTGTTTAAGATATCGACTATTCCTTCGCAATTTATCATCAAGGATGGTAGTAGTTTATTGCTGACAAATATCAAAAGTATTTAACAAATTCCCTAGGAGGAGTTTGACAAAGTATGCAAAAAATGTGTGTAAAATGCACATATTTCAAAATGGCCGACTTCCTGTTGGGCGGAGTCAATCATACCAATCCTGAAAACATGTGTAATGATGTCTTTTATGTTTTTGTAAAGTTTCATTTACAAACACCTGTGTTCTGACCGTGCTAGTGTTTCTATTTGGGCTAGTGTTGCGTCTCCATTAAATTAATTGCCCGCCATTATGTCAGCTATCATGTTTTAGCTATCGACTATTCCAATGCAATTTAGCACCATGTATGTCTGGAAACTATCCAAACCCAATTTTGAGGTAATCTGACGAAGACTCTAGGAGAAGTTCGAATGAGTATGTGAAAAATGTGTAAAAATTTCACAAATTCCAATATGGCTGACTTCCTGTTGGGGGGAGCTAAAGCATGCCAAATGCAAATATGTGCGGGTTTATATTAGCTATGCTTCTACCAAATATCGAGAATATCCGATAATTTTTGAGAAGGCCACAGCTAATTAATTAGCAAAAAAATATAGGGGGCTCTGTAGAGTTGTTCAGCTACACTGGAGCTGGGAGCTGAGGCCGCACGGACCTTTAAAGACTAGAAAAGTTATCTTCAAACTCTTTGGCCCGTTTTTCTGCGCTACAAATGTGCACTCTCTCCGCTTTTAGACTCTTTGGCCCGTTTTTCTGCGCTAGAAATGTGCACTCTCTCCGCTTTTAGACTCTTTGGCCTCTTTTTCTGCGCTAGAAATGCGCCCCCTTTCCGCTTTTAGACTCTTTTGCCCCGTTTTTCTGCGCTAGAAATGCTCGTTTTTCTGCGCACCCTCTCCGCTTTTAGACTCTTTGGCCCGGTTCTGACACCTAGCGTTCAATCTGCCAATTTTCAAGAGACTGGGAGGTTTTTATAAATGTGATATAAAATAGGTGGCGTTAGAGAGCTGATGAAACACAAATATCTGAAATTCCAATTTAAGGTCAAAGTATGGCCTAAGCCAAATAGGCCTGTGAAGTTTTAGGAGTTTTCAAACATCTTGACCCTTCTGAAACCCAGCGGGAACTTTTTATTTTACGCCTTCCTGTCAAAATGGCTGACTTCCTATTGGGCAGAGCCAAATAAAACCAAGTGATCCTTGTTCTTTATGAGGAGGTCAATGAGCGTACCAAAGTTGGTGCATATTAGACAAACTTCATCCCGGCCACTGCTGATGTTTGGGGGCGCTATAGAGCTCCTGAACCACGCCCAAGTCCATGCTCTATGAAACTTTTACTTTTTCTTAGGCCCAGAAGTGGCAGGCCAAGAAAGATATCAGAAAGGCAGAGAAGAAGAATGGTGAGAACAGTCAAGGACAATCCACAGACCACCTCCAAAGAGCTGCAGCATCATCTTGCTGCAGATGGTGTCACTGTGCATCGGTCAACAATACAGCGCACTTTGCACAAGGAGAAGCTGTATGGGAGAGTGATGGGAAAGAAGCCATTTCTGCAAGCACGCCACAAACTGTTTGTGGCGTGCTTGCAGAAATGACTTCTTTCCCATCACTATGTTGAACAATCTTTGTTTTTAGATCATTTGAGAGTTGTTTTCATGAGCCCATGATGCCACTCTTCAGAGGAGATTCAACTAGGAGAACAACTTGCAACTGGCCACCTTAAATACCTTTTCTCATGATTGGATACACCTGGCTATGAAGCTCAATGAGGTTACCAAACCAATTTTGTGCTTCAGTAAGTCACTAAAAAGTAGTTAGGAGTATTCAAATTAATAAAATGATAAGGGTGACCATACTTTTGCACCGGTCAAATTTTGGTTTAATGCATATTGCACATTTTCTGTTTGTACAATAAACCTCATTTTAATTCTGAAATATTACTGTGTCCATCAGTTATTAGATATATCAAACTGAAATGGCTTTTGCAAACACCCAAATATTTAGAACTAAAAATGATTAAGATTAATAGGGGTGCCCAAACTTTTTCATGTGACTGTATATACACACACCCTTACCTAAATAACCATTTAGCTCTTATATTGTAAATATACTGACTGCTGTTTGTAAAATTTGTGTTTAGATTAGTTTGTGTGTTAATAAATGCCCATTTATTTTCACCAAGTTGTCTGTGTTGATTTCATGAATGCTGGTTGCTTCCAATAACTATATAAAAGAATTCACATTTATTAAAACCTTCAGAATCTTATAAAGTCAGCAGTATCAGAATTTTAATAATTGATTAAAGTCCTGATATTGTGGCTTATTTATTATTAACTTTATAAAAAAAACAATTGTAGTTTTAATATTAATTAAACCACAATATTTATAAGGTGCAAGTAATTTTATGAGACTGATTACTTAAGCTTTATACCACCAGCACCTACAGGATGATAAAATATTAAGATATTAATATATATATATATATATTTTTATATAGATATATTATATTTATATAGAAATTACTGAGGGAACTCACCACCTCCCACAGGTTTCAGGACAGAAGAAATGGCATCGGATCCAAAACTGATTAATAATGATTGCAATCAGTGTTGGGAAGTAACGGATTACATGTAACGGCGTTACGTAATCAGATTACAAATTATAAGTAACTGTAATCCGTTACAGTTACTGCTTCAATAAATGGTAATCAGATTACAGTTACTCTGCTAAAATTAAATGATTACATTGCGGTACTTTGCTATTTTTGCTCTTCCAACACTGACAAAACGCAAATAACATTTTGCGGTGAAATCGCTCTGATATGAAAGGGAACTAACTGTCTGCCCCTCGTCCCATCTCGCTGCACACACACACACACACACACACACAGGGAGGAGGGGCAGACAGCGGCTCCGCACACACAACGAGACGAAATTAACTGACATTTTGGTCAACGAATAAAAACAAGACGAAAATGTTTGGCAGGGACGAAATCCAATCAGAACTGATTTAGTTCTGTGAAAGGTAGGGACCAGTTAGGAAGAGATCCAATCACTGCTACTTTAGCGAAGGTGTAGCACCGCGCGCTCAGTTACAAACCCGGGAATTAAACTGTCGTTACGGAGCTCGACTGGAAGTTAACTCGACAGTGTTCAGCAGGGAGAGAGAGAGAGAGGAGAGGCGATATATTTCTCCTTTGACGTCGCGAAAAACAAGATAACGTGTAAACCGCGTGGAGCGACTCCATTACCGGTAAAAACACCACTAATCTTTCAGCTTCTGCAGACCAGAGTCACACAGATCTCCATGCAGAGATCCGCGTTTTAATGCTGATGTTATTTCATGAGTTGATGTGTTTAACTCGGCAGTGCACTAAAACACAGAACTGATACAGAACCCTAACTCATTAAGATCAGATCATCTGTTTAGTCTCACAGTGGGAAAGATATAGCTAGTGTTAAAGCAGGAACAGGTCAGAAAGGAACTCAATAATATATCCAAAATAAAACAATAAAATAAGTCAATCTATGAACCCAAAAGTCTGTGTAAAGTTCCTTACAGCACTTTCTCATAAGTTTCTCACTTTAACTCATGAAGTCTCTCAGTACATCCTGAGAGCATCTCTACAGGACAGTGTGTGAAGGTGTGTTTTTGATCTCATTTATAGACTGTAGGTCCAGTAGGTGTGCTGGGTTACTGCTGGAGATAAAACTAGATCATTTAAAAGCTGTTTTTGCATCTACAGCTCTGTTTAAACTATAATTTAACTATTCAGTTGTTTTATGACCTGATTTCTAGAGCAAAATTTTAAATGTAAAATATATATAGTCACACACCTATAATAATAATAATAATAATATACATGAAATCATATATAAATATATTTCACATTCAAACATTAACAATATTACTCAAGTGGTTATTAAACGTTTCATTTCATATAAGTGTATAGTTAATAATTCAAGGGAACTGATGAAAAAGCATTTACATTTACACCCTTTACATTTTAGTCGACTAAATTTACTGTAATTTTAGTAGACTATATTCTTATGACATTAAGTCGACTAAAACTAAGTTGACTAAATTACTAAATTGTGACTAAAACTAAATGCTATTTTCGTCACAAGACTATAACTAAGACTAAATCAAAATTTGTTGTCAAAATTAACACTGGTGGCAAACCTGCAAATAGATAGCTTACAGTTGTTGTTACATTGTTTGGTTTTAAATTGTTTTATTATCAATTTATAGAAGTGTTTCATAAAATTGTTTGATGAAATGGTTTCATAAGTATTTTTATAGAGTGATTGAAAAGGCTTTTTTATTTGTTTATCTATTTGTTAACTGGAAAGAAAAATAAAAGAATAATATGCAATATGTGGTTGCTACATTCATTCAGGCTTAAAAAAACGACAATATTGTAAGTAATCCAAAGTAATCAGATTACGTTACTCACTTGAAGTAATGTAACTGATTACGTTACAAATTACATTTTGAGTGATGTAATCAGTAATCTGTAAGGGATTACATTTTAAAAGTAACCTTCCCAACACTGATTGCAATGTACCTCAGTTTCAGAATTAAACTCATACACACAGCCTCCATACAGACAGGACACACACAGACTCTCTTGCTCAGATCAACAGGTCAACAACCTTGTTTTTAAATTCATTTTACCAAAGAATCGATAGAACTGGGATTATAACAACCATAGACACAATGAAGACCTACCATGACCAAGAAGAGAATCCTTTTCTACAGCTGTGTTTACTTAGCTTTCCCTTACATAGCCTCACACTGTCTCACACTTCCTCACAATACCTAATCTAATCTATATTTGGCGCCATATATAATATTGGTATATTCCTTTACCTTATGTGATGGTAAAATCTCATTCTCTCCTAATCTGCTGTGGTGGTGCACCACCTTTGAACACTTGGGAGATAAGGATCATGCAGGATGAAAATCGTCACGACAACGACCATACGACCATATTGGTATACACTACTGATAGAATTCTGCCCATAACAAATTATACTTTAACTCTTTCACCCTCTCCTATTATACTTTAACTCTTTCACCCTCTCCTATTCCCCCAATTGTGGCTCCATCATGTCTGCTACAAAACTTAACCATTCATCTCTGCAGGGACCCAGATTGTTATCTGACCATTTGTCTCTGCAGGGACCCTCATCGTCTATATGCTAATTTATCTGACCATTTGTCTCTGCAGGGACCCTCATACCCCCCATTAAAGTGACCACCCTGCAGTGTTCAAAGCAGGATTCCAATGTATATAATTCCCCCTCAAAATATCCCTAGTTAGATTGGTTTTGATCGACTGTGAGCTGTACCCATACTCTCTGTGTGTGTCAATAAACTCAAGTCAACTCTGAAGCCGTCTCCTGACTCCTGAATCGGACACCTGGTTCCTGAAGGCCGAATTTCTAACAACTTGGTGCCGTGACCCGGATGGCATACTGAAACCTACTTGGTGAGTAAACGCCATCCTGAACTGGAGAGAAATTCTGGTTTTATAAGACTAAGGAGTCAGTAAAGTTTAGCCTCTCTAGAGATTAGGAGTTGTTACTGATACTCTAGGAGTTGTTACTGTTACTGTAACTGTTATCCTCTCTGTAAAGAGAGAAGTTTACTGTTTTGTCACTGATAGGAACCTTGCGTTTTGTGGCTGTAATCCTCTGTTCTGAGGGAACTGTACTGTTTTGTCACTGATAGGAACCTTGCGTTCTGTGGCTGTAATCCTCTGTTCTGAGGGAACTGTACTGTTTTGTCACTGATAGGAACCTTGCGTTTTGTGGCTGTAATCCTCTGTTCTGAGGGAACTGTACTGTTTTGTTACTGTTAGAATTGTAGTCTTTGTTTGTTACTGATAAAACCTAGTGTTTGTGACTGTAATCTTCTGCTTGAGGGAAGTTTGTTTGTGTCACTGTTAAAACCTAGCGTTTTGAATTGTCGTTTGTTACTGATAAAACCTGGTGTTTTATTACTGTTAAAGGTGTTTTTTGGCTTGTTTGATTGGATTGTTTGTCACTAGTTATCTCACCATGATCTCTAAAGGCAAAAATACTCAGAAAAATGCTAAAGATTCCTGGAAACCTCTTAACTATAAAAACAGCACCTTAGTTACGGGGGGGTCTGAAATGCCTAAGTGGTCTGACTCTGAGTTTGAAAAACTAATCAATGACATAGTAAATAAGCAGACAAATGAACAAAAGCGAATTCAATACTTTTCATCCAAAGGTTTCCCTGCTGATACAGAATGGACTCTTGATGAGTGCAAAACAGCTTTAGGTCTAGGCATCAAGCATAACTCAGTTAAAGAATGTTTTTTTGTTATTAAGCAACACTGGGAAAGCAGATTGAAATCTATGGATGAAAAGTTAAAAGAAGCGGAAGGGAAGGTCTTAGAGTTAACCAATGAATGCAAAAAGCACAAAACAGCTTCGCTAAATGCTCAAAAATCGTGTAAAAAGCTGCAACAATCACTTACTGAGGTTGAACAGCAACATGCTAACTGCAAACCTAAGCCCCAGTGTCGTCCCCCACCTGTAGCTCCTCCTCCAGGTCAGCCATGCTATACAGAGGATGAAGCTCCAATGTTTGCTGGACTGTATCCTGACTTGAACACATTCTACTCAGATGGATCAGAGTCTTCATTCTCTAATGAAGATTCTGAACCCATACACAACAAGGTTTTTCAAATGAGACCAGTCACAATCAGGTCAGCTGAGGTTCTTAATAAGGGTGGTGAAGTCAAGGAAACAAGGGTACAGATTGGCCACATTCCATTGGATGCATCCACTTTGGACAGACTGTCCAAAGAGTTTAAACACCCAAGAGAAATGGGCCTTGACTTCATTGACCTTATTGAAAAAAAGAGACATCTTTATTCACTACACCCTAATGATGCTGTTGCAATAGCAAGTCAAGTCCTTAATATCACTGACAGTAGAAAGCTTGCCAACAAGGTGTTAGACAGTCTAGGTGATAATGGGCAGGACATTAACAAGGGGTGGGAGGTGTTCAAAGACTGGATTAGCCAGAAATGCCGCAAGACCACTGATTGGGGGCAGATAAGTAACTGCAAGCAAAAGAAAGGGGAATCAGCTGCTGAATACTGTGACCGGTTTGAACGGATTTTCCTTCGTCATTGTGGAATAGATTCCTACAAAAGTGACACTATAGATTGCACCTCTGACGGTCCACACTTTGGACAACTGGTCGATTCACTAAGACCAGAACTTAGACAGGCCCTAGTGACAGCGATTCCAAACTGGCGTAAGGTTAAATGGGGTGAACTTAAAATTGAACTAGACAGATTGGACCTTGATTTAGAGCCAGGCCATGTCTCAGCATCGATACACGTCCTAAAAGGCAATGGCTCTAACTCAAGTAACAATCCTAAGGTTACTAGTAAAAAAATGAGTGTCATTACTGTCACAAACCTGGTCATTTTGCAAGGGATTGCCGTAAGAGACAGGCCGATAATCTCAAAAGGGGGTTAAATACACAGAATAGCCAAGGGAACTTTTCACAGGATAGTTCCATAGGACTATCAAACAATGTGTTCCAGGGAATCTCACAGGACCAATTGGCTATGATAATCAAGGCCGTACAGGGATGCACAGAGGTGTCAAAAGTCCCATCTGCCCATTCTTTAAACTAATTTGCCCAGCCGCTTCTGCCCACCTGTGTGCTATCAGTAGAGTTTTTGAGAACCGTCTTTTTGTTGATATTCAAATTAGGGAACAGGATTGGTCATTTCTTGTAGACACAGGAGCTCAGGTCACTACTCTTTCAGAAACAATTTGCACATCTTTAGGATAATCTTTAACAGACAAACACATCACAGCTGAGGGACTAGGTAATGCTGGTATTTCATTATCTCTATCTGCACCAGTAGATGTTAATCTAGGACCTAAAACAATCTCATGGCAATTTTGGGTGGGAAAGGTTGAAAACATTCTTGGGATGGATTTTCTGAGGAAACTGAACTGTTCTTTGTCTATTAATGCTGATTCTTGTGTTTGGAACATTGCCTCTTTGAAACAATCTGATTTAGCTGATCACCCTATTTGGTCTGATGATAAGGATGATTGTGGTCTTTTGGATATGGAGCCAGTTATACTCACAGGTAGTCAACCTCCTTGTACTAAACAGTATCCTATCAACAAAGAAGCTTTGCAGGGTATTGTGCCCATCATTGAACAGCTTGTGAAAAGAGGTATTTTGGTCAAAACACAAAGTGTATCCAATAGTCCTGTATGGCCAGTTCGCAAAGCTAATGGAACTTGGCGGTTAACAGTGGACTACAGAGTAGCCAATCAGCATATAGACAAACTAACTCCCTTAGTTGCTGACCCATCTACCATCTTTGATGGTATTCCCACAGCACACAGTGTTTTTTCTGTTGTTGACATGGCCAATGGTTTTTGGTCTGTTCCATTAGCATCACAAAGCCAGCCATGGCTTGCGTTTACTGTGGGGGATGAGCAGTATCAGTGGACACGCCTGCCACAGGGGTTTCATAACAGTCCCAGTATTTACCATCAAGCACTCAGAAATCATCTTTCACAGGCAGACCATATTTTGCAGTCATCTGTTATTGTTCAGTATGTTGATGATGTTTTGTTGAGTAGTGAAAGTGAGGAAACACATGACAGGGATGTAAAAGCGCTTCTTGATTTTTTGGCTAGCAAAGGACACAAAGCCAGTCGTGATAAAGCTCAACTGTGTTGTACTGGTGTACAATATTTGGGTCAATGGGTTTCTCAGGGTTCCAGAGGCATTTTGCCTGCTAGAAGCTCAGCAATTAATGCAATGTCAATACCAACCACAGTGCACAAATTGCGAGCTTTCTTAGGTCTATGCAATTACTGTAGACTTTGGATTGATTCTTATGCTGCAATTTCACAACCACTATACGATCTGCTTAGGGGTAACCCTGGACAACATGACCCTGTTGTACACACAGATGATAGCACATCTGCCTTTGTTAAACTCAAATCAGCATTGGTATCTGCACCAGCTCTTGGCCTTTGTGATCCAAACAAACCTTTTACTGTTTTTGTGCATGAAGATTGTGGTTTTATGACATCCTGTCTAACTCAGGAGCATGGTGGTATGCAACGTCCAGTAGCTTATCATTCAGCTAAGTTAGATGCTGTGGCATGTGGAATGGGTCCATGTTTAAGAGCAGTACAGGCTACTTATCTTGCTTTGTTGTCATTTGCGCCACGTACGTTAGAACAAATAGTCACAGTCAAATGTCCTCATTCTGTGTCAGCATTACTCAATAATGGCCGTGTATTGTCAGTGACAGCCTCCAGGTGGGGAAACTGGCTTGCAGTGTTGACAGCTCCTAATGTGGTGATTCAGAATGCACCCATGAACAACCCCTCCTCCTTTATGATGTCTTCATTGACTGATGCTTATGAGGAAGGGGATGATCATGACTGCATTGAATTGTCCAGTCCTCATCCTGTTTTCAAAGACATTCCTTTAGATAATCCTGATTTGATTCTTTTTACTGAAGGTTCCTCAACTTACACTAATGGTCAGCGTAGATCTGGATGGGCAGTGACTGACGGTTTTCAAACTTTGGCCAGTGGTAGTCTTCCTCCCTCCTACTCAGCCCAGCAGTGGTGGCTCTGACTGAAGCATGCAAAATTGCATCAGGGAGAAGTACAACCATTTATACAGATTCTAGATATGCATTTGGGGTGGCAAATGACTTTGGACACTTGTGGAGGAACAGGGGTTTCCTCACAGCTGCTGGCACTCCAGTTAAAAATGCTGATCTGGTACAGAATCTTTTGGAAGCTGTCAAATTACCCACAGATCTAGCCATTGTAAAAGTTAAAGCACACACAGGTGGTACTTCTTTTGAAGCACAGGGCAATAGAATTGCAGATGAAGCGGCAAAAAGGGCAAGTTTTTTACCACCAGCTAGCATTGCATCTCTTACTAGCACAGAGTGCAATACTAATAAAATTTCTTCAATTCAAAAGCTACAGTCAGAGTCTCCAAGTTGGGAACTCTGGAAATGGTTGGATTCAGGTGCAAAAGTTGATCCAGAAGGTGTATGGATCAAAGGGGGAAAAATTGTAGCACCAGAGTCACTACTTCCGTACCTAGCCACACAGATACATTCTTTGGGCCACATTGGGATGGAAAAAATGGTTCACCAATTCTCACATTCTTGGTGGAATCCTAAATTCAGGGAACAGGCTAGAACTGTTGTTCAGAATTGTGTTGCATGTAATCAAGTTAACGCTGCACCTCAATTGCGAACTCCTGCCAATAGAACAGTGGCTCCTCCAGGTCCGTTTCGTCATTTACAAGTAGATTACATCACATTGCCTAAATGCGAGGGCAAACAAGATGTTTTAATTGTAATTGATAAATTTTCTCGTTGGATTGAGGCCTATCCAACTTCTAAGGGTACTGCCACGCATACAGCTAAAATGCTAGTGCAAGATTTTATTCCCAGATGGGGACTTCCTGAACAAATTGAGTCTGATCAAGGTACTCATTTCACCGGACAGGTAGTACAAGCAGTTTGTAAACTTTTACAGGTGAACTGGAAGCTTCACTGTCCGTACAGACCACAAGCCTCAGGGCAAGTAGAGCGTGCAAACCGTGTCATCAAGGAACGGCTTACAAAACTCCATAATCAGGGAGTAAAATGGACTGCATCCTTGCCTGCTGTACTTTGCAGTATTAGGGCAACTAGCAACAAAACTGTTGGACTTAGTCCTTATGAGGTTGTGACAGGTAGGCCGATGCTGGTTCCAGGGCTGATCGATCTTCGCAAAGCAGACGTGCATTTATTGTCAGATGCACTCCTCAATTACTGTCAAACACTAACACAAGCAGTACAGGCAGCTCAGAATCAAGTCAGTAACGCTTGGGGCAGACCATCTGAAGGTGGACATACAATTATTCCAGGTCAATGGGTCATGGTGAGAAGACATGATAAACAATCTCTAGAACCCAGATGGGATGGTCCATATCAGGTTCTTTTGATTACTGATTCAGCAGTGAAATGTGAAGGAAAGAAAACATGGATTCATGTTTCACATTGTAAGGTTGTGCCTGCTCCACAAAAATAAGTTTGAGGGTCAGTAAAAGAAGAGGTGGGTAATTGTACAGAGTCCCGAGGAAGAACCATGATTTCTATTTTCATGGGGGTTACCCTTTGGGATGAAGATTTTACAACACTGTACATCACCATAATAGCCTCTTCTGAGGGACAGACAGTAAAGAGCAGGTGATAACCTTGTCTGTATAAGGATAAAAACAACAACAACAAAAACAATAACAAAAGGTAGACAATTATGAACAGTTCACTGCCTATGTCTTCTTGTTTCCATCCATTTAGGACAATACATTGACTTCTGGATGATTTGATGCATCTTCATGAAAGCTCATCTTCAAGAGAGTCTGCGTAGCCGAGGATCTGCAAGGCATCTGCTCAGCCGAGGATCTTCAAGAGATCTGCACAGCCGAGGATCTTCAGGAAATCTGCACAGCCGAGGATCTTCAGGAAATCTGCACAGCCGAGGATCTTCAGGAAATCTGCACAGCCGAGGATCTTCAGCAAATCTGCACAGCGGAGGATCTTCAAGACATCTGCACAGCCGAGGATCTTCAAGAGATCTGCATAACTGATAACCTTCAAGAGAGTCTGCACAGCTGAGAAGCTTCAAGACAGTCTGCGCAGCTGAGGATCTTCAAGAGATCTGCACAGCCTGAAGAACCTTCAAGAAAATCTGCATAGCTGAGGAATCCAAGAAAATCTGTGTAGCTTTTTGAAGACAAAGACAAGACCTTGAAGACAACTTCAAGCAACCCACACTGTGAAGTCTACCAGAACACCATGAATGCAATTATGTGCATGATCATAGCAATGATCTATGGTGTAAATACATGGGATTGCACACGCATGCCTACTGAATACTTTCACCATGCAAAAGCAAATCACCCAAGCTCCCTGACCTGCACCCTTCATGAACAAGCTTTGCCTGAAAACACTATATGTCTCTGGCACTTCTGTACCAATGAAGAATCAGAAACATTAGGACCAAGTTCACTAATAGCGAGCTTTAGGGTAAAAGCAGGCTTTGTACTGGTGAACCAACGAACAAATAACCTATTTGTTCTAAACCAGAATGGCACCTTATTCTTTAACAAGATAAGGTATGAAAATGAAGGCTCGTACAGATGCAAATGTGGCGAACATGTTCGGTATCATCAGCTTTATGTAGATACTGACATAAAAATAAACCAAGGGGGAAACCAAGTTCCAAGCATTAACCCAAAAGAGAATGTTTTTTCCCATCTCTTCTCACTGACAAGGACTCAACTTTTCGGAGAGCAGCCTGTGTGTGTTCCCCAACCTGTCAGCGTAACTGGAGGAATCTCATGGACTGCACATTCAATCTCCAAATGTGACACATGTTCTGTCTTACAATCACATAATAGCAATCCAGTTAACATTGTCTCCTGTCACAACGTCACAGTTCCAGTGGTCACTAGCTGCTGTGTCCCTGGTGAAAACACATGCAACACCACCTCACTTCCAAAAACCAATGTCACAGAGCTTATCACACCCAGTCATTTTCCCTGGTGTATTGAGAGTACAGGTGAATCACCTTCTCTAGGTGAAATTCCCAAACAAGCATGTGCTGAAATCTATGCCTTAGATGATGAGGGCACCGCTTACAGACACTCATCCAGGATATCACAAAAACTGCCTTCTCAAATCACTCTCCAGGGGCCTGTTGATGATGAAGACTGCGTAAAAGAAGGTGCTCACTGGCATAATCTACTCGCTTTGACTCAGATATGTCGTCTACCTGCTCCGGTAGGTACATACTGGCTCTGTGGAACTACTGCATGGTCTGAATTGCCCTCCAGGTTTAATGGCAGATGCACACTCGCATACCTGTATCCATCCATGAGGAGTAAACAAGAGAAGTTACAACTCACAGCTGGCAGTACTGACCAGAGTAATACCTGCATTCCTGGTTTAACCTGTCAACAGACTCTGTGGTCTCGCACTCTTGGAGCTCTAATTCCATCATATGGTGTCATGCAATCACTGGATCAGATCCGTACCCTCTCAAGACAAATGGATCAATTAATTAATGACACTGTTTTCGCCTTAAACAACATCAGCCTTGCCTTAGCTTCCCACAGAATGATGATTCTGCAGAACCGCATTGCTCTGGACTATCTACTATCCAGCCATGGTGGAACTTGCTCAGTGGTAGGTCCTGAATGCTGCACTGATGTCCTGAATCCTAAGGAAGACCTCTCAAACATAATCACAGACTTACGAAATTTACATGACCAAGTATCCACAATGAACAATTCTGAAACTTGGCTATATGGACTTCTTGGACCTTTATGGCATAACATTGTAGAGATAGGCTTGGTTCTACTTTGCACAGTTATAGCCATTTTTATTGTTTGCTTTAGTTTTCGATTTTTTATTTTACATATGTTTTGAATTTTGAGTAATAATGTAGTTGTGTGATTCTCCATTTGGGAGAATCAAAGGGGGAATTGATAGAATTCTGCCCATAACAAATTATACTTTAACTCTTTCACCCTCTCCTATTATACTTTAACTCTTTCACCCTCTCCTATTCCCCCAATTGTGGCTCCATCATGTCTGCTACAAAACTTGACCATTCATCTCTGCAGGGACCCAGATTGTTATCTGACCATTTGTCTCTGCAGGGACCCTCATCGTCTATATGCTAATTTATCTGACCATTTGTCTCTGCAGGGACCCTCATACCCCCCATTAAAGTGACCACCCTGCAGTGTTCAAAGCAGGATTCCAATGTATATAATGCCCCCTCAAAATATCCCTAGTTAGATTGGTTTTGATCGACTGTGAGCTGTACCCATACTCTCTGTGTGTGTCAATAAACTCAAGTCAACTCTGAAGCCGTCTCCTGACTCCTGAATCGGACACCTGGTTCCTGAAGGCCGAATTTCTAACACTACTCTTAGAAGGTCCATAAGTTACTCACCTTATCAGTTAGGCTCAAAGCAGCATCATTCTTTTTTTATCATAAACACCAAAAGCTGTCAGGTAACTTACAACAGCATGACTCGGATGTGAGAAATAAATCCCAGAACAAAAAAGATAACCAATAAGTCAGAGCTTAGAATTTAAAATATATTAAAAATGTACTATATATATATATATATATATATATATATATATATATATATATATATATATATATATATATATATATATATATATGGAACAAAAATTAATAAATATATATTAAAATTGGGTAAAAGTACATTGGGTGAACACATAGTGTAAAAAAATCTCGATAGATCAACACATTCACAATCCAGAGAGAAAGAAAGAAGGAGAGAGAAAAAGAAAGAAAGCCAGTCGAGGGAGAGAAGACCCTTCAGACTTCATCCAAGCAGTTATACATTTATGCAAATGACATGTGATTGGACAGAATCGATCAATATAATTATGTCAGCAGAGTCCAGTTAACAGGTTGTTGTCCAGTTCCAATGACGTGATCAACTCCACGGCCTGCCAACTGTGCACTGTGTCCTTAATGAACATAGCAAACAGTCCTTGTCTTTCAAAAATATACATATATATACAATTTATATTTATATATATACTGTGGTTGGCCCCTGGGGTTAGGGGCGGGGCCACTGTGACCCGACAGCAGGAAGCACAGAGAGATACACAGACACGGGGAGTAGATGAACTCAAATCGTACCTTTATTTGGTTTAAAACGCCCTCCACCACACCTAAACGAACTTAAAAGAACATAACTCAGCCCAATTGGGCTCTAGAGTCTGTAGATAACATTTTAGTCTTTGTTTTAAAGGTCCGTGCGGCCTCAGCTCACCAGTGAAGTCCTCTCCCCTGAGTGAGCTGAGGCTCTCTTTTTATGCTTAATGAACATAGCAAACTGTCATATGAAAAAGTTTGGGCACCCCTATTAAGATGATGCACAGTGACACCATCTGCAGCAAGATGATGCTGCAGTTCTTTGGAGGTGGTCTGTGGATTGTCTTTCTGATATTTTTCTTGGCCTGCCACTTCTGGGTTTAACAAGACTGCAAACTTAACAAGAAGGCTGTTGCAAACACCCAAATATTTAGAACTAAAAAAGATTAAGATTAATAGGGGTGCCCAAACTTTTTCATATGACTGTATATAACCCTATTCAATAAACCACACACACAAATAATAAACTTCAGCATTAAAAATAAGTACTAAACATATTTAACAGTGCCTCAATGCAATAGAGTCATTCTACAAAGGCATTTTCGTTAACACAGATAATGAGGTGTCCCCTGTCACAGGGGGACGTAGGGCCCTTACACAACAGCACAAATTGTACTGGGCCAAACTGAGAAACCGGTGAAAGTAATTTTGAGGTCTTATTGAGTGTGCCACTTTTCAACAGTTTTCTATCCTGTTAAACATGTGAAATATCCATTTAAAGTACAGGTGGTGCTATAGCGCTGTTAAAAAATATGTATTTGAAATTCTAATTTTAGATCAAATAACAGCCTCAGATAAGCAGGTCGGTCAAATTTTGTGAAAAATGTGTAAAAATGTCATATTTTTCAATATGGCCGACTTCCTGTTGGGAGGAGCTAATACAAGCCAATAGATAATATGTGCGGCATCATAATTTCTATGCTTCTACCAAAAATCGAGAATATTGGAGAAATTTTGAGACAGCTACAGCTAATTTATTAGCCTAAACCAAATAGGGGGCGCTGTAGAGTCATCTAGCTCCACATTAGAAAAATTGGGTCTGAAGAGGCTACGAGCTTTTTATAAATGTCATAAAATAGGTGGTGCTAGAGAGCTGATGAATTATGAATATGAAAAATTCCAATTTTACATCAAAGTACAGCCTATGCCCAATAGGCCTGTGAAGTTTTATGAGTTTTCGAACATCATAACCGCCTCAAAACACCACAAGAAACTTTTTATTTTGTGACTTCCTGCCAAAATGTCCGACTTCCTGTTAGACGGAGTCAAATAAAGCCAAGTGATTCTTGTTTTGCATGAGAAAATCAATGAGCGTACCAAAGTTGGTGCATATTGGACAAACTTTATCCCAGCCAATGCCGACGTTCGGGGGCGCTATAGAGCCCAAACCCGTGAACCATGGAATTTGTCATTTTTCGCCAGCTTTGAGGCCTGTGCCAAAATGCCTGAGTGTTTGAGTATCGGAAAGGCCTCAAAAATGGGCGCGAAATTTAAAAATAAAAATCATAACGAGTTGTCCCCCTGTCACAGGGTGACGTGGGGCCCTCGCAAAACAGCGAAATATATACCGGGCCAAACCGAGAAACCGGTGAAAGTTGGACCCATATGTGATTTCTCACGAAATGTGCAGTTATACTGCAGCAGCCAAGTTTTTGAGTTTTTCAGCAAAATATGCATTGAAACCTAGGTGGCGCTATAGAGCCAATGAAATATGGGTAACACTTTACATTAAGTGTTAACTAACATGAATTAATGCATTAGTTACCATGAAATGATGTTATGTAATAACAAAAGTTTGGGAGAAGGACCACGCCCGAACTCTACGTTCTAACTCCACCCCGTATCAATCAACCGTCCTATAAATACCTCCCCTAACTAACTACCTCTTGTGACGAAAGTTTGCAACATTCGAATTTGACGCACTCACCTGCCAGCATTTGCTTGCTCTCCATGGACCTCCAACTCTTCCCTCCCAGCCAGCCTGTCTCTGCTCCTGCTCCCTCTCGCCGGGCTCATTGCATGAAGTCTGTCATCTCCATTCCGGCTACTCCTGGTTCTACCCATTCTTCCTGCCGGGCTGGTCATTCTCACCAACGCACCCCCGGATTTCGGCGCTCCCGCCGCTCTTCTCCTCCTTCCCCTACTCCTCCTGGTCGGGCTCGCCGCTCTGGGCGCCCGGCTTCCTCGGCCGACCTCGCCGGCCCCGCACCCCCTTCCCCAGCCGAGCCCCTCTCTTCTAGTAAATCCAAGCCTCCTCTGGGCCCTGAACCCCTCCCCTTCTCCTCTGCCTCCTTCTGTCCTTCATTGCCAATCCCGGCCGTTTTCTCTCGTCTCTCTCCTTCTCCCGCTTCCTCCATTCGTCCAACCCCCTCCCTCAATCGTCCAACCCCCTCCCTTAATCGTCCAACCCCCTCCCTCGATCGTCCAACCCCCCTTCCCTCAGTTGTCCAACCCCCTCCCTCAGTCGTCCAACCCCTTCCCTCAATCATCCTCCGTCCCTCCCCTTTGCTTTGCTTCTGCTATTCCCCAACCGGTGTATTCCAGCCAGCCTTTCCCATTCTCTGCAGCCAAATTCGCCTTTGCCTTCTCCATCTTCAGGGATGTCATCTGTTCAGTTTTTCCATCACCTCGCCAGGAATTGGATGATTATCTGTCCTTGATTTTGGATATGGCTATCCGTTTCGGAGGCTCTGGTTTCTACGAATATCACCGCCTCTTCTCAGCCCCGTGCCGCAGCTTGTCTTCAACAGTGGAACCTTGCTACATTCTGGGGCGCCCCGGACCTGGAACTTTATTGCCACGTTTTCGCGGGACGTAGCTCCCTCTCCTGCTCTGCGTGTGGCGGCCCCTCTCACCCTGCTTCTGCTTGTTCCCAGGCTGCCTCATAATTGATCTCTTGGCTCTGCATGGCTCTTCGGACCCGTCCATCAACAGCCTCTTCCCCAGTTCTGACGCCGTGACCAGCACTTTCACTCGTCTCGGAGTCCCGATTTCGGAGAAGACCGTTGGTCCCGCCACGCCTCTGGAGTTCCTCGGGATCATTCTCGACTCCGCTTCCTTCCAAGCTTCTCTTCCTCAGGAAAAGCTTAATCGCGTCACTTCTTTAATCTCTCTAACTACACTACACCTAACCCCCGTCTGAACAAACTAATCCTCCAAGCACATTTCCCCACAGACACTCTCCACTTACTGGTCCATCCGTATTAGCAGCTTATATTACTTCCATTCACACTCAACATTCAGCCCATCACTCAGAGTCCATCTGGCAGCTATCAATTTTTTTCACTAAAATAATTACTGGCATACCACACCCTTCCTCTAATCACCCTCAAATTTCCCTCCTCTTGAAAGGAATCCAAAAATCAGAAACTCCATCCTCACATCATCGAGTGCCCATCTCACCAGAAATCCTTAATCGTTGCATTCAAACCCTCCGATCAGGCTTTTACCATCCGACATCATCCTTCATGCTCCAATCGCTATTTCTCCTGGCATACTTCGGATTCCTCAGATGCTCAGAATTCACTTCACTTAAAATCTCCCACAACTACTTTTCATACCCCCTCATATCAGATCTCAGCGTCCTGGATTCGGATACTCTCACCTTCAAAATCAAACGAAGCAAAACCGACCAACTTGGCAAAACCACGATCCTCCATCTGTGTAAACTCGACTCACCCCTCAGCCCGTACGAACCACTCGTCCACCACCTAAATCTCCATCTCCCTCAACAAGCATCACCTTCAGATCCTCTGTTCACTACGGAATCTGGTAGTATAATCACAAGGCACTGGTTCCACACACATTTCCGCCGCATCCTTTCCGTCAACGGTTACTCACCAGACCAATTCTCCGCCCACTCATTCCAGCATCCAACACCTCCAGACAAGGAATCCCAGAGCACGTCATCAAGCTCCTCGGACGGTGGTCTTCCCAGGCATACCACTTATACATCCGTTCCAAACCAGACGATTTGAGACAGGCTCATTTCAAACTAGGTTCATTATAAGTTCCATATTTTGGGGATATAACTGCACGCTTCTTCAGCATGCAGTTCAGAACTCCAGCCCAAATTTCCCCGAGTTCCCTCCCCTTTTCTTCCTCCTTTCTCTACTTCAATCAGGCGTGGTCCGCACTTAGCAAAATGATGTTATGTAATAACAAAAGTTTGGGAGAAGGACCACGCCCAAACTCTACGCTCTAACTCCACCCCGTATCAATCAACCGTCCTATAAATACCTCCCCTAACTAACTACCTCTCGTGACGAAAGTTCGCAACCCACCTCCTCATTAACAACCCCCTTTTTCTACTCTGCCACTTCTCATTAAATAAAAAGGGGGGGATATAACTGCACGCTTCTTCAGCACACAGTTCAGAACTCCAGTCCAAATTTCCCCGAGTTCCCTCCCCTTTTCTTCCTCCTTTCTCTACTTCAATCAGGCGTGGTCCGCACTTAGCAAATAGGACATGAGGTAATTCATTATAATCAATAATGCCTTTGTTAAATAATGCCTTTGTTAAGCATTATTATTATCTGTTAACTATTACTTAACACTTTTACAGCTATGTTCAGTGAAATAAATATACCTGATGTAAAGTGGAACTCAATAATACCTTTGTTAAGCATTATTATTATCTGTTAACTATTACTAAACACTTTTACAGCTCTGTTCAGTGAAATAAATATACCTGATGAAAGGTGAGAGTCATACATTTCTTAGTTATTCATTATTAACCTTAATTTAACTGCTGCAAGGTTTTTGCCAGTGAACTGAAGTGGAACAATAAAACTAAATTAGTATTGGAACTTTAATGCTACAAACCCAAAGCATTAAACAATAAACAATGTTTATATTCACATAAGGTTTTTTTCCGTTTTAACAAAATGTTTTTTATTTTACCAAAGACTGCAGTTAATTGAGGACACTATATATTCAATATACATCTAAAAAATGTAAGAAATATTATTTTTACAGCAAAATGTGCCTAGCACAAAATACACAATGAAAAAAAAACATCCTGTAACTTGGAAAAAAAAGTTTTCCAAAGTTTTTTTAATGGACCACATAATACAAGCACCTTACTTCTTTTGAATAGGAAGCAATTTCCCTTTAATTTCAGATGGCAAATTGTCTCTGCAATGCTTTGGTCTGAGGCAATAACGTCATTGCACTTTTTAGCAAAGTCTAACACCTTCTCTTTTTTTCCTAGTTCACCATGGAGCTGGTGGTATTTTTCTGGTGAAGCAACAAATAGCTCTGCAATCGAAGCAGTCTTTGCAATTGTGTTGCGGTCAACTCCATACTTTTGGAAAGCTTTGGCCATTGTGCTTCCTTGTGTGTAAATTGCCAGCACTTTTTCATATCTTCCAATTACTTCAGCAGGACCACCAACTAAAGAAAAGGGAGGACAAAGAAAATTACATTATTTTTTAAAAGAAGCCTGTTTAAACCCCAAGTTAAGGGAGTCTTTATAGATAAGTAACATTACATTAGTTTGTTTGGTTTAATGAACGGAAATGTTTTACCACATATCTAGCAACAAAAATTATTTGTCTTTCAAAAACATTTCTTCAGCAGCAGCGGCAGGCCCAAACTCCACCACCCCCAATTCCCCAGCCCCAGTGGTGTTGCGTATCAAAGCATTCTGGGGCTAGCAGGCAATAAGCAATTACATTGGGAGAGTTTGGAGAATACAGAGAAAAATTGTATACAAAACGTATACAAAAGAATGTATAAAAATGGCACTGCTGACTAAGTGCACTATTGAAATTTATGATTAGAAGAGCACTGCTGAGGTAAATTAATTGTGTTTTTGCCTTTTTGGTTTCAGCCAAAAAAAACCTAACTTTACCTCCAGTATTGTGTGCTCTGCATATATTGTATACACCTGACCAAAAAAGGTCACCACCTGGATTTACCTAGACAAATGGGCAAGAGCCTACCAATGGATAATTACTGCATGAGTGTTTATGTTTCAGCTGGCAACAGGTTATTTAACTGATCCTGTGAGTAGCTTCTTATTTGTTAAACAACCATGTGGAAATCTTGTGGTCGTGGAAAAGATGTTCATCTGTTTCAGAAGGGTCAAATCATTGGCAAGCATCAAGCAGTGAAATGAGATTGAAGCTAAACCTAAAATTGGTTTAAGAACTGTCCAACATATTATTAAAAAAGTGGAAGGACAGTGGGGTAACATCATCTTTGAGGAAGAAATGTGGTGTGTGGTAAAAATCTTGAATGATGGTTTTCAACGATCACTTTAATGTTTGGCAAAATCAAATGGCAGAGAAACAACACTAAAACTAAAACTTTTTAAAGATCACAAACCCACCTTATATTTTCAACCCTCCAACTCCCCCAAAAGTACTGGATTGAACTCCATCATGCCAGGAGGCATTCCAGTAGCATGATGAATGTCATGTCTGGTGCTGAAAGCACACCTGTGTTCCCCTCACTCAGCTCTACCTGCGATTTCCAAGCTTCCAACTACAATACCCAGAACGCACCTCACCATGACATCACACGCACTCCCGATCACATGGTACACCGCATGATACATCCAGGACGTCCTGAGTATTGATTACCCCTTAGTATATAAGGACCAGACTCACGCTCACACCTCGCCGAGTAATTGTTTGGTTCTACAATGCATTACAAAGCGTTTGTTATTCCGTGTATGATCCTGTTTCCGTGTGTTACCGACTTTGATTTTTGCCTTGCCTGTGTATTGGATTGTCTGTGTATGACCTGGACTGTTGCTTCACCTCTGGATTACTGCCTTCTCTGTGATACCCCCTGCTTGTGTATGAACTCTGGACTGTCTCCCGTTTATGGTATGGTTTCCCTGCTTATTGTTTCACTGGTGTTGACCTGGCTTGTTTTGACTACCCCTGCTAAATCTTTTAATAAAAGATTTTTATTGTATCTGCACAAGTCTCCTCCTTGTCTGACCCTGACATATTACTCGGCCGCTATGACAGAGACTGCGGATACTGAGTCTATTAAGTCTGGTTTGGCTAACCAGGGCCGGCTACTCGGTGAGCACCAGCAAACGCTCTCTGGTGTGACCCAGGCTGTAGACGAGCTAGCAGGCCAGCAGGTTAGCCAGCAACAGCATGGTTATCGGGCACCTCAGAGGATTGCCATCCACGCTACTAGCCCCATTGCTAAGTCTGCCCCCACTCTGAACGCTACCAAGGAATCCACCTTCTCTGTCTGCAAACCAGAAGTTTATGACGGCAACCCGGAGAGATGCGGTGGGTTTTTATCTCAGTGCTCTGTATTTTTTTCTAACTCTCCACCTGCTACCGATCGAGCTAAGATCGGGTTCATTGTCTCTCGTCTCTCTGACAAAGCTTTAGAGTGGGCCACAGCTATTTGGGACAGTGTTCCTAAGGCCAGCTATAAGTCTTTTTTGGCTACTTTCCGCAGCGTTTTTGATCATACACACTGTGGGCAATCCAGCGGAGAACTTTTTTTTTAACCTGACCTAGGGAAAGATGTCTGTAGCTGCCTACGCGCTGGAGTTTAGAACGTTAGCAGCTAGCAGTGGTTGGAATGACCCCCACTGGTTAATGTTTTTCGACATGGACTACACCCTGAAATTCAGAGGGAACTAGCGTGTAAAGGAGACTCACTCAACCTGGATCAGCTCATTCCCCTGTCGATCCGCCTGGATCAGCTCCTGTCTAGAAGACCCAGAGTTTCAAGTCAGCCTCCAGCAACTCCTGTGAACCTGAGTCCTTCCTGCACTCCAGCCGCGACTACACCCATTCCACAAGACTCCGAGCCCATTGAAGTCGAAAAGTCAAGACTCACTGCTGCTGAGAGACAACGCCAGATCCGCCTGCACCCGTGCCTCTACTGTGGGAAACCAGGTCATTTTAAAGCTGAGTGTGAGCTTCGGCCCCGATCTACTAAGGCGTCAGCCCCGGGACAGCACGGTACGTACAGCTGTAACAGTACACAGAGCTAAATGCCTTACGTTACCTGTCATTGTATCCACTAAAACTGATACATTTTGTGTTTTAGCACTAGATTTAGTAGATTTTGGGGCGGAGGGTAACTTCATCAGCACTGACCTGATTATGGAGCCCGCTTCCACTTATTCCTTCTGCATTAGAGCAGTTGCGCAACGCCAAGTACTTCGCCAAGCTTGATCTCCGCAGCGCATATAATTTAGTACGCATTAGGGAGGGGGATGAGTGGAAGACAGCATTCTCGACTACTAGCGGCCACTACGAGTACCTCGTTATGAGTTACGGCCTCGCTAACGCCGCCACTGTCTTCCAATCTTTTATGAACGACATATTTCGTGATTTCATTGGCCAGTTCGTTATACTTTTTATAGACGATATTTTGATTTACTCCCCCGATCTTTCCATGCACGTTCGTCAGGTCTGCCAAGTTCTCGACCGTTTACGTGAGAATAATCTCTTTGCCAAAGCCAAGAAATGTGAGTTCCATCTACAACGGGTCACATTTCTCGGCTATGTTATCAGCTCTAACGGCGTCATTATGGATGATGACAAGGTTTCAGCCATCACTAACTGGCCAGTACCTCAGACCATTAAAAATCTCCAGCGATTTCTTGGTTTCACTAACTTTTATAGACAGTTTATCCGAAATTTCAGCAGCATCGCCACCCCTCTTACTGCTCTCACTAAGGGCGCTGCTAAGCAGCTTAGATGGTCTCCCGAAGCTGATCGCGCGTTTTGTGATCTTAAAGCAGCCTTCACATCCGCACCCTAAACCCGAGTTACCCTTTGTAGTGGAGGTCAATGCCGATGTGAGTTCCATCTACAACGGGTCACATTGCTTGGCTATGTTATCAGCTCTAACGGTGTCATTATGGATGATGACAAGGTTTCAGCTGTCACTAACTGGCCAGTACCTCAGACCATTAAAAATCTCCTGCGATTTCTTGGTTTCACTAACTTTTATAAACGGTTTATTCGAAATTTCAGCAGCATCGCCACCCCTCTTACTGCTCTCACTAAAGGCGCTGCTAAGCAGCTTAGATGGTCTCCCAAAGCTGATTGCGCGTTTTGTGATCTTAAAGCAGCCTTCTCAAGCACCCTAAACCCGAGTTACCCTTTGTAGTGGAGGTCGATGCCTCCGAGTCAGGTGTAGGTGCAGTCCTCTCTCAGCGTAGTGGGTCGCCACCCAAATTATATCCTGTAGCCTTGAGACACATCGTAGGGTCTCCGAGGTGTTGCTAAGGTACAAGGAATGAGCTGACAGATGCCGTGGTGACAACCCCAACTACCAACCTGGTGATCGGGTGTGGCTTTCAACCGGGGACTTTAGGTTTGACGGTAGTTGCAGGAAACTCCTGCCAAAGTTTATTGGTCCTCTTAAGATTTTATCTCAAGTTAATGAGGTAACGTACAAAGTTGAGTTACCTCCCCAATACCGTGTTAACAATTCTTTCCATGTGTCTCTCCTCAAGCCTATGGTCCCGGGTCCGCTTGCTGATGCTGCACCGGCTGATGTGCCACCCGTGGTGGTGGAGGCGTAGGACACGTCCACGTATGCTATCCGGGAGGTGCTGGACTCCGCAGGCGTGGAGGTATTCTCCAATACCTCAATGACTGGGAGGGGTATGGTCCAGAGGAGTGCTGTTGGGTGGCTGCCAAGGACGTGCTGGACCCTGCATTACTCGCGGAGTTTCATGCCCGTTATCCTGGTTAGCCTGCCCCTAGGCCCTGTGGACGTCCCAAGCGTGCCCCGGCTAGCTCTGCTCCAGTTCTCTGCTCCAGTCGCCCGCTCCCGGGGACCCCGCCTGTCCGGTACCTCCACTGCGCCATCTGCTCCTTCCGCCTGTACTCCCTGTCCGTCGGGTGGTCGTCGCCGGGGTCGGCCCCGATCTGTCTCCGCTCCGGCTCCTTTGGGGGAGGGTACTGTCATGTCTGGTGCTGAAAGCACACCTGTGTTCCCCTCACTCAACTCTACCTGCAATTTCCAAGCTTCCAACTACAATACCCAGAACGCACCTCACCATGACATCACACGCACTCCCGATCACATGGTACACCGCATGACACCTCCAGGAAGTCCTGAGTATTGATTACCCCTTAGTATATAAGGACCACACTCACGCTCACACCTCGCCGAGTAATTGTTTGGTTCTACCTGCATTACAAAGCGTTTCTATTGTCCTTTTGTTATTCCGTGTATGATCCTGTTTCCGTGTGTTACCGACTTTGATTTTTGCCTTGCCCTTGTATTGGATTTTCTGTGTATGACCTGGACTGTTACTTCACCACTAGATTACTGCCTTCTCTGTGATATCTCTTGCTCGTGTATGAACTCTGGACTGTCTCCTGTTTATGGCATGGTTTCCCTGCTCATTGTTTCACTGGTATTGACCTGGCTTGTTTTGACTACCCCTGCTAAACCTTTTAATAAAAGATTTTTATTGTATCCGCTCAAGTCTCCTCCTTGTCTGGCCCTGACAATGAATCAACATATATGCTTTATGTTTGACAAGATGTTCTTATCATAAAATGCATTTTTCTGTCCCAAAGTGTTTTTGTAGTCTATGATTATTAAAAAAATGTCAGGTGTAATGAATGCACACACCTCAGTGGTGATTGCTCTAAGACTGCAAGGGAAGCTCAGCTTCCCCTAAAATGTAAAAAAAAAATAAGTGATTAAATATGTACTGTTGTGTGTACATGTCACAGATTAAATATGCGCTACAACGCGCTGAACTTAGTTCAGAATCAGCTTCTTATCGCTGGTAAAGCCGCAGCTTTCCTCTCTCATTCCCGCAGCTTCTCAGCGCTGCTTTAAACAGTGCAGACGCTGAGCGTCCACAGAGCTCAATAGCGGAGCAAAGCGCGCGGCGAAACAAGACGAGTCATTGGATAAACGCTGGGCTTTGTCCCGCCCATCGGACGCTCAGCGTCTCTGGGGGTCTATGGGGCAGTGGGCTGGCCTCGGCCGGCCCGGACGCTCAGCTTCTGCATGATGATTGGATGATCTGTCTGAGGCGGAGTCCCTTTTTGATTGACAGCGAAATGTGCGAATCAGCGATCTTTTAGTGTAAAAATCCATTTGATAGTCTTCCTTACGAAGAAAAACTTAAGAGTTAAACAGCAGGGCAGATCAACTGCTCAGATTAATTTGGTGTAAAAGGTGGGGAAAAGTAACAGGTATTTTCAGCTGTTCTGGTATGATAAAGTGAGCTGGCTGACTGGAAGTGCTGTAACAAATAAAATGTACTGATGGCCATTCCTCTTGATGAAACTATCTCAGGACATAAATGAACAGGGGCCAGTAGAAAGTATTGTGTTATCATTAAAAATAATTTAAATAATTTAAATTAATATAGGGATTATTCAAGGAAATTAAAAAGGAAATAAATTTACCTGCATTTTTTTCCTTTACCAACTTTAAAGATTTTGCGTAATGTTTTTTTTTACTGATCATTTTATGTTTATTCATGTCATAGCGGCATTTTTTATGTAATTGTTCAATGTAAAGAATGGGCACCTTTTTGTTGTGTAGTGAAAACTTGAAAATAATGCCTTTTGTTTACAAAAAAAAAGAGAGTAGAATTTACGTATAAATAAAACTACATGTGTTAAGATGTAGGCCGAAATTGAGCTTCCCCTCCTTGAAAGACCAGCATCCACCACTGACATACCTCGATGGAAGGTGACCCCTTTCTTCTCCTTGTTCTTCTTCTTTTTTTTCTTCTTTTGTCTTTCCTTCTTTTTCTTCTCTAATGAGTAATCAGTGCTGACAGAATCAGAGGAGGATTCTGAAGAATCAAATGAGCTGGAATCTGAGAGACTGTTTTTTTCTTTCTTTTGAATTCATTGTCCTCTTTCTCCTCAATGTTCTTGTTGAGTAAAAAAACAAAACAAATAAACCAAAAAATGTTAGTAATACTTTGTCTTTAAAATGATACAACACAATCATGCTTCCCCTATGAAAAAGTAAAAGCAAAATCTGTATATATATATAAACTGTACATATGAACTGTGTTATGCCTCCAGGCATTCAATATAGTGTTTCAAGCAGTAATAGCACCACCTTTTGGTTGAGAGAGGTTGTTCGGTCTTTCCCACCGAAAAGGGCAATGACGGACGGCAGACAGATATAACTCTTTGTGGGTTTGTTTATTAGGGTTCAAGCACCGAAGGTGCGTAGAACCCTATTGTTTTTGCTAAGATTTTTCTTATTATTATTATTATTATTAGGGGTTCGAGCACGTAGTGCTAGAAACCCTATTGTAATTGTTCTGATTATTATTAGGGGTTCGAGCACGTAGTGCTAGAAACCCTATTGTAATTGTTCTGATTATTAGGGGTTCGAGCACGTAGTGCTAGAAACCCTATTGTAATTGTTCTGATTATTAGGGGTTCGAGCACGTAGTGCTAGAAACCCTATTGTAATTGTTCTGATTACTATTATTATTAGGGGTTCGAGCACGTAGTGCTAGAAACCCTATTGTAATTGTTCTGATTATTAGGGGTTCGAGCACGTAGTGCTAGAAACCCTATTGTAATTGTTCTGATTATTATTATTAGGGGTTCGAACACGTAGTGCTAGAAACCCTATTGTAATTGTTCTGATTATTAGGGGTTCGAGCACGTAGTGCTAGAAACCCTATTGTAATTGTTCTGATTATTATTATTATTAGGGGTTCGAGCACGTAGTGCTAGAAACCCTATTGTAATTGTTCTGATTAGGGGTTCGAGCACGTAGTGCTAGAAACCCTATTGTAATTGTTCTGATTATTATTATTATTATTATTATTAGGGGTTCGAGCACGTAGTGCTAGAAACCCTATTGTAATTGTTCTGATTATTATTAGGGGTTCGAGCACGTAGTGCTAGAAGCCCTATTGTAATTGTTCTGATTATTATTATTCTTATTCTTTTTCTGCCATAGAAGTGATTGGGCAGAAGAAACCGTAAGGTCTACAGAGCTGAGACTTGGTCATATGGTAGTACTTCTCACCGCTACTCAGATTCAAAAGATGAGCCCGAACGGCCTCAAGGGGGCGCTATGGCGAAGCAAAACGCGTTTTGCCTCGTTACTCTCACGCCCTGATAGCTAGACGAAAAATTCTTTCGTTTTATGATTCCTTGGTTTATGGCAAATCAAAAAGGTCAATAGAACCACTAAGCTCCGCCCACTTAGATTTTTTGCTATTTAGCATAATATGCAAAACCTACTTTTGAGAACTTGTTCTAGGGGCATTGACCCATCCTATCATATTTGGTGTCAAACAACTTAGCAGAGTCCCAACCTCAATAATTATCAAAAAAATATTGAAATTTGTGAACAATATGGCCGCCATATTTAAATTACTCTTACCGTGGCACACCCAAATTTACTCTAACAGCTGTAACTTTTGAATGCTTAAACCGACACTAATACCACTTTAGACCTTTGATCCTTACATTATTCTGAGGTAGCCTGTCAATCGGTGTAGACATACACCCCCAGGGGGCGGAGCCAAAGCTAAAAATCTGTTTCTCAGGAACCGTACAAGCTATGAAGCTCTCCTTTGACATGTATCATCTATGGCCTATGTCCTAATGTTTTACAGAAGGAAAATTTGATATGCAAATTTTTGCGATCGTTATTAGCCAATCAGATTCCAGCAAGCTTTTGACATGCTAAACAATGACCAATCAGGACGATACTTATACCCTACATGTATCTCAGGGCCTTCTATCATCCATTAAAATATGGCGTTGATTGGCCTCAAGGGGGCGCTATAGCAGAAAATCAGTTATATCTAAAGGTACAAGAGGCCTAGGCTTGTTGTCCTTTTTTAGTTGTATACTTTGCTGTAGCCTTTACAACTTTGTAATTACATATGTTTACCAAAAATGCAAAGATTTTCATCAGTGGCCAAAAGAGTAAAAATTGCTCTTTTCGAACTTGTCTTTAAGTCCTTAATCAATCAAAACAAATTTGGTCTTGATGCAATCTTGAGACCCTGTAGGTAAATAATTATCAAAAAAATCTTGACATTTTAACTATTTGAGGCCCATAAACCTTGATCAAACATGTACGTGAAAGCCTTTTCAGAGTTATTTGGCCAAAACTCTGTCAAAGTTTAAAACATGCCAAAACTGTTGAAGCTACTAATTAACAATGACATTTGAAGCACATGTGCCAAGTATGAGCCAAATAAGTCTTCAGTAGGCTCTACAATGAAAAAATTACAATTTTCAATTTATTCTATTTATTGCTATTTTCCAACCTAAATGGACAGAAGACAGGAACCTTTCACCCTATCAACACACAAATTTATACACATATATAGACTGATAATCTGATCTTGATTGCAAATTTTCAGCCAAATCGGACATGTTTTGCCTCTACAACGGCTGGAAAACTACAGCGATTTTGTAGGCCTCAAGCCTGTATTATCACTTTTTTCAAATCTAAATGGACAGAAGTCAGGAACCTTTGACCCTATTGACACAGAAATTGACATACATATATAGACTGATATTGTGATCCTGATTGCAAATTTTGAGCCAAATCAGATATTTTCTGCCTCTAATATGGCCAAAGAGCAACAGCCATTTTGTAGGCCATAAGCCTGTATTATCACTTTTTTCAAACCTAAATGGTCAGAAGTCAGGAACCTTTGACCCTATCAACACACAAATTTACATACATGTATATACAGACCACTTGATCATGAGTACCAATTTGGAGCCCAATCGGACTTTTCTTCTCTTTTTAATAAATACAAACACACTGATAGGGAATGTTCTGTCTTTCTGATAGAGTAATAGATTTCCAGCAGGTTATATGTGGTCTCTTGCTGCGCTCTGGTGGTCATTTGGTGAAACAGCTACAGGTGAATTATTCTAAATTAAAGCTCTGCTGAACTTATTCAATCTTGCTTGTCTTGCTTAATTGAACATCTTTATCCTTCTTGTTCATGCTGGTCAGCCGCCTGGGTCATTCTTGTTTATGCTCCACCCACTTAATTTTTTTTTAAATTTGCATAATATGCAAAACCTACTTTTGAGATCTTGTCCTTGGATCCTTGACCAATCATGACATGTTTGGTGTCAAACAGTTCAGCAGAGCTTACTCCTCAATAATTATAAAAAAAATATTTACATTTATAAACAATATGGCCGCCATATGCAAATGAGTTCTACCATGGTGCAGTAAAATGTCTTTATCACTTATAACTTTTAAATGCTTAACCTGACACTAATACCACTTCAGTCCTTTGATCATTACATGATTCTCAGATACCCTGTCAGTTTAAGTAGACATACACCCCCCCAGGGGGCGGGGCCAATGCTCGATAGCTGTTTCTCTAGAACCATACAAGCTATCAAGGTCATCCTAGCCAATTATCATCTATGGCCCATGCACTAATGGTACACCAAATGAAAATTTGATATGGACACTTTTGTGATCACTATTAGCCAATCACATTCCAGCAAGCTTTTAACAGGCGGAATGTTAATCAGGTCAAAACTTATATACTATATACGGGTTATTTATATGCCCTTTTTATGCCTTGTGTTTTTTCAATTTAAGAACTGAATTTGTTTCACCAAATGCCCACTAGAGTGCAGTAAGACACCACATAAAACCTGATGAACACTACAGCTCAATTTATCAATGCTTTTCAACTAGTTTACTCACACCACTCATCTAGCATTGCCATTATGGTCTTTATGGTCACGCTGGTCACCCAGCTTGGTTATGCTGGCCATCCAGCTTGGTCATGCTGGCCATTCACATTGGTCATTATGGTCCTGCTGGTCATTCAGCTTTGTCCTCATAGTAATGGTGGTCTTCCAGCTTGGTCATACTGGCCAACCACCTTTGCCATGCTGGTCATCCAGTTTGGTGATGCCGGTCAACCAGCAACATGTTTTAAGCCTAACTGGCCTCCAGGGGCGTCTTTGCCTGTAACGCTCGAACCCCGTAAATCGCCGCTTGCGGCTATATTTATTATTATTCTTATTCTTTTTCTGCCATAGAAGTGATTGGGCAGAAGAAACCGTAAGGCCTACAGGGCTGAGACTTGGTCATATGGTAGTACTTCTCACCGCTACTCAGATTCAAAAGATGAGCCCGATCGGCCTCAAGGGGGCGCTATGGCGAAGGTCAACGCGTTAGGCCTCGTAACTGCCACGCCCTGATAGCTAGAGCAAAAATTCTTGCATTATATGATTCCTTGGTTAATGGCAAATCAAAAAGGTCAATAGAACCACTAAGCTCCGCCCACTTAGATTTTTTGCTATTTAGCATAATATGCAAAACCTACTTTTGAGAACTTGTCCTAGGGTCATTGACCAATCTTGTCATATTTGGTGTTAAACAACTCAGCAGAGTCCCAAGCTCAATAATTATCGAAAAAATTGTGAAATTTGTAAACAATATGGCCGCCATATGCAAATTAATCTTACCGTGGCACACCCAAATTTACTCTAACAGCTGTAACTTTTGAATGCTTAAACCTACACTAATGCCACTTTAGAACTTTGATGCCAACATGATTCTGAGGTAGCCTGTCAATCTGTGTAGACATACGCCCCCAGGGGGCGGAGCCAAAGCTAAAAATCTGTTTCTCAGGAACCATACAAGCTTTGTAGCTCTCCTTTGGCATGTATCATCTGTGGCCTATGTCCTAATGTTTTACAGAAGGAAAATTTGATATGCAAATTTTTGCGATCGTTATTAGCCAATCAGATTCCAGCAAGCTTTTGACATGCTAAACAATGACCAATCAGGACGATACTTATACCCTACATGTATCTCAGGGCCTTCTATCATCCTTTAAAATATGGCGTTGATTGGCCTCAAGGGGGCGCTATAGCAGAAAATCAGTTATATCTAAAGGTACAAGTGGCCTAGGCTTGTTATTCTTTTTGAGTTGTATACTTTGCTGTAGCCTTTACAACTTTGTAATTACATGTGTTTACCAAAAATGCAAAGATTTTCATCAGTGGCCAAAAGAGTAAAAATTGCACTTTTCGAACTTGTCTTTAAGTCCTTAATCAATCAAAACAAATGTGGTCTTGATGCAATCTTGAGACCCTGTAGGTAAATAATTATCAAAAAAATCTCGACATTTTAACTATTTGAGGCCCATAAACCTTGATCAAACATGTACGTGAAAGCCTTTTCAGAGTTATTTGGCCAAAACTCTGTCAAAGTTTTAAACAGGCCAAAACTGTTGAAGCTACTAATTAACAATGACATTTCAAGCACATGTGCCAAGTATGAGCCAAATAAGTCTTCAGTAGGCTCTACAGTGAAAAAATAACTATTTTCAATTTATTCTATTTATCGCTATTTTCCAACCTAAATGGACAGAAGACAGGAACCTTTCACCGTATCAACACACAAATTTACACACATATATAGACTGATAATCTGATCTTGATTGCAAATTGTCAGCCAAATCGGACATGTTTTGCCTCTACAACGGCTGGAAAACTACAGCGATTTTGTAGGCCTCAAGCCTGTATTATCGCTTTGTTCAAATCTAAATGGACAGAAGTCAGGAATCTTTGATCCTATCAACACAGAAATTGACATACATATATAGACTGGTATTGTGATCTTGATTACAAATTTTGAGCCAAATCAGATATTTTTTGCCTCTAATATGGCCAAAGAGCAACAGCCGTTTTGTAGGCCAAAAGCCTGTATTATCGCTTTTTTCAAGCCTAAATGGACAGAAGTCAGGAACCTTTGACCCTATCAACACACAAATTTACACACATATATATACAGACCACTTGATCATGAGTACTAATTTGGAGCCCAATCGGACTTTTCTTCTCTTTTTAATAAATAGAAACACACTGATAGGGAATGTTCTGTCTTACTTATAGAGTGATAGATTTCCAGCAGGTTATATGTGGTCTCTTGCTGCGCTCTGGTGGTCATTTGGTGAAACAGCTACAGGTGAATTATTCTATATTAAAGCTCTGTTGAACTTATTCAATCTTGCTTGTCTTGCTTAATTGAACATATTTATCCTTCTTCTTCATGATGGTCAGCCGCCTGGGTCATTCTTGTTTATGCTCCACCCAATTAATTTTTTTTAATTTGCATAATATGCAAAACCTACTTTTGAGATCTTGTCCTTGGATCCTTGACCAATCATGACATGTTTGGTGTCAAACAGTTCAGCAGAGCTTACTCCTCAATAATTATTAAAAAAATCTTTACATTTATAAACAATATGGCCGCCATATGCAACTGAGTTCTACCATGGTGCAGTAAAATGTCTTTCACACTTATAACTTTTGAATGCTTAACCTGACACTAATACCACTTCAGTCCTTTGATCATTACATGATTCTCAGATACCCTGTCAGTTTAAGTAGACATACACCCCTACGGGGCGGGGCCAATGCTCGATAGCTGTTTCTCTAGAACCATACAAGCTATCAAGGTCATCCTAGCCAATTATCATCTATGGCCCATGCACTAATGGTACACCAAATGAAAATTTGATATGGACACTTTTGTGGTCACTATTAGCCAATCACATTCCAGCAAGCTTTTAACAGGCGGAATGTTAATCAGGTCAAAACTTATATACTATATACGGGTTATTTATATGCCCTTTTTATGCCTTGTGTTTTTTCAATTTAAGAACTGAATTTGTTTCACCAAATGCCCACTAGAGTGCAGTAAGACACCACATAAAACCTGATGAACACTACAGCTCAATTTATCAATGCTTTTCAACTAGTTTACTCACACCACTCATTTAGCATTGCCATTATGGTCTTTATGGTCACGCTGGTCACCCAGCTTGGTTATGCTGGCCATCCAGCTTGGTCATGCTGGCCATTCACATTGGTCATTATGGTCCTGCTGGTCATTCAGCTTTGTCCTCATAGTAATGGTGGTCTTCCAGCTTGGTCATACTGGCCAACCACCTTTGCCATGCTGGTCATCCAGTTTGGTCATTATGGTCTTCCAGCTTGGTCAATATGGTCAACAAGTTTGTCATCCAGATTACTCATGCTGGTAATCTAGCTTGGTCTTCACGGTCATTCTGGTCATCCTCATCCAGTTTGGCGATGCCGGTCAACCGGCAACATGTTTTAAGCCTAACTGGCCTCCAGGGGTCTCTTTGCCTGTAACGCTCGAACCCCGTAAATCGCCGCTTGCGGCTATATTTATTATTAGGGGTTCGAGCACGTAGTGCTAGAAACCCTATTGTAATTGTTCTGATTATTATTATTATTATTCTTATTCTTTTTCTGCCATAGAAGTGATTGGGCAGAAGAAACCGTAAGGCCTACAGGGCTGAGACTTGGTCATATGGTAGTACTTCTCACCGCTACTCAGATTCAAAAGATGAGCCCGATCGGCCTCAAGGGGGCGCTATGGCGAAGGTCAACGCGTTTGGCCTCGTAACTCCTACGCCCTGATAACTAGAGCAAAAATTCTTGCATTATATGATTCCTTGGTTAATGGCAAATCAAAAAGGTCAATACAACCACTAAGCTCCGCCCACTTAGATTTTTTGCTATTTAGCATAATATGCAAAACCTACTTTTGAGAACTTGTCCTAGGGTCATTGACCAATCCTGTCACATTTGGTGTCAAACAACTCAGCAGAGTCCCAACCTCAATAATTATCGAAAAAATTGTGAAATTTGTAAACAATATGGCCGCCATATGCAAATTAATCTTACCGTGGCACACCCAAATTTACTCTAACAGCTGTAACTTTTGAATGCTTAAACTTACACTAATGCCACTTTAGACCTTTCATGCCAACATGATTTTGAGGTAGCCCGTCAATCTATGTAGACATACGCCCCCAGGGGGCGGAGCCAAAGCTAAAAATCTGTTTCTCAGGAATCGTACAAGCTATGAAGCTCTCCTTTGACATATATCATCTATGGCCTATGTCCTAATGTTTTACAGAAGGAAAATTTGATATGCAAATTTTTGCGATCGTTATTAGCCAATCAGATTCCAGCAAGCTTTTGACATGCTAAACAATGACCAATCAGGACGATACTTATACACTACATGTATCTCAGGGCCTTCTATCATCCATTAAAATATGGCGTTGATTGGCCTCAAGGGGGCGCTATAGCAGAAAATCAGTTATATCTAAAGGTACAAGTGGCCTAGGCTTGTTATTCTTTTTTAGTTGTATACTTTGCTGTAGCCTTTACAACTTTGTAATTACATGTGTTTACCAAAAATGCAAAGATTTTCATCAGTGGCCAAAAGAGTAAAAATTGCTCTTTTCGAACTTGTCTTTAAGTCCTTAATCAATCAAAACAAATTTGGTCTTGATGCAATCTTGAGACCCTGTAGGTAAATAATTATCAAAAAAATCTTGACATTTTAACAACTTGAGGCCCATAAACCTTGATCAAACATGTACGTGAAAGCCTTTTCAGAGTTATTTGGCCAAAACTCTGTCAAAGTTTAAAACGTGCCAAAACTGTTGAAGCTACTAATTAACAATGACATTTGAAGTACATGTGCCAAGTATGAGCCAAATAAGTCTTCAGTAGGCTCTACAGTGAAAAAATAACTATTTTCAATTTATTCTATTTATCGCTATTTTCCAACCTAAATGGACAGAAGACAGGAACCTTTCACCCTATCAACACACAAATTTATACACATATATAGACTGATAATCTGATCTTGATTGCAAATTTTCAGCCAAATCGGACATGTTTTGCCTCTACAACGGCTGGAAAACTACAGCGATTTTGTAGGCCTCAAGCCTGTATTATCGCTTTTTTCAAATCTAAATGGACAGAAGTCAGGAACCTTTGACCCTATTGAAATAGAAATTGACATACATATATAGACTGATATTGTGATCTTGATTGCAAATTTTTAGCCAAATCAGATATTTTTTGCCTCTAATATGGCCAAAGAGCAACAGCCATTTTGTAGGCCATAAGCCTGTATTATCACTTTTTTCAAACCTAAATGGACAGAAGTCAGGAACCTTTGACCCTATCAACACACAAATTTACATACATGTATATACAGACCACTTGATCATGAGTACCAATTTGGAGCCCAATCGGACTTTTCTTCTCTTTTTAATAAATAGAAACACACTGATAGGGAATGTTCTGTCTTACTTATAGAGTGGTAGATTTCCAGCAGGTTATATGTGGTCTCTTGCTGCGCTCTGGTGGTCATTTGGTGAAACAGTTACATTTGAATTATTCTAAATTAAAGCTCTGCTGAACTTATTCAATCTTGCTTGTCTTGCTTAATTGAACATATTTATCCTTCTTGTTCATGCTGGTCAGCCGCCTGGGTCATTCTTGTTTATGCTCCACCCACTTAATTTTTTTTTAAATTTGCATAATATGCAAAACCTACTTTTGAGATCTTGTCCTTGGATCCTTGACCAATCATGACATGTTTGGTGTCAAACAGTTCAGCAGAGCTTACTCCTCAATAATTATTTAAAAAATCTTTACATTTATAAACAATATGGCCGCCATATGCAAATGAGTTCTACCATGGTGCAGTAAAATGTCTTTAACACTTATAACTTTTGAATGGTTAACCTGACACTAATACCACTTCAGTCCTTTGATCATTACATGATTCTCAGATACTCTGTCAGTTTAAGTAGACATACACCCCCCCAGGGGGCGGGGCCAATGCTCGATAGCTGTTTCTCTAGAACCATACAAGCTATCAAGGTCATCCTAGCCAATTATCATCTATGGCCCATGCACTAATGTACACCAAATGAAAATTTGATATGGACACTTTTGTGGTCACTATTAGCCAATCACATTCCAGCAAGCTTTTAACAGGCGGAATGTTAATCAGGTCAAAACTTATATACTATATACGGGTTATTTATATGCCCTTTTAATGCCTTGTGTTTTTTCAATTTAAGAACTGAATTTGTTTCACCAAATGCCCACTAGAGTGCAGTAAGACACCACATAAAACCTGATGAACACTACAGCTCAATTTATCAATGCTTTTCCACTAGTTTACTCACACCACTCATCTAGCATTGCCATTATGGTCTTTATGGTCACGCTGGTCACCCAGCTTGGTTATGCTGGCCATCCAGCTTGGTCATGCTGGCCATTCACATTGGTCATTATGGTCCTGCTGGTCATTCAGCTTTGTCCTCATAGTAATGGTGGTCTTCCAGCTTGGTCATACTGGCCAACCACCTTTGCCATGCTGGTCATCCAGTTTGGTCATTATGGTCTTCCAGCTTGGTCAATATGGTCAACAAGTTTGTCATCCAGATTAGTCATGCTGGTAATCTAGCTTGGTCTTCACGGTCATGCTGGTCATCCTCATCCAGTTTGGCGATGCCAGTCAACCGGCAACATGTTTTAAGCCTAACTGGCCTCCAGGGGTCTCTTTGCCTGTAACGCTCGAACCCCGTAAATCGCCGCTTGCGGCTATATTTATAGTTCTTATTCTTTTTCTGCCATAGAAGTGATTGGGCAGAAGAAACCGTAAGGCCTACAGGGCTGAGACTTGGTCATATGGTAGTACTTCTCACCGCTACTCAGATTCAAAAGATGAGCCCGATCGGCCTCAAGGGGGCGCTATGGCGAAGGTCAACGCGTTTGGCCTCGTAACTCCTACGCCCTGATAGCTAGAGCAAAAATTCTTGCATTATATGATTCCTTGGTTAATGGCAAATCAAAAAGGTCAATAGAACCACTAAGCTCCGCCCACTTAGATTTTTTGCTATTTAGCATAATATGCAAAACCTACTTTTGAGAACTTGTCCTAGGGTCATTGACCAATCCTGTCATATTTGGTGTCAAACAACTCAGCAGAGTCCCATCCTCAATAATTATCGAAAAAATTGAGAAATTTTTAAACAATATGGCCGCCATATGCAAATTAATCTTACCGTGGCACACCCAAATTTACTCTAACAGCTGTAACTTTTGAATGCTTAAACCTACACTAATGCCACTTTACATCTTTGATGCCAACATGATTCTGAGGTAGCCCGTCAATCTGTGTAGACATACGCCCCCAGGGGGCGGAGCCAAAGCTAAAAATCTGTTTCTCAGGAACCGTACAAGCTATGAAGCTCTCCTTTGGCATGTATCATCTATGGCCTATGTCCTAATGTTTTACAGAAGGAAAAGTTGATATGCAAATTTTTGCGATCGTTATTAGCCAATCAGATTCCAGCAAGCTTTTGACAGGCTAAACAATGACCAATCAGGACAATACATATACCCTACATGTATCTCAGGGCCTTCTATCATCCATTAAAATATGGCGTTGATTGGCCTCAAGGGGGCGCTATAGCAGAAAATCAGTTATATCTAAAGGTACAAGTGGCCTAGGCTTGTTATTCTTTTTTAGTTGTATACGTTGCTGTAGCCTTTACAACTTTGTAATTACATATGTTTACCAAAAATGCAAAGATTTTCATCAGTGGCCAAAAGAGTAAAAATTCCTCTTTTCGAACTTGTCTTTAAGTCCTTAATCAATCAAAACAAATTTGGTCTTGGTGCAATCTTGAGACACTGTAGGTAAATAATTATCAAAAAAATCTTGACATTTTTACTATTCGAGGCCCATAAACCTTGATCAAACATGTACGTGAAAGCCTTTTCAGAGTTATTTGGCCAAAACTCTGTCAAAGTTTAAAACATGCCAAAACTGTTGAAGCTACTAATTAACCATGACATTTGAAGTACATGTGCCAAGTATGAGCCAAATAAGTCTTCAGTAGGCTCTACAGTGAAAAAATAACTATTTTCAATTTATTCTATTTATCGCTATTTTCCAACCTAAATGGACAGAAGACAGGAACCTTTCACCCTATCAACACACAAATTTATACACATATATAGACTGATAATCTGATCTTGATTGCAAATTTTCAGCCAAATCGGACATGTTTTGCCTCTACAACGGCTGGAAAACTACAGCGATTTTGTAGGCCTCAAGCCTGTATTATCGCTTTTTTCAAATCTAAATGGACAGAAGTCAGGAACCTTTGACCCTATTAACACAGAAATTGACATACATATATAGACTGATATTGTGATCCTGATTGCAAATTTTGAGCCAAATCAGATATTTTTTGCCTCTAATATGGCCAAAGAGCAACAGCCATTTTGTAGGCCATAAGCCTGTATTATCACTTTTTTCAAACCTAAATGGTCAGAAGTCAGGAACCTTTGACCCTATCAACACACAAATTTACATACATGTATATACAGACCACTTGATCATGTGTACCAATTTGGAGCCCAATCGGACTTTTCTTCTCTTTTTAATAAATAGAAACACACTGATAGGGAATGTTCTGTCTTTCTGATAGAGTGATAGATTTCCAGCAGGTTATATGTGGTCTCTTGCTGCGCTCTGGTGGTCATTTGGTGAAACAGCTACAGGTGAATTATTCTAAATTAAAGCTCTGCTGAACTTATTCAATCTTGCTTGTCTTGCTTAATTGAACATATTTATCCTTCTTGGTCATGTTGGTCAGCCGCCTGGGTCATTCTTGTTTATGCTCCACCCACTTAATTTTTTTTTAAATTTGCATAATATGCAAAACCTACTTTTGAGATCTTGTCCTTGGATCCTTGACCAATCATGACATGTTTGGTGTCAACCAGTTCAGCAGAGCTTACTCCTCAATAATTATTAAAAAAATCTTTACATTTATAAACAATATGGCCGCCATATGCAAATGAGTTCTACCATGGTGCAGTAAAATGTCTTTAACACATAACTTTTGAATGCTTAACCTGACACTAATACCACTTCAGTCCTTTGATCATTACATGATTCTCAGATACCCTGTCAGTTTAAGTAGACATACACCCCTACGGGGCAGGGCCAATGCTCGATAGCTGTTTCTCTAGAACCATACAAGCTATCAAGGTCATCCTAGCCAATTATCATCTATGGCCCATGCACTAATGGTACACCAAAATTTGATATGGACACTTTTGTGGTCACTATTAGCCAATCACATTCCAGCAAGCTTTTAACAGGCGGAATGTTAATCAGGTCAAAACTTATATACTATATACGGGTTATTTATATGCCCTTTTTATGCCTTGTGTTTTTTCAATTTAAGAACTGAATTTGTTTCACCAAATGCGCACTAGAGTGCAGTAAGACACCACATAAAACCTGATGAACACTACAGCTCAATTTATCAATGCTTTTCAACTAGTTTACTCACACCACTCATCTAGCATTACCATTATGGTCTTTATGGTCACGCTGGTCACCCAGCTTGGTTATGTTGGCCATCCAGCTTGGTCATGCTGGCCATTCACATTGGTCATTATGGTCCTGCTGGTCATTCAGCTTTGTCCTCATAGTAATGGTGGTCTTCCAGCTTGGTCATACTGGCCAACCACCTTTGCCATGCTGGTCATCCAGTTTGGTCATTATGGTCTTCCAGCTTGGTCAATATGGTCAACAAGTTTGTCATCCAGATTAGTCATGCTGGTAATCTAGCTTGGTCTTCACGGTCATGCTGGTCATCCTCATCCAGTTTGGCGATGCCAGTCAACCGGCAACATGTTTTAAGCCTAACTGGCCTCCAGGGGTCTCTTTGCCTGTAACGCTCGAACCGCGTAAATCGCCGCTTGCGGCTATATTGGTATTTATAATCGCTTCCCCTGCTTTTTCTGACCTAGAAGTGATTGCACAGAACAAACCGTAAGGCCTAGAGAGCTGAGACTTGGTCATATGGTAGTACTTTAGACCCCTACTCTGCCGCATGACATGAGTCCCGATCGGCCTCAAGGGGGCGCTATGGCGAAGTTCAACGCGTTAGGCCTCGTAACTGCCACGCCCTGATAGCTAGAGCAAAAATTCTTGCATTATATGATTCCTTGGTTAATGGCAAATCAAAAAGGTCAATAGAACCACTAAGCTCCGCCCACTTAGATTTTTTGCTATTTAGCATAATATGCAAAACCTACTTTTGAGAACTTGTCCTAGGGTCATTGACCAATCCTGTCATATTTGGTGTCAAACAACTCAGCAGAGTCTCAACCTCAATAATTATCGAAAAAATTGTGAAATTTGTAAACAATATGGCCGCCATATGCAAATTAATCTTACCGTGGCACACCCAAATTTACTCTAACAGCTGTAACTTTTGAATGCTTAAACCTACACTAATGCCACTTTAGACCTTTGATGCCAACATGATTCTGAGGTAGCCCGTCAATCTGTGTAGACATACGCCTCCAGGGGGCGGAGCCAAAGCTAAAAATCTGTTTCTCAGGAACCGTACAAGCTATGAAGCTCTCCTTTGGCATGTATCATCTATGGCCTATGTCCTAATGTTTTACAGAAGGAAAATTTGATATGCAAATTTTTGCGATCGTTATTAGCCAATCAGTTTCCAGCAAGCTTTTGACATGCTAAACAATGACCAATCAGGACGATACTTATACCCTACATGTATCTCAGGGCCTTCTATCATCCATTAAAATATGGCGTTGATTGGCCTCAAGGGGGCGCTATAGCAGAAAATCAGTTATATCTAAAGGTACAAGTGGCCTAGGCTTGTTATTCTTTTTTAGTTGTATACTTTGCTGTAGCCTTTACAACTTTGTAATTACATGTATTTACCAAAAATGCAAAGATTTTCATCAGTGGCCAAAAGAGTAAAAATGGCTCTTTTCGAACTTGTCTTTAAGTCCTTAATCAATCAAAACAAATTTGGTCTTTATGCAATCTTGAGACCCTGTAGGTAAATAATTATCAAAAAAATCTTGACAATTTAACTATTTGAGGCCCATAAACCTTGATCAAACATGTACGTGAAAGCCTTTTCAGAGTTATTTGGCCAAAACTCTGTCAAAGTTTAAAACATTCCAAAACTGTTGAAGCTACTAATTAACAATGACATTTGAAGTACATGTGCCAAGTATGAGCCAAATAAGTCTTCAGTAGGCTCTACGGTGAAAAAATAACTATTTTCAATTTATTCTATTTATCGCTATTTTCCAACCTAAATGGACAGAAGACAGGAACCTTTCACCCTATCAACACACAAATTTATACACATATATAGACTGATAATTTGATCTTGATTGCAAATTTTCAGCCAAATCGGACATGTTTTGCCTCTACAACGGCTGGAAAACTACAGCGATTTTGTAGGCCTCAAGCCTGTATTATCGCTTTTTTCAAATCTAAATGGACAGAAGTCAGGAACCTTAGACCCTATTGACACAGAAATTGACATACATGTATAGACTGATATTGTGATCCTGATTGCAAATTTTGAGCCAAATCTGATATTTTTTGCCTCTAATATGGCCAAAGAGCAACAGCCATTTTGTAGGCCATAAGCCTGTATTATCACTTTTTTCAAACCTAAATGGTCAGAAGTCAGGAACCTTTGACCCTATCGACACACAAATTTACATACATGTATATACAGACCACTTGATCATGAGTACCAATTTGGAGCCCAATCGGACTTTTCTTCTCTTTTTAATAAATAGAAACACACTGATAGGGAATGTTCTGTCTTTCTGTTAGAGTGATAGATTTCCAGCAGGTTATATGTGGTCTCTTGCTGCGCTCTGGTGGTCATTTGGTGAAACAGCTACAGGTGAATTATTCTAAATTAAAGCTCTGCTGAACTTATTCAATCTTGCTTGTCTTGCTTAATTGAACATATTTATCCTTCTTGTTCATGATGGTCAGCCACCTGGGTCATTCTTGTTTATGCTCCACCCACTTAATTTTCTTTTAAATTTGCATAATATGCAAAACTTACTTTTGAGATCTTGTCCTTGGATCCTTGACCAATCATGACATGTTTGGTGTCAAACAGTTCAGCAGAGCTTACTCCTCAATAATTATTTAAAAAATCTTTACATTTATAAACAATATGGCCGCCATATGCAAATGAGTTCTACCATGGTGCAGTAAAATGTCTTTAACACTTATAACTTTTGAATGCTTAACCTGACACTAATACCACTTCAGTCCTTTGATTATTACATGATTCTCAGATACCCTGTCAGTTTAAGTAGACATACACCCCCAGGGGGCGGGGCCAATGCTCGATAGCTGTTTCTCTAGAACCATACAAGCTATCAAGGTCATCCTAGCCAATTATCATCTATGGCCCATGCACTAATGGTACACCAAATGAAAATTTGATATGGACACTTTTGTGGTCACTATTAGCCAATCACATTCCAGCAAGCTTTTAACAGGCGGAATGTTAATCAGGTCAAAACTTATATACTTTATACGGGTTATTTATATGCCCTTTTTATGCCTTGTGTTTTTTCAATTTAAGAACTGAATTTGTTTCACCAAATGCCCACTAGAGTGCAGTAAGACACCACATAAAACCTGATGAACACTACAGCTCAATTTATCAATGCTTTTCAACTAGTTTACTCACACCACTCATCTAGCATTGCCATTATAGTCTTTATGGTCACGCTGGTCACCCAGCTTGGTTATGCTGGCCATCCAGCTTGGTCATGCTGGCCATTCACATTGGTCATTATGGTCCTGCTGGTCATTCAGCTTTGTCCTCATAGTAATGGTGGTCTTCCAGCTTGGTCATACTGGCCAACCACCTTTGCCATGCTGGTCATCCAGTTTGGTCATTATGGTCTTCCAGCTTGGTCAATATGGTCAACAAGTTTGTCATCCAGATTAGTCATGCTGGTAATCTAGCTTGGTCTTCACGGTCATGCTGGTCATCCTCATCCAGCTTGGCGATGCCAGTCAACCGGCAACATGTTTTAAGCCTAACTGGCCTCCAGGGGTCTCTTTGCCTGTAACGCTCGAACCCCGTAAATCGCCGCTTGCGGCTATATTTATTATTATTATAGTTCTTATTCTTTTTCTGCCATAGAAGTGATTGGGCAGAAGAAACCATAAGGCCTACAGGGCTGAGACTTGGTCATATGGTAGTACTTCTCACCGCTACTCAGATTCAAAAGATGAGCCCGATCGGCCTCAAGGGGGCGCTATGGCGAAGGTCAACGCGTTTGGCCCCGTAACTCCTACGCCCTGATAGCTAGAGCAAAAATTCTTGCATTATATGATTCCTTGGTTAATGGCAAATCAAAAAGGTCAATAGAACCACTAAGCTCCGCCCACTTAGATTTTTTGCTATTTAGCATAAAATGCAAAACCTACTTTTGCGAACTAGTCTGTGGATTTTTGACCAATCCTGACAAGTTTGGTGTCAAACAACTCAGCAGAGTCCCAACTTCAATAATTATCGAAAAAATCTTGAAATTTCTAAACAATATGGCCGCCATATGCAAATTAATCTTACCGTGGCACACCAAAATTCACTCTAACAGCTGTAACTTTTGAATGCTTAAACTGACACTAATGCCGCTTTAGACCTTTGTTACTAACATGATTCTGAGGTAGCCTGTCTATCTGTGTAGACGTACGCCCCCAGGGGGCGGAGCCAAAGCTAAAAATCTGTTTCTCAGGAACCGTACAAGCTATCAAGCTCTCGTTTGGCATGTATCCTCTGTGGCCTATGTCCTAATGGTCTACCGAAGGATATTTTGATGTGTGAATTTTTGTGGTGGCTATTAGCCAATCAGATTACAGCAAGCTTTTGACAGGCTAAACAATCACCAATCAGGACGATACTTATACGCTACATGTATATGAGGGCCTTCTATCATTCATTAAAATATGGCGTTGATTGGCCTCTAGGGGGCGCTATAGCAGAAAATCAGTTATATCTAAAGGTACAAGTGGCCTAGGCTTGTTATTCTTTTTGAGTTATATGCTTTGCTGTAACCTTTACAACTTTGTAATTACATGTCTTTACCAAAAATGTATTGTTTTGCATCAGTGGCCAGTAGAGTAAAAATTGCACTTTTCGAACTAGTCCCTGGATATTCAACCAATTAAATCAACTTTGGTCTTTTCACAATCTTGAGACCGTGTAGGTAAATAATTATCAAAAAAATGTTGGAATTTTAACTTTTTATGGCCCCAACACCTTGATCAAACATGAACGTGAAAGCCTTTTCAGAGTTATTTGGCCAAAACTCTGTCAAAGTTTAAAACATGCCAAAACTGTTGAAGCTACTAATTAACAATGACATTTGAAGTACATGTGCCAAGTATGAGCCAAATAAGTCTTCAGTAGGCTCTACAGTGAAAAAATAACTATTTTCAATTTATTCTATTTATCGCTATTTTCCAACCTAAATGGACAGAAGACAGGAACCTTTCACTCTATCAACACACAAATTTAAACACATATATAGACTGATAATCTGATCTTGATTGCAAATTTTCAGCCAAATCGGACATGTTTTGCCTCTACAATGGCTGGAAAACTACAGCGATTTTGTAGGCCTCAAGCCTGTATTATCGCTTTTTTCAAATCTAAATGGACAGAAGTCAGGAACCTTTGACCCTATTGACACAGAAATTGACATACATATATAGTCTGATATTGTGATCTTGATTGCAAATTTTGAGCCAAATCAGATATTTTTTGCCTCTAATATGGCCAAAGAGCAACAGCCATTTTGTAGGCCATAAGCCTGTATTATCACTTTTTTCCAACCTAAATGGTCAGAAGTCAGGAACCTTTGACCCTATCAACACACAAATTTACATACATGTATATACAGACCACTTGATCATGAGTACCAATTTGGAGCCCAATAGGACTTTTCTTCTCTTTTTAATAAATAGAAACACACTGATAGGGAATGTTCTGTCTTACTTATAGAGTGATAGATTTCCAGCAGGTTATATGTGGTCTCTTGCTGCGCTCTGGTGGTCATTTGGTGAAACAGCTACAGGTGAATTATTCTAAATTAAAGCTCTGCTGAACTTATTCAATCTTGCTTGTCTTGCTTAATTGAACATCTTTATCCTTCTTGGTCATGCTGCTCAGCCACCTGGGTCATTCTTGTTTATGCTCCACCCACTTAATTTTTAAATTAGCATAAAATGCAAAACATACTTTTAAGATCTTGTCCTTGGCTCCTTGACCAATCATGACATGTTTGGTGTCAAACAGTTCAGCAGAGCTTACTCATCAATAATTATTTAAAAAATCTTTACATTTGTAAACAATATGGCCGCCATATGCAAATTAGTTCTACCATGGTGCAGTAAAATGTCTTTAACACTTATAACTTTTGAATGCTTAACCTGACATTAATACCACTTCAGTCCTTTGATCAATACATGATTCTCAGATACCCTGTCAGTTTAAGTAGACATACACCCCCAGGGGGCGGGGCCAATGCTAGATAGCTGTTTCTCTAGAACCATACAAGCTATCAAGGTCATCCTTGCCAATTATCATCTATGGCCCATGCACTAGTGGTACACCAAATAAAAATTTGATATGGACACTTTTGTGGTCACTATTTGCCAATCACATTCCAGCAAGCTTTTAACAGGCGGAATGCTAATCAGGTCAAAACTTATATACGGGTTATTTATATGCCCTTTTTATGCCTTGTGTTTTTTCAATTTAAGAACTGAATTTGTTTCACCAAAGCCCACTAGAGTGCAGTAAGACACCACATAAAACCTGATGAACACTACAGCTCAATTTATCAATGCTTTTCAACTAGTTTACTCACACCACTAATCTTGCATTGCCATTATGGTCTTTATGGTCACGCTGGTCACCCAGCTTGGTTATGCTGGCCATCCAGCTTGGTCATGCTGGCCATTCACATTGGTCATTATGGTCCTGCTGGTCATTCAGCTTTGTCCTCATAGTAATGGTGGTCTTCCAGCTTGGTCATACTGGCCAACCACCTTTGCCATGCTGCTCATCCAGTTTGGTCGTTATGGTCTTCCAGCTTGGTCAATATGGTCAACAAGTTTGTCATCCAGATTAGTCATGCTAGCTTGGTCTTCACGGTCATGCTGGTCATCCTCATCCAGTTTGGCGAAGCCGGTCAACCGGCAACATGTTTTAAGCCTAACTGGCCTCCAGGGGTCTCTTTGCCTGTAACGCTCGAACCCCGTAAATCGCCGCTTGCGGCTATATTTATTATTCTTATTCTTTTTCTGCCATAGAAGTGATTGGGCAGAAGAAACCGTAAGGCCTACAGGGCTGAGACTTGGTCATATGGTAGTACTTCTCACCGCTACTCAGATTCAAAAGATGAGCCAAATCGGCCTCAAGGGGGCGCTATGGCGAAGGTCAACGCGTTAGGCCTCGTAACTGCCACGCCCTGATAGCTAGAGCAAAAATTCTTGCATTATATGATTCCTTGGTTAATGGCAAATCAAAAAGGTCAATAGAACCACTAAGCTCCGCCCACTTAGATTTTTTGCTATTTAGCATAATATGCAAAACCTACTTTTGAGAACTTGTCCTAGGGTCATTGACCAATCCTGTCATATTTGGTGTCAAACAACTCAGCAGAGTCCCAACCTCAATAATTATCAAAAAAATTGTGAAATTTGTAAACAATATGGCCGCCATATGCAAATTAATCTTACCGTGGCACACCCAAATTTACTCTAACAGCTGTAACTTTTGAATGCTTAAACCTACACTAATGCCACTTTAGACCTTTGATGCCAACATGATTCTGAGGTAGCCCGTCAATCTGTGTAGACAAACGCCTCCAGGGGGCGGAGCCAAAGCTAAAAATCTGTTTCTCAGGAACCGTACAAGCTATGAAGCTCTCCTTTGACATGTATCATCTATGGCCTATGTCCTAATGTTTTACAGAAGGAAAATTTGATATGCAAATTTTTGCGATCGTTATTAGCCAATCAGTTTCCAGCAAGCTTTTGACAGGCTAAACAATGACCAATCAGGACGATACTTATACCCTACATGTATCTCAGGGCCTTCTATCATCCAATAAAATATGGCGTTGATTGGCCTCAAGGGGGCGCTATAGCAGAAAATCAGTTATATCTAAAGGTACAAGTGGCCTAAGCTTGTTATTCTTTTTTAGTTGTATACATTGCTGTAGCCTTTACAACTTTGTAATTACATATGTTTACCAAAAATGCAAAGATTTTCATCAGTGGCCAAAAGAGTAAAAATTGCTCTTTTCGAACTTGTCTTTAAGTCCTTAATCAATCAAAACAAATTTGGTCTTGATGCAATCTTGAGACCCTGTAGGTAAATAATTATCAAAAAAAAGCTTGACACTTTAACTATTTGAGGCCCATAAACCTTGATCAAACATGTACGTGAAAGCCTTTTCAGAGTTATTTGGCCAAAACTCTGTCAAAGTTTAAAACATGCCAAAACTGTTGAAGCTACTAATTAACAATGACATTTGAAGTACATGTGCCAAGTATGAGCCAAATAAGTCTTCAGTAGGCTCTACAGTGAAAAAATAACTATTTTCAATTTATTCTATTTATCGCTATTTTCCAACCTAAATGGACAGAAGACAGGAACCTTTCACCCTATCAACACACAAATTTATACACATATATAGACTGATAATCTGATCTTGATTGCAAATTTTCAGCCAAATCGGACATGTTTTGCCTCTACAACGGCTGGAAAACTGCAGCGATTTTGTAGGCCTCAAGCCTGTATTATCGCTTTTTTCAAACCTAAATGGACAGAAGTCAGGAACCTTTGACCCTATTGACACAGAAATTGACATACATATATAGACTGATATTGTGATCTTGATTGCAAATTTTGAGCCAAATCAGATATTTTTTGCCTCTAATATGGCCAAAGAGCAACAGCCATTTTGTAGGCCATAAGCCTGTATTATCGCTTTTTTCAAACCTAAATGGTCAGAAGTCAGGAACCTTTGACCCTATCAACACACAAATTTACACACATATATATACAGACCACTTGATCATGAGAACCAATTTTGAGCCCAATCGTACTTTTCCTCTCTTTGTAATAAATAGAAACACACTGATAGGGAATGTTCTGTCTTACTTATAGAGTGATAGATTTCCAGCAGGTTATATGTGGTCTCTTGCTGCGCTCTGGTGGTCATTTGGTGAAACAGCTAGAGGTGAATTATTCTAAATTAAAGCTCTGCTGAACTTATTTAATCTTGCTTGTCTTGCTTAATTGAACATATTTATCCTTCTTGGTCATGCTACTCAGCCACCTGGGTCATTCTTGTTTATGTTCCACCCACTTAATTTTTTTTTTATTTGCATAATATGCAAAACTTACTTTTGAGATCTTGTCCTTGGATCCTTGACCAATCATGACATGTTTGGTGTCAAACAGTTCAGCAGAGCTTACTCCTCAATAATTATTAAAAAAATCTTTACATTTATAAACAATATGGCCGCCATATGCAAATGAGTTCTACCATGGTGCAGTAAAATGTCTTTAACACTTATAACTTTTGAATGCTTAACCTAACACTAATACCACTTCAGTCCTTTGATCATTACATGATTCTCAGATACCCTGTCAGTTTAAGTAGACATACACCCCCCAAGGGGGCGAGGCCAATGCTCGATAGCTGTTTCTCTAGAACCATACAAGCTATCAAGGTCATCCTAGCCAATTATCATCTATGGCCCATGCACTAATGGTACACCAAATGAAAATTTGATATGGACACTTTTGTGGTCACTATTAGCCAATCACATTCCAGCAAGCTTTTAACAGGCGGAATGTTAATCAGGTCAAAACTTATATACTATTTACGGGTTATTTATATGCCCTTTTTATGCCTTGTGTTTTTTCAATTTAAGAACTGAATTTGTTTCACCAAATGCCCACTAGAGTGCAGTAAGACACCACATAAAACCTGATGAACACTACAGCTCAATTTATCAATGCTTTTCAACTAGTTTACTCACACCACTCATCTAGCATTGCCATTATGGTCTTTATGGTCACGCTGGTCACCCAGCTTGGTTATGCTGGCCATCCAGCTTGGTCATGCTGGCCATTCACATTGGTCATTATGGTCCTGCTGGTCATTCAGCTTTGTCCTCATAGTAATGGTGGTCTTCCAGCTTGGTCATACTGGCCAACCACCTTTGCCATGCTGGTCATCCAGTTTGGTCATTATGGTCTTCCAGCTTGGTCAATATGGTCAACAAGTTTGTCATCCAGATTAGTCATGCTGGTAATCTAGCTTGGTCTTCACGGTCATGCTGGTCATCCTCATCCAGTTAGGCGATGCCGGTCAACCGGCAACATGTTTTAAGCCTAACTGGCCTCCAGGGGTCTCTTTGCCTGTAACGCTCGAACCCCGTAAATCGCCGCTTGCGGCTATATTTATTATTAGGGGTTCGAGCACGTAGTGCTAGAAACCCTATTGTAATTGTTCTGATTATTATTATTATTATTAGGGGTTCGAGCACGTAGTGCTAGAAACCCTATTGTAATTGTTCTGATTATTAGGGGTTCGAGCACGTAGTGCTAGAAACCCTATTGTAATTGTTCTGATTATTATTATTATTATTATTATTATTATTATTATTATTATTATTATTATTATTATTATTATTATAGTTCTTATTCTTTTTCTGCCATAGAAGTGATTGGGCAGAAGAAACCGTAAGGCCTACAGGGCTGAGACTTGGTCATATGGTAGTACTTCTCACCGCTACTCAGATTCAAAAGATGAGCCCGATCGGCCTCAAGGGGGCGCTATGGCGAAGGTCAACGCGTTTGGCCTCGTAACTCCTACGCCCTGATAGCTAGAGCAAAAATTCTTGCAGTATATGATTCCTTGGTTAATGGCAAATCAAAAAGGTCAATAGAACCACTAAGCTCCGCCCACTTAGATTTTTTGCTATTTAGCATAATATGCAAAACCTACTTTTGAGAACTTGTCCTAGGGTCATTGACCAATCCTGTCATATTTGGTGTCAAACAACTCAGCAGAGTCCCAACCTCAATAATTATCAAAAAAATTGTGAAATTTGTAAACAATATGGCCGCCATATGCAAATTAATCTTACCGTGGCACACCCAAATTTACTCTAACAGCTGTAACTTTTGAATGCTTAAACCTACACTAATGCCACTTTAGACCTATGATGCCAACATGATTCTGAGGTAGCCTGTCAATCTGTGTAGACATACGCCCCCAGGAGGCGGAACCAAAGCTAAAAATCTGTTTCTCAGGAACCGTACAAGCTATGAAGCTCTCCTTTGGCATGTATCATCTATGGCCTATGTCCTAATGTTTTACAGAAGGAAAATTTGATATGCAAATTTTTGCGATCGGTATTAGCCAATCAGATTCCAGCAAGCTTTTGACATGCTAAACAATGACCAATCAGGACGATACGTATACCCTACATGTATCTCAGGGCCTTCTATCATCCATTAAAATATGGCGTTGATTGGCCTCAAGGGGGCGCTATAGCAGATAATCAGTTATATCTAAAGGTACAAGTGGCCTAGGCTTGTTATTCTTTTTTAGTTGTATACTTTGCTGTAGCCTTTACAACTTTGTAATTACATGTATTCACCAAAAATGCAAAGATTTTCATCAGTGGCCAAAAGAGTAAAAATTGCTCTTTTCGAACTTGTCTTTAAGTCCTTAATCAATCAAAACAAATTTGGTCTTGATGCAATCTTGAGACCCTGTAGGTAAATAATTATCAAAAAAATCTTGACATTTTAACTATTTGAGGCCCATAAACCTTGATCAAACATGTACGTGAAAGCCTTTTCAGAGTTATTTGGCCAAAACTCTGTCAAAGTTTAAAACATGCCAAAACTGTTGAAGCTACTAATTAACAATTACATTTGAAGCACATGTGCCAAGTATGAGCCAAATAAGTCTTCAGTAGGCTCTACAGTGAAAAAATAGCTATTTTCAATTTATTCTATTTATCGCTATTTTCCAACCTAAATGGACAGAAGACAGGAACCTTTCACCCTATCAAAACACAAATTTATACACATATATAGACTGATAATCTGATCTTGATTGCAAATTTTCAGCCAAATCGGACATGTTTTGCCTCTACAACGGCTGGAAAACTACAGCGATTTTGTAGGCCTCAAGCTTGTATTATCGCTTTTTTCAAACCTAAATGGACAGAAGTCAGGAACCTTTGACCCTATCGACACAGAAATTTACATACATATATAGACTGATATTGTGATCTTGATTGCAAATTTTGAGCCAAATCAGATATTTTTTGCTTCTAATATGGCCAAAGAGCAACAGCCATTTTGTAGGCCATAAGCCTGTATTATCGCTTTTTTCAAACCTAAATGGACAGAAGTCAGGAACCTTTGACCCTATCAACACACAAATTTACACACATATATATGCAGACCACTTGATCATGAGTACCAATTTGGAGCCCAATCGGACTTTTCTTCTCTTTTTAATAAATAGAAACACACTGATAGGGAATGTTCTGTCTTACTTATAGAGTGATAGATTTCCAGCAGGTTATATGTGGTCTCTTGCTGCGCTCTGGTGGTCATTTGGTGAAACAGCTACAGGTGAATTATTCTAAATTAAAGCTCTGCTGAACTTATTTAATCTTGCTTGTCTTGCTTAATTGAACATATTTATCCTTCTTGTTCATGCTGGTCAGCCGCCTGGGTCATTCTTGTTTATGCTCCACCCACTTATTTTTTTTTTTATAAATTTGCATAATATGCAAAAAATACTTTTGAGATCTTGTCCTTGGATCCTTGACCAATCATGACATGTTTGGTGTCAAACAGTTCAGCAGAGCTTACTCCTCAATAATTATTAAAAAAATCTTTACATTTATAAACAATATGGCCGCCATATGCAAATGAGTTCTACCATGGTGCAGTAAAATGTCTTTAACACATAACTTTTGAATGCTTAACCTGACACTAATACCACTTCAGTCCTTTGATCATTACATGATTCTCAGATACCCTGTCAGTTTAAGTAGACATACACCCCCCCCAGGGGGCGGGGCCAATGCTCGATAGCTGTTTCTCTAGAACCATACAAGCTATCAAGGTCATCCTAGCCAATTATCATCTATGGCCCATGCACTAATGGTACACCAAATGAAAATTTGATATGGACACTTTTGTGGTCACTATTAGCCAATCACATTCCAGCAAGCTTTTAACAGGCGGAATGTTAATCAGGTCAAAACTTATATACTATATACGGGTTATTTATATGCCCTTTTTATGCCTTGTGTTTTTTCAATTTAAGAACTGAATTTGTTTCACCAAATGCGCACTAGAGTGCAGTAAGACACCACATAAAACCTGATGAACACTACAGCTCAATTTATCAATGCTTTTCAACTAGTTTACTAACACCACTCATCTAGCATTGCCATTATGGTCTTTATGGTCACGCTGGTCACCCAGCTTGGTTATGCTGGCCATCCAGCTTGGTCATGCTGGCCATTCACATTGGTCATTATGGTCCTGCTGGTCATTCAGCTTTGTCCTCATAGTAATGTGGTCTTCCAGCTTGGTCATACTGGCCAACCACCTTTGCCATGCTGGTCATCCAGTTTGGTCATTATGGTCTTCCAGCTTGGTCAATATGGTCAACAAGTTTGTCATCCAGATTAGTCATGCTGGTAATCTAGCTTGGTCTTCACGGTCATGCTGGTCATCCTCATCCAGTTTGGCGATGCCGGTCAACCGGCAACATGTTTTAAGCCTAACTGGCCTCCAGGGGTCTCTTTGCCTGTAACGCTCGAACCCCGTAAATCGCCGCTTGCGGCTATATTTATTATTATTATTATTATTATTATTATTATTATAGTTCTTATTCTTTTTCTGCCATAGAAGTGATTGGGCAGAAGAAACCGTAAGGCCTACAGGGCTGAGACTTGGTCATATGGTAGTACTTCTCACCGCTACTCAGATTCAAAAGATGAGCCCGATCGGCCTCAAGGGGGCGCTATGGCGAAGGTCAACGCGTTTGGCCTCGTAACTCCTACGCCCTGACAGCTAGAGCAAAAATTCTAGCATTATATGATTCCTTGGTTAATGTCAAATCAAAAAGGTCAATAGAACCACTAAGCTCCGCCCACTTAGATTTTTTGCTATTTAGCATAATATGCAAAACCTACTTTTGAGAACTTGTCCTAAACTCATTGACCAATCCTGACATGTTTGGTGTCAAACAACTCAGCAGAGTCCCAACCTCAATAATTATTAAAAAAATCTTTAAATTTGCAAAAAATATGGCCGCCATATGCAAATTAATCTTACCGTGGCACACCCAAATTTACTTTAACAGCTGTAACTTTTGAATGCTTAAACCGACACTAATGCCACTTTAGAACTATGATGCCAACATGATTCTGAGGTAGCATGTCAATCTGTGTAGACATAGGCCCCCAGGGGGCGGAGCCAAAGCTAAAAATCTGTTTCTCAAAAAGCGTACAAGCTATGAAGCTCTCCTTTGGCAAGTATCATCTATGGCCTATGTCCTAATGTTTTACTGAAGGAAAATTTGATATGCAAATTTTTGCGATCGTTATTAGCCAATCAGTTTCCAGCAAGCTTTTGACAGGCTAAACAATGACCAATCAGGACGATACTTATACCCTACATGTATCTCAGGGCCTTCTATCATCCATTAAAATATGGCGTTGATTGGCCTCAAGGGGGCGCTATAGCAGAAAATCAGTTATATCTAAAGGTACAAGTGGCCTAGGCTTGTTATTCTTTTTTAGTTGTATACTTTGCTGTAGCCTTTACAACTGTGTAATTACATATGTTTACCAAAAATGCAAAGATTTTCATCAGTGGCCAAAAGAGTAAAAATTGCTATTTTCGAACTTGTCTTTAAGCCCTTAATCAATCAAAACAAATTTGGTCTTGATGCAATCTTGAGACCCTGTAGGTAAATAATTATCAAAAAAATCTTGACATTTTAACTATTTGAGGCCCATAAACCTTGATCAAACATGTACGTGAAAGCCTTTTCAGAGTTATTTGGCCAAAACTCTGTCAAAGTTTAAAACATGCCAAAACTGTTGAAGCTACTAATTAACAATGACATTTGAAGTACATGTGCCAAGTATGAGCCAAATAAGTCTTCAGTAGGCTCTACAGTGAAAAAATAACTATTTTCAATTTAATCTATTTATCGCTATTTTCCAACCTAAATGGACAGAAGACAGGAACCTTTCACCCTATCAACACACAAATTTATACACATATATAGACTGATAATCTGATCTTGATTGCAAATTTTCAGCCAAATCGGACATGTTTTGCCTCTACAACGGCTGGAAAACTACAACGATTTTGTAGGCCTCAAGCCTGTATTATCGCTTTTTTCAAATCTAAATTGACAGAAGTCAGGAACCCTTGACCCTATTGACACAGAAATTGACATACATATATAGACTGATATTGTGATCTTGATTGCAAATTTTGAGCCAAATCAGATATTTTTTGCCTCTAATATGGCCAAAGAGCAACAGCCATTTTGTAGGCCATAAGCCTGTATCATCACTTTTTTCAAACCTAAATGGTCAGAAGTCAGGAACCTTTGACCCTATCAACACACAAATTTACATACATGTATATACAGACCACTTGATCATGAGTACCAATTTGGAGCCCAATCGGACTTTTCTTCTCTTTTTAATAAATAGAAACACACTGATAGGGAATGTTCGGTCTTTCTGATAGAGTGATAGATTTCCAGCAGGTTATATGTGGTCTCTTGCTGCGCACTGGTGGTCATTTGGTGAAACAGCTACAGGTGAATTATTCTAAATTAAAGCTCTGCTGAACTTATTTAATCTTGCTTGTCTTGCTTAATTGAACATATTTATCCTTCTTGTTCATGCTGGTCAGCCGCCTGGGTCATTCTTGTTTATGCTCCACCCACTTAATTTTTTTTTAAATTTGCATAATATGCAAAACCTACTTTTGAGATCTTGTCCTTGGGTCCTTGACCAATCATGACATGTTTGGTGTCAAACAGTTCAGTAGAGCTTACTCCTCAATAATTATTTAAAAAAATCTTTACATTTATAAACAATATGGCCACCATATGCAAATGAGTTCTACCATGGTGCAGTAAAATGTCTTTAACACTTATAACGTTTGAATGCTTAACCTGACACTAATACCACTTCAGTCCTTTGATCATTACATGATTCTCAGATACCCTGTCAGTTTAAGTAGACATACACCCCCCCCCCCAGGGGGCGGGGCCAATGCTCGATAGCTGTTTCTCTAGAACCATACAAGCTATCAAGGTCATCCTAGCCAATTATCATCTATGGCCCATGCAATAATGGTACACCAAATGAAAATTTGATATGGACACTTTTGTGGTCACTATTAGCCAATCACATTCCAGCAAGCTTTTAACAGGCGGAATGTTAATCAGGTCAAAACTTATACACTATTATTGATATTATTGGTTATTAATATGTGCCCTTGTCATGCCTCACTGCTAGGCTCTCCGAATGCCCACTAGAGTGCAGCAAGAGACCACATAAAGCCTGCTGAACACTACAGCACAATTTATCAATGCATTTCAACTTGTTTACTCACACCACTCATCTAGCATTGTCATTATGGTCTTTATGGTCACGCTGTTCACCTAGCTTGGTTATGCTGCCCATCCAGCTAGGTAATTCTGGTAATTCACATTGGTCATTATGGTCCTGCTGGTCATTCAGCTTTGTCATTATAGCAATGCTGGTCATCCAGCATACTGGCCAAACACCTTTGCCATGCTGGTCATCCAGTTTGGTGATGCCGGTCAACCAGCAACATGTTTTAAGCCTAACTGGCCCACAGGGGCCTCTTTGACTGTAACGCTCGAACCCCGTAAATCGCCGCTTGCGGCTATATTGGTATTTATAATCGCTTCCCCTGCTTTTTCTGACCTAGAAGTGATTGCACAGAACAAACCGTAAGGCCTAGAGAGCTGAGACTTGGTCATATGGTAGTACTTTAGACCCCTACTCTGCCGCATGACATGAGTCCCGATCGGCCTCAAGGGGGCGCTATGGCGAAGGTCAACGTGTTAGGCCTCGTAACTCCCACCCCCTGATAGCTAGAGCAAAAATTCTTGCATTATATGATTCCTTGGTTAATGGCAAATCAAAAAGGTCAATAGAACCACTAAGCTCCGCCCACTTAGATTTTTTGCTATTTAGCATAATATGCAAAACCTACTTTTGAGAACTTGTCCTAGGGTCATTGACCAATCCTATCATATTTGGTGTGAAACAACTCAGCAGAGTCCCAACCTCAATAATTATCGAAAAAATTGAGAAATTTTTAAACAATATGGCCGCCATATGCAAATTAAGCTTACCGTGGCACACCCAAATTTACTCTAACAGCTGTAACTTTTGAATGCTTAAACCTACACTAATGCCACTTTAGACCTTTGATGTCAACATGATTCTGAGGTAGACCGTCAATCTGTGTAGACATACGTCCCCAGGGGGCGGAGCCAAAGCTAAAAATCTATTTCTCAGGAACCGTACAAGCTATGAAGCTCTCCTTTGGCATGTATCATCTGTGGCCTATGTCCTAATGTTTCACCGAAGGAAAATTTGATATTTAAATTTTTGTGATCGCTATTAGCCAATCAGATTCCAGCAAGCTTTTGACAGGCCAAACAATCACCAATCAGGATGATACTTATACCCTACATGTATCTCAGGGCCTTCTATCATCCATTAAAATATGGCATTGATTGGCCTCAAGGGGGCGCTATAGCAAAAAAACATTTTCAATTTATTCTATTTATCGCTATTTTCCAATCTAAATGGACAGAAGACAGGAACCTTTCACCGTATCAACACACAAATTTATACACATATATAGACTGATATTGTGATCTTGATTGCAAATTTTGAGCCAAATCAGATATTTTTTGCCTCTAATATGGCCAAAGAGCAACAGCCATTTTGTAGGCCATAAGCCTGTATTATCACTTTTTTCAAACCTAAATGGACAGAAGTCAGGAACCTTTGACCCTATCAACACACAAATTTACACACATATATATACAGACCACTTGATCATGAGTACCAATTTGGAGCCCAATCGGACTTTTCTTCTCTTTTTAATAAATAGAAACACACTGATAGGGAATGTTCTGTCTTTCTGATAGAGTGATAGATTTCCAGCAGGTTATATGTGGTCTCTTGCTGCGCTCTGGTGGTCATTTGGTGAAACAGCTACAGGTGAATTATTCTAAATTAAAGCTCTGCTGAACTTATTCAATCTTGCTTGTCTTGCTTAATTGAACATATTTATCCTTCTTGTTCATGCTGGTCAGCCGCCTGGGTCATTCTTGTTTATGCTCCACCCACTTATGTTTTTTTTTAAATTTGCATAATATGCAAAACCTACTTTTGAGATCTTGTCCTTGGATCCTTGACCAATCATGACATGTTTGGTGTCAAACAGTTCAGCAGAGCTTACTCCTCAATAATTATTAAAAAAATCTTTACATTTATAAACAATATGGCCGCCATATGCAAATAAGTTCTACCATGGTGCAGTAAAATGTCTTTAACACTTATAACTTTTGAATGCTTAACCTGACACTAATACCACTTCAGTCCTTTGATCATTACATGATTCTCAGATACCCTGTCAGTTTAAGTAGACATACACCCCCCCAGGGGGCGGGGCCAATGCTCGATAGCTGTTTCTCTAGAACCATACAAGCTATCAAGGTCATCCTAGCCAATTATCATCTATGGCCCATGCACTAATGGTACACCAAATGTAAATTTGATATGGACACTTTTGTGGTCACTATTAGCCAATCACATTCCAGCAAGCTTTTAACAGGCGGAATGTTAATCAGGTCAAAACTTATATACTATATACGGGTTATTTATATGCCCTTTTTATGCCTTGTGTTTTTTCAATTTAAGAACTGAATTTGTTTCACCAAATGCGCACTAGAGTGCAGTAAGACACCACATAAAACCTGATGAACACTACAGCTCAATTTATCAATGCTTTTCAACTAGTTTACTCACACCACTCATCTAGCATTGCCATTATGGTCTTTATGGTCACGCTGGTCACCCAGCTTGGTTATGCTGGCCATCCAGCTTGGTCATGCTGGCCATTCACATTGGTCATTATGGTCCTGCTGGTCATTCAGCTTTGTCCTCATAGTAATGGTGGTCTTCCAGCTTGGTCATACTGGCCAACCACCTTTGCCATGCTGGTCATCCAGTTTGGTCATTATGGTCTTCCAGCTTGGTCAATATGGTCAACAAGTTTGTCATCCAGATTAGTCATGCTGGTAATCTAGCTTGGTCTTCACGGTCATGCTGGTCATCCTCATCCAGTTTGGCGATGCCGGTCAACCGGCAACATGTTTTAAGCCTAACTGGCCTCCAGGGGTCTCTTTGCCTGTAACGCTCGAACCCCGTAAATCGCCGCTTGCGGCTATATTGGTATTTACAATCGCTTCCCCTGCTTTTTCTGATCTAGAAGTGATTGCACAGAACAAACCGTAAGGCCTAGAGAGCTGAGACTTGGTCATATGTTAGTACTTTAGACCCCTACTCTGCCGCATGACATGAGTCCCGATTGGCCTCAAGGGGGCGCTATGGCGAAGGTCAACGCGTTAGGCCTCGTCACTCCCACGCCCTGATAGCTAGAGCAAAAATTCTTGCACTATATGATTCCTTGGTTAATGGCAAATCAAAAAGATCATTAGAATCACTAAGCTCCGCCCACTTAGATTTTTTGCTATTTAGCATAATATGCAAAACCTACTTTTGAGAACTTGTCCTAGGGTCATTGACCAATCCTATCATATTTGGTGTGAAACAACTCAGCAGAGTCCCAAACTCAATAATTATCGAAAAAATTGAGAAATTTGTAAACAGTATGGCCGCCATATGCAAATTAAGCTTACCGTGGCACACCCAAATTTACTCTAACAGCTGTAACTTTTGAATGCTTTAACCTACACTAATGCCACTTCAGACCTTTGATGTCAACATGATTCTGAGGTAGACCTTCAATCTGTGTAGACATACGCCCCCAGGGGGCGGCGCCAAAGCTAAAAATCTATTTCTCAGGAACCATACAACCTATGAAGCTCTCCTTTGGCAGGTATCATCTGTGGCCTATGTCCTAATGTTTCACCGAAGGAAAATTTGATATTTAAATTTTTGTGATCGCTATTAGCCAATCAGATTCCAGCAAGCTTTTGACAGGCCAAACAATCACCAATCAGGATGATACTTATACCCTACATGTACATGAGGACCTTCTATCATCCATTAAAATATGGCATTGATTGGCCTCAAGGGGGCGCTATAGCAGAAAAACAGTTATATCTATAGGTACAAGTGGCCTAGTCTTGTTATTCTTTTTTAGTTGTATACTTTGCTGTAGCCTTTACAACTTTGTAATTACATGTGTTTACAAAAAATGCAAATATTTTCATCAGTGGCCAAAAGAATAAAAATGTCTCTTTTCAAACTTGTCTTTAAGTCTTCAATCAATCAAAACAAATTTAGTCTTGATGCAATCTTGAGACCCTGTAGGTAAACGATTATCGAAAAAGTCTTGACATTTTAACTATTTGAGGCCCATAAACCTTGATCAAACATGTACGTGAAAGCCTTTTCAGAGTTATTTGGCCAAAACTCTGTCAAAGTTTTAAACATGCCAAAACTGTTGAAGCTACTAATTAACAATGACATTTCAAGCACATGTGCCAAGTATGAGCCAAACAAGTCTTCAGTAGGCTCTACAGTGACAAATTAACAATTTTTAATTTATTCTATTTATCGCTATTTTCAAACCTAAATGGACAGAAGACAGGAACCTTTCACCCTATCAACACACAAATGTATACTCATATTTAGACTGAAAATCTGATCTTGATTGCAAATTTTCAGCCAAATCGGACAGGTTTCCCCTTTACAACGGCTGGAAAACTACACTGATTTTGTAGGCCTCAAGCCTGTATTATCGCTTTTTTCAAACCTAAATGGACAGAAGACAGGAACCTTTGACCCTATCGACACAGAAATTTACATACATGTATAGACTGATATTGTGATCTTGATTGCAAATTTTGAGCCAAATCGGATATAATTTGCCACTGACATGGCGAAATAGCAACAGAGATTTTGCAGGCCTCAAGCCTGTATTATCGCTTTTTTCAAACCTAAATGGTCAGAAGTCAGGAACCTTTGACCCTATCAACACACACATTTACACACATATATATACAGACCACTTGATCATGACTACCAATTTATCAATGCATTTCAACTAGTTTACTCACACCACTGATCTAGCATTGTAATTATGATCTCAAGGGGGCGGTATGGCGAAGGTCAACGTGTTAGGCCTTGTAACTCCCACGCCCTGATAGCTAGAGCAAAAATTCTTGCACTATACGATTCCTTGGTTAATGGCAAATCAAAAAGGTCAATAGAATCACTAAGCTCCGCCCACTTAGATTTTTTGCTATTTAGCATAATATGCAAAACCTACTTTTGAGAACTTGTCCTAGGGTCATTGACCAATCCTATCATATTTGGTGTGAAACAACTCAGCAGAGTCCCATCCTCAATAATTATCGAAAAAATTGTGAAATTTGTCAACAATATGGCCGCCATATGCAAATTAATCTTACCGTAGCACACCCAAATTTACTCTAACAGCTGTAACTTTTGAATGCTTAAACCGACACTAACGCCACTTTAGAACTATGATGTCAATATGATTCTGAGGTAGCCTGTCAATCTGCGTAGACATTCGCCCCCAGGGGGCGGAGCCAAAACTAAAAATCTGTTTCTCAGCAACCGTACAAGCTATGAAGCTCTCCTTTAGCATGTGTCATCTATGGCCTATGTCCTAATGTAAAACAGAAGGAAAATTTGATATGCAAATTTTTGCGATCGCTATTAGCCAATCAGATTCCAGCAAGCTTTTGACAGGCTAAACAATGACCAATCAGGACGATACTTATACCCTACATGAACCTCAGGGCGTTCTATCATCCATTAAAATATGGCGTTGATTGGCCTCAAGGGGGCGCTTTAGCAGAAAATCAGTTATATCTAAAGGTACAAGTGGCCTAGGCTTGTTATTCTTTTTTAGTTGTATACTTTGCTGTAGCCTTTACAACTTTGTAGTTGCATATGTTTACCAAAAATGCAAAGATTTTCATCAATGGCCAAAAGCGTAAAAATGGCTCTTTTTGAACTTGTCATTAAGTCTTCAATCACTCAAAACAAATTTGGTCTTGATGCAATCCTGAGACCCTGTAGGTCAAGAAATATCGAAAAAATCTTGACATTTCAACTATTTGAGGCCCATAAACCTTGATCAAACATGTACGTGAAAGCCTTTTCAGAGTTATTTGGCCAAAACTCTGTCAAAGTTTTAAACATGCCAAAACTGTTGAAGCTACTAATTAACAATGACATTTCAAGCACATGTGCCAAGTATGAGCCAAATAAGTCTTCAGTAGGCTCTACAGTGACAAATTAACTATTTTTAATTTATTCTATTTATCGCTATTTTCAAACCTAAATGGACAGAAGACAGGAACCTTTCACCCTATCAACACACAAATGTATAAACATATATAGACTGATAATCTGATCTTGTTTGCAAATTTCCAGCCAAATCGGACATGTTTTCCCTCTACAACGGCTGGAAAACTAAACTAATTTTGTAGGCCTCAAGCCTGTATTATCGCTTTTTTCAAACCTAAATGGACAGAAGACAGGAACCTTTGACCCTATCGACACAGAAATTTACATACATGTATAGACTGATATTGTGATCTTGATTGCAAATTTTGAGCCAAATCAGATATAATTTGCCACTGACATGGAGAAATAGCAACAGAGATTTTGCAGACCTCAAGCCTGTATTATCGCTTTTTTCAAACCTAAATGGTCAGAAGTCAGGAACCATTGACCCTATCAACACACACATTTACACACACATATATATACAGACCACTTGATCATGACTACCAATTTATCAATGCATTTCAACTAGTTTCCTCACACCACTCATCTAGCATTGTAATTATGATCTTTATGGTCAGGCTGGTCACCTAGCTTGGTTGTGCTGCTCATCCAGCTAGGTCATTCTGGTAATTCACATTGGTCATTATGGTCCTGATGGTCATTCAGCTTAGTCATCATAGCAATGCTGGTCATCCAGCTTGGTCATACTAGCAAACCACCTTTGCCATGCTGGTCATCCAGTTTGGTGATGCCGGTCAACCGGCAACATGTTTTAAGCCTAACTGGCCTCCAGGGGCCTCTTTGCCTGTGACGCTCGAACCCCGTAAATCGCCGCTTGCGGCTATATTTATTATTATTATTATTATAGTTCTTATTCTTTTTCTGCCATAGAAGTGATTGGGCAGAAGAAACCGTAAGGCCTACAGGGCTGAGACTTGGTCATATGGTAGTACTTCTCACCGCTACTCAGATTCAAAAGATGAGCCCGATCGGCCTCAAGGGGGCGCTATGGCGAAGGTCAACGCGTTTGGCCTCGTAACTCCTACGCCCTGATAGCTAGAGCAAAAATTCTTGCATTATATGATTCCTTGGTTAATGGCAAATCAAAAAGGTCAATAGAACCACTAAGCTCCGCCCACATAGATTTTTTGCTATTTAGCATAATATGCAAAACCTACTTTTGAGAACTTGTCCTAGGGTCATTGACCAATCCTGTCATATTTGGTGTCAAACAACTCAGCAGAGTCCCATGCTCAATAATTATCGAAAAAATTGAGAATTTTTTAAACAATATGGCCGCTATATGCAAATTAATCTTACCGTGGCACACCCAAATTTACTCTAACAGCTGTAACTTTTTAATGCTTAAACCTACACTAATGCCACTTTAAACCTATGATGCCAACATGATTCTGAGGTAGCCCGTCAATCTGTGTAGACATACGCCCCCAGGGGGCGGAGCCAAAGCTAAAAATCTGTTTCTCAGGAACCGTACAAGCTACGAAGCTCTCCTTTGGCATGTATCATCTATGGCCTATGTCCTAATGTTTTACAGAAGGAAAATTTGATATGCAAATTTTTTGCGATCGCTATTAGCCAATCAGTTTCCAGCCAGCTTTTGACAGGCTAAACAATGACCAATCAGGACGATACTTATACCCTACATGTATATGAGGGCCTTCTATTATCCATTAAAATATGGCGTTCATTGGCCTCAAGGGGGCGCTATAGCAGAAAATCAGTTATATCTAAAGGTACAAGTGGCCTAGGCTTGTTATTCTTTTTTAGTTGTATACTTTGCTGTAGCCTTTACAACTTTCTAATTGCATATGTTTACCAAAAATGCAAAGATTTTCTTCAGTGGCCAAAAGAGTAAAAATTGCTCTTTTCGAACTTGTCTTTAAGTCCTTAATCAATCAAAACAATTTTGGTCTTGATGCAATCTTGAGACGCTGTAGGTAAATAATTATCAAAAAAATCTTGACATTTTAACTATTTGAGGCCCATAAACCTTGATCAAACATGTACGTGAAAGCCTTTTCAGAGTTATTTGGCCAAAACTCTGTCAAAGTTTAAAACATGCCAAAACTGTTGAAGCTACTAATTAACAATGACATTTGAAGTACATATGCCAAGTATGAGCCAAATAAGTCTTCAGTAGGCTCTACAGTGAAAAAATAACTATTTTCAATTTATTCTATTTATTGCTATTTTCCAACCTAAATGGACAGAAGACAGGAACCTTTCACCCTATCAACACACAAATTTATACACATATATAGACTGATAATCTGATCTTGATTGCAAATTTTCAGCCAAATCGGACATGTTTTGCCTCTACAACGGCTGGAAAACTACAGCGATTTTGTAGGCCTCAAGCCTGTATTATCGCTTTTTTCCAATCTAAATGGACAGAAGTCAGGAACCTTTGACCCTATTGACACAGAAATTGACATACATATATAGAATGATATTGTGATCTTGATTGCAAATTTTGAGCCAAATCAGCCTTTCAGCCTTTTACCCTATCAACACACAAATTTACAAACATATATATACAGACCACTTGATCATGAATACCAATTTGGAGCCCAACCAGACTTTTCTTCTCTTTTTAATAAATAGAAACACACTGATAGGGAATGTTCTGTCTTACTTATAGAGTGATAGATTTCCAGCAGGTTATATGTGGTCTCTTGCTGCGCTCTGGTGGTCATTTGGTGAAACAGCTACAGGTGAATTATTCTAAATTAAAGCTCTGCTGAACTTATTCAATCTTGCTTGTCTTGCTTAATTGAACATATTTATCCTTCTTGTTCATGCTGGTCAGCCGCCTGGGTCATTCTTGTTTATGCTCCACCCACTTAATTTTTTTTTTAATTTGCATAATATGCAAAACCTACTTTTGAGATCTTGTCCTTGGATCCTTGACCAATCATGACATGTTTGGTGTCAAACAGTTCAGCAGAGCTTACTCCTCAATAATTATTAAAAAAATCTTTACATTTATAAACAATATGGCCGCCATGTGCAAATGAGTTCTACCATGGTGCAGTAATATGTCTTTAACACTTATAACTTTTGAATGCTTAACCTGACACTAATACCACTTCAGTCCTTTGATCATTACATGATTCTCAGATAGCCTGTCAGTTTAAGTAGACATACACCCCCCAGGGGGCGGAGCCAATGCTCGATAGCTGTTTCTCTACAACCATACAAGCTATCAAGGTCATCCTAGCCAATTATCATCTATGGCCCATGCACTAATGGTACACCAAATGAAAATTTGATATGGACACTTTTGTGGTCACTATTAGCCAATCACATTCCAGCAAGCTTTTAACAGGCGGAATGTTAATCAGGTCAAAACTTATATACTATATACGGGTTATTTATATGCCCTTTTTATGCCTTGTGTTTTTTCAATTTAAGAACTGAATTTGTTTCACCAAATGCCCACTAGAGTGCAGTAAGACACCACATAAAACCTGATGAACACTACAGCTCAATTTATCAATGCTTTTCTACTAGTTTACTCACACCACTCATCTAGCATTGCCATTATGGTCTTTATGGTCACGCTGGTCACCCAGCTTGGTTATGCTGGCCATCCAGCTTGGTCATGCTGGCCATTCACATTGGTCATTATGGTCCTGCTGGTCATTCAGCTTTGTCCTCATAGTAATGGTGGTCTTCCAGCTTGGTCATACTGGCCAACCACCTTTGCCATGCTGGTCATCCAGTTTGGTCATTATGGTCTTCCAGCTTGGTCAATATGGTCAACAAGTTTGTCATCCAGATTAGTCATGCTGGTAATCTAGCTTGGTCTTCACAGTCATGCTGGTCATCCTCATCCAGTTTGGCGATGCCGGTCAACCGGCAACATGTTTTAAGCCTAACTGGCCTCCAGGGGTCTCTTTGCCTGTAACGCTCGAACCCCGTAAATCGCCGCTTGCGGCTATATTTAGGGGTTCGAGCACGTAGTGCTAGAAACCCTATTGTAATTGTTCTGATTATTATTATTATTATTATTAGGGGTTCGAGCACGTAGTGCTAGAAACCCTATTGTAATTGTTCTGATTATTATTATTATTATTATTATTATTATTATTATTAGGGGTTCGAGCACGTAGTGCTAGAAACCCTATTGTAATTGTTCTGATTATTATTATTATTATTATTAGGGGTTCGAGCACGTAGTGCTAGAAACCCTATTGTAATTGTTCTGATTATTATTATTATTATTATTATTATTATTATTATTATTATTCTTTTTCTGCCATAGAAGTGATCGGGCAGAAGAAACCGTAAGGCCTACAGGGCTGAGACTTGGTCATATGGTAGTACTTCTCACCGCTACTCAGATTCAAAAGATGAGCCCGATCGGCCTCAAGGGGGCGCTATGGCGAAGGTCAACGCGTTTGGCCTCGTGACTCCTACGCCCTGATAGCTAGAGCAAAAATTCTTGCATTATATGATTCCTTGGTTAATGGCAAATCAAAAAGGTCAATAGAACCACTAAGCTCCGCCCACTTAGATTTTTTGCTATTTAGCATAATATGCAAAACCTACTTTTGAGAACTTGTCCAAGGGTCATTGACCAATCCTGTCATATTTGGTGTCAAACAACTCAGCAGGGTCCCAACCTCAATAATTATCGAAAAAATTGTGAAATTTGTAAACATTATGGCCGCCATATGCAAATTAATCTTACCGTGGCACACTCAAATTTACTCTAACAGCTGTAACTTTTGAATGCTTAAACCGACACTAATGCCACTTTACGACTTTGATGCCAACATGATTCTGAGGTAGCTCGTCAATCTGTGTAGACATACGCCCCCAGGGGGCGGAGCCAAAGCTAAAAATCTGTTTCTCAGGAAGCGTACAAGCTATGAAGCTCTCCTTTGGCATGTATCATCTATGGCCTATGTCCTAATGTTTTACAGAAGGAAAATTTGATATGCAAATTTTTGCGATCGTTATTAGCCAATCAGATTCCAGCAAGCTTTTGACAGGCTAAACAATGACCAATCAGGACGATACTTATACCCTACATGTATCTCAGGGCCTTCTATCATCCATTAAAATATGGCGCTGATTGGCCTCAAGGGGGCGCTATAGCAGAAAATCAGTTATATCTAAAGGTACAAGTGGCCTAGGCTTGTTATTCTTTTTTAGTTGTATACTTTGCTGTAGCCTTTACAACTTTGTAATTACATGTGTTTACCAAAAATGCAAAGATTTTCATCAGTGGCCAAAAGCGTAAAAATGTCTCTTTTCGAACTTGTCTTTAAATCCTCAATCAATCAAAACAAATTTGGTCTTGATGCAATCTTGAGACCCTGTAGGTAAATAATTATCAAAAAAATCTTGACATTTTAACTATTTGAGGCCCATAAACCTTGATCAAACATGTACGTGAAAGCCTTTTCAGAGTTATTTGGCCAAAACTCTGTCAAATTTTAAAACATGCCAAAACTGTTGAAGCTACTAATTAACAATGACATTTGAAGTACATGTGCCAAGTATGAGCGAAATTAGTCTTCAGTAGGCTCTACAGTGAAAAAAAAACTATTTTCAATTTATTCTATTTATCGCTATTTTCCAACCTAAATGGACAGAAGACAGGAACCTTTCACCCTATCAACACACAAATTTATACACATATATAGACTGATAATCTGATCTTGATTGCAAATTTTCAGCCAAATCGGACATGTTTTGCCTCTACAACGGCTGGCAAACTACAGCGATTTTGTAGGCCTCAAGCCTGTATTATCGCTTTTTTCAAATCTAAATGGACAGAAGTCAGGAACCTTTGACCCTATTGACACAGAAATTGACATACATATATAGACTGATATTGTGATCCTGATTGCAAATTTTGAGCCAAATCAGATATTTTTTGCCTCTAATATGGCCAAAGAGCAACAGCCATTTTGTAGGCCATAAGCCTGTATTATCGCTTTTTTCAAGCCTAAATGGACAGAAGTCAGGAACCTTTGACCCTATCAACACACAAATTTACAAACATATATATACAGACCACTTGATCATGAGTACCAATTTGGAGCCCAATCGGACTTTTCTTCTCTTTTTAATAAATAGAAACACACTGATAGGGAATGTTCTGTCTTTCTGATAGAGTGATAGATTTCCAGCAGGTTATATGTGGTCTCTTGCTGCGCTCTGGTGGTCATTTGGTGAAACAGCTACAGGTGAATTATTCTAAATTAAAGCTCTGCTGAACTTATTCAATCTTGCTTGTCTTGCTTAATTGAACATATTTATCCTTCTTGTTCATGCTGGTCAGCCGCCTGGGTCATTCTTGTTTATGCTCCACCCACTTAATTTTTTTTAAAATTTGCATAATATGCAAAACCTACTTTTGAGATCTTGTCCTTGGATCCTTGACCAATCATGACATGTTTGGTGTCAAACAGTTCAGCAGAGCTTACTCCTCAATAATTATTAAAAAAATCTTTACATTTATAAACAATATGGCCGCCATATGCAAATGAGTTCTACCATGGTGCAGTAAAATGTCTTTAACACTTATAACTTTTGAATGCTTAACCTGACACTAATACCACTTCAGTCCTTTGATCATTACATGATTCTCAGATACCCTGCCAGTTTAAGTAGACATACACCCCCCCAGGGGGCGGGGCCAATGCTCGATAGCTGTTTCTCTAGAACCATACAAGCTATCAAGGTCATCCTAGCCAATTATCAGCTATGGCCCATGCACTAATGGTACACCAAATGAAAATTTGATATGGACACTTTTGTGGTCACTATTAGCCAATCACATTCCAGCAAGCTTTTAACAGGCGGAATGTTAATCAGGTCAAAACTTATATACTATATACGGGTTATTTATATGCCCTTTTTATGCCTTGTGTTTTTTCAATTTAAGAACTGAATTTGTTTCACCAAATGCCCACTAGAGTGCAGTAAGACACCACATAAAACCTGATGAACACTACAGCTCAATTTATCAATGCTTTTCAACTAGTTTACTCACACCACTCATCTAGCATTGCCATTATGGTTTTTATGGTCACGCTGGTCACCCAGCTTGGTTATGCTGGCCATCCAGCTTGGTCATGCTGGCCATTCACATTGGTAATTATGGTCCTGCTGGTCATTCAGCTTTGTCCTCATAGTAATGGTGGTCTTCCAGCTTGGTCATACTGGCCAACCACCTTTGCCATGCTAGTCATCCAGTTTGGTCATTATGGTCTTCCAGCTTGGTCAATATGGTCAACAAGTTTGTCATCCAGATTAGTCATGCTGGTAATCTAGCTTAGTCTTCACGGTCATGCTGGTCATCCTCATCCAGTTTGGCGATGCCGGTCAACCGGCAACATGTTTTAAGCCTAACTGGCCTCCAGGGGTCTCTTTGCCTGTAACGCTCGAACCCCGTAAATCGCCGCTTGCGGCTATATTTATTATTATTATTCTTATTCTTTTTCTGCCATAGAAGTGATCGGGCAGAAGAAACCGTAAGGCCTACAGGGCTGAGACTTGGTCATATGGTAGTACTTCTCACCGCTACTCAGATTCAAAAGATGAGCCAAATCGGCCTCAAGGGGGCGCTATGGCGAAGGTCAACGCGTTAGGCCTCGTAACTGCCACGCCCTGATAGCTAGAGCAAAAATTCTTGCACTATATGATTCCTTGGTTAATGGCAAATCAAAAAGGTCAATAGAACCACTAAGCTCCGCCCACTTAGATTTTTTGCTATTTAGCATAATATGCAAAACCTACTTTTGAGAACTTGTCCTAGGGTCATTGACCAATCCTGTCATATTTGGTGTCAAACAACTCAGCAGAGTCCCAGCCTCAATAATTATCAAAAAAATTGTGAAATTTGTAAACAATATGGCCGCCATATGCAAATTAATCTTACCGTGGCACACCCATATTTACTCTAACAGCTGTAACTTTTGAATGCTTAAACCTACACTAATGCCACTTTAGGTCTTTGATGCCAACATGATTCTGAGGTAGCCCGTCAATCTGTGTAGACATACGCCCCCAGGGGGCGGAGCCAAAGCTAAAAATCTGTTTCTCAGGAACCGTACAAGTTATGAAGCTCTCCTTTGGCATGTATCATCTATGGCCTATGTCCTAATGTTGTACAGAAGGAAAATTTGATATGCAAATTTTTGCGATCGTTATTAGCCAATCAGATTCCAGCAAGCTTTTGACATGCTAAACAATGACCAATCAGGACGATACTTATACCCTACATGTATCTCAGGGCCTTCTATCATCCATTAAAATATGGCGTTGATTGGCCTCAAGGGGGCGCTATAGCAGAAAATCAGTTATATCTAAAGGTACAAGTGGCCTAGGCATGTTATTCTTTTTGAATTGTATACTTTGCTGTAGCCTTTACAACTTTGTAATTACATGTGTTTACCAAAAATGCAAAGATTTTCATCAGTGGCCAAAAGAGTAAAAATTGCTCTTTTCGAACTTGTCTTTAAGTCCTTAATCAATCAAAACAAATTTGGTCTTGATGCAATCTTGAGACCCTGTAGGTAAATAATTATCAAAAAAATCTTGACATTTTAACTATTTGAGGCCCATAAACCTTGATCAAACATGTACGTGAAAGCCTTTTCAGAGTTATTTGGCCAAAACTCTGTCAAAGTTTAAAACATGCCAAAACTGTTGAAGCTACTAATTAACAATGACATTTGAAGCACATGTGCCAAGTATGAGCCAAATAAGTCTTCAGTAGGCTCTACAGTGAAAAAATAACTATTTTCAATTTATTCTATTTATCGCTATTTTCCAACCTAAATGGACAGAAGACAGGAACCTTTCACCCTATCGACACACAAATTTATACACATATATAGACTGATAATCTGATCTTGATTGCAAATTTCCAGCCAAATCGGACATGTTTTGCCTCTACAACGGCTGGAAAACTACAGCGATTTTGTAGGCCTCAAGCCTGTATTATCGCTTTTTTCAAATCTAAATGGACAGAAGTCAGGAACCTTTGACCCTATTGACACAGAAATTGACATACATATATAGACTGATATTGTGATCCCGATTCCAAATTTTGAGCCAAATCAGATATTTTTTGCCTCTAATATGGCCAAAGAGCAACAGCCATTTTGTAGGCCATAAGCCTGTATTATCACTTTTTTCAAACCTAAATGGTCAGAAGTTAGGAACCTTTGACCCTATCAACACACAAATTTACATACATGTATATACAGACCACTTGATCATGAGTACCAATTTGGAGCCCAATCGGACTTTTCTTCTCTTTTTAATAAATAGAAACACACTGATAGGGAATGTTCTGTCTTTCTGATAGAGTGATAGATTTCCAGCAGGTTATATGTGGTCTCTTGCTGCGCTCTGGTGGTCATTTGGTGAAACAGCTACAGGTGATTTATTCTAAATTAAAGCTCTGCTGAACTTATTCAATCTTGCTTGTCTTGCTTAATTGAACATATTTATCCTTTTTGTTCATGATGGTCAGCCGCCTGGGTCATTCTTGTTTATGCTCCACCCACTTAATTTTTTTTTAATTTGCATAACATGCAAAACCTACTTTTGAGATCTTGTCCTTGGATCCTTGACCAATCATGACATGTTTGGTGTCAAACAGTTCAGCAGAGCTTACTCCTCAATAATTATTAAAAAAATCTTTACATTTAAAAACAATATGGCCGCCATATGCAAATGAGTTCTACCATGGTGCAGTAAAATGTCCTTAACACTTATAACTTTTGAATGCTTAACCTGACACTAATACCACTTCAGTCCTTTGATCATTACATGATTCTCAGATACCCTGTCAGTTTAAGTAGACATACACCCCCCCAGGGGGCGGGGCCAATGCTCAATAGCTGTTTCTCTAGAACCATACAAGCTATCAAGGTCATCCTAGCCAATTATCATCTATGGCCCATGCACTAATGGTACACCAAATGAAAATTTGATATGGACACTTTTGTGGTCACTATTAGCCAATCACATTCCAGCAAGCTTTTAACAGGCGGAATGTTAATCAGGTCAAAACTTATATACTATATATGGGTTATTTATATGCCCTTTTTATGCCTTGTGTTTTTTCAATTTAAGAACTGAATTTGTTTCACCAAATGCGCACTAGAGTGCAGTAAGACACCACATAAAACCTGATGAACACTACAGCTCAATTTATCAATGATTTTCAACTAGTTTACTCACACCACTCATCTAGCATTGCCATTATGGTCTTTATGGTCACGCTGGTCACCCAGCTTTGTTATGCTGGCCATCCAGCTTGGTCATGCTGGCCATTCACATTGGTCATTATGGTCCTGCTGGTCATTCAGCTTTGTCCTCATAGTAATGGTGGTCTTCCAGCTTGGTCATACTGGCCAACCACCTTTGCCATGCTGGTCATCCAGTTTGGTCATTATGGTCTTCCAGCTTGGTCAATATGGTCAACAAGTTTGTCATCCAGATTAGTCATGCTGGTAATCTAGCTTGGTCTTCACGGTCATGCTGGTCATCCTCATCCAGTTTGGCGATGCCGGTCAACCGGCAACATGTTTTAAGCCTAACTGGCCTCCAGGGGTCTCTTTGCCTGTAACGCTCGAACCCCGTAAATCGCCGCTTGCGGCTATATTTATTATTATTATAGTTCTTATTCTTTTTCTGCCATAGAAGTGATTGGGCAGAAGAAACCGTAAGGCCTACAGGGCTGAGTCTTGGTCATATGGTAGTACTTCTCACCGCTACTCAGATTCAAAAGATGAGCCCGATCGGCCTCAAGGGGGCGCTATGGCGAAGGTCAACGCGTTTGGCCTCGTAACTCCTACGCCCTGATAGCTAGAGCAAAAATTCTTGCATTATATGATTCCTTGGTTAATGGGAAATCAAAAAGGTCAATAGAACCACTAAGCTCCGCCCACTTAGATTTTTTGCTATTTAGCATAATATGCAAAACCTACTTTTGAGAACTTGTCCTAGGGTCATTGACCAGTCCTGTCATATTTGGTGTCAAACAACTCAGCAGAGTCCCAACCTCAATAATTATCAAAAAAATTTTGAAATTTGTAAACAATATGGCCGCCATATGCAAATTAATCTTACCGTGGCACACCAAAATTTACTCTAACAGCTGTAACTTTTGAATGCTTAAACCTACACTAAAGCCACTTTACAACTTTGATGCCAACATGATTCGGAGGTAGCCCGTCAATTTGTGTAGACATACGCCCCCAGGGGGCGGAGCCAAAGCTAAAAATCTGTTTCTCAGGAACCGTACAAGCTATGAAGCTCTCCTTTGGCATGTATCATCTATGGCCTATGTCCTAATGTTTTACAGAAGGAAAATTTGATATGCAAATTTTTGCGATCGTTATTAGCCAATCAGATTCCAGCAAGCTTTTGACAGGCTAAACAATGACCAATCAGGACGATACTTATACCCTACATGTATCTCAGGGCCTTCTATCATCCATTAAAATATGGCGTTGATTGGCCTCAAGGGGGCGCTATAGCAGAAAATCAGTTATATCTGAAGGTACAAGTAGCCTAGGCTTGTTATTCTTTTTTAGTTGTATACTTTGCTGTAGCGTTTACAACTTTGTCATTACATATGTTTACCAAAAATGCAAAGATTTTCATCAGTGGCCAAAAGAGTAAAAATTGCTCTTTTCGAACTTGTCTTTAAGTCCTTAATCAATCAAAACAAATTTGGTCTTGATGCAATCTTGAGACCCTGTAGGTAAATAATTATCAAAAAAATCTTTACATTTAAACTATTTGAGGCCCATAAACCTTGATCAAACATGTACGTGAAAGCCTTTTCAGAGTTATTTGGCCAAAACTCTGTCAAAGTTTAAAACATGCCAAAACTGTTGAAGCTACTAATTAACAATGACATTTGAAGTACATGTGCCAAGTATGAGCCAAATAAGTCTTCAGTAGGCTCTACAGTGAAAAAATAACTATTTTCAATTTATTCTATTTATCGCTATTTTCCAACCTAAATGGACAGAAGACAGGAACCTTTCACCCTATCAACACACAAATTTATACACATATATAGACTGATAATCTGATCTTGATTGCAAATTTTCAGCCAAATCGGACATGTTTTGCCTCTACAACGGCTGGAAAACTACAGCGATTTTGTAGGCCTCAAGCCTGTATTATCGCTTTTTTCAAATCTAAATGGACAGAAGTCAGGAACCTTTGACCCTATTGACACAGAAATTGACATACATATATAGACTGATATTTTGATCCTGATTGCAAATTTTGAGCCAAATCAGATATTTTTTGCCTCTAATATGGCCAAAGAGCAACAGTCATTTTGTAGGCCATAAGCCTGTATTATCACTTTTTTCAAACCTAAATGGTCAGAAGTCAGGAACCTTTGACCCTATCAACACACAAATTTACATACATGTATATACAGACCACTTGATCATGAGTACCAATTTGGAGCCCAATCGGACTTTTCTTCTCTTTTTAATAAATAGAAACACACTGATAGGGAATGTTCTGTCTTTCTGATAGAGTGATAGATTTCCAGCAGGTTATATGTGGTCTCTTGCTGCGCTCTGGTGGTCATTTGGTGAAACAGCTACAGGTGAATTATTCTAAATTAAAGCTCTGCTGAACTTATTCAATCTTGCTTGTCTTGCTTAATTGAACATATTTATCCTTCTTGTTCATGCTGGTCAGCCGCCTGGGTCATTCTTGTTTATGCTCCACCCACTTAATTTTTTTTTTAATTTGCATAATATGCAAAACCTACTTTTGAGATCTTGTCCTTGGATCCTTGACCAATCATGACATGTTTGGTGTCAAACAGTTCAGCAGAGCTTACTCCTCAATAATTATTTAAAAAATCTTTACATTTATAAACAATATGGCCGCCATATGCAAATGAGTTCTACCATGGTGCAGTAAAACGCTTTAACACTTATTACTTTTGAATGCTTAACCTGACACTAATACCACTTCAGTCCTTTGATCATTACATGATTCTCAGATACCCTGTCAGTTTAAGTAGACATACACCCCCCAGGGGGCGGGGCCAATGCCCGATAGCTGTTTCTCTAGAACCATACAAGCTATCAAGGTCATCCTAGCCAATTATCATCTATGGCCCATGCACTAATGGTACACCAAATGAAAATTTGATATGGACACTTTTGTGGTCACTATTAGCCAATCACATTCCAGCAAGCTTTTAACAGGCGGAATGTTAATCAGGTCAAAACTTATATACTATATACGGGTTATTTATATGCCCTTTTTATGCCTTGTGTTTTTTCAATTTAAGAACTGAATTTGTTTCACCAAATGCGCACTAGAGTGCAGTAAGACACCACATAAAACCTGATGAACACTACAGCTCAATTTATCAATGCTTTTCAACTAGTTTACTCACACCACTCATCTAGCATTGCCATTATGGTCTTTATGGTCACGCTGGTCACCCAGCTTGGTTATGCTGGCCATCCAGCTTGGTCATGCTGGCCATTCACATTGGTCATTATGGTCCTGCTGGTCATTCAGCTTTGTCCTCATAGTAATGGTGGTCTTCCAGCTTGGTCATACTGGCCAACCACCTTTGCCATGCTGGTCATCCAGTTTGGTCATTATGGTCTTCCAGCTTGGTCAATATGGTCAACAAGTTTGTCATCCAGATTAGTCATGCTGGTAATCTAGCTTGGTCTTCGCGGTCATGCTGGTCATCCTCATCCAGTTTGGCGATGCCGGTCAACCGGCAACATGTTTTAAGCCTAACTGGCCTCCAGGGGTCTCTTTGCCTGTAACGCTCGAACCCCGTAAATCGCCGCTTGCGGCTATATTTATTATTCTTATTCTTTTTCTGCCATAGAAGTGATCGGGCAGAAGAAACCGTAAGGCCTACAGGGCTGAGACTTGGTCATATGGTAGTACTTCTCACCGCTACTCAGATTCAAAAGATGAGCCCGATCGGCCTCAAGGGGGCGCTATGGCGAAGGTCAACGCGTTAGGCCTCGTAACTGCCACGCCCTGATAGCTAGAGCAAAAATTCTTGCATTATATGATTCCTTGGTTAATGGCAAATCAAAAAGGTCAATAGAACCACTAAGCTCCGCCCACTTAGATTTTTTGCTATTTAGCATAATATGCAAAACCTACTTTTGAGAACTTGTCCTAGGGTCATTGACCAATCCTGTCATATTTGGTGTCAAACAACTCAGCAGAGTCCCAACCTCAATAATTATCAAAAAAATTGTGAAATTTGTAAACAATATGGCCGCCATATGCAAATTAATCTTACCGTGGCACACCCAAATTTACTCTAACAGCTGTAACTTTTGAATGCTTAAACCTACACTAATGCCACTTTACAACTTTGATGCCAACATGATTCTGAAGTAGCCCGTCAATCTGTGTAGACATACGCCCCCAGGGGGCGGAGCCAAAGCTAAAAATCTGTTTCTCAGGAACCGTACAAGCTATGAAGCTCTCCTTTGGCATGTATCATCTATGGCCTATGTCCTAATGTTTTACAGAAGGAAAATTTGATATGCAAATTTTTGCGATCGTTATTAGCCAATCAGTTTCCAGCAAGCTTTTGACATGCTAAACAATGACCAATCAGGACGATACTTATACCCTACATGTATCTCAGGGCCTTCTATCATCCATTAAAATATGGCATTGATTGGCCTCAAGGGGGCGCTATAGCAGAAAATCAGTTATATCTAAAGGTACAAGTGGCCTAGGCTTGTTATTCTTTTTTAATTGTATACTTTGCTGTAGCCTTTACAACTTTGTAATTACATGTATTTACCAAAAATGGAAAGATTTTCATCAGTGGCCAAAAGAGTAAAAATTGCTCTTTTCGAACTTGTCTTTAAGTCCTTAATCAATCAAAACAAATTTGGTCTTGATGCAATCTTGAGACCCTGTAGGTAAATAATTATCAAAAAAATCTTGACATTTTAACTATTTGAGGCCCATAAACCTTGATCAAACATGTACGTGAAAGCCTTTTCAGAGTTATTTGGCCAAAACTCTGTCAAAGTTTAAAACATGCCAAAACTGTTGAAGCTACTAATTAACAATGACATTTGAAGCACATTTGCCAAGTATGAGCCAAATAAGTCTTCAGTAGGCTCTACAGTGAAAAAATAACTATTTTCAATTTATTCTATTTATCGCTATTTTCCAACCTAAATGGACAGAAGACAGGAACCTTTCACCCTATCAACACACAAATTTATACACATATATAGACTGATAATCTGATCTTGATTGCAAATTTTCAGCCAAATCGGACATGTTTTGCCTCTACAACGGCTGGAAAACTACAGCGATTTTGTAGGCCTCAAGCCTGTATTATCGCTTTTTTCAAACCTAAATGGACATAAGTCAGGAACCTTTGACCCTATCGACACAGAAATTGACATACATATATAGACTGATATTGTGATCTTGATTGCAAATTTTGAGCCAAAACAGATATTTTTTGCCTCTAATATGGCCAAAGAGCAACAGCCATTTTGTAGGCCATAAGCCTGTATTATCGCTTTTTTCAAACCTAAATGGACAGAAGTCAGGAACCTTTGACCCTATCAACACACAAATTTACACACATATATATGCAGACCACTTAATCATGAGTACCAATTTGGAGCCCAATCGGACTTTTCTTCTCTTTTTAATAAATAGAAACACACTGATAGGGAATGTTCTGTCTTACTTATAGAGTGATAGATTTCCAGCAGGTTATATGTGGTCTCTTGCTGCGCTCTGGTGGTCATTTGGTGAAACAGCTACATTTGAATTATTCTAAATTAAAGCTCTGCTGAACTTATTTAATCATTTTTGTCTTGCTTAATTGAACATATTTATCCTTCTTGGTCATGCTAGTCAGCCACCTGGGTCATTCTTATTTATGCTCCACCCACTTAATTTTTTTTAATTTGCATAATATGCAAAACCTACTTTTGAGATCTTGTCTTTGCCTCCTTGACCAATCATGACATGTTTGGTGTCAAACAGTTCAGCAGAGCTTACTCCTCAATAATTATAAAAAAAAATCTTTACATTTATAAACAATATGGCCGCCATATGCAAATTAGTTTTACCATGGTGCAGTAAAATGTCTTTAACACTTATAACTTTTGAATGCTTAACCTGACACTAATACCACTTCAGTCCTTTGATCATTACATGATTCTCAGATACCCTGTGAGTTTAAGTAGACATACACACCCCCAGGGGGCGGGGCCAATGCTCGATAGCTGTTTCTCTACAACCATACAAGCTATCAAGGTCATCCTTGCCAATTATCATCTATGGCCCATGCACTAATGGTACACCAAATGAAAATTTGATATGGACACTTTTGTGGTCACTATTAGCCAAACACATTCCAGGAAGCTTTTAACAGGCGGAATGTTAATCAGGTCAAAACTTATATACTATATACGGGTTATTTATATGCCCTTTTTATGCCTTGTGATTTTTCAATTGAAGAACTGAATTTGTTTCACCAAATGCCCACTAGAGTGCAGTAAGACACCACATAAAACCTGATGAACACTACAGCTCAATTTATCAATGCTTTTCAACTAGTTTACTCACACCACTCATCTAGCATTGCCATTATGGTCTTTATGGTCACGCTGGTCACCCAGCTTGGTTATGCTGGCCATCCAGCTTGGTCATGCTGGCCATTCACATTGGTCATTATGGTCCTGCTGGTCATTCAGCTTTGTCCTCATAGTAATGGTGGTCTTCCAGCTTGGTCATACTGGCCAACCACCTTTGCCATGCTGGTCATCCAGTTTGGTCATTATGGTCCTCCAGCTTGGTCAATATGGTCAACAAGTTTGTCATCCAGATTAGTCATGCTGGTAATCTAGCTTGGTCTTCACGGTCATGCTGGTCATCCTCATCCACTTTGGCGATGCCGGTCAACCGGCAACATGTTTTAAGCCTAACTGGCCTCCAGGGGTCTCTTTGCCTGTAACGCTCGAACCCCGTAAATCGCCGCTTGCGGCTATATTTATTCTTATTCTTTTTCTGCCATAGAAGTGATCGGGCAGAAGAAACCGTAAGGCCTACAGGGCTGAGACTTGGTCATATGGTAGTACTTCTCACCGCTACTCAAATTCAAAAGATGAGCCCGATCGGCCTCAAGGGGGCGCTATGGCGAAGGTCAACGCGTTAGGCCTCGTAACTCCCACGCCCTGATAGCTAGAGCAAAAATTCTTGCATTATATGATTCCTTGGTTAATGGCAAATCAAAAAGGTCAATAGAACCACTAAGCTCCGCCCACTTAGATTTTTTGCTATTTAGCATAATATGCAAAACCTACTTTTGAGAACTTGTCCTAGGGTCATTGACCAATCCTGTCATATTTGGTGTCAAACAACTCAGCAGAGTCCCAACCTCAATAATTATCAAAAAAATTGTGAAATTTGCAAACAATATGGCCGCCATATGCAAATTAATCTTACCGTGGCACACCCAAATTTACTCTAACAGCTGTAACTTTTGAATGCTTAAACCTACACTAATGCCACTTTAGACCTATGATGCCAACATGACTCTGAGGTAGCCCATCAATCTGTATAGACATACGCCCCCAGGGGGCGGAGCCAAAGCTAAAAATCTGTTTCTCAGGAACCGTACAAGCTATGAAGTTCTCCTTTGGCATGTATCATCTATGGCCTATGTCCTAATGTTTTACCGAAGGAAAATTTGATAAGCAAATTTTTGTGATCGCTATTAGCCAATCAGATTCCAGCCAGCTTTTGACAGGCTAAACAATGACCAATCAGGAAGATACTTATACCCTACATGTATATGAGGGCCTTCTATCATCCATTAAAATATGGCTTTGATTGGCCTCAAGGGGGCGCTATAGCAGAAAATCAGTTATATCTAAAGGTACCAGTGGCCTAGGCTTGTAATTCTTTTTGAGTTGTATACTTTGCTGTAGCCTTTACAACTTTGTAATTACATGTGTTTACCAAAAATGCAAAGATTTTCATCAGTGGCCAAAAGAGTAAAAATGGCTCTTTTCGAACTTGTCTTTAAGTCTTCAATCAATCAAAACAAATTTGGTCTTGATGCAATCTTGAGACCCTGTAGGTAAATAATTATCAAAAAAATCTTGACATTTTAATTATTTGAGGCCCATAAACCTTGATCAAACATGTACGTGAAAGCCTTTTCAGAGTTATTTGGCCAAAACTCTGTCAAAGTTTTAAACGTGCCAAAACTGTTGAAGCTACTAATTAACAATGACATTTGAAGCAAATTTGCCAAGTATGAGCCAAATAAGTCTTCAGTAGGCTCTACAGTGAAAAAATAACTATTTTCAATTTATTCTATTTATCGCTATTTTCCAACCTAAATGGACAGAAGACAGGAACCTTTCACCCTATCGACACACAAATTTATAACCATATATAGACTGATAATCTGATCTTGATTGCAAATTTTCAGCCACATCGGACATGTTTTCCCTCTACAACGGCTGGAAAACTACAGCGATTTTGTAGGCCTCAAGCCTGTATTATCGCTTTTTTCAAACCTAAATGGACAGAAGTCAGGAACCTTTGAGCCTATCAACACAGAAATTTAAATACATATATAGAATGATATTGTGATCTTGATTGCAAATTTTGAGCCAAATCAGATATTTGTTGCCTCTAATATGGCCAAAGAGCAACAGCCATTTTGTAGGCCACAAGCCTGTATTATCGCTTTTTTCAAGCCTAAATGGACAGAAGTCAGGAACCTTTGACCCTATCAACACACAAATTTACATACATGTATATACAGACCACTTGATCATGAGTACCAATTTGGAGCCCAATCGGACTTTTCTTCTCTTTTTAATAAATAGAAACACACTGATAGGGAATGTTCTGTCTTACTTATAGAGTGATACATTTCCAGCAGGTTATATGTGGTCTCTTGCTGCGCTCTGGTGGTCATTTGGTGAAACAGCTACAGTTGAATTATTCTAAATTAAAGCTCTGCTAAACTTATTTAATCTTGCTTGTCTTGCTTAATTGAACATCTTTATCCTTCTTTGTCATGCTTGTCAGCCACCTGGTTCATTCTTGTTTATGCTCCACCCACTTAATTTTTTTATTATTTGCATAATATGCAACACCTACTTTTGAGATCTTGTCCTTGGCTCCTTGACCAATCATGACAAGTTTGGTGTCAAACAGTTCAGCAGAGCTTACTCCTCAATAATTATTTAAAAAATCTTTAAATTTGTAAACAATATGGCAGCCATATGCAAATTAGTTCCACCATGGTAAAGTAAAATGTCTTTAACACTTATAACTTTTGAATGCTTAACCTGACACTAATACCACTTCAGTCCTTTGATCATTATATGATTCTCAGATGCCCTGTCAGTTTAAATAGACATACACCCCCAGGGGGCAGATCCGATGCTCGATAGCTGTTTCTCTAGAACCATACAAGCTATCAAGGTCATCCTTGCCAATTATCATCTATGGCCCATGCACTAATGGTACCCCAAATGAAAATTTGATATGGACACTTTTGTGGTCACTCTTAGCCAATCACATTCCAGCAAGCTTTTGACAGTCGGAATGTTAATCAGGTCAAAACTTATACACTATATATGGGTTATTTAAATGCCCTTTTTATGCCTTCCAGCCTTCAAGCCATCCAGCTTGGTCATGCTGGTCATTCACATTGGTCATTATGGTCCTGCTGGTCATTCAGCTTTGTCATCAAAGTAATGCTGGTCATCCAGCTTGGTCATACTGGCCAACCACCTTTGCCATGCTGGTAATCCAGTTTGGTCAATATGGTTTTCCAGCTTGGTCAATATGGTCAACAAGCTTGTTAATTCTGGTCAATCAGCTTAATCATGCTGATCATACTGGCTAACCAGCTTTGTCTTTCTGGTCTTGCTGGTCATCCAGCTTGGTCCTGCTGGTCATTCAGCTTTGTCATCATAGTAATGCTGGTCATCCAGCTTGGTCATACTGGCCAACCACCTTTGCCATGCTGGTCATCCAGTTTGGTGATGCCGGTCAACCAGCAACATGTTTTAAGCCTAACTGGCCTCCAGGGGCCTCTTTGCCTGTAACGCTCGAACCCCGTAAATCGCCGCTTGCGGCTATATTTATTATTATTATTATAGTTCTTATTCTTTTTCTGCCATAGAAGTGATTGGGCAGAAGAAACCGTAAGGCCTACAGGGCTGAGACTTGGTCATATGGTAGTACTTCTCACCGCTACTCAGATTCAAAAGATGAGCCCGATCGGCCTCAAGGGGGCGCTATGGCGAAGGTCAACGCGTTAGGCCTCGTAACTCCCACGCCCTGATAGCTAGAGCAAAAATTCTTGCATTATATGATTCCTTGGTTAATGGCAAATCAAAAAGGTCAATAGAACCACTAAGCTCCGCCCACTTAGATTTTTTGCTATTTAGCATAATATGCAAAACCTACTTTTGAGAACTTGTCCTAGGGTCATTGACCAATCCTGTCATATTTGGTGTCAAACAACTCAGTAGAGTCCCAGCCTCAATAATTATCGAAAAAATCTTGAAATTTGTAAACAATATGGCCGCCATATGCAAATTAATCTTACCGTGGCACACCCAAATTTACTCTAACAGCTGTAACTTTTGAATGCTTAAACCTACACTAATGCCACTTTAGACCTATGATGCCAACATGATTCTGAGGTAGCATGTCAATCTGTGTAGACATACGCCCCCAGGGGGCGGAGCCAAAGCTAAAAATCTGTTTCTCAGGAACCGTACAAGCTATGAAGCTCTCCTTTGACATGTATCATCTATGGCCTATGTGCTAATGTTTTACAGAAGGAAAATTTGATATGCAAATTTTTGCGATCGTTATTAGCCAATCAGATTCCAGCAAGCTTTTGACATGCTAAACAATGACCAATCAGGACGATACTTATACCTTACATGTATCTCAGGGCCTTCTATCATCCCTTAAAATATGGCGTTGATTGGCCTCAAGGGGGCGCTATAGCAGAAAATCAGTTATATCTAAAGGTACAAGTGGCCTAGGCTTGTTATTCTTTGTGAATTGTATACTTTGCTGTAGCCTTTACAACTTTGTAATTACATGTATTTACCAAAAATGCAAAGATTTTCATCAGTGGCCAAAAGAGTAAAAATTGCTCTTTTCGAACTTGTCTTTAAGTCCTTAATCAATCAAAACAAATTTGGTCTTGATGCAATCTTGAGACCCTGTAGGTAAATAATTATCAAAAAAATCTTGACATTTTAACTATTTGAGGCCCATAAACCTTGATCAAACATGTACGTGAAAGCCTTTTCAGAGTTATTTGGCCAAAACTCTGTCAAAGTTTAAAACATGCCAAAACTGTTGAAGCTACTAATTAACAATGACATTTGAAGTACATGTGCCAAGTATGAGCCAAATAAGTCTTCAGTAGGCTCTACAGTGAAAAAATAACTATTTTCAATTTATTCTATTTATCGCTATTTTCCAACCTAAATGGACAGAAGACAGGAATCTTTCACCCTATCAACACACAAATTTATACACATATATAGACTGATAATCTGATCTTGATTGCAAATTTTCAGCCAAATCGGACATGTTTTGCCTCTACAACGGCTGGGAAACTACAGCGATTTTGTAGGCCTCAAGCCTGTATTATCGCTTTTTTCAAATCTAAATGGACAGAAGTCAGGAACCTTTTACCCTATTGACACAGAAATTGACATACATATATAGACTGATATTGTGATCCTGATTGCAAATTTTGAGCCAAATCAGATATTTTTTGCCTCTAATATGGCCAAAGAGCAACAGCCATTTTGTAGGCCATAAGCCTGTATTATCGCTTTTTTCAAACCTAAATGGTCAGAAGTCAGGAACCTTTGACCCTATCAACACACAAATTTACATACATGTATATACAGACCACTTGATCATGAGTACCAATTTGGAGCCCAATCGGACTTTTCTTCTCTTTTTAATAAATAGAAACACACTGATAGGGAATGTTCTGTCTTTCTGATAGAGTGATAGATTTCCAGCAGGTTATATGTGGTCTCTTGCTGCGCTCTGGTGGTCATTTGGTGAAACAGCTACAGGTGAATTATTCTAAATTAAAGCTCTGCTGAACTTATTTAATATTGCTTGTCTTGCTTAATTGAACATATTTATCCTTCTTGTTCATGCTGGTCAGCCGCCTGGGTCATTCTTGTTTATGCTCCACCCACTTAATTTTTTTTTAAATTTGCATAATATGCAAAACCTACTTTTGAAATCTTGTCCTTGGATCCTTGACCAATCATGACATGTTTGGTGTCAAACAGTTCAGCAGAGCTTACTCCTCAATAATTATTAAAAAAATATTTACATTTATAAACAATATGGCCGCCATATGCAAATGAGTTCTACCATGGTGCAGTAAAATGTCTTTAACACTTATAACTTTTGAATGCTTAACCTGACACTAATACCACTTCAGTCCTTTGATCATTACATGATTCTCAGATACTCTGTCAGTTTAAGTAGACATACACCCCCCCAGGGGGCGGGGCCAATGCTCGATAGCTGTTTCTCTAGAACCATACAAGCTATCAAGGTCATCCTAGCCAATTATCATCTATGGCCCATGCACTAATGTACACCAAATGAAAATTTGATATGGACACTTTTGTGGTCACTATTAGCCAATCACATTCCAGCAAGCTTTTAACAGGTGGAATGTTAATCAGGTCAAAACTTATATACTATATACGGGTTATTTATATGCCCTTTTTATGCCTTGTGTTTTTTCAATTTAAGAACTGAATTTGTTTCACCAAATGCCCACTAGAGTGCAGTAAGACACCACATAAAACCTGATGAACACTACAGCTCAATTTATCAATGCTTTTCCACTAGTTTACTCACACCACTCATCTAGCATTGCCATTATGGTCTTTATGGTCACGCTGGTCACCCAGCTTGGTTATGCTGGCCATCCAGCTTGGTCATGCTGGCCATTCACATTGGTCATTATGGTCCTGCTGGTCATTCAGCTTTGTCCTCATAGTAATGGTGGTCTTCCAGCTTGGTCATACTGGCCAACCACCTTTGCCATGCTGGTCATCCAGTTTGGTCATTATGGTCTTCCAGCTTGGTCAATATGGTCAACAAGTTTGTCATCCAGATTAGTCATGCTGGTAATCTAGCTTGGTCTTCACGGTCATGCTGGTCATCCTCATCCAGTTTGGCAATGCCAGTCAACCGGCAACATGTTTTAAGCCTAACTGGCCTCCAGGGGTCTCTTTGCCTGTAACGCTCGAACCCCGTAAATCGCCGCTTGCGGCTATATTTAGGGGTTCGAGCACGTAGTGCTAGAAACCCTATTGTAATTGTTCTGATTATTATTATTATTATTATTATTATTATTATTATTATAGTTCTTATTCTTTTTCTGCCATAGAAGTGATTGGGCAGAAGAAACCGTAAGGCCTACAGGGCTGAGACTTGGTCATATGGTAGTACTTCTCACCGCTACTCAGATTCAAAAGATGAGCCCGATCGGCCTCAAGGGGGCGCTATGGCGAAGGTCAACGCGTTTGGCCTCGTAACTCCTACGCCCTGACAGCTAGAGCAAAAATTCTAGCATTATATGATTCCTTGGTTAATGTCAAATCAAAAAGGTCAATAGAACCACTAAGCTCCGCCCACTTAGATTTTTTGCTATTTAGCATAATATGCAAAACCTACTTTTGAGAACTTGTCCTAAACTCATTGACCAATCCTGACATGTTTGGTGTCAAACAACTCAGCAGAGTCCCAACCTCAATAATTATTAAAAAAATCTTTAAATTTGCAAAAAATATGGCCGCCATATGCAAATTAATCTTACCGTGGCACACCCAAATTTACTTTAACAGCTGTAACTTTTGAATGCTTAAACCGACACTAATGCCACTTTAGAACTATGATGCCAACATGATTCTGAGGTAGCATGTCAATCTGTGTAGACATAGGCCCCCAGGGGGCGGAGCCAAAGCTAAAAATCTGTTTCTCAAAAAGCGTACAAGCTATGAAGCTCTCCTTTGGCAAGTATCATCTATGGCCTATGTCCTAATGTTTTACTGAAGGAAAATTTGATATGCAAATTTTTGCGATCGTTATTAGCCAATCAGTTTCCAGCAAGCTTTTGACAGGCTAAACAATGACCAATCAGGACGATACTTATACCCTACATGTATCTCAGGGCCTTCTATCATCCATTAAAATATGGCGTTGATTGGCCTCAAGGGGGCGCTATAGCAGAAAATCAGTTATATCTAAAGGTACAAGTGGCCTAGGCTTGTTATTCTTTTTTAGTTGTATACTTTGCTGTAGCCTTTACAACTGTGTAATTACATATGTTTACCAAAAATGCAAAGATTTTCATCAGTGGCCAAAAGAGTAAAAATTGCTATTTTCGAACTTGTCTTTAAGCCCTTAATCAATCAAAACAAATTTGGTCTTGATGCAATCTTGAGACCCTGTAGGTAAATAATTATCAAAAAAATCTTGACATTTTAACTATTTGAGGCCCATAAACCTTGATCAAACATGTACGTGAAAGCCTTTTCAGAGTTATTTGGCCAAAACTCTGTCAAAGTTTAAAACATGCCAAAACTGTTGAAGCTACTAATTAACAATGACATTTGAAGTACATGTGCCAAGTATGAGCCAAATAAGTCTTCAGTAGGCTCTACAGTGAAAAAATAACTATTTTCAATTTAATCTATTTATCGCTATTTTCCAACCTAAATGGACAGAAGACAGGAACCTTTCACCCTATCAACACACAAATTTATACACATATATAGACTGATAATCTGATCTTGATTGCAAATTTTCAGCCAAATCGGACATGTTTTGCCTCTACAACGGCTGGAAAACTACAACGATTTTGTAGGCCTCAAGCCTGTATTATCGCTTTTTTCAAATCTAAATTGACAGAAGTCAGGAACCCTTGACCCTATTGACACAGAAATTGACATACATATATAGACTGATATTGTGATCTTGATTGCAAATTTTGAGCCAAATCAGATATTTTTTGCCTCTAATATGGCCAAAGAGCAACAGCCATTTTGTAGGCCATAAGCCTGTATCATCACTTTTTTCAAACCTAAATGGTCAGAAGTCAGGAACCTTTGACCCTATCAACACACAAATTTACATACATGTATATACAGACCACTTGATCATGAGTACCAATTTGGAGCCCAATCGGACTTTTCTTCTCTTTTTAATAAATAGAAACACACTGATAGGGAATGTTCGGTCTTTCTGATAGAGTGATAGATTTCCAGCAGGTTATATGTGGTCTCTTGCTGCGCACTGGTGGTCATTTGGTGAAACAGCTACAGGTGAATTATTCTAAATTAAAGCTCTGCTGAACTTATTTAATCTTGCTTGTCTTGCTTAATTGAACATATTTATCCTTCTTGTTCATGCTGGTCAGCCGCCTGGGTCATTCTTGTTTATGCTCCACCCACTTAATTTTTTTTTAAATTTGCATAATATGCAAAACCTACTTTTGAGATCTTGTCCTTGGGTCCTTGACCAATCATGACATGTTTGGTGTCAAACAGTTCAGTAGAGCTTACTCCTCAATAATTATTTAAAAAAATCTTTACATTTATAAACAATATGGCCACCATATGCAAATGAGTTCTACCATGGTGCAGTAAAATGTCTTTAACACTTATAACGTTTGAATGCTTAACCTGACACTAATACCACTTCAGTCCTTTGATCATTACATGATTCTCAGATACCCTGTCAGTTTAAGTAGACATACACCCCCCCCCCCAGGGGGCGGGGCCAATGCTCGATAGCTGTTTCTCTAGAACCATACAAGCTATCAAGGTCATCCTAGCCAATTATCATCTATGGCCCATGCAATAATGGTACACCAAATGAAAATTTGATATGGACACTTTTGTGGTCACTATTAGCCAATCACATTCCAGCAAGCTTTTAACAGGCGGAATGTTAATCAGGTCAAAACTTATACACTATTATTGATATTATTGGTTATTAATATGTGCCCTTGTCATGCCTCACTGCTAGGCTCTCCGAATGCCCACTAGAGTGCAGCAAGAGACCACATAAAGCCTGCTGAACACTACAGCACAATTTATCAATGCATTTCAACTTGTTTACTCACACCACTCATCTAGCATTGTCATTATGGTCTTTATGGTCACGCTGTTCACCTAGCTTGGTTATGCTGCCCATCCAGCTAGGTAATTCTGGTAATTCACATTGGTCATTATGGTCCTGCTGGTCATTCAGCTTTGTCATTATAGCAATGCTGGTCATCCAGCATACTGGCCAAACACCTTTGCCATGCTGGTCATCCAGTTTGGTGATGCCGGTCAACCAGCAACATGTTTTAAGCCTAACTGGCCCACAGGGGCCTCTTTGACTGTAACGCTCGAACCCCGTAAATCGCCGCTTGCGGCTATATTGGTATTTATAATCGCTTCCCCTGCTTTTTCTGACCTAGAAGTGATTGCACAGAACAAACCGTAAGGCCTAGAGAGCTGAGACTTGGTCATATGGTAGTACTTTAGACCCCTACTCTGCCGCATGACATGAGTCCCGATCGGCCTCAAGGGGGCGCTATGGCGAAGGTCAACGTGTTAGGCCTCGTAACTCCCACCCCCTGATAGCTAGAGCAAAAATTCTTGCATTATATGATTCCTTGGTTAATGGCAAATCAAAAAGGTCAATAGAACCACTAAGCTCCGCCCACTTAGATTTTTTGCTATTTAGCATAATATGCAAAACCTACTTTTGAGAACTTGTCCTAGGGTCATTGACCAATCCTATCATATTTGGTGTGAAACAACTCAGCAGAGTCCCAACCTCAATAATTATCGAAAAAATTGAGAAATTTTTAAACAATATGGCCGCCATATGCAAATTAAGCTTACCGTGGCACACCCAAATTTACTCTAACAGCTGTAACTTTTGAATGCTTAAACCTACACTAATGCCACTTTAGACCTTTGATGTCAACATGATTCTGAGGTAGACCGTCAATCTGTGTAGACATACGTCCCCAGGGGGCGGAGCCAAAGCTAAAAATCTATTTCTCAGGAACCGTACAAGCTATGAAGCTCTCCTTTGGCATGTATCATCTGTGGCCTATGTCCTAATGTTTCACCGAAGGAAAATTTGATATTTAAATTTTTGTGATCGCTATTAGCCAATCAGATTCCAGCAAGCTTTTGACAGGCCAAACAATCACCAATCAGGATGATACTTATACCCTACATGTATCTCAGGGCCTTCTATCATCCATTAAAATATGGCATTGATTGGCCTCAAGGGGGCGCTATAGCAAAAAAACATTTTCAATTTATTCTATTTATCGCTATTTTCCAATCTAAATGGACAGAAGACAGGAACCTTTCACCGTATCAACACACAAATTTATACACATATATAGACTGATATTGTGATCTTGATTGCAAATTTTGAGCCAAATCAGATATTTTTTGCCTCTAATATGGCCAAAGAGCAACAGCCATTTTGTAGGCCATAAGCCTGTATTATCACTTTTTTCAAACCTAAATGGACAGAAGTCAGGAACCTTTGACCCTATCAACACACAAATTTACACACATATATATACAGACCACTTGATCATGAGTACCAATTTGGAGCCCAATCGGACTTTTCTTCTCTTTTTAATAAATAGAAACACACTGATAGGGAATGTTCTGTCTTTCTGATAGAGTGATAGATTTCCAGCAGGTTATATGTGGTCTCTTGCTGCGCTCTGGTGGTCATTTGGTGAAACAGCTACAGGTGAATTATTCTAAATTAAAGCTCTGCTGAACTTATTCAATCTTGCTTGTCTTGCTTAATTGAACATATTTATCCTTCTTGTTCATGCTGGTCAGCCGCCTGGGTCATTCTTGTTTATGCTCCACCCACTTATGTTTTTTTTTAAATTTGCATAATATGCAAAACCTACTTTTGAGATCTTGTCCTTGGATCCTTGACCAATCATGACATGTTTGGTGTCAAACAGTTCAGCAGAGCTTACTCCTCAATAATTATTAAAAAAATCTTTACATTTATAAACAATATGGCCGCCATATGCAAATAAGTTCTACCATGGTGCAGTAAAATGTCTTTAACACTTATAACTTTTGAATGCTTAACCTGACACTAATACCACTTCAGTCCTTTGATCATTACATGATTCTCAGATACCCTGTCAGTTTAAGTAGACATACACCCCCCCAGGGGGCGGGGCCAATGCTCGATAGCTGTTTCTCTAGAACCATACAAGCTATCAAGGTCATCCTAGCCAATTATCATCTATGGCCCATGCACTAATGGTACACCAAATGTAAATTTGATATGGACACTTTTGTGGTCACTATTAGCCAATCACATTCCAGCAAGCTTTTAACAGGCGGAATGTTAATCAGGTCAAAACTTATATACTATATACGGGTTATTTATATGCCCTTTTTATGCCTTGTGTTTTTTCAATTTAAGAACTGAATTTGTTTCACCAAATGCGCACTAGAGTGCAGTAAGACACCACATAAAACCTGATGAACACTACAGCTCAATTTATCAATGCTTTTCAACTAGTTTACTCACACCACTCATCTAGCATTGCCATTATGGTCTTTATGGTCACGCTGGTCACCCAGCTTGGTTATGCTGGCCATCCAGCTTGGTCATGCTGGCCATTCACATTGGTCATTATGGTCCTGCTGGTCATTCAGCTTTGTCCTCATAGTAATGGTGGTCTTCCAGCTTGGTCATACTGGCCAACCACCTTTGCCATGCTGGTCATCCAGTTTGGTCATTATGGTCTTCCAGCTTGGTCAATATGGTCAACAAGTTTGTCATCCAGATTAGTCATGCTGGTAATCTAGCTTGGTCTTCACGGTCATGCTGGTCATCCTCATCCAGTTTGGCGATGCCGGTCAACCGGCAACATGTTTTAAGCCTAACTGGCCTCCAGGGGTCTCTTTGCCTGTAACGCTCGAACCCCGTAAATCGCCGCTTGCGGCTATATTGGTATTTACAATCGCTTCCCCTGCTTTTTCTGATCTAGAAGTGATTGCACAGAACAAACCGTAAGGCCTAGAGAGCTGAGACTTGGTCATATGTTAGTACTTTAGACCCCTACTCTGCCGCATGACATGAGTCCCGATTGGCCTCAAGGGGGCGCTATGGCGAAGGTCAACGCGTTAGGCCTCGTCACTCCCACGCCCTGATAGCTAGAGCAAAAATTCTTGCACTATATGATTCCTTGGTTAATGGCAAATCAAAAAGATCATTAGAATCACTAAGCTCCGCCCACTTAGATTTTTTGCTATTTAGCATAATATGCAAAACCTACTTTTGAGAACTTGTCCTAGGGTCATTGACCAATCCTATCATATTTGGTGTGAAACAACTCAGCAGAGTCCCAAACTCAATAATTATCGAAAAAATTGAGAAATTTGTAAACAGTATGGCCGCCATATGCAAATTAAGCTTACCGTGGCACACCCAAATTTACTCTAACAGCTGTAACTTTTGAATGCTTTAACCTACACTAATGCCACTTCAGACCTTTGATGTCAACATGATTCTGAGGTAGACCTTCAATCTGTGTAGACATACGCCCCCAGGGGGCGGCGCCAAAGCTAAAAATCTATTTCTCAGGAACCATACAACCTATGAAGCTCTCCTTTGGCAGGTATCATCTGTGGCCTATGTCCTAATGTTTCACCGAAGGAAAATTTGATATTTAAATTTTTGTGATCGCTATTAGCCAATCAGATTCCAGCAAGCTTTTGACAGGCCAAACAATCACCAATCAGGATGATACTTATACCCTACATGTACATGAGGACCTTCTATCATCCATTAAAATATGGCATTGATTGGCCTCAAGGGGGCGCTATAGCAGAAAAACAGTTATATCTATAGGTACAAGTGGCCTAGTCTTGTTATTCTTTTTTAGTTGTATACTTTGCTGTAGCCTTTACAACTTTGTAATTACATGTGTTTACAAAAAATGCAAATATTTTCATCAGTGGCCAAAAGAATAAAAATGTCTCTTTTCAAACTTGTCTTTAAGTCTTCAATCAATCAAAACAAATTTAGTCTTGATGCAATCTTGAGACCCTGTAGGTAAACGATTATCGAAAAAGTCTTGACATTTTAACTATTTGAGGCCCATAAACCTTGATCAAACATGTACGTGAAAGCCTTTTCAGAGTTATTTGGCCAAAACTCTGTCAAAGTTTTAAACATGCCAAAACTGTTGAAGCTACTAATTAACAATGACATTTCAAGCACATGTGCCAAGTATGAGCCAAACAAGTCTTCAGTAGGCTCTACAGTGACAAATTAACAATTTTTAATTTATTCTATTTATCGCTATTTTCAAACCTAAATGGACAGAAGACAGGAACCTTTCACCCTATCAACACACAAATGTATACTCATATTTAGACTGAAAATCTGATCTTGATTGCAAATTTTCAGCCAAATCGGACAGGTTTCCCCTTTACAACGGCTGGAAAACTACACTGATTTTGTAGGCCTCAAGCCTGTATTATCGCTTTTTTCAAACCTAAATGGACAGAAGACAGGAACCTTTGACCCTATCGACACAGAAATTTACATACATGTATAGACTGATATTGTGATCTTGATTGCAAATTTTGAGCCAAATCGGATATAATTTGCCACTGACATGGCGAAATAGCAACAGAGATTTTGCAGGCCTCAAGCCTGTATTATCGCTTTTTTCAAACCTAAATGGTCAGAAGTCAGGAACCTTTGACCCTATCAACACACACATTTACACACATATATATACAGACCACTTGATCATGACTACCAATTTATCAATGCATTTCAACTAGTTTACTCACACCACTGATCTAGCATTGTAATTATGATCTCAAGGGGGCGGTATGGCGAAGGTCAACGTGTTAGGCCTTGTAACTCCCACGCCCTGATAGCTAGAGCAAAAATTCTTGCACTATACGATTCCTTGGTTAATGGCAAATCAAAAAGGTCAATAGAATCACTAAGCTCCGCCCACTTAGATTTTTTGCTATTTAGCATAATATGCAAAACCTACTTTTGAGAACTTGTCCTAGGGTCATTGACCAATCCTATCATATTTGGTGTGAAACAACTCAGCAGAGTCCCATCCTCAATAATTATCGAAAAAATTGTGAAATTTGTCAACAATATGGCCGCCATATGCAAATTAATCTTACCGTAGCACACCCAAATTTACTCTAACAGCTGTAACTTTTGAATGCTTAAACCGACACTAACGCCACTTTAGAACTATGATGTCAATATGATTCTGAGGTAGCCTGTCAATCTGCGTAGACATTCGCCCCCAGGGGGCGGAGCCAAAACTAAAAATCTGTTTCTCAGCAACCGTACAAGCTATGAAGCTCTCCTTTAGCATGTGTCATCTATGGCCTATGTCCTAATGTAAAACAGAAGGAAAATTTGATATGCAAATTTTTGCGATCGCTATTAGCCAATCAGATTCCAGCAAGCTTTTGACAGGCTAAACAATGACCAATCAGGACGATACTTATACCCTACATGAACCTCAGGGCGTTCTATCATCCATTAAAATATGGCGTTGATTGGCCTCAAGGGGGCGCTTTAGCAGAAAATCAGTTATATCTAAAGGTACAAGTGGCCTAGGCTTGTTATTCTTTTTTAGTTGTATACTTTGCTGTAGCCTTTACAACTTTGTAGTTGCATATGTTTACCAAAAATGCAAAGATTTTCATCAATGGCCAAAAGCGTAAAAATGGCTCTTTTTGAACTTGTCATTAAGTCTTCAATCACTCAAAACAAATTTGGTCTTGATGCAATCCTGAGACCCTGTAGGTCAAGAAATATCGAAAAAATCTTGACATTTCAACTATTTGAGGCCCATAAACCTTGATCAAACATGTACGTGAAAGCCTTTTCAGAGTTATTTGGCCAAAACTCTGTCAAAGTTTTAAACATGCCAAAACTGTTGAAGCTACTAATTAACAATGACATTTCAAGCACATGTGCCAAGTATGAGCCAAATAAGTCTTCAGTAGGCTCTACAGTGACAAATTAACTATTTTTAATTTATTCTATTTATCGCTATTTTCAAACCTAAATGGACAGAAGACAGGAACCTTTCACCCTATCAACACACAAATGTATAAACATATATAGACTGATAATCTGATCTTGTTTGCAAATTTCCAGCCAAATCGGACATGTTTTCCCTCTACAACGGCTGGAAAACTAAACTAATTTTGTAGGCCTCAAGCCTGTATTATCGCTTTTTTCAAACCTAAATGGACAGAAGACAGGAACCTTTGACCCTATCGACACAGAAATTTACATACATGTATAGACTGATATTGTGATCTTGATTGCAAATTTTGAGCCAAATCAGATATAATTTGCCACTGACATGGAGAAATAGCAACAGAGATTTTGCAGACCTCAAGCCTGTATTATCGCTTTTTTCAAACCTAAATGGTCAGAAGTCAGGAACCATTGACCCTATCAACACACACATTTACACACACATATATATACAGACCACTTGATCATGACTACCAATTTATCAATGCATTTCAACTAGTTTCCTCACACCACTCATCTAGCATTGTAATTATGATCTTTATGGTCAGGCTGGTCACCTAGCTTGGTTGTGCTGCTCATCCAGCTAGGTCATTCTGGTAATTCACATTGGTCATTATGGTCCTGATGGTCATTCAGCTTAGTCATCATAGCAATGCTGGTCATCCAGCTTGGTCATACTAGCAAACCACCTTTGCCATGCTGGTCATCCAGTTTGGTGATGCCGGTCAACCGGCAACATGTTTTAAGCCTAACTGGCCTCCAGGGGCCTCTTTGCCTGTGACGCTCGAACCCCGTAAATCGCCGCTTGCGGCTATATTTATTATTATTATTCTTATTCTTTTTCTGCCATAGAAGTGATCGGGCAGAAGAAACCGTAAGGCCTACAGGGCTGAGACTTGGTCATATGGTAGTACTTCTCACCGCTACTCAGATTCAAAAGATGAGCCCGATCGGCCTCAAGGGGGCGCTATGGCGAAGGTCAACGCGTTAGGCCTCGTAACTGCCACGCCCTGATAGCTAGAGCAAAAATTCTTGCATTATATGATTCCTTGGTTAATGGCAAATCAAAAAGGTCAATAGAACCACTAAGCTCCGCCCACTTAGATTTTTTGCTATTTAGCATAATATGCAAAACCTACTTTTGAGAACTTGTCCTAGGGTCATTGACCAATCCTGTCATATTTGGTGTCAAACAACTCAGCAGAGTCCCAACCTCAATAATTATCAAAAAAATTGTGAAATTTGTAAACAATATGGCCGCCATATGCAAATTAATCTTACCGTGGCACACCCAAATTTACTCTAACAGCTGTAACTTTTGAATGCTTAAACCTACACTAATGCCACTTTAGACCGTTGATGCCAACATGATTCTGAGGTAGCCCGTCAATCTGTGTAGACATACGCCCCCAGGGGGCGGAGCCAAAGCTAAAAATCTGTTTCTCAGGAACCGTACAAGCTATGAAGCTCTCCTTTGGCATGTATCATCTATGTCCTATGTCCTAATGTTTTACAGAAGGAAATTTTGATATGCAAATTTTTGCGATCGTTATTAGCCAATCAGTTTCCAGCAAGCTTTTGACATGCTAAACAATGACCAATCAGGACGATACTTATACCCTACATGTATCTCAGGGCCTTCTATCATCCATTAAAATATGGCGTTGATTGGCCTCAAGGGGGCGCTATAGCAGAAAATCAGTTATATCTAAAGGTACAAGTGGCCTAGGCTTGTTATTCTTTTTTAGTTGTATACTTTGCTGTAGCCTTTACAACTTTGTAATTACATGTATTTACCAAAAATGGAAAGATTTTCATCAGTGGCCAAAAGAGTAAAAATTGCTCTTTTCGAACTTGTCTTTAAGTCCTTAATCAATCAAAATAACTTTGGTCTTGATGCAATCTTGAGACCCTGTAGGTAAATAATTATCAAAAAAATCTTGACATTTTAACTATTTGAGGCCCATAAACCTTGATCAAACATGTACGTGAAAGCCTTTTCAGAGTTATTTGGCCAAAACTCTGTCAAAGTTTAAAACATGCCAAAACTGTTGAAGCTACTAATTAACAATGACATTTGAAGCACATTTGCCAAGTATGAGCCAAATAAGTCTTCAGTAGGCTCTACAGTGAAAAAATAACTATTTTCAATTTATTCTATTTATCGCTATTTTCCAACCTAAATGGACAGAAGACAGGAACCTTTCACCCTATCAACACACAAATTTATACACATATATAGACTGATAATCTGATCTTGATTGCAAATTTTCAGCCAAATCGGACATGTTTTCCCTCTACAACGGCTGGAAAACTACAGCGATTTTGTAGGCCTCAAGCCTGTATTATCGCTTTTTTCAAACCTAAATGGACATAAGTCAGGAACCTTTGACCCTATCGACACAGAAATTGACATACATATATAGACTGATATTGTGATCTTGATTGCAAATTTTGAGCCAAAACAGATATTTTTTGCCTCTAATATGGCCAAAGAGCAACAGCCATTTTGTAGGCCATAAGCCTGTATTATCGCTTTTTTCAAACCTAAATGGACAGAAGTCAGGAACCTTTGACCCTATCAACACACAAATTTACACACATATATATGCAGACCACTTAATCATGAGTACCAATTTGGAGCCCAATCGGACTTTTCTTCTCTTTTTAATAAATAGAAACACACTGATATGGAATGTTCTGTCTTACTTATAGAGTGATAGATTTCCAGCAGGTTATATGTGGTCTCTTGCTGCGCTCTGGTGGTCATTTGGTGAAACAGCTACATTTGAATTATTCTAAATTAAAGCTCTGCTGAACTTATTTAATCATTTTTGTCTTGCTTAATTGAACATATTTATCCTTCTTGGTCATGCTAGTCAGCCACCTGGGTCATTCTTATTTATGCTCCACCCACTTAATTTTTTTTTAAATTTGCATAATATGCAAAACCTACTTTTGAGATCTTGTCCTTGGATCCTTGACCAATCATGACATGTTTGGTGTCAAACAGTTCAGCAGAGCTTACTCCTCAATAATTATTTAAAAAATCTTTACATTTATAAACAATATGGCCGCCATATGCAAATGAGTTCTACCATGGTGCAGTAAAATGTCTTTAACACTTATAACTTTTGAATGCTTAACCTGACACTAATACCACTTCAGTCCTTTGATCATTACATGATTCTCAGATACCCTGTCAGTTTAAGTAGACATACACCCCCAGGGGGCGGGGCCAATGCTCGATAGCTGTTTCTCTTGAACCATACAAGCTATCAAGGTCATCCTAGCCAATTATCATCTATGGCCCATGCACTAATGGTACACCAAATGAAAATTTGATATGGACACTTTTGTGGTCACTATTAGCCAATCACATTCCAGCAAGCTTTTAACAGGCGGAATGTTAATCAGGTCAAAACTTATGTACTATTATTGATATTATTGGTTATTAATATGTGCCCTTGTCATGCCTCACTGCTAGGCTCTCCGAATGCCCACTAGAGTGCAGTAAGACACCACATAAAATCTGATGAACACTACAGCTCAATTTATCAATGCATTTCAACTAGTTTACTCACACCACTCATCTAGCATTGCCATTATGGTCTTTATGGTCACGCTGGTCACCCAGCTTGGTTATGCTGGCCATCCAGCTTGGTCATGCTGGCCATTCACATTGGTCATTATGGTCCTGCTGGTCATTCAGCTTTGTCCTCATAGCAATGGTGGTCTTCCAGCTTGGTCATACTGGCCAACCACCTTTGCCATGCTGGTCATCCAGTTTGGTCATTATGGTCTTCCAGCTTGGTCAATATGGTCAACAAGTTTGTCATCCAGATTAGTCATGCTAGTAATCTAGCTTGGTCTTCATGGTCATGCTGGTCATCCTCATCCAGTTTGGTGATGCCGGTCAACCGGCAACATGTTTTAAGCCTAACTGGCCTCCAGGGGTCTCTTTGCCTGTAACGCTCGAACCCCGTAAATCGCCGCTTGCGGCTATATTTAGGGGTTCGAGCACGTAGTGCTAGAAACCCTATTGTAATTGTTCTGATTATTAGGGGTTCGAGCACGTAGTGCTAGAAACCCTATTGTAATTGTTCTGATTATTATTATTATTATTATTAGGGGTTCGAGCACGTAGTGCTAGAAACCCTATTGTAATTGTTCTGATTATTATTATTATTATTATTATTATTATTATTATTCTTATTCTTTTTCTGCCATAGAAGTGATCGGGCAGAAGAAACCGTAAGGCCTACAGGGCTGAGACTTGGTCATATGGTAGTACTTCTCACCGCTACTCAGATTCAAAAGATGAGCCCGATCGGCCTCAAGGGGGCGCTATGGCGAAGGTCAACGCGTTAGGCCTCGTAACTGCCACGCCCTGATAGCTAGAGCAAAAATTCTTGCATTATATGATTCCTTGGTTAATGGCAAATCAAAAAGGTCAATAGAACCACTAAGCTCCGCCCACTTAGATTTTTTGCTATTTAGCATAATATGCAAAACCTACTTTTGAGAACTTGTCCTAGGGTCATTGACCAATCCTGTCATATTTGGTGTCAAACAACTCAGCAGAGTCCCACCCTCAATAATTATCAAAAAAATTGTGAAATTTGTAAACAATATGGCCGCCATATGCAAATTAATCTTACCGTGGCATACCCAAATTTACTCTAACAGCTGTAACTTTTGAATGCTTAAACCTACACTAATGCCACTTTAGACCGTTGATGCCAACATGATTCTGAGGTAGCCCGTCAATCTGTGTAGACATACGCCCCCAGGGGGCGGAGCCAAAGCTAAAAATCTGTTTCTCAGGAACCGTACAAGCTATGAAGCTCTCCTTTGGCATGTATCATCTATGGCCTATGTCCTAATGTTTTACAGAAGGAAAATTTGATATGCAAATTTTTGCGATCGTTATTAGCCAATCAGTTTCCAGCAAGCTTTTGACATGCTAAACAATGACCAATCAGGACGATACTTATACCCTACATGTATCTCAGGGCCTTCTATCATCCATTAAAATATGGCGTTGATTGGCCTCAAGGGGGCGCTATAGCAGAAAATCAGTTATATCTAAAGGTACAAGTGGCCTAGGCTTGTTATTCTTTTTTAGTTGTATACTTTGCTGTAGCCTTTACAACTTTGTAATTACATATATTTACCAAAAATGGAAAGATTTTCATCAGTGGCCAAAAGAGTAAAAATTGCTCTTTTCGAACTTGTCTTTAAGTCCTTAATCAATCAAAATAACTTTGGTCTTGATGCAATCTTGAGACCCTGTAGGTAAATAATTATCAAAAAAATCTTGACATTTTAACTATTTGAGGCCCATAAACCTTGATCAAACATGTACGTGAAAGCCTTTTCAGAGTTATTTGGCCAAAACTCTGTCAAAGTTTAAAACATGCCAAAACTGTTGAAGCTACTAATTAACAATGACATTTGAAGCACATTTGCCAAGTATGAGCCAAATAAGTCTTCAGTAGACTCTACAGTGAAAAAATAACTATTTTCAATTTATTCTATTTATCGCTATTTTCCAACCTAAATGGACAGAAGACAGGAACCTTTCACCCTATCAACACACAAATTTATACACATATATAGACTGATATTGTGATCTTGATTGCAAATTTTCAGCCAAATCGGACATGTTTTGCCTCTACAACGGCTGGAAAACTACAGCGATTTTGTAGGCCTCAAGCCTGTATTATCGCTTTTTTCAAACCTAAATGGACATAAGTCAGGAACCTTTGACCCTATCGACACAGAAATTGACATACATATATAGACTGATATTGTGATCTTGATTGCAAATTTTGAGCCAAATCAGTTTTTTTTTGCCTCTAATATGGCCAAAGAGCAACAGCCATTTTGTAGGCCATAAGCCTGTATTATCGCTTTTTTCAAACCTAAATGGACAGAAGTCAGGAACCTTTGACCCTATCAACACACAAATTTACACACATATATATGCAGACCACTTGATCATGAGTACCAATTTGGAGCCCAATCGGACTTTTCTTCTCTTTTTAATAAATAGAAACACACTGATAGGGAATGTTCTGTCTTACTTATAGAGTGATAGATTTCCAGCAGGTTATATGTGGTCTCTTGCTGCGCTCTGGTGGTCATTTGGTGAAACAGCTACATTTGAATTATTCTAAATTAAAGCTCTGCTGAACTTATTTAATCTTGCTTGTCTTGCTTAATTGAACATATTTATCCTTCTTGTTCATGCTGGTCAGCCGCCTGGGTCATTCTTGTTTATGCTCCACCCACTTATTTTTTTTTTATAAATTTGCATAATATGCAAAAAATACTTTTGAGATCTTGTCCTTGGATCCTTGACCAATCATGACATGTTTGGTGTCAAACAGTTCAGCAGAGCTTACTCCTCAATAATTATTAAAAAAATCTTTACATTTATAAACAATATGGCCGCCATATGCAAATGAGTTCTACCATGGTGCAGTAAAATGTCTTTAACACTTATAACTTTTGAATGCTTAACCTGACACTAATACCACTTCAGTCCTTTGATCATTACATGATTCTCAGATACCCTGTCAGTATAAGTAGACATACACCCCCCCCCCCAGGGGGCGGGGCCAATGCTCGATAGCTGTTTCTCTAGAACCATACAAGCTATCAAGGTCATCCTAGCCAATTATCATCTATGGCCCATGCACTAATGGTACACCAAATGAAAATTTGATATGGACACTTTTGTGGTCACTATTAGCCAATCACATTCCAGCAAGCTTTTAACAGGCGGAATGTTAATCAGGTCAAAACTTATATACTATATACGGGTTATTTATATGCCCTTTTTATGCCTTGTGTTTTTTCAATTTAAGAACTGAATTTGTTTCACCAAATGCCCACTAGAGTGCAGTAAGACACCACATAAAACCTGATGAACACTACAGCTCAATTTATCAATGCTTTTCAACTAGTTTACTCACACCACTCATCTAGCATTGCCATTATGGTCTTTATGGTCACGCTGGTCACCCAGCTTGGTTATGCTGGCCATCCAGCTTGGTCATGCTGGCCATTCACATTGGTCATTATGGTCCTGCTGGTCATTCAGCTTTGTCCTCATAGTAATGGTGGTCTTCCAGCTTGGTCATACTGGCCAACCACCTTTGCCATGCTGGTCATCCAGTTTGGTCATTATGGTCTTCCAGCTTGGTCAATATGGTCAACAAGTTTGTCATCCAGATTAGTCATGCTGGTAATCTAGCTTGGTCTTCACGGTCATGCTGGTCATCCTCATCCAGTTTGGCGATGCCGGTCAACCGGCAACATGTTTTAAGCCTAACTGGCCTCCAGGGGTCTCTTTGCCTGTAACGCTCGAACCCCGTAAATCGCCGCTTGCGGCTATATTTATTAGGGGTTCGAGCACGTAGTGCTAGAAACCCTATTGTAATTGTTCTGATTATTATTATTATTATAGTTCTTATTCTTTTTCTGCCATAGAAGTGATTGGGCAGAAGAAACCGTAAGGCCTACAGGGCTGAGACTTGGTCATATGGTAGTACTTCTCACCGCTACTCAGATTCAAAAGATGAGCCCGATCGGCCTCAAGGGGGCGCTATGGCGAAGGTCAACGCGTTTGGCCTCGTAACTCCTACGCCCTGATAGCTAGAGCAAAAATTATTGCATTATATGATTCCTTGGTTAATGGCAAATCAAAAAGGTCAATAGAACCACTAAGCTCCGCCCACTTAGATTTTTTGCTATTTAGCATAATATGCAAAACCTACTTTTGAGAACTTGTCCTAGGGTCATTGACCAATCCTGTCATATTTGGTGTCAAAAAACTCAGCAGAGTCCCAAGCTCAATAATTATCGAAAAAATTGTGAAATTTGTAAACAAAATGGCCGCCATATGCAAATTAATCTTACCGTGGCACACCCAAATTTACTCTAACAGCTGTAACTTTTGAATGCTTAAACCTACACTAATGCCACTTTAAAACTTTGATGCCAACATGATTCTGAGGTAGCGTGTCAATCTGTGTAGACATACGCCCCCAGGGGGCGGAGCCAAAGCTAAAAATCTGTTTCTCAGGAACCGTACAAGCTATGAAGCTCTCCTTTGACATGTATAATCTATGGCCTATGTCCTAATGTTTTACAGAAGGAAAATTTGATATGCAAATTTTTGCGATCGTTATTAGCCAATCAGATTCCAGCAAGCTTTTGACATGCTAAACAATGACCAATCAGGACGATACTTATACTCTAAATGTATCTCAGGGCCTTCTATCATCCATTGAAATATGGCGTTGATTGGCCTCAAGGGGGCGCTATAGCAGAAAAACAGTTATATCTAAAGGTACAAGTGGCCTAGGCTTGTTATTCTTTTTTATTTGTATACTTTGCTGTAGCCTTTACAACTTTGTAATTACATGTGTTTACCAAAAATGCAAAGATTTTCATCAGTGGCCAAAAGAGTAAAAATTGCTCTTTTCGAACTTGTCTTTAAGTCCTTAATCAATCAAAATAAATTTGGTCTTGATGCAATCTTGAGACCCTGTAGGTAAATAATTATCGAAAAAATCTTGACATTTTAACTATTTCAGGCCGGTAAACCTTGATCAAACATGTACGTGAAAGCCTTTTCAGAGTTATTTGGCCAAAACTCTGTCAACGTTTTAAACAGGCCAAAACTGTTGAAGCTCCTAATTAACAATGACATTTCAAACACATGTGCCAAGTATGAGCCAAATAAGTCTTCAGTAGGCTCTACAGTGAAAAAATAACTATTTTCAATTTATTCCATTTATCGCTATTTTCCAACCTAAATGGACAGAAGACATGAACCTTTCACCCTATCAACACACAAATTTATACACATATATAGACTGATAATCTGATCTTGATTCCAAATTTTCAGCCCCATCGGACATGTTTTCCCTCTACAACGGCTGGAAAACTACAGCGATTTTGTAGGCCTCAAGCCTGTATTATCGCTTTTTTCAAACCTAAATGGACATAAGTCAGGAACCTTTGACCCTATCGACACAGAAATTTACATACATATATAGACTGATATTGTGATCTTGATTGCAAATTTGGAGCCAAATCAGATATTTTTTGCCTCTAATATGGCCAAAGAGCAACAGCCATTTTGTAGGCCATAAGCCTGTATTATCGCTTTTTTCAAGCCTAAATGGACAGAAGTCAGAAACCTTTGACCCTATCATCACAAAAAGTTACACACATATATATACAGACCACTTGATCATGAGTACCAATTTGGAGCCCAATCGGACTTTTCTTCTCTTTTTAATAAATAGAAACACACTGATAGGGAATGTTCTGTTTTACTTATAGAGTGATAGATTTCCAGCAGGTTATATGTGGTCTCTTGCTGCGCTCTGGTGGTCATTTGGTGAAACAACTACAGGTGAATTATTCTAAATAAAGCTCTGCTGAACTTATTCAATCTTGCTTGTCTTGCTTAATTGAACATCTTTATCCTTCTTGGTCATGCTAGTCAGCCGCCTGGGTCATTCTTGTTTATGCTCCACCCAATTATTTTTTTTTAATTTGCATAATATGCAAAACCTAGTTTTGAGATCTTGTCTTTGCCTCCTTGACCAATCATGACATGTTTGGTGTCAAACAGTTCAGCGGAGCTTACTCCTCAATAATTATTTTAAAAATCTTTACATTTGTAAACAATATGGCCACCATATGCAAATTAGTTTTACCATGGTGCAGTTAAATGTCTTTAACACTTATAACTTTTGAATGCTTAACCTGACACTAATACCACTTCAGTCCTTTGATCATTACATGACTCTCAGATACCCTGTCAGTTTAAGTAGACATACACCCCCAGGGGGCGGAGCCAATGCTCGATAGCTGTTTCTCTAGAACCATGCAAGCTATCAAGGTCATCCTTGGCAATTATCATCTACGGCCCATGCACTAATGGTACACCAAATGAAATTTTGATATGGACACTTTTGTGGTCACTATAAGCCAATCGCATTCCAGTAAGCTTTTGACAGGATGAATAATATAAGAACTGAATTGTTTCACCAAATGTCCACTAGAGTGCAGCAAGAGACCACATTAAACCTGATGAACACTACAGCTCAATTTATCAATGCTTTTCAACTAGTTTACTCACACCACTCATCTGGCATTGTCATTACTGTCTTTGTGGTCAGGCTGGTCAGGTAGCTTGGTTATGCTGCTCATCCAGCTAGGTCATTCTGTTCATTCACATTGGTCCTACTGGTCATTTAGCTTTGTATTCATAGCAATGTTGGTCATCCAGCTTGGTCATACTGGCCAACCACCTTTGCCATGCTGGTCATCCAGTTTGGTCATTATGGTCTTCCAGCTTGGTCAATATGGTCAACAAATTTGTCATCCAGATTAGTCATGCTGGTAATCTAGCTTGGTCTTTATGGTCATGCTGGTCATCCTCATCCAGTTTGGTGATGCCGGTCAATAAGCAACATGTTTTAAGCCTAACTGGCCTCCAGGGGCCTCTTTGCCTGTAACGCTCGAACCCCGTAAATCGCCGCTTGCGGCTATATTTATTATTATTATTATTCTTATTCTTTTTCTGCCATAGAAGTGATTGGGCAGAAGAAACCGTAAGGCCTACAGGGCTGAGACTTGGTCATATGGTAGTACTTCTCACCGCTACTCAGATTCAAAAGATGAGCCCGATCGGCCTCAAGGGGGCGCTATGGCGAAGGTCAACGCGTTAGGCCTCGTAACTCCTACGCCCTGATAGCTAGAGCAAAAATTCTTGCTTTATATGATTCCTTGGTTAATGGCAAATTAAAAAGGTCAATAGAACCACTAAGCTCCGCCCACTTAGATTTTTTGCTATTTAGCATAATATGCAAAACCTACTTTTGAGAACTTGTCCTAGGGTCATTGACCAATCCTGTCATATTTGGTGTCAAACAACTCAGCAGAGTCCCAACCTCAATAATTATCAAAAAAATTGTGAAATTTGTAAACAATATGGCCGCCATATGCAAATTAATCTTACCGTGGCACACCCAAATTTACTCTAACAGCTGTAACTTTTGAATGCTTAAACCTACACTAATGCCACTTTAGACCTTTGATGCCAACATGATTCTGAGGTAGCCTGTCAATCTGTGTAGACATACGCCCCCAGGGGGCGGAGCCAAAGCTAAAAATCTGTTTCTCAGGAACCGTACAAGCTATGAAGCTCTCCTTTGGCATGTATCATCTATGGCCTATGTCCTAATGTTTTACAGAAGGAAAATTTGATATGCAAATTTTTGCGATCGGTATTAGCCAATCAGATTCCAGCAAGCTTTTGACATGCTAAACAATGACCAATCAGGACGATACGTATACCCTACATGTATCTCGGGGCCTTCTATCATCCATTAAAATATGGCGTTGATTGGCCTCAAGGGGGCACTACAGCAGATAATCAGTTATATCTAAAGGTACAAGTGGCCTAGGCTTGTTATTCTTTTTTAGTTGTATACTTTGCTGTAGCCTTTACAACTTTGTAATTACATGTATTTACCAAAAATGCAAAGATTTTCATCAGTGGCCAAAAGAGTAAAAATTGCTCTTTTCGAACTTGTCTTTAAGTCCTTAATCAATCAAAACAAATTTGGTCTTGATGCAATCTTGAGACCCTGTAGGTAAATAATTATCAAAAAAATCTTGACATTTTAACTATTTGAGGCCCATAAACCTTGATCAAACATGTACGTGAAAGCCTTTTCAGAGTTATTTGGCCAAAACTCTGTCAAAGTTTAAAACATGCCAAAACTGTTGAAGCTACTAATTAACAATGACATTTGAAGCACATGTGCCAAGTATGAGCCAAATAAGTCGTCAGTAGGCTCTACAGTGAAAAAATAACTATTTTCAATTTATTCTATTTATCGCTATTTTCCAACCTAAATGGACAGAAGACAGGAACCTTTCACCCTATCAACACACAAATTTATACACATATATAGACTGATAATATAGACTGATAAAAACTACAGCGATTTTGTAGGCCTCAAGCCTGTATTATCGCTTTTGTCAAATCTAAATTGACAGAAGTCAGGAACCTTTGACCCTATTGACACAGAAATTGACATACATATATAGACTGATATTGTGATCTTGATTGCAAATTTTGAGCCAAATCAGATATTTTTTGCCTCTAATATGGCCAAAGAGCAACAGCCATTTTGTAGGCCATAAGCCTGTATTATCACTTTTTTCAAACCTAAATGGTCAGAAGTCAGGAACCTTTGACCCTATCAACACACAAATATACATACATGTATATACAGACCACTTGATCATGAGTACCAATTTGGAGCCCAATCGGACTTGTCTTCTCTTTTTAATAAATAGAAACACACTGATAGGGAATATTCTGTCTTTCTGATAGAGTGATAGATTTCCAGCAGGTTATATGTGGTCTCTTGCTGCGCTCTGGTGGTCATTTGGTGAAACAGTTACAGTTGAATTATTCTAAATTAAAGCTCTGCTGAACTTATTCAATCTTGCTTGTCTTGCTTAATTGAAGATCTTTATCCTTCTTGGTCATGCTAGTCAGCCGCCTGGGTCATTCTTGTTTATGCTCCACACACTTAACTTTTTTTTAAATTTGCATAATATGCAAAACCTACTTTTGAGATCTTGTCCTTGGATCCTTGACCAATCATGACATGTTTGGTGTCAAACAGTTCAGCAGAGCTTACTCCTCAATAATTATTAAAAAAATCTTTACATTTATAAACAATATGGCCGCCATATGCAAATGAGTTCTACCATGGTGCAGTAAAATGTCTTTAACACATAACTTTTGAATGCTTAACCTGACACTAATACCACTTCAGTCCTTTGATCATTACATGATTCTCAGATACCCTGTCAGTTTAAGTAGACATACACCCCCCCAGGGGGCGGAGCCAATGCTCGATAGCTGTTTCTCTAGAACCATACAAGCTATCAAGGTCGTCCTTGCCAATTATCATCTATGGTACACCAAATGAAAATTTGATATGGACACTTTTGTGGTCACTATTAGCCAATCACATTCCAGCAAGCTTTTGACAGGCTGAATGTTAATCAGGTCAAAACTTATGTACTATTATTGATATTATTGGTTATTAATATGTGCCCTTGTCATGCCTCACTGCTAGGCTCTCCGAATGCCCACTAGAGTGCAGCAAGAGACCACATAAAACCTGCTGAACACTACAGCTCAATTTATCAATGCATTTCAACTAGTTTACTCACACCACTCATCTAGCATTGTCATTATGGTCTTTATGGTCACGCTGGTCACCTAGCTTGGTTATGCTGCCCATCCAGCTAGGTCATTGTGGTCATTCACATTGGTCATTATGGTCCTGCTGGTCATTCAGCTTTGTCATCATAGCAATGCTGGTCATCCAGCTTGGTCATACTGGCCAAACACCTTTGCCATGCTGGTCATCCAGTTTGGTGATGCCGGTCAACCGGCAACATGTTTTAAGCCTAACTGGCCTCCAGGGGCCTCTTTGTCTGTAACGCTCGAACCCCGTAAATCGCCGCTTGCGGCTATATTTATTATTATTATTCTTTTTCTCCTGAAAAAACAGTTGTGCAGCCTAAACCGTAAGTCATAGAGAAATGAAACTTGGTAGGTAGATGTAGGATCAGTGCATCTCGGTGGACAACAAAAATGTCACCGATTGGTCAAGTGGTGGCGCTATAAACAAGGAAATTCATTTTTCACAATTTTCTCAATAACTCAAAAACCATAAGACCTAGATTCAAAATTCTTTTTTTGATGGATTCCTTGGGTCAATACCAACAACTTTCCAATTTGGACCATGCACTTCCGTCTATATAGATTTTTTGCTAATTTGCATAATATGCAAAACCTACTTTTGCAAACTAGTCCCAGGAATTTTGACCAATCATGGCATGTTTGGTATCAAAACACTCGGTAGAGCATGCGCTTCAATATTCATTAAGAAAAAGTTGAAATATGTAAACAATATGGCCGCCATATGCAAATTAGTCCTTCCGGATATATGCCCCATTCACTTCAAGAGGTAAATTTGGAGCAATGTTTCTCAGCAACCGTGCAACCTAGCAAGTTGAAACTTTGCATGCAGAATCTATCATACAGCCTCTAAAGGATGTTCAAAGGGCAACTTAATCAATCAACATGGCTGAACACCATCAGCCAATCAGCATTCAGTAGACATTTTGGCAGGCTGAATGTTAGTACTTTTCGCAGCTATATTTTCCATGGATAAGGTCTGCAGGCAATCCAGATGCTTGTAGAACTGCTGCAGGGATGGTTTGGCGCCAATGAAATTCGTTCCCCGATCGGACCACAGTTTCCTTGGATGCCCCCTTAGGGCGACAAAGCGGATGTATGCTAGGAGGAAGCTTTCTGCTGACTGGTCATCAGTGAGGTCAGCATGGACTGCTCTGGAGGCCATGCAGCAGTAAACGATTCCCCACACTTTCTTTGACATCCTTCTTTTTACACTATCCTTAACCTCAAAGGGGCCAAAGAGGTCAAGGGTGGTGAACTCAAAAGGGCAAACTCTCTGGGTGCGTTCTGGGGGTAAGTCGCTCATGACCTGCTGGCATAATTTGGCTCTTTGCTTTGCGCAGGTGATGCAATTATTAAGCCCTTTTTTGATGAGTTTTCGTCCCTGCGTGATCCAGGCTTTTCTTTGTGTTCGAAGGAGAGTTGGAGCGATGCCTTCATGATTGTCCTCATGGGCCTCTTTGACCAGTAGAGATGCAAGCCACGACTGGCATGGGATCAGTGGTACGACCACTTTATCCTCGTCCAAACACTGGACTCTCCCTCCACAGACAAGAAGGCCTATAGTTGGTTCCCTTTGAACGACTAGGCGATCAAGCATTGAGTCCTGAAACTTGACACCGTGTTGGGCCTCGAGGGCCAAGAAGTTGAAGGCAGCAGCCCTTTCTTCAGCTGAGAGGTAAGTCCTCTTCTCCCACTTTAAGGCTTTAGGAGTCAAGGTGCATTTGCTCAGCCAAATGTCCACTGCTCTCTTCAGCCAGCCGACAGTCCCACATAGGCGTGACAGAGAGCTGAATTGTTTGGGTTCGACCAGTTCCACTAGAGCGATGATGCTCTTGGCTGGCCATTCCCAAGGCTGAGCTGCAGCTGACATGACTGATGCAGAAAATGCCTTCCTTTGAAGTGCTGCAATATCTCCGGTAACAGAGGAGAGGATTTCTCCAGCAGTTTTCGTTGGCCAATTTTCAAAGGGGAGTTTGAGGAATGCAGGGCCTTCCTGCCAGGCTGATCCTTCAACAAGGTCCTCAGTGAGTGCCCCCCTTGTGATGAGGTCAGCAATGTTAGCTTTCCCTTCGACCCATCTCCAACTGTCGACAGGTCCGGCCTTTTGGATTTCCCCTACCCGATTGGCAAAGAAAGATTGATAGCCATAGCTGTCCTTCTGGATGGCTCCAAGAATGGTCTGGCTATCAACTATGTGGACCCACTTGTCGACTTGAATGTGACAGTACTTTTCGAAGTAGGACCTCAGGCGTGTTGCGAAGACAGCCCCGCACAGCTCTGCTTTGATGGCATCACCCTTTTGGTCTAGTGGGGTTAGTTTGGCCTTGGACTCGACGAGTCTGACAATAACTCCATCTGCAGTCTCCCAGCGGAGGTAGACCACTGCTCCATATGAAGCTTCACTGCCGTCTGAGAAGGTGACGCCCATGGGGCGGCCTATAACTCCAGGGGGAGTAAGGCTTCTAGGGAACCTTACTTTGCCGAGTCATACGCACTAAGAGCGTTATTGCAGCCTCGCGGAGATACAGTGAGAGGGGGTCGTCCCAGGTATCTTTGACAGGACGATCCTTCCCAGCCTCCTGAAAGGACTCTCTCACCAGTATCACACCCTTTTGCTTAACGGGTGAGGCTAGGCCAATAGGGTCATAAAACCCTGCAATTTGGCTTAGCAGCACTCGGCGGGTGAGAGGGTCAGGAGTGTTTGCCCTGACCTCTTCCTCTCGTAGGTCCAGCCCGGTTCTCATCTTTCCCCGTCGCCTTGAGAAGTTCACTGACGTCAGCAGGCGGAGTTTATCAGACTCTGGCTCATAACCTAGACCAAGTGCCTTATTTTCTTCGTCCCACATTTGATTTGGGAGTATTAGAGTCTTGGGCTCTATTGCTCCTTCGATACTGGGACTGTTGGGTTCTTCACCCCTCCCACTTTGACCACTCAAGACCCAAGGTCTGAGTGAGAAGCCACCTGCCTTTAGGATCCTTTCGACTCCTTCAGTCATCTGGGTTAGAGCTTGGGTATCATTGTGGGAGGTCAATATATCATCGACATAACAGTCCTCTGTCACAATGCGGCGCTCTGCAGTCATGGATGTAAACTGGGGCAGGTTAGCAGTCTCTCTCATGGCCACTTGGGCGATGCAGCCAGCAGGCTTATCTCCAATGTTAACCCTGACCACAGCAAACTCACTGATTTCTTCTTTGGGGTCATCCCTCCAAAGGAATCGATGGAGGTGTACTTCCTCATCTTTCAGCCACACAGAATTATACATTTTTCTGACGTCGCCAAGGGCCGCATACAATCCGCTTCTGAATCTCAGGAGGACACCTCGGCTGGGGTTTAGAACGTCAGGGCCTTTATGAAGCAGATTGTTCAAGCTCATCCCTTTAAACTCCTGGCTACTGTTCCAGACAATTCTCACTGGCGTGCAGCTGGAGTGAGGATTGGGAGCGACCAGGTGGCTAATATACCACACCGGCCCATTCCAGTCTTTGAGCTGCTCCTTGGTGAACTTGACAGCGGCTCCTCTTGCCACCATGTCATGGATCTGTTCTCCGTATACTGCCTTCCACAGTGGTTCTTTTGCCAGCCGGGCTTCAGTGTTTCGGAAGATTGCTTCCACTGCTTGGCGGTTATTTGGCAGAATTGCTGGGTTGGCTTTCCAAGGGTAGGCTGCATCCCAGTGAGGAGCATTACTGTGCTTGTCTGCCAAGACATATGTGAGACAGCCTTTAATTTTTTCCAATTCCCTTTCTTCTCCTAGGGTCATTTCTTGGCCACCCGGGGAACATTTGCCGCATTTGCAGCTTCCACATTTTGGGTTGCAAGCTGCCCCGATACTGTCCCACTTAAACCATTCAAGGACTTCTTTGTTTGTGGCAGTGGTGTTGCTGTGAACCGTCTGTGGCAGGACCCTACCTGAGCTCACAAGAAACTCTCTGTAGAATTTTGAAGAGGTCCTCATGGTTCGAGCAAAGTGGGTTTCAGATTGGTGGAGGGGTGGGTGCCACCTATTGTTTTGCCAAGTGGTCCATCCCAGAGGATAAGATCACCCTTCCTCTTCAACGATTGTGGGACCAGACGACCCTCCCTGTGACTAATCAGGAGGTCGATGGTCTCAGGCCGGGTCAGCTCTGTTGCAGCGACATCCGGGAATATTTTCAGGAGCTGCTGCGGGGTGACAGGTTGGCTGACATCGGCTATGCTTTCCAACCCATAGCAGACCAACTTGTGTTCTGTCACCGTTCCCTTGGTGGTTTTCACTCTGAGGCGAAGGGAGTACCTCTTGGTTCTGACCATCTTGGTCATCCCTCCGACACCATGCACCATCAGTTGAATGCTCTCACCATTTAGCCCGAGTCGCTGGGCGGCACAATGGGTGATGTAATTGGTGTCGGAGGCGAGGTCTATCAAGGTTCCAATAAGCTGACCAGAGTTGCTTGTTACTTCTAGGAGCATCATAACTACTGGATACTCTACTGGTGTTTTTTCAGCAGTACAGGTTATGGCAGAAGTCTTATTTGAGAAAGCCTTTCTGAATTCTTCCCTGAGCTCAGGGGCAACTTTGTCCAGGAGCTCCTCCTGCTGGCTGGTGAGACCAAGGCCTTTGCCGTTTGCTTTTCTCCTGGCTTTTTCCAGAGGCATGGACCTGGGGCACAGCAAGTAATGATGAAGTTCTTCAACTCGGCAGTCTGCTTTGGTGCAGACAAACTTTTTGTTGCTGCAAACATTTTGTGAGTGAGAACCAAGGCACTGTGAGCACAGCTTGTTTGCATTGAGATGGCTTTTCTTGCCCTGAAGATCCATTCCTCGGAATGTGGTGCATGCAAAAAGCCTTCCAGTGTGAGCTGTGTCAGAGCAGGCAGTGCAAACATTTGCCTGTGGTTTTGGCTGGGACCCCCTTTGGCCCGAGGTGGCTTTGGAATACGCCTTCTTAGCTGCCTTGTCCACAGGCGATTTTACAGAGGGGGTTGCCTCTCTGAGACCTCCATCCAATTGGTCTAGTTCCTCCAGCACAGCCTCCTGCTTCTGAAGGTAAAGTAGCAGGCAGTCGAAGTGGGTTAGTGGGCTGAATCCATGCAGAGGTTCTGCTTTATACTCAATCCACTTCTCCTTAAGAGAGCTGGGCAGCTTGCGTTCCAGTGATTGGGCGACAAGCCTGTTCTTCAGGACGTCCTCCTCTCCCAAGATGACCAGATTGCTTAGGGCCCTCTCCACGGCCTGAATTAATTCATTGCCTTTCGGGGGTTATTCCCCTTCACGGGAGGTAGGGTTTCGATATCCTCAGCAATTTTAAGAACGATCCTAGCCTTATTCCCAAAGCGATTGTCAAAACGCTTGAATATCTCATCTGAGGTTGAACAACTAGAAAGAAATAGGTCTCTTTTCACCTTTTCACTCAAGCTTGCCAGCAGATGGAAACGTGTGACTCCAGCAGTTCTCATCGGGTTCCCTAGCTGTTCCAACCCCCCCCACTCTGCTTTCCAACAGTAGTAGTCTGTCATATCTCCTGAAAAGACAGGCAGACGTGTTCTTTCCAGACTAATCTCTGGCTTTGAGATTGTAGGAGGATTAGGTGATGGAAAAACCTTTGAGACGCTAGGCTGGTTAACTGTTTGCTGCACATCAGCTGCTACAGGCTCTGATTTGGGCATGCGGCTTAGTTTTTTCCAGTTCAGTTCCCAGGTTCGTGCTCTGCTTTTAAGTTTGTAGATCGCCTGCTTATGTTGGGTGACTTTGTCAGACACAAGACGTTCCCATGCTATGACCTTCTGCTCCAATTCATGGATCCCTTCCAAAAGGCCATCACGTAGGGCTTCAAATTCATGCTCTGGTATGTCTGCAACATTTGCATTTTCCACTTCCATGCATTTTTCCTCCGTTCCTTCAATGTGGAGCAGAATCTCAGGCCTTGCAAACTTCTTGTACAGCGTCTCTCTGGTGAGCTGGAAGGTGTCACTGTAGACAATGAGACACTGTTCGATTTTTGCCTTTGTCCTCCTTGCCTCTTCATCACTGTCACCCACATCTTCCAGAGCTTCCAAGAGGGCTAGTGCAGTGTCATGCATCCTGTTAAAGTCAGCACTGAGTGCACGCATCTCATCAACAAGGGCTCCTTTTTCCAAGACGTCGACAGTGAGAGACAGCTTATTAGCTCTCCTGGTGAATGTAGCTTGTGCAGAGGACCGTTTTCCTTTTAGATCTATTATATCAGTGGAATCCATTTTACTTTTATTTTTATTATTTTATTTATTTATTTATATTTTTGTTTTTGTTGGGGCACCGCAGTTTATAACTGTTCGGTCTTTCCCACCGAAAAGGGCAATGACGGACGGCAGACAGATATAACTCTTTGTGGGTTTGTTTATTTTCTTTGATTTTGTTATATTCCACAGCTTTTTAGTTCCACAGCCTTTTTTAGTTGCAGTTTAGTTTTACATCCAACAGTCTTGTTATATTCCACAGTTTTTTAGTCCCACAGCCTTTTTTAGTTGCAGTTTAGTTTTACATCCAACAGTCTTGTTATATTCCACAGTTTTTTAGTCCCACAGCCTTTTTTAGTTGCAGTTTAGTTTTACATCCAACAGTCTTGTTATATTCCACAGTTTTTTAGTCCCACAGCCTTTTTTAGGTTATAAACCTAGAAGTACAACAAAACATGGTGTAAATAAGGTCATGCAGCCATGCTCATTTAAAGTGCAAATGTTACAATAGTATAAAACACTCAAATTTGTCCAATACTAAATGAAAATGATGCACCAGTGCAATAAATGCAACATATAAACAATCATATAAACATGGTAGGGTTAGTACAGCGCAATTTACCTGCTGACCTAACATTAAACATCTGCAGCTATACTGTATAAAGCACTGTAAATGCCACAAAGGCAGGACTACAAAAATCACCATACAAAATTACCACTTATGCACAAGTTACAAGAGTTTAATTTCTACCATAACATTTTCAACAGGTAAACCCATTGAAACATTTAACCATAAAAGGCAAAAATAATTTACATGAACACTTAACCGTTTTACAAAAAGCACAAAGCCATAAATAAGTAAAATTAGTCAAACAGTTACGTTACTCAGTAGGAATCAAGCACTAGACTAGGAAGACTACATCTCCCATGATGCACCAGGTACCGTGAAAACGCGAGGCAGGAAGCTAAACACAGCACAAACATTTCTCAAGCGACGCTAACATCGGATTAAAGCAGCAAAACGGTACAAGCGCTAAGCTCAAGCTAAGCGAGACATTTACACATTTAGCAAACATCACATCACACCGAAAACAAAGGTTAACGACCGCAGCTGAATGAGAGAGAGAGAGGTGACTTACTGGTGATGCACCGCCGTCAAGGATGGAAACGCCATGTTCATAAACTCGCGCATGCGCCATTTAAACCATTGTTTGTGACTTCTCATTGGATACTGAATGCTCGCAGTGAGCTCGCACTGGACTATTTTGACAGGTAGCTAGCTACGTGCACCATTGGTAAGTCAACTCCCTGACTCGCGGTCACACAGTAGAGAGTAAACACAACAGAGGTATTGCACACTGTCTAACAGGAAACAGGAAATGCGGGACCCATGTTAGTTCATGTTGTGGATCTCAGCAGCTACACATGTCTGTTAACATCTGTTGCAATCCAGAGATTTAGCCCATTGTGAGCATTGCCTGTAAGTAATTTCTTACTGATTATAAGTTTATCTTGCAATATTAACGTGTATTTAGGATAGATGGGATGTTTTTGTTATGTTATTGGCTTAATGAATCTTGCTGTGTGTTAGGCTGTTGGGCCAGCATAATATACACTGTGTTAGCACTCTATCTTTTTGTATAGTCATGCTAAGCTAACATATGTTTAAACATAAATGCTTTACATGTTAGTAATTCGAAACATGTTTTATTATTTTCAGTTTACTCCTTTGATGTACCAACATGCCCCTCAAGAGTCTTCAGTAAAATTGGAGCTAGAACTCTAAATCCTGAATCTCGTGTTGTCTTTCACGGAGTTTGGCTGGCTGTCTAATTTTGGTTATGCCAAACCATTATGAGGACAGTACAGTAAAAGGCAATTGACAAGCCGGCTATCAACCTCAACAGCAGTTCAACACAGCATGCAAACTGTATAATAGTGATATGGATCAAGCCAAAGACGATAACGCATCTCAAATCAGTATTAGTAGCTGAAGAACTTCAGCATAAAGCTAAAGCAGAAGCAGCATGCGCACGTGCATCATTCGCAGACAAAGAGCTTATATTGAAGTTAGAGAAAGCAAGGTTGGATGCTGAATTAGAAGCTTTAGCTCTCCAGAAAGAGGCAGCCGCAGCCATAGTGCAAGCAGAAGTGTTGGAAGCAGTTGAAGAGCATTCTAAAAAAAATCGAAGCAAGAGCAGCAAAGCATCAGTAAAAAGAGAGCTTGATCGCACATGTGCATATGTACAGCAGCAGAATGAGCTACATATGGCTTTACCTCATGAAAGTCCAGCACCTTCACATGTTCAACAGTGTGACAGCTTAGTTACATGGGGAAGTCCACATGGAATTTACCAAGCTGACCCCTCCTTTCCATTATCTGCAGAACAGCTAAAACAACATAATGCAGCTTTCCATAAAGAGCCTTCTAATTTCAACAGAACGTATCAGGGTGACAATTATCCATGCGTTCAGAGCATGAACCCTTCTGCTCAACCGTATGTGCCTCCCTATCACAACACAGCAGTTGATCCAGTCAATCCAGCTGAAATGACAGACTTTGTCAAGTATTTAGCTCGTAGAGAGTTAGTCACCACAGGCCGTAGTCAGTTTGACGACCAACCAGAGAGTTTTAGAGCATGGCAGTCTTCATTTTGTAATGCTGTAGGAGGTCTTGGTCCCCCCCCACCAGTGAAGAACTGGATCTCCTAATCAAATGGCTAGGCAAAGAATCATCTCAGCATGTCAGGAGAATTCGTCAAGCATATGTCAGCAATCCAAATAAGGCACTAATAAAAGCATGGGACAGACTGAGAAACTGTTATGCCTCACCTGAAGTAATCGAAAGTGCTCTTTTCAAGAAACTTGATGCATTTCCGAAGATTCCTGTTAGAGATTGCATCAGATTTAGAGAATTAGGAGACCTTCTCATGGTACTACAAGCCGCGAAAGAAGATGGATACTTACCTGGGTTAGCTTTCCTGGACACAGCTCGGGGCATTGGTCCCATAATAGAAAAACTCCCACATGCTCTGCAGGAAAAATGGGTTTCCCAAGGTTCCAGGTACAAAGATGAACACAACTCTATTTTCCCTCCATTCTCCTTCTTTGTGAGGTTTATCTGCTACGAAGCGCACATCAGAAACGTTCCAAGTTTCACACTTCCCAGCAATGGCTATTCCCCCATAAGGGACCAATCAGCCTACAGAACAGGAAGGATCCCAATAGCAGTTCACAAGACGGATGTTGCTGCTGGAACCGAACGTGAAAACCATGTTCCAAAACAAGCTGATAATCTAGAGAAAAGCTGTCCAATCCATCGCAAACCACACCCATTAAGGAAATGCCGTGAGTTTAGGGCAAAACACCTTGATGAGAGGAAAGCATTCCTTTGTGAAAATGGCATATGCAATAAATTCTGTGCCTCAACTTCACATGTAGCCAAGGATTGTCAAGTCTCTGCGAAATGTGCTGAATGTGGAAGCAATCGTCATGTTTCAGCCTTGCATCCCAGTCCAGCAAGCACCTAAAATTCCAGTCCCAGTGCCAGAACACAGTGAAGTAGCCATCACCACACACTGTACAGAGACCTGTGGTGAAGGACAAGCAACAGTATCTTGCGCAAAGATATGTTTGGCTCGAGTGTTTCCCCAGGGGCAACGTGACAAAGCAAGGTATATGTAGTTCTTGATGATCAAAGTAATCGATCGCTGGCAAGGCCAGAATTCTTCGAGCTGTTTGATCTTAAAGGTTGTTCCACTCCATATATATTAAGAACATGTGCTGGAGTTAACGAAGTGTTCGGGAGAAAAGCAGAAGGCTTTCAAGTTGAACCTGTGAATGGAGAACTTACCCTCGCATTACCACCACTGATTGAGTGTGACCAAATTCCTACAAACAGGTCAGGAATTCCAATGCCTAAAACAGCACTCATCTGAAAATCCTCATCTGAAAGCCATAGCAACTCACATCCCCAAGCTCAATGCAAATGCCCAAATCCTTCTTTTGTTGGGCAGAGACATTATAAGGGTGCACAAAGTGCAACAAAAGATCAAAGTCCCGCATAATGCTCCTTTCGCCCAGAAATCTGATCTGGGTTGGATGGTAATTGGAGAGATATGCATTGGAAAAGCTCACAAACCAGATGTGAACACCTTCAAGACCCATGTGCTAGAGAACAGACGTTCATCTTACTTCAAACCCTGTGACAGCTGCATACACATGACAGAAAAAGTATGTCATGGCGGGGAGCAACAGCATAGTTTCATCACTCGCAAACCCCATCTGCCGAGAGACACAGGACAAAACTTGGGTCACAATGTGTTTCAGACAACTGAAAGTGACAACAAGCTTGCTCTGTCAGTTGAAGATGCAGCCTTTCTAGAGATCCTAAATGCAGAGGTGTACAGAGATGAGGGAAACAACTGGGTTACACCATTACCTTTCAGAGTGCCACGTGTGAGGGCTCTAAATAATCTAAGACAAGCCCTGTCTCAACTTACCTCACTCTGTATAATGCTGGTATGGAGACCAGTAATGAAGCAGCAGTTCTTAGCCTTCATGGAAAGCATCTTTGCAGATGACCATGCTGATTCTGCCGATCCGGTTGACAGAGACAAGGAGTGTTGGTATCTGCCAATGTTTGGTGTTTACCACCCACAAAAGCAGGATCAAATTAGAGTGGTGTTTCATTCGAGCTCGCAGGAAGAAGGCATTTGCCTTAACAATGTGTTGTTAACTGGTCCTAACCTTAAAAACAGCCTCCTTGGAGTTCTCATCTGTTTCTGCAAGGAGAAAGTGGCAATCATGGCGGACATCCAGAGGATGTTCTACTGCTTCCGGGTCAGAGAAGACCATCGTGACTATTTGAGATTCCTGTGGTTTAGGGACAACAATCCAACGAAAGACATCAGAGAGTACCGCATGAAGGTTCATATGTTTGGTAATAGTCCCTCTCCTGCCATTGCCATTTATGGACTTTTTTTAAGGACTTTTGAGAATCGGCGGAAGACTCAAAAATGCACCACTGGAGTATGCTGAAAGGAATCCTCTGATCCTACCCAAACACAGCCGAAATCTATGCTGTTAGTGAGGCATTACCACAAGTGAGTAGAGCATCAAGGCCGTCACTTCACTGAAGGGGCCATCAGATCTGCAGGGTTGTGGATTATTGGATGCAAGCGGCTCGCCGGTGCAGTCATACACAACTGCATAGTCTGTCGGAAGCTCCGTGGCAAAATGGAAACACAGTCTATGGCAGATTTGCCACCCGAGCGCCTCATCACATCCCCACCATTCACCTACGTAGGTTTGGATGTTTTTGGCCCCTGGAAGGTCATAGCAAGGCGCACAAGAGGGGGCCATGCAGAGAGCAAGCGTTGGGCCATATTGTTTACTTGCATGAGCACTAGAGCAGTGCGCATTGAAGTGATCGAATCCATGGACACTTCCAGCTGCATTAATGCCCTACGACGGTTCTTTGCAATTCGAGGACCAGCAAAGCAGCTAAGGTCGGACCATGGTACAAATTTTTTTGGGGCTAGGAACGAATTGGAGCAGACCAGGCAGCAATCAGAATCCAATTCTGAGATATTTGAGTGAGCAGGGCTGTACCTGGGAGTTCAATTCCCCTCATTCTTCACATATGGGGGGATCCTGGGAGCGTATGATAATTGGAGCTAGAACGCTAAATCCTGACTCTCGTGTTGTTATTCAGGGATTTTGGCTTGCTGTCTAATTTTGGTTATGCCAAACCATTAGGAGGACAGTACAAACTGTTTGTGCAATGGCTGTATATTCTGACATTTGATAGCTCTTATAATTGTCACACAAGACAAGTAAGAGGATCCAAATGCAGGTTCATTTTATTGTTTAAAAATATGGTGCCCTAAGAGCAACTCTGTAGTTTAGAGGGTTGAACTCTATAGGGTTAATTTTACTGAACTGGTTATGTCAAACAAAATCAGTCTTCTGTTATGATTTTACAACATTTATCAGTTTGCTTTTAAGTAATTACAAGTTCATGTGTTACTCAGCTCATTAGATTTGATACACACATTACAAAAAGAAGTTTGATTTGAACAAAATGTCTGCATTGGTTCCAGTGATTCTGTGGAATAAAATGATTTGCTTGGTCAAATCATCACTTAGCGAAAAGAATCAGTAGGTCAAATGAATCGCTTTGTGAAAATAATTATAAATATTTATAAATATTTTACAAAAAAGCAGTAAAACACAGGCAAAATCAATCTTAGCCAATAACTAACCAACTAATAAATGACATGAGTAAAGAACGAGCCAGTTCTGCCAGTGTTTCCCAAAGAGCTTCGCAAAGTGGAAATTAACAAACAAGTTTAAAGAACGCCTTTGTTGACTCCTCCCCCAGTCGAACCAAACATCGATTCAACACTGCCAAATATAGAGTATTTATTCACCATAAACCTGAAAAAAATATAAATGCATTGTAATTAGTATCATTATACATATTTAGAAATTTTAATAACAAAAGGATGTACTTTTGCATTGCACTGATAAAATACACAGACACCCCAGAGTTTGTCTGGGTGAATGGCCACAATGTGGGTTAGAATTCCCAGATTATTAAATATTATCTTCACATTCACCACAAAGTACCCTTTACAATACGTGTAGGTGGGATTAAAGACACCACAAGCGTCCCCTACACTGCACTGTAAAAAAAAATGCTGTGAAATCCACAGTAGTATACTGTGGTCCTGCACAATTAAGTACTGTATATACTTTTACAGTATTATACTCTGAATGCAGCCGAAACCATAGTAATTAACTTGAAAATGATAAAATCACAGTAATAATTCCACTACTGTAAAAATCACAGTAATAATCCCACTACTGTAGAAAATTACATTAATAATCCCACTACTGTAGAAAATTACATTAATAATCCCACTACTGTAGAAAATCACAGTAATAATCCTACTACTGTAGAAAATCCCATCACACTATTGTAGAAAATCCCAGTAATAATCCTACTACTGTAGAAAATCACAATAATAATCACACTATTGTAGAAAATCACAGTAATAATCCCACTAATGTAGAAAATCACAGTAATAATTCTACTACTGTAAAAAGTACAGTAATAATCCTACTACTGTAGAAAATCCCAGTAATAATCCCACTACTGTAGAAAATCACAGTAATAATCCTACTACTGTAGAAAATTACAGTAATAATCCTACTACTGTAGAAAATCACAGTAATAATCCTACTGCTGTAGAAAATTCCATCACACTATTGTAGAAAACCCCAGTAATAATCCTACTACTGAAGAAAATCACAGTAATAATTCTACTACTGTAAAAAAGTACAGTAATAATCCCACTACTGTAGAACATCACAGTAATAATCCTACTACTGTAGGCCGCCAATCCGTCGCAGGGCAGACAGACACAGACAGACACACAGACACATCCACTCACACACTCACACCTAAGGGTCAGTTTTTAATTTTTATCCGACATCCAATTAGGTCTTTGGACTGTGGGAGGAAACCGGAGCACCCGCAGACACGGGGAATATTATAATATAATGTAATGTAATGTAATGTAATGTAATGTAATGTAATATAATATAATATAATATAATTAATAGTAATATAATATAATTGCTTCAACCACGGAAATGAACATTTTTCTCCCTTAAAATTGGCGGTCCCTGGTGTTTAAGGTGCTGAACTGCAAGTAGAGATCCCCTAAAGAAGCTCTCTAAAAATAACGACTGGGTGAGGGCACTCGTTAATCTGCGAGCGAGTTTACGCAGTACTTTAGTTACGCACGGGTTTGGGAAACACTCTTTAATTAACGATCAATCTTAAGTACGAGTTAACGAAGTTCTTAGCATTACGAAGCTTTCGGGAAACCCACCCCTGTTATTTTAATAAATAATTCTCTCAGTTTTAATAAATGATTCTGTTACATTAAAAAGTAATTCCCCCAGTTTTAATAAATTATTCTGTTACTTTAATAAATAATTCCCTCAGTTTTAATAAATTATTCTGTTATTTTAATAAGTAATTCCCTTAGTTTTAATAAATTATTCTGTTACTTTAATAAATAATTCCCCCAGTTTTATTAAATGATTCTGTTATTTTAATAAATAATTCTCTCAGTTTTAATAAATTATTCTGTTACTTTAATAAATAATTCCCCCAGTTTTAAAAAAAAGTATTCTGTTATTTTAATAAATAATTCCCCCAGTTTTATTAAATGATTCTGTTATTTTAATAAATAATTCTCTCAGTTTTAATAAATTATTCTGTTACTTTAATAAATAATTCCCCCAGTTTTAAAAAAAAGTATTCTGTTATTTTAATAAATAATTCCCTCAGTTTTAATAAATAGTTCCCTTTATTTAATAAATAATTCCCTCAGTTTTAATCAATTATTCTGTTACTTTAATAAATAATTCCCTCAGTTTTAATAAATTATTCTGTTATTTTAATAAATATTTCCCTCAGTTTTAATAAATTGATCTGTTATTTTAATAAGTAATTCCCTTAGTTTTAATAAATTATTCTGTTATTTTAATAAATAATTCCCTCAGTTTTAATAAATCGTTCTGTTAATTTAATAAATAATTCCCTCAGTTTTAATACATATTTTTCTTTTAAATAAGGGAATGATTTGAATACAAATTAATACAATTGTTTCACTTGTGCAATGTGTCTCATTTCTTTTATTGTTGAGATTGTGTAAATATGAATGAGTTTGTTTAAATGTTTTCTTCTTCTTGTTCTACATGGATGAAAATAGTAATCTACTAAAATAAATAGGAAAACATATTTAAATATAACTGGAACACTGGGTTGTGGGGGCTGCTGCTAAATAGTTGTTAGAATTGGGTTAACTGCACTTACTTTAAACTCTAAAATAAAGCAGCAATTGCTCTTCTGGACAGTATGCAGATCTCATTAGTCTTGATAATAAAAAGGTAGGACATTTTTCATGTTCTCTCTGTTTACTCACTCTGAGGAATTCGGAGCACTACAGAGCACTGACTGGTGTGTCACGGGACCGTGTAGGGTACTACAATCAAAAGTGTTGCAGTACTGAATACTACATACTGGGCAGTGTGTAGTATGCAGCACATACTAGTGCAGTATGCAGTAGGCAGTATAGTAGTATGCCATTCCGAATACAGCCTAGGTAAAAGGAAACGCTTAAAAAGAATCAGTAGGTCACATGAATTGCTTAGCGATAATAATTAGTAGGTAAAATGAATCGTTTAGCAAAAATAATCAGTAGGTAAAATTAATCGCTTAGCGATAATAATTATTAGGTAAAATGAATCGTTTAGCGAAAAGAATCAGTTGGTCAAATTAATCGATTTACATCACTACACGTTTAACTGAATCTCAGTAAATATCTTACCTCTGCTGGCTGCACCAGGTCTGTTGTTGCCGTTCGTTGTGTCATGGTCACAGCTTGCTTCACCATGTTGTCCTCTCTTTTTGGTGCGTTTGCGTGTAACTGGACCACTCATGATAACCAGGGATTGTGAACTCTCCTACTGTTTCAGCGGAAATGAAAAAAAAAAAAAAAACACTTCATCTGCTCGCACGCTGGACACAGGAGCCAAGTTAGCCTGTGATTGGCTGGTGAATGGTAATGGATTCAACTGATTGGCTGAAAAAAAAACGCAATCTAGGCGGTGTAGGCAATCATCAGTCTACAAGATGACGCTTAATAAAAAAGTGATTAGATTAATCGGTGGGAAGAAGCTCTACTCTTACAGTAATAAAATGGCTCATGAAGAAAAAATTGCTTAGGTCCAAAGCTAAATGCAGTAAGTGCAACAGAGCAATGGAAATAGTTTCGCGTTCAAATAAGAAGGACCAATTTATAAGGTAAGTAAATAATTATTCATTATATGCATATTTTACTTTCATTTTTTATGCTATTGTTGCTTGATACACAAGATACAATTTTAAAATTTATATTTTTCAATATCCCTTTAGGATTTGCAAGAGACATCCACATAAGGGGAATCCGTGTACCAAGTCCATTAGGACAGGATCATTATTTGCAAGATTCAGAGTTAGTTTGGTTTCCTGGATGAAATTCATACATGGCAAACAAGTTTGTTACGTGGTGTTATGTCAATTTACATGTATGTCTGATACTGTCCTGAAAGCCTTTATTGCAGAAATGCTTTGCCACTGCACCTTGATGATGTATGTACAGTAAGCACAATGTTTCCATCATGCAGTTATTTTTTTCTAATGCTAATTATTAAAACAATTATTATTATTAATAATAATAATAATAATAATAATTGTGTACACAATTATGGGCAGGAGTGTATCTAGCATGTCCTAGTAAAGGCGTAAACTCAAGGCATTGTGATTTTGTATATTATTATCCCACTGTTACCTTATTTAGTAGATGCTTTTTATTCTATTCTGTATTTGTTAAATTAGAAATGTGATTAAAGTGTTGTTAAGGATTAACAAAATTTTGGGATATGGAGCGTGCCTCAATTACAAGCTCCACCCCTTCGCCCTATATATACAGTGCCCTCCATAATTATTGGCACCCCTGGTTAAGATGTGTTCTTTAGCTTCTCATAAATTGAGTTTTGTTCAAAATAATATAGGACCACGATGGGAAAAAAAAGTAAAGTCCAACCTTTAACTCAAGTAAATTTTAAGGGGAAATAAAATCCCTGACTAAGAAATAATTATTCTTCATAAAATCACCTGTTCCACAATTATTGGCACCCCTAACAATTCTTAGGAAATAAATTTAATAAAAGTATTTCTGTCACTTCTACAGTAGTTTACGAAGTTGATCAGAGTATGTAGGAACATTTAATTAGTAATTCACAACTTCCTGTTTCCCTGGGGTATAAATATGCTTGACACAGAGGCCATTTATCTTCAACATGGGAAAGACAAAGGAACATACCATTCAAGTGAGGCAGATGTGTGTTGACCTTCACAAGTCAGGCAATGGCTACAAGAAAATCGCTACTCGCCTACACCTGTCCATATCTACTGTCAGAGGAATTATTAAGAAGTTTAAAACAACTGGAACAGTGGTAAACAAGCCTGGACGAGGACGCAAGTTTATTTTGCCACCACGCACAGTGAGGAGGATGATAAGAGAAATAAAAAGTTCTCCAAAGCTCACTGTTACAGAATTGCAACAAATGGTAGCTTCCTTATTTTTAAATCTAAAACTTGACAGGTATGGCTCAGCGCGGCCTTTCCCGCGTCTCCCGCCATGTCTCGCAAATCGGCCTTTAATTCCCACGACACTCATGGGAGGCGCCTTTATTTTCTCGTCTCCCGGGCCATATATAATAACTTCAATCCAAAAGGTTGCTTTTTGTCTTTGTGCCGCTTTTTGCACGTTTGCTCTTATTGCTCTTATTCCTGCCCCATCCGTCCACCCGAGTTCGGACAGAGCTGACTATTACGTTATCTGTCCACCCCAGTTAACGTGCCCGAGCTGGCTACAAGAACCCTGATTCTACCTTCGTCTGCTAACTCCTGGACGGTCTAGTGTTTGGATTTTCTCCTGAGCTCGTTGTTTTGCCGGATACGTCCTTTTCAGCTTCGAACCTCCTGTCTGCCCAATCGGAACCTGATATTGTTACCTCTCTCCTGGCCAAGGAGATCGCGGACGGCTTTATGGTCGGTGCCTTTTCTTCGCCCCCTTTTTCAACCTTTCGCATCAATCCCATCGGCATTGCTACGTGTAAATATTCGTTGAAGAAACGCCTGATTATAAACCTGTCTGCGCCCCATGGCGCTCCTGTGCCTTTAACAGTCTGGTGCCCAGTGATCTTTATTCTTTATGCTATGCTCGCGTTGACGACGCTATTTCCCTCATTAAGATCATCGGCCGTGGCGCCTGGATGGCCAAAGCCGTTGTCGTTTCAGCTTTTAAGGTTTTACCCCTACACCCTGACTTTTGACATCTGTTTTGCGTTCGTTGGAGGGGGGTTTCTACTTCGCCACCCGGCTTGTTTTTGGCTGCAAAAGCAGCCCCAAAATTTTCGACTGCCTCGCCGAGGCTCTCTCCTGGATTTTACTCAATAAGTGCGGCGTTCCTTATGTAGTGCACCTGCTAGACGATTTTTTGGTCCTGGACACCCCTTCCTCTACCCCTGCTCGCTGCATCACCTCCCTGTAATCAGTTTTTCGCCGTCTGGGCTTTCCGACAAAACTGTGGGTCCGACTACATCTTTGTTTTTTTGGGGGATTATGCTGAACTCCTCCTCCTTCCAGGCTTCTCTTCCTCACGAGAAACAGACACGCATTTCTCAACTCCTTTCTGAATTTCTGCAACAGCCTCGTCGAACCAAGCAGCAGCTCCTGTCAATTCTCGGACATCTAAATTTCGCTATGAGCATTTTTCCACAGGGGCGTGCTTTCATCTTTCATCTCCTCCATCTCGCATCATCTGTGGCTTCAATTTCCAGTACGACGCTCTAATTCCCTGCCTCTAATGCCTTTTCTCCGGCATCTTACCTGGCACTCCATTACTCATCAGTTCATTCTTAAAGGTGTTTACATTCCTGGTACATCTAACCCCATAGCGGACTCTCTCGTTTTCATTTCCAGAAATTCAGGACCTTGGTTCCTCACTCAGACTCGCACCCAACTCCAATTCCACCCTATTCAGAAACCATCTTCCCTCTTCACACCACTTCCACCAGCTCACTCAGCAATCCCAGGATCTCATTATAAATGCTGTTTCTCCCAACACTCTCTCGACTTACTGGACAGGTTGGTTATGTATCTTCTTCAGCTCCCGTCCTTCCATCTGTTCATCCAAAGTCTATCTGGCAGCTATTAACTTCTTTCATAAACCCCTCTTTGGCTCACCACATCCTTTTTCTGGTCATCACCAAATCTCACTACTCCTGAAAGGCATTAAGAGAAATTAACTGTCTGTCAACCCTACGGTCCGGACAATATTCCCCTTTAAATTCCGGTACTTTAGAAGCTATGTTTTTATTAGCTTTCTTTTGATTTTTTTCAGAGGATCAGAATTTACTGGTCCTTTAAACACCTTCCATCCCTCTGTTTACCCCTGCCTTTCAGATGTCACTGTCTTGGATACAAACACCCTTGTTTTTAACATAAAACGAAGCAAAACTAACCAATTCGGTGCTCATACTCCAGTTTACATATTCAGACTTTACTCACCTCTTAGCCCCTACGAACCTCTTCTGCACTACCTCCAACTCCGTCATGCCCAAGGCGCTCACCCTCTCGCTCCTCTGTTTATCAGTGAATCCGGCTCTCCTGCTACCAGACACTGGTTCCATTTTCATCTCAAGAACATCCTCTCCCTCAGCAGTTTTAATCCTATTCATTTCTCTGCGCACTCATTTAGGATCGGCCACTACAGCTTCTCTCCAGGGTTTACCCGACCACACTGTTCAGATCCTCGGCCACTGGTTCTCTCAAATTTATCACAGCTATATCCGCACTCACGCTCAAGACCTGTCCTCTGTGCACGAACTTCTAGATGCTATTTAATTCTTATTTCTTTTTTTTGCAGCCTTGTCATGGTCCACATTAATTTTGGGGGGACCAGGCTCGAGACCATATCAAGCAGTACTGAACTGTACCCAAACATTAACTGAACTGTACCCAAGCATTAACTGAGTTCACCCCCCCCCCCACCCCTGCATCGTTAGGCGCGGTCCATTAGAGCCTGTTTCTAAAGTAAATTGTGTGTGATTACATTTCTAACCTTATTAAGTAGGTCAGAATTGAAAGATTTAAAGAATTTGCTTTAAAAGATAACCTTATCAAGTTTTTAGCTGTCATATGGTCAGAAATTGAAAAGCAATGAATAGGTAAGTGAATAGCCAATAGAATGTACAGTGACAGAATTTGCAGTATTTGTACAGCTTTAATTTTCTATATTTCTGAATAAATCTGTCTGAATACAGGCTTCACTATTCCCATGTATGCCCTAAAAAGAAACCTATTAAAAAAAAAAACAGTTAAACAATTGTAACATTATTATACATGGTCTTTTATTTCTTGAAAAAATGTAAGTATATAAACCTTTGCTTTGAGAATCTGGTAAAACCCCCTTGTGCAGCAATAACTGTAGTTAAATTGTTCCACTAACTGATCAGTCTTGCACAAATGCCTGGAGCATATTTAGCTCTTTTATAGTGCTGGGTTCTTTTACATGTACTACAGGTCCTTTCACAACATTTTGATTAAGGTCAGATTTTATTTCTTCTTTTGCTAAGGTTTGTATATTTTTGAATCTACTTCCAAAATAAATATTGGCTCACTTCTATCTTAATTAAATAAATTGCCATGTATAACGGTCTGTCTTATTTATTTGATTTGTTTATTTATATGCGTTATCACATAAAAAAAATCTGGAGATGTTTAAAGTGATATTTATGCAGAAACCTAAAAAAGTCCTACAGCAGCAGACAGAATTTTAAGCATTATAGGAACTGTAGAAATTAAAGTAGAAAAAAAGTATACAGCAATACAAAACAATGATTTTTTACATTGTTTATTTGATTGTTACAAAACCACACTTATTCTGTTTCAGATTTGCCCAGGGCCTTCGACTAAGACAAGTCGACATGATCAGTGATGGCATAATTGGCAGTTCACGAACACTATCAAGGATGGCAAAGTGTTTAGGCGGTGTGTGCAAAAATTCAATGGAATCTTTCACCAGAGAAAAAGGACAGCGTATTGGTGGCCGAACTGAGTTTACTGTGATTGATGAGAGTCACTTTTGACATAAACGAAAGGTAAACATTTAGAGGCCTATATATGTCTTTAGTCTTGATTAAACATGCATTACCAGAATGTAAAACAAAAGCCATTGTTCTGTATTATACATTTAAAATTCACTGTGTATTTTCTAATTACAGACTACAGTTCTGTAGCTGTTTCTCTGCATACTTTATTATTATCCTCATTTCACACTGTTCTTCAACACTCAGGACCCCACAGGAGAGAAAACCACCACAGAGCAGCTATTATTGATATTTGGGTGTTGGTAATTAATTCTCAGCACTGTAGTGATTAAGTACTGTTCATTATGGTGGTGGTGTATGAGGTGTTAGTGTGTGTTGTGCTGGTACAGTGAGTAGATTAGACACAGCAGTGCTGCTGTAGTGTTTAAACCCTGTCACTCACTGTTAACTCTGTTGTACACTCCTACCCACAGCCGCTTCACCTTTTATAGGTAAAATCAGAGACAAAAGCTCATCTGTTGTTGCAGTACTGTAACCATGTTATAGGACTCCCTCATGTGTATTATTGTTTAAGTATGAAGACTTAGAGGCCTCTTGTTATAGCATGAATAGAACATTATAGAATGAACCTCAAGTGTATTATTGTGATTATACCGCAGGTCTAATCCGCAGGTGTGTGTTTATAAACATTTTGTGAGTAAAACAGTTTCATTTTATCAGACGGCCCGCTGCTCAAACACCAGACTATTTCCCAATAGTTATTACACAGACAATAAACACATATATATGGATTGAAAATGCTAGATTTATTAATACCAAAGTAGTGTTGGTTACAGGAGAAATAAAAGGTCACAGTGAAATCTTTGAGTTATAAATTACCAGTTATAATTGGTAAGGAGAAATTCACCATCACTGAGCATTCTAAGGTGAGTAGTAGGTGGGATGTAGTCCAGTTGGTGGTTCAGTAGTCTTTGTACGAATTTGTTAGCTGTATATTACTGGTTGGTTGACTATTCTGTCCAACAATGACAACTCCGGCAGCTGCTGTGTCTGATCCACTCATACCAGCACAACACTCTACATTGCTAAGCTTGGACCAGCACCCAAATAATAGCTGCTCTCAGGTCCGAACCATTGTAGAACAGGGTGAAAGGGTAATAATAAAATATGCAAAGATACAGGACTACAGTGTGTACTAAAACAACTACAAAGTGTCCTATATTATCAGTGGAGCTCATAAAATGGATGGTGAGTGTAGAAACAAGATGAATGGAGAGCATACAGAGGTGCACTTTCTGATATGGGATATATTCACATCACAGTCAATCACAGCAGAGACTTTGTCAATACTGGTGCTCACACACAGCACATAGAAAGAGCATGGTCTACATACAAAGGACAAGTATGGAGACTCAGGGGCAATCGCACAAAAGGCCTTCTTCAGGAGCATCTTAAAGAGTGGAATTACTGGCTGGGAAAATGTCACAGACATGGTCCTCTAGGAAGGTTGTTGAAAGACATCCGTAATCAGTTTTCTCTTGAATGTAGCTTCCTAATTTCATCACGCAAAGTGGTGTCAGATTTTGCCACAACACTGCATTCTTTTTTCTATGGTTGTTTTTAAAAACAGCCAGTTGTGTAATACAGAGTTGTGTAATGTTGACTTATTGTATGGAACAGGATTTGAATAAGATTAACTGAACTGTTTAGATGCCGTAATTAAACAATACCATATACAGCACAGTGCTTTTCAGGTATATTCAAGGCATCATTGGGTTTCATCAGGTATATTTATTTCACTGAACAGAGCTGTAAAAGTGTTTAGTAATGGTTAACGGATGTTAATAATGCTTAACAAAGGCATTATTGAGTTTCACTTTACATCAGGTATATTTATTTCACTGAACATAGCTGTAAAAGTGTTAAGTAATAGTTAACAGATAATAATAATGCTTAACAAAGGCATTATTGAGTTTCACTTTACATCAGGTATTTCTACATGTAAGTTGAATTTCAACAAAAATACCAGCACACACTCATATGATGAAATGAAGCATGAGCACCATCCAGACTGCCTGAGGTGAGCGAATGGAATGTATGAGCCCCACCTCATCCATAATCAACAACTTGGCTTTTTAAGTTGTTGTATATTAAAAAAGAATCAGAGAATCAAGAATGAGAGCTTCAGCAAAACCCGAGCTAAACCAACACAACTAGATGACACAATAACCCCGAAAAGCAGCTGCACATTAATGACTGCAGTGTAGCTGAAATTACCTCACTGTACTACACACTGTATGTAGTAGGCAGAAGTAAAAATGTTACATAAAAATATATCAGTTGATGGACATTAGTAATTAAATCAAGTAACTGTATGCATCATACCTGTCAAGTCTCCCATTTTGGCCGGGAAACTACCGAATTTTACTCCTCTTTCCCGCCGTCCTCCTGTATTAATATTTTCCATCACATGATGGTGGCTGTAGTCGTGTCTCCTGGTGCGTCCGGCAGGTGGCTGGGGGGGGGGATCGGGGGATTCGGGTGTCTGATGGCTCTTGGACTGGGGACGGTGGCTACCGCTTGGTGATTTCTGTGTGCGGGCCCTGGTTGTTGGTGGGGGGGGGCCTGGATGTATGCTCTTGTGGTCTTGGGGTGTGGGTCTGGGGGGCCCATGGTGGTGGGTGCTGGCCCTGTCCGGTTGGCTGGGTTCCCCTGTGGCGGTCGGGGTGCGGAGTCCTGGTGCCCGTGGGCGTCTGTCGCCTGTTTGGGTCCCTCCCTGCGCTGGGGAGGGTCTATGCCTCTCTTGGGCGCGACGTCGTGGGGGGTGGTGGTTTGGTCCGTGTTGGGGTGTCTGGTTGGCATTCCGGGATTCTGGGGCGCTCAGGTGGGGAAGCGGCAGTCTCCCACTTAAGACCAGTTGGTCCTTGGCTCAGGACCACTGTGTGTGTGTATGAGAAAGAGTGGGATGTTTATTGTAAATGTGTCTGTGTGTGTGTGTGTGCGTGTGTGTGCGTGTGTGTAATATCTGTTGTCTTTTGTATGTGAGTGGGGATGTGTGTTTATGTTGTATTGCAGTGGGGGGGGGGGGGGGGGGGCGCTGTCTTGCAGAGCGGCGGTGTCCTGGGGCCGTAGCCGCTCTACACCCTGGACTTGCCTTCCCTGTACTGCGGTTGGGTGTATGGAACTGGGTGCCTAGTGAGCCAGCAGTAGTTGGCTCTCTTCCTCCGGGGGGGTAGTCCTCTGCCCCTCGGTCCTTTCCTGGCCCTTCCCCGACTCCTACTCAGTCTAACATCGCATTACACATACAAACTCATCATACAGCTTACACACATCATATTACACATAGGGTTTTGGGGGGCAGGTGCTCCCTGCTCCTCAATTTTATTTCGCATTTTAGACATTGAGGGCCTTTGGGGGGGCATTGTGGTTGGGTGCTGTTATTCAGTTCTCATATTACAGCTGTACCTCCAATTTTAATAGCACTGTAGCTTTCATTCATTCTTCTCATTATACACATTCATATCACTGCAACATGCTGGGTGGGGGGAGGAGGGGGGTCAGGTCTTCTCACACCCTGGTTTCGTGCACCCTGCCTGGGGTGTGGGTCGGGTGGTTGTTCGGGGCCGGGTTGGCTGCTTCCCTAGGTTGCCGCTGGCTCGGTACTGGTGCCCGCATTAGGTGTCTATGTATGTTCTGTGTGTGTGACTGGTGTGCGTGACTGGTGTGTGTGACTGGTCTGTGAGTGAATGTGCACGTGTGCGACGGGTGTATGTGTGACAGATGTGTGTGTGACGGGTGTGTGAATGTGCATGTGTGCGTGAACAGTTGGTCCTGGGTTTGGGGCTGACTGAGCATGGACACCTGTGGGACATGGTTGCGGAGGGCGGGTTTTTGCCCCCCTTACCGCTCCACGCTGCTCTCCGCCGATCGTCACTGCCGTTCCTGGGGGGTTGGGCGTCCGTGGGTCCCTGGGTGCGTGGCCGGATGCCCTAATGTGGTCTCTGGCCCGCCCCCTTGGTGGCCGTGGCCTGGGGGTGGCTTGGGCCCCCTTGGCGTTGGGGGGGGGGCCTGCCGGGGGGGTGGGCTGCTCGCTTCCTTTGACTCTCTGGACTCTTGCTCTTTGCCATGGGGGCTTCGTCTGGAGTCTCCCCCGTCCTCATCTGGGGTGTGCGCATGGTTACCATCGGGATGTGTGGCCGCGGGTCTTCTGGGCTCCTAATGGGCTGTGGATGGTCTGGGTCCACTGGGTTCTTCCCTATCTGCCTCTGGATCGCACGGGCATGGTGGCGGTTTCTTGCCTCCATTGTGGTAGGCATTTCATGACATAATACGTAACACATGACATATTTTTGCAAAAAACAATAGAATAGAAGTAACTGTGCGTGTGTGTGTATGTATTTATGTGTATGTATTAATATGTATGTATATTTATGTATGTGTGTATATGTATAAGCATATGTATAGTTAGATATGTGAGTATGTGTATGTATGTATGTTTGTTTATTTTATGTTTATTTTATTTTATTATAATTTTTTTTTTGTTTGTTTGTTTGTTTTTTGTTTAGTTTTTTTTTTTTTTCTTTTTCTTCTTCTTGTACCCCCCTCCTGTACCTCACACTCCGATCCTTCCAACCCTGAACTCCGACAACTATATCCACACAAAATATATATATAAAAAAATAATAAAATAATAATAATAAAATATATATATAAAAAAAAATAATAATAATAGTAATAATAATAAAAAATAAAATAAATAAATAAATAAATAAAAATAAAGTATTAATTGTCCTCCGAAGGGAGGGGGTGGTGGTTGGGCAAAAAACAAACAAACAAACAAAAAAAAAAAATATATATATATATTTTCCCGTAAATTTCCCGTATTATATTAAAATAAAAAAATATATTATTGAGGAGACAGGGCACTGACCGCTCTGTGTCTCTTAACCAATCATGGAGCCAGTTCAAGGAGAAAGTCCCGCCTTTCAGGAGAAACAGCCAATCATTTTGCAGAATTTGTGCACCCTTTGTTCAATTGTAAATCCATTAAATAAATACAAAATATATCATATAAAAGAGTGCATTTATGCCAAAAAAGACATGAAATCTAGAAAAGGGTTTTTAATTTGGCTGTATTAAAAGAATGACATATGTAGGAATGTCCACAACATTTCAGATTCTGATAATCTAATTGTAGTGTGTAAGTGGTTCACATGTGGTTATTTTAGTTTTCTTGTAAACCTGTCTTAAAATGTAAGGGATACTGAACCTTCGTTGGGGTGGTGGGACGACTTTAAGCGGACAGAGGAAAATATCCCTTATTTTTTAATCTAAAACTTGACAGGTATGGTATGCATAACTGCAGTACATAAGCCAATGACAATATTAACTAATGCAGTTGTTACTTGTTTACCTAACATTAGGTAACCCTATTAATGAAGTAAATGATTTATTATTCATCTTAACAAATGCTTCACTTGTAACGTTAGTTCATCAACATTTCATGTAAAAGTAATGTTAATTAATGCTGTATTTCTGTGTTTAATTAACATTACCTAAGCATTGTTAATGTATTACCTCATGTCTTATTCATGGTAACTAATGCATTAATTCATGTTAGTTAGTCAACACTTAATGTAAAGTGTTACCTTTAATTTTATGGCTCCAGAAAAGACCACTCATGGGCCCAACCAATTTAAACATTTGGGAGGAGAGAATTCCCTCAGATGGTTGAACCCATCTTATCTACTGCGAAGTAGAGGCTGTGCTGTCAGATGAATATAGAATGCATACATAGTTGAATGGAAATGAATGCAAGAATAAGACTAGATAAGTGCCAGACAAAATTATTTTTTCTGTCCAACCGGCCCAAACTCGTGATTGACATGAGCCGGCCCATCGGGAATCTTTTTTAAACATTTTTTTAAACATTTGAATGTTACAATAAACGTAATAATAAACTATGTTCTAACATAATCGCCTTTGCAGGAGTGTGAGATACAAGAAATCATATTTTGCATTGTGTACAGGATGAACAGGATTAAAATATAAAAAATATACATTGCAAATGTAGCAGGATTAATATTGTTTCACTAAATTTTTGCAATTATTATATTATTATTATTATTATTTTACATTATACATTTTTAATTGGCAGTTTAGGACTTTAATAAGTAATAAACCTCTGTGATGTGGCTATTTTATAAAACTGTTTAGTATTTTGTACAAATGTTAGGCTTATATAAGTTTTACACTAGAAGCTAGGTTAGCAGCAGGAAGCTAGGCTGCCTTAACTAGTTAACTAACGCACGTGGTCTAACTATCCCCTCGTGTTTAAAAGACCAATGTAATTTTCTATACAACTTCATTTTACACCATAAATACTGTTATAAATCACCTGTGTCTGTTATATTTATTTTATTTTGCATAGATAAAGCATATAGAGCTGAATTACTGATTGTAACCAACAGGCAGAGCTGTGGGGCTAGTGCTGCTACACTGACTGTCTGTTAATACTGTGAACTCTTATGCAGGTATGCACTGTAATTATGTTTATTTATTTTATTGTATATATTATTTTGTTTGTTTTATTATATATATATATATATATATATATATATATATATATATATATATATTATTTTTCTACTTACATATGTTATATATATATATTGTAATAATGCATGTTTATGCATGCAATGTTTACATTTTGCCCTAAGTTAAAAAATATTCACTGGCCCCTTTTCCCTCAACCCTGCTGAGCGAGGCGGAGCTGTGGGGCTAGTGCTGCTACACTGACTGTCTGTTAATACTGTGAAACTCTTATGCAGACAATAAATGAAGATGCAGCATCTGTCGTGGTCCTGTCCTTAACACAACGGAGAGTGAGCGCCGTAACCGGGCGTGTGGTTACACAAACACACAGCAAATTTATCAGTGTTAAATCAGCAAAGTGAGTTTTAAATGTAACTTGATTTACATGTTGGTTTAACATTTAGTTTAAGCTTTAGAAATAAAACCATGATGGGAAATACGGACAGATTTCAAATTTCTAATACAGCCATGTGTATAGCAACATAAGTAATGAAAGCAGTTAGAGTTCACATAAACTTTGATACGATCAGTAGTGGAGAGTGAACAGCTAGTCTAAGGCAGGTGAATAAACTGGATGATGGGCAGCTGAACTGTGGTGGGTGATGGGGAAGGCTGACTTCCAGAAACTTCTATCAACCTGGCCGACAGGGGACATGAGATCCTGAAGGTCCACCATCCATCGGTATCTGGTCAGACAGGTGGGCAGTCAGTAATTCGGAGTAAGGCAGAAAGATGGAATTAGTTTTGACTGGATTCATGTAAAACAGAGAACAGAAACCATTATTAAGTCCCTATATCCATGGACCCCTGGATATACAACCTTATCTAAAGGAAAAAAACATGAATTTCCAAAAGCTGCCCCTGTATGTGAGGGCTTCGTTCAGGTGCTGAAGCCATCATCTGAAGAGGCTAAATCAAAGTGAGTACAGACAAAGTGATCTTACAACAAAACATAAAGGAACTGGATATCTAATGTCTAAGTAGAGCACACAGTATAATATACTTTATAGTGTATGTTACAGTCTTTGGGAAACTAGGCTGTAGATACTGATCCACTTACTGCTCATGGCAATCAACAGACACATTTAGCAAGCTAAACAGGATCAAAGCTCAGGTTACATTCAGATAACCTTGTGTCCCTTTTTGAAATTCTTCAATATTTTTGCACTACTTCAGCAAAAACTGTGCATGTGTACATAAGAATATAGATATGCCTTTCCTGGTTTTGTGCTGAAGCTGAATGTTCAGGTGTGCTACAGTGGACTGCAACTGGCTCAGACTGAACTAGTAGCTGCGTGAGTGAATCTCCATGAATAAGTGAGTGTTGCTGTATAAATATTACATTTGTATAATATACTATAAAAATTGTTAAGCGAATGAAAAACTTAAAGCACTTAACTATTAGCTATAACATGTATCTAATAGCATTATTTATGTATTTAAATGCAGTTCATATCCATATAGTGCGACAAGAAAACCCTGTCACACCATATGACGTTTCATGTACTTAGCATAACTTTAAGCAATGTGGCTTTATGCTAGCATCGCAAAACCATGCTAACTACAATATGACAATAGAGGTTTTAAAGGTAATATTGACTGAAAAGTAATTTCATTTGGGCATTTTTGTGTAATATGTGTCACACCATATGACAGTGCAAAATGAAACTGAAGCAGAAGTGCTAGATATACTTGATTTTTCAGAAAGAATAAAGAGAGATAATTCATCCTGTAACTTTCAGTATCCTTCTAACCCTGCGTTCACACTGGAACGCGACGAGTCGCTTGTGTCGCCCAGCATTTGTCGCTTGTGGGCGTGTCAAGCTCAACGCCCGCGTTTATCATGATTCAGCCTCCGACAAGAAAAAAGGCACAGAAAAGGAATCGCTTGGCCATTTTATTCTACAGCTATAACTCCCAAACTTGCTGGACTCTTGGGCGTTTCTGTGATTTAACTGCTCTGGAAACGCAGCCGTTCCCACAGATTGATGCGGGTCCACCCCGTTCAACAGAATGAACCGGGAAAGAAACTAGAAATTCAGAGAGCAGGAGCTTGAGGACGTCGAACCGCCTTGTTTGTGATTGGTCCAAAGAAAAGCTAGGAGCCAATCGGGTTAGAATGTCGCTTCACCGCGTCATAATTCATTTGCATAAAGTTGAGAAACATTCATCTCCGTGTCGCTTGTCGCTATGTCGCTTGTCGCGCCCTGCCATAGGAAATGAATGGTCGCCTGTCGCTTTGTCGCTTTCCAGTGTGAACGCAGGGATAGGCGTTGTTCTTCCTCCTGAAAGAAGAAGAGCCCCCACTCCCCAAAGGCGTTCAAACAATAGCCCGTTAAAAAAAAGGAGTATGGCGTCACACCATATGACAAAATGTTTTAGTTAATGGTGACTTTAAATATTATGCCTGAACTTTTAGCTATTGTGACGCGGAACGCCTCATCGCCGTTACGTCGGACAAGCCCTACCCGGTGATCGTCGCTGTCCGGGGTGCTGAACGCTCCTGTTGGTTCAGCACCTGTGGTTTGGACTGTAAACAAGACCGCGGGGCTGTGATCACGCACGGCTGGCAGACACTGAAGCGCACAGCTGAACGGCGTCCACAGCCACGAGGACTACTCCACCACCAGTTGACTAAACCCTGTGGTTTTTCACCTTTTTTCTCTCTCGCGCTCTCTCTCTCTGCCCTTTCTACAGCAGATTAATCCGGGAGCCGAAGCTACGCCAGGTTGCTTAAGAAGCCACAAGCCTCTACTGAAGCCCAGCTCCGAGGCTACAAACCCTGCGCCTTGCTCCCTTTTCCTCCCTCCAGCTGCTTCTCTCGTTTGTTTTCTTTTATTATTTATTATTATTGTTTTATTTATTTATTTATTTTTCTCTCTCTCCTTTTGTTTTCCTTTGAGCCGTTAAACTCCGCCCACCTCTACTATTTGGTTATTTCCCCTTATAACTCTAAACAGGAGGCAAGCTCTCAACTTGCCCCCGTTCAAGTTGTTATCTAAAGGGCGCTATTTAAATATATATAATTTTCTTTTGGTTACTTAAGTAATTTCTTGTCAACTACGTTCTGATAACGCCCTACTGCTTCAGCCTGTGGCTGTGTACTTTCTTTTGAAAAATATTCTAAATAAAGTGCCCCTGAAGTGGGCTTTTGCTTGATTTTTTGGTCTTGACTCCTACTTTTATTGGTCTAGCGCCCCCTACCTGCCACACTATATATATACTCACAAGTAGACATTGTGGTTAATAATATGTAATTGATTAAATAGAATTTTTTGTTTGTTTTTTATTCCAAATCTAACTTTGTGAAATGTGATTGGGACAGTCATAGTCAGCTATATGAGCTTTTTCTGGTTTGACTGAAAATTGTGAAAAAATTAAATGTTAAGCCAATGACTAACATTGAATTTCATTTAATTCAATACAAAACAGCACTTTTTGAACAATATCATCAAAAATTTTGATATTCTTCTATAATTTACATATATTTGACACACTGCACCAAAAAAGGCCATGTCATGTCAATCATCAATAAATATATATCTTGTTTTGGAGTATACAATTAGGCCTGGACAATAATTCGATATCAGTATTTATCGCGATAAGAAATGTTTCAATAACGGTGATATCCTTTTTGTGGCATATCGATATGTATTATTCACTGACAGGCGTTTTTTAGCGGCGTCAGTTCACTGCAGCACTGAACACAATCAGCCTCCGTAGCCGGGCTATGTCAGTGCGTGATGGCGCAATCATACAGGCACGTAGCCAGATAGGCTAGGCTAGGCTAGACCTGGGTCGGCTCCGCTCCGGTCTGCACCCAAAATCTCCCGCGATGAAGCGATCTAACCGAGCGGATCTCAGCTCCACTCCGCACCTAAAACCCACCCGCGATGAAGCGAAACTGTCCCCAACCGAATGGATCTCAGCTCCGCTCCGCTCTGCACCTAAAACCCACCCGCGATGAAGCGAAACCGACCCTAACCGAGCGAATCTCAGCTCCGCACCGCATCTAAAACCCACCCGCGATGAAGCGAAACCGTCTCTAACCAGCTCGGTTTCAGCGCAGGACATTTTAGATGAAGAATGACCGCATAGTTGAGGGACGCAGGTCTAATTCAGTGGCTCGGCTTTCAAAGGTCTGATAAACTTCAGACGTCAGCTTGCTCCAAATCGTTCTGGAGAGTGGAGCCGACTAGCAACAGTAATACATCCGTTCCTCCACCTCATGCAGATTCACTACACACAATATCTGTTACTTGATACATGAAAGGTGGGATGGACTTTCATGTTAGAGGGCAACTGCAGGCGGTAAGTCACAGGATTTATGCGCCGTGCCACCTTGAAGGGACCGATGAACCGGGGTGCCAGCTTACGGGACTGTCCGCGGAGTGGAAGGTCCCGGGTCGAGAGCCAGACCCGCTGTCCAATGCGGAATGCAGGGGTACCACGACGCTTTCTGTCAGCAGTCCGCTTTCGGGCTTCCGTCACTGCCTGGAGAGATGCCCGTGCTTTCTGCCAGGCTCGACGACAGCGCCGAACATACTGGTCAGCAGCGGGGACCCCTACTTCCCTCTCCTGTTCCGTAAACAATGGTGGAGGATAGCCGAACTGACACTCGAAGGGTGACATGCCCAGTGAGGAGTGCCACAGGGAATTGTGGGTGTATTCTGCCCACAGAAGCTGGTCGGACCAGGTAGAGGAGTTACTGGAAGTCAGGCAGCGCAACATCTGACCCAAGTCCTGATTCACCCGTTCTGTCTGACCGTTGGATTCTGGGTGGAATCCGGATGCTAAGCTCACTGTGGCCCCCATTCTCCGACAAAAGGCCCCCCAGAATCTGCTCGTAAATTGGGGTCCTCGGTCCGACACTGGGCATCCCATGGACCCGGACGACGTGCTGTAATAGCAAGTCAGCTGTCTCCTTGGCAGAGGGAAGTTTCGGCAAGGCCACAAACTTGCATGCCTTGGAGAACCGATCAACTATTACCAGGATAGCTGTATGCCCCCTGGAGGGGGGCAGACCAGTCACAAAGTCCAGCGAAATATGGGACCAAGGACGGGCTGGAATTGGTAGGGGATGGAGCAGACCTGGTGGTCGAGACCTGGGTGTCTTGTTCTTTGCACAGACCTGGCAGGCCGCAACAAAGACACGGACATCCCTCTCCATTCAATCCACCAAAATCGCCGACAGAGGAACTCCTTGGTTCGGGTGACCCCAGGATGCCCAGAGAAAGGAGAGGAGTGTCCCCACTGTAGGACCTGCTGGCGGACACTGGCAGGCACGTATTGCCGGTTGGTGGGCCCACCTCCAGGATCAGGATCTCGGTTCAGTGCCCCTCTTATTGCATCTTCAATGCCCCAGCGGAGAGGAGCCAGAATCTGTGCGGCTGGCAGGATAGGTTCGGAAGAGGGATCATGGCTGGAATGTGACCACTGCCTAGAGAGGGCATCTGGCTTAGTGTTTTTTGAACCTGGCCTATACGACAGCAAAAAATGGAAGCGGCCAAAAAACAAGGCCCATCGTGCCTGACGAGGGTTAAGCCGCTTTGCCTGCTGTATATAGGCCAGGTTCTTGTGGTCAGTCCAGACAATAAATGGGTGTTTAGCCCCCTCTAGCCAGTGTCTCCACTCTTCCAGTGCAAGCTTTACAGCCAGGAGCTCCCTGTCCCCAATGCTGTAATTCCGTTCAGCCGGGGACAACTTCCTCGAGAAGAAAGCACAGGGATGCAGCTTCTTTTTAGGCCCCTGGCGCTGGGAGAGCACAGCTCCGACTCCTGCATCGGAGGCGTCTACCTCGACAACAAATGGTTCTCCAGGGTCAGGCAACTGAAGAACTGGCGGTGATGTTAGCCGTGCTTTGATGTCTTCAAAGGATTTTTGTGCCTCCGTGGTCCAGCGAAAAGGTCCTGGGGTCTTTCGCGTAAGGGCAGTGAGGGGTGCTGCCACAGTGCTAAAGTTGCGCACAAACCGGCGAAAGAAGTTGGCGAACCCCAGGAAGGATTGTACCTGCCGGAGGGAGGCAGGCCGAGGCCAGTCCCTTACAGCTTTTATTTTCGCTGGATCCATTCGGAGGGTGCCTTTGGAGACAACAAACCCCAGAAATTAGACAGTCTCAGTATGAAACTCAGACTTCTCCAGTTTCACAAAAAGCCTGTTCTCTTGGAGTAATTGAAGAACCCGTCTGACATGACCGATATGCTCTTCCTGAGACCGGCTGTAAATGAGGATGTCGTCGAGGTAAACATATGCATACCGGTCCAGGGCCTCCCTTAGCACATCGTTAATGAACCGTTGGAAGACTGCTGGGGCATTCATCAACCCAAAGGGCATAACCCAGTACTGGTAGTGCCCTGAAGGGGTGATGAAAGCAGTCTTCCATTCATCCCCCTGCCGTATGCGGATCAGGTTATAGGCACTACGTAAGTCCAGCTTAGTAAAAATGGATGCTTGCTGTAGTAGTAGTAAAAGCTGTTTGCATGAGAGGCAGGGGATAACGGTCCTTAACAGTGATGGCATTGAGGCCCCGGTAATCAATGCATGGTCGGAGGCCACCATCCTTCTTCCCCACAAAGAAAAACCCTGCTCCAGCTGGGGAAGAAGAGGGCTGAATGAATCCTGAATCAAGGGCCTCCTGAACATATTTCTCCATAGCGCTACGCTCAGGAGGTGATAGTGCAAACAACCTTCCCCTGGGTGGTGTGGTATCAGGGAGAAGGTTGATTGCACAGTCATATGGTCTGTGTGGGGGTAACACTTGGGACTTATCCTTGTTGAAAACCTCCCGGAGGTCCCAATATTCCTTCGGAACCCGTGAGAGGTCAGAGCTAGTAGGCTCAGGGCATGTCACAGGTGAAGTGGGGGCCAGGTCAGGAGGCCTTAAGCAGGTCCCCTGGCATCGAGTTCCCCATGCAAACACTGATCTTGTAGACCAGTCAATCCGAGGATTGTGTTGTTGTAGCCAGGGGTAACCCAAGACTAACCGCAAGCGTGGGGCCTGTGTCAGATAGAGTTCTATCTGTTCAACGTGGTCACCAACACGGAGGGTAAGTGGTTGGGTGCGATGCGTGACATACCCTGAACCAACAGCCCGCCCATCGATAGCAAGGACAGGCAAAGGGTGGTCCAAGGGTTCAAGGGGAAGTCTAAGTGTCATGGCAAGCTTGGAATCTATAAAACTACCCGCAGCCCCAGAGTCCACAAAGGCCTCAACTCGGGTAAGTCGCTGGGAGGACCAACTAAGCGTTGCCATGAGGGTCAAACCGGACGCGGGGGATGCGTCTTGGTCTAGTCCCGGCTCCCCCTTCCAGGATAGACCCTTGCGTTTCCCGATTTGCGGGGAGAAGCCTGTTGCGCCATCCCAGAAAGGGAGTGGCTAGATGAAGCACTAGGCAGATGAGTGCCCCCAAGCTGCATGGGCTCAGGCATCTCCCGTGTAGGTGTTGAAGGAACAGGGGAAGCAAGGTCCGGCAGGTTATGCACCTGAGCCCACGCACCATAAGCCCGCTCTCTGGCTCTCTGACGCATACGGGTGTCGAGGCGAATACACATTTCATACAACCCGGCCAGGTCAGAGGGCTGGTCTCGTGTGGCTAGCTCATCCCTAATCCTCCCGTTAAGACCACGCTGAAATATAGATTTTAAGGCCCCTTCATCCCAACCGCTCTCAGCAGCTAAAGTACGAAATTCTATAACGTAGTCTGCTACAGAGCGTGCACCTTGGAAAAGCTCCAGAAGGCGGGGGCCAGCTTCCCTGCCACCAGGAGGTTGGTAGAAGGTTTGGCGCAGAGCTGTAGTGAAGGCCTGACTGCTTGTGCAGTCTAAAGATCCTTGCTCCCACAATGCCGTAGCCCAGGCCAGAGCCTTCCCGGTAAGAAGGGAGATTATGAAGGCCACCTCTGAAGGGAACCGTGAGGGCTGTTGCTCAAAAAACAACGAACATTGGAGCAGGAACCCTCTACACCTCTCTGGTTCCTCCCCAAAGCGCTCAGGAGTAGCAATCAGTGTGTCCCCCTGAGCTGGAGGTGCTACCCCTGGTGCAGGGGTTTCAGGAGGAGGGGGCTGTGGAGCAGCCACCTCTGTAGCTGCCTCAGTGCGGCTGTTTACTAGTAGGGACAGCTGCTGCATCATTTGCTGCAACATGTCCTCATGGCGGCCTATGGCTGCTCCCTGAAGCTGAAGGATTTCCTTCAGCGTGCCTGCTTCTGCTGGATCCATTGATGGTTGCACCTTTCTGTTACGGTTGGGGTAGGTGTGGGATCCAAGTGCAGAGCAGATATGAATATATAATGGATATATATATTTATATATATTTATATACTTATAAGGATATAGTTCTATTTTGTATTATTTAGTTCTAGTTATGGATTGGGATAATAATTTTAAATGTGTTGTGCTTAGGTGAATGTTTCTCCAAGGAGACTGGAGAATGAGTGGGAAAAAATCCCCAACAAGAGGTGTGGAAAAAAAGGCGGGAAACAGAACAAAGGAAATGCCACAAAATGGCTTGTACCAACAAAAGACAGCGTTAAACTTCAAATAAACCAAACTAAAACACAACCAAACTTAGAACTGGCTGAGCACCGCTCAGTCCTCTCTTTATGCTCTCTTTCAAGATATTTTCTTTTCTTTTATTTTATTTTCTTTCTGTGTGGCTTTCTTTTCAGATCTCTTTCCTTATTTTGAGACCACCTTTTTTTTCTTTTCTTTTTTTGTGTGGCTTTCTTTCTTTTTCCTTTTCTTTTTTCCTTTATTTTCTTTTTGTGATGCTTGCTGTGATCACTTTCCTTTTTTGAGATCACCTTTTATTTTATTCTCTTTTCTTTTCTTTTCTTATACCCTCTAGTACCGGTCACCCCTCTGTGAAGGTGCAACAGTGAGGTCTGGTTTGACTGAGGTTTAAATAGGGTAGTGCACATGTGCAGCTGGTTGACACTAATCACCGCCGGGGATTCTGGGAGTTGGAGATTTGGGATCCCACTCTACCATTTCTACCAGTCCCCCTGCTGGCAGCCCGCGATGCAGCACTGCCCATCACAATATCTTCCTTATTCTGGCTAAAACACTTTTGTAGTTTATGTTGTATCTAAGTTATTTATAGTTAATATAGGTTTGTTTATTTGACAGGGATATCATGCTCCCTTTATGTAAAAAATGAAGGCTTTTTCTATTCCCTATTCTGGTTGAAGCACTTTTGTTTTGATCAGTTAAATATGTTTATGAAAGAATAAGAAGCTCTGAAGAAGGTTTATGTTTGACAGGGATGTCATGTTTATATTTTGCTACATGCAAATAAAAGTGAGCATTGATTTATTCTGACCATTTTTTATTTCTGTAGTATTATACAGTTTTTGTGAGAGGAGGCTTTAAAGACTTAAATTTTAAATTTCAGACAGTAGTGTACAGATTTCCATTGCAGGGATTCTTAGCAGTTTTTCTGAGGCCTTCAAAGTATTTATATCGCTATCGAAATTATATCGTATCGACCGAAATTAAGGAATATATCGTGATATAAATTTTGGCCATATCATCCAGCACTATATACAATACATACTGTGGTAGGCCCCTGGGGTTAGGGGCGTGACCACTGTGACCCGGAAGGAGGAAGCACACAAATAACACAGACACGGGGAGTAAATGAACTCAAATCATACCTTTATTGCTTTCAAACGCCCTCCACCACACCCAAAACAAACTTAAACCATAATTATAGCCCAGTGGGGCTCTAGAGTCTGTAGAATTAACTTCAGTATTGGTTTAAAGGTCCGTGCAGCCTCAGCCCTCAGCTCCCCAGTGAAAGTCCTCTTCAAATGAGGGCTGAGGCTGAGTATATATGCCTGTCCCAGCTGGCGGCTCAATCAGTCCTCATGCGGACCAGCTGAGACAGGCATGGCTTTGCGCTCCGGCGTTGGGCGGACCCACAACTCCCCCGTCTCCTCACGCCACAGTCCCTCCCCCTAAGCTTCCAGCCACCAGGGTCGAAGGTGAGGCGTGACCTGGTGACTGGAGCGAACGAAGAGAGGCGGGGTCAGGAGAGCGGGGAATGCAGTTTGTTCGCTTGGGCCCCCCCTCCAGAGAGAGGCCCGGCGAGATGGCAGCCCACCTCCCAGCCTCTGTCCCTGAGCCTCGCGCAGCGGCTCTCGGCAGCGCCGTGGCAGGTGGAGCGGCTGCTCGGGGCACCAGGACAGATGGAGCGGCTGCTCGTGGCACCGGGACAGGTGGAGAGGCTGCTCGTGGCTTGCGGAACGCTCTGGGTCGGCCTCGCTCTTGTCGGGGCCGTTCTCCCCCCTCCACGACTCTGACTCTGCCGCCGAAGAGTTTCGCAGGAGAGGCGGAGCGGAGTCGGACCTTAGCCCGGGTGTAGAGGCGCAGAGTTCGTCCTCCGAGAAGACGTAGCAGCAGCAGAAGTCCAGGCCAGTGTGAGAACAGGGAGCTGAGACAAGCAAGGCTTTGCGCTCCGGCGTGGGGCGGACCCACAACTCCCCCGCCTCCTCACGCCACAATACACATAAAACATAAACATCATGTATCTTGCCATTTTTCTACATAAACAGTACTTTTAAATCATGTATTGCACTATGGAACTGCTATATTCATTACATACTACTTAAACAAAACAAAAATAATTTAATCTATTGAAGCTTTGCACTGCACTGCAAAGCCTGTGCTAGTTTGCTATCTAGGTTATCTCACTAGCTAGTTCGCTAGTTAGTTAGCAAACCTACGTTCACAGTGGTTAGCTACAGGGGTTGGACCCTGAAACTGAAACACCTGTCATTTTAGTGTCGGAGGTTTCATGGCTAAAGCCAAGTGGCCAATCTTCATTAATTGCACATTGCACCAGTAAGAGCAGAGTGTGAAGGTTCAATTAGCAGGTTAAGAGCACAGTTTTGCTCAAAATATTGCAATGCACACAACATTATGGAAGACATACCAGAGTTCAAAAGAGGACAAATTGTTGATGCACATCTTTCTGGTGCACCTGTGACCAAGACAGGAATGTGATGCATCAAGAGCCACGGTATCCAGGGTAATATCAGCATACTACCAAGAAGGACCAACCACATGCAACGGGATTAACTGTGGACACAAGAGGAAGCTGTCTGAAATGGATGTTCAGGTGCTAACCCAGATTGTATCCAAAAACCACGGCTGCCCAAATCATGGCAGAATTTAATGTGCACTCTCCTGTTTCCTCCAGAACTGTCTGTCAGGACAATAAATTATTGTGGTCTAAAACCAGGTGTTTCAGTTTAAATGTCCAACCCCTGTAGCTAACTAATGTTGGCAGTGGTTAGCTAGCTAGCTAGTTAACTAACATTCACATACGTAGCTTAATATTAAAACGATGGTCTTTTAACGCCATTTGCATTAAGATAAAATATGTTCTCTGTGCTACTTATTCACTAGTTCACCATCAGATAACGTTTTCAAAAGCCATTTACCAGCGCTTACCCTTCCACTGCGCCCAAATAATAAGAGCCCTGCTCATCCAGCTCACCTCCCCGCAGCCTTCAGCTGCTCCGCCTCACCGAGACCGAGGCTGCACTCTAATTGGCTGATTATATTTTAGACTGTGAGCGGAAAGCCTTCAAGCACAATGTGCCAAACCTGCATTCTCTCCTGTCCTGTACAATCCACAGTCAGAGGAACAGCCATATGTTTATATGATGCTAAAAAAACACATTACCAGGCATACCTGCTGAATGATAATAACTCTGTCCCAAGATCCAGTCAAATTATGCTGTGAGAGTGTGGAGAGACCCTGACATCATCACATATGCGGACACAAAAAGAGGTAATCCTGAAATTCCAGCCCACTATGTACAGTAAATTTAAATACTAATAATTATTTGCCCATATAATAAACAGATTGTGCTTTATTTTTTCAGACAGTAAATAAAAAAGTGAAATATAAAAACAGAAGAAGACACTCAAGTTCCACGAACAAGTTGTTAGAGGAGATGCTTAATAAAGGTAAGAATTCTCCATCCATCCAAACATATGAAATGTACACTTGAGTTATTTTGCAATAATTTATAAACATGTTAAATGTGAAAAAGTTTAGCTTATCTTTACACATCCTCTACATGGAACGCTGCCTATTTAAATACAAATTTGCTGCTCAATTTCCAAATGGTGTAAATAATATATTGGTAACCCAATAAAGCATAGATATGCTCTGTGAAAATGTAATATCACATTTATTAATTTAATGTAACTGTACAGAAAAATCTGAAGAGACGCCTAACAGGAATTTATTACAGGTATTTGACCTAATATTTATGTCAAGTTCTGCACTGTGCTCTACAAAACTTTTAATTCTGTAGAATAAAAGATCCAGAAATAAACACTATTTCTAAATATAAGTCTATTGTAGCATTTATTATATTACAATTCTAAAATGCATAAATGAGAGGTAACAATTAATCAGGAACATTCTCATACAAAGATCACAAATTATCGGGAACCATAGTTTTGCAGCTGAACTGTGGGTACAGTTGGACCTTGCACTTTTGACAATCAAGAACCTGTGTGTAATTCTTAACAAATACAAATTATAGTAAAATTACATTTGCATTCTGTAACTTTAAAATGAATGTGTTTATAATATTGTGAAAATAAATAGAAGGTGTATTAGGTGAAATAGAAGGTGTACTTTAGGTATATGACAACATATGAACATTCATTGTTTATGTCTAATTCCAATATGGAAGGCTGATGATGAACTTCTGTATCCTGGTTCACCTCAAAAGGGGCAAAAGGGCAGATTCCCTGGGTTAGTGCCAGAAAGTGTGTACCTGTTTAACAAAGCTTATGAAGAGTATGGTCACTACGAACCTCATTTTTACAGCTCCTTATGTTATATGTACTTGGGGACAAGGGGGGGGGGGGGGGGAGTCCAATACAGTGTGAGGCATGCCAGTTTGTATTTGATGCAGATACAAATCTTAAAACGGCTCATTTTTTAATGATGAGTTGGTTATGCCAGATTAAAGACATTGTTGAAAATCCCAATTTACATTTATCTAGAGAGACAGCAGATAAAGCATAGCAGAGTACAGAAAATTAAGAGAAACTGGCCAACTATGTGAACATGATATTTGTTTACTGTGGATGAAATTACAATTTCTTAAAGCTCTAAGTACCAGATTTGTCCAGCTCAGTGTCAGGTTATTAACTACAGCCTAAAGACAGGAAAAGCAACACTTTTGTGCAATGTATTCGTTTTGGAGAAAAAAAACCAAACATGCACTCTCTCCTGACTCCCTTTGTAGATGAACTCTTATCTCTAGAAAGGATGGTATCACATGGAGACAACCACAGAACAGAGGTCCAAGGTGTTTGCAGTAATATGTAGCTCAGACTCTGTTGCCCACCCATTAATTCAGAAAACTAAACAATTCAATGGGCTGTATGTGTGGGATTTTTGCTATCACACAGGTGGAGGACCCTATACTTTCAGATGATTTCAGATGATTAATGGCTTTTTTTAGAGTACCAACATAGTGTTTTTCTCATTGTGACTAGACAGTCTGTGAATATGTGGCTGGATTCAACAAATCACAGCAAAAAGTGGTATATAGGCAGAAAAGCAGACATTGGTCAAAAATTGTTTGCAATCCAGCCTCCTGTAGAGTTAACCAGAACACCACGATTATTACATGATCGTAAATTTTGGAAAGACTCAATGTAGAGGTAATTTCTTCTTGTATATTAATTGCCACTTGTAAATGGTGTTCTAATTAAAAAGTACTGGAAATATCTGTTGCATTTAGTTTTTGCTATGTGCAAGCTTCTTCAAGAAAATGTGAAACTATGTAATGTTAATGCAGCAGAAATGGCACTTAGGACTTCCGGTTATGGCTGCCACCGTGTAGGATGTAGCGAACACTGTGGAGCTACCCAGCAGGCTAGTGATGCTAGCGATGCTGGCAATGTGGCCGACGCTACGGCTGAGGTAGCGCTAACCGGACCAGTAAAAACGCTCGGTGGAGATGAGGCGATTACCATACTGGCGGCAATAGATGGTCTGAAGACAAAGTTTTTCTCCAAGCTGGAGGGAATCATGGCCGTCCTTACTGAAATCAGAAATGAATTAAATGACTGCACGGAACAAGTGGTTCAAGCCGAGCTTCGGATTGCAGCTGCGGAGAACGACTTAACCAAAGTAAATGCTAAAGTGCTAACTCTGGAGGAGAAGAACGCCGTGCTTGAGGAAAACGTTCTGGACCTAGAAATGAGGTCCCGATGGAATAACCTGAGGCTGGTGGGTCTGCCGGAGGGAGCCGAAGGATCAGACCCCTGCTCCTTTTTGGAGAACTGGATAAGGGAGGTGATGGAGTTGGAAAATCGTGTAGTTCTTGAGAGAGCTCACTGAATCGGTCCAAGAAAGATGCCAAAGCTCCACCAAGAATGCTTATAATGAGGTTCCTAAATGACCGAGACAGGCACAAGGTTTTCCAGGCAGTCCGGACAAAAAAGGACATCATCTACAATAAACAACAAGTAAGATTCTATCCGGACCTGGCCGCGGGAGTTCTCAAACAACGGAGAGAATTCGACTCTGTTCGCCAACAATTGCGAGATCTGGGCATCCGACACGGAGTGCTGGTACCGACAAGGTTAATAGTAACATTTAACGGCGAAACCCGTATCTTTGGTACTCCGACAGAGGCAAAAGTCTTCACCGAACGGATCAAGGAAAGAAAAAGTAATAATGCTAGCTAATTAGGTACCTCAAGTTGGTGGAATTATCCCAGGGGAGAAATGTGGTGTCTTCTTATGTAAAGGAAGGGAGGATTAATAACCAGTCAAGATGGGTACGTGACTCTTAATGTCTGCCATGTGCCTGAATGTGCAGGTGCCAGAGACAAAGTTTCCAATGCCCTAGGGTTAATGGTCTGTTTCTGTGAGTGCTTAGATATCAGAACAATAACTGTGTTTAAAAGAAACTGAAAATATGCACTCTTTTTTGTTGCTGCTGTTTGCTGAACAGCCGATGACAATAATCGGAGTCAAAATTAAGGGCACTGGAAGTGGGATATGTAGGTTATGGGTTGTTGTATTTTTGTGTTTCAAGCTCCCTAAATATTGTGAGTTGTTTGTAAGTAACCCACTTTATGAAGATACTAATAGGTCGCTATGTCTCAAAGAGTAAAACTTAAGTTTGTTTCTTGGAATTGTAGGGGTCTACACAAACTCCCAAAAATCAAACAGGTTATAAATAGGCTTAAGGACATGGACTCCAAAATTGTATTCTTACAAGAAACACACATATTAGAGGAGGATATTATTAAAATAAGAAGGAGGTGGCAGGGAAATGTGTTTTCGGCATTCTTTACATTACAGGCTAGAGGAGTTATGACTTTAATCCACAAATCAGTCCCATTCCAAGTGGCAAATATAATTAAAGAAAAGCTGGGTAGATATTTGATTATTCAAGGTTCACTTTTGTCAGAAAAAATACATTTGGTGAATGGTCCGAATATAGATGATCCATCTTTCTTCTCAAATTTATTTCTTATGATTTCTGCACTTGAGGGTCAATACATAATAACAGGAGATTTTAACTGCACTTTGGACCTGAGCAAGGACCGGTCCAAAGTTTGTGATAAATCACATAATAGAAGTTGTGCGGTTATTTTGCAATTTGTTAAAGAATTAGGTCTATTAGATATCTGGAGGGAATTAAATCAAGAGGGCTGGGCCTATTCATTTTATTCTAGTACATATAAAACATATTCTCGCATTGATTATTTTTTGGGTTCTACAGGGATACTATATAAAATACAAAACTGTTTCTACGATAATATAGTAATTTCAGATGATGCACCTTGTTGCTTAGCATATGAGGACAGTAAACTAGTAAAACATTCTTTAAGATGGTGCTTTCAGCATAAATGGTTACAAGATAAAGAATTTTTAAAGTATGTGGGGAAACAGATAGATGAGTTTTTTGAGATTAATACAACATAAACATCAGCCAGTATAAAATGGGAAGCTTTCAAACCTTTTCTTAGGGGGCATATTGTAAGCTACACAAGCTCTCATGCTAAAAAAAAAACGCACCAAACAAGGCTATATTTGGAAAAGAAAATTTGGGATGTGCAAATGAAGGTGTTTCAGGAAAATAACCCACAAACAGGAACCAAATAGCAGCTCCTAAAGGCTGAGTATGAAGAGCTCTCAGCTTCTAGAGCAGCTGTAAGTCTTTTAAGACTTAAACAGTCCTTTTACGATCAAGGTGATAAATCTGGTAAGCTTTTAGCATGGCAAATTAAACAATTATAAACAATAAACTCAATTACTTCAATTACTAATAAGGATGTAACTATAATAAACCCAATTGAAATTAATGATGCGTTTAAAATTTTTTATGAAAAACTGTATAACACATAAATTAGATCTGACACAAAAATGTTTAACGACTTCATGGAAGGATTAGAAGTACCAACTATTTCAGAAGAAAGCAAAAGCTATTTGGAGTCTGAAATAACCATAGAAGAAATTGAAAAGGTAATCGATGGTATGAAAGCAGGTAAAAGGGCAAGGCCAGATGGCTTACCAATAGATGTATATAAAATATTTAACAAAAAACTGATAAAGCCACTAATTGAAATGTTTCTAGAAGCATTTCACAAGGGGACTCTCCCCCCAGTTATGAACGATGCTCTGATTTTACTACTTCCAAAACCAGGAAAGCCATCTAATAAATGCAAGAATATGAGACCAATAAGCCTTTTGAATTCTGATCTTACAATTATATGCAAAATCCTAGCAAACCACATTCAAAGTTTTATGCCAGAATTAATTAATAAAGATCAAAATGGATTTGTAATGGGAAGACAGGGATTTCATAACGTCAGGAGAGTATTGAATATATTAAATTATAGTAAAGAAGCTCTAGATACAGCCCTACTGTCCTTAGATGGAGAGAAGGCCTTCGATAGGGTTGAGTGGCCCTATCTATTCAGAGTACTGGAAAGATTCGGATTTGGAGAAAATTTCAGAGGTTGGGTACAGTTAATAAATAATAAACCCACTGCAGACATTTTGACAAATAGGAACATCTCACAGCCAATAGCTATAAAAAGAGGATGCAGGCAGGGATGCCCCTTGTCTCCACTGTTGTATACATTAGCGATTGAACCTTTTGCAGTAGCTTTACGGACACACCCACAAATTTATGGAATTACACTAGGACAAAGTGAACATAAGATATCTCTTTATGCTGATGATGTCATCTTGTTTGTTACAAAATTAAGTAATCAATTCCAGCTATATTGGAGCGAATTAAAAATTTGGTGATATTTCAGGGTATGCAGCAAACAAATCGAAATCAGCTATATTACTTCTTAATGAATGTGAGAGCCGGAATCCGCCATCTGAAGTGAATCAGTTTAATATAGTAGAACAGTTTACATATTTAGGAATAAAAATTGTACCAAAAATAGAAAACGTAGTTGATGCTAATTATAATCCTGTGTTGGGAAGAATCACAGACGCCATCGATAGATGGATGTCTCTTCCTGTCTCATTGATTGGTAGAATTAATATTCTAAAAATGAACATTCTACCAAAATTACTATATCTTTTTCAGAATATTCCCCTGCCACCACCTTCAGATTTATTCCAAAAAATATTTGGAAGATTCATATGGAATAATAGGAAGGCGAGGCTTCGCCTGTCGCTGTTGTACCTTCCATATGACAGAGGGGGGTTAAAATGTCCAAATTTATTATTGTACTATTGGGCTACGCAGCTAAGGTCTGTCATGTTTTATTTCTCAACAAATGATAATCCTCACTGGGTAGAAATGGAATCCTATGGCCTAGAATTGTCTCTTTCAATGTATATATATTCGAACACTAAATTGTGTAGACACACTTATAATTCAATAGTTAAGCATATGATTAAAATATGGTATGATGTAAGACATTTTTTAATGAGGGCATCTAAAGGACTGGAGAAAATCCAGGATCTTTATCCAATAAATTCGAATAATATGATGTAATTCAAAGAGCTGAAACATACTTTCAACCTAGATGGAAAACATTTCTTTAAATTTCTTCAGCTCAGAAGTTTCGTAAAGGCAAATCAAAAGAATACACTTCTTAAACCCCCACAATCTATAATTGAAAAAAATGATGATAGAGGACCACTTAAGGAAGGGTATCATTTCAGAATTTTATCTTATTTTACTTGCTAATTCGACAGAGAGTTCACTGAATAAACTTAATGCTTGGAATGAAGACCTGGAAACAGAAATTTGGTTAGCAGACTGGAAATTAGCTTGTGAAGAAATTCATACCAAGACAATAAATACACACCTTACAATATAAATGGTTAATGCAAACTTATTAAATTAAATTAATATAATCCTCAACAATGGCTCCCCTTGGGGCTGTGTGTTGAGCCCTCTACTGTTCACACTGCTCACATATGACTGCTCACCTCTCCATCCAGGCTGTCATATTATAAAGTTTGCAGACGACACAGCAGTGGTGTGTCAGAGATGAGTAAAGCTACAGGCAGGAGGTGGAACACCTGGAGGGTTGGTGCAAACAACCTCTGCATCAATGTAAAGAAGATGAAGGACATGATTGTGGACTTCAGAAAGGGCCAGCATGCCGGCATGCCAGTATGGCTGATTCTGGACCGCCACTCAGGGAGAAGCATGTGCGAACTGTGAGCCCCAGAACCTCGCGAGGCGAGGAGAGACACAACATGGCGGTGCCTCACTGGGAAAAAAAAACGAACACTACAGCTAAAATATCTTCAATCTGGAATTCTAACGATGACTACCGGACAATCTCTGAATCGTCTCAAAGTGACCAATTTTGGATAAGTACTTTGTTGAATACACGATGGCAGAGTCCTGCAAATCCGGAAAATCAGCGAACACCAAGGAATGCAAGAAGGATTCAGCCACAGACACAGACGACCTAACCACAACACTGGTCAAGGTGGGTTTACTATTCTCCATCAATAGTAAACTCTCACTACTAAAGTCAATGCACAAGGAATTAAAAGAATTGCAAAGAAGTCTCGAATATAGCCAAGCTGAAATAGACACAATTAGAAATGACAACACTTCACTACACTCAACTGTTAAGTTGTTATCAGGAACAATGGATTTAAAGGAGACTTTACAAGAATTTAAACAAGAATTTAAAGGAGACTGTTCTCGACATTCAGTGCCGTACCATGCGGGATAACCTCATATTCTCTGAAAAATGAAAAATGAGGAAAATACGACCCCCGAAGCAAAAATAAAAGAGTTAATGCGGTCAGCCCTCAAGCTTCCCCCTGAAACTGTGAAACCAATCACTTTCCATTATGTTCACAGACTTGGTGCAAAACAACAATCCTCTACAAGACCTATAATAGCCAAATTCGAACACTACAAACAAAAAGAGTTGGTTAAAAACAGAGGAAAATAACTAAAAGGAACGAGCTATGGCATGAGTGATCAGTTTCCCAAGGAAATAAACGAACAGAGGAAAAAACTCTTACACAATAATGAAACAAAACACAGGAGAAGGCAGACGAGCCACTATTGTAGTGGACAAACTGTATATAGAAAATCAGCTCTTTCAGGACACGATCTAACTCCCCGGCCCTGCAAGATCTCCCCTCGGCCTGGTGTGGCCGCCCCGCTGCCCGGCACTCTAACTCCCCGGCTCAGCAAGATCGCCCCTCGGCCCGGCGTGGCTGCCCCGCTGCCCAGCGCTGCATCTCCCCGGCCCAGCAAGATCACCCTTCGGCCCGGCACGGCCGCCCAGTAGCCGGGTGCTCCATCTGCCCGGCCCAGGAACATCGCACCTCGGCCCGGCGTGGCCGCCCTGCAGCCTGCCGCTCCATCTCCCCAGCCCAGCGAGATCGCTCCCCGGCTCAGCGTGGCCGCACCCGCACAGCTCACTCGGGCTCTGGGCGCAGCCGCCTTTCATCTCAGCCTTCGTCTACTCCTGCTCAGCGCTCCCGGCATGGATTTTGACAGGACGACTCTCCTGTGGCTTCTACCTCCCGGGCGCTGCTTCCTCCACCTTGGGTTCCGACCCACTCCATGTCTGACTTGACTGTCGCTGGTTTACAGAGGGTCCTACGGAATCGCGGAATCTATTCACCCGCTCGGCTCCCAAAAGAACCCTCTTCTCTCTCCTGCTCGCCTCTGATGCTGCCATTTGAGGGTCCCCTGCTGGGCTTCCTGCGAGCTGCAACAACACCGCCCCTTCTCCACTTAGGCGGCGCGGCCGCCCTGCTCGGGTTCCCTCCAGCTGCTCGACCCCCCCTGCCGGTGAGGCGGACCCATTGCCCGGCTTCCTTTTCACCCAGCCTGGAACGGCTCGGGCTTCTGTCTTCTCTTGTCTGTCTCCTCCTTTTTCTACTCCGCTCCTTTCTCTCTCCGCTCTTCCGCCTCCTGCGCTTTCTGCTCCTTCCACCAGTGGCCCAGCTCCTTCAAATGTTCCCCCTGTTTCTGCTCCTCCCCCTGTCTCTATTCCTTCTGTCTCCTCTTTTCTCCCTCTTCCCGTTCCCTCCAACCCCCCCAGGCCGTTCAGAAGCCGGCCTCCCTCCCGTTTCCTTGTGCTCTCTCCTCAGGTGCTCAGGCTCCCCAGCCTTCCGTCCTCGCTCCACGGGTCCATGACGGCTCCTTCTCCCTCTCCACCGCCGCTCCTGCCCCTCCTCCTGTGGGTGCTCGCTCTCTCTGCCCGCCTCTGGTTCAGCCATCATGCATCATCTTGCAAGGTGCAGACATAGATCTCTCTTCTCTACTGCTCCGGTGCCCCGCCTCATTGGAGTCGGGGGCTCACTGCTAACTATCGGATCTTCCGATTCGCATGGCTCAAGAGTTCTCTCTGCCCCCGAATTCGCCCTTGCTTTCTACACCTTTCGAGACGTGCTCTGCGCGGCCTTTCCAGCCCGTCCTTTTCCAGATACGTCCTTTTCAGCTTCGAACCTCCGGTCTGCCCAATCAGAACCCGATGTGGTTACCTCTCTCCTGGCCAAGGAGGTCGCGGACGGCTTTATGGTCGGTCCCTTTTCTCCGCCCCCTTTTTCAAACTTTCACGTCAATCCCATCGGCGTTGCAATATTCGTTGAAGAAACGCCTGATTATAGACCTGTCTGCGCCCCATGGCGCTCCTGTGCCTTCTATTAACAGTCTGGTGCCCAGTGATCTTTTTTCTCTATCCTATGCTCGCGTCGACGATGCTATTTCCCTCATCAAGATCTTGGCCGCAGCGCCTGGATGGCCAAAGCCGATGTCGTTTCAGCTTTCAAGGTTTTACCCCTACACCCTGACTTTTGGCACCTGTTTTGTGTTCTTTGGAGGGGGCGTTTCTTCACCACCAGGCTCGTTTTCGGCTGCAAAAGCAGCCCCAAAATTTTTGATTGCCTCGCCGAGGCTCTCTCCTGGATTTTACTCAATAAGTGCGGCGTTCCTTATGTAGTGCACCTACTAGACGATTTTCTGGTCCCGGACACCCCTTCCTCTCCCCCTGCTCGCTGCCTCACATCAGTTTTTAGCCGTCTGGGCATTCCGCTATCCGCCGAAAAAATGGTCTACATCTTTGATTTTTTTGGGATTATGCTGGACTCCTCCTCCTTCCAGGTAGTCGTGGGCAATATGTATCGTTTGCGAAATTATCGTGAATGTTGATTTGACGATGTGTAATTTTGTAATATCGAGTTTTTTTTGTTTTTTTTTAAATCGCCAAAAATTAATAAACTGCATCGTATTTTAAGGCTGTTATTTATATATTTATACATATACATAATGTAAGTAAAAACAACTGATTAACTAAACTCAGAGTGCGTTGTGTATAAAGTAGAGACCTGCACCCGCTGGACCCAATGCATAGTAGTGCAGCGCAGGGCAAATATTGAAAGCTCATTGCGGGTGGGTGAGGCAGACGGAAAGTCTCGGAAAGCTAACCTTAGCTGCTCTTCCTTTCGTTGTGCTGGTTCTGGTTAAGCTGGTGCTTTGCCAGTCCTTACATTGTTGTTTGTTTATTTCTTTGTTTCTGGGTGATTTATTGTATTTGGTGTCGTCGTCCAGACGCAGTTTATTTACTTTATTATTTACTTATTTATTGTTTTCCTACTTTTGTGTGACGTTTTTATTTTTCATCTTTTGCAATTCGATAGATTATAGTTTCGTTAGTATTTTGGGTTTAGTTTAGTTTGTTTGTTTTCTAATTTTATTTGTTTTTGCGATTTATTATTCATTTATTTTCCTTAAAGAGAGGGCCTTGGCCTGTGTCTTGTGTCTTGGCCTGCAGGCCCTGTTTGCTTTCAGTTGTGTTTGCTTTCAGTTGTGTTTGCTTTATTGTGGCGTTTATTTGTTTGGGTCTGTAGGTGGGTTTTGTTTAGTTACTTCTTTTTTTTAGTTCTAATTGTTTACTTTTTAGTTTGTTTTGTGTAAGAATTTATTTGTTATTTTGGTTAAATATTTCTGTTTATTTGAATATTTTGTCATTGCAGCTAGCTTAGTGATGTGTTCAGCTAAGTACATCACTTTTAATTCCTCAAGCCAATGACAAGAACTGCCTTGAGCTTTAAGGCGAACGTCGGAATCATGCGGGAATTGCGGGCGGGAGTGGGACTGAAAATCATATTTTTTTGCGGGAGCAGGACTGGAAATGCTGTCCCGCGCAGGTCTCTAGTATTAACACGCCCTGTCCCGCCGGCGGGCCAGAAAAATATCATAATTCATATCTGGCTGTGTTTGAGTAAGTATAGGCTCAATATAGACACCCAATATGCCATTTTAAAGCTAAGAATCTCTACTTTTCAGTCACATTTAGCTGTATTTCGTTTTAGAGCTGAAAGCGTGCGCTAGACGGTCCGGTTTGTGATAAAAACACGCTCTTTGATCCGCCCGGGGTACCTGCAGAACACCCCCCACACCCAAACAGAGCGAATCAGCACCTACCTGAGAGCACTGGCTTCAGAATCCACCCAACCATCAGAAAATCCATCAATCCAGTCCCCAATAATCCCCATTTATGTCTGAGAAGCGCTCTTATAAATCCGACGCAGATTAAAACTATTGGAAACTCCAGCGCTGTGTTCTGAGACTTTCCCTTTGTTCTGGAGCGATCAAACTGCGCATGCGTGTTACCATGGTAGTTGGGCAGACTGAGAGCCCCCCTCTGCCCCCCTACATTCTGTCAGCCAATCAGGTGGCGAGTTATGTGGGACAGAGGTGAAGCCCGCTCTGAAACCGGACACTCTGAGAGCGCTCCCCCCTCCCTCTGGAAAATCTGCTCCAGCGGGTCTATTCTATAGGGAGAGAACAGGCTGAGAGACCTTCTTTATTGCGAAATAAGTTATAAAATTAATAGTTTTTATTCTTCTAAAGTTTCCAGTCCTTTTCAGAAAGAAAGGACCATCCCAGGTTCAGATCTCTATCATATCTAGGGAGCAGTTTATAATTTTACATGGTGATTTTAAAACTTCTAATAGCAGAATATAGAGCTACTAAAACACTTCATCCACATAAATATATCATTTTATGGATCTAAAAATAAAAAATAGAAATAGAAAATCTGAAAAGCGCCTAAAAAATTTCCTGTTTTTACCATATTTTGAACCTTACATGCTCAATTGAATACTTTTTTTAGAATAGTTTTGTATTTTTTGGAAAATATCGTCAAAATATCGTTATCGCAAAAATCCAAAAAAATATCGAGATATTTTTTTTTGCCCATATCGCCCACCCCTACTTCCAGGTTTCTCTTCCTCACGAGAAACAGACAAGCATTTCTCAACTCCTTTCCGAATTTCTGGATCAGCATCGTCGAACCAAGCAGCAGCTCCTGTCAATTCTCAGACATCTAAATTTCGCTATGTGCATTATTCCACAGGGTCGCGCTTTCATCTCTCATCTCCTCCATCTCGCATCATCTGTGGCTTCCAATTTCCAGTACGTCAATCTCGACGAGGCTTGCTTATCAGAATTGCGTTTCTGGTTTTTACTCCTAAAGCACTGGAACGGTATTTCTTTTTTCTTTAACGAAGCAGAATCCGAACCTGAGAATGTCCACCTCTTTACGGACGCTGCGCCTTCTACAGGCTTTGGCGGTTACTATGATGGCAGATGTTTTGCCTCTCCTTGGCCTGCCGAATTTACTCTTTTTCCTCTGGATCAGAGCGATTCGTCCGCTCTCCGTGAGCTCTACCCCATAGTAGTCGCTGCCCTGTTATGGGACCACGAATGAACGTGAAGCGTCATATTTACGCACTCTGATAACTTGGCTGTAGTTCACGCGGTTAATAAAGGACGCTTTAATTCCCTGCCTCTAATGCCTTTTCTCCGGCGTCTTACCTGGCACTCCATTACTCATCAGTTCATTCTTAAAGCTGTTTTCATTCCCGGTACATCTAACCCCATAGCTGACTCTCTTTCTCGTTTTCATTTCCAGAAATTCAGGACCTTGGCTCCTCATTCAGACTCGCATCCAACTCCAATTCCACCCTATTCAGAAACCATCTTCCCTCTTCACACGCCTTCAACCAGCTCACTCAGCAATCCCAGGATCTCATCATAAATGCTGTTTCTCCCAACACTCTCTCGACTTACTGGACAGGTTGGTTATGTTTTTGCCGGTTCCATCACCTTCTTTCCATTCACTTTTCAAACTTATACACTACTGCCAATTTCCTCACCTTCTCCAGCTCCCGTCTTTCCATCCGTTCATCCACCCTCAAAGTCTATCTGGCAGCTACTAACTTCTTTCATAAACTCCTCTTTGGCTCACCACATCCTTTTTCTGGTCATCACCAAATCTCACTACTCCTGAAAGGCATTAAGAGAAATGAACCTTCTCTCATACGCCAACGTCTACCATTCACTTCTCACATACTCGCTTGCTGTCTTTCAAACCTACAGTCTGGACAATATTCCCCTTTCATTTCCGCTACTTTAGAAGCTATGTTTTTATTAGCCTTCTTTGGATTTCTCCGAGGATCAGAATTTACTGCTCCTTTAAACACCTTCCATCCCTCTCTTCACCCCTGCCTGTCCGATGTCACTGTCTTGGATACAAACACCCTTGTTTTTAACATAAAACGAAGCAAAACTAACCAATTCGGTGCTCATACTCCAGTTAACATATTCAAACTTCACTCACCTCTTAGCCCCTACAAACCACTTCTGCACCACCTCCAACTCTGTCACTCCCAAGACGCTCGCCCTCTTGATCCTCTGTTTATCAGTGAATCCGGCTCTCCTGCTACCAGACACTGGTTCCATTTACATCAAATGGAAAAACGCTTTTCTCAGCTTAAATCGTCTGAAAACTGCCTTACTACGTTCAGCACACAAATTAACCCAAAAACTTAAGAAATGATAAAAACAAGATGTTAGCATATTTTACAATGTTATAATATGTTTTAGGTCTTAAAAACTCATTTCTGGTCGAGAGTTTAGTTTTCAGATTAAAACAACATTTATCGCTCAACGGAGTGAGAGAGGAGCTCAAAACTATGCGCAAAACGTTTCTCTCAATTGTCTGAAAACAGACTTTACTACATTTAACACACAAATGAACCCAAACACTTAAGAAACGATTAAAACGAGATATTAGTGCATTTTACAGAGTTATAATGTGTTTTGGGTCTTAAAAACTAATTTCTGATCGAAACTGATGTTTTCACTTTAAAACAACACTTGAAGCAGTTTAACGCTCAAAGGAGTGAGAGAGGAACTCAACTATGCGCAAAAAAGTTGCTCTCTGCTTAAATCATCTCAAAACAGACTTTACTACATTCCAAACACAAATGAGAACCCAAACCACTTAGTAAATGTTTAATACATGATATTAGTGCATTTCACAGAGTTATAATGTGTTTTAGGTTTTAAAAACTCATTTCTGATCGAGAGTGTAGTTTTCAATTTAAAACAACACTTGAAGCAGTTTGTCGCTTTAAGAAGTGAGAGAGTTATAATGTGTTTAGCCAGAAACTCCTTTCTGATCAAAGTGTTTAAAACAACTCTTGAAGCAATTTATTGTGGAGTGAAAGAGGAGCTTAAAACTGCGCAAAATGTTTCTCAGCTTAAATCGTCTGATAACAGTTGTTACAACCCTAGTTAAAAATGTAGTCTAGGGGTCTAAGGGTTGCAACATAAATAAATGGACCAACAAGTTTTGGATGCAAAAGCAGAAAAGTGTATTTTATGTTTTAAAAATAGGAGGATCAAGCAGTACAAATACATGGCAGATCAAGAAAATTATGTACAAATAATGGTAAAGCACAAAAAGAAATAATAAAGTCACAAAACTTCAGGGTGAGCCAAGGCCAAAATAACAAACAAAAGTGTCTAACCCATCAATAAGTGCTAACTACCTGTACATCAAAAACAAAAGTTTCAAAGGAAAGACAAACAACTTACCTACCTCCCTGTTCATAAACAGGAATAAAAGTAAGTAAAAAACAAAATGGCAGCTCACCCCTACAGTGATTAAAGCATAATCAGATACATAGTTAAACCAAAACAGAACATAAACTTAACAAAAGCAAAAGTCAATATGTCTGCCATGGACCGCATGGTGGAGACACCAAGGGCCACCCCACAATGGAACTTCAGGTCCTTTTCTATTCTTGGGTCACATGGCTACAGTGATCAGTTGACACATTCCCACCAAGATGTGACCTAAGAGCTTGAGAGAGAGAGGGAACAAGAGATACACCGAAAGAACAGCAGAGGACAGTGGCACTACAACAGAAAAATAACAAGCTACTTAATACCTTGCTCAATCTACCAAAAATAATAAGAAATTCCAAAATAAACGTCTAGGACGTAACACAATCTTTACTACATTCAACACACAAATGAACCCAAACCCTCTTTTTGTGACACAGCAGACACTCCTCCATCAAGAGTAAAAAAAAAAAAAAATAAATAAAATATCTGTAGAATATATATAGCAAACATCCACATACATCCGCCTACATACAAATTAACACACAAGCACTCAATGCACCCTTACATAATACTATGTAACTAATACCCATTCATCAGTTTATTTCAGGATAACTTATCTTTTATGAAATCAATAGCTTCTGACCAGTATCGGATTGTAGCTGCTTTAGCATGATGTAATCTGGCAGTGGCCCTCTCCAGCACGAGAACATCAAGAAAAAAATATAAGAAAGTACGTTTTAAAATAATTTTCTCCTCCATACGGAATTTTAATATGGATTTTATGGCTGCTGTAACAGCTGCCATTATTATTTTCCTTGGAGAAATACGCAAATTAAGAGTGGAGGCACTGCCAGAAAACATGCATATAAGTGCCAACAACCCTAAGAGAACAACTACGACATAAATTGTCAGAAGTTAGTTTCATCTGAAATGCACGGTAGGGAGTGATATAGAACCTGAGAACCACTTTATAATATATCAGCTGGTGAGCGAAATTTTTTGAAGAATTAAAGATGTTGCTCCAAATTAAGCTCCAATCCAAATCGTCATTACACAGAGATAAATCGCATTCCCAAATTTTTACTATACCAGGCTCTCTGGAGACTAAAGAAGTAAACATATTATAAATTTCTGAAACAAAACCACGAGAATTAGAGAGTGATTTAAATAAAGCCAAAAGAGGATGTGTTCTAAGAGGACTATCCCACGGGACCCCATATGCTCGTAATGAAGACCGCAATCGAAGGTACAGAAAATAAGATGAACCTGGCAGAGAGTAGGTAGCCTTTAGGTCATTAAAATGTCTTAGCTCCTCGTCATTATACAAATTGTCCAGAATTAAAATGCCAGCTTTTGCCCAGGGAGGAAAGATAAAAGGTTTGCCCCCTGTCAGCAAAAAATTATTACCCTAGATTGGAGAATGTTTATGAAATTTTAGATTGATGTCCATATCTTTATTTGCCTGCAGCCACACCTCCAGTGTATTACTGATCACAGCGCCAAAATACAATCTTGCCTTTTTCAAATTAAAACCTGTAAAGGGCAAGTCTTCCAGTCTAAGGGGTTCAATAATTTTACTTTCTAGATCCTGCCACGATGTCATAGAATGGGGGTCAAACCATGTTCTCATGTGAGATAGCTGAAAAGATAAATAATAAAACTTAAAATCAGGAAGCCCCAATCCTCCTGAAACTTGAGAGTTTGAAAGAGTTGAAAATGTTATTCTGGGTCTCTTGCCATTCCAGAGAAATTGTCTACACACCTTATTCATTGACTTAAAGAAACCCGCAGGGGGAGACAAAGGAATCATTGAAAACAAAAAGGACACACGTGAGAGAATGTTCATTTTGATTACAGAGACTTTATCATGAATGGAGCAATGTATTCCTTTCCAACGTTTGAAATCTGCATCAATTTCTCCCATGAGCAATTTGTAATTCTCATTACAAATATTATTGATTGAAGGATATATTCGTATCCCCAAATCCCATAGGTACAACCTGGATAGGAAGTGCATCTGCGAGGTCCAAAGAGACAGATTTTATATTTAGGGGCATTAGCATGGATTTAGCCCAATTAATTTTGTACCCAGAAAACAGGCCAAAGTTTTCAAATAACCTGAGCACTTGGGGAACTGATTGAGAGATATTAGAAAGATAAAGAAGAATATCATCAGCATATAAAGAGATGACATGCTTGGAATTATTAATTGAAACCAGAATAATATCCTTACTTTGCCTAATGGCCTGTGCCAGTGGTTCAAGAGAAAGAGCAAATAATGCGGGAGACAAAGGACAGCCTTGCCTACTACCTTTCTCTATTGGAAATGTATCAGATGTTAGAGTACCAGTTTGAACCAGTGCCGATGGATTGGCATAAAGGATCTGAATCATATGAATAAAATTTGGGCCAAAGCCAAATCTTTTCAAGACAAACCATAGATACTTCCATTCAAGATTATTGAAAGCCTTATAAGCATCCAAAGAAAGAACAGCACAAGGTTTCTTAGTTGAGTGAACTTGATCCAAGACCTGAAACAACCTACGCATATTATCAGAAGCTGATCGGCCTGGAATAAAGCCTGTTTGATCATGATGAACTAAGTTAGAAATCACTGAATTAAGCCTGGCCGATAGCACTTTGGCATATATCTTCAAATCAGAGTTTATCAAAGATATCGGTCTGTAACTATCGCATGCAAAAGGATCTTTCCCCTTTTTAGGCAATAACGATATCAAGGCAGTATTCTGGTCTCTGTGGAAAGATCCGACCTTTAAAGCATACTCAACTAATCCCGAAAGATTGGGGCTATCAGATCCCAGAGTTCCAGGAGTAGTTCTGGAGATATTCCATTTAGACCGGGCGATTTGCCTTTTTTTAAAGAGATCACTGCTACTTTCAACTCCTCTAAAGATATTGGAGCCTCTAAACTACTGCTCTGCATAGGTGTAAGTGTTGGCAAGTCCAATTCTTCCAAGAAGGATTTGTCAATGTTTTCCCTATTATCCGATTTATATAATTGTGAATAGAATTCTCTTAATATGTTATTGATCTCTTTTGGATGTGTATATAATGTAACAGAATCTCTAATCGCATCGATAGTAGCTAGATGTTCTGACTGTTTTAGAGTCAGAGCAAGCAACCTACTGGGCCGATCCATAATACTTCTGTCTAGTTCTGAGAAGCAAAAATTCAGCTCTTTGTGTGGTTAATAATTTATATTCCGATTTCAAATGTTCAAACATTTTTGCCCTATGATCCTGAAAATCCCATTTCTGACAGACTTCTATTTGACCTATTTGTGATTCAGGGTCCAGCATTTCCGCTAAACGCATTTTGGATAAGTAGGAGGCATAAGAAATGCAGTGACCTCTTAAATGACATTTTGTAGCTTCCCATAACATTTGTGGGTTCACGTCAGTATGCTTATTCTTTTCGAGAAAATACGTAATTTCTCTTTTTATAAATTTAAAAAAGTCAGAATTTTGTAGGAGAAAAACAGTGAACCGCCATCTATTTTTGGAAGGTATATACTGTGATGGATTGAATTTCAACATAACAGGGGAGTGATCTGATATTAATATAGGTAAGATTGAAATATCTGTGACATATTTTAAGCTAGCAGCTGAAATAAAAATATAATCAATCCGCAAATATGACTTATGCTGAGAAGAAAAAAAAGTGAAGTCTCTATTACTAGGGTTTATAGTGCGCCAAGGATCAATCAAATTCAAGTCAGTCATGAAATCTCTCAGTAAATTAGATGAAGCATTAGATTGGTTTAAGGCCTGTGTATTACACATCCTATCCAGGTTATTATCCACCACACTGTTGTAGTCCCCCCCCCCCCCCCCCAATTAAAAAAATGCAATCTGGGTGACGAAGAACAACTTGTTTAAGAGAATCGTAGAAAGAGTCACCTTGATGGTTAGGGGCGTATACTGAAAAAATACACATCTTAACAGAATCAAAATTACATTTTATAAAACAAAACCTCCCATTCGAATCAGCACCGGATTCAAGTATATTCAGATTCAGATTTCTCTTAATTAAGATAGAAACACCCTTTGTTTTGTTAGGTGCAGAAGAGCTGGCTGCAATCCTATAATGCCTGTTTTGACATCTGTGGACATCTGGAATCTTCAGTTGGGTTTCTTGACGTAGGGCAATATCTACCGATTTTTGGCGAAGAAAAATCTAAAGATTTGGCCCTTTTTACTGGTTCATTTTGGCCCCTGACATTTCAGGACATAAAATTAAACCTACTCATTCACCTTGGTTAGATTATAACACTAAATAACAATAAATACAATAAATACAAAAGACGAGACAATTTAAAGACAGGACAGTGCAGTACCGATACGGTATAATAAAGTGTATAGTGGGGATAAGGTGCAGAGATGTGTGACATACTCTAACATATATAATCACAGCAGTTACTGAGGTAGAGTTTATAGTTTTTAAGAGTGCAGCAAATAGAGTCATGTCAGCCTCTGTGTGCTGACTGGGTGTGTGTGTGGGTGAAGTTCAGTTCTTTGTGAGTGTAAAGGGGGGGGGGGTGTACAGTTTAGTTTTGTGCGAGTGTGTTGGGTGAGTGGTGGGTGGGGGTTCAGTTCTGTCTCTGTGCGTTGAGAAGTCTGACTGCCTGGTGGATGAAGCTGTTGCAGAGTCTAGTAGTGGAGGCTCGGATGCTCCTGTATCTTCTACCGGACGGCATCAGAGCGAAGAGTCCGTGTGAGGGATGGGTGGGGTCGTCCACAATGCTGGTGGCTTTGCGGATGCAGCGTGTGGTGTAGATCTCGGTGATGGAGGGAAGAGAGACTCCGATGATTTTCTCAGCTGTCCGCACTATCCGCTGTAGGGTCTTGCGGTCTGAGGTGTTGCAATTCCCAAACCAGACGGTAATGCAGGTGCTCAGGATGCTTTCTACAGTCCCTCTGTAGAACATGGTGAGGATGGGGGGTGGGAGATGTGCTTTCCTCAGTCTCCGCAGGAAGTAGAGGCGCTGCTGGGCTTTCTTGGTTATGGAGCTGGTGTTGAGGGACCAGGTGAGGTTCTCTGCAATGTGAACACCGAGGAACTTGGTGTTATCCACAATTTCCACAGCAGAGCCGTTGATGTTCAGCGGGTGGTGGACACCTGGAGCTCTCCTGAAGTCAACAACCATCTCCTTGGTTTTATCCACGTTAAGAGATAGATTGTTGGTTCTGCACCAGTCCGTCAGCCACTGCACCTCCTCTCTGTATGCTGACTCATCGTTCTTGCTGATGAGGCCAACTACAGTTGTGTCATCAGCGAACTTGATGATGTGGTTTGAGCTGTACTTTGCATACCTGTCAAGTTTTAGATTTAAAAATAAGGGATATTTTCCTCTGTACGTTTAAAGCCGTCCCACCAGCCCAACGAAGGTTCAGTATCCCTTACATTTTAAGACAGGTTTACAAAAAATCTAAAATAACCACAAGTGAACCACTTACACACTACAATCAGATTATAAGAATCTGAAATGTTGTGGACATTCCTACATATGTCATTCTTTTAATACAGCCAAATTAAAAAACCTTTTCTTTTTTTAAAAAAATTGGATTTCATGTCTTTTTTGTAATAAATGCACTCTTTTATATGATATATTTTTTATTTATTTAATGGATTTAAAATTGAACAAAGGGTGCACAAATTCTGCAAAATGACTGTTGGTGACCTAAACATAGTATCATGAGCTTTTACTAAAAGGACATGGACCAGATATGTTTCATCAGTAAAAATTTGTCCTAAGGGGCCTACACAATAATTTTTAATTAATACTTCTTTCTTTTGATCACTCCACCCCTGATCAGTTCAGTTAATTTCGGTCCTCTCCACATTTCTAGTTAAACTGAGTCACAAGCTGTAAATTTGTTTATTTTAAAAGGTTTAATCTGTGGAAGTCTAAAACCCAGTTGCAGAGGGAGAAGTTCAGGCCCAGCAAGCTCAGTTTTCCGATCAGATGCTGAGGGATGATGGTGTTGAATGCTGAACTGAAGTCGATGAACAGCATTCGAACATAGCAGTCTTTGTTGTCCAGGTGGGTGAGAGCCAGGTGGAGCGCAGTAGAGATGGCATCGTCTGTTGATCTGTTTGGACGATACGCAAACTGCAGAGGGTCCAGTGAGGACGGGAGCTGGTTTTTGATGTGCCTCATGACCAGCTTCTCAAAGCACTTCATGATGATGGGAGTAAGTGCAATGGGACGGTAGTCATTAAGGCAGGACACTTGGGACTTCTTCGGCACAGGGACGATGGTGGTCGTCTTGAAGCACGACGGCACGATTGCAGTACTCAGAGAGATGTTGAAAATGTCCGTGAGAACATCCATGAGTTGTTCTGCACATCCTCTGAGCACTCTGCCAGGTATGCTGTCTGGTCCTGGGGCTTTCCGTGGGTTGACTCTGAGTAGAGTTTTCCGCACATCAGCTGAGGACAGGCACAGTACCTGGTCGTTTGGAGGAGGTGTAGTCTTCCTTGCTGTCGTGTAGTTCTGTGCTTCGAACCTTGCGTAGAAGGAGTTCAGTGCATCTGGAAGGGAGGCATCACTGTTACAAGCAGGGGAGGGTGACTTGTAGTTGGTGATGGTCTGGATGCCCTGCCACATGCGCCGAGTGTCAGTAGTGTCCTGGAAGTGGGCGTGGATTTTCTTTGCGTAGGTGCGCTTTGCCTCTCTGATCCCCCGGGAGAGCTTGGCTCTAGCTGTTCGGAGGCCAGCCCTGTCCCCTGACTTAAAGGCCTTGTCTCGGGATCTCAGCAGCACACGCACCTCTGCAGTCATCCACGGCTTCTGGTTGGGGCGGGATGTGATGATTTTGGAGACAGTAACATCCTCAATGCACTTGCTGATGTAGCCAGTCACTGAGTCTGTGTACTCCTCCAGGTTGATGGAGTCATCAGAAGTAGCAGCTTCTCTGAACATGTCCCAGTCAGTGTGCTCAAAACAGTCCTGAAGAGCAGAGATGGCTCCTGGAGGCCAGGTTGTAACTTGCTTCTTCTCTGATTTGGCACGTCTGATGAGCTGTCTGTATGCTGGGATGAGCATGACAGTGATATGATCAGAGTAGCCGTAGTGGGGGCGGGGCTCTGCTCTGTACGAACCGGGAATGTTAGTATACACACAATCGAGCAGGTTAGCTCCACGGGTTGGAAAATCCACATGTTGGTGAAAGCTGGGCAGCAGAGCCTTCGGATTACTGTGATTGAAATCACCAGCAACAATAAACAGTCCGTCGGGGTGTGAGTTCTGGAGTTTGGAGATAAAAGTGTACAGTTCTTGCAGAGCGTTAGCATTAGCACCGTTAGCATTAGCATTAGCACTGGGTGCTACATACACTGCTATTATGTAGACGCTGCTAAGCTCTCTGGGCAGATAGAATGGCCTGGCTCTGACTACAGCAAACTCAAAATGTATAGTCAGTTCAGTACTTTGCCGAAGCTTCAGAAGAAACAACTCTTCTTCTCCTCATAACACAAGTTAGATACTCTGGAGCTGACTTCTGTCCTTACAGAACTATGATCAGACATGCAAAAGGCAGTCCCAGATTCCAAATAGCCAAAAGAGACTTTTCTCACCCATTAGTGACTCGGTCAGTCCTACAGTATAACAGTATACAGTAAACAGTATAACCTGTCGGATGAAAGAAATACGCCATTTCAGTCATAGCTAAGCACAGAGAAATCCTCCAGGTTCTCACAATTTCTGGAGGAAAGACTGGACCTCCTGAGGATCCGAAAAAACATGCGGTTCATCACTGTGTCGCACTTTGAGCCTAGCGGGTATAGGAGAAAGGTATCAGCCCCTCTCTGCCGCAGGGAAGCCACATGAGGAGCGAAAACCTTTTGTTTTACCGCTGTAGCTTTGGAGTAATCAGCAAAGAGGAGTAGCTTTGCCTGGGCATGTACGAGCGGAGATCCAGCCTTCCTATATGCTGCCAAGTTGAGTTGTCGGTCATTGTAGCGAAGCAACTTGAAAATAAGTGAGCCTGGTTTGAAAGCTGTATTTGAAGCCCCGCTGTACACTCTGTGGGCTCTTTCTATCTCAAAAGCCCGACCCGCCAACGAAGGAATCCATACAGGGAGATGTTTCTGGATGAAGCCGATGGCATCGTCTCCCTCCAAGCCCTCTGGAAGTCCCACGAGGCGCAGGTTATTGCGCCGACTTCTATCCTCAAGCTCCGCTAGCTTAGCTCGTAGCTTGTTTAGGTTTTCCGCCAACTTGGCTGTACAAGATCTCTCCTGCCTTTGAGCCGCTTGAATGATATCAGTGCGGGCGGCAAGAGACTGCATGGCCATCTCCAGATTCGTCACCGTCGATTCGACGGCCCCTATCCTCTGCTTCACGACCTCCAGACTAGCACAGACAGCCCTCACCACGGCAGTGAGATCGGTCCCTAGCTTGTTTACAGCGGTGGTAAGCAAGTCTAATTTCTCCATCACTGAAACGTTGTCTCCTTCGTGCTCACGCATCTCCGCCGCCATTAGCAGAGCTTTTCTGGCTTTCTTTTTATCTGACTTCTTAGAAGGCGAGGGAGTCGGCGACGAGCAATTTTCCGCCGGTCTCTTTTCAGCCGCATCCATTCGTTCAATTGTAGAACAAAAACTTAAAACGCAAAAAAAAAATTAAAATAGGGGAGCCATGAGGGGCCGGAGTTGGTCTACGCCGCCATCTTGACCGAAGCCCCTCATGAACCCAAACACTTAAAAAACGATTAAAACGAGATTAGTGATGTCAGTTACCCTTTTTATCAGTAATGAGTAATCTAACGCGTTACTATTTCCAATCCATTCCAATCCCCGCGACCCTTAACGGATAAAGTGGTTGACGATGAGTGAGTAAGTGAATAAATTAGTTATATTATATTATAATATATTATATTATAATGCCAACTTTGTCTGTGGCTTGTAGTCTAACTGGACATATTGGAATTGACCAATCAAACCCACGAATAAATTATTAAAATCCAGATTAGCGATGGTAGAGTTACTGTTACTGTGCCATACACACACTTATATACAATTCCCACCAGCCCGGGAATTACAGCACAACACATTATATTTCCATGCTATTGGGAAAATCCCATGTACTGTAGGTCCGGTGCAGGGGACGCCTGCGGTGTCTTTAATCACACCTACACGTATTGTAAAGGGTATCGGTTAATGTGCAGGTAATATTTTATATTATTCCTTAATCAGGTTCTTCTAACCAACATTGTGGCCGTTCATCTGGGCAAAATCTGGGGTGTGTCAGCTCGCAAATATATAAGTCAAAAGTTGGACATGTCTCATTCAATGTTTTTATAAAAAACAATTTACATTGTCGATTAATATTAAAACCATGAAAACTATTAATTGACGCAAATGGAATTATCTAGTAAACAAAAAGGTGAATGGCCTTCACAATTTCCTCTGACCTAAACCCAACTGAGATGGTGAAAGCGCTTTTCTAAGCTTAAATCGCCTGAAAACAGACTTGCATTCAACACACAAATGAACCCAAACACTTAAGAAATGATAAAAAAAGAGATATTAGTGCATTTTACAAAGTTATAACTTGTTTCAAATCTTAAAAACTCATTTCTGATCGAAAGTATAAGTTTTTAGTTTAAAACAACACTTGAAGCAGTTTATCGCTCAAAGGAGTGAGAGAGGAACTCAAAACTATGCGCAAAACGCTTCTCTTAGCTTAAATCGTCTAAAAACAGTCCTTACTACATTTAGCACACAAATGAGCCCAAACACTTGAAATGAAAAAAACAAGATCTTAGCATATTTTAAACAGTTATAATGTGTTTTAGGTCTTACAAAACTTATTTCTGATCGAAAGTGTAGTTTTCAGTTTAAAACTGCTTGAAGCAGTTTATTGTTTTAAGGAGTGAGAGAAGAGCTCAAAACTATGCGCAAAAACGCTTCTCTAAGCTTAAATCGCATGAAAACAGAATTTACTACATTCAACACACAAATTAACCCGAACACTTAAGAAACAATTAAAACGAGATATTAGTGCATTTTACACAGTTATGTATTTTAGGTCTTCAAAACTCATTTCTGATCAAAACCGATGTTTTCACCTTAAAACAACACTTGGAGCTCAAAAAGTATGTGCAAAACATTTATCTCAGCTTAAGTCATCTGACAACAGTCTTTACCACATTTAGCACACAAATGAACCCAAACACTTAAGAAATGATAAAAACAAGATCTTAGCACATTTTACACAGTTATAATGTGTTTTAGGTCTTGAAAACACGTTAGGGCGGTTCTTAATGTGAATGTATCACTCCCGTGCCCACGCCGAACAGAGAGTAGTATACCAACAAAGTCACTCACGTGACACAGCGTGTGACACATGCAGGGGTATAATACCCCCTGGCACTCGCTGCTCCTCCTCTTTCTCTTCTCGCCCAGAACCGATTGAGTGCAGCTCGTTCAGAGCTTCGTTTTTTTCAACCTATAGAGCTGTTTTTCTTCATCTTCTCTTGGATTATTGGATTATTCGCAAGTGCTCACACGAAGCTTGGTGCTCCAAGCACGGTGAGTACTCTCCACGGTAGCTCGAGCTTTGCTTCGGTACCTCGTAAGCTATCGCTGCCTTAGCTGTCTGGTGCTCGGTACACTGAGTTCACTCTAGCATGCAGCGTAGCGCTCGACACTTGAGGCTAGCCAGTGGCTAGTGGCCACTGTGGGCGGCTTTTTCAGCATTTTCCCGGAACCACGGCCTACCTAGCGCAGTGATGCTATCTCTGATCGGCTGCATGCAATGCCCGGCCATCCTGGAGCCCTATGACGGACACCGGCTGTGCCCATCTTGCCTGGGCTTGGACCATCTCTGATCCGTGCATCAACTGTGCTATGATCCCCATGGCTACCCGCCACGAGCGGCTAGCAGGCCTGGAGGCGCGCAGTGAGGCTTTCCCTACCCGTGGCAGCGCCCAAAGCTCGCAGAAAAAGGAGCGCGGATAGCTCGTTAGAGCCACCACGAAAGAAGAAAGGTTAAGCGCTTTCTAACCGTGTGGACTCGGTGGTATCGGAATTACACCAGCTAAAGAGCCTGATCTTAGCTATGAACAGCCAGACGGAGAACCGAGCGGACAAGACCCCCTCGGCCAAATCGAAAGAGGCTGCTTCACTGAGGCGGGAGGCTGATTTTGATGTCCTGCCTCCAATGCGGACTTCACGCAGGGATCGGCTCTCGAGCATGAGTTGGAGCTTGGGTCTTTTCCGAGCGACAGCTCTCCTGTACCTACACTCTGCCTGTCTTCAGGCAAAGCCAGAGGAAGTGAGGACCCACCCTCCGCAGCTTCTCGCAGGGCTTCGGTGGAGGAAACGCTCAAGTTGGCTTTGGCCAGGCTTGGCCTGGACACACCAGCAGCGGGGAGTGTGCGCTCTAACGGGCTGTTCAAGCACCTAGAAGCAGGAGATTTTGTGGTGCACTGTTGCTTTCGCCATCACATCTGGCCTACTGGAAAAATATGGTCTCAGACCCGTGGGCCCTGAGCACCATGACAGAGGGTTACAGGCTACAATTTCATCACCGGCCACCATTATGCTCTCGCCCTACAGTGACCAAAGTTCGGGATCCCGCCGGGCTGCAAGCCTCTCGCGGGAAATCAGTTCTCTCCTGGCCAGAGGGGCTATAGAGTTGGTAGAAGGGGTGGGCGATATGGGCAAAAAAAAATATCTCGATATTTTTTTGGATTTTTGTGATAACGATATTTTGACGATATTTTCCAAAAAATACAAAACTATTCTAAAAAAAGTATTCAATTGAACATGTAAGGTTCAAAATATGGTAAAAACAGGAAATTTTTTAGGCGCTTTTCAGATTTTCTATTTCTATTTTTTATTTTTAGATCCATAAAATGATATATTTATGTGGATGAAGTGTTTTAGTAGCTCTATATTCTGCTATTAGAAGTTTTAAAATCACCATGTAAAATTATAAACTGCTCCCTAGATATGATAGAGATCTGAACCTGGCATGGTCCTTTCTTTCTGAAAAGGACTGGAAACTTTAGAAGAATAAAAACTATTAATTTTATAACTTATTTCGCAATAAAGAAGGTCTCTCAGCCTGTTCTCTCCCTATAGAATAGACCCGCTGGAGCAGATTTTCCAGAGGGAGGGGGGAGCGCTCTCAGAGTGTCCGGTTTCAGAGCGGGCTTCACCTCTGTCCCACATAACTCGCCACCTGATTGGCTGACAGAATGTAGGGGGGCAGAGGGGGGCTCTCAGTCTGCCCAACTACCATGGTAACACGCATGCGCAGTTTGATCGCTCCAGAACAAAGGGAAAGTCTCAGAACACAGCGCTGGAGTTTCCAATAGTTTTAATCTGCGTCGGATTTATAAGAGCGCTTCTCAGACATAAATGGGGATTATTGGGGACTGGATTGATGGATTTTCTGATGGTTGGGTGGATTCTGAAGCCAATGCTCTCAGGTAGGTGCTGATTCGCTCTGTTTGGGTGTGGGGGGTGTTCTGCAGGTACCCCGGGCGGATCAAAGAGCGTGTTTTTATCACAAACCGGACCGTCTAGCGCACGCTTTCAGCTCTAAAACGAAATACAGCTAAATGTGACTGAAAAGTAGAGATTCTTAGCTTTAAAATGGCATATTGGGTGTCTATATTGAGCCTATACTTACTCAAACACAGCCAGATATGAATTATGATATTTTTCTGGCCCGCCGGCGGGACAGGGCGTGTTAATACTAGAGACCTGCGCGGGACAGCATTTCCAGTCCTGCTCCCGCAAAAAAATATGATTTTCAGTCCCACTCCCGCCCGCAATTCCCGCATGATTCCGACGTTCGCCTTACTGCTCAAGGCAGTTCTTGTCATTGGCTTGAGGAATTAAAAGTGATGTACTTAGCTGAACACATCACTAAGCTAGCTGCAATGACAAAATATTCAAATAAACAGAAATATTTAACCAAAATAACAAATAAATTCTTACACAAAACAAACTAAAAAGTAAACAATTAGAACTAAAAAAAAAGAAGTAACTAAACAAAACCCACCTACAGACCCAAACAAATAAACACCACAATAAAGCAAACACAACTGAAAGCAAACAGGGCCTGCAGGCCAAGACACAAGACACAGGCCAAGGCCCTCTCTTTAAGGAAAATAAATGAATAATAAATCGCAAAAACAAATAAAATTAGAAAACAAACAAACTAAACTAAACCCAAAATACTAACGAAACTATAATCTATCGAATTGCAAAAGATGAAAAATAAAAACGTCACACAAAAGTAGGAAAACAATAAATAAGTAAATAATAAAGTAAATAAACTGCGTCTGGACGACGACACCAAATACAATAAATCACCCAGAAACAAAGAAATAAACAAACAACAATGTAAGGACTGGCAAAGCACCAGCTTAACCAGAACCAGCACAACGAAAGGAAGAGCAGCTAAGGTTAGCTTTCCGAGACTTTCCGTCTGCCTCACCCACCCGCAATGAGCTTTCAAAATTTGCCCTGCGCTGCACTACTATGCATTGGGTCCAGCGGGTGCAGGTCTCTACTTTATACACAACGCACTCTGAGTTTAGTTAATCAGTTGTTTTTACTTACATTATGTATATGTATAAATATATAAATAACAGCCTTAAAATACGATGCAGTTTATTAATTTTTGGCGATTTAAAAAAAAACAAAAAAAACTCGATATTACAAAATTACACATCGTCAAATCAACATTCACGATAATTTCGCAAACGATACATATTGCCCACGACTAGTTGGTAGACCCTCAAGTTCACCCCGAGGGGTTCTACTCAATTTATATCATTGTTCCAAAGAAAGACGGCGGTTTGAGGCCGATCTTGGATCCGTCGGCTGAACAGGTTTCTGAAGATTCTCCCGTTTCAGATGTTACACACCACGGCTGTTCTGCACACGGTCTCTGAAGTGGAGTGGTTTACCCTGGTGGACCTCAAGGATGCTTATTTTCACGTTCCAATTGTTCCAGAACACAGACGTTTTCTAAGGTTTGCTTTTCAAGACCGACCATTCCAGATGTGGCTCATCAGCTTAAAGCTGGACGCTTTATGGCACAGGCACACACTCGTACACATTTCCAGCGAATGTTTGACTGCCCTCGATATCTGGAAATCTGCACCCTTCCTGCTGTCAGAGGTGACGATAGGTCAGATTCCTTCTTGCAGAGAAGTGATCACTAAGGGCGCTTCAGCCACCGGGGGGGCTGTTTGGAACCACAGAGCAGTATAGGGAACTTGGTCCAGGCGGCAAGCACAAGACCACATCAACATCCTGGAGTTACGAGCAATAGCGCTCGCCCTGAGACATTTTCTCCCGGTGCTCTGCGGCAGACATGTCTTAGTGAAATCAGACTATATGTCAGCAGTCTATCATGCGAATCAGTTCGGTGGAACGAGGTCCCACAGGCTACTGGCACTGGCACAAGAGCTCTGGACGTGGGTTCACCCCAGAGTGTTGTCTCTAAGAGCATCTCATGTGACGGGCACCACCAATGTCACCATCTCGCCATTTCCTCCACCCAGGGCAGTGGAGACTGCACACAGGTGTAGTACAGCTGGTGTGGGAACGATTCGGAGAAGCTCGAGTGGACGTTTTTGCCTCACTGGACACGACACACTGCCCTCTCTGGTTTTCAGAGACAGCGCTGTACAGCCCATTGAGCCAGGATGCCCTGGCTTACAGCTGGCCGAGAACTCTACTCTATGCTTTTCCCCCTTTACCACTGATCCCGGCTGTCCTGGACAGAGTGCGTCTGGAACAGCGTCGGGTACTCTTGGTGGCCCCGAGGTGGCCGTATCAACCATGGTTTCCGACTCTGCTGTCCTTACTCCATGGGGTTCCATGGGAACTCCCTGGGATCTTCCGCTAGTGCTGAACGCTCTCTGTGAGGCTCCTTTTGAACCGCTGGAGCTGGCGGAGCTAAAATGGATCAACGGCTGTTCGTCAGACGGATCAGCTGTTTGTTTGCTTCTCTGCTGCAAAGTTGGGAAAACCACTTTCAAAGCAGTGGCTATCCCACTGGCTGGTGGAGGTTATTCAAGGGGCCTACAGGGTCTGCCCTGACTACAGGACATTCTGTTCGAGGTATCGCCACATCTTGGGCTGCGCTTCGAGGAGTGTCACTACTAAAGATTTGTGCAGCAGCCACATGGTCGTCACCATGCACATTCTCTCATTTCTACAGTGTGAATGTGGCAGCCGCCGAGAGCTTATCTACAGCGGTTCTGTCCGGAGTCTCCTTGTGACATCGCTGGTATGCTTCATCCACATTAAGCACCTCCCTGGTGGTCAGGAACTATAAAACATAACGCTAGTTACGTATGTAACTGTGGTTATGTGAATAGTGGATGACCGCCAGGGTCCTTGGTCACTCGGATTGTGAGAAGAACCAGGACTTGAGGAGGAGCAGCGAGTGCCAGGGGGTATTATACCCTTGCATGCGTCACATGCTGTGTCACGTGAGTGACTTCGTTGGTATACTACTCTCGGTTCACTTGAAGCAGTTTGTCACTTTAAGGAGTAAGAGAGAGGCTCAAAACTATGTGCAAAACGCTTCTCTAAGCTTAAATTGCCTGAAAACAGAATCTACTACATACAACACACAAATTAACCCAAAAACTTAAGAAACGATTTAAACGAGATATTAGTGCATTTTACACAGTTATGTGTTTTAGGTCTTAAAAACTCATGTCTGATCGAAAACGATGTTTTCACTTTAAAACAAAACTTGAAGCAGTGAGAGAGGAGAGAGGAGCTCAAGACTATGCGCAAAACGTTTCTCTCAGCTGAAAAAAAACAGTCAAATCGTCTGAAAACAGTCTTTACTATACCCAGCACACAAATGAACCCAAACACTTAAGAAACGTTTAAAACACAATGTTAGTGCATTTGACAGAGTTATAATATGTTTTAAGTCTTAAAAACTCATTTCTGATAGAAAGTGTAGTTTTCAGTTTAAAACAACACTTGAAGCAATTTGTTGCTTTAAGGAGTGAGAGAGGATGTCAAAACTACGCGCAAAACGCTTCTCTCAGCTTTAAGTCGTCTGACAACAGTCTTTACTACATTCAGCAAGCAAATTGACCCAAACACTTAAAAAATTATAAAAACGACATGTTATTATCATTTTACACAGTTATAATGTGTTTTAGGTCTTAAAAACTCCTTTCTGATCGAAAGTGTAGTTTTTAGTTTAAAACAACATTTGAAGCAAGGAGCTCAAAACTATGTGCAAAATGCTTCTTTTACCTTAAACTGTCTTAAAACAGACTTTACTACATTTAACACACAAATGATCCCAAACACTTAAGAAATGTTAAAAACAATATGTTAGTGCATTTCCCAAAGCCATAATATGTTTTAGACCCAGTGTTCTCAAGTCTCACACACCTCAGCGAGTTCACACGCTCACACGCCACACATGGTATTTCTCACACTTGCCAATCCATCAGCTGTATATTATAATATACTCTCGTTGAGCCAGTCAGAATATAGATAGCTCTGTTGTTAGGCAGACCTAGTCAAAGAGGCTCAAGTTTCAGCCAGAGTGTCAGGCGTGAAGAACTCTCTGATTCTAAAGTTCTGAAGCGGCGAACAACTGAAGGAGAACAGCGGCAACCCCCCACGCGTTGAACACCTAAGGAAGAACAGCGCGCTTCCAAACAACCCCCCCCCCCATTGGGACAAATGAAGAAGAACTGCGAATCAGTATTGACTGGACTCATGTAAAACAGAGAATATAAAACATTACCAATTCCCTATATCCATGAACCCATGGACCTACAGCGTTATCTAAAGGAAAAAAACATTAATTGCCAAAAGTTAGACCAAACAAGTAAGTTTTTATTCTAGACTCTGAGGTCTCGCAAGAACTCACTTAGGGCCCGTCTAGGGCTGTATACTTTAATAGGACAATTTTATAGTCTATCCAGACTTTGATTGCAAACCAGATCAGTTCTCATAGGACTGGATTAATATGGTCAATTTTTTTAGTTTTAGAAAGGACACTGGCTGCAGCATTTTGAATTAACTGAAGTTTCTTTAAGTTACTTTTGGAACATCCTGGCAGTAGTGCATTACATTAGTCTAGCCTTGAGGCATGTACTAATTTCTCTGTGTCATGCAGGGATCAGGGATTTCTTAGCCTGGCAATGTTACAGAGGTGTAGAAAAGCTCTTACATTAGTAACATTAGATATGTGTTTAGGGAATGCTAGATCTGAATCTATGATAAAGTCAAGATTTTTAACTGCTGAACCAGGCGTGACTGAGAAGTCGGCCACATTTAACATTACGTCTGATAATTTGTTACTAGCAGCTTCTGAACGAAAGAGAAGTTTTAAGTTTAAAAAGAAGCCGTTTATCTTTATAATGGAATGCTCTTGTATTATTAATTCATAATGTTAAAATTTTTGCAATTTTGCGATTTTGTACAAATACTGAGAGTTTGAGGGTGAGGCAGGAGGGATCCAAAGTTTTGGTCATGTACACCGCGTAGGACACGCAGTATTTGCAGACCCTGACCTCGACTCCGCCCCGCCACGAAAGCAACCAGCACATTGGACCAAGCTAACAGTTGTGCAGCACATACCACACCTGTTGGATTTGTCACACGGGCAAAATTAAGGAAGATGACAAAGCAGAAGTGTCACGTCTTAGTCCTGTCTCATGTCTCTGTGTGTCTTCCCCACGTGACCTGTGCCTCTCTGTGTCTCCTGTCAGTAGATTTCCACCATGTGTTTCTCATTTGTAGCTCCGCCCCTTCCCCAGGTGTTTCCAATTCTAGTGTGTTTTATGTTACTATAAATAGCCCTCCTCTGCCACCTTGTCCTCCGTCGGTATTTGCACCTTCCTCTGTTGTCTGTCTCTCCGCGTTTCTGTGTTGCTATAGCCCTAGTTCAGTGTTTATTCATAGTTTGTTTCCCTTGCTCCCTATTCTATGTTTTTCTGTTTATTTCTAGTTTCCTGTTTTTTTATCCATTGTTTCATTCGTCACTCCCTAGTTCCCTGCTTAGTGTTTTGCTTCTTGTTGTTTTTGCTGTGTAAATATATTCCCCGTATATATCCCTGCCTTATTTAGTTTAGTACTTGTTCTGTTCCTCGTTAATTTTCTTATATATATATTCCTTGTTTATTTTTGTTATTATTATTATCTCTTGTTCACTTAGTTTATGTTCTCTAGTTTCACTGGGTTGTTTTGGTTTTTGGTTTTTGGTTTATCTTTGTTAAGTGTTTACTTGTTTCTTGTTTCATTGTTTATTTGTTATTTATTTAATAAATTATTTATATCGCTCTTACCTGCACTTGTGTCCGCCTCCTCGTCTACCTGCCTGGGTATCCGTGACAGAAAGACCGACCAAACATGGACACAGCAGGTTCTGCGTGGACTGGCACCAGGATGGCGATTCACCGTACTCCAGGCGGGATCCCGGCGCAGGAAACCTCGAGGCCTCATGGACGCCGCAGGCCTCAGGGTAAGCGTTCTAAGGGGTCCCGCCAGCCTGAAAAGGAGCCCTTTTCCAGGGAGGATTTTCTTGGGGGGGCGCTAAGGGTTGGTGCGGTTAGCCTCGGTGCCTCCGTGTACCCGAGGCTCAAGGAGCGGGATCCGTGGGACTTTCTCGGGTGCGCTCCCAGCAGCTCCGAGGACGAAGAGGAGCTCTACCCTGCACCAGCCCGCACTCCATTGCCGTTCCCCCCAGGGGCGGAGAAGAGGCAGGGCGCAGGACTGGAACCCACTGATGCTGGAAACTTTTATTTCTTCCTATCTATCCTTAGTGCAGCAACTTACAACATGCCCAAGTATGCCTAAACTGACTTTAACTGTAGAGGGGGGATAATAATTTTCTAGTAGACAGTGGGACAGGTCATTCAGAGATTAGGGCTAATGAACTGCATTGTGTAATACAGGAGAGGAAATCGCAAGCATTAATAGGGGTGGGAGGAGAAATTCTCTGTCCATAAAATCTGCTAGATAGAGATTTAATGTGTAAATTAGGCTGAGTTTTAATTATCTCTCCTTATGGGATAGCTATGGATTTTCCAGAAAAACCATGCATGGTACAAGTAGCATCAGAGGGTCCAGAGTTTGTGTACATTTGGCACACTGTTAATGCGCAAGGGGAAACTATTAGACAATTTTAAGCAGAGGCTGAGAAAATCCATTGCACTTGCTGAGCAATCTACAAATAATTCTAATTCAGTATTCTGCAATGGTTCCTCTTTAAGATCTATCCTAGGTGTGCATGTATGCAGTAATAGTAACTGGCAACCATGTGGCTCCTCGTCCTCTGGGGTAGGTAGTAATGATGCTGGATTCATAGTGGTACTCAGACCATTGAAATGTGTAGTGTATGTGCCTTTATTAGGTATAATATCTCCCAACGGGCTCTTTTTCTTAGCATATGATGGAGTAAATGTACGGCAAATTGCTTGTATTCTGCAGACATGTGCCTCTGACCTGCTGTGAGAATGTGTTCCAGAAATAAATAATCCATTGCAAAGCTTTGCAATAGAAAAGGAGTGACATTTCACACATTAGCCAAGGTCCACACTATTATTATGAAGCACAATTTCTTACACCTAAAACAGAACTTATATGGAGTGATAAAGCGGAAGTGAATCGAGTTGCATGTGCTGCAGTGTCCGTTACGGAGGTATTATAAGCGCAGAGACTGCATAGTACATACTTAGCACAAGCTGTGGAGTTGATGGTGTTGACTAAAGCTTATGAATTAGCAAAAGATAAAACACTTGCGGTCTGGGTGGACTCTAGGTACGTCGGGTACATGTAGATTTTTAACGAGCTCAGGCACAAAAATAAAACACCACAACTAATAAGTGATTTACTCTCCGCTCTGCTGTTACCAGCTAAAGTCGCAGTAGTCAAATGTAAAGCACATGCGCCAGGAAATGAACCCGGTAACCAAGAGTAATGCGTTTGTAGACCATGTGGCAAAACATAGAGCATGCACCCCACACAACACACTACAACAGACCAAAAGAAACACTCCTTACTGGACATTCAATCCACAGCCACTGAAAGGACATGAGTTCAGTGTACTAAAGCAGGCTGTGAAAAACAAAATGATGTGTGGGTGCATACAGCAACAAAGAGACAATGTCTCTTAAAAGAAGGAATGAAGGAATTAATAGCTATTGCTCATGGTAAGGGTCACACGAGCAGGGGGGTACTGTGGAATTAATAGCAAAGCATTGGTATTGTAATGGAAATGCATTGATTACCGTATTTTTCGGACTATAAGGCGCACCGTATTATAAGACGCACTATCAAAGAACGCCTATTTTCTGCTATTTTTCCATACATAGGGCGCATCGCATTATAAGGCGCGTTAAGTGACACTAGAAAGGGTGCCTATATCAAAGTGAACAGGGGTGGCGCCATGTTTCCCTTCCCCCACCGGGGGTGGTCGCTTGCCGGTGGAGCGTCTCAGTATACAAATCTAGCTATTTCAAAGTCAAACGAGTGCTGGATATTAATCTACACAGATTCCTCTCCTGAAAACTGTTTATTTGGGTGAGTAACGTGCTTCAGTTTATTTACAGTAAGCTTAGATTTCCAGATGTCCACTAAGGCTTGCTGCACCAGCGTTAGCATAGCTATCCGCTAGCACGCTAGCTAGTCACCTAAACTAGTAAAGTTAACCCAAACTTAAACGACAGCGTTACACTGAGTAATCCTGCGTGTTCTGGTAAGACAGTGAGATATTAGCTAGCGATTCGTCCCCCGTAGCTTGTTTTAACACGGTAAACAAGCAGATTACAGGCTGATAAAACTCACCTCTGAGAGAGTTAGCGCTTAGCATCTAGCTAATGCTAGCCAGGCAAAGCAGCACAGACTTACAGGCCGATAACTCACCTCTGAACGGTGAACGCTTAGCGATTAGCATCTAACTCTAATAATACTGCTCCAGCAGTATTAAAAGTGCTAAATTTAGAAAATACTGATCTCTGAACAGTGAAAAAGCTAGCTAGCTAAGCGGTTAGCATCTAGCTAATGCTATTGCTGCTCCAGCCTCGGAGCGGCACGGCTCTGCACGGAGTGTGTGTTTACTGCTCCTTACACCTGACGGTAAAATTTAGATAATACTGATCTCTGAACAGTGAATAAGCTAGCTAATGCTATTTGCTGCTCCAGCCTCGGAGCTGCACGGCTCTGGACTCTGTATAGCACTGAAACTCTGTATAACGCTGCACGGAGTGTGTGTTTACTGCTCCTTACAACCTGACGAGTAAAATTTAGATAATACTGATCTCAGTGAATAAGCTAGCTAGCTTAGCGGTTAGCATCTAGCTAATGCTATTGCTGCTCAGCCTCGGAGCTGCACGGCTCTGGACTCTCTATAGCACTGAAACTCTCTATAACGCTGCACGGAGTGTGTGTTTACTGCTCCTTACAACCTGACGAGTAAAATCCATACAAAAGGCGCACCGTATTATAAGACGCACTGTCAATTTTTGTGAAAATTTAAAGTTTTTAAGTGCGCCTTATAGTCCGAAAAATACGGTATTTGGTGTAAAAAATTTAATAGGGATAATTTTACTATGATCTGTTTGTGTGATTCTCTCCATCAATAAGGGGCCTTAATTAACAGAGATCTTTAATTGCTTGCAACAGGATGTGGGGGTTTGGGTGCAGTCCACACCTGCAGAGTAAGGGTCTGCTTTGCTCAAGATAAGGACACTAAATGGTTCACTAAGCCATATATGGTCTGTTTGTATTGCCTAAGTAACTTTGTGATTCCAGGTTGCTTAAAATGGGTCATATAACATACCCCCATGTGGACTGTTAGCTGAAAACTGCCCGGTAACTAGACCGGTTCCAGCCGGTCCTGCAAGGGTGGGTTGTGCAGCGTGTGGAAACCCTATATAACACTGTGGTTTTTACTATATTGGAGAGGAGAAGATTCTGCATTGTCTTTGGTGCTGTCTCCTCCAATAAATGCTACTCACTTGATCCAGACTCAGATTTTTCATGTTTGTTCTGTCACTAATCTTTTTTCCACCACAATTTGCTGTCAGAAGTGGGATGAACAACGGACTGCAGCGGAGGGAGGAGAAGTAAACACGAACTGAGGACACTCTCCAGCAGAGACTGGGCCCAGAAGCAGGGGAAATCTCACAGCGCACGAGCAGAGTACCGAGGGGGTGAGTGTAACTGATTGTCCATCCGCTCTCACTCTAAGCTTCATCAATTGGTGGTGAGTGACCTTTTTAATTATTTTGAGAGGGACAATACAAATATTTTACTTTATTCCCCTCCACCTACCCTCAAGCACTCCGCCCTGGAAGAAGTTTGGTTGCATGACGGTGTAACAAAGACTAGCCGTATCTCTAGACGTATCTCTAGAGAACATAGGTCTGGACCGGAGGGGGAGTGCATAAATAATACTAGTAGTACAGAGTGCTGATTGAGTATTAAGCAGGGAAAGAGGGAGGTGAGAAGTTAATTGTTGGGGCTAAATCACATGAGAGAGCAAAATAGGATCCCAGTTAGCTAAGGAATTATGTTTTTTTAATCCAAAAATTCAAACTGCAGCTCTCTTTAGCCAGATGAGCCAGGATTATGGCACTGATTGTATAATGTATGTCCCGATGTGGATAAAATATTTTGGATTTCCAACAACTGGGAGCCTCAGTGTGAAATATTTAACTAAGTTTAATTATAGAGTGGGACAAGCACCAGTAGGGTGTTCAAAATCAGTAATTAAACATTGTGCTAAACATAGAGAACAAATGTTACAGGCAGTTGGGTTTTGGTTGGAAGAAGCAGGGTGCAGAGAAATGGAAAGAGAAAAGAAGGGTGGGGTTAAAACTAAACCAGTGTCTCAGTGTGTCTCAGTTGCAGCCGATCCTGACCTCGACGCCGCTCCACCGAAAAGATCAGTACCAAGAAATCAACCAGAGCCAGCAGCGGGGGAAGAGCAACCTCAATACAATCCACCACCAGAGGTGCCTGGCCCTTACAGCGAAGCACGACAGCAGCTTGAGCAGGCAGATGGAGCACAAGGTGAAACCAGCCCATTTTACTCGCCAGTAGCCTCTCACACCCGAAGCCATGACAGAGAAAGTGTAAGGGCTGGTGCCCGATTGCGGTGTCCTCCAGTGCATCGGAGGGCGTGCCAGGCCAGCGCCGAGGGTTAATTGGCTAATTATCAACACCTGCTTTCTACACCTTACAAGCAACGCCAACCAACCACTCGGCGCTGGATCTTTGACGCTAACAGAGCGAATCTATGCCGGTTTTCCGAGCGAGGTTTGGCTCTTTCTTTTCCTTCTGTCCTATCCACGGCAAGTGCCATTTTTTCCCTTCGAATTTGGTGTAGCTGTGTAGAGCAGTGTGCTCCACAGCCTCCATCTCTTTCTCTCTAGTCTAGTGGAGCAGAGCAGTGTGCTCTCCTCCGCCGCCCCTCCCTCGAGTCTTTGTGTGTGTGTGCGAACCAGCCGCGAGGCACGTGGTTTGCTTACCTTCTCTCTCCCGCGCTGTTCCTCTCCTCACAATCACCTCAGTTCAGTTCTGCTTTTCTTTGGAAGCTCTTTAGTTTTTACCTCGCGCCACAAGAGGTAGCCGCTCCCGGCGGGCTTTATTTACAATTTTCCCCCTCTCTCTCACTCACGCTAGGCGTGACTTTTGTTTTCCGCCCGTTTTCATTGCTCTGCCCCTTTCGGCGGAGGCTTTTAAAGGCGAGTAAAGCGGCCGCGTCCCAAAAGAGCAGTGGGCTCCGAAGTCTATATTTATTATTATTATTATTATGGTAACACTTTATTTTGAGTGGTCCTTTGTAGATGATTAATAAACTGTCAACAGAATATCAATAACAAAATCAACAACATATCTGTACACCTGCAGTAGTGACATACATAAACATTCAAGTGACTATCTGTTTCAATGTTGTAAATGGACAGCAATCCTTTCTAACAAATAAACTATCATAACTTTCACCTTCCTGATGGGTTGTTGAAGCACTACTTTAAATGAGTAGATGTTTTATTGACATTACTGACAATTATATTTTTATTGATTTCATCATTTTCATCATTATTTTTAGTAGATGTTCTGTTGATACATTACTTATGTTTAGTAGATGTTCTATTGGTACATTACTTATGTTTAGTAGATGTTCTATTGGTACATTACTTATGTTTAGTAGATGTTCTATTGATACAATACATGATTAATATGTGGTTTTATACATTACTTATGTTTAGTAGGTGTTCTATTGGCCCGTTACTTATGTTTAGTAGATGTTCTATTGATACAATACATGATTAATATGTGGTTTTATACATTATTTATGTTTAGTAGATGTTCTATTGGTCCGTTAATTATGTTTAGTAGATGTTCTATTGATACAATACATGATTAATACGTGGTTTTATACATTACTTATGTTTAGTAGATATTCTATTGATACATTACATGATTAATATGTGGTTTTATACATTACTTATGTTTAGTAGATGTTCTATTGGTACATAACTTATGTTTAGTAGATGTTTTGTTGATACTCTATTTAAATGAAACAGATATACTATAATGTTCCTGTTACATGTTCAGTATTTTCTCTGGTAAACATATACAGATGTTAGCTTGACCACTCCAAATAAAGTGAAAAACAAATGAATTAAGTAAATTATCAACAGACTTTATTTAAACACAAGTTAAGGTTAACATGTTTTTTTTTAATAAACATTACATAAAACATTCAGAGCTTCAAAATTAAAAAAGAAAGCCTTCAGCTGAACAATGTTACATTTTTGTCATATAAACAACATGTATCAAATTCCTTTGATTAAAGTGACAAGATTTTAAAGTGGGTGTATGGGTGAGTGAGTGCAATCGTGTGTGTGTGTGTGTGTGTGTGTGTGTGTGTAGTGCACAACAGGAACTTCCATTTATCTTTCACATTTTACTGTGCAAAATTTAAACAAAATAATTAGGTAAGCAAGTTCATTGGGAATTTTGAATAAAACTCAAACAAAAATACACAAACATATGCCTTAACACAGAGAAAATACATGCGAAAAAATGTATGCTACACGAATATCCTTCAAAAGCCGACCAAGGACTCCTTTTCTGTGTTTCCTTCCTAGCCAATAGGTCCATTCAATGAACTTTAGATGATTTTTCAGAGATTTTTCATTTCGGTTTCCTCGAAGACGCCACACCTCATTTTTGTAAGTCCTCCATGCCCTTTCAATGTGTTGGGTATGGTTACCTGTGGCTGGGTCAACAAAGTTAACACTGTGATTTACCGTTTGATGGACATATCCCGCCTGACTGAGAGTGGAGTATGCACGCCATTCATCACTGATGATTATACTATGAGGTTTTACATGCCGTTTAATGATGGGAAGAAGGGTCTGCTTGTTTCTTCTTTTTACAAGTCTCAAAACCGGTCTTCTGGAATCATCACGGATCTCCAAGATTCCAAAAACCCATGTTTTCCGCCTCCATGTGTTGCCAATACGGCCTCTGGCATACTAGATTAAAAAAAAGGAAAATAATTGTAAATTCGCGTCACATCAGTAAACATAATTGTAAACAATTAGTTAAACTGTAGAAATATACTATAGTCCTTAAATATCATTTAAATACTACTTTATGGGAGAAACAAGTTCAATCTCTTTGTCAAATAAGTTAAAATATTTGATTCTATAGTAATTATCAGAGCATAAAGGGAAAATCACCAGTACTTTGTACAGTCTTGAGCAGATTTCTCTGAATATGGTAGTTTTGGTAGTGTGGCTCCCCAGAATTTTGTCAATTTCCTTTTATATTTTTTATCCACAGTTAATTTCAGATGAGTTGGTTTTGTTGTAAAATTTCATTTCTACATCGAACATAGGTCTGGATGCGTTTCTTATTTGGCTACACTAAACACTAAAAAAAAGTTATTCCTGTAATGTTATAATTAATAAATATGTTTGGTTACTTGGGTGTTTTTAATGTTAATGACTGCTTTAAGTACAGTAACTGCTGTAATGTGATATTCAGTTTATGTTCCTCTATAATGACTGCTACCTAACCCTGCGTTAGTGTGGGACACAAGGTATAGCAGGTGAGGAGCAAGGACTTTTTTTTTTGCCTGTCTTTGCTAATGCCTTTCCGTTTTGCTTGCGCAACTGATGTGGCTACATCAACACAGAGCATCCCATAAAAAATATTTTTTTTAATTCACATCTGCAAATTTCCATGTTCAGTATAAAAGCAGGTTTATGCAAATATGCAGCGTTCTAAACTGCTCCCTATAGTGCACTAGTTACTATTAGCTGACACAGAATGCAGTGTCTATTACTGTAGTAGGGAGCGATTTTGAGTGCAGCACATGCTATGTTTTTTTTCCTGCTCTCACGGCAGGCAGCTTTGACCAATCAGAGGAGATGTGTGCTTTCATGGTTTGTTAGGGTGAATTTTGGTTCGCTGTGACTTTTCAGCTGTTGCTTGACTGAAAACAAAGTTTAGATCTCAGCTGATCTCAGATGTTTAGTGTAAAACAGGCTCATTGCAATCAGTGATGCTCATAAGGCATAGTCATTTGCTCACCTGCTTTTTGCTCATCAGATTGAAAAGTGAGAAACTGAAGCACAATTTAATTAGTAGGTTAATTTTCTTTTTTTTAATTAATAGTATTTTTTTTATTGATGTTATAATGTAAAGCCACTTATTTAGAAAAAGATGGTGATTTTACTTCAATAAATACACAAATTGTAAACTTGCATGTTTATTTTAGTAACATTTTGTTGTGGAGATATGGGACATGTGTGCACAGAAATCCCTTTCTCCTGAGATGGGGAATGATAGAAAAAGTTTGAGAACCACTGCCTTAACCATATACAAACTATACAAAAATGATTTGCTGTCAAAACTAACTGGAAAGATTTGTGTTGTTTGCTCTTACCTCTACACATTATGCTAAACAGTGCTGTAAAACTAAGAATTTAGACAGCTGTGGTTTTACATTAGAGTGCGTACAAGCTTAATAATACATCAAATTTAGATTCTCTGCCCAAGCCTGAGCCTGACACGATGCCCAACTTGAGATTTCCCTGTTGACCTGCATCGCTCAGAATGCTCAAACAACTGGCTTCCAACAAGCTTACAATGCTAGAGATAGGGGCAAAGCATTACCCACGCCCTCTTCACTAGCATTGTAAGTGTAGCGGCTCAGTGGTTTAATACCTGGTGCTAATTGAGATGTTGAAATATTTTTTTTATTGGGCGCCAGTTATTAAATTAATTTAATTAGATTAATTAATAAATTAATTAATCAAATTAATTAATAACACAAGACATCTCAGGGTGTGGTTTCTACAGGTGACAGAAATTTTCATAACCAAGTTATCCAGAAAAACACACTGAAATGACAGGTTTTGTAAAATAAAAGTATTTATTAAATCACACAGATATGAGTAAATAATTCATTAAAAAGTCATAAATGTAGCCATTAGCTATCAAATCATAGTGTAGAATGATAAATGAGAAATAAAAGAACAAACACGTTATAATGCTGATATGAAAGGAATAAAGATTAATATAACTATTAAGTGAGTATTTCTAAATAAGGGTCTAAGGCATTTTAAGTCTACGAAACCAATTCTTATTTCCAACCAAGCCACTCAAAATGAGTCATCTATACTAAAGACGCTCTATTAAAGACCCGACCAAACCATGACCAACAGACACCATCTGCCGAAAGATTAAACCCAGCTCTGCCTTACTCTGAGTTGTTGAAGTGGGCCTTGGTGACGTCCGCCTGGGTTGGTCGTCTGATGCTTCACCCCGAAAAAGGATCACGTGAGCCTGTCTGAAGGGTGGTTTGACTTCCTGTGTCAGCACGGAGCCCCATTAGAACCCACAGGGTAAATCCCTTCACTCTCAGCTGGCTTGCTGGTGGCCTCCGGACCGCAGGTTTCTGGGTTGGATCTGGCGGATCTCCTTTTCAGCTGTACTTTAGCTAAACTTAGATGGAATAATGCTTGGCTTCGTAGATTGTAAAATAACCTTAGATATTTTAACTAGGATAGCTAATATTAATATACTTGAAGATTAAATGCACTAGTCTAAGAAAACTAACTTAAGATGACTAAACTAACAGTCTATCCTTTCTCCATCTCTGGGCTCCCTAACCTCTCTCCTCTAACTGTTTTCCTCAACTCATCTTCTCCAACTCCTTCTCCCACTGCTTCTCCTCCAACTGCTCTGACCTGAACTCCCAAAACTCAACTGGAAACTCTAAACTGGAAACTGAACTGTGTCTGCCCAGTTTAACTATTAGTCTCTGTGGCCTGTTTGGCCCCTGAGCTATGATTGGCCCTGTGGCCCAAATGTCTGTGTTTTGATTGGTCTAGGAGCAATTTCAAACTTTGGTGGGGATTCACAAAGGGCCATAAACCCCCCCTCGCTCACATGGTCAGCATGCTTCAGCATTTTTCTAATAGATCAAACCAAAAGAAAACTCAATTAAACAGTGGATCAAAATACATTTTTCAGCATATCAGTTTGTGAGGATAAATTCAGGAAACAACAATCTTACAATTGAATCACAATAAATGTAATATATATATATTTTGCCCACAAACAGTTTTGTAATACTCAAGATAATCTTAGGAATACAATGATGGATGGTACTCTGTCAGAAAGAGATCAAGAGTCATGTTATTATTTAAACCCAATTAAATCACTTAAAAGATAATACATGGTTAAACCACTGATAACCAAATAAAGCTAAATTATCAAATGCTAGTTAAACCTTGTTGATTCAGACTTGAATGTGTAGGAGAATTTAATCAGGACACATCCAAACACATATACCATATACCAGACACATATACCATTATCTAGTAAACATTCTATAAAACACATTTTTTTACATAGTCAATATAGATGTATTTTAAGCAAAATCTTCTGAGTGAGAAATTCCTCCCCTCTGCAGAGTGTTCAGATAAGGCTTGGTCCTTGCCTGTCTGAATTTACGACGGTGGGGGAAGGAGTTCTTTCTGCACCCCACAGAATTTGAGCCTGCAATGTTGAAAATGGAATCCCAAGCTTAGAACATTTCTCTTAATTTCATTAATCTTATTTCTAAGTGATTGCAGAAATAACTAGGCACAAACCCCTAAATTGGTACAACATTTGGTGAATTAACAATTTCCAAGGCATTAATTAAGTTTTGACACTCTCTTAAGTCCGCAGTCCCGTCCTAGTGATGGTGTTGCAAATGTTCCAAATGTTTACATTAACTCCGAGGTTTATGACTTGGAGGAATGTAAACAGAATTTTACCCTAAACTCGCATTTAGGGCTCTTGAGCGAGGCTGAGTGAAGAAATAGTCAGTAAATGTCATTTTGAAATTTAAGGTTGTTTGAAAAAAAGATTACTCCAAGGTTTTTTTTAGAGTGTTCTGGGTTCGAAGTTTCCTTATAGGCCGTAAAGTGGGGGTAGTGTGTGTTTGTGTCCAAGCAATGAAGAAATCCTCTGGTTAATCCACTACATTCCCCCCCCCCATCGATCGATGGGCCACTGGACGTTGGGTCATCGGTCGATGTCAACGTGGATTTCTGTAGACAGAGCACGTTAGGGTACATCTTTCATGCAATTGGTGTCTTGTTGGTCATGCTTTCTTAAGACAATCTACTACAAGGTCGCTGACAGAGTTTTTGGTCTAAGGGATATACAATTTCTCTGATGATCAGTTTTTTGCTGTAGCTATTGGCTTTTGGTTCTGAATAAAATAGTTAATTTAATGTGATAGTGTGGCAACAAGCATATGAAAGGGTCACAAATAGTTTGCTAGCTATTTGTTCCTTTATAACTTTATCAAGACAACCTACCCATAAGGTATGCTTCAATAATTAGCCACTACTTAGTCAACAATTGAGAACAATATAGCGGAGCAAACGTAGTCAGAAGGGAAACAAAATATGTTTTGGGCACCTGAAGAGAGAAGAAAGAAAAACAAAAAAAATTGGCACCCCCCCTCTCCACGTATTTATTATACTGCTATGCTAATGGTTTGAAATGGTGATTCAAACACTAGGTTTAACAAAATATCCAATTTGTTGTGAGTTATGCTACTTGGATAGGTGAGTTCCAGACAGTGAATGTGTGGTACTTTCTCAATTTAACAATTGCGTCAGGTCAGAATATGGTGGTCAATGAACACTCAGTGTGTCTAAGTATTTGGCCCAGTATTATGATTTAACCTAGGGCATTATTGGTCCCGACTTGTCCCATGGGGCTTTTGCATAGTTTGATTGGGTTACAGTGAACTTGTTTGAGAATCGGTTTAATAAAACACTGACGATGCGGGATTTGGTTCCAGATGCGAGGCAGTTTGTCTGCCTCTGCATGAGGACCAAACCAATGAGACCTGAGCTCGCGAATTGTTTTGCCAGTGCTGTGCTGGGACCTCACCAGTAGCTTGTCAGCAGTGTAACACAATGGTTGGTAGCCAAGCGTGCTTTTTCCCAGTTTTGGGTGTTTCCGCAGTTCACCCCTAGAACGGTGAGATATACCAACACCTGAGAAAGTGTGGTTCAGCGAAAAAGTTGTGGCCTGAGCCATTTCAATAGGGTCTGGGGGACGTCCCCCCCATCTGGCAAATACACCTGCCACAGTGATGAGATGTTTGTTCCTTCGAACAAATTTCATGAGTCTTTCGACCCAATCCATTTGTGGAATTGGCCATATACCACACAGATCTTCTGAAGACTGGGGCTGAAAACACACTAGCCTTTTTCCAACAAGTGGCAGATATGTCAATTGTGGGAATGCTTGGTGTGTTTCCCCCATCATTTTGTGGTCCACCCATGGGTGATCGAGGGCCTGGTCCAGGCTCTCCCCCCCATGGCGCTGAGGCACCACGAATGAAGATGAAGCGTGTGTATCTGGGGCATGAACAAACAGGCCCTTGAGCATCCTGAAAGACGCACAGTAAGTGGCAAGTGGATCAAGTTGAAATGCCAGTGTTCTGAAAGAAGTGTTGCCACATGCACCAATTGTCATGTTAACTTTCCATTTGATCTGAGCATTCCGAAAAGCACATCCATCTGTGTAGATGGTGGGAATGTTTTTACATTCATAAGAATCCAAGGGACTGTGTTTGTCTGGAACCACTGGTGCAGGAACAAGAAGAGAACAATCCTTTTGGTGCACGAACAGAGGATCACAGTTAGTCCGTGGCAAGGAACCTGCAGGTGGTCTGTGAACAGCTGACTTGTCAGCCCCTGGAACAAACATTTCACCGTTGACCATTGTGTTAAGAGTGAATGACTTTCCAGCTTTTGGGTTGTACTCATCTACAGCCGTAGAGGGAGTCAATGCCCATGAACAGGTGTTTTGTTTTAGAATCATGCTAGGGGATTCTGAGGATGGTGGTTTCAGAACCCTGACCATGAGCTTCTCATTGATTCCCGTGGAATTTGAAGGTTCAATGAGCTTGTGTGGCTCAATGTTGCTAGCAACATGATAGCATTGAACTCTATCCTGTGCCTTAGGACAGGGCAGGGGTTCGCAAACCTGTGCCCAGATTCTACGATGCTGAAAGTCAATCAATGGTTTGAACCGGTCAAGGAGGTCTTTGCCAAAGAGCAATTGGACGTTCTCCAATGGAGAAATGTGAATTGGATGGTTGAGGCTCATTGGACCGATGGCAACGTGCACCAGGGCTGCTGAATGCAGAGTGATACCAGTGTGCGAATATGGTTGAAGGTGAAGAGCACACTTTTTCAGAGGTATCTCTTTGTTGTTTCGGCGGGCTGTCGCCCTCACCTGGTCAAAAAGTGAATTTGACATTAAAGAAATGTCTGACCCCGTGTCCAAAAGAGCTTCATACCCGAACACATCTTCCAGCCAGGTGGCTAGGTAGAATTTTGGTGTTGAACCTTTCTTGGTTAAGAAACCCAAGAATTGTTTAGGTGGTGGATCCTCCAGGCTGAGGGAAGGAGCTTCCTCAGTGTGGTTGTCTTCAGCGTCTGGCTGTACAACCAAGGCTGCATTGGAGTGGATGGATTTCGCACCCCCCCCAAGCAGGTTGATCTGGAGCATGGACAATTGGCAAGAATTCAGATTCAGCATTGTCCTGCTTGTGTATTTCGTTACGAAATTGTCTGAGCAGACTGTCGTCTTTAGTGCTCAGGTTAGTTGGATATGTCTCATCCTTGTGCCCTTTAGGTGGACACCAACGTTTGTGGTGCTTTGGGCTCTTTCTCCTGAGCGGAGATTGAAGTTTGCTGGAGCTCTGTGCTCGAGCATGGTGCTGTGAGTGTTTGCCATTCCAACTGCGTTTTATCCTACCTTTCCTTCGATAGGTGGGCTTTTGGTCACTTTGCTTGGCCCAATGTAGGGACGAGCGACGCCAAGAGTGGAACACTCTCTGGTTTTTGTGGTTTAACTGGGTCTTAGGTGGCATTGGAGCCTTGTGTGCCCCTTTTTGCTTGACGTGGGAGGACTGCTCATTAATTATCAGGACGTCATTTGACTCTGATTTTTTATTAATGTTTTGTTGGAACTTAGCAAATCCTCTGAGAGCCAAATCACGCAGCTGCCGGCTTGTTAGCGTACGAGGGCAGGCTGCGACTCCAAAAGAGTGACTGGTGGAGGGATGGAGGTTTCTCACGAACAATGTTTTGAAAACTTCCTCTTCCTCCATTCCAGGCTCATTTCTATAGCCGAAATAAGCGTGCCTGAGGCGGTGATAGTACTGTAGGGGTGTTTCCTGGCGACTCTGCTTTATTGCAAGAGCTGCAGCAAGGCCGGTTTGAGCAAGGTGGTTGGAGAACTCATCCTCCAAAGCCTTGCAAAGAGCAGGATAGTCTCTCTTAACCTGGGGTGGTTGGCGCTCAATGAGACGTCCAACTTCCCGACTAGAGGACACCTTAATGAGGTAGATTTTATCATCTACCGTGGCCTTGGGGAAACGGCGTAAGAAGAAGTCAATGTCGCGAAGATACTGGTGGACATCATTAGAACCGTCCGGTTCTGGTTCAAAGCGTGGGATGTTACGCGCAATTTTGTCCAAATCTCTATCAGAGGGTGCTTGAGGTTGCACAGAGGTCCCATGTGGCTGAGAACGCTGAGTGAACCTTGGTTCTACTGGCGCTTCAGCACCTTTAAGGGAGACTAGAGGGATTGTATTTGTGGATGGTTGTTGCTTAGGATCCGGAACCCCAGGGGTTCCTGATTTACCAGCTGGATTGATGGGGGAGTCTCCCTCCATCATCAGCTCAAATGTTAACTCTGTTTGGTCTCGAGTTAATTTGACTGCATTGTTAGCATGTGCTAATTCAGTTTGTAGCTCAACCTGTCTTGCAATAGCATGTTTTAGTTTTCCCTGTGACTGAGCTGCAAGTTGGGTAGCTATGTTGGCTTCCTTTTGAAGCAGCTGCACTTCGGTTTTGAGGTCTCTTTGGTTCATTTCAGACTGTACAGTTTTGTTCTCTAGGTCTGCAACTCTATCATTTAAAGTGACAATCTCTGCTTGGAGATTTTGAATGGTTTTGGAGGAAGCAGCAAGTTGATCCTGTGACAACAGCAGTTGTTTCCACAGTATTAGGGAAATCGGATCCACTTGTTGCTTGCCCTCAAGGATTTTAGATACACACTCATTGAGGCTTTTGGCAATTAGTGCATGGAGACCCCCACTGTCCATTTGTTGGACTGGGACGGTAAGTCCTGGGGGTAAACCAGCTGTAAGCTCTAAAAGAGCTTTTTCAGTGACACACATTTTGATTTACGTAAAGCACGTGGAATCAAACAATTTTGATGACAAACAAGTTTATTTTATGTTCGAGTCAATTAGCATTGTGCCTTTTCTAAGAAGAAAATCTGTAAAAGTGGGTGACCTAAGGTTACAATTAGTAGATTAATTTTTAAAGAATAGTTAGATTTGTCGTCAGTGGTGCTAGTGAACAGTTTAATAACTGTAGGCCACTATATGCAATATGTCTAAATATGAGTATAGTTATTAACTATGCACAGGATGGGAGAATTTAACTATGTATTAAGCACAGGTGTGCTGGGTATATGGTTGAGTAACTGATAACTGGATAGGTTTTTTTTTTTTTTTTTTTTTTTTTTTTTTTTAATGGTTAATTAATTAATTAATTTCAATCAGTTATTAATAATTGATCTTAATCGATCAATAATTAAGCTTAATTTATTTGAAGATGGTTGAATTAAATTGAAAATAATTAATTAACACAAATTTAATTAACTTTACTTAATCAAATTGATTAAAACGACCAGTTAATTATTTTATGTTGTGATTAGTTACTCAATGGAGATAGCTATTTAGCTTGGTTCAATGTAACATAAAGAGTGATGTTTGAGAGAGCAGACCTGAAACTTAAATTTAACTATTTAATATAAACCGATTAAATGAATGCAGTTATTTGTTTACTTATTTAGAAACCATTTAACCAAACCACAATGCAAATTCCCTTTATTAACTTAACGAAAAGTTTGTTTGAAATTGGCACCCTCTGGCGACAGAAACTCTAAATGCACTCTACAGGATGATGGCAATTACACAAGTACACACCAGGTGGCGACACAGCTATATGGCAGCTATAAGTGGCTCCCTCTGGTGGTCAAACAAATGAAATGCACCTTTCTGCACTGTATGCAGTTAACCAAATCAAACACCAGATGGCGATGTGGCAGTGGTGAGGGGTAGTAAAACACCCTTTGAGTTTGAGTGTAAATAGTCAGGCTGTCCACCAGATGGTGGCAGAGGCCGACTGGTGGGAGTGGTCACGCCCACTGATGATGCCACGTTAAGGACCGCCCCTTGGGTCTGGGACCTGGTCAGCAGATTTGACTGACTCAGTCGACTGTGAATAGCAGAGGAGAAGGACACGGCTGTCCGAAAGTTTAACACAGCAGCAACACACTTCACAAGATGAGCAAAGAGGATTTACATCCTGGCGTGGTTAGTTTAATCACGCACACAATAAACTTCCTGCCACTCAGGGTGGTGTTACGTAAAAGTTAGCTACTCTTTTACGCACGTGGAAGTGTCCAGTACTGCAGGATTTTACGGATTTCGCGCAAAAACCGGCAGTTTTAACTGGAGTGCGGAGTCAATGAGCCGGAGATCCGCGACTCAGACCTGCGCGAAGGCCTTATCAGATCAACACTGGCAAAATATGTCTATTTTACCGGAAACAGTTCGAACTTTATGTAAGTACACACGTATATACACGTATATACACCCGGGTTTAAGGTTGCCCACACACGGCGGTGTGTCAACCAAGCTTATTTTACAAATAAGAGTAATGTTTTCAAGAGCGCTCACGTACCACACACACAACTGTACACGTTATACAGACACACAGGGGACCGTGCGCGCGACGCGCACACACAGCGGGGGACTGGCCAGTCCTGAATTGTAAACAAAAGCACGTGTAGAACCTGTGCGTGTGTTTCTAACACGCTGGGTTTATGCAGTTAACTCCAGCTAGGCCAGCTAGCCAGCAGCTAACGCATTTAATAATAAAAACAAAATACACTTTATTCTGCAACTTACAGCGCTATTTTCTGGAACTGGTTATGAAATGTGTATATTCTGGTCTCGCGGCGGAGAACCAATAAGAATATAATCCTGCCCCACGTTGGCGCGCCAATTATGTAGCGGCTCAGTGGTTTAATACCTGGTGCTAATTGAGATGTTGAAATATTTTTTTTATTGGGCGCCAGTTATTAAATTAATTTAATTAGATTAATTAATAAATTAATTAATCAAATTAATTAATAACACAAGACATCTCAGGGTGTGGTTTCTACAGGTGACAGAAATTTTCATAACCAAGTTATCCAGAAAAACACACTGAAATGACAGGTTTTGTAAAATAAAAGTATTTATTAAATCACACAGATATGAGTAAATAATTCATTAAAAAGTCATAAATGTAGCCATTAGCTATCAAATCATAGTGTAGAATGATAAATGAGAAATAAAAGAACAAACACGTTATAATGCTGATATGAAAGGAATAAAGATTAATATAACTATTAAGTGAGTATTTCTAAATAAGGGTCTAAGGCATTTTAAGTCTACGAAACCAATTCTTATTTCCAACCAAGCCACTCAAAATGAGTCATCTATACTAAAGACGCTCTATTAAAGACCCGACCAAACCATGACCAACAGACACCATCTGCCGAAAGATTAAACCCAGCTCTGCCTTACTCTGAGTTGTTGAAGTGGGCCTTGGTGACGTCCGCCTGGGTTGGTCGTCTGGTGCTTCACCCCGAAAAAGGATCACGTGAGCCTGTCTGAAGGGTGGTTTGACTTCCTGTGTCAGCACGGAGCCCCATTAGAACCCACAGGGTAAATCCCTTCACTCTCAGCTGGCTTGCTGGTGGCCTCCGGACCGCAGGTTTCTGGGTTGGATCTGGCGGATCTCCTTTTCAGCTGTACTTTAGCTAAACTTAGATGGAATAATGCTTGGCTTCGTAGATTGTAAAATAACCTTAGATATTTTAACTAGGATAGCTAATATTAATATACTTGAAGATTAAATGCACTAGTCTAAGAAAACTAACTTAAGATGACTAAACTAACAGTCTATCCTTTCTCCATCTCTGGGCTCCCTAACCTCTCTCCTCTAACTGTTTTCCTCAACTCATCTTCTCCAACTCCTTCTCCCACTGCTTCTCCTCCAACTGCTCTGACCTGAACTCCCAAAACTCAACTGGAAACTCTAAACTGGAAACTGAACTGTGTCTGCCCAGTTTAACTATTAGTCTCTGTGGCCTGTTTGGCCCCTGAGCTATGATTGGCCCTGTGGCCCAAATGTCTGTGTTTTGATTGGTCTAGGAGCAATTTCAAACTTTGGTGGGGATTCACAAAGGGCCATAAACCCCCCCTCGCTCACATGGTCAGCATGCTTCAGCATTTTTCTAATAGATCAAACCAAAAGAAAACTCAATTAAACAGTGGATCAAAATACATTTTTCAGCATATCAGTTTGTGAGGATAAATTCAGGAAACAACAATCTTACAATTGAATCACAATAAATGTAATATATATATATTTTGCCCACAAACAGTTTTGTAATACTCAAGATAATCTTAGGAATACAATGATGGATGGTACTCTGTCAGAAAGAGATCAAGAGTCATGTTATTATTTAAACCCAATTAAATCACTTAAAAGATAATACATGGTTAAACCACTGATAACCAAATAAAGCTAAATTATCAAATGCTAGTTAAACCTTGTTGATTCAGACTTGAATGTGTAGGAGAATTTAATCAGGACACATCCAAACACATATACCATATACCAGACACATATACCATTATCTAGTAAACATTCTATAAAACACATTTTTTTACATAGTCAATATAGATGTATTTTAAGCAAAATCTTCTGAGTGAGAAATTCCTCCCCTCTGCAGAGTGTTCAGATAAGGCTTGGTCCTTGCCTGTCTGAATTTACGACGGTGGGGGAAGGAGTTCTTTCTGCACCCCACAGAATTTGAGCCTGCAATGTTGAAAATGGAATCCCAAGCTTAGAACATTTCTCTTAATTTCATTAATCTTATTTCTAAGTGATTGCAGAAATAACTAGGCACAAACCCCTAAATTGGTACAACATTTGGTGAATTAACAATTTCCAAGGCATTAATTAAGTTTTGACACTGTCTTAAGTCCGCAGTCCCGTCCTAGTGATGGTGTTGCAAATGTTCCAAATGTTTACATTAACTCCGAGGTTTATGACTTGGAGGAATGTAAACAGAATTTTACCCTAAACTCGCATTTAGGGCTCTTGAGCGAGGCTGAGTGAAGAAATAGTCAGTAAATGTCATTTTGAAATTTAAGGTTGTTTGAAAAAAAGATTACTCCAAGGTTTTTTTTAGAGTGTTCTGGGTTCGAAGTTTCCTTATAGGCCGTAAAGTGGGGGTAGTGTGTGTTTGTGTCCAAGCAATGAAGAAATCCTCTGGTTAATCCACTACATAAGCCTACTGTGACCCTCAACCAAAAAGCGCTGTACTTCAGAGTGTTGGGGGCAAATGTAGGTACAGCACATTGGTTTAGGAGCTCACCTGACAGTATCTGATGCTCACCATAATAGTATTAGCTGCTCACCTGATAGTATCTGGTGCTCACCTGATAATATCTCATAAGAATCCAGAAAATGTCTCTTTTTTTTATTCTTTTGAAAACAGCCTATAGACTTACCTTTCTTTTGTGGCAGAACTTGCTCTCATCAATGTGGATGACAATATTTACACCACCAACCCTTTGTCCCTTTCTGGAGATTTTTTTAATGCTTTTAATGCATTTCCTTTGCAGTCTCCTTGACATTTTTGAGAGTGTGGCACTGCTGCCTGCAATCCCGTCCTGGATCATGTCCACCTGTCTCATTCTCAGACCTTGAGCAAACCTAAACACACATAAAAACCAAATCAGCTTTACCTCACCAAACTTTTTTTTATTTCTCTTTGCTATTTGGGCTAATTGGCACCTGAATAATTTAAAAACAAATAATTATCTTTTTACATTATGTAGTTTCTAAAAAATATTTTGTTTTATATTTCAATATAACACATTGAAGTCGCAATTAGTAATGATGTGCAAGACATTTATTTTGTGCCTGAACACAGCAACATTTTTTGCTTGAGTGCGAAACAAAAGTAGAAGCAACAATTGTTCCCTTGTGAGCAATATGGCTCATTTAAAGTGCCAAGACATAACAGGTTTTGTACATAAAGTACAAAACCTAAGCATTTAATGTATTTACTGTTCATTAAAATTTCTGAATAAAATCGAAACTGTAACATGTTAAACTTTTCTGCCACCACTAGGTGACAGTATAAGGACCTCACAAGAGGACACCAGGCCCTTGTAGAGCAAAATTTAGTGTTGTGGTCTAGACAACCCAAAATGTGATGTGCACACATGTGGACATCAGGCCCTAGGAGGATACTATAATGAGAATATGTTTGTTTTTTAACAGTTTTGTAGTTTTGTAACAGACTGTTTTAGTTAATCATAATATAAACATTCATACGGAAGAGTGAATATGGTCTGGTTGTACCTGTGTATGTATTTCATCCACGTGAACAGGGTGGCATGTGATTTAGAAAAAAGGCTCCCAGTTCTGATGCTCCTAGCTTTTCTGCATGGCTTAGGACACTTCCTATAAAAAATGAATAAATAAATAAATAATAAAAAAGAATTTTAAGGCAGAAAAAAACATATGAATAATAGGTAAATAGAATAATTTTTTTGTTTGTTTTTGTATTTTATTTGTCCCTGACGAGGTTATTGTTGTAACCGAAAATTACTCCTGATACCTCCTTGCCATATTGGCTGTAAAGTGTAACTCTTACATCTTAACTGCCAAATATACCATTATTATAATCAGATTGACCAGATTACTAATGTAATAACCCTTGCCCCTTACACACAAAACAAGTGAATTAATGGAGCTATAATAATAAATAAAATTGTATTACCATACCAACATTCCAGGTGTGTCTAATAAAGTATATAATAATACAAAAAATACTGATTTAAACTAAAAGAAATATGTAATTAATGTAGAACATACTTATTCCGTGTAAGTTTACTTACCACATGTATCCATCTGTGCAGTTATGCGAAACCATCTTCATTCTTTTCTTGCATTTACTGCATTTCATCTTCTTTTTCAAAAGACGTTCCCTCTGCATCCATTTTATAAGCTTCAGGGACGTCTTCTTTGTTTCCTTAACGTACACCTTCTGAATCAGTTTATTTTGTAAATTAGTCATATCTGTTCACACCATAGACAGGTTCACACTGACGACTCAAGCTGCTGGGATTTGATTTTGGCGCGGACTGGCATGACGAACTGTGGGTATGGGCAAACACTTCAGATTGTCCAATCAGAAACAGCAGCCGCTGTGATTGACAGTGTGCAAGCCAAGCAGAAGCGTCAGCGTAAGCACACACAGCCCCGGGCATATGGAGACTGTTAACGTTTTAAATACAGCCTGGAGTCTAATAAAAGAAGAGTTAACCATCGCAAGTGCTGTTAATGTGAAGACAGACAACACTAAAGGTAAGTGTGCATATTTGGCTGGGCAATGTAAATTAAAGCAATATCTTTTTTTAATAGTAACGTTGTCAGGTGTCAGGAGTAGGTTAACTAGCTGATCAGGTCATAGTTGTGACTGAAAAAACAAAATTTGTAGGCTAACTACGATTTTCCTTCTGTGTGTTGCAGAAATAGTTCACTTTAATGACCTGTATGCAGACTCTGCTAGTTGTAAGTTAGCTAGCTAAAGGTTAGTAAATGAATTGGTATGAATTGGCTAACTAGGCTAATTATGGTTAGATAAACTGGCTAACCTGATTAGGTTGAACTGTTTGTTTTGTGACTCTGACCTAGTTAGCTAAGAATGGGGAACCCAGTTAACTTGGTAAGGTCGTTTAATGTGCCTATTTTACTATTAGCAAAATTAAAATAATGTTATTCACTATTTTTTATTAATAATATATTTATTGGTTGAAAACATGACATTTAGTCATTTGGTTACCTGCTAACCTACTAAAGCTAGCTAGCTAGCTAGAGTTAGTAATTAAATATTCACACTTCTTGTTTGGATTTTTTTTTTTGTTTCAGACATACTTTGGATAATTAAATATAAAATTAAACATCAAATTGACCTGGGAACACCATTGTTGTTCCTGAAAAATGAACATAAGAGGAGGGTTAATTAGGATGTGAACAGAGGGATTCACAGTGGCTCAACATTCTAGAGACACATTTCTCACAGAAAGCTGTTAGAATAATAAAAAATAATCTGCCTGATACCCTGTTTTACTAAGAAGACTTTATAATACTGCTAAAACTAACCAATTTTTCTCTAAATAAAAAAACAACATTAAACTTATGTTTTGTTCATTATTAGATGTCCACATACAACACACGCAAAAGAAGGGGCACCCCTAAGAATATGGAAGAGAGCAGTGACAATGGTAAGTCATTGTATATTACAATAATTAAAAATATTCCCATTACGTTTTTGAAATCATGTATTTGAATTAGTTTGCCTACATTACATTGCTTATTTCTTCAGTGACCAATACCACAAAGTAAGGCATGACATTGAAACTGCCGAAATTACATGCAGAATTGCTGTAATTTTTTTATGTGCTTAGCCATTCACCCGCAGCTTCACACATCAGCGCTTAGGTTAAATAATAAAAAAAAGTTTACTGTGCTATTGTTGCACTGTACAATCACTGTGCTTTGTTTTAATGCTTTCATAGTTGGATGCAGTAAAATCCAGCCAATGAAGCAAGACGTGCTCGTTTGGAAGAACAAAGCTGACCTATTAGAAGACAAGGTGAAGGAGCTGGAGGAACGCAATGATGAGCTTCGGCAGCAACTGGAGCTTCTCAGTGCACAAAAAGGTAGTGTTCTCAAATCATTTACCAAATACTATGTGTTTCCAACCTCAAAAATCACCAAAATACTAATATAATTCACTATTTCTGCCTGATTTAATTTGACTAGTATGAGTGCTCCGTACATGTTTATTTGCCAAAGCCTGGTGCGTTTTACTAGTGCAAGTGCTCTTTACAGAGCCTGAGCTTGTTTTCCAGCCAAAGCACTCATTCTACACTATACTACCTCTCAGAAACAAATCCAATTGCCCTGCTGCCACCAATGGGCAAATTTAGCATGCCATAACTATACCAGACCAGCCAACAAATGTGTGCCTTTTTTTTTTTTTTTTGAGACATCATTCAACTGCAAAAAAATCACATTAAGCCAGGGGTGCCACCTCTGGTCCTGGTCATGTGCTTTGGAGAGTTTCAGCACATAATGTTAAGATGCTTATAAGTCTTCTTTAGCTGTAGTAAATATTTTCAGAATATAGTTGAAACCGAAAAGGGGGCGGAGCAACGAAAACGGGCGGAGAGTGAAAACGCCGAGCGTGAGTGAAAGAGAGGGGGAGATAACGTAAACTAAGGCTTGCCTGGAAGCGGCTACCTCTTATGAGACGAGGTTAAGGATTAACTAAACAAAAGGGGCTTCCAACGAAAACAAAACTGAACTGAGGTGCTTATGGATTTAAACGCTGCTCCACCAGAGAGGGGAGGAACAGCGCGGGAGAGGGAAGGTAAACAAACGCGTGCCTCGCAGTGAGAAACACACACAGACACACACAGAGACTCGAGAGGGGCGGCAGAGGAGAGCACACTGCTCTGCTCCACCAAACTAGAGACAGGTAGATGGCGGCCGTGGAGCTCACTGCTCTACACAGCTCCACCAAACTCGAAGGGAAAAAGGGATAGAGATAAAGAGCCGGGGCTCGCTCGGAAAACCGGCATAGATTCTCTCTCACAAGCTTCAAAGATCCAGCGCCGAGTGGCTGTTTGGCGCTGCTTAAGAGGTGTGCAAAGCAGGTGTTGGTAATTAGCCAAATCAACCCTCGGCGCTGGCCTGGCGCGCCATCCGATGCCCTGGAGGATGCCTCGGTCGGGCACCAGCCCTTACAAGCAACAATTATTTATAAGAATCTTATTTTATCCACTCCTTAACAAAATGCACTGCTTTATGGTCAAATTTGTCTAATGAAATAATTTGTATTATATTTGTGGGGCCCGTTTTGTTGTGTCTGTCAGAGAATCAGTGCAGCCGTGAGACCCCAGAGGACTCAAGTGAGAGTCTGGAGGACTCAAGTGATGATTATTCCTCTTCTGATATAGACTCCTCTTCAAGTGAAAAAGATTCTCACAAGAAAATGAAAAGCAACAAGATGAAGAAAGGCAAAGGAAAAAAGAAGGAGAAGCATAGGAAAAAGGAGAAGGACAGAAAAAAACGAGGTATGTATACCATACTTTATATTAATCCATACTGCCAACATGTTTAAACACTTCACTGTAGGCCAGTATTAATAAGGTTACATAAAGCCAACATAAATGCTTCAGGACAACTGACACAAACATTAATAAATGCTTTTTGCAAATGGTGTCAACTGTCATAAATAGGGGTGTGACGAGACACTGATATCACGAGACACGATACTGGAAAATGATACTACAAAAATGAAAAATTGAAAACTTGAGTTTTATTTAACAAAATAATATAACGCAAACTTAACAGACTGGTTTCTCTCACACATTGATTCTATAAGAAATAGAAACAGAAATAATAATAAAAAATACAAATAAAACTTTTCTAGGTCTGATATAGTGCAAACAGAGGATAGTAAATCTGTACTGCTATACAACTGTTTACAGACTACTCTACATACCATTACAAATACAGTTTCAAGTGGGCTGATAGCATTCCAGCATAAGAAAAAACAAAATCTATAATTTAAGAGGCTTTTTTTTTTTATCCCAGGGTAGCATACCCATGGACCCCATTTGACAGTAATCAATCAGATGATCAGGGTTATCCACAGGCTGTTTATGAATTTGGGACCAGTTCTGTGTTAAAAGTGTGTCATATACATAGCACACCCACCCATGCACCCAGGCATGATAAAACGTTTTTAAAAAAACTTATAGGAAATACACTTGACATAGTACTTCAACTAGACATTAAATTAGAAATAATGGCTTACAATAAAGTGTTTCCAGACTTAACCAGGATTTCCCATTCTAAAAAAGTAAATAGTTGAATTATTTGTGAACAATTTTTTATTCAAAGATTACAGAGCATAATATACCAATATTATAGTATGATAAAAAAAAAGCTCTAGTCTGCCAGTCAATAAACAAATTTATTATGTTTGTCCCCTTCCCAAAGTACAGAAAAGTACCAGGACTAAGACAATACCAAAAATCAGATGTGCTAAGCAATTTCTCTTTTTATGATAGCCCACAGTTGGTGTTTCTAAAGAATTTATTAGGGCTGCAGCTATTGAATATTTTACACTGTAAGCCCGGATAAGTTGTATTTAGTTAAAAAAATTGAGGAAACCGGTTGCCTTAAAAAAGTTAAGTAATGGGGAATAAAAACTTGAGATAAATTAAAACATCAAGTTATTACAACTAAAGAGGAGCTTGATTTATTTGTAGCCCAGGGGGAATCACTACACACTGATGGTGAGTGTCAGAAACTGTTGGACACACCCAGTATGCAAATAGATAGTGACAGAAGCCAATGGAAAAGAAGCTGTTAATGGCGACAGACTAAACTCAGTTATTATAATTTGGTTCAACTCAAAGATCTCAGTTTGAATGTTTATTTGCCCACAAATGTTTAACTAGCTCAAAAAAGTAGAGTGTTGTTTAGAAATATCCAATTTTATGTAAAACAGACTTAATTTATTTGAGTTCAAACAACTTCTGGGTTTACAGTGTAGTAATCGAGTAATCTAGTAAAAATTAATTTTATTATTCAAGTAATCTGATGAATTTTCAGTAGAATACTCAATTACTAAAATATTCGAAAGCTGCAGCCCTAATAAATATATAGCGACAAACTTTATTTTCTTGTCTAGAAACATTTCCAATAGCAAACAAATACAAATAAATAAAAACAACTATAAATAAGCAAAATACAAATAAAAATGAATAAAAAATTATATATATATATAAGGAATTACAAGAAAATGGACATAAACATTGCCTTTATGTTGTGCATTTTAACTTTCATGATAAGGTGAACAAGTTTTCCTGCACCATCATTGCTCCTGGGCAACATGTGCATTACAAATAATATGGTGTTTAGCAGTGTATGTGTATTTTTATGGGGTTTTGGATCAAAATAAACTGTGTGGCATCTTAAATAGTCTTAGATTTGTCATTTGATGTGTTTCCTTTCAAAAGAACAGACAGTATAAGCCAGAAATGTGGCTTTACATCAATAAACATTTAAGACATGTTTTAACATTGTATGCACAGTAGATTATTCAGAAAATGCAGTTCTAATTAATTAATATACCTGTCTGTTTTCTTCTTTTTTTTAGCAAGCACGATAGATGATGTGGTGAGGCGTTATCAGAGGCTACTAAAACACACCAAGAAGGGACTAACTATGACAAGAGCCTTCCAAAAAGAAAGGGTATCCCGAAATGCAGTGGCCCAGCTGGCTCCAATAGCTGAGTTGTATATTGCTGACCGATTACAATTTCAGTCAGTCCCATTCAAACCTGGAAGACTGGCAGAATTTGCAAACAAATGCCAAGAAAAAATAGCAGGAGAATTAAAGGAGAAGATAGAAAGCATGAAAAAGAATGGTTTGCTTCTTCCATTTAACCTCACCAAATTAAGTGGATAATGAAGTTAAAAAGCTCTTTCTCTCTGCCCTTCTCCCCTTTCTCTCTCTCTCTCTTTCTTTCTCTGCCCCTCCCTCTTTCTCTTTTTCTGTATATTTCTCCTCACTCTCTCTCTGCCCCTCTCTCCCCCACCTTGTTCTTGTTTGTTCTTGATAGGTAGAGTTACCTGTTTAGTTTTAGTCTTCTAGTTTGTAATCTTGGGAGAATAAGTGAAATAGAAGTTCCTGTTGTGCACCACACACACACACACACACACACGATTGCACTCACTCACCCATACACCCACTTTAAAATCTTGTCACTTTAATCAAAGGAATTTGATACATGTTGTTTATATGACAAAAATGTAACATTGTTCAGCTGAAGGCTTTCTTTTTTAATTTTGAAGCTCTGAATGTTTTATGTAATGTTTATTAAAAAAAACATGTTAACCTTAACTTGTGTTTAAATAAAGTCTGTTGATAATTTACTTAATTCATTTGTTTTTCACTTTATTTGGAGTGGTCAAGCTAACATCTGTATATGTTTACCAGAGAAAATACTGAACATGTAACAGGAACATTATAGTATATCTGTTTCATTTAAATAGAGTATCAACAAAACATCTACTAAACATAAGTTATGTACCAATAGAACATCTACTAAACATAAGTAATGTATAAAACCACATATTAATCATGTAATGTATCAATAGAATATCTACTAAACATAAGTAATGTATAAAACCACATATTAATCATGTATTGTATCAATAGAACATCTACTAAACATAATTAACGGACCAATAGAACATCTAATAAACATAAGTAATGTATAAAACCACATATTAATCCTGTATTGTATCAATAGAACATCTACTAAACATAAGTAACGGACCAATAGAACATCTACTAAACATCAGAAATGTACCAATAGAACATCTACTAAACATAAGTAATGTACCAATAGAACATCTACTAAACATAAGTAATGTACCAATAGAACATCTACTAAACATAAGTAACGGACCAATAGAACATCTACTAAACATAAGAAATGTACCAATAGAACATCTACTAAACATAAGTAATGTACCAATAGAACATCTACTAAACATAAGTAATGTACCAATAGAACATCTACTAAACATAAGTAATGTACCAACAGAACATCTACTAAACATAAGTAATGTATCAACAGAACATCTACTAAACATAAGTAATGTATCAACAGAACATCTACTAAACATAAGTAATGTGTCAACAGAACATCTACTAAAAATAATGATGAAATGATGAAATCAATAAAAATATAATTGTCAGTAATGTCAATAAAACATCTACTCATTTAAAGTAGTGCTTCAACAACCCATCAGGAAGGTGAAAGTATGATAGTTTATTTGTTAGAAAGGATTGCTGTCCATTTACAACATTGAAACAGATAGTCACTTGAATGTTTATGTATGTCACTACTGCAGGTGTACAGATATGTTGTTGATTTTGTTATTGATATTCTGTTGACAGTTTATTAATCATCTACAAAGGACCACTCAAAATAAAGTGTTACCATTATTATTATTTTCTTTTTTCTTGGGTTTACCTGCTTTGAGATCTACTGCTCTGTAATTGGGTTCTGCAACCTTCTGGGCTGGAGAGCCACTGCTCCCCAACCCCTTAAAGAAAGATCCAGCCCAAAACATGAACCCAGCAAAGCAGTCAGATCTCGAGCAGGTAAAGACTACTCTTGCCGAACAGAGTGTGGCTATTGGGAGTCATGAGCGGATCCTGCAGCAGATCCTTTCTCTGGTTTAATCACCCAAACGTCCCCACATCCCACACAACCAGTTCCTCAGATGACTGAGCCACCCCAACCAGGAGAGCCTGCAGCTATACAGGCCCCTCATGCAGAACTCTCCTTGCCAGCCCCAGAACGTTATGGGGGCGAACTAGGGGGCTGCAGGGGGTTCCTACTGCAGTGTTCACTCTCCTTTGAGCAGCAACCAACCTGCTTTAAGTCGGAGTGTGCAAAAGTGGCGTATTTAATTTCCCTTCTTACAGGCAGGTCCCTGTTCCCTGACCTCCCAGTTCGTGGAGAGGAGGCTGGGTCTCGTCTGTTGCACCTCCGTCAGGGTAAGAGGTCAGTGACAGATTATGCCATAGAGTTTTGCACGCTTTGGCTGAAAGTGGGTGGAATTCTAGTGCCCTGCTCTCAGCTTTCCAGTATGGGCTCAGCGAGGAGCTCAAGGATATGCTGGCATACCATGACAGTGATTGGACAATCGCATCCGGGAGAGGTGTAGAATGCAGGGTTGCTCTCCCCTCAGTCCCGGGTCTTCTCAGGTCCTTAAAGAGCAGCCAGCCCATGGTGTCCAGCCCATGCAGTTGGGGCACACTCACCTTCCCCGACAACGCTAGGCGTGATTTTGTTTTCCGCCGTTTTCATTCTCCGCCCGTTTTCATTGCTCCGCCCCTTTCGGTGGAGGCTTTTAAAGGCGAGTAAAGCGGCCGTGTCCCAATCCCCTCGCTGAGCAGTGGGCTCCGACCGCAACAGCCTGACTTCGATCCCCTCTTGGGGTGGGGTTTAATAATAAGAACTAAATATATAATATTATTATATATCATATTAATATATATATATATATATATATTTTTTTTTTTTTTCCTTTTTCTTGGGTTTACCTGCTTTGAGATCTACTGCTCTGCAATTGGGTTCTGCAACCTTCTGGGCTGGAGAGCCACTGCTCCCCAACCCCTTACAGAAAGGGTCTCTAGCACATCCCTTCAAGAGCGAATATACCCGAGGGAGGACTTTCGAGGCAGGTCAAGCCCCGAGTGGATCCTTTCCCATGGTAGAAGTAGCAGCACAAGATGGTTCCATTCTAGTGCACAGATACTGGACTGAGAAAGATATGATGGAAGCTGCCTCCATGCTGCCCCACCCCTTGACAAGCAGAGGGACGAAGTTTTGGAGACGAATTTGAGGATTTTGTTATGTCTTGTCGCCCGACTTTGAATGAGATAAAGCGCATTTTGCTCCGAAAACTGGGTTCCAATTACTGCAAAATTGATCAGGACTGGCCAGAAGGAGAAGGAACCAAAGAGAGCGACTGGAACCCGCTTTCCCCCAACACATCAACACTGGGAAAATAGCGGCATGTAAGCAGGAAGATGGAGAGACTGTTCAGGACTATTTGGTCCGCCTAACAAGGATTCATTCAGACTACAGCGGACTGGTTGCACCAGCAGCAAGAGCAAACAAAGATGATGTAACCCCGTGGAAGCACATCTGTGCAACAGCTTTTTGCTAGGATTAAAGCCAGAGATCTGCTATGCAGTAAAGCAGCACTGTGTAGGATACTCCAGGCAGCCCCTCAGCACCATTGAGGATCATGCTAAGCACCATGAGAATCTCTTAAACACCCAAGCAAAGAGAAAGGACAATATCCAACAGACATGTTGGATCAGGCTATGTTGACAATGGTACAGCAAATAGCTGCCCTCCCCACCTCCAATCAACAAGAGGGTAGGGGACGTGGCAGGGGGAAGAGGACAGAAAAGAGGAAGAGGGTACAGCAGAGGAGGTGGCAGCAGAGGATTTACGGGAAATGGTCGCCAATGCAGGGCAAGTAGTGTAACCAAATTGGCTACATAGCCTTATTTATAGAGTTTTTGAGAGTTCTGGCCTCCCGGCCACTAGGGGGGTTTCTAGATTTTTTTGCCTATGCTTTGGCTGCATACAGGAGGTTTAAAGAGAGAGAGAGTTGATGGGTGAACACATTGCACTCTGTACTGCGTCTCCCTGGGAGGAAACCTCATGGTTTCATGCCTTCTGTAAGTACTTTTGTCATTGTGTTAAACTGACTGTTGTTGAGGGGTGTGATTACACATGTAAGGAATACAGATTGTGAAGCTTAGTGAGTAGAAGTTCAACATGCTAATGCTAACATGCTGATGTGGAAATGTTTGTTTTATGCATGTGCTAATTTGATTATGCCAATGCTAATTTGCTAATGCTAATATGCTAAGGCTAACTTGCTAATGCTAATATGCTAAGGCTAACTTGCTAATGCTAACATGCTAATGCTAACATGCTTTTGGGGAAATGTTTGTTTTATGCATGTGCTAATTTGATTATGCTAATGCTAACTTGCTATGGCTAACTTGCTAAGGCTAACAGGGTTGCTTGATTATGCTAGTACTAATAGTGAGGGGCGGTCTGATAGGGCTACTTTTGTTGTAATAATTGGAGTTTGTGTGTGCAGAGGGAGTTTATGTATGTCCACAAATCCCTGTGACTTTGAGACCCCAAGAGGAGTCAAGCCTGAAGCAAGGACTTATCAACCTCTGTCAGCAGACAACCACTAGAAAGACTGTTCACCCGCTCTAAACCCTGCTAAGGACTCTGGCTGGACTAGTGGGACTATTTGAATCCATTGACTAATAGACTGTCCATTCTTCAAAGAACGAATTAAGGGACTCCTTTCATTGTTTATGTCCATGATGGTGTATATGTGGGTTTGGGTGGTTTGGATAAATGGTGTTTCATACTTAAACTAGACTGATCTGGTAAATTTTGTGGGACTGTGAATATCATATATCTTAGTAGCTAAATCACTGGCAGGTCTCACCCCCCTTAGATCTTATGTAAGTTGTTTTTCTGGAAAGTTCTCTAGAGAGAGGTTACATAAATGGCGCCCGAACAGGGACCTGCTTTTTTCTGGTAGGCTAGCTACTAGTTTGTGGAGTCGACTATGGAGGCTCGTGAGGCTAGTACAGGTGATGCACCCTCACCCCCATTAGATTTCACTGCAGGTCCTTTTGTGACCCGGAGAGGATCGGTCAATGAAATTATTGATACATTGAGTCGTTTGTATATTGACTCTGAAGAGGAAGAAGTGGAGCAAACATGTCTCGAGGAGCAAGAGGAGTTACCAGAGTGGCCCTTACCACCTCCAACACTAGATGCCCCTATCGACGACAGTCTACATGCTCGAGTTGCAGAATTAGAAAAGTGTTATACTAGCCTTGAGACTAAGGTACAAGAGATGGTAGAGCAGCAGCGGACAGAGATGGCCGAAGAGATGGAAAGATGGAAGGAAGAGGTACGTAAAACATGGACTGGATTGGAACAGAATGATAAGAGGATTGAACAACGGCTGTCTTACAATCAAGAAAGACAAGGAGAGAAATTAGCAAAATTAATTGACATGGAAATAAGGGAACTTGGAAAATCTGTAGTGGACTGTCTCAAAAGGAGGGACAAACAGTTAGAGAAGCGTTTACAGTCTGTCCCACCTACAGCTTCTACACCAATCACTCCGGCTAAGGCTGTCAGACATACTCTTGGGGTGGGCCAATCCAGTCTTGTTCCTGAGAGTTGGTCAAGTGCACAAGTGAAACCACCCATAAAGCTGGAATTTCCCAAATATGGGGGACCTGGGGAGGAAACAGATCCCATCACCTTCATTGAAAAGTGTGAAGAGTTTTTAGCTGTTCGGCCCCTGACCAATCAGGAAACCTTAGCAGCCCTGACATCAGTACTCTCGGGTACAGCCAAAGATTGGTGGAAGGCCGAAAGAAAGAGTGTGAAAACCTGGGGTGCCTTCAAGACCATCTTCCTTAGGTCCTTTCTGTCTGAGGATTATGAAGCTGAAGCTGAAAGGCGTCTAAGGGATCGACATCAAGGTATCAATGAAAGTATAAGGGATTTTGCATTCCAGTATCGGGCTTTGTGTCTCCGCTGGAAAGAAAATATGCCTGAAAAGGAATTGTTGCAAGCAATCTTAAGGAACTGTAACCCCAGGCTGGCCAGTCTGCTGAGGGGAGCCGTCAGTTCAGTGGATGAACTGGTAAGAGTGGGAACCTTAGTGGAAAGAGATTTGTTGGAGGCAAAGAGCTATTGGAACAGGGCACATCAGGACACTTCTTTGGAGAGAACCCCGGCGGGGAAGGGGGCAAAGCGAGGTCATCCCCAAAGTTTGGGTCACACCAACATGGTTCAACATGCCTCACCACGGATCAAAACCCTAACATTACCACTTTCTGTTCGAGGTCAGCAGGTTACAGCCATGATCGACACAGGCAGCACCTTTTCTTTGATACAAGAAGGTACCTGGGACCGTATGAAGAGAACTCAAGAGGTTTGGAGAAGTGGTAGAAGTCAAAAGTTTATTTTAGCCAATGGTCAGACACAAACGGCAAAAGGAGTGGTTGAGTTGGACTGTGAGCTGGGTAAATGTCAGACAAAACGACCATTTTACGTGATGGAGAATAAAGATCTTGTATTTTCCCTTGTGTTGGGGTTGGATTTTCTGCATGACACTGGCCTTATTCTGGATTTTCAGAAGGATGTCTACATCCTGCCAGGAGGCGATACTGTTCCGTTTGGTGGGGAAGGAGAAAGCCCTCCTTTTAGTAATGCTGACATGAGACTGTGCATAGCCCAGGAGGACTATGTTCCCTTGGACTATGAAGAAGAGCAGGAGATAAATAAACTGGTAGAAGGAGCAGACATCACATCCCAGGCAAAACAAGACCTGCACAAGCTTTTGTCCCAGTGGCCATCAGTATGCACTAATCAATTAGGTCGCACCATGATAGTCTTACACCACATTACTACCAATGACAACCTTCCCATACGTCAGAAGCCTTACAAAGTTTCAATAGAGAAGCAACAACTCATCAAGGAAGCCATTGAGGACATGCAGAGAAGAGGCATTGTTAGACCTTCTACTTCACCTTGGGCATCTCCCGTTGTCCTGGTCCCTAAAAAAGAGGGTGGTGTTCGGTTCTGCGTGGACTATCGTAGGATGAACTCCAAAACCCACCTAGATGCATACCCTATGCCACAGGTACAAGAGATCTTAGAGTCCTTACATGGGGCTGCAATCTTCAGCACCTTAGATCTTAAGAGTGGTTATTGGCAAGTTGGTCTTGAACCTGATAGTATCCCTAAAACTGCCTTCATCACATGTCAAGGACTTTACGAATTTACAGTGCTCCCATTTGGGATAAAGAATGCGGCTGCCACTTTCCAGCGATTGATGGATTCGGTACTAGTTAATTTGAAAGGGAAATCGTGCTTTGTCTATATCGATGACATTGTAGTTTATTCCAGTACCATCGAGCAACATCTAGGCCACCTGGAAGAAGTGTTCAGATGTCTCCACCAAGCGGGGCTGACACTAAATTTGAGAAAGTGCAATTTGCTGCAAAGATCTCTCATCTTTTTGGGCCATGTAATATCTGGAGAAGGCATCTGCACTGAGCCGGGAAAGGTAGAAGCAATACAAGCCTTTCCTGAACCACGGTCAATCAAGGAATTGCAACGGTTCCTTGGAATGGCGGGCTGGTATCACCGTTTTATTACACACTTTTCTGAGAGGGCTGCTATACTTAATGCCCTAAAGAAGAAGAATGCCCCGTGGATCTGGACGCAGGAATGCCAGAAGGCTTTCGAGGACATAAAGCAGGCTTTAATTACAGCACCCGTGTTGACTCCCCCTAATTTTTCGGAACCGTTTCAGATACAAACCGATGCTAGTGATCAAGGATTGGGTGCTGTGCTGTCACAAGGGACAGATGGTCTTGAGCATGTCGTAGCCTATGCTTCCAGACTCTTACAGGGAGCAGAAAGAAATTATTCTACAGCAGAGAAAGAGTGCTTAGCAGTGGTATGGGCCGTGGAGAAATGGAGAGTATATTTGGAGGGACGACATTTCACAGTGATAACCGACCATTCAGCTCTCTCTTGGGTCTTCAACCACCCTAAACCAACCTCCAGATTGACTCGGTGGGCTATCAGGCTGCAAACATTTGATTTCACTGTTCAGTACAGAAAAGGTAAATGCAACATTGTACCTGACACCCTGTCACGAATACCAGACAGAATGACAGAAGGGGTAATGGCACCTTGTCAAGTTACAGGCTCTTCCGATGGACTCCCTGTAGACTGGGCAGAAATAGCCAGAGCACAAGAGGTAGATGGGACATTACAACCACAAAGAGTTGAGGCTGGTAATCAGGAAACTCGAAAAGACAGGATTCATTTTGTAACTAAAAACGACATACTGTTCAGAGCTGTACCGAATCAACAACTGGGTCACACCTTGCAGGTGGTAGTCCCAGTACAGCATAGGGAAGCTTTCCTGCAGTATGCGCATGACAATCCATTAAGCGGACATCTGGGACAAATGAAGACCCTTCTACGGCTATTAAATATAGCGTATTGGCCATCAATTCGGAGAGATGTTTGGACATACTGTAAAAGTTGTGAAATATGTCAGAAATATAAACCTCGTATTTCCAAGTTGTCAGGCAGACTTCAATCCACTCCTGTGGTAGAACCAGGCTACATGCTAGGGGTGGACCTCATGGGTCCTCTGCCTAAAAGCCCAAGACAAAACGAACACCTCTTAGTCATCGTGGACTACTGTAGTAAATGGGTCGAGATGTTCCCATTGAGAGAGGCAAAAACCTCACAAATTGTCCAAATATTGATTAAGGACATCTTCACCAGGTGGGGAACGCCAGCCTACCTAGTATCCGATAGGGGAGCTCAATTTACCTCCCGGCTCTTGCATGCTACTTGCCGTCAATGGGGGGTTGTCCAGAAACTCACCACCGCTTATCACCCCCAAACGAACCTGACTGAACGTGTCAACAGGACGCTTAAAACCATGATTGCATCATATGTCAAGGACAAACATCGTTTGTGGGACCAGTGGATTCCAGAGTTCCGCTTCGCCATCAATTCAGCTTGGCAGGAGAGTACAGGTTTCACTCCTGCTGAAGTGGCGTTGGGAAGAAAACTCAAAGGACCATTGGAAAGGTTATTGAGTCAGCCTCCTAACCCAGATCATGACGCATACAAAGTGGTGCAAAGACAGCAGGACTTGTTCTGTCAGATAAGGGACAATGTGGACAAAGCCCAAGCCAAGCAGGCTAAATTTTACAATCGGCGGCGTAAGCAGGTGAACTTTGTTGGGGGTGATTTGGTCTGGGTAAAAACGCATCCTCTATCTAGGGCAGACAAGGGTTTTGCTGCTAAGTTAGCTGAGAAGTGGAAAGGCCCTGCCAAAATAATTAGGAAAATTAGTCCTGTGAATTATGAGATTGAATACCTTGATGACTCTAGTCGGGTTGACACCATCCATGTAGAAAATCTAAAGTATTACTACGGTCGGGTTGGGTCAACTCTTAAGGGGGTGGGTGTGTAACCAAATTGGCTACATAGCCTTATTTATAGAGTTTTTGAGAGTTCTGGCCTCCCGGCCACTAGGGGGGTTTCTAGATTTTTTTGCCTATGCTTTGGCTGCATACAGGAGGTTTAAAGAGAGAGAGAGTTGATGGGTGAACACATTGCACTCTGTACTGCGTCTCCCTGGGAGGAAACCTCATGGTTTCATGCCTTCTGTAAGTACTTTTGTCATTGTGTTAAACTGACTGTTGTTGAGGGGTGTGATTACACATGTAAGGAATACAGATTGTGAAGCTTAGTGAGTAGAAGTTCAACATGCTAATGCTAACATGCTGATGTGGAAATGTTTGTTTTATGCATGTGCTAATTTGATTATGCCAATGCTAATTTGCTAATGCTAATATGCTAAGGCTAACTTGCTAATGCTAATATGCTAAGGCTAACTTGCTAATGCTAACATGCTAATGCTAACATGCTTTTGGGGAAATGTTTGTTTTATGCATGTGCTAATTTGATTATGCTAATGCTAACTTGCTATGGCTAACTTGCTAAGGCTAACAGGGTTGCTTGATTATGCTAGTACTAATAGTGAGGGGCGGTCTGATAGGGCTACTTTTGTTGTAATAATTGGAGTTTGTGTGTGCAGAGGGAGTTTATGTATGTCCACAAATCCCTGTGACTTTGAGACCCCAAGAGGAGTCAAGCCTGAAGCAAGGACTTATCAACCTCTGTCAGCAGACAACCACTAGAAAGACTGTTCACCCGCTCTAAACCCTGCTAAGGACTCTGGCTGGACTAGTGGGACTATTTGAATCCATTGACTAATAGACTGTCCATTCTTCAAAGAACGAATTAAGGGACTCCTTTCATTGTTTATGTCCATGATGGTGTATATGTGGGTTTGGGTGGTTTGGATAAATGGTGTTTCATACTTAAACTAGACTGATCTGGTAAATTTTGTGGGACTGTGAATATCATATATCTTAGTAGCTAAATCACTGGCAGGTCTCACCCCCCTTAGATCTTATGTAAGTTGTTTTTCTGGAAAGTTCTCTAGAGAGAGGTTACAGTAGAACCACCCATCACAGATTGGAGTAATTGCTGTTTCAACTGTGGAAAATACGGACATTTTGCAGGAGACTTTGAAGAATCGGAAAGCCAAGGATGGGAGGAGCAAGCAAGTGCACCCCAGCAGCAAAAGTGATGGGCGGCGGAGAGGCGGGACAGTGAGACGGCTTGACCCACTGACACACAAAAAAGGGCAGTACTGTCTTCCTCTCCATATTTTACATTAGTACAACAGCTTACAAATTGTCCTTTAAGCAAGCTAAAAATTACATTAACAGTAAATGGGAAAAGATTGGATTTTTTGGTGGATAGTGGGGTGAGCCATTCTGTGATTAGAACAAATGACCTATCTTGTGAAATTCAAAAGGGTAAATCTCAAACGTTAATTGGAGTGGGAGGTGAAGTAGTAAAAGAAAAAGTGTCCGTGCCTCTTCAGTGCTTGTTAGATGACAATTTTTTTACACATTGTTTTCTGATGTCTTCTGTGTGTCCTGTAAATTTGCTGACAAGGGATTTGATGTGTAAATTAGGGTGTACTCTAATCAGCTCCCCTGAAGGCCTAGTTGTAGATTTTATAGAACAACCATGCATAGTACAGGTAGCAACGGGGGTTCCGGGGTAAGCTTTTACGTGGCACTGTGTTGATGAGCAGGGAGAAACTATTAGACATTTTCTCGCAGAGGCACAGAAAATGGTGATAAATCCGTTGCAGTGGAAAAGCAGTGAGTTACGTTGCACCTCGCACATTAGCCAAGGCTCTGATTATGACTATGAACAGCAATTTCTCACATCTGAAACTGAACCTTTGTCAACCACAGCACTCATATGGAGTGATAAAACAGCGGCCGCCGTAGTTTCACTAACAAAACAGCAGGATGCGTTATTCACAGTAGGAAATTCATATCCTCACTGTGGTAACTTGCACGCGAAACAAACCACACACACACAGGTTTCCACTTTTTTTTTTATCTAAAGCGTAAGTAAATGAAACGGATTAACAGACTCAGAGAGAAACTAAACACAGCTTGCCCACAGAACGTATCTTCTTCTGCTCAGTTTTTACACAGACTACAGGCACACATTGGTACTCATACATTTCCTTTCCTCAGGCGCCACCTACTGGTAAGAAACACTATTGGCCACATTCACAGCCTTATCACTAAGTTCAGAAATTCCTCCCCTTTAACTAATAACTTTAAGAAACTGAAAATGGATCCAGAGTTTATGACTTCCATTAAATCTATACTGACCATAACACATAAAACTGATTATTCCAGCATACCTATAAAAGAACACAATATACTCTTATTACAAAAAAGCAGTAATGCTCATGAAAACTTCAGTCTATCAGGAGCCTTTCGAGAACGCTGAACCGCAGTTACCACAGGCGTCTGAGTTTTGGGGAACTCCTGTGCAGCGGTCACCACAGGGGTCTGTGGTGTCTGTGAGTCGATGTGTAACTGTCCTGCTGGTGGCACAGACAACTCCGGTGGTGATTCCTCTGTCAGGTTTCAGCAGTCTCTCTCTTGCATGAAGATCATGTCTCTCCTTCTGTTTTTGTTGCTTCCTCACTACCTGTGTATTCAGGTCAGGGCGAAGAAGATCCAGCCTTGACATCTCTGCTGGTGTACGTGCAGTGGTGGTTTGAGGTGTGAGGCTGTACTTGAACAGGAAATGGAAAAGTCTAGTACTCAGAGAATCACCTGTCATGCGCTTCAACCCCTCCTTCACCGTTTGTACAGCACGTTCAGCCAGTCCATTCGAGGCTGGGTGGAAAGGAGCTGTACGAACGTGACATATTCCATTCTGCTGCATAAAGTCACCAAACAGCTCACTTGTGACATTTTCAAGACTTTTGTAATGAGCAGATCATCCAGGTAACAGGCTACGTGTGGGATGCCCTGCAACAGACTGTCCATTGTCCTCTGGAAAATGGTGGGGCTGGATGCCACTCCAAACACTAAGCGGTTGAATTTGAACAACCCTTTGTGCGTGTTAATAGTGACAACCCAGCCAGGGTTGCAAACAGTGGCAACGGGTACTCCTCCAGCTTTGAGACCTGGTTCACTGTAAGTTTACAGTCCCCACATATCCGCACTGTTTGGTCAGGTTTCATAAGCGGAACAATGGGAGCTGCCCACTTGGAGAACTGGACAGGTTCAATGATGCCCAGGGCCTGTAAGCGCTCCAGCTCCTCCTCCACTTTCTGTTTCATGGCATAGGGTACCACTCTGGGCTTGTAGAAACGTGGTGTGGCATTGGGGTCAATATGTAGTTTCACTGTCATTCCCTTGAGAGTGCCCAGCTCTTCTCTGAACACCTCACTGTACTGCCACAGAACGTCCTCTGTTGTGCCTGTATACTTCACCTCATGCCAGTTCAGCTTGATTTTCCTGAGCCAGACCCAGCCCAAAAGACTGGGCCCGCCACCTTTGGCCACCACTAGACGCCCCTCAAGACGTCTGATTTCCCACTTCGATGCTCACTTTTAGCACTCCCAGGTGGGGGATGGCCTGACCAGTGTATGTCCTCAGCTGGAGCTTTGATGGAGTCAGGGGTGGTGGGTTTGACCTCCATGTCCTCTTGTAGGTCTCCTCGCTCCTCCCCTGAATCGATCTCAAATTTGACATCCTGTCCCTGTACTGTGACTGTGGCATAGTAGGGCATAGGCGGTTTCTCATCAGTGTCCACTGTAAACATATTAAAAGAGCACATGGCCTCTTCACTTGCTTCCTCTACATGATGTGTGTCAGCCTTATTTTGCTTTCCTTTCCATTTCTCAGTCTTTTTGTTTTTAGCACCTCGGCATTTCCTTTCTAAATGTCCTTTTTTCTTGCCGCCATGGCAGACAGAATCCTTGAATTTGCATTTGTTTGCATAGTGTGCCCCTCCACACCGAAAATATTCAACTGGCTTGCCAGCTCTCAAACTGATTTTCTTTACATGATGCACTGCCACAGGTTGCGGCCCTGCATGCCCTTTTTGGATGTCCTTAGCATTGCTAGCTGCTGTCTCCATGACCTGAGAGATCTCTAATGCTTTTTTGAAAGTCAATGTTGGTGCTGTCTCACTCAGCAAACGGCGCTGAATCGCCTCATCATTTATGCCGCATACCAGCCGGTCACGTAGCATATCATCTAGCATCGCTCCGAAATCACAATGCTCTGACATCTGTCTAAGCTCTGCTGCGAAATTAGCCACTGACTGACCTGACTTCCTGAAGTGACTGTGGAACTTACTTCGGGTACATGTGGAAACTACGTAATTTTTTAACAAGGTCAGGCACGAAAATAAAACATCACCAACTAATAAATCACCTGCTATCTGCTTTACTATTACCATCTCAGATTGCAGTCGTGAAATGTGCAGCACATACGTCAGCAAAGGATCCCATCAGCAAGGGAAATGCCTTTGCAGATTATATAGCTAAACACACCGCACCACACCTGCCGCCACCGTACAACTTCCTGTGACAGACCAAGAAAAACCCTCCTTACAAGATATTCAAGCCACTGCCACTGGAATAGAGCGAGCTCAGTGGTCTAAATCAGGGTGTGTCAAACAAAACAGTATATGGGTGCACACTGCAACAAACAGGCCATGTCTCCCAAAAGCATACATGAAAGGGTTAATTGCTATTGCTCATGGGAGGTGTCACATGAGTAAAGGGGCATAATTGATCTGATAACCAGGCATTGGTATGCGCCTGGGCTTGCTACACTCACCCAAAATTTGTCTTATATGTGCACAAAACACACATAGGCATCCAAAACCTCGGTCACAACAGCCTGTGACTCATCCCCCAGCGACTGAGCTATTTCAACATTGGCAGATTGATTTTGTGGAACTAACACCTGCCAAAGGGAAACAGTTTCTCCTGGTACCCAGGATGGCAAAGAGGTGGCAAAAGCCTTCCTTAGAGAGATAATCCCTAGGTGGGAGCTGCCGATGCGCATCTCAAGTGACAATGGCACTCCGTTCATACATTCCGGCATAATCAGTTTGACTAAGTTCTTAGGAATAGACATGAGAAAGCACTGCAGCTACCACCCAGCAAGTGCTGGGGCTGTAGAAAGGGTTAATGGGACCATTAAGAATGGTCTTGCAAAAATGACCCAACAAACAGGCCTTAATTGGGTTAAGTGCCTTCCCCTGGTCCTCTGGCAAAGCAAAACCAGAGCACAAAAAAGAACGGGGCTTAGTGCCTTTGAGACTGTGTATTGCGTCTCCCTGTATGAAGCACTTCTGTCTGTGTCTAAACTGTGCTTCCACAACCAGCAGACCAGCCTTTTCATGACCACAAGCCAGGCGATTGGGTGCTGATAAGGGATCTCCGCAGACGTAGGTGGAACCAGCCCAAGTGCACAGGGCCTAGTGGGGTTCTCCTAGTGACCCACACAGTGGAAGGACGAGGAATGTGGGTACATCATACTCACTGCAAGAAGGCTCCAACTACACCGGAGGAGATAACAAGCTGAAGATGAACAACCCTAAAAGGCTTAAGGAGCTAATCATGATAACAGCAGGACTGAGCTGTCTGCTAGCCATCATGGGAATATTGTACATTCTCACCAACAAACATAGCTTTAATGACTAATGTTTTTTGGCAATATATTAATTTCACAGCACACACATCAAGGGTAAACAATGTTTGTTATGCTTGTGCTTTTATGCCACATGCCTCAGCTGATCTATTTGTACTTGAAATACATCCTGATTTATATGACACAGTAAAAAAACTGATGCTGAGACATTTCTCAGGGGGAAGCATAAACAACCAGAATTTGATGTTCAGCCTAGAATAATTGGCGCCAGGGTTTTTCCAATTTGTTTCAGACGCTTCGACAGATTTACATGTGATTAAGAAAATGCGACCGACACAGACTCAGAAATACAAAAGGAGTGTATGGAATTAGAGGGTGGGGTGAAAATTGTACCAGGTTGACAGGTAGTCAGACTAGTAGTTGGCAAAGAGGGCTAGATCCTAGCCAGTGTAATAGCACTATAAATCTGGTGAAAGACCCATTTGGATACCCGATTGGTATTGGCATTGTGGTCACAAACTCTTATTTTACTTACCTAAATTACAGCATGGCCGCTGTGCCCTAGTACGTTTAAGTGCACACATCACTCTTTATGCCATGCATCCTGATCTTCGGACTCGACGTGGCACATTAAATGATTTCACTGTACCAGAGGAACATAAGTTTACTTCAGAAGGTGTGCGATTTGCTGAAATCTTATTCCCAATGTACAAGGTGGGGGCCTTATACAGAGACCTTAATAGAGTCCACTGTACAGACCTTAATAGAGTCCATTGGCTACACTTGTAAATCAGACCATTAAAGGGCTTGAGGGGGTGAGGTCTGAACTAATGGCACTAAGGTTAATGACAACACAAAATCGCATGGCGCTTGACCTACTCCTAGCAAAGGAAGGAGGCATTTGTAGCATGGTTGGGGAACACTGCTGTACATATATTCCTCCTAATGATGATAACGACGATAACATAAGCATAGTTCTGCACAAAATGCGCACTGTAGCTGCCCAACTCAGGGAAGAAGAACGAGGGATTGACTCTTGGTCTTGGAATTGGGGTTCTATTGTAGCCGGTTTACATAATGTATTTTTCATGATCTTGCCAATTCTCATATTATTGATGATTTTTCTTTGCTGTGGACCATTCCTGTGTAATTGTATTACAGAGATTTTGTTTTACAGAGTACAAGCAAGATACCAGCTCCTGCAAATTATAGAAGACCCTGAGCCTAGAGACTTAGATAAGAAGTTAGGGCTGGAGCAGTTGTTTAATGAAAATTACCTATTAATATGTTGATAGAGAATCAAAGGGGGGAAAAGTAATGGAAATGCATTGATTATTTGGTGTAAATAATGTAATAGGGATTATTTTACTATGATCTGTTTGTGTGATTCTCTCCATTGGTATGGGGCCTCATTTAACAGAGATCTGCTTGCAACAGGATGTGGGGGTTTGGGGGCATTCCACACCTGCAGAGTAAGGGTCTGCTTTGCTCAAGATAAGAACACTAAATGGTTCACTAAGCAGAGGGAATTAGTAGGAGACACAAATTGAATGCATACTTTTAATAGAGATAAACCATTTGGATGCTCAACGTGATACATTAAGCCCTCTAACTGTACCTGCTACATTTGTAAATCAGACTATTTAAGGACTAGAAGGAGTACAATCTGAATTAACAGCTTTGAGACTACTCAGAACCGCATAGCTTTGGATCTTCTTCCAAGATCCAAGATGGTGGTGCATGCACATGCAGCGCCTTCTCTCTCTTCAGAGGAAACAGTGTTTTCGTGTTCCTGTAAGTGGCAGTGTTTTTGTACGTCTTTCTTGTGCGTTCACTTCTTGAAATGCACATACAGCCATGAGTTTCTGCTTGAAGCCGGCAGAAACTTACTTTTGGAGTTTAATCGCGAACTCTGAGAAGAGCTGCGAGTCTGCGGATTGCTCCAGACACCGGCCACCCACCGCTGCATCTCGCCCACAATGGAAGTGCCACAGGCAGCGTGAGAGCTAGCCCACACAAGTCAGCCATACTAACCATGATTCTGGCCAACGTACGCTCTCTGGACGTCTACATCTGCTCTACATCCGCTTAATTCAGTCCCAGAATACCGTGAGAGACTGTTGTGTTTCTGGAAACCTGGCTCAACAACAGCGTCCTGGACCATGCCATTCAGCTGGAGCGGCTAACATGCTATGGGACGGACCAAGTGCTAGTTAAAGGAGGTAAGACTGGTGGCGGCAGGATCTGTTTTTACATCAGTGATGCTTGGTGTAGGAACGCTGTTGTGATCTGCAAACACTGCTCACTGGTAACTGATGATTATCAAGTGCCGTCTGTTCTATCTACCGAGAGATTTCTCCGCTGTGATGATCACTGCTGTTTACCTCCCTCCCACCTGCAACAGCAAACAGCACACCCGGATGCTTTCCTCATTCTGGCTGGAGATTTCAACCATGCAGAGTGTGTTTTCTGGAGCCTCTGTTCACCTCACCATTATGCTAATGCCAGCCTACATACCACTGGTTAAGGTCACCAAACCAGTTCTTAAGCAGGTACAAGTGTGGCCAGAGGGCTCCTTAAAGGCACTTCAGGGCTGTTTCAGGACTGGAATATGTTCAGAGAGGCTGCCACCCACAACAACTCCAAAGACATTCAGGAGTACACAGAAACTGTGTCTGCCTACATCACCAAGTGCATTGATGATGTAACCGACCTCAAGACCATCACCGTTCGAGCTAATCAGAAGCCATGGCTGACAATAGAGGTCCACAAGCTCTTGAAGGCTAGAAATGTAGCTTTCTCAGCAGGAGACTAGGCAGGCCTGAGGACCTGGCTTAGGGCCAACTTGTCCCGCGGCATCAGGAAAGCTAATAGACAGTACTCCAAGAAGATATCCCAACGCTTTAGTGACAGCAGAGACACACAGAACCTGTGGCAGGGAGTTCAGTCTATCACAGTCTATCACAGACCTGCGACAGCAACATCTCTCTGCTGAACGACCTGAATGGATTCTTTGAAAGGTTCGAGCCATTTAACAACACACACACCAAGAAATCCATCCCTCTTCCTGGTGAACAGGTGCTGGTGCTGTCCCCAGACAGTGTGAGGAAAGCATTCAGCAGGATCAGTGCTCGAAAAGCTCCGGGTCTGACAACATTCCTGGTCGTGTGCTGAAGGACTGTGCCTGGGAACTCGCAGAGGTTTAGTTGGACATCTATAAGACATCTCTGAGTCAGGCTGTGGTTCCCACATGCTTCAAAGACGCCACCACCATAATCCCTGTACCAAAGAAGGCAGCGCCATTCTGTCTTAACGACTATCGGCCAGTTGCTTTCACCCCATCCTCATGAAGTGCTTCGAACAACTAGTCATGCACCACATCAAGTCTTCGCTCCCCACCTCCCTTCCCCCCCTCCAAGGATGTGTCCTAAGCCCCCTTCTAAAAGCTCCGGGTCTGACAACATTCCTGGTCGTGTGCTGAAGGACTGTGCCTGGGAACTCGCAGAGGTTTAGTTGGACATCTATAAGACATCTCTGAGTCAGGCTGTGGTTCCCACATGCTTCAAAGACGCCACCACCATAATCCCTGTACCAAAGAAGGCAGCGCCATTCTGTCTTAACGACTATCGGCCAGTTGCTTTCACCCCATCCTCATGAAGTGCTTCGAACAACTAGTCATGCACCACATCAAGTCTTCGCTCCCCACCTCCCTACTTTCTCCGCAAGCTGAAAAGAGCCCCCACCCCCATTATGAGCATCTACTACAGAGGGGCCATCGAGAGCATCCTGACCAGCTGTTTCACCGTGTGGTACAGAGCCTGCACAGCATCCTGCCGCATGACCCTCCAGTGCATCGTGAGGGCAGCTGAGAAAATCGCTGGAACCTCTGTCCCTCCCTTCAGGACTTATACAGCTCACACGGAAAGCCCTCTGTCTGGCAGGAGATGCCTCCCACCCACTTCCCACAGCTTCTTCATGCGGCTCTACCCCCATCCCAATCCTGCCCCCAGCACACCCATCACAGTAATGAAACTCTGTACTAGAACACACAAAGTACTGGAACAGACAAGCTGCACTACACATCCTATACCTGCACTACTGCTACACTGCATTGCGCACTTTAACTCCCAACAAACGGTGAATTTTAAGAACTTTATGCACTCATTCACTTACTATTAGTATTACCTATTACTGTTATACCATATTTGCACTACTGTTTTATGCGGGTTCTGTTTATACTTACTCTTATACCATATTTGCACTACTGTTTTATACCGGTTCTGTTTATACTTGTACTGTCTTGTACTGTCATCCCATCTTATACTTGTACTGTCATCCCATCTTAATCACCCCCCATCACTATTGCACTATTGTCTTTTGTCCCACGTATGTCTACTGTGTCCTTGTACATTGTATTGTACATATAGTGTCTCCCATTCTTTTATATAATATATTTTTTCTGTACTTGTTGTAATTTTTGGGAAGGAGGGTAACGTAATTTCAATTATCTGTATGTCCTGTACATATGCAGTACTGACAATAAAACTACTTGACTCGACTTGACTTCTTTTAGCTCCTGAAGGTGGAGTGTGTAGTATGATTAGTGAACATTGTGTCACTGAAACTCTGTTCGGCAAGTTCAGACAAGTTATCAGCTCTTACGATCACAAAGGACCCAAAGACTAAATAATTAAATGAGGAATTAGGTCTGGAACATTTGTTTAATGAGAGTGATGTATAAGGAGGTCATTAAAAATCAAAGAGGGGATGTTTTAATGGAATGGTTATATTAATGACTCATAATGTTAAAATGTTTGCAATTGTGTAAATAGTAACATCTGGGTTTGTACAAATCAGGGCTGTTAGTGGGGAAAGGTTGACGCAGCAGGGATCTAGGGTTTTGGTGACGTACAACACATAGGACACGCATCAACCATCGAAGCCAAAGGTGTGGGGGGCTGGAAGAGCATATAAAAATGTATGAGGGGGGTAGCTAGATAAGCCAGATTCTCGGTGTTTGCTACAATGTCTGACTTCAATAAAGATTTGTTACTCGCTTTGATCCTAAATCAGCATTCAACATTATTCTTTCACTCCAAACCACCATTTTTCCACAACATCTCTCTAAGGAGAGAAAGAGAGAGGAGCTCAGCACTATGTTTCTAAATTGCTAAATTTAAACATCAATTTAGTTTAAGCTTTAGAAATAAAACCATGATGTGAAATACGGGCAGCTTTCAGCATGGGAAATTACATCATCTGACTTCACAAAAATCAAGACTATGAAAAAAACTGGGGAAATACAGATGATCTAAGTATGAACTGATTATTAAAAGTGTCTGTCTGAGCACCACTACACCCTGTTAAAGCAGAGCAAGTCTAGGCAGGCAAATACACAATTACAGCCAACAGTGTCAAAACAACAGGGCATGTGTTTTATCAGTTCTTAATACTTTAAATACTTTATCTTTATAATCCTTTTTAACAGCACCATGTATGTACTCAGCCTGAATGCTGTCACTATAGCTGCATACTGCACTTTTTGTTCAAATTAAGTTCACATGACATTTTATATTTGGATAAATAAACCTTAAATATATTTCTTCCTTTAAATGTATCAGTATTTTTTTCCTCAAAGGTACACAGAGCACTGAAAGGGGCAGTCTGATGCTTTGGCCTGTGCTCTACTGGTAAAACTTGGGTCCAGCCATTCACACAAATTTTACTTTGACACATATCAGGCTGTAAAAATGGTTTTCTCAAAGTATAACAAATTGTCAATGCATACTGCCTCTGCCCTTACTTTCAACTTTGCTGACACAACCTCCTTCAGTTTTTTCACAATATCTGGTAACTTTATGTAAGAAAAACAAGAACATGATTAAAGAATTTGTGGGATGTCACATAACTTATTTTTTGTTGAGATACAAATATTACATACTCTGGCATGTAGAATACCTTTACGTGTTGATGCTATGTCCTCAATGAGCACAGATTTCTTTTTACGAGGCTGCACAAAGCTCTCTTCACTTTCCAATAAACGTAATAATGAACTATGTTCTAACATATTTGCCTTTGCTGGAGTGTGAGCAATCTACCACATGAAATTAAAAAGGTATACAGAAAATCATATTTTGCATTGTGTATAGGATGAACAGGTTAAAAAAAAATAAAAATATACATTGCAAACACACAGCAAATGTTTTGTGTGTTAAATCAGCAATGTGAGTTTTAAATGTAACTTAATTGTAGCGAGCTCCGTAGTTTAATACCTGGTGCTAATTGAGATGTTGAAACATTTTAATTTCGCGACAGTTATTCAATTAATTTAATTACATTAATTAATAAACTAATTAATCAATTAATTAAACACAATACATCTCAGGGTGTGGCTTCTACAGGTGAAAGGAATTCTCCAGAAAACACACTGAAATTACAGGTTTTGTAATATAAAAGTATTTTATTAAATCACACAGATGTCATAAATGTAGCCATTAGATATCAAATCATAGTGTATAATAATAAATGAGAAACAAACGAACAAACACGTTATAATACTGGTATGAAAGGAATAAAGATTAATAAATCTATTAAGTGAGGATTTCTAAATAATGTGCTAAGTGTAATTAGATCAAAACGATCCAATGAGAACACTAAAATTGATATTTTCGTCAAATAACTAAAAATGAATCTATACTAAGAAAAGAGTTAAGGACAATAACCAAACAAGACTTGACCAACCAAAACACCAATTGATAAAAGGAATACCCAGATGTCTTACTCTCAGACGTCCACAAAGGGGCTCCCCATCGGTTCCATCCGCTGTTTAAACCTCTTGATTGGCTTGCATCTTGCACCCCTAGCAGGTCGATCGCGAACCTATCCGCAGGATGGTGCTCTGTGGGCCAACGGCGCACCTGGTCGACACCCGCTTCTAGTTTTGGCACAGGAGAGCCTTCCCCGGAGCTGGCTTGGCTGGAGTACCCTTTTGGTGATCCGTCGGTTGGTCTAGTTGGTTTACTGAATTAACTATCTTGGCGAGCAGAAGAACTTCGTAGATCATAAAATAGCTTAGTTATTTTAAACTAGAATAACTAATACCATTATGCTTGAAGAAGGTTAAATGAGTTGTACTAAGAATGCTAAAACTAAGCTGACTAAACTAAACTAGCCTAAAGAGCTAGACTCCAAACTCCTCTCTGTCTGTCCTTCCTCCATCTCTGGGCTCCCTAAAACTGAACTGCCCTCTGGGCTCCCTAAACTGAACTGTCTGTCTCCTCTGAACTTCTCACTGGAGCTTCTAACTGCAACTCTCTGTCTAACTCAACTGAACTGTGAGTGTCTCTCTGGCCTGCTTCGGACCTCGAGCTACGATTGGCTCTGTGGCCCTTTGGGGGAAGGAGTGTTTTCATTGGTTTTAAGAGCAATTTCAAACCTTGGCGGGAAGAAAGGGTCTGTTCACCAAGAGCCATAAAAAACCCCACATGTGCCACCATGCTTCGACTAGTGAGAGATTTTTTATTTTACTAATAGACCAAACCAAAAGAAAATTCAATTAAACAGTGGATCAAAATAGTCTTCAGCATACCAGTTTGTAAGGATAAATTCAGGAAACAACAATCTTACAATTGAATCAAAAATGTAAATGTAAATTATATGTTTTGCCCATAAACAGTTTTGTAACATTTAAGATAATACTGAGATAAGAGATCAAGTGTCATGTTATTAATTAAACCCAATTAAATAACTTAAAAGATAATACAACATGGATAAAACCACTGATAAACAAATAAAGCTAATTTATCAAATGCTAGTTAAACTTTGTTGATTCAGACTTGACTGTGTAGGAAAATTTAATCAGGACACATCCAAACACATGTACCAGAAGTGGCACGTTATTTAGTAAATATTCTGTAAAACACCTTTTTTTATATAGTCAATATATATTTTAAGTAATACTTCTTAGTGAGAAATTCTCTTCCCTCTGCAGATAGATAAGGTTGCTGGCCCTTGCCTGACGGTGGGGGAAGAGGGTTTTCTTCTTACACCACAGAATTTGAGCCTGCAATGTTGAAAATGGAACCCCAAGTTTAGAACATTTCTTTTAACTTCATGAATCTTATTTCTTAGTGCTTTGCAGAAATAGCTAAGCATAAACTTTTAACTTGGTGTTACATTTGGTGGATTCATGGAATTAAGTTTTAAAAACTCTCTCATATCCGCAGTCCCGTCCTTGTCCTGGCGATGGTGCTGTTGGCACACCCCAATTGTGCATAGTTCCAGATGTTAAGCATTAAAGGACTTAAATCCCAGGTTTACGACTGAAAGAGTCTTGAGGAATGTCATATGGTGTTTACACTAAACTTGCATTAAGGGTAATATATCCATGTGTATAGCAACATATGTAATGAAAGCAGTTCACGTAAACTTTGTTACGATCAGTAGTGGAGAGTGAACAGCTAGTCTAAGGCAGGTGATTAAATTGGATGATGGGCAGCTGAACTGTGGTGGGTGATGGGGAAGGCTGACTTCCAGAAACTTCCATCAATCTGGCCGACAGGTGACATAAGATCCTATAGGTCCAACATCCATTGGTATTGTGTCCAGTGTTGGGCATGTTACTTTGAAAAAGTAATTAGTTATAGTTACTAGTTACTTCTTCAAAAAAGTAACTGAGTTACTAACTGAGTTACTCCATAATAAAAGTACTATTTACCAGTAAAAGTAACTATTGAGTTACTTTTGTTACTCGCCCCCGTAAACCCCCCCCCATCCTTCTCAGAGCGTGTTTTATAAGCCAGATGAATAGAGTGCGTGCAGTTATCTCATTCCTCCCTCCCTTGTGACTCACGCACACAACGCACACACACACACTTGCGCCTTTGTCTGTATGCGCGAAGAAAAAAAAAAGTTAATTGAGCGGCTAAAGTAACGTGCAGTAACAGCGTTATAGTGACAGTCAGAGTAATTAGTTAGATTACTCGTTACTGAAAAAAGTAACGCCGTTATTCCCATCATTGATCGTGTCAGACAGGTGTCATTAACTCGGAGGAAGGCAGAAAGATGGAATTAGTTTTGACTGGATTCGTGTGAAACAGAGAACAGGAACCATGATTCCCTATGCCCATGAACCCCTGGATATGCAGCCTTATCTAAAGGAAAAAAACATTAATTACCAAAAGCTAAACTAAACAAGTAAGTGTTTAATCTAGACTTTTGAGACAGGGTCTTGAGTCCCAAACATATTCGGGAAGGTTATTCCAGAGTTGGGAGTTTGCTAGTGCAAAAATATTAAAGATTTCCAAAAAGGATCACAAGATTATCTGAATGTAACCTGAGCTATGATACTGTTTAGCTAGCTGTGTAAATGTGTCTGTTGATTGCCATGAGCAGCAAGTGGATCAGTCATCATCTACAGCCAATCTAGCAAAAACTGTGCATGTGTACACAAGACTGTGCATGTGTACACAAGAATCTTTTAACTAGTAATTACAAATAAAACGGAACCTGTTGAAAGATATTACATTTTATTACAATATATTATTACAAATATTACAAAGTTTTCATTAGTCTCTAATCATGAGACGAATGAGGAAATGTGAGACATTGGGGAAATGTGTATGATTAAACCAAGGTATACGGTTTTCAGAAAATGAAAGGGTGGTTAACATATGTGGATTAATATTATAATACCCTCAAAATTAAGTCATGGAAATCACTTGGTTGTACCAACTCTTATCTTCCCAAATCTATATTTGGTCTTGTAGATTTTTTTCTTGAAATTTATATGTATTCATTAGTTTATGAACTTAGTGACAAAATGGTCATATGGTGTGACATGTTATGTATTAAATTAGAAATGTAATATGATAATGTAAGTATCCTGATTCTTTATCAATACTGTATAAAAGAATAGCATTGCTCACATGCAAATATGTTACCTGTTGCATTGTTTTTCATTATTTACACACATAGGTGTCTCACCATATAACGAATCACACCACACAACAATCTGTATGAAAAAATCTGTATTAGCTGCATTTAGCTAACAAACAAACTTGATTTGGCAAGTGATTGAAATAATTTTTAGTTACAGAAGAATCACAAAGTTGTTGAAGAACAAGTGAATATTTTTAAACAAAAATTTCTTTTTATACTGAATCTGCATGAATGAGTGAGTGTTGCTGTATAAATATTACATTTATGAATGATATACTATAAAAATGTGTTAAGCGAATGAAAAACTTAAAACACTTAACTTTTAGCTACAACATATGTATGAAATAGCATTATTTATGTATTTAAATGCAGTTCATATCATAGTGTGACAAGAAAACACCATATGACGATTCATATACTTAGCATGACTTTAAGCAATGTGGCTTTATGCTAAAACCATGCTAACTACAATATGACAATATAGTTTTAAAGGTAATATTGAGTGAAAAATAATTTCATTTTGGCATTTTTGTGTATAATGTGACACACCATGTGACAGTGCAAAATGAAACTGAAGCAGAAGTGCTAGATATACTTGATTTTTCAGAAAGAATAAAGAGCGATAATTAATCCTGTAACTTTCAGTATCCTTCTAAGAAGGAAAGCCCCCACTCCCCAAAGGCGTTCAAACAATAGCCTGTTTAAAAAAAGAGTATGCAGTCACACCATATGATATTTTTTTGTCAGTTTTTTAAAGTACAGCCTAAAGAAAGGAAAAGCAACATTTGTGTGCCATGTATTTGGTTTGGAGAAAAGAAACAAAACATGCACTCTCTCCTGACTCCCTCTGTAGATGAGCTCTTATCTCTAGAAAAGGATGGTATCACATGGAGACAACCACAGAATAGAAAACAGGTCCAAGGTGTTTGCACTAAAAGATCTAAAAACATGTAACTGTCTAAAATGCACTAACATCACGTTTTCATAATTTCTTACGTTTTTTGGGTTAATTTGTGTGTTGAATGTAGTAAAGACTGTTTTTCGACGATTTAAGCTGAGAAAAGCTGAGAAACTCCTTCCTTCAAGACGATGAGAAAACTATTCCAGGTGACTCTCCCTCATGAAGATACTGAGATTAAAATACCAATATATATATATATATATATATATATATATATATATATATATATATAAAAAAATATATATATATATATATATATATATATATATATATACAGAAACATACGTATATGTATTATTCTATTATTTTATAATAATGATAATAATATTAATATAATATATATTAATATACTATATGTTTATGTTTGTGGTTCGATTGAGCGCCTGTTTTGGGGGAGGAGTCAACAAAGACGTTCTGTAAACTTGTTCGTTAATTTTCGCTTTGCGCAGCTTTTTGGGAAACACTCACAGAACTGCCTTGTTCTTTCCTCACGTCATTTGTTAGTTTGTTCGTTATTCACTAAGATTGATCGTTTACGGGAAACACACCCCTGTGCACTTCACCCACCAAACTGCTTTCTTGTAGATTAGACCACATTTGTTAACAGACAACATAACAGAAAGAAACTCCTCATCTTCTATTTCCAAATGCTTCAAGGTTACATAGTAAAACCATCTCTTGAGGCAACAATACTCAAAGCGACACAAAAATATTTTTATTTTAATTCAACATGTTATAATAGTTGTTTAATGTTAAGTGAAAGCATGTTTATTGTGTAATAAACATGCTTTCACTAAACATTAAACAACTATTATTTATGTGGCTGATACTCTCCTGGAATACTCTCTGCCATACATTTTTGTTTCCCCACCAGAAAACAATAAAATGCGCAAGACTATTGTAGGACTAGAGTCAAGAACTAGTAAGGTATTTCATTAAGGCACTTACATCAAAAAGAGCAGGCCAGCATTCTTTGCAAGCATCGACAGGTGGGGCTAGGTTGACAACTTCCTGTCTGCAAATGGAGAATGTCCCTGCCATTTTCTCACTGATAATATTAAAGATATTTCTCTTCTTTACTTCACCCAAGTGGTCCAGTCTGACTTGCTCCTGACTTTCTTTTGTTTCTCTTTGTGGGTGAGGGGGCAGGTAATTCATCTTTGCCTTTCTTGGCTTCTTTACATTTTTGCAGCTGCCTTCTCATGTGCTCGCTTCTTTTTCAAAGAGTTCACTTAAAGCTCAGGGCGCTCGAATGTTCAAAGTTTGTATTTGTAATTGACCATTTTATATGCCTTTGCTGCCATCCATAACATCCATTAAATGAACCTGGTTTTCAGAGACAAGGATGGTTTTGAATCAATGCTTCGAAAACATGGTTCAATTGTGCACTTGTAGGACAGGCAACAAACTGATAAATGGTTTCGGACAATTTCTTGAGCATATTAGGAAGAATTGTGGTAGGAATTCCCTCCTTCTCGAAAGCCTCATTACCTGATGCAAGCACAAGCTGTGTTTTAGGCAAAATGAGGTATCGGAAATTGTGCAGGCCATCACTGAGAGCGGTGTCATGTGCTCTGGTGGTGAGAGAATCACAGTGGGATCTTGGGATCCAGATAAGCAACTGTCACATTGAGGATAAATGGCACTTACTGTTCAGTTTGGGCAGGAGCTGTGCAGATTAGTCAAGGTCGAGGTGACCATAAGGAATTCAAAAACCTTAAGTGTGTCTTTGGCCTTGACATTACTTACTAAATTCAGAGAAAAATACTCTCTAAAATCAGCATCTTTAAAATGCAAAGTGAAATTACCCTCAATTTGAAATGTCTGTTGCACAAGAGAATGAAGTCTGTCCACAGGATCAGGGATTCCAGAAGGTAAGTCTTGTCTACGAATTGTCATGTTCTTGAAGTATGATCCAAAGTTTAGCAGGTTGAGACATCGTAGCATCAAACTGAAAAGACATAACAGATTGAGAGTACATCAAAATGTACAACTTTTATTATAAAATATTTAACAAAAATGTCCCCAGAAAGAGTAAAACCAAAGAAAGTTTTGTGTGTGTGTGACAAAAATTACTAAAAGTAAATGCTGAATCAACATCCTCCATTAGAGACCATGTTCTTTAATCTTTCTAAATAGATAGTTCGATCTAGATGCACTCAGATCAAGATGTACCAGTAGAGAAAAACAGCCTTGGTTGGCGGCAAAAAGCAGACCGTTATTTTAACCAAAGCTGTCTCAGTGATATTATGAGGCCTAAATTAAGATTGGAATTAATTTTTTTGGCCTCACAAACTGGATAAATTGGAGGTGCGAGGGGGGAAGGACAGCTGAATGCACACCGAGGACGCTCTCATCAGTGAACATCAAGGTGGTGAGTGACAGACTTTGATTTGTTGATCAGATTTATTTGTTTAGTCCCTCCACCTACCTTCAGGCACTCCACCATGGACAAGCTGTAATTACATGTTGCTGTAATGATTACGTGTAAGTCGAGGCTAGGTGCCTGACGGTGTGATCATAGTGAGGCCTCTATTAAAAGATGTTTTTTAGAGTAATAGGTCCGGACCATGGGGAAGAGTGTCAATTAATTCAGAAGAATATTGATAGTGACAGGGAAGTGGGAGGTCTTTGTTTCGGGACTAAATTTCTGAGGACAAAGGCCAAACGAGAGGACCCAAAATGGGATACCAATTAGCAAAAAAAAATGTATACAACCCTAAGGTGCACAGTGCAGCATTGTTTAGCCAGATAAGTGGGATTATGGGACTAATAATGTAATGTATGGATAACATTTTCCTGTTGTTTTCCATCAGGGAATCTACAAGGGGGCGAGATGGTAGGTCATTTTAATGTAGTGTCTCAATCACAGTCAGTTCTGACCCAACCAAAAAGGAGGCAGCCAGAAGCCGGAGCCCAGGGCGAAGGAGCAGCAGCGGCGGCGGACCAGCCACCACCGCAGCCACTCACACCTGCCAGCACAGCATGGCCTCTACGCAGAAGCACAAAATCTTCTGGATGATGCAGCCGGTTCCCCAACAGAGACATTTATCCCACCCATGGCTGCTCGCACAAGATGCCACATGACTGGAATGGAGAAAACAGGAGGCGATGAGAGATTCTGCCTGTACAATAGCCCTGGAACAGGACTAATGGTTGAAGCTGTCCAGGTGAGCGGAGCTTTTTCTATGGTGGAGGTGGCAGGAACAGACGGACCTCTGCTGGTACATCGGTACTAGACTGATAACGACATTATAGAAGCAGCCTCTAGCCTACCTGACCCCCAACAAATTGAATAAAGAAAGTTTGGAGAACCTGAGGACTTGTCGCCCAACCTGGGAAAAGAGAAAAAAGCGGGGAGAGGCGGATTTGCTGGCAACGGGCCAGTTTTCCAGCCAAGACAGCAGCGGCAGCAACAAATCCTTTGAAGAAGGAGAATACTGGATTAACCACTGCAGCACCTGTGGAAAATATGGACATTTTGCTCGGAATTGCCAAGATCAGGCCCAGGGCTCCAGTGAGACAACTGACCAGTGATGGGCGGCAGAGGGGCAGGACAGCCTGAGGGGACCCATTGACGCACTTCCTCTCCATATTGTGTAGCAGCTTACAACATGACCATTAAGTATGTCGATAGTAACAATGTTTTCATATTGTTTTTTGATGTCTTCTGGTTGTCCTGTGAACTTATTGGCCAGGGAGTTAATGTCTATGCTATGCCTACACATGGTCTTGCATCAGATGAAGGGATGGTAATCAATAATTTCCTCTTGGGAGCCAGAGTGGTGATTCCAGAGAGATTTGATCAGTTGATTTGGAAACAAAAGGTTTGGACTGTGTCACCCATATTAGATCTGATCCAGACAAAGAGTATGCGAAGCAATTTTTTTTTAAATTCACAACTACACTATTGTGGAATGAAAACATGGTAGCAGCTGTGGTCCTTTTGACTGAACAGCAGGGTAAAATATTCACCATACATGACTCACATCCTCTCATTTCACTAGCACGGGCTAGTCCATCCATTCCCTGGGAGGATTTAGACCATGGACAGCAAAACCTTTTAAAACAAAGGACTGGCATTTTTCCACCATACCCACAGTGACTCCACAAATACTTAGAGGAAGTCTTTTCATTATTGCTTGAACTGCAGGCCGTCTATGGAGATTTTTGGCTCACCCCCCCTCATGCAAGCAGCCACACTCACAGAAGAGAAGGAACTGGAAATAGTTTCACTTCCCTCCTCACCTGTGGGTGTCTAGTAAACATAATGTGGGGCTGATCAAGGGCTGTAAACAAGTGCAAAATACACTAAAGTCTACATATAGACCAAAACAGGCCCAGTATCCCCTAAAACCTGAGGCTTTGAAAGGGATTAGGCCAGAATTTTAAGCGTTAATGAAATTTGGGTTGTAGTACCATGCCCAGATTCACCAGTGAGAACACCTATTTTCCCAGTAAAAAGCTTCATTTCTCATTCCTCAAATGTGCACAAAACACACACAGGCATTTGCAGCCTCTCTTGCATCAACCAGTATGGCACCCCCCAGCGACAAAATCATTTCAACATTGGCAGATTGATTTTGTAGAACTAACACCAGCAGAAGGGAAGAAGTTTCTCCTCGTCTGCGTATGCAAGTTTAGTAAATGGGTTGACGCTTTTCCCACAGGTATCCAGGATGGCGATGCAGTAGCAAAATCATCCCTAGGTGGGGCCTGCAACGATGTATCACCATTTGTACACACAGGGTCAATCTGTCTGACTAAGAACTTGGGAATAGACATGAGAAAACATTGCAGTTACCATCCTGCCAGTGCTGGAAAAGTTGAAAGGGTTAATGGAACTGTCAAGAATGGTTTGGAAAAAATTACACAACAAACAGGCCTTAATTGGGTTAAGTGCCTTCCCCTGGTTCTCTGGCAAAGCAGATCCAGGTCACAAGCGAGAACAGGCCTCAATGCATTTGAAATAGCGTTTGGCAGGCCTCCAAATACAGGACTAGGCTCACCACCTCTTGATAATCAGTTACTGACCATTTACTTACGGCGTATCGAGACGCTTCTCTCTGTGTTTAAGCAGGTGAAGGCAGTGCTACCCAGCCAGCTGACCAGCCCCTCTATGACTATAAGCCAGGTGACTGGGTGCTGACATAGGACCTCCACAGATGAAGTTGGAACAAGTGGACGGGACTCCACCAGGTGCTTCTTGCATGGCTGTGAATGTGGAAGAACGAGGAACGTGGGTGGACCATACTTCGTGCAAAAAAGGCTCCGACCTCACGTGAAGTGACAACAACGCAATAATGAAAACGATCATACGTCAGGTGTACACAATGTTTGTTATGCTTATGCTGCAGCAGACCCATTTGTCTTTGAAATATACTCAGACTCATATGACACTTTTAATGCAACTTAATGGTACCCATAGAGATACTGATACTTTTACCATGATTATACCCGTACTCTGTGTGATATTTTTGTTACTATGTATTACTTCCTGCTTGCTTAATTGCTTTACTACTTTTATAACTCATATGTTCACATCATATCAATTGCTGCAAGTTGTTGTTGAGCCAGTCGAGAATGAGGGTGAAGGAGATATGAGGTTGAAGCATTTGTTTGATGAAACATTTTTAAATATTAAGGATGATTATTTAATCAAAGGGGGGAATTTTCAAGTATTTTTTTGATGTGATTCATTAATCTTCCTTAACAAACTGATTGAATTATAATACTTGCACGTTTATGGAGAATGTACTTTGGACTTATGAATTGTTTGTGCAGTTTGTTTTTCCTTGAAATTATCACACCCACAAAGAACAGACCCTCACAGAGAATCATCCTGCTCTCCCTCCTTACCTCTGCCACAGGAAACAAACTAGGGCAAGGATGACAGTATGTACTGTAATGAGATAAAGACTGGTTTGAACCAGTGTGGACTGCAACTCCTTATTTGTCTCTACAAAAAGCTTTGTGTGAGCCCAGCTGGGGCAGAGGAGATCTGAAATCAGCTGGAAAACACTATTTTGGGGAGGTGATCAGGGTTAGGAAACTGCTTTAAACTACAAACATAAAGTACTGTACTAAATTCTGGCTATCTACTACATCTGGCTTCTAGATAACTAGTTAGCTAAATGAATTGTCGTTAATTATAGCTCACAGTAAGTCCTGTAATACTAACTTAATAAACACAGTTTGAAAATGAAATAGTGATTAGCTGATCAGGTACAGGGCAAGTTAAACATTACATATATAGTTTATTTTTCTTAAACCTTGACTCCCAATCTAGGTCATTGAGTTAAGCTAACTCACTAACACAGCTGCAGTTTATTAATTACAGTGAGTTTAATCTGTGGGCTGATTCAGAGACGTGTATTTTTAACCAGCTATCAGAAACATATCGTCACAGTTTACATGGTTAGCCTACCGTTACCTTTCTGTTAGAAAAATCTCCGTATATCCAGATCTGTTTTAAAATCAGATGAAGCTGCTGCAGCCCGATACCGCTGCTAAATTTCACCTTGAGGGGGAGGGGCTTCCCCCCACCAGCACACCGCGCGCCGCAAAACCAGCAAGCTGATTGGCTGTTTCTACTGAGAGGCGGGACTTAATACCGGCGTCTAAGCTCACCAAAGCAGCTTCAGAATTATATTCCTTTATATAATGCATAATGTGTAAAGTGCGTCTTATGTTATCATGTGTCTGCCTGTTTTGAATAAATCCTGTTTTATCCTGATCTATAATTTGAGGAAGTTTCGCAATTATACTAGCATACAATTTGTAGTCAACATAAGGGACCGAAATGGGTCGGTATGATTCACAATCAAGTGTATCTTTCCCTTCTTTTGGGATTACTGTGATTATTGCTTCTTTCCACGAAGGAGGCATTTTTCCCTGCATCAGGGCGGAGTTGCATGCTTCAAGCAAGCATGGCGATAATTCGGCATGAAAAACCTTATACCATTCATTAGGGAAACTGTCTGAGCCAGTGGATTTATTTGACTTAAGGCATGTGATGGCTGTATCTAATTCTTCTTTTGTTATTATGGCCTTTAAGTCACTATTCTGTTCATCAGTTAAGGTTGGTAAGTCATGTGATTTAAGAAATTCCTCAATCTTTTCTTCATCCTCAAAACACTGTTGTGAATATAATATTTCATAATATTTTTTAAAAGCTGTTTGAATTTCATTTTTAAAAAGCGTCATTTTAGTTTGTGGGTCTCTTATCTTATATATAGTATTTTCTGCCTGTTGTTTTTTTTTTTTCGCTAACAATTTTGTTGATTTTACACCTGCTTCATAATATTTCTGCTTTGTAAATACTATGTTTTTTCTATTTCCTGGGTGTACATTAGGTTTATTTCGTTCCTAATCCTAAGAATGTCTGTCATCAAATTTGGGTCTTGTGTTTTTTTGTGTGTAATTTCCAATTCCTTTAATTTAGTATTTAAATCATTCAGTGTTGATTGCCTTAAGTTCTTCTTAAAGGAACAATGATTAATAATTTTACCCCTAAACACAGCTTTTAGAGTGTCCCATACTAACTCAGGTCCCACTGCTCCGTTATCATTAACTTCTAAGAACATTTGAATTTCTTGTTTTATTTGTTCCATAAATTGGGGATTATTAAGCACACTTGAGTTAAGTCTCCATGTTCTATTTCTTTGAGTTTTGCTGAGCAATACAGACATTGAAACTGGTGCATGATCAGAACGGTCTATGGTTCCTATTTCACATTTTAACGTTTTATGCCGCTCCTTTTTATATGAAAAAAAATAGTCGATTCTAGAATATGTTGAATGGGGAAATGAGTAGTGAGTGTAATCACGTCCTGTTGGGTAGAAATCCCTCCACAAATCTATTATTCCTAATTCCTTTTTCTGATAAAATTTAAGATTGCTACATGGAGGAGCATATACATTTAACAATGTTATTTCCACCCCATCTACACTTCCTGAAATTAAAATGAACCTACCTTCCTTATCTTTGGTCATTGTATGCAATTCAAAAGCTACCCGTTGTGATATTAATATAGCTACTCCCCTTCTCCTCCCATTTTTGTACGAAGAGAAAAATATTTTGGAGAAACCCATGCGTTTTAACTTTTCATTTTCTATGTCATTTAAATGGGTTTCTTGTAGAAAAATGACAGATGCTCCTTCTGTCTTCATTATGGTCAAAATTTTGCTTTTCTTTACAGGATTTAGTAGACCATTTACGTTAAATGAAATTGTCTTAAGTTCCTCATAGGTCATTTTGTTTATACAGTAGTATCCCAGTCATTCTCTCGCTATAGAAAACATTAAAGTTCAAACAATTAGGCATCCTCTTGAGTAAGTTAACAAACAACCATGCAACATGAACAATTATAAACATTGGCAAACTTAACAGAACGTTGGCTTCCAAGGTTGAGGTTTGTTAAATTTGAACCTTTTGAGAGTCTGGTGTTGAGAGACCCTCGTAAGGGGGAAAAAAAACTTCGCTTTTGGAAGGGGGCCCTTAATAAGAACAGTGTCGCGTTATCTGCTGCTTTTCTCGCTCGGAAAAAAAAAATAGGTGAGACGTAACCTCGACATTTTAGAGAAACTAATGTGTAAAATACAGAAGACCATGCTTAGATAATCTGCATGTGTTTAGAAAGCAGCAGTTTACTCAGTTAAAGTCACTCGCGCTCCGGAGATCTCGGTCTGAAACTATGCAATTTTTCCTTGTACAGAGGGACCGAGTGCTCCTCTGGTGGCCCACACAGTTTACCTTTCTTTCTGTGGCAGCGTTTCTCAGTCACCTGCCACGCAAACAACCTTTCTATCTCCTCAAGAAGGGTTGGAGATGTGTGCACTTCCTTCACTGCGAGACCACGCTTGACCATGTCTCTTGTAGCTTCTGTAGCAGTTTGATATACCTTCGCCCCGTCCTCGTAGAAAACCCTCAGCTTTGCCGGAAAAGATGTTTGAAATCTAATTTTCTTACTCTTCAGCTCTCTTTTAGCCTCAGCGTACTCCATGCGTTTTTTGAGGACTGCGGGTGGGTAGTCATGGTCGACGAAGAATCTGCTGTTGTTGAAAAAGGTTTCCTTCTTTTGCCAAGCCCGCCGGAGCACGTCTTCCTTCATGCGGGCACTCTGGAACTTTGCCACAATGGAGCGGGGTTTCAAATCACCTTGAGTGGGCTTTGGTGCAAGGGCTCTATGTGCCCTCTCAATGCGGAGCTCTGTAGCTTCGGGGTAGTCCAGTTGGTTCTTCAGGAGCGTTTCCAAGAAGCTCACCATGCAACTTCCCTCTGCGTTCTCGGGGATGCCATAGACTCGGATGTTTTCTCTGCGTGAGCGTCCTTCTTGGTCGAGCAGTCCAGCTTTCATGGTTAATCATGCTTCAATATGTTTAGATTTAAATGTAATCTCTATCAACATTTTAAATTCTTACTCATTGTGAGACAATCTTTACAGAGCTTACACCCATTTATTGTGAAATGCTTAAAATGCTCGCTAACTGCAGCACTGGGAAAGGTTACCTTTCTTGGGCAGTTTCACCAGGTATCCTAGCTTCCAGTCAGTGGGAACTTGCTCCTGCACCCATATCTTCAGTATGTAGCATATCTGCTATGGTTGCTGCATCTGCCTTGAGAGCTTCTGGAGGGAGGTCGTCAGGACCTGCTGCCTTGCCATTTTTCATGGACTTGAGGTATATCACGTCAACTCAAAATGCTCCATCCATCATGTTCTTTGTTCTGCATCACTTGTGATGGTTATCATATTCTTATCCTTGACTGGCTTACTTAGGTTGAATTTCTTCCCTGACAAAGCATGTGTTATGTCGTATAACCTCTTCATGTTGTTTGTCTTATCTGGCACATGTTACTTCTGCCTCCTCTGTCAAACTTTCTACAAACTGTCTTTTGTCTTATCTGGCACACCTCTTCACTTCCCAGTACTGTGCTGTAAGGTCTGTTTTTTATCCTGTTGATCCTTGCATCTGTTTATTTTGTGCTTTAACTTTTTCCTCGTCAGTATCTTCTTCCACGTTTCTTGAGACATCCACTCTTTCTGCTCCCTTTCCCTCTTCCCCATGACTTTGGTGCAATCAGTCTTCCAGGTCTTCTGTAAGAGTCAAGAGAGTCAAGAGTCAAGAGGCTTTTATTGTCATTACAACTGAGTACAGGTACACAGTGTAGTGAAATTATGTTCCTCCGTAACCATGGTGCAACATGGAACAATAAGCAATAGACAACATAAAGTGCAGGAGGGATGACAGTGCAACATAACTATAACATTAAATAACAATAAATACAAATATAGCCACAAGCGGCGATTTACAGGGTCCGAGCATTACAGGCAAAGAGGCCCCTGCAGGCCAGTTAGGCTTAAAACATGTTGCTAGTTGACCACCATCACCAAACTGGATGAGGATGACCAGCATGACCGAGCTGGATGACCAGCATGACCAGAATGACAAAGCTGGTTGACCAGTATGATCAGCATGACCAAGCTGATTGACCATAATGACAAAACTGGATGACCAGCATGGCAAAGGCAGTTGACCTGTCTGGCCAAGCTGGATGACCAGCATGGCAAAGGTGAAAATGTGATTGGCTAATAGTAACCACAAAAGTGTACATATCAAGTTTTCATTTGGTGTATCATTAGTGCATGGACAATAGATGATAATTGCCAATGCTGAGCTTGATAGCTTGTATGGTCCTAGAGAAACAGCTATGTAACATTGTCTCCGCCCCCTTTGGTGTATGTCTACAAAAACTGACAGAGTATCTGAGAATGATGTAATGATCAAAGGACTGAAGTGGTATTAATGTCAGGTTAAGCATTCAAAAGTTAAAAGTGTTGGAAGAAATTTTGCTGCACCATGGTAGGTCTAGTTTGCATATGGCGGCCATATTGTTTACAATTTTTTTTAATTATTGAGGAGTAAGCTCTGCTGAACTGTTTGACACCAAACATGTCATGATTGGTCAAGGAGCCAAAGACAAATTTTCAAAAGTAGGTTTTGCATATTCTGCATATAATTTGCAAAAAAAAATTAAGTGGGTGGAGCAAGAACAAGAATGACCAAGGTGGCTGACCAGCATGACTAAGAAGGATAAAGATGTTCAACCAGCAAGACCAGCAAGATCAGTAGAGCTTTAATTTAGAATTATTAACCTGTAGCTGTTTCACCAAATGACCACCAGAGTGCAGCAAGAGACCACATATAACCTGCTGAGAGTCTATCAGTCAGAAAGAGAGAAATCTTCCTATCAGTGCATTTCTGTTTTTGCAGAGAGAAGAAAAGTCAGATTTGGCTCAAAATTGGCAGTCAAGATCAGGTGGTCTGTACATATATGTAAATTTGTGTGTTGATAGGGTCAAAGGTTCCTGTCTTCTGTCCATTTAGGTTTGAAAAAAGTGATAATACAGGCTTACGGTCTGCAAAATCGCTGTAGATTTCCAGCCGTTGAAGAGGGAGAACATGTCCAATTTGGCTGAAAATTATCAATCTATATATGTGTATAAATTTGTGTGTTGATAGGGTCAAAGGTTCCTGTCTTCCGTCCATTTAGGTTTGAAAATAGCGATAAATATAATAAAATGAAAGTAGTTAATTTGTTACTGTAGAGCCTACTGAAGACTTATTTGGCTCATACTTGGCACATGTGCTTCAAATGTCATTAATAATTAGTAGCTTCAACAGTTTTGACATGTTCAAAACTTTGACAGAGTTTTGGCCAAATAACTCTGTAAAGGCTTTCACGTACATGTTTGATCAAGGTTTATGGGCCACAAATAGTTAAAATGTCAAGATTTTTTAAATAATTATTTACCTACACGGTCTCAGGATTGCATCAAGACCAAATTTGTTTTGATTGATTGAAGACTTTTACTCTTTTGGACAATGATGAAAATTTTTGCATTTTTGGTAAAGACATGTAATTACAAAGTTGTAAGGGCTACAGCAACGTATACAAATCAAAAAGAATAACATGCCTAGGCCACTTGTACCTTTAGATATAACTGATTTTCTGCTATAGCGCCCCCTAGAGGCCAATTGACGCCATATTTTAATGGATGATAGAATGGATGATGGATGATATTTTATACATGTAGGGTATAAGTATCGTCCTGATTGGTCATTGTTTAGCCTGTCAAAAGCTTGCTGGAACCTGATTGGCTAATAGCGACCACAAAAATTTACATATCAAATTTTCCTTTGGTATGCCATTAGGACATAGGCCATAGATGATACATGCCAAAAGAGACGTTGATAGCTTGTACGGTTCCTGAGAAACAGATTTTTAGCTTTGGCTCCGCCCCCTGCGGGCGTATGCCTACACAGATTGACAGGCTACCTCAGAATCATTACATTACATTACATTACATTTCATTTGGCAGACGCTTTTGTCCAAAGCGACTTACAATAATGAAGTACAAAAGTAATAGGAATTTAGATAACCCATTTTTAGATAGGGCTTAAAGGAGGTCGAAGGGAAATAAAGGGATAGAGAAGTGAAGGAGGGGAAGAAGGAAATGGGGTTAGAAGTAGTTAGTGTGTTAGAGGTGTTAGGAGATTAAGTGCTCTTTGAAGAGCTCTGTCTTCAGGAGTCTCTTAAAGATAGCGAGAGATTCCCCTGATCTGGTAGTGGAAGGTAGTTTGTTCCACCATTGGGGAATCATGTTGGCATCAAAGGTCTAAAGTGGCATTAGTGTGAGATTAAGCATTCAAAAGTTACAGCTGTTAGAGTAAATTTGGGTGTGCCACGGTAAGATTAATTTGCATATGGCGGCCATATTTTTGATTTGCCATAAACCAAGGAATCATATAACGAAATAATTTTTGCTCTAGCTATCAGGGTGTGGGAGTTACAAGGCCTAACACGTTGACCTTCGCCATAGCGCCCCCTTGAGGCTGATCGGGCTCATCTTTTTAATCTGAGTAGCGGTGAGAAGTACTACCATATGACCTCAGCCCTGTAGGCCTTTTGGTTTCTTCTGCCCAATCACTTCTATGGCAGAAAAAGAATAAGAATAATTATAATAAATATAGCCGCAAGCGGCGATTTTTGGGGTCAGAGGAACAGGCCAAAGAGGCCCCTTAAGGCCAGTTAGGCTCAAAACATGTTTTTTTTGTGAACTGACCTGCAAGCTTCAATTAGAGTGGAGTATAACAGAGCAGTTGTGCGATGTGATAAATGAAAGCTCATTTTTTATATTCCATTGAATTTAGTAGAATGGAGCAGTGTAACTGTTCTCTTGAATGTCAGTGCTGGTCGACCAGTTTGACCCAGCTGGTTAACCAAGAGTGATCAAGAATGACCAAGCTGATTAACCAGCAAAACCAGGAAGGGAAAGGTGGTTGAACAGCATGATCAATGTCAAATTAAATATACTATTTAGCTTATTAACATCTAGTTTACATCTCGTTTTCCACGACCATGGCCATCAAAGAACATCTTAGAACAACACAGTGGTCTTCATCAACCTTTTTTAGCAGAGATATGACTTTGCAACTGTAGAAGCTGGAGCTGTTTTATCAAATGACCACTACAGTGCAGCAAGAGACCATGTAAAATGTTTTAAAGTTACATTGTCAGTTTTTTAGGTTTCTGAGCAATGTAGAAGTTGATGAAAAGTTATAGGTGTTAGAGTAAATTTGACTGTGCTTCAAGCTGTTTGTTTACTTCACTGAACGCCTTGGGCACCACACTCAGAATAGTAGATTGTCGTTAGAGCAGGGTCTGGTTTGCTTGGTACGGTAGAGTGTGTTGGGTATGTTTCCTTTAAGTAGTACTTCACTGAACCCCTTTGGTGGCAGAGTCAGGATACTAACTGATTGTTTACTGGTGATCTAGGAAGAAAGAGTAAGATATTACAGTTAATATATGAAATATATGAAATTTCACTGAAATTAATTCAGTGATTCAGAATTATAGGCATTCATTAATTAACTTGTGTTTGATTATCATACATCCTTTTTTTACCTATCTTACATTTAGAATAGAAGTTATTTTTGTATCACTACTCCTCTAATGCACAACATGGGTCAGAAATGATCAAGGTGGCTGACAGCATGAGTAAGAATAACCAAGATGTTTGACCAGCAAGACCATCATGACCAAGAATGGAAAATGGAAAGGCCAGCTTTCCATGACCATTAAAGAGCATCTTAGGGTATGCATTGTTATTTTTATTCATTATATTTTTTGCTATTATCTGTGAAGCTTTTATTATCATTATTATTCATCCTATTATTATTATTATTATTATTATTATTATTATTATTATTATTATTATTATTATTATTATTATTATTATTATTATTATATGTACAACCTTTGTATGAAAGTCAGAATCTTGGTAATTGATTGCTATTTACAAAATCAACAAAGGTTAACTTTTTTTTTGTTTCTACTGTTTCTAATGTGTGAAACTGTCATACTACATAAAACATTACTATTTATCTGTTTAAAAAGTTTATTGTTTAAATTAATCAAGTATTTCAGTTATTGTTACCTAAAATATCATTACCATAAAAATATACTGTAGCTTAATAGCCGTCTGATGTACTTAGTTAAGCTTGTACAATAGTTAACTAACTACAGTAGATTGAGATTAGTATAATAGAACTTCAAGAGCTAATAGCTACTAATAATATTTTGTAACTTTTGGACAGGTAATGTACTCACTCTCAAGGTAACTTTAACCTGATCATATATTGTCTATATTTATATTTCACTACTGGCGTCAAATGTTTTCAAAGGTAATGTTATTGTAAACTTGACGCTTCATAAAGTAATATATGGCAGTAAAAATGAAGATTTGTACTATAGAAAAACTCAGTCATACATTAATTACTATAGAAAATGAATATAGGTCATTTTTGACATGTCTTCATTACAGGGTTAGTGATACAAAAAGACTTTTAAAAAAAGGAAAGAAGGAAAAAACGAAAGAATAATATAAGGATGTATGGTGATGAAAAATAAGTTAATTGAGGCATAATGTAAATGCTGAATGACTGAATTATGCTATCCTAGAGTAAAAACTGTAACTGTAAAAATACAAAAAACACATTCCTAAAATTAACAAGGACTTTAAAGAAGAATGTGAGTCTGACTTGGGGATAAGAAACTGGAGACTGCTATTAAAGGAATGGCTTCAGAAAAATCACCTGGTCAAGATGAGCTAACTACAGACATCTATAAGGTGTTTTTGTGCATAAAGAACATGGAGACATAAAGATATTGCTGTTGAACGCAGTCAAAGAATATATTGAGACTAGTAGTCTGCTCCCATCTATGAAACAATGGTTGATTATTCTTATACCAAAGTGAAAATAATTGAAAATTTAAATTTACTCAATCTACATTAAGACCACTCCTTAAATCGCAATTGCGAATATGCGGAAAGGTAGATTATATCAGATAATAAGTGAAACACAGTCAGGGTTTATTAACAATAGATTGATACACAATATTATTAGACTTATTTTGAATTTATAGGATTATAGTCATTTAGTTGAGGATAAAGATCTTATTTTTAGATTTTCATAAAGCTTTAGAACAATTTGGGTTTGGTCAGAACTAAAATGAATAAATATGTTATATAAAAGAATCAATAGCTCTATTTCACTCAATTGGGGGACTGCAAAGAGATTTCAAATCAATACGTTAGGGTGATCCAGCTAACCCATATTTGTTTATTGTGGCAGTGGAACTAATAGCAGTTTAAATCATCAAAGAGATTAAAAGCATGAATGTAATGGGGAAAGATTTAGTTATTAATCAGTTTGCAGACTGCAAACTGCTTTTTCAGAAGTGTCTGGATCACATATAAATTTTAAAAATGTGAATTAATGTCAATGAATGGTCACTCAGAAAATGTAACAAATAATATACAATTTAAAAATGAAGTAAAATATTTAGGGATTACAATTGCAAATTTAGAAGAAATTTAGAAGAAAAGTTTAATTTTAATATTAACATGAAGAAAAGCCAGTCAATTCTGAGTGATTGATCACAAAGAGTATTTGTATCTTTAGAAGAATCGTTTTACATAAAACTGAAGCACTATGTAGTAGAGTAAATGATTCAACAAGTTAATAAAAACCAATATGACTTCGTCTGAAGGAACAAACACTATATTAGAAAAAAATTTTAGTTCAATGTTTAAGGGATGGTGGGATGAATATGATTGCCTTTAATGCTATGATTGGTAGTATTACGTTGAAATGGTTAAAATCATTTTTGAAAGATGGGCATAGTGTCTAGATTTGGTTTCCTGGTCAAATATTTTACTTGGAGGTATTGAATTTCCTTTGAAATGTGATTTTGAGCCATCTAAGGTGCCTTTTAAATTAGCATATTTTTATAGTCAAATCCTATTGTATTGGAAGATTTTATACAAACACAATTGTTCTCCTCACACAATTACATTGTGGAATAACAAATTTATTGTTATTAAGAGAAAATCTGTGTTCTCTAGAGATTGGATGAAAAAATGGAATTTGGTCTGTTGTTTATTTAATGGATAGGAAAGGAGACTTAAATAAGTAAGAAATATAATATAATCTGTATATAGTATATCATGCTAATTATTGCTATATGTTTGGGGATTGTTCACTTAAGTAAAGGGGTATTAGGATATTCAGAGATAGTGCCAAGAATGGTTAGTCTATAGTCTAGATTTACTAATAAGGTTTTAAGATCTTTGTTCTCCTCAGAATTATTTCCATCCCCACTCAAAAGGAGAGATATAGAATCTGATTGTGAAAAATGGAAATTATTAAAATTAGAATCAAATATATTGCTTTTCCTTGTTTTTTCTCACGCTAAATTATTAATGACATTTACCAATGATTTCTGAAGACACAGATTTGATATAGATTGTATAGTTTGTTCTTTCTGTGAAGCAGATATAGAAACATTGGAACATCTATTTTTCTCATGCAAAATGTCTAATAGGTTTGAAAGGATATTTTAAAATGGTTGAAGATGCATTATGATCTACTTGAATTGGACTATAAACTCATTGGTTTATAACTCTGTGGTTTATATAGTAAAAACTCTAATGCCGAATTTTACTTAATAAGATTACAAAGTATTATATACATAAATGCAGATTATTAAAAAAATCTTTGATCTCTTGCATCTCCTTTTATTTGGCACATGCTATTTGCACCCGGGTGTACATAGCAGTGTGTGCTATTTGCACCCGGGTGTACTTAGCAGTGTGTGCTATTTGCACCCGGGTGTACATAGCAGTGTGTGCTATTTGCACCCGGGTGTACGCAGCAGTGTGTGCTATTTGCACCCGGGTGTACATAGCAGTGTGTGCTATTTGCACCCGGGTGTACATAGCATTGTGTGCTATTTGCACCCGGGTGTACGCAGCAGTGTGTGCTATTTGCACCTGGGTGCAAATAGCACGTGCCACACAGCAAGGCTATTTTCACCCCTTAATTAAAAAAAAAGAAAGAGAACTCATCTGTGCATGTCTACCAATGAATGCGAGGGAGCGAAAAGGCGCAAATTCACAGATGGGGAAACGGAGACCATAGGAAATGGTAAGCAGAATTTGGTTATTATTTATGTATAAAAGGCCCATCACTCAATTTAACTCTACATTTTAAGATAAATATTTAAGACAGAGTGTGAGAATTATTATCTATCGAACACTGTTGACTGAAAACGAATAAGCTAAGCTAGTGTTTTGCTGGATCTCAGTTTAAGTTATTTGATTGAATTAAAGTTTGAGGCAGTTAGGTAACTTGTATCTAACCTTATCTTAGTTATTAAGTAAAAAGTTTTGTATTTTGTTGCTTATTCTGATTAATTTAGCTAGCTAGCTAGCTTATTGCTGGCTAGTATAGAGCCCGGGAGGGGCCGTGGGTAAAAAAAAAAATTAAATCGAGCGAACGATGTAGCAGTTCATGCCAACAATTTCTCTAATTCGTGCGAACGATTTATTTTATTCCAGCGAACGATTAAGCCAACTCTTATTTCTAGTTCATGCATGCACAGGCAGGATAAACACAGTCTCCGGCGATGTTTATGCCTTCTGCGGTGGCGTTTTAGGGCAACTCTTAATTAGAGAATAAAGTCTAATATAACGAGATTAAAGCCGCAGTATTTTGATTTTAATTGTAACTGCTTGGCCTGCAGCGCAGGGCACGGAGGGAAAAGAGCACATACCGTCAGTTAGAAACGTAGAAAAATGACGGTGATCTCAGGATCTCATAACAGATCATGCATGATCACCGTCAGTTATACGTTTCTAACCTGCTTATTATTAATGTTCTAGTGTTACAGCTTTCGGCTCTGCGCTGCGAGATTCCTCTGTGCGGGGAGAGCGCGCGGCGCGACACGGAGGCTTTCCACCGCATTTTAGTTTTTGCTACCAAACGAACATAAATACAGTAAATTCCAGTCATGAATAAAGGAAATAAACCTTTTACTGAAACAAGACGACTGTCTCTGTGTGTTATAAAAACCATATCAAATTCAAATATACTGTGAAGCATGATATGCGCGTCAAAGTTATGATCAATGTGGAATAGTTAATTTCTCACTATTTAGTAATATAGGGCTAATGTATTAATTAAATAAACATAATTCATATTAAAATATTCCCAATATTTCCCAGCAGATCTACCTTATAAAGCACCCCCTATAACTGTACACCCAACCAAGAAATACTTTTAGTACTAGATATTCAGTCAGCCTCCAAGGAAATGCACCCCTTCTTAAATCTGGTTACATCATTATTACATTCATGGTATTTACACCCTCTATATGGGAATCTGTGTAGCAAAATATGGTCACCTTTTACAGGTATATAATGATGGAAACACAAAATTGCATTTCATGTATAACATATGCTGTTTCTAGCTTTTATGTCATATAAAAAGACATAAAATCCAAATAATTATAAAGTAGTTCAAAAAAATATGCACATGAAACAGTGTGATAAAACGGTTTATGTATGTTTCTGAGCTTATAAGTCTGCATTATAATTCTGATAATGATGTATCAGAAAATAGTATGTTTAAATGGTTTCATTTTCATATAATTTGCATACAAGTGTAATTTGTAATACAAATTAGTTGGGATAATTGTTATATGAGATAACAGGATACCTGTTTTTGGTGTAATATCATGATATTAATGTCCTACATCTTACAATTACATTTGGTCACACATTTTTATGACATACTGGAATAAATTATCAAATTGATCCAAATTATAATATATACTGCCCACTCAAATAAACATCTTAAAACATTGTATTATTATTTTAGGCCAGCTATTTTAATTTTATATAGTGTTACAGATTTAAAGTAGCCTAGTACATTATATGACCCATTCATAGACAAATGTCACACACTGTATTATATAAATTTTTATATCATCTTTATTTCCTCATTATTACAGTTTACAATTGAATATACTGTACTAAGTAAAATATACTTATTTACGTTATATTATTGTTGAACATAAGGAATTAATAAACACAATTCCACATTGATCATAACACGTGATTTATAACACACCGAGACAGTCGTCTTGTTTCAGTAAAAGGTTTATTTCCTTTATTCATGACTGGAATTTACTGTATTTATGTTCGTTTGGTAGCAAAAACTAAAATGCGGTGGAAAGCCTCCGTGTCGCGCCGCGCGCTCTCCCCGCACAGAGGAATCTCGCAGCGCAGAGCCGAAAGCTGTAACACTAGAACATTAATAATCAGCAGGTTAGAAACGTAGATAACTGACGGTGATCATGCATGATCTGTTATGAGATCCTGAGATCACCGTCATTTTTCTACGTTTCTAACTGACGGTATGTGCTCTTTTCCCTCCGTGCCCTGCGCTGCAGGCCAAGCAGTTACAATTAAAATCAAAATACTGCGGATTAAGACTTTATTCTCTAATTAAGAGTTGCCCTAAAACGCCACCGCAGAAGGCATGAACATCGCCGGAGACTGTGTTTATCCTGCCTGTGCATGCATGAACTAGAAATAAGAGTTGGCTTAATCGTTCGCTGGAATAAAAGAAATCGTTCGCACGAATTAGAGAAATTGGTGGCATGAACTGCTACATTGTTCGCTCGATTTAAATTTTTTTTTTTACCCACGGCCCCTCCCGGGCTCTATACTAGCCAGCAATAAGCTAGCTAGCTAGCTAAATTAATCAGAATAAGCAACAAAATACAAAACTTTTTACTTAATAACTAAGATAAGGTTAGATACAAGTTACCTAACTGCCTCAAACTTTAATTCAATCAAATAACTTAAACTGAGATCCAGCAAAACACTAGCTTAGCTTATTCGTTTTCAGTCAACAGTGTTCGATAGATAATAATTCTCACACTCTGTCTTAAATATTTATCTTAAAATGTAGAGTTAAATTGAGTGATGGGCCTTTTATACATAAATAATAACCAAATTCTGCTTACCATTTCCTATGGTCTCCGTTTCCCCATCTGTGAATTTGCGCCTTTTCGCTCCCTCGCATTCATTGGTAGACATGCGCAGATGAGTTCTCTTTCTTTTTTTTTAATTAAGGGGTGAAAATAGCCTTGCTGTGTGGCACGTGCTATTTGCACCCGGGTGCAAATAGACACTCCGTTATTTTATTTTTAATGTTGATCTCTAGCATCAATTTTTTTTGTGTGTTTATCTACTTGTTATTTTTTATTGAGATACCTGAAGTAGTGATACAGCTGCTCATTATGTTTTGAAAATACTGTAATTTCTTTTATTATGTAAGCCTTTTTATGTCACAAATACGCGTTTACTGTGTTTTGGAAGCAGCGCGTTACTGTAGGAGGTGCTGCTGAGCTGTTTGAATGATTCTGGGGAGTAATTGTACAGAAACTCTTCAGTGGAACTCTATTGATTTATATAAACAGCAATGACTTAATCTTTAATAAACCTCAAAGCATTATAGGTACCTTAATAACATTTTGGCTGCTTATAAACAGATTAGTGCAGCTGTGTAAGCAGATATTATGTACTTTGAAGATATGAGGATTTGTGAAAAAAAAGGCGATACGTTCACGTGAGCCATTATTGGGTTGCGGTCTTCTGCTTCATGTTGCAGCTTTGGCAGCGATGAAACACGGTGCGGTGATCCAGCTTGTCCTGTTTGTTGCCGCAGATGGAGCACTTCATGACCGCCAGGAGTTCCAGAATGTACACCGAACTGGTAACAGAGTTCACCGCTGACTCCGGGGTGCTAATGGCTGTGTCAGAAACGCGCAGGTCTGGGATTTTCTCCACCGCTGTGGACAAGGTTGTGGTCAGCTGGACTTTCCCCTTGAAGACCGGAGAGGTAGCTGGAGAGCATCTGGACGGCGTTGATATGGTGCTCCCAAAGCTGCAGCGTGAGTTCGTTACCGCGGTCACGCCATCTGCACTTAGAAAACGCTCGGTCGCGCTATCCACACCGAAAACTGGAGTGCGCGTCTAAACCGTGTTTTACTGTAGCAGCGTGCACAGCGCACCCGGAGGAGCGGAGACTGGCGCTTCTCGTGCAGAGACTTAAAATGGAACAGAAACGAGTTTTACACCTAAATAAACTTGATTTAACGAGGTCTAATCCACAAATATACACCAGAAAGACCACTTCTTATCTGTAGAACAGTGTAACGTTTTGAAAAGGTTTGGAGTGTTATTAAATAAGCAAATCAAATTGTTATAAAATCACAGCCCTAAATTCTTAAAGATCTTATTCTCATGTATCCCAGATATATGTTTGAAGTGATATTACTGTATCATTTTTGAGTAATTGAATACCAAAACTATCTATTCGGTTTTGTATAAAAGGGATTTTGGAGTGCTATAAAACCAAAAAAAATCTAATTCTTCTTAAATCAGAACATGAAATCCTTAAATAATACCTTCCATACTATTAATGTCATGCATGTATACTGATTGTACAGTATCATTTTGGAGTAAATGAATACCAAACTTAGGAAAAATGTATATTCGGTTGTGCATTAACCAGATTTCGGTGTCCTATAAAACCTTCAAATCAAATTGTTATCCAATGAAACCAAGAAAGTCTTGAAGAACACATTCCATTCTATTAATGACATGAGTAACAAGTGATATTACTGTATCATTTTGGATTAATTGGATACCAAACTTAGGAAAAATGTCTATTCGGTTGTGCATAAACCACATTTCAGAGTCCTATAAAACCAGCAAATCAAATTGTTATCCAATGGCACTGACAAAGTCTTGGAAAACACATTCTATACTATTAATAACATGTATATCAAGTGATTTTAAAGTACCATTTTGGAGTAATTAAATATCAAACATACAAAAAATGTTAATTTACTTTTGCATAAATCAGATTTCAGAGTCCTATAAAACAAGCAAATCAAATTGTTATCCAATGCCACTAAGACATTCTTGAAGAACACATTCCATACTATTAATGACATGAGTAACAAAGGATATTACTGTATCATTTTGGAGTAATTGGATACCAAACTTAGGAAAAATGTCTATTCGGTTGTGCATAAACCACATTTCAGAGTCCTATAAAACAAGCAAATCAAATTGTTATCCAATGCCACTAAGACATTCTTGAAGAACACATTCCATACTATTAATGACATGAGTAACAAAGGATATTACTGTATCATTTTGGAGTAATTGGATACCAAACTTAGGAAAAATGTCTATTCGATTGTGCAAAAACCTGATTTCACAGTCCTATAAAACCAGCAAATCAAATTGTTATCCAATGGCACTGACAAAGTCTTGAAGAACACATTCTATACTATTATTGACATGAGTATCAAGTGATTTTACTGTATCATTTTGAAATAATTGGATACCAAACTTGGAAAAATGTCTATTCGGTTGTGCATAAACCAGATTTCGGAGTCCCATAAAACCAGCAAATCAAATTGTTATCCAATGGCACTAACAAAGTCTTGAAGAACACATGCTATACTATTATTGACATGAGTATCAAGTGATTTTACTGTATCATTTTGGAGTAATTGGATACCAAACTTGGAAAAAATGTCTATTCGGTTGTGCATAAACCACATTTCAGAGTCCTATAAAACCAGCAAATCAAATTGTTATCCAATGACACTAACAAAGTCTTGAAGAACACATTCTATACTATTATTGACATGAGTATCAAGTGATTTTACTGTATCATTTTGAAATAATTGGATACCAAACTTGGAAAAAATGTCTATTCGGTTGTGCATAAACCACATTTCAGAGTCCTATAAAACCAGCAAATCAAATTGTTATCCAATGACACTAACAAAGTCTTGAAGAACACATTCTATACTATTATTGACATGAGTATCAAGTGATTTTACTCTATCATTTTGAAATAATTGGATACCAAACTTGGAAAAATGTCTATTCGGTTGTGCATAAACCAGATTTCGGAGTCCCATAAAACCAGCAAATCAAATTGTTATCCAATGGCACTAACAAAGTCTTGAAGAACACATGCTATACTATTATTGACATGAGTATCAAGTGATTTTACTGTATCATTTTGGAGTAATTGGATACCAAACTTGGAAAAAATGTCTATTCGGTTGTGCATAAACCACATTTCAGAGTCCTATAAAACCAGCAAATCAAATTGTTATCCAATGACACTAACAAAGTCTTGAAGAACACATTCTATACTATTATTGACATGAGTATCAAGTGATTTTACTGTATCATTTTGAAATAATTGGATACCAAACTTGGAAAAAATGTCTATTCGGTTGTGCATAAACCACATTTCAGAGTCCTATAAAACCAGCAAATCAAATTGTTATCCAATGACACTAACAAAGTCTTGAAGAACACATTCTATACTATTATTGACATGAGTATCAAGTGATTTTACTCTATCATTTTGAAATAATTGGATACCAAACTTGGAAAAAATGTCTATTGGGTTGTGCATAAACCACGTTTCTGAGTCCTATAAAACCAGCAAATCAAATTGTTATCCAATGGCACTAACAAAGTCTTGCAGAACACATTCCATAGTATTATTGACATGAGTGTCAAGTGATTTTACTGTATCATTTTGGAGTAATTGAATACCAAACTTAGGAAAAATGTCTATTCGGTTGTGCATAAACCAGATTTCGGAGTCCCATAAAACCAGCAAATCAAATTGTTATCCGATGCCACCAAGACTGTCTTGAAGAACACATTCTATACTATGAATGACTTGAGTAACAAGTGATTTTACTGTATCATTTTGGAGTAATTGGATACCAAACTTAGGAAAAATGTCTATTCGATTGTGCAAAAACCTGATTTCAGAGTCCTATAAAACCAGCAAATCAAATTGTTATCCAATGGCACTGACAAAGTCTTGAAGAACACATTCTATACTATTATTGACATAAGTATCAAGTGATTTTACTGTATCATTTTGAAATAATTGGATACCAAACTTGGAAAAATGTCTATTCGGTTGTGCATAAACCACATTTCAGAGTCCTATAAAACCAGCAAATCAAATTGTTATCCAATGACACTAACAAAGTCTTGAAGAACACATTCTATACTATTATTGACATGAGTATCAAGTGATTTTACTGTATCATTTTGAAATAATTGGATACCAAACTTAGAAAAAATGTCTATTCAGTTGTGTATAAACCAGATTTTAAGGTCGCATAAAACCAGCAAATCAAATTGTTATCCAATGACACTAACAAAGTCTTGAAGAACACATTCTGTACTATTATTGACATGAGTATCAAGTGATTTTACTGTATCATTTTGAAATAATTGGATACCAAACTTAGAAAAAATGTCTATTCAGTTGTGTATAAACCAGATTTTAAGGTCGCATAAAACCAGCAAATCAAATTGTTATCCAATGCCACCAAGACAGTCTTGAAAAACACATTCTATACTATTAATAACATAAGTATCAAGTGATTTTACTGTACCATTTTGGAGTAATTAATTATCAAACATACGAAAAATGTTGATTCACTTCTGTATAAACCACATTTCAGAGTCCTATAAAACCAGCAAATCAAATTGTTATCCAATGGCACTAACGAAGTCTTGAAGAACACATGCTATACTATTATTGACATGAGTATCAAGTGATTTTACTGTATCATTTTGGAGTAATTGGATACCAAACTTGGAAAAATGTCTATTTGGTTGTGCATAAACCACATTTCAGAGTCCTAGAAAACCAGCAAATCAAATTGTTATCCAATGGCACTAACAAAGTCTTGAAGAACACATGCTATACTATTATTGACATGAGTATCAAGTGATTTTACTGTATCATTTTGGAGTAATTGGATACCAAACTTGGAAAAAATGTCTATTTGGTGTTGTGCATAAACCACATTTCAGAGTCCTAGAAAACCAGCAAATCAAATTGCTATCCAATGGCACTAACAAAGTCGTGAAGAAAACATGCTATACTATTATTGACATGAGTATCAAGTGATTTTACTGTATCAGTTTGAAATAATTGGATACCAAACTTGGAAAAATGTCTATTTGGTTGTGCATAAACCAGATTTCGGAGTCCCATAAAACCAGCAAATCAAATTGTTATCCAATGGCACTAACAAAGTCTTGAAGAACACATTCCATACCATTAGTGACATGAGTAACAAGTGATATAACTGTTTAATTTTGGAATAATTGAATACCGAACATAGGAAAAATGTCTATTCGTTTGTGCATAAACCAAATCCTATAAAACCAGCAAATCAAATTGTTGTCTAATAAAACCAAAACAGTCTTGAAGAAAATATTCCAATCTACCAAGAACATTAGTCACAAGTGATATTACTATATTTGAGTAATTGGATAGCAAATTTAGAAAAAAAATGCCTGTTCAGTTGTGCATAAACCAGATTTTGGAGTCCTATAAACCATCAAATCAAATTGTTATCCAATGGAACCAAGTCCTTGATAAACACATTCCATACTAGTTTTATAGGACCCCGAAATCTGGTTTATTCACAACCGAATAGACATTTGGTATGCAATTAATCCAAAATTGTACAGTAATATCACTTGTTACTCATGTCAATAATAGTATGGAATGTGTTCTGCAAGACTGTCTCAGTGGAATTGGATAAAAAATTGATTTGCTGGTTTTATGGGACCTTAAAATCTGGTTTATGCACAACCGAATAGACATTTATTCTAAGTTTGGTATCCAATTAATCCAAAATGATACAGTAATATCACTTGATACTCATGTCAATAATAGTATAGAATGTGTTCTTCAAGACTGTCTCAAAGGCATTGAATAACAATTTGATTTGCTGGTTTTATGGGACTCCCAAATCTGGTTTATGCACAACCAAATAGAATTTTTTTCTATGTTTGGTATCCAATTACTCCAAAATGATACAGTAATGTTCTTTGATACTCATGCCATTAATAACATGGAATGTGTTCTTTAAGGCTGTCTTGGTGGTATTGGATAGCATTTGGATTTGCTGGTTTTATAGGACTCTGAAATCTGGTTTATGCACAACCGAATATACATTTTTCCTATGTTTGGTATCCAATTACTCCAAAATGATACAGTAAAATCACTTGATACTCATGGTATGCATAGTATGGAATGTCTCCTTTAAGGCTGTCTCAGTGGCATTGAATAACAATTTGACTTGCTGGTTTTATAGGACTCCGAAATCTGGTTTATGAACAACCAAATATACATTTTTCCTATGTTTGGTATCCAATTACTCCAAAATGATACAGTAATATTCTTTGTTACTCATGTCATTAATAACATGGAATGTGTTATTTAAGGCTGTATTGTTGGCATTGGATAACAATTTGATTTGCTGGTTTTATAGGACTCCGAAATCTGGTTTATGAACAACCGAATATACATTTTTCCTAGGTTTGGTATCCAATTACTCCAAAATGATACAGTAATATCCTTTGTTCCTGACGTCACTAATAGTATGAAATGTCTTCTTTAAGGCTATCTCAGTGGCATTGGATAACAATTTGATTTGCTGGTTTTATAGGACTCCCAAATCTAGTTTATGCACAACCAAATAGAATTTTTTCCTAAGTTTGGTATCCAATTACTCCAAAATGATACAGTAATATCCTTTGTTACTCACGTCACTAATAGTATGTAATGTGTTCTTCAAGAGTGTCTCAGTCACATTGGATAACAATTTGATTTACTGGTTTTATAGGACTCCGAAATCTGGATTATGAACAACCGAATATACATTTTTCCTAGGTTTGGTATCCAATTACTCTAAAATGATACAGTAATATTCTTTGTTACTCATGTCATGCATAGTATGAAATGTCTTCTTTAAGGCTGTCTCAGTGGCATTGGATAACAATTTGATTTGCTGGTTTTATAGGACTCCCAAATCTAGTTTATGCACAACCAAATAGATTTTTTTCCTAAGTTTGGTATCCAATTACTCCAAAATGATACAGTAACATCCTTTGTTACTCACGTCACTAATAGTATATAATGTGTTCTTCAAGAGTGTCTTAGTCGCATTGGATAACAATTTGATTTGCTGGTTTTATAGGACTCCGAAATCTGGATTATGAACAACCGAATATACATTTTTCCTAGGTTTGGTATCCAATTACTCTAAAATGATACAGTAATATTCTTTGTTACTCATGTCATGCATAGTATGAAATGTCTTCTTTAAGGCTGTCTCAGTGGCATTGGATAACAATTTGATTTGCTGGTTTTATAGGACTCTGAAATGTGGTTTATGCACAACCTAATAGACATTTTTTCCAAGTTTGGTATCCAATTACTCCAAAATGATACAGTAAAATCACTTGATACTCATGTCATGCATAGTATGGAATGTCTTCTTTAAGGCTGTCTCAGTGGCATTGGATAACAATTTGACTTGCTGGTTTTATAGGACTCTGAAATCTGGTTTATGCAAAAGTGAATTAACATTTTTCGTATGTTTGATATTTAATTACTCCAAAATGGTACAGTAAAATCACTTGATACATATGTTATTAATAGTATAGAATGTGTTTTCCAAGCCTTTGTTAGTGCCATTGGATAACAATTTGATTTGCTGGTTTTCTAGGACTCAGAAATCTGGTTTATGCACAATCGAATAAACATTTTTTCTAAGTTTGGTATTCAATTACTCCAAAATGATAAAGTAATATCACTTGATACTCATGTCAATAATAGAATAGAATGTGGTTTTCAAGACGTTATTAGTTGCATTGGATAACAATTTGATTTGCTGGTTTTATAGGACTCCAAAATGTGGTTTATCACAACTGAATAGACATTTTTCCTAAGTTTGGTATTCTATTACTCCAAAATAATACAGTAATATGACTTTTCACTCATGTCATTAATAGTATGACATGTGTTCTTCAAGACAGTCTCGGTGGCATTGGATAACAATTTGATTTGCTGGTTTTGTAGGACTCCGAAATCAGGTTTTTGCACAACCGAATAGACATTTATTCCTAAATTTGGTATCCAATTAATCCAAAATGATACAGTTATATCCTTTGTTACTCACGTCATTAATAGTAAAGAATGTGTTTCTTAAGGTAGTCTTGGTAGCATTGGATAACAATTTGATTTGCAGGTTTTATAGGACCTTAAAATCTGGTTTATGCAAAAGAAAATAGACATTTTTCCTAAGCTTGGTATTCAATTACTCCAGAATGATACAGTAATATCATTTGTTACTCATGTCAATGATAGTATGGAATGTGATTTTCAAGAATGTCTTGGTGGCATTGGATAACAATTTAATTTGCTGGTTTTATGGGACCTTAAAATCTGGTTTATGCACAACCGAATAGACATTTTTCGCATGTAAAATATTTTTTTAATATTTAACAAGTGATATTACTGTATAATTTTGGATTAATTGGAAACCAAATGTCTATTCGGTTGTGAATAAACCAGATTTCGGGGTCCTATAAAACTAGTATGGAATGTGTTTATCAAGAAGGACTTGGTTCCATTGGATAACAATTTGATTTGATGGTTTATAGGACTCCAAAATCTGGTTTATGCACAACTGAACAGGCATTTTTTTTCTAAATTTGCTATCCAATTACTCAAAAATGACACAGTAATATCACTTGTGACTAATGTTCTTGGTAGATTGGAATATTTTCTTCAAGACTGTTTTGGTTTTATTAGACAACAATTTGATTTGCTGGTTTTATAGGATTTGGTTTATGCACAAACGAATAGACATTTTTCCTATGTTTGGTATTCAATTATTCCAAACATTAATAGTATAGAATGTGTTTTTCAAGACCTTATTAGTGGCATTGGATAACAATTTGATTTACTGGTTCTATAGGACTCTGAAATCTGGTTTATGCACAACCGAATAGACATTTTTCCTCAGTTTGGTATTCAATTATTTCAAAATTATACAGTAATATCATTTGTTACTCATGTCATTAATAGTATGCAATGTGATTGTCAAGACTTTCTTGGTTTCATTGGATAACAATTTGATTTGCTGGTTTTATAGGACTCTGAAATGTGGTTTATGCACAACCGAATAGACATTTTTCCAAGTTTGGTATCCAATTAATCCAAAATGATACAGTAATATCACTTGTTACTCATGTCATTAATAGAATGGAATGTGTTCTTCAAGACTTTCTTGGTTTCATTGGATAACAATTTGATTTGAAGGTTTTATAGGACACCGAAATCTGGTTTATGCACAAACGAATATACATTTTTCCTAAGTTTGGTATTCATTTACTCCAAAATGATACTGTACAATCAGTATACATGCATGACATTAATAGTATGGAAGGTATTATTTAAGGATTTCATGTTCTGATTTAAGAAGAATTAGATTTTTTTGGTTTTATAGCACTCCAAAATCCCTTTTATACAAAACCGAATAGATAGTTTTGGTATTCAATTACTCAAAAATGATACAGTAATATCACTTCAAACATATATCTGGGATACATGAGAATAAGATCTTTAAGAATTTAGGGCTGTGATTTTATAACAATTTGATTTGCTTATTTAATAACACTCCAAACCTTTTCAAAACGTTACACTGTTCTACAGATAAGAAGTGGTCTTTCTGGTGTATATTTGTGGATTAGACCTCGTTAAATCAAGTTTATTTAGGTGTAACTAGTTTCTGTTCCAGTTCAGTCTCTGCACGAGAAGCGCCAGTCTCCGCTCCTCCGGGTGCGCTGTGCACGCTGCTACAGTAAAACACGGTTTAGACGCGCACTCCAGTTTTCGGTGTGGATAGCGCGACCGAGCGTTTTCTAAGTGCAGATGGCGTGACCGCGGTGAGATACGGAGTGGATATACAGCAGCAGTAAGAGCAAAAACTGTCCCTGTCCTGTTGCTACTGACTCGCAACACTCTCCTACTGTCTCCCGACACTCTCCTGCTGTCTCGCGACACTCACCTGCTGTCTCGCGATACTCTCCTACTGTCCTGCAGAGCTCTTTAACTGTACCGTGGAGGTTTTTAACTGTACCGTGGAGGTTTTTTAACTGTACCGTGGAGGTTTTTTAACTGTACCGCGGAGGTTTTTAACTGTACCGCGGAGGTTTTTAACTGTATCGTGGAGGTTTTTAACTGTACCGTGGAGGTTTTTTAACTGTACCGCGGAGGTTTTTAACTGTACCGCGGAGGTTTTTAACTGTACCGTGGAGGTTTTTAACTGTACCGCGGAGGTTTTTAACTGTACCGTGGAGGTTTTTTAACTGTACCGCGGAGGTTTTTAACTGTACCGCGGAGGTTTTTAACTGTACCGTGGAGGTTTTTTAACTGTACCATTATTATTTACATTATATATGCTCCCACTGGGCAAAGTTATTAGAAAACATGACGTAGATTTTCATTGTTATGCGGATGACACGCAGCTCTTCATATCAGCCAAACCTGACGACAGAGTGAGATTAAAGAAAATTGAGGATTGTGTAAAATATGTGAAATTGTGGATGTCGCACAACTTCCTCCTATTAAATAGTGAAAAAACAGAAGTTCTCCTATTAGGCCCCAAAGCTGCTAGAAATAAATTATCAGACTTAATGCTAAATCACACCTGGTTCAGCAGCTAAAAACCTTGGAGTTATTATAGATTCAGATCTAGCATTCGATAAACACATATCTAATGTTACTAGAACAGCTTTTCTACACCTACGTAACATTGCCAAGCTAAGAAATGCCCTATCACTGCATGACGCAGAAAAATTAGTCCATGCCTTCATTACCTCAAGGCTAGATTACTGTAATGCGCTACTGTCTGGATGTTACTGCAGTCACTTAAATAAACTTCAGCTAGTTCAAAATGCTGCAGCCAGGGTCCTTACTAAAACTAGAAAATTTGACCATATTAGTCCAGTCCTATCAGCACTGCACTGGCTGCCAGTCAAATTCCGCATAGACTATAAAATTCTCCTGTTAACGTATAAAGCCCTACACAGGCTCGCTCCTGAGTATTTACGAGACCTCATCTCCTATTATGAAGCACCACGATTACTTAGATCTCAGGGTGCTGGTTTCTTAGTAGTCCCTAAAATTCAGAGGAGCTCTGCAGGAGGAAGAGCTTTCTCTTATAAAGCGCCCCAACTCTAGAATAATCTCCCCGAATATGTTCGGGACTCAGACACAGTCTCAATCTTTAAGTCTAGACTGAAAACTTACTTGTTTAGTTTAGCTTTTGGTAATTAATGTTTTTTCCTTTAGATAAGGCTGCAGATTCAGGGGTTCATGGACAGAGGGAATTGTGGTAAACTGAGATGCTGGTGCTGCTATTCTCCCACTGCACACGGTCACTCAGGTTTGTGGACGGTGGAGTGGGTGGATGCCAGTGTTTCACGGAGCCTCCATGTCTATCTTACCTTCTGGCTCTCTGCCTTTAGTTAGGCTGTTTTATTCAGTTCTGCCGGAGTCATTTGCCACACTCTGATAATGTTTTAATATTCTCAGTTTTGCATAAATCCAGTCAAAACTAATTCCATCTCTCTGCCTTCCTCCGAGTTACTGACTGCCCACCTGTCTGACCCGATACCGATGTTGGACCCTCAGGCTCTCGCGTCTCCTGTCCGGCCAGACTGATGGAAGTTTCTGAAGTCAGCTCTTCTCCACCACCACCACAGATCAGCTGCTCATCGTCCATCTTATTCTCCACTACTGATTACATCCAAGCCATTAGTGGCGCTATTACACTCCTGAATACATAAAACCTATATGGATGTATAAAAGACTTTTTAAATTTTAATTTAAAAGCCGTTTGACCAGTGGTAGGATGGTCCCCCCTCAAATGTGAGTCTTGGTCCTCCCAAGGTTTCTTCCTCCTCCTGCAGCTCTGAGGGAGTTTTTCCTTGCCTCCGCGCTCACTGGGGGTTCTGTATTTTCTATGTTTAATGTTTTGCCTGATTCTTTGTCCTGTAATCATGTTTCTGTAAAGCTGCTTTGTGCCAACACCTGTTGTAAAAAGCGCTATACAAATAAATTTGATTTGATGATTTGATTTGATATTTTGTATTATTTAATTTTTTTCTGATTTGTGTGTCTGTATATAAGTTCCTGGTACAGTCTAATTAATAAAATATTTTATGCTATATTCTCGTTTATTATTGTTTATCTACATTCTATTAAAGTCTAAATTAGTTAAAGTCAAATTTTTAGTCAAAGCGTTTGCACAGCATTTTGCTTATTTTTTTCTTGGTAAATTTTCTTTAAAAATAATCAATAAAATCTAGGTGTTTGCGTTACACTTAAATTCATAAATCAAGTGAACACCCTTGATTTAAATTATTAAGTGTACACAGGAAATTTGGCAGTGTTAAATCAACACTTTTTAGTGTTAAACTTTACACCCTCAGTGTTAATTTAACACTAACAATGTTGATTTAACACTGCCAAATTTCCTGTGTAGATACAACCATCATGAAAAAAACGTATGTGCTTGTTTTGGGCTCTGAATTACTTAAATAATGTAAAATATCATTTCAATTGCTGATATTTAGATTTTTGCAGTGTAGGTATGAAACGATTTCAGTGACAGCATTTAATTTGTGGTCTTTTGGTAGAGCCTATTCTATTGCTTATTACACTGTTTTTCAATCCTGGTCTTTAAGGGCAACTGCCCTGCACATTTTATTAATTGTCATACTTTGACAGCCTCACATTAACACAATAATAAATTGTCACGTCCTGGTCTTGTCTCATGTCTCTATGTGTTATTCCCACGTGACCTGTGCTCCTCTGTGTCTCTTGTCAGTAGTTTTCCACCACGTGTTTCTCATTTGTTGCTCCGCCCCTTCCCCAGGTGTTTCCACTTCTAGTGTGTTTCATGTTAGTTTAAATAGCCCTCCTCTGTCACTTGTCCCTCGTCCGTCTTTGCACCAACCTCTGTTGTTTTGTCGTTCTTGTTTTCATAGCCTTAGCCCTTGTCCTTGTTTATATCTTCTTGTTTATTTCTAGTTCCCTGTTATTTTCCTTTGTTTTCTCCTTGCCCTGTTTAGTTTATTCATTATTGTCTAGTTTAGTTATTCCCTATCTAGTTTAGATTCTTGTTGGTTTCCTTGTATATATGTATCCCTGCCCAGTTTAGTTTTGTATTTATTCAGTCCCTCGTTTGTTCTTTGTTTATTTATTCCCCGTTTGTTTATATCATTAGTACTTCTTGTTTGTTTAGTTTATGTTCTCTAGTTTCACTGGTTTGTTTTGGTTTTTGGTTATTTGTTTATCTAGCTTCATTTATTTGGTTCACTCCCTTGTTCCTTGTATATATCTCCCTGTTTTATGTTTATGTTTATGTGTTTACTTGTTCCTTGTTTACTTATTTATTTATTAAATTATTATTATTTATTTCACCCTACCTGCACTTGCGTCCGTCTCCTCGTCTCCCTGCCTGGGTCATCCGTGACAGAAAGACCGACCAAGAACATGGACGCAGCAGGTTCTGCATGGACCGGTTCAAGGATGGCGATTCGCCGTACTCCAGGCGGGATCCCGGCGCAGGAAACCTCGAGGCCTCATGGACGCTGCAGGCCTCGGGGTAAGCGCTCTAAAGGGTCCCGCCAGCCGGAAAAAGACCCCTTTTCCGGGGAGGATTTTCTTGGGGGGGCGATGAGGGTTGGTGCTATGAGCCTCGGTGCCTCCGAGTACCCGAGGCTCAAGGAGCGGGACTCGGGTGCGCTCCCAGCAGCTCTGAGGAAGAGGAGGACTTTCTCCCTACACCAGCTCGTCTGCCGCTGCCTCCAGGGGCTGTTCTGCCTCCAGCACACGTGTCCACCTTGGTTCCTGGAGGAAGCGGCATCCACCTCGGGGAGAACTTCAGCAGCACCGGCCTTCCAGACGCCGACTGCCGTCCGTTCTCCTGCGGCCAAGACTCTCTCCTCACCAGCGGTTCCAGAGTTAGCATCCCCGGTGGCTAAGGCGTTAGCTTCCCCAGCGCCTCCAAAGCTAGCTCCTCCCGCGGCCAAAACACTCTCCTCTCCAGCGGCTAAGGCTCACTCTGTAACTTCCACGGCGGCTGTGAAACTGCGCTCCATGAATACCGGGGTGGCAGCCGAACCGCGCGCCGAGACTGCTGTGGTGGCCGAACCGCTCTCCGAGACTGCTGTGGTGGCCGAGCCACTCTCCGAAACTGCAGCGGTGGCCGAGCCGCTCTCCGGGATTACAAATCCAGTCCGGGTTTTTGCGGCACCCACAGCCTTGAGTACCGCAGCTGCAGCGCCAGCCCCTCAGGCTGAGGAGCTGGCTTTCATGTCGGCTGCAGAGCTGGATTCCACCACTGCGATCCAGCCTCACTTTGGGACTATCTCCGCGGCAACCCAGCTGTGCTCCGGGACTATTTCAGTGACTTTTCCCGCGCCGGTCTCTACCGGCGGCCCCGCGCTGCCAACTGTGGCCTCCGCCGGCGAAGCTGCAGCTCCGGTCCGGGTTTTTGTTCCACCCGCGGTCTCAAGCCCCGCTGCTGCTCCGCTGGATCTCGACACGCCCAGCTACAAAACTCATTCGGCGGACACGCCCAGCTACGAGGCATCTTCAGGTGCTGAGCCACACCCCCGGACACCTACCGCTCTAGACTCTGCTTATGCTGCTGAGCGTGCTGCTCAAGCCTCCGTGTCTGCTCCAGCAGTGCAGGCCTCCGTGTCTGCTCCAGCATCTCAAGCCTCCGTGTCTGCTCCAGCATTTCAAGCCTCCGTGTCTGCGCCAGCACCAGCTCCCGCTGCCAGAGTCGCCGCGCCGCCAGCACCAGCTCCCGCTGCCAGAGTCGCCACCCCACCGGTTCCAGGACTCGTTTACCCAGGCAGGCACCGAGGCCCACGGACTTTGACCCCAGAACTGTGCCCAGGCTGGCTCCTTGGACTTCTCCAGAGACTTTTGCCAGTCCTGGGCACCCACCTATGTTTTTTGTACCCCTGTCTCTCCCTGTCTTGGTCCCCGTGTCTGTGTTTGTTCCTGTTCCTGTCCCTGTTAATGGTTTCTTCGTGCCTGTCCCTGTCACAGTGTTAGTTTCTGTCCCTGTTAATGTTCTCGTCCCTGTTCCCATGTCCAGTCCCGTCCAGTCTCCCGTTCAGTCTCCGTGCCCTGTCCAGTCTCCGTCTCCTGTTCAGTCTCCGTCCTTTGTCCAGTCCCCTGTTAAGTGTCCATCCCCTGTTCTGTTTCCAAGCCCTTTCCAGTCTGCGTCCTTGTCTAATGTCCAGTCCCAGTCTCCCGTCCAGTCTCCGTACAATGTCCAGTTTCCGTACAATGTCCAGTTTCCGTTTCAGTCCCTGGTCTCGTCTCCTATTGTTCCCGGCCTCTCCCCGCCGCCAGCCCCCGGGGTTCGTTTTTATGTGCCTCGGGAGCTGCGCGTTTAGGGGGAGGCTTCTGTCACGTCCTGGTCTTGTCTCATGTCTCTGTGTGTTATTCCCACGTGACCTGTGCTCCTCTGTGTCTCTTGTCAGTAGTTTTCCACCACGTGTTTCTCATTTGTAGCTCCACCCTTTCCCCAGGTGTTTCCACTTCTAGTGTGTTTCATGTTAGTTTAAATAGCCCTCCTCTGTCACTTGTCCCTCGTCCGTCTTTGCACTAACCTCTGTTGTTTTGTCGTTCTCGTTTTCATAGCCTTAGCCCTTGTCCTTGTTTATATCTTCTTGTTTATTTATAGTTCCCTGTTATTTTCCTTTGTTTTCTCCTTGCCCTGTTTAGTTTATTCATTATTGTCTAGTTTAGTTATTCCCTGTCTAGTTTAGATTCTTGTTGGTTTCCTTGTATATATGTATCCCTGCCCAGTTTAGTTTTGTATTTATTCAGTCCCTCGTTTGTTCTTTGTTTATTTATTCCCCGTTTGTTTATATCATTAGTACTTCTTGTTTGTTCTATAGTTTCACTGGTTTGTTTTGGTTTTTGGTTATTTGTTTATCTAGTTTCATTTATTTGGTTCACTCCCTTTCTCCTTGTATATATCTCCCTGTTTTATGTTTACGTGTTTACTTGTTCCTTGTTTACTTATTTATTTATTAAATTATTATTATTTATTTCACCCTACCTGCACTTGCATCCGTCTCCTCGTCTCCCTGCCTGGGTCATCCGTGACAGTCTGGTGTATTGGAAGCAGAACAACTCCAAAAAGTGCAAGATAGTGGGCCTCCTTGGCCAGGGTTGAGAAACACTGGCCTAATCCATCAAAATCCCATCACTGTGTAATTGTATTAGTTACAATTAGGGTTGTGCCAATGGACGATATCATATTATTTATTATTATTCTATTATATCTAGGTTGCAGCTTGTCTTCATTTTTTTTTCAACATGTCTGTATTTATTTTAAACATTTCATGTTATTCACACAAATAGAATAAGCCTGTTAGATTTCTATTATTATTACAAAAATAACAAACGAAAATAAACCCAAAATGTTGACAAAAATATAATCTAACGAATTTCATAACATAGAAACGAAAAAGTTAAAATGGTATTAATATAACAGTTTGGATCCATCAGTTATAAGGATTTAGCGTCAGTCATAAGGAAAGCGCGCACGGCATTGCAAATTTAAAAAAAAATGTTGTAATCAATAAGGTCCTGTCAAGTGTAGTTAAATGTATGGTATTAAATTGTATTAAATTCACATATTTATTGATATTTAATAAAGAGAAATCAGGCAAAATGCGCTTCGCTCGCTCTCTCTTTCTCTCTCTCTCTCTCTCTCTCTCAGCGCGGAGGTGAATTCAGCGCGAGGCTGAAAATAAAAACTCAGTTTAGTTAAATAAATTAAGATGAGTGAGGACCTGTAAATTGAATCAAATATTGTCAAATATAAAGGATAGGTTGAGGTTTTGGTAAGCTGTTTCAATTATTTGAAACTGAAACAGATATAATTCTGCGCACTATTAGATAGCATTTGATTGTGTTTTAAATGAGTTTTTATTTTGTATTAATAATTTTTTTATTAATTTTAAATATTTTTAGTATTTTATTGATCAAACGTTTTTTGGCTATAGCGGCGTTGGCTGGTCACCTGAGCAGCTAATGTGCTTTAATCCTCTCCTGCTGTAGTAAACAGTGGGGAAACCACTTTTCTTAGGTTCTGGTTAAAACTTTTCCCCCTGTGTTATCAGAATTAAAGAGGTATAGAGAGAGATCAAATGTTACTGGGTGAAATAGTAATAGACACACAGTTTATCAGCATGATTACTGTATTTTAAATCCTCTGAATTCACAGCAACACCTGCACTCATCTCCAAACTGTATTTCGTCCACCGAGGTAAACTCGTACCCCTGAACTCCTAAAGTAAACATCAAGCAAAACTAGAAAAGGAAAGTTCGATAACGAACTTTAAGTTGGCTTGGAAAAGTACGCTAATAACGTTGAAAAGTTAAAATGAATGTGAAGAGTGGTTGGGATGCAGTTGACTTTGGGCTAAATGTTCAAAAACTCCAAAAAGTTTTGGCTAACATAGTGGAATGCTAAAAATTGTCTGACATAGGAATGTGTTGCTAAGTGGTTGCTAGGCAGTTGCTAACATTTTCCAAGTGATTGCTAAAGTGTTGCTAACGGATTGCTAGGCATTTGCTAACGTTTTCCAGCTGGTTTGCTAAGGTGTTACTAACTGGTTGCTAGGCAGTTGCTAACGTTTTCCAGGTGGTTGCTAAGGTGTTACTAACTGGTTGCTAGGCAGTTGCTAACGTTTTCCAGGTGGTTGCTAAGGTGTTACTAACTGGTTGCTAGGCAGTTGCTAACGTTTTCCAGGTGGTTGCTAAGGTGTTACTAACTGGTTGCTAGGCAGTTGCTAACGTTTTCCAGGTGGTTGCTAAGGTGTTACTAACTGGTTGCTAGGCAGTTGCTAACGTTTTCCAGGTGGTTGCTAAGGTGTTACTAACTGGTTGCTAGGCAGTTGCTAATGTTTTCCAGGTGGTTGCTAAGTGTTTACTAAGTTGCTATCATTTCAGTTGCTAGGGTGTTCCAGATGGTTGTTGTTCCAGATGGTTGAGTTTGCTAGGTGGGCGCTATGGTGTTGCTGCGGTGTCTGTGGTGGTTGCTATGTAGCTAAGTGGTTGCTAGGTGGTTCCTAAAGTGTTGCTAGGTGGTTGCTAAGCTGTTGCTATGGTGTCAGTGGTGGTTAGATAAAGTTTTAATAATTAATAATTATTTGCAGTGAAATGATTCTGAGAAATAGGTATCTGCTTTTTACACATTGTTTTTAAACCTGAGCATGTACAATTTCTATTTGTTTTTTTCTTATCATCATAATTCCAGTGTCGAGAGATCATATATCTGATGTAAATTTTTTATGTCTTGCATCTTTGGTTCTATCTGTTTATGTAAATTGACTTTCTAAAATTACTTTCAATTTTTTTACATTTTATTATTTTATATTTTCCTATTTGGTCAAATACATCACAAACATTTTTAATTAACAGATAAATTTGGTTAAGATTAATTGTCTTCTAACTTTTGGTTGAGTTACTTCTAGTGTGAAATAAAGTTGAAAAACTTGCAAATATTATAAAAAGTTATAACATACATTTAATTATTTCAATGCTGAAAAATAATGAGTTGGTTAAAGTGTTGCTAAAGTCAAATGTATCCTGATAAATTGACGTAACGTTCTCACCTCTAGATGGCAGTAAAGTGGTAAGCATTAAAACATAATGGAGAGACGTACGTAGTGAGTAGGGAAGAAGGGAGCATCTCGTGAACTGGACGTGCCCCACAGACCGGCTGTAGCTGCGCGTGCAGAAGGAGGGCTCTCACTAAAAACCAGGGGTTTCGTGCATGACGTATTTTTGGGGGCGGAGTTGTGGGAAGGCTGTTGTCGTAAGGGGAGGGACTTGAATAGGGTCAAGGAGCATGCGCAGAGAGGAACCCGCACAATTCAAAAGGCCGGTGTGAATCTGCTGCCGAAAAAAGAAACCGCTGGAGCAAGAAAGGTACAGTATAAGCTTTAAAACACATTGTTTGTGAAATAAAAAATGCACGTAACAAATCCAATTATTAAAATCTAGGAAGAACAGTGTTTATTTATGTTGCTGTGTAATATCTGAGGCTCAATTCCATTTATTTATCAATGTAAAGCTCCAAAACGCCCCAAAGTTAGCTTTGCTGAACAATATTATTGAATGTACAGCAGTGTTGGGGCATCTGAATCTTAAATTACACCTAATTTAGTTCGATTGAGGTGACCATATCTGTTTAGTATCTTGCTTACATACCTGGTTGGTCTGGGGGGATTTCATGTTAGTTTAGTTCAATCTGATTTATATATATATCTGGTATCCAAATACCTGGATGTTGTGGCGGGTGTTTCATGTCAGTGTAGTTTAATCTGATTTATATATATCTGGTATCCAAATACCTGGTTGGTCTGCCGGGTATTTCATGTTAGTTTAGTTTAATCTGATTTATATATATCTGGTATCCAAATACCTGGTTGGTCTGCCGGGTATTTCATGTTAGTTTAGTTTAATCTGATTTATATATATCTGGTATCCAAATACCTGGATGGTCTGGCGGGTATTTCATGTCAGTGCAGTTTAATCTGATTTATATATATATCTGGTATCCAAATACCTGGTTGGTCTGGCGGGTATTTCATGTTAGTTTAGTTTAATCTGATTTATATATATCTGGTATCCAAATACCTGGATGTTGTGGTGGGTATTTCATGTCAGTGCAGTTTAATCTGATTTATATATATCTGGTGTCCAAATACCTGGATGTTGTGGCGGGTATTTCATGTCAGTGTAGTTTAATCTGATTTATATATATATCTGGTATCCAAATACCTGGTTGGTCTGCCGGGTATTTCATGTTAGTTTAGTTTAATCTGATTTATATATATCTGGTGTCCAAATACCTGGATGTTGTGGCGGGTATTTCATGTTAGTGTAGTTTAATCTGATTTATATATATCTGGTATCCAAATACCTGGATGTTGTGGCGGGTATTTCATGTCAGTGCAGTTTAATCTGATTTATATATATCTGGTATCCAAATACCTGGATGTTGTGGCGGGTATTTCATGTTAGTGCAGTTTAATCTGATTTATATATATCTGGTATGCAAATACCTGGATGTTGTGGCGGGTATTTCATGTTAGTTTAGTTTAATCTGATTTATATATATCTGGTATCCAAATACCTGGATGTTGTGGTGGGTATTTCATGTTAGTGCAGTTTAATCTGATTTATATATATCTGGTATGCAAATACCTGGATGTTGTGGCGGGTGTTTCATGTTAGTGTAGTTTAATCTGATTTATTTATATCTGGTATCCAAATACCTGGACGTTGTGGCGGGTATTTCATGTCAGTGCAGTTTAATCTGATTTATATATATCTGGTATCCAAATACCTGGTTGGTCTGGGGGGATTTCATGTCAGTGCAGTTTAATCTGTTTTATATATATCTGGTGTCCAAATACCTGGTTGGTCTGGTGGGTATTTCATGTGCAGGATATGTATCTTATATCATTTTCATGTTCATGCACTCTAAAGTGCTAATAACTTTATTCATATACCTCAATAGCCTGTGTTACTATTTGTACTGGTCCTGATATTCATGGTACATTTACTCTGTTAGTTGTAAAATATGTGTATTTTGTTTAAAACTGTGATTTTGTAGTATCTATATAAATCTATATTTATTTACTATGATTTTTCCCCAAATAAGTCATCAATCTTGTTATTGTTGAATTTCTTTGTGATAAATAAATGTATATATTTTTTTTCTAGGTGGCGATCGTGTGAACAGTCAATCATGAAGATCCATCAGAACTTCTTCTGTACTGTCAAGAACACACTCAAGTGCCTTCTTGTCTTTTAGCGAAAAGTTGGTAAAATGTCCATGCAGTTTTTCCTCTTAATTCTGATGCCAGCTCCACCGTAACCGGTAACGCTTTCTTTTACAGTACCCTAAGTTCTAGGTATTAACCAGGTAATAGTGAGGTACAAACTCGGAAGTACTAAGTAATTATTTTTGGTAACGAGATGGTAAGTACCAGGAAAGTCTTGCCTAATTACACTGAAATGTCTAGGTATTAACCAGGTAATAGTGAGGTACAAACGCGGAAGTACTAAGTAATTATTTTGGGTAACAAGATGGTAAGTACCAGAAAAGTCTTGCCTAATTACACTGAAATGGAACTAGGTAATAAACAGGTACATGGGTGGTACAAAGTCCAAAGTACTAGGTAATTATGTTGGTTAACAAGATGGTAAGAACCAGACAGTTCAATTTAATTACACTGAAATATCTCACAGGTTCTAGGTAATAACCAGGTAAGTGTGAGGTACTAACCCCAGTAACATGATGATAAGTACCAATATAGTCTCCTTACCCTGATATACCTCACAGGTTCTAGGTAATAACCAGGTAAGTGTGAGGTACTAACCCCAGTAACATGATGATAAGTACCAATACAGTCTCCTTACCCTGAAATATCTCGCATGTTCTAGGTAATAACCAGGTAAGTGTGAGGTACTAACCCCAGTAACATGATGATAAGTACCAATACTGTTCATTTTAATCAGTCTCTATTTATTTGACTGAGAAATCCCTAAAAATGAATTTAAGGTTTATAGAGTGGAATTCTTCACTAGGAAGACAGCACAGGAATGGAATACTTGGCCATATGTTTAAAGACATTAGAGCATGTTACAAGGTTTAAGGGTGAAAAAGTATACCATAAGAATAAAGTGTTGAATATGTGTATTTACCCCCTTTTTAAACATAATTTGTAGAATAAGGTCTTACATGTTAAATATATATATATATAAGTTAAATATATATATATATTTAACTTATATATATAAATTAAAACTGCTTAAAAATCAGGGTTATTAAAACTACCAAATATTGATTTCTGAAATCTTAAAACATTATTATAGTTGTTTCTAAATTAATATTAACTGCTTTTGTTTGCATTATTTGAGATCTGAAAGCACTAAAGCATCTTTTTCATTATTTTGACCATTTCTCATTTTCTGCTCTAAATTACAATATTTTTATTTAGTATTTGGGAGAAATGTTGTCAGTAGTTTATAGAATAAAATAACAGGGTTCATTTTACTCAAACATGTACCTATACATAGTAAGATCAGAGAAATAGAAAATTTGAAGTGGCTTGGAAGGGTCAAGGGGGCGAAGGCAAGCTCCTGCCCGCAAGCTGCTTACCCCAATAAAAGCTGTCCTCAGCTTTCATTGTATATATATAAGTTCAGTAATGCATGCTTGGTTGTGTCAAAAAAGAGATAAATAATAAACAGTAAACAGTTCTGTTTTGTTTTGAAGTTGTATGTTGTTCTTCTTGAAGTGCTTATTTGTTGAACTACATGGTAAGAACTGAGTAAAACCAGAGAAATAAGCTCTGCTCTCTTTTACAGTCCTTTTACTCCTTTATTAAGCAGAAAGTTCTGTTAGTTACACAGTGTTTTATATGGTACTTACAGAAAGTTGTGTCACATTTAAGTAGTTATTATATATAAAATAATAACTACTTAAATGTGACACAACTTTCTGTAAGTACCATGTAATATATATTCTTTTGGGTTTCTGAATGGGTTTTTGTATGTGAAACGTGAAACATCCAGTCCTGTAGGGGGAGCAGTGCCAGGGGGCGGGCGCTAGGCTGTGGCTTAGGTGAGCAACAGGAGATGGGTCTCAGATTCAGCTGAGAACTGGGAACACCGTGTCTTCTCTGTATCCAGGTGGGGAAATATGTGGAACTGTGCAAGTATAAATGTTTCCAAAGCACTATAAGAGGGATATTTGAGTGTATATGTTCGTTAAAAGGTTTTGCTGTGTAATATGAGCCGCTATGGTCTTGTGTGTTGGTGGACGCTCAGCATCGGGGAGCATTCACTCCCGCGGCCCGCGAGCCGCGCGCCTGGCCGGCGCTCTTGCCTCTGCCACTAGCATTAGCCACTGCCCCCGCTAACCGCGCTCCTTACCGGCTCCCCGCTGTTATTCCTCTCGCTCTTTCGGTCGCTAACTTCGCTCTATAACCGTGTTTACGCCTGTAATTATCTCTCGTGTGTTCGCGCTCTAGTTTTAGCTATTTTTGCTCGGTAATTGTGCCCGTGTGTCGCTGTTTCTCAAAGTAGCTCGGGCTAATTTCGCGCCTTCATTCCTATTGTTTCTCTATACATTTACGCTAGCATTAGCAGTCGCTGTTAGTTAAATACATGTTTATTAAAAGTCAAGTCAATTTTATTCTCTTTTTAAGAGCCAGTTTGGCCTTGTTAAAGTAAATATAGAGCCTCTGCCAACCACAATAATGAGTTATTACAGCTAGATAAGCTACAGTTTAAGGTTTCTCTAAGTAATCATGTTTTTATACACTTTGTTCAAGTTTTATACTTTGGTCAATTCTATACACTCTATGCAGATACAAATATTAGAAACTCTGCTTAAAATGAGATTTAAAAGCACTAAGATGTAGTTAGTGTGCTCAGTAAAAGTTAAAGGTGTTTTTGGTATTGTAGTGTGTTAATATGAAAGAAGTTTGAGTATTGGTATATGTATGCATATGTAAATGTATTAATATAGAGTAGTATTTTTATATTCATATATATATATATATATATATATATATATATATATATATATATATATATTTTTTTTTTTTTTTTTTTTGTGTAGAAACAGTATTAAGAGGGTTTGCTGATTAAAAAGTAAAGGTAATATGTACTGTGATATACAGAGTTTTGTTAACTGAAAAAAAGTAAAAAAAAAAAAGGATTCTCTGTGAATGTATGTAAAATGCAGATGAGATGCAATGTGTATGTGAAACTGCAAAAGAAAGAGAAAAGAGACCAAAGTAAAAGTGGTTTAGTTTGTGTATGTTGTTAAATAAAGAGATTAAGCTGAGAACTCACTGGAAACACCGTCTCACTGTGTCTTCTCTGTATCCTGTATTCAGCTGATCTAGGCCCTGCTCACCCGGGGTCGCAAACTGTTATAGCCTAACCCACGCCTGGGGAGTGTAACAGTTAGTGTTTTTACATGGTACTTACAGTAGGATGTTCTACAGAGGGTTATTTGTTGAACTACACGGTAAGAACTGAGTAAAACCAGAGAAATAAGCTCTGCTTTCTTTTACAGTCCTTTTACTCCTTTATTAAGCAGAAAGTTCTGTTAGTTACACAGTGTTTTATATGGTACTTACAGTAGGATGTTCTACAGAGGGTTATTTGTTGAACTACATGGTAAGAACTGAGTAAAACCAGAGAAATAAGCTCTGCTTTCTTTTACAGTCCTTTTACTCCTTTATTAAGCAGAAAGTTCTGTTAGTTACACAGTGTTTTACATGGTACTTACAGAAGGATGTTCTACAGAGGGTTATTTGTTGAACTACACGGTAAGAACTGAGTAAAACCAGAGAAATAAGCTCTGCTTTCTTTTACAGTCCTTTTACTCCTTTATTAAGCAGAAAGTTCTGTTAGTTACACAGTGTTTTACATGGTACGTACAGAAGGATGTTCTACAGAGGGTTATTTGTTGAACTACATGGTAAGAACTGAGTAAAACCAGAAAAATAAGCTCTGCTTTCTTTTACAGTCCATTTACTCCTTTATTAAGCAGAAAGTTCTGTTAGTTACACAGTGTTTTACATGGTACGTACAGAAGGATGTTCTACAGAGGGTTATTTGTTGAACTACACGGTAAGAACTGAGTAAAACCAGAGAAATAAGCTCTGCTTTCTTTTACAGTCCTTTTACTCCTTTATTAAGCAGAAAGTTCTGTTAGTTACACAGTGTTTTATATGGTACTTACAGAAGGATGTTCTACAGAGGGTTATTTGTTGAACTAAATGGTAAGAACTCAGAGAAATAAGCTATTTCTTCTCTGTTATCAGGTATTGACCTTTTATTTTTAAATCAAATAAATAGAGACTGATTAAAATGAACAGTATTGGTACTTATCATCATGTTACTGGGGTTAGTACCTCACACTTACCTGGTTATTACCTAGAACCTGTGAGACATTTCAGTGTAATTAAATTGAACTGGCCTTGTTCTTACCATCTTGTTAACCAACATAATTACCTAGTACTTTAGAGTTTGTACCACCCATGTACCTGTTTATTACCTAGTTCCATTTCAGTGTAATTAGGCAAGACTGTCCTGGTGCTTACCATCTTGTTACCCAAAATAATTACTTAGTACTTCCGAGTTTGTACCTCACTATTACCTGGTTAATACCTAGACATTTCAGTGTAATTAGGCAAGACTTTCCTGGTACTTACCATCTCGTTACCCAAAATAATTACTTAGTACTTCCGAGTTTGTACCTCACTATTACCTGGTTAATACCTAGACATTTCAGTGTAATTAGGCAAGACTTTCCTGGTACTTACCATCTTGTTACCAAAAATAATGACTTAGTACTTCCGCGTTTGTACCTCACTATTACCTGGTTAATACCTAGATATTTCAGTGTAATTAGGCAAGACTTTCCTGGTACTTACCATCTCGTTACCAAAAATAATTACTTAGTACTTCAGAGTTTGTACCTCACTATTACCTGGTTAATACCTAGAACTTAGGGTACTGTAAAAGAAAGCGTTACCCAGTAACCGAATACTAGTCTTTATTGCAAGTGAAAAACTTGCTGCATCGTAAACCTTAGACTGCAATGTACAGGGCCAGCTCACAAAGTTACTATTTCAGTAATTCAGTTAAAAATGTGAAACTCGTATATTATAAAGATATATTACACACAAAGTGATCTATATTTTAAGCGTGTGAAATGAAAACCTAAAAATCAGTGAATCAGAAAATTAGAATATTATATAAGACCAATTGGTACTTTCTGCAGTGTGGGAAGTGTGCCAAGTCCTGCTGGAAAATGAAATCTGCATCTCCATAAAAGTTCCCTCAGCAGAGGGAAGCATGAAGTGCTGTAAGATTTTGGGGGGAAACAAAACTGCACTGACTTTAGACTTGATAATAAAACACAGTGGATCAACACCAGCAGATGACATGACTCTCCAAACCATCACTGATCATCAGTAAATTTTACATTTTATTTGGAAATCAAGGGAGAGGAGTCTGGAGGAAGAGTGGAGAGACACACAGTCCAAGCTGCTTGATGTCTAGTGTGAAGTTTCCACAATCAGTGATGGTTTGGAGAGACATGTCTGTCATCTGCTGGTGTTGATCAACTGTGTTTTATTATCAAGTCTAAAGTCAGTGCAGTTTTGTTTTCCCACAAAATATTACAACACTTCATGCTTCCCTCTGCTGACAGCTTTTATGAAGATGAAGATTTCATTTTCCAGCAGGACTTGGCACACTGCCCACACTGCAGAAAGTACCAATTGGTTTTAAATAATATTCTAATTTTCTGATACACTGATTTTTGGGTTTTCATTGGCTGTAAGCTTCATAATCATCAACAATAAAATAAATAAATGCTTAAAATAGATCACTCTGTGTTTAATACATCTATATAATATATGAGTTTCACATTTTTAACCGAATTACTAAAATAAAGTAACTTTTCAAAGATATTACAATTTTTTGAGGTGGCCCTGTACACTCTATAGTTAACTTCAAGTAATAATTTTTGTACACAGTACTTTTGATGTTTGATAGTGCACATGTAAAATGTTTAAAATAAAGTGTCTTTTTCTTTTAACTGGATGAATAAAGTGACTATTTTTGCATAAGAGGTTGATTATCGTTGGTTAATATTTATATTGTCTAATATAGTAGAAAATAATGCAACATTCAATTTGAGACCACATTAGCCAAAATGTATTTTTTTTTTTTATTGGATATACTTTCATTGTTTTATATAATTATTTTTTCATGCATTAACTCTTTACACTGGGACTACAGTTATCCTGAGTCGGAACATAGTTTGCCTCTGTGTCAGATGTATGGGATTTAATACAATCTAGATATAAGGCAGGAAAACAATGTTAACAATAAAAGTATGTTTATGAGCATATTGTTTCTAAACTCAAATAGCAAATCTATTAAATTCTGAAGTATACAAAAAGAGAACATTATATTGACCTAAATGTAGTTTCGTTGCGGAACATATTTTCCAGCTTTTTCTATCTAAAAAGGGCACAAAGTTCATTTACATTCTTTAGTCTCAGCAAGTGAGGGTTAGCATGTGCTGTGTCAAAGTAAATAGTTGAATTGGCAAACTGTAATTGATGGAAACTATAAAAGGTATTGTCTTTAAAAAAATAAACAACCTCAGGTGACAAAGTCTACAATAAAGTTATAACATACTTTTTTTTTTTTTTTTTTTTATTATTATTTTTATTGAACTGAACAGGCATTCGAAAGACAAGCATCAAATGACATTTTTTACATTATTATTCCCACCCCCCTCCCAGGAGAAGAAAAAAAAAAAAAAAAAAAAAACCCAGAGAATACCCCACACTATCAACCCCACCACCCATCCCCTATACCCAACTTAAGCTGCCTTATGGTTCCATAAAAAAAAAAAAAAAAAACAGGGGAGGTCATGTAGAGATTTGGTTAGCAATTCCACACACTAGGGTGTGCAATAAAAATAATGTTGTAAGTTTACTCAGTCTAAGGTGATATTTTGCATATTTTCAAAATGAGATAATACTGGGTTCCAAATTCTGTAAAAGTTTTTAGTTGATCCTCTAAGTGAATGCTTGATCTTTTCTAATTTAAGAAATAGTAAAAGGTCACTTAGCCAGTGTCTAAATTTGGGTGGGTAGGCCGATTTCCAATCTTGCAGAATTTTCCTCCTTGCTAAGAGAGTAGCAAAAGCAATGACTTCTTTCTTTTTGTTATTAACTGGGCCAGCGTTTTCTAGAACCCCAAAAATAGTTGTTTCCAAACTGGGTTGTACATCAACGTCAAGTGCTTCTGATAAAAAATTAAAAATAGCTGTCCAGAACTCTGACAATCTGGGACAAGCCCAGAACATGTGTGTCAAATCAGCCTTGTCAGCATGACAGCGGTCACATGTATCACAGGTGTTGGGATAAATTTTAGCCAATTTAACTTTACTATAATGCACTCGGTGCAGCACTTTGAACTGAATTAAACTGAGACGAGCACAGGATGATGTTCCATTGACTCTACCTAGTGCAGCATCCCAGGTTGTATCGGATATTTCCATTCCAATCTCCTTCTCCCACTCCGAGCGTACTCTCCTCTGTGTTGAATTTTCAAAAGACAAAATGGTATTATATACACGTGAGATCAGGCCCCTAGATTCTGAGAAGATTTCTAAAATTGTGTCTAGTCGAGAACTTGGAGGTAGATATGGAAAAGTTGGACATTCCTTTTGAATGAAATGTCTTAATTGGAAATAGCGAAATAAACTAGTGTTGTAGAGCTTATATTTTGTGGAGACATCTGTAAAACTAGCAAATATGTCCTCTATAAACAAGTCACTGAATTTGGTTAAACCGCGCTCCTGCCATTTTGCAAACGTAGAGTCAAATTTAGCTGGAGGGAATTGATGATTATTGCATATAGGAGCTTGTAACGATAAGTGTAATAGTTTAAAATTTCGACGAAATTGCGCCCAAATTTTAAGGGTAGATTTAACAACTGGACAAGTTGTGTACTGTACAATCGGAAGAGGTAGTTTGGCAGTAACTAGCGCAGCAAGAGATGTTGACGAGCAAGAGCGGGATTCCATTTTACACCATTGTGCCTGTGGAGACTGCATCCAGAGTATTATTTTTTGTAAGTTTGCTGCCCAATAATAGAACATAAAATTGGGGAGTGCTAATCCACCCTGAGGCCTTGGTCTTTGAAGAAGCTCTTTTCGTACTCTAGGGACCCTATCACACCATAAAAATGATGTAATCATTTTGTCTATTTTTTGAAAAAATGATTTTGAGAGAAAGATTGGGAGGCTCTGAAACAGGTATAAAAACCTGGGCAGTACGTTCATTTTGACACAATTGATTCTACCTGCAAGAGTTAATCCTAAAATATTCCATTTCTGAAAATCAAGTTTGAGCTTATTAAGCAAAGGTAGGAAATTATGTGCATAAAGGCTGGCCATAGTACGTGTAATGTTAATCCCCAGATATCTGAAACCTGATTTGTTTATGCGAAAGGGCAGGTCTGAGCTTGGTATTAGTAAAGCTAGACCATTTATAGGAAAGCATGTACTCTTCGAGAAATTTAGTTTATATCCTGAAAAACTTCCATATGTATTTAATACTTGGACTAGATTGGGAATAACAGTAACGGGGTCTGAAATAAATAATAAGAGATCATCAGCATAAAGGCTTACTTTATGTTCCATGCCCCTTCTACAAATTCCATGGATAGATTGGGAAGCTTTGAGCATAATAGACAGGGGCTCAATAGCCAGAGCAAAAAGGAGTGGGCTAAGAGGGCATCCCTGCCTAGTGCCTCTCCTGAGAGGGAAGACTTGTGAGCGTGATTTATTTGTGATTACTGATGCCTTTGGTGCTGTGTATAATAGACGGATCCATGAAAGAATGTTTGGCCCGAAGTTAAATCTTTCCAAAACTGTGAACAAATAATTCCACTCTACTCTGTCAAAGGCCTTTTCTGCGTCTAAAGACACAATTATTTCGGGAATATCTGAGGACGCAGGGGAATGAATAATTCCCAACAGCCTACGAATATTAGTAAAAGAGTGTCGGTTTCTCATGAACCCAGTCTGGTCTGGTGAAATCAATTCAGACATTATGGTATCCATCCTAGATGCTATAGTCTTTGCAAATATTTTGACATCTGTATTTAAAAGTGATATTGGTCTATATGAGCTACACTCCAACGGGTCTTTATCTGGTTTTAAAATGAGCGTAATCGATGCTTCAGTGAGGGTTTGAGGTAAGAATCCTTTGCTTTGAGAGTGCTCAAACATTTCTAAAAGAAGGGGGGCTAATTTAGCTGAGAATTTTTTAAAAAATTCGACTGGGAAGCCATCCGGGCCCGGTGACTTGCCACTTTGCATTGCTGTTATGGATGCCAAAATTTCTTCAAGCTCCAAAGGCCTATCCAGGGTTTCCTTTACTTCTGAGTTCATTTTAGGGACATTTATATTGCTTAAAAACGTAAGCATTTTTGATTCGTCCAAAGGGAATTCAGAAGAGTACAGGTTTGAATAATATTTATGAAAAGTGGAATTAATTTCACACGGATCTACCGTAAGATCCCCAGAGGTGCTACGAATCTGTGGAATAATGCGGGAAGCAGATTTACATTTTAACTGTTGAGCTAACAGTCTACCAGGCTTTTCCCCATGTTCATACATGTAACCGCGTAACCGAAGTAAGTTTTGTTCTGTCTTTTCCGTGGATATTAAGTTGTATTGTGTTTGAAGACTCAACCTTTCCTTGTAAAGTGCTGGTGAAGGGGATACAGAATATTGAAGGTCCAATTGCCTTATTGCTTCAATGAGTTCTTTCTGCCTAAAGCTTCTTGCTCTGTTGAGTGAAATACTGTAGGATATAATTTCCCCTCTAATTACTGCCTTAAGTGTCTCCCATAATGTAGAGGGTGACACAGAGTCCGATTTGTTGGTTACCAGAAAATCGTCAATTTTACTAGATATCAACGTGCAGAAATATTCATCTGCAAGCAGAGCTGTGTCAAATCTCCATGTCAGATGATTTGTTTGATGTTGTGCGAAGGCCATATCCAATATAACAGGTGCATGGTCTGATTCTACTATAGCTGAATATTCTGTATTCTTGACCATGGGGAGAAAAAGTTTATCAATAAAAAAGTAGTCAATTCTTGAATATGAATGGTGTACATGCGAGAAATAGGAGAATTCCTTATTATGAGGGTTAAAAAACCTCCATGGATCTATACAACCAGACTGCTTCATAAACGCTGCCAGGGATTGAGCCATTCTAGAACTGTAGGACACTTTAGAATTTGATCTGTCCAATATTGGATCAATCACACAGTTCAAATCCCCGCCAAGAATCAAACGATGAGTGTTTAAATTGGGTAATAAAGAAATAATCTTGCTGATAAAATCCACATCATCCCAGTTAGGAGCGTAGATGTTAACAAGGGCTACAGGAGTTTGGAAAAGAAATCCAGATACAATAACAAATCTTCCCTGGGGGTCAGAGGTAACTTTAGAGGGAGAAAACTGAATATTTTTATGAATTAATATTGCCGTACCTCTTGCTCTACTATTAAAACAGGAATGGAAGGCTTGTCCTACCCATGGTTTTTTAAGCTTGTTATGATCGATTACTCGTAGATGTGTTTCCTGTAAGAAAATTAGCTCAGTTTTTAATTTTTTAAGGTGTGAGAATATTTTTGCCCTTTTAATTGGACCCCCAAGACCTTTAACATTCCAACTGACAAAGCGAACTGGAGAGCCCTTGTCCATAGCTAAATTGTCACCCATTATTGTAATTGCTACTACTAGATATCCACGTGAAACGTGGATAATATGTAAAGGTATTTAACTTAGTTATTTCTATGTAACAGTGTAAACTTTCATCCATAGCAAGTATCTCCCTCTTAAAATAAAGAAAAACAGTGGACCACAAGGCAGTAAACATAAAATGTAAAAAGAAAAAGGAAAAACCCCTGAACAACTGAAAGGTTGGGCTTGTGAACTGAGCCCAACAGCAATTCCTCAATAAGTTACCCAACTTCCAACTGGCTACTCCTTGAGTTATTAACTCTAATAATAGGGGACTCCTGAGAAAGTCTCAGGTACGTTATCATTTAACAGCTATAACACAATTATTATTCAAAGAAACTGCGAAACACAAAAGCATCAGCCGTATTGTCTGTACTTTGTAAAAAGTCTTACTGAATAACAAAACTCCATCCATAAACAAAAAGTGGGCCTAAGGTATTAACTCAGTCAATATTAAGTAAACATAATGGTAACGTGCCCACGGCGTGTCCAGACGTTATAAGCCGGAGTATCCATCGTGCGTAAAGTCGCGTAAATGAAAACTTACAGACTCAAGGCTGGAAAAGGCAGTCTATAGTGCGGGCGGTGGCTTCAATCCTGTCCGATCACACGCTGGTGGTAGAAAGTGCTGGCTTCATCTGGTGTTTCAAAAAGCAGAGTTTCACCTCCGAACAGGACCTGAAGGCGAGCAGGATGTAATAGGCGAAATCGGATGTTTTTCTCATATAGCGCCTGCTTGACTTCTTTAAAAGCAGCGCGTTTCCGAACCAGCGCGGCACTCAAATCAGGGTAAATCCTTAACGCGGATCCTTTATAGGTCAGCTCGTGTTGCCTAGCCCAACGGAGGACTCGCTCCCGTTCTTGAAATCGGTGAAAACACACGATAAATGGTCTCGGTGGTTTCCCGTGTGTTGGCTTTGGGCCAAGAGAGCGATGCGCTCGCTCCAGCTCCGGCGGTTTATCAAACACGTTTGCGCCCATAACCTCCACGAGCATATTGGATATGAAAGTTACTGGATTCTGACCAACTTCACTCCCTTCAGGTACGTTGATAATCCGTAGATTTGCTCTGCGAGATCTGTTTTCAAGGTCGTCTAGCCGGTCAAGTAGGGATGCGTTTTGAGCCTGGAGAGATTTGATGGTAGTTTCTGCGACGGTGAGCCGTTCAAAGTTTTCGCCCGCAATGGACTCCGCTGTAGTCAGTCGGCTCTGGAAGGTGTTGACTGTCTCCCGTAATGCATCTACTGACGCTTGCAATGGTTTCACTGAGTCATGGATGAGGACAGTCATGTCTTCCAGAAGTCCATGTCGTTGTTTAGCCAGTTCAGAAACTAGCTGGCTCATGGTGAGAGTTTCAGCGGGGTCTTTCTCCGTGTGCTGGCTCTTCGTGTCGTGTGCTGAGGTAGCCGCCATTGTGGCTAGTTTGCTTGCGAGGCTGGTGTTGGACCGCGTTGCAGGCTGAACGCCCGTTTGTTTTTGCTTCGAGCCACTCATTACAGTCCAGGAGGTTCACTGACTGATTCACTGCAACTAAATTTTTAAATTCCAAGTAAAAGTTAGATTCGATGGAATAGCTGTTTAAAATAAAATTATCAGGAGAGCCCCGAACTCACGTCCGTCTTCTACATGGTCGAACCGGAAGTTCGCATAACATACATTTTTAAGGTGAAAAAGAAGTCTGATTTAGAGTTGTTGGAAAACAGTGGTAGCAATGACATTTAAAAGCAGGGTCAGCGGATGAGTTAGTTGGTAGGGGCTGTCTTATATCTTGCACAAAGGGCAAAGGAACTCCTCCTCTTCAGGTGAGTTTCCGACACATGAATGGTGGAACCACTTGTTGCATCAGTCACAGGCAATCTAAAAAATCAAGCAATAATTAAAACAATTAATAACATGTCAGATTTTAAATGTATGTTTTCTGACCTTATTTTTGCATTTAAAATCTGTGACAACCAAATAACTCAAAATATATACAGAAACCAAAATTATCTTCATTTGTACCCATTTAGAAGCAGTAGCAGTGTCCACAGAATCCTGTGTAGTGGCTTCCCCACAGAGTCTGCAGACATCAGACAAATCTTCTTCAAAACAAAACATTTTTGCACACTTCAAATATAAAGTTCTTACTAATTACTTGTAAGAGTAACATGACTGTACCTGATTCCTGTAGACGTTTTACTGCAATCTCCTTTCTTGAGTTCTTTGACTGCATCTTCTGTGCTTGAAAAATGGAAATTCTGATCTTCCAGCATGCCTTCTGCAAACTAAAAACCATAAAGTGGTTAAGAAACCTATTTCTTTAAATTGGTATGGGGGGCATACTTATATTTTTAGATTATCAAACAAACTTTAATATCAGACAAAGCTAACCTAAACAAAGACAAATAGTTTTTAAATTATGACCTCGATCAGTATAAAAAAAAAGGTTACAAAGTAATTTCTGAGGGTTTGGAAATTTAGCAAACTACAGTGAATTATTCACAAATCAAACATGGAACAGTGGTGAACCATCGACAGAGTGACCAGTTGACACAACTTATTCCAAAAGGGCATGGACAACTCATCAACTTTTGCGTAAACATGCTAAATCTATGGTCATGGCAAAAAATGTTGCTGTCCTTTCTCTTTGAAAACGTAAAAATCACACAACTAAACTCTTACCACACAGTGAAAGACGTCATAGTTGCCCGATTATGGCTCTCCAGAACAGTGTCAAGATCATATTGGTTTGACACAAATCCCGATAAGTGGGTATTGCTCATTGTGAGGAACGTAAACAAAATAATAATAAAAAATAAATAAAATTGAAACGTGATGTAAAATATTATATACAAACTCTCTAATTCACATTCCAAAAAACACCAACACCTGAAAGAGGCAATGATCAAAACCAAAGGCTTTGTATATCACCATGCAGATGGTAGTCATCATGACTCAAACATGTGTTGGGGTTGTGTCGTGTTGTTATAGAAAGTTGTGACACTGATGTGAAACATCAGAAAATGTGGGTCTATAAAGTATTAAAAAGATTTAACTCTTACCCAAATCAACACCACTTTGTTCGGCCATTAAGGAAATGCTTAATTTTAGGGAATAAATAAAAATGAATAGAAAACATATACACAATATTTTATAATAGATATAATATATTACAAAATAGTACACAAACAAATTAACATCATATCAGTTAATACCAATGCAGGTATTTGGATACCAGATATATATAAATCAGATTAAACTACACTAACATGAAATACCCACCAGACCAACCAGGTATTTGGATACCATATATATAAATCAGATTAAACTGCACTGACATGAAATAACCACCACAACATCCAGGTATTTGGATACCAGATGTATATAAATCAGATTAAACTAAACTAACATGAAATACCCGCCACAACATCCAGGTATTTGGATACCAGATATATATAAATCAGATTAAACTACACTAACATGAAATACCCGCCACAACATACAGGTATTTGGATACCATATATATTAATCAGATTAAACTACACTAACATGAAATACCCGCCACAACATCCAGGTATTTGGATACCAGGTATATATAAATCAGATTAAACTATACTAACATGAAATACCCGCCACAACATACAGGTATTTGGATACCAGATATATATAAATCAGATTAAACTGCACTGACATGAAATACCCGCCACAACATCCAGGTATTTGGATACCAGATATATATAAATCAGATTAAACTATACTAACATGAAATACCCGCCACAACATCCAGGTATTTGGGTACCAGATATATATAAATCAGATTAAACTAAACTAACATGAAATACCCGGCAGACCAACCAGGTATTTGGATACCAGATATATATATATAAATCAGATTAAACTGCACTGACTTGAAATACCCGCCACAACATCCAGGTATTTGGACACCAGATATATATAAATCAGATTAAACTGCACTGACATGAAATACCCACCACAACATCCAGGTATTTGGACACCAGATATATATAAATCAGATTAAACTACACTGACATGAAATACCCGCCAGACCAACCAGGTATTTGGATACCAGATATATATAAATCAGATTAAACTAAACTAACATGAAATACCCGGCAGACCAACCAGGTATTTGGATACCAGATATATATAAATCAGATTAAACTACACTGACATGAAATACCCGCCAGACCATCCAGGTATTTGGATACCAGATATATATAAATCAGATTAAACTACACTGACATGAAATACCCGCCAGACCATCCAGGTATTTGGATACCAGATATATATAAATCAGATTAAACTAAACTAACATGAAATACCCGGCAGACCAACCAGGTATTTGGATACCAGATATATATATAAATCAGATTAAACTACACTGACATGAAATACCCGCCACAACATCCAGGTATTTGGATACCAGATATATATAAATCAGATTAAACTAAACTAACATGAAATACCCGGCAGACCAACCAGGTATTTGGATACCAGATATATATATAAATCAGATTAAACTGCACTGACATGAAATACCCGCCACAACATCCAGGTATTTGGATACCAGATATATATATAAATCAGATTAAACTACACTGACATAAAATCCCCCCAGACCAACCAGGTATGTAAGCAAGATACTAAACAGATATGGTCACCTCAATCGAACTAAATTAGGTGTAATTTAAGATTCAGATGCCCCAACACTGCTGTACATTCAATAATATTGTTCAGCAAAGCTAACTTTGGGGCGTTTTGGAGCTTTACATTGATAAATAAATGGAATTGAGCCTCAGATATTACACAGCAACATAAATAAACACTGTTCTTCCTAGATTTTAATAATTGGATTTGTTACGTGCATTTTTTATTTCACAAACAATGTGTTTTAAAGCTTATACTGTACCTTTCTTGCTCCAGCGGTTTCTTTTTTCGGCAGCAGATTCACACCGGCCTTTTGAATTGTGCGGGTTCCTCTCTGCGCATGCTCCTTGACCCTATTCAAGTCCCTCCCCTTACGACAACAGCCTTCCCACAACTCTGCCCCCAAAAATACGTCATGCACAAAACCCCTGGTTTTTAGTGAGAGCCTGCAGGGAACGGCTCTATTGCTCGTTCTGAGGTAGGTACAGCTAACTTCTCTGTAATCAATATAATGTGAAATAGAAGGTGAAAATACAGCTAAAATCCCCACTTTTGTTTTAAACTCTGTTTATTCAGTTAGACAGTCGACTAATAAAGATAAAATGCACAAATATATTTATTAATAATGATAAAATATTGTTTTACCTGTGACAAAATTATCCTAGCTAGAATAGCTAGCGTTAGCTAGCTAGTTCGTTTAGCTAAGGCTAGCTAGCCTGGCTAACACTACAGGCTGGTCAGAGCTGTGTGTAGTAACACAGAGAGGGAAATATGACCTTTTATCACAATATTTAAACACATTAGCTACTGAACACTAATACATGTCTGAGATATTAGATTATAAAGCACACTGAGCTGGTTGGCTTTTAGGTTATGAACTATAAATAAGAATAGTTTAACTGGTTAACCGGTTTATGGTGTTCTGACTAAATATCGGTTGTGTGCCAAATTCAGCACAGATATGCAATGGAGGAACCAAAATGCCAAAAATAAAAATAAATATATGCTTAGTAAATGACTCAATACATGTAATATGGGGATTAAAACTGTAAAGATTAATGGTAATGAAATGATTATAATTTTAATTTCCTGACTATTTTTATATATTTTTATATATATTTTTATATATTTTTAACTCATACAGTTCATTTGAGTATCATGCCACACTGGTTAATACTCCAGCAAAACTTGCCATTATTGTTATCTACCGTCCTCCTGGACAAATGGGCGAGTTCACACACGAACTTGACATGCTATTGTCTTCTATCCCTGAGCAAGATTGTCCCATGCTCATTCCAGGGGATATGAACATCCACAACGACAGTACCAACTTTACAGACTTCTCATCCCTCATGCAGTCTTTCGAACTGGAGCAGGTCCCCAGCCCTCCAACACATAAGGCTGGCAAACATCTAGACCTGATTTTCACTCGTAACTGTGACACCGACTCTTTAACTGTCACTCCTTTGCACCTCTCGGATCACTACTTCATGAAACTCAATATTCATATTTCAAACAAACCCACGGCTACTCCTACGATGGTCTCGTTCCGCCGAAATTTACGAGATATCTCAGCAGACCAGTTCTCCTCGCTGGTGACTGACAACATGCCTCCACCAGGCTTATTTTCATCACTCAATGTAAATGATGCCACCGATACACTCTGCTCCACACTAAGCTCCTGTTTGGACAACCTCTGTCCTCTTACATCTCGAGCCATTAGCTCTAGCAAACCGCAGCCATGGCTAAAAAATAACTCACTGAGGGAACTACGTTCCAAACTCCGAGCTGCCGAAAGAAAATGGCATAAAAACCAAAAACAAGCAGACCTAAAAAACTACCAACTGCTCCTGGCTTCCTTTTATCACAGTAAATTCAGCTCCCTCACAGACTCCCGGAAACTATTTGCTACATTTAAATCACTACTGAACCCTCCTTCAAACAAGCACATGTGACACCACTGCTTAAAAAGCCTTCTCTCAACCCTGCCCAGGTTGATAACTACAGACCGGTCTCACTACTACCCTTTTTCTCTAAAACACTCGAGAGAGCAGTTTTAAATTAGGTCTCTGGCTTCCTCTCCCAGAATGACCTCCTGGACCAGAACCAATCTGGATTCAAAAAAGGACACTCTACCGAGACGGCTCTGTTGTCTGTGACTGAAGCGTTGAAAACTGCTAGAGCTGCAGGCCAGTCTTCAGTGCTCATTCTGCTGGACCTCTCGGCCGCCTTCGACACGGTCAACCACGACTTCCTCCTAACTATACTTTCAAACATGGGGATCTCAGACAACGTGCTGTCATGGTTCAGATCATACCTCACTGGGTGCTCGTTCAAGGTGTCGTGGCAAGGACAGCTGTCCTCAGCCCACTCCCTATCCACTGGGGTTCCCCAGGGTTCGGTACTGGGTCCCCTTCTCTTCTTAATATACACTGCCTCTCTTGGTCAGGTTATCCACTCACATGGCTTTTCCTACCATTGCTTTGCTGATGACACCCAGCTATACCTGTCATTCTCACCTGAAGATAACTCAATCTCTGCACGGATATCGTCGTGTCTCTCTGACATATCCTCTTGGATGAAGGAGCATCACCTTCAATTAAATCTCTCAGAGACTGAACTTCTGGTCATACCAGCAAAACCATCTTTTCAACACAACCTCTCTATAAGCATCGACTCTCTCTATCTCACCGACAAAGGTTGCTAGGAACCTGGGTGTTATGGTTGATGACCAGCTCTCCTTCACGCACCATGTGGCCTCGGTTGCTCGATCCTGCCGCTTCGCGCTTTATAACATCAGGAAAATCAGACCGTTTCTGACGCAACAGGCCAACCAACTCCTGGTACAAGCAGTCGTCATCTCACGCCTCGACTACTGCAATGCCCTGCTAACTGGCCTCCCGGCCTGCGTAGTAAAACCACTCCAAATGATCCAGAATGCAGCAGCACGTCTGGTCTTCAACCAACCAAAACAGGCACATGTCACCCCGCTGCTCATTGAGCTCCACTGGCTACCAGTTGATGCTCGCATCAAATTCAAAGCTCTTACAATCGCCTACAAGGTGATGACAGAACAGGCTCCTTCCTACCTGCACTCACTCCTGAAGGCTTACGCTACCTCCCGGCCGCTGCGCTCCTCCAATGAACGTCGCCTCGCTTTGCCAAACACTCACACAAAGCAATCCAGACTGTTCTCATACAGAGTTCCCCAATGGTGGAACAAACTACCTTCCACTACCAGATCAGGAGAATCTCTCGCTATCTTTAAGAGACTCCTGAAGACAGAGCTCTTCAAAGAGCACTTACTCTCCTAACACCTCTAACACACTAACTACTTCTAACCCCATTTCCTTCTTCCCCTCCTTCACTTCTCTATCCCTTTATTTCCCTGACCTCCTTTAAGCCCTATCTAAAAATGGGTTATCTTAATTCCTATTACTTTTGTACTTCATTATTGTAAGTCGCTTTGGACAAAAGTGTCTGCCAAATGTAATGTAATGTAATGTAAAATATAAGTTTCTTTATTAACATTGTTTGATTTTTTTTTTCTTTTTTTTTCCTTCATTAATTTCCTGATTTATTTATTTATTTATGCATTCATTTATTTCATAATTTATTTATTACTTCATTTATTTATTTCCTGAATTATTTATTTCTGTTTTTCCTTGTCCTTATATGATAATGAAGGGGCTGTCCAGCAATGATATCACTAACATTCCGACTGGTTGATCGATGTCAGATACCCTAAATCAAACGTACAGCAGCGTCTTGCCTTGCTGGTCAGCAAGAGCAGCTGGGTGCGAGTTGAGGTGAAGTGAAGTGAAGTCAGACAGTCTCCACCTGCAGCCCATGCTAACTACAGCAGATCACACAATATGGGTTGTATAAAAATGAATAAAAGTAGAAATTGCTCTGATATTATAACATTGAACCACATGGATACACATAGGGATAATAGCTAGCTTATTATGATAAATAAAAAGCAATAAGTACTGTGTATTATGTAAAGACATGTACATTCAATCTAGGGTACCTGATATCGATCACCAATAGAAATTTTAAGACACCATGACATCTTTGCTGGACAGACCCTTCATTATAAGGAAAAACAGAAATAAATAATTCAATAAATAAATGAATGAAGTCCTAAATAAATTAGGAAATAAATGAAAGCAAAAATAAATTAATTATAAAATAATTGAATTTAGAAAAAAAAATACGGAGTTCAAAGGAAAATCAAACAATGTTAATAAAGACACCTATAAATAACAATATACATATAAATAGTCAGAAAATAAGTTATTTACATATGTTATATTTATTTGTTTGTTTGTTTGTTTGTTTTTATTTTGGCTGTTTTGGTCCTCCATAAAATACATGCCAAAAATGGAAATACCCAAGATGCTTTTCTAAGCTATGTTATTAATGAAAAATAAGCATGTCATCTGTAGCCCCTCCGGAGAGGGGGAGCTTTTCATGGCAGGGGTGCTGTGCTGAAATCTGCACTTTCACCATGAGCTGTATTTGAAGTTTATTTGGTAAAAAGGAACAAATGCCAGCAGTTTATTTTAGCTTTCAATTTAAGAGTGCTTTTCATGGTTGGGCCCCGAACCAGTAAATTAGTGCAATAGTTTATATCTTCCTCTTTATAAAAACTAATAAGGTTACTGCTCTGTTATAGAAAGTGTTGTATTAACAGAATTGCATTTTTTTAAACTTTATTTAAAGTAATCTAAAGTTTGTGTAAAGATCATTGCTCAGTATGATACATTAATTGTTGATTATGAATTAATTATACAGAGATATACACATATTCTGAAAATGGCTTTCTGTTTTGTTTACAGTTGATGCCTTCCTTGACATTTCTTGTGTAAGTAAAACATTTTAATATGTTACAATGTAGTTTATAGTTTAAGTGTTTTTATTACAACTGTCAAGATTATAAAGGAATTCCTTAGCATTTATTTAAAACTAAATTATTTAGCTAATTTTCTTTTGTCAGAATTTCCAAAAAAGAAAGTTTGAACTTTAAAAATATAATGTATAAAATGTAATTTAAACACTTCAAAATGACAGTTTTAAACACTACTGTGTTGTTAGTGTATTTTCTGTCTAGCCTAATCCTTTTTTATCATTCAATTATTACAAAGTTTTTAACACTACTGTGCTAAGCTTCATGTTTTTGTATTTGTATTTATACTTTTTTAAGCATTCAGTTTTTTGTCCCTGTTCATTCTTTATGAAAATATTTTTTTAAATTTAAAACATTGTTTACAAATCATGAATGTCATTTAAAGTATCTAAAACATCATTATAAAGTAATCATTTGTGTTTTGTTTTGTTTATAGGTTGTCGAAACATCTTCTATTCTCAAAGTAAGTTGAATATAATTCCTTAAGTCAACCTAAATATAATAAGGTTTCGCTTGTTGTTACACTAATGTAGTGCAGAGCTGCAGCTATCGATTATTTTAGTAATCAAGTACTCTACTGAAAATAGCACTGTCGTTATGTTATTAAGTCATTATGTCATTAATGTTAATCTCATTGATTTGTTATAAGTTAAATTTACCTGCTCACCGCTCTCTTCCACCTGCTTCCTGAGCGTGTGTAACGTTAAGTGTGCTATTTCTCATTAAAAGTCTGCGTTAAATTTTATGCTCTACATTTTAAAATGAATTAAATGATTACTTGAGGCACATAAAATGTATCGATCTTTTTTTAAATCAAGTAATTTAAATTACTTGAGTAATTGTTTCACCCCTAATGTAGTGTTAACATAATTGAAAATGGGATAAAATAAAAAATCATGTAAAGTTATTTTTTTAGTGCTTAGGTAATTGTGCAACAGGCCATGGATAATCCTTGATTTGTACAGAGCAGTCCTCTTGATTCAATAATTGTCAAACAATTATCCTAGATATAAATCTGCAAGGTGTATAACCACAGAATGTTGGATCTTTAGCCATTTGGAAGAAGTCTGGTGCTACAAACAGGCGCCAATTATGCAAATCACTTTTTTGAATCAGGAAATACAAAACAAGGCAGGGGGCATAAGCGTACCAAATAAATAAATAAACAGCAATATCGGAAAATGAAGTTGCTAGAAACTGCAATCATCATAGCACATAGAAGCATAAACTCTCGAGTACTCTAGAGTACAGCATGAGTATAAATTAAAAAAATGGCTATAATCATTTGGGCATGAAGGGAGTGTGTGAACCACACAGGCAGAAATCTGTCACATTTGTCTAACTATAATCTAATAATCTGAAGTAGCTGTTAGAACTTAATACTTAGTATAAGGCCCTATCCTAGGCCATGTACCCAAAGCCTTTAAAACAGCTGTAATAAAACCTCTGATCAAGAAACCAAATCTTGATCCTACTGTACTGTCTAACTATAGACCTATTTCAAACTTACCCTTTATTTCTAAAATTTTAGAAAAAGCTGTGGCCCAACAACTTTGCTCTTACCTGCAAAGAACCCAAATCTATGAGAAATTTCAATCTGGATTTAGGCCTCATCATAGCACTGAGACAGCTTTAGTTAGAATAACAAACGATCTACTTACAGCTGCCGACCAAGGCTGTGTTTCCCTACTGGTACTTCTCGATCTGAGCGCAGCCTTTGATACAATAGATCATACTATCCTTTTAGAAAGACTAGAAAACATGGTTGGTGTAACTGGAACTGCATTATCATGGTTTAAATCATACTTAACCGATCGCTATCAGTTTGTGAGGATAAATGATATTTCTTCCAGTTATACCAAGGTAAGATATGGAATTCCACAAGGCTCTATATTAGGACCATTATTATTTACATTATATATGCTCCCACTGGGCAAAGTTATTAGAAAACATGACGTAGATTTTCATTGTTATGCGGATGACACGCAGCTCGTCATATCAGCCAAACCTGACGACAGAGTGAGATTAAAGAAAATTGAGGATTGTGTAAAATATGTGAAATTGTGGATGTCGCACAACTTCCTCCTATTAAATAGTGAAAAAACAGAAGTTCTCCTATTAGGCCCCAAAGCTGCTAGAAATAAATTATCAGACTTAATGCTAAATCTGGCCGACTTCTCAGTCACACCTGGTTCAGCAGCTAAAAACCTTGGAGTTATTATAGATTCAGATCTAGCATTCGATAAACACATATCTAATGTTACTAGAACAGCTTTTCTACACCTACGTAACATCGCCACACTCTGATAATATTTTAATATTCTCAGTTTTGCATAAATCCAGTCAAAACTAATTCCATCTCTCTGCTTTCCTCCGAGTTACTGACTGCCCACCTGTCTGACCCGATACCGATGTTGGACCCTCAGGCTCTCGCGTCTCCTGTCCGGCCAGACTGATGGAAGTTTCTGAAGTCAGCTCTTCTCCACCACCACCACAGGTCAGCTGCTCATCGTCCATCTTATTCTCCACTACTGATTACATCCAAGCCATTAGTGGCACTATTACACTCCTGAATACATAAAACCTATATGGATGTATAAAAGACTTTTTAAATTTTAATTTAAAAGCCGTTTGACCAGTGGTAGGATGGTCCCCCCTCAAATGTGAGTCTTGGTCCTCCCAAGGTTTCTTCCTCCTCCTGCAGCTCTGAGGGAGTTTTTCCTTGCCTCCGCGCTCACTGGGGGTTCTGTATTCTGTATTTTCTATGTTTAATGTTTTGCCTGATTCTTTGTCCTGTAATCATGTTTCTGTAAACTTCTTTGTGCCAACACCTGTTGTAAAAAAGCGCTATACAAATAAATTTGATTTGATTTGATATAACTTGCTAATTTTTCTGTTTTCTGTTTTTCTACAAGTCCTGCCAGACTTCTCTCTTGCTTTCTATCTGTTTTTCTGTGCCCCCTTAACCTTTATCCCCTGCCTCCTTTCTCTTTTCTGCCTTTTCTATCGGTCACAGACACTGTTCTGTACCAGGCGACCTCAAGGACCAGGTGGTCACAGACACTGTTCTGTACCATCTGTATTAAAGGACCCAGGTGGTCACAGACACTGTTCTGTACCATCTGTATTAAAGGACCCAGGTGGTCACAGACACTGTTCTGTACCATCTGAGTACCCTGTGAACAAGGACACAGACGGTCACAGACACTGTTCTGTGCCATCTGAAAAACTTCTGAATAAGGACACAGACGGTCACAGACACTGTTCTGTACCATCTGAATACCCTGTAAGTCTTCTTCTCTATCACAGCGAACTTCTCCTTTAAATTGGTGTTAATGTTGTTGGCCAGTTTTGCACCGAGGTGATGTGTGTTCAGAGCACATTGTCTGGCACTGTGGCGTTTTAACATCTTGACCATTGGAATGACTTTAGAGCCTGATACTCTTTTCTCCTCAGACAACTCCACTGTTGCTTGCTGGTTTGGCCACAGTACTTGAACACACTGATTAATTGTTTCAAATTCCTCTGACGAGAACACCACAAGATCAGTGTTCAGGCTGGTGAGAGATGCTGCCAGTGGTTCCCGTTGTTCATAAAGTCTTTGTAGCATATTGAATGTACTGTTCCAGTGAGTGTCCACCTCCTGTATAAGCTTATGCTTAGGTTTGCCCATTTGCTTCTGAACCTCAGACAGTTTTTCTGAAACAAAACAAAAATAAATATACAAATAAATAACTCACTCTCTAGCAGCGTCCTGATTAGTGGCTGCCAGCCGTGCCTCGTCTGCTCCTCCAGCAAGCAGGTGATCAGTGCGCTGTCCTTGGTGCTGAAGCAGCGGGAGCTTTGTTGATCCTGGCCATGTGCTTTCGGGCGCTGTCCGGTGCTGCAGGAGCTGGAGCTCCGGATCTGTCTCTGGGAGACAGCGAACCTCCTCCTTGCGGGACCTTCACGCCACAATATATATATATATATATATATATATATATATATATATATATATATATATATATATATATATACACACACATATATACATATATTTGTGTATATATATATATATATATATATATATATATATATATATATATATATATATATATACACACATATATGTATATATATACATATACACACTTTATAGACCAAAACACTAAGGAACACGTTTAGTCAATGTTTCTTCTAAAATTAAGAGTATTAAAATGATTTTGATCTGATTTTGTTGGAGTAACTGTCTACCGCCCAGAGAACACTTTCTACTTGATTTTGGAACATTGCTGTGATTTAATTGCATTTCGTGATAAGAGTGTTATTGTGGTCATGATGCAGGAAATTCATCATCCTAACTCATCCCCAACTTTTCTTAACCAAAAGTATTGGAAGTAGCTCTATCATTCTGGATGACACAATTCCACTGCTTCACAGATCAGAGCTGGTGCTAGCAGCTTTATGTTCATTTAGAGTCTAATTTTATTGGAAATAATCCTCAACAAAGACTATGGGCTGTGTAAGCATATTTGCACATATTTTTTAGCAATGGGTATATTATAAGTGAATGATTTACACATAACACATACATTTGGACATAATGTTCATAAAAAAACCTTTGAATGTAGATTAAAAATTCTAAAACAATTGACTGTCTCATGCAGATGTACATTAGGCAAATATTTTATAAAAAGAAAATCATAAAGGTAACATATTTATTCAATGATTCACAAATGTTTATTAAATTGTTGCAATGTTTTTACATTGAATTTATGTTAAAAAAAACATGAAAATTGTAACAATTATAAAATATGAAGAATACCAAATGGTGGAGTCTCAAGATTGTCACTGGAGGAATGCGGTGCTGAGGTGCTCTCGTGCTTTGCACGAAGATGTCTCAGCATTGAGGAGGTGTTATTATTATATGCCAACTCCTGGGAACAGAGCTGGCACCGCACCTTTAAAATATAAATAATTTCATTAGAATAACACAGTATATGGTGAATGTAAATAAACATAATATTTTTCTATATATTTAGTGCTTACCCTGTTTCTTGCTATTTTTTCAAATTGTTCCCAAGCAATGGAACGCTTGGTTGAGGTAGAGGTGGTGGAAGATTCCATACTGTTTGCAAGCTCAATAATGATACTGTACAACACAAAGTGGCCATCTCGACCTTCACTGCTTCTTAAGTAGTCAGTGAGAAATGGGATAGCGCCACACCTTTGAACCAGTCCTGCCCATTTCCGGTGGTTCATTGACGCGTTCGAAGCTTCAAACGTCATAGTCACGTGATTGTAGCGACTTCAATACAAGCTCAGGTATCTTTTATGTCTTGTGTAGGTAAATTTGACAATTTTTGCCCTATTTAGATGGCTAGAAAATTGACACGTTGTGTTAAATCTACATATTTCTAAAATTGACATGTTAGCTGCGGTCCAGTGTAAAGGCAGCTGCCTAGGTAGTCATTGCCTTCAAAGGCAGCGCCCTCGTTCAGCACCATTTTAACCCAGAAGGGATGTTAAGAGGCAGCGCGTTCGGATTCGGAAACACTCTGGAGTCCGCATACGCCATCATGTCAGGCGCGTTGTGCTCGTGAGCACTGTACTAGTTCAAGTTATTAAACTCTTATCTCAGGATAAATCTAAAACAGCACATCTATTTCTCTTTTACTCATCCAAATATTACAGATAAACTTAAACATTCTATATTTACTTTATACACTTTCCCGCACTTTATACTTAGAAGTAGGGTCAGTTTTATTTGTTTATTTAATTGATTTCTGATAAGATGCTTTGTATAAATGCATGAGTAATGTAACCATAATATAATAGTTTGCAGAAGCCATCAAACTAAACTTCGTTTCACATAATAGTACATTCATACACAGTCAGCTAATCTATTTTTACATTTTAGTTTAATAAAATAAAAACATAACATGCTTCATAAACTTATTTGCAAATAAAAGTGTAAAATGTACCCATACCTACTTGTTCGTATGTGATACAATATGCATAGTGACAATAAAAATACACCAAGCAGTGTGAATAATGTTAGTAAAGAAAATTTTATTAAATTAAAAGTAAAAACTCTCCACATAAGGAGCTAATGCTGCCTCCAGCTGGTCTTAGTGGAGTTTAGCTCTCCGTTATAAGAGCCTTATCCCTGGCCCAGTAATCGCGTTTATTCCTGGAGACAAATAGTCTGAATTAGTAACAGAGCTTAATGGAGAACACAATCCTAATTCCACTATTTACACATTAAATCACTCAGTCACAGGTTCATCTAAAATTACTTCGTGTAACAGTTAACCCTTTTACACTTGTGCGGGGTTAGCTTAGCATGTTAGCGGGGGCTAGTTTAGTGCAGCAGCCGCGTTTGCTACTCGGATATTCGGCTAACATTTGTAGCTTACCTGGTATATCGGCTAAACCGCAAAGCTAATTAAAGCTTCACCCGGTCAGGTGTTACTTTAAATAAAGCACATGTGGAAAAACACTGGAAAACCTAACTCAAAACAGTCTATAATATACTAGTTTGATATTCACATACAGCAGTGAGTGGAAATACAGAAACGCCCCCGTAGTGCCGACTGTTTTTAAATCTGAGCGCTAGAACTCTTCACTTGGACAGCTGCCTTCAGAAGTGGTGTTAAATCTAGATAGGTAGTAAATTGATGCATGGTGCTACATTATGTATTGACAGAGATTCAGTGCATTAAAGAATCATTATGTCAGTTAATCAACTGTAAACATTCAAATACCCCGTTGGGTGGAGTTTGGCTGTTTTACTTTATAATATTTTACATATTTTTGTATGTGTTTAATAATATAAAATGGAGAATAATGTCAGAGGTATATTTATTTTTTAATGTTCCAGAAGAATTTTAACATATTTGTGGTCTGTGCTAGGATACATGGCTAGGTTAAGCTGCACAATGTAGTTTTGCTAAATAGATGAATCAGCATAGTATATGTTTTCATATGAATTAATAGAGTTGGGATTTTAAGCAAGCGTAATGCAGGTTAATTTAAATAACCTCCAATGGACACATCTGACAGTAGGAAATTAATGTGGACACTAGGTGGCAGTGCACCTCACTAGTGTGCACAGGATTACATGGCACAATGTTAACATTTCATATATGTTGTTCAGATGTCACAGTGACTTTTTAATTAATGTGTGCTAGATTGTTTTAGTCTAAAACATATTTTAAATTAAAATATTTAGTCTACCTCTACTAATAAGCAACACAGTTTTTTTTGTTTATTGAGATGTAAAGTTCAAATTTGTGTTGTATCTTAGATCTATGAGGCTAACTAATGCACGTTAAATTATCAGTGATTATTTTTTATAAGTAGAAAAGTTCTCTGAACCCAAATAAAGTAGATGTAGACTTTTCATTGGAAATGACGATTATGTTTGTGTTTTTGGAAATTTCCTGTTGGTGAAAAGGAGTATTGGAGTGGAAACACTTGCTGAAGGCATGTTTTAAATAACTAATCTGAACTTTTGTAGGGTATCTTACACCAGGGCTGTGCAGAGACCTTTGTAGGGGCAGGTGCTCATAGTCACAAGGGGGCACATTGAGCACAAATTTGAAACAGTATACAGAAACATACCTTACAACATAACCGGTTGATTTGTGGTGTTACTGTGGTGTAACTGTAAACTACAAATGAACAGAAGTCACGTTAGAGCAGTGTCTCTCAACCCTGTTACTGCATATTCACACTGTTCTGCATATTCTAGAGCTTTCTCTGCTTTAAAGGCACTTAATGATGTAAGTGGTGGTATGATGTGTCTAATGCACTGCTGATTATACATAATGATTGATTTATGATCCATAGGGTGCAAAGGGATTTTAACAGGTAAACTCAATAAAAGATTGTTTATTAGCTAATCAGTTGGATCATGTGTAAAATACACAATTATAGGGCAGAGATCAGGGTTAAGAAACTGCTTCAAACTACCAACATAAAGTATTGTACTAAGTTCTAGCAAGCCTCTACATCCGGCTTCTAGCAAACTAGTTATCTAAATGGATTTTCATGTATTATAGCTTACAGTAAGTCCTACAATCCTTAATTAATGAACACGATTAAAAATGAAATAGTTATTGGCTGATCAGGCACATCAGGGCAAGTTAAACATCACATTTATATATTTTTCTCAAACCTTGAATACCTATGTATCTAATTCCAAAGTTAAGCTGACTGACTAGACACAAGCTGCATTTTATTAAACACACAGTGGGTTTAATCTGTGTTTTGATTCAGACGTGTATTTTTAACCAGCCATCAGAAACAGTGTCATCACAGTTTACATGGTTAGCTTACCGTTACCTTTCTTTAAAAAAAACTCATAAAAAATGAGTTTTAATGTCAGCTGCTGTCTGTTAAAACTTGCAGCGAGGGTAAGGGGAAGGGCTTTTCCACTCACACTAACTCTTCTCCTTACTCCGCAAAACCAGCAAGCTGATTGGCTTTTTCTCCTGAAAGGCGGGACTTTATACGTGAACCGGCACCGGCAGCCTGTGTCCTGATTATTACTATTTTTTATATATATATAAATATATATAAAGATGGCAGGAAAATGGATAAAATACGATAGTTTCCTGGCCAAAACTGGTATTACTTTGACACATACACTTAGAAATAAATAAATAAATAACAAAAGGGCACTTTGGGCAGTAAGAGCCAAAGGGGCAGGTGCTTCAGTCCCCTCCGCCCCTCCTCTGCACGTGCCTGTCTTACGGCTCTGGAAAAAATAAGAGACCACTTTAGTTTGTGAATCAGTTTCTCTGATTCTGTTATTTATAGGTAGATGTTTGAGTAAAATGAACATTTTTGTTTTATTCTATAAACTACGGACAACATTTCTCCCAAATTCCAAATTAAAATATTGTCAATTAAAGTATTAGTTTGCAGAACATAAGAAATGAAATAACAAAAAAATGCACAGCTTACAGATGTCACGTAATGCACAAAAAAAGTTCATATTCATTAAGTTTTAAGAGCTCATAAATCAACATTTGGTGGAATAACCTGGTTTTTAATCACAGTTTTCATGCATATTGCCATATTCTCCTCCACAAGTCTTACACACTGCTTTGCATAACTTTATGCCCCTCCTGGTGCAAAAATTCAAGCAGTTCAGCATGGAATAATGGCATTTGCATACACCCCCGTAGTGCCGACTGTTTTTAAATCTGAGCGCTAGAACTCTCCACTTGGGCAGCTGCCTTCAGAAGTAGTGTTAAATCTAGATAGGTAGTAAATTGACACATGGTGCTACATTATGTATTGACAGAGATTCAGTGCATTAAGGAATCATTGTCAGTTAATCATCTGTAAACTTTTAAATACCCTGTTGGGTGAATTTGGTGAACCCACATTACTTTGGCTGTTTTACTTTATAATATTTTACATATTTTTTTGTATGTGTTTAATAATATAAAATGGAGAATAATGTCAGGGGTATATTTATTTTTTACTTTTCAGAAGATTTTTTAACATATTTGTGGTCTGTGCTGGGATACAACAAAGTTTTGCTGATTCACCAGATTAGATGAATCAGCATACTATGTGTTTTTATATTAATTAATACCTTTTTGGTTTCTGAGATCATCTAAAACCATCAGAAAGAGATGGTCTTGAGTTGGATTTTAATGCAGGTTTATTTAAATAACCTCCATTGGCCACATCATAGACTAATAAACTGAGAGTAGGAAATTAATGTGGACACTAGGTGGCAGTGCACCTCACTTCTGTTACAGTGTGCACAGGATTAAATGGCACAATGTTAAATTTATTATTAATAACTTCATATATGCTGTTCAGATGTCATAGTGAGTTTTTAATTAATGTGTGCTAGATTGTTTTAGGGTAAAACAAACTTCAAATAAAAATAATGTCTACCTCTACTAATAAGCAACACAGTTTTTTACTTTATGAAAATGTGAAAAGTGGTAAGGTTGACACAGATTTTAAAATTGTGTAATTTTGTGCCAAATAAGGAGCAAGAAGAATGTGTTCAGTTAAAGCATGTCAGATAAACATAAAATATTTGCTGATTATATGAAAGCAGTAAAGCGAGAATTCTTGTTTTTGTTATATGATCACACCACACAAAATATTTAAATAGTATTTGTGGTATGTGTACAGTTTTACTCATGATTTTTATGAAATATTGCCTCCGAAATAAAAAATGTAATAAATTGTTGTAATTAGAATAGAATAGTTTAATGGAATTGCACTTTAAACGAGCAATGAACTTTTGATTTTTAAAATAATTTTAAAATATGCACTTGGCAACTGAATTTAACATGATTAACTGTTATACATAAAATAAATGAAATACTAACAAAAAAAGCTTATTTAGATGAATGTGTTGTGTATGCTAAGAGACAGAATGTGCAGTATTTTAGTGAATCAAAATGAATAAACTTATGGGAATTGTTTGCACAAAGTTTAAAACATTGTTGGGCATTGTAAATATTATTGTCTATTCATGAGTATTGAGTATAGCCTGTTACAGGCTGAATAAATGGGTTGTATTGCTAAAGTAATTGTTTAAAGCTTTGTAAAGTGATTTGTAATGTTTTGCAGTATGGTGAAAGTTTTAGTAATGAATGTGGTTAAACACTGGGGCATTAGTGTAGCACAGGAAAAAGTGAATAATGTGTGGTGTACCACATACAATATGTGTAATTTATAATACTGTTTTTTGTTTGTTTTTGTTTTATATTCATGTTTGCAGATGCCCCTTACAAAAAAAAACCTGACTGACTCTGTTCCTGTGAGCCTTAGCCCACCTGTGGGCCAAGCTGCAGCTGACACTTCTTTAGCTTTGACTGACGGGGTTCAACTTCAGCCCCTGACAAAAAGGTCCTGACTGACAGGGTTATGCCTTAGCCCTATTATGAAAAGGTCTCAGGCACTTACCCACCAACCAACAATTCTTACGCATCTACCTACGGGTCCATAAATCCTTAAGCAACAATGAACAAAAAGCCTTACAAAGCCTTGCAAGGCAATCTGCCAATCTCTCTGCCACTCTCTCTGCCACTCTCTCTGCCAATCTCTCTGCCAATCTCTCTGCCACTCAGAATTGTATGTCTTCACATGTTTCTGCTGTTAATCCTCAGGTCCAGAGACTCGCTGGTTCTTTTCATCAAGCACACTCACGGTTTGGCATTAATAGTAATAAACAGTGTGTTGCTAATAGTGTAACTGCTATCATGACTGGTAAAGTAAAGAATGTGCTCACATGGATGACACGAGACCTTGATGCAGTCCTGCTCGATGGAGACCAGTTCTACACTCATATTAGAGATGCTGGCAGGATTCATGACGATTCAGGATACCTCTTACACTCTAAAAAACAGAGGTACGATATGAGTACTTTTTTGTACTCGAAGGTACATTCTTTATAATTGTACCCTCAAAGGTACAATATTGGTCTTTACAGGGTCAGATTTGTTCCCTCTGAAGTACAAAGTCATTTCTAACAGCAATAAGTACAGATTTGTACCATTTAACCAGCCAAAAGGTACATTCAGTATTCTGTATCACTGTACTAATGAACAGTATATATTTAAATTGCACATTTTTTATTTGAAAGCCAGACAATTTTGTATCATGTTTTTTAGCCATTTTTAGTTGATGACAATGTTTATAATCTTTATAATCTATACTGGCACAAAAACCATGGGTACAAAAAAGTACTTTCACTGAAAGGTACTTTTTTGAACCTTAATATAAGGTACAGCCCCAGCGACAAGCTTTGTACTCTTTTAAGTACAAATCTGTACTTATATTTCTTAGAGTGTAGTACAGGATTTGCCTACAGAATATGCATTACATGGTCACAGATTTGAACTGAATTTCAGTGAGGAAATGTTTGCAGGACTGTGATATGCAGAATGTGTTCATGTCCCATGATGAAGCAGCAGTAAGAGTGTTGTCACAGTTTGATGCTTGTTTGTTCACTGTGAAAACGAATACATGTGCTATAATCAAACAGGACTCCTGGTATGTGATTATTGACTCTCATGCAAGAAACACACATGGTGCGCTGGATGGTTCAGGTACAAATTTATTAGCTTATCATGCAAACTTGAAGTCACTTCTTGACCACATTACAAACCTGGGTCTGTCATTGCAAGCAGAAGGTGAGCCTTTTGAAGTAAGTGGTGTTGTTGTGGTTTTAAATGACGTAGGGCAGCAGACTTCTGAAGCACACATGCAGGTAACTGAGTATGTTGTCCTCACTGCAGTGTAGTGACTGAAGCTATCCAACAAGTTAAACTCTGATGCAATAACCAGGAGTCTGTGCTGTAGTTAACATTTCACTGTTGTTTACTTAAGAATCCAGTATTACATGGCAGAGTGAAAACTGCAACAAAACAAAGTTTGACTGTTTTTAACATAAAGTTCAGCTTCACATGAAGTCTCATGAAATATCCTTGTAAATACATGTAAATAAAAACTATATTTAAAGCTATTTATTACCTTCTCTTTCAACTTTAAACTTAACTTATTCTATCAATTATTTAACTCAACAATGGATTTTACTTACGACTTTGCTTCTAGCATCAATCACAATCAGGAATTCTGAAGTAGAAACTATTGTTCAACAGATATAACTGAGTGGGAAGTAACTGCTGACAAGGCAGGAAGTGGTATCAAAATAAAAGGTCCTATTCTTTCTGTGTCATTATAAAAGTCTCTCTCTCTATATATATATATATATATATATATATATATATATATACATACACATACACATACACATATATATACGTATATATATATATATATATATATATATATATATACACATATATATCGCCCTAATGGCAACACACTCCCCGCCTGACCACTGTGAGGTCACTACACTAGCATGAACATTAAACTCAACTAAGAACTACAACTGGATCTTCAGTTCTTGCGAAGAAGCAAAACAGTTTCGGTCACTGGTCTAAGGTAAGTCTTTGATTGTCCTTGGTTTGTTGTCTTTAATTCCACCTTCCGGACTCTTCCGTCTGTTCCTGGAATAGCCTTTGTGACCACTGCCAAAGGCCAGTTGTTGCGGGCAGCTTGGTTGTCTTTGAGGAGGACGATGTCACCGTCTTGCAAGTTCTGATGGGACCTTGTCCATTTCTTGCGGCTTTGTAAGGTCGACAGGTACACTCGTCTCCAACGGTTCCAGAACAAGTTGGATAATGCTTGTACTTGTCTCCACTGCTTAGTGAGGAGGTCTCTGTCTGTGAAGTCACCTGGAGGTGGTGGGACTCCGACTTTCTGCGTTAACAGCATTGATGGCGTGAGGTTGAATGGATTCTCTGGATCATTCGATACTGGAACTAGTGGTCTTGCATTCAGAATTGCGGTCACTTCTGCCATTAATGTGCACAAAACGTCATGAGTTAGGCGAGTGCTGTGTTCACGGAGCATCGAATCAAGGATTCTTCGGGCCAACCCAATGAGGCGCTCCCATGAACCCCCCATGTGTGAGGCATGAGGAGGGTTAAACACCCAGGAGCATCCTTGTTGTTGTAGATACCGCTGTACTGTGCTGTCTGGTTGATCTGCCCTCAAGCCAAGTTCTTTGCATGCCCCAATGAAATTTGTGCCGCAGTCGGACCTCAGTTGTTGGGCTGGTCCTCTTATGGCAAAGAAACGCCTCAGTGCGTTTATGCAGCTTGAGGTGTCCATTGAGGTAATGACCTCGATGTGAACTGCCCTGGAGCTCATGCAACAGAATAGTATGGCCCAGCACTTGCTGTCAGGTTGCATTCCTCTGGTGCGTCTGGTGGAGATGTGCCAGGGTCCGAAGACATCCAGGCCCACATATGTGAAGGGAGGGCAGGTTGAAAGGCGCTCTGCAGGCAAATCTGCCATTTGTTGTTCCTGCATTCGTCCTCTAAGCCTGCGACAGATGATGCACTTGTGAATAATTAAGTTTACAAGCCGCTTGCCTCCCAGGATCCAGAGCCCAGCAGCTCGTACAGCACCTTCTGTTAAGTGACAGCCTTGATGCTTTACTTGTGCGTGGTGGTATCTGGTGAGAAGCAAGGACACGTGGTGTTCTTTTGGGAGAATGACAGGGTTCTTGTGTTCAATGGCCACATCCGCATTCTTCAGTCTGCCTCCAAGGCAGAGGAGGCCATCCTGTAAGACTGGGTTGAGAGAGCGTAGGCAGCTGTTTAACGGAACTTGCTTTCCTTTCTCCAGAGCTTCAATTTCCTTCGCGAATGTATTCCTCTGAACAGCTTTGACGATGACTTCTCTTGCTTGGGAAAGCTCATTCACTGAGCGAGGTAAGTCACAGTGATGCCATCCCCTACACTTGCCTGTCGGAGTCTTGAAAGATTTTGCTATATGAATCAGGAGTGCGATGGCTCGTCGAAGACTTTCGAATGTGGAGAACCTTTCAAAACGTTCTGTGTTGAGAACCTTCCCTCGTAGATCGGTGATGTAGCTCTTCACAACTGGACGGACCTCTGCATCTGACTCTGGTGAGACTAAGCTGAATGACTGGGCAGGGTCTGGCTGATTCGAGGGTTTGCACAGGAAGGTTGGTCCTTTGAACCACATTGTCTGTGTGAGGCGTGCTGCTGGAACCGACCGTGATGCCAGGTCAGCCGGATTATCTTCGCTGTTCACGTAGTGCCATTGTTCAGGGATGGTAGACTGGCGTATACGCTGGACCCGATTATGGACGTACACATAGAACCGTCTGGACTGGTTGTAAATGTAACCAAGGACAACTTTACTATCTGTGTAGAATTTGGTGGCATCCAGCTTTAGATCCAGTTCATCCTGAATCAGCTCAGCTATTTCCACTGCTAAGACTGCTGCACACAGTTCAAGTCTGGGAATGGTCGGGTCTGATTGAGGGGCAAGTTTGGCCTTTGCCATGACAAATCCAACATCCACTTTGTCTTCTTGGATGGCCTTTAGGTAGGCTACGGCACCAATGGCCTTTACAGATGCATCACTGAAGACGTGGAGTTCTAGTCGCTTAGCCTTGGTTGGGCAGATGTCTGTGTACATCCTAGGTATATGAAAGTGCTTCAAGTCTTGAAGCGAGTTTCTCCAAGCTTCCCATTTGCTTATCTTATTTTCCGGCAATGGGGTGTCCCACTCCGATGTCTCAGAATTCAACTCTCTGAGAAGGTCCCTGCCTTGGATAGTAACTGGAGCCAGAAACCCTAAAGGATCAAAGACACTATTCACCGTTGAAAGAACCCCCCGACGGGTGAATGGTTTGGTGTCGGTTGACACAGAGAAATTGAACGTGTCGCTTGCTGTTTCCCACAGGAGGCCCAAGCTGCGTTGGGTGGGTGACTCATCTCCGCTGAGGTCTACGTCCTGTTTGCCTTGTACACAGTCCACACTTGGGAAGGCTTCCGTAACAGCCTGACTGTTTGAGGCAAATTTGTGGAGCCTCAAGTTAGACTCTGCAAGTGAGGCTTGAGTCCTATGGAGCAGCCCAATAGCCTCTGCATCAGTTGGGACAGAACAGAGGCCGTCGTCAACATAAAAGTGACGTTCGACGAAGTTGACTGTGTCTTTTCCATATCTCTCTGCACCATCTCTAATGGCCCTTCTGAGCCCATAGATTGCCACAGCAGGAGATGGGCTGTTTCCAAAAACATGAACTTTCATCCTGTAGTCAATGACCTCGTTGTCTACGTTGTTGTTCTTGAACCATAAGAATCGCAGGTAGTTTCTGTGCTTTTCGGCCACAAGGAAGCAATAGAACATTTGTTGAATGTCCGCCATCACAGCGACCTTGTCTTTCCGGAACCGCATGAGCACTCCTAAAAGGGTGTTGTTCAGATCTGGTCCTTTCAAGAGCACATTATTCAAGGAGATCCCAGACTGTTGGGCACTTGAATCAAACACTACCCTGATTTGATCGGGTTTCTGTGGGTGATACACGGCAAAGCTTGGTAAATACCAGCACTCTTCTTCTCTTAGCTCTGGTGCCACCTCAGCATGGTTGTTTTTCAGCAGTTTGCCCATGAATTCCACGTATTGTTGTTGCATTTCTGGCTTCCTTCTGAATTGGCGCTGGAGTGATTCAAACCACTTGAGTGCTTGCTCGCGGTTGTTGGGAAGCTGTCGCCTAGGTTGTCTAAACGGCAATGGAGCAACCCAACTGTGTGAATCATTTCTGTAGACTTCTTTGTCCATCATTTTAAGGAAAATTTCATCTTCGATTGAAGGTGCTAGCTTATTGTCCTGTTCGGTGCAGTCAAACACATTTTGACCCAGACTGTCCTCCTTAGTTCTAGGTGGTAAGGCAATGTTTCTAGGAAGTCTGTTGTTCGGTTCCTCTTTAATGCGCAAAAGGCTTGTGCATGGCTGGAAGAGTGAGGGCCGATGACAGTCGACCATGGTCGTCCGGAAGGAACTGACGTTCGGCTTGTGTGTGTTTCCTAGACAAACTTCTCCGACCAGCACCCAGCCTAAGTCAAGGCGTTGCGCGAAGGGTGCATTGGCGGGGCCATTTATTTGTTCCCGTACCTTGTGTGCTCTGATCGCATCTCTCCCTAGCAGCAGGAGGATTTCGACTGTGGGGTCCAGCTCTGGGATGTGTTCTGCTACTTTTGACAGGTGAGGCTGATGAAGGGCGGCATTTGGTGTGGGAATTTCGGACCGATTATCAGGTAAGTCATTACACTCAGTGAGTGGCGGTAAGGGAATCGTGACTTTCCCATTAAGGGACTCCACGATAAAATCGGATGCCCTTCTGCCGAAAGTTTCCACTATACCAGAACATGTTTTTAGTTGGTAAGGATATGGCTTAGTGTGAATGTCAAACTTGTCAAAGAAACTGGACTTGGCCAACGATCGGTTGCTTTGGTCATCTAACACGATGTAGGCCTTGATGGCTTCCCCTGGATAGTCTTTCTGGTACACTTTTGCCAGGCATATCTTGGAGCATGACCGTCCGACTTGTCTTGCACCGCATACTGCTGTGCAGCTTGAGCTAATCTCACTGGTGTCGTTTACCTCTTCACCCTCCCCGCCATGCTGTGGCGAGGTCCGAGAAGTTATGGGTTGCGGTGCTGGTCCCGGGTGCATAGCTGAGACATGTTGGGTGCTGTCACACTCGAAACACTTCACAATTGTTGTGCAGTCCTTTGCCATATGGTTGGTTGAACTACAACACTTAAAGCAGATTCCGTTTTCTTTCAGAAATACCTTTCTGTCGTCAAGAGTTTCAGCTCTGAAGGCTTTGCACTTCTTCAGTGGGTGGGGTTTGGCATGTATTGGACAGATCTTACTCGGATCACTGGAGACATTTGGCTCTGCGGGAGTGACATTGATCTTGTGAACTGCAATGGGCTTCTTGATGGTTTTAAGAAAGGAGCCTTCAGCTCTGACAGATGATGTTGTTGTGGTATTTAAAAAAGCAAAGCTGGGATCATTTCTTTTCTTGGCCTCATAACATATGAATTTTGTGAAGTATTCAAATGGAGGGAACCGTCCTCTATTTGCTTCTTTATACTTGGAACCGGCCGAGATCCATTTTTCCTGGAGTCCATAAGGCAGCTTGGTCACTATAGGTTCAATTCCGCGCGTCGTGTCCAGGTAGGACAGGCCTGGCAAGTAGCCATCTTCCTTAGCACACTGCACTTCCATAAGCAGGTCAGCCAGCTCTCGTAGCTTCAGATTTTCCTTGGCTGAGACTCTAGGAAATGCATCCAGTCGGGTAAAGAGGGCCTTTTCTATCACCTCCGGGGCTGCGTAATACTCGTGAAGACGTTCCCAGACTTTCACTAGTGCTACTTGTGGACTTGCTATGTGCACTGCACGGAGACGTTTCACCTGGTTGCGGGATTCTTTTCCAAGCCATCGTGTCATCAAGTCCAATTCCTCGGTGGCTGTAAGACCGAGTCCTTGAGTGGCATTTTTGTATGACGACAGCCAAGCACGATAATTTTCAGGTTTATCGTCAAACTCGTACAAACTTGTATTCACTAGGTCACGTCGTGCTAAATATTGTGCCAGGTGTTCAGTTGCAGGCATACTTTGAGTATTTGTAGGCTGGGGGTTGAAGGGTGGAGCCCCAATATTCAAGTCACTGACCTGTGAAGTGAGAGTCTTGGGATTAACTCGGGGCCCTTCTCTGATAAATGGATTCTGGCTGACTGACTCTGTGGCTGCTGGTAGTGTGTAGTCTAAGTCATTATCTGTAAAATCCACCTTGTTTGGGCTGTCGTATGAAACAACAGGCGGCTGATGGTGTGAAACAAAAGGGTTGTTCGGGCTATAACTGAGAGTGACATTGGTAGCTGGTTGAGTTGGTGGCGGACTAGCCCTCATGGCTGTTTGTTGGACAGTGTTAGGGGAATGGAAGTGAGTTTGGATATATTCGCTTGTTCGTTCAAGTTTGTTTTGTTCCGTTGAATTTGCTTCATCTAGTACAATATAATTGTTGCTCCCTGTAACTGCTGACTCCCAGACAGCTGCTACGGCTTCAGCTTCTGCTGCTTCACGGCAGATGGCTAGTGTTTCAATCTCAGTCTCCTTTTTAACTTTTTCAATCCTAGCTTTGGCTTCTTGCTCAGCATATTCGGCGCGCACTTTAGCAGCTGCTGCTTTTGCTCGTGCGTAAAATAAAGCATTGGTTGCTGAGGCAGATGAATGGAAGCTGCTTCCACTTTTTCCTGATTTATTAGATTTAGTTTCCATCTTGACTCGATGTTCAATGCTAACTTCAAGTCTTTTCACTATGTTGTCCTCACTGCAGTGTAGTGACTGAAGCTATCCAACAAGTTAAACTCTGATGCAATAACCAGGAGTCTGTGCTGTAGTTAACATTTCACTGTTGTTTACTTAAGAATCCAGTATTACATGGCAGAGTGAAAACTGCAACAAAACAAAGTTTGACTGTTTTTAACATAAAGTTCAGCTTCACATGAAGTCTCATGAAATATCCTTGTAAATACATGTAAATAAAAACTATATTTAAAGCTATTTATTACCTTCTCTTTCAACTTTAAACTTAACTTATTCTATCAATTATTTAACTCAACAATGGATTTTACTTACGACTTTGCTTCTAGCATCAATCACAATCAGGAATTCTGAAGTAGAAACTATTGTTCAACAGATATAACTGAGTGGGAAGTAACTGCTGACAAGGCAGGAAGTGGTATCAAAATAAAAGGTCCTATTCTTTCTGTGTCATTATAAAAGTCTCTCTCTATATATATATATATATATATATATATATATATACATACACATACACATACACATATATATACGTATATATATATATATATATATATATATATATATATATATATATATACACATATATATCGCCCTAATGGCAACACACTGAGGGTGTAAATGTGAGGAACGAGCTAAAAGTACTGCAGATAAAATAAACACAGTGAAGGGCGCATTTTCAAGCAGCACTGTAAGCAACAGCCTGCCATATAGTGAAGCTGTAAAAGCTAAACGTGATGTGTGCACAATTCAACGTAGTTTGAACTTAAATACTGGACCGCAAGTTGCAGCCGAAAGAAAAGCTAAACATGTGACTAGTTCAGCCAATCAGGTTGTCACAAGTGACTCTGATGTCATGTTTATGAGCTCGACTCAAAGTGAAAAGTTTCAATTTAGTCCAATAACAAAGCAGAGCATGTGAAGCTTAATGTTGTGTACAGTGAATCCACACAGAAACAACTGAGTGAACTGGTTTCAGTAGGAGAACCTTGTTAAACGCAGAGAATAACAGGTGATAGGAACTGCTTCTTTCGATGTCTGGCGTTTTCAATTACTGGGATTGAAACGGAGCACTTAAAAATCAGACTTGCTGTTGTGAAACACATGGAGAAAAACGAAGCTAATTATGTTCATCAGCTCAGAGAAGGATACAAGTGTCTTTCAGATTATATTACTACCACCAGAATGAAATATAGTGGAACATGGGCCACAGAGGTTGAAATTCAAGCTGCTGCAGATCTAATTGAAGTAGATATTTTCACATACACTAACAGTAAATGGTTGAAGTACTTTACACACTCTGATTCTAGTCCTTGCAGCCATCAACGGTCTGGAATTTATCTGAAACACTGTAATGAGTCACATTATGAAGTGGTAATTTGCATGAGAGTAAGAGATGGTGTGTGTTCTGGACTGTGCTCAGCCTACTGCAGGAACCTATGTTGTGAATCTGCATCAAGCCGCAAACTTTAAAGTATGAAAAGACACTACAGACCAATACAGGCAACACAAGAAAGCTCTAAGTGTCAATAAATATTCTGAAAATGACCATTACAGGAATAACCTTAAAAATACAAGTAAACGTAAATATGACACAGATCAGGAATACAGAGAGTACAAAAAACATTTAAGTGTAATTAAGCACAATACAGATGACGAGCACAGAGAGCATGTCAAACGATTGAGTGTAATTAAGTATAATACACATAAGGAACACAGAGAGCATGTAAAGCAGATTTCAATTTCAAAATACAAAGCAGACAGCTCATTTGCCCAGGGTGTGAAAAACAGAAACATAGAAAGAAGACAAATAAATAAAAACAAAATAAAATTGAGTATGTAATTACACAGTTCAAAAACAAAATAAGCACAGGCCCAGAGTGTGTTCGGTGTGTCACAGAGCTCTGTTCAAACACCAAGTCATACAATGTCGAAAACATGAATATTTCAATACTTCAAACTGAGGATTATTTGCATATTTGCAATAAGAGCTGTAATGTACATTGTGCCATTAAAACTGGTCCAGCTGGTTCTCTTTGGATTTGTTATACTTGTCTCTTATGTAGCGGGCTCAGTGGTTTAATACCTGGTGCTAATTGAGATGTTGAAATATTTTTAATTGGGCGCCAGTTATTAAATTAATTTAATTAGATTAATTAATAAATTAATTAATCAAATTAATTAATAACACAAGACATCTCAGGGTGTGGTTTCTACAGGTGACAGAAATTTTCATAACCAAGTTATCCAGAAAGACACACTGAAATTACAGGTTTTGTAAAATAAAAGTATTTTATTAAATCACACAGATATGAGTAAATAATTCATTAAAAAGTCATAAATGTAGCCATTAGATATCAAATAATAGTGTAGAATGATAAATGAAAAATAAAAGAACAAACACGTTATAATGCTGATATGAAAGAAGTAAAGATTACTAGAACTATTAAGTGAATATTTCTAAATAAGGGTCTAAGGCATTTTAAGTCTACGAAACCAATTCTTATTTCCACCCAAGACACTCAAAATGAGTCATCTATACTAAAGACGCTCTATTAAAGACCCGACCAAACCATGACCAACAGACACCATCTGCCGAAAGATTAAACCCAGCTCTGCCTTACTCTGAGTTGTTGAAGTGGGCCTTGGTGACGTCCGTCTGGGTTGGTCGTCTGCTGCTTCACCCCGAAAAAGGATCACGTGAGCCTGTCTGCAGGATGGTTTGACTTCCTGTGTCAGCACGGAGCCCCATTAGAACCCACAGGGTAAATCCCTTCACTCTCAGGTGGCTTGCTGGTGGCCTCCGGACCGCAGGTTTCTGGGTTGGATCTGGCGGATCTCTTTTTCAGCTGTACTTTAGCTAAACTTAGATGGAATAATGCTTGGCTTTGTAGATTGTAAAATAACCTTAGATATTTTAACTAGGATAGCTAATATTAATATACTTGAAGAAGATTAAATGCACTAGTCTAAGAAAACTAACTAAGATGACTAAACTAACAGTCTATCCTTTCTTCATCTCTGGGCTTCCTAACCTCTCTACTCTAACTTCTCCCTGAACCTCTCCTCCACTTCTCTCTTCAACTGCTTTCTTCAACCCATCTTCTCCCACTGCTTCTCCAACTCCAACTCAACTCTGACTGAACTGCAAAACTGAACTGGCAACTGGAAAACTCTGAACTGAAAACTGTCTGTCCCAGTTTAACTATTAGTCTCTGTGGCCTGTTTGGCCCTTGAGTTACGATTGGCTCTGTGGCCCAAGTGTCTGTGTTTTGATTGGTCTAGGAGCAATTTCAAACTTTGGCAGGGAAGATGATCTTATTCACAAAGGGCCATAAATCCCCCCCACATGGTCACCATGCTTCAGCTAGTGGTCTATTTTTCTAATAGACCAAACCAAAAGAAAACTCAACTAAACAGTGGATCAAAATACATTCTTCAGCATACCAGTTTGTGAGGATAAATTCAGGAAACAACAATCTTACAATTGAATCACAATAAATGTAATATATATATTTTGCCCACAAACAGTTTTGTAATATTCAAGATAATCTTAGAAATACATCAATGGATGGAAAGATGGAAAGAGATCAAGAGACATGTTATTATTTAAACCCAATTAAATCACTTAAAAGATAATACCTTGTTAAACCACTGATAACCAAATAAAGCTAAATTATCAAATGCTAGTTAAACCTTGTTGATTCAGACTTGAATGTGTAGGAAACTTTAATCAGGACAAATCCAAACACATATACCATATACCAGACACATATACCATTATTTAGTAAACATTCTATAAAACACCTCTTTTATATAGTCAATATATATGTATTTTAAGCAAAATCTTCTTAGTGAGAAATTCCTCCCCTTTGCTGAGTGCTTAGATAAGGCTCGGTCCTTGCCTGTCGGAATTTACGACGGTTGGGGAGGTTGGTGAACAGAGAGAGAGTCTCACTTACAAACGGTCAATGGAATTTCCAAGCTTAGAACATTTCTCTTAACTTCATTAATCTTATTTCTAAGTGATTGCAGAAATAACTAGGCACAAACCCCTAAATTGGTATAATATTTGGTGAATTAACAATTTCCAAGGCATTAATTAAGTTTTGACACTCTCTTAAGTCCGCAGTCCCGTCCTAGTGATGGTGTTGCAAATGTTTGGTGTTCATTTGGTGTTCCAAATGTTTAACATTAACTCCGAGGTTTACGACTTGGAGGAATGTCAACAGAATTTTACCCTAAACTCGTATTTAGGGCTCTTGAGCGAGGCTGAGTGAAGAAATAGTCAGGAAATGTCATTTTGAAATTTAAGGTTGTTTGAAAAAGATTACTCCAAGGCTTCTAGAGTGTTCTTCTGGGGGTGATTGTAAAGTTAGAACATTCCTTTTAGACCATAAGATGGGGGTAGTGTGTGTGTGTCCAAGCAATGAAGAAATCCTCTGTTTAATCCACTACACTTAGAAAAAGAGAGTGACTCCATAGACAAAGCTCATGAAGACCTAGATGCACATGGTCCAATGGAAGATGCATGGGTACAACTTTGTCCAGAGACTGAACGTGATCTTTTAGAATGCATTGAGCAGAAACAGAAGGAAATTCCAGAAATAACTGAAAACAGTGACATTATACCTGACCTTTTTCCCAAGGAAATCTATTTATTACAGGATAATCCTCATAACATGCCAAGGGAAGAAGCTATGGCTTTACTACGTTCAATGAATGAGACACAGTCCCAGATATTTTATAAAATCCGACACTGGTGTTTACAAAAGGCACGTGGTGACACTCCAGAATCCTTTCATGTGTTTATATCAGGCCCTGGAGGTGTAGGGAAATCTATGCTGATTAAATCCATGCTGATACATTATGAAGCAAACAGTATCCTTTCTCGCTTATTAAATAATCCTGATGACACACGTGTGTTACTGACAGCTCCAACTGTCAGTGCTTATAACATTAATGCTGCAACAATACATACTTCTTTAGCTATTGGTACAGAAGCAAAGCTACCATATCAGCCACTGGGAGATGAGAAAATAAATTCTCTGAGAACAAAGTTGGGAAACCTGAATATATTAATTATTAATGCAATTTCAATGATTGATCACAAACTCCTTGCATATGTTCATGGCAGACTGAGGCAGATCAAACAAACTGGAGATTATTCACCTTTTGGAAAGGTTTCTATCATCGCAGTTGGAGACTTTTATCAGCTCAATCCAGTTAAGGGTAAAGCTTTATATGCTGATCATGTGGGAAGGAATCTATGGCAAGACCATTTTGCTTTGGCTGAGTTGAGTCAGATAATGAGACAGAAAGATGTTGAATTCGCACAGTTACTCAATCGATTAAGGAAACGACAGAAGTCTCATCCATTGTTGGAAATAGATATAAGTAAGCTGAAACCGTGTGAAACTGGTAAAGAACACATGACTTCCAATTTGCATATTTATGCAACAAATAATGAAGTTGATGACCACAATAGAGAAATGCTTCACAAGACATGCAAAGATACTATAGTTATTCGAGCACAAGATTATGAGAGAGACCCCAAAACTGGACACTTTCAGAAAGTAAAGGGCCACCACAGCAATGCTTGCAAGACATGTCTTTCACGATCACTTCACATTGCAATTAATGCAAGAGTCATGCTCCTTAAAAACATTGATGTTTCAGATGGTGGTGAATGGTGCTTTTGGTACAGTTAGTGATATACATTTTAATCCTGGAGAATATTTCCCAACAAAAGTATATGTGACATTTGACAGTGATAGAGCTGGTAGAGCCTTACGAGAAAAACAGCCATCCTTAAAACCAGGACTGGAAAAGGCTACACCAATTGAAACAGAAGAAGAGAGAATCAAGAAGTGGTGGCATACGACGACAGTTTCCCCTAAAATTATCTTGGGCTTGCACTATTCACAAAGTACAAGGTTTAACTGTGGATAAAGCTGTTATGTCACTTAAAAAGATATTTGCACCTGGACAAGCATACGTGGCATTAAGTCGTGTGACTTCTCTGGAAGGTCTCATTATAAAAGATTTAAATGAAACAGCTATTTATGCAAAACCTGATATAGACAGTTTCATGCAAACCATGCCAGCATTTGTTGAGCCACTTAGAGAAACACATCTGTCATCATTATCATGTAAAGTACTTCTGCACAATGTTCAAGGGTTGTCATGTCACCTGGAAGACATAAAACAAGACAAAAGGTATATGGAAGCTGATATTATTTGCATGACAAAAACATGGATACAGTCAAGTCATAGTGAAAATGATCTACAAATAAGTGGATTTTCATCCTGCCACAGCCCAAGGTCTGTTTCATATGACAAAAGAGAGGAATGCTTTGCTAAGTTGAAAGAAAAACAACATGGTGGTGTTGGTGTATTACAAAACACAGATCAACTGTAGTTTTGTTGATTTACCCCGTATGAACATAGAGTGCATGCAGTTTACTGCAGTTTAGGGGTATGAAAAATGCTGGACAGCCCCTGTGGGAAGTGGGTATAGGCTAGAGCTGAGGTGCCCTATTCACTGGTTTACAGCATACCGTATTGCACTATAAGGCACACTTTCAACAAATGTTCTATTTTCAGACTTAAGGTGCACCGGATTATAAGCTGCATTACGTGACACTAGTAAGAAACAGGGGTGTTGCCATGTTTTCCTTCTAATTCAGAACAGCTAAGCTAACCAAACAAAACTGTAATTCTTACAACAACAAAAAAATCTAAAAAAAAAAAGCCGACAAGTTAAAAAAGTGCTGGATGCTAATCTACACACATTTCTCCCCTGAAAACTGTTTATTTGGGTGAGTAAAGCACTTCTGTTTTTTTGCAGTAAGCTTAGATTTCCAGACTTTCCTCAGGAACCCTGAGTGTTCCATTAAACCAGGGCGATATTACCTACCGGTTCATCCCATGTAGCTTGTTTTAACATTGTAAAGGCTCTGGCTATTTGCCTCTGAACGGCCAAAAAGCTAAAGTCTAGCGCAGTTAGCACCTAATGCTAATACTGCTGGATAACTAAACTGAAACTCCTGTATAACGCTGTACTTCAGCAGAATGGCTCCTCTGTTTCTTAATACCTGAATGGTAAAATACATACATAAGGAGCACCGGATTTTAAGTGTGCCTTATAGTGCGAAAAATATGGTACTTAATATTACTTTAATGATGTAGTTTGCCCTAAAACTTGCAGAGTGTTACTTGAACTTATCTTGTCAAGTGACACATGATGTGTATAATGTTACATGTACTGCGTCGATTTCTTAAAATCATTTGCTGGCAATCACTATAGGGCACCTCAGCTCTATTTTGTTTTTATTTCTTTTTTTTTTAGACAGAGCTTTGTGCAAGATATATTTTATATTACAAATTATGCATGTCTTAAAATTGTATTTGTTTATAATATGTAAATGTATGTTATGTAATATATGTGCACTTGTTAAAATCCAACATTACAGCAACAATCACAAAGCTGTCCACTGACTCCAAGCACCAGAGATGATATCTATGCAGTTGCAGCATTCTTCATAAAAGGTAAATTGATATACATCGCCAACTCTCTGCATAGAAATTCTTTTCTCATGACATTTAATAGTTCTCACACATGTTTTCTTGTCCCTTCTCATTCTCAGAGACAGCGTTACCAGTCTGAAAATGAGACACCTAAGCCAAGTTGGGGATCCAGTCAACAGAGAATACTCAAACTGAAAGTGGTGCAGTAGTCTGGACAATGATTCATCATACCCAGAATGTGCAGTATTCACCAAAGTTTCAGTATCTCACACCAAGATATCATCCATGCAGTTGCAGCATTCTTCATATCAGGTAAGTCAAATATATAGACAATTCTCTGTAAAGATAATGTTTTTGCACAACATTTAATAGTGCTCACACATGTCTTCTATTTCTTTATCTTTCTTAGAGACATCTTTGCCAGTCTGAAAATGAGACAACTAAGCCAAGTCAACAGAAGATGCTTAAACTGGAAGTGGTGCAGTAGTGTGCGTGACGATTCATCATACCCAGAGTGTGCTGTATTCCCAAAAGCTTCAGTATCTCACACTAAGATATCAACTATACAGTTGCAGCATTCTTCATATAAGGAAGGTGAAATACATAGGTAATTTTCTGCATAGAAATTGTTTTCTCATGACATTTAATATTGCTCACACATGTCTTCTTGTCCCTTCTCATTCGCAGAGACAACATTGCCAGTGTGTGAATTAGACAACTAAGCCAAGTTGAGAATCCAGTCAAGCTTAAACTGAAATTAGTGCAGTAGTCTGGGTGAGGATTCATCATACCCAGAGTGTGTTGTATTCCCCTAAGTCTCTCACATCAAGATATCATTCATGCAGCATTCCTCATATAAGGTAACTTTAAATACACAGACAATTCTCTACATAGCTGATCTTTTCTCATGACAATCACACATTTCTTCTTGTTCTTTCTCTTTGCCAGTCTGTGAATTAGACAACTAAGCCAGGCTGATGCCACAATCAACAACAGATGTCTAAACTGGAACAGGGGCTCTCCTGTGGGCAATGACTCATTATAGCCAAAATGAACTGTATTCGCAGAGGCTAACTCACACTACATCGACCTATGCATGGACAAGTGTTCAACTTACTTCATTTTAATTTCCTCATGGATGCATCCTTTGCACTTGGACTATTGGACTATTACTCTATGACAACTCCCAACTCTACTACTATACTCAAGCTGGCATGTTTACAATACATCTGTTTTTATGTACACTATATAATAATGTTTAATCATACCTGTTAATGTTTTTATGAATTTCATTTTGCTACTGTCCAAACAAAATCACATGTCTCCAAAATAGCTTACAGAAAAAAAGGAAATACAATCCCAATGTGAAACAAAATGTAGTCAAGTTGTGTCATATTTTACACAATTAACATAGATTGGTATTTGTCTAACCATAAAGAAATATGTATATAATATAAACAGAAGCAGTGGAGAAAAATAATCACAGCAAGGGAAAAATGTTACTATGTAGGCAGATGTTTTTGTGTGGACAGCAGTAATATTCATGTATATATATCATGCACAAAGCTATATTATTTATTATTTATACCACAAGTTGTTTTTTTATTTATTTATTTTGTGTGTTTGGGGGGGGGGATTATTGTGTATATACAATAAATATATGATTAAATAAAATAAATTCTAAAATAACAGATTTGAAATGGTCTTTAAATTACATTATTTTAAAAAAGCAGATGGATTAAAGTACTGCTAATGTATATATAAATATTACATCTTCATTCAACATAAGAACAGTGTGATCCATTAAATTACCTTTATTTAAAATTGTAATGATCACTAACATACTTTACTAGGACTTTCTGGAAACACAATTATCTTCTTTTTCTTAACCCTGCAGCAGGTGTCCAATAGAAATGTATAAAAAATAAATGGTGCAGATATATATATATATATATATATATATATATATATATATATATATATATATATATATATATTATATTATTATTTATATTTATTATTTTTATAATAACTTCTAATAAAGAGGAATTTAAGATTATTTGGAATTCCTCTATGATGTCCATTACAGGCTTGTGTTCACTTTCCTCTAGTGATCAGTGGGTACAAATTTATTAATATCCTGCTCTTACTAAATGTGAACTGCATTTCTCTACTCACTATAGATGTATAGCATATATGTTTACATACATTTGTATGTATACATATGTATCAAACACTGTATTTCATATTTCTAAAAAGTTACTATAGCATTTGCTATGGTACCCTCCAGCATTTTGTGTAAATAATAATGTATATAGCATCTCTGGTTAGAAGCTACCTGCATTTCATATGCTCTGTACCTGCACACTAAAAGCAACACTAAACTTGAGTCTAATGCAATGTAATCTTATAAATAATGAAATAATTATAAAACATATCGCCTTTATAGAAATATTTTTTATCTGTATTGATATTAAATTATTGTCTAGACTTAATTTTTAAATCTACAAGTTTGTGTTATTTCAGGATTTCACACTACAACGGGCAAAATGGTCTTTTTTATGTGTTGTAAATGCTTTCACATACCAACCTGTGGGAATTTAAATTGATCTGTGCCTTTTATTACAATAGAACATACTTGAACTGCCACACAACACATTCCAGCGTAGCATAATTTATTTCATAAAACTACACTCAGCTCAAACATGCAAGCTATCATTACTCCACAAAGGTATAACTGCTAAATTTTTATTAATTGTATTATTAAAAATTAGGTGCCCCAAAAATTCCAATTCATGCATAGCCAGCAATCAGGAACACTGGTCAACTAAGCAGCTGCATGGACAAAAGGTTGTTATCTTGTGTGTTTTAGGAGAAAAATTAGTTTCCTTACTAAAGCTGCTGATTGCAAATCCATCAACCCTGTTTGGCTTTCTGAAATGGCTGATCTACCACATGTTTTTCAAAAGAAGTGTGACGCTTACATGTGCCCTAATACCATTCTGACATATTCAAACATGACAATTTCTCAAAGCCAGAACCAGTGAAATTGTTTGAACATAAGTCAACAATCATGGGGTTAGTGTGTAAATAAAAATTAAACTTCTACTAAGTCATAAGGACAGGAAAGTTTTCAGAGCACTACAATACTGTACAGGGTTTCTGGACACACAATCAGTTTGTTTTTCTGAAGCAGCTATAATGGCAAATTTGTGCCATCCCTGCACGTTTATACATGTTTATGGAAATGGATGCACTCAAAAAGCAGATATGAGAAACTTGGATCAAGCAGTGTTTGAACCCAGGCTGCAGGTGGGAAAAGCCAATCTTTACTCCACTACTCCATAGTAGCATGAAGGTTTGGAGTCTGTAGGTATTCTAACACGTAGAATTCGTAAAATTAAATAAAATGACTAAACAAAGATGTGAGACTATAAAGAAAGGCACTGCTGTTGTGAAATAGAGCAGAGCAGCAGAAAGGTGTAAAAATATGGGGAAAAAACGCTCAGAGCGGGGTTCTCCCACAATAATCTATTTTAAGACTTAACGCATGTTAAAAACACACCGCACCACCAGGAATGCAACAATAATATCAGCGCCATTCAGAACTAAGAGGACCGGTGAACTAAGGACTGGTAGCATATAAAACAGGATAAACCTGAAAAAAATGTATCCATTACCACCCTCTAGTGGACATTCAGCCTAAATCTGCTTATGTGCCGCTCTTATTAAATGCAGATATCATTTACTTTTTTGCAATAGCTAATTTTCATGATACTCCCTATGGTAACATTCTAAATTCCATGTTAAGAATACTGTATATTGCACTTCTGTTGGCCCGGTGTCTGTACTTTGCACACTAGAAGTTAATTAAAACAATTAGTCTGATGTTATCTTCTAAATAATTAAATAGAAAAACTATGATTGATAGTGATGTATTGATATTAAACTATTATCCAGGACGAACTGTCAGACATTGCAAATCTCACGGTAACTAATCTCTCAGTAACCAATCATCAAAGCATGATCAAGATGGATGACCAACTTAAACATAAAGACCAAGCTGGTTGACTAGCATGAACATAATAACCATGCTAGATGAGTGCTGTGACTAAACTAGTTGAAAAGCATTGATAAATTGAGCTGTAGTGTTCAGCAGGTTTTATTTGGTGTCTTGCTGCACTCTAGTGGGCATTTGGTGAAACAACACCAGTTCTTAAATAGAAAAAATACAAACCACATTTATCCTGCTGAGAGCCTAACAGTGAGGCATAAAAAGGGCACATATAAATAACCCACATATAGTGTATAAGTTTTGACCTGATTAACATTCAGCCTGTAATCAGCACAGATTTCATTTTTGGAAGCTGCACAAGCTCCCTTCACTTTTAGCCTCTATTAGACTGTTTAACACAACAAAAATTCTAATGTTACAATAAACGTAGTAATGAACTGTTTTACCATAATTGCCTTTGCAAGAGCTACAACACCAAATTAAAAAGATAAACAGGAACTCACATTTTGCATTGTGTGTAGGATAAACATAATTAAACAATAAAAATATACATTGCAAACACACAGTAAATTTGTCAGTGTTAAATCAGCAATGTGAGTTTTGAATTGATTTACATGATGATTTAGTATTTTGTTTAAGCTTTAGAAATAAAACCATGATGTAAAATATGGGCAGATTTCATATTTCTAATATATCCATGTCTATAGCAACAGGAGTAATGAATGCATTTAGAGTTCATGTAAACTTCGATGCCATCAGTAGTGGAGAGTGATCATCTAGTCCAAGCCAGGTGAATAAACTGGATGATGGGCAGCTAAACTGTGTTGGTTGATGGGGAAGGCTGACAGTAGTTTGGACTGTAAACAAGACCGCGGGGCTGTGATCACGCACGGCTGGCAGACACTGAAGCGCACAGCTGAACGGCGTCCACAGCCACGAGGACTACTCCACCACCAGTTGACTAAACCCTGTGGTTTTTCACCTTTTTTCTCTCTCGCGCTCTCTCTCTCTGCCCTTTCTACAGCAGATTAATCCGGGAGCCGAAGCTACGCCAGGTTGCTTAAGAAGCCACAAGCCTCTACTGAAGCCCAGCTCCGAGGCTACAAACCCTGCGCCTTGCTCCCTTTTCCTCCCTCCAGCTGCTTCTCTCGTTTGTTTTCTTTTATTATTTATTATTATTGTTTTATTTATTTATTTATTTTTCTCTCTCTCCTTTTGTTTTCCTTTGAGCCGTTAAACTCCGCCCACCTCTACTATTTGGTTATTTCCCCTTATAACTCTAAACAGGAGGCAAGCTCTCAACTTGCCCCCGTTCAAGTTGTTATCTAAAGGGCGCTATTTAAATATATATAATTTTCTTTTGGTTACTTAAGTAATTTCTTGTCAACTACGTTCTGATAACGCCCTACTGCTTCAGCCTGTGGCTGTGTACTTTCTTTTGAAAAATATTCTAAATAAAGTGCCCCTGAAGTGGGCTTTTGCTTGATTTTTTGGTCTTGACTCCTACTTTTATTGGTCTAGCGCCCCCTACCTGCCACACTATATATATACTCACAAGTAGACATTGTGGTTAATAATATGTAATTGATTAAATAGAATTTTTTGTTTGTTTTTTATTCCAAATCTAACTTTGTGAAATGTGATTGGGACAGTCATAGTCAGCTATATGAGCTTTTTCTGGTTTGACTGAAAATTGTGAAAAAATTAAATGTTAAGCCAATGACTAACATTGAATTTCATTTAATTCAATACAAAACAGCACTTTTTGAACAATATCATCAAAAATTTTGATATTCTTCTATAATTTACATATATTTGACACACTGCACCAAAAAAGGCCATGTCATGTCAATCATCAATAAATATATATCTTGTTTTGGAGTATACAATTAGGCCTGGACAATAATTCGATATCAGTATTTATCGCGATAAGAAATGTTTCAATAACGGTGATATCCTTTTTGTGGCATATCGATATGTATTATTCACTGACAGGCGTTTTTTAGCGGCGTCAGTTCACTGCAGCACTGAACACAATCAGCCTCCGTAGCCGGGCTATGTCAGTGCGTGATGGCGCAATCATACAGGCACGTAGCCAGATAGGCTAGGCTAGGCTAGACCTGGGTCGGCTCCGCTCCGGTCTGCACCCAAAATCTCCCGCGATGAAGCGATCTAACCGAGCGGATCTCAGCTCCACTCCGCACCTAAAACCCACCCGCGATGAAGCGAAACTGTCCCCAACCGAATGGATCTCAGCTCCGCTCCGCTCTGCACCTAAAACCCACCCGCGATGAAGCGAAACCGACCCTAACCGAGCGAATCTCAGCTCCGCACCGCATCTAAAACCCACCCGCGATGAAGCGAAACCGTCTCTAACCAGCTCGGTTTCAGCGCAGGACATTTTAGATGAAGAATGACCGCATAGTTGAGGGACGCAGGTCTAATTCAGTGGCTCGGCTTTCAAAGGTCTGATAAACTTCAGATGTCAGCTTGCTCCAAATCGTTCTGGAGAGTGGAGCCGACTAGCAACAGTAATACATCCGTTCCTCCACCTCATGCAGATTCACTACACACAATATCTGTTACTTGATACATGAAAGGTGGGATGGACTTTCATGTTAGAGGGCAACTGCAGGCGGTAAGTCACAGGATTTATGCGCCGTGCCACCTTGAAGGGACCGATGAACCGGGGTGCCAGCTTACGGGACTGTCCGCGGAGTGGAAGGTCCCGGGTCGAGAGCCAGACCCGCTGTCCAATGCGGAATGCAGGGGTACCACGACGCTTTCTGTCAGCAGTCCGCTTTCGGGCTTCCGTCACTGCCTGGAGAGATGCCCGTGCTTTCTGCCAGGCTCGACGACAGCGCCGAACATACTGGTCAGCAGCGGGGACCCCTACTTCCCTCTCCTGTTCCGTAAACAATGGTGGAGGATAGCCGAACTGACACTCGAAGGGTGACATGCCCAGTGAGGAGTGCCACAGGGAATTGTGGGTGTATTCTGCCCACAGAAGCTGGTCGGACCAGGTAGAGGAGTTACTGGAAGTCAGGCAGCGCAACATCTGACCCAAGTCCTGATTCACCCGTTCTGTCTGACCGTTGGATTCTGGGTGGAATCCGGATGCTAAGCTCACTGTGGCCCCCATTCTCCGACAAAAGGCCCCCCAGAATCTGCTCGTAAATTGGGGTCCTCGGTCCGACACTGGGCATCCCATGGACCCGGACGACGTGCTGTAATAGCAAGTCAGCTGTCTCCTTGGCAGAGGGAAGTTTCGGCAAGGCCACAAACTTGCATGCCTTGGAGAACCGATCAACTATTACCAGGATAGCTGTATGCCCCCTGGAGGGGGGCAGACCAGTCACAAAGTCCAGCGAAATATGGGACCAAGGACGGGCTGGAATTGGTAGGGGATGGAGCAGACCTGGTGGTCGAGACCTGGGTGTCTTGTTCTTTGCACAGACCTGGCAGGCCGCAACAAAGACACGGACATCCCTCTCCATTCAATCCACCAAAATCGCCGACAGAGGAACTCCTTGGTTCGGGTGACCCCAGGATGCCCAGAGAAAGGAGAGGAGTGTCCCCACTGTAGGACCTGCTGGCGGACACTGGCAGGCACGTATTGCCGGTTGGTGGGCCCACCTCCAGGATCAGGATCTCGGTTCAGTGCCCCTCTTATTGCATCTTCAATGCCCCAGCGGAGAGGAGCCAGAATCTGTGCGGCTGGCAGGATAGGTTCGGAAGAGGGATCATGGCTGGAATGTGACCACTGCCTAGAGAGGGCATCTGGCTTAGTGTTTTTTGAACCTGGCCTATACGACAGCAAAAAATGGAAGCGGCCAAAAAACAAGGCCCATCGTGCCTGACGAGGGTTAAGCCGCTTTGCCTGCTGTATATAGGCCAGGTTCTTGTGGTCAGTCCAGACAATAAATGGGTGTTTAGCCCCCTCTAGCCAGTGTCTCCACTCTTCCAGTGCAAGCTTTACAGCCAGGAGCTCCCTGTCCCCAATGCTGTAATTCCGTTCAGCCGGGGACAACTTCCTCGAGAAGAAAGCACAGGGATGCAGCTTCTTTTTAGGCCCCTGGCGCTGGGAGAGCACAGCTCCGACTCCTGCATCGGAGGCGTCTACCTCGACAACAAATGGTTCTCCAGGGTCAGGCAACTGAAGAACTGGCGGTGATGTTAGCCGTGCTTTGATGTCTTCAAAGGATTTTTGTGCCTCCGTGGTCCAGCGAAAAGGTCCTGGGGTCTTTCGCGTAAGGGCAGTGAGGGGTGCTGCCACAGTGCTAAAGTTGCGCACAAACCGGCGAAAGAAGTTGGCGAACCCCAGGAAGGATTGTACCTGCCGGAGGGAGGCAGGCCGAGGCCAGTCCCTTACAGCTTTTATTTTCGCTGGATCCATTCGGAGGGTGCCTTTGGAGACAACAAACCCCAGAAATTAGACAGTCTCAGTATGAAACTCAGACTTCTCCAGTTTCACAAAAAGCCTGTTCTCTTGGAGTAATTGAAGAACCCGTCTGACATGACCGATATGCTCTTCCTGAGACCGGCTGTAAATGAGGATGTCGTCGAGGTAAACATATGCATACCGGTCCAGGGCCTCCCTTAGCACATCGTTAATGAACCGTTGGAAGACTGCTGGGGCATTCATCAACCCAAAGGGCATAACCCAGTACTGGTAGTGCCCTGAAGGGGTGATGAAAGCAGTCTTCCATTCATCCCCCTGCCGTATGCGGATCAGGTTATAGGCACTACGTAAGTCCAGCTTAGTAAAAATGGATGCTTGCTGTAGTAGTAGTAAAAGCTGTTTGCATGAGAGGCAGGGGATAACGGTCCTTAACAGTGATGGCATTGAGGCCCCGGTAATCAATGCATGGTCGGAGGCCACCATCCTTCTTCCCCACAAAGAAAAACCCTGCTCCAGCTGGGGAAGAAGAGGGCTGAATGAATCCTGAATCAAGGGCCTCCTGAACATATTTCTCCATAGCGCTACGCTCAGGAGGTGATAGTGCAAACAACCTTCCCCTGGGTGGTGTGGTATCAGGGAGAAGGTTGATTGCACAGTCATATGGTCTGTGTGGGGGTAACACTTGGGACTTATCCTTGTTGAAAACCTCCCGGAGGTCCCAATATTCCTTCGGAACCCGTGAGAGGTCAGAGCTAGTAGGCTCAGGGCATGTCACAGGTGAAGTGGGGGCCAGGTCAGGAGGCCTTAAGCAGGTCCCCTGGCATCGAGTTCCCCATGCAAACACTGATCTTGTAGACCAGTCAATCCGAGGATTGTGTTGTTGTAGCCAGGGGTAACCCAAGACTAACCGCAAGCGTGGGGCCTGTGTCAGATAGAGTTCTATCTGTTCAACGTGGTCACCAACACGGAGGGTAAGTGGTTGGGTGCGATGCGTGACATACCCTGAACCAACAGCCCGCCCATCGATAGCAAGGACAGGCAAAGGGTGGTCCAAGGGTTCAAGGGGAAGTCTAAGTGTCATGGCAAGCTTGGAATCTATAAAACTACCCGCAGCCCCAGAGTCCACAAAGGCCTCAACTCGGGTAAGTCGCTGGGAGGACCAACTAAGCGTTGCCATGAGGGTCAAACCGGACGCGGGGGATGCGTCTTGGTCTAGTCCCGGCTCCCCCTTCCAGGATAGACCCTTGCGTTTCCCGATTTGCGGGGAGAAGCCTGTTGCGCCATCCCAGAAAGGGAGTGGCTAGATGAAGCACTAGGCAGATGAGTGCCCCCAAGCTGCATGGGCTCAGGCATCTCCCGTGTAGGTGTTGAAGGAACAGGGGAAGCAAGGTCCGGCAGGTTATGCACCTGAGCCCACGCACCATAAGCCCGCTCTCTGGCTCTCTGACGCATACGGGTGTCGAGGCGAATACACATTTCATACAACCCGGCCAGGTCAGAGGGCTGGTCTCGTGTGGCTAGCTCATCCCTAATCCTCCCGTTAAGACCACGCTGAAATATAGATTTTAAGGCCCCTTCATCCCAACCGCTCTCAGCAGCTAAAGTACGAAATTCTATAACGTAGTCTGCTACAGAGCGTGCACCTTGGAAAAGCTCCAGAAGGCGGGGGCCAGCTTCCCTGCCACCAGGAGGTTGGTAGAAGGTTTGGCGCAGAGCTGTAGTGAAGGCCTGACTGCTTGTGCAGTCTAAAGATCCTTGCTCCCACAATGCCGTAGCCCAGGCCAGAGCCTTCCCGGTAAGAAGGGAGATTATGAAGGCCACCTCTGAAGGGAACCGTGAGGGCTGTTGCTCAAAAAACAACGAACATTGGAGCAGGAACCCTCTACACCTCTCTGGTTCCTCCCCAAAGCGCTCAGGAGTAGCAATCAGTGTGTCCCCCTGAGCTGGAGGTGCTACCCCTGGTGCAGGGGTTTCAGGAGGAGGGGGCTGTGGAGCAGCCACCTCTGTAGCTGCCTCAGTGCGGCTGTTTACTAGTAGGGACAGCTGCTGCATCATTTGCTGCAACATGTCCTCATGGCGGCCTATGGCTGCTCCCTGAAGCTGAAGGATTTCCTTCAGCGTGCCTGCTTCTGCTGGATCCATTGATGGTTGCACCTTTCTGTTACGGTTGGGGTAGGTGTGGGATCCAAGTGCAGAGCAGATATGAATATATAATGGATATATATATTTATATATATTTATATACTTATAAGGATATAGTTCTATTTTGTATTATTTAGTTCTAGTTATGGATTGGGATAATAATTTTAAATGTGTTGTGCTTAGGTGAATGTTTCTCCAAGGAGACTGGAGAATGAGTGGGAAAAAATCCCCAACAAGAGGTGTGGAAAAAAAGGCGGGAAACAGAACAAAGGAAATGCCACAAAATGGCTTGTACCAACAAAAGACAGCGTTAAACTTCAAATAAACCAAACTAAAACACAACCAAACTTAGAACTGGCTGAGCACCGCTCAGTCCTCTCTTTATGCTCTCTTTCAAGATATTTTCTTTTCTTTTATTTTATTTTCTTTCTGTGTGGCTTTCTTTTCAGATCTCTTTCCTTATTTTGAGACCACCTTTTTTTTCTTTTCTTTTTTTGTGTGGCTTTCTTTCTTTTTCCTTTTCTTTTTTCCTTTATTTTCTTTTTGTGATGCTTGCTGTGATCACTTTCCTTTTTTGAGATCACCTTTTATTTTATTCTCTTTTCTTTTCTTTTCTTATACCCTCTAGTACCGGTCACCCCTCTGTGAAGGTGCAACAGTGAGGTCTGGTTTGACTGAGGTTTAAATAGGGTAGTGCACATGTGCAGCTGGTTGACACTAATCACCGCCGGGGATTCTGGGAGTTGGAGATTTGGGATCCCACTCTACCATTTCTACCAGTCCCCCTGCTGGCAGCCCGCGATGCAGCACTGCCCATCACAATATCTTCCTTATTCTGGCTAAAACACTTTTGTAGTTTATGTTGTATCTAAGTTATTTATAGTTAATATAGGTTTGTTTATTTGACAGGGATATCATGCTCCCTTTATGTAAAAAATGAAGGCTTTTTCTATTCCCTATTCTGGTTGAAGCACTTTTGTTTTGATCAGTTAAATATGTTTATGAAAGAATAAGAAGCTCTGAAGAAGGTTTATGTTTGACAGGGATGTCATGTTTATATTTTGCTACATGCAAATAAAAGTGAGCATTGATTTATTCTGACCATTTTTTATTTCTGTAGTATTATACAGTTTTTGTGAGAGGAGGCTTTAAAGACTTAAATTTTAAATTTCAGACAGTAGTGTACAGATTTCCATTGCAGGGATTCTTAGCAGTTTTTCTGAGGCCTTCAAAGTATTTATATCGCTATCGAAATTATATCGTATCGACCGAAATTAAGGAATATATCGTGATATAAATTTTGGCCATATCATCCAGCACTATATACAATACATACTGTGGTAGGCCCCTGGGGTTAGGGGCGTGACCACTGTGACCCGGAAGGAGGAAGCACACAAATAACACAGACACGGGGAGTAAATGAACTCAAATCATACCTTTATTGCTTTCAAACGCCCTCCACCACACCCAAAACAAACTTAAACCATAATTATAGCCCAGTGGGGCTCTAGAGTCTGTAGAATTAACTTCAGTATTGGTTTAAAGGTCCGTGCAGCCTCAGCCCTCAGCTCCCCAGTGAAAGTCCTCTTCAAATGAGGGCTGAGGCTGAGTATATATGCCTGTCCCAGCTGGCGGCTCAATCAGTCCTCATGCGGACCAGCTGAGACAGGCATGGCTTTGCGCTCCGGCGTTGGGCGGACCCACAACTCCCCCGTCTCCTCACGCCACAGTCCCTCCCCCTAAGCTTCCAGCCACCAGGGTCGAAGGTGAGGCGTGACCTGGTGACTGGAGCGAACGAAGAGAGGCGGGGTCAGGAGAGCGGGGAATGCAGTTTGTTCGCTTGGGCCCCCCCTCCAGAGAGAGGCCCGGCGAGATGGCAGCCCACCTCCCAGCCTCTGTCCCTGAGCCTCGCGCAGCGGCTCTCGGCAGCGCCGTGGCAGGTGGAGCGGCTGCTCGGGGCACCAGGACAGATGGAGCGGCTGCTCGTGGCACCGGGACAGGTGGAGAGGCTGCTCGTGGCTTGCGGAACGCTCTGGGTCGGCCTCGCTCTTGTCGGGGCCGTTCTCCCCCCTCCACGACTCTGACTCTGCCGCCGAAGAGTTTCGCAGGAGAGGCGGAGCGGAGTCGGACCTTAGCCCGGGTGTAGAGGCGCAGAGTTCGTCCTCCGAGAAGACGTAGCAGCAGCAGAAGTCCAGGCCAGTGTGAGAACAGGGAGCTGAGACAAGCAAGGCTTTGCGCTCCGGCGTGGGGCGGACCCACAACTCCCCCGCCTCCTCACGCCACAATACACATAAAACATAAACATCATGTATCTTGCCATTTTTCTACATAAACAGTACTTTTAAATCATGTATTGCACTATGGAACTGCTATATTCATTACATACTACTTAAACAAAACAAAAATAATTTAATCTATTGAAGCTTTGCACTGCACTGCAAAGCCTGTGCTAGTTTGCTATCTAGGTTATCTCACTAGCTAGTTCGCTAGTTAGTTAGCAAACCTACGTTCACAGTGGTTAGCTACAGGGGTTGGACCCTGAAACTGAAACACCTGTCATTTTAGTGTCGGAGGTTTCATGGCTAAAGCCAAGTGGCCAATCTTCATTAATTGCACATTGCACCAGTAAGAGCAGAGTGTGAAGGTTCAATTAGCAGGTTAAGAGCACAGTTTTGCTCAAAATATTGCAATGCACACAACATTATGGAAGACATACCAGAGTTCAAAAGAGGACAAATTGTTGATGCACATCTTTCTGGTGCACCTGTGACCAAGACAGGAATGTGATGCATCAAGAGCCACGGTATCCAGGGTAATATCAGCATACTACCAAGAAGGACCAACCACATGCAACGGGATTAACTGTGGACACAAGAGGAAGCTGTCTGAAATGGATGTTCAGGTGCTAACCCAGATTGTATCCAAAAACCACGGCTGCCCAAATCATGGCAGAATTTAATGTGCACTCTCCTGTTTCCTCCAGAACTGTCTGTCAGGACAATAAATTATTGTGGTCTAAAACCAGGTGTTTCAGTTTAAATGTCCAACCCCTGTAGCTAACTAATGTTGGCAGTGGTTAGCTAGCTAGCTAGTTAACTAACATTCACATACGTAGCTTAATATTAAAACGATGGTCTTTTAACACCATTTGCATTAAGATAAAATATGTTCTCTGTGCTACTTATTCACTAGTTCACCATCAGATAACGTTTTCAAAAGCCATTTACCAGCGCTTACCCTTCCACTGCGCCCAAATAATAAGAGCCCTGCTCATCCAGCTCACCTCCCCGCAGCCTTCAGCTGCTCCGCCTCACCGAGACCGAGGCTGCACTCTAATTGGCTGATTATATTTTAGACTGTGAGCGGAAAGCCTTCAAGCACAATGTGCCAAACCTGCATTCTCTCCTGTCCTGTACAATCCACAGTCAGAGGAACAGCCATATGTTTATATGATGCTAAAAAAACACATTACCAGGCATACCTGCTGAATGATAATAACTCTGTCCCAAGATCCAGTCAAATTATGCTGTGAGAGTGTGGAGAGACCCTGACATCATCACATATGCGGACACAAAAAGAGGTAATCCTGAAATTCCAGCCCACTATGTACAGTAAATTTAAATACTAATAATTATTTGCCCATATAATAAACAGATTGTGCTTTATTTTTTCAGACAGTAAATAAAAAAGTGAAATATAAAAACAGAAGAAGACACTCAAGTTCCACGAACAAGTTGTTAGAGGAGATGCTTAATAAAGGTAAGAATTCTCCATCCATCCAAACATATGAAATGTACACTTGAGTTATTTTGCAATAATTTATAAACATGTTAAATGTGAAAAAGTTTAGCTTATCTTTACACATCCTCTACATGGAACGCTGCCTATTTAAATACAAATTTGCTGCTCAATTTCCAAATGGTGTAAATAATATATTGGTAACCCAATAAAGCATAGATATGCTCTGTGAAAATGTAATATCACATTTATTAATTTAATGTAACTGTACAGAAAAATCTGAAGAGACGCCTAACAGGAATTTATTACAGGTATTTGACCTAATATTTATGTCAAGTTCTGCACTGTGCTCTACAAAACTTTTAATTCTGTAGAATAAAAGATCCAGAAATAAACACTATTTCTAAATATAAGTCTATTGTAGCATTTATTATATTACAATTCTAAAATGCATAAATGAGAGGTAACAATTAATCAGGAACATTCTCATACAAAGATCACAAATTATCGGGAACCATAGTTTTGCAGCTGAACTGTGGGTACAGTTGGACCTTGCACTTTTGACAATCAAGAACCTGTGTGTAATTCTTAACAAATACAAATTATAGTAAAATTACATTTGCATTCTGTAACTTTAAAATGAATGTGTTTATAATATTGTGAAAATAAATAGAAGGTGTATTAGGTGAAATAGAAGGTGTACTTTAGGTATATGACAACATATGAACATTCATTGTTTATGTCTAATTCCAATATGGAAGGCTGATGATGAACTTCTGTATCCTGGTTCACCTCAAAAGGGGCAAAAGGGCAGATTCCCTGGGTTAGTGCCAGAAAGTGTGTACCTGTTTAACAAAGCTTATGAAGAGTATGGTCACTACGAACCTCATTTTTACAGCTCCTTATGTTATATGTACTTGGGGACAAGGGGGGGGGGGGGGGGAGTCCAATACAGTGTGAGGCATGCCAGTTTGTATTTGATGCAGATACAAATCTTAAAACGGCTCATTTTTTAATGATGAGTTGGTTATGCCAGATTAAAGACATTGTTGAAAATCCCAATTTACATTTATCTAGAGAGACAGCAGATAAAGCATAGCAGAGTACAGAAAATTAAGAGAAACTGGCCAACTATGTGAACATGATATTTGTTTACTGTGGATGAAATTACAATTTCTTAAAGCTCTAAGTACCAGATTTGTCCAGCTCAGTGTCAGGTTATTAACTACAGCCTAAAGACAGGAAAAGCAACACTTTTGTGCAATGTATTCGTTTTGGAGAAAAAAAACCAAACATGCACTCTCTCCTGACTCCCTTTGTAGATGAACTCTTATCTCTAGAAAGGATGGTATCACATGGAGACAACCACAGAACAGAGGTCCAAGGTGTTTGCAGTAATATGTAGCTCAGACTCTGTTGCCCACCCATTAATTCAGAAAACTAAACAATTCAATGGGCTGTATGTGTGGGATTTTTGCTATCACACAGGTGGAGGACCCTATACTTTCAGATGATTTCAGATGATTAATGGCTTTTTTTAGAGTACCAACATAGTGTTTTTCTCATTGTGACTAGACAGTCTGTGAATATGTGGCTGGATTCAACAAATCACAGCAAAAAGTGGTATATAGGCAGAAAAGCAGACATTGGTCAAAAATTGTTTGCAATCCAGCCTCCTGTAGAGTTAACCAGAACACCACGATTATTACATGATCGTAAATTTTGGAAAGACTCAATGTAGAGGTAATTTCTTCTTGTATATTAATTGCCACTTGTAAATGGTGTTCTAATTAAAAAGTACTGGAAATATCTGTTGCATTTAGTTTTTGCTATGTGCAAGCTTCTTCAAGAAAATGTGAAACTATGTAATGTTAATGCAGCAGAAATGGCACTTAGGACTTCCGGTTATGGCTGCCACCGTGTAGGATGTAGCGAACACTGTGGAGCTACCCAGCAGGCTAGTGATGCTAGCGATGCTGGCAATGTGGCCGACGCTACGGCTGAGGTAGCGCTAACCGGACCAGTAAAAACGCTCGGTGGAGATGAGGCGATTACCATACTGGCGGCAATAGATGGTCTGAAGACAAAGTTTTTCTCCAAGCTGGAGGGAATCATGGCCGTCCTTACTGAAATCAGAAATGAATTAAATGACTGCACGGAACAAGTGGTTCAAGCCGAGCTTCGGATTGCAGCTGCGGAGAACGACTTAACCAAAGTAAATGCTAAAGTGCTAACTCTGGAGGAGAAGAACGCCGTGCTTGAGGAAAACGTTCTGGACCTAGAAATGAGGTCCCGATGGAATAACCTGAGGCTGGTGGGTCTGCCGGAGGGAGCCGAAGGATCAGACCCCTGCTCCTTTTTGGAGAACTGGATAAGGGAGGTGATGGAGTTGGAAAATCGTGTAGTTCTTGAGAGAGCTCACTGAATCGGTCCAAGAAAGATGCCAAAGCTCCACCAAGAATGCTTATAATGAGGTTCCTAAATGACCGAGACAGGCACAAGGTTTTCCAGGCAGTCCGGACAAAAAAGGACATCATCTACAATAAACAACAAGTAAGATTCTATCCGGACCTGGCCGCGGGAGTTCTCAAACAACGGAGAGAATTCGACTCTGTTCGCCAACAATTGCGAGATCTGGGCATCCGACACGGAGTGCTGGTACCGACAAGGTTAATAGTAACATTTAACGGCGAAACCCGTATCTTTGGTACTCCGACAGAGGCAAAAGTCTTCACTGAACGGATCAAGGAAAGAAAAAGTAATAATGCTAGCTAATTAGGTACCTCAAGTTGGTGGAATTATCCCAGGGGAGAAATGTGGTGTCTTCTTATGTAAAGGAAGGGAGGATTAATAACCAGTCAAGATGGGTACGTGACTCTTAATGTCTGCCATGTGCCTGAATGTGCAGGTGCCAGAGACAAAGTTTCCAATGCCCTAGGGTTAATGGTCTGTTTCTGTGAGTGCTTAGATATCAGAACAATAACTGTGTTTAAAAGAAACTGAAAATATGCACTCTTTTTTGTTGCTGCTGTTTGCTGAACAGCCGATGACAATAATCGGAGTCAAAATTAAGGGCACTGGAAGTGGGATATGTAGGTTATGGGTTGTTGTATTTTTGTGTTTCAAGCTCCCTAAATATTGTGAGTTGTTTGTAAGTAACCCACTTTATGAAGATACTAATAGGTCGCTATGTCTCAAAGAGTAAAACTTAAGTTTGTTTCTTGGAATTGTAGGGGTCTACACAAACTCCCAAAAATCAAACAGGTTATAAATAGGCTTAAGGACATGGACTCCAAAATTGTATTCTTACAAGAAACACACATATTAGAGGAGGATATTATTAAAATAAGAAGGAGGTGGCAGGGAAATGTGTTTTCGGCATTCTTTACATTACAGGCTAGAGGAGTTATGACTTTAATCCACAAATCAGTCCCATTCCAAGTGGCAAATATAATTAAAGAAAAGCTGGGTAGATATTTGATTATTCAAGGTTCACTTTTGTCAGAAAAAATACATTTGGTGAATGGTCCGAATATAGATGATCCATCTTTCTTCTCAAATTTATTTCTTATGATTTCTGCACTTGAGGGTCAATACATAATAACAGGAGATTTTAACTGCACTTTGGACCTGAGCAAGGACCGGTCCAAAGTTTGTGATAAATCACATAATAGAAGTTGTGCGGTTATTTTGCAATTTGTTAAAGAATTAGGTCTATTAGATATCTGGAGGGAATTAAATCAAGAGGGCTGGGCCTATTCATTTTATTCTAGTACATATAAAACATATTCTCGCATTGATTATTTTTTGGGTTCTACAGGGATACTATATAAAATACAAAACTGTTTCTACGATAATATAGTAATTTCAGATGATGCACCTTGTTGCTTAGCATATGAGGACAGTAAACTAGTAAAACATTCTTTAAGATGGTGCTTTCAGCATAAATGGTTACAAGATAAAGAATTTTTAAAGTATGTGGGGAAACAGATAGATGAGTTTTTTGAGATTAATACAACATAAACATCAGCCAGTATAAAATGGGAAGCTTTCAAACCTTTTCTTAGGGGGCATATTGTAAGCTACACAAGCTCTCATGCTAAAAAAAAAACGCACCAAACAAGGCTATATTTGGAAAAGAAAATTTGGGATGTGCAAATGAAGGTGTTTCAGGAAAATAACCCACAAACAGGAACCAAATAGCAGCTCCTAAAGGCTGAGTATGAAGAGCTCTCAGCTTCTAGAGCAGCTGTAAGTCTTTTAAGACTTAAACAGTCCTTTTACGATCAAGGTGATAAATCTGGTAAGCTTTTAGCATGGCAAATTAAACAATTATAAACAATAAACTCAATTACTTCAATTACTAATAAGGATGTAACTATAATAAACCCAATTGAAATTAATGATGCGTTTAAAATTTTTTATGAAAAACTGTATAACACATAAATTAGATCTGACACAAAAATGTTTAACGACTTCATGGAAGGATTAGAAGTACCAACTATTTCAGAAGAAAGCAAAAGCTATTTGGAGTCTGAAATAACCATAGAAGAAATTGAAAAGGTAATCGATGGTATGAAAGCAGGTAAAAGGGCAAGGCCAGATGGCTTACCAATAGATGTATATAAAATATTTAACAAAAAACTGATAAAGCCACTAATTGAAATGTTTCTAGAAGCATTTCACAAGGGGACTCTCCCCCCAGTTATGAACGATGCTCTGATTTTACTACTTCCAAAACCAGGAAAGCCATCTAATAAATGCAAGAATATGAGACCAATAAGCCTTTTGAATTCTGATCTTACAATTATATGCAAAATCCTAGCAAACCACATTCAAAGTTTTATGCCAGAATTAATTAATAAAGATCAAAATGGATTTGTAATGGGAAGACAGGGATTTCATAACGTCAGGAGAGTATTGAATATATTAAATTATAGTAAAGAAGCTCTAGATACAGCCCTACTGTCCTTAGATGGAGAGAAGGCCTTCGATAGGGTTGAGTGGCCCTATCTATTCAGAGTACTGGAAAGATTCGGATTTGGAGAAAATTTCAGAGGTTGGGTACAGTTAATAAATAATAAACCCACTGCAGACATTTTGACAAATAGGAACATCTCACAGCCAATAGCTATAAAAAGAGGATGCAGGCAGGGATGCCCCTTGTCTCCACTGTTGTATACATTAGCGATTGAACCTTTTGCAGTAGCTTTACGGACACACCCACAAATTTATGGAATTACACTAGGACAAAGTGAACATAAGATATCTCTTTATGCTGATGATGTCATCTTGTTTGTTACAAAATTAAGTAATCAATTCCAGCTATATTGGAGCGAATTAAAAATTTGGTGATATTTCAGGGTATGCAGCAAACAAATCGAAATCAGCTATATTACTTCTTAATGAATGTGAGAGCCGGAATCCGCCATCTGAAGTGAATCAGTTTAATATAGTAGAACAGTTTACATATTTAGGAATAAAAATTGTACCAAAAATAGAAAACGTAGTTGATGCTAATTATAATCCTGTGTTGGGAAGAATCACAGACGCCATCGATAGATGGATGTCTCTTCCTGTCTCATTGATTGGTAGAATTAATATTCTAAAAATGAACATTCTACCAAAATTACTATATCTTTTTCAGAATATTCCCCTGCCACCACCTTCAGATTTATTCCAAAAAATATTTGGAAGATTCATATGGAATAATAGGAAGGCGAGGCTTCGCCTGTCGCTGTTGTACCTTCCATATGACAGAGGGGGGTTAAAATGTCCAAATTTATTATTGTACTATTGGGCTACGCAGCTAAGGTCTGTCATGTTTTATTTCTCAACAAATGATAATCCTCACTGGGTAGAAATGGAATCCTATGGCCTAGAATTGTCTCTTTCAATGTATATATATTCGAACACTAAATTGTGTAGACACACTTATAATTCAATAGTTAAGCATATGATTAAAATATGGTATGATGTAAGACATTTTTTAATGAGGGCATCTAAAGGACTGGAGAAAATCCAGGATCTTTATCCAATAAATTCGAATAATATGATGTAATTCAAAGAGCTGAAACATACTTTCAACCTAGATGGAAAACATTTCTTTAAATTTCTTCAGCTCAGAAGTTTCGTAAAGGCAAATCAAAAGAATACACTTCTTAAACCCCCACAATCTATAATTGAAAAAAATGATGATAGAGGACCACTTAAGGAAGGGTATCATTTCAGAATTTTATCTTATTTTACTTGCTAATTCGACAGAGAGTTCACTGAATAAACTTAATGCTTGGAATGAAGACCTGGAAACAGAAATTTGGTTAGCAGACTGGAAATTAGCTTGTGAAGAAATTCATACCAAGACAATAAATACACACCTTACAATATAAATGGTTAATGCAAACTTATTAAATTAAATTAATATAATCCTCAACAATGGCTCCCCTTGGGGCTGTGTGTTGAGCCCTCTACTGTTCACACTGCTCACATATGACTGCTCACCTCTCCATCCAGGCTGTCATATTATAAAGTTTGCAGACGACACAGCAGTGGTGTGTCAGAGATGAGTAAAGCTACAGGCAGGAGGTGGAACACCTGGAGGGTTGGTGCAAACAACCTCTGCATCAATGTAAAGAAGATGAAGGACATGATTGTGGACTTCAGAAAGGGCCAGCATGCCGGCATGCCAGTATGGCTGATTCTGGACCGCCACTCAGGGAGAAGCATGTGCGAACTGTGAGCCCCAGAACCTCGCGAGGCGAGGAGAGACACAACATGGCGGTGCCTCACTGGGAAAAAAAAACGAACACTACAGCTAAAATATCTTCAATCTGGAATTCTAACGATGACTACCGGACAATCTCTGAATCGTCTCAAAGTGACCAATTTTGGATAAGTACTTTGTTGAATACACGATGGCAGAGTCCTGCAAATCCGGAAAATCAGCGAACACCAAGGAATGCAAGAAGGATTCAGCCACAGACACAGACGACCTAACCACAACACTGGTCAAGGTGGGTTTACTATTCTCCATCAATAGTAAACTCTCACTACTAAAGTCAATGCACAAGGAATTAAAAGAATTGCAAAGAAGTCTCGAATATAGCCAAGCTGAAATAGACACAATTAGAAATGACAACACTTCACTACACTCAACTGTTAAGTTGTTATCAGGAACAATGGATTTAAAGGAGACTTTACAAGAATTTAAACAAGAATTTAAAGGAGACTGTTCTCGACATTCAGTGCCGTACCATGCGGGATAACCTCATATTCTCTGAAAAATGAAAAATGAGGAAAATACGACCCCCGAAGCAAAAATAAAAGAGTTAATGCGGTCAGCCCTCAAGCTTCCCCCTGAAACTGTGAAACCAATCACTTTCCATTATGTTCACAGACTTGGTGCAAAACAACAATCCTCTACAAGACCTATAATAGCCAAATTCGAACACTACAAACAAAAAGAGTTGGTTAAAAACAGAGGAAAATAACTAAAAGGAACGAGCTATGGCATGAGTGATCAGTTTCCCAAGGAAATAAACGAACAGAGGAAAAAACTCTTACACAATAATGAAACAAAACACAGGAGAAGGCAGACGAGCCACTATTGTAGTGGACAAACTGTATATAGAAAATCAGCTCTTTCAGGACACGATCTAACTCCCCGGCCCTGCAAGATCTCCCCTCGGCCTGGTGTGGCCGCCCCGCTGCCCGGCACTCTAACTCCCCGGCTCAGCAAGATCGCCCCTCGGCCCGGCGTGGCTGCCCCGCTGCCCAGCGCTGCATCTCCCCGGCCCAGCAAGATCACCCTTCGGCCCGGCACGGCCGCCCAGTAGCCGGGTGCTCCATCTGCCCGGCCCAGGAACATCGCACCTCGGCCCGGCGTGGCCGCCCTGCAGCCTGCCGCTCCATCTCCCCAGCCCAGCGAGATCGCTCCCCGGCTCAGCGTGGCCGCACCCGCACAGCTCACTCGGGCTCTGGGCGCAGCCGCCTTTCATCTCAGCCTTCGTCTACTCCTGCTCAGCGCTCCCGGCATGGATTTTGACAGGACGACTCTCCTGTGGCTTCTACCTCCCGGGCGCTGCTTCCTCCACCTTGGGTTCCGACCCACTCCATGTCTGACTTGACTGTCGCTGGTTTACAGAGGGTCCTACGGAATCGCGGAATCTATTCACCCGCTCGGCTCCCAAAAGAACCCTCTTCTCTCTCCTGCTCGCCTCTGATGCTGCCATTTGAGGGTCCCCTGCTGGGCTTCCTGCGAGCTGCAACAACACCGCCCCTTCTCCACTTAGGCGGCGCGGCCGCCCTGCTCGGGTTCCCTCCAGCTGCTCGACCCCCCCTGCCGGTGAGGCGGACCCATTGCCCGGCTTCCTTTTCACCCAGCCTGGAACGGCTCGGGCTTCTGTCTTCTCTTGTCTGTCTCCTCCTTTTTCTACTCCGCTCCTTTCTCTCTCCGCTCTTCCGCCTCCTGCGCTTTCTGCTCCTTCCACCAGTGGCCCAGCTCCTTCAAATGTTCCCCCTGTTTCTGCTCCTCCCCCTGTCTCTATTCCTTCTGTCTCCTCTTTTCTCCCTCTTCCCGTTCCCTCCAACCCCCCCAGGCCGTTCAGAAGCCGGCCTCCCTCCCGTTTCCTTGTGCTCTCTCCTCAGGTGCTCAGGCTCCCCAGCCTTCCGTCCTCGCTCCACGGGTCCATGACGGCTCCTTCTCCCTCTCCACCGCCGCTCCTGCCCCTCCTCCTGTGGGTGCTCGCTCTCTCTGCCCGCCTCTGGTTCAGCCATCATGCATCATCTTGCAAGGTGCAGACATAGATCTCTCTTCTCTACTGCTCCGGTGCCCCGCCTCATTGGAGTCGGGGGCTCACTGCTAACTATCGGATCTTCCGATTCGCATGGCTCAAGAGTTCTCTCTGCCCCCGAATTCGCCCTTGCTTTCTACACCTTTCGAGACGTGCTCTGCGCGGCCTTTCCAGCCCGTCCTTTTCCAGATACGTCCTTTTCAGCTTCGAACCTCCGGTCTGCCCAATCAGAACCCGATGTGGTTACCTCTCTCCTGGCCAAGGAGGTCGCGGACGGCTTTATGGTCGGTCCCTTTTCTCCGCCCCCTTTTTCAAACTTTCACGTCAATCCCATCGGCGTTGCAATATTCGTTGAAGAAACGCCTGATTATAGACCTGTCTGCGCCCCATGGCGCTCCTGTGCCTTCTATTAACAGTCTGGTGCCCAGTGATCTTTTTTCTCTATCCTATGCTCGCGTCGACGATGCTATTTCCCTCATCAAGATCTTGGCCGCAGCGCCTGGATGGCCAAAGCCGATGTCGTTTCAGCTTTCAAGGTTTTACCCCTACACCCTGACTTTTGGCACCTGTTTTGTGTTCTTTGGAGGGGGCGTTTCTTCACCACCAGGCTCGTTTTCGGCTGCAAAAGCAGCCCCAAAATTTTTGATTGCCTCGCCGAGGCTCTCTCCTGGATTTTACTCAATAAGTGCGGCGTTCCTTATGTAGTGCACCTACTAGACGATTTTCTGGTCCCGGACACCCCTTCCTCTCCCCCTGCTCGCTGCCTCACATCAGTTTTTAGCCGTCTGGGCATTCCGCTATCCGCCGAAAAAATGGTCTACATCTTTGATTTTTTTGGGATTATGCTGGACTCCTCCTCCTTCCAGGTAGTCGTGGGCAATATGTATCGTTTGCGAAATTATCGTGAATGTTGATTTGACGATGTGTAATTTTGTAATATCGAGTTTTTTTTGTTTTTTTTTAAATCGCCAAAAATTAATAAACTGCATCGTATTTTAAGGCTGTTATTTATATATTTATACATATACATAATGTAAGTAAAAACAACTGATTAACTAAACTCAGAGTGCGTTGTGTATAAAGTAGAGACCTGCACCCGCTGGACCCAATGCATAGTAGTGCAGCGCAGGGCAAATTTTGAAAGCTCATTGCGGGTGGGTGAGGCAGACGGAAAGTCTCGGAAAGCTAACCTTAGCTGCTCTTCCTTTCGTTGTGCTGGTTCTGGTTAAGCTGGTGCTTTGCCAGTCCTTACATTGTTGTTTGTTTATTTCTTTGTTTCTGGGTGATTTATTGTATTTGGTGTCGTCGTCCAGACGCAGTTTATTTACTTTATTATTTACTTATTTATTGTTTTCCTACTTTTGTGTGACGTTTTTATTTTTCATCTTTTGCAATTCGATAGATTATAGTTTCGTTAGTATTTTGGGTTTAGTTTAGTTTGTTTGTTTTCTAATTTTATTTGTTTTTGCGATTTATTATTCATTTATTTTCCTTAAAGAGAGGGCCTTGGCCTGTGTCTTGGCCTGCAGGCCCTGTTTGCTTTCAGTTGTGTTTGCTTTCAGTTGTGTTTGCTTTATTGTGGCGTTTATTTGTTTGGGTCTGTAGGTGGGTTTTGTTTAGTTACTTCTTTTTTTTAGTTCTAATTGTTTACTTTTTAGTTTGTTTTGTGTAAGAATTTATTTGTTATTTTGGTTAAATATTTCTGTTTATTTGAATATTTTGTCATTGCAGCTAGCTTAGTGATGTGTTCAGCTAAGTACATCACTTTTAATTCCTCAAGCCAATGACAAGAACTGCCTTGAGCTTTAAGGCGAACGTCGGAATCATGCGGGAATTGCGGGCGGGAGTGGGACTGAAAATCATATTTTTTTGCGGGAGCAGGACTGGAAATGCTGTCCCGCGCAGGTCTCTAGTATTAACACGCCCTGTCCCGCCGGCGGGCCAGAAAAATATCATAATTCATATCTGGCTGTGTTTGAGTAAGTATAGGCTCAATATAGACACCCAATATGCCATTTTAAAGCTAAGAATCTCTACTTTTCAGTCACATTTAGCTGTATTTCGTTTTAGAGCTGAAAGCGTGCGCTAGACGGTCCGGTTTGTGATAAAAACACGCTCTTTGATCCGCCCGGGGTACCTGCAGAACACCCCCCACACCCAAACAGAGCGAATCAGCACCTACCTGAGAGCACTGGCTTCAGAATCCACCCAACCATCAGAAAATCCATCAATCCAGTCCCCAATAATCCCCATTTATGTCTGAGAAGCGCTCTTATAAATCCGACGCAGATTAAAACTATTGGAAACTCCAGCGCTGTGTTCTGAGACTTTCCCTTTGTTCTGGAGCGATCAAACTGCGCATGCGTGTTACCATGGTAGTTGGGCAGACTGAGAGCCCCCCTCTGCCCCCCTACATTCTGTCAGCCAATCAGGTGGCGAGTTATGTGGGACAGAGGTGAAGCCCGCTCTGAAACCGGACACTCTGAGAGCGCTCCCCCCTCCCTCTGGAAAATCTGCTCCAGCGGGTCTATTCTATAGGGAGAGAACAGGCTGAGAGACCTTCTTTATTGCGAAATAAGTTATAAAATTAATAGTTTTTATTCTTCTAAAGTTTCCAGTCCTTTTCAGAAAGAAAGGACCATCCCAGGTTCAGATCTCTATCATATCTAGGGAGCAGTTTATAATTTTACATGGTGATTTTAAAACTTCTAATAGCAGAATATAGAGCTACTAAAACACTTCATCCACATAAATATATCATTTTATGGATCTAAAAATAAAAAATAGAAATAGAAAATCTGAAAAGCGCCTAAAAAATTTCCTGTTTTTACCATATTTTGAACCTTACATGCTCAATTGAATACTTTTTTTAGAATAGTTTTGTATTTTTTGGAAAATATCGTCAAAATATCGTTATCGCAAAAATCCAAAAAAATATCGAGATATTTTTTTTTGCCCATATCGCCCACCCCTACTTCCAGGTTTCTCTTCCTCACGAGAAACAGACAAGCATTTCTCAACTCCTTTCCGAATTTCTGGATCAGCATCGTCGAACCAAGCAGCAGCTCCTGTCAATTCTCAGACATCTAAATTTCGCTATGTGCATTATTCCACAGGGTCGCGCTTTCATCTCTCATCTCCTCCATCTCGCATCATCTGTGGCTTCCAATTTCCAGTACGTCAATCTCGACGAGGCTTGCTTATCAGAATTGCGTTTCTGGTTTTTACTCCTAAAGCACTGGAACGGTATTTCTTTTTTCTTTAACGAAGCAGAATCCGAACCTGAGAATGTCCACCTCTTTACGGACGCTGCGCCTTCTACAGGCTTTGGCGGTTACTATGATGGCAGATGTTTTGCCTCTCCTTGGCCTGCCGAATTTACTCTTTTTCCTCTGGATCAGAGCGATTCGTCCGCTCTCCGTGAGCTCTACCCCATAGTAGTCGCTGCCCTGTTATGGGACCACGAATGAACGTGAAGCGTCATATTTACGCACTCTGATAACTTGGCTGTAGTTCACGCGGTTAATAAAGGACGCTTTAATTCCCTGCCTCTAATGCCTTTTCTCCGGCGTCTTACCTGGCACTCCATTACTCATCAGTTCATTCTTAAAGCTGTTTTCATTCCCGGTACATCTAACCCCATAGCTGACTCTCTTTCTCGTTTTCATTTCCAGAAATTCAGGACCTTGGCTCCTCATTCAGACTCGCATCCAACTCCAATTCCACCCTATTCAGAAACCATCTTCCCTCTTCACACGCCTTCAACCAGCTCACTCAGCAATCCCAGGATCTCATCATAAATGCTGTTTCTCCCAACACTCTCTCGACTTACTGGACAGGTTGGTTATGTTTTTGCCGGTTCCATCACCTTCTTTCCATTCACTTTTCAAACTTATACACTACTGCCAATTTCCTCACCTTCTCCAGCTCCCGTCTTTCCATCCGTTCATCCACCCTCAAAGTCTATCTGGCAGCTACTAACTTCTTTCATAAACTCCTCTTTGGCTCACCACATCCTTTTTCTGGTCATCACCAAATCTCACTACTCCTGAAAGGCATTAAGAGAAATGAACCTTCTCTCATACGCCAACGTCTACCATTCACTTCTCACATACTCGCTTGCTGTCTTTCAAACCTACAGTCTGGACAATATTCCCCTTTCATTTCCGCTACTTTAGAAGCTATGTTTTTATTAGCCTTCTTTGGATTTCTCCGAGGATCAGAATTTACTGCTCCTTTAAACACCTTCCATCCCTCTCTTCACCCCTGCCTGTCCGATGTCACTGTCTTGGATACAAACACCCTTGTTTTTAACATAAAACGAAGCAAAACTAACCAATTCGGTGCTCATACTCCAGTTAACATATTCAAACTTCACTCACCTCTTAGCCCCTACAAACCACTTCTGCACCACCTCCAACTCTGTCACTCCCAAGACGCTCGCCCTCTTGATCCTCTGTTTATCAGTGAATCCGGCTCTCCTGCTACCAGACACTGGTTCCATTTACATCAAATGGAAAAACGCTTTTCTCAGCTTAAATCGTCTGAAAACTGCCTTACTACGTTCAGCACACAAATTAACCCAAAAACTTAAGAAATGATAAAAACAAGATGTTAGCATATTTTACAATGTTATAATATGTTTTAGGTCTTAAAAACTCATTTCTGGTCGAGAGTTTAGTTTTCAGATTAAAACAACATTTATCGCTCAACGGAGTGAGAGAGGAGCTCAAAACTATGCGCAAAACGTTTCTCTCAATTGTCTGAAAACAGACTTTACTACATTTAACACACAAATGAACCCAAACACTTAAGAAACGATTAAAACGAGATATTAGTGCATTTTACAGAGTTATAATGTGTTTTGGGTCTTAAAAACTAATTTCTGATCGAAACTGATGTTTTCACTTTAAAACAACACTTGAAGCAGTTTAACGCTCAAAGGAGTGAGAGAGGAACTCAACTATGCGCAAAAAAGTTGCTCTCTGCTTAAATCATCTCAAAACAGACTTTACTACATTCCAAACACAAATGAGAACCCAAACCACTTAGTAAATGTTTAATACATGATATTAGTGCATTTCACAGAGTTATAATGTGTTTTAGGTTTTAAAAACTCATTTCTGATCGAGAGTGTAGTTTTCAATTTAAAACAACACTTGAAGCAGTTTGTCGCTTTAAGAAGTGAGAGAGTTATAATGTGTTTAGCCAGAAACTCCTTTCTGATCAAAGTGTTTAAAACAACTCTTGAAGCAATTTATTGTGGAGTGAAAGAGGAGCTTAAAACTGCGCAAAATGTTTCTCAGCTTAAATCGTCTGATAACAGTTGTTACAACCCTAGTTAAAAATGTAGTCTAGGGGTCTAAGGGTTGCAACATAAATAAATGGACCAACAAGTTTTGGATGCAAAAGCAGAAAAGTGTATTTTATGTTTTAAAAATAGGAGGATCAAGCAGTACAAATACATGGCAGATCAAGAAAATTATGTACAAATAATGGTAAAGCACAAAAAGAAATAATAAAGTCACAAAACTTCAGGGTGAGCCAAGGCCAAAATAACAAACAAAAGTGTCTAACCCATCAATAAGTGCTAACTACCTGTACATCAAAAACAAAAGTTTCAAAGGAAAGACAAACAACTTACCTACCTCCCTGTTCATAAACAGGAATAAAAGTAAGTAAAAAACAAAATGGCAGCTCACCCCTACAGTGATTAAAGCATAATCAGATACATAGTTAAACCAAAACAGAACATAAACTTAACAAAAGCAAAAGTCAATATGTCTGCCATGGACCGCATGGTGGAGACACCAAGGGCCACCCCACAATGGAACTTCAGGTCCTTTTCTATTCTTGGGTCACATGGCTACAGTGATCAGTTGACACATTCCCACCAAGATGTGACCTAAGAGCTTGAGAGAGAGAGGGAACAAGAGATACACCGAAAGAACAGCAGAGGACAGTGGCACTACAACAGAAAAATAACAAGCTACTTAATACCTTGCTCAATCTACCAAAAATAATAAGAAATTCCAAAATAAACGTCTAGGACGTAACACAATCTTTACTACATTCAACACACAAATGAACCCAAACCCTCTTTTTGTGACACAGCAGACACTCCTCCATCAAGAGTAAAAAAAAAAAAAATAAATAAAATATCTGTAGAATATATATAGCAAACATCCACATACATCCGCCTACATACAAATTAACACACAAGCACTCAATGCACCCTTACATAATACTATGTAACTAATACCCATTCATCAGTTTATTTCAGGATAACTTATCTTTTATGAAATCAATAGCTTCTGACCAGTATCGGATTGTAGCTGCTTTAGCATGATGTAATCTGGCAGTGGCCCTCTCCAGCACGAGAACATCAAGAAAAAAATATAAGAAAGTACGTTTTAAAATAATTTTCTCCTCCATACGGAATTTTAATATGGATTTTATGGCTGCTGTAACAGCTGCCATTATTATTTTCCTTGGAGAAATACGCAAATTAAGAGTGGAGGCACTGCCAGAAAACATGCATATAAGTGCCAACAACCCTAAGAGAACAACTACGACATAAATTGTCAGAAGTTAGTTTCATCTGAAATGCACGGTAGGGAGTGATATAGAACCTGAGAACCACTTTATAATATATCAGCTGGTGAGCGAAATTTTTTGAAGAATTAAAGATGTTGCTCCAAATTAAGCTCCAATCCAAATCGTCATTACACAGAGATAAATCGCATTCCCAAATTTTTACTATACCAGGCTCTCTGGAGACTAAAGAAGTAAACATATTATAAATTTCTGAAACAAAACCACGAGAATTAGAGAGTGATTTAAATAAAGCCAAAAGAGGATGTGTTCTAAGAGGACTATCCCACGGGACCCCATATGCTCGTAATGAAGACCGCAATCGAAGGTACAGAAAATAAGATGAACCTGGCAGAGAGTAGGTAGCCTTTAGGTCATTAAAATGTCTTAGCTCCTCGTCATTATACAAATTGTCCAGAATTAAAATGCCAGCTTTTGCCCAGGGAGGAAAGATAAAAGGTTTGCCCCCTGTCAGCAAAAAATTATTACCCTAGATTGGAGAATGTTTATGAAATTTTAGATTGATGTCCATATCTTTATTTGCCTGCAGCCACACCTCCAGTGTATTACTGATCACAGCGCCAAAATACAATCTTGCCTTTTTCAAATTAAAACCTGTAAAGGGCAAGTCTTCCAGTCTAAGGGGTTCAATAATTTTACTTTCTAGATCCTGCCACGATGTCATAGAATGGGGGTCAAACCATGTTCTCATGTGAGATAGCTGAAAAGATAAATAATAAAACTTAAAATCAGGAAGCCCCAATCCTCCTGAAACTTGAGAGTTTGAAAGAGTTGAAAATGTTATTCTGGGTCTCTTGCCATTCCAGAGAAATTGTCTACACACCTTATTCATTGACTTAAAGAAACCCGCAGGGGGAGACAAAGGAATCATTGAAAACAAAAAGGACACACGTGAGAGAATGTTCATTTTGATTACAGAGACTTTATCATGAATGGAGCAATGTATTCCTTTCCAACGTTTGAAATCTGCATCAATTTCTCCCATGAGCAATTTGTAATTCTCATTACAAATATTATTGATTGAAGGATATATTCGTATCCCCAAATCCCATAGGTACAACCTGGATAGGAAGTGCATCTGCGAGGTCCAAAGAGACAGATTTTATATTTAGGGGCATTAGCATGGATTTAGCCCAATTAATTTTGTACCCAGAAAACAGGCCAAAGTTTTCAAATAACCTGAGCACTTGGGGAACTGATTGAGAGATATTAGAAAGATAAAGAAGAATATCATCAGCATATAAAGAGATGACATGCTTGGAATTATTAATTGAAACCAGAATAATATCCTTACTTTGCCTAATGGCCTGTGCCAGTGGTTCAAGAGAAAGAGCAAATAATGCGGGAGACAAAGGACAGCCTTGCCTACTACCTTTCTCTATTGGAAATGTATCAGATGTTAGAGTACCAGTTTGAACCAGTGCCGATGGATTGGCATAAAGGATCTGAATCATATGAATAAAATTTGGGCCAAAGCCAAATCTTTTCAAGACAAACCATAGATACTTCCATTCAAGATTATTGAAAGCCTTATAAGCATCCAAAGAAAGAACAGCACAAGGTTTCTTAGTTGAGTGAACTTGATCCAAGACCTGAAACAACCTACGCATATTATCAGAAGCTGATCGGCCTGGAATAAAGCCTGTTTGATCATGATGAACTAAGTTAGAAATCACTGAATTAAGCCTGGCCGATAGCACTTTGGCATATATCTTCAAATCAGAGTTTATCAAAGATATCGGTCTGTAACTATCGCATGCAAAAGGATCTTTCCCCTTTTTAGGCAATAACGATATCAAGGCAGTATTCTGGTCTCTGTGGAAAGATCCGACCTTTAAAGCATACTCAACTAATCCCGAAAGATTGGGGCTATCAGATCCCAGAGTTCCAGGAGTAGTTCTGGAGATATTCCATTTAGACCGGGCGATTTGCCTTTTTTTAAAGAGATCACTGCTACTTTCAACTCCTCTAAAGATATTGGAGCCTCTAAACTACTGCTCTGCATAGGTGTAAGTGTTGGCAAGTCCAATTCTTCCAAGAAGGATTTGTCAATGTTTTCCCTATTATCCGATTTATATAATTGTGAATAGAATTCTCTTAATATGTTATTGATCTCTTTTGGATGTGTATATAATGTAACAGAATCTCTAATCGCATCGATAGTAGCTAGATGTTCTGACTGTTTTAGAGTCAGAGCAAGCAACCTACTGGGCCGATCCATAATACTTCTGTCTAGTTCTGAGAAGCAAAAATTCAGCTCTTTGTGTGGTTAATAATTTATATTCCGATTTCAAATGTTCAAACATTTTTGCCCTATGATCCTGAAAATCCCATTTCTGACAGACTTCTATTTGACCTATTTGTGATTCAGGGTCCAGCATTTCCGCTAAACGCATTTTGGATAAGTAGGAGGCATAAGAAATGCAGTGACCTCTTAAATGACATTTTGTAGCTTCCCATAACATTTGTGGGTTCACGTCAGTATGCTTATTCTTTTCGAGAAAATACGTAATTTCTCTTTTTATAAATTTAAAAAAGTCAGAATTTTGTAGGAGAAAAACAGTGAACCGCCATCTATTTTTGGAAGGTATATACTGTGATGGATTGAATTTCAACATAACAGGGGAGTGATCTGATATTAATATAGGTAAGATTGAAATATCTGTGACATATTTTAAGCTAGCAGCTGAAATAAAAATATAATCAATCCGCAAATATGACTTATGCTGAGAAGAAAAAAAAGTGAAGTCTCTATTACTAGGGTTTATAGTGCGCCAAGGATCAATCAAATTCAAGTCAGTCATGAAATCTCTCAGTAAATTAGATGAAGCATTAGATTGGTTTAAGGCCTGTGTATTACACATCCTATCCAGGTTATTATCCACCACACTGTTGTAGTCCCCCCCCCCCCCCCCAATTAAAAAAATGCAATCTGGGTGACGAAGAACAACTTGTTTAAGAGAATCGTAGAAAGAGTCACCTTGATGGTTAGGGGCGTATACTGAAAAAATACACATCTTAACAGAATCAAAATTACATTTTATAAAACAAAACCTCCCATTCGAATCAGCACCGGATTCAAGTATATTCAGATTCAGATTTCTCTTAATTAAGATAGAAACACCCTTTGTTTTGTTAGGTGCAGAAGAGCTGGCTGCAATCCTATAATGCCTGTTTTGACATCTGTGGACATCTGGAATCTTCAGTTGGGTTTCTTGACGTAGGGCAATATCTACCGATTTTTGGCGAAGAAAAATCTAAAGATTTGGCCCTTTTTACTGGTTCATTTTGGCCCCTGACATTTCAGGACATAAAATTAAACCTACTCATTCACCTTGGTTAGATTATAACACTAAATAACAATAAATACAATAAATACAAAAGACGAGACAATTTAAAGACAGGACAGTGCAGTACCGATACGGTATAATAAAGTGTATAGTGGGGATAAGGTGCAGAGATGTGTGACATACTCTAACATATATAATCACAGCAGTTACTGAGGTAGAGTTTATAGTTTTTAAGAGTGCAGCAAATAGAGTCATGTCAGCCTCTGTGTGCTGACTGGGTGTGTGTGTGGGTGAAGTTCAGTTCTTTGTGAGTGTAAAGGGGGGGGGGGGTGTACAGTTTAGTTTTGTGCGAGTGTGTTGGGTGAGTGGTGGGTGGGGGTTCAGTTCTGTCTCTGTGCGTTGAGAAGTCTGACTGCCTGGTGGATGAAGCTGTTGCAGAGTCTAGTAGTGGAGGCTCGGATGCTCCTGTATCTTCTACCGGACGGCATCAGAGCGAAGAGTCCGTGTGAGGGATGGGTGGGGTCGTCCACAATGCTGGTGGCTTTGCGGATGCAGCGTGTGGTGTAGATCTCGGTGATGGAGGGAAGAGAGACTCCGATGATTTTCTCAGCTGTCCGCACTATCCGCTGTAGGGTCTTGCGGTCTGAGGTGTTGCAATTCCCAAACCAGACGGTAATGCAGGTGCTCAGGATGCTTTCTACAGTCCCTCTGTAGAACATGGTGAGGATGGGGGGTGGGAGATGTGCTTTCCTCAGTCTCCGCAGGAAGTAGAGGCGCTGCTGGGCTTTCTTGGTTATGGAGCTGGTGTTGAGGGACCAGGTGAGGTTCTCTGCAATGTGAACACCGAGGAACTTGGTGTTATCCACAATTTCCACAGCAGAGCCGTTGATGTTCAGCGGGTGGTGGACACCTGGAGCTCTCCTGAAGTCAACAACCATCTCCTTGGTTTTATCCACGTTAAGAGATAGATTGTTGGTTCTGCACCAGTCCGTCAGCCACTGCACCTCCTCTCTGTATGCTGACTCATCGTTCTTGCTGATGAGGCCAACTACAGTTGTGTCATCAGCGAACTTGATGATGTGGTTTGAGCTGTACTTTGCATACCTGTCAAGTTTTAGATTTAAAAATAAGGGATATTTTCCTCTGTACGTTTAAAGCCGTCCCACCAGCCCAACGAAGGTTCAGTATCCCTTACATTTTAAGACAGGTTTACAAAAAATCTAAAATAACCACAAGTGAACCACTTACACACTACAATCAGATTATAAGAATCTGAAATGTTGTGGACATTCCTACATATGTCATTCTTTTAATACAGCCAAATTAAAAAACCTTTTCTTTTTTTAAAAAAATTGGATTTCATGTCTTTTTTGTAATAAATGCACTCTTTTATATGATATATTTTTTATTTATTTAATGGATTTAAAATTGAACAAAGGGTGCACAAATTCTGCAAAATGACTGTTGGTGACCTAAACATAGTATCATGAGCTTTTACTAAAAGGACATGGACCAGATATGTTTCATCAGTAAAAATTTGTCCTAAGGGGCCTACACAATAATTTTTAATTAATACTTCTTTCTTTTGATCACTCCACCCCTGATCAGTTCAGTTAATTTCGGTCCTCTCCACATTTCTAGTTAAACTGAGTCACAAGCTGTAAATTTGTTTATTTTAAAAGGTTTAATCTGTGGAAGTCTAAAACCCAGTTGCAGAGGGAGAAGTTCAGGCCCAGCAAGCTCAGTTTTCCGATCAGATGCTGAGGGATGATGGTGTTGAATGCTGAACTGAAGTCGATGAACAGCATTCGAACATAGCAGTCTTTGTTGTCCAGGTGGGTGAGAGCCAGGTGGAGCGCAGTAGAGATGGCATCGTCTGTTGATCTGTTTGGACGATACGCAAACTGCAGAGGGTCCAGTGAGGACGGGAGCTGGTTTTTGATGTGCCTCATGACCAGCTTCTCAAAGCACTTCATGATGATGGGAGTAAGTGCAATGGGACGGTAGTCATTAAGGCAGGACACTTGGGACTTCTTCGGCACAGGGACGATGGTGGTCGTCTTGAAGCACGACGGCACGATTGCAGTACTCAGAGAGATGTTGAAAATGTCCGTGAGAACATCCATGAGTTGTTCTGCACATCCTCTGAGCACTCTGCCAGGTATGCTGTCTGGTCCTGGGGCTTTCCGTGGGTTGACTCTGAGTAGAGTTTTCCGCACATCAGCTGAGGACAGGCACAGTACCTGGTCGTTTGGAGGAGGTGTAGTCTTCCTTGCTGTCGTGTAGTTCTGTGCTTCGAACCTTGCGTAGAAGGAGTTCAGTGCATCTGGAAGGGAGGCATCACTGTTACAAGCAGGGGAGGGTGACTTGTAGTTGGTGATGGTCTGGATGCCCTGCCACATGCGCCGAGTGTCAGTAGTGTCCTGGAAGTGGGCGTGGATTTTCTTTGCGTAGGTGCGCTTTGCCTCTCTGATCCCCCGGGAGAGCTTGGCTCTAGCTGTTCGGAGGCCAGCCCTGTCCCCTGACTTAAAGGCCTTGTCTCGGGATCTCAGCAGCACACGCACCTCTGCAGTCATCCACGGCTTCTGGTTGGGGCGGGATGTGATGATTTTGGAGACAGTAACATCCTCAATGCACTTGCTGATGTAGCCAGTCACTGAGTCTGTGTACTCCTCCAGGTTGATGGAGTCATCAGAAGTAGCAGCTTCTCTGAACATGTCCCAGTCAGTGTGCTCAAAACAGTCCTGAAGAGCAGAGATGGCTCCTGGAGGCCAGGTTGTAACTTGCTTCTTCTCTGATTTGGCACGTCTGATGAGCTGTCTGTATGCTGGGATGAGCATGACAGTGATATGATCAGAGTAGCCGTAGTGGGGGCGGGGCTCTGCTCTGTACGAACCGGGAATGTTAGTATACACACAATCGAGCAGGTTAGCTCCACGGGTTGGAAAATCCACATGTTGGTGAAAGCTGGGCAGCAGAGCCTTCGGATTACTGTGATTGAAATCACCAGCAACAATAAACAGTCCGTCGGGGTGTGAGTTCTGGAGTTTGGAGATAAAAGTGTACAGTTCTTGCAGAGCGTTAGCATTAGCACCGTTAGCATTAGCATTAGCACTGGGTGCTACATACACTGCTATTATGTAGACGCTGCTAAGCTCTCTGGGCAGATAGAATGGCCTGGCTCTGACTACAGCAAACTCAAAATGTATAGTCAGTTCAGTACTTTGCCGAAGCTTCAGAAGAAACAACTCTTCTTCTCCTCATAACACAAGTTAGATACTCTGGAGCTGACTTCTGTCCTTACAGAACTATGATCAGACATGCAAAAGGCAGTCCCAGATTCCAAATAGCCAAAAGAGACTTTTCTCACCCATTAGTGACTCGGTCAGTCCTACAGTATAACAGTATACAGTAAACAGTATAACCTGTCGGATGAAAGAAATACGCCATTTCAGTCATAGCTAAGCACAGAGAAATCCTCCAGGTTCTCACAATTTCTGGAGGAAAGACTGGACCTCCTGAGGATCCGAAAAAACATGCGGTTCATCACTGTGTCGCACTTTGAGCCTAGCGGGTATAGGAGAAAGGTATCAGCCCCTCTCTGCCGCAGGGAAGCCACATGAGGAGCGAAAACCTTTTGTTTTACCGCTGTAGCTTTGGAGTAATCAGCAAAGAGGAGTAGCTTTGCCTGGGCATGTACGAGCGGAGATCCAGCCTTCCTATATGCTGCCAAGTTGAGTTGTCGGTCATTGTAGCGAAGCAACTTGAAAATAAGTGAGCCTGGTTTGAAAGCTGTATTTGAAGCCCCGCTGTACACTCTGTGGGCTCTTTCTATCTCAAAAGCCCGACCCGCCAACGAAGGAATCCATACAGGGAGATGTTTCTGGATGAAGCCGATGGCATCGTCTCCCTCCAAGCCCTCTGGAAGTCCCACGAGGCGCAGGTTATTGCGCCGACTTCTATCCTCAAGCTCCGCTAGCTTAGCTCGTAGCTTGTTTAGGTTTTCCGCCAACTTGGCTGTACAAGATCTCTCCTGCCTTTGAGCCGCTTGAATGATATCAGTGCGGGCGGCAAGAGACTGCATGGCCATCTCCAGATTCGTCACCGTCGATTCGACGGCCCCTATCCTCTGCTTCACGACCTCCAGACTAGCACAGACAGCCCTCACCACGGCAGTGAGATCGGTCCCTAGCTTGTTTACAGCGGTGGTAAGCAAGTCTAATTTCTCCATCACTGAAACGTTGTCTCCTTCGTGCTCACGCATCTCCGCCGCCATTAGCAGAGCTTTTCTGGCTTTCTTTTTATCTGACTTCTTAGAAGGCGAGGGAGTCGGCGACGAGCAATTTTCCGCCGGTCTCTTTTCAGCCGCATCCATTCGTTCAATTGTAGAACAAAAACTTAAAACGCAAAAAAAAATTAAAATAGGGGAGCCATGAGGGGCCGGAGTTGGTCTACGCCGCCATCTTGACCGAAGCCCCTCATGAACCCAAACACTTAAAAAACGATTAAAACGAGATTAGTGATGTCAGTTACCCTTTTTATCAGTAATGAGTAATCTAACGCGTTACTATTTCCAATCCATTCCAATCCCCGCGACCCTTAACGGATAAAGTGGTTGACGATGAGTGAGTAAGTGAATAAATTAGTTATATTATATTATAATATATTATATTATAATGCCAACTTTGTCTGTGGCTTGTAGTCTAACTGGACATATTGGAATTGACCAATCAAACCCACGAATAAATTATTAAAATCCAGATTAGCGATGGTAGAGTTACTGTTACTGTGCCATACACACACTTATATACAATTCCCACCAGCCCGGGAATTACAGCACAACACATTATATTTCCATGCTATTGGGAAAATCCCATGTACTGTAGGTCCGGTGCAGGGGACGCCTGCGGTGTCTTTAATCACACCTACACGTATTGTAAAGGGTATCGGTTAATGTGCATGTTACGACTGGTCTAGGGATATAGGCCAGAAATGTTATAGTGGGGGAATGAGGAGTGTAAAAAGAAGAATTAACAAAAAGAAACACACAAGACAAGGCTCCAAAAACGTTTCAAATATCAAAAGTGTATTTACAATTATTTACAAACAAATAAGCCATCTCTCCAGGGGTAAGCAAGGCCAAAATAATAAACAAAACCCACTCTAACTCTACCCACAATTCTAACTAATCTAACCAAATGAAAAGCAAAGAAAATACAGAAACTAACCCTAACTCCCTAACTAACCATAAACAGGAGAAAATATATGTACAACACAAATGGCACTTACCCCCTTCCGGCACAAACACAGTGAACACAAAGTTAGGCCTCACACACAGGCCAACAAAGAGCACTAAACTAGCAACACACAGAAAAGCACACAGATATATCTCCCAAACCAGCACACACACTAAAACACACAGCTCTAGTTCTCTCTCTCTCAAACAGCCAGTCAAACAGTCCTCGGGATGGTGGATTTCCCGCCTTTTTTATTCACTTCCAGGAAGGGCTGGAGACAGCATCTAGAACAGCACCACCTAGGGACCTGGAGGTACAGAGACAGAGAAAGAGAAAGAGAAAACAAAGAAAGCACAGGAAAAAAAACAGGCACAGCCATAACACCCCCCCACCAAAAAAAAAATTAGTACATAAACTAATTAAGGGAGCGAGACAAGGCATCAGCTACAATGTTTTCTGAACCTTTTTTGTGTCTGATAACAATAGAAAATGGCTGTACTAGCAATGCCCAACGCATTAAGCGTTGGTTCTTGTTGCACATCTGGGACAAGAAAACCAATGGGTTATGGTCAGTGTACACAATAGTGGGCAATGAATGAGAGTTCAGATACACTTCAAAGTGTTGTAGTGCTAGAAGTAAAGCGAGGGTCTCCTTTTCAATAGTACTGTAGTGCTGTTGGTAACTGTTGAATTTCTTTGAATAAAAACATACAGGGCGATCAATCCCCTTGTCGTCTTCCTGAATTAAAACTGCCCCAGCCCCCGTATCACAAGCATCTACTTCTAGTTTAAAAGGCTGGGTAAAATCAGGTGCTGCTAACACAGGGGCACTACACAAGAGACCTTTAAGACTCTCAAAAGCCTTTTGGCAATCACTAGACCACTTATACTCCACAGAACCCTTCAGCAGATTAGTCAGGGGAAAAGCCACCACAGAAAAGTTTTTACAAAAAGTACGGTAGTACCCAGCCATACCTAGAAATCTGCGTAGCTGTCGTCTAGTACGTGGCACAGGGTAATCAAGTACAGCTGCGACCTTGTCAGATGGAGCACGCACACTACCCTGGCCCACCTCTCTGCCTAGGTAAAGTATGGTAGCCCTACCAAAGTCACACTTGGCTAAGTTAATGGTTAGGGATGCTTGGTCAAAACGAGCAAATACCTCTCGTAAAGTGGAAATGTGTTCGGCCCACGTAGCTGTAAAAATGACCACATCGTCTAAATAGGCAGCACAATTTGGCACAGAGTGAAGGACACGACTCATTAGTCTCTGAAAAGTTGCTGGAGCATTACGCATACCAAAAGGCATGACGGCGTATTGCATAAAAGCATCAGGGGTCACAAAAGCCGAAATTTCTGATGCACGATCTGTCAAAGGGACTTGCCAGTAACCTTTAAGTAAATCTAATTTGGTTACATATTTGGCAGCTCCCACACTGTCAACACAATCCTCAATTCTAGGCAAGGGAAACGAGTCAGGGACCGTGACAGCATTCACCTTTCTGTAGTCAGTACAGAAACGGTAAGTGCCATCTGGTTTAGGAACTAGGAGACATGGTGAACTCCATGGGCTAGAACTAGGAAATGCCAATCCATGTCTAATCAAATAGTCTACCTCAGCACGCATATAGGCACGTTTACCAGGGTTCACACGATAGTAGTTCTGTTTAAGTGGGTTATTCTTACCAACATCAATGTCGTGTTTTAGCACATTAGTTTGTCTGGGCACATCTGTAAAAAGATTTCCATATTCATTACACAATGTCTTTAAATCAGCACAGGCATCATCTGGCAGGTGATTCAAGATGGCATCCAGCTGAGACATCAGTTCTGAGTTCTGCAAATGAGCAGACAAAACAGACACAGAGTGAGGCATTAAACCATCATCATCGTCATCAGAAACTTTAGGAAGAGTAGTTACCACAGTGACCAAAGTTGGCTGACAATCAGTATTATCCACATCCACATCCAACTTAGGGTACTCTTTACTTTCACGTTGTACATATGGCTTCAGCATATTTATGTGACAAACACGATGCTTACGCCTACGGTCAGGGGTAGAGATTACGTAGTTGACTTCACTCAGTTTTCTGTGGACCTCGTAAGGACCCGAAAATTTACAACACAAGGCAGAACCAGGCACAGGCAATAAAACTAACACCTTGTCATGTGGTTTAAACTCTCGGTGCACTGCCTTTTTGTCAAACGTTGCCTTCATTGCAGACTGTGCAGATGAAAGAGACACTTTAGCAGCATCACAAGCCTTGTGAAGTCTTTCACGAAACCTGCTCACATAGTCCACCAAGTCACCTTTCACAGAACATTGGCCATTTAACAGTTGGTCTTTTAACAACTTCAGAGGACCACGCAAGGTGTGTGCAAACACCAACTGAGCTGGGCTAAACCCTGTGGACTCCTGTACAACTTCACGAAGAGCAAACATCAGAAGGGGTATCCCTTCATCCCACTCCTTATTAGATTCAACACAGAACGTTCGTAAACGAGTTTTTAAAGTCTGGTGAAAGCGCTCTAGAGCTCCCTGAGACTCAGGATGGAAGGCAGAGGAGGTACGATGCTCAACATTCAACTGTTTAAGAATCTGCGAAAACAATTTAGAAGTAAAGTTTGTTCCCTGGTCGGTCTGAATGGACTTTGGTAACCCAAAAATAGAGCAGAAACGTATTAATGCTTTAGAGACAGACTTGGCTGTGATGTTTCTTAAGGGAAATGCATCCGGAAAGCGTGTAGCCATGCACATGACAGTAAGAAGATACTGATTACCACTCTTGCTTTTGGGAAGAGGACCAACACAGTCTAGCAAAAGATGCTCAAAAGGTTCACCTACCACAGGTATGGGGCATAATGGTGCTGGGGGAATACCTTGATTGGGTTTTCCTGCAACCTGACATGCATGGCATGAATTGCAATATTTTACCACATCTGCTTTTAGACCAGGCCAGAAGAAATGCGGCAGAATACGCTTATATGTTTTATTGATACCTAAATGTCCAGCCATGACATGATCATGTGCTAGACTTAGTACATAGGCTCTGTATACCTCAGGTACCACAATTTGAAATGTACTGTCCCATTCATCTGAAGCTATAGAAGGGGCCCACTTTCTCATTAAGACACCATTAAGCCGATAAAATGCAACTGGAACTTCATGAATCTTCCCCTGATCCACCACAGCAGACCTACACTTAGAGAGCGAAGGATCTTTATCTTGAGCAGACACTAGCTCAGCACCATCCACAGGGAGAGTAAGTTCACAGTAAAAAGGGGCCTTCTCCAACAAATGCAAACCATCACAACTTTCTTTTATATATCCAGCAGAGGACATGTTTTTACCATCAGAGTCAGAAAACAAAGTTTTAAGGGCTAAATCCTCATCTTGTCTTGCCTTTTGGGCTCTGGTAGTGACACAGACAGAGAAAACATTGGGAAACTCCTGTTGTAAGGCATCTGTCTCATCAGGTACACAGGGTTCAGGGACTACCTCAGGGATGGGGAAAACCTTCCCCCCAGCAAGGTCATTACCCAATATAAAATGCACCCCTGCAACTGGCAATTCCTCCTGAACAGCAACTCTAACCATACCAGTGACTAGCTCTGACTGCAAGTAAATGGAGTGTAATGGCACACTAACAGGTGTAAGACCAATCCCACACACAACTACATATGAGCCACAAAAAGTCTCCTCGGAGAAAGGAAGCACCTTACTTGAAATGAAAGACTGAGCTGCTCCAGTATCTCTCAGGATCCTCACAGGAGCACGAAACTTGTCTTTTTCAGACAAGGTGACAAAACCATCCAAAATAAATGGCCGGAATGCAACAGCACAATGATCATGACTGGGCATAACCTTAGAAGTGGAAATGCAAGCCATGCTCTTGGGCTTGTCTTTCTTTTTGTTCCACACAGTACACTCTGCAATTACATGGCCTGGACGCCGACAATAGAAACACACCCTGGTGTCAGAAGAGTGTTTGGTGGAGGGATGTAAGGAAGTCTCCGTATTAGACTCTTCACGTTTAGGAGACCCTTTAAAAGTGCGAGAAGCACAAGACCAAACACCCTGACCTCTTGTATCTCTAACACTGACTGCCGGTGACCGTGAAGCATTCACAACAGAAAACACAGTCTTATGAGTTAGCACATACTCATCTGTTAACACAGCTGCCTCTGAAAGAGTAGTCACCTTTTGCTCATTCAGATGCACAACCACCACCTCTGGAACAGAGTTTTTAAAATCCTCTAGCAGGATAAGTTCTTTTAACTGTTCAAATGTCAACACCTTGGAAGCCGAACACCACTTCTCAAAAAGAACAGTTTTATCTCTAGCAAACTCGACAAACGTTCTGTCCGCCATTTTCTTGTATGATCTAAAACGCTGTCTGTAGGCCTCGGGCACTAGCTCATAGGCTCGAAGTACAGCAGCCTTAACTTTATCATAATCAAGGCTCTGTTCAGCAGTTAATGAAGAGCAAACTTCCTGTGCTTTACCCACCAGTTTGCACTGAAGAAGCAACGACCACATTTCTTTAGGCCACTGCAGGGTGGCTGCTACCCGCTCAAAAGCAGTAAAATAGGAATCTACCTCAGATTCCCTAAAAGGAGGTACCAGAGAGATATACTTGCATATATCAAACTCGGAAGTGCGTGAGGCAGGTTGCTTGGAGGAACTAGCCTTAACCGCCTCCAACTCCAGGGCCCGGACACGCAGTAACTGTGTCTCCCGTTCTTGCTGCCTAATAGCAAGGTCCAGCTCTTTCAACTTAATAGCCATACTCAAATCAATATCACTCAGAGGACCAGCACCAGATGGAGAAGTGACCAGATCTATGCCAGAGGGAGTCCTTGGTGTATGTCCTGCTGCTTCCGCAACAGACGACACACCGCCCTCCCCTACAGCAACACTAGCACTTTCCTTTCCAGGTAGCACAGCAGCCTGGGTCACAGCAGCCTGGGTCACGACAGCCTGAGCCACAGCAGAAGCCCCTAAATCAGGGGGTGTGGGCAACCTCTTTTCTTCCCGCAACTTCACAAGAAGCATCTCTCTAATTTCTGCTTTCCTGGCAGTACGAATCACATGTATATTATAAAACTCAGCCACCACCAACAAGTCAGCCTTTTTACAGCACATTAAAGCCTCCACAGACGGACACAACACAAACTTTTCCAAGTCAAATTCCATAGTAACAACCAAAAGATTACTAATACAACACACATACCACACACTACACTCGCCCCCACAAAAAAAAGATCAAAAACTCAAACTTAGGACGAGCCCCCAAATGTTACGACTGGTCTAGGGATATAGGCCAGAAATGTTATAGTGGGGGAATGAGGAGTGTAAAAAGAAGAATTAACAAAAAGAAACACACAAGACAAGGCTCCAAAAACGTTTCAAATATCAAAAGTGTATTTACAATTATTTACAAACAAATAAGCCATCTCTCCAGGGGTAAGCAAGGCCAAAATAATAAACAAAACCCACTCTAACTCTACCCACAATTCTAACTAATCTAACCAAATGAAAAGCAAAGAAAATACAGAAACTAACCCTAACTCCCTAACTAACCATAAACAGGAGAAAATATATGTACAACACAAATGGCACTTACCCCCTTCCGGCACAAACACAGTGAACACAAAGTTAGGCCTCACACACAGGCCAACAAAGAGCACTAAACTAGCAACACACAGAAAAGCACACAGATATATCTCCCAAACCAGCACACACACTAAAACACACAGCTCTAGTTCTCTCTCTCTCAAACAGCCAGTCAAACAGTCCTCGGGATGGTGGATTTCCCGCCTTTTTTATTCACTTCCAGGAAGGGCTGGAGACAGCATCTAGAACAGCACCACCTAGGGACCTGGAGGTACAGAGACAGAGAAAGAGAAAGAGAAAACAAAGAAAGCACAGGAAAAAAAACAGGCACAGCCATAACACCCCCCCACCAAAAAAAAAATTAGTACATAAACTAATTAAGGGAGCGAGACAAGGCATCAGCTACAATGTTTTCTGAACCTTTTTTGTGTCTGATAACAATAGAAAATGGCTGTACTAGCAATGCCCAACGCATTAAGCGTTGGTTCTTGTTGCACATCTGGGACAAGAAAACCAATGGGTTATGGTCAGTGTACACAATAGTGGGCAATGAATGAGAGTTCAGATACACTTCAAAGTGTTGTAGTGCTAGAAGTAAAGCGAGGGTCTCCTTTTCAATAGTACTGTAGTGCTGTTGGTAACTGTTGAATTTCTTTGAATAAAAACATACAGGGCGATCAATCCCCTTGTCGTCTTCCTGAATTAAAACTGCCCCAGCCCCCGTATCACAAGCATCTACTTCTAGTTTAAAAGGCTGGGTAAAATCAGGTGCTGCTAACACAGGGGCACTACACAAGAGACCTTTAAGACTCTCAAAAGCCTTTTGGCAATCACTAGACCACTTATACTCCACAGAACCCTTCAGCAGATTAGTCAGGGGAAAAGCCACCACAGAAAAGTTTTTACAAAAAGTACGGTAGTACCCAGCCATACCTAGAAATCTGCGTAGCTGTCGTCTAGTACGTGGCACAGGGTAATCAAGTACAGCTGCGACCTTGTCAGATGGAGCACGCACACTACCCTGGCCCACCTCTCTGCCTAGGTAAAGTATGGTAGCCCTACCAAAGTCACACTTGGCTAAGTTAATGGTTAGGGATGCTTGGTCAAAACGAGCAAATACCTCTCGTAAAGTGGAAATGTGTTCGGCCCACGTAGCTGTAAAAATGACCACATCGTCTAAATAGGCAGCACAATTTGGCACAGAGTGAAGGACACGACTCATTAGTCTCTGAAAAGTTGCTGGAGCATTACGCATACCAAAAGGCATGACGGCGTATTGCATAAAAGCATCAGGGGTCACAAAAGCCGAAATTTCTGATGCACGATCTGTCAAAGGGACTTGCCAGTAACCTTTAAGTAAATCTAATTTGGTTACATATTTGGCAGCTCCCACACTGTCAACACAATCCTCAATTCTAGGCAAGGGAAACGAGTCAGGGACCGTGACAGCATTCACCTTTCTGTAGTCAGTACAGAAACGGTAAGTGCCATCTGGTTTAGGAACTAGGAGACATGGTGAACTCCATGGGCTAGAACTAGGAAATGCCAATCCATGTCTAATCAAATAGTCTACCTCAGCACGCATATAGGCACGTTTACCAGGGTTCACACGATAGTAGTTCTGTTTAAGTGGGTTATTCTTACCAACATCAATGTCGTGTTTTAGCACATTAGTTTGTCTGGGCACATCTGTAAAAAGATTTCCATATTCATTACACAATGTCTTTAAATCAGCACAGGCATCATCTGGCAGGTGATTCAAGATGGCATCCAGCTGAGACATCAGTTCTGAGTTCTGCAAATGAGCAGACAAAACAGACACAGAGTGAGGCATTAAACCATCATCATCGTCATCAGAAACTTTAGGAAGAGTAGTTACCACAGTGACCAAAGTTGGCTGACAATCAGTATTATCCACATCCACATCCAACTTAGGGTACTCTTTACTTTCACGTTGTACATATGGCTTCAGCATATTTATGTGACAAACACGATGCTTACGCCTACGGTCAGGGGTAGAGATTACGTAGTTGACTTCACTCAGTTTTCTGTGGACCTCGTAAGGACCCGAAAATTTACAACACAAGGCAGAACCAGGCACAGGCAATAAAACTAACACCTTGTCATGTGGTTTAAACTCTCGGTGCACTGCCTTTTTGTCAAACGTTGCCTTCATTGCAGACTGTGCAGATGAAAGAGACACTTTAGCAGCATCACAAGCCTTGTGAAGTCTTTCACGAAACCTGCTCACATAGTCCACCAAGTCACCTTTCACAGAACATTGGCCATTTAACAGTTGGTCTTTTAACAACTTCAGAGGACCACGCAAGGTGTGTGCAAACACCAACTGAGCTGGGCTAAACCCTGTGGACTCCTGTACAACTTCACGAAGAGCAAACATCAGAAGGGGTATCCCTTCATCCCACTCCTTATTAGATTCAACACAGAACGTTCGTAAACGAGTTTTTAAAGTCTGGTGAAAGCGCTCTAGAGCTCCCTGAGACTCAGGATGGAAGGCAGAGGAGGTACGATGCTCAACATTCAACTGTTTAAGAATCTGCGAAAACAATTTAGAAGTAAAGTTTGTTCCCTGGTCGGTCTGAATGGACTTTGGTAACCCAAAAATAGAGCAGAAACGTATTAATGCTTTAGAGACAGACTTGGCTGTGATGTTTCTTAAGGGAAATGCATCCGGAAAGCGTGTAGCCATGCACATGACAGTAAGAAGATACTGATTACCACTCTTGCTTTTGGGAAGAGGACCAACACAGTCTAGCAAAAGATGCTCAAAAGGTTCACCTACCACAGGTATGGGGCATAATGGTGCTGGGGGAATACCTTGATTGGGTTTTCCTGCAACCTGACATGCATGGCATGAATTGCAATATTTTACCACATCTGCTTTTAGACCAGGCCAGAAGAAATGCGGCAGAATACGCTTATATGTTTTATTGATACCTAAATGTCCAGCCATGACATGATCATGTGCTAGACTTAGTACATAGGCTCTGTATACCTCAGGTACCACAATTTGAAATGTACTGTCCCATTCATCTGAAGCTATAGAAGGGGCCCACTTTCTCATTAAGACACCATTAAGCCGATAAAATGCAACTGGAACTTCATGAATCTTCCCCTGATCCACCACAGCAGACCTACACTTAGAGAGCGAAGGATCTTTATCTTGAGCAGACACTAGCTCAGCACCATCCACAGGGAGAGTAAGTTCACAGTAAAAAGGGGCCTTCTCCAACAAATGCAAACCATCACAACTTTCTTTTATATATCCAGCAGAGGACATGTTTTTACCATCAGAGTCAGAAAACAAAGTTTTAAGGGCTAAATCCTCATCTTGTCTTGCCTTTTGGGCTCTGGTAGTGACACAGACAGAGAAAACATTGGGAAACTCCTGTTGTAAGGCATCTGTCTCATCAGGTACACAGGGTTCAGGGACTACCTCAGGGATGGGGAAAACCTTCCCCCCAGCAAGGTCATTACCCAATATAAAATGCACCCCTGCAACTGGCAATTCCTCCTGAACAGCAACTCTAACCATACCAGTGACTAGCTCTGACTGCAAGTAAATGGAGTGTAATGGCACACTAACAGGTGTAAGACCAATCCCACACACAACTACATATGAGCCACAAAAAGTCTCCTCGGAGAAAGGAAGCACCTTACTTGAAATGAAAGACTGAGCTGCTCCAGTATCTCTCAGGATCCTCACAGGAGCACGAAACTTGTCTTTTTCAGACAAGGTGACAAAACCATCCAAAATAAATGGCCGGAATGCAACAGCACAATGATCATGACTGGGCATAACCTTAGAAGTGGAAATGCAAGCCATGCTCTTGGGCTTGTCTTTCTTTTTGTTCCACACAGTACACTCTGCAATTACATGGCCTGGACGCCGACAATAGAAACACACCCTGGTGTCAGAAGAGTGTTTGGTGGAGGGATGTAAGGAAGTCTCCGTATTAGACTCTTCACGTTTAGGAGACCCTTTAAAAGTGCGAGAAGCACAAGACCAAACACCCTGACCTCTTGTATCTCTAACACTGACTGCCGGTGACCGTGAAGCATTCACAACAGAAAACACAGTCTTATGAGTTAGCACATACTCATCTGTTAACACAGCTGCCTCTGAAAGAGTGGTCACCTTTTGCTCATTCAGATGCACAACCACCACCTCTGGAACAGAGTTTTTAAAATCCTCTAGCAGGATAAGTTCTTTTAACTGTTCAAATGTCAACACCTTGGAAGCCGAACACCACTTCTCAAAAAGAACAGTTTTATCTCTAGCAAACTCGACAAACGTTCTGTCCGCCATTTTCTTGTATGATCTAAAACGCTGTCTGTAGGCCTCGGGCACTAGCTCATAGGCTCGAAGTACAGCAGCCTTAACTTTATCATAATCAAGGCTCTGTTCAGCAGTTAATGAAGAGCAAACTTCCTGTGCTTTACCCACCAGTTTGCACTGAAGAAGCAACGACCACATTTCTTTAGGCCACTGCAGGGTGGCTGCTACCCGCTCAAAAGCAGTAAAATAGGAATCTACCTCAGATTCCCTAAAAGGAGGTACCAGAGAGATATACTTGCATATATCAAACTCGGAAGTGCGTGAGGCAGGTTGCTTGGAGGAACTAGCCTTAACCGCCTCCAACTCCAGGGCCCGGACACGCAGTAACTGTGTCTCCCGTTCTTGCTGCCTAATAGCAAGGTCCAGCTCTTTCAACTTAATAGCCATACTCAAATCAATATCACTCAGAGGACCAGCACCAGATGGAGAAGTGACCAGATCTATGCCAGAGGGAGTCCTTGGTGTATGTCCTGCTGCTTCCGCAACAGACGACACACCGCCCTCCCCTACAGCAACACTAGCACTTTCCTTTCCAGGTAGCACAGCAGCCTGGGTCACAGCAGCCTGGGTCACGACAGCCTGAGCCACAGCAGAAGCCCCTAAATCAGGGGGTGTGGGCAACCTCTTTTCTTCCCGCAACTTCACAAGAAGCATCTCTCTAATTTCTGCTTTCCTGGCAGTACGAATCACATGTATATTATAAAACTCAGCCACCACCAACAAGTCAGCCTTTTTACAGCACATTAAAGCCTCCACAGACGGACACAACACAAACTTTTCCAAGTCAAATTCCATAGTAACAACCAAAAGATTACTAATACAACACACATACCACACACTACACTCGCCCCCACAAAAAAAAGATCAAAAACTCAAACTTAGGACGAGCCCCCAAATGTTACGACTGGTCTAGGGATATAGGCCAGAAATGTTATAGTGGGGGAATGAGGAGTGTAAAAAGAAGAATTAACAAAAAGAAACACACAAGACAAGGCTCCAAAAACGTTTCAAATATCAAAAGTGTATTTACAATTATTTACAAACAAATAAGCCATCTCTCCAGGGGTAAGCAAGGCCAAAATAATAAACAAAACCCACTCTAACTCTACCCACAATTCTAACTAATCTAACCAAATGAAAAGCAAAGAAAATACAGAAACTAACCCTAACTCCCTAACTAACCATAAACAGGAGAAAATATATGTACAACACAAATGGCACTTACCCCCTTCCGGCACAAACACAGTGAACACAAAGTTAGGCCTCACACACAGGCCAACAAAGAGCACTAAACTAGCAACACACAGAAAAGCACACAGATATATCTCCCAAACCAGCACACACACTAAAACACACAGCTCTAGTTCTCTCTCTCTCAAACAGCCAGTCAAACAGTCCTCGGGATGGTGGATTTCCCGCCTTTTTTATTCACTTCCAGGAAGGGCTGGAGACAGCATCTAGAACAGCACCACCTAGGGACCTGGAGGTACAGAGACAGAGAAAGAGAAAGAGAAAACAAAGAAAGCACAGGAAAAAAAACAGGCACAGCCATAACATGCAGGTAATATTTTATATTATTCCTTAATCAGGTTCTTCTAACCAACATTGTGGCCGTTCATCTGGGCAAAATCTGGGGTGTGTCAGCTCGCAAATATATAAGTCAAAAGTTGGACATGTCTCATTCAATGTTTTTATAAAAAACAATTTACATTGTCGATTAATATTAAAACCATGAAAACTATTAATTGACGCAAATGGAATTATCTAGTAAACAAAAAGGTGAATGGCCTTCACAATTTCCTCTGACCTAAACCCAACTGAGATGGTGAAAGCGCTTTTCTAAGCTTAAATCGCCTGAAAACAGACTTGCATTCAACACACAAATGAACCCAAACACTTAAGAAATGATAAAAAAAGAGATATTAGTGCATTTTACAAAGTTATAACTTGTTTCAAATCTTAAAAACTCATTTCTGATCGAAAGTATAAGTTTTTAGTTTAAAACAACACTTGAAGCAGTTTATCGCTCAAAGGAGTGAGAGAGGAACTCAAAACTATGCGCAAAACGCTTCTCTTAGCTTAAATCGTCTAAAAACAGTCCTTACTACATTTAGCACACAAATGAGCCCAAACACTTGAAATGAAAAAAACAAGATCTTAGCATATTTTAAACAGTTATAATGTGTTTTAGGTCTTACAAAACTTATTTCTGATCGAAAGTGTAGTTTTCAGTTTAAAACTGCTTGAAGCAGTTTATTGTTTTAAGGAGTGAGAGAAGAGCTCAAAACTATGCGCAAAAACGCTTCTCTAAGCTTAAATCGCATGAAAACAGAATTTACTACATTCAACACACAAATTAACCCGAACACTTAAGAAACAATTAAAACGAGATATTAGTGCATTTTACACAGTTATGTATTTTAGGTCTTCAAAACTCATTTCTGATCAAAACCGATGTTTTCACCTTAAAACAACACTTGGAGCTCAAAAAGTATGTGCAAAACATTTATCTCAGCTTAAGTCATCTGACAACAGTCTTTACCACATTTAGCACACAAATGAACCCAAACACTTAAGAAATGATAAAAACAAGATCTTAGCACATTTTACACAGTTATAATGTGTTTTAGGTCTTGAAAACACGTTAGGGCGGTTCTTAATGTGAATGTATCACTCCCGTGCCCACGCCGAACAGAGAGTAGTATACCAACAAAGTCACTCACGTGACACAGCGTGTGACACATGCAGGGGTATAATACCCCCTGGCACTCGCTGCTCCTCCTCTTTCTCTTCTCGCCCAGAACCGATTGAGTGCAGCTCGTTCAGAGCTTCGTTTTTTTCAACCTATAGAGCTGTTTTTCTTCATCTTCTCTTGGATTATTGGATTATTCGCAAGTGCTCACACGAAGCTTGGTGCTCCAAGCACGGTGAGTACTCTCCACGGTAGCTCGAGCTTTGCTTCGGTACCTCGTAAGCTATCGCTGCCTTAGCTGTCTGGTGCTCGGTACACTGAGTTCACTCTAGCATGCAGCGTAGCGCTCGACACTTGAGGCTAGCCAGTGGCTAGTGGCCACTGTGGGCGGCTTTTTCAGCATTTTCCCGGAACCACGGCCTACCTAGCGCAGTGATGCTATCTCTGATCGGCTGCATGCAATGCCCGGCCATCCTGGAGCCCTATGACGGACACCGGCTGTGCCCATCTTGCCTGGGCTTGGACCATCTCTGATCCGTGCATCAACTGTGCTATGATCCCCATGGCTACCCGCCACGAGCGGCTAGCAGGCCTGGAGGCGCGCAGTGAGGCTTTCCCTACCCGTGGCAGCGCCCAAAGCTCGCAGAAAAAGGAGCGCGGATAGCTCGTTAGAGCCACCACGAAAGAAGAAAGGTTAAGCGCTTTCTAACCGTGTGGACTCGGTGGTATCGGAATTACACCAGCTAAAGAGCCTGATCTTAGCTATGAACAGCCAGACGGAGAACCGAGCGGACAAGACCCCCTCGGCCAAATCGAAAGAGGCTGCTTCACTGAGGCGGGAGGCTGATTTTGATGTCCTGCCTCCAATGCGGACTTCACGCAGGGATCGGCTCTCGAGCATGAGTTGGAGCTTGGGTCTTTTCCGAGCGACAGCTCTCCTGTACCTACACTCTGCCTGTCTTCAGGCAAAGCCAGAGGAAGTGAGGACCCACCCTCCGCAGCTTCTCGCAGGGCTTCGGTGGAGGAAACGCTCAAGTTGGCTTTGGCCAGGCTTGGCCTGGACACACCAGCAGCGGGGAGTGTGCGCTCTAACGGGCTGTTCAAGCACCTAGAAGCAGGAGATTTTGTGGTGCACTGTTGCTTTCGCCATCACATCTGGCCTACTGGAAAAATATGGTCTCAGACCCGTGGGCCCTGAGCACCATGACAGAGGGTTACAGGCTACAATTTCATCACCGGCCACCATTATGCTCTCGCCCTACAGTGACCAAAGTTCGGGATCCCGCCGGGCTGCAAGCCTCTCGCGGGAAATCAGTTCTCTCCTGGCCAGAGGGGCTATAGAGTTGGTAGAAGGGGTGGGCGATATGGGCAAAAAAAAATATCTCGATATTTTTTTGGATTTTTGTGATAACGATATTTTGACGATATTTTCCAAAAAATACAAAACTATTCTAAAAAAAGTATTCAATTGAACATGTAAGGTTCAAAATATGGTAAAAACAGGAAATTTTTTAGGCGCTTTTCAGATTTTCTATTTCTATTTTTTATTTTTAGATCCATAAAATGATATATTTATGTGGATGAAGTGTTTTAGTAGCTCTATATTCTGCTATTAGAAGTTTTAAAATCACCATGTAAAATTATAAACTGCTCCCTAGATATGATAGAGATCTGAACCTGGCATGGTCCTTTCTTTCTGAAAAGGACTGGAAACTTTAGAAGAATAAAAACTATTAATTTTATAACTTATTTCGCAATAAAGAAGGTCTCTCAGCCTGTTCTCTCCCTATAGAATAGACCCGCTGGAGCAGATTTTCCAGAGGGAGGGGGGAGCGCTCTCAGAGTGTCCGGTTTCAGAGCGGGCTTCACCTCTGTCCCACATAACTCGCCACCTGATTGGCTGACAGAATGTAGGGGGGCAGAGGGGGGCTCTCAGTCTGCCCAACTACCATGGTAACACGCATGCGCAGTTTGATCGCTCCAGAACAAAGGGAAAGTCTCAGAACACAGCGCTGGAGTTTCCAATAGTTTTAATCTGCGTCGGATTTATAAGAGCGCTTCTCAGACATAAATGGGGATTATTGGGGACTGGATTGATGGATTTTCTGATGGTTGGGTGGATTCTGAAGCCAATGCTCTCAGGTAGGTGCTGATTCGCTCTGTTTGGGTGTGGGGGGTGTTCTGCAGGTACCCCGGGCGGATCAAAGAGCGTGTTTTTATCACAAACCGGACCGTCTAGCGCACGCTTTCAGCTCTAAAACGAAATACAGCTAAATGTGACTGAAAAGTAGAGATTCTTAGCTTTAAAATGGCATATTGGGTGTCTATATTGAGCCTATACTTACTCAAACACAGCCAGATATGAATTATGATATTTTTCTGGCCCGCCGGCGGGACAGGGCGTGTTAATACTAGAGACCTGCGCGGGACAGCATTTCCAGTCCTGCTCCCGCAAAAAAATATGATTTTCAGTCCCACTCCCGCCCGCAATTCCCGCATGATTCCGACGTTCGCCTTACTGCTCAAGGCAGTTCTTGTCATTGGCTTGAGGAATTAAAAGTGATGTACTTAGCTGAACACATCACTAAGCTAGCTGCAATGACAAAATATTCAAATAAACAGAAATATTTAACCAAAATAACAAATAAATTCTTACACAAAACAAACTAAAAAGTAAACAATTAGAACTAAAAAAAAAGAAGTAACTAAACAAAACCCACCTACAGACCCAAACAAATAAACACCACAATAAAGCAAACACAACTGAAAGCAAACAGGGCCTGCAGGCCAAGACACAAGACACAGGCCAAGGCCCTCTCTTTAAGGAAAATAAATGAATAATAAATCGCAAAAACAAATAAAATTAGAAAACAAACAAACTAAACTAAACCCAAAATACTAACGAAACTATAATCTATCGAATTGCAAAAGATGAAAAATAAAAACGTCACACAAAAGTAGGAAAACAATAAATAAGTAAATAATAAAGTAAATAAACTGCGTCTGGACGACGACACCAAATACAATAAATCACCCAGAAACAAAGAAATAAACAAACAACAATGTAAGGACTGGCAAAGCACCAGCTTAACCAGAACCAGCACAACGAAAGGAAGAGCAGCTAAGGTTAGCTTTCCGAGACTTTCCGTCTGCCTCACCCACCCGCAATGAGCTTTCAAAATTTGCCCTGCGCTGCACTACTATGCATTGGGTCCAGCGGGTGCAGGTCTCTACTTTATACACAACGCACTCTGAGTTTAGTTAATCAGTTGTTTTTACTTACATTATGTATATGTATAAATATATAAATAACAGCCTTAAAATACGATGCAGTTTATTAATTTTTGGCGATTTAAAAAAAAACAAAAAAAACTCGATATTACAAAATTACACATCGTCAAATCAACATTCACGATAATTTCGCAAACGATACATATTGCCCACGACTAGTTGGTAGACCCTCAAGTTCACCCCGAGGGGTTCTACTCAATTTATATCATTGTTCCAAAGAAAGACGGCGGTTTGAGGCCGATCTTGGATCCGTCGGCTGAACAGGTTTCTGAAGATTCTCCCGTTTCAGATGTTACACACCACGGCTGTTCTGCACACGGTCTCTGAAGTGGAGTGGTTTACCCTGGTGGACCTCAAGGATGCTTATTTTCACGTTCCAATTGTTCCAGAACACAGACGTTTTCTAAGGTTTGCTTTTCAAGACCGACCATTCCAGATGTGGCTCATCAGCTTAAAGCTGGACGCTTTATGGCACAGGCACACACTCGTACACATTTCCAGCGAATGTTTGACTGCCCTCGATATCTGGAAATCTGCACCCTTCCTGCTGTCAGAGGTGACGATAGGTCAGATTCCTTCTTGCAGAGAAGTGATCACTAAGGGCGCTTCAGCCACCGGGGGGGCTGTTTGGAACCACAGAGCAGTATAGGGAACTTGGTCCAGGCGGCAAGCACAAGACCACATCAACATCCTGGAGTTACGAGCAATAGCGCTCGCCCTGAGACATTTTCTCCCGGTGCTCTGCGGCAGACATGTCTTAGTGAAATCAGACTATATGTCAGCAGTCTATCATGCGAATCAGTTCGGTGGAACGAGGTCCCACAGGCTACTGGCACTGGCACAAGAGCTCTGGACGTGGGTTCACCCCAGAGTGTTGTCTCTAAGAGCATCTCATGTGACGGGCACCACCAATGTCACCATCTCGCCATTTCCTCCACCCAGGGCAGTGGAGACTGCACACAGGTGTAGTACAGCTGGTGTGGGAACGATTCGGAGAAGCTCGAGTGGACGTTTTTGCCTCACTGGACACGACACACTGCCCTCTCTGGTTTTCAGAGACAGCGCTGTACAGCCCATTGAGCCAGGATGCCCTGGCTTACAGCTGGCCGAGAACTCTACTCTATGCTTTTCCCCCTTTACCACTGATCCCGGCTGTCCTGGACAGAGTGCGTCTGGAACAGCGTCGGGTACTCTTGGTGGCCCCGAGGTGGCCGTATCAACCATGGTTTCCGACTCTGCTGTCCTTACTCCATGGGGTTCCATGGGAACTCCCTGGGATCTTCCGCTAGTGCTGAACGCTCTCTGTGAGGCTCCTTTTGAACCGCTGGAGCTGGCGGAGCTAAAATGGATCAACGGCTGTTCGTCAGACGGATCAGCTGTTTGTTTGCTTCTCTGCTGCAAAGTTGGGAAAACCACTTTCAAAGCAGTGGCTATCCCACTGGCTGGTGGAGGTTATTCAAGGGGCCTACAGGGTCTGCCCTGACTACAGGACATTCTGTTCGAGGTATCGCCACATCTTGGGCTGCGCTTCGAGGAGTGTCACTACTAAAGATTTGTGCAGCAGCCACATGGTCGTCACCATGCACATTCTCTCATTTCTACAGTGTGAATGTGGCAGCCGCCGAGAGCTTATCTACAGCGGTTCTGTCCGGAGTCTCCTTGTGACATCGCTGGTATGCTTCATCCACATTAAGCACCTCCCTGGTGGTCAGGAACTATAAAACATAACGCTAGTTACGTATGTAACTGTGGTTATGTGAATAGTGGATGACCGCCAGGGTCCTTGGTCACTCGGATTGTGAGAAGAACCAGGACTTGAGGAGGAGCAGCGAGTGCCAGGGGGTATTATACCCTTGCATGCGTCACATGCTGTGTCACGTGAGTGACTTCGTTGGTATACTACTCTCGGTTCACTTGAAGCAGTTTGTCACTTTAAGGAGTAAGAGAGAGGCTCAAAACTATGTGCAAAACGCTTCTCTAAGCTTAAATTGCCTGAAAACAGAATCTACTACATACAACACACAAATTAACCCAAAAACTTAAGAAACGATTTAAACGAGATATTAGTGCATTTTACACAGTTATGTGTTTTAGGTCTTAAAAACTCATGTCTGATCGAAAACGATGTTTTCACTTTAAAACAAAACTTGAAGCAGTGAGAGAGGAGAGAGGAGCTCAAGACTATGCGCAAAACGTTTCTCTCAGCTGAAAAAAAACAGTCAAATCGTCTGAAAACAGTCTTTACTATACTCAGCACACAAATGAACCCAAACACTTAAGAAACGTTTAAAACACAATGTTAGTGCATTTGACAGAGTTATAATATGTTTTAAGTCTTAAAAACTCATTTCTGATAGAAAGTGTAGTTTTCAGTTTAAAACAACACTTGAAGCAATTTGTTGCTTTAAGGAGTGAGAGAGGATGTCAAAACTACGCGCAAAACGCTTCTCTCAGCTTTAAGTCGTCTGACAACAGTCTTTACTACATTCAGCAAGCAAATTGACCCAAACACTTAAAAAATTATAAAAACGACATGTTATTATCATTTTACACAGTTATAATGTGTTTTAGGTCTTAAAAACTCCTTTCTGATCGAAAGTGTAGTTTTTAGTTTAAAACAACATTTGAAGCAAGGAGCTCAAAACTATGTGCAAAATGCTTCTTTTACCTTAAACTGTCTTAAAACAGACTTTACTACATTTAACACAAAAATGATCCCAAACACTTAAGAAATGTTAAAAACAATATGTTAGTGCATTTCCCAAAGCCATAATATGTTTTAGACCCAGTGTTCTCAAGTCTCACACACCTCAGCGAGTTCACACGCTCACACGCCACACATGGTATTTCTCACACTTGCCAATCCATCAGCTGTATATTATAATATACTCTCGTTGAGCCAGTCAGAATATAGATAGCTCTGTTGTTAGGCAGACCTAGTCAAAGAGGCTCAAGTTTCAGCCAGAGTGTCAGGCGTGAAGAACTCTCTGATTCTAAAGTTCTGAAGCGGCGAACAACTGAAGGAGAACAGCGGCAACCCCCCACGCGTTGAACACCTAAGGAAGAACAGCGCGCTTCCAAACAACCCCCCCCCCCATTGGGACAAATGAAGAAGAACTGCGAATCAGTATTGACTGGACTCATGTAAAACAGAGAATATAAAACATTACCAATTCCCTATATCCATGAACCCATGGACCTACAGCGTTATCTAAAGGAAAAAAACATTAATTGCCAAAAGTTAGACCAAACAAGTAAGTTTTTATTCTAGACTCTGAGGTCTCGCAAGAACTCACTTAGGGCCCGTCTAGGGCTGTATACTTTAATAGGACAATTTTATAGTCTATCCAGACTTTGATTGCAAACCAGATCAGTTCTCATAGGACTGGATTAATATGGTCAATTTTTTTAGTTTTAGAAAGGACACTGGCTGCAGCATTTTGAATTAACTGAAGTTTCTTTAAGTTACTTTTGGAACATCCTGGCAGTAGTGCATTACATTAGTCTAGCCTTGAGGCATGTACTAATTTCTCTGTGTCATGCAGGGATCAGGGATTTCTTAGCCTGGCAATGTTACAGAGGTGTAGAAAAGCTCTTACATTAGTAACATTAGATATGTGTTTAGGGAATGCTAGATCTGAATCTATGATAAAGTCAAGATTTTTAACTGCTGAACCAGGCGTGACTGAGAAGTCGGCCACATTTAACATTACGTCTGATAATTTGTTACTAGCAGCTTCTGAACGAAAGAGAAGTTTTAAGTTTAAAAAGAAGCCGTTTATCTTTATAATGGAATGCTCTTGTATTATTAATTCATAATGTTAAAATTTTTGCAATTTTGCGATTTTGTACAAATACTGAGAGTTTGAGGGTGAGGCAGGAGGGATCCAAAGTTTTGGTCATGTACACCGCGTAGGACACGCAGTATTTGCAGACCCTGACCTCGACTCCGCCCCGCCACGAAAGCAACCAGCACATTGGACCAAGCTAACAGTTGTGCAGCACATACCACACCTGTTGGATTTGTCACACGGGCAAAATTAAGGAAGATGACAAAGCAGAAGTGTCACGTCTTAGTCCTGTCTCATGTCTCTGTGTGTCTTCCCCACGTGACCTGTGCCTCTCTGTGTCTCCTGTCAGTAGATTTCCACCATGTGTTTCTCATTTGTAGCTCCGCCCCTTCCCCAGGTGTTTCCAATTCTAGTGTGTTTTATGTTACTATAAATAGCCCTCCTCTGCCACCTTGTCCTCCGTCGGTATTTGCACCTTCCTCTGTTGTCTGTCTCTCCGCGTTTCTGTGTTGCTATAGCCCTAGTTCAGTGTTTATTCATAGTTTGTTTCCCTTGCTCCCTATTCTATGTTTTTCTGTTTATTTCTAGTTTCCTGTTTTTTTATCCATTGTTTCATTCGTCACTCCCTAGTTCCCTGCTTAGTGTTTTGCTTCTTGTTGTTTTTGCTGTGTAAATATATTCCCCGTATATATCCCTGCCTTATTTAGTTTAGTACTTGTTCTGTTCCTCGTTAATTTTCTTATATATATATTCCTTGTTTATTTTTGTTATTATTATTATCTCTTGTTGACTTAGTTTATGTTCTCTAGTTTCACTGGGTTGTTTTGGTTTTTGGTTTTTGGTTTATCTTTGTTAAGTGTTTACTTGTTTCTTGTTTCATTGTTTATTTGTTATTTATTTAATAAATTATTTATATCGCTCTTACCTGCACTTGTGTCCGCCTCCTCGTCTACCTGCCTGGGTATCCGTGACAGAAAGACCGACCAAACATGGACACAGCAGGTTCTGCGTGGACTGGCACCAGGATGGCGATTCACCGTACTCCAGGCGGGATCCCGGCGCAGGAAACCTCGAGGCCTCATGGACGCCGCAGGCCTCAGGGTAAGCGTTCTAAGGGGTCCCGCCAGCCTGAAAAGGAGCCCTTTTCCAGGGAGGATTTTCTTGGGGGGGCGCTAAGGGTTGGTGCGGTTAGCCTCGGTGCCTCCGTGTACCCGAGGCTCAAGGAGCGGGATCCGTGGGACTTTCTCGGGTGCGCTCCCAGCAGCTCCGAGGACGAAGAGGAGCTCTACCCTGCACCAGCCCGCACTCCATTGCCGTTCCCCCCAGGGGCGGAGAAGAGGCAGGGCGCAGGACTGGAACCCACTGATGCTGGAAACTTTTATTTCTTCCTATCTATCCTTAGTGCAGCAACTTACAACATGCCCAAGTATGCCTAAACTGACTTTAACTGTAGAGGGGGGATAATAATTTTCTAGTAGACAGTGGGACAGGTCATTCAGAGATTAGGGCTAATGAACTGCATTGTGTAATACAGGAGAGGAAATCGCAAGCATTAATAGGGGTGGGAGGAGAAATTCTCTGTCCATAAAATCTGCTAGATAGAGATTTAATGTGTAAATTAGGCTGAGTTTTAATTATCTCTCCTTATGGGATAGCTATGGATTTTCCAGAAAAACCATGCATGGTACAAGTAGCATCAGAGGGTCCAGAGTTTGTGTACATTTGGCACACTGTTAATGCGCAAGGGGAAACTATTAGACAATTTTAAGCAGAGGCTGAGAAAATCCATTGCACTTGCTGAGCAATCTACAAATAATTCTAATTCAGTATTCTGCAATGGTTCCTCTTTAAGATCTATCCTAGGTGTGCATGTATGCAGTAATAGTAACTGGCAACCATGTGGCTCCTCGTCCTCTGGGGTAGGTAGTAATGATGCTGGATTCATAGTGGTACTCAGACCATTGAAATGTGTAGTGTATGTGCCTTTATTAGGTATAATATCTCCCAACGGGCTCTTTTTCTTAGCATATGATGGAGTAAATGTACGGCAAATTGCTTGTATTCTGCAGACATGTGCCTCTGACCTGCTGTGAGAATGTGTTCCAGAAATAAATAATCCATTGCAAAGCTTTGCAATAGAAAAGGAGTGACATTTCACACATTAGCCAAGGTCCACACTATTATTATGAAGCACAATTTCTTACACCTAAAACAGAACTTATATGGAGTGATAAAGCGGAAGTGAATCGAGTTGCATGTGCTGCAGTGTCCGTTACGGAGGTATTATAAGCGCAGAGACTGCATAGTACATACTTAGCACAAGCTGTGGAGTTGATGGTGTTGACTAAAGCTTATGAATTAGCAAAAGATAAAACACTTGCGGTCTGGGTGGACTCTAGGTACGTCGGGTACATGTAGATTTTTAACGAGCTCAGGCACAAAAATAAAACACCACAACTAATAAGTGATTTACTCTCCGCTCTGCTGTTACCAGCTAAAGTCGCAGTAGTCAAATGTAAAGCACATGCGCCAGGAAATGAACCCGGTAACCAAGAGTAATGCGTTTGTAGACCATGTGGCAAAACATAGAGCATGCACCCCACACAACACACTACAACAGACCAAAAGAAACACTCCTTACTGGACATTCAATCCACAGCCACTGAAAGGACATGAGTTCAGTGTACTAAAGCAGGCTGTGAAAAACAAAATGATGTGTGGGTGCATACAGCAACAAAGAGACAATGTCTCTTAAAAGAAGGAATGAAGGAATTAATAGCTATTGCTCATGGTAAGGGTCACACGAGCAGGGGGGTACTGTGGAATTAATAGCAAAGCATTGGTATTGTAATGGAAATGCATTGATTACCGTATTTTTCGGACTATAAGGCGCACCGTATTATAAGACGCACTATCAAAGAACGCCTATTTTCTGCTATTTTTCCATACATAGGGCGCATCGCATTATAAGGCGCGTTAAGTGACACTAGAAAGGGTGCCTATATCAAAGTGAACAGGGGTGGCGCCATGTTTCCCTTCCCCCACCGGGGGTGGTCGCTTGCCGGTGGAGCGTCTCAGTATACAAATCTAGCTATTTCAAAGTCAAACGAGTGCTGGATATTAATCTACACAGATTCCTCTCCTGAAAACTGTTTATTTGGGTGAGTAACGTGCTTCAGTTTATTTACAGTAAGCTTAGATTTCCAGATGTCCACTAAGGCTTGCTGCACCAGCGTTAGCATAGCTATCCGCTAGCACGCTAGCTAGTCACCTAAACTAGTAAAGTTAACCCAAACTTAAACGACAGCGTTACACTGAGTAATCCTGCGTGTTCTGGTAAGACAGTGAGATATTAGCTAGCGATTCGTCCCCCGTAGCTTGTTTTAACACGGTAAACAAGCAGATTACAGGCTGATAAAACTCACCTCTGAGAGAGTTAGCGCTTAGCATCTAGCTAATGCTAGCCAGGCAAAGCAGCACAGACTTACAGGCCGATAACTCACCTCTGAACGGTGAACGCTTAGCGATTAGCATCTAACTCTAATAATACTGCTCCAGCAGTATTAAAAGTGCTAAATTTAGAAAATACTGATCTCTGAACAGTGAAAAAGCTAGCTAGCTAAGCGGTTAGCATCTAGCTAATGCTATTGCTGCTCCAGCCTCGGAGCGGCACGGCTCTGCACGGAGTGTGTGTTTACTGCTCCTTACACCTGACGGTAAAATTTAGATAATACTGATCTCTGAACAGTGAATAAGCTAGCTAATGCTATTTGCTGCTCCAGCCTCGGAGCTGCACGGCTCTGGACTCTGTATAGCACTGAAACTCTGTATAACGCTGCACGGAGTGTGTGTTTACTGCTCCTTACAACCTGACGAGTAAAATTTAGATAATACTGATCTCAGTGAATAAGCTAGCTAGCTTAGCGGTTAGCATCTAGCTAATGCTATTGCTGCTCAGCCTCGGAGCTGCACGGCTCTGGACTCTCTATAGCACTGAAACTCTCTATAACGCTGCACGGAGTGTGTGTTTACTGCTCCTTACAACCTGACGAGTAAAATCCATACAAAAGGCGCACCGTATTATAAGACGCACTGTCAATTTTTGTGAAAATTAAAAGTTTTTAAGTGCGCCTTATAGTCCGAAAAATACGGTATTTGGTGTAAAAAATTTAATAGGGATAATTTTACTATGATCTGTTTGTGTGATTCTCTCCATCAATAAGGGGCCTTAATTAACAGAGATCTTTAATTGCTTGCAACAGGATGTGGGGGTTTGGGTGCAGTCCACACCTGCAGAGTAAGGGTCTGCTTTGCTCAAGATAAGGACACTAAATGGTTCACTAAGCCATATATGGTCTGTTTGTATTGCCTAAGTAACTTTGTGATTCCAGGTTGCTTAAAATGGGTCATATAACATACCCCCATGTGGACTGTTAGCTGAAAACTGCCCGGTAACTAGACCGGTTCCAGCCGGTCCTGCAAGGGTGGGTTGTGCAGCGTGTGGAAACCCTATATAACACTGTGGTTTTTACTATATTGGAGAGGAGAAGATTCTGCATTGTCTTTGGTGCTGTCTCCTCCAATAAATGCTACTCACTTGATCCAGACTCAGATTTTTCATGTTTGTTCTGTCACTAATCTTTTTTCCACCACAATTTGCTGTCAGAAGTGGGATGAACAACGGACTGCAGCGGAGGGAGGAGAAGTAAACACGAACTGAGGACACTCTCCAGCAGAGACTGGGCCCAGAAGCAGGGGAAATCTCACAGCGCACGAGCAGAGTACCGAGGGGGTGAGTGTAACTGATTGTCCATCCGCTCTCACTCTAAGCTTCATCAATTGGTGGTGAGTGACCTTTTTAATTATTTTGAGAGGGACAATACAAATATTTTACTTTATTCCCCTCCACCTACCCTCAAGCACTCCGCCCTGGAAGAAGTTTGGTTGCATGACGGTGTAACAAAGACTAGCCGTATCTCTAGACGTATCTCTAGAGAACATAGGTCTGGACCGGAGGGGGAGTGCATAAATAATACTAGTAGTACAGAGTGCTGATTGAGTATTAAGCAGGGAAAGAGGGAGGTGAGAAGTTAATTGTTGGGGCTAAATCACATGAGAGAGCAAAATAGGATCCCAGTTAGCTAAGGAATTATGTTTTTTTAATCCAAAAATTCAAACTGCAGCTCTCTTTAGCCAGATGAGCCAGGATTATGGCACTGATTGTATAATGTATGTCCCGATGTGGATAAAATATTTTGGATTTCCAACAACTGGGAGCCTCAGTGTGAAATATTTAACTAAGTTTAATTATAGAGTGGGACAAGCACCAGTAGGGTGTTCAAAATCAGTAATTAAACATTGTGCTAAACATAGAGAACAAATGTTACAGGCAGTTGGGTTTTGGTTGGAAGAAGCAGGGTGCAGAGAAATGGAAAGAGAAAAGAAGGGTGGGGTTAAAACTAAACCAGTGTCTCAGTGTGTCTCAGTTGCAGCCAATCCTGACCTCGACGCCGCTCCACCGAAAAGATCAGTACCAAGAAATCAACCAGAGCCAGCAGCGGGGGAAGAGCAACCTCAATACAATCCACCACCAGAGGTGCCTGGCCCTTACAGCGAAGCACGACAGCAGCTTGAGCAGGCAGATGGAGCACAAGGTGAAACCAGCCCATTTTACTCGCCAGTAGCCTCTCACACCCGAAGCCATGACAGAGAAAGTGTAAGGGCTGGTGCCCGATTGCGGTGTCCTCCAGTGCATCGGAGGGCGTGCCAGGCCAGCGCCGAGGGTTAATTGGCTAATTATCAACACCTGCTTTCTACACCTTACAAGCAACGCCAACCAACCACTCGGCGCTGGATCTTTGACGCTAACAGAGCGAATCTATGCCGGTTTTCCGAGCGAGGTTTGGCTCTTTCTTTTCCTTCTGTCCTATCCACGGCAAGTGCCATTTTTTCCCTTCGAATTTGGTGTAGCTGTGTAGAGCAGTGTGCTCCACAGCCTCCATCTCTTTCTCTCTAGTCTAGTGGAGCAGAGCAGTGTGCTCTCCTCCGCCGCCCCTCCCTCGAGTCTTTGTGTGTGTGTGCGAACCAGCCGCGAGGCACGTGGTTTGCTTACCTTCTCTCTCCCGCGCTGTTCCTCTCCTCACAATCACCTCAGTTCAGTTCTGCTTTTCTTTGGAAGCTCTTTAGTTTTTACCTCGCGCCACAAGAGGTAGCCGCTCCCGGCGGGCTTTATTTACAATTTTCCCCCTCTCTCTCACTCACGCTAGGCGTGACTTTTGTTTTCCGCCCGTTTTCATTGCTCTGCCCCTTTCGGCGGAGGCTTTTAAAGGCGAGTAAAGCGGCCGCGTCCCAAAAGAGCAGTGGGCTCCGAAGTCTATATTTATTATTATTATTATTATGGTAACACTTTATTTTGAGTGGTCCTTTGTAGATGATTAATAAACTGTCAACAGAATATCAATAACAAAATCAACAACATATCTGTACACCTGCAGTAGTGACATACATAAACATTCAAGTGACTATCTGTTTCAATGTTGTAAATGGACAGCAATCCTTTCTAACAAATAAACTATCATAACTTTCACCTTCCTGATGGGTTGTTGAAGCACTACTTTAAATGAGTAGATGTTTTATTGACATTACTGACAATTATATTTTTATTGATTTCATCATTTTCATCATTATTTTTAGTAGATGTTCTGTTGATACATTACTTATGTTTAGTAGATGTTCTATTGGTACATTACTTATGTTTAGTAGATGTTCTATTGGTACATTACTTATGTTTAGTAGATGTTCTATTGATACAATACATGATTAATATGTGGTTTTATACATTACTTATGTTTAGTAGGTGTTCTATTGGCCCGTTACTTATGTTTAGTAGATGTTCTATTGATACAATACATGATTAATATGTGGTTTTATACATTATTTATGTTTAGTAGATGTTCTATTGGTCCGTTAATTATGTTTAGTAGATGTTCTATTGATACAATACATGATTAATACGTGGTTTTATACATTACTTATGTTTAGTAGATATTCTATTGATACATTACATGATTAATATGTGGTTTTATACATTACTTATGTTTAGTAGATGTTCTATTGGTACATAACTTATGTTTAGTAGATGTTTTGTTGATACTCTATTTAAATGAAACAGATATACTATAATGTTCCTGTTACATGTTCAGTATTTTCTCTGGTAAACATATACAGATGTTAGCTTGACCACTCCAAATAAAGTGAAAAACAAATGAATTAAGTAAATTATCAACAGACTTTATTTAAACACAAGTTAAGGTTAACATGTTTTTTTTTAATAAACATTACATAAAACATTCAGAGCTTCAAAATTAAAAAAGAAAGCCTTCAGCTGAACAATGTTACATTTTTGTCATATAAACAACATGTATCAAATTCCTTTGATTAAAGTGACAAGATTTTAAAGTGGGTGTATGGGTGAGTGAGTGCAATCGTGTGTGTGTGTGTGTGTGTGTGTGTGTGTGTAGTGCACAACAGGAACTTCCATTTATCTTTCACATTTTACTGTGCAAAATTTAAACAAAATAATTAGGTAAGCAAGTTCATTGGGAATTTTGAATAAAACTCAAACAAAAATACACAAACATATGCCTTAACACAGAGAAAATACATGCGAAAAAATGTATGCTACACGAATATCCTTCAAAAGCCGACCAAGGACTCCTTTTCTGTGTTTCCTTCCTAGCCAATAGGTCCATTCAATGAACTTTAGATGATTTTTCAGAGATTTTTCATTTCGGTTTCCTCGAAGACGCCACACCTCATTTTTGTAAGTCCTCCATGCCCTTTCAATGTGTTGGGTATGGTTACCTGTGGCTGGGTCAACAAAGTTAACACTGTGATTTACCGTTTGATGGACATATCCCGCCTGACTGAGAGTGGAGTATGCACGCCATTCATCACTGATGATTATACTATGAGGTTTTACATGCCGTTTAATGATGGGAAGAAGGGTCTGCTTGTTTCTTCTTTTTACAAGTCTCAAAACCGGTCTTCTGGAATCATCACGGATCTCCAAGATTCCAAAAACCCATGTTTTCCGCCTCCATGTGTTGCCAATACGGCCTCTGGCATACTAGATTAAAAAAAAGGAAAATAATTGTAAATTCGCGTCACATCAGTAAACATAATTGTAAACAATTAGTTAAACTGTAGAAATATACTATAGTCCTTAAATATCATTTAAATACTACTTTATGGGAGAAACAAGTTCAATCTCTTTGTCAAATAAGTTAAAATATTTGATTCTATAGTAATTATCAGAGCATAAAGGGAAAATCACCAGTACTTTGTACAGTCTTGAGCAGATTTCTCTGAATATGGTAGTTTTGGTAGTGTGGCTCCCCAGAATTTTGTCAATTTCCTTTTATATTTTTTATCCACAGTTAATTTCAGATGAGTTGGTTTTGTTGTAAAATTTCATTTCTACATCGAACATAGGTCTGGATGCGTTTCTTATTTGGCTACACTAAACACTAAAAAAAAGTTATTCCTGTAATGTTATAATTAATAAATATGTTTGGTTACTTGGGTGTTTTTAATGTTAATGACTGCTTTAAGTACAGTAACTGCTGTAATGTGATATTCAGTTTATGTTCCTCTATAATGACTGCTACCTAACCCTGCGTTAGTGTGGGACACAAGGTATAGCAGGTGAGGAGCAAGGACTTTTTTTTTTGCCTGTCTTTGCTAATGCCTTTCCGTTTTGCTTGCGCAACTGATGTGGCTACATCAACACAGAGCATCCCATAAAAAATATTTTTTTTAATTCACATCTGCAAATTTCCATGTTCAGTATAAAAGCAGGTTTATGCAAATATGCAGCGTTCTAAACTGCTCCCTATAGTGCACTAGTTACTATTAGCTGACACAGAATGCAGTGTCTATTACTGTAGTAGGGAGCGATTTTGAGTGCAGCACATGCTATGTTTTTTTTCCTGCTCTCACGGCAGGCAGCTTTGACCAATCAGAGGAGATGTGTGCTTTCATGGTTTGTTAGGGTGAATTTTGGTTCGCTGTGACTTTTCAGCTGTTGCTTGACTGAAAACAAAGTTTAGATCTCAGCTGATCTCAGATGTTTAGTGTAAAACAGGCTCATTGCAATCAGTGATGCTCATAAGGCATAGTCATTTGCTCACCTGCTTTTTGCTCATCAGATTGAAAAGTGAGAAACTGAAGCACAATTTAATTAGTAGGTTAATTTTCTTTTTTTTAATTAATAGTATTTTTTTTATTGATGTTATAATGTAAAGCCACTTATTTAGAAAAAGATGGTGATTTTACTTCAATAAATACACAAATTGTAAACTTGCATGTTTATTTTAGTAACATTTTGTTGTGGAGATATGGGACATGTGTGCACAGAAATCCCTTTCTCCTGAGATGGGGAATGATAGAAAAAGTTTGAGAACCACTGCCTTAACCATATACAAACTATACAAAAATGATTTGCTGTCAAAACTAACTGGAAAGATTTGTGTTGTTTGCTCTTACCTCTACACATTATGCTAAACAGTGCTGTAAAACTAAGAATTTAGACAGCTGTGGTTTTACATTAGAGTGCGTACAAGCTTAATAATACATCAAATTTAGATTCTCTGCCCAAGCCTGAGCCTGACACGATGCCCAACTTGAGATTTCCCTGTTGACCTGCATCGCTCAGAATGCTCAAACAACTGGCTTCCAACAAGCTTACAATGCTAGAGATAGGGGCAAAGCATTACCCACGCCCTCTTCACTAGCATTGTAAGTGTAGCGGCTCAGTGGTTTAATACCTGGTGCTAATTGAGATGTTGAAATATTTTTTTTATTGGGCGCCAGTTATTAAATTAATTTAATTAGATTAATTAATAAATTAATTAATCAAATTAATTAATAACACAAGACATCTCAGGGTGTGGTTTCTACAGGTGACAGAAATTTTCATAACCAAGTTATCCAGAAAAACACACTGAAATGACAGGTTTTGTAAAATAAAAGTATTTATTAAATCACACAGATATGAGTAAATAATTCATTAAAAAGTCATAAATGTAGCCATTAGCTATCAAATCATAGTGTAGAATGATAAATGAGAAATAAAAGAACAAACACGTTATAATGCTGATATGAAAGGAATAAAGATTAATATAACTATTAAGTGAGTATTTCTAAATAAGGGTCTAAGGCATTTTAAGTCTACGAAACCAATTCTTATTTCCAACCAAGCCACTCAAAATGAGTCATCTATACTAAAGACGCTCTATTAAAGACCCGACCAAACCATGACCAACAGACACCATCTGCCGAAAGATTAAACCCAGCTCTGCCTTACTCTGAGTTGTTGAAGTGGGCCTTGGTGACGTCCGCCTGGGTTGGTCGTCTGATGCTTCACCCCGAAAAAGGATCACGTGAGCCTGTCTGAAGGGTGGTTTGACTTCCTGTGTCAGCACGGAGCCCCATTAGAACCCACAGGGTAAATCCCTTCACTCTCAGCTGGCTTGCTGGTGGCCTCCGGACCGCAGGTTTCTGGGTTGGATCTGGCGGATCTCCTTTTCAGCTGTACTTTAGCTAAACTTAGATGGAATAATGCTTGGCTTCGTAGATTGTAAAATAACCTTAGATATTTTAACTAGGATAGCTAATATTAATATACTTGAAGATTAAATGCACTAGTCTAAGAAAACTAACTTAAGATGACTAAACTAACAGTCTATCCTTTCTCCATCTCTGGGCTCCCTAACCTCTCTCCTCTAACTGTTTTCCTCAACTCATCTTCTCCAACTCCTTCTCCCACTGCTTCTCCTCCAACTGCTCTGACCTGAACTCCCAAAACTCAACTGGAAACTCTAAACTGGAAACTGAACTGTGTCTGCCCAGTTTAACTATTAGTCTCTGTGGCCTGTTTGGCCCCTGAGCTATGATTGGCCCTGTGGCCCAAATGTCTGTGTTTTGATTGGTCTAGGAGCAATTTCAAACTTTGGTGGGGATTCACAAAGGGCCATAAACCCCCCCTCGCTCACATGGTCAGCATGCTTCAGCATTTTTCTAATAGATCAAACCAAAAGAAAACTCAATTAAACAGTGGATCAAAATACATTTTTCAGCATATCAGTTTGTGAGGATAAATTCAGGAAACAACAATCTTACAATTGAATCACAATAAATGTAATATATATATATTTTGCCCACAAACAGTTTTGTAATACTCAAGATAATCTTAGGAATACAATGATGGATGGTACTCTGTCAGAAAGAGATCAAGAGTCATGTTATTATTTAAACCCAATTAAATCACTTAAAAGATAATACATGGTTAAACCACTGATAACCAAATAAAGCTAAATTATCAAATGCTAGTTAAACCTTGTTGATTCAGACTTGAATGTGTAGGAGAATTTAATCAGGACACATCCAAACACATATACCATATACCAGACACATATACCATTATCTAGTAAACATTCTATAAAACACATTTTTTTACATAGTCAATATAGATGTATTTTAAGCAAAATCTTCTGAGTGAGAAATTCCTCCCCTCTGCAGAGTGTTCAGATAAGGCTTGGTCCTTGCCTGTCTGAATTTACGACGGTGGGGGAAGGAGTTCTTTCTGCACCCCACAGAATTTGAGCCTGCAATGTTGAAAATGGAATCCCAAGCTTAGAACATTTCTCTTAATTTCATTAATCTTATTTCTAAGTGATTGCAGAAATAACTAGGCACAAACCCCTAAATTGGTACAACATTTGGTGAATTAACAATTTCCAAGGCATTAATTAAGTTTTGACACTCTCTTAAGTCCGCAGTCCCGTCCTAGTGATGGTGTTGCAAATGTTCCAAATGTTTACATTAACTCCGAGGTTTATGACTTGGAGGAATGTAAACAGAATTTTACCCTAAACTCGCATTTAGGGCTCTTGAGCGAGGCTGAGTGAAGAAATAGTCAGTAAATGTCATTTTGAAATTTAAGGTTGTTTGAAAAAAAGATTACTCCAAGGTTTTTTTTAGAGTGTTCTGGGTTCGAAGTTTCCTTATAGGCCGTAAAGTGGGGGTAGTGTGTGTTTGTGTCCAAGCAATGAAGAAATCCTCTGGTTAATCCACTACATTCCCCCCCCCATCGATCGATGGGCCACTGGACGTTGGGTCATCGGTCGATGTCAACGTGGATTTCTGTAGACAGAGCACGTTAGGGTACATCTTTCATGCAATTGGTGTCTTGTTGGTCATGCTTTCTTAAGACAATCTACTACAAGGTCGCTGACAGAGTTTTTGGTCTAAGGGATATACAATTTCTCTGATGATCCGGTTTTTGCTGTATCTATTGGCTTTTGGTTCTGAATAAAATAGTTAATTTAATGTGATAGTGTGGCAACAAGCATATGAAAGGGTCACAAATAGTTTGCTAGCTATTTGTTCCTTTATAACTTTATCAAGACAACCTACCCATAAGGTATGCTTCAATAATTAGCCACTACTTAGTCAACAATTGAGAACAATATAGCGGAGCAAACGTAGTCAGAAGGGAAACAAAATATGTTTTGGGCACCTGAAGAGAGAAGAAAGAAAAACAAAAAAAATTGGCACCCCCCCTCTCCACGTATTTATTATACTGCTATGCTAATGGTTTGAAATGGTGATTCAAACACTAGGTTTAACAAAATATCCAATTTGTTGTGAGTTATGCTACTTGGATAGGTGAGTTCCAGACAGTGAATGTGTGGTACTTTCTCAATTTAACAATTGCGTCAGGTCAGAATATGGTGGTCAATGAACACTCAGTGTGTCTAAGTATTTGGCCCAGTATTATGATTTAACCTAGGGCATTATTGGTCCCGACTTGTCCCATGGGGCTTTTGCATAGTTTGATTGGGTTACAGTGAACTTGTTTGAGAATCGGTTTAATAAAACACTGACGATGCGGGATTTGGTTCCAGATGCGAGGCAGTTTGTCTGCCTCTGCATGAGGACCAAACCAATGAGACCTGAGCTCGCGAATTGTTTTGCCAGTGCTGTGCTGGGACCTCACCAGTAGCTTGTCAGCAGTGTAACACAATGGTTGGTAGCCAAGCGTGCTTTTTCCCAGTTTTGGGTGTTTCCGCAGTTCACCCCTAGAACGGTGAGATATACCAACACCTGAGAAAGTGTGGTTCAGCGAAAAAGTTGTGGCCTGAGCCATTTCAATAGGGTCTGGGGGACGTCCCCCCCAATCTGGCAAATACACCTGCCACAGTGATGAGATGTTTGTTCCTTCGAACAAATTTCATGAGTCTTTCGACCCAATCCATTTGTGGAATTGGCCATATACCACACAGATCTTCTGAAGACTGGGGCTGAAAACACACTAGCCTTTTTCCAACAAGTGGCAGATATGTCAATTGTGGGAATGCTTGGTGTGTTTCCCCCATCATTTTGTGGTCCACCCATGGGTGATCGAGGGCCTGGTCCAGGCTCTCCCCCCCATGGCGCTGAGGCACCACGAATGAAGATGAAGCGTGTGTATCTGGGGCATGAACAAACAGGCCCTTGAGCATCCTGAAAGACGCACAGTAAGTGGCAAGTGGATCAAGTTGAAATGCCAGTGTTCTGAAAGAAGTGTTGCCACATGCACCAATTGTCATGTTAACTTTCCATTTGATCTGAGCATTCCGAAAAGCACATCCATCTGTGTAGATGGTGGGAATGTTTTTACATTCATAAGAATCCAAGGGACTGTGTTTGTCTGGAACCACTGGTGCAGGAACAAGAAGAGAACAATCCTTTTGGTGCACGAACAGAGGATCACAGTTAGTCCGTGGCAAGGAACCTGCAGGTGGTCTGTGAACAGCTGACTTGTCAGCCCCTGGAACAAACATTTCACCGTTGACCATTGTGTTAAGAGTGAATGACTTTCCAGCTTTTGGGTTGTACTCATCTACAGCCGTAGAGGGAGTCAATGCCCATGAACAGGTGTTTTGTTTTAGAATCATGCTAGGGGATTCTGAGGATGGTGGTTTCAGAACCCTGACCATGAGCTTCTCATTGATTCCCGTGGAATTTGAAGGTTCAATGAGCTTGTGTGGCTCAATGTTGCTAGCAACATGATAGCATTGAACTCTATCCTGTGCCTTAGGACAGGGCAGGGGTTCGCAAACCTGTGCCCAGATTCTACGATGCTGAAAGTCAATCAATGGTTTGAACCGGTCAAGGAGGTCTTTGCCAAAGAGCAATTGGACGTTCTCCAATGGAGAAATGTGAATTGGATGGTTGAGGCTCATTGGACCGATGGCAACGTGCACCAGGGCTGCTGAATGCAGAGTGATACCAGTGTGCGAATATGGTTGAAGGTGAAGAGCACACTTTTTCAGAGGTATCTCTTTGTTGTTTCGGCGGGCTGTCGCCCTCACCTGGTCAAAAAGTGAATTTGACATTAAAGAAATGTCTGACCCCGTGTCCAAAAGAGCTTCATACCCGAACACATCTTCCAGCCAGGTGGCTAGGTAGAATTTTGGTGTTGAACCTTTCTTGGTTAAGAAACCCAAGAATTGTTTAGGTGGTGGATCCTCCAGGCTGAGGGAAGGAGCTTCCTCAGTGTGGTTGTCTTCAGCGTCTGGCTGTACAACCAAGGCTGCATTGGAGTGGATGGATTTCGCACCCCCCCCAAGCAGGTTGATCTGGAGCATGGACAATTGGCAAGAATTCAGATTCAGCATTGTCCTGCTTGTGTATTTCGTTACGAAATTGTCTGAGCAGACTGTCGTCTTTAGTGCTCAGGTTAGTTGGATATGTCTCATCCTTGTGCCCTTTAGGTGGACACCAACGTTTGTGGTGCTTTGGGCTCTTTCTCCTGAGCGGAGATTGAAGTTTGCTGGAGCTCTGTGCTCGAGCATGGTGCTGTGAGTGTTTGCCATTCCAACTGCGTTTTATCCTACCTTTCCTTCGATAGGTGGGCTTTTGGTCACTTTGCTTGGCCCAATGTAGGGACGAGCGACGCCAAGAGTGGAACACTCTCTGGTTTTTGTGGTTTAACTGGGTCTTAGGTGGCATTGGAGCCTTGTGTGCCCCTTTTTGCTTGACGTGGGAGGACTGCTCATTAATTATCAGGACGTCATTTGACTCTGATTTTTTATTAATGTTTTGTTGGAACTTAGCAAATCCTCTGAGAGCCAAATCACGCAGCTGCCGGCTTGTTAGCGTACGAGGGCAGGCTGCGACTCCAAAAGAGTGACTGGTGGAGGGATGGAGGTTTCTCACGAACAATGTTTTGAAAACTTCCTCTTCCTCCATTCCAGGCTCATTTCTATAGCCGAAATAAGCGTGCCTGAGGCGGTGATAGTACTGTAGGGGTGTTTCCTGGCGACTCTGCTTTATTGCAAGAGCTGCAGCAAGGCCGGTTTGAGCAAGGTGGTTGGAGAACTCATCCTCCAAAGCCTTGCAAAGAGCAGGATAGTCTCTCTTAACCTGGGGTGGTTGGCGCTCAATGAGACGTCCAACTTCCCGACTAGAGGACACCTTAATGAGGTAGATTTTATCATCTACCGTGGCCTTGGGGAAACGGCGTAAGAAGAAGTCAATGTCGCGAAGATACTGGTGGACATCATTAGAACCGTCCGGTTCTGGTTCAAAGCGTGGGATGTTACGCGCAATTTTGTCCAAATCTCTATCAGAGGGTGCTTGAGGTTGCACAGAGGTCCCATGTGGCTGAGAACGCTGAGTGAACCTTGGTTCTACTGGCGCTTCAGCACCTTTAAGGGAGACTAGAGGGATTGTATTTGTGGATGGTTGTTGCTTAGGATCCGGAACCCCAGGGGTTCCTGATTTACCAGCTGGATTGATGGGGGAGTCTCCCTCCATCATCAGCTCAAATGTTAACTCTGTTTGGTCTCGAGTTAATTTGACTGCATTGTTAGCATGTGCTAATTCAGTTTGTAGCTCAACCTGTCTTGCAATAGCATGTTTTAGTTTTCCCTGTGACTGAGCTGCAAGTTGGGTAGCTATGTTGGCTTCCTTTTGAAGCAGCTGCACTTCGGTTTTGAGGTCTCTTTGGTTCATTTCAGACTGTACAGTTTTGTTCTCTAGGTCTGCAACTCTATCATTTAAAGTGACAATCTCTGCTTGGAGATTTTGAATGGTTTTGGAGGAAGCAGCAAGTTGATCCTGTGACAACAGCAGTTGTTTCCACAGTATTAGGGAAATCGGATCCACTTGTTGCTTGCCCTCAAGGATTTTAGATACACACTCATTGAGGCTTTTGGCAATTAGTGCATGGAGACCCCCACTGTCCATTTGTTGGACTGGGACGGTAAGTCCTGGGGGTAAACCAGCTGTAAGCTCTAAAAGAGCTTTTTCAGTGACACACATTTTGATTTACGTAAAGCACGTGGAATCAAACAATTTTGATGACAAACAAGTTTATTTTATGTTCGAGTCAATTAGCATTGTGCCTTTTCTAAGAAGAAAATCTGTAAAAGTGGGTGACCTAAGGTTACAATTAGTAGATTAATTTTTAAAGAATAGTTAGATTTGTCGTCAGTGGTGCTAGTGAACAGTTTAATAACTGTAGGCCACTATATGCAATATGTCTAAATATGAGTATAGTTATTAACTATGCACAGGATGGGAGAATTTAACTATGTATTAAGCACAGGTGTGCTGGGTATATGGTTGAGTAACTGATAACTGGATAGGTTTTTTTTTTTTTTTTTTTTTTTTTTTTTTTTAATGGTTAATTAATTAATTAATTTCAATCAGTTATTAATAATTGATCTTAATCGATCAATAATTAAGCTTAATTTATTTGAAGATGGTTGAATTAAATTGAAAATAATTAATTAACACAAATTTAATTAACTTTACTTAATCAAATTGATTAAAACGACCAGTTAATTATTTTATGTTGTGATTAGTTACTCAATGGAGATAGCTATTTAGCTTGGTTCAATGTAACATAAAGAGTGATGTTTGAGAGAGCAGACCTGAAACTTAAATTTAACTATTTAATATAAACCGATTAAATGAATGCAGTTATTTGTTTACTTATTTAGAAACCATTTAACCAAACCACAATGCAAATTCCCTTTATTAACTTAACGAAAAGTTTGTTTGAAATTGGCACCCTCTGGCGACAGAAACTCTAAATGCACTCTACAGGATGATGGCAATTACACAAGTACACACCAGGTGGCGACACAGCTATATGGCAGCTATAAGTGGCTCCCTCTGGTGGTCAAACAAATGAAATGCACCTTTCTGCACTGTATGCAGTTAACCAAATCAAACACCAGATGGCGATGTGGCAGTGGTGAGGGGTAGTAAAACACCCTTTGAGTTTGAGTGTAAATAGTCAGGCTGTCCACCAGATGGTGGCAGAGGCCGACTGGTGGGAGTGGTCACGCCCACTGATGATGCCACGTTAAGGACCGCCCCTTGGGTCTGGGACCTGGTCAGCAGATTTGACTGACTCAGTCGACTGTGAATAGCAGAGGAGAAGGACACGGCTGTCCGAAAGTTTAACACAGCAGCAACACACTTCACAAGATGAGCAAAGAGGATTTACATCCTGGCGTGGTTAGTTTAATCACGCACACAATAAACTTCCTGCCACTCAGGGTGGTGTTACGTAAAAGTTAGCTACTCTTTTACGCACGTGGAAGTGTCCAGTACTGCAGGATTTTACGGATTTCGCGCAAAAACCGGCAGTTTTAACTGGAGTGCGGAGTCAATGAGCCGGAGATCCGCGACTCAGACCTGCGCGAAGGCCTTATCAGATCAACACTGGCAAAATATGTCTATTTTACCGGAAACAGTTCGAACTTTATGTAAGTACACACGTATATACACGTATATACACCCGGGTTTAAGGTTGCCCACACACGGCGGTGTGTCAACCAAGCTTATTTTACAAATAAGAGTAATGTTTTCAAGAGCGCTCACGTACCACACACACAACTGTACACGTTATACAGACACACAGGGGACCGTGCGCGCGACGCGCACACACAGCGGGGGACTGGCCAGTCCTGAATTGTAAACAAAAGCACGTGTAGAACCTGTGCGTGTGTTTCTAACACGCTGGGTTTATGCAGTTAACTCCAGCTAGGCCAGCTAGCCAGCAGCTAACGCATTTAATAATAAAAACAAAATACACTTTATTCTGCAACTTACAGCGCTATTTTCTGGAACTGGTTATGAAATGTGTATATTCTGGTCTCGCGGCGGAGAACCAATAAGAATATAATCCTGCCCCACGTTGGCGCGCCAATTATGTAGCGGCTCAGTGGTTTAATACCTGGTGCTAATTGAGATGTTGAAATATTTTTTTTATTGGGCGCCAGTTATTAAATTAATTTAATTAGATTAATTAATAAATTAATTAATCAAATTAATTAATAACACAAGACATCTCAGGGTGTGGTTTCTACAGGTGACAGAAATTTTCATAACCAAGTTATCCAGAAAAACACACTGAAATGACAGGTTTTGTAAAATAAAAGTATTTATTAAATCACACAGATATGAGTAAATAATTCATTAAAAAGTCATAAATGTAGCCATTAGCTATCAAATCATAGTGTAGAATGATAAATGAGAAATAAAAGAACAAACACGTTATAATGCTGATATGAAAGGAATAAAGATTAATATAACTATTAAGTGAGTATTTCTAAATAAGGGTCTAAGGCATTTTAAGTCTACGAAACCAATTCTTATTTCCAACCAAGCCACTCAAAATGAGTCATCTATACTAAAGACGCTCTATTAAAGACCCGACCAAACCATGACCAACAGACACCATCTGCCGAAAGATTAAACCCAGCTCTGCCTTACTCTGAGTTGTTGAAGTGGGCCTTGGTGACGTCCGCCTGGGTTGGTCGTCTGATGCTTCACCCCGAAAAAGGATCACGTGAGCCTGTCTGAAGGGTGGTTTGACTTCCTGTGTCAGCACGGAGCCCCATTAGAACCCACAGGGTAAATCCCTTCACTCTCAGCTGGCTTGCTGGTGGCCTCCGGACCGCAGGTTTCTGGGTTGGATCTGGCGGATCTCCTTTTCAGCTGTACTTTAGCTAAACTTAGATGGAATAATGCTTGGCTTCGTAGATTGTAAAATAACCTTAGATATTTTAACTAGGATAGCTAATATTAATATACTTGAAGATTAAATGCACTAGTCTAAGAAAACTAACTTAAGATGACTAAACTAACAGTCTATCCTTTCTCCATCTCTGGGCTCCCTAACCTCTCTCCTCTAACTGTTTTCCTCAACTCATCTTCTCCAACTCCTTCTCCCACTGCTTCTCCTCCAACTGCTCTGACCTGAACTCCCAAAACTCAACTGGAAACTCTAAACTGGAAACTGAACTGTGTCTGCCCAGTTTAACTATTAGTCTCTGTGGCCTGTTTGGCCCCTGAGCTATGATTGGCCCTGTGGCCCAAATGTCTGTGTTTTGATTGGTCTAGGAGCAATTTCAAACTTTGGTGGGGATTCACAAAGGGCCATAAACCCCCCCTCGCTCACATGGTCAGCATGCTTCAGCATTTTTCTAATAGATCAAACCAAAAGAAAACTCAATTAAACAGTGGATCAAAATACATTTTTCAGCATATCAGTTTGTGAGGATAAATTCAGGAAACAACAATCTTACAATTGAATCACAATAAATGTAATATATATATATTTTGCCCACAAACAGTTTTGTAATACTCAAGATAATCTTAGGAATACAATGATGGATGGTACTCTGTCAGAAAGAGATCAAGAGTCATGTTATTATTTAAACCCAATTAAATCACTTAAAAGATAATACATGGTTAAACCACTGATAACCAAATAAAGCTAAATTATCAAATGCTAGTTAAACCTTGTTGATTCAGACTTGAATGTGTAGGAGAATTTAATCAGGACACATCCAAACACATATACCATATACCAGACACATATACCATTATCTAGTAAACATTCTATAAAACACATTTTTTTACATAGTCAATATAGATGTATTTTAAGCAAAATCTTCTGAGTGAGAAATTCCTCCCCTCTGCAGAGTGTTCAGATAAGGCTTGGTCCTTGCCTGTCTGAATTTACGACGGTGGGGGAAGGAGTTCTTTCTGCACCCCACAGAATTTGAGCCTGCAATGTTGAAAATGGAATCCCAAGCTTAGAACATTTCTCTTAATTTCATTAATCTTATTTCTAAGTGATTGCAGAAATAACTAGGCACAAACCCCTAAATTGGTACAACATTTGGTGAATTAACAATTTCCAAGGCATTAATTAAGTTTTGACACTGTCTTAAGTCCGCAGTCCCGTCCTAGTGATGGTGTTGCAAATGTTCCAAATGTTTACATTAACTCCGAGGTTTATGACTTGGAGGAATGTAAACAGAATTTTACCCTAAACTCGCATTTAGGGCTCTTGAGCGAGGCTGAGTGAAGAAATAGTCAGTAAATGTCATTTTGAAATTTAAGGTTGTTTGAAAAAAAGATTACTCCAAGGTTTTTTTTAGAGTGTTCTGGGTTCGAAGTTTCCTTATAGGCCGTAAAGTGGGGGTAGTGTGTGTTTGTGTCCAAGCAATGAAGAAATCCTCTGGTTAATCCACTACATAAGCCTACTGTGACCCTCAACCAAAAAGCGCTGTACTTCAGAGTGTTGGGGGCAAATGTAGGTACAGCACATTGGTTTAGGAGCTCACCTGACAGTATCTGATGCTCACCATAATAGTATTAGCTGCTCACCTGATAGTATCTGGTGCTCACCTGATAATATCTCATAAGAATCCAGAAAATGTCTCTTTTTTTTATTCTTTTGAAAACAGCCTATAGACTTACCTTTCTTTTGTGGCAGAACTTGCTCTCATCAATGTGGATGACAATATTTACACCACCAACCCTTTGTCCCTTTCTGGAGATTTTTTTAATGCTTTTAATGCATTTCCTTTGCAGTCTCCTTGACATTTTTGAGAGTGTGGCACTGCTGCCTGCAATCCCGTCCTGGATCATGTCCACCTGTCTCATTCTCAGACCTTGAGCAAACCTAAACACACATAAAAACCAAATCAGCTTTACCTCACCAAACTTTTTTTTATTTCTCTTTGCTATTTGGGCTAATTGGCACCTGAATAATTTAAAAACAAATAATTATCTTTTTACATTATGTAGTTTCTAAAAAATATTTTGTTTTATATTTCAATATAACACATTGAAGTCGCAATTAGTAATGATGTGCAAGACATTTATTTTGTGCCTGAACACAGCAACATTTTTTGCTTGAGTGCGAAACAAAAGTAGAAGCAACAATTGTTCCCTTGTGAGCAATATGGCTCATTTAAAGTGCCAAGACATAACAGGTTTTGTACATAAAGTACAAAACCTAAGCATTTAATGTATTTACTGTTCATTAAAATTTCTGAATAAAATCGAAACTGTAACATGTTAAACTTTTCTGCCACCACTAGGTGACAGTATAAGGACCTCACAAGAGGACACCAGGCCCTTGTAGAGCAAAATTTAGTGTTGTGGTCTAGACAACCCAAAATGTGATGTGCACACATGTGGACATCAGGCCCTAGGAGGATACTATAATGAGAATATGTTTGTTTTTTAACAGTTTTGTAGTTTTGTAACAGACTGTTTTAGTTAATCATAATATAAACATTCATACGGAAGAGTGAATATGGTCTGGTTGTACCTGTGTATGTATTTCATCCACGTGAACAGGGTGGCATGTGATTTAGAAAAAAGGCTCCCAGTTCTGATGCTCCTAGCTTTTCTGCATGGCTTAGGACACTTCCTATAAAAAATGAATAAATAAATAAATAATAAAAAAGAATTTTAAGGCAGAAAAAAACATATGAATAATAGGTAAATAGAATAATTTTTTTGTTTGTTTTTGTATTTTATGTGTCCCTGACGAGGTTATTGTTGTAACCGAAAATTACTCCTGATACCTCCTTGCCATATTGGCTGTAAAGTGTAACTCTTACATCTTAACTGCCAAATATACCATTATTATAATCAGATTGACCAGATTACTAATGTAATAACCCTTGCCCCTTACACACAAAACAAGTGAATTAATGGAGCTATAATAATAAATAAAATTGTATTACCATACCAACATTCCAGGTGTGTCTAATAAAGTATATAATAATACAAAAAATACTGATTTAAACTAAAAGAAATATGTAATTAATGTAGAACATACTTATTCCGTGTAAGTTTACTTACCACATGTATCCATCTGTGCAGTTATGCGAAACCATCTTCATTCTTTTCTTGCATTTACTGCATTTCATCTTCTTTTTCAAAAGACGTTCCCTCTGCATCCATTTTATAAGCTTCAGGGACGTCTTCTTTGTTTCCTTAACGTACACCTTCTGAATCAGTTTATTTTGTAAATTAGTCATATCTGTTCACACCATAGACAGGTTCACACTGACGACTCAAGCTGCTGGGATTTGATTTTGGCGCGGACTGGCATGACGAACTGTGGGTATGGGCAAACACTTCAGATTGTCCAATCAGAAACAGCAGCCGCTGTGATTGACAGTGTGCAAGCCAAGCAGAAGCGTCAGCGTAAGCACACACAGCCCCGGGCATATGGAGACTGTTAACGTTTTAAATACAGCCTGGAGTCTAATAAAAGAAGAGTTAACCATCGCAAGTGCTGTTAATGTGAAGACAGACAACACTAAAGGTAAGTGTGCATATTTGGCTGGGCAATGTAAATTAAAGCAATATCTTTTTTTAATAGTAACGTTGTCAGGTGTCAGGAGTAGGTTAACTAGCTGATCAGGTCATAGTTGTGACTGAAAAAACAAAATTTGTAGGCTAACTACGATTTTCCTTCTGTGTGTTGCAGAAATAGTTCACTTTAATGACCTGTATGCAGACTCTGCTAGTTGTAAGTTAGCTAGCTAAAGGTTAGTAAATGAATTGGTATGAATTGGCTAACTAGGCTAATTATGGTTAGATAAACTGGCTAACCTGATTAGGTTGAACTGTTTGTTTTGTGACTCTGACCTAGTTAGCTAAGAATGGGGAACCCAGTTAACTTGGTAAGGTCGTTTAATGTGCCTATTTTACTATTAGCAAAATTAAAATAATGTTATTCACTATTTTTTATTAATAATATATTTATTGGTTGAAAACATGACATTTAGTCATTTGGTTACCTGCTAACCTACTAAAGCTAGCTAGCTAGCTAGAGTTAGTAATTAAATATTCACACTTCTTGTTTGGATTTTTTTTTTTGTTTCAGACATACTTTGGATAATTAAATATAAAATTAAACATCAAATTGACCTGGGAACACCATTGTTGTTCCTGAAAAATGAACATAAGAGGAGGGTTAATTAGGATGTGAACAGAGGGATTCACAGTGGCTCAACATTCTAGAGACACATTTCTCACAGAAAGCTGTTAGAATAATAAAAAATAATCTGCCTGATACCCTGTTTTACTAAGAAGACTTTATAATACTGCTAAAACTAACCAATTTTTCTCTAAATAAAAAAACAACATTAAACTTATGTTTTGTTCATTATTAGATGTCCACATACAACACACGCAAAAGAAGGGGCACCCCTAAGAATATGGAAGAGAGCAGTGACAATGGTAAGTCATTGTATATTACAATAATTAAAAATATTCCCATTACGTTTTTGAAATCATGTATTTGAATTAGTTTGCCTACATTACATTGCTTATTTCTTCAGTGACCAATACCACAAAGTAAGGCATGACATTGAAACTGCCGAAATTACATGCAGAATTGCTGTAATTTTTTTATGTGCTTAGCCATTCACCCGCAGCTTCACACATCAGCGCTTAGGTTAAATAATAAAAAAAAGTTTACTGTGCTATTGTTGCACTGTACAATCACTGTGCTTTGTTTTAATGCTTTCATAGTTGGATGCAGTAAAATCCAGCCAATGAAGCAAGACGTGCTCGTTTGGAAGAACAAAGCTGACCTATTAGAAGACAAGGTGAAGGAGCTGGAGGAACGCAATGATGAGCTTCGGCAGCAACTGGAGCTTCTCAGTGCACAAAAAGGTAGTGTTCTCAAATCATTTACCAAATACTATGTGTTTCCAACCTCAAAAATCACCAAAATACTAATATAATTCACTATTTCTGCCTGATTTAATTTGACTAGTATGAGTGCTCCGTACATGTTTATTTGCCAAAGCCTGGTGCGTTTTACTAGTGCAAGTGCTCTTTACAGAGCCTGAGCTTGTTTTCCAGCCAAAGCACTCATTCTACACTATACTACCTCTCAGAAACAAATCCAATTGCCCTGCTGCCACCAATGGGCAAATTTAGCATGCCATAACTATACCAGACCAGCCAACAAATGTGTGCCTTTTTTTTTTTTTTTTGAGACATCATTCAACTGCAAAAAAATCACATTAAGCCAGGGGTGCCACCTCTGGTCCTGGTCATGTGCTTTGGAGAGTTTCAGCACATAATGTTAAGATGCTTATAAGTCTTCTTTAGCTGTAGTAAATATTTTCAGAATATAGTTGAAACCGAAAAGGGGGCGGAGCAACGAAAACGGGCGGAGAGTGAAAACGCCGAGCGTGAGTGAAAGAGAGGGGGAGATAACGTAAACTAAGGCTTGCCTGGAAGCGGCTACCTCTTATGAGACGAGGTTAAGGATTAACTAAACAAAAGGGGCTTCCAACGAAAACAAAACTGAACTGAGGTGCTTATGGATTTAAACGCTGCTCCACCAGAGAGGGGAGGAACAGCGCGGGAGAGGGAAGGTAAACAAACGCGTGCCTCGCAGTGAGAAACACACACAGACACACACAGAGACTCGAGAGGGGCGGCAGAGGAGAGCACACTGCTCTGCTCCACCAAACTAGAGACAGGTAGATGGCGGCCGTGGAGCTCACTGCTCTACACAGCTCCACCAAACTCGAAGGGAAAAAGGGATAGAGATAAAGAGCCGGGGCTCGCTCGGAAAACCGGCATAGATTCTCTCTCACAAGCTTCAAAGATCCAGCGCCGAGTGGCTGTTTGGCGCTGCTTAAGAGGTGTGCAAAGCAGGTGTTGGTAATTAGCCAAATCAACCCTCGGCGCTGGCCTGGCGCGCCATCCGATGCCCTGGAGGATGCCTCGGTCGGGCACCAGCCCTTACAAGCAACAATTATTTATAAGAATCTTATTTTATCCACTCCTTAACAAAATGCACTGCTTTATGGTCAAATTTGTCTAATGAAATAATTTGTATTATATTTGTGGGGCCCGTTTTGTTGTGTCTGTCAGAGAATCAGTGCAGCCGTGAGACCCCAGAGGACTCAAGTGAGAGTCTGGAGGACTCAAGTGATGATTATTCCTCTTCTGATATAGACTCCTCTTCAAGTGAAAAAGATTCTCACAAGAAAATGAAAAGCAACAAGATGAAGAAAGGCAAAGGAAAAAAGAAGGAGAAGCATAGGAAAAAGGAGAAGGACAGAAAAAAACGAGGTATGTATACCATACTTTATATTAATCCATACTGCCAACATGTTTAAACACTTCACTGTAGGCCAGTATTAATAAGGTTACATAAAGCCAACATAAATGCTTCAGGACAACTGACACAAACATTAATAAATGCTTTTTGCAAATGGTGTCAACTGTCATAAATAGGGGTGTGACGAGACACTGATATCACGAGACACGATACTGGAAAATGATACTACAAAAATGAAAAATTGAAAACTTGAGTTTTATTTAACAAAATAATATAACGCAAACTTAACAGACTGGTTTCTCTCACACATTGATTCTATAAGAAATAGAAACAGAAATAATAATAAAAAATACAAATAAAACTTTTCTAGGTCTGATATAGTGCAAACAGAGGATAGTAAATCTGTACTGCTATACAACTGTTTACAGACTACTCTACATACCATTACAAATACAGTTTCAAGTGGGCTGATAGCATTCCAGCATAAGAAAAAACAAAATCTATAATTTAAGAGGCTTTTTTTTTTTATCCCAGGGTAGCATACCCATGGACCCCATTTGACAGTAATCAATCAGATGATCAGGGTTATCCACAGGCTGTTTATGAATTTGGGACCAGTTCTGTGTTAAAAGTGTGTCATATACATAGCACACCCACCCATGCACCCAGGCATGATAAAACGTTTTTAAAAAAACTTATAGGAAATACACTTGACATAGTACTTCAACTAGACATTAAATTAGAAATAATGGCTTACAATAAAGTGTTTCCAGACTTAACCAGGATTTCCCATTCTAAAAAAGTAAATAGTTGAATTATTTGTGAACAATTTTTTATTCAAAGATTACAGAGCATAATATACCAATATTATAGTATGATAAAAAAAAAGCTCTAGTCTGCCAGTCAATAAACAAATTTATTATGTTTGTCCCCTTCCCAAAGTACAGAAAAGTACCAGGACTAAGACAATACCAAAAATCAGATGTGCTAAGCAATTTCTCTTTTTATGATAGCCCACAGTTGGTGTTTCTAAAGAATTTATTAGGGCTGCAGCTATTGAATATTTTACACTGTAAGCCCGGATAAGTTGTATTTAGTTAAAAAAATTGAGGAAACCGGTTGCCTTAAAAAAGTTAAGTAATGGGGAATAAAAACTTGAGATAAATTAAAACATCAAGTTATTACAACTAAAGAGGAGCTTGATTTATTTGTAGCCCAGGGGGAATCACTACACACTGATGGTGAGTGTCAGAAACTGTTGGACACACCCAGTATGCAAATAGATTGTGACAGAAGCCAATGGAAAAGAAGCTGTTAATGGCGACAGACTAAACTCAGTTATTATAATTTGGTTCAACTCAAAGATCTCAGTTTGAATGTTTATTTGCCCACAAATGTTTAACTAGCTCAAAAAAGTAGAGTGTTGTTTAGAAATATCCAATTTTATGTAAAACAGACTTAATTTATTTGAGTTCAAACAACTTCTGGGTTTACAGTGTAGTAATCGAGTAATCTAGTAAAAATTAATTTTATTATTCAAGTAATCTGATGAATTTTCAGTAGAATACTCAATTACTAAAATATTCGAAAGCTGCAGCCCTAATAAATATATAGCGACAAACTTTATTTTCTTGTCTAGAAACATTTCCAATAGCAAACAAATACAAATAAATAAAAACAACTATAAATAAGCAAAATACAAATAAAAATGAATAAAAAATTATATATATATATAAGGAATTACAAGAAAATGGACATAAACATTGCCTTTATGTTGTGCATTTTAACTTTCATGATAAGGTGAACAAGTTTTCCTGCACCATCATTGCTCCTGGGCAACATGTGCGTTACAAATAATATGGTGTTTAGCAGTGTATGTGTATTTTTATGGGGTTTTGGATCAAAATAAACTGTGTGGCATCTTAAATAGTCTTAGATTTGTCATTTGATGTGTTTCCTTTCAAAAGAACAGACAGTATAAGCCAGAAATGTGGCTTTACATCAATAAACATTTAAGACATGTTTTAACATTGTATGCACAGTAGATTATTCAGAAAATGCAGTTCTAATTAATTAATATACCTGTCTGTTTTCTTCTTTTTTTTAGCAAGCACGATAGATGATGTGGTGAGGCGTTATCAGAGGCTACTAAAACACACCAAGAAGGGACTAACTATGACAAGAGCCTTCCAAAAAGAAAGGGTATCCCGAAATGCAGTGGCCCAGCTGGCGCCAATAGCTGAGTTGTATATTGCTGACCGATTACAATTTCAGTCAGTCCCATTCAAACCTGGAAGACTGGCAGAATTTGCAAACAAATGCCAAGAAAAAATAGCAGGAGAATTAAAGGAGAAGATAGAAAGCATGAAAAAGAATGGTTTGCTTCTTCCATTTAACCTCACCAAATTAAGTGGATAATGAAGTTAAAAAGCTCTTTCTCTCTGCCCTTCTCCCCTTTCTCTCTCTCTCTCTTTCTTTCTCTGCCCCTCCCTCTTTCTCTTTTTCTGTATATTTCTCCTCACTCTCTCTCTGCCCCTCTCTCCCCCACCTTGTTCTTGTTTGTTCTTGATAGGTAGAGTTACCTGTTTAGTTTTAGTCTTCTAGTTTGTAATCTTGGGAGAATAAGTGAAATAGAAGTTCCTGTTGTGCACCACACACACACACACACACACACGATTGCACTCACTCACCCATACACCCACTTTAAAATCTTGTCACTTTAATCAAAGGAATTTGATACATGTTGTTTATATGACAAAAATGTAACATTGTTCAGCTGAAGGCTTTCTTTTTTAATTTTGAAGCTCTGAATGTTTTATGTAATGTTTATTAAAAAAAACATGTTAACCTTAACTTGTGTTTAAATAAAGTCTGTTGATAATTTACTTAATTCATTTGTTTTTCACTTTATTTGGAGTGGTCAAGCTAACATCTGTATATGTTTACCAGAGAAAATACTGAACATGTAACAGGAACATTATAGTATATCTGTTTCATTTAAATAGAGTATCAACAAAACATCTACTAAACATAAGTTATGTACCAATAGAACATCTACTAAACATAAGTAATGTATAAAACCACATATTAATCATGTAATGTATCAATAGAATATCTACTAAACATAAGTAATGTATAAAACCACATATTAATCATGTATTGTATCAATAGAACATCTACTAAACATAATTAACGGACCAATAGAACATCTAATAAACATAAGTAATGTATAAAACCACATATTAATCCTGTATTGTATCAATAGAACATCTACTAAACATAAGTAACGGACCAATAGAACATCTACTAAACATCAGAAATGTACCAATAGAACATCTACTAAACATAAGTAATGTACCAATAGAACATCTACTAAACATAAGTAATGTACCAATAGAACATCTACTAAACATAAGTAACGGACCAATAGAACATCTACTAAACATAAGAAATGTACCAATAGAACATCTACTAAACATAAGTAATGTACCAATAGAACATCTACTAAACATAAGTAATGTACCAATAGAACATCTACTAAACATAAGTAATGTACCAACAGAACATCTACTAAACATAAGTAATGTATCAACAGAACATCTACTAAACATAAGTAATGTATCAACAGAACATCTACTAAACATAAGTAATGTGTCAACAGAACATCTACTAAAAATAATGATGAAATGATGAAATCAATAAAAATATAATTGTCAGTAATGTCAATAAAACATCTACTCATTTAAAGTAGTGCTTCAACAACCCATCAGGAAGGTGAAAGTTATGATAGTTTATTTGTTAGAAAGGATTGCTGTCCATTTACAACATTGAAACAGATAGTCACTTGAATGTTTATGTATGTCACTACTGCAGGTGTACAGATATGTTGTTGATTTTGTTATTGATATTCTGTTGACAGTTTATTAATCATCTACAAAGGACCACTCAAAATAAAGTGTTACCATTATTATTATTTTCTTTTTTCTTGGGTTTACCTGCTTTGAGATCTACTGCTCTGTAATTGGGTTCTGCAACCTTCTGGGCTGGAGAGCCACTGCTCCCCAACCCCTTAAAGAAAGATCCAGCCCAAAACATGAACCCAGCAAAGCAGTCAGATCTCGAGCAGGTAAAGACTACTCTTGCCGAACAGAGTGTGGCTATTGGGAGTCATGAGCGGATCCTGCAGCAGATCCTTTCTCTGGTTTAATCACCCAAACGTCCCCACATCCCACACAACCAGTTCCTCAGATGACTGAGCCACCCCAACCAGGAGAGCCTGCAGCTATACAGGCCCCTCATGCAGAACTCTCCTTGCCAGCCCCAGAACGTTATGGGGGCGAACTAGGGGGCTGCAGGGGGTTCCTACTGCAGTGTTCACTCTCCTTTGAGCAGCAACCAACCTGCTTTAAGTCGGAGTGTGCAAAAGTGGCGTATTTAATTTCCCTTCTTACAGGCAGGTCCCTGTTCCCTGACCTCCCAGTTCGTGGAGAGGAGGCTGGGTCTCGTCTGTTGCACCTCCGTCAGGGTAAGAGGTCAGTGACAGATTATGCCATAGAGTTTTGCACGCTTTGGCTGAAAGTGGGTGGAATTCTAGTGCCCTGCTCTCAGCTTTCCAGTATGGGCTCAGCGAGGAGCTCAAGGATATGCTGGCATACCATGACAGTGATTGGACAATCGCATCCGGGAGAGGTGTAGAATGCAGGGTTGCTCTCCCCTCAGTCCCGGGTCTTCTCAGGTCCTTAAAGAGCAGCCAGCCCATGGTGTCCAGCCCATGCAGTTGGGGCACACTCACCTTCCCCGACAACGCTAGGCGTGATTTTGTTTTCCGCCGTTTTCATTCTCCGCCCGTTTTCATTGCTCCGCCCCTTTCGGTGGAGGCTTTTAAAGGCGAGTAAAGCGGCCGTGTCCCAATCCCCTCGCTGAGCAGTGGGCTCCGACCGCAACAGCCTGACTTCGATCCCCTCTTGGGGTGGGGTTTAATAATAAGAACTAAATATATAATATTATTATATATCATATTAATATATATATATATATATATATATATATATTTTTTTTTCCTTTTTCTTGGGTTTACCTGCTTTGAGATCTACTGCTCTGCAATTGGGTTCTGCAACCTTCTGGGCTGGAGAGCCACTGCTCCCCAACCCCTTACAGAAAGGGTCTCTAGCACATCCCTTCAAGAGCGAATATACCCGAGGGAGGACTTTCGAGGCAGGTCAAGCCCCGAGTGGATCCTTTCCCATGGTAGAAGTAGCAGCACAAGATGGTTCCATTCTAGTGCACAGATACTGGACTGAGAAAGATATGATGGAAGCTGCCTCCATGCTGCCCCACCCCTTGACAAGCAGAGGGACGAAGTTTTGGAGACGAATTTGAGGATTTTGTTATGTCTTGTCGCCCGACTTTGAATGAGATAAAGCGCATTTTGCTCCGAAAACTGGGTTCCAATTACTGCAAAATTGATCAGGACTGGCCAGAAGGAGAAGGAACCAAAGAGAGCGACTGGAACCCGCTTTCCCCCAACACATCAACACTGGGAAAATAGCGGCATGTAAGCAGGAAGATGGAGAGACTGTTCAGGACTATTTGGTCCGCCTAACAAGGATTCATTCAGACTACAGCGGACTGGTTGCACCAGCAGCAAGAGCAAACAAAGATGATGTAACCCCGTGGAAGCACATCTGTGCAACAGCTTTTTGCTAGGATTAAAGCCAGAGATCTGCTATGCAGTAAAGCAGCACTGTGTAGGATACTCCAGGCAGCCCCTCAGCACCATTGAGGATCATGCTAAGCACCATGAGAATCTCTTAAACACCCAAGCAAAGAGAAAGGACAATATCCAACAGACATGTTGGATCAGGCTATGTTGACAATGGTACAGCAAATAGCTGCCCTCCCCACCTCCAATCAACAAGAGGGTAGGGGACGTGGCAGGGGGAAGAGGACAGAAAAGAGGAAGAGGGTACAGCAGAGGAGGTGGCAGCAGAGGATTTACGGGAAATGGTCGCCAATGCAGGGCAAGTAGAACCACCCATCACAGATTGGAGTAATTGCTGTTTCAACTGTGGAAAATACGGACATTTTGCAGGAGACTTTGAAGAATCGGAAAGCCAAGGATGGGAGGAGCAAGCAAGTGCACCCCAGCAGCAAAAGTGATGGGCGGCGGAGAGGCGGGACAGTGAGACGGCTTGACCCACTGACACACAAAAAAGGGCAGTACTGTCTTCCTCTCCATATTTTACATTAGTACAACAGCTTACAAATTGTCCTTTAAGCAAGCTAAAAATTACATTAACAGTAAATGGGAAAAGATTGGATTTTTTGGTGGATAGTGGGGTGAGCCATTCTGTGATTAGAACAAATGACCTATCTTGTGAAATTCAAAAGGGTAAATCTCAAACGTTAATTGGAGTGGGAGGTGAAGTAGTAAAAGAAAAAGTGTCCGTGCCTCTTCAGTGCTTGTTAGATGACAATTTTTTTACACATTGTTTTCTGATGTCTTCTGTGTGTCCTGTAAATTTGCTGACAAGGGATTTGATGTGTAAATTAGGGTGTACTCTAATCAGCTCCCCTGAAGGCCTAGTTGTAGATTTTATAGAACAACCATGCATAGTACAGGTAGCAACGGGGGTTCCGGGGTAAGCTTTTACGTGGCACTGTGTTGATGAGCAGGGAGAAACTATTAGACATTTTCTCGCAGAGGCACAGAAAATGGTGATAAATCCGTTGCAGTGGAAAAGCAGTGAGTTACGTTGCACCTCGCACATTAGCCAAGGCTCTGATTATGACTATGAACAGCAATTTCTCACATCTGAAACTGAACCTTTGTCAACCACAGCACTCATATGGAGTGATAAAACAGCGGCCGCCGTAGTTTCACTAACAAAACAGCAGGATGCGTTATTCACAGTAGGAAATTCATATCCTCACTGTGGTAACTTGCACGCGAAACAAACCACACACACACAGGTTTCCACTTTTTTTTTTTATCTAAAGCGTAAGTAAATGAAACGGATTAACAGACTCAGAGAGAAACTAAACACAGCTTGCCCACAGAACGTATCTTCTTCTGCTCAGTTTTTACACAGACTACAGGCACACATTGGTACTCATACATTTCCTTTCCTCAGGCGCCACCTACTGGTAAGAAACACTATTGGCCACATTCACAGCCTTATCACTAAGTTCAGAAATTCCTCCCCTTTAACTAATAACTTTAAGAAACTGAAAATGGATCCAGAGTTTATGACTTCCATTAAATCTATACTGACCATAACACATAAAACTGATTATTCCAGCATACCTATAAAAGAACACAATATACTCTTATTACAAAAAAGCAGTAATGCTCATGAAAACTTCAGTCTATCAGGAGCCTTTCGAGAACGCTGAACCGCAGTTACCACAGGCGTCTGAGTTTTGGGGAACTCCTGTGCAGCGGTCACCACAGGGGTCTGTGGTGTCTGTGAGTCGATGTGTAACTGTCCAGTCTCTGCTGGTGGCACAGACAACTCCGGTGGTGATTCCTCTGTCAGGTTTCAGCAGTCTCTCTCTTGCATGAAGATCATGTCTCTCCTTCTGTTTTTGTTGCTTCCTCACTACCTGTGTATTCAGGTCAGGGCGAAGAAGATCCAGCCTTGACATCTCTGCTGGTGTACGTGCAGTGGTGGTTTGAGGTGTGAGGCTGTACTTGAACAGGAAATGGAAAAGTCTAGTACTCAGAGAATCACCTGTCATGCGCTTCAACCCCTCCTTCACCGTTTGTACAGCACGTTCAGCCAGTCCATTCGAGGCTGGGTGGAAAGGAGCTGTACGAACGTGACATATTCCATTCTGCTGCATAAAGTCACCAAACAGCTCACTTGTGACATTTTCAAGACTTTTGTAATGAGCAGATCATCCAGGTAACAGGCTACGTGTGGGATGCCCTGCAACAGACTGTCCATTGTCCTCTGGAAAATGGTGGGGCTGGATGCCACTCCAAACACTAAGCGGTTGAATTTGAACAACCCTTTGTGCGTGTTAATAGTGACAACCCAGCCAGGGTTGCAAACAGTGGCAACGGGTACTCCTCCAGCTTTGAGACCTGGTTCACTGTAAGTTTACAGTCCCCACATATCCGCACTGTTTGGTCAGGTTTCATAAGCGGAACAATGGGAGCTGCCCACTTGGAGAACTGGACAGGTTCAATGATGCCCAGGGCCTGTAAGCGCTCCAGCTCCTCCTCCACTTTCTGTTTCATGGCATAGGGTACCACTCTGGGCTTGTAGAAACGTGGTGTGGCATTGGGGTCAATATGTAGTTTCACTGTCATTCCCTTGAGAGTGCCCAGCTCTTCTCTGAACACCTCACTGTACTGCCACAGAACGTCCTCTGTTGTGCCTGTATACTTCACCTCATGCCAGTTCAGCTTGATTTTCCTGAGCCAGACCCAGCCCAAAAGACTGGGCCCGCCACCTTTGGCCACCACTAGACGCCCCTCAAGACGTCTGATTTCCCACTTCGATGCTCACTTTTAGCACTCCCAGGTGGGGGATGGCCTGACCAGTGTATGTCCTCAGCTGGAGCTTTGATGGAGTCAGGGGTGGTGGGTTTGACCTCCATGTCCTCTTGTAGGTCTCCTCGCTCCTCCCCTGAATCGATCTCAAATTTGACATCCTGTCCCTGTACTGTGACTGTGGCATAGTAGGGCATAGGCGGTTTCTCATCAGTGTCCACTGTAAACATATTAAAAGAGCACATGGCCTCTTCACTTGCTTCCTCTACATGATGTGTGTCAGCCTTATTTTGCTTTCCTTTCCATTTCTCAGTCTTTTTGTTTTTAGCACCTCGGCATTTCCTTTCTAAATGTCCTTTTTTCTTGCCGCCATGGCAGACAGAATCCTTGAATTTGCATTTGTTTGCATAGTGTGCCCCTCCACACCGAAAATATTCAACTGGCTTGCCAGCTCTCAAACTGATTTTCTTTACATGATGCACTGCCACAGGTTGCGGCCCTGCATGCCCTTTTTGGATGTCCTTAGCATTGCTAGCTGCTGTCTCCATGACCTGAGAGATCTCTAATGCTTTTTTGAAAGTCAATGTTGGTGCTGTCTCACTCAGCAAACGGCGCTGAATCGCCTCATCATTTATGCCGCATACCAGCCGGTCACGTAGCATATCATCTAGCATCGCTCCGAAATCACAATGCTCTGACATCTGTCTAAGCTCTGCTGCGAAATTAGCCACTGACTGACCTGACTTCCTGAAGTGACTGTGGAACTTACTTCGGGTACATGTGGAAACTACGTAATTTTTTAACAAGGTCAGGCACGAAAATAAAACATCACCAACTAATAAATCACCTGCTATCTGCTTTACTATTACCATCTCAGATTGCAGTCGTGAAATGTGCAGCACATACGTCAGCAAAGGATCCCATCAGCAAGGGAAATGCCTTTGCAGATTATATAGCTAAACACACCGCACCACACCTGCCGCCACCGTACAACTTCCTGTGACAGACCAAGAAAAACCCTCCTTACAAGATATTCAAGCCACTGCCACTGGAATAGAGCGAGCTCAGTGGTCTAAATCAGGGTGTGTCAAACAAAACAGTATATGGGTGCACACTGCAACAAACAGGCCATGTCTCCCAAAAGCATACATGAAAGGGTTAATTGCTATTGCTCATGGGAGGTGTCACATGAGTAAAGGGGCATAATTGATCTGATAACCAGGCATTGGTATGCGCCTGGGCTTGCTACACTCACCCAAAATTTGTCTTATATGTGCACAAAACACACATAGGCATCCAAAACCTCGGTCACAACAGCCTGTGACTCATCCCCCAGCGACTGAGCTATTTCAACATTGGCAGATTGATTTTGTGGAACTAACACCTGCCAAAGGGAAACAGTTTCTCCTGGTACCCAGGATGGCAAAGAGGTGGCAAAAGCCTTCCTTAGAGAGATAATCCCTAGGTGGGAGCTGCCGATGCGCATCTCAAGTGACAATGGCACTCCGTTCATACATTCCGGCATAATCAGTTTGACTAAGTTCTTAGGAATAGACATGAGAAAGCACTGCAGCTACCACCCAGCAAGTGCTGGGGCTGTAGAAAGGGTTAATGGGACCATTAAGAATGGTCTTGCAAAAATGACCCAACAAACAGGCCTTAATTGGGTTAAGTGCCTTCCCCTGGTCCTCTGGCAAAGCAAAACCAGAGCACAAAAAAGAACGGGGCTTAGTGCCTTTGAGACTGTGTATTGCGTCTCCCTGTATGAAGCACTTCTGTCTGTGTCTAAACTGTGCTTCCACAACCAGCAGACCAGCCTTTTCATGACCACAAGCCAGGCGATTGGGTGCTGATAAGGGATCTCCGCAGACGTAGGTGGAACCAGCCCAAGTGCACAGGGCCTAGTGGGGTTCTCCTAGTGACCCACACAGTGGAAGGACGAGGAATGTGGGTACATCATACTCACTGCAAGAAGGCTCCAACTACACCGGAGGAGATAACAAGCTGAAGATGAACAACCCTAAAAGGCTTAAGGAGCTAATCATGATAACAGCAGGACTGAGCTGTCTGCTAGCCATCATGGGAATATTGTACATTCTCACCAACAAACATAGCTTTAATGACTAATGTTTTTTGGCAATATATTAATTTCACAGCACACACATCAAGGGTAAACAATGTTTGTTATGCTTGTGCTTTTATGCCACATGCCTCAGCTGATCTATTTGTACTTGAAATACATCCTGATTTATATGACACAGTAAAAAAACTGATGCTGAGACATTTCTCAGGGGGAAGCATAAACAACCAGAATTTGATGTTCAGCCTAGAATAATTGGCGCCAGGGTTTTTCCAATTTGTTTCAGACGCTTCGACAGATTTACATGTGATTAAGAAAATGCGACCGACACAGACTCAGAAATACAAAAGGAGTGTATGGAATTAGAGGGTGGGGTGAAAATTGTACCAGGTTGACAGGTAGTCAGACTAGTAGTTGGCAAAGAGGGCTAGATCCTAGCCAGTGTAATAGCACTATAAATCTGGTGAAAGACCCATTTGGATACCCGATTGGTATTGGCATTGTGGTCACAAACTCTTATTTTACTTACCTAAATTACAGCATGGCCGCTGTGCCCTAGTACGTTTAAGTGCACACATCACTCTTTATGCCATGCATCCTGATCTTCGGACTCGACGTGGCACATTAAATGATTTCACTGTACCAGAGGAACATAAGTTTACTTCAGAAGGTGTGCGATTTGCTGAAATCTTATTCCCAATGTACAAGGTGGGGGCCTTATACAGAGACCTTAATAGAGTCCACTGTACAGACCTTAATAGAGTCCATTGGCTACACTTGTAAATCAGACCATTAAAGGGCTTGAGGGGGTGAGGTCTGAACTAATGGCACTAAGGTTAATGACAACACAAAATCGCATGGCGCTTGACCTACTCCTAGCAAAGGAAGGAGGCATTTGTAGCATGGTTGGGGAACACTGCTGTACATATATTCCTCCTAATGATGCTAACGACGATAACATAAGCATAGTTCTGCACAAAATGCGCACTGTAGCTGCCCAACTCAGGGAAGAAGAACGAGGGATTGACTCTTGGTCTTGGAATTGGGGTTCTATTGTAGCCGGTTTACATAATGTATTTTTCATGATCTTGCCAATTCTCATATTATTGATGATTTTTCTTTGCTGTGGACCATTCCTGTGTAATTGTATTACAGAGATTTTGTTTTACAGAGTACAAGCAAGATACCAGCTCCTGCAAATTATAGAAGACCCTGAGCCTAGAGACTTAGATAAGAAGTTAGGGCTGGAGCAGTTGTTTAATGAAAATTACCTATTAATATGTTGATAGAGAATCAAAGGGGGGAAAAGTAATGGAAATGCATTGATTATTTGGTGTAAATAATGTAATAGGGATTATTTTACTATGATCTGTTTGTGTGATTCTCTCCATTGGTATGGGGCCTCATTTAACAGAGATCTGCTTGCAACAGGATGTGGGGGTTTGGGGGCATTCCACACCTGCAGAGTAAGGGTCTGCTTTGCTCAAGATAAGAACACTAAATGGTTCACTAAGCAGAGGGAATTAGTAGGAGACACAAATGGAATGCATACTTTTAATAGAGATAAACCATTTGGATGCTCAACGTGATACATTAAGCCCTCTAACTGTACCTGCTACATTTGTAAATCAGACTATTTAAGGACTAGAAGGAGTACAATCTGAATTAACAGCTTTGAGACTACTCAGAACCGCATAGCTTTGGATCTTCTTCCAAGATCCAAGATGGTGGTGCATGCACATGCAGCGCCTTCTCTCTCTTCAGAGGAAACAGTGTTTTCGTGTTCCTGTAAGTGGCAGTGTTTTTGTACGTCTTTCTTGTGCGTTCACTTCTTGAAATGCACATACAGCCATGAGTTTCTGCTTGAAGCCGGCAGAAACTTACTTTTGGAGTTTAATCGCGAACTCTGAGAAGAGCTGCGAGTCTGCGGATTGCTCCAGACACCGGCCACCCACCGCTGCATCTCGCCCACAATGGAAGTGCCACAGGCAGCGTGAGAGCTAGCCCACACAAGTCAGCCATACTAACCATGATTCTGGCCAACGTACGCTCTCTGGACGTCTACATCTGCTCTACATCCGCTTAATTCAGTCCCAGAATACCGTGAGAGACTGTTGTGTTTCTGGAAACCTGGCTCAACAACAGCGTCCTGGACCATGCCATTCAGCTGGAGCGGCTAACATGCTATGGGACGGACCAAGTGCTAGTTAAAGGAGGTAAGACTGGTGGCGGCAGGATCTGTTTTTACATCAGTGATGCTTGGTGTAGGAACGCTGTTGTGATCTGCAAACACTGCTCACTGGTAACTGATGATTATCAAGTGCCGTCTGTTCTATCTACCGAGAGATTTCTCCGCTGTGATGATCACTGCTGTTTACCTCCCTCCCACCTGCAACAGCAAACAGCACACCCGGATGCTTTCCTCATTCTGGCTGGAGATTTCAACCATGCAGAGTGTGTTTTCTGGAGCCTCTGTTCACCTCACCATTATGCTAATGCCAGCCTACATACCACTGGTTAAGGTCACCAAACCAGTTCTTAAGCAGGTACAAGTGTGGCCAGAGGGCTCCTTAAAGGCACTTCAGGGCTGTTTCAGGACTGGAATATGTTCAGAGAGGCTGCCACCCACAACAACTCCAAAGACATTCAGGAGTACACAGAAACTGTGTCTGCCTACATCACCAAGTGCATTGATGATGTAACCGACCTCAAGACCATCACCGTTCGAGCTAATCAGAAGCCATGGCTGACAATAGAGGTCCACAAGCTCTTGAAGGCTAGAAATGTAGCTTTCTCAGCAGGAGACTAGGCAGGCCTGAGGACCTGGCTTAGGGCCAACTTGTCCCGCGGCATCAGGAAAGCTAATAGACAGTACTCCAAGAAGATATCCCAACGCTTTAGTGACAGCAGAGACACACAGAACCTGTGGCAGGGAGTTCAGTCTATCACAGTCTATCACAGACCTGCGACAGCAACATCTCTCTGCTGAACGACCTGAATGGATTCTTTGAAAGGTTCGAGCCATTTAACAACACACACACCAAGAAATCCATCCCTCTTCCTGGTGAACAGGTGCTGGTGCTGTCCCCAGACAGTGTGAGGAAAGCATTCAGCAGGATCAGTGCTCGAAAAGCTCCGGGTCTGACAACATTCCTGGTCGTGTGCTGAAGGACTGTGCCTGGGAACTCGCAGAGGTTTAGTTGGACATCTATAAGACATCTCTGAGTCAGGCTGTGGTTCCCACATGCTTCAAAGACGCCACCACCATAATCCCTGTACCAAAGAAGGCAGCGCCATTCTGTCTTAACGACTATCGGCCAGTTGCTTTCACCCCATCCTCATGAAGTGCTTCGAACAACTAGTCATGCACCACATCAAGTCTTCGCTCCCCACCTCCCTTCCCCCCCTCCAAGGATGTGTCCTAAGCCCCCTTCTAAAAGCTCCGGGTCTGACAACATTCCTGGTCGTGTGCTGAAGGACTGTGCCTGGGAACTCGCAGAGGTTTAGTTGGACATCTATAAGACATCTCTGAGTCAGGCTGTGGTTCCCACATGCTTCAAAGACGCCACCACCATAATCCCTGTACCAAAGAAGGCAGCGCCATTCTGTCTTAACGACTATCGGCCAGTTGCTTTCACCCCATCCTCATGAAGTGCTTCGAACAACTAGTCATGCACCACATCAAGTCTTCGCTCCCCACCTCCCTACTTTCTCCGCAAGCTGAAAAGAGCCCCCACCCCCATTATGAGCATCTACTACAGAGGGGCCATCGAGAGCATCCTGACCAGCTGTTTCACCGTGTGGTACAGAGCCTGCACAGCATCCTGCCGCATGACCCTCCAGTGCATCGTGAGGGCAGCTGAGAAAATCGCTGGAACCTCTGTCCCTCCCTTCAGGACTTATACAGCTCACACGGAAAGCCCTCTGTCTGGCAGGAGATGCCTCCCACCCACTTCCCACAGCTTCTTCATGCGGCTCTACCCCCATCCCAATCCTGCCCCCAGCACACCCATCACAGTAATGAAACTCTGTACTAGAACACACAAAGTACTGGAACAGACAAGCTGCACTACACATCCTATACCTGCACTACTGCTACACTGCATTGCGCACTTTAACTCCCAACAAACGGTGAATTTTAAGAACTTTATGCACTCATTCACTTACTATTAGTATTACCTATTACTGTTATACCATATTTGCACTACTGTTTTATGCGGGTTCTGTTTATACTTACTCTTATACCATATTTGCACTACTGTTTTATACCGGTTCTGTTTATACTTGTACTGTCTTGTACTGTCATCCCATCTTATACTTGTACTGTCATCCCATCTTAATCACCCCCCATCACTATTGCACTATTGTCTTTTGTCCCACGTATGTCTACTGTGTCCTTGTACATTGTATTGTACATATAGTGTCTCCCATTCTTTTATATAATATATTTTTTCTGTACTTGTTGTAATTTTTGGGAAGGAGGGTAACGTAATTTCAATTATCTGTATGTCCTGTACATATGCAGTACTGACAATAAAACTACTTGACTCGACTTGACTTCTTTTAGCTCCTGAAGGTGGAGTGTGTAGTATGATTAGTGAACATTGTGTCACTGAAACTCTGTTCGGCAAGTTCAGACAAGTTATCAGCTCTTACGATCACAAAGGACCCAAAGACTAAATAATTAAATGAGGAATTAGGTCTGGAACATTTGTTTAATGAGAGTGATGTATAAGGAGGTCATTAAAAATCAAAGAGGGGATGTTTTAATGGAATGGTTATATTAATGACTCATAATGTTAAAATGTTTGCAATTGTGTAAATAGTAACATCTGGGTTTGTACAAATCAGGGCTGTTAGTGGGGAAAGGTTGACGCAGCAGGGATCTAGGGTTTTGGTGACGTACAACACATAGGACACGCATCAACCATCGAAGCCAAAGGTGTGGGGGGCTGGAAGAGCATATAAAAATGTATGAGGGGGGTAGCTAGATAAGCCAGATTCTCGGTGTTTGCTACAATGTCTGACTTCAATAAAGATTTGTTACTCGCTTTGATCCTAAATCAGCATTCAACATTATTCTTTCACTCCAAACCACCATTTTTCCACAACATCTCTCTAAGGAGAGAAAGAGAGAGGAGCTCAGCACTATGTTTCTAAATTGCTAAATTTAAACATCAATTTAGTTTAAGCTTTAGAAATAAAACCATGATGTGAAATACGGGCAGCTTTCAGCATGGGAAATTACATCATCTGACTTCACAAAAATCAAGACTATGAAAAAAACTGGGGAAATACAGATGATCTAAGTATGAACTGATTATTAAAAGTGTCTGTCTGAGCACCACTACACCCTGTTAAAGCAGAGCAAGTCTAGGCAGGCAAATACACAATTACAGCCAACAGTGTCAAAACAACAGGGCATGTGTTTTATCAGTTCTTAATACTTTAAATACTTTATCTTTATAATCCTTTTTAACAGCACCATGTATGTACTCAGCCTGAATGCTGTCACTATAGCTGCATACTGCACTTTTTGTTCAAATTAAGTTCACATGACATTTTATATTTGGATAAATAAACCTTAAATATATTTCTTCCTTTAAATGTATCAGTATTTTTTTCCTCAAAGGTACACAGAGCACTGAAAGGGGCAGTCTGATGCTTTGGCCTGTGCTCTACTGGTAAAACTTGGGTCCAGCCATTCACACAAATTTTACTTTGACACATATCAGGCTGTAAAAATGGTTTTCTCAAAGTATAACAAATTGTCAATGCATACTGCCTCTGCCCTTACTTTCAACTTTGCTGACACAACCTCCTTCAGTTTTTTCACAATATCTGGTAACTTTATGTAAGAAAAACAAGAACATGATTAAAGAATTTGTGGGATGTCACATAACTTATTTTTTGTTGAGATACAAATATTACATACTCTGGCATGTAGAATACCTTTACGTGTTGATGCTATGTCCTCAATGAGCACAGATTTCTTTTTACGAGGCTGCACAAAGCTCTCTTCACTTTCCAATAAACGTAATAATGAACTATGTTCTAACATATTTGCCTTTGCTGGAGTGTGAGCAATCTACCACATGAAATTAAAAAGGTATACAGAAAATCATATTTTGCATTGTGTATAGGATGAACAGGTTAAAAAAAATAAAAATATACATTGCAAACACACAGCAAATGTTTTGTGTGTTAAATCAGCAATGTGAGTTTTAAATGTAACTTAATTGTAGCGAGCTCCGTAGTTTAATACCTGGTGCTAATTGAGATGTTGAAACATTTTAATTTCGCGACAGTTATTCAATTAATTTAATTACATTAATTAATAAACTAATTAATCAATTAATTAAACACAATACATCTCAGGGTGTGGCTTCTACAGGTGAAAGGAATTCTCCAGAAAACACACTGAAATTACAGGTTTTGTAATATAAAAGTATTTTATTAAATCACACAGATGTCATAAATGTAGCCATTAGATATCAAATCATAGTGTATAATAATAAATGAGAAACAAACGAACAAACACGTTATAATACTGGTATGAAAGGAATAAAGATTAATAAATCTATTAAGTGAGGATTTCTAAATAATGTGCTAAGTGTAATTAGATCAAAACGATCCAATGAGAACACTAAAATTGATATTTTCGTCAAATAACTAAAAATGAATCTATACTAAGAAAAGAGTTAAGGACAATAACCAAACAAGACTTGACCAACCAAAACACCAATTGATAAAAGGAATACCCAGATGTCTTACTCTCAGACGTCCACAAAGGGGCTCCCCATCGGTTCCATCCGCTGTTTAAACCTCTTGATTGGCTTGCATCTTGCACCCCTAGCAGGTCGATCGCGAACCTATCCGCAGGATGGTGCTCTGTGGGCCAACGGCGCACCTGGTCGACACCCGCTTCTAGTTTTGGCACAGGAGAGCCTTCCCCGGAGCTGGCTTGGCTGGAGTACCCTTTTGGTGATCCGTCGGTTGGTCTAGTTGGTTTACTGAATTAACTATCTTGGCGAGCAGAAGAACTTCGTAGATCATAAAATAGCTTAGTTATTTTAAACTAGAATAACTAATACCATTATGCTTGAAGAAGGTTAAATGAGTTGTACTAAGAATGCTAAAACTAAGCTGACTAAACTAAACTAGCCTAAAGAGCTAGACTCCAAACTCCTCTCTGTCTGTCCTTCCTCCATCTCTGGGCTCCCTAAAACTGAACTGCCCTCTGGGCTCCCTAAACTGAACTGTCTGTCTCCTCTGAACTTCTCACTGGAGCTTCTAACTGCAACTCTCTGTCCAACTCAACTGAACTGTGAGTGTCTCTCTGGCCTGCTTCGGACCTCGAGCTACGATTGGCTCTGTGGCCCTTTGGGGGAAGGAGTGTTTTCATTGGTTTTAAGAGCAATTTCAAACCTTGGCGGGAAGAAAGGGTCTGTTCACCAAGAGCCATAAAAAACCCCACATGTGCCACCATGCTTCGACTAGTGAGAGATTTTTTATTTTACTAATAGACCAAACCAAAAGAAAATTCAATTAAACAGTGGATCAAAATAGTCTTCAGCATACCAGTTTGTAAGGATAAATTCAGGAAACAACAATCTTACAATTGAATCAAAAATGTAAATGTAAATTATATGTTTTGCCCATAAACAGTTTTGTAACATTTAAGATAATACTGAGATAAGAGATCAAGTGTCATGTTATTAATTAAACCCAATTAAATAACTTAAAAGATAATACAACATGGATAAAACCACTGATAAACAAATAAAGCTAATTTATCAAATGCTAGTTAAACTTTGTTGATTCAGACTTGACTGTGTAGGAAAATTTAATCAGGACACATCCAAACACATGTACCAGAAGTGGCACGTTATTTAGTAAATATTCTGTAAAACACCTTTTTTTATATAGTCAATATATATTTTAAGTAATACTTCTTAGTGAGAAATTCTCTTCCCTCTGCAGATAGATAAGGTTGCTGGCCCTTGCCTGACGGTGGGGGAAGAGGGTTTTCTTCTTACACCACAGAATTTGAGCCTGCAATGTTGAAAATGGAACCCCAAGTTTAGAACATTTCTTTTAACTTCATGAATCTTATTTCTTAGTGCTTTGCAGAAATAGCTAAGCATAAACTTTTAACTTGGTGTTACATTTGGTGGATTCATGGAATTAAGTTTTAAAAACTCTCTCATATCCGCAGTCCCGTCCTTGTCCTGGCGATGGTGCTGTTGGCACACCCCAATTGTGCATAGTTCCAGATGTTAAGCATTAAAGGACTTAAATCCCAGGTTTACGACTGAAAGAGTCTTGAGGAATGTCATATGGTGTTTACACTAAACTTGCATTAAGGGTAATATATCCATGTGTATAGCAACATATGTAATGAAAGCAGTTCACGTAAACTTTGTTACGATCAGTAGTGGAGAGTGAACAGCTAGTCTAAGGCAGGTGATTAAATTGGATGATGGGCAGCTGAACTGTGGTGGGTGATGGGGAAGGCTGACTTCCAGAAACTTCCATCAATCTGGCCGACAGGTGACATAAGATCCTATAGGTCCAACATCCATTGGTATTGTGTCCAGTGTTGGGCATGTTACTTTGAAAAAGTAATTAGTTATAGTTACTAGTTACTTCTTCAAAAAAGTAACTGAGTTACTAACTGAGTTACTCCATAATAAAAGTACTATTTACCAGTAAAAGTAACTATTGAGTTACTTTTGTTACTCGCCCCCGTAAACCCCCCCCCATCCTTCTCAGAGCGTGTTTTATAAGCCAGATGAATAGAGTGCGTGCAGTTATCTCATTCCTCCCTCCCTTGTGACTCACGCACACAACGCACACACACACACTTGCGCCTTTGTCTGTATGCGCGAAGAAAAAAAAAAGTTAATTGAGCGGCTAAAGTAACGTGCAGTAACAGCGTTATAGTGACAGTCAGAGTAATTAGTTAGATTACTCGTTACTGAAAAAAGTAACGCCGTTATTCCCATCATTGATCGTGTCAGACAGGTGTCATTAACTCGGAGGAAGGCAGAAAGATGGAATTAGTTTTGACTGGATTCGTGTGAAACAGAGAACAGGAACCATGATTCCCTATGCCCATGAACCCCTGGATATGCAGCCTTATCTAAAGGAAAAAAACATTAATTACCAAAAGCTAAACTAAACAAGTAAGTGTTTAATCTAGACTTTTGAGACAGGGTCTTGAGTCCCAAACATATTCGGGAAGGTTATTCCAGAGTTGGGAGTTTGCTAGTGCAAAAATATTAAAGATTTCCAAAAAGGATCACAAGATTATCTGAATGTAACCTGAGCTATGATACTGTTTAGCTAGCTGTGTAAATGTGTCTGTTGATTGCCATGAGCAGCAAGTGGATCAGTCATCATCTACAGCCAATCTAGCAAAAACTGTGCATGTGTACACAAGACTATCTTTTAACTAGTAATTACAAATAAAACGGAACCTGTTGAAAGATATTACATTTTATTACAATATATTATTACAAATATTACAAAGTTTTCATTAGTCTCTAATCATGAGACGAATGAGGAAATGTGAGACATTGGGGAAATGTGTATGATTAAACCAAGGTATACGGTTTTCAGAAAATGAAAGGGTGGTTAACATATGTGGATTAATATTATAATACCCTCAAAATTAAGTCATGGAAATCACTTGGTTGTACCAACTCTTATCTTCCCAAATCTATATTTGGTCTTGTAGATTTTTTTCTTGAAATTTATATGTATTCATTAGTTTATGAACTTAGTGACAAAATGGTCATATGGTGTGACATGTTATGTATTAAATTAGAAATGTAATATGATAATGTAAGTATCCTGATTCTTTATCAATACTGTATAAAAGAATAGCATTGCTCACATGCAAATATGTTACCTGTTGCATTGTTTTTCATTATTTACACACATAGGTGTCTCACCATATAACGAATCACACCACACAACAATCTGTATGAAAAAATCTGTATTAGCTGCATTTAGCTAACAAACAAACTTGATTTGGCAAGTGATTGAAATAATTTTTAGTTACAGAAGAATCACAAAGTTGTTGAAGAACAAGTGAATATTTTTAAACAAAAATTTCTTTTTATACTGAATCTGCATGAATGAGTGAGTGTTGCTGTATAAATATTACATTTATGAATGATATACTATAAAAATGTGTTAAGCGAATGAAAAACTTAAAACACTTAACTTTTAGCTACAACATATGTATGAAATAGCATTATTTATGTATTTAAATGCAGTTCATATCATAGTGTGACAAGAAAACACCATATGACGATTCATATACTTAGCATGACTTTAAGCAATGTGGCTTTATGCTAAAACCATGCTAACTACAATATGACAATATAGTTTTAAAGGTAATATTGAGTGAAAAATAATTTCATTTGGGCATTTTTGTGTATAATGTGACACACCATATGACAGTGCAAAATGAAACTGAAGCAGAAGTGCTAGATATACTTGATTTTTCAGAAAGAATAAAGAGCGATAATTAATCCTGTAACTTTCAGTATCCTTCTAAGAAGGAAAGCCCCCACTCCCCAAAGGCGTTCAAACAATAGCCTGTTTAAAAAAAGAGTATGCAGTCACACCATATGATATTTTTTTGTCAGTTTTTTAAAGTACAGCCTAAAGAAAGGAAAAGCAACATTTGTGTGCCATGTATTTGGTTTGGAGAAAAGAAACAAAACATGCACTCTCTCCTGACTCCCTCTGTAGATGAGCTCTTATCTCTAGAAAAGGATGGTATCACATGGAGACAACCACAGAATAGAAAACAGGTCCAAGGTGTTTGCACTAAAAGATCTAAAAACATGTAACTGTCTAAAATGCACTAACATCACGTTTTCATAATTTCTTACGTTTTTTGGGTTAATTTGTGTGTTGAATGTAGTAAAGACTGTTTTTCGACGATTTAAGCTGAGAAAAGCTGAGAAACTCCTTCCTTCAAGACGATGAGAAAACTATTCCAGGTGACTCTCCCTCATGAAGATACTGAGATTAAAATACCAATATATATATATATATATATATATATATATATATATATATATATAAAAAAAAATATATATATATATATATATATATATATATATATACAGAAACATACGTATATGTATTATTCTATTATTTTATAATAATGATAATAATATTAATATAATATATATTAATATACTATATGTTTATGTTTGTGGTTCGATTGAGCGCCTGTTTTGGGGGAGGAGTCAACAAAGACGTTCTGTAAACTTGTTCGTTAATTTTCGCTTTGCGCAGCTTTTTGGGAAACACTCACAGAACTGCCTTGTTCTTTCCTCACGTCATTTGTTAGTTTGTTCGTTATTCACTAAGATTGATCGTTTACGGGAAACACACCCCTGTGCACTTCACCCACCAAACTGCTTTCTTGTAGATTAGACCACATTTGTTAACAGACAACATAACAGAAAGAAACTCCTCATCTTCTATTTCCAAATGCTTCAAGGTTACATAGTAAAACCATCTCTTGAGGCAACAATACTCAAAGCGACACAAAAATATTTTTATTTTAATTCAACATGTTATAATAGTTGTTTAATGTTAAGTGAAAGCATGTTTATTGTGTAATAAACATGCTTTCACTAAACATTAAACAACTATTATTTATGTGGCTGATACTCTCCTGGAATACTCTCTGCCATACATTTTTGTTTCCCCACCAGAAAACAATAAAATGCGCAAGACTATTGTAGGACTAGAGTCAAGAACTAGTAAGGTATTTCATTAAGGCACTTACATCAAAAAGAGCAGGCCAGCATTCTTTGCAAGCATCGACAGGTGGGGCTAGGTTGACAACTTCCTGTCTGCAAATGGAGAATGTCCCTGCCATTTTCTCACTGATAATATTAAAGATATTTCTCTTCTTTACTTCACCCAAGTGGTCCAGTCTGACTTGCTCCTGACTTTCTTTTGTTTCTCTTTGTGGGTGAGGGGGCAGGTAATTCATCTTTGCCTTTCTTGGCTTCTTTACATTTTTGCAGCTGCCTTCTCATGTGCTCGCTTCTTTTTCAAAGAGTTCACTTAAAGCTCAGGGCGCTCGAATGTTCAAAGTTTGTATTTGTAATTGACCATTTTATATGCCTTTGCTGCCATCCATAACATCCATTAAATGAACCTGGTTTTCAGAGACAAGGATGGTTTTGAATCAATGCTTCGAAAACATGGTTCAATTGTGCACTTGTAGGACAGGCAACAAACTGATAAATGGTTTCGGACAATTTCTTGAGCATATTAGGAAGAATTGTGGTAGGAATTCCCTCCTTCTCGAAAGCCTCATTACCTGATGCAAGCACAAGCTGTGTTTTAGGCAAAATGAGGTATCGGAAATTGTGCAGGCCATCACTGAGAGCGGTGTCATGTGCTCTGGTGGTGAGAGAATCACAGTGGGATCTTGGGATCCAGATAAGCAACTGTCACATTGAGGATAAATGGCACTTACTGTTCAGTTTGGGCAGGAGCTGTGCAGATTAGTCAAGGTCGAGGTGACCATAAGGAATTCAAAAACCTTAAGTGTGTCTTTGGCCTTGACATTACTTACTAAATTCAGAGAAAAATACTCTCTAAAATCAGCATCTTTAAAATGCAAAGTGAAATTACCCTCAATTTGAAATGTCTGTTGCACAAGAGAATGAAGTCTGTCCACAGGATCAGGGATTCCAGAAGGTAAGTCTTGTCTACGAATTGTCATGTTCTTGAAGTATGATCCAAAGTTTAGCAGGTTGAGACATCGTAGCATCAAACTGAAAAGACATAACAGATTGAGAGTACATCAAAATGTACAACTTTTATTATAAAATATTTAACAAAAATGTCCCCAGAAAGAGTAAAACCAAAGAAAGTTTTGTGTGTGTGTGACAAAAATTACTAAAAGTAAATGCTGAATCAACATCCTCCATTAGAGACCATGTTCTTTAATCTTTCTAAATAGATAGTTCGATCTAGATGCACTCAGATCAAGATGTACCAGTAGAGAAAAACAGCCTTGGTTGGCGGCAAAAAGCAGACCGTTATTTTAACCAAAGCTGTCTCAGTGATATTATGAGGCCTAAATTAAGATTGGAATTAATTTTTTTGGCCTCACAAACTGGATAAATTGGAGGTGCGAGGGGGGAAGGACAGCTGAATGCACACCGAGGACGCTCTCATCAGTGAACATCAAGGTGGTGAGTGACAGACTTTGATTTGTTGATCAGATTTATTTGTTTAGTCCCTCCACCTACCTTCAGGCACTCCACCATGGACAAGCTGTAATTACATGTTGCTGTAATGATTACGTGTAAGTCGAGGCTAGGTGCCTGACGGTGTGATCATAGTGAGGCCTCTATTAAAAGATGTTTTTTAGAGTAATAGGTCCGGACCATGGGGAAGAGTGTCAATTAATTCAGAAGAATATTGATAGTGACAGGGAAGTGGGAGGTCTTTGTTTCGGGACTAAATTTCTGAGGACAAAGGCCAAACGAGAGGACCCAAAATGGGATACCAATTAGCAAAAAAAAATGTATACAACCCTAAGGTGCACAGTGCAGCATTGTTTAGCCAGATAAGTGGGATTATGGGACTAATAATGTAATGTATGGATAACATTTTCCTGTTGTTTTCCATCAGGGAATCTACAAGGGGGCGAGATGGTAGGTCATTTTAATGTAGTGTCTCAATCACAGTCAGTTCTGACCCAACCAAAAAGGAGGCAGCCAGAAGCCGGAGCCCAGGGCGAAGGAGCAGCAGCGGCGGCGGACCAGCCACCACCGCAGCCACTCACACCTGCCAGCACAGCATGGCCTCTACGCAGAAGCACAAAATCTTCTGGATGATGCAGCCGGTTCCCCAACAGAGACATTTATCCCACCCATGGCTGCTCGCACAAGATGCCACATGACTGGAATGGAGAAAACAGGAGGCGATGAGAGATTCTGCCTGTACAATAGCCCTGGAACAGGACTAATGGTTGAAGCTGTCCAGGTGAGCGGAGCTTTTTCTATGGTGGAGGTGGCAGGAACAGACGGACCTCTGCTGGTACATCGGTACTAGACTGATAACGACATTATAGAAGCAGCCTCTAGCCTACCTGACCCCCAACAAATTGAATAAAGAAAGTTTGGAGAACCTGAGGACTTGTCGCCCAACCTGGGAAAAGAGAAAAAAGCGGGGAGAGGCGGATTTGCTGGCAACGGGCCAGTTTTCCAGCCAAGACAGCAGCGGCAGCAACAAATCCTTTGAAGAAGGAGAATACTGGATTAACCACTGCAGCACCTGTGGAAAATATGGACATTTTGCTCGGAATTGCCAAGATCAGGCCCAGGGCTCCAGTGAGACAACTGACCAGTGATGGGCGGCAGAGGGGCAGGACAGCCTGAGGGGACCCATTGACGCACTTCCTCTCCATATTGTGTAGCAGCTTACAACATGACCATTAAGTATGTCGATAGTAACAATGTTTTCATATTGTTTTTTGATGTCTTCTGGTTGTCCTGTGAACTTATTGGCCAGGGAGTTAATGTCTATGCTATGCCTACACATGGTCTTGCATCAGATGAAGGGATGGTAATCAATAATTTCCTCTTGGGAGCCAGAGTGGTGATTCCAGAGAGATTTGATCAGTTGATTTGGAAACAAAAGGTTTGGACTGTGTCACCCATATTAGATCTGATCCAGACAAAGAGTATGCGAAGCAATTTTTTTTTAAATTCACAACTACACTATTGTGGAATGAAAACATGGTAGCAGCTGTGGTCCTTTTGACTGAACAGCAGGGTAAAATATTCACCATACATGACTCACATCCTCTCATTTCACTAGCACGGGCTAGTCCATCCATTCCCTGGGAGGATTTAGACCATGGACAGCAAAACCTTTTAAAACAAAGGACTGGCATTTTTCCACCATACCCACAGTGACTCCACAAATACTTAGAGGAAGTCTTTTCATTATTGCTTGAACTGCAGGCCGTCTATGGAGATTTTTGGCTCACCCCCCCTCATGCAAGCAGCCACACTCACAGAAGAGAAGGAACTGGAAATAGTTTCACTTCCCTCCTCACCTGTGGGTGTCTAGTAAACATAATGTGGGGCTGATCAAGGGCTGTAAACAAGTGCAAAATACACTAAAGTCTACATATAGACCAAAACAGGCCCAGTATCCCCTAAAACCTGAGGCTTTGAAAGGGATTAGGCCAGAATTTTAAGCGTTAATGAAATTTGGGTTGTAGTACCATGCCCAGATTCACCAGTGAGAACACCTATTTTCCCAGTAAAAAGCTTCATTTCTCATTCCTCAAATGTGCACAAAACACACACAGGCATTTGCAGCCTCTCTTGCATCAACCAGTATGGCACCCCCCAGCGACAAAATCATTTCAACATTGGCAGATTGATTTTGTAGAACTAACACCAGCAGAAGGGAAGAAGTTTCTCCTCGTCTGCGTATGCAAGTTTAGTAAATGGGTTGACGCTTTTCCCACAGGTATCCAGGATGGCGATGCAGTAGCAAAATCATCCCTAGGTGGGGCCTGCAACGATGTATCACCATTTGTACACACAGGGTCAATCTGTCTGACTAAGAACTTGGGAATAGACATGAGAAAACATTGCAGTTACCATCCTGCCAGTGCTGGAAAAGTTGAAAGGGTTAATGGAACTGTCAAGAATGGTTTGGAAAAAATTACACAACAAACAGGCCTTAATTGGGTTAAGTGCCTTCCCCTGGTTCTCTGGCAAAGCAGATCCAGGTCACAAGCGAGAACAGGCCTCAATGCATTTGAAATAGCGTTTGGCAGGCCTCCAAATACAGGACTAGGCTCACCACCTCTTGATAATCAGTTACTGACCATTTACTTACGGCGTATCGAGACGCTTCTCTCTGTGTTTAAGCAGGTGAAGGCAGTGCTACCCAGCCAGCTGACCAGCCCCTCTATGACTATAAGCCAGGTGACTGGGTGCTGACATAGGACCTCCACAGATGAAGTTGGAACAAGTGGACGGGACTCCACCAGGTGCTTCTTGCATGGCTGTGAATGTGGAAGAACGAGGAACGTGGGTGGACCATACTTCGTGCAAAAAAGGCTCCGACCTCACGTGAAGTGACAACAACGCAATAATGAAAACGATCATACGTCAGGTGTACACAATGTTTGTTATGCTTATGCTGCAGCAGACCCATTTGTCTTTGAAATATACTCAGACTCATATGACACTTTTAATGCAACTTAATGGTACCCATAGAGATACTGATACTTTTACCATGATTATACCCGTACTCTGTGTGATATTTTTGTTACTATGTATTACTTCCTGCTTGCTTAATTGCTTTACTACTTTTATAACTCATATGTTCACATCATATCAATTGCTGCAAGTTGTTGTTGAGCCAGTCGAGAATGAGGGTGAAGGAGATATGAGGTTGAAGCATTTGTTTGATGAAACATTTTTAAATATTAAGGATGATTATTTAATCAAAGGGGGGAATTTTCAAGTATTTTTTTGATGTGATTCATTAATCTTCCTTAACAAACTGATTGAATTATAATACTTGCACGTTTATGGAGAATGTACTTTGGACTTATGAATTGTTTGTGCAGTTTGTTTTTCCTTGAAATTATCACACCCACAAAGAACAGACCCTCACAGAGAATCATCCTGCTCTCCCTCCTTACCTCTGCCACAGGAAACAAACTAGGGCAAGGATGACAGTATGTACTGTAATGAGATAAAGACTGGTTTGAACCAGTGTGGACTGCAACTCCTTATTTGTCTCTACAAAAAGCTTTGTGTGAGCCCAGCTGGGGCAGAGGAGATCTGAAATCAGCTGGAAAACACTATTTTGGGGAGGTGATCAGGGTTAGGAAACTGCTTTAAACTACAAACATAAAGTACTGTACTAAATTCTGGCTATCTACTACATCTGGCTTCTAGATAACTAGTTAGCTAAATGAATTGTCGTTAATTATAGCTCACAGTAAGTCCTGTAATACTAACTTAATAAACACAGTTTGAAAATGAAATAGTGATTAGCTGATCAGGTACAGGGCAAGTTAAACATTACATATATAGTTTATTTTTCTTAAACCTTGACTCCCAATCTAGGTCATTGAGTTAAGCTAACTCACTAACACAGCTGCAGTTTATTAATTACAGTGAGTTTAATCTGTGGGCTGATTCAGAGACGTGTATTTTTAACCAGCTATCAGAAACATATCGTCACAGTTTACATGGTTAGCCTACCGTTACCTTTCTGTTAGAAAAATCTCCGTATATCCAGATCTGTTTTAAAATCAGATGAAGCTGCTGCAGCCCGATACCGCTGCTAAATTTCACCTTGAGGGGGAGGGGCTTCCCCCCACCAGCACACCGCGCGCCGCAAAACCAGCAAGCTGATTGGCTGTTTCTACTGAGAGGCGGGACTTAATACCGGCGTCTAAGCTCACCAAAGCAGCTTCAGAATTATATTCCTTTATATAATGCATAATGTGTAAAGTGCGTCTTATGTTATCATGTGTCTGCCTGTTTTGAATAAATCCTGTTTTATCCTGATCTATAATTTGAGGAAGTTTCGCAATTATACTAGCATACAATTTGTAGTCAACATAAGGGACCGAAATGGGTCGGTATGATTCACAATCAAGTGTATCTTTCCCTTCTTTTGGGATTACTGTGATTATTGCTTCTTTCCACGAAGGAGGCATTTTTCCCTGCATCAGGGCGGAGTTGCATGCTTCAAGCAAGCATGGCGATAATTCGGCATGAAAAACCTTATACCATTCATTAGGGAAACTGTCTGAGCCAGTGGATTTATTTGACTTAAGGCATGTGATGGCTGTATCTAATTCTTCTTTTGTTATTATGGCCTTTAAGTCACTATTCTGTTCATCAGTTAAGGTTGGTAAGTCATGTGATTTAAGAAATTCCTCAATCTTTTCTTCATCCTCAAAACACTGTTGTGAATATAATATTTCATAATATTTTTTAAAAGCTGTTTGAATTTCATTTTTAAAAAGCGTCATTTTAGTTTGTGGGTCTCTTATCTTATATATAGTATTTTCTGCCTGTTGTTTTTTTTTTTTCGCTAACAATTTTGTTGATTTTACACCTGCTTCATAATATTTCTGCTTTGTAAATACTATGTTTTTTCTATTTCCTGGGTGTACATTAGGTTTATTTCGTTCCTAATCCTAAGAATGTCTGTCATCAAATTTGGGTCTTGTGTTTTTTTGTGTGTAATTTCCAATTCCTTTAATTTAGTATTTAAATCATTCAGTGTTGATTGCCTTAAGTTCTTCTTAAAGGAACAATGATTAATAATTTTACCCCTAAACACAGCTTTTAGAGTGTCCCATACTAACTCAGGTCCCACTGCTCCGTTATCATTAACTTCTAAGAACATTTGAATTTCTTGTTTTATTTGTTCCATAAATTGGGGATTATTAAGCACACTTGAGTTAAGTCTCCATGTTCTATTTCTTTGAGTTTTGCTGAGCAATACAGACATTGAAACTGGTGCATGATCAGAACGGTCTATGGTTCCTATTTCACATTTTAACGTTTTATGCCGCTCCTTTTTATATGAAAAAAAATAGTCGATTCTAGAATATGTTGAATGGGGAAATGAGTAGTGAGTGTAATCACGTCCTGTTGGGTAGAAATCCCTCCACAAATCTATTATTCCTAATTCCTTTTTCTGATAAAATTTAAGATTGCTACATGGAGGAGCATATACATTTAACAATGTTATTTCCACCCCATCTACACTTCCTGAAATTAAAATGAACCTACCTTCCTTATCTTTGGTCATTGTATGCAATTCAAAAGCTACCCGTTGTGATATTAATATAGCTACTCCCCTTCTCCTCCCATTTTTGTACGAAGAGAAAAATATTTTGGAGAAACCCATGCGTTTTAACTTTTCATGTTCTATGTCATTTAAATGGGTTTCTTGTAGAAAAATGACAGATGCTCCTTCTGTCTTCATTATGGTCAAAATTTTGCTTTTCTTTACAGGATTTAGTAGACCATTTACGTTAAATGAAATTATCTTAAGTTCCTCATAGGTCATTTTGTTTATACAGTAGTATCCCAGTCATTCTCTCGCTATAGAAAACATTAAAGTTCAAACAATTAGGCATCCTCTTGAGTAAGTTAACAAACAACCATGCAACATGAACAATTATAAACATTGGCAAACTTAACAGAACGTTGGCTTCCAAGGTTGAGGTTTGTTAAATTTGAACCTTTTGAGAGTCTGGTGTTGAGAGACCCTCGTAAGGGGGAAAAAAAACTTCGCTTTTGGAAGGGGGCCCTTAATAAGAACAGTGTCGCGTTATCTGCTGCTTTTCTCGCTCGGAAAAAAAAAATAGGTGAGACGTAACCTCGACATTTTAGAGAAACTAATGTGTAAAATACAGAAGACCATGCTTAGATAATCTGCATGTGTTTAGAAAGCAGCAGTTTACTCAGTTAAAGTCACTCGCGCTCCGGAGATCTCGGTCTGAAACTATGCAATTTTTCCTTGTACAGAGGGACCGAGTGCTCCTCTGGTGGCCCACACAGTTTACCTTTCTTTCTGTGGCAGCGTTTCTCAGTCACCTGCCACGCAAACAACCTTTCTATCTCCTCAAGAAGGGTTGGAGATGTGTGCACTTCCTTCACTGCGAGACCACGCTTGACCATGTCTCTTGTAGCTTCTGTAGCAGTTTGATATACCTTCGCCCCGTCCTCGTAGAAAACCCTCAGCTTTGCCGGAAAAGATGTTTGAAATCTAATTTTCTTACTCTTCAGCTCTCTTTTAGCCTCAGCGTACTCCATGCGTTTTTTGAGGACTGCGGGTGGGTAGTCATGGTCGACGAAGAATCTGCTGTTGTTGAAAAAGGTTTCCTTCTTTTGCCAAGCCCGCCGGAGCACGTCTTCCTTCATGCGGGCACTCTGGAACTTTGCCACAATGGAGCGGGGTTTCAAATCACCTTGAGTGGGCTTTGGTGCAAGGGCTCTATGTGCCCTCTCAATGCGGAGCTCTGTAGCTTCGGGGTAGTCCAGTTGGTTCTTCAGGAGCGTTTCCAAGAAGCTCACCATGCAACTTCCCTCTGCGTTCTCGGGGATGCCATAGACTCGGATGTTTTCTCTGCGTGAGCGTCCTTCTTGGTCGAGCAGTCCAGCTTTCATGGTTAATCATGCTTCAATATGTTTAGATTTAAATGTAATCTCTATCAACATTTTAAATTCTTACTCATTGTGAGACAATCTTTACAGAGCTTACACCCATTTATTGTGAAATGCTTAAAATGCTCGCTAACTGCAGCACTGGGAAAGGTTACCTTTCTTGGGCAGTTTCACCAGGTATCCTAGCTTCCAGTCAGTGGGAACTTGCTCCTGCACCCATATCTTCAGTATGTAGCATATCTGCTATGGTTGCTGCATCTGCCTTGAGAGCTTCTGGAGGGAGGTCGTCAGGACCTGCTGCCTTGCCATTTTTCATGGACTTGAGGTATATCACGTCAACTCAAAATGCTCCATCCATCATGTTCTTTGTTCTGCATCACTTGTGATGGTTATCATATTCTTATCCTTGACTGGCTTACTTAGGTTGAATTTCTTCCCTGACAAAGCATGTGTTATGTCGTATAACCTCTTCATGTTGTTTGTCTTATCTGGCACATGTTACTTCTGCCTCCTCTGTCAAACTTTCTACAAACTGTCTTTTGTCTTATCTGGCACACCTCTTCACTTCCCAGTACTGTGCTGTAAGGTCTGTTTTTTATCCTGTTGATCCTTGCATCTGTTTATTTTGTGCTTTAACTTTTTCCTCGTCAGTATCTTCTTCCACGTTTCTTGAGACATCCACTCTTTCTGCTCCCTTTCCCTCTTCCCCATGACTTTGGTGCAATCAGTCTTCCAGGTCTTCTGTAAGAGTCAAGAGAGTCAAGAGTCAAGAGGCTTTTATTGTCATTACAACTGAGTACAGGTACACAGTGTAGTGAAATTATGTTCCTCCGTAACCATGGTGCAACATGGAACAATAAGCAATAGACAACATAAAGTGCAGGAGGGATGACAGTGCAACATAACTATAACATTAAATAACAATAAATACAAATATAGCCACAAGCGGCGATTTACAGGGTCCGAGCATTACAGGCAAAGAGGCCCCTGCAGGCCAGTTAGGCTTAAAACATGTTGCTAGTTGACCACCATCACCAAACTGGATGAGGATGACCAGCATGACCGAGCTGGATGACCAGCATGACCAGAATGACAAAGCTGGTTGACCAGTATGATCAGCATGACCAAGCTGATTGACCATAATGACAAAACTGGATGACCAGCATGGCAAAGGCAGTTGACCTGTCTGGCCAAGCTGGATGACCAGCATGGCAAAGGTGAAAATGTGATTGGCTAATAGTAACCACAAAAGTGTACATATCAAGTTTTCATTTGGTGTATCATTAGTGCATGGACAATAGATGATAATTGCCAATGCTGAGCTTGATAGCTTGTATGGTCCTAGAGAAACAGCTATGTAACATTGTCTCCGCCCCCTTTGGTGTATGTCTACAAAAACTGACAGAGTATCTGAGAATGATGTAATGATCAAAGGACTGAAGTGGTATTAATGTCAGGTTAAGCATTCAAAAGTTAAAAGTGTTGGAAGAAATTTTGCTGCACCATGGTAGGTCTAGTTTGCATATGGCGGCCATATTGTTTACAATTTTTTTTAATTATTGAGGAGTAAGCTCTGCTGAACTGTTTGACACCAAACATGTCATGATTGGTCAAGGAGCCAAAGACAAATTTTCAAAAGTAGGTTTTGCATATTCTGCATATAATTTGCAAAAAAAAATTAAGTGGGTGGAGCAAGAACAAGAATGACCAAGGTGGCTGACCAGCATGACTAAGAAGGATAAAGATGTTCAACCAGCAAGACCAGCAAGATCAGTAGAGCTTTAATTTAGAATTATTAACCTGTAGCTGTTTCACCAAATGACCACCAGAGTGCAGCAAGAGACCACATATAACCTGCTGAGAGTCTATCAGTCAGAAAGAGAGAAATCTTCCTATCAGTGCATTTCTGTTTTTGCAGAGAGAAGAAAAGTCAGATTTGGCTCAAAATTGGCAGTCAAGATCAGGTGGTCTGTACATATATGTAAATTTGTGTGTTGATAGGGTCAAAGGTTCCTGTCTTCTGTCCATTTAGGTTTGAAAAAAGTGATAATACAGGCTTACGGTCTGCAAAATCGCTGTAGATTTCCAGCCGTTGAAGAGGGAGAACATGTCCAATTTGGCTGAAAATTATCAATCTATATATGTGTATAAATTTGTGTGTTGATAGGGTCAAAGGTTCCTGTCTTCCGTCCATTTAGGTTTGAAAATAGCGATAAATATAATAAAATGAAAGTAGTTAATTTGTTACTGTAGAGCCTACTGAAGACTTATTTGGCTCATACTTGGCACATGTGCTTCAAATGTCATTAATAATTAGTAGCTTCAACAGTTTTGACATGTTCAAAACTTTGACAGAGTTTTGGCCAAATAACTCTGTAAAGGCTTTCACGTACATGTTTGATCAAGGTTTATGGGCCACAAATAGTTAAAATGTCAAGATTTTTTAAATAATTATTTACCTACACGGTCTCAGGATTGCATCAAGACCAAATTTGTTTTGATTGATTGAAGACTTTTACTCTTTTGGACAATGATGAAAATTTTTGCATTTTTGGTAAAGACATGTAATTACAAAGTTGTAAGGGCTACAGCAACGTATACAAATCAAAAAGAATAACATGCCTAGGCCACTTGTACCTTTAGATATAACTGATTTTCTGCTATAGCGCCCCCTAGAGGCCAATTGACGCCATATTTTAATGGATGATAGAATGGATGATGGATGATATTTTATACATGTAGGGTATAAGTATCGTCCTGATTGGTCATTGTTTAGCCTGTCAAAAGCTTGCTGGAACCTGATTGGCTAATAGCGACCACAAAAATTTACATATCAAATTTTCCTTTGGTATGCCATTAGGACATAGGCCATAGATGATACATGCCAAAAGAGACGTTGATAGCTTGTACGGTTCCTGAGAAACAGATTTTTAGCTTTGGCTCCGCCCCCTGCGGGCGTATGCCTACACAGATTGACAGGCTACCTCAGAATCATTACATTACATTACATTACATTTCATTTGGCAGACGCTTTTGTCCAAAGCGACTTACAATAATGAAGTACAAAAGTAATAGGAATTTAGATAACCCATTTTTAGATAGGGCTTAAAGGAGGTCGAAGGGAAATAAAGGGATAGAGAAGTGAAGGAGGGGAAGAAGGAAATGGGGTTAGAAGTAGTTAGTGTGTTAGAGGTGTTAGGAGATTAAGTGCTCTTTGAAGAGCTCTGTCTTCAGGAGTCTCTTAAAGATAGCGAGAGATTCCCCTGATCTGGTAGTGGAAGGTAGTTTGTTCCACCATTGGGGAATCATGTTGGCATCAAAGGTCTAAAGTGGCATTAGTGTGAGATTAAGCATTCAAAAGTTACAGCTGTTAGAGTAAATTTGGGTGTGCCACGGTAAGATTAATTTGCATATGGCGGCCATATTTTTGATTTGCCATAAACCAAGGAATCATATAACGAAATAATTTTTGCTCTAGCTATCAGGGTGTGGGAGTTACAAGGCCTAACACGTTGACCTTCGCCATAGCGCCCCCTTGAGGCTGATCGGGCTCATCTTTTTAATCTGAGTAGCGGTGAGAAGTACTACCATATGACCTCAGCCCTGTAGGCCTTTTGGTTTCTTCTGCCCAATCACTTCTATGGCAGAAAAAGAATAAGAATAATTATAATAAATATAGCCGCAAGCGGCGATTTTTGGGGTCAGAGGAACAGGCCAAAGAGGCCCCTTAAGGCCAGTTAGGCTCAAAACATGTTTTTTTTGTGAACTGACCTGCAAGCTTCAATTAGAGTGGAGTATAACAGAGCAGTTGTGCGATGTGATAAATGAAAGCTCATTTTTTATATTCCATTGAATTTAGTAGAATGGAGCAGTGTAACTGTTCTCTTGAATGTCAGTGCTGGTCGACCAGTTTGACCCAGCTGGTTAACCAAGAGTGATCAAGAATGACCAAGCTGATTAACCAGCAAAACCAGGAAGGGAAAGGTGGTTGAACAGCATGATCAATGTCAAATTAAATATACTATTTAGCTTATTAACATCTAGTTTACATCTCGTTTTCCACGACCATGGCCATCAAAGAACATCTTAGAACAACACAGTGGTCTTCATCAACCTTTTTTAGCAGAGATATGACTTTGCAACTGTAGAAGCTGGAGCTGTTTTATCAAATGACCACTACAGTGCAGCAAGAGACCATGTAAAATGTTTTAAAGTTACATTGTCAGTTTTTTAGGTTTCTGAGCAATGTAGAAGTTGATGAAAAGTTATAGGTGTTAGAGTAAATTTGACTGTGCTTCAAGCTGTTTGTTTACTTCACTGAACGCCTTGGGCACCACACTCAGAATAGTAGATTGTCGTTAGAGCAGGGTCTGGTTTGCTTGGTACGGTAGAGTGTGTTGGGTATGTTTCCTTTAAGTAGTACTTCACTGAACCCCTTTGGTGGCAGAGTCAGGATACTAACTGATTGTTTACTGGTGATCTAGGAAGAAAGAGTAAGATATTACAGTTAATATATGAAATATATGAAATTTCACTGAAATTAATTCAGTGATTCAGAATTATAGGCATTCATTAATTAACTTGTGTTTGATTATCATACATCCTTTTTTTACCTATCTTACATTTAGAATAGAAGTTATTTTTGTATCACTACTCCTCTAACGCACAACATGGGTCAGAAATGATCAAGGTGGCTGACAGCATGAGTAAGAATAACCAAGATGTTTGACCAGCAAGACCATCATGACCAAGAATGGAAAATGGAAAGGCCAGCTTTCCATGACCATTAAAGAGCATCTTAGGGTATGCATTGTTATTTTTATTCATTATATTTTTTGCTATTATCTGTGAAGCTTTTATTATCATTATTATTCATCCTATTATTATTATTATTATTATTATTATTATTATTATTATTATTATTATTATTATTATATGTACAACCTTTGTATGAAAGTCAGAATCTTGGTAATTGATTGCTATTTACAAAATCAACAAAGGTTAACTTTTTTTTTGTTTCTACTGTTTCTAATGTGTGAAACTGTCATACTACATAAAACATTACTATTTATCTGTTTAAAAAGTTTATTGTTTAAATTAATCAAGTATTTCAGTTATTGTTACCTAAAATATCATTACCATAAAAATATACTGTAGCTTAATAGCCGTCTGATGTACTTAGTTAAGCTTGTACAATAGTTAACTAACTACAGTAGATTGAGATTAGTATAATAGAACTTCAAGAGCTAATAGCTACTAATAATATTTTGTAACTTTTGGACAGGTAATGTACTCACTCTCAAGGTAACTTTAACCTGATCATATATTGTCTATATTTATATTTCACTACTGGCGTCAAATGTTTTCAAAGGTAATGTTATTGTAAACTTGACGCTTCATAAAGTAATATATGGCAGTAAAAATGAAGATTTGTACTATAGAAAAACTCAGTCATACATTAATTACTATAGAAAATGAATATAGGTCATTTTTGACATGTCTTCATTACAGGGTTAGTGATACAAAAAGACTTTTAAAAAAAGGAAAGAAGGAAAAAACGAAAGAATAATATAAGGATGTATGGTGATGAAAAATAAGTTAATTGAGGCATAATGTAAATGCTGAATGACTGAATTATGCTATCCTAGAGTAAAAACTGTAACTGTAAAAATACAAAAAACACATTCCTAAAATTAACAAGGACTTTAAAGAAGAATGTGAGTCTGACTTGGGGATAAGAAACTGGAGACTGCTATTAAAGGAATGGCTTCAGAAAAATCACCTGGTCAAGATGAGCTAACTACAGACATCTATAAGGTGTTTTTGTGCATAAAGAACATGGAGACATAAAGATATTGCTGTTGAACGCAGTCAAAGAATATATTGAGACTAGTAGTCTGCTCCCATCTATGAAACAATGGTTGATTATTCTTATACCAAAGTGAAAATAATTGAAAATTTAAATTTACTCAATCTACATTAAGACCACTCCTTAAATCGCAATTGCGAATATGCGGAAAGGTAGATTATATCAGATAATAAGTGAAACACAGTCAGGGTTTATTAACAATAGATTGATACACAATATTATTAGACTTATTTTGAATTTATAGGATTATAGTCATTTAGTTGAGGATAAAGATCTTATTTTTAGATTTTCATAAAGCTTTAGAACAATTTGGGTTTGGTCAGAACTAAAATGAATAAATATGTTATATAAAAGAATCAATAGCTCTATTTCACTCAATTGGGGGACTGCAAAGAGATTTCAAATCAATACGTTAGGGTGATCCAGCTAACCCATATTTGTTTATTGTGGCAGTGGAACTAATAGCAGTTTAAATCATCAAAGAGATTAAAAGCATGAATGTAATGGGGAAAGATTTAGTTATTAATCAGTTTGCAGACTGCAAACTGCTTTTTCAGAAGTGTCTGGATCACATATAAATTTTAAAAATGTGAATTAATGTCAATGAATGGTCACTCAGAAAATGTAACAAATAATATACAATTTAAAAATGAAGTAAAATATTTAGGGATTACAATTGCAAATTTAGAAGAAATTTAGAAGAAAAGTTTAATTTTAATATTAACATGAAGAAAAGCCAGTCAATTCTGAGTGATTGATCACAAAGAGTATTTGTATCTTTAGAAGAATCGTTTTACATAAAACTGAAGCACTATGTAGTAGAGTAAATGATTCAACAAGTTAATAAAAACCAATATGACTTCGTCTGAAGGAACAAACACTATATTAGAAAAAAATTTTAGTTCAATGTTTAAGGGATGGTGGGATGAATATGATTGCCTTTAATGCTATGATTGGTAGTATTACGTTGAAATGGTTAAAATCATTTTTGAAAGATGGGCATAGTGTCTAGATTTGGTTTCCTGGTCAAATATTTTACTTGGAGGTATTGAATTTCCTTTGAAATGTGATTTTGAGCCATCTAAGGTGCCTTTTAAATTAGCATATTTTTATAGTCAAATCCTATTGTATTGGAAGATTTTATACAAACACAATTGTTCTCCTCACACAATTACATTGTGGAATAACAAATTTATTGTTATTAAGAGAAAATCTGTGTTCTCTAGAGATTGGATGAAAAAATGGAATTTGGTCTGTTGTTTATTTAATGGATAGGAAAGGAGACTTAAATAAGTAAGAAATATAATATAATCTGTATATAGTATATCATGCTAATTATTGCTATATGTTTGGGGATTGTTCACTTAAGTAAAGGGGTATTAGGATATTCAGAGATAGTGCCAAGAATGGTTAGTCTATAGTCTAGATTTACTAATAAGGTTTTAAGATCTTTGTTCTCCTCAGAATTATTTCCATCCCCACTCAAAAGGAGAGATATAGAATCTGATTGTGAAAAATGGAAATTATTAAAATTAGAATCAAATATATTGCTTTTCCTTGTTTTTTCTCACGCTAAATTATTAATGACATTTACCAATGATTTCTGAAGACACAGATTTGATATAGATTGTATAGTTTGTTCTTTCTGTGAAGCAGATATAGAAACATTGGAACATCTATTTTTCTCATGCAAAATGTCTAATAGGTTTGAAAGGATATTTTAAAATGGTTGAAGATGCATTATGATCTACTTGAATTGGACTATAAACTCATTGGTTTATAACTCTGTGGTTTATATAGTAAAAACTCTAATGCCGAATTTTACTTAATAAGATTACAAAGTATTATATACATAAATGCAGATTATTAAAAAAATCTTTGATCTCTTGCATCTCCTTTTATTTGGCACATGCTATTTGCACCCGGGTGTACATAGCAGTGTGTGCTATTTGCACCCGGGTGTACTTAGCAGTGTGTGCTATTTGCACCCGGGTGTACATAGCAGTGTGTGCTATTTGCACCCGGGTGTACGCAGCAGTGTGTGCTATTTGCACCCGGGTGTACATAGCAGTGTGTGCTATTTGCACCCGGGTGTACATAGCATTGTGTGCTATTTGCACCCGGGTGTACGCAGCAGTGTGTGCTATTTGCACCTGGGTGCAAATAGCACGTGCCACACAGCAAGGCTATTTTCACCCCTTAATTAAAAAAAAAGAAAGAGAACTCATCTGTGCATGTCTACCAATGAATGCGAGGGAGCGAAAAGGCGCAAATTCACAGATGGGGAAACGGAGACCATAGGAAATGGTAAGCAGAATTTGGTTATTATTTATGTATAAAAGGCCCATCACTCAATTTAACTCTACATTTTAAGATAAATATTTAAGACAGAGTGTGAGAATTATTATCTATCGAACACTGTTGACTGAAAACGAATAAGCTAAGCTAGTGTTTTGCTGGATCTCAGTTTAAGTTATTTGATTGAATTAAAGTTTGAGGCAGTTAGGTAACTTGTATCTAACCTTATCTTAGTTATTAAGTAAAAAGTTTTGTATTTTGTTGCTTATTCTGATTAATTTAGCTAGCTAGCTAGCTTATTGCTGGCTAGTATAGAGCCCGGGAGGGGCCGTGGGTAAAAAAAAAAATTAAATCGAGCGAACGATGTAGCAGTTCATGCCAACAATTTCTCTAATTCGTGCGAACGATTTATTTTATTCCAGCGAACGATTAAGCCAACTCTTATTTCTAGTTCATGCATGCACAGGCAGGATAAACACAGTCTCCGGCGATGTTTATGCCTTCTGCGGTGGCGTTTTAGGGCAACTCTTAATTAGAGAATAAAGTCTAATATAACGAGATTAAAGCCGCAGTATTTTGATTTTAATTGTAACTGCTTGGCCTGCAGCGCAGGGCACGGAGGGAAAAGAGCACATACCGTCAGTTAGAAACGTAGAAAAATGACGGTGATCTCAGGATCTCATAACAGATCATGCATGATCACCGTCAGTTATACGTTTCTAACCTGCTTATTATTAATGTTCTAGTGTTACAGCTTTCGGCTCTGCGCTGCGAGATTCCTCTGTGCGGGGAGAGCGCGCGGCGCGACACGGAGGCTTTCCACCGCATTTTAGTTTTTGCTACCAAACGAACATAAATACAGTAAATTCCAGTCATGAATAAAGGAAATAAACCTTTTACTGAAACAAGACGACTGTCTCTGTGTGTTATAAAAACCATATCAAATTCAAATATACTGTGAAGCATGATATGCGCGTCAAAGTTATGATCAATGTGGAATAGTTAATTTCTCACTATTTAGTAATATAGGGCTAATGTATTAATTAAATAAACATAATTCATATTAAAATATTCCCAATATTTCCCAGCAGATCTACCTTATAAAGCACCCCCTATAACTGTACACCCAACCAAGAAATACTTTTAGTACTAGATATTCAGTCAGCCTCCAAGGAAATGCACCCCTTCTTAAATCTGGTTACATCATTATTACATTCATGGTATTTACACCCTCTATATGGGAATCTGTGTAGCAAAATATGGTCACCTTTTACAGGTATATAATGATGGAAACACAAAATTGCATTTCATGTATAACATATGCTGTTTCTAGCTTTTATGTCATATAAAAAGACATAAAATCCAAATAATTATAAAGTAGTTCAAAAAAATATGCACATGAAACAGTGTGATAAAACGGTTTATGTATGTTTCTGAGCTTATAAGTCTGCATTATAATTCTGATAATGATGTATCAGAAAATAGTATGTTTAAATGGTTTCATTTTCATATAATTTGCATACAAGTGTAATTTGTAATACAAATTAGTTGGGATAATTGTTATATGAGATAACAGGATACCTGTTTTTGGTGTAATATCATGATATTAATGTCCTACATCTTACAATTACATTTGGTCACACATTTTTATGACATACTGGAATAAATTATCAAATTGATCCAAATTATAATATATACTGCCCACTCAAATAAACATCTTAAAACATTGTATTATTATTTTAGGCCAGCTATTTTAATTTTATATAGTGTTACAGATTTAAAGTAGCCTAGTACATTATATGACCCATTCATAGACAAATGTCACACACTGTATTATATAAATTTTTATATCATCTTTATTTCCTCATTATTACAGTTTACAATTGAATATACTGTACTAAGTAAAATATACTTATTTACGTTATATTATTGTTGAACATAAGGAATTAATAAACACAATTCCACATTGATCATAACACGTGATTTATAACACACCGAGACAGTCGTCTTGTTTCAGTAAAAGGTTTATTTCCTTTATTCATGACTGGAATTTACTGTATTTATGTTCGTTTGGTAGCAAAAACTAAAATGCGGTGGAAAGCCTCCGTGTCGCGCCGCGCGCTCTCCCCGCACAGAGGAATCTCGCAGCGCAGAGCCGAAAGCTGTAACACTAGAACATTAATAATCAGCAGGTTAGAAACGTAGATAACTGACGGTGATCATGCATGATCTGTTATGAGATCCTGAGATCACCGTCATTTTTCTACGTTTCTAACTGACGGTATGTGCTCTTTTCCCTCCGTGCCCTGCGCTGCAGGCCAAGCAGTTACAATTAAAATCAAAATACTGCGGATTAAGACTTTATTCTCTAATTAAGAGTTGCCCTAAAACGCCACCGCAGAAGGCATGAACATCGCCGGAGACTGTGTTTATCCTGCCTGTGCATGCATGAACTAGAAATAAGAGTTGGCTTAATCGTTCGCTGGAATAAAAGAAATCGTTCGCACGAATTAGAGAAATTGGTGGCATGAACTGCTACATTGTTCGCTCGATTTAAATTTTTTTTTTTACCCACGGCCCCTCCCGGGCTCTATACTAGCCAGCAATAAGCTAGCTAGCTAGCTAAATTAATCAGAATAAGCAACAAAATACAAAACTTTTTACTTAATAACTAAGATAAGGTTAGATACAAGTTACCTAACTGCCTCAAACTTTAATTCAATCAAATAACTTAAACTGAGATCCAGCAAAACACTAGCTTAGCTTATTCGTTTTCAGTCAACAGTGTTCGATAGATAATAATTCTCACACTCTGTCTTAAATATTTATCTTAAAATGTAGAGTTAAATTGAGTGATGGGCCTTTTATACATAAATAATAACCAAATTCTGCTTACCATTTCCTATGGTCTCCGTTTCCCCATCTGTGAATTTGCGCCTTTTCGCTCCCTCGCATTCATTGGTAGACATGCGCAGATGAGTTCTCTTTCTTTTTTTTTAATTAAGGGGTGAAAATAGCCTTGCTGTGTGGCACGTGCTATTTGCACCCGGGTGCAAATAGACACTCCGTTATTTTATTTTTAATGTTGATCTCTAGCATCAATTTTTTTTTTGTGTTTATCTACTTGTTATTTTTTATTGAGATACCTGAAGTAGTGATACAGCTGCTCATTATGTTTTGAAAATACTGTAATTTCTTTTATTATGTAAGCCTTTTTATGTCACAAATACGCGTTTACTGTGTTTTGGAAGCAGCGCGTTACTGTAGGAGGTGCTGCTGAGCTGTTTGAATGATTCTGGGGAGTAATTGTACAGAAACTCTTCAGTGGAACTCTATTGATTTATATAAACAGCAATGACTTAATCTTTAATAAACCTCAAAGCATTATAGGTACCTTAATAACATTTTGGCTGCTTATAAACAGATTAGTGCAGCTGTGTAAGCAGATATTATGTACTTTGAAGATATGAGGATTTGTGAAAAAAAAGGCGATACGTTCACGTGAGCCATTATTGGGTTGCGGTCTTCTGCTTCATGTTGCAGCTTTGGCAGCGATGAAACACGGTGCGGTGATCCAGCTTGTCCTGTTTGTTGCCGCAGATGGAGCACTTCATGACCGCCAGGAGTTCCAGAATGTACACCGAACTGGTAACAGAGTTCACCGCTGACTCCGGGGTGCTAATGGCTGTGTCAGAAACGCGCAGGTCTGGGATTTTCTCCACCGCTGTGGACAAGGTTGTGGTCAGCTGGACTTTCCCCTTGAAGACCGGAGAGGTAGCTGGAGAGCATCTGGACGGCGTTGATATGGTGCTCCCAAAGCTGCAGCGTGAGTTCGTTACCGCGGTCACGCCATCTGCACTTAGAAAACGCTCGGTCGCGCTATCCACACCGAAAACTGGAGTGCGCGTCTAAACCGTGTTTTACTGTAGCAGCGTGCACAGCGCACCCGGAGGAGCGGAGACTGGCGCTTCTCGTGCAGAGACTTAAAATGGAACAGAAACGAGTTTTACACCTAAATAAACTTGATTTAACGAGGTCTAATCCACAAATATACACCAGAAAGACCACTTCTTATCTGTAGAACAGTGTAACGTTTTGAAAAGGTTTGGAGTGTTATTAAATAAGCAAATCAAATTGTTATAAAATCACAGCCCTAAATTCTTAAAGATCTTATTCTCATGTATCCCAGATATATGTTTGAAGTGATATTACTGTATCATTTTTGAGTAATTGAATACCAAAACTATCTATTCGGTTTTGTATAAAAGGGATTTTGGAGTGCTATAAAACCAAAAAAAATCTAATTCTTCTTAAATCAGAACATGAAATCCTTAAATAATACCTTCCATACTATTAATGTCATGCATGTATACTGATTGTACAGTATCATTTTGGAGTAAATGAATACCAAACTTAGGAAAAATGTATATTCGGTTGTGCATTAACCAGATTTCGGTGTCCTATAAAACCTTCAAATCAAATTGTTATCCAATGAAACCAAGAAAGTCTTGAAGAACACATTCCATTCTATTAATGACATGAGTAACAAGTGATATTACTGTATCATTTTGGATTAATTGGATACCAAACTTAGGAAAAATGTCTATTCGGTTGTGCATAAACCACATTTCAGAGTCCTATAAAACCAGCAAATCAAATTGTTATCCAATGGCACTGACAAAGTCTTGGAAAACACATTCTATACTATTAATAACATGTATATCAAGTGATTTTAAAGTACCATTTTGGAGTAATTAAATATCAAACATACAAAAAATGTTAATTTACTTTTGCATAAATCAGATTTCAGAGTCCTATAAAACAAGCAAATCAAATTGTTATCCAATGCCACTAAGACATTCTTGAAGAACACATTCCATACTATTAATGACATGAGTAACAAAGGATATTACTGTATCATTTTGGAGTAATTGGATACCAAACTTAGGAAAAATGTCTATTCGGTTGTGCATAAACCACATTTCAGAGTCCTATAAAACAAGCAAATCAAATTGTTATCCAATGCCACTAAGACATTCTTGAAGAACACATTCCATACTATTAATGACATGAGTAACAAAGGATATTACTGTATCATTTTGGAGTAATTGGATACCAAACTTAGGAAAAATGTCTATTCGATTGTGCAAAAACCTGATTTCACAGTCCTATAAAACCAGCAAATCAAATTGTTATCCAATGGCACTGACAAAGTCTTGAAGAACACATTCTATACTATTATTGACATGAGTATCAAGTGATTTTACTGTATCATTTTGAAATAATTGGATACCAAACTTGGAAAAATGTCTATTCGGTTGTGCATAAACCAGATTTCGGAGTCCCATAAAACCAGCAAATCAAATTGTTATCCAATGGCACTAACAAAGTCTTGAAGAACACATGCTATACTATTATTGACATGAGTATCAAGTGATTTTACTGTATCATTTTGGAGTAATTGGATACCAAACTTGGAAAAAATGTCTATTCGGTTGTGCATAAACCACATTTCAGAGTCCTATAAAACCAGCAAATCAAATTGTTATCCAATGACACTAACAAAGTCTTGAAGAACACATTCTATACTATTATTGACATGAGTATCAAGTGATTTTACTGTATCATTTTGAAATAATTGGATACCAAACTTGGAAAAAATGTCTATTCGGTTGTGCATAAACCACATTTCAGAGTCCTATAAAACCAGCAAATCAAATTGTTATCCAATGACACTAACAAAGTCTTGAAGAACACATTCTATACTATTATTGACATGAGTATCAAGTGATTTTACTCTATCATTTTGAAATAATTGGATACCAAACTTGGAAAAATGTCTATTCGGTTGTGCATAAACCAGATTTCGGAGTCCCATAAAACCAGCAAATCAAATTGTTATCCAATGGCACTAACAAAGTCTTGAAGAACACATGCTATACTATTATTGACATGAGTATCAAGTGATTTTACTGTATCATTTTGGAGTAATTGGATACCAAACTTGGAAAAAATGTCTATTCGGTTGTGCATAAACCACATTTCAGAGTCCTATAAAACCAGCAAATCAAATTGTTATCCAATGACACTAACAAAGTCTTGAAGAACACATTCTATACTATTATTGACATGAGTATCAAGTGATTTTACTGTATCATTTTGAAATAATTGGATACCAAACTTGGAAAAAATGTCTATTCGGTTGTGCATAAACCACATTTCAGAGTCCTATAAAACCAGCAAATCAAATTGTTATCCAATGACACTAACAAAGTCTTGAAGAACACATTCTATACTATTATTGACATGAGTATCAAGTGATTTTACTCTATCATTTTGAAATAATTGGATACCAAACTTGGAAAAAATGTCTATTGGGTTGTGCATAAACCACGTTTCTGAGTCCTATAAAACCAGCAAATCAAATTGTTATCCAATGGCACTAACAAAGTCTTGCAGAACACATTCCATAGTATTATTGACATGAGTGTCAAGTGATTTTACTGTATCATTTTGGAGTAATTGAATACCAAACTTAGGAAAAATGTCTATTCGGTTGTGCATAAACCAGATTTCGGAGTCCCATAAAACCAGCAAATCAAATTGTTATCCGATGCCACCAAGACTGTCTTGAAGAACACATTCTATACTATGAATGACTTGAGTAACAAGTGATTTTACTGTATCATTTTGGAGTAATTGGATACCAAACTTAGGAAAAATGTCTATTCGATTGTGCAAAAACCTGATTTCAGAGTCCTATAAAACCAGCAAATCAAATTGTTATCCAATGGCACTGACAAAGTCTTGAAGAACACATTCTATACTATTATTGACATAAGTATCAAGTGATTTTACTGTATCATTTTGAAATAATTGGATACCAAACTTGGAAAAATGTCTATTCGGTTGTGCATAAACCACATTTCAGAGTCCTATAAAACCAGCAAATCAAATTGTTATCCAATGACACTAACAAAGTCTTGAAGAACACATTCTATACTATTATTGACATGAGTATCAAGTGATTTTACTGTATCATTTTGAAATAATTGGATACCAAACTTAGAAAAAATGTCTATTCAGTTGTGTATAAACCAGATTTTAAGGTCGCATAAAACCAGCAAATCAAATTGTTATCCAATGACACTAACAAAGTCTTGAAGAACACATTCTGTACTATTATTGACATGAGTATCAAGTGATTTTACTGTATCATTTTGAAATAATTGGATACCAAACTTAGAAAAAATGTCTATTCAGTTGTGTATAAACCAGATTTTAAGGTCGCATAAAACCAGCAAATCAAATTGTTATCCAATGCCACCAAGACAGTCTTGAAAAACACATTCTATACTATTAATAACATAAGTATCAAGTGATTTTACTGTACCATTTTGGAGTAATTAATTATCAAACATACGAAAAATGTTGATTCACTTCTGTATAAACCACATTTCAGAGTCCTATAAAACCAGCAAATCAAATTGTTATCCAATGGCACTAACGAAGTCTTGAAGAACACATGCTATACTATTATTGACATGAGTATCAAGTGATTTTACTGTATCATTTTGGAGTAATTGGATACCAAACTTGGAAAAATGTCTATTTGGTTGTGCATAAACCACATTTCAGAGTCCTAGAAAACCAGCAAATCAAATTGTTATCCAATGGCACTAACAAAGTCTTGAAGAACACATGCTATACTATTATTGACATGAGTATCAAGTGATTTTACTGTATCATTTTGGAGTAATTGGATACCAAACTTGGAAAAAATGTCTATTTGGTGTTGTGCATAAACCACATTTCAGAGTCCTAGAAAACCAGCAAATCAAATTGCTATCCAATGGCACTAACAAAGTCGTGAAGAAAACATGCTATACTATTATTGACATGAGTATCAAGTGATTTTACTGTATCAGTTTGAAATAATTGGATACCAAACTTGGAAAAATGTCTATTTGGTTGTGCATAAACCAGATTTCGGAGTCCCATAAAACCAGCAAATCAAATTGTTATCCAATGGCACTAACAAAGTCTTGAAGAACACATTCCATACCATTAGTGACATGAGTAACAAGTGATATAACTGTTTAATTTTGGAATAATTGAATACCGAACATAGGAAAAATGTCTATTCGTTTGTGCATAAACCAAATCCTATAAAACCAGCAAATCAAATTGTTGTCTAATAAAACCAAAACAGTCTTGAAGAAAATATTCCAATCTACCAAGAACATTAGTCACAAGTGATATTACTATATTTGAGTAATTGGATAGCAAATTTAGAAAAAAAATGCCTGTTCAGTTGTGCATAAACCAGATTTTGGAGTCCTATAAACCATCAAATCAAATTGTTATCCAATGGAACCAAGTCCTTGATAAACACATTCCATACTAGTTTTATAGGACCCCGAAATCTGGTTTATTCACAACCGAATAGACATTTGGTATGCAATTAATCCAAAATTGTACAGTAATATCACTTGTTACTCATGTCAATAATAGTATGGAATGTGTTCTGCAAGACTGTCTCAGTGGAATTGGATAAAAAATTGATTTGCTGGTTTTATGGGACCTTAAAATCTGGTTTATGCACAACCGAATAGACATTTATTCTAAGTTTGGTATCCAATTAATCCAAAATGATACAGTAATATCACTTGATACTCATGTCAATAATAGTATAGAATGTGTTCTTCAAGACTGTCTCAAAGGCATTGAATAACAATTTGATTTGCTGGTTTTATGGGACTCCCAAATCTGGTTTATGCACAACCAAATAGAATTTTTTTCTATGTTTGGTATCCAATTACTCCAAAATGATACAGTAATGTTCTTTGATACTCATGCCATTAATAACATGGAATGTGTTCTTTAAGGCTGTCTTGGTGGTATTGGATAGCATTTGGATTTGCTGGTTTTATAGGACTCTGAAATCTGGTTTATGCACAACCGAATATACATTTTTCCTATGTTTGGTATCCAATTACTCCAAAATGATACAGTAAAATCACTTGATACTCATGGTATGCATAGTATGGAATGTCTCCTTTAAGGCTGTCTCAGTGGCATTGAACAACAATTTGACTTGCTGGTTTTATAGGACTCCGAAATCTGGTTTATGAACAACCAAATATACATTTTTCCTATGTTTGGTATCCAATTACTCCAAAATGATACAGTAATATTCTTTGTTACTCATGTCATTAATAACATGGAATGTGTTATTTAAGGCTGTATTGTTGGCATTGGATAACAATTTGATTTGCTGGTTTTATAGGACTCCGAAATCTGGTTTATGAACAACCGAATATACATTTTTCCTAGGTTTGGTATCCAATTACTCCAAAATGATACAGTAATATCCTTTGTTCCTGACGTCACTAATAGTATGAAATGTCTTCTTTAAGGCTATCTCAGTGGCATTGGATAACAATTTGATTTGCTGGTTTTATAGGACTCCCAAATCTAGTTTATGCACAACCAAATAGAATTTTTTCCTAAGTTTGGTATCCAATTACTCCAAAATGATACAGTAATATCCTTTGTTACTCACGTCACTAATAGTATGTAATGTGTTCTTCAAGAGTGTCTCAGTCACATTGGATAACAATTTGATTTACTGGTTTTATAGGACTCCGAAATCTGGATTATGAACAACCGAATATACATTTTTCCTAGGTTTGGTATCCAATTACTCTAAAATGATACAGTAATATTCTTTGTTACTCATGTCATGCATAGTATGAAATGTCTTCTTTAAGGCTGTCTCAGTGGCATTGGATAACAATTTGATTTGCTGGTTTTATAGGACTCCCAAATCTAGTTTATGCACAACCAAATAGATTTTTTTCCTAAGTTTGGTATCCAATTACTCCAAAATGATACAGTAACATCCTTTGTTACTCACGTCACTAATAGTATATAATGTGTTCTTCAAGAGTGTCTTAGTCGCATTGGATAACAATTTGATTTGCTGGTTTTATAGGACTCCGAAATCTGGATTATGAACAACCGAATATACATTTTTCCTAGGTTTGGTATCCAATTACTCTAAAATGATACAGTAATATTCTTTGTTACTCATGTCATGCATAGTATGAAATGTCTTCTTTAAGGCTGTCTCAGTGGCATTGGATAACAATTTGATTTGCTGGTTTTATAGGACTCTGAAATGTGGTTTATGCACAACCTAATAGACATTTTTTCCAAGTTTGGTATCCAATTACTCCAAAATGATACAGTAAAATCACTTGATACTCATGTCATGCATAGTATGGAATGTCTTCTTTAAGGCTGTCTCAGTGGCATTGGATAACAATTTGACTTGCTGGTTTTATAGGACTCTGAAATCTGGTTTATGCAAAAGTGAATTAACATTTTTCGTATGTTTGATATTTAATTACTCCAAAATGGTACAGTAAAATCACTTGATACATATGTTATTAATAGTATAGAATGTGTTTTCCAAGCCTTTGTTAGTGCCATTGGATAACAATTTGATTTGCTGGTTTTCTAGGACTCAGAAATCTGGTTTATGCACAATCGAATAAACATTTTTTCTAAGTTTGGTATTCAATTACTCCAAAATGATAAAGTAATATCACTTGATACTCATGTCAATAATAGAATAGAATGTGGTTTTCAAGACGTTATTAGTTGCATTGGATAACAATTTGATTTGCTGGTTTTATAGGACTCCAAAATGTGGTTTATCACAACTGAATAGACATTTTTCCTAAGTTTGGTATTCTATTACTCCAAAATAATACAGTAATATGACTTTTCACTCATGTCATTAATAGTATGACATGTGTTCTTCAAGACAGTCTCGGTGGCATTGGATAACAATTTGATTTGCTGGTTTTGTAGGACTCCGAAATCAGGTTTTTGCACAACCGAATAGACATTTATTCCTAAATTTGGTATCCAATTAATCCAAAATGATACAGTTATATCCTTTGTTACTCACGTCATTAATAGTAAAGAATGTGTTTCTTAAGGTAGTCTTGGTAGCATTGGATAACAATTTGATTTGCAGGTTTTATAGGACCTTAAAATCTGGTTTATGCAAAAGAAAATAGACATTTTTCCTAAGCTTGGTATTCAATTACTCCAGAATGATACAGTAATATCATTTGTTACTCATGTCAATGATAGTATGGAATGTGATTTTCAAGAATGTCTTGGTGGCATTGGATAACAATTTAATTTGCTGGTTTTATGGGACCTTAAAATCTGGTTTATGCACAACCGAATAGACATTTTTCGCATGTAAAATATTTTTTTAATATTTAACAAGTGATATTACTGTATAATTTTGGATTAATTGGAAACCAAATGTCTATTCGGTTGTGAATAAACCAGATTTCGGGGTCCTATAAAACTAGTATGGAATGTGTTTATCAAGAAGGACTTGGTTCCATTGGATAACAATTTGATTTGATGGTTTATAGGACTCCAAAATCTGGTTTATGCACAACTGAACAGGCATTTTTTTTCTAAATTTGCTATCCAATTACTCAAAAATGACACAGTAATATCACTTGTGACTAATGTTCTTGGTAGATTGGAATATTTTCTTCAAGACTGTTTTGGTTTTATTAGACAACAATTTGATTTGCTGGTTTTATAGGATTTGGTTTATGCACAAACGAATAGACATTTTTCCTATGTTTGGTATTCAATTATTCCAAACATTAATAGTATAGAATGTGTTTTTCAAGACCTTATTAGTGGCATTGGATAACAATTTGATTTACTGGTTCTATAGGACTCTGAAATCTGGTTTATGCACAACCGAATAGACATTTTTCCTCAGTTTGGTATTCAATTATTTCAAAATTATACAGTAATATCATTTGTTACTCATGTCATTAATAGTATGCAATGTGATTGTCAAGACTTTCTTGGTTTCATTGGATAACAATTTGATTTGCTGGTTTTATAGGACTCTGAAATGTGGTTTATGCACAACCGAATAGACATTTTTCCAAGTTTGGTATCCAATTAATCCAAAATGATACAGTAATATCACTTGTTACTCATGTCATTAATAGAATGGAATGTGTTCTTCAAGACTTTCTTGGTTTCATTGGATAACAATTTGATTTGAAGGTTTTATAGGACACCGAAATCTGGTTTATGCACAAACGAATATACATTTTTCCTAAGTTTGGTATTCATTTACTCCAAAATGATACTGTACAATCAGTATACATGCATGACATTAATAGTATGGAAGGTATTATTTAAGGATTTCATGTTCTGATTTAAGAAGAATTAGATTTTTTTGGTTTTATAGCACTCCAAAATCCCTTTTATACAAAACCGAATAGATAGTTTTGGTATTCAATTACTCAAAAATGATACAGTAATATCACTTCAAACATATATCTGGGATACATGAGAATAAGATCTTTAAGAATTTAGGGCTGTGATTTTATAACAATTTGATTTGCTTATTTAATAACACTCCAAACCTTTTCAAAACGTTACACTGTTCTACAGATAAGAAGTGGTCTTTCTGGTGTATATTTGTGGATTAGACCTCGTTAAATCAAGTTTATTTAGGTGTAACTAGTTTCTGTTCCAGTTCAGTCTCTGCACGAGAAGCGCCAGTCTCCGCTCCTCCGGGTGCGCTGTGCACGCTGCTACAGTAAAACACGGTTTAGACGCGCACTCCAGTTTTCGGTGTGGATAGCGCGACCGAGCGTTTTCTAAGTGCAGATGGCGTGACCGCGGTGAGATACGGAGTGGATATACAGCAGCAGTAAGAGCAAAAACTGTCCCTGTCCTGTTGCTACTGACTCGCAACACTCTCCTACTGTCTCCCGACACTCTCCTGCTGTCTCGCGACACTCACCTGCTGTCTCGCGATACTCTCCTACTGTCCTGCAGAGCTCTTTAACTGTACCGTGGAGGTTTTTAACTGTACCGTGGAGGTTTTTTAACTGTACCGTGGAGGTTTTTTAACTGTACCGCGGAGGTTTTTAACTGTACCGCGGAGGTTTTTAACTGTATCGTGGAGGTTTTTAACTGTACCGTGGAGGTTTTTTAACTGTACCGCGGAGGTTTTTAACTGTACCGCGGAGGTTTTTAACTGTACCGTGGAGGTTTTTAACTGTACCGCGGAGGTTTTTAACTGTACCGTGGAGGTTTTTTAACTGTACCGCGGAGGTTTTTAACTGTACCGCGGAGGTTTTTAACTGTACCGTGGAGGTTTTTTAACTGTACCATTATTATTTACATTATATATGCTCCCACTGGGCAAAGTTATTAGAAAACATGACGTAGATTTTCATTGTTATGCGGATGACACGCAGCTCTTCATATCAGCCAAACCTGACGACAGAGTGAGATTAAAGAAAATTGAGGATTGTGTAAAATATGTGAAATTGTGGATGTCGCACAACTTCCTCCTATTAAATAGTGAAAAAACAGAAGTTCTCCTATTAGGCCCCAAAGCTGCTAGAAATAAATTATCAGACTTAATGCTAAATCACACCTGGTTCAGCAGCTAAAAACCTTGGAGTTATTATAGATTCAGATCTAGCATTCGATAAACACATATCTAATGTTACTAGAACAGCTTTTCTACACCTACGTAACATTGCCAAGCTAAGAAATGCCCTATCACTGCATGACGCAGAAAAATTAGTCCATGCCTTCATTACCTCAAGGCTAGATTACTGTAATGCGCTACTGTCTGGATGTTACTGCAGTCACTTAAATAAACTTCAGCTAGTTCAAAATGCTGCAGCCAGGGTCCTTACTAAAACTAGAAAATTTGACCATATTAGTCCAGTCCTATCAGCACTGCACTGGCTGCCAGTCAAATTCCGCATAGACTATAAAATTCTCCTGTTAACGTATAAAGCCCTACACAGGCTCGCTCCTGAGTATTTACGAGACCTCATCTCCTATTATGAAGCACCACGATTACTTAGATCTCAGGGTGCTGGTTTCTTAGTAGTCCCTAAAATTCAGAGGAGCTCTGCAGGAGGAAGAGCTTTCTCTTATAAAGCGCCCCAACTCTAGAATAATCTCCCCGAATATGTTCGGGACTCAGACACAGTCTCAATCTTTAAGTCTAGACTGAAAACTTACTTGTTTAGTTTAGCTTTTGGTAATTAATGTTTTTTCCTTTAGATAAGGCTGCAGATTCAGGGGTTCATGGACAGAGGGAATTGTGGTAAACTGAGATGCTGGTGCTGCTATTCTCCCACTGCACACGGTCACTCAGGTTTGTGGACGGTGGAGTGGGTGGATGCCAGTGTTTCACGGAGCCTCCATGTCTATCTTACCTTCTGGCTCTCTGCCTTTAGTTAGGCTGTTTTATTCAGTTCTGCCGGAGTCATTTGCCACACTCTGATAATGTTTTAATATTCTCAGTTTTGCATAAATCCAGTCAAAACTAATTCCATCTCTCTGCCTTCCTCCGAGTTACTGACTGCCCACCTGTCTGACCCGATACCGATGTTGGACCCTCAGGCTCTCGCGTCTCCTGTCCGGCCAGACTGATGGAAGTTTCTGAAGTCAGCTCTTCTCCACCACCATCAGCTGCTCATCGTCCATCTTATTCTCCACTACTGATTACATCCAAGCCATTAGTGGCGCTATTACACTCCTGAATACATAAAACCTATATGGATGTATAAAAGACTTTTTAAATTTTAATTTAAAAGCCGTTTGACCAGTGGTAGGATGGTCCCCCCTCAAATGTGAGTCTTGGTCCTCCCAAGGTTTCTTCCTCCTCCTGCAGCTCTGAGGGAGTTTTTCCTTGCCTCCGCGCTCACTGGGGGTTCTGTATTTTCTATGTTTAATGTTTTGCCTGATTCTTTGTCCTGTAATCATGTTTCTGTAAAGCTGCTTTGTGCCAACACCTGTTGTAAAAAGCGCTATACAAATAAATTTGATTTGATGATTTGATTTGATATTTTGTATTATTTAATTTTTTTCTGATTTGTGTGTCTGTATATAAGTTCCTGGTACAGTCTAATTAATAAAATATTTTATGCTATATTCTCGTTTATTATTGTTTATCTACATTCTATTAAAGTCTAAATTAGTTAAAGTCAAATTTTTAGTCAAAGCGTTTGCACAGCATTTTGCTTATTTTTTTCTTGGTAAATTTTCTTTAAAAATAATCAATAAAATCTAGGTGTTTGCGTTACACTTAAATTCATAAATCAAGTGAACACCCTTGATTTAAATTATTAAGTGTACACAGGAAATTTGGCAGTGTTAAATCAACACTTTTTAGTGTTAAACTTTACACCCTCAGTGTTAATTTAACACTAACAATGTTGATTTAACACTGCCAAATTTCCTGTGTAGATACAACCATCATGAAAAAAACGTATGTGCTTGTTTTGGGCTCTGAATTACTTAAATAATGTAAAATATCATTTCAATTGCTGATATTTAGATTTTTGCAGTGTAGGTATGAAACGATTTCAGTGACAGCATTTAATTTGTGGTCTTTTGGTAGAGCCTATTCTATTGCTTATTACACTGTTTTTCAATCCTGGTCTTTAAGGGCAACTGCCCTGCACATTTTATTAATTGTCATACTTTGACAGCCTCACATTAACACAATAATAAATTGTCACGTCCTGGTCTTGTCTCATGTCTCTATGTGTTATTCCCACGTGACCTGTGCTCCTCTGTGTCTCTTGTCAGTAGTTTTCCACCACGTGTTTCTCATTTGTTGCTCCGCCCCTTCCCCAGGTGTTTCCACTTCTAGTGTGTTTCATGTTAGTTTAAATAGCCCTCCTCTGTCACTTGTCCCTCGTCCGTCTTTGCACTAACCTCTGTTGTTTTGTCGTTCTTGTTTTCATAGCCTTAGCCCTTGTCCTTGTTTATATCTTCTTGTTTATTTCTAGTTCCCTGTTATTTTCCTTTGTTTTCTCCTTGCCCTGTTTAGTTTATTCATTATTGTCTAGTTTAGTTATTCCCTATCTAGTTTAGATTCTTGTTGGTTTCCTTGTATATATGTATCCCTGCCCAGTTTAGTTTTGTATTTATTCAGTCCCTCGTTTGTTCTTTGTTTATTTATTCCCCGTTTGTTTATATCATTAGTACTTCTTGTTTGTTTAGTTTATGTTCTCTAGTTTCACTGGTTTGTTTTGGTTTTTGGTTATTTGTTTATCTAGCTTCATTTATTTGGTTCACTCCCTTGTTCCTTGTATATATCTCCCTGTTTTATGTTTATGTTTATGTGTTTACTTGTTCCTTGTTTACTTATTTATTTATTAAATTATTATTATTTATTTCACCCTACCTGCACTTGCGTCCGTCTCCTCGTCTCCCTGCCTGGGTCATCCGTGACAGAAAGACCGACCAAGAACATGGACGCAGCAGGTTCTGCATGGACCGGTTCAAGGATGGCGATTCGCCGTACTCCAGGCGGGATCCCGGCGCAGGAAACCACGAGGCCTCATGGACGCTGCAGGCCTCGGGGTAAGCGCTCTAAAGGGTCCCGCCAGCCGGAAAAAGACCCCTTTTCCGGGGAGGATTTTCTTGGGGGGGCGATGAGGGTTGGTGCTATGAGCCTCGGTGCCTCCGAGTACCCGAGGCTCAAGGAGCGGGACTCGGGTGCGCTCCCAGCAGCTCTGAGGAAGAGGAGGACTTTCTCCCTACACCAGCTCGTCTGCCGCTGCCTCCAGGGGCTGTTCTGCCTCCAGCACACGTGTCCACCTTGGTTCCTGGAGGAAGCGGCATCCACCTCGGGGAGAACTTCAGCAGCACCGGCCTTCCAGACGCCGACTGCCGTCCGTTCTCCTGCGGCCAAGACTCTCTCCTCACCAGCGGTTCCAGAGTTAGCATCCCCGGTGGCTAAGGCGTTAGCTTCCCCAGCGCCTCCAAAGCTAGCTCCTCCCGCGGCCAAAACACTCTCCTCTCCAGCGGCTAAGGCTCACTCTGTAACTTCCACGGCGGCTGTGAAACTGCGCTCCATGAATACCGGGGTGGCAGCCGAACCGCGCGCCGAGACTGCTGTGGTGGCCGAACCGCTCTCCGAGACTGCTGTGGTGGCCGAGCCACTCTCCGAAACTGCAGCGGTGGCCGAGCCGCTCTCCGGGATTACAAATCCAGTCCGGGTTTTTGCGGCACCCACAGCCTTGAGTACCGCAGCTGCAGCGCCAGCCCCTCAGGCTGAGGAGCTGGCTTTCATGTCGGCTGCAGAGCTGGATTCCACCACTGCGATCCAGCCTCACTTTGGGACTATCTCCGCGGCAACCCAGCTGTGCTCCGGGACTATTTCAGTGACTTTTCCCGCGCCGGTCTCTACCGGCGGCCCCGCGCTGCCAACTGTGGCCTCCGCCGGCGAAGCTGCAGCTCCGGTCCGGGTTTTTGTTCCACCCGCGGTCTCAAGCCCCGCTGCTGCTCCGCTGGATCTCGACACGCCCAGCTACAAAACTCATTCGGCGGACACGCCCAGCTACGAGGCATCTTCAGGTGCTGAGCCACACCCCCGGACACCTACCGCTCTAGACTCTGCTTATGCTGCTGAGCGTGCTGCTCAAGCCTCCGTGTCTGCTCCAGCAGTGCAGGCCTCCGTGTCTGCTCCAGCATCTCAAGCCTCCGTGTCTGCTCCAGCATTTCAAGCCTCCGTGTCTGCGCCAGCACCAGCTCCCGCTGCCAGAGTCGCCGCGCCGCCAGCACCAGCTCCCGCTGCCAGAGTCGCCACCCCACCGGTTCCAGGACTCGTTTACCCAGGCAGGCACCGAGGCCCACGGACTTTGACCCCAGAACTGTGCCCAGGCTGGCTCCTTGGACTTCTCCAGAGACTTTTGCCAGTCCTGGGCACCCACCTATGTTTTTTGTACCCCTGTCTCTCCCTGTCTTGGTCCCCGTGTCTGTGTTTGTTCCTGTTCCTGTCCCTGTTAATGGTTTCTTCGTGCCTGTCCCTGTCACAGTGTTAGTTTCTGTCCCTGTTAATGTTCTCGTCCCTGTTCCCATGTCCAGTCCCGTCCAGTCTCCCGTTCAGTCTCCGTGCCCTGTCCAGTCTCCGTCTCCTGTTCAGTCTCCGTCCTTTGTCCAGTCCCCTGTTAAGTGTCCATCCCCTGTTCTGTTTCCAAGCCCTTTCCAGTCTGCGTCCTTGTCTAATGTCCAGTCCCAGTCTCCCGTCCAGTCTCCGTACAATGTCCAGTTTCCGTACAATGTCCAGTTTCCGTTTCAGTCCCTGGTCTCGTCTCCTATTGTTCCCGGCCTCTCCCCGCCGCCAGCCCCCGGGGTTCGTTTTTATGTGCCTCGGGAGCTGCGCGTTTAGGGGGAGGCTTCTGTCACGTCCTGGTCTTGTCTCATGTCTCTGTGTGTTATTCCCACGTGACCTGTGCTCCTCTGTGTCTCTTGTCAGTAGTTTTCCACCACGTGTTTCTCATTTGTAGCTCCACCCTTTCCCCAGGTGTTTCCACTTCTAGTGTGTTTCATGTTAGTTTAAATAGCCCTCCTCTGTCACTTGTCCCTCGTCCGTCTTTGCACTAACCTCTGTTGTTTTGTCGTTCTCGTTTTCATAGCCTTAGCCCTTGTCCTTGTTTATATCTTCTTGTTTATTTATAGTTCCCTGTTATTTTCCTTTGTTTTCTCCTTGCCCTGTTTAGTTTATTCATTATTGTCTAGTTTAGTTATTCCCTGTCTAGTTTAGATTCTTGTTGGTTTCCTTGTATATATGTATCCCTGCCCAGTTTAGTTTTGTATTTATTCAGTCCCTCGTTTGTTCTTTGTTTATTTATTCCCCGTTTGTTTATATCATTAGTACTTCTTGTTTGTTCTATAGTTTCACTGGTTTGTTTTGGTTTTTGGTTATTTGTTTATCTAGTTTCATTTATTTGGTTCACTCCCTTTCTCCTTGTATATATCTCCCTGTTTTATGTTTACGTGTTTACTTGTTCCTTGTTTACTTATTTATTTATTAAATTATTATTATTTATTTCACCCTACCTGCACTTGCATCCGTCTCCTCGTCTCCCTGCCTGGGTCATCCGTGACAGTCTGGTGTATTGGAAGCAGAACAACTCCAAAAAGTGCAAGATAGTGGGCCTCCTTGGCCAGGGTTGAGAAACACTGGCCTAATCCATCAAAATCCCATCACTGTGTAATTGTATTAGTTACAATTAGGGTTGTGCCAATGGACGATATCATATTATTTATTATTATTCTATTATATCTAGGTTGCAGCTTGTCTTCATTTTTTTTTCAACATGTCTGTATTTATTTTAAACATTTCATGTTATTCACACAAATAGAATAAGCCTGTTAGATTTCTATTATTATTACAAAAATAACAAACGAAAATAAACCCAAAATGTTGACAAAAATATAATCTAACGAATTTCATAACATAGAAACGAAAAAGTTAAAATGGTATTAATATAACAGTTTGGATCCATCAGTTATAAGGATTTAGCGTCAGTCATAAGGAAAGCGCGCACGGCATTGCAAATTTAAAAAAAAATGTTGTAATCAATAAGGTCCTGTCAAGTGTAGTTAAATGTATGGTATTAAATTGTATTAAATTCACATATTTATTGATATTTAATAAAGAGAAATCAGGCAAAATGCGCTTCGCTCGCTCTCTCTTTCTCTCTCTCTCTCTCTCTCTCTCAGCGCGGAGGTGAATTCAGCGCGAGGCTGAAAATAAAAACTCAGTTTAGTTAAATAAATTAAGATGAGTGAGGACCTGTAAATTGAATCAAATATTGTCAAATATAAAGGATAGGTTGAGGTTTTGGTAAGCTGTTTCAATTATTTGAAACTGAAACAGATATAATTCTGCGCACTATTAGATAGCATTTGATTGTGTTTTAAATGAGTTTTTATTTTGTATTAATAATTTTTTTATTAATTTTAAATATTTTTAGTATTTTATTGATCAAACGTTTTTTGGCTATAGCGGCGTTGGCTGGTCACCTGAGCAGCTAATGTGCTTTAATCCTCTCCTGCTGTAGTAAACAGTGGGGAAACCACTTTTCTTAGGTTCTGGTTAAAACTTTTCCCCCTGTGTTATCAGAATTAAAGAGGTATAGAGAGAGATCAAATGTTACTGGGTGAAATAGTAATAGACACACAGTTTATCAGCATGATTACTGTATTTTAAATCCTCTGAATTCACAGCAACACCTGCACTCATCTCCAAACTGTATTTCGTCCACCGAGGTAAACTCGTACCCCTGAACTCCTAAAGTAAACATCAAGCAAAACTAGAAAAGGAAAGTTCGATAACGAACTTTAAGTTGGCTTGGAAAAGTACGCTAATAACGTTGAAAAGTTAAAATGAATGTGAAGAGTGGTTGGGATGCAGTTGACTTTGGGCTAAATGTTCAAAAACTCCAAAAAGTTTTGGCTAACATAGTGGAATGCTAAAAATTGTCTGACATAGGAATGTGTTGCTAAGTGGTTGCTAGGCAGTTGCTAACATTTTCCAAGTGATTGCTAAAGTGTTGCTAACGGATTGCTAGGCATTTGCTAACGTTTTCCAGCTGGTTTGCTAAGGTGTTACTAACTGGTTGCTAGGCAGTTGCTAACGTTTTCCAGGTGGTTGCTAAGGTGTTACTAACTGGTTGCTAGGCAGTTGCTAACGTTTTCCAGGTGGTTGCTAAGGTGTTACTAACTGGTTGCTAGGCAGTTGCTAACGTTTTCCAGGTGGTTGCTAAGGTGTTACTAACTGGTTGCTAGGCAGTTGCTAACGTTTTCCAGGTGGTTGCTAAGGTGTTACTAACTGGTTGCTAGGCAGTTGCTAACGTTTTCCAGGTGGTTGCTAAGGTGTTACTAACTGGTTGCTAGGCAGTTGCTAATGTTTTCCAGGTGGTTGCTAAGTGTTTACTAAGTTGCTATCATTTCAGTTGCTAGGGTGTTCCAGATGGTTGTTGTTCCAGATGGTTGAGTTTGCTAGGTGGGCGCTATGGTGTTGCTGCGGTGTCTGTGGTGGTTGCTATGTAGCTAAGTGGTTGCTAGGTGGTTCCTAAAGTGTTGCTAGGTGGTTGCTAAGCTGTTGCTATGGTGTCAGTGGTGGTTAGATAAAGTTTTAATAATTAATAATTATTTGCAGTGAAATGATTCTGAGAAATAGGTATCTGCTTTTTACACATTGTTTTTAAACCTGAGCATGTACAATTTCTATTTGTTTTTTTCTTATCATCATAATTCCAGTGTCGAGAGATCATATATCTGATGTAAATTTTTTATGTCTTGCATCTTTGGTTCTATCTGTTTATGTAAATTGACTTTCTAAAATTACTTTCAATTTTTTTACATTTTATTATTTTATATTTTCCTATTTGGTCAAATACATCACAAACATTTTTAATTAACAGATAAATTTGGTTAAGATTAATTGTCTTCTAACTTTTGGTTGAGTTACTTCTAGTGTGAAATAAAGTTGAAAAACTTGCAAATATTATAAAAAGTTATAACATACATTTAATTATTTCAATGCTGAAAAATAATGAGTTGGTTAAAGTGTTGCTAAAGTCAAATGTATCCTGATAAATTGACGTAACGTTCTCACCTCTAGATGGCAGTAAAGTGGTAAGCATTAAAACATAATGGAGAGACGTACGTAGTGAGTAGGGAAGAAGGGAGCATCTCGTGAACTGGACGTGCCCCACAGACCGGCTGTAGCTGCGCGTGCAGAAGGAGGGCTCTCACTAAAAACCAGGGGTTTCGTGCATGACGTATTTTTGGGGGCGGAGTTGTGGGAAGGCTGTTGTCGTAAGGGGAGGGACTTGAATAGGGTCAAGGAGCATGCGCAGAGAGGAACCCGCACAATTCAAAAGGCCGGTGTGAATCTGCTGCCGAAAAAAGAAACCGCTGGAGCAAGAAAGGTACAGTATAAGCTTTAAAACACATTGTTTGTGAAATAAAAAATGCACGTAACAAATCCAATTATTAAAATCTAGGAAGAACAGTGTTTATTTATGTTGCTGTGTAATATCTGAGGCTCAATTCCATTTATTTATCAATGTAAAGCTCCAAAACGCCCCAAAGTTAGCTTTGCTGAACAATATTATTGAATGTACAGCAGTGTTGGGGCATCTGAATCTTAAATTACACCTAATTTAGTTCGATTGAGGTGACCATATCTGTTTAGTATCTTGCTTACATACCTGGTTGGTCTGGGGGGATTTTATGTCAGTGTAGTTTAATCTGATTTATATATATATCTGGTATCCAAATACCTGGTTGGTCTGGGGGGATTTCATGTTAGTTTAGTTCAATCTGATTTATATATATATCTGGTATCCAAATACCTGGATGTTGTGGCGGGTGTTTCATGTCAGTGTAGTTTAATCTGATTTATATATATCTGGTATCCAAATACCTGGTTGGTCTGCCGGGTATTTCATGTTAGTTTAGTTTAATCTGATTTATATATATCTGGTATCCAAATACCTGGATGGTCTGGCGGGTATTTCATGTCAGTGCAGTTTAATCTGATTTATATATATATCTGGTATCCAAATACCTGGTTGGTCTGGCGGGTATTTCATGTTAGTTTAGTTTAATCTGATTTATATATATCTGGTATCCAAATACCTGGATGTTGTGGTGGGTATTTCATGTCAGTGCAGTTTAATCTGATTTATATATATCTGGTGTCCAAATACCTGGATGTTGTGGCGGGTATTTCATGTCAGTGTAGTTTAATCTGATTTATATATATATCTGGTATCCAAATACCTGGTTGGTCTGCCGGGTATTTCATGTTAGTTTAGTTTAATCTGATTTATATATATCTGGTGTCCAAATACCTGGATGTTGTGGCGGGTATTTCATGTTAGTGTAGTTTAATCTGATTTATATATATCTGGTATCCAAATACCTGGATGTTGTGGCGGGTATTTCATGTCAGTGCAGTTTAATCTGATTTATATATATCTGGTATCCAAATACCTGGATGTTTTGGCGGGTGTTTCATGTTAGTGTAGTTTAATCTGATTTATATATATCTGGTATCCAAATACCTGGATGTTGTGGCGGGTATTTCATGTCAGTGCAGTTTAATCTGATTTATATATATCTGGTATGCAAATACCTGGATGTTGTGGCGGGTATTTCATGTTAGTTTAGTTTAATCTGATTTATATATATCTGGTATCCAAATACCTGGATGTTGTGGTGGGTATTTCATGTTAGTGCAGTTTAATCTGATTTATATATATCTGGTATGCAAATACCTGGATGTTGTGGCGGGTGTTTCATGTTAGTGTAGTTTAATCTGATTTATTTATATCTGGTATCCAAATACCTGGACGTTGTGGCGGGTATTTCATGTCAGTGCAGTTTAATCTGATTTATATATATCTGGTATCCAAATACCTGGTTGGTCTGGGGGGATTTCATGTCAGTGCAGTTTAATCTGTTTTATATATATCTGGTGTCCAAATACCTGGTTGGTCTGGTGGGTATTTCATGTGCAGGATATGTATCTTATATCATTTTCATGTTCATGCACTCTAAAGTGCTAATAACTTTATTCATATACCTCAATAGCCTGTGTTACTATTTGTACTGGTCCTGATATTCATGGTACATTTACTCTGTTAGTTGTAAAATATGTGTATTTTGTTTAAAACTGTGATTTTGTAGTATCTATATAAATCTATATTTATTTACTATGATTTTTCCCCAAATAAGTCATCAATCTTGTTATTGTTGAATTTCTTTGTGATAAATAAATGTATATATTTTTTTTCTAGGTGGCGATCGTGTGAACAGTCAATCATGAAGATCCATCAGAACTTCTTCTGTACTGTCAAGAACACACTCAAGTGCCTTCTTGTCTTTTAGCGAAAAGTTGGTAAAATGTCCATGCAGTTTTTCCTCTTAATTCTGATGCCAGCTCCACCGTAACCGGTAACGCTTTCTTTTACAGTACCCTAAGTTCTAGGTATTAACCAGGTAATAGTGAGGTACAAACTCGGAAGTACTAAGTAATTATTTTTGGTAACGAGATGGTAAGTACCAGGAAAGTCTTGCCTAATTACACTGAAATGTCTAGGTATTAACCAGGTAATAGTGAGGTACAAACGCGGAAGTACTAAGTAATTATTTTGGGTAACAAGATGGTAAGTACCAGAAAAGTCTTGCCTAATTACACTGAAATGGAACTAGGTAATAAACAGGTACATGGGTGGTACAAAGTCCAAAGTACTAGGTAATTATGTTGGTTAACAAGATGGTAAGAACCAGACAGTTCAATTTAATTACACTGAAATATCTCACAGGTTCTAGGTAATAACCAGGTAAGTGTGAGGTACTAACCCCAGTAACATGATGATAAGTACCAATATAGTCTCCTTACCCTGATATACCTCACAGGTTCTAGGTAATAACCAGGTAAGTGTGAGGTACTAACCCCAGTAACATGATGATAAGTACCAATACAGTCTCCTTACCCTGAAATATCTCGCATGTTCTAGGTAATAACCAGGTAAGTGTGAGGTACTAACCCCAGTAACATGATGATAAGTACCAATACTGTTCATTTTAATCAGTCTCTATTTATTTGACTGAGAAATCCCTAAAAATGAATTTAAGGTTTATAGAGTGGAATTCTTCACTAGGAAGACAGCACAGGAATGGAATACTTGGCCATATGTTTAAAGACATTAGAGCATGTTACAAGGTTTAAGGGTGAAAAAGTATACCATAAGAATAAAGTGTTGAATATGTGTATTTACCCCCTTTTTAAACATAATTTGTAGAATAAGGTCTTACATGTTAAATATATATATATATAAGTTAAATATATATATATATTTAACTTATATATATAAATTAAAACTGCTTAAAAATCAGGGTTATTAAAACTACCAAATATTGATTTCTGAAATCTTAAAACATTATTATAGTTGTTTCTAAATTAATATTAACTGCTTTTGTTTGCATTATTTGAGATCTGAAAGCACTAAAGCATCTTTTTCATTATTTTGACCATTTCTCATTTTCTGCTCTAAATTACAATATTTTTATTTAGTATTTGGGAGAAATGTTGTCAGTAGTTTATAGAATAAAATAACAGGGTTCATTTTACTCAAACATGTACCTATACATAGTAAGATCAGAGAAATAGAAAATTTGAAGTGGCTTGGAAGGGTCAAGGGGGCGAAGGCAAGCTCCTGCCCGCAAGCTGCTTACCCCAATAAAAGCTGTCCTCAGCTTTCATTGTATATATATAAGTTCAGTAATGCATGCTTGGTTGTGTCAAAAAAGAGATAAATAATAAACAGTAAACAGTTCTGTTTTGTTTTGAAGTTGTATGTTGTTCTTCTTGAAGTGCTTATTTGTTGAACTACATGGTAAGAACTGAGTAAAACCAGAGAAATAAGCTCTGCTCTCTTTTACAGTCCTTTTACTCCTTTATTAAGCAGAAAGTTCTGTTAGTTACACAGTGTTTTATATGGTACTTACAGAAAGTTGTGTCACATTTAAGTAGTTATTATATATAAAATAATAACTACTTAAATGTGACACAACTTTCTGTAAGTACCATGTAATATATATTCTTTTGGGTTTCTGAATGGGTTTTTGTATGTGAAACGTGAAACATCCAGTCCTGTAGGGGGAGCAGTGCCAGGGGGCGGGCGCTAGGCTGTGGCTTAGGTGAGCAACAGGAGATGGGTCTCAGATTCAGCTGAGAACTGGGAACACCGTGTCTTCTCTGTATCCAGGTGGGGAAATATGTGGAACTGTGCAAGTATAAATGTTTCCAAAGCACTATAAGAGGGATATTTGAGTGTATATGTTCGTTAAAAGGTTTTGCTGTGTAATATGAGCCGCTATGGTCTTGTGTGTTGGTGGACGCTCAGCATCGGGGAGCATTCACTCCCGCGGCCCGCGAGCCGCGCGCCTGGCCGGCGCTCTTGCCTCTGCCACTAGCATTAGCCACTGCCCCCGCTAACCGCGCTCCTTACCGGCTCCCCGCTGTTATTCCTCTCGCTCTTTCGGTCGCTAACTTCGCTCTATAACCGTGTTTACGCCTGTAATTATCTCTCGTGTGTTCGCGCTCTAGTTTTAGCTATTTTCGCTCGGTAATTGTGCCCGTGTGTCGCTGTTTCTCAAAGTAGCTCGGGCTAATTTCGCGCCTTCATTCCTATTGTTTCTCTATACATTTACGCTAGCATTAGCAGTCGCTGTTAGTTAAATACATGTTTATTAAAAGTCAAGTCAATTTTATTCTCTTTTTAAGAGCCAGTTTGGCCTTGTTAAAGTAAATATAGAGCCTCTGCCAACCACAATAATGAGTTATTACAGCTAGATAAGCTACAGTTTAAGGTTTCTCTAAGTAATCATGTTTTTATACACTTTGTTCAAGTTTTATACTTTGGTCAATTCTATACACTCTATGCAGATACAAATATTAGAAACTCTGCTTAAAATGAGATTTAAAAGCACTAAGATGTAGTTAGTGTGCTCAGTAAAAGTTAAAGGTGTTTTTGGTATTGTAGTGTGTTAATATGAAAGAAGTTTGAGTATTGGTATATGTATGCATATGTAAATGTATTAATATAGAGTAGTATTTTTATATTCATATATATATATATATATATATATATATATATATATATATATATATATATTTTTTTTTTTTTTTTTTTGTGTAGAAACAGTATTAAGAGGGTTTGCTGATTAAAAAGTAAAGGTAATATGTACTGTGATATACAGAGTTTTGTTAACTGAAAAAAAGTAAAAAAAAAAAAGGATTCTCTGTGAATGTATGTAAAATGCAGATGAGATGCAATGTGTATGTGAAACTGCAAAAGAAAGAGAAAAGAGACCAAAGTAAAAGTGGTTTAGTTTGTGTATGTTGTTAAATAAAGAGATTAAGCTGAGAACTCACTGGAAACACCGTCTCACTGTGTCTTCTCTGTATCCTGTATTCAGCTGATCTAGGCCCTGCTCACCCGGGGTTGCAAACTGTTATAGCCTAACCCACGCCTGGGGAGTGTAACAGTTAGTGTTTTTACATGGTACTTACAGTAGGATGTTCTACAGAGGGTTATTTGTTGAACTACACGGTAAGAACTGAGTAAAACCAGAGAAATAAGCTCTGCTTTCTTTTACAGTCCTTTTACTCCTTTATTAAGCAGAAAGTTCTGTTAGTTACACAGTGTTTTACATGGTACTTACAGAAGGATGTTCTACAGAGGGTTATTTGTTGAACTACACGGTAAGAACTGAGTAAAACCAGAGAAATAAGCTCTGCTTTCTTTTACAGTCCTTTTACTCCTTTATTAAGCAGAAAGTTCTGTTAGTTACACAGTGTTTTATATGGTACTTACAGTAGGATGTTCTACAGAGGGTTATTTGTTGAACTACATGGTAAGAACTGAGTAAAACCAGAAAAATAAGCTCTGCTTTCTTTTACAGTCCATTTACTCCTTTATTAAGCAGAAAGTTCTGTTAGTTACACAGTGTTTTACATGGTACGTACAGAAGGATGTTCTACAGAGGGTTATTTGTTGAACTACACGGTAAGAACTGAGTAAAACCAGAGAAATAAGCTCTGCTTTCTTTTACAGTCCTTTTACTCCTTTATTAAGCAGAAAGTTCTGTTAGTTACACAGTGTTTTATATGGTACTTACAGAAGGATGTTCTACAGAGGGTTATTTGTTGAACTAAATGGTAAGAACTCAGAGAAATAAGCTATTTCTTCTCTGTTATCAGGTATTGACCTTTTATTTTTAAATCAAATAAATAGAGACTGATTAAAATGAACAGTATTGGTACTTATCATCATGTTACTGGGGTTAGTACCTCACACTTACCTGGTTATTACCTAGAACCTGTGAGACATTTCAGTGTAATTAAATTGAACTGGCCTTGTTCTTACCATCTTGTTAACCAACATAATTACCTAGTACTTTAGAGTTTGTACCACCCATGTACCTGTTTATTACCTAGTTCCATTTCAGTGTAATTAGGCAAGACTGTCCTGGTGCTTACCATCTTGTTACCCAAAATAATTACTTAGTACTTCCGAGTTTGTACCTCACTATTACCTGGTTAATACCTAGACATTTCAGTGTAATTAGGCAAGACTTTCCTGGTACTTACCATCTCGTTACCCAAAATAATTACTTAGTACTTCCGAGTTTGTACCTCACTATTACCTGGTTAATACCTAGACATTTCAGTGTAATTAGGCAAGACTTTCCTGGTACTTACCATCTTGTTACCAAAAATAATGACTTAGTACTTCCGCGTTTGTACCTCACTATTACCTGGTTAATACCTAGATATTTCAGTGTAATTAGGCAAGACTTTCCTGGTACTTACCATCTCGTTACCAAAAATAATTACTTAGTACTTCAGAGTTTGTACCTCACTATTACCTGGTTAATACCTAGAACTTAGGGTACTGTAAAAGAAAGCGTTACCCAGTAACCGAATACTAGTCTTTATTGCAAGTGAAAAACTTGCTGCATCGTAAACCTTAGACTGCAATGTACAGGGCCATCTCACAAAGTTACTATTTCAGTAATTCAGTTAAAAATGTGAAACTCGTATATTATAAAGATATATTACACACAAAGTGATCTATATTTTAAGCGTGTGAAATGAAAACCTAAAAATCAGTGAATCAGAAAATTAGAATATTATATAAGACCAATTGGTACTTTCTGCAGTGTGGGAAGTGTGCCAAGTCCTGCTGGAAAATGAAATCTGCATCTCCATAAAAGTTCCCTCAGCAGAGGGAAGCATGAAGTGCTGTAAGATTTTGGGGGGAAACAAAACTGCACTGACTTTAGACTTGATAATAAAACACAGTGGATCAACACCAGCAGATGACATGACTCTCCAAACCATCACTGATCATCAGTAAATTTTACATTTTATTTGGAAATCAAGGGAGAGGAGTCTGGAGGAAGAGTGGAGAGACACACAGTCCAAGCTGCTTGATGTCTAGTGTGAAGTTTCCACAATCAGTGATGGTTTGGAGAGACATGTCTGTCATCTGCTGGTGTTGATCAACTGTGTTTTATTATCAAGTCTAAAGTCAGTGCAGTTTTGTTTTCCCACAAAATATTACAACACTTCATGCTTCCCTCTGCTGACAGCTTTTATGAAGATGAAGATTTCATTTTCCAGCAGGACTTGGCACACTGCCCACACTGCAGAAAGTACCAATTGGTTTTAAATAATATTCTAATTTTCTGATACACTGATTTTTGGGTTTTCATTGGCTGTAAGCTTCATAATCATCAACAATAAAATAAATAAATGCTTAAAATAGATCACTCTGTGTTTAATACATCTATATAATATATGAGTTTCACATTTTTAACCGAATTACTAAAATAAAGTAACTTTTCAAAGATATTACAATTTTTTGAGGTGGCCCTGTACACTCTATAGTTAACTTCAAGTAATAATTTTTGTACACAGTACTTTTGATGTTTGATAGTGCACATGTAAAATGTTTAAAATAAAGTGTCTTTTTCTTTTAACTGGATGAATAAAGTGACTATTTTTGCATAAGAGGTTGATTATCGTTGGTTAATATTTATATTGTCTAATATAGTAGAAAATAATGCAACATTCAATTTGAGACCACATTAGCCAAAATGTATTTTTTTTTTTTATTGGATATACTTTCATTGTTTTATATAATTATTTTTTCATGCATTAACTCTTTACACTGGGACTACAGTTATCCTGAGTCGGAACATAGTTTGCCTCTGTGTCAGATGTATGGGATTTAATACAATCTAGATATAAGGCAGGAAAACAATGTTAACAATAAAAGTATGTTTATGAGCATATTGTTTCTAAACTCAAATAGCAAATCTATTAAATTCTGAAGTATACAAAAAGAGAACATTATATTGACCTAAATGTAGTTTCGTTGCGGAACATATTTTCCAGCTTTTTCTATCTAAAAAGGGCACAAAGTTCATTTACATTCTTTAGTCTCAGCAAGTGAGGGTTAGCATGTGCTGTGTCAAAGTAAATAGTTGAATTGGCAAACTGTAATTGATGGAAACTATAAAAGGTATTGTCTTTAAAAAAATAAACAACCTCAGGTGACAAAGTCTACAATAAAGTTATAACATACATTTTTAAGGTGAAAAAGAAGTCTGATTTAGAGTTGTTGGAAAACAGTGGTAGCAATGACATTTAAAAGCAGGGTCAGCGGATGAGTTAGTTGGTAGGGGCTGTCTTATATCTTGCACAAAGGGCAAAGGAACTCCTCCTCTTCAGGTGAGTTTCCGACACATGAATGGTGGAACCACTTGTTGCATCAGTCACAGGCAATCTAAAAAATCAAGCAATAATTAAAACAATTAATAACATGTCAGATTTTAAATGTATGTTTTCTGACCTTATTTTTGCATTTAAAATCTGTGACAACCAAATAACTCAAAATATATACAGAAACCAAAATTATCTTCATTTGTACCCATTTAGAAGCAGTAGCAGTGTCCACAGAATCCTGTGTAGTGGCTTCCCCACAGAGTCTGCAGACATCAGACAAATCTTCTTCAAAACAAAACATTTTTGCACACTTCAAATATAAAGTTCTTACTAATTACTTGTAAGAGTAACATGACTGTACCTGATTCCTGTAGACGTTTTACTGCAATCTCCTTTCTTGAGTTCTTTGACTGCATCTTCTGTGCTTGAAAAATGGAAATTCTGATCTTCCAGCATGCCTTCTGCAAACTAAAAACCATAAAGTGGTTAAGAAACCTATTTCTTTAAATTGGTATGGGGGGCATACTTATATTTTTAGATTATCAAACAAACTTTAATATCAGACAAAGCTAACCTAAACAAAGACAAATAGTTTTTAAATTATGACCTCGATCAGTATAAAAAAAAAGGTTACAAAGTAATTTCTGAGGGTTTGGAAATTTAGCAAACTACAGTGAATTATTCACAAATCAAACATGGAACAGTGGTGAACCATCGACAGAGTGACCAGTTGACACAACTTATTCCAAAAGGGCATGGACAACTCATCAACTTTTGCGTAAACATGCTAAATCTATGGTCATGGCAAAAAATGTTGCTGTCCTTTCTCTTTGAAAACGTAAAAATCACACAACTAAACTCTTACCACACAGTGAAAGACGTCATAGTTGCCCGATTATGGCTCTCCAGAACAGTGTCAAGATCATATTGGTTTGACACAAATCCCGATAAGTGGGTATTGCTCATTGTGAGGAACGTAAACAAAATAATAATAAAAAATAAATAAAATTGAAACGTGATGTAAAATATTATATACAAACTCTCTAATTCACATTCCAAAAAACACCAACACCTGAAAGAGGCAATGATCAAAACCAAAGGCTTTGTATATCACCATGCAGATGGTAGTCATCATGACTCAAACATGTGTTGGGGTTGTGTCGTGTTGTTATAGAAAGTTGTGACACTGATGTGAAACATCAGAAAATGTGGGTCTATAAAGTATTAAAAAGATTTAACTCTTACCCAAATCAACACCACTTTGTTCGGCCATTAAGGAAATGCTTAATTTTAGGGAATAAATAAAAATGAATAGAAAACATATACACAATATTTTATAATAGATATAATATATTACAAAATAGTACACAAACAAATTAACATCATATCAGTTAATACCAATGCAGGTATTTGGATACCAGATATATATAAATCAGATTAAACTACACTAACATGAAATACCCACCAGACCAACCAGGTATTTGGATACCATATATATAAATCAGATTAAACTGCACTGACATGAAATAACCACCACAACATCCAGGTATTTGGATACCAGATGTATATAAATCAGATTAAACTAAACTAACATGAAATACCCGCCACAACATCCAGGTATTTGGATACCAGATATATATAAATCAGATTAAACTACACTAACATGAAATACCCGCCACAACATACAGGTATTTGGATACCATATATATTAATCAGATTAAACTACACTAACATGAAATACCCGCCACAACATCCAGGTATTTGGATACCAGGTATATATGAATCAGATTAAACTATACTAACATGAAATACCCGCCACAACATACAGGTATTTGGATACCAGATATATATAAATCAGATTAAACTGCACTGACATGAAATACCCGCCACAACATCCAGGTATTTGGATACCAGATATATATAAATCAGATTAAACTATACTAACATGAAATACCCGCCACAACATCCAGGTATTTGGGTACCAGATATATATAAATCAGATTAAACTAAACTAACATGAAATACCCGGCAGACCAACCAGGTATTTGGATACCAGATATATATATATAAATCAGATTAAACTGCACTGACTTGAAATACCCGCCACAACATCCAGGTATTTGGACACCAGATATATATAAATCAGATTAAACTGCACTGACATGAAATACCCACCACAACATCCAGGTATTTGGATACCAGATATATATAAATCAGATTAAACTACACTAACATGAAATACCCGCCAGACCAACCAGGTATTTGGATACCAGATATATATAAATCAGATTAAACTACACTGACATGAAATACCCGCCAGACCATCCAGGTATTTGGATACCAGATATATATAAATCAGATTAAACTAAACTAACATGAAATACCCGGCAGACCAACCAGGTATTTGGATACCAGATATATATAAATCAGATTAAACTACACTGACATGAAATACCCGCCAGACCATCCAGGTATTTGGATACCAGATATATATAAATCAGATTAAACTACACTGACATGAAATACCCGCCAGACCATCCAGGTATTTGGATACCAGATATATATAAATCAGATTAAACTACACTAACATGAAATACCCGCCAGACCAACCAGGTATTTGGATACCAGATATATATAAATCAGATTAAACTACACTAACATGAAATACCCGCCACAACATCCAGGTATTTGGATACCAGATATATATAAATCAGATTAAACTGCACTGACATGAAATACCCGCCACAACATCCAGGTATTTGGATACCAGATATATATAAATCAGATTAAACTAAACTAACATGAAATACCCGGCAGACCAACCAGGTATTTGGATACCAGATATATATATAAATCAGATTAAACTACACTGACATGAAATACCCGCCACAACATCCAGGTATTTGGATACCAGATATATATAAATCAGATTAAACTAAACTAACATGAAATACCCGGCAGACCAACCAGGTATTTGGATACCAGATATATATATAAATCAGATTAAACTGCACTGACATGAAATACCCGCCACAACATCCAGGTATTTGGATACCAGATATATATATAAATCAGATTAAACTACACTGACATAAAATCCCCCCAGACCAACCAGGTATGTAAGCAAGATACTAAACAGATATGGTCACCTCAATCGAACTAAATTAGGTGTAATTTAAGATTCAGATGCCCCAACACTGCTGTACATTCAATAATATTGTTCAGCAAAGCTAACTTTGGGGCGTTTTGGAGCTTTACATTGATAAATAAATGGAATTGAGCCTCAGATATTACACAGCAACATAAATAAACACTGTTCTTCCTAGATTTTAATAATTGGATTTGTTACGTGCATTTTTTATTTCACAAACAATGTGTTTTAAAGCTTATACTGTACCTTTCTTGCTCCAGCGGTTTCTTTTTTCGGCAGCAGATTCACACCGGCCTTTTGAATTGTGCGGGTTCCTCTCTGCGCATGCTCCTTGACCCTATTCAAGTCCCTCCCCTTACGACAACAGCCTTCCCACAACTCTGCCCCCAAAAATACGTCATGCACAAAACCCCTGGTTTTTAGTGAGAGCCTGCAGGGAACGGCTCTATTGCTCGTTCTGAGGTAGGTACAGCTAACTTCTCTGTAATCAATATAATGTGAAATAGAAGGTGAAAATACAGCTAAAATCCCCACTTTTGTTTTAAACTCTGTTTATTCAGTTAGACAGTCGACTAATAAAGATAAAATGCACAAATATATTTATTAATAATGATAAAATATTGTTTTACCTGTGACAAAATTATCCTAGCTAGAATAGCTAGCGTTAGCTAGCTAGTTCGTTTAGCTAAGGCTAGCTAGCCTGGCTAACACTACAGGCTGGTCAGAGCTGTGTGTAGTAACACAGAGAGGGAAATATGACCTTTTATCACAATATTTAAACACATTAGCTACTGAACACTAATACATGTCTGAGATATTAGATTATAAAGCACACTGAGCTGGTTGGCTTTTAGGTTATGAACTATAAATAAGAATAGTTTAACTGGTTAACCGGTTTATGGTGTTCTGACTAAATATCGGTTGTGTGCCAAATTCAGCACAGATATGCAATGGAGGAACCAAAATGCCAAAAATAAAAATAAATATATGCTTAGTAAATGACTCAATACATGTAATATGGGGATTAAAACTGTAAAGATTAATGGTAATGAAATGATTATAATTTTAATTTCCTGACTATTTTTATATATTTTTATATATATTTTTATATATTTTTAACTCATACAGTTCATTTGAGTATCATGCCACACTGGTTAATACTCCAGCAAAACTTGCCATTATTGTTATCTACCGTCCTCCTGGACAAATGGGCGAGTTCACACACGAACTTGACATGCTATTGTCTTCTATCCCTGAGCAAGATTGTCCCATGCTCATTCCAGGGGATATGAACATCCACAACGACAGTACCAACTTTACAGACTTCTCATCCCTCATGCAGTCTTTCGAACTGGAGCAGGTCCCCAGCCCTCCAACACATAAGGCTGGCAAACATCTAGACCTGATTTTCACTCGTAACTGTGACACCGACTCTTTAACTGTCACTCCTTTGCACCTCTCGGATCACTACTTCATGAAACTCAATATTCATATTTCAAACAAACCCACGGCTACTCCTACGATGGTCTCGTTCCGCCGAAATTTACGAGATATCTCAGCAGACCAGTTCTCCTCGCTGGTGACTGACAACATGCCTCCACCAGGCTTATTTTCATCACTCAATGTAAATGATGCCACCGATACACTCTGCTCCACACTAAGCTCCTGTTTGGACAACCTCTGTCCTCTTACATCTCGAGCCATTAGCTCTAGCAAACCGCAGCCATGGCTAAAAAATAACTCACTGAGGGAACTACGTTCCAAACTCCGAGCTGCCGAAAGAAAATGGCATAAAAACCAAAAACAAGCAGACCTAAAAAACTACCAACTGCTCCTGGCTTCCTTTTATCACAGTAAATTCAGCTCCCTCACAGACTCCCGGAAACTATTTGCTACATTTAAATCACTACTGAACCCTCCTTCAAACAAGCACATGTGACACCACTGCTTAAAAAGCCTTCTCTCAACCCTGCCCAGGTTGATAACTACAGACCGGTCTCACTACTACCCTTTTTCTCTAAAACACTCGAGAGAGCAGTTTTAAATTAGGTCTCTGGCTTCCTCTCCCAGAATGACCTCCTGGACCAGAACCAATCTGGATTCAAAAAAGGACACTCTACCGAGACGGCTCTGTTGTCTGTGACTGAAGCGTTGAAAACTGCTAGAGCTGCAGGCCAGTCTTCAGTGCTCATTCTGCTGGACCTCTCGGCCGCCTTCGACACGGTCAACCACGACTTCCTCCTAACTATACTTTCAAACATGGGGATCTCAGACAACGTGCTGTCATGGTTCAGATCATACCTCACTGGGTGCTCGTTCAAGGTGTCGTGGCAAGGACAGCTGTCCTCAGCCCACTCCCTATCCACTGGGGTTCCCCAGGGTTCGGTACTGGGTCCCCTTCTCTTCTTAATATACACTGCCTCTCTTGGTCAGGTTATCCACTCACATGGCTTTTCCTACCATTGCTTTGCTGATGACACCCAGCTATACCTGTCATTCTCACCTGAAGATAACTCAATCTCTGCACGGATATCGTCGTGTCTCTCTGACATATCCTCTTGGATGAAGGAGCATCACCTTCAATTAAATCTCTCAGAGACTGAACTTCTGGTCATACCAGCAAAACCATCTTTTCAACACAACCTCTCTATAAGCATCGACTCTCTCTATCTCACCGACAAAGGTTGCTAGGAACCTGGGTGTTATGGTTGATGACCAGCTCTCCTTCACGCACCATGTGGCCTCGGTTGCTCGATCCTGCCGCTTCGCGCTTTATAACATCAGGAAAATCAGACCGTTTCTGACGCAACAGGCCAACCAACTCCTGGTACAAGCAGTCGTCATCTCACGCCTCGACTACTGCAATGCCCTGCTAACTGGCCTCCCGGCCTGCGTAGTAAAACCACTCCAAATGATCCAGAATGCAGCAGCACGTCTGGTCTTCAACCAACCAAAACAGGCACATGTCACCCCGCTGCTCATTGAGCTCCACTGGCTACCAGTTGATGCTCGCATCAAATTCAAAGCTCTTACAATCGCCTACAAGGTGATGACAGAACAGGCTCCTTCCTACCTGCACTCACTCCTGAAGGCTTACGCTACCTCCCGGCCGCTGCGCTCCTCCAATGAACGTCGCCTCGCTTTGCCAAACACTCACACAAAGCAATCCAGACTGTTCTCATACAGAGTTCCCCAATGGTGGAACAAACTACCTTCCACTACCAGATCAGGAGAATCTCTCGCTATCTTTAAGAGACTCCTGAAGACAGAGCTCTTCAAAGAGCACTTACTCTCCTAACACCTCTAACACACTAACTACTTCTAACCCCATTTCCTTCTTCCCCTCCTTCACTTCTCTATCCCTTTATTTCCCTGACCTCCTTTAAGCCCTATCTAAAAATGGGTTATCTTAATTCCTATTACTTTTGTACTTCATTATTGTAAGTCGCTTTGGACAAAAGTGTCTGCCAAATGTAATGTAATGTAATGTAAAATATAAGTTTCTTTATTAACATTGTTTGATTTTTTTTTTCTTTTTTTTTCCTTCATTAATTTCCTGATTTATTTATTTATTTATGCATTCATTTATTTCATAATTTATTTATTACTTCATTTATTTATTTCCTGAATTATTTATTTCTGTTTTTCCTTGTCCTTATATGATAATGAAGGGGCTGTCCAGCAATGATATCACTAACATTCCGACTGGTTGATCGATGTCAGATACCCTAAATCAAACGTACAGCAGCGTCTTGCCTTGCTGGTCAGCAAGAGCAGCTGGGTGCGAGTTGAGGTGAAGTGAAGTGAAGTCAGACAGTCTCCACCTGCAGCCCATGCTAACTACAGCAGATCACACAATATGGGTTGTATAAAAATGAATAAAAGTAGAAATTGCTCTGATATTATAACATTGAACCACATGGATACACATAGGGATAATAGCTAGCTTATTATGATAAATAAAAAGCAATAAGTACTGTGTATTATGTAAAGACATGTACATTCAATCTAGGGTACCTGATATCGATCACCAATAGAAATTTTAAGACACCATGACATCTTTGCTGGACAGACCCTTCATTATAAGGAAAAACAGAAATAAATAATTCAATAAATAAATGAATGAAGTCCTAAATAAATTAGGAAATAAATGAAAGCAAAAATAAATTAATTATAAAATAATTGAATTTAGAAAAAAAAATACGGAGTTCAAAGGAAAATCAAACAATGTTAATAAAGACACCTATAAATAACAATATACATATAAATAGTCAGAAAATAAGTTATTTACATATGTTATATTTATTTGTTTGTTTGTTTGTTTGTTTTTATTTTGGCTGTTTTGGTCCTCCATAAAATACATGCCAAAAATGGAAATACCCAAGATGCTTTTCTAAGCTATGTTATTAATGAAAAATAAGCATGTCATCTGTAGCCCCTCCGGAGAGGGGGAGCTTTTCATGGCAGGGGTGCTGTGCTGAAATCTGCACTTTCACCATGAGCTGTATTTGAAGTTTATTTGGTAAAAAGGAACAAATGCCAGCAGTTTATTTTAGCTTTCAATTTAAGAGTGCTTTTCATGGTTGGGCCCCGAACCAGTAAATTAGTGCAATAGTTTATATCTTCCTCTTTATAAAAACTAATAAGGTTACTGCTCTGTTATAGAAAGTGTTGTATTAACAGAATTGCATTTTTTTAAACTTTATTTAAAGTAATCTAAAGTTTGTGTAAAGATCATTGCTCAGTATGATACATTAATTGTTGATTATGAATTAATTATACAGAGATATACACATATTCTGAAAATGGCTTTCTGTTTTGTTTACAGTTGATGCCTTCCTTGACATTTCTTGTGTAAGTAAAACATTTTAATATGTTACAATGTAGTTTATAGTTTAAGTGTTTTTATTACAACTGTCAAGATTATAAAGGAATTCCTTAGCATTTATTTAAAACTAAATTATTTAGCTAATTTTCTTTTGTCAGAATTTCCAAAAAAGAAAGTTTGAACTTTAAAAATATAATGTATAAAATGTAATTTAAACACTTCAAAATGACAGTTTTAAACACTACTGTGTTGTTAGTGTATTTTCTGTCTAGCCTAATCCTTTTTTATCATTCAATTATTACAAAGTTTTTAACACTACTGTGCTAAGCTTCATGTTTTTGTATTTGTATTTATACTTTTTTAAGCATTCAGTTTTTTGTCCCTGTTCATTCTTTATGAAAATATTTTTTTAAATTTAAAACATTGTTTACAAATCATGAATGTCATTTAAAGTATCTAAAACATCATTATAAAGTAATCATTTGTGTTTTGTTTTGTTTATAGGTTGTCGAAACATCTTCTATTCTCAAAGTAAGTTGAATATAATTCCTTAAGTCAACCTAAATATAATAAGGTTTCGCTTGTTGTTACACTAATGTAGTGCAGAGCTGCAGCTATCGATTATTTTAGTAATCAAGTACTCTACTGAAAATAGCACTGTCGTTATGTTATTAAGTCATTATGTCATTAATGTTAATCTCATTGATTTGTTATAAGTTAAATTTACCTGCTCACCGCTCTCTTCCACCTGCTTCCTGAGCGTGTGTAACGTTAAGTGTGCTATTTCTCATTAAAAGTCTGCGTTAAATTTTATGCTCTACATTTTAAAATGAATTAAATGATTACTTGAGGCACATAAAATGTATCGATCTTTTTTTAAATCAAGTAATTTAAATTACTTGAGTAATTGTTTCACCCCTAATGTAGTGTTAACATAATTGAAAATGGGATAAAATAAAAAATCATGTAAAGTTATTTTTTTAGTGCTTAGGTAATTGTGCAACAGGCCATGGATAATCCTTGATTTGTACAGAGCAGTCCTCTTGATTCAATAATTGTCAAACAATTATCCTAGATATAAATCTGCAAGGTGTATAACCACAGAATGTTGGATCTTTAGCCATTTGGAAGAAGTCTGGTGCTACAAACAGGCGCCAATTATGCAAATCACTTTTTTGAATCAGGAAATACAAAACAAGGCAGGGGGCATAAGCGTACCAAATAAATAAATAAACAGCAATATCGGAAAATGAAGTTGCTAGAAACTGCAATCATCATAGCACATAGAAGCATAAACTCTCGAGTACTCTAGAGTACAGCATGAGTATAAATTAAAAAAATGGCTATAATCATTTGGGCATGAAGGGAGTGTGTGAACCACACAGGCAGAAATCTGTCACATTTGTCTAACTATAATCTAATAATCTGAAGTAGCTGTTAGAACTTAATACTTAGTATAAGGCCCTATCCTAGGCCATGTACCCAAAGCCTTTAAAACAGCTGTAATAAAACCTCTGATCAAGAAACCAAATCTTGATCCTACTGTACTGTCTAACTATAGACCTATTTCAAACTTACCCTTTATTTCTAAAATTTTAGAAAAAGCTGTGGCCCAACAACTTTGCTCTTACCTGCAAAGAAACCAAATCTATGAGAAATTTCAATCTGGATTTAGGCCTCATCATAGCACTGAGACAGCTTTAGTTAGAATAACAAACGATCTACTTACAGCTGCCGACCAAGGCTGTGTTTCCCTACTGGTACTTCTCGATCTGAGCGCAGCCTTTGATACAATAGATCATACTATCCTTTTAGAAAGACTAGAAAACATGGTTGGTGTAACTGGAACTGCATTATCATGGTTTAAATCATACTTAACCGATCGCTATCAGTTTGTGAGGATAAATGATATTTCTTCCAGTTATACCAAGGTAAGATATGGAATTCCACAAGGCTCTATATTAGGACCATTATTATTTACATTATATATGGTCCCACTGGGCAAAGTTATTAGAAAACATGACGTATATTTTCATTGTTATGCGGATGACACGCAGCTCGTCATATCAGCCAAACCTGACGACAGAGTGAGATTAAAGAAAATTGAGGATTGTGTAAAATATGTGAAATTGTGGATGTCGCACAACTTCCTCCTATTAAATAGTGAAAAAACAGAAGTTCTCCTATTAGGCCCCAAAGCTGCTAGAAATAAATTATCAGACTTAATGCTAAATCTGGCCGACTTCTCAGTCACACCTGGTTCAGCAGCTAAAAACCTTGGAGTTATTATAGATTCAGATCTAGCATTCGATAAACACATATCTAATGTTACTAGAACAGCTTTTCTACACCTACGTAACATCGCCACACTCTGATAATATTTTAATATTCTCAGTTTTGCATAAATCCAGTCAAAACTAATTCCATCTCTCTGCTTTCCTCCGAGTTACTGACTGCCCACCTGTCTGACCCGATACCGATGTTGGACCCTCAGGCTCTCGCGTCTCCTGTCCGGCCAGACTGATGGAAGTTTCTGAAGTCAGCTCTTCTCCACCACCACCACAGGTCAGCTGCTCATCGTCCATCTTATTCTCCACTACTGATTACATCCAAGCCATTAGTGGCACTATTACACTCCTGAATACATAAAACCTATATGGATGTATAAAAGACTTTTTAAATTTTAATTTAAAAGCCGTTTGACCAGTGGTAGGATGGTCCCCCCTCAAATGTGAGTCTTGGTCCTCCCAAGGTTTCTTCCTCCTCCTGCAGCTCTGAGGGAGTTTTTCCTTGCCTCCGCGCTCACTGGGGGTTCTGTATTCTGTATTTTCTATGTTTAATGTTTTGCCTGATTCTTTGTCCTGTAATCATGTTTCTGTAAACTTCTTTGTGCCAACACCTGTTGTAAAAAAGCGCTATACAAATAAATTTGATTTGATTTGATATAACTTGCTAATTTTTCTGTTTTCTGTTTTTCTACAAGTCCTGCCAGACTTCTCTCTTGCTTTCTATCTGTTTTTCTGTGCCCCCTTAACCTTTATCCCCTGCCTCCTTTCTCTTTTCTGCCTTTTCTATCGGTCACAGACACTGTTCTGTACCAGGCGACCTCAAGGACCAGGTGGTCACAGACACTGTTCTGTACCATCTGTATTAAAGGACCCAGGTGGTCACAGACACTGTTCTGTACCATCTGTATTAAAGGACCCAGGTGGTCACAGACACTGTTCTGTACCATCTGAGTACCCTGTGAACAAGGACACAGACGGTCACAGACACTGTTCTGTGCCATCTGAAAAACTTCTGAATAAGGACACAGACGGTCACAGACACTGTTCTGTACCATCTGAATACCCTGTAAGTCTTCTTCTCTATCACAGCGAACTTCTCCTTTAAATTGGTGTTAATGTTGTTGGCCAGTTTTGCACCGAGGTGATGTGTGTTCAGAGCACATTGTCTGGCACTGTGGCGTTTTAACATCTTGACCATTGGAATGACTTTAGAGCCTGATACTCTTTTCTCCTCAGACAACTCCACTGTTGCTTGCTGGTTTGGCCACAGTACTTGAACACACTGATTAATTGTTTCAAATTCCTCTGACGAGAACACCACAAGATCAGTGTTCAGGCTGGTGAGAGATGCTGCCAGTGGTTCCCGTTGTTCATAAAGTCTTTGTAGCATATTGAATGTACTGTTCCAGTGAGTGTCCACCTCCTGTATAAGCTTATGCTTAGGTTTGCCCATTTGCTTCTGAACCTCAGACAGTTTTTCTGAAACAAAACAAAAATAAATATACAAATAAATAACTCACTCTCTAGCAGCGTCCTGATTAGTGGCTGCCAGCCGTGCCTCGTCTGCTCCTCCAGCAAGCAGGTGATCAGTGCGCTGTCCTTGGTGCTGAAGCAGCGGGAGCTTTGTTGATCCTGGCCATGTGCTTTCGGGCGCTGTCCGGTGCTGCAGGAGCTGGAGCTCCGGATCTGTCTCTGGGAGACAGCGAACCTCCTCCTTGCGGGACCTTCACGCCACAATATATATATATATATATATACACACACATATATACATATATTTGTGTATATATATATATATATATATATATATATATATATATATATATATATATATATACACACATATATGTATATATATACATATACACACTTTATAGACCAAAACACTAAGGAACACGTTTAGTCAATGTTTCTTCTAAAATTAAGAGTATTAAAATGATTTTGATCTGATTTTGTTGGAGTAACTGTCTACCGCCCAGAGAACACTTTCTACTTGATTTTGGAACATTGCTGTGATTTAATTGCATTTCGTGATAAGAGTGTTATTGTGGTCATGATGCAGGAAATTCATCATCCTAACTCATCCCCAACTTTTCTTAACCAAAAGTATTGGAAGTAGCTCTATCATTCTGGATGACACAATTCCACTGCTTCACAGATCAGAGCTGGTGCTAGCAGCTTTATGTTCATTTAGAGTCTAATTTTATTGGAAATAATCCTCAACAAAGACTATGGGCTGTGTAAGCATATTTGCACATATTTTTTAGCAATGGGTATATTATAAGTGAATGATTTACACATAACACATACATTTGGACATAATGTTCATAAAAAAACCTTTGAATGTAGATTAAAAATTCTAAAACAATTGACTGTCTCATGCAGATGTACATTAGGCAAATATTTTATAAAAAGAAAATCATAAAGGTAACATATTTATTCAATGATTCACAAATGTTTATTAAATTGTTGCAATGTTTTTACATTGAATTTATGTTAAAAAAAACATGAAAATTGTAACAATTATAAAATATGAAGAATACCAAATGGTGGAGTCTCAAGATTGTCACTGGAGGAATGCGGTGCTGAGGTGCTCTCGTGCTTTGCACGAAGATGTCTCAGCATTGAGGAGGTGTTATTATTATATGCCAACTCCTGGGAACAGAGCTGGCACCGCACCTTTAAAATATAAATAATTTCATTAGAATAACACAGTATATGGTGAATGTAAATAAACATAATATTTTTCTATATATTTAGTGCTTACCCTGTTTCTTGCTATTTTTTCAAATTGTTCCCAAGCAATGGAACGCTTGGTTGAGGTAGAGGTGGTGGAAGATTCCATACTGTTTGCAAGCTCAATAATGATACTGTACAACACAAAGTGGCCATCTCGACCTTCACTGCTTCTTAAGTAGTCAGTGAGAAATGGGATAGCGCCACACCTTTGAACCAGTCCTGCCCATTTCCGGTGGTTCATTGACGCGTTCGAAGCTTCAAACGTCATAGTCACGTGATTGTAGCGACTTCAATACAAGCTCAGGTATCTTTTATGTCTTGTGTAGGTAAATTTGACAATTTTTGCCCTATTTAGATGGCTAGAAAATTGACACGTTGTGTTAAATCTACATATTTCTAAAATTGACATGTTAGCTGCGGTCCAGTGTAAAGGCAGCTGCCTAGGTAGTCATTGCCTTCAAAGGCAGCGCCCTCGTTCAGCACCATTTTAACCCAGAAGGGATGTTAAGAGGCAGCGCGTTCGGATTCGGAAACACTCTGGAGTCCGCATACGCCATCATGTCAGGCGCGTTGTGCTCGTGAGCACTGTACTAGTTCAAGTTATTAAACTCTTATCTCAGGATAAATCTAAAACAGCACATCTATTTCTCTTTTACTCATCCAAATATTACAGATAAACTTAAACATTCTATATTTACTTTATACACTTTCCCGCACTTTATACTTAGAAGTAGGGTCAGTTTTATTTGTTTATTTAATTGATTTCTGATAAGATGCTTTGTATAAATGCATGAGTAATGTAACCATAATATAATAGTTTGCAGAAGCCATCAAACTAAACTTCGTTTCACATAATAGTACATTCATACACAGTCAGCTAATCTATTTTTACATTTTAGTTTAATAAAATAAAAACATAACATGCTTCATAAACTTATTTGCAAATAAAAGTGTAAAATGTACCCATACCTACTTGTTCGTATGTGATACAATATGCATAGTGACAATAAAAATACACCAAGCAGTGTGAATAATGTTAGTAAAGAAAATTTTATTAAATTAAAAGTAAAAACTCTCCACATAAGGAGCTAATGCTGCCTCCAGCTGGTCTTAGTGGAGTTTAGCTCTCCGTTATAAGAGCCTTATCCCTGGCCCAGTAATCGCGTTTATTCCTGGAGACAAATAGTCTGAATTAGTAACAGCGCTTAATGGAGAACACAATCCTAATTCCACTATTTACACATTAAATCACTCAGTCACAGGTTCATCTAAAATTACTTCGTGTAACAGTTAACCCTTTTACACTTGTGCGGGGTTAGCTTAGCATGTTAGCGGGGGCTAGTTTAGTGCAGCAGCCGCGTTTGCTACTCGGATATTCGGCTAACATTTGTAGCTTACCTGGTATATCGGCTAAACCGCAAAGCTAATTAAAGCTTCACCCGGTCAGGTGTTACTTTAAATAAAGCACATGTGGAAAAACACTGGAAAACCTAACTCAAAACAGTCTATAATATACTAGTTTGATATTCACATACAGCAGTGAGTGGAAATACAGAAACGCCCCCGTAGTGCCGACTGTTTTTAAATCTGAGCGCTAGAACTCTTCACTTGGACAGCTGCCTTCAGAAGTGGTGTTAAATCTAGATAGGTAGTAAATTGATGCATGGTGCTACATTATGTATTGACAGAGATTCAGTGCATTAAAGAATCATTATGTCAGTTAATCAACTGTAAACATTCAAATACCCCGTTGGGTGGAGTTTGGCTGTTTTACTTTATAATATTTTACATATTTTTGTATGTGTTTAATAATATAAAATGGAGAATAATGTCAGAGGTATATTTATTTTTTAATGTTCCAGAAGAATTTTAACATATTTGTGGTCTGTGCTAGGATACATGGCTAGGTTAAGCTGCACAATGTAGTTTTGCTAAATAGATGAATCAGCATAGTATATGTTTTCATATGAATTAATAGAGTTGGGATTTTAAGCAAGCGTAATGCAGGTTAATTTAAATAACCTCCAATGGACACATCTGACAGTAGGAAATTAATGTGGACACTAGGTGGCAGTGCACCTCACTAGTGTGCACAGGATTACATGGCACAATGTTAACATTTCATATATGTTGTTCAGATGTCACAGTGACTTTTTAATTAATGTGTGCTAGATTGTTTTAGTCTAAAACATATTTTAAATTAAAATATTTAGTCTACCTCTACTAATAAGCAACACAGTTTTTTTTGTTTATTGAGATGTAAAGTTCAAATTTGTGTTGTATCTTAGATCTATGAGGCTAACTAATGCACGTTAAATTATCAGTGATTATTTTTTATAAGTAGAAAAGTTCTCTGAACCCAAATAAAGTAGATGTAGACTTTTCATTGGAAATGACGATTATGTTTGTGTTTTTGGAAATTTCCTGTTGGTGAAAAGGAGTATTGGAGTGGAAACACTTGCTGAAGGCATGTTTTAAATAACTAATCTGAACTTTTGTAGGGTATCTTACACCAGGGCTGTGCAGAGACCTTTGTAGGGGCAGGTGCTCATAGTCACAAGGGGGCACATTGAGCACAAATTTGAAACAGTATACAGAAACATACCTTACAACATAACCGGTTGATTTGTGGTGTTACTGTGGTGTAACTGTAAACTACAAATGAACAGAAGTCACGTTAGAGCAGTGTCTCTCAACCCTGTTACTGCATATTCACACTGTTCTGCATATTCTAGAGCTTTCTCTGCTTTAAAGGCACTTAATGATGTAAGTGGTGGTATGATGTGTCTAATGCACTGCTGATTATACATAATGATTGATTTATGATCCATAGGGTGCAAAGGGATTTTAACAGGTAAACTCAATAAAAGATTGTTTATTAGCTAATCAGTTGGATCATGTGTAAAATACACAATTATAGGGCAGAGATCAGGGTTAAGAAACTGCTTCAAACTACCAACATAAAGTATTGTACTAAGTTCTAGCAAGCCTCTACATCCGGCTTCTAGCAAACTAGTTATCTAAATGGATTTTCATGTATTATAGCTTACAGTAAGTCCTACAATCCTTAATTAATGAACACGATTAAAAATGAAATAGTTATTGGCTGATCAGGCACATCAGGGCAAGTTAAACATCACATTTATATATTTTTCTCAAACCTTGAATACCTATGTATCTAATTCCAAAGTTAAGCTGACTGACTAGACACAAGCTGCATTTTATTAAACACACAGTGGGTTTAATCTGTGTTTTGATTCAGACGTGTATTTTTAACCAGCCATCAGAAACAGTGTCATCACAGTTTACATGGTTAGCTTACCGTTACCTTTCTTTAAAAAAAACTCATAAAAAATGAGTTTTAATGTCAGCTGCTGTCTGTTAAAACTTGCAGCGAGGGTAAGGGGAAGGGCTTTTCCACTCACACTAACTCTTCTCCTTACTCCGCAAAACCAGCAAGCTGATTGGCTTTTTCTCCTGAAAGGCGGGACTTTATACGTGAACCGGCACCGGCAGCCTGTGTCCTGATTATTACTATTTTTTATATATATATAAATATATATAAAGATGGCAGGAAAATGGATAAAATACGATAGTTTCCTGGCCAAAACTGGTATTACTTTGACACATACACTTAGAAATAAATAAATAAATAACAAAAGGGCACTTTGGGCAGTAAGAGCCAAAGGGGCAGGTGCTTCAGTCCCCTCCGCCCCTCCTCTGCACGTGCCTGTCTTACGGCTCTGGAAAAAATAAGAGACCACTTTAGTTTGTGAATCAGTTTCTCTGATTCTGTTATTTATAGGTAGATGTTTGAGTAAAATGAACATTTTTGTTTTATTCTATAAACTACGGACAACATTTCTCCCAAATTCCAAATTAAAATATTGTCAATTAAAGTATTAGTTTGCAGAACATAAGAAATGAAATAACAAAAAAATGCACAGCTTACAGATGTCACGTAATGCACAAAAAAAGTTCATATTCATTAAGTTTTAAGAGCTCATAAATCAACATTTGGTGGAATAACCTGGTTTTTAATCACAGTTTTCATGCATATTGCCATATTCTCCTCCACAAGTCTTACACACTGCTTTGCATAACTTTATGCCCCTCCTGGTTCAAAAATTCAAGCAGTTCAGCATGGAATAATGGCATTTGCATACACCCCCGTAGTGCCGACTGTTTTTAAATCTGAGCGCTAGAACTCTCCACTTGGGCAGCTGCCTTCAGAAGTAGTGTTAAATCTAGATAGGTAGTAAATTGACACATGGTGCTACATTATGTATTGACAGAGATTCAGTGCATTAAGGAATCATTGTCAGTTAATCATCTGTAAACTTTTAAATACCCTGTTGGGTGAATTTGGTGAACCCACATTACTTTGGCTGTTTTACTTTATAATATTTTACATATTTTTTTGTATCAAATCAAATCAAATCAAATCAAATTTATTTGTATAGCGCTTTTTACAACAGGTGTTGGCACAAAGCAGCTTTACAGAAACATGATTACAGGACAAAGAATCAGGCAAAACATTACACATAGAAAATACAGAATACAGAACCCCCAGTGAGCGCGGAGGCAAGGAAAAACTCCCTCAGAGCTGCAGGAGGAGGAAGAAACCTTGGGAGGACCAAGACTCACATTAAAGGGGGGACCATCCTACCACTGGTCAAACGGCTTTTAAATTAAAATTTAAAAAGTCTTTTATACATCCATATAGGTTTTATGTACTCAGGAGTGTAATAGCGCCACTAATGGCTTGGATGTAATCTGTAGTGGAGAGTAAGATGGATGATGAGCAGCTGATCTGTGGTGGTGGTGGAGAAGAGCTGACTTCAGAAACTTCCATCAGTCTGGCCGGACAGGAGACGCGAGAGCCTGAGGGTCCAACATCGGTATCGGGTCAGACAGGTGGGCAGTCAGTAACTCGGAGGAAGGCAGAGAGATGGAATTAGTTTTGACTGGATTTATGCAAAACTGAGAATATTAAAACATTATCAGAGTGTGGCAAATGACTCCGGCAGAACTGAATAAAACAGCCTAACTAAAGGCAGAGAGCCAGAAGGTAACATAGACATGGAGGCACCCTGAAACACCAGCATCCACCCACTCCACCGTCCACAAACCTGAGTGACCGTGTGCAGTGGGAGAACAACAGCACCAGCATCTCAGTTTACCACAATTTCCTCTGTCCATGAACCCCTGAATCTGCAGCCTTATCTAAAGGGAAAAACATTAATTACCAAAAGCTAAACTAAACAAGTAAGTTTTCAGTCTAGACTTAAAGATTGAGACTGTGTCTGAGTCCCGAACATATTCGGGGAGATTATTCCAGAGTTGAGGCGCTTTATAAGAGAAAGCTCTTCCTCCTGCAGAGCTCCTCTGAATTTTAGGCACTACTAATAAACCAGCACCCTGAGATCTGAGTAATCGCGGTGGTTCATAACAGGAGATGAGGTCTTGTAAATACTCAGGAGCGAGTCCGTGTAGGGCTTTATACGTTAACAGGAGAATTTTATAGTCTATGCGGAATTTGACTGGAAGCCAGTGCAGTGCTGATAGTACTGGACTAATATGGTCAAATTTTCTAGTTTTAGTAAGGACCCTGGCTGCAGCATTTTGAACTAGCTGAAGTTTATTTAAGTTACTGCCGGAACATCCAGACAGTAGCGCATTACAATAATCTAGCCTTGAGGTAATAAAGGCATGTACTAATTTTTCTGCGTCATGCAGTGATAGGGCATTTCTTAGCTTGGCGATGTTACGGAGGTGTAGAAAAGCTGTTCTAGTAACATTAGATATGTGTTTATCGAATGCTAGATCTGAATCTATGATAACTCCAAGGTTTTTAGCTGCTGAACCAGGGGTGGCTGAGAAGTCAGCCAGATTTAGCATTAAGTCTGATAATTTATTTCTAGCAGCTTTGGGGCCTAATAGGAGAACTTCTGTTTTATCACTATTTAATAGGAGGAAGTTGTGCGACATCCATGATTTTACATCTTCTACACAATCCTCGATTTTCTTTAATCTCACTCTGTCATCAGGTTTGGCTGATATGAAGAGCTGCGTGTCATCCGCATAACAATGAAAATTCACATTGTGTTTTCTAATAACTTTGCCCAGTGGGAGCATATATAATGTAAATAATAACGGTCCTAATATAGAGCCTTGTGGAATTCCATATCTTACCTTGGTATAACTGGAAGACATATCATTTATCCTCACAAACTGATAGCGATCGGTTAAGTACGATTTAAACCATGCTAAGGCAGTTCCGGTTACACCGACCATGTCCTCTAGTCTTTCTAAAAGGATAGTATGATCTATTGTATCAAAGGCTGCGCTCAGATCGAGAAGTACGAGTAAGGAAACACAGCCTTGGTCGGCGGCTATAAGTAGATCGTTTGTTATTCTAACTAAAGCTGTCTCAGTGCTATGATAAGGCCTAAATCCAGATTGAAATTTTTCATAGATCTGGTTTCTTTGCAGGTAAGAGCAAAGTTGTTGGGCTACAGCTTTTTCTAAAATCTTAGAAATAAACGGTAAGTTTGAAATAGGTCTATAGTTAGACAGTACACTAGGATCAAGATTTGGTTTCTTGATCAGAGGTTTAATTACAGCTGTTTTAAAGGCTTTGGGTACATGGCCCAGGGCGAGTGATGAGTTTACTATCATTAACAGAGGTTTAATTATATCTGGCAGTACCTGTTTTAATAATTTTGTGGGAACAGCATCAAGTGTGCAGGTTGTGCTGTTTGAAGAGGAGATAATTTTCTCTAGTTCTAGCTGTGGAAGTGGGTTAAAGACTTCCAACCTAACTTCAGTAACAGAGTTTTGTTCTAGATCAGCCAGACCAGATGACAGAGAGGATGTAATATTTATCTGTTTAATTTTATCCCGAATGTTTTCAATTTTACTATTGAAGAAGTCCATAAAATCGTTGCTGGTGTAAATGGCTGGAATCTGAGGTTCAGTACCTGCCTGGTTTTTAGTTAATTTGGAAATAACACTAAAGAGAACTCTAGGATTATTTTTATTTATCTCGATCTGTGAGGCCAGATATGCTGAGCGGGCTTTATTAAGTTCTTTTCTATATTTAACAAGACTGTCTTTCCACGCAGAGTAAAACACTTCCAGTTTAGTTGATCGATATTTACGCTCTAAATTTCGTACTAACTGCTTTAAGGTACGAGTTTGATCATTGTACCACGGTGCGAGCTTTTTCTGTCTCTCTATTTTGTGTTTAAGGGGTGCTACAACATCTAAGGTAGAGCGAAAGGTATTTTCTAAACCTTCGGTTAGTTTGTCTAGTTCTACTGGGTCTACAGGAGAGTACATTAGAGTTGATAAGTCTGGAAGCTTATCTGTAAATTGTTGGGCTGTAAAAGGCGTAATTGAACGTTTTACAGAGTAGCTAGGGGATGTACGTATATTATGACTAAGATGTAATTTAAATGAAATAAGGTAATGATCTGAAATTGCGGAGGTTTGAGAACGAATATTCGGGTTATCTATGCTCACACCCAGGGTCAAAACTAAATCCAGAGTATGATTACAGTAATGAGTAGGTCCTGTTATATTTTGAATAATACCAACTGAGTCTAAAATCGATGTGAATGCCTTTTTTAATGGATCATCCAATTTTTCGAAATGAATGTTGAAGTCTCCAACTATAATCACTTTATCATTACTTACTGCTAAGTCTGTGACAAAATCACTAAATTCTTTTAAAAATTCTAAATAGGGCCCTGGTGGTCTGTAGATGTTAATTAAAGAAAATGCATTCTTTTTTGTAACTGGATTAATTATACTGGTGTAAAGAAGCTCAAAAGAAGTAAAATTTTCATAGTGTTTCTGATTGCTAACTAAGGTACTTTGGAAAAGTATGCAGACCCCACCTCCTCTACCGGACAATCTCGGATTGTGTATATAATTATAGCCTGCAGGGGTGGCTTCATTTAATGCTACATATTCATTTGGCCTAATCCAGGTTTCTGTCAGACACAGAACATCGAATTTCTGATCAGTTATCATTTCATTCACCAGAACTGCTTTTGAATTTAGAGATCTAATATTAAGTAAACCAATCTTTAGGCTTGAAATGTTAGTACTACAGTCTGGATATGATTGTTTAATATAAGTTAAGTTATTTGGATTTACTGTTTTAGTTTTTTGATGTTTTTGTTTGACTCGGGGGACAGACACAGTCTGAATACATTGGTATCTAGGTAACGTCTCTTTGCAGCTCGCAGACGGTCGGTTAAGCCTCTCTGTCTGCGGCCTGGTCCCGGCTCTGGATTGTCAGCAGCTTCTAATACTACTCTGCCGACTAACTAAAAGACTATGAGCTATGCTGCATGAAAGTAAGGCAGCACCCTCCCGCGTGGGGTGGACACCATCCCTACCTAAAAGACCAGGCTTGCCCTCAAAGTGTAGCCAGTTATCTATAAAGCCCACATGATTTTCTGCACACCACTTGGACATCCAGCGGTTCAGCGAAGAAAGCCTGCTGTAAGCTTCATCACCACGCCTCATTGGGATGGGGCCAGAGCAGATTACCTCCTCGGACAGCGTCTGGGCCTGTTTAATCACCTCTTTAATATTAGCCTTAGTTACTTCAGACTGCCGCAGACGAATATCATTGGCCCCTACATGAATTACTACCCTCGAATATCTCCTATTCCCTAACCTAAGGTTGCCACTAATGTCCGGTGCTCTGGCTCCCGGTAAACAAGTAACTGTTGCCGCTGGTGCCCCTAAAGGAGTAGCTAATTTCACGTGTCGGACGATAGAGTCTCCTATCACCAGAGTACCTTTAACAGGCTCCTCAGTTGGTGCTTCACTGAGCGGGGCAAACCTGTTTGACACGTGAACTGGGGGAGCGTGGTGTTCAGGTGGGCTGGCTGTGGCCTTTGCGGTAGCATTAGCCTTAGCCTTTCGACTATGCCGCCGAGACGTTACCCATTCGCCCCGCTGTGAGGGCTCTAAGGCCGGAGTCGAGGGGGTACTAACTCTCCCTGAGACACCCGGGGCTGCTAACAGTGAATCCTGCTGTCTATCCCTTATTAAACCCCGGACGTGCAGCTCTAACTTATTCACCTTATCCACCAAGGAGCTAACTATCTCACACTTAGTACAAATACCACTATTGTTACCAGTATCGGTGGATAAGGGATCTAAGCTATACATGCCACACTCTAAACAGGTGTAAACCTGAGCAGAAGCCATGGAGAAAAAAGCACTCACCTTGTTTCAGTTGAAATTAGAAACTTACACAAACAAACTGCAGCAGCAAACAGCTAATCCAGCAAACCTGAGGAAAAAGTCTATAAAAGTAGACTGAAAGTGGATTAATAGGTGTGTAGAGCAAAGAGGAAGCAGACTAAAAGTGGATTAGTAAGTGTGAAGAGAGTAAAAGAGAAGAAAACAGAGAAAAGTGTAGAAGCTGAAGATTAAAGCAAGCTTTCAGCAGCAGAGCAGCACAGCAGCAAACCAGCACAGCAGCAGACCAGAGTAGTAGAGAGCAGAGCAGGGAGCAGAGCAGGGAGCAGAGCAGGGAGCAGAGCAGGGAGCAGAGCAGGGAGCAGAGCAGGGAGCAGAGCAGGGAGTATGTGTTTAATAATATAAAATGGAGAATAATGTCAGGGGTATATTTATTTTTTACTTTTCAGAAGATTTTTTAACATATTTGTGGTCTGTGCTGGGATACAACAAAGTTTTGCTGATTCACCAGATTAGATGAATCAGCATACTATGTGTTTTTATATTAATTAATACCTTTTTGGTTTCTGAGATCATCTAAAACCATCAGAAAGAGATGGTCTTGAGTTGGATTTTAATGCAGGTTTATTTAAATAACCTCCATTGGCCACATCATAGACTAATAAACTGAGAGTAGGAAATTAATGTGGACACTAGGTGGCAGTGCACCTCACTTCTGTTACAGTGTGCACAGGATTAAATGGCACAATGTTAAATTTATTATTAATAACTTCATATATGCTGTTCAGATGTCATAGTGAGTTTTTAATTAATGTGTGCTAGATTGTTTTAGGGTAAAACAAACTTCAAATAAAAATAATGTCTACCTCTACTAATAAGCAACACAGTTTTTTACTTTATGAAAATGTGAAAAGTGGTAAGGTTGACACAGATTTTAAAATTGTGTAATTTTGTGCCAAATAAGGAGCAAGAAGAATGTGTTCAGTTAAAGCATGTCAGATAAACATAAAATATTTGCTGATTATATGAAAGCAGTAAAGCGAGAATTCTTGTTTTTGTTATATGATCACACCACACAAAATATTTAAATAGTATTTGTGGTATGTGTACAGTTTTACTCATGATTTTTATGAAATATTGCCTCCGAAATAAAAAATGTAATAAATTGTTGTAATTAGAATAGAATAGTTTAATGGAATTGCACTTTAAACGAGCAATGAACTTTTGATTTTTAAAATAATTTTAAAATATGCACTTGGCAACTGAATTTAACATGATTAACTGTTATACATAAAATAAATGAAATACTAACAAAAAAAGCTTATTTAGATGAATGTGTTGTGTATGCTAAGAGACAGAATGTGCAGTATTTTAGTGAATCAAAATGAATAAACTTATGGGAATTGTTTGCACAAAGTTTAAAACATTGTTGGGCATTGTAAATATTATTGTCTATTCATGAGTATTGAGTATAGCCTGTTACAGGCTGAATAAATGGGTTGTATTGCTAAAGTAATTGTTTAAAGCTTTGTAAAGTGATTTGTAATGTTTTGCAGTATGGTGAAAGTTTTAGTAATGAATGTGGTTAAACACTGGGGCATTAGTGTAGCACAGGAAAAAGTGAATAATGTGTGGTGTACCACATACAATATGTGTAATTTATAATACTGTTTTTTGTTTGTTTTTGTTTTATATTCATGTTTGCAGATGCCCCTTACAAAAAAAAACCTGACTGACTCTGTTCCTGTGAGCCTTAGCCCACCTGTGGGCCAAGCTGCAGCTGACACTTCTTTAGCTTTGACTGACGGGGTTCAACTTCAGCCCCTGACAAAAAGGTCCTGACTGACAGGGTTATGCCTTAGCCCTATTATGAAAAGGTCTCAGGCACTTACCCACCAACCAACAATTCTTACGCATCTACCTACGGGTCCATAAATCCTTAAGCAACAATGAACAAAAAGCCTTACAAAGCCTTGCAAGGCAATCTGCCAATCTCTCTGCCACTCTCTCTGCCACTCTCTCTGCCAATCTCTCTGCCAATCTCTCTGCCACTCAGAATTGTATGTCTTCACATGTTTCTGCTGTTAATCCTCAGGTCCAGAGACTCGCTGGTTCTTTTCATCAAGCACACTCACGGTTTGGCATTAATAGTAATAAACAGTGTGTTGCTAATAGTGTAACTGCTATCATGACTGGTAAAGTAAAGAATGTGCTCACATGGATGACACGAGACCTTGATGCAGTCCTGCTCGATGGAGACCAGTTCTACACTCATATTAGAGATGCTGGCAGGATTCATGACGATTCAGGATACCTCTTACACTCTAAAAAACAGAGGTACGATATGAGTACTTTTTTGTACTCGAAGGTACATTCTTTATAATTGTACCCTCAAAGGTACAATATTGGTCTTTACAGGGTCAGATTTGTTCCCTCTGAAGTACAAAGTCATTTCTAACAGCAATAAGTACAGATTTGTACCATTTAACCAGCCAAAAGGTACATTCAGTATTCTGTATCACTGTACTAATGAACAGTATATATTTAAATTGCACATTTTTTATTTGAAAGCCAGACAATTTTGTATCATGTTTTTTAGCCATTTTTAGTTGATGACAATGTTTATAATCTTTATAATCTATACTGGCACAAAAACCATGGGTACAAAAAAGTACTTTCACTGAAAGGTACTTTTTTGAACCTTAATATAAGGTACAGCCCCAGCGACAAGCTTTGTACTCTTTTAAGTACAAATCTGTACTTATATTTCTTAGAGTGTAGTACAGGATTTGCCTACAGAATATGCATTACATGGTCACAGATTTGAACTGAATTTCAGTGAGGAAATGTTTGCAGGACTGTGATATGCAGAATGTGTTCATGTCCCATGATGAAGCAGCAGTAAGAGTGTTGTCACAGTTTGATGCTTGTTTGTTCACTGTGAAAACGAATACATGTGCTATAATCAAACAGGACTCCTGGTATGTGATTATTGACTCTCATGCAAGAAACACACATGGTGCGCTGGATGGTTCAGGTACAAATTTATTAGCTTATCATGCAAACTTGAAGTCACTTCTTGACCACATTACAAACCTGGGTCTGTCATTGCAAGCAGAAGGTGAGCCTTTTGAAGTAAGTGGTGTTGTTGTGGTTTTAAATGACGTAGGGCAGCAGACTTCTGAAGCACACATGCAGGTAACTGAGTATGTTGTCCTCACTGCAGTGTAGTGACTGAAGCTATCCAACAAGTTAAACTCTGATGCAATAACCAGGAGTCTGTGCTGTAGTTAACATTTCACTGTTGTTTACTTAAGAATCCAGTATTACATGGCAGAGTGAAAACTGCAACAAAACAAAGTTTGACTGTTTTTAACATAAAGTTCAGCTTCACATGAAGTCTCATGAAATATCCTTGTAAATACATGTAAATAAAAACTATATTTAAAGCTATTTATTACCTTCTCTTTCAACTTTAAACTTAACTTATTCTATCAATTATTTAACTCAACAATGGATTTTACTTACGACTTTGCTTCTAGCATCAATCACAATCAGGAATTCTGAAGTAGAAACTATTGTTCAACAGATATAACTGAGTGGGAAGTAACTGCTGACAAGGCAGGAAGTGGTATCAAAATAAAAGGTCCTATTCTTTCTGTGTCATTATAAAAGTCTCTCTCTATATATATATATATATATATATATATATATATATATATATATATACATACACATACACATACACATATATATACGTATATATATATATATATATATATATATATACACATATATATCGCCCTAATGGCAACACACTCCCCGCCTGACCACTGTGAGGTCACTACACTAGCATGAACATTAAACTCAACTAAGAACTACAACTGGATCTTCAGTTCTTGCGAAGAAGCAAAACAGTTTCGGTCACTGGTCTAAGGTAAGTCTTTGATTGTCCTTGGTTTGTTGTCTTTAATTCCACCTTCCGGACTCTTCCGTCTGTTCCTGGAATAGCCTTTGTGACCACTGCCAAAGGCCAGTTGTTGCGGGCAGCTTGGTTGTCTTTGAGGAGGACGATGTCACCGTCTTGCAAGTTCTGATGGGACCTTGTCCATTTCTTGCGGCTTTGTAAGGTCGACAGGTACACTCGTCTCCAACGGTTCCAGAACAAGTTGGATAATGCTTGTACTTGTCTCCACTGCTTAGTGAGGAGGTCTCTGTCTGTGAAGTCACCTGGAGGTGGTGGGACTCCGACTTTCTGCGTTAACAGCATTGATGGCGTGAGGTTGAATGGATTCTCTGGATCATTCGATACTGGAACTAGTGGTCTTGCATTCAGAATTGCGGTCACTTCTGCCATTAATGTGCACAAAACGTCATGAGTTAGGCGAGTGCTGTGTTCACGGAGCATCGAATCAAGGATTCTTCGGGCCAACCCAATGAGGCGCTCCCATGAACCCCCCATGTGTGAGGCATGAGGAGGGTTAAACACCCAGGAGCATCCTTGTTGTTGTAGATACCGCTGTACTGTGCTGTCTGGTTGATCTGCCCTCAAGCCAAGTTCTTTGCATGCCCCAATGAAATTTGTGCCGCAGTCGGACCTCAGTTGTTGGGCTGGTCCTCTTATGGCAAAGAAACGCCTCAGTGCGTTTATGCAGCTTGAGGTGTCCATTGAGGTAATGACCTCGATGTGAACTGCCCTGGAGCTCATGCAACAGAATAGTATGGCCCAGCACTTGCTGTCAGGTTGCATTCCTCTGGTGCGTCTGGTGGAGATGTGCCAGGGTCCGAAGACATCCAGGCCCACATATGTGAAGGGAGGGCAGGTTGAAAGGCGCTCTGCAGGCAAATCTGCCATTTGTTGTTCCTGCATTCGTCCTCTAAGCCTGCGACAGATGATGCACTTGTGAATAATTAAGTTTACAAGCCGCTTGCCTCCCAGGATCCAGAGCCCAGCAGCTCGTACAGCACCTTCTGTTAAGTGACAGCCTTGATGCTTTACTTGTGCGTGGTGGTATCTGGTGAGAAGCAAGGACACGTGGTGTTCTTTTGGGAGAATGACAGGGTTCTTGTGTTCAATGGCCACATCCGCATTCTTCAGTCTGCCTCCAAGGCAGAGGAGGCCATCCTGTAAGACTGGGTTGAGAGAGCGTAGGCAGCTGTTTAACGGAACTTGCTTTCCTTTCTCCAGAGCTTCAATTTCCTTCGCGAATGTATTCCTCTGAACAGCTTTGACGATGACTTCTCTTGCTTGGGAAAGCTCATTCACTGAGCGAGGTAAGTCACAGTGATGCCATCCCCTACACTTGCCTGTCGGAGTCTTGAAAGATTTTGCTATATGAATCAGGAGTGCGATGGCTCGTCGAAGACTTTCGAATGTGGAGAACCTTTCAAAACGTTCTGTGTTGAGAACCTTCCCTCGTAGATCGGTGATGTAGCTCTTCACAACTGGACGGACCTCTGCATCTGACTCTGGTGAGACTAAGCTGAATGACTGGGCAGGGTCTGGCTGATTCGAGGGTTTGCACAGGAAGGTTGGTCCTTTGAACCACATTGTCTGTGTGAGGCGTGCTGCTGGAACCGACCGTGATGCCAGGTCAGCCGGATTATCTTCGCTGTTCACGTAGTGCCATTGTTCAGGGATGGTAGACTGGCGTATACGCTGGACCCGATTATGGACGTACACATAGAACCGTCTGGACTGGTTGTAAATGTAACCAAGGACAACTTTACTATCTGTGTAGAATTTGGTGGCATCCAGCTTTGAATCAGCTCAGCTATTTCCACTGCTAAGACTGCTGCACACAGTTCAAGTCTGGGAATGGTCGGGTCTGATTGAGGGGCAAGTTTGGCCTTTGCCATGACAAATCCAACATCCACTTTGTCTTCTTGGATGGCCTTTAGGTAGGCTACGGCACCAATGGCCTTTACAGATGCATCACTGAAGACGTGGAGTTCTAGTCGCTTAGCCTTGGTTGGGCAGATGTCTGTGTACATCCTAGGTATATGAAAGTGCTTCAAGTCTTGAAGCGAGTTTCTCCAAGCTTCCCATTTGCTTATCTTATTTTCCGGCAATGGGGTGTCCCACTCCGATGTCTCAGAATTCAACTCTCTGAGAAGGTCCCTGCCTTGGATAGTAACTGGAGCCAGAAACCCTAAAGGATCAAAGACACTATTCACCGTTGAAAGAACCCCCCGACGGGTGAATGGTTTGGTGTCGGTTGACACAGAGAAATTGAACGTGTCGCTTGCTGTTTCCCACAGGAGGCCCAAGCTGCGTTGGGTGGGTGACTCATCTCCGCTGAGGTCTACGTCCTGTTTGCCTTGTACACAGTCCACACTTGGGAAGGCTTCCGTAACAGCCTGACTGTTTGAGGCAAATTTGTGGAGCCTCAAGTTAGACTCTGCAAGTGAGGCTTGAGTCCTATGGAGCAGCCCAATAGCCTCTGCATCAGTTGGGACAGAACAGAGGCCGTCGTCAACATAAAAGTGACGTTCGACGAAGTTGACTGTGTCTTTTCCATATCTCTCTGCACCATCTCTAATGGCCCTTCTGAGCCCATAGATTGCCACAGCAGGAGATGGGCTGTTTCCAAAAACATGAACTTTCATCCTGTAGTCAATGACCTCGTTGTCTACGTTGTTGTTCTTGAACCATAAGAATCGCAGGTAGTTTCTGTGCTTTTCGGCCACAAGGAAGCAATAGAACATTTGTTGAATGTCCGCCATCACAGCGACCTTGTCTTTCCGGAACCGCATGAGCACTCCTAAAAGGGTGTTGTTCAGATCTGGTCCTTTCAAGAGCACATTATTCAAGGAGATCCCAGACTGTTGGGCACTTGAATCAAACACTACCCTGATTTGATCGGGTTTCTGTGGGTGATACACGGCAAAGCTTGGTAAATACCAGCACTCTTCTTCTCTTAGCTCTGGTGCCACCTCAGCATGGTTGTTTTTCAGCAGTTTGCCCATGAATTCCACGTATTGTTGTTGCATTTCTGGCTTCCTTCTGAATTGGCGCTGGAGTGATTCAAACCACTTGAGTGCTTGCTCGCGGTTGTTGGGAAGCTGTCGCCTAGGTTGTCTAAACGGCAATGGAGCAACCCAACTGTGTGAATCATTTCTGTAGACTTCTTTGTCCATCATTTTAAGGAAAATTTCATCTTCGATTGAAGGTGCTAGCTTATTGTCCTGTTCGGTGCAGTCAAACACATTTTGACCCAGACTGTCCTCCTTAGTTCTAGGTGGTAAGGCAATGTTTCTAGGAAGTCTGTTGTTCGGTTCCTCTTTAATGCGCAAAAGGCTTGTGCATGGCTGGAAGAGTGAGGGCCGATGACAGTCGACCATGGTCGTCCGGAAGGAACTGACGTTCGGCTTGTGTGTGTTTCCTAGACAAACTTCTCCGACCAGCACCCAGCCTAAGTCAAGGCGTTGCGCGAAGGGTGCATTGGCGGGGCCATTTATTTGTTCCCGTACCTTGTGTGCTCTGATCGCATCTCTCCCTAGCAGCAGGAGGATTTCGACTGTGGGGTCCAGCTCTGGGATGTGTTCTGCTACTTTTGACAGGTGAGGCTGATGAAGGGCGGCATTTGGTGTGGGAATTTCGGACCGATTATCAGGTAAGTCATTACACTCAGTGAGTGGCGGTAAGGGAATCGTGACTTTCCCATTAAGGGACTCCACGATAAAATCGGATGCCCTTCTGCCGAAAGTTTCCACTATACCAGAACATGTTTTTAGTTGGTAAGGATATGGCTTAGTGTGAATGTCAAACTTGTCAAAGAAACTGGACTTGGCCAACGATCGGTTGCTTTGGTCATCTAACACGATGTAGGCCTTGATGGCTTCCCCTGGATAGTCTTTCTGGTACACTTTTGCCAGGCATATCTTGGAGCATGACCGTCCGACTTGTCTTGCACCGCATACTGCTGTGCAGCTTGAGCTAATCTCACTGGTGTCGTTTACCTCTTCACCCTCCCCGCCATGCTGTGGCGAGGTCCGAGAAGTTATGGGTTGCGGTGCTGGTCCCGGGTGCATAGCTGAGACATGTTGGGTGCTGTCACACTCGAAACACTTCACAATTGTTGTGCAGTCCTTTGCCATATGGTTGGTTGAACTACAACACTTAAAGCAGATTCCGTTTTCTTTCAGAAATACCTTTCTGTCGTCAAGAGTTTCAGCTCTGAAGGCTTTGCACTTCTTCAGTGGGTGGGGTTTGGCATGTATTGGACAGATCTTACTCGGATCACTGGAGACATTTGGCTCTGCGGGAGTGACATTGATCTTGTGAACTGCAATGGGCTTCTTGATGGTTTTAAGAAAGGAGCCTTCAGCTCTGACAGATGATGTTGTTGTGGTATTTAAAAAAGCAAAGCTGGGATCATTTCTTTTCTTGGCCTCATAACATATGAATTTTGTGAAGTATTCAAATGGAGGGAACCGTCCTCTATTTGCTTCTTTATACTTGGAACCGGCCGAGATCCATTTTTCCTGGAGTCCATAAGGCAGCTTGGTCACTATAGGTTCAATTCCGCGCGTCGTGTCCAGGTAGGACAGGCCTGGCAAGTAGCCATCTTCCTTAGCACACTGCACTTCCATAAGCAGGTCAGCCAGCTCTCGTAGCTTCAGATTTTCCTTGGCTGAGACTCTAGGAAATGCATCCAGTCGGGTAAAGAGGGCCTTTTCTATCACCTCCGGGGCTGCGTAATACTCGTGAAGACGTTCCCAGACTTTCACTAGTGCTACTTGTGGACTTGCTATGTGCACTGCACGGAGACGTTTCACCTGGTTGCGGGATTCTTTTCCAAGCCATCGTGTCATCAAGTCCAATTCCTCGGTGGCTGTAAGACCGAGTCCTTGAGTGGCATTTTTGTATGACGACAGCCAAGCACGATAATTTTCAGGTTTATCGTCAAACTCGTACAAACTTGTATTCACTAGGTCACGTCGTGCTAAATATTGTGCCAGGTGTTCAGTTGCAGGCATACTTTGAGTATTTGTAGGCTGGGGGTTGAAGGGTGGAGCCCCAATATTCAAGTCACTGACCTGTGAAGTGAGAGTCTTGGGATTAACTCGGGGCCCTTCTCTGATAAATGGATTCTGGCTGACTGACTCTGTGGCTGCTGGTAGTGTGTAGTCTAAGTCATTATCTGTAAAATCCACCTTGTTTGGGCTGTCGTATGAAACAACAGGCGGCTGATGGTGTGAAACAAAAGGGTTGTTCGGGCTATAACTGAGAGTGACATTGGTAGCTGGTTGAGTTGGTGGCGGACTAGCCCTCATGGCTGTTTGTTGGACAGTGTTAGGGGAATGGAAGTGAGTTTGGATATATTCGCTTGTTCGTTCAAGTTTGTTTTGTTCCGTTGAATTTGCTTCATCTAGTACAATATAATTGTTGCTCCCTGTAACTGCTGACTCCCAGACAGCTGCTACGGCTTCAGCTTCTGCTGCTTCACGGCAGATGGCTAGTGTTTCAATCTCAGTCTCCTTTTTAACTTTTTCAATCCTAGCTTTGGCTTCTTGCTCAGCATATTCGGCGCGCACTTTAGCAGCTGCTGCTTTTGCTCGTGCGTAAAATAAAGCATTGGTTGCTGAGGCAGATGAATGGAAGCTGCTTCCACTTTTTCCTGATTTATTAGATTTAGTTTCCATCTTGACTCGATGTTCAATGCTAACTTCAAGTCTTTTCACTATGTTGTCCTCACTGCAGTGTAGTGACTGAAGCTATCCAACAAGTTAAACTCTGATGCAATAACCAGGAGTCTGTGCTGTAGTTAACATTTCACTGTTGTTTACTTAAGAATCCAGTATTACATGGCAGAGTGAAAACTGCAACAAAACAAAGTTTGACTGTTTTTAACATAAAGTTCAGCTTCACATGAAGTCTCATGAAATATCCTTGTAAATACATGTAAATAAAAACTATATTTAAAGCTATTTATTACCTTCTCTTTCAACTTTAAACTTAACTTATTCTATCAATTATTTAACTCAACAATGGATTTTACTTACGACTTTGCTTCTAGCATCAATCACAATCAGGAATTCTGAAGTAGAAACTATTGTTCAACAGATATAACTGAGTGGGAAGTAACTGCTGACAAGGCAGGAAGTGGTATCAAAATAAAAGGTCCTATTCTTTCTGTGTCATTATAAAAGTCTCTCTCTCTATATATATATATATATATATATATATATATACATACACATACACATACACATATATATACGTATATATATATATATATATATATATATATATACACATATATATCGCCCTAATGGCAACACACTGAGGGTGTAAATGTGAGGAACGAGCTAAAAGTACTGCAGATAAAATAAACACAGTGAAGGGCGCATTTTCAAGCAGCACTGTAAGCAACAGCCTGCCATATAGTGAAGCTGTAAAAGCTAAACGTGATGTGTGCACAATTCAACGTAGTTTGAACTTAAATACTGGACCGCAAGTTGCAGCCGAAAGAAAAGCTAAACATGTGACTAGTTCAGCCAATCAGGTTGTCACAAGTGACTCTGATGTCATGTTTATGAGCTCGACTCAAAGTGAAAAGTTTCAATTTAGTCCAATAACAAAGCAGAGCATGTGAAGCTTAATGTTGTGTACAGTGAATCCACACAGAAACAACTGAGTGAACTGGTTTCAGTAGGAGAACCTTGTTAAACGCAGAGAATAACAGGTGATAGGAACTGCTTCTTTCGATGTCTGGCGTTTTCAATTACTGGGATTGAAACGGAGCACTTAAAAATCAGACTTGCTGTTGTGAAACACATGGAGAAAAACGAAGCTAATTATGTTCATCAGCTCAGAGAAGGATACAAGTGTCTTTCAGATTATATTACTACCACCAGAATGAAATATAGTGGAACATGGGCCACAGAGGTTGAAATTCAAGCTGCTGCAGATCTAATTGAAGTAGATATTTTCACATACACTAACAGTAAATGGTTGAAGTACTTTACACACTCTGATTCTAGTCCTTGCAGCCATCAACGGTCTGGAATTTATCTGAAACACTGTAATGAGTCACATTATGAAGTGGTAATTTGCATGAGAGTAAGAGATGGTGTGTGTTCTGGACTGTGCTCAGCCTACTGCAGGAACCTATGTTGTGAATCTGCATCAAGCCGCAAACTTTAAAGTATGAAAAGACACTACAGACCAATACAGGCAACACAAGAAAGCTCTAAGTGTCAATAAATATTCTGAAAATGACCATTACAGGAATAACCTTAAAAATACAAGTAAACGTAAATATGACACAGATCAGGAATACAGAGAGTACAAAAAACATTTAAGTGTAATTAAGCACAATACAGATGACGAGCACAGAGAGCATGTCAAACGATTGAGTGTAATTAAGTATAATACACATAAGGAACACAGAGAGCATGTAAAGCAGATTTCAATTTCAAAATACAAAGCAGACAGCTCATTTGCCCAGGGTGTGAAAAACAGAAACATAGAAAGAAGACAAATAAATAAAAACAAAATAAAATTGAGTATGTAATTACACAGTTCAAAAACAAAATAAGCACAGGCCCAGAGTGTGTTCGGTGTGTCACAGAGCTCTGTTCAAACACCAAGTCATACAATGTCGAAAACATGAATATTTCAATACTTCAAACTGAGGATTATTTGCATATTTGCAATAAGAGCTGTAATGTACATTGTGCCATTAAAACTGGTCCAGCTGGTTCTCTTTGGATTTGTTATACTTGTCTCTTATGTAGCGGGCTCAGTGGTTTAATACCTGGTGCTAATTGAGATGTTGAAATATTTTTAATTGGGCGCCAGTTATTAAATTAATTTAATTAGATTAATTAATAAATTAATTAATCAAATTAATTAATAACACAAGACATCTCAGGGTGTGGTTTCTACAGGTGACAGAAATTTTCATAACCAAGTTATCCAGAAAGACACACTGAAATTACAGGTTTTGTAAAATAAAAGTATTTTATTAAATCACACAGATATGAGTAAATAATTCATTAAAAAGTCATAAATGTAGCCATTAGATATCAAATAATAGTGTAGAATGATAAATGAAAAATAAAAGAACAAACACGTTATAATGCTGATATGAAAGAAGTAAAGATTACTAGAACTATTAAGTGAATATTTCTAAATAAGGGTCTAAGGCATTTTAAGTCTACGAAACCAATTCTTATTTCCACCCAAGACACTCAAAATGAGTCATCTATACTAAAGACGCTCTATTAAAGACCCGACCAAACCATGACCAACAGACACCATCTGCCGAAAGATTAAACCCAGCTCTGCCTTACTCTGAGTTGTTGAAGTGGGCCTTGGTGACGTCCGTCTGGGTTGGTCGTCTGCTGCTTCACCCCGAAAAAGGATCACGTGAGCCTGTCTGCAGGATGGTTTGACTTCCTGTGTCAGCACGGAGCCCCATTAGAACCCACAGGGTAAATCCCTTCACTCTCAGGTGGCTTGCTGGTGGCCTCCGGACCGCAGGTTTCTGGGTTGGATCTGGCGGATCTCTTTTTCAGCTGTACTTTAGCTAAACTTAGATGGAATAATGCTTGGCTTTGTAGATTGTAAAATAACCTTAGATATTTTAACTAGGATAGCTAATATTAATATACTTGAAGAAGATTAAATGCACTAGTCTAAGAAAACTAACTAAGATGACTAAACTAACAGTCTATCCTTTCTTCATCTCTGGGCTTCCTAACCTCTCTACTCTAACTTCTCCCTGAACCTCTCCTCCACTTCTCTCTTCAACTGCTTTCTTCAACCCATCTTCTCCCACTGCTTCTCCAACTCCAACTCAACTCTGACTGAACTGCAAAACTGAACTGGCAACTGGAAAACTCTGAACTGAAAACTGTCTGTCCCAGTTTAACTATTAGTCTCTGTGGCCTGTTTGGCCCTTGAGTTACGATTGGCTCTGTGGCCCAAGTGTCTGTGTTTTGATTGGTCTAGGAGCAATTTCAAACTTTGGCAGGGAAGATGATCTTATTCACAAAGGGCCATAAATCCCCCCCACATGGTCACCATGCTTCAGCTAGTGGTCTATTTTTCTAATAGACCAAACCAAAAGAAAACTCAACTAAACAGTGGATCAAAATACATTCTTCAGCATACCAGTTTGTGAGGATAAATTCAGGAAACAACAATCTTACAATTGAATCACAATAAATGTAATATATATATTTTGCCCACAAACAGTTTTGTAATATTCAAGATAATCTTAGAAATACATCAATGGATGGAAAGATGGAAAGAGATCAAGAGACATGTTATTATTTAAACCCAATTAAATCACTTAAAAGATAATACCTTGTTAAACCACTGATAACCAAATAAAGCTAAATTATCAAATGCTAGTTAAACCTTGTTGATTCAGACTTGAATGTGTAGGAAACTTTAATCAGGACAAATCCAAACACATATACCATATACCAGACACATATACCATTATTTAGTAAACATTCTATAAAACACCTCTTTTATATAGTCAATATATATGTATTTTAAGCAAAATCTTCTTAGTGAGAAATTCCTCCCCTTTGCTGAGTGCTTAGATAAGGCTCGGTCCTTGCCTGTCGGAATTTACGACGGTTGGGGAGGTTGGTGAACAGAGAGAGAGTCTCACTTACAAACGGTCAATGGAATTTCCAAGCTTAGAACATTTCTCTTAACTTCATTAATCTTATTTCTAAGTGATTGCAGAAATAACTAGGCACAAACCCCTAAATTGGTATAATATTTGGTGAATTAACAATTTCCAAGGCATTAATTAAGTTTTGACACTCTCTTAAGTCCGCAGTCCCGTCCTAGTGATGGTGTTGCAAATGTTTGGTGTTCATTTGGTGTTCCAAATGTTTAACATTAACTCCGAGGTTTACGACTTGGAGGAATGTCAACAGAATTTTACCCTAAACTCGTATTTAGGGCTCTTGAGCGAGGCTGAGTGAAGAAATAGTCAGGAAATGTCATTTTGAAATTTAAGGTTGTTTGAAAAAGATTACTCCAAGGCTTCTAGAGTGTTCTTCTGGGGGTGATTGTAAAGTTAGAACATTCCTTTTAGACCATAAGATGGGGGTAGTGTGTGTGTGTCCAAGCAATGAAGAAATCCTCTGTTTAATCCACTACACTTAGAAAAAGAGAGTGACTCCATAGACAAAGCTCATGAAGACCTAGATGCACATGGTCCAATGGAAGATGCATGGGTACAACTTTGTCCAGAGACTGAACGTGATCTTTTAGAATGCATTGAGCAGAAACAGAAGGAAATTCCAGAAATAACTGAAAACAGTGACATTATACCTGACCTTTTTCCCAAGGAAATCTATTTATTACAGGATAATCCTCATAACATGCCAAGGGAAGAAGCTATGGCTTTACTACGTTCAATGAATGAGACACAGTCCCAGATATTTTATAAAATCCGACACTGGTGTTTACAAAAGGCACGTGGTGACACTCCAGAATCCTTTCATGTGTTTATATCAGGCCCTGGAGGTGTAGGGAAATCTATGCTGATTAAATCCATGCTGATACATTATGAAGCAAACAGTATCCTTTCTCGCTTATTAAATAATCCTGATGACACACGTGTGTTACTGACAGCTCCAACTGTCAGTGCTTATAACATTAATGCTGCAACAATACATACTTCTTTAGCTATTGGTACAGAAGCAAAGCTACCATATCAGCCACTGGGAGATGAGAAAATAAATTCTCTGAGAACAAAGTTGGGAAACCTGAATATATTAATTATTAATGCAATTTCAATGATTGATCACAAACTCCTTGCATATGTTCATGGCAGACTGAGGCAGATCAAACAAACTGGAGATTATTCACCTTTTGGAAAGGTTTCTATCATCGCAGTTGGAGACTTTTATCAGCTCAATCCAGTTAAGGGTAAAGCTTTATATGCTGATCATGTGGGAAGGAATCTATGGCAAGACCATTTTGCTTTGGCTGAGTTGAGTCAGATAATGAGACAGAAAGATGTTGAATTCGCACAGTTACTCAATCGATTAAGGAAACGACAGAAGTCTCATCCATTGTTGGAAATAGATATAAGTAAGCTGAAACCGTGTGAAACTGGTAAAGAACACATGACTTCCAATTTGCATATTTATGCAACAAATAATGAAGTTGATGACCACAATAGAGAAATGCTTCACAAGACATGCAAAGATACTATAGTTATTCGAGCACAAGATTATGAGAGAGACCCCAAAACTGGACACTTTCAGAAAGTAAAGGGCCACCACAGCAATGCTTGCAAGACATGTCTTTCACGATCACTTCACATTGCAATTAATGCAAGAGTCATGCTCCTTAAAAACATTGATGTTTCAGATGGTGGTGAATGGTGCTTTTGGTACAGTTAGTGATATACATTTTAATCCTGGAGAATATTTCCCAACAAAAGTATATGTGACATTTGACAGTGATAGAGCTGGTAGAGCCTTACGAGAAAAACAGCCATCCTTAAAACCAGGACTGGAAAAGGCTACACCAATTGAAACAGAAGAAGAGAGAATCAAGAAGTGGTGGCATACGACGACAGTTTCCCCTAAAATTATCTTGGGCTTGCACTATTCACAAAGTACAAGGTTTAACTGTGGATAAAGCTGTTATGTCACTTAAAAAGATATTTGCACCTGGACAAGCATACGTGGCATTAAGTCGTGTGACTTCTCTGGAAGGTCTCATTATAAAAGATTTAAATGAAACAGCTATTTATGCAAAACCTGATATAGACAGTTTCATGCAAACCATGCCAGCATTTGTTGAGCCACTTAGAGAAACACATCTGTCATCATTATCATGTAAAGTACTTCTGCACAATGTTCAAGGGTTGTCATGTCACCTGGAAGACATAAAACAAGACAAAAGGTATATGGAAGCTGATATTATTTGCATGACAAAAACATGGATACAGTCAAGTCATAGTGAAAATGATCTACAAATAAGTGGATTTTCATCCTGCCACAGCCCAAGGTCTGTTTCATATGACAAAAGAGAGGAATGCTTTGCTAAGTTGAAAGAAAAACAACATGGTGGTGTTGGTGTATTACAAAACACAGATCAACTGTAGTTTTGTTGATTTACCCCGTATGAACATAGAGTGCATGCAGTTTACTGCAGTTTAGGGGTATGAAAAATGCTGGACAGCCCCTGTGGGAAGTGGGTATAGGCTAGAGCTGAGGTGCCCTATTCACTGGTTTACAGCATACCGTATTGCACTATAAGGCACACTTTCAACAAATGTTCTATTTTCAGACTTAAGGTGCACCGGATTATAAGCTGCATTACGTGACACTAGTAAGAAACAGGGGTGTTGCCATGTTTTCCTTCTAATTCAGAACAGCTAAGCTAACCAAACAAAACTGTAATTCTTACAACAACAAAAAAATCTAAAAAAAAAAAGCCGACAAGTTAAAAAAGTGCTGGATGCTAATCTACACACATTTCTCCCCTGAAAACTGTTTATTTGGGTGAGTAAAGCACTTCTGTTTTTTTGCAGTAAGCTTAGATTTCCAGACTTTCCTCAGGAACCCTGAGTGTTCCATTAAACCAGGGCGATATTACCTACCGGTTCATCCCATGTAGCTTGTTTTAACATTGTAAAGGCTCTGGCTATTTGCCTCTGAACGGCCAAAAAGCTAAAGTCTAGCGCAGTTAGCACCTAATGCTAATACTGCTGGATAACTAAACTGAAACTCCTGTATAACGCTGTACTTCAGCAGAATGGCTCCTCTGTTTCTTAATACCTGAATGGTAAAATACATACATAAGGAGCACCGGATTTTAAGTGTGCCTTATAGTGCGAAAAATATGGTACTTAATATTACTTTAATGATGTAGTTTGCCCTAAAACTTGCAGAGTGTTACTTGAACTTATCTTGTCAAGTGACACATGATGTGTATAATGTTACATGTACTGCGTCGATTTCTTAAAATCATTTGCTGGCAATCACTATAGGGCACCTCAGCTCTATTTTGTTTTTATTTCTTTTTTTTTTAGACAGAGCTTTGTGCAAGATATATTTTATATTACAAATTATGCATGTCTTAAAATTGTATTTGTTTATAATATGTAAATGTATGTTATGTAATATATGTGCACTTGTTAAAATCCAACATTACAGCAACAATCACAAAGCTGTCCACTGACTCCAAGCACCAGAGATGATATCTATGCAGTTGCAGCATTCTTCATAAAAGGTAAATTGATATACATCGCCAACTCTCTGCATAGAAATTCTTTTCTCATGACATTTAATAGTTCTCACACATGTTTTCTTGTCCCTTCTCATTCTCAGAGACAGCGTTACCAGTCTGAAAATGAGACACCTAAGCCAAGTTGGGGATCCAGTCAACAGAGAATACTCAAACTGAAAGTGGTGCAGTAGTCTGGACAATGATTCATCATACCCAGAATGTGCAGTATTCACCAAAGTTTCAGTATCTCACACCAAGATATCATCCATGCAGTTGCAGCATTCTTCATATCAGGTAAGTCAAATATATAGACAATTCTCTGTAAAGATAATGTTTTTGCACAACATTTAATAGTGCTCACACATGTCTTCTATTTCTTTATCTTTCTTAGAGACATCTTTGCCAGTCTGAAAATGAGACAACTAAGCCAAGTCAACAGAAGATGCTTAAACTGGAAGTGGTGCAGTAGTGTGCGTGACGATTCATCATACCCAGAGTGTGCTGTATTCCCAAAAGCTTCAGTATCTCACACTAAGATATCAACTATACAGTTGCAGCATTCTTCATATAAGGAAGGTGAAATACATAGGTAATTTTCTGCATAGAAATTGTTTTCTCATGACATTTAATATTGCTCACACATGTCTTCTTGTCCCTTCTCATTCGCAGAGACAACATTGCCAGTGTGTGAATTAGACAACTAAGCCAAGTTGAGAATCCAGTCAAGCTTAAACTGAAATTAGTGCAGTAGTCTGGGTGAGGATTCATCATACCCAGAGTGTGTTGTATTCCCCTAAGTCTCTCACATCAAGATATCATTCATGCAGCATTCCTCATATAAGGTAACTTTAAATACACAGACAATTCTCTACATAGCTGATCTTTTCTCATGACAATCACACATTTCTTCTTGTTCTTTCTCTTTGCCAGTCTGTGAATTAGACAACTAAGCCAGGCTGATGCCACAATCAACAACAGATGTCTAAACTGGAACAGGGGCTCTCCTGTGGGCAATGACTCATTATAGCCAAAATGAACTGTATTCGCAGAGGCTAACTCACACTACATCGACCTATGCATGGACAAGTGTTCAACTTACTTCATTTTAATTTCCTCATGGATGCATCCTTTGCACTTGGACTATTGGACTATTACTCTATGACAACTCCCAACTCTACTACTATACTCAAGCTGGCATGTTTACAATACATCTGTTTTTATGTACACTATATAATAATGTTTAATCATACCTGTTAATGTTTTTATGAATTTCATTTTGCTACTGTCCAAACAAAATCACATGTCTCCAAAATAGCTTACAGAAAAAAAGGAAATACAATCCCAATGTGAAACAAAATGTAGTCAAGTTGTGTCATATTTTACACAATTAACATAGATTGGTATTTGTCTAACCATAAAGAAATATGTATATAATATAAACAGAAGCAGTGGAGAAAAATAATCACAGCAAGGGAAAAATGTTACTATGTAGGCAGATGTTTTTGTGTGGACAGCAGTAATATTCATGTATATATATCATGCACAAAGCTATATTATTTATTATTTATACCACAAGTTGTTTTTTTATTTATTTATTTTGTGTGTTTGGGGGGGGGGATTATTGTGTATATACAATAAATATATGATTAAATAAAATAAATTCTAAAATAACAGATTTGAAATGGTCTTTAAATTACATTATTTTAAAAAAGCAGATGGATTAAAGTACTGCTAATGTATATATAAATATTACATCTTCATTCAACATAAGAACAGTGTGATCCATTAAATTACCTTTATTTAAAATTGTAATGATCACTAACATACTTTACTAGGACTTTCTGGAAACACAATTATCTTCTTTTTCTTAACCCTGCAGCAGGTGTCCAATAGAAATGTATAAAAAATAAATGGTGCAGATATATATATATATATATATATATATATATATATATATATATATATATATATATATATATTATATTATTATTTATATTTATTATTTTTATAATAACTTCTAATAAAGAGGAATTTAAGATTATTTGGAATTCCTCTATGATGTCCATTACAGGCTTGTGTTCACTTTCCTCTAGTGATCAGTGGGTACAAATTTATTAATATCCTGCTCTTACTAAATGTGAACTGCATTTCTCTACTCACTATAGATGTATAGCATATATGTTTACATACATTTGTATGTATACATATGTATCAAACACTGTATTTCATATTTCTAAAAAGTTACTATAGCATTTGCTATGGTACCCTCCAGCATTTTGTGTAAATAATAATGTATATAGCATCTCTGGTTAGAAGCTACCTGCATTTCATATGCTCTGTACCTGCACACTAAAAGCAACACTAAACTTGAGTCTAATGCAATGTAATCTTATAAATAATGAAATAATTATAAAACATATCGCCTTTATAGAAATATTTTTTATCTGTATTGATATTAAATTATTGTCTAGACTTAATTTTTAAATCTACAAGTTTGTGTTATTTCAGGATTTCACACTACAACGGGCAAAATGGTCTTTTTTATGTGTTGTAAATGCTTTCACATACCAACCTGTGGGAATTTAAATTGATCTGTGCCTTTTATTACAATAGAACATACTTGAACTGCCACACAACACATTCCAGCGTAGCATAATTTATTTCATAAAACTACACTCAGCTCAAACATGCAAGCTATCATTACTCCACAAAGGTATAACTGCTAAATTTTTATTAATTGTATTATTAAAAATTAGGTGCCCCAAAAATTCCAATTCATGCATAGCCAGCAATCAGGAACACTGGTCAACTAAGCAGCTGCATGGACAAAAGGTTGTTATCTTGTGTGTTTTAGGAGAAAAATTAGTTTCCTTACTAAAGCTGCTGATTGCAAATCCATCAACCCTGTTTGGCTTTCTGAAATGGCTGATCTACCACATGTTTTTCAAAAGAAGTGTGACGCTTACATGTGCCCTAATACCATTCTGACATATTCAAACATGACAATTTCTCAAAGCCAGAACCAGTGAAATTGTTTGAACATAAGTCAACAATCATGGGGTTAGTGTGTAAATAAAAATTAAACTTCTACTAAGTCATAAGGACAGGAAAGTTTTCAGAGCACTACAATACTGTACAGGGTTTCTGGACACACAATCAGTTTGTTTTTCTGAAGCAGCTATAATGGCAAATTTGTGCCATCCCTGCACGTTTATACATGTTTATGGAAATGGATGCACTCAAAAAGCAGATATGAGAAACTTGGATCAAGCAGTGTTTGAACCCAGGCTGCAGGTGGGAAAAGCCAATCTTTACTCCACTACTCCATAGTAGCATGAAGGTTTGGAGTCTGTAGGTATTCTAACACGTAGAATTCGTAAAATTAAATAAAATGACTAAACAAAGATGTGAGACTATAAAGAAAGGCACTGCTGTTGTGAAATAGAGCAGAGCAGCAGAAAGGTGTAAAAATATGGGGAAAAAACGCTCAGAGCGGGGTTCTCCCACAATAATCTATTTTAAGACTTAACGCATGTTAAAAACACACCGCACCACCAGGAATGCAACAATAATATCAGCGCCATTCAGAACTAAGAGGACCGGTGAACTAAGGACTGGTAGCATATAAAACAGGATAAACCTGAAAAAAATGTATCCATTACCACCCTCTAGTGGACATTCAGCCTAAATCTGCTTATGTGCCGCTCTTATTAAATGCAGATATCATTTACTTTTTTGCAATAGCTAATTTTCATGATACTCCCTATGGTAACATTCTAAATTCCATGTTAAGAATACTGTATATTGCACTTCTGTTGGCCCGGTGTCTGTACTTTGCACACTAGAAGTTAATTAAAACAATTAGTCTGATGTTATCTTCTAAATAATTAAATAGAAAAACTATGATTGATAGTGATGTATTGATATTAAACTATTATCCAGGACGAACTGTCAGACATTGCAAATCTCACGGTAACTAATCTCTCAGTAACCAATCATCAAAGCATGATCAAGATGGATGACCAACTTAAACATAAAGACCAAGCTGGTTGACTAGCATGAACATAATAACCATGCTAGATGAGTGCTGTGACTAAACTAGTTGAAAAGCATTGATAAATTGAGCTGTAGTGTTCAGCAGGTTTTATTTGGTGTCTTGCTGCACTCTAGTGGGCATTTGGTGAAACAACACCAGTTCTTAAATAGAAAAAATACAAACCACATTTATCCTGCTGAGAGCCTAACAGTGAGGCATAAAAAGGGCACATATAAATAACCCACATATAGTGTATAAGTTTTGACCTGATTAACATTCAGCCTGTAATCAGCACAGATTTCATTTTTGGAAGCTGCACAAGCTCCCTTCACTTTTAGCCTCTATTAGACTGTTTAACACAACAAAAATTCTAATGTTACAATAAACGTAGTAATGAACTGTTTTACCATAATTGCCTTTGCAAGAGCTACAACACCAAATTAAAAAGATAAACAGGAACTCACATTTTGCATTGTGTGTAGGATAAACATAATTAAACAATAAAAATATACATTGCAAACACACAGTAAATTTGTCAGTGTTAAATCAGCAATGTGAGTTTTGAATTGATTTACATGATGATTTAGTATTTTGTTTAAGCTTTAGAAATAAAACCATGATGTAAAATATGGGCAGATTTCATATTTCTAATATATCCATGTCTATAGCAACAGGAGTAATGAATGCATTTAGAGTTCATGTAAACTTCGATGCCATCAGTAGTGGAGAGTGATCATCTAGTCCAAGCCAGGTGAATAAACTGGATGATGGGCAGCTAAACTGTGTTGGTTGATGGGGAAGGCTGACAGTAGTTTGGACTGTAAACAAGACCGCGGGGCTGTGATCACGCACGGCTGGCAGACACTGAAGCGCACAGCTGAACGGCGTCCACAGCCACGAGGACTACTCCACCACCAGTTGACTAAACCCTGTGGTTTTTCACCTTTTTTCTCTCTCGCGCTCTCTCTCTCTGCCCTTTCTACAGCAGATTAATCCGGGAGCCGAAGCTACGCCAGGTTGCTTAAGAAGCCACAAGCCTCTACTGAAGCCCAGCTCCGAGGCTACAAACCCTGCGCCTTGCTCCCTTTTCCTCCCTCCAGCTGCTTCTCTCGTTTGTTTTCTTTTATTATTTATTATTATTGTTTTATTTATTTATTTATTTTTCTCTCTCTCCTTTTGTTTTCCTTTGAGCCGTTAAACTCCGCCCACCTCTACTATTTGGTTATTTCCCCTTATAACTCTAAACAGGAGGCAAGCTCTCAACTTGCCCCCGTTCAAGTTGTTATCTAAAGGGCGCTATTTAAATATATATAATTTTCTTTTGGTTACTTAAGTAATTTCTTGTCAACTACGTTCTGATAACGCCCTACTGCTTCAGCCTGTGGCTGTGTACTTTCTTTTGAAAAATATTCTAAATAAAGTGCCCCTGAAGTGGGCTTTTGCTTGATTTTTTGGTCTTGACTCCTACTTTTATTGGTCTAGCGCCCCCTACCTGCCACACTATATATATACTCACAAGTAGACATTGTGGTTAATAATATGTAATTGATTAAATAGAATTTTTTGTTTGTTTTTTATTCCAAATCTAACTTTGTGAAATGTGATTGGGACAGTCATAGTCAGCTATATGAGCTTTTTCTGGTTTGACTGAAAATTGTGAAAAAATTAAATGTTAAGCCAATGACTAACATTGAATTTCATTTAATTCAATACAAAACAGCACTTTTTGAACAATATCATCAAAAATTTTGATATTCTTCTATAATTTACATATATTTGACACACTGCACCAAAAAAGGCCATGTCATGTCAATCATCAATAAATATATATCTTGTTTTGGAGTATACAATTAGGCCTGGACAATAATTCGATATCAGTATTTATCGCGATAAGAAATGTTTCAATAACGGTGATATCCTTTTTGTGGCATATCGATATGTATTATTCACTGACAGGCGTTTTTTAGCGGCGTCAGTTCACTGCAGCACTGAACACAATCAGCCTCCGTAGCCGGGCTATGTCAGTGCGTGATGGCGCAATCATACAGGCACGTAGCCAGATAGGCTAGGCTAGGCTAGACCTGGGTCGGCTCCGCTCCGGTCTGCACCCAAAATCTCCCGCGATGAAGCGATCTAACCGAGCGGATCTCAGCTCCACTCCGCACCTAAAACCCACCCGCGATGAAGCGAAACTGTCCCCAACCGAATGGATCTCAGCTCCGCTCCGCTCTGCACCTAAAACCCACCCGCGATGAAGCGAAACCGACCCTAACCGAGCGAATCTCAGCTCCGCACCGCATCTAAAACCCACCCGCGATGAAGCGAAACCGTCTCTAACCAGCTCGGTTTCAGCGCAGGACATTTTAGATGAAGAATGACCGCATAGTTGAGGGACGCAGGTCTAATTCAGTGGCTCGGCTTTCAAAGGTCTGATAAACTTCAGATGTCAGCTTGCTCCAAATCGTTCTGGAGAGTGGAGCCGACTAGCAACAGTAATACATCCGTTCCTCCACCTCATGCAGATTCACTACACACAATATCTGTTACTTGATACATGAAAGGTGGGATGGACTTTCATGTTAGAGGGCAACTGCAGGCGGTAAGTCACAGGATTTATGCGCCGTGCCACCTTGAAGGGACCGATGAACCGGGGTGCCAGCTTACGGGACTGTCCGCGGAGTGGAAGGTCCCGGGTCGAGAGCCAGACCCGCTGTCCAATGCGGAATGCAGGGGTACCACGACGCTTTCTGTCAGCAGTCCGCTTTCGGGCTTCCGTCACTGCCTGGAGAGATGCCCGTGCTTTCTGCCAGGCTCGACGACAGCGCCGAACATACTGGTCAGCAGCGGGGACCCCTACTTCCCTCTCCTGTTCCGTAAACAATGGTGGAGGATAGCCGAACTGACACTCGAAGGGTGACATGCCCAGTGAGGAGTGCCACAGGGAATTGTGGGTGTATTCTGCCCACAGAAGCTGGTCGGACCAGGTAGAGGAGTTACTGGAAGTCAGGCAGCGCAACATCTGACCCAAGTCCTGATTCACCCGTTCTGTCTGACCGTTGGATTCTGGGTGGAATCCGGATGCTAAGCTCACTGTGGCCCCCATTCTCCGACAAAAGGCCCCCCAGAATCTGCTCGTAAATTGGGGTCCTCGGTCCGACACTGGGCATCCCATGGACCCGGACGACGTGCTGTAATAGCAAGTCAGCTGTCTCCTTGGCAGAGGGAAGTTTCGGCAAGGCCACAAACTTGCATGCCTTGGAGAACCGATCAACTATTACCAGGATAGCTGTATGCCCCCTGGAGGGGGGCAGACCAGTCACAAAGTCCAGCGAAATATGGGACCAAGGACGGGCTGGAATTGGTAGGGGATGGAGCAGACCTGGTGGTCGAGACCTGGGTGTCTTGTTCTTTGCACAGACCTGGCAGGCCGCAACAAAGACACGGACATCCCTCTCCATTCAATCCACCAAAATCGCCGACAGAGGAACTCCTTGGTTCGGGTGACCCCAGGATGCCCAGAGAAAGGAGAGGAGTGTCCCCACTGTAGGACCTGCTGGCGGACACTGGCAGGCACGTATTGCCGGTTGGTGGGCCCACCTCCAGGATCAGGATCTCGGTTCAGTGCCCCTCTTATTGCATCTTCAATGCCCCAGCGGAGAGGAGCCAGAATCTGTGCGGCTGGCAGGATAGGTTCGGAAGAGGGATCATGGCTGGAATGTGACCACTGCCTAGAGAGGGCATCTGGCTTAGTGTTTTTTGAACCTGGCCTATACGACAGCAAAAAATGGAAGCGGCCAAAAAACAAGGCCCATCGTGCCTGACGAGGGTTAAGCCGCTTTGCCTGCTGTATATAGGCCAGGTTCTTGTGGTCAGTCCAGACAATAAATGGGTGTTTAGCCCCCTCTAGCCAGTGTCTCCACTCTTCCAGTGCAAGCTTTACAGCCAGGAGCTCCCTGTCCCCAATGCTGTAATTCCGTTCAGCCGGGGACAACTTCCTCGAGAAGAAAGCACAGGGATGCAGCTTCTTTTTAGGCCCCTGGCGCTGGGAGAGCACAGCTCCGACTCCTGCATCGGAGGCGTCTACCTCGACAACAAATGGTTCTCCAGGGTCAGGCAACTGAAGAACTGGCGGTGATGTTAGCCGTGCTTTGATGTCTTCAAAGGATTTTTGTGCCTCCGTGGTCCAGCGAAAAGGTCCTGGGGTCTTTCGCGTAAGGGCAGTGAGGGGTGCTGCCACAGTGCTAAAGTTGCGCACAAACCGGCGAAAGAAGTTGGCGAACCCCAGGAAGGATTGTACCTGCCGGAGGGAGGCAGGCCGAGGCCAGTCCCTTACAGCTTTTATTTTCGCTGGATCCATTCGGAGGGTGCCTTTGGAGACAACAAACCCCAGAAATTAGACAGTCTCAGTATGAAACTCAGACTTCTCCAGTTTCACAAAAAGCCTGTTCTCTTGGAGTAATTGAAGAACCCGTCTGACATGACCGATATGCTCTTCCTGAGACCGGCTGTAAATGAGGATGTCGTCGAGGTAAACATATGCATACCGGTCCAGGGCCTCCCTTAGCACATCGTTAATGAACCGTTGGAAGACTGCTGGGGCATTCATCAACCCAAAGGGCATAACCCAGTACTGGTAGTGCCCTGAAGGGGTGATGAAAGCAGTCTTCCATTCATCCCCCTGCCGTATGCGGATCAGGTTATAGGCACTACGTAAGTCCAGCTTAGTAAAAATGGATGCTTGCTGTAGTAGTAGTAAAAGCTGTTTGCATGAGAGGCAGGGGATAACGGTCCTTAACAGTGATGGCATTGAGGCCCCGGTAATCAATGCATGGTCGGAGGCCACCATCCTTCTTCCCCACAAAGAAAAACCCTGCTCCAGCTGGGGAAGAAGAGGGCTGAATGAATCCTGAATCAAGGGCCTCCTGAACATATTTCTCCATAGCGCTACGCTCAGGAGGTGATAGTGCAAACAACCTTCCCCTGGGTGGTGTGGTATCAGGGAGAAGGTTGATTGCACAGTCATATGGTCTGTGTGGGGGTAACACTTGGGACTTATCCTTGTTGAAAACCTCCCGGAGGTCCCAATATTCCTTCGGAACCCGTGAGAGGTCAGAGCTAGTAGGCTCAGGGCATGTCACAGGTGAAGTGGGGGCCAGGTCAGGAGGCCTTAAGCAGGTCCCCTGGCATCGAGTTCCCCATGCAAACACTGATCTTGTAGACCAGTCAATCCGAGGATTGTGTTGTTGTAGCCAGGGGTAACCCAAGACTAACCGCAAGCGTGGGGCCTGTGTCAGATAGAGTTCTATCTGTTCAACGTGGTCACCAACACGGAGGGTAAGTGGTTGGGTGCGATGCGTGACATACCCTGAACCAACAGCCCGCCCATCGATAGCAAGGACAGGCAAAGGGTGGTCCAAGGGTTCAAGGGGAAGTCTAAGTGTCATGGCAAGCTTGGAATCTATAAAACTACCCGCAGCCCCAGAGTCCACAAAGGCCTCAACTCGGGTAAGTCGCTGGGAGGACCAACTAAGCGTTGCCATGAGGGTCAAACCGGACGCGGGGGATGCGTCTTGGTCTAGTCCCGGCTCCCCCTTCCAGGATAGACCCTTGCGTTTCCCGATTTGCGGGGAGAAGCCTGTTGCGCCATCCCAGAAAGGGAGTGGCTAGATGAAGCACTAGGCAGATGAGTGCCCCCAAGCTGCATGGGCTCAGGCATCTCCCGTGTAGGTGTTGAAGGAACAGGGGAAGCAAGGTCCGGCAGGTTATGCACCTGAGCCCACGCACCATAAGCCCGCTCTCTGGCTCTCTGACGCATACGGGTGTCGAGGCGAATACACATTTCATACAACCCGGCCAGGTCAGAGGGCTGGTCTCGTGTGGCTAGCTCATCCCTAATCCTCCCGTTAAGACCACGCTGAAATATAGATTTTAAGGCCCCTTCATCCCAACCGCTCTCAGCAGCTAAAGTACGAAATTCTATAACGTAGTCTGCTACAGAGCGTGCACCTTGGAAAAGCTCCAGAAGGCGGGGGCCAGCTTCCCTGCCACCAGGAGGTTGGTAGAAGGTTTGGCGCAGAGCTGTAGTGAAGGCCTGACTGCTTGTGCAGTCTAAAGATCCTTGCTCCCACAATGCCGTAGCCCAGGCCAGAGCCTTCCCGGTAAGAAGGGAGATTATGAAGGCCACCTCTGAAGGGAACCGTGAGGGCTGTTGCTCAAAAAACAACGAACATTGGAGCAGGAACCCTCTACACCTCTCTGGTTCCTCCCCAAAGCGCTCAGGAGTAGCAATCAGTGTGTCCCCCTGAGCTGGAGGTGCTACCCCTGGTGCAGGGGTTTCAGGAGGAGGGGGCTGTGGAGCAGCCACCTCTGTAGCTGCCTCAGTGCGGCTGTTTACTAGTAGGGACAGCTGCTGCATCATTTGCTGCAACATGTCCTCATGGCGGCCTATGGCTGCTCCCTGAAGCTGAAGGATTTCCTTCAGCGTGCCTGCTTCTGCTGGATCCATTGATGGTTGCACCTTTCTGTTACGGTTGGGGTAGGTGTGGGATCCAAGTGCAGAGCAGATATGAATATATAATGGATATATATATTTATATATATTTATATACTTATAAGGATATAGTTCTATTTTGTATTATTTAGTTCTAGTTATGGATTGGGATAATAATTTTAAATGTGTTGTGCTTAGGTGAATGTTTCTCCAAGGAGACTGGAGAATGAGTGGGAAAAAATCCCCAACAAGAGGTGTGGAAAAAAAGGCGGGAAACAGAACAAAGGAAATGCCACAAAATGGCTTGTACCAACAAAAGACAGCGTTAAACTTCAAATAAACCAAACTAAAACACAACCAAACTTAGAACTGGCTGAGCACCGCTCAGTCCTCTCTTTATGCTCTCTTTCAAGATATTTTCTTTTCTTTTATTTTATTTTCTTTCTGTGTGGCTTTCTTTTCAGATCTCTTTCCTTATTTTGAGACCACCTTTTTTTTCTTTTCTTTTTTTGTGTGGCTTTCTTTCTTTTTCCTTTTCTTTTTTCCTTTATTTTCTTTTTGTGATGCTTGCTGTGATCACTTTCCTTTTTTGAGATCACCTTTTATTTTATTCTCTTTTCTTTTCTTTTCTTATACCCTCTAGTACCGGTCACCCCTCTGTGAAGGTGCAACAGTGAGGTCTGGTTTGACTGAGGTTTAAATAGGGTAGTGCACATGTGCAGCTGGTTGACACTAATCACCGCCGGGGATTCTGGGAGTTGGAGATTTGGGATCCCACTCTACCATTTCTACCAGTCCCCCTGCTGGCAGCCCGCGATGCAGCACTGCCCATCACAATATCTTCCTTATTCTGGCTAAAACACTTTTGTAGTTTATGTTGTATCTAAGTTATTTATAGTTAATATAGGTTTGTTTATTTGACAGGGATATCATGCTCCCTTTATGTAAAAAATGAAGGCTTTTTCTATTCCCTATTCTGGTTGAAGCACTTTTGTTTTGATCAGTTAAATATGTTTATGAAAGAATAAGAAGCTCTGAAGAAGGTTTATGTTTGACAGGGATGTCATGTTTATATTTTGCTACATGCAAATAAAAGTGAGCATTGATTTATTCTGACCATTTTTTATTTCTGTAGTATTATACAGTTTTTGTGAGAGGAGGCTTTAAAGACTTAAATTTTAAATTTCAGACAGTAGTGTACAGATTTCCATTGCAGGGATTCTTAGCAGTTTTTCTGAGGCCTTCAAAGTATTTATATCGCTATCGAAATTATATCGTATCGACCGAAATTAAGGAATATATCGTGATATAAATTTTGGCCATATCATCCAGCACTATATACAATACATACTGTGGTAGGCCCCTGGGGTTAGGGGCGTGACCACTGTGACCCGGAAGGAGGAAGCACACAAATAACACAGACACGGGGAGTAAATGAACTCAAATCATACCTTTATTGCTTTCAAACGCCCTCCACCACACCCAAAACAAACTTAAACCATAATTATAGCCCAGTGGGGCTCTAGAGTCTGTAGAATTAACTTCAGTATTGGTTTAAAGGTCCGTGCAGCCTCAGCCCTCAGCTCCCCAGTGAAAGTCCTCTTCAAATGAGGGCTGAGGCTGAGTATATATGCCTGTCCCAGCTGGCGGCTCAATCAGTCCTCATGCGGACCAGCTGAGACAGGCATGGCTTTGCGCTCCGGCGTTGGGCGGACCCACAACTCCCCCGTCTCCTCACGCCACAGTCCCTCCCCCTAAGCTTCCAGCCACCAGGGTCGAAGGTGAGGCGTGACCTGGTGACTGGAGCGAACGAAGAGAGGCGGGGTCAGGAGAGCGGGGAATGCAGTTTGTTCGCTTGGGCCCCCCCTCCAGAGAGAGGCCCGGCGAGATGGCAGCCCACCTCCCAGCCTCTGTCCCTGAGCCTCGCGCAGCGGCTCTCGGCAGCGCCGTGGCAGGTGGAGCGGCTGCTCGGGGCACCAGGACAGATGGAGCGGCTGCTCGTGGCACCGGGACAGGTGGAGAGGCTGCTCGTGGCTTGCGGAACGCTCTGGGTCGGCCTCGCTCTTGTCGGGGCCGTTCTCCCCCCTCCACGACTCTGACTCTGCCGCCGAAGAGTTTCGCAGGAGAGGCGGAGCGGAGTCGGACCTTAGCCCGGGTGTAGAGGCGCAGAGTTCGTCCTCCGAGAAGACGTAGCAGCAGCAGAAGTCCAGGCCAGTGTGAGAACAGGGAGCTGAGACAAGCAAGGCTTTGCGCTCCGGCGTGGGGCGGACCCACAACTCCCCCGCCTCCTCACGCCACAATACACATAAAACATAAACATCATGTATCTTGCCATTTTTCTACATAAACAGTACTTTTAAATCATGTATTGCACTATGGAACTGCTATATTCATTACATACTACTTAAACAAAACAAAAATAATTTAATCTATTGAAGCTTTGCACTGCACTGCAAAGCCTGTGCTAGTTTGCTATCTAGGTTATCTCACTAGCTAGTTCGCTAGTTAGTTAGCAAACCTACGTTCACAGTGGTTAGCTACAGGGGTTGGACCCTGAAACTGAAACACCTGTCATTTTAGTGTCGGAGGTTTCATGGCTAAAGCCAAGTGGCCAATCTTCATTAATTGCACATTGCACCAGTAAGAGCAGAGTGTGAAGGTTCAATTAGCAGGTTAAGAGCACAGTTTTGCTCAAAATATTGCAATGCACACAACATTATGGAAGACATACCAGAGTTCAAAAGAGGACAAATTGTTGATGCACATCTTTCTGGTGCACCTGTGACCAAGACAGGAATGTGATGCATCAAGAGCCACGGTATCCAGGGTAATATCAGCATACTACCAAGAAGGACCAACCACATGCAACGGGATTAACTGTGGACACAAGAGGAAGCTGTCTGAAATGGATGTTCAGGTGCTAACCCAGATTGTATCCAAAAACCACGGCTGCCCAAATCATGGCAGAATTTAATGTGCACTCTCCTGTTTCCTCCAGAACTGTCTGTCAGGACAATAAATTATTGTGGTCTAAAACCAGGTGTTTCAGTTTAAATGTCCAACCCCTGTAGCTAACTAATGTTGGCAGTGGTTAGCTAGCTAGCTAGTTAACTAACATTCACATACGTAGCTTAATATTAAAACGATGGTCTTTTAACACCATTTGCATTAAGATAAAATATGTTCTCTGTGCTACTTATTCACTAGTTCACCATCAGATAACGTTTTCAAAAGCCATTTACCAGCGCTTACCCTTCCACTGCGCCCAAATAATAAGAGCCCTGCTCATCCAGCTCACCTCCCCGCAGCCTTCAGCTGCTCCGCCTCACCGAGACCGAGGCTGCACTCTAATTGGCTGATTATATTTTAGACTGTGAGCGGAAAGCCTTCAAGCACAATGTGCCAAACCTGCATTCTCTCCTGTCCTGTACAATCCACAGTCAGAGGAACAGCCATATGTTTATATGATGCTAAAAAAACACATTACCAGGCATACCTGCTGAATGATAATAACTCTGTCCCAAGATCCAGTCAAATTATGCTGTGAGAGTGTGGAGAGACCCTGACATCATCACATATGCGGACACAAAAAGAGGTAATCCTGAAATTCCAGCCCACTATGTACAGTAAATTTAAATACTAATAATTATTTGCCCATATAATAAACAGATTGTGCTTTATTTTTTCAGACAGTAAATAAAAAAGTGAAATATAAAAACAGAAGAAGACACTCAAGTTCCACGAACAAGTTGTTAGAGGAGATGCTTAATAAAGGTAAGAATTCTCCATCCATCCAAACATATGAAATGTACACTTGAGTTATTTTGCAATAATTTATAAACATGTTAAATGTGAAAAAGTTTAGCTTATCTTTACACATCCTCTACATGGAACGCTGCCTATTTAAATACAAATTTGCTGCTCAATTTCCAAATGGTGTAAATAATATATTGGTAACCCAATAAAGCATAGATATGCTCTGTGAAAATGTAATATCACATTTATTAATTTAATGTAACTGTACAGAAAAATCTGAAGAGACGCCTAACAGGAATTTATTACAGGTATTTGACCTAATATTTATGTCAAGTTCTGCACTGTGCTCTACAAAACTTTTAATTCTGTAGAATAAAAGATCCAGAAATAAACACTATTTCTAAATATAAGTCTATTGTAGCATTTATTATATTACAATTCTAAAATGCATAAATGAGAGGTAACAATTAATCAGGAACATTCTCATACAAAGATCACAAATTATCGGGAACCATAGTTTTGCAGCTGAACTGTGGGTACAGTTGGACCTTGCACTTTTGACAATCAAGAACCTGTGTGTAATTCTTAACAAATACAAATTATAGTAAAATTACATTTGCATTCTGTAACTTTAAAATGAATGTGTTTATAATATTGTGAAAATAAATAGAAGGTGTATTAGGTGAAATAGAAGGTGTACTTTAGGTATATGACAACATATGAACATTCATTGTTTATGTCTAATTCCAATATGGAAGGCTGATGATGAACTTCTGTATCCTGGTTCACCTCAAAAGGGGCAAAAGGGCAGATTCCCTGGGTTAGTGCCAGAAAGTGTGTACCTGTTTAACAAAGCTTATGAAGAGTATGGTCACTACGAACCTCATTTTTACAGCTCCTTATGTTATATGTACTTGGGGACAAGGGGGGGGGGGGGGGGAGTCCAATACAGTGTGAGGCATGCCAGTTTGTATTTGATGCAGATACAAATCTTAAAACGGCTCATTTTTTAATGATGAGTTGGTTATGCCAGATTAAAGACATTGTTGAAAATCCCAATTTACATTTATCTAGAGAGACAGCAGATAAAGCATAGCAGAGTACAGAAAATTAAGAGAAACTGGCCAACTATGTGAACATGATATTTGTTTACTGTGGATGAAATTACAATTTCTTAAAGCTCTAAGTACCAGATTTGTCCAGCTCAGTGTCAGGTTATTAACTACAGCCTAAAGACAGGAAAAGCAACACTTTTGTGCAATGTATTCGTTTTGGAGAAAAAAAACCAAACATGCACTCTCTCCTGACTCCCTTTGTAGATGAACTCTTATCTCTAGAAAGGATGGTATCACATGGAGACAACCACAGAACAGAGGTCCAAGGTGTTTGCAGTAATATGTAGCTCAGACTCTGTTGCCCACCCATTAATTCAGAAAACTAAACAATTCAATGGGCTGTATGTGTGGGATTTTTGCTATCACACAGGTGGAGGACCCTATACTTTCAGATGATTTCAGATGATTAATGGCTTTTTTTAGAGTACCAACATAGTGTTTTTCTCATTGTGACTAGACAGTCTGTGAATATGTGGCTGGATTCAACAAATCACAGCAAAAAGTGGTATATAGGCAGAAAAGCAGACATTGGTCAAAAATTGTTTGCAATCCAGCCTCCTGTAGAGTTAACCAGAACACCACGATTATTACATGATCGTAAATTTTGGAAAGACTCAATGTAGAGGTAATTTCTTCTTGTATATTAATTGCCACTTGTAAATGGTGTTCTAATTAAAAAGTACTGGAAATATCTGTTGCATTTAGTTTTTGCTATGTGCAAGCTTCTTCAAGAAAATGTGAAACTATGTAATGTTAATGCAGCAGAAATGGCACTTAGGACTTCCGGTTATGGCTGCCACCGTGTAGGATGTAGCGAACACTGTGGAGCTACCCAGCAGGCTAGTGATGCTAGCGATGCTGGCAATGTGGCCGACGCTACGGCTGAGGTAGCGCTAACCGGACCAGTAAAAACGCTCGGTGGAGATGAGGCGATTACCATACTGGCGGCAATAGATGGTCTGAAGACAAAGTTTTTCTCCAAGCTGGAGGGAATCATGGCCGTCCTTACTGAAATCAGAAATGAATTAAATGACTGCACGGAACAAGTGGTTCAAGCCGAGCTTCGGATTGCAGCTGCGGAGAACGACTTAACCAAAGTAAATGCTAAAGTGCTAACTCTGGAGGAGAAGAACGCCGTGCTTGAGGAAAACGTTCTGGACCTAGAAATGAGGTCCCGATGGAATAACCTGAGGCTGGTGGGTCTGCCGGAGGGAGCCGAAGGATCAGACCCCTGCTCCTTTTTGGAGAACTGGATAAGGGAGGTGATGGAGTTGGAAAATCGTGTAGTTCTTGAGAGAGCTCACTGAATCGGTCCAAGAAAGATGCCAAAGCTCCACCAAGAATGCTTATAATGAGGTTCCTAAATGACCGAGACAGGCACAAGGTTTTCCAGGCAGTCCGGACAAAAAAGGACATCATCTACAATAAACAACAAGTAAGATTCTATCCGGACCTGGCCGCGGGAGTTCTCAAACAACGGAGAGAATTCGACTCTGTTCGCCAACAATTGCGAGATCTGGGCATCCGACACGGAGTGCTGGTACCGACAAGGTTAATAGTAACATTTAACGGCGAAACCCGTATCTTTGGTACTCCGACAGAGGCAAAAGTCTTCACTGAACGGATCAAGGAAAGAAAAAGTAATAATGCTAGCTAATTAGGTACCTCAAGTTGGTGGAATTATCCCAGGGGAGAAATGTGGTGTCTTCTTATGTAAAGGAAGGGAGGATTAATAACCAGTCAAGATGGGTACGTGACTCTTAATGTCTGCCATGTGCCTGAATGTGCAGGTGCCAGAGACAAAGTTTCCAATGCCCTAGGGTTAATGGTCTGTTTCTGTGAGTGCTTAGATATCAGAACAATAACTGTGTTTAAAAGAAACTGAAAATATGCACTCTTTTTTGTTGCTGCTGTTTGCTGAACAGCCGATGACAATAATCGGAGTCAAAATTAAGGGCACTGGAAGTGGGATATGTAGGTTATGGGTTGTTGTATTTTTGTGTTTCAAGCTCCCTAAATATTGTGAGTTGTTTGTAAGTAACCCACTTTATGAAGATACTAATAGGTCGCTATGTCTCAAAGAGTAAAACTTAAGTTTGTTTCTTGGAATTGTAGGGGTCTACACAAACTCCCAAAAATCAAACAGGTTATAAATAGGCTTAAGGACATGGACTCCAAAATTGTATTCTTACAAGAAACACACATATTAGAGGAGGATATTATTAAAATAAGAAGGAGGTGGCAGGGAAATGTGTTTTCGGCATTCTTTACATTACAGGCTAGAGGAGTTATGACTTTAATCCACAAATCAGTCCCATTCCAAGTGGCAAATATAATTAAAGAAAAGCTGGGTAGATATTTGATTATTCAAGGTTCACTTTTGTCAGAAAAAATACATTTGGTGAATGGTCCGAATATAGATGATCCATCTTTCTTCTCAAATTTATTTCTTATGATTTCTGCACTTGAGGGTCAATACATAATAACAGGAGATTTTAACTGCACTTTGGACCTGAGCAAGGACCGGTCCAAAGTTTGTGATAAATCACATAATAGAAGTTGTGCGGTTATTTTGCAATTTGTTAAAGAATTAGGTCTATTAGATATCTGGAGGGAATTAAATCAAGAGGGCTGGGCCTATTCATTTTATTCTAGTACATATAAAACATATTCTCGCATTGATTATTTTTTGGGTTCTACAGGGATACTATATAAAATACAAAACTGTTTCTACGATAATATAGTAATTTCAGATGATGCACCTTGTTGCTTAGCATATGAGGACAGTAAACTAGTAAAACATTCTTTAAGATGGTGCTTTCAGCATAAATGGTTACAAGATAAAGAATTTTTAAAGTATGTGGGGAAACAGATAGATGAGTTTTTTGAGATTAATACAACATAAACATCAGCCAGTATAAAATGGGAAGCTTTCAAACCTTTTCTTAGGGGGCATATTGTAAGCTACACAAGCTCTCATGCTAAAAAAAAAACGCACCAAACAAGGCTATATTTGGAAAAGAAAATTTGGGATGTGCAAATGAAGGTGTTTCAGGAAAATAACCCACAAACAGGAACCAAATAGCAGCTCCTAAAGGCTGAGTATGAAGAGCTCTCAGCTTCTAGAGCAGCTGTAAGTCTTTTAAGACTTAAACAGTCCTTTTACGATCAAGGTGATAAATCTGGTAAGCTTTTAGCATGGCAAATTAAACAATTATAAACAATAAACTCAATTACTTCAATTACTAATAAGGATGTAACTATAATAAACCCAATTGAAATTAATGATGCGTTTAAAATTTTTTATGAAAAACTGTATAACACATAAATTAGATCTGACACAAAAATGTTTAACGACTTCATGGAAGGATTAGAAGTACCAACTATTTCAGAAGAAAGCAAAAGCTATTTGGAGTCTGAAATAACCATAGAAGAAATTGAAAAGGTAATCGATGGTATGAAAGCAGGTAAAAGGGCAAGGCCAGATGGCTTACCAATAGATGTATATAAAATATTTAACAAAAAACTGATAAAGCCACTAATTGAAATGTTTCTAGAAGCATTTCACAAGGGGACTCTCCCCCCAGTTATGAACGATGCTCTGATTTTACTACTTCCAAAACCAGGAAAGCCATCTAATAAATGCAAGAATATGAGACCAATAAGCCTTTTGAATTCTGATCTTACAATTATATGCAAAATCCTAGCAAACCACATTCAAAGTTTTATGCCAGAATTAATTAATAAAGATCAAAATGGATTTGTAATGGGAAGACAGGGATTTCATAACGTCAGGAGAGTATTGAATATATTAAATTATAGTAAAGAAGCTCTAGATACAGCCCTACTGTCCTTAGATGGAGAGAAGGCCTTCGATAGGGTTGAGTGGCCCTATCTATTCAGAGTACTGGAAAGATTCGGATTTGGAGAAAATTTCAGAGGTTGGGTACAGTTAATAAATAATAAACCCACTGCAGACATTTTGACAAATAGGAACATCTCACAGCCAATAGCTATAAAAAGAGGATGCAGGCAGGGATGCCCCTTGTCTCCACTGTTGTATACATTAGCGATTGAACCTTTTGCAGTAGCTTTACGGACACACCCACAAATTTATGGAATTACACTAGGACAAAGTGAACATAAGATATCTCTTTATGCTGATGATGTCATCTTGTTTGTTACAAAATTAAGTAATCAATTCCAGCTATATTGGAGCGAATTAAAAATTTGGTGATATTTCAGGGTATGCAGCAAACAAATCGAAATCAGCTATATTACTTCTTAATGAATGTGAGAGCCGGAATCCGCCATCTGAAGTGAATCAGTTTAATATAGTAGAACAGTTTACATATTTAGGAATAAAAATTGTACCAAAAATAGAAAACGTAGTTGATGCTAATTATAATCCTGTGTTGGGAAGAATCACAGACGCCATCGATAGATGGATGTCTCTTCCTGTCTCATTGATTGGTAGAATTAATATTCTAAAAATGAACATTCTACCAAAATTACTATATCTTTTTCAGAATATTCCCCTGCCACCACCTTCAGATTTATTCCAAAAAATATTTGGAAGATTCATATGGAATAATAGGAAGGCGAGGCTTCGCCTGTCGCTGTTGTACCTTCCATATGACAGAGGGGGGTTAAAATGTCCAAATTTATTATTGTACTATTGGGCTACGCAGCTAAGGTCTGTCATGTTTTATTTCTCAACAAATGATAATCCTCACTGGGTAGAAATGGAATCCTATGGCCTAGAATTGTCTCTTTCAATGTATATATATTCGAACACTAAATTGTGTAGACACACTTATAATTCAATAGTTAAGCATATGATTAAAATATGGTATGATGTAAGACATTTTTTAATGAGGGCATCTAAAGGACTGGAGAAAATCCAGGATCTTTATCCAATAAATTCGAATAATATGATGTAATTCAAAGAGCTGAAACATACTTTCAACCTAGATGGAAAACATTTCTTTAAATTTCTTCAGCTCAGAAGTTTCGTAAAGGCAAATCAAAAGAATACACTTCTTAAACCCCCACAATCTATAATTGAAAAAAATGATGATAGAGGACCACTTAAGGAAGGGTATCATTTCAGAATTTTATCTTATTTTACTTGCTAATTCGACAGAGAGTTCACTGAATAAACTTAATGCTTGGAATGAAGACCTGGAAACAGAAATTTGGTTAGCAGACTGGAAATTAGCTTGTGAAGAAATTCATACCAAGACAATAAATACACACCTTACAATATAAATGGTTAATGCAAACTTATTAAATTAAATTAATATAATCCTCAACAATGGCTCCCCTTGGGGCTGTGTGTTGAGCCCTCTACTGTTCACACTGCTCACATATGACTGCTCACCTCTCCATCCAGGCTGTCATATTATAAAGTTTGCAGACGACACAGCAGTGGTGTGTCAGAGATGAGTAAAGCTACAGGCAGGAGGTGGAACACCTGGAGGGTTGGTGCAAACAACCTCTGCATCAATGTAAAGAAGATGAAGGACATGATTGTGGACTTCAGAAAGGGCCAGCATGCCGGCATGCCAGTATGGCTGATTCTGGACCGCCACTCAGGGAGAAGCATGTGCGAACTGTGAGCCCCAGAACCTCGCGAGGCGAGGAGAGACACAACATGGCGGTGCCTCACTGGGAAAAAAAAACGAACACTACAGCTAAAATATCTTCAATCTGGAATTCTAACGATGACTACCGGACAATCTCTGAATCGTCTCAAAGTGACCAATTTTGGATAAGTACTTTGTTGAATACACGATGGCAGAGTCCTGCAAATCCGGAAAATCAGCGAACACCAAGGAATGCAAGAAGGATTCAGCCACAGACACAGACGACCTAACCACAACACTGGTCAAGGTGGGTTTACTATTCTCCATCAATAGTAAACTCTCACTACTAAAGTCAATGCACAAGGAATTAAAAGAATTGCAAAGAAGTCTCGAATATAGCCAAGCTGAAATAGACACAATTAGAAATGACAACACTTCACTACACTCAACTGTTAAGTTGTTATCAGGAACAATGGATTTAAAGGAGACTTTACAAGAATTTAAACAAGAATTTAAAGGAGACTGTTCTCGACATTCAGTGCCGTACCATGCGGGATAACCTCATATTCTCTGAAAAATGAAAAATGAGGAAAATACGACCCCCGAAGCAAAAATAAAAGAGTTAATGCGGTCAGCCCTCAAGCTTCCCCCTGAAACTGTGAAACCAATCACTTTCCATTATGTTCACAGACTTGGTGCAAAACAACAATCCTCTACAAGACCTATAATAGCCAAATTCGAACACTACAAACAAAAAGAGTTGGTTAAAAACAGAGGAAAATAACTAAAAGGAACGAGCTATGGCATGAGTGATCAGTTTCCCAAGGAAATAAACGAACAGAGGAAAAAACTCTTACACAATAATGAAACAAAACACAGGAGAAGGCAGACGAGCCACTATTGTAGTGGACAAACTGTATATAGAAAATCAGCTCTTTCAGGACACGATCTAACTCCCCGGCCCTGCAAGATCTCCCCTCGGCCTGGTGTGGCCGCCCCGCTGCCCGGCACTCTAACTCCCCGGCTCAGCAAGATCGCCCCTCGGCCCGGCGTGGCTGCCCCGCTGCCCAGCGCTGCATCTCCCCGGCCCAGCAAGATCACCCTTCGGCCCGGCACGGCCGCCCAGTAGCCGGGTGCTCCATCTGCCCGGCCCAGGAACATCGCACCTCGGCCCGGCGTGGCCGCCCTGCAGCCTGCCGCTCCATCTCCCCAGCCCAGCGAGATCGCTCCCCGGCTCAGCGTGGCCGCACCCGCACAGCTCACTCGGGCTCTGGGCGCAGCCGCCTTTCATCTCAGCCTTCGTCTACTCCTGCTCAGCGCTCCCGGCATGGATTTTGACAGGACGACTCTCCTGTGGCTTCTACCTCCCGGGCGCTGCTTCCTCCACCTTGGGTTCCGACCCACTCCATGTCTGACTTGACTGTCGCTGGTTTACAGAGGGTCCTACGGAATCGCGGAATCTATTCACCCGCTCGGCTCCCAAAAGAACCCTCTTCTCTCTCCTGCTCGCCTCTGATGCTGCCATTTGAGGGTCCCCTGCTGGGCTTCCTGCGAGCTGCAACAACACCGCCCCTTCTCCACTTAGGCGGCGCGGCCGCCCTGCTCGGGTTCCCTCCAGCTGCTCGACCCCCCCTGCCGGTGAGGCGGACCCATTGCCCGGCTTCCTTTTCACCCAGCCTGGAACGGCTCGGGCTTCTGTCTTCTCTTGTCTGTCTCCTCCTTTTTCTACTCCGCTCCTTTCTCTCTCCGCTCTTCCGCCTCCTGCGCTTTCTGCTCCTTCCACCAGTGGCCCAGCTCCTTCAAATGTTCCCCCTGTTTCTGCTCCTCCCCCTGTCTCTATTCCTTCTGTCTCCTCTTTTCTCCCTCTTCCCGTTCCCTCCAACCCCCCCAGGCCGTTCAGAAGCCGGCCTCCCTCCCGTTTCCTTGTGCTCTCTCCTCAGGTGCTCAGGCTCCCCAGCCTTCCGTCCTCGCTCCACGGGTCCATGACGGCTCCTTCTCCCTCTCCACCGCCGCTCCTGCCCCTCCTCCTGTGGGTGCTCGCTCTCTCTGCCCGCCTCTGGTTCAGCCATCATGCATCATCTTGCAAGGTGCAGACATAGATCTCTCTTCTCTACTGCTCCGGTGCCCCGCCTCATTGGAGTCGGGGGCTCACTGCTAACTATCGGATCTTCCGATTCGCATGGCTCAAGAGTTCTCTCTGCCCCCGAATTCGCCCTTGCTTTCTACACCTTTCGAGACGTGCTCTGCGCGGCCTTTCCAGCCCGTCCTTTTCCAGATACGTCCTTTTCAGCTTCGAACCTCCGGTCTGCCCAATCAGAACCCGATGTGGTTACCTCTCTCCTGGCCAAGGAGGTCGCGGACGGCTTTATGGTCGGTCCCTTTTCTCCGCCCCCTTTTTCAAACTTTCACGTCAATCCCATCGGCGTTGCAATATTCGTTGAAGAAACGCCTGATTATAGACCTGTCTGCGCCCCATGGCGCTCCTGTGCCTTCTATTAACAGTCTGGTGCCCAGTGATCTTTTTTCTCTATCCTATGCTCGCGTCGACGATGCTATTTCCCTCATCAAGATCTTGGCCGCAGCGCCTGGATGGCCAAAGCCGATGTCGTTTCAGCTTTCAAGGTTTTACCCCTACACCCTGACTTTTGGCACCTGTTTTGTGTTCTTTGGAGGGGGCGTTTCTTCACCACCAGGCTCGTTTTCGGCTGCAAAAGCAGCCCCAAAATTTTTGATTGCCTCGCCGAGGCTCTCTCCTGGATTTTACTCAATAAGTGCGGCGTTCCTTATGTAGTGCACCTACTAGACGATTTTCTGGTCCCGGACACCCCTTCCTCTCCCCCTGCTCGCTGCCTCACATCAGTTTTTAGCCGTCTGGGCATTCCGCTATCCGCCGAAAAAATGGTCTACATCTTTGATTTTTTTGGGATTATGCTGGACTCCTCCTCCTTCCAGGTAGTCGTGGGCAATATGTATCGTTTGCGAAATTATCGTGAATGTTGATTTGACGATGTGTAATTTTGTAATATCGAGTTTTTTTTGTTTTTTTTTAAATCGCCAAAAATTAATAAACTGCATCGTATTTTAAGGCTGTTATTTATATATTTATACATATACATAATGTAAGTAAAAACAACTGATTAACTAAACTCAGAGTGCGTTGTGTATAAAGTAGAGACCTGCACCCGCTGGACCCAATGCATAGTAGTGCAGCGCAGGGCAAATTTTGAAAGCTCATTGCGGGTGGGTGAGGCAGACGGAAAGTCTCGGAAAGCTAACCTTAGCTGCTCTTCCTTTCGTTGTGCTGGTTCTGGTTAAGCTGGTGCTTTGCCAGTCCTTACATTGTTGTTTGTTTATTTCTTTGTTTCTGGGTGATTTATTGTATTTGGTGTCGTCGTCCAGACGCAGTTTATTTACTTTATTATTTACTTATTTATTGTTTTCCTACTTTTGTGTGACGTTTTTATTTTTCATCTTTTGCAATTCGATAGATTATAGTTTCGTTAGTATTTTGGGTTTAGTTTAGTTTGTTTGTTTTCTAATTTTATTTGTTTTTGCGATTTATTATTCATTTATTTTCCTTAAAGAGAGGGCCTTGGCCTGTGTCTTGGCCTGCAGGCCCTGTTTGCTTTCAGTTGTGTTTGCTTTCAGTTGTGTTTGCTTTATTGTGGCGTTTATTTGTTTGGGTCTGTAGGTGGGTTTTGTTTAGTTACTTCTTTTTTTTAGTTCTAATTGTTTACTTTTTAGTTTGTTTTGTGTAAGAATTTATTTGTTATTTTGGTTAAATATTTCTGTTTATTTGAATATTTTGTCATTGCAGCTAGCTTAGTGATGTGTTCAGCTAAGTACATCACTTTTAATTCCTCAAGCCAATGACAAGAACTGCCTTGAGCTTTAAGGCGAACGTCGGAATCATGCGGGAATTGCGGGCGGGAGTGGGACTGAAAATCATATTTTTTTGCGGGAGCAGGACTGGAAATGCTGTCCCGCGCAGGTCTCTAGTATTAACACGCCCTGTCCCGCCGGCGGGCCAGAAAAATATCATAATTCATATCTGGCTGTGTTTGAGTAAGTATAGGCTCAATATAGACACCCAATATGCCATTTTAAAGCTAAGAATCTCTACTTTTCAGTCACATTTAGCTGTATTTCGTTTTAGAGCTGAAAGCGTGCGCTAGACGGTCCGGTTTGTGATAAAAACACGCTCTTTGATCCGCCCGGGGTACCTGCAGAACACCCCCCACACCCAAACAGAGCGAATCAGCACCTACCTGAGAGCACTGGCTTCAGAATCCACCCAACCATCAGAAAATCCATCAATCCAGTCCCCAATAATCCCCATTTATGTCTGAGAAGCGCTCTTATAAATCCGACGCAGATTAAAACTATTGGAAACTCCAGCGCTGTGTTCTGAGACTTTCCCTTTGTTCTGGAGCGATCAAACTGCGCATGCGTGTTACCATGGTAGTTGGGCAGACTGAGAGCCCCCCTCTGCCCCCCTACATTCTGTCAGCCAATCAGGTGGCGAGTTATGTGGGACAGAGGTGAAGCCCGCTCTGAAACCGGACACTCTGAGAGCGCTCCCCCCTCCCTCTGGAAAATCTGCTCCAGCGGGTCTATTCTATAGGGAGAGAACAGGCTGAGAGACCTTCTTTATTGCGAAATAAGTTATAAAATTAATAGTTTTTATTCTTCTAAAGTTTCCAGTCCTTTTCAGAAAGAAAGGACCATCCCAGGTTCAGATCTCTATCATATCTAGGGAGCAGTTTATAATTTTACATGGTGATTTTAAAACTTCTAATAGCAGAATATAGAGCTACTAAAACACTTCATCCACATAAATATATCATTTTATGGATCTAAAAATAAAAAATAGAAATAGAAAATCTGAAAAGCGCCTAAAAAATTTCCTGTTTTTACCATATTTTGAACCTTACATGCTCAATTGAATACTTTTTTTAGAATAGTTTTGTATTTTTTGGAAAATATCGTCAAAATATCGTTATCGCAAAAATCCAAAAAAATATCGAGATATTTTTTTTTGCCCATATCGCCCACCCCTACTTCCAGGTTTCTCTTCCTCACGAGAAACAGACAAGCATTTCTCAACTCCTTTCCGAATTTCTGGATCAGCATCGTCGAACCAAGCAGCAGCTCCTGTCAATTCTCAGACATCTAAATTTCGCTATGTGCATTATTCCACAGGGTCGCGCTTTCATCTCTCATCTCCTCCATCTCGCATCATCTGTGGCTTCCAATTTCCAGTACGTCAATCTCGACGAGGCTTGCTTATCAGAATTGCGTTTCTGGTTTTTACTCCTAAAGCACTGGAACGGTATTTCTTTTTTCTTTAACGAAGCAGAATCCGAACCTGAGAATGTCCACCTCTTTACGGACGCTGCGCCTTCTACAGGCTTTGGCGGTTACTATGATGGCAGATGTTTTGCCTCTCCTTGGCCTGCCGAATTTACTCTTTTTCCTCTGGATCAGAGCGATTCGTCCGCTCTCCGTGAGCTCTACCCCATAGTAGTCGCTGCCCTGTTATGGGACCACGAATGAACGTGAAGCGTCATATTTACGCACTCTGATAACTTGGCTGTAGTTCACGCGGTTAATAAAGGACGCTTTAATTCCCTGCCTCTAATGCCTTTTCTCCGGCGTCTTACCTGGCACTCCATTACTCATCAGTTCATTCTTAAAGCTGTTTTCATTCCCGGTACATCTAACCCCATAGCTGACTCTCTTTCTCGTTTTCATTTCCAGAAATTCAGGACCTTGGCTCCTCATTCAGACTCGCATCCAACTCCAATTCCACCCTATTCAGAAACCATCTTCCCTCTTCACACGCCTTCAACCAGCTCACTCAGCAATCCCAGGATCTCATCATAAATGCTGTTTCTCCCAACACTCTCTCGACTTACTGGACAGGTTGGTTATGTTTTTGCCGGTTCCATCACCTTCTTTCCATTCACTTTTCAAACTTATACACTACTGCCAATTTCCTCACCTTCTCCAGCTCCCGTCTTTCCATCCGTTCATCCACCCTCAAAGTCTATCTGGCAGCTACTAACTTCTTTCATAAACTCCTCTTTGGCTCACCACATCCTTTTTCTGGTCATCACCAAATCTCACTACTCCTGAAAGGCATTAAGAGAAATGAACCTTCTCTCATACGCCAACGTCTACCATTCACTTCTCACATACTCGCTTGCTGTCTTTCAAACCTACAGTCTGGACAATATTCCCCTTTCATTTCCGCTACTTTAGAAGCTATGTTTTTATTAGCCTTCTTTGGATTTCTCCGAGGATCAGAATTTACTGCTCCTTTAAACACCTTCCATCCCTCTCTTCACCCCTGCCTGTCCGATGTCACTGTCTTGGATACAAACACCCTTGTTTTTAACATAAAACGAAGCAAAACTAACCAATTCGGTGCTCATACTCCAGTTAACATATTCAAACTTCACTCACCTCTTAGCCCCTACAAACCACTTCTGCACCACCTCCAACTCTGTCACTCCCAAGACGCTCGCCCTCTTGATCCTCTGTTTATCAGTGAATCCGGCTCTCCTGCTACCAGACACTGGTTCCATTTACATCAAATGGAAAAACGCTTTTCTCAGCTTAAATCGTCTGAAAACTGCCTTACTACGTTCAGCACACAAATTAACCCAAAAACTTAAGAAATGATAAAAACAAGATGTTAGCATATTTTACAATGTTATAATATGTTTTAGGTCTTAAAAACTCATTTCTGGTCGAGAGTTTAGTTTTCAGATTAAAACAACATTTATCGCTCAACGGAGTGAGAGAGGAGCTCAAAACTATGCGCAAAACGTTTCTCTCAATTGTCTGAAAACAGACTTTACTACATTTAACACACAAATGAACCCAAACACTTAAGAAACGATTAAAACGAGATATTAGTGCATTTTACAGAGTTATAATGTGTTTTGGGTCTTAAAAACTAATTTCTGATCGAAACTGATGTTTTCACTTTAAAACAACACTTGAAGCAGTTTAACGCTCAAAGGAGTGAGAGAGGAACTCAACTATGCGCAAAAAAGTTGCTCTCTGCTTAAATCATCTCAAAACAGACTTTACTACATTCCAAACACAAATGAGAACCCAAACCACTTAGTAAATGTTTAATACATGATATTAGTGCATTTCACAGAGTTATAATGTGTTTTAGGTTTTAAAAACTCATTTCTGATCGAGAGTGTAGTTTTCAATTTAAAACAACACTTGAAGCAGTTTGTCGCTTTAAGAAGTGAGAGAGTTATAATGTGTTTAGCCAGAAACTCCTTTCTGATCAAAGTGTTTAAAACAACTCTTGAAGCAATTTATTGTGGAGTGAAAGAGGAGCTTAAAACTGCGCAAAATGTTTCTCAGCTTAAATCGTCTGATAACAGTTGTTACAACCCTAGTTAAAAATGTAGTCTAGGGGTCTAAGGGTTGCAACATAAATAAATGGACCAACAAGTTTTGGATGCAAAAGCAGAAAAGTGTATTTTATGTTTTAAAAATAGGAGGATCAAGCAGTACAAATACATGGCAGATCAAGAAAATTATGTACAAATAATGGTAAAGCACAAAAAGAAATAATAAAGTCACAAAACTTCAGGGTGAGCCAAGGCCAAAATAACAAACAAAAGTGTCTAACCCATCAATAAGTGCTAACTACCTGTACATCAAAAACAAAAGTTTCAAAGGAAAGACAAACAACTTACCTACCTCCCTGTTCATAAACAGGAATAAAAGTAAGTAAAAAACAAAATGGCAGCTCACCCCTACAGTGATTAAAGCATAATCAGATACATAGTTAAACCAAAACAGAACATAAACTTAACAAAAGCAAAAGTCAATATGTCTGCCATGGACCGCATGGTGGAGACACCAAGGGCCACCCCACAATGGAACTTCAGGTCCTTTTCTATTCTTGGGTCACATGGCTACAGTGATCAGTTGACACATTCCCACCAAGATGTGACCTAAGAGCTTGAGAGAGAGAGGGAACAAGAGATACACCGAAAGAACAGCAGAGGACAGTGGCACTACAACAGAAAAATAACAAGCTACTTAATACCTTGCTCAATCTACCAAAAATAATAAGAAATTCCAAAATAAACGTCTAGGACGTAACACAATCTTTACTACATTCAACACACAAATGAACCCAAACCCTCTTTTTGTGACACAGCAGACACTCCTCCATCAAGAGTAAAAAAAAAAAAAATAAATAAAATATCTGTAGAATATATATAGCAAACATCCACATACATCCGCCTACATACAAATTAACACACAAGCACTCAATGCACCCTTACATAATACTATGTAACTAATACCCATTCATCAGTTTATTTCAGGATAACTTATCTTTTATGAAATCAATAGCTTCTGACCAGTATCGGATTGTAGCTGCTTTAGCATGATGTAATCTGGCAGTGGCCCTCTCCAGCACGAGAACATCAAGAAAAAAATATAAGAAAGTACGTTTTAAAATAATTTTCTCCTCCATACGGAATTTTAATATGGATTTTATGGCTGCTGTAACAGCTGCCATTATTATTTTCCTTGGAGAAATACGCAAATTAAGAGTGGAGGCACTGCCAGAAAACATGCATATAAGTGCCAACAACCCTAAGAGAACAACTACGACATAAATTGTCAGAAGTTAGTTTCATCTGAAATGCACGGTAGGGAGTGATATAGAACCTGAGAACCACTTTATAATATATCAGCTGGTGAGCGAAATTTTTTGAAGAATTAAAGATGTTGCTCCAAATTAAGCTCCAATCCAAATCGTCATTACACAGAGATAAATCGCATTCCCAAATTTTTACTATACCAGGCTCTCTGGAGACTAAAGAAGTAAACATATTATAAATTTCTGAAACAAAACCACGAGAATTAGAGAGTGATTTAAATAAAGCCAAAAGAGGATGTGTTCTAAGAGGACTATCCCACGGGACCCCATATGCTCGTAATGAAGACCGCAATCGAAGGTACAGAAAATAAGATGAACCTGGCAGAGAGTAGGTAGCCTTTAGGTCATTAAAATGTCTTAGCTCCTCGTCATTATACAAATTGTCCAGAATTAAAATGCCAGCTTTTGCCCAGGGAGGAAAGATAAAAGGTTTGCCCCCTGTCAGCAAAAAATTATTACCCTAGATTGGAGAATGTTTATGAAATTTTAGATTGATGTCCATATCTTTATTTGCCTGCAGCCACACCTCCAGTGTATTACTGATCACAGCGCCAAAATACAATCTTGCCTTTTTCAAATTAAAACCTGTAAAGGGCAAGTCTTCCAGTCTAAGGGGTTCAATAATTTTACTTTCTAGATCCTGCCACGATGTCATAGAATGGGGGTCAAACCATGTTCTCATGTGAGATAGCTGAAAAGATAAATAATAAAACTTAAAATCAGGAAGCCCCAATCCTCCTGAAACTTGAGAGTTTGAAAGAGTTGAAAATGTTATTCTGGGTCTCTTGCCATTCCAGAGAAATTGTCTACACACCTTATTCATTGACTTAAAGAAACCCGCAGGGGGAGACAAAGGAATCATTGAAAACAAAAAGGACACACGTGAGAGAATGTTCATTTTGATTACAGAGACTTTATCATGAATGGAGCAATGTATTCCTTTCCAACGTTTGAAATCTGCATCAATTTCTCCCATGAGCAATTTGTAATTCTCATTACAAATATTATTGATTGAAGGATATATTCGTATCCCCAAATCCCATAGGTACAACCTGGATAGGAAGTGCATCTGCGAGGTCCAAAGAGACAGATTTTATATTTAGGGGCATTAGCATGGATTTAGCCCAATTAATTTTGTACCCAGAAAACAGGCCAAAGTTTTCAAATAACCTGAGCACTTGGGGAACTGATTGAGAGATATTAGAAAGATAAAGAAGAATATCATCAGCATATAAAGAGATGACATGCTTGGAATTATTAATTGAAACCAGAATAATATCCTTACTTTGCCTAATGGCCTGTGCCAGTGGTTCAAGAGAAAGAGCAAATAATGCGGGAGACAAAGGACAGCCTTGCCTACTACCTTTCTCTATTGGAAATGTATCAGATGTTAGAGTACCAGTTTGAACCAGTGCCGATGGATTGGCATAAAGGATCTGAATCATATGAATAAAATTTGGGCCAAAGCCAAATCTTTTCAAGACAAACCATAGATACTTCCATTCAAGATTATTGAAAGCCTTATAAGCATCCAAAGAAAGAACAGCACAAGGTTTCTTAGTTGAGTGAACTTGATCCAAGACCTGAAACAACCTACGCATATTATCAGAAGCTGATCGGCCTGGAATAAAGCCTGTTTGATCATGATGAACTAAGTTAGAAATCACTGAATTAAGCCTGGCCGATAGCACTTTGGCATATATCTTCAAATCAGAGTTTATCAAAGATATCGGTCTGTAACTATCGCATGCAAAAGGATCTTTCCCCTTTTTAGGCAATAACGATATCAAGGCAGTATTCTGGTCTCTGTGGAAAGATCCGACCTTTAAAGCATACTCAACTAATCCCGAAAGATTGGGGCTATCAGATCCCAGAGTTCCAGGAGTAGTTCTGGAGATATTCCATTTAGACCGGGCGATTTGCCTTTTTTTAAAGAGATCACTGCTACTTTCAACTCCTCTAAAGATATTGGAGCCTCTAAACTACTGCTCTGCATAGGTGTAAGTGTTGGCAAGTCCAATTCTTCCAAGAAGGATTTGTCAATGTTTTCCCTATTATCCGATTTATATAATTGTGAATAGAATTCTCTTAATATGTTATTGATCTCTTTTGGATGTGTATATAATGTAACAGAATCTCTAATCGCATCGATAGTAGCTAGATGTTCTGACTGTTTTAGAGTCAGAGCAAGCAACCTACTGGGCCGATCCATAATACTTCTGTCTAGTTCTGAGAAGCAAAAATTCAGCTCTTTGTGTGGTTAATAATTTATATTCCGATTTCAAATGTTCAAACATTTTTGCCCTATGATCCTGAAAATCCCATTTCTGACAGACTTCTATTTGACCTATTTGTGATTCAGGGTCCAGCATTTCCGCTAAACGCATTTTGGATAAGTAGGAGGCATAAGAAATGCAGTGACCTCTTAAATGACATTTTGTAGCTTCCCATAACATTTGTGGGTTCACGTCAGTATGCTTATTCTTTTCGAGAAAATACGTAATTTCTCTTTTTATAAATTTAAAAAAGTCAGAATTTTGTAGGAGAAAAACAGTGAACCGCCATCTATTTTTGGAAGGTATATACTGTGATGGATTGAATTTCAACATAACAGGGGAGTGATCTGATATTAATATAGGTAAGATTGAAATATCTGTGACATATTTTAAGCTAGCAGCTGAAATAAAAATATAATCAATCCGCAAATATGACTTATGCTGAGAAGAAAAAAAAGTGAAGTCTCTATTACTAGGGTTTATAGTGCGCCAAGGATCAATCAAATTCAAGTCAGTCATGAAATCTCTCAGTAAATTAGATGAAGCATTAGATTGGTTTAAGGCCTGTGTATTACACATCCTATCCAGGTTATTATCCACCACACTGTTGTAGTCCCCCCCCCCCCCCCCAATTAAAAAAATGCAATCTGGGTGACGAAGAACAACTTGTTTAAGAGAATCGTAGAAAGAGTCACCTTGATGGTTAGGGGCGTATACTGAAAAAATACACATCTTAACAGAATCAAAATTACATTTTATAAAACAAAACCTCCCATTCGAATCAGCACCGGATTCAAGTATATTCAGATTCAGATTTCTCTTAATTAAGATAGAAACACCCTTTGTTTTGTTAGGTGCAGAAGAGCTGGCTGCAATCCTATAATGCCTGTTTTGACATCTGTGGACATCTGGAATCTTCAGTTGGGTTTCTTGACGTAGGGCAATATCTACCGATTTTTGGCGAAGAAAAATCTAAAGATTTGGCCCTTTTTACTGGTTCATTTTGGCCCCTGACATTTCAGGACATAAAATTAAACCTACTCATTCACCTTGGTTAGATTATAACACTAAATAACAATAAATACAATAAATACAAAAGACGAGACAATTTAAAGACAGGACAGTGCAGTACCGATACGGTATAATAAAGTGTATAGTGGGGATAAGGTGCAGAGATGTGTGACATACTCTAACATATATAATCACAGCAGTTACTGAGGTAGAGTTTATAGTTTTTAAGAGTGCAGCAAATAGAGTCATGTCAGCCTCTGTGTGCTGACTGGGTGTGTGTGTGGGTGAAGTTCAGTTCTTTGTGAGTGTAAAGGGGGGGGGGGGTGTACAGTTTAGTTTTGTGCGAGTGTGTTGGGTGAGTGGTGGGTGGGGGTTCAGTTCTGTCTCTGTGCGTTGAGAAGTCTGACTGCCTGGTGGATGAAGCTGTTGCAGAGTCTAGTAGTGGAGGCTCGGATGCTCCTGTATCTTCTACCGGACGGCATCAGAGCGAAGAGTCCGTGTGAGGGATGGGTGGGGTCGTCCACAATGCTGGTGGCTTTGCGGATGCAGCGTGTGGTGTAGATCTCGGTGATGGAGGGAAGAGAGACTCCGATGATTTTCTCAGCTGTCCGCACTATCCGCTGTAGGGTCTTGCGGTCTGAGGTGTTGCAATTCCCAAACCAGACGGTAATGCAGGTGCTCAGGATGCTTTCTACAGTCCCTCTGTAGAACATGGTGAGGATGGGGGGTGGGAGATGTGCTTTCCTCAGTCTCCGCAGGAAGTAGAGGCGCTGCTGGGCTTTCTTGGTTATGGAGCTGGTGTTGAGGGACCAGGTGAGGTTCTCTGCAATGTGAACACCGAGGAACTTGGTGTTATCCACAATTTCCACAGCAGAGCCGTTGATGTTCAGCGGGTGGTGGACACCTGGAGCTCTCCTGAAGTCAACAACCATCTCCTTGGTTTTATCCACGTTAAGAGATAGATTGTTGGTTCTGCACCAGTCCGTCAGCCACTGCACCTCCTCTCTGTATGCTGACTCATCGTTCTTGCTGATGAGGCCAACTACAGTTGTGTCATCAGCGAACTTGATGATGTGGTTTGAGCTGTACTTTGCATACCTGTCAAGTTTTAGATTTAAAAATAAGGGATATTTTCCTCTGTACGTTTAAAGCCGTCCCACCAGCCCAACGAAGGTTCAGTATCCCTTACATTTTAAGACAGGTTTACAAAAAATCTAAAATAACCACAAGTGAACCACTTACACACTACAATCAGATTATAAGAATCTGAAATGTTGTGGACATTCCTACATATGTCATTCTTTTAATACAGCCAAATTAAAAAACCTTTTCTTTTTTTAAAAAAATTGGATTTCATGTCTTTTTTGTAATAAATGCACTCTTTTATATGATATATTTTTTATTTATTTAATGGATTTAAAATTGAACAAAGGGTGCACAAATTCTGCAAAATGACTGTTGGTGACCTAAACATAGTATCATGAGCTTTTACTAAAAGGACATGGACCAGATATGTTTCATCAGTAAAAATTTGTCCTAAGGGGCCTACACAATAATTTTTAATTAATACTTCTTTCTTTTGATCACTCCACCCCTGATCAGTTCAGTTAATTTCGGTCCTCTCCACATTTCTAGTTAAACTGAGTCACAAGCTGTAAATTTGTTTATTTTAAAAGGTTTAATCTGTGGAAGTCTAAAACCCAGTTGCAGAGGGAGAAGTTCAGGCCCAGCAAGCTCAGTTTTCCGATCAGATGCTGAGGGATGATGGTGTTGAATGCTGAACTGAAGTCGATGAACAGCATTCGAACATAGCAGTCTTTGTTGTCCAGGTGGGTGAGAGCCAGGTGGAGCGCAGTAGAGATGGCATCGTCTGTTGATCTGTTTGGACGATACGCAAACTGCAGAGGGTCCAGTGAGGACGGGAGCTGGTTTTTGATGTGCCTCATGACCAGCTTCTCAAAGCACTTCATGATGATGGGAGTAAGTGCAATGGGACGGTAGTCATTAAGGCAGGACACTTGGGACTTCTTCGGCACAGGGACGATGGTGGTCGTCTTGAAGCACGACGGCACGATTGCAGTACTCAGAGAGATGTTGAAAATGTCCGTGAGAACATCCATGAGTTGTTCTGCACATCCTCTGAGCACTCTGCCAGGTATGCTGTCTGGTCCTGGGGCTTTCCGTGGGTTGACTCTGAGTAGAGTTTTCCGCACATCAGCTGAGGACAGGCACAGTACCTGGTCGTTTGGAGGAGGTGTAGTCTTCCTTGCTGTCGTGTAGTTCTGTGCTTCGAACCTTGCGTAGAAGGAGTTCAGTGCATCTGGAAGGGAGGCATCACTGTTACAAGCAGGGGAGGGTGACTTGTAGTTGGTGATGGTCTGGATGCCCTGCCACATGCGCCGAGTGTCAGTAGTGTCCTGGAAGTGGGCGTGGATTTTCTTTGCGTAGGTGCGCTTTGCCTCTCTGATCCCCCGGGAGAGCTTGGCTCTAGCTGTTCGGAGGCCAGCCCTGTCCCCTGACTTAAAGGCCTTGTCTCGGGATCTCAGCAGCACACGCACCTCTGCAGTCATCCACGGCTTCTGGTTGGGGCGGGATGTGATGATTTTGGAGACAGTAACATCCTCAATGCACTTGCTGATGTAGCCAGTCACTGAGTCTGTGTACTCCTCCAGGTTGATGGAGTCATCAGAAGTAGCAGCTTCTCTGAACATGTCCCAGTCAGTGTGCTCAAAACAGTCCTGAAGAGCAGAGATGGCTCCTGGAGGCCAGGTTGTAACTTGCTTCTTCTCTGATTTGGCACGTCTGATGAGCTGTCTGTATGCTGGGATGAGCATGACAGTGATATGATCAGAGTAGCCGTAGTGGGGGCGGGGCTCTGCTCTGTACGAACCGGGAATGTTAGTATACACACAATCGAGCAGGTTAGCTCCACGGGTTGGAAAATCCACATGTTGGTGAAAGCTGGGCAGCAGAGCCTTCGGATTACTGTGATTGAAATCACCAGCAACAATAAACAGTCCGTCGGGGTGTGAGTTCTGGAGTTTGGAGATAAAAGTGTACAGTTCTTGCAGAGCGTTAGCATTAGCACCGTTAGCATTAGCATTAGCACTGGGTGCTACATACACTGCTATTATGTAGACGCTGCTAAGCTCTCTGGGCAGATAGAATGGCCTGGCTCTGACTACAGCAAACTCAAAATGTATAGTCAGTTCAGTACTTTGCCGAAGCTTCAGAAGAAACAACTCTTCTTCTCCTCATAACACAAGTTAGATACTCTGGAGCTGACTTCTGTCCTTACAGAACTATGATCAGACATGCAAAAGGCAGTCCCAGATTCCAAATAGCCAAAAGAGACTTTTCTCACCCATTAGTGACTCGGTCAGTCCTACAGTATAACAGTATACAGTAAACAGTATAACCTGTCGGATGAAAGAAATACGCCATTTCAGTCATAGCTAAGCACAGAGAAATCCTCCAGGTTCTCACAATTTCTGGAGGAAAGACTGGACCTCCTGAGGATCCGAAAAAACATGCGGTTCATCACTGTGTCGCACTTTGAGCCTAGCGGGTATAGGAGAAAGGTATCAGCCCCTCTCTGCCGCAGGGAAGCCACATGAGGAGCGAAAACCTTTTGTTTTACCGCTGTAGCTTTGGAGTAATCAGCAAAGAGGAGTAGCTTTGCCTGGGCATGTACGAGCGGAGATCCAGCCTTCCTATATGCTGCCAAGTTGAGTTGTCGGTCATTGTAGCGAAGCAACTTGAAAATAAGTGAGCCTGGTTTGAAAGCTGTATTTGAAGCCCCGCTGTACACTCTGTGGGCTCTTTCTATCTCAAAAGCCCGACCCGCCAACGAAGGAATCCATACAGGGAGATGTTTCTGGATGAAGCCGATGGCATCGTCTCCCTCCAAGCCCTCTGGAAGTCCCACGAGGCGCAGGTTATTGCGCCGACTTCTATCCTCAAGCTCCGCTAGCTTAGCTCGTAGCTTGTTTAGGTTTTCCGCCAACTTGGCTGTACAAGATCTCTCCTGCCTTTGAGCCGCTTGAATGATATCAGTGCGGGCGGCAAGAGACTGCATGGCCATCTCCAGATTCGTCACCGTCGATTCGACGGCCCCTATCCTCTGCTTCACGACCTCCAGACTAGCACAGACAGCCCTCACCACGGCAGTGAGATCGGTCCCTAGCTTGTTTACAGCGGTGGTAAGCAAGTCTAATTTCTCCATCACTGAAACGTTGTCTCCTTCGTGCTCACGCATCTCCGCCGCCATTAGCAGAGCTTTTCTGGCTTTCTTTTTATCTGACTTCTTAGAAGGCGAGGGAGTCGGCGACGAGCAATTTTCCGCCGGTCTCTTTTCAGCCGCATCCATTCGTTCAATTGTAGAACAAAAACTTAAAACGCAAAAAAAAATTAAAATAGGGGAGCCATGAGGGGCCGGAGTTGGTCTACGCCGCCATCTTGACCGAAGCCCCTCATGAACCCAAACACTTAAAAAACGATTAAAACGAGATTAGTGATGTCAGTTACCCTTTTTATCAGTAATGAGTAATCTAACGCGTTACTATTTCCAATCCATTCCAATCCCCGCGACCCTTAACGGATAAAGTGGTTGACGATGAGTGAGTAAGTGAATAAATTAGTTATATTATATTATAATATATTATATTATAATGCCAACTTTGTCTGTGGCTTGTAGTCTAACTGGACATATTGGAATTGACCAATCAAACCCACGAATAAATTATTAAAATCCAGATTAGCGATGGTAGAGTTACTGTTACTGTGCCATACACACACTTATATACAATTCCCACCAGCCCGGGAATTACAGCACAACACATTATATTTCCATGCTATTGGGAAAATCCCATGTACTGTAGGTCCGGTGCAGGGGACGCCTGCGGTGTCTTTAATCACACCTACACGTATTGTAAAGGGTATCGGTTAATGTGCATGTTACGACTGGTCTAGGGATATAGGCCAGAAATGTTATAGTGGGGGAATGAGGAGTGTAAAAAGAAGAATTAACAAAAAGAAACACACAAGACAAGGCTCCAAAAACGTTTCAAATATCAAAAGTGTATTTACAATTATTTACAAACAAATAAGCCATCTCTCCAGGGGTAAGCAAGGCCAAAATAATAAACAAAACCCACTCTAACTCTACCCACAATTCTAACTAATCTAACCAAATGAAAAGCAAAGAAAATACAGAAACTAACCCTAACTCCCTAACTAACCATAAACAGGAGAAAATATATGTACAACACAAATGGCACTTACCCCCTTCCGGCACAAACACAGTGAACACAAAGTTAGGCCTCACACACAGGCCAACAAAGAGCACTAAACTAGCAACACACAGAAAAGCACACAGATATATCTCCCAAACCAGCACACACACTAAAACACACAGCTCTAGTTCTCTCTCTCTCAAACAGCCAGTCAAACAGTCCTCGGGATGGTGGATTTCCCGCCTTTTTTATTCACTTCCAGGAAGGGCTGGAGACAGCATCTAGAACAGCACCACCTAGGGACCTGGAGGTACAGAGACAGAGAAAGAGAAAGAGAAAACAAAGAAAGCACAGGAAAAAAAACAGGCACAGCCATAACACCCCCCCACCAAAAAAAAAATTAGTACATAAACTAATTAAGGGAGCGAGACAAGGCATCAGCTACAATGTTTTCTGAACCTTTTTTGTGTCTGATAACAATAGAAAATGGCTGTACTAGCAATGCCCAACGCATTAAGCGTTGGTTCTTGTTGCACATCTGGGACAAGAAAACCAATGGGTTATGGTCAGTGTACACAATAGTGGGCAATGAATGAGAGTTCAGATACACTTCAAAGTGTTGTAGTGCTAGAAGTAAAGCGAGGGTCTCCTTTTCAATAGTACTGTAGTGCTGTTGGTAACTGTTGAATTTCTTTGAATAAAAACATACAGGGCGATCAATCCCCTTGTCGTCTTCCTGAATTAAAACTGCCCCAGCCCCCGTATCACAAGCATCTACTTCTAGTTTAAAAGGCTGGGTAAAATCAGGTGCTGCTAACACAGGGGCACTACACAAGAGACCTTTAAGACTCTCAAAAGCCTTTTGGCAATCACTAGACCACTTATACTCCACAGAACCCTTCAGCAGATTAGTCAGGGGAAAAGCCACCACAGAAAAGTTTTTACAAAAAGTACGGTAGTACCCAGCCATACCTAGAAATCTGCGTAGCTGTCGTCTAGTACGTGGCACAGGGTAATCAAGTACAGCTGCGACCTTGTCAGATGGAGCACGCACACTACCCTGGCCCACCTCTCTGCCTAGGTAAAGTATGGTAGCCCTACCAAAGTCACACTTGGCTAAGTTAATGGTTAGGGATGCTTGGTCAAAACGAGCAAATACCTCTCGTAAAGTGGAAATGTGTTCGGCCCACGTAGCTGTAAAAATGACCACATCGTCTAAATAGGCAGCACAATTTGGCACAGAGTGAAGGACACGACTCATTAGTCTCTGAAAAGTTGCTGGAGCATTACGCATACCAAAAGGCATGACGGCGTATTGCATAAAAGCATCAGGGGTCACAAAAGCCGAAATTTCTGATGCACGATCTGTCAAAGGGACTTGCCAGTAACCTTTAAGTAAATCTAATTTGGTTACATATTTGGCAGCTCCCACACTGTCAACACAATCCTCAATTCTAGGCAAGGGAAACGAGTCAGGGACCGTGACAGCATTCACCTTTCTGTAGTCAGTACAGAAACGGTAAGTGCCATCTGGTTTAGGAACTAGGAGACATGGTGAACTCCATGGGCTAGAACTAGGAAATGCCAATCCATGTCTAATCAAATAGTCTACCTCAGCACGCATATAGGCACGTTTACCAGGGTTCACACGATAGTAGTTCTGTTTAAGTGGGTTATTCTTACCAACATCAATGTCGTGTTTTAGCACATTAGTTTGTCTGGGCACATCTGTAAAAAGATTTCCATATTCATTACACAATGTCTTTAAATCAGCACAGGCATCATCTGGCAGGTGATTCAAGATGGCATCCAGCTGAGACATCAGTTCTGAGTTCTGCAAATGAGCAGACAAAACAGACACAGAGTGAGGCATTAAACCATCATCATCGTCATCAGAAACTTTAGGAAGAGTAGTTACCACAGTGACCAAAGTTGGCTGACAATCAGTATTATCCACATCCACATCCAACTTAGGGTACTCTTTACTTTCACGTTGTACATATGGCTTCAGCATATTTATGTGACAAACACGATGCTTACGCCTACGGTCAGGGGTAGAGATTACGTAGTTGACTTCACTCAGTTTTCTGTGGACCTCGTAAGGACCCGAAAATTTACAACACAAGGCAGAACCAGGCACAGGCAATAAAACTAACACCTTGTCATGTGGTTTAAACTCTCGGTGCACTGCCTTTTTGTCAAACGTTGCCTTCATTGCAGACTGTGCAGATGAAAGAGACACTTTAGCAGCATCACAAGCCTTGTGAAGTCTTTCACGAAACCTGCTCACATAGTCCACCAAGTCACCTTTCACAGAACATTGGCCATTTAACAGTTGGTCTTTTAACAACTTCAGAGGACCACGCAAGGTGTGTGCAAACACCAACTGAGCTGGGCTAAACCCTGTGGACTCCTGTACAACTTCACGAAGAGCAAACATCAGAAGGGGTATCCCTTCATCCCACTCCTTATTAGATTCAACACAGAACGTTCGTAAACGAGTTTTTAAAGTCTGGTGAAAGCGCTCTAGAGCTCCCTGAGACTCAGGATGGAAGGCAGAGGAGGTACGATGCTCAACATTCAACTGTTTAAGAATCTGCGAAAACAATTTAGAAGTAAAGTTTGTTCCCTGGTCGGTCTGAATGGACTTTGGTAACCCAAAAATAGAGCAGAAACGTATTAATGCTTTAGAGACAGACTTGGCTGTGATGTTTCTTAAGGGAAATGCATCCGGAAAGCGTGTAGCCATGCACATGACAGTAAGAAGATACTGATTACCACTCTTGCTTTTGGGAAGAGGACCAACACAGTCTAGCAAAAGATGCTCAAAAGGTTCACCTACCACAGGTATGGGGCATAATGGTGCTGGGGGAATACCTTGATTGGGTTTTCCTGCAACCTGACATGCATGGCATGAATTGCAATATTTTACCACATCTGCTTTTAGACCAGGCCAGAAGAAATGCGGCAGAATACGCTTATATGTTTTATTGATACCTAAATGTCCAGCCATGACATGATCATGTGCTAGACTTAGTACATAGGCTCTGTATACCTCAGGTACCACAATTTGAAATGTACTGTCCCATTCATCTGAAGCTATAGAAGGGGCCCACTTTCTCATTAAGACACCATTAAGCCGATAAAATGCAACTGGAACTTCATGAATCTTCCCCTGATCCACCACAGCAGACCTACACTTAGAGAGCGAAGGATCTTTATCTTGAGCAGACACTAGCTCAGCACCATCCACAGGGAGAGTAAGTTCACAGTAAAAAGGGGCCTTCTCCAACAAATGCAAACCATCACAACTTTCTTTTATATATCCAGCAGAGGACATGTTTTTACCATCAGAGTCAGAAAACAAAGTTTTAAGGGCTAAATCCTCATCTTGTCTTGCCTTTTGGGCTCTGGTAGTGACACAGACAGAGAAAACATTGGGAAACTCCTGTTGTAAGGCATCTGTCTCATCAGGTACACAGGGTTCAGGGACTACCTCAGGGATGGGGAAAACCTTCCCCCCAGCAAGGTCATTACCCAATATAAAATGCACCCCTGCAACTGGCAATTCCTCCTGAACAGCAACTCTAACCATACCAGTGACTAGCTCTGACTGCAAGTAAATGGAGTGTAATGGCACACTAACAGGTGTAAGACCAATCCCACACACAACTACATATGAGCCACAAAAAGTCTCCTCGGAGAAAGGAAGCACCTTACTTGAAATGAAAGACTGAGCTGCTCCAGTATCTCTCAGGATCCTCACAGGAGCACGAAACTTGTCTTTTTCAGACAAGGTGACAAAACCATCCAAAATAAATGGCCGGAATGCAACAGCACAATGATCATGACTGGGCATAACCTTAGAAGTGGAAATGCAAGCCATGCTCTTGGGCTTGTCTTTCTTTTTGTTCCACACAGTACACTCTGCAATTACATGGCCTGGACGCCGACAATAGAAACACACCCTGGTGTCAGAAGAGTGTTTGGTGGAGGGATGTAAGGAAGTCTCCGTATTAGACTCTTCACGTTTAGGAGACCCTTTAAAAGTGCGAGAAGCACAAGACCAAACACCCTGACCTCTTGTATCTCTAACACTGACTGCCGGTGACCGTGAAGCATTCACAACAGAAAACACAGTCTTATGAGTTAGCACATACTCATCTGTTAACACAGCTGCCTCTGAAAGAGTAGTCACCTTTTGCTCATTCAGATGCACAACCACCACCTCTGGAACAGAGTTTTTAAAATCCTCTAGCAGGATAAGTTCTTTTAACTGTTCAAATGTCAACACCTTGGAAGCCGAACACCACTTCTCAAAAAGAACAGTTTTATCTCTAGCAAACTCGACAAACGTTCTGTCCGCCATTTTCTTGTATGATCTAAAACGCTGTCTGTAGGCCTCGGGCACTAGCTCATAGGCTCGAAGTACAGCAGCCTTAACTTTATCATAATCAAGGCTCTGTTCAGCAGTTAATGAAGAGCAAACTTCCTGTGCTTTACCCACCAGTTTGCACTGAAGAAGCAACGACCACATTTCTTTAGGCCACTGCAGGGTGGCTGCTACCCGCTCAAAAGCAGTAAAATAGGAATCTACCTCAGATTCCCTAAAAGGAGGTACCAGAGAGATATACTTGCATATATCAAACTCGGAAGTGCGTGAGGCAGGTTGCTTGGAGGAACTAGCCTTAACCGCCTCCAACTCCAGGGCCCGGACACGCAGTAACTGTGTCTCCCGTTCTTGCTGCCTAATAGCAAGGTCCAGCTCTTTCAACTTAATAGCCATACTCAAATCAATATCACTCAGAGGACCAGCACCAGATGGAGAAGTGACCAGATCTATGCCAGAGGGAGTCCTTGGTGTATGTCCTGCTGCTTCCGCAACAGACGACACACCGCCCTCCCCTACAGCAACACTAGCACTTTCCTTTCCAGGTAGCACAGCAGCCTGGGTCACAGCAGCCTGGGTCACGACAGCCTGAGCCACAGCAGAAGCCCCTAAATCAGGGGGTGTGGGCAACCTCTTTTCTTCCCGCAACTTCACAAGAAGCATCTCTCTAATTTCTGCTTTCCTGGCAGTACGAATCACATGTATATTATAAAACTCAGCCACCACCAACAAGTCAGCCTTTTTACAGCACATTAAAGCCTCCACAGACGGACACAACACAAACTTTTCCAAGTCAAATTCCATAGTAACAACCAAAAGATTACTAATACAACACACATACCACACACTACACTCGCCCCCACAAAAAAAAGATCAAAAACTCAAACTTAGGACGAGCCCCCAAATGTTACGACTGGTCTAGGGATATAGGCCAGAAATGTTATAGTGGGGGAATGAGGAGTGTAAAAAGAAGAATTAACAAAAAGAAACACACAAGACAAGGCTCCAAAAACGTTTCAAATATCAAAAGTGTATTTACAATTATTTACAAACAAATAAGCCATCTCTCCAGGGGTAAGCAAGGCCAAAATAATAAACAAAACCCACTCTAACTCTACCCACAATTCTAACTAATCTAACCAAATGAAAAGCAAAGAAAATACAGAAACTAACCCTAACTCCCTAACTAACCATAAACAGGAGAAAATATATGTACAACACAAATGGCACTTACCCCCTTCCGGCACAAACACAGTGAACACAAAGTTAGGCCTCACACACAGGCCAACAAAGAGCACTAAACTAGCAACACACAGAAAAGCACACAGATATATCTCCCAAACCAGCACACACACTAAAACACACAGCTCTAGTTCTCTCTCTCTCAAACAGCCAGTCAAACAGTCCTCGGGATGGTGGATTTCCCGCCTTTTTTATTCACTTCCAGGAAGGGCTGGAGACAGCATCTAGAACAGCACCACCTAGGGACCTGGAGGTACAGAGACAGAGAAAGAGAAAGAGAAAACAAAGAAAGCACAGGAAAAAAAACAGGCACAGCCATAACACCCCCCCACCAAAAAAAAAATTAGTACATAAACTAATTAAGGGAGCGAGACAAGGCATCAGCTACAATGTTTTCTGAACCTTTTTTGTGTCTGATAACAATAGAAAATGGCTGTACTAGCAATGCCCAACGCATTAAGCGTTGGTTCTTGTTGCACATCTGGGACAAGAAAACCAATGGGTTATGGTCAGTGTACACAATAGTGGGCAATGAATGAGAGTTCAGATACACTTCAAAGTGTTGTAGTGCTAGAAGTAAAGCGAGGGTCTCCTTTTCAATAGTACTGTAGTGCTGTTGGTAACTGTTGAATTTCTTTGAATAAAAACATACAGGGCGATCAATCCCCTTGTCGTCTTCCTGAATTAAAACTGCCCCAGCCCCCGTATCACAAGCATCTACTTCTAGTTTAAAAGGCTGGGTAAAATCAGGTGCTGCTAACACAGGGGCACTACACAAGAGACCTTTAAGACTCTCAAAAGCCTTTTGGCAATCACTAGACCACTTATACTCCACAGAACCCTTCAGCAGATTAGTCAGGGGAAAAGCCACCACAGAAAAGTTTTTACAAAAAGTACGGTAGTACCCAGCCATACCTAGAAATCTGCGTAGCTGTCGTCTAGTACGTGGCACAGGGTAATCAAGTACAGCTGCGACCTTGTCAGATGGAGCACGCACACTACCCTGGCCCACCTCTCTGCCTAGGTAAAGTATGGTAGCCCTACCAAAGTCACACTTGGCTAAGTTAATGGTTAGGGATGCTTGGTCAAAACGAGCAAATACCTCTCGTAAAGTGGAAATGTGTTCGGCCCACGTAGCTGTAAAAATGACCACATCGTCTAAATAGGCAGCACAATTTGGCACAGAGTGAAGGACACGACTCATTAGTCTCTGAAAAGTTGCTGGAGCATTACGCATACCAAAAGGCATGACGGCGTATTGCATAAAAGCATCAGGGGTCACAAAAGCCGAAATTTCTGATGCACGATCTGTCAAAGGGACTTGCCAGTAACCTTTAAGTAAATCTAATTTGGTTACATATTTGGCAGCTCCCACACTGTCAACACAATCCTCAATTCTAGGCAAGGGAAACGAGTCAGGGACCGTGACAGCATTCACCTTTCTGTAGTCAGTACAGAAACGGTAAGTGCCATCTGGTTTAGGAACTAGGAGACATGGTGAACTCCATGGGCTAGAACTAGGAAATGCCAATCCATGTCTAATCAAATAGTCTACCTCAGCACGCATATAGGCACGTTTACCAGGGTTCACACGATAGTAGTTCTGTTTAAGTGGGTTATTCTTACCAACATCAATGTCGTGTTTTAGCACATTAGTTTGTCTGGGCACATCTGTAAAAAGATTTCCATATTCATTACACAATGTCTTTAAATCAGCACAGGCATCATCTGGCAGGTGATTCAAGATGGCATCCAGCTGAGACATCAGTTCTGAGTTCTGCAAATGAGCAGACAAAACAGACACAGAGTGAGGCATTAAACCATCATCATCGTCATCAGAAACTTTAGGAAGAGTAGTTACCACAGTGACCAAAGTTGGCTGACAATCAGTATTATCCACATCCACATCCAACTTAGGGTACTCTTTACTTTCACGTTGTACATATGGCTTCAGCATATTTATGTGACAAACACGATGCTTACGCCTACGGTCAGGGGTAGAGATTACGTAGTTGACTTCACTCAGTTTTCTGTGGACCTCGTAAGGACCCGAAAATTTACAACACAAGGCAGAACCAGGCACAGGCAATAAAACTAACACCTTGTCATGTGGTTTAAACTCTCGGTGCACTGCCTTTTTGTCAAACGTTGCCTTCATTGCAGACTGTGCAGATGAAAGAGACACTTTAGCAGCATCACAAGCCTTGTGAAGTCTTTCACGAAACCTGCTCACATAGTCCACCAAGTCACCTTTCACAGAACATTGGCCATTTAACAGTTGGTCTTTTAACAACTTCAGAGGACCACGCAAGGTGTGTGCAAACACCAACTGAGCTGGGCTAAACCCTGTGGACTCCTGTACAACTTCACGAAGAGCAAACATCAGAAGGGGTATCCCTTCATCCCACTCCTTATTAGATTCAACACAGAACGTTCGTAAACGAGTTTTTAAAGTCTGGTGAAAGCGCTCTAGAGCTCCCTGAGACTCAGGATGGAAGGCAGAGGAGGTACGATGCTCAACATTCAACTGTTTAAGAATCTGCGAAAACAATTTAGAAGTAAAGTTTGTTCCCTGGTCGGTCTGAATGGACTTTGGTAACCCAAAAATAGAGCAGAAACGTATTAATGCTTTAGAGACAGACTTGGCTGTGATGTTTCTTAAGGGAAATGCATCCGGAAAGCGTGTAGCCATGCACATGACAGTAAGAAGATACTGATTACCACTCTTGCTTTTGGGAAGAGGACCAACACAGTCTAGCAAAAGATGCTCAAAAGGTTCACCTACCACAGGTATGGGGCATAATGGTGCTGGGGGAATACCTTGATTGGGTTTTCCTGCAACCTGACATGCATGGCATGAATTGCAATATTTTACCACATCTGCTTTTAGACCAGGCCAGAAGAAATGCGGCAGAATACGCTTATATGTTTTATTGATACCTAAATGTCCAGCCATGACATGATCATGTGCTAGACTTAGTACATAGGCTCTGTATACCTCAGGTACCACAATTTGAAATGTACTGTCCCATTCATCTGAAGCTATAGAAGGGGCCCACTTTCTCATTAAGACACCATTAAGCCGATAAAATGCAACTGGAACTTCATGAATCTTCCCCTGATCCACCACAGCAGACCTACACTTAGAGAGCGAAGGATCTTTATCTTGAGCAGACACTAGCTCAGCACCATCCACAGGGAGAGTAAGTTCACAGTAAAAAGGGGCCTTCTCCAACAAATGCAAACCATCACAACTTTCTTTTATATATCCAGCAGAGGACATGTTTTTACCATCAGAGTCAGAAAACAAAGTTTTAAGGGCTAAATCCTCATCTTGTCTTGCCTTTTGGGCTCTGGTAGTGACACAGACAGAGAAAACATTGGGAAACTCCTGTTGTAAGGCATCTGTCTCATCAGGTACACAGGGTTCAGGGACTACCTCAGGGATGGGGAAAACCTTCCCCCCAGCAAGGTCATTACCCAATATAAAATGCACCCCTGCAACTGGCAATTCCTCCTGAACAGCAACTCTAACCATACCAGTGACTAGCTCTGACTGCAAGTAAATGGAGTGTAATGGCACACTAACAGGTGTAAGACCAATCCCACACACAACTACATATGAGCCACAAAAAGTCTCCTCGGAGAAAGGAAGCACCTTACTTGAAATGAAAGACTGAGCTGCTCCAGTATCTCTCAGGATCCTCACAGGAGCACGAAACTTGTCTTTTTCAGACAAGGTGACAAAACCATCCAAAATAAATGGCCGGAATGCAACAGCACAATGATCATGACTGGGCATAACCTTAGAAGTGGAAATGCAAGCCATGCTCTTGGGCTTGTCTTTCTTTTTGTTCCACACAGTACACTCTGCAATTACATGGCCTGGACGCCGACAATAGAAACACACCCTGGTGTCAGAAGAGTGTTTGGTGGAGGGATGTAAGGAAGTCTCCGTATTAGACTCTTCACGTTTAGGAGACCCTTTAAAAGTGCGAGAAGCACAAGACCAAACACCCTGACCTCTTGTATCTCTAACACTGACTGCCGGTGACCGTGAAGCATTCACAACAGAAAACACAGTCTTATGAGTTAGCACATACTCATCTGTTAACACAGCTGCCTCTGAAAGAGTGGTCACCTTTTGCTCATTCAGATGCACAACCACCACCTCTGGAACAGAGTTTTTAAAATCCTCTAGCAGGATAAGTTCTTTTAACTGTTCAAATGTCAACACCTTGGAAGCCGAACACCACTTCTCAAAAAGAACAGTTTTATCTCTAGCAAACTCGACAAACGTTCTGTCCGCCATTTTCTTGTATGATCTAAAACGCTGTCTGTAGGCCTCGGGCACTAGCTCATAGGCTCGAAGTACAGCAGCCTTAACTTTATCATAATCAAGGCTCTGTTCAGCAGTTAATGAAGAGCAAACTTCCTGTGCTTTACCCACCAGTTTGCACTGAAGAAGCAACGACCACATTTCTTTAGGCCACTGCAGGGTGGCTGCTACCCGCTCAAAAGCAGTAAAATAGGAATCTACCTCAGATTCCCTAAAAGGAGGTACCAGAGAGATATACTTGCATATATCAAACTCGGAAGTGCGTGAGGCAGGTTGCTTGGAGGAACTAGCCTTAACCGCCTCCAACTCCAGGGCCCGGACACGCAGTAACTGTGTCTCCCGTTCTTGCTGCCTAATAGCAAGGTCCAGCTCTTTCAACTTAATAGCCATACTCAAATCAATATCACTCAGAGGACCAGCACCAGATGGAGAAGTGACCAGATCTATGCCAGAGGGAGTCCTTGGTGTATGTCCTGCTGCTTCCGCAACAGACGACACACCGCCCTCCCCTACAGCAACACTAGCACTTTCCTTTCCAGGTAGCACAGCAGCCTGGGTCACAGCAGCCTGGGTCACGACAGCCTGAGCCACAGCAGAAGCCCCTAAATCAGGGGGTGTGGGCAACCTCTTTTCTTCCCGCAACTTCACAAGAAGCATCTCTCTAATTTCTGCTTTCCTGGCAGTACGAATCACATGTATATTATAAAACTCAGCCACCACCAACAAGTCAGCCTTTTTACAGCACATTAAAGCCTCCACAGACGGACACAACACAAACTTTTCCAAGTCAAATTCCATAGTAACAACCAAAAGATTACTAATACAACACACATACCACACACTACACTCGCCCCCACAAAAAAAAGATCAAAAACTCAAACTTAGGACGAGCCCCCAAATGTTACGACTGGTCTAGGGATATAGGCCAGAAATGTTATAGTGGGGGAATGAGGAGTGTAAAAAGAAGAATTAACAAAAAGAAACACACAAGACAAGGCTCCAAAAACGTTTCAAATATCAAAAGTGTATTTACAATTATTTACAAACAAATAAGCCATCTCTCCAGGGGTAAGCAAGGCCAAAATAATAAACAAAACCCACTCTAACTCTACCCACAATTCTAACTAATCTAACCAAATGAAAAGCAAAGAAAATACAGAAACTAACCCTAACTCCCTAACTAACCATAAACAGGAGAAAATATATGTACAACACAAATGGCACTTACCCCCTTCCGGCACAAACACAGTGAACACAAAGTTAGGCCTCACACACAGGCCAACAAAGAGCACTAAACTAGCAACACACAGAAAAGCACACAGATATATCTCCCAAACCAGCACACACACTAAAACACACAGCTCTAGTTCTCTCTCTCTCAAACAGCCAGTCAAACAGTCCTCGGGATGGTGGATTTCCCGCCTTTTTTATTCACTTCCAGGAAGGGCTGGAGACAGCATCTAGAACAGCACCACCTAGGGACCTGGAGGTACAGAGACAGAGAAAGAGAAAGAGAAAACAAAGAAAGCACAGGAAAAAAAACAGGCACAGCCATAACATGCAGGTAATATTTTATATTATTCCTTAATCAGGTTCTTCTAACCAACATTGTGGCCGTTCATCTGGGCAAAATCTGGGGTGTGTCAGCTCGCAAATATATAAGTCAAAAGTTGGACATGTCTCATTCAATGTTTTTATAAAAAACAATTTACATTGTCGATTAATATTAAAACCATGAAAACTATTAATTGACGCAAATGGAATTATCTAGTAAACAAAAAGGTGAATGGCCTTCACAATTTCCTCTGACCTAAACCCAACTGAGATGGTGAAAGCGCTTTTCTAAGCTTAAATCGCCTGAAAACAGACTTGCATTCAACACACAAATGAACCCAAACACTTAAGAAATGATAAAAAAAGAGATATTAGTGCATTTTACAAAGTTATAACTTGTTTCAAATCTTAAAAACTCATTTCTGATCGAAAGTATAAGTTTTTAGTTTAAAACAACACTTGAAGCAGTTTATCGCTCAAAGGAGTGAGAGAGGAACTCAAAACTATGCGCAAAACGCTTCTCTTAGCTTAAATCGTCTAAAAACAGTCCTTACTACATTTAGCACACAAATGAGCCCAAACACTTGAAATGAAAAAAACAAGATCTTAGCATATTTTAAACAGTTATAATGTGTTTTAGGTCTTACAAAACTTATTTCTGATCGAAAGTGTAGTTTTCAGTTTAAAACTGCTTGAAGCAGTTTATTGTTTTAAGGAGTGAGAGAAGAGCTCAAAACTATGCGCAAAAACGCTTCTCTAAGCTTAAATCGCATGAAAACAGAATTTACTACATTCAACACACAAATTAACCCGAACACTTAAGAAACAATTAAAACGAGATATTAGTGCATTTTACACAGTTATGTATTTTAGGTCTTCAAAACTCATTTCTGATCAAAACCGATGTTTTCACCTTAAAACAACACTTGGAGCTCAAAAAGTATGTGCAAAACATTTATCTCAGCTTAAGTCATCTGACAACAGTCTTTACCACATTTAGCACACAAATGAACCCAAACACTTAAGAAATGATAAAAACAAGATCTTAGCACATTTTACACAGTTATAATGTGTTTTAGGTCTTGAAAACACGTTAGGGCGGTTCTTAATGTGAATGTATCACTCCCGTGCCCACGCCGAACAGAGAGTAGTATACCAACAAAGTCACTCACGTGACACAGCGTGTGACACATGCAGGGGTATAATACCCCCTGGCACTCGCTGCTCCTCCTCTTTCTCTTCTCGCCCAGAACCGATTGAGTGCAGCTCGTTCAGAGCTTCGTTTTTTTCAACCTATAGAGCTGTTTTTCTTCATCTTCTCTTGGATTATTGGATTATTCGCAAGTGCTCACACGAAGCTTGGTGCTCCAAGCACGGTGAGTACTCTCCACGGTAGCTCGAGCTTTGCTTCGGTACCTCGTAAGCTATCGCTGCCTTAGCTGTCTGGTGCTCGGTACACTGAGTTCACTCTAGCATGCAGCGTAGCGCTCGACACTTGAGGCTAGCCAGTGGCTAGTGGCCACTGTGGGCGGCTTTTTCAGCATTTTCCCGGAACCACGGCCTACCTAGCGCAGTGATGCTATCTCTGATCGGCTGCATGCAATGCCCGGCCATCCTGGAGCCCTATGACGGACACCGGCTGTGCCCATCTTGCCTGGGCTTGGACCATCTCTGATCCGTGCATCAACTGTGCTATGATCCCCATGGCTACCCGCCACGAGCGGCTAGCAGGCCTGGAGGCGCGCAGTGAGGCTTTCCCTACCCGTGGCAGCGCCCAAAGCTCGCAGAAAAAGGAGCGCGGATAGCTCGTTAGAGCCACCACGAAAGAAGAAAGGTTAAGCGCTTTCTAACCGTGTGGACTCGGTGGTATCGGAATTACACCAGCTAAAGAGCCTGATCTTAGCTATGAACAGCCAGACGGAGAACCGAGCGGACAAGACCCCCTCGGCCAAATCGAAAGAGGCTGCTTCACTGAGGCGGGAGGCTGATTTTGATGTCCTGCCTCCAATGCGGACTTCACGCAGGGATCGGCTCTCGAGCATGAGTTGGAGCTTGGGTCTTTTCCGAGCGACAGCTCTCCTGTACCTACACTCTGCCTGTCTTCAGGCAAAGCCAGAGGAAGTGAGGACCCACCCTCCGCAGCTTCTCGCAGGGCTTCGGTGGAGGAAACGCTCAAGTTGGCTTTGGCCAGGCTTGGCCTGGACACACCAGCAGCGGGGAGTGTGCGCTCTAACGGGCTGTTCAAGCACCTAGAAGCAGGAGATTTTGTGGTGCACTGTTGCTTTCGCCATCACATCTGGCCTACTGGAAAAATATGGTCTCAGACCCGTGGGCCCTGAGCACCATGACAGAGGGTTACAGGCTACAATTTCATCACCGGCCACCATTATGCTCTCGCCCTACAGTGACCAAAGTTCGGGATCCCGCCGGGCTGCAAGCCTCTCGCGGGAAATCAGTTCTCTCCTGGCCAGAGGGGCTATAGAGTTGGTAGAAGGGGTGGGCGATATGGGCAAAAAAAAATATCTCGATATTTTTTTGGATTTTTGTGATAACGATATTTTGACGATATTTTCCAAAAAATACAAAACTATTCTAAAAAAAGTATTCAATTGAACATGTAAGGTTCAAAATATGGTAAAAACAGGAAATTTTTTAGGCGCTTTTCAGATTTTCTATTTCTATTTTTTATTTTTAGATCCATAAAATGATATATTTATGTGGATGAAGTGTTTTAGTAGCTCTATATTCTGCTATTAGAAGTTTTAAAATCACCATGTAAAATTATAAACTGCTCCCTAGATATGATAGAGATCTGAACCTGGCATGGTCCTTTCTTTCTGAAAAGGACTGGAAACTTTAGAAGAATAAAAACTATTAATTTTATAACTTATTTCGCAATAAAGAAGGTCTCTCAGCCTGTTCTCTCCCTATAGAATAGACCCGCTGGAGCAGATTTTCCAGAGGGAGGGGGGAGCGCTCTCAGAGTGTCCGGTTTCAGAGCGGGCTTCACCTCTGTCCCACATAACTCGCCACCTGATTGGCTGACAGAATGTAGGGGGGCAGAGGGGGGCTCTCAGTCTGCCCAACTACCATGGTAACACGCATGCGCAGTTTGATCGCTCCAGAACAAAGGGAAAGTCTCAGAACACAGCGCTGGAGTTTCCAATAGTTTTAATCTGCGTCGGATTTATAAGAGCGCTTCTCAGACATAAATGGGGATTATTGGGGACTGGATTGATGGATTTTCTGATGGTTGGGTGGATTCTGAAGCCAATGCTCTCAGGTAGGTGCTGATTCGCTCTGTTTGGGTGTGGGGGGTGTTCTGCAGGTACCCCGGGCGGATCAAAGAGCGTGTTTTTATCACAAACCGGACCGTCTAGCGCACGCTTTCAGCTCTAAAACGAAATACAGCTAAATGTGACTGAAAAGTAGAGATTCTTAGCTTTAAAATGGCATATTGGGTGTCTATATTGAGCCTATACTTACTCAAACACAGCCAGATATGAATTATGATATTTTTCTGGCCCGCCGGCGGGACAGGGCGTGTTAATACTAGAGACCTGCGCGGGACAGCATTTCCAGTCCTGCTCCCGCAAAAAAATATGATTTTCAGTCCCACTCCCGCCCGCAATTCCCGCATGATTCCGACGTTCGCCTTACTGCTCAAGGCAGTTCTTGTCATTGGCTTGAGGAATTAAAAGTGATGTACTTAGCTGAACACATCACTAAGCTAGCTGCAATGACAAAATATTCAAATAAACAGAAATATTTAACCAAAATAACAAATAAATTCTTACACAAAACAAACTAAAAAGTAAACAATTAGAACTAAAAAAAAAGAAGTAACTAAACAAAACCCACCTACAGACCCAAACAAATAAACACCACAATAAAGCAAACACAACTGAAAGCAAACAGGGCCTGCAGGCCAAGACACAAGACACAGGCCAAGGCCCTCTCTTTAAGGAAAATAAATGAATAATAAATCGCAAAAACAAATAAAATTAGAAAACAAACAAACTAAACTAAACCCAAAATACTAACGAAACTATAATCTATCGAATTGCAAAAGATGAAAAATAAAAACGTCACACAAAAGTAGGAAAACAATAAATAAGTAAATAATAAAGTAAATAAACTGCGTCTGGACGACGACACCAAATACAATAAATCACCCAGAAACAAAGAAATAAACAAACAACAATGTAAGGACTGGCAAAGCACCAGCTTAACCAGAACCAGCACAACGAAAGGAAGAGCAGCTAAGGTTAGCTTTCCGAGACTTTCCGTCTGCCTCACCCACCCGCAATGAGCTTTCAAAATTTGCCCTGCGCTGCACTACTATGCATTGGGTCCAGCGGGTGCAGGTCTCTACTTTATACACAACGCACTCTGAGTTTAGTTAATCAGTTGTTTTTACTTACATTATGTATATGTATAAATATATAAATAACAGCCTTAAAATACGATGCAGTTTATTAATTTTTGGCGATTTAAAAAAAAACAAAAAAAACTCGATATTACAAAATTACACATCGTCAAATCAACATTCACGATAATTTCGCAAACGATACATATTGCCCACGACTAGTTGGTAGACCCTCAAGTTCACCCCGAGGGGTTCTACTCAATTTATATCATTGTTCCAAAGAAAGACGGCGGTTTGAGGCCGATCTTGGATCCGTCGGCTGAACAGGTTTCTGAAGATTCTCCCGTTTCAGATGTTACACACCACGGCTGTTCTGCACACGGTCTCTGAAGTGGAGTGGTTTACCCTGGTGGACCTCAAGGATGCTTATTTTCACGTTCCAATTGTTCCAGAACACAGACGTTTTCTAAGGTTTGCTTTTCAAGACCGACCATTCCAGATGTGGCTCATCAGCTTAAAGCTGGACGCTTTATGGCACAGGCACACACTCGTACACATTTCCAGCGAATGTTTGACTGCCCTCGATATCTGGAAATCTGCACCCTTCCTGCTGTCAGAGGTGACGATAGGTCAGATTCCTTCTTGCAGAGAAGTGATCACTAAGGGCGCTTCAGCCACCGGGGGGGCTGTTTGGAACCACAGAGCAGTATAGGGAACTTGGTCCAGGCGGCAAGCACAAGACCACATCAACATCCTGGAGTTACGAGCAATAGCGCTCGCCCTGAGACATTTTCTCCCGGTGCTCTGCGGCAGACATGTCTTAGTGAAATCAGACTATATGTCAGCAGTCTATCATGCGAATCAGTTCGGTGGAACGAGGTCCCACAGGCTACTGGCACTGGCACAAGAGCTCTGGACGTGGGTTCACCCCAGAGTGTTGTCTCTAAGAGCATCTCATGTGACGGGCACCACCAATGTCACCATCTCGCCATTTCCTCCACCCAGGGCAGTGGAGACTGCACACAGGTGTAGTACAGCTGGTGTGGGAACGATTCGGAGAAGCTCGAGTGGACGTTTTTGCCTCACTGGACACGACACACTGCCCTCTCTGGTTTTCAGAGACAGCGCTGTACAGCCCATTGAGCCAGGATGCCCTGGCTTACAGCTGGCCGAGAACTCTACTCTATGCTTTTCCCCCTTTACCACTGATCCCGGCTGTCCTGGACAGAGTGCGTCTGGAACAGCGTCGGGTACTCTTGGTGGCCCCGAGGTGGCCGTATCAACCATGGTTTCCGACTCTGCTGTCCTTACTCCATGGGGTTCCATGGGAACTCCCTGGGATCTTCCGCTAGTGCTGAACGCTCTCTGTGAGGCTCCTTTTGAACCGCTGGAGCTGGCGGAGCTAAAATGGATCAACGGCTGTTCGTCAGACGGATCAGCTGTTTGTTTGCTTCTCTGCTGCAAAGTTGGGAAAACCACTTTCAAAGCAGTGGCTATCCCACTGGCTGGTGGAGGTTATTCAAGGGGCCTACAGGGTCTGCCCTGACTACAGGACATTCTGTTCGAGGTATCGCCACATCTTGGGCTGCGCTTCGAGGAGTGTCACTACTAAAGATTTGTGCAGCAGCCACATGGTCGTCACCATGCACATTCTCTCATTTCTACAGTGTGAATGTGGCAGCCGCCGAGAGCTTATCTACAGCGGTTCTGTCCGGAGTCTCCTTGTGACATCGCTGGTATGCTTCATCCACATTAAGCACCTCCCTGGTGGTCAGGAACTATAAAACATAACGCTAGTTACGTATGTAACTGTGGTTATGTGAATAGTGGATGACCGCCAGGGTCCTTGGTCACTCGGATTGTGAGAAGAACCAGGACTTGAGGAGGAGCAGCGAGTGCCAGGGGGTATTATACCCTTGCATGCGTCACATGCTGTGTCACGTGAGTGACTTCGTTGGTATACTACTCTCGGTTCACTTGAAGCAGTTTGTCACTTTAAGGAGTAAGAGAGAGGCTCAAAACTATGTGCAAAACGCTTCTCTAAGCTTAAATTGCCTGAAAACAGAATCTACTACATACAACACACAAATTAACCCAAAAACTTAAGAAACGATTTAAACGAGATATTAGTGCATTTTACACAGTTATGTGTTTTAGGTCTTAAAAACTCATGTCTGATCGAAAACGATGTTTTCACTTTAAAACAAAACTTGAAGCAGTGAGAGAGGAGAGAGGAGCTCAAGACTATGCGCAAAACGTTTCTCTCAGCTGAAAAAAAACAGTCAAATCGTCTGAAAACAGTCTTTACTATACTCAGCACACAAATGAACCCAAACACTTAAGAAACGTTTAAAACACAATGTTAGTGCATTTGACAGAGTTATAATATGTTTTAAGTCTTAAAAACTCATTTCTGATAGAAAGTGTAGTTTTCAGTTTAAAACAACACTTGAAGCAATTTGTTGCTTTAAGGAGTGAGAGAGGATGTCAAAACTACGCGCAAAACGCTTCTCTCAGCTTTAAGTCGTCTGACAACAGTCTTTACTACATTCAGCAAGCAAATTGACCCAAACACTTAAAAAATTATAAAAACGACATGTTATTATCATTTTACACAGTTATAATGTGTTTTAGGTCTTAAAAACTCCTTTCTGATCGAAAGTGTAGTTTTTAGTTTAAAACAACATTTGAAGCAAGGAGCTCAAAACTATGTGCAAAATGCTTCTTTTACCTTAAACTGTCTTAAAACAGACTTTACTACATTTAACACAAAAATGATCCCAAACACTTAAGAAATGTTAAAAACAATATGTTAGTGCATTTCCCAAAGCCATAATATGTTTTAGACCCAGTGTTCTCAAGTCTCACACACCTCAGCGAGTTCACACGCTCACACGCCACACATGGTATTTCTCACACTTGCCAATCCATCAGCTGTATATTATAATATACTCTCGTTGAGCCAGTCAGAATATAGATAGCTCTGTTGTTAGGCAGACCTAGTCAAAGAGGCTCAAGTTTCAGCCAGAGTGTCAGGCGTGAAGAACTCTCTGATTCTAAAGTTCTGAAGCGGCGAACAACTGAAGGAGAACAGCGGCAACCCCCCACGCGTTGAACACCTAAGGAAGAACAGCGCGCTTCCAAACAACCCCCCCCCCCATTGGGACAAATGAAGAAGAACTGCGAATCAGTATTGACTGGACTCATGTAAAACAGAGAATATAAAACATTACCAATTCCCTATATCCATGAACCCATGGACCTACAGCGTTATCTAAAGGAAAAAAACATTAATTGCCAAAAGTTAGACCAAACAAGTAAGTTTTTATTCTAGACTCTGAGGTCTCGCAAGAACTCACTTAGGGCCCGTCTAGGGCTGTATACTTTAATAGGACAATTTTATAGTCTATCCAGACTTTGATTGCAAACCAGATCAGTTCTCATAGGACTGGATTAATATGGTCAATTTTTTTAGTTTTAGAAAGGACACTGGCTGCAGCATTTTGAATTAACTGAAGTTTCTTTAAGTTACTTTTGGAACATCCTGGCAGTAGTGCATTACATTAGTCTAGCCTTGAGGCATGTACTAATTTCTCTGTGTCATGCAGGGATCAGGGATTTCTTAGCCTGGCAATGTTACAGAGGTGTAGAAAAGCTCTTACATTAGTAACATTAGATATGTGTTTAGGGAATGCTAGATCTGAATCTATGATAAAGTCAAGATTTTTAACTGCTGAACCAGGCGTGACTGAGAAGTCGGCCACATTTAACATTACGTCTGATAATTTGTTACTAGCAGCTTCTGAACGAAAGAGAAGTTTTAAGTTTAAAAAGAAGCCGTTTATCTTTATAATGGAATGCTCTTGTATTATTAATTCATAATGTTAAAATTTTTGCAATTTTGCGATTTTGTACAAATACTGAGAGTTTGAGGGTGAGGCAGGAGGGATCCAAAGTTTTGGTCATGTACACCGCGTAGGACACGCAGTATTTGCAGACCCTGACCTCGACTCCGCCCCGCCACGAAAGCAACCAGCACATTGGACCAAGCTAACAGTTGTGCAGCACATACCACACCTGTTGGATTTGTCACACGGGCAAAATTAAGGAAGATGACAAAGCAGAAGTGTCACGTCTTAGTCCTGTCTCATGTCTCTGTGTGTCTTCCCCACGTGACCTGTGCCTCTCTGTGTCTCCTGTCAGTAGATTTCCACCATGTGTTTCTCATTTGTAGCTCCGCCCCTTCCCCAGGTGTTTCCAATTCTAGTGTGTTTTATGTTACTATAAATAGCCCTCCTCTGCCACCTTGTCCTCCGTCGGTATTTGCACCTTCCTCTGTTGTCTGTCTCTCCGCGTTTCTGTGTTGCTATAGCCCTAGTTCAGTGTTTATTCATAGTTTGTTTCCCTTGCTCCCTATTCTATGTTTTTCTGTTTATTTCTAGTTTCCTGTTTTTTTATCCATTGTTTCATTCGTCACTCCCTAGTTCCCTGCTTAGTGTTTTGCTTCTTGTTGTTTTTGCTGTGTAAATATATTCCCCGTATATATCCCTGCCTTATTTAGTTTAGTACTTGTTCTGTTCCTCGTTAATTTTCTTATATATATATTCCTTGTTTATTTTTGTTATTATTATTATCTCTTGTTGACTTAGTTTATGTTCTCTAGTTTCACTGGGTTGTTTTGGTTTTTGGTTTTTGGTTTATCTTTGTTAAGTGTTTACTTGTTTCTTGTTTCATTGTTTATTTGTTATTTATTTAATAAATTATTTATATCGCTCTTACCTGCACTTGTGTCCGCCTCCTCGTCTACCTGCCTGGGTATCCGTGACAGAAAGACCGACCAAACATGGACACAGCAGGTTCTGCGTGGACTGGCACCAGGATGGCGATTCACCGTACTCCAGGCGGGATCCCGGCGCAGGAAACCTCGAGGCCTCATGGACGCCGCAGGCCTCAGGGTAAGCGTTCTAAGGGGTCCCGCCAGCCTGAAAAGGAGCCCTTTTCCAGGGAGGATTTTCTTGGGGGGGCGCTAAGGGTTGGTGCGGTTAGCCTCGGTGCCTCCGTGTACCCGAGGCTCAAGGAGCGGGATCCGTGGGACTTTCTCGGGTGCGCTCCCAGCAGCTCCGAGGACGAAGAGGAGCTCTACCCTGCACCAGCCCGCACTCCATTGCCGTTCCCCCCAGGGGCGGAGAAGAGGCAGGGCGCAGGACTGGAACCCACTGATGCTGGAAACTTTTATTTCTTCCTATCTATCCTTAGTGCAGCAACTTACAACATGCCCAAGTATGCCTAAACTGACTTTAACTGTAGAGGGGGGATAATAATTTTCTAGTAGACAGTGGGACAGGTCATTCAGAGATTAGGGCTAATGAACTGCATTGTGTAATACAGGAGAGGAAATCGCAAGCATTAATAGGGGTGGGAGGAGAAATTCTCTGTCCATAAAATCTGCTAGATAGAGATTTAATGTGTAAATTAGGCTGAGTTTTAATTATCTCTCCTTATGGGATAGCTATGGATTTTCCAGAAAAACCATGCATGGTACAAGTAGCATCAGAGGGTCCAGAGTTTGTGTACATTTGGCACACTGTTAATGCGCAAGGGGAAACTATTAGACAATTTTAAGCAGAGGCTGAGAAAATCCATTGCACTTGCTGAGCAATCTACAAATAATTCTAATTCAGTATTCTGCAATGGTTCCTCTTTAAGATCTATCCTAGGTGTGCATGTATGCAGTAATAGTAACTGGCAACCATGTGGCTCCTCGTCCTCTGGGGTAGGTAGTAATGATGCTGGATTCATAGTGGTACTCAGACCATTGAAATGTGTAGTGTATGTGCCTTTATTAGGTATAATATCTCCCAACGGGCTCTTTTTCTTAGCATATGATGGAGTAAATGTACGGCAAATTGCTTGTATTCTGCAGACATGTGCCTCTGACCTGCTGTGAGAATGTGTTCCAGAAATAAATAATCCATTGCAAAGCTTTGCAATAGAAAAGGAGTGACATTTCACACATTAGCCAAGGTCCACACTATTATTATGAAGCACAATTTCTTACACCTAAAACAGAACTTATATGGAGTGATAAAGCGGAAGTGAATCGAGTTGCATGTGCTGCAGTGTCCGTTACGGAGGTATTATAAGCGCAGAGACTGCATAGTACATACTTAGCACAAGCTGTGGAGTTGATGGTGTTGACTAAAGCTTATGAATTAGCAAAAGATAAAACACTTGCGGTCTGGGTGGACTCTAGGTACGTCGGGTACATGTAGATTTTTAACGAGCTCAGGCACAAAAATAAAACACCACAACTAATAAGTGATTTACTCTCCGCTCTGCTGTTACCAGCTAAAGTCGCAGTAGTCAAATGTAAAGCACATGCGCCAGGAAATGAACCCGGTAACCAAGAGTAATGCGTTTGTAGACCATGTGGCAAAACATAGAGCATGCACCCCACACAACACACTACAACAGACCAAAAGAAACACTCCTTACTGGACATTCAATCCACAGCCACTGAAAGGACATGAGTTCAGTGTACTAAAGCAGGCTGTGAAAAACAAAATGATGTGTGGGTGCATACAGCAACAAAGAGACAATGTCTCTTAAAAGAAGGAATGAAGGAATTAATAGCTATTGCTCATGGTAAGGGTCACACGAGCAGGGGGGTACTGTGGAATTAATAGCAAAGCATTGGTATTGTAATGGAAATGCATTGATTACCGTATTTTTCGGACTATAAGGCGCACCGTATTATAAGACGCACTATCAAAGAACGCCTATTTTCTGCTATTTTTCCATACATAGGGCGCATCGCATTATAAGGCGCGTTAAGTGACACTAGAAAGGGTGCCTATATCAAAGTGAACAGGGGTGGCGCCATGTTTCCCTTCCCCCACCGGGGGTGGTCGCTTGCCGGTGGAGCGTCTCAGTATACAAATCTAGCTATTTCAAAGTCAAACGAGTGCTGGATATTAATCTACACAGATTCCTCTCCTGAAAACTGTTTATTTGGGTGAGTAACGTGCTTCAGTTTATTTACAGTAAGCTTAGATTTCCAGATGTCCACTAAGGCTTGCTGCACCAGCGTTAGCATAGCTATCCGCTAGCACGCTAGCTAGTCACCTAAACTAGTAAAGTTAACCCAAACTTAAACGACAGCGTTACACTGAGTAATCCTGCGTGTTCTGGTAAGACAGTGAGATATTAGCTAGCGATTCGTCCCCCGTAGCTTGTTTTAACACGGTAAACAAGCAGATTACAGGCTGATAAAACTCACCTCTGAGAGAGTTAGCGCTTAGCATCTAGCTAATGCTAGCCAGGCAAAGCAGCACAGACTTACAGGCCGATAACTCACCTCTGAACGGTGAACGCTTAGCGATTAGCATCTAACTCTAATAATACTGCTCCAGCAGTATTAAAAGTGCTAAATTTAGAAAATACTGATCTCTGAACAGTGAAAAAGCTAGCTAGCTAAGCGGTTAGCATCTAGCTAATGCTATTGCTGCTCCAGCCTCGGAGCGGCACGGCTCTGCACGGAGTGTGTGTTTACTGCTCCTTACACCTGACGGTAAAATTTAGATAATACTGATCTCTGAACAGTGAATAAGCTAGCTAATGCTATTTGCTGCTCCAGCCTCGGAGCTGCACGGCTCTGGACTCTGTATAGCACTGAAACTCTGTATAACGCTGCACGGAGTGTGTGTTTACTGCTCCTTACAACCTGACGAGTAAAATTTAGATAATACTGATCTCAGTGAATAAGCTAGCTAGCTTAGCGGTTAGCATCTAGCTAATGCTATTGCTGCTCAGCCTCGGAGCTGCACGGCTCTGGACTCTCTATAGCACTGAAACTCTCTATAACGCTGCACGGAGTGTGTGTTTACTGCTCCTTACAACCTGACGAGTAAAATCCATACAAAAGGCGCACCGTATTATAAGACGCACTGTCAATTTTTGTGAAAATTAAAAGTTTTTAAGTGCGCCTTATAGTCCGAAAAATACGGTATTTGGTGTAAAAAATTTAATAGGGATAATTTTACTATGATCTGTTTGTGTGATTCTCTCCATCAATAAGGGGCCTTAATTAACAGAGATCTTTAATTGCTTGCAACAGGATGTGGGGGTTTGGGTGCAGTCCACACCTGCAGAGTAAGGGTCTGCTTTGCTCAAGATAAGGACACTAAATGGTTCACTAAGCCATATATGGTCTGTTTGTATTGCCTAAGTAACTTTGTGATTCCAGGTTGCTTAAAATGGGTCATATAACATACCCCCATGTGGACTGTTAGCTGAAAACTGCCCGGTAACTAGACCGGTTCCAGCCGGTCCTGCAAGGGTGGGTTGTGCAGCGTGTGGAAACCCTATATAACACTGTGGTTTTTACTATATTGGAGAGGAGAAGATTCTGCATTGTCTTTGGTGCTGTCTCCTCCAATAAATGCTACTCACTTGATCCAGACTCAGATTTTTCATGTTTGTTCTGTCACTAATCTTTTTTCCACCACAATTTGCTGTCAGAAGTGGGATGAACAACGGACTGCAGCGGAGGGAGGAGAAGTAAACACGAACTGAGGACACTCTCCAGCAGAGACTGGGCCCAGAAGCAGGGGAAATCTCACAGCGCACGAGCAGAGTACCGAGGGGGTGAGTGTAACTGATTGTCCATCCGCTCTCACTCTAAGCTTCATCAATTGGTGGTGAGTGACCTTTTTAATTATTTTGAGAGGGACAATACAAATATTTTACTTTATTCCCCTCCACCTACCCTCAAGCACTCCGCCCTGGAAGAAGTTTGGTTGCATGACGGTGTAACAAAGACTAGCCGTATCTCTAGACGTATCTCTAGAGAACATAGGTCTGGACCGGAGGGGGAGTGCATAAATAATACTAGTAGTACAGAGTGCTGATTGAGTATTAAGCAGGGAAAGAGGGAGGTGAGAAGTTAATTGTTGGGGCTAAATCACATGAGAGAGCAAAATAGGATCCCAGTTAGCTAAGGAATTATGTTTTTTTAATCCAAAAATTCAAACTGCAGCTCTCTTTAGCCAGATGAGCCAGGATTATGGCACTGATTGTATAATGTATGTCCCGATGTGGATAAAATATTTTGGATTTCCAACAACTGGGAGCCTCAGTGTGAAATATTTAACTAAGTTTAATTATAGAGTGGGACAAGCACCAGTAGGGTGTTCAAAATCAGTAATTAAACATTGTGCTAAACATAGAGAACAAATGTTACAGGCAGTTGGGTTTTGGTTGGAAGAAGCAGGGTGCAGAGAAATGGAAAGAGAAAAGAAGGGTGGGGTTAAAACTAAACCAGTGTCTCAGTGTGTCTCAGTTGCAGCCAATCCTGACCTCGACGCCGCTCCACCGAAAAGATCAGTACCAAGAAATCAACCAGAGCCAGCAGCGGGGGAAGAGCAACCTCAATACAATCCACCACCAGAGGTGCCTGGCCCTTACAGCGAAGCACGACAGCAGCTTGAGCAGGCAGATGGAGCACAAGGTGAAACCAGCCCATTTTACTCGCCAGTAGCCTCTCACACCCGAAGCCATGACAGAGAAAGTGTAAGGGCTGGTGCCCGATTGCGGTGTCCTCCAGTGCATCGGAGGGCGTGCCAGGCCAGCGCCGAGGGTTAATTGGCTAATTATCAACACCTGCTTTCTACACCTTACAAGCAACGCCAACCAACCACTCGGCGCTGGATCTTTGACGCTAACAGAGCGAATCTATGCCGGTTTTCCGAGCGAGGTTTGGCTCTTTCTTTTCCTTCTGTCCTATCCACGGCAAGTGCCATTTTTTCCCTTCGAATTTGGTGTAGCTGTGTAGAGCAGTGTGCTCCACAGCCTCCATCTCTTTCTCTCTAGTCTAGTGGAGCAGAGCAGTGTGCTCTCCTCCGCCGCCCCTCCCTCGAGTCTTTGTGTGTGTGTGCGAACCAGCCGCGAGGCACGTGGTTTGCTTACCTTCTCTCTCCCGCGCTGTTCCTCTCCTCACAATCACCTCAGTTCAGTTCTGCTTTTCTTTGGAAGCTCTTTAGTTTTTACCTCGCGCCACAAGAGGTAGCCGCTCCCGGCGGGCTTTATTTACAATTTTCCCCCTCTCTCTCACTCACGCTAGGCGTGACTTTTGTTTTCCGCCCGTTTTCATTGCTCTGCCCCTTTCGGCGGAGGCTTTTAAAGGCGAGTAAAGCGGCCGCGTCCCAAAAGAGCAGTGGGCTCCGAAGTCTATATTTATTATTATTATTATTATGGTAACACTTTATTTTGAGTGGTCCTTTGTAGATGATTAATAAACTGTCAACAGAATATCAATAACAAAATCAACAACATATCTGTACACCTGCAGTAGTGACATACATAAACATTCAAGTGACTATCTGTTTCAATGTTGTAAATGGACAGCAATCCTTTCTAACAAATAAACTATCATAACTTTCACCTTCCTGATGGGTTGTTGAAGCACTACTTTAAATGAGTAGATGTTTTATTGACATTACTGACAATTATATTTTTATTGATTTCATCATTTTCATCATTATTTTTAGTAGATGTTCTGTTGATACATTACTTATGTTTAGTAGATGTTCTATTGGTACATTACTTATGTTTAGTAGATGTTCTATTGGTACATTACTTATGTTTAGTAGATGTTCTATTGATACAATACATGATTAATATGTGGTTTTATACATTACTTATGTTTAGTAGGTGTTCTATTGGCCCGTTACTTATGTTTAGTAGATGTTCTATTGATACAATACATGATTAATATGTGGTTTTATACATTATTTATGTTTAGTAGATGTTCTATTGGTCCGTTAATTATGTTTAGTAGATGTTCTATTGATACAATACATGATTAATACGTGGTTTTATACATTACTTATGTTTAGTAGATATTCTATTGATACATTACATGATTAATATGTGGTTTTATACATTACTTATGTTTAGTAGATGTTCTATTGGTACATAACTTATGTTTAGTAGATGTTTTGTTGATACTCTATTTAAATGAAACAGATATACTATAATGTTCCTGTTACATGTTCAGTATTTTCTCTGGTAAACATATACAGATGTTAGCTTGACCACTCCAAATAAAGTGAAAAACAAATGAATTAAGTAAATTATCAACAGACTTTATTTAAACACAAGTTAAGGTTAACATGTTTTTTTTTAATAAACATTACATAAAACATTCAGAGCTTCAAAATTAAAAAAGAAAGCCTTCAGCTGAACAATGTTACATTTTTGTCATATAAACAACATGTATCAAATTCCTTTGATTAAAGTGACAAGATTTTAAAGTGGGTGTATGGGTGAGTGAGTGCAATCGTGTGTGTGTGTGTGTGTGTGTGTGTGTGTGTAGTGCACAACAGGAACTTCCATTTATCTTTCACATTTTACTGTGCAAAATTTAAACAAAATAATTAGGTAAGCAAGTTCATTGGGAATTTTGAATAAAACTCAAACAAAAATACACAAACATATGCCTTAACACAGAGAAAATACATGCGAAAAAATGTATGCTACACGAATATCCTTCAAAAGCCGACCAAGGACTCCTTTTCTGTGTTTCCTTCCTAGCCAATAGGTCCATTCAATGAACTTTAGATGATTTTTCAGAGATTTTTCATTTCGGTTTCCTCGAAGACGCCACACCTCATTTTTGTAAGTCCTCCATGCCCTTTCAATGTGTTGGGTATGGTTACCTGTGGCTGGGTCAACAAAGTTAACACTGTGATTTACCGTTTGATGGACATATCCCGCCTGACTGAGAGTGGAGTATGCACGCCATTCATCACTGATGATTATACTATGAGGTTTTACATGCCGTTTAATGATGGGAAGAAGGGTCTGCTTGTTTCTTCTTTTTACAAGTCTCAAAACCGGTCTTCTGGAATCATCACGGATCTCCAAGATTCCAAAAACCCATGTTTTCCGCCTCCATGTGTTGCCAATACGGCCTCTGGCATACTAGATTAAAAAAAAGGAAAATAATTGTAAATTCGCGTCACATCAGTAAACATAATTGTAAACAATTAGTTAAACTGTAGAAATATACTATAGTCCTTAAATATCATTTAAATACTACTTTATGGGAGAAACAAGTTCAATCTCTTTGTCAAATAAGTTAAAATATTTGATTCTATAGTAATTATCAGAGCATAAAGGGAAAATCACCAGTACTTTGTACAGTCTTGAGCAGATTTCTCTGAATATGGTAGTTTTGGTAGTGTGGCTCCCCAGAATTTTGTCAATTTCCTTTTATATTTTTTATCCACAGTTAATTTCAGATGAGTTGGTTTTGTTGTAAAATTTCATTTCTACATCGAACATAGGTCTGGATGCGTTTCTTATTTGGCTACACTAAACACTAAAAAAAAGTTATTCCTGTAATGTTATAATTAATAAATATGTTTGGTTACTTGGGTGTTTTTAATGTTAATGACTGCTTTAAGTACAGTAACTGCTGTAATGTGATATTCAGTTTATGTTCCTCTATAATGACTGCTACCTAACCCTGCGTTAGTGTGGGACACAAGGTATAGCAGGTGAGGAGCAAGGACTTTTTTTTTTGCCTGTCTTTGCTAATGCCTTTCCGTTTTGCTTGCGCAACTGATGTGGCTACATCAACACAGAGCATCCCATAAAAAATATTTTTTTTAATTCACATCTGCAAATTTCCATGTTCAGTATAAAAGCAGGTTTATGCAAATATGCAGCGTTCTAAACTGCTCCCTATAGTGCACTAGTTACTATTAGCTGACACAGAATGCAGTGTCTATTACTGTAGTAGGGAGCGATTTTGAGTGCAGCACATGCTATGTTTTTTTTCCTGCTCTCACGGCAGGCAGCTTTGACCAATCAGAGGAGATGTGTGCTTTCATGGTTTGTTAGGGTGAATTTTGGTTCGCTGTGACTTTTCAGCTGTTGCTTGACTGAAAACAAAGTTTAGATCTCAGCTGATCTCAGATGTTTAGTGTAAAACAGGCTCATTGCAATCAGTGATGCTCATAAGGCATAGTCATTTGCTCACCTGCTTTTTGCTCATCAGATTGAAAAGTGAGAAACTGAAGCACAATTTAATTAGTAGGTTAATTTTCTTTTTTTTAATTAATAGTATTTTTTTTATTGATGTTATAATGTAAAGCCACTTATTTAGAAAAAGATGGTGATTTTACTTCAATAAATACACAAATTGTAAACTTGCATGTTTATTTTAGTAACATTTTGTTGTGGAGATATGGGACATGTGTGCACAGAAATCCCTTTCTCCTGAGATGGGGAATGATAGAAAAAGTTTGAGAACCACTGCCTTAACCATATACAAACTATACAAAAATGATTTGCTGTCAAAACTAACTGGAAAGATTTGTGTTGTTTGCTCTTACCTCTACACATTATGCTAAACAGTGCTGTAAAACTAAGAATTTAGACAGCTGTGGTTTTACATTAGAGTGCGTACAAGCTTAATAATACATCAAATTTAGATTCTCTGCCCAAGCCTGAGCCTGACACGATGCCCAACTTGAGATTTCCCTGTTGACCTGCATCGCTCAGAATGCTCAAACAACTGGCTTCCAACAAGCTTACAATGCTAGAGATAGGGGCAAAGCATTACCCACGCCCTCTTCACTAGCATTGTAAGTGTAGCGGCTCAGTGGTTTAATACCTGGTGCTAATTGAGATGTTGAAATATTTTTTTTATTGGGCGCCAGTTATTAAATTAATTTAATTAGATTAATTAATAAATTAATTAATCAAATTAATTAATAACACAAGACATCTCAGGGTGTGGTTTCTACAGGTGACAGAAATTTTCATAACCAAGTTATCCAGAAAAACACACTGAAATGACAGGTTTTGTAAAATAAAAGTATTTATTAAATCACACAGATATGAGTAAATAATTCATTAAAAAGTCATAAATGTAGCCATTAGCTATCAAATCATAGTGTAGAATGATAAATGAGAAATAAAAGAACAAACACGTTATAATGCTGATATGAAAGGAATAAAGATTAATATAACTATTAAGTGAGTATTTCTAAATAAGGGTCTAAGGCATTTTAAGTCTACGAAACCAATTCTTATTTCCAACCAAGCCACTCAAAATGAGTCATCTATACTAAAGACGCTCTATTAAAGACCCGACCAAACCATGACCAACAGACACCATCTGCCGAAAGATTAAACCCAGCTCTGCCTTACTCTGAGTTGTTGAAGTGGGCCTTGGTGACGTCCGCCTGGGTTGGTCGTCTGATGCTTCACCCCGAAAAAGGATCACGTGAGCCTGTCTGAAGGGTGGTTTGACTTCCTGTGTCAGCACGGAGCCCCATTAGAACCCACAGGGTAAATCCCTTCACTCTCAGCTGGCTTGCTGGTGGCCTCCGGACCGCAGGTTTCTGGGTTGGATCTGGCGGATCTCCTTTTCAGCTGTACTTTAGCTAAACTTAGATGGAATAATGCTTGGCTTCGTAGATTGTAAAATAACCTTAGATATTTTAACTAGGATAGCTAATATTAATATACTTGAAGATTAAATGCACTAGTCTAAGAAAACTAACTTAAGATGACTAAACTAACAGTCTATCCTTTCTCCATCTCTGGGCTCCCTAACCTCTCTCCTCTAACTGTTTTCCTCAACTCATCTTCTCCAACTCCTTCTCCCACTGCTTCTCCTCCAACTGCTCTGACCTGAACTCCCAAAACTCAACTGGAAACTCTAAACTGGAAACTGAACTGTGTCTGCCCAGTTTAACTATTAGTCTCTGTGGCCTGTTTGGCCCCTGAGCTATGATTGGCCCTGTGGCCCAAATGTCTGTGTTTTGATTGGTCTAGGAGCAATTTCAAACTTTGGTGGGGATTCACAAAGGGCCATAAACCCCCCCTCGCTCACATGGTCAGCATGCTTCAGCATTTTTCTAATAGATCAAACCAAAAGAAAACTCAATTAAACAGTGGATCAAAATACATTTTTCAGCATATCAGTTTGTGAGGATAAATTCAGGAAACAACAATCTTACAATTGAATCACAATAAATGTAATATATATATATTTTGCCCACAAACAGTTTTGTAATACTCAAGATAATCTTAGGAATACAATGATGGATGGTACTCTGTCAGAAAGAGATCAAGAGTCATGTTATTATTTAAACCCAATTAAATCACTTAAAAGATAATACATGGTTAAACCACTGATAACCAAATAAAGCTAAATTATCAAATGCTAGTTAAACCTTGTTGATTCAGACTTGAATGTGTAGGAGAATTTAATCAGGACACATCCAAACACATATACCATATACCAGACACATATACCATTATCTAGTAAACATTCTATAAAACACATTTTTTTACATAGTCAATATAGATGTATTTTAAGCAAAATCTTCTGAGTGAGAAATTCCTCCCCTCTGCAGAGTGTTCAGATAAGGCTTGGTCCTTGCCTGTCTGAATTTACGACGGTGGGGGAAGGAGTTCTTTCTGCACCCCACAGAATTTGAGCCTGCAATGTTGAAAATGGAATCCCAAGCTTAGAACATTTCTCTTAATTTCATTAATCTTATTTCTAAGTGATTGCAGAAATAACTAGGCACAAACCCCTAAATTGGTACAACATTTGGTGAATTAACAATTTCCAAGGCATTAATTAAGTTTTGACACTCTCTTAAGTCCGCAGTCCCGTCCTAGTGATGGTGTTGCAAATGTTCCAAATGTTTACATTAACTCCGAGGTTTATGACTTGGAGGAATGTAAACAGAATTTTACCCTAAACTCGCATTTAGGGCTCTTGAGCGAGGCTGAGTGAAGAAATAGTCAGTAAATGTCATTTTGAAATTTAAGGTTGTTTGAAAAAAAGATTACTCCAAGGTTTTTTTTAGAGTGTTCTGGGTTCGAAGTTTCCTTATAGGCCGTAAAGTGGGGGTAGTGTGTGTTTGTGTCCAAGCAATGAAGAAATCCTCTGGTTAATCCACTACATTCCCCCCCCCATCGATCGATGGGCCACTGGACGTTGGGTCATCGGTCGATGTCAACGTGGATTTCTGTAGACAGAGCACGTTAGGGTACATCTTTCATGCAATTGGTGTCTTGTTGGTCATGCTTTCTTAAGACAATCTACTACAAGGTCGCTGACAGAGTTTTTGGTCTAAGGGATATACAATTTCTCTGATGATCCGGTTTTTGCTGTATCTATTGGCTTTTGGTTCTGAATAAAATAGTTAATTTAATGTGATAGTGTGGCAACAAGCATATGAAAGGGTCACAAATAGTTTGCTAGCTATTTGTTCCTTTATAACTTTATCAAGACAACCTACCCATAAGGTATGCTTCAATAATTAGCCACTACTTAGTCAACAATTGAGAACAATATAGCGGAGCAAACGTAGTCAGAAGGGAAACAAAATATGTTTTGGGCACCTGAAGAGAGAAGAAAGAAAAACAAAAAAAATTGGCACCCCCCCTCTCCACGTATTTATTATACTGCTATGCTAATGGTTTGAAATGGTGATTCAAACACTAGGTTTAACAAAATATCCAATTTGTTGTGAGTTATGCTACTTGGATAGGTGAGTTCCAGACAGTGAATGTGTGGTACTTTCTCAATTTAACAATTGCGTCAGGTCAGAATATGGTGGTCAATGAACACTCAGTGTGTCTAAGTATTTGGCCCAGTATTATGATTTAACCTAGGGCATTATTGGTCCCGACTTGTCCCATGGGGCTTTTGCATAGTTTGATTGGGTTACAGTGAACTTGTTTGAGAATCGGTTTAATAAAACACTGACGATGCGGGATTTGGTTCCAGATGCGAGGCAGTTTGTCTGCCTCTGCATGAGGACCAAACCAATGAGACCTGAGCTCGCGAATTGTTTTGCCAGTGCTGTGCTGGGACCTCACCAGTAGCTTGTCAGCAGTGTAACACAATGGTTGGTAGCCAAGCGTGCTTTTTCCCAGTTTTGGGTGTTTCCGCAGTTCACCCCTAGAACGGTGAGATATACCAACACCTGAGAAAGTGTGGTTCAGCGAAAAAGTTGTGGCCTGAGCCATTTCAATAGGGTCTGGGGGACGTCCCCCCCAATCTGGCAAATACACCTGCCACAGTGATGAGATGTTTGTTCCTTCGAACAAATTTCATGAGTCTTTCGACCCAATCCATTTGTGGAATTGGCCATATACCACACAGATCTTCTGAAGACTGGGGCTGAAAACACACTAGCCTTTTTCCAACAAGTGGCAGATATGTCAATTGTGGGAATGCTTGGTGTGTTTCCCCCATCATTTTGTGGTCCACCCATGGGTGATCGAGGGCCTGGTCCAGGCTCTCCCCCCCATGGCGCTGAGGCACCACGAATGAAGATGAAGCGTGTGTATCTGGGGCATGAACAAACAGGCCCTTGAGCATCCTGAAAGACGCACAGTAAGTGGCAAGTGGATCAAGTTGAAATGCCAGTGTTCTGAAAGAAGTGTTGCCACATGCACCAATTGTCATGTTAACTTTCCATTTGATCTGAGCATTCCGAAAAGCACATCCATCTGTGTAGATGGTGGGAATGTTTTTACATTCATAAGAATCCAAGGGACTGTGTTTGTCTGGAACCACTGGTGCAGGAACAAGAAGAGAACAATCCTTTTGGTGCACGAACAGAGGATCACAGTTAGTCCGTGGCAAGGAACCTGCAGGTGGTCTGTGAACAGCTGACTTGTCAGCCCCTGGAACAAACATTTCACCGTTGACCATTGTGTTAAGAGTGAATGACTTTCCAGCTTTTGGGTTGTACTCATCTACAGCCGTAGAGGGAGTCAATGCCCATGAACAGGTGTTTTGTTTTAGAATCATGCTAGGGGATTCTGAGGATGGTGGTTTCAGAACCCTGACCATGAGCTTCTCATTGATTCCCGTGGAATTTGAAGGTTCAATGAGCTTGTGTGGCTCAATGTTGCTAGCAACATGATAGCATTGAACTCTATCCTGTGCCTTAGGACAGGGCAGGGGTTCGCAAACCTGTGCCCAGATTCTACGATGCTGAAAGTCAATCAATGGTTTGAACCGGTCAAGGAGGTCTTTGCCAAAGAGCAATTGGACGTTCTCCAATGGAGAAATGTGAATTGGATGGTTGAGGCTCATTGGACCGATGGCAACGTGCACCAGGGCTGCTGAATGCAGAGTGATACCAGTGTGCGAATATGGTTGAAGGTGAAGAGCACACTTTTTCAGAGGTATCTCTTTGTTGTTTCGGCGGGCTGTCGCCCTCACCTGGTCAAAAAGTGAATTTGACATTAAAGAAATGTCTGACCCCGTGTCCAAAAGAGCTTCATACCCGAACACATCTTCCAGCCAGGTGGCTAGGTAGAATTTTGGTGTTGAACCTTTCTTGGTTAAGAAACCCAAGAATTGTTTAGGTGGTGGATCCTCCAGGCTGAGGGAAGGAGCTTCCTCAGTGTGGTTGTCTTCAGCGTCTGGCTGTACAACCAAGGCTGCATTGGAGTGGATGGATTTCGCACCCCCCCCAAGCAGGTTGATCTGGAGCATGGACAATTGGCAAGAATTCAGATTCAGCATTGTCCTGCTTGTGTATTTCGTTACGAAATTGTCTGAGCAGACTGTCGTCTTTAGTGCTCAGGTTAGTTGGATATGTCTCATCCTTGTGCCCTTTAGGTGGACACCAACGTTTGTGGTGCTTTGGGCTCTTTCTCCTGAGCGGAGATTGAAGTTTGCTGGAGCTCTGTGCTCGAGCATGGTGCTGTGAGTGTTTGCCATTCCAACTGCGTTTTATCCTACCTTTCCTTCGATAGGTGGGCTTTTGGTCACTTTGCTTGGCCCAATGTAGGGACGAGCGACGCCAAGAGTGGAACACTCTCTGGTTTTTGTGGTTTAACTGGGTCTTAGGTGGCATTGGAGCCTTGTGTGCCCCTTTTTGCTTGACGTGGGAGGACTGCTCATTAATTATCAGGACGTCATTTGACTCTGATTTTTTATTAATGTTTTGTTGGAACTTAGCAAATCCTCTGAGAGCCAAATCACGCAGCTGCCGGCTTGTTAGCGTACGAGGGCAGGCTGCGACTCCAAAAGAGTGACTGGTGGAGGGATGGAGGTTTCTCACGAACAATGTTTTGAAAACTTCCTCTTCCTCCATTCCAGGCTCATTTCTATAGCCGAAATAAGCGTGCCTGAGGCGGTGATAGTACTGTAGGGGTGTTTCCTGGCGACTCTGCTTTATTGCAAGAGCTGCAGCAAGGCCGGTTTGAGCAAGGTGGTTGGAGAACTCATCCTCCAAAGCCTTGCAAAGAGCAGGATAGTCTCTCTTAACCTGGGGTGGTTGGCGCTCAATGAGACGTCCAACTTCCCGACTAGAGGACACCTTAATGAGGTAGATTTTATCATCTACCGTGGCCTTGGGGAAACGGCGTAAGAAGAAGTCAATGTCGCGAAGATACTGGTGGACATCATTAGAACCGTCCGGTTCTGGTTCAAAGCGTGGGATGTTACGCGCAATTTTGTCCAAATCTCTATCAGAGGGTGCTTGAGGTTGCACAGAGGTCCCATGTGGCTGAGAACGCTGAGTGAACCTTGGTTCTACTGGCGCTTCAGCACCTTTAAGGGAGACTAGAGGGATTGTATTTGTGGATGGTTGTTGCTTAGGATCCGGAACCCCAGGGGTTCCTGATTTACCAGCTGGATTGATGGGGGAGTCTCCCTCCATCATCAGCTCAAATGTTAACTCTGTTTGGTCTCGAGTTAATTTGACTGCATTGTTAGCATGTGCTAATTCAGTTTGTAGCTCAACCTGTCTTGCAATAGCATGTTTTAGTTTTCCCTGTGACTGAGCTGCAAGTTGGGTAGCTATGTTGGCTTCCTTTTGAAGCAGCTGCACTTCGGTTTTGAGGTCTCTTTGGTTCATTTCAGACTGTACAGTTTTGTTCTCTAGGTCTGCAACTCTATCATTTAAAGTGACAATCTCTGCTTGGAGATTTTGAATGGTTTTGGAGGAAGCAGCAAGTTGATCCTGTGACAACAGCAGTTGTTTCCACAGTATTAGGGAAATCGGATCCACTTGTTGCTTGCCCTCAAGGATTTTAGATACACACTCATTGAGGCTTTTGGCAATTAGTGCATGGAGACCCCCACTGTCCATTTGTTGGACTGGGACGGTAAGTCCTGGGGGTAAACCAGCTGTAAGCTCTAAAAGAGCTTTTTCAGTGACACACATTTTGATTTACGTAAAGCACGTGGAATCAAACAATTTTGATGACAAACAAGTTTATTTTATGTTCGAGTCAATTAGCATTGTGCCTTTTCTAAGAAGAAAATCTGTAAAAGTGGGTGACCTAAGGTTACAATTAGTAGATTAATTTTTAAAGAATAGTTAGATTTGTCGTCAGTGGTGCTAGTGAACAGTTTAATAACTGTAGGCCACTATATGCAATATGTCTAAATATGAGTATAGTTATTAACTATGCACAGGATGGGAGAATTTAACTATGTATTAAGCACAGGTGTGCTGGGTATATGGTTGAGTAACTGATAACTGGATAGGTTTTTTTTTTTTTTTTTTTTTTTTTTTTTTTTAATGGTTAATTAATTAATTAATTTCAATCAGTTATTAATAATTGATCTTAATCGATCAATAATTAAGCTTAATTTATTTGAAGATGGTTGAATTAAATTGAAAATAATTAATTAACACAAATTTAATTAACTTTACTTAATCAAATTGATTAAAACGACCAGTTAATTATTTTATGTTGTGATTAGTTACTCAATGGAGATAGCTATTTAGCTTGGTTCAATGTAACATAAAGAGTGATGTTTGAGAGAGCAGACCTGAAACTTAAATTTAACTATTTAATATAAACCGATTAAATGAATGCAGTTATTTGTTTACTTATTTAGAAACCATTTAACCAAACCACAATGCAAATTCCCTTTATTAACTTAACGAAAAGTTTGTTTGAAATTGGCACCCTCTGGCGACAGAAACTCTAAATGCACTCTACAGGATGATGGCAATTACACAAGTACACACCAGGTGGCGACACAGCTATATGGCAGCTATAAGTGGCTCCCTCTGGTGGTCAAACAAATGAAATGCACCTTTCTGCACTGTATGCAGTTAACCAAATCAAACACCAGATGGCGATGTGGCAGTGGTGAGGGGTAGTAAAACACCCTTTGAGTTTGAGTGTAAATAGTCAGGCTGTCCACCAGATGGTGGCAGAGGCCGACTGGTGGGAGTGGTCACGCCCACTGATGATGCCACGTTAAGGACCGCCCCTTGGGTCTGGGACCTGGTCAGCAGATTTGACTGACTCAGTCGACTGTGAATAGCAGAGGAGAAGGACACGGCTGTCCGAAAGTTTAACACAGCAGCAACACACTTCACAAGATGAGCAAAGAGGATTTACATCCTGGCGTGGTTAGTTTAATCACGCACACAATAAACTTCCTGCCACTCAGGGTGGTGTTACGTAAAAGTTAGCTACTCTTTTACGCACGTGGAAGTGTCCAGTACTGCAGGATTTTACGGATTTCGCGCAAAAACCGGCAGTTTTAACTGGAGTGCGGAGTCAATGAGCCGGAGATCCGCGACTCAGACCTGCGCGAAGGCCTTATCAGATCAACACTGGCAAAATATGTCTATTTTACCGGAAACAGTTCGAACTTTATGTAAGTACACACGTATATACACGTATATACACCCGGGTTTAAGGTTGCCCACACACGGCGGTGTGTCAACCAAGCTTATTTTACAAATAAGAGTAATGTTTTCAAGAGCGCTCACGTACCACACACACAACTGTACACGTTATACAGACACACAGGGGACCGTGCGCGCGACGCGCACACACAGCGGGGGACTGGCCAGTCCTGAATTGTAAACAAAAGCACGTGTAGAACCTGTGCGTGTGTTTCTAACACGCTGGGTTTATGCAGTTAACTCCAGCTAGGCCAGCTAGCCAGCAGCTAACGCATTTAATAATAAAAACAAAATACACTTTATTCTGCAACTTACAGCGCTATTTTCTGGAACTGGTTATGAAATGTGTATATTCTGGTCTCGCGGCGGAGAACCAATAAGAATATAATCCTGCCCCACGTTGGCGCGCCAATTATGTAGCGGCTCAGTGGTTTAATACCTGGTGCTAATTGAGATGTTGAAATATTTTTTTTATTGGGCGCCAGTTATTAAATTAATTTAATTAGATTAATTAATAAATTAATTAATCAAATTAATTAATAACACAAGACATCTCAGGGTGTGGTTTCTACAGGTGACAGAAATTTTCATAACCAAGTTATCCAGAAAAACACACTGAAATGACAGGTTTTGTAAAATAAAAGTATTTATTAAATCACACAGATATGAGTAAATAATTCATTAAAAAGTCATAAATGTAGCCATTAGCTATCAAATCATAGTGTAGAATGATAAATGAGAAATAAAAGAACAAACACGTTATAATGCTGATATGAAAGGAATAAAGATTAATATAACTATTAAGTGAGTATTTCTAAATAAGGGTCTAAGGCATTTTAAGTCTACGAAACCAATTCTTATTTCCAACCAAGCCACTCAAAATGAGTCATCTATACTAAAGACGCTCTATTAAAGACCCGACCAAACCATGACCAACAGACACCATCTGCCGAAAGATTAAACCCAGCTCTGCCTTACTCTGAGTTGTTGAAGTGGGCCTTGGTGACGTCCGCCTGGGTTGGTCGTCTGATGCTTCACCCCGAAAAAGGATCACGTGAGCCTGTCTGAAGGGTGGTTTGACTTCCTGTGTCAGCACGGAGCCCCATTAGAACCCACAGGGTAAATCCCTTCACTCTCAGCTGGCTTGCTGGTGGCCTCCGGACCGCAGGTTTCTGGGTTGGATCTGGCGGATCTCCTTTTCAGCTGTACTTTAGCTAAACTTAGATGGAATAATGCTTGGCTTCGTAGATTGTAAAATAACCTTAGATATTTTAACTAGGATAGCTAATATTAATATACTTGAAGATTAAATGCACTAGTCTAAGAAAACTAACTTAAGATGACTAAACTAACAGTCTATCCTTTCTCCATCTCTGGGCTCCCTAACCTCTCTCCTCTAACTGTTTTCCTCAACTCATCTTCTCCAACTCCTTCTCCCACTGCTTCTCCTCCAACTGCTCTGACCTGAACTCCCAAAACTCAACTGGAAACTCTAAACTGGAAACTGAACTGTGTCTGCCCAGTTTAACTATTAGTCTCTGTGGCCTGTTTGGCCCCTGAGCTATGATTGGCCCTGTGGCCCAAATGTCTGTGTTTTGATTGGTCTAGGAGCAATTTCAAACTTTGGTGGGGATTCACAAAGGGCCATAAACCCCCCCTCGCTCACATGGTCAGCATGCTTCAGCATTTTTCTAATAGATCAAACCAAAAGAAAACTCAATTAAACAGTGGATCAAAATACATTTTTCAGCATATCAGTTTGTGAGGATAAATTCAGGAAACAACAATCTTACAATTGAATCACAATAAATGTAATATATATATATTTTGCCCACAAACAGTTTTGTAATACTCAAGATAATCTTAGGAATACAATGATGGATGGTACTCTGTCAGAAAGAGATCAAGAGTCATGTTATTATTTAAACCCAATTAAATCACTTAAAAGATAATACATGGTTAAACCACTGATAACCAAATAAAGCTAAATTATCAAATGCTAGTTAAACCTTGTTGATTCAGACTTGAATGTGTAGGAGAATTTAATCAGGACACATCCAAACACATATACCATATACCAGACACATATACCATTATCTAGTAAACATTCTATAAAACACATTTTTTTACATAGTCAATATAGATGTATTTTAAGCAAAATCTTCTGAGTGAGAAATTCCTCCCCTCTGCAGAGTGTTCAGATAAGGCTTGGTCCTTGCCTGTCTGAATTTACGACGGTGGGGGAAGGAGTTCTTTCTGCACCCCACAGAATTTGAGCCTGCAATGTTGAAAATGGAATCCCAAGCTTAGAACATTTCTCTTAATTTCATTAATCTTATTTCTAAGTGATTGCAGAAATAACTAGGCACAAACCCCTAAATTGGTACAACATTTGGTGAATTAACAATTTCCAAGGCATTAATTAAGTTTTGACACTGTCTTAAGTCCGCAGTCCCGTCCTAGTGATGGTGTTGCAAATGTTCCAAATGTTTACATTAACTCCGAGGTTTATGACTTGGAGGAATGTAAACAGAATTTTACCCTAAACTCGCATTTAGGGCTCTTGAGCGAGGCTGAGTGAAGAAATAGTCAGTAAATGTCATTTTGAAATTTAAGGTTGTTTGAAAAAAAGATTACTCCAAGGTTTTTTTTAGAGTGTTCTGGGTTCGAAGTTTCCTTATAGGCCGTAAAGTGGGGGTAGTGTGTGTTTGTGTCCAAGCAATGAAGAAATCCTCTGGTTAATCCACTACATAAGCCTACTGTGACCCTCAACCAAAAAGCGCTGTACTTCAGAGTGTTGGGGGCAAATGTAGGTACAGCACATTGGTTTAGGAGCTCACCTGACAGTATCTGATGCTCACCATAATAGTATTAGCTGCTCACCTGATAGTATCTGGTGCTCACCTGATAATATCTCATAAGAATCCAGAAAATGTCTCTTTTTTTTATTCTTTTGAAAACAGCCTATAGACTTACCTTTCTTTTGTGGCAGAACTTGCTCTCATCAATGTGGATGACAATATTTACACCACCAACCCTTTGTCCCTTTCTGGAGATTTTTTTAATGCTTTTAATGCATTTCCTTTGCAGTCTCCTTGACATTTTTGAGAGTGTGGCACTGCTGCCTGCAATCCCGTCCTGGATCATGTCCACCTGTCTCATTCTCAGACCTTGAGCAAACCTAAACACACATAAAAACCAAATCAGCTTTACCTCACCAAACTTTTTTTTATTTCTCTTTGCTATTTGGGCTAATTGGCACCTGAATAATTTAAAAACAAATAATTATCTTTTTACATTATGTAGTTTCTAAAAAATATTTTGTTTTATATTTCAATATAACACATTGAAGTCGCAATTAGTAATGATGTGCAAGACATTTATTTTGTGCCTGAACACAGCAACATTTTTTGCTTGAGTGCGAAACAAAAGTAGAAGCAACAATTGTTCCCTTGTGAGCAATATGGCTCATTTAAAGTGCCAAGACATAACAGGTTTTGTACATAAAGTACAAAACCTAAGCATTTAATGTATTTACTGTTCATTAAAATTTCTGAATAAAATCGAAACTGTAACATGTTAAACTTTTCTGCCACCACTAGGTGACAGTATAAGGACCTCACAAGAGGACACCAGGCCCTTGTAGAGCAAAATTTAGTGTTGTGGTCTAGACAACCCAAAATGTGATGTGCACACATGTGGACATCAGGCCCTAGGAGGATACTATAATGAGAATATGTTTGTTTTTTAACAGTTTTGTAGTTTTGTAACAGACTGTTTTAGTTAATCATAATATAAACATTCATACGGAAGAGTGAATATGGTCTGGTTGTACCTGTGTATGTATTTCATCCACGTGAACAGGGTGGCATGTGATTTAGAAAAAAGGCTCCCAGTTCTGATGCTCCTAGCTTTTCTGCATGGCTTAGGACACTTCCTATAAAAAATGAATAAATAAATAAATAATAAAAAAGAATTTTAAGGCAGAAAAAAACATATGAATAATAGGTAAATAGAATAATTTTTTTGTTTGTTTTTGTATTTTATGTGTCCCTGACGAGGTTATTGTTGTAACCGAAAATTACTCCTGATACCTCCTTGCCATATTGGCTGTAAAGTGTAACTCTTACATCTTAACTGCCAAATATACCATTATTATAATCAGATTGACCAGATTACTAATGTAATAACCCTTGCCCCTTACACACAAAACAAGTGAATTAATGGAGCTATAATAATAAATAAAATTGTATTACCATACCAACATTCCAGGTGTGTCTAATAAAGTATATAATAATACAAAAAATACTGATTTAAACTAAAAGAAATATGTAATTAATGTAGAACATACTTATTCCGTGTAAGTTTACTTACCACATGTATCCATCTGTGCAGTTATGCGAAACCATCTTCATTCTTTTCTTGCATTTACTGCATTTCATCTTCTTTTTCAAAAGACGTTCCCTCTGCATCCATTTTATAAGCTTCAGGGACGTCTTCTTTGTTTCCTTAACGTACACCTTCTGAATCAGTTTATTTTGTAAATTAGTCATATCTGTTCACACCATAGACAGGTTCACACTGACGACTCAAGCTGCTGGGATTTGATTTTGGCGCGGACTGGCATGACGAACTGTGGGTATGGGCAAACACTTCAGATTGTCCAATCAGAAACAGCAGCCGCTGTGATTGACAGTGTGCAAGCCAAGCAGAAGCGTCAGCGTAAGCACACACAGCCCCGGGCATATGGAGACTGTTAACGTTTTAAATACAGCCTGGAGTCTAATAAAAGAAGAGTTAACCATCGCAAGTGCTGTTAATGTGAAGACAGACAACACTAAAGGTAAGTGTGCATATTTGGCTGGGCAATGTAAATTAAAGCAATATCTTTTTTTAATAGTAACGTTGTCAGGTGTCAGGAGTAGGTTAACTAGCTGATCAGGTCATAGTTGTGACTGAAAAAACAAAATTTGTAGGCTAACTACGATTTTCCTTCTGTGTGTTGCAGAAATAGTTCACTTTAATGACCTGTATGCAGACTCTGCTAGTTGTAAGTTAGCTAGCTAAAGGTTAGTAAATGAATTGGTATGAATTGGCTAACTAGGCTAATTATGGTTAGATAAACTGGCTAACCTGATTAGGTTGAACTGTTTGTTTTGTGACTCTGACCTAGTTAGCTAAGAATGGGGAACCCAGTTAACTTGGTAAGGTCGTTTAATGTGCCTATTTTACTATTAGCAAAATTAAAATAATGTTATTCACTATTTTTTATTAATAATATATTTATTGGTTGAAAACATGACATTTAGTCATTTGGTTACCTGCTAACCTACTAAAGCTAGCTAGCTAGCTAGAGTTAGTAATTAAATATTCACACTTCTTGTTTGGATTTTTTTTTTTGTTTCAGACATACTTTGGATAATTAAATATAAAATTAAACATCAAATTGACCTGGGAACACCATTGTTGTTCCTGAAAAATGAACATAAGAGGAGGGTTAATTAGGATGTGAACAGAGGGATTCACAGTGGCTCAACATTCTAGAGACACATTTCTCACAGAAAGCTGTTAGAATAATAAAAAATAATCTGCCTGATACCCTGTTTTACTAAGAAGACTTTATAATACTGCTAAAACTAACCAATTTTTCTCTAAATAAAAAAACAACATTAAACTTATGTTTTGTTCATTATTAGATGTCCACATACAACACACGCAAAAGAAGGGGCACCCCTAAGAATATGGAAGAGAGCAGTGACAATGGTAAGTCATTGTATATTACAATAATTAAAAATATTCCCATTACGTTTTTGAAATCATGTATTTGAATTAGTTTGCCTACATTACATTGCTTATTTCTTCAGTGACCAATACCACAAAGTAAGGCATGACATTGAAACTGCCGAAATTACATGCAGAATTGCTGTAATTTTTTTATGTGCTTAGCCATTCACCCGCAGCTTCACACATCAGCGCTTAGGTTAAATAATAAAAAAAAGTTTACTGTGCTATTGTTGCACTGTACAATCACTGTGCTTTGTTTTAATGCTTTCATAGTTGGATGCAGTAAAATCCAGCCAATGAAGCAAGACGTGCTCGTTTGGAAGAACAAAGCTGACCTATTAGAAGACAAGGTGAAGGAGCTGGAGGAACGCAATGATGAGCTTCGGCAGCAACTGGAGCTTCTCAGTGCACAAAAAGGTAGTGTTCTCAAATCATTTACCAAATACTATGTGTTTCCAACCTCAAAAATCACCAAAATACTAATATAATTCACTATTTCTGCCTGATTTAATTTGACTAGTATGAGTGCTCCGTACATGTTTATTTGCCAAAGCCTGGTGCGTTTTACTAGTGCAAGTGCTCTTTACAGAGCCTGAGCTTGTTTTCCAGCCAAAGCACTCATTCTACACTATACTACCTCTCAGAAACAAATCCAATTGCCCTGCTGCCACCAATGGGCAAATTTAGCATGCCATAACTATACCAGACCAGCCAACAAATGTGTGCCTTTTTTTTTTTTTTTTGAGACATCATTCAACTGCAAAAAAATCACATTAAGCCAGGGGTGCCACCTCTGGTCCTGGTCATGTGCTTTGGAGAGTTTCAGCACATAATGTTAAGATGCTTATAAGTCTTCTTTAGCTGTAGTAAATATTTTCAGAATATAGTTGAAACCGAAAAGGGGGCGGAGCAACGAAAACGGGCGGAGAGTGAAAACGCCGAGCGTGAGTGAAAGAGAGGGGGAGATAACGTAAACTAAGGCTTGCCTGGAAGCGGCTACCTCTTATGAGACGAGGTTAAGGATTAACTAAACAAAAGGGGCTTCCAACGAAAACAAAACTGAACTGAGGTGCTTATGGATTTAAACGCTGCTCCACCAGAGAGGGGAGGAACAGCGCGGGAGAGGGAAGGTAAACAAACGCGTGCCTCGCAGTGAGAAACACACACAGACACACACAGAGACTCGAGAGGGGCGGCAGAGGAGAGCACACTGCTCTGCTCCACCAAACTAGAGACAGGTAGATGGCGGCCGTGGAGCTCACTGCTCTACACAGCTCCACCAAACTCGAAGGGAAAAAGGGATAGAGATAAAGAGCCGGGGCTCGCTCGGAAAACCGGCATAGATTCTCTCTCACAAGCTTCAAAGATCCAGCGCCGAGTGGCTGTTTGGCGCTGCTTAAGAGGTGTGCAAAGCAGGTGTTGGTAATTAGCCAAATCAACCCTCGGCGCTGGCCTGGCGCGCCATCCGATGCCCTGGAGGATGCCTCGGTCGGGCACCAGCCCTTACAAGCAACAATTATTTATAAGAATCTTATTTTATCCACTCCTTAACAAAATGCACTGCTTTATGGTCAAATTTGTCTAATGAAATAATTTGTATTATATTTGTGGGGCCCGTTTTGTTGTGTCTGTCAGAGAATCAGTGCAGCCGTGAGACCCCAGAGGACTCAAGTGAGAGTCTGGAGGACTCAAGTGATGATTATTCCTCTTCTGATATAGACTCCTCTTCAAGTGAAAAAGATTCTCACAAGAAAATGAAAAGCAACAAGATGAAGAAAGGCAAAGGAAAAAAGAAGGAGAAGCATAGGAAAAAGGAGAAGGACAGAAAAAAACGAGGTATGTATACCATACTTTATATTAATCCATACTGCCAACATGTTTAAACACTTCACTGTAGGCCAGTATTAATAAGGTTACATAAAGCCAACATAAATGCTTCAGGACAACTGACACAAACATTAATAAATGCTTTTTGCAAATGGTGTCAACTGTCATAAATAGGGGTGTGACGAGACACTGATATCACGAGACACGATACTGGAAAATGATACTACAAAAATGAAAAATTGAAAACTTGAGTTTTATTTAACAAAATAATATAACGCAAACTTAACAGACTGGTTTCTCTCACACATTGATTCTATAAGAAATAGAAACAGAAATAATAATAAAAAATACAAATAAAACTTTTCTAGGTCTGATATAGTGCAAACAGAGGATAGTAAATCTGTACTGCTATACAACTGTTTACAGACTACTCTACATACCATTACAAATACAGTTTCAAGTGGGCTGATAGCATTCCAGCATAAGAAAAAACAAAATCTATAATTTAAGAGGCTTTTTTTTTTTATCCCAGGGTAGCATACCCATGGACCCCATTTGACAGTAATCAATCAGATGATCAGGGTTATCCACAGGCTGTTTATGAATTTGGGACCAGTTCTGTGTTAAAAGTGTGTCATATACATAGCACACCCACCCATGCACCCAGGCATGATAAAACGTTTTTAAAAAAACTTATAGGAAATACACTTGACATAGTACTTCAACTAGACATTAAATTAGAAATAATGGCTTACAATAAAGTGTTTCCAGACTTAACCAGGATTTCCCATTCTAAAAAAGTAAATAGTTGAATTATTTGTGAACAATTTTTTATTCAAAGATTACAGAGCATAATATACCAATATTATAGTATGATAAAAAAAAAGCTCTAGTCTGCCAGTCAATAAACAAATTTATTATGTTTGTCCCCTTCCCAAAGTACAGAAAAGTACCAGGACTAAGACAATACCAAAAATCAGATGTGCTAAGCAATTTCTCTTTTTATGATAGCCCACAGTTGGTGTTTCTAAAGAATTTATTAGGGCTGCAGCTATTGAATATTTTACACTGTAAGCCCGGATAAGTTGTATTTAGTTAAAAAAATTGAGGAAACCGGTTGCCTTAAAAAAGTTAAGTAATGGGGAATAAAAACTTGAGATAAATTAAAACATCAAGTTATTACAACTAAAGAGGAGCTTGATTTATTTGTAGCCCAGGGGGAATCACTACACACTGATGGTGAGTGTCAGAAACTGTTGGACACACCCAGTATGCAAATAGATTGTGACAGAAGCCAATGGAAAAGAAGCTGTTAATGGCGACAGACTAAACTCAGTTATTATAATTTGGTTCAACTCAAAGATCTCAGTTTGAATGTTTATTTGCCCACAAATGTTTAACTAGCTCAAAAAAGTAGAGTGTTGTTTAGAAATATCCAATTTTATGTAAAACAGACTTAATTTATTTGAGTTCAAACAACTTCTGGGTTTACAGTGTAGTAATCGAGTAATCTAGTAAAAATTAATTTTATTATTCAAGTAATCTGATGAATTTTCAGTAGAATACTCAATTACTAAAATATTCGAAAGCTGCAGCCCTAATAAATATATAGCGACAAACTTTATTTTCTTGTCTAGAAACATTTCCAATAGCAAACAAATACAAATAAATAAAAACAACTATAAATAAGCAAAATACAAATAAAAATGAATAAAAAATTATATATATATATAAGGAATTACAAGAAAATGGACATAAACATTGCCTTTATGTTGTGCATTTTAACTTTCATGATAAGGTGAACAAGTTTTCCTGCACCATCATTGCTCCTGGGCAACATGTGCGTTACAAATAATATGGTGTTTAGCAGTGTATGTGTATTTTTATGGGGTTTTGGATCAAAATAAACTGTGTGGCATCTTAAATAGTCTTAGATTTGTCATTTGATGTGTTTCCTTTCAAAAGAACAGACAGTATAAGCCAGAAATGTGGCTTTACATCAATAAACATTTAAGACATGTTTTAACATTGTATGCACAGTAGATTATTCAGAAAATGCAGTTCTAATTAATTAATATACCTGTCTGTTTTCTTCTTTTTTTTAGCAAGCACGATAGATGATGTGGTGAGGCGTTATCAGAGGCTACTAAAACACACCAAGAAGGGACTAACTATGACAAGAGCCTTCCAAAAAGAAAGGGTATCCCGAAATGCAGTGGCCCAGCTGGCGCCAATAGCTGAGTTGTATATTGCTGACCGATTACAATTTCAGTCAGTCCCATTCAAACCTGGAAGACTGGCAGAATTTGCAAACAAATGCCAAGAAAAAATAGCAGGAGAATTAAAGGAGAAGATAGAAAGCATGAAAAAGAATGGTTTGCTTCTTCCATTTAACCTCACCAAATTAAGTGGATAATGAAGTTAAAAAGCTCTTTCTCTCTGCCCTTCTCCCCTTTCTCTCTCTCTCTCTTTCTTTCTCTGCCCCTCCCTCTTTCTCTTTTTCTGTATATTTCTCCTCACTCTCTCTCTGCCCCTCTCTCCCCCACCTTGTTCTTGTTTGTTCTTGATAGGTAGAGTTACCTGTTTAGTTTTAGTCTTCTAGTTTGTAATCTTGGGAGAATAAGTGAAATAGAAGTTCCTGTTGTGCACCACACACACACACACACACACACGATTGCACTCACTCACCCATACACCCACTTTAAAATCTTGTCACTTTAATCAAAGGAATTTGATACATGTTGTTTATATGACAAAAATGTAACATTGTTCAGCTGAAGGCTTTCTTTTTTAATTTTGAAGCTCTGAATGTTTTATGTAATGTTTATTAAAAAAAACATGTTAACCTTAACTTGTGTTTAAATAAAGTCTGTTGATAATTTACTTAATTCATTTGTTTTTCACTTTATTTGGAGTGGTCAAGCTAACATCTGTATATGTTTACCAGAGAAAATACTGAACATGTAACAGGAACATTATAGTATATCTGTTTCATTTAAATAGAGTATCAACAAAACATCTACTAAACATAAGTTATGTACCAATAGAACATCTACTAAACATAAGTAATGTATAAAACCACATATTAATCATGTAATGTATCAATAGAATATCTACTAAACATAAGTAATGTATAAAACCACATATTAATCATGTATTGTATCAATAGAACATCTACTAAACATAATTAACGGACCAATAGAACATCTAATAAACATAAGTAATGTATAAAACCACATATTAATCCTGTATTGTATCAATAGAACATCTACTAAACATAAGTAACGGACCAATAGAACATCTACTAAACATCAGAAATGTACCAATAGAACATCTACTAAACATAAGTAATGTACCAATAGAACATCTACTAAACATAAGTAATGTACCAATAGAACATCTACTAAACATAAGTAACGGACCAATAGAACATCTACTAAACATAAGAAATGTACCAATAGAACATCTACTAAACATAAGTAATGTACCAATAGAACATCTACTAAACATAAGTAATGTACCAATAGAACATCTACTAAACATAAGTAATGTACCAACAGAACATCTACTAAACATAAGTAATGTATCAACAGAACATCTACTAAACATAAGTAATGTATCAACAGAACATCTACTAAACATAAGTAATGTGTCAACAGAACATCTACTAAAAATAATGATGAAATGATGAAATCAATAAAAATATAATTGTCAGTAATGTCAATAAAACATCTACTCATTTAAAGTAGTGCTTCAACAACCCATCAGGAAGGTGAAAGTTATGATAGTTTATTTGTTAGAAAGGATTGCTGTCCATTTACAACATTGAAACAGATAGTCACTTGAATGTTTATGTATGTCACTACTGCAGGTGTACAGATATGTTGTTGATTTTGTTATTGATATTCTGTTGACAGTTTATTAATCATCTACAAAGGACCACTCAAAATAAAGTGTTACCATTATTATTATTTTCTTTTTTCTTGGGTTTACCTGCTTTGAGATCTACTGCTCTGTAATTGGGTTCTGCAACCTTCTGGGCTGGAGAGCCACTGCTCCCCAACCCCTTAAAGAAAGATCCAGCCCAAAACATGAACCCAGCAAAGCAGTCAGATCTCGAGCAGGTAAAGACTACTCTTGCCGAACAGAGTGTGGCTATTGGGAGTCATGAGCGGATCCTGCAGCAGATCCTTTCTCTGGTTTAATCACCCAAACGTCCCCACATCCCACACAACCAGTTCCTCAGATGACTGAGCCACCCCAACCAGGAGAGCCTGCAGCTATACAGGCCCCTCATGCAGAACTCTCCTTGCCAGCCCCAGAACGTTATGGGGGCGAACTAGGGGGCTGCAGGGGGTTCCTACTGCAGTGTTCACTCTCCTTTGAGCAGCAACCAACCTGCTTTAAGTCGGAGTGTGCAAAAGTGGCGTATTTAATTTCCCTTCTTACAGGCAGGTCCCTGTTCCCTGACCTCCCAGTTCGTGGAGAGGAGGCTGGGTCTCGTCTGTTGCACCTCCGTCAGGGTAAGAGGTCAGTGACAGATTATGCCATAGAGTTTTGCACGCTTTGGCTGAAAGTGGGTGGAATTCTAGTGCCCTGCTCTCAGCTTTCCAGTATGGGCTCAGCGAGGAGCTCAAGGATATGCTGGCATACCATGACAGTGATTGGACAATCGCATCCGGGAGAGGTGTAGAATGCAGGGTTGCTCTCCCCTCAGTCCCGGGTCTTCTCAGGTCCTTAAAGAGCAGCCAGCCCATGGTGTCCAGCCCATGCAGTTGGGGCACACTCACCTTCCCCGACAACGCTAGGCGTGATTTTGTTTTCCGCCGTTTTCATTCTCCGCCCGTTTTCATTGCTCCGCCCCTTTCGGTGGAGGCTTTTAAAGGCGAGTAAAGCGGCCGTGTCCCAATCCCCTCGCTGAGCAGTGGGCTCCGACCGCAACAGCCTGACTTCGATCCCCTCTTGGGGTGGGGTTTAATAATAAGAACTAAATATATAATATTATTATATATCATATTAATATATATATATATATATATATATATATATTTTTTTTTCCTTTTTCTTGGGTTTACCTGCTTTGAGATCTACTGCTCTGCAATTGGGTTCTGCAACCTTCTGGGCTGGAGAGCCACTGCTCCCCAACCCCTTACAGAAAGGGTCTCTAGCACATCCCTTCAAGAGCGAATATACCCGAGGGAGGACTTTCGAGGCAGGTCAAGCCCCGAGTGGATCCTTTCCCATGGTAGAAGTAGCAGCACAAGATGGTTCCATTCTAGTGCACAGATACTGGACTGAGAAAGATATGATGGAAGCTGCCTCCATGCTGCCCCACCCCTTGACAAGCAGAGGGACGAAGTTTTGGAGACGAATTTGAGGATTTTGTTATGTCTTGTCGCCCGACTTTGAATGAGATAAAGCGCATTTTGCTCCGAAAACTGGGTTCCAATTACTGCAAAATTGATCAGGACTGGCCAGAAGGAGAAGGAACCAAAGAGAGCGACTGGAACCCGCTTTCCCCCAACACATCAACACTGGGAAAATAGCGGCATGTAAGCAGGAAGATGGAGAGACTGTTCAGGACTATTTGGTCCGCCTAACAAGGATTCATTCAGACTACAGCGGACTGGTTGCACCAGCAGCAAGAGCAAACAAAGATGATGTAACCCCGTGGAAGCACATCTGTGCAACAGCTTTTTGCTAGGATTAAAGCCAGAGATCTGCTATGCAGTAAAGCAGCACTGTGTAGGATACTCCAGGCAGCCCCTCAGCACCATTGAGGATCATGCTAAGCACCATGAGAATCTCTTAAACACCCAAGCAAAGAGAAAGGACAATATCCAACAGACATGTTGGATCAGGCTATGTTGACAATGGTACAGCAAATAGCTGCCCTCCCCACCTCCAATCAACAAGAGGGTAGGGGACGTGGCAGGGGGAAGAGGACAGAAAAGAGGAAGAGGGTACAGCAGAGGAGGTGGCAGCAGAGGATTTACGGGAAATGGTCGCCAATGCAGGGCAAGTAGAACCACCCATCACAGATTGGAGTAATTGCTGTTTCAACTGTGGAAAATACGGACATTTTGCAGGAGACTTTGAAGAATCGGAAAGCCAAGGATGGGAGGAGCAAGCAAGTGCACCCCAGCAGCAAAAGTGATGGGCGGCGGAGAGGCGGGACAGTGAGACGGCTTGACCCACTGACACACAAAAAAGGGCAGTACTGTCTTCCTCTCCATATTTTACATTAGTACAACAGCTTACAAATTGTCCTTTAAGCAAGCTAAAAATTACATTAACAGTAAATGGGAAAAGATTGGATTTTTTGGTGGATAGTGGGGTGAGCCATTCTGTGATTAGAACAAATGACCTATCTTGTGAAATTCAAAAGGGTAAATCTCAAACGTTAATTGGAGTGGGAGGTGAAGTAGTAAAAGAAAAAGTGTCCGTGCCTCTTCAGTGCTTGTTAGATGACAATTTTTTTACACATTGTTTTCTGATGTCTTCTGTGTGTCCTGTAAATTTGCTGACAAGGGATTTGATGTGTAAATTAGGGTGTACTCTAATCAGCTCCCCTGAAGGCCTAGTTGTAGATTTTATAGAACAACCATGCATAGTACAGGTAGCAACGGGGGTTCCGGGGTAAGCTTTTACGTGGCACTGTGTTGATGAGCAGGGAGAAACTATTAGACATTTTCTCGCAGAGGCACAGAAAATGGTGATAAATCCGTTGCAGTGGAAAAGCAGTGAGTTACGTTGCACCTCGCACATTAGCCAAGGCTCTGATTATGACTATGAACAGCAATTTCTCACATCTGAAACTGAACCTTTGTCAACCACAGCACTCATATGGAGTGATAAAACAGCGGCCGCCGTAGTTTCACTAACAAAACAGCAGGATGCGTTATTCACAGTAGGAAATTCATATCCTCACTGTGGTAACTTGCACGCGAAACAAACCACACACACACAGGTTTCCACTTTTTTTTTTTATCTAAAGCGTAAGTAAATGAAACGGATTAACAGACTCAGAGAGAAACTAAACACAGCTTGCCCACAGAACGTATCTTCTTCTGCTCAGTTTTTACACAGACTACAGGCACACATTGGTACTCATACATTTCCTTTCCTCAGGCGCCACCTACTGGTAAGAAACACTATTGGCCACATTCACAGCCTTATCACTAAGTTCAGAAATTCCTCCCCTTTAACTAATAACTTTAAGAAACTGAAAATGGATCCAGAGTTTATGACTTCCATTAAATCTATACTGACCATAACACATAAAACTGATTATTCCAGCATACCTATAAAAGAACACAATATACTCTTATTACAAAAAAGCAGTAATGCTCATGAAAACTTCAGTCTATCAGGAGCCTTTCGAGAACGCTGAACCGCAGTTACCACAGGCGTCTGAGTTTTGGGGAACTCCTGTGCAGCGGTCACCACAGGGGTCTGTGGTGTCTGTGAGTCGATGTGTAACTGTCCAGTCTCTGCTGGTGGCACAGACAACTCCGGTGGTGATTCCTCTGTCAGGTTTCAGCAGTCTCTCTCTTGCATGAAGATCATGTCTCTCCTTCTGTTTTTGTTGCTTCCTCACTACCTGTGTATTCAGGTCAGGGCGAAGAAGATCCAGCCTTGACATCTCTGCTGGTGTACGTGCAGTGGTGGTTTGAGGTGTGAGGCTGTACTTGAACAGGAAATGGAAAAGTCTAGTACTCAGAGAATCACCTGTCATGCGCTTCAACCCCTCCTTCACCGTTTGTACAGCACGTTCAGCCAGTCCATTCGAGGCTGGGTGGAAAGGAGCTGTACGAACGTGACATATTCCATTCTGCTGCATAAAGTCACCAAACAGCTCACTTGTGACATTTTCAAGACTTTTGTAATGAGCAGATCATCCAGGTAACAGGCTACGTGTGGGATGCCCTGCAACAGACTGTCCATTGTCCTCTGGAAAATGGTGGGGCTGGATGCCACTCCAAACACTAAGCGGTTGAATTTGAACAACCCTTTGTGCGTGTTAATAGTGACAACCCAGCCAGGGTTGCAAACAGTGGCAACGGGTACTCCTCCAGCTTTGAGACCTGGTTCACTGTAAGTTTACAGTCCCCACATATCCGCACTGTTTGGTCAGGTTTCATAAGCGGAACAATGGGAGCTGCCCACTTGGAGAACTGGACAGGTTCAATGATGCCCAGGGCCTGTAAGCGCTCCAGCTCCTCCTCCACTTTCTGTTTCATGGCATAGGGTACCACTCTGGGCTTGTAGAAACGTGGTGTGGCATTGGGGTCAATATGTAGTTTCACTGTCATTCCCTTGAGAGTGCCCAGCTCTTCTCTGAACACCTCACTGTACTGCCACAGAACGTCCTCTGTTGTGCCTGTATACTTCACCTCATGCCAGTTCAGCTTGATTTTCCTGAGCCAGACCCAGCCCAAAAGACTGGGCCCGCCACCTTTGGCCACCACTAGACGCCCCTCAAGACGTCTGATTTCCCACTTCGATGCTCACTTTTAGCACTCCCAGGTGGGGGATGGCCTGACCAGTGTATGTCCTCAGCTGGAGCTTTGATGGAGTCAGGGGTGGTGGGTTTGACCTCCATGTCCTCTTGTAGGTCTCCTCGCTCCTCCCCTGAATCGATCTCAAATTTGACATCCTGTCCCTGTACTGTGACTGTGGCATAGTAGGGCATAGGCGGTTTCTCATCAGTGTCCACTGTAAACATATTAAAAGAGCACATGGCCTCTTCACTTGCTTCCTCTACATGATGTGTGTCAGCCTTATTTTGCTTTCCTTTCCATTTCTCAGTCTTTTTGTTTTTAGCACCTCGGCATTTCCTTTCTAAATGTCCTTTTTTCTTGCCGCCATGGCAGACAGAATCCTTGAATTTGCATTTGTTTGCATAGTGTGCCCCTCCACACCGAAAATATTCAACTGGCTTGCCAGCTCTCAAACTGATTTTCTTTACATGATGCACTGCCACAGGTTGCGGCCCTGCATGCCCTTTTTGGATGTCCTTAGCATTGCTAGCTGCTGTCTCCATGACCTGAGAGATCTCTAATGCTTTTTTGAAAGTCAATGTTGGTGCTGTCTCACTCAGCAAACGGCGCTGAATCGCCTCATCATTTATGCCGCATACCAGCCGGTCACGTAGCATATCATCTAGCATCGCTCCGAAATCACAATGCTCTGACATCTGTCTAAGCTCTGCTGCGAAATTAGCCACTGACTGACCTGACTTCCTGAAGTGACTGTGGAACTTACTTCGGGTACATGTGGAAACTACGTAATTTTTTAACAAGGTCAGGCACGAAAATAAAACATCACCAACTAATAAATCACCTGCTATCTGCTTTACTATTACCATCTCAGATTGCAGTCGTGAAATGTGCAGCACATACGTCAGCAAAGGATCCCATCAGCAAGGGAAATGCCTTTGCAGATTATATAGCTAAACACACCGCACCACACCTGCCGCCACCGTACAACTTCCTGTGACAGACCAAGAAAAACCCTCCTTACAAGATATTCAAGCCACTGCCACTGGAATAGAGCGAGCTCAGTGGTCTAAATCAGGGTGTGTCAAACAAAACAGTATATGGGTGCACACTGCAACAAACAGGCCATGTCTCCCAAAAGCATACATGAAAGGGTTAATTGCTATTGCTCATGGGAGGTGTCACATGAGTAAAGGGGCATAATTGATCTGATAACCAGGCATTGGTATGCGCCTGGGCTTGCTACACTCACCCAAAATTTGTCTTATATGTGCACAAAACACACATAGGCATCCAAAACCTCGGTCACAACAGCCTGTGACTCATCCCCCAGCGACTGAGCTATTTCAACATTGGCAGATTGATTTTGTGGAACTAACACCTGCCAAAGGGAAACAGTTTCTCCTGGTACCCAGGATGGCAAAGAGGTGGCAAAAGCCTTCCTTAGAGAGATAATCCCTAGGTGGGAGCTGCCGATGCGCATCTCAAGTGACAATGGCACTCCGTTCATACATTCCGGCATAATCAGTTTGACTAAGTTCTTAGGAATAGACATGAGAAAGCACTGCAGCTACCACCCAGCAAGTGCTGGGGCTGTAGAAAGGGTTAATGGGACCATTAAGAATGGTCTTGCAAAAATGACCCAACAAACAGGCCTTAATTGGGTTAAGTGCCTTCCCCTGGTCCTCTGGCAAAGCAAAACCAGAGCACAAAAAAGAACGGGGCTTAGTGCCTTTGAGACTGTGTATTGCGTCTCCCTGTATGAAGCACTTCTGTCTGTGTCTAAACTGTGCTTCCACAACCAGCAGACCAGCCTTTTCATGACCACAAGCCAGGCGATTGGGTGCTGATAAGGGATCTCCGCAGACGTAGGTGGAACCAGCCCAAGTGCACAGGGCCTAGTGGGGTTCTCCTAGTGACCCACACAGTGGAAGGACGAGGAATGTGGGTACATCATACTCACTGCAAGAAGGCTCCAACTACACCGGAGGAGATAACAAGCTGAAGATGAACAACCCTAAAAGGCTTAAGGAGCTAATCATGATAACAGCAGGACTGAGCTGTCTGCTAGCCATCATGGGAATATTGTACATTCTCACCAACAAACATAGCTTTAATGACTAATGTTTTTTGGCAATATATTAATTTCACAGCACACACATCAAGGGTAAACAATGTTTGTTATGCTTGTGCTTTTATGCCACATGCCTCAGCTGATCTATTTGTACTTGAAATACATCCTGATTTATATGACACAGTAAAAAAACTGATGCTGAGACATTTCTCAGGGGGAAGCATAAACAACCAGAATTTGATGTTCAGCCTAGAATAATTGGCGCCAGGGTTTTTCCAATTTGTTTCAGACGCTTCGACAGATTTACATGTGATTAAGAAAATGCGACCGACACAGACTCAGAAATACAAAAGGAGTGTATGGAATTAGAGGGTGGGGTGAAAATTGTACCAGGTTGACAGGTAGTCAGACTAGTAGTTGGCAAAGAGGGCTAGATCCTAGCCAGTGTAATAGCACTATAAATCTGGTGAAAGACCCATTTGGATACCCGATTGGTATTGGCATTGTGGTCACAAACTCTTATTTTACTTACCTAAATTACAGCATGGCCGCTGTGCCCTAGTACGTTTAAGTGCACACATCACTCTTTATGCCATGCATCCTGATCTTCGGACTCGACGTGGCACATTAAATGATTTCACTGTACCAGAGGAACATAAGTTTACTTCAGAAGGTGTGCGATTTGCTGAAATCTTATTCCCAATGTACAAGGTGGGGGCCTTATACAGAGACCTTAATAGAGTCCACTGTACAGACCTTAATAGAGTCCATTGGCTACACTTGTAAATCAGACCATTAAAGGGCTTGAGGGGGTGAGGTCTGAACTAATGGCACTAAGGTTAATGACAACACAAAATCGCATGGCGCTTGACCTACTCCTAGCAAAGGAAGGAGGCATTTGTAGCATGGTTGGGGAACACTGCTGTACATATATTCCTCCTAATGATGCTAACGACGATAACATAAGCATAGTTCTGCACAAAATGCGCACTGTAGCTGCCCAACTCAGGGAAGAAGAACGAGGGATTGACTCTTGGTCTTGGAATTGGGGTTCTATTGTAGCCGGTTTACATAATGTATTTTTCATGATCTTGCCAATTCTCATATTATTGATGATTTTTCTTTGCTGTGGACCATTCCTGTGTAATTGTATTACAGAGATTTTGTTTTACAGAGTACAAGCAAGATACCAGCTCCTGCAAATTATAGAAGACCCTGAGCCTAGAGACTTAGATAAGAAGTTAGGGCTGGAGCAGTTGTTTAATGAAAATTACCTATTAATATGTTGATAGAGAATCAAAGGGGGGAAAAGTAATGGAAATGCATTGATTATTTGGTGTAAATAATGTAATAGGGATTATTTTACTATGATCTGTTTGTGTGATTCTCTCCATTGGTATGGGGCCTCATTTAACAGAGATCTGCTTGCAACAGGATGTGGGGGTTTGGGGGCATTCCACACCTGCAGAGTAAGGGTCTGCTTTGCTCAAGATAAGAACACTAAATGGTTCACTAAGCAGAGGGAATTAGTAGGAGACACAAATGGAATGCATACTTTTAATAGAGATAAACCATTTGGATGCTCAACGTGATACATTAAGCCCTCTAACTGTACCTGCTACATTTGTAAATCAGACTATTTAAGGACTAGAAGGAGTACAATCTGAATTAACAGCTTTGAGACTACTCAGAACCGCATAGCTTTGGATCTTCTTCCAAGATCCAAGATGGTGGTGCATGCACATGCAGCGCCTTCTCTCTCTTCAGAGGAAACAGTGTTTTCGTGTTCCTGTAAGTGGCAGTGTTTTTGTACGTCTTTCTTGTGCGTTCACTTCTTGAAATGCACATACAGCCATGAGTTTCTGCTTGAAGCCGGCAGAAACTTACTTTTGGAGTTTAATCGCGAACTCTGAGAAGAGCTGCGAGTCTGCGGATTGCTCCAGACACCGGCCACCCACCGCTGCATCTCGCCCACAATGGAAGTGCCACAGGCAGCGTGAGAGCTAGCCCACACAAGTCAGCCATACTAACCATGATTCTGGCCAACGTACGCTCTCTGGACGTCTACATCTGCTCTACATCCGCTTAATTCAGTCCCAGAATACCGTGAGAGACTGTTGTGTTTCTGGAAACCTGGCTCAACAACAGCGTCCTGGACCATGCCATTCAGCTGGAGCGGCTAACATGCTATGGGACGGACCAAGTGCTAGTTAAAGGAGGTAAGACTGGTGGCGGCAGGATCTGTTTTTACATCAGTGATGCTTGGTGTAGGAACGCTGTTGTGATCTGCAAACACTGCTCACTGGTAACTGATGATTATCAAGTGCCGTCTGTTCTATCTACCGAGAGATTTCTCCGCTGTGATGATCACTGCTGTTTACCTCCCTCCCACCTGCAACAGCAAACAGCACACCCGGATGCTTTCCTCATTCTGGCTGGAGATTTCAACCATGCAGAGTGTGTTTTCTGGAGCCTCTGTTCACCTCACCATTATGCTAATGCCAGCCTACATACCACTGGTTAAGGTCACCAAACCAGTTCTTAAGCAGGTACAAGTGTGGCCAGAGGGCTCCTTAAAGGCACTTCAGGGCTGTTTCAGGACTGGAATATGTTCAGAGAGGCTGCCACCCACAACAACTCCAAAGACATTCAGGAGTACACAGAAACTGTGTCTGCCTACATCACCAAGTGCATTGATGATGTAACCGACCTCAAGACCATCACCGTTCGAGCTAATCAGAAGCCATGGCTGACAATAGAGGTCCACAAGCTCTTGAAGGCTAGAAATGTAGCTTTCTCAGCAGGAGACTAGGCAGGCCTGAGGACCTGGCTTAGGGCCAACTTGTCCCGCGGCATCAGGAAAGCTAATAGACAGTACTCCAAGAAGATATCCCAACGCTTTAGTGACAGCAGAGACACACAGAACCTGTGGCAGGGAGTTCAGTCTATCACAGTCTATCACAGACCTGCGACAGCAACATCTCTCTGCTGAACGACCTGAATGGATTCTTTGAAAGGTTCGAGCCATTTAACAACACACACACCAAGAAATCCATCCCTCTTCCTGGTGAACAGGTGCTGGTGCTGTCCCCAGACAGTGTGAGGAAAGCATTCAGCAGGATCAGTGCTCGAAAAGCTCCGGGTCTGACAACATTCCTGGTCGTGTGCTGAAGGACTGTGCCTGGGAACTCGCAGAGGTTTAGTTGGACATCTATAAGACATCTCTGAGTCAGGCTGTGGTTCCCACATGCTTCAAAGACGCCACCACCATAATCCCTGTACCAAAGAAGGCAGCGCCATTCTGTCTTAACGACTATCGGCCAGTTGCTTTCACCCCATCCTCATGAAGTGCTTCGAACAACTAGTCATGCACCACATCAAGTCTTCGCTCCCCACCTCCCTTCCCCCCCTCCAAGGATGTGTCCTAAGCCCCCTTCTAAAAGCTCCGGGTCTGACAACATTCCTGGTCGTGTGCTGAAGGACTGTGCCTGGGAACTCGCAGAGGTTTAGTTGGACATCTATAAGACATCTCTGAGTCAGGCTGTGGTTCCCACATGCTTCAAAGACGCCACCACCATAATCCCTGTACCAAAGAAGGCAGCGCCATTCTGTCTTAACGACTATCGGCCAGTTGCTTTCACCCCATCCTCATGAAGTGCTTCGAACAACTAGTCATGCACCACATCAAGTCTTCGCTCCCCACCTCCCTACTTTCTCCGCAAGCTGAAAAGAGCCCCCACCCCCATTATGAGCATCTACTACAGAGGGGCCATCGAGAGCATCCTGACCAGCTGTTTCACCGTGTGGTACAGAGCCTGCACAGCATCCTGCCGCATGACCCTCCAGTGCATCGTGAGGGCAGCTGAGAAAATCGCTGGAACCTCTGTCCCTCCCTTCAGGACTTATACAGCTCACACGGAAAGCCCTCTGTCTGGCAGGAGATGCCTCCCACCCACTTCCCACAGCTTCTTCATGCGGCTCTACCCCCATCCCAATCCTGCCCCCAGCACACCCATCACAGTAATGAAACTCTGTACTAGAACACACAAAGTACTGGAACAGACAAGCTGCACTACACATCCTATACCTGCACTACTGCTACACTGCATTGCGCACTTTAACTCCCAACAAACGGTGAATTTTAAGAACTTTATGCACTCATTCACTTACTATTAGTATTACCTATTACTGTTATACCATATTTGCACTACTGTTTTATGCGGGTTCTGTTTATACTTACTCTTATACCATATTTGCACTACTGTTTTATACCGGTTCTGTTTATACTTGTACTGTCTTGTACTGTCATCCCATCTTATACTTGTACTGTCATCCCATCTTAATCACCCCCCATCACTATTGCACTATTGTCTTTTGTCCCACGTATGTCTACTGTGTCCTTGTACATTGTATTGTACATATAGTGTCTCCCATTCTTTTATATAATATATTTTTTCTGTACTTGTTGTAATTTTTGGGAAGGAGGGTAACGTAATTTCAATTATCTGTATGTCCTGTACATATGCAGTACTGACAATAAAACTACTTGACTCGACTTGACTTCTTTTAGCTCCTGAAGGTGGAGTGTGTAGTATGATTAGTGAACATTGTGTCACTGAAACTCTGTTCGGCAAGTTCAGACAAGTTATCAGCTCTTACGATCACAAAGGACCCAAAGACTAAATAATTAAATGAGGAATTAGGTCTGGAACATTTGTTTAATGAGAGTGATGTATAAGGAGGTCATTAAAAATCAAAGAGGGGATGTTTTAATGGAATGGTTATATTAATGACTCATAATGTTAAAATGTTTGCAATTGTGTAAATAGTAACATCTGGGTTTGTACAAATCAGGGCTGTTAGTGGGGAAAGGTTGACGCAGCAGGGATCTAGGGTTTTGGTGACGTACAACACATAGGACACGCATCAACCATCGAAGCCAAAGGTGTGGGGGGCTGGAAGAGCATATAAAAATGTATGAGGGGGGTAGCTAGATAAGCCAGATTCTCGGTGTTTGCTACAATGTCTGACTTCAATAAAGATTTGTTACTCGCTTTGATCCTAAATCAGCATTCAACATTATTCTTTCACTCCAAACCACCATTTTTCCACAACATCTCTCTAAGGAGAGAAAGAGAGAGGAGCTCAGCACTATGTTTCTAAATTGCTAAATTTAAACATCAATTTAGTTTAAGCTTTAGAAATAAAACCATGATGTGAAATACGGGCAGCTTTCAGCATGGGAAATTACATCATCTGACTTCACAAAAATCAAGACTATGAAAAAAACTGGGGAAATACAGATGATCTAAGTATGAACTGATTATTAAAAGTGTCTGTCTGAGCACCACTACACCCTGTTAAAGCAGAGCAAGTCTAGGCAGGCAAATACACAATTACAGCCAACAGTGTCAAAACAACAGGGCATGTGTTTTATCAGTTCTTAATACTTTAAATACTTTATCTTTATAATCCTTTTTAACAGCACCATGTATGTACTCAGCCTGAATGCTGTCACTATAGCTGCATACTGCACTTTTTGTTCAAATTAAGTTCACATGACATTTTATATTTGGATAAATAAACCTTAAATATATTTCTTCCTTTAAATGTATCAGTATTTTTTTCCTCAAAGGTACACAGAGCACTGAAAGGGGCAGTCTGATGCTTTGGCCTGTGCTCTACTGGTAAAACTTGGGTCCAGCCATTCACACAAATTTTACTTTGACACATATCAGGCTGTAAAAATGGTTTTCTCAAAGTATAACAAATTGTCAATGCATACTGCCTCTGCCCTTACTTTCAACTTTGCTGACACAACCTCCTTCAGTTTTTTCACAATATCTGGTAACTTTATGTAAGAAAAACAAGAACATGATTAAAGAATTTGTGGGATGTCACATAACTTATTTTTTGTTGAGATACAAATATTACATACTCTGGCATGTAGAATACCTTTACGTGTTGATGCTATGTCCTCAATGAGCACAGATTTCTTTTTACGAGGCTGCACAAAGCTCTCTTCACTTTCCAATAAACGTAATAATGAACTATGTTCTAACATATTTGCCTTTGCTGGAGTGTGAGCAATCTACCACATGAAATTAAAAAGGTATACAGAAAATCATATTTTGCATTGTGTATAGGATGAACAGGTTAAAAAAAATAAAAATATACATTGCAAACACACAGCAAATGTTTTGTGTGTTAAATCAGCAATGTGAGTTTTAAATGTAACTTAATTGTAGCGAGCTCCGTAGTTTAATACCTGGTGCTAATTGAGATGTTGAAACATTTTAATTTCGCGACAGTTATTCAATTAATTTAATTACATTAATTAATAAACTAATTAATCAATTAATTAAACACAATACATCTCAGGGTGTGGCTTCTACAGGTGAAAGGAATTCTCCAGAAAACACACTGAAATTACAGGTTTTGTAATATAAAAGTATTTTATTAAATCACACAGATGTCATAAATGTAGCCATTAGATATCAAATCATAGTGTATAATAATAAATGAGAAACAAACGAACAAACACGTTATAATACTGGTATGAAAGGAATAAAGATTAATAAATCTATTAAGTGAGGATTTCTAAATAATGTGCTAAGTGTAATTAGATCAAAACGATCCAATGAGAACACTAAAATTGATATTTTCGTCAAATAACTAAAAATGAATCTATACTAAGAAAAGAGTTAAGGACAATAACCAAACAAGACTTGACCAACCAAAACACCAATTGATAAAAGGAATACCCAGATGTCTTACTCTCAGACGTCCACAAAGGGGCTCCCCATCGGTTCCATCCGCTGTTTAAACCTCTTGATTGGCTTGCATCTTGCACCCCTAGCAGGTCGATCGCGAACCTATCCGCAGGATGGTGCTCTGTGGGCCAACGGCGCACCTGGTCGACACCCGCTTCTAGTTTTGGCACAGGAGAGCCTTCCCCGGAGCTGGCTTGGCTGGAGTACCCTTTTGGTGATCCGTCGGTTGGTCTAGTTGGTTTACTGAATTAACTATCTTGGCGAGCAGAAGAACTTCGTAGATCATAAAATAGCTTAGTTATTTTAAACTAGAATAACTAATACCATTATGCTTGAAGAAGGTTAAATGAGTTGTACTAAGAATGCTAAAACTAAGCTGACTAAACTAAACTAGCCTAAAGAGCTAGACTCCAAACTCCTCTCTGTCTGTCCTTCCTCCATCTCTGGGCTCCCTAAAACTGAACTGCCCTCTGGGCTCCCTAAACTGAACTGTCTGTCTCCTCTGAACTTCTCACTGGAGCTTCTAACTGCAACTCTCTGTCCAACTCAACTGAACTGTGAGTGTCTCTCTGGCCTGCTTCGGACCTCGAGCTACGATTGGCTCTGTGGCCCTTTGGGGGAAGGAGTGTTTTCATTGGTTTTAAGAGCAATTTCAAACCTTGGCGGGAAGAAAGGGTCTGTTCACCAAGAGCCATAAAAAACCCCACATGTGCCACCATGCTTCGACTAGTGAGAGATTTTTTATTTTACTAATAGACCAAACCAAAAGAAAATTCAATTAAACAGTGGATCAAAATAGTCTTCAGCATACCAGTTTGTAAGGATAAATTCAGGAAACAACAATCTTACAATTGAATCAAAAATGTAAATGTAAATTATATGTTTTGCCCATAAACAGTTTTGTAACATTTAAGATAATACTGAGATAAGAGATCAAGTGTCATGTTATTAATTAAACCCAATTAAATAACTTAAAAGATAATACAACATGGATAAAACCACTGATAAACAAATAAAGCTAATTTATCAAATGCTAGTTAAACTTTGTTGATTCAGACTTGACTGTGTAGGAAAATTTAATCAGGACACATCCAAACACATGTACCAGAAGTGGCACGTTATTTAGTAAATATTCTGTAAAACACCTTTTTTTATATAGTCAATATATATTTTAAGTAATACTTCTTAGTGAGAAATTCTCTTCCCTCTGCAGATAGATAAGGTTGCTGGCCCTTGCCTGACGGTGGGGGAAGAGGGTTTTCTTCTTACACCACAGAATTTGAGCCTGCAATGTTGAAAATGGAACCCCAAGTTTAGAACATTTCTTTTAACTTCATGAATCTTATTTCTTAGTGCTTTGCAGAAATAGCTAAGCATAAACTTTTAACTTGGTGTTACATTTGGTGGATTCATGGAATTAAGTTTTAAAAACTCTCTCATATCCGCAGTCCCGTCCTTGTCCTGGCGATGGTGCTGTTGGCACACCCCAATTGTGCATAGTTCCAGATGTTAAGCATTAAAGGACTTAAATCCCAGGTTTACGACTGAAAGAGTCTTGAGGAATGTCATATGGTGTTTACACTAAACTTGCATTAAGGGTAATATATCCATGTGTATAGCAACATATGTAATGAAAGCAGTTCACGTAAACTTTGTTACGATCAGTAGTGGAGAGTGAACAGCTAGTCTAAGGCAGGTGATTAAATTGGATGATGGGCAGCTGAACTGTGGTGGGTGATGGGGAAGGCTGACTTCCAGAAACTTCCATCAATCTGGCCGACAGGTGACATAAGATCCTATAGGTCCAACATCCATTGGTATTGTGTCCAGTGTTGGGCATGTTACTTTGAAAAAGTAATTAGTTATAGTTACTAGTTACTTCTTCAAAAAAGTAACTGAGTTACTAACTGAGTTACTCCATAATAAAAGTACTATTTACCAGTAAAAGTAACTATTGAGTTACTTTTGTTACTCGCCCCCGTAAACCCCCCCCCATCCTTCTCAGAGCGTGTTTTATAAGCCAGATGAATAGAGTGCGTGCAGTTATCTCATTCCTCCCTCCCTTGTGACTCACGCACACAACGCACACACACACACTTGCGCCTTTGTCTGTATGCGCGAAGAAAAAAAAAAGTTAATTGAGCGGCTAAAGTAACGTGCAGTAACAGCGTTATAGTGACAGTCAGAGTAATTAGTTAGATTACTCGTTACTGAAAAAAGTAACGCCGTTATTCCCATCATTGATCGTGTCAGACAGGTGTCATTAACTCGGAGGAAGGCAGAAAGATGGAATTAGTTTTGACTGGATTCGTGTGAAACAGAGAACAGGAACCATGATTCCCTATGCCCATGAACCCCTGGATATGCAGCCTTATCTAAAGGAAAAAAACATTAATTACCAAAAGCTAAACTAAACAAGTAAGTGTTTAATCTAGACTTTTGAGACAGGGTCTTGAGTCCCAAACATATTCGGGAAGGTTATTCCAGAGTTGGGAGTTTGCTAGTGCAAAAATATTAAAGATTTCCAAAAAGGATCACAAGATTATCTGAATGTAACCTGAGCTATGATACTGTTTAGCTAGCTGTGTAAATGTGTCTGTTGATTGCCATGAGCAGCAAGTGGATCAGTCATCATCTACAGCCAATCTAGCAAAAACTGTGCATGTGTACACAAGACTATCTTTTAACTAGTAATTACAAATAAAACGGAACCTGTTGAAAGATATTACATTTTATTACAATATATTATTACAAATATTACAAAGTTTTCATTAGTCTCTAATCATGAGACGAATGAGGAAATGTGAGACATTGGGGAAATGTGTATGATTAAACCAAGGTATACGGTTTTCAGAAAATGAAAGGGTGGTTAACATATGTGGATTAATATTATAATACCCTCAAAATTAAGTCATGGAAATCACTTGGTTGTACCAACTCTTATCTTCCCAAATCTATATTTGGTCTTGTAGATTTTTTTCTTGAAATTTATATGTATTCATTAGTTTATGAACTTAGTGACAAAATGGTCATATGGTGTGACATGTTATGTATTAAATTAGAAATGTAATATGATAATGTAAGTATCCTGATTCTTTATCAATACTGTATAAAAGAATAGCATTGCTCACATGCAAATATGTTACCTGTTGCATTGTTTTTCATTATTTACACACATAGGTGTCTCACCATATAACGAATCACACCACACAACAATCTGTATGAAAAAATCTGTATTAGCTGCATTTAGCTAACAAACAAACTTGATTTGGCAAGTGATTGAAATAATTTTTAGTTACAGAAGAATCACAAAGTTGTTGAAGAACAAGTGAATATTTTTAAACAAAAATTTCTTTTTATACTGAATCTGCATGAATGAGTGAGTGTTGCTGTATAAATATTACATTTATGAATGATATACTATAAAAATGTGTTAAGCGAATGAAAAACTTAAAACACTTAACTTTTAGCTACAACATATGTATGAAATAGCATTATTTATGTATTTAAATGCAGTTCATATCATAGTGTGACAAGAAAACACCATATGACGATTCATATACTTAGCATGACTTTAAGCAATGTGGCTTTATGCTAAAACCATGCTAACTACAATATGACAATATAGTTTTAAAGGTAATATTGAGTGAAAAATAATTTCATTTGGGCATTTTTGTGTATAATGTGACACACCATATGACAGTGCAAAATGAAACTGAAGCAGAAGTGCTAGATATACTTGATTTTTCAGAAAGAATAAAGAGCGATAATTAATCCTGTAACTTTCAGTATCCTTCTAAGAAGGAAAGCCCCCACTCCCCAAAGGCGTTCAAACAATAGCCTGTTTAAAAAAAGAGTATGCAGTCACACCATATGATATTTTTTTGTCAGTTTTTTAAAGTACAGCCTAAAGAAAGGAAAAGCAACATTTGTGTGCCATGTATTTGGTTTGGAGAAAAGAAACAAAACATGCACTCTCTCCTGACTCCCTCTGTAGATGAGCTCTTATCTCTAGAAAAGGATGGTATCACATGGAGACAACCACAGAATAGAAAACAGGTCCAAGGTGTTTGCACTAAAAGATCTAAAAACATGTAACTGTCTAAAATGCACTAACATCACGTTTTCATAATTTCTTACGTTTTTTGGGTTAATTTGTGTGTTGAATGTAGTAAAGACTGTTTTTCGACGATTTAAGCTGAGAAAAGCTGAGAAACTCCTTCCTTCAAGACGATGAGAAAACTATTCCAGGTGACTCTCCCTCATGAAGATACTGAGATTAAAATACCAATATATATATATATATATATATATATATATATATATATATATATAAAAAAAAATATATATATATATATATATATATATATATATATACAGAAACATACGTATATGTATTATTCTATTATTTTATAATAATGATAATAATATTAATATAATATATATTAATATACTATATGTTTATGTTTGTGGTTCGATTGAGCGCCTGTTTTGGGGGAGGAGTCAACAAAGACGTTCTGTAAACTTGTTCGTTAATTTTCGCTTTGCGCAGCTTTTTGGGAAACACTCACAGAACTGCCTTGTTCTTTCCTCACGTCATTTGTTAGTTTGTTCGTTATTCACTAAGATTGATCGTTTACGGGAAACACACCCCTGTGCACTTCACCCACCAAACTGCTTTCTTGTAGATTAGACCACATTTGTTAACAGACAACATAACAGAAAGAAACTCCTCATCTTCTATTTCCAAATGCTTCAAGGTTACATAGTAAAACCATCTCTTGAGGCAACAATACTCAAAGCGACACAAAAATATTTTTATTTTAATTCAACATGTTATAATAGTTGTTTAATGTTAAGTGAAAGCATGTTTATTGTGTAATAAACATGCTTTCACTAAACATTAAACAACTATTATTTATGTGGCTGATACTCTCCTGGAATACTCTCTGCCATACATTTTTGTTTCCCCACCAGAAAACAATAAAATGCGCAAGACTATTGTAGGACTAGAGTCAAGAACTAGTAAGGTATTTCATTAAGGCACTTACATCAAAAAGAGCAGGCCAGCATTCTTTGCAAGCATCGACAGGTGGGGCTAGGTTGACAACTTCCTGTCTGCAAATGGAGAATGTCCCTGCCATTTTCTCACTGATAATATTAAAGATATTTCTCTTCTTTACTTCACCCAAGTGGTCCAGTCTGACTTGCTCCTGACTTTCTTTTGTTTCTCTTTGTGGGTGAGGGGGCAGGTAATTCATCTTTGCCTTTCTTGGCTTCTTTACATTTTTGCAGCTGCCTTCTCATGTGCTCGCTTCTTTTTCAAAGAGTTCACTTAAAGCTCAGGGCGCTCGAATGTTCAAAGTTTGTATTTGTAATTGACCATTTTATATGCCTTTGCTGCCATCCATAACATCCATTAAATGAACCTGGTTTTCAGAGACAAGGATGGTTTTGAATCAATGCTTCGAAAACATGGTTCAATTGTGCACTTGTAGGACAGGCAACAAACTGATAAATGGTTTCGGACAATTTCTTGAGCATATTAGGAAGAATTGTGGTAGGAATTCCCTCCTTCTCGAAAGCCTCATTACCTGATGCAAGCACAAGCTGTGTTTTAGGCAAAATGAGGTATCGGAAATTGTGCAGGCCATCACTGAGAGCGGTGTCATGTGCTCTGGTGGTGAGAGAATCACAGTGGGATCTTGGGATCCAGATAAGCAACTGTCACATTGAGGATAAATGGCACTTACTGTTCAGTTTGGGCAGGAGCTGTGCAGATTAGTCAAGGTCGAGGTGACCATAAGGAATTCAAAAACCTTAAGTGTGTCTTTGGCCTTGACATTACTTACTAAATTCAGAGAAAAATACTCTCTAAAATCAGCATCTTTAAAATGCAAAGTGAAATTACCCTCAATTTGAAATGTCTGTTGCACAAGAGAATGAAGTCTGTCCACAGGATCAGGGATTCCAGAAGGTAAGTCTTGTCTACGAATTGTCATGTTCTTGAAGTATGATCCAAAGTTTAGCAGGTTGAGACATCGTAGCATCAAACTGAAAAGACATAACAGATTGAGAGTACATCAAAATGTACAACTTTTATTATAAAATATTTAACAAAAATGTCCCCAGAAAGAGTAAAACCAAAGAAAGTTTTGTGTGTGTGTGACAAAAATTACTAAAAGTAAATGCTGAATCAACATCCTCCATTAGAGACCATGTTCTTTAATCTTTCTAAATAGATAGTTCGATCTAGATGCACTCAGATCAAGATGTACCAGTAGAGAAAAACAGCCTTGGTTGGCGGCAAAAAGCAGACCGTTATTTTAACCAAAGCTGTCTCAGTGATATTATGAGGCCTAAATTAAGATTGGAATTAATTTTTTTGGCCTCACAAACTGGATAAATTGGAGGTGCGAGGGGGGAAGGACAGCTGAATGCACACCGAGGACGCTCTCATCAGTGAACATCAAGGTGGTGAGTGACAGACTTTGATTTGTTGATCAGATTTATTTGTTTAGTCCCTCCACCTACCTTCAGGCACTCCACCATGGACAAGCTGTAATTACATGTTGCTGTAATGATTACGTGTAAGTCGAGGCTAGGTGCCTGACGGTGTGATCATAGTGAGGCCTCTATTAAAAGATGTTTTTTAGAGTAATAGGTCCGGACCATGGGGAAGAGTGTCAATTAATTCAGAAGAATATTGATAGTGACAGGGAAGTGGGAGGTCTTTGTTTCGGGACTAAATTTCTGAGGACAAAGGCCAAACGAGAGGACCCAAAATGGGATACCAATTAGCAAAAAAAAATGTATACAACCCTAAGGTGCACAGTGCAGCATTGTTTAGCCAGATAAGTGGGATTATGGGACTAATAATGTAATGTATGGATAACATTTTCCTGTTGTTTTCCATCAGGGAATCTACAAGGGGGCGAGATGGTAGGTCATTTTAATGTAGTGTCTCAATCACAGTCAGTTCTGACCCAACCAAAAAGGAGGCAGCCAGAAGCCGGAGCCCAGGGCGAAGGAGCAGCAGCGGCGGCGGACCAGCCACCACCGCAGCCACTCACACCTGCCAGCACAGCATGGCCTCTACGCAGAAGCACAAAATCTTCTGGATGATGCAGCCGGTTCCCCAACAGAGACATTTATCCCACCCATGGCTGCTCGCACAAGATGCCACATGACTGGAATGGAGAAAACAGGAGGCGATGAGAGATTCTGCCTGTACAATAGCCCTGGAACAGGACTAATGGTTGAAGCTGTCCAGGTGAGCGGAGCTTTTTCTATGGTGGAGGTGGCAGGAACAGACGGACCTCTGCTGGTACATCGGTACTAGACTGATAACGACATTATAGAAGCAGCCTCTAGCCTACCTGACCCCCAACAAATTGAATAAAGAAAGTTTGGAGAACCTGAGGACTTGTCGCCCAACCTGGGAAAAGAGAAAAAAGCGGGGAGAGGCGGATTTGCTGGCAACGGGCCAGTTTTCCAGCCAAGACAGCAGCGGCAGCAACAAATCCTTTGAAGAAGGAGAATACTGGATTAACCACTGCAGCACCTGTGGAAAATATGGACATTTTGCTCGGAATTGCCAAGATCAGGCCCAGGGCTCCAGTGAGACAACTGACCAGTGATGGGCGGCAGAGGGGCAGGACAGCCTGAGGGGACCCATTGACGCACTTCCTCTCCATATTGTGTAGCAGCTTACAACATGACCATTAAGTATGTCGATAGTAACAATGTTTTCATATTGTTTTTTGATGTCTTCTGGTTGTCCTGTGAACTTATTGGCCAGGGAGTTAATGTCTATGCTATGCCTACACATGGTCTTGCATCAGATGAAGGGATGGTAATCAATAATTTCCTCTTGGGAGCCAGAGTGGTGATTCCAGAGAGATTTGATCAGTTGATTTGGAAACAAAAGGTTTGGACTGTGTCACCCATATTAGATCTGATCCAGACAAAGAGTATGCGAAGCAATTTTTTTTTAAATTCACAACTACACTATTGTGGAATGAAAACATGGTAGCAGCTGTGGTCCTTTTGACTGAACAGCAGGGTAAAATATTCACCATACATGACTCACATCCTCTCATTTCACTAGCACGGGCTAGTCCATCCATTCCCTGGGAGGATTTAGACCATGGACAGCAAAACCTTTTAAAACAAAGGACTGGCATTTTTCCACCATACCCACAGTGACTCCACAAATACTTAGAGGAAGTCTTTTCATTATTGCTTGAACTGCAGGCCGTCTATGGAGATTTTTGGCTCACCCCCCCTCATGCAAGCAGCCACACTCACAGAAGAGAAGGAACTGGAAATAGTTTCACTTCCCTCCTCACCTGTGGGTGTCTAGTAAACATAATGTGGGGCTGATCAAGGGCTGTAAACAAGTGCAAAATACACTAAAGTCTACATATAGACCAAAACAGGCCCAGTATCCCCTAAAACCTGAGGCTTTGAAAGGGATTAGGCCAGAATTTTAAGCGTTAATGAAATTTGGGTTGTAGTACCATGCCCAGATTCACCAGTGAGAACACCTATTTTCCCAGTAAAAAGCTTCATTTCTCATTCCTCAAATGTGCACAAAACACACACAGGCATTTGCAGCCTCTCTTGCATCAACCAGTATGGCACCCCCCAGCGACAAAATCATTTCAACATTGGCAGATTGATTTTGTAGAACTAACACCAGCAGAAGGGAAGAAGTTTCTCCTCGTCTGCGTATGCAAGTTTAGTAAATGGGTTGACGCTTTTCCCACAGGTATCCAGGATGGCGATGCAGTAGCAAAATCATCCCTAGGTGGGGCCTGCAACGATGTATCACCATTTGTACACACAGGGTCAATCTGTCTGACTAAGAACTTGGGAATAGACATGAGAAAACATTGCAGTTACCATCCTGCCAGTGCTGGAAAAGTTGAAAGGGTTAATGGAACTGTCAAGAATGGTTTGGAAAAAATTACACAACAAACAGGCCTTAATTGGGTTAAGTGCCTTCCCCTGGTTCTCTGGCAAAGCAGATCCAGGTCACAAGCGAGAACAGGCCTCAATGCATTTGAAATAGCGTTTGGCAGGCCTCCAAATACAGGACTAGGCTCACCACCTCTTGATAATCAGTTACTGACCATTTACTTACGGCGTATCGAGACGCTTCTCTCTGTGTTTAAGCAGGTGAAGGCAGTGCTACCCAGCCAGCTGACCAGCCCCTCTATGACTATAAGCCAGGTGACTGGGTGCTGACATAGGACCTCCACAGATGAAGTTGGAACAAGTGGACGGGACTCCACCAGGTGCTTCTTGCATGGCTGTGAATGTGGAAGAACGAGGAACGTGGGTGGACCATACTTCGTGCAAAAAAGGCTCCGACCTCACGTGAAGTGACAACAACGCAATAATGAAAACGATCATACGTCAGGTGTACACAATGTTTGTTATGCTTATGCTGCAGCAGACCCATTTGTCTTTGAAATATACTCAGACTCATATGACACTTTTAATGCAACTTAATGGTACCCATAGAGATACTGATACTTTTACCATGATTATACCCGTACTCTGTGTGATATTTTTGTTACTATGTATTACTTCCTGCTTGCTTAATTGCTTTACTACTTTTATAACTCATATGTTCACATCATATCAATTGCTGCAAGTTGTTGTTGAGCCAGTCGAGAATGAGGGTGAAGGAGATATGAGGTTGAAGCATTTGTTTGATGAAACATTTTTAAATATTAAGGATGATTATTTAATCAAAGGGGGGAATTTTCAAGTATTTTTTTGATGTGATTCATTAATCTTCCTTAACAAACTGATTGAATTATAATACTTGCACGTTTATGGAGAATGTACTTTGGACTTATGAATTGTTTGTGCAGTTTGTTTTTCCTTGAAATTATCACACCCACAAAGAACAGACCCTCACAGAGAATCATCCTGCTCTCCCTCCTTACCTCTGCCACAGGAAACAAACTAGGGCAAGGATGACAGTATGTACTGTAATGAGATAAAGACTGGTTTGAACCAGTGTGGACTGCAACTCCTTATTTGTCTCTACAAAAAGCTTTGTGTGAGCCCAGCTGGGGCAGAGGAGATCTGAAATCAGCTGGAAAACACTATTTTGGGGAGGTGATCAGGGTTAGGAAACTGCTTTAAACTACAAACATAAAGTACTGTACTAAATTCTGGCTATCTACTACATCTGGCTTCTAGATAACTAGTTAGCTAAATGAATTGTCGTTAATTATAGCTCACAGTAAGTCCTGTAATACTAACTTAATAAACACAGTTTGAAAATGAAATAGTGATTAGCTGATCAGGTACAGGGCAAGTTAAACATTACATATATAGTTTATTTTTCTTAAACCTTGACTCCCAATCTAGGTCATTGAGTTAAGCTAACTCACTAACACAGCTGCAGTTTATTAATTACAGTGAGTTTAATCTGTGGGCTGATTCAGAGACGTGTATTTTTAACCAGCTATCAGAAACATATCGTCACAGTTTACATGGTTAGCCTACCGTTACCTTTCTGTTAGAAAAATCTCCGTATATCCAGATCTGTTTTAAAATCAGATGAAGCTGCTGCAGCCCGATACCGCTGCTAAATTTCACCTTGAGGGGGAGGGGCTTCCCCCCACCAGCACACCGCGCGCCGCAAAACCAGCAAGCTGATTGGCTGTTTCTACTGAGAGGCGGGACTTAATACCGGCGTCTAAGCTCACCAAAGCAGCTTCAGAATTATATTCCTTTATATAATGCATAATGTGTAAAGTGCGTCTTATGTTATCATGTGTCTGCCTGTTTTGAATAAATCCTGTTTTATCCTGATCTATAATTTGAGGAAGTTTCGCAATTATACTAGCATACAATTTGTAGTCAACATAAGGGACCGAAATGGGTCGGTATGATTCACAATCAAGTGTATCTTTCCCTTCTTTTGGGATTACTGTGATTATTGCTTCTTTCCACGAAGGAGGCATTTTTCCCTGCATCAGGGCGGAGTTGCATGCTTCAAGCAAGCATGGCGATAATTCGGCATGAAAAACCTTATACCATTCATTAGGGAAACTGTCTGAGCCAGTGGATTTATTTGACTTAAGGCATGTGATGGCTGTATCTAATTCTTCTTTTGTTATTATGGCCTTTAAGTCACTATTCTGTTCATCAGTTAAGGTTGGTAAGTCATGTGATTTAAGAAATTCCTCAATCTTTTCTTCATCCTCAAAACACTGTTGTGAATATAATATTTCATAATATTTTTTAAAAGCTGTTTGAATTTCATTTTTAAAAAGCGTCATTTTAGTTTGTGGGTCTCTTATCTTATATATAGTATTTTCTGCCTGTTGTTTTTTTTTTTTCGCTAACAATTTTGTTGATTTTACACCTGCTTCATAATATTTCTGCTTTGTAAATACTATGTTTTTTCTATTTCCTGGGTGTACATTAGGTTTATTTCGTTCCTAATCCTAAGAATGTCTGTCATCAAATTTGGGTCTTGTGTTTTTTTGTGTGTAATTTCCAATTCCTTTAATTTAGTATTTAAATCATTCAGTGTTGATTGCCTTAAGTTCTTCTTAAAGGAACAATGATTAATAATTTTACCCCTAAACACAGCTTTTAGAGTGTCCCATACTAACTCAGGTCCCACTGCTCCGTTATCATTAACTTCTAAGAACATTTGAATTTCTTGTTTTATTTGTTCCATAAATTGGGGATTATTAAGCACACTTGAGTTAAGTCTCCATGTTCTATTTCTTTGAGTTTTGCTGAGCAATACAGACATTGAAACTGGTGCATGATCAGAACGGTCTATGGTTCCTATTTCACATTTTAACGTTTTATGCCGCTCCTTTTTATATGAAAAAAAATAGTCGATTCTAGAATATGTTGAATGGGGAAATGAGTAGTGAGTGTAATCACGTCCTGTTGGGTAGAAATCCCTCCACAAATCTATTATTCCTAATTCCTTTTTCTGATAAAATTTAAGATTGCTACATGGAGGAGCATATACATTTAACAATGTTATTTCCACCCCATCTACACTTCCTGAAATTAAAATGAACCTACCTTCCTTATCTTTGGTCATTGTATGCAATTCAAAAGCTACCCGTTGTGATATTAATATAGCTACTCCCCTTCTCCTCCCATTTTTGTACGAAGAGAAAAATATTTTGGAGAAACCCATGCGTTTTAACTTTTCATGTTCTATGTCATTTAAATGGGTTTCTTGTAGAAAAATGACAGATGCTCCTTCTGTCTTCATTATGGTCAAAATTTTGCTTTTCTTTACAGGATTTAGTAGACCATTTACGTTAAATGAAATTATCTTAAGTTCCTCATAGGTCATTTTGTTTATACAGTAGTATCCCAGTCATTCTCTCGCTATAGAAAACATTAAAGTTCAAACAATTAGGCATCCTCTTGAGTAAGTTAACAAACAACCATGCAACATGAACAATTATAAACATTGGCAAACTTAACAGAACGTTGGCTTCCAAGGTTGAGGTTTGTTAAATTTGAACCTTTTGAGAGTCTGGTGTTGAGAGACCCTCGTAAGGGGGAAAAAAAACTTCGCTTTTGGAAGGGGGCCCTTAATAAGAACAGTGTCGCGTTATCTGCTGCTTTTCTCGCTCGGAAAAAAAAAATAGGTGAGACGTAACCTCGACATTTTAGAGAAACTAATGTGTAAAATACAGAAGACCATGCTTAGATAATCTGCATGTGTTTAGAAAGCAGCAGTTTACTCAGTTAAAGTCACTCGCGCTCCGGAGATCTCGGTCTGAAACTATGCAATTTTTCCTTGTACAGAGGGACCGAGTGCTCCTCTGGTGGCCCACACAGTTTACCTTTCTTTCTGTGGCAGCGTTTCTCAGTCACCTGCCACGCAAACAACCTTTCTATCTCCTCAAGAAGGGTTGGAGATGTGTGCACTTCCTTCACTGCGAGACCACGCTTGACCATGTCTCTTGTAGCTTCTGTAGCAGTTTGATATACCTTCGCCCCGTCCTCGTAGAAAACCCTCAGCTTTGCCGGAAAAGATGTTTGAAATCTAATTTTCTTACTCTTCAGCTCTCTTTTAGCCTCAGCGTACTCCATGCGTTTTTTGAGGACTGCGGGTGGGTAGTCATGGTCGACGAAGAATCTGCTGTTGTTGAAAAAGGTTTCCTTCTTTTGCCAAGCCCGCCGGAGCACGTCTTCCTTCATGCGGGCACTCTGGAACTTTGCCACAATGGAGCGGGGTTTCAAATCACCTTGAGTGGGCTTTGGTGCAAGGGCTCTATGTGCCCTCTCAATGCGGAGCTCTGTAGCTTCGGGGTAGTCCAGTTGGTTCTTCAGGAGCGTTTCCAAGAAGCTCACCATGCAACTTCCCTCTGCGTTCTCGGGGATGCCATAGACTCGGATGTTTTCTCTGCGTGAGCGTCCTTCTTGGTCGAGCAGTCCAGCTTTCATGGTTAATCATGCTTCAATATGTTTAGATTTAAATGTAATCTCTATCAACATTTTAAATTCTTACTCATTGTGAGACAATCTTTACAGAGCTTACACCCATTTATTGTGAAATGCTTAAAATGCTCGCTAACTGCAGCACTGGGAAAGGTTACCTTTCTTGGGCAGTTTCACCAGGTATCCTAGCTTCCAGTCAGTGGGAACTTGCTCCTGCACCCATATCTTCAGTATGTAGCATATCTGCTATGGTTGCTGCATCTGCCTTGAGAGCTTCTGGAGGGAGGTCGTCAGGACCTGCTGCCTTGCCATTTTTCATGGACTTGAGGTATATCACGTCAACTCAAAATGCTCCATCCATCATGTTCTTTGTTCTGCATCACTTGTGATGGTTATCATATTCTTATCCTTGACTGGCTTACTTAGGTTGAATTTCTTCCCTGACAAAGCATGTGTTATGTCGTATAACCTCTTCATGTTGTTTGTCTTATCTGGCACATGTTACTTCTGCCTCCTCTGTCAAACTTTCTACAAACTGTCTTTTGTCTTATCTGGCACACCTCTTCACTTCCCAGTACTGTGCTGTAAGGTCTGTTTTTTATCCTGTTGATCCTTGCATCTGTTTATTTTGTGCTTTAACTTTTTCCTCGTCAGTATCTTCTTCCACGTTTCTTGAGACATCCACTCTTTCTGCTCCCTTTCCCTCTTCCCCATGACTTTGGTGCAATCAGTCTTCCAGGTCTTCTGTAAGAGTCAAGAGAGTCAAGAGTCAAGAGGCTTTTATTGTCATTACAACTGAGTACAGGTACACAGTGTAGTGAAATTATGTTCCTCCGTAACCATGGTGCAACATGGAACAATAAGCAATAGACAACATAAAGTGCAGGAGGGATGACAGTGCAACATAACTATAACATTAAATAACAATAAATACAAATATAGCCACAAGCGGCGATTTACAGGGTCCGAGCATTACAGGCAAAGAGGCCCCTGCAGGCCAGTTAGGCTTAAAACATGTTGCTAGTTGACCACCATCACCAAACTGGATGAGGATGACCAGCATGACCGAGCTGGATGACCAGCATGACCAGAATGACAAAGCTGGTTGACCAGTATGATCAGCATGACCAAGCTGATTGACCATAATGACAAAACTGGATGACCAGCATGGCAAAGGCAGTTGACCTGTCTGGCCAAGCTGGATGACCAGCATGGCAAAGGTGAAAATGTGATTGGCTAATAGTAACCACAAAAGTGTACATATCAAGTTTTCATTTGGTGTATCATTAGTGCATGGACAATAGATGATAATTGCCAATGCTGAGCTTGATAGCTTGTATGGTCCTAGAGAAACAGCTATGTAACATTGTCTCCGCCCCCTTTGGTGTATGTCTACAAAAACTGACAGAGTATCTGAGAATGATGTAATGATCAAAGGACTGAAGTGGTATTAATGTCAGGTTAAGCATTCAAAAGTTAAAAGTGTTGGAAGAAATTTTGCTGCACCATGGTAGGTCTAGTTTGCATATGGCGGCCATATTGTTTACAATTTTTTTTAATTATTGAGGAGTAAGCTCTGCTGAACTGTTTGACACCAAACATGTCATGATTGGTCAAGGAGCCAAAGACAAATTTTCAAAAGTAGGTTTTGCATATTCTGCATATAATTTGCAAAAAAAAATTAAGTGGGTGGAGCAAGAACAAGAATGACCAAGGTGGCTGACCAGCATGACTAAGAAGGATAAAGATGTTCAACCAGCAAGACCAGCAAGATCAGTAGAGCTTTAATTTAGAATTATTAACCTGTAGCTGTTTCACCAAATGACCACCAGAGTGCAGCAAGAGACCACATATAACCTGCTGAGAGTCTATCAGTCAGAAAGAGAGAAATCTTCCTATCAGTGCATTTCTGTTTTTGCAGAGAGAAGAAAAGTCAGATTTGGCTCAAAATTGGCAGTCAAGATCAGGTGGTCTGTACATATATGTAAATTTGTGTGTTGATAGGGTCAAAGGTTCCTGTCTTCTGTCCATTTAGGTTTGAAAAAAGTGATAATACAGGCTTACGGTCTGCAAAATCGCTGTAGATTTCCAGCCGTTGAAGAGGGAGAACATGTCCAATTTGGCTGAAAATTATCAATCTATATATGTGTATAAATTTGTGTGTTGATAGGGTCAAAGGTTCCTGTCTTCCGTCCATTTAGGTTTGAAAATAGCGATAAATATAATAAAATGAAAGTAGTTAATTTGTTACTGTAGAGCCTACTGAAGACTTATTTGGCTCATACTTGGCACATGTGCTTCAAATGTCATTAATAATTAGTAGCTTCAACAGTTTTGACATGTTCAAAACTTTGACAGAGTTTTGGCCAAATAACTCTGTAAAGGCTTTCACGTACATGTTTGATCAAGGTTTATGGGCCACAAATAGTTAAAATGTCAAGATTTTTTAAATAATTATTTACCTACACGGTCTCAGGATTGCATCAAGACCAAATTTGTTTTGATTGATTGAAGACTTTTACTCTTTTGGACAATGATGAAAATTTTTGCATTTTTGGTAAAGACATGTAATTACAAAGTTGTAAGGGCTACAGCAACGTATACAAATCAAAAAGAATAACATGCCTAGGCCACTTGTACCTTTAGATATAACTGATTTTCTGCTATAGCGCCCCCTAGAGGCCAATTGACGCCATATTTTAATGGATGATAGAATGGATGATGGATGATATTTTATACATGTAGGGTATAAGTATCGTCCTGATTGGTCATTGTTTAGCCTGTCAAAAGCTTGCTGGAACCTGATTGGCTAATAGCGACCACAAAAATTTACATATCAAATTTTCCTTTGGTATGCCATTAGGACATAGGCCATAGATGATACATGCCAAAAGAGACGTTGATAGCTTGTACGGTTCCTGAGAAACAGATTTTTAGCTTTGGCTCCGCCCCCTGCGGGCGTATGCCTACACAGATTGACAGGCTACCTCAGAATCATTACATTACATTACATTACATTTCATTTGGCAGACGCTTTTGTCCAAAGCGACTTACAATAATGAAGTACAAAAGTAATAGGAATTTAGATAACCCATTTTTAGATAGGGCTTAAAGGAGGTCGAAGGGAAATAAAGGGATAGAGAAGTGAAGGAGGGGAAGAAGGAAATGGGGTTAGAAGTAGTTAGTGTGTTAGAGGTGTTAGGAGATTAAGTGCTCTTTGAAGAGCTCTGTCTTCAGGAGTCTCTTAAAGATAGCGAGAGATTCCCCTGATCTGGTAGTGGAAGGTAGTTTGTTCCACCATTGGGGAATCATGTTGGCATCAAAGGTCTAAAGTGGCATTAGTGTGAGATTAAGCATTCAAAAGTTACAGCTGTTAGAGTAAATTTGGGTGTGCCACGGTAAGATTAATTTGCATATGGCGGCCATATTTTTGATTTGCCATAAACCAAGGAATCATATAACGAAATAATTTTTGCTCTAGCTATCAGGGTGTGGGAGTTACAAGGCCTAACACGTTGACCTTCGCCATAGCGCCCCCTTGAGGCTGATCGGGCTCATCTTTTTAATCTGAGTAGCGGTGAGAAGTACTACCATATGACCTCAGCCCTGTAGGCCTTTTGGTTTCTTCTGCCCAATCACTTCTATGGCAGAAAAAGAATAAGAATAATTATAATAAATATAGCCGCAAGCGGCGATTTTTGGGGTCAGAGGAACAGGCCAAAGAGGCCCCTTAAGGCCAGTTAGGCTCAAAACATGTTTTTTTTGTGAACTGACCTGCAAGCTTCAATTAGAGTGGAGTATAACAGAGCAGTTGTGCGATGTGATAAATGAAAGCTCATTTTTTATATTCCATTGAATTTAGTAGAATGGAGCAGTGTAACTGTTCTCTTGAATGTCAGTGCTGGTCGACCAGTTTGACCCAGCTGGTTAACCAAGAGTGATCAAGAATGACCAAGCTGATTAACCAGCAAAACCAGGAAGGGAAAGGTGGTTGAACAGCATGATCAATGTCAAATTAAATATACTATTTAGCTTATTAACATCTAGTTTACATCTCGTTTTCCACGACCATGGCCATCAAAGAACATCTTAGAACAACACAGTGGTCTTCATCAACCTTTTTTAGCAGAGATATGACTTTGCAACTGTAGAAGCTGGAGCTGTTTTATCAAATGACCACTACAGTGCAGCAAGAGACCATGTAAAATGTTTTAAAGTTACATTGTCAGTTTTTTAGGTTTCTGAGCAATGTAGAAGTTGATGAAAAGTTATAGGTGTTAGAGTAAATTTGACTGTGCTTCAAGCTGTTTGTTTACTTCACTGAACGCCTTGGGCACCACACTCAGAATAGTAGATTGTCGTTAGAGCAGGGTCTGGTTTGCTTGGTACGGTAGAGTGTGTTGGGTATGTTTCCTTTAAGTAGTACTTCACTGAACCCCTTTGGTGGCAGAGTCAGGATACTAACTGATTGTTTACTGGTGATCTAGGAAGAAAGAGTAAGATATTACAGTTAATATATGAAATATATGAAATTTCACTGAAATTAATTCAGTGATTCAGAATTATAGGCATTCATTAATTAACTTGTGTTTGATTATCATACATCCTTTTTTTACCTATCTTACATTTAGAATAGAAGTTATTTTTGTATCACTACTCCTCTAACGCACAACATGGGTCAGAAATGATCAAGGTGGCTGACAGCATGAGTAAGAATAACCAAGATGTTTGACCAGCAAGACCATCATGACCAAGAATGGAAAATGGAAAGGCCAGCTTTCCATGACCATTAAAGAGCATCTTAGGGTATGCATTGTTATTTTTATTCATTATATTTTTTGCTATTATCTGTGAAGCTTTTATTATCATTATTATTCATCCTATTATTATTATTATTATTATTATTATTATTATTATTATTATTATTATTATTATTATATGTACAACCTTTGTATGAAAGTCAGAATCTTGGTAATTGATTGCTATTTACAAAATCAACAAAGGTTAACTTTTTTTTTGTTTCTACTGTTTCTAATGTGTGAAACTGTCATACTACATAAAACATTACTATTTATCTGTTTAAAAAGTTTATTGTTTAAATTAATCAAGTATTTCAGTTATTGTTACCTAAAATATCATTACCATAAAAATATACTGTAGCTTAATAGCCGTCTGATGTACTTAGTTAAGCTTGTACAATAGTTAACTAACTACAGTAGATTGAGATTAGTATAATAGAACTTCAAGAGCTAATAGCTACTAATAATATTTTGTAACTTTTGGACAGGTAATGTACTCACTCTCAAGGTAACTTTAACCTGATCATATATTGTCTATATTTATATTTCACTACTGGCGTCAAATGTTTTCAAAGGTAATGTTATTGTAAACTTGACGCTTCATAAAGTAATATATGGCAGTAAAAATGAAGATTTGTACTATAGAAAAACTCAGTCATACATTAATTACTATAGAAAATGAATATAGGTCATTTTTGACATGTCTTCATTACAGGGTTAGTGATACAAAAAGACTTTTAAAAAAAGGAAAGAAGGAAAAAACGAAAGAATAATATAAGGATGTATGGTGATGAAAAATAAGTTAATTGAGGCATAATGTAAATGCTGAATGACTGAATTATGCTATCCTAGAGTAAAAACTGTAACTGTAAAAATACAAAAAACACATTCCTAAAATTAACAAGGACTTTAAAGAAGAATGTGAGTCTGACTTGGGGATAAGAAACTGGAGACTGCTATTAAAGGAATGGCTTCAGAAAAATCACCTGGTCAAGATGAGCTAACTACAGACATCTATAAGGTGTTTTTGTGCATAAAGAACATGGAGACATAAAGATATTGCTGTTGAACGCAGTCAAAGAATATATTGAGACTAGTAGTCTGCTCCCATCTATGAAACAATGGTTGATTATTCTTATACCAAAGTGAAAATAATTGAAAATTTAAATTTACTCAATCTACATTAAGACCACTCCTTAAATCGCAATTGCGAATATGCGGAAAGGTAGATTATATCAGATAATAAGTGAAACACAGTCAGGGTTTATTAACAATAGATTGATACACAATATTATTAGACTTATTTTGAATTTATAGGATTATAGTCATTTAGTTGAGGATAAAGATCTTATTTTTAGATTTTCATAAAGCTTTAGAACAATTTGGGTTTGGTCAGAACTAAAATGAATAAATATGTTATATAAAAGAATCAATAGCTCTATTTCACTCAATTGGGGGACTGCAAAGAGATTTCAAATCAATACGTTAGGGTGATCCAGCTAACCCATATTTGTTTATTGTGGCAGTGGAACTAATAGCAGTTTAAATCATCAAAGAGATTAAAAGCATGAATGTAATGGGGAAAGATTTAGTTATTAATCAGTTTGCAGACTGCAAACTGCTTTTTCAGAAGTGTCTGGATCACATATAAATTTTAAAAATGTGAATTAATGTCAATGAATGGTCACTCAGAAAATGTAACAAATAATATACAATTTAAAAATGAAGTAAAATATTTAGGGATTACAATTGCAAATTTAGAAGAAATTTAGAAGAAAAGTTTAATTTTAATATTAACATGAAGAAAAGCCAGTCAATTCTGAGTGATTGATCACAAAGAGTATTTGTATCTTTAGAAGAATCGTTTTACATAAAACTGAAGCACTATGTAGTAGAGTAAATGATTCAACAAGTTAATAAAAACCAATATGACTTCGTCTGAAGGAACAAACACTATATTAGAAAAAAATTTTAGTTCAATGTTTAAGGGATGGTGGGATGAATATGATTGCCTTTAATGCTATGATTGGTAGTATTACGTTGAAATGGTTAAAATCATTTTTGAAAGATGGGCATAGTGTCTAGATTTGGTTTCCTGGTCAAATATTTTACTTGGAGGTATTGAATTTCCTTTGAAATGTGATTTTGAGCCATCTAAGGTGCCTTTTAAATTAGCATATTTTTATAGTCAAATCCTATTGTATTGGAAGATTTTATACAAACACAATTGTTCTCCTCACACAATTACATTGTGGAATAACAAATTTATTGTTATTAAGAGAAAATCTGTGTTCTCTAGAGATTGGATGAAAAAATGGAATTTGGTCTGTTGTTTATTTAATGGATAGGAAAGGAGACTTAAATAAGTAAGAAATATAATATAATCTGTATATAGTATATCATGCTAATTATTGCTATATGTTTGGGGATTGTTCACTTAAGTAAAGGGGTATTAGGATATTCAGAGATAGTGCCAAGAATGGTTAGTCTATAGTCTAGATTTACTAATAAGGTTTTAAGATCTTTGTTCTCCTCAGAATTATTTCCATCCCCACTCAAAAGGAGAGATATAGAATCTGATTGTGAAAAATGGAAATTATTAAAATTAGAATCAAATATATTGCTTTTCCTTGTTTTTTCTCACGCTAAATTATTAATGACATTTACCAATGATTTCTGAAGACACAGATTTGATATAGATTGTATAGTTTGTTCTTTCTGTGAAGCAGATATAGAAACATTGGAACATCTATTTTTCTCATGCAAAATGTCTAATAGGTTTGAAAGGATATTTTAAAATGGTTGAAGATGCATTATGATCTACTTGAATTGGACTATAAACTCATTGGTTTATAACTCTGTGGTTTATATAGTAAAAACTCTAATGCCGAATTTTACTTAATAAGATTACAAAGTATTATATACATAAATGCAGATTATTAAAAAAATCTTTGATCTCTTGCATCTCCTTTTATTTGGCACATGCTATTTGCACCCGGGTGTACATAGCAGTGTGTGCTATTTGCACCCGGGTGTACTTAGCAGTGTGTGCTATTTGCACCCGGGTGTACATAGCAGTGTGTGCTATTTGCACCCGGGTGTACGCAGCAGTGTGTGCTATTTGCACCCGGGTGTACATAGCAGTGTGTGCTATTTGCACCCGGGTGTACATAGCATTGTGTGCTATTTGCACCCGGGTGTACGCAGCAGTGTGTGCTATTTGCACCTGGGTGCAAATAGCACGTGCCACACAGCAAGGCTATTTTCACCCCTTAATTAAAAAAAAAGAAAGAGAACTCATCTGTGCATGTCTACCAATGAATGCGAGGGAGCGAAAAGGCGCAAATTCACAGATGGGGAAACGGAGACCATAGGAAATGGTAAGCAGAATTTGGTTATTATTTATGTATAAAAGGCCCATCACTCAATTTAACTCTACATTTTAAGATAAATATTTAAGACAGAGTGTGAGAATTATTATCTATCGAACACTGTTGACTGAAAACGAATAAGCTAAGCTAGTGTTTTGCTGGATCTCAGTTTAAGTTATTTGATTGAATTAAAGTTTGAGGCAGTTAGGTAACTTGTATCTAACCTTATCTTAGTTATTAAGTAAAAAGTTTTGTATTTTGTTGCTTATTCTGATTAATTTAGCTAGCTAGCTAGCTTATTGCTGGCTAGTATAGAGCCCGGGAGGGGCCGTGGGTAAAAAAAAAAATTAAATCGAGCGAACGATGTAGCAGTTCATGCCAACAATTTCTCTAATTCGTGCGAACGATTTATTTTATTCCAGCGAACGATTAAGCCAACTCTTATTTCTAGTTCATGCATGCACAGGCAGGATAAACACAGTCTCCGGCGATGTTTATGCCTTCTGCGGTGGCGTTTTAGGGCAACTCTTAATTAGAGAATAAAGTCTAATATAACGAGATTAAAGCCGCAGTATTTTGATTTTAATTGTAACTGCTTGGCCTGCAGCGCAGGGCACGGAGGGAAAAGAGCACATACCGTCAGTTAGAAACGTAGAAAAATGACGGTGATCTCAGGATCTCATAACAGATCATGCATGATCACCGTCAGTTATACGTTTCTAACCTGCTTATTATTAATGTTCTAGTGTTACAGCTTTCGGCTCTGCGCTGCGAGATTCCTCTGTGCGGGGAGAGCGCGCGGCGCGACACGGAGGCTTTCCACCGCATTTTAGTTTTTGCTACCAAACGAACATAAATACAGTAAATTCCAGTCATGAATAAAGGAAATAAACCTTTTACTGAAACAAGACGACTGTCTCTGTGTGTTATAAAAACCATATCAAATTCAAATATACTGTGAAGCATGATATGCGCGTCAAAGTTATGATCAATGTGGAATAGTTAATTTCTCACTATTTAGTAATATAGGGCTAATGTATTAATTAAATAAACATAATTCATATTAAAATATTCCCAATATTTCCCAGCAGATCTACCTTATAAAGCACCCCCTATAACTGTACACCCAACCAAGAAATACTTTTAGTACTAGATATTCAGTCAGCCTCCAAGGAAATGCACCCCTTCTTAAATCTGGTTACATCATTATTACATTCATGGTATTTACACCCTCTATATGGGAATCTGTGTAGCAAAATATGGTCACCTTTTACAGGTATATAATGATGGAAACACAAAATTGCATTTCATGTATAACATATGCTGTTTCTAGCTTTTATGTCATATAAAAAGACATAAAATCCAAATAATTATAAAGTAGTTCAAAAAAATATGCACATGAAACAGTGTGATAAAACGGTTTATGTATGTTTCTGAGCTTATAAGTCTGCATTATAATTCTGATAATGATGTATCAGAAAATAGTATGTTTAAATGGTTTCATTTTCATATAATTTGCATACAAGTGTAATTTGTAATACAAATTAGTTGGGATAATTGTTATATGAGATAACAGGATACCTGTTTTTGGTGTAATATCATGATATTAATGTCCTACATCTTACAATTACATTTGGTCACACATTTTTATGACATACTGGAATAAATTATCAAATTGATCCAAATTATAATATATACTGCCCACTCAAATAAACATCTTAAAACATTGTATTATTATTTTAGGCCAGCTATTTTAATTTTATATAGTGTTACAGATTTAAAGTAGCCTAGTACATTATATGACCCATTCATAGACAAATGTCACACACTGTATTATATAAATTTTTATATCATCTTTATTTCCTCATTATTACAGTTTACAATTGAATATACTGTACTAAGTAAAATATACTTATTTACGTTATATTATTGTTGAACATAAGGAATTAATAAACACAATTCCACATTGATCATAACACGTGATTTATAACACACCGAGACAGTCGTCTTGTTTCAGTAAAAGGTTTATTTCCTTTATTCATGACTGGAATTTACTGTATTTATGTTCGTTTGGTAGCAAAAACTAAAATGCGGTGGAAAGCCTCCGTGTCGCGCCGCGCGCTCTCCCCGCACAGAGGAATCTCGCAGCGCAGAGCCGAAAGCTGTAACACTAGAACATTAATAATCAGCAGGTTAGAAACGTAGATAACTGACGGTGATCATGCATGATCTGTTATGAGATCCTGAGATCACCGTCATTTTTCTACGTTTCTAACTGACGGTATGTGCTCTTTTCCCTCCGTGCCCTGCGCTGCAGGCCAAGCAGTTACAATTAAAATCAAAATACTGCGGATTAAGACTTTATTCTCTAATTAAGAGTTGCCCTAAAACGCCACCGCAGAAGGCATGAACATCGCCGGAGACTGTGTTTATCCTGCCTGTGCATGCATGAACTAGAAATAAGAGTTGGCTTAATCGTTCGCTGGAATAAAAGAAATCGTTCGCACGAATTAGAGAAATTGGTGGCATGAACTGCTACATTGTTCGCTCGATTTAAATTTTTTTTTTTACCCACGGCCCCTCCCGGGCTCTATACTAGCCAGCAATAAGCTAGCTAGCTAGCTAAATTAATCAGAATAAGCAACAAAATACAAAACTTTTTACTTAATAACTAAGATAAGGTTAGATACAAGTTACCTAACTGCCTCAAACTTTAATTCAATCAAATAACTTAAACTGAGATCCAGCAAAACACTAGCTTAGCTTATTCGTTTTCAGTCAACAGTGTTCGATAGATAATAATTCTCACACTCTGTCTTAAATATTTATCTTAAAATGTAGAGTTAAATTGAGTGATGGGCCTTTTATACATAAATAATAACCAAATTCTGCTTACCATTTCCTATGGTCTCCGTTTCCCCATCTGTGAATTTGCGCCTTTTCGCTCCCTCGCATTCATTGGTAGACATGCGCAGATGAGTTCTCTTTCTTTTTTTTTAATTAAGGGGTGAAAATAGCCTTGCTGTGTGGCACGTGCTATTTGCACCCGGGTGCAAATAGACACTCCGTTATTTTATTTTTAATGTTGATCTCTAGCATCAATTTTTTTTTTGTGTTTATCTACTTGTTATTTTTTATTGAGATACCTGAAGTAGTGATACAGCTGCTCATTATGTTTTGAAAATACTGTAATTTCTTTTATTATGTAAGCCTTTTTATGTCACAAATACGCGTTTACTGTGTTTTGGAAGCAGCGCGTTACTGTAGGAGGTGCTGCTGAGCTGTTTGAATGATTCTGGGGAGTAATTGTACAGAAACTCTTCAGTGGAACTCTATTGATTTATATAAACAGCAATGACTTAATCTTTAATAAACCTCAAAGCATTATAGGTACCTTAATAACATTTTGGCTGCTTATAAACAGATTAGTGCAGCTGTGTAAGCAGATATTATGTACTTTGAAGATATGAGGATTTGTGAAAAAAAAGGCGATACGTTCACGTGAGCCATTATTGGGTTGCGGTCTTCTGCTTCATGTTGCAGCTTTGGCAGCGATGAAACACGGTGCGGTGATCCAGCTTGTCCTGTTTGTTGCCGCAGATGGAGCACTTCATGACCGCCAGGAGTTCCAGAATGTACACCGAACTGGTAACAGAGTTCACCGCTGACTCCGGGGTGCTAATGGCTGTGTCAGAAACGCGCAGGTCTGGGATTTTCTCCACCGCTGTGGACAAGGTTGTGGTCAGCTGGACTTTCCCCTTGAAGACCGGAGAGGTAGCTGGAGAGCATCTGGACGGCGTTGATATGGTGCTCCCAAAGCTGCAGCGTGAGTTCGTTACCGCGGTCACGCCATCTGCACTTAGAAAACGCTCGGTCGCGCTATCCACACCGAAAACTGGAGTGCGCGTCTAAACCGTGTTTTACTGTAGCAGCGTGCACAGCGCACCCGGAGGAGCGGAGACTGGCGCTTCTCGTGCAGAGACTTAAAATGGAACAGAAACGAGTTTTACACCTAAATAAACTTGATTTAACGAGGTCTAATCCACAAATATACACCAGAAAGACCACTTCTTATCTGTAGAACAGTGTAACGTTTTGAAAAGGTTTGGAGTGTTATTAAATAAGCAAATCAAATTGTTATAAAATCACAGCCCTAAATTCTTAAAGATCTTATTCTCATGTATCCCAGATATATGTTTGAAGTGATATTACTGTATCATTTTTGAGTAATTGAATACCAAAACTATCTATTCGGTTTTGTATAAAAGGGATTTTGGAGTGCTATAAAACCAAAAAAAATCTAATTCTTCTTAAATCAGAACATGAAATCCTTAAATAATACCTTCCATACTATTAATGTCATGCATGTATACTGATTGTACAGTATCATTTTGGAGTAAATGAATACCAAACTTAGGAAAAATGTATATTCGGTTGTGCATTAACCAGATTTCGGTGTCCTATAAAACCTTCAAATCAAATTGTTATCCAATGAAACCAAGAAAGTCTTGAAGAACACATTCCATTCTATTAATGACATGAGTAACAAGTGATATTACTGTATCATTTTGGATTAATTGGATACCAAACTTAGGAAAAATGTCTATTCGGTTGTGCATAAACCACATTTCAGAGTCCTATAAAACCAGCAAATCAAATTGTTATCCAATGGCACTGACAAAGTCTTGGAAAACACATTCTATACTATTAATAACATGTATATCAAGTGATTTTAAAGTACCATTTTGGAGTAATTAAATATCAAACATACAAAAAATGTTAATTTACTTTTGCATAAATCAGATTTCAGAGTCCTATAAAACAAGCAAATCAAATTGTTATCCAATGCCACTAAGACATTCTTGAAGAACACATTCCATACTATTAATGACATGAGTAACAAAGGATATTACTGTATCATTTTGGAGTAATTGGATACCAAACTTAGGAAAAATGTCTATTCGGTTGTGCATAAACCACATTTCAGAGTCCTATAAAACAAGCAAATCAAATTGTTATCCAATGCCACTAAGACATTCTTGAAGAACACATTCCATACTATTAATGACATGAGTAACAAAGGATATTACTGTATCATTTTGGAGTAATTGGATACCAAACTTAGGAAAAATGTCTATTCGATTGTGCAAAAACCTGATTTCACAGTCCTATAAAACCAGCAAATCAAATTGTTATCCAATGGCACTGACAAAGTCTTGAAGAACACATTCTATACTATTATTGACATGAGTATCAAGTGATTTTACTGTATCATTTTGAAATAATTGGATACCAAACTTGGAAAAATGTCTATTCGGTTGTGCATAAACCAGATTTCGGAGTCCCATAAAACCAGCAAATCAAATTGTTATCCAATGGCACTAACAAAGTCTTGAAGAACACATGCTATACTATTATTGACATGAGTATCAAGTGATTTTACTGTATCATTTTGGAGTAATTGGATACCAAACTTGGAAAAAATGTCTATTCGGTTGTGCATAAACCACATTTCAGAGTCCTATAAAACCAGCAAATCAAATTGTTATCCAATGACACTAACAAAGTCTTGAAGAACACATTCTATACTATTATTGACATGAGTATCAAGTGATTTTACTGTATCATTTTGAAATAATTGGATACCAAACTTGGAAAAAATGTCTATTCGGTTGTGCATAAACCACATTTCAGAGTCCTATAAAACCAGCAAATCAAATTGTTATCCAATGACACTAACAAAGTCTTGAAGAACACATTCTATACTATTATTGACATGAGTATCAAGTGATTTTACTCTATCATTTTGAAATAATTGGATACCAAACTTGGAAAAATGTCTATTCGGTTGTGCATAAACCAGATTTCGGAGTCCCATAAAACCAGCAAATCAAATTGTTATCCAATGGCACTAACAAAGTCTTGAAGAACACATGCTATACTATTATTGACATGAGTATCAAGTGATTTTACTGTATCATTTTGGAGTAATTGGATACCAAACTTGGAAAAAATGTCTATTCGGTTGTGCATAAACCACATTTCAGAGTCCTATAAAACCAGCAAATCAAATTGTTATCCAATGACACTAACAAAGTCTTGAAGAACACATTCTATACTATTATTGACATGAGTATCAAGTGATTTTACTGTATCATTTTGAAATAATTGGATACCAAACTTGGAAAAAATGTCTATTCGGTTGTGCATAAACCACATTTCAGAGTCCTATAAAACCAGCAAATCAAATTGTTATCCAATGACACTAACAAAGTCTTGAAGAACACATTCTATACTATTATTGACATGAGTATCAAGTGATTTTACTCTATCATTTTGAAATAATTGGATACCAAACTTGGAAAAAATGTCTATTGGGTTGTGCATAAACCACGTTTCTGAGTCCTATAAAACCAGCAAATCAAATTGTTATCCAATGGCACTAACAAAGTCTTGCAGAACACATTCCATAGTATTATTGACATGAGTGTCAAGTGATTTTACTGTATCATTTTGGAGTAATTGAATACCAAACTTAGGAAAAATGTCTATTCGGTTGTGCATAAACCAGATTTCGGAGTCCCATAAAACCAGCAAATCAAATTGTTATCCGATGCCACCAAGACTGTCTTGAAGAACACATTCTATACTATGAATGACTTGAGTAACAAGTGATTTTACTGTATCATTTTGGAGTAATTGGATACCAAACTTAGGAAAAATGTCTATTCGATTGTGCAAAAACCTGATTTCAGAGTCCTATAAAACCAGCAAATCAAATTGTTATCCAATGGCACTGACAAAGTCTTGAAGAACACATTCTATACTATTATTGACATAAGTATCAAGTGATTTTACTGTATCATTTTGAAATAATTGGATACCAAACTTGGAAAAATGTCTATTCGGTTGTGCATAAACCACATTTCAGAGTCCTATAAAACCAGCAAATCAAATTGTTATCCAATGACACTAACAAAGTCTTGAAGAACACATTCTATACTATTATTGACATGAGTATCAAGTGATTTTACTGTATCATTTTGAAATAATTGGATACCAAACTTAGAAAAAATGTCTATTCAGTTGTGTATAAACCAGATTTTAAGGTCGCATAAAACCAGCAAATCAAATTGTTATCCAATGACACTAACAAAGTCTTGAAGAACACATTCTGTACTATTATTGACATGAGTATCAAGTGATTTTACTGTATCATTTTGAAATAATTGGATACCAAACTTAGAAAAAATGTCTATTCAGTTGTGTATAAACCAGATTTTAAGGTCGCATAAAACCAGCAAATCAAATTGTTATCCAATGCCACCAAGACAGTCTTGAAAAACACATTCTATACTATTAATAACATAAGTATCAAGTGATTTTACTGTACCATTTTGGAGTAATTAATTATCAAACATACGAAAAATGTTGATTCACTTCTGTATAAACCACATTTCAGAGTCCTATAAAACCAGCAAATCAAATTGTTATCCAATGGCACTAACGAAGTCTTGAAGAACACATGCTATACTATTATTGACATGAGTATCAAGTGATTTTACTGTATCATTTTGGAGTAATTGGATACCAAACTTGGAAAAATGTCTATTTGGTTGTGCATAAACCACATTTCAGAGTCCTAGAAAACCAGCAAATCAAATTGTTATCCAATGGCACTAACAAAGTCTTGAAGAACACATGCTATACTATTATTGACATGAGTATCAAGTGATTTTACTGTATCATTTTGGAGTAATTGGATACCAAACTTGGAAAAAATGTCTATTTGGTGTTGTGCATAAACCACATTTCAGAGTCCTAGAAAACCAGCAAATCAAATTGCTATCCAATGGCACTAACAAAGTCGTGAAGAAAACATGCTATACTATTATTGACATGAGTATCAAGTGATTTTACTGTATCAGTTTGAAATAATTGGATACCAAACTTGGAAAAATGTCTATTTGGTTGTGCATAAACCAGATTTCGGAGTCCCATAAAACCAGCAAATCAAATTGTTATCCAATGGCACTAACAAAGTCTTGAAGAACACATTCCATACCATTAGTGACATGAGTAACAAGTGATATAACTGTTTAATTTTGGAATAATTGAATACCGAACATAGGAAAAATGTCTATTCGTTTGTGCATAAACCAAATCCTATAAAACCAGCAAATCAAATTGTTGTCTAATAAAACCAAAACAGTCTTGAAGAAAATATTCCAATCTACCAAGAACATTAGTCACAAGTGATATTACTATATTTGAGTAATTGGATAGCAAATTTAGAAAAAAAATGCCTGTTCAGTTGTGCATAAACCAGATTTTGGAGTCCTATAAACCATCAAATCAAATTGTTATCCAATGGAACCAAGTCCTTGATAAACACATTCCATACTAGTTTTATAGGACCCCGAAATCTGGTTTATTCACAACCGAATAGACATTTGGTATGCAATTAATCCAAAATTGTACAGTAATATCACTTGTTACTCATGTCAATAATAGTATGGAATGTGTTCTGCAAGACTGTCTCAGTGGAATTGGATAAAAAATTGATTTGCTGGTTTTATGGGACCTTAAAATCTGGTTTATGCACAACCGAATAGACATTTATTCTAAGTTTGGTATCCAATTAATCCAAAATGATACAGTAATATCACTTGATACTCATGTCAATAATAGTATAGAATGTGTTCTTCAAGACTGTCTCAAAGGCATTGAATAACAATTTGATTTGCTGGTTTTATGGGACTCCCAAATCTGGTTTATGCACAACCAAATAGAATTTTTTTCTATGTTTGGTATCCAATTACTCCAAAATGATACAGTAATGTTCTTTGATACTCATGCCATTAATAACATGGAATGTGTTCTTTAAGGCTGTCTTGGTGGTATTGGATAGCATTTGGATTTGCTGGTTTTATAGGACTCTGAAATCTGGTTTATGCACAACCGAATATACATTTTTCCTATGTTTGGTATCCAATTACTCCAAAATGATACAGTAAAATCACTTGATACTCATGGTATGCATAGTATGGAATGTCTCCTTTAAGGCTGTCTCAGTGGCATTGAACAACAATTTGACTTGCTGGTTTTATAGGACTCCGAAATCTGGTTTATGAACAACCAAATATACATTTTTCCTATGTTTGGTATCCAATTACTCCAAAATGATACAGTAATATTCTTTGTTACTCATGTCATTAATAACATGGAATGTGTTATTTAAGGCTGTATTGTTGGCATTGGATAACAATTTGATTTGCTGGTTTTATAGGACTCCGAAATCTGGTTTATGAACAACCGAATATACATTTTTCCTAGGTTTGGTATCCAATTACTCCAAAATGATACAGTAATATCCTTTGTTCCTGACGTCACTAATAGTATGAAATGTCTTCTTTAAGGCTATCTCAGTGGCATTGGATAACAATTTGATTTGCTGGTTTTATAGGACTCCCAAATCTAGTTTATGCACAACCAAATAGAATTTTTTCCTAAGTTTGGTATCCAATTACTCCAAAATGATACAGTAATATCCTTTGTTACTCACGTCACTAATAGTATGTAATGTGTTCTTCAAGAGTGTCTCAGTCACATTGGATAACAATTTGATTTACTGGTTTTATAGGACTCCGAAATCTGGATTATGAACAACCGAATATACATTTTTCCTAGGTTTGGTATCCAATTACTCTAAAATGATACAGTAATATTCTTTGTTACTCATGTCATGCATAGTATGAAATGTCTTCTTTAAGGCTGTCTCAGTGGCATTGGATAACAATTTGATTTGCTGGTTTTATAGGACTCCCAAATCTAGTTTATGCACAACCAAATAGATTTTTTTCCTAAGTTTGGTATCCAATTACTCCAAAATGATACAGTAACATCCTTTGTTACTCACGTCACTAATAGTATATAATGTGTTCTTCAAGAGTGTCTTAGTCGCATTGGATAACAATTTGATTTGCTGGTTTTATAGGACTCCGAAATCTGGATTATGAACAACCGAATATACATTTTTCCTAGGTTTGGTATCCAATTACTCTAAAATGATACAGTAATATTCTTTGTTACTCATGTCATGCATAGTATGAAATGTCTTCTTTAAGGCTGTCTCAGTGGCATTGGATAACAATTTGATTTGCTGGTTTTATAGGACTCTGAAATGTGGTTTATGCACAACCTAATAGACATTTTTTCCAAGTTTGGTATCCAATTACTCCAAAATGATACAGTAAAATCACTTGATACTCATGTCATGCATAGTATGGAATGTCTTCTTTAAGGCTGTCTCAGTGGCATTGGATAACAATTTGACTTGCTGGTTTTATAGGACTCTGAAATCTGGTTTATGCAAAAGTGAATTAACATTTTTCGTATGTTTGATATTTAATTACTCCAAAATGGTACAGTAAAATCACTTGATACATATGTTATTAATAGTATAGAATGTGTTTTCCAAGCCTTTGTTAGTGCCATTGGATAACAATTTGATTTGCTGGTTTTCTAGGACTCAGAAATCTGGTTTATGCACAATCGAATAAACATTTTTTCTAAGTTTGGTATTCAATTACTCCAAAATGATAAAGTAATATCACTTGATACTCATGTCAATAATAGAATAGAATGTGGTTTTCAAGACGTTATTAGTTGCATTGGATAACAATTTGATTTGCTGGTTTTATAGGACTCCAAAATGTGGTTTATCACAACTGAATAGACATTTTTCCTAAGTTTGGTATTCTATTACTCCAAAATAATACAGTAATATGACTTTTCACTCATGTCATTAATAGTATGACATGTGTTCTTCAAGACAGTCTCGGTGGCATTGGATAACAATTTGATTTGCTGGTTTTGTAGGACTCCGAAATCAGGTTTTTGCACAACCGAATAGACATTTATTCCTAAATTTGGTATCCAATTAATCCAAAATGATACAGTTATATCCTTTGTTACTCACGTCATTAATAGTAAAGAATGTGTTTCTTAAGGTAGTCTTGGTAGCATTGGATAACAATTTGATTTGCAGGTTTTATAGGACCTTAAAATCTGGTTTATGCAAAAGAAAATAGACATTTTTCCTAAGCTTGGTATTCAATTACTCCAGAATGATACAGTAATATCATTTGTTACTCATGTCAATGATAGTATGGAATGTGATTTTCAAGAATGTCTTGGTGGCATTGGATAACAATTTAATTTGCTGGTTTTATGGGACCTTAAAATCTGGTTTATGCACAACCGAATAGACATTTTTCGCATGTAAAATATTTTTTTAATATTTAACAAGTGATATTACTGTATAATTTTGGATTAATTGGAAACCAAATGTCTATTCGGTTGTGAATAAACCAGATTTCGGGGTCCTATAAAACTAGTATGGAATGTGTTTATCAAGAAGGACTTGGTTCCATTGGATAACAATTTGATTTGATGGTTTATAGGACTCCAAAATCTGGTTTATGCACAACTGAACAGGCATTTTTTTTCTAAATTTGCTATCCAATTACTCAAAAATGACACAGTAATATCACTTGTGACTAATGTTCTTGGTAGATTGGAATATTTTCTTCAAGACTGTTTTGGTTTTATTAGACAACAATTTGATTTGCTGGTTTTATAGGATTTGGTTTATGCACAAACGAATAGACATTTTTCCTATGTTTGGTATTCAATTATTCCAAACATTAATAGTATAGAATGTGTTTTTCAAGACCTTATTAGTGGCATTGGATAACAATTTGATTTACTGGTTCTATAGGACTCTGAAATCTGGTTTATGCACAACCGAATAGACATTTTTCCTCAGTTTGGTATTCAATTATTTCAAAATTATACAGTAATATCATTTGTTACTCATGTCATTAATAGTATGCAATGTGATTGTCAAGACTTTCTTGGTTTCATTGGATAACAATTTGATTTGCTGGTTTTATAGGACTCTGAAATGTGGTTTATGCACAACCGAATAGACATTTTTCCAAGTTTGGTATCCAATTAATCCAAAATGATACAGTAATATCACTTGTTACTCATGTCATTAATAGAATGGAATGTGTTCTTCAAGACTTTCTTGGTTTCATTGGATAACAATTTGATTTGAAGGTTTTATAGGACACCGAAATCTGGTTTATGCACAAACGAATATACATTTTTCCTAAGTTTGGTATTCATTTACTCCAAAATGATACTGTACAATCAGTATACATGCATGACATTAATAGTATGGAAGGTATTATTTAAGGATTTCATGTTCTGATTTAAGAAGAATTAGATTTTTTTGGTTTTATAGCACTCCAAAATCCCTTTTATACAAAACCGAATAGATAGTTTTGGTATTCAATTACTCAAAAATGATACAGTAATATCACTTCAAACATATATCTGGGATACATGAGAATAAGATCTTTAAGAATTTAGGGCTGTGATTTTATAACAATTTGATTTGCTTATTTAATAACACTCCAAACCTTTTCAAAACGTTACACTGTTCTACAGATAAGAAGTGGTCTTTCTGGTGTATATTTGTGGATTAGACCTCGTTAAATCAAGTTTATTTAGGTGTAACTAGTTTCTGTTCCAGTTCAGTCTCTGCACGAGAAGCGCCAGTCTCCGCTCCTCCGGGTGCGCTGTGCACGCTGCTACAGTAAAACACGGTTTAGACGCGCACTCCAGTTTTCGGTGTGGATAGCGCGACCGAGCGTTTTCTAAGTGCAGATGGCGTGACCGCGGTGAGATACGGAGTGGATATACAGCAGCAGTAAGAGCAAAAACTGTCCCTGTCCTGTTGCTACTGACTCGCAACACTCTCCTACTGTCTCCCGACACTCTCCTGCTGTCTCGCGACACTCACCTGCTGTCTCGCGATACTCTCCTACTGTCCTGCAGAGCTCTTTAACTGTACCGTGGAGGTTTTTAACTGTACCGTGGAGGTTTTTTAACTGTACCGTGGAGGTTTTTTAACTGTACCGCGGAGGTTTTTAACTGTACCGCGGAGGTTTTTAACTGTATCGTGGAGGTTTTTAACTGTACCGTGGAGGTTTTTTAACTGTACCGCGGAGGTTTTTAACTGTACCGCGGAGGTTTTTAACTGTACCGTGGAGGTTTTTAACTGTACCGCGGAGGTTTTTAACTGTACCGTGGAGGTTTTTTAACTGTACCGCGGAGGTTTTTAACTGTACCGCGGAGGTTTTTAACTGTACCGTGGAGGTTTTTTAACTGTACCATTATTATTTACATTATATATGCTCCCACTGGGCAAAGTTATTAGAAAACATGACGTAGATTTTCATTGTTATGCGGATGACACGCAGCTCTTCATATCAGCCAAACCTGACGACAGAGTGAGATTAAAGAAAATTGAGGATTGTGTAAAATATGTGAAATTGTGGATGTCGCACAACTTCCTCCTATTAAATAGTGAAAAAACAGAAGTTCTCCTATTAGGCCCCAAAGCTGCTAGAAATAAATTATCAGACTTAATGCTAAATCACACCTGGTTCAGCAGCTAAAAACCTTGGAGTTATTATAGATTCAGATCTAGCATTCGATAAACACATATCTAATGTTACTAGAACAGCTTTTCTACACCTACGTAACATTGCCAAGCTAAGAAATGCCCTATCACTGCATGACGCAGAAAAATTAGTCCATGCCTTCATTACCTCAAGGCTAGATTACTGTAATGCGCTACTGTCTGGATGTTACTGCAGTCACTTAAATAAACTTCAGCTAGTTCAAAATGCTGCAGCCAGGGTCCTTACTAAAACTAGAAAATTTGACCATATTAGTCCAGTCCTATCAGCACTGCACTGGCTGCCAGTCAAATTCCGCATAGACTATAAAATTCTCCTGTTAACGTATAAAGCCCTACACAGGCTCGCTCCTGAGTATTTACGAGACCTCATCTCCTATTATGAAGCACCACGATTACTTAGATCTCAGGGTGCTGGTTTCTTAGTAGTCCCTAAAATTCAGAGGAGCTCTGCAGGAGGAAGAGCTTTCTCTTATAAAGCGCCCCAACTCTAGAATAATCTCCCCGAATATGTTCGGGACTCAGACACAGTCTCAATCTTTAAGTCTAGACTGAAAACTTACTTGTTTAGTTTAGCTTTTGGTAATTAATGTTTTTTCCTTTAGATAAGGCTGCAGATTCAGGGGTTCATGGACAGAGGGAATTGTGGTAAACTGAGATGCTGGTGCTGCTATTCTCCCACTGCACACGGTCACTCAGGTTTGTGGACGGTGGAGTGGGTGGATGCCAGTGTTTCACGGAGCCTCCATGTCTATCTTACCTTCTGGCTCTCTGCCTTTAGTTAGGCTGTTTTATTCAGTTCTGCCGGAGTCATTTGCCACACTCTGATAATGTTTTAATATTCTCAGTTTTGCATAAATCCAGTCAAAACTAATTCCATCTCTCTGCCTTCCTCCGAGTTACTGACTGCCCACCTGTCTGACCCGATACCGATGTTGGACCCTCAGGCTCTCGCGTCTCCTGTCCGGCCAGACTGATGGAAGTTTCTGAAGTCAGCTCTTCTCCACCACCATCAGCTGCTCATCGTCCATCTTATTCTCCACTACTGATTACATCCAAGCCATTAGTGGCGCTATTACACTCCTGAATACATAAAACCTATATGGATGTATAAAAGACTTTTTAAATTTTAATTTAAAAGCCGTTTGACCAGTGGTAGGATGGTCCCCCCTCAAATGTGAGTCTTGGTCCTCCCAAGGTTTCTTCCTCCTCCTGCAGCTCTGAGGGAGTTTTTCCTTGCCTCCGCGCTCACTGGGGGTTCTGTATTTTCTATGTTTAATGTTTTGCCTGATTCTTTGTCCTGTAATCATGTTTCTGTAAAGCTGCTTTGTGCCAACACCTGTTGTAAAAAGCGCTATACAAATAAATTTGATTTGATGATTTGATTTGATATTTTGTATTATTTAATTTTTTTCTGATTTGTGTGTCTGTATATAAGTTCCTGGTACAGTCTAATTAATAAAATATTTTATGCTATATTCTCGTTTATTATTGTTTATCTACATTCTATTAAAGTCTAAATTAGTTAAAGTCAAATTTTTAGTCAAAGCGTTTGCACAGCATTTTGCTTATTTTTTTCTTGGTAAATTTTCTTTAAAAATAATCAATAAAATCTAGGTGTTTGCGTTACACTTAAATTCATAAATCAAGTGAACACCCTTGATTTAAATTATTAAGTGTACACAGGAAATTTGGCAGTGTTAAATCAACACTTTTTAGTGTTAAACTTTACACCCTCAGTGTTAATTTAACACTAACAATGTTGATTTAACACTGCCAAATTTCCTGTGTAGATACAACCATCATGAAAAAAACGTATGTGCTTGTTTTGGGCTCTGAATTACTTAAATAATGTAAAATATCATTTCAATTGCTGATATTTAGATTTTTGCAGTGTAGGTATGAAACGATTTCAGTGACAGCATTTAATTTGTGGTCTTTTGGTAGAGCCTATTCTATTGCTTATTACACTGTTTTTCAATCCTGGTCTTTAAGGGCAACTGCCCTGCACATTTTATTAATTGTCATACTTTGACAGCCTCACATTAACACAATAATAAATTGTCACGTCCTGGTCTTGTCTCATGTCTCTATGTGTTATTCCCACGTGACCTGTGCTCCTCTGTGTCTCTTGTCAGTAGTTTTCCACCACGTGTTTCTCATTTGTTGCTCCGCCCCTTCCCCAGGTGTTTCCACTTCTAGTGTGTTTCATGTTAGTTTAAATAGCCCTCCTCTGTCACTTGTCCCTCGTCCGTCTTTGCACTAACCTCTGTTGTTTTGTCGTTCTTGTTTTCATAGCCTTAGCCCTTGTCCTTGTTTATATCTTCTTGTTTATTTCTAGTTCCCTGTTATTTTCCTTTGTTTTCTCCTTGCCCTGTTTAGTTTATTCATTATTGTCTAGTTTAGTTATTCCCTATCTAGTTTAGATTCTTGTTGGTTTCCTTGTATATATGTATCCCTGCCCAGTTTAGTTTTGTATTTATTCAGTCCCTCGTTTGTTCTTTGTTTATTTATTCCCCGTTTGTTTATATCATTAGTACTTCTTGTTTGTTTAGTTTATGTTCTCTAGTTTCACTGGTTTGTTTTGGTTTTTGGTTATTTGTTTATCTAGCTTCATTTATTTGGTTCACTCCCTTGTTCCTTGTATATATCTCCCTGTTTTATGTTTATGTTTATGTGTTTACTTGTTCCTTGTTTACTTATTTATTTATTAAATTATTATTATTTATTTCACCCTACCTGCACTTGCGTCCGTCTCCTCGTCTCCCTGCCTGGGTCATCCGTGACAGAAAGACCGACCAAGAACATGGACGCAGCAGGTTCTGCATGGACCGGTTCAAGGATGGCGATTCGCCGTACTCCAGGCGGGATCCCGGCGCAGGAAACCACGAGGCCTCATGGACGCTGCAGGCCTCGGGGTAAGCGCTCTAAAGGGTCCCGCCAGCCGGAAAAAGACCCCTTTTCCGGGGAGGATTTTCTTGGGGGGGCGATGAGGGTTGGTGCTATGAGCCTCGGTGCCTCCGAGTACCCGAGGCTCAAGGAGCGGGACTCGGGTGCGCTCCCAGCAGCTCTGAGGAAGAGGAGGACTTTCTCCCTACACCAGCTCGTCTGCCGCTGCCTCCAGGGGCTGTTCTGCCTCCAGCACACGTGTCCACCTTGGTTCCTGGAGGAAGCGGCATCCACCTCGGGGAGAACTTCAGCAGCACCGGCCTTCCAGACGCCGACTGCCGTCCGTTCTCCTGCGGCCAAGACTCTCTCCTCACCAGCGGTTCCAGAGTTAGCATCCCCGGTGGCTAAGGCGTTAGCTTCCCCAGCGCCTCCAAAGCTAGCTCCTCCCGCGGCCAAAACACTCTCCTCTCCAGCGGCTAAGGCTCACTCTGTAACTTCCACGGCGGCTGTGAAACTGCGCTCCATGAATACCGGGGTGGCAGCCGAACCGCGCGCCGAGACTGCTGTGGTGGCCGAACCGCTCTCCGAGACTGCTGTGGTGGCCGAGCCACTCTCCGAAACTGCAGCGGTGGCCGAGCCGCTCTCCGGGATTACAAATCCAGTCCGGGTTTTTGCGGCACCCACAGCCTTGAGTACCGCAGCTGCAGCGCCAGCCCCTCAGGCTGAGGAGCTGGCTTTCATGTCGGCTGCAGAGCTGGATTCCACCACTGCGATCCAGCCTCACTTTGGGACTATCTCCGCGGCAACCCAGCTGTGCTCCGGGACTATTTCAGTGACTTTTCCCGCGCCGGTCTCTACCGGCGGCCCCGCGCTGCCAACTGTGGCCTCCGCCGGCGAAGCTGCAGCTCCGGTCCGGGTTTTTGTTCCACCCGCGGTCTCAAGCCCCGCTGCTGCTCCGCTGGATCTCGACACGCCCAGCTACAAAACTCATTCGGCGGACACGCCCAGCTACGAGGCATCTTCAGGTGCTGAGCCACACCCCCGGACACCTACCGCTCTAGACTCTGCTTATGCTGCTGAGCGTGCTGCTCAAGCCTCCGTGTCTGCTCCAGCAGTGCAGGCCTCCGTGTCTGCTCCAGCATCTCAAGCCTCCGTGTCTGCTCCAGCATTTCAAGCCTCCGTGTCTGCGCCAGCACCAGCTCCCGCTGCCAGAGTCGCCGCGCCGCCAGCACCAGCTCCCGCTGCCAGAGTCGCCACCCCACCGGTTCCAGGACTCGTTTACCCAGGCAGGCACCGAGGCCCACGGACTTTGACCCCAGAACTGTGCCCAGGCTGGCTCCTTGGACTTCTCCAGAGACTTTTGCCAGTCCTGGGCACCCACCTATGTTTTTTGTACCCCTGTCTCTCCCTGTCTTGGTCCCCGTGTCTGTGTTTGTTCCTGTTCCTGTCCCTGTTAATGGTTTCTTCGTGCCTGTCCCTGTCACAGTGTTAGTTTCTGTCCCTGTTAATGTTCTCGTCCCTGTTCCCATGTCCAGTCCCGTCCAGTCTCCCGTTCAGTCTCCGTGCCCTGTCCAGTCTCCGTCTCCTGTTCAGTCTCCGTCCTTTGTCCAGTCCCCTGTTAAGTGTCCATCCCCTGTTCTGTTTCCAAGCCCTTTCCAGTCTGCGTCCTTGTCTAATGTCCAGTCCCAGTCTCCCGTCCAGTCTCCGTACAATGTCCAGTTTCCGTACAATGTCCAGTTTCCGTTTCAGTCCCTGGTCTCGTCTCCTATTGTTCCCGGCCTCTCCCCGCCGCCAGCCCCCGGGGTTCGTTTTTATGTGCCTCGGGAGCTGCGCGTTTAGGGGGAGGCTTCTGTCACGTCCTGGTCTTGTCTCATGTCTCTGTGTGTTATTCCCACGTGACCTGTGCTCCTCTGTGTCTCTTGTCAGTAGTTTTCCACCACGTGTTTCTCATTTGTAGCTCCACCCTTTCCCCAGGTGTTTCCACTTCTAGTGTGTTTCATGTTAGTTTAAATAGCCCTCCTCTGTCACTTGTCCCTCGTCCGTCTTTGCACTAACCTCTGTTGTTTTGTCGTTCTCGTTTTCATAGCCTTAGCCCTTGTCCTTGTTTATATCTTCTTGTTTATTTATAGTTCCCTGTTATTTTCCTTTGTTTTCTCCTTGCCCTGTTTAGTTTATTCATTATTGTCTAGTTTAGTTATTCCCTGTCTAGTTTAGATTCTTGTTGGTTTCCTTGTATATATGTATCCCTGCCCAGTTTAGTTTTGTATTTATTCAGTCCCTCGTTTGTTCTTTGTTTATTTATTCCCCGTTTGTTTATATCATTAGTACTTCTTGTTTGTTCTATAGTTTCACTGGTTTGTTTTGGTTTTTGGTTATTTGTTTATCTAGTTTCATTTATTTGGTTCACTCCCTTTCTCCTTGTATATATCTCCCTGTTTTATGTTTACGTGTTTACTTGTTCCTTGTTTACTTATTTATTTATTAAATTATTATTATTTATTTCACCCTACCTGCACTTGCATCCGTCTCCTCGTCTCCCTGCCTGGGTCATCCGTGACAGTCTGGTGTATTGGAAGCAGAACAACTCCAAAAAGTGCAAGATAGTGGGCCTCCTTGGCCAGGGTTGAGAAACACTGGCCTAATCCATCAAAATCCCATCACTGTGTAATTGTATTAGTTACAATTAGGGTTGTGCCAATGGACGATATCATATTATTTATTATTATTCTATTATATCTAGGTTGCAGCTTGTCTTCATTTTTTTTTCAACATGTCTGTATTTATTTTAAACATTTCATGTTATTCACACAAATAGAATAAGCCTGTTAGATTTCTATTATTATTACAAAAATAACAAACGAAAATAAACCCAAAATGTTGACAAAAATATAATCTAACGAATTTCATAACATAGAAACGAAAAAGTTAAAATGGTATTAATATAACAGTTTGGATCCATCAGTTATAAGGATTTAGCGTCAGTCATAAGGAAAGCGCGCACGGCATTGCAAATTTAAAAAAAAATGTTGTAATCAATAAGGTCCTGTCAAGTGTAGTTAAATGTATGGTATTAAATTGTATTAAATTCACATATTTATTGATATTTAATAAAGAGAAATCAGGCAAAATGCGCTTCGCTCGCTCTCTCTTTCTCTCTCTCTCTCTCTCTCTCTCAGCGCGGAGGTGAATTCAGCGCGAGGCTGAAAATAAAAACTCAGTTTAGTTAAATAAATTAAGATGAGTGAGGACCTGTAAATTGAATCAAATATTGTCAAATATAAAGGATAGGTTGAGGTTTTGGTAAGCTGTTTCAATTATTTGAAACTGAAACAGATATAATTCTGCGCACTATTAGATAGCATTTGATTGTGTTTTAAATGAGTTTTTATTTTGTATTAATAATTTTTTTATTAATTTTAAATATTTTTAGTATTTTATTGATCAAACGTTTTTTGGCTATAGCGGCGTTGGCTGGTCACCTGAGCAGCTAATGTGCTTTAATCCTCTCCTGCTGTAGTAAACAGTGGGGAAACCACTTTTCTTAGGTTCTGGTTAAAACTTTTCCCCCTGTGTTATCAGAATTAAAGAGGTATAGAGAGAGATCAAATGTTACTGGGTGAAATAGTAATAGACACACAGTTTATCAGCATGATTACTGTATTTTAAATCCTCTGAATTCACAGCAACACCTGCACTCATCTCCAAACTGTATTTCGTCCACCGAGGTAAACTCGTACCCCTGAACTCCTAAAGTAAACATCAAGCAAAACTAGAAAAGGAAAGTTCGATAACGAACTTTAAGTTGGCTTGGAAAAGTACGCTAATAACGTTGAAAAGTTAAAATGAATGTGAAGAGTGGTTGGGATGCAGTTGACTTTGGGCTAAATGTTCAAAAACTCCAAAAAGTTTTGGCTAACATAGTGGAATGCTAAAAATTGTCTGACATAGGAATGTGTTGCTAAGTGGTTGCTAGGCAGTTGCTAACATTTTCCAAGTGATTGCTAAAGTGTTGCTAACGGATTGCTAGGCATTTGCTAACGTTTTCCAGCTGGTTTGCTAAGGTGTTACTAACTGGTTGCTAGGCAGTTGCTAACGTTTTCCAGGTGGTTGCTAAGGTGTTACTAACTGGTTGCTAGGCAGTTGCTAACGTTTTCCAGGTGGTTGCTAAGGTGTTACTAACTGGTTGCTAGGCAGTTGCTAACGTTTTCCAGGTGGTTGCTAAGGTGTTACTAACTGGTTGCTAGGCAGTTGCTAACGTTTTCCAGGTGGTTGCTAAGGTGTTACTAACTGGTTGCTAGGCAGTTGCTAACGTTTTCCAGGTGGTTGCTAAGGTGTTACTAACTGGTTGCTAGGCAGTTGCTAATGTTTTCCAGGTGGTTGCTAAGTGTTTACTAAGTTGCTATCATTTCAGTTGCTAGGGTGTTCCAGATGGTTGTTGTTCCAGATGGTTGAGTTTGCTAGGTGGGCGCTATGGTGTTGCTGCGGTGTCTGTGGTGGTTGCTATGTAGCTAAGTGGTTGCTAGGTGGTTCCTAAAGTGTTGCTAGGTGGTTGCTAAGCTGTTGCTATGGTGTCAGTGGTGGTTAGATAAAGTTTTAATAATTAATAATTATTTGCAGTGAAATGATTCTGAGAAATAGGTATCTGCTTTTTACACATTGTTTTTAAACCTGAGCATGTACAATTTCTATTTGTTTTTTTCTTATCATCATAATTCCAGTGTCGAGAGATCATATATCTGATGTAAATTTTTTATGTCTTGCATCTTTGGTTCTATCTGTTTATGTAAATTGACTTTCTAAAATTACTTTCAATTTTTTTACATTTTATTATTTTATATTTTCCTATTTGGTCAAATACATCACAAACATTTTTAATTAACAGATAAATTTGGTTAAGATTAATTGTCTTCTAACTTTTGGTTGAGTTACTTCTAGTGTGAAATAAAGTTGAAAAACTTGCAAATATTATAAAAAGTTATAACATACATTTAATTATTTCAATGCTGAAAAATAATGAGTTGGTTAAAGTGTTGCTAAAGTCAAATGTATCCTGATAAATTGACGTAACGTTCTCACCTCTAGATGGCAGTAAAGTGGTAAGCATTAAAACATAATGGAGAGACGTACGTAGTGAGTAGGGAAGAAGGGAGCATCTCGTGAACTGGACGTGCCCCACAGACCGGCTGTAGCTGCGCGTGCAGAAGGAGGGCTCTCACTAAAAACCAGGGGTTTCGTGCATGACGTATTTTTGGGGGCGGAGTTGTGGGAAGGCTGTTGTCGTAAGGGGAGGGACTTGAATAGGGTCAAGGAGCATGCGCAGAGAGGAACCCGCACAATTCAAAAGGCCGGTGTGAATCTGCTGCCGAAAAAAGAAACCGCTGGAGCAAGAAAGGTACAGTATAAGCTTTAAAACACATTGTTTGTGAAATAAAAAATGCACGTAACAAATCCAATTATTAAAATCTAGGAAGAACAGTGTTTATTTATGTTGCTGTGTAATATCTGAGGCTCAATTCCATTTATTTATCAATGTAAAGCTCCAAAACGCCCCAAAGTTAGCTTTGCTGAACAATATTATTGAATGTACAGCAGTGTTGGGGCATCTGAATCTTAAATTACACCTAATTTAGTTCGATTGAGGTGACCATATCTGTTTAGTATCTTGCTTACATACCTGGTTGGTCTGGGGGGATTTTATGTCAGTGTAGTTTAATCTGATTTATATATATATCTGGTATCCAAATACCTGGTTGGTCTGGGGGGATTTCATGTTAGTTTAGTTCAATCTGATTTATATATATATCTGGTATCCAAATACCTGGATGTTGTGGCGGGTGTTTCATGTCAGTGTAGTTTAATCTGATTTATATATATCTGGTATCCAAATACCTGGTTGGTCTGCCGGGTATTTCATGTTAGTTTAGTTTAATCTGATTTATATATATCTGGTATCCAAATACCTGGATGGTCTGGCGGGTATTTCATGTCAGTGCAGTTTAATCTGATTTATATATATATCTGGTATCCAAATACCTGGTTGGTCTGGCGGGTATTTCATGTTAGTTTAGTTTAATCTGATTTATATATATCTGGTATCCAAATACCTGGATGTTGTGGTGGGTATTTCATGTCAGTGCAGTTTAATCTGATTTATATATATCTGGTGTCCAAATACCTGGATGTTGTGGCGGGTATTTCATGTCAGTGTAGTTTAATCTGATTTATATATATATCTGGTATCCAAATACCTGGTTGGTCTGCCGGGTATTTCATGTTAGTTTAGTTTAATCTGATTTATATATATCTGGTGTCCAAATACCTGGATGTTGTGGCGGGTATTTCATGTTAGTGTAGTTTAATCTGATTTATATATATCTGGTATCCAAATACCTGGATGTTGTGGCGGGTATTTCATGTCAGTGCAGTTTAATCTGATTTATATATATCTGGTATCCAAATACCTGGATGTTTTGGCGGGTGTTTCATGTTAGTGTAGTTTAATCTGATTTATATATATCTGGTATCCAAATACCTGGATGTTGTGGCGGGTATTTCATGTCAGTGCAGTTTAATCTGATTTATATATATCTGGTATGCAAATACCTGGATGTTGTGGCGGGTATTTCATGTTAGTTTAGTTTAATCTGATTTATATATATCTGGTATCCAAATACCTGGATGTTGTGGTGGGTATTTCATGTTAGTGCAGTTTAATCTGATTTATATATATCTGGTATGCAAATACCTGGATGTTGTGGCGGGTGTTTCATGTTAGTGTAGTTTAATCTGATTTATTTATATCTGGTATCCAAATACCTGGACGTTGTGGCGGGTATTTCATGTCAGTGCAGTTTAATCTGATTTATATATATCTGGTATCCAAATACCTGGTTGGTCTGGGGGGATTTCATGTCAGTGCAGTTTAATCTGTTTTATATATATCTGGTGTCCAAATACCTGGTTGGTCTGGTGGGTATTTCATGTGCAGGATATGTATCTTATATCATTTTCATGTTCATGCACTCTAAAGTGCTAATAACTTTATTCATATACCTCAATAGCCTGTGTTACTATTTGTACTGGTCCTGATATTCATGGTACATTTACTCTGTTAGTTGTAAAATATGTGTATTTTGTTTAAAACTGTGATTTTGTAGTATCTATATAAATCTATATTTATTTACTATGATTTTTCCCCAAATAAGTCATCAATCTTGTTATTGTTGAATTTCTTTGTGATAAATAAATGTATATATTTTTTTTCTAGGTGGCGATCGTGTGAACAGTCAATCATGAAGATCCATCAGAACTTCTTCTGTACTGTCAAGAACACACTCAAGTGCCTTCTTGTCTTTTAGCGAAAAGTTGGTAAAATGTCCATGCAGTTTTTCCTCTTAATTCTGATGCCAGCTCCACCGTAACCGGTAACGCTTTCTTTTACAGTACCCTAAGTTCTAGGTATTAACCAGGTAATAGTGAGGTACAAACTCGGAAGTACTAAGTAATTATTTTTGGTAACGAGATGGTAAGTACCAGGAAAGTCTTGCCTAATTACACTGAAATGTCTAGGTATTAACCAGGTAATAGTGAGGTACAAACGCGGAAGTACTAAGTAATTATTTTGGGTAACAAGATGGTAAGTACCAGAAAAGTCTTGCCTAATTACACTGAAATGGAACTAGGTAATAAACAGGTACATGGGTGGTACAAAGTCCAAAGTACTAGGTAATTATGTTGGTTAACAAGATGGTAAGAACCAGACAGTTCAATTTAATTACACTGAAATATCTCACAGGTTCTAGGTAATAACCAGGTAAGTGTGAGGTACTAACCCCAGTAACATGATGATAAGTACCAATATAGTCTCCTTACCCTGATATACCTCACAGGTTCTAGGTAATAACCAGGTAAGTGTGAGGTACTAACCCCAGTAACATGATGATAAGTACCAATACAGTCTCCTTACCCTGAAATATCTCGCATGTTCTAGGTAATAACCAGGTAAGTGTGAGGTACTAACCCCAGTAACATGATGATAAGTACCAATACTGTTCATTTTAATCAGTCTCTATTTATTTGACTGAGAAATCCCTAAAAATGAATTTAAGGTTTATAGAGTGGAATTCTTCACTAGGAAGACAGCACAGGAATGGAATACTTGGCCATATGTTTAAAGACATTAGAGCATGTTACAAGGTTTAAGGGTGAAAAAGTATACCATAAGAATAAAGTGTTGAATATGTGTATTTACCCCCTTTTTAAACATAATTTGTAGAATAAGGTCTTACATGTTAAATATATATATATATAAGTTAAATATATATATATATTTAACTTATATATATAAATTAAAACTGCTTAAAAATCAGGGTTATTAAAACTACCAAATATTGATTTCTGAAATCTTAAAACATTATTATAGTTGTTTCTAAATTAATATTAACTGCTTTTGTTTGCATTATTTGAGATCTGAAAGCACTAAAGCATCTTTTTCATTATTTTGACCATTTCTCATTTTCTGCTCTAAATTACAATATTTTTATTTAGTATTTGGGAGAAATGTTGTCAGTAGTTTATAGAATAAAATAACAGGGTTCATTTTACTCAAACATGTACCTATACATAGTAAGATCAGAGAAATAGAAAATTTGAAGTGGCTTGGAAGGGTCAAGGGGGCGAAGGCAAGCTCCTGCCCGCAAGCTGCTTACCCCAATAAAAGCTGTCCTCAGCTTTCATTGTATATATATAAGTTCAGTAATGCATGCTTGGTTGTGTCAAAAAAGAGATAAATAATAAACAGTAAACAGTTCTGTTTTGTTTTGAAGTTGTATGTTGTTCTTCTTGAAGTGCTTATTTGTTGAACTACATGGTAAGAACTGAGTAAAACCAGAGAAATAAGCTCTGCTCTCTTTTACAGTCCTTTTACTCCTTTATTAAGCAGAAAGTTCTGTTAGTTACACAGTGTTTTATATGGTACTTACAGAAAGTTGTGTCACATTTAAGTAGTTATTATATATAAAATAATAACTACTTAAATGTGACACAACTTTCTGTAAGTACCATGTAATATATATTCTTTTGGGTTTCTGAATGGGTTTTTGTATGTGAAACGTGAAACATCCAGTCCTGTAGGGGGAGCAGTGCCAGGGGGCGGGCGCTAGGCTGTGGCTTAGGTGAGCAACAGGAGATGGGTCTCAGATTCAGCTGAGAACTGGGAACACCGTGTCTTCTCTGTATCCAGGTGGGGAAATATGTGGAACTGTGCAAGTATAAATGTTTCCAAAGCACTATAAGAGGGATATTTGAGTGTATATGTTCGTTAAAAGGTTTTGCTGTGTAATATGAGCCGCTATGGTCTTGTGTGTTGGTGGACGCTCAGCATCGGGGAGCATTCACTCCCGCGGCCCGCGAGCCGCGCGCCTGGCCGGCGCTCTTGCCTCTGCCACTAGCATTAGCCACTGCCCCCGCTAACCGCGCTCCTTACCGGCTCCCCGCTGTTATTCCTCTCGCTCTTTCGGTCGCTAACTTCGCTCTATAACCGTGTTTACGCCTGTAATTATCTCTCGTGTGTTCGCGCTCTAGTTTTAGCTATTTTCGCTCGGTAATTGTGCCCGTGTGTCGCTGTTTCTCAAAGTAGCTCGGGCTAATTTCGCGCCTTCATTCCTATTGTTTCTCTATACATTTACGCTAGCATTAGCAGTCGCTGTTAGTTAAATACATGTTTATTAAAAGTCAAGTCAATTTTATTCTCTTTTTAAGAGCCAGTTTGGCCTTGTTAAAGTAAATATAGAGCCTCTGCCAACCACAATAATGAGTTATTACAGCTAGATAAGCTACAGTTTAAGGTTTCTCTAAGTAATCATGTTTTTATACACTTTGTTCAAGTTTTATACTTTGGTCAATTCTATACACTCTATGCAGATACAAATATTAGAAACTCTGCTTAAAATGAGATTTAAAAGCACTAAGATGTAGTTAGTGTGCTCAGTAAAAGTTAAAGGTGTTTTTGGTATTGTAGTGTGTTAATATGAAAGAAGTTTGAGTATTGGTATATGTATGCATATGTAAATGTATTAATATAGAGTAGTATTTTTATATTCATATATATATATATATATATATATATATATATATATATATATATATATATTTTTTTTTTTTTTTTTTTGTGTAGAAACAGTATTAAGAGGGTTTGCTGATTAAAAAGTAAAGGTAATATGTACTGTGATATACAGAGTTTTGTTAACTGAAAAAAAGTAAAAAAAAAAAAGGATTCTCTGTGAATGTATGTAAAATGCAGATGAGATGCAATGTGTATGTGAAACTGCAAAAGAAAGAGAAAAGAGACCAAAGTAAAAGTGGTTTAGTTTGTGTATGTTGTTAAATAAAGAGATTAAGCTGAGAACTCACTGGAAACACCGTCTCACTGTGTCTTCTCTGTATCCTGTATTCAGCTGATCTAGGCCCTGCTCACCCGGGGTTGCAAACTGTTATAGCCTAACCCACGCCTGGGGAGTGTAACAGTTAGTGTTTTTACATGGTACTTACAGTAGGATGTTCTACAGAGGGTTATTTGTTGAACTACACGGTAAGAACTGAGTAAAACCAGAGAAATAAGCTCTGCTTTCTTTTACAGTCCTTTTACTCCTTTATTAAGCAGAAAGTTCTGTTAGTTACACAGTGTTTTACATGGTACTTACAGAAGGATGTTCTACAGAGGGTTATTTGTTGAACTACACGGTAAGAACTGAGTAAAACCAGAGAAATAAGCTCTGCTTTCTTTTACAGTCCTTTTACTCCTTTATTAAGCAGAAAGTTCTGTTAGTTACACAGTGTTTTATATGGTACTTACAGTAGGATGTTCTACAGAGGGTTATTTGTTGAACTACATGGTAAGAACTGAGTAAAACCAGAAAAATAAGCTCTGCTTTCTTTTACAGTCCATTTACTCCTTTATTAAGCAGAAAGTTCTGTTAGTTACACAGTGTTTTACATGGTACGTACAGAAGGATGTTCTACAGAGGGTTATTTGTTGAACTACACGGTAAGAACTGAGTAAAACCAGAGAAATAAGCTCTGCTTTCTTTTACAGTCCTTTTACTCCTTTATTAAGCAGAAAGTTCTGTTAGTTACACAGTGTTTTATATGGTACTTACAGAAGGATGTTCTACAGAGGGTTATTTGTTGAACTAAATGGTAAGAACTCAGAGAAATAAGCTATTTCTTCTCTGTTATCAGGTATTGACCTTTTATTTTTAAATCAAATAAATAGAGACTGATTAAAATGAACAGTATTGGTACTTATCATCATGTTACTGGGGTTAGTACCTCACACTTACCTGGTTATTACCTAGAACCTGTGAGACATTTCAGTGTAATTAAATTGAACTGGCCTTGTTCTTACCATCTTGTTAACCAACATAATTACCTAGTACTTTAGAGTTTGTACCACCCATGTACCTGTTTATTACCTAGTTCCATTTCAGTGTAATTAGGCAAGACTGTCCTGGTGCTTACCATCTTGTTACCCAAAATAATTACTTAGTACTTCCGAGTTTGTACCTCACTATTACCTGGTTAATACCTAGACATTTCAGTGTAATTAGGCAAGACTTTCCTGGTACTTACCATCTCGTTACCCAAAATAATTACTTAGTACTTCCGAGTTTGTACCTCACTATTACCTGGTTAATACCTAGACATTTCAGTGTAATTAGGCAAGACTTTCCTGGTACTTACCATCTTGTTACCAAAAATAATGACTTAGTACTTCCGCGTTTGTACCTCACTATTACCTGGTTAATACCTAGATATTTCAGTGTAATTAGGCAAGACTTTCCTGGTACTTACCATCTCGTTACCAAAAATAATTACTTAGTACTTCAGAGTTTGTACCTCACTATTACCTGGTTAATACCTAGAACTTAGGGTACTGTAAAAGAAAGCGTTACCCAGTAACCGAATACTAGTCTTTATTGCAAGTGAAAAACTTGCTGCATCGTAAACCTTAGACTGCAATGTACAGGGCCATCTCACAAAGTTACTATTTCAGTAATTCAGTTAAAAATGTGAAACTCGTATATTATAAAGATATATTACACACAAAGTGATCTATATTTTAAGCGTGTGAAATGAAAACCTAAAAATCAGTGAATCAGAAAATTAGAATATTATATAAGACCAATTGGTACTTTCTGCAGTGTGGGAAGTGTGCCAAGTCCTGCTGGAAAATGAAATCTGCATCTCCATAAAAGTTCCCTCAGCAGAGGGAAGCATGAAGTGCTGTAAGATTTTGGGGGGAAACAAAACTGCACTGACTTTAGACTTGATAATAAAACACAGTGGATCAACACCAGCAGATGACATGACTCTCCAAACCATCACTGATCATCAGTAAATTTTACATTTTATTTGGAAATCAAGGGAGAGGAGTCTGGAGGAAGAGTGGAGAGACACACAGTCCAAGCTGCTTGATGTCTAGTGTGAAGTTTCCACAATCAGTGATGGTTTGGAGAGACATGTCTGTCATCTGCTGGTGTTGATCAACTGTGTTTTATTATCAAGTCTAAAGTCAGTGCAGTTTTGTTTTCCCACAAAATATTACAACACTTCATGCTTCCCTCTGCTGACAGCTTTTATGAAGATGAAGATTTCATTTTCCAGCAGGACTTGGCACACTGCCCACACTGCAGAAAGTACCAATTGGTTTTAAATAATATTCTAATTTTCTGATACACTGATTTTTGGGTTTTCATTGGCTGTAAGCTTCATAATCATCAACAATAAAATAAATAAATGCTTAAAATAGATCACTCTGTGTTTAATACATCTATATAATATATGAGTTTCACATTTTTAACCGAATTACTAAAATAAAGTAACTTTTCAAAGATATTACAATTTTTTGAGGTGGCCCTGTACACTCTATAGTTAACTTCAAGTAATAATTTTTGTACACAGTACTTTTGATGTTTGATAGTGCACATGTAAAATGTTTAAAATAAAGTGTCTTTTTCTTTTAACTGGATGAATAAAGTGACTATTTTTGCATAAGAGGTTGATTATCGTTGGTTAATATTTATATTGTCTAATATAGTAGAAAATAATGCAACATTCAATTTGAGACCACATTAGCCAAAATGTATTTTTTTTTTTTATTGGATATACTTTCATTGTTTTATATAATTATTTTTTCATGCATTAACTCTTTACACTGGGACTACAGTTATCCTGAGTCGGAACATAGTTTGCCTCTGTGTCAGATGTATGGGATTTAATACAATCTAGATATAAGGCAGGAAAACAATGTTAACAATAAAAGTATGTTTATGAGCATATTGTTTCTAAACTCAAATAGCAAATCTATTAAATTCTGAAGTATACAAAAAGAGAACATTATATTGACCTAAATGTAGTTTCGTTGCGGAACATATTTTCCAGCTTTTTCTATCTAAAAAGGGCACAAAGTTCATTTACATTCTTTAGTCTCAGCAAGTGAGGGTTAGCATGTGCTGTGTCAAAGTAAATAGTTGAATTGGCAAACTGTAATTGATGGAAACTATAAAAGGTATTGTCTTTAAAAAAATAAACAACCTCAGGTGACAAAGTCTACAATAAAGTTATAACATACATTTTTAAGGTGAAAAAGAAGTCTGATTTAGAGTTGTTGGAAAACAGTGGTAGCAATGACATTTAAAAGCAGGGTCAGCGGATGAGTTAGTTGGTAGGGGCTGTCTTATATCTTGCACAAAGGGCAAAGGAACTCCTCCTCTTCAGGTGAGTTTCCGACACATGAATGGTGGAACCACTTGTTGCATCAGTCACAGGCAATCTAAAAAATCAAGCAATAATTAAAACAATTAATAACATGTCAGATTTTAAATGTATGTTTTCTGACCTTATTTTTGCATTTAAAATCTGTGACAACCAAATAACTCAAAATATATACAGAAACCAAAATTATCTTCATTTGTACCCATTTAGAAGCAGTAGCAGTGTCCACAGAATCCTGTGTAGTGGCTTCCCCACAGAGTCTGCAGACATCAGACAAATCTTCTTCAAAACAAAACATTTTTGCACACTTCAAATATAAAGTTCTTACTAATTACTTGTAAGAGTAACATGACTGTACCTGATTCCTGTAGACGTTTTACTGCAATCTCCTTTCTTGAGTTCTTTGACTGCATCTTCTGTGCTTGAAAAATGGAAATTCTGATCTTCCAGCATGCCTTCTGCAAACTAAAAACCATAAAGTGGTTAAGAAACCTATTTCTTTAAATTGGTATGGGGGGCATACTTATATTTTTAGATTATCAAACAAACTTTAATATCAGACAAAGCTAACCTAAACAAAGACAAATAGTTTTTAAATTATGACCTCGATCAGTATAAAAAAAAAGGTTACAAAGTAATTTCTGAGGGTTTGGAAATTTAGCAAACTACAGTGAATTATTCACAAATCAAACATGGAACAGTGGTGAACCATCGACAGAGTGACCAGTTGACACAACTTATTCCAAAAGGGCATGGACAACTCATCAACTTTTGCGTAAACATGCTAAATCTATGGTCATGGCAAAAAATGTTGCTGTCCTTTCTCTTTGAAAACGTAAAAATCACACAACTAAACTCTTACCACACAGTGAAAGACGTCATAGTTGCCCGATTATGGCTCTCCAGAACAGTGTCAAGATCATATTGGTTTGACACAAATCCCGATAAGTGGGTATTGCTCATTGTGAGGAACGTAAACAAAATAATAATAAAAAATAAATAAAATTGAAACGTGATGTAAAATATTATATACAAACTCTCTAATTCACATTCCAAAAAACACCAACACCTGAAAGAGGCAATGATCAAAACCAAAGGCTTTGTATATCACCATGCAGATGGTAGTCATCATGACTCAAACATGTGTTGGGGTTGTGTCGTGTTGTTATAGAAAGTTGTGACACTGATGTGAAACATCAGAAAATGTGGGTCTATAAAGTATTAAAAAGATTTAACTCTTACCCAAATCAACACCACTTTGTTCGGCCATTAAGGAAATGCTTAATTTTAGGGAATAAATAAAAATGAATAGAAAACATATACACAATATTTTATAATAGATATAATATATTACAAAATAGTACACAAACAAATTAACATCATATCAGTTAATACCAATGCAGGTATTTGGATACCAGATATATATAAATCAGATTAAACTACACTAACATGAAATACCCACCAGACCAACCAGGTATTTGGATACCATATATATAAATCAGATTAAACTGCACTGACATGAAATAACCACCACAACATCCAGGTATTTGGATACCAGATGTATATAAATCAGATTAAACTAAACTAACATGAAATACCCGCCACAACATCCAGGTATTTGGATACCAGATATATATAAATCAGATTAAACTACACTAACATGAAATACCCGCCACAACATACAGGTATTTGGATACCATATATATTAATCAGATTAAACTACACTAACATGAAATACCCGCCACAACATCCAGGTATTTGGATACCAGGTATATATGAATCAGATTAAACTATACTAACATGAAATACCCGCCACAACATACAGGTATTTGGATACCAGATATATATAAATCAGATTAAACTGCACTGACATGAAATACCCGCCACAACATCCAGGTATTTGGATACCAGATATATATAAATCAGATTAAACTATACTAACATGAAATACCCGCCACAACATCCAGGTATTTGGGTACCAGATATATATAAATCAGATTAAACTAAACTAACATGAAATACCCGGCAGACCAACCAGGTATTTGGATACCAGATATATATATATAAATCAGATTAAACTGCACTGACTTGAAATACCCGCCACAACATCCAGGTATTTGGACACCAGATATATATAAATCAGATTAAACTGCACTGACATGAAATACCCACCACAACATCCAGGTATTTGGATACCAGATATATATAAATCAGATTAAACTACACTAACATGAAATACCCGCCAGACCAACCAGGTATTTGGATACCAGATATATATAAATCAGATTAAACTACACTGACATGAAATACCCGCCAGACCATCCAGGTATTTGGATACCAGATATATATAAATCAGATTAAACTAAACTAACATGAAATACCCGGCAGACCAACCAGGTATTTGGATACCAGATATATATAAATCAGATTAAACTACACTGACATGAAATACCCGCCAGACCATCCAGGTATTTGGATACCAGATATATATAAATCAGATTAAACTACACTGACATGAAATACCCGCCAGACCATCCAGGTATTTGGATACCAGATATATATAAATCAGATTAAACTACACTAACATGAAATACCCGCCAGACCAACCAGGTATTTGGATACCAGATATATATAAATCAGATTAAACTACACTAACATGAAATACCCGCCACAACATCCAGGTATTTGGATACCAGATATATATAAATCAGATTAAACTGCACTGACATGAAATACCCGCCACAACATCCAGGTATTTGGATACCAGATATATATAAATCAGATTAAACTAAACTAACATGAAATACCCGGCAGACCAACCAGGTATTTGGATACCAGATATATATATAAATCAGATTAAACTACACTGACATGAAATACCCGCCACAACATCCAGGTATTTGGATACCAGATATATATAAATCAGATTAAACTAAACTAACATGAAATACCCGGCAGACCAACCAGGTATTTGGATACCAGATATATATATAAATCAGATTAAACTGCACTGACATGAAATACCCGCCACAACATCCAGGTATTTGGATACCAGATATATATATAAATCAGATTAAACTACACTGACATAAAATCCCCCCAGACCAACCAGGTATGTAAGCAAGATACTAAACAGATATGGTCACCTCAATCGAACTAAATTAGGTGTAATTTAAGATTCAGATGCCCCAACACTGCTGTACATTCAATAATATTGTTCAGCAAAGCTAACTTTGGGGCGTTTTGGAGCTTTACATTGATAAATAAATGGAATTGAGCCTCAGATATTACACAGCAACATAAATAAACACTGTTCTTCCTAGATTTTAATAATTGGATTTGTTACGTGCATTTTTTATTTCACAAACAATGTGTTTTAAAGCTTATACTGTACCTTTCTTGCTCCAGCGGTTTCTTTTTTCGGCAGCAGATTCACACCGGCCTTTTGAATTGTGCGGGTTCCTCTCTGCGCATGCTCCTTGACCCTATTCAAGTCCCTCCCCTTACGACAACAGCCTTCCCACAACTCTGCCCCCAAAAATACGTCATGCACAAAACCCCTGGTTTTTAGTGAGAGCCTGCAGGGAACGGCTCTATTGCTCGTTCTGAGGTAGGTACAGCTAACTTCTCTGTAATCAATATAATGTGAAATAGAAGGTGAAAATACAGCTAAAATCCCCACTTTTGTTTTAAACTCTGTTTATTCAGTTAGACAGTCGACTAATAAAGATAAAATGCACAAATATATTTATTAATAATGATAAAATATTGTTTTACCTGTGACAAAATTATCCTAGCTAGAATAGCTAGCGTTAGCTAGCTAGTTCGTTTAGCTAAGGCTAGCTAGCCTGGCTAACACTACAGGCTGGTCAGAGCTGTGTGTAGTAACACAGAGAGGGAAATATGACCTTTTATCACAATATTTAAACACATTAGCTACTGAACACTAATACATGTCTGAGATATTAGATTATAAAGCACACTGAGCTGGTTGGCTTTTAGGTTATGAACTATAAATAAGAATAGTTTAACTGGTTAACCGGTTTATGGTGTTCTGACTAAATATCGGTTGTGTGCCAAATTCAGCACAGATATGCAATGGAGGAACCAAAATGCCAAAAATAAAAATAAATATATGCTTAGTAAATGACTCAATACATGTAATATGGGGATTAAAACTGTAAAGATTAATGGTAATGAAATGATTATAATTTTAATTTCCTGACTATTTTTATATATTTTTATATATATTTTTATATATTTTTAACTCATACAGTTCATTTGAGTATCATGCCACACTGGTTAATACTCCAGCAAAACTTGCCATTATTGTTATCTACCGTCCTCCTGGACAAATGGGCGAGTTCACACACGAACTTGACATGCTATTGTCTTCTATCCCTGAGCAAGATTGTCCCATGCTCATTCCAGGGGATATGAACATCCACAACGACAGTACCAACTTTACAGACTTCTCATCCCTCATGCAGTCTTTCGAACTGGAGCAGGTCCCCAGCCCTCCAACACATAAGGCTGGCAAACATCTAGACCTGATTTTCACTCGTAACTGTGACACCGACTCTTTAACTGTCACTCCTTTGCACCTCTCGGATCACTACTTCATGAAACTCAATATTCATATTTCAAACAAACCCACGGCTACTCCTACGATGGTCTCGTTCCGCCGAAATTTACGAGATATCTCAGCAGACCAGTTCTCCTCGCTGGTGACTGACAACATGCCTCCACCAGGCTTATTTTCATCACTCAATGTAAATGATGCCACCGATACACTCTGCTCCACACTAAGCTCCTGTTTGGACAACCTCTGTCCTCTTACATCTCGAGCCATTAGCTCTAGCAAACCGCAGCCATGGCTAAAAAATAACTCACTGAGGGAACTACGTTCCAAACTCCGAGCTGCCGAAAGAAAATGGCATAAAAACCAAAAACAAGCAGACCTAAAAAACTACCAACTGCTCCTGGCTTCCTTTTATCACAGTAAATTCAGCTCCCTCACAGACTCCCGGAAACTATTTGCTACATTTAAATCACTACTGAACCCTCCTTCAAACAAGCACATGTGACACCACTGCTTAAAAAGCCTTCTCTCAACCCTGCCCAGGTTGATAACTACAGACCGGTCTCACTACTACCCTTTTTCTCTAAAACACTCGAGAGAGCAGTTTTAAATTAGGTCTCTGGCTTCCTCTCCCAGAATGACCTCCTGGACCAGAACCAATCTGGATTCAAAAAAGGACACTCTACCGAGACGGCTCTGTTGTCTGTGACTGAAGCGTTGAAAACTGCTAGAGCTGCAGGCCAGTCTTCAGTGCTCATTCTGCTGGACCTCTCGGCCGCCTTCGACACGGTCAACCACGACTTCCTCCTAACTATACTTTCAAACATGGGGATCTCAGACAACGTGCTGTCATGGTTCAGATCATACCTCACTGGGTGCTCGTTCAAGGTGTCGTGGCAAGGACAGCTGTCCTCAGCCCACTCCCTATCCACTGGGGTTCCCCAGGGTTCGGTACTGGGTCCCCTTCTCTTCTTAATATACACTGCCTCTCTTGGTCAGGTTATCCACTCACATGGCTTTTCCTACCATTGCTTTGCTGATGACACCCAGCTATACCTGTCATTCTCACCTGAAGATAACTCAATCTCTGCACGGATATCGTCGTGTCTCTCTGACATATCCTCTTGGATGAAGGAGCATCACCTTCAATTAAATCTCTCAGAGACTGAACTTCTGGTCATACCAGCAAAACCATCTTTTCAACACAACCTCTCTATAAGCATCGACTCTCTCTATCTCACCGACAAAGGTTGCTAGGAACCTGGGTGTTATGGTTGATGACCAGCTCTCCTTCACGCACCATGTGGCCTCGGTTGCTCGATCCTGCCGCTTCGCGCTTTATAACATCAGGAAAATCAGACCGTTTCTGACGCAACAGGCCAACCAACTCCTGGTACAAGCAGTCGTCATCTCACGCCTCGACTACTGCAATGCCCTGCTAACTGGCCTCCCGGCCTGCGTAGTAAAACCACTCCAAATGATCCAGAATGCAGCAGCACGTCTGGTCTTCAACCAACCAAAACAGGCACATGTCACCCCGCTGCTCATTGAGCTCCACTGGCTACCAGTTGATGCTCGCATCAAATTCAAAGCTCTTACAATCGCCTACAAGGTGATGACAGAACAGGCTCCTTCCTACCTGCACTCACTCCTGAAGGCTTACGCTACCTCCCGGCCGCTGCGCTCCTCCAATGAACGTCGCCTCGCTTTGCCAAACACTCACACAAAGCAATCCAGACTGTTCTCATACAGAGTTCCCCAATGGTGGAACAAACTACCTTCCACTACCAGATCAGGAGAATCTCTCGCTATCTTTAAGAGACTCCTGAAGACAGAGCTCTTCAAAGAGCACTTACTCTCCTAACACCTCTAACACACTAACTACTTCTAACCCCATTTCCTTCTTCCCCTCCTTCACTTCTCTATCCCTTTATTTCCCTGACCTCCTTTAAGCCCTATCTAAAAATGGGTTATCTTAATTCCTATTACTTTTGTACTTCATTATTGTAAGTCGCTTTGGACAAAAGTGTCTGCCAAATGTAATGTAATGTAATGTAAAATATAAGTTTCTTTATTAACATTGTTTGATTTTTTTTTTCTTTTTTTTTCCTTCATTAATTTCCTGATTTATTTATTTATTTATGCATTCATTTATTTCATAATTTATTTATTACTTCATTTATTTATTTCCTGAATTATTTATTTCTGTTTTTCCTTGTCCTTATATGATAATGAAGGGGCTGTCCAGCAATGATATCACTAACATTCCGACTGGTTGATCGATGTCAGATACCCTAAATCAAACGTACAGCAGCGTCTTGCCTTGCTGGTCAGCAAGAGCAGCTGGGTGCGAGTTGAGGTGAAGTGAAGTGAAGTCAGACAGTCTCCACCTGCAGCCCATGCTAACTACAGCAGATCACACAATATGGGTTGTATAAAAATGAATAAAAGTAGAAATTGCTCTGATATTATAACATTGAACCACATGGATACACATAGGGATAATAGCTAGCTTATTATGATAAATAAAAAGCAATAAGTACTGTGTATTATGTAAAGACATGTACATTCAATCTAGGGTACCTGATATCGATCACCAATAGAAATTTTAAGACACCATGACATCTTTGCTGGACAGACCCTTCATTATAAGGAAAAACAGAAATAAATAATTCAATAAATAAATGAATGAAGTCCTAAATAAATTAGGAAATAAATGAAAGCAAAAATAAATTAATTATAAAATAATTGAATTTAGAAAAAAAAATACGGAGTTCAAAGGAAAATCAAACAATGTTAATAAAGACACCTATAAATAACAATATACATATAAATAGTCAGAAAATAAGTTATTTACATATGTTATATTTATTTGTTTGTTTGTTTGTTTGTTTTTATTTTGGCTGTTTTGGTCCTCCATAAAATACATGCCAAAAATGGAAATACCCAAGATGCTTTTCTAAGCTATGTTATTAATGAAAAATAAGCATGTCATCTGTAGCCCCTCCGGAGAGGGGGAGCTTTTCATGGCAGGGGTGCTGTGCTGAAATCTGCACTTTCACCATGAGCTGTATTTGAAGTTTATTTGGTAAAAAGGAACAAATGCCAGCAGTTTATTTTAGCTTTCAATTTAAGAGTGCTTTTCATGGTTGGGCCCCGAACCAGTAAATTAGTGCAATAGTTTATATCTTCCTCTTTATAAAAACTAATAAGGTTACTGCTCTGTTATAGAAAGTGTTGTATTAACAGAATTGCATTTTTTTAAACTTTATTTAAAGTAATCTAAAGTTTGTGTAAAGATCATTGCTCAGTATGATACATTAATTGTTGATTATGAATTAATTATACAGAGATATACACATATTCTGAAAATGGCTTTCTGTTTTGTTTACAGTTGATGCCTTCCTTGACATTTCTTGTGTAAGTAAAACATTTTAATATGTTACAATGTAGTTTATAGTTTAAGTGTTTTTATTACAACTGTCAAGATTATAAAGGAATTCCTTAGCATTTATTTAAAACTAAATTATTTAGCTAATTTTCTTTTGTCAGAATTTCCAAAAAAGAAAGTTTGAACTTTAAAAATATAATGTATAAAATGTAATTTAAACACTTCAAAATGACAGTTTTAAACACTACTGTGTTGTTAGTGTATTTTCTGTCTAGCCTAATCCTTTTTTATCATTCAATTATTACAAAGTTTTTAACACTACTGTGCTAAGCTTCATGTTTTTGTATTTGTATTTATACTTTTTTAAGCATTCAGTTTTTTGTCCCTGTTCATTCTTTATGAAAATATTTTTTTAAATTTAAAACATTGTTTACAAATCATGAATGTCATTTAAAGTATCTAAAACATCATTATAAAGTAATCATTTGTGTTTTGTTTTGTTTATAGGTTGTCGAAACATCTTCTATTCTCAAAGTAAGTTGAATATAATTCCTTAAGTCAACCTAAATATAATAAGGTTTCGCTTGTTGTTACACTAATGTAGTGCAGAGCTGCAGCTATCGATTATTTTAGTAATCAAGTACTCTACTGAAAATAGCACTGTCGTTATGTTATTAAGTCATTATGTCATTAATGTTAATCTCATTGATTTGTTATAAGTTAAATTTACCTGCTCACCGCTCTCTTCCACCTGCTTCCTGAGCGTGTGTAACGTTAAGTGTGCTATTTCTCATTAAAAGTCTGCGTTAAATTTTATGCTCTACATTTTAAAATGAATTAAATGATTACTTGAGGCACATAAAATGTATCGATCTTTTTTTAAATCAAGTAATTTAAATTACTTGAGTAATTGTTTCACCCCTAATGTAGTGTTAACATAATTGAAAATGGGATAAAATAAAAAATCATGTAAAGTTATTTTTTTAGTGCTTAGGTAATTGTGCAACAGGCCATGGATAATCCTTGATTTGTACAGAGCAGTCCTCTTGATTCAATAATTGTCAAACAATTATCCTAGATATAAATCTGCAAGGTGTATAACCACAGAATGTTGGATCTTTAGCCATTTGGAAGAAGTCTGGTGCTACAAACAGGCGCCAATTATGCAAATCACTTTTTTGAATCAGGAAATACAAAACAAGGCAGGGGGCATAAGCGTACCAAATAAATAAATAAACAGCAATATCGGAAAATGAAGTTGCTAGAAACTGCAATCATCATAGCACATAGAAGCATAAACTCTCGAGTACTCTAGAGTACAGCATGAGTATAAATTAAAAAAATGGCTATAATCATTTGGGCATGAAGGGAGTGTGTGAACCACACAGGCAGAAATCTGTCACATTTGTCTAACTATAATCTAATAATCTGAAGTAGCTGTTAGAACTTAATACTTAGTATAAGGCCCTATCCTAGGCCATGTACCCAAAGCCTTTAAAACAGCTGTAATAAAACCTCTGATCAAGAAACCAAATCTTGATCCTACTGTACTGTCTAACTATAGACCTATTTCAAACTTACCCTTTATTTCTAAAATTTTAGAAAAAGCTGTGGCCCAACAACTTTGCTCTTACCTGCAAAGAAACCAAATCTATGAGAAATTTCAATCTGGATTTAGGCCTCATCATAGCACTGAGACAGCTTTAGTTAGAATAACAAACGATCTACTTACAGCTGCCGACCAAGGCTGTGTTTCCCTACTGGTACTTCTCGATCTGAGCGCAGCCTTTGATACAATAGATCATACTATCCTTTTAGAAAGACTAGAAAACATGGTTGGTGTAACTGGAACTGCATTATCATGGTTTAAATCATACTTAACCGATCGCTATCAGTTTGTGAGGATAAATGATATTTCTTCCAGTTATACCAAGGTAAGATATGGAATTCCACAAGGCTCTATATTAGGACCATTATTATTTACATTATATATGGTCCCACTGGGCAAAGTTATTAGAAAACATGACGTATATTTTCATTGTTATGCGGATGACACGCAGCTCGTCATATCAGCCAAACCTGACGACAGAGTGAGATTAAAGAAAATTGAGGATTGTGTAAAATATGTGAAATTGTGGATGTCGCACAACTTCCTCCTATTAAATAGTGAAAAAACAGAAGTTCTCCTATTAGGCCCCAAAGCTGCTAGAAATAAATTATCAGACTTAATGCTAAATCTGGCCGACTTCTCAGTCACACCTGGTTCAGCAGCTAAAAACCTTGGAGTTATTATAGATTCAGATCTAGCATTCGATAAACACATATCTAATGTTACTAGAACAGCTTTTCTACACCTACGTAACATCGCCACACTCTGATAATATTTTAATATTCTCAGTTTTGCATAAATCCAGTCAAAACTAATTCCATCTCTCTGCTTTCCTCCGAGTTACTGACTGCCCACCTGTCTGACCCGATACCGATGTTGGACCCTCAGGCTCTCGCGTCTCCTGTCCGGCCAGACTGATGGAAGTTTCTGAAGTCAGCTCTTCTCCACCACCACCACAGGTCAGCTGCTCATCGTCCATCTTATTCTCCACTACTGATTACATCCAAGCCATTAGTGGCACTATTACACTCCTGAATACATAAAACCTATATGGATGTATAAAAGACTTTTTAAATTTTAATTTAAAAGCCGTTTGACCAGTGGTAGGATGGTCCCCCCTCAAATGTGAGTCTTGGTCCTCCCAAGGTTTCTTCCTCCTCCTGCAGCTCTGAGGGAGTTTTTCCTTGCCTCCGCGCTCACTGGGGGTTCTGTATTCTGTATTTTCTATGTTTAATGTTTTGCCTGATTCTTTGTCCTGTAATCATGTTTCTGTAAACTTCTTTGTGCCAACACCTGTTGTAAAAAAGCGCTATACAAATAAATTTGATTTGATTTGATATAACTTGCTAATTTTTCTGTTTTCTGTTTTTCTACAAGTCCTGCCAGACTTCTCTCTTGCTTTCTATCTGTTTTTCTGTGCCCCCTTAACCTTTATCCCCTGCCTCCTTTCTCTTTTCTGCCTTTTCTATCGGTCACAGACACTGTTCTGTACCAGGCGACCTCAAGGACCAGGTGGTCACAGACACTGTTCTGTACCATCTGTATTAAAGGACCCAGGTGGTCACAGACACTGTTCTGTACCATCTGTATTAAAGGACCCAGGTGGTCACAGACACTGTTCTGTACCATCTGAGTACCCTGTGAACAAGGACACAGACGGTCACAGACACTGTTCTGTGCCATCTGAAAAACTTCTGAATAAGGACACAGACGGTCACAGACACTGTTCTGTACCATCTGAATACCCTGTAAGTCTTCTTCTCTATCACAGCGAACTTCTCCTTTAAATTGGTGTTAATGTTGTTGGCCAGTTTTGCACCGAGGTGATGTGTGTTCAGAGCACATTGTCTGGCACTGTGGCGTTTTAACATCTTGACCATTGGAATGACTTTAGAGCCTGATACTCTTTTCTCCTCAGACAACTCCACTGTTGCTTGCTGGTTTGGCCACAGTACTTGAACACACTGATTAATTGTTTCAAATTCCTCTGACGAGAACACCACAAGATCAGTGTTCAGGCTGGTGAGAGATGCTGCCAGTGGTTCCCGTTGTTCATAAAGTCTTTGTAGCATATTGAATGTACTGTTCCAGTGAGTGTCCACCTCCTGTATAAGCTTATGCTTAGGTTTGCCCATTTGCTTCTGAACCTCAGACAGTTTTTCTGAAACAAAACAAAAATAAATATACAAATAAATAACTCACTCTCTAGCAGCGTCCTGATTAGTGGCTGCCAGCCGTGCCTCGTCTGCTCCTCCAGCAAGCAGGTGATCAGTGCGCTGTCCTTGGTGCTGAAGCAGCGGGAGCTTTGTTGATCCTGGCCATGTGCTTTCGGGCGCTGTCCGGTGCTGCAGGAGCTGGAGCTCCGGATCTGTCTCTGGGAGACAGCGAACCTCCTCCTTGCGGGACCTTCACGCCACAATATATATATATATATATATACACACACATATATACATATATTTGTGTATATATATATATATATATATATATATATATATATATATATATATATATATATACACACATATATGTATATATATACATATACACACTTTATAGACCAAAACACTAAGGAACACGTTTAGTCAATGTTTCTTCTAAAATTAAGAGTATTAAAATGATTTTGATCTGATTTTGTTGGAGTAACTGTCTACCGCCCAGAGAACACTTTCTACTTGATTTTGGAACATTGCTGTGATTTAATTGCATTTCGTGATAAGAGTGTTATTGTGGTCATGATGCAGGAAATTCATCATCCTAACTCATCCCCAACTTTTCTTAACCAAAAGTATTGGAAGTAGCTCTATCATTCTGGATGACACAATTCCACTGCTTCACAGATCAGAGCTGGTGCTAGCAGCTTTATGTTCATTTAGAGTCTAATTTTATTGGAAATAATCCTCAACAAAGACTATGGGCTGTGTAAGCATATTTGCACATATTTTTTAGCAATGGGTATATTATAAGTGAATGATTTACACATAACACATACATTTGGACATAATGTTCATAAAAAAACCTTTGAATGTAGATTAAAAATTCTAAAACAATTGACTGTCTCATGCAGATGTACATTAGGCAAATATTTTATAAAAAGAAAATCATAAAGGTAACATATTTATTCAATGATTCACAAATGTTTATTAAATTGTTGCAATGTTTTTACATTGAATTTATGTTAAAAAAAACATGAAAATTGTAACAATTATAAAATATGAAGAATACCAAATGGTGGAGTCTCAAGATTGTCACTGGAGGAATGCGGTGCTGAGGTGCTCTCGTGCTTTGCACGAAGATGTCTCAGCATTGAGGAGGTGTTATTATTATATGCCAACTCCTGGGAACAGAGCTGGCACCGCACCTTTAAAATATAAATAATTTCATTAGAATAACACAGTATATGGTGAATGTAAATAAACATAATATTTTTCTATATATTTAGTGCTTACCCTGTTTCTTGCTATTTTTTCAAATTGTTCCCAAGCAATGGAACGCTTGGTTGAGGTAGAGGTGGTGGAAGATTCCATACTGTTTGCAAGCTCAATAATGATACTGTACAACACAAAGTGGCCATCTCGACCTTCACTGCTTCTTAAGTAGTCAGTGAGAAATGGGATAGCGCCACACCTTTGAACCAGTCCTGCCCATTTCCGGTGGTTCATTGACGCGTTCGAAGCTTCAAACGTCATAGTCACGTGATTGTAGCGACTTCAATACAAGCTCAGGTATCTTTTATGTCTTGTGTAGGTAAATTTGACAATTTTTGCCCTATTTAGATGGCTAGAAAATTGACACGTTGTGTTAAATCTACATATTTCTAAAATTGACATGTTAGCTGCGGTCCAGTGTAAAGGCAGCTGCCTAGGTAGTCATTGCCTTCAAAGGCAGCGCCCTCGTTCAGCACCATTTTAACCCAGAAGGGATGTTAAGAGGCAGCGCGTTCGGATTCGGAAACACTCTGGAGTCCGCATACGCCATCATGTCAGGCGCGTTGTGCTCGTGAGCACTGTACTAGTTCAAGTTATTAAACTCTTATCTCAGGATAAATCTAAAACAGCACATCTATTTCTCTTTTACTCATCCAAATATTACAGATAAACTTAAACATTCTATATTTACTTTATACACTTTCCCGCACTTTATACTTAGAAGTAGGGTCAGTTTTATTTGTTTATTTAATTGATTTCTGATAAGATGCTTTGTATAAATGCATGAGTAATGTAACCATAATATAATAGTTTGCAGAAGCCATCAAACTAAACTTCGTTTCACATAATAGTACATTCATACACAGTCAGCTAATCTATTTTTACATTTTAGTTTAATAAAATAAAAACATAACATGCTTCATAAACTTATTTGCAAATAAAAGTGTAAAATGTACCCATACCTACTTGTTCGTATGTGATACAATATGCATAGTGACAATAAAAATACACCAAGCAGTGTGAATAATGTTAGTAAAGAAAATTTTATTAAATTAAAAGTAAAAACTCTCCACATAAGGAGCTAATGCTGCCTCCAGCTGGTCTTAGTGGAGTTTAGCTCTCCGTTATAAGAGCCTTATCCCTGGCCCAGTAATCGCGTTTATTCCTGGAGACAAATAGTCTGAATTAGTAACAGCGCTTAATGGAGAACACAATCCTAATTCCACTATTTACACATTAAATCACTCAGTCACAGGTTCATCTAAAATTACTTCGTGTAACAGTTAACCCTTTTACACTTGTGCGGGGTTAGCTTAGCATGTTAGCGGGGGCTAGTTTAGTGCAGCAGCCGCGTTTGCTACTCGGATATTCGGCTAACATTTGTAGCTTACCTGGTATATCGGCTAAACCGCAAAGCTAATTAAAGCTTCACCCGGTCAGGTGTTACTTTAAATAAAGCACATGTGGAAAAACACTGGAAAACCTAACTCAAAACAGTCTATAATATACTAGTTTGATATTCACATACAGCAGTGAGTGGAAATACAGAAACGCCCCCGTAGTGCCGACTGTTTTTAAATCTGAGCGCTAGAACTCTTCACTTGGACAGCTGCCTTCAGAAGTGGTGTTAAATCTAGATAGGTAGTAAATTGATGCATGGTGCTACATTATGTATTGACAGAGATTCAGTGCATTAAAGAATCATTATGTCAGTTAATCAACTGTAAACATTCAAATACCCCGTTGGGTGGAGTTTGGCTGTTTTACTTTATAATATTTTACATATTTTTGTATGTGTTTAATAATATAAAATGGAGAATAATGTCAGAGGTATATTTATTTTTTAATGTTCCAGAAGAATTTTAACATATTTGTGGTCTGTGCTAGGATACATGGCTAGGTTAAGCTGCACAATGTAGTTTTGCTAAATAGATGAATCAGCATAGTATATGTTTTCATATGAATTAATAGAGTTGGGATTTTAAGCAAGCGTAATGCAGGTTAATTTAAATAACCTCCAATGGACACATCTGACAGTAGGAAATTAATGTGGACACTAGGTGGCAGTGCACCTCACTAGTGTGCACAGGATTACATGGCACAATGTTAACATTTCATATATGTTGTTCAGATGTCACAGTGACTTTTTAATTAATGTGTGCTAGATTGTTTTAGTCTAAAACATATTTTAAATTAAAATATTTAGTCTACCTCTACTAATAAGCAACACAGTTTTTTTTGTTTATTGAGATGTAAAGTTCAAATTTGTGTTGTATCTTAGATCTATGAGGCTAACTAATGCACGTTAAATTATCAGTGATTATTTTTTATAAGTAGAAAAGTTCTCTGAACCCAAATAAAGTAGATGTAGACTTTTCATTGGAAATGACGATTATGTTTGTGTTTTTGGAAATTTCCTGTTGGTGAAAAGGAGTATTGGAGTGGAAACACTTGCTGAAGGCATGTTTTAAATAACTAATCTGAACTTTTGTAGGGTATCTTACACCAGGGCTGTGCAGAGACCTTTGTAGGGGCAGGTGCTCATAGTCACAAGGGGGCACATTGAGCACAAATTTGAAACAGTATACAGAAACATACCTTACAACATAACCGGTTGATTTGTGGTGTTACTGTGGTGTAACTGTAAACTACAAATGAACAGAAGTCACGTTAGAGCAGTGTCTCTCAACCCTGTTACTGCATATTCACACTGTTCTGCATATTCTAGAGCTTTCTCTGCTTTAAAGGCACTTAATGATGTAAGTGGTGGTATGATGTGTCTAATGCACTGCTGATTATACATAATGATTGATTTATGATCCATAGGGTGCAAAGGGATTTTAACAGGTAAACTCAATAAAAGATTGTTTATTAGCTAATCAGTTGGATCATGTGTAAAATACACAATTATAGGGCAGAGATCAGGGTTAAGAAACTGCTTCAAACTACCAACATAAAGTATTGTACTAAGTTCTAGCAAGCCTCTACATCCGGCTTCTAGCAAACTAGTTATCTAAATGGATTTTCATGTATTATAGCTTACAGTAAGTCCTACAATCCTTAATTAATGAACACGATTAAAAATGAAATAGTTATTGGCTGATCAGGCACATCAGGGCAAGTTAAACATCACATTTATATATTTTTCTCAAACCTTGAATACCTATGTATCTAATTCCAAAGTTAAGCTGACTGACTAGACACAAGCTGCATTTTATTAAACACACAGTGGGTTTAATCTGTGTTTTGATTCAGACGTGTATTTTTAACCAGCCATCAGAAACAGTGTCATCACAGTTTACATGGTTAGCTTACCGTTACCTTTCTTTAAAAAAAACTCATAAAAAATGAGTTTTAATGTCAGCTGCTGTCTGTTAAAACTTGCAGCGAGGGTAAGGGGAAGGGCTTTTCCACTCACACTAACTCTTCTCCTTACTCCGCAAAACCAGCAAGCTGATTGGCTTTTTCTCCTGAAAGGCGGGACTTTATACGTGAACCGGCACCGGCAGCCTGTGTCCTGATTATTACTATTTTTTATATATATATAAATATATATAAAGATGGCAGGAAAATGGATAAAATACGATAGTTTCCTGGCCAAAACTGGTATTACTTTGACACATACACTTAGAAATAAATAAATAAATAACAAAAGGGCACTTTGGGCAGTAAGAGCCAAAGGGGCAGGTGCTTCAGTCCCCTCCGCCCCTCCTCTGCACGTGCCTGTCTTACGGCTCTGGAAAAAATAAGAGACCACTTTAGTTTGTGAATCAGTTTCTCTGATTCTGTTATTTATAGGTAGATGTTTGAGTAAAATGAACATTTTTGTTTTATTCTATAAACTACGGACAACATTTCTCCCAAATTCCAAATTAAAATATTGTCAATTAAAGTATTAGTTTGCAGAACATAAGAAATGAAATAACAAAAAAATGCACAGCTTACAGATGTCACGTAATGCACAAAAAAAGTTCATATTCATTAAGTTTTAAGAGCTCATAAATCAACATTTGGTGGAATAACCTGGTTTTTAATCACAGTTTTCATGCATATTGCCATATTCTCCTCCACAAGTCTTACACACTGCTTTGCATAACTTTATGCCCCTCCTGGTTCAAAAATTCAAGCAGTTCAGCATGGAATAATGGCATTTGCATACACCCCCGTAGTGCCGACTGTTTTTAAATCTGAGCGCTAGAACTCTCCACTTGGGCAGCTGCCTTCAGAAGTAGTGTTAAATCTAGATAGGTAGTAAATTGACACATGGTGCTACATTATGTATTGACAGAGATTCAGTGCATTAAGGAATCATTGTCAGTTAATCATCTGTAAACTTTTAAATACCCTGTTGGGTGAATTTGGTGAACCCACATTACTTTGGCTGTTTTACTTTATAATATTTTACATATTTTTTTGTATCAAATCAAATCAAATCAAATCAAATTTATTTGTATAGCGCTTTTTACAACAGGTGTTGGCACAAAGCAGCTTTACAGAAACATGATTACAGGACAAAGAATCAGGCAAAACATTACACATAGAAAATACAGAATACAGAACCCCCAGTGAGCGCGGAGGCAAGGAAAAACTCCCTCAGAGCTGCAGGAGGAGGAAGAAACCTTGGGAGGACCAAGACTCACATTAAAGGGGGGACCATCCTACCACTGGTCAAACGGCTTTTAAATTAAAATTTAAAAAGTCTTTTATACATCCATATAGGTTTTATGTACTCAGGAGTGTAATAGCGCCACTAATGGCTTGGATGTAATCTGTAGTGGAGAGTAAGATGGATGATGAGCAGCTGATCTGTGGTGGTGGTGGAGAAGAGCTGACTTCAGAAACTTCCATCAGTCTGGCCGGACAGGAGACGCGAGAGCCTGAGGGTCCAACATCGGTATCGGGTCAGACAGGTGGGCAGTCAGTAACTCGGAGGAAGGCAGAGAGATGGAATTAGTTTTGACTGGATTTATGCAAAACTGAGAATATTAAAACATTATCAGAGTGTGGCAAATGACTCCGGCAGAACTGAATAAAACAGCCTAACTAAAGGCAGAGAGCCAGAAGGTAACATAGACATGGAGGCACCCTGAAACACCAGCATCCACCCACTCCACCGTCCACAAACCTGAGTGACCGTGTGCAGTGGGAGAACAACAGCACCAGCATCTCAGTTTACCACAATTTCCTCTGTCCATGAACCCCTGAATCTGCAGCCTTATCTAAAGGGAAAAACATTAATTACCAAAAGCTAAACTAAACAAGTAAGTTTTCAGTCTAGACTTAAAGATTGAGACTGTGTCTGAGTCCCGAACATATTCGGGGAGATTATTCCAGAGTTGAGGCGCTTTATAAGAGAAAGCTCTTCCTCCTGCAGAGCTCCTCTGAATTTTAGGCACTACTAATAAACCAGCACCCTGAGATCTGAGTAATCGCGGTGGTTCATAACAGGAGATGAGGTCTTGTAAATACTCAGGAGCGAGTCCGTGTAGGGCTTTATACGTTAACAGGAGAATTTTATAGTCTATGCGGAATTTGACTGGAAGCCAGTGCAGTGCTGATAGTACTGGACTAATATGGTCAAATTTTCTAGTTTTAGTAAGGACCCTGGCTGCAGCATTTTGAACTAGCTGAAGTTTATTTAAGTTACTGCCGGAACATCCAGACAGTAGCGCATTACAATAATCTAGCCTTGAGGTAATAAAGGCATGTACTAATTTTTCTGCGTCATGCAGTGATAGGGCATTTCTTAGCTTGGCGATGTTACGGAGGTGTAGAAAAGCTGTTCTAGTAACATTAGATATGTGTTTATCGAATGCTAGATCTGAATCTATGATAACTCCAAGGTTTTTAGCTGCTGAACCAGGGGTGGCTGAGAAGTCAGCCAGATTTAGCATTAAGTCTGATAATTTATTTCTAGCAGCTTTGGGGCCTAATAGGAGAACTTCTGTTTTATCACTATTTAATAGGAGGAAGTTGTGCGACATCCATGATTTTACATCTTCTACACAATCCTCGATTTTCTTTAATCTCACTCTGTCATCAGGTTTGGCTGATATGAAGAGCTGCGTGTCATCCGCATAACAATGAAAATTCACATTGTGTTTTCTAATAACTTTGCCCAGTGGGAGCATATATAATGTAAATAATAACGGTCCTAATATAGAGCCTTGTGGAATTCCATATCTTACCTTGGTATAACTGGAAGACATATCATTTATCCTCACAAACTGATAGCGATCGGTTAAGTACGATTTAAACCATGCTAAGGCAGTTCCGGTTACACCGACCATGTCCTCTAGTCTTTCTAAAAGGATAGTATGATCTATTGTATCAAAGGCTGCGCTCAGATCGAGAAGTACGAGTAAGGAAACACAGCCTTGGTCGGCGGCTATAAGTAGATCGTTTGTTATTCTAACTAAAGCTGTCTCAGTGCTATGATAAGGCCTAAATCCAGATTGAAATTTTTCATAGATCTGGTTTCTTTGCAGGTAAGAGCAAAGTTGTTGGGCTACAGCTTTTTCTAAAATCTTAGAAATAAACGGTAAGTTTGAAATAGGTCTATAGTTAGACAGTACACTAGGATCAAGATTTGGTTTCTTGATCAGAGGTTTAATTACAGCTGTTTTAAAGGCTTTGGGTACATGGCCCAGGGCGAGTGATGAGTTTACTATCATTAACAGAGGTTTAATTATATCTGGCAGTACCTGTTTTAATAATTTTGTGGGAACAGCATCAAGTGTGCAGGTTGTGCTGTTTGAAGAGGAGATAATTTTCTCTAGTTCTAGCTGTGGAAGTGGGTTAAAGACTTCCAACCTAACTTCAGTAACAGAGTTTTGTTCTAGATCAGCCAGACCAGATGACAGAGAGGATGTAATATTTATCTGTTTAATTTTATCCCGAATGTTTTCAATTTTACTATTGAAGAAGTCCATAAAATCGTTGCTGGTGTAAATGGCTGGAATCTGAGGTTCAGTACCTGCCTGGTTTTTAGTTAATTTGGAAATAACACTAAAGAGAACTCTAGGATTATTTTTATTTATCTCGATCTGTGAGGCCAGATATGCTGAGCGGGCTTTATTAAGTTCTTTTCTATATTTAACAAGACTGTCTTTCCACGCAGAGTAAAACACTTCCAGTTTAGTTGATCGATATTTACGCTCTAAATTTCGTACTAACTGCTTTAAGGTACGAGTTTGATCATTGTACCACGGTGCGAGCTTTTTCTGTCTCTCTATTTTGTGTTTAAGGGGTGCTACAACATCTAAGGTAGAGCGAAAGGTATTTTCTAAACCTTCGGTTAGTTTGTCTAGTTCTACTGGGTCTACAGGAGAGTACATTAGAGTTGATAAGTCTGGAAGCTTATCTGTAAATTGTTGGGCTGTAAAAGGCGTAATTGAACGTTTTACAGAGTAGCTAGGGGATGTACGTATATTATGACTAAGATGTAATTTAAATGAAATAAGGTAATGATCTGAAATTGCGGAGGTTTGAGAACGAATATTCGGGTTATCTATGCTCACACCCAGGGTCAAAACTAAATCCAGAGTATGATTACAGTAATGAGTAGGTCCTGTTATATTTTGAATAATACCAACTGAGTCTAAAATCGATGTGAATGCCTTTTTTAATGGATCATCCAATTTTTCGAAATGAATGTTGAAGTCTCCAACTATAATCACTTTATCATTACTTACTGCTAAGTCTGTGACAAAATCACTAAATTCTTTTAAAAATTCTAAATAGGGCCCTGGTGGTCTGTAGATGTTAATTAAAGAAAATGCATTCTTTTTTGTAACTGGATTAATTATACTGGTGTAAAGAAGCTCAAAAGAAGTAAAATTTTCATAGTGTTTCTGATTGCTAACTAAGGTACTTTGGAAAAGTATGCAGACCCCACCTCCTCTACCGGACAATCTCGGATTGTGTATATAATTATAGCCTGCAGGGGTGGCTTCATTTAATGCTACATATTCATTTGGCCTAATCCAGGTTTCTGTCAGACACAGAACATCGAATTTCTGATCAGTTATCATTTCATTCACCAGAACTGCTTTTGAATTTAGAGATCTAATATTAAGTAAACCAATCTTTAGGCTTGAAATGTTAGTACTACAGTCTGGATATGATTGTTTAATATAAGTTAAGTTATTTGGATTTACTGTTTTAGTTTTTTGATGTTTTTGTTTGACTCGGGGGACAGACACAGTCTGAATACATTGGTATCTAGGTAACGTCTCTTTGCAGCTCGCAGACGGTCGGTTAAGCCTCTCTGTCTGCGGCCTGGTCCCGGCTCTGGATTGTCAGCAGCTTCTAATACTACTCTGCCGACTAACTAAAAGACTATGAGCTATGCTGCATGAAAGTAAGGCAGCACCCTCCCGCGTGGGGTGGACACCATCCCTACCTAAAAGACCAGGCTTGCCCTCAAAGTGTAGCCAGTTATCTATAAAGCCCACATGATTTTCTGCACACCACTTGGACATCCAGCGGTTCAGCGAAGAAAGCCTGCTGTAAGCTTCATCACCACGCCTCATTGGGATGGGGCCAGAGCAGATTACCTCCTCGGACAGCGTCTGGGCCTGTTTAATCACCTCTTTAATATTAGCCTTAGTTACTTCAGACTGCCGCAGACGAATATCATTGGCCCCTACATGAATTACTACCCTCGAATATCTCCTATTCCCTAACCTAAGGTTGCCACTAATGTCCGGTGCTCTGGCTCCCGGTAAACAAGTAACTGTTGCCGCTGGTGCCCCTAAAGGAGTAGCTAATTTCACGTGTCGGACGATAGAGTCTCCTATCACCAGAGTACCTTTAACAGGCTCCTCAGTTGGTGCTTCACTGAGCGGGGCAAACCTGTTTGACACGTGAACTGGGGGAGCGTGGTGTTCAGGTGGGCTGGCTGTGGCCTTTGCGGTAGCATTAGCCTTAGCCTTTCGACTATGCCGCCGAGACGTTACCCATTCGCCCCGCTGTGAGGGCTCTAAGGCCGGAGTCGAGGGGGTACTAACTCTCCCTGAGACACCCGGGGCTGCTAACAGTGAATCCTGCTGTCTATCCCTTATTAAACCCCGGACGTGCAGCTCTAACTTATTCACCTTATCCACCAAGGAGCTAACTATCTCACACTTAGTACAAATACCACTATTGTTACCAGTATCGGTGGATAAGGGATCTAAGCTATACATGCCACACTCTAAACAGGTGTAAACCTGAGCAGAAGCCATGGAGAAAAAAGCACTCACCTTGTTTCAGTTGAAATTAGAAACTTACACAAACAAACTGCAGCAGCAAACAGCTAATCCAGCAAACCTGAGGAAAAAGTCTATAAAAGTAGACTGAAAGTGGATTAATAGGTGTGTAGAGCAAAGAGGAAGCAGACTAAAAGTGGATTAGTAAGTGTGAAGAGAGTAAAAGAGAAGAAAACAGAGAAAAGTGTAGAAGCTGAAGATTAAAGCAAGCTTTCAGCAGCAGAGCAGCACAGCAGCAAACCAGCACAGCAGCAGACCAGAGTAGTAGAGAGCAGAGCAGGGAGCAGAGCAGGGAGCAGAGCAGGGAGCAGAGCAGGGAGCAGAGCAGGGAGCAGAGCAGGGAGCAGAGCAGGGAGTATGTGTTTAATAATATAAAATGGAGAATAATGTCAGGGGTATATTTATTTTTTACTTTTCAGAAGATTTTTTAACATATTTGTGGTCTGTGCTGGGATACAACAAAGTTTTGCTGATTCACCAGATTAGATGAATCAGCATACTATGTGTTTTTATATTAATTAATACCTTTTTGGTTTCTGAGATCATCTAAAACCATCAGAAAGAGATGGTCTTGAGTTGGATTTTAATGCAGGTTTATTTAAATAACCTCCATTGGCCACATCATAGACTAATAAACTGAGAGTAGGAAATTAATGTGGACACTAGGTGGCAGTGCACCTCACTTCTGTTACAGTGTGCACAGGATTAAATGGCACAATGTTAAATTTATTATTAATAACTTCATATATGCTGTTCAGATGTCATAGTGAGTTTTTAATTAATGTGTGCTAGATTGTTTTAGGGTAAAACAAACTTCAAATAAAAATAATGTCTACCTCTACTAATAAGCAACACAGTTTTTTACTTTATGAAAATGTGAAAAGTGGTAAGGTTGACACAGATTTTAAAATTGTGTAATTTTGTGCCAAATAAGGAGCAAGAAGAATGTGTTCAGTTAAAGCATGTCAGATAAACATAAAATATTTGCTGATTATATGAAAGCAGTAAAGCGAGAATTCTTGTTTTTGTTATATGATCACACCACACAAAATATTTAAATAGTATTTGTGGTATGTGTACAGTTTTACTCATGATTTTTATGAAATATTGCCTCCGAAATAAAAAATGTAATAAATTGTTGTAATTAGAATAGAATAGTTTAATGGAATTGCACTTTAAACGAGCAATGAACTTTTGATTTTTAAAATAATTTTAAAATATGCACTTGGCAACTGAATTTAACATGATTAACTGTTATACATAAAATAAATGAAATACTAACAAAAAAAGCTTATTTAGATGAATGTGTTGTGTATGCTAAGAGACAGAATGTGCAGTATTTTAGTGAATCAAAATGAATAAACTTATGGGAATTGTTTGCACAAAGTTTAAAACATTGTTGGGCATTGTAAATATTATTGTCTATTCATGAGTATTGAGTATAGCCTGTTACAGGCTGAATAAATGGGTTGTATTGCTAAAGTAATTGTTTAAAGCTTTGTAAAGTGATTTGTAATGTTTTGCAGTATGGTGAAAGTTTTAGTAATGAATGTGGTTAAACACTGGGGCATTAGTGTAGCACAGGAAAAAGTGAATAATGTGTGGTGTACCACATACAATATGTGTAATTTATAATACTGTTTTTTGTTTGTTTTTGTTTTATATTCATGTTTGCAGATGCCCCTTACAAAAAAAAACCTGACTGACTCTGTTCCTGTGAGCCTTAGCCCACCTGTGGGCCAAGCTGCAGCTGACACTTCTTTAGCTTTGACTGACGGGGTTCAACTTCAGCCCCTGACAAAAAGGTCCTGACTGACAGGGTTATGCCTTAGCCCTATTATGAAAAGGTCTCAGGCACTTACCCACCAACCAACAATTCTTACGCATCTACCTACGGGTCCATAAATCCTTAAGCAACAATGAACAAAAAGCCTTACAAAGCCTTGCAAGGCAATCTGCCAATCTCTCTGCCACTCTCTCTGCCACTCTCTCTGCCAATCTCTCTGCCAATCTCTCTGCCACTCAGAATTGTATGTCTTCACATGTTTCTGCTGTTAATCCTCAGGTCCAGAGACTCGCTGGTTCTTTTCATCAAGCACACTCACGGTTTGGCATTAATAGTAATAAACAGTGTGTTGCTAATAGTGTAACTGCTATCATGACTGGTAAAGTAAAGAATGTGCTCACATGGATGACACGAGACCTTGATGCAGTCCTGCTCGATGGAGACCAGTTCTACACTCATATTAGAGATGCTGGCAGGATTCATGACGATTCAGGATACCTCTTACACTCTAAAAAACAGAGGTACGATATGAGTACTTTTTTGTACTCGAAGGTACATTCTTTATAATTGTACCCTCAAAGGTACAATATTGGTCTTTACAGGGTCAGATTTGTTCCCTCTGAAGTACAAAGTCATTTCTAACAGCAATAAGTACAGATTTGTACCATTTAACCAGCCAAAAGGTACATTCAGTATTCTGTATCACTGTACTAATGAACAGTATATATTTAAATTGCACATTTTTTATTTGAAAGCCAGACAATTTTGTATCATGTTTTTTAGCCATTTTTAGTTGATGACAATGTTTATAATCTTTATAATCTATACTGGCACAAAAACCATGGGTACAAAAAAGTACTTTCACTGAAAGGTACTTTTTTGAACCTTAATATAAGGTACAGCCCCAGCGACAAGCTTTGTACTCTTTTAAGTACAAATCTGTACTTATATTTCTTAGAGTGTAGTACAGGATTTGCCTACAGAATATGCATTACATGGTCACAGATTTGAACTGAATTTCAGTGAGGAAATGTTTGCAGGACTGTGATATGCAGAATGTGTTCATGTCCCATGATGAAGCAGCAGTAAGAGTGTTGTCACAGTTTGATGCTTGTTTGTTCACTGTGAAAACGAATACATGTGCTATAATCAAACAGGACTCCTGGTATGTGATTATTGACTCTCATGCAAGAAACACACATGGTGCGCTGGATGGTTCAGGTACAAATTTATTAGCTTATCATGCAAACTTGAAGTCACTTCTTGACCACATTACAAACCTGGGTCTGTCATTGCAAGCAGAAGGTGAGCCTTTTGAAGTAAGTGGTGTTGTTGTGGTTTTAAATGACGTAGGGCAGCAGACTTCTGAAGCACACATGCAGGTAACTGAGTATGTTGTCCTCACTGCAGTGTAGTGACTGAAGCTATCCAACAAGTTAAACTCTGATGCAATAACCAGGAGTCTGTGCTGTAGTTAACATTTCACTGTTGTTTACTTAAGAATCCAGTATTACATGGCAGAGTGAAAACTGCAACAAAACAAAGTTTGACTGTTTTTAACATAAAGTTCAGCTTCACATGAAGTCTCATGAAATATCCTTGTAAATACATGTAAATAAAAACTATATTTAAAGCTATTTATTACCTTCTCTTTCAACTTTAAACTTAACTTATTCTATCAATTATTTAACTCAACAATGGATTTTACTTACGACTTTGCTTCTAGCATCAATCACAATCAGGAATTCTGAAGTAGAAACTATTGTTCAACAGATATAACTGAGTGGGAAGTAACTGCTGACAAGGCAGGAAGTGGTATCAAAATAAAAGGTCCTATTCTTTCTGTGTCATTATAAAAGTCTCTCTCTATATATATATATATATATATATATATATATATATATATATATATACATACACATACACATACACATATATATACGTATATATATATATATATATATATATATATACACATATATATCGCCCTAATGGCAACACACTCCCCGCCTGACCACTGTGAGGTCACTACACTAGCATGAACATTAAACTCAACTAAGAACTACAACTGGATCTTCAGTTCTTGCGAAGAAGCAAAACAGTTTCGGTCACTGGTCTAAGGTAAGTCTTTGATTGTCCTTGGTTTGTTGTCTTTAATTCCACCTTCCGGACTCTTCCGTCTGTTCCTGGAATAGCCTTTGTGACCACTGCCAAAGGCCAGTTGTTGCGGGCAGCTTGGTTGTCTTTGAGGAGGACGATGTCACCGTCTTGCAAGTTCTGATGGGACCTTGTCCATTTCTTGCGGCTTTGTAAGGTCGACAGGTACACTCGTCTCCAACGGTTCCAGAACAAGTTGGATAATGCTTGTACTTGTCTCCACTGCTTAGTGAGGAGGTCTCTGTCTGTGAAGTCACCTGGAGGTGGTGGGACTCCGACTTTCTGCGTTAACAGCATTGATGGCGTGAGGTTGAATGGATTCTCTGGATCATTCGATACTGGAACTAGTGGTCTTGCATTCAGAATTGCGGTCACTTCTGCCATTAATGTGCACAAAACGTCATGAGTTAGGCGAGTGCTGTGTTCACGGAGCATCGAATCAAGGATTCTTCGGGCCAACCCAATGAGGCGCTCCCATGAACCCCCCATGTGTGAGGCATGAGGAGGGTTAAACACCCAGGAGCATCCTTGTTGTTGTAGATACCGCTGTACTGTGCTGTCTGGTTGATCTGCCCTCAAGCCAAGTTCTTTGCATGCCCCAATGAAATTTGTGCCGCAGTCGGACCTCAGTTGTTGGGCTGGTCCTCTTATGGCAAAGAAACGCCTCAGTGCGTTTATGCAGCTTGAGGTGTCCATTGAGGTAATGACCTCGATGTGAACTGCCCTGGAGCTCATGCAACAGAATAGTATGGCCCAGCACTTGCTGTCAGGTTGCATTCCTCTGGTGCGTCTGGTGGAGATGTGCCAGGGTCCGAAGACATCCAGGCCCACATATGTGAAGGGAGGGCAGGTTGAAAGGCGCTCTGCAGGCAAATCTGCCATTTGTTGTTCCTGCATTCGTCCTCTAAGCCTGCGACAGATGATGCACTTGTGAATAATTAAGTTTACAAGCCGCTTGCCTCCCAGGATCCAGAGCCCAGCAGCTCGTACAGCACCTTCTGTTAAGTGACAGCCTTGATGCTTTACTTGTGCGTGGTGGTATCTGGTGAGAAGCAAGGACACGTGGTGTTCTTTTGGGAGAATGACAGGGTTCTTGTGTTCAATGGCCACATCCGCATTCTTCAGTCTGCCTCCAAGGCAGAGGAGGCCATCCTGTAAGACTGGGTTGAGAGAGCGTAGGCAGCTGTTTAACGGAACTTGCTTTCCTTTCTCCAGAGCTTCAATTTCCTTCGCGAATGTATTCCTCTGAACAGCTTTGACGATGACTTCTCTTGCTTGGGAAAGCTCATTCACTGAGCGAGGTAAGTCACAGTGATGCCATCCCCTACACTTGCCTGTCGGAGTCTTGAAAGATTTTGCTATATGAATCAGGAGTGCGATGGCTCGTCGAAGACTTTCGAATGTGGAGAACCTTTCAAAACGTTCTGTGTTGAGAACCTTCCCTCGTAGATCGGTGATGTAGCTCTTCACAACTGGACGGACCTCTGCATCTGACTCTGGTGAGACTAAGCTGAATGACTGGGCAGGGTCTGGCTGATTCGAGGGTTTGCACAGGAAGGTTGGTCCTTTGAACCACATTGTCTGTGTGAGGCGTGCTGCTGGAACCGACCGTGATGCCAGGTCAGCCGGATTATCTTCGCTGTTCACGTAGTGCCATTGTTCAGGGATGGTAGACTGGCGTATACGCTGGACCCGATTATGGACGTACACATAGAACCGTCTGGACTGGTTGTAAATGTAACCAAGGACAACTTTACTATCTGTGTAGAATTTGGTGGCATCCAGCTTTGAATCAGCTCAGCTATTTCCACTGCTAAGACTGCTGCACACAGTTCAAGTCTGGGAATGGTCGGGTCTGATTGAGGGGCAAGTTTGGCCTTTGCCATGACAAATCCAACATCCACTTTGTCTTCTTGGATGGCCTTTAGGTAGGCTACGGCACCAATGGCCTTTACAGATGCATCACTGAAGACGTGGAGTTCTAGTCGCTTAGCCTTGGTTGGGCAGATGTCTGTGTACATCCTAGGTATATGAAAGTGCTTCAAGTCTTGAAGCGAGTTTCTCCAAGCTTCCCATTTGCTTATCTTATTTTCCGGCAATGGGGTGTCCCACTCCGATGTCTCAGAATTCAACTCTCTGAGAAGGTCCCTGCCTTGGATAGTAACTGGAGCCAGAAACCCTAAAGGATCAAAGACACTATTCACCGTTGAAAGAACCCCCCGACGGGTGAATGGTTTGGTGTCGGTTGACACAGAGAAATTGAACGTGTCGCTTGCTGTTTCCCACAGGAGGCCCAAGCTGCGTTGGGTGGGTGACTCATCTCCGCTGAGGTCTACGTCCTGTTTGCCTTGTACACAGTCCACACTTGGGAAGGCTTCCGTAACAGCCTGACTGTTTGAGGCAAATTTGTGGAGCCTCAAGTTAGACTCTGCAAGTGAGGCTTGAGTCCTATGGAGCAGCCCAATAGCCTCTGCATCAGTTGGGACAGAACAGAGGCCGTCGTCAACATAAAAGTGACGTTCGACGAAGTTGACTGTGTCTTTTCCATATCTCTCTGCACCATCTCTAATGGCCCTTCTGAGCCCATAGATTGCCACAGCAGGAGATGGGCTGTTTCCAAAAACATGAACTTTCATCCTGTAGTCAATGACCTCGTTGTCTACGTTGTTGTTCTTGAACCATAAGAATCGCAGGTAGTTTCTGTGCTTTTCGGCCACAAGGAAGCAATAGAACATTTGTTGAATGTCCGCCATCACAGCGACCTTGTCTTTCCGGAACCGCATGAGCACTCCTAAAAGGGTGTTGTTCAGATCTGGTCCTTTCAAGAGCACATTATTCAAGGAGATCCCAGACTGTTGGGCACTTGAATCAAACACTACCCTGATTTGATCGGGTTTCTGTGGGTGATACACGGCAAAGCTTGGTAAATACCAGCACTCTTCTTCTCTTAGCTCTGGTGCCACCTCAGCATGGTTGTTTTTCAGCAGTTTGCCCATGAATTCCACGTATTGTTGTTGCATTTCTGGCTTCCTTCTGAATTGGCGCTGGAGTGATTCAAACCACTTGAGTGCTTGCTCGCGGTTGTTGGGAAGCTGTCGCCTAGGTTGTCTAAACGGCAATGGAGCAACCCAACTGTGTGAATCATTTCTGTAGACTTCTTTGTCCATCATTTTAAGGAAAATTTCATCTTCGATTGAAGGTGCTAGCTTATTGTCCTGTTCGGTGCAGTCAAACACATTTTGACCCAGACTGTCCTCCTTAGTTCTAGGTGGTAAGGCAATGTTTCTAGGAAGTCTGTTGTTCGGTTCCTCTTTAATGCGCAAAAGGCTTGTGCATGGCTGGAAGAGTGAGGGCCGATGACAGTCGACCATGGTCGTCCGGAAGGAACTGACGTTCGGCTTGTGTGTGTTTCCTAGACAAACTTCTCCGACCAGCACCCAGCCTAAGTCAAGGCGTTGCGCGAAGGGTGCATTGGCGGGGCCATTTATTTGTTCCCGTACCTTGTGTGCTCTGATCGCATCTCTCCCTAGCAGCAGGAGGATTTCGACTGTGGGGTCCAGCTCTGGGATGTGTTCTGCTACTTTTGACAGGTGAGGCTGATGAAGGGCGGCATTTGGTGTGGGAATTTCGGACCGATTATCAGGTAAGTCATTACACTCAGTGAGTGGCGGTAAGGGAATCGTGACTTTCCCATTAAGGGACTCCACGATAAAATCGGATGCCCTTCTGCCGAAAGTTTCCACTATACCAGAACATGTTTTTAGTTGGTAAGGATATGGCTTAGTGTGAATGTCAAACTTGTCAAAGAAACTGGACTTGGCCAACGATCGGTTGCTTTGGTCATCTAACACGATGTAGGCCTTGATGGCTTCCCCTGGATAGTCTTTCTGGTACACTTTTGCCAGGCATATCTTGGAGCATGACCGTCCGACTTGTCTTGCACCGCATACTGCTGTGCAGCTTGAGCTAATCTCACTGGTGTCGTTTACCTCTTCACCCTCCCCGCCATGCTGTGGCGAGGTCCGAGAAGTTATGGGTTGCGGTGCTGGTCCCGGGTGCATAGCTGAGACATGTTGGGTGCTGTCACACTCGAAACACTTCACAATTGTTGTGCAGTCCTTTGCCATATGGTTGGTTGAACTACAACACTTAAAGCAGATTCCGTTTTCTTTCAGAAATACCTTTCTGTCGTCAAGAGTTTCAGCTCTGAAGGCTTTGCACTTCTTCAGTGGGTGGGGTTTGGCATGTATTGGACAGATCTTACTCGGATCACTGGAGACATTTGGCTCTGCGGGAGTGACATTGATCTTGTGAACTGCAATGGGCTTCTTGATGGTTTTAAGAAAGGAGCCTTCAGCTCTGACAGATGATGTTGTTGTGGTATTTAAAAAAGCAAAGCTGGGATCATTTCTTTTCTTGGCCTCATAACATATGAATTTTGTGAAGTATTCAAATGGAGGGAACCGTCCTCTATTTGCTTCTTTATACTTGGAACCGGCCGAGATCCATTTTTCCTGGAGTCCATAAGGCAGCTTGGTCACTATAGGTTCAATTCCGCGCGTCGTGTCCAGGTAGGACAGGCCTGGCAAGTAGCCATCTTCCTTAGCACACTGCACTTCCATAAGCAGGTCAGCCAGCTCTCGTAGCTTCAGATTTTCCTTGGCTGAGACTCTAGGAAATGCATCCAGTCGGGTAAAGAGGGCCTTTTCTATCACCTCCGGGGCTGCGTAATACTCGTGAAGACGTTCCCAGACTTTCACTAGTGCTACTTGTGGACTTGCTATGTGCACTGCACGGAGACGTTTCACCTGGTTGCGGGATTCTTTTCCAAGCCATCGTGTCATCAAGTCCAATTCCTCGGTGGCTGTAAGACCGAGTCCTTGAGTGGCATTTTTGTATGACGACAGCCAAGCACGATAATTTTCAGGTTTATCGTCAAACTCGTACAAACTTGTATTCACTAGGTCACGTCGTGCTAAATATTGTGCCAGGTGTTCAGTTGCAGGCATACTTTGAGTATTTGTAGGCTGGGGGTTGAAGGGTGGAGCCCCAATATTCAAGTCACTGACCTGTGAAGTGAGAGTCTTGGGATTAACTCGGGGCCCTTCTCTGATAAATGGATTCTGGCTGACTGACTCTGTGGCTGCTGGTAGTGTGTAGTCTAAGTCATTATCTGTAAAATCCACCTTGTTTGGGCTGTCGTATGAAACAACAGGCGGCTGATGGTGTGAAACAAAAGGGTTGTTCGGGCTATAACTGAGAGTGACATTGGTAGCTGGTTGAGTTGGTGGCGGACTAGCCCTCATGGCTGTTTGTTGGACAGTGTTAGGGGAATGGAAGTGAGTTTGGATATATTCGCTTGTTCGTTCAAGTTTGTTTTGTTCCGTTGAATTTGCTTCATCTAGTACAATATAATTGTTGCTCCCTGTAACTGCTGACTCCCAGACAGCTGCTACGGCTTCAGCTTCTGCTGCTTCACGGCAGATGGCTAGTGTTTCAATCTCAGTCTCCTTTTTAACTTTTTCAATCCTAGCTTTGGCTTCTTGCTCAGCATATTCGGCGCGCACTTTAGCAGCTGCTGCTTTTGCTCGTGCGTAAAATAAAGCATTGGTTGCTGAGGCAGATGAATGGAAGCTGCTTCCACTTTTTCCTGATTTATTAGATTTAGTTTCCATCTTGACTCGATGTTCAATGCTAACTTCAAGTCTTTTCACTATGTTGTCCTCACTGCAGTGTAGTGACTGAAGCTATCCAACAAGTTAAACTCTGATGCAATAACCAGGAGTCTGTGCTGTAGTTAACATTTCACTGTTGTTTACTTAAGAATCCAGTATTACATGGCAGAGTGAAAACTGCAACAAAACAAAGTTTGACTGTTTTTAACATAAAGTTCAGCTTCACATGAAGTCTCATGAAATATCCTTGTAAATACATGTAAATAAAAACTATATTTAAAGCTATTTATTACCTTCTCTTTCAACTTTAAACTTAACTTATTCTATCAATTATTTAACTCAACAATGGATTTTACTTACGACTTTGCTTCTAGCATCAATCACAATCAGGAATTCTGAAGTAGAAACTATTGTTCAACAGATATAACTGAGTGGGAAGTAACTGCTGACAAGGCAGGAAGTGGTATCAAAATAAAAGGTCCTATTCTTTCTGTGTCATTATAAAAGTCTCTCTCTCTATATATATATATATATATATATATATATATACATACACATACACATACACATATATATACGTATATATATATATATATATATATATATATATACACATATATATCGCCCTAATGGCAACACACTGAGGGTGTAAATGTGAGGAACGAGCTAAAAGTACTGCAGATAAAATAAACACAGTGAAGGGCGCATTTTCAAGCAGCACTGTAAGCAACAGCCTGCCATATAGTGAAGCTGTAAAAGCTAAACGTGATGTGTGCACAATTCAACGTAGTTTGAACTTAAATACTGGACCGCAAGTTGCAGCCGAAAGAAAAGCTAAACATGTGACTAGTTCAGCCAATCAGGTTGTCACAAGTGACTCTGATGTCATGTTTATGAGCTCGACTCAAAGTGAAAAGTTTCAATTTAGTCCAATAACAAAGCAGAGCATGTGAAGCTTAATGTTGTGTACAGTGAATCCACACAGAAACAACTGAGTGAACTGGTTTCAGTAGGAGAACCTTGTTAAACGCAGAGAATAACAGGTGATAGGAACTGCTTCTTTCGATGTCTGGCGTTTTCAATTACTGGGATTGAAACGGAGCACTTAAAAATCAGACTTGCTGTTGTGAAACACATGGAGAAAAACGAAGCTAATTATGTTCATCAGCTCAGAGAAGGATACAAGTGTCTTTCAGATTATATTACTACCACCAGAATGAAATATAGTGGAACATGGGCCACAGAGGTTGAAATTCAAGCTGCTGCAGATCTAATTGAAGTAGATATTTTCACATACACTAACAGTAAATGGTTGAAGTACTTTACACACTCTGATTCTAGTCCTTGCAGCCATCAACGGTCTGGAATTTATCTGAAACACTGTAATGAGTCACATTATGAAGTGGTAATTTGCATGAGAGTAAGAGATGGTGTGTGTTCTGGACTGTGCTCAGCCTACTGCAGGAACCTATGTTGTGAATCTGCATCAAGCCGCAAACTTTAAAGTATGAAAAGACACTACAGACCAATACAGGCAACACAAGAAAGCTCTAAGTGTCAATAAATATTCTGAAAATGACCATTACAGGAATAACCTTAAAAATACAAGTAAACGTAAATATGACACAGATCAGGAATACAGAGAGTACAAAAAACATTTAAGTGTAATTAAGCACAATACAGATGACGAGCACAGAGAGCATGTCAAACGATTGAGTGTAATTAAGTATAATACACATAAGGAACACAGAGAGCATGTAAAGCAGATTTCAATTTCAAAATACAAAGCAGACAGCTCATTTGCCCAGGGTGTGAAAAACAGAAACATAGAAAGAAGACAAATAAATAAAAACAAAATAAAATTGAGTATGTAATTACACAGTTCAAAAACAAAATAAGCACAGGCCCAGAGTGTGTTCGGTGTGTCACAGAGCTCTGTTCAAACACCAAGTCATACAATGTCGAAAACATGAATATTTCAATACTTCAAACTGAGGATTATTTGCATATTTGCAATAAGAGCTGTAATGTACATTGTGCCATTAAAACTGGTCCAGCTGGTTCTCTTTGGATTTGTTATACTTGTCTCTTATGTAGCGGGCTCAGTGGTTTAATACCTGGTGCTAATTGAGATGTTGAAATATTTTTAATTGGGCGCCAGTTATTAAATTAATTTAATTAGATTAATTAATAAATTAATTAATCAAATTAATTAATAACACAAGACATCTCAGGGTGTGGTTTCTACAGGTGACAGAAATTTTCATAACCAAGTTATCCAGAAAGACACACTGAAATTACAGGTTTTGTAAAATAAAAGTATTTTATTAAATCACACAGATATGAGTAAATAATTCATTAAAAAGTCATAAATGTAGCCATTAGATATCAAATAATAGTGTAGAATGATAAATGAAAAATAAAAGAACAAACACGTTATAATGCTGATATGAAAGAAGTAAAGATTACTAGAACTATTAAGTGAATATTTCTAAATAAGGGTCTAAGGCATTTTAAGTCTACGAAACCAATTCTTATTTCCACCCAAGACACTCAAAATGAGTCATCTATACTAAAGACGCTCTATTAAAGACCCGACCAAACCATGACCAACAGACACCATCTGCCGAAAGATTAAACCCAGCTCTGCCTTACTCTGAGTTGTTGAAGTGGGCCTTGGTGACGTCCGTCTGGGTTGGTCGTCTGCTGCTTCACCCCGAAAAAGGATCACGTGAGCCTGTCTGCAGGATGGTTTGACTTCCTGTGTCAGCACGGAGCCCCATTAGAACCCACAGGGTAAATCCCTTCACTCTCAGGTGGCTTGCTGGTGGCCTCCGGACCGCAGGTTTCTGGGTTGGATCTGGCGGATCTCTTTTTCAGCTGTACTTTAGCTAAACTTAGATGGAATAATGCTTGGCTTTGTAGATTGTAAAATAACCTTAGATATTTTAACTAGGATAGCTAATATTAATATACTTGAAGAAGATTAAATGCACTAGTCTAAGAAAACTAACTAAGATGACTAAACTAACAGTCTATCCTTTCTTCATCTCTGGGCTTCCTAACCTCTCTACTCTAACTTCTCCCTGAACCTCTCCTCCACTTCTCTCTTCAACTGCTTTCTTCAACCCATCTTCTCCCACTGCTTCTCCAACTCCAACTCAACTCTGACTGAACTGCAAAACTGAACTGGCAACTGGAAAACTCTGAACTGAAAACTGTCTGTCCCAGTTTAACTATTAGTCTCTGTGGCCTGTTTGGCCCTTGAGTTACGATTGGCTCTGTGGCCCAAGTGTCTGTGTTTTGATTGGTCTAGGAGCAATTTCAAACTTTGGCAGGGAAGATGATCTTATTCACAAAGGGCCATAAATCCCCCCCACATGGTCACCATGCTTCAGCTAGTGGTCTATTTTTCTAATAGACCAAACCAAAAGAAAACTCAACTAAACAGTGGATCAAAATACATTCTTCAGCATACCAGTTTGTGAGGATAAATTCAGGAAACAACAATCTTACAATTGAATCACAATAAATGTAATATATATATTTTGCCCACAAACAGTTTTGTAATATTCAAGATAATCTTAGAAATACATCAATGGATGGAAAGATGGAAAGAGATCAAGAGACATGTTATTATTTAAACCCAATTAAATCACTTAAAAGATAATACCTTGTTAAACCACTGATAACCAAATAAAGCTAAATTATCAAATGCTAGTTAAACCTTGTTGATTCAGACTTGAATGTGTAGGAAACTTTAATCAGGACAAATCCAAACACATATACCATATACCAGACACATATACCATTATTTAGTAAACATTCTATAAAACACCTCTTTTATATAGTCAATATATATGTATTTTAAGCAAAATCTTCTTAGTGAGAAATTCCTCCCCTTTGCTGAGTGCTTAGATAAGGCTCGGTCCTTGCCTGTCGGAATTTACGACGGTTGGGGAGGTTGGTGAACAGAGAGAGAGTCTCACTTACAAACGGTCAATGGAATTTCCAAGCTTAGAACATTTCTCTTAACTTCATTAATCTTATTTCTAAGTGATTGCAGAAATAACTAGGCACAAACCCCTAAATTGGTATAATATTTGGTGAATTAACAATTTCCAAGGCATTAATTAAGTTTTGACACTCTCTTAAGTCCGCAGTCCCGTCCTAGTGATGGTGTTGCAAATGTTTGGTGTTCATTTGGTGTTCCAAATGTTTAACATTAACTCCGAGGTTTACGACTTGGAGGAATGTCAACAGAATTTTACCCTAAACTCGTATTTAGGGCTCTTGAGCGAGGCTGAGTGAAGAAATAGTCAGGAAATGTCATTTTGAAATTTAAGGTTGTTTGAAAAAGATTACTCCAAGGCTTCTAGAGTGTTCTTCTGGGGGTGATTGTAAAGTTAGAACATTCCTTTTAGACCATAAGATGGGGGTAGTGTGTGTGTGTCCAAGCAATGAAGAAATCCTCTGTTTAATCCACTACACTTAGAAAAAGAGAGTGACTCCATAGACAAAGCTCATGAAGACCTAGATGCACATGGTCCAATGGAAGATGCATGGGTACAACTTTGTCCAGAGACTGAACGTGATCTTTTAGAATGCATTGAGCAGAAACAGAAGGAAATTCCAGAAATAACTGAAAACAGTGACATTATACCTGACCTTTTTCCCAAGGAAATCTATTTATTACAGGATAATCCTCATAACATGCCAAGGGAAGAAGCTATGGCTTTACTACGTTCAATGAATGAGACACAGTCCCAGATATTTTATAAAATCCGACACTGGTGTTTACAAAAGGCACGTGGTGACACTCCAGAATCCTTTCATGTGTTTATATCAGGCCCTGGAGGTGTAGGGAAATCTATGCTGATTAAATCCATGCTGATACATTATGAAGCAAACAGTATCCTTTCTCGCTTATTAAATAATCCTGATGACACACGTGTGTTACTGACAGCTCCAACTGTCAGTGCTTATAACATTAATGCTGCAACAATACATACTTCTTTAGCTATTGGTACAGAAGCAAAGCTACCATATCAGCCACTGGGAGATGAGAAAATAAATTCTCTGAGAACAAAGTTGGGAAACCTGAATATATTAATTATTAATGCAATTTCAATGATTGATCACAAACTCCTTGCATATGTTCATGGCAGACTGAGGCAGATCAAACAAACTGGAGATTATTCACCTTTTGGAAAGGTTTCTATCATCGCAGTTGGAGACTTTTATCAGCTCAATCCAGTTAAGGGTAAAGCTTTATATGCTGATCATGTGGGAAGGAATCTATGGCAAGACCATTTTGCTTTGGCTGAGTTGAGTCAGATAATGAGACAGAAAGATGTTGAATTCGCACAGTTACTCAATCGATTAAGGAAACGACAGAAGTCTCATCCATTGTTGGAAATAGATATAAGTAAGCTGAAACCGTGTGAAACTGGTAAAGAACACATGACTTCCAATTTGCATATTTATGCAACAAATAATGAAGTTGATGACCACAATAGAGAAATGCTTCACAAGACATGCAAAGATACTATAGTTATTCGAGCACAAGATTATGAGAGAGACCCCAAAACTGGACACTTTCAGAAAGTAAAGGGCCACCACAGCAATGCTTGCAAGACATGTCTTTCACGATCACTTCACATTGCAATTAATGCAAGAGTCATGCTCCTTAAAAACATTGATGTTTCAGATGGTGGTGAATGGTGCTTTTGGTACAGTTAGTGATATACATTTTAATCCTGGAGAATATTTCCCAACAAAAGTATATGTGACATTTGACAGTGATAGAGCTGGTAGAGCCTTACGAGAAAAACAGCCATCCTTAAAACCAGGACTGGAAAAGGCTACACCAATTGAAACAGAAGAAGAGAGAATCAAGAAGTGGTGGCATACGACGACAGTTTCCCCTAAAATTATCTTGGGCTTGCACTATTCACAAAGTACAAGGTTTAACTGTGGATAAAGCTGTTATGTCACTTAAAAAGATATTTGCACCTGGACAAGCATACGTGGCATTAAGTCGTGTGACTTCTCTGGAAGGTCTCATTATAAAAGATTTAAATGAAACAGCTATTTATGCAAAACCTGATATAGACAGTTTCATGCAAACCATGCCAGCATTTGTTGAGCCACTTAGAGAAACACATCTGTCATCATTATCATGTAAAGTACTTCTGCACAATGTTCAAGGGTTGTCATGTCACCTGGAAGACATAAAACAAGACAAAAGGTATATGGAAGCTGATATTATTTGCATGACAAAAACATGGATACAGTCAAGTCATAGTGAAAATGATCTACAAATAAGTGGATTTTCATCCTGCCACAGCCCAAGGTCTGTTTCATATGACAAAAGAGAGGAATGCTTTGCTAAGTTGAAAGAAAAACAACATGGTGGTGTTGGTGTATTACAAAACACAGATCAACTGTAGTTTTGTTGATTTACCCCGTATGAACATAGAGTGCATGCAGTTTACTGCAGTTTAGGGGTATGAAAAATGCTGGACAGCCCCTGTGGGAAGTGGGTATAGGCTAGAGCTGAGGTGCCCTATTCACTGGTTTACAGCATACCGTATTGCACTATAAGGCACACTTTCAACAAATGTTCTATTTTCAGACTTAAGGTGCACCGGATTATAAGCTGCATTACGTGACACTAGTAAGAAACAGGGGTGTTGCCATGTTTTCCTTCTAATTCAGAACAGCTAAGCTAACCAAACAAAACTGTAATTCTTACAACAACAAAAAAATCTAAAAAAAAAAAGCCGACAAGTTAAAAAAGTGCTGGATGCTAATCTACACACATTTCTCCCCTGAAAACTGTTTATTTGGGTGAGTAAAGCACTTCTGTTTTTTTGCAGTAAGCTTAGATTTCCAGACTTTCCTCAGGAACCCTGAGTGTTCCATTAAACCAGGGCGATATTACCTACCGGTTCATCCCATGTAGCTTGTTTTAACATTGTAAAGGCTCTGGCTATTTGCCTCTGAACGGCCAAAAAGCTAAAGTCTAGCGCAGTTAGCACCTAATGCTAATACTGCTGGATAACTAAACTGAAACTCCTGTATAACGCTGTACTTCAGCAGAATGGCTCCTCTGTTTCTTAATACCTGAATGGTAAAATACATACATAAGGAGCACCGGATTTTAAGTGTGCCTTATAGTGCGAAAAATATGGTACTTAATATTACTTTAATGATGTAGTTTGCCCTAAAACTTGCAGAGTGTTACTTGAACTTATCTTGTCAAGTGACACATGATGTGTATAATGTTACATGTACTGCGTCGATTTCTTAAAATCATTTGCTGGCAATCACTATAGGGCACCTCAGCTCTATTTTGTTTTTATTTCTTTTTTTTTTAGACAGAGCTTTGTGCAAGATATATTTTATATTACAAATTATGCATGTCTTAAAATTGTATTTGTTTATAATATGTAAATGTATGTTATGTAATATATGTGCACTTGTTAAAATCCAACATTACAGCAACAATCACAAAGCTGTCCACTGACTCCAAGCACCAGAGATGATATCTATGCAGTTGCAGCATTCTTCATAAAAGGTAAATTGATATACATCGCCAACTCTCTGCATAGAAATTCTTTTCTCATGACATTTAATAGTTCTCACACATGTTTTCTTGTCCCTTCTCATTCTCAGAGACAGCGTTACCAGTCTGAAAATGAGACACCTAAGCCAAGTTGGGGATCCAGTCAACAGAGAATACTCAAACTGAAAGTGGTGCAGTAGTCTGGACAATGATTCATCATACCCAGAATGTGCAGTATTCACCAAAGTTTCAGTATCTCACACCAAGATATCATCCATGCAGTTGCAGCATTCTTCATATCAGGTAAGTCAAATATATAGACAATTCTCTGTAAAGATAATGTTTTTGCACAACATTTAATAGTGCTCACACATGTCTTCTATTTCTTTATCTTTCTTAGAGACATCTTTGCCAGTCTGAAAATGAGACAACTAAGCCAAGTCAACAGAAGATGCTTAAACTGGAAGTGGTGCAGTAGTGTGCGTGACGATTCATCATACCCAGAGTGTGCTGTATTCCCAAAAGCTTCAGTATCTCACACTAAGATATCAACTATACAGTTGCAGCATTCTTCATATAAGGAAGGTGAAATACATAGGTAATTTTCTGCATAGAAATTGTTTTCTCATGACATTTAATATTGCTCACACATGTCTTCTTGTCCCTTCTCATTCGCAGAGACAACATTGCCAGTGTGTGAATTAGACAACTAAGCCAAGTTGAGAATCCAGTCAAGCTTAAACTGAAATTAGTGCAGTAGTCTGGGTGAGGATTCATCATACCCAGAGTGTGTTGTATTCCCCTAAGTCTCTCACATCAAGATATCATTCATGCAGCATTCCTCATATAAGGTAACTTTAAATACACAGACAATTCTCTACATAGCTGATCTTTTCTCATGACAATCACACATTTCTTCTTGTTCTTTCTCTTTGCCAGTCTGTGAATTAGACAACTAAGCCAGGCTGATGCCACAATCAACAACAGATGTCTAAACTGGAACAGGGGCTCTCCTGTGGGCAATGACTCATTATAGCCAAAATGAACTGTATTCGCAGAGGCTAACTCACACTACATCGACCTATGCATGGACAAGTGTTCAACTTACTTCATTTTAATTTCCTCATGGATGCATCCTTTGCACTTGGACTATTGGACTATTACTCTATGACAACTCCCAACTCTACTACTATACTCAAGCTGGCATGTTTACAATACATCTGTTTTTATGTACACTATATAATAATGTTTAATCATACCTGTTAATGTTTTTATGAATTTCATTTTGCTACTGTCCAAACAAAATCACATGTCTCCAAAATAGCTTACAGAAAAAAAGGAAATACAATCCCAATGTGAAACAAAATGTAGTCAAGTTGTGTCATATTTTACACAATTAACATAGATTGGTATTTGTCTAACCATAAAGAAATATGTATATAATATAAACAGAAGCAGTGGAGAAAAATAATCACAGCAAGGGAAAAATGTTACTATGTAGGCAGATGTTTTTGTGTGGACAGCAGTAATATTCATGTATATATATCATGCACAAAGCTATATTATTTATTATTTATACCACAAGTTGTTTTTTTATTTATTTATTTTGTGTGTTTGGGGGGGGGGGATTATTGTGTATATACAATAAATATATGATTAAATAAAATAAATTCTAAAATAACAGATTTGAAATGGTCTTTAAATTACATTATTTTAAAAAAGCAGATGGATTAAAGTACTGCTAATGTATATATAAATATTACATCTTCATTCAACATAAGAACAGTGTGATCCATTAAATTACCTTTATTTAAAATTGTAATGATCACTAACATACTTTACTAGGACTTTCTGGAAACACAATTATCTTCTTTTTCTTAACCCTGCAGCAGGTGTCCAATAGAAATGTATAAAAAATAAATGGTGCAGATATATATATATATATATATATATATATATATATATATATATATATATATATATATATATATATATATATATATATTATATTATTATTTATATTTATTATTTTTATAATAACTTCTAATAAAGAGGAATTTAAGATTATTTGGAATTCCTCTATGATGTCCATTACAGGCTTGTGTTCACTTTCCTCTAGTGATCAGTGGGTACAAATTTATTAATATCCTGCTCTTACTAAATGTGAACTGCATTTCTCTACTCACTATAGATGTATAGCATATATGTTTACATACATTTGTATGTATACATATGTATCAAACACTGTATTTCATATTTCTAAAAAGTTACTATAGCATTTGCTATGGTACCCTCCAGCATTTTGTGTAAATAATAATGTATATAGCATCTCTGGTTAGAAGCTACCTGCATTTCATATGCTCTGTACCTGCACACTAAAAGCAACACTAAACTTGAGTCTAATGCAATGTAATCTTATAAATAATGAAATAATTATAAAACATATCGCCTTTATAGAAATATTTTTTATCTGTATTGATATTAAATTATTGTCTAGACTTAATTTTTAAATCTACAAGTTTGTGTTATTTCAGGATTTCACACTACAACGGGCAAAATGGTCTTTTTTATGTGTTGTAAATGCTTTCACATACCAACCTGTGGGAATTTAAATTGATCTGTGCCTTTTATTACAATAGAACATACTTGAACTGCCACACAACACATTCCAGCGTAGCATAATTTATTTCATAAAACTACACTCAGCTCAAACATGCAAGCTATCATTACTCCACAAAGGTATAACTGCTAAATTTTTATTAATTGTATTATTAAAAATTAGGTGCCCCAAAAATTCCAATTCATGCATAGCCAGCAATCAGGAACACTGGTCAACTAAGCAGCTGCATGGACAAAAGGTTGTTATCTTGTGTGTTTTAGGAGAAAAATTAGTTTCCTTACTAAAGCTGCTGATTGCAAATCCATCAACCCTGTTTGGCTTTCTGAAATGGCTGATCTACCACATGTTTTTCAAAAGAAGTGTGACGCTTACATGTGCCCTAATACCATTCTGACATATTCAAACATGACAATTTCTCAAAGCCAGAACCAGTGAAATTGTTTGAACATAAGTCAACAATCATGGGGTTAGTGTGTAAATAAAAATTAAACTTCTACTAAGTCATAAGGACAGGAAAGTTTTCAGAGCACTACAATACTGTACAGGGTTTCTGGACACACAATCAGTTTGTTTTTCTGAAGCAGCTATAATGGCAAATTTGTGCCATCCCTGCACGTTTATACATGTTTATGGAAATGGATGCACTCAAAAAGCAGATATGAGAAACTTGGATCAAGCAGTGTTTGAACCCAGGCTGCAGGTGGGAAAAGCCAATCTTTACTCCACTACTCCATAGTAGCATGAAGGTTTGGAGTCTGTAGGTATTCTAACACGTAGAATTCGTAAAATTAAATAAAATGACTAAACAAAGATGTGAGACTATAAAGAAAGGCACTGCTGTTGTGAAATAGAGCAGAGCAGCAGAAAGGTGTAAAAATATGGGGAAAAAACGCTCAGAGCGGGGTTCTCCCACAATAATCTATTTTAAGACTTAACGCATGTTAAAAACACACCGCACCACCAGGAATGCAACAATAATATCAGCGCCATTCAGAACTAAGAGGACCGGTGAACTAAGGACTGGTAGCATATAAAACAGGATAAACCTGAAAAAAATGTATCCATTACCACCCTCTAGTGGACATTCAGCCTAAATCTGCTTATGTGCCGCTCTTATTAAATGCAGATATCATTTACTTTTTTGCAATAGCTAATTTTCATGATACTCCCTATGGTAACATTCTAAATTCCATGTTAAGAATACTGTATATTGCACTTCTGTTGGCCCGGTGTCTGTACTTTGCACACTAGAAGTTAATTAAAACAATTAGTCTGATGTTATCTTCTAAATAATTAAATAGAAAAACTATGATTGATAGTGATGTATTGATATTAAACTATTATCCAGGACGAACTGTCAGACATTGCAAATCTCACGGTAACTAATCTCTCAGTAACCAATCATCAAAGCATGATCAAGATGGATGACCAACTTAAACATAAAGACCAAGCTGGTTGACTAGCATGAACATAATAACCATGCTAGATGAGTGCTGTGACTAAACTAGTTGAAAAGCATTGATAAATTGAGCTGTAGTGTTCAGCAGGTTTTATTTGGTGTCTTGCTGCACTCTAGTGGGCATTTGGTGAAACAACACCAGTTCTTAAATAGAAAAAATACAAACCACATTTATCCTGCTGAGAGCCTAACAGTGAGGCATAAAAAGGGCACATATAAATAACCCACATATAGTGTATAAGTTTTGACCTGATTAACATTCAGCCTGTAATCAGCACAGATTTCATTTTTGGAAGCTGCACAAGCTCCCTTCACTTTTAGCCTCTATTAGACTGTTTAACACAACAAAAATTCTAATGTTACAATAAACGTAGTAATGAACTGTTTTACCATAATTGCCTTTGCAAGAGCTACAACACCAAATTAAAAAGATAAACAGGAACTCACATTTTGCATTGTGTGTAGGATAAACATAATTAAACAATAAAAATATACATTGCAAACACACAGTAAATTTGTCAGTGTTAAATCAGCAATGTGAGTTTTGAATTGATTTACATGATGATTTAGTATTTTGTTTAAGCTTTAGAAATAAAACCATGATGTAAAATATGGGCAGATTTCATATTTCTAATATATCCATGTCTATAGCAACAGGAGTAATGAATGCATTTAGAGTTCATGTAAACTTCGATGCCATCAGTAGTGGAGAGTGATCATCTAGTCCAAGCCAGGTGAATAAACTGGATGATGGGCAGCTAAACTGTGTTGGTTGATGGGGAAGGCTGACTTCCAGAAACTTCCATCTGTCTGGCCAAAGAGGGCAGTGAGATCCTGAAGGTCCAACATACATCGATATGTGGTCAGACAGGTGGGCAGTCAGTAACTCGGAGGAAGGCAGAGAGATGGAATTAGTTTTGACTGGATTTATGTAAAACAGAGAATATCAATCATTATCAGAGTGCACCTAATGACTCCGGCAGATCTGAGTAAAACAACCTAACTAAAGGCAAAGAGCCAGAAAGTAACATAAAGACGGAGGCACCCTGAAAAACTGGCATCCACCAACTCCACCCTCCACAAACCTGAGTGACTGAGTGCAGTGGGTGAAAAACAGCACCAGCATTCAGTTAACCAAAAAATCCCCATCTGCTTAAAGTCCTGGATCTGCAGCCTTATCTATTGGAAAAAAAAACATTTATTACCAAAAGCTAGACCAAACAAGCAAGTTTTTAGCTTAGACTTAATGATTGAGACAGTGTCTGAGTCCCGAACATATTCGTTCTTCCTCCTGCAGAGCTCTGAATTCTGGGAACTACTAAGAAACCAGCACCTTGTGATCGAAGTAATCGCAGTGTTATATAATAGAAGATAAGGCCTCGCAAGAACTCACGTAGGGCCCCTGTATGGCCGTATACTTTAACAGGACAATTTTATAGTCTATGCGGCTTTGACTGCAAACTAGTGCAGTTCTGATATGGTCAAATGTTCTAGTAGGGTTACTTCTTATTTATAATCTTTTAAACAGCACAATGCATGCTGTTCTTTAGTCACTATAGCTGCACACTGCACATTTTGTTAAAATTAAGAGATTTTATATTTGAATAAATAAGCCTTTAATATATTTAACTGTTTGTTTATTTGAATTTGTTATCAGTATTTCTTTTTTCCCCAAACGTACACAGAGGCCTTAAAAGGGAAGTGTGATGCTTTGGCCTGTGCTCTGCTGGGAAAACTTGGGTCCAGCCATTCACATAAATGTTACAATGACACATACCAGGCTACAAAAATGGTTTCTCAAAGTATAACATATTTCCAATGTATACTGCCTCTGCCCTTACTATTTCAACTGGTGCTGATGTAGCAGGTTGAAGATCACTGGATGATGTAGAGCATGAGGGTGCCAGTGAGGAGGAACCTTCATTGCTGACACGAACTCCTTCAGTTTTTTCACAGTATATGGTAACTCCTAAGAAAGAAAAACAAAAATATGATTAAAGAATTTGTGAGATGTCACATATATTAATTTTTGTTGAGAAACAAATAATACATACTCTGGTATGTTACATAACTTTAAGTGCTGAAACTATGTCCTCAATGAGCACAGATTTATTTTTCAGAGGCTGAACAATGCTCCCTTTCAGCTTCTATTAGACTTTTTAAAACAACAAACATTTTAAAGTAACAATAAACGTAGTAATGAAGTATGTTCTAACATAATTGCTTTTGCAAGAGTGTGAGCAATCTACCTTACCACATTAAAAAAGTATACAGAAACTCATATTTTGCATTGAGTATAGGATAAACATGATTAAAACATAAAAATATACATTGCAAACACACAGCAAATTTGTCATTTTGTTTTAGCTTTAAAAATAAAAACATTATGTGAAATACTGGCAGATTTCAGATTTCTAATATATCCACATGTATAGCAACATGAGTAATGAAAGCAGTTCATGTATACTTCTAGGCAATCAGTAGTGAAATGTGAACAGCTAGTCCAAGGCAGGTGAATAAACTGCATGATGGGCAGCTAAACTGTGTTGGGTGACCTCCTGAAACTTCCATCAATCTGGCCGACAGGGGACATGAGATCCTGAAGGTCCACCATCAATCAGTATCAGGTCAGATAGGTAGGCAGTCAGTAACTCAGGGGAAGGCAGAGAGATGGAATTAGTTTTAACTAGATTTGTGTAAAACAGAGAATATAAAACACTATCAGAGTGTGGCTAATGACTTCAACAGATCTGAGTAAAACATCCTAACTAAAGGCAGAGAGCCAGAAAGTAACATAAAGACGGAGGCACACTGAAACACGGGCATCCGCCAACTCCACCATCCACAAAACTGAGTGACTGAGTGCAGTGGGTGAAAAACAGCACCAGCATTCCATTTACCACAATTTCCCATGTCCATTAACACTTGGATATGCAGCCGTATCTAAAGGGAATAACATTAATTACTTAGAGCTAGACCAAACAAGTAAGTTTTTAGCGTAGACTTAAAGACTGAGACAGTGTCTGAGTACCGAACATATTCGTTCTTCCTCCTGCAGAGCTCTGAATTCTGGGAACCATTAAAAAAGAAGCATCTTGTGATCGAAATAATCACAGTGTTTTATAATGGAAGATAAGGTCTCACAAGAACTCAAGTAGGGCCCCTGTAGGGCTGCATACTTTAACAGGACAATTTTATAGTCTATGTGGACTTTGACTAAAAACTAGTGCAGTTCTTATAGAATTGGACTAATATGGTCAAATGTTCTAGTTTTATGAATGACCCTGGCTGCAGGGTTACTTCTTATTATAATCTTTTTAACAGCACAATGTATGTAGTCAGCCTGCATGCTGTGCTTTAGCATTATCAGAGTGTGGCTATTGACTTCAACAGATCTGAGTAAAACAGCCTAACTAAAGGCAGAGAGCCAGAAAGTAACATAAACATGGAGGCATCCTGAAACGCTGGCATCCACCAACTCCACCGTCCACAAACTGAAGAGTGACTGAGTGCAGTGGGTGAAAAATAGCACAGTCTAGACAGTCTAGACTTAAAGATTGAGACAGTGTCTGAGTACCAAACATATTTTGGAAGGTTTTTCCAGAGTTGAGGTGTTTTATAAGAGAAAGCTCTTCCTTCTGCAGAGCTCTGAATTCCGGGAACTACTAAGAAACCAGCACCTTGTGATCTAAGTAATCACAGTGATTTATAATAGGAGTTAAGGTCTCACAAGAACTCATTTAGGGCCCGTGTGGGTCTGTATAGTTTAACAGGACAATTTTATAGTCTATGCTGACTTTGAATGCAAAGCAGTGCAGGTCTAAAAGGACTGGGATGATATGGTCAAATCTTCTAGTTTTAGGTAGGACCCTGGCTGCAGCATTTTAAATTAACTAATATTTGTTTAAGTTACTGTAGGAACATCCCAACAGTAGTGCATTACACTAGTCTAGCCTTGAGGTAATGAAGGCATGTAGCATTTTACACAAATTGCTCTTTTCCACCAACGTGGAACGGCCTTTGTTCGGGGTTTCACGCCCCAAACCGTTCTGTGCATGTCCACCCAGAAAAATATGTTCTTAACCCATTGAGTTCTTTTGCTTGGAAATGACTAAAAGGGTAAACATATATGTACAGTATATTTTGAGAAAATATATATCTATTCAAGAAGACCCTGAAGTAAAACTCTCAACATTGAAAATAAAAGAGTTTCAATTATGCAGCTCTGTCTTTGCAGCCTTAACAAGATATTCTAAGATCTGTTCTCTTTCACCATAAACAAAACTATTGATTTTTGTAGTTAGGACTACATATGATTTCCAGTGAATAATTTATGGGTGTGGATTTCAGGTCAACAACTCTTAGCTCTGAGACTGTATCTGTATCATATAGTGGACGGGCTGTGTTAGGATCAGGGCATTTTCTCTTCCTGAAATCTTCTTTAAGAGCCTCAAACATGTGCTTTTGGCCCTTTTCGATTCCTTCTGTAAGGCCTTTGGTTCAAGTCTTGAGTTCACAAATTCGAGCACCTGAAAAAATACAATTCTAAATAAATACTGATTTTCTTATATAAACTGATACAAACTAGTTTTTTATAAAACAGCAATTATATGATCTTGTTAATAATTTAGTAGTAGTGAGAAAAACAGTAGGCTATTTTAAATTAATAAAGCTTTGTAGACAAAATTGTAGTTAACCTTTGCCATTTTCTTTGGGTTAAAACGAAGTGCAGTAGTTGTGCTTTTTGGTTCTGAGTGTGATCTTTGAGTTCTAAACAGAACCCGTAAACATAAAACAGACTTCAAAGGTCCAAGGTGTACCAAAAAACTGTCAAGTTAATGTGCATGCATTTAATTATGAGGTAAATCATTAAGGTGTAAAAATTCCTTTCTTGTAGGCTCTGCTGTATGTGAGGACTTGCGTTCAGGTGTTGAAGCCTTCATCTGAAGAGGCTAAATCAATAGAGCATAGAAAAGTGATCTTACAACAAAACATAAAGGAATTGGATACCTAATGTCTAAGCAAAGAAAACAGTATATATATTTTATACTCTATACTCTATATATGCTAGAAGCAGTGTGTTGCAGTCTTTGGGACACTTGACTGTAAGTACTGATCCACTTGCTGCTCATGGCAATCAACAGACACATTTACACAGCTAGCTAAACAGTATCAAAGCTCAGGTGTAATGTTTTTATACACAGCCTGTGCAAATAAATTGGATTTGGTTTGATTTGAAATGTCTTTTCAATGCCTAAAACATATTGTGCCTGTGGAAAATGCAGTAACATAGTTTTCAATATTTTTGGTTTGGATTCATATTTGCGTCAAATGTAATAAATACTGTTTTTGGACGTTTCAGGCTGAGCTAGGCGGTTTGTGCATACTTTTGACCTCCTCTCTCACTCCTTACAGGGAGAAACAAGTGTTGTTTTGAACTGAAACAGATCTTTCGACCAGAAATGAGTTTTTAAGACCTCAAATATACATCTCTTTTTTATCATATCTTAAGTATTTGGGTTCATTTGTGTGTTGATTGTTGAACAATTCAGGCAGACAAAAGCGATTTCCGCATAGTTCTGGGCTCCTTTCTCACTCTTTAGAGCGATAAACTGCTGAAGTGAACTGAAAACTTCTCTTTCGATCAGTTTCTAAGATCTAAGATCTTTTGGCGGCACGGTGGCTTAGTGGTTAGCACGTTCGCCTACCAGCACTGGGGTCTTGGGTTCAAGTCCCTATCTGGGTGGAGTTTCCATGTTCTCCCCGTGTCTGCGTGGGTTTCCTCCGGGGACTCCGGTTTCCTCCCACAGTCCAAAAACATGGAGATCAGGTAAATTGGATACTCTAAATTGTCCAGAAAAATTGATTACTCTAAATTGATCTGGTGTGTATGTGTAAAGTGTGTGGTTTGTGTGTGTGTAAATGTGTGTGTATGACTGTGCCCAGATATGGATTGGCACTCTGTCCTGGGTAATTGCTGTAGTGCCCGATGCAGTCCTCCAGGTGGACGGTCATTTCCGGTTGAGAGTACGCTGTGCGCTATTGGCTGCCGCTTCTCACCGGTGTGTGGATGAGTGTTAATGTGTAATGTGCTTTTTTGATTGAAAGCGTGTTAATTGTAAAGCGTCCTTGGGTTTCTAGAAAGGCGCTATATAAGTTGAAATTCATTCATAAAACATATTATAACTGTGTAATAATATCACGTTTTTAGCAATCCTCAAGTTTCTTGTTTAATTTGTGTGTTAAATGTAGTAAAGGCTTTTTCGACGATTTAAGCTGAGAAAAGCGTTTTGCACACAGTTTTGAGCTCCTTAGGGCGATAAACTGCTTTAAGTGTTGTTTCAAACTGAAAACTTCGCTTTCGATCAGAAATGAGTTTCTAACATCTAAAACATATTATGTTAAAATGTATGAAGAAATATGTCCTCAGGTTACATGACTTGTAAATACTGTTATATTCTCTTAGCAACAGTAGAGGGCACAATAACACAAAACATATGAGTAATGTGTAAATGCTCATGTTGTATTTTTGGCACAATGGATTTCCCATAGTCGGACACTTTTATGCAAGAGTATATGCATGTATAAGTCTATGTACAGCCCAACTGGCAGACTGTCATGTTATATTGTTCTGTAAAATAAATCAGCAAAAATGAAAAGAAGTCGTCAGCTCTTTCCTAACACATCGCTAGCAGCGCTCTTCTGTTAGACTCAACAGGTTATGGGCCAAGGAGTTGTTTGGAAGTGAAGTTAGTCGACGAACATCGGACCGCCTGTGGATAAAACTGCTAACCTGAAGAGCTAAGCTAACATGGCGGAGCAACGAAGAACAAGTAACAGCAGGATACACTGACTGTTTTTCGACGGAGATGAGACTAAGTATGAATTTTGGGAAACGAAATTGTTGGGACATTTTCATTTGTTAGGACTGAAAAAGACACTGTCTTAAAAGAGCCACATTCAGAAGCTGAAATAGCAGCAGATCCTGAGAAAAACGCCGACGCATATGCAGAGTTAATCTTACTGCTAGATGACAAGAGTCTGTCTCTGGTAATGAGAGATGCACAAAATGATGGCAGAAAAGCGTTAAAGATTCTTAGAGAGTATTATGCTGGGATGGGAAAGCCTCGTATAATTAACTTGTACACCACGCTGACCTCACTGCAGAAGTCCAACAACGAAAATGTGATGGACTATATCATTAGAGCAGAGACTGCCATAACTGCTCTGAGGAGCATGGGAGAAATGCTAGTCTGCTAGTGGCTATGGTGTTAAAGGGATTGCCAGAGAGCTTCTTCAAGCCATTCGCAATTCATGTGGCGCACACGTACGAAAACATCACGTCACCGGAGCCACATCCCACGTCATCCCCATCCCACGAAATCACCTTGTTCACCAGTTTCGACAGCACCTTCAGGCCGGAGACTCACAGTGTCGAGTTGGCTGATGGCACCAGATGCAGCGGCGTCGTTCAGCGGAGAGGCACTGCAGTGGTTACCCTCATTGACAGCAGTGGACGGTGGTGCAAAGCGAAACTAAGAGGTGCTCTGTATGTACCGTCATACCCACAGAACATTTTCTCGGTGAAGGCAGCAACCACAAATGGGTCCACAGTCGTCTTCATAGAAGACAAAGACGTCCTGATAGCCAGAGATGGTACCAGGTTTGAAATTCATGCATATGGCACCTACATACTGAAAGTGAGTCTAATGATGATAAGTGTAATGCAACCCACGACATCCAAGCATGGCATGAGATATTAGGCCACTGCAACTATGAAGATGTGCTTAGGTTACATGATGTAGTTGATGGTATGCAGATTAAAGGCAAAATGAGTAGGCCTGAACAAGAATGTGAGGTGTGTATTCAGGGGAAGTTTACACAAACCAGAAATAGGAAACCTGATGCCAGAGCAAAGGCTCCCTTAGAGATGGTGCATACAGACCTTGGAGGTCCAGTTGCCACAGAGTCACTAGAAGGGTACAAATATGTGCAATCTTTCACTAATGATTACTCCACTGCAGTGTTTGTATACTTCCTAAAGAAAAAGAGTGACACAGTGCAGGCAACTGAGAAGTTTCTTGCAGATGTATCCCCTTATGGAAAAGTGAAGTACATCAGATCCGATAATGGAACTGAGTTCACATGTGGTGATTTCCAGACGCCGCTGAGGAAAAACAAAATTAGGCATGAAACGACAGCTCCGAACTCCGCGCACCAAAATGGGACTGCTGAACGTGGGTGGCGTGCTCTTTTCAAGAGGGCAGGTGCATGCTAATTAAAAGCGAATTACCAAAACACCTACGGCACTAGCAGTACAAACAGCAGCAACAGATGCTTTAATAAGCGCACTCCTTAATTTGACTCCTTATGAGATGTTGACAAACAAAAAGCCCAATGTGTCCAGAATGCAAAGATTCGGGGTTGTTTGCTACACTTACAAAGAAGAAAAGGGAAAATTGACTCCAGACGCGAACAGGGGCGTTTTGTAGGGTATGACAAGAACAGTCCAGCGTATTTGGTGTATCACCCAGATACGAACAAAGTGCAAAAACACAGGCTGATGAAATTTGTGCTCAAAACAACTGCAGAAAAACAAACACAGACATGTGAGCCAGATCTAAATGATGACAGTATGGGGCTAAGAATCAGGACTAGTGGGACACAGGGGTCAACAAGACTGCAGAAAAGGCTCCAGAGCCAAATGAACCCGGTAAAAGTTCAGGTTGTGATAGTCCAAAAGCAGCAAATGAGTCTACTGAACAAAATGAAATTGAGAGCATTACAAGCGTTGATCCTGAGAGTAGGCGTTATCCAATTAGAGAAAAGAAGGCACCAAATTACCTAGGTGACTACATAACCGAAGACAATGATAGTGACGGGATGCATATCACAGTAGACTACTGCTGCAGAGCAGTTTGTGGCATTCCGCAGAATTATGAGGAAGCAATGCACTCAGACAATTCAAAAGAATTGAGAAAAGCAATGGATGAGGAAATCCAGTCTCTAAATGAGAATAAAACCTTTACCCCGACAACACTAGAGAAACCAGTGGGGGGTAGGTGGGTTTATACAATCAAGTATGGTGTGGATGGGAATGACCAATACAAGGCTCGATTTGTCGCCAAGGGCTACAACCAGACTATGGAGAAACGTTTTCACCAACTGCAGATTTAACAAGCGTCAGAGTTGTGCTACAAAAGGCAAGTGCAGGAAAATTTACTGGTCCACCAAATAGACGTGAAAACTGCGTTCTTACACGCCCCCATTGACTACGAAATCTACATTATTCCACCAGAGGGTTACCAAGAGGGTGTAATCTATAAGCTGGAGAAATCGCTTTATGGGCTCAAACAGTCTGGACGAAATTGAAATAGGGTTTTACATGATTGTTTAACTGAAAATGGATTCACACAAAACCAAACTGACCACTGTGTATATTCCCAAGAGTCAGAAGAAGGGAAAGTGATCATAATTGTATGGGTTGATGACTTAATCATCTGCAAGCGATGAAGAGAAACTGAAAAAGGTGAAAGGGATGCTTGCAGAGCAATTCAAGATGAAGGATTTGGGGAAACTCAAACATTTTCTTGGTATTGATTTTGATTTTTCTGATGGGTGTATTAAGATGTCACAAGAGAAGTACATCAACAAAATTCTACAGCGTTTCAACATGTCAGAGTGTAGGGTGAGAGAAACTCCTTGTGAGCAAAAGCTTGAATACAGTAATGATGCAGTTAAAATGACAGACATCAGGATGTACAGAGAGGCCATGGGCAGTCTAATGTACCTAACAACCTGCACTAGGCCTGATCTGAGTTTTGTGGTGAGCAGGTTGTCACAATACATATCTGAGCCTACAGAGGAGCAAAGGGTCACTGTGAAGCATGTCCTGCAATACCTCAAAGGTACAGCAGACAAAGGTTTAACCTTTAGCAGAAATAACACTGAGAATCTTGGTATACAAGCCTACAGTGATGCAGACTGGGCGGCTGATACTAGTGATCACCGCAGTACAACAGGATACTGTGTAAGCCTAAGTAAAAACAGTGCACTTGTTTCATGGAAGACGAAAAAGCAACCTTCTGTTGCACTTTCCACATGCGAAGCAGAGTATATGGCACTAGCTTCTACTGTTCAAGAGTATCTTTCCCTAGAACAATATAGATAGTTACAAATACACACAAACGGTAATACATGAAGACATCAGGGAACAATTGCTCTTGCCAGAAACCATGTAAACAGAAAGCATTGTAAACACATACACATTACGTATCACTTTATTAGGTCTACTGTGAATGAGGGTAAAGTATTGTGCTACTGATGAGATGGTCACTGATGTGATGACGAAACCTGTAACCAAGTTCAAACTGAGGAAGTTTTCAGGTCTTCTTTTTGGTTATTAATATGCCAATATGCCATTTGTTTTTTTGTTGTTTTCTTTTGTTGTTACAAGTGGGGGTGTTAAAATGTATGAAGAAAAATGTCCTCTGGTTACATGACTTGTAAACACTGTTATGTTCTCTTAGCGACAGTAGAGGGCGCAAGAACACAAAACATATGAGTAATGTGTAAATGCTCATGTCGTATTTTTGGCACAATGGACTTCCCGTAGTCGGACACTTTTATGCAAGAGATTTTCACATGTTTAAGTCAGTCTACGTACAGCCCAACTGGCAGACTGTCATGTTATATTGTTCTGTAAAATAAATCAGCAAAAATGAAAAGAAATCGTCAGCTCTTTCCTAACACATCGCTAGCAGCAATACTCTGCTGTTAGACTTAACATATTATTACTGTGTAAAATGCACTAACATTACGTTTTTATAATATCTCACGTTTCTGGGTTAATTTGCTTTTGAACGTAGTAAAGGGTGTTTTTTGCCGGTTTAGGCTGAGAAAAGCGATTTCCGCATAGTTCTGGCCTCCTCTCTCACTCTTAAGAGAGATAAACTGCTGTAGGTGTTGTTTAGAGTTGAAAACTTCTCTTTCGATCAGAAATGAGTTTCTAAGATCTAAACATATTACATATGTGTAAAATGCACTGACATCATGTTTTCATAATTTCTAAAGATTTTTGGTTAACTTGTGTGTTGAATGTAGTAAAGGCTGTTTTTCGCCTGTTTAGGCTGAGAAAAGTGTATTCGGTATAGTTCTGGACTCCTCTCTCACTCTTTAGAGCCATAAACTGCTGTAAGTGTTGTTTCGAACTGAAAACTTCTCTTTCGACCAGAAATGAGTTTCTAAGATCTATTGTGATCTGTAGTGCTCTTTAGTGCATTTTACCTGACTAAAATACACTAACATCACGTTTTTATCATTTATCACGTTTTTGGTTGATTTGTGTGTTGAACGTAGTAAAGGCTGTTTTTCGCCGGTTTAGGCAAAGCGTTTTACCTCAGTTTCGAGGTTCTCTCTCTTTCTTTAGAGCGATAAACTGCTGTAAGTGTTGTTTCGAACTAAAAACTTTTCTTTCAATCAGAAATGAGTTTCTAACATCTAAAACATATTATACCTTTCTAAAATGCACTAACATCACGTTTTTATCATTTGTCACGTTTTTGGTTAATTTGTATGTTAAATGTAGTAAAGACTGTTTTTCGCAGGTTCAGACTGAAAAAAACGATTTCCGCATGATTCTGGGCTCCTTTCTCACTCTTTACAGCGATAAACTGCCGTAAGTGTTGTTTCTAACTAAAAACTTCTCTTTCGATCAGAAATGAGTTTCTAAGATCTAAAACATATTATCACTGTGTAGAATGCACTTATCACGTTTCTATCATTTCTCACGTTTTTTTGGATGATTTGTGTTTTAAACGTAGTGAAGGCTTTTTTTCGCCGGTTCAGGCTCAGAAAAGGAATTTCCGCATAGTTCTGGGCTCCTTTCTCACTCTTTAGAGCGATAAACTGCTGTAAGTGTTGTTTCGAACTGAAAACTTCTCTTTCAATCAGAAATGAGTTTCTAAGATCTAAAACATGTTATCACTGTGTAGAATGCACTAATATCATGTTTTTATCATTCCTGTGTAGAATGCACTAATATAACGTTTTTATCATTCCTCAAGTTTTTTGTTTATTTTTATGTTGACTGTAGTAAAGGCTGTTTTTCCACGATTTAAGCTGAGAAAAGCATTTCGCCTACAGTTTTGAGCTCCTTAGGGCGATAAACTGCTTTAAGTGTTGTTTTTAGACTAAAAAATTCGCTTTCGGTCAGAAATGAGTTTCTAAGATCTAAAACATATTATTACTGTGTAAAATGCACTAACATTACGTTTTTATCATTTCTCACGTTTCTGGGTTAATTTGTGTTTTGAACGTAGTAAAGGCTGTTTTTCGACGATTTAGGCTAAGCGTTTAGCACAGTTTTGAGGTTCTCTCTCACTCTTTAGAGCGATAAACTGCTGTAAGTGTTGTTTCGAACTGAAAACTTCTCTTTCGATCATAAATTGAGTTTCTAAGATCTAAAACATATAATGTAACAGTGTGAAGTGCACTAACATCACGTTTTCAGAATTTCTTAAGTGTTTGGGTTAATTTGTGTTTTGAGCGTAGTACAGACTGTTTTTCGGCGATTTTAAGCTGAGAAAAGCGATTTGCACACTGTTTCGAGCTCTTCTTTCACTCTTTAAGTGTTGTTTTGAACTGTAAACTTCTCTTTAGTTAAAAAATGACATTTAATGACATTTAGACCTAAAAATATGACTAAGTAAAATGCACTACCACCTTGTTTTACACATGTCTTAAGTGCACTATAAAAAATAATATACTGCATCTACTTTAAAAAAAATATATAAGAATTTGCATCCATTGTTTAAATTAATCCCAACTTGAATGTTGTTTAGTAAAAGCTATGAGACTTTTTTTTGTTTATCCAACTTAACTTTTCACGTTGTTTTACCTAATATTAGTTCCATTGTTTTGTTTGATAAAAACAACGAAATTAAGTTCCACCATCATAATCTTATTAAATAGTTTAAAGATTTATTTATTTGAACCCACCTAATTCAATAGTTTATTGGGGCAATTCGTTTTTTTTAAACATCATCTTTTTTCATGTCTTTGAAAGGTGGGCACAACAAACTGATGCACAATAATAAACATCTACATAGTACAAAATAAAATATTCCAGCTGATAACAGCTGATAAGAAATGAAAATGATGAATACATCAAATGTTGATTAAACAATTAAACAATCCTTTCAGGTTTTTTTTATACAAACAATTAGATTTTGAGTGCAAAATATTCTTGAAAATAGATGCTTTACAATTATGTGCAAATTGTTCTGTTAATCAGAACATAGCAACGGAATGTTAACGGAACACATCAGTGAAGTAAATTATACAAACAATTTTGGGGAACCAAACACTGCACAGCATGTTTGCCAGTGTTAAATCAACACTGTGTCAAGTTTTAATTTAAGCCTAATTTAATATCTACAGTACTGATTTACCACTCGCAAATTTAGTATTTTAACTTTGTTAAAGAGTGTTTCCCAAACCCCTGCATAACTAAAGTACTACGTAAACTTGCTCGCAGATTAACGAGTAACCTGAACCAGTCCTTAACCAGAAATAACTTCTTAAAGGGCATTCTGCTTGCAGTTCGGCACTTTAAACACCAGGGATTGCCATTTTTGAGGAAATAAAATATTATTATTCATTTTTATATTGGAATTGACCAATCAAACTCACGAATAAATCACTAAAATCCACATTAGCGATGTTAGAGTTCTTGGCATTACTGCTGCAAGGAATGCAATCAATGGATTCCTGCAGATGATGCTCACGGTCTAAGCAAAGCTTCAAAGTCTCCAAAATTCTGTAATCAGGCTGTTACTGTGAAATATACGCAACTATACACAATTCAAACCATACCGGGAATTACAGCATCACACTATATTTTTCCATGCTATTGTAGGTCCGGTGCAGGGGACGACTTAATCACACCTACACGTATTGTAAAGGGTATCGGTGAATGTGCGGGTAATATTTAATAATATTTCATAATCAGGTGCTTCTATCCAACATTGTGGCCGTTCATCTGGGCAAACTCTGGGGTGTATTAACTCGCAAATATTAGTACCAGTCAAGTTTGAACACGTCTCATTCAATGTTTTTTCTTAATTTATTTATATAATTCAATTTCTACATTGTAGATTAATATTAAAACCATGAAAACTATTAATTGACGCATATGGAATTATCAATGCCAAAGTTCATCCTTTTGTAATTAAAATTTCAGAATATGTATGTATGTATGTAGAACAACACAGTTCTACGTTTTTTGGGCATAATAGTGTATAAATACAAAGAAATTTTCAAAGAAAGCACTGCACCCACCAAACTGCTTTGTTGTAGATTAGACCACATTTGTTAACAGACAACATTACAGAAAGAAACTCTTCATCTTCTATTTCCAAATGCTTCTGCAAGGTTACATAGAAAACCATCTCTTGAGGGAAAAATAATACTCAAAGCGACACAAAATATTTTTATCTTAATTCAACATACACATAAAGGGTCCATTAAAGTGAAGTGGATATTGATAATAAATTGTTTTCTTTCATTAAATAAACTCTGCAATTTGCAGAGAAGACCTTGAACTTTACAAGAGCAGCTTTTGTTTAAGTGATATTATTTTGGACTAGCATTCAGTCCATCCAGTTTGAGGAGTAACTTTTGAAAATCTTCAAAGAATCCTCAGATGTCTTTGGTAGGTGAGATTAAGGACGTATATAAGACCCATCAGCAAGACACAAGCCCCTCAAAAGTCCTCTCAGGACTTCTGTTCCCTTTACCACGAGAGTGGCCCTGGCTGGGTCAGATCTACTTTTTAGAAAAATTCAGACCCAATATTTCAGTTTTAATGTTGCTGTAGTTAGCAAAATATTTTAAAGCAGACCGCCATTTCAGTATTACTTGAAGTCTTCCTTTTTCTCTTTGTCTTTCAAAGAACATTTTAAACATGTAATTCATTAAAAAAATAATGTTGTGTAATGTTCGGTCCAGATTTTCAGATTTTTCAGTGTGGTCCGAACCAAAGTGTCAGATGTGAAAGGGGTCACAACCACAGTCTGATGGTTTAAAGGACCAGAGATTGATCAAAAGAGGTGGAACTGTAGATTCACCCTTATCAAGATGCAGCCCATGTAACTGAAGACAACAGCACGTAGTACAATTCTTTAGTCAGCTCACTAAACTGCAGTGTGAAACCAGAACTATGTGCACCAAATGTGTACAATGTATCAAAAACCTTGGGGTTGTCTCTGATCTCCATTTTCTTTTCTATTCTAGGACTTGAATGACAAAAATATCTCAAGAAGTGTGTCCTTTATTTGCTGAATCTTCATTTTTGCAGCCCCTTCTCTTGATGACACCACGTCCATTATTTTTTGGAAGTACTGATCAAGCTTCGTCTTGAAGAAGGCCTAGGTTGATTGTGATTATTCTCTTGAACTCTTCATGTATCTAAAGAGCATTTTTATTGTTTTCTGGTGGGGAAACAAAACGGTATGGCAAGAGAGTATTCCAAGAGAGTAACAGCCACATAAATAATAGTTGTTTAATGTTAAGTGAAAGCATGTTTATTGTGTGGAGAATGAAGAATGTCCTTGCCATTTTCTCACTGATAATATTAGAGATATTTCTCTTCTTTACTTCACTCAAGTCTGACTTGCTCCTGACTTTCTTTTGTTTCTCTTTGTGGGTGACGGGGCAGGTAATTCATCTTTGCCTTTCTTGCCGTCTTTACATTTTTGCAACTGCCTTCTCATGTGCTCGCTTTTTTTTCAAAGAGTTCACTTCAGACTCAGGGAGCTCGAATGTTCAAAGTTTGTATTTGTAATTGACCATTTTATATGCCTTTGCTGCCATCCATAACATCCATTAAATGAACCTGGTTTTCAGAGACAATGATGGTTTTGAATCAATGCTTCGAAAACATGGTTCAATTGTGCACTTGTAGGACAGGCAACAAACTGATAAATGGTTTCGGACAATTTCTCGAGCATATTAGGAGGAATTGTGGTGCAAGCACAAGCTGTGTTTTAGGCAAAACGAGGTATTTGAAATTGCGCAGGCCAGCACTGAGAGCGGTGTGTCATATGCTCAGGTGGTGAGATAATCACAGTATCTTGGGATCCAGAAGAGCAACTGTCACATCAAGGATAAAGGGCACTTTCTGTTCAATTTGGGTAGGAGCTGTCCAAATTAGTCAAGGTCGAGGTGACCATAGGGAATTCAAAAAACTTAAGTGTGTCTTTGGCCCAGGCCCGGAGTGGCTAATCGGGATATTCTGAAGGATTCCCGACGGGCCGGCTCGAGTTTGGGCCGGTTAGATGGAAAAAAAAATATTTACCCGTCACTTATCTAATCTTATTCTTGCGTTCATTTCCATTCAACTACGTATGCATTCTCTATTCGTCTGACAACACAGCCCCTACTTCGCAGTAGATTAGATGGGTTTAACCATCTTTTGGGAATTCTCCTCTCCCAAATGTTTGAGTTGGTTGCGTCCATGAGTGTTCTTTTCTGAAGCGATACAATTAAATATAGCAGCGGTATGGAAATAATCTTGAATCGTCGGCTATTGGGCAACGTTTGTAATGTCGACTTAGCATAGTTTATTGTGTAGAGCCCAATACACATCATTAACCTCTCAACACGCCCTTGCCCTCCAGCGGGCCAGAAATATGTCATATTTAATATCTTGCTGTGTTTATGAATAATTATGGACACCCAATATGCCATTTAAAGCCTAGAATCTCTGCTTTTCAGTATCTAGCATATTTAGCTGTTTGTCCTGTTTAGGAAATAAACATTTAGGGCGAAATATGCCTTGTTTATTAGAATTAAGATTTATCATTTTGAATCTGGTAAAGCTATATATTCTGTTTTTAAGCTACTGCTTTGAGGATTCACTATTTCGTTTAGTTTTTTAGAATTCGTTAGATTATATTTCTTTTAGCATTTTGAGCTTAGTTTAGTTGGTTATTTTCCTATTTTATATCTATTTTTCTGTTTTTTATCAAATATTGTTATTAGCTTATTAGCTTCTAGCTATTAGCTACTAGCTTGTTAGCATACAGAACGTCTCCCTGGTCTTTTAAATGAATGTTAAATTTATTCATTTAATAGCTATTTCTAATTATTTTAAGCCAGACAGACACTGTGTGATTTTTTTAATCGGGTGCTGTGAGCTCATCCGCATGTTTGAATGGTTTGTCCTGTACAAAAACGCACCTGATTTATATGCTGACACTGTAGTCTGACTGGCAGGCTGAGAGACTGAACGTCATGCAGCTCCAAAGCAGTAGAATTAGCGCCAGATCCCTGCGAGCCACGCACCTATTAATCCACCTGCATAATTCCTCGGCCGGTCGGGCTTCAAGAAATAGTCTGTAATGTCATCTGTTTTTTAATACTATTTTAATTTTATAAAGCTATGGCATGATAATCACCATATAGCTAAGTAACCAAGTCTTATTGTTAACGAAACTTCTCCTTAACTGAAACAAATTAAAATTGTAAATAAAAAGAAAAACTAAAACGAACTGAATTACAGATTGAATACCCTCATTTTCGTGTTTGTTCATTTGAGTGAAACATGTTTAAGTGAAGGGTGTTCTGTTAACTTATACCAACATATACTTGTACGTATATGCAATAAAAAGGCATTGTAGGATCTAGCAGCTGTTTCATTTATTCAAATTGCTGCTCCATGGAAAAAATGGGCTGGATTTGGGCATGAAACTCCTGGGCTGAAAAAGGGGGGCCCTCTCCGGCCCTGCTTTGGCCTTGACATTACTTACTAAATTCAGAGAAAAATTCTCTCTAAAATCATGCTTTAAAATGCAAAGTGAAATTACCCTCAATTTGAAATGTCTGTTGCACAAGAGAATTTCCCAGGCCCCCAGCTTTTCCCTTCCAAAACGTGCCACCGGAAGTGTGCTGCTGAGGGATGAGAGGACCATTTGGGCAAAGCTGTCCATTCACTTCCATTCATTTCGGGGTGTCTTTAAACCAATAATAAATGTATTTCCAAGCCTTTTTCGATTATGGCACGGCCTGTGTTCTTTTTTACAAAGAATGGATTTTTTGTAATTTGATCCATAAGATTAATAATCTGTTCATAGCTTTAGAAAATACCGTGGTGTAATGTTTGGAGAAGCTCCTTATAATTCTTTTTTTTTTCCAAAAAGCTTTATTTACAAGTTTTCACTACACAACAAAAACAGGTACCCATTCTTTACAATGAACAGTTATATTAAAAAGGCGCTTTATTATCAATAATAATAAAACAATTATATATAATAATAATACTGATTTAAAAAAAAAAACATAAATTAACAAGGGCCAGTAAACTGGAAATGTCCCACTGGAGGAATGAATTAAAATCTTATGCAAAATCTTTAAAGATGGCATAGGAAAAAAATGAAATGTTGAAATCAGCGGGGTGGCTTGGTCCAGTTAATATATACTGTCAATGGTCTGTCCACAGTATAAGAATATAAGTACAAGATTTCAGAAGGTAAGTCTCATCTACGAATGTCATGTCCTTGAAGTATGATCCAAAGTTTAGCAGGTTGAGACATCGTAGCATCAAACTGAAAAGACATAACAGATTGAGAGTACATCAAAATGTACAACAAATATGTACATCAAAATGTGACAGCTGAACGCACACAAGTACGCTCTCCGGCAGAGACCGGACCCTAGACGAGGAAGTCTCATAGAATAAGGGGTAGGACTGTGGGGTTGAGGCATGACTGATCATCCCTCCGCTCGCAATCAAAACTTCATCAGGAACATCAAGGTGGTGAGTGACAGATTTTGATTTGTTGATCGGATTCGTTTGTTTAGTCCCTCCACCTACCTTCAGGCACTCCACCCTGGACAAGTGGTAGTTCCATGACGCTGTAACAATTACGTGTATGTCGAGACTAGGTGCCCGAATGCGTGATTAAAAAAAGACTAGCCTGGTCATAGTGAGGCCTTTATTAAATGACTTTTTTTTAGAGTAATAGGTTCGGACAGTGGCGAAGAGTGTCTATTAATTCAGAAGAATATTAATAGTGACAGGTAAGAGGGAGGTGAGTCTTTGTTTCGGGACTAAATTTCTGAGGACAAAGGCCAAACGAGAGGACCCAAAATGGGATACCAATTAGCAAAAAAAAAATTATACAACCCTAAGGTGCACAGTGCAGCATTGTTTAGCCAGATAAGTGGGATTATGGGACTAATAATATGTATGGATTAAATTTTCCTGTTGTTTTCCATCAGGGAATCTACAAGAGGGCGAGATGGTAGGTCATTTTAATGTAGTGTCTCAGACACAGTCAGCTCTGACCTTAGCGCTGCCCAACTGAGAAGGAGACAGCCATTAGCCGGAGCCCAGGGGAATGGAGCACCCATCTATCTCTCAAATACACCAAAGTCTACATATAGACCAAAACAGGCCCAGTATCCCCTAAAACCAGAGGCTGTGAAAGGGATTAGGGCAGTATTTTAAGCATTACTGAAATCAGGGGTTATAGTACCATGCCCAGATTCACCAGTGAGAACACCTATTTTCTCAGTAAAAAGCCTCATTTCTTATTCCTCAAATGTGCACAAAACACACACAGGCATTTACAACTTTTACCGCATCAACCAGTATGACACCCCCCAGCGAAAGAACCATTTCAACATTGGCAGATTGATTTTGTAGAACTAACACCAGCAGAAGGAAAGAAGTTTCTCTTGGTCTGCGTATGCAAGTTTAGTAAATGGGTTGACGCTTTTCCCACAGGTATCCAGGACGGCGATGCAGTAGCAAAATCATTCCTAGGTGGCACACTATTTGTGCACACAGGGTTAATCAGTCTGACTAAGTACTTGGGAATAGACATGAGAAAACATTACAGTTACCATCCTGCCAGTGCTGGAAAAGTTGAAAGGGTTAATGGAACTGTCAAGAATGGTTTGAAAAAAAATGACACAACTAACAGGTCTTAATTGGGTTAAGTGCCTTCCCCTGGTTCTCTGGCAAAGCAGATCCATGCCACAAGCGAGAACGGGCCTCATTGCATTTGAAATAGCGTTTGGCAGGCCTCCAAATACAGGACTAGGCTCACCACCTCTTGATAATCAGTTACTTGAGCATTCGCTTACGGCGTATCGAGACGCTTCTCTCTGTGTCTAAGCAGGTGAAGGCAGTGCTACCCAGCCAGCTGACCAGCCCCTCTATGACTATAAGCCAGGTGACTGGGTGCTGATATAGGACCTCCACAGATAAAGCAGGAACAAGTGGATGGGACTCCACCAGGTGCTTCTTGCATGGCTGTGAATGTGGAAGAACGAGGAACGTGGGTGGACCATACTTCCTGCAAAAAAGGCTCCGACCTCACGTGAAGTGACAACAACGCAATAATGAAAACGATCATACGTCAGGTGTACACAATGTTTGTTATGCTTATGCTGCAGCAGACCCATTTGTCTTTGAAATATACTCACACTCATATGACACTTTTAATGCAACTTAATGGTACCCATAGAGATACTGATACTTTTACCATGATTATACTCGTACTCTGTTTGCTATTTTTGGTACTCTGTATTATTCCCTGCTTGCTTAATTGCTTTACTACTTTTATAACTCATATGTTCACATCATATCAATTGCTGCAAGTTGTTGTTGAGCCAGTCAAGAATGAGGGTGAAATATTAAGGATGATTATTTAATCAAAGGCGGGAATTGCCATGTATTTTTATAATGTGATTCATTAATGTTCCTTAACAAACTGATTGAATTATAATACTTGCACGTTTATGGAGAATGTACTTTGGACTTATGAATTGTTTGTGCAGTTCGTTTTTGCTTGAAATGATCACACCCACAAAGAACAGACCCTCACAGAGAATCAACCTGCTTTCCCTCCTTACCTCTGCCACAGGAAACAAACTAGGGCAAGGATGACAGTGCGTACTGTAATGAGATAAAGACTGGTCTGAACCAGTGTGGACTGCAACTCCTTATTTTTCTCTACAAAAAGCTTTGTGTGAGCCCAGCTGGGGCAGAGGAGATCTAAACTCACTTTTTTCTCTTCTCAATAAAGTGTTACTCGTTTGGCATCAGCTCAGAGACTCATTCTTTCTGTCATGAGATTTTCACCACAATAGTTTCTCTGTTCTCTGTTATAATAACTACATTTCATATGCCATTTTAAGTATTTCACAATAAACGGGTGTAAGCTCAGTAAAGATTGTCTCACAACGAGTAAAGGTTTAATATGTTGATAGAGATTACATTTAAATCTAAACATACTGAAGCATGATAAACCGATCGCCTCAGCCTTTCTTTTTTCTTGTGGGTTCCAGTCCAGGGCCTGTCTTGTGACATTGTCTGCGGGCTTCTGTAGTGTGTGGCCTATCCAGCCCCATTTTCGTTTCACTTCTGTTTTCTTGGTGTTGGTCTTTAGGCCGGTCTTTTCTAGCTTCCAGTTGGTGGGAACTTGCTCCTGCACCCATATCTTCAATAAGAGAGGATGTAGCATATCTGCTGTGGTTCCTGCATCTGCCTTGAGAGCTTCTGAAAGGGGGTCATCAGGACCTGCTGCCTTGCCATTTTTCATGGACTTGAGGTATATCACGTCAACTCAAAATGCCCCACCCATCATGTTCTTTGATCTGCGTCACTTGTGATGGTTCTTCCATTCTTATCCTTGACTGGCTTACTTAGGTTGAATTTCTTCCCTGACAAAGCATGTGTTATGTCTTATAACCTCTTCATTCCTTGTTTCATGTTCATGTTACTTCTGCCTCCTCTGTCAAACTTTCTACAAACTGTCTTTTGTCTTGTCTGGCACACCTCTTCACTTCCCGGTTTGCTTCCCAGTACTGTGCTGTAAGGTCTGTTTTTTATCTTGTTGATCCTTGCATCTGTTTATTTTGTGCTTTAAATTTCTCCTCATCACTATCTTCTTCCACGTTTCTTGAGACATCCACTTTTTCTGCTCCCTTTCCCTCTTCCCCGGGACTTTGGTGCAAGCAGTTTTCCAGGTCTTCTGTAGTTTAGCCCAGTGGTTCTATACTGTCTTTTTTAGCTAGCTCTGTTAGTGCCTCAAACTTGTTCCGGACTTCAGAGTTGAACTCTTCCTTTTTTTGCTGTCTTTCAAAAACAGTATGTTGAACTTGTAGTGCAGTCTGCCTAAAGAGTCACAGAAGGATTTCAACTTGGTCCTCAGTGTTGCCCCTTGCAGCTGATGGTCTGAGGCCATGTCAGCACCGTGCCATGCTCTGACATCCAGCATGCTTCGTCTCCACTTGCGTTCGATGGTGATGTGGTCTATCTGATTGTCAGTCTTTCCATTTGGTAAAGTTCAAGTGTTTTTTTCGATCTTTCTATGGAGAAAAATGGTGCCACCGAAGACCAAATCATCAAATCCATTCTTGATGCAGGTACCTACACCTTGTCTATCCACGATGAGTTCTCTGTCTGTGTTGTCGTCTCCCACCTTGGTGCTTAAATCGCCCATCATGATTTTCATGTCATGTCAAACAGGGACTGTAAGGAGCTGTAGAAGCCATCTTTTCATCTTCTGTAGCTACATTGGTTGGTGCGTAGATTATTGTCATTTTCCTGCCCTTGGAGTTGAATCTAGCTGACATAAGTCTTGGTGGGACAGGTTCCCATGCCATCAACGCTTTAATAGTTTCTGGCATCATCAGCAGCACGACTCCTTGGGTGTGATCGGGGTCCTGATCAAACAATGGTCTCCCCTGAAGATAATCTGGTTTGGCTGCTCCAATTGCATCTGGTTTCACATAGACAGAGTAACTTTATGTTGTACTTGTTAATTTCACTGGCTACCTGCCCTGCTTTACCACTCTCATACATGGTTTGGATGTTTTAAGGTCCTGATCCTGGTCTTGGTCTTGGTCGTAAGAAGACTTGACGGCGAGCTGGCTTCCCGAAGGCTTTTACCGGCACGCATCATGGATCCCCCTAAAGCAAAGTCCCGTCCAGGCAGTTGCTGGGATGAAGTTGTTGTTGCAATTTCTGTAGTAAGAGTTTTAGTGAGGTGGGGTTGTTAGCCCCACGCCCCACCCTCTCCTCCTTTTTCAGCTAGGCTTGAGACCGGCATTGGCAGAGTTGGTCAAATAAAATGTATTAATTAAAAAGTGTACGCTAAAGAAACGTATTTTAAAGTGTGCTTCAGTGCAACTTAGGAAGTAAAATACTTGAAATAATGCATTTCTTCATGTTATTAAACATGTTTTAAGAAAGTATGCTATGGTACAACTTGGAAAACAACACTCCCTGTGTTGTTTTTCGTCACATATTATGTATACTTAACTAATGTATATTTAAATGTGAAACCATTTTTAGGTTATTACTTTTAATATTAAAAGAACTGAAAGATTTGCTTTTTATATCATGCTTTAATCCAACTTAAACAATTGAATGGACTTCACTCACATTCAGAAACAAACATGCCTTAAGTGTCACATAAAATTGCATGATTTAATTTCTCATCACATTCGGGTAATAAAATTTACATTATTGTCATATATGTATGTTGTATGTATGTATGTATGTATCGGTGTATTATTAAAAACATTTTTACATACATCTTTAAATAAAATCTATCTTTAAATGAAGTATAATAGCATAAAGTACTGTTTGTAGTGTTGTATATTGTAGTTTTATGCTTCCAACAAACTAACTATGAGGAACATAGTGAGGAAATGGAAGACCACAGGGACAGTTCTTGTTAAGCACAGAAGTGGCAGGCCAAGAAAAATATCAGAAAGGCAGAGAAGAAAAATGGTGAGAACAGTCAAGGACAATCCACAGACCACCTCCAAAGAGCTGCAGCATCATCTTGCTGCAGATGGTGTCACTGTGCATCGGTCAACAATACAGCAGGCAAGTAGAGATGGCTCCTTTCGCATTACTCTGCCATACAGCTTCTCCTCGTGCAAACTGCGCTGTGCACAGTGACACCATCTGCAGCAAGATGATGCTGCAGCACTATTGGGGTTGTCTGTGGAGTGTCCTTGACTGTTCTCACCATTCTTCTTCTCTGCCTTCTCTGCTTAACAAGAACTCTCTCTGTGGTCTTGGAAACTGACAGGTTAAATCTCTGAGACAACTTTTTGTATCCTTCACCTGAACAACTACGTTGAACAATCTTTGTTTTTAGATCATTTGAGAGTTGTGAAAAATGAACTACAGTAAAAATTAGTTAGGAGTATTCAAATCAATAAAATGATAAGGGTGCCCATACTTTTGCACCGGTCAAATTTTGGTTTAATGCATATCGCACATTTTCTGTTTGTACATTAAACCTCATTTTAATCCTGAAATATTACTGTGTCCATCAGTTATTAGATATATCAAACTGAAATGGCTTTTGCAAACACCCAAATATTTAGAACTAAAAATGATTTAGATTAATAGGGGTGCCCAAACTTTTTCATATGACTGTATATATACATTAATTCATATATATTATAACTACTGGGACACCTTCTCATTTTTTGTTTCTACAGAAAACGAGGGTTTAAAATAAGTCTAGCATGCTGTCATTACTCTCCATAGAAAGGTTTGATTGCGTTTAGCATTAAGAGCATTAGTAAGGTCAGAGTTGGACGATCACCTCCACACCTCATCCCAAAGTACCATGGCTCTTTATTCAATAGATCTTTCCATGTGATTCCATAATTTATTTTTAAATGTGACAAAAATCTTATTTTGGATCTGTATAAAATGTTTTTCTCTTCATTATTTGGGAGAGGAATAGCATATGTTTTTTCTTTGCTCTTGATCATGACACATTTTTGTCATCCTTCGAAAAACCCTGCATGTATTGCATAGACGTTATTTGACTCAGACACTTCATGCAGGAACATGGATGAAATGTTTAACTGAATGTATCTACAGAGTTTTCTTCCTCCACCACCACACAGCACTTTTTTCACCTGCACAATTTGCATCAACCAATTCATAAGCAACAAGACTTTGCACGGTGTTCCATTTTGTAATTCTACAATAGAATGATTTCTCTTTTTAAACCTGTTGTTACAATTCGTATGGTAATGTACATAATCTCTAAGGAAATGACTGTAATGTGTGCACTTTGTTACTGGACCACCATTAAAGGTTTCAGTGGCAAGGTTGTGAAATACAGGCACTCTGTTTGAAGCAGTATCAAATACCTTTACATTTCCACTCAGGTATTCTGATTTCTGAAGCTGAAAGAAAATATCTTTGATGTCATTGTTTGCATTTTTTATGCACTTTTCTTCCCTTTTAGAAAGACTTCTCCACCTGAGAAATCTCTTTAAAATCTCTTTACACCTCAAACTGGATGACAAATTTCTTAAGTGCCATTTCTGCTGCAATAACATTACATAGTTTCATATTTTCTTGAAGAAGCATGTGCATAGCAAAAACTAAAAGAAAGAGATGATTCCAGTACTTCTTAATTGGAACACCATTTAGAAGTGGCAATGAATAGAAAAGAAGAACTGACCTCTACTCTGAAGCTTTCCAAAATGTACAATCATGTAATAATCGTGTTGTTCTGGTTAACTCTACAGGAGGCTGGATTGCAAGCAATTTTTGGCCAAAAATGTCTTTTTTTCTACCTATATATTACTTTTTGCTCTGATTTGGTGAATCCAGCCATATAATCACCGACTGTCGAGTCACATCAAGACAAACACTATGTTGGTACTCTGGAAAAAAGCCACCAATCATCTAAAACGTTTTTAATTTCATCAACACAGATTGGCCTTTTACACTCATGACTGGCTGTTCTGGAGTAGCTGGTGGTCAAACTGTTTTGTCTTAGATGCCTCAGAAGTTCTGGTCTTCTGAAAGGATTTGGGTCCCAAAATTTTTAAAGTTTTTTAAAGTTTTTTTGGGTCAAATTTTTTTAGGGTCTCAAAATTTTTCTACAATTTTTCAGGTCTCAAAAAGTTTTTGGGCCCAAAAATTTTTCAAAGATTTTTTGAATCCCAAAATTTTTCGAAGTTTTTTTGGATCCCAAAATTTTTTGAAGTTTTTTTGGGTCAAAATTATTTTCGGTTCCAAATTTTTTCGAAGTTTTTTTGGGTCAAAATTTTTTTAAAACAAAAATATTTCAAAGTTTTTTTGGGTCCCAAAATCTTTCGAAGTTTTTTTGGGTCAAAATTTATTTGGGCCCAAATTTTTTCGAAGTTTTTTTGGGTCCCAAAATTTTTCGAAGTTTTTTTGGGTCAAAATTTTTTAGGGTCTCAAAATTTTTCTACAATTTTTCAGGTCTCAAAAAGTTTTTGGGCCCAAAATTTTTCAAAGATTTTTTGAGTCCCAAAATTTTTCGAAGTTTTTTTGGGTCACAAAATTTTTCGAAATTTTTTTGGGTCACAAAAAGTTTTTGGGCCCAAAATTTTTCAAAGATTTTTTGGGTCCCAAAATTTTTCGAAGTTTTTTTGGGTCCCAAAATTTTTCGAAGTTTTTTTGAGTCCCAAAATTTTTCGAAGTTTTTTTGGGTCAAAATTTTTAAGGGTCTCAAAATTTTTCTACAATTTTTCAGGTCTCAAAAAGTTTTTGGGCCCAACATTTTTCAAAGATTTTTTGAGTCCCAAAATTTTTCGAAGTTTTTTTGGGTCACAAAATTTTTCGAAATTTTTTTGGGTCACAAAATTTTTTTGGGCTCAAAATTTTTCGAAGTTTTTTTGGGTCCCAAAATTTTTTGAAGTTTATTTGGGTCAAAATTATTTTCGGTTCCTAATTTTTTCGAAGTTTTTTTGGGTCCCAAAATTTTTCGAAGTTTTTTTGGGTCCCAAAATTTTTCGAAGTTTTTTTGGGTCAAAATTATTTTGGGTCCCAAATTTTTTCGACGTTTTTTTGGGTCTCAAAATTTTTCTGCAATTTTTCAGGTCTCAAAAGTTTTTGGGACAAAAATTTTTCAAAGATTTTTTGAGTCCCAAAATTTTTCGAAGTTTTTTTGGGTCACAAAATTTTTCGAAATTTTTTTGGGTCCCAAAATTTTTCGAAGTTTTTTTGGGTCACAAAATTTTTCGAAATTTTTTTGGGTCCCAAAATTTTTCGAAGTTTTTTTGGGTCAAAATTATTTTGGGTCCCAAATTTTTTCGACGTTTTTTTGGGTCAAAATTTTTTGGGCCCAAAATTTTTCAAAGATTTTTTGAGTCCCAAAATTTTTCGAAGTTTTTTTGTGTCACAAAATTTTTCGAAGTTTTTTTGGGTCTCAAAATTTTTCTACAATTTTTCAGGTCTCAAAAGTTTTTGGGACAAAAATTTTTCAAAGATTTTTTGAGTCCCAAAATTTTTCGAAGTTTTTTTGGGTCAAAATTTTTTAGGGTCTCAAAATGTTTCTAAATTTTTTTGGGTCCCAAAATTTTTTAGTTTATTTGGGTCAAAATTATTTTCGGTTCCAAATTTTTTCGAAGTTTTTTTGGGTCAAAATTTTTTTAAAACAAGAATTTTTCAAAGTTTTTTTGGGTCCCAAAATTTTTCAAAGTTTTTTTGGGTCAAAATTTTTTAGGGTCTCAAAATGTTTCTAAATTTTTTCGCGTCTCAAAATTTTTTTGGGCTCAAGATTTTTCAAAGTTTTTTTGGGTCCCAAAATTTTTTGAAGTTTATTTGGGTCAAAATTATTTTCGGTTCCAAATTTTTTCGAAGTTTTTTTGGGTCAAAATTTTTCAATGTTTTTTTGGGTCAAAACTTTTTTAAAACAAAAATTTTTCAAAGTTTTTTTGGGTCCCAAAATCTTTCGAGATTTTTTTGGGTCCCAAAATTTTTCAAAGATTTTTTTGAGTCAAAATTATTTTGGGTCCCAAATTTTTTCGAAGTTTTTTTGGGTCAAAATTTTTTAGGGTCTCAAAATTTTGCTACAATTTTTCAGGTCTCAAAAAGTTTTTGGGCCCAAAATTTTTCTAAGATTTTTTGAGTCACAAAATTTTTCGAAGTTTTTTTGGGTCCCAAAATTTTTCGAAATTTTTTTGGGTCACAAAATTTTTTTGGGCACAAAATTTTTTGAAGTTTTTTTGGGTCCCAAAATTTTTTGAAGTTTATTTGGGTCAAAATTATTTTCGGTTCCAAATTTTTTCGAAGTTTTTTTGGGTCCCAAAATCTTTCATAGTTTTTTTGGGTCAAAATTTATTTGGGCCCAAAATTTTTCGAAGGTTTTTTTGGGTCCCAAAATTTTTCAAAGATTTTTTTTGGTCAAAAATTTTCAAGGTCTCAAAATTTTTCTACGTTTTTTCGGATCTCAAAAAGTTTTTGGGCCCAAAATTTTTCAAAGATTTTTTGGGTCCCAAAATTTTTCGAAGTTTTTTTGGGTCCCAAAATTTTTCGAAGTTTTTTTGGGTCAAAATTATTTTGGGTCCCAAATTTTTTCGAAGGTTTTTGGGTCCCAAAATTTTTCGAAGTTTTTTTGGGTCAAAATTTTTTAGGGTCTCAAAATTTTTCTACAATTTTTCAGTTCTCAAAAAATTTTTGGGCCCAAAATTTTTCAAAGATTTTTTGAGTCCCAAAATTTTTCGAAGTTTTTTTGGGTCAAAATTTTTTAGGGTCTCAAAATTTTTCTACAATTTTTCAGGTCTCAAAAAGTTTTTGGGCCCAACATTTTTCAAAGATTTTTTGAGTCCCAAAATTTTTCGAAGTTTTTTTGGGTCACAAAATTTTTCGAAGTTTTTTTGGGTCCCAAAATTTTTTGAAGTTTATTTGGGTCAAAATTATTTTCGGTTCCTAATTTTTTCGAAGTTTTTTTGGTCAAAATTTTTTTGGGTCTCAAAATTTTTTCTAAATTTTTTCGGGTCTCAAAAAGTTTTTGGGCCCAAAATTATTCAAAAATTTTTTGGGTCCCAAAATTTTTTGAAGTTTATTTGGGTCCCAAAATTTTTCGAAGTTTTTTTGGGTCCCAAAATTTTTCGAAGTTTTTTTGGGTCAAAATTATTTTGGGTCCCAAATTTTTTCGAAGTTTTTTTGGGTCAAATTTTTTTGGGCCCAAAATTTTTCAAAGATTTTTTGAGTCCCAAAATTTTTTCGAAGTTTTTTTGGGTCACAAAATTTTTCAAAGTTTTTTTGGGTCCCAAAATTTTTCGAAGTTTTTTTGGGTCAAAATTTTTTAGGGTCTCAAAATGTTTCTAAATTTTTTTGGGTCCCAAAATTTTTTAGTTTATTTGGGTCAAAATTATTTTCGGTTCCAAATTTTTTCGAAGTTTTTTTGGGTCAAAATTTTTCAAAGTTTTTTTGGGTCCCAAAATTTTTCGAAGTTTTTTTGGGTCAAAATTTTTTAGGGTCTCAAAATGTTTCTAAATTTTTTCGCGTCTCAAAATTTTTTTGGGTTCAAAATTTTTCAAAGTTTTTTTGGGTCCCAAAATTTTTTGAAGTTTATTTGGGTCAAAATTATTTTCGGTTCCAAATTTTTTCGAAGTTTTTTTGGGTCAAAATTTTTCAATGTTTTTTTGGGTCCCAAAATTTTTCGAAGTTTTTTTGGGTCAAAATTATTTTGGGTCCCAAATTTTTTCGAAGGTTTTTGGGTCCCAAAATTTTTCGAAGTTTTTTTGGGTCAAAATTTTTTAGGGTCTCAAAATTTTTCTACAATTTTTCAGTTCTCAAAAAATTTTTGGGCCCAAAATTTTTCAAAGATTTTTTGAGTCCCAAAATTTTTCGAAGTTTTTTTGGGTCAAAATTTTTTAGGGTCTCAAAATTTTTCTACAATTTTTCAGGTCTCAAAAAGTTTTTGGGCCCAACATTTTTCAAAGATTTTTTGAGTCCCAAAATTTTTCGAACTTTTTTTTGGGTCACAAAATTTTTCGAAGTTTTTTTGGGTCCCAAAATTTTTTGAAGTTTATTTGGGTCAAAATTATTTTCGGTTCCTAATTTTTTCGAAGTTTTTTTGGTCAAAATTTTTTTGGGTCTCAAAATTTTTTCTAAATTTTTTCGGGTCTCAAAAAGTTTTTGGGCCCAAAATTATTCAAAGATTTTTTGGGTCCCAAAATTTTTCGAAATTTTTTTGGGTCACAAAATTTTTTTGGGCACAAAATTTTTCGAAGTTTTTTTGGGTCCCAAAATTTTTTGAAGTTTATTTGGGTCAAAATTATTTTCGGTTCCTAATTTTTTCGAAGTTTTTTTGGTCAAAATTTTTTTGGGTCTCAAAATTTTTTCTAAATTTTTTCGGGTCTCAAAAAGTTTTTGGGCCCAAAATTATTCAAAGATTTTTTGGGTCCCAAAATTTTTAGAAGTTTATTTGGGTCCCAAAATTTTTCGAAGTTTTTTTGGGTCCCAAAATTTTTCGAAGTTTTTTTGGGTCAAAATTATTTTGGGTCCCAAATTTTTTCGAAGTTTTTTTGGGTCAAATTTTTTTGGGCCCAAAATTTTTCAAAGATTTTTTGAGTCCCAAAATTTTTCGAAGTTTTTTTGGGTCAAAATTTTTTATGGTCTCAAAATTTTTCTACAATTTTTCAGGTCTCAAAAAGTTTTTGGGCCAAAAATTTTTCAAAGATTTTTTGAGTCCCAAAATTTTTCGAAGTTTTTTTGGGTCACAAAATTTTTCGAAGTTTTTTTGGGTCCCAAAATTTTTCGAAGTTTTTTTGGGTTTCGAAATTTTTCGAAGTTTTTTTGGGTCAAAATTTTTTAGGGTCTCAAAATGTTTCTAAATTTTTTGGGTCCCAAAATTTTTTAGTTTATTTGGGTCAAAATTATTTTCGGTTCCAAATTTTTTCGAAGTTTTTTTGGGTCAAAATTTTTTTAAAACAAAAATTTTTCAAAGTTTTTTTGGGTCCCAAAATTTTTCGAAGTTTTTTTGGGTCAAAATTTTTTAGGGTCTCAAAATGTTTCTAAATTTTTTCGCGTCTCAAAATTTTTTTGGCCTCAAAATTTTTCAAAGTTTTTTTGGGTCACAAAATTTTTTGAAGTTTATTTGGGTCAAAATTATTTTTGGTTCCAAATTTTTTCGAAGTTTTTTTGGGTCAAAATTTTTTAGGGTCTCAAAATGTTTCTAAATTTTTTCGCGTCTCAAAATTTTTTTGGGCTCAAAATTTTTCAAAGTTTTTTTGGGTCCCAAAATTTTTTGAAGTTTATTTGGGTCAAAATTATTTTCGGTTCCAAATTTTTTTGAAGTTTTTTTGGGTCAAAATTTTTTAGGGTCTCAAAATTTTTCTACAATTTTTCAGGTCTCAAAATGTTTTTGGGCTCAAAACTTTTCAAAGTTTTTTTGGGTCCCAAAATTTTTTGAAGTTTATTTGGGTCAAAATTATTTTCGGTTCCAAATTTTTTTGAAGTTTTTTTGGGTCAAAACTTTTTTAAAACAAAAATTTTTCAAAGTTTTTTTGGGTCCCAAAATCTTTCGAGATTTTTTTGGGTCCCAAAATTTTTCAAAGATTTTTTTGGGTCAAAATTATTTTGGGTCCCAAATTTTTTCGAAGTTTTTTTGGATCAAAATTTTTTAGGGTCTCAAAATGTTTCTACAATTTTTCAGGTCTCAAAAAGTTTTTGGGCCCAAAATTTTTCAAAGATTTTTTGGGTCACAAAATTTTTCGAAGTTTTTTTGGGTCCCAAAATTTTTCGAATTTTTTTTGGGTCAAAATTTTTTAGGGTCTCAAAATTTTTCTACAATTTTTCAGTTCTCAAAAAAAATTTGGGCCCAAAATTTTTCAAAGATTTTTTGAGTCCCAAAATTTTTCGAAGTTTTTTTGGGTCCCAAAATTTTTCGAAGTTTTTTTGGGTCAAAATTATTTTGGGACCCAAATTTTTTCGAAGGTTTTTGGGTCCCAAAATTTTTCGAATTTTTTTTGGGTCAAAATTTTTTAGGGTCTCAAAATTTTTCTACAATTTTTCAGTTCTCAAAAAAAATTTGGGCCCAAAATTTTTCAAAGATTTTTTGAGTCCCAAAATTTTTCGAAGTTTTTTTGGGTCCCAAAATTTTTTGAAGTTTATTTGGGTCAAAATTATTTTCGGTTCCTAATTTTTTTGAAGTTTGTTTGGGTCAAAATTTTTTTGGGTCTCAAAATTTTTTCTACATTTTTTCGAGTCTCGAAAAGTTTTTGGGCCCAAAATTATTCAAAGATTTTTTGGGTCCCAAAATATTTCGAAGTTTTTTTGGGTCACAAAATTTTTCGAAATTTTTTTGGGTCAAAATTATTTTCGGTTCCAAATTTTTTCGAAGTTCTTTTGGGTCAAAATTTTTTTAAAACAAAAATTTTTTCGAATTTTTTTTGGGTCCCAAAATCTTTCGAAGTTTTTTTGGGTCAAAATTTATTTGGGCCCAAAATTTTTCGAAGGTTTTTTTGGGTCCCAAAATTTTTCGAATTTTTTTTGGGTCAAATTTTTTAAGGGTCTCAAAATTTTTCTACAATTTTTCAGTTCTAAAAAAATTTTTGGGCCCAAAATTTTTCAAAGATTTTTTGAGTCCCAAAATTTTTCGAAGTTTTTTTGGGTCCAAAAATTGTTCGAAAATTTTTTGGGTCACAAATTTTTTTGAAGTTTATTTGGGTCAAAATTATTTTCGGTTCCTAATTTTTTTGAAGTTTGTTTGGGTCAAAATTTTTTTGGGTCTCAAAATTTTTTCTACATTTTTTCGAGTCTCGAAAAGTTTTTGGGCCCAAAATTATTCAAAGATTTTTTGGGTCCCAAAATATTTCGAAGTTTTTTTGGGTCACAAAATTTTTCGAAATTTTTTTGGGTCACAAAATTTTTTTACAATTTTTCAGTTCTCAAAAAATTTTTGGGCCCAAAATTTTTCAAAGATTTTTTGAGTCCCAAAATTTTCCGAAGTTTTTTTGGGTCCCAAAATTTTTCGAAAATTTTTTAGGTCACAAAATTTTTTTGGGCTCAAAATGTTTCGAAGTTTTTTGGGTCTCAAAATTTTTTGAAGTTTATTTGGGTCAAAATTATTTTCGGTTCCAAATTTTTTCGAAGTTTTTTTGGGTCAAAATTTTTTTAAAACAAAAATTTTTTCGAAGTTTTTTTGGGTCTCAAAATTTTTCTACAATTTTTCAGGTCTCAAAAGTTTTTGGGACAAAAATTTTTCAAAGATTTTTTGAGTCCCAAAATTTTTCGAAGTTTTTTTGGGTCCAAAAATTTTTCGAAAATTTTTTGGGTCACAAATTTTTTTGAAGTTTATTTGGGTCAAAATTATTTTCGGTTCCTAATTTTTTTGAAGTTTGTTTGGGTCAAAATTTTTTTGGGTCTCAAAATTTTTTCTACATTTTTTCGAGTCTCGAAAAGTTTTTGGGCCCAAAATTATTCAAAGATTTTTTGGGTCCCAAAATATTTCGAAGTTTTTTTGGGTCACAAAATTTTTCGAAATTTTTTTGGGTCACAAAATTTTTTTACAATTTTTCAGTTCTCAAAAAATTTTTGGGCCCAAAATTTTTCAAAGATTTTTTGAGTCCCAAAATTTTCCGAAGTTTTTTTGGGTCCCAAAATTTTTCGAAAATTTTTTTGGGCTCAAAATTTTTCGAAGTTTTTTGGGTCTCAAAATTTTTTGAAGTTTATTTGGGTCAAAATTATTTTCGGTTCCAAATTTTTTCGAAGTTTTTTTGGGTCAAAATTTTTTTAAAACAAAAATTTTTTCAAAGTTTTTTTGGGTCTCAAAATTTTTCTACAATTTTTCAGGTCTCAAAAGTTTTTGGGACAAAAATTTTTCAAAGATTTTTTGAGTCCCAAAATTTTTCGAAGTTTTTTTGGTTCACAAAATTTTTCGAAGTTTTTTTGGGTCAAAATTTTTTAGGGTCTCAAAATGTTTCTAAATTTTTTTGGGTCCCAAAATTTTTTAGTTTATTTGGGTCAAAATTATTTTCGGTTCCAAATTTTTTCGAAGTTTTTTTGGGTCAAAATTTTTTTAAAACAAGAATTTTTCAAAGTTTTTTTGGGTCCCAAAATTTTTCAAAGTTTTTTTGGGTCAAAATTTTTTAGGGTCTCAAAATGTTTCTAAATTTTTTCGCGTGTCAAAATTTTTTTGGGCTCAAGATTTTTCAAAGTTTTTTTGGGTCCCAAAATTTTTTGAAGTTTATTTGGGTCAAAATTATTTTCGGTTCCAAATTTTTTCGAAGTTTTTTTGGGTCAAAATTTTTCAATGTTTTTTTGGGTCCCAAAATTTTTTGAAGTTTATTTGGGTCAAAATTATTTTCGGTTCCAAATTTTTTCGAAGTTTTTTTGGGTCAAAATTTTTTAGGGTCTCAAAATGTTTCTAAATTTTTCAGGTCTCAAAATGTTTTTGGGCTCAAAAATTTTCAAAGTTTTTTTGGGTCCCAAAATTTTTTGAAGTTTATTTTGGTCAAAATTATTTTCGGTTCCAAATTTTTTCGAAGTTTTTTTGGGTCAAAACTTTTTTAAAACAAAAATTTTTCAAAGTTTTTTTGGGTCCCAAAATCTTTCGAGATTTTTTTGGGTCCCAAAATTTTTCAAAGATTTTTTTGGGTCAAAATTATTTTGGGTCCCAAATTTTTTCGAAGTTTTTTTGGGTCAAAATTTTTTAGGGTCTCAAAATTTTGCTACAATTTTTCAAGTCTCAAAAAGTTTTTGGGCCCAAAATTTTTCTAAGATTTTTTGAGTCACAAAATTTTTCGAAGTTTTTTTGGGTCCCAAAATTTTTCGAAATTTTTTTGGGTCACAAAATTTTTTTGGGCACAAAATTTTTTGAAGTTTTTTTGGGTCCCAAAATTTTTTGAAGTTTATTTGGGTCAAAATTATTTTCGGTTCCAAATTTTTTCGAAGTTTTTTTGGGTCCCAAAATCTTTCGAAGTTTTTTTGGGTCAAAATTTATTTGGGCCCAAAATTTTTCGAAGGTTTTTTTGGGTCCCAAAATTTTTCAAAGATTTTTTTTGGTCAAAAATTTTCAAGGTCTCAAAATTTTTCTACGTTTTTTCGGATCTCAAAAAGTTTTTGGGCCCAAAATTTTTCAAAGATTTTTTGGGTCCCAAAATTTTTCGAAGTTTTTTTGGGTCCCAAAATTTTTCGAAGTTTTTTTGGGTCAAAATTATTTTGGGTCCCAAATTTTTTCGAAGGTTTTTGGGTCCCAAAATTTTTCGAAGTTTTTTTGGGTCAAAATTTTTTAGGGTCTCAAAATTTTTCTACAATTTTTCAGTTCTCAAAAAATTTTTGGGCCCAAAATTTTTCAAAGATTTTTTGAGTCCCAAAATTTTTCGAAGTTTTTTTGGGTCAAAATTTTTTAGGGTCTCAAAATTTTTCTACAATTTTTCAGGTCTCAAAAAGTTTTTGGGCCCAACATTTTTCAAAGATTTTTTGAGTCCCAAAATTTTTCGAAGTTTTTTTGGGTCACAAAATTTTTCGAAGTTTTTTTGGGTCCCAAAATTTTTTGAAGTTTATTTGGGTCAAAATTATTTTCGGTTCCTAATTTTTTCGAAGTTTTTTTGGTCCAAATTTTTTTGGGTCTCAAAATTTTTTCTAAATTTTTTCGGGTCTCAAAAAGTTTTTGGGCCCAAAATTATTCAAAAATTTTTTGGGTCCCAAAATTTTTTGAAGTTTATTTGGGTCCCAAAATTTTTCGAAGTTGTTTTGGGTCCCAAAATTTTTCGAAGTTTTTTTGGGTCAAAATTATTTTGGGTCCCAAATTTTTTCGAAGTTTTTTTGGGTCAAATTTTTTTGGGCCCAAAATTTTTCAAAGATTTTTTGAGTCCCAAAATTTTTTCGAAGTTTTTTTGGGTCACAAAATTTTTCGAAGTTTTTTTGGGTCCCAAAATTTTTCGAAGTTTTTTTGGGTCACAAAATTTTTCGAAGTTTTTTTGGGTCAAAATTTTTTAGGGTCTCAAAATGTTTCTAAATTTTTTTGGGTCCCAAAATTTTTTAGTTTATTTGGGTCAAAATTATTTTCGGTTCCAAATTTTTTCGAAGTTTTTTTGGGTCAAAATTTTTTTAAAACAAAAATTTTTCAAAGTTTTTTTGGGTCCCAAAATTTTTCGAAGTTTTTTTGGGTCAAAATTTTTTAGGGTCTCAAAATGTTTCTAAATTTTTTCGCGTCTCAAAATTTTTTTGGGTTCAAAATTTTTCAAAGTTTTTTTGGGTCCCAAAATTTTTTGAAGTTTATTTGGGTCAAAATTATTTTCGGTTCCAAATTTTTTCGAAGTTTTTTTGGGTCAAAATTTTTCAATGTTTTTTTGGGTCCCAAAATTTTTTGAAGTTTATTTGGGTCAAAATTATTTTCGGTTCCAAATTTTTTCGAAGTTTTTTTGGGTCAAAATTTTTCAATGTTTTTTTGGGTCCCAAAATTTTTTGAAGTTTATTTGGGTCAAAATTATTTTCGGTTCCAAATTTTTTCGAAGTTTTTTTGGGTCAAAATTTTTTAGGGTCTCAAAATGTTTCTAAATTTTTTTGCGTCTCCAAATTTTTTTGGGCTCAAAATTTTTCAAAGTTTTTTTGGGTCCCAAAATTTTTTGAAGTTTATTTGGGTCAAAATTATTTTCGGTTCCAAATTTTTTCGAAGTTTTTTTGGGTCAAAACTTTTTTAAAACAAAAATTTTTCAAAGTTTTTTTGGGTCCCAAAATCTTTCGAGATTTTTTTGGGTCCCAAAATTTTTCAAAGATTTTTTTGGGTCAAAATTTTTTAGGGTCTCAAAATTTTGCTACAATTTTTCAGGTCTCAAAAAGTTTTTGGGCCCAAAATTTTTCTAAGATTTTTTGAGTCACAAAATTTTTCGAAGTTTTTTTGGGTCCCAAAATTTTTCGAAATTTTTTTGGGTCACAAAATTTTTTTGGGCACAAAATTTTTCGAAGTTTTTTTGGGTCCCAAAATTTTTTGAAGTTTATTTGGGTCAAAATTATTTTCGGTTCCAAATTTTTTCGAAGTTTTTTTGGGTCCCAAAATCTTTCTAAGTTTTCTTGGGTCAAAATTTATTTGGGCCCAAAATTTTTCGAAGGTTTTTTTGGGTCCCAAAATTTTTCAAAGATTTTTTTTGGTCAAAAATTTTCAAGGTCTCAAAAATTTTCTACGTTTTTTCGGATCTCAAAAAGTTTTTGGGCCCAAAATTTTTCAAAGATTTTTTGGGTCCCAAAATTTTTCGAAGTTTTTTTGGGTCCCAAAATTTTTCGAAGTTTTTTTGGGTCAAAATTATTTTGGGTCCCAAATTTTTTCGAAGGTTTTTGGGTCCCAAAATTTTTCGAAGTTTTTTTGGGTCAAAATTTTTTAGGGTCTCAAAATTTTTCTACAATTTTTCAGTTCTCAAAAAATTTTTGGGCCCAAAATTTTTCAAAGATTTTTTGAGTCCCAAAATTTTTCGAAGTTTTTTTGGGTCAAAATTTTTTAGGGTCTCAAAATTTTTCTACAATTTTTCAGGTCTCAAAAAGTTTTTGGGCCCAACATTTTTCAAAGATTTTTTGAGTCCCAAAATTTTTCGAACTTTTTTTTGGGTCACAAAATTTTTCGAAGTTTTTTTGGGTCCCAAAATTTTTTGAAGTTTATTTGGGTCAAAATTATTTTCGGTTCCTAATTTTTTCGAAGTTTTTTTGGTCAAAATTTTTTTGGGTCTCAAAATTTTTTCTAAATTTTTTCGGGTCTCAAAAAGTTTTTGGGCCCAAAATTATTCAAAGATTTTTTGGGTCCCAAAATTTTTAGAAGTTTATTTGGGTCCCAAAATTTTTCGAAGTTTTTTTGGGTCCCAAAATTTTTCGAAGTTTTTTTGGGTCAAAATTATTTTGGGTCCCAAATTTTTTCGAAGTTTTTTTGGGTCAAATTTTTTTGGGCCCAAAATTTTTCAAAGATTTTTTGAGTCCCAAAATTTTTCGAAGTTTTTTTGGGTCAAAATTTTTTATGGTCTCAAAATTTTTCTACAATTTTTCAGGTCTCAAAAAGTTTTTGGGCCAAAAATTTTTCAAAGATTTTTTGAGTCCCAAAATTTTTTGAAGTTTTTTTGGGTCACAAAATTTTTCGAAGTTTTTTTGGGTCAAAATTTTTTAGGGTCTCAAAATGTTTCTAAATTTTTTTGGGTCCCAAAATTTTTTAGTTTACTTGGGTCAAAATTATTTTCGGTTCCAAATTTTTTCGAAGTTTTTTTGGGTCAAAATTTTTTTAAAACAAAAATTTTTCAAAGTTTTTTTGGGTCCCAAAATTTTTCGAAGTTTTTTTGGGTCAAAATTTTTTAGGGTCTCAAAATGTTCCTAAATTTTTTCGCGTCTCAAAATTTTTTTGGGCTCAAAATTTTTCAAAGTTTTTTTGGGTCACAAAATTTTTTGAAGTTTATTTGGGTCAAAATTATTTTTGGTTCCAAATTTTTTCGAAGTTTTTTTGGGTCAAAATTTTTTAGGGTCTCAAAATGTTTCTAAATTTTTTCGCGTCTCAAAATTTTTTTGGGCTCAAAATTTTTCAAAGTTTTTTTGGGTCCCAAAATTTTTTTAAGTTTATTTGGGTCAAAATTATTTTCGGTTCCAAATTTTTTTGAAGTTTTTTTGGGTCAAAATTTTTTAGGGTCTCAAAATTTTTCTACAATTTTTCAGGTCTCAAAATGTTTTTGGGCTCAAAACTTTTCAAAGTTTTTTTGGGTCCCAAAATTTTTTGAAGTTTATTTGGGTCAAAATTATTTTCGGTTCCAAATTTTTTTGAAGTTTTTTTGGGTCAAAACTTTTTTAAAACAAAAATTTTTCAAAGTTTTTTTGGGTCCCAAAATCTTTCGAGATTTTTTTGGGTCCCAAAATTTTTCAAAGATTTTTTTGGGTCAAAATTATTTTGGGTCCCAAATTTTTTCGAAGTTTTTTTGGGTCAAAATTTTTTAGGGTCTCAAAATGTTTCTACAATTTTTCAGGTCTCAAAAAGTTTTTGGGCCCAAAATTTTTCAAAGATTTTTTGGGTCACAAAATTTTTCGAAGTTTTTTTGGGTCCCAAAATTTTTCGAAATTTTTTTGGGTCAAAATTATTTTGGGACCCAAATTTTTTCGAAGGTTTTTGGGTCCCAAAATTTTTCGAATTTTTTTTGGGTCAAAATTTTTTAGGGTCTCAAAATTTTTCTACAATTTTTCAGTTCTCAAAAAAAATTTGGGCCCAAAATTTTTCAAAGATTTTTTGAGTCCCAAAATTTTTCGAAGTTTTTTTGGGTCCCAAAATTTTTCGAAGTTTTTTTGGGTCAAAATTATTTTGGGACCCAAATTTTTTCGAAGGTTTTTGGGTCCCAAAATTTTTCGAATTTTTTTTGGGTCAAAATTTTTTAGGGTCTCAAAATTTTTCTACAATTTTTCAGTTCTCAAAAAAAATTTGGGCCCAAAATTTTTCAAAGATTTTTTGAGTCCCAAAATTTTTCGAAGTTTTTTTGGGTCCCAAAATTTTTTGAAGTTTATTTGGGTCAAAATTATTTTCGGTTCCTAATTTTTTTGAAGTTTGTTTGGGTCAAAATTTTTTTGGGTCTCAAAATTTTTTCTACATTTTTTCGAGTCTCGAAAAGTTTTTGGGCCCAAAATTATTCAAAGATTTTTTGGGTCCCAAAATATTTCGAAGTTTTTTTGGGTCACAAAATTTTTTTGGGCTCAAAATTTTTCAAAGTTTTTTTGTGTCCCAAATTTTTTTGAAGTTTATTTGGGTCAAAATTATTTTCGGTTCCTAATTTTTTTGAAGTTTGTTTGGGTCAAAATTTTTTTGGGTCTCAAAATTTTTTCTACATTTTTTCGAGTCTCGAAAAGTTTTTGGGCCCAAAATTATTCAAAGATTTTTTTGTCCCAAAATATTTCGAAGTTTTTTTGGGTCACAAAATTTTTCGAAATTTTTTTGGGTCAAAATTATTTTCGGTTCCAAATTTTTTCGAAGTTCTTTTGGGTCAAAATTTTTTTAAAACAAAAATTTTTTCGAAGTTTTTTTGGGTCCCAAAATCTTTCGAAGTTTTTTTGGGTCAAAATTTATTTGGGCCCAAAATTTTTCGAAGGTTTTTTTGGGTCCCAAAATTTTTCGAATTTTTTTTGGGTCAAATTTTTTTAGGGTCTCAAAATTTTTCTACAATTTTTCAGTTCTAAAAAAATTTTTGGGCCCAAAATTTTTCAAAGATTTTTTGAGTCCCAAAATTTTTCGAAGTTTTTTTGGGTCCAAAAATTTTTCGAAAATTTTTTGGGTCACAAATTTTTTTGAAGTTTATTTGGGTCAAAATTATTTTCGGTTCCTAATTTTTTTGAAGTTTGTTTGGGTCAAAATTTTTTTGGGTCTCAAAATTTTTTCTACATTTTTTCGAGTCTCGAAAAGTTTTTGGGCCCAAAATTATTCAAAGATTTTTTGGGTCCCAAAATATTTCGAAGTTTTTTTGGGTCCCAAAATCTTTCGAGATTTTTTTGGGTCCCAAAATTTTTCAAAGATTTTTTTGGGTCAAAATTTTTTAGGGTCTCAAAATTTTGCTACAATTTTTCAGGTCTCAAAAAGTTTTTGGGCCCAAAATTATTCTAAGATTTTTTGAGTCACAAAATTTTTCAAAGATTTTTTGGGTCAAAATTATTTTGGGTCCCAAATTTTTTCGAAGGTTTTTGGGTCCCAAAATTTTTCGAAGTTTTTTTGGGTCAAAATTTTTTAGGGTCTCAAAATTTTTCTACAATTTTTCAGTTCTCAAAAAATTTTTGGGCCCAAAATTTTTCTAAGATTTTTTGAGTCCCAAAATTTTTCGAAGTTTTTTTGGGTCAAAATTTTTTAGGGTCTCAAAATTTTTCTACAATTTTTCAGGTCTCAAAAAGTTTTTGGGCCCAACATTTTTCAAAGATTTTTTGAGTCCCAAAATTTTTCGAACTTTTTTTTGGGTCACAAAATTTTTCGAAGTGTTTTTGGGTCCCAAAATTTTTTGAAGTTTATTTGGGTCAAAATTATTTTCGGTTCCTAATTTTTTCTAAGTTTTTTTGGTCAAAATTTTTTTGGGTCTCAAAATTTTTTCTAAATTTTTTCGGGTCTCAAAAAGTTTTTGGGCCCAAAATTATTCAAAGATTTTTTGGGTCCCAAAATTTTTAGAAGTTTATTTGGGTCCCAAAATTTTTCGAAGTTTTTTTGGGTCCCAAAATTTTTCGAAGTTTTTTTGGGTCAAAATTATTTTGGGTCCCAAATTTTTTCGAAGTTTTTTTGGGTCAAATTTTTTTGGGCCCAAAATTTTTCAAAGATTTTTTGAGTCCCAAAATTTTTCGAAGTTTTTTTGGGTCAAAATTTTTTATGGTCTCAAAATTTTTCTACAATTTTTCAGGTCTCAAAAAGTTTTTGGGCCAAAAATTTTTCAAAGATTTTTTGAGTCCCAAAATTTTTCGAAGTTTTTTTGGGTCACAAAATGTTTCTAAATTTTTTCGCGTCTCAAAATTTTTTTGGGCTCAAAATTTTTCAAAGTTTTTTTGGGTCCCAAAATTTTTCGAAGTTTTTTTGGGCCACAAAATTTTTTGAAGTTTTTTTGGGTCAAAATTTTTTAGGGTCTCAAAATGTTTCTAAATTTTTTTGGGTCCCAAAATTTTTTAGTTTATTTGGGTCAAAATTATTTTCGGTTCCAAATTTTTTCGAAGTTTTTTTGGGTCAAAATTTTTTTAAAACAAAAATTTTTCAAAGTTTTTTTGGGTCCCAAAATTTTTCGAAGTTTTTTTGGGTCAAAATTTTTTAGGGTCTCAAAATGTTTCTAAATTTTTTCGCGTCTCAAAATTTTTTTGGGCTCAAAATTTTTCAAAGTTTTTTTGGGTCCCAAAATTTTTTGAAGTTTATTTGGGTCAAAATTATTTTTGGTTCCAAATTTTTTCGAAGTTTTTTTGGGTCAAAATTTTTTAGGGTCTCAAAATGTTTCTAAATTTTTTCGCGTCTCAAAATTTTTTTGGGCTCAAAATTTTACAAAGTTTTTTTGGGTCCCAAAATTTTTTGAAGTTTATTTGGGTCAAAATTATTTTCGGTTCCAAATTTTTTTGAAGTTTTTTTGGGTCAAAATTTTTTAGGGTCTCAAAATTTTTCTACAATTTTTCAGGTCTCAAAATGTTTTTGGGCTCAAAACTTTTCAAAGTTTTTTTGGGTCCCAAAATTTTTTGAAGTTTATTTGGGTCAAAATTATTTTCGGTTCCAAATTTTTTCGAAGTTTTTTTGGGTCAAAACTTTTTTAAAACAAAATTTTTTCAAAGTTTTTTTGGGTCCCAAAATCTTTCGAGATTTTTTTGGGTCCCAAAATTTTTCAAAGATTTTTTTGGGTCAAAATTATTTTGGGTCCCAAATTTTTTCGAAGTTTTTTTGGGTCAAAATTTTTTAGGGTCTCAAAATTTTTCTACAATTTTTCAGGTCTCAAAAAGTTTTTGGGCCCAAAATTTTTCAAAGATTTTTTGGGTCACAAAATTTTTCGAAGTTTTTTTGGGTCCCAAAATTTTTCGACATTTTTTTGGGTCACAAAAATTTTTTAAGTTTATTTGGGTCAAAATTATTTTCGGTTCCAAATTTTTTCGAAGTTTTTTTGGGTCAAAATTTTTTTAAAACAAATTTTTTTCAAAGTTTTTTTGGGTCCCAAAATCTTTCGAAGTTTTTTTGGGTCAAAATTTATTTGGGCCCAAAATTTTTCGAAGGTTTTTTTGGGTCCCAAAATTTTTCAAAGATTTTTTTGGGTCAAAAATTTTCAAGGTCTCAAAATTTTTCTACATTTTTTCGGATCTCAAAAAGTTTTTGGGACCAAAATTTTTCAAAGATTTTTTGGGTCCCAAAATTTTCCAAGTTTTTTTGGGTCCCAAAATTTTTCGAAGTTTTTTTGGGTCAAAATTATTTTGGGTCCCAAATTTATTCGAAGGTTTTTGGGTCCCAAAATTTTTCGAAGTTTTTTTGGGTCAAAATTATTTTGGGTCCCAAATTTTTTCGAAGTTTTTTTGGGTCAAAATTTTTTAGGGTCTCAAAATTTTTCTACAATTTTTCAGTTCTCAAAAAATTTTTGGGCCCAAAATTTTTCAAAGATTTTTTGAGTCCCAAAATTTTTCGAAAATTTTTTGGGTCACAAAATTTTTTTGGGCTCAAAATTTTTCAAAGTTTTTTTGGGTCCCAAAATTTTTTGAAGTTTATTTGGGTCAAAATTATTTTCGGTTCCTAATTTTTTCGAAGTTTGTTTGGGTCAAAATTTTTTTGGGTCTCAAAATTTTTTCTACATTTTTTCGGGTCTCGAAAAGTTTTTGGGCCCAAAATTATTCAAAGAATTTTTGGGTCCCAAAATATTTCGAAGTTTTTTTGGGTCACAAAATTTTTCGAAATTTTTTTGGGTCACAAAATTTTTTGGGCTCAAAATTTTTCGAAGTTTTTTTGGGTCATAAAATTGTTTTGAAGTTTATTTGGGTCAAAATTATTTTCGGTTCCTAATTTTTTCGAAGTTTTTTTGGTCAAAATTTTTTTGGGTCTCAAAATTTTTTCTAAATTTTTTCGGGTCTCAAAAAGTTTTTGGGCCCAAAATTATTCAAAGATTTTTTGGGTCCCAAAATTTTTCGAAGTTTTTTTGGGTCAAAATTATTTTGGGTCTCAAAATGTTTCTAAATTTTTTTGGGTCCCAAAATTTTTTAGTTTATTTGGGTCAAAATTATTTTCGGTTCCAAATTTTTTCGAAGTTTTTTTGGGTCAAAATTTTTTTAAAACAAAAATTTTTCAAAGTTTTTTTGGGTCCCAAAATTTTTCGAAGTTTTTTTGGGTCAAAATTTTTTAGGGTCTCAATGTTTCTAAATTTTTTCGCGTCTCAAAATTTTTTTGGGCTCAAAAATTTTCAAAGTTTTTTTGGGTCCCAAACTTTTTTGAAGTTTATTTGGGTCAAAATTATTTTCGGTTCCAAATTTTTTCGAAGTTTTTTTGGGTCAAAATTTTTTTAAAACAAAAATTTTTCTAAGTTTTTTTGGGTCCCAAAATCTTTCAAAGATTTTTTTGGGTCAAAATTATTTTGGGTCCCAAATTTTTCAGAAGTTTTTTTGGGTCAAAATTTTTTAGGGTCTCAAAATTTTTCTACAATTTTTCAGGTCTCAAAAAGTTTTTGGGCCCAAAATTTTTCAAAGATTTTTTGAGTCACAAAATTTTTCGAAGTTTTTTTGGGTCCCAAAATTTTTCGAAATTTTTTTGGGTCACAAAATTTTTTTGGGCTCAAAATTTTTCGAGGTTTTTTTGGGTCCCAAACTTTTTTGAAGTTTATTTGGGTCAAAATTATTTTCTGTTCCAATTTTTTTCGAAGTTTTTTGGGGTCAAAATTTTTTTAAAACAAAAATTTTTCAAAGTTTTTTTGGGTCCCAAAATCTTTCGAAGTTTTTTTGGGTCAAAATTTATTTGGGCCCAAAATTTTTCGAAGGTTTTTTTGGGTCCCAAAATTTTTCAAAGATTTTTTTGGGTCAAAATTTTTCAGGGTCTCAAAATTTTTCTACATTTTTTCGGATCTCAAAAAGTTTTTGGGCCCAAAATTTTTCAAATATTTTTTGGGTCCCAAAATTTTTCGAAGTTTTTTTGGGTCCCAAAATTTTTCGAAGTTTTTTTGGGTCAAAATTATTTTGGGTCCCAAATTTTTTCGAAGGTTTTTGGGTCCCAAAATTTTTCGAAGTTTTTTTGGGTCAAAATTATTTTGGGTCCCAAATTTTTTCGAAGTTTTTTTGGGTCAAAATTTTTTAGGGTCTCAAAATTTTTCTACAATTTTTCAGGTCTCAAAAAGTTTTTGGGCCCAAAATTTTTCAAAGATTTTTTTGGGTCCCAAAATTTTTCGAAGTTTTTTTGGGTCAAAATTATTTTGGGTCCCAAATTTTTTCGAAGGTTTTTGGGTCCCAAAATTTTTCGAAGTTTTTTTGGGTCAAAATTATTTTGGGTCCCAAATTTTTTCGAAGTTTTTTTGGGTCAAAATTTTTTAGGGTCTCAAAATTTTTCTATAATTTTTCAGGTCTCAAAAAGTTTTTGGGCCCAAAATTTTTCGAAGATTTTTTGAGTCCCAAAATGTTTCGAAGTTTTTTTGGGTCCCAAAATTTTTCGAAAATTTTTTGGGTCCCAAAATTTTTTGATTTTTATTTGGGTCAAAATTATTTTCGGTTCCTAATTTTTTAAAAGTTTTTTTGGGTCAAAATTATTTTCGGTACCAAAATTTTTCGAAGTTTTTTTGGGTCAAAATTTTTTAGTGTTTCTAAATTTTTTCGCGTCTCAAAGTTTTTTTGGGTCCCAAAATTTTTTGAAGTTTATTTGGGTCAAAATATTTTTCGGTTCCAAATTTTTTCGAAGTTTTTTTGGGTCAATTTTTTATTAAAACAAAAATTTTTCAAAGTTTTTTTGGGTCCCAAAATCTTTCAAAGTTTTTTTGGGTCCCAAAATTTTTCAAAGATTTTTTTGGGTCAAAAATTTTCAAGGTCTCAAAATTTTTCTACATTTTTTCGGATCTCAAAAAGTTTTTGGGACCAAAATTTTTCAAAGATTTTTTGGGTACCAAAATTTTTTGAAGTTTATTTGGGTCAAAATTATTTTCGGTTCCAAATGTTTCTACAATTTTTCAGGTCTCAAAAAGTTTTTGGGCCCAAAATTTATCAAAGATTTTTTGAGTCACAAAATTTTTCGAAGTTTTTTTGGGTCCCAAAATTTTTCGAAATTTTTTTGGGTCAAAATTTATTTGGGCCCAAAATTTTTCGAAGGTTTTTTTGGGTCCCAAAATTTTTCAAAGATTTTTTTGGGTCAAAATTTTTCAGGGTCTCAAAATTTTTTTACATTTTTTCGGATCTCAAAAAGTATTTGGGCCCAAAATTTTTCAAAGATTTTTTGGGTCCCAAAATTTTTAAAATTTTTTTTGGGTCAAAATTTATTTGGGCCCAAAATTTTTCGAAGGTTTTTTTGGGTCCCAAAATTTTTCAAAGATTTATTTGGGTCAAAATTTTTCAGGGTCTCAAAATTTTTTTACATTTTTTCGGATCTCAAAAAGTTTTTGGGGCCCAAAATTTTTCAAAGATTTTTTTGGGTCCCAAAATTTTTCGAAGTTTTTTTGGGTCCCAAAATTTTTCGAAAATTTTTTGGGTCACAAAATTTTTTTGGGCTCAAAATTTTTCAAAGTTTTTTTGGGTCCCAAAATTTTTTGAAGTTTATTTGGGTCAAAATTATTTTCGGTTCCTAATTTTTTCGAAGTTTGTTTGGGTCAATATTTTTTTTGGTCTCAAAATTTTTTCTACATTTTTTCGGGTCTCGAAAAGTTTTTGGGCCCAAAATTATTCAAAGATTTTTTGGGTCCCAAAATATTTCGAAGTTTTTTTGGGTCACAAAATTTTTCGAAATTTTTTTGGGTCACAAAATTTTTTGGGCTCAAAATTTTTCAAACTTTTTTTGGGTCCCAAAATTTTTTGAAGTTTATTTGGGTCAAAATTATTTTCGGTTCCTAATTTTTTTGAAGTTTTTTTGGTCAAAATTTTTTTGGGTCTCAAAATTTTTTCTAAATTTTTACGGGTCTCAAAAAGTTTTTGGGCCCAAAATTATTCAAAGTTTTTTTGGGTCCCAAAATTTTTCGAAGTTTTTTTGGGTCAAAATTATTTTGGGTCCCAAATTTTTTCGAAGGTTTTTGGGTCCCAAAATTTTTCGAAGTTTTTTTGGGTCAAAATTATTTTGGGTCTCAAAATTTTTCTGCAATTTTTCAGGTCTCAAAAAGTTTTTGGGCCCAAAATTTTTCAAAGATTTTTTGAGTCACAAAATTTTTCGAAGTTTTTTTGGGTCCCAAAATTTTTTGAAATGTTTTTGGGTCAAAATTTATTTGGGCCCAAAATTTTTCGAAGGTTTTTTTGGGTCCCAAAATTTTTCAAAGATTTTTTTGGGTCAAAATTTTTCAGGGTCTCAAAATTTTTCTACATTTTTTCGGATCTCAAAAAGTTTTTGGGCCCAAAATTTTTCGAACTTTTTTTGGGTCAAAATTTATTTGGGCCCAAAATTTTTCGAAGGTTTTTTTGGGTCCCAAAAATTTTCAAAGATTTTTTTGGGTCAAAATTTTTCAGGGTCTCAAAATTTTTCTACATTTTTTCGGATCTCAAAAAGTTTTTGGGCCCAAAATTTTTCAAAGATTTTTTTGGGTCCCAAAATTTTTCGAAGTTTTTTTGGGTCCCAAAATTTTTCGAAGTTTTTTTGGGTCCCAAAATTTTTCGAAGTTTTTTTGGGTCAAAATTATTTTGGGTCCCAAATTTTTTCGAAGGTTTTTGGGTCCCAAAATTTTTCGAAGTTTTTTTGGGTCAAAATTATTTTGGGTCCCAAATTTTTTCGAAGTTTTTTTGGGTCAAAATTTTTTAGGGTCTCAAAATTTTTCTATAATTTTTCAGGTCTCAAAAAGTTTTTGGGCCCAAAATTTTTCAAAGATTTTTTGAGTCCCAAAATTTTTCGAAGTTTTTTTGGGTCCCAAAATTTTTCGAAAATTTTTTGGGTCCCAAAATTTTTTGAAGTTTATTTGGGTCAAAATTATTTTCGGTTCCTAATTTTTTTAAAGTTTTTTTGTGTCAAAATTATTTTCGGTACCAAAATTTTTCGACGTTTTTTTGGGTCAAAATTTTTTAGGGTTTCTAAATTTTTTCGCGTCTCAAAATATTTTTGGGCTCAAAATTTTTCAAACTTTTTTTGGGTCCCAAAATTTTTTGAAGTTTATTTGGGTCAAAATTTTTTTCGGTTCCAATTTTTTTCGAAGTTTTTTTGGGTCAATTTTTTATTAAAACAAAAATTTTTCAAAGTTTTTTTTGGGTCCCAAAATCTTTCAAGGTTTTTTTGGGTTCCAAAATTTTTCAAAGATTTTTTGGGTCAAAATTTTTCAGGGTCTCAAATTTTTCTACATTTTTTCGGATCTCAAAATGTTTTTGGGCCCAATATTTTTCGAAGTTTTTTTGGGTCCCAAAATTTTTCGAAGTTTTTTTGGGTCAAAATTATTTTCGGTACCAAAATTTTTCGAAGTTTTTTGGGTCAAAATTTTTTAGGGTCTCAAAATGTTTCTACAATTTTTCAGGTCTCAAAAAGTTTTTGGGCACAAAATTTTTAGAAGTTTTTTGGGTCAAAATTTTTTAGGGTCTCAAAATGTTTCTAAATTTTTTCGCGTCTCAAAATTTTTTTTGGCTCAAAATTTTTAGAAGTTTTTTTAGGTCCCAAAATCTTTCAAAGTTTTTTTGGGTCACAAAATCTTTCGAAATTCTTTTGGGTCAAAATTTATTTGGGCCCAAAATTTTTCGAATTTTTTTTTGGGTCCCAAAATTTTTTAAAGATTTTTTTGGGTCAAAATTTTTCAGGGTCTCAAAATTTTTCTACAATTTTTCAGGTCTCAAAAAGTTTTTGGGCCCAAAATTTTTTTAAAATTTTTTTGGGTCCCAAAATTTTTCGAAATTTTTTTGGGTCAAAATTTTTTAGGGTCTCAAAATGTTTCTAAATTTTTTCGCGTCTCAAAATTTTTTTTGGCTCAAAATTTTTCAAAGTTTTTTTGGGTCCCAAAATATTTTGAAGTTTATTTGGGTCAAAATTATTTTCAGTTCCAAATTTTTTCGAAGTTTTTTTGGGTCAAATTTTTATTAAAACAAAACTTTTTCAAAGTTTTTTTGGGTCCCAAAATCTTTCGAGGTTTTTTTGGGTCAAAATTTTTTAGGGTCTCAAAATTTTTCTACAATTTTTCAGGTCTCAAAAAGTTTTTGGGCCCAAAATTTTTCAAAGATTTTTTGAGTCACAAAATTTTTCAAAGTTTTTTAGGGTCCCAAAATTTTTTTGAAATTTTTTTGGGTCAAAATTTTTCAGGGTCTCAAAATTTTTCTACATTTTTTCGGACCTCAAAAAGTTTTTGGGCCCAAAATTTTTCAAATATTTTTTGGGTCCCAAAATTTTTCGAAGTTTTTTTGGGTCAAAATTTTTTAGGGTCTCAAAATGTTTCTAAATTTTTTCGCGTCTCAAAATTTTTTTTGGCTCAAAATTTTTCAAAGTGTTTTTGGGTCCCAAAATATTTTGAAGTTTATTTGGGTCAAAATTATTTTCAGTTCCAAATTTTTTCGAAGTTTTTTTGGGTCAAATTTTTATTAAAACAAAACTTTTTCAAAGTTTTTTTGGGTCCCAAAATCTTTCGAGGTTTTTTTGGGTCAAAATTTTTTAGGGTCTCAAAATTTTTCTACAATTTTTCAGGTCTCAAAAAGTTTTTGGGCCCAAAATTTTTCAAAGATTTTTTGAGTCACAAAATTTTTCAAAGTTTTTTAGGGTCCCAAAATTTTTTTGAAATTTTTTTGGGTCAAAATTTTTCAGGGTCTCAAAATTTTTCTACATTTTTTCGGACCTCAAAAAGTTTTTGGGCCCAAAATTTTTCAAATATTTTTTGGGTCCCAAAATTTTTCGAAGTTTTTTTGGGTCAAAATTATTTTGGGTCCCAAATTTTTTCGAAGGTTTTTGGGTCCCAAAATTTTTCGAAGTTTTTTTGGGTCAAAATTATTTTGGGTCCCAAAATTTTTCAAAGATTTTTTTGGGTCAAAATTTTTCAGGGTCTCAAAATTTTTCTACATTTTTTCGGATCTCAAAAAGTTTTTGGGCCCAAAATTTTTCAAAGATTTTTTGGGTCCCAAAATTTTTCGAAGTTTTTTTGGGTCAAAATTATTTTGGGTCCCAAATTTTTTCGAAGGTTTTTGGGTCCCAAAATTTTTCGAAGTTTTTTTGGGTAAAAATTATTTTGGGTCCCAAATTTTTTCGAAGTTTTTTTGGGTCAAATTTTTTTAGGGTCTCAAAATTTTTCTATAATTTTTCAGGTCTCAAAAAGTTTTTGGGCCCAAAATTTTTCAAAGATTTTTTGAGTCCCAAAATTTTTCGAAGTTTTTTTTGGTCCCAAAATTTTTCGAAAATTTTTTGGGTCCCAAAATTTTTTGAAGTTTATTTGGGTCAAAATTATTTTCGGTTCCTAATTTTTTTGAAGTTTTTTTGGGTCAAAATTATTTTCGGTACCAAAATTTTTCGAAGTTTTTTTGGGTCAAAATTTTTTAGGGTTTCTAAATTTTTTCGCGTCTCAAAATTTTTTTGGGCTCAAAATTTTTCAAAGTTTTTTTGGGTCCCAAAATTTTTTGAAGTTTATTTTCGGTCAAAAAAAATTTCGGTTCCAAATTTTTTCGAAGTTTTTTTGGGTCAATTTTTTATTAAAACAAAAATTTTTCAAAGTTTTTTTGGGTCCCAAAATCTTTCAAGGTTTTTTTGGGTTCCAAAATTTTTCAAAGATTTTTTGGGTCAAAATTTTTCAGGGTCTCAAAATTTTTCTAAATTTTTTCGGATCTCAAAATGTTTTTGGGCCCAATATTTTTCGAAGTTTTTTTGGGTCCCAAAATTTTTCGAAGTTTTTTTGGGTCAAAATTATTTTGGGTCCTAAATTTTTTCGAAGGTTTTTGGGTCCCAAAATTTTTCGAAGTTTTTTTGGGTCAAAATTATTTTGGGTCCCAAATTTTTTCGAAGTTTTTTTGGGTCAAAATTTTTTAGGGTCTCAAAATTTTTCTATAATTTTTCAGGTCTCAAAAAGTTTTTGGGCCCAAAATTTTTCAAAGATTTTTTGAGTCACAAAATTTTTCGAAGTTTTTTTGGGTCCCAAAATTTTTCGAAATTTTTTTGGGTCAAAATTTATTTGGGCCCAAAATTTTTCAAAGATTTTTTTGGGTCAAAATTTTTCAGGGTCTCAAAATTTTTCTACATTTTTTCGGATCTCAAAAAGTTTTTGGGCCCAAAATTTTTCAAAGATTTTTTGGGTCCCAAAATTTTTCGAAGTTTTTTTGGGTCAAAATTTATGTGGGCCCAAAATTTTTCGAAGGTTTTTTTGGGTCCCAAAATTTTTCAAAGATTTTTTTGGGTCAAATTTTTTCAGGGTCTCAAAATTTTTCTACAATTTTTCAGGTCTCAAAAAGTTTTTGGGCCCAAAATTTTTCAAAGATTTTTTGAGTCACAAAATTTTTCGAAGTTTTTTTGGGTCCCAAAAATTTTCGAAATTTTTTTGGATCACAAAATTTTTTTGGGCTCAAAATTTTTCGAAGTTTTTTTGGGTCCCAAAATTTTTTGAAGTTTATTTGGGTCAAAATTATTTTCGGTTCCAAATATTTTCGAAGTTTTTTTGGGTCAAATTTTTTTTAAAACAAACATTTTTCAAAGTTTTTTTGGGTCAAAATTTATTTGGGCCCAATATTTTTCGAAGGTTTTTTTGGGTCCCGAAATTTTTCAAAGATTTTTTTGGGTCAAAATTTTTCAGGGTCTCAAAATTTTTCTACATTTTTTCGGATCTCAAAAAGTTTTTGGGACCAAAATTTTTCAAAGATTTTTTGGGTCCCAAAATTTTTCGAAGTTTTTTTTGGGTCCCAAAATTTTTCGAAGTTTTTTTGGGTCAAAATTATTTTCGGTACCAAAATTTTTCGAAGTTTTTTTGGGTCAAAATTTTTTAGGGTTTCTAAATTTTTTCGCGTTTCAAAATTTTTTTGGGCTCAAAATTTTTCAAAGTTTTTTTGGGTCCCAAAATTTTTTGAAGTTTATTTTCGGTCAAAAAAAATTTCGGTTCCAAATTTTTTCGAAGTTTTTTTGGGTCAATTTTTTATTAAAACAAAAAATTTTCAAAGTTTTTTTGGGTCCCAAAATCTTTCAAGGTTTTTTTGGGTTCCAAAATTTTTCAAAGATTTTTTGGGTCAAAATTTTTCAGGGTCTCAAAATTTTTCTAAATTTTTTCGGATCTCAAAATGTTTTTGGGCCCAATATTTTTCGAAGTTTTTTTGGGTCCCAAAATTTTTCGAAGTTTTTTTGGGTCAAAATTATTTTGGGTCCTAAATTTTTTCGAAGGTTTTTGGGTCCCAAAATTTTTCGAAGTTTTTTTGGGTCAAAATTATTTTGGGTCCCAAATTTTTTCGAAGTTTTTTTGGGTCAAAATTTTTTAGGGTCTCAAAATTTTTCTACAATTTTTCAGGTCTCAAAAAGTTTTTGGGCCCAAAATTTTTCAAAGATTTTTTGAGTCACAAAATTTTTCGAAGTTTTTTTGGGTCCCAAAATTTTTCGAAATTTTTTTGGGTCAAAATTTATTTGGGCCCAAAATTTTTCAAAGATTTTTTTGGGTCAAAATTTTTCAGGGTCTCAAAATTTTTCTACATTTTTTCGGATCTCAAAAAGTTTTTGGGCCCAAAATTTTTCAAAGATTTTTTGGGTCCCAAAATTTTTCGAAGTTTTTTTGGGTCAAAATTTATGTGGGCCCAAAATTTTTCGAAGGTTTTTTTGGGTCCCAAAATTTTTCAAAGATTTTTTTGGGTCAAATTTTTTCAGGGTCTCAAAATTTTTCTACAATTTTTCAGGTCTCAAAAAGTTTTTGGGCCCAAAATTTTTCAAAGATTTTTTGAGTCACAAAATTTTTCGAAGTTTTTTTGGGTCCCAAAAATTTTCGAAATTTTTTTGGATCACAAAATTTTTTTGGGCTCAAAATTTTTCGAAGTTTTTTTGGGTCCCAAAATTTTTTGAAGTTTATTTGGGTCAAAATTATTTTCGGTTCCAAATATTTTCGAAGTTTTTTTGGGTCAAATTTTTTTTAAAACAAACATTTTTCAAAGTTTTTTTGGGTCAAAATTTATTTGGGCCCAATATTTTTCGAAGGTTTTTTTGGGTCCCGAAATTTTTCAAAGATTTTTTTGGGTCAAAATTTTTCAGGGTCTCAAAATTTTTCTACATTTTTTCGGATCTCAAAAAGTTTTTGGGACCAAAATTTTTCAAAGATTTTTTGGGTCCCAAAATTTTTCGAAGTTTTTTTTGGGTCCCAAAATTTTTCGAAGTTTTTTTGGGCCAAAATTATTTTGGGTCCCAATTTTTTTCGAAGGTTTTTGGGTCCCAAAATTTTTCGAATTTTTTTTGCGTCAAAATTATTTTGGGTCCCAAATTTTTTCGAAGTTTTTTTGGGTCAAAATTTTTCAGGGTCTCAAAATTTTTCTACATTTTTTCGGATCTCAAAAAGTTTTTGGGACCAAAATTTTTCGAAGTTTTTTTGGGTCAAAATTTTTTATGGTCTCAAAAACTTTCTACAATTTTTCAGGTCTCAAAAAGTTTTTGGGCCAAAAATTTTTCAAAGATTTTTTGAGTCCCAAAATTTTTCGAAGTTTTTTTGGGTCACAAAATTTTTCGAAGTTTTTTTGGGTCCCAAAATTTTTCGAAGTTTTTTTGGGTCACAAAATTTTTCGAAGGTTTTTGGGTCAAAATTTTTTAGGGTCTCAAAATGTTTCTAAATTTTTTTGGGTCCCAAAATTTTTCGAAGTTTTTTTGGGTCAAAATTTTTCAGGGTCTCAAAATTTTTCTACATTTTTTCGGATCTCAAAAAGTTTTTGGGACCAAAATTTTTCGAAGTTTTTTTGGGTCAAAATTTTTTATGGTCTCAAAAATTTTCTACAATTTTTCAGGTCTCAAAAAGTTTTTGGGCCAAAAATTTTTCAAAGATTTTTTGAGTCCCAAAATTTTTCGAAGTTTTTTTGGGTCCCAAAATTTTTCGAAGTTTTTTTGGGTCACAAAATTTTTCGAAGTTTTTTTGGGTCAAAATTTTTTAGGGTCTCAAAATGTTTCTAAATTTTTTTGGGTCCCAAAATTTTTTTGTTTATTTGGGTCAAAATTATTTTCGGTTCCAAATTTTTTCGAAGTTTTTTTGGGTCAAAATTTTTTTAAAACAAAAATTTTTCAAAGTTTTTTTGGGTCCCAAAATTTTTCGAAGTTTTTTTGGGTCAAAATTTTTTAGGGTCTCAAAATGTTTCGAAATTTTTTCGCGTCTCAAAATTTTTTTGGGCTCAAAATTTTTCAAAGTTTTTTTGGGTCACAAAATTTTTTGAAGTTTATTTGGGTCAAAATTATTTTTGGTTCCAAATTTTTTCGAAGTTTTTTTGGGTCAAAATTTTTTAGGGTCTCAAAATGTTTCTAAATTTTTTCGCGTCTCAAAATTTTTTTGGGCTCAAAATTTTTCAAAGTTTTTTTGGGTCCCAAAATTTTTTGAAGTTTATTTGGGTCAAAATTATTTTCGGTTCCAATTTTTTTTTAAGTTTTTTTGGGTCAAAATTTTTTAGGGTCTCAAAATTTTTCTACAATTTTTCAGGTCTCAAAATGTTTTTGGGCTCAAAACTTTTCAAAGTTTTTTTGGGTCCCAAAATTTTTTGAAGTTTATTTGGGTCAAAATTATTTTCGGTTCCAAATTTTTTCGAAGTTTTTTTGGGTCAAAACTTTTTTAAAACAAAAATTTTTCAAAGTTTTTTTGGGTCCCAAAATCTTTCGAGATTTTTTTGGGTCCCAAAATTTTTCAAAGATTTTTTTGGGTCAAAATTATTTTGGGTCCCAAATTTTTTCGAAGTTTTTTTGGGTCAAAATTTTTTAGGGTCTCAAAATTTTTCTACAATTTTTCAGGTCTCAAAAAGTTTTTGTGCCCAAAATTTTTCAAAGATTTTTTGGGTCACAAAATTTTTCGAAGTTTTTTTGGGTCCCAAAATTTTTCGAAGTTTTTTTGGGTCAAAATTATTTTGGGTCCCAAATTTTTTCGAAGGTTTTTGGGTCCCAAAATTTTTCAAATTTTTTTTGGGTCAAAATTTTTTAGGGTCTCAAAATTTTTCTACAATTTTTCAGTTCTCAAAAAAAATTTGGGCCCAAAATTTTTCAAAGATTTTTTGAGTCCCAAAATTTTTCGAAGTTTTTTTGGGTCAAAATTTTTTTAAAACAAAAATTTTTCAAAGTTTTTTTGGGTCCCAAAATTTTTCGAAGTTTTTTTGGGTCAAAATTTTTTAGGGTCTCAAAATGTTTCTAAATTTTTTCGCGTCTCAAAATTTTTTTGGGCTCAAAATTTTTCAAAGTTTTTTTGGGTCACAAAATGTTTTGAAGTTTATTTGGGTCAAAATTACTTTTGGGTCCAAATTTTTTCAAAGTTTTTTTGGGTCAAAATTTTTTAGGGTCTCAAAATGTTTCTAAATTTTTTCGCGTCTCAAAATTTTTTTGGGCTCAAAATTTTTCAAAGTTTTTTTGGGTCCCAAAATTTTTTGAAGTTTATTTGGGTCAAAATTATTTTCGGTTCCAAATTTTTTTGAAGTTTTTTTGGGTCAAAACTTTTTTAAAACAAAAATTTTTCAAAGTTTTTTTGGGTCCCAAAATCTTTCGAGATTTTTTTGGGTCCCAAAATTTTTCAAAGATTTTTTTGGGTCAAAATTATTTTTGGTTCCAAATTTTTTCGAAGTTTTTTTGGGTCAAAATTTTTTAGGGTCTCAAAATGTTTCTAAATTTTTTCGCGTCTCAAAATTTTTTTGGGCTCAAAATTTTTCAAAGTTTTTTTGGGTCCCAAAATTTTTTGAAGTTTATTTGGGTCAAAATTATTTTCGGTTCCAAATTTTTTTGAAGTTTTTTTGGGTCAAAACTTTTTTAAAACAAAAATTTTTCAAAGTTTTTTTGGGTCCCAAAATCTTTCGAGATTTTTTTGGGTCCCAAAATTTTTCAAAGATTTTTTTGGGTCAAAATTATTTTGGGTCCCAAATTTTTTCGAAGTTTTTTTGGGTCAAAATTTTTTAGGGTCTCAAAATTTTTCTACCATTTTTCAGGTCTCAAAAAGTTTTTGGGCCCAAAATTTTTCAAAGATTTTTTGGGTCACAAAATTTTTCGAAGTTTTTTTGGGTCCCAAAATTTTTCGAAGTTTTTTTGGGTCAAAATTATTTTGGGTCCCAAATTTTTTCGAAGGTTTTTGGGTCCCAAAATTTTTCGAATTTTTTGGGTCAAAATTTTTTAGGGTCTCAAAATTTTTCTACAATTTTTCAGTTCTCAAAAAAAATTTGGGCCCAAAATTTTTCAAAGATTTTTTGAGTCCCAAAATTTTTCGAAAATTTTTTGGGTCACAAATTTTTTTTGGGCTCAAAATTTTTCAAAGTTTTTTTGGGTCCCAAAATTTTTTGAAGTTTATTTGGGTCAAAATTATTTTCGGTTCCTAATTTTTTTGAAGTTTGTTTGGGTCAAAATTTTTTGGGGTCTCAAAATTTTTTCTACATTTTTTCGAGTCTCGAAAAGTTTTTGGGCCCAAAATTATTCAAAGATTTTTTGGGTCCCAAAATATTTCGAAGTTTTTTTGGGTCACAAAATTTTTCGAAATTTTTTTGGGTCACAAAATTTTTTTACAATTTTTCAGTTCTCAAAAAACTTTTGGGCCCAAAATTTTTCAAAGATTTTTTGAGTCCCAAAATTTTTCGAAGTTTTTTTGGGTCAAAATTATTTTGGGTCCTAAATTTTTTCGAAGGTTTTTGGGTCCCAAAATTTTTCGAAGTTTTTTTGGGTCAAAATTATTTTGGGTCCCAAATTTTTTCGAAGTTTTTTTGGGTCAAAATTTTTTAGGGTCTCAAAATTTTTCTACAATTTTTCAGGTCTCAAAAAGTTTTTGGGCCCAAAATTTTTCAAAGATTTTTTGAGTCACAAAATTTTTCGAAGTTTTTTTGGGTCCCAAAATTTTTCGAAATTTTTTTGGGTCAAAATTTATTTGGGCCCAAAATTTTTCAAAGATTTTTTTGGGTCAAAATTTTTCAGGGTCTCAAAATTTTTCTACATTTTTTCGGATCTCAAAAAGTTTTTGGGCCCAAAATTTTTCAAAGATTTTTTGGGTCCCAAAATTTTTCGAAGTTTTTTTGGGTCAAAATTTATGTGGGCCCAAAATTTTTCGAAGGTTTTTTTGGGTCCCAAAATTTTTCAAAGATTTTTTTGGGTCAAATTTTTTCAGGGTCTCAAAATTTTTCTACAATTTTTCAGGTCTCAAAAAGTTTTTGGGCCCAAAATTTTTCAAAGATTTTTTGAGTCACAAAATTTTTCGAAGTTTTTTTGGGTCCCAAAAATTTTCGAAATTTTTTTGGATCACAAAATTTTTTTGGGCTCAAAATTTTTCGAAGTTTTTTTGGGTCCCAAAATTTTTTGAAGTTTATTTGGGTCAAAATTATTTTCGGTTCCAAATATTTTCGAAGTTTTTTTGGGTCAAATTTTTTTTAAAACAAACATTTTTCAAAGTTTTTTTGGGTCAAAATTTATTTGGGCCCAATATTTTTCGAAGGTTTTTTTGGGTCCCGAAATTTTTCAAAGATTTTTTTGGGTCAAAATTTTTCAGGGTCTCAAAATTTTTCTACATTTTTTCGGATCTCAAAAAGTTTTTGGGACCAAAATTTTTCAAAGATTTTTTGGGTCCCAAAATTTTTCGAAGTTTTTTTTGGGTCCCAAAATTTTTCGAAGTTTTTTTGGGCCAAAATTATTTTGGGTCCCAATTTTTTTCGAAGGTTTTTGGGTCCCAAAATTTTTCGAATTTTTTTTGCGTCAAAATTATTTTGGGTCCCAAATTTTTTCGAAGTTTTTTTGGGTCAAAATTTTTCAGGGTCTCAAAATTTTTCTACATTTTTTCGGATCTCAAAAAGTTTTTGGGACCAAAATTTTTCGAAGTTTTTTTGGGTCAAAATTTTTTATGGTCTCAAAAACTTTCTACAATTTTTCAGGTCTCAAAAAGTTTTTGGGCCAAAAATTTTTCAAAGATTTTTTGAGTCCCAAAATTTTTCGAAGTTTTTTTGGGTCACAAAATTTTTCGAAGTTTTTTTGGGTCCCAAAATTTTTCGAAGTTTTTTTGGGTCACAAAATTTTTCGAAGGTTTTTGGGTCAAAATTTTTTAGGGTCTCAAAATGTTTCTAAATTTTTTTGGGTCCCAAAATTTTTCGAAGTTTTTTTGGGTCAAAATTTTTCAGGGTCTCAAAATTTTTCTACATTTTTTCGGATCTCAAAAAGTTTTTGGGACCAAAATTTTTCGAAGTTTTTTTGGGTCAAAATTTTTTATGGTCTCAAAAATTTTCTACAATTTTTCAGGTCTCAAAAAGTTTTTGGGCCAAAAATTTTTCAAAGATTTTTTGAGTCCCAAAATTTTTCGAAGTTTTTTTGGGTCCCAAAATTTTTCGAAGTTTTTTTGGGTCACAAAATTTTTCGAAGTTTTTTTGGGTCAAAATTTTTTAGGGTCTCAAAATGTTTCTAAATTTTTTTGGGTCCCAAAATTTTTTTGTTTATTTGGGTCAAAATTATTTTCGGTTCCAAATTTTTTCGAAGTTTTTTTGGGTCAAAATTTTTTTAAAACAAAAATTTTTCAAAGTTTTTTTGGGTCCCAAAATTTTTCGAAGTTTTTTTGGGTCAAAATTTTTTAGGGTCTCAAAATGTTTCGAAATTTTTTCGCGTCTCAAAATTTTTTTGGGCTCAAAATTTTTCAAAGTTTTTTTGGGTCACAAAATTTTTTGAAGTTTATTTGGGTCAAAATTATTTTTGGTTCCAAATTTTTTCGAAGTTTTTTTGGGTCAAAATTTTTTAGGGTCTCAAAATGTTTCTAAATTTTTTCGCGTCTCAAAATTTTTTTGGGCTCAAAATTTTTCAAAGTTTTTTTGGGTCCCAAAATTTTTTGAAGTTTATTTGGGTCAAAATTATTTTCGGTTCCAATTTTTTTTTAAGTTTTTTTGGGTCAAAATTTTTTAGGGTCTCAAAATTTTTCTACAATTTTTCAGGTCTCAAAATGTTTTTGGGCTCAAAACTTTTCAAAGTTTTTTTGGGTCCCAAAATTTTTTGAAGTTTATTTGGGTCAAAATTATTTTCGGTTCCAAATTTTTTCGAAGTTTTTTTGGGTCAAAACTTTTTTAAAACAAAAATTTTTCAAAGTTTTTTTGGGTCCCAAAATCTTTCGAGATTTTTTTGGGTCCCAAAATTTTTCAAAGATTTTTTTGGGTCAAAATTATTTTGGGTCCCAAATTTTTTCGAAGTTTTTTTGGGTCAAAATTTTTTAGGGTCTCAAAATTTTTCTACAATTTTTCAGGTCTCAAAAAGTTTTTGTGCCCAAAATTTTTCAAAGATTTTTTGGGTCACAAAATTTTTCGAAGTTTTTTTGGGTCCCAAAATTTTTCGAAGTTTTTTTGGGTCAAAATTATTTTGGGTCCCAAATTTTTTCGAAGGTTTTTGGGTCCCAAAATTTTTCAAATTTTTTTTGGGTCAAAATTTTTTAGGGTCTCAAAATTTTTCTACAATTTTTCAGTTCTCAAAAAAAATTTGGGCCCAAAATTTTTCAAAGATTTTTTGAGTCCCAAAATTTTTCGAAGTTTTTTTGGGTCAAAATTTTTTTAAAACAAAAATTTTTCAAAGTTTTTTTGGGTCCCAAAATTTTTCGAAGTTTTTTTGGGTCAAAATTTTTTAGGGTCTCAAAATGTTTCTAAATTTTTTCGCGTCTCAAAATTTTTTTGGGCTCAAAATTTTTCAAAGTTTTTTTGGGTCACAAAATGTTTTGAAGTTTATTTGGGTCAAAATTACTTTTGGGTCCAAATTTTTTCAAAGTTTTTTTGGGTCAAAATTTTTTAGGGTCTCAAAATGTTTCTAAATTTTTTCGCGTCTCAAAATTTTTTTGGGCTCAAAATTTTTCAAAGTTTTTTTGGGTCCCAAAATTTTTTGAAGTTTATTTGGGTCAAAATTATTTTCGGTTCCAAATTTTTTTGAAGTTTTTTTGGGTCAAAACTTTTTTAAAACAAAAATTTTTCAAAGTTTTTTTGGGTCCCAAAATCTTTCGAGATTTTTTTGGGTCCCAAAATTTTTCAAAGATTTTTTTGGGTCAAAATTATTTTGGGTCCCAAATTTTTTCGAAGTTTTTTTGGGTCAAAATTTTTTAGGGTCTCAAAATTTTTCTACCATTTTTCAGGTCTCAAAAAGTTTTTGGGCCCAAAATTTTTCAAAGATTTTTTGGGTCACAAAATTTTTCGAAGTTTTTTTGGGTCCCAAAATTTTTCGAAGTTTTTTTGGGTCAAAATTATTTTGGGTCCCAAATTTTTTCGAAGGTTTTTGGGTCCCAAAATTTTTCGAATTTTTTGGGTCAAAATTTTTTAGGGTCTCAAAATTTTTCTACAATTTTTCAGTTCTCAAAAAAAATTTGGGCCCAAAATTTTTCAAAGATTTTTTGAGTCCCAAAATTTTTCGAAAATTTTTTGGGTCACAAATTTTTTTTGGGCTCAAAATTTTTCAAAGTTTTTTTGGGTCCCAAAATTTTTTGAAGTTTATTTGGGTCAAAATTATTTTCGGTTCCTAATTTTTTTGAAGTTTGTTTGGGTCAAAATTTTTTGGGGTCTCAAAATTTTTTCTACATTTTTTCGAGTCTCGAAAAGTTTTTGGGCCCAAAATTATTCAAAGATTTTTTGGGTCCCAAAATATTTCGAAGTTTTTTTGGGTCACAAAATTTTTCGAAATTTTTTTGGGTCACAAAATTTTTTTACAATTTTTCAGTTCTCAAAAAACTTTTGGGCCCAAAATTTTTCAAAGATTTTTTGAGTCCCAAAATTTTTCGAAATTTTTTTGGGTCACAAAATTTTTTTGGGCTCAAAATTTTTCGAAGTTTTTTTGGGTCAAAATTTATTTGGGCCCAAAATTTTTCGAAGGTTTTTTTGGGTCCCAAAATTTTTCAAAGATTTTTTTGGGTCAAAATTTTTCAGGGTCTCAAAATTTTTCTACATTTTTTCGGATCTCAAAAAGTTTTTGGGCCCAAAATTTTTCAAAGATTTTTTGGGTCCCAAAATTTTTCGAAGTTTTTTTGGGTCCCAAAATTTTTCGAAGTTTTTTTGGGTCCCAAAATTTTTCGAAGTTTTTTTGGGTCAAAATTATTTTGGGTCCCAAATTTTTTCGAAGGTTTTTGGGTCCCAAAATTTTTCGATTTTTTTTTGGGTCAAAAATTTTTAGTTTTTTTTAGTTTTTTTGGGTCACAAAATTTTTCGAAATTTTTTTGGGTCACAAAATTTTTTTACAATTTTTCAGTTCTCAAAAAACTTTTGGGCCCAAAATTTTTCAAAGATTTTTTGAGTCCCAAAATTTTTCAAAGTTTTTTTGGGTCCCAAAATTTTTCGAAAATTTTTTGGGTCACAAAATTTTTTTGGGCTCAAGATTTTTCGAAGTTTTTTTGGGTCCCAAAATTTTTTGAAGTTTATTTGGGTCAAAATTATTTTCGGTTCCTAATTTTTTCGAAGTTTGTTTGGGTCAAAATTTTTTTGGGTCTCAAAATTTTTTCTACATTTTTTCGAGTCTCTAAAAGTTTTTGGGCCCAAAATTATTCAAAGATTTTTTGGGTCCCAAAATATTTCGAAGTTTTTTTGGGTCACAAAATTTTTCGAAATTTTTTTGGGTCACAAAATTTTTTTGGGCTCAAAATTTTTCGAATTTTTTTTGGGTCAAAATTTATTTGGGTCCAAAATTTTTCGAAGGTTTTTTGGGTCCCAAAATTTTTCAAAGATTTTTTTGGGTCAAAATTTTTCAGGGTCTCAAAATTTTTCTACATTTTTTCGGATCTCAAAAAGTTTTTGGGCCCAAAATTTTTCAAAGATTTTTTGGGTCCCAAAATTTTTCGAAGTTTTTTTGGGTCCCAAAATTTTTCGAAGTTTTTTTGGGTCCCAAAATTTTTCGAAGTTTTTTTGGGTCAAAATTATTTTGGGTCCCAAATTTTTTCGAAGGTTTTTGGGTCCCAAAATTTTTCGATTTTTTTTTGGGTCAAAAATTTTTAGGGTCTCAAAATTTTTCTACAATTTTTTCAGTTCTAAAAAAATTTTGGGGCCCAAAATTTTTCAAAGATTTTTTGAGTCCCAAAATTTTTCGAAGTTTTTTTGGGTCCCAAAATTTTTCGAAAATTTTTTGGGTCACAAATTTTTTTTGGGCTCAAAATTTTTCAAAGTTTTTTTGGGTCCCAAATTTTTTTTAAGTTAATTTGGGTCAAAATTATTTTCGGTTCCTAATTTTTTTGAAGTTTGTTTGGGTCAAAATTTTTTTGGGTCTCAACATTTTTTCTACATTTTTTCGAGTCTCGAAAAGTTTTTGGGCCCGAAATTATTCAAAGATTTTTTGGGTCCCAAAATATTTCGAAGTTTTTTTGGGTCACAAAATTTTTCAAAGTTTTTTTGGGTCCCAAAATTTTTTGAAGTTTATTTGGGTCAAAATTATTTTCGGTTCCTAATTTTTTTGAAGTTTGTTTGGGTCAAAATTTTTTTGGGTCTCAACATTTTTTCTACATTTTTTCGAGTCTCGAAAAGTTTTTGGGCCCAAAATTATTCAAAGATTTTTTGGGTCCCAAAATATTTCGAAGTTTTTTTGGGTCACAAAATTTTTCGAAGTTTTTTTGGGTCACAAAATTTTTCGAAATTTTTTTGGGTCACAAATTTTTTTTACAATTTTTCAGTTCTCAAAAAACTTTTGGGCCCAAAATTTTTCAAAGATTTTTTGAGTCCCAAAATTTTTCGAAGTTTTTTTGGGTCCCAAAATTTTTCGAAAATTTTTTGGGTCACAAAATTTTTTTGGGCTCAAGATTTTTCGAAGTTTTTTTGGGTCCCAAAATTTTTTGAAGTTTATTTGGGTCAAAATTATTTTCGGTTCCTAATTTTTTCGAAGTTTGTTTGGGTCAAAATTTTTTTGGGTCTCAAAATTTTTTCTACATTTTTTCGAGTCTCTAAAAGTTTTTGGGCCCAAAATTATTCAAAGATTTTTTGGGTCCCAAAATATTTCGAAGTTTTTTTGGGTCACAAAATTTTTCGAAATTTTTTTGGGTCACAAAATTTTTTTGGGCTCAAAATTTTTCGAAGTTTTTTTGGGTCAAAATTTATTTGGGCCCAAAATTTTTCGAAGGTTTTTTTGGGTGCCAAAATTTTTCAAAGATTTTTTTGGGTCAAAATTTTTCAGGGTCTCAAAATTTTTCTACATTTTTTCGGATCTCAAAAAGTTTTTGGGCCCAAAATTTTTCAAAGATTTTTTGGGTCCCAAAATTTTTCGAAGTTTTTTTGGGTCAAAATTTATGTGGGCCCAAAATTTTTCGAAGGTTTTTTTGGGTCCCAAAATTTTTCAAAGATTTTTTTGGGTCAAATTTTTTCAGGGTCTCAAAATTTTTCTACAATTTTTCAGGTCTCAAAAAGTTTTTGGGCCCAAAATTTTTCAAAGATTTTTTGAGTCACAAAATTTTTCGAAGTTTTTTTGGGTCCCAAAAATTTTCGAAATTTTTTTGGATCACAAAATTTTTTTGGGCTCAAAATTTTTTTGGGCTCAAGATTTTTCGAAGTTTTTTTGGGTCCCAAAATTTTTTGAAGTTTATTTGGGTCAAAATTATTTTCGGTTCCTAATTTTTTCGAAGTTTGTTTGGGTCAAAATTTTTTTGGGTCTCAAAATTTTTTCTACATTTTTTCGAGTCTCTAAAAGTTTTTGGGCCCAAAATTTTTTTAAAATTTTTTTGGGTCCCAAAATTTTTCGAAATTTTTTTGGGTCAAAATTTTTTAGGGTCTCAAAATGTTTCTAAATTTTTTCGCGTCTCAAAATTTTTTTTGGCTCAAAATTTTTCAAAGTTTTTTTGGGTCCCAAAATATTTTGAAGTTTATTTGGGTCAAAATTATTTTCAGTTCCAAATTTTTTCGAAGTTTTTTTGGGTCAAATTTTTATTAAAACAAAACTTTTTCAAAGTTTTTTTGGGTCCCAAAATCTTTCGAGGTTTTTTTGGGTCAAAATTTTTTAGGGTCTCAAAATTTTTCTACAATTTTTCAGGTCTCAAAAAGTTTTTGGGCCCAAAATTTTTCAAAGATTTTTTGAGTCACAAAATTTTTCAAAGTTTTTTAGGGTCCCAAAATTTTTCGAAATTTTTTTGGGTCAAAATTTTTCAGGGTCTCAAAATTTTTCTACATTTTTTCGGACCTCAAAAAGTTTTTGGGCCCAAAATTTTTCAAATATTTTTTGGGTCCCAAAATTTTTCGAAGTTTTTTTGGGTCAAAATTATTTTGGGTCCCAAATTTTTTCGAAGGTTTTTGGGTCCCAAAATTTTTCAAATTTTTTTTGGGTCAAAATTTTTTAGGGTCTCAAAATTTTTCTACAATTTTTCAGTTCTCAAAAAAAATTTGGGCCCAAAATTTTTCAAAGATTTTTTGAGTCCCAAAATTTTTCGAAGTTTTTTTGGGTCCCAAAATTTTTTGAAAAATTTTTGGGTCACAAATTTTTTTTGGGCTCAAAATTTTTCAAAGTTTTTTTGGGTCCCAAAATTTTTTGAAATTTATTTGGGTCAAAATTATTTTCGGTTCCTAATTTTTTTGAAGTTTGTTTGGGTCAAAATTTTTTTGGGTCTCAAAATTTTTTCTACATTTTTTCGAGTCTCGAAAAGTTTTTGGGCCCAAAATTATTCAAAGATTTTTTGGGTCCCAAAATATTTCGAAGTTTTTTTGGGTCACAAAATTTTTCGAAATTTTTTTGGGTCACAAATTTTTTTTTACAATTTTTCAGTTCTCAAAAAATTTTTGGGCCCAAAATTTTTCAAAGATTTTTTGAGTCCCAAAATTTTTCGAAGTTTTTTTGGGTCCCAAAATTTTTCGAAAATTTTTTGGGTCACAAAATTTTTTTGGGCTCAAGATTTTTCGAAGTTTTTTTGGGTCCCAAAATTTTTTGAAGTTTATTTGGGTCAAAATTATTTTCGGTTCCTAATTTTTTCGAAGTTTGTTTGGGTCAAAATTTTTTTGGGTCTCAAAATTTTTTCTACATTTTTTCGAGTCTCGAAAAGTTTTTGGGCCCAAAATTATTCAAAGATTTTTTGGGTCCCAAAATATTTCGAAGTTTTTTTGGGTCACAAAATTTTTCGAAGGTTTTTTTGGGTCCCAAAATTTTTCAAAGATTTTTTTGGGTCAAAATTTTTCAGGGTCTCAAAATTTTTCTACATTTTTTCGGATCTCAAAAAGTTTTTGGGCCCAAAATTTTTCAAAGATCTTTTGGGTCCCAAAATTTTTCGAAGTTTTTTTGGGTCCCAAAATTTTTCGAAGTTTTTTTGGGTCCCAAAATTTTTCGAAGTTTTTTTGGATCAAAATTATTTTGGGTCCCAAATTTTTTCGAAGGTTTTTGGGTCCCAAAAATTTTCGAATTTTTTTTGGGTCAAAAATTTTTAGGGTCTCAAAATTTTTCAATGATTTTTCAGTTCTAAAAAAATTTTTGGGCCCAAAATTTTTCAAAGATTTTTTGAGTCCCAAAATTTTTTGAAGTTTTTTTGGGTCCCAAAGTTTTTCGAAAATTTTTTGGGTCACAAATTTTTTTTGGGCTCAAAATTTTTCAAAGTTTTTTTGGGTCCCAAAATGTTTTGAAGTTTATTTGGGTCAAAATTATTTTCGGTTCCTAATTTTTTTGAAGTTTGTTTGGGTCAAATTTTTTTTGGGTCTCAAAATTTTTTCTACATTTTTTCGAGTCTCGAAAAGTTTTTGGGCCCAAAATTATTCAAAGATTTTTTGGGTCCCAAAATATTTCGAAGTTTTTTTGGGTCACAAAATTTTTCGAAATTTTTTTGGGTCACAAAATTTTTTTACAATTTTTCAGTTCTCAAAAAATTTTTGGGCCCAAAATTTTTCAAAGATTTTTTGAGTCACAAAATTTTTCGAAGTTTTTTTGGGTCCCAAAATTTTTCGAAAATTTTTTGGGTCACAAAATTTTTTTGGGCTCAAAATTTTTCAAAGTTTTTTTGGGTCCCAAAATTTTTTGAAGTTTATTTGGGTCAAAATTATTTTCGGTTCCTAATTTTTTCGAAGTTTGTTTGGGTCAAAATTTTTTTGGGTCTCAAAATTTTTTCTACATTTTTTCGAGTCTCGAAAAGTTTTTGGGCCCAAAATTATTCAAAGATTTTTTGGGTCCCAAAATATTTCGAAGTTTTTTTGGGTCACAAAATTTTTCGAAATTTTTTTGGGTCACAAAATTTTTTTGGGCTCAAAATTTTTCGAAGTTTTTTTGGGTCCCAAAATTTTTTGAAGTTTATTTGGGTCAAAATTATTTTCGGTTCCAAATTTTTTCGAAGTTTTTTTGGGTCAAAATTTTTTTAAAACAAAAATTTTTCAAAGTTTTTTTGGGTCCCAAAATCTTTCGAAGTTTTTTTGGGTCAAAATTTATTTGGGCCCAAAATTTTTCGAAGGTTTTTTTGGGTCCCGAAATTTTTCAAAGATTTTTTTGGGTCAAAATTTTTCAGGGTCTCAAAATTTTTCTACATTTTTCAGGTCTCAAAAAGTTTTTGGGCCAAAAATTTTTCAAAGATTTTTTGAGTCCCAAAATTTTTCGAAGTTTTTTTGGGTCACAAAATTTTTCGAAGTTTTTTTGGGTCCCAAAATTTTTCGAAGTTTTTTTGTGCCACAAAATTTTTCGAAGTTTTTTTGGGTCCCAATTTTTTAGGGTCTCAAAATGTTTCTAAATTTTTTTGGGTCCCAAAATTTTTTAGTTTATTTGGGTCAAAATTATTTTCGGTTCCTAATTTTTTCGAAGTTTGTTTGGGTCAAAATTTTTTTGGGTCTCAAAATTTTTTCTACATTTTTTCGAGTCTCGAAAAGTTTTTGGGCCCAAAATTATTCAAAGATTTTTTGGGTCCCAAAATATTTCGAAGTTTTTTTGGGTCACAAAATTTTTCGAAATTTTTTTGGGTCACAAAATTTTTTTGGGCTCAAAATTTTTCGAAGTTTTTTTGGGTCCCAAAATTTTTTGAAGTTTATTTGGGTCAAAATTATTTTCGGTTCCAAATTTTTTCGAAGTTTTTTTGGGTCAAAATTTTTTTAAAACAAAAATTTTTCAAAGTTTTTTTGGGTCCCAAAATCTTTCGAAGTTTTTTTGGGTCAAAATTTATTTGGGCCCAAAATTTTTCGAAGGTTTTTTTGGGTCCCGAAATTTTTCAAAGATTTTTTTGGGTCAAAATTTTTCAGGGTCTCAAAATTTTTCTACATTTTTCAGGTCTCAAAAAGTTTTTGGGCCAAAAATTTTTCAAAGATTTTTTGAGTCCCAAAATTTTTCGAAGTTTTTTTGGGTCACAAAATTTTTCGAAGTTTTTTTGGGTCCCAAAATTTTTCGAAGTTTTTTTGTGCCACAAAATTTTTCGAAGTTTTTTTGGGTCAAAATTTTTTAGGGTCTCAAAATGTTTCTAAATTTTTTTGGGTCCCAAAATTTTTTAGTTTATTTGGGTCAAAATTATTTTCGGTTCCAAATTTTTTCGAAGTTTTTTTGGGTCAAAATTTTTTTAAAACAAAAATTTTTCAAAGTTTTTTTGGGTCCCAAAATTTTTCGAAGTTTTTTTGGGTCAAAATTTTTTAGGGTCTCAAAATGTTTCTAAATTTTTTCGCGTCTCAAAATTTTTTTGGGCTCAAAATTTTTCAAAGTTTTTTAGGGTCACAAAATGTTTTGAAGTTTATTTGGGTCAAAATTATTTTTGGTTCCAAATTTTTTCGAAGTTTTTTTGGGTCAAAATTTTTTAGGGTCTCAAAATGTTTCTAAATTTTTTCGCGTCTCAAAATTTTTTTGGGCTCAAAATTTTTCAAAGTTTTTTTGGGTCCCAAAATTTTTTGAAGTTTATTTGGGTCAAAATTATTTTCGGTTCCAAATTTTTTTGAAGTTTTTTTGGGTCAAAACTTTTTTAAAACAAAAATTTTTCAAAGTTTTTTTGGGTCCCAAAATCTTTCGAGATTTTTTTGGGTCCCAAAATTTTTCAAAGATTTTTTTGGGTCAAAATTATTTTGGGTCCCAAATTTTTTCGAAGTTTTTTTGGGTCAAAATTTTTTAGGGTCTCAAAATTTTTCTACCATTTTTCAGGTCTCAAAAAGTTTTTGGGCCCAAAATTTTTCAAAGATTTTTTGGGTCACAAAATTTTTCGAAGTTTTTTTGGGTCCCAAAATTTTTCGAAGTTTTTTTGGGTCAAAATTATTTTGGGTCCCAAATTTTTTCGAAGGTTTTTGGGTCCCAAAATTTTTCGAATTTTTTTGGGTCAAAATTTTTTAGGGTCTCAAAATTTTTCTACAATTTTTCAGTTCTCAAAAAAAATTTGGGCCCAAAATTTTTCAAAGATTTTTTGAGTCCCAAAATTTTTCGAAAATTTTTTGGGTCACAAATTTTTTTTGGGCTCAAAATTTTTCAAAGTTTTTTTGGGTCCCAAAATTTTTTGAAGTTTATTTGGGTCAAAATTATTTTCGGTTCCTAATTTTTTTGAAGTTTGTTTGGGTCAAAATTTTTTGGGGTCTCAAAATTTTTTCTACATTTTTTCGAGTCTCGAAAAGTTTTTGGGCCCAAAATTATTCAAAGATTTTTTGGGTCCCAAAATATTTCGAAGTTTTTTTGGGTCACAAAATTTTTCGAAATTTTTTTGGGTCACAAAATTTTTTTACAATTTTTCAGTTCTCAAAAAACTTTTGGGCCCAAAATTTTTCAAAGATTTTTTGAGTCCCAAAATTTTTCGAAGTTTTTTTGGGTCCCAAAATTTTTCGAAAATTTTTTGGGTCACAAAATTTTTTTGGGCTCAAGATTTTTCGAAGTTTTTTTGGGTCCCAAAATTTTTTGAAGTTTATTTGGGTCAAAATTATTTTCGGTTCCTAATTTTTTCGAAGTTTGTTTGGGTCAAAATTTTTTTGGGTCTCAAAATTTTTTCTACATTTTTTCGAGTCTCTAAAAGTTTTTGGGCCCAAAATTATTCAAAGATTTTTTGGGTCCCAAAATATTTCGAAGTTTTTTTTGGGTCACAAAATTTTTCGAAATTTTTTTGGGTCACAAAATTTTTTTGGGCTCAAAATTTTTCGAAGTTTTTTTGGGTCAAAATTTATTTGGGCCCAAAATTTTTCGAAGGTTTTTTTGGGTCCCAAAATTTTTCAAAGATTTTTTTGGGTCAAAATTTTTCAGGGTCTCAAAATTTTTCTACATTTTTTCGGATCTCAAAAAGTTTTTGGGCCCAAAATTTTTCAAAGATTTTTTGGGTCCCAAAATTTTTCGAAGTTTTTTTGGGTCCCAAAATTTTTCGAAGTTTTTTTGGGTCAAAATTATTTTGGGTCCCAAATTTTTTCGAAGGTTTTTGGGTCCCAAAATTTTTCGATTTTTTTTTGGGTCAAAAATTTTTAGGGTCTCAAAATTTTTCTACAATTTTTTCAGTTCTAAAAAAATTTTGGGGCCCAAAATTTTTCAAAGATTTTTTGAGTCCCAAAATTTTTCGAAGTTTTTTTGGGTCCCAAAATTTTTCGAAAATTTTTTGGGTCACAAATTTTTTTTGGGCTCAAAATTTTTCAAAGTTTTTTTGGGTCCCAAATTTTTTTTAAGTTAATTTGGGTCAAAATTATTTTCGGTTCCTAATTTTTTTGAAGTTTGTTTGGGTCAAAATTTTTTTGGGTCTCAACATTTTTTCTACATTTTTTCGAGTCTCGAAAAGTTTTTGGGCCCGAAATTATTCAAAGATTTTTTGGGTCCCAAAATATTTCGAAGTTTTTTTGGGTCACAAAATTTTTCAAAGTTTTTTTGGGTCACAAAATTTTTTGAAGTTTATTTGGGTCAAAATTATTTTCGGTTCCTAATTTTTTTGAAGTTTGTTTGGGTCAAAATTTTTTTGGGTCTCAACATTTTTTCTACATTTTTTCGAGTCTCGAAAAGTTTTTGGGCCCAAAATTATTCAAAGATTTTTTGGGTCCCAAAATATTTCGAAATTTTTTTGGGTCACAAAATTTTTCGAAGTTTTTTTGGGTCACAAAATTTTTCGAAATTTTTTTGGGTCACAAATTTTTTTTACAATTTTTCAGTTCTCAAAAAACTTTTGGGCCCAAAATTTTTCAAAGATTTTTTGAGTCCCAAAATTTTTCGAAGTTTTTTTGGGTCCCAAAATTTTTCGAAAATTTTTTGGGTCACAAAATTTTTTTGGGCTCAAGATTTTTCGAAGTTTTTTTGGGTCCCAAAATTTTTTGAAGTTTATTTGGGTCAAAATTATTTTCGGTTCCTAATTTTTTCGAAGTTTGTTTGGGTCAAAATTTTTTTGGGTCTCAAAATTTTTTCTACATTTTTTCGAGTCTCTAAAAGTTTTTGGGCCCAAAATTTTTTTAAAATTTTTTTGGGTCCCAAAATTTTTCGAAATTTTTTTGGGTCAAAATTTTTTAGGGTCTCAAAATGTTTCTAAATTTTTTCGCGTCTCAAAATTTTTTTTGGCTCAAAATTTTTCAAAGTTTTTTTGGGTCCCAAAATATTTTGAAGTTTATTTGGGTCAAAATTATTTTCAGTTCCAAATTTTTTCGAAGTTTTTTTGGGTCAAATTTTTATTAAAACAAAACTTTTTCAAAGTTTTTTTGGGTCCCAAAATCTTTCGAGGTTTTTTTGGGTCAAAATTTTTTAGGGTCTCAAAATTTTTCTACAATTTTTCAGGTCTCAAAAAGTTTTTGGGCCCAAAATTTTTCAAAGATTTTTTGAGTCACAAAATTTTTCAAAGTTTTTTAGGGTCCCAAAATTTTTCGAAATTTTTTTGGGTCAAAATTTTTCAGGGTCTCAAAATTTTTCTACATTTTTTCGGACCTCAAAAAGTTTTTGGGCCCAAAATTTTTCAAAGTTTTTTTGGGTCAAAATTATTTTGGGTCCCAAATTTTTTCGAAGGTTTTTGGGTCCCAAAATTTTTCGAAGTTTTTTTGGGTCAAAATTATTTTGGGTCCCAAAATTTTTCAAAGATTTTTTTGGGTCAAAATTTTTCAGGGTCTCAAAATTTTTCTACATTTTTTCGGATCTCAAAAAGTTTTTGGGCCCAAAATTTTTCAAAGATTTTTTGGGTCCCAAAATTTTTCGAAGTTTTTTTGGGTCAAAATTATTTTGGGTCCCAAATTTTTTCGAAGGTTTTTGGGTCCCAAAATTTTTCGAAGTTTTTTTGGGTAAAAATTATTTTGGGTCCCAAATTTTTTCGAAGTTTTTTTGGGTCAAATTTTTTTAGGGTCTCAAAATTTTTCTATAATTTTTCAGGTCTCAAAAAGTTTTTGGGCCCAAAATTTTTCAAAGATTTTTTGAGTCCCAAAATTTTTCGAAGTTTTTTTTGGTCCCAAAATTTTTCGAAAATTTTTTGGGTCCCAAAATTTTTTGAAGTTTATTTGGGTCAAAATTATTTTCGGTTCCTAATTTTTTTGAAGTTTTTTTGGGTCAAAATTATTTTCGGTACCAAAATTTTTCGAAGTTTTTTTGGGTCAAAATTTTTTAGGGTTTCTAAATTTTTTCGCGTCTCAAAATTTTTTTGGGCTCAAAATTTTTCAAAGTTTTTTTGGGTCCCAAAATTTTTTGAAGTTTATTTTCGGTCAAAAAAAATTTCGGTTCCAAATTTTTTCGAAGTTTTTTTGGGTCAATTTTTTATTAAAACAAAAATTTTTCAAAGTTTTTTTGGGTCCCAAAATCTTTCAAGGTTTTTTTGGGTTCCAAAATTTTTCAAAGATTTTTTGGGTCAAAATTTTTCAGGGTCTCAAAATTTTTCTAAATTTTTTCGGATCTCAAAATGTTTTTGGGCCCAATATTTTTCGAAGTTTTTTTGAGTCCCAAAATTTTTCGAAGTTTTTTTGGGTCAAAATTATTTTGGGTCCTAAATTTTTTCGAAGGTTTTTGGGTCCCAAAATTTTTCGAAGTTTTTTTGGGTCAAAATTATTTTGGGTCCCAAATTTTTTCGAAGTTTTTTTGGGTCAAAATTTTTTAGGGTCTCAAAATTTTTCTACAATTTTTCAGGTCTCAAAAAGTTTTTGGGCCCAAAATTTTTCAAAGATTTTTTGAGTCACAAAATTTTTCGAAGTTTTTTTGGGTCCCAAAATTTTTCGAAATTTTTTTGGGTCAAAATTTATTTGGGCCCAAAATTTTTCAAAGATTTTTTTGGGTCAAAATTTTTCAGGGTCTCAAAATTTTTCTACATTTTTTCGGATCTCAAAAAGTTTTTGGGCCCAAAATTTTTCAAAGATTTTTTGGGTCCCAAAATTTTTCGAAGTTTTTTTGGGTCAAAATTTATGTGGGCCCAAAATTTTTCGAAGGTTTTTTTGGGTCCCAAAATTTTTCAAAGATTTTTTTGGGTCAAATTTTTTCAGGGTCTCAAAATTTTTCTACAATTTTTCAGGTCTCAAAAAGTTTTTGGGCCCAAAATTTTTCAAAGATTTTTTGAGTCACAAAATTTTTCGAAGTTTTTTTGGGTCCCAAAAATTTTCGAAATTTTTTTGGATCACAAAATTTTTTTGGGCTCAAAATTTTTCGAAGTTTTTTTGGGTCCCAAAATTTTTTGAAGTTTATTTGGGTCAAAATTATTTTCGGTTCCAAATATTTTCGAAGTTTTTTTGGGTCAAATTTTTTTTAAAACAAACATTTTTCAAAGTTTTTTTGGGTCAAAATTTATTTGGGCCCAATATTTTTCGAAGGTTTTTTTGGGTCCCGAAATTTTTCAAAGATTTTTTTGGGTCAAAATTTTTCAGGGTCTCAAAATTTTTCTACATTTTTTCGGATCTCAAAAAGTTTTTGGGACCAAAATTTTTCAAAGATTTTTTGGGTCCCAAAATTTTTTGAAGTTTATTTGGGTCAAAATTATTTTCGGTTCCTAATTTTTTCGAAGTTTGTTTGGGTCAAAATTTTTTTGGGTCTCAAAATTTTTTCTACATTTTTTCGAGTCTCTAAAAGTTTTTGGGCCCAAAATTTTTTTTAAATTTTTTTGGGTCCCAAAATTTTTCGAAATTTTTTTGGGTCAAAATTTTTTAGGGTCTCAAAATGTTTCTAAATTTTTTCGCGTCTCAAAATTTTTTTTGGCTCAAAATTTTTCAAAGTTTTTTTGGGTCCCAAAATATTTTGAAGTTTATTTGGGTCAAAATTATTTTCAGTTCCAAATTTTTTCGAAGTTTTTTTGGGTCAAATTTTTATTAAAACAAAACTTTTTCAAAGTTTTTTTGGGTCCCAAAATCTTTCGAGGTTTTTTTGGGTCAAAATTTTTTAGGGTCTCAAAATTTTTCTACAATTTTTCAGGTCTCAAAAAGTTTTTGGGCCCAAAATTTTTCAAAGATTTTTTGAGTCACAAAATTTTTCAAAGTTTTTTAGGGTCCCAAAATTTTTCGAAATTTTTTTGGGTCAAAATTTTTCAGGGTCTCAAAATTTTTCTACATTTTTTCGGACCTCAAAAAGTTTTTGGGCCCAAAATTTTTCAAAGTTTTTTTGGGTCAAAATTATTTTGGGTCCCAAATTTTTTCGAAGGTTTTTGGGTCCCAAAATTTTTCGAAGTTTTTTTGGGTCAAAATTATTTTGGGTCCCAAAATTTTTCAAAGATTTTTTTGGGTCAAAATTTTTCAGGGTCTCAAAATTTTTCTACATTTTTTCGGATCTCAAAAAGTTTTTGGGCCCAAAATTTTTCAAAGATTTTTTGGGTCCCAAAATTTTTCGAAGTTTTTTTGGGTCAAAATTATTTTGGGTCCCAAATTTTTTCGAAGGTTTTTGGGTCCCAAAATTTTTCGAAGTTTTTTTGGGTAAAAATTATTTTGGGTCCCAAATTTTTTCGAAGTTTTTTTGGGTCAAATTTTTTTAGGGTCTCAAAATTTTTCTATAATTTTTCAGGTCTCAAAAAGTTTTTGGGCCCAAAATTTTTCAAAGATTTTTTGAGTCCCAAAATTTTTCGAAGTTTTTTTTGGTCCCAAAATTTTTCGAAAATTTTTTGGGTCCCAAAATTTTTTGAAGTTTATTTGGGTCAAAATTATTTTCGGTTCCTAATTTTTTTGAAGTTTTTTTGGGTCAAAATTATTTTCGGTACCAAAATTTTTCGAAGTTTTTTTGGGTCAAAATTTTTTAGGGTTTCTAAATTTTTTCGCGTCTCAAAATTTTTTTGGGCTCAAAATTTTTCAAAGTTTTTTTGGGTCCCAAAATTTTTTGAAGTTTATTTTCGGTCAAAAAAAATTTCGGTTCCAAATTTTTTCGAAGTTTTTTTGGGTCAATTTTTTATTAAAACAAAAATTTTTCAAAGTTTTTTTGGGTCCCAAAATCTTTCAAGGTTTTTTTGGGTTCCAAAATTTTTCAAAGATTTTTTGGGTCAAAATTTTTCAGGGTCTCAAAATTTTTCTAAATTTTTTCGGATCTCAAAATGTTTTTGGGCCCAATATTTTTCGAAGTTTTTTTGAGTCCCAAAATTTTTCGAAGTTTTTTTGGGTCAAAATTATTTTGGGTCCTAAATTTTTTCGAAGGTTTTTGGGTCCCAAAATTTTTCGAAGTTTTTTTGGGTCAAAATTATTTTGGGTCCCAAATTTTTTCGAAGTTTTTTTGGGTCAAAATTTTTTAGGGTCTCAAAATTTTTCTACAATTTTTCAGGTCTCAAAAAGTTTTTGGGCCCAAAATTTTTCAAAGATTTTTTGAGTCACAAAATTTTTCGAAGTTTTTTTGGGTCCCAAAATTTTTCGAAATTTTTTTGGGTCAAAATTTATTTGGGCCCAAAATTTTTCAAAGATTTTTTTGGGTCAAAATTTTTCAGGGTCTCAAAATTTTTCTACATTTTTTCGGATCTCAAAAAGTTTTTGGGCCCAAAATTTTTCAAAGATTTTTTGGGTCCCAAAATTTTTCGAAGTTTTTTTGGGTCAAAATTTATGTGGGCCCAAAATTTTTCGAAGGTTTTTTTGGGTCCCAAAATTTTTCAAAGATTTTTTTGGGTCAAATTTTTTCAGGGTCTCAAAATTTTTCTACAATTTTTCAGGTCTCAAAAAGTTTTTGGGCCCAAAATTTTTCAAAGATTTTTTGAGTCACAAAATTTTTCGAAGTTTTTTTGGGTCCCAAAAATTTTCGAAATTTTTTTGGATCACAAAATTTTTTTGGGCTCAAAATTTTTCGAAGTTTTTTTGGGTCCCAAAATTTTTTGAAGTTTATTTGGGTCAAAATTATTTTCGGTTCCAAATATTTTCGAAGTTTTTTTGGGTCAAATTTTTTTTAAAACAAACATTTTTCAAAGTTTTTTTGGGTCAAAATTTATTTGGGCCCAATATTTTTCGAAGGTTTTTTTGGGTCCCGAAATTTTTCAAAGATTTTTTTGGGTCAAAATTTTTCAGGGTCTCAAAATTTTTCTACATTTTTTCGGATCTCAAAAAGTTTTTGGGACCAAAATTTTTCAAAGATTTTTTGGGTCCCAAAATTTTTCGAAGTTTTTTTTGGGTCCCAAAATTTTTCGAAGTTTTTTTGGGTCAAAATTATTTTGGGTCCCAATTTTTTTCGAAGGTTTTTGGGTCCCAAAATTTTTCGAATTTTTTTTGCGTCAAAATTATTTTGGGTCCCAAATTTTTTCGAAGTTTTTTTGGGTCAAAATTTTTCAGGGTCTCAAAATTTTTCTACATTTTTTCGGATCTCAAAAAGTTTTTGGGACCAAAATTTTTCGAAGTTTTTTTGGGTCAAAATTTTTTATGGTCTCAAAAATTTTCTACAATTTTTCAGGTCTCAAAAAGTTTTTGGGCCAAAAATTTTTCAAAGATTTTTTGAGTCCCAAAATTTTTCGAAGTTTTTTTGGGTCCCAAAATTTTTCGAAGTTTTTTTGGGTCACAAAATTTTTCGAAGTTTTTTTGGGTCAAAATTTTTTAGGGTCTCAAAATGTTTCTAAATTTTTTTGGGTCCCAAAATTTTTTTGTTTATTTGGGTCAAAATTATTTTCGGTTCCAAATTTTTTCGAAGTTTTTTTGGGTCAAAATTTTTTTAAAACAAAAATTTTTCAAAGTTTTTTTGGGTCCCAAAATTTTTCGAAGTTTTTTTGGGTCAAAATTTTTTAGGGTCTCAAAATGTTTCGAAATTTTTTCGCGTCTCAAAATTTTTTTGGGCTCAAAATTTTTCAAAGTTTTTTTGGGTCACAAAATTTTTTGAAGTTTATTTGGGTCAAAATTATTTTTGGTTCCAAATTTTTTCAAAGTTTTTTTGGGTCAAAATTTTTTAGGGTCTCAAAATGTTTCTAAATTTTTTCGCGTCTCAAAATTTTTTTGGGCTCAAAATTTTTCAAAGTTTTTTTGGGTCCCAAAATTTTTTGAAGTTTATTTGGGTCAAAATTATTTTCGGTTCCAATTTTTTTTGAAGTTTTTTTGGGTCAAAATTTTTTAGGGTCTCAAAATTTTTCTACAATTTTTCAGGTCTCAAAATGTTTTTGGGCTCAAAACTTTTCAAAGTTTTTTTGGGTCCCAAAATTTTTTGAAGTTTATTTGGGTCAAAATTATTTTCGGTTCCAAATTTTTTCGAAGTTTTTTTGGGTCAAAACTTTTTTAAAACAAAAATTTTTCAAAGTTTTTTTGGGTCCCAAAATCTTTCGAGATTTTTTTGGGTCCCAAAATTTTTCAAAGATTTTTTTGGGTCAAAATTATTTTGGGTCCCAAATTTTTTCGAAGTTTTTTTGGGTCAAAATTTTTTAGGGTCTCAAAATTTTTCTACAATTTTTCAGGTCTCAAAAAGTTTTTGTGCCCAAAATTTTTCAAAGATTTTTTGGGTCACAAAATTTTTCGAAATTTTTTTGGGTCACAAAATTTTTTTGGGCTCAAAATTTTTCGAAGTTTTTTTGGGTCAAAATTTATTTGGGCCCAAAATTTTTCGAAGGTTTTTTTGGGCCCAAAATTTTTCAAAGATCTTTTGGGTCCCAAAATTTTTCGAAGTTTTTTTGGGTCCCAAAATTTTTCGAAGTTTTTTTGGGTCCCAAAATTTTTCGAAGTTTTTTTGGATCAAAATTATTTTGGGTCCCAAATTTTTTCGAAGGTTTTTGGGTCCCAAAATTTTTCGAATTTTTTTTGGGTCAAAAATTTTTAGGGTCTCAAAATTTTTCAATGATTTTTCAGTTCTAAAAAAATTTTTGGGCCCAAAATTTTTCAAAGATTTTTTGAGTCCCAAAATTTTTTGAAGTTTTTTTGGGTCCCAAAGTTTTTCGAAAATTTTTTGGGTCACAAATTTTTTTTGGGCTCAAAATTTTTCAAAGTTTTTTTGGGTCCCAAAATGTTTTGAAGTTTATTTGGGTCAAAATTATTTTCGGTTCCTAATTTTTTTGAAGTTTGTTTGGGTCAAATTTTTTTTGGGTCTCAAAATTTTTTCTACATTTTTTCGAGTCTCGAAAAGTTTTTGGGCCCAAAATTATTCAAAGATTTTTTGGGTCCCAAAATATTTCGAAGTTTTTTTGGGTCACAAAATTTTTCGAAATTTTTTTGGGTCACAAAATTTTTTTACAATTTTTCAGTTCTCAAAAAATTTTTGGGCCCAAAATTTTTCAAAGATTTTTTGAGTCACAAAATTTTTCGAAGTTTTTTTGGGTCCCAAAATTTTTCGAAAATTTTTTGGGTCACAAAATTTTTTTGGGCTCAAAATTTTTCAAAGTTTTTTTGGGTCCCAAAATTTTTTGAAGTTTATTTGGGTCAAAATTATTTTCGGTTCCTAATTTTTTCGAAGTTTGTTTGGGTCAAAATTTTTTTGGGTCTCAAAATTTTTTCTACATTTTTTCGAGTCTCGAAAAGTTTTTGGGCCCAAAATTATTCAAAGATTTTTTGGGTCCCAAAATATTTCGAAGTTTTTTTGGGTCACAAAATTTTTCGAAATTTTTTTGGGTCACAAAATTTTTTTGGGCTCAAAATTTTTCGAAGTTTTTTTGGGTCCCAAAATTTTTTGAAGTTTATTTGGGTCAAAATTATTTTCGGTTCCAAATTTTTTCGAAGTTTTTTTGGGTCAAAATTTTTTTAAAACAAAAATTTTTCAAAGTTTTTTTGGGTCCCAAAATCTTTCGAAGTTTTTTTGGGTCAAAATTTATTTGGGCCCAAAATTTTTCGAAGGTTTTTTTGGGTCCCGAAATTTTTCAAAGATTTTTTTGGGTCAAAATTTTTCAGGGTCTCAAAATTTTTCTACATTTTTCAGGTCTCAAAAAGTTTTTGGGCCAAAAATTTTTCAAAGATTTTTTGAGTCCCAAAATTTTTCGAAGTTTTTTTGGGTCACAAAATTTTTCGAAGTTTTTTTGGGTCCCAAAATTTTTCGAAGTTTTTTTGTGCCACAAAATTTTTCGAAGTTTTTTTGGGTCAAAATTTTTTAGGGTCTCAAAATGTTTCTAAATTTTTTTGGGTCCCAAAATTTTTTAGTTTATTTGGGTCAAAATTATTTTCGGTTCCAAATTTTTTCGAAGTTTTTTTGGGTCAAAATTTTTTTAAAACAAAAATTTTTCAAAGTTTTTTTGGGTCCCAAAATTTTTCGAAGTTTTTTTGGGTCAAAATTTTTTAGGGTCTCAAAATGTTTCTAAATTTTTTCGCGTCTCAAAATTTTTTTGGGCTCAAAATTTTTCAAAGTTTTTTTGGGTCACAAAATGTTTTGAAGTTTATTTGGGTCAAAATTATTTTTGGTTCCAAATTTTTTCGAAGTTTTTTTGGGTCAAAATTTTTTAGGGTCTCAAAATGTTTCTAAATTTTTTCGCGTCTCAAAATTTTTTTGGGCTCAAAATTTTTCAAAGTTTTTTTGGGTCCCAAAATTTTTTGAAGTTTATTTGGGTCAAAATTATTTTCGGTTCCAAATTTTTTTGAAGTTTTTTTGGGTCAAAACTTTTTTAAAACAAAAATTTTTCAAAGTTTTTTTGGGTCCCAAAATCTTTCGAGATTTTTTTGGGTCCCAAAATTTTTCAAAGATTTTTTTGGGTCAAAATTATTTTGGGTCCCAAATTTTTTCGAAGTTTTTTTGGGTCAAAATTTTTTAGGGTCTCAAAATTTTTCTACCATTTTTCAGGTCTCAAAAAGTTTTTGGGCCCAAAATTTTTCAAAGATTTTTTGGGTCACAAAATTTTTCGAAGTTTTTTTGGGTCCCAAAATTTTTCGAAGTTTTTTTGGGTCAAAATTATTTTGGGTCCCAAATTTTTTCGAAGGTTTTTGGGTCCCAAAATTTTTCGAATTTTTTTGGGTCAAAATTTTTTAGGGTCTCAAAATTTTTCTACAATTTTTCAGTTCTCAAAAAAAATTTGGGCCCAAAATTTTTCAAAGATTTTTTGAGTCCCAAAATTTTTCGAAAATTTTTTGGGTCACAAATTTTTTTTGGGCTCAAAATTTTTCAAAGTTTTTTTGGGTCCCAAAATTTTTTGAAGTTTATTTGGGTCAAAATTATTTTCGGTTCCTAATTTTTTTGAAGTTTGTTTGGGTCAAAATTTTTTGGGGTCTCAAAATTTTTTCTACATTTTTTCGAGTCTCGAAAAGTTTTTGGGCCCAAAATTATTCAAAGATTTTTTGGGTCCCAAAATATTTCGAAGTTTTTTTGGGTCACAAAATTTTTCGAAATTTTTTTGGGTCACAAAATTTTTTTACAATTTTTCAGTTCTCAAAAAACTTTTGGGCCCAAAATTTTTCAAAGATTTTTTGAGTCCCAAAATTTTTCGAAGTTTTTTTGGGTCCCAAAATTTTTCGAAAATTTTTTGGGTCACAAAATTTTTTTGGGCTCAAGATTTTTCGAAGTTTTTTTGGGTCCCAAAATTTTTTGAAGTTTATTTGGGTCAAAATTATTTTCGGTTCCTAATTTTTTCGAAGTTTGTTTGGGTCAAAATTTTTTTGGGTCTCAAAATTTTTTCTACATTTTTTCGAGTCTCTAAAAGTTTTTGGGCCCAAAATTATTCAAAGATTTTTTGGGTCCCAAAATAATTCAAAGATTTTTTGGGTCCCAAAATATTTCGAAGTTTTTTTTGGGTCACAAAATTTTTCGAAATTTTTTTGGGTCACAAAATTTTTTTGGGCTCAAAATTTTTCGAAGTTTTTTTGGGTCAAAATTTATTTGGGCCCAAAATTTTTCGAAGGTTTTTTTGGGTCCCAAAATTTTTCAAAGATTTTTTTGGGTCAAAATTTTTCAGGGTCTCAAAATTTTTCTACATTTTTTCGGATCTCAAAAAGTTTTTGGGCCCAAAATTTTTCAAAGATTTTTTGGGTCCCAAAATTTTTCGAAGTTTTTTTGGGTCCCAAAATTTTTCGAAGTTTTTTTGGGTCCCAAAATTTTTCGAAGTTTTTTTGGGTCAAAATTATTTTGGGTCCCAAATTTTTTCGAAGGTTTTTGGGTCCCAAAATTTTTCGATTTTTTTTTGGGTCAAAAATTTTTAGTTTTTTTTAGTTTTTTTGGGTCACAAAATTTTTCGAAATTTTTTTGGGTCACAAAATTTTTTTACAATTTTTCAGTTCTCAAAAAACTTTTGGGCCCAAAATTTTTCAAAGATTTTTTGAGTCCCAAAATTTTTCAAAGTTTTTTTGGGTCCCAAAATTTTTCGAAAATTTTTTGGGTCACAAAATTTTTTTGGGCTCAAGATTTTTCGAAGTTTTTTTGGGTCCCAAAATTTTTTGAAGTTTATTTGGGTCAAAATTATTTTCGGTTCCTAATTTTTTCGAAGTTTGTTTGGGTCAAAATTTTTTTGGGTCTCAAAATTTTTTCTACATTTTTTCGAGTCTCTAAAAGTTTTTGGGCCCAAAATTATTCAAAGATTTTTTGGGTCCCAAAATATTTCGAAGTTTTTTTGGGTCACAAAATTTTTCGAAATTTTTTTGGGTCACAAAATTTTTTTGGGCTCAAAATTTTTCGAATTTTTTTTGGGTCAAAATTTATTTGGGCCCAAAATTTTTCGAAGGTTTTTTTGGGTCCCAAAATTTTTCAAAGATTTTTTTGGGTCAAAATTTTTCAGGGTCTCAAAATTTTTCTACATTTTTTCGGATCTCAAAAAGTTTTTGGGCCCAAAATTTTTCAAAGATTTTTTGGGTCCCAAAATTTTTCGAAGTTTTTTTGGGTCCCAAAATTTTTCGAAGTTTTTTTGGGTCCCAAAATTTTTCGAAGTTTTTTTGGGTCAAAATTATTTTGGGTCCCAAATTTTTTCGAAGGTTTTTGGGTCCCAAAATTTTTCGATTTTTTTTTGGGTCAAAAATTTTTAGGGTCTCAAAATTTTTCTACAATTTTTTCAGTTCTAAAAAAATTTTGGGGCCCAAAATGTTTCAAAGATTTTTTGAGTCCCAAAATTTTTCGAAGTTTTTTTGGGTCCCAAAATTTTTCGAAAATTTTTTGGGTCACAAATTTTTTTTGGGCTCAAAATTTTTCAAAGTTTTTTTGGGTCCCAAATTTTTTTTAAGTTAATTTGGGTCAAAATTATTTTCGGTTCCTAATTTTTTTGAAGTTTGTTTGGGTCAAAATTTTTTTGGGTCTCAACATTTTTTCTACATTTTTTCGAGTCTCGAAAAGTTTTTGGGCCCGAAATTATTCAAAGATTTTTTGGGTCCCAAAATATTTCGAAGTTTTTTTGGGTCACAAAATTTTTCAAAGTTTTTTTGGGTCCCAAAATTTTTTGAAGTTTATTTGGGTCAAAATTATTTTCGGTTCCTAATTTTTTTGAAGTTTGTTTGGGTCAAAATTTTTTTGGGTCTCAACATTTTTTCTACATTTTTTCGAGTCTCGAAAAGTTTTTGGGCCCAAAATTATTCAAAGATTTTTTGGGTCCCAAAATATTTCGAAGTTTTTTTGGGTCACAAAATTTTTCGAAGTTTTTTTGGGTCACAAAATTTTTCGAAATTTTTTTGGGTCACAAATTTTTTTTACAATTTTTCAGTTCTCAAAAAACTTTTGGGCCCAAAATTTTTCAAAGATTTTTTGAGTCCCAAAATTTTTCGAAGTTTTTTTGGGTCCCAAAATTTTTCGAAAATTTTTTGGGTCACAAAATTTTTTTGGGCTCAAGATTTTTCGAAGTTTTTTTGGGTCCCAAAATTTTTTGAAGTTTATTTGGGTCAAAATTATTTTCGGTTCCTAATTTTTTCGAAGTTTGTTTGGGTCAAAATTTTTTTGGGTCTCAAAATTTTTTCTACATTTTTTCGAGTCTCTAAAAGTTTTTGGGCCCAAAATTATTCAAAGATTTTTTGGGTCCCAAAATATTTCGAAGTTTTTTTGGGTCACAAAATTTTTCGAAATTTTTTTGGGTCACAAAATTTTTTTGGGCTCAAAATTTTTCGAAGTTTTTTTGGGTCAAAATTTATTTGGGCCCAAAATTTTTCGAAGGTTTTTTTGGGTGCCAAAATTTTTCAAAGATTTTTTTGGGTCAAAATTTTTCAGGGTCTCAAAATTTTTCTACATTTTTTCGGATCTCAAAAAGTTTTTGGGCCCAAAATTTTTCAAAGATTTTTTGGGTCCCAAAATTTTTCGAAGTTTTTTTGGGTCCCAAAATTTTTCGAAGTTTTTTTGGGTCAAAATTATTTTGGGTCCCAAATTTTTTCGAAGGTTTTTGGGTCCCAAAATTTTTCGATTTTTTTTTGGGTCAAAAATTTTTAGGGTCTCAAAATTTTTCTACAATTTTTTCAGTTCTAAAAAAATTTTGGGGCCCAAAATTTTTCAAAGATTTTTTGAGTCCCAAAATTTTTCGAAGTTTTTTTGGGTCCCAAAATTTTTCGAAAATTTTTTGGGTCACAAATTTTTTTTGGGCTCAAAATTTTTCAAAGGTTTTTTTGGGTCCCAAAATTTTTCAAAGATTTTTTTGGGTCAAAATTTTTCAGGGTCTCAAAATTTTTCTACATTTTTTCGGATCTCAAAAAGTTTTTGGGCCCAAAATTTTTCAAAGATTTTTTGGGTCCCAAAATTTTTCGAAGTTTTTTTGGGTCCCAAAATTTTTCGAAGTTTTTTTGGGTCCCAAAATTTTTCGAAGTTTTTTTGGGTCAAAATTATTTTGGGTCCCAAATTTTTTCGAAGGTTTTTGGGTCCCAAAATTTTTCGATTTTTTTTTGGGTCAAAAATTTTTAGGGTCTCAAAATTTTTCTACAATTTTTTCAGTTCTAAAAAAATTTTGGGGCCCAAAATGTTTCAAAGATTTTTTGAGTCCCAAAATTTTTCGAAGTTTTTTTGGGTCCCAAAATTTTTCGAAAATTTTTTGGGTCACAAATTTTTTTTGGGCTCAAAATTTTTCAAAGTTTTTTTGGGTCCCAAATTTTTTTTAAGTTAATTTGGGTCAAAATTATTTTCGGTTCCTAATTTTTTTGAAGTTTGTTTGGGTCAAAATTTTTTTGGGTCTCAACATTTTTTCTACATTTTTTCGAGTCTCGAAAAGTTTTTGGGCCCGAAATTATTCAAAGATTTTTTGGGTCCCAAAATATTTCGAAGTTTTTTTGGGTCACAAAATTTTTCAAAGTTTTTTTGGGTCCCAAAATTTTTTGAAGTTTATTTGGGTCAAAATTATTTTCGGTTCCTAATTTTTTTGAAGTTTGTTTGGGTCAAAATTTTTTTGGGTCTCAACATTTTTTCTACATTTTTTCGAGTCTCGAAAAGTTTTTGGGCCCAAAATTATTCAAAGATTTTTTGGGTCCCAAAATATTTCGAAGTTTTTTTGGGTCACAAAATTTTTCGAAGTTTTTTTGGGTCACAAAATTTTTCGAAATTTTTTTGGGTCACAAATTTTTTTTACAATTTTTCAGTTCTCAAAAAACTTTTGGGCCCAAAATTTTTCAAAGATTTTTTGAGTCCCAAAATTTTTCGAAGTTTTTTTGGGTCCCAAAATTTTTCGAAAATTTTTTGGGTCACAAAATTTTTTTGGGCTCAAGATTTTTCGAAGTTTTTTTGGGTCCCAAAATTTTTTGAAGTTTATTTGGGTCAAAATTATTTTCGGTTCCTAATTTTTTCGAAGTTTGTTTGGGTCAAAATTTTTTTGGGTCTCAAAATTTTTTCTACATTTTTTCGAGTCTCTAAAAGTTTTTGGGCCCAAAATTATTCAAAGATTTTTTGGGTCCCAAAATATTTCGAAGTTTTTTTGGGTCACAAAATTTTTCGAAATTTTTTTGGGTCACAAAATTTTTTTGGGCTCAAAATTTTTCGAAGTTTTTTTGGGTCAAAATTTATTTGGGCCCAAAATTTTTCGAAGGTTTTTTTGGGTGCCAAAATTTTTCAAAGATTTTTTTGGGTCAAAATTTTTCAGGGTCTCAAAATTTTTCTACATTTTTTCGGATCTCAAAAAGTTTTTGGGCCCAAAATTTTTCAAAGATTTTTTGGGTCCCAAAATTTTTCGAAGTTTTTTTGGGTCCCAAAATTTTTCGAAGTTTTTTTGGGTCAAAATTATTTTGGGTCCCAAATTTTTTCGAAGGTTTTTGGGTCCCAAAATTTTTCGATTTTTTTTTGGGTCAAAAATTTTTAGGGTCTCAAAATTTTTCTACAATTTTTTCAGTTCTAAAAAAATTTTGGGGCCCAAAATTTTTCAAAGATTTTTTGAGTCCCAAAATTTTTCGAAGTTTTTTTGGGTCCCAAAATTTTTCGAAAATTTTTTGGGTCACAAATTTTTTTTGGGCTCAAAATTTTTCAAAGTTTTTTTGGGTCCCAAATTTTTTTTAAGTTAATTTGGGTCAAAATTATTTTCGGTTCCTAATTTTTTTGAAGTTTGTTTGGGTCAAAATTTTTTTGGGTCTCAACATTTTTTCTACATTTTTTCGAGTCTCGAAAAGTTTTTGGGCCCGAAATTATTCAAAGATTTTTTGGGTCCCAAAATATTTCGAAGTTTTTTTGGGTCACAAAATTTTTCAACGTTTTTTTGGGTCACAAAATTTTTTGAAGTTTATTTGGGTCAAAATTATTTTCGGTTCCTAATTTTTTTGAAGTTTGTTTGGGTCAAAATTTTTTTGGGTCTCAACATTTTTTCTACATTTTTTCGAGTCTCGAAAAGTTTTTGGGCCCAAAATTATTCAAAGATTTTTTGGGTCCCAAAATATTTCGAAGTTTTTTTGGGTCACAAAATTTTTCGAAGTTTTTTTGGGTCACAAAATTTTTCGAAATTTTTTTGGGTCACAAATTTTTTTTACAATTTTTCAGTTCTCAAAAAACTTTTGGGCCCAAAATTTTTCAAAGATTTTTTGAGTCCCAAAATTTTTCGAAGTTTTTTTGGGTCCCAAAATTTTTCGAAAATTTTTTGGGTCACAAAATTTTTTTGGGCTCAAGATTTTTCGAAGTTTTTTTGGGTCCCAAAATTTTTTGAAGTTTATTTGGGTCAAAATTATTTTCGGTTCCTAATTTTTTCGAAGTTTGTTTGGGTCAAAATTTTTTTGGGTCTCAAAATTTTTTCTACATTTTTTCGAGTCTCTAAAAGTTTTTGGGCCCAAAATTATTCAAAGATTTTTTGGGTCCCAAAATATTTCGAAGTTTTTTTGGGTCACAAAATTTTTCGAAATTTTTTTGGGTCACAAAATTTATTTGGGCTCAAAATTTTTCGAAGTTTTTTTGGGTCAAAATTTATTTGGGCCCAAAATTTTTCGAAGGTTTTTTTGGGTGCCAAAATTTTTCAAAGATTTTTTTGGGTCAAAATTTTTCAGGGTCTCAAAATTTTTCTACATTTTTTCGGATCTCAAAAAGTTTTTGGGCCCAAAATTTTTCAAAGATTTTTTGGGTCCCAAAATTTTTCGAAGTTTTTTTGGGTCCCAAAATTTTTCGAAGTTTTTTTGGGTCCCAAAATTTTTCGAAGTTTTTTTGGGTCAAAATTATTTTGGGTCCCAAATTTTTTCGAAGGTTTTTGGGTCCCAAAATTTTTCGATTTTTTTTTGGGTCAAAAATTTTTAGGGTCTCAAAATTTTTCTACAATTTTTTCAGTTCTAAAAAAATTTTGGGGCCCAAAATTTTTCAAAGATTTTTTGAGTCCCAAAATTTTTCGAAGTTTTTTTGGGTCCCAAAATTTTTCGAAAATTTTTTGGGTCCCAAAATTTTTTGAAGTTTATTTGGGTCAAAATTATTTTCGGTTCCTAATTTTTTTGAAGTTTGTTTGGGTCAAAATTTTTTTGGGTCTCAACATTTTTTCTACATTTTTTCGAGTCTCGAAAAGTTTTTGGGCCCAAAATTATTCAAAGATTTTTTGGGTCCCAAAATATTTCGAAGTTTTTTTGGGTCACAAAATTTTTCGAAATTTTTTTGGGTCACAAAATTTTTTTACAATTTTTCAGTTCTCAAAAAATTTTTGGGCCCAAAATTTTTCAAAGATTTTTTGAGTCCCAAAATTTTTCGAAGTTTTTTTGGGTCCCAAAATTTTTCGAAAATGTTTTGGGTCACAAAATTTTTTTGGGCTCAAAATTTTTCGAAGTTTTTTTGGGTCCCAAAATTTTTTGAAGTTTATTTGGGTCAAAATTATTTTTGGTTCCAAATTTTTTCGAAGATTTTTTGGGTCAAAATTTTTTTAAAACAAAAATTTTTCAAAGTTTTTTTGGGTCCCAAAATCTTTCGAAGTTTTTTTGGGTCAAAATTTATTTGGGCCCAAAATTTTTCGAAGGTTTTTTTGGTTCCCGAAATTTTTCAAAGATTTTTTTGGGTCAAAATTTTTCAGGGTCTCAAAATTTTTCTACATTTTTTCGGATCTCAAAAAGTTTTTGGGCCCAAAATTTTTCAAAGTTTTTTTGGGTCAAAATTTTTTATGGTCTCAAAATTTTTCTACAATTTTTCAGGTCTCAAAAAGTTTTTGGGCCAAAAATTTTTCAAAGATTTTTTGAGTCCCAAAATTTTTCGAAGTTTTTTTGGGTCACAAAATTTTTCGAAGTTTTTTTGGGTCCCAAAATTTTTCGAAGTCTTTTTGGGCCACAAAATTTTTCGAAGTTTTTTTGGGTCAAAATTTTTTAGGGTCTCAAAATGTTTCTAAATTTTTTTGGGTCCCAAAATTTTTTAGTTTATTTGGGTCAAAATTATTTTCGGTTCCAAATTTTTTCGAAGTTTTTTTGGGTCAAAATTTTTTAGGGTCTCAAAATGTTTCTAAATTTTTTCGCGTCTCAAAATTTTTTTGGGCTCAAAATTTTTCAAAGTTTTTTTGGGTCCCAAAATTTTTTGAAGTTTATTTGGGTCAAAATTATTTTCGGTTCCAAATTTTTTTGAAGTTTTTTTGGGTCAAAATTTTTTAGGGTCTCAAAATTTTTCTACAATTTTTCAGGTCTCAAAATGTTTTTGGGCTCAAAACTTTTCAAAGTTTTTTTGGGTCCCAAAATTTTTTGAAGTTTATTTGGGTCAAAATTATTTTCGGTTCCAAATTTTTTCGAAGTTTTTTTGGGTCAAAACTTTTTTAAAACAAAATTTTTTCAAAGTTTTTTTGGGTCCCAAAATCTTTCGAGATTTTTTTGGGTCCCAAAATTTTTCAAAGATTTTTTTGGGTCAAAATTATTTTGGGTCCCAAATTTTTTCGAAGTTTTTTTGGGTCAAAATTTTTTAGGGTCTCAAAATTTTTCTACAATTTTTCAGGTCTCAAAAAGTTTTTGGGCCCAAAATTTTTCAAAGATTTTTTGGGTCACAAAATTTTTCGAAGTTTTTTTGGGTCCCAAAATTTTTCGACATTTTTTTGGGTCACAAAATTTTTTTAAGTTTATTTGGGTCAAAATTATTTTCGGTTCCAAATTTTTTCGAAGTTTTTTTGGGTCAAAATTTTTTTAAAACAAATTTTTTTCAAAGTTTTTTTGGGTCCCAAAATCTTTCGAAGTTTTTTTGGGTCAAAATTTATTTGGGCCCAAAATTTTTCGAAGGTTTTTTTGGGTCCCAAAATTTTTCAAAGATTTTTTTGGGTCAAAAATTTTCAAGGTCTCAAAATTTTTCTACATTTTTTCGGATCTCAAAAAGTTTTTGGGACCAAAATTTTTCAAAGATTTTTTGGGTCCCAAAATTTTCCAAGTTTTTTTGGGTCCCAAAATTTTTCGAAGTTTTTTTGGGTCAAAATTATTTTGGGTCCCAAATTTATTCGAAGGTTTTTGGGTCCCAAAATTTTTCGAAGTTTTTTTGGGTCAAAATTATTTTGGGTCCCAAATTTTTTCGAAGTTTTTTTGGGTCAAAATTTTTTAGGGTCTCAAAATTTTTCTACAATTTTTCAGTTCTCAAAAAATTTTTGGGCCCAAAATTTTTCAAAGATTTTTTGAGTCCCAAAATTTTTCGAAAATTTTTTGGGTCACAAAATTTTTTTGGGCTCAACATTTTTCAAAGTTTTTTTGGTTCCCAAAATTTTTTGAAGTTTATTTGGGTCAAAATTTTTTTGGGTCTCAAAATTTTTTCTACATTTTTTCGGGTCTCGAAAAGTTTTTGGGCCCAAAATTATTCAAGGAATTTTTGGGTCCCAAAATATTTCGAAGTTTTTTTGGGTCACAAAATTTTTCGAAATTTTTTTGGGTCACAAAATTTTTTGGGCTCAAAATTTTTCGAAGTTTTTTTGGGTCATAAAATTTTTTTGAAGTTTATTTGGGTCAAAATTATTTCCGGTTCCTAATTTTTTCGAAGTTTTTTTGGTCAAAATTTTTTTGGGTCTCAAAATTTTTTCTAAATTTTTTCGGGTCTCAAAAAGTTTTTGGGCCCAAAATTATTCAAATATTTTTTGGGTCCCAAAATTTTTCGAAGTTTTTTTGGGTCAAAATTATTTTGGGTCTCAAAATGTTTCTAAATTTTTTTGGGTCCCAAAATTTTTAAGTTTATTTGGGTCAAAATTATTTTCGGTTCCAAATTTTTTCGAAGTTTTTTTGGGTCAAAATTTTTTTAAAACAAAAATTTTTCAAAGTTTTTTTGGGTCCCAAAATTTTTCGAAGTTTTTTTGGGTCAAAATTTTTTAGGGTCTCAATGTTTCTAAATTTTTTCGCGTCTCAAAATTTTTTTGGGCTCAAAAATTTTCAAAGTTTTTTTGGGTCCCAAACTTTTTTGAAGTTTATTTGGGTCAAAATTATTTTCGGTTCCAAATTTTTTCGAAGTTTTTTTGGGTCAAAATTTTTTTAAAACAAAAATTTTTCTAAGTTTTTTTGGGTCCCAAAATCTTTCAAAGATTTTTTTGGGTCAAAATTATTTTGGGTCCCAAATTTTTCAGAAGTTTTTTTGGGTCAAAATTTTTTAGGGTCTCAAAATTTTTCTACAATTTTTCAGGTCTCAAAAAGTTTTTGGGCCCAAAATTTTTCAAAGATTTTTTGAGTCACAAAATTTTTCGAAGTTTTTTTGGGTCCCAAAAGTTTTCGAAATTTTTTTGGGTCACAAATTTTTTTTGGGCTCAAAATTTTTCGAAGTTTTTTTGGGTCCCAAAATTTTTTGAAGTTTATTTGGGTCTCAAAATTATTTTCGGTTCCAATTTTTTTCGAAGTTTTTTGGGGTCAAAATTTTTTTTAAACAAAAATTTTTCAAAGTTTTTTTGGGTCCCAAAATCTTTCGAAGTTTTTTTGGGTCAAAATTTGTTTGGGCCCAAAATTTTTCGAAGGTTTTTTTGGGTCCCAAAATTTTTCAAAGATTTTTTTGGGTCAAAATTTTTCAGGGTCTCAAAATTTTTCTACATTTTTTCGGATCTCAAAAAGTTTTTGGGCCCAAAATTTTTCAAATATTTTTTGGGTCCCAAAATTTTTCGAAGTTTTTTTGGGTCACAAAATTTTTTAGGGTCTCAATGTTTCTAAATTTTTTCGCGTCTCAAAATTTTTTTGGGCTCAAAAATTTTCAAAGTTTTTTTGGGTCCCAAAATTTTTCGAAGGTTTTTTTGGGTCCCAAAATTTTTCCAAGATTTTTTTGGGTCAAAATTTTTCAGGGTCTCAAAATTTTTCTACATTTTTTCGGATCTCAAAAAGTTTTTGGGCCCAAAATTTTTCAAATATTTTTTGGGTCCCAAAATTTTTCGAAGTTTTCTTGGGTAAAAAATTTTTAGGGTCTCAATGTTTCTAAATTTTTTCGCGTCTCAAAATTTTTTTGGGCTCAAAAATTTTCAAAGTTTTTTTGGGTCCCAAACTTTTTTGAAGTTTATTTGGGTCAAAATTATTTTCGGTTCCAATTTTTTTCGAAGTTTTTTGCGGTCAAAATTTTTTTTAAACAAAAATTTTTCAACGTTTTTTTGGGTCCCAAAATCTTTCGAAGTTTTTTTGGGTCAAAATTTATTTGGGCCCAAAATTTTTCGAAGGTTTTTTTGGGTCCCAAAATTTTTCAAAGATTTTTTTGGGTCAAAATTTTTCAGGGTCTCAAAATTTTTCTACATTTTTTCGGATCTCAAAAAGTTTTTGGGCCCAAAATTTTTCAAATATTTTTTGGGTCCCAAAATTTTTCGAAGTTTTTTTGGGTCCCAAAATTTTTCGAAGTTTTTTTGGGTCAAAATTATTTTGGGTCCCAAATTTTTTCGAAGGTTTTTGGGTCCCAAAATTTTTCGAAGTTTTTTTGGGTCAAAATTATTTTGGGTCCCAAATTTTTTCGAAGTTTTTTTGGGTCAAAATTTTTTAGGGTCTCAAAATTTTTCTACAATTTTTCAGGTCTCAAAAAGTTTTTGGGCCCAAAATTTTTCAAAGATTTTTTTGGGTCCCAAAATTTTTCGAAGTTTTTTTGGGTCAAAATTATTTTGGGTCCCAAATTTTTTCGAAGGTTTTTGGGTCCCAAAATTTTTCGATTTTTTTTTGGGTCAAAAATTTTTAGGGTCTCAAAATTTTTCTACAATTTTTTCAGTTCTAAAAAAATTTTGGGGCCCAAAATTTTTCAAAGATTTTTTGAGTCCCAAAATTTTTCGAAGTTTTTTTGGGTCCCAAAATTTTTCGAAAATTTTTTTTGTCACAAATTTTTTTTGGGCTCAAAATTTTTCAAAGTTTTTTTGGGTCCCAAAATTTTTTGAAATTTATTTGGGTCAAAATTATTTTCGGTTCCTAATTTTTTTGAAGTTTGTTTGGGTCAAAATTTTTTTGGGTCTCAACATTTTTTCTACATTTTTTCGAGTCTCGAAAAGTTTTTGGGCCCAAAATTATTCAAAGATTTTTTGGGTCCCAAAATATTTCGAAGTTTTTTTGGGTCACAAAATTTTTCGAAATTTTTTTGGGTCACAAAATTTTTTTACAATTTTTCAGTTCTCAAAAAATTTTTGGGCCCAAAATTTTTCAAAGATTTTTTGAGTCCCAAAATTTTTCGAAGTTTTTTTGGGTCCCAAAATTTTTCGAAAATGTTTTGGGTCACAAAATTTTTTTGGGCTCAAAATTTTTCGAAGTTTTTTTGGGTCCCAAAATTTTTTGAAGTTTATTTGGGTCAAAATTATTTTCGGTTCCAAATTTTTTCGAAGATTTTTTGGGTCAAAATTTTTTTAAAACAAAAATTTTTCAAAGTTTTTTTGGGTCCCGAAATTTTTCAAAGATTTTTTTGGGTCAAAATTTTTCAGGGTCTCAAAATTTTTCTACATTTTTTCGGATCTCAAAAAGTTTTTGGGCCCAAAATTTTTCAAAGTTTTTTTGGGTCAAAATTTTTTATGGTCTCAAAATTTTTCTACAATTTTTCAGGTCTCAAAAAGTTTTTGGGCCAAAAATTTTTCAAAGATTTTTTGAGTCCCAAAATTTTTCGAAGTTTTTTTGGGTCACAAAATTTTTCGAAGTTTTTTTGGGTCCCAAAATTTTTCGAAGTTTTTTTGGGCCACAAAATTTTTCGAAGTTTTTTTGGGTCAAAATTTTTTAGGGTCTCAAAATGTTTCTAAATTTTTTTGGGTCCCAAAATTTTTTAGTTTATTTGGGTCAAAATTATTTTCGGTTCCAAATTTTTTCGAAGTTTTTTTGGGTCAAAATTTTTTAGGGTCTCAAAATGTTTCTAAATTTTTTCGCGTCTCAAAATTGTTTTGGGCTCAAAATTTTTCAAAGTTTTTTTGGGTCCCAAAATTTTTTGAAGTTTATTTGGGTCAAAATTATTTTCGGTTCCAAATTTTTTTGAAGTTTTTTTGGGTCAAAATTTTTTAGGGTCTCAAAATTTTTCTACAATTTTTCAGGTCTCAAAATGTTTTTGGGCTCAAAACTTTTCAAAGTTTTTTTGGGTCCCAAAATTTTTTGAAGTTTATTTGGGTCAAAATTATTTTCGGTTCCAAATTTTTTCGAAGTTTTTTTGGGTCAAAACTTTTTTAAAACAAAATTTTTTCAAAGTTTTTTTGGGTCCCAAAATCTTTCGAGATTTTTTTGGGTCCCAAAATTTTTCAAAGATTTTTTTGGGTCAAAATTATTTTGGGTCCCAAATTTTTTCGAAGTTTTTTTGGGTCAAAATTTTTTAGGGTCTCAAAAATTTTCTACAATTTTTCAGGTCTCAAAAAGTTTTTGGGCCCAAAATTTTTCAAAGATTTTTTGGGTCACAAAATTTTTCGAATTTTTTTTGGGTCCCAAAATTTTTCGACATTTTTTTGGGTCACAAAATTTTTTTAAGTTTATTTGGGTCAAAATTATTTTCGGTTCCAAATTTTTTCGAAGTTTTTTTGGGTCAAAATTTTTTTTTAAAAATTTTTTTCAAAGTTTTTTTGGGTCCCAAAATCTTTCGAAGTTTTTTTGGGTCAAAATTTATTTGGGCCCAAAATTTTTCGAAGGTTTTTTTGGGTCCCAAAATTTTTCAAAGATTTTTTTGGGTCAAAAATTTTCAAGGTCTCAAAATTTTTTTACATTTTTTCGGATCTCAAAAAGTTTTTGGGACCAAAATTTTTCAAAGATTTTTTGGGTCCCAAAATTTTCCAAGTTTTTTTGGGTCCCAAAATTTTTCGAAGTTTTTTTGGGTCAAAATTATTTTGGGTCCCAAATTTATTCGAAGGTTTTTGGGTCCCAAAATTTTTCGAAGTTTTTTTGGGTCAAAATTATTTTGGGTCCCAAATTTTTTCGAAGTTTTTTTGGGTCAAAATTTTTTAGGGTCTCAAAATTTTTCTACAATTTTTCAGTTCTCAAAAAATTTTTGGGCCCAAAATTTTTCAAAGATTTTTTGAGTCCCAAAATTTTTCGAAAATTTTTTGGGTCACAAAATTTTTTTGGGCTCAAAATTTTTCAAAGTTTTTTTGGGTCCCAAAATTTTTTGAAGTTTATTTGGGTCAAAATTATTTTCGGTTCCTAATTTTTTCGAAGTTTGTTTGGGTCAAAATTTTTTTGGGTCTCAAAATTTTTTCTACATTTTTTCGGGTCTCGAAAAGTTTTTGGGCCCAAAATTATTCAAAGAATTTTTGGGTCCCAAAATATTTCGAAGTTTTTTTGGGTCACAAAATTTTTCGAAATTTTTTTGGGTCACAAAATTTTTTGGGCTCAAAATTTTTCGAAGTTTTTTTGGGTCATAAAATTTTTTTGAAGTTTATTTGGGTCAAAATTATTTTCGGTTCCTAATTTTTTCGAAGTTTTTTTGGTCAAAATTTTTTTGGGTCTCAAAATTTTTTCTAAATTTTTTCGGGTCTCAAAAAGTTTTTGGGCCCAAAATTATTCAAAGATTTTTTGGGTCCCAAAATTTTTCGACATTTTTTTGGGTCACAAAATTTTTTTAAGTTTATTTGGGTCAAAATTATTTTCGGTTCCAAATTTTTTCGAAGTTTTTTTGGGTCAAAATTTTTTTTTAAAAATTTTTTTCAAAGTTTTTTTGGGTCCCAAAATCTTTCGAAGTTTTTTTGGGTCAAAATTTATTTGGGCCCAAAATTTTTCGAAGGTTTTTTTGGGTCCCAAAATTTTTCAAAGATTTTTTTGGGTCAAAAATTTTCAAGGTCTCAAAATTTTTTTACATTTTTTCGGATCTCAAAAAGTTTTTGGGACCAAAATTTTTCAAAGATTTTTTGGGTCCCAAAATTTTCCAAGTTTTTTTGGGTCCCAAAATTTTTCGAAGTTTTTTTGGGTCAAAATTATTTTGGGTCCCAAATTTATTCGAAGGTTTTTGGGTCCCAAAATTTTTCGAAGTTTTTTTGGGTCAAAATTATTTTGGGTCCCAAATTTTTTCGAAGTTTTTTTGGGTCAAAATTTTTTAGGGTCTCAAAATTTTTCTACAATTTTTCAGTTCTCAAAAAATTTTTGGGCCCAAAATTTTTCAAAGATTTTTTGAGTCCCAAAATTTTTCGAAAATTTTTTGGGTCACAAAATTTTTTTGGGCTCAAAATTTTTCAAAGTTTTTTTGGGTCCCAAAATTTTTTGAAGTTTATTTGGGTCAAAATTATTTTCGGTTCCTAATTTTTTCGAAGTTTGTTTGGGTCAAAATTTTTTTGGGTCTCAAAATTTTTTCTACATTTTTTCGGGTCTCGAAAAGTTTTTGGGCCCAAAATTATTCAAAGAATTTTTGGGTCCCAAAATATTTCGAAGTTTTTTTGGGTCACAAAATTTTTCGAAATTTTTTTGGGTCACAAAATTTTTTGGGCTCAAAATTTTTCGAAGTTTTTTTGGGTCATAAAATTTTTTTGAAGTTTATTTGGGTCAAAATTATTTTCGGTTCCTAATTTTTTCGAAGTTTTTTTGGTCAAAATTTTTTTGGGTCTCAAAATTTTTTCTAAATTTTTTCGGGTCTCAAAAAGTTTTTGGGCCCAAAATTATTCAAAGATTTTTTGGGTCCCAAAATTTTTCGAAGTTTTTTTGGGTCAAAATTATTTTGGGTCTCAAAATGTTTCTAAATTTTTTTGGGTCCCAAAATTTTTTAGTTTATTTGGGTCAAAATTATTTTCGGTTCCAAATTTTTTCGAAGTTTTTTTGGGTCAAAATTTTTTTAAAACAAAAATTTTTCAAAGTTTTTTTGGGTCCCAAAATTTTTCGAAGTTTTTTTGGGTCAAAATTTTTTAGGGTCTCAATGTTTCTAAATTTTTTCGCGTCTCAAAATTTTTTTGGGCTCAAAAATTTTCAAAGTTTTTTTGGGTCCCAAACTTTTTTGAAGTTTATTTGGGTCAAAATTATTTTCGGTTCCAAATTTTTTCGAAGTTTTTTTGGGTCAAAATTTTTTTGGGTCCCAAATTTTTCAGAAGTTTTTTTGGGTCAAAATTTTTTAGGGTCTCAAAATTTTTCTACAATTTTTCAGGTCTCAAAAAGTTTTTGGGCCCAAAATTTTTCAAAGATTTTTTGAGTCACAAAATTTTTCGAAGTTTTTTTGGGTCCCAAAATTTTTCGAAAATTTTTTGGGTCACAAAATTTTTTAAAGATTTTTTTGGATCAAAATTTTTCAGGGTCTCAAAAATTTTCTACATTTTTTCGGATCTCAAAAAGTTTTTAGGCCCAAAATTTTTCAAATATTTTTTGGGTCCCAAAATTTTTCGAAGTTTTTTTGGGTCCCAAAATTTTTCGAAGTTTTTTTGGGTCAAAATTATTTTGGGTCCCAAATTTTTTCGAAGGTTTTTGGGTCCCAAAATTTTTCGAAGTTTTTTTGGGTCAAAATTATTTTGGGTCCCAAATTTTTTCGAAGTTTTTTTGGGTCAAAATTTTTTAGGGTCTCAAAATTTTTCTACAATTTTTCAGGTCTCAAAAAGTTTTTGGGCCCAAAATTTTTCAAAGATTTTTTTGGGTCCCAAAATTTTTCGAAGTTTTTTTGGGTCAAAATTATTTTGGGTCCCAAATTTTTTCGAAGGTTTTTGGGTCCCAAAATTTTTCGACGTTTTTTTGGGTCAAAATTATTTTGGGTCCCAAATTTTTTCGAAGTTTTTTTGGGTCAAAATTTTTTAGGGTCTCAAAATTTTTCTATAATTTTTCAGGTCTCAAAAAGTTTTTGGGCCCAAAATTTTTCAAAGATTTTTTGAGTCCCAAAATTTTTCGAAGTTTTTTTGGGTCCCAAAATTTTTCGAAAATTTTTTGGGTCCCAAAATTTTTTGATTTTTATTTGGGTCAAAATTATTTTCGGTTCCTAATTTTTTTAAAGTTTTTTTGGGTCAAAATTATTTTCGGTACCAAAATTTTTCGAAGTTTTTTTGGGTCAAAATTTTTTAGGGTTTCTAAATTTTTTCGCGTCTCAAAGTTTTTTTGGGTCCCAAAATTTTTTGAAGTTTATTTGGGTCAAAATTTTTTTCGGTTCCAAATTTTTTCGAAGTTTTTTTGGGTCAATTTTTTATTAAAACAAAAATTTTTCAAAGTTTTTTTGGGTCCCAAAATCTTTCAAAGTTTTTTTGGGTCCCAAAATTTTTCAAAGATTTTTTTGGGTCAAAAATTTTCAAGGTCTCAAAATTTTTCTACATTTTTTCGGATCTCAAAAAGTTTTTGGGACCAAAATTTTTCAAAGATTTTTTGGGTCCCAAAATTTTTTTAAGTTTATTTGGGTCAAAATTATTTTCGGTTCCAAATGTTTCTACAATTTTTCAGGTCTCAAAAAGTTTTTGGGCCCAAAATTTATCAAAGATTTTTTGAGTCACAAAATTTTTCGAAGTTTTTTTGGGTCCCAAAATTTTTCGAAATTTTTTTGGGTCAAAATTTATTTGGGCCCAAAATTTTTCGAAGGTTTTTTTGGGTCCCAAAATTTTTCAAAGATTTTTTTGGGTCAAAATTTTTCAGGGTCTCAAAATTTTTTTACATTTTTTCGGATCTCAAAAAGTTTTTGGGCCCAAAATTTTTCAAAGATTTTTTGGGTCCCAAAATTTTTCAAATTTTTTTTGGGTCAAAATTTATTTGGGCCCAAAATTTTTCGAAGGTTTTTTTGGGTCCCAAAATTTTTCAAAGATTTTTTTGGGTCAAAGATTTTTTTGGGTCCCAAAATTTTTCGAAGTTTTTTTGGGTCAAAATTATTTTGGGTCCCAAATTTTTTCGAAGGTTTTTGGGTCCCAAAATTTTTCGAAGTTTTTTTTGGGTCAAAATTATTTTGGGTCCCAAATTTTTTTGAAGTTTTTTTGGGTCAAAATTTTTTAGGGTCTCAAAATTTTTCTATAATTTTTCAGGTCTCAAAAAGTTTTTGGGCCCAAAATTTTTCAAAGATTTTTTGAGTCCCAAAATTTTTCGAAGTTTTTTTGGGTCCCAAAATTTTTCGAAAATTTTTTGGGTCCCAAAATTTTTTGAAGTTTATTTGGGTCAAAATTATTTTCGGTTCCTAATTTTTTAAAAGTTTTTTTGGGTCAAAATTATTTTCGGTACCAAAATTTTTCGAAGTTTTTTTGGGTCAAAATTTTTTAGGGTTTCTAAATTTTTTCGCGTCTCAAAGTTTTTTTGGGTCCCAAAATTTTTTGAAGTTTATTTGGGTCAAAATTTTTTTCGGTTCCAAATTTTTTCGAAGTTTTTTTGGTCAATTTTTTATCAAAACAAAAATTTTTCAAAGTTTTTTTGGGTCCCAAAATCTTTCGAAGTTTTTTTGGGTCCCAAAATTTTTCTAAGATTTTTTTGGGTCAAAAATTTTCAAGGTCTCAAAATTTTTCTACATTTTTTCGGATCTCAAAAAGTTTTTGGGACGAAAATTTTTCAAAGATTTTTTGGGTCCCAAAATTTTTCGAAGTTTTTTTGGGTCGCAAAATTTTTCGAAGTTTTTTTGGGTCAAAATTATTTTGGGTCCCAAATTTATTCGAAGGTTTTTGGGTCCCAAAATTTTTCGAAGTTTTTTTGGGTCAAAATTTTTTAGGGTCTCAAAATTTTTCTACAATTTTTCAGTTCTCAAAAAATTTTTGGGCCCAAAATTTTTCAAAGATTTTTTGAGTCCCAAAATTTTTCGAAGTTTTTTTGGGTCAAAATTATTTTCGGTTCCTAATTTTTTCGAAGTTTGTTTGGGTCAATATTTTTTTTGGTCTCAAAATTTTTTCTACATTTTTTCGGGTCTCGAAAAGTTTTTGGGCCCAAAATTATTCAAAGATTTTTTGGGTCCCAAAATATTTCGAAGTTTTTTTGGGTCACAAAATTTTTCGAAATTTTTTTGGGTCACAAAATTTTTTGGGCTCAAAATTTTTCAAAGTTTTTTTGGGTCCCAAAATTTTTTGAAGTTTATTTGGGTCAAAATTATTTTCGGTTCCTAATTTTTTTGAAGTTTTTTTGGTCAAAATTTTTTTGGGTCTCAAAATTTTTTCTAAATTTTTACGGGTCTCAAAAAGTTTTTGGGCCCAAAATTATTCAAAGTTTTTTTGGGTCCCAAAATTTTTCGAAGTTTTTTTGGGTCAAAATTATTTTGGGTCCCAAATTTTTTCGAAGGTTTTTGGGTCCCAAAATTTTTCGAAGTTTTTTTGGGTCAAAATTATTTTGGGTCTCAAAATTTTTCTACAATTTTTCAGGTCTCAAAAAGTTTTTGGGCCCAAAATGTTTCAAAGATTTTTTGAGTCACAAAATTTTTCGAAGTTTTTTTGGGTCCCAAAATTTTTTGAAATTTTTTTGGGTCAAAATTTATTTGGGCCCAAAATTTTTCGAAGGTTTTTTTGGGTCCCAAAATTTTTCAAAGATTTTTTTGGGTCAAAATTTTTCAGGGTCTCAAAATTTTTTTACATTTTTTCGGATCTCAAAAAGTTTTTGGGCCCAAAATTTTTCGAAGATTTTTTTGGGTCCCAAAATTTTTCGAAGTTTTTTTGGGTCAAAATTATTTTGGGTCCCAAATTTTTTCGAAGGTTTTTGGGTCCCAAAATTTTTCGAAGTTTTTTTTTGGGTCAAAATTATTTAGGGTCCCAAATTTTTTTGAAGTTTTTTTGGGTCAAAATTTTTTAGGGTCTCAAAATTTTTCTATAATTTTTCAGGTCTCAAAAAGTTTTTGGGCCCAAAATTTTTCAAAGATTTTTTGAGTCCCAAAATTTTTCGAAGTTTTTTTGGGTCCCAAAATTTTTCGAAAATTTTTTGGGTCCCAAAATTTTTTGAAGTTTATTTGGGTCAAAATTATTTTCGGTTCCTAATTTTTTAAAAGTTTTTTTGGGTCAAAATTATTTTCGGTACCAAAATTTTTCGAAGTTTTTTTGGGTCAAAATTTTTTAGGGTTTCTAAATTTTTTCGCGTCTCAAAGTTTTTTTGGGTCCCAAAATTTTTTGAAGTTTATTTGGGTCAAAATTTTTTTCGGTTCCAAATTTTTTCGAAGTTTTTTGGTCAATTTTTTATTAAAACAAAAATTTTTCAAAGTTTTTTTGGGTCCCAAAATCTTTCGAAGTTTTTTTGGGTCCCAAAATTTTTCTAAGATTTTTTTGGGTCAAAAATTTTCAAGGTCTCAAAATTTTTCTACATTTTTTCGGATCTCAAAAAGTTTTTGGGACCAAAATTTTTCAAAGATTTTTTGGGTCCCAAAATTTTTCGAAGTTTTTTTGGGTCGCAAAATTTTTCGAAGTTTTTTTGGGTCAAAATTATTTTGGGTCCCAAATTTATTCGAAGGTTTTTGGGTCCCAAAATTTTTCGAAGTTTTTTTGGGTCAAAATTTTTTAGGGTCTCAAAATTTTTCTACAATTTTTCAGTTCTCAAAAAATTTTTGGGCCCAAAATTTTTCAAAGATTTTTTGAGTCCCAAAATTTTTCGAAGTTTTTTTGGGTCAAAATTATTTTCGGTTCCTAATTTTTTCGAAGTTTGTTTGGGTCAATATTTTTTTTGGTCTCAAAATTTTTTCTACATTTTTTCGGGTCTCGAAAAGTTTTTGGGCCCAAAATTATTCAAAGATTTTTTGGGTCCCAAAATATTTCGAAGTTTTTTTGGGTCACAAAATTTTTCGAAATTTTTTTGGGTCACAAAATTTTTTGGGCTCAAAATTTTTCAAAGTTTTTTTGGGTCCCAAAATTTTTTGAAGTTTATTTGGGTCAAAATTATTTTCGGTTCCTAATTTTTTTGAAGTTTTTTTGGTCAAAATTTTTTTGGGTCTCAAAATTTTTTCTAAATTTTTACGGGTCTCAAAAAGTTTTTGGGCCCAAAATTATTCAAAGTTTTTTTGGGTCCCAAAATTTTTCGAAGTTTTTTTGGGTCAAAATTATTTTGGGTCCCAAATTTTTTCGAAGGTTTTTGGGTCCCAAAATTTTTCGAAGTTTTTTTGGGTCAAAATTATTTTGGGTCAGAAAATTTTTCTACAATTTTTCAGGTCTCAAAAAGTTTTTGGGCCCAAAATTTTTCAAAGATTTTTTGAGTCACAAAATTTTTCGAAGTTTTTTTGGGTCCCAAAATTTTTTGAAATTTTTTTGGGTCAAAATTTATTTGGGCCCAAAATTTTTCGAAGGTTTTTTTGGGTCCCAAAATTTTTCAAAGATTTTTTTGGGTCAAAATTTTTCAGGGTCTCAAAATTTTTCTACATTTTTTCGGATCTCAAAAAGTTTTTGGGCCCAAAATTTTTCGAACTTTTTTTGGGTCAAAATTTATTTGGGCCCAAAATTTTTCGAAGGTTTTTTTGGGTCCCAAAATTTTTCAAAGATTTTTTTGGGTCAAAATTTTTCAGGGTCTCAAAATTTTTCTACATTTTTTCGGATCTCAAAAAGTTTTTGGGCCCAAAATTTTTCAAAGATTTTTTTGGGTCCCAAAATTTTTCGAAGTTTTTTTGGGTCCCAAAATTTTTCGAAGTTTTTTTGGGTCCCAAAATTTTTCGAAGTTTTTTTGGGTCAAAATTATTTTGGGTCCCAAATTTTTTCGAAGGTTTTTGGGTCCCAAAATTTTTCGAAGTTTTTTTGGGTCAAAATTATTTTGGGTCCCAAATTTTTTCGAAGTTTTTTTGGGTCAAAATTTTTTAGGGTCTCAAAATTTTTCTATAATTTTTCAGGTCTCAAAAAGTTTTTGGGCCCAAAATTTTTCGAAGTTTTTTTGGGTCCCAAAATTTTTCGAAAATTTTTTGGGTCCCAAAATTTTTTGAAGTTTATTTGGGTCAAAATTATTTTCGGTTCCTAATTTTTTTAAAGTTTTTTTGTGTCAAAATTATTTTCGGTACCAAAATTTTTCGAAGTTTTTTTGGGTCAAAATTTTTTAGGGTTTCTAAATTTTTTCGCGTCTCAAAATATTTTTGGGCTCAAAATTTTTCAAACTTTTTTTGGGTCCCAAAATTTTTTGAAGTTTATTTGGGTCAAAATTTTTTTCGGTTCCAATTTTTTTCGAAGTTTTTTTGGGTCAATTTTTTATTAAAACAAAAATTTTTCAAAGTTTTTTTTGGGTCCCAAAATCTTTCAAGGTTTTTTTGGGTTCCAAAATTTTTCAAAGATTTTTTGGGTCAAAATTTTTTAGGGTCTCAAAATGTTTCTACAATTTTTCAGGTCTCAAAAAGTTTTTGGGCACAAAATTTTTTAAAATTTTTTTGGGTCCCAAAATTTTTAGAAGTTTTTTGGGTCAAAATGTTTTAGGGTCTCAAAATGTTTCTAAATTTTTTCGCGTCTCAAATTTTTTTTTGGCTCAAAATTTTTAGAAGTTTTTTTAGGTCCCAAAATTTTTTGAAGTTTATTTGGGTCAAAATTATTTTCAGTTCCAAATTTTTTCGAAGTGTTTTTGGGTCAAATTTTTATTCAAACAAAAATTTTTCTAAGTGTTTTTGGGTTCCAAAATCTTTCGAGGTTTTTTTGGGTTCCAAAATTTTTCAAAGATTTTTTGGGTCAAAAATTTTCAGGGTCTCAAAATTTTTCTACATTTTTTCAGATCTCAAAATGTTTTTGGGCCCAATATTTTTCGAAGTTTTTTTGGGTCCCAAAATTTTTCGAAGTTTTTTTGGGTCAAAATTATTTTCGATACCAAAATTTTTTGAAGTTTTTTTGGGTCAAAATTTTTTAGGGTCTCAAAATTTTTCTACAATTTTTCAGGTCTCAAAAAGTTTTTGGGCCCAAAATTTTTCAAAAATTTTTTGGGTCCCAAAATTTTTCGAAGTTTTTTTGGGTCAAAATTTTTTACAGTCTCAAAATGTTTCTAAATTTTTTCGCGTCTCAAAATTTTTTTGGGCTCAACATTTTTCAAAGTTTTTTTGGGTCCCAAAATCTTTCAAAGTTTTTTTGGGTCCCAAAATCTTTCGAAATTCTTTTGGGTCAAAATTTATTTGGGCCCAAAATTTTTCGAATTTTTTTTTGGGTCCCAAAATTTTTTAAAGATTTTTTTGGGTCAAAATTTTTCAGGGTCTCAAAAATTTTCTACAATTTTTCAGGTCTCAAAAAGTTTTTGGGCCCAAAATTTTTTTTAAATTTTTTTGGGTCCCAAAATTTTTCGAAATTTTTTTGGGTCAAAATTTTTTAGGGTCTCAAAATGTTTCTAAATTTTTTCGCGTCTCAAAATTTTTTTTGGCTCAAAATTTTTCAAAGTTTTTTTGGGTCCCAAAATATTTTGAAGTTTATTTGGGTCAAAATTATTTTCAGTTCCAAATTTTTTCGAAGTTTTTTTGGGTCAAATTTTTATTAAAACAAAACTTTTTCAAAGTTTTTTTGGGTCCCAAAATCTTTCGAGGTTTTTTTGGGTCAAAATTTTTTAGGGTCTCAAAATTTTTCTACAATTTTTCAGGTCTCAAAAAGTTTTTGGGCCCAAAATTTTTCAAAGATTTTTTGAGTCATAAAATTTTTCAAAGTTTTTTAGGGTCCCAAAATTTTTCGAAATTTTTTTGGGTCAAAATTTTTAAGGGTCTCAAAATTTTTCTACATTTTTTCGGACCTCAAAAAGTTTTTGGGCCCAAAATTTTTCAAATATTTTTTGGGTCCCAAAATTTTTCGAAGTTTTTTTGGGTCAAAATTATTTTGGGTCCCAAATTTTTTCGAAGGTTTTTGGGTCCCAAAATTTTTCGAAGTTTTTTTGGGTCAAAATTATTTTGGGTCCCAAAATTTTTCAAAGATTTTTTTGGGTCAAAATTTTTCAGGGTCTCAAAATTTTTCTACATTTTTTCGGATCTCAAAAAGTTTTTGGGCCCAAAATTTTTCAAAGATTTTTTGGGTCCCAAAATTTTTCGAAGTTTTTTTGGGTCAAAATTATTTTGGGTCCCAAATTTTTTCGAAGGTTTTTGGGTCCCAAAATTTTTCGAAGTTTTTTTGGGTAAAAATTATTTTGGGTCCCAAAATTTTTCGAAGTTTTTTTGGGTCAAAATTATTTTGGGTCCCAAATTTATTCGAAGGTTTTTGGGTCCCAAAATTTTTCGAAGTTTTTTTGGGTCAAAATTTTTTAGGGTCTCAAAATTTTTCTATAATTTTTCAGGTCTCAAAAAGTTTTTGGGCCCAAAATTTTTCAAAGATTTTTTGAGTCCCAAAATTTTTCGAAGTTTTTTTGGGTCCCAAAATTTTTCGAAAATTTTTTGGGTCCCAAAATTTTTTGAAGTTTATTTGGGTCAAAATTATTTTCGGTTCCTAATTTTTTTAAAGTTTTTTTGTGTCAAAATTATTTTCGGTACCAAAATTTTTCGAAGTTTTTTGGGTCAAAATTTTTTAGGGTCTCAAAATGTTTCTACAATTTTTCAGGTCTCAAAAAGTTTTTGGGCACAAAATTTTTTAAAATTTTTTTGGGTCCCAAAATTTTTAGAAGTTTTTTGGGTCAAAATGTTTTAGGGTCTCAAAATGTTTCTAAATTTTTTCGCGTCTCAAATTTTTTTTTGGCTCAAAATTTTTAGAAGTTTTTTTAGGTCCCAAAATTTTTTGAAGTTTATTTGGGTCAAAATTATTTTCAGTTCCAAATTTTTTCGAAGTGTTTTTGGGTCAAATTTTTATTCAAACAAAAATTTTTCTAAGTGTTTTTGGGTTCCAAAATCTTTCGAGGTTTTTTTGGGTTCCAAAATTTTTCAAAGATTTTTTGGGTCAAAAATTTTCAGGGTCTCAAAATTTTTCTACATTTTTTCAGATCTCAAAATGTTTTTGGGCCCAATATTTTTCGAAGTTTTTTTGGGTCCCAAAATTTTTCGAAGTTTTTTTGGGTCAAAATTATTTTCGATACCAAAATTTTTTGAAGTTTTTTTGGGTCAAAATTTTTTAGGGTCTCAAAATTTTTCTACAATTTTTCAGGTCTCAAAAAGTTTTTGGGCCCAAAATTTTTCAAAAATTTTTTGGGTCCCAAAATTTTTCGAAGTTTTTTTGGGTCAAAATTTTTTACAGTCTCAAAATGTTTCTAAATTTTTTCGCGTCTCAAAATTTTTTTGGGCTCAACATTTTTCAAAGTTTTTTTGGGTCCCAAAATCTTTCAAAGTTTTTTTGGGTCACAAAATCTTTCGAAATTCTTTTGGGTCAAAATTTATTTGGGCCCAAAATTTTTCGAATTTTTTTTTGGGTCCCAAAATTTTTTAAAGATTTTTTTGGGTCAAAATTTTTCAGGGTCTCAAAAATTTTCTACAATTTTTCAGGTCTCAAAAAGTTTTTGGGCCCAAAATTTTTTTTAAATTTTTTTGGGTCCCAAAATTTTTCGAAATTTTTTTGGGTCAAAATTTTTTAGGGTCTCAAAATGTTTCTAAATTTTTTCGCGTCTCAAAATTTTTTTTGGCTCAAAATTTTTCAAAGTTTTTTTGGGTCCCAAAATATTTTGAAGTTTATTTGGGTCAAAATTATTTTCAGTTCCAAATTTTTTCGAAGTTTTTTTGGGTCAAATTTTTATTAAAACAAAACTTTTTCAAAGTTTTTTTGGGTCCCAAAATCTTTCGAGGTTTTTTTGGGTCAAAATTTTTTAGGGTCTCAAAATTTTTCTACAATTTTTCAGGTCTCAAAAAGTTTTTGGGCCCAAAATTTTTCAAAGATTTTTTGAGTCACAAAATTTTTCAAAGTTTTTTAGGGTCCCAAAATTTTTCGAAATTTTTTTGGGTCAAAATTTTTAAGGGTCTCAAAATTTTTCTACATTTTTTCGGACCTCAAAAAGTTTTTGGGCCCAAAATTTTTCAAATATTTTTTGGGTCCCAAAATTTTTCGAAGTTTTTTTGTGTCAAAATTATTTTGGGTCCCAAATTTTTTCGAAGGTTTTTGGGTCCCAAAATTTTTCGAAGTTTTTTTGGGTCAAAATTATTTTGGGTCCCAAAATTTTTCAAAGATTTTTTTGGGTCAAAATTTTTCAGGGTCTCAAAATTTTTCTACATTTTTTCGGATCTCAAAAAGTTTTTGGGCCCAAAATTTTTCAAAGATTTTTTGGGTCCCAAAATTTTTCGAAGTTTTTTTGGGTCAAAATTATTTTGGGTCCCAAATTTTTTCGAAGGTTTTTGGGTCCCAAAATTTTTCGAAGTTTTTTTGGGTAAAAATTATTTTGGGTCCCAAATTTTTTCGAAGTTTTTTTGGGTCAAATTTTTTTAGGGTCTCAAAATTTTTCTATAATTTTTCAGGTCTCAAAAAGTTTTTGGGCCCAAAATTTTTCAAAGATTTTTTGAGTCACAAAATTTTTCGAAGTTTTTTTGGGTCCCAAAAATTTTCGAAATTTTTTTGGACCACAAAATTTTTTTGGGCTCAAAATTATTTTGGGTCCCAAAATTTTTTAAAGATTTTTTTGGGTCAAAATTTTTCAGGGTCTCAAAAATTTTCTACAATTTTTCAGGTCTCAAAAAGTTTTTGGGCCCAAAATTTTTTTTAAATTTTTTTGGGTCCCAAAATTTTTCGAAATTTTTTTGGGTCAAAATTTTTTAGGGTCTCAAAATGTTTCTAAATTTTTTCGCGTCTCAAAATTTTTTTTGGCTCAAAATTTTTCAAAGTTTTTTTGGGTCCCAAAATATTTTGAAGTTTATTTGGGTCAAAATTATTTTCAGTTCCAAATTTTTTCGAAGTTTTTTTGGGTCAAATTTTTATTAAAACAAAACTTTTTCAAAGTTTTTTTGGGTCCCAAAATCTTTCGAGGTTTTTTTGGGTCAAAATTTTTTAGGGTCTCAAAATTTTTCTACAATTTTTCAGGTCTCAAAAAGTTTTTGGGCCCAAAATTTTTCAAAGATTTTTTGAGTCACAAAATTTTTCAAAGTTTTTTAGGGTCCCAAAATTTTTCGAAATTTTTTTGGGTCAAAATTTTTAAGGGTCTCAAAATTTTTCTACATTTTTTCGGACCTCAAAAAGTTTTTGGGCCCAAAATTTTTCAAATATTTTTTGGGTCCCAAAATTTTTCGAAGTTTTTTTGGGTCAAAATTATTTTGGGTCCCAAATTTTTTCGAAGGTTTTTGGGTCCCAAAATTTTTCGAAGTTTTTTTGGGTCAAAATTATTTTGGGTCCCAAAATTTTTCAAAGATTTTTTTGGGTCAAAATTTTTCAGGGTCTCAAAATTTTTCTACATTTTTTCGGATCTCAAAAAGTTTTTGGGCCCAAAATTTTTCAAAGATTTTTTGGGTCCCAAAATTTTTCGAAGGTTTTTTTGGGTCAAAATTATTTTGGGTCCCAAATTTTTTCGAAGGTTTTTGGGTCCCAAAATTTTTCGAAGTTTTTTTGGGTAAAAATTATTTTGGGTCCCAAATTTTTTCGAAGTTTTTTTGGGTCAAATTTTTTTAGGGTCTCAAAATTTTTCTATAATTTTTCAGGTCTCAAAAAGTTTTTGGGCCCAAAATTTTTCAAAGATTTTTTGAGTCCCAAAATTTTTCGAAGTTTTTTTTGGTCCCAAAATTTTTCGAAAATTTTTTGGGTCCCAAAATTTTTTGAAGTTTATTTGGGTCAAAATTATTTTCGGTTCCTAATTTTTTTGAAGTTTTTTTGGGTCAAAATTTTTTTCGGTACCAAAATTTTTCGAAGTTTTTTTGGGTCAAAATTTTTTAGGGTTTCTAAATTTTTTCGCGTCTCAAAATTTTTTTGGGCTCAAAATTTTTCAAAGTTTTTTTGGGTCCCAAAATTTTTTGAAGTTTATTTTCGGTCAAAAAAATTTTCGGTTCCAAATTTTTTCGAAGTTTTTTTGGGTCAATTTTTTATTAAAACAAAAATTTTTCAAAGTTTTTTTGGGTCCCAAAATCTTTCAAGGTTTTTTTGGGTTCCAAAATTTTTCAAAGATTTTTTGGGTCAAAATTTTTCAGGGTCTCAAAATTTTTCTAAATTTTTTCGGATCTCAAAATGTTTTTGGGCCCAATATTTTTCGAAGTTTTTTTGGGTCCCAAAATTTTTCGAAGTTTTTTTGGGTCAAAATTATTTTGGGTCCTAAATTTTTTCGAAGGTTTTTGGGTCCCAAAATTTTTCGAAGTTTTTTTGGGTCAAAATTATTTTGGGTCCCAAATTTTTTCGAAGTTTTTTTGGGTCAAAATTTTTTAGGGTCTCAAAATTTTTCTACAATTTTTCAGGTCTCAAAAAGTTTTTGGGCCCAAAATTTTTCAAAGATTTTTTGAGTCACAAAATTTTTCGAAGTTTTTTTGGGTCCCAAAATTTTTCGAAATTTTTTTGGTTTAAAATTTATTTGGGCCCAAAATTTTTCGAAGGTTTTTTTGGGTCCCAAAATTTTTCAAAGATTTTTTTGGGTCAAAATTTTTCAGGGTCTCAAAATTTTTCTACATTTTTTCGGATCTCAAAAAGTTTTTGGGCCCAAAATTTTTCAAAGATTTTTTGGGTCCCAAAATTTTTCGAAGTTTTTTTTGGGTCAAAATTTATGTGGGCCCAAAATTTTTCGAAGGTTTTTTTGGGTCCCAAAATTTTTCAAAGATTTTTTTGGGTCAAATTTTTTCAGGGTCTCAAAATTTTTCTACAATTTTTCAGGTCTCAAAAAGTTTTTGGGCCCAAAATTTTTCAAAGATTTTTTGAGTCACAAAATTTTTCGAAGTTTTTTTGGGTCCCAAAAATTTTCGAAATTTTTTTGGACCACAAAATTTTTTTGGGCTCAAAATTTTTCGAAGTTTTTTTGGGTCCCAAAATTTTTTGAAGTTTATTTGGGTCAAAATTATTTTCGGTTCCAAATTTTTTCGAAGTTTTTTGGGGTAAAAAATTTTTTTAAACAAAATTTTTTCAAAGTTTTTTTGGGTCCCAAAATCTTTCGAAGTTTTTTTGGGTCCCAAAATTTTTTGAAGTTTTTTTGGGTCAAAATTATTTTGGGTCCCAAATTTTTTCGAAGTTTTTTTGGGTCAAAATTTTTTAGGGTCTCAAAATTTTTCTACAATTTTTCAGGTCTCAAAAAGTTTTTGGGCCCAAAATTTTTCAAAGATTTTTTGAGTCACAAAATTTTTCGAAGTTTTTTTGGGTCCCAAAATTTTTCAAAATTTTTTTGGGTCAAAATGTATTTGGGCCCAAAATTTTTCGAAGGTTTTTTTGGGTCCCAAAATTTTTCAAAGATTTTTTCGGGTCAAAATTTTTCAGGGTCTCAAAATTTTTCTACATTTTTTCGGATCTCAAAAAGTTTTTGGGCCCAAAATTTTTCAACGATTTTTTGGGTCCCAAAATTTTTCGAAGTTTTTTTGGGTCAAAATTTATTTGGGCCCAAAATTTTTCGAAGGTTTTTTTGGGTCCCAAATTTTTTCGAAGTTTTTTTGGGTCAAAATTATTTTGGGTCCCAAATTTTTTCGAAGTTTTTTTGGGTCAAAATTTTTTAGGGTCTCAAAATTTTTCTATAATTTTTCAGGTCTCAAAAAGTTTTTGGGCCCAAAATTTTTCAAAGATTTTTTGAGTCCCAAAATTTTTCGAAGTTTTTTTTGGTCCCAAAATTTTTCGAACATTTTTTGGGTCCCAAAATTTTTTGAAGTTTATTTGGGTCAAAATTATTTTCGGTTCCTAATTTTTTTAAAGTTTTTTTGGGTCAAAATTATTTTCGGTACCAAAATTTTTCTAAGTTTTTTTGGGTCAAAATTTTTTAGGGTTTCTAAATTTTTTCGCGTCTCAAAATTTCTTTGGGTCTCAAAATTTTTTTGGGCCCAAAATTTTGTAAAGTTGTTTTGGGTCCCAACATTTTTTGCGCACAAAATTTTTCTAAGTTTTTTTGAGTCAAAATTTTTTTGGGTCCCAAAATTTTCAAAGTTTTTTTAGGTCCCAAAATTTTTCGAAGTGTTTTTGGGTCAAAATTTTTTCGGGTCTCAAAATTTTTTTGGGCCCAAAATTTTTCAACATTTTTTCGGGTCTCAAAAAATTTTTGCGCCCAAAATTTTTCAAAGTTTTTTTGGGTCCCAAAATTTTTTGACATTTTTTTCGGTCAAAATTATTTTGGGTCCTAAATTTTTTTGAAGATTGTTTTGGATCCCAAAATTTTTCGAAGTTTTTTTGGGTCCCAAAATTTTTCGAAGTTTTTTTGGGTCCCAAAATTTTTCGAAGGTTTTTATGTCCCAAAATTTTTCGAAGTGTTTTTGGGTCAAAATTTTTTCGTGTCTCAAAATTTTTTTGGGCCCAAAATTTTTCAACGTTTTTTTGGGTCTCAAAATTTTTCTACATTTCTTTGGGTCTCAAATTTTTTTTGGGCCCAAAATTTTGTAAAGTTGTTTTGGGTCCCAACATTTTTTGCGCCAAAAATTTTTCAAAGTTTTTTTGGGTCAAAATTATTTTGGGTCCCAAATTTTTTCGAAGTTTTTTTGGGTCAAAATTTTTTAGGGTCTCAAAATTTTTCTATAATTTTTCAGGTCTCAAAAAGTTTTTGGGCCCAAAATTTTTCAAAGATTTTTTGAGTCCCAAAATTTTTCGAAGTTTTTTTGGGTCCCAAAATTTTTCGAAAATTTTTTGGGTCCCAAAATTTTTTGAAGTTTATTTGGGTCAAAATTATTTTCGGTTCCTAATTTTTTTAAAGTTTTTTTGGGTCAAAATTATTTTCGGTACCAAAATTTTTCGAAGTTTTTTTGGGTCAAAATTTTTTAGGGTTTCTAAATTTTTTCGCGTCTCAAAATTTCTTTGGGTCTCAAAATTTTTTTGGGCCCAAAATTTTGTAAAGTTGTTTTGGGTCCCAAAATTTTTTGCGCACAAAATTTTTCTAAGTTTTTTTGAGTCAAAATTTTTTTGGGTCCCAAAATGTTCAAAGTTTTTTTAGGTCCCAAAATTTTTCGAAGTGTTTTTGGGTCAAAATTTTTTCGGGTCTCAAAATTTTTTTGGGCCCAAAATTTTTCAACATTTTTTCGGGTCTCAAAAAATTTTTGGGCCCAAAATTTAGTAAAGTTGTTTTAGGTCTCAAAATTTTTCTAAATTTTTTCGGTCCTAAAATTTTGTAAAAGTTGTTTTGGGTCCCAAAATTTTTAGCGCCCAAAATTTTTCAAAGTTTTTTTGGGTCCCAAAATTTTTTGACATTTTTTTCGGTCAAAATTATTTTGGGTCCTAAATTTTTTTGAAGATTGTTTTGGATCCCAAAATTTTTCGAAGTTTTTTTGGGTCCCAAAATTTTTCGAAGTTTTTTTGGGTCCCAAAATTTTTCGAAGGTTTTTATGTCCCAAAATTTTTCGAAGTGTTTTTGGTTCAAAATTTTTTCGTGTCTCAAAATTTTTTTGGGCCCAAAATTTTTCAACGTTTTTTTGGGTCCCAAAATTTTTCAAAGTTTTTTTAGGTCCCAAAATTTTTCGAACTGTTTTTGGGTCAAAATTTTTTCGGGTCTCAAAATTTTTTTGGGCCCAAAATTTTTCAACGTTTTTTTGGGTCTCAAATTTTTTCTACATTTCTTTGGGTCTCAAAATTTTTTTGGGCCCAAAATTTTGTAAAGTTGTTTTGGGTCCCAACATTTTTTGCGCCCAAAATTTTTCAAAGTTTTTTTGAGTCAAAATTATTTTGGGTCCCAAAATGTTCAAAGTTTTTTTGGGTCCCAAAATTTTTCGAAATTTTTTTAGGTCCCAAAATTTTTCGAAGTGTTTTTGGGTCAAGTTTTTTTCGGGTCTCAAAGTTTTTCAAAGTTATTTTGGGTCAAAATTTTTTTGGATCCAAAATTTTTTCGAAGATTGTTTTGGTTCCCAAATTTTTTTGAAGTTTTTTTGGATCAAAATTTTTTTGGGCCCAAAATTTTTCCAAGGTTTTTTGGGACGCAAAATTTTTCTACATTTTTTCAGGAATCAAAATATTTTTGATCCCAAAATTTTTCAAAGATTTTTTGGGTCCCAAAATTTTTCGAAATTTTTTTAGGTCCCAAAATTTTTCGAAGTGTTTTTGGGTCAAGTTTTTTTCGGGTCTCAAAGTTTTTCAAAGTTATTTTGGGTCAAAATTTTTTTGGATCCAAAATTTTTTCGAAGATTGTTTTGGTTCCCAAATTTTTTTGAAGTTTTTTTGGATTAAAATTTTTTTGGGCCCAAAATTTTTCCAAGGTTTTTTGGGACGCAAAATTTTTCTACATTTTTTCAGGAATCAAAATATTTTTGATCCCAAAATTTTTCAAAGATTTTTTGGGTCCCAAAATGTTTTTTGCGCCCAAAATTTTTCGAAGTTTTTTTAGGTCCCAAAATTTTTCGAAGTGTTTTTGGGTCAAATTTTTTTCGGGTCTCAAAATTTTTTTGGGCCCAAAATTTTTCAAAGTTTTTTTGGGTCTCAAAATTTTTCAAAGTTTTTTTGGGTCCCAAATTTTTTTGAAGTTTTTTTAGGTCTCAAAATTTTTCTAAATTTTTTCGGTCCCAAAATTTTGTAAAGTTGTTTTGGGTCCAGAAATTTTTTGCGCCCAAAATTTTTCAGAGATTTTTTGGGTCCCAAAGTTTTTTGACATTTTTTTCGGTCAAAATTATTTTGGGTCCTAAATTTTTTCGAAGATTGTTTTGGATCCCAAAATTTTTCGAATTTTTTTTGGGTCCCAAAATTTTTCCAAGTTTTTTTGGGTCCCAAAATTTTTCGAAGATTTTTAGGTCAAAAAATTTTTCGAAGTGTTTTTGGGTCAAAATTTTTTCGGGTCTCAAATTTTTTTTGGGCCCTAAATTTTTCAACGTTTTTTTGGGTCTCAAAATTTTTCTACATTTTTTCGGGTCTCAAAATTTTTTTGGGCCCAAAATTTTGTAAAGTTGTTTTGGGTCCCAAAATTTTTTCGAAGTTTTTTTGGGTCCCAAAATTTTTCGAAGTTTTTTTGGGTCCCAAAATTTTTCGAAGTTTTTTTAGGTCCCAAAATTTTTCGAACTGTTTTTGGGTCAAATTTTTTTCTGGTCTCAAAATTTTTTTGGGCCCAAAAATTTTCAACGTTTTTTTTGGGTCCCAAAATTTTTCGAAATTTTTTTGGGTCCCAAAATTTTTCGAACTGTTTTTGGGTCAAAATTTTTTCTGGTCTCAAAATTTTTTTGGGCCCAAAATTTTTCAACGTTTTTTTTGGGTCTCAAAATTTTTCTAAATTTTTTCGGGTGTCAAAATTTTTTTGGGGCCCAAAGTGGTTTTCTGTTCTCGAAATTTTTTTAGGCCCAAAATTTTTCAACGTTTTTTTGGGCCTCAAAATTTTTCTAAATTTTTTCGGGTGTCAAAATTTTTTTGGGCCTAAAATTTTTGTAAAGTTGTTTTGGGTCAAAATTATTTTGGGTCCAACATTTTTTCAAAGATTGTTTTGGGTCCCAAAATTTTTCGAAGTTTATTTGGGTCTCAAAATTTTTTTACGTTTTTTTTGGGTCTCAAAATTTTTCTACATTTTTTTCGGGTGTCAAAATTTTTTTGGGCCCAAACTTTTTAAACGTTTTTTTGGGCCTCAAAATTTTTCAAAATTTTTTCGGGTGTCAAAATTTTTTTGGGTCCAACATTTTTTCGAAGATTGTTTTGGGTCCCAAAATTTTTCGACATTTTTTTGGGTCCCAAAATTTTTCGAAGTTTTTTTAGGTTCCAAAATTTTTCCAAATGTTTTTGGGTCAAAAATGTTTTGGGTCTCAAATTTTTTCGAAGATTGTTTTGGGTCCCAAAATTTTTCGAAGTTTATTTGGGTCTCAAAATTTTTTTACGTTTTTTTTAGGTCCCAAAATTTTTCGAAGTGTTTTTGGGTCAAAATTATTTCGGGTCTCAAAATTTTTTTAGGCCCAAAATTTTTCAAATTTATTTTGGCTCCCAAAATTTTTCCAAGTTTTTTGGATCCCAAAATTATTTTGGGTCCTAAATTTTGTAGAAGATTGTTTTGGGTCCTAAAATGTTTTGAAGTTTTTTTGGGTCCCAAAATTTTTGAAGTTTTTCGAAGTGTTTTTGGGTCAAAATTTTTTCGGGTCCCAAATTTTTTCGAAGATTGTTTTGGGTCCCAAAATTTTTCAAAGTTTATTTGGGTCCCAAAATTTTTCAAAGTTTTTGTAGAAGATTGTTTTGGGTCCTAAAATTTTTTGAAGTTTTTTTGGGTCCTAAAATTTTTTTAAGTTTATTTGGGTCCCAAAATTTTTTGAAGCTTTTTTAAGTCCCAAAATTTTTCGAAGTATTTTTGGGTCAAAATTTTTTCGTGTCCCAAATTTTTTCGAAGATTGTTTTGGGTCCCAAAATTTTTCGAAGTTTATTTGGGTCTCAAAATTTTTCGAGGTTTTTTGGGTCTCAAAATTTTTTTGGGCCCAAAATTTTGTAAAGTTTTTTTAAGTCCCAAAATTTTTCGAAGTGTTTTTGGGTCAAAATTATTTCGGGTCTCAAATTTTTTTTGGGCCCAAAATTTTTCACATTTTTTTTGGCTCCCAAAATTATTTTGGCTCCCAAATTTTGTAGAAGATAGTTTTGAGTCCTAAAATTTTTTCAAGTTTTTTTGGGTCCCAAAATTTTTTGAAGTTTTTTTAAGTCCCAAAATTTTTTGAAGTGTTTTTGGGTCAAAATTTTTTCGGGTCTCAAAATTTTTTTGGGCCCAAAATTTTTTGACGTTTTTTTAAGTCCCAAAATTTTTCGAAGTTTTTTTGGGTCAACATTTTTTCGGGTCTCAAAATTTTTCAAAATTTTTGGGTCCCAAAATATTCAAGTTTTTTGGGGTCCCAAAATATTCAAGTTTTTTTGGGTCCCAAAATTGTTCGAAGATTTTTTAAGGTAAAAATTTTTTATATTTTTTATATAATATTCAGATTTGGTAGTGATTCACAGTTTTTTTGGGTCCTAAATTTATTCGAAGATTATTTTGTGTCCCAAAGTTTTTCGAAGTGTTTTTGGGTCAAACTTTTTTTGGGTCCCAAATTTTTTCGATGATTGTTTTGGGTCCCAAAATTTTTCGAATTTTTGTTGGATCAAAATGTTTTTGGGCCCAGCATTTTTCAAAGTTTTTTTGGGTCCAAAATTTTTCGAACATTTTTTGAGGTCAAAATATTTTTGGGTCCCAAAATTGTTGAAATTTTTTGGGTGAAAATGTTTCAATTGCTGTTCTACAGCTGAGAGAAGAGAATTGTTTGCATTGTTTATGCACTTTTCTCCCCTTTTAGATAGACTTTTCCACCTAAGAATGTCTTTGCAATCTGAACAGGCACATGTGTAGTTCCATTGAAGCACTTCACAAGAGTGCCATTTAATGAAAATGTGGAAGTTGCCCACAAAGGACCCCATTTCCTAAGGCTAACTGCAATGTGTGTCAGCAGGTGTACATTAAAAGACACTTTTGCAGTGTCATACAGCACCTCAAACTGGATGACAAATTTCCTAAAAGCCATTTCCGCTGCATTAACATTACATAGTTTCACATTTTCTTTAAAAAGCATGTGCATAGAAAAAACTTTTTTTTTTTCTGTCTATATACCACTTTTTGCTGTAATTTGGTGAATCCAGCCTTATAATCATTAACTGTCGAGTCACATCAAGACAAACACTATGTTGGTACTCTGGAAAATAGCCACCAATCATCTAAAACGTTTTTAATTCATCAACACAGATTGGCCTTTTACACCCATGACTGGCTGTTCTGGTGGTCATACTGTTTTGTCTCAGATGCCTCAGATTTTGCCTTGTTCTGGTCTTCACCTGTGTGATAGCAAAAATCACAAAAATAGCAAAAATCACACCCATTCAGCCCATTGAATTGTTCACTGTTCTGGTATTATTGGTATTAGTGCAAAAACCTCTGCACCTCCCAACCTCCCAACATTTTTCGAAGTGTTTTTGGGTCAAAATGTTTTCGGGTCTCAAATTTTTTTTGGGCCCAAAATTTTTCGAAGTTTATTTGGGTCTCAAAATTTTTTTACGTTTTTTTTGGGTCTCAAAATTTTTCTACATTTTTTTCGGGTGTCAAAATTTTTTTGGGCCCAAAATTTTGTAAAGTTGTTTTGGGTCCCAAAATTTTTTTACGCCGAAAATTTTTCAAAGTTTTTTGGGTCAAAATTATTTTGGGTCCCTAATTTTTTCGAAGATTGTTTTGGGTCCCAAAATTTTTCGAGGTTTTTTGGGTCTCAAAATGTTTTTTGGGCCCAAAATTTTGTAAAGTTGTTTTGGGTCCCAAAATTTTTTTACGCCGAAAATTTTTCAACGTTTTTTTGGGTCAAAATTATTTTGGGTCCAAAATTTTTTCAAAGATTGTTTTGGGTCCCAAAATTTTTCGAAGTTTTTTTAGGTCCCAAAATTTTTCGAACTGTTTTTGGGTCAAACTTTTTTCAGGTCTCAAAATTTTTTTGGGCCCAAACTTTTTAAACGTTTTTTTGGGCCTCAAAATTTTTCTAAATTTTTTCGGGTGTCAAAATTTTTTTGGGCCCAAACTTTTTAAACGTTTTTTTGGGCCTCAAAATTTTTCTAAATTTTTTCGGGTGTCAAAATTTTTTTGGGCCCAAAATTTTGTAAAGTTGTTTTGGGTCAAAATTATTTTGGGTCCAACATTTTTTCGAAGATTGTTTTGGGTCCCAAAATTTTTCGACATTTTTTTGGGTCCCAAAATTTTTCGAAGTTTTTTTAGGTTCCAAAATTTTTCCAAATGTTTTTGGGTCAAAAATGTTTTGGGTCTCAAATTTTTTCGAAGATTGTTTTGGGTCCCAAAATTTTTCGAAGTTTATTTGGGTCTCAAAATTTTTTTACGTTTTTTTTAGGTCCCAAAATTTTTCGAAGTGTTTTTGGGTCAAAATTATTTCGGGTCTCAAAATTTTTTTAGGCCCAAAATTTTTCAAATTTATTTTGGCTCCCAAAATTTTTCCAAGTTTTTTGGATCCCAAAATTATTTTGGGTCCTAAATTTTGTAGAAGATTGTTTTGGGTCCTAAAATGTTTTGAAGTTTTTTTGGGTCCCAAAATTTTTGAAGTTTTTCGAAGTGTTTTTGGGTCAAAATTTTTTCGGGTCCCAAATTTTTTCGAAGATTGTTTTGGGTCCCAAAATTTTTCAAAGTTTATTTGGGTCCCAAAATTTTTCAAAGTTTTTGTAGAAGATTGTTTTGGGTCCTAAAATTTTTTGAAGTTTTTTTGGGTCCTAAAATTTTTTTAAGTTTTTTTGGGTCCCAAAATTTTTTGAAGCTTTTTTAAGTCCCAAAATTTTTCGAAGTATTTTTGGGTCAAAATTTTTTCGTGTCCCAAATTTTTTCGAAGATTGTTTTGGGTCCCAAAATTTTTCGAAGTTTATTTGGGTCTCAAAATTTTTCGAGGTTTTTTGGGTCTCAAAATTTTTTTGGGCCCAAAATTTTGTAAAGTTTTTTTAAGTCCCAAAATTTTTCGAAGTGTTTTTGGGTCAAAATTATTTCGGGTCTCAAATTTTTTTTGGGCCCAAAATTTTTCACATTTTTTTTGGCTCCCAAAATTATTTTGGCTCCCAAATTTTGTAGAAGATAGTTTTGAGTCCTAAAATTTTTTCAAGTTTTTTTGGGTCCCAAAATTTTTTGAAGTTTTTTTAAGTCCCAAAATTTTTTGAAGTGTTTTTGGGTCAAAATTTTTTCGGGTCTCAAAATTTTTTTGGGCCCAAAATTTTTTGACGTTTTTTTAAGTCCCAAAATTTTTCGAAGTTTTTTTGGGTCAACATTTTTTCGGGTCTCAAAATTTTTCAAAATTTTTGGGTCCCAAAATATTCAAGTTTTTTGGGGTCCCAAAATATTCAAGTTTTTTTGGGTCCCAAAATTGTTCGAAGATTTTTTAAGGTAAAAATTTTTTATATTTTTTATATAATATTCAGATTTGGTAGTGATTCACAGTTTTTTTGGGTCCTAAATTTATTCGAAGATTATTTTGTGTCCCAAAGTTTTTCGAAGTGTTTTTGGGTCAAACTTTTTTTGGGTCCCAAATTTTTTCGAAGATTGTTTTGGGTCCCAAAATTTTTCGAATTTTTGTTGGATCAAAATGTTTTTGGGCCCAGCATTTTTCAAAGTTTTTTTGGGTCCAAAATTTTTCGAACATTTTTTGAGGTCAAAATATTTTTGGGTCCCAAAATTGTTGAAATTTTTTGGGTGAAAATGTTTCAATTGCTGTTCTACAGCTGAGAGAAGAGAATTGTTTGCATTGTTTATGCACTTTTCTCCCCTTTTAGATAGACTTTTCCACCTAAGAATGTCTTTGCAATCTGAACAGGCACGTGTAGTTCCATTGAAGCACTTCACAAGAGTGCCATTTAATGAAAATGTGGAAGTTGCCCACAAAGGACCCCATTTCCTAAGGCTAACTGCAATGTGTGTCAGCAGGTGTACATTAAAAGACACTTTTGCAGTGTCATACAGCACCTCAAACTGGATGACAAATTTCCTAAAAGCCATTTCCGCTGCATTAACATTACATAGTTTCACATTTTCTTTAAAAAGCATGTGCATAGAAAAAACTTTTTTTTTTCTGTCTATATACCACTTTTTGCTGTAATTTGGTGAATCCAGCCTTATAATCATTAACTGTCGAGTCACATCAAGACAAACACTATGTTGGTACTCTGGAAAATAGCCACCAATCATCTAAAACGTTTTTAATTCATCAACACAGATTGGCCTTTTACACCCATGACTGGCTGTTCTGGTGGTCATACTGTTTTGTCTCAGATGCCTCAGATTTTGCCTTGTTCTGGTCTTCACCTGTGTGATAGCAAAAATCACAAAAATAGCAAAAATCACACCCATTCAGCCCATTGAATTGTTCACTGTTCTGGTATTATTGGTATTAGTGCAAAAACCTCTGCACCTCCCAACCTCCCAACATTTTTCGAAGTGTTTTTGGGTCAAAATGTTTTCGGGTCTCAAATTTTTTTTGGGCCCACAATTTTTCAAAGTTTTTTTGGGTCAAAATTTTTTCGGGTCTAATTTTTTTAATTGCTGTTCTAAAGCTGAGAGAAGAGAACTTTGATATCATTGTTTGCATTCTTTATGCACTTTTCTCCACGTTTATATAGACTTTTCCACGTAAGAATGTCAACAATCTGGACAGACTTTTTTCTCTTTTGCAACCTGTTGTTGCATCCGACAACTGTAATGCTTGCACTTTGTTACTGGACCATCATTAAAGGCTTTCAGTGGCTAGGTTGTGCGTATCGCACTCTGTTTAGTGCCAAAGACCCTTACCCACTCAGATATTCAGATTTGGTAGTGATTCACAGTTTTTATTGGGTCAGAAATTTTTTCGAAAATTGTTTTGGGTTACAAAGTTTTTCGAAGTGTTTTTGGGTCAAAATTTTTTTGATCCAAAATTTTTTCAAAGTTTTTTTAGGTGCCAAAATTAGGTTCACCCGTGTGTAAAATGTAGTAAAGTGTGTTTTCAGACGGTTTAAGCTGAGAAAAGCCGTTTGCGTATAGTTTTGAGCTTCTCTCTCACTCCTAACAGCTTCAAGTGTTGTTTTGCCCTAAAAACATCTTTTTCGATCAGAAATGAGATTTTACGAAGGAAAACACATTTTAGTTATGTAACATGCACTAACATCGTTTCTAAAGTGGTTAGGTTTCACCCGTTTGTTAAATGTAGTAAAGTGTGTTTTCAGATGGTTTAAGCTGAGAAAAGCCGTTTGCGTATAGTTTTGAGCTTCTCTCTCACTCCTAACAGCTTCAAGTGTTGTTTTGAACTAAAAGCATCTTTTTCAATGAGAAATGGTTTTTTTTACGAAGGAAACACGTTTTAGCTTTGTAAAATGCACTAACATCGTGTGATAAACTTTTCTTAGTTGTTCTCGTTCACCTGTGTGTTGAATGTAGTAAAGTGTGTTTTCAGAGGGTTTAAGCTGAGAAATGCCGTTTGCGTATAGTTTTGAGCTCCTCTCTCACTCCTAACAGCGATAAACTGCTTCAAGTGTTGTTTTGAACTGAAAACATCTTTTTCGATCAGAAATGATTTTTTACGAAGGAAAACACATTTTAGCTGTGTAAAAATGCACTAACATCGTTTCTGAAGTGGTTAGGTTCACCCGTGTGTAAAATGTAGTAAAGTGTGTTTTCAGACGGTTTAACCTGAGAAAAGCTGTTTGCGTATAGTTTTGAGCTTCTCTCTCACTCCTAACAGCGATAAACTGCTTCAAGTGTTGTTTTGACCTAAAAACATCTTTTTCGATCAGACATGAGATTTTACGAAGGAAAACACATTTTAGTTATGTAAAATGCACTATCATCGTTTCTAAGTGTGTTTTCAGACGGTTTAAGCTGAGTTTGCGTATAGTTTTGAGCTCCTCTCTCACTGCTAACAGCGATAAACTGCTTCAAGTGTTGTTTTGAGCTAAAAGCATCTATTTCAATGAGAAATGTTTTTTTACGAAGGAAACACGTTTTAGCTTTGTAAAATGCACTAACATCCTGTAATAAACTTTTCTAAGTTGTTTTCGTTCACCTGTGTGTTGAATGTAGTAAAGTGTGTTTTCAGACGGTTTAAGCTGAGAAAAGCCGTTTGCGTATAGTTTTGAGCTTCTCTCTCACTCCTAACAGCTTCAAGTGTTGTTTTGCCCTAAAAACATCTTTTTCGATCAGAAATGAGATTTTACGAAGGAAAACACATTTTAGTTATGTAACATGCACTAACATCGTTTCTAAAGTGGTTAGGTTTCACCCGTTTGTTAAATGTAGTAAAGTGTGTTTTCAGATGGTTTAAGCTGAGAAAAGCCGTTTGCGTATAGTTTTGAGCTTCTCTCTCACTCCTAACAGCTTCAAATGTTGTTTTGAACTAAAAGCATCTTTTTCAATGAGAAATGTTTTTTTTTACGAAGGAAACACGTTTTAGCTTTGTAAAATGCACTAACATCGTGTGATAAACTTTTCTTAGTTGTTCTCGTTCACCTGTGTGTAAAATGTAGTAAAGTGTGTTTTCAGACGGTTTAACCTGAGAAAAGCTGTTGAGCTTCTCTCTCACTCCTAACAGCGATAAACTGCTTCAAGTGTTGTTTTGACCTAAAAACATCTTTTTCGATCAGACATGAGATTTTACGAAGGAAAACACATTTTAGTTATGTAAAATGCACTAACATCGTTTCTAAGTGTGTTTTCAGACGGTTTAAGCTGAGTTTGCGTATAGTTTTGATCTCCTCTCTCACTGCTAACAGCGATAAACTGCTTCAAGTGTTGTTTTGAGCTAAAAGCATCTATTTCAATGAGAAATGTTTTTTTACGAAGGAAACACGTTTTAGCTTTGTAAAATGCACTAACATCGTTTCTGAAGTGGTTAGGTTCACCCGTGTGTAAAATGTAGTAAAGTGTGTTTTCAGACGGTTTAAGCTGAGAAAAGCCGTTTGCGTATAGTTTTGAGCTTCTCTCTCACTCCTAACAGCTTCAAGTGTTGTTTTGCCCTAAAAACATCTTTTTCGATCAGAAATGAGATTTTACGAAGGAAAACACATTTTAGTTATGTAACATGCACTAACATCGTTTCTAAAGTGGTTAGGTTTCACCCGTTTATTAAATGTAGTAAAGTGTGTTTTCAGATGGTTTAAGCTGAGAAAAGCCGTTTGCGTATAGTTTTGAGCTTCTCTCTCACTCCTAACAGCTTCAAGTGTTGTTTTGAACTAAAAGCATCTTTTTCAATGAGAAATGTTTTTTTTACGAAGGAAACACGTTTTAGCTTTGTAAAATGCACTAACATCGTGTGATAAACTTTTCTTAGTTGTTCTCGTTCACCTGTGTGTTGAATGTAGTAAAGTGTGTTTTCAGAGGGTTTAAGCTGAGAAATGCCGTTTGCGTATAGTTTTGAGCTTCTCTCTCACTCCTAACAGCGATAAACTGCTTCAAGTGTTGTTTTGAACTGAAAACATCTTTTTCGATCAGAAATGATTTTTTACGAAGGAAAACACATTTTAGTTATGTAAAATGCACTAACATCGTTTCTAAGTGTGTTTTCAGACGGTTTAAGCTGAGAAATGCCGTTTGCGTATAGTTTTGATCTCCTCTCTCACTCCTAACACCGATAAACTGCTTCAAGTGTTGTTTTGAACTGAAAACATCTTTTTCGATCAGAAATGATTTTTTACGAAGGAAAACACATTTTAGCTGTGTAAAAATGCACTAACATCGTTTCTGAAGTGGTTAGGTTCACCCGTGTGTAAAATGTAGTAAAGTGTGTTTTCAGACGGTTTAACCTGAGAAAAGCTGTTTGCGTATAGTTTTGAGCTTCTCTCTCACTCCTAACAGCGATAAACTGCTTCAAGTGTTGTTTTGACCTAAAAACATCTTTTTCGATCAGACATGAGATTTTACGAAGGAAAACACATTTTAGTTATGTAAAATGCACTATCATCGTTTCTAAGTGTGTTTTCAGACGGTTTAAGCTGAGTTTGCGTATAGTTTTGAGCTCCTCTCTCACTGCTAACAGCGATAAACTGCTTCAAGTGTTGTTTTGAGCTAAAAGCATCTATTTCAATGAGAAATGTTTTTTTACGAAGGAAACACGTTTTAGCTTTGTAAAATGCACTAACATCCTGTAATAAACTTTTCTAAGTTGTTTTCGTTCACCTGTGTGTTGAATGTAGTAAAGTGTGTTTTCAGACGGTTTAAGCTGAGAAAAGCCGTTTGCGTATAGTTTTGAGCTTCTCTCTCACTCCTAACAGCTTCAAGTGTTGTTTTGCCCTAAAAACATCTTTTTCGATCAGAAATGAGATTTTACGAAGGAAAACACATTTTAGTTATGTAACATGCACTAACATCGTTTCTAAAGTGGTTAGGTTTCACCCGTTTGTTAAATGTAGTAAAGTGTGTTTTCAGATGGTTTAAGCTGAGAAAAGCCGTTTGCGTATAGTTTTGAGCTTCTCTCTCACTCCTAACAGCTTCAAGTGTTGTTTTGAACTAAAAGCATCTTTTTCAATGAGAAATGTTTTTTTTTACGAAGGAAACACGTTTTAGCTTTGTAAAATGCACTAACATCGTGTGATAAACTTTTCTTAGTTGTTCTCGTTCACCTGTGTGTAAAATGTAGTAAAGTGTGTTTTCAGACGGTTTAACCTGAGAAAAGCTGTTGAGCTTCTCTCTCACTCCTAACAGCGATAAACTGCTTCAAGTGTTGTTTTGACCTAAAAACATCTTTTTCGATCAGACATGAGATTTTACGAAGGAAAACACATTTTAGTTATGTAAAATGCACTAACATCGTTTCTAAGTGTGTTTTCAGACGGTTTAAGCTGAGAAATGCCGTTTGCGTATAGTTTTGATCTCCTCTCTCACTGCTAACAGCGATAAACTGCTTCAAGTGTTGTTTTGAGCTAAAAGCATCTATTTCAATGAGAAATGTTTTTTTACGAAGGAAACACGTTTTAGCTTTGTAAAATGCACTAACATCGTTTCTGAAGTGGTTAGGTTCACCCGTGTGTAAAATGTAGTAAAGTGTGTTTTCAGACGGTTTAAGCTGAGAAAAGCTGTTTGCGTATAGTTTTGAGCTTCTCTCTCACTCCTAACAGCGATAAACTGCATCTATTTCAATGAGAAATGTTTTTTTACGAAGGAAACACGTTTTAGCTTTGTAAAATGCGCTAACATCGTTTCTGAAGTGGTTAGGTTCACCCGTGTGTAAAATGTAGTAAAGTGTGTTTTCAGACGGTTTAAGCTGAGAAAAGCCGTTTGCGTATAGTTTTGAGCTTCTCTCTCACTCCTAACAGCTTCAAGTGTTGTTTTGCCCTAAAAACATCTTTTTCGATCAGAAATGAGATTTTACGAAGGAAAACACATTTTAGTTATGTAACATGCACTAACATCGTTTCTAAAGTGGTTAGGTTTCACCCGTTTGTTAAATGTAGTAAAGTGTGTTTTCAGATGGTTTAAGCTGAGAAAAGCCGTTTGCGTATAGTTTTGAGCTTCTCTCTCACTCCTAACAGCTTCAAGTGTTGTTTTGAACTAAAAGCATCTTTTTCAATGAGAAATGTTTTTTTTTACGAAGGAAACACGTTTTAGCTTTGTAAAATGCACTAACATCGTGTGATAAACTTTTCTTAGTTGTTCTCGTTCACCTGTGTGTAAAATGTAGTAAAGTGTGTTTTCAGACGGTTTAACCTGAGAAAAGCTGTTGAGCTTCTCTCTCACTCCTAACAGCGATAAACTGCTTCAAGTGTTGTTTTGACCTAAAAACATCTTTTTCGATCAGACATGAGATTTTACGAAGGAAAACACATTTTAGTTATGTAAAATGCACTAACATCGTTTCTAAGTGTGTTTTCAGACGGTTTAAGCTGAGAACATAACACAATAGCACTAACATAATAAACTTTTCTTAGTTGTTTTCGTTCACCTGTGTGTTGAATGTAGTAAAGTTTGTTTTCAGACGGTTTAAGCTGAGAAAAGCCGTTTGCGTATAGTTTTGAGCTCTTCTCTCATTCATAACAGCGATAAACTGCTTCAAGTGTTGTTAGGAACAGAAAGCATATTTTTTTTCTTCTGAGTCTTTAAATGGCACTCTTGTGAAGTACTTCAATGGAACTACACATGTGCCTGTCCAGATTGTAAAGACATTCTTAGGTGGAAAAGTCATTCTAAAAGGGGAGAAAAATGCATAAACAATGCAAACAATGATATCAAAGAGCACTTTGAACTTTGAAAAATTTTGGGCCCGATAAAATTTTGACAGAAAAAAACATCGAAAAATTTCGGAACACAAAAAAACTTCGAAAAAATTTAAGACCAAACAGATGTTGAGGCCAAAAAAATTTGACCCAAAAAAACTTTTTTGACACAAAATTAGTTCAAAACATTTTTAGACCCGAAAAAATTTTGACACAAAAAAAACATCGAAAAATTTCGAATCCCAAAAAAATCTTCGAAAAATCTTGGGACCCATAAAAATTTTGACCTAAAATAATTTTGACCTCAAAATATCTTTGAAAAATGTTGGGACCCAAAAAAACTTAAAAAAAATTTGGGACCCAAAAAAACTTTGAAAAATTTTGGGACCCAAAAAAACTTTGAAAAATTTTAAGACCAAAAAAATGTTAAGAACCGAAAAAACTTCAAAGAATTTTGGGATCCAAAAAATTTTGACCTAAAATAATTTTGACCTCAAAATATCTTCGAAAAATTTGGGCCCAAAAAATGTTTGACCCAAAAGAACTTCAAAAAATTTTGGGACCCAAAAAAACTTCAAAACATTTTGGGACCCAAAAAAACTTTGAAAAATTTTAAGAACAAAAATATGTTTAGCCCCAAAAAAGTTTGACACAAAAAAACTCAGAATAGACAACAGAGGTTTTTGCACTAATACCAATAATACCCGAACACTGAACAATTCAATGGGCTGTATGGGTGTGATTTTTGCTATCACACAGGTGAAGGACCCAATCCTTTCAGAAGACCAGAACTTGTTCTCAGGCAAAATCTGAGGCATCTGAGACAAAACAGTATGACTACCAGCTACTCCAGAACAGCCAGTCATGAGTGTAAAAGGCCAATCTGTATTGATTAGATTAAAACGTTTTGGATGATTGATGGCTTTTTTTACCAGAGTACCAACATAGTGTTTGTCTTGATGTGTCTCGACAGTCGGTGATTATATGGCTGGATTCACCAAATTACAGCAAAAATTGGTATATAGCCAGAAAAACAAATATTGTTGGCCAAAAATTGCTCACAGTCCAGCCTCCTGTAGAGTTCACCAGAACACCACGATCATTACATGATCGTAAATTTAGAGTGGAGGTCATTTCTTCTTTTCTATTCATTGCGACTTCTAAATGGTTTTCTAATGAAGAAGTTCTGTAATCATCTCTTTCTTTCAGTTTTTACTATGCACATGCTTCTTAAAGAAAATGTGAAACTATTAACATTACATAGTTTCATATTTTCTTGAAGAAGCATGTGCATAGCAAAAACTAAAAGAAAGAGATGATTCCAGTACTTCTTAATTGGAACACCATTTAGAAGTGGCAATGAATAGAAAAGAAGAACTGACCTCTACTCTGAAGCTTTCCAAAATGTACAATCATGTAATAATCGTGGTGTTCTGGTTAACTCTACAGGAGGCTGGATTGCAAGCAATTTTTGGCCAAAATGTCTTTTTTCTACCTATATATATCAATTTTTGCTGTGATTTGGTGAATCCAGCCATATAATTACAGAATGTCGAGTCACATCAAGACAAATGCATTTTTCTCCCCGTTTAGATAGACTTTTCCACCTAAGAATGTCTTAACAATCTGGACAGGCACATGTGTGGTTCAAGCTTATTTATCTAAAATAGACTTGTTTCTGTTTTGCAACCTGTTGCTGCATCCGAGTGGTAATATACAGGAAACAACTATAATGCTCGCACTTTGTAACTGGACCATCATTAAAGGCTTTCAGTGGCTAGGTTATGCGATACAGGCACTCTGTTTAGAAGCAGAGCCAAAGACCCTTACCCACTCAGATATTCAGATTTGGTAGTGATTCACAGATTTTTTGGGTCCCAAAATTATTTTGGGTCCTAAATTTTTTCGAAGATTGTTTTGGGTCCCAAAATTTTTCAAAGTTTTTTTGGGTCCCAAAATTTTTTGTCATTTTTTTCGGTCAAAATTATTTTGGGTCCTAAATTTTTTCCAAGATTGTTTTGGGCACAAAATTTTTCCAAGGTTTTTTGGGACTCAAAATTTAAAAAAAAATTTTCGGGAATCAAAATATTTTTAGGCCCAAAATTTTTCAAAGATTTTTTGGGTCCCAAAATGTTTTTTGCGCCCAAAATTTTTTGGGTCCCAAAATTTTTCGAAGTTTTTTTAGGTCCCAAAATTTTTCGAAGTGTTTTTGGGTCAAAATTTTTTCGTGTCTCAAAATTTTTTTGGGCCCAAAATTTTTCAAAGTTTTTTTGGGTCTCAAAATTGTTCTAAATTTTTTCGGGTCTCAAAATTTTTTTGGTCCCAAAATTTAGTAAAGTTGTTTTGGGTCCCAAAATTTTTCTAAATTTTTTTGGGTCCCAAATTTTTTTGAAGTTTTATTAGGTCTCAAAATTTTTCTAAATTTTTTCGGTCCCAAAATTTTGTAAAGTTGTTTTGGGTCCCAAAATTTTTTGCGCCCAAAATTTTTCAAAGTTTTTTTGGGTCCCAAAATTTTTTGACATTTTTTTTGGTCAAAATTATTTTGGGTGCTAAATTTTTTCGAAGATTGTTTTGGATCCCAAAATTTTTCGAAGTTTTCTTGGGTCCCAAAATTTTTCGAAAGTTTTTAGGTCCCAAAATTTTTCAAAATGTTTTTGGGTCAAAATTTTTTCGGGTCTCAAAATTTTTTTGGGCCCAAAATTTTGTAAAGTTGTTTTGGGTCCCAACATTTTTTTGCGCCCAAAATTTTTCGAAGTTTTTTTGGGTCCCAAAATTTTTTGAAGTTTTTTGGGTCCCAAAATTTTTCGAAGGTTTTTAGGTCCCAACATTTTTCGAAGTGTTTTTGGGTCAAAATTTTTTCGGGTCTCAAAATTTTTTGACATTTTTTTCGGTCAAAATTATTTTGGGTCCTAAATTTTTTCGAAAATTGTTTTGGGTCCCAAAATTTTTCAAAGTTTTTTTGGGTCAAAATTTTTTGACATTTTTTTTGGTCAAAATTATTTTGGGTGCTAAATTTTTTCGAAGATTGTTTTGGATCCCAAAATTTTTCGAAGTTTTCTTGGGTCCCAAAATTTTTCGAAAGTTTTTAGGTCCCAAAATTTTTCGAAATGTTTTTGGGTCAAAATTTTTTCGGGTCTCAAAATTTTTTTGGGCCCAAAATTTTGTAAAGTTGTTTTGGGTCCCAACATTTTTTTGCGCCCAAAATTTTTCGAAGTTTTTCTGGGTCCCAAAATTTTTTGAAGTTTTTTGGGTCCCAAAATTTTTCGAAGGTTTTTAGGTCCCAACATTTTTCGAAGTGTTTTTGGGTCAAAATTTTTTCGGGTCTCAAAATTTTTTGACATTTTTTTCGGTCAAAATTATTTTGGGTCCTAAATTTTTTCGAAGATTGTTTTGGGTCCCAAAGTTTTTCGAAGTTTTTTTGGGTCCCAAAATTTTTCGAAGTGTTTTGGGTCAAAATTTTTTCGGGTCTCAAAATTTTTTGACATTTTTTTCGGTCAAAATTATTTTGGGTCCTAAATTTTTTCGAAGATTGTTTTGGGTCCCAAAGTTTTTCGAAGTTTTTTTGGGTCCCAAAATTTTTCGAAGTGTTTTTGGGTCAAAATTTTTTTGAGTCAAAATTTTTTTGGGTCCCAAAATTTTATAAATTTTTTTGGGTCCCAAAATTTTTCGAAGTTTTTTTAGGTCCGAAAATTTTTCGAAGTGTTTTTGGGTAAAAAAAATTTCGGGTCTCAAAATTTTTCAAAGTTATTTTGGGTCAAAATTTTTTTGGGCCCAAAATTTTTCAAAGTTTTTTTGGGTCCAAAAATGTTGTTTGCGCCCAACATTTTTCAACATTTTTTGAGTCCCAAAATTTTTCTAAGTTTTTTTGGGTCCCAAAAATTTTTTTGCGCACAAAATGTTTCAAAGTTTTTTTGGGTCCCAAAATTTTTCGAAGTTTTTAGGGTCAAAATTATTTTGGTTCCCAAATTTTTTCGAAGATTGTTTTGGGTCCAAAAATTTTTCGAAGCGTTTTTGGGTCAAAATTTTTTAGGGTCTCAAAATTTTTCTACAATTTTTCAGGTCTCAAAAAATTTTTGGGCCCAAAATTTTTCAAAGATTTTTTGAGTCACAAAATTTTTCGAAGTTTTTTTGGGTCCCAAAATTTTTCGAAGTTTTTTTTGGGTCAAAATTTATGTGGGCCCAAAAATTTTCGAAGGTTTTTTTGGGTCCCAAAATTTTTCAAAGATTTTTTTGGGTCAAATTTTTTCAGGGTCTCAAAATTTTTCTACAATTTTTCAGGTCTCAAAAAGTTTTTGGGCCCAAAATTTTTCAAAGATTTTTTGAGTCACAAAATTTTTCGAAGTTTTTTTGGGTCCCAAAAATTTTCGAAATTTTTTTGGACCACAAAATTTTTTTGGGCTCAAAATTTTTCGAAGTTTTTTTGGGTCCCAAAATTTTTTGAAGTTTATTTGGGTCAAAATTATTTTCGGTTCCAAATTTTTTCGAAGTTTTTTGGGGTCAAAATCTTTTTTAAACAAAATTTTTTCAAAGTTTTTTTGGGTCCCAAAATCTTTCGAAGTTTTTTTGGGTCCCAAAATTTTTTGAAGTTTTTTTGGGTCAAAATTTTTTAGGGTCTCAAAATTTTTCTACAATTTTTCAGGTCTCAAAAAGTTTTTGGGCCCAAAATTTTTCAAAGATTTTTTGAGTCACAAAATTTTTCGAAGTTTTTTTGGGTCCCAAAATTTTTCAAAATTTTTTTGGGTCAAAATGTATTTGGGCCCAAAATTTTTCGAAGGTTTTTTTGGGTCCCAAAATTTTTCAAAGATTTTTTCGGGTCAAAATTTTTCAGGGTCTCAAAATTTTTCTACATTTTTTCGGATCTCAAAAAGTTTTTGGGCCCAAAATTTTTCAACGATTTTTTGGGTCCCAAAATTTTTCGAAGTTTTTTTGGGTCAAAATTTATTTGGGCCCAAAATTTTTCGAAGGTTTTTTTGGGTCCCAAATTTTTTCGAAGTTTTTTTGGGTCAAAATTATTTTGGGTCCCAAATTTTTTCGAAGTTTTTTTGGGTCAAAATTTTTTAGGGTCTAAAAATTTTTCTATAATTTTTCAGGTCTCAAAAAGTTTTTGGGCCCAAAATTTTTCAAAGATTTTTTGAGTCCCAAAATTTTTCGAAGTTTTTTTGGGTCCCAAAATTTTTCGAACATTTTTTGGGTCCCAAAATTTTTTGAAGTTTATTTGGGTCAAAATTATTTTCGGTTCCTAATTTTTTTAAAGTTTTTTTGGGTCAAAATTATTTTCGGTACCAAAATTTTTCTAAGTTTTTTTGGGTCAAAATTTTTTAGGGTTTCTAAATTTTTTCGCGTCTCAAAATTTCTTTGGGTCTCAAAATTTTTTTGGGCCCAAAATTTTGTAAAGTTGTTTTGGGTCCCAACATTTTTTGCGCACAAAATTTTTCTAAGTTTTTTTGAGTCAAAATTTTTTTGGGTCCCAAAATTTTCAAAGTTTTTTTAGGTCCCAAAATTTTTCGAAGTGTTTTTGGGTCAAAATTTTTTCGGGTCTCAAAATTTTTTTGGGCCCAAAATTTTTCAACATTTTTTCGGGTCTCAAAAAATTTTTGCGCCCAAAATTTTTCAAAGTTTTTTTGGGTCCCAAAATTTTTTGACATTTTTTTCGGTCAAAATTATTTTGGGTCCTAAATTTTTTTGAAGATTGTTTTGGATCCCAAAATTTTTCGAAGTTTTTTTGGGTCCCAAAATTTTTCGAAGTTTTTTTGGGTCCCAAAATTTTTCGAAGGTTTTTATGTCCCAAAATTTTTCGAAGTGTTTTTGGGTCAAAATTTTTTCGTGTCTCAAAATTTTTTTGGGCCCAAAATTTTTCAACGTTTTTTTGGGTCTCAAAATTTTTCTACATTTCTTTGGGTCTCAAATTTTTTTTGGGCCCAAAATTTTGTAAAGTTGTTTTGGGTCCCAACATTTTTTGCGCCAAAAATTTTTCAAAGTTTTTTTGGGTCAAAATTATTTTGGGTCCCAAATTTTTTCGAAGTTTTTTTGGGTCAAAATTTTTTAGGGTCTCAAAATTTTTCTATAATTTTTCAGGTCTCAAAAAGTTTTTGGGCCCAAAATTTTTCAAAGATTTTTTGAGTCCCAAAATTTTTCGAAGTTTTTTTGGGTCCCAAAATTTTTCGAAAATTTTTTGGGTCCCAAAATTTTTTGAAGTTTATTTGGGTCAAAATTATTTTCGGTTCCTAATTTTTTTAAAGTTTTTTTGGGTCAAAATTATTTTCGGTACCAAAATTTTTCGAAGTTTTTTTGGGTCAAAATTTTTTAGGGTTTCTAAATTTTTTCGCATCTCAAAATTTCTTTGGGTCTCAAAACTTTTTTGGGCCCAAAATTTTGTAAAGTTGTTTTGGGTCCCAACATTTTTTGCGCACAAAATTTTTCTAAGTTTTTTTGAGTCAAAATTTTTTTGGGTCCCAAAATGTTCAAAGTTTTTTTAGGTCACAAAATTTTTCGAAGTGTTTTTGGGTCAAAATTTTTTCGGGTCTCAAAATTTTTTTGGGCCCAAAATTTTTCAACATTTTTTCGGGTCTCAAAAAATTTTTGGGCCCAAAATTTAGTAAAGTTGTTTTAGGTCTCAAAATTTTTCTAAATTTTTTCGGTCCTAAAATTTTGTAAAAGTTGTTTTGGGTCCCAAAATTTTTTGCGCCCAAAATTTTTCAAAGTTTTTTTGGGTCCCAAAATTTTTTGACATTTTTTTCGGTCAAAATTATTTTGGGTCCTAAATTTTTTTGAAGATTGTTTTGGATCCCAAAATTTTTCGAAGTTTTTTTGGGTCCCAAAATTTTTCGAAGTTTTTTTGGGTCCCAAAATTTTTCGAAGGTTTTTATGTCCCAAAATTTTTCGAAGTGTTTTTGGTTCAAAATTTTTTCGTGTCTCAAAATTTTTTTGGGCCCAAAATTTTTCAACGTTTTTTTGGGTCTCAAAATTTTTCTACATTTCTTTGGGTCTCAAAATTTTTTTGGGCCCAAAATTTTGTAAAGTTGTTTTGGGTCCCAACATTTTTTGCGCCAAAAATTTTTCAAAGTTTTTTTGAGTCAAAATTATTTTGGGTCCCAAAATGTTCAAAGTTTTTTTGGGTCCCAAAATTTTTCGAAATTTTTTTAGGTCCCAAAATTTTTCGAAGTGTTTTTGGGTCAAAATTTTTTCGGGTCTCAAAGTTTTTCAAAGTTATTTTGGGTCAAAATTTTTTTGGGCCCAAAATTTTTCCAAGGTTTTTTGGGACGCAAATTTTTTCTACATTTTTTCAGGAATCAAAATATTTTTGATCCCAAAATTTTTCAAAGATTTTTTGGGTCCCAAAATGTTTTTTGCGCCCAAATTTTTTCGAAGTTTTTTTGGGTCCCAAAATTTTTCGAAGTTTTTTTAGGTCCCAAAATTTTTCGAAGTGTTTTTGGGTCAAAATTTTTTTGGGTCTCAAAATTTTTCAAAGTTATTTTGGGTCTCAAAATTTTTCTACATTTTTTCGGGTCTCAAAAAATTTTTGGGCCCAAAATTTAGTAAAGTTGTTTTAGGTCTCAAAATTTTTCTAAATTTTTTCGGTCCTAAAATTTTGTAAAAGTTGTTTTGGGTCCCAAAATTTTTTGAAATTTTTTTCGGTCAAAATTATTTTGGGTCCTAAATTTTTTTGAAGATTGTTTTGGATCCCAAAATTTTTCGAAGTTTTTTTGGGTCGCAAAATTTTTCGAAGTTTTTTTGGGTCTCAAAATTTTTCGAAGTTTTTTTAGGTCCCAAAATTTTTCGAACTGTTTTTGGGTCAAAATTTTTTCTGGTCTCAAAATTTTTTTGGGCCCAAAATTTTTCAACGTTTTTTTTGGGTCTCAAAATTTTTCGAAGTTTTTTTGGGTCCCAAAATTTTTCAAAGTTTTTTTAGGTCCCAAAATTTTTCGAACTGTTTTTGGGTCAAAATTTTTTCGGGTCTCAAAATTTTTTTGGGCCCAAAATTTTTCAACGTTTTTTTGGGTCTCAAATTTTTTCTACATTTCTTTGGGTCTCAAAATTTTTTTGGGCCCAAAATTTTGTAAAGTTGTTTTGGGTCCCAACATTTTTTGCGCCCAAAATTTTTCAAAGTTTTTTTGAGTCAAAATTATTTTGGGTCCCAAAATGTTCAAAGTTTTTTTGGGTCCCAAAATTTTTCGAAATTTTTTTAGGTCCCAAAATTTTTCGAAGTGTTTTTGGGTCAAGTTTTTTTCGGGTCTCAAAGTTTTTCAAAGTTATTTTGGGTCAAAATTTTTTTGGATCCAAAATTTTTTCGAAGATTGTTTTGGTTCCCAAATTTTTTTGAAGTTTTTTTGGATCAAAATTTTTTTGGGCCCAAAATTTTTCCAAGGTTTTTTGGGACGCAAAATTTTTCTACATTTTTTCAGGAATCAAAATATTTTTGATCCCAAAATTTTTCAAAGATTTTTTGGGTCCCAAAATTTTTCGAAATTTTTTTAGGTCCCAAAATTTTTCGAAGTGTTTTTGGGTCAAATTTTTTTCAGGTCTCAAAGTTTTTCAAAGTTATTTTGGGTCAAAATTTTTTTGGATCCAAAATTTTTTCGAAGATTGTTTTGGTTCCCAAATTTTTTTGAAGTTTTTTTGGATTAAAATTTTTTTGGGCCCAAAATTTTTCCAAGGTTTTTTGGGACGCAAAATTTTTCTACATTTTTTCAGGAATCAAAATATTTTTGATCCCAAAATTTTTCAAAGATTTTTTGGGTCCCAAAATGTTTTTTGCGCCCAAAATTTTTCGAAGTTTTTTTAGGTCCCAAAATTTTTCGAAGTGTTTTTGGGTCAAAATTTTTTCGGGTCTCAAAATTTTTTTGGGCCCAAAATTTTTCAAAGTTTTTTTGGGTCTCAAAATTTTTCGAAGTTTTTTTGGGTCCCAAATTTTTTTGAAGTTTTTTTAGGTCTCAAAATTTTTCAAAATTTTTTCGGTCCCAAAATTTTGTAAAGTTGTTTTGGGTCCAGAAATTTTTTGCGCCCAAAATTTTTCAGAGATTTTTTGGGTCCCAAAGTTTTTTGACATTTTTTTCGGTCAAAATTATTTTGGGTCCTAAATTTTTTCGAAGATTGTTTTGGATCCCAAAATTTTTCGAATTTTTTTTGGGTCCCAAAATTTTTCCAAGTTTTTTTGGGTCCCAAAATTTTTCGAAGATTTTTAGGTCAAAAAATTTTTCGAAGTGTTTTTGGGTCAAAATTTTTTCGGGTCTCAAAATTTTTTTGGGCCCTAAATTTTTCAACGTTTTTTTGGGTCTCAAAATTTTTCTACATTTTTTTGGGTCTCAAAATTTTTTTGGGCCCAAAATTTTGTAAAGTTGTTTTGGGTCCCAACATTTTTTCGAAGTTTTTTTGGGTCCCAAAATTTTTCGAAGTTTTTTTGGGTCCCAAAATTTTTCGAAGTTTTTTTAGGTCCCAAAATTTTTCGAACTGTTTTTGGGTCAAATTTTTTTCTGGTCTCAAAATTTTTTTGGGCCCAAAAATTTTCAACGTTTTTTTTGGGTCCCAAAATTTTTCGAAATTTTTTTGGGTCCCAAAATTTTTCGAAGTTTTTTTAGGTCCCAAAATTTTTCGAACTGTTTTTGGGTCAAAATTTTTTCTGGTCTCAAAATTTTTTTGGGCCCAAAATTTTTCAACGTTTTTTTTGGGTCTCAAAATTTTTCTAAATTTTTTCGGGTGTCAAAATTTTTTTGGGGCCCAAAGTGGTTTTCTGTTCTCGAAATTTTTTTAGGCCCAAAATTTTTCAACGTTTTTTTGGGCCTCAAAATTTTTCTAAATTTTTTCGGGTGTCAAAATTTTTTTGGGCCTAAAATTTTGTAAAGTTGTTTTGGGTCAAAATTATTTTGGGTCCCAAAATTTTTCGAAGTTTATTTGGGTCTCAAAATTTTTTTACGTTTTTTTTGGGTCTCAAAATTTTTCTACATTTTTTTCGGGTGTCAAAATTTTTTTGGGCCCAAAATTTTGTAAAGTTGTTTTGGGTCCCAAAATTTTTTTACGCCGAAAATTTTTCAAAGTTTTTTGGGTCAAAATTATTTTGGGTCCCTAATTTTTTCGAAGATTGTTTTGGGTCCCAAAATTTTTCGAGGTTTTTTGGGTCTCAAAATGTTTTTTGGGCCCAAAATTTTGTAAAGTTGTTTTGGGTCCCAAAATTTTTTTACGCCGAAAATTTTTCAACGTTTTTTTGGGTCAAAATTATTTTGGGTCCAAAATTTTTTCAAAGATTGTTTTGGGTCCCAAAATTTTTCGAAGTTTTTTTAGGTCCCAAAATTTTTCGAACTGTTTTTGGGTCAAACTATTTTCAGGTCTCAAAATTTTTTTGGGCCCAAACTTTTTAAACGTTTTTTTGGGCCTCAAAATTTTTCTAAATTTTTTCGGGTGTCAAAATTTTTTTGGGCCCAAAATTTTGTAAAGTTGTTTTGGGTCAAAATTATTTTGGGTCCAACATTTGTTCGAAGATTGTTTTGGGTCCCAAAATTTTTCGACATTTTTTTGGGTCCCAAAATTTTTCGAAGTTTTTTTAGGTTCCAAAATTTTTCCAAATGTTTTTGGGTCAAAAATGTTTTGGGTCTCAAATTTTTTCGAAGATTGTTTTGGGTCCCAAAATTTTTCGAAGTTTATTTGGGTCTCAAAATTTTTTTACGTTTTTTTTAGGTCCCAAAATTTTTCGAAGTGTTTTTCGGTCAAAATTATTTCGGGTCTCAAAATTTTTTTAGGCCCAAAATTTTTCAAATTTATTTTGGCTCCCAAAATTTTTCCAAGTTTTTTGGATCCCAAAATTATTTTGGGTCCTAAATTTTGTAGAAGATTGTTTTGGGTCCTAAAATGTTTTGAAGTTTTTTTGGGTCCCAAAATTTTTGAAGTTTTTCGAAGTGTTTTTGGGTCAAAATTTTTTCGGGTCCCAAATTTTTTCGAAGATTGTTTTGGGTCCCAAAATTTTTCAAAGTTTATTTGGGTCCCAAAATTTTTCAAAGTTTTTGTAGAAGATTGTTTTGGGTCCTAAAATTTTTTGAAGTTTTTTTGGGTCCTAAAATTTTTTTAAGTTTTTTTGGGTCCCAAAATTTTTTGAAGCTTTTTTAAGTCCCAAAATTTTTCGAAGTATTTTTGGGTCAAACTTTTTTCGTGTCCCAAATTTTTTCGAAGATTGTTTTGGGTCCCAAAATTTTTCGAAGTTTATTTGGGTCTCAAAATTTTTCGAGGTTTTTTGGGTCTCAAAATTTTTTTGGGCCCAAAATTTTGTAAAGTTTTTTTAAGTCCCAAAATTTTTCGAAGTGTTTTTGGGTCAAAATTATTTCGGGTCTCAAATTTTTTTTGGGCCCAAAATTTTTCACATTTTTTTTGGCTCCCAAAATTATTTTGGCTCCCAAATTTTGTAGAAGATAGTTTTGAGTCCTAAAATTTTTTCAAGTTTTTTTGGGTCCCAAAATTTTTTGAAGTTTTTTTAAGTCCCAAAATTTTTTGAAGTGTTTTTGGGTCAAAATTTTTTCGGGTCTCAAAATTTTTTTGGGCCCAAAATTTTTTGACGTTTTTTTAAGTCCCAAAATTTTTCGAAGTTTTTTTGGGTCAACATTTTTTCGGGTCTCAAAATTTTTCAAAATTTTTGGGTCCCAAAATATTCAAGTTTTTTGGGGTCCCAAAATATTCAAGTTTTTTTGGGTCCCAAAATTGTTCGAAGATTTTTTAAGGTAAAATTTTTTTATATTTTTTATATAATATTCAGATTTGGTAGTGATTCACAGTTTTTTTGGGTCCTAAATTTATTCGAAGATTATTTTGTGTCCCAAAGTTTTTCGAAGTGTTTTTGGGTCAAACTTTTTTTGGGTCCCAAATTTTTTCGAAGATTGTTTTGGGTCCCAAAATTTTTCGAATTTTTGTTGGATCAAAATGTTTTTGGGCCCAGCATTTTTCAAAGTTTTTTTGGGTCCAAAATTTTTCGAACATTTTTTGAGGTCAAAATATTTTTGGGTCCCAAAATTGTTGAAATTTTTTGGGTGAAAATGTTTCAATTGCTGTTCTACAGCTGAGAGAAGAGAATTGTTTGCATTGTTTATGCACTTTTCTCCCCTTTTAGATAGACTTTTCCACCTAAGAATGTCTTTGCAATCTGAACAGGCACATGTGTAGTTCCATTGAAGCACTTCACAAGAGTGCCATTTAATGAAAATGTGGAAGTTGCCCACAAAGGACCCCATTTCCTAAGGCTAACTGCAATGTGTGTCAGCAGGTGTACATTAAAAGACACTTTTGCAGTGTCATACAGCACCTCAAACTGGATGACAAATTTCCTAAAAGCCATTTCCGCTGCATTAACATTACATAGTTTCACATTTTCTTTAAAAAGCATGTGCATAGAAAAAACTTTTTTTTTTCTGTCTATATACCACTTTTTGCTGTAATTTGGTGAATCCAGCCTTATAATCATTAACTGTCGAGTCACATCAAGACAAACACTATGTTGGTACTCTGGAAAATAGCCACCAATCATCTAAAACGTTTTTAATTCATCAACACAGATTGGCCTTTTACACCCATGACTGGCTGTTCTGGTGGTCATACTGTTTTGTCTCAGATGCCTCAGATTTTGCCTTGTTCTGGTCTTCACCTGTGTGATAGCAAAAATCACAAAAATAGCAAAAATCACACCCATTCAGCCCATTGAATTGTTCACTGTTCTGGTATTATTGGTATTAGTGCAAAAACCTCTGCACCTCCCAACCTCCCAACATTTTTCGAAGTGTTTTTGGGTCAAAATGTTTTCGGGTCTCAAATTTTTTTTGGGCCCACAATTTTTCAAAGTTTTTTTGGGTCAAAATTTTTTCGGGTCTAATTTTTTTAATTGCTGTTCTAAAGCTGAGAGAAGAGAACTTTGATATCATTGTTTGCATTCTTTATGCACTTTTCTCCACGTTTATATAGACTTTTCCACGTAAGAATGTCAACAATCTGGACAGACTTTTTTCTCTTTTGCAACCTGTTGTTGCATCCGACAACTGTAATGCTTGCACTTTGTTACTGGACCATCATTAAAGGCTTTCAGTGGCTAGGTTGTGCGTATCGCACTCTGTTTAGTGCCAAAGACCCTTACCCACTCAGATATTCAGATTTGGTAGTGATTCACAGTTTTTATTGGGTCAGAAATTTTTTCGAAAATTGTTTTGGGTTACAAAGTTTTTCGAAGTGTTTTTGGGTCAAAATTTTTTTGATCCAAAATTTTTTCAAAGTTTTTTTAGGTGCCAAAATTAGGTTCACCCGTGTGTAAAATGTAGTAAAGTGTGTTTTCAGACGGTTTAAGCTGAGAAAAGCCGTTTGCGTATAGTTTTGAGCTTCTCTCTCACTCCTAACAGCTTCAAGTGTTGTTTTGCCCTAAAAACATCTTTTTCGATCAGAAATGAGATTTTACGAAGGAAAACACATTTTAGTTATGCACTAACATCGTTTCTAAAGTGGTTAGGTTTCACCCGTTTGTTAAATGTAGTAAAGTGTGTTTTCAGATGGTTTAAGCTGAGAAAAGCCGTTTGCGTATAGTTTTGAGCTTCTCTCCCACTCCTAACAGCTTCAAGTGTTGTTTTGAACTAAAAGCATCTTTTTCAATGAGAAATGTTTTTTTTTACGAAGGAAACACGTTTTAGCTTTGTAAAATGCACTAACATCGTGTGATAAACTTTTCTTAGTTGTTCTCGTTCACCTGTGTGTAAAATGTAGTAAAGTGTGTTTTCAGACGGTTTAACTTGAGAAAAGCTGTTGAGCTTCTCTCTCACTCCTAACAGCGATAAACTGCTTCAAGTGTTGTTTTGACCTAAAAACATCTTTTTCGATCAGACATGAGATTTTACGAAGGAAAACACATTTTAGTTATGTAAAATGCACTAACATCGTTTCTAAGTGTGTTTTCAGACGGTTTAAGCTGAGAAATGCCGTTTGCGTATAGTTTTGATCTCCTCTCTCACTGCTAACAGCGATAAACTGCTTCAAGTGTTGTTTTGAGCTAAAAGCATCTATTTCAATGAGAAATGTTTTTTTACGAAGGAAACACGTTTTAGCTTTGTAAAATGCACTAACATCGTTTCTGAAGTGGTTAGGTTCACCCGTGTGTAAAATGTAGTAAAGTGTGTTTTCAGACGGTTTAAGCTGAGAAAAGCTGTTTGCGTATAGTTTTGAGCTTCTCTCTCACTCCTAACAGCGATAAACTGCATCTATTTCAATGAGAAATGTTTTTTTACGAAGGAAACACGTTTTAGCTTTGTAAAATGCGCTAACATCGTTTCTGAAGTGGTTAGGTTCACCCGTGTGTAAAATGTAGTAAAGTGTGTTTTCAGACGGTTTAAGCTGAGAAAAGCCGTTTGCGTATAATTTTGAGCTTCTCTCTCACTCCTAACAGCTTCAAGTGTTGTTTTGCCCTAAAAACATCTTTTTCGATCAGAAATGAGATTTTACGAAGGAAAACACATTTTAGTTATGTAACATGCACTAACATCGTTTCTAAAGTGGTTAGGTTTCACCCGTTTGTTAAATGTAGTAAAGTGTGTTTTCAGATGGTTTAAGCTGAGAAAAGCCGTTTGCGTATAGTTTTGAGCTTCTCTCTCACTCCTAACAGCTTCAAGTGTTGTTTTGAACTAAAAGCATCTTTTTCAATGAGAAATGTTTTTTTTACGAAGGAAACACGTTTTAGCTTTGTAAAATGCACTAACATCGTGTGATAAACTTTTCTTAGTTGTTCTCGTTCACCTGTGTGTAAAATGTAGTAAAGTGTGTTTTCAGACGGTTTAACCTGAGAAAAGCTGTTGAGCTTCTCTCTCACTCCTAACAGCGATAAACTGCTTCAAGTGTTGTTTTGACCTAAAAACATCTTTTTCGATCAGACATGAGATTTTACGAAGGAAAACACATTTTAGTTATGTAAAATGCACTAACATCGTTTCTAAGTGTGTTTTCAGACGGTTTAAGCTGAGAACATAACACAATAGCACTAACATAATAAACTTTTCTTAGTTGTTTTCGTTCACCTGTGTGTTGAATGTAGTAAAGTTTGTTTTCAGACGGTTTAAGCTGAGAAAAGCCGTTTGCGTATAGTTTTGAGCTCTTCTCTCATTCATAACAGCGATAAACTGCTTCAAGTGTTGTTAGGAACAGAAAGCATATTTTTTTCTTCTGAGTCTTTAAATGGCACTCTTGTGAAGTACTTCAATGGAACTACACATGTGCCTGTCCAGATTGTAAAGACATTCTTAGGTGGAAAAGTCATTCTAAAAGGGGAGAAAAATGCATAAACAATGCAAACAATGATATCAAAGAGCACTTTGAACTTTGAAAAATTTTGGGCCCGATAAAATTTTGACAGAAAAAAACATCGAAAAATTTCGGAACACAAAAAAACTTCGAAAAAATTTAAGACCAAACAGATGTTGAGGCCAAAAAAATTTGACCCAAAAAAACTTTTTTGACACAAAATTAGTTCAAAACATTTTTAGACCCGAAAAAATTTTGACACAAAAAAAACATCGAAAAATTTCGAATCCCAAAAAAATCTTCGAAAAATTTTGGGACCCATAAAAATTTTGACCTAAAATAATTTTGACCTCAAAATATCTTTGAAAAATGTTGGGACCCAAAAAAACTTAAAAAAAATTTGGGACCCAAAAAAACTTTGAAAAAATTTGGGACCCAAAAAAACTTTGAAAAATTTTAAGACCAAAAAAATGTTAAGAACCGAAAAAACTTCAAAGAATTTTGGGATCCAAAAAATTTTGACCTAAAATAATTTTGACCTCAAAATATCTTCGAAAAATTTGGGCCCAAAAAATGTTTGACCCAAAAGAACTTCAAAAAATTTTGGGACCCAAAAAAACTTCAAAACATTTTGGGACCCAAAAAAACTTTGAAAAATTTTAAGAACAAAAATATGTTTAGCCCCAAAAAAGTTTGACACAAAAAAACTCAGAATAGACAACAGAGGTTTTTGCACTAATACCAATAATACCCGAACACTGAACAATTCAATGGGCTGTATGGGTGTGATTTTTGCTATCACACAGGTGAAGGACCCAATCCTTTCAGAAGACCAGAACTTGTTCTCAGGCAAAATCTGAGGCATCTGAGACAAAACAGTATGACTACCAGCTACTCCAGAACAGCCAGTCATGAGTGTAAAAGGCCAATCTGTATTGATTAGATTAAAACGTTTTGGATGATTGATGGCTTTTTTTACCAGAGTACCAACATAGTGTTTGTCTTGATGTGTCTCGACAGTCGGTGATTATATGGCTGGATTCACCAAATTACAGCAAAAATTGGTATATAGCCAGAAAAACAAATATTGTTGGCCAAAAATTGCTCACAGTCCAGCCTCCTGTAGAGTTCACCAGAACACCACGATCATTACATGATCGTAAATTTAGAGTGGAGGTCATTTCTTCTTTTCTATTCATTGCGACTTCTAAATGGTTTTCTAATGAAGAAGTTCTGTAATCATCTCTTTCTTTCAGTTTTTACTATGCACATGCTTCTTAAAGAAAATGTGAAACTATTAACATTACATAGTTTCATATTTTCTTGAAGAAGCATGTGCATAGCAAAAACTAAAAGAAAGAGATGATTCCAGTACTTCTTAATTGGAACACCATTTAGAAGTGGCAATGAATAGAAAAGAAGAACTGACCTCTACTCTGAAGCTTTCCAAAATGTACAATCATGTAATAATCGTGGTGTTCTGGTTAACTCTACAGGAGGCTGGATTGCAAGCAATTTTTGGCCAAAAATGTCTTTTTTCTACCTATATATATCAATTTTTGCTGTGATTTGGTGAATCCAGCCATATAATTACAGAATGTCGAGTCACATCAAGACAAATGCATTTTTCTCCCCGTTTAGATAGACTTTTCCACCTAAGAATGTCTTAACAATCTGGACAGGCACATGTGTGGTTCAAGCTTATTTATCTAAAATAGACTTGTTTCTGTTTTGCAACCTGTTGCTGCATCCGAGTGGTAATATACAGGAAACAACTATAATGCTCGCACTTTGTAACTGGACCATCATTAAAGGCTTTCAGTGGCTAGGTTATGCGATACAGGCACTCTGTTTAGAAGCAGAGCCAAAGACCCTTACCCACTCAGATATTCAGATTTGGTAGTGATTCACAGATTTTTTGGGTCCCAAAATTATTTTGGGTCCTAAATTTTTTCGAAGATTGTTTTGGGTCCCAAAATTTTTCAAAGTTTTTTTGGGTCCCAAAATTTTTTGTCATTTTTTTCGGTCAAAATTATTTTGGGTCCTAAATTTTTTCCAAGATTGTTTTGGGCACAAAATTTTTCCAAGGTTTTTTGGGACTCAAAATTTAAAAAAAAATTTTCGGGAATCAAAATATTTTTAGGCCCAAAATTTTTCAAAGATTTTTTGGGTCCCAAAATGTTTTTTGCGCCCAAAATTTTTTGGGTCCCAAAATTTTTCGAAGTTTTTTTAGGTCCCAAAATTTTTCGAAGTGTTTTTGGGTCAAAATTTTTTCGTGTCTCAAAATTTTTTTGGGCCCAAAATTTTTCAAAGTTTTTTTGGGTCTCAAAATTGTTCTAAATTTTTTCGGGTCTCAAAATTTTTTTGGTCCCAAAATTTAGTAAAGTTGTTTTGGGTCCCAAAATTTTTCTAAATTTTTTTGGGTCCCAAATTTTTTTGAAGTTTTATTAGGTCTCAAAATTTTTCTAAATTTTTTCGGTCCCAAAATTTTGTAAAGTTGTTTTGGGTCCCAAAATTTTTTGCGCCCAAAATTTTTCAAAGTTTTTTTGGGTCCCAAAATTTTTTGACATTTTTTTTGGTCAAAATTATTTTGGGTGCTAAATTTTTTCGAAGATTGTTTTGGATCCCAAAATTTTTCGAAGTTTTCTTGGGTCCCAAAATTTTTCGAAAGTTTTTAGGTCCCAAAATTTTTCAAAATGTTTTTGGGTCAAAATTTTTTCGGGTCTCAAAATTTTTTTGGGCCCAAAATTTTGTAAAGTTGTTTTGGGTCCCAACATTTTTTTGCGCCCAAAATTTTTCGAAGTTTTTTTGGGTCCCAAAATTTTTTGAAGTTTTTTGGGTCCCAAAATTTTTCGAAGGTTTTTAGGTCCCAACATTTTTCGAAGTGTTTTTGGGTCAAAATTTTTTCGGGTCTCAAAATTTTTTGACATTTTTTTCGGTCAAAATTATTTTGGGTCCTAAATTTTTTCGAAAATTGTTTTGGGTCCCAAAGTTTTTCGAAGTTTTTTTGGGTCAAAATTTTTGACATTTTTTTTGGTCAAAATTATTTTGGGTGCTAAATTTTTTCGAAGATTGTTTTGGATCCCAAAATTTTTCGAAGTTTTCTTGGGTCCCAAAATTTTTCGAAAGTTTTTAGGTCCCAAAATTTTTCGAAATGTTTTTGGGTCAAAATTTTTTCGGGTCTCAAAATTTTTTTGGGCCCAAAATTTTGTAAAGTTGTTTTGGGTCCCAACATTTTTTTGCGCCCAAAATTTTTCGAAGTTTTTCTGGGTCCCAAAAGTTTTTGAAGTTTTTTGGGTCCCAAAATTTTTCGAAGGTTTTTAGGTCCCAACATTTTTCGAAGTGTTTTTGGGTCAAAATTTTTTCGGGTCTCAAAATTTTTTGACATTTTTTTCGGTCAAAATTATTTTGGGTCCTAAATTTTTTCGAAGATTGTTTTGGGTCCCAAAGTTTTTCGAAGTTTTTTTGGGTCCCAAAATTTTTCGAAGTGTTTTTGGGTCAAAATTTTTTCGGGTCTCAAAATTTTTTGACATTTTTTTCGGTCAAAATTATTTTGGGTCCTAAATTTTTTCGAAGATTGTTTTGGGTCCCAAAGTTTTTCGAAGTTTTTTTGGGTCCCAAAATTTTTCGAAGTGTTTTTGGGTCAAAATTTTTTTGAGTCAAAATTTTTTTGGGTCCCAAAATTTTATAAATTTTTTTGGGTCCCAAAATTTTTCGAAGTTTTTTTAGGTCCGAAAATTTTTCGAAGTGTTTTTGGGTAAAAAAAATTTCGGGTCTCAAAATTTTTCAAAGTTATTTTGGGTCAAAATTTTTTTGGGCACAAAATTTTTCAAAGTTTTTTTGGGTCCAAAAATGTTGTTTGCGCCCAACATTTTTCAACATTTTTTGAGTCCCAAAATTTTTCTAAGTTTTTTTGGGTCCCAAAAATTTTTTTGCGCACAAAATGTTTCAAAGTTTTTTTGGGTCCCAAAATTTTTCGAAGTTTTTAGGGTCAAAATTATTTTGGTTCCCAAATTTTTTCGAAGATTGTTTTGGGTCCAAAAATTTTTCGAAGCGTTTTTGGGTCAAAATTTTTTAGGGTCTCAAAATTTTTCTACAATTTTTCAGGTCTCAAAAAATTTTTGGGCCCAAAATTTTTCAAAGATTTTTTGAGTCACAAAATTTTTCGAAGTTTTTTTGGGTCCCAAAATTTTTCGAAGTTTTTTTTGGGTCAAAATTTATGTGGGCCCAAAAATTTTCGAAGGTTTTTTTGGGTCCCAAAATTTTTCAAAGATTTTTTTGGGTCAAATTTTTTCAGGGTCTCAAAATTTTCCTACAATTTTTCAGGTCTCAAAAAGTTTTTGGGCCCAAAATTTTTCAAAGATTTTTTGAGTCACAAAATTTTTCGAAGTTTTTTTGGGTCCCAAAAATTTTCGAAATTTTTTTGGACCACAAAATTTTTTTGGGCTCAAAATTTTTCGAAGTTTTTTTGGGTCCCAAAATTTTTTGAAGTTTATTTGGGTCAAAATTATTTTCGGTTCCAAATTTTTTCGAAGTTTTTTGGGGTCAAAATCTTTTTTAAACAAAATTTTTTCAAAGTTTTTTTGGGTCCCAAAATCTTTCGAAGTTTTTTTGGGTCCCAAAATTTTTTGAAGTTTTTTTGGGTCAAAATTATTTTGGGTCCCAAATTTTTTCGAAGTTTTTTTGGGTCAAAATTTTTTAGGGTCTCAAAATTTTTCTACAATTTTTCAGGTCTCAAAAAGTTTTTGGGCCCAAAATTTTTCAAAGATTTTTTGAGTCACAAAATTTTTCGAAGTTTTTTTGGGTCCCAAAAATTTTCGAAATTTTTTTGGGTCAAAATGTATTTGGGCCCAAAATTTTTCGAAGGTTTTTTTGGGTCCCAAAATTTTTCAAAGATTTTTTCGGGTCAAAATTTTTCAGGGTCTCAAAATTTTTCTACATTTTTTCGGATCTCAAAAAGTTTTTGGGCCCAAAATTTTTCAACGATTTTTTGGGTCCCAAAATGTTTCGAAGTTTTTTTGGGTCAAAATTTATTTGGGCCCAAAATTTTTCGAAGGTTTTTTTGGGTCCCAAATTTTTTCGAAGTTTTTTTGGGTCAAAATTATTTTGGGTCCCAAATTTTTCCAAGGTTTTTTGGGACGCAAAATTTTTCTACATTTTTTCAGGAATCAAAATATTTTTGATCCCAAAATTTTTCAAAGATTTTTTGGGTCCCAAAATTTTTCGAAATTTTTTTAGGTCCCAAAATTTTTCGAAGTGTTTTTGGGTCAAGTTTTTTTCAGGTCTCAAAGTTTTTCAAAGTTATTTTGGGTCAAAATTTTTTTGGATCCAAAATTTTTTCGAAGATTGTTTTGGTTCCCAAATTTTTTTGAAGTTTTTTTGGATTAAAATTTTTTTGGGCCCAAAATTTTTCCAAGGTTTTTTGGGACGCAAAATTTTTCTACATTTTTTCAGGAATCAAAATATTTTTGATCCCAAAATTTTTCAAAGATTTTTTGGGTCCCAAAATGTTTTTTGCGCCCAAAATTTTTCGAAGTTTTTTTAGGTCCCAAAATTTTTCGAAGTGTTTTTGGGTCAAAATTTTTTCAGGTCTCAAAGTTTTTCAAAGTTATTTTGGGTCAAAATTTTTTTGGATCCAAAATTTTTTCGAAGATTGTTTTGGTTCCCAAATTTTTTTGAAGTTTTTTTGGATTAAAATTTTTTTGGGCCCAAAATTTTTCCAAGGTTTTTTGGGACGCAAAATTTTTCTACATTTTTTCAGGAATCAAAATATTTTTGATCCCAAAATTTTTCAAAGATTTTTTGGGTCCCAAAATGTTTTTTGCGCCCAAAATTTTTCGAAGTTTTTTTAGGTCCCAAAATTTTTCGAAGTGTTTTTGGGTCAAAATTTTTTCGGGTCTCAAAATTTTTTTGGGCCCAAAATTTTTCAAAGTTTTTTTGGGTCTCAAAATTTTTCGAAGTTTTTTTGGGTCCCAAATTTTTTTGAAGTTTTTTTAGGTCTCAAAATTTTTCAAAATTTTTTCGGTCCCAAAATTTTGTAAAGTTGTTTTGGGTCCAGAAATTTTTTGCGCCCAAAATTTTTCAGAGATTTTTTGGGTCCCAAAGTTTTTTGACATTTTTTTCGGTCAAAATTATTTTGGGTCCTAAATTTTTTCGAAGATTGTTTTGGATCCCAAAATTTTTCGAATTTTTTTTGGGTCCCAAAATTTTTCCAAGTTTTTTTGGGTCCCAAAATTTTTCGAAGATTTTTAGGTCAAAAAATTTTTCGAAGTGTTTTTGGGTCAAAATTTTTTCGGGTCTCAAAATTTTTTTGGGCCCTAAATTTTTCAACGTTTTTTTGGGTCTCAAAATTTTTCTACATTTTTTTGGGTCTCAAAATTTTTTTGGGCCCAAAATTTTGTAAAGTTGTTTTGGGTCCCAACATTTTTTCGAAGTTTTTTTGGGTCCCAAAATTTTTCGAAGTTTTTTTGGGTCCCAAAATTTTTCGAAGTTTTTTTAGGTCCCAAAATTTTTCGAACTGTTTTTGGGTCAAATTTTTTTCTGGTCTCAAAATTTTTTTGGGCCCAAAAATTTTCAACGTTTTTTTTGGGTCCCAAAATTTTTCGAAATTTTTTTGGGTCCCAAAATTTTTCAAAGTTTTTTTGGGTCCCAAATTTTTTTGAAGTTTTTTTAGGTCTCAAAATTTTTCAAAATTTTTTCGGTCCCAAAATTTTGTAAAGTTGTTTTGGGTCCAGAAATTTTTTGCACCCAAAATTTTTCAGAGATTTTTTGGGTCCCAAAGTTTTTTGACATTTTTTTCGGTCAAAATTATTTTGGGTCCTAAATTTTTTCGAAGATTGTTTTGGATCCCAAAATTTTTCGAATTTTTTTTGGGTCCCAAAATTTTTCCAAGTTTTTTTGGGTCCCAAAATTTTTCGAAGATTTTTAGGTCAAAAAATTTTTCGAAGTGTTTTTGGGTCAAAATTTTTTCGGGTCTCAAAATTTTTTTGGGCCCTAAATTTTTCAACGTTTTTTTGGGTCTCAAAATTTTTCTACATTTTTTTGGGTCTCAAAATGTTTTTTGGGCCCAAAATTTTGTAAAGTTGTTTTGGGTCCCAACATTTTTTCGAAGTTTTTTTGGGTCCCAAAATTTTTCGAAGTTTTTTTGGGTCCCAAAATTTTTCGAAGTTTTTTTAGGTCCCAAAATTTTTCGAACTGTTTTTGGGTCAAATTTTTTTCTGGTCTCAAAATTTTTTTGGGCCCAAAAATTTTCAACGTTTTTTTTGGGTCCCAAAATTTTTCGAAATTTTTTTGGGTCCCAAAATTTTTCGAAGTTTTTTTAGGTCCCAAAATTTTTCGAACTGTTTTTGGGTCAAAATTTTTTCTGGTCTCAAAATTTTTTTGGGCCCAAAATTTTTCAACGTTTTTTTTGGGTCTCAAAATTTTTCTAAATTTTTTCGGGTGTCAAAATTTTTTTGGGGCCCAAAGTGGTTTTCTGTTCTCGAAATTTTTTTAGGCCCAAAATTTTTCAACGTTTTTTTGGGCCTCAAAATTTTTCTAAATTTTTTCGGGTGTCAAAATTTTTTTGGGCCTAAAATTTTGTAAAGTTGTTTTGGGTCAAAATTATTTTGGGTCCCAAAATTTTTCGAAGTTTATTTGGGTCTCAAAATTTTTTTACGTTTTTTTTGGGTCTCAAAATTTTTCTACATTTTTTTCGGGTGTCAAAATTTTTTTGGGCCCAAAATTTTGTAAAGTTGTTTTGGGTCCCAAAATTTTTTTACGCCGAAAATTTTTCAAAGTTTTTTGGGTCAAAATTATTTTGGGTCCCTAATTTTTTCGAAGATTGTTTTGGGTCCCAAAATTTTTCGAGGTTTTTTGGGTCTCAAAATGTTTTTTGGGCCCAAAATTTTGTAAAGTTGTTTTGGGTCCCAAAATTTTTTTACGCCGAAAATTTTTCAACGTTTTTTTGGGTCAAAATTATTTTGGGTCCAAAATTTTTTCAAAGATTGTTTTGGGTCCCAAAATTTTTCGAAGTTTTTTTAGGTCCCAAAATTTTTCGAACTGTTTTTGGGTCAAACTATTTTCAGGTCTCAAAATTTTTTTGGGCCCAAACTTTTTAAACGTTTTTTTGGGCCTCAAAATTTTTCTAAATTTTTTCGGGTGTCAAAATTTTTTTGGGCCCAAAATTTTGTAAAGTTGTTTTGGGTCAAAATTATTTTGGGTCCAACATTTTTTCGAAGATTGTTTTGGGTCCCAAAATTTTTCGACATTTTTTTGGGTCCCAAAATTTTTAGAAGTTTTTTTAGGTTCCAAAATTTTTCCAAATGTTTTTGGGTCAAAAATGTTTTGGGTCTCAAATTTTTTCGAAGATTGTTTTGGGTCCCAAAATTTTTCGAAGTTTATTTGGGTCTCAAAATTTTTTTACGTTTTTTTTAGGTCCCAAAATTTTTCGAAGTGTTTTTGGGTCAAAATTATTTCGGGTCTCAAAATTTTTTTAGGCCCAAAATTTTTCAAATTTATTTTGGCTCCCAAAATTTTTCCAAGTTTTTTGGATCCCAAAATTATTTTGGGTCCTAAATTTTGTAGAAGATTGTTTTGGGTCCTAAAATGTTTTGAAGTTTTTTTGGGTCCCAAAATTTTTGAAGTTTTTCGAAGTGTTTTTGGGTCAAAATTTTTTCGGGTCCCAAATTTTTTCGAAGATTGTTTTGGGTCCCAAAATTTTTCAAAGTTTATTTGGGTCCCAAAATTTTTCAAAGTTTTTGTAGAAGATTGTTTTGGGTCCTAAAATTTTTTGAAGTTTTTTTGGGTCCTAAAATTTTTTTAAGTTTTTTTGGGTCCCAAAATTTTTTGAAGCTTTTTTAAGTCCCAAAATTTTTCGAAGTATTTTTGGGTCAAATTTTTTTCGTGTCCCAAATTTTTTCGAAGATTGTTTTGGGTCCCAAAATTTTTCCAAGTTTATTTGGGTCTCAAAATTTTTCGAGGTTTTTTGGGTCTCAAAATTTTTTTGGGCCCAAAATTTTGTAAAGTTTTTTTAAGTCCCAAAATTTTTCGAAGTGTTTTTGGGTCAAAATTATTTCGGGTCTCAAATTTTTTTTGGGCCCAAAATTTTTCACATTTTTTTTGGCTCCCAAAATTATTTTGGCTCCCAAATTTTGTAGAAGATAGTTTTGAGTCCTAAAATTTTTTCAAGTTTTTTTGGGTCCCAAAATTTTTTGAAGTTTTTTTAAGTCCCAAAATTTTTTGAAGTGTTTTTGGGTCAAAATTTTTTCGGGTCTCAAAATTTTTTTGGGCCCAAAATTTTTTGACGTTTTTTTAAGTCCCAAAATTTTTCGAAGTTTTTTTGGGTCAACATTTTTTCGGGTCTCAAAATTTTTCAAAATTTTTGGGTCCCAAAATATTCAAGTTTTTTGGGGTCCCAAAATATTCAAGTTTTTTTGGGTCCCAAAATTGTTCGAAGATTTTTTAAGGTAAAATTTTTTTATATTTTTTATATAATATTCAGATTTGGTAGTGATTCACAGTTTTTTTGGGTCCTAAATTTATTCGAAGATTATTTTGTGTCCCAAAGTTTTTCGAAGTGTTTTTGGGTCAAACTTTTTTTGGGTCCCAAATTTTTTCGAAGATTGTTTTGGGTCCCAAAATTTTTCGAATTTTTGTTGGATCAAAATGTTTTTGGGCCCAGCATTTTTCAAAGTTTTTTTGGGTCCAAAATTTTTCGAACATTTTTTGAGGTCAAAATATTTTTGGGTCCCAAAATTGTTGAAATTTTTTGGGTGAAAATGTTTCAATTGCTGTTCTACAGCTGAGAGAAGAGAATTGTTTGCATTGTTTATGCACTTTTCTCCCCTTTTAGATAGACTTTTCCACCTAAGAATGTCTTTGCAATCTGAACAGGCACATGTGTAGTTCCATTGAAGCACTTCACAAGAGTGCCATTTAATGAAAATGTGGAAGTTGCCCACAAAGGACCCCATTTCCTAAGGCTAACTGCAATGTGTGTCAGCAGGTGTACATTAAAAGACACTTTTGCAGTGTCATACAGCACCTCAAACTGGATGACAAATTTCCTAAAAGCCATTTCCGCTGCATTAACATTACATAGTTTCACATTTTCTTTAAAAAGCATGTGCATAGAAAAAACTTTTTTTTTTCTGTCTATATACCACTTTTTGCTGTAATTTGGTGAATCCAGCCTTATAATCATTAACTGTCGAGTCACATCAAGACAAACACTATGTTGGTACTCTGGAAAATAGCCACCAATCATCTAAAACGTTTTTAATTCATCAACACAGATTGGCCTTTTACACCCATGACTGGCTGTTCTGGTGGTCATACTGTTTTGTCTCAGATGCCTCAGATTTTGCCTTGTTCTGGTCTTCACCTGTGTGATAGCAAAAATCACAAAAATAGCAAAAATCACACCCATTCAGCCCATTGAATTGTTCACTGTTCTGGTATTATTGGTATTAGTGCAAAAACCTCTGCACCTCCCAACCTCCCAACATTTTTCGAAGTGTTTTTGGGTCAAAATGTTTTCGGGTCTCAAATTTTTTTTGGGCCCACAATTTTTCAAAGTTTTTTTGGGTCAAAATTTTTTCGGGTCTAATTTTTTTAATTGCTGTTCTAAAGCTGAGAGAAGAGAACTTTGATATCATTGTTTGCATTCTTTATGCACTTTTCTCCACGTTTATATAGACTTTTCCACGTAAGAATGTCAACAATCTGGACAGACTTTTTTCTCTTTTGCAACCTGTTGTTGCATCCGACAACTGTAATGCTTGCACTTTGTTACTGGACCATCATTAAAGGCTTTCAGTGGCTAGGTTGTGCGTATCGCACTCTGTTTAGTGCCAAAGACCCTTACCCACTCAGATATTCAGATTTGGTAGTGATTCACAGTTTTTATTGGGTCAGAAATTTTTTCGAAAATTGTTTTGGGTTACAAAGTTTTTCGAAGTGTTTTTGGGTCAAAATTTTTTTGATCCAAAATTTTTTCAAAGTTTTTTTAGGTGCCAAAATTAGGTTCACCCGTGTGTAAAATGTAGTAAAGTGTGTTTTCAGACGGTTTAAGCTGAGAAAAGCCGTTTGCGTATAGTTTTGAGCTTCTCTCTCACTCCTAACAGCTTCAAGTGTTGTTTTGCCCTAAAAACATCTTTTTCGATCAGAAATGAGATTTTACGAAGGAAAACACATTTTAGTTATGTAACATGCACTAACATCGTTTCTAAAGTGGTTAGGTTTCACCCGTTTGTTAAATGTAGTAAAGTGTGTTTTCAGATGGTTTAAGCTGAGAAAAGCCGTGCGTATAGTTTTGAGCTTCTCTCTCACTCCTAACAGCTTCAAGTGTTGTTTTGAACTAAAAGCATCTTTTTCAATGAGAAATGTTTTTTTTTACGAAGGAAACACGTTTTAGCTTTGTAAAACGCACTAACATCGTGTGATAAACTTTTCTTAGTTGTTCTCGTTCACCTGTGTGTAAAATGTAGTAAAGTGTGTTTTCAGACGGTTTAACCTGAGAAAAGCTGTTGAGCTTCTCTCTCACTCCTAACAGCGATAAACTGCTTCAAGTGTTGTTTTGACCTAAAAACATCTTTTTCGATCAGACATGAGATTTTACGAAGGAAAACACATTTTAGTTATGTAAAATGCACTAACATCGTTTCTAAGTGTGTTTTCAGACGGTTTAAGCTGAGAAATGCCGTTTGCGTATAGTTTTGATCTCCTCTCTCACTGCTAACAGCGATAAACTGCTTCAAGTGTTGTTTTGAGCTAAAAGCATCTATTTCAATGAGAAATGTTTTTTTACGAAGGAAACACGTTTTAGCTTTGTAAAATGCACTAACATCGTTTCTGAAGTGGTTAGGTTCACCCGTGTGTAAAATGTAGTAAAGTGTGTTTTCAGACGGTTTAAGCTGAGAAAAGCTGTTTGCGTATAGTTTTGAGCTTCTCTCTCACTCCTAACAGCGATAAACTGCATCTATTTCAATGAGAAATGTTTTTTTACGAAGGAAACACGTTTTAGCTTTGTAAAATGCGCTAACATCGTTTCTGAAGTGGTTAGGTTCACCCGTGTGTAAAATGTAGTAAAGTGTGTTTTCAGACGGTTTAAGCTGAGAAAAGCCGTTTGCGTATAGTTTTGAGCTTCTCTCTCACTCCTAACAGCTTCAAGTGTTGTTTTGCCCTAAAAACATCTTTTTCGATCAGAAATGAGATTTTACGAAGGAAAACACATTTTAGTTATGTAACATGCACTAACATCGTTTCTAAAGTGGTTAGGTTTCACCCGTTTGTTAAATGTAGTAAAGTGTGTTTTCAGATGGTTTAAGCTGAGAAAAGCCGTTTGCGTATAGTTTTGAGCTTCTCTCTCACTCCTAACAGCTTCAAGTGTTGTTTTGAACTAAAAGCATCTTTTTCAATGAGAAATGTTTTTTTTTACGAAGGAAACACGTTTTAGCTTTGTAAAATGCACTAACATCGTGTGATAAACTTTTCTTAGTTGTTCTCGTTCACCTGTGTGTAAAATGTAGTAAAGTGTGTTTTCAGACGGTTTAACCTGAGAAAAGCTGTTGAGCTTCTCTCTCACTCCTAACAGCGATAAACTGCTTCAAGTGTTGTTTTGACCTAAAAACATCTTTTTCGATCAGACATGAGATTTTACGAAGGAAAACACATTTTAGTTATGTAAAATGCACTAACATCGTTTCTAAGTGTGTTTTCAGACGGTTTAAGCTGAGAACATAACACAATAGCACTAACATAATAAACTTTTCTTAGTTGTTTTCGTTCACCTGTGTGTTGAATGTAGTAAAGTTTGTTTTCAGACGGTTTAAGCTGAGAAAAGCCGTTTGCGTATAGTTTTGAGCTCTTCTCTCATTCATAACAGCGATAAACTGCTTCAAGTGTTGTTAGGAACAGAAAGCATATTTTTTTTCTTCTGAGTCTTTAAATGGCACTCTTGTGAAGTACTTCAATGGAACTACACATGTGCCTGTCCAGATTGTAAAGACATTCTTAGGTGGAAAAGTCATTCTAAAAGGGGAGAAAAATGCATAAACAATGCAAACAATGATATCAAAGAGCACTTTGAACTTTGAAAAATTTTGGGCCCGATAAAATTTTGACAGAAAAAAACATCGAAAAATTTCGGAACACAAAAAAACTTCGAAAAAATTTAAGACCAAACAGATGTTGAGGCCAAAAAAATTTAACCCAAAAAAACTTTTTTGACACAAAATTAGTTCAAAACATTTTTAGACCCGAAAAAATTTTGACACAAAAAAAACATCGAAAAATTTCGAATCCCAAAAAAATCTTCGAAAAATTTTGGGACCCATAAAAATTTTGACCTAAAATAATTTTGACCTCAAAATATCTTTGAAAAATGTTGGGACCCAAAAAAACTTAAAAAAATTTTGGGACCCAAAAAAACTTTGAAAAATTTTAAGACCAAAAAAATGTTAAGAACCGAAAAAACTTCAAAGAATTTTGGGATCCAAAAAATTTTGACCTAAAATAATTTTGACCTCAAAATATCTTCGAAAAATTTGGGCCCAAAAAATGTTTGACCCAAAAGAACTTCAAAACATTTTGGGACCCAAAAAAACTTTGAAAAATTTTAAGAACAAAAATATGTTTAGCCCCAAAAAAGTTTGACACAAAAAAACTCAGAATAGACAACAGAGGTTTTTGCACTAATACCAATAATACCCGAACACTGAACAATTCAATGGGCTGTATGGGTGTGATTTTTGCTATCACACAGGTGAAGGACCCAATCCTTTCAGAAGACCAGAACTTGTTCTCAGGCAAAATCTGAGGCATCTGAGACAAAACAGTATGACTACCAGCTACTCCAGAACAGCCAGTCATGAGTGTAAAAGGCCAATCTGTATTGATTAGATTAAAACGTTTTGGATGATTGATGGCTTTTTTTACCAGAGTACCAACATAGTGTTTGTCTTGATGTGTCTCGACAGTCGGTGATTATATGGCTGGATTCACCAAATCACAGCAAAAAGTGGTATATAGCCAGAAAAACAAATATTGTTGGCCAAAAATTGCTCACAGTCCAGCCTCCTGTAGAGTTCACCAGAACACCACGATCATTACATGATCGTAAATTTAGAGTGGAGGTCATTTCTTCTTTTCTATTCATTGCGACTTCTAAATGGTTTTCTAATGAAGAAGTTCTGTAATCATCTCTTTCTTTCAGTTTTTACTATGCACATGCTTCTTAAAGAAAATGTGAAACTATTAACATTACATAGTTTCATATTTTCTTGAAGAAGCATGTGCATAGCAAAAACTAAAAGAAAGAGATGATTCCAGTACTTCTTAATTGGAACACCATTTAGAAGTGGCAATGAATAGAAAAGAAGAACTGACCTCTACTCTGAAGCTTTCCAAAATGTACAATCATGTAATAATCGTGGTGTTCTGGTTAACTCTACAGGAGGCTGGATTGCAAGCAATTTTTGGCCAAAAATGTCTTTTTTCTACCTATATATATCAATTTTTGCTGTGATTTGGTGAATCCAGCCATATAATTACAGAATGTCGAGTCACATCAAGACAAATGCATTTTTCTCCCCGTTTAGATAGACTTTTCCACCTAAGAATGTCTTAACAATCTGGACAGGCACATGTGTGGTTCAAGCTTATTTATCTAAAATAGACTTGTTTCTGTTTTGCAACCTGTTGCTGCATCCGAGTGGTAATATACAGGAAACAACTATAATGCTCGCACTTTGTAACTGGACCATCATTAAAGGCTTTCAGTGGCTAGGTTATGCGATACAGGCACTCTGTTTAGAAGCAGAGCCAAAGACCCTTACCCACTCAGATATTCAGATTTGGTAGTGATTCACAGATTTTTTGGGTCCCAAAATTATTTTGGGTCCTAAATTTTTTCGAAGATTGTTTTGGGTCCCAAAATTTTTCAAAGTTTTTTTGGGTCCCAAAATTTTTTGTCATTTTTTTCGGTCAAAATTATTTTGGGTCCTAAATTTTTTCCAAGATTGTTTTGGGCACAAAATTTTTCCAAGGTTTTTTGGGACTCAAAATTTAAAAAAAAAATTTTCGGGAATCAAAATATTTTTAGGCCCAAAATTTTTCAAAGATTTTTTGGGTCCCAAAATGTTTTTTGCGCCCAAAATTTTTTGGGTCCCAAAATTTTTCGAAGTTTTTTTAGGTCCCAAAATTTTTCGAAGTGTTTTTGGGTCAAAATTTTTTCGTGTCTCAAAATTTTTTTGGGCCCAAAATTTTTCAAAGTTTTTTTGGGTCTCAAAATTGTTCTAAATTTTTTCGGGTCTCAAAATTTTTTTGAGCCCAAAAAATTTAGTAAAGTTGTTTTGGGTCCCAAAATTTTTCTAAATTTTTTTGGGTCCCAAATTTTTTTGAAGTTTTATTAGGTCTCAAAATTTTTCTAAATTTTTTCGGTCCCAAAATTTTGTAAAGTTGTTTTGGGTCCCAAAATTTTTTGCGCCCAAAATTTTTCAAAGTTTTTTTGGGTCCCAAAATTTTTTGACATTTTTTTTGGTCAAAATTATTTTGGGTGCTAAATTTTTTCGAAGATTGTTTTGGATCCCAAAATTTTTCGAAGTTTTCTTGGGTCCCAAAATTTTTCGAAAGTTTTTAGGTCCCAAAATTTTTCGAAATGTTTTTGGGTCAAAATTTTTTCGGGTCTCAAAATTTTTTTGGGCCCAAAATTTTGTAAAGTTGTTTTGGGTCCCAACATTTTTTTGCGCCCAAAATTTTTCGAAGTTTTTTTGGGTCCCAAAATTTTTTGAAGTTTTTTGGGTCCCAAAATTTTTCGAAGGTTTTTAGGTCCCAACATTTTTCGAAGTGTTTTTGGGTAAAAATTTTTTCGGGTCTCAAAATTTTTTGACATTTTTTTCGGTCAAAATTATTTTGGGTCCTAAATTTTTTCGAAAATTGTTTTGGGTCCCAAAGTTTTTCGAAGTTTTTTTGGGTCCCAAAATTTTTCAAAATTTTTTCGGGTCTCAAAATTTTTTGACATTTTTTTCGGTCAAAATTATTTTGGGTCCTAAATTTTTTCGAAGATTGTTTTGGGTCCCAAAGTTTTTCGAAGTTTTTTTGGAACCCAAAATTTTTCGAAGTGTTTTTGGGTCAAAATTTTTTCGGGTCTCAAAATTTTTTGACATTTTTTTCGAAGATTGTTTTGGGTCCCAAAGTTTTTCGAAGTTTTTTTGGGTCCCAAAATTTTTCGAAGTGTTTTTGGGTCAAAATTTTTTTGAGTCAAAATTATTTTGGGTCCCAAAATTTTATAAATTTTTTTGGGTCCCAAAATTTTTCGAAGTTTTTTTAGGTCCGAAAATTTTTCGAAGTGTTTTTGGGTAAAAAAATTTTCGGGTCTCAAAATTTTTCAAAGTTATTTTGGGTCAAAATTTTTTTGGGCCCAAAATTTTTCAAAGTTTTTTTGGGTCCAAAAATGTTGTTTGCGCCCAACATTTTTCAACATTTTTTGAGTCCCAAAATTTTTCTAAGTTTTTTTGGGTCCCAAAAATTTTTTTGCGCACAAAATGTTTCAAAGTTTTTTTGGGTCCCAAAATTTTTCGAAGTTTTTAGGGTCAAAATTATTTTGGTTCCCAAATTTTTTTGAAGATTGTTTTGGGTCCAAAAATTTTTCGAAGCGTTTTTGGGTCAAAATTTTTTCGGGTCTCAAAATTTTTTTGGGCACAAAGTTTTTCAACGTTTTTTTGGGTCTCAAAATGTTTCTAAATTTTTTCGGGTACCAAAATTTTTCCAAGTTTTTTGGGTCCCAAAATTTTTCAAAGTTTTTTGGGTCCCAAAATTTTTCAAAGTTTTTTTAGGTCGCAAAATTTTTCGAAGTGTTTTTGGGTAAAATTTTTTCGGGTCTCAAAATTTTTCAAAGTTATTTTGGGTCTCAAAATTTTTCTAAATTTTTTCGGGTCTCAAAAAATTTTTGGGCCCAAAATTTAGTAAAGTTGTTTTAGGTCTCAAAATTTTTCTAATTTTTTTCGGTCCTAAAATTTTGTAAAAGTTGTTTTGGGTCCCAAAATTTTTTGCGCCCAAAATTTTTCAAAGTTTTTTCGGGTCTCAAAATTTTTTGACATTTTTTTCGGTCAAAATTATTTTGGGTCCTAAATTTTTTCGAAGATTGTTTTGGGTCCAAAAATTTTTCGAAGCGTTTTTGGGTCAAAATTTTTTCGGGTCTCAAAATTTTTTTGGGCACAAAGTTTTTCAACGTTTTTTTGGGTCTCAAAATGTTTCTAAATTTTTTCGGGTACCAAAATTTTTCAAAGTTTTTTGGGTCCCAAAATTTTTCAAAGTTTTTTGGGTCCCAAAATTTTTCAAAGTTTTTTTAGGTCGCAAAATTTTTCGAAGTGTTTTTGGGTAAAATTTTTTCGGGTCTCAAAATTTTTCAAAGTTATTTTGGGTCTCAAAATTTTTCTAAATTTTTTCGGGTCTCAAAAAATTTTTGGGCCCAAAATTTAGTAAAGTTGTTTTAGGTCTCAAAATTTTTCTAATTTTTTTCGGTCCTAAAATTTTGTAAAAGTTGTTTTGGGTCCCAAAATTTTTCAAAGTTTTTTCGGGTCTCAAAATTTTTTGACATTTTTTTCGGTCAAAATTATTTTGGGTCCTAAATTTTTTCGAAGATTGTTTTGGGTCCCAAAGTTTTTCGAAGTTTTTTTGGGTCCCAAAATTTTTCGAAGTGTTTTTGGGTCAAAATTATTTTGGGTCCCAAAATTTTATACGTTTTTTTGGGTCCCAAAATTTTTCGAAGTTTTTTTAGGTCCGAAAATTTTTCGAAGTGTTTTTGGGTAAAAAATTTTTCGGGTCTCAAAATTTTTCAAAGTTATTTTGGGTCAAAATTTTTTTGGGCCCAAAATTTTTCCAAGGTTTTTTGGGACTTAAAATTTTTCTAATTTTTTTTCGGGAATCAAAATATTTTTGGTCCCAAAATTTTTCAAAGTTTTTTTGGGTCCAAAAATGTTGTTTGCGCCCAACATTTTTCAAAATTTTTTGAGTCCCAAAATTTTTCTAAGTTTTTTTGGGTCCCAAAAATTTTTTTGCGCACAAAATGTTTCAAAGTTTTTTTGGGTCCCAAAATTTTTCGAAGTTTTTAGGGTCAAAATTATTTTGGTTCCCAAATTTTTTCGAAGATTGTTTTGGGTCCAAAAATTTTTCGAAGCGTTTTTGGGTCAAAATTTTTTCGGGTCTCAAAATTTTTTTGGGCACAAAGTTTTTCAACGTTTTTTTGGGTCTCAAAATGTTTCTAAATTTTTTCGGGTACCAAAATTTTTCAAAGTTTTTTGGGTCCCAAAATTTTTCAAAGTTTTTTGGGTCTCAAAATTTTTCTAAATTTTTTCGGGTCTCAAAAAATTTTTGGGCCCAAAATTTAGTAAAGTTGTTTTAGGTCTCAAAATTTTTCTAATTTTTTTCGGTCCTAAAATTTTGTAAAAGTTTTTTTGGGTCCCAAAAATTTTTTTGCGCACAAAATGTTTCAAAGTTTTTTTGGGTCCCAAAATTTTTCGAAGTTTTTAGGGTCAAAATTATTTTGGTTCCCAAATTTTTTCGAAGATTGTTTTGGGTCCAAAAATTTTTCGAAGCGTTTTTGGGTCAAAATTTTTTCGGGTCTCAAAATTTTTTTGGGCACAAAGTTTTTCAACGTTTTTTTGGGTCTCAAAATGTTTTTAAATTTTTTCGGGTACCAAAATTTTTGAAGTTTTTTGGGTCCCAAAATTTTTCAAAGTTTTTTGGGTCCCAAAATTTTTCGAAGTTTTTTTAGGTCGCAAAATTTTTCGAAGTGTTTTTGGGTAAAATTTTTTCGGGTCTCAAAATTTTTCAAAGTTATTTTGGGTCTCAAAATTTTTCTAAATTTTTTCGGGTCTCAAAACATTTTTGGGCCCAAAATTTAGTAAAGTTTTTTTGGGTCCCAAATTTTTTTGAAGTTTTTTTAGGTCTCAAAATTTTTCTAAATTTTTTCGGTCCCAAAATTTTGTAAAGTTGTTTTGGGTCCAGAAATTTTTTGCGCCCAAAATTTTTCAGAGTTTTTTTGGGTCCCAAAGTTTTTTGACATTTTTTTCGGTCAAAATTATTTTGGGTCCTAAATTTTTTCGAAGATTGTTTTGGATCCCAAAATTTTTCGAAGTTTTTTTGGGTCGCAAAATTTTTCGAAGTTTTTTTGGGTCTCAAAATTTTTCGAAGTTTTTTTAGGTCCCAAAATTTTTCGAACTGTTTTTGGGTCAAAATTTTTTCTGGTCTCAAAATTTTTTTGGGCCCAAAATTTTTCAACGTTTTTTTTGGGTCTCAAAATTTTTCGAAGTTTTTTTGGGTCCCAAAATTTTTCAAAGTTTTTTTAGGTCCCAAAATTTTTCGAACTGTTTTTGGGTCAAAATTTTTTCGGGTCTCAAAATTTTTTTGGGCCCAAAATTTTTCAACGTTTTTTTGGGTCTCAAATTTTTTCTACATTTCTTTGGGTCTCAAAATTTTTTTGGGCCCAAAATTTTGTAAAGTTGTTTTGGGTCCCAACATTTTTTGCGCCCAAAATTTTTCAAAGTTTTTTTGAGTCAAAATTATTTTGGGTCCCAAAATGTTCAAAGTTTTTTTGGGTCCCAAAATTTTTCGAAATTTTTTTAGGTCCCAAAATTTTTCGAAGTGTTTTTGGGTCAAGTTTTTTTTGGGTCTCAAAGTTTTTCAAAGTTATTTTGGGTCAAAATTTTTTTGGATCCAAAATTTTTTCGAAGATTGTTTTGGTTCCCAAATTTTTTTGAAGTTTTTTTGGATCAAAATTTTTTTGGGCCCAAAATTTTTCCAAGGTTTTTTGGGACACAAAATTTTTCTACATTTTTTCAGGAATCAAAATATTTTTGATCCCAAAATTTTTCAAAGATTTTTTGGGTCCCAAAATTTTTCGAAATTTTTTTAGGTCCCAAAATTTTTCGAAGTGTTTTTGGGTCAAGTTTTTTTCAGGTCTCAAAGTTTTTCAAAGTTATTTTGGGTCAAAATTTTTTTGGATCCAAAATTTTTTCGAAGATTGTTTTGGTTCCCAAATTTTTTTGAAGTTTTTTTGGATTAAAATTTTTTTGGGCCCAAAATTTTTCCAAGGTTTTTTGGGACGCAAAATTTTTCTACATTTTTTCAGGAATCAAAATATTTTTGATCCCAAAATTTTTCAAAGATTTTTTGGGTCCCAAAATGTTTTTTGCGCCCAAAATTTTTCGAAGTTTTTTTAGGTCCCAAAATTTTTCGAAGTGTTTTTGGGTCAAAATTTTTTCGGGTCTCAAAATTTTTTTGGGCCCAAAATTTTTCAAAGTTTTTTTGGATCTCAAAATTTTTCGAAGTTTTTTTGGGTCCCAAATTTTTTTGAAGTTTTTTTAGGTCTCAAAATTTTTCAAAATTTTTTCGGTCCCAAAATTTTGTAAAGTTGTTTTGGGTCCAGAAATTTTTTGCGCCCAAAATTTTTCAGAGATTTTTTGGGTCCCAAAGTTTTTTGACATTTTTTTCGGTCAAAATTATTTTGGGTCCTAAATTTTTTCGAAGATTGTTTTGGATCCCAAAATTTTTCGAATTTTTTTTGGGTCCCAAAATTTTTCCAAGTTTTTTTGGGTCCCAAAATTTTTCGAAGATTTTTAGGTCAAAAAATTTTTCGAAGTGTTTTTGGGTCAAAATTTTTTCGGGTCTCAAAATTTTTTTGGGCCCTAAATTTTTCAACGTTTTTTTGGGTCTCAAAATTTTTCTACATTTTTTTGGGTCTCAAAATTTTTTTGGGCCCAAAATTTTGTAAAGTTGTTTTGGGTCCCAACATTTTTTCGAAGTTTTTTTGGGTCCCAAAATTTTTCGAAGTTTTTTTGGGTCCCAAAATTTTTCGAAGTTTTTTTAGGTCCCAAAATTTTTCGAACTGTTTTTGGGTCAAATTTTTTTCTGGTCTCAAAATTTTTTTGGGCCCAAAAATTTTCAACGTTTTTTTTGGGTCCCAAAATTTTTCGAAATTTTTTTGGGTCCCAAAATTTTTCGAAGTTTTTTTAGGTCCCAAAATTTTTCGAACTGTTTTTGGGTCAAAATTTTTTCTGGTCTCAAAATTTTTTTGGGCCCAAAATTTTTCAACGTTTTTTTTGGGTCTCAAAATTTTTCTAAATTTTTTCGGGTGTCAAAATTTTTTTGGGGCCCAAAGTGGTTTTCTGTTCTCGAAATTTTTTTAGGCCCAAAATTTTTCAACGTTTTTTTGGGCCTCAAAATTTTTCTAAATTTTTTCGGGTGTCAAAATTTTTTTGGGCCTAAAATTTTGTAAAGTTGTTTTGGGTCAAAATTATTTTGGGTCCCAAAATTTTTCGAAGTTTATTTGGGTCTCAAAATTTTTTTACGTTTTTTTTGGGTCTCAAAATTTTTCTACATTTTTTTCGGGTGTCAAAATTTTTTTGGGCCCAAAATTTTGTAAAGTTGTTTTGGGTCCCAAAATTTTTTTACGCCGAAAATTTTTCAAAGTTTTTTGGGTCAAAATTATTTTGGGTCCCTAATTTTTTCGAAGATTGTTTTGGGTCCCAAAATTTTTCGAGGTTTTTTGGGTCTCAAAATGTTTTTTGGGCCCAAAATTTTGTAAAGTTGTTTTGGGTCCCAAAATTTTTTTACGCCGAAAATTTTTCAACGTTTTTTTGGGTCAAAATTATTTTGGGTCCAAAATTTTTTCAAAGATTGTTTTGGGTCCCAAAATTTTTCGAAGTTTTTTTAGGTCCCAAAATTTTTCGAACTGTTTTTGGGTCAAACTATTTTCAGGTCTCAAAATTTTTTTGGGCCCAAACTTTTTAAACGTTTTTTTGGGCCTCAAAATTTTTCTAAATTTTTTTGGGTGTCAAAATTTTTTTGGGCCCAAAATTTTGTAAAGTTGTTTTGGGTCAAAATTATTTTGGGTCCAACATTTTTTCGAAGATTGTTTTGGGTCCCAAAATTTTTCGACATTTTTTTGGGTCCCAAAATTTTTCGAAGTTTTTTTAGGTTCCAAAATTTTTCCAAATGTTTTTGGGTCAAAAATGTTTTGGGTCTCAAATTTTTTCGAAGATTGTTTTGGGTCCCAAAATTTTTCGAAGTTTATTTGGGTCTCAAAATTTTTTTACGTTTTTTTTAGGTCCCAAAATTTTTCGAAGTGTTTTTGGGTCAAAATTATTTCGGGTCTCAAAATTTTTTTAGGCCCAAAATTTTTCAAATTTATTTTGGCTCCCAAAATTTTTCCAAGTTTTTTGGATCCCAAAATTATTTTGGGTCCTAAATTTTGTAGAAGATTGTTTTGGGTCCTAAAATGTTTTGAAGTTTTTTTGGGTCCCAAAATTTTTGAAGTTTTTCGAAGTGTTTTTGGGTCAAAATTTTTTCGGGTCCCAAATTTTTTCGAAGATTGTTTTGGGTCCCAAAATTTTTCAAAGTTTATTTGGGTCCCAAAATTTTTCAAAGTTTTTGTAGAAGATTGTTTTGGGTCCTAAAATTTTTTGAAGTTTTTTTGGGTCCTAAAATTTTTTTAAGTTTTTTTGGGTCCCAAAATTTTTTGAAGCTTTTTTAAGTCCCAAAATTTTTCGAAGTATTTTTGGGTCAAAATTTTTTCGTGTCCCAAATTTTTTCGAAGATTGTTTTGGGTCCCAAAATTTTTCGAAGTTTATTTGGGTCTCAAAATTTTTCGAGGTTTTTTGGGTCTCAAAATTTTTTTGGGCCCAAAATTTTGTAAAGTTTTTTTAAGTCCCAAAATTTTTCGAAGTGTTTTTGGGTCAAAATTATTTCGGGTCTCAAATTTTTTTTGGGCCCAAAATTTTTCACATTTTTTTTGGCTCCCAAAATTATTTTGGCTCCCAAATTTTGTAGAAGATAGTTTTGAGTCCTAAAATTTTTTCAAGTTTTTTTGGGTCCCAAAATTTTTTGAAGTTTTTTTAAGTCCCAAAATTTTTTGAAGTGTTTTTGGGTCAAAATTTTTTCGGGTCTCAAAATTTTTTTGGGCCCAAAATTTTTTGACGTTTTTTTAAGTCCCAAAATTTTTCGAAGTTTTTTTGGGTCAACATTTTTTCGGGTCTCAAAATTTTTCAAAATTTTTGGGTCCCAAAATATTCAAGTTTTTTGGGGTCCCAAAATATTCAAGTTTTTTTGGGTCCCAAAATTGTTCGAAGATTTTTTAAGGTAAAATTTTTTTATATTTTTTATATAATATTCAGATTTGGTAGTGATTCACAGTTTTTTTGGGTCCTAAATTTATTCGAAGATTATTTTGTGTCCCAAAGTTTTTCGAAGTGTTTTTGGGTCAAACTTTTTTTGGGTCCCAAATTTTTTCGAAGATTGTTTTGGGTCCCAAAATTTTTCGAATTTTTGTTGGATCAAAATGTTTTTGGGCCCAGCATTTTTCAAAGTTTTTTTGGGTCCAAAATTTTTCGAACATTTTTTGAGGTCAAAATATTTTTGGGTCCCAAAATTGTTGAAATTTTTTGGGTGAAAATGTTTCAATTGCTGTTCTACAGCTGAGAGAAGAGAATTGTTTGCATTGTTTATGCACTTTTCTCCCCTTTTAGACTTTTCCACCTAAGAATGTCTTTGCAATCTGAACAGGCACATGTGTAGTTCCATTGAAGCACTTCACAAGAGTGCCATTTAATGAAAATGTGGAAGTTGCCCACAAAGGACCCCATTTCCTAAGGCTAACTGCAATGTGTGTCAGCAGGTGTACATTAAAAGACACTTTTGCAGTGTCATACAGCACCTCAAACTGGATGACAAATTTCCTAAAAGCCATTTCCGCTGCATTAACATTACATAGTTTCACATTTTCTTTAAAAAGCATGTGCATAGAAAAAACTTTTCTTTTTCTGTCTATATACCACTTTTTGCTGTAATTTGGTGAATCCAGCCTTATAATCATTAACTGTCGAGTCACATCAAGACAAACACTATGTTGGTACTCTGGAAAATAGCCACCAATCATCTAAAACGTTTTTAATTCATCAACACAGATTGGCCTTTTACACCCATGACTGGCTGTTCTGGTGGTCATACTGTTTTGTCTCAGATGCCTCAGATTTTGCCTTGTTCTGGTCTTCACCTGTGTGATAGCAAAAATCACAAAAATAGCAAAAATCACACCCATTCAGCCCATTGAATTGTTCACTGTTCTGGTATTATTGGTATTAGTGCAAAAACCTCTGCACCTCCCAACCTCCCAACATTTTTCGAAGTGTTTTTGGGTCAAAATGTTTTCGGGTCTCAAATTTTTTTTGGGCCCACAATTTTTCAAAGTTTTTTTGGGTCAAAATTTTTTCGGGTCTAATTTTTTTAATTGCTGTTCTAAAGCTGAGAGAAGAGAACTTTGATATCATTGTTTGCATTCTTTATGCACTTTTCTCCACGTTTATATAGACTTTTCCACGTAAGAATGTCAACAATCTGGACAGACTTTTTTCTCTTTTGCAACCTGTTGTTGCATCCGACAACTGTAATGCTTGCACTTTGTTACTGGACCATCATTAAAGGCTTTCAGTGGCTAGGTTGTGCGTATCGCACTCTGTTTAGTGCCAAAGACCCTTACCCACTCAGATATTCAGATTTGGTAGTGATTCACAGTTTTTATTGGGTCAGAAATTTTTTCGAAAATTGTTTTGGGTTACAAAGTTTTTCGAAGTGTTTTTGGGTCAAAATTTTTTTGATCCAAAATTTTTTCAAAGTTTTTTTAGGTGCCAAAATTAGGTTCACCCGTGTGTAAAATGTAGTAAAGTGTGTTTTCAGACGGTTTAAGCTGAGAAAAGCCGTTTGCGTATAGTTTTGAGCTTCTCTCTCACTCCTAACAGCTTCAAGTGTTGTTTTGCCCTAAAAACATCTTTTTCGATCAGAAATGAGATTTTACGAAGGAAAACACATTTTAGTTATGTAACATGCACTAACATCGTTTCTAAAGTGGTTAGGTTTCACCCGTTTGTTAAATGTAGTAAAGTGTGTTTTCAGATGGTTTAAGCTGAGAAAAGCCGTTTGCGTATAGTTTTGAGCTTCTCTCTCACTCCTAACAGCTTCAAGTGTTGTTTTGAACTAAAAGCATCTTTTTCAATGAGAAATGTTTTTTTTTACGAAGGAAACACGTTTTAGCTTTGTAAAATGCACTAACATCGTGTGATAAACTTTTCTTAGTTGTTCTCGTTCACCTGTGTGTAAAATGTAGTAAAGTGTGTTTTCAGACGGTTTAACCTGAGAAAAGCTGTTGAGCTTCTCTCTCACTCCTAACAGCGATAAACTGCTTCAAGTGTTGTTTTGACCTAAAAACATCTTTTTCGATCAGACATGAGATTTTACGAAGGAAAACACATTTTAGTTATGTAAAATGCACTAACATCGTTTCTAAGTGTGTTTTCAGACGGTTTAAGCTGAGAAATGCCGTTTGCGTATAGTTTTGATCTCCTCTCTCACTGCTAACAGCGATAAACTGCTTCAAGTGTTGTTTTGAGCTAAAAGCATCTATTTCAATGAGAAATGTTTTTTTACGAAGGAAACACGTTTTAGCTTTGTAAAATGCACTAACATCGTTTCTGAAGTGGTTAGGTTCACCCGTGTGTAAAATGTAGTAAAGTGTGTTTTCAGACGGTTTAAGCTGAGAAAAGCTGTTTGCGTATAGTTTTGAGCTTCTCTCTCACTCCTAACAGCGATAAACTGCATCTATTTCAATGAGAAATGTTTTTTTACGAAGGAAACACGTTTTAGCTTTGTAAAATGCGCTAACATCGTTTCTGAAGTGGTTGGGTTCACCCGTGTGTAAAATGTAGTAAAGTGTGTTTTCAGACGGTTTAAGCTGAGAAAAGCCGTTTGCGTATAGTTTTGAGCTTCTCTCTCACTCCTAACAGCTTCAAGTGTTGTTTTGCCCTAAAAACATCTTTTTCGATCAGAAATGAGATTTTACGAAGGAAAACACATTTTAGTTATGTAACATGCACTAACATCGTTTCTAAAGTGGTTAGGTTTCACCCGTTTGTTAAATGTAGTAAAGTGTGTTTTCAGATGGTTTAAGCTGAGAAAAGCCGTTTGCGTATAGTTTTGAGCTTCTCTCTCACTCCTAACAGCTTCAAGTGTTGTTTTGAACTAAAAGCATCTTTTTCAATGAGAAATGTTTTTTTTTACGAAGGAAACACGTTTTAGCTTTGTAAAATGCACTAACATCGTGTGATAAACTTTTCTTAGTTGTTCTCGTTCACCTGTGTGTAAAATGTAGTAAAGTGTGTTTTCAGACGGTTTAACCTGAGAAAAGCTGTTGAGCTTCTCTCTCACTCCTAACAGCGATAAACTGCTTCAAGTGTTGTTTTGACCTAAAAACATCTTTTTCGATCAGACATGAGATTTTACGAAGGAAAACACATTTTAGTTATGTAAAATGCACTAACATCGTTTCTAAGTGTGTTTTCAGACGGTTTAAGCTGAGAACATAACACAATAGCACTAACATAATAAACTTTTCTTAGTTGTTTTCGTTCACCTGTGTGTTGAATGTAGTAAAGTTTGTTTTCAGACGGTTTAAGCTGAGAAAAGCCGTTTGCGTATAGTTTTGAGCTCTTCTCTCATTCATAACAGCGATAAACTGCTTCAAGTGTTGTTAGGAACAGAAAGCATATTTTTTTTCTTCTGAGTCTTTAAATGGCACTCTTGTGAAGTACTTCAATGGAACTACACATGTGCCTGTCCAGATTGTAAAGACATTCTTAGGTGGAAAAGTCATTCTAAAAGGGGAGAAAAATGCATAAACAATGCAAACAATGATATCAAAGAGCACTTTGAACTTTGAAAAATTTTGGGCCCGATAAAATTTTGACAGAAAAAAACATCGAAAAATTTCGGAACACAAAAAAACTTCGAAAAAATTTAAGACCAAACAGATGTTGAGGCCAAAAAAATTTGACCCAAAAAAACTTTTTTGACACAAAATTAGTTCAAAACATTTTTAGACCCGAAAAAAATTTGACACAAAAAAAACATCGAAAAATTTCAAATCCCAAAAAAATCTTCGAAAAATTTTGGGACCCATAAAAATTTTGACCTAAAATAATTTTGACCTCAAAATATCTTTGAAAAATGTTGGGACCCAAAAAAACTTAAAAAAAATTTGGGACCCAAAAAAACTTTGAAAAATTTTGGGACCCAAAAAAACTTTGAAAAATTTTAAGACCAAAAAAATGTTAAGAACCGAAAAAACTTCAAAGAATTTTGGGATCCAAAAAATTTTGACCTAAAATAATTTTGACCTCAAAATATCTTCGAAAAATTTGGGCCCAAAAAATGTTTGACCCAAAAGAACTTCAAAAAATTTTGGGACCCAAAAAAACTTCAAAACATTTTGGGACCCAAAAAAACTTTGAAAAATTTTAAGAACAAAAATATGTTTAGCCCCAAAAAAGTTTGACACAAAAAAACTCAGAATAGACAACAGAGGTTTTTGCACTAATACCAATAATACCCGAACACTGAACAATTCAATGGGCTGTATGGGTGTGATTTTTGCTATCACACAGGTGAAGGACCCAATCCTTTCAGAAGACCAGAACTTGTTCTCAGGCAAAATCTGAGGCATCTGAGACAAAACAGTATGACTACCAGCTACTCCAGAACAGCCAGTCATGAGTGTAAAAGGCCAATCTGTATTGATTAGATTAAAACGTTTTGGATGATTGATGGCTTTTTTTACCAGAGTACCAACATAGTGTTTGTCTTGATGTGTCTCGACAGTCGGTGATTATATGGCTGGATTCACCAAATCACAGCAAAAAGTGGTATATAGCCAGAAAAACAAATATTGTTGGCCAAAAATTGCTCACAGTCCAGCCTCCTGTAGAGTTCACCAGAACACCACGATCATTACATGATCGTAAATTTAGAGTGGAGGTCATTTCTTCTTTTCTATTCATTGCGACTTCTAAATGGTTTTCTAATGAAGAAGTTCTGTAATCATCTCTTTCTTTCAGTTTTTACTATGCACATGCTTCTTAAAGAAAATGTGAAACTATTAACATTACATAGTTTCATATTTTCTTGAAGAAGCATGTGCATAGCAAAAACTAAAAGAAAGAGATGATTCCAGTACTTCTTAATTGGAACACCATTTAGAAGTGGCAATGAATAGAAAAGAAGAACTGACCTCTACTCTGAAGCTTTCCAAAATGTACAATCATGTAATAATCGTGGTGTTCTGGTTAACTCTACAGGAGGCTGGATTGCAAGCAATTTTTGGCCAAAAATGTCTTTTTTCTACCTATATATATCAATTTTTGCTGTGATTTGGTGAATCCAGCCATATAATTACAGAATGTCGAGTCACATCAAGACAAATGCATTTTTCTCCCCGTTTAGATAGACTTTTCCACCTAAGAATGTCTTAACAATCTGGACAGGCACATGTGTGGTTCAAGCTTATTTATCTAAAATAGACTTGTTTCTGTTTTGCAACCTGTTGCTGCATCCGAGTGGTAATATACAGGAAACAACTATAATGCTCGCACTTTGTAACTGGACCATCATTAAAGGCTTTCAGTGGCTAGGTTATGCGATACAGGCACTCTGTTTAGAAGCAGAGCCAAAGACCCTTACCCACTCAGATATTCAGATTTGGTAGTGATTCACAGATTTTTTGGGTCCCAAAATTATTTTGGGTCCTAAATTTTTTCGAAGATTGTTTTGGGTCCCAAAATTTTTCAAAGTTTTTTTGGGTCCCAAAATTTTTTGTCATTTTTTTCGGTCAAAATTATTTTGGGTCCTAAATTTTTTCCAAGATTGTTTTGGGCACAAAATTTTTCCAAGGTTTTTTGGGACTCAAAATTTAAAAAAAAATTTTCGGGAATCAAAATATTTTTAGGCCCAAAATTTTTCAAAGATTTTTTGGGTCCCAAAATGTTTTTTGCGCCCAAAATTTTTTGGGTCCCAAAATTTTTCGAAGTTTTTTTAGGTCCCAAAATTTTTCGAAGTGTTTTTGGGTCAAAATTTTTTCGTGTCTCAAAATTTTTTTGGGCCCAAAATTTTTCAAAGTTTTTTTGGGTCTCAAAATTGTTCTAAATTTTTTCGGGTCTCAAAATTTTTTTGAGCCCAAAAAATTTAGTAAAGTTGTTTTGGGTCCCAAAATTTTTCTAAATTTTTTTGGGTCCCAAATTTTTTTGAAGTTTTATTAGGTCTCAAAATTTTTCTAAATTTTTTCGGTCCCAAAATTTTGTAAAGTTGTTTTGGGTCCCAAAATTTTTTGCGCCCAAAATTTTTCAAAGTTTTTTTGGGTCCCAAAATTTTTTGACATTTTTTTTGGTCAAAATTATTTTGGGTGCTAAATTTTTTCGAAGATTGTTTTGGATCCCAAAATTTTTCGAAGTTTTCTTGGGTCCCAAAATTTTTCGAAAGTTTTTAGGTCCCAAAATTTTTCGAAATGTTTTTGGGTCAAAATTTTTTCGGGTCTCAAAATTTTTTTGGGCCCAAAATTTTGTAAAGTTGTTTTGGGTCCCAACATTTTTTTGCGCCCAAAATTTTTCGAAGTTTTTTTGGGTCCCAAAATTTTTTGAAGTTTTTTGGGTCCCAAAATTTTTCGAAGGTTTTTAGGTCCCAACATTTTTCGAAGTGTTTTTGGGTAAAAATTTTTTCGGGTCTCAAAATTTTTTGACATTTTTTTCGGTCAAAATTATTTTGGGTCCTAAATTTTTTCGAAAATTGTTTTGGGTCCCAAAGTTTTTCGAAGTTTTTTTGGGTCCCAAAATTTTTCAAAATTTTTTCGGGTCTCAAAATTTTTTGACATTTTTTTCGGTCAAAATTATTTTGGGTCCTAAATTTTTTCGAAGATTGTTTTAGGTCCCAAAGTTTTTCGAAGTTTTTTTGGAACCCAAAATTTTTCGAAGTGTTTTTGGGTCAAAATTTTTTCGAGTCTCAAAATTTTTTGACATTTTTTTCGGTCAAAATTATTTTGGGTCCTAAATTTTTTCGAAGATTGTTTTGGGTCCCAAAGTTTTTCGAAGTTTTTTTGGGTCCCAAAATTTTTCGAAGTGTTTTTGGGTCAAAATTTTTTTGAGTCAAAATTATTTTGGGTCCCAAAATTTTATAAATTTTTTTGGGTCCCAAAATTTTTCGAAGTTTTTTTAGGTCCGAAAATTTTTCGAAGTGTTTTTGGGTAAAAAAATTTTCGGGTCTCAAAATTTTTCAAAGTTATTTTGGGTCAAAATTTTTTTGGGCCCAAAATTTTTCAAAGTTTTTTTGGGTCCAAAAATGTTGTTTGCGCCCAACATTTTTCAACATTTTTTGAGTCCCAAAATTTTTCTAAGTTTTTTTGGGTCCCAAAAATTTTTTTGCGCACAAAATGTTTCAAAGTTTTTTTGGGTCCCAAAATTTTTCGAAGTTTTTAGGGTCAAAATTATTTTGGTTCCCAAATTTTTTCGAAGATTGTTTTGGGTCCAAAAATTTTTCGAAGCGTTTTTGGGTCAAAATTTTTTCGGGTCTCAAAATTTTTTTGGGCACAAAGTTTTTCAACGTTTTTTTGGGTCTCAAAATGTTTCTAAATTTTTTCGGGTACCAAAATTTTTCAAAGTTTTTTGGGTCCCAAAATTTTTCAAAGTTTTTTGGGTCCCAAAATTTTTCAAAGTTTTTTTAGGTCGCAAAATTTTTCGAAGTGTTTTTGGGTAAAATTTTTTCGGGTCTCAAAATTTTTCAAAGTTATTTTGGGTCTCAAAATTTTTCTAAATTTTTTCGGGTCTCAAAAAATTTTTGGGCCCAAAATTTAGTAAAGTTGTTTTAGGTCTCAAAATTTTTCTAATTTTTTTCGGTCCTAAAATTTTGTAAAAGTTGTTTTGGGTCCCAAAATTTTTTGCGCCCAAAATTTTTCAAAGTTTTTTCGGGTCTCAAAATTTTTTGACATTTTTTTCGGTCAAAATTATTTTGGGTCCTAAATTTTTTCGAAGATTGTTTTGGGTCCAAAAATTTTTCGAAGCGTTTTTGGGTCAAAATTTTTTCGGGTCTCAAAATTTTTTTGGGCACAAAGTTTTTCAACGTTTTTTTGGGTCTCAAAATGTTTCTAAATTTTTTCGGGTACCAACATTTTTCAAAGTTTTTTGGGTCCCAAAATTTTTCAAAGTTTTTTGGGTCCCAAAATTTTTCAAAGTTTTTTTAGGTCGCAAAATTTTTCGAAGTGTTTTTGGGTAAAATTTTTTCGGGTCTCAAAATTTTTCAAAGTTATTTTGGGTCTCAAAATTTTTCTAAATTTTTTCGGGTCTCAAAAAATTTTTGGGCCCAAAATTTAGTAAAGTTGTTTTAGGTCTCAAATTTTTTCTAATTTTTTTCGGTCCTAAAATTTTGTAAAAGTTGTTTTGGGTCCCAAAATTTTTCAAAGTTTTTTCGGGTCTCAAAATTTTTTGACATTTTTTTCGGTCAAAATTATTTTGGGTCCTAAATTTTTTCGAAGATTGTTTTGGGTCCCAAAGTTTTTCGAAGTTTTTTTGGGTCCCAAAATTTTTCGAAGTGTTTTTGGGTCAAAATTATTTTGGGTCCCAAAATTTTATACGTTTTTTTGGGTCCCAAAATTTTTCGAAGTTTTTTTAGGTCCGAAAATTTTTCGAAGTGTTTTTGGGTAAAAAATTTTTCGGGTCTCAAAATTTTTCAAAGTTATTTTGGGTCAAAATTTTTTTGGGCCCAAAACTTTTCCAAGGTTTTTTGGGACTTAAAATTTTTCTAATTTTTTTTCGGGAATCAAAATATTTTTGGTCCCAAAATTTTTCAAAGTTTTTTTGGGTCCAAAAATGTTGTTTGCGCCCAACATTTTTCAAAATTTTTTGAGTCCCAAAATTTTTCTAAGTTTTTTTGGGTCCCAAAAATTTTTTTGCGCACAAAATGTTTCAAAGTTTTTTTGGGTCCCAAAATTTTTCGAAGTTTTTAGGGTCAAAATTATTTTGGTTCCCAAATTTTTTCGAAGATTGTTTTGGGTCCAAAAATTTTTCGAAGCGTTTTTGGGTCAAAATTTTTTCGGGTCTCAAAATTTTTTTGGGCACAAAGTTTTTCAACGTTTTTTTGGGTCTCAAAATGTTTCTAAATTTTTTCGGGTACCAAAATTTTTCAAAGTTTTTTGGGTCCCAAAATTTTTCAAAGTTTTTTGGGTCCCAAAATTTTTCAAAGTTTTTTTAGGTCGCAAAATTTTTCGAAGTGTTTTTGGGTAAAATTTTTTCGGGTCTCAAAATTTTTCAAAGTTATTTTGGGTCTCAAAATTTTTCTAAATTTTTTCGGGTCTCAAAAAATTTTTGGGCCCAAAATTTAGTAAAGTTGTTTTAGGTCTCAAAATTTTTCTAATTTTTTTCGGTCCTAAAATTTTGTAAAAGTTTTTTTGGGTCCCAAAAATTTTTTTGCGCACAAAATGTTTCAAAGTTTTTTTGGGTCCCAAAATTTTTCGAAGTTTTTAGGGTCAAAATTATTTTGGTTCCCAAATTTTTTCGAAGATTGTTTTGGGTCCAAAAATTTTTCGAAGCGTTTTTGGGTCAAAATTTTTTCGGGTCTCAAAATTTTTTTGGGCACAAAGTTTTTCAACGTTTTTTTGGGTCTCAAAATGTTTCTAAATTTTTTCGGGTACCAAAATTTTTGAAGTTTTTTGGGTCCCAAAATTTTTCAAAGTTTTTTGGGTCCCAAAATTTTTCGAAGTTTTTTTAGGTCGCAAAATTTTTCGAAGTGTTTTTGGGTAAAATTTTTTCGGGTCTCAAAATTTTTCAAAGTTATTTTGGGTCTCAAAATTTTTCTAAATTTTTTCGGGTCTCAAAACATTTTTGGGCCCAAAATTTAGTAAAGTTTTTTTGGGTCCCAAATTTTTTTGAAGTTTTTTTAGGTCTCAAAATTTTTCTAAATTTTTTCGGTCCCAAAATTTTGTAAAGTTGTTTTGGGTCCAGAAATTTTTTGCGCCCAAAATTTTTCAGAGTTTTTTTGGGTCCCAAAGTTTTTTGACATTTTTTTCGGTCAAAATTATTTTGGGTCCTAAATTTTTTCGAAGATTGTTTTGGATCCCAAAATTTTTCGAAGTTTTTTTGGGTCCCAAAATTTTTCGAAGTTTTTTTGGGTCCCAAAATTTTTCGAAGGTTTTTAGGTCCCAAAATTTTTCGAAGTGTTTTTGGGTCAAAATTTTTTCGGGTCTCAAAATTTTTTTAGGCCCTAAATTTTTCAACGTTTTTTTGGGTCTCAAAATTTTTCTACATTTTTTCGGGTCTCAAAATTTTTTTGGGCCCAAAATTTTTCAAAGTTTTTTTGGGTCCCAAATTTTTTTGAAGTTTTTTTAGGTCTCAAAATTTTTCTAAATTTTTTCGGTCCCAAAATTTTGTAAAGTTGTTTTGGGTCCAGAAATTTTTTGCGCCCAAAATTTTTCAGAGTTTTTTTGGGTCCCAAAGTTTTTTGACATTTTTTTCGGTCAAAATTATTTTGGGTCCTAAATTTTTTCGAAGATTGTTTTGGATCCCAAAATTTTTCGAAGTTTTTTTGGGTCGCAAAATTTTTCGAAGTTTTTTTGGGTCTCAAAATTTTTCGAAGTTTTTTTAGGTCCCAAAATTTTTCGAACTGTTTTTGGGTCAAAATTTTTTCTGGTCTCAAAATTTTTTTGGGCCCAAAATTTTTCAACGTTTTTTTTGGGTCTCAAAATTTTTCGAAGTTTTTTTGGGTCCCAAAATTTTTCAAAGTTTTTTTAGGTCCCAAAATTTTTCGAACTGTTTTTGGGTCAAAATTTTTTCGGGTCTCAAAATTGTTTTGGGCCGAAAATTTTTCAACGTTTTTTTGGGTCTCAAATTTTTTCTACATTTCTTTGGGTCTCAAAATTTTTTTGGGCCCAAAATTTTGTAAAGTTGTTTTGGGTCCCAACATTTTTTGCGCCCAAAATTTTTCAAAGTTTTTTTGAGTCAAAATTATTTTGGGTCCCAAAATGTTCAAAGTTTTTTTGGGTCCCAAAATTTTTCGAAATTTTTTTAGGTCCCAAAATTTTTCGAAGTGTTTTTGGGTCAAGTTTTTTTCGGGTCTCAAAGTTTTTCAAAGTTATTTTGGGTCAAAATTTTTTTGGATCCAAAATTTTTTCGAAGATTGTTTTGGTTCCCAAATTTTTTTGAAGATTTTTTGGATCAAAATTTTTTTGGGCCCAAAATTTTTCCAAGGTTTTTTGGGACGCAAAATTTTTCTACATTTTTTCAGGAATCAAAATATTTTTGATCCCAAAATTTTTCAAAGATTTTTTGGGTCCCAAAATTTTTCGAAATTTTTTTAGGTCCCAAAATTTTTCTAAGTGTTTTTGGGTCAAGTTTTTTTCAGGTCTCAAAGTTTTTCAAAGTTATTTTGGGTCAAAATTTTTTTGGATCCAAAATTTTTTCGAAGATTGTTTTGGTTCCCAAATTTTTTTGAAGTTTTTTTGGATTAAAATTTTTTTGGGCCCAAAATTTTTCCAAGGTTTTTTGGGACGCAAAATTTTTCTACATTTTTTCAGGAATCAAAATATTTTTGATCCCAAAATTTTTCAAAGATTTTTTGGGTCCCAAAATGTTTTTTGCGCCCAAAATTTTTCGAAGTTTTTTTAGGTCCCAAAATTTTTCGAAGTGTTTTTGGGTCAAAATTTTTTCGGGTCTCAAAATTTTTTTGGGCCCAAAATTTTTCAAAGTTTTTTTGGGTCTCAAAATTTTTCGAAGTTTTTTTGGGTCCCAAATTTTTTTGAAGTTTTTTTAGGTCTCAAAATTTTTCAAAATTTTTTCGGTCCCAAAATTTTGTAAAGTTGTTTTGGGTCCAGAAATTTTTTGCGCCCAAAATTTTTCAGAGATTTTTTGGGTCCCAAAGTTTTTTGACATTTTTTTCGGTCAAAATTATTTTGGGTCCTAAATTTTTTCGAAGATTGTTTTGGATCCCAAAATTTTTCGAATTTTTTTTGGGTCCCAAAATTTTTCCAAGTTTTTTTGGGTCCCAAAATTTTTCGAAGATTTTTAGGTCAAAAAATTTTTCGAAGTGTTTTTGGGTCAAAATTTTTTCGGGTCTCAAAATTTTTTTGGGCCCTAAATTTTTCAACGTTTTTTTGGGTCTCAAAATTTTTCTACATTTTTTTGGGTCTCAAAATTTTTTTGGGCCCAAAATTTTGTAAAGTTGTTTTGGGTCCCAACATTTTTTCGAAGTTTTTTTGGGTCCCAAAATTTTTCGAAGTTTTTTTGGGTCCCAAAATTTTTCGAAGTTTTTTTAGGTCCCAAAATTTTTCGAACTGTTTTTGGGTCAAATTTTTTTCTGGTCTCAAAATTTTTTTGGGCCCAAAAATTTTCAACGTTTTTTTTGGGTCCCAAAATTTTTCGAAATTTTTTTGGGTCCCAAAATTTTTCGAAGTTTTTTTAGGTCCCAAAATTTTTCGAACTGTTTTTGGGTCAAAATTTTTTCTGGTCTCAAAATTTTTTTGGGCCCAAAATTTTTCAACGTTTTTTTTGGGTCTCAAAATTTTTCTAAATTTTTTCGGGTGTCAAAATTTTTTTGGGGCCCAAAGTGGTTTTCTGTTCTCGAAATTTTTTTAGGCCCAAAATTTTTCAACGTTTTTTTGGGCCTCAAAATTTTTCTAAATTTTTTCGGGTGTCAAAATTTTTTTGGGCCTAAAATTTTGTAAAGTTGTTTTGGGTCAAAATTATTTTGGGTCCCAAAATTTTTCGAAGTTTATTTGGGTCTCAAAATTTTTTTACGTTTTTTTTGGGTCTCAAAATTTTTCTACATTTTTTTCGGGTGTCAAAATTTTTTTGGGCCCAAAATTTTGTAAAGTTGTTTTGGGTCCCAAAATTTTTTTACGCCGAAAATTTTTCAAAGTTTTTTGGGTCAAAATTATTTTGGGTCCCTAATTTTTTCGAAGATTGTTTTGGGTCCCAAAATTTTTCGAGGTTTTTTGGGTCTCAAAATGTTTTTTGGGCCCAAAATTTTGTAAAGTTGTTTTGGGTCCCAAAATTTTTTTACGCCGAAAATTTTTCAACGTTTTTTTGGGTCAAAATTATTTTGGGTCCAAAATTTTTTCAAAGATTGTTTTGGGTCCCAAAATTTTTCGAAGTTTTTTTAGGTCCCAAAATTTTTCGAACTGTTTTTGGGTCAAACTATTTTCAGGTCTCAAAATTTTTTTGGGCCCAAACTTTTTAAACGTTTTTTTGGGCCTCAAAATTTTTCTAAATTTTTTCGGGTGTCAAAATTTTTTTGGGCCCAAAATTTTGTAAAGTTGTTTTGGGTCAAAATTATTTTGGGTCCAACATTTTTTCGAAGATTGTTTTGGGTCCCAAAATTTTTCGACATTTTTTTGGGTCCCAAAATTTTTCGAAGTTTTTTTAGGTTCCAAAATTTTTCCAAATGTTTTTGGGTCAAAAATGTTTTGGGTCTCAAATTTTTTCGAAGATTGTTTTGGGTCCCAAAATTTTTCGAAGTTTATTTGGGTCTCAAAATTTTTTTACGTTTTTTTTAGGTCCCAAAATTTTTCGAAGTGTTTTTGGGTCAAAATTATTTCGGGTCTCAAAATTTTTTTAGGCCCAAAATTTTTCAAATTTATTTTGGCTCCCAAAATTTTTCCAAGTTTTTTGGATCCCAAAATTATTTTGGGTCCTAAATTTTGTAGAAGATTGTTTTGGGTCCTAAAATGTTTTGAAGTTTTTTTGGGTCCCAAAATTTTTGAAGTTTTTCGAAGTGTTTTTGGGTCAAAATTTTTTCGGGTCCCAAATTTTTTCGAAGATTGTTTTGGGTCCCAAAATTTTTCAAAGTTTATTTGGGTCCCAAAATTTTTCAAAGTTTTTGTAGAAGATTGTTTTGGGTCCTAAAATTTTTTGAAGTTTTTTTGGGTCCTAAAATTTTTTTAAGTTTTTTTGGGTCCCAAAATTTTTTGAAGCTTTTTTAAGTCCCAAAATTTTTCGAAGTATTTTTGGGTCAAAATTTTTTCGTGTCCCAAATTTTTTCGAAGATTGTTTTGGGTCCCAAAATTTTTCGAAGTTTATTTGGGTCTCAAAATTTTTCGAGGTTTTTTGGGTCTCAAAATTTTTTTGGGCCCAAAATTTTGTAAAGTTTTTTTAAGTCCCAAAATTTTTCGAAGTGTTTTTGGGTCAAAATTATTTCGGGTCTCAAATTTTTTTTGGGCCCAAAATTTTTCACATTTTTTTTGGCTCCCAAAATTATTTTGGCTCCCAAATTTTGTAGAAGATAGTTTTGAGTCCTAAAATTTTTTCAAGTTTTTTTGGGTCCCAAAATTTTTTGAAGTTTTTTTAAGTCCCAAAATTTTTTGAAGTGTTTTTGGGTCAAAATTTTTTCGGGTCTCAAAATTTTTTTGGGCCCAAAATTTTTTGACGTTTTTTTAAGTCCCAAAATTTTTCGAAGTTTTTTTGGGTCAACATTTTTTCGGGTCTCAAAATTTTTCAAAATTTTTGGGTCCCAAAATATTCAAGTTTTTTGGGGTCCCAAAATATTCAAGTTTTTTTGGGTCCCAAAATTGTTCGAAGATTTTTTAAGGTAAAATTTTTTTATATTTTTTATATAATATTCAGATTTGGTAGTGATTCACAGTTTTTTTGGGTCCTAAATTTATTCGAAGATTATTTTGTGTCCCAAAGTTTTTCGAAGTGTTTTTGGGTCAAACTTTTTTTGGGTCCCAAATTTTTTCGAAGATTGTTTTGGGTCCCAAAATTTTTCGAATTTTTGTTGGATCAAAATGTTTTTGGGCCCAGCATTTTTCAAAGTTTTTTTGGGTCCAAAATTTTTCGAACATTTTTTGAGGTCAAAATATTTTTGGGTCCCAAAATTGTTGAAATTTTTTGGGTGAAAATGTTTCAATTGCTGTTCTACAGCTGAGAGAAGAGAATTGTTTGCATTGTTTATGCACTTTTCTCCCCTTTTAGACTTTTCCACCTAAGAATGTCTTTGCAATCTGAACAGGCACATGTGTAGTTCCATTGAAGCACTTCACAAGAGTGCCATTTAATGAAAATGTGGAAGTTGCCCACAAAGGACCCCATTTCCTAAGGCTAACTGCAATGTGTGTCAGCAGGTGTACATTAAAAGACACTTTTGCAGTGTCATACAGCACCTCAAACTGGATGACAAATTTCCTAAAAGCCATTTCCGCTGCATTAACATTACATAGTTTCACATTTTCTTTAAAAAGCATGTGCATAGAAAAAACTTTTTTTTTTCTGTCTATATACCACTTTTTGCTGTAATTTGGTGAATCCAGCCTTATAATCATTAACTGTCGAGTCACATCAAGACAAACACTATGTTGGTACTCTGGAAAATAGCCACCAATCATCTAAAACGTTTTTAATTCATCAACACAGATTGGCCTTTTACACCCATGACTGGCTGTTCTGGTGGTCATACTGTTTTGTCTCAGATGCCTCAGATTTTGCCTTGTTCTGGTCTTCACCTGTGTGATAGCAAAAATCACAAAAATAGCAAAAATCACACCCATTCAGCCCATTGAATTGTTCACTGTTCTGGTATTATTGGTATTAGTGCAAAAACCTCTGCACCTCCCAACCTCCCAACATTTTTCGAAGTGTTTTTGGGTCAAAATGTTTTCGGGTCTCAAATTTTTTTTGGGCCCACAATTTTTCAAAGTTTTTTTGGGTCAAAATTTTTTCGGGTCTAATTTTTTTTAATTGCTGTTCTAAAGCTGAGAGAAGAGAACTTTGATATCATTGTTTGCATTCTTTATGCACTTTTCTCCAGACTTTTCCACGTAAGAATGTCAACAATCTGGACAGACTTTTTTCTCTTTTGCAACCTGTTGTTGCATCCGACAACTGTAATGCTTGCACTTTGTTACTGGACCATCATTAAAGGCTTTCAGTGGCTAGGTTGTGCGTATCGCACTCTGTTTAGTGCCAAAGACCCTTACCCACTCAGATATTCAGATTTGGTAGTGATTCACAGTTTTTATTGGGTCAGAAATTTTTTCGAAAATTGTTTTGGGTTACAAAGTTTTTCGAAGTGTTTTTGGGTCAAAATTTTTTTGATCCAAAATTTTTTCAAAGTTTTTTTAGGTGCCAAAATTAGGTTCACCCGTGTGTAAAATGTAGTAAAGTGTGTTTTCAGACGGTTTAAGCTGAGAAAAGCCGTTTGCGTATAGTTTTGAGCTTCTCTCTCACTCCTAACAGCTTCAAGTGTTGTTTTGCCCTAAAAACATCTTTTTCGATCAGAAATGAGATTTTACGAAGGAAAACACATTTTAGTTATGTAACATGCACTAACATCGTTTCTAAAGTGGTTAGGTTTCACCCGTTTGTTAAATGTAGTAAAGTGTGTTTTCAGATGGTTTAAGCTGAGAAAAGCCGTTTGCGTATAGTTTTGAGCTTCTCTCTCACTCCTAACAGCTTCAAGTGTTGTTTTGAACTAAAAGCATCTTTTTCAATGAGAAATGTTTTTTTTTACGAAGGAAACACGTTTTAGCTTTGTAAAATGCACTAACATCGTGTGATAAACTTTTCTTAGTTGTTCTCGTTCACCTGTGTGTAAAATGTAGTAAAGTGTGTTTTCAGACGGTTTAACCTGAGAAAAGCTGTTGAGCTTCTCTCTCACTCCTAACAGCGATAAACTGCTTCAAGTGTTGTTTTGACCTAAAAACATCTTTTTCGATCAGACATGAGATTTTACGAAGGAAAACACATTTTAGTTATGTAAAATGCACTAACATCGTTTCTAAGTGTGTTTTCAGACGGTTTAAGCTGAGAACATAACACAATAGCACTAACATAATAAACTTTTCTTAGTTGTTTTCGTTCACCTGTGTGTTGAATGTAGTAAAGTTTGTTTTCAGACGGTTTAAGCTGAGAAAAGCCGTTTGCGTATAGTTTTGAGCTCTTCTCTCATTCATAACAGCGATAAACTGCTTCAAGTGTTGTTAGGAACAGAAAGCATATTTTTTTTCTTCTGAGTCTTTAAATGGCACTCTTGTGAAGTACTTCAATGGAACTACACATGTGCCTGTCCAGATTGTAAAGACATTCTTAGGTGGAAAAGTCATTCTAAAAGGGGAGAAAAATGCATAAACAATGCAAACAATGATATCAAAGAGCACTTTGAACTTTGAAAAATTTTGGGCCCGATAAAATTTTGACAGAAAAAAACATCGAAAAATTTCGGAACACAAAAAAACTTCGAAAAAATTTAAGACCAAACAGATGTTGAGGCCAAAAAAATTTGACCCAAAAAAACTTTTTTGACACAAAATTAGTTCAAAACATTTTTAGACCCGAAAAAAATTTGACACAAAAAAAACATCGAAAAATTTCAAATCCCAAAAAAATCTTCGAAAAATTTTGGGACCCATAAAAATTTTGACCTAAAATAATTTTGACCTCAAAATATCTTTGAAAAATGTTGGGACCCAAAAAAACTTAAAAAAAATTTGGGACCCAAAAAAACTTTGAAAAATTTTGGGACCCAAAAAAACTTTGAAAAATTTTAAGACCAAAAAAATGTTAAGAACCGAAAAAACTTCAAAGAATTTTGGGATCCAAAAAATTTTGACCTAAAATAATTTTGACCTCAAAATATCTTCGAAAAATTTGGGCCCAAAAAATGTTTGACCCAAAAGAACTTCAAAAAATTTTGGGACCCAAAAAAACTTCAAAACATTTTGGGACCCAAAAAAACTTTGAAAAATTTTAAGAACAAAAATATGTTTAGCCCCAAAAAAGTTTGACACAAAAAAACTCAGAATAGACAACAGAGGTTTTTGCACTAATACCAATAATACCCGAACACTGAACAATTCAATGGGCTGTATGGGTGTGATTTTTGCTATCACACAGGTGAAGGACCCAATCCTTTCAGAAGACCAGAACTTGTTCTCAGGCAAAATCTGAGGCATCTGAGACAAAACAGTATGACTACCAGCTACTCCAGAACAGCCAGTCATGAGTGTAAAAGGCCAATCTGTATTGATTAGATTAAAACGTTTTGGATGATTGATGGCTTTTTTTACCAGAGTACCAACATAGTGTTTGTCTTGATGTGTCTCGACAGTCGGTGATTATATGGCTGGATTCACCAAATTACAGCAAAAATTGGTATATAGCCAGAAAAACAAATATTGTTGGCCAAAAATTGCTCACAGTCCAGCCTCCTGTAGAGTTCACCAGAACACCACGATCATTACATGATCGTAAATTTAGAGTGGAGGTCATTTCTTCTTTTCTATTCATTGCGACTTCTAAATGGTTTTCTAATGAAGAAGTTCTGTAATCATCTCTTTCTTTCAGTTTTTACTATGCACATGCTTCTTAAAGAAAATGTGAAACTATTAACATTACATAGTTTCATATTTTCTTGAAGAAGCATGTGCATAGCAAAAACTAAAAGAAAGAGATGATTCCAGTACTTCTTAATTGGAACACCATTTAGAAGTGGCAATGAATAGAAAAGAAGAACTGACCTCTACTCTGAAGCTTTCCAAAATGTACAATCATGTAATAATCGTGGTGTTCTGGTTAACTCTACAGGAGGCTGGATTGCAAGCAATTTTTGGCCAAAAATGTCTTTTTTCTACCTATATATATCAATTTTTGCTGTGATTTGGTGAATCCAGCCATATAATTACAGAATGTCGAGTCACATCAAGACAAATGCATTTTTCTCCCCGTTTAGATAGACTTTTCCACCTAAGAATGTCTTAACAATCTGGACAGGCACATGTGTGGTTCAAGCTTATTTATCTAAAATAGACTTGTTTCTGTTTTGCAACCTGTTGCTGCATCCGAGTGGTAATATACAGGAAACAACTATAATGCTCGCACTTTGTAACTGGACCATCATTAAAGGCTTTCAGTGGCTAGGTTATGCGATACAGGCACTCTGTTTAGAAGCAGAGCCAAAGACCCTTACCCACTCAGATATTCAGATTTGGTAGTGATTCACAGATTTTTTGGGTCCCAAAATTATTTTGGGTCCTAAATTTTTTCGAAGATTGTTTTGGGTCCCAAAATTTTTCAAAGTTTTTTTGGGTCCCAAAATTTTTTGTCATTTTTTTCGGTCAAAATTATTTTGGGTCCTAAATTTTTTCCAAGATTGTTTTGGGCACAAAATTTTTCCAAGGTTTTTTGGGACTCAAAATTTAAAAAAAAAATTTCGGGAATCAAAATATTTTTAGGCCCAAAATTTTTCAAAGATTTTTTGGGTCCCAAAATGTTTTTTGCGCCCAAAATTTTTTGGGTCCCAAAATTTTTCGAAGTTTTTTTAGGTCCCAAAATTTTTCGAAGTGTTTTTGGGTCAAAATTTTTTCGTGTCTCAAAATTTTTTTGGGCCCAAAATTTTTCAAAGTTTTTTTGGGTCTCAAAATTGTTCTAAATTTTTTCGGGTCTCAAAATTTTTTTGGTCCCAAAATTTAGTAAAGTTGTTTTGGGTCCCAAAATTTTTCTAAATTTTTTTGGGTCCCAAATTTTTTTGAAGTTTTATTAGGTCTCAAAATTTTTCTAAATTTTTTCGGTCCCAAAATTTTGTAAAGTTGTTTTGGGTCCCAAAATTTTTTGCGCCCAAAATTTTTCAAAGTTTTTTTGGGTCCCAAAATTTTTTGACATTTTTTTTGGTCAAAATTATTTTGGGTGCTAAATTTTTTCGAAGATTGTTTTGGATCCCAAAATTTTTCGAAGTTTTCTTGGGTCCCAAAATTTTTCGAAAGTTTTTAGGTCCCAAAATTTTTCAAAATGTTTTTGGGTCAAAATTTTTTCGGGTCTCAAAATTTTTTTGGGCCCAAAATTTTGTAAAGTTGTTTTGGGTCCCAACATTTTTTTGCGCCCAAAATTTTTCGAAGTTTTTTTGGGTCCCAAAATTTTTTGAAGTTTTTTGGGTCCCAAAATTTTTCGAAGGTTTTTAGGTCCCAACATTTTTCGAAGTGTTTTTGGGTCAAAATTTTTTCGGGTCTCAAAATTTTTTGACATTTTTTTCGGTCAAAATTATTTTGGGTCCTAAATTTTTTCGAAAATTGTTTTGGGTCCCAAAGTTTTTCGAAGTTTTTTTGGGTCCCAAAATTTTTCAAAGTTTTTTTGGGTCAAAATTTTTTGACATTTTTTTTGGTCAAAATTATTTTGGGTGCTAAATTTTTTCGAAGATTGTTTTGGATCCCAAAATTTTTCGAAGTTTTCTTGGGTCCCAAAATTTTTCGAAAGTTTTTAGGTCCCAAAATTTTTCGAAATGTTTTTGGGTCAAAATTTTTTCGGGTCTCAAAATTTTTTTGGGCCCAAAATTTTGTAAAGTTGTTTTGGGTCCCAACATTTTTTTGCGCCCAAAATTTTTCGAAGTTTTTCTGGGTCCCAAAATTTTTTGAAGTTTTTTGGGTCCCAAAATTTTTCGAAGGTTTTTAGGTCCCAACATTTTTCGAAGTGTTTTTGGGTCAAAATTTTTTCGGGTCTCAAAATTTTTTGACATTTTTTTCGGTCAAAATTATTTTGGGTCCTAAATTTTTTCGAAGATTGTTTTGGGTCCCAAAGTTTTTCGAAGTTTTTTTGGGTCCCAAAATTTTTCGAAGTGTTTTTGGGTCAAAATTTTTTCGGGTCTCAAAATTTTTTGACATTTTTTTCGGTCAAAATTATTTTGGGTCCTAAATTTTTTCGAAGATTGTTTTGGGTCCCAAAGTTTTTCGAAGTTTTTTTGGGTCCCAAAATTTTTCGAAGTGTTTTTGGGTCAAAATTTTTTTGAGTCAAAATTTTTTTGGGTCCCAAAATTTTATAAATTTTTTTGGGTCCCAAAATTTTTCGAAGTTTTTTTAGGTCCGAAAATTTTTCGAAGTGTTTTTGGGTAAAAAAAATTTCGGGTCTCAAAATTTTTCAAAGTTATTTTGGGTCAAAATTTTTTTGGGCCCAAAATTTTTCAAAGTTTTTTTGGGTCCAAAAATGTTGTTTGCGCCCAACATTTTTCAACATTTTTTGAGTCCCAAAATTTTTCTAAGTTTTTTTGGGTCCCAAAAATTTTTTTGCGCACAAAATGTTTCAAAGTTTTTTTGGGTCCCAAAATTTTTCGAAGTTTTTAGGGTCAAAATTATTTTGGTTCCCAAATTTTTTCGAAGATTGTTTTGGGTCCAAAAATTTTTCGAAGCGTTTTTGGGTCAAAATTTTTTAGGGTCTCAAAATTTTTCTACAATTTTTCAGGTCTCAAAAAATTTTTGGGCCCAAAATTTTTCAAAGATTTTTTGAGTCACAAAATTTTTCGAAGTTTTTTTGGGTCCCAAAATTTTTCGAAGTTTTTTTTGGGTCAAAATTTATGTGGGCCCAAAAATTTTCGAAGGTTTTTTTGGGTCCCAAAATTTTTCAAAGATTTTTTTGGGTCAAATTTTTTCAGGGTCTCAAAATTTTTCTACAATTTTTCAGGTCTCAAAAAGTTTTTGGGCCCAAAATTTTTCAAAGATTTTTTGAGTCACAAAATTTTTCGAAGTTTTTTTGGGTCCCAAAAATTTTCGAAATTTTTTTGGACCACAAAATTTTTTTGGGCTCAAAATTTTTCGAAGTTTTTTTGGGTCCCAAAATTTTTTGAAGTTTATTTGGGTCAAAATTATTTTCGGTTCCAAATTTTTTCGAAGTTTTTTGGGGTCAAAATCTTTTTTAAACAAAATTTTTTCAAAGTTTTTTTGGGTCCCAAAATCTTTCGAAGTTTTTTTGGGTCCCAAAATTTTTTGAAGTTTTTTTGGGTCAAAATTATTTTGGGTCCCAAATTTTTTCGAAGTTTTTTTGGGTCAAAATTTTTTAGGGTCTCAAAATTTTTCTACAATTTTTCAGGTCTCAAAAAGTTTTTGGGCCCAAAATTTTTCAAAGATTTTTTGAGTCACAAAATTTTTCGAAGTTTTTTTGGGTCCCAAAATTTTTCAAAATTTTTTTGGGTCAAAATGTATTTGGGCCCAAAATTTTTCGAAGGTTTTTTTGGGTCCCAAAATTTTTCAAAGATTTTTTCGGGTCAAAATTTTTCAGGGTCTCAAAATTTTTCTACATTTTTTCGGATCTCAAAAAGTTTTTGGGCCCAAAATTTTTCAACGATTTTTTGGGTCCCAAAATTTTTCGAAGTTTTTTTGGGTCAAAATTTATTTGGGCCCAAAATTTTTCGAAGGTTTTTTTGGGTCCCAAATTTTTTGAAGTTTTTTTGGGTCAAAATTATTTTGGGTCCCAAATTTTTTCGAAGTTTTTTTGGGTCAAAATTTTTTAGGGTCTCAAAATTTTTCTACAATTTTTCAGGTCTCAAAAAGTTTTTGGGCCCAAAATTTTTCAAAGATTTTTTGAGTCACAAAATTTTTCGAAGTTTTTTTGGGTCCCAAAATTTTTCAAAATTTTTTTGGGTCAAAATGTATTTGGGCCCAAAATTTTTCGAAGGTTTTTTTGGGTCCCAAAATTTTTCAAAGATTTTTTCGGGTCAAAATTTTTCAGGGTCTCAAAATTTTTCTACATTTTTTCGGATCTCAAAAAGTTTTTGGGCCCAAAATTTTTCAACGATTTTTTGGGTCCCAAAATTTTTCGAAGTTTTTTTGGGTCAAAATTTATTTGGGCCCAAAATTTTTCGAAGGTTTTTTTGGGTCCCAAATTTTTTCGAAGTTTTTTCGGGTCAAAATTTTTTAGGGTCTCAAAATTTTTCTATAATTTTTCAGGTCTCAAAAAGTTTTTGGGCCCAAAATTTTTCAAAGATTTTTTGAGTCCCAAAATTTTTCGAAGTTTTTTTGGGTCCCAAAATTTTTCGAACATTTTTTGGGTCCCAAAATTTTTTGAAGTTTATTTGGGTCAAAATTATTTTCGGTTCCTAATTTTTTTAAAGTTTTTTTGGGTCAAAATTATTTTCGGTACCAAAATTTTTCTAAGTTTTTTTGGGTCAAAATTTTTTAGGGTTTCTAAATTTTTTCGCGTCTCAAAATTTCTTTGGGTCTCAAAATTTTTTTGGGCCCAAAATTTTGTAAAGTTGTTTTGGGTCCCAACATTTTTTGCGCACAAAATTTTTCTAAGTTTTTTTGAGTCAAAATTTTTTTGGGTCCCAAAATTTTCAAAGTTTTTTTAGGTCCCAAAATTTTTCGAAGTGTTTTTGGGTCAAAATTTTTTCGGGTCTCAAAATTTTTTTGGGCCCAAAATTTTTCAACATTTTTTCGGGTCTCAAAAAATTTTTGCGCCCAAAATTTTTCAAAGTTTTTTTGGGTCCCAAAATTTTTTGACATTTTTTTCGGTCAAAATTATTTTGGGTCCTAAATTTTTTTGAAGATTGTTTTGGATCCCAAAATTTTTCGAAGTTTTTTTGGGACCCAAAATTTTTCGAAGTTTTTTTGGGTCCCAAAATTTTTCGAAGGTTTTTATGTCCCAAAATTTTTCGAAGTGTTTTTGGGTCAAAATTTTTTCGTGTCTCAAAATTTTTTTGGGCCCAAAATTTTTCAACGTTTTTTTGGGTCTCAAAATTTTTCTACATTTCTTTGGGTCTCAAATTTTTTTTGGGCCCAAAATTTTGTAAAGTTGTTTTGGGTCCCAACATTTTTTGCGCCAAAAATTTTTCAAAGTTTTTTTGGGTCAAAATTATTTTGGGTCCCAAATTTTTTCGAAGTTTTTTTGGGTCAAAATTTTTTAGGGTCTCAAAATTTTTCTATAATTTTTCAGGTCTCAAAAAGTTTTTGGGCCCAAAATTTTTCAAAGATTTTTTGAGTCCCAAAATTTTTCGAAGTTTTTTTGGGTCCCAAAATTTTTCGAAAATTTTTTGGGTCCCAAAATTTTTTGAAGTTTATTTGGGTCAAAATTATTTTCGGTTCCTAATTTTTTTAAAGTTTTTTTGGGTCAAAATTATTTTCGGTACCAAAATTTTTCGAAGTTTTTTTGGGTCAAAATTTTTTAGGGTTTCTAAATTTTTTCGCGTCTCAAAATTTCTTTGGGTCTCAAAACTTTTTTGGGCCCAAAATTTTGTAAAGTTGTTTTGGGTCCCAACATTTTTTGCGCACAAAATTTTTCTAAGTTTTTTTGAGTCAAAATTTTTTTGGGTCCCAAAATGTTCAAAGTTTTTTTAGGTCCCAAAATTTTTCGAAGTGTTTTTGGGTCAAAATTTTTTCGGGTCTCAAAATTTTTTTGGGCCCAAAATTTTTCAACATTTTTTCGGGTCTCAAAAAATTTTTGGGCCCAAAATTTAGTAAAGTTGTTTTAGGTCTCAAAATTTTTCTAAATTTTTTCGGTCCTAAAATTTTGTAAAAGTTGTTTTGGGTCCCAAAATTTTTTGCGCCCAAAATTTTTCAAAGTTTTTTTGGGTCCCAAAATTTTTTGACATTTTTTTCGGTCAAAATTATTTTGGGTCCTAAATTTTTTTGAAGATTGTTTTGGATCCCAAAATTTTTCGAAGTTTTTTTGGGTCCCAAAATTTTTCGAAGTTTTTTTGGGTCCCAAAATTTTTCGAAGGTTTTTATGTCCCAAAATTTTTCGAAGTGTTTTTGGTTCAAAATTTTTTCGTGTCTCAAAATTTTTTTGGGCCCAAAATTTTTCAACGTTTTTTTGGGTCTCAAAATTTTTCTACGTTTCTTTGGGTCTCAAAATTTTTTTGGGCCCAAAATTTTGTAAAGTTGTTTTGGGTCCCAACATTTTTTGCGCCAAAAATTTTTCAAAGCTTTTTTGAGTCAAAATTATTTTGGGTCCCAAAATGTTCAAAGTTTTTTTGGGTCCCAAAATTTTTCGAAATTTTTTTAGGTCCCAAAATTTTTCGAAGTGTTTTTGGGTCAAAATTTTTTCGGGTCTCAAAGTTTTTCAAAGTTATTTTGGGTCAAAATTTTTTTGGGCCCAAAATTTTTCTAAGGTTTTTTGGGACGCAAATTTTTTCTACATTTTTTCAGGAATCAAAATATTTTTGATCCCAAAATTTTTCAAAGATTTTTTGGGTCCCAAAATGTTTTTTGCGCCCAAATTTTTTCGAAGTTTTTTTGGGTCCCAAAATTTTTCGAAGTTTTTTTAGGTCCCAAAATTTTTCGAAGTGTTTTTGGGTCAAAATTTTTTTGGGTCTCAAAATTTTTCAAAGTTATTTTGGGTCTCAAAATTTTTCTACATTTTTTCGGGTCTCAAAAAATTTTTGGGCCCAAAATTTAGTAAAGTTGTTTTAGGTCTCAAAATTTTTCTAAATTTTTTCGGTCCTAAAATTTTGTAAAAGTTGTTTTGGGTCGCAAAATTTTTTGCGCCCAAAATTTTTCAAAGTTTTTTTGGGTCCCAAAATTTTTTGAAATTTTTTTCGGTCAAAATTATTTTGGGTCCTAAATTTTTTTGAAGATTGTTTTGGATCCCAAAATTTTTCGAAGTTTTTTTGGGTCGCAAAATTTTTCGAAGTTTTTTTGGGTCTCAAAATTTTTCGAAGTTTTTTTAGGTCCCAAAATTTTTCGAACTGTTTTTGGGTCAAAATTTTTTCTGGTCTCAAAATTTTTTTGGGCCCAAAATTTTTCAACGTTTTTTTTGGGTCTCAAAATTTTTCGAAGTTTTTTTGGGTCCCAAAATTTTTCAAAGTTTTTTTAGGTCCCAAAATTTTTCGAACTGTTTTTGGGTCAAAATTTTTTCGGGTCTCAAAATTTTTTTGGGCCCAAAATTTTTCAACGTTTTTTTGGGTCTCAAATTTTTTCTACATTTCTTTGGGTCTCAAAAGTTTTTTGGGCCCAAAATTTTGTAAAGTTGTTTTGGGTCCCAACATTTTTTGCGCCCAAAATTTTTCAAAGTTTTTTTGAGTCAAAATTATTTTGGGTCCCAAAATGTTCAAAGTTTTTTTGGGTCCCAAAATTTTTCGAAATTTTTTTAGGTCCCAAAATTTTTCGAAGTGTTTTTGGGTCAAGTTTTTTTCGGGTCTCAAAGTTTTTCAAAGTTATTTTGGGTCAAAATTTTTTTGGATCCAAAATTTTTTCGAAGATTGTTTTGGTTCCCAAATTTTTTTGAAGTTTTTTTGGATCAAAATTTTTTTGGGCCCAAAATTTTTCCAAGGTTTTTTGGGACGCAAAATTTTTCTACATTTTTTCAGGAATCAAAATATTTTTGATCCCAAAATTTTTCAAAGATTTTTTGGGTCCCAAAATTTTTCGAAATTTTTTTTAGGTCCCAAAATTTTTCGAAGTGTTTTTGGGTCAAGTTTTTTTCAGGTCTCAAAGTTTTTCAAAGTTATTTTGGGTCAAAATTTTTTTGGATCCAAAATTTTTTCGAAGATTGTTTTGGTTCCCAAATTTTTTTGAAGTTTTTTTGGATTAAAATTTTTTTGGGCCCAAAATTTTTCCAAGGTTTTTTGGGACGCAAAATTTTTCTACATTTTTTCAGGAATCAAAATATTTTTGATCCCAAAATTTTTCAAAGATTTTTTGGGTCCCAAAATGTTTTTTGCGCCCAAAATTTTTCGAAGTTTTTTTAGGTCCCAAAATTTTTCGAAGTGTTTTTGGGTCAAAATTTTTTCGGGTCTCAAAATTTTTTTGGGCCCAAAATTTTTCAAAGTTTTTTTGGGTCTCAAAATTTTTCAAAATTTTTTCGGTCCCAAAATTTTGTAAAGTTGTTTTGGGTCCAGAAATTTTTTGCGCCCAAAATTTTTCAGAGATTTTTTGGGTCCCAAAGTTTTTTGACATTTTTTTCGGTCAAAATTATTTTGGGTCCTAAATTTTTTCGAAGATTGTTTTGGATCCCAAAATTTTTCGAATTTTTTTTGGGTCCCAAAATTTTTCCAAGTTTTTTTGGGTCCCAAAATTTTTCGAAGATTTTTAGGTCAAAAACTTTTTCGAAGTGTTTTTGGGTCAAAATTTTTTCGGGTCTCAAAATTTTTTTGGGCCCTAAATTTTTCAACGTTTTTTTGGGTCTCAAAATTTTTCTACATTTTTTTGGGTCTCAAAATTTTTTTGGGCCCAAAATTTTGTAAAGTTGTTTTGGGTCCCAACATTTTTTCGAAGTTTTTTTGGGTCCCAAAATTTTTCGAAGTTTTTTTGGGTCCCAAAATTTTTCGAAGTTTTTTTAGGTCCCAAAATTTTTCGAACTGTTTTTGGGTCAAATTTTTTTCTGGTCTCAAAATTTTTTTGGGCCCAAAAATTTTCAACGTTTTTTTTGGGTCCCAAAATTTTTCGAAATTTTTTTGGGTCCCAAAATTTTTCGAAGTTTTTTTAGGTCCCAAAATTTTTCGAACTGTTTTTGGGTCAAAATTTTTTCTGGTCTCAAAATTTTTTTGGGCCCAAAATTTTTCAACGTTTTTTTTGGGTCTCAAAATTTTTCTAAATTTTTTCGGGTGTCAAAATTTTTTTGGGGCCCAAAGTGGTTTTCTGTTCTCGAAATTTTTTTAGGCCCAAAATTTTTCAACGTTTTTTTGGGCCTCAAAATTTTTCTAAATTTTTTCGGGTGTCAAAATTTTTTTGGGCCTAAAATTTTGTAAAGTTGTTTTGGGTCAAAATTATTTTGGGTCCCAAAATTTTTCGAAGTTTATTTGGGTCTCAAAATTTTTTTACGTTTTTTTTGGGTCTCAAAATTTTTCTACATTTTTTTCGGGTGTCAAAATTTTTTTGGGCCCAAAATTTTGTAAAGTTGTTTTGGGTCCCAAAATTTTTTTACGCCGAAAATTTTTCAAAGTTTTTTGGGTCAAAATTATTTTGGGTCCCTAATTTTTTCGAAGATTGTTTTGGGTCCCAAAATTTTTCGAGGTTTTTTGGGTCTCAAAATGTTTTTTGGGCCCAAAATTTTGTAAAGTTGTTTTGGGTCCCAAAATTTTTTTACGCCGAAAATTTTTCAACGTTTTTTTGGGTCAAAATTATTTTGGGTCCAAAATTTTTTCAAAGATTGTTTTGGGTCCCAAAATTTTTCGAAGTTTTTTTAGGTCCCAAAATTTTTCGAACTGTTTTTGGGTCAAACTATTTTCAGGTCTCAAAATTTTTTTGGGCCCAAACTTTTTAAACGTTTTTTTGGGCCTCAAAATTTTTCTAAATTTTTTCGGGTGTCAAAATTTTTTTGGGCCCAAAATTTTGTAAAGTTGTTTTGGGTCAAAATTATTTTGGGTCCAACATTTTTTCGAAGATTGTTTTGGGTCCCAAAATTTTTCGACATTTTTTTGGGTCCCAAAATTTTTCGAAGTTTTTTTAGGTTCCAAAATTTTTCCAAATGTTTTTGGGTCAAAAATGTTTTGGGTCTCAAATTTTTTCGAAGATTGTTTTGGGTCCCAAAATTTTTCGAAGTTTATTTGGGTCTCAAAATTTTTTTACGTTTTTTTTAGGTCCCAAAATTTTTCGAAGTGTTTTTGGGTCAAAATTATTTCGGGTCTCAAAATTTTTTTAGGCCCAAAATTTTTCAAATTTATTTTGGCTCCCAAAATTTTTCCAAGTTTTTTGGATCCCAAAATTATTTTGGGTCCTAAATTTTGTAGAAGATTGTTTTGGGTCCTAAAATGTTTTGAAGTTTTTTTGGGTCCCAAAATTTTTGAAGTTTTTCGAAGTGTTTTTGGGTCAAAATTTTTTCGGGTCCCAAATTTTTTCGAAGATTGTTTTGGGTCCCAAAATTTTTCAAAGTTTATTTGGGTCCCAAAATTTTTCAAAGTTTTTGTAGAAGATTGTTTTGGGTCCTAAAATTTTTTGAAGTTTTTTTGGGTCCTAAAATTTTTTTAAGTTTTTTTGGGTCCCAAAATTTTTTGAAGCTTTTTTAAGTCCCAAAATTTTTCGAAGTATTTTTGGGTCAAAATTTTTTCGTGTCCCAAATTTTTTCGAAGATTGTTTTGGGTCCCAAAATTTTTCGAAGTTTATTTGGGTCTCAAAATTTTTCGAGGTTTTTTGGGTCTCAAAATTTTTTTGGGCCCAAAATTTTGTAAAGTTTTTTTAAGTCCCAAAATTTTTCGAAGTGTTTTTGGGTCAAAATTATTTCGGGTCTCAAATTTTTTTTGGGCCCAAAATTTTTCACATTTTTTTTGGCTCCCAAAATTATTTTGGCTCCCAAATTTTGTAGAAGATAGTTTTGAGTCCTAAAATTTTTTCAAGTTTTTTTGGGTCCCAAAATTTTTTGAAGTTTTTTTAAGTCCCAAAATTTTTTGAAGTGTTTTTGGGTCAAAATTTTTTCGGGTCTCAAAATTTTTTTGGGCCCAAAATTTTTTGACGTTTTTTTAAGTCCCAAAATTTTTCGAAGTTTTTTTGGGTCAACATTTTTTCGGGTCTCAAAATTTTTCAAAATTTTTGGGTCCCAAAATATTCAAGTTTTTTGGGGTCCCAAAATATTCAAGTTTTTTTGGGTCCCAAAATTGTTCGAAGATTTTTTAAGGTAAAATTTTTTTATATTTTTTATATAATATTCAGATTTGGTAGTGATTCACAGTTTTTTTGGGTCCTAAATTTATTCGAAGATTATTTTGTGTCCCAAAGTTTTTCGAAGTGTTTTTGGGTCAAACTTTTTTTGGGTCCCAAATTTTTTCGAAGATTGTTTTGGGTCCCAAAATTTTTCGAATTTTTGTTGGATCAAAATGTTTTTGGGCCCAGCATTTTTCAAAGTTTTTTTGGGTCCAAAATTTTTCGAACATTTTTTGAGGTCAAAATATTTTTGGGTCCCAAAATTGTTGAAATTTTTTGGGTGAAAATGTTTCAATTGCTGTTCTACAGCTGAGAGAAGAGAATTGTTTGCATTGTTTATGCACTTTTCTCCCCTTTTAGATAGACTTTTCCACCTAAGAATGTCTTTGCAATCTGAACAGGCACATGTGTAGTTCCATTGAAGCACTTCACAAGAGTGCCATTTAATGAAAATGTGGAAGTTGCCCACAAAGGACCCCATTTCCTAAGGCTAACTGCAATGTGTGTCAGCAGGTGTACATTAAAAGACACTTTTGCAGTGTCATACAGCACCTCAAACTGGATGACAAATTTCCTAAAAGCCATTTCCGCTGCATTAACATTACATAGTTTCACATTTTCTTTAAAAAGCATGTGCATAGAAAAAACTTTTTTTTTTCTGTCTATATACCACTTTTTGCTGTAATTTGGTGAATCCAGCCTTATAATCATTAACTGTCGAGTCACATCAAGACAAACACTATGTTGGTACTCTGGAAAATAGCCACCAATCATCTAAAACGTTTTTAATTCATCAACACAGATTGGCCTTTTACACCCATGACTGGCTGTTCTGGTGGTCATACTGTTTTGTCTCAGATGCCTCAGATTTTGCCTTGTTCTGGTCTTCACCTGTGTGATAGCAAAAATCACAAAAATAGCAAAAATCACACCCATTCAGCCCATTGAATTGTTCACTGTTCTGGTATTATTGGTATTAGTGCAAAAACCTCTGCACCTCCCAACCTCCCAACATTTTTCGAAGTGTTTTTGGGTCAAAATGTTTTCGGGTCTCAAATTTTTTTTGGGCCCACAATTTTTCAAAGTTTTTTTGGGTCAAAATTTTTTCGGGTCTAATTTTTTTAATTGCTGTTCTAAAGCTGAGAGAAGAGAACTTTGATATCATTGTTTGCATTCTTTATGCACTTTTCTCCACGTTTATATAGACTTTTCCACGTAAGAATGTCAACAATCTGGACAGACTTTTTTCTCTTTTGCAACCTGTTGTTGCATCCGACAACTGTAATGCTTGCACTTTGTTACTGGACCATCATTAAAGGCTTTCAGTGGCTAGGTTGTGCGTATCGCACTCTGTTTAGTGCCAAAGACCCTTACCCACTCAGATATTCAGATTTGGTAGTGATTCACAGTTTTTATTGGGTCAGAAATTTTTTCGAAAATTGTTTTGGGTTACAAAGTTTTTCGAAGTGTTTTTGGGTCAAAATTTTTTTGATCCAAAATTTTTTCAAAGTTTTTTTAGGTGCCAAAATTAGGTTCACCCGTGTGTAAAATGTAGTAAAGTGTGTTTTCAGACGGTTTAAGCTGAGAAAAGCCGTTTGCGTATAGTTTTGAGCTTCTCTCTCACTCCTAACAGCTTCAAGTGTTGTTTTGCCCTAAAAACATCTTTTTCGATCAGAAATGAGATTTTACGAAGGAAAACACATTTTAGTTATGTAACATGCACTAACAATCGTTTCTAAAGTGGTTAGGTTTCACCCGTTTGTTAAATGTAGTAAAGTGTGTTTTCAGATGGTTTAAGCTGAGAAAAGCCGTTTGCGTATAGTTTTGAGCTTCTCTCTCACTCCTAACAGCTTCAAGTGTTGTTTTGAACTAAAAGCATCTTTTTCAATGAGAAATGTTTTTTTTTACGAAGGAAACACGTTTTAGCTTTGTAAAATGCACTAACATCGTGTGATAAACTTTTCTTAGTTGTTCTCGTTCACCTGTGTGTAAAATGTAGTAAAGTGTGTTTTCAGACGGTTTAACCTGAGAAAAGCTGTTGAGCTTCTCTCTCACTCCTAACAGCGATAAACTGCTTCAAGTGTTGTTTTGACCTAAAAACATCTTTTTCGATCAGACATGAGATTTTACGAAGGAAAACACATTTTAGTTATGTAAAATGCACTAACATCGTTTCTAAGTGTGTTTTCAGACGGTTTAAGCTGAGAAATGCCGTTTGCGTATAGTTTTGATCTCCTCTCTCACTGCTAACAGCGATAAACTGCTTCAAGTGTTGTTTTGAGCTAAAAGCATCTATTTCAATGAGAAATGTTTTTTACGAAGGAAACACGTTTTAGCTTTGTAAAATGCACTAACATCGTTTCTGAAGTGGTTAGGTTCACCCGTGTGTAAAATGTAGTAAAGTGTGTTTTCAGACGGTTTAAGCTGAGAAAAGCTGTTTGCGTATAGTTTTGAGCTTCTCTCTCACTCCTAACAGCGATAAACTGCATCTATTTCAATGAGAAATGTTTTTTTACGAAGGAAACACGTTTTAGCTTTGTAAAATGCGCTAACATCGTTTCTGAAGTGGTTGGGTTCACCCGTGTGTAAAATGTAGTAAAGTGTGTTTTCAGACGGTTTAAGCTGAGAAAAGCCGTTTGCGTATAGTTTTGAGCTTCTCTCTCACTCCTAACAGCTTCAAGTGTTGTTTTGCCCTAAAAACATCTTTTTCGATCAGAAATGAGATTTTACGAAGGAAAACACATTTTAGTTATGTAACATGCACTAACATCGTTTCTAAAGTGGTTAGGTTTCACCCGTTTGTTAAATGTAGTAAAGTGTGTTTTCAGATGGTTTAAGCTGAGAAAAGCCGTTTGCGTATAGTTTTGAGCTTCTCTCTCACTCCTAACAGCTTCAAGTGTTGTTTTGAACTAAAAGCATCTTTTTCAATGAGAAATGTTTTTTTTTACGAAGGAAACACGTTTTAGCTTTGTAAAATGCACTAACATCGTGTGATAAACTTTTCTTAGTTGTTCTCGTTCACCTGTGTGTAAAATGTAGTAAAGTGTGTTTTCAGACGGTTTAACCTGAGAAAAGCTGTTGAGCTTCTCTCTCACTCCTAACAGCGATAAACTGCTTCAAGTGTTGTTTTGACCTAAAAACATCTTTTTCGATCAGACATGAGATTTTACGAAGGAAAACACATTTTAGTTATGTAAAATGCACTAACATCGTTTCTAAGTGTGTTTTCAGACGGTTTAAGCTGAGAACATAACACAATAGCACTAACATAATAAACTTTTCTTAGTTGTTTTCGTTCACCTGTGTGTTGAATGTAGTAAAGTTTGTTTTCAGACGGTTTAAGCTGAGAAAAGCCGTTTGCGTATAGTTTTGAGCTCCTCTCCCACTGCTAACAGCGATAAACTGATTCAAGCGTTGTTTTGAACTAAAAGCATCTATTTCAATGAGAAATGTTTTTTTTTACGAAGGAAAACACGTTTAAGCTGTGTAAAATGCACTAACATCGTGTCTTAAACTTTTCTTAGTTGTTTTGGTTCACCTGTGTGTTGAATGTAGTAAAGTTTGTTTTCAGACGGTTTAAGCTGAGAAAAGCCGTTTGCGTATAGTTTTGAGCTCTTCTCTCATTCATAACAGCGATAAACTGCTTCAAGTGTTGTTAGGAACAGAAAGCATATTTTTTTTCTTCTGAGTCTTTAAATGGCACTCTTGTGAAGTACTTCAATGGAACTACACATGTGCCTGTCCAGATTGTAAAGACATTCTTAGGTGGAAAAGTCATTCTAAAAGGGGAGAAAAATGCATAAACAATGCAAACAATGATATCAAAGAGCACTTTGAACTTTGAAAAATTTTGGGCCCGATAAAATTTTGACAGAAAAAAACATCGAAAAATTTCGGAACACAAAAAAACTTCGAAAAAATTTAAGACCAAACAGATGTTGAGGCCAAAAAAATTTGACCCAAAAAAACTTTTTTGACACAAAATTAGTTCAAAACATTTTTAGACCCGAAAAAATTTTGACACAAAAAAAACATCGAAAAATTTCGAATCCCAAAAAAATCTTCGAAAAATTTTGGGACCCATAAAAATTTTGACCTAAAATAATTTTGACCTCAAAATATCTTTGAAAAATGTTGGGACCCAAAAAAACTTAAAAAAAATTTGGGACCCAAAAAAACTTTGAAAAATTTTGGGACCCAAAAAAACTTTGAAAAATTTTAAGACCAAAAAAATGTTAAGAACCGAAAAAACTTCAAAGAATTTTGGGATCCAAAAAATTTTGACCTAAAATAATTTTGACCTCAAAATATCTTCGAAAAATTTGGGCCCAAAAAATGTTTGACCCAAAAGAACTTCAAAAAATTTTGGGACCCAAAAAAACTTCAAAACATTTTGGGACCCAAAAAAACTTTGAAAAATTTTAAGAACAAAAATATGTTTAGCCCCAAAAAAGTTTGACACAAAAAAACTCAGAATAGACAACAGAGGTTTTTGCACTAATACCAATAATACCCGAACACTGAACAATTCAATGGGCTGTATGGGTGTGATTTTTGCTATCACACAGGTGAAGGACCCAATCCTTTCAGAAGACCAGAACTTGTTCTCAGGCAAAATCTGAGGCATCTGAGACAAAACAGTATGACTACCAGCTACTCCAGAACAGCCAGTCATGAGTGTAAAAGGCCAATCTGTATTGATTAGATTAAAACGTTTTGGATGATTGATGGCTTTTTTTACCAGAGTACCAACATAGTGTTTGTCTTGATGTGTCTCGACAGTCGGTGATTATATGGCTGGATTCACCAAATCACAGCAAAAAGTGGTATATAGCCAGAAAAACAAATATTGTTGGCCAAAAATTGCTCACAGTCCAGCCTCCTGTAGAGTTCACCAGAACACCACGATCATTACATGATCGTAAATTTAGAGTGGAGGTCATTTCTTCTTTTCTATTCATTGCGACTTCTAAATGGTTTTCTAATGAAGAAGTTCTGTAATCATCTCTTTCTTTCAGTTTTTACTATGCACATGCTTCTTAAAGAAAATGTGAAACTATTAACATTACATAGTTTCATATTTTCTTGAAGAAGCATGTGCATAGCAAAAACTAAAAGAAAGAGATGATTCCAGTACTTCTTAATTGGAACACCATTTAGAAGTGGCAATGAATAGAAAAGAAGAACTGACCTCTACTCTGAAGCTTTCCAAAATGTACAATCATGTAATAATCGTGGTGTTCTGGTTAACTCTACAGGAGGCTGGATTGCAAGCAATTTTTGGCCAAAAATGTCTTTTTTCTACCTATATATATCAATTTTTGCTGTGATTTGGTGAATCCAGCCATATAATTACAGAATGTCGAGTCACATCAAGACAAATGCATTTTTCTCCCCGTTTAGATAGACTTTTCCACCTAAGAATGTCTTAACAATCTGGACAGGCACATGTGTGGTTCAAGCTTATTTATCTAAAATAGACTTGTTTCTGTTTTGCAACCTGTTGCTGCATCCGAGTGGTAATATACAGGAAACAACTATAATGCTCGCACTTTGTAACTGGACCATCATTAAAGGCTTTCAGTGGCTAGGTTATGCGATACAGGCACTCTGTTTAGAAGCAGAGCCAAAGACCCTTACCCACTCAGATATTCAGATTTGGTAGTGATTCACAGATTTTTTGGGTCCCAAAATTATTTTGGGTCCTAAATTTTTTCGAAGATTGTTTTGGGTCCCAAAATTTTTCAAAGTTTTTTTGGGTCCCAAAATTTTTTGTCATTTTTTTCGGTCAAAATTATTTTGGGTCCTAAATTTTTTCCAAGATTGTTTTGGGCACAAAATTTTTCCAAGGTTTTTTGGGACTCAAAATTTAAAAAAAAATTTTCGGGAATCAAAATATTTTTAGGCCCAAAATTTTTCAAAGATTTTTTGGGTCCCAAAATGTTTTTTGCGCCCAAAATTTTTTGGGTCCCAAAATTTTTCGAAGTTTTTTTAGGTCCCAAAATTTTTCGAAGTGTTTTTGGGTCAAAATTTTTTCGTGTCTCAAAATTTTTTTGGGCCCAAAATTTTTCAAAGTTTTTTTGGGTCTCAAAATTGTTCTAAATTTTTTCGGGTCTCAAATTTTTTTTGAGCCCAAAAAATTTAGTAAAGTTGTTTTGGGTCCCAAAATTTTTCTAAATTTTTTTGGGTCCCAAATTTTTTTGAAGTTTTATTAGGTCTCAAAATTTTTCTAAATTTTTTCGGTCCCAAAATTTTGTAAAGTTGTTTTGGGTCCCAAAATTTTTTGCGCCCAAAATTTTTCAAAGTTTTTTTGGGTCCCAAAATTTTTTGACATTTTTTTTGGTCAAAATTATTTTGGGTGCTAAATTTTTTCGAAGATTGTTTTGGATCCCAAAATTTTTCGAAGTTTTCTTGGGTCCCAAAATTTTTCGAAAGTTTTTAGGTCCCAAAATTTTTCGAAATGTTTTTGGGTCAAAATTTTTTCGGGTCTCAAAATTTTTTTGGGCCCAAAATTTTGTAAAGTTGTTTTGGGTCCCAACATTTTTTTGCGCCCAAAATTTTTCGAAGTTTTTTTGGGTCCCAAAATTTTTTGAAGTTTTTTGGGTCCCAAAATTTTTCGAAGGTTTTTAGGTCCCAACATTTTTCGAAGTGTTTTTGGGTAAAAATTTTTTCGGGTCTCAAAATTTTTTGACATTTTTTTCGGTCAAAATTATTTTGGGTCCTAAATTTTTTCGAAGATTGTTTTGGGTCCCAAAGTTTTTCGAAGTTTTTTTGGAACCCAAAATTTTTCGAAGTGTTTTTGGGTCAAAATTTTTTCGGGTCTCAAAATTTTTTGACATTTTTTTCGGTCAAAATTATTTTGGGTCCTAAATTTTTTCGAAGATTGTTTTGGGTCCCAAAGTTTTTCGAAGTTTTTTTGGGTCCCAAAATTTTTCGAAGTGTTTTTGGGTCAAAATTTTTTTGAGTCAAAATTATTTTGGGTCCCAAAATTTTATAAATTTTTTTGGGTCCCAAAATTTTTCGAAGTTTTTTTAGGTCCGAAAATTTTTCGAAGTGTTTTTGGGTAAAAAAATTTTCGGGTCTCAAAATTTTTCAAAGTTATTTTGGGTCAAAATTTTTTTGGGCCCAAAATTTTTCAAAGTTTTTTTGGGTCCAAAAATGTTGTTTGCGCCCAACATTTTTCAACATTTTTTGAGTCCCAAAATTTTTCTAAGTTTTTTTGGATCCCAAAAATTTTTTTGCGCACAAAATGTTTCAAAGTTTTTTTGGGTCCCAAAATTTTTCGAAGTTTTTAGGGTCAAAATTATTTTGGTTCCCAAATTTTTTCGAAGATTGTTTTGGGTCCAAAAATTTTTCGAAGCGTTTTTGGGTCAAAATTTTTTCGGGTCTCAAAATTTTTTTGGGCACAAAGTTTTTCAACGTTTTTTTGGGTCTCAAAATGTTTCTAAATTTTTTCGGGTACCAAAATTTTTCAAAGTTTTTTGGGTCCCAAAATTTTTCAAAGTTTTTTGGGTCCCAAAATTTTTAAAAGTTTTTTTAGGTCGCAAAATTTTTCGAAGTGTTTTTGGGTAAAATTTTTTCGGGTCTCAAAATTTTTCAAAGTTATTTTGGGTCTCAAAATTTTTCTAAATTTTTTCGGGTCTCAAAAAATTTTTGGGCCCAAAATTTAGTAAAGTTGTTTTAGGTCTCAAAATTTTTCTAATTTTTTTCGGTCCTAAAATTTTGTAAAAGTTGTTTTGGGTCCCAAAATTTTTTGCGCCCAAAATTTTTCAAAGTTTTTTCGGGTCTCAAAATTTTTTGACATTTTTTTCGGTCAAAATTATTTTGGGTCCTAAATTTTTTCGAAGATTGTTTTGGGTCCAAAAATTTTTCGAAGCGTTTTTGGGTCAAAATTTTTTCGGGTCTCAAAATTTTTTTGGGCACAAAGTTTTTCAACGTTTTTTTGGGTCTCAAAATGTTTCTAAATTTTTTCGGGTACCAAAATTTTTCAAAGTTTTTTGGGTCCCAAAATTTTTCAAAGTTTTTTGGGTCCCAAAATTTTTCAAAGTTTTTTTAGGTCGCAAAATTTTTCGAAGTGTTTTTGGGTAAAATTTTTTCGGGTCTCAAAATTTTTCAAAGTTGTTTTAGGTCTCAAAATTTTTCTAATTTTTTTCGGTCCTATAATTTTGTAAAAGTTGTTTTGGGTCCCAAAATTTTTTGCGCCCAAAATTTTTCAAAGTTTTTTCGGGTCTCAAAATTTTTTGACATTTTTTTCGGTCAAAATTATTTTGGGTCCTAAATTTTTTCGAAGATTGTTTTGGGTCCCAAAGTTTTTCGAAGTTTTTTTGGGTCCCAAAATTTTTCGAAGTGTTTTTGGGTCAAAATTATTTTGGGTCCCAAAATTTTATACGTTTTTTTGGGTCCCAAAATTTTTCGAAGTTTTTTTATGTCCGAAAATTTTTCGAAGTGTTTTTGGGTAAAAAATTTTTCGGGTCTCAAAATTTTTCAAAGTTATTTTGGGTCAAAATTTTTTTGGGCCCAAAATTTTTCCAAGGTTTTTTGGGACTTAAAATTTTTCTAATTTTTTTTCGGGAATCAAAATATTTTTGGTCCCAAAATTTTTCAAAGTTTTTTTGGGTCCAAAAATGTTGTTTGCGCCCAACATTTTTCAAAATTTTTTGAGTCCCAAAATTTTTCTAAGTTTTTTTGGGTCCCAAAAATTTTTTTGCGCACAAAATGTTTCAAAGTTTTTTTGGGTCCCAAAATTTTTCAAAATTTTTTCGGGTCTCAAAATTTTTTGACATTTTTTTCGGTCAAAATTATTTTGGGTCCTAAATTTTTTCGAAGATTGTTTTGGGTCCCAAAGTTTTTCGAAGTTTTTTTGGAACCCAAAATTTTTCGAAGTGTTTTTGGGTCAAAATTTTTTCGGGTCTCAAAATTTTTTGACATTTTTTTCGGTCAAAATTATTTTGGGTCCTAAATTTTTTCGAAGATTGTTTTGGGTCCCAAAGTTTTTCGAAGTTTTTTTGGGTCCCAAAATTTTTCGAAGTGTTTTTGGGTCAAAATTTTTTTGAGTCAAAATTATTTTGGGTCCCAAAATTTTATAAATTTTTTTGGGTCCCAAAATTTTTCGAAGTTTTTTTAGGTCCGAAAATTTTTCGAAGTGTTTTTGGGTAAAAAAATTTTCGGGTCTCAAAATTTTTCAAAGTTATTTTGGGTCAAAATTTTTTTGGGCCCAAAATTTTTCAAAGTTTTTTTGGGTCCAAAAATGTTGTTTGCGCCCAACATTTTTCAACATTTTTTGAGTCCCAAAATTTTTCTAAGTTTTTTTGGATCCCAAAAATTTTTTTGCGCACAAAATGTTTCAAAGTTTTTTTGGGTCCCAAAATTTTTCGAAGTTTTTAGGGTCAAAATTATTTTGGTTCCCAAATTTTTTCGAAGATTGTTTTGGGTCCAAAAATTTTTCGAAGCGTTTTTGGGTCAAAATTTTTTCGGGTCTCAAAATTTTTTTGGGCACAAAGTTTTTCAACGTTTTTTTGGGTCTCAAAATGTTTCTAAATTTTTTCGGGTACCAAAATTTTTCAAAGTTTTTTGGGTCCCAAAATTTTTCAAAGTTTTTTGGGTCCCAAAATTTTTCAAAGTTTTTTTAGGTCGCAAAATTTTTCGAAGTGTTTTTGGGTAAAATTTTTTCGGGTCTCAAAATTTTTCAAAGTTATTTTGGGTCTCAAAATTTTTCTAAATTTTTTCGGGTCTCAAAAAATTTTTGGGCCCAAAATTTAGTAAAGTTGTTTTAGGTCTCAAAATTTTTCTAATTTTTTTCGGTCCTAAAATTTTGTAAAAGTTGTTTTGGGTCCCAAAATTTTTTGCGCCCAAAATTTTTCAAAGTTTTTTCGGGTCTCAAAATTTTTTGACATTTTTTTCGGTCAAAATTATTTTGGGTCCTAAATTTTTTCGAAGATTGTTTTGGGTCCAAAAATTTTTCGAAGCGTTTTTGGGTCAAAATTTTTTCGGGTCTCAAAATTTTTTTGGGCACAAAGTTTTTCAACGTTTTTTTGGGTCTCAAAATGTTTCTAAATTTTTTCGGGTACCAAAATTTTTCAAAGTTTTTTGGGTCCCAAAATTTTTCAAAGTTTTTTGGGTCCCAAAATTTTTCAAAGTTTTTTTAGGTCGCAAAATTTTTCGAAGTGTTTTTGGGTAAAATTTTTTCGGGTCTCAAAATTTTTCAAAGTTGTTTTAGGTCTCAAAATTTTTCTAATTTTTTTCGGTCCTATAATTTTGTAAAAGTTGTTTTGGGTCCCAAAATTTTTTGCGCCCAAAATTTTTCAAAGTTTTTTCGGGTCTCAAAATTTTTTGACATTTTTTTCGGTCAAAATTATTTTGGGTCCTAAATGTTTTCGAAGATTGTTTTGGGTCCCAAAGTTTTTCGAAGTTTTTTTGGGTCCCAAAATTTTTCGAAGTGTTTTTGGGTCAAAATTATTTTGGGTCCCAAAATTTTATACGTTTTTTTGGGTCCCAAAATTTTTCGAAGTTTTTTTAGGTCCGAAAATTTTTCGAAGTGTTTTTGGGTAAAAAATTTTTCGGGTCTCAAAATTTTTCAAAGTTATTTTGGGTCAAAATTTTTTTGGGCCCAAAATTTTTCCAAGGTTTTTTGGGACTTAAAATTTTTCTAATTTTTTTTCGGGAATCAAAATATTTTTGGTCCCAAAATTTTTCAAAGTTTTTTTGGGTCCAAAAATGTTGTTTGCGCCCAACATTTTTCAAAATTTTTTGAGTCCCAAAATTTTTCTAAGTTTTTTTGGGTCCCAAAAATTTTTTTGCGCACAAAATGTTTCAAAGTTTTTTTGGGTCCCAAAATTTTTCGAAGTTTTTAGGGTCAAAATTATTTTGGTTCCCAAATTTTTTCGAAGATTGTTTTGGGTCCAAAAATTTTTCGAAGCGTTTTTGGGTCAAAATTTTTTCGGGTCTCAAAATTTTTTTGGGCACAAAGTTTTTCAACGTTTTTTTGGGTCTCAAAATGTTTCTAAATTTTTTCGGGTACCAAAATTTTTCAAAGTTTTTTGGGTCCCAAAATTTTTCAAAGTTTTTTGGGTCCCAAAATTTTTCGAAGTTTTTTTAGGTCGCAAAATTTTTCGAAGTGTTTTTGGGTAAAATTTTTTCGGGTCTCAAAATTTTTCAAAGTTATTTTGGGTCTCAAAATTTTTCTAAATTTTTTCGGGTCTCAAAAAATTTTTGGGCCCAAAATTTAGTAAAGTTGTTTTAGGTCTCAAAATTTTTCTAATTTTTTTCGGTCCTAAAATTTTGTAAAAGTTTTTTTGGGTCCCAAAAATTTTTTTGCGCACAAAATGTTTCAAAGTTTTTTTGGGTCCCAAAATTTTTCGAAGTTTTTAGGGTCAAAATTATTTTGGTTCCCAAATTTTTTCGAAGATTGTTTTGGGTCCAAAAATTTTTCGAAGCGTTTTTGGGTCAAAATTTTTTCGGGTCTCAAAATTTTTTTGGGCACAAAGTTTTTCAACGTTTTTTTGGGTCTCAAAATGTTTCTAAATTTTTTCGGGTACCAAAATTTTTGAAGTTTTTTGGGTCCCAAAATTTTTCAAAGTTTTTTGGGTCCCAAAATTTTTCGAAGTTTTTTTAGGTCGCAAAATTTTTCGAAGTGTTTTTGGGTAAAATTTTTTCGGGTCTCAAAATTTTTCAAAGTTATTTTGGGTCTCAAAATTTTTCTAAATTTTTTCGGGTCTCAAAACATTTTTGGGCCCAAAATTTAGTAAAGTTTTTTTGGGTCCCAAATTTTTTTGAAGTTTTTTTAGGTCTCAAAATTTTTCTAAATTTTTTCGGTCCCAAAATTTTGTAAAGTTGTTTTGGGTCCAGAAATTTTTTGCGCCCAAAATTTTTCAGAGTTTTTTTGGGTCCCAAAGTTTTTTGACATTTTTTTCGGTCAAAATTATTTTGGGTCCTAAATTTTTTCGAAGATTGTTTTGGATCCCAAAATTTTTCGAAGTTTTTTTGGGTCCCAAAATTTTTCGAAGTTTTTTTGGGTCCCAAAATTTTTCGAAGGTTTTTAGGTCCCAAAATTTTTCGAAGTGTTTTTGGGTCAAAATTTTTTCGGGTCTCAAAATTTTTTTGGGCCCTAAATTTTTCAACGTTTTTTTGGGTCTCAAAATTTTTCTACATTTTTTCGGGTCTCAAAATTTTTTTGGGCCCAAAATTTTTCAAAGTTTTTTTGGGTCCCAAATTTTTTTGAAGTTTTTTTAGGTCTCAAAATTTTTCTAAATTTTTTCGGTCCCAAAATTTTGTAAAGTTGTTTTGGGTCCAGAAATTTTTTGCGCCCAAAATTTTTCAGAGTTTTTTTGGGTCCCAAAGTTTTTTGACATTTTTTTCGGTCAAAATTATTTTGGGTCCTAAATTTTTTCGAAGATTGTTTTGGATCCCAAAATTTTTCGAAGTTTTTTTGGGTCGCAAAATTTTTCGAAGTTTTTTTGGGTCTCAAAATTTTTCGAAGTTTTTTTAGGTCCCAAAATTTTTCGAACTGTTTTTGGGTCAAAATTTTTTCTGGTCTCAAAATTTTTTTGGGCCCAAAATTTTTCAACGTTTTTTTTGGGTCTCAAAATTTTTCGAAGTTTTTTTGGGTCCCAAAATTTTTCAAAGTTTTTTTAGGTCCCAAAATTTTTCGAACTGTTTTTGGGTCAAAATTTTTTCGGGTCTCAAAATTTTTTTGGGCCCAAAATTTTTCAACGTTTTTTTGGGTCTCAAATTTTTTCTACATTTCTTTGGGTCTCAAAATTTTTTTGGGCCCAAAATTTTGTAAAGTTGTTTTGGGTCCCAACATTTTTTGCGCCCAAAATTTTTCAAAGTTTTTTTGAGTCAAAATTATTTTGGGTCCCAAAATGTTCAAAGTTTTTTTGGGTCCCAAAATTTTTCGAAATTTTTTTAGGTCCCAAAATTTTTCGAAGTGTTTTTGGGTCAAGTTTTTTTCGGGTCTCAAAGTTTTTCAAAGTTATTTTGGGTCAAAATTTTTTTGGATCCAAAATTTTTTCGAAGATTGTTTTGGTTCCCAAATTTTTTTGAAGTTTTTTTGGATCAAAATTTTTTTGGGCCCAAAATTTTTCCAAGGTTTTTTGGGACGCAAAATTTTTCTACATTTTTTCAGGAATCAAAATATTTTTGATCCCAAAATTTTTCAAAGATTTTTTGGGTCCCAAAATTTTTCGAAATTTTTTTAGGTCCCAAAATTTTTCGAAGTGTTTTTGGGTCAAGTTTTTTTCAGGTCTCAAAGTTTTTCAAAGTTATTTTGGGTCAAAATTTTTTTGGATCCAAAATTTTTTCGAAGATTGTTTTGGTTCCCAAATTTTTTTGAAGTTTTTTTGGATTAAAATTTTTTTGGGCCCAAAATTTTTCCAAGGTTTTTTGGGACGCAAAATTTTTCTACATTTTTTCAGGAATCAAAATATTTTTGATCCCAAAATTTTTCAAAGATTTTTTGGGTCCCAAAATGTTTTTTGCGCCCAAAATTTTTCGAAGTTTTTTTAGGTCCCAAAATTTTTCGAAGTATTTTTGGGTCAAAATTTTTTCGTGTCCCAAATTTTTTCGAAGATTGTTTTGGGTCCCAAAATTTTTCGAAGTTTATTTGGGTCTCAAAATTTTTCGAGGTTTTTTGGGTCTCAAAATTTTTTTGGGCCCAAAATTTTGTAAAGTTTTTTTAAGTCCCAAAATTTTTCGAAGTGTTTTTGGGTCAAAATTATTTCGGGTCTCAAATTTTTTTTGGGCCCAAAATTTTTCACATTTTTTTTGGCTCCCAAAATTATTTTGGCTCCCAAATTTTGTAGAAGATAGTTTTGAGTCCTAAAATTTTTTCAAGTTTTTTTGGGTCCCAAAATTTTTTGAAGTTTTTTTAAGTCCCAAAATTTTTTGAAGTGTTTTTGGGTCAAAATTTTTTCGGGTCTCAAAATTTTTTTGGGCCCAAAATTTTTTGACGTTTTTTTAAGTCCCAAAATTTTTCGAAGTTTTTTTGGGTCAACATTTTTTCGGGTCTCAAAATTTTTCAAAATTTTTGGGTCCCAAAATATTCAAGTTTTTTGGGGTCCCAAAATATTCAAGTTTTTTTGGGTCCCAAAATTGTTCGAAGATTTTTTAAGGTAAAATTTTTTTATATTTTTTATATAATATTCAGATTTGGTAGTGATTCACAGTTTTTTTGGGTCCTAAATTTATTCGAAGATTATTTTGTGTCCCAAAGTTTTTCGAAGTGTTTTTGGGTCAAACTTTTTTTGGGTCCCAAATTTTTTCGAAGATTGTTTTGGGTCCCAAAATTTTTCGAATTTTTGTTGGATCAAAATGTTTTTGGGCCCAGCATTTTTCAAAGTTTTTTTGGGTCCAAAATTTTTCGAACATTTTTTGAGGTCAAAATATTTTTGGGTCCCAAAATTGTTGAAATTTTTTGGGTGAAAATGTTTCAATTGCTGTTCTACAGCTGAGAGAAGAGAATTGTTTGCATTGTTTATGCACTTTTCTCCCCTTTTAGATAGACTTTTCCACCTAAGAATGTCTTTGCAATCTGAACAGGCACATGTGTAGTTCCATTGAAGCACTTCACAAGAGTGCCATTTAATGAAAATGTGGAAGTTGCCCACAAAGGACCCCATTTCCTAAGGCTAACTGCAATGTGTGTCAGCAGGTGTACATTAAAAGACACTTTTGCAGTGTCATACAGCACCTCAAACTGGATGACAAATTTCCTAAAAGCCATTTCCGCTGCATTAACATTACATAGTTTCACATTTTCTTTAAAAAGCATGTGCATAGAAAAAACTTTTTTTTTTCTGTCTATATACCACTTTTTGCTGTAATTTGGTGAATCCAGCCTTATAATCATTAACTGTCGAGTCACATCAAGACAAACACTATGTTGGTACTCTGGAAAATAGCCACCAATCATCTAAAACGTTTTTAATTCATCAACACAGATTGGCCTTTTACACCCATGACTGGCTGTTCTGGTGGTCATACTGTTTTGTCTCAGATGCCTCAGATTTTGCCTTGTTCTGGTCTTCACCTGTGTGATAGCAAAAATCACAAAAATAGCAAAAATCACACCCATTCAGCCCATTGAATTGTTCACTGTTCTGGTATTATTGGTATTAGTGCAAAAACCTCTGCACCTCCCAACCTCCCAACATTTTTCGAAGTGTTTTTGGGTCAAAATGTTTTCGGGTCTCAAATTTTTTTTGGGCCCACAATTTTTCAAAGTTTTTTTGGGTCAAAATTTTTTCGGGTCTAATTTTTTTAATTGCTGTTCTAAAGCTGAGAGAAGAGAACTTTGATATCATTGTTTGCATTCTTTATGCACTTTTCTCCACGTTTATATAGACTTTTCCACGTAAGAATGTCAACAATCTGGACAGACTTTTTTCTCTTTTGCAACCTGTTGTTGCATCCGACAACTGTAATGCTTGCACTTTGTTACTGGACCATCATTAAAGGCTTTCAGTGGCTAGGTTGTGCGTATCGCACTCTGTTTAGTGCCAAAGACCCTTACCCACTCAGATATTCAGATTTGGTAGTGATTCACAGTTTTTATTGGGTCAGAAATTTTTTCGAAAATTGTTTTGGGTTACAAAGTTTTTCGAAGTGTTTTTGGGTCAAAATTTTTTTGATCCAAAATTTTTTCAAAGTTTTTTTAGGTGCCAAAATTAGGTTCACCCGTGTGTAAAATGTAGTAAAGTGTGTTTTCAGACGGTTTAAGCTGAGAAAAGCCGTTTGCGTATAGTTTTGAGCTTCTCTCTCACTCCTAACAGCTTCAAGTGTTGTTTTGCCCTAAAAACATCTTTTTCGATCAGAAATGAGATTTTACGAAGGAAAACACATTTTAGTTATGTAACATGCACTAACATCGTTTCTAAAGTGGTTAGGTTTCACCCGTTTGTTAAATGTAGTAAAGTGTGTTTTCAGATGGTTTAAGCTGAGAAAAGCCGTTTGCGTATAGTTTTGAGCTTCTCTCTCACTCCTAACAGCTTCAAGTGTTGTTTTGAACTAAAAGCATCTTTTTCAATGAGAAATGTTTTTTTTTACGAAGGAAACACGTTTTAGCTTTGTAAAATGCACTAACATCGTGTGATAAACTTTTCTTAGTTGTTCTCGTTCACCTGTGTGTAAAATGTAGTAAAGTGTGTTTTCAGACGGTTTAACCTGAGAAAAGCTGTTGAGCTTCTCTCTCACTCCTAACAGCGATAAACTGCTTCAAGTGTTGTTTTGACCTAAAAACATCTTTTTCGATCAGACATGAGATTTTACGAAGGAAAACACATTTTAGTTATGTAAAATGCACTAACATCGTTTCTAAGTGTGTTTTCAGACGGTTTAAGCTGAGAAATGCCGTTTGCGTATAGTTTTGATCTCCTCTCTCACTGCTAACAGCGATAAACTGCTTCAAGTGTTGTTTTGAGCTAAAAGCATCTATTTCAATGAGAAATGTTTTTTACGAAGGAAACACGTTTTAGCTTTGTAAAATGCACTAACATCGTTTCTGAAGTGGTTAGGTTCACCCGTGTGTAAAATGTAGTAAAGTGTGTTTTCAGACGGTTTAAGCTGAGAAAAGCTGTTTGCGTATAGTTTTGAGCTTCTCTCTCACTCCTAACAGCGATAAACTGCATCTATTTCAATGAGAAATGTTTTTTTACGAAGGAAACACGTTTTAGCTTTGTAAAATGCGCTAACATCGTTTCTGAAGTGGTTGGGTTCACCCGTGTGTAAAATGTAGTAAAGTGTGTTTTCAGACGGTTTAAGCTGAGAAAAGCCGTTTGCGTATAGTTTTGAGCTTCTCTCTCACTCCTAACAGCTTCAAGTGTTGTTTTGCCCTAAAAACATCTTTTTCGATCAGAAATGAGATTTTACGAAGGAAAACACATTTTAGTTATGTAACATGCACTAACATCGTTTCTAAAGTGGTTAGGTTTCACCCGTTTGTTAAATGTAGTAAAGTGTGTTTTCAGATGGTTTAAGCTGAGAAAAGCCGTTTGCGTATAGTTTTGAGCTTCTCTCTCACTCCTAACAGCTTCAAGTGTTGTTTTGAACTAAAAGCATCTTTTTCAATGAGAAATGTTTTTTTTTACGAAGGAAACACGTTTTAGCTTTGTAAAATGCACTAACATCGTGTGATAAACTTTTCTTAGTTGTTCTCGTTCACCTGTGTGTAAAATGTAGTAAAGTGTGTTTTCAGACGGTTTAACCTGAGAAAAGCTGTTGAGCTTCTCTCTCACTCCTAACAGCGATAAACTGCTTCAAGTGTTGTTTTGACCTAAAAACATCTTTTTCGATCAGACATGAGATTTTACGAAGGAAAACACATTTTAGTTATGTAAAATGCACTAACATCGTTTCTAAGTGTGTTTTCAGACGGTTTAAGCTGAGAAATGCCGTTTGCGTATAGTTTTGATCTCCTCTCTCACTGCTAACAGCGATAAACTGCTTCAAGTGTTGTTTTGAGCTAAAAGCATCTATTTCAATGAGAAATGTTTTTTTACGAAGGAAACACGTTTTAGCTTTGTAAAATGCACTAACATCGTTTCTGAAGTGGTTAGGTTCACCCGTGTGTAAAATGTAGTAAAGTGTGTTTTCAGACGGTTTAAGCTGAGAAAAGCTGTTTGCGTATAGTTTTGAGCTTCTCTCTCACTCCTAACAGCGATAAACTGCATCTATTTCAATGAGAAATGTTTTTTTACGAAGGAAACACGTTTTAGCTTTGTAAAATGCGCTAACATCGTTTCTGAAGTGGTTAGGTTCACCCGTGTGTAAAATGTAGTAAAGTGTGTTTTCAGACGGTTTAAGCTGAGAAAAGCCGTTTGCGTATAGTTTTGAGCTTCTCTCTCACTCCTAACAGCTTCAAGTGTTGTTTTGCCCTAAAAACATCTTTTTCGATCAGAAATGAGATTTTACGAAGGAAAACACATTTTAGTTATGTAACATGCACTAACATCGTTTCTAAAGTGGTTAGGTTTCACCCGTTTGTTAAATGTAGTAAAGTGTGTTTTCAGATGGTTTAAGCTGAGAAAAGCCGTTTGCGTATAGTTTTGAGCTTCTCTCTCACTCCTAACAGTTTCAAGTGTTGTTTTGAACTAAAAGCATCTTTTTCAATGAGAAATGTTTTTTTTTACGAAGGAAACACGTTTTAGCTTTGTAAAATGCACTAACATCGTGTGATAAACTTTTCTTAGTTGTTCTCGTTCACCTGTGTGTAAAATGTAGTAAAGTGTGTTTTCAGACGGTTTAACCTGAGAAAAGCTGTTGAGCGATAAACTGCTTCAAGTGTTGTTTTGACCTAAAAACATCTTTTTCGATCAGACATGAGATTTTACGAAGGAAAACACATTTTAGTTATGTAAAATGCACTAACATCGTTTCTAAGTGTGTTTTCAGACGGTTTAAGCTGAGAACATAACACAATAGCACTAACATAATAAACTTTTCTTAGTTGTTTTCGTTCACCTGTGTGTTGAATGTAGTAAAGTTTGTTTTCAGACGGTTTAAGCTGAGAAAAGCCGTTTGCGTATAGTTTTGAGCTCCTCTCCCACTGCTAACAGCGATAAACTGATTCAAGCGTTGTTTTGAACTAAAAGCATCTATTTCAATGAGAAATGTTTTTTTTTACGAAGGAAAACACGTTTAAGCTGTGTAAAATGCACTAACATCGTGTCTTAAACTTTTCTTAGTTGTTTTGGTTCACCTGTGTGTTGAATGTAGTAAAGTTTGTTTTCAGACGGTTTAAGCTGAGAAAAGCCGTTTGCGTATAGTTTTGAGCTCTTCTCTCATTCATAACAGCGATAAACTGCTTCAAGTGTTGTTAGGAACAGAAAGCATATTTTTTTTCTTCTGAGTCTTTAAATGGCACTCTTGTGAAGTACTTCAATGGAACTACACATGTGCCTGTCCAGATTGTAAAGACATTCTTAGGTGGAAAAGTCATTCTAAAAGGGGAGAAAAATGCATAAACAATGCAAACAATGATATCAAAGAGCACTTTGAACTTTGAAAAATTTTGGGCCCGATAAAATTTTGACAGAAAAAAACATCGAAAAATTTCGGAACACAAAAAAACTTCGAAAAAATTTAAGACCAAACAGATGTTGAGGCCAAAAAAATTTGACCCAAAAAAACTTTTTTGACACAAAATTAGTTCAAAACATTTTTAGACCCGAAAAAATTTTGACACAAAAAAAACATCGAAAAATTTCGAATCCCAAAAAAATCTTCGAAAAATTTTGGGACCCATAAAAATTTTGACCTAAAATAATTTTGACCTCAAAATATCTTTGAAAAATGTTGGGACCCAAAAAAACTTAAAAAAAATTTGGGACCCAAAAAAACTTTGAAAAATTTTGGGACCCAAAAAAACTTTGAAAAATTTTAAGACCAAAAAAATGTTAAGAACCGAAAAAACTTCAAAGAATTTTGGGATCCAAAAAATTTTGACCTAAAATAATTTTGACCTCAAAATATCTTCGAAAAATTTGGGCCCAAAAAATGTTTGACCCAAAAGAACTTCAAAAAATTTTGGGACCCAAAAAAACTTCAAAACATTTTGGGACCCAAAAAAACTTTGAAAAATTTTAAGAACAAAAATATGTTTAGCCCCAAAAAAGTTTGACACAAAAAAACTCAGAATAGACAACAGAGGTTTTTGCACTAATACCAATAATACCCGAACACTGAACAATTCAATGGGCTGTATGGGTGTGATTTTTGCTATCACACAGGTGAAGGACCCAATCCTTTCAGAAGACCAGAACTTGTTCTCAGGCAAAATCTGAGGCATCTGAGACAAAACAGTATGACTACCAGCTACTCCAGAACAGCCAGTCATGAGTGTAAAAGGCCAATCTGTATTGATTAGATTAAAACGTTTTGGATGATTGATGGCTTTTTTTACCAGAGTACCAACATAGTGTTTGTCTTGATGTGTCTCGACAGTCGGTGATTATATGGCTGGATTCACCAAATCACAGCAAAAAGTGGTATATAGCCAGAAAAACAAATATTGTTGGCCAAAAATTGCTCACAGTCCAGCCTCCTGTAGAGTTCACCAGAACACCACGATCATTACATGATCGTAAATTTAGAGTGGAGGTCATTTCTTCTTTTCTATTCATTGCGACTTCTAAATGGTTTTCTAATGAAGAAGTTCTGTAATCATCTCTTTCTTTCAGTTTTTACTATGCACATGCTTCTTAAAGAAAATGTGAAACTATTAACATTACATAGTTTCATATTTTCTTGAAGAAGCATGTGCATAGCAAAAACTAAAAGAAAGAGATGATTCCAGTACTTCTTAATTGGAACACCATTTAGAAGTGGCAATGAATAGAAAAGAAGAACTGACCTCTACTCTGAAGCTTTCCAAAATGTACAATCATGTAATAATCGTGGTGTTCTGGTTAACTCTACAGGAGGCTGGATTGCAAGCAATTTTTGGCCAAAAATGTCTTTTTTCTACCTATATATATCAATTTTTGCTGTGATTTGGTGAATCCAGCCATATAATTACAGAATGTCGAGTCACATCAAGACAAATGCATTTTTCTCCCCGTTTAGATAGACTTTTCCACCTAAGAATGTCTTAACAATCTGGACAGGCACATGTGTGGTTCAAGCTTATTTATCTAAAATAGACTTGTTTCTGTTTTGCAACCTGTTGCTGCATCCGAGTGGTAATATACAGGAAACAACTATAATGCTCGCACTTTGTAACTGGACCATCATTAAAGGCTTTCAGTGGCTAGGTTATGCGATACAGGCACTCTGTTTAGAAGCAGAGCCAAAGACCCTTACCCACTCAGATATTCAGATTTGGTAGTGATTCACAGATTTTTTGGGTCCCAAAATTATTTTGGGTCCTAAATTTTTTCGAAGATTGTTTTGGGTCCCAAAATTTTTCAAAGTTTTTTTGGGTCCCAAAATTTTTTGTCATTTTTTTCGGTCAAAATTATTTTGGGTCCTAAATTTTTTCCAAGATTGTTTTGGGCACAAAATTTTTCCAAGGTTTTTTGGGACTCAAAATTTAAAAAAAAATTTTCGGGAATCAAAATATTTTTAGGCCCAAAATTTTTCAAAGATTTTTTGGGTCCCAAAATGTTTTTTGCGCCCAAAATTTTTTGGGTCCCAAAATTTTTCGAAGTTTTTTTAGGTCCCAAAATTTTTCGAAGTGTTTTTGGGTCAAAATTTTTTCGTGTCTCAAAATTTTTTTGGGCCCAAAATTTTTCAAAGTTTTTTTGGGTCTCAAAATTGTTCTAAATTTTTTCGGGTCTCAAAATTTTTTTGAGCCCAAAAAATTTAGTAAAGTTGTTTTGGGTCCCAAAATTTTTCTAAATTTTTTTGGGTCCCAAATTTTTTTGAAGTTTTATTAGGTCTCAAAATTTTTCTAAATTTTTTCGGTCCCAAAATTTTGTAAAGTTGTTTTGGGTCCCAAAATTTTTTGCGCCCAAAATTTTTCAAAGTTTTTTTGGGTCCCAAAATTTTTTGACATTTTTTTTGGTCAAAATTATTTTGGGTGCTAAATTTTTTCGAAGATTGTTTTGGATCCCAAAATTTTTCGAAGTTTTCTTGGGTCCCAAAATTTTTCGAAAGTTTTTAGGTCCCAAAATTTTTCGAAATGTTTTTGGGTCAAAATTTTTTCGGGTCTCAAAATTTTTTTGGGCCCAAAATTTTGTAAAGTTGTTTTGGGTCCCAACATTTTTTTGCGCCCAAAATTTTTCGAAGTTTTTTTGGGTCCCAAAATTTTTTGAAGTTTTTTGGGTCCCAAAATTTTTCGAAGGTTTTTAGGTCCCAACATTTTTCGAAGTGTTTTTGGGTAAAAATTTTTTCGGGTCTCAAAATTTTTTGACATTTTTTTCGGTCAAAATTATTTTGGGTCCTAAATTTTTTCGAAAATTGTTTTGGGTCCCAAAGTTTTTCGAAGTTTTTTTGGGTCCCAAAATTTTTCAAAATTTTTTCGGGTCTCAAAATTTTTTGACATTTTTTTCGGTCAAAATTATTTTGGGTCCTAAATTTTTTCGAAGATTGTTTTGGGTCCCAAAGTTTTTCGAAGTTTTTTTGGAACCCAAAATTTTTCGAAGTGTTTTTGGGTCAAAATTTTTTCGGGTCTCAAAATTTTTTGACATTTTTTTCGGTCAAAATTATTTTGGGTCCTAAATTTTTTCGAAGATTGTTTTGGGTCCCAAAGTTTTTCGAAGTTTTTTTGGGTCCCAAAATTTTTCGAAGTGTTTTTGGGTCAAAATTTTTTTGAGTCAAAATTATTTTGGGTCCCAAAATTTTATAAATTTTTTTGGGTCCCAAAATTTTTCGAAGTTTTTTTAGGTCCGAAAATTTTTCGAAGTGTTTTTGGGTAAAAAAATTTTCGGGTCTCAAAATTTTTCAAAGTTATTTTGGGTCAAAATTTTTTTGGGCCCAAAATTTTTCAAAGTTTTTTTGGGTCCAAAAATGTTGTTTGCGCCCAACATTTTTCAACATTTTTTGAGTCCCAAAATTTTTCTAAGTTTTTTTGGTTCCCAAAAATTTTTTTGCGCACAAAATGTTTCAAAGTTTTTTTGGGTCCCAAAATTTTTCGAAGTTTTTAGGGTCAAAATTATTTTGGTTCCCAAATTTTTTCGAAGATTGTTTTGGGTCCAAAAATTTTTCGAAGCGTTTTTGGGTCAAAATTTTTTCGGGTCTCAAAATTTTTTTGGGCACAAAGTTTTTCAACGTTTTTTTGGGTCTCAAAATGTTTCTAAATTTTTTCGGGTACCAAAATTTTTCAAAGTTTTTTGGGTCCCAAAATTTTTCAAAGTTTTTTGGGTCCCAAAATTTTTCAAAGTTTTTTTAGGTCGCAAAATTTTTCGAAGTGTTTTTGGGTAAAATTTTTTCGGGTCTCAAAATTTTTCAAAGTTATTTTGGGTCTCAAAATTTTTCTAAATTTTTTCGGGTCTCAAAAAATTTTTGGGCCCAAAATTTAGTAAAGTTGTTTTAGGTCTCAAAATTTTTCTAATTTTTTTCGGTCCTAAAATTTTGTAAAAGTTGTTTTGGGTCCCAAAATTTTTTGCGCCCAAAATTTTTCAAAGTTTTTTCGGGTCTCAAAATTTTTTGACATTTTTTTCGGTCAAAATTATTTTGGGTCCTAAATTTTTTCGAAGATTGTTTTGGGTCCAAAAATTTTTCGAAGCGTTTTTGGGTCAAAATTTTTTCGGGTCTCAAAATTTTTTTGGGCACAAAGTTTTTCAACGTTTTTTTGGGTCTCAAAATGTTTCTAAATTTTTTCGGGTACCAAAATTTTTCAAAGTTTTTTGGGTCCCAAAATTTTTCAAAGTTTTTTGGGTCCCAAAATTTTTCAAAGTTTTTTTAGGTCGCAAAATTTTTCGAAGTGTTTTTGGGTAAAATTTTTTCGGGTCTCAAAATTTTTCAAAGTTGTTTTAGGTCTCAAAATTTTTCTAATTTTTTTCGGTCCTATAATTTTGTAAAAGTTGTTTTGGGTCCCAAAATTTTTTGCGCCCAAAATTTTTCAAAGTTTTTTCGGGTCTCAAAATTTTTTGACATTTTTTTCGGTCAAAATTATTTTGGGTCCTAAATTTTTTCGAAGATTGTTTTGGGTCCCAAAGTTTTTCGAAGTTTTTTTGGGTCCCAAAATTTTTCGAAGTGTTTTTGGGTCAAAATTATTTTGGGTCCCAAAATTTTATACGTTTTTTTGGGTCCCAAAATTTTTCGAAGTTTTTTTAGGTCCGAAAATTTTTCGAAGTGTTTTTGGGTAAAAAATTTTTCGGGTCTCAAAATTTTTCAAAGTTATTTTGGGTCAAAATTTTTTTGGGCCCAAAATTTTTCCAAGGTTTTTTGGGACTTAAAATTTTTCTAATTTTTTTTCGGGAATCAAAATATTTTTGGTCCCAAAATTTTTCAAAGTTTTTTTGGGTCCAAAAATGTTGTTTGCGCCCAACATTTTTCAAAATTTTTTGAGTCCCAAAATTTTTCTAAGTTTTTTTGGGTCCCAAAAATTTTTTTGCGCACAAAATGTTTCAAAGTTTTTTTGGGTCCCAAAATTTTTCGAAGTGTTTTTGGGTCAAAATTATTTTGGGTCCCAAAATTTTATACGTTTTTTTGGGTCCCAAAATTTTTCGAAGTTTTTTTAGGTCCGAAAATTTTTCGAAGTGTTTTTGGGTAAAAAATTTTTCGGGTCTCAAAATTTTTCAAAGTTATTTTGGGTCAAAATTTTTTTGGGCCCAAAATTTTTCCAAGGTTTTTTGGGACTTAAAATTTTTCTAATTTTTTTTCGGGAATCAAAATATTTTTGGTCCCAAAATTTTTCAAAGTTTTTTTGGGTCCAAAAATGTTGTTTGCGCCCAACATTTTTCAAAATTTTTTGAGTCCCAAAATTTTTCTAAGTTTTTTTGGGTCCCAAAAATTTTTTTGCGCACAAAATGTTTCAAAGTTTTTTTGGGTCCCAAAATTTTTCGAAGTTTTTAGGGTCAAAATTATTTTGGTTCCCAAATTTTTTCGAAGATTGTTTTGGGTCCAAAAATTTTTCGAAGCGTTTTTGGGTCAAAATTTTTTCGGGTCTCAAAATTTTTTTGGGCACAAAGTTTTTCAACGTTTTTTTGGGTCTCAAAATGTTTCTAAATTTTTTCGGGTACCAAAATTTTTCAAAGTTTTTTGGGTCCCAAAATTTTTCAAAGTTTTTTGGGTCCCAAAATTTTTCGAAGTTTTTTTAGGTCGCAAAATTTTTCGAAGTGTTTTTGGGTAAAATTTTTTCGGGTCTCAAAATTTTTCAAAGTTATTTTGGGTCTCAAAATTTTTCTAAATTTTTTCGGGTCTCAAAAAATTTTTGGGCCCAAAATTTAGTAAAGTTGTTTTAGGTCTCAAAATTTTTCTAATTTTTTTCGGTCCTAAAATTTTGTAAAAGTTTTTTTGGGTCCCAAAAATTTTTTTGCGCACAAAATGTTTCAAAGTTTTTTTGGGTCCCAAAATTTTTCGAAGTTTTTAGGGTCAAAATTATTTTGGTTCCCAAATTTTTTCGAAGATTGTTTTGGGTCCAAAAATTTTTCGAAGCGTTTTTGGGTCAAAATTTTTTCGGGTCTCAAAATTTTTTTGGGCACAAAGTTTTTCAACGTTTTTTTGGGTCTCAAAATGTTTCTAAATTTTTTCGGGTACCAAAATTTTTGAAGTTTTTTGGGTCCCAAAATTTTTCAAAGTTTTTTGGGTCCCAAAATTTTTCGAAGTTTTTTTAGGTCGCAAAATTTTTCGAAGTGTTTTTGGGTAAAATTTTTTCGGGTCTCAAAATTTTTCAAAGTTATTTTGGGTCTCAAAATTTTTCTAAATTTTTTCGGGTCTCAAAACATTTTTGGGCCCAAAATTTAGTAAAGTTTTTTTGGGTCCCAAATTTTTTTGAAGTTTTTTTAGGTCTCAAAATTTTTCTAAATTTTTTCGGTCCCAAAATTTTGTAAAGTTGTTTTGGGTCCAGAAATTTTTTGCGCCCAAAATTTTTCAGAGTTTTTTTGGGTCCCAAAGTTTTTTGACATTTTTTTCGGTCAAAATTATTTTGGGTCCTAAATTTTTTCGAAGATTGTTTTGGATCCCAAAATTTTTCGAAGTTTTTTTGGGTCCCAAAATTTTTCGAAGTTTTTTTGGGTCCCAAAATTTTTCGAAGGTTTTTAGGTCCCAAAATTTTTCGAAGTGTTTTTGGGTCAAAATTTTTTCGGGTCTCAAAATTTTTTTGGGCCCTAAATTTTTCAACGTTTTTTTGGGTCTCAAAATTTTTCTACATTTTTTCGGGTCTCAAAATTTTTTTGGGCCCAAAATTTTTCAAAGTTTTTTTGGGTCCCAAATTTTTTTGAAGTTTTTTTAGGTCTCAAAATTTTTCTAAATTTTTTCGGTCCCAAAATTTTGTAAAGTTGTTTTGGGTCCAGAAATTTTTTGCGCCCAAAATTTTTCAGAGTTTTTTTGGGTCCCAAAGTTTTTTGACATTTTTTTCGGTCAAAATTATTTTGGGTCCTAAATTTTTTCGAAGATTGTTTTGGATCCCAAAATTTTTCGAAGTTTTTTTGGGTCGCAAAATTTTTCGAAGTTTTTTTGGGTCTCAAAATTTTTCGAAGTTTTTTTAGGTCCCAAAATTTTTCGAACTGTTTTTGGGTCAAAATTTTTTCTGGTCTCAAAATTTTTTTGGGCCCAAAATTTTTCAACGTTTTTTTTGGGTCTCAAAATTTTTCGAAGTTTTTTTGGGTCCCAAAATTTTTCAAAGTTTTTTTAGGTCCCAAAATTTTTCGAACTGTTTTTGGGTCAAAATTTTTTCGGGTCTCAAAATTTTTTTGGGCCCAAAATTTTTCAACGTTTTTTTGGGTCTCAAATTTTTTCTACATTTCTTTGGGTCTCAAAATTTTTTTGGGCCCAAAATTTTGTAAAGTTGTTTTGGGTCCCAACATTTTTTGCGCCCAAAATTTTTCAAAGTTTTTTTGAGTCAAAATTATTTTGGGTCCCAAAATGTTCAAAGTTTTTTTGGGTCCCAAAATTTTTCGAAATTTTTTTAGGTCCCAAAATTTTTCGAAGTGTTTTTGGGTCAAGTTTTTTTCGGGTCTCAAAGTTTTTCAAAGTTATTTTGGGTCAAAATTTTTTTGGATCCAAAATTTTTTCGAAGATTGTTTTGGTTCCCAAATTTTTTTGAAGTTTTTTTGGATCAAAATTTTTTTGGGCCCAAAATTTTTCCAAGGTTTTTTGGGACGCAAAATTTTTCTACATTTTTTCAGGAATCAAAATATTTTTGATCCCAAAATTTTTCAAAGATTTTTTGGGTCCCAAAATTTTTCGAAATTTTTTTAGGTCCCAAAATTTTTCGAAGTGTTTTTGGGTCAAGTTTTTTTCAGGTCTCAAAGTTTTTCAAAGTTATTTTGGGTCAAAATTTTTTTGGATCCAAAATTTTTTCGAAGATTGTTTTGGTTCCCAAATTTTTTTGAAGTTTTTTTGGATTAAAATTTTTTTGGGCCCAAAATTTTTCCAAGGTTTTTTGGGACGCAAAATTTTTCTACATTTTTTCAGGAATCAAAATATTTTTGATCCCAAAATTTTTCAAAGATTTTTTGGGTCCCAAAATGTTTTTTGCGCCCAAAATTTTTCGAAGTTTTTTTAGGTCCCAAAATTTTTCGAAGTGTTTTTGGGTCAAAATTTTTTCGGGTCTCAAAATTTTTTTGGGCCCAAAATTTTTCAAAGTTTTTTTGGGTCTCAAAATTTTTCGAAGTTTTTTTGGGTCCCAAATTTTTTTGAAGTTTTTTTAGGTCTCAAAATTTTTCAAAATTTTTTCGGTCCCAAAATTTTGTAAAGTTGTTTTGGGTCCAGAAATTTTTTGCGCCCAAAATTTTTCAGAGATTTTTTGGGTCCCAAAGTTTTTTGACATTTTTTTCGGTCAAAATTATTTTGGGTCCTAAATTTTTTCGAAGATTGTTTTGGATCCCAAAATTTTTCGAATTTTTTTTGGGTCCCAAAATTTTTCCAAGTTTTTTTGGGTCCCAAAATTTTTCGAAGATTTTTAGGTCAAAAAATTTTTCGAAGTGTTTTTGGGTCAAAATTTTTTCGGGTCTCAAAATTTTTTTGGGCCCTAAATTTTTCAACGTTTTTTTGGGTCTCAAAATTTTTCTACATTTTTTTGGGTCTCAAAATTTTTTTGGGCCCAAAATTTTGTAAAGTTGTTTTGGGTCCCATCATTTTTTCGAAGTTTTTTTGGGTCCCAAAATTTTTCGAAGTTTTTTTGGGTCCCAAAATTTTTCGAAGTTTTTTTAGGTCCCAAAATTTTTCGAACTGTTTTTGGGTCAAATTTTTTTCTGGTCTCAAAATTTTTTTGGGCCCAAAAATTTTCAACGTTTTTTTTGGGTCCCAAAATTTTTCGAAATTTTTTTGGGTCCCAAAATTTTTCGAAGTTTTTTTAGGTCCCAAAATTTTTCGAACTGTTTTTGGGTCAAAATTTTTTCTGGTCTCAAAATTTTTTTGGGCCCAAAATTTTTCAACGTTTTTTTGGGTCTCAAAATTTTTCTAAATTTTTTCGGGTGTCAAAATTTTTTTGGGGCCCAAAGTGGTTTTCTGTTCTCGAAATTTTTTTAGGCCCAAAATTTTTCAACGTTTTTTTGGGCCTCAAAATTTTTCTAAATTTTTTCGGGTGTCAAAATTTTTTTGGGCCTAAAATTTTGTAAAGTTGTTTTGGGTCAAAATTATTTTGGGTCCCAAAATTTTTCGAAGTTTATTTGGGTCTCAAAATTTTTTTACGTTTTTTTTGGGTCTCAAAATTTTTCTACATTTTTTTCGGGTGTCAAAATTTTTTTGGGCCCAAAATTTTGTAAAGTTGTTTTGGGTCCCAAAATTTTTTTACGCCGAAAATTTTTCAAAGTTTTTTGGGTCAAAATTATTTTGGGTCCCTAATTTTTTCGAAGATTGTTTTGGGTCCCAAAATTTTTCGAGGTTTTTTGGGTCTCAAAATGTTTTTTGGGCCCAAAATTTTGTAAAGTTGTTTTGGGTCCCAAAATTTTTTTACGCCGAAAATTTTTCAACGTTTTTTTGGGTCAAAATTATTTTGGGTCCAAAATTTTTTCAAAGATTGTTTTGGGTCCCAAAATTTTTCGAAGTTTTTTTAGGTCCCAAAATTTTTCGAACTGTTTTTGGGTCAAACTATTTTCAGGTCTCAAAATTTTTTTGGGCCCAAACTTTTTAAACGTTTTTTTGGGCCTCAAAATTTTTCTAAATTTTTTCGGGTGTCAAAATTTTTTTGGGCCCAAAATTTTGTAAAGTTGTTTTGGGTCAAAATTATTTTGGGTCCAACATTTTTTCGAAGATTGTTTTGGGTCCCAAAATTTTTCGACATTTTTTTGGGTCCCAAAATTTTTCGAAGTTTTTTTAGGTTCCAAAATTTTTCCAAATGTTTTTGGGTCAAAAATGTTTTGGGTCTCAAATTTTTTCGAAGATTGTTTTGGGTCCCAAAATTTTTCGAAGTTTATTTGGGTCTCAAAATTTTTTTACGTTTTTTTTAGGTCCCAAAATTTTTCGAAGTGTTTTTGGGTCAAAATTATTTCGGGTCTCAAAATTTTTTTAGGCCCAAAATTTTTCAAATTTATTTTGGCTCCCAAAATTTTTCCAAGTTTTTTGGATCCCAAAATTATTTTGGGTCCTAAATTTTGTAGAAGATTGTTTTGGGTCCTAAAATGTTTTGAAGTTTTTTTGGGTCCCAAAATTTTTGAAATTTTTCGAAGTGTTTTTGGGTCAAAATTTTTTCGGGTCCCAAATTTTTTCGAAGATTGTTTTGGGTCCCAAAATTTTTCAAAGTTTATTTGGGTCCCAAAATTTTTCAAAGTTTTTGTAGAAGATTGTTTTGGGTCCTAAAATTTTTTGAAGTTTTTTTGGGTCCTAAAATTTTTTTAAGTTTTTTTGGGTCCCAAAATTTTTTGAAGCTTTTTTAAGTCCCAAAATTTTTCGAAGTATTTTTGGGTCAAAATTTTTTCGTGTCCCAAATTTTTTCGAAGATTGTTTTGGGTCCCAAAATTTTTCGAAGTTTATTTGGGTCTCAAAATTTTTCGAGGTTTTTTGGGTCTCAAAATTTTTTTGGGCCCAAAATTTTGTAAAGTTTTTTTAAGTCCCAAAATTTTTCGAAGTGTTTTTGGGTCAAAATTATTTCGGGTCTCAAATTTTTTTTGGGCCCAAAATTTTTCACATTTTTTTTGGCTCCCAAAATTATTTTGGCTCCCAAATTTTGTAGAAGATAGTTTTGAGTCCTAAAATTTTTTCAAGTTTTTTTGGGTCCCAAAATTTTTTGAAGTTTTTTTAAGTCCCAAAATTTTTTGAAGTGTTTTTGGGTCAAAATTTTTTCGGGTCTCAAAATTTTTTTGGGCCCAAAATTTTTTGACGTTTTTTTAAGTCCCAAAATTTTTCGAAGTTTTTTTGGGTCAACATTTTTTCGGGTCTCAAAATTTTTCAAAATTTTTGGGTCCCAAAATATTCAAGTTTTTTGGGGTCCCAAAATATTCAAGTTTTTTTGGGTCCCAAAATTGTTCGAAGATTTTTTAAGGTAAAATTTTTTTATATTTTTTATATAATATTCAGATTTGGTAGTGATTCACAGTTTTTTTGGGTCCTAAATTTATTCGAAGATTATTTTGTGTCCCAAAGTTTTTCGAAGTGTTTTTGGGTCAAACTTTTTTTGGGTCCCAAATTTTTTCGAAGATTGTTTTGGGTCCCAAAATTTTTCGAATTTTTGTTGGATCAAAATGTTTTTGGGCCCAGCATTTTTCAAAGTTTTTTTGGGTCCAAAATTTTTCGAACATTTTTTGAGGTCAAAATATTTTTGGGTCCCAAAATTGTTGAAATTTTTTGGGTGAAAATGTTTCAATTGCTGTTCTACAGCTGAGAGAAGAGAATTGTTTGCATTGTTTATGCACTTTTCTCCCCTTTTAGACTTTTCCACCTAAGAATGTCTTTGCAATCTGAACAGGCACATGTGTAGTTCCATTGAAGCACTTCACAAGAGTGCCATTTAATGAAAATGTGGAAGTTGCCCACAAAGGACCCCATTTCCTAAGGCTAACTGCAATGTGTGTCAGCAGGTGTACATTAAAAGACACTTTTGCAGTGTCATACAGCACCTCAAACTGGATGACAAATTTCCTAAAAGCCATTTCCGCTGCATTAACATTACATAGTTTCACATTTTCTTTAAAAAGCATGTGCATAGAAAAAACTTTTTTTTTTCTGTCTATATACCACTTTTTGCTGTAATTTGGTGAATCCAGCCTTATAATCATTAACTGTCGAGTCACATCAAGACAAACACTATGTTGGTACTCTGGAAAATAGCCACCAATCATCTAAAACGTTTTTAATTCATCAACACAGATTGGCCTTTTACACCCATGACTGGCTGTTCTGGTGGTCATACTGTTTTGTCTCAGATGCCTCAGATTTTGCCTTGTTCTGGTCTTCACCTGTGTGATAGCAAAAATCACAAAAATAGCAAAAATCACACCCATTCAGCCCATTGAATTGTTCACTGTTCTGGTATTATTGGTATTAGTGCAAAAACCTCTGCACCTCCCAACCTCCCAACATTTTTCGAAGTGTTTTTGGGTCAAAATGTTTTCGGGTCTCAAATTTTTTTTGGGCCCACAATTTTTCAAAGTTTTTTTGGGTCAAAATTTTTTCGGGTCTAATTTTTTTAATTGCTGTTCTAAAGCTGAGAGAAGAGAACTTTGATATCATTGTTTGCATTCTTTATGCACTTTTCTCCAGACTTTTCCACGTAAGAATGTCAACAATCTGGACAGACTTTTTTCTCTTTTGCAACCTGTTGTTGCATCCGACAACTGTAATGCTTGCACTTTGTTACTGGACCATCATTAAAGGCTTTCAGTGGCTAGGTTGTGCGTATCGCACTCTGTTTAGTGCCAAAGACCCTTACCCACTCAGATATTCAGATTTGGTAGTGATTCACAGTTTTTATTGGGTCAGAAATTTTTTCGAAAATTGTTTTGGGTTACAAAGTTTTTCGAAGTGTTTTTGGGTCAAAATTTTTTTGATCCAAAATTTTTTCAAAGTTTTTTTAGGTGCCAAAATTAGGTTCACCCGTGTGTAAAATGTAGTAAAGTGTGTTTTCAGACGGTTTAAGCTGAGAAAAGCCGTTTGCGTATAGTTTTGAGCTTCTCTCTCACTCCTAACAGCTTCAAGTGTTGTTTTGCCCTAAAAACATCTTTTTCGATCAGAAATGAGATTTTACGAAGGAAAACACATTTTAGTTATGTAACATGCACTAACATCGTTTCTAAAGTGGTTAGGTTTCACCCGTTTGTTAAATGTAGTAAAGTGTGTTTTCAGATGGTTTAAGCTGAGAAAAGCCGTTTGCGTATAGTTTTGAGCTTCTCTCTCACTCCTAACAGCTTCAAGTGTTGTTTTGAACTAAAAGCATCTTTTTCAATGAGAAATGTTTTTTTTTACGAAGGAAACACGTTTTAGCTTTGTAAAATGCACTAACATCGTGTGATAAACTTTTCTTAGTTGTTCTCGTTCACCTGTGTGTAAAATGTAGTAAAGTGTGTTTTCAGACGGTTTAACCTGAGAAAAGCTGTTGAGCTTCTCTCTCACTCCTAACAGCGATAAACTGCTTCAAGTGTTGTTTTGACCTAAAAACATCTTTTTCGATCAGACATGAGATTTTACGAAGGAAAACACATTTTAGTTATGTAAAATGCACTAACATCGTTTCTAAGTGTGTTTTCAGACGGTTTAAGCTGAGAACATAACACAATAGCACTAACATAATAAACTTTTCTTAGTTGTTTTCGTTCACCTGTGTGTTGAATGTAGTAAAGTTTGTTTTCAGACGGTTTAAGCTGAGAAAAGCCGTTTGCGTATAGTTTTGAGCTCCTCTCCCACTGCTAACAGCGATAAACTGATTCAAGCGTTGTTTTGAACTAAAAGCATCTATTTCAATGAGAAATGTTTTTTTTTACGAAGGAAAACACGTTTAAGCTGTGTAAAATGCACTAACATCGTGTCTTAAACTTTTCTTAGTTGTTTTGGTTCACCTGTGTGTTGAATGTAGTAAAGTTTGTTTTCAGACGGTTTAAGCTGAGAAAAGCCGTTTGCGTATAGTTTTGAGCTCTTCTCTCATTCATAACAGCGATAAACTGCTTCAAGTGTTGTTAGGAACAGAAAGCATATTTTTTTTCTTCTGAGTCTTTAAATGGCACTCTTGTGAAGTACTTCAATGGAACTACACATGTGCCTGTCCAGATTGTAAAGACATTCTTAGGTGGAAAAGTCATTCTAAAAGGGGAGAAAAATGCATAAACAATGCAAACAATGATATCAAAGAGCACTTTGAACTTTGAAAAATTTTGGGCCCGATAAAATTTTGACAGAAAAAAACATCGAAAAATTTCGGAACACAAAAAAACTTCGAAAAAATTTAAGACCAAACAGATGTTGAGGCCAAAAAAATTTGACCCAAAAAAACTTTTTTGACACAAAATTAGTTCAAAACATTTTTAGACCCGAAAAAATTTTGACACAAAAAAAACATCGAAAAATTTCGAATCCCAAAAAAATCTTCGAAAAATTTTGGGACCCATAAAAATTTTGACCTAAAATAATTTTGACCTCAAAATATCTTTGAAAAATGTTGGGACCCAAAAAAACTTAAAAAAAATTTGGGACCCAAAAAAACTTTGAAAAATTTTGGGACCCAAAAAAACTTTGAAAAATTTTAAGACCAAAAAAATGTTAAGAACCGAAAAAACTTCAAAGAATTTTGGGATCCAAAAAATTTTGACCTAAAATAATTTTGACCTCAAAATATCTTCGAAAAATTTGGGCCCAAAAAATGTTTGACCCAAAAGAACTTCAAAAAATTTTGGGACCCAAAAAAACTTCAAAACATTTTGGGACCCAAAAAAACTTTGAAAAATTTTAAGAACAAAAATATGTTTAGCCCCAAAAAAGTTTGACACAAAAAAACTCAGAATAGACAACAGAGGTTTTTGCACTAATACCAATAATACCCGAACACTGAACAATTCAATGGGCTGTATGGGTGTGATTTTTGCTATCACACAGGTGAAGGACCCAATCCTTTCAGAAGACCAGAACTTGTTCTCAGGCAAAATCTGAGGCATCTGAGACAAAACAGTATGACTACCAGCTACTCCAGAACAGCCAGTCATGAGTGTAAAAGGCCAATCTGTATTGATTAGATTAAAACGTTTTGGATGATTGATGGCTTTTTTTACCAGAGTACCAACATAGTGTTTGTCTTGATGTGTCTCGACAGTCGGTGATTATATGGCTGGATTCACCAAATCACAGCAAAAAGTGGTATATAGCCAGAAAAACAAATATTGTTGGCCAAAAATTGCTCACAGTCCAGCCTCCTGTAGAGTTCACCAGAACACCACGATCATTACATGATCGTAAATTTAGAGTGGAGGTCATTTCTTCTTTTCTATTCATTGCGACTTCTAAATGGTTTTCTAATGAAGAAGTTCTGTAATCATCTCTTTCTTTCAGTTTTTACTATGCACATGCTTCTTAAAGAAAATGTGAAACTATTAACATTACATAGTTTCATATTTTCTTGAAGAATCATGTGCATAGCAAAAACTAAAAGAAAGAGATGATTCCAGTACTTCTTAATTGGAACACCATTTAGAAGTGGCAATGAATAGAAAAGAAGAACTGACCTCTACTCTGAAGCTTTCCAAAATGTACAATCATGTAATAATCGTGGTGTTCTGGTTAACTCTACAGGAGGCTGGATTGCAAGCAATTTTTGGCCAAAAATGTCTTTTTTCTACCTATATATATCAATTTTTGCTGTGATTTGGTGAATCCAGCCATATAATTACAGAAAGTCGAGTCACATCAAGACAAATGCATTTTTCTCCCCGTTTAGATAGACTTTTCCACCTAAGAATGTCTTAACAATCTGGACAGGCACATGTGTGGTTCAAGCTTATTTATCTAAAATAGACTTGTTTCTGTTTTGCAACCTGTTGCTGCATCCGAGTGGTAATATACAGGAAACAACTATAATGCTCGCACTTTGTAACTGGACCATCATTAAAGGCTTTCAGTGGCTAGGTTATGCGATACAGGCACTCTGTTTAGAAGCAGAGCCAAAGACCCTTACCCACTCAGATATTCAGATTTGGTAGTGATTCACAGATTTTTTGGGTCCCAAAATTATTTTGGGTCCTAAATTTTTTCGAAGATTGTTTTGGGTCCCAAAATTTTTCAAAGTTTTTTTGGGTCCCAAAATTTTTTGTCATTTTTTTCGGTCAAAATTATTTTGGGTCCTAAATTTTTTCCAAGATTGTTTTGGGCACAAAATTTTTCCAAGGTTTTTTGGGACTCAAAATTTAAAAAAAAATTTTCGGGAATCAAAATATTTTTAGGCCCAAAATTTTTCAAAGATTTTTTGGGTCCCAAAATGTTTTTTGCGCCCAAAATTTTTCGAAGTTTTTTTAGGTCCCAAAATTTTTCGAAGTGTTTTTGGGTCAAAATTTTTTCGTGTCTCAAAATTTTTTTGGGCCCAAAATTTTTCAAAGTTTTTTTGGGTCTCAAAATTGTTCTAAATTTTTTCGGGTCTCAAAATTTTTTTGAGCCCAAAAAATTTAGTAAAGTTGTTTTGGGTCCCAAAATTTTTCTAAATTTTTTTGGGTCCCAAATTTTTTTGAAGTTTTATTAGGTCTCAAAATTTTTCTAAATTTTTTCGGTCCCAAAATTTTGTAAAGTTGTTTTGGGTCCCAAAATTTTTTGCGCCCAAAATTTTTCAAAGTTTTTTTGGGTCCCAAAATTTTTTGACATTTTTTTTGGTCAAAATTATTTTGGGTGCTAAATTTTTTCGAAGATTGTTTTGGATCCCAAAATTTTTCGAAGTTTTCTTGGGTCCCAAAATTTTTCGAAAGTTTTTAGGTCCCAAAATTTTTCGAAATGTTTTTGGGTCAAAATTTTTTCGGGTCTCAAAATTTTTTTGGGCCCAAAATTTTGTAAAGTTGTTTTGGGTCCCAACATTTTTTTGCGCCCAAAATTTTTCGAAGTTTTTTTGGGTCCCAAAATTTTTTGAAGTTTTTTGGGTCCCAAAATTTTTCGAAGGTTTTTAGGTCCCAACATTTTTCGAAGTGTTTTTGGGTCAAAATTTTTTCGGGTCTCAAAATTTTTTGACATTTTTTTCGGTCAAAATTATTTTGGGTCCTAAATTTTTTCGAAAATTGTTTTGGGTCCCAAAGTTTTTCGAAGTTTTTTTGGGTCCCAAAATTTTTCAAAGTTTTTTTGGGTCAAAATTTTTTGACATTTTTTTTGGTCAAAATTATTTTGGGTGCTAAATTTTTTCGAAGATTGTTTTGGATCCCAAAATTTTTCGAAGTTTTCTTGGGTCCCAAAATTTTTCGAAAGTTTTTAGGTCCCAAAATTTTTCGAAATGTTTTTGGGTCAAAATTTTTTCGGGTCTCAAAATTTTTTTGGTCCCAAAATTTTGTAAAGTTGTTTTGGGTCCCAACATTTTTTTGCGCCCAAAATTTTTCCAAGTTTTTCTGGGTCCCAAAATTTTTTGAAGTTTTTTGGGTCCCAAAATTTTTCGAAGGTTTTTAGGTCCCAACATTTTTCGAAGTGTTTTTGGGTCAAAATTTTTTCGGGTCTCAAAATTTTTTGACATTTTTTTCGGTCAAAATTATTTTGGGTCCTAAATTTTTTCGAAGATTGTTTTGGGTCCCAAAGTTTTTCGAAGTTTTTTTGGAACCCAAAATTTTTCGAAGTGTTTTTGGGTCAAAATTTTTTCGGGTCTCAAAATTTTTTGACATTTTTTTCGGTCAAAATTATTTTGGGTCCTAAATTTTTTCGAATATTGTTTTGGGTCCCAAAGTTTTTCGAAGTTTTTTTGGGTCCCAAAATTTTTCGAAGTGTTTTTGGGTCAAAATTTTTTTGAGTCAAAATTATTTTGGGTCCCAAAATTTTATAAATTTTTTTGGGTCCCAAAATTTTTCGAAGTTTTTTTAGGTCCGAAAATTTTTCGAAGTGTTTTTGGGTAAAAAAATTTTCGGGTCTCAAAATTTTTCAAAGTTATTTTGGGTCAAAATTTTTTTGGGCCCAAAATTTTTCAAAGTTTTTTTGGGTCCAAAAATGTTGTTTGCGCCCAACATTTTTCAACATTTTTTGAGTCCCAAAATTTTTCTAAGTTTTTTTGGGTCCCAAAAATTTTTTTGCGCACAAAATGTTTCAAAGTTTTTTTGGGTCCCAAAATTTTTCGAAGTTTTTAGGGTCAAAATTATTTTGGTTCCCAAATTTTTTCGAAGATTGTTTTGGGTCCAAAAATTTTTCGAAGCGTTTTTGGGTCAAAATTTTTTCGGGTCTCAAAATTTTTTTGGGCACAAAGTTTTTCAACGTTTTTTTGGGTCTCAAAATGTTTCTAAATTTTTTCGGGTACCAAAATTTTTCAAAGTTTTTTGGGTCCCAAAATTTTTCAAAGTTTTTTGGGTCCCAAAATTTTTCAAAGTTTTTTTAGGTCGCAAAATTTTTCGAAGTGTTTTTGGGTAAAATTTTTTCAGGTCTCAAAATTTTTCAAAGTTATTTTGGGTCTCAAAATTTTTCTAAATTTTTTCGGGTCTCAAAAAATTTTTGGGCCCAAAATTTAGTAAAGTTGTTTTAGGTCTCAAAATTTTTCTAATTTTTTCGGTCCTAAAATTTTGTAAAAGTTGTTTTGGGTCCCAAAATTTTTTGCGCCCAAAATTTTTCAAAGTTTTTTCGGGTCTCAAAATTTTTTGACATTTTTTTCGGTCAAAATTATTTTGGGTCCTAAATTTTTTCGAAGATTGTTTTGGGTCCAAAAATTTTTCGAAGCGTTTTTGGGTCAAAATTTTTTCGGGTCTCAAAATCTTTTTTGGGCACAAAGTTTTTCAACGTTTTTTTGGGTCTCAAAATGTTTCTAAATTTTTTCGGGTACCAAAATTTTTCAAAGTTTTTTGGGTCCCAAAATTTTTCAAAGTTTTTTGGGTCCCAAAATTTTTCAAAGTTTTTTTAGGTCGCAAAATTTTTCGAAGTGTTTTTGGGTAAAATTTTTTCGGGTCTCAAAATTTTTCAAAGTTATTTTGGGTCTCAAAATTTTTCTAAATTTTTTCGGGTCTCAAAAAATTTTTGGGCCCAAAATTTAGTAAAGTTGATTTAGGTCTCAAAATTTTTCTAATTTTTTTCGGTCCTAAAATTTTGTAAAAGTTGTTTTGGGTCCCAAAATTTTTTGCGCCCAAATTTTTTCAAAGTTTTTTCGGGTCTCAAAATTTTTTGACATTTTTTTCGGTCAAAATTATTTTGGGTCCTAAATTTTTTCGAAGATTGTTTTGGGTCCCAAAGTTTTTCGAAGTTTTTTTGGGTCCCAAAATTTTTCGAAGTGTTTTTGGGTCAAAATTATTTTGGGTCCCAAAATTTTATACGTTTTTTTGGGTCCCAAAATTTTTCGAAGTTTTTTTAGGTCCGAAAATTTTTCGAAGTGTTTTTGGGTAAAAAATTTTTCGGGTCTCAAAATTTTTCAAAGTTATTTTGGGTCAAAATTTTTTTGGGCCCAAAATTTTTCCAAGGTTTTTTGGGACTTAAAATTTTTCTAATTTTTTTTCGGGAATCAAAATATTTTTGGTCCCAAAATTTTTCAAAGTTTTTTTGGGTCCAAAAATGTTGTTTGCGCCCAACATTTTTCAAAATTTTTTGAGTCCCAAAATTTTTCTAAGTTTTTTTGGGTCCCAAAAATTTTTTTGCGCACAAAATGTTTCAAAGTTTTTTTGGGTCCCAAAATTTTTCGAAGTTTTTAGGGTCAAAATTATTTTGGTTCCCAAATTTTTTCGAAGATTGTTTTGGGTCCAAAAATTTTTCGAAGCGTTTTTGGGTCAAAATTTTTTCGGGTCTCAAAATTTTTTTGGGCACAAAGTTTTTCAACGTTTTTTTGGGTCTCAAAATGTTTCTAAATTTTTTCGGGTACCAAAATTTTTCAAAGTTTTTTGGGTCTCAAAATTTTTCAAAGTTTTTTGGGTCCCAAAATTTTTCGAAGTTTTTTTAGGTCGCAAAATTTTTCGAAGTGTTTTTGGGTAAAATTTTTTCGGGTCTCAAAATTTTTCAAAGTTATTTTGGGTCTCAAAATTTTTCTAAATTTTTTCGGGTCTCAAAACATTTTTGGGCCCAAAATTTAGTAAAGTTGTTTTAGGTCTCAAAATTTTTCTAATTTTTTTCGGTCCTAAAATTTTGTAAAAGTTGTTTTGGGTCCCAAAATTTTTTGCGCCCAAAATTTTTCAAAGTTTTTTTGGGTCCCAAAATTTTTTGACATTTTTTTCGGTCAAAATTATTTTGGGTCCTAAATTTTTTTGAAGATTGTTTTGGATCCCAAAATTTTTCGAAGTTTTTTTGGGTCGCAAAATTTTTCGAAGTTTTTTTGGATCTCAAAATTTTTCGACGTTTTTTTAGGTCCCAAAATTTTTCGAACTGTTTTTGGGTCAAAATTTTTTCTGGTCTCAAAATTTTTTTGGGCCCAAAATTTTTCAACGTTTTTTTTGGGTCTCAAAATTTTTCGAAGTTTTTTTGGGTCCCAAAATTTTTCGAAGTTTTTTTAGGTCCCAAAATTTTTCGAACTGTTTTTGGGTCAAAATTTTTTCGGGTCTCAAAATTTTTTTGGGCCCAAAATTTTTCAAAGTTTTTTTGGGTCCCAAATTTTTTTGAAGTTTTTTTAGGTCTCAAAATTTTTCTAAATTTTTTCGGTCCCAAAATTTTGTAAAGTTGTTTTGGGTCCAGAAATTTTTTGCGCCCAAAATTTTTCAGAGTTTTTTTGGGTCCCAAAGTTTTTTGACATTTTTTTCGGTCAAAATTATTTTGGGTCCTAAATTTTTTCGAAGATTGTTTTGGATCCCAAAATTTTTCGAAGTTTTTTTGGGTCCCAAAATTTTTCGAAGTTTTTTTGGGTCCCAAAATTTTTCGAAGGTTTTTAGGTCCCAAAATTTTTCGAAGTGTTTTTGGGTCAAAATTTTTTCGGGTCTCAAAATTTTTTTGGGCCCTAAATTTTTCAACGTTTTTTTGGGTCTCAAAATTTTTCTACATTTTTTCGGGTCTCAAAATTTTTTTGGGCCCAAAATTTTTCAAAGTTTTTTTGGGTCCCAAGTTTTTTTGAAGTTTTTTTAGGTCTCAAAATTTTTCTAAATTTTTTCGGTCCCAAAATTTTGTAAAGTTGTTTTGGGTCCAGAAATTTTTTGCGCCCAAAATTTTTCAGAGTTTTTTTGGGTCCCAAAGTTTTTTGACATTTTTTTCGGTCAAAATTATTTTGGGTCCTAAATTTTTTCGAAGATTGTTTTGGATCCCAAAATTTTTCGAAGTTTTTTTGGGTCCCAAAATTTTTCGAAGTTTTTTTGGGTCCCAAAATTTTTCGAAGGTTATTAGGTCCCAAAATTTTTCGAAGTGTTTTTGGGTCAAAAATTTTTCGGGTCTCAAAATTTTTTTGGGCCCTAAATTTTTCAACGTTTTTTTGGGTCTCAAAATTTTTCTACATTTTTTCGGGTCTCAAAATTTTTTTGGGCCCAAAATTTTGTAAAGTTGTTTTGGGTCCCAACATTTTTTTGCACCCAAAATTTTTCAACGTTTTTTGGGTCCCAAAATTTTCGAAGTTTTTTTGGGTCCCAAAATTTTTCAAAGTTTTTTTGGGTCCCAAAATTTTTTGACATTTTTTTCGATCAAAATTATTTTGGGTCCTAAATTTTTTTGAAGATTGTTTTGGATCCCAAAATTTTTCGAAGTTTTTTTGGGTCCCAAAATTTTTCGAAGTTTTTTTAGGTCCCAAAATTTTTCGAACTGTTTTTGGGTCAAAATTTTTTCTGGTCTCAAAGTTTTTTTGGGCCCAAAATTTTTCAACGTTTTTTTTGGGTCTCAAAATTTTTCTAAATTTTTTCGGGTGTCAAAATTTTTTTTGGGCCCAAACTGGTTTTCTGGTCTCGAAATTTTTTTAGGCCCAAAATTTTTCAAAGTTTTTTGGGTCCCAAAATTTTTCGAAGTTTTTTTAGGTCGCAAAATTTTTCGAAGTGTTTTTGGGTAAAATTTTTTCGGGTCTCAAAATTTTTCAAAGTTATTTTGGGTCTCAAAATTTTTCTAAATTTTTTCGGGTCTCAAAACATTTTTGGGCCCAAAATTTAGTAAAGTTGTTTTAGGTCTCAAAATTTTTCTAATTTTTTTCGGTCCTAAAATTTTGTAAAAGTTGTTTTGGGTCCCAAAATTTTTTGCGCCCAAAATTTTTCAAAGTTTTTTTGGGTCCCAAAATTTTTTGACATTTTTTTCGGTCAAAATTATTTTGGGTCCTAAATTTTTTTGAAGATTGTTTTGGATCCCAAAATTTTTCGAAGTTTTTTTGGGTCGCAAAATTTTTCGAAGTTTTTTCGGATCTCAAAATTTTTCGACGTTTTTTTAGGTCCCAAAATTTTTCGAACTGTTTTTGGGTCAAAATTTTTTCTGGTCTCAAAATTTTTTTGGGCCCAAAATTTTTCAACGTTTTTTTTGGGTCTCAAAATTTTTCGAAGTTTTTTTGGGTCCCAAAATTTTTCGAAGTTTTTTTAGGTCCCAAAATTTTTCGAACTGTTTTTGGGTCAAAATTTTTTCGGGTCTCAAAATTTTTTTGGGCCCAAAATTTTTCAAAGTTTTTTTGGGTCCCAAATTTTTTTGAAGTTTTTTTAGGTCTCAAAATTTTTCTAAATTTTTTCGGTCCCAAAATTTTGTAAAGTTGTTTTGGGTCCAGAAATTTTTTGCGCCCAAAATTTTTCAGAGTTTTTTTGGGTCCCAAAGTTTTTTGACATTTTTTTCGGTCAAAATTATTTTGGGTCCTAAATTTTTTCGAAGATTGTTTTGGATCCCAAAATTTTTCGAAGTTTTTTTGGGTCCCAAAATTTTTCGAAGTTTTTTTGGGTCCCAAAATTTTTCGAAGGTTTTTAGGTCCCAAAATTTTTCGAAGTGTTTTTGGGTCAAAATTTTTTCGGGTCTCAAAATTTTTTTGGGCCCTAAATTTTTCAACGTTTTTTTGGGTCTCAAAATTTTTCTACATTTTTTCGGGTCTCAAAATTTTTTTGGGCCCAAAATTTTTCAAAGTTTTTTTGGGTCCCAAATTTTTTTGAAGTTTTTTTAGGTCTCAAAATTTTTCTAAATTTTTTCGGTCCCAAAATTTTGTAAAGTTGTTTTGGGTCCAGAAATTTTTTGCGCCCAAAAATTTTCAGAGTTTTTTTGGGTCCCAAAGTTTTTTGACATTTTTTTCGGTCAAAATTATTTTGGGTCCTAAATTTTTTCGAAGATTGTTTTGGATCCCAAAATTTTTCGAAGTTTTTTTGGGTCCCAAAATTTTTCGAAGTTTTTTTGGGTCCCAAAATTTTTCGAAGGTTTTTAGGTCCCAAAATTTTTCGAAGTGTTTTTGGGTCAAAATTTTTTCGGGTCTCAAAATTTTTTTGGGCCCTAAATTTTTCAACGTTTTTTTGGGTCTCAAAATTTTTCTACATTTTTTCGGGTCTCAAAATTTTTTTGGGCCCAAAATTTTGTAAAGTTGTTTTGGGTCCCAACATTTTTTTGCACCCAAAATCTTTCAACGTTTTTTGGGTCCCAAAATTTTCGAAGTTTTTTTGGGTCCCAAAATTTTTCAAAGTTTTTTTGGGTCCCAAAATTTTTTGACATTTTTTTCGATCAAAATTATTTTGGGTCCTAAATTTTTTTGAAGATTGTTTTGGATCCCAAAATTTTTCGAAGTTTTTTTGGGTCCCAAAATTTTTCGAAGTTTTTTTAGGTCCCAAAATTTTTCGAACTGTTTTTGGGTCAAAATTTTTTCTGGTCTCAAAGTTTTTTTGGGCCCAAAATTTTTCAACGTTTTTTTTGGGTCTCAAAATTTTTCTAAATTTTTTCGGGTGTCAAAATTTTTTTTGGGCCCAAACTGGTTTTCTGGTCTCGAAATTTTTTTAGGCCCAAAATTTTTCAACGTTTTTTTGGGTCTCAAAATTTTTCTAAATTTTTTTCGGGAGTCAAAATTTTTTTGGGCCCAAAATTTTGTAAAGTTGTTTTGGGTCCCAAAATTTTTTTACGCCGAAAATTTTTCAAAGTTTTTTTGGTCAAAATTATTTTGGGTCCCTAATTTTTTCGAAGATTATTTTGGGTCCCAAAATTTTTCGAAATTTTTTCAGGTCCCAAATTTTTTCGAAGATTGTTTCGGGTCTCAAAATTTTTTAGCCCAATATTTTGTAAAGTTGTTTTGGGTCCCAACATTTTTTTGCACCCAAAATTTTTCAACGTTTTTTTGGGTCCCAAAATTTTCGAAGTTTTTTTGGGTCCCAAAATTTTTCAAAGTTTTTTTGGGTCCCAAAATTTTTTGACATTTTTTTCGATCAAAATTATTTTGGGTCCCAAAATTTTTCAACGTTTTTTTGGGTCCCAAAATTTTCGAAGTTTTTTTGGGTCCCAAAATTTTTCGAAGTTTTTTTAGGTCCCAAAATTTTTCGAACTGTTTTTGGGTCAAAATTTTTTCTGGTCTCAAAATTTTTTTGGGCCCAAAAATTTTCAACGTTTTTTTTGGGTCTCAAAATTTTTCGAAATTTTTTTGGGTCCCAAAATTTTTCGAAGTTTTTTTAGGTCCCAAAATTTTTCGAACTGTTTTGGGTCAAAATTTTTTCTGGTCTCAAAATTTTTTTGGGCCCAAAATTTTTCAACGTTTTTTTTGGGTCTCAAAATTTTTCTAAATTTTTTCGGGTGTCAAAATTTTTTTTGGGCCCAAAGTGGTTTTCTGGTCTCGAAATTTTTTTAGGCCCAAAATTTTTCAACGTTTTTTTGGGTCTCAAAATTTTTCTAAATTTTTTTCGGGTGTCAAAATTTTTTTGGGCCCAAAATTTTGTAAAGTTGTTTTGGGTCCATTTTTACGCCGAAAATTTTTCAAAGTTTTTTGGGTCAAAATTATTTTGGGTCCCTAATTTTTTCGAAGATTATTTTGGGTCCCAAAATTTTTCGAGGTTTTTTGGGTCTCAAAATGTTTTTGGGCCCAAAATTTTGTAAAGTTGTTTTGGGTCCCAAAATTTTTTTGCGCCTAAAATTTTTGAAAGTTTTTTTGGGTCCCAAAATTTTTCAACGTTTTTTTGGGTCAAAATTATTTTGGGTCCAAAATTTTTTCAAAGATTGTTTTGGGTCCCAAAATTTTTCTAAGTTTTTTTAGGTCCCAAAATTTTTCGAACTGTTTTTGGGTCAAACTTTTTTCAGGACTCAAAATTTTTTTGGGCCCAAACTTTTTCAACGTTTTTTTGGGCCTCAAAATTTTTCTAAATTTTTTCGGGTGTCAAAATTTTTTTGGGCCCAAAATTTTGTAAAGTTGTTTTGGGTCAAAATTATTTTGGGTCCAACATTTTTTCGAAGATTGTTTTGGGTCCCAAAATTTTTCGACATTTTTTTGGGTCCCAAAATTTTTCGAAGTTTTTTTAGGTTCCAAAATTTTTCCAAATGTTTTTGGGTCAAAAATGTTTTGGGTCTCAAATTTTTTCGAAGATTGTTTTGGGTCCCAAAATTTTTCGAAGTTTATTTGGGTCCCAAAATTTTTTTATGTTTTTTTTAGGTCCCAAAATTTTTCCCAAAAGTTTTTTCGGGTCTCAAAATTTTTTAAAATTTTTTTCGGTCAAAATTATTTTGGGTCCTAAATTTTTTCGAAGATTGTTTTGGGTCCAAAAATTTTTCGAAGCGTTTTTGGGTCAAAATTTTTTCGGGTCTCAAAATTTTTTTGGGCACAAAGTTTTTCAACGTTTTTTTGGGTCTCAAAATGTATCTAAATTTTTTCGGGTACCAAAATTTTTCAAAGTTTTTTGGGTCCCAAAATTTTTCAAAGTTTTTTGGGTCCCAAAATTTTTCAAAGTTTTTTTAGGTCGCAAAATTTTTCGAAGTGTTTTTGGGTAAAATTTTTTCGGGTCTCAAAATTTTTCAAAGTTATTTTGGGTCTCAAAATTTTTCTAAATTTTTTCGGGTCTCAAAAAATTTTTGGGCCCAAAATTTAGTAAAGTTGTTTTAGGTCTCAAAATTTTTCTAATTTTTTTCGGTCCTAAAATTTTGTAAAAGTTGTTTTGGGTCCCAAAATTTTTTGAAGCTTTTTTAAGTCCCAAAATTTTTCGAAGTATTTTTGGGTCAAAATTTTTTCGTGTCCCAAATTTTTTCGAAGATTGTTTTGGGTCCCAAAATTTTTCGAAGTTTATTTGGGTCTCAAAATTTTTCGAGGTTTTTTGGGTCTCAAAATTTTTTTGGGCCCAAAATTTTGTAAAGTTTTTTTAAGTCCCAAAATTTTTCGAAGTGTTTTTGGGTCAAAATTATTTCGGGTCTCAAATTTTTTTTGGGCCCAAAATTTTTCACATTTTTTTTGGCTCCCAAAATTATTTTGGCTCCCAAATTTTGTAGAAGATAGTTTTGAGTCCTAAAATTTTTTCAAGTTTTTTTGGGTCCCAAAATTTTTTGAAGTTTTTTTGGGTCCCAAAATTTTTTGAAGTTTTTTTAAGTCCCAAAATTTTTTGAAATGTTTTTGGGTCAAAATTTTTTCGGGTCTCAAAATTTTTTTGGGCCCAAAATTTTTTGACGTTTTTTTAAGTCCCAAAATTTTTCGAAGTTTTTTTGGGTCAACATTTTTTCGGGTCTCAAAATTTTTCAAAATTTTTGGGTCCCAAAATATTCAAGTTTTTTGGGGTCCCAAAATATTCAAGTTTTTTTGGGTCCCAAAATTGTTCGAAGATTTTTTAAGGTCAAAAATTTTTATATTTTTTATATAATATTCAGATTTGGTAGTGATTCACAGTTTTTTTGGGTCCTAAATTTATTCGAAGATTATTTTGTGTCCCAAAGTTTTTCGAAGTGTTTTTGGGTCAAACTTTTTTTGGGTCCCAAATTTTTTCGAAGATTGTTTTGGGTCCCAAAATTTTTCGAATTTTTGTTGGATCAAAATGTTTTTGGGCCCAGCATTTTTCAAAGTTTTTTTGGGTCCAAAATTTTTCGAACATTTTTTGAGGTCAAAATATTTTTGGGTCCCAAAATTGTTGAAATTTTTTTGGTGAAAATGTTTCAATTGCTGTTCTACAGCTGAGAGAAGAGAATTGTTTGCATTGTTTATGCACTTTTCTCCCCTTTTAGATAGACTTTTCCACCTAAGAATGTCTTTACAATCTGAACAGGCACATGTGTAGTTCCATTGAAGCACTTCACAAGAGTGCCATTTAATGAAAATGTGGAAGTTGCAAAGGACCCCATTTCCTAAGGCTAACTGCAATGTGTGTCAGCAGGTGTACATTAAAAGACACTTTTGCAGTGTCATACAGCACCTCAAACTGGATGACAAATTTCCTAAAAGCCATTTCCGCTGCATTAACATTACATAGTTTCACATTTTCTTTAAAAAGCATGTGCATAGAAAAAACTTTTTTTTTTCTGTCTATATACCACTTTTTGCTGTAATTTGGTGAATCCAGCCTTATAATCATTAACTGTCGAGTCACATCAAGACAAACACTATGTTGGTACTCTGGAAAATAGCCACCAATCATCTAAAACGTTTTTAATTCATCAACACAGATTGGCCTTTTACACCCATGACTGGCTGTTCTGGTGGTCATACTGTTTTGTCTCAGATGCCTCAGATTTTGCCTTGTTCTGGTCTTCACCTGTGTGATAGCAAAAATCACAAAAATAGCAAAAATCACACCCATTCAGCCCATTGAATTGTTCACTGTTCTGGTATTATTGGTATTAGTGCAAAAACCTCTGCACCTCCCAACCTCCCAACATTTTTCGAAGTGTTTTTGGGTCAAAATGTTTTCGGGTCTCAAATTTTTTTTGGGCCCAAAATTTTTCAAAGTTTTTTTAGGTCAAAATTTTTTCGGGTCTAATTTTTTTAATTGCTGTTCTAAAGCTGAGAGAAGAGAACTTTGATATCATTGTTTGCATTCTTTATGCACTTTTCTCCACGTTTATATAGACTTTTCCACGTAAGAATGTCTTAACAATCTGGACAGACTTTTTTCTCATTTGCAACCTGTTGTTGCATCCGACAACTGTAATTTTAACTGTAACACTTTGTTACTGGACCATCATTAAAGGCTTTCAGTGGCTAGGTTGTGCGTATCGCACTCTGTTTAGTGCCAAAGACCCTTACCCACTCAGATATTCAGATTTGGTAGTGATTCACAGTTTTTATTGGGTCAGAAATTTTTTCGAAAATTGTTTTGGGTTACAAAGTTTTTCGAAGTGTTTTTGGGTCAAAATTTTTTTGATCCAAAATTTTTTCAAAGTTTTTTTAGGTGCCAAAATTAGGTTCACCCGTGTGTAAAATGTAGTAAAGTGTGTTTTCAGACGGTTTAAGCTGAGAAAAGCCGTTTGCGTATAGTTTTGAGCTTCTCTCTCACTCCTAACAGCTTCAAGTGTTGTTTTGCCCTAAAAACATCTTTTTCGATCAGAAATGAGATTTTACGAAGGAAAACACATTTTAGTTATGTAACATGCACTAACATCGTTTCTAAACTGGTTAGGTTTCACCCGTTTGTTAAATGTAGTAAAGTGTGTTTTCAGATGGTTTAAGCTGAGAAAAGCCGTTTGCGTATAGTTTTGAGCTTCTCTCTCACTCCTAACAGCTTCAAGTGTTGTTTTGAACTAAAAGCATCTTTTTCAATGAGAAATGGTTTTTTTTACGAAGGAAACACGTTTTAGCTTTGTAAAATGCACTAACATCGTGTGATAAACTTTTCTTAGTTGTTCTCGTAGTAAAGTGTGTTTTCAGAGGGTTTAAGCTGAGAAATGCCGTTTGCGTATAGTTTTGAGCTCCTCTCTCACTCCTAACAGCGATAAACTGCTTCAAGTGTTGTTTTGAACTGAAAACATCTTTTTCGATCAGAAATGATTTTTTACGAAGGAAAACACATTTTAGCTGTGTAAAAATGCACTAACATCGTTTCTGAAGTGGTTAGGTTCACCCGTGTGTAAAATGTAGTAAAGTGTGTTTTCAGACGGTTTAACCTGAGAAAAGCTGTTTGCGTATAGTTTTGAGCTTCTCTCTCACTCCTAACAGCGATAAACTGCTTCAAGTGTTGTTTTGACCTAAAAACATCTTTTTCGATCAGACATGAGATTTTACGAAGGAAAACACATTTTAGTTATGTAAAATGCACTATCATCGTTTCTAAGTGTGTTTTCAGACGGTTTAAGCTGAGTTTGCGTATAGTTTTGAGCTCCTCTCTCACTGCTAACAGCGATAAACTGCTTCAAGTGTTGTTTTGAGCTAAAAGCATCTATTTCAATGAGAAATGTTTTTTTACGAAGGAAACACGTTTTAGCTTTGTAAAATGCACTAACATCCTGTAATAAACTTTTCTAAGTTGTTTTCGTTCACCTGTGTGTTGAATGTAGTAAAGTGTGTTTTCAGACGGTTTAAGCTGAGAAAAGCCGTTTGCGTATAGTTTTGAGCTTCTCTCTCACTCCTAACAGCTTCAAGTGTTGTTTTGCCCTAAAAACATCTTTTTCGATCAGAAATGAGATTTTACGAAGGAAAACACATTTTAGTTATGTAACATGCACTAACATCGTTTCTAAAGTGGTTAGGTTTCACCCGTTTGTTAAATGTAGTAAAGTGTGTTTTCAGATGGTTTAAGCTGAGAAAAGCCGTTTGCGTATAGTTTTGAGCTTCTCTCTCACTCCTAACAGCTTCCAGTGTTGTTTTGAACTAAAAGCATCTTTTTCAATGAGAAATGTTTTTTTTTACGAAGGAAACACGTTTTAGCTTTGTAAAATGCACTAACATCGTTTGATAAACTTTTCTTAGTTGTTCTCGTTCACCTGTGTGTTAAATGTAGTAAAGTGTGTTTTCAGACGGTTTAAGCTGAGAAAAGCCGTTTGCGTATAGTTTTGAGCTCCTCTCTCACTGCTAACAGCGATAAACTGCTTCAAGTGTTGTTTTGAGCTAAAAGCATCTATTTCAATGAGAAATGTTTTTTTACGAAGGAAACACGTTTTAGCTTTGTAAAATGCACTAACATCGTTTCTGAAGTGGTTAGGTTCACCCGTGTGTAAAATGTAGTAAAGTGTGTTTTCAGACGGTTTAAGCTGAGAAAAGCTGTTTGCGTATAGTTTTGAGCTTCTCTCTCACTCCTAACAGCGATAAACTGCATCTATTTCAATGAGAAATGTTTTTTTACGAAGGAAACACGTTTTAGCTTTGTAAAATGCACTAACATCGTGTAATAAACTTTTCTAAGTTGTTTTCGTTCACCTGTGTGTTGAATGTAGTAAAGTGTGTTTTCAGACGGTTTAAGCTGAGAAAAGCCGTTTGCGTATAGTTTTGAGCTCTTCTCTCATTCATAACAGCGATAAACTGCTTCAAGTGTTGTTTTGAACTGAAAACATCTTTTTCGATCAGAAATGAGTTTTTACGAAGCAAAACACAATTTAGCTGTGTAAAATTCACTAACATCGTGTAATAAACTTTTCTTAGTTGTTTTCGTTCACCTGTGTGTTGAATGTAGTAAAGTTTGTTTTCAGACGGTTTAAGCTGAGAAAAGCCGTTTGCGTATAGTTTTGAGCTCCTCTCTCACTGCTAACAGCGATAAACTGATTCAAGCGTTGTTTTGAACTAAAAGCATCTATTTCAATGAGAAATGTTTTTTTTACGAAGGAAAACACGTTTAAGCTGTGTAAAATGCACTAACATCGTGTCTTAAACTTTTCTTAGTTGTTTTGGTTCACCTGTGTGTTGAATGTAGTAAAGTGTGTTTTCAGACGGTTTAAGCTGAGAAAAGCCGTTTGCGTATAGTTTTGAGCTCTTCTCTCATTCATAACAGCGATAAACTGCTTCAAGTGTTGTTAGGAACAGAAAGCATATTTTTTTTTCTTCTGAGTCTTTAAATGGCACTCTTGTGAAGTACTTCAATGGAACTACACATGTGCCTGTCCAGATTGTAAAGACATTCTTAGGTGGAAAAGTCATTCTAAAAGGGGAGAAAAATGCATAAACAATGCAAACAATGATATCAAAGAGCACTTTGAACTTTGAAAAATTTTGGGCCCGATAAAATTTTGACAGAAAAAAACATCAAAAAATTTCGGAACACAAAAAAACTTCGAAAAAATTTAAGACCAAACAGATGTTGAGGCCAAAAAAATTTGACCCAAAAAAACTTTTTTGACACAAAATTAGTTCAAAACATTTTTAGACCCGAAAAAATTTTGACACAAAAAAAACATCGAAAAATTTCGAATCCCAAAAAAATCTTCGAAAAATTTTGGGACCCATAAAAATTTTGACCTAAAATAATTTTGACCTCAAAATATCTTTGAAAAATTTTGGGACCCAAAAAAACTTAAAAAAAATTTGGGACCCAAAAAAACTTTGAAAAATTTTGGGACCCAAAAAAACTTTGAAAAATTTTAAGACCAAAAAAATGTTAAGAACCGAAAAAACTTCAAAGAATTTTGGGATCCAAAAAATTTTGACCTAAAATAATTTTGACCTCAAAATATCTTCGAAAAATTTGGGCCCAAAAAATGTTTGACCCAAAAGAACTTCAAAAAATTTTGGGACCCAAAAAAACTTCAAAACATTTTGGGACCCAAAAAAACTTTGAAAAATTTTAAGAACAAAAATATGTTTAGCCCCAAAAAAGTTTGACACAAAAAAACTCAGAATAGACAACAGAGGTTTTTGCACTAATACCAATAATACCCGAACACTGAACAATTCAATGGGCTGTATGGGTGTGATTTTTGCTATCACACAGGTGAAGGACCCAATCCTTTCAGAAGACCAGAACTTGTTCTCAGGCAAAATCTGAGGCATCTGAGACAAAACAGTATGACTACCAGCTACTCCAGAACAGCCAGTCATGAGTGTAAAAGGCCAATCTGTATTGATTAGATTAAAACGTTTTGGATGATTGATGGCTTTTTTTACCAGAGTACCAACATAGTGTTTGTCTTGATGTGTCTCGACAGTCGGTGATTATATGGCTGGATTCACCAAATCACAGCAAAAAGTGGTATATAGCCAGAAAAACAAATATTGTTGGCCAAAAATTGCTCACAGTCCAGCCTCCTGTAGAGTTCACCAGAACACCACGATCATTACATGATCGTAAATTTAGAGTGGAGGTCATTTCTTCTTTTCTATTCATTGCGACTTCTAAATGGTTTTCTAATGAAGAAGTTCTGTAATCATCTCTTTCTTTCAGTTTTTACTATGCACATGCTTCTTAAAGAAAATGTGAAACTATTAACATTACATAGTTTCATATTTTCTTGAAGAAGCATGTGCATAGCAAAAACTAAAAGAAAGAGATGATTCCAGTACTTCTTAATTGGAACACCATTTAGAAGTGGCAATGAATAGAAAAGAAGAACTGACCTCTACTCTGAAGCTTTCCAAAATGTACAATCATGTAATAATCGTGGTGTTCTGGTTAACTCTACAGGAGGCTGGATTGCAAGCAATTTTTGGCCAAAAATGTCTTTTTTCTACCTATATATATCAATTTTTGCTGTGATTTGGTGAATCCAGCCATATAATTACAGAATGTCGAGTCACATCAAGACAAATGCATTTTTCTCCCCGTTTAGATAGACTTTTCCACCTAAGAATGTCTTAACAATCTGGACAGGCACATGTGTGGTTCAAGCTTATTTATCTAAAATAGACTTGTTTCTGTTTTGCAACCTGTTGCTGCATCCGAGTGGTAATATACAGGAAACAACTATAATGCTCGCACTTTGTAACTGGACCATCATTAAAGGCTTTCAGTGGCTAGGTTATGCGATACAGGCACTCTGTTTAGAAGCAGAGCCAAAGACCCTTACCCACTCAGATATTCAGATTTGGTAGTGATTCACAGATTTTTTGGGTCCCAAAATTATTTTGGGTCCTAAATTTTTTCGAAGATTGTTTTGGGTCCCAAAATTTTTCAAAGTTTTTTTGGGTCCCAAAATTTTTTGTCATTTTTTTCGGTCAAAATTATTTTGGGTCCTAAATTTTTTCGAAGATTGTTTTGGGTCCCAAAATTTTTCGAAGGTTTTTATGTCCCAAAATTTTTCGAAGTGTTTTTGGGTCAAAAATTTTTCGGGTCCCAAAATTTTCGAAGATTGTTTTGGTTCCCAAATTTTTTTGATGTTTTTTTGGATCAAAATTTTTTTGGGCACAAAATTTTTCCAAGGTTTTTTGGGACTCAAAATTTAAAAAAAAATTTTCGGGACCCAAAATGTTTTTTGCGCCCAAAATTTTTTGGGTCCCAAAATTTTTCGAAGTTTTTTTAGGTCCCAAAATTTTTCGAAGTGTTTTTGGGTCAAAATTTTTTCGTGTCTCAAAATTTTTTTGGGCCCAAAATTTTTCAAAGTTTTTTTGGGTCTCAAAATTGTTCTAAATTTTTTCGGGTCTCAAAATTTTTTTGGGCCCAAAGTGGTTTTCTGGTCTCGAAATTTTTTTAGGCCCAAAATTTTTCAACGTTTTTTTGGGTCTCAAAATTTTTCTAAATTTTTTTCGGGAGTCAAAATTTTTTTGGGCCCAAAATTTTGTAAAGTTGTTTTGGGTCCCAAATTTTTTTTACGCCGAAAATTTTTCAAAGTTTTTTGGGTCAAAATTATTTTGGGTCCCTAATTTTTTCGAAGATTATTTTGGGTCCCAAAATTTTTCGAAATTTTTTCAGGTCCCAAATTTTTTCGAAGATTGTTTCGGGTCTCAAAATTTTTTGGGCCCAAAATTTTGTAAAGTTGTTTTGGGTCCCAACATTTTTTTGCACCCAAAATTTTTCAACGTTTTTTTGGGTCCCAAAATTTTCGAAGTTTTTTTGGGTCCCAAAATTTTTCAAAGTTTTTTTGGGTCCCAAAATTTTTTGACATTTTTTTCGATCAAAATTATTTTGGGTCCTAAATTTTTTTGAAGATTTTTTTGGATCCCACAATTTTTCGAAGTTTTTTTGGGTCCCAAAATTTTTCGAAGTTTTTTTAGGTCCCAAAATTTTTCGAACTGTTTTTGGGTCAAAATTTTTTCTGGTCTCAAAATTTTTTTGGGCCCAAAATTTTTCAACGTTTTTTTTGGGTCTCAAAATTTTTCTAAATTTTTTCGGGTGGCAAAATTTTTTTGGGCTCAAAATTTTGTAAAGTTGTTTTGGGTCCCAAAATTTTTTTACGCCGAAAATTTTTCAAAGTTTTTTGGGTCAAAATTATTTTGGGTCCCTAATTTTTTCGAAGATTATTTTGGGTCCCAAAATTTTTCGAGGTTTTTTGGGTCTCAAAATGTTTTTTGGGCCCAAAATTTTGTAAAGTTGTTTTGGGTCCCAAAATTTTTTTGCGCCTAAAATTTTTCAAAGTTTTTTTGGGTCCCAAAATTTTTCAACGTTTTTTTGGGTCAAAATTATTTAGGGTCCAAAATTTTTTCAAAGATTGTTTTGGGTCCCAAAATTTTTCTAAGTTTTTTTAGGTCCCAAAATTTTTCGAACTGTTTTTGGGTCAAACTTTTTTCAGGTCTCAAAATTTTTTTTGGCCCAAACTTTTTCAACGTTTTTTTGGGCCTCAAAATTTTTCTAAATTTTTTCGGGTGTCAAAATTTTTTTGGGCCCAACATTTTTTCGAAGATTGTTTTGGGTCCCAAAATTTTTCGACATTTTTTTGGGTCCCAAAATTTTTCGAAGTTTTTTTAGGTTCCAAATTTTCCAAATGTTTTTGGGTCAAAAATGTTTTGGGTCTCAAATTTTTTCGAAGATTGTTTTGGGTCCCAAAATTTTTCGAAGTTTATTTGGGTCCCAAAATTTTTTTACGTTTTTTTTAGGTCCCAAAATTTTTCGAAGTGTTTTTGGGTCAAAATTATTTCGGGTCTCAAAGTTTTTTTGGGCCCAAAATTTTTCAAATTTATTTTGGCTCCCAAAATTTTTCCAAGTTTTTTGGGTCCCAAAATTATTTTCGGTCCTAAATTTTGTAGAAGATTGTTTTGGGTCCTAAAATGTTTTGAAGTTTTTTTGGGTCCCAAAATTTTTTGAAGTTTTTCGAAGTGTTTTTGGGTCAAAATTTTTTCAGGTCCCAAATTTTTTCGAAGATAGTTTTGGGTCCCAAAATTTTTCGAAGTTTATTTGGGTCTCAAAATTTTTCAATTTTTTTTTGGCTCCCAAAATTTTTCACATTTTTTTTGGCTCCCAAAATTTTTCAAAGTTTTTGTAGAAGATTGTTTTGGGTCCTAAAATTTTTTGAAGTTTTTTTGGGTCCTAAAATTTTTTGAAGTTTTTTTGGGTCCCAAAATTTTTTGAAGCTTTTTTAAGTCCCAAAATTTTTCGAAGTATTTTTGGGTCAAAATTTTTTCGTGTCCCAAATTTTTTCGAAGATTGTTTTGGGTCCCAAAATTTTTCGAAGTTTATTTGGGTCTCAAAATTTTTCGAGGTTTTTTGGGTCTCAAAATTTTTTTGGGCCCAAAATTTTGTAAAGTTTTTTTAAGTCCCAAAATTTTTCGAAGTGTTTTTGGGTCAAAATTATTTCGGGTCTCAAATTTTTTTTGGGCCCAAAATTTTTCACATTTTTTTTGGCTCCCAAAATTATTTTGGCTCCCAAATTTTGTAGAAGATAGTTTTGAGTCCTAAAATTTTTTCAAGTTTTTTTGGGTCCCAAAATTTTTCGAACTTTTTTTGGGTCCCAAAATTTTTCGAACTTTTTTTGGGTCCCAAAATTTTTCGAACTGTTTTGGGTCAAAATTTTTTCTGGTCTCAAAATTTTTTTGGGCCCAAAATTTTTCAACGTTTTTTTTGGGTCTCAAAATTTTTCTAAATTTTTTCGGGTGTCAAATTTTTTTTTGGGCCCAAAGTGGTTTTCTGGTCTCGAAATTTTTTTAGGCCCAAAATTTTTCAACGTTTTTTTGGGTCTCAAAATGTTTCTAAATTTTTTTCGGGTGGCAAAATTTTTTTGGGCTCAAAATTTTAAAGTTGTTTTGGGTCCCAAAGTTGTTTTGGGTCCCAAAATGTTTTTACGCCGAAAATTTTTCAAAGTTTTTTGGGTCAAAATTATTTTGGGTCCCTAATTTTTTCGAAGATTATTTTGGGTCCCAAAATTTTTCGAGGTTTTTTGGGTCTCAAAATGTTTTTTGGGCCCAAAATTTTGTAAAGTTGTTTTGGGTCCCAAAATTTTTTTGCGCCTAAAATTTTTCAACGTTTTTTTGGGTCAAAATTATTTAGGGTCCAAAAATTTTTCAAAGATTGTTTTGGGTCCCAAAATTTTTCTAAGTTTTTTTAGGTCCCAAAATTTTTCGAACTGTTTTTGGGTCAAACTTTTTTCAGGTCTCAAAATTTTTTTGGGCCCAAACTTTTTCAACGTTTTTTTGGGCCTCAAAATTTTTCTAAATTTTTTCGGGTGTCAAAATTTTTTTGGGCCCAAAATTTTGTAAAGTTGTTTTGGGTCAAAATTATTTTGGGTCCAACATTTTTTCGAAGATTGTTTTTGGTCCCAAAATTTTTCGACATTTTTTTGGGTCCCAAAATTTTTCGAAGTTTTTTTAGGTTCCAAATTTTCCAAATGTTTTTGGGTCAAAAATGTTTTGGGTCTCAAATTTTTTCGAAGATTGTTTTGGGTCCCAAAATTTTTCGAAGTTTATTTGGGTCCCAAAATTTTTTTACGTTTTTTTTAGGTCCCAAAATTTTTCGAAATGTTTTTGGGTCAAAATTATTTCGGGTCTCAAAGTTTTTTTGGGCCCAAAATTTTTCAAATTTATTTTGGCTCCCAAAATTTTTCCAAGTTTTTTGGGTCCCAAAATTATTTTCGGTCCTAAATTTTGTAGAAGATTGTTTTGGGTCCTAAAATGTTTTGAAGTTTTTTTGGGTCCCAAAATTTTTTGAAGTTTTTCGAAGTGTTTTTGGGTCAAAATTTTTTCGGGTCCCAAATTTTTTCGAAGATTGTTTTGGGTCCCAAAATTTTTCGAAGTTTATTTGGGTCTCAAAATTTTTTAATTTTTTTTTGGCTCCCAAAATTTTTCACATTTTTTTTGGCTCCCAAAATTTTTCAAAGTTTTTGTAGAAGATTGTTTTGGGTCCTAAAATTTTTTGAAGTTTTTTTGGGTCCTAAAATTTTTTTAAGTTTTTTTGGGTCCCAAAATTTTTTGAAGCTTTTTTAAGTCCCAAAATTTTTCGAAGTATTTTTGGGTCAAAATTTTTTCGTGTCCCAAATTTTTTCGAAGATTGTTTTGGGTCCCAAAATTTTTCGAAGTTTATTTGGGTCTCAAAATTTTTCGAGGTTTTTTGGGTCTCAAAATTTTTTTGGGCCCAAAATTTTGTAAAGTTTTTTTAAGTCCCAAAATTTTTCGAAGTGTTTTTGGGTCAAAATTATTTCGGGTCTCAAATTTTTTTTGGGCCCAAAATTTTTCACATTTTTTTTGGCTCCCAAAATTATTTTGGCTCCCAAATTTTGTAGAAGATAGTTTTGAGTCCTAAAATTTTTTCAAGTTTTTTTGGGTCCCAAAATTTTTTGAAGTTTTTTTAAGTCCCAAAATTTTTTGAAGTGTTTTTGGGTCAAAATTTTTTCGGGTCTCAAAATTTTTTTGGGCCCAAAATTTTTTGAAGTTTTTTTAAGTCCCACAATTTTTCGAAGTTTTTTTGGGTCAACATTTTTTCGGGTCTCAAAATTTTTTAAAATTTTTGGGGTCCCAAAATATTCAAGTTTTTTTAGGTCCCAAAATTTTTCGAACTGTTTTTGGGTCAAAATTTTTTCTGGTCTCAAAATTTTTTTGGGCCCAAAAATTTTCAACGTTTTTTTTGGGTCTCAAAATTTTTCGAAGTTTTTTTAGGTCCCAAAATTTTTCGAACTGTTTTGAGGTCAAAATTTTTTCTGGTCTCAAAATTTTTTTAGGCCCAAAATTTTTCAACGTTTTTTTTGGGTCTCAAAATTTTTCTAAATTTTTTCGGGTGTCAAAATTTTTTTGGGCCCAAAATTTTGTAAAGTTGTTTTGGGTCCCAAAATTTTTTTACGCCGAAAATTTTTCAAAGTTTTTTGGGTCAAAATTATTTTGGGTCCCTAATTTTTTCGAAGATTATTTTGGGTCCCAAAATTTTTCGAGGTTTTTTGGGTCTCAAAATGTTTTTTGGGCCCAAAATTTTGTAAAGTTGTTTTGGGTCCCAAAATTTTTTTGCGCCTAAAATTTTTGAAAGTTTTTTTGGGTCCCAAAATTTTTCAACGTTTTTTTGGGTCAAAATTATTTTGGGTCCAAAATTTTTTCAAAGATTGTTTTGGGTCCCAAAATTTTTCTAAGTTTTTTTAGGTCCCAAAATTTTTCGAACTGTTTTTGGGTCAAACTTTTTTCAGGTCTCAAAATTTTTTTGGGCCCAAACTTTTTCAACGTTTTTTTGGGCCTCAAAATTTTTCTAAATTTTTTCGGGTGTCAAAATTTTTTTCCAAATGTTTTTGGGTCAAAAATGTTTTGGGTCTCAAATTTTTTCGAAGATTGTTTTGGGTCCCAAAATTTTTCGAAGTTTATTTGGGTCCCAAAATTTTTTTATGTTTTTTTTAGGTCCCAAAATTTTTCGAAGTGTTTTTGGGTCAAAATTATTTCGGGTCTCAAAGTTTTTTTGGGCCCAAAATTTTTCAAATTTATTTTGGCTCCCAAAATTTTTCCAAGTTTTTTGGGTCCCAAAATTATTTTGGGTCCTAAATTTTGTAGAAGATTGTTTTGGGTCCTAAAATGTTTTGAAGTTTTTTTGGGTCCCAAAATTTTTTGAAGTTTTTCGAAGTGTTTTTGGGTCAAAAGTTTTTCGGGTCCCAAATTTTTTCGAAGATTGTTTTGGGTCCCAAAATTTTTCGAAGTTTATTTGGGTCTCAAAATTTTTCAATTTTTTTTTGGCTCCCAAAATTTTTCACATTTTTTTTGGCTCCCAAAATTTTTCAAAGTTTTTGTAGAAGATTGTTTTGGGTCCTAAAATTTTTTGATTTTTTTTTGGGTCCTAAAATTTTTTTAAGTTTTTTTGGGTCCCAAAATTTTTTGAAGCTTTTTTAAGTCCCAATATTTTTCCAAGTATTTTTGGGTCAAAATTTTTTCATGTCCCAAATTTTTTCGAAGATTGTTTTGGGTCCCAAAATTTTTCGAAGTTCATTTGGGTCTCAAAATTTTTCGAGGTTTTTTGGGTCTCAAAATTTTTTTGGGCCCAAAATTTTGTAAAGTTTTTTTAAGTCCCAAAATTTTTCGAAGTGTTTTTGGGTCAAAATTATTTCGGGTCTCAAATTTTTTTTGGGCCCAAAATTTTTCACATTTTTTTTGGCTCCCAAAATTATTTTGGCTCCCAAATTTTGTAGAAGATAGTTTTGAGTCCTAAAATTTTTTCAAGTTTTTTTGGGTCCCAAAATTTTTTGAAGTTTTTTTAAGTCCCAAAATTTTTTGAAGTGTTTTTGGGTCAAAATTTTTTCGGGTCTCAAAATTTTTTTGGGCCCAAAATTTTTTGAAGTTTTTTTAAGTCCCAAAATTTTTCGAAGTTTTTTTGGGTCAACATTTTTTCGGGTCTCAAAATTTTTCAAAATTTTTGGGGTACCAAAATATTCAAGTTTTTTTGGGTCCCAAAATTTTTCAAAGATTTTTTTGGGTCAACATTTTTTAGGGTCTCAAATTTTTTCTAAATCTTCAAAAAAAAAAATCGAAGATTTTTTGGGTCTCAAAATTTTTCGAAGATTTTTTGAGGTCAAATTTTTTTGGGTCCCAAAATTGTTCGAAGATTTTTTAAGGTCAAAAAATTTATATTTTTTATATAATATTCAGATTTGGTAGTGATTCACAGTTTTTTTGGGTCCTAAATTTATTCGAAGATTATTTTGTGTCCCAAAGTTTTTCGAAGTGTTTTTGGGTCAAACTTTTTTTGGGTCCCAAATTTTTCGAAGATTGTTTTGGGTCCCAAAATTTTTCGAAGTTTTTTTGGATCAAAATGTTTTTGGGCCCATCATTTTTCAAAGTTTTTTTGGGTCCAAAATTTTTCGAACATTTTTTGAGGTCAAAATATTTTTGGGTCCCAAAATTGTTCGAAGATTTTTTTGGGTCCCAAAATTGTTGAATTTTTTTGGGTGAAAATGTTTCAATTGCTGTTCTACAGCTGAGAGAAGAGAATTGTTTGCATTGTTTATGCACTTTTCTCCCCTTTTAGATAGACTTTTCCACCTAAGAATGTCTTTACAATCTGAACAGGCACATGTGTAGTTCCATTGAAGCACTTCACAAGAGTGCCATTTAATGAAAATGTGGAAGTTGCCCACAAAGGACCCCATTTCCTAAGGCTAACTGCAATGTGTGTCAGCAGGTGTACATTAAAAGACACTTTTGCAGTGTCATACAGCACCTCAAACTGGATGACAAATTTCCTAAAAGCCATTTCCGCTGCATTAACATTACATAGTTTCACATTTTCTTTAAAAAGCATGTGCATAGAAAAAACATTTTTTTTTTCTGTCTATATACCACTTTTTGCTGTAATTTGGTGAATCCAGCCTTATAATCACCGACTGTCGAGTCACATCAAGACAAACACTATGTTGGTACTCTGGAAAATAGCCACCAATCATCTAAAACGTTTTTAATTCATCAACACAGATTGGCCTTTTACACCCATGACTGGCTGTTCTGGAGTAGCTGGTGGTCATACTGTTTTGTCTCAGATGCCTCAGATTTTGCCTTGTTCTGGTCTTCACCTGTGTGATAGCAAAAATCACACCCATTCAGCCCATTGAATTGTTCACTGTTCTGGTATTATTGGTATTAGTGCAAAAACCTCTGTCTATTTGACACAAAAAAAAAAGTTTTTTTGTGTCAAAACTTTTTGGGTATAAAAAGTTTTCTAACTTTTTTTGGGCCCAAAATTTTTCAAAGTTTTTTTGGGTCTCAAAATTTTTCTAAATTTTTTTGGGTTCCAAATTTTTTCGAAGATTGTTTTGGGTCCCAAAATTTTCTAAGTTTTTTTGGGTCCCAAAATTTTTCAAAATTTTTTCGGGTCTAATTTTTTTAATTGCTGTTCTAAAGCTGAGAGAAGAGAACTTTGATATCATTGTTTGCATTCTTTATGCACTTTTCTCCACGTTTATATAGACTTTTCCACGTAAGAATGTCTTAACAATCTGGACAGACTTTTTTCTCTTTTGCAACCTGTTGTTGCATCCGACAACTGTAATGCTTGCACTTTGTTACTGGACCATCATTAAAGGCTTTCAGTGGCTAGGTTGTGCGTATCGCACTCTGTTTAGTGCCAAAGACCCTTACCCACTCAGATATTCAGATTTGGTAGTGATTCACAGTTTTTTTTGGGTCAGAAATTTTTTCGAAAATTGTTTTGGGTTACAAAGTTTTTCGAAGTGTTTTTGGGTCAATTTTTTTTTGATCCAAAATTTTTTCAAAGTTTTTTTAGGTGCCAAAATTAGGTTCACCCGTGTGTAAAATGTAGTAAAGTGTGTTTTCAGACGGTTTAAGCTGAGAAAAGCCGTTTGCGTATAGTTTTGAGCTTCTCTCTCACTCCTAACAGCTTCAAGTGTTGTTTTGCCCTAAAAACATCTTTTTCGATCAGAAATGAGATTTTACGAAGGAAAACACATTTTAGTTATGTAACATGCACTAACATCGTTTCTAAAGTGGTTAGGTTTCACCCGTTTGTTAAATGTAGTAAAGTGTGTTTTCAGACGGTTTAAGCTGAGAAAAGCCGTTTGCGTAAAGTTTTGAGCTCCTCTCTCACTCCTAACAGCGATAAACTGCTTCAAGTGTTGTTTTGAACTGAAAACATCTTTTTCGATCAGAAATGATTTTTTACGAAGGAAAACACATTTTAGCTGTGTAAAAATGCACTAACATCGTTTCTGAAGTGGTTAGGTTCACCCGTGTGTAAAATGTAGTAAAGTGTGTTTTCAGACGGATTAACCTGAGAAAAGCTGTTTGCGTATAGTTTTGAGCTTCTCTCTCACTCCTAACAGCGATAAACTGCTTCAAGTGTTGTTTTGACCTAAAAACATCTTTTTCGATCAGACATGAGATCTTACGAAGGAAAACACATTTTAGTTATGTAAAATGCACTAACATCGTTTTTAAGTGTGTTTTCAGACGGTTTAAGCTGAGAAAAGCCGTTTGCGTATAGTTTTTGAGCTCCTCTCTCACTGCTAACAGCGATAAACTGCTTCACGTGTTGTTTTGAGCTAAAAGCATCTATTTCAATGAGAAATGTTTTTTTACGAAGGAAACACGTTTTAGCTTTGTAAAATTCACTAACATCGTGTAATAAACTTTTCTAAGTTGTTTTGGTTCACATGTGTGTTGAATGTAGTAAAGTGTGTTTTCAGACGGTTTAAGCTGAGAAAAGCCGTTTGCGTATAGTTTTGAGCTACTCTCTCACTCCTAACAGCGATAAACTGCTTCAAGTGTTGTTTTGAACTGAAAACATCTTTTTCTATCAGAAATGAGATTTTACGAAGGAAAACACATTTTAGTTATGTAAAATGCACTAACATCGTTTCTAAAGTGGTTAGGTTTCACCTGTGTGTTGAATGTAGTAAAGTGTGTTTTCAGAGGGTTTAAGCTGAGAAATGCCGTTTGCGTATAGTTTTGAGCTCCTCTCTCACTCCTAACTGCGATAAACTGCTTCAAGTGTTGTTTTGAGCTAAAAGCATCTATTTCAATGAGAAATGTTTTTTTAAGAAGGAAACACGTTTTAGCTTTGTAAAATGCACTAACATCGTGTAATAAACTTTTCTAAGTTGTTTTCGTTCACCTGTGTGTTGAATGTAGAAAAGTGTGTTTTCAGACGGTTTAAGCTGAGAAAAGCTGTTTGCGTATAGTTTTGAGCTTCTCTCTCACTCCTAACAGCGATGAACTGCTTCAAGTGTTGTTTTGACCTAAAAACAAATTTTTCGATCAGACATGAGATTTTACGAAGGAAAACACATTTTAGTTATGTAAAATGCACTAACATCGTTTCTAAGTGTGTTTTCAGACGGTTTAAGCTGAGAAAAGCCGTTTGCGTATAGTTTTGAGCTCCTCTCTCACTGCTAACAGCGATAAACTGCTTCAAGTGTTGTTTTGAGCTAAAAGCATCTTTTTCGATCAGAAATGAGTTTTTACGAAGGAAAACACATTTTAGCTGTGTAAAAATGCACTAACATTGTTTCTGAAGTGGTTAGGTTCACCCGTTTCTTAAATGTAGTGAAGTGTGTTTTCAGACGGTTTAAGCTGAGAAAAGCCGTTTGAGTATAGTTTTGAGCTCCTCTCTCACTGCTAACAGCGATAAACTGATTCAAGCGTTGTTTTGAACTAAAAGCATCTATTTCAATGAGAAATGTTTTTTTTACGAAGGAAAACACGTTTAAGCTGTGTAAAATGCACTAACATCGTGTCATAAACTTTTCTTAGTTGTTTTGGTTCACCTGTGTGTTGAATGTAGTAAAGTGTGTTTTCAGACGGTTTAAGCTGAGAAAAGCCGTTTGCGTATAGTTTTGAGCTCTTCTCTCATTCATAACAGCGATAAACTGCTTCAAGTGTTGTTAGGAACAGAAATCATATTTTTTTTCTTCTGAGTCTTTAAATGGCACTCTTGTGAAGTACTTCAATGGAACTACACATGTGCCTGTCCAGATTGTAAAGACATTCTTAGGTGGAAAAGTCACTCTAAAAGGGGAGAAAAGTGCATAAACAATGCAAACAATGATATCAAAGAGCACTTTGAACTTTGAAAAATTTTGGGCCCGAAAAAATTTTGACACAAAAAAACATCGAAAAATTTCGGATCCCAAAAAAATCTTCGAAAAATTTTGGGACCCAAAAAATTTTGGGCCCAAAAAAAGTTTGACCCAAAATAACCTCAAAAAATTTTGGGACCCAAAAAAACTTTGAAAAATTTTGGGACCCAAAAACACTTTGAAAAATTTTAAGACCAAAAAAATGTTGAGACCCGGAAAATTTTAAGACCCAAAAAATTTTGACACAAAAAAATTTAGAATGGACAACAGAGGTTTTTGCACTAATACCAATAATACCCGAACACTGAACAATTCAATGGCTGGGTGTTATTTTTGCTATCACACAGGTGATGAACTTGTTCTCAGGCAAAATCTGAGGCATCTGAGACAAAACAGTATGACCACCAGCTACTCCAGAACAGCCAGTCATGGGTGTAAAAGGCCAATCTGTATTGATGAAATTAAAAACGTTTTAGATGATTGATGGCTTTTTTCCAGAGTACCAACATAGTGTTTGTCTTGATGTGACTCGACAGTCGGTGATTATATGGCTGGATTCACCAAATCACAGCAAAAAGTGGTATATAGCCAGAAAAACAAATATTGTTGGCCAAAAATTGCTCACAGTCCAGCCTCCTGTAGAGTTCACCAGAACACCACGATCATTACATGATCGTAAATTTAGAGTGGAGGTCATTTCTTCTTTTCTATTCATTGCGACTTCTAAATGGTTTTCTAATGAAGAAGTTCTGTAATCATCTCTTTCTTTCAGTTTTTACTATGCACATGCTTCTTAAAGAAAATGTGAAACTATTAACATTACATGACTGAATCATGTAATAATCGTGGTGTTCTGGTTAACTCTACAGGAGGCTGGATTGCAAGCAATTTTTGGCCAAAAATGTCTTTTTTTCTACCTATATATATCAATTTTTGCTGTGATTTGGTGAATCCAGCCATATAATTACAGACTGTCGAGTCACATCAAGACAAATGCATTTTTCTCCCCGTTTAGATAGACTTTTCCACCTAAGAATGTCTTATCAATCTGGACAGGCACATGTGTAGTTCAAGCTTATTTATCTAAAATAGACTTACCCACTCAGATATTCAGATTTGGTAGTGATTCACAGATTTTTTGGGTCCCAAATTTTTTCGAAGATTGTTTTGGGTCCCAAAATTTTTTGAAGTTTTTTTGGATCCCAAAATTTTTCGAAGGTTTTTAAGTCCCAAAATTTTTCGAAGTGTTTTTGGGTCAAATTTTTTTCGGGTGCCCAAAATTTTTCAACGTTTTTTTGGGTCTCAAAATTTTTCTACATTTTTTCAGGTCTCAAAATTTTTTTGTGCCCAAAAAATTTTGTAAAGTTTTTTTGGGTCCCAAAATTTTTCGAAGTTTTTTTGAGTCAAAATTATTTTGGGTCCCAAAATTTTCGAAGTTTTTTTGGGTCCCAAAATTTTTCAAAGTTTTTTTGGGTCCCAAAATTTTTTGTCATTTTTTTCGGTCAAAATTATTTTGGGTCCTAAATTTTTTCGAAGATTGTTTTGGGTCCCAAAATTTTTCGAAGGTTTTTATGTCCCAAAATTTTTCGAAGTGTTTTTGGGTCAAAAATTTTTCGGGTCCCAAAATTTTCGAAGATTGTTTTGGTTCCCAAATTTTTTTGAAGTTTTTTTGGATCAAAATTTTTTTGGGCACAAAATTTTTCCAAGGTTTTTTGGGACTCAAAATTTTTAAAAAATTTTTCGGGAATCAAAATATTTTTAGGCCCAAAATTTTTCAAAGATTTTTTGGGTCCCAAAATGTTTTTTGCGCCCAAAATTTTTCGAAGTTTTTTTAGGTCCCAAAATTTTTTAAAGTGTTTTTGGGTCAAAATTTTTTCGTGTCTCAAAATTTTTTTGGGCCCAAAATTTTTCAAAGTTTTTTTGGGTCTCAAAATTGTTCTAATTTTTTTCGGGTCTCAAAAATTTTTTGGGCCCAAAATTTAGTAAAGTTGTTTTGGGTCCCAAAATTTTTCGAATTTTTTTTGGGTCCCAAATTTTTTTGAAGTTTTTTTAGGTCTCAAAATTTTTCTAAATTTTTTCGGTCCCAAAATTTTGTAAAGTTGTTTTGGGTCCCAAAATTTTTTGCGCCCAAAATTTTTCAAAGTTTTTTTGGGTCCCAAAATTTTTTGACATTTTTTTTGGTCAAAATTATTTTGGGTGCTAAATTTTTTCGAAGATTGTTTTGGATCCCAAAATTTTTCGAAGTTTTCTTGGGTCCCAAAATTTTTCGAAAGTTTTTAGGTCCCAAAATTTTTCGAAGTGTTTTTGGGTCAAAATTGTTTCGGGTCTCAAAATTTTTTGACATTTTTTTCGGTCAAAATTATTTTAGGTCCTAAATTTTTTCGAAGATTGTTTTGGGTCCCAAAGTTTTTCGAAGTTTTTTTGGGTCCCAAAATTTTTTGACATTTTTTTCGGTCAAAATTATTTTGGGTCCTAAATTTTTTCGAAGATTGTTTTGGGTCCCAAAGTTTTTCGAAGTTTTTTTGGGTCCCAAAATTTTTCGAAGTGTTTTTGGGTCAAAATTTTTTTGAGTCAAAATTATTTTGGGTCCCAAAATTTTATAAATTTTTTTGGGTCCCAAAATTTTTCGAAGTTTTTTTAGGTCCGAAAATTTTTCGAAGTGTTTTTGGGTAAAAAAAATTTCGGGTCTCAAAATTTTTCAAAGTTATTTTGGGTCAAAATTTTTTTGGGCCCAAAATTTTTCCAAGGTTTTTTGGGACTTAAAATTTTTCTAATTTTTTTTCGGGAATCAAAATATTTTTGGTCCCAAAATTTTTCAAAGTTTTTTTGGGTCCAAAAATGTTGTTTGCGCCCAACATTTTTCAAAATTTTTTGAGTCCCAAAATTTTTCTAAGTTTTTTTGGGTCCCAAAAATTTTTTTGCGCACAAAATGTTTCAAAGTTTTTTTGGGTCCCAAAATTTTTCGAAGTTTTTAGGGTCAAAATTATTTTGGTTCCCAAATTTTTTCGAAGATTGTTTTGGGTCCAAAAAATTTTCGAAGCGTTTTTGGGTAAAAATTTTTTCGGGTCTCAAAATTTTTTTGGGCACAAAGTTTTTCAACGTTTTTTTGGGTCTCAAAATGTTTCTAAATTTTTTCGGGTATCAAAATTTTTCAAAGTTTTTTGGGTCCCAAAATTTTTCGAAGTTTTTTTGGGTCAAAATTTTTTTCGGGTCTCAAAATTTTTCAAAATTTTTGGGTCCCAAAATATTCAAGTTTTTTTGGGTCCCAAAATTTTCAAAGATGTTTTTCGGTCAACATTTTTTAGGGTCTCAAAATTTTTCTAAATCTTCAAAAAAAAATGTGAAGATTTTTTGGGTCTCAAAATTTTTCGGAGATTTTTTGGGTCTCGAAATTTTTCGAAGATTTTTTGAGGGCAAATTTTTTTGGGTCCCAAAATTGTTCGAAGATTTTTTAAGGTCAAAAATTTTTATATTTTTTTATATTATATTCAGATTTGGTAGTGATTCACAGTTTTTTTTGGGTCCCAAATTTTTTTGAACATTGTTTTGGGTCCCAAAATTTTTCCAAGTTTTTTTGGATCAAAATTTTTTTGAGCCCAAAATTTTTCAAAGTTTTTTTGGGTCTCAAAATTTTTCTAAATTGTTTTGGGCCCAAAATTTTTCAAAGTTTTTTTGGGTCCCAAAATTTTTCGAAGTTTTTTCGGTCAAAATTATTTTGGGTCCCAAATTTTTTCAAAGATTGTTTTTGGTCCCAAAATTTTCTAAGTTTTTTTGGGTCCCAAAATTTTTCGAACTGTTTTTGGGTCAAAATTTTTTCGGGTCTCAAAATTTTTTTGGGCCCAAACTTTTTCAACGTTTTTTTGGGTCTCAAATTAATTTTGTGCCCAAAATTTTGTAAAGTTGTTTTGGGTCCCAAAATTTTTTTGCGCCCAAAATTTTTCAAAATTTTTTTGGGTCCCAAAAATTTTAGACGTTTTTTTGGGTTAAAATTATTTTGGGTCCCAAATTTTTTCGAAGATTGTTTTGGGTCCCAAAATTTTTCGAAGGTTTTTATGTCCCAAAATTTTTCGAAGTGTTTTTGGGTCAAAAATTTTTCGGGTCCCAAAATTTTCGAAGATTGTTTTGGTTCCCAAATTTTTTTGAAGTTTTTTTGGATCAAAATTTTTTTGGGCACAAAATTTTTCCAAGGTTTTTTGGGACTCAAAATTTAAAAAAAAAATTTCGGGAATCAAAATAAGTTTTTTTGGGTGCCAAAAATTTTTGAAGTTTTTTTAGGTCCCAAAATTTTTCGAAGTGTTTTTTGGACAAAATTTTTTCGGGTCCCAAAATTTTTCGAAGTTTTTTTGGTCAAAATTATTTTGGGTCCCAAATTTTTTCGAAGATTGTTTTGGGTCCCGAATTTTTTCGAAGTTTTTTTGGGTCCCAAAATTTTTTCTGGTCTCAATTTTTTTTTGGGCCCAAAATTTTTCAACGTTTTTTTGGGTCTCAAAATTTTTCTACATTTTTTCGGGTCTCAAAATTTTTTTGGGTCCCAAAATTTTTCAACGTTTTTTTGGGTCAAAATTATTTTGGGTCCCAAATTTTTTCGAAGATTGTTTTTTGGTTCTCAAAATTTTTCTATTTTTTTTTATATTTCAAAATATTTTGGGCCCAAAATTTTGTAAAGTTGTATTGGGTCCCAAAATTTTTTTGCGCCTAAAATTTTTCAAAGTCTTTTTGGGTCCCAAAATTTTTCGACGTTTTTTTGGGTCAAAATTATTTTGGGTCCAACATTTTTTCGAAGATTGTTTTGGGTCCCAAAATTTTTCGACGTTTTTTTGGGTCCCAAAATTTTTCGAAGTTTTTTTAGGTTCCAAAATTTTTCCAAATGTTTTTGGGTCAAAAATGTTTTGGGTCCCAAATTTTTTCGAAGATTGTTTTGGGTCCCAAAATTTTTGAAGTTTATTTGGGTCCCAACATTTTTTTAAGTTTTTTTAGGTCCCAAAATTTTTCGAAGTGTTTTTGGGTCAAAATTATTTTGGTTCCCAAATTTTTTCGAAGATTGTTTTGGGTCCAAATATTTTTCGAAGCGTTTTTGGGTCAAAATTTTTTCGGGTCTCAAAATTTTTTTGGGCACAAAGTTTTTCAACGTTTTTTTGGGTCTCAAAATGTTTCTAAATTTTTTCGGGTATCAAAATTTTTCAAAGTTTTTTGGGTCCCAAAATTTTTCGAAGTTTTTTTGGATCAAAATTTTTTCGGGTCTCAAAATTTTTCAAAATTTTTGGGTCCCAAAATATTCAAGTTTTTTTGGGTACCAAAATATTCAAGTTTTTTTGGGTCCCAAAATTTTTCAAAGATGTTTTTCGGTCAACATTTTTTAGGGTCTCAAAATTTTTCTAAATCTTCAAAAAAAATTTCGAAGATTTTTTGGGTCTCAAAATTTTTCGGAGATTTTATGGGTCTCGAAATTTTTCGAAGATTTTTTGAGGGCAAATTTTTTTGGGTCCCAAAATTGTTCGAAGATTTTTTAAGGTCAAAATTTTTTATATTTTTTTATATTATATTCAGATTTGGTAGTGATTCACAGTTTTTTTTGGGTCCCAAATTTTTTCGAACATTGTTTTGGGTCCCAAAATTTTTCCAAGTTTTTTGGATCAAAATTTTTTTGAGCCCAAAATTTTTCAAAGTTTTTTTGGGTCCCAAAATTTTTTGAAGTTTTTTCGGTCAAAATTATTTTGGGTCTCAAAATTTTTCTACATTTTTTCGGGTATCAAAATTTTTCGAAGTTTTTTGGGTCCCAAAATTATTTTGGGTCCCAAATTTTGTAGAAAATAGTTTTGGGTCCTAAAATTTTTCAAATTTATTTTAGCTCCCAAAATTTTTCAATTTTTTTTTGCCTCCCAAAATTTTTCGAAGTTTTTGTAGAAGATTGTTTTGGGTCCTAAAATTTTTTGAAGTTTTTTTGGGTCCCAAAATTTTTTGAAGTTTTTTTAAGTCCCAAAATGTTTCGAAGTTTATTCGGTCCCAAAATTATTTTGGGTCCTAAATTTTGTAGAAGATTGTTTTGGGTCCTAAAATGTTTTGAAGTTTTTTTCGGTCCCAAAATTTTTTGAAGTTTTTTTAAGTCCCAAAATTTTTCGAAGTGTTTTTGGGTCAAAATTTTTTCGGGTCCCAAATTTTTTCGAAGATTGTTTTGGATCCCCAAATTTTTCAAAGTTTATTTGGGTCTCAAAATTTTTCAACGTTTATTTAAGTCCCAAAATTTTTCGAACTGTTTTTGGGTCAAAATTATTTCGGGTCTCAAATTTTTTTTGTGCCCAAAATTTTTCAATTTTTTTTTTGCTCTCAAAATTTTTTGAAGTTTTTTGGGACTTAAAAAAACTTCAAAACATTTTAGGACCCAAAACAATCTTCTACAAAATTTAGGACCCAAAATAATTTTGGGACCCAAAAAACTTCGAAAAATTTTGGGAGCCAAAAAAAATTAGAAAAATTTTGGGCCCAAAAAAATTTTGAGACCCGAAATAATTTTGACCCAAAAACACTTCGAAAAATTTTGGGACCTAAAAAAAATTCAAAAAATTTTGGGACCCAAATAAACTTCGAAAAATTTTGGGACCCAAAACAATCTTCGAAAAAATTTGGGACCCAAAACATTTTTGACCCAAAAACATTTCGAAAAATTTTGGAACCTAAAAATACTTCGAAAAATTTTGGGACCCAAAAAAACGTCGAAAAATTTTGGGACCCAAAACAATCTTCGAAAAAATGTTGGACCCAAAATAATTTTTGAAAAAATGTTGGACCCAAAATAATTTTGACCCAAAAAAACGTCGAAAAATTGTTTTTGGGTACCAAACTTTTTCTAAATTTTTTCGGGTATCAAAATTTTTTTGGCTCCCAAAATTTTCCGAAGATTTTTTAAGGTCAAAATTATTTTGGGTCCCAAATTTTTTCGAAGATTGTTTTGGGTCCCAAAATTTTTCGAAGGTTTTTTTGGGTCCCAACAAAACTGTGAATCACTACCAAATCTGAATATCTGAGTGGGTAAGGGTCTTTGGCACTAAACAGAGTGCGATACGCACAACCTAGCCACTGAAAGCCTTTAATGATGGTCCAGTAACAAAGTGCGAGCATTACAGTTGTTTCCTGTATATTACCACTCGGATGCAACAACAGGTTGCAAAAGAGAAAAAAGTCTATTGTAGATATATAAGATATGTGCCTGTCCAGATTGTTAAGACATTCTTACGTGGAAAAGTCTATATAAACGTGGAGAAAAGTGCAAAAAGAATGCAAACAATGATATCAAAGTTATCTTCTCTCAGCTTTAGAACAGCAATTAAAAAAATTTGACAAGAAAAAACTTCGAAAAATTTTGAGACCCGAAAAAATTTGGTCCCAAAAAAATGTCAAAAAATTTTAGGACCCAAAAAAATCTTAGAAAAAATTTTGAGACCAGAAAAAATTTAGAAAAATATTTAGGCCCAAAAATTTTTGACACAAAATATCTTCGAAAAAGTTTGGGCCCAAAAAAAGTTTGACCCAAAAAAAACTTCAAAAAAATTTGGGACCTAAAAAAACTTTGAAAAATTTTAAGACCAAAAAAATGTTGAGACCCGAAAAAATTTAGAAAAAATTTGGGACCCAAAAAAACTTTGAAAAATTTTGGGCCCAAAAAAAGTTAGAAAACTTTTTAGACCCAAAAAATTTTGACACAAAAAAACTCAGAATAGACAACAGAGGTTTTTGCACTAATACCAATAATACCAGAACAGTGAACAATTCAATGGGCTGAATGGGTGTGATTTTTGCTATCACACAGGTGAAGACCAGAACAAGGCAAAATCTGAGGCATCTGAGACAAAACAGTATGACCACCAGCTACTCCAGAACAGCCAGTCATGGGTGTAAAAGGCCAATCTGTGTTCATGAATTAAAAACGTTTTAGATGATTGGTGGCTATTTTCCAGAGTACCAACATAGTGTTTGTCTTGATGTGACTCGACAGTCGGTGATTATGAGGCTGGATTCACCAAATCACAGCAAAAAGTGGTATATAGACAGAAAAAAAAAATGTTTTTGCTATGCACATGCTTCTTAAAGAAAATGTGAAACTATGTAATGTTAATGCAGCGGAAATGGCTTTTAGGAAATTTGTCATCCAGTTTGAGGTGCTGTATGACACTGCAAAAGTGTCTTTTAATGTACACCTGCTGACACACATTGCAGTTAGCCTTAGGAAATGGGGTCCTTTGTGGGCAACTTCCACATTTTCATTTTCAGACCCGAAAAAAATTTGACCCAAAAAATCTTTGAAAAATTTTGGGACCCAAAACAATCTTCGAAAAAATTTGGGACCCAAAAAAAGTTTGACCCAAAAACACTTCAAAAAACTTTGGGACACAAAATAATCTTCGAAAAAATTTGGGACCCAAAAAAACTGTGAATCACTACCAAATCTGAATATAATATAAAAAAATATAAAAATTTTAGAACTTAAAAAATCTTCGAACAATTTTGGGACCCAAAAAAATTTGACCTCAAAAAATCTTCGAAAAATTTTGAGACCCAAAAAATCTTCGATTTTTTTTTTTTGAAGATTTAGAAAAAAATTGAGACCCTAAAAAATGTTGACCCAAAAAAATCTTTGAAAAATTTTGGGACCCAAAAAAACTTGAATATTTTGGGACCCAAAAAACTTGAATATTTTGGGACCCAAAAATTTTGAAAAATTTTGAGACCCGAAAAAATTTTGACCCAAAAAAACTTCTAAAAATTTTGGGCCCAAAAAAATTTTGAGACCCGAAAAAATTTTGACCCTTTTTGGGGTCAAAATTCGAAAAATTTTGGGACTTAAAAAAACTTCAAAAAATTTTGGGACCGAAAAAAACTTCAAAACATTTTAGGACCCAAAACAATCTTCTACAAAATTTAGGACCCAAAATAATTTTGGGACCCAAAAAACTTCGAAAAATTTTGGGAGCCAAAAAAAATTAGAAAAATTTTGGGCCCAAAAAAATTTTGAGACCCGAAATAATTTTGACCCAAAAACACTTCGAAAAATTTTGGGACCTAAAAAAAATTCAAAAAATTTTGGGACCCAAATAAACTTCGAAAAATTTTGGGACCCAAAACAATCTTCGAAAAAATTTGGGACCCAAAACATTTTTGACCCAAAAACATTTCGAAAAATTTTGGAACCTAAAAATACTTCGAAAAATTTTGGGACCCAAAAAAAACGTCGAAAAATTTTGGGACCCAAAACAATCTTCGAAAAAATGTTGGACCCAAAAATACTTTGAAAAATTTTAGGCGCAAAAAAATTTTGAGATCTGAAAAAATTTAGAATAATTTTGAGACCCAAAAAAACAATCTTCGAAAAAATTTGGGACCCAAAAAAACTTCAAAAAATTTTAGGACCCAAAACAATCTTCGAAAAAATTTGGGACCCAAAATAATTTTGGGACCCAAAAAACTTCGAAAAATTTTGGGAGCCAAAAAAAAATAGAAAAATTTTGGGCCCCAAAAAAATTTTGAGACCCGAAAAAATTTTGAAAAGTTTTCAGACCCAAAAAAACGTTGAAAAATTTTGGGCCAAAAAAATTTTGAGACCCGAAAAAATTTTGACCCAAAAATACTTCGAAAAATTTTTGGACCCAAAACAATCTTCGAAAAAATTTGAGACCCAAAATAATTTTGACCCTAAAAATTTCGAAAAATTTTGGGACCCAAAAAAACTTTGAAAAATTTTGGGCGCAAAAAAATTTTTGGGACCCAAAAAAACTTAAAAAAATTTTGGGCCAAAAAAAATTTTGATCCAAAAAAACTTCGAAAAATTTTGAGACCCAAAACAATCCTCGAAAAATTTGGGACCCAAAAAATCTGTGAATCACTACCAAATCTGAATATCTGAGTGGGTAAGGGTCTTTGGCTCTGCTTCTAAACAGAGTGCCTGTATTGCATAACCTAGCCACTGAAAGCCTTTAATGGTGGTCCAGTAACAAAGTGCGAGCATTGTAGTTGTTTCCTGTATATTACCACTCGGATGCAGCAACAGGTTGCAAAACAGAAACAAGTCTATTTTAGATAAATAAGCTTGAACTACAAATGTGCCTGGCCAGATTGTTAAGACATTCTTAGGTGGAAAAGTTTATCTAAATGGGGAGAAAAATGCATAAAGAATGCAAACAATGAAATCAAAGATCTTTTCTCTCAGCTTTAGAACAGCAATTAAAAAATTTTGACCCAAAAAAATCTTTGGAAAATTTTGGGACCCAAAAAAATTTGACCTCAAAAAATCTTCGTAAAATTTTGAGACCCAAAATATTTTGAGACCCGAAAAAATTTTGACCCAAAAACACTTCGAAAAATTTTGGGACATAAAAACCTTCGAAAAATTTTTGGACCCAAAAAAACTTCGAAAAATTTTGGGACCCAAAACAATCTTCTACAAAATTTAGGACCCAAAATAATTTTGGGACCCAAAAACATTTCGAAAAATTTTGGAACCCAAAAAAACGTCGAAAAATTTTGGGACCCAAAACAATCTTCGAAAAAATGTTGGACCCAAAATATTTTTGACCCAAAAAAACGTCAAAAAATTTTGGGACCCAAAAAAACTTTGAAAAATTTTAGGCGCAAAAAAGATTTTGGGACCCAAAACAACTTTACAAAATTTTGGGCCCAAAAAAATTTTGAGATCTGAAAAAATTTAGAAAAATTTTGAGACCCAAAAAAACAATCTTCGAAAAAATTTGGGACCCAAAATAATTTTGACCCAAAAAAACTTTGAAAAGTTTTGGGACCCAAAAAAATTTTGAGACCCGAAAAAATTTAGAAAAATTTTGAGACCCAAAAAAACGTTGAAAAATTTTGGGCCCAAAAAAATTTTGAGACCAGAAAAAATTTTGACCCAAAAACACTTTGAAAAATTTTGGGACTTAAAAAAACTTCAAAAAATTTTGGGACCGAAAAAAACTTTGAAAAATTTTAGGCGCAAAAAAATTTTGGGACCCAAAACAACTTTACAAAATTTTGGGCCCAAAAAAATTTTGAGATCTGAAAAAATTTAGAAAAATTTTGAGACCCAAAAAAACAATCTTCGAAAAAATTTGGGACCCAAAATAATTTTGACCCAAAAAAACTTCTAAAAATTTTGGGACCCAAAACAATCTTCGAAAAAATTTGGGACCCAAAATAATTTTGACCCAAAAAAACTTCGAAAAATTTTGGGACCCAAAAAAACGTTGAAAAATTTTGGGCGCAAAAAAAAATTTGGGACCCAAAACAACTTTACAAAATTTTGGGCCCAAAATAAATTTGAGACCCGAAAAAATTTAGAAAAAAATTTAGACCCAAAAAAAACGTTGAAAATTTTTGGGCCCAAAAAAATTTTTAGACCCGAAAAAATTTTGACCCAAAAACTTCGAAAAATGTTGGGACCAAAAAACCTTCGAAAATTTTGTGACCCAAAACAATCTTCGAAAAAATTTGGGACCCAAAAAAATTTAGAAAGATTTTGAGACCCAAAAAAACTTTGAAAAATTTTGGGCCCAAAAAAATTTTGTTCCAAAAAAACTTGGAAAAATTTTGGGACCCAAAACAGTGTTCGAAAAAATTTGGGACCCAAAAAAAACTGTGAATCACTACCAAATCTGAATATAATATAAAAAGAATATAAAAGATTTTGACCTTAAAAAATCTTCGAACAATTTTGGGACCCAAAAAAATTTGACCTCAAAAAATCTTCGAAAAATTTTTAGACCCAAAAAATCTTCGAAAAATTTTGAGACCCAAAAAATCTTAGAAAAATTTAGAGACCCAAAAAATCTTTGATTTTTTTTTTTAAGATTTAGAAAAATTTTGAGACCCTAAAAAATGTTGACCCAAAAACATCTTTGAAAAATTTTGGGACCCAAAAAAACTTGAATATTTTGGTACCCAAAAAAACTTGAATATTTTGGGACCCAAAAATTTTGAAAAATTTTGAGACCCGAAAAAATTTTGAAAAATTTTGATACCCGAAAAAATTTAGAAACATTTTGAGACCCAAAAAAACGTTGAAAAACTTTGTGCCCAAAAAAATGTTGAGACCCGAAAAAATTTTGACGCAAAAACACTTCTAAAAATTTTGGGACTTAAAAAAACTTCAAAAAAATTTGGGACCCAAAAAAACTTCGAAAAATTTTGGGACCCAAAACAATCTTCGAAAAAATTTGGGACCCAAAATAATTATGACCCAAAAAAACTTTGAAAAATTTTGGGCGCAAAAAAATGTTGGGACCCAAAACAACTTTACAAAATTTTGGGCCCAAAAAAATTTTGACACCCGAAAAAATTTAGAAAAATTTTGAGACCCAAAAAAACGTTGAAAAATTTTGGGCCCAAAAAAATTTTGAGACCAGAATTTTTTTTTACCCAAAAACAGTTCGAAAAATTTTGGGACTTAAAAAAACTTCAAAAAATTTTGGGACTCAAAAAAACTTCGAAAAATTTTGGGACCCAAAACAATCTTCGAAAAAATTTAGGACCCAAAATAATTGTGACCGAAAAAAATGTCAAAAAATTTTGGGACCCAAAACAACTTTACAAAATTTTGGGCCCAAAAAAATTTTGACACCCGAAAAAATGTAGAAAAATTTTGAGACCCAAAAAAACTTTGAAAAATTTTGGGCCCAAAAAAAATTTGAGACCAGAAAAAATTTTGACCCAAAAACACTTCGGAAAATTTTGGGACCTAAAAAAACTTCGAAAAATTTTGGGACCCTAAACAATCTTCGAAAAAATTTTGGACCCAAAATAATTTTGACCCAAAAAAACGTCGAAAAATTTTGGGACCGAAAAAAACTTTGAAAAATTTTAGGCGCAAAAAAATTTTGGGCCCAAAAAAATTTTGAGATCTGAAAAAATTTAGAATAATTTTGAGACCCAAAAAAACAATCTTCGAAAAAATTTGGGACCCAAAAAAACTTAAAAAAATTTTAGGACCCAAAACAATCTTCGAAAAAATTTGGGACCCAAAATAATTTTGGGACCCAAAAAACTTCGAAAAATTTTGGGTGCCAAAAAAAAAATAGAAAAATTTTGGGCCCAAAAAAATTTTTGAGACGCGAAATAATTTTGACCGAAAAAAACTTTGAAAAATTTTAGGCGCAAAAAAATTTTGGGACCCAAAACAACTTTACAAAATTTTGGCCCCAAAAAAATTTTGAGATCTGAAAAAATTTAGAATAATTTTGAGACCCAAAAAAACAATCTTCGAAAAAATTTGGGACCCAAAAAAACTTCAAAAAATTTTAGGACCCAAAACAATCTTCGAAAAAATTTGGGACCCAAAATAATTTTGGGACCCAAAAAACTTAGAAAAATTTTGGGATCCAAAAAAAAATAGAAAAATTTTGGGCCCAAAAAAATTTTTGAGACGCGAAATAATTTTGACCCAAAAACATTTGGAAAAATTTTGGGACCTAAAAAAACATCAAAAAATTTTGGGACCCAAAAAAACTTGACAAAATTTTGGGCCCAAAAAAATTTTGAGACCCGAAAAAATTTAGAAAAATTTTCAGACCCAAAAAAACGTTGAAAAATTTTGGGCCAAAAAAATTTTGAGACCCGAAAAAAATTTGACCCAAAAACACTTCGAAAAATTTTTGGACCCAAAACAATCTTCGAAAAAATTTGGGGCCCAAAATAATTTTGACCCTAAAAATTTCGAAAAATTTTGGGACCCAAAAAAACGTTGAAAAATTTTGGGCGCAAAAAAATTTTTGGGACCCAAAAAAAACTTAGAAAAATTTTGGGCCAAAAAAAATTTTGATCCAAAAAAACTTCGAAAAATTTTGAGACCCAAAACAATCCTCGAAAAATTTGGGACCCAAAAAATCTGTGAATCACTACCAAATCTGAATATCTGAGTGGGTAAGGGTCTTTGGCTCTGCTTCTAAACAGAGTGCCTGTATCGCATAACCTAGCCACTGAAAGCCTTTAATGATGGTCCAGTAACAAAGTGCGAGCATTATAGTTGTTTCCTGTATATTACCACTCGGATGCAGCAACAGGTTGCAAAACAGAAACAAATCTATTTTAGTTAAATAAGCTTGAACTACACATGTGCCTGTCCAGATTGTTAAGACATTCTTAGGTGGAAAAGTCTATCTAAACGGGGAGAAAAATGCATAAAGAATGCAAACAATGATATCAAAGATCTTTTCTCTCAGCTTTAGAACAGCAATTAAAAAATTTTGACCCAAAAAAATCTTTGGAAAATTTTGGGACCCAAAAAAATTTGACCTCAAAAAATCTTCGTAAAATTTTGAGACCCAAAACATTTTGAGACCCGAAAAATTTTTGACCCAAAAACACTTCGAAAAATATTGGGACATAAAAACCTTCGAAAAATTTTTGGACCCAAAAAAACTTCGAAAAATTTTGGGACCCAAAACAATCTTCGAAAAAATTTAGGACCCAAAATAATTTGAACCGAAAAAATGTCAAAACATTTTGGGACCCAAAAAAACTTTGAAAAATTTTGGGCGCAAAAAATGTTGGGACCCAAAACAACTTTACAAAATTTTGGGACCGAAAAAATTTTGAAAAATTTTGAGACCTAAAAAAACTTCGAAAAATTTTGGGACCCAAAAGAATATTCGAAAAATTTTGGGACCCAAAACAACTTTACTAAATTTTGGGCCCAAAAAATTTTTGAGACCCGAAAAAATTTAGAAAAATTTTGAGACCCAAAAAAACGTTGAAAAATTTTGGGCCCAAAAAAATTTTGAGACCCAAAAAAACGTTGAAAAATTTTGGGCCCAAAAAAATTTTGAGACCCGAAAAAATTTTGACCCAAAAACACTTCGAAAAATTTTGGGACCTAAAAAAAAGTTCGAAAAATTTTGGGGCCCAAAAAATTTTGAAAAATTTTGGGCGCAAAAAACATTTTGGGACCCAAAAAATCTTTGAAAAATTTTGGGTCCAAAAATATTTTGATTCCCGAAAAAATTTAGATAAATTTTGAGTCCCAAAAAACCTTGGAAAAATTTTGGGCCCAAAAAAATTTTGATCCAAAAAAACTTCAAAAAAATTTGGGAACCAAAACAATCTTCGAAAAAATTTGGGACCCAAAATAATTTTGACCGAAAAAAATGTCAAAAAATTTTGGGACCCAAAAAAACTTTGAAAAATTTTGGGAACCAAAAAAACTTCGAAAATTTTGGGACCCGAAAAATTTTTGACCCAAAAACACTTCGAAAATTTTTGGGACATAAAAACCTTCGAAAAATGTTTGGACCCAAAAAAACTTCGAAAAATTTTGGGACCCAAAACAATCTTCGAAAAAATTTAGGACCCAAAATAATTTTGACCGAAAAAAAGGTCAAAAAATTTTGGGACCCAAAATAAATTTGACTCAAAAAAACTTCGAAAAATTTTGGGACCCAAAAAAACTTCGAAAATTTTGGGACCCAAAATAATTTTGACTCAAAAAAACTTCGAAAAATTTTGGGACTCAAAAAAACTTTGAAAAATTTTGGCCGCAAAAAAATGTTGGGACCCAAAACAACTTTACAAAATTTTGGGCCCAAAAAAATTTTGAGACCCGAAAAAATTTTGACCCAAAAACACTTCGAAAAATTTTGGGACCTAAAAACCTTCGAAAAATTTTGGGAGCCAAAAAAACTTCGAAAAATTTTGGGATCCAAAACAATCTTCGAAAAAATTTAGGACCCAAAATAATTTTGACCGAAAAAAATGTTAAAAAATTTTGGGACCCAAAAAAACTTTGAAAAATTTTGGGCGCAAAAAAATTTGGGACCCAAAACAACTTTACAAAATTTTGGGACCGAAAAAATGTAGAAAAATTTTGAGACCTAAAATATTTTGACCCAAAAACACTTTGAAAAATTTTGGGACCTAAAAAAAGTTCGAAAAATTTTGGGACCCAAAATATTTTGAAAAATTTTGGGCGCAAAAAACATTTTGGGACCCAAAAAATCTTTGAAAAATTTTGGGCCCAAAAATATTTTGATTCCCGAAAAAATTTAGATAAATTTTGAGTCCCAAAAAACCTTGGAAAAATATTGGGCCCAAAAAAATTTTGATCCAAAAAAACTTCAAAAAATTTTGGGAACCAAAACAATCTTCGAAAAAATTTAGGTCCCAAAAAAACTTTGAAAAATTTTGGTCGCAAAAAAATGTTGGGACCCAAAACAACTTTACAAAATTTTGGGCCCAAAAGAATGTTGAGATCCGAAAAAATGTAGAAAAATTTTGAGACCCAAAAAAACGTTGAAAAATTTTGGGCCCAAAAAAATTTTGAGACCCGAAAAAATTTTGACCCAAAAACACTTTGAAATCTTTTGGGACCCAAAATAATTTTGACCCAAAAAACTTCGTACAATTTTGGGACCCAAAAAAACTTTGAAGAACTTTGGGCCCAAAAAAATTTTGATACCCGAAAAAACTTCGAAAAATTTTGGGATCCAAAACAATCTTCGAAAAAATTTGGGACCCAAAAAATCTGTGAATCTCTACCAAATCTGAATATCTGGGTGGATAAGGGTCTTTGGCTCTGCTTCTAAACAGAGTGCCTGTATAGCATAACCTAGCCACTGAAAGCCTTTAATGATGGTCCAGTAACAAAGTGCGAGCATTATAGTTGTTTCCTGTATAGTACCACTCGGATGCAGCAACAGGTTGCAAAACAGAAACAAGTCTATTTTAGATAAATAAGCTTGAACTACACATGTGCCTGTCCAGATTGTTAAGACATTCTTAGGTGGAAAAGTCTATCTAAACGGGGAGAAAAATGCATAATGAATGCAAACAATGATATCAAAGATCTTTTCTCTCAGCTTTAGAACAGCAATAAAAAATTTTTGACCCAAAAAAAACTTCGAAAAATTTTGAGACCCGAAAAAATTTTGACCCAAAAAACATCGAAAATTTTCGGGACCCAAAAAAATCTTCAAAAAATTTTGGGACCTAAAAAAATTTGGACCTTAAAAAATCTTTGGAAAATTTTGGGACCCAAAAAATGTTGACGCAAAAAAACTTAAAAAAAATTTGGGACCCAAATCCTTTCAGAAGACCAGAACTTGTTCTCAGGCAAAATCTGATGCATCTGAGACAAAACAGTATGACCATCAGCTACTCCAGAACAGCCAGTCATGAGTGTAATAGGCCAATCTGTGTTTATGAAATTAAAAACGTTTCAGATGATTGGTGGCTTTTTTCCAGAGTACCAACATAGTGTTTGTCTTGATGTGACTTGACAGTTTGTAATTATATGGCTGGATTCACCAAATCACAGCAAAAAGTGAAATATAGGTAGAAAAAAAGACATTTTTGGCCAAAAATTGCTTGCAATCCAGCCTCCTGTAGAGTTAACCAGAACACCAAGATTATTACATGATTGTACATTTTGGAAAGCTTCAGAGTAGAGGTCAGTTCTTCTTTTCTATTCATTGCCACTTCTAAATGGTGTTCCAATTAAGAAGTACTGGAATCATCTCTTTCTTTTAGTTTTTGCTATGCACATGCTTCTTCAAGAAAATATGAAACTATGTAATGTTAATAGTTTCACATTTTCTTTAAGAAGCATGTGCATAGCAAAAACTGAAAGAAAGAGATGATTACAGAACTTCTTCATAAGAAAACCATTTAGAAGTCGCAATGAATAGAAAAGAAGAAATGACCTCTACTCTAAATTTACGATCATGTAATGATCGTGGTGTTCTGGTGAACTCTACAGGAGGCTGGACTGTGAGCAATTTTTGGCCAACAATATTTATTTTTCTCTCTATATACCATTTTTGCTGTGATTTGGTGAATCCAGCCATATAATCACCGACTGTCGAGACACATCAAGACAAACACTATGTTGGTACTCTGGAAAAAAGCCATCAATCATCTAAAACGTTTTAATCTAATCAATACAGATTGGCCTTTTACACTCATGACTGGCTGTTCTGGAGTAGCTGGTAGTCATACTGTTTTGTCTCAGATGCCTCAGATTTTGCCTGAGAACAAGTTCTGGTCTTCTGAAAGGATTGGGTCCTTCACCTGTGTGATAGCAAAAATCACACCCATACAGCCCATTGAATTGTTCAGTATTATTGGTATTAGTGCAAAAACCTCTGTTGTCTATTCTGAGTTTTTTTGTGTCAAACTTTTTTGAGGCTAAACATTTTTTGTTCTTAAAATTTTTCAAAGTTTTTTTGGGTCCCAAAATGTTTTGAAGTTTTTTTGGGTCCCAAAATTTTTTGAAGTTTTTTTGGGTCAAACATTTTTTGGGCCCAAATTTTTCGAAGATATTTTGAGGTCAAAATTATTTTAGGTCAAAATTTTTTGGGTCCCAAAATTCTTTGAAGTTTTTTCGGTTCTTAACATGTTTTTGGTCTTAAAATTTTTCAAAGTTTTTTTGGGTCGCAAAAATTTTCAAAGTTTTTTTGGGTCCCAAAATTTTTTGAAGTTTTTTTGGGTCCCAAAATTTTTCAAAGATATTTTGAGGTCAAAATTATTTTAGGTCAAAATTTTTATGGGTCCCAAAATTTTTAGAAAATGTTTTTGGGATCCGAAATTTTTCGATGTTTTTTTGTGTCAAAATTTTTTCGGGTCTAAAAATTTTTTTAACTAATTTTGTGTCAAAATTTTTTAGGTCTAAAAATTTTCCAAGTTTTTTTGGTTAAAAATTTTTTTTGGGCCTCAACTTTTTTTGGGTCTTCAACTTTTTTGAATATTTTTTTGGGTCCCAAAATTTTTCGATGATTTTTTTCGGTCCCAAAATATTTCGATGTTTTTTTGGGTCAACATTTTATGGGTACCCAAGGTTTTCAAGTTTTTTTGGGTCAAAATTTTTTTTAAGCTGAGAGAAGCTGAGAGAAGAGATCTTTGATATCATTGTTTGCATTCTTTATGCACTTTTCTCCCCTTTTATATAGACTTTTCCACCTAAGAATGTCTTTACAATCTGGACAGGCACATGTGTAGTTCCATTGAAGTACTTCACAAGAGTGCCATTTAATGACTCAGGAGAAAAAAAAGGTGCTTTCTGTTCCTAACAACACTTGAAGCAGTTTATCGCTGTAAGAAGTAAAATGGGAGCTCAAAACTGTACGAAAACGGCTTTTCTCAGCTTAAACGGTCTGAAAACACACTTTACTACATTCAACACACAGGTTAACCAAAACACTTCACAAACGTTTATTACACGATGTTAGTGCATTTTACACAGATAAAACGTGTTTTCATTCGTAAAAAATCATTTCTCTTCGGAAAAGATGTTTTCAGTTCAAACCAACACTTGAAGCAGTTTATCGTTGTTTGGAGTGAGAGAGGAGCTCAAAACTTTAATAACTCAGAAGAAAAGGTGGAAGTCGAAGTTTTTTTGTGTTCAGAAATTTTTCGATGTTTTTTTGTGTCAAAATTTTTTCGGGTCTAAACATTTTTTGAAGTTTTTTTGTGTCAAAATTTTTTTGCGGCCAAAATTTTTCAAAGTTTTTTTGGGTCCCAAAATTTTTTGAGGTTATTTTGGGTCAAAAAAGTTTTTTTGTGTCAATTTTTTTTGGCCTCAACATCTGTTTGGTCTTAAAATCTTTCGAAGTTTTTTTGGGTCCCAAAATTTTTCAAAGTTTTTTTGGGTCCCAAAATTTTTTGAGGTTATTTTGGGTCAAAAAAGTTTTTTTGTGTCAAATTTTTTTGGCCTCAACATCTGTTTGGTCTTAAAATGTTTCGAAGTTTTTTTGGGTTCCGAAATTTTTCGATTTTTTTTTCTGTCAAAATTTTATCGGGCCCAAAATTTTTCAAAGTTCAAAGTGCTCTTTGATATCATTGTTTGCATTGTTTATGCACTTTTCTCCCCTTTTAGATTGACTTTTCCACCTAAGAATGTCTTTACAATCTGGACAGGCACATGTGTAGTTCCATTGAAGTACTTCACAAGAGTGCCATTTAATGACTCAGAAGAAAAAAAAGATTTCAGTTCTTGAAAGCAGTTACATTCAACACAAACCAAAACATTTCACAAACGTTTATTACACGATGTTAGTGCATTTTACACAGCTAAAATGTGTTTTCCTTCGTAAAAAAATCATTTCTCATCGAAAAAGATGTTTTCAGTTCAAAACAACACTTGAAGCAGTTTATCGTTGTTTGGAGTGAGAGAGGAGCTCAAAACTATACGCAAACGGCTTTTCTCAGCATAAACCGTCTGAAAACTCACTTTATTACATTTTACACACGGGTGAACCTAATTTTGGCACCCAAAAAAAACTTTGAAAAAATTTGGGACCAAAAAATTCGGGTCTCAAAATTTTTCAAAGTTTTTTTGGGTCCCAAAATTTTTTGAGGTTATTTTGGGTCAAAAAAGTTTTTTTGTGTCAAATTTTTTTGGCCTCAACATCTGTTTGGTCTTAAATTTTTTCGAAGTTTTTTTGCTTCGAAAAACGTTGTGACCCACAACAATCTTTGAAAAAAATTCTGACCCAAAAAAATCTGTGAATCACTACCAAATCTGAATATCTGAGTGGGTAAGGGTCTTTGGCACTGCTTCTAAACAGAGTGCGATACGCACAACCTAGCCACTGAAAGCCTTTAATTATGGTCCAGTTACAAAGTGCGAGCATTACAGTTGTTTCCTGTATATTACCACTCGGATGCAACAACAGGTTGCAAAAGAGAAAAAAGTCTATTGTAGATATATAAGATATGTGCCTGTCCAGATTGTTAAGACATTCTTAGGTGGAAAAGTCTATCTAAACGTGGAGAAACGTGCATAAAGAATGTAAACAATGATATCAAAGTTCTCTTCTCTCAGCTTTAGAACAGCATTTACAAAAATTTGACCCAAAAAAAACTTCGAAAAATTTTGGGACTCAAAAAAATTTGACAAGAAAAAACTTCGAAAAATTTTGAGACCCGAAAAAATTTTAACCCAAAAATCATCGAAAAATTTCGGGACCCAAAAAAATCTTCAAAATATTTTGGGATCCAAAAAAATGTTGACCTTAAAAAATCTTTGGAAAATTTTTGGACCCAAAAAACTTAGAAAAATTTTGGGCCCAAAAAAATTTTGAGACCCAAAAAAATTTAGAAAAATGTTTAGTCCCAAAAAATTTTGACACAAAAAAACTCAGAACAGACAACAGAGGTTTTTGCACTAATACAAATAATACCAGAACAGTGAACAATTCAATGGGCTGTATGGGTGTGATTTTTGCTATCACACAGGTGATGAACCCTATCCTTTGAGAAGACCAGAACTTGTTCTCAGGCAAAATCTGAGGCATCTGAGACAAACAGTATGACCACCAGCTACTCCAGAACAGCCAGTCATGGGTGTAAAAGGCCAATCTGTGTTGATGAAATTAAAAACGTTTTAGATGATTAGTGGCTATTTTCTAGAGTACCAACATAGTGTTTGTCTTGATGTGACTCGACAGTCAGTGATTATATGGCTGGATTCACCAAATCACAGCAAAAAGTAATATATAGGTAGAAAAAAAATACATTTTTGGCCAAAAATTTCTTGCAATCCAGCCTCCTGTAGAGTTAACCAGAACACCACGATTATTACATTATTGTACATTTTGGAAAGCTTCAGAGTACAGGTCAGTTCTTCTTTTCTATTCATTGCCACTTCTAAATGGTGGTCAAATTTAGAAGTACTGGAATCATCTCTTTCTTTTAGTTTTTGCTATGCACATGCTTCTTCAAGAAAATGTGAAACTATGTAATGTTAATAGTTTCACATTTTCTTTAAGTAGCATGTGCATAGCAAAAACTGAAAGAAAGAGATGATTACAGAACTTCTTCATTAGAAAACCATTTAGAAGTCGCAATGAATAGAAAAGAAGAAATGACCTCCACTCTAAATTTACGATCATGTAATGATCGTGGTGTTCTGGTGAACTCTACAGGAGGCTGGTGAATCCAGCCATATAATCACTGACTGTCGAGTCACATCAAGACAAACACTATGTTGGTACTCTGGAAAAAAGCCAACAATAATCTAAACCGTTTTTAATCTCATCAATACAGATTGGCCTTTTACACCCATGACTGGCTGTTCTGGAGTAGCTGGTGGTCATACTGTTTTGTCTCAGATGCCTCAGATTTTGCCTGAGAACAAGTTCTGGTCTTCTGAAAGGATAGGGTTCATCACCTGTGTGATGGCAAAAATCACACCCATACAGCCCATTGAATTGTTCAGCATTATTGGTATTAGTGCAAAAACCTCTGTTGTCTATTCTGAGTTTTTTTGTGTCAAAATTTTTTGGGTCTAAAAAGTTTTCTAACTTTTTTTGGGCCCAAAATTTTTCAAAGTTTTTTTGGGTCCCAAATTTTTTCTAAATTTTTTCGGGTCTCAACATTTTTTTGGTCTAAAAAATTTTCAAAGTTTTTTTAGGTCCCAAAATTTTTTGAAGTTTTTTTGGGTCAAACTTTTTTTGGGCCCAAACTTTTTCTAAGATATTTTGTGTCAAAAAATTTTGGGTCTAAATATTTTTCAAATTTTTTTCTGGTCTCAAAATTTTTTCTAAGATTTTTTTGGGTCCGAAACTTTTTTGACATTTTTTTGGGTCAAAATTTATTCGGGTCTCAAAATTTTTCGAAGTTTTTTTCTTGTTTTTTTAATTGCTGTTCTAAAGCTGAGAGAAGAGAACTTTGATATCATTGTTTGCATTCTTTATGCACTTTTCTCCACGTTTATATAGACTTTTCCACGTAAGAATGTCTTAACAATCTGGACAAGCACATATCTTATATATCTACAATATACTTTTTTCTCTTTTGCAACCTGTTGTTGCATCCGAGTGGAAACAACTGTAATGCTCGCACTTTGTTACTGGACCATCATTAAAGGCTTTCAGTGGCTAGGTTGTCTGTGTTTAGTGCCAAAGACCCTTACCCACTCAGATATTCAGATTTGGTAGTGATTCACAGTTTTTTTTGGGTCAGAAATTTTTTCGAAAATTGTTTTGGGTTACAAAGTTTTTCGAAGTGTTTTTGGGTCAATTTTTTTTTTTGAGCCAAAATTTTTTCAAAGTTTTTTTTGGGTCCCAAAATTAGGTTCCCCCGTGTATAAAATGTAGTAAAGTGTGTTTTCAGACGCTTTAAGCTGAGAAAAGCAGTTTGCGTAAAGTTTTGAGCTCCTCTCTCACTGCTAACAGCGATAAACTGCTTCAAGTGTTGTTTCGAACTTAAAGCATCTTTTTCGATCAGAAATGTTTTTTTTACGAAGGAAACAGGTTTTAGCTTTGTAAAATGCACTAACATCGTGTCATAAACTTTTCTTAGTTGTTTTCGTTCAGCTGTATGTTGAATGTAGTAAAGTGTGTTTTCAGAGGGTTTAAGCTGAGAAATGCCGTTTGCGTATAGTTTTGAGCTCCTCTCTCACTCATAACAGCATAAACTGCTTCAAGTGTTGTTTTGAACTAAAAGCATCTATTTCAATGAGAAATGATTTTTTACGAAGGAAAAGACATTTTAGCTGTGTAAAAATGCACTAACATCGTTTCTAAAGTGGTTAGGTTCACCCGTGTGTAAAATGTAGTAAAGTGTGTTTTCAGACGGTTTAAGCTGAGAAAAGCCGTTTGCGTATAGTTTTGAGCTCCTCTCTCACTGCTAACAGTGATAAACTGCTTCAAGTGTTGTTTTGAACTAAAAGCATCTATTTCAATGAGAAATTTTTTTTTACGAAGGAAACACGTTTTAGCTTTGTAAAATGCACTAACATCGTGTAATAAACTTTTCTAAGTTGTTTTCGTTCACCTGTGTGTTGAATGTAGTAAAGTGTGTTTTCAGACGGTTTAAGCTGAGAAAAGCCGTTTGCGTATAGTTTTGAGCTCTTCTCTCATTCATAACAGCGATAAACTGCTTCAAGTGTTGTTTTGAACTGAAAACATCTTTTTCGATCAGAAATGAGATTTTACGAAGGAAAACACATTTTAGTTATGTAAAATGCACTAACATCGTTTCTAAAGTGGTTAGGTTTCACCCGTTTGTTAAATGTAGTAAAGTGTGTTTTCAGACGGTTTAAACTGAGAAAAGCCGTTTGCGTATAGTTTTGAGCTCCTCTCTCACTGCTAACAGCGATAAACTGCTTCAAGTGTTGATTTGAACTAAAAGCATCTATTTCAATGAGAAATGTTTTTTTTACGAAGGAAAACACGTTTAAGCTGTGTAAAAATGCCCTAACATCGTTTCTGAAGTGGTTAGGTTCACCTGTGTGTTAAACTGCCTCAATTGTTGTTTTGAACTGAAAACATCTTTTTCGATCAGAAATGAGTTTTTACGAAGGAAAACACATTTTAGTATTCTAAAATGCACTAACATCGTGTAATAAACGTTTGTGAAGTGTTTTGGTTCCCCCTTGTGTTGAATGTAGTAAAGTGTGTTTTCAGACGGTTTAAGCTGAGAGAAGCCGTTTGCGTACAGTTATAAACTGCTTCAAGTGTTGTTAGGAACAGAAAGCATATTTTTTTTATTCTGAGTCATTAAATGGCACTCTTGTGAAGTACTTCAGTGGAACTACACATGTGTCTGTCCAGAAAGTCAATCTAAAAGGAGAGAAAAGTGCATAAACAATGCAAACAATGATATCAAAGAGCTCTTCTCTCAACTTTAGAACCAGCAATTGAAACATTTTGACCCAAAAAAAATTTAAAAATTTTAGACCCAACAATATTTTGACCCAAAAAAACTGGGAAAATTTTGGGACCCAAAAAAGTTTGACACAATAAAATTTCGAAAAATTTTGAGACCCAAAAAATGTTTTACCCGAATAAACATTGAAAAGTTTCGGGACCCAAAAATACTTTGAAAAATTTTAAATCAAAAAATGTTGAGGCCTTAAAAAAATTTGACCCAAAAAAATTTTTGCGACACAAAATTAGTTTGAAAAATTTTTAGACCCGAAAAAATTTTGACACAAAAAAACTTCGAAAAATTTGGGGACCCAAAAAAACTCCGAAAAATTTTGGGCCCAAAAAAAGTTTGACCCAAAATAACTTCAAAAAATTTTGGGACCCAAAAAAACTTTTAAAAAATTTGGGACCCAAAAAAACTTTGAAAAATTTTAAGACCCAAAAAATGTTGGAGACCCGAAAAAATTTAGAAAAATTTTTAGACCCAAAAAGCTTTGACACAAAAAAACTCAGAATAGACAACAGAGGTTTTTGCACTAATACCAATAATACTGAACAATTCAATGGGCTGTATGGGTGTGATTTTTGCTATCACACAGGTGAAGGACTCAATCCTTTCAGAAGATCAGAACTTGTTCTCAGGCAAAATCTGAGGCATCTGAGACAAAACAGTATGACTACCAGCTACTCCAGAACAGCCAGTCATGAGTGTAAAAGGCCAATCTGTATTGATTAGATTAAAACGTTTTGATTAAAAAATGGTGTTCCAATTAAGAAGTTCTGTAATCATCTCTTTCTTTCAGTTTTTGCTATGCACATGCTTCTTAAAGAAAATGTGAAACTATTAACATTACATAGTTTCATATTTTCTTGAAGAAGCATGTGCATAGCAAAAACTAAAAGAAAGAGATGATTTCAGTACTTCTTAATTGGAACACCATTTAGAAGTGGCAATGAATAGAAAAGAAGAACTGACCTCTACTCTGAAGCTTTCCAAAATGTACGATCATGTAATAATCGTGGTGTTCTGGTTAACTCTACAGGAGGCTGGATTGCAAGAATTTTTTGGCCAAAAATGTCTTTTTTTCTAACTATATTTCTACCTATATTTCTATATATTTCTATATTTCTACCTTTTTGCTGTGATTTGGTGAAACCAGCCATATAATTACAGACTGTCAAGTCACATCAAGACAAACACTATGTTGGTACTCTGGAAAAAAGCCACCAATCATCTGAAACGTTTTTAATTTCATCAACACAGATTGGCCTTTTACACTCATGACACTCTGGAGTAGCTGGTGGTCATACTGTTTTGTCTCAGATGCCTCAGATTTTGCCTGAGAACAAGTTCTGGTCTTCTGAAAGGATTTGGGTCTCAACATTTTTTTAAGTTTTTTGCGTCAAAATTTTTTGGGTCTCAAAATTTTTTGAAGTTTTTTTTGGGTCAAAAATGTTTAATTGCTGTTCTAAAGCTGAGAGAAAAGATCTTTGATATCATTGTTTGCATTCTTTATGCATTTTTCTCCCAGTTTAGATAGACTTTTCCACCTAAGAATGTCTTAACAATCTGGACAGGCACATGTTTAGTTCAAGCTTATTTATCTAAAATAGACTTGTTTCTGTTTTGCAACCTGTTGCTGCATCCGAGTGGTAATATACAGGAAACAACTATAATGCTCGCACTTTGTTACTGGACCATCATTAAAGGCTTTCAGTGGCTAGGTTATGCGATACAGGCACTCTGTTTAGAAGCAGAGCCAAAGACCCTTACCCACTCAGATATTCAGATTTGGTAGTGATTCACAGATTTTTTGGGTCCCAAATTTTTCGAAGATTGTTTTGGGTCTCAAAAATTTTTGAAGTTTTTTTGGATCAAAATTTTTTTTGGCCCAAAATTTTTCTAAGTTTTTTTGGGTCCCAAAAATTTTTCGAAATTTTTAGGGTCAAAATTATTTTGGGTCCCAAATTTTTTCGAAGATTGTTTTGGGTCCAAACATTTTTCGAAGTGTTTTTGAAAAAATTTTAGAAACATTTTCAGACCCAAAAAAACGTTGAAAAATTTTGGGCCACCAAATTTTCTAAATTTTTCTAAAAATTTTCTAAATTTTTTTGGGCCAAAAATTTTTCTATTTTTTTTTTTGGCTCCCAAAATTTTTCGAAGTTTTTTGGGTCCCAAAATTATTTTGGGTCCCAAATTTTTTCGAAGATTGTTTTTTTGGGTCTCAAAATTATTCTAAATTTTTTCAGATCTCAAAATTTTTTTGGGCCCAAAATTTTTTTGCGCCTAAAATTTTTCAAAGTTTTTTTAGGTCCCAAAATTTTTCGACGTTTTTTTGGGTCAAAATTATTTTGGGTCCAAAATTTTTTCGAAGATTGTTTAGGGTCCCAAAATTTGTCGAAGTTTTTTTAGGTCCCAAAATTTTTCGAAGTGTTTTTGGGTCAAAATTTTTTCTGGTCTCAAAATTTTTTTGGGCCCAAAATTTGTCAACGTTTTTTTGGGTCTCAAAATTTTTCTAAATTTTTTCTGGTCACAAAATTTTTTTGGGTCCCAAAATTTTTCGACGTTTTTTTGGGTCAAAATTATTTTGGATCCCAAATTTTTTCGAAGATTGTTTTTTTGGGTCAAAATTATTTTGGGCCCAAACTTTTTAAACGTTTTTTTTGGGCCTCAAATTTTTCTAAATTTTTTCGGGTGTCAAAATTTTTTTGGGCCCAAAATTTTGTAAAGTTGTTTTGGGTCCCAAAATTTTTTTGCGCCCAAAATTTTTCAAAGTTTTTTTGGGTCAAAATTATTTTGGGTCCCAAATTTTTTCGAAGATTGTTTTGGGTCCCAAAATTTTTCGAAGTTTTTTTCGGTCTCAAACTTTTTTTGGGCCCAAAATTTTGTAAAGTTGTTTTGGGTCCCAAAATTTTTTTGCGCCTAAAATTTTTTAAAGTTTTTTTGGGTCCCAAAATTTTTCAACGTTTTTTTTGGGTCAAAATTATTTTGGGTCCAACATTTTTTCGAAGATTGTTTTGGGTCCCAAAATTTTTCGACGTTTTTTTGGGTCCCAAAATTTTTCGAAGTTTTTTTAGGTTCCAAAATTTTTCCAAATGTTTTTGGGTCAAAAATGTTTTGGGTCCCAAATTTTTTCGAAGATTGTTTTGGGTCCCAAAATTTTTCGAAGTTTTTTTAGGTTCATAAATTTTTCCAAATGTTTTTGGGTCAAAAATATTTTGGGTCCCAAATTTTTTCGAAGATTGTTTTGGGTCCCAAAATTTTTCGAAGTTTATTTGGGTCCCAAAATTTTTTTAACGTTTTTTAGGTTTCAAAATTTTTCCAAATGTTTTTGGGTCAAAAATGTTTTGGGTCCCAAATTTTTTCGAAGATTGTTTTGGGTCCCAATATTTTACGAAGTTTATTTGGGTCCCAAAATTTTTTTAAGTTTTTTTAGGTCCCAAAATTTTTCAAAGTTTTTTTGGGTCAAAATTATTTTGGGTCCCAAATTTTTTCGAAGATTGTTTTGGGTCCCAAAATTTTTCGAAGTTTTTTTAGGTCTCAAAAATTTTTTTGGACCCAAAATTTTGTAAATTTTTCGACGTTTTTTTGGGTCAAAATTATTTTGGGTCCCAAATTTTTTCGAAGATTGTTTTTTTGGGTCAAAATTATTTTGGGTCCAAAATTTTTTCAAAGATTGTTTTGGGTCCCAAAATTTTTCGAAGTTTTTTTAGGTCCCAAAATTTTTCGAACTGTTTTTGGGTCAAAATTTTTTCTGGTCTCAAAATTTTTTTGGGCCCAAACTTTTTCAACGTTTTTTTGGGCCTCAAAATTTTTCTAAATTTTTTCGGGTGTCAAAATTTTTTTGGGCCCAAAATTTTGTAAAGTTGTTTTGGGTCCCAAAATTTTTTTGCGCCCAAAATTTTTCAAAGTTTTTTTGGGTCAAAATTATTTTGGGTCCCAAATTTTTTCGAAGATTGTTTTGGGTCCCAAAATTTTTCGAAGTTTTTTTGGGTCTCAAAATTTTTTTGGGCCCAAAATTTTGTAAAGTTGTTTTGGGTCCCAAAATTTTTTTGCGCCTAAAAATTTTCAAAGTTTTTTTGGGTCAAAATTATTTTGGGTCCAACATTTTTTCGAAGATTGTTTTGGGTCCCAAAATTTTTCGACGTTATTTTGGGTCCCAAAATTTTGCGAAGTTTTTTTAGGTTCCAAAATTTTTCCAAATGTTTTTGGGTCAAAAATGTTTTGGGTCCCAAATTTTTTTGAAGATTGTTTTGGGTCCCAAAATTTTTCTAAGTTTATTTGGGTCCCAAAATTTTTTTACGTTTTTTAGGTTCAAAAATTTTTCCAAATGTTTTTGGGTCAAAAATGTTTTGGGTCCCAATTTTTTTCGAAGATTGTTTTGGGTCCCAAAATTTTCCGAAGTTTATTTGGGTCCCAAAATTTTTTTCAGTTTTTTTAGGTCCCAAAATTTTTTGAAGTGTTTTTGGGTCAAAATTATTTCGGGTCTCAAAATTTTTTTGGGCCCAAAATTTTTGAAATTTTTTTTGGCTCCCAAAATTTTGCCAACTTTTTTGGGTCCCAAAATTATTTTGGGTCCTAAATTTTGTAGAAGATTGTTTTGGGTCCTAAAATGTTTTGAAGTTTTTTTGGGTCCCAAAACTTTTTGAAGTTTTTTTAAGTCCCAAAATTTTTCGAAGTGTTTTTGGGTCAAAATTTTTTCGGGTCCCAAATTTTTTCGAAGATTGTTTTGGGTCCCAAAAATTTTCGAAGTTTATTTGGGTCCCAACATTTTTCGAAGTTTTTTAAGGTCCCAAAATTTTTCGAAGTGTTTTTGGGTCAAAATTATTTCGGGTCTCAAATTTTTTTTGGGCCCAAAATTTTTTGAAGTTTTTGTAGAAGATTGTTTTGGGTCCTAAAATTTTGTAGAAGATAGTTTTGGGTCCTAAAATTTTTCGAAGTTTATTTCGGTCTCAAAATTTTTTGAAGCTTTTTTAAGTCCCAAAATTTTTTGAAGTGTTTTTGGGTCAAAAATTTTTCGGGTCTCAAAAATTTTTCAAAATTTTTGGGTCCCAAAATATTCAAATTTTTTTGGGTCCCAAAATATTTAAGTTTTTTTGGGTCCCAAAATATTCAAGTTTTTTTGCGTCCCAAAATTTTTCAAAGATTTTTTTGGGTCAACATTTTTTAGGGTCACAAATTTTTTCTAAATCTTCAAAAAAAAAATTCGAAGATTTTTTGGGTCTCAAAATTTTTCGAAGATTTTTTGAGGTCAAATTTTTTTGGGTCCCAAAATTTTTCGAACTGTTTTTGGGTCAAAATTTTTTCTGGTCTCAAAATTTTTTTGGGCCCAAACTTTTTCAACGTTTTTTTGGGCCTCAAAATTTTTCTAAATTTTTTCGGGTGTCAAAATTTTTTTGGGCCCAAAATTTTGTAAAGTTGTTTTGGGTCCCAAAATTTTTTTGCGCCCAAAATTTTTCAAAGTTTTTTTGGGTCAAAATTATTTTGGGTCCCAAATTTTTTCGAAGATTGTTTTGGGTCCCAAAATTTTTCGAAGTTTTTTTAGGTCTCAAAAAATTTTTTGGACTCAAAATTTTGTAAAGTTGTTTTGGGTCCCAAAATTTTTTTGCGCCTAAAATTTTTTAAAGTTTTTTTGGGTCCCAAAATTTTTCAACGTTTTTTTTGGGTCAAAATTATTTTGGGTCCAACATTTTTTCGAAGATTGTTTTGGGTCCCAAAATTTTTCGACGTTTTTTTGGGTCCCAAAATTTTTCGAAGTTTTTTTAGGTTCCAGAATTTTTCCAAATGTTTTTGGGTCAAAAATGTTTTGGGTCCCAAATTTTTTCGAAGATTGTTTTGGGTCCCAAAATTTTTCGACGTTTTTTTGGGTCCCAAAATTTTTCGAAGTTTTTTTAGGTTCCAAAATTTTTTTAAGTTTTTTTAGGTTCCAAAATTTTTCCAAATGTTTTTGGGTCAAAAATGTTTTGGGTCCCAAATTTTTTCGAAGATTGTTTTGGGTCCCAAAATTTTACGAAATTTATTTGGGTCCCAAATTTTTTTTAAGTTTTTTTAGGTTCCAAAATTTTTCCAAATGTTTTTGGGTCAAAAATGTTTTGGGTCCCAAATTTTTTCGAAGATTGTTTTGGGTCCCAAAATTTTTCGACGTTTTTTTGGGTCCCAAAATTTTTCGAAGTTTTTTTAGGTTCCAAAATTTTTCCAAATGTTTTTGGGTCAAAAATGTTTTGGGTCCCAAATTTTTTCGAAGATTGTTTTGGGTCCCAAAATTTTACGAAGTTTGTTTGGGTCCCAAAATTTTTTAAAGTTTTTTTAGGTCCCAAAATTTTTCGAAGTGTTTTTGGGTCAAAATTATTTCGGGTCTCAAAATTTTTTTGGGCCCAAAATTTTTTAATTTTTTTTTAGGTCCCAAAATTATTTTGGGTCCTAAATTTTGTAGAAGATTGTTTTGGGTCCTAAAATGGTTTGAAGTGTTTTTAGGTCACAAAATTTTTTGAACTGTTTTTGGGTCAAAATTTTTTCTGGTCTCAAAATTTGTTTGGGCCCAAAATTTTTCAACGTTTTTTTTGGGTCTCAAAATTTTTCTAAATTTTTTCTGGTCTCAAAATTTTTTTGGGCCCAAAATATTTAAACGTTTTTTTGGGTCTCAAAATTTTTCTAAATTTTTTTGGGTGTCAAAATTTTTTTGGGCCCAATATTTTGTAAAGTTGTTTTGGGTCCCAAAATTTTTTTGCGCCCAAAATTTTTCAAAGTTTTTTTTGGGTCAAAATTATTTTGGGTCCCAAATTTTTTCGAAGATTGTTTTGGGTCCCAAAATTTTTCGAAGTTTATTTTGGTCCCAAAATTTTTTTAAGTTTTTTTAGGTTCCAAAATTTTTCCAAATGTTTTTGGGTCAAAAATGTTTTGGGTCCCAAATTTTTTCGAAGATTGTTTTGGGTCCCAATATTTTACGAAGTTTATTTGGGTCCCAAAATTTTTTTACGTTTTTTTTAGGTCCCAAAATTTTTCGAAGTGTTTTTGGGTCAAAATTATTTCGGGTCTCAAAATTTTTTTGGGCCCAAAATTTTTCAATTTTTTTTTGGCTACCAAAATTTTTTCAACTTTTTTGGATCCCAAAATTATTTTGGGTCCCAAATTTTTTCGAAGATTGTTTTGGGTCCCAAAATTTTTCGAAGTTTATTTGGGTCCCAAAATTTTTTGAAGTTTTTTTAGGTTCCAAAATTTTTCCAAATGTTTTTGGGTCAAAAATGTTTTGGGTCCCAATTTTTTTCGAAGATTGTTTTGGGTCCCAATATTTTACGAAGTTTATTTGGGTCCCAAAATTTTTTAAATTTTTTTTAGGTCCCAAAATTGTTCGAAGTGTTTTTGGGTCAAAATTATTTCAGGTCTCAAAATTTTTTTGGGCCCAAAATTTTTCAAATTTTTTTTGGCTACCAAAATTTTTTCAACTTTTTTGGATCCCAAAATTATTTTGGGTCCCAAATTTTTTCGAAGATTGTTTTGGGTCCCAAAATTTTTCGAAGTTTATTTGGGTCCCAAAATTTTTTGAAGTTTTTTTATGTTCCAAAATTTTTCCAAATGTTTTTGGGTCAAAAATGTTTTGGGTCCCAAAATTTTTTGAAGTTTTTTTAGGTCCCAAAATTTTTCGAACTGTTTTTGGGTCAAAATTTTTTCTGGTCTCAAAATTTTTTTGGGCCCAAAATTTTTCAACGTTTTTTTTGGGTCTCAAAATTTTTCTAAATTTTTTCTGGTCTCAAAATTTTTTTGGGCCCAAAATATTTCAACGTTTTTTTGGGTCTCAAAATTTTTCTAAATTTTTTCGGGTGTCAAAATTTTTTCGGGCCCAATATTTTGTAAAGTTGTTTTGGGTCCCAAAAATTTTTGCGCCGAAAATTTTTCAAAGTTTCTTTGGGTCAAAATTATTTTGGGTCCCTAATTTTTTCGAAGATTGTTTTGGGTCCCAAAATTTTTCGAAGTTTTTTTGGGTCTCAAAATTTTTTTGGGCCCAAAATTTTATAAAGTTGTTTTGGGTCCCAAAATTTTTCAACGTTTTTTTGGGTCAAAATTATTTTGGGTCCAAAAAATTTTAAAAGATTGTTTTGGGTCCCAAAATTTTTCGAAGTTTTTTTAGGTCCCAAAATTTTTCGAACTGTTTTTAGGTCAAAATTTTTTCTGGTCTCAAAATTTTTTTGGGCCCAAACTTTTTCAACGTTTTTTTGGGTCAAAATTTTTTTGGACCCAAAATTTAGTAAAGTTTTTTTGGGTCCCAAAATTTTTTAACGTTTTTTTGGGTCAAAATTATTTTGGGTCCAACATTTTTTCGAAGATTGTTTTGCGTCCCAAAATTTTTCGCCGTTTTTTTGGGTCCCAAAATTTTTCGAAGTTTTTTTAGGTTCCAAAATCTTTCCAAATATTTTTGGGTCAAAAATGTTTTGGGTCCCAAATTTTTTCGAAGATTGTTTTGGGTCCCAAAATTTTTCGACATTTTTTTGGGTCCCAAAATTTTTCGAAGTTTTTTTAAGTCCCAAAATTTTTCGAAGTGTTTTTGGGTCAAAATTATTTCGGGTCTCAAATTTTTTTTGGGCCCAAAATTTTTCAATTTTTTTTTAGCTCCCAAAATTTTTCGAAGTCTTTTGGGTCAAATTTTTTTCGGGTCTCAAAATATTTTTGGGCCCAAAATTTTTCTAAGTTTTTTTGGGTCAAAATTTTTTCGGGTCTCAAAATTTTTCAAAATTTTTGGGTCCCAAAATATTCAAATTGTTTTGGGTCCCAAAATATTCAAGTTTTTTTGGGTCCCAAAATATTCAAGTTTTTTTGGGTCCCAAAATATTCAAGTTTTTTTGGGTCCCAAAATTTTTCAAAGATTTTTTTGGGTCAACATTTTTTAGGGTCACAAATTTTTTCTAAATCTTCAAAAAAAAATTCGAAGATTTTTTGGGACTCAAAATTTTTCGAAGATTTTTTGAGGTCAAATTTTTTTGGGTCCCAAAATTTTTCGAACTGTTTTTGGGTCAAAATTTTTTCGGGTCTCAAAATTTTTTGGGGCCCAAAATTTTTCTACGTTTTTTTGGGTCAAAATTTTTTCGGGTCTCAAAATTTTTCAAAATATTTGGGTCCCAAAATATTCAATTTTTTTTGGGTCCCAAAATATTCAATTTTTTTTGGGTCCCAACATTTTTCAAAGATTTTTTTTATATAATATTCAGATTTGGTAGTGATTCACAGTATTTTTGGGTCTCAATTTTTTTCGAAGATTATTTTGTGTCCCAAAGTTTTTCGAAATGTTTTTGGGTCAAACTTTTTTTGGGTCCCAAAATTGTTAGAAGATTTTTTTTATATAATATTCAGATTTGGTAGTGATTCACAGTATTTTTGGGTCCCAAATTTTTTCGAAGATTGTTTTGGGTCCCAAAAGTTTTTTTGGATCAAAATGTTTTTGGGCCCAACATTTTTCAAAGTTTTTTTCGGTCCAAAAATTTTCGAACATTTTTTGAGGTCAAAATATTTTTGGGTCCCAAAATTGTTCGAAGATTTTTTTTGGGTCCCAAAATTGTTGAAATTTTTTGGGTGAAAATGTTTCAATTGCTGTTCTACAGCTGAGAGCAGAGAATTGTTTGCATTGTTTATGCACTTTTCTCCCCTTTTAGACTTTTCCACCTAAGAATGTCTTTACAATCTGAACAGGCACATGTGTAGTTCCATTGAAGCACTTCACAAGAGTGCCATTTAATGAAAATGTGGAAGTTGCCCACAAAGGACCCCATTTCCTAAGGCTAACTGCAATGTGTGTCAGCAGGTGTACATTAAAAGACACTTTTGCAGTGTCATACAGCACCTCAAACTGGATGACAAATTTCCTAAAAGCCATTTCCGCTGCATTAACATTACATAGTTTCACAGTTTCTTTAAGAAGCATGTGCATAGCAAAAACATTTTTTTTTCTGTCTATATACCACTTTTTGCTGTGATTTGGTGAATCCAGCTTATAATCACCGACTGTCGAGTCACATCAAGACAAACACTATGTTGGTACTCTGGAAAATAGCCACCAATCATCTAAAACGTTTTTAATTCATCAACGCAGATTGGCCTTTTACACCCATGACTGGCTGTTCTGGAGTAGCTGGTGGTCATACTGTTTTGTCTCAGATGCCTCAGATTTTGCCTTGTTCTGGTCTTCACCTGTGTGATAGCAAAAATCACAGCCCATTGAATTGTTCACTGTTCTGGTATTATTGTTATTAGTGCAAAAACCTCTGTTGTCTATTCTGAGTTTTTTTGTGTCAAATTTTTTTGGGTCTAAAAAGTTTTCTAACTTTTTTTGGGCCCAAAGTTTTTTTGGGTCCCAAAATTTTTTGAAATTTTTTTGGGTCAAACTTTTTTTGGGCCCAAACTTTTTCGAAGATATTTTGTGTCAAACATTTTTTGGGTCTAAATATTTTTCTAAATTTTTTCTGGTCTCAAATTTTTTTCTAAGATTTTTTTGGGTCCTAAAATTTTTTGACATTTTTTTGGGTCAAAATTTTTTCGGGTCTCAAATCTTTTCGAAGTTTTTTCTTGTCAAATTTTTTTCGGTCCCAAAATTTTTCGAAGTTTTTTTTGGGTCAAATTTTTTTAATTGCTGTTCTAAAGCTGAGAGAAGAGAACTTTGATATCATTGTTTGCATTCTTTATGCACTTTTCTCCACGTTTATATAGACTTTTCCACGTAAGAATGTCAACAATCTGGGCAGGCACATATCTATCTACAATAGACATTTTTCTCTTTTGCAACCTGTTGTTGCATCCGAGTGGTAATATACAGGAAACAACTGTAATGCTCGCACTTTGTTACTGGACCATCATTAAAGGCTTTCAGTGGCTAGGTTGTGCGTATCGCACTCTGTTTAGTGCCAAAGACCCTAACCCACTCAGATATTCAGATTTGGTAGTGATTCACAGTTTTTTTTGGGTCAGAAATTTTTTCGAAAATTGTTTTGGGTTACAAAGTTTTTCGAAGTGTTTTTGGGTCAAATTTTTTTTTTGAGCCAAAATTTTTTCAAATTTTTTTTTGGGTCCTAAAATTAGGTTCACCCGTGTATAAAATGTAGTAAAGTGTGTTTTCAGACGGTTTATGCTGAGAAAAGCAGTTTGCGTATAGTTTTGAGCTCCTCTCTCACTCCTAACAGCGATAAACTGCTTCAAGTGTTGTTTTGAACTTAAAGCATCTTTTTCGATCAGAAATGAGATTTTACGAAGGAAAACACATTTTAGTTATGTAAAATGCACTAACATCGTTTCTAAGTGTGTTTTCAGACGGTTTAAGCTGAGAAAAGCCGTTTGCGTATAGTTTTGAGCTCCTCTCTCACTGCTAACAGCGATAAACTGCTTTAAGTGTTGTTTTGAACTAAAAGCATCTATTTCAATGAGAAATTATTTTTTACGAAGGAAAAGACATTTAAGCTGTGTAAAAATGCACTAACATCGTTTATGAAGTGGTAAGGTTCACCCGTGTGTAAAATGTAGTAAAGTGTGTTTTCAGACGGTTTAAGCTGAGAAAAGCCCTTCTCTCTCACTCCTAAGAGCGATAAACTGCTTCAAGTGTTGTTTTGAACTAAAAGCATCTATTTCAATGAGAAATTATTTTTTACGAAGGAAAACACATTTTAGTTATGTAAAATGCACTAACATCGTTTCTAAGTGTGTTTTCAGACGGTTTAAGCTGAGAAAAGCCGTTTGCGTATAGTTTTGAGCTCCTCTCTCACTGCTAACAGCGATAAACTGCTTCAAGTATTGTTTTAAACTAAAAGCATCTATTTCAATGAGAAATGTTTTTTACGAAGGAAACACGTTTTAGCTTTGTAAAATGCACTAACATCGTGTGATAAACTTTTCTTAGTTGTTTTCGTTCACCTGTGTGTTGAATGTAGTTCACCTGTGTGTTGAATGTAGTAAAGTGTGTTTTCAGAGGGTTTAAGCTGAGAAAAGCCGTTTGCGTATAGTTTTGAGCTCTTCTCTCACTCATAACAGCGATAAACTGCTTTAAGTGTTGTTTTGAACTAAAAGCATCTATTTCAATGAGAAATGATTTTTTACGAAGGAAAAGACATTTAAGCTGTGTAAAAATGCACTAACATCGTTTATGAAGTGGTAAGGTTCACCCGTGTGTAAAATGTAGTAAAGTGTGTTTTCAGACGGTTTAAGCTGAGAAATGCCGTTTGCGTATAGTTTTGAGCTTCTCTCTCACTCCTAACAGTGATAAACTGCTTCAAGTATTGTTTTGAACTAAAAGCATCTATTTCAATGAGAAATGTTTTTTTACGAAGGAAACACGTTTTAGCTTTGTCAAATGCACTAACATCGTGTAATAAACTTTTCTAAGTTGTTTTCGTTCACCTGTGTGTTGAATGTGGTAAAGTGTGTTTTCAGATGGTTTAAACTCAGAAAAGCCGTTTGCGTATAGTTTTGAGCTCTTCTCTCACTCATAGCAGCGATAAACTGCTTTAAGTGTTGTTTTGAACTAAAAGCATCTATTTCAATGAGAAATTATTTTTTACGAAGGAAAAGACATTTTAGCTGTTTAAAAATGCACTAACATCGTTTATGAAGTGGTTAGGTTCCCCCATGTGTAAAATGTAGTAAAGTGTGTTTTCAGACGGTTTAAGCTGAGAAAAGCCCTTCTCTCTCACTCCTAACAGCGATAAACTGCGTCAAGTGTTGTTTTGAACTAAAAGCATCTATTTCAATGAGAAATGATTTTTTACGAAGGAAAACACATTTTAGCTGTGTAAAAATGCACTAACATCGTTTCTGAAGTGGTTAGGTTAGTTATGTAAAATTCACTAACATCGTTTCTAAGTGTGTTTTCAGACGGTTTAAGCTGAGAAAAGCCGTTTGCGTATAGTTTTGAGCTCTTCTCTCACTCATAACAGCGATAAACTGCTTTAAGTGTTGTTTTGAACTAAAATTATCTATTTCAATGAGAAATGATTTTTTACGAAGGAAAACACATTTTAGCTGTGTAAAAATGCACTAACATCGTTTCTGAAGTGGTTAGGTTCACCCGTGTGTAAAATGTAGTAAAGTTTGTTTTCAGACGGTTTAAGCTGAGAAAAGCCGTTTGCGTATAGTTTTGAGCTCCTCTCTCACTCCTAACAGCGATAAACTGCTTCAAGTGTTGTTTTGAACTAAAAGCTTCTATTTCAATGAGAAATGTTTTTTTTACGAAGGAAAACACGTTTAAGCTGTGTAAAATGCACTAACATCGTGTCATAAACTTTTCTTAGTTGTTTTGGTTCAACTGTGTGTTGAATGTAGTAAAGTGTGTTTTCAGACGGTTTAAGGTGAGAAAAGCCGTTTGCGTATAGTTTTGAGCTACTCTCTCACTCCTGACAGCGATACACTGCTTCAAGTGTTGTTTTTTGATCACAAATGATTTTTTACGAAGGAAAACACATTTTAGCTGTGTAAAAATGCACTAACATTGTTTCTGATGTGGTTAGGTTCACCCGTTTCTTAAATGTAGTAAAGTGTGTTTTCAGACGGTTTAAGCTGAGAAATGCCGTTTTGAGCTCCTCTCTCACTCCTAACAGCGATAAACTGCTTCAAGTGTTGTTTTGAACTAAAAGCATCTATTTCAATGAGAAATTATTTTTTACGAAGGAAAACACATTTTAGCTGTGTAAAAATGCCCTAACATCGTTTCTGAAGTGGTTAGGTTCACCTGTGTGTTAAATGTAGTATATGTGTTTTCAGACGTTTTAAACTGAGAAATGCCGTTTGCGTATAGTTTTGAGCTCCTCTCTTACTCTAACAGCGATAAACTGCTTCAAGTGTTGTTTTGAACTGAAAATATCTTTTTCGATCAGAAATGAGTTTTTACGAAGGAAAACACATTTTAGCAGTCTAAAATGCACTAACATCGTGCAATAAACGTTTGTGAAGTGTTTTGGTTCCCCCTTGTGTTGAATGTAGTAAAGTGTGTTTTCAGACGGTTTAAGCTGAGAGAAGCCGTTTTCGTACAGTTTTGAGCTCCCACTTTACTTCTTACATCGATAAACTGCTTCAAGTGTTGTTAGGAACAGAAAGCATATTTTTTTATTCTGAGTCATTAAATGGCACTCTTGTGAAGTACTTCAGTGGAACTACACATGTGTCTGTCCAGAAAGTCAATCTAAAAGGGGAGAAAAGTGCATAAACAATGCAAACAATTATATCAAAGAGCTCTTCTCTCAACTTTAGAACCAGCAATTAAAACATTTTGACCCAAAAAAATTTGAAAAATTTTAGGCCCAAAAAAAGTTTGACCCAAAATAACTTCAAAAAATTTTGGGACCCAAAAAAACTTTTAAAAAATTTGGGACCCAAAAAAACTTTGAAAAATTTTAAGACCCAAAAAATGTTGAGACCCGAAAAAACAACAGGGTTTTTTGCACTAATACAAATAATACCTGAACACTGAACAGTTCAATGGGCTGTATGGGTGTGATTTTAGCTATCACACAGGTGATGAACCCTATCCTTTCAGAAGACCAGAACTTGTTCTCAGGCAAAATCTGAGGCATCTGAGACAAAACAGTATGACCACAAGCTACTCCAGAACAGACAGTCATGGGTGTAAAAGGCCAATCTGTATTGATGAGATTAAAAACGTTTTAGATGATTGATGGCTTTTTTCCAGAGTACCAACATAGTGTTTCTCTTGGTGTGACTCGACAGTCGGTGATTATATGGCTGGATTCACCAAATCACAGCAAAAAGTGGTATATAGACAGAAAAAAATTGTTTTTGCTATGCACATGCTTCTTAAAGAAAATGTGAAACTGTGTAATGTTAATGCAGCGGAAATGGCTTTTAGGAAATTTGTCATCCAAGTTTGAGGTGCTGTATGACACTGCAAAAGTGTCTTTTAATGAACACCTGCTGACACACATTGCAGTTAGCCTTAGGAAATGGGGTCCTTTATGGGCAACTTCCACCTTTCCTTCTGAGTTATTCAATGGCACTCTTGTGAAGTACTTCAATGGAATTACACATGTGCCTGTCCAGATTGTAAAGACATTCTTAGGTGGAAAAGTCTATCTAAAAGGGGAGAAAAGTGCATAAAGAATGCAAACAATAATATCAAAGATCTCTTCTCTCAGCTTTTCTCAGCTTTAAAAAAAATTTACCCAAAAAAACTTGAAACATTTTTGTACCCAAAAAATTTTGACCCAAAAAAACATCGAAAGATTTTGGGATCCAAAAAACTTTGAAAAATTTTGGGCCCGATAAAATTTTGACACAAAAAAACTTCGAAAAATTTTTAGACCCGAAAAAATTTTGACACAAAAAAACATCGAAAATTTTCTGAACCCAAAAAAACTTCGAAAAATTTTGGGACCCAAAAAAAGGTTGAAAATTTTTGGGACCCAAAAATACTTTGAAAATTTTTAAGACCAACAAAATGTTGAGGCCCAAAAAAAAATTGGAAAATTTTTGGACCCAAAAAATTTTGATACAAAATTAGTACGAAAATCTTTTAGACCCGAACAAATTTTGACACAAAAAAACATCGAAAAATTTCGGAACCCAAAAAAATGTTGAGACACGAAAAAATTTAGAAAAATTTTGGGACCCAAAATAACTTTGAAAAATTTTGGGCCCAAAAAAAGCTTGACCCAAAATAACTTCAAAAAATTTTGGGACCCAAAAAATTTTGACACAAAAAAACTCAGAATAGACAACAGAGGTTTTTGCACTAATACCAATAATACTGAACAATTCAATGGGCTGTATGGGTGTGATTTTTGCTATCACACAGGTGAAGGACCCAATCCTTTCAGAAGACCAGAACTTGTTCTCAGGCAAAATCTGAGGCATCTGAGACAAAACAGTATGACTACCAGCGACTAAATTAAACAATTTTAATTTCATCAACACAGATTGGCCTCTTACACTCATGACTGGCTATTCTGGAGTAGCTGGTGGTCATACTGTTTTGTCTCAGATGCCTCAGATTTTGCCTGAGAACAACAAGTTCTGGTCTTCTGAAAGGATTTGGGTCTCAAAATTTTTTTAAGTTTTTTTGCGTCAAAATTTTTTAATTGCTGTTCTAAAGCTGAGAGAAAAGATCTTTGATATCATTGTTTGCATTCTTTATGCATTTTTCTCCCCGTTTAGTGTCTTAACAATCTGGACAGGCACATGTGTAGTTCAAGCTTATTTACAGGAAACAACTATAACTACAACTTTGTTACTGGACCATCATTAAAGGCTTTCAGTGGCTAGGTTATGCGATACAGGCACTCTGTTTAGAAGCAGAGCCAAAGACCCTTACCCACTCAGATATTCAGATTTGGTAGTGATTCACAGATTTTTTGGGTCCCAAATTTTTTCGAAGATTGTTTTGGGTCCCAAAATTTTTCGAAGTTTTTCAAAGTTTTTTTGGTTCCCAAAATTTTACGAAGTTTTTTGGGTCAAAATTATTTTGGGTCCCAAAATTTTTCGAAGTTTTTTTGGGTCCCAAAATTTTTCGAAGGTTTTTAGGTCCCAAAATTTTTCGAAGTGATTTGGATCGAAATTTTTTCGGGTCTCAAAATTTTTTTGGACCCAAAATTTTTCAACATTTTTTTGGGTCTCAAAATTTTTCTACATTTTTTCGGGTCTCAAAATTTTTTTGGGCCCAAAATTTTGTAAAGTTGTTTTGGGTCCCAACATTTTTTTGCGCCCAAAATTTTTCGAAGTTTTTTTGGGTGCCAAAATTTTTCGAAGGTTTTTAGGTCCCAAAATTTTTCGAAGTGTTTTGGATCGAAATTTTTTCGGGTCTCAAAATTTTTTTGGACCCAAAATTTTTCAACATTTTTTTGGGTCTCAAAATTTTTCTACATTTTTTCGGGTCTCAAAATTTTTTTGGGCCCAAAATTTTGTAAAGTTGTTTTGGGTCCCAACATTTTTTTGCGCCTCAAAATTTTACGAAGATTTTTTGAGGTAAAATTTTTTTGGGTCCCAAAATTTTCCAAAGATTTTTTAAGGTCCAAATTTTTTTGGGTCCCAAAATTTTTTGAAGATTTTTTTGGGTCCCGAAATTTTTCGATGTTTTTTGGGTCAAAATTTTTTAATTGCTGTTCTAAAGCTGAGAGAAAAGATCTTTGATATCATTGTTTGCATTCTTTATGCATTTTTCTCCCCGTTTAGATAGACTTTTCCACCTAAGAATGTCTTAACAATCTGGACAGGCACATGTGTAGTTCAAGCTTATTTATCTAAAATAGACTTGTTTCTGTTTTGCAACCTGTTGCTGCATCCGAGTGGTAATATACAGGAAACAACTATAATGCTCGCACTTTGTTACTGGACCATCATTAAAGGCTTTCAGTGGCTAGGTTATGCGATACAGGCACTCTGTTTAGAAGCAGAGCCAAAGACCCTTACCCACTCAGATATTCAGATTTGGTAGTGATTCACAGATTTTTTGGGTCCCAAATTTTTTCGAAGATTGTTTTGGGTCCCAAAATTTTTCGAAGTTTTTTGGGTCAAAATTTTTTTGGGCCCAAAGTTTTTCAAAGTTTTTTTGGTTCCCAAAATTTTACGAAGTTTTTTGGGTCAAAATTATTTTGGGTCCCAAAATTTTTCGAAGTTTTTTTGGGTCCCAAAATTTTTCGAAGGTTTTTAGGTCCCCAAAATTTTACGAAGTTTTTTGGGTCAAAATTATTTTGGGTCCCAAAATTTTTCGAAGTTTTTTTGGGTCCCAAAATTTTTCGAAGGTTTTTAGGTCCCAAAATTTTTCGAAGTGTTTTGGATCGAAATTTTTTCGGGTCTCAAAATTTTTTTGGACCCAAAATTTTTCAACATTTTTTTGGGTCTCAAAATTTTTCTACATTTTTTCGGGTCTCAAAATTTTTTTGGGCCCAAAATATTTCAACGTTTTTTTGGGTCTCAAAATTTTTCTAAATTTTTTTGGGTGTCAAAAATGTTTTGGGTCCCAAATTTTTTCGAAGATTGTTTTGGGTCCCAAAATTTTTCGAAGTTTATTTAGGTCCCAAATTTTTTTTACGTTTTTTTAGGTTCCAAAATTTTTCCAAATGTTTTTGGGTCAAAAATGTTTTGGGTCCCAAATTTTTTCGAAGAATGTTTTGGGTCCCAAAATTTTCCGAAGTTTATTTGGGTCCCAAATTTTTTTAAAGTTTTTTTAGGTCCCAAAATTTTTCGAAGATTGTTTTGGGTCCCAAAATTTTTCGAAGTTTATTTCAGTCCTAAATTTTTTTTAAGTTTTTTTAGGTTCCAAAATTTTTCCAAATGTTTTTGGGTCAAAAATGTTTTGGGTCCCAAATTTTTTCGAAGATTGTTTTGGGTCCCAAAATTTTACGAAGTTTTTTTGGGTCCCAAAATTTTTCGAAGTTTTTTTAGTTTTTATTTTTTTATTTTTTTAAGTTTTTTTAGGTCCCAAAATTTTTCGAAGTGTTTTTGGGTCAAAATTATTTCGGGTCTCAAAATTTTTTTGGGCCCAAAATTTTTCAAATTTTTTTTGGGTCCCAAAATTATTTTGGGTCCTAAATTTTGTAGAAGATTGTTTTGGGTCCTAAAATGGTTTGAAGTTTTTTTAGGTCCCAACATTTTTTGAACTGTTTTTGGGTCAAAATTTTTTCTGGTCTCAAAATTTGTTTGGGCCCAAAATTTTTCAACGTTTTTTTTGGGTCTCAAACTTTTTCTAAATTTTTTCTGGTCTCAAAATTTTTTTGGGCCCAAAATATTTCAACGTTTTTTTGGGTCTCAAAATTTTTCTAAATTTTTTTGGGTGTCAAAATTTTTTTGGGCCCAATATTTTGTAAAGTTGTTTTGGGTCCCAAAATTTTTTTGCGCCCAAAATTTTTCAAAGTTTTTTTGGGTCAAAATTATTTTGGGTCCCAAATTTTTTCGAAGATTGTTTTGGGTCCCAAAATTGTTCGAAGTTGTTTTGGGTCCCAACATTTTTTTACGCCTAAAATTTTTCAAAGTTTTTTTGGGTCCCAAAATTTTTCAACGTTTTTTTGGGTCAAAATTATTTTGGGTCCAAATTTTTTTCAAAGATTGTTTTGGGTCCCAAAATTTTTCGAAGTTTTTTTAGGTCCCAAAATTTTTCGAACTGTTTTTAGGTCAAAATTTTTTCTGGTCTCAAAATTTTTTTGGGCCCAAACATTTTCAACGTTTTTTTGGGCCTCAAAATTTTTCTAAATTTTTTGGGGTGTCAAAAATTTTTTGGGCCCAAAATTTTGTAAAGTTGTTTTGGGTCCCAAAATTTTTTTGCGGCCAAAATTTTTCAAAGTTTTTTTGGGTCAAAATTATTTTGGGTCCCAAATTTTTTCGAAGATTGTTTTGGGTCCCAAAATTTTTCGAAGTTTTTTTGGGTCCCAAAATTTTTCAACGTTTTTTTGGGTCAAAATTATTTTGGGTCCAACATTTTTTCGAAGATTGTTTTGGGTCCCAAAATTTTTCGACGTTTTTTTGGGTCCCAAAATTTTTCGAAGTTTTTTTAGGTTCCAAAATTTTTCCAAATGTTTTTGGGTCAAAAATGTTTTGGGTCCCAAATTTTTTCGAAGAATGTTTTGGGTCCCAAAATTTTTCGAAGATTGTTTTGGGTCCCAAAATTTTTCGAAGTTTATTTGAGTCCTAAATTTTTTTAAAGTTTTTTTAGGTTCCAAAATTTTTCCAAATGTTTTTGGTCAAAAATGTTTTGGGTCCCAAATTTTTTCGAAGATTGTTTTGGGTCCCAAAATTTTACGAAGTTTGTTTGGGTCCCAAAATTTTTTTAAGTTTTTTTAGGTCCCAAAATTTTTCGAAGTGTTTTTGGGTCAAAATTATTTCGGGTCTCAAAATTTTTTTGGGCCCAAAATTTTTCAAATTTTTTTTGGGTCCCAAAATTATTTTGGGTCCTAAATTTTGTAGAAGATTGTTTTGGGTCCTAAAATGGTTTGAAGTTTTTTTAGGTCCCAAAATTTTTTTAACTGTTTTTGGGTCAAAATTTTTTCTGGTCTCAAAATTTGTTTGGGCCCAAAATTTTTCAACGTTTTTTTTGGGTCTCAAACTTTTTCTAAATTTTTTCTGGTCTCAAAATTTTTTTGGGCCCAAAATATTTCAACGTTTTTTTGGGTCTCAAAATTTTTCTAAATTTTTTTGGGTGTCAAAATTTTTTTGGGCCCAATATTTTGTAAAGTTGTTTTGGGTCCCAAAATTGTTCGAAGTTGTTTTGGGTCCCAACATTTTTTTACGCCTAAAATTTTTCAAAGTTTTTTTGGGTCCCAAAATTTTTCAACGTTTTTTTGGGTCAAAATTATTTTGGGTCCAAAATTTTTTCAAAGATTGTTTTGGGTCCCAAAATTTTTCGAAGTTTTTTTAGGTCCCAAAATTTTTCGAACTGTTTTTAGGTCAAAATTTTTTCTGGTCTCAAAATTTTTTTGGGCCCAAACATTTTCAACGTTTTTTTGGGCCTCAAAATTTTTCTAAATTTTTTCGGGTGTCAAAAATTTTTTGGGCCCAAAATTTTGTAAAGTTGTTTTGGGTCCCAAAATTTTTCGAAGTTTATTTAGGTCCCAAAATTTTTTTACGTTTTTTTAGGTTCCAAAATTTTTCCAAATGTTTTTGGGTCAAAAATGTTTTGGGTCCCAAATTTTTTCGAAGAATGTTTTGGGTCCCAAAATTTTCCGAAGTTTTTTTGTGTCCCAAAATTTTTTGAAGTTTTTTTAGGTCCCAAAATTTTTCGAAGTGTTTTTGGGTCAAAATTATTTCGGGTCTCAAAATTTTTTTGGGCCCAAAATTTTTCTAATTTTTTTTTGCTCCCAAAATTTTTCCAACTTTTTTGGGTCCCAAAATTATTTTGGGTCCTAAATTTTGTAGAAGATTGTTTTGGGTCCTAAAATGTTTTGAAGTTTTTTTGGGTCCCAAAACTTTTTGAAGTTTTTTTAAGTCCCAAAATTTTTCGAAGTGTTTTTGGGTCAAATTTTTTTCGGGTCCCAAAATTTTTCGAAGTGTTTTTGGGTCAAATTTTTTTCGGGTCCCAAATTTTTTCGAAGATTGTTTTGGGTCCCAAAATTTTTCGAAGTTTATTTGGGTCCCAAAATTTTTCGAACTTTTTAAGGTCCCAAAATTTTTCGAAGTGTTTTTGGGTCAAAATTATTTCGGGTCTCAAATTTTTTTTGGGCCAAAAATTTTTCACATTTTTTTTGGCTCCCAAAATTTTTTGAAGTATTTGTAGAAGATTGTTTTGGGTCCTAAAATTTTTTGAAGTTTTTTTGGGTCCTAAAATTTTTTGAAGTTTTTTTGGGTAAAAATTTTTTCAGGTGCCAAATTTTTTCGAAGATTGTTTTGGGTCCCAAAATTTTTCGAAGTTTATTTGGGTCTCAAAATTTTTCAAATTTTTTTTGGCTCCCAAAATTTTTCACATTTTTTTTTGGCTCCCAAAATTTTTCAAAGTTTTTGTAGAAGATTGTTTTGGGTCCTAAAATTTTTTGAAGTTTTTTTGGGTCCTAAAATTTTTTTAAGTTTTTTTGGGTCCCAAAATTTTTTGAAGCTTTTTTAAGTCCCAAAATTTTTCAAAGTATTTTTCAGTCAAAATTTTTTCGTGTCCCAAATTTTTTCGAAGATTGTTTTGGGTCCCAAAATTTTTCGAAGTTTATTTGGGTCTCAAAATTTTTCGAGGTTTTTTGGGTCTCAAAATTTTTTTGGGCCCAAAATTTTGTAAAGTTTTTTTAAGTCCCAAAATTTTTCGAAGTGTTTTTGGGTCAAAATTATTTCGGGCCTCAAATTTTTTTTGGGCCCAAAATTTTTCACATTTTTTTTGGCTCCCAAAATTATTTTGGCTCCCAAATTTTGTAGAAGATAGTTTTGAGTCCTAAAATTTTTTCAAGTTTTTTTGGGTCCCAAAATTTTTTGAAGTTTTTTTAAGTCCCAAAACTTGTTTTTGGGAAAAAGTGTTTTTGGGTCAAAATTTTTTCGGGTCTCAAAATGTTTCAAAATTTTTGGGGTCCCAAAATATTCAAGTTTTTTTGGGTCCCAAAATTTTTCAAAGATTTTTTTGGGTCAACATTTTTTAGGGTCTCAAATTTTTTCTAAATCTTCAAAAAAAAAATCGAAGATTTTTTGGGTCTCAAAATTTTTCGAAGATTTTTTGATGTCAAATTTTTTTGGGTCCCAAAATTGTTCGAAGATTTTTTAAGGTCAAAAAATTTTATATTTTTTATATAATATTCAGATTTGGTAGTGATTCACAGTTTTTTTGGGTCCTAAATTTATTCGAAGATTATTTTGTGTCCCAAAGTTTTACGAAGTGTTTTTGGGTCAAACTTTTTTTGGGTCCCAAATTTTTTCGAAGATTGTTTTGGGTCCCAAAATTTTTCGAAGTTTTTTTGGATCAAAATGTTTTTGGGCCCAGCATTTTTCAAAGTTTTTTTGGGTCCAAAATTTTTCGAACATTTTTTGAGGTCAAAATATTTTTGGGTCCCAAAATTGTTCGAAGATTTTTTTGGGTCCCAAAATTGTTGAAATTTTTTGGGTGAAAATGTTTCAATTGCTGTTCTACAGCTGAGAGAAGAGAATTGTTTGCATTGTTTATGCACTTTTCTCCCCTTTTAGATAGACTTTTCCACCTAAGAATGTCTTTACAATCTGAACAGGCACATGTGTAGTTCCATTGAAGCACTTCACAAGAGTGCCATTTAATGAAAATGTGGAAGTTGCCCACAAAGGACCCCATTTCCTAAGGCTAACTGCAATGTGTGTCAGCAGGTGTACATTAAAAGACACTTTTGCAGTGTCATACAGCACCTCAAACTGGATGACAAATTTCCTAAAAGCCATTTCCGCTGCATTAACATTACATAGTTTCACATTTTCTTTAAAAAGCATGTGCATAGAAAAAACGATTTTTTTTTCTGTCTATATACCACTTTTTGCTGTAATTTGGTGAATCCAGCCTTATAATCACCGACTGTCGAGTCACATCAAGACAAACACTATGTTGGTACTCTGGAAAATAGCCACCAATCATCTAAAACGTTTTTAATTCATCAACACAGATTGGCCTTTTACACCCATGACTGGCTGTTCTGGAGTAGCTGGTGGTCATACTGTTTTGTCTCAGATGCCTCAGATTTTGCCTTGTTCTGGTCTTCACCTGTGTAATAGCAAAAATCACACCCATTCAGCCCGTTGAATTGTTCACTGTTCTGGTATTATTGGTATTAGTGCAAAAACCTCTGTCTATTTGACACAAAAAAAAAAGTTTTTTTGTGTCAAAACTTTTTGGGTATAAAAAGTTTTCTAACTTTTTTTGGGCCCAAAATTTTTGAAAGTTTTTTTGGGTCTCAAAATTTTTCTAAATTTTTTTGGGTCCCAAATTTTTTCGAAGATTGTTTTGGGTCCCAAAATTTTCTAAGTTTTTTTGGGTCTCAAAATTTTTCGAAGGTTTTTAGGTCCCAACATTTTTCGAAGTGTTTTTGGGTCAAAATGTTTTCGGGTCTCAAATTTTTTTTGGGCCCAAAATTTTTCAAAGTTTTTTTGGGTCAAAATTTTTTCGGGTCTAATTTTTTTAATTGCTGTTCTAAAGCTGAGAGAAGAGAACTTTGATATCATTGTTTGCATTCTTTATGCACTTTTCTCCACGTTTATATAGACTTTTCCACGTAAGAATGTCTTAACAATCTGGACAGACTTTTTTCTCTTTTGCAACCTGTTGCTGCATCCGAGTGGTAATATACAGGAAACAACTATAATGCTCGCACTTTGTTACTGGACCATCATTAAAGGCTTTCAGTAGCTAGGTTATGCGATACAGGCACTCTGTTTAGAAGCAGAGCCAAAGACCCTTACCCACTCAGATATTCAGATTTGGTAGTGATTCACAGATTTTTTGAGTCCCAAATTTTTTCGAAGATTGTTTTGGGTCCCAAAATTTTTCGAAGTTTTTTCGGTTATCAAAATTTTTTTGGGCCCAAAGTTTTTCAAAGTTTTTTTGGTTCCCAAAATTTTACGAAGTTTTTTGGGTCAAAATTATTTTGGGTCCCAAAATTTTTCGAAGTTTTTTTGGGTCCCAAAATTTTTCGAAGGTTTTTAGGTCCCAAATTTTTTCGAAGATTGTTTTGGGTCCCAATATTTTACGAAGTTTATTTGGGTCCCAAAATTTTTTTAAGTTTTTTTTAGGTCCCAAAATTTTTCGAAGTGTTTTTGGGTCAAAATTATTTCGGGTCTCAAAATTTTTTTGGGCCCAAAATTTTTCAAATTTTTTTTGGCTACCAAAATTTTTTCAAATTTTTTGGATCCCAAAATTATTTTGGGTCCCAAATTTTTTCGAAGATTGTTTTGGGTCCCAAAATTTTTCGAAGTTTATTTGGGTCCCAAAATTTTGTGAAGTTTTTTTGGGTTCCAAAATTTTTCCAAATGTTTTTGGGTCAAAAATGTTTTGGGTCCCAATTTTTTTCGAAGATTGTTTTGGGTCCCAATATTTTACGAAGTTTATTTGGGTCCCAAAATTTTTTTAATTTTTTTTAGGTCCCAAAATTGTTCGAAGTGTTTTTGGGTCAAAATTATTTCGGGTCTCAAAATTTTTTTGGGCCCAAAATTTTTCAAATTTTTTTTGGCTACCAAAATTTTTTCAACTTTTTTGGGTCCCAAAATTATTTTGGGTCCTAAATTTTGTAGAAGATTGTTTTGGTTCCTAAAATGTTTTGAAGTTTTTTTAGGTCCCAAAATTTTTCGAACTGTTTTTGGGTCAAAATTTTTTCTGGTCTCAAAATTTTTTTGGGCCCAAAATTTTTCAACGTTTTTTTTGGGTCTCAAAATTTTTCTAAATTTTTTCTGGTCTCAAAATTTTTTTGGGCCCAAAATATTTCAACGTTTTTTTGGGTCTCAAAATTTTTCTAAATTTTTTCGGGTGTCAAAATTTTTTCGGGCCCAATATTTTGTAAAGTTGTTTTGGGTCCCAAAATTTTTTGCGCCGAAAATTTTTCAAAGTTTCTTTGGGTCAAAATTATTTTGGGTCCCTAATTTTTTCGAAGATTGTTTTGGGTCCCAAAATTTTTCGAAGTTTTTTTGGGTCTCAAAATTTTTTTGGGCCCAAAATTTTATAAAGTTGTTTTGGGTCCCAAAATTTTTCAACGTTTTTTTGGGTCAAAATTATTTTGGGTCCAAAAATTTTTAAAAGATTGTTTTGGGTCCCAAAATTTTTCGAAGTTTTTTGGGTCAAAATTTTTTTGGGCCCAAAGTTTTTCAAAGTTTTTTTGGTTCCCAAAATTTTACGAAGTTTTTTGGGTCAAAATTATTTTGGGTCCCAAAATTTTTCGAAGTTTTTTTGGGTCCCAAAATTTTTCGAAGGTTTTTAGGTCCCCAAAATTTTACGAAGTTTTTTGGGTCAAAATTATTTTGGGTCCCAAAATTTTTCGAAGTTTTTTTGGGTCCCAAAATTTTTCGAAGGTTTTTAGGTCCCAAAATTTTTCGAAGTGTTTTGGATCGAAATTTTTTCGGGTCTCAAAATTTTTTTGGACCCAAAATTTTTCAACATTTTTTTGGGTCTCAAAATTTTTCTACATTTTTTCGGGTCTCAAAATTTTTTTGGGCCCAAAATATTTCAACGTTTTTTTGGGTCTCAAAATTTTTCTAAATTTTTTTGGGTGTCAAAAATGTTTTGGGTCCCAAATTTTTTCGAAGATTGTTTTGGGTCCCAAAATTTTTCGAAGTTTATTTGGGTCCCAAAATTTTTTTAAGTTTTTTTAGGTTCCAAAATTTTTCCAAATGTTTTTGGGTCAAAAATGTTTTGGGTCCCAAATTTTTTCGAAGATTGTTTTGGGTCCCAATATTTTACGAAGTTTATTTGGGTCCCAAAATTTTTTTAAGTTTTTTTTAGGTCCCAAAATTTTTCGAAGTGTTTTTGGGTCAAAATTATTTCGGGTCTCAAAATTTTTTTGGGCCCAAAATTTTTCAAATTTTTTTTGGCTACCAAAATTTTTTCAAATTTTTTGGATCCCAAAATTATTTTGGGTCCCAAATTTTTTCGAAGATTGTTTTGGGTCCCAAAATTTTTCGAAGTTTATTTGGGTCCCAAAATTTTGTGAAGTTTTTTTGGGTTCCAAAATTTTTCCAAATGTTTTTGGGTCAAAAATGTTTTGGGTCCCAATTTTTTTCGAAGATTGTTTTGGGTCCCAATATTTTACGAAGTTTATTTGGGTCCCAAAATTTTTTTAATTTTTTTTAGGTCCCAAAATTGTTCGAAGTGTTTTTGGGTCAAAATTATTTCGGGTCTCAAAATTTTTTTGGGCCCAAAATTTTTCAAATTTTTTTTGGCTACCAAAATTTTTTCAACTTTTTTGGGTCCCAAAATTATTTTGGGTCCTAAATTTTGTAGAAGATTGTTTTGGTTCCTAAAATGTTTTGAAGTTTTTTTAGGTCCCAAAATTTTTCGAACTGTTTTTGGGTCAAAATTTTTTCTGGTCTCAAAATTTTTTTGGGCCCAAAATTTTTCAACGTTTTTTTTGGGTCTCAAAATTTTTCTAAATTTTTTCTGGTCTCAAAATTTTTTTGGGCCCAAAATATTTCAACGTTTTTTTGGGTCTCAAAATTTTTCTAAATTTTTTCGGGTGTCAAAATTTTTTCGGGCCCAATATTTTGTAAAGTTGTTTTGGGTCCCAAAATTTTTTGCGCCGAAAATTTTTCAAAGTTTCTTTGGGTCAAAATTATTTTGGGTCCCTAATTTTTTCGAAGATTGTTTTGGGTCCCAAAATTTTTCGAAGTTTTTTTGGGTCTCAAAATTTTTTTGGGCCCAAAATTTTATAAAGTTGTTTTGGGTCCCAAAATTTTTCAACGTTTTTTTGGGTCAAAATTATTTTGGGTCCAAAAATTTTTAAAAGATTGTTTTGGGTCCCAAAATTTTTCGAAGTTTTTTTAGGTCCCAAAATTTTTCGAACTGTTTTTAGGTCAAAATTTTTTCTGGTCTCAAAATTTTTTTGGGCCCAAACTTTTTCAACGTTTTTTTGGGTCAAAATTTTTTTGGACCCAAAATTTAGTAAAGTTTTTTTGGGTCCCAAAATTTTTTAACGTTTTTTTGGGTCAAAATTATTTTGGGTCCAACATTTTTTCGAAGATTGTTTTGCGTCCCAAAATTTTTCGCCGTTTTTTTGGGTCCCAAAATTTTTCGAAGTTTTTTTAGGTTCCAAAATCTTTCCAAATATTTTTGGGTCAAAAATGTTTTGGGTCCCAAATTTTTTCGAAGATTGTTTTGGGTCCCAAAATTTTTCGACATTTTTTTGGGTCCCAAAATTTTTCGAAGTTTTTTTAAGTCCCAAAATTTTTCGAAGTGTTTTTGGGTCAAAATTATTTCGGGTCTCAAATTTTTTTTGGGCCCAAAATTTTTCAATTTTTTTTTAGCTCCCAAAATTTTTCGAAGTCTTTTGGGTCAAATTTTTTTCGGGTCTCAAAATATTTTTGGGCCCAAAATTTTTCTAAGTTTTTTTGGGTCAAAATTTTTTCGGGTCTCAAAATTTTTCAAAATTTTTGGGTCCCAAAATATTCAAATTGTTTTGGGTCCCAAAATATTCAAGTTTTTTTGGGTCCCAAAATATTCAAGTTTTTTTGGGTCCCAAAATTTTTCAAAGATTTTTTTGGGTCAACATTTTTTAGGGTCACAAATTTTTTCTAAATCTTCAAAAAAAAATTCGAAGATTTTTTGGGACTCAAAATTTTTCGAAGATTTTTTGAGGTCAAATTTTTTTGGGTCCCAAAATTTTTCGAACTGTTTTTGGGTCAAAATTTTTTCGGGTCTCAAAATTTTTTGGGGCCCAAAATTTTTCTACGTTTTTTTGGGTCAAAATTTTTTCGGGTCTCAAAATTTTTCAAAATATTTGGGTCCCAAAATATTCAATTTTTTTTGGGTCCCAAAATATTCAATTTTTTTTGGGTCCCAACATTTTTCAAAGATTTTTTTTATATAATATTCAGATTTGGTAGTGATTCACAGTATTTTTGGGTCTCAATTTTTTTCGAAGATTATTTTGTGTCCCAAAGTTTTTCGAAATGTTTTTGGGTCAAACTTTTTTTGGGTCCCAAAATTGTTAGAAGATTTTTTTTATATAATATTCAGATTTGGTAGTGATTCACAGTATTTTTGGGTCTCAATTTTTTTCGAAGATTATTTTGTGTCCCAAAGTTTTTCGAAATGTTTTTGGGTCAAACTTTTTTTGGGTCCCAAATTTTTTCGAAGATTGTTTTGGGTCCCAAAAGTTTTTTTGGATCAAAATGTTTTTGGGCCCAACATTTTTCAAAGTTTTTTTCGGTCCAAAAATTTTCGAACATTTTTTGAGGTCAAAATATTTTTGGGTCCCAAAATTGTTCGAAGATTTTTTTTGGGTCCCAAAATTGTTGAAATTTTTTGGGTGAAAATGTTTCAATTGCTGTTCTACAGCTGAGAGCAGAGAATTGTTTGCATTGTTTATGCACTTTTCTCCCCTTTTAGACTTTTCCACCTAAGAATGTCTTTACAATCTGAACAGGCACATGTGTAGTTCCATTGAAGCACTTCACAAGAGTGCCATTTAATGAAAATGTGGAAGTTGCCCACAAAGGACCCCATTTCCTAAGGCTAACTGCAATGTGTGTCAGCAGGTGTACATTAAAAGACACTTTTGCAGTGTCATACAGCACCTCAAACTGGATGACAAATTTCCTAAAAGCCATTTCCGCTGCATTAACATTACATAGTTTCACAGTTTCTTTAAGAAGCATGTGCATAGCAAAAACATTTTTTTTTCTGTCTATATACCACTTTTTGCTGTGATTTGGTGAATCCAGCTTATAATCACCGACTGTCGAGTCACATCAAGACAAACACTATGTTGGTACTCTGGAAAATAGCCACCAATCATCTAAAACGTTTTTAATTCATCAACGCAGATTGGCCTTTTACACCCATGACTGGCTGTTCTGGAGTAGCTGGTGGTCATACTGTTTTGTCTCAGATGCCTCAGATTTTGCCTTGTTCTGGTCTTCACCTGTGTGATAGCAAAAATCACAGCCCATTGAATTGTTCACTGTTCTGGTATTATTGTTATTAGTGCAAAAACCTCTGTTGTCTATTCTGAGTTTTTTTGTGTCAAATTTTTTTGGGTCTAAAAAGTTTTCTAACTTTTTTTGGGCCCAAAGTTTTTTTGGGTCCCAAAATTTTTTGAAATTTTTTTGGGTCAAACTTTTTTTGGGCCCAAACTTTTTCGAAGATATTTTGTGTCAAACATTTTTTGGGTCTAAATATTTTTCTAAATTTTTTCTGGTCTCAAATTTTTTTCTAAGATTTTTTTGGGTCCTAAAATTTTTTGACATTTTTTTGGGTCAAAATGTTTTCGGGTCTCAAATCTTTTCGAAGTTTTTTCTTGTCAAATTTTTTTCGGTCCCAAAATTTTTCGAAGTTTTTTTTGGGTCAAATTTTTTTAATTGCTGTTCTAAAGCTGAGAGAAGAGAACTTTGATATCATTGTTTGCATTCTTTATGCACTTTTCTCCACGTTTATATAGACTTTTCCACGTAAGAATGTCAACAATCTGGGCAGGCACATATCTATCTACAATAGACATTTTTCTCTTTTGCAACCTGTTGTTGCATCCGAGTGGTAATATACAGGAAACAACTGTAATGCTCGCACTTTGTTACTGGACCATCATTAAAGGCTTTCAGTGGCTAGGTTGTGCGTATCGCACTCTGTTTAGTGCCAAAGACCCTAACCCACTCAGATATTCAGATTTGGTAGTGATTCACAGTTTTTTTTGGGTCAGAAATTTTTTCGAAAATTGTTTTGGGTTACAAAGTTTTTCGAAGTGTTTTTGGGTCAAATTTTTTTTTTGAGCCAAAATTTTTTCAAATTTTTTTTGGGTCCTAAAATTAGGTTCACCCGTGTATAAAATGTAGTAAAGTGTGTTTTCAGACGGTTTATGCTGAGAAAAGCAGTTTGCGTATAGTTTTGAGCTCCTCTCTCACTCCTAACAGCGATAAACTGCTTCAAGTGTTGTTTTGAACTTAAAGCATCTTTTTCGATCAGAAATGAGATTTTACGAAGGAAAACACATTTTAGTTATGTAAAATGCACTAACATCGTTTCTAAGTGTGTTTTCAGACGGTTTAAGCTGAGAAAAGCCGTTTGCGTATAGTTTTGAGCTCCTCTCTCACTGCTAACAGCGATAAACTGCTTTAAGTGTTGTTTTGAACTAAAAGCATCTATTTCAATGAGAAATTATTTTTTACGAAGGAAAAGACATTTAAGCTGTGTAAAAATGCACTAACATCGTTTATGAAGTGGTAAGGTTCACCCGTGTGTAAAATGTAGTAAAGTGTGTTTTCAGACGGTTTAAGCTGAGAAAAGCCCTTCTCTCTCACTCCTAAGAGCGATAAACTGCTTCAAGTGTTGTTTTGAACTAAAAGCATCTATTTCAATGAGAAATTATTTTTTACGAAGGAAAACACATTTTAGTTATGTAAAATGCACTAACATCGTTTCTAAGTGTGTTTTCAGACGGTTTAAGCTGAGAAAAGCCGTTTGCGTATAGTTTTGAGCTCCTCTCTCACTGCTAACAGCGATAAACTGCTTCAAGTATTGTTTTAAACTAAAAGCATCTATTTCAATGAGAAATGTTTTTTACGAAGGAAACACGTTTTAGCTTTGTAAAATGCACTAACATCGTGTGATAAACTTTTCTTAGTTGTTTTCGTTCACCTGTGTGTTGAATGTAGTTCACCTGTGTGTTGAATGTAGTAAAGTGTGTTTTCAGAGGGTTTAAGCTGAGAAAAGCCGTTTGCGTATAGTTTTGAGCTCTTCTCTCACTCATAACAGCGATAAACTGCTTTAAGTGTTGTTTTGAACTAAAAGCATCTATTTCAATGAGAAATGATTTTTTACGAAGGAAAAGACATTTAAGCTGTGTAAAAATGCACTAACATCGTTTATGAAGTGGTAAGGTTCACCCGTGTGTAAAATGTAGTAAAGTGTGTTTTCAGACGGTTTAAGCTGAGAAATGCCGTTTGCGTATAGTTTTGAGCTTCTCTCTCACTCCTAACAGTGATAAACTGCTTCAAGTATTGTTTTGAACTAAAAGCATCTATTTCAATGAGAAATGTTTTTTTACGAAGGAAACACGTTTTAGCTTTGTCAAATGCACTAACATCGTGTAATAAACTTTTCTAAGTTGTTTTCGTTCACCTGTGTGTTGAATGTGGTAAAGTGTGTTTTCAGATGGTTTAAACTCAGAAAAGCCGTTTGCGTATAGTTTTGAGCTCTTCTCTCACTCATAGCAGCGATAAACTGCTTTAAGTGTTGTTTTGAACTAAAAGCATCTATTTCAATGAGAAATGATTTTTTACGAAGGAAAAGACATTTTAGCTGTTTAAAAATGCACTAACATCGTTTATGAAGTGGTTAGGTTCCCCCATGTGTAAAATGTAGTAAAGTGTGTTTTCAGACGGTTTAAGCTGAGAAAAGCCCTTCTCTCTCACTCCTAACAGCGATAAACTGCTTCAAGTGTTGTTTTGAACTAAAAGCATCTATTTCAATGAGAAATGATTTTTTACGAAGGAAAACACATTTTAGCTGTGTAAAAATGCACTAACATCGTTTCTGAAGTGGTTAGGTTAGTTATGTAAAATGCACTAACATCGTTTCTAAGTGTGTTTTCAGACGGTTTAAGCTGAGAAAAGCCGTTTGCGTATAGTTTTGAGCTCTTCTCTCACTCATAACAGCGATAAACTGCTTTAAGTGTTGTTTTGAACTAAAATTATCTATTTCAATGAGAAATGATTTTTTACGAAGGAAAACACATTTTAGCTGTGTAAAAATGCACTAACATCGTTTCTGAAGTGGTTAGGTTCACCCGTGTGTAAAATGTAGTAAAGTTTGTTTTCAGACGGTTTAAGCTGAGAAAAGCCGTTTGCGTATAGTTTTGAGCTACTCTCTCACTCCTGACAGCGATACACTGCTTCAAGTGTTGTTTTTTGATCACAAATGATTTTTTACGAAGGAAAACACATTTTAGCTGTGTAAAAATGCACTAACATTGTTTCTGATGTGGTTAGGTTCACCCGTTTCTTAAATGTAGTAAAGTGTGTTTTCAGACGGTTTAAGCTGAGAAATGCCGTTTTGAGCTCCTCTCTCACTCCTAACAGCGATAAACTGCTTCAAGTGTTGTTTTGAACTAAAAGCATCTATTTCAATGAGAAATTATTTTTTACGAAGGAAAACACATTTTAGCTGTGTAAAAATGCCCTAACATCGTTTCTGAAGTGGTTAGGTTCACCTGTGTGTTAAATGTAGTATATGTGTTTTCAGACGTTTTAAACTGAGAAATGCCGTTTGCGTATAGTTTTGAGCTCCTCTCTTACTCTAACAGCGATAAACTGCTTCAAGTGTTGTTTTGAACTGAAAATATCTTTTTCGATCAGAAATGAGTTTTTACGAAGGAAAACACATTTTAGCAGTCTAAAATGCACTAACATCGTGCAATAAACGTTTGTGAAGTGTTTTGGTTCCCCCTTGTGTTGAATGTAGTAAAGTGTGTTTTCAGACGGTTTAAGCTGAGAGAAGCCGTTTTCGTACAGTTTTGAGCTCCCACTTTACTTCTTACATCGATAAACTGCTTCAAGTGTTGTTAGGAACAGAAAGCATATTTTTTTATTCTGAGTCATTAAATGGCACTCTTGTGAAGTACTTCAGTGGAACTACACATGTGTCTGTCCAGAAAGTCAATCTAAAAGGGGAGAAAAGTGCATAAACAATGCAAACAATTATATCAAAGAGCTCTTCTCTCAACTTTAGAACCAGCAATTAAAACATTTTGACCCAAAAAAATTTGAAAAATTTTAGGCCCAAAAAAAGTTTGACCCAAAATAACTTCAAAAAATTTTGGGACCCAAAAAAACTTTTAAAAAATTTGGGACCCAAAAAAACTTTGAAAAATTTTAAGACCCAAAAAATGTTGAGACCCGAAAAAACAACAGGGTTTTTTGCACTAATACAAATAATACCTGAACACTGAACAGTTCAATGGGCTGTATGGGTGTGATTTTAGCTATCACACAGGTGATGAACCCTATCCTTTCAGAAGACCAGAACTTGTTCTCAGGCAAAATCTGAGGCATCTGAGACAAAACAGTATGACCACAAGCTACTCCAGAACAGACAGTCATGGGTGTAAAAGGCCAATCTGTATTGATGAGATTAAAAACGTTTTAGATGATTGATGGCTTTTTTCCAGAGTACCAACATAGTGTTTCTCTTGGTGTGACTCGACAGTCGGTGATTATATGGCTGGATTCACCAAATCACAGCAAAAAGTGGTATATAGACAGAAAAAAATTGTTTTTGCTATGCACATGCTTCTTAAAGAAAATGTGAAACTGTGTAATGTTAATGCAGCGGAAATGGCTTTTAGGAAATTTGTCATCCAAGTTTGAGGTGCTGTATGACACTGCAAAAGTGTCTTTTAATGAACACCTGCTGACACACATTGCAGTTAGCCTTAGGAAATGGGGTCCTTTATGGGCAACTTCCACCTTTCCTTCTGAGTTATTCAATGGCACTCTTGTGAAGTACTTCAATGGAATTACACATGTGCCTGTCCAGATTGTAAAGACATTCTTAGGTGGAAAAGTCTATCTAAAAGGGGAGAAAAGTGCATAAAGAATGCAAACAATAATATCAAAGATCTCTTCTCTCAGCTTTTCTCAGCTTTAAAAAAAATTTACCCAAAAAAACTTGAAACATTTTTGTACCCAAAAAATTTTGACCCAAAAAAACATCGAAAGATTTTGGGATCCAAAAAACTTTGAAAAATTTTGGGCCCGATAAAATTTTGACACAAAAAAACTTCGAAAAATTTTTAGACCCGAAAAAATTTTGACACAAAAAAACATTGAAAATTTTCTGAACCCAAAAAAACTTCGAAAAATTTTGGGACCCAAAAAAAGGTTGAAAATTTTTGGGACCCAAAAATACTTTGAAAATTTTTAAGACCAACAAAATGTTGAGGCCCAAAAAAAAATTGGAAAATTTTTGGACCCAAAAAATTTTGATACAAAATTAGTACGAAAATCTTTTAGACCCGAACAAATTTTGACACAAAAAAACATCGAAAAATTTCGGAACCCAAAAAAATGTTGAGACACGAAAAAATTTAGAAAAATTTTGGGACCCAAAATAACTTTGAAAAATTTTGGGCCCAAAAAAAGCTTGACCCAAAATAACTTCAAAAAATTTTGGGACCCAAAAAATTTTGACACAAAAAAACTCAGAATAGACAACAGAGGTTTTTGCACTAATACCAATAATACTGAACAATTCAATGGGCTGTATGGGTGTGATTTTTGCTATCACACAGGTGAAGGACCCAATCCTTTCAGAAGACCAGAACTTGTTCTCAGGCAAAATCTGAGGCATCTGAGACAAAACAGTATGACTACCAGCGACTAAATTAAACAATTTTAATTTCATCAACACAGATTGGCCTCTTACACTCATGACTGGCTATTCTGGAGTAGCTGGTGGTCATACTGTTTTGTCTCAGATGCCTCAGATTTTGCCTGAGAACAACAAGTTCTGGTCTTCTGAAAGGATTTGGGTCTCAAAATTTTTTTAAGTTTTTTTGCGTCAAAATTTTTTAATTGCTGTTCTAAAGCTGAGAGAAAAGATCTTTGATATCATTGTTTGCATTCTTTATGCATTTTTCTCCCCGTTTAGTGTCTTAACAATCTGGACAGGCACATGTGTAGTTCAAGCTTATTTACAGGAAACAACTATAACTACAACTTTGTTACTGGACCATCATTAAAGGCTTTCAGTGGCTAGGTTATGCGATACAGGCACTCTGTTTAGAAGCAGAGCCAAAGACCCTTACCCACTCAGATATTCAGATTTGGTAGTGATTCACAGATTTTTTGGGTCCCAAATTTTTTCGAAGATTGTTTTGGGTCCCAAAATTTTTCGAAGTTTTTCAAAGTTTTTTTGGTTCCCAAAATTTTACGAAGTTTTTTGGGTCAAAATTATTTTGGGTCCCAAAATTTTTCGAAGTTTTTTTGGGTCCCAAAATTTTTCGAAGGTTTTTAGGTCCCAAAATTTTTCGAAGTGATTTGGATCGAAATTTTTTCGGGTCTCAAAATTTTTTTGGACCCAAAATTTTTCAACATTTTTTTGGGTCTCAAAATTTTTCTACATTTTTTCGGGTCTCAAAATTTTTTTGGGCCCAAAATTTTGTAAAGTTGTTTTGGGTCCCAACATTTTTTTGCGCCCAAAATTTTTCGAAGTTTTTTTGGGTGCCAAAATTTTTCGAAGGTTTTTAGGTCCCAAAATTTTTCGAAGTGTTTTGGATCGAAATTTTTTCGGGTCTCAAAATTTTTTTGGACCCAAAATTTTTCAACATTTTTTTGGGTCTCAAAATTTTTCTACATTTTTTCGGGTCTCAAAATTTTTTTGGGCCCAAAATTTTGTAAAGTTGTTTTGGGTCCCAACATTTTTTTGCGCCTCAAAATTTTACGAAGATTTTTTGAGGTAAAATTTTTTTGGGTCCCAAAATTTTCCAAAGATTTTTTAAGGTCCAAATTTTTTTGGGTCCCAAAATTTTTTGAAGATTTTTTTGGGTCCCGAAATTTTTCGATGTTTTTTGGGTCAAAATTTTTTAATTGCTGTTCTAAAGCTGAGAGAAAAGATCTTTGATATCATTGTTTGCATTCTTTATGCATTTTTCTCCCCGTTTAGATAGACTTTTCCACCTAAGAATGTCTTAACAATCTGGACAGGCACATGTGTAGTTCAAGCTTATTTATCTAAAATAGACTTGTTTCTGTTTTGCAACCTGTTGCTGCATCCGAGTGGTAATATACAGGAAACAACTATAATGCTCGCACTTTGTTACTGGACCATCATTAAAGGCTTTCAGTGGCTAGGTTATGCGATACAGGCACTCTGTTTAGAAGCAGAGCCAAAGACCCTTACCCACTCAGATATTCAGATTTGGTAGTGATTCACAGATTTTTTGGGTCCCAAATTTTTTCGAAGATTGTTTTGGGTCCCAAAATTTTTCGAAGTTTTTTGGGTCAAAATTTTTTTGGGCCCAAAGTTTTTCAAAGTTTTTTTGGTTCCCAAAATTTTACGAAGTTTTTTGGGTCAAAATTATTTTGGGTCCCAAAATTTTTCGAAGTTTTTTTGGGTCCCAAAATTTTTCGAAGGTTTTTAGGTCCCCAAAATTTTACGAAGTTTTTTGGGTCAAAATTATTTTGGGTCCCAAAATTTTTCGAAGTTTTTTTGGGTCCCAAAATTTTTCGAAGGTTTTTAGGTCCCAAAATTTTTCGAAGTGTTTTGGATCGAAATTTTTTCGGGTCTCAAAATTTTTTTGGACCCAAAATTTTTCAACATTTTTTTGGGTCTCAAAATTTTTCTACATTTTTTCGGGTCTCAAAATTTTTTTGGGCCCAAAATATTTCAACGTTTTTTTGGGTCTCAAAATTTTTCTAAATTTTTTTGGGTGTCAAAAATGTTTTGGGTCCCAAATTTTTTCGAAGATTGTTTTGGGTCCCAAAATTTTTCGAAGTTTATTTAGGTCCCAAATTTTTTTTACGTTTTTTTAGGTTCCAAAATTTTTCCAAATGTTTTTGGGTCAAAAATGTTTTGGGTCCCAAATTTTTTCGAAGAATGTTTTGGGTCCCAAAATTTTCCGAAGTTTATTTGGGTCCCAAATTTTTTTAAAGTTTTTTTAGGTCCCAAAATTTTTCGAAGATTGTTTTGGGTCCCAAAATTTTTCGAAGTTTATTTGAGTCCTAAATTTTTTTTAAGTTTTTTTAGGTTCCAAAATTTTTCCAAATGTTTTTGGGTCAAAAATGTTTTGGGTCCCAAATTTTTTCGAAGATTGTTTTGGGTCCCAAAATTTTACGAAGTTTTTTTGGGTCCCAAAATTTTTCGAAGTTTTTTTAGTTTTTATTTTTTTATTTTTTTAAGTTTTTTTAGGTCCCAAAATTTTTCGAAGTGTTTTTGGGTCAAAATTATTTCGGGTCTCAAAATTTTTTTGGGCCCAAAATTTTTCAAATTTTTTTTGGGTCCCAAAATTATTTTGGGTCCTAAATTTTGTAGAAGATTGTTTTGGGTCCTAAAATGGTTTGAAGTTTTTTTAGGTCCCAACATTTTTTGAACTGTTTTTGGGTCAAAATTTTTTCTGGTCTCAAAATTTGTTTGGGCCCAAAATTTTTCAACGTTTTTTTTGGGTCTCAAACTTTTTCTAAATTTTTTCTGGTCTCAAAATTTTTTTGGGCCCAAAATATTTCAACGTTTTTTTGGGTCTCAAAATTTTTCTAAATTTTTTTGGGTGTCAAAATTTTTTTGGGCCCAATATTTTGTAAAGTTGTTTTGGGTCCCAAAATTTTTTTGCGCCCAAAATTTTTCAAAGTTTTTTTGGGTCAAAATTATTTTGGGTCCCAAATTTTTTCGAAGATTGTTTTGGGTCCCAAAATTGTTCGAAGTTGTTTTGGGTCCCAACATTTTTTTACGCCTAAAATTTTTCAAAGTTTTTTTGGGTCCCAAAATTTTTCAACGTTTTTTTGGGTCAAAATTATTTTGGGTCCAAAATTTTTTCAAAGATTGTTTTGGGTCCCAAAATTTTTCGAAGTTTTTTTAGGTCCCAAAATTTTTCGAACTGTTTTTAGGTCAAAATTTTTTCTGGTCTCAAAATTTTTTTGGGCCCAAACATTTTCAACGTTTTTTTGGGCCTCAAAATTTTTCTAAATTTTTTGGGGTGTCAAAAATTTTTTGGGCCCAAAATTTTGTAAAGTTGTTTTGGGTCCCAAAATTTTTTTGCGGCCAAAATTTTTCAAAGTTTTTTTGGGTCAAAATTATTTTGGGTCCCAAATTTTTTCGAAGATTGTTTTGGGTCCCAAAATTTTTCGAAGTTTTTTTGGGTCCCAAAATTTTTCAACGTTTTTTTGGGTCAAAATTATTTTGGGTCCAACATTTTTTCGAAGATTGTTTTGGGTCCCAAAATTTTTCGACGTTTTTTTGGGTCCCAAAATTTTTCGAAGTTTTTTTAGGTTCCAAAATTTTTCCAAATGTTTTTGGGTCAAAAATGTTTTGGGTCCCAAATTTTTTCGAAGAATGTTTTGGGTCCCAAAATTTTTCGAAGATTGTTTTGGGTCCCAAAATTTTTCGAAGTTTATTTGAGTCCTAAATTTTTTTAAAGTTTTTTTAGGTTCCAAAATTTTTCCAAATGTTTTTGGTCAAAAATGTTTTGGGTCCCAAATTTTTTCGAAGATTGTTTTGGGTCCCAAAATTTTACGAAGTTTGTTTGGGTCCCAAAATTTTTTTAAGTTTTTTTAGGTCCCAAAATTTTTCGAAGTGTTTTTGGGTCAAAATTATTTCGGGTCTCAAAATTTTTTTGGGCCCAAAATTTTTCAAATTTTTTTTGGGTCCCAAAATTATTTTGGGTCCTAAATTTTGTAGAAGATTGTTTTGGGTCCCAAAATTTTTCGAAGTTTTTTTGGGTGCCAAAATTTTTCGAAGGTTTTTAGGTCCCAAAATTTTTCGAAGTGTTTTGGATCGAAATTTTTTCGGGTCTCAAAATTTTTTTGGACCCAAAATTTTTCAACATTTTTTTGGGTCTCAAAATTTTTCTACATTTTTTCGGGTCTCAAAATTTTTTTGGGCCCAAAATTTTGTAAAGTTGTTTTGGGTCCCAACATTTTTTTGCGCCTCAAAATTTTACGAAGATTTTTTGAGGTAAAATTTTTTTGGGTCCCAAAATTTTCCAAAGATTTTTTAAGGTCCAAATTTTTTTGGGTCCCAAAATTTTCCAAAGATTTTTTTGGGTCCCGAAATTTTTCGATGTTTTTTGGGTCAAAATTTTTTAATTGCTGTTCTAAAGCTGAGAGAAAAGATCTTTGATATCATTGTTTGCATTCTTTATGCATTTTTCTCCCCGTTTAGATAGACTTTTCCACCTAAGAATGTCTTAACAATCTGGACAGGCACATGTGTAGTTCAAGCTTATTTATCTAAAATAGACTTGTTTCTGTTTTGCAACCTGTTGCTGCATCCGAGTGGTAATATACAGGAAACAACTATAATGCTCGCACTTTGTTACTGGACCATCATTAAAGGCTTTCAGTGGCTAGGTTATGCGATACAGGCACTCTGTTTAGAAGCAGAGCCAAAGACCCTTACCCACTCAGATATTCAGATTTGGTAGTGATTCACAGATTTTTTGGGTCCCAAATTTTTTCGAAGATTGTTTTGGGTCCCAAAATTTTTCGAAGTTTTTTGGGTCAAAATTTTTTTGGGCCCAAAGTTTTTCAAAGTTTTTTTGGTTCCCAAAATTTTACGAAGTTTTTTGGGTCAAAATTATTTTGGGTCCCAAAATTTTTCGAAGTTTTTTTGGGTCCCAAAATTTTTCGAAGGTTTTTAGGTCCCCAAAATTTTACGAAGTTTTTTGGGTCAAAATTATTTTGGGTCCCAAAATTTTTCGAAGTTTTTTTGGGTCCCAAAATTTTTCGAAGGTTTTTAGGTCCCAAAATTTTTCGAAGTGTTTTGGATCGAAATTTTTTCGGGTCTCAAATTTTTTTTGGACCCAAAATTTTTCAACATTTTTTTGGGTCTCAAAATTTTTCTACATTTTTTCGGGTCTCAAAATTTTTTTGGGCCCAAAATATTTCAACGTTTTTTTGGGTCTCAAAATTTTTCTAAATTTTTTTGGGTGTCAAAAATGTTTTGGGTCCCAAATTTTTTCGAAGATTGTTTTGGGTCCCAAAATTTTTCGAAGTTTATTTAGGTCCCAAATTTTTTTTACGTTTTTTTAGGTTCCAAAATTTTTCCAAATGTTTTTGGGTCAAAAATGTTTTGGGTCCCAAATTTTTTCGAAGAATGTTTTGGGTCCCAAAATTTTCCGAAGTTTATTTGGGTCCCAAATTTTTTTAAAGTTTTTTTAGGTCCCAAAATTTTTCGAAGATTGTTTTGGGTCCCAAAATTTTTCGAAGTTTATTTGAGTCCTAAATTTTTTTTAAGTTTTTTTAGGTTCCAAAATTTTTCCAAATGTTTTTGGGTCAAAAATGTTTTGGGTCCCAAATTTTTTCGAAGATTGTTTTGGGTCCCAAAATTTTACGAAGTTTTTTTGGGTCCCAAAATTTTTCGAAGTTTTTTTAGTTTTTATTTTTTTATTTTTTTAAGTTTTTTTAGGTCCCAAAATTTTTCGAAGTGTTTTTGGGTCAAAATTATTTCGGGTCTCAAAATTTTTTTGGGCCCAAAATTTTTCAAATTTTTTTTGGGTCCCAAAATTATTTTGGGTCCTAAATTTTGTAGAAGATTGTTTTGGGTCCTAAAATGGTTTGAAGTTTTTTTAGGTCCCAACATTTTTTGAACTGTTTTTGGGTCAAAATTTTTTCTGGTCTCAAAATTTGTTTGGGCCCAAAATTTTTCAACGTTTTTTTTGGGTCTCAAACTTTTTCTAAATTTTTTCTGGTCTCAAAATTTTTTTGGGCCCAAAATATTTCAACGTTTTTTTGGGTCTCAAAATTTTTCTAAATTTTTTTGGGTGTCAAAATTTTTTTGGGCCCAATATTTTGTAAAGTTGTTTTGGGTCCCAAAATTTTTTTGCGCCCAAAATTTTTCAAAGTTTTTTTGGGTCAAAATTATTTTGGGTCCCAAATTTTTTCGAAGATTGTTTTGGGTCCCAAAATTGTTCGAAGTTGTTTTGGGTCCCAACATTTTTTTACGCCTAAAATTTTTCAAAGTTTTTTTGGGTCCCAAAATTTTTCAACGTTTTTTTGGGTCAAAATTATTTTGGGTCCAAAATTTTTTCAAAGATTGTTTTGGGTCCCAAAATTTTTCGAAGTTTTTTTAGGTCCCAAAATTTTTCGAACTGTTTTTAGGTCAAAATTTTTTCTGGTCTCAAAATTTTTTTGGGCCCAAACATTTTCAACGTTTTTTTGGGCCTCAAAATTTTTCTAAATTTTTTGGGGTGTCAAAAATTTTTTGGGCCCAAAATTTTGTAAAGTTGTTTTGGGTCCCAAAATTTTTTTGCGGCCAAAATTTTTCAAAGTTTTTTTGGGTCAAAATTATTTTGGGTCCCAAATTTTTTCGAAGATTGTTTTGGGTCCCAAAATTTTTCGAAGTTTTTTTGGGTCCCAAAATTTTTCAACGTTTTTTTGGGTCAAAATTATTTTGGGTCCAACATTTTTTCGAAGATTGTTTTGGGTCCCAAAATTTTTCGACGTTTTTTTGGGTCCCAAAATTTTTCGAAGTTTTTTTAGGTTCCAAAATTTTTCCAAATGTTTTTGGGTCAAAAATGTTTTGGGTCCCAAATTTTTTCGAAGAATGTTTTGGGTCCCAAAATTTTTCGAAGATTGTTTTGGGTCCCAAAATTTTTCGAAGTTTATTTGAGTCCTAAATTTTTTTAAAGTTTTTTTAGGTTCCAAAATTTTTCCAAATGTTTTTGGTCAAAAATGTTTTGGGTCCCAAATTTTTTCGAAGATTGTTTTGGGTCCCAAAATTTTACGAAGTTTGTTTGGGTCCCAAAATTTTTTTAAGTTTTTTTAGGTCCCAAAATTTTTCGAAGTGTTTTTGGGTCAAAATTATTTCGGGTCTCAAAATTTTTTTGGGCCCAAAATTTTTCAAATTTTTTTTGGGTCCCAAAATTATTTTGGGTCCTAAATTTTGTAGAAGATTGTTTTGGGTCCTAAAATGGTTTGAAGTTTTTTTAGGTCCCAAAATTTTTTTAACTGTTTTTGGGTCAAAATTTTTTCTGGTCTCAAAATTTGTTTGGGCCCAAAATTTTTCAACGTTTTTTTTGGGTCTCAAACTTTTTCTAAATTTTTTCTGGTCTCAAAATTTTTTTGGGCCCAAAATATTTCAACGTTTTTTTGGGTCTCAAAATTTTTCTAAATTTTTTTGGGTGTCAAAATTTTTTTGGGCCCAATATTTTGTAAAGTTGTTTTGGGTCCCAAAATTGTTCGAAGTTGTTTTGGGTCCCAACATTTTTTTACGCCTAAAATTTTTCAAAGTTTTTTTGGGTCCCAAAATTTTTCAACGTTTTTTTGGGTCAAAATTATTTTGGGTCCAAAATTTTTTCAAAGATTGTTTTGGGTCCCAAAATTTTTCGAAGTTTTTTTAGGTCCCAAAATTTTTCGAACTGTTTTTAGGTCAAAATTTTTTCTGGTCTCAAAATTTTTTTGGGCCCAAACATTTTCAACGTTTTTTTGGGCCTCAAAATTTTTCTAAATTTTTTCGGGTGTCAAAAATTTTTTGGGCCCAAAATTTTGTAAAGTTGTTTTGGGTCCCAAAATTTTTCGAAGTTTATTTAGGTCCCAAAATTTTTTTACGTTTTTTTAGGTTCCAAAATTTTTCCAAATGTTTTTGGGTCAAAAATGTTTTGGGTCCCAAATTTTTTCGAAGAATGTTTTGGGTCCCAAAATTTTCCGAAGTTTTTTTGTGTCCCAAAATTTTTTGAAGTTTTTTTAGGTCCCAAAATTTTTCGAAGTGTTTTTGGGTCAAAATTATTTCGGGTCTCAAAATTTTTTTGGGCCCAAAATTTTTCTAATTTTTTTTTGCTCCCAAAATTTTTCCAACTTTTTTGGGTCCCAAAATTATTTTGGGTCCTAAATTTTGTAGAAGATTGTTTTGGGTCCTAAAATGTTTTGAAGTTTTTTTGGGTCCCAAAACTTTTTGAAGTTTTTTTAAGTCCCAAAATTTTTCGAAGTGTTTTTGGGTCAAATTTTTTTCGGGTCCCAAAATTTTTCGAAGTGTTTTTGGGTCAAATTTTTTTCGGGTCCCAAATTTTTTCGAAGATTGTTTTGGGTCCCAAAATTTTTCGAAGTTTATTTGGGTCCCAAAATTTTTCGAACTTTTTAAGGTCCCAAAATTTTTCGAAGTGTTTTTGGGTCAAAATTATTTCGGGTCTCAAATTTTTTTTGGGCCAAAAATTTTTCACATTTTTTTTGGCTCCCAAAATTTTTTGAAGTATTTGTAGAAGATTGTTTTGGGTCCTAAAATTTTTTGAAGTTTTTTTGGGTCCTAAAATTTTTTGAAGTTTTTTTGGGTAAAAATTTTTTCAGGTGCCAAATTTTTTCGAAGATTGTTTTGGGTCCCAAAATTTTTCGAAGTTTATTTGGGTCTCAAAATTTTTCAAATTTTTTTTGGGTCCCAAAATTATTTTGGGTCCTAAATTTTGTAGAAGATTGTTTTGGGTCCTAAAATGGTTTGAAGTTTTTTTAGGTCCCAACATTTTTTGAACTGTTTTTGGGTCAAAATTTTTTCTGGTCTCAAAATTTGTTTGGGCCCAAAATTTTTCAACGTTTTTTTTGGGTCTCAAACTTTTTCTAAATTTTTTCTGGTCTCAAAATTTTTTTGGGCCCAAAATATTTCAACGTTTTTTTGGGTCTCAAAATTTTTCTAAATTTTTTTGGGTGTCAAAATTTTTTTGGGCCCAATATTTTGTAAAGTTGTTTTGGGTCCCAAAATTTTTTTGCGCCCAAAATTTTTCAAAGTTTTTTTGGGTCAAAATTATTTTGGGTCCCAAATTTTTTCGAAGATTGTTTTGGGTCCCAAAATTGTTCGAAGTTGTTTTGGGTCCCAACATTTTTTTACGCCTAAAATTTTTCAAAGTTTTTTTGGGTCCCAAAATTTTTCAACGTTTTTTTGGGTCAAAATTATTTTGGGTCCAAAATTTTTTCAAAGATTGTTTTGGGTCCCAAAATTTTTCGAAGTTTTTTTAGGTCCCAAAATTTTTCGAACTGTTTTTAGGTCAAAATTTTTTCTGGTCTCAAAATTTTTTTGGGCCCAAACATTTTCAACGTTTTTTTGGGCCTCAAAATTTTTCTAAATTTTTTGGGGTGTCAAAATTTTTTTGGGCCCAAAATTTTGTAAAGTTGTTTTGGGTCCCAAAATTTTTTTGCGGCCAAAATTTTTCAAAGTTTTTTTGGGTCAAAATTATTTTGGGTCCCAAATTTTTTCGAAGATTGTTTTGGGTCCCAAAATTTTTCGAAGTTTTTTTGGGTCCCAAAATTTTTCAACGTTTTTTTGGGTCAAAATTATTTTGGGTCCAACATTTTTTCGAAGATTGTTTTGGGTCCCAAAATTTTTCGACGTTTTTTTGGGTCCCAAAATTTTTCGAAGTTTTTTTAGGTTCCAAAATTTTTCCAAATGTTTTTGGGTCAAAAATGTTTTGGGTCCCAAATTTTTTCGAAGAATGTTTTGGGTCCCAAAATTTTTCGAAGATTGTTTTGGGTCCCAAAATTTTTCGAAGTTTATTTGAGTCCTAAATTTTTTTAAAGTTTTTTTAGGTTCCAAAATTTTTCCAAATGTTTTTGGTCAAAAATGTTTTGGGTCCCAAATTTTTTCGAAGATTGTTTTGGGTCCCAAAATTTTACGAAGTTTGTTTGGGTCCCAAAATTTTTTTAAGTTTTTTTAGGTCCCAAAATTTTTCGAAGTGTTTTTGGGTCAAAATTATTTCGGGTCTCAAAATTTTTTTGGGCCCAAAATTTTTCAAATTTTTTTTGGGTCCCAAAATTATTTTGGGTCCTAAATTTTGTAGAAGATTGTTTTGGGTCCTAAAATGGTTTGAAGTTTTTTTAGGTCCCAAAATTTTTTTAACTGTTTTTGGGTCAAAATTTTTTCTGGTCTCAAAATTTGTTTGGGCCCAAAATTTTTCAACGTTTTTTTTGGGTCTCAAACTTTTTCTAAATTTTTTCTGGTCTCAAAATTTTTTTGGGCCCAAAATATTTCAACGTTTTTTTGGGTCTCAAAATTTTTCTAAATTTTTTTGGGTGTCAAAATTTTTTTGGGCCCAATATTTTGTAAAGTTGTTTTGGGTCCCAAAATTGTTCGAAGTTGTTTTGGGTCCCAACATTTTTTTACGCCTAAAATTTTTCAAAGTTTTTTTGGGTCCCAAAATTTTTCAACGTTTTTTTGGGTCAAAATTATTTTGGGTCCAAAATTTTTTCAAAGATTGTTTTGTGTCCCAAAATTTTTTGAAGTTTTTTTAGGTCCCAAAATTTTTCGAAGTGTTTTTGGGTCAAAATTATTTCGGGTCTCAAAATTTTTTTGGGCCCAAAATTTTTCTAATTTTTTTTTGCTCCCAAAATTTTTCCAACTTTTTTGGGTCCCAAAATTATTTTGGGTCCTAAATTTTGTAGAAGATTGTTTTGGGTCCTAAAATGTTTTGAAGTTTTTTTGGGTCCCAAAACTTTTTGAAGTTTTTTTAAGTCCCAAAATTTTTCGAAGTGTTTTTGGGTCAAATTTTTTTCGGGTCCCAAAATTTTTCGAAGTGTTTTTGGGTCAAATTTTTTTCGGGTCCCAAATTTTTTCGAAGATTGTTTTGGGTCCCAAAATTTTTCGAAGTTTATTTGGGTCCCAAAATTTTTCGAACTTTTTAAGGTCCCAAAATTTTTCGAAGTGTTTTTGGGTCAAAATTATTTCGGGTCTCAAATTTTTTTTGGGCCAAAAATTTTTCACATTTTTTTTGGCTCCCAAAATTTTTTGAAGTATTTGTAGAAGATTGTTTTGGGTCCTAAAATTTTTTGAAGTTTTTTTGGGTCCTAAAATTTTTTGAAGTTTTTTTGGGTAAAAATTTTTTCAGGTGCCAAATTTTTTCGAAGATTGTTTTGGGTCCCAAAATTTTTCGAAGTTTATTTGGGTCTCAAAATTTTTCAAATTTTTTTTGGGTCCCAAAATTATTTTGGGTCCTAAATTTTGTAGAAGATTGTTTTGGGTCCTAAAATGGTTTGAAGTTTTTTTAGGTCCCAACATTTTTTGAACTGTTTTTGGGTCAAAATTTTTTCTGGTCTCAAAATTTGTTTGGGCCCAAAATTTTTCAACGTTTTTTTTGGGTCTCAAACTTTTTCTAAATTTTTTCTGGTCTCAAAATTTTTTTGGGCCCAAAATATTTCAACGTTTTTTTGGGTCTCAAAATTTTTCTAAATTTTTTTGGGTGTCAAAATTTTTTTGGGCCCAATATTTTGTAAAGTTGTTTTGGGTCCCAAAATTTTTTTGCGCCCAAAATTTTTCAAAGTTTTTTTGGGTCAAAATTATTTTGGGTCCCAAATTTTTTCGAAGATTGTTTTGGGTCCCAAAATTGTTCGAAGTTGTTTTGGGTCCCAACATTTTTTTACGCCTAAAATTTTTCAAAGTTTTTTTGGGTCCCAAAATTTTTCAACGTTTTTTTGGGTCAAAATTATTTTGGGTCCAAAATTTTTTCAAAGATTGTTTTGGGTCCCAAAATTTTTCGAAGTTTTTTTAGGTCCCAAAATTTTTCGAACTGTTTTTAGGTCAAAAATTTTTCTGGTCTCAAAATTTTTTTGGGCCCAAACATTTTCAACGTTTTTTTGGGCCTCAAAATTTTTCTAAATTTTTTGGGGTGTCAAAATTTTTTTGGGCCCAAAATTTTGTAAAGTTGTTTTGGGTCCCAAAATTTTTTTGCGGCCAAAATTTTTCAAAGTTTTTTTGGGTCAAAATTATTTTGGGTCCCAAATTTTTTCGAAGATTGTTTTGGGTCCCAAAATTTTTCGAAGTTTTTTTGGGTCCCAAAATTTTTCAACGTTTTTTTGGGTCAAAATTATTTTGGGTCCAACATTTTTTCGAAGATTGTTTTGGGTCCCAAAATTTTTCGACGTTTTTTTGGGTCCCAAAATTTTTCGAAGTTTTTTTAGGTTCCAAAATTTTTCCAAATGTTTTTGGGTCAAAAATGTTTTGGGTCCCAAATTTTTTCGAAGAATGTTTTGGGTCCCAAAATTTTTCGAAGATTGTTTTGGGTCCCAAAATTTTTCGAAGTTTATTTGAGTCCTAAATTTTTTTAAAGTTTTTTTAGGTTCCAAAATTTTTCCAAATGTTTTTGGTCAAAAATGTTTTGGGTCCCACATTTTTTCGAAGATTGTTTTGGGTCCCAAAATTTTACGAAGTTTGTTTGGGTCCCAAAATTTTTTTAAGTTTTTTTAGGTCCCAAAATTTTTCGAAGTGTTTTTGGGTCAAAATTATTTCGGGTCTCAAAATTTTTTTGGGCCCAAAATTTTTCAAATTTTTTTTGGGTCCCAAAATTATTTTGGGTCCTAAATTTTGTAGAAGATTGTTTTGGGTCCTAAAATGGTTTGAAGTTTTTTTAGGTCCCAAAATTTTTTTAACTGTTTTTGGGTCAAAATTTTTTCTGGTCTCAAAATTTGTTTGGGCCCAAAATTTTTCAACGTTTTTTTTGGGTCTCAAACTTTTTCTAAATTTTTTCTGGTCTCAAAATTTTTTTGGGCCCAAAATATTTCAACGTTTTTTTGGGTCTCAAAATTTTTCTAAATTTTTTTGGGTGTCAAAATTTTTTTGGGCCCAATATTTTGTAAAGTTGTTTTGGGTCCCAAAATTGTTCGAAGTTGTTTTGGGTCCCAACATTTTTTTACGCCTAAAATTTTTCAAAGTTTTTTTGGGTCCCAAAATTTTTCAACGTTTTTTTGGGTCAAAATTATTTTGGGTCCAAAATTTTTTCAAAGATTGTTTTGGGTCCCAAAATTTTTCGAAGTTTTTTTAGGTCCCAAAATTTTTCGAACTGTTTTTAGGTCAAAATTTTTTCTGGTCTCAAAATTTTTTTGGGCCCAAACATTTTCAACGTTTTTTTGGGCCTCAAAATTTTTCTAAATTTTTTCGGGTGTCAAAAATTTTTTGGGCCCAAAATTTTGTAAAGTTGTTTTGGGTCCCAAAATTTTTCGAAGTTTATTTAGGTCCCAAAATTTTTTTACGTTTTTTTAGGTTCCAAAATTTTTCCAAATGTTTTTGGGTCAAAAATGTTTTGGGTCCCAAATTTTTTCGAAGAATGTTTTGGGTCCCAAAATTTTCCGAAGTTTTTTTGTGTCCCAAAATTTTTTGAAGTTTTTTTAGGTCCCAAAATTTTTCGAAGTGTTTTTGGGTCAAAATTATTTCGGGTCTCAAAATTTTTTTGGGCCCAAAATTTTTCTAATTTTTTTTTGCTCCCAAAATTTTTCCAACTTTTTTGAGTCCCAAAATTATTTTGGGTCCTAAATTTTGTAGAAGATTGTTTTGGGTCCTAAAATGTTTTGAAGTTTTTTTGGGTCCCAAAACTTTTTGAAGTTTTTTTAAGTCCCAAAATTTTTCGAAGTGTTTTTGGGTCAAATTTTTTTCGGGTCCCAAAATTTTTCGAAGTGTTTTTGGGTCAAATTTTTTTCGGGTCCCAAATTTTTTCGAAGATTGTTTTGGGTCCCAAAATTTTTCGAAGTTTATTTGGGTCCCAAAATTTTTCGAACTTTTTAAGGTCCCAAAATTTTTCGAAGTGTTTTTGGGTCAAAATTATTTCGGGTCTCAAATTTTTTTTGGGCCAAAAATTTTTCACATTTTTTTTGGCTCCCAAAATTTTTTGAAGTATTTGTAGAAGATTGTTTTGGGTCCTAAAATTTTTTGAAGTTTTTTTGGGTCCTAAAATTTTTTGAAGTTTTTTTGGGTAAAAATTTTTTCAGGTGCCAAATTTTTTCGAAGATTGTTTTGGGTCCCAAAATTTTTCGAAGTTTATTTGGGTCTCAAAATTTTTCAAATTTTTTTTGGCTCCCAAAATTTTTCACATTTTTTTTTGGCTCCCAAAATTTTTCAAAGTTTTTGTAGAAGATTGTTTTGGGTCCTAAAATTTTTTGAAGTTTTTTTGGGTCCTAAAATTTTTTTAAGTTTTTTTGGGTCCCAAAATTTTTTGAAGCTTTTTTAAGTCCCAAAATTTTTCAAAGTATTTTTCGGTCAAAATTTTTTCGTGTCCCAAATTTTTTCGAAGATTGTTTTGGGTCCCAAAATTTTTCGAAGTTTATTTGGGTCTCAAAATTTTTCGAGGTTTTTTGGGTCTCAAAATTTTTTTGGGCCCAAAATTTTGTAAAGTTTTTTTAAGTCCCAAAATTTTTCGAAGTGTTTTTGGGTCAAAATTATTTCGGGCCTCAAATTTTTTTTGGGCCCAAAATTTTTCACATTTTTTTTGGCTCCCAAAATTATTTTGGCTCCCAAATTTTGTAGAAGATAGTTTTGAGTCCTAAAATTTTTTCAAGTTTTTTTGGGTCCCAAAATTTTTTGAAGTTTTTTTAAGTCCCAAAACTTGTTTTTGGGAAAAAGTGTTTTTGGGTCAAAATTTTTTCGGCTCTCAAAATTTTTCAAAATTTTTGGGGTCCCAAAATATTCAAGTTTTTTTGGGTCCCAAAATTTTTCAAAGATTTTTTTGGGTCAACATTTTTTAGGGTCTCAAATTTTTTCTAAATCTTCAAAAAAAAAAATCGAAGATTTTTTGGGTCTCAAAATTTTTCGAAGATTTTTTGATGTCAAATTTTTTTGGGTCCCAAAATTGTTCGAAGATTTTTTAAGGTCAAAAAATTTTATATTTTTTATATAATATTCAGATTTGGTAGTGATTCACAGTTTTTTTGGGTCCTAAATTTATTCGAAGATTATTTTGTGTCCCAAAGTTTTACGAAGTGTTTTTGGGTCAAACTTTTTTTGGGTCCCAAATTTTTTCGAAGATTGTTTTGGGTCCCAAAATTTTTCGAAGTTTTTTTGGATCAAAATGTTTTTGGGCCCAGCATTTTTCAAAGTTTTTTTGGGTCCAAAATTTTTCGAACATTTTTTGAGGTCAAAATATTTTTGGGTCCCAAAATTGTTCGAAGATTTTTTTGGGTCCCAAAATTGTTGAAATTTTTTGGGTGAAAATGTTTCAATTGCTGTTCTACAGCTGAGAGAAGAGAATTGTTTGCATTGTTTATGCACTTTTCTCCCCTTTTAGATAGACTTTTCCACCTAAGAATGTCTTTACAATCTGAACAGGCACATGTGTAGTTCCATTGAAGCACTTCACAAGAGTGCCATTTAATGAAAATGTGGAAGTTGCCCACAAAGGACCCCATTTCCTAAGGCTAACTGCAATGTGTGTCAGCAGGTGTACATTAAAAGACACTTTTGCAGTGTCATACAGCACCTCAAACTGGATGACAAATTTCCTAAAAGCCATTTCCGCTGCATTAACATTACATAGTTTCACATTTTCTTTAAAAAGCATGTGCATAGAAAAAACGATTTTTTTTTCTGTCTATATACCACTTTTTGCTGTAATTTGGTGAATCCAGCCTTATAATCACCGACTGTCGAGTCACATCAAGACAAACACTATGTTGGTACTCTGGAAAATAGCCACCAATCATCTAAAACGTTTTTAATTCATCAACACAGATTGGCCTTTTACACCCATGACTGGCTGTTCTGGAGTAGCTGGTGGTCATACTGTTTTGTCTCAGATGCCTCAGATTTTGCCTTGTTCTGGTCTTCACCTGTGTAATAGCAAAAATCACACCCATTCAGCCCGTTGAATTGTTCACTGTTCTGGTATTATTGGTATTAGTGCAAAAACCTCTGTCTATTTGACACAAAAAAAAAAGTTTTTTTGTGTCAAAACTTTTTGGGTATAAAAAGTTTTCTAACTTTTTTTGGGCCCAAAATTTTTCAAAGTTTTTTTGGGTCTCAAAATTTTTCTAAATTTTTTTGGGTCCCAAATTTTTTCGAAGATTGTTTTGGGTCCCAAAATTTTCTAAGTTTTTTTGGGTCCCAAAATTTTTCGAAGGTTTTTAGGTCCCAACATTTTTCGAAGTGTTTTTGGGTCAAAATGTTTTCGGGTCTCAAATTTTTTTTGGGCCCAAAATTTTTCAAAGTTTTTTTGGGTCAAAATTTTTTCGGGTCTAATTTTTTTAATTGCTGTTCTAAAGCTGAGAGAAGAGAACTTTGATATCATTGTTTGCATTCTTTATGCACTTTTCTCCATGTTTATATAGACTTTTCCACGTAAGAATGTCTTAACAATCTGGACAGACTTTTTTCTCTTTTGCAACCTGTTGCTGCATCCGAGTGGTAATATACAGGAAACAACTATAATGCTCGCACTTTGTTACTGGACCATCATTAAAGGCTTTCAGTGGCTAGGTTATGCGATACAGGCACTCTGTTTAGAAGCAGAGCCAAAGACCCTTACCCACTCAGATATTCAGATTTGGTAGTGATTCACAGATTTTTTGAGTCCCAAATTTTTTCGAAGATTGTTTTGGGTCCCAAAATTTTTCGAAGTTTTTTCGGTTATCAAAATTTTTTTAGGCCCAAAGTTTTTCAAAGTTTTTTTGGTTCCCAAAATTTTACGAAGTTTTTTGGGTCAAAATTATTTTGGGTCCCAAAATTTTTCGAAGTTTTTTTGGGTCCCAAAATTTTTCGAAGGTTTTTAGGTCCCAAAATTTTTCGAAGTGATTTGGATCGAAATTTTTTCGGGTCTCAAAATTTTTTTGGACCCAAAATTTTTCAACATTTTTTTGGGTCTCAAAATTTTTCTACATTTTTTCGGGTTTCAAAATTTTTTTGGGCCCAAAATTTTGTAAAGTTGTTTTGGGTCCCAACATTTTTTTGCGCCCAAAATTTTTCGAAGTTTTTTTGGGTGCCAAAATTTTTCGAAGGTTTTTAGGTCCCAAAATTTTTCGAAGTGTTTTGGATCGAAATTTTTTCGGGTCTCAAAATTTTTTTGGACCCAAAATTTTTCAACATTTTTTTGGGTCTCAAAATTTTTCTACATTTTTTCGGGTCTCAAAATTTTTTTGGGCCCAAAATTTTGTAAAGTTGTTTTGGGTCCCAACATTTTTTTGCGCCTCAAAATTTTACGAAGATTTTTTGAGGTAAATTTTTTTTGGGTCCCAAAATTTTCCAAAGATTTTTTAAGGTCCAAATTTTTTTGGGTCCCAAAATTTTTTGAAGATTTTTTTGGGTCCCGAAATTTTTCGATGTTTTTTTGGTCAAAATTTTTTAATTGCTGTTCTAAAGCTGAGAGAAAAGATCTTTGATATCATTGTTTGCATTCTTTATGCATTTTTCTCCCCGTTTAGATAGACTTTTCCACCTAAGAATGTCTTAACAATCTGGACAGGCACATGTGTAGTTCAAGCTTATTTATCTAAAATAGACTTGTTTCTGTTTTGCAACCTGTTGCTGCATCCGAGTGGTAATATACAGGAAACAACTATAATGCTCGCACTTTGTTACTGGACCATCATTAAAGGCTTTCAGTGGCTAGGTTATGCGATACAGGCACTCTGTTTAGAAGCAGAGCCAAAGACCCTTACCCACTCAGATATTCAGATTTGGTAGTGATTCACAGATTTTTTGGGTCCCAAATTTTTTCGAAGATTGTTTTGGGTCCCAAAATTTTTCGAAGTTTTTTGGGTCAAAATTTTTTTGGGCCCAAAGTTTTTCAAAGTTTTTTTGGTTCCCAAAATTTTATGAAGTTTTTTGGGTCAAAATTATTTTGGGTCCCAAAATTTTTCGAAGTTTTTTTGGGTCCCAAAATTTTTCGAAGGTTTTTAGGTCCCCAAAATTTTACGAAGTTTTTTGGGTCAAAATTATTTTGGGTCCCAAAATTTTTCGAAGTTTTTTTGGGTCCCAAAATTTTTCGAAGGTTTTTAGGTCCCAAAATTTTTCGAAGTGTTTTGGATCGAAATTTTTTCGGGTCTCAAAATTTTTTTGGACCCAAAATTTTTCAACATTTTTTTGGGTCTCAAAATTTTTCTACATTTTTTCGGGTCTCAAAATTTTTTTGGGCCCAAAATATTTCAACGTTTTTTTGGGTCTCAAAATTTTTCTAAATTTTTTTGGGTGTCAAAAATGTTTTGGGTCCCAAATTTTTTCGAAGAATGTTTTGGGTCCCAAAATTTTCCGAAGTTTATTTGGGTCCCAAATTTTTTTTAAGTTTTTTTAGGTCCCAAAATTTTTCGAAGATTGTTTTGGGTCCCAAAATTTTTCGAAGTTTATTTGAGTCCTAAATTTTTTTTAAGTTTTTTTAGGTTCCAAAATTTTTCCAAATGTTTTTGGGTCAAAAATGTTTTGGGTCCCAAATTTTTTCGAAGATTGTTTTGGGTCCCAAAATTTTACGAAGTTTGTTTGGGTCCCAAAATGTTTTTAATTTTTTTTAGGTCCCAAAATTTTTCGAAGTGTTTTTGGGTCAAAATTATTTCGTGTCTCAAAATTTTTTTGGGCCCAAAATTTTTCACATTTTTTTTGGGTCCCAAAATTATTTTGGGTCCTAAATTTTGTAGAAGATTGTTTTGGGTCCTAAAATGGTTTGAAGTTTTTTTAGGTCCCAAAATTTTTTGAACTGTTTTTGGGTCAAAATTTTTTCTGGTCTCAAAATTTGTTTGGGCCCAAAACTTTTCAACGTTTTTTTTGGGTCTCAAAATTTTTCTAAATTTTTTCTGGTCTCAAAATTTTTTTGGGCCCAAAATATTTCAACGTTTTTTTGGGTCTCAAATTTTTTCTAAATTTTTTTGGGTGTCAAAATTTTTTTGGGCCCAATATTTTGTAAAGTTGTTTTGGGTCCCAAAATTTTTTTGCGCCCAAAATTTTTCACAGTTTTTTTGGGTCAAAATTATTTTGGGTCCCAAATTTTTTCGAAGATTGTTTTGGGTCCCAAAATTGTTCGAAGTTGTTTTGGGTCCCAACATTTTTTTACGCCTAAAAATTTTCAAAGTTTTTTTGGGTCCCAAAATTTTTCAACGTTTTTTTGGGTCAAAATTATTTTGGGTCCAAAATTTTTTCAAAGATTGTTTTGGGTCCCAAAATTTTTCGAAGTTTTTTTAGGTCCCAAAATTTTTCGAACTGTTTTTAGGTCAAAATTTTTTTCTGGTCTCAAAATTTTTTTGGGCCCAAACATTTTCAATGTTTTTTTGGGCCTCAAAATTTTTCTAAATTTTTTCGGGTGTCAAAAATTTTTTGGGCCCAAAATTTTGTAAAGTTGTTTTGGGTCCCAAAATTTTTTTGCGCCCAAAATTTTTCAAAGTTTTTTTGGGTCAAAATTATTTTGGGTCCCAAATTTTTTCGAAGATTGTTTTGGGTCCCAAAATTTTTCGAAGTTTTTTTGGGTCCCAAAATTTTTCAACGTTTTTTTGGGACAAAATTATTTTGGGTCCATTATTTTTTCGAAGATTGTTTTGGGTCCCAAAATTTTTCGACGTTTTTTTGGGTCCCAAAATTTTTCGAAGTTTTTTTAGGTTCCAAAATTTTTCCAAATGTTTTTGGGTCAAAAATGTTTTGGGTCCCAAATTTTTTCGAAGAATGTTTTGGGTCCCAAAATTTTTCGAAGATTGTTTTGCGTCCCAAAATTTTTCGAAGTTTATTTGAGTCCTAAATTTTTTTTAAGTTTTTTTAGGTTCCAAAATTTTTCCAAATGTTTTTGGGTCAAAAATGTTTTGGGTCCCAAATTTTTTCGAAGATTGTTTTGGGTCCCAAAATTTTACGAAGTTTGTTTGGGTCCCAAAATTTTTTTAAGTTTTTTTAGGTCCCAAAATTTTTCGAAGTGTTTTTGGGTCAAAATTATTTCGGGTCTCAAAATTTTTTTGGGCCCAAAATTTTTCAAATTTTTTTTGGGTCCCAAAATTATTTTGGGTCCCAAAATTTTTCGAAGTTTTTTCGGTTATCAAAATTTTTTTGGGCCCAAAGTTTTTCAAAGTTTTTTTGGTTCCCAAAATTTTACGAAGTTTTTTGGGTCAAAATTATTTTGGGTCCCAAAATTTTTCGAAGTTTTTTTGGGTCCCAAAATTTTTCGAAGGTTTTTAGGTCCCAAAATTTTTCGAAGTGATTTGGATCGAAATTTTTTCGGGTCTCAAAATTTTTTTGGACCCAAAATTTTTCAACATTTTTTTGGGTATCAAAATTTTTCTACATTTTTTCGGGTTTCAAAATTTTTTTGGGCCCAAAATTTTGTAAAGTTGTTTTGGGTCCCAACATTTTTTTGCGCCCAAAATTTTTCGAAGTTTTTTTGGGTGCCAAAATTTTTCGAAGTTTTTTTAGGTTCCAAAATTTTTCCAAATGTTTTTGGGTCAAAAATGTTTTGGGTCCCAAATTTTTTCGAAGAATGTTTTGGGTCCCAAAATTTTTCGAAGATTGTTTTGCGTCCCAAAATTTTTCGAAGTTTATTTGAGTCCTAAATTTTTTTTAAGTTTTTTTAGGTCCCAAAATTTTTCGAAGTGTTTTTGGGTCAAAATTATTTCGGGTCTCAAAATTTTTTTGGGCCCAAAATTTTTCAAATTTTTTTTGGGTCCCAAAATTATTTTGGGTCCCAAAATTTTTCGAAGTTTTTTCGGTTCCCAAACTTTTACGAAGTTTTTTGGGTCAAAATTATTTTGGGTCCCAAAATTTTTCGAAGTTTTTTTGGGTCCCAAAATTTTTCGAAGGTTTTTAGGTCCCAAAATTTTTCGAAGTGATTTGGATCGAAATTTTTTCGGGTCTCAAAATTTTTTTGGACCCAAAATTTTTCAACATTTTTTTGGGTATCAAAATTTTTCTACATTTTTTCGGGTTTCAAAATTTTTTTGGGCCCAAAATTTTGTAAAGTTGTTTTGGGTCCCAACATTTTTTTGCGCCCAAAATTTTTCGAAGTTTTTTTGGGTGCCAAAATTTTTCGAAGGTTTTTAGGTCCCAAAATTTTTCGAAGTGTTTTGGATCGAAATTTTTTCGGGTCTCAAAATTTTTTTGGACCCAAAATTTTTCAACATTTTTTTGGGTCTCAAAATTTTTCTACATTTTTTCGGGTCTCAAAATTTTTTTGGGCCCAAAATTTTGTAAAGTTGTTTTGGGTCCCAACATTTTTTTGCGCCTCAAAATTTTACGAAGATTTTTTGAGGTAAAATTTTTTTGGGTCCCAAAATTTTCCAAAGATTTTTTAAGGTCCAAATTTTTTTGGGTCCCAAAATTTTTTGAAGATTTTTTTGGGTCCCGAAATTTTTCGATGTTTTTTGGGTCAAAATTTTTTAATTGCCGTTCTAAAGCTGAGAGAAAAGATCTTTAATATCATTGTTTGCATTCTTTATGCATTTTTCTCCCCGTTTAGATAGACTTTTCCACCTAAGAATGTCTTAACAATCTGGACAGGCACATGTGTAGTTCAAGCTTATTTATCTAAAATAGACTTGTTTCTGTTTTGCAACCTGTTGCTGCATCCGAGTGGTAATATACAGGAAACAACTATAATGCTCGCACTTTGTTACTGGACCATCATTAAAGGCTTTCAGTGGCTAGGTTATGCGATACAGGCACTCTGTTTAGAAGCAGAGCCAAAGACCCTTACCCACTCAGATATTCAGATTTGGTAGTGATTCACAGATTTTTTGGGTCCCAAATTTTTTCGAAGATTGTTTTGGGTCCCAAAATTTTTCGAAGTTTTTTGGGTCAAAATTTTTTTGGGCCCAAAGTTTTTCAAAGTTTTTTTGGTTCCCAAAATTTTACGAAGTTTTTTGGGTCAAAATTATTTTGAGTCCCAAAATTTTTCGAAGTTTTTTTGGGTCCCAAAATTTTTCGAAGGTTTTTAGGTCCCCAAAATTTTACGAAGTTTTTTGGGTCAAAATTATTTTGGGTCCCAAAATTTTTCGAAGTTTTTTTGGGTCCCAAAATTTTTCGAAGGTTTTTAGGTCCCAAAATTTTTCGAAGTGTTTTGGATCGAAATTTTTTCGGGTCTCAAAATTTTTTTGGACCCAAAATTTTTCAACATTTTTTTGGGTCTCAAAATTTTTCTACATTTTTTCGGGTCTCAAAATTTTTTTGGGCCCAAAATATTTCAACGTTTTTTTGGGTCTCAAAATTTTTCTAAATTTTTTTGGGTGTCAAAAATGTTTTGGGTCCCAAATTTTTTCGAAGATTGTTTTGGGTCCCAAAATTTTTCGAAGTTTATTTAGGTCCCAAATTTTTTTTACGTTTTTTTAGGTTCCAAAATTTTTCCAAATGTTTTTGGGTCAAAAATGTTTTGGGTCCCAAATTTTTTCGAAGAATGTTTTGGGTCCCAAAATTTTCCGAAGTTTATTTGGGTCCCAAATTTTTTTTAAGTTTTTTTAGGTCCCAAAATTTTTCGAAGATTGTTTTGGGTCCCAAAATTTTTCGAAGTTTATTTGAGTCCTAAATTTTTTTTAAGTTTTTTTAGGTTCCAAAATTTTTCCAAATGTTTTTGGGTCAAAAATGTTTTGGGTCCCAAATTTTTTCGAAGATTGTTTTGGGTCCCAAAATTTTACGAAGTTTGTTTGGGTCCCAAAATGTTTTTAAGTTTTTTTAGGTCCCAAAATTTTTCGAAGTGTTTTTGGGTCAAAATTATTTCGGGTCTCAAAATTTTTTTGGGCCCAAAATTTTTCACATTTTTTTTGGGTCCCAAAATTATTTTGGGTCCTAAATTTTGTAGAAGATTGTTTTGGGTCCTAAAATGGTTTGAAGTTTTTTTAGGTCCCAAAATTTTTTTAACTGTTTTTGGGTCAAAATTTTTTCTGGTCTCAAAATTTGTTTGGGCCCAAAACTTTTCAACGTTTTTTTTGGGTCTCAAAATTTTTCTAAATTTTTTCTGGTCTCAAAATTTTTTTGGGCCCAAAATATTTCAACGTTTTTTTGGGTCTCAAAATTTTTCTAAATTTTTTTGGGTGTCAAAATTTTTTTGGGCCCAATATTTTGTAAAGTTGTTTTGGGTCCCAAAATTTTTTTGCGCCCAAAATTTTTCACAGTTTTTTTGGGTCAAAATTATTTTGGGTCCCAAATTTTTTTGAAGATTGTTTTGGGTCCCAAAATTGTTCGAAGTTGTTTTGGGTCCCAACATTTTTTTACGCCTAAAAATTTCAAAGATTGTTTTGGGTCCCAAAATTTTTCGAAGTTTTTTTAGGTCCCAAAATTTTTCGAACTGTTTTTAGGTCAAAATTTTTTTCTGGTCTCAAAATTTTTTTGGGCCCAAACATTTTCAACGTTTTTTTGGGCCTCAAAATTTTTCTAAATTTTTTCGGGTGTCAAAACTTTTTTGGGCCCAAAATTTTGTAAAGTTGTTTTGGGTCCCAAAATTTTTTTGCGCCCAAAATTTTTCAAAGTTTTTTTGGGTCAAAATTATTTTGGGTCCCAAATTTTTTCGAAGATTGTTTTGGGTCCCAAAATTTTTCGAAGTTTTTTTGGGTCCCAAAATTTTTCAACGTTTTTTTGGGTCAAAATTATTTTGGGTCCATTATTTTTTCGAAGATTGTTTTGGGTCCCAAAATTTTTCAACGTTTTTTTGGGTCCCAAAATTTTTCGAAGTTTTTTTAGGTTCCAAAATTTTTCCAAATGTTTTTGGGTCAAAAATGTTTTGGGTCCCAAATTTTTTCGAAGAATGTTTTGGGTCCCAAAATTTTTCGAAGATTGTTTTGGGTCCCAAAATTTTTCGAAGTTTATTTGAGTCCTAAATTTTTTAAAAGTTTTTTTAGGTTCCAAAATTTTTCCAAATGTTTTTGGGTCAAAAATGTTTTGGGTCCCAAATTTTTTCGAAGATTGTTTTGGGTCCCAAAATTTTACGAAGTTTGTTTGGGTCCCAAAATGTTTTTAAGTTTTTTTAGGTCCCAAAATTTTTCGAAGTGTTTTTGGGTCAAAATTATTTCGGGTCTCAAAATTTTTTTGGGCCCAAAATTTTTCACATTTTTTTTGGGTCCCAAAATTATTTTGGGTCCTAAATTTTGTAGAAGATTGTTTTGGGTCCTAAAATGGTTTGAAGTTTTTTTAGGTCCCAAAATTTTTTTAACTGTTTTTGGGTCAAAATTTTTTCTGGTCTCAAAATTTGTTTGGGCCCAAAACTTTTCAACGTTTTTTTTGGGTCTCAAAATTTTTCTAAATTTTTTCTGGTCTCAAAATTTTTTTGGGCCCAAAATATTTCAACGTTTTTTTGGGTCTCAAAATTTTTCACAGTTTTTTTGGGTCAAAATTATTTTGGGTCCCAAATTTTTTCGAAGATTGTTTTGGGTCCCAAAATTGTTCGAAGTTTTTTTGGGTCCCAAAATTTTTCAACGTTTTTTTGGGTCAAAATTATTTTGGGTCCAAAATTTTTTCAAAGATTGTTTTGGGTCCCAAAATTTTTCGAAGTTTTTTTAGGTCCCAAAATTTTTCGAACTGTTTTTAGGTCAAAATTTTTTTCTGGTCTCAAAATTTTTTTGGGCCCAAACATTTTCAACGTTTTTTTGGGCCTCAAAATTTTTCTAAATTTTTTCGGGTGTCAAAAATTTTTTGGGCCCAAAATTTTGTAAAGTTGTTTTGGGTCCCAAAATTTTTTTGCGCCCAAAATTTTTCAAAGTTTTTTTGGGTCAAAATTATTTTGGGTCCCAAATTTTTTCGAAGATTGTTTTGGGTCCCAAAATTTTTCGAAGTTTTTTTGGGTCCCAAAATTTTTCAACGTTTTTTTGGGTCAAAATTATTTTGGGTCCATTATTTTTTCGAAGATTGTTTTGGGTCCCAAAATTTTTCGACGTTTTTTTGGGTCCCAAAATTTTTCGAAGTTTTTTTAGGTTCCAAAATTTTTCCAAATGTTTTTGGGTCAAAAATGTTTTGGGTCCCACATTTTTTCGAAGAATGTTTTGGGTCCCAAAATTTTTCGAAGATTGTTTTGGGTCCCAAAATTTTTCGAAGTTTATTTGAGTCCTAAATTTTTTTAAAGTTTTTTTAGGTTCCAAAATTTTTCCAAATGTTTTTGGGTCAAAAATGTTTTGGGTCCCAAATTTTTTCGAAGATTGTTTTGGGTCCCAAAATTTTACGAAGTTTGTTTGGGTCCCAAAATTTTTTTAAGTTTTTTTAGGTCCCAAAATTTTTCGAAGTGTTTTTGGGTCAAAATTATTTCGGGTCTCAAAATTTTTTTGGGCCCAAAATTTTTCAAATTTTTTTTGGGTCCCAAAATTATTTTGGGTCCTAAATTTTGTAGAAGATTGTTTTGGGTCCTAAAATGGTTTGAAGTTTTTTTAGGTCCCAAAATTTTTTGAACTGTTTTTGGGTCAAAATTTTTTCAGGTCTCAAAATTTGTTTGGGCCCAAAATTTTTCAACGTTTTTTTTGGGTCTCAAACTTTTTCTAAATTTTTTCTGGTCTCAAAATTTTTTTGGGCCCAAAATATTTCAACGTTTTTTTGGGTCTCAAAATTTTTCTAAATTTTTTTGGGTGTCAAAATTTTTTTGGGCCCAATATTTTGTAAAGTTGTTTTGGGTCCCAAAATTTTTTTGCGCCCAAAATTTTTCACAGTTTTTTTGGGTCAAAATTATTTTGGGTCCCAAATTTTTTCGAAGATTGTTTTGGGTCCCAAAATTGTTCGAAGTTGTTTTGGGTCCCAACATTTTTTTACGCCTAAAATTTTTCAAAGTTTTTTTGGGTCCCAAAATTTTTCAACGTTTTTTTGGGTCAAAATTATTTTGGGTCCAAAATTTTTTCAAAGATTGTTTTGGGTCCCAAAATTTTTCGAAGTTTTTTTAGGTCCCAAAATTTTTCGAACTGTTTTTAGGTCAAAATTTTTTCTGGTCTCAAAATTTTTTTGGGCCCAAACATTTTCAACGTTTTTTTGGGCCTCAAAATTTTTCTAAATTTTTTCGGGTGTCAAAAATTTTTTGGGCCCAAAATTTTGTAAAGTTGTTTTGGGTCCCAAAATTTTTTTGCGGCCAAAATTTTTCAAAGTTTTTTTGGGTCAAAATTATTTTGGGTCCCAAATTTTTTCGAAGATTGTTTTGGGTCCCAAAATTTTTCGAAGTTTTTTTGGGTCCCAAAATTTTTCAACGTTTTTTTGGGTCAAAATTATTTTGGGTCCAACATTTTTTCGAAGATTGTTTTGGGTCCCAAAATATTTCAACGTTTTTTTGGGTCTCAAAATTTTTCACAGTTTTTTTGGGTCAAAATTATTTTGGGTCCCAAATTTTTTCGAAGATTGTTTTGGGTCCCAAAATTGTTCGAAGTTGTTTTGGGTCCCAACATTTTTTTACGCCTAAAAATTTTCAAAGTTTTTTTGGGTCCCAAAATTTTTCAACGTTTTTTTGGGTCAAAATTATTTTGGGTCCAAAATTTTTTCAAAGGTTGTTTTGGGTCCCAAAATTTTTCGAAGTTTTTTTAGGTCCCAAAATTTTTCGAACTGTTTTTAGGTCAAAATTTTTTTCTGGTCTCAAAATTTTTTTGGGCCCAAACATTTTCAACGTTTTTTTGGGCCTCAAAATTTTTCTAAATTTTTTCGGGTGTCAAAAATTTTTTGGGCCCAAAATTTTGTAAAGTTGTTTTGGGTCCCAAAATTTTTTTGCGCCCAAAATTTTTCAAAGTTTTTTTGGGTCAAAATTATTTTGGGTCCCAAATTTTTTCGAAGATTGTTTTGGGTCCCAAAATTTTTCAACGTTTTTTTGGGTCCCAAAATTTTTCAACGTTTTTTTGGGTCAAAATTATTTTGGGTCCATTATTTTTTCGAAGATTGTTTTGGGTCCCAAAATTTTTCGACGTTTTTTTGGGTCCCAAAATTTTTCGAAGTTTTTTTAGGTTCCAAAATTTTTCCAAATGTTTTTGGGTCAAAAATGTGCTGGGTCCCAAATTTTTTCGAAGAATGTTTTGGGTCCCAAAATTTTTCGAAGATTGTTTTGGGTCCCAAAATTTTTCGAAGTTTATTTGAGTCCTAAATTTTTTTAAAGTTTTTTTAGGTTCCAAAATTTTTCCAAATGTTTTTGGGTCAAAAATGTTTTGGGTCCCAAATTTTTTCGAAGATTGTTTTGGGTCCCAAAATTTTACGAAGTTTGTTTGGGTCCCAAAATGTTTTTAAGTTTTTTTAGGTCCCAAAATTTTTCGAAGTGTTTTTGGGTCAAAATTATTTCGGGTCTCAAAATTTTTTTGGGCCCAAAATTTTTCAAATTTTTTTTGGGTCCCAAAATTATTTTGGGTCCTAAATTTTGTAGAAGATTGTTTTGGGTCCTAAAATGGTTTGAAGTTTTTTTAGGTCCCAAAATTTTTTGAACTGTTTTTGGGTCAAAATTTTTTCAGGTCTCAAAATTTGTTTGGGCCCAAAATTTTTCAACGTTTTTTTTGGGTCTCAAACTTTTTCTAAATTTTTTCTGGTCTCAAAATTTTTTTGGGCCCAAAATATTTCAACGTTTTTTTGGGTCTCAAAATTTTTCTAAATTTTTTTGGGTGTCAAAATTTTTTTGGGCCCAATATTTTGTAAAGTTGTTTTGGGTCCCAAAATTTTTTTGCGCCCAAAATTTTTCACAGTTTTATTGGGTCAAAATTATTTTGGGTCCCAAATTTTTTCGAAGATTGTTTTGGGTCCCAAAATTGTTCGAAGTTGTTTTGGGTCCCAACATTTTTTTACGCCTAAAAATTTTCAAAGTTTTTTTGGGTCCCAAAATTTTTCAACGTTTTTTTGGGTCAAAATTATTTTGGGTCCAAAATTTTTTCAAAGATTGTTTTGGGTCCCAAAATTTTTCGAAGTTTTTTTAGGTCCCAAAATTTTTCGAACTGTTTTTAGGTCAAAATTTTTTCTGGTCTCAAAATTTTTTTGGGCCCAAACATTTTCAACGTTTTTTTGGGCCTCAAAATTTTTCTAAATTTTTTCGGGTGTCAAAAATTTTTTGGGCCCAAAATTTTGTAAAGTTGTTTTGGGTCCCAAAATTTTTTTGCGGCCAAAATTTTTCAAAGTTGTTTTGGGTCAAAATTATTTTGGGTCCCAAATTTTTTCGAAGATTGTTTTGGGTCCCAAAATTTTTCGAAGTTTTTTTGGGTCCCAAAATTTTTCAACGTTTTTTTGGGTCAAAATTATTTTGGGTCCAACATTTTTTCGAAGATTGTTTTGGGTCCCAAAATTTTTCGACGTTTTTTTGGGTCTCAAAATTTTTCACAGTTTTTTTGGGTCAAAATTATTTTGGGTCCCAAATTTTTTCGAAGATTGTTTTGGGTCCCAAAATTGTTCGAAGTTGTTTTGGGTCCCAACATTTTTTTACGCCTAAAAATTTTCAAAGTTTTTTTGGGTCCCAAAATTTTTCAACGTTTTTTTGGGTCAAAATTATTTTGGGTCCAAAATTTTTTCAAAGGTTGTTTTGGGTCCCAAAATTTTTCGAAGTTTTTTTAGGTCCCAAAATTTTTCGAACTGTTTTTAGGTCAAAATTTTTTTCTGGTCTCAAAATTTTTTTGGGCCCAAACATTTTCAACGTTTTTTTGGGCCTCAAAATTTTTCTAAATTTTTTCGGGTGTCAAAAATTTTTTGGGCCCAAAATTTTGTAAAGTTGTTTTGGGTCCCAAAATTTTTTTGCGCCCAAAATTTTTCAAAGTTTTTTTGGGTCAAAATTATTTTGGGTCCCAAATTTTTTCGAAGATTGTTTTGGGTCCCAAAATTTTTCGAAGTTTTTTTGGGTCCCAAAATTTTTCAACGTTTTTTTGGGTCAAAATTATTTTGGGTCCATTATTTTTTCGAAGATTGTTTTGGGTCCCAAAATTTTTCGACGTTTTTTTGGGTCCCAAAATTTTTCGAAGTTTTTTTAGGTTCCAAAATTTTTCCAAATGTTTTTGGGTCAAAAATGTGCTGGGTCCCAAATTTTTTCGAAGAATGTTTTGGGTCCCAAAATTTTTCGAAGATTGTTTTGGGTCCCAAAATTTTTCGAAGTTTATTTGAGTCCTAAATTTTTTTAAAGTTTTTTTAGGTTCCAAAATTTTTCCAAATGTTTTTGGGTCAAAAATGTTTTGGGTCCCAAATTTTTTCGAAGATTGTTTTGGGTCCCAAAATTTTACGAAGTTTGTTTGGGTCCCAAAATTTTTTTAAGTTTTTTTAGGTCCCAAAATTTTTCGAAGTGTTTTTGGGTCAAAATTATTTCGGGTCTCAAAATTTTTTTGGGCCCAAAATTTTTCAAATTTTTTTTGGGTCCCAAAATTATTTTGGGTCCTAAATTTTGTAGAAGATTGTTTTGGGTCCTAAAATGGTTTGAAGTTTTTTTAGGTCCCAAAATTTTTTGAACTGTTTTTGGGTCAAAATTTTTTCAGGTCTCAAAATTTGTTTGGGCCCAAAATTTTTCAACGTTTTTTTTGGGTCTCAAACTTTTTCTAAATTTTTTCTGGTCTCAAAATTTTTTTGGGCCCAAAATATTTCAACGTTTTTTTGGGTCTCAAAATTTTTCTAAATTTTTTTGGGTGTCAAAATTTTTTTGGGCCCAATATTTTGTAAAGTTGTTTTGGGTCCCAAAATTTTTTTGCGCCCAAAATTTTTCACAGTTTTTTTGGGTCAAAATTATTTTGGGTCCCAAATTTTTTCGAAGATTGTTTTGGGTCCCAAAATTGTTCGAAGTTGTTTTGGGTCCCAACATTTTTTTACGCCTAAAAATTTTCAAAGTTTTTTTGGGTCCCAAAATTTTTCAACGTTTTTTTGGGTCAAAATTATTTTGGGTCCAAAATTTTTTCAAAGGTTGTTTTGGGTCCCAAAATTTTTCGAAGTTTTTTTAGGTCCCAAAATTTTTCGAACTGTTTTTAGGTCAAAATTTTTTTCTGGTCTCAAAATTTTTTTGGGCCCAAACATTTTCAACGTTTTTTTGGGCCTCAAAATTTTTCTAAATTTTTTCGGGTGTCAAAAATTTTTTGGGCCCAAAATTTTGTAAAGTTGTTTTGGGTCCCAAAATTTTTTTGCGCCCAAAATTTTTCAAAGTTTTTTTGGGTCAAAATTATTTTGGGTCCCAAATTTTTTCGAAGATTGTTTTGGGTCCCAAAATTTTTCGAAGTTTTTTTGGGTCCCAAAATTTTTCAACGTTTTTTTGGGTCAAAATTATTTTGGGTCCATTATTTTTTCGAAGATTGTTTTGGGTCCCAAAATTTTTCGACGTTTTTTTGGGTCCCAAAATTTTTCGAAGTTTTTTTAGGTTCCAAAATTTTTCCAAATGTTTTTGGGTCAAAAATGTGCTGGGTCCCAAATTTTTTCGAAGAATGTTTTGGGTCCCAAAATTTTTCGAAGATTGTTTTGGGTCCCAAAATTTTTCGAAGTTTATTTGAGTCCTAAATTTTTTTTAAGTTTTTTTAGGTTCCAAAATTTTTCCAAATGTTTTTGGGTCAAAAATGTTTTGGGTCCCAAATTTTTTCGAAGATTGTTTTGGGTCCCAAAATTTTACGAAGTTTGTTTGGGTCCCAAAATTTTTTTAAGTTTTTTTAGGTCCCAAAATTTTTCGAAGTGTTTTTGGGTCAAAATTATTTCGGGTCTCAAAATTTTTTTGGGCCCAAAATTTTTCAAATTTTTTTTGGGTCCCAAAATTATTTTGGGTCCTAAATTTTGTAGAAGATTGTTTTGGGTCCTAAAATGGTTTGAAGTTTTTTTAGGTCCCAAAATTTTTTGAACTGTTTTTGGGTCAAAATTTTTTCAGGTCTCAAAATTTGTTTGGGCCCAAAATTTTTCAACGTTTTTTTTGGGTCTCAAACTTTTTCTAAATTTTTTCTGGTCTCAAAATTTTTTTGGGCCCAAAATATTTCAACGTTTTTTTGGGTCTCAAAATTGTTCTAAATTTTTTTGGGTGTCAAAATTTTTTTGGGCCCAATATTTTGTAAAGTTGTTTTGGGTCCCAAAATTTTTTTGCGCCCAAAATTTTTCACAGTTTTTTTGGGTCAAAATTATTTTGGGTCCCAAATTTTTTCGAAGATTGTTTTGGGTCCCAAAATTGTTCGAAGTTGTTTTGGGTCCCAACATTTTTTTACGCCTAAAATTTTTCAAAGTTTTTTTGGGTCCCAAAATTTTTCAACGTTTTTTTGGGTCAAAATTATTTTGGGTCCAAAATTTTTTCAAAGATTGTTTTGGGTCCCAAAATTTTTCGAAGTTTTTTTAGGTCCCAAAATTTTTCGAACTGTTTTTAGGTCAAAATTTTTTCTGGTCTCAAAATTTTTTTGGGCCCAAACATTTTCAACGTTTTTTTGGGCCTCAAAATTTTTCTAAATTTTTTCGGGTGTCAAAAATTTTTTGGGCCCAAAATTTTGTAAAGTTGTTTTGGGTCCCAAAATTTTTTTGCGGCCAAAATTTTTCAAAGTTTTTTTGGGTCAAAATTATTTTGGGTCCCAAATTTTTTCGAAGATTGTTTTGGGTCCCAAAATTTTTCGAAGTTTTTTTGGGTCCCAAAATTTTTCAACGTTTTTTTGGGTCAAAATTATTTTGGGTCCAACATTTTTTCGAAGATTGTTTTGGGTCCCAAAATTTTTCGACGTTTTTTTGGGTCCCAAAATTTTTCGAAGTTTTTTTAGGTTCCAAAATTTTTCCAAATGTTTTTGGGTCAAAAATGTTTTGGGTCCCAAATTTTTTCGAAGAATGTTTTGGGTGGGTCCCAAAATATTTCGAAGATTGTTTTGGGTCCCAAAATTTTTCGAAGTTTATTTGAGTCCTAAATTTTTTTTAAGTTTTTTTAGGTTCCAAAATTTTTCCAAATGTTTTTGGGTCAAAAATGTTTTGGGTCCCAAATTTTTTGGAAGATTGTTTTGGGTCCCAAAATTTTACGAAGTTTGTTTGGGTCCCAAAATTTTTTTAAGTTTTTTTAGGTCCCAAAATTTTTCGAAGTGTTTTTGGGTCAAAATTATTTCGGGTCTCAAAATTTTTTTGGGCCCAAAATTTCTCAATTTTTTTTTGGGTCCCAAAATTATTTTGGGTCCTAAATTTTGTAGAAGATTGTTTTGGGTCCTAAAATGGTTTGAAGTTTTTTTAGGTCCCAAAATTTTTTGAACTGTTTTTGGGTCAAAATTTTTTCTGGTCTCAAAATTTGTTTGGGCCCAATATTTTGTAAAGTTGTTTTGGGTCCCAAAATTTTTTTGCGCCCAAAATTTTTCAAAGTTTTTTTGGGTCAAAATTATTTTGGGTCCCAAATTTTTTCGAAGATTGTTTTGGGTCCCAAAATTGTTCGAAGTTGTTTTGGGTCCCAACATTTTTTTACGCCTAAAATTTTTCAAAGTTTTTTTGGGTCCCAAAATTTTTCAACGTTTTTTTGGGTCAAAATTATTTTGGGTCCAAAATTTTTTCAAAGACTGTTTTGGGTCCCAAAATTTTTCGAAGTTTTTTTAGGTCCCAAAATTTTTCTGGTCTCAAAATTTTTTTGGGCCCAAACATTTTCAACGTTTTTTTGGGCCTCAAAATTTTTCTAAATTTTTTCGGCTGTCAAAAATTTTTTGGGCCCAAAATTTTGTAAAGTTGTTTTGGGTCCCAAAATTTTTTTGCGCCCAAAATTTTTCAAAGTTTTTTTGGGTCAAAATTATTTTGGGTCCCAAATTTTTTCGAAGATTGTTTTGGGTCCCAAAATTTTTCAACGTTTTTTTGGGTCCCAAAATTTTTCAACGTTTTTTTGGGTCAAAATTATTTTGGGTCCAACATTTTTTCGAAGATTGTTTTGGGTCCCAAAATTTTTCGACGTTTTTTTGGGTCCCAAAATTTTTTGAAGTTTTTTTAGGTTCCAAAATTTTTCCAAATGTTTTTGGGTCAAAAATGTTTTGGGTCCCAAATTTTTTCGAAGATTGTTTTGGGTCCCAAAATTTTTCGAAGTTTATTTAGGTCCCAAAATTTTTTTACGTTTTTTTAGGTCCCAAAATTTTTCCAAATGTTTTTGGGTCAAAAATGTTTTGGGTCCCAAATTTTTTCGAAGAATGTTTTGGGTCCCAAAATTTTCCGAAGTTTATTTGTGTCCCAAAATTTTTTGAAGTTTTTTTAGGTCCCAAAATTTTTCGAAGTGTTTTTGGGTCAAAATTATTTCGGGTCTCAAAATTTTTTTGGGCCCAAAATTTTTCTAATTTTTTTTTGCTCCCAAAATTTTTCCAACTTTTTTGGGTCCCAAAATTATTTTGGGTCCTAAATTTTGTAGAAGATTGTTTTGGGTCCTAAAATGTTTTGAAGTTTTTTTGGGTCCCAAAACTTTTTGAAGTTTTTTTAAGTCCCAAAATTTTTCGAAGTGTTTTTGGGTCAAATTTTTTTCGGGTCCCAAATTTTTTCGAAGATTGTTTTGGGTCCCAAAATTTTTCGAAGTTTATTTGGGTCCCAAAATTTTTCGAACTTTTTAAGGTCCCAAAATTTTTCGAAGTGTTTTTGGGTCAAAATTATTTCGGGTCTCAAATTTTTTTTGGGCCAAAAATTTTTCACATTTTTTTTGGCTCCCAAAATTTTTTGAAGTATTTGTAGAAGATTGTTTTGGGTCCTAAAATTTTTTGAAGTTTTTTTGGGTCCTAAAATTTTTTGAAGTTTTTTTGGGTCAAAATTTTTTCAGGTGCCAAATTTTTTCGAAGATTGTTTTGGGTCCCAAAATTTTTCGAAATTTATTTGGGTCTCAAAATTTTTCAAATTTTTTTTGGCTCCCAAAATTTTTCACATTTTTTTTTGGCTCCCAAAATTTTTCAAAGTTTTTGTAGAAGATTGTTTTGGGTCCTAAAATTTTTTGAAGTTTTTTTGGGTCCTAAAATTTTTTTAAGTTTTTTTGGGTCCCAAAAATTTTTGAAGCTTTTTTAAGTCCCAAAATTTTTCGAAGTATTTTTGGGTCAAAATTTTTTCGTGTCCCAAATTTTTTCGAAGATTGTTTTGGGTCCCAAAATTTTTCGAAGTTTATTTGGGTCTCAAAATTTTTCGAGGTTTTTTGGGTCTCAAAATTTTTTTGGGCCCAAAATTTTGTAAAGTTTTTTTAAGTCCCAAAATTTTTCGAAGTTGTTTTGGGTCCCAACATTTTTTTACGCCTAAAATTTTTCAAAGTTTTTTTGGGTCCCAAAATTTTTCAACGTTTTTTTGGGTCAAAATTATTTTGGGTCCAAAATTTTTTCAAAGATTGTTTTGGGTCCCAAAATTTTTCGAAGTTTTTTTAGGTCCCAAAATTTTTCGAACTGTTTTTAGGTCAAAATTTTTTCTGGTCTCAAAATTTTTTTGGGCCCAAACATTTTCAGCGTTTTTTTGGGCCTCAAAATTTTTCTAAATTTTTTCGGGTGTCAAAAATTTTTTGGGCCCAAAATTTTGTAAAGTTGTTTTGGGTCCCAAAATTTTTTTGCGGCCAAAATTTTTCAAAGTTTTTTTGGGTCAAAATTATTTTGGGTCCCAAATTTTTTCGAAGATTGTTTTGGGTCCCAAAATTTTTCGAAGTTTTTTTGGGTCCCAAAATTTTTCAACGTTTTTTTGGGTCAAAATTATTTTGGGTCCAACATTTTTTCGAAGATTGTTTTGGGTCCCAAAATTTTTCGACGTTTTTTTGGGTCCCAAAATTTTTCGAAGTTTTTTTAGGTTCCAAAATTTTTCCAAATGTTTTTGGGTCAAAAATGTTTTGGGTCCCAAATTTTTTCGAAGAATGTTTTGGGTCCCAAAATTTTTCGAAGATTGTTTTGGGTCCCAAGATTTTTCGAAGTTTATTTGAGTCCTAAATTTTTTTTAAGTTTTTTTAGGTTCCAAAATTTTTCCAAATGTTTTTGGGTCAAAAATGTTTTGGGTCCCAAATTTTTTGGAAGATTGTTTTGGGTCCCAAAATTTTACGAAGTTTGTTTGGGTCCCAAAGTTTTTTTAAGTTTTTTTAGGTCCCAAAATTTTTCGAAGTGTTTTTGGGTCAAAATTATTTCGGGTCTCAAAATTTTTTTGGGCCCAAAATTTCTCAAATTTTTTTTGGGTCCCAAAATTATTTTGGGTCCTAAATTTTGTAGAAGATTGTTTTGGGTCCTAAAATGGTTTGAAGTTTTTTTAGGTCCCAAAATTTTTTGAACTGTTTTTGGGTCAAAATTTTTTCTGGGCTCAAAATTTGTTTGGGCCCAATATTTTGTAAAGTTGTTTTGGGTCCCAAAATTTTTTTGCGCCCAAAATTTTTCAAAGTTTTTTTGGGTCAAAATTATTTTGGGTCCCAAATTTTTTCGAAGATTGTTTTGGGTCCCAAAATTGTTCGAAGTTGTTTTGGGTCCCAACATTTTTTTACGCCTAAAATTTTTCAAAGTTTTTTTGGGTCCCAAAATTTTTCAACGTTTTTTTGGGTCAAAATTATTTTGGGTCCAAAATTTTTTCAAAGACTGTTTTGGGTCCCAAAATTTTTCGAAGTTTTTTTAGGTCCCAAAATTTTTCTGGTCTCAAAATTTTTTGGGGCCCAAACATTTTCAACGTTTTTTTGGGCCTCAAAATTTTTCTAAATTTTTTCGGCTGTCAAAATTTTTTTGGGCCCAAAATTTTGTAAAGTTGTTTTGGGTCCCAAAATTTTTTTGCGCCCAAAATTTTTCAAAGTTTTTTTGGGTCAAAATTATTTTGGGTCCCAAATTTTTTCGAAGATTGTTTTGGGTCCCAAAATTTTTCAACGTTTTTTTGGGTCCCAAAATTTTTCAACGTTTTTTTGGGTCAAAATTATTTTGGGTCCAACATTTTTTCGAAGATTGTTTTGGGTCCCAAAATTTTTCGACGTTTTTTTGGGTCCCAAAATTTTTTGAAGTTTTTTTAGGTTCCAAAATTTTTCCAAATGTTTTTGGGTCAAAAATGTTTTGGGTCCCAAATTTTTTCGAAGATTGTTTTGGGTCCCAAAATTTTTCGAAGTTTATTTAGGTCCCAAAATTTTTTTACGTTTTTTTAGGTCCCAAAATTTTTCCAAATGTTTTTGGGTCAAAAATGTTTTGGGTCCCAAATTTTTTCGAAGAATGTTTTGCGTCCCAAAATTTTCCGAAGTTTATTTGTGTCCCAAAATTTTTTGAAGTTTTTTTAGGTCCCAAAATTTTTCGAAGTGTTTTTGGGTCAAAATTATTTCGGGTCTCAAAATTTTTTTGGGCCCAAAATTTTTCTAATTTTTTTTTGCTCCCAAAATTTTTCCAACTTTTTTGGGTCCCAAAATTATTTTGGGTCCTAAATTTTGTAGAAGATTGTTTTGGGTCCTAAAATGTTTTGAAGTTTTTTTGGGTCCCAAAACTTTTTGAAGTTTTTTTAAGTCCCAAAATTTTTCGAAGTGTTTTTGGGTCAAATTTTTTTCGGGTCCCAAATTTTTTCGAAGATTGTTTTGGGTCCCAAAATTTTTCGAAGTTTATTTGGGTCCCAAAATTTTTCGAACTTTTTAAGGTCCCAAAATTTTTCGAAGTGTTTTTGGGTCAAAATTATTTCGGGTCTCAAATTTTTTTTGGGCCAAAAATTTTTCACATTTTTTTTGGCTCCCAAAATTTTTTGAAGTATTTGTAGAAGATTGTTTTGGGTCCTAAAATTTTTTGAAGTTTTTTTGGGTCCTAAAATTTTTTGAAGTTTTTTTGGGTCAAAATTTTTTCAGGTGCCAAATTTTTTCGAAGATTGTTTTGGGTCCCAAAATTTTTCGAAGTTTATTTGGGTCTCAAAATTTTTCAAATTTTTTTTGGCTCCCAAAATTTTTCACATTTTTTTTTGGCTCCCAAAATTTTTCAAAGTTTTTGTAGAAGATTGTTTTGGGTCCTAAAATTTTTTGAAGTTTTTTTGGGTCCTAAAATTTTTTTAAGTTTTTTTGGGTCCCAAAATTTTTTGAAGCTTTTTTAAGTCCCAAAATTTTTCGAAGTATTTTTGGGTCAAAATTTTTTCGTGTCCCAAATTTTTTCGAAGATTGTTTTGGGTCCCAAAATTTTTCGAAGTTTATTTGGGTCTCAAAATTTTTCGAGGTTTTTTGGGTCTCAAAATTTTTTTGGGCCCAAAATTTTGTAAAGTTTTTTTAAGTCCCAAAATTTTTCGAAGTGTTTTTGGGTCAAAATTATTTCGGGTCTCAAATTTTTTTTGGGCCCAAAATTTTTCACATTTTTTTTGGCTCCCAAAATTATTTTGGCTCCCAAATTTTGTAGAAGATAGTTTTGAGTCCTAAAATTTTTTCAAGTTTTTTTGGGTCCCAAAATTTTTTGAAGTTTTTTTAAGTCCCAAAACTTTTTGAAGTGTTTTTGGGTCAAAATTTTTTCGGGTCTCAAAATTTTTTTGGGCCCAAAATTTTTTGAAGTTTTTTTAAGTCCCAAAATTTTTCGAAGTTTTTTTGGGTCAACATTTTTTCGGGTCTCAAAATTTTTCAAAATTTTTGGGGTCCCAAAATATTCAAGTTTTTTTGGGTCCCAAAATTTTTCAAAGATTTTTTTGGGTCAACATTTTTTAGGGTCTCAAATTTTTTCTAAATCTTCAAAAAAAAAAATCGAAGATTTTTTGGGTCTCAAAATTTTTCGAAGATTTTTTGAGGTCAAATTTTTTTGGGTCCCAAAATTGTTCGAAGATTTTTTAAGGTCAAAAAATTTTATATTTTTTATATAATATTCAGATTTGGTAGTGATTCACAGTTTTTTTGGGTCCTAAATTTATTCGAAGATTATTTTGTGTTGTTTTTTGGATCAAAATGTTTTTGGGCCCAGCATTTTTCAAAGTTTTTTTGGGTCCAAAATTTTTCGAACATTTTTTGAGGTCAAAATATTTTTGGGTCCCAAAATTGTTCGAAGATTTTTTTGGGTCCCAAAATTGTTGAAATTTTTTGGGTGAAAATGTTTCAATTGCTGTTCTACAGCTGAGAGAAGAGAATTGTTTGCATTGTTTATGCACTTTTCTCCCCTTTTAGATAGACTTTTCCACCTAAGAATGTCTTTACAATCTGAACAGGCACATGTGTAGTTCCATTGAAGCACTTCACAAGAGTGCCATTTAATGAAAATGTGGAAGTTGCCCACAAAGGACCCCATTTCCTAAGGCTAACTGCAATGTGTGTCAGCAGGTGTACATTAAAAGACACTTTTGCAGTGTCATACAGCACCTCAAACTGGATGACAAATTTCCTAAAAGCCATTTCCGCTGCATTAACATTACATAGTTTCACATTTTCTTTAAAAAGCATGTGCATAGAAAAAACGATTTTTTTTTCTGTCTATATACCACTTTTTGCTGTAATTTGGTGAATCCAGCCTTATAATCACCGACTGTCGAGTCACATCAAGACAAACACTATGTTGGTACTCTGGAAAATAGCCACCAATCATCTAAAACGTTTTTAATTCATCAACACAGATTGGCCTTTTACACCCATGACTGGCTGTTCTGGAGTAGCTGGTGGTCATACTGTTTTGTCTCAGATGCCTCAGATTTTGCCTTGTTCTGGTCTTCACCTGTGTGATAGCAAAAATCACACCCATTCAGCCCATTGAATTGTTCACTGTTCTGGTATTATTGGTATTAGTGCAAAAACCTCTGTCTATTTGACACAAAAAAAAAAGTTTTTTTGTGTCAAAACTTTTTGGGTATAAAAAGTTTTCTAACTTTTTTTGGGCCCAAAATTTTTCAAAGTTTTTTGGGTCTCAAAATTTTTCTAAATTTTTTTGGGTCCCAAATTTTTTCGAAGATTGTTTTGGGTCCCAAAATTTTCTAAGTTTTTTTGGGTCCCAAAATTTTTCGAAGGTTTTTAGGTCCCAACATTTTTCGAAGTGTTTTTGGGTCAAAATGTTTTCGGGTCTCAAATTTTTTTTGGGCCCAAAATTTTTCAAAGTTTTTTTGGGTCAAAATTTTTTCGGGTCTAATTTTTTTAATTGCTGTTCTAAAGCTGAGAGAAGAGAACTTTGATATCATTGTTTGCATTCTTTATGCACTTTTCTCCACGTTTATATAGACTTTTCCACGTAAGAATGTCAACAATCTGGACAGACTTTTTTCTCTTTTGCAACCTGTTGTTGCATCCGACAACTGTAATGCTTGCACTTTGTTACTGGACCATCATTAAAGGCTTTCAGTGGCTAGGTTGTGCGTATCGCACTCTGTTTAGTGCCAAAGACCCTTACCCACTCAGATATTCAGATTTGGTAGTGATTCACAGTTTTTTTTGGGTCAGAAATTTTTTCGAAAATTGTTTTGGGTTACAAAGTTTTTCGAAGTGTTTTTGGGTCAAAATTTTTTTGATCCAAAATTTTTTCAAAGTTTTTTTAGGTGCCAAAATTAGGTTCACCCGTGTGTAAAATGTAGTAAAGTGTGTTTTCAGACGGTTTAAGCTGAGAAAAGCCGTTTGCGTATAGTTTTGAGCTTCTTTTTTTTTGAGCATCTATTTCAATGAGAAATGTTTTTTTAAGAAGGAAACACGTTTTAGCTTTGTAAAATGCACTAACATCGTGTAATAAACTTTTCTAAGTTGTTTTCGTTCACCTGTGTGTTGAATGTAGAAAAGTGTGTTTTCAGACGGTTTAAGATGAGAAAAGCTGTTTGCGTATAGTTTTGAGCTTCTCTCTCACTCCTAACAGCGATAAACTGCTTCAAGTGTTGTTTTGACCTAAAAACATATTTTTCGATCAGACATGAGATTTTACGAAGGAAAACACATTTTAGTTATGTAAAATGCACTAACATCGTTTCTAAGTGTGTTTTCAGACGGTTTAAGCTGAGAAAAGCCGTTTGCGTATAGTTTTGAGCTCCTCTCTCACTGCTAACAGCGATAAACTGCTTCAAGTGTTGTTTTGAGCTAAAAGCATCTATTTCAATGAGAAATGTTTTTTTTACGAAGGAAACACGTTTTAGCTTTGTAAAATGCACTAACATCGTTTCTGAAGTGGTTAGGTTTCACCCGTTTGTTTACATGTAGTAAAGTGTGTTTTCAGACGGTTTAAGCTGAGAAAAGCCATTTGCGTATAGTTTTGAGCTTCTCTCTCACTCCTAACAGCTTCAAGTGTTGTTTTGCCCTAAAATCATCTTTTTCGATCAGAAATGAGATTTTACGAAGGAAAACACATTTTAGTTATGTAACATGCACTAACATCGTTTCTAAAGTGGTTAGGTTTCACCCGTTTGTTACATGTAGTAAAGTGAGTTTTCAGATGGTTTAAACTGAGAAAAGCCGTTTATATATAGTTTTGAGCTTCTCTCTCACTCCTAACAGCTTCAAGTGTTGTTTTGAACTAAAAGCATCTTTTTCAATGAGAAATGTTTTTTTTTTACGAAGGAAACACGTTTTAGCTTTGTAAAATGCACTAACATCGTGTGATAAATTTTTCTTAGTTGTTCTCGTTCACCTGTGTGTTGAATGTAGTAAAGTGTGTTTTCAGACGGTTTAAGCTGAGAAAAGCCGTTTGCGTATAGTTTTGAGCTACTCTCTCACTCCTAACAGCGATAAACTGCTTCAAGTGTTGTTTTGAACTGAAAACATATTTTTCGATCAGAAATGAGTTTTTACGAAGGAAAACACATTTTAGCTGTGTAAAAATGCACTAACATTGTTTCTGAAGTGGTTAGGTTCACCCGTTTCTTAAATGTAGTAAAGTGTGTTTTCAGACGGTTTAAGCTGAGAAAAGCCGTTTGCGTATAGTTTTGAGCTCCTCTCTCACTGCTAACAGCGATAAACTGATTCAAGCGTTGTTTTGAACTAAAAGCATCTATTTCAATGAGAAATGTTTTTTTTACGAAGGAAAACACGTTTAAGCTGTGTAAAATGCACTAACATCGTGTCATAAACTTTTCTTAGTTGTTTTGGTTCACCTGTGTGTTGAATGTAGTAAAGTGTGTTTTCAGACGGTTTAAGCTGAGAAAAGCCGTTTGCGTATAGTTTTGAGCTCTTCTCTCATTCATAACTGCGATAAACTGCTTCAAGTGTTGTTAGGAACAGAAAGCATATTTTTTTTCTTCTGAGTCTTTAAATGGCACTCTTGTGAAGTACTTCAATGGAACTACACATGTGCCTGTCCAGATTGTAAAGACATTCTTAGGTGGAAAAGTCATTCTAAAAGGGGAGAAAAGTGCATAAACAATGCAAACAATGATATCAAAGAGCACTTTGAACTTTGAAAAATTTTGGGCCCGATAAAATTTTGACAGAAAAAAACATCGAAAAATTTCGGAACACAAAAAAACTTCGAAAAAATTTAAGACCAAACAGATGTGAGGCCAAAAAAATTTGACCCAAAAAAACTTTTTTGACACAAAATTAGTTCGAAACATTTTAGACCCGAAATTAGACACAAAAAAACATCGAAAAATTTCGGATCCCAAAAAAATCTTCGAAAAATTTTGGGACCCAAAAATATTTCGAAAAATTTTGGGCCCAAAAAAAGTTTGACCCAAAATAACCTCAAAAAATTTTGGGACCCAAAAAAACTTTGAAAAATTTTGGGACCCAAAAACACTTTGAAAAATTTTAAGACCAAAAAAATGTTGAGACCCGAAAAATTTTAAGACCCAAAAAATTTTTAGACCCAAAAAATTTTTAGACCCAAAAAATTTTGACACAAAAAAATTTAGAATGGACAACAGAGGTTTTTGCACTAATACCAATAATACCCGAACACTGAACAATTCAATGGCTGGGTGTGATTTTTGCTATCACACAGGTGATGAACTTGTTCTCAGGCAAAATCTGAGGCATCTGAGACAAAACAGTATGACCACCAGCTACTCCAGAACAGCCAGTCATGGGTGTAAAAGGCCAATCTGTATTGATGAAATTAAAAACGTTTTAGATGATTGATGGCTTTTTTCCAGAGTACCAACATAGTGTTTGTCTTGATGTGACTCGACAGTCTGTAATTATATGGCTGGATTCACCAAATCACAGCAAAAATTGATATATATAGGTAGAAAAAAAGACATTGTTGGCCAAAAATTGCTCACAGTCCAGCCTCCTGTAGAGTTCACCAGAACACCACGATCATTACATGATCGTAAATTTAGAGTGGAGGTCATTTCTTCTTTTCTATTCATTGCAAGTTCTAAATGGTTTTCTAATGAAGAAGTTCTGTAATCATCTCTTTCTTTCAGTTTTTACTATGCGCATGCTTCTTAAAGAAAATGTGAAACTATTAACATTACATAGTTTCATATTTTCTTGAAGAAGCATGTGCATAGCAAAAACTAAAAGAAAGAGATGATTCCAGTACTTCTTAATTGGAACACCATTTAGAAGTGGCAATGAATAGAAAAGAAGAACTGACCTCTACTCTGAAGCTTTCCAAAATGTACAATCATGTAATAATCGTGGTGTTCTGGTTAACTCTACAGGAGGCTGGATTGCAAGCAATTTTTGGCCAAAAATGTCTTTTTTTCTACCTATATATATCAATTTTTGCTGTGATTTGGTGAATCCAGCCATATAATTACAGACTGTCGAGTCACATCAAGACAAATGCATTTTTCTCCCCGTTTAGATAGACTTTTCCACCTAAGAATGTCTTAACAATCTGGACAGGCACATGTGTAGTTCAAGCTTATTTATCTAAAATAGACTTGTTTCTGTTTTGCAACCTGTTGCTGCATCCGAGTGGTAATATACAGGAAACAACTATAATGCTCGCACTTTGTAACTGGACCATCATTAAAGGCTTTCAGTGGCTAGGTTATGCGATACAGGCACTCTGTTTAGAAGCAGAGCCAAAGACCCTTACCCACTCAGATATTCAGATTTGGTAGTGATTCACAGATTTTTTGGGTCCCAAATTTTTTCGAAGATTGTTTTGGGTCCCAAAACTTTTTGAAGTTTTTTCGGGTATCAAAATTTTTTTGGGCCCAAAGTTTTACAAAGTTTTTTTTTGGGTCAAAAATTTTTAATTGCTGTTCTAAAGCTGAGAGAAAAGATTTTTGATATTATTGTTTGCATTCTTTATGCATTTTTCTCCCCGTTTAGAAAGACTTTTCCACCTAAGAATGTCTTAACAATCTGGACAGGCACATGTGTAGTTCATGCTTATTTATCTAAAATAGACTTGTTTCTGTTTTGCAACCTGTTGCTGCATCCGAGTGGTAATATACAGGAAACAACTATAATGCTCGCACTTTGTTACTGGACCATCATTAAAGGCTTTCAGTGGCTAGGTTATGCGATACAGGCACTCTGTTTAGAAGCAGAGCCAAAGACCCTTACCCACTCAGATATTCAGATTTGGTAGTGATTCACAGATTTTTTGAGTCCCAAATTTTTTCGAAGATTGTTTTGGGTCCCAAAATTTTTCGAAGTTTTTTCGGGTATCAAAATTTTTTTGGGCCCAAAATTTTTCAAAGTTTTTTTGGGTCAAAATTATTTTGGGTCCTAAATTTTTTCGAAGATTGTTTTGGGTCCCAAAATTTTTCGAAGTTTTTTTGGATCCCAAAATTTTTTGAACGTTTTTAAGTCCCAAAATTTTTCGAAGTGTTTTTGGGTCAAATTTTTTTCGGGTCTCAAAATTTTTTTGTGCCCAAAATTTTTCAACGTTTTTTTGGGTCTCAAAATTTTTCTACATTTTTTCAGGTCTCAAAATTTTTTTGTGCCCAAAATTTTGTAAAGTTTTTTTGGGTCCCAAAATTTTTCGAAGTTTTTTTGAGTCAAAATTATTTTGGGTCCCAAAATTTTCGAAGTTTTTTTGGGTCCCAAAATTTTTCAAAGTTTTTTTGGGTCCCAAAATTTTTTGTCATTTTTTTCGGTCAAAATTATTTTGGGTCCCAAAATTTTTCGAAGGTTTTTATGTCCCAAAATTTTTCGAAGTGTTTTTGGGTCAAAAATTTTTCGGGTCCCAAAATTTTCGAAGATTGTTTTGGTTCCCAAATTTTTTTGGGCACAAAATTTTTCTAAGGTTTTTTGGGACTCAAAATTTTAAAAAAAATTTTCGGGAATCAAAATATTTTTAGGCCCAAAATTTTTCAAAGATTTTTTGGGTCCCAAAATGTTTTTTGCGCCCAAAATTTTTCGAAGTTTTTTTAGGTCCCAAAATTTTTTAAAGTGTTTTTGGGTCAAAATTTTTTCGTGTCTCAAAATTTTTTTGGGCCCAAAATTTTTCAAAGTTTTTTTGGGTCTCAAAATTGTTCTAAATTTTTTCGGGTCTCAAAAATTTTTTGGGCCCAAAATTTAGTAAAGTTGTTTTGGGTCCCAAAATTTTTCGAATTTTTTTTGGGTCCCAAATTTTTTTGAAGTTTTTTTAGGTCTCAAAATTTTTCTAAATTTTTTCGGTCCCAAAATTTTGTAAAGTTGTTTTGGGTCCCAAAATTTTTTGTGCCCAAAATTTTTCAAAGTTTTTTTGGGTCCCAAAATTTTTTGACATTTTTTTTTGGTCAAAATTATTTTGGGTGCTAAATTTTTTCGAAGATTGTTTTGGATCCCAAAATTTTTCGAAGTTTTCTTGGGTCCCAAAATTTTTCGAAAGTTTTTAGGTCCCAAAATTTTTCGAAGTATTTTTGGGTCAAAATTTTTTCGGGTCTCAAAATTTTTTTGGGCCCAAAATTTTGTAAAGTTGTTTTGGGTCCCAACATTTTTTTGCGCCCAAAATTTTTCGAAGTTTTTTTGGGTCCCAAAATTTTTTGAAGTTTCTTGGGTCCCAAAATTTTTCGAAGGTTTTTAGGTCCCAACATTTTTCGAAGTGTTTTTGGGTCAAAATTTTTTCGGGTCTCAAAATTTTTTGACATTTTTTTCGGTCAAAATTATTTTGGGTCCTAAATTTTTTCGAAGATTGTTTTGGGTCCCAAAGTTTTTCGAAGTTTTTTTGGGTCCCAAAATTTTTTGACATTTTTTTCGGTCAAAATTATTTTGGGTCCTAAATTTTTTCGAAGATTGTTTTGGGTCCCAAAGTTTTTCGAAGTTTTTTTGGGTCCCAAAATTTTTCGAAGTGTTTTTGGGTCAAAATTTTTTTGAGTCAAAATTATTTTGGGTCCCAAAATTTTATAAGTTTTTTTGGGTCCCAAATTTTTCGAAGTTTTTTTAGGTCCGAAAATTTTTCGAAGTGTTTTTGGGTAAAAAAAATTTCGGGTCTCAAAATTTTTCAAAGTTATTTTGGGTCAAAATTTTTTTGGGCCCAAAGTTTTTCCAAGGTTTTTTGGGACTTAAAATTTTTCAAATTTTTTTTCGGGAATCAAAATATTTTTGGTCCCAAAATTTTTCAAAGTTTTTTTGGGTCCAAAAATGTTGTTTGCGCCCAACATTTTTCAAAATTTTTTGAGTCCCAAAATTTTTCTAAGTTTTTTTGGGTCCCAAAATTTTTTTTGCGCACAAAATGTTTCAAAGTTTTTTTGGGTCCCAAAATTTTTCGAAGTTTTTAGGGTCAAAATTATTTTGGTTCCCAAATTTTTTCGAAGATTGTTTTGGGTCCAAAAAATTTTCGAAGCGTTTTTGGGTCAAATTTTTTCGGGTCTCAAATTTTTTTTGGGCACAAAGTTTTTCAACGTTTTTTTGGGTCTCAAAATGTTTCTAAATTTTTTCGGGTATCAAAATTTTTCAAAGTTTTTTGGGTCCCAAAATTTTTCGAAGTTTTTTTGGGTCAAAATTTTTTCGGGTCTCAAAATTTTTCAAAATTTTTGGGTCCCAAAATATTCAGGTTTTTTTGGGTCCCAAAATTTTCAAAGATGTTTTTCGGTCAACATTTTTTAGGGTCTCAAAATTTTTCTAAATCTTCAAAAAAAAAAATTGAAGATTTTTTGGGTCTTAAAATTTTTCGGAGATTTTTTGGGTCTCGAAATTTTTCGAAGATTTTTTGAGGGCAAATTTTTTTGGGTCCCAAAATTGTTCGAAGATTTTTTAAGGTCAAAAATTTTTATATTTTTTTATATTATATTCAGATTTGGTAGTGATTCACAGTTTTTTTTGGGTCCCAAATTTTTTTGAACGTTGTTTTGGGTCCCAAAATTTTTCCAAGTTTTTTTGGATCAAAATTTTTTTGAGCCCAAAATTTTTCAAAGTTTTTTTGGGTCTCAAAATTTTTCTAAATTTTTTTGGGCCCAAAATTTTTCAAAGTTTTTTTGGGTCCCAAATTTTTTCGAAGATTGTTTTTGGGTCCCAAAATTTTTCGAAGGTTTTTATGTCCCAAAATTTTTCGAAGTGTTTTTGGGTCAAAAATTTTTCGGGTCCCAAAATTTTCGAAGATTGTTTTGGTTCCCAAATTTTTTTGAAGTTTTTTTGGATCAAAATTTTTTTGGGCACAAAATTTTTCCAAGGTTTTTTGGGACTCAAAATTTAAAAAAAAATTTTCGGGAATCAAAATATTTTTAGGCCCAAAATTTTTAGAAGTTTTTTTGGGTCCCAAAAATTTTTGAAGTTTTTTTAGGTCCCAAAATTTTTCGAAGTGTTTTTTGGACAAAATTTTTTCGGGTCCCAAAATTTTTCGAAGTTTTTTTGGTCAAAATTATTTTGGGTCCCAAATTTTTTCGAAGATTGTTTTGGGTCCCAAAGTTTTTCGAAGTTTTTTTGGGTCCCAAAATTTTTCGAAGTGTTTTTGGGTCAAAATTTTTTCTGGTCTCAAATTTTTTTTGGGCCCAAAATTTTTCAACGTTTTTTTGGGTCTCAAAATTTTTCTACATTTTTTCGGGTCTCAAAATTTTTTTGGGTCCCAAAATTTTTCAACGTTTTTTTGGGTCAAAATTATTTTGGGTCCCAAATTTTTTCGAAGATTGTTTTTTGGTTCTCAAAATTTTTCTAAATTTTTTTATATTTCAAAATATTTTGGGCCCAAAATTTTGTAAAGTTGTTTTGGGTCCCAAAATTTTTTTGCGCCTAAAATTTTTCAAAGTCTTTTTGGGTCCCAAAATTTTTCGACGTTTTTTTGGGTCAAAATTATTTTGGGTCCAACATTTTTTCGAAGACTGTTTTGGGTCCCAAAATTTTTCGACGTTTTTTTGGGTCCCAAAATTTTTCGAAGTTTTTTTAGGTTCCAAAATTTTTCCAAATGTTTTTGGGTCAAAAATGTTTTGGGTCCCATATTTTTTCGAAGATTGTTTTGGGTCCCAAAATTTTTGAAGTTTATTTGGGTCCCAACATTTTTAAAAGTTTTTTTAGGTCCCAAAATTTTTCGAAGTGTTTTTGGGTCAAAATTATTTTGGTTCCCAAATTTTTTCGAAGATTGTTTTGGGTCCAAATATTTTTCGAAGCGTTTTTGGGTCAAAATTTTTTCGGGTCTCAAAATTTTTTTGGGCACAAAGTTTTTCAACGTTTTTTTGGGTCTCAAAATGTTTCTAAATTTTTTCGGGTATCAAAATTTTTCAAAGTTTTTTGGGTCCCAAAATTTTTCGAAGTTTTTTTGGATCAAAATTTTTTCGGGTCTCAAAATTATTCAAAATTTTTGGGTCCCAAAATATTCAAGTTTTTTTGGGTACCAAAATATTCAAGTTTTTTTGGGTCCCAAAATTTTTCAAAGATGTTTTTCGGTCAACATTTTTTAGGGTCTCAAAATTTTTCTAAATCTTCAAAAAAAATTTCGAAGATTTTTTGGGTCTCAAAATTTTTCGGAGATTTTATGGGTCTCGAAATTTTTCGAAGATTTTTTGAGGGCAAATTTTTTTGGGTCCCAAAATTGTTCGAAGATTTTTTAAGGTCAAAAATTTTTATATTTTTTTATATTATATTCAGATTTGGTAGTGATTCACAGTTTTTTTTGGGTCCCAAATTTGTTTTGGGTCCCAAAATTTTTCCAAGTTTTTTGGATCAAAATTTTTTTGAGCCCAAAATTTTTCAAAGTTTTTTTGGGTCCCAAAATTTTTCGAAGTTTTTTGGGTCAAAATTTTTTCTGGTCTCAAAATTTTTTTGGGCCCAAAATTTTTCAACGTTTTTTTGGGTCTCAAAATTTTTCTACATTTTTTCGGGTATCAAAATTTTTCGAAGTTTTTTGGGTCCCAAAATTATTTTGGGTCCCAAATTTTGTAGAAGATAGTTTTGGGTCCTAAAATTTTTCAAATTTATTTTAGCTCCCAAAATTTTTCAATTTTTTTTTGCCTCCCAAAATTTTTCGAAGTTTTTGTAGAAGATTGTTTTGGGTCCTAAAATTTTTTGAAGTTTTTTTGGGTCCCAAAATTTTTTGAAGTTTTTTTAAGTCCCAAAATGTTTCGAAGTTTATTCGGTCCCAAAATTATTTTGGGTCCTAAATTTTGTAGAAGATTGTTTTGGGTCCTAAAATGTTTTGAAGTTTTTTTCGGTCCCAAAATTTTTTGACGTTTTTTTAAGTCCCAAAATTTTTCGAAGTGTTTTTGGGTCAAAATTTTTTCGGGTCCCAAATTTTTTCGAAGATTGTTTTGGATCCCAAAATTTTTCAAAGTTTATTTGGGTCTCAAAATTTTTCAACGTTTTTTTAAGTCCCAAAATTTTTCGAACTGTTTTTGGGTCAAAATTATTTCGGGTCTCAAATTTTTTTTGTGCCCAAAATTTTTCAATTTTTTTTTTTGCTCTCAAAATTTTTCGAAGTTTTTTGGGACTTAAAAAAACTTCAAAAAATTTTGGGACCGAAAAAAATTAGAAAAATTTTGGGCCCAAAAAAAGTTTGAGACCCGAAATAATTTTGACCCAAAAACACTTCGAAAAATTTTGGGACCTAAAAAAAATTCAAAAAATTTTGGGACCCAAATAAACTTCGAAAAATTTAGGACCCAAAATAATTTTGGGACCCAAAAAACTTCGAAAAATTTTGGGAGCCAAAAAAAATTAGAAAAATTTTGGGCCCAAAAAAAGTTTGAGACCCGAAATAATTTTGACCCAAAAACACTTCGAAAAATTTTGGGACCTAAAAAAAATTCAAAAAATTTTGGGACCCAAATAAACTTCGAAAAATTTTGGGACCCAAAACAATCTTCGAAAAAATTTGGGACCCAAAACATTTTTGACCCAAAAACATTTCGAAAAATTTTGGAACCTAAAAATACTTCGAAAAATTTTGGGACCCAAAAAAACGTCGAAAAATTTTGGGACCCAAAACAATCTTCGAAAAAATGTTGGACCCAAAATAATTTTTGAAAAAATGTTGGACCCAAAATAATTTTGACCCAAAAAAACGTCGAAAAATTGTTTTTGGGTACCAAACTTTTTCTAAATTTTTTTGGGTATCAAAATTTTTTTGGCTCCCAAAATTTTCCGAAGATTTTTTAAGGTCAAAATTATTTTGGGTCCCAAATTTTTTCGAAGATTGTTTTGGGTCCCAAAATTTTTCGAAGTTTTTTTTTGGGTCCCAACAAAACTGTGAATCACTACCAAATCTGAATATCTGAGTGGGTAAGGGTCTTTGGCACTAAACAGAGTGCGATACGCACAACCTAGCCACTGAAAGCCTTTAATGATGGTCCAGTAACAAAGTGCGAGCATTACAGTTGTTTCCTGTATATTACCACTCGGATGCAACAACAGGTTGCAAAAGAGAAAAAAGTCTATTGTAGATATATAAGATATGTGCCTGTCCAGATTGTTAAGACATTCTTACGTGGAAAAGTCTATATAAACGTGGAGAAAAGTGCATAAAGAATGCAAACAATGATATCAAAGTTATCTTCTCTCAGCTTTAGAACAGCAATTAAAAAAAATTGACAAGAAAAAACTTCGAAAAAATTTGAGACCCGAAAAAATTTTGTCCCAAAAAAATGTCAAAAAATTTTAGGACCCAAAAAAATCTTAGAAAAAATTTTGAGACCAGAAAAAATTTAGAAAAATATTTAGGCCCAAAAATTTTTGACACAAAATATCTTCGAAAAAGTTTGGGCCCAAAAAAAGTTTGACCCAAAAAAAACTTCAAAAAAATTTGGGACCTAAAAAAACTTTGAAAAATTTTAAGACCAAAAAAATGTTGAGACCCGAAAAAATTTAGAAAAAATTTGGGACCCAAAAAAACTTTGAAAAATTTTGGGCCCAAAAAAAGTTAGAAAACTTTTTAGACCCAAAAAATTTTGACACAAAAAAACTCAGAATAGACAACAGAGGTTTTTGCACTAATACCAATAATACCAGAACAGTGAACAATTCAATGGGCTGAATGGGTGTGATTTTTGCTATCACACAGGTGAAGACCAGAACAAGGCAAAATCTGAGGCATCTGAGACAAAACAGTATGACCACCAGCTACTCCAGAACAGCCAGTCATGGGTGTAAAAGGCCAATCTGTGTTGATGAATTAAAAACGTTTTAGATGATTGGTGGCTATTTTCCAGAGTACCAACATAGTGTTTGTCTTGATGTGACTCGACAGTCGGTGATTATAAGGCTGGATTCACCAAATCACAGCAAAAAGTGGTATATAGACAGAAAAAAAAAATGTTTTTGCTATGCACATGCTTCTTAAAGAAAATGTTAAACTATGTAATGTTAATGCAGCGGAAATGGCTTTTAGGAAATTTGTCATCCAGTTTGAGGTGCTGTATGACACTGCAAAAGTGTCTTTTAATGTACACCTGCTGACACACATTGCAGTTAGCCTTAGGAAATGGGGTCCTTTGTGGGCAACTTCCACATTTTCATTTTCAGACCCTAAAAAAATTTGACCCAAAAAATCTTTGAAAAATTTTGGGACCCAAAAAAACTTTGAAAAATGCTGGGCCCAAAAACATTTTGATCCAAAAAAACTTTGAAAAATTTTGGGACCCAAAACAATCTTCGAAAAAATTTGGGACCCAAAAAAAGTTTGACCCAAAAACACTTCGAAAAACTTTGGGACACAAAATAATCTTCGAAAAAATTTGGGACCCAAAAAAACTGTGAATCACTACCAAATCTGAATATAATATAAAAAAATATAAAAAATTTAGAACTTAAAAAATCTTCGAACAATTTTGGGACCCAAAAAAAATTTGACCTCAAAAAATCTTCGAAAAATTTTGAGACCCAAAAAATCTTCGAATTTTTTTTTTGAAGATTTAGAAAAAAATTGAGACCCTAAAAAATGTTGACCCAAAAAAATCTTTGAAAAATTTTGGGACCCAAAAAAACTTGAATATTTTGGGACCCAAAAATTTTGAAAAATTTTGAGACCCGAAAAAATTTTGACCCAAAAAAACTTCTAAAAATTTTGGGCCCAAAAAAATTTTGAGACCCGAAAAAATTTTGACCCAAAAACACTTCGAAAAATTTTGGGACTTAAAAAAACTTCAAAAAATTTTGGGACCGAAAAAAACTTCAAAACATTTTAGGACCCAAAACAATCTTCTACAAAATTTAGGACCCAAAATAATTTTGGGACCCAAAAAACTTCGAAAAATTTTGGGAGCCAAAAAAAATTAGAAAAATTTTGGGCCCAAAAAAATTTTGAGACCCGAAATAATTTTGACCCAAAAACACTTCGAAAAATTTTGGGACCTAAAAAAAATTCAAAAAATTTTGGGGCCCAAATAAACTTCGAAAAATTTTGGGACCCAAAACAATCTTCGAAAAAATTTGGGACCCAAAACATTTTTGACCCAAAAACATTTCGAAAAATTTTGGAACCTAAAAATACTTCGAAAAATTTTGGGACCCAAAACAATCTTCGAAAAAATGTTGGACCCAAAATAATTTTGGGACCCAAAAAATTTTTGAGATCTGAAAAAATTTAGAATAATTTTGAGACCCAAAAAAACAATCTTCGAAAAAATTTGGGACCCAAAAAAACTTCAAAAAATTTTAGGACCCAAAACAATCTTCGAAAAAATTTGGGACCCAAAATAATTTTGGGACCCAAAAAATTTTTGAGACGCGAAATAATTTTGACCCAAAAACACTTGGAAAAATTTTGGGACCTAAAAAAACGTCAAAAAATTTTGGGACCCAAAAAAACTTGACAAAATTTTGGGCCCAAAAAAATTTTGAGACCCGAAAAAATTTTGAAAAGTTTTCAGACCCAAAAAAACGTTGAAAAATTTTGGGCCAAAAAAATTTTGAGACCCGAAAAAATTTTGACCCAAAAATACTTCGAAAAATTTTTGGACCCAAAACAATCTTCGAAAAAATTTGGGACCCAAAATAATTTTGACCCTAAAAATTTCGAAAAATTTTGGGACCCAAAAAAACTTTGAAAAATTTTGGGCGCAAAAAAATTTTTGGGACCCAAAAAAACTTAGAAAAATTTTGGGCCAAAAAAAATTTTGATCCAAAAAAACTTCGAAAAATTTTGAGACCCAAAACAATCCTCGAAAAATTTGGGACCCAAAAAATCTGTGAATCACTACCAAATCTGAATATCTGAGTGGGTAAGGGTCTTTGGCTCTGCTTCTAAACAGAGTGCCTGTATCGCATAACCTAGCCACTGAAAGCCTTTAATGATGGTCCAGTAACAAAGTGCGAGCATTGTAGTTGTTTCCTGTATATTACCACTCGGATGCAGCAACAGGTTGCAAAACAGAAACAAGTCTATTTTAGATAAATAAGCTTGAACTACAAATGTGCCTGGCCAGATTGTTAAGACATTCTTAGGTGGAAAAGTTTATCTAAATGGGGAGAAAAATGCATAAAGAATGCAAACAATGAAATCAAAGATCTTTTCTCTCAGCTTTAGAACAGCAATTAAAAAATTTTGACCCAAAAAAATCTTTGGAAAATTTTGGGACCCAAAAAAATTTGACCTCAAAAAATCTTCGTAAATTTTGAGACCCAAAAAATTTTGAGACCCGAAAAAATTTTGACCCAAAAACACTTCGAAAAATTTTGGGACATAAAAACCTTCGAAAAATTTTGGACCCAAAAAAACTTCGAAAAATTTTGGGACCCAAAACAATCTTCTACAAAATTTAGGACCCAAAATAATTTTGGGACCCAAAAACATTTCGAAAAATTTTGGAACCCAAAAAAACGTCGAAAAATTTTGGGACCCAAAACAATCTTCGAAAAAATGTTGGACCCAAAATATTTTTGACCCAAAAAAACGTCGAAAAATTTTGGGACCCAAAAAAACTTTGAAAATTTTTAGGCGCAAAAATAATTTTGGGACCCAAAAACATTTCGAAAAATTTTGGAACCCAAAAAAACGTCGAAAAATTTTGGGACCCAAAACAATCTTCGAAAAAATGTTGGACCCAAAATATTTTTGACCCAAAAAAACGTCGAAAAATTTTGGGACCCAAAAAAACTTTGAAAATTTTTAGGCGCAAAAAAGATTTTGGGACCCAAAACAACTTTACAAAATTTTGGGCCCAAATAAATTTTGAGATCTGAAAAAATTTAGAAAAATTTTGAGACCCAAAAAAACAATCTTCGAAAAAATTTGGGACCCAAAATAATTTAGAAAAATTTTGAGACCCAAAAAAACGTTGAAAAATTTTGGGCCCAAAAAAATTTTGAGACCAGAAAAAATTTTGACCCAAAAACACTTCGAAAAATTTTGGGACTTAAAAAAACTTCAAAAAATTTTGGGACCGAAAAAAACTTTGAAAAATTTTGGGCGCAAAAAAAAATTTGGGACCCAAAACAACTTTACAAAATTTTGGGCCCAAAATAAATTTGAGACCCGAAAAAATTTAGAAAAAAATTGAGACCCAAAAAAAACGTTGAAAATTTTTGGGCCCAAAAAAATTTTGAGACCCAAGAAAATTTTGACCCAAAAACTTCGAAAAATGTTGGGACCTAAAAACCTTCGAAAATTTTGTGACCCAAAACAATCTTCGAAAAAATTTGGGACCCAAAATAATTTTGACCGAAAAAACTTTGAAAAATTTTGGGCCCAAAAAAATTTTGATGCCCAAAAAAATTTAGAAAGATTTTGAGACCCAAAAAAACTTTGAAAAATTTTGGGCCCAAAAAAATTTTGTTCCAAAAAAACTTGGAAAAATTTTGGGACCCAAAACAATGTTCGAAAAAATTTGGGACCCAAAAAAAACTGTGAATCACTACCAAATCTGAATATAATATAAAAAGAATATAAAAGATTTTGACCTTAAAAAATCTTCGAACAATTTTGGGACCCAAAAAAATTTGACCTCAAAAAATCTTCGAAAAATTTTTAGACCCAAAAAATCTTCGAAAAATTTTGAGACCCAAAAAATCTTCGAAAAATTTAGAGACCCAAAAAATCTTTGAATTTTTTTTTGAAGATTTAGAAAAATTTTGAGACCCTAAAAAATGTTGACCCAAAAACATCTTTGAAAAATTTTGGGACCCAAAAAAACTTGAATATTTTGGTACCCAAAAAAACTTGAATATTTTGGGACCCAAAAATTTTGAAAAATTTTGAGACCCGAAAAAATTTTGAAAAATTTTGATACCCGAAAAAATTTAGAAACATTTTGAGATCCAAAAAAACGTTGAAAAACTTTGTGCCCAAAAAAATGTTGAGACCCGAAAAAATTTTGACCCAAAAACACTTCGAAAAATTTTGGGACTTAAAAAAACTTCAAAAAATTTTGGGACCCAAAAAAACTTCGAAAAATTTTGGGACCCAAAACAATATTCGAAAAAATTTGGGACCCAAAATAATTTTGACCCAAAACAACTTTACAAAATTTTGGGCCCAAAAAAATTTTGACACCCGAAAAAATTTAAAAAAATTTTGGGACCCAAAAAAACGTCGAAAAATTTTGGGACCCAAAACAATCTTCGAAAAAATGTTGGACCCAAAATAATTTTGACCCAAAAAAACGTCGAAAAATTTTGGGACCCAAAAAAACTTTGAAAAATTTTAGGCGCAAAAAAATTTTGAGATCTGAAAAAATTTAGAATAATTTTGAGACCCAAAAAAACAATCTTCGAAAAAATTTGGGACCCAAAAAATCTGTGAATCACTACCAAATCTGAATATCTGAGTGGGTAAGGGTCTTTGGCTCTGCTTCTAAACAGAGTGCCTGTATCGCATAACCTAGCCACTGAAAGCCTTTAATGATGGTCCAGTAACAAAGTGCGAGCATTATAGTTGTTTCCTGTATATTACCACTCGGATGCAGCAACAGGTTGCAAAACAGAAACAAGTCTATTTTAGATAAATAAGCTTGAACTACAAATGTGCCTGGCCAGATTGTTAAGACATTCTTAGGTGGAAAAGTTTATCTAAATGGGGAGAAAAATGCATAAAGAATGCAAACAATGAAATCAAAGATCTTTTCTCTCAGCTTTAGAACAGCAATTAAAAAATTTTGACCCAAAAAAATCTTTGGAAAATTTTGGGACCCCAAAAAATTTGACCTCAAAAAATCTTCGTAAATTTTGAGACCCAAAAAATTTTGAGACCCGAAAAAATTTTGACCCAAAAACACTTCGAAAAATTTTGGGACATAAAAACCTTCGAAAAATTTTTGGACCCAAAAAAACTTCGAAAAATTTTGGGACCCAAAACAATCTTCTACAAAATTTAGGACCCAAAATAATTTTGGGACCCAAAAACATTTCGAAAAATTTTGGAACCCAAAAAAACGTCGAAAAATTTTGGGACCCAAAACAATCTTCGAAAAAATGTTGGACCCAAAATATTTTTGACCCAAAAAAACGTCGAAAAATTTTGGGACCCAAAAAAACTTTGAAAAATTTTAGGCGCAAAAAAGATTTTGGGACCCAAAACAACTTTTTCAAAATTTTGGGCCCAAAAAAATTTTGAGATCTGAAAAAATTTAGAAAAATTTTGAGACCCAAAAAAACAATCTTCGAAAAAATTTGGGACCCAAAATAATTTAGAAAAATTTTGAGACCCAAAAAAACGTTGAAAAATTTTGAGACCCAAAAAAACGTTGAAAAACTTTGTGCCCAAAAAAATGTTGAGACCCGAAAAAATTTTGACCCAAAAACACTTCGAAAAATTTTGGGACTTAAAAAAACTTCAAAAAATTTTGGGACCCAAAAAAACTTCGAAAAATTTTGGGACCCAAAACAATCTTCGAAAAAATTTGGGACCCAAAATAATTTTGACCCAAAACAACTTTACAAAATTTTGGGCCCAAAAAAATTTTGACACCCGAAAAAATTTAAAAAAATTTTGGGACCCAAAAAAACGTCGAAAAATTTTGGGACCCAAAACAATCTTCGAAAAAATGTTGGACCCAAAATAATTTTGACCCAAAAAAACGTAGAAAAATTTTGGGACCCAAAAAAACTTTGAAAAATTTTAGGCGCAAAAAAATTTTGAGATCTGAAAAAATTTAGAATAATTTTGAGACCCAAAAAAACAATCTTCGAAAAAATTTGGGACCCAAAAAATCTGTGAATCACTACCAAATCTGAATATCTGAGTGGGTAAGGGTCTTTGGCTCTGCTTCTAAACAGAGTGCCTGTATCGCATAACCTAGCCACTGAAAGCCTTTAATGATGGTCCAGTAACAAAGTGCGAGCATTATAGTTGTTTCCTGTATATTACCACTCGGATGCAGCAACAGGTTGCAAAACAGAAACAAGTCTATTTTAGATAAATAAGCTTGAACTACAAATGTGCCTGGCCAGATTGTTAAGACATTCTTAGGTGGAAAAGTTTATCTAAATGGGGAGAAAAATGCATAATGAATGCAAACAATGATATCAAAGATCTTTTCTCTCAGCTTTAGAACAGCAATTAAAAAATTTTGACCCAAAAAAATCTTTGGAAAATTTTGGGACCCCAAAAAATTTGACCTCAAAAAATCTTCGTAAATTTTGAGACCCAAAAAATTTTGAGACCCGAAAAAATTTTGACCCAAAAACACTTCGAAAAATTTTGGGACATAAAAACCTTCGAAAAATTTTTGGACCCAAAAAAACTTCGAAAAATTTTGGGACCCAAAACAATCTTCTACAAAATTTAGGACCCAAAATAATTTTGGGACCCAAAAACATTTCGAAAAATTTTGGAACCCAAAAAAACGTCGAAAAATTTTGGGACCCAAAACAATCTTCGAAAAAATGTTGGACCCAAAATATTTTTGACCCAAAAAAACGTCGAAAAATTTTGGGACCCAAAAAAACTTTGAAAAATTTTAGGCGCAAAAAAGATTTTGGGACCCAAAACAACTTTACAAAATTTTGGGCCCAAAAAAATTTTGAGATCTGAAAAAATTTAGAAAACTTTTGAGATCCAAAAAAACAATCTTCGAAAAAATTTGGGACCCAAAATAATTTAGAAAAATTTTGAGACCCAAAAAAACGTTGAAAAATTTTGAGACCCAAAAAAACGTTGAAAAATTTTGGGACCCAAAACAATCTTCGAAAAAATTTGGGACCCAAAATAATTTTGACCCAAAAAAACTTTGAAAAATTTTGGGCGCAAAAAAATTTTGGGACCCAAAACAACTTTACAAAATTTTGGGCCCAAAAAAATTTTGACACCCGAAAAAATTTAAAAAAATTTTGGGACCCAAAAAAACGTCGAAAAATTTTGGGACCCAAAACAATCTTCGAAAAAATGTTGGACCCAAAATAATTTTGACCCAAAAAAACGTCGAAAAATTTTGGGACCCAAAAAAACTTTGAAAAATTTTAGGCGCAAAAAAATTTTGAGATCTGAAAAAATTTAGAATAATTTTGAGACCCAAAAAAACAATCTTCGAAAAAATTTGGGACCCAAAAAATCTGTGAATCACTACCAAATCTGAATATCTGAGTGGGTAAGGGTCTTTTGCTCTGCTTCTAAACAGAGTGCCTGTATCGCATAACCTAGCCACTGAAAGCCTTTAATGATGGTCCAGTAACAAAGTGCGAGCATTATAGTTGTTTCCTGTATATTACCACTCGGATGCAGCAACAGGTTGCAAAACAGAAACAAGTCTATTTTAGATAAATAAGCTTGAACTACAAATGTGCCTGGCCAGATTGTTAAGACATTCTTAGGTGGAAAAGTTTATCTAAATGGGGAGAAAAATGCATAAAGAATGCAAACAATGAAATCAAAGATCTTTTCTCTCAGCTTTAGAACAGCAATTAAAAAATTTTGACCCAAAAAAATCTTTGGAAAATTTTGGGACCCCAAAAAATTTGACCTCAAAAAATCTTCGTAAATTTTGAGACCCAAAAAATTTTGAGACCCGAAAAAATTTTGACCCAAAAACACTTCGAAAAATTTTGGGACATAAAAACCTTCGAAAAATTTTTGGACCCAAAAAAACTTCGAAAAATTTTGGGACCCAAAACAATCTTCTACAAAATTTAGGACCCAAAATAATTTTGGGACCCAAAAACATTTCGAAAAATTTTGGAACCCAAAAAAACGTCGAAAAATTTTGGGACCCAAAACAATCTTCGAAAAAATGTTGGACCCAAAATATTTTTGACCCAAAAAAACGTCGAAAAATTTTGGGACCCAAAAAAACTTTGAAAAATTTTAGGCGCAAAAAAGATTTTGGGACCCAAAACAACTTTACAAAATTTTGGGCCCAAAAAAATTTTGAGATCTGAAAAAATTTAGAAAAATTTTGAGACCCAAAAAAACAATCTTCGAAAAAATTTGGGACCCAAAATAATTTAGAAAAATTTTGAGACCCAAAAAAACGTTGAAAAATTTTGAGACCCAAAAAAACGTTGAAAAATTTTGGGCCCAAAAAAATTTTGAGACCAGAAAAAATTTTGACCCAAAAACACTTCGAAAAATTTTGGGACTTAAAAAAACTTCAAAAATTTTGGGACCGAAAAAAACTTTACAAAATTTTGGGCGCAAAAAAAAATTTGGGACCCAAAACAACTTTACAAAATTTTGGGCCCAAAATAAATTTGAGACCCGAAAAAATTTAGAAAAAAATTGAGACCCAAAAAAAACGTTGAAAATTTTTGGGCCCAAAAAAATTTTGAGACCCAAAAAAATTTTGACCCAAAAACTTCGAAAAATGTTGGGACCTAAAAACCTTCGAAAATTTTGTGACCCAAAACAATCTTCGAAAAAATTTGGGACCCAAAATAATTTTGACCGAAAAAACTTTGAAAAATTTTGGGCCCAAAAAAATTTTGATGCCCAAAAAAATTTAGAAAGATTTTGAGACCCAAAAAAACTTTGAAAAATTTTGGGCCCAAAAAAATTTTGTTCCAAAAAAACTTGGAAAAATTTTGGGACCCAAAACAATGTTCGAAAAAATTTGGGACCCAAAAAAAACTGTGAATCACTACCAAATCTGAATATAATATAAAAAGAATATAAAAGATTTTGACCTTAAAAAATCTTCGAACAATTTTGGGACCCAAAAAAATTTGACCTCAAAAAATCTTCGAAAAATTTTTAGACCCAAAAAATCTTCGAAAAATTTTGAGACCCAAAAAATCTTCGAAAAATGTAGAGACCCAACAAATCTTTGAATTTTTTTTTGAAGATTTAGAAAAATTTTGAGACCCTAAAAAATGTTGACCCAAAAACATCTTTGAAAAATTTTGGGACCCAAAAAAACTTGAATATTTTGGTACCCAAAAAAACTTGAATATTTTGGGACCCAAAAATTTTGAAAAATTTTGAGACCCGAAAAAATTTTGAAAAATTTTGATACCCGAAAAAATTTAGAAACATTTTGAGATCCAAAAAAACGTTGAAAAACTTTGTGCCCAAAAAAATGTTGAGACCCGAAAAAATTTTGACCCAAAAACACTTCGAAAAATTTTGGGACTTAAAAAAACTTCAAAAATTTTGGGACCGAAAAAAACTTTGAAAGATTTTGGGCGCAAAAAAAAATTTGGGACCCAAAACAACTTTACAAAATTTTGGGCCCAAAATAAATTTGAGACCCGAAAAAATTTAGAAAAAAATTGAGACCCAAAAAAAACGTTGAAAATTTTTGGGCCCAAAAAAATTTTGAGACCCAAAAAAATTTTGACCCAAAAACTTCGAAAAATGTTGGGACCTAAAAACCTTCGAAAATTTTGTGACCCAAAACAATCTTCGAAAAAATTTGGGACCCAAAATAATTTTGACCGAAAAAACTTTGAAAAATTTTGGGCCCAAAAAAATTTTGATGCCCAAAAAAATTTAGAAAGATTTTGAGACCCAAAAAAACTTTGAAAAATTTTGGGCCCAAAAAAATTTTGTTCCAAAAAAACTTGGAAAAATTTTGGGACCCAAAACAATGTTCGAAAAAATTTGGGACCCAAAAAAAACTGTGAATCACTACCAAATCTGAATATAATATAAAAAGAATATAAAAGATTTTGACCTTAAAAAATCTTCGAACAATTTTGGGACCCAAAAAAATTTGACCTCAAAAAATCTTCGAAAAATTTTTAGACCCAAAAAATCTTCGAAAAATTTTGAGACCCAAAAAATCTTCGAAAAATGTAGAGACCCAACAAATCTTTGAATTTTTTTTTGAAGATTTAGAAAAATTTTGAGACCCTAAAAAATGTTGACCCAAAAACATCTTTGAAAAATTTTGGGACCCAAAAAAACTTGAATATTTTGGTACCCAAAAAAACTTGAATATTTTGGGACCCAAAAATTTTGAAAAATTTTGAGACCCGAAAAAATTTTGAAAAATTTTGATACCCGAAAAAATTTAGAAACATTTTGAGATCCAAAAAAACGTTGAAAAACTTTGTGCCCAAAAAAATGTTGAGACCCGAAAAAATTTTGACCCAAAAACACTTCGAAAAATTTTGGGACTTAAAAAAACTTCAAAAAATTTTGGGACCCAAAAATCTTCGAAAAATTTTGGGACCCAAAACAATCTTCGAAAAAATTTGGGACCCAAAATAATTTTGACCCAAAACAACTTTACAAAATTTTGGGCCCAAAAAAATTTTGACACCCGAAAAAATTTAAAAAAATTTTGAGACCCAAAAAAACGTTGAAAAATTTTGGGCCCAAAAAAATTTTGATCCAAAAAAACTTGGAAAAATTTTGGGACCCAAAACAATGTTCGAAAAAATTTGGGACCCAAAAAATCTTCGAAAAATTTTGAGACCCAAAAAATCTTCGAAAAATTTAGAGACCCAAAAAATCTTCGAATTTTTTTTTGAAGATTTAAAAAAAATTTGAGACCCTAAAAAATGTTGACCCAAAAACATCTTTGAAAAATTTTGGGACCCAAAAAAAATTTAATATTTTGGTACCCAAAAAAACTTGAATATTTTGGGACCTAAAAATTTTGAAAAATTTTGAGACCCGAAAAAATTTTGACCCAAAAAAACTTTGAAAAATTTTGGGACCCAAAAAAACTTTGAAAAATTTTGATACCCGAAAAAATTTAGAAACATTTTGAGACCCAAAAAAACGTTGAAAAACTTTGTGCCCAAAAAAATGTTGAGATCCGAAAAAATTTTGACGCAAAAACACTTCGAAAAATTTTGGGACTTAAAAAAACTTCAAAAAATTTTGGGACCCAAAAAAACTTCGAAAAATTTTGGGACCCAAAACAATCTTCGAAAAAATTTGGGACCCAAAATAATTATGACCCAAAAAAACTTTGAAAAATTTTGGGCGCAAAAAAATTTTGGGACCCAAAACAACTTTACAAAATTTTGGGCCCAAAAAAATTTTTACACCCGAAAAAATTTAGAAAAATTTTGAGACCCAAAAAAACGTTGAAAAATTTTGGGCCCAAAAAAATTTTGAGACCAGAATTTTTTTTTACCCAAAAACAGTTCGAAAAATTTTGGGACTTAAAAAAACTTCAAAAAATTTTGGGACTCAAAAAAACTTCGAAAAATTTTTGGACCCAAAACAATCTTCGAAAAAATTTAGGACCCAAAATAATTGTGACCGAAAAAAATGTCAAAAAATTTTGGGACCCAAAACAACTTTACAAAATTTTGGGCCCAAAAAAATTTTGACACCCGAAAAAATTTAGAAAAATTTTGAGACCCAAAAAAACGTTGAAAAATTTTGGGCCCAAAAAAAATTTGAGACCAGAAAAAATTTTGACCCAAAAACACTTCGGAAAATTTTGGGACCTAAAAAAACTTCGAAAAATTTTGGGACCCTAAACAATCTTCGAAAAAATTTTGGACCCAAAATAATTTTGACCCAAAAAAACGTCGAAAAATTTTGGGACCGAAAAAAACTTTGAAAAATTTTAGGCGCAAAAAAATTTTGGGACCCAAAACAACTTTACAAAATTTTGGGCCCAAAAAAATTTTGAGATCTGAAAAAATTTAGAATAATTTTGAGACCCAAAAAAACAATCTTCGAAAAAATTTGGGACCCAAAAAAACTTCAAAAAATTTTAGGAGCCAAAACAATCTTCGAAAAAATTTGGGACCCAAAATAATTTTGGGACCCAAAAAACTTCGAAAAATTTTGGGTGCCAAAAAAAAAATAGAAAAATTTTGGGCCCAAAAAAATTTTTGAGACGCGAAATAATTTTGACCCAAAAACACTTGGAAAAATTTTGGGACCTAAAAAAACATCAAAAAATTTTGGGACCCAAAAAAACTTGACAAAATTTTGGGCCCAAAAAAATTTTGAGACCCGAAAAAATTTAGAAAAATTTTCAGACCCAAAAACACTTCGAAAAATTTTTGGACCCAAAACAATCTTCGAAAAAATTTGGGACCCAAAATAATTTTGACCCTAAACATTTCGAAAAATTTTGGGACCCAAAAAAACGTTGAAAAATTTTGGGCCTAAAAAAATTTTGAGACCAGAAATTTTTTTTACCCAAAAACAGTTCGAAAAATTTTGGGACTTAAAAAAAATTCAAAAAATTTTGGGACCCAAAAAAACTTGAATATTTTGGTACCCAAAAAAACTTGAATATTTTGGGACCCAAAAATTTTGAAAAATTTTGAGACCCGAAAAAATTTTGACCCAAAAAAACTTCGAAAAATTTTGGGACCCAAAAAAACTTTGAAAAATTTTGATACCCGAAAAAATTTAGAAACATTTTGAGACCCAAAAAAACGTTGAAAAACTTTGTGCCCAAAAAAATGTTGAGACCCGAAAAAATTTTGACCCAAAAACACTTCGAAAAATTTTGGGACTTAAAAAAACTTCAAAAAATTTTGGGACCCAAAAAAACTTCAAAAAATTTTGGGACCCAAAACAATCTTCGAAAAAATTTGGGACCCAAAATAATTTTGACCCAAAAAACTTTGAAAAATTTTGGGCGCAAAAAAATTTTGGGACCCAAAACAACTTTACAAAATTTTGGGCCCAAAAAAATTTTGACACCCGAAAAAATTTAGAAAAATTTTGAGACCCAAAAAAACGTTGAAAAATTTTGGGCCCAAAAAAATTTTGAGACCAGAATTTTTTTTACCCAAAAACAGTTTGAAAAATTTTGGGACTTAAAAAAACTTCAAAAAATTTTGGGACCCAAAAAAATTTCGAAAAATGTTGGGACCCAAAACAATCTTCGAAAAAATTTAGGACCCAAAATAATTTTGACCGAAAAAAATGTCAAAAAATTTTGGGACCCAAAACAACTTTACAAAATTTTGGGCCCAAAAAAATTTTGACACCCGAAAAAATTTAGAAAAATTTTGAGACCCAAAAAAACGTTGAAAAATTTTGGGCCCAAAAAAATTTTGAGACCAGAAAAAATTTTGACCCAAAAACACTTCGGAAAATTTTGGGACCTAAAAAAACTTAGAAAAATTTTGGGACCCTAAACAATCTTCGAAAAATTTTTGGACCCAAAATAATTTTGACCCAAAAAAACGTCGAAAAATTTTGGGACCGAAAAAAACTTTGAAAAATTTTAGGCGCAAAAAAATTTTGGGACCCAAAACAACTTTACAAAATTTTGGCCCCAAAAAAATTTTGAGATCTGAAAAAATTTAGAATAATTTTGAGACCCAAAAAAACAATCTTCGAAAAAATTTGGGACCCAAAAAAACTTCAAAAAATTTTAGGACCCAAAACAATCTTCGAAAAAATTTGGGACCCAAAATAATTTTGGGACCCAAAAAACTTCGAAAAATTTTGGGAGCCAAAAAAAAATAGAAAAATTTTGGGCCCAAAAAAATTTTTGAGACGCGAAATAATTTTGACCCAAAAACACTTGGAAAAATTTTGGGACCTAAAAAAACATCAAAAAATTTTGGGACCCAAAAAAACTTGACAAAATTTTGGGTCCAAAAAAATTTTGAGACCCGAAAAAATGTAGAAAAATTTTCAGACCCAAAAAAACGTTGAAAAATTTTGGGCCAAAAAAATTTTGAGACCCGAAAAAATTTTGACCCAAAAACACTTCGAAAAATTTTTGGACCCAAAACAATCTTCGAAAAAATTTGGGGCCCAAAATAATTTTGACCCTAAAAAATTCGAAAAATTTTGGGACCCAAAAAAACGTTGAAAACTTTTGGGCGCAAAAAAATTTTTGGGACCCAAAAAAAACTTAGAAAAATTTTGGGCCAAAAAAAATTTTGATCCAAAAAAACTTCGAAAAATTTTGAGACCCAAAACAATCCTCGAAAAATTTGGGACCCAAAAAATCTGTGAATCACTACCAAATCTGAATATCTGAGTGGGTAAGGGTCTTTGGCTCTGCTTCTAAACAGAGTGCCTGTATCGCATAACCTAGCCACTGAAAGCCTTTAATGATGGTCCAGTAACAAAGTGCGAGCATTATAGTTGTTTCCTGTATATTACCACTCGGATGCAGCAACAGGTTGCAAAACAGAAACAAGTCTATTTTAGATAAATAAGCTTGAACTACACATGTGCCTGGCCAGATTGTTAAGACATTCTTAGGTGGAAAAGTTTATCTAAATGGGGAGAAAAATGCATAAAGAATGCAAACAATGATATCAAAGATCTTTTCTCTCAGCTTTAGAACAGCAATTAAAAAATTTTGACCCAAAAAAATCTTTGGAAAATTTTGAGACCCAAAAAATTTTGAGACCCGAAAAAATTTTGACCCAAAAACACTTCGAAAAATATTGGGACATAAAAACCTTTGAAAAATTTTTGGACCCAAAAAAACTTCGAAAAATTTTGGGACCCAAAACAATCTTCGAAAAAATTTAGGACCCAAAATAATTTGAACCGAAAAAATGTCAAAACATTTTGGGACCCAAAAAAACTTTGAAAAATTTTGGGCGCAAAAAATGTTGGGACCCAAAACAACTTTACAAAATTTTGGGACCGAAAAAATTTTGAAAAATTTTGAGACCTAAAAAAACTTCGAAAAATTTTGGGACCCAAAAGAATCTTCGAAAAATTTTGGGACCCAAAACAACTTTACTAAATTTTGGGCCCAAAAAATTTTTGAGACCCAAAAAAAACGTTGAAAAATTTTGGGCCCAAAAAAATTTTGAGACCCGAAAAAATTTTGACCCAAAAACACTTCGAAAAATTTTGGGACCTAAAAAAAAGTTCGAAAAATTTTGGGGCCCAAAAAATTTTGAAAAATTTTGGGCGCAAAAAACATTTTGGGACCCAAAAAATCTTTGAAAAATTTTGGGTCCAAAAATATTTTGATTCCCGAAAAAATTTAGATAAATTTTGAGTTCCAAAAAACCTTGGAAAAATTTTGGGCCCAAAAAAATTTTGATCCAAAAAAACTTCAAAAAAATTTGGGAACCAAAACAATCTTCGAAAAAATTTGGGACCCAAAATAATTTTGACCGAAAAAAATGTCAAAAAATTTTGGGACCCAAAAAAACTTTGAAAAATTTTGGGAACCAAAAAAACTTCGAAAATTTTGGGACCCGAAAAATTTTTGACCCAAAAACACTTCGAAAATTTTTGGGACATAAAAACCTTCGAAAAATGTTTGGACCCAAAAAAACTTCGAAAAATTTTGGGACCCAAAACAATCTTCGAAAAAATTTAGGACCCAAAATAATTTTGACCAAAATAAAGGTCAAAAAATTTTGGGACCCAAAATAAATTTGACTCAAAAAAACTTCGAAAAATTTTGGGACCCAAAAAAACTTCGAAAATTTTGGGACCCAAAATAATTTTGACTCAAAAAAACTTCGAAAAATTTTGGGACCCAAAAAAACTTTGAAAAATTTTGGCCGCAAAAAAATGTTGGGACCCAAAACAACTTTACAAAATTTTGGGCCCAAAAAAATTTTGAGACCCGAAAAAATTTTGACCCAAAGACACTTCGAAAAATTTTGGGACCTAAAAACCTTCGAAAAATTTTGGGATCCAAAACAATCTTCGAAAAAATTTAGGACCCAAAATAATTTTGACCGAAAACAATGTTAAAAAATGTTGGGACCCAAAAAACTTTGAAAAATTTTGGGCGCAAAAAATTTTGGGACCCAAAACAACTTTACAAAATTTTGGGACCGAAAAAATGTAGAAAAATTTTGAGACCTAAAAAATTTTGACCCAAAAACACTTTGAAAAATTTTGGGACCTAAAAAAAGTTCGAAAAATTTTGGGACCCAAAATATTTTGAAAAATTTTGGGCGCAAAAAACATTTTGGGACCCAAAAAATCTTTGAAAAATTTTGGGCCCAAAAATATTTTGATTCCCGAAAAAATTTAGATAAATTTTGAGTCCCAAAAAACCTTGGAAAAATATTGGGCCCAAAAAAATTTTGATCCAAAAAAACTTCAAAAAATTTTGGGAACCAAAACAATCTTCGAAAAAATTTAGGACCCAAAAAAATTTTGACCCAAAATAACTTTGAAAAATTTTGAGACCCGAAAAAATTTTGACCCAAAAACACTTCGAAAAATTTTGGGACCAAAAAAAACTTCGAAAAATTTAGGGACCCAAAAAAACTTTGAAAAATTTTGGTCGCAAAAAAATGTTGGGACCCAAAACAACTTTACAAAATTTTGGGCCCAAAAGAATGTTGAGATCCGAAAAAATGTAGAAAAATTTTGAGACCCAAAAAAACGTTGAAAAATTTTGGGCCCAAAAAAATTTTGAGACCCGAAAAAATTTTGACCCAAAAACACTTTGAAATCTTTTGGGACCCAAAATAATTTTGACCCAAAAAACTTCGTACAATTTTGGGACCCAAAAAAACTTTGAAGAACTTTGGGCCCAAAAAAATTTTGATACCCGAAAAAACTTCGAAAAATTTTGGGATCCAAAACAATCTTCGAAAAAATTTGGGACCCAAAAAATCTGTGAATCTCTACCAAATCTGAATATCTGGGTGGATAAGGGTCTTTGGCTCTGCTTCTAAACAGAGTGCCTGTATAGCATAACCTAGCCACTGAAAGCCTTTAATGATGGTCCAGTAACAAAGTGCGAGCATTATAGTTGTTTCCTGTATATTACCACTCGGATGCAGCAACAGGTTGCAAAACAGAAACAAGTCTATTTTAGATAAATAAGCTTGAACTACACATGTGCCTGTCCAGATTGTTAAGACATTCTTAGGTGGAAAAGTCTATCTAAACGGGGAGAAAAATGCATAATGAATGCAAACAATGATATCAAAGATCTTTTCTCTCAGCTTTAGAACAGCAATAAAAAATTTTTGACCCAAAAAAAACTTCGAAAAATTTTGAGACCCGAAAAAATTTTGACCCAAAAAACATCGAAAAATTTCGGGACCCAAAAAAATCTTCAAAAAATTTTGGGACCTAAAAAAATTTGGACCTTAAAAAATCTTTGGAAAATTTTGGGACCCAAAAAATGTTGACGCAAAAAAACTTAAAAAAAATTTGGGACCCAAATCCTTTCAGAAGACCAGAACTTGTTCTCAGGCAAAATCTGATGCATCTGAGACAAAACAGTATGACCATCAGCTACTCCAGAACAGCCAGTCATGAGTGTAATAGGCCAATCTGTGTTTATGAAATTAAAAACGTTTCAGATGATTGGTGGCTTTTTTCCAGAGTACCAACATAGTGTTTGTCTTGATGTGACTTGACAGTTTGTAATTATATGGCTGGATTCACCAAATCACAGCAAAAAGTGAAATATAGGTAGAAAAAAAGACATTTTTGGCCAAAAATTGCTTGCAATCCAGCCTCCTGTAGAGTTAACCAGAACACCAAGATTATTACATGATTGTACATTTTGGAAAGCTTCAGAGTAGAGGTCAGTTCTTCTTTTCTATTCATTGCCACTTCTAAATGGTGTTCCAATTAAGAAGTACTGGAATCATCTCTTTCTTTTAGTTTTTGCTATGCACATGCTTCTTCAAGAAAATATGAAACTATGTAATGTTAATAGTTTCACATTTTCTTTAAGAAGCATGTGCATAGCAAAAACTGAAAGAAAGAGATGATTACAGAACTTCTTCATAAGAAAACCATTTAGAAGTCGCAATGAATAGAAAAGAAGAAATGACCTCTACTCTAAATTTACGATCATGTAATGATCGTGGTGTTCTGGTGAACTCTACAGGAGGCTGGACTGTGAGCAATTTTTGGCCAACAATATTTATTTTTCTCTCTATATACCATTTTTGCTGTGATTTGGTGAATCCAGCCATATAATCACCGACTGTCGAGACACATCAAGACAAACACTATGTTGGTACTCTGGAAAAAAGCCATCAATCATCTAAAACGTTTTAATCTAATCAATACAGATTGGCCTTTTACACTCATGACTGGCTGTTCTGGAGTAGCTGGTAGTCATACTGTTTTGTCTCAGATGCCTCAGATTTTGCCTGAGAACAAGTTCTGGTCTTCTGAAAGGATTGGGTCCTTCACCTGTGTGATAGCAAAAATCACACCCATACAGCCCATTGAATTGTTCAGTATTATTGGTATTAGTGCAAAAACCTCTGTTGTCTATTCTGAGTTTTTTTGTGTCAAACTTTTTTGAGGCTAAACATTTTTTGTTCTTAAAATTTTTCAAAGTTTTTTTGGGTCCCAAAATGTTTTGAAGTTTTTTTGGGTCCCAAAATTTTTTGAAGTTTTTTTGGGTCAAACATTTTTTGGGCCCAAATTTTTCGAAGATATTTTGAGGTCAAAATTATTTTAGGTCAAAATTTTTTGGGTCCCAAAATTCTTTGAAGTTTTTTCGGTTCTTAACATGTTTTTGGTCTTAAAATTTTTCAAAGTTTTTTTGGGTCGCAAAAATTTTCAAAGTTTTTTTGGGTCCCAAAATTTTTTGAAGTTTTTTTGGGTCCCAAAATTTTTCAAAGATATTTTGAGGTCAAAATTATTTTAGGTCAAAATTTTTATGGGTCCCAAAATTTTTAGAAAATGTTTTTGGGATCCGAAATTTTTCGATGTTTTTTTGTGTCAAAATTTTTTCAGGTCTAAAAAATTTTTTAACTAATTTTGTGTCAAAATTTTTTAGGTCTAAAAATTTTCCAAGTTTTTTTGGTTAAAAATTTTTTTTGGGCCACAACTTTTTTTGGGTCTTCAACTTTTTTGAATATTTTTTTGGGTCCCAAAATTTTTCGATGATTTTTTTCGGTCCCAAAATATTTCGATGTTTTTTTGGGTCAACATTTTATGGGTACCCAAGGTTTTCAAGTTTTTTTGGGTCAAAATTTTTTTGAAGCTGAGAGAAGCTGAGAGAAGAGATCTTTGATATCATTGTTTGCATTCTTTATGCACTTTTCTCCCCTTTTATATAGACTTTTCCACCTAAGAATGTCTTTACAATCTGGACAGGCACATGTGTAGTTCCATTGAAGTACTTCACAAGAGTGCCATTTAATGACTCAGGAGAAAAAAAAGGTGCTTTCTGTTCCTAACAACACTTGAAGCAGTTTATCGCTGTAAGAAGTAAAATGGGAGCTCAAAACTGTACGAAAACGGCTTTTCTCAGCTTAAACGGTCTGAAAACACACTTTACTACATTCAACACACAGGTTAACCAAAACACTTCACAAACGTTTATTACACGATGTTAGTGCATTTTACACAGCTAAAACGTGTTTTCATTCGTAAAAAATCATTTCTCTTCGGAAAAGATGTTTTCAGTTCAAACCAACACTTGAAGCAGTTTATCGTTGTTTGGAGTGAGAGAGGAGCTCAAAACTTTAATAACTCAGAAGAAAAGGTGGAAGTCGAAGTTTTTTTGTGTTCAGAAATTTTTCGATGTTTTTTTGTGTCAAAATTTTTTCGGGTCTAAACATTTTTTGAAGTTTTTTTGTGTCAAAATTTTTTTGCGGCCAAAATTTTTCAAAGTTTTTTTGGGTCCCAAAATTTTTTGAGGTTATTTTGGGTCAAAAAAGTTTTTTTGTGTCAAATTTTTTTGGCCTCAACATCTGTTTGGTCTTAAAATTTTTCGAAGTTTTTTTGGGTCCCAAAATTTTTCAAAGTTTTTTTGGGTCCCAAAATTTTTTGAGGTTATTTTGGGTCAAAAAAGTTTTTTTGTGTCAAATTTTTTTGGCCTCAACATCTGTTTGGTCTTAAAATTTTTCGAAGTTTTTTTGGGTTCCGAAATTTTTCGATTTTTTTTTCTGTCAAAATTTTATCGGGCCCAAAATTTTTCAAAGTTCAAAGTGCTCTTTGATATCATTGTTTGCATTGTTTATGCACTTTTCTCCCCTTTTAGATTGACTTTTCCACCTAAGAATGTCTTTACAATCTGGACAGGCACATGTGTAGTTCCATTGAAGTACTTCACAAGAGTGCCATTTAATGACTCAGAAGAAAAAAAAGATTTCAGTTCTTGAAAGCAGTTACATTCAACACAAACCAAAACATTTCACAAACGTTTATTACACGATGTTAGTGCATTTTACACAGCTAAAATGTGTTTTCCTTCGTAAAAAAATCATTTCTCATCGAAAAAGATGTTTTCAGTTCAAAACAACACTTGAAGCAGTTTATCGTTGTTTGGAGTGAGAGAGGAGCTCAAAACTATACGCAAACGGCTTTTCTCAGCATAAACCGTCTGAAAACTCACTTTATTACATTTTACACACGGGTGAACCTAATTTTGGCACCCAAAAAAAACTTTGAAAAAATTTGGGACCAAAAAATTCGGGTCTCAAAATTTTTCAAAGTTTTTTTGGGTCCCAAAATTTTTTGAGGTTATTTTGGGTCAAAAAAGTTTTTTTGTGTCAAATTTTTTTGGCCTCAACATCTGTTTGGTCTTAAAATTTTTCGAAGTTTTTTTGCTTCGAAAAACTTTGTGACCCACAACAATCTTTGAAAAAAATTCTGACCCAAAAAAATCTGTGAATCACTACCAAATCTGAATATCTGAGTGGGTAAGGGTCTTTGGCACTGCTTCTAAACAGAGTGCCTGTATCGCATAACCTAGCCACTGAAAGCCTTTAATGATGGTCCAGTAACAAAGTGCGAGCATTATAGTTGTTTCCTGTATATTACCACTCGGATGCAGCAACAGGTTGCAAAACAGAAACAAGTCTATTTTAGATAAATAAGCTTGAACTACAAATGTGCCTGGCCAGATTGTTAAGACATTCTTAGGTGGAAAAGTCTATCTAAACGTGGAGAAAAGTGCATAAAGAATGTAAACAATGATATCAAAGTTCTCTTCTCTCAGCTTTAGAACAGCATTTAAAAAAATTTGACCCAAAAAAAACTTCGAAAAATTTTGGGACTCAAAAAAATTTGACAAGAAAAAACTTCGAAAAATTTTGAGACCCGAAAAAATTTTAACCCAAAAATCATCGAAAAATTTCGGGACCCAAAAAAATCTTCAAAATATTTTGGGATCCAAAAAAATGTTGACCTTAAAAAATCTTTGGAAAATTTTTGGACCCAAAAAACTTAGAAAAATTTTGGGCCCAAAAAAATTTTGAGACCCAAAAAAATTTAGAAAAATGTTTAGTCCCAAAAAATTTTGACACAAAAAAACTCAGAACAGACAACAGAGGTTTTTGCACTAATACAAATAATACCAGAACAGTGAACAATTCAATGGGCTGTATGGGTGTGATTTTTGCTATCACACAGGTGATGAACCCTATCCTTTGAGAAGACCAGAACTTGTTCTCAGGCAAAATCTGAGGCATCTGAGACAAACAGTATGACCACCAGCTACTCCAGAACAGCCAGTCATGGGTGTAAAAGGCCAATCTGTGTTGATGAAATTAAAAACGTTTTAGATGATTGGTGGCTATTTTCCAGAGTAACAACATAGTGTTTGTCTTGATGTGACTCGACAGTCAGTGATTATATGGCTGGATTCACCAAATCACAGCAAAAAGTGGTATATAGACAGAAAAACAAACATTGTTGGGCAAAAATTGCTCGCAGTCCAGTCTCCTGTAGAGTTCACCAGAACAACACAATCATTACATGATCGTAAATTTAGAGTGGAGGTCATTTCTTCTTTTTTATTCATTGCGACTTCTAAATGGTTTTTTAATTAAGAAGTTCTGTAATCATTTCTTTCTTTCAGTTTTTGCTATGCACATGCTTCTTAAAGAGAAATGTGAAACTATGTTATGTTAATGCAGTGAAAATGGTTTTTAGGAAATTTGTCATCCAGTTTGACATGCTGTATGACACTACTAAAGTGTCTTTCAATGTACACCTGCTGACACACATTGCAGTTAGCTGAAATGGGGTCCTTTGTGGGCAAATTCCACATTTTCTTCTGAGTCATTAAATGGCACTCGTGTGAAGTACTTCAATGGAACTACACATGTGCCTGTTCCATACCTGTCAAGTCTCCCGTTTTGGCCGGGAAACTACCGTATTTTACTCCTCTTTCCTGCCGTCCTCCCGTATTAGTATTTTCCCGTAAATTTCCCGTATTATATTAAGATTAAAAAATATATATTATTAAGGAGACAGGGCACTGACCGCTCTGTGTCTCTTAACCAATCGTGGAGCCGGTTCAAGGAGAAAGTCCCGCCTTTCAGGAGAAACAGCCAATCAGTTGGCAAAGGAGAGTCAGTAAGGTGAATCCATCAGTCGCTGTGAGTTCAGGCAGCTAGTCGGAGCTGCTGATGTTAAAACATATCTGGATTTTCAGCGATTTTTCTTTAAGAAAGGTAACGGTAGGCTAATCATGTAAACTGTGATGAGATTTTTCTGATAGCTGCTTAAAAATACTCGTCTCTGAAACACAGATTAAACCTTTTAAAATAAAAAAAAAATACAGCTTGTGACTCAGCTTAACTAGAAATGTGGAGAGGACCGAAATTAACTGAACTGATCAGGGGTGGAGTGATCAAAAAGAAGAAGTATTAATTAAAAAGTATTAATTGTGTAGGCCACTTAGGACTAATTTTTACTGATGGAATATATGTGGTCCATGTCCTTTTAGTAAAAGCTCATAATACTATTTTTAGGTCACCTACAGTCATTTTGCAGAATTTGTGCACCCTTTGTTCAATTTTAAATCTATTAAATAAATAAAAAATATATCATATAAAAGAGTGCATTTATGGCAAAAAAGACATGAAATCTTAACTTTTTTAATATCTAGAAAAGGATTTTTAATTTGGCTGTATTAAAAAAATGACGTAGAAATGTCCACAACATTTCAGATTCTGATAATCTAATTTTAGTGTGTAAGTGGTTCACTTGTGGTTATTTTAGATTTGTTGTAAACCTGTCTTAAAATGTAAAGGATACTGAACCTTCGTTGGGCTGGTGGGACGGCTTTAGGCGGACAGAGGAAAATATCCCTTATTTTTAAATCTAAAACTTGACGGGTATGCTGTTCAGATTGTAAAAACATTCTTAGGTGGAAAAGTCTATCTAAAAGGGGAGAAAATTGCATAAACAATGCAAACAATAATATCAAAGATCTCTTCTCTCAGCTTTAGAACAGCAATTGAAACATTTTCACTCAAAAAAACTTCAAAAATTTTGGGAGGCAAAAAAACTTTGAAAAATTTTTGACCCAAAAAAACTTTGAAAAATTTTGACACCCGAAAAATCTTTGACCCAAAAAAACTTTGAAAAATTTTGGGCGCAAAAAAAATTTGAGACGCGAAAAAATGTAGAAAAATTTTGAGACCCTAAAAATTTTTGACCCAAAAAATCTTTGAAAAATTTTGGTACCCAAAAAAACTTGAATATTTTGGGACCTAAAAAAACTTCAAAAAATGTTGGGACCCCAAAAAAAACTTCGAAAAATTTTGGGACCCAAAACAATCTTCGAAAAAATTTGGGACCCAAAATAATTTTGACCCTAAAAAATCTTTTGTACATTTTGGACCCAAAAAAGTTTGAAAAATTTTAGAAAAATATTTAGACCCAAAACATTTTGACACAAAATATCTTCGAAAAATTTTGGGCCCAAAAAAAGTTTGACACAAAAAACTTCAAAAAATTTTGGGACCTAAAAAAACTTTAAAAAAATTTGGATTTGGGTCTAAAAATTTAGTAAAAATTTTAGACCCAAAAAATTTTAACACAAAAAAACTCAGAATAGACAACAGAGGTTTTTGCACTAATACCAATAATACCAGAACAGTGAACAATTCAACGGGCGTTGTGGGTGTGATTTTTGCTATCACACAGGTGATTAACCCTATCCTTTGAGAAGACCAGAACTTGTTCTCAGGCAAAATCTGAAGCATCTGAGACAAAACAGTATGACCACCAGCTACTCCAGAACAGCCAGTCATGGGTGTAAAAGGCCAATCTGTGTTGATGAAATTAAAAATGTTTTAGATGATTAGTGGCTATTTTCTAGAGTACCAACATAGTGTTTGTCTTGATGTGACTCGACAGTCAGTGATTATATGGCTGGATTCACCAAATCACAGCAAAAAGTAATATATAGGTAGAAAAAAATACATTTTTGGCCAAAAATTTCTTGCAATCCAGCCTCCTGTAGAGTTAACCAGAACACCACGATTATTACATTATTGTACATTTTGGAAAGCTTCAGAGTACAGGTCAGTTCTTCTTTTCTATTCATTGCCACTTCTAAATGGTGGTCCAATTAAGAAGTACTGGAATCATCTCTTTCTTTTAGTTTTTGCTATGCACATGCTTCTTCAAGAAAATGTGAAACTATGTAATGTTAATAGTTTCACATTTTCTTTAAGTAGCATGTGCATAGCAAAAACTGAAAGAAAGAGATGATTACAGAACTTCTTCATTAGAAAACCATTTAGAAGTCGCAATGAATAGAAAAGAAGAAATGACCTCCACTCTAAATTTACGATCATGTAATGATCGTGGTGTTCTGGTGAACTCTACAGGAGGCTGGTGAATCCAGCCATATAATCACTGACTGTCGAGTCACATCAAGACAAACACTATGTTGGTACTCTGGAAAAAAGCCAACAATAATGTAAACCGTTTTTAATCTCATCAATACAGATTGGCCTTTTACACTCATGACTGGCTGTTCTGGAGTAGCTGGTGGTCATACTGTTTTGTCTCAGATGCCTCAGATTTTGCCTGAGAACAAGTTCTGGTCTTCTGAAAGGATAGGGTTCATCACCTGTGTGATGGCAAAAATCACACCCATACAGCCCATTGAATTGTTCAGCATTATTGGTATTAGTGCAAAAACCTCTGTTGTCTATTCTGAGTTTTTTTGTGTCAAAATTTTTTGGGTCTAAAAAGTTTTCTAACTTTTTTTGGGCCCAAAATTTTTCAAAGTTTTTTTGGGTCCCAAATTTTTTCAAAATTTTTTCGGGTCTCAACATTTTTTTGGTCTAAAAAATTTTCAAAGTTTTTTTAGGTCCCAAAATTTTTTGAAGTTTTTTTGGGTCAAACTTTTTTTGGGCCCAAACTTTTTCTAAGATATTTTGTGTCAAAAAATTTTGGGTCTAAATATTTTTCAAATTTTTTTCTGGTCTCAAAATTTTTTCTAAGATTTTTTTGGGTCCGAAAATTTTTTGACATTTTTTTGGGTCAAAATTTTTTCGGGTCTCAAAATTTTTCTTGTTTTTTTCTTGTTTTTTTAATTGCTGTTCTAAAGCTGAGAGAAGAGAACTTTGATATCATTGTTTGCATTCTTTATGCACTTTTCTCCACGTTTATATAGACTTTTCCACGTAAGAATGTCTTAACAATCTGGACAAGCACATATCTTATATATCTACAATATACTTTTTTCTCTTTTGCAACCTGTTGTTGCATCCGAGTGGAAACAACTGTAATGCTCGCACTTTGTTACTGGACCATCATTAAAGGCTTTCAGTGGCTAGGTTGTCTCTGTTTAGTGCCAAAGACCCTTACCCACTCAGATATTCAGATTTGGTAGTGATTCACAGTTTTTTAAGGGTCAGAAATTTTTTCGAAAATTGTTTTGGGTTACAAAGTTTTTCGAAGTGTTTTTGGGTCAAATTTTTTTTTTGAGCCAAACTTTTTTCAAAGTTTTTTTTGGGTCCCAAAATTAGGTTCCCCCGTGTATAAAATGTAGTAAAGTGTGTTTTCAGACGGTTTAAGCTGAGAAAAGCCGTTTGCGTATAGTTTTGAGCTTCTCTCTCACTCCTAACAGCGATAAACTGCTTCAAGTGTTGTTTCGAACTTAAAGCATCTTTTTCGATCAGAAATGTTTTTTTTTTCGAAGGAAACAGGTTTTAGCTTTGTAAAATGCACTAACATCGTGTCATAAACTTTTCTTAGTTGTTTTCGTTCAGCTGTATGTTGAATGTAGTAAAGTGTGTTTTCAGAGGGTTTAAGCTGAGAAATGCCGTTTGCGTATAGTTTTGAGCTCCTCTCTCACTCATAACAGCATAAACTGCTTCAAGTGTTGTTTTGAACTAAAAGCATCTATTTCAATGAGAAATGATTTTTTACGAAGGAAAAGACATTTTAGCTGTGTAAAAATGCACTAACATCGTTTCTAAAGTGGTTAGGTTCATTCGTGTGTAAAATGTAGTAAAGTGTGTTTTCAGACGGTTTAAGCTGAGAAAAGCCGTTTGCGTATAGTTTTGAGCTCCTCTCTCACTGCTAACAGTGATAAACTGCTTCAAGTGTTGTTTTGAACTAAAAGCATCTATTTCAATGAGAAATTTTTTTTTACGAAGGAAACACGTTTTAGCTTTGTAAAATGCACTAACATCGTGTAATAAACTTTTCTAAGTTGTTTTCGTTCACCTGTGGGTTGAATGTAGTAAAGTGTGTTTTCAGACGGTTTAAGCTGAGAAAAGCCGTTTGCGTATAGTTTTGAGCTCTTCTCTCATTCATAACAGCGATAAACTGCTTCAAGTGTTGTTTTGAACTGAAAACATCTTTTTCGATCAGAAATGAGATTTTACGAAGGAAAACACATTTTAGTTATGTAAAATGCACTAACATCGTTTCTAAAGTGGTTTAGGTTTCACCCGTTTGTTAAATGTAGTAAAGTGTGTTTTCAGACGGTTTAAACTGAGAAAAGCCGTTTGCGTATAGTTTTGAGCTCCTCTCTCACTGCTAACAGCGATAAACTGCTTCAAGTGTTGCTTTGAACTAAAAGCATCTATTTCAATGAGAAATGTTTTTTTTACGAAGGAAAACACGTTTAAGCTGTGTAAAAATGCCCTAACATCGTTTCTGAAGTGGTTAGGTTCACCTGTGTGTTAAACTGCCTCAAGTGTTGTTTTGAACTGAAAACATCTTTTTCGATCAGAAATGAGTTTTTACGAAGGAAATAGTATTCTAAAATGCACTAACATCGTGTAATAAACGTTTGTGAAGTGTTTTGGTTCCCCCTTGTGTTGAATGTAGTAAAGTGTGTTTTCAGACGGTTTAAGCTGAGAGAAGCCGTTTGCGTACAGTTTTGAGATCCCACTTTACTTCTTACATCGATAAACTGCTTCAAGTGTTGTTAGGAACAGAAAGCATATTTTTTTTATTCTGAGTCATTAAATGGCACTCTTGTGAAGTACTTCAGTGGAACTACACATGTGTCTGTCCAGAAAGTCAATCTAAAAGGAGAGAAAAGTGCATAAACAATGCAAACAATGATATCAAAGAGCTCTTCTCTCAACTTTAGAACCAGCAATTGAAACATTTTGACCCAAAAAAATTTGAAAAATTTTAGACCCAACAATATTTTGACCCAAAAAAACTGGGAAAATTTTGGGACCCAAAAAAGTTTGACACAATAAAATTTCGAAAAATTTTGAGACCCAAAAAATGTTTTACCCGAATAAACATTGAAAAGTTTCGGGACCCAAAAATACTTTGAAAAATTTTAAACCAAAAAATGTTGAGGCCTTAAAAAAATTTGACCCAAAAAAAATTTTGCGACACAAAATTAGTTTGAAAAATTTTTAGACCCGAAAAAATTTTGACACAAAAAAACTTCGAAAAATTTGGGGACCCAAAAAAACTCAGAAAAATTTTGGGCCCAAAAAAAGTTTGACCCAAAATAACTTAAAAAAATTTTGGGACCCAAAAAAACTTTTAAAAAATTTGGGACCCAAAAAAACTTTGAAAAATTTTAAGACCCAAAAAATGTTGGAGACCCGAAAAAATTTAGAAAAATTTTTAGACCCAAAAAGCTTTGACACAAAAAAACTCAGAATAGACAACAGAGGTTTTTGCACTAATACCAATAATACTGAACAATTCAATGGGCTGTATGGGTGTGATTTTTGCTATCACACAGGTGAAGGACTCAATCCTTTCAGAAGATCAGAACTTGTTCTCAGGCAAAATCTGAGGCATCTGAGACAAAACAGTATGACTACCAGCTACTCCAGAACAGCCAGTCATGAGTGTAAAAGGCCAATCTGTATTGATTAGATTAAAACGTTTTGATTAAAAAATGGTGTTCCAATTAAGAAGTTCTGTAATCATCTCTTTCTTTCAGTTTTTGCTATGCACATGCTTCTTAAAGAAAATGTGAAACTATTAACATTACATAGTTTCACATTTTCTTGAAGAAGCATGTGCATAGCAAAAACTAAAAGAAAGAGATGATTTCAGTACTTCTTAATTGGAACACCATTTAGAAGTGGCAATGAATAGAAAAGAAGAACTGACCTCTACTCTGAAGCTTTCCAAAATGTACGATCATGTAATAATCGTGGTGTTCTGGTTAACTCTACAGGAGGCTGGATTGCAAGAATTTTTTGGCCAAAAATGTCTTTTTTTCTACCTATATTTCTACCTATATTTCTATATATTTCTATATTTCTACCTTTTTGCTGTGATTTGGTGAAACCAGCCATATAATTACAGACTGTCAAGTCACATCAAGACAAACACTATGTTGGTACTCTGGAAAAAAGCCACCAATCATCTGAAACGTTTTTAATTTCATCAACACAGATTGGCCTTTTACACTCATGACTGGCTGTTCTGGAGTAGCTGGTGGTCATACTGTTTTGTCTCAGATGCCTCAGATTTTGCCTGAGAACAAGTTCTGGTCTTCTGAAAGGATTTGGGTCTCAACATTTTTTTAAGTTTTTTGCGTCAAAATTTTTTGGGTCTCAAAATTTTTTGAAGTTTTTTTTGGGTCAAAAATGTTTAATTGCTGTTCTAAAGCTGAGAGAAAAGATCTTTGATATCATTGTTTGCATTCTTTATGCATTTTTCTCCCAGTTTAGATAGACTTTTCCACCTAAGAATGTCTTAACAATCTGGACAGGCACATGTTTAGTTCAAGCTTATTTATCTAAAATAGACTTGTTTCTGTTTTGCAACCTGTTGCTGCATCCGAGTGGTAATATACAGGAAACAACTATAATGCTCGCACTTTGTTACTGGACCATCATTAAAGGCTTTCAGTGGCTAGGTTATGCGATACAGGCACTCTGTTTAGAAGCAGAGCCAAAGACCCTTACCCACTCAGATATTCAGATTTGGTAGTGATTCACAGATTTTTTGGGTCCCAAATTTTTCGAAGATTGTTTTGGGTCTCAAAAATTTTTGAAGTTTTTTTGGATCAAAATTTTTTTTGGCCCAAAATTTTTCTAAGTTTTTTTGGGTCCCAAAAATTTTTCGAAATTTTTAGGGTCAAAATTATTTTGGGTCCCAAATTTTTTCGAAGATTGTTTTGGGTCCAGACATTTTTCGAAGTGTTTTTGAAAAAATTTTAGAAACATTTTCAGACCCAAAAAAACGTTGAAAAATTTTGGGCCACCAAAATTTTTCAACGTTTTTTTGGGTCTGAAAATTTTTCTAAATTTTTTTGGGCCCAAAATTTTTCTATTTTTTTTTTTGGCTCCCAAAATTTTTCAAAGTTTTTTGGGTCCCAAAATTATTTTGGGTCCCAAATTTTTTCGAAGATTGTTTTTTTGGGTCTCAAAATTATTCTAAATTTTTTCAGATCTCAAAATTTTTTTGGGCCCAAAATTTTTTTGCGCCTAAAATTTTTCAAAGTTTTTTTAGGTCCCAAAATTTTTCGACGTTTTTTTGGGTCAAAATTATTTTGGGTCCAAAATTTTTTCGAAGATTGTTTAGGGTCCCAAAATTTGTCGAAGTTTTTTTAGGTCCCAAAATTTTTCGAAGTGTTTTTGGGTCAAAATTTTTTCTGGTCTCAAAATTTTTTTGGGCCCAAAATTTGTCAACGTTTTTTTGGGTCTCAAAATTTTTCTAAATTTTTTCTGGTCACAAAATTTTTTTGGGTCCCAAAATTTTTCGACGTTTTTTTGGGTCAAAATTATTTTGGATCCCAAATTTTTTCGAAGATTGTTTTTTTGGGTCAAAATTATTTTGGGTCCAAAATTTTTTCAAAGATTGTTTTGGTTTTTTTAGGTCTCAAAAATTTTTTTGAACCCAAAATTTTGTAAAGTTGTTTTGGGTCCCAAAATTTTTTTGCGCCTAAAATTTTTTAAAGTTTTTTTGGGTCCCAAAATTTTTCAACGTTTTTTTTGAGTCAAAATTATTTTGGGTCCAACATTTTTTCGAAGATTGTTTTGGGTCCCAAAATTTTTCGACGTTTTTTTGGGTCCCAAAATTTTTCGAAGTTTTTTTAGGTTCCAAAATTTTTCCAAATGTTTTTGGGTCAAAAATGTTTTGGGTCCCAAATTTTTTCGAAGATTGTTTTGGGTCCCAAAATTTTTCGAAGTTTTTTTAGGTTCATAAATTTTTCCAAATGTTTTTGGGTCAAAAATATTTTGGGTCCCAAATTTTTTCGAAGATTGTTTTGGGTCCCAAAATTTTTCGAAGTTTATTTGGGTCCCAAAATTTTTTTAACGTTTTTTAGGTTCCAAAATTTTTCCAAATGTTTTTGGGTCAAAAATGTTTTGGGTCCCAAATTTTTTCGAAGATTGTTTTGGGTCCCAATATTTTACGAAGTTTATTTGGGTCCCAAAATTTTTTTAAGTTTTTTTAGGTCCCAAAATTTTTCAAAGTTTTTTTGGGTCAAAATTATTTTGGGTCCCAAATTTTTTCGAAGATTGTTTTGGGTCCCAAAATTTTTCAAAGTTTTTTTAGGTCTCAAAAAATTTTTTGGACCCAAAATTTTGTAAATTTTTCGACGTTTTTTTGGGTCAAAATTATTTTGGGTCCCAAATTTTTTCGAAGATTGTTTTTTTGGGTCAAAATTATTTTGGGTCCAAAATTTTTTCAAAGATTGTTTTGGGTCCCAAAATTTTTCGAAGTTTTTTTAGGTCCCAAAATTTTTCGAACTGTTTTTGGGTCAAAATTTTTTCTGGTCTCAAAATTTTTTTGGGCCCAAACTTTTTCAACGTTTTTTTGGGCCTTAAAATTTTTCTAAATTTTTTCGGGTGTCAAAATTTTTTTGGGCCCAAAATTTTGTAAAGTTGTTTTGGGTCCCAAAATTTTTTTGCGCCCAAAATTTTTCAAAGTTTTTTTGGGTCAAAATTATTTTGTGTCCCAAATTTTTTCGAAGATTATTTTGGGTCCCAAAATTTTTTGAAGTTTTTTTAGGTCTCAAAAATTTTTTTGGACCCAAAATTTTGTAAAGTTGTTTTGGGTCCCAAAATTTTTTTGCGCCTAAAATTTTTTAAAGTTTTTTTGGGTCCCAAAATTTTTCAACGTTTTTTTTGGGTCAAAATTATTTTGGGTCTAACATTTTTTCGAAGATTGTTTTGGGTCCCAAAATTTTTCGACGTTTTTTTGGGTCCCAAAATTTTTCGAAGTTTTTTTAGGTTCCAAAATTTTTCCAAATGTTTTTGGGTCAAAAATGTTTTGGGTCCCAAATTTTTTCGAAGATTGTTTTGGGTCCCAATATTTTACGAAGTTTATTTGGGTCCCAAAATTTTTTTAAGTTTTTTTAGGTCCCAAAATTTTTCAAAGTTTTTTTGGGTCAAAATTATTTTGGGTCCCAAATTTTTTCGAAGATTGTTTTTTTGGGTCAAAATTATTTTGGGTCCAAAACTTTTTCAAAGATTGTTTTGGGTCCCAAAATTTTTCGAAGTTTTTTTAGGTCCCAAAATTTTTCGAACTGTTTTTGGGTCAAAATTTTTTCTGGTCTCAAAATTTTTTTGGGCCCAAACTTTTTCAACGTTTTTTTGGGCCTCAAAATTTTTCTAAATTTTTTCGGGTGTCAAAATTTTTTTGGGCCCAAAATTTTGTAAAGTTGTTTTGGGTCCCAAAATTTTTTTGCGCCCAAAATTTTTCAAAGTTTTTTTGGGTCAAAATTATTTTGGGTCCCAAATTTTTTCGAAGATTGTTTTGGGTCCCAAAATTTTTCTAAGTTTTTTTGGGTCTCAAAATTTTTTTGGGCCCAAAATTTTGTAAAGTTGTTTTGGGTCCCAAAATTTTTTTGCGCCTAAAATTTTTCAAAGTTTTTTTGGGTCAAAATTATTTTGGGTCCAACATTTTTTCGAAGATTGTTTTGGGTCCCAAAATTTTTCGACGTTATTTTGGGTCCCAAAATTTTGCGAAGTTTTTTTAGGTTCCAAAATTTTTCCAAATGTTTTTGGGTCAAAAATGTTTTGGGTCCCAAATTTTTTTGAAGATTGTTTTGGGTCCCAAAATTTTTCTAAGTTTATTTGGGTCCCAAAATTTTTTTACGTTTTTTTAGGTTCAAAGATTTTTCCAAATATTTTTGGGTCAAAAATGTTTTGGGTCCCAATTTTTTTCGAAGATTGTTTTGGGTCCCAAAATTTTCCGAAGTTTATTTGGGTCCCAAAATTTTTTTCAGTTTTTTTAGGTCCCAAAATTTTTTGAAGTGTTTTTGGGTCAAAATTATTTCGGGTCTCAAAATTTTTTTGGGCCCAAAATTTTTGAAATTTTTTTTGGCTCCCAAAATTTTGCCAACTTTTTTGGGTCCCAAAATTATTTTGGGTCCTAAATTTTGTAGAAGATTGTTTTGGGTCCCAAAACTTTTTGAAGTTTTTTTAAGTCCCAAAATTTTTCGAAGTGTTTTTGGGTCAAAATTTTTTCGGGTCCCAAATTTTTTCGAAGATTGTTTTGGGTCCCAAAAATTTTCGAAGTTTATTTGGGTCCCAAAATTTTTCGAAGTTTTTTAAGGTCCCAAAATTTTTCGAAGTGTTTTTGGGTCAAAATTATTTCGGGTCTCAAATTTTTTTTGGGCCCAAAATTTTTCAAGTTTTTTGGCTCCCAAAATTTTTTGAAGTTTTTGTAGAAGATTGTTTTGGGTCCTAAAATTTTTTGAAGTTTTTTTGGGTCCTAAAATTTTTCGAAGTTTATTTGGGTCTCAAAATTTTTTGAAGCTTTTTTTAAGTCCCAAAATTTTTCGAAGTGTTTTTGGGTCAAAATTATTTCGGGTGTCAAATTTTTTTTGGGCCCAAAATTTTTCAAATTTTTTTTTGGCTCCCAAAATTTTTCTAAGTCTTTTGGGTCCCAAAATTATTTTGGGTCCCAAATTTTGTAGAAGATAGTTTTGGGTCCTAAAATTTTTTGAAGTTTTTTTGGGTCCCAAAATGTTTTGAAGTTTTTTAAGTCCCAAAATTTTTTGAAGTGTTTTTGGGTCAAAAATTTTTCGGGTCTCAAAAATTTTTCAAAATTTTTGGGTCCCAAAATATTCAAATTTTTTTGGGTCCCAAAATATTTAAGTTTTTTTGGGTCACAAAATATTCAAGTTTTTTTGGGTCCCAAAATTTTTCAAAGATTTTTTTGGGTCAACATTTTTTAGGGTCACAAATTTTTTCTAAATCTTCAAAAAAAAAATTCGAAGATTTTTTGGGTCCCAAAATTTTTCGAACTGTTTTTGGGTCAAAATTTTTTCTGGTCTCAAAATTTTTTTGGGCCCAAACTTTTTCAACGTTTTTTTGGGCCTCAAAATTTTTCTAAATTTTTTCGGGTGTCAAAATTTTTTTTTGGGCCCAAAATTTTGTAAAGTTGTTTTGGGTCCCAAAATTTTTTTGCGCCCAAAATTTTTCAAAGTTTTTTTGGGTCAAAATTATTTTGGGTCCCAAATTTTTTCGAAGATTGTTTTGGGTCCCAAAATTTTTCGAAGTTTTTTTAGGTCTCAAAAAATTTTTTGGACTCAAAATTTTGTAAAGTTGTTTTGGGTCCCAAAATTTTTTTGCGCCTAAAATTTTTTAAAGTTTTTTTGGGTCCCAAAATTTTTCAACGTTTTTTTTGGGTCAAAATTATTTTCGGTCCAACATTTTTTCGAAGATTGTTTTGGGTCCCAAAATTTTTCGACGTTTTTTTGGGTCCCAAAATTTTTCGAAGTTTTTTTAGGTTCCAAAATTTTTCCAAATGTTTTTGGGTCAAAAATGTTTTGGGTCCCAAATTTTTTCGAAGATTGTTTTGGGTCCCAAAATTTTTCGAAGTTTATTTGGGTCCCAAAATTTTTTTAACGTTTTTTAGGTTCCAAAATTTTTCCAAATGTTTTTGGGTCAAAAATGTTTTGGGTCCCAAATTTTTTCGAAGATTGTTTTGGGTCCCAATATTTTACGAAGTTTATTTGGGTCCCAAAATTTTTTTACGTTTTTTTAGGTCCCAAAATTTTTCACAATTTTTTTGCGCCTAAAATTTTTTAAAGTTTTTTTGGGTCCCAAAATTTTTCAACGTTTTTTTTGGGTCAAAATTATTTTCGGTCCAACATTTTTTCGAAGATTGTTTTGGGTCCCAAAATTTTTCAACGTTTTTTTGGGTCCCAAAATTTTTCGAAGTTTTTTTAGGTTCATAAATTTTTCCAAATGTTTTTGGGTCAAAAATATTTTGGGTCCCAAATTTTTTCGAAGATTGTTTTGGGTCCCAAAATTTTTCGAAGTTTATTTGGGTCCCAAAATTTTTTTAACGTTTTTTAGGTTCCAAAATTTTTCCAAATGTTTTTGGGTCAAAAATGTTTTGGGTCCCAAATTTTTTCGAAGATTGTTTTGGGTCCCAATATTTTACGAAGTTTATTTGGGTCCCAAAATTTTTTTACGTTTTTTTAGGTCCCAAAATTTTTCACAATTTTTTTGGGTCAAAATTATTTTGTGTCCCAAATTTTGTAGAAGATAGTTTTGGGTCCTAAAATTTTTTGAAGTTTTTTTGGGTCCCAAAATGTTTTGAAGTTTTTTAAGTCCCAACATTTTTTGAAGTGTTTTTGGGTCAAAATTTTTTCGGGTCTCAAAAATTTTTCAAAATTTTTGGGTCCCAAAATATTCAAATTTTTTTGGGTCCCAAAATATTTAAGTTTTTTTGGGTCCCAAAATATTCAAGTTTTTTTGGGTCCCAAAATTTTTCAAAGATTTTTTTGGGTCAACATTTTTTAGGGTCACAAATTTTTTCTAAATCTTCAAAAAAAATCGAAGATTTTTTGGGTCTCAAAATTTTTCGAAGATTTTTTGAGGTCAAATTTTTTTGGGTCCCAAAATTTTTCGAACTGTTTTTGGGTCAAAATTTTTTCTGGTCTCAAATTTTTTTTGGGCCCAAACTTTTTCAATGTTTTTTTGGGCCTCAAAATTTTTCTAAATTTTTTCGGGTGTCAAAATTTTTTTGGGCCCAAAATTTTGTAAAGTTGTTTTGTGTCCCAAAATTTTTTTGCGCCCAAAATTTTTCAAAGTTTTCTTGGGTCAAAATTATTTTGGGTCCCAAATTTTTTCGAAGATTGTTTTGGGTCCCAAAATTTTTCGAAGTTTTTTTAGGTCTCAAAAATTTTTTTGGACCCAAAATTTTGTAAAGTTGTTTTGGGTCCCAAAATTTTTTTGCGCCTAAAATTTTTTAAAGTTTTTTTGGGCCCAAAATTTTTCAACGTTTTTTTTGGGTCAAAATTATTTTGGGTCCAACATTTTTTCGAAGATTGTTTTGGGTCCCAAAATTTTTCGACGTTTTTTTGGGTCCCAAAATTTTTCGAAGTTTTTTTAGGTTCCAAAATTTTTCCAAATGTTTTTGGGTCAAAAATGTTTTGGGTCCCAAATTTTTTCGAAGATTGTTTTGGGTCCCAAAATTTTTCAAAGTTTTTTTAGGTTCCAAAATTTTTCCAAATGTTTTTGGGTCAAAAATATTTTGGGTCCCAAATTTTTTCGAAGATTGTTTTGGGTCCCAAAATTTTTCGAAGTTTATTTGGGTCCCAAAATTTTTTTAAGTTTTTTTAGGTTCCAAAATTTTTCCAAATGTTTTTGGGTCAAAAATGTTTTGGGTCCCAAATTTTTTCGAAGATTGTTTTGGGTCCCAATATTTTACGAAGTTTTTTTGGGTCCCAAAATTTTTTTAAGTTTTTTTAGGTCCCAAAATTTTTCGAAGTGTTTTTGGGTCAAAATTTTTTCGGGTCTCAAAATTTTTTTGGGCCCAAAATTTTTCAAATTTTTTTTGGCTACCAAAATTTTTTCAACTTTTTTGGGTCCCAAAATTATTTTGGGTCCTAAATTTTGTAGAAGATTGTTTTGGGTCCTAAAATGTTTTGAAGTTTTTTTAGGTCCCAAAATTTTTCGAACTGTTTTTGGGTCAAAATTTTTTCTGGTCTCAAAATTTTTTTGGGCCCAAACTTTTTCAACGTTTTTTTGGGCCTCAAAATTTTTCTAAATTTTAGGGTGTCAAAATTTTTTTGGGCCCAAAATTTTGTAAAGTTGTTTTGGGTCCCAAAATTTTTTTGCGCCCAAAATTTTTCAAAGTTTTTTTGGGTCAAAATTATTTTGGGTCCCTAATTTTTTCGAAGATTGTTTTGGGTCCCAAAATTTTTCGAAGTTTTTTTGGGTCTCAAAATTTTTTTGAGCCCAAAATTTTATAAAGTTGTTTTGGGTCCCAAAATTTTTTTACGCCTAAAATTTTTCAAAGTTTTTTTGGGTCCCAAAATTTTTTTAAGTTTTTTTAGGTTCCAAAATTTTTCCAAATGTTTTTGGGTCAAAAATGTTTTGGGTCCCAAATTTTTTCGAAGATTGTTTTAGGTCCCAATATTTTACGAAGTTTATTTGGGTCCCAAATTTTTTTTACGTTTTTTTAGGTCCCAAAATTTTTCGAAGTGTTTTTGGGTCAAAATTATTTCGGGTCTCAAAATTTTTTTGGGCCCAAAATTTTTCAAATTTTTTTTGGCTACCAAAATTTTTTCAACTTTTTTGGGTCCCAAAATTATTTTGGGTCCTAAATTTTGTAGAAGATTGTTTTGGGTCCTAAAATGTTTTGAAGTTTTTTTAGGTCCCAAAATTTTTCGAACTGTTTTTGGGTCAAAATTTTTTCTGGTCTCAAAATTTTTTTGGGGCCAAAATTTTTCAACGTTTTTTTTGGGTCTCAAAATTTTTCTAATTTTTTTCTGGTCTCAAAATTTTTTTGGGCCCAAAATTTTTCAACGTTTTTTTGGGTCTCAAAATGTTTCTAAATTTTTTCGGGTGTCAAAATTTTTTTGGGCCCAATATTTTGTAAAGTTGTTTTGGGTCCCAAAATTTTTTTGCGCCCAAAATTTTTCAAAGTTTCTTTGGGTCAAAATTATTTTGGGTCCCTAATTTTTTCGAAGATTGTTTTGGGTCCCAAAATTTTTCGAAGTTGTTTTGGGTCCCAAAATTTTTCGAAGTTTTTTTAGGTTCCAAAATTTTTCCAAATGTTTTTGGGTCAAAAATGTTTTGGGTCCCAAATTTTTTCGAAGATTGTTTTGGGTCCCAAAATTTTACGAAGTTTGTTTGGGTCCCAAAATTTTTTTTAAGTTTTTTTAGGTCCCAAAATTTTTCGAAGTGTTTTTGGGTCAAAATTATTTCGGGTCTCAAAATTTTTTTGGGCCCAAAATTTTTAAATTTTTTTTTGGGTCCCAAAATGATTTTGGGTCCTAAATTTTGTAGAAGATTGTTTTGGGTCCTAAAATGGTTTGAAGTTTTTTTAGGTCCCAAAATTTTTTGAACTGTTTTTGGGTCAAAATTTTTTCTGGTCTCAAAATTTGTTTGGGCCCAAAATTTTTCAACGTTTTTTTTGGGTCTCAAAATTTTTCTAAATTTTTTCTGGTCTCAAAATTTTTTTGGGCCCAAAATATTTCAACGTTTTTTTGGGTCTCAAAATTTTTCTAAATTTTTTTGGGTGTCAAAATTTTTTTGGGCCCAATATTTTGTAAAGTTGTTTTGGGTCCCAAAATTTTTTTGCGCCCAAAATTTTTCAAAGTTTTTTTGGGTCAAAATTATTTTGGGTCCCAAATTTTTTCTAAGATTGTTTTGGGTCCCAAAATTGTTCGAAGTTGTTTTGGGTCCCTACATTTTTTTACGCCTAAAATTTTTCAAAGTTTTTTTGGGTCCCAAAATTTTTCAACGTTTTTTTGGGTCAAAATTATTTTGGGTCCAAAATTTTTTCAAAGATTGTTTTGGGTCCCAAAATTTTTCGAAGTTTTTTTAGGTCCCAAAATTTTTGGAACTGTTTTTAGGTCAAAATTTATTCTGGTCTCAAAATTTTTTTGGGCCCAAACATTTTCAACGTTTTTTTGGGCCTCAAAATTTTTCTAAATTTTTTCGGGTGTCAAAAATTTTTTGGGCCCAAAATTTTGTAAAGTTGTTTTGGGTCCCAAAATTTTTTTGCGCCCAAAATTTTTCAAAGTTTTTTTGGGTCAAAATTATTTTGGGTCCCAAATTTTTTCGAAGATTGTTTTGGGTCCCAAAATTTTTCGAAGTTTTTTTGGGTCCCAAAATTTTTCAACGTTTTTTTGGGTCAAAATTATTTTGGGTCCAACATTTTTTCGAAGATTGTTTTGGGTCCCAAAATTTTTCGACGTTTTTTTGGGTCCCAAAATTTTTTGAAGTTTTTTTAGGTTCCAAAATTTTTCCAAATGTTTTTGGGTCAAAAATGTTTTGGGTCCCAAATTTTTTCGAAGATTGTTTTGGGTCCCAAAATTTTTCGAAGTTTATTTAGGTCCCAAAATTTTTTTACGTTTTTTTAGGTTCCAAAATTTTTCCAAATGTTTTTGGGTCAAAAATGTTTTGGGTCCCAAATTTTTTCGAAGAATGTTTTGGGTGCCAAAATTTTCCGAAGTTTATTTGGGTCCCAAAATTTTTTTAAGTTTTTTTAGGTCCCAAAATTTTTCGAAGTGTTTTTGGGTCAAAATTATTTCGGGTCTCAAAATTTTTTTGGGCCCAAAATTTTTCTAATTTTTTTTTGCTCCCAAAATTTTTCCAACTTTTTTGGGTCCCAAAATTATTTTGGGTCCTAAATTTTGTAGAAGATTGTTTTGGGTCCTAAAATGTTTTGAAGTTTTTTTTGGTCCCAAAACTTTTTGAAGTTTTTTTAAGTCCCAAAATTTTTCGAAGTGTTTTTGGGTCAAATTTTTTTCGGGTCCCAAATTTTTTCGAAGATTGTTTTGGGTCCCAAAATTTTTCGAAGTTTATTTGGGTCCCAAAATTTTTCGAACTTTTTAAGGTCCCAAAATTTTTCGAAGTGTTTTTGGGTCAAAATTATTTCGGGTCTCAAATTTTTTTTGGGCCAAACATTTTTCACATTTTTTTTGGCTCCCAAAATTTTTTGAAGTATTTGTAGAAGATTGTTTTGGGTCCTAAAATTTTTTGAAGTTTTTTTGGGTCCTAAAATTTTTTGAAGTTTTTTTGGGTCAAATTTTTTTCAGGTGCCAAATTTTTTCGAAGATTGTTTTGGGTCCCAAAATTTTTTGAAGATTGTTTTGGGTCCCAAAATTTTTCGACGTTTTTTTGGGTCCCAAAATTTTTTGAAGTTTTTTTAGGTTCCAAAATTTTTCCAAATGTTTTTGGGTCAAAAATGTTTTGGGTCCCAAATTTTTTCGAAGATTGTTTTGGGTCCCAAAATTTTCCGAAGTTTATTTGGGTCCCAAAATTTTTTTCAGTTTTTTTAGGTCCCAAAATTTTTTGAAGTGTTTTTGGGTCAAAATTATTTCGGGTCTCAAAATTTTTTTGGGCCCAAAATTTTTGAAATTTTTTTTGGCTCCCAAAATTTTGCCAACTTTTTTGGGTCCCAAAATTATTTTGGGTCCTAAATTTTGTAGAAGATTGTTTTGGGTCCCAAAACTTTTTGAAGTTTTTTTAAGTCCCAAAATTTTTCGAAGTGTTTTTGGGTCAAAATTTTTTCGGGTCCCAAATTTTTTCGAAGATTGTTTTGGGTCCCAAAAATTTTCGAAGTTTATTTGGGTCCCAAAATTTTTCGAAGTTTTTTAAGGTCCCAAAATTTTTCGAAGTGTTTTTGGGTCAAAATTATTTCGGGTCTCAAATTTTTTTTGGGCCCAAAATTTTTCAAGTTTTTTGGCTCCCAAAATTTTTTTAAGTTTTTTTAGAAGATTGTTTTGGGTCCTAAAATTTTTTGAAGTTTTTTTGGGTCCTAAAATTTTTCGAAGTTTATTTGGGTCTCAAAATTTTTTGAAGCTTTTTTTAAGTCCCAAAATTTTTCGAAGTGTTTTTGGGTCAAAATTATTTCGGGTGTCAAATTTTTTTTGGGCCCAAAATTTTTCAATTTTTTTTTTGGCTCCCAAAATTTTTCTAAGTCTTTTGGGTCCCAAAATTATTTTGGGTCCCAAATTTTGTAGAAGATAGTTTTGGGCCCTAAAATTTTTTGAAGTTTTTTTGGGTCCCAAAATGTTTTGAAGTTTTTTAAGTCCCAAAATTTTTTGAAGTGTTTTTGGGTCAAAAATTTTTCGGGTCTCAAAAATTTTTCAAAATTTTTGGGTCCCAAAATATTCAAATTTTTTTGGGTCCCAAAATATTTAAGTTTTTTTGGGTCACAAAATATTCAAGTTTTTTTGGGTCCCAAAATTTTTCAAAGATTTTTTTGGGTCAACATTTTTTAGGGTCACAAATTTTTTCTAAATCTTCAAAAAAAAAATTCGAAGATTTTTTGGGTCCCAAAATTTTTCGAACTGTTTTTGGGTCAAAATTTTTTCTGGTCTCAAAATTTTTTTGGGCCCAAACTTTTTCAACGTTTTTTTGGGCCTCAAAATTTTTCTAAATTTTTTCGGGTGTCAAAATTTTTTTTTGGGCCCAAAATTTTGTAAAGTTGTTTTGGGTCCCAAAATTTTTTTGCGCCCAAAATTTTTCAAAGTTTTTTTGGGTCAAAATTATTTTGGGTCCCAAATTTTTTCGAAGATTGTTTTGGGTCCCAAAATTTTTCGAAGTTTTTTTAGGTCTCAAAAAATTTTTTGGACTCAAAATTTTGTAAAGTTGTTTTGGGTCCCAAAATTTTTTTGCGCCTAAAATTTTTTAAAGTTTTTTTGGGTCCCAAAATTTTTCAACGTTTTTTTTGGGTCAAAATTATTTTCGGTCCAACATTTTTTCGAAGATTGTTTTGGGTCCCAAAATTTTTCGACGTTTTTTTGGGTCCCAAAATTTTTCGAAGTTTTTTTAGGTTCCAAAATTTTTCCAAATGTTTTTGGGTCAAAAATGTTTTGGGTCCCAAATTTTTTCGAAGATTGTTTTGGGTCCCAAAATTTTTCGGAGTTTTTTTAGGTTCATAAATTTTTCCAAATGTTTTTGGGTCAAAAATATTTTGGGTCCCAAATTTTTTCGAAGATTGTTTTGGGTCCCAAAATTTTTCGAAGTTTATTTGGGTCCCAAAATTTTTTTAACGTTTTTTAGGTTCCAAAATTTTTCCAAATGTTTTTGGGTCAAAAATGTTTTGGGTCCCAAATTTTTTCGAAGATTGTTTTGGGTCCCAATATTTTACGAAGTTTATTTGGGTCCCAAAATTTTTTTACGTTTTTTTAGGTCCCAAAATGTTTCACAATTTTTTTGGGTCAAAATTATTTTGTGTCCCAAATTTTGTAGAAGATAGTTTTGGGTCCTAAAATTTTTTGAAGTTTTTTTGGGTCCCAAAATGTTTTGAAGTTTTTTAAGTCCCAACATTTTTTGAAGTGTTTTTGGGTCAAAATTTTTTCGGGTCTCAAAAATTTTTCAAAATTTTTGGGTCCCAAAATATTCAAATTTTTTTGGGTCCCAAAATATTTAAGTTTTTTTGGGTCCCAAAATATTCAAGTTTTTTTGGGTCCCAAAATTTTTCAAAGATTTTTTTGGGTCAACATTTTTTAGGGTCACAAATTTTTTCTAAATCTTCAAAAAAAATTGAAGATTTTTTGGGTCTCAAAATTTTTCGAAGATTTTTTGAGGTCAAATTTTTTTGGGTCCCAAAATTTTTCGAACTGTTTTTGGGTCAAAATTTTTTCTGGTCTCAAATTTTTTTTGGGCCCAAACTTTTTCAATGTTTTTTTGGGCCTCAAAATTTTTCTAAATTTTTTCGGGTGTCAAAATTTTTTTGGGCCCAAAATTTTGTAAAGTTGTTTTGTGTCCCAAAATTTTTTTGCGCCCAAAATTTTTCAAAGTTTTCTTGGGTCAAAATTATTTTGGGTCCCAAATTTTTTCGAAGATTGTTTTGGGTCCCAAAATTTTTCGAAGTTTTTTTAGGTCTCAAAAATTTTTTTGGACCCAAAATTTTGTAAAGTTGTTTTGGGTCCCAAAATTTTTTTGCGCCTAAAATTTTTTAAAGTTTTTTTGGGCCCAAAATTTTTCAACGTTTTTTTTGGGTCAAAATTATTTTGGGTCCAACATTTTTTCGAAGATTGTTTTGGGTCCCAAAATTTTTCGACGTTTTTTTGGGTCCCAAAATTTTTCGAAGTTTTTTTAGGTTCCAAAATTTTTCCAAATGTTTTTGGGTCAAAAATGTTTTGGGTCCCAAATTTTTTCGAAGATTGTTTTGGGTCCCAATATTTTACGAAGTTTTTTTGGGTCCCAAAATTTTTTTAAGTTTTTTTAGGTCCCAAAATTTTTCGAAGTGTTTTTGGGTCAAAATTTTTTCGGGTCTCAAAATTTTTTTGGGCCCAAAATTTTTCAAATTTTTTTTGGCTACCAAAATTTTTTCAACTTTTTTGGGTCCCAAAATTATTTTGGGTCCTAAATTTTGTAGAAGATTGTTTTGGGTCCTAAAATGTTTTGAAGTTTTTTTAGGTCCCAAAATTTTTCGAACTGTTTTTGGGTCAAAATTTTTTCTGGTCTCAAAATTTTTTTGGGCCCAAACTTTTTCAACGTTTTTTTGGGCCTCAAAATTTTTCTAAATTTTAGGGTGTCAAAATTTTTTTGGGCCCAAAATTTTGTAAAGTTGTTTTGGGTCCCAAAATTTTTTTGCGCCCAAAATTTTTCAAAGTTTTTTTGGGTCAAAATTATTTTGGGTCCCTAATTTTTTCGAAGATTGTTTTGGGTCCCAAAATTTTTCGAAGTTTTTTTGGGTCTCAAAATTTTTTTGAGCCCAAAATTTTATAAAGTTGTTTTGGGTCCCAAAATTTTTTTACGCCTAAAATTTTTCAAAGTTTTTTTGGGTCCCAAAATTTTTCAACGTTTTTTTTGGGTCAAAATTATTTTGGGTCCCAAATTTTTTCGAAGATTGTTTTGGGTCCCAAAATTTTTCGAAGTTTTTTTAGGTTCCAAAATTTTTCCAAATGTTTTTGGGTCAAAAATATTTTGGGTCCCAAATTTTTTCGAAGATTGTTTTGGGTCCCAAAATTTTTCGAAGTTTATTTGGGTCCCAAAATTTTTTTAAGTTTTTTTAGGTTCCAAAATTTTTCCAAATGTTTTTGGGTCAAAAATGTTTTGGGTCCCAAATTTTTTCGAAGATTGTTTTGGGTCCCAATATTTTACGAATTTATTTGGGTCCCAAATTTTTTTTACGTTTTTTTAGGTCCCAAAATGTTTCGAAGTGTTTTTGGGTCAAAATTATTTCGGGTCTCAAAATTTTTTTGGGCCCAAAATTTTTCAAATTTTTTTTGGCTACCAAAATTTTTTCAACTTTTTTGGGTCCCAAAATTATTTTGGGTCCTAAATTTTGTAGAAGATTGTTTTGGGTCCTAAAATGTTTTGAAGTTTTTTTAGGTCCCAAAATTTTTCGAACTGTTTTTGGGTCAAAATTTTTTCTGGTCTCAAAATTTTTTTGGGGCCAAAATTTTTCAACGTTTTTTTTGGGTCTCAAAATTTTTCTAATTTTTTTCTGGTCTCAAAATTTTTTTGGGCCCAAAATTTTTCAACGTTTTTTTGGGTCTCAAAATGTTTCTAAATTTTTTCGGGTGTCAAAATTTTTTTGGGCCCAATATTTTGTAAAGTTGTTTTGGGTCCCAAAATTTTTTTGCGCCCAAAATTTTTCAAAGTTTCTTTGGGTCAAAATTATTTTGGGTCCCTAATTTTTTCGAAGATTGTTTTGGGTCCCAAAATTTTTCGAAGTTGTTTTGGGTCCCAAAATTTTTCGAAGTTTTTTTAGGTTCCAAAATTTTTCCAAATGTTTTTGTGTCAAAAATGTTTTGGGTCCCAAAATTTTTCGAACTGTTTTTAGGTCAAAATTTTTTCTGGTCTCAAAATTTTTTTGGGCCCAAACATTTTCAACGTTTTTTTGGGCCTCAAAATTTTTCTAAATTTTTTCGGGTGTCAAAATTTTTTTGGGCCCAAAATTTTGTAAAGTTGTTTTGGGTCCCAAAATTTTTTTGCGCCCAAAATTTTTCAAAGTTTTTTTGGGTCAAAATTATTTTGGGTCCCAAATTTTTTCGAAGATTGTTTTGGGTCCCAAAATTTTTCGAAGTTTTTTTGGGTCCCAAAATTTTTCAACGTTTTTTTGGGTCAAAATTATTTTGGGTCCAACAATTTTTCGAAGATTGTTTTGGGTCCCAAAATTTTTCGACGTTTTTTTGGGTCCCAAAATTTTTCGAAGTTTTTTTAGGTTCCAAAATTTTTCCAAATGCTTTTGGGTCAAAAATGTTTTGGGTCCCAATTTTTTTCGAAGATTGTTTTGGGTCCCAAAATTTTACGAAGTTTGTTTGGGTCCCAAAATTTTTTTAAGTTTTTTTGGGTCCCAAAATTTTTCGAAGTGTTTTTGGGTCAAAATTATTTCGGGTCTCAAAATTTTTTTGGGCCCAAAATTTTTCAAATTTTTTTTGGGTCCCAAAATTATTTTGGGTCCTAAATTTTGTAGAAGATTGTTTTGGGTCCCAAAATTTTTCGAAGTTGTTTTGGGTCCCAACATTTTTTTACGCCTAAAATTTTTCAAAGTTTTTTTGGGTCCCAAAATTTTTCAACGTTTTTTTGGGTCAAAATTATTTTGGGTCCTAAATTTTTTCAAAGATTGTTTTGGGTCCCAAAATTTTTCGAAGTTTTTTTAGGTCCCAAAATTTTTCGAACTGTTTTTAGGTCAAAATTTTTTCTGGTCTCAAAATTTTTTTGGGCCCAAACTTTTTCAACGTTTTTTTGGGCCTCAAAAGTTTTCTAAATTTTTTCGGGTGTCAAAAATTTTTTGGGCCCAAAATTTTGTAAAGTTGTTTTGGGTCCCAAAATTTTTTTGCGCCCAAAATTTTTCAAAGTTTTTTTGGGTCAAAATTATTTTGGGTCCCAAATTTTTTCGAAGATTGTTTTGGGTCCCAAAATTTTTCGAAGATTTTTTGGGTCCCAAAATTTTTCAACGTTTTTTTGGGTCAAAATTATTTTGGGTCCAACATTTTTTCGAAGATTGTTTTGGGTCCCAAAATTTTTCGAAGTTTTTTTGGGTCCCAAAATTTTTCGAAGTTTTTTTAGGTTCCAAAATTTTTCCAAATGTTTTTGGGTCAAAAATGTTTTGGGTCCCAAATTTTTTCGAAGATTGTTTTGGGTCCCAAAATTTTTCGAAATTTATTTAGGTCCCAAAATTTTTTTACGTTTTTTTAGGTTCCAAAATTTTTCCAAATGTTTTTGGGTCAAAAATGTTTTGGGTCCCAAATTTTTTCGAAGAATGTTTTGGGTCCCAAAATTTTCCGAAGTTTATTTGGGTCGCAAAATTTTTTGAAGTTTTTTTAGGTCCCAAAATTTTTCGAAGATTGTTTTGGGTCCCAAAATTTTTCGAAGTTTATTTGAGTCCCAAATTTTTTTTAAGTTTTTTTAGGTTCCAAAATTTTTCCAAATGTTTTTGGGTCAAAAATGTTTTGGGTCCCAAATTTTTTCGAAGATTGTTTTGGGTCCCAAAATTTTACGAAGTTTGTTTGGGTCCCAAAATTTTTTTACGTTTTTTTAGGTCCCAAAATTTTTCGAAGTGTTTTTGGGTCAAAATTATTTCGGGTCTCAAAATTTTTTTGGGCCCAAAATTTTTCAAATTTTTTTTGGGTCCCAAAATTATTTTGGGTCCTAAATTTTGTAGAAGATTGTTTTGGGTCCTAAAATGGTTTGAAGTTTTTTTAGGTCCCAAAATTTTTTGAACTGTTTTTGGGTCAAAATTTTTTCTGGTCTCAAAATTTGTTTGGGCCCAAAAATTTTCAACGTTTTTTTTGGGTCTCAAAATTTTTCTAAATTTTTTCTGGTCTCAAAATTTTTTTGGGCCCAAAATATTTCAACGTTTTTTTGGGTCTCAAAATTTTTCTAAATTTTTTTGGGTGTCAAAATTTTTTTGGGCCCAATATTTTGTAAAGTTGTTTTGGGTCCACAATTATTTTGGGTCCCAAATTTTTTCGAAGATTGTTTTGGGTCCCAAAATTTTTCGAAGTTGTTTTGGGTCCCAACATTTTTTTACGCCTAAAATTTTTCAACGTTTTTTTGGGTCAAAATTATTTTGGGTCCAAAATTTTTTCAAAGATTGTTTTGGGTCTCAAAATCTTTCGAAGTCTTTTTAGGTCCCAAAATTTTTCGAACTGTTTTTAGGTCAAAATTTTTTCTGGTCTCAAAATTTTTTTGGGCCCAAACATTTTCAACGTTTTTTTGGGCCTCAAAATTTTTCTAAATTTTTTCGGGTGTCAAAAATTTTTTGGGCCCAAAATTTTGTAAAGTTGTTTTGGGTCCCAAAATTTTTTTGCGCCCAAAATTTTTCAAAGTTTTTTTGGGTCAAAATTATTTTGGGTCCCAAATTTTTTCGAAGATTGTTTTGGGTCCCAAAATTTTTCGACGTTTTTTTGGGTCCCAAAATTTTTCGAAGTTTTTTTAGGTTCCAAAATTTTTCCAAATGTTTTTGGGTCAAAAATGTTTTGGGTCCCAAATTTTTTCGAAGATTGTTTTGGGTCCCAAAATTTTTCGAAGTTTATTTAGGTCCCAAAATTTTTTTACGTTTTTTTAGGTTCCAAAATTTTTCCAAATGTTTTTGGGTCAAAAATGTTTTGGGTCCCAAATTTTTTCGAAGAATGTTTTGGGTCCCAAAATTTTCCGAAGTTTATTTGGGTCCCAAAATTTTTTGAAGTTTTTTTAGGTCCCAAAATTTTTCGAAGATTGTTTTGGGTCCCAAAATTTTTCGAAGTTTATTTGAGTCCCAAATTTTTTTTAAGTTTTTTTAGGTTCCAAAATTTTTCCAAATGTTTTTGGGTCAAAAATGTTTTGGGTCCCAAATTTTTTCGAAGATTGTTTTGGGTCCCAAAATTTTTCGAAGTTTATTTAGGTCCCAAAATTTTTCGAAGTTTATTTAGGTCCCAAAATTTTTTTACGTTTTTTTAGGTTCCAAAATTTTTCCAAATGTTTTTGGGTCAAAAATGTTTTGGGTCCCAAATTTTTTCGAAGAATGTTTCGGGTCCCAAAATTTTTCGAAGATTGTTTTGGGTCCCAAAATTTTTCGAAGTTTATTTGAGTCCTAAATTTTTTTAAAGTTTTTTTAGGTTCCAAAATTTTTTGAACTGTTTTTGGGTCAAAATGTTTTCTGGTCTCAAAATTTGTTTGGGCCCAAAATTTTTCAACGTTTTTTTTGGGTCTCAAAATTTTTCTAAATTTTTTCTGGTCTCAAAATTTTTTTGGGCCCAAAATATTTCAACGTTTTTTTGGGTCTCAAAATTTTTCTAAATTTTTTTGGGTGTCAAAATTTTTTTGGGCCCAATATTTTGTAAAGTTGTTTTGGGTCCCAAAATTTTTTTGCGCCCAAAATTTTTCAAAGTTTTTTTGGGTCAAAATTATTTTGGGTCCCAAATTTTTTCGAAGATTGTTTTGGGTCCCAAAATTGTTCGAAGTTGTTTTGGGTCCCAACATTTTTTTACGCCTAAAATTTTTCAAAGTTTTTTTGGGTCCCAAAATTTTTCAACGTTTTTTTGGGTCAAAATTATTTTGGGTCCAAAATTTTTTCAAAGATTGTTTTGGGTCCCAAAATTTTTCGAAGTTTTTTTAGGTCCCAAAATTTTTCGAACTGTTTTTAGGTCAAAATTTTTTCTGGTCTCAAAATTTTTTTGGGCCCAAACATTTTCAACGTTTTTTTGGGCCTCAAAATTTTTCTAAATTTTTTCGGGTGTCAAAAATTTTTTGGGCCCAAAATTTTGTAAAGTTGTTTTGGGTCCCAAAATTTTTTTGCGCCCAAAATTTTTCAAAGTTTTTTTGGGTCAAAATTATTTTGGGTCCCAAATTTTTTCGAAGATTGTTTTGGGTCCCAAAATTTTTCGACGTTTTTTTGGGTCCCAAAATTTTTCAACGTTTTTTTGGGTCAAAATTATTTTGGGTCCCAAAATTTTTCAACGTTTTTTTGGGTCAAAATTATTTTGGGTCCAAAATTTTTTCAAAGATTGTTTTGGGTCCCAAAATTTTTCGAAGTTTTTTTAGGTCCCAAAATTTTTCGAACTGTTTTTAGGTCAAAATTTTTTCTGGTCTCAAAATTTTTTTGGGCCCAAACATTTTCAACGTTTTTTTGGGCCTCAAAATTTTTCTAAATTTTTTCGGGTGTCAAAAATTTTTTGGGCCCAAAATTTTGTAAAGTTGTTTTGGGTCCCAAAATTTTTTTGCGCCCAAAATTTTTCAAAGTTTTTTTGGGTCAAAATTATTTTGGGTCCCAAATTTTTTCGAAGATTGTTTTGGGTCCCAAAATTTTTCGACGTTTTTTTGGGTCCCAAAATTTTTCGAAGTTTTTTTAGGTTCCAAAATTTTTCCAAATGTTTTTGGGTCAAAAATGTTTTGGGTCCCAAATTTTTTCGAAGATTGTTTTGGGTCCCAAAATTTTTCGAAGTTTATTTAGGTCCCAAAATTTTTTTACGTTTTTTTAGGTTCCAAAATTTTTCCAAATGTTTTTGGGTCAAAAATGTTTTGGGTCCCAAATTTTTTCGAAGAATGTTTTGGGTCCCAAAATTTTCCGAAGTTTATTTGGGTCCCAAAATTTTTTGAAGTTTTTTTAGGTCCCAAAATTTTTCGAAGATTGTTTTGGGTCCCAAAATTTTTCGAAGTTTATTTGAGTCCCAAATTTTTTTTAAGTTTTTTTAGGTTCCAAAATTTTTCCAAATGTTTTTGGGTCAAAAATGTTTTGGGTCCCAAATTTTTTCGAAGATTGTTTAGGGTCCCAAAATTTTACGAAGTTTGTTTGGGTCCCAAAATTTTTTTAAGTTTTTTTAGGTCCCAAAATTTTTCGAAGTGTTTTTGGGTCAAAATTATTTCGGGTCTCAAAATTTTTTTGGGCCCAAAATTTTTCAAATTTTTTTTGGGTCCCAAAATTATTTTGGGTCCTAAATTTTGTAGAAGATTGTTTTGGGTCCTAAAATGGTTTGAAGTTTTTTTAGGTCCCAAAATGTTTTGAACTGTTTTTGGGTCAAAATTTTTTCTGGTCTCAAAATTAGTTTGGGCCCAAAATTTTTCAACGTTTTTTTTGGGTCTCAAAATTTTTCTAAATTTTTTCTGGTCTCAAAATTTTTTTGGGCCCAAAATATTTCAACGTTTTTTTGGGTCTCAAAATTTTTCTAAATTTTTTTGGGTGTCAAAATTTTTTTGGGCCCAATATTTTGTAAAGTTGTTTTGGGTCCCAAAATTTTTTTGCGCCCAAAATTTTTCAAAGTTTTTTTGGGTCAAAATTATTTTGGGTCCCAAATTGTTTCGAAGATTGTTTTGGGTCCCAAAATTGTTCGAAGTTGTTTTGGGTCCCAACATTTTTTTACGCCTAAAATTTTTCAAAGTTTTTTTGGGTCCCAAAATTTTTCAACGTTTTTTTGGGTCAAAATTATTTTGGGTCCAAAATTTTTTCAAAGATTGTTTTGGGTCCCAAAGATTTTCGAAGTTTTTTTAGGTCCCAAAATTTTTCGAACTGTTTTTAGGTCAAATTTTTTTCTGGTCTCAAAATTTTTTTGGGCCCAAACATTTTCAACGTTTTTTTGTGCCTCAAAATTTTTCTAAATTTTTTCGGGTGTCAAAAATTTTTTGGGCCCAAAATTTTGTAAAGTTGTTTTGGGTCCCAAAATTTTTTTGCGCCCAAAATTTTTCAAAGTTTTTTTGGGTCAAAATTATTTTGGGTCCCAAATTTTTTCGAAGATTGTTTTGGGTCCCAAAATTTTTCGAAGTTTTTTTGGGTCCCAAAATTTTTCAACGTTTTTTTGGGTCAAAATTATTTTGGGTCCAACAATTTTTCGAAGATTGTTTTGGGTCCAACAATTTTTCGAAGATTGTTTTGGGTCCCAAAATTTTTCGACGTTTTTTTGGGTCCCAAAATTTTTCGAAGTTTTTTTAGGTTCCAAAATTTTTCCAAATGTTTTTGGGTCAAAAATGTTTTGGGTCCCAAATTTTTTCGAAGATTGTTTTGGGTCCCAAAATTTTTCGAAGTTTATTTAGGTCCCAAAATTTTTCGAAGTTTATTTAGGTCCCAAAATTTTTTTACGTTTTTTTAGGTTCCAAAATTTTTCCAAATGTTTTTGGGTCAAAAATGTTTTGGGTCCCAAATTTTTTCGAAAAATGTTTTGGGTCCCAAAATTTTTCGAAGATTGTTTTGGGTCCCAAAATTTTTCGAAGTTTATTTGAGTCCTAAATTTTTTAAAAGTTTTTTTAGGTACCAAAATTTTTCCAAATGTTTTTGGGTCAAAAATGTTTTGGGTCCCAAATTTTTTCGAAGATTGTTTTGGGTCCCAAAATTTTACGAAGTTTGTTTGGGTCCCAAAATTTTTTTAAGTTTTTTTAGGTCCCAAAATTTTTCGAAGTGTTTTTGGGTCAAAATTATTTCGGGTCTCAAAATTTTTTTGGGCCCAAAATTTTTAAGATTTTTTTTGGGTCCCAAAATGATTTTGGGTCCTAAATTTTGTAGAAGATTGTTTTGGGTCCTAAAATGGTTTGAAGTTTTTTTAGGTCCCAAAATTTTTTGAACTGTTTTTGGGTCAAAATTATTTTGGGTCCAACATTTTTTCGAAGATTGTTTTGGGTCCCAAAATTTTTCGACGTTTTTTTGGGTCCCAAAATTTTTCGAAGTTTTTCTAGGTTCCAAAATTTTTCCAAATGTTTTTGGGTCAAAAATGTTTTGGGTCCCAAATTTTTTCGAAGATTGTTTTGGGTCCCAAAATTTTTCGAAGTTTATTTAGGTCCCAAAATTTTTTTACGTTTTTTTAGGTTCCAAAATTTTTCCAAATGTTTTTGGGTCAAAAATGTTTTGGGTCCCAAATTTTTTGGAAGAATGTTTTGGGTCCCAAAATTTTTCGAAGATTGTTTTGGGTCCCAAAATTTTTCGAAGTTTATTTGAGTCCTAAATTTTTTTAAAGTTTTTTTAGGTTCCAAAATTTTTCCAAATGTTTTTGGGTCAAAAATGTTTTGGGTCCCAAATTTTTTCGAAGAATGTTTTGGGTCCCAAAATTTTACGAAGTTTGTTTGGGTCCCAAAATTTTTCGAAGTGTTTTTGGGTCAAAATTATTTCGGGTCTCAAAATTTTTTTGGGCCCAAAATTTTTCAATTTTTTTTTGGGTCCCAAAATTATTTTGGGTCCTAAATTTTGTAGAAGATTGTTTTGGGTCCTAAAATGGTTTGAAGTTTTTTTAGGTCCCAAAATTTTTTGAACTGATTTTGGGTCAAAATTTTTTCTGGTCTCAAAATTTGTTTGGGCCCAAAATTTTTCAACGTTTTTTTTGGGTCTCAAAATTTTTCTAAATTTTTTCTGGTCTCAAAATTTTTTTGGGCCCAATATTTTGTAAAGTTGTTTTGGGTCCCAAAATTTTTTTGCGCCCAAAATTTTTCAAAGTTTTTTTGGGTCAAAATTATTTTGGGTCCCAAATTTTTTCGAAGATTGTTTTGGGTCCCAAAATTGTTCGAAGTTGTTTTGGGTCCCAACATTTTTTTACGCCTAAAATTTTTCAAAGTTTTTTTGGGTCCCAAAATTTTTCGAAGTTTTTTTAGGTCCCAAAATTTTTCGAACTGTTTTTAGGTCAAAATTTTTTCTGGTCTCAAAATTTTTTTGGGCCCAAACATTTTCAACGTTTTTTTGGGCCTCAAAATTTTTCTAAATTTTTTTGGGTGTCAAAAATTTTTTGGGCCCAAAATTTTGTAAAGTTGTTTTGGGTCCCAAAATTTTTTTGCGCCCAAAATTTTTCAAAGTTTTTTTGGGTCAAAATTATTTTGGGTCCCAAATTTTTTCGAAGATTGTTTTGGGTCCCAAAATTTTTCGAAGTTTTTTTGGGTCCCAAAATTTTTCAACGTTTTTTTGGGTCAAAATTATTTTGGGTCCAACATTTTTTCGAAGATTGTTTTGGATCCCAAAATTTTTCGACGTTTTTTTTGGTCCCAAAATTTTTTGAAGTTTTTTTAGGTTCCAAAATTTTTCCAAATGTTTTTGGGTCAAAAATGTTTTGGGTCCCAAATTTTTTCGAAGATTGTTTTGGGTCCCAAAATTTTTCGAAGTTTATTTAGGTCCCAAAATTTTTTTACGTTTTTTTAGGTTTCAAAATTTTTCCAAATGTTTTTGGGTCAAAAATGTTTTGGGTCCCAAATTTTTTCGAAGAATGTTTTGGGTCCCAAAATTTTCCGAAGTTTATTTGGGTCCCAAAATTTTTTGAAGTTTTTTTAGGTCCCAAAATTTTTCGAAGTGTTTTTGGGTCAAAATTATTTCGGGTCTCAAAATTTTTTTGGGCCCAAAATTTTTCTAATTTTTTTTTACTCCCAAAATTTTTTCAACTTTTTTGGGTCCCAAAATTATTTTGGGTCCTAAATTTTGTAGAAGATTGTTTTGGGTCCTAAAATGTTTTGAAGTTTTTTTGGGTCCCAAAACTTTTTGAAGTTTTTTTAAGTCCCAAAATTTTTCGAAGTGTTTTTGGGTCAAATTTTTTTCGGGTCCCAAATTTTTTCGAAGATTGTTTTGGGTCCCAAAATTTTTTGAAGTTTATTTGGGTCCCAAAATTTTTTGAACTTTTTAAGGTCCCAAAATTTTTCGAAGTGTTTTTGGGTCAAAATTATTTCGGGTCTCAAATTTTTTTTGGGCCAAAAATTTTTCACATTTTTTTTGGCTCCCAAAATTTTTTGAAGTATTTGTAGAAGATTGTTTTGGGTCCTAAAATTTTTTGAAGTTTTTTTGGGTCCTAAAATTTTTTGAAGTTTTTTTGGGTCAAAATTTTTTCAGGTGCCAAATTTTTTCGAAGATTGTTTTGGGTCCCAAAATTTTTCAAAGTTTTTTTAAGTCTCAAAATTTTTCGAAGTGTTTTTGGGTCAAAATTATTTCGGGCCTCAAATTTTTTTTGGGCCCAAAATTTTTCAAATTTTTTTTGGCTCCCAAAATTTTTCGAAGTCTTTTGGGTCCCAAAATTATTTTGGGTCACAAATTTTGTAGAAGATAGTTTTGGGTCCCAAAATTTTTCGAAGTGTTTTTGGGTCAAAATTTTTTCGGGTCTCAAAATTTTTTTGGGCCCAAAATTTTTCTACGTTTTTTTGGGTCAAAATTTTTTCGGGTCTCAAAATTTTTCAAAATATTTGGGTCCCAAAATATTCAATTTTTTTGGGGTCCCAAAATATTCAATTTTTTTTGGGTCCCAACATTTTTCAAAGATTTTTTTGGGTCAACATTTTTTAGGGTCACAAAATTGTTCGAAGATTTTTTTTATATAATATTCAGATTTGGTAGTGATTCACAGTATTTTTGGGTCTCAATTTTTTTCGAAGATTATTTTGTGTCCCAAAGTTTTTCGAAATGTTTTTGGGTCAAACTTTTTTTGGGTCCCAAATTTTTTCGAAGATTGTTTTGGGTCCCAAAAGTTTTTTTGGATCAAAATGTTTTTGGGCCCAACATTTTTCAAAGTTTTTTTCGGTCCAAAAATTTTCGAACATTTTTTGAGGTCAAAATATTTTTGGGTCCCAAAATTGTTCGAAGATTTTTTTTGGGTCCCAAAATTGTTGAAATTTTTTGGGTGAAAATGTTTCAATTGCTGTTCTACAGCTGAGAGCAGAGAATTGTTTGCATTGTTTATGCACTTTTCTCCCCTTTTAGATAGACTTTTCCACCTAAGAATGTCTTTACAATCTGAACAGGCACATGTGTAGTTCCATTGAAGCACTTCACAAGAGTGCCATTTAATGAAAATGTGGAAGTTGCCCACAAAGGACCCCATTTCCTAAGGCTAACTGCAATGTGTGTCAGCAGGTGTACATTAAAAGACACTTTTGCAGTGTCATACAGCACCTCAAACTGGATGACAAATTTCCTAAAAGCCATTTCCGCTAAATTAACATTACATAGTTTCACATTTTCTTTAAGAAGCATGTGCATAGCAAAAACATTTTTTTTTCTGTCTATATACCACTTTTTGCTGTGATTTGGTGAATCCAGCCTTATAATCACCGACTGTCGAGTCACATCAAGACAAACACTATGTTGGTACTCTGGAAAATAGCCACCAATCATCTAAAACGTTTTTAGTTCATCAACGCAGATTGGCCTTTTACACCCATGACTGGCTGTTCTGGAGTAGCTGGTGGTCATACTGTTTTGTCTCAGATGCCTCAGATTTTGCCTTGTTCTGGTCTTCACCTGTGTGATAGCAAAAATCACAGCCCATTGAATTGTTCACTGTTCTGGTATTATTGTTATTAGTGCAAAAACCTCTGTTGTCTATTCTGAGTTTTTTTGTGTCAAATTTTTTTGGGTCTAAAAAGTTTTCTAACTTTTTTTGGGCCCAAAATTTTTCAAAGTTTTTTTGGGTCCCAAAATTTTTTGAAATTTTTTTGGGTCAAACTTTTTTTGGGCCCAAACTTTTTCGAAGATATTTTGTGTCAAAAATTTTTTGGGTCTAAATATTTTTCTAATTTTTTTCTGGTCTCAAATTTTTTTCTAAGATTTTTTTGGGTCCTAAAATTTTTTGACATTTTTTTGGGTCAAAATTTTTTCGGGTCTCAAATCTTTTCGAAGTTTTTTCTTGTCAAATTTTTTTCGGTCCCAAAATTTTTCGAAGTTTTTTTTGGGTCAAATTTTTTTAATTGCTGTTCTAAAGCGGAGAGAAAAGAACTTTGATATCATTGTTTGCATTCTTTATGCACTTTTCTCCACGTTTATATAGACTTTTCCACGTAAGAATGTCTTAACAATCTGGACAGGCACATATCTTATATATCTACAATAGACATTTTCTCTTTTGCAACCTGTTGTTGCATCCGAGTGGTAATATACAGGAAACCACTGTAATGCTCGCACTTTGTTACTGGACCATCATTAAAGGCTTTCAGTGGCTAGGTTGTGCGTATCGCACTCTGTTTAGTGCCAAAGACCCTTACCCACTCAGATATTCAGATTTGGTAGTGATTCACAGTTTTTTTTGGGTCAGAAATTTTTTCGAAAATTGTTTTGGGTTACAAAGTTTTTCGAAGTGTTTTTGGGTCAAAATTTTTTTTTGAACCAAAATTTTTTCAAAGTTTTTTTTGGGTCCTAAAATTAGGTTCACCCGTGTATAAAATGTAGTAAAGTGTGTTTTCAGACGGTTTATGCTGAGAAAAGCAGTTTGCGTATAGTTTTGAGCTCCTCTCTCACTCCTAACAGCGATAAACTGCTTCAAGTGTTGTTTTGAACTTAAAGCATCTTTTTCGATCAGAAATGAGATTTTACGAAGGAAAACACATTTTAGTTATGTAAAATGCACTAACATCGTTTCTAAGTGTGTTTTCAGACGGTTTAAGCTGAGAAAAGCCGTTTGCGTATAGTTTTGAGCTCCTCTCTCACTGCTAACAGCGATAAACTGCTTCAAGTATTGTTTTAAACTAAAGGCATCTATTTCAATGAGAAATGTTTTTTACGAAGGAAACACGTTTTAGCTTTGTAAAATGCACTAACATCGTGTGATAAACTTTTCTTAGTTGTTTTCGTTCACCTGTGTGTTGAATGTAGTTCACCTGTGTGTTGAATGTAGTAAAGTGTGTTTTCAGAGGGTTTAAGCTGAGAAAAGCCGTTTGCGTATAGTTTTGAGCTCTCCTCTCACTCATAACAGCGATAAACTGCTTTAAGTGTTGTTTTGAACTAAAAGCATCTATTTCAATGAGAAATGATTTTTTACGAAGGAAAAGACATTTAAGCTGTGTAAAAATGCACTAACATCGTTTATGAAGTGGTAAGGTTCACCCGTGTGTAAAATGTAGTAAAGTGTGTTTTCAGACGGTTTAAGCTGAGAAATGCCGTTTGCGTATAGTTTTGAGCTTCTCTCTCACTCCTAACAGTGATAAACTGCTTCAAGTATTGTTTTGAACTAAAAGCATCTATTTCAATGAGAAATGTTTCTTTTTACGAAGGAAACACGTTTTAGCTTTGTCAAATGCACTAACATCATGTAATAAACTTTTCTAAGTTGTTTTCGTTCACCTGTGTGTTGAATGTGGTAAAGTGTGTTTTCAGATGGTTTAAACTGAGAAAAGCCGTTTGCGTATAGTTTTGAGCTCTTCTCTCACTCATAACAGCGATAAACTGCTTTAAGTGTTGTTTTGAACTAAAAGCATCTATTTCAATGAGAAATGATTTTTTACGAAGGAAAAGACATGTGGTTAGGTTCCCCCATGTGTAAAATGTAGTAAAGTGTGTTTTCAGACGGTTTAAGCTGAGAAAAGCCCTTCTCTCTCACTCCTAACAGCGATAAACTGCTTCAAGTGTTGTTTTGAACTAAAAGCATCTATTTCAATGAGAAATGATTTTTTACGAAGGAAAACACATTTTAGCTGTGTAAAATGCACTAACATCGTGCAATAAACGTTTGTGAAGTGTTTTGGTTCCCCCTTGTGTTGAATGTAGTAAAGTGTGTTTTCAGACGGTTTAAGCTGAGAGAAGCCGTTTGCGTATAGTTTTGAGCTCTTCTCTCACTCATAACAGCGATAAACTGCTTTAAGTGTTGTTTTGAACTAAAAGCATCTAGTTCAATGAGAAATGATTTTTTACGAAGGAAAACACATTTTAGCTGTGTAAAAATGCACTAACATCGTTTCTGAAGTGGTTAGGTTCACCCGTGTGTAAAATGTAGTAAAGTTTGTTTTCAGACGGTTTAAGCTGAGAAAAGCCGTTTGCGTATAGTTTGGAGCTTCTCTCTCACTCCTAACAGCGATAAACTGCTTCAAGTGTTGTTTAGACCTAAAAACATCTTTTTCGATCAGAAATGAGATTTTACGAAGGAAAACACATTTTAGTTATGTAAAATGCACTAACATCGTGTCATAAACTTTTCTTAGTTGTTTTGGTTCAACTGTGTGTTGAATGTAGTAAAGTGTGTTTTCAGACGGTTTAAGGTGAGAAAAGCCGTTTGCGTATAGTTTTGAGCTACTCTCTCACTCCTGACAGCGATACACTGCTTCAAGTGTTGTTTTTTGATCAGAAATGATTTTTTACGAAGGAAAACACATTTTAGCTGTGTAAAAATGCACTAACATTGTTTCTGATGTGGTTAGGTTCACCCGTTTCTTAAATGTAGTAAAGTGTGTTTTCAGACGGTTTAAGCTGAGAAATGCCGTTTTGAGCTCCTCTCTCACTCCTAACAGCGATAAACTGCTTCAAGTGTTGTTTTGAACTAAAAGCATCTATTTCAATGAGAAATTATTTTTTACGAAGGAAAACACATTTTAGCTGTGTAAAAATGCCCTAACATCGTTTCTGAAGTGGTTAGGTTCACCTGTGTGTTAAATGTAGTATATGTGTTTTCAGACGGTTTAAACTGAGAAATGCCGTTTGCGTATAGTTTTGAGCTCCTCTCTTACTCTAACAGCGATAAACTGCTTCAAGTGTTGTTTTGAACTGAAAACATCTTTTCGATCAGAAATGATTTTTAACGAAGGAAAACACATTTTAGCAGTCTAAAATGCACTAACATCGTGCAATAAACGTTTGTGAAGTGTTTTGGTTCCCCCTTGTGTTGAATGTAGTAAAGTGTGTTTTCAGACGGTTTAAGCTGAGAGAAGCCGTTTTCGTACAGTTTTGAGCTCCCACTTTACTTCTTACATCGATAAACTGCTTCAAGTGTTGTTAGGAACAGAAAGCATATTTTTTTATTCTGAGTCATTAAATGGCACTCTTGTGAAGTACTTCAGTGGAACTACACATGTGTCTGTCCAGAAAGTCAATCTAAAAGGGGAGAAAAGTGCATAAACAATGCAAACAATTATATCAAAGAGCTCTTCTCTCAACTTTAGAACCAGCAATTAAAACATTTTGACCCCAAAAAAATTGAAAAATTTTAGGCCCAAAAATATTTTGACCCAAAAAAACATGGAAAATTTTGGGACCCAAAAATAGTTTGACAATAAAAATTTCGAAAAATTTTGAGACCCAAAAAATGTTTTACCCGAATAAACATTGAAAAATTTCGGGACCCAAAAATACTTTGAAAAATTTTGGGCCCAAAAAAAGTTTGACCCAAAATAACTTCAAAAAATTTTGGGACCCAAAAAAACTTTTAAAAAATTTGGGACCCAAAAAAACTTTGAAAAATTTTAAGACCCAAAAAATGTTGAGACCCGAAAAAATTTAGAAATATTTTTAGACCCAAAAAGCTTTGACACAAAAAACTCAGAATGGACAACAGGGTTTTTTGCACTAATACCAATAATACCTGAACACTGAACAGTTCAATGGGCTGTATGGGTGTGATTTTAGCTATCACACAGGTGATGAACCCTATCCTTTCAGAAGACCAGAACTTGTTCTCAGGCAAAATCTGAGGCATCTGAGACAAAACAGTATGACCACAAGCTACTCCAGAACAGCCAGTCATGGGTGTAAAAGGCCAATCTGTATTGATGAGATTAAAAACGTTTTAGATGATTGATGGCTTTTTTCCAGAGTACCAACATAGTGTTGCTCATGGTGTGACTCGACAGTCGGTGATTATATGGCTGGATTCACCAAATCACAGCAAAAAGTGGTATATAGACAGAAAAAAATTGTTTTTGCTATGCACATGCTTCTTAAAGAAAATGTGAAACTGTGTAATGTTAATGCAGCGGAAATGGCTTTTAAGAAATTTGTCATCCAAGTTTGAGGTGCTGTATGACACTGCAAAAGTGTCTTTTAACGTACACCTGCTGACACACATTGCAGTTAGCCTTAGGAAATGGGGTCCTTTATGGGCAACTTCCACCTTTCCTTCTGAGTTATTCAATGGCACTCTTGTGAAGTACTTCAATGGAATTACACATGTGCCTGTCCAGATTGTAAAGACATTCTTAGGTGGAAAAGTCTATCTAAAAGGGGAGAAAAGTGCATAAAGAATGCAAACAATAATATCAAAGATCTCTTCTCTCAGCTTTTCTCAGCTTTAAAAAAAATTTACCCAAAAAAACTTGAAAAAAACAAAAAAAAAAAAAATTTTGACCCAAAAAAACATCGAAAGATTTTGGGATCCAAAAAACGTTGAAAAATTTTGGGCCCGAAAAAATTTTGACACAAAAAAACATCGAAAATTTTCTGAACCCAAAAAAACTTCGAAAAATTTTGGGACCCAAAAAAAGGTTGAAAATTTTTGGGACCCAAAAATACTTTGAAAATTTTTAAGACCAACAAAATGTTGAGGCCCAAAAAAAAAATTGGAAAATTTTTGGACCCAAAAAATTTTGATACAAAATTAGTACGAAAATCTTTTAGACCCGAACAAATTTTGACACAAAAAAACATCGAAAAATTTCGGAACCCAAAAAAATGTTGAGACACGAAAAAATTTAGAAAAATTTTGGGACCCAAAATAACTTTGAAAAATTTTGGGCCCAAAAAAAGCTTGACCCAAAATAACTTCAAAAAATTTTGGGACCCAAAAAATTTTGACACAAAAAAACTCAGAATAGACAACAGAGGTTTTTGCACTAATACCAATAATACTGAAGAATTCAATGGGCTGTATGGGTGTGATTTTTGCTATCACACAGGTGAAGGACCCAATCCTTTCAGAAGACCAGAACTTGTTCTCAGGCAAAATCTGAGGCATCTGAGACAAAACAGTATGACTACCAGCGACTAAATTAAACAATTTTAATTTCATCAACACAGATTGGCCTCTTACACTCATGACTGGCTGTTCTGGAGTAGCTGGTGGTCATACTGTTTTGTCTCAGATGCCTCAGATTTTGCCTGAGAACAAGTTCTGGTCTTCTGAAAGGATTTGGGTCTCAAAATTTTTTTAAGTTTTTTTTGCGTCAAAATTTTTTGGGTCTCAAAATTTTACGAAGATTTTTTGAGGTAAAATTTTTTTGGGTCCCAAAATTTTCCAAAGATTTTTTAAGGTCCAAATTTTTTTGGGTCCCAAAATTTTTTGAAGATTTTTTTGGGTCAAAATTTTTTAATTGCTGTTCTAAAGCTGAGAGAAAAGATCTTTGATATCATTGTTTGCATTCTTTATGCATTTTTCTCCCCGTTTAGATAGACTTTTCCACCTAAGAATGTCTTAACAATCTGGACAGGCACATGTGTAGTTCAAGCTTATTTATCTAAAATAGACTTGTTTCTGTTTTGCAACCTGTTGCTGCATCCGAGTGGTAATATACAGGAAACAACTATAATGCTCGCACTTTGTTACTGGACCATCATTAAAGGCTTTCAGTGGCTAGGTTATGCGATACAGGCACTCTGTTTAGAAGCAGAGCCAAAGACCCTTACCCACTCAGATATTCAGATTTGGTAGTGATTCACAGATTTTTTGGGTCCCAAATTTTTTCGAAGATTGTTTTGGGTCCCAAAATTTTTCGAAGTTTTTTCGGGTATCAAAATTTTTTTGGGCCCAAAGTTTTTCAAAGTTTTTTTGGTTCCCAAAATTTTACGAAGTTTTTTGGGTCAAAATTATTTTGGGTCCCAAAATTTTTCGAAGTTTTTTTGGGTCCCAAAATTTTTCGAAGGTTTTTAGGTCCCAAAATTTTTCGAAGTGTTTTGGATCGAAATTTTTTCGGGTCTCAAAATTTTTTTGGACCCAAAATTTTTCAACATTTTTTTGGGTCTCAAAATTTTTCTACATTTTTTCGGGTCTCAAAATTTTTTTGGGCCCAAAATTTTGTAAAGTTGTTTTGGGTCCCAACATTTTTTTGCGCCCAAAATTTTTCGAAGTTTTTTTGGGTCCCAAAATTTTTCTAAGGTTTTTAGGTCCCAAAATTTTTCGAAGTGTTTTGGATCGAAATTTTTTCGGGTCTCAAAATTTTTTTGGACCCAAAATTTTTCAACATTTTTTTGGGTCTCAAAATTTTTCTACATTTTTTCGGGTCTCAAAATTTTTTTGGGCCCAAAATTTTGTAAAGTTGTTTTGGGTCCCAACATTTTTTTGCGCCTCAAAATTTTACGAAGATTTTTTGAGGTAAAATTTTTTTGGGTCCCAAAATTTTCCAAAGATTTTTTAAGGTCCAAATTTTTTTGGGTCCCAAAATTTTTTGAAGATTTTTTTGGGTCCCGAAATTTTTCGATGTTTTTTGGGTCAAAATTTTTTAATTGCTGTTCTAAAGCTGAGAGAAAAGATCTTTGATATCATTGTTTGCATTCTTTATGCATTTTTCTCCCCGTTTAGATAGACTTTTCCACCTAAGAATGTCTTAACAATCTGGACAGGCACATGTGTAGTTCAAGCTTATTTATCTAAAATAGACTTGTTTCTGTTTTGCAACCTGTTGCTGCATCCGAGTGGTAATATACAGGAAACAACTATAATGCTCGCACTTTGTTACTGGACCATCATTAAAGGCTTTCAGTGGCTAGGTTATGCGATACAGGCACTCTGTTTAGAAGCAGAGCCAAAGACCCTTACCCACTCAGATATTCAGATTTGGTAGTGATTCACAGATTTTTTGGGTCCCAAATTTTTTCGAAGATTGTTTTGGGTCCCAAAATTTTTCGAAGTTTTTTCGGGTATCAAAATTTTTTTGGGCCCAAAGTTTTTCAAAGTTTTTTTGGTTCCCAAAATTTTACGAAGTTTTTTGGGTCAAAATTATTTTGGGTCCCAAAATTTTTCGAAGTTTTTTTGGGTCCCAAAATTTTTCGAAGGTTTTTAGGTCCCAAAATTTTTCGAAGTGTTTTGGATCGAAATTTTTTCAGGTCTCAAAATTTTTTTGGACCCAAAATTTTTCAACATTTTTTTGGGTCTCAAAATTTTTCTACATTTTTTCGGGTCTCAAAATTTTTTTGGGCCCAAAATATTTCAACGTTTTTTTGGGTCTCAAAATTTTTCTAAATTTTTTTGGGTGTCAAAATTTTTTTGGGCCCAATATTTTGTAAAGTTGTTTTGGGTCCCAAAATTTTTTTGCGCCCAAAATTTTTCAAAGTTTTTTTGGGTCAAAATTATTTTGGGTCCCAAATTTTTTGAAGATTGTTTTGGGTCCCAAAATTTTTCGAAGTTGTTTTGGGTCCCAACATTTTTTTACGCCTAAAATTTTTCAACGTTTTTTTGGGTCAAAATTATTTTGGGTCCAAAATTTTTTCAAAGATTGTTTTGGGTCCCAAAATTTTTCGAAGTTTTTTTAGGTCCCAAAATTTTTCGAACTGTTTTTAGGTCAAAATTTTTTCTGGTCTCAAAATTTTTTTGGGCCCAAACATTTTCAACGTTTTTTTGGGCCTCAAAATTTTTCTAAATTTTTTCGGGTGTCAAAAATTTTTTGGGCCCAAAATTTTGTAAAGTTGTTTTGGGTCCCAAAATTTTTTTGCGCCCAAAATTTTTCAAAGTTTTTTTGGGTCAAAATTATTTTAGGTCCCAAATTTTTTCGAAGATTGTTTTGGGTCCCAAAATTTTTCAACGTTTTTTTGGGTCCCAAAATTTTTCAACGTTTTTTTGGGTCAAAATTATTTTGGGTCCAACATTTTTTCGAAGATTGTTTTGGGTCCCAAAATTTTTGGACGTTTTTTTGGGTCCCAAAATTTTTCGAAGTTTTTTTAGGTACCAAAATTTTTCCAAATGTTTTTGGGTCAAAAATGTTTTGGGTCCCAAATTTTTTCGAAGATTGTTTTGGGTCCCAAAATTTTTCGAAGTTTATTTAGGTCCCAAAATTTTTTTACGTTTTTTTATGTTCCAAAATTTTTCCAAATGTTTTTGGGTCAAAAATGTTTTGGGTCCCAAATTTTTTCGAAGAATGTTTTGGGTCCCAAAATTTTCCGAAGTTTATTTGGGTCCCAAAATTTTTTGAAGTTTTTTTAGGTCCCAAAATTTTTCGAAGATTGTTTTGGGTCCCAAAATTTTTCGAAGTTTATTTGAGTCCTAAATTTTTTTAAAGTTTTTTTAGGTTCCAAAATTTTTCCAAATGTTTTTGGGTCAAAAATGTTTTGGGTCCCAAATTTTTTCGAAGATTGTTTTGGGTCCCAAAATTTTACGAAGTTTGTTTGGGTCCCAAAATGTTTTTAAGTTTTTTTAGGTCCCAAAATTTTTCGAAGTGTTTTTGGGTCAAAATTATTTCTGGTCTCAAAATTTGTTTGGGCCCAAAATTTTTCACATTTTTTTTGGGTCTCAAAATTTTTCTAAATTTTTTCTGGTCTCAAAATTTTTTTGGGCCCAAAATATTTCAACGTTTTTTTAGGTCTCAAAATTTTTCTAATTTTTTTTGGGTGTCAAAATTTTTTTGGGCCCAATATTTTGTAAAGTTGTTTTGGGTCCCAAAATTTTTTTGCGCCCAAAATTTTTCACAGTTTTTTTGGGTCAAAATTATTTTGGGTCCCAAATTTTTTCGAAGATTGTTTTGGGTCCCAAAATTTTACGAAGTTGTTTTGGGTCCCAACATTTTTTTACGCCTAAAATTTTTCAAAGTTTTTTTGGGTCCCAAAATTTTTCAACGTTTTTTTGGGTCAAAATTATTTTGGGTCCAAAATTTTTTCAAAGATTGTTTTGGGTCCCAAAATTTTTCGAAGTTTTTTTAGGTCCCAAAATTTTTCGAACTGTTTTTAGGTCAAAATTTTTTCTGGTCTCAAAATTTTTTTGGGCCCAAACATTTTCAACGTTTTTTTGGGCCTCAAAATTTTTCTAAATTTTTTCGGGTGTCAAAAATTTTTTGGGCCCAAAATTTTGTAAAGTTGTTTTGGGTCCCAAAATTTTTTTGCGCCCAAAATTTTTCAAAGTTTTTTTGGGTCAAAATTATTTTGGGTCCCAAATTTTTTCGAAGATTGTTTTGGGTCCCAAAATTTTTCGAAGTTTTTTTGGGTCCCAAAATTTTTCAACGTTTTTTTGGGTCAAAATTATTTTGGGTCCAACATTTTTTCGAAGATTGTTTTGGGTCCCAAAATTTTTCGACGTTTTTTTGGGTCCCAAAATTTTTCGAAGTTTTTTTAGGTTCCAAAATTTTTCCAAATGTTTTTGGGTCAAAAATGTTTTGCTTCCCAAATTTTTTCGAAGAATGTTTTGGGTCCCAAAATTTTCCGAAGTTTATTTGGGTCCCAAAATTTTTTGAAGTTTTTTTAGGTCCCAAAATTTTTCGAAGTGTTTTAGGGTCAAAATTATTTCGGGTCTCAAAATTTTTTTGGGCCCAAAATTTTTCCAACTTTTTTGGGTCCCAAAATTATTTTGGGTCCTAAATTTTGTAGAAGATTGTTTTGGGTCCTAAAATGTTTTGAAGTTTTTTTGGGTCCCAAAACTTTTTGAAGTTTTTTTAAGTCCCAAAAGTTTTCAAAGTGTTTTTGGGTCAAAATTTTTTCGGGTCCCAAATTTTTTCGAAGATTGTTTTGGGTCCCAAAATTTTTCGAACTTTATTTGGGTCCCAAAATTTTTCGAAGTTTTTTTAGGTTCCAAAATTTTTCGAAGTGTTTTTCGGTCAAAAATGTTTTGGGTCCCAAATTTTTTCGAAGATTGTTTTGGGTCCCAAAATTTTTCGACGTTTTTTTGGGTCCCAAAATTTTTCGAAGTGTTTTTGGGTCAAAATTATTTCGGGTCTCAAAATTTTTTTGGGCCCAAAATTTTTCAAATTTTTTTTGGGTCCCAAAATTATTTTGGGTCCTAAATTTTGTAGAAGATTGTTTTGGGTCCTAAAATGTTTTGAAGTTTTTTTAGGTTCCAAAATTTTTCCAAATGTTTTTGGGTCAAAAATGTTTTGGGTCCCAAATTTTTTCGAAGATTGTTTTGGGTCCCAAAATTTTTCGAAGATTGTTTTGGGTCCCAAAATTTTTCGAAGTTTATTTGAGTCCTAAATTTTTTTTAAGTTTTTTTAGGTTCCAAAATTTTTCCAAATGTTTTTGGGTCAAAAATGTTTTGGGTCCCAAATTTTTTCGAAGATTGTTTTGGGTCCCAAAATTTTACGAAGTTTGTTTGGGTCCCAAAATTTTTTTAAGTTTTTTTAGGTCCCAAAATTTTTCGAAGTGTTTTTGGGTCAAAATTATTTCGGGTCTCAAAATTTTTTTGGACCCAAAATTTTTCAAATTTTTTTTGGGTCCCAAAATTATTTTGGGTCCTAAATTTTGTAGAATATTGTTTTGGGTCCTAAAATGGTTTGAAGTTTTTTTAGGTCCCAAAATTTTTTGAACTGTTTTTGGGTCAAAATTTTTCTGGTCTCAAAATTTGTTTGGGCCCAAAATTTTTCAACGTTTTTTTTGGGTCTCAAAATTTTTCTAAATTTTTTCTGGTCTCAAAATTTTTTTGGGCCCAAAATATTTCAACGTTTTTTTGGGTCTCAAAATTTTTCTAAATTTTTTTGGGTGTCAAAATTTTTTTGGGCCCAATATTTTGTAAAGTTGTTTTGGGTCCCAAAATTTTTTTGCGCCCAAAATTTTTCAAAGTTTTTTTGGGTCAAAATTATTTTGGGTCCCAAATTTTTTCGAAGATTGTTTTGGGTCCCAAAATTGTTCGAAGTTGTTTTGGGTCCCAACATTTTTTTACACCTAAAATGTTTCAAAGTTTTTTTGGGTCCCAAAATTTTTCAACGTTTTTCTGGGTCAAAATTATTTTGGGTCCAAAATTTTTTCAAAGATTGTTTTGGGTCCCAAAATTTTTCGAAGTTTTTTTAGGTCCCAAAATTTTTCGAACTGTTTTTAGGTCAAAATTTTTTCTGGTCTCAAAATTTTTTTGGGCCCAAACATTTTCAACGTTTTTTTGGGCCTCAAAATTTTTCTAAATTTTTTCGGGTGTCAAAAATTTTTTGGGCCCAAAATTTTGTAAAGTTGTTTTGGGTCCCCAAATTTTTTTGCGCCCAAAATTTTTCAAAGTTTTTTTGGGTCAAAATTATTTTGGGTCCCAAAATTTTTCGAAGATTGTTTTGGGTCCCAAAATTTTTCGAAGTTTTTTTGTCCCAAAATTTTTCAACGTTTTTTTGGGTCAAAATTATTTTGGGTCCAACATTTTTTCGAAGATTGTTTTGGGTCCCAAAATTTTTCGACGTTTTTTTGGGTCCCAAAATTTTTTGAAGTTTTTTTAGGTTCCAAAATTTTTCCAAATGTTTTTGGGTCAAAAATGTTTTGGGTCCCAAATTTTTTCGAAGATTGTTTTGGGTCCCAAAATTTTTCGAAGTTTATTTAGGTCCCAAAATTTTTTTACGTTTTTTTAGGTTCCAAAATTTTTCCAAATGTTTTTGGGTCAAAAATGTTTTGGGTCCCAAATTTTTTCGAAGAATGTTTTGGGTCCCAAAATTTTCCGAAGTTTATTTGGGTCCCAAAATTTTTTGAAGTTTTTTTAGGTCCCAAAATTTTTCGAAGTGTTTTTGGGTCAAAATTATTTCGGGTCTCAAAATTTTTTTGGGCCCAAAATTTTTCTAATTTTTTTTTGCTCCCAAAATTTTTCCAACTTTTTTGGGTCCCAAAATTATTTTGGGTCCTAAATTTTGTAGAAGATTGTTTTGGGTCCTAAAATGTTTTGAAGTTTTTTTGGGTCCCAAAACTTTTTGAAGTTTTTTTTAGTCCCAAAATTTTTCGAAGTGTTTTTGGGTCAAATTTTTTTCGGGTCCCAAATTTTTTCGAAGATTGTTTTGGGTCCCAAAATTTTTCGAAGTTTATTTGGGTCCCAAAATTTTTCGAACTTTTTAAGGTCCCAAAATTTTTCGAAGTGTTTTTGGGTCAAAATTATTTCGGGTCTCCAAACATTTTTCACATTTTTTTTGGCTTCCAAAATTTTTTGAAGTATTTGTAGAAGATTGTTTTGGGTCCTAAAATTTTTTGAAGTTTTTTTGGGTCCTAAAATTTTTTGAAGTTTTTTTGGGTCAAAATTTTTTCAGGTGCCAAATTTTTTCGAAGATTGTTTTGGGTCCCAAAATTTTTCGAAGTTTATTTGGGTCTCAAAATTTTTCGAAGTTTTTTTAAGTCCCAAAATTTTTCGAAGTGTTTTTGGGTCAAAATTATTTCGGGTCTCAAATTTTTTTTGGGCCCAAAATTTTTCTACGTTTTTTTGGGTCAAAATTTTTTCGGGTCTCAAAATTTTTCAAAATATTTGGGTCCCAAAATATTCAATTTTTTTTGGGTCCCAAAATATTCAAGTTTTTTTGGGTCCCAACATTTTTCAAAGATTTTTTTGGGTCTCAAAATTTTTCTAAATTTTTTTGGGTGTCAAAATTTTTTTGGGCCCAATATTTTGTAAAGTTGTTTTGGGTCCCAAAATTTTTTTGCGCCCAAAATTTTTCAAAGTTTTTTTGGGTCAAAATTATTTTGGGTCCCAAATTTTTTCGAAGATTGTTTTGGGTCCCAAAATTGTTCGAAGTTGTTTTGGGTCCCAACATTTTTTTACACCTAAAATGTTTCAAAGTTTTTTTGGGTCCCAAAATTTTTCAACGTTTTTCTGGGTCAAAATTATTTTGGGTCCAAAATTTTTTCAAAGATTGTTTTGGGTCCCAAAATTTTTCGAAGTTTTTTTAGGTCCCAAAATTTTTCGAACTGTTTTTAGGTCAAAATTTTTTCTGGTCTCAAAATTTTTTTGGGCCCAAACATTTTCAACGTTTTTTTGGGCCTCAAAATTTTTCTAAATTTTTTCGGGTGTCAAAAATTTTTTGGGCCCAAAATTTTGTAAAGTTGTTTTGGGTCCCCAAATTTTTTTGCGCCCAAAATTTTTCAAAGTTTTTTTGGGTCAAAATTATTTTGGGTCCAACATTTTTTCGAAGATTGTTTTGGGTCCCAAAATTTTTCGACGTTTTTTTGGGTCCCAAAATTTTTTGAAGTTTTTTTAGGTTCCAAAATTTTTCCAAATGTTTTTGGGTCAAAAATGTTTTGGGTCCCAAATTTTTTCGAAGATTGTTTTGGGTCCCAAAATTTTTCGAAGTTTATTTAGGTCCCAAAATTTTTTTACGTTTTTTTAGGTTCCAAAATTTTTCCAAATGTTTTTGGGTCAAAAATGTTTTGGGTCCCAAATTTTTTCGAAGAATGTTTTGGGTCCCAAAATTTTTTGAAGTTTTTTTAGGTCCCAAAATTTTTCGAAGTGTTTTTGGGTCAAAATTATTTCGGGTCTCAAAATTTTTTTGGGCCCAAAATTTTTCTAATTTTTTTTTGCTCCCAAAATTTTTCCAACTTTTTTGGGTCCCAAAATTATTTTGGGTCCTAAATTTTGTAGAAGATTGTTTTGGGTCCTAAAATGTTTTGAAGTTTTTTTGGGTCCCAAAACTTTTTGAAGTTTTTTTTAGTCCCAAAATTTTTCGAAGTGTTTTTGGGTCAAATTTTTTTCGGGTCCCAAATTTTTTCGAAGATTGTTTTGGGTCCCAAAATTTTTCGAAGTTTATTTGGGTCCCAAAATTTTTCGAACTTTTTAAGGTCCCAAAATTTTTCGAAGTGTTTTTGGGTCAAAATTATTTCGGGTCTCCAAACATTTTTCACATTTTTTTTGGCTTCCAAAATTTTTTGAAGTATTTGTAGAAGATTGTTTTGGGTCCTAAAATTTTTTGAAGTTTTTTTGGGTCCTAAAATTTTTTGAAGTTTTTTTGGGTCAAAATTTTTTCAGGTGCCAAATTTTTTCGAAGATTGTTTTGGGTCCCAAAATTTTTCGAAGTTTATTTGGGTCTCAAAATTTTTCGAAGTTTTTTTAAGTCCCAAAATTTTTCGAAGTGTTTTTGGGTCAAAATTATTTCGGGTCTCAAAATTTTTTTGGGCCCAAAATTTTTCTACGTTTTTTTGGGTCAAAATTTTTTCGGGTCTCAAAATTTTTCAAAATATTTGGGTCCCAAAATATTCAATTTTTTTTGGGTCCCAAAATATTCAAGTTTTTTTGGGTCCCAACATTTTTCAAAGATTTTTTTGGGTCAACATTTTTTAGGGTCACAAATTTTTTCTAAATCTTCAAAAAAAAATTCGAAAATTTTTTTTCAAAAATTTTCGAAGATTTTTTGAGGTCAAATTTTTTTGGGTCCCAAAATTGTTCGAAGATTTTTTTTATATAATATTCAGATTTGGTAGTGATTCACAGTATTTTTGGGTCTCAATTTTTTTCGAAGATTATTTTGTGTCCCAAAGTTTTTCGAAGTGTTTTTGGGTCAAACTTTTTTGGGTCCCAAATTTTTTCGAAGATTGTTTTGGGTCCCAAAAGTTTTTTTGGATCAAAATGTTTTTGGGCCCAACATTTTTCAAAGTTTTTTTCGCTCCAAAAATTTTCGAACATTTTTTGAGGTCAAAATATTTTTGGGTCCCAAAATTGTTCGAAGATTTTTTTTGGGTCCCAAAATTGTTGAAATTTTTTGGGTGAAAATGTTTCAATTGCTGTTCTACAGCTGAGAGCAGAGAATTGTTTGCATTGTTTATGCACTTTTCTCCCCTTTTAGATAGACTTTTCCACCTAAGAATGTCTTTACAATCTGAACAGGCACATGTGTAGTTCCATTGAAGCACTTCACAAGAGTGCCATTTAATGAAAATGTGGAAGTTGCTCACAAAGGACCCCATTTCCTAAGGCTAACTGCAATGTGTGTCAGCAGGTGTACATTAAAAGACACTTTTGCAGTGTCATACAGCACCTCAAACTGGATGACAAATTTCCTCAAAGCCATTTTCACTGCATTAACATTACATAGTTTCACATTTTCTTTAAGAAGCATGTGCATAGCAAAAACATTTTTTTTTCTGTCTATATACCACTTTTTGCTGTGATTTGGTGAATCCAGCCTTATAATCACCGACTGTCGAGTCACATCAAGACAAACACTATGTTGGTACTCTGGAAAATAGCCACCAATCATCTAAAACGTTTTTAATTCATCAACGCAGATTGGCCTTTTACACCCATGACTGGCTGTTCTGGAGTAGCTGGTGGTCATACTGTTTTGTCTCAGATGCCTCAGATTTTGCCTTGTTCTGGTCTTCACCTGTGTGATAGCAAAAATCACAGCCCATTGAATTGTTCACTGTTCTGGTATTATTGTTATTAGTGCAAAAACCTCTGTTGTCTATTCTGAGTTTTTTTGTGTCAAATTTTTTTGGGTCTAAAAAGTTTTCTAACTTTTTTTGGGCCCAAAATTTTTCAAAGTTTTTTTGGGTCCCAAAATTTTTTGAAATTTTTTTGGGTCAAACTTTTTTTGGGCCCTTTTTCGAAGATATTTTGTGTAAAAAAATTTTTGGGTCTAAATATTTTTCTAAATTTTTTCTGGTCTCAAATTTTTTTCTAAGATTTTTTTGGGTCCTAAAATTTTTTGACATTTTTTTGGGTCAAAATTTTTTCGGGTCTCAAATCTTTTCGAAGTTTTTTTTTGGGTCAAATTTTTTTAATTGCTGTTCTAAAGCTGAGAGAAGAGAACTTTGATATCATTGTTTGCATTCTTTATGCACTTTTCTCCACGTTTATATAGACTTTTCCACGTAAGAATGTCTTAACAATCTGGACAGGCACATATCTTATATATCTACAATAGACATTTTTCTCTTTTGCAACCTGTTGTTGCATCCGAGTGGTAATATACAGGAAACAACTGTAATGCTCGCACTTTGTTACTGGACCATCATTAAAGGCTTTCAGTGGCTAGGTTGTGCGTATCGCACTCTGTTTAGTGCCAAAGACCCTTACCCACTCAGATATTCAGATTTGGTAGTGATTCACAGTTTTTTTTGGGTCAGAAATTTTTTCGAAAATTGTTTTGGGTTACAAAGTTTTTCGAAGTGTTTTTGGGTCAAAATTTTTTTTTGAGCCAAAATTTTTTCAAAGTTTTTTTTGGGTCCTAAAATTAGGTTCACCCGTGTATAAAATGTAGTAAAGTGTGTTTTCAGACGGTTTATGCTGAGAAAAGCAGTTTGCGTATAGTTTTGAGCTCCTCTCTCACTCCTAACAGCGATAAACTGCTTCAAGTGTTGTTTTGAACTAAAAGCATCTATTTCATTGAGAAATGATTTTTCACGAAGGAAAACACATTTTAGCTGTGTAAAAATGCACTAACATCGTTTCTGAAGTGGTTAGGTTTCACCCGTTTGTTAAATATAGTAAAGTGTGTTTTCAGACGGTTTAAGCTGAGAAAAGCCGTTTGCGTATAGTTTTGAGCTCTTCTCTCACTCATAACAGCGATAAACTGCTTTAAGTGTTGTTTTGAACTAAAAGCATCTATTTCATTGAGAAATGATTTTTCACGAAGGAAAACACATTTTAGCTGTGTAAAAATGCACTAACATCGTTTCTGAAGTGGTTAGGTTCACCCGTGTGTAAAATGTAGTAAAGTTTGTTTTCAGACGGTTTAAGCTGAGAAAAGCCGTTTGCGTACAGTTTTGAGCTTCTCTCTCACTCCTAACAGCGATAAACTGCTTCAAGTATTGTTTTGAACTAAAAGCATCTATTTCAATGAGAAATGTTTTTTTTACGAAGGAAACACGTTTTAGCTTTGTCAAATGCACTAACATCGTGTAATAAACTTTTCTAAGTTGTTTTCGTTCACCTGTGTGTTGAATGTGGTAAAGTGTGTTTTCAGATGGTTTAAGCTGAGAAAAGCCGTTTGCGTATAGTTTTGAGCTCTTCTCTCACTCATGACAGCGATAAACTGCTTTAAGTGTTGTTTTGAACTAAAAGCATCTATTTCAATGAGAAATGATTTTTTACGAAGGAAAAGACATTTTAGCTGTTTAAAAATGCACTAACATCGTTTCTGAAGTGGTTAGGTTAGTTATGTAAAATGCACTAACATCGTTTCTAAGTGTGTTTTCAGACGGTTTAAGCTGAGAAAAGCCGTTTGCGTATAGTTTTGAGCTCCTCTCTCACTGCTAACAGCGATAAACTGCTTCAAGTGTTGTTTTGAACTAAAAGCATCTATTTCATTGAGAAATGATTTTTCACGAAGGAAAACACATTTTAGCTGTGTAAAAATGCACTAACATCGTTTCTGAAGTGGTTAGGTTCACCCGTGTGTAAAATGTAGTAAAGTTTGTTTTCAGACGGTTTAAGCTGAGAAAAGCCGTTTGCGTACAGTTTTGAGCTTCTCTCTCACTCCTAACAGCGATAAACTGCTTCAAGTATTGTTTTGAACTAAAAGCATCTATTTCAATGAGAAATGTTTTTTTTACGAAGGAAACACGTTTTAGCTTTGTCAAATGCACTAACATCGTGTAATAAACTTTTCTAAGTTGTTTTCGTTCACCTGTGTGTTGAATGTGGTAAAGTGTGTTTTCAGATGGTTTAAGCTGAGAAAAGCCGTTTGCGTATAGTTTTGAGCTCTTCTCTCACTCATGACAGCGATAAACTGCTTTAAGTGTTGTTTTGAACTAAAAGCATCTATTTCAATGAGAAATGATTTTTTACGAAGGAAAAGACATTTTAGCTGTTTAAAAATGCACTAACATCGTTTCTGAAGTGGTTAGGTTAGTTATGTAAAATGCACTAACATCGTTTCTAAGTGTGTTTTCAGACGGTTTATGCTGAGAAAAGCCGTTTGCGTATAGTTTTGAGCTCCTCTCTCACTGCTAACAGCGATAAACTGCTTCAAGTGTTGTTTTGAACTAAAAGCATCTATTTCATTGAGAAATGATTTTTCACGAAGGAAAACACATTTTAGCTGTGTAAAAATGCACTAACATCGTTTCTGAAGTGGTTAGGTTCACCCGTGTGTAAAATGTAGTAAAGTTTGTTTTCAGACGGTTTAAGCTGAGAAAAGCCGTTTGCGTATAGTTTTGAGCTCTTCTCTCACTCATAACAGCGATAAACTGCTTTAAGTGTTGTTTTGAACTAAAAGCATCTATTTCATTGAGAAATGATTTTTCACGAAGGAAAACACATTTTAGCTGTGTAAAAATGCACTAACATCGTTTCTGAAGTGGTTAGGTTCACCCGTGTGTAAAATATAGTAAAGTTTGTTTTCAGACGGTTTAAGCTGAGAAAAGCCGTTTGCGTACAGTTTTGAGCTTCTCTCTCACTCCTAACAGCGATAAACTGCTTCAAGTATTGTTTTGAACTAAAAGCATCTATTTCAATGAGAAATGTTTTTTTTACGAAGGAAACACGTTTTAGCTTTGTCAAATGCACTAACATCGTGTAATAAACTTTTCTAAGTTGTTTTCGTTCACCTGTGTGTTGAATGTGGTAAAGTGTGTTTTCAGATGGTTTAAGCTGAGAAAAGCCGTTTGCGTATAGTTTTGAGCTCTTCTCTCACTCATAACAGCGATAAACTGCTTTAAGTGTTGTTTTGAACTAAAAGCATCTATTTCAATGAGAAATGATTTTTTACGAAGGAAAAGACATTTTAGCTGTTTAAAAATGCACTAACATCGTTTCTGAAGTGGTTAGGTTAGTTATGTAAAATGCACTAACATCGTTTCTAAGTGTGTTTTCAGACGGTTTAAGCTGAGAAAAGCCGTTTGCGTATAGTTTTGAGCTCCTCTCTCACTGCTAACAGCGATAAACTGCTTCAAGTGTTGTTTTGAACTAAAAGCATCTATTTCATTGAGAAATGATTTTTCACGAAGGAAAACACATTTTAGCTGTGTAAAAATGCACTAACATCGTTTCTGAAGTGGTTAGGTTCACCCGTGTGTAAAATGTAGTAAAGTTTGTTTTCAGACGGTTTAAGCTGAGAAAAGCCGTTTGCGTATAGTTTTGAGCTTCTCTCTCACTCCTAACAGCGATAAACTGCTTCAAGTGTTGTTTAGACCTAAAAACATCTTTTTCGATCAGAAATGAGATTTTACGAAGGAAAACACATTTTAGTTATGTAAAATGCACTAACATCGTTTCTAAAGTGGTTAGGTTTCACCCGTTTGTTAAATATAGTAAAGTGTGTTTTCAGACGGTTTAAGCTGAGAAAAGCCGTTTGCGTATAGTTTTGAGCTCTTCTCTCACTCATAACAGCGATAAACTGCTTTAAGTGTTGTTTTGAACTAAAAGCATCTATTTCATTGAGAAATGATTTTTCACGAAGGAAAACACATTTTAGCTGTGTAAAAATGCACTAACATCGTTTCTGAAGTGGTTAGGTTCACCCGTGTGTAAAATGTAGTAAAGTTTGTTTTCAGACGGTTTAAGCTGAGAAAAGCCGTTTGCGTACAGTTTTGAGCTTCTCTCTCACTCCTAACAGCGATAAACTGCTTCAAGTGTTGTTTAGACCTAAAAACATCTTTTTCGATCAGAAATGAGATTTTACGAAGGAAAACACATTTTAGTTATGTAAAATGCACTAACATCGTTTCTAAAGTGGTTAGGTTTCACCCGTTTGTTAAATATAGTAAAGTGTGTTTTCGGACGGTTTAAGCTGAGAAAAGCCGTTTGCGTATAGTTTTGAGCTCCTCTCTCACTGCTAACAGCGATAAACTGCTTCAAGTGTTGTTTTGAACTAAAAGCTTCTATTTCAATGAGAAATGTTTTTTTACGAAGGAAAACACGTTTAAGCTGTGTAAAATGTACTAACATCGTGTCATAAACTTTTCTTAGTTGTTTTGGTTCAACTGTGTGTTGAATGTAGTAAAGTGTGTTTTCAGACGGTTTAAGGTGAGAAAAGCCGTTTGCGTATAGTTTTGAGCTACTCTCTCACTCCTGACAGCGATACACTGCTTCAAGTGTTGTTTTTTGATCAGAAATGATTTTTTACGAAGGAAAACACATTTTAGCTGTGTAAAAATGCACTAACATTGTTTCTGATGTGGTTAGGTTCACCCGTTTCTTAAATGTAGTAAAGTGTGTTTTCAGACGGTTTAAGCTGAGAAATGCCGTTTTGAGCTCCTCTCTCACTCCTAACAGCGATAAACTGCTTCAAGTGTTGTTTTGAACTAAAAGCATCTATTTCAATGAGAAATTATTTTTTACGAAGGAAAAGACATTTTAGCTGTGCAAAAATGCCCTAACATCGTTTCTGAAGTGGTTAGGTTCACCTGTGTGTTAAATGTAGTATATGTGTTTTCAGACGGTTTAAACTGAGAAATGCCGTTTGCGTATAGTTTTGAGCTCCTCTCTTACTCTAACAGCGATAAACTGCTTCAAGTGTTGTTTTGAACTGAAAACATCTTTTTCGATCAGAAATGAGTTTTTACGAAGGAAAACACATTTTAGCTGTGTAAAAATGCACTATCGTTTCTGAAGTGGTTAGGTTCACCCGTGTGTAAAATGTAGTAAAGTTTGTTTTCAGACGGTTTAAGCTGAGAAAAGCCGTTTGCGTATAGTTTTGAGCTTCTCTCTCACTCCTAACAGCGATAAACTGCTTCAAGTGTTGTTTAGACCTAAAAACATCTTTTTCGATCAGAAATGAGATTTTACGAAGGAAAACACATTTTAGTTATGTAAAATGCACTAACATCGTTTCTAAAGTGGTTAGGTTTCACCCGTTTGTTAAATATAGTAAAGTGTGTTTTCAGACGGTTTAAGCTGAGAAAAGCCGTTTGCGTATAGTTTTGAGCTCTTCTCTCACTCATAACAGCGATAAACTGCTTTAAGTGTTGTTTTGAACTAAAAGCATCTATTTCATTGAGAAATGATTTTTCACGAAGGAAAACACATTTTAGCTGTGTAAAAATGCACTAACATCGTTTCTGAAGTGGTTAGGTTCACCCGTGTGTAAAATGTAGTAAAGTTTGTTTTCAGACGGTTTAAGCTGAGAAAAGCCGTTTGCGTACAGTTTTGAGCTTCTCTCTCACTCCTAACAGCGATAAACTGCTTCAAGTATTGTTTAGACCTAAAAACATCTTTTTCGATCAGAAATGAGATTTTACGAAGGAAAACACATTTTAGTTATGTAAAATGCACTAACATCGTTTCTAAAGTGGTTAGGTTTCACCCGTTTGTTAAATATAGTAAAGTGTGTTTTCAGACGGTTTAAGCTGAGAAAAGCCGTTTGCGTATAGTTTTGAGCTCCTCTCTCACTGCTAACAGCGATAAACTGCTTCAAGTGTTGTTTTGAACTAAAAGCTTCTATTTCAATGAGAAATGTTTTTTTACGAAGGAAAACACGTTTAAGCTGTGTAAAATGTACTAACATCGTGTCATAAACTTTTCTTAGTTGTTTTGGTTCAACTGTGTGTTGAATGTAGTAAAGTGTGTTTTCAGACGGTTTAAGGTGAGAAAAGCCGTTTGCGTATAGTTTTGAGCTACTCTCTCACTCCTGACAGCGATACACTGCTTCAAGTGTTGTTTTTTGATCAGAAATGATTTTTTACGAAGGAAAACACATTTTAGCTGTGTAAAAATGCACTAACATTGTTTCTGATGTGGTTAGGTTCACCCGTTTCTTAAATGTAGTAAAGTGTGTTTTCAGACGGTTTAAGCTGAGAAATGCCGTTTTGAGCTCCTCTCTCACTCCTAACAGCGATAAACTGCTTCAAGTGTTGTTTTGAACTAAAAGCATCTATTTCAATGAGAAATTATTTTTTACGAAGGAAAAGACATTTTAGCTGTGCAAAAATGCCCTAACATCGTTTCTGAAGTGGTTAGGTTCACCTGTGTGTTAAATGTAGTATATGTGTTTTCAGACGGTTTAAACTGAGAAATGCCGTTTGCGTATAGTTTTGAGCTCCTCTCTTACTCTAACAGCGATAAACTGCTTCAAGTGTTGTTTTGAACTGAAAACATCTTTTTCGATCAGAAATAAGTTTTTACGAAGGAAAACACATTTTAGCTGTGTAAAAATGCACTATCGTTTCTGAAGTGGTTAGGTTCACCCGTGTGTAAAATGTAGTAAAGTTTGTTTTCAGACGGTTTAAGCTGAGAAAAGCCGTTTGCGTATAGTTTTGAGCTTCTCTCTCACTCCTAACAGCGATAAACTGCTTCAAGTGTTGTTTAGACCTAAAAACATCTTTTTCGATCAGAAATGAGATTTTACGAAGGAAAACACATTTTAGTTATGTAAAATGCACTAACATCGTTTCTAAAGTGGTTAGGTTTCACCCGTTTGTTAAATATAGTAAAGTGTGTTTTCAGACGGTTTAAGCTGAGAAAAGCCGTTTGCGTATAGTTTTGAGCTCTTCTCTCACTCATAACAGCGATAAACTGCTTTAAGTGTTGTTTTGAACTAAAAGCATCTATTTCATTGAGAAATGATTTTTCACGAAGGAAAACACATTTTAGCTGTGTAAAAATGCACTAACATCGTTTCTGAAGTGGTTAGGTTCACCCGTGTGTAAAATGTAGTAAAGTTTGTTTTCAGACGGTTTAAGCTGAGAAAAGCCGTTTGCGTACAGTTTTGAGCTTCTCTCTCACTCCTAACAGCGATAAACTGCTTCAAGTATTGTTTAGACCTAAAAACATCTTTTTCGATCAGAAATGAGATTTTACGAAGGAAAACACATTTTAGTTATGTAAAATGCACTAACATCGTTTCTAAAGTGGTTAGGTTTCACCCGTTTGTTAAATATAGTAAAGTGTGTTTTCAGACGGTTTAAGCTGAGAAAAGCCGTTTGCGTATAGTTTTGAGCTCCTCTCTCACTGCTAACAGCGATAAACTGCTTCAAGTGTTGTTTTGAACTAAAAGCTTCTATTTCAATGAGAAATGTTTTTTTACGAAGGAAAACACGTTTAAGCTGTGTAAAATGTACTAACATCGTGTCATAAACTTTTCTTAGTTGTTTTGGTTCAACTGTGTGTTGAATGTAGTAAAGTGTGTTTTCAGACGGTTTAAGGTGAGAAAAGCCGTTTGCGTATAGTTTTGAGCTACTCTCTCACTCCTGACAGCGATACACTGCTTCAAGTGTTGTTTTTTGATCAGAAATGATTTTTTACGAAGGAAAACACATTTTAGCTGTGTAAAAATGCACTAACATTGTTTCTGATGTGGTTAGGTTCACCCGTTTCTTAAATGTAGTAAAGTGTGTTTTCAGACGGTTTAAGCTGAGAAATGCCGTTTTGAGCTCCTCTCTCACTCCTAACAGCGATAAACTGCTTCAAGTGTTGTTTTGAACTAAAAGCATCTATTTCAATGAGAAATTATTTTTTACGAAGGAAAAGACATTTTAGCTGTGCAAAAATGCCCTAACATCGTTTCTGAAGTGGTTAGGTTCACCTGTGTGTTAAATGTAGTATATGTGTTTTCAGACGGTTTAAACTGAGAAATGCCGTTTGCGTATAGTTTTGAGCTCCTCTCTTACTCTAACAGCGATAAACTGCTTCAAGTGTTGTTTTGAACTGAAAACATCTTTTTCGATCAGAAATGAGTTTTTACGAAGGAAAACACATTTTAGCAGTCTAAAATGCACTAACATCGTGCAATAAACGTTTGTGAAGTGTTTTGGTTCCCCCTTGTGTTGAATGTAGTAAAGTGTGTTTTCAGACGGTTTAAGCTGAGAGAAGCCGTTTTCGTACAGTTTTGAGCTCCCACTTTACTTCTTACATCGATAAACTGCTTCAAGTGTTGTTAGGAACAGAAAGCATATTTTTTTTATTCTGAGTCATTAAATGGCACTCTTGTGAAGTACTTCAGTGGAACTACACATGTGTCTGTCCAGAAAGTCAATCTAAAAGGGGAGAAAAGTGCATAAACAATGCAAACTAACATCGTTTCTAAAGTGGTTAGGTTTCACCCTAACCACTTCTCTCAACTTTAGAACCAGCAATTAAAACATTTTGACCCAAAAAAATTTGAAAAATTTTAGGCCCAAAAATATTTTGACCCAAAAAAACTTGGAAAATTTTGGGACCCAAAAATAGTTTGACAATAAAATTTCGAAAAATTTTGAGACCCAAAAAATGTTTTACCCGAATAAACATTGAAAAATTTCGGGACCCAAAAATACTTTGAAAATTTTTGGGCCCAAAAAAAGTTTGACCCAAAATAACTTCAAAAAATTTTGGGACCCAAAAAAACTTTTAAAAAATTTGGGACCCAAAAAAACTTTGAAAAATTTTAAGACCCAAAAAATGTTGAGACCCGAAAAAATTTAGAAAAAATTTTAGACCCAAAAAGCTTTGACACAAAAAAACTCAGAATGGACAACAGGGTTTTTTGCACAAAAAAAAAATAATACCTGAACACTGAACAGTTCAATGGGCTGTATGGGTGTGATTTTAGCTATCACACAGGTGATGAACCCTATCCTTTCAGAAGACCAGAACTTGTTCTCAGGCAAAATCTGAGGCATCTGAGACAAAACAGTATGACCACAAGCTACTCCAGAACAGCCAGTCATGGGTGTAAAAGGCCAATCTGTATTGATGAGATTAAAAATGTTTTAGATGATTGATGGCTTTTTTTCCAGAGTACCAACATAGTGTTTCTCTTGGTGTGACTCGACAGTCGGTGATTATATGGCTGGTTTCACCAAATCACAGCAAAATATATAGACAGAAAAAAAATTGTTTTTGCTATGCACATGCTTCAGCGGAAATGGCTTTTAGGAAATTTGTCATCCAGTTTGAGGTGCTGCATGACACTGCAAAAGTGTCTTTTAATGTACACCTGCTGACACACATTGCAGTTAGCCTTAGGAAATGGGGTCCTTTATGGGCAACTTCCACCTTTCCTTCTGAGTTATTCAATGGCACTCTTGTGAAGTACTTCAATGGAATTACACATGTGCCTGTCCAGATTGTAAAGACATTCTTAGGTGGAAAAGTCTATCTAAAAGGGGAGAAAAGTGCATAAAGAATGCAAACAATAATATCAAAGATCTCTTCTCTCAGCTTTTCTCAGCTTTAAAAAAAATTTACCCAAAAAAACTTGAAACATTTTTGTACCCAAAAAATTTTGACCCAAAAAAACATCGAAAGATTTTGGGATCCAAAGAACTTTGAAAAATTTTGGACCCGATAAAATTTTGACACAAAAAAACTTCGAAAAATTTTTAGACCCGAAAAAATTTTGACACAAAAAAACATCGAAAATTTTCTGAACCCAAAAAAACTTCGAAAAATTTTGGGACCCAAAAAAAGGTTGAAAATTTTTGGGACCCAAAAATACTTTGAAAATTTTTAAGACCAACAAAATGTTGAGGCCCAAAAAAAAATTGGAAAATTTTTGGACCCAAAAAATTTTGATACAAAATTAGTACGAAAATCTTTTAGACCCAAACAAATTTTGACACAAAAAAACATCGAAAAATTTCGGAACCCAAAAAAATGTTGAGACACGAAAAAATTTAGAAAAATTTTGGGACCCAAAATAACTGAAAAATTTTGGGCCCAAAAAAAGCTTGACCCAAAATAACTTCAAAAAATTTTGGGACCCAAAAAATTTTGACACAAAAAAACTCAGAATAGACAACAGAGGTTTTTGCACTAATACCAATAATACTGAAGAATTCAATGGGCTGTATGGGTGTGATTTTTGCTATCACACAGGTGAAGGACCCAATCCTTTCAGAAGACCAGAACTTGTTCTCAGGCAAAATCTGAGGCATCTGAGACAAAACAGTATGACTACCAGCGACTAAATTAAACAATTTTAATTTCATCAACACAGATTGGCCTCTTACACTCATGACTGGCTATTCTGGAGTAGCTGGTGGTCATACTGTTTTGTCTCAGATGCCTCAGATTTTGCCTGAGAACAAGTTCTGGTCTTCTGAAAGGATTTGGGTCTCAAAATTTTTTTAAGTTTTTTTGCGTCAAAATTTTTTGGGTCTCAAAATTTTACGAAGATTTTTTGAGGTAAAATTTTTTTGGGTCCCAAAATTTTCCAAAGATTTTTTAAGGTCCAAATTTTTTTGGGTCCCAAAATTTTTTGAAGATTTTTTTGGGTCCCGAAATTTTTCGATGTTTTTTGGGTCAATATTTTTTCGGGTCTCAAAATTTTTAGAAGTTTTTTTTGGGTCAAAATTTTTTAATTGCTGTTCTAAAGCTGAGAGAAAAGATCTTTGATATCATTGTTTGCATTGTTTATGCATTTTTCTCCCCGTTTAGATAGACTTTTCCACCTAAGAATGTCTTAACAATCTGGACAGGCACATGTGTAGTTCAAGCTTATTTATCTAAAATAGACTTGTTTCTGTTTTGCAACCTGTTGCTGCATCCGAGTGGTAATATACAGGAAACAACTATAATGCTCGCACTTTGTTACTGGACCATCATTAAAGGCTTTCAGTGGCTAGGTTATGCGATACAGGCACTCTGTTTAGAAGCAGAGCCAAAGACCCTTACCCACTCAGATATTCAGATTTGGTAGTGATTCACAGATTTTTTGGGTCCCAAATTTTTTCGAAGATTGTTTTGGGTCCCAAATTTTTTCGAAGTTTTTTCGGGTATCAAAATTTTTTTGGGCCCAAAGTTTTTCAAAGTTTTTTTGGTTCCCAAAATTTTACGAAGTTTTTTGGGTCAAAATTATTTTGGGTCCCAAAATTTTTCGAAGTTTTTTTGGGTCCCAAAATTTTTCGAAGGTTTTTAGGTCCCAAAATTTTTCGAAGTGTTTTGGATCGAAATTTTTTCGGGTCTCAAAATTTTTTTGGACCCAAAATTTTTCAACATTTTTTTGGGTCTCAAAATTTTTCTACATTTTTTCGGGTCTCAAAATTTTTTTGGGCCCAAAATTTTGTAAAGTTGTTTTGGGTCCCAACATTTTTTTGCGCCCAAAATTTTTCGAAGTTTTTTTGGGTCCCAAAATTTTTCGAAGGTTTTTAGGTCCCAAAATTTTTCGAAGTGTTTTGGTTGAAATTTTTTCGGGTCTCAAAATTTTTTTGGACCCAAAATTTTTCAACATTTTTTTGGGTCTCAAAAATTTTCTACATTTTTTCGGGTCTCAAAATTTTTTTGGGCCCAAAATTTTGTAAAGTTGTTTTGGGTCCCAACATTTTTTTGCGCCCAAAATTTTTCAAAGTTTTTTTGGGTCTCAAAATTTTTTGACATTTTTTTCGGTCAAAATTAGAGTCCTTAATTTTTTCGAAGATTGTTTTGGGTCCTAAATTTTTTCGAAGATTGTTTTGGGTCCCAAAATTTTTCGAAGTTTTTTTGGGTCCCAAAATTTTTCGAAGGTTTTTATGTCCCAAAATTTTTCGAAGTTTTTTTAAGTCAAAATTATTTAGGGTCCCAAAATTTTCGAAGTTTTTTTGCATCCCAAAATTTTTCGAAGTTTTTTGGGGTCCCAAAATGTTTTTTGCACCCAAAATTTTTCAAAATTTTTTGGGTCCCAAAATTTTTCGAAGGTTTTTAGGTCCCAAAATTTTTCGAAGTGTTTTGGTTGAAATTTTTTCGGGTCTCAAAATTTTTTTGGACCCAAAATTTTTCAACATTTTTTTGGGTCTCAAAAATTTTCTACATTTTTTCGGGTCTCAAAATTTTTTTGGGCCCAAAATTTTGTAAAGTTGTTTTGGGTCCCAACATTTTTTTGCGCCCAAAATTTTTCAAAGTTTTTTTGGGTCCCAAAATTTTTTGACATTTTTTTCGGTCAAAATTAGAGTCCTAAATTTTTTCGAAGATTGTTTTGGGTCCTAAATTTTTTCGAAGATTGTTTTGGGTCCCAAAATTTTTCGAAGTTTTTTTGGGTCCCAAAATTTTTCGAAGGTTTTTATGTCGCAAAATTTTTCGAAGTTTTTTTAAGTCAAAATTATTTAGGGTCCCAAAATTTTCGAAGTTTTTTTGCATCCCAAAATTTTTCGAAGTTTTTTGGGGTCCCAAAATGTTTTTTGCACCCAAAATTTTTCAAAATTTTTTGGGTCCCAAAATTTTTCGAAGTTTTTTTAGGTCCCAAAATTTTTCGAAGTGTTTTTGGGTCAAAATTTTTTCCGGTCTCAAAATTTTTTTGGGCCCAAAATTTTTCAAAGTTTTTTTGGGTCTCAAAATTTTTCTAAATTTTTTCGGGTCTCAAAAAATTTTTGGGCCCAAAATTTAGTAAAGTTGTTTTAGGTCCCAAAATTTTTTGCGCCCAAAATTTTTCAAAGTTTTTTTGGGTCCCAAAATTTTTTTGAAATTGTTTCGGTCAAAAATATTTTTGGTCCTAAATTTTTTCGAAGATTGTTTTGGATCCCAAAATTTTGTAGAAGATTGTTTTGGGTCCTAAAATTTTTCGAAGTTTTCTTGGGTCCCAAATTTTTTCGAAGATTGTTTTTTTGGGTCTCAAAATTTTTCGAAGTTTTTTTGGGACCCAAAATTTTTCGAAGGTTTTTATGTCCCAAAATTTTTCGAAGTTTTTTTAAGTCAAAATTATTTAGGGTCCCAAAATTTTTGAAGTTTTTTTGCGTCCCAAAATTTTTCGAAGTTTTTTTGGGTCCCAAAATGTTTTTTGCACCCAAAATTTTTCAAAATTTTTTGGGTCCCAAAATTTTTCGAAGTTTTTTTAGGTCCCAAAATTTTTCGAAGTGTTTTTGGGTCAAAATTTTTTCGGCTCTCAAAATTTTTTTGGGCCCAAAATTTTTCAAAGTTTTTTTGGGTCTCAAAATTTTTCAAAATTTTTTCAGGTCTCAAAAAATTTTTGGGCCCAAAATTTAGTAAAGTTGTTTTGGGTCCCAAAATTTTTCGAAGTTTTTTTTGGGTCAAAAATTTTTCGGGTCCCAAAATTTTCGAAGTTTTTTTGGTTCCCAAAATTTTTCAAAGTTTTTTTGGGTCCCAAAATTTTTTGACATTTTTTTCGGTCAAAATTATTTTGGGTCCTAAATTTTTTCGAAGATTGTTTTGGGTCCCAAAATTTTTCGATTTTTTTTTGGGTCCCAAAATTTTTCAAAGGTTTTTATGTCCCATAATTTTTCGAAGATATTTTGAGTCAAAATTTTTCGAAGTTTTTTTAGGTCCCAAAATTTTTCGAAGTGTTTTTGGGTTAAACATTTTTCTGGTCTCAAAATTTTTCAAAGTTATTTTGGGTAAAAAATTTTTTGGGTCCCAAATTTTTTCGAAGATTGTTTTGGTTCCCAAATTTTTTTAAAGTTTTTTTGGGCCCAAAATTTTTCCAAGGTTTTTTGGGACTCAAAATTTTTAAATTTTTTTTCGGGAATCAAAATATTTTTGGGCCCAAAATTTTTCGGGTCTCAACATTTTTTTTTTCCCAAAATTTTTCAACGTTTTTTTGGGTCTCAAAATTTTTCTAAATTTTTTCGGGTCTCAAAATTTTTTTGGGCCCAAAATTTTTCAAAGTTTTTTTGGGTCTCAAAATTTTTCTAAATTTTTTCGGGTCTCAAAACATTTTTGGGCCCAAAATTTAGTAAAGTTGTTTTGGGTCCCAAAATTTTTCGAAGTTTTTTTAGGTCCCAAAATTTTTCGAAGTGTTTTTGGGTCAAAATTTTTTCGGGTCTCAAAATTTTTTTGGGCCCAAAATTTTTCAAAGTTTTTTTGGGTCTCAAAATTTTTCTAAATTTTTTCGGGTCTCAAAAAATTTTTGGGCCCAAAATTTAGTAAAGTTGTTTTGGGTCCCAAAATTTTTCGAAGTTTTTTTGGGTCCCAAATTTTTTTGAAGTTTTTTTAGGTCTCAAAATTTTTCTAAATTTTTTCGGTCCCAAAATTTTGTAAAGCTGTTTTGGGTCCCAAAATTTTTTGCGCCCAAAATTTTTCAAAGTTTTTTTGGGTCCCAAAATTTTTTTGAAATTGTTTCGGTCAAAAATATTTTTGGTCCTAAATTTTTTCGAAGATTGTTTTGGATCCCAAAATTTTGTAGAAGATTGTTTTGGGTCCTAAAATTTTTCGAAGTTTTCTTGGGTCCCAAATTTTTTCGAAGATTGTTTTTTTGGGTCTCAAAATTTTTCGAAGTTTTCTTGGGTCCCAAAATTTTTCGAAGGTTTTTATGTCCCAAAATTTTTCAAAGTTTTTTTGAGTCAAAATTATTTAGGGTCCCAAAATTTTCGAAGTTTTTTTGCGTCCCAAAATTTTTCGAAGTTTTTTTGGGTCCCAAAATGTTTTTTGCACCCAAAATTTTTCAAAATTTTTTGGGTCCCAAAATTTTTCGAAGTTTTTTTAGATCCCAAAATTTTTCGAAGTGTTTTTGGGTCAAAATTTTTCGAAGTTTTTTTGGGTCCCAAAATGTTTTTTGCACCCAAAATTTTTCAAAATTTTTTGGGTCCCAAAATTTTTCGAAGTTTTTTTAGGTCCCAAAATTTTTCGAAGTGTTTTTGGGTCAAAATTTTTTCGGCTCTCAAAATTTTTTTGGGCCCAAAATTTTTCAAAGTTTTTTTGGGTCTCAAAATTTTTCAAAATTTTTTCAGGTCTCAAAAAATTTTTGGGCCCAAAATTTAGTAAAGTTGTTTTGGGTCCCAAAATTTTTCGAAGTTTTTTTTGGGTCAAAAATTTTTCGGGTCCCAAAATTTTCGAAGTTTTTTTGGTTCCCAAAATTTTTCAAAGTTTTTTTGGGTCCCAAAATTTTTTGACATTTTTTTCGGTCAAAATTATTTTGGGTCCTAAATTTTTTCGAAGATTGTTTTGGGTCCCAAAATTTTTCGAATTTTTTTTGGGTCCCAAAATTTTTCAAAGGTTTTTATGTCCCATAATTTTTCGAAGATATTTTGAGTCAAAATTTTTCGAAGTTTTTTTAGGTCCCAAAATTTTTCGAAGTGTTTTTGGGTTAAACATTTTTCTGGTCTCAAAATTTTTCAAAGTTATTTTGGGTAAAAAATTTTTTGGGTCCCAAATTTTTTCGAAGATTGTTTTGGTTCCCAAATTTTTTTAAAGTTTTTTTGGGCCCAAAATTTTTCCAAGGTTTTTTGGGACTCAAAATTTTTAAATTTTTTTTCGGGAATCAAAATATTTTTGGGCCCAAAATTTTTCGGGTCTCAACATTTTTTTTTTCCCAAAATTTTTCAACGTTTTTTTGGGTCTCAAAATTTTTCTACATTTTTTCGGGTCTCAAAATTTTTTTGGGCCCAAAATTTTTCAAAGTTTTTTTGGGTCTCAAAATTTTTCTAAATTTTTTTGGGTCTCAAAACATTTTTGGGCCCAAAATTTAGTAAAGTTGTTTTGGGTCCCAAAATTTTTCGAAGTTTTTTTAGGTCCCAAAATTTTTCGAAGTGTTTTTGGGTCAAAATTTTTTCGGGTCTCAAAATTTTTTTGGGCCCAAAATTTTTCAAAGTTTTTTTGGGTCTCAAAATTTTTCTAAATTTTTTCGGGTCTCAAAAAATTTTTGGGCCCAAAATTTAGTAAAGTTGTTTTGGGTCCCAAAATTTTTCGAAGTTTTTTTGGGTCCCAAATTTTTTTGAAGTTTTTTTAGGTCTCAAAATTTTTCTAAATTTTTTCGGTCCCAAAATTTTGTAAAGCTGTTTTGGGTCCCAAAATTTTTTGCGCCCAAAATTTTTCAAAGTTTTTTTGGGTCCCAAAATTTTTTTGAAATTGTTTCGGTCAAAAATATTTTTGGTCCTAAATTTTTTCGAAGATTGTTTTGGATCCAAAAATTTTGTAGAAGATTGTTTTGGGTCCTAAAATTTTTCGAAGTTTTCTTGGGTCCCAAATTTTTTCGAAGATTGTTTTTTTGGGTCTCAAAATTTTTCGAAGTTTTCTTGGGTCCCAAAATTTTTCGAAGGTTTTTATGTCCCAAAATTTTTCAAAGTTTTTTTGAGTCAAAATTATTTAGGGTCCCAAAATTTTCGAAGTTTTTTTGCGTCCCAAAATTTTTCGAAGTTTTTTTGGGTCCCAAAATGTTTTTTGCACCCAAAATTTTTCAAAATTTTTTGGGTCCCAAAATTTTTCGAAGTTTTTTTAGGTCCCAAAATTTTTCGAAGTGTTTTTGGGTCAAAATTTTTTCGGGTCTCAAAATTTTTTTGGGCCCAAAATTTTTCAAAGTTTTTTTGGGTCTCAAAATTTTTCAAAATTTTTTCAGGTCTCAAAAAATTTTTGGGCCCAAAATTTAGTAAAGTTGTTTTGGGTCCCAAAATTTTTCGAAGTTTTTTTTGGGTCAAAAATTTTTCGGGTCCCAAAATTTTCGAAGTTTTTTTGGTTCCCAAAATTTTTCAAAGTTTTTTTGGGTCCCAAAATTTTTTGACATTTTTTTCGGTCAAAATTATTTTGGGTCCTAAATTTTTTCGAAGATTGTTTTGGGTCCCAAAATTTTTCGAAGTTTTTTTGGGTCCCAAAATTTTTCAAAGGTTTTTATGTCCCATAATTTTTCGAAGTTATTTTGAGTCAAAATTTTTCGAAGTTTTTTTAGGTTAAACATTTTTCTGGTCTCAAAATTTTTCAAAGTTATTTTGGGTAAAAAATTTTTTGGGTCCCAAATTTTTTCGAAGATTGTTTTGGTTCCCAAATTTTTTTGAAGTTTTTTTGGGCCCAAAATTTTTCCAAGGTTTTTTGGGACTCAAAAATTTTAATTTTTTTTTCGGGAATCAAAATATTTTTGGGCCCAAAATTTTTCGGGTCTCAACATTTTTTTTTCCCCAAAATTTTTCAACGTTTTTTTGGGTCTCAAAATTTTTCTACATTTTTTCGGGTCTCAAAATTTTTTTGGGCCCAAAATTTTTCAAAGTTTTTTTGGGTCTCAAAATTTTTCTAAATTTTTTCGGGTCTCAAAAAATTTTTGGGCCCAAAATTTAGTAAAGTTGTTTTGGGTCCCAAAATTTTTCGAAGTTTTTTTAGGTCCCAAAATTTTTCGAAGTGTTTTTGGGTCAAAATTTTTTCGGGTCTCAAAATTTTTTTGGGCCCAAAATTTTTCAAAGTTTTTTTGGGTCTCAAAATGTTTCTAAATTTTTTCGGGTCTCAAAAAATTTTTGGGCCCAAAATTTAGTAAAGTTGTTTTGGGTCCCAAAATTTTTCGAAGTTTTTTTGGGTCCCAAATTTTTTTGAAGTTTTTTTAGGTCTCAAAATTTTTCTAAATTTTTTCGGTCCCAAAATTTTGTAAAGCTGTTTTGGGTCCCAAAATTTTTTGCGCCCAAAATTTTTCAAAGTTTTTTTGGGTCCCAAAATTTTTTTGAAATTGTTTCGGTCAAAAATATTTTTGGTCCTAAATTTTTTCGAAGATTGTTTTGGATCCCAAAATTTTGTAGAAGATTGTTTTGGGTCCTAAAATTTTTCGAAGTTTTCTTGGGTCCCAAATTTTTTCGAAGATTGTTTTTTTGGGTCTCAAAATTTTTCGAAGTTTTCTTGGGTCCCAAAATTTTTCGAAGGTTTTTATGTCCCAAAATTTTTCAAAGTTTTTTTGAGTCAAAATTATTTAGGGTCCCAAAATTTTCGAAGTTTTTTTGCGTCCCAAAATTTTTCGAAGTTTTTTTGGGTCCCAAAATGTTTTTTGCACCCAAAATTTTTCAAAATTTTTTGGGTCCCAAAATTTTTCGAAGTTTTTTTAGATCCCAAAATTTTTCGAAGTGTTTTTGGGTCAAAATTTTTCGAAGTTTTTTTGGGTCCCAAAATGTTTTTTGCACCCAAAATTTTTCAAAATTTTTTGGGTCCCAAAATTTTTCGAAGTTTTTTTAGGTCCCAAAATTTTTCGAAGTGTTTTTGGGTCAAAATTTTTTCGGCTCTCAAAATTTTTTTGGGCCCAAAATTTTTCAAAGTTTTTTTGGGTCTCAAAATTTTTCAAAATTTTTTCAGGTCTCAAAAAATTTTTGGGCCCAAAATTTAGTAAAGTTGTTTTGGGTCCCAAAATTTTTCGAAGTTTTTTTTGGGTCAAAAATTTTTCGGGTCCCAAAATTTTCGAAGTTTTTTTGGTTCCCAAAATTTTTCAAAGTTTTTTTGGGTCCCAAAATTTTTTGACATTTTTTTCGGTCAAAATTATTTTGGGTCCTAAATTTTTTCGAAGATTGTTTTGGGTCCCAAAATTTTTCGAATTTTTTTTGGGTCCCAAAATTTTTCAAAGGTTTTTATGTCCCATAATTTTTCGAAGATATTTTGAGTCAAAATTTTTCGAAGTTTTTTTAGGTCCCAAAATTTTTCGAAGTGTTTTTGGGTTAAACATTTTTCTGGTCTCAAATTTTTTCAAAGTTATTTTGGGTAAAAAATTTTTTGGGTCCCAAATTTTTTCGAAGATTGTTTTGGTTCCCAAATTTTTTTAAAGTTTTTTTGGGCCCAAAATTTTTCCAAGGTTTTTTGGGACTCAAAATTTTTAAAATTTTTTTCGGGAATCAAAATATTTTTGGGCCCAAAATTTTTCGGGTCTCAACATTTTTTTTTTCCCAAAATTTTTCAACGTTTTTTTGGGTCTCAAAATTTTTCTACATTTTTTCGGGTCTCAAAATTTTTTTGGGCCCAAAATTTTTCAAAGTTTTTTTGGGTCTCAAAATTTTTCTAAATTTTTTCGGGTCTCAAAACATTTTTGGGCCCAAAATTTAGTAAAGTTGTTTTGGGTCCCAAAATTTTTCGAAGTTTTTTTAGGTCCCAAAATTTTTCGAAGTGTTTTTGGGTCAAAATTTTTTCGGGTCTCAAAATTTTTTTGGGCCCAAAATTTTTCAAAGTTTTTTTGGGTCTCAAAATTTTTCTAAATTTTTTCGGGTCTCAAAAAATTTTTGGGCCCAAAATTTAGTAAAGTTGTTTTGGGTCCCAAAATTTTTCGAAGTTTTTTTGGGTCCCAAATTTTTTTGAAGTTTTTTTAGGTCTCAAAATTTTTCTAAATTTTTTCGGTCCCAAAATTTTGTAAAGCTGTTTTGGGTCCCAAAATTTTTTGCGCCCAAAATTTTTCAAAGTTTTTTTGGGTCCCAAAATTTTTTTGAAATTGTTTCGGTCAAAAATATTTTTGGTCCTAAATTTTTTCGAAGATTGTTTTGGATCCCAAAATTTTGTAGAAGATTGTTTTGGGTCCTAAAATTTTTCGAAGTTTTCTTGGGTCCCAAATTTTTTCGAAGATTGTTTTTTTGGGTCTCAAAATTTTTCGAAGTTTTCTTGGGTCCCAAAATTTTTCGAAGGTTTTTATGTCCCAAAATTTTTCAAAGTTTTTTTGAGTCAAAATTATTTAGGGTCCCAAAATTTTCGAAGTTTTTTTGCGTCCCAAAATTTTTCGAAGTTTTTTTGGGTCCCAAAATGTTTTTTGCACCCAAAATTTTTCAAAATTTTTTGGGTCCCAAAATTTTTCGAAGTTTTTTTAGGTCCCAAAATTTTTCGAAGTGTTTTTGGGTCAAAATTTTTTCGGGTCTCAAAATTTTTTTGGGCCCAAAATTTTTCAAAGTTTTTTTGGGTCTCAAAATTTTTCAAAATTTTTTCAGGTCTCAAAAAATTTTTGGGCCCAAAATTTAGTAAAGTTGTTTTGGGTCCCAAAATTTTTCGAAGTTTTTTTTGGGTCAAAAATTTTTCGGGTCCCAAAATTTTCGAAGTTTTTTTGGTTCCCAAAATTTTTCAAAGTTTTTTTGGGTCCCAAAATTTTTTGACATTTTTTTCGGTCAAAATTATTTTGGGTCCTAAATTTTTTCGAAGATTGTTTTGGGTCCCAAAATTTTTCGAAGTTTTTTTGGGTCCCAAAATTTTTCAAAGGTTTTTATGTCCCATAATTTTTCGAAGTTATTTTGAGTCAAAATTTTTCGAAGTTTTTTTAGGTTAAACATTTTTCTGGTCTCAAAATTTTTCAAAGTTATTTTGGGTAAAAAATTTTTTGGGTCCCAAATTTTTTCGAAGATTGTTTTGGTTCCCAAATTTTTTTGAAGTTTTTTTGGGCCCAAAATTTTTCCAAGGTTTTTTGGGACTCAAAAATTTTAATTTTTTTTTCGGGAATCAAAATATTTTTGGGCCCAAAATTTTTCGGGTCTCAACATTTTTTTTTCCCCAAAATTTTTCAACGTTTTTTTGGGTCTCAAAATTTTTCTACATTTTTTCGGGTCTCAAAATTTTTCTACATTTTTTCGGGTCTCAAAATTTTTTTGGGCCCAAAATTTTTCAAAGTTTTTTTGGGTCTCAAAATTTTTCTAAATTTTTTCGGGTCTCAAAAAATTTTTGGGCCCAAAATTTAGTAAAGTTGTTTTGGGTCCCAAAATTTTTCGAAGTTTTTTTAGGTCCCAAAATTTTTCGAAGTGTTTTTGGGTCAAAATTTTTTCGGGTCTCAAAATTTTTTTGGGCCCAAAATTTTTCAAAGTTTTTTTGGGTCTTAAAATGTTTCTAAATTTTTTCGGGTCTCAAAAAATTTTTGGGCCCAAAATTTAGTAAAGTTGTTTTGGGTCCCAAAATTTTTCGAAGTTTTTTTGGGTCCCAAATTTTTTTGAAGTTTTTTTAGGTCTCAAAATTTTTCTAAATTTTTTCGGTCCCAAAATTTTGTAAAGCTGTTTTGGGTCCCAAAATTTTTTGCGCCCAAAATTTTTCAAAGTTTTTTTGGGTCCCAAAATTTTTTTGAAATTGTTTCGGTCAAAAATATTTTTGGTCCTAAATTTTTTCGAAGATTGTTTTGGATCCCAAAATTTTGTAGAAGATTGTTTTGGGTCCTAAAATTTTTCGAAGTTTTCTTGGGTCCCAAATTTTTTCGAAGATTGTTTTTTTGGGTCTCAAAATTTTTCGAAGTTTTCTTGGGTCCCAAAATTTTTCGAAGGTTTTTATGTCCCAAAATTTTTCGAAGTTTTTTTGAGTCAAAATTATTTAGGGTCCCAAAATTTTCGAAGTTTTTTTGCGTCCCAAAATTTTTCGAAGTTTTTTTGGGTCCCAAAATGTTTTTTGCACCCAAAATTTTTTGGGTCCCAAAATTTTTCGAAGTTTTTTTAGGTCCCAAAATTTTTCGAAGTGTTTTTGGGTCAAAATTTTTCGAAGTTTTTTTAGGTTAAACATTTTTCTGGTCTCAAAAGTTTTCAAAGTTATTTTGGGTAAAAAAATTTTTGGGTCCCAAATTTTTTCGAAGATTGTTTTGGTTCCCAAATTTTTTTGAAGTTTTTTTGGGCCCAAAATTTTTCCAAGGTTTTTTGGGACTCAAAATTTTTAATTTTTTTTTCGGGAAACAAAATATTTTTGGGCCCAAAATTTTTCGGGTCTCAACATTTTTTTTTTCCCAAAATGTTTCAACGTTTTTTTGGGTCTCAAAATTTTTCTACATTTTTTCGGGTCTCAAAATTTTTTTGGGCCCAAAATTTTTCAAAGTTTTTTTGGGTCTCAAAATTTTTCGAAGTTTTTTTGGGTCCCAAAATTTTTCAAAGGTTTTTATGTCCCATAATTTTTCGAAGTTATTTTGAGTCAAAATTTTTCGAAGTTTTTTTAGGTTAAACATTTTTCTGGTCTCAAAATTTTTCAAAGTTATTTTGGGTAAAAAATTTTTTGGGTCCCAAATTTTTTCGAAGATTGTTTTGGTTCCCAAATTTTTTTGAAGTTTTTTTGGGCCCAAAATTTTTCCAAGGTTTTTTGGGACTCAAAAATTTTAATTTTTTTTTCGGGAATCAAAATATTTTTGGGCCCAAAATTTTTCGGGTCTCAACATTTTTTTTTCCCCAAAATTTTTCAACGTTTTTTTGGGTCTCAAAATTTTTCTACATTTTTTCGGGTCTCAAAATTTTTTTGGGCCCAAAATTTTTCAAAGTTTTTTTGGGTCTCAAAATTTTTCTAAATTTTTTCGGGTCTCAAAAAATTTTTGGGCCCAAAATTTAGTAAAGTTGTTTTGGGTCCCAAAATTTTTCGAAGTTTTTTTAGGTCCCAAAATTTTTCGAAGTGTTTTTGGGTCAAAATTTTTTCGGGTCTCAAAATTTTTTTGGGCCCAAAATTTTTCAAAGTTTTTTTGGGTCTCAAAATTTTTCTAAATTTTTTCGGGTCTCAAAAAATTTTTGGGCCCAAAATTTAGTAAAGTTGTTTTGGGTCCCAAAATTTTTCGAAGTTTTTTTGGGTCCCAAATTTTTTTGAAGTTTTTTTAGGTCTCAAAATTTTTCTAAATTTTTTCGGTCCCAAAATTTTGTAAAGCTGTTTTGGGTCCCAAAATTTTTTGCGCCCAAAATTTTTCAAAGTTTTTTTGGGTCCCAAAATTTTTTTGAAATTGTTTCGGTCAAAAATATTTTTGGTCCTAAATTTTTTCGAAGATTGTTTTGGATCCCAAAATTTTGTAGAAGATTGTTTTGGGTCCTAAAATTTTTCGAAGTTTTCTTGGGTCCCAAATTTTTTCGAAGATTGTTTTTTTGGGTCTCAAAATTTTTCGAAGTTTTCTTGGGTCCCAAAATTTTTCGAAGGTTTTTATGTCCCAAAATTTTTCGAAGTTTTTTTGAGTCAAAATTATTTAGGGTCCCAAAATTTTCGAAGTTTTTTTGCGTCCCAAAATTTTTCGAAGTTTTTTTGGGTCCCAAAATGTTTTTTGCACCCAAAATTTTTTGGGTCCCAAAATTTTTCGAAGTTTTTTTAGGTCCCAAAATTTTTCGAAGTGTTTTTGGGTCAAAATTTTTCGAAGTTTTTTTAGGTTAAACATTTTTCTGGTCTCAAAATTTTTCAAAGTTATTTTGGGTAAAAAATTTTTTGGGTCCCAAATTTTTTCGAAGATTGTTTTGGTTCCCAAATTTTTTTGAAGTTTTTTTGGGCCCAAAATTTTTCCAAGGTTTTTTGGGACTCAAAATTTTTAATTTTTTTTTCGGGAATCAAAATATTTTTGGGCCCAAAATTTTTCGGGTCTCAACATTTTTTTTTTCCCAAAATTTTTCAACGTTTTTTTGGGTCTCAAAATTTTTCTACATTTTTTCGGGTCTCAAAATTTTTTTGGGCCCAAAATTTTTCAAAGTTTTTTTGGGTCTCAAAATTTTTCTAAATTTTTTTGGGTCTCAAAAAATTTTTGGGCCCAAAATTTAGTAAAGTTGTTTTGGGTCCCAAATTTTTTTGAAGTTTTTTTGGGTCCCAAATTTTTTTGAAGTTTTTTTAGGTCTCAAAATTTTTCTAAATTTTTTCGGTCCCAAAATTTTGTAAAGCTGTTTTGGGTCCCAAAATTTTTCGAAGTTTTTTTAGGTCCCAAAATTTTTCGAAGTGTTTTTGGGTCAAAATTTTTTCGGGTCTCAAAATTTTTTTGGGCCCAAAATTTTTCAAAGTTTTTTTGGGTCTCAAAATTTTTCTAAATTTTTTCGGGTCTCAAAAAATTTTTGGGCCCAAAATTTAGTAAAGTTGTTTTGGGTCCCAAAATTTTTCGAAGTTTTTTTGGGTCCCAAATTTTTTTGAAGTTTTTTTAGGTCTCAAAATTTTTCTAAATTTTTTCGGTCCCAAAATTTTGTAAAGCTGTTTTGGGTCCCAAAATTTTCTGCGCCCAAAATTTTTCAAAGTTTTTTTGGGTCCCAAAATTTTTTTGAAATTGTTTCGGTCAAAAATATTTTTGGTCCTAAATTTTTTCGAAGATTGTTTTGGATCCCAAAATTTTTCGAAGTTTTCTTGGGTCCCAAATTTTTTCGAAGATTGTTTTTTTGGGTCTCAAAATTTTTCGAAGTTTTCTTGGGTCCCAAAATTTTTCGAAGGTTTTTATGTCCCAAAATTTTTCGAAGTTTTTTTGAGTCAAAATTATTTAGGGTCCCAAAATTTTCGAAGTTTTTTTGCGTCCCAAAATTTTTCGAAGTTTTTTTGGGTCCCAAAATGTTTTTTGCACCCAAAATTTTTCAAAATTTTTTGGGTCCCAAAATTTTTCGAAGTTTTTTTAGGTCCCAAAATTTTTCGAAGTGTTTTTGGGTCAAAATTTTTTCGGGTCTCAAAATTTTTTTGGGCCCAAAATTTTTCAAAGTTTTTTTGGGTCTCAAAATTTTTCAAAATTTTTTCAGGTCTCAAAAAATTTTTGGGCCCAAAATTTAGTAAAGTTGTTTTGGGTCCCAAAATTTTTCGAAGTTTTTTTTGGGTCAAAAATTTTTCGGGTCCCAAAATTTTCGAAGTTTTTTTGGTTCCCAAAATTTTTCAAAGTTTTTTGGGTCCCAAAATTTTTTGACATTTTTTTCGGTCAAAATTATTTTGGGTCCTAAATTTTTTCGAAGATTGTTTTGGGTCCCAAAATTTTTCGAAGTTTTTTTGGGTCCCAAAATTTTTCAAAGGTTTTTATGTCCCATAATTTTTCGAAGTTATTTTGAGTCAAAATTTTTCGAAGTTTTTTTAGGTTAAACATTTTTCTGGTCTCCAAATTTTTCAAAGTTATTTTGGGTAAAAAATTTTTTGGGTCCCAAATTTTTTCGAAGATTGTTTTGGTTCCCAAATTTTTTTGAAGTTTTTTTGGGCCCAAAATTTTTCCAAGGTTTTTTGGGACTCAAAATTTTTAAAATTTTTTTCGGGAATCAAAATATTTTTGGGCCCAAAATTTTTCGGGTCTCAAAATTTTTTTTTTCCCAAAATTTTTCAACGTTTTTTTGGGTCTCAAAATTTTTCTACATTTTTTCGGGTCTCAAAATTTTTTTGGGCCCAAAATTTTTCAAAGTTTTTTTGGGTCTCAAAATTTTTCTAAATTTTTTCGGGTCTCAAAAATTTTTTGGGCCCAAAATTTAGTAAAGTTGTTTTGGGTCCCAAAATTTTTCGAAGTTTTTTTAGGTCCCAAAATTTTTCGAAGTGTTTTTGGGTCAAAATTTTTTCGGGTCTCAAAATTTTTTTGGGCCCAAAATTTTTCAAAGTTTTTTTGGGTCTCAAAATTTTTCTAAATTTTTTCGGGTCTCAAAAAATTTTTGGGCCCAAAATTTAGTAAAGTTGTTTTGGGTCCCAAAATTTTTCGAAGTTTTTTTGGGTCCCAAATTTTTTTGAAGTTTTTTTAGGTCTCAAAATTTTTCTAAATTTTTTCGGTCCCAAAATTTTGTAAAGCTGTTTTGGGTCCCAAAATTTTTTGCGCCCAAAATTTTTCAAAGTTTTTTTGGGTCCCAAAATTTTTTTGAAATTGTTTCGGTCAAAAATATTTTTGGTCCTAAATTTTTTCGAAGATTGTTTTGGATCCCAAAATTTTGTAGAAGATTGTTTTGGGTCCTAAAATTTTTCGAAGTTTTCTTGGGTCCCAAATTTTTTCGAAGATTGTTTTTTTGGGTCTCAAAATTTTTCGAAGTTTTCTTGGGTCCCAAAATTTTTCGAAGGTTTTTATGTCCCAAAATTTTTCAAAGTTTTTTTGAGTCAAAATTATTTAGGGTCCCAAAATTTTCGAAGTTTTTTTGCGTCCCAAAATTTTTCGAAGTTTTTTTGGGTCCCAAAATGTTTTTTGCACCCAAAATTTTTTGGGTCCCAAAATTTTTCGAAGTTTTTTTAGGTCCCAAAATTTTTCGAAGTGTTTTTGGGTCAAAATTTTTCGAAGTTTTTTTAGGTTAAACATTTTTCTGGTCTCAAAAGTTTTCAAAGTTATTTTGGGTAAAAAAATTTTTGGGTCCCAAATTTTTTCGAAGATTGTTTTGGTTCCCAAATTTTTTTGAAGTTTTTTTGGGCCCAAAATTTTTCCAAGGTTTTTTGGGACTCAAAATTTTTAATTTTTTTTTCGGGAAACAAAATATTTTTGGGCCCAAAATTTTTCGGGTCTCAACATTTTTTTTTTCCCAAAATGTTTCAACGTTTTTTTGGGTCTCAAAATTTTTCTACATTTTTTCGGGTCTCAAAATTTTTTTGGGCCCAAAATTTTTCAAAGTTTTTTTGGGTCTCAAAATTTTTCGAAGTTTTTTTGGGTCCCAAAATTTTTCAAAGGTTTTTATGTCCCATAATTTTTCGAAGTTATTTTGAGTCAAAATTTTTCGAAGTTTTTTTAGGTTAAACATTTTTCTGGTCTCAAAATTTTTCAAAGTTATTTTGGGTAAAAAATTTTTTGGGTCCCAAATTTTTTCGAAGATTGTTTTGGTTCCCAAATTTTTTTGAAGTTTTTTTGGGCCCAAAATTTTTCCAAGGTTTTTTGGGACTCAAAAATTTTAATTTTTTTTTCGGGAATCAAAATATTTTTGGGCCCAAAATTTTTCGGGTCTCAACATTTTTTTTTCCCCAAAATTTTTCAACGTTTTTTTGGGTCTCAAAATTTTTCTACATTTTTTCGGGTCTCAAAATTTTTTTGGGCCCAAAATTTTTCAAAGTTTTTTTGGGTCTCAAAATTTTTCTAAATTTTTTCGGGTCTCAAAAAATTTTTGGGCCCAAAATTTAGTAAAGTTGTTTTGGGTCCCAAAATTTTTCGAAGTTTTTTTAGGTCCCAAAATTTTTCGAAGTGTTTTTGGGTCAAAATTTTTTCGGGTCTCAAAATTTTTTTGGGCCCAAAATTTTTCAAAGTTTTTTTGGGTCTCAAAATTTTTCTAAATTTTTTCGGGTCTCAAAAAATTTTTGGGCCCAAAATTTAGTAAAGTTGTTTTGGGTCCCAAAATTTTTCGAAGTTTTTTTGGGTCCCAAATTTTTTTGAAGTTTTTTTAGGTCTCAAAATTTTTCTAAATTTTTTCGGTCCCAAAATTTTGTAAAGCTGTTTTGGGTCCCAAAATTTTTTGCGCCCAAAATTTTTCAAAGTTTTTTTGGGTCCCAAAATTTTTTTGAAATTGTTTCGGTCAAAAATATTTTTGGTCCTAAATTTTTTCGAAGATTGTTTTGGATCCCAAAATTTTGTAGAAGATTGTTTTGGGTCCTAAAATTTTTCGAAGTTTTCTTGGGTCCCAAATTTTTTCGAAGATTGTTTTTTTGGGTCTCAAAATTTTTCGAAGTTTTCTTGGGTCCCAAAATTTTTCGAAGGTTTTTATGTCCCAAAATTTTTCGAAGTTTTTTTGAGTCAAAATTATTTAGGGTCCCAAAATTTTCGAAGTTTTTTTGCGTCCCAAAATTTTTCGAAGTTTTTTTGGGTCCCAAAATGTTTTTTGCACCCAAAATTTTTTGGGTCCCAAAATTTTTCGAAGTTTTTTTAGGTCCCAAAATTTTTCGAAGTGTTTTTGGGTCAAAATTTTTCGAAGTTTTTTTAGGTTAAACATTTTTCTGGTCTCAAAATTTTTCAAAGTTATTTTGGGTAAAAAATTTTTTGGGTCCCAAATTTTTTCGAAGATTGTTTTGGTTCCCAAATTTTTTTGAAGTTTTTTTGGGCCCAAAATTTTTCCAAGGTTTTTTGGGACTCAAAATTTTTAATTTTTTTTTCGGGAATCAAAATATTTTTGGGCCCAAAATTTTTCGGGTCTCAACATTTTTTTTTTCCCAAAATTTTTCAACGTTTTTTTGGGTCTCAAAATTTTTCTACATTTTTTCGGGTCTCAAAATTTTTTTGGGCCCAAAATTTTTCAAAGTTTTTTTGGGTCTCAAAATTTTTCTAAATTTTTTTGGGTCTCAAAAAATTTTTGGGCCCAAAATTTAGTAAAGTTGTTTTGGGTCCCAAATTTTTTTGAAGTTTTTTTGGGTCCCAAATTTTTTTGAAGTTTTTTTAGGTCTCAAAATTTTTCTAAATTTTTTCGGTCCCAAAATTTTGTAAAGCTGTTTTGGGTCCCAAAATTTTTCGAAGTTTTTTTAGGTCCCAAAATTTTTCGAAGTGTTTTTGGGTCAAAATTTTTTCGGGTCTCAAAATTTTTTTGGGCCCAAAATTTTTCAAAGTTTTTTTGGGTCTCAAAATTTTTCTAAATTTTTTCGGGTCTCAAAAAATTTTTGGGCCCAAAATTTAGTAAAGTTGTTTTGGGTCCCAAAATTTTTCGAAGTTTTTTTGGGTCCCAAATTTTTTTGAAGTTTTTTTAGGTCTCAAAATTTTTCTAAATTTTTTCGGTCCCAAAATTTTGTAAAGCTGTTTTGGGTCCCAAAATTTTCTGCGCCCAAAATTTTTCAAAGTTTTTTTGGGTCCCAAAATTTTTTTGAAATTGTTTCGGTCAAAAATATTTTTGGTCCTAAATTTTTTCGAAGATTGTTTTGGATCCCAAAATTTTTCGAAGTTTTCTTGGGTCCCAAATTTTTTCGAAGATTGTTTTTTTGGGTCTCAAAATTTTTCGAAGTTTTCTTGGGTCCCAAAATTTTTCGAAGGTTTTTATGTCCCAAAATTTTTCGAAGTTTTTTTGAGTCAAAATTATTTAGGGTCCCAAAATTTTCGAAGTTTTTTTGCGTCCCAAAATTTTTCGAAGTTTTTTTGGGTCCCAAAATGTTTTTTGCACCCAAAATTTTTCAAAATTTTTTGGGTCCCAAAATTTTTCGAAGTTTTTTTAGGTCCCAAAATTTTTCGAAGTGTTTTTGGGTCAAAATTTTTTCGGGTCTCAAAATTTTTTTGGGCCCAAAATTTTTCAAAGTTTTTTTGGGTCTCAAAATTTTTCAAAATTTTTTCAGGTCTCAAAAAATTTTTGGGCCCAAAATTTAGTAAAGTTGTTTTGGGTCCCAAAATTTTTCGAAGTTTTTTTTGGGTCAAAAATTTTTCGGGTCCCAAAATTTTCGAAGTTTTTTTGGTTCCCAAAATTTTTCAAAGTTTTTTGGGTCCCAAAATTTTTTGACATTTTTTTCGGTCAAAATTATTTTGGGTCCTAAATTTTTTCGAAGATTGTTTTGGGTCCCAAAATTTTTCGAAGTTTTTTTGGGTCCCAAAATTTTTCAAAGGTTTTTATGTCCCATAATTTTTCGAAGTTATTTTGAGTCAAAATTTTTCGAAGTTTTTTTAGGTTAAACATTTTTCTGGTCTCCAAATTTTTCAAAGTTATTTTGGGTAAAAAATTTTTTGGGTCCCAAATTTTTTCGAAGATTGTTTTGGTTCCCAAATTTTTTTGAAGTTTTTTTGGGCCCAAAATTTTTCCAAGGTTTTTTGGGACTCAAAATTTTTAAAATTTTTTTCGGGAATCAAAATATTTTTGGGCCCAAAATTTTTCGGGTCTCAAAATTTTTTTTTTCCCAAAATTTTTCAACGTTTTTTTGGGTCTCAAAATTTTTCTACATTTTTTCGGGTCTCAAAATTTTTTTGGGCCCAAAATTTTTCAAAGTTTTTTTGGGTCTCAAAATTTTTCTAAATTTTTTCGGGTCTCAAAAATTTTTTGGGCCCAAAATTTAGTAAAGTTGTTTTGGGTCCCAAAATTTTTCGAAGTTTTTTTAGGTCCCAAAATTTTTCGAAGTGTTTTTGGGTCAAAATTTTTTCGGGTCTCAAAATTTTTTTGGGCCCAAAATTTTTCAAAGTTTTTTTGGGTCTCAAAATTTTTCTAAATTTTTTCGGGTCTCAAAAAATTTTTGGGCCCAAAATTTAGTAAAGTTGTTTTGGGTCCCAAAATTTTTCGAAGTTTTTTTGGGTCCCAAATTTTTTTGAAGTTTTTTTAGGTCTCAAAATTTTTCTAAATTTTTTCGGTCCCAAAATTTTGTAAAGCTGTTTTGGGTCCCAAAATTTTTTGCGCCCAAAATTTTTCAAAGTTTTTTTGGGTCCCAAAATTTTTTTGAAATTGTTTCGGTCAAAAATATTTTTGGTCCTAAATTTTTTCGAAGATTGTTTTGGATCCCAAAATTTTGTAGAAGATTGTTTTGGGTCCTAAAATTTTTCGAAGTTTTCTTGGGTCCCAAATTTTTTCGAAGATTGTTTTTTTGGGTCTCAAAATTTTTCGAAGTTTTCTTGGGTCCCAAAATTTTTCGAAGGTTTTTATGTCCCAAAATTTTTCAAAGTTTTTTTGAGTCAAAATTATTTAGGGTCCCAAAATTTTCGAAGTTTTTTTGCGTCCCAAAATTTTTCGAAGTTTTTTTGGGTCCCAAAATGTTTTTTGCACCCAAAATTTTTCAAAATTTTTTGGGTCCCAAAATTTTTCGAAGTTTTTTTAGGTCCCAAAATTTTTCGAAGTGTTTTTGGGTCAAAATTTTTTCGGGTCTCAAAATTTTTTTGGGCCCAAAATTTTTCAAAGTTTTTTTGGGTCTCAAAATTTTTCAAAATTTTTTCAGGTCTCAAAAAATTTTTGGGCCCAAAATTTAGTAAAGTTGTTTTGGGTCCCAAAATTTTTCGAAGTTTTTTTTGGGTCAAAAATTTTTCGGGTCCCAAAATTTTCGAAGTTTTTTTGGTTCCCAAAATTTTTCAAAGTTTTTTTGGGTCCCAAAATTTTTTGACATTTTTTTCGGTCAAAATTATTTTGGGTCCTAAATTTTTTCGAAGATTGTTTTGGGTCCCAAAATTTTTCGAAGTTTTTTTGGGTCCCAAAATTTTTCAAAGGTTTTTATGTCCCATAATTTTTCGAAGTTATTTTGAGTCAAAATTTTTCGAAGTTTTTTTAGGTTAAACATTTTTCTGGTCTCAAAATTTTTCAAAGTTATTTTGGGTAAAAAATTTTTTGGGTCCCAAATTTTTTCGAAGATTGTTTTGGTTCCCAAATTTTTTTGAAGTTTTTTTGGGCCCAAAATTTTTCCAAGGTTTTTTGGGACTCAAAATTTTAATTTTTTTTTCGGGTCTCAAAATTTTTTTGGGCCCAAAATTTTTCAAAGTTTTTTTGGGTCTCAAAATTTTTCTAAATTTTTTCGGGTCTCAAAAAATTTTTGGGCCCAAAATTTAGTAAAGTTGTTTTGGGTCCCAAAATTTTTTGAAGTTTTTTTGGGTCCCAAATTTTTTTGAAGTTTTTTTAGGTCTCAAAATTTTTCTAAATTTTTTCGGTCCCAAAATTTTGTAAAGCTGTTTTGGGTCCCAAAATTTTTTGCGCCCAAAATTTTTCAAAGTTTTTTTGGGTCCCAAAATTTTTTTGAAATTGTTTCGGTCAAAAATATTTTTGGTCCTAAATTTTTTCGAAGATTGTTTTGGATCCCAAAATTTTGTAGAAGATTGTTTTGGGTCCTAAAATTTTTCGAAGTTTTCTTGGGTCCCAAATTTTTTCGAAGATTGTTTTTTTGGGTCTCAAAATTTTTCGAAGTTTTTTTGGGTCCCAAAATTTTTCGAAGGTTTTTATGTCCCAAAATTTTTCGAAGTTTTTTTGAGTCAAAATTATTTAGGGTCCCAAAATTTTCGAAGTTTTTTTGCGTCCCAAAATTTTTCGAAGTTTTTTTGGGTCCCAAAATGTTTTTTGCACCCAAAATTTTTCAAAATTTTTTGGGTCCCAAAATTTTTTGAAGTTTTTTTAGGTCCCAAAATTTTTCGAAGTGTTTTTGGGTCCAAATTTTTTCGGGTCTCAAAATTTTTTTGGGCCCAAAATTTTTCAAAGTTTTTTTGGGTCTCAAAATTTTTCAAAATTTTTTCAGGTCTCAAAAAATTTTTGGGCCCAAAATTTAGTAAAGTTGTTTTGGGTCCCAAAATTTTTCGAAGTTTTTTTTGGGTCAAAAATTTTTCGGGTCCCAAAATTTTCGAAGTTTTTTTGGTTCCCAAAATTTTTCGAAGGTTTTTATGTCCCATAATTTTTCGAAGTTATTTTGAGTCAAAATTTTTCGAAGTTTTTTTAGGTCCCAAAATTTTTCGAAGTGTTTTTGGGTTAAACATTTTTCTGGTCTCAAAATTTTTCAAAGTTATTTTGGGTACAAATTTTTTTGGGTCCCAAATTTTTTCGAAGATTGTTTTGGTTCCCAAATTTTTTTGAATTTTTTTTGGGCCCAAAATTTTTCCAAGGTTTTTTGGGACTCAAAATTTTTTAATTTTTTTTCGGGAATCAAAATATTTTTGGGCCCAAAATTTTTCTGGTCCCAAAATTTTCGAAGTTTTTTTGGTTCCCAAAATTTTTCAAAGTTTTTTTGGGTCCCAAAATTTTTTGACATTTTTTTTGGTTCCCAAAATTTTTCAAAGTTTTTTTGGGTCCCAAAATTTTTTGACATTTTTTTCGGTCAAAATTATTTTGGGTCCTAAATTTTTTTGAAGATTGTTTTGGGTCCCAAAATTTTTCGAAGTTTTTTTGGGTCCCAAAATTTTTCGAAGGTTTTTATGTCCCATAATTTTTCGAAGTTATTTTGAGTCAAAATTTTTCGAAGTTTTTTTAGGTCCCAAAATTTTTCGAAGTGTTTTTGGGTTAAACATTTTTCTGGTCTCAAAATTTTTCAAAGTTATTTTGGGTAAAAATTTTTTTGGGTCCCAAATTTTTTCGAAGATTGTTTTGGTTCCCAAATTTTTTTGAAGTTTTTTTGGAATCAAAATATTTTTGGGCCCAAAATTTTTCGGGTCTCAACATTTTTTTTTCCCAAAATTTTTCAACGTTTTTTTGGGTCTCAAAATTTTTCTACATTTTTTCGGGTCTCAAAATTTTTTTGGGCCCAAAATTTTTCAAAGTTTTTTTGGGTCTCAAAATTTTTCTAAATTTTTTCGGGTCTCAAAAAATTTTTGGGCCCAAAATTTAGTAAAGTTGTTTTGGGTCACAAAATTTTTCGAAGTTTTTTTAGGTCCCAAAATTTTTCGAAGTGTTTTTGGGTCAAAATTTTTTCGGGTCTCAAAATTTTTTTGGGCCCAAAATTTTTCAAAGTTTTTTTGGGTCTCAAAATTTTTCTAAATTTTTTCGGGTCTCAAAAAATTTTTGGGCCCAAAATTTAGTAAAGTTGTTTTGGGTCACAAAATTTTTCGAAGTTTTTTTAGGTCCCAAAATTTTTCGAAGTGTTTTTGGGTCAAAATTTTTTCGGGTCTCAAAATTTTTTTGGGCCCAAAATTTTTCAAAGTTTTTTTGGGTCTCAAAAGTTTTTCTAAATTTTTTCGGGTCTCAAAAAATTTTTGGGCCCAAAATTTAGTAAAGTTGTTTTGGGTCCCAAAATTTTTCGAAGTTTTTTTGGGTCCCAAATTTTTTTGAAGTTTTTTTAGGTCTCAAAATTTTTCTAAATTTTTTCGGTCCCAAAATTTTGTAAAGTTGTTTTGGGTCCCAAATTTTTTTTGCGCCCAAAATTTTTCAAAGTTTTTTTGGGTCCCAAAATTTTTTTGAATTTTTTTCGGTCAAAAATATTTTTGGTCCTAAATTTTTTCGAAGATTGTTTTGGATCCCAAAATTTTGTAGAAGATTGTTTTGGGTCCTAAAATTTTTCGAAGTTTTCTTGGGTCCCAAATTTTTTCGAAGATTGTTTTTTTGGGTCTCAAAATTATTCTAAATTTTTTCAGATCTCAAAATTTTTTTGGTTCCAAAATTTTGTAAAGTTGTTATGGGTCCCAAAATATTTTGCGCCTAAAATTTTTCAAAGTTTTTTTGGGTCCCAAAATGTTTCGACGTTTTTTTGGGTCAAAATTATTTTGGGTCTAAAACTTTTTCGAAGATTGTTTTGGGTCCCAAAATTTTTTGAAGTTTTTTTAGGTCCCAAAATTTTTCGAACTGTTTTTGGGTCAAAATTTTTTCTGGTCTCAAAATTTTTTTGGGCCCAAAATTTTTCAACGTTTTTTTGGGTCTCAAAATTTTTCTAAATTTTTTCAGGTGTCAAATTTTTTTGGGCCTAAAATTTTTCAACATTTTTTTGGGTCCCAAAATTTTTCGACGTTTTTTGTGTCAAAATTATTTTGGGTCCCAAATTTTTTAGAAGATTGTTTTGGATCCCAAAAATTTTTTGCGCCCAAAATGTTTCGAAGTTTTTTTTAGGTCCCAAAAGTTTTCGAACTGTTTTTGGGTCAAAATTTTTTCAGGTGTCAAAATTTTTTTGGGCCTAAAATTTTTTAAAGTTTTTTTGGGTCCCAAAATTTTTCGATGTTTTTTTGGGTCAAAATTATTTTGGGTCCCAAATTTTTTCGAAGATTGTTTTGGGTCCCAAAATTTTTCGAAGTTTTTTTGGGTCCCAAAATTTTTCGAAGTGTTTTTGGGTCAAAATTTTTTCGGGTCTCAAAATTTTTTAGGGCACAAAGTTTTTCAACGTTTTTTTGGGTCTCAAAATGTTTCTAAATTTTTTCGGGTTTTAAAATTTTTCAACGTTTTTTTGGGTCCCAAAATTTTTCGAAGTTTTTTTGGGTCAAAATTTTTTCGGGTCTCAAAATTTTTCAAAATTTTTGGGTCCCGAAATATTCAAGTTTTTTTGGGTACCAAAATATTCAAGTGTTTTTAGGTCCCAAAATTTTTCAAAGATGTTTTTGGGTCAACATTTTTTAGGGTCTCAAAATTTTTTTGGGCCCCAAAATTTCGTCAAGTTTTTTTGGGTCCCAAAATTTTTTGACGTTTTTTTAGGTCCCAAAATTTTTCGAAGTGTTTTTGGGTCAAAATTTTTTCGGGTCTCAAAATTTTTCAAAATTTTTGGGTCCCGAAATATTCAAGTTTTTTTGGGTACCAAAATATTCAAGTGTTTTTAGGTCCCAAAATTTTTCAAAGATGTTTTTGGGTCAACATTTTTTAGGGTCTCAAAATTTTTTTGGGCCCCAAAATTTTGTCAAGTTTTTTTGGGTCCCAAAATTTTTTGACGTTTTTTTAGGTCCCAAAATTTTTCGAAGTGTTTTTGGGTCAAAATTTTTTCTGGTCTCAAATTTTTTTTGGGCCCAAAATTTTTCAACATTTTTTTGGGTCTCAAAATTTTTCTAAATTTTTTCGGGTGTCAACATTTTTTTGGGCCCAAAATTTTGTAAAGTTGTTTTGGGTCCCAAAATTTTTTGACTTTTTTTTTGGTCAAAATTATTTTGGGTCCTAAATTTTTTCGAAGATTGTTTTGGGTCCCAAAATTTTTCCAACTTTTTTGGGTCCCAAAATTATTTTGGTTCCTAAATTTTGTAGAAGATTGTTTTGGGTCCTAAAATGTTTTGAAGTTTTTTTGGGTCCCAAAACTTTTTGAAGTTTTTTTAAGTCCCAAAATTTTTCGAAGTGTTTTTGGGTCAAAATTATTTCGGGTCTCAAATTTTTTTTGGGCCAAAAATTTTTCACATTTTTTTTGGCTCCCAAAATTTTTCAAGTTTTTTTTGGCTCCCAAAATTTTTTGAAGTTTTTGTAGAAGATTGTTTTGGGTCCTAAAATTTTTTGAAGTTTTTTTGGGTCCTAAAATTTTTTGAAGTTTATTTGGGTCTCAAAATTTTTCGAAGTTTTTTTAAGTCCCAAAATTTTTTGAAGTGTTTTTGGGTCAAAATTTTTTCGGGTCTCAAATTTTTTTTGGGCCCAAAATTTTTAAATTTTTTTTTGGCTCCCAAAATTTTTCGAAGTCTTTTGGGTCCCAAAATTATTTTGGGTCCCAAATTTTGTAGAAGATAGTTTTGGGTCCCAAAATTTTTCGAAGTGTTTTTGGGTCAAATTTTTTTCGGGTCTCAAAATTTTTCAAAATTTTTGGGTCCCAAAATATTCAAATTTTTTTGGGTCCCAAAATATTCAAGTTTTTTTGGGTCAACATTTTTTAGGGTCACAAATTTTTTCTAAATCTTCAAAAAAAAAATTCGAAGATTTTTTGGGACTCAAAATTTTTCGAAGATTTTTTGAGGTGAAATTTTTTTGGGTCCCAAAATTTTTCGAACTGTTTTTGGGTCAAAATTTTTTCTGGTCTCAAAATTTTTTTGGGCCCAAACTTTTTCAACATTTTTTTGGGCCTCAAAATTTTTCTAAATTTTTTCGGGTGTCAAAATTTTTTTGGGCCCAAAAATTTTGTCAAGTTGTTTTGGGTCCCAAAATTTTTTTGCCCCCAAAATTTTTCAAAGTTTTTTTGGGTCAAAATTATTTTGGGTCCCAAATTTTTTCGAAGATTGTTTTGGGTCCCAAATTTTTTCGAAGATTGTTTTGGGTCCCAAAATTTTTCGAAGTTTTTTTGGGTCTCAAAATTTTTTTGGACCCAAAATTTTGTAAAGTTGTTTTGGGTCCCAAAATTTTTTTGCGCCTAAAATTTTTTAAAGTTTTTTTGGGTCCCAAAATTTTTTAACGTTTTTTTGGGTCAAAATTATTTTGGGTCCAACATTTTTTCGAAGATTGTTTTGGGTCCCAAAATTTTTCGCCGTTTTTTTGGGTCACAAAATTTTTCGAATTTTTTTTAGGTTCCAAAATTTTTCCAAATATTTTTGGGTCAAAAATGTTTTGGGTCCCAAATTTTTTCGAAGATTGTTTTGGGTCCCAAAATTTTTCGACGTTTTTTTGGGGTCCCAAAATTTTTCAAAGTTTTTTTAGGTTCCAAAATTTTTTTACGTTTTTTTAGGTTCCAAAATGTTTTGGGTCCCAAATTTTTTCGAAGATTGTTTTGGGTCCCAAAATTTTTCGAAGTTTATTTGAGTCCCAAATTTTTTTTAAGTTTTTTTAGGTTCCAAAATTTTTCCAAATGTTTTTGGGTCAAAAATGTTTTGGGTCCCAAATTTTTTCGAAGATTGTTTTGGGTCCCAAAATTTTTTTAAGTTTTTTTGGGTCCCAAAATTTTTCGAAGTGTTTTTGGGTCAAAATTATTTCGGGTCTCAAATTTTTTTTGGGCCCAAAATTTTTCGAAGATTTTTTGAGGTCAAATTTTTTTGGGTCCCAAAATTTTTCGAACTGTTTTTGGGTCAAAATTTTTTCTGGTCTCAAAATTTTTTTGGGCCCAAACTTTTTCAACGTTTTTTTTGGCCTCAAAATTTTTCTAAATTTTTTCGGGTGTCAAAATTTTTCTGGGCCGAAAAATTTTGTAAAGTTGTTTTGGGTCCCAAAATTTTTTTGCCCCCAAAATTTTTCAAAGTTTTTTTGGGTCAAAATTATTTTGGGTCCCAAATTTTTTCGAAGATTGTTTTGGGTCCCAAAATTTTTTTAAGTTTTTTTGGGTCCCAAAATTTTTCGAAGTGTTTTTGGGTCAAAATTATTTCGGGTCTCAAATTTTTTTTGGGCCCAAAATTTTTCGAAGATTTTTTGAGGTCAAATTTTTTTGGGTCCCAAAATTTTTCGAACTGTTTTTGGGTGAAAATTTTTTCTGGTCTCAAAATTTTTTTGGGCCCAAACTTTTTCAACGTTTTTTTTGGCCTCAAAATTTTTCTAAATTTTTTCGGGTGTCAAAATTTTTTTGGGTCGAAAAATTTTGTAAAGTTGTTTTGGGTCCCAAAATTTTTTTGCCCCCAAAATTTTTCAAAGTTTTTTTGGGTCAAAATTATTTTGGGTCCCAAATTTTTTCGAAGATTGTTTTGGGTCCCAAAATTTTTTTGCGCCTAAAATTTTTTAAAGTTTTTTTGGGTCCCAAAATTTTTTAACGTTTTTTTGGGTCAAAATTATTTTGGGTCCAACATTTTTTCGAAGATTGTTTTGGGTCCCAAAATTTTTCGCCGTTTTTTTGGGTCACAAAATTTTTCGAAGTTTTTTTAGGTTCCAAAATTTTTCCAAATATTTTTGGGTCAAAAATGTTTTGGGTCCCAAATTTTTTCGAAGATTGTTTTGGGTCCCAAAATTTTTCGACGTTTTTTTGGGGTCCCAAAATTTTTCAAAGTTTTTTTAGGTTCCAAATTTTTTTTTACGTTTTTTTAGGTTCCAAAATGTTTTGGGTCCCAAATTTTTTCGAAGATTGTTTTGGGTCCCAAAATTTTTCGAAGTTTATTTGAGTCCCAAATTTTTTTTAAGTTTTTTTAGGTTCCAAAATTTTTCCAAATGTTTTTGGGTCAAAAATGTTTTGGGTCCCAAATTTTTTCGAAGATTGTTTTGGGTCCCAAAATTTTTCGAAATTTATTTAGGTCCCAAAATTTTTTTACGTTTTTTTAGGTTCCAAAATTTTTCCAAATGTTTTTGGGTCAAAATTATTTCGGGTCTCAAATTTTTTTTGGGCCCAAAATTTTTCGAAGATTTTTTGAGGTCAAATTTTTTTGGGTCCCAAAATTTTTCGAACTGTTTTTGGGTCAAAATTTTTTCTGGTCTCAAAATTTTTTTGGGCCCAAACTTTTTCAACGTTTTTTTTGGCCTCAAAATTTTTCTAAATTTTTTCGGGTGTCAAAATTTTTTTGGGCCGAAAAATTTTGTAAAGTTGTTTTGGGTCCCAAAATTTTTTTGCCCCCAAAATTTTTCAAAGTTTTTTTGGGTCAAAATTATTTTGGGTCCCAAATTTTTTCGAAGATTGTTTTGGGTCCCAAAATTTTTCGAAGTTTTTTTGGGTCTCAAAATTTTTTTGGACCCAAAATTTTGTAAAGTTGTTTTGGGTCCCAAAATTTTTTTGCGCCTAAAATTTTTTAAAGTTTTTTTGGGTCCCAAAATTTTTTTACGTTTTTTTGGGTCAAAATTATTTTGGGTCCAACATTTTTTCGAAGATTGTTTTGGGTCCCAAAATTTTTCGCCGTTTTTTTGGGTCCCAAAATTTTTCGAAGTTTTTTTAGGTTCCAAAATTTTTCCAAATATTTTTGGGTCAAAAATGTTTTGGGTCCCAAATTTTTTCGAAGATTGTTTTGGGTCCCAAAATTTTTCGACGTTTTTTTGGGGTCCCAAAATTTTTCAAAGTTTTTTTAGGTTCCAAAATTTTTTTAAGTTTTTTTAGGTTCCAAAATTTTTCCAAATGTTTTTGGGTCAGAAATGTTTTGGGTCCCAAATTTTTTCAAAGATTGTTTTGGGTCCCAAAATTTTACGAAGTTTATTTGGGTCCCAAATTTTTTTTAATTTTTTTTAGGTTCCAAAATTTTTCCAAATGTTTTTGGGTCAAAAATGTTTTGGGTCCCAAATTTTTTCGAAGATTGTTTTGGGTCCCAAAATTTTTCGACGTTTTTTTGGGTCCCAAAATTTTTCGAAGTTTTTTTAGGTTCCAAAATTTTTCCAAATGTTTTTGGGTCAAAAATGTTTTGGGTCCCAAATTTTTTCGAAGATTGTTTTGGGTCCCAAAATTTTTCGAAGTTTATTTGAGTCCCAAATTTTTTTTAAGTTTTTTTAGGTTCCAAAATTTTTCCAAATGTTTTTGGGTCAAAAATGTTTTGGGTCCCAAATTTTTTCGAAGATTGTTTTGGGTCCCAAAATTTTTTTAAGTTTTTTTAGGTCCCAAAATTTTTCGAAGTGTTTTTGGGTCAAAATTATTTCGGGTCTCAAAATTTTTTTGGGCCCAAAATTTTTCGAAGATTTTTTGAGGTCAAATTTTTTTGGGTCCCAAAATTTTTCGAACTGTTTTTGGGTCAAAATTTTTTCTGGTCTCAAAATTTTTTTGGGCCCAAACTTTTTCAACGTTTTTTTGGGCCTCAAAATTTTTCTAAATTTTTTCGGGTGTCAAAATTTTTTCGGGCCCAAAAATTTTGTAAAGTTGTTTTGGGTCCCAAAATTTTTTTGCCCCCAAAATTTTTCAAAGTTTTTTTGGGTCAAAATTATTTTGGGTCCCAAATTTTTTCGAAGATTGTTTTGGGTCCCAAAATTTTTCGAAGTTTTTTTGGGTCTCAAAATTTTTTTGGACCCAAAATTTTGTAAAGTTGTTTTGGGTCCCAAAATTTTTTTGCGCCTAAAATTTTTTAAAGTTTTTTTGGGTCCCAAATTTTTTTAACGTTTTTTTGGGTCAAAATTATTTTGGGTCCAAAATTTTTTCGAAGATTGTTTTGGGTCCCAAAATTTTTCGCCGTTTTTTTGGGTCCCAAAATTTTTTGAAGTTTTTTTAGGTTCCAAAATTTTTCCAAATATTTTTGGGTCAAAAATGTTTTGGGTCCCAAATTTTTTCGAAGATTGTTTTGGGTCCCAAAATTTTTCGACGTTTTTTTGGGGTCCCAAAATTTTTCAAAGTTTTTTTAGGTTCCAAAATTTTTTTAAGTTTTTTTAGGTTCCAAAATTTTTCCAAATGTTTTTGGGTCAAAAATGTTTTGGGTCCCAAATTTTTTCGAAGATTGTTTTGGGTCCCAAAATTTTACGAAGTTTATTTGGGTCCCAAATTTTTTTTAAGTTTTTTTAGGTTCCAAAATTTTTCCAAATGTTTTGGGTCAAAAATGTTTTGGGTCCCAAATTTTTTCGAAGATTGTTTTGGGTCCCAAAATTTTTCGACGTTTTTTTGGGTCCCAAAATTTTTCGAAGTTTTTTTAGGTTCCAAAAGTTTTCCAAATGTTTTTGGGTCAAAAATGTTTTGGGTCCCAAATTTTTTCGAAGATTGTTTTGGGTCCCAAAATTTTTCGAAGTTTATTTGAGTCCCAAATTTTTTTTAAGTTTTTTTAGGTTCCAAAATTTTTCCAAATGTTTTTGGGTCAAAAATGTTTTGGGTCCCAAATTTTTTCGAAGATTGTTTTGGGTCCCAAAATTTTTTTACGTTTTTTTAGGTCCCAAAATTTTTCGAAGTGTTTTTGGGTCAAAATTATTTCGGGTCTCAAAATTTTTTTGGGCCCAAAATTTTTAAAATTTTTTTTGGGTCACAAAATTATTTTGGGTCCTAAATTTTGTAGAAGATTGTTTTGGGTCTTAAAATGTTTTGAAGTTTTTTTAGGTCCCAAAATTTTTTGAACTGTTTTTGGGTCAATATTTTTTCTGGTCTCAAAATTTGTTTGGGCCCAAAATATTTCAACGTTTTTTTTGGGTCTCAAAATTTTTCTAAATTTTTTCTGGTCTCAAAATTTTTTTGGGCCCAAAATATTTCAACGTTTTTTTGGGTCTCAAAATTTTTCTAAATTTTTTTGGGTGTCAAAATTTTTTTGGGCCCAATATTTTGTAAAGTTGTTTTGGGTCCCAAAATTTTTTTGCGCCCAAAATTTTTCAAAGTTTTTTTGGGTCAAAATTATTTTGGGTCCCAAATTTTTTCGAAGATTGTTTTGGGTCCCAAAATTTTTCGAAGTTGTTTTGGGTCCCAACATTTTTTTACGCCTAAAATTTTTCAAAGTTTTTTTGGGTCAAAATTATTTTGGGTCCAAAATTTTTTAAAAGATTGTTTTGGGTCCCAAAATTTTTCAACGTTTTTTTGGGTCAAAATTATTTTGGGTCCAACATTTTTTCGAAGATTGTTTTGGGTCCCAAAATTTTTCGACGTTTTTTTGGGTCCCAAAATTTTTCGAAGTTTTTTTAGGTACCAAAATTTTTTTAAGTTTTTTTAGGTTCCAAAATTTTTCCAAATGTTTTTGCGTCAAAAATGTTTTGGGTCCCAAATTTTTTCGAAGAATGTTTTGGGTCCCAAAAATTTTTGAAGTTTTTTTAGGTCCCAAAATTTTTCAAAGTGTTTTTGGGTCAAAATTATTTCGGGTCTCAAAATTTTTTTGGGCCCAAAATTTTTCAAATTTTTTTTGGCTCCCAAAATTTTTCCAACTTTTTTGGGTCCCAAAATTATTTTGGGTCCTAAATTTTGTAGAAGATTGTTTTGGGTCCTAAAATGTTTTGAAGTTTTTTTGGGTCCCAAAACTTTTTGAAGTTTTTTTAAGTCCCAAAATTTTTCAAAGTGTTTTTGGGTCAAAATTTTTTCGGGTCCCAAATTTTTTCGAAGATTGTTTTGGGTCCCAAAATTTTTCGAACTTTATTTGGGTCCCAAAATTTTTCGAAGTTTTTTTAGGTTCCAAAATTTTTCGAAGTGTTTTTCGGTCAAAAATGTTTTGGGTCCCAAATTTTTTCGAAGATTGTTTTGGGTCCCAAAATTTTTCGACGTTTTTTTGGGTCCCAAAATTTTTCGAAGTTTTTTTAGGTACCAAAATTTTTTTAAGTTTTTTTAGGTTCCAAAATTTTTCCAAATGTTTTTGGGTCAAAAATGTTTTGGGTCCCAAATTTTTTCGAAGAATGTTTTGGGTCCCAAAAATTTTTGAAGTTTTTTTAGGTCCCAAAATTTTTCAAAGTGTTTTTGGGTCAAATTTTTTTCGGGTCTCAAATTTTTTCGAACATTGTTTTGGGTCCCAAAATTTTTCGAACTTTTTAAGGTCCCAAAATTTTTCGAAGTGTTTTTGGGTCAAAATTTTTTCAGGTGCCAAATTTTTTCGAAGATTGTTTTGGGTCCCAAAATTTTTCGAAGTTTATTTGGGTCTCAAAATTTTTCGAAGTTTTTTTAAGTCCCAAAATTTTTCGAAGTGTTTTTGGGTCAAAATTATTTCGGGTCTCAAATTTTTTTTGGGCCCAAAATTTTTCAAATTTTTTTTGGCTCCCAAAATGTTTCGAAGTCTTTTGGGTCCCAAAATTATTTTGGGTCCCAAATTTTGTAGAAGATAGTTTTGGGTCCCAAAATTTTTCGAAGTGTTTTTGGGTCCCAAAATTGTTTGAATTGTTGTTGTTGTTTTTTATTTTTTTTTTATATAATATTCAGATTTGGTAGTGATTCACAGTATTTTTGGGTCCCAATTTTTTTCGAAGATTATTTTGTGTCCCAAAGTTTTTCGAAGTGTTTTTGGGTCAAACTTTTTTTGGGTCCCAAATTTTTTCGAAGATTGTTTTGGGTCCCAAAAGTTTTTTTGGATCAAAATGTTTTTGGGCCCAACATTTTTCAAAGTTTTTTTCGGTCCAAAAATTTTCGAACATTTTTTGAGGTCAAAATATTTTTGGGTCCCAAAATTGTTCGAAGATTTTTTTTGGGTCCCAAAATTGTTGAAATTTTTTGGGTGAAAATGTTTCAATTGCTGTTCTACATCTGAGAGCAGAGAATTGTTTGCATTGTTTATGCTCTTTTCTCCCCTTTTAGATAGACTTTTCCACCTAAGAATGTCTTTACAATCTGAACAGGCACATGTTTAGTTCCATTGAAGCACTTCACAAGAGTGCCATTTAATGAAAATGTGGAAGTTGCCCACAAAGGACCCCATTTCCTAAGGCTAACTGCAATGTGTGTCAGCAGGTGTACGTTAAAAGACACTTTTGCAGTGTCATACAGCACCTCAAACTGGATGACAAATTTCCTAAAAGCCATTTCCGCTGCATTAACATTACATAGTTTCACATTTTCTTTAAGAAGCATGTGCATAGCAAAAACATTTTTTTTTCTGTCTATATACCACTTTTTGCTGTGATTTGGTGAATCCAGCCTTATAATCACCGACTGTCGAGTCACATCAAGACAAACACTATGTTGGTACTCTGGAAAATAGCCACCAATCATCTAAAACGTTTTTAATTCATCAACACAGATTGGCCTTTTACACCCATGACTGGCTGTTCTGCAGTAGCTGGTGGTCATACTGTTTTGTCTCAGATGCCTCAGATTTTGCCTTGTTCTGGTCTTCACCTGTGTGATAGCAAAAATCACACCCATTCAGCCCATTGAATTGTTCACTGTTCTGGTATTATTGGTATTAGTGCAAAAACCTCTGTTGTCTATTTTGTTTTTTTTTGTGTCAAAATTTTTTGGGTCTAAAAAGTTTTATAACTTTTTTTGGGCCCAAAATTTTTCAAAGTTTTTTTGGGTCCCAAAATTTTTCTAAATTTTTTCGGGTCTCAACATTTTTTTGGTCTAAAAATTTTTCAAAGTTTTTTTAGGTCCCAAAATTTTTTTAAGTTTTTTTGGGTCAAACTTTTTTTGGGCCCAAATTTTTTCGAAGATATTTTTTGTCAAAAATTTTTGGGTCTAAATATTTTTCTAAATTTTTTCTGGTCTCAAAATTTTTTCTAAGATTTTTTTGGGTCCTAAAATTTTTTGACATTTTTTTGGGTCAAAATTTTTTCGGGTCTCAAAATTTTTCGAAGTTTTTTTCTTGTCAAATTTTTTTGGGTCCAAACTTTTTCGAAGTTTTTTTTGGGTCAAATTTTTTAAATTGCTGTTCTAAAGCTGAGAGAAGAGAACTTTGATATCATTGTTTGCATTCTTTATGCACTTTTCCCCACGTTTATATAGACTTTTGCACGTAAGAATGTCTTAACAATCTGGACAGGCACATATCTTATATATCTACAATAGACTTTTTTCTCTTTTGCAACCTGTTGTTGCATCCGAGTGCTAATATACAGGAAACAACTGTAATGCTCGCACTTTGTTACTGGACCATCATTAAAGGCTTTCAGTGGCTAGGTTGTGCGTATCGCACTCTGTTTAGTGCCAAAGACCCTTACCCACTCAGATATTCAGATTTGGTAGTGATTCACAGTTTTTTTTGGGTCAGAAATTTCTTCGAAAATTGTTTTGGGTTACAAAGTTTTTCGAAGTGTTTTTGGGTCAAAATTTTTTTTGAGCCAAAATTTTTTCAACGTTTTTTTTGGGTCCCAAAATTAGGTTCACCCGTGTATAAAATGTAGTAAAGTGTGTTTTCAGACGGTTTAAGCTGAGAAAAGCCGTTTGCGTAAAGTTTTGAGCTCCTCTCTCACTCCTAACAGCGATAAACTGCTTCAAGTGTTGTTTTTGAACTGAAAACATCTTTTTCGATCAGAAATTAGTTTTTACGAAGGAAAATACATTTTAGCTGTGTAAAAATGCACTAACATTGTTTCTGAAGTGGTTAGGTTTTTTGAGCCAAAATTTTTTGAGACAAAATTTTTTCAAAGTTTTTTTTGGGTCCTAAAATTAGGTTCACCCGTGTATAAAATGTAGTAAAGTGTGTTTTCAGACGGTTTAAGCTGAGAAAAGCCGTATGTGTATAGTTTTGAGCTTCTCTCTCACTCCTAACAGCTTCAAGTGTCATTTCTGATCTTTTTCGATCAGAAATGAGATTTTACGAAGGAAAACACATTTTAGTTATGTAAAATGCACTAACATCGTTTCTAAAGTGGTTAGGTTTCACCCGTTTGTTAAATGTAGTAGTAAAGTGTGTTTTCAGACGGTTTAAGCTGAGAAAAGCCGTTTGCGTAAAGTTTTGAGCTCCTCTCTCACTCCTAACAGCGATAAACTGCTTCAAGTGTTGTTTTGAACTTAAAGCATCTTTTTCGATCAGAAATGAGTTTTTAAGAAGCAAAACACATTTTAGCTGTGTAAAATTCACTAACATCGTGTAATAAACTTTTCTTAGTTGTTTTGGTTCACATGTGTGTTGAATGTAGTAAAGTGTGTTTTCAGACGGTTTAAACTGAGAAAAGCCGTTTGCGTATAGTTTTGAGCTCCTCTCTCACTGCTAACAGCGATAAACTGCTTCAAGTATTGTTTGGAACTAAAAGCATCTATTTCAATGAACAATGTTTTTTACGAAGGAAACACGTTTTAGCTTTGTAAAATGCACTAACACCGTGTAATAAACTTTTCTAAGTTGTTTTCGTTCACATTGTGTGTTGAATGTAGTAAAGTGTGTTTTCAGACGGTTTAAACTGAGAAAAGCCGTTTGCGTATAGTTTTGAGCTCCTCTCTCACTGCTAACAACGATAAACTGCTTCAAGTATTGTTTGGAACTAAAAGCATCTATTTCAATGAACAATGTTTTTTACGAAGGAAAACACATTTTAGCTGTGTAAAAATGCACTAACATTGTTTCTGAAGTGGTTAGTTTTCACCCGTTTGTTGAATGTAGTAAAGTGTGTTTTCAGACGGTTTAAGCTGAGAAAAGCCGTTTGCGTATAGTTTTGAGCTCCTCTCTCACTCCTAACAGCGATAAACTGCTTCAAGTGTTGTTTTGAACTGAAAACATCTTTTTCGATCAGAAATTAGTTTTTACGAAGGAAAATACATTTTAGCTGTGTAAAAATGCACTAACATTGTTTCTGAAGTGGTTAGGTTTTTTGAGCCAAAATTTTTTGAGCCAAAATTTTTTGAGCCAAAATTTTTTCTAAGTTTTTTTTGGGTCCCAAAATTAGGTTCACCCGTGTATAAAATGTAGTAAAGTGTGTTTTCAGACGGTTTAAGCTGAGAAAAGCCGTTTGCTATAGTTTTGAGCTTCTCTCTCACTCCTAACAGGTTCAAGTGTCATTTCTGATCTTTTTCGATCAGAAATGAGATTTTACGAAGGAAAACACATTTTAGTTATGTAAAATGCACTAACATCGTTTCTAAAGTGGTTAGGTTTCACCCGTTTGTTAAATGTAGTAAAGTGTGTTTTCAGACGGTTTAAGCTGAGAAAAGCCGTTTGCTTATAGTTTTGAGCTCCTCTCTCACTCCTAACAGCGATAGTGTTGTTTTGAAGTGTTGTTTTGAACTTAAAGCATCTTTTTCGATCAGAAATTAGTTTTTACGAAGGAAAACACAGTTTAGCTGTGAAAAAATGCACTAACATTGTTTCTGAAGTGGTTAGGTTCACCCGTTTCTTAAATGTAGTAAAGTGTGTTTTCAGACGGTTGAAGCTGAGAAAAGCCGTTTGCGTATAGTTTTGAGCTCCTCTCTCACTCATAACAGCGATAAACTGCTTCAAGTGTTGTTTTGAACAAAAAGCATCTATTTCAATGAGAAATGATTTTTTACGAAGGAAAATACATTTTAGCTGTGTAAAAATGCACTAACATCTTTTCTGAAGTGGTTAGGTTCACCCGTCTGTAAAATGTAGTAAAGTGTGTTTTCAGACGGTTTAAGCTGAGAAAAGCTGTTTGCGTATAGTTTTGAGCTTCTCTCTCACTCCTAATAGCGATAAACTGCTTCAAGTGTTGTTTTGACCTAAAAACATCTTTTTCGATCAGAAATGAGATTTTACGAAGGAAAACACATTTTTGTTATGTAAAATGCACTAACATCGTTTCTAAGTGTGTTTTCAGACGGTTTAAGCTGAGAAAACCCGTTTGCGTATAGTTTTGAGCTCCTCTCTCACTGCTAACAGCGATAAACTGCTTCAAGTGTTGTTTTGAACTAAAAGCATCTATTTCAATGAGAAATGTTTTTTTTACGAAGGAAACACGTTTTAGCTTTGTAAAATGCACTAACATCGTGTGATAAACTTTTCTTAGTTGTTTTCGTTCACCTGTGTGTTGAATGTAGTAAAGTGTGTTTTACGAAGGAAAAAACATTTTAGCTTTGTAAAAATGCACTAACATTGTTTCTGAAGTGGTTAGGTTAGTTATGTAAAATGCACTAACATCGTTTCTAAGTGTGTTTTCAGACGGTTTAAGCTGAGAAAAGCCGTTTGCGTATAGTTTTGAGCTCTTCTCTCACTCATAACAGCGATAAACTGCTTTAAGTGTTGTTTTGAACTAAAAGCATCTATTTCAATGAGAAATGATTTTTTACGAAGGAAAAGACATTTCAGCTGTGTAAAAATGCACTAACATCGTTTCTAAAGTGGTTAGGTTTCACCCGTTTGTTAAATGTAGTAAAGTGTGTTTTCAGACGGTTTAAGCTGAGAAAAGCCGTTTGCGTATAGTTTTGAGCTCCTCTCTCACTGCTAACAGCGATAAACTGCTTCAAGTGTTGTTTTGAACTAAAAGCATCTATTTCAATGAGAAATGTTTTTTTTTTTACGAAGGAAAACACGTTTAAGCTGTGTAAAATGCACTAACATCGTGTCATAAACTTTTCTTAGTTGTTTTGGTTCACCTGTGTGTTGAATGTAGTAAAGTGTGTTTTCAGACGGTTTAAGGTGAGAAAAGCCGTTTGCGTATAGTTTTGAGCTACTCTCTCACTCCTGACAGCGATAAACTGCTTCAAGTGTTGTTTTTCGATCAGAAATGATTTTTTACAAAGGAAAACACATTTTAGCTGTGTAAAAATGCACTAACATTGTTTCTGAAGTGGTAAATGTAGTAAAGTGTGTTTTCAGATGGTTTAAGCTGAGAAATGCCGTTTGCGTATAGTTTTGAGCTCCTCTCTCACTCCTAACAGCGATAAACTGCTTCAAGTGTTGTTTTGAACTAAAAGCATCTATTTCAATGAGAAATTATTTTTTACGAAGGAAAAGACATTTTAGCTGTGTAAAAATGCCCTAACATCGTTTCTGAAGTGATGTAGTATATGTGTTTTCAGACGGTTTAAACTGAGAAATGCCGTTTGCGTATAGTTTTGAGCTCCTCTCTCACTCCTAACAGCGATTAACTGCTTCAAGTGTTGTTTTTCGATCAGAAATGAGTTTTTACGAAGGAAAACACATTTTAGCAGTCTAAAATGCACTAACATCGTGTAATAAACGTTTGTGAAGTGTTTTGGTTCCCCCTTGTGTTGAATGTAGTAAAGTGTGTTTTCAGACGGTTTAAGCTGAGAGAAGCCGTTGCGTACAGTTTTGAGCTCCCACTTTACTTCTCACATCGATAAACTGCTTCAAGTGTTGTTAGGAACAGAAAGCATATTTTTTTTCTTCTGAGTCATTAAATGGCACTCTTGTGAAGTACTTCAGTGGAACTACACATGTGTCTGTCCAGAAAGTCAATCTAAAAGGGGAGAAAAGTGCATAAACAATGCAAACAATGATATCAAAGAGCTTTTCTCTCAACTTTAGAACCAGCAATTGAAACATTTTGACCCAAATAAATTTGAAAAATTTTAGGCCCAAAAATATTTTGACCCAAAAAAACTTGGAAAATTTTGGGACCCAAAAAAGTTTGACACAATAAAATTTCGAAAAATTTTGAGACCCAAAAAATGTTTTACCCGAATAATTGAAAAATTTCGGGACCCAAAAATATCTTCGAAAAATTTTAGGACCCAAAAATACTTTGAAAAATTTTAGGACCCAAAAATACTTTGAAAAATTTTAAGACCGAAAAAATGTTGAGGCCTTAAAAAAATTTGACCCCAAAAAAATTTTTTGACACAAAATTAGTTCGAAAAATTTTTAGACCCGAAAAAATTTTGACACAAAAAAACTTCGAAAAATTTGGGGACCCAAAAAAACTTCGAAAAGTTTTGGGCCCAAAAAAAGTTTGACCCAAAATAACTTCAAAAAATTTTGGTACCCAAAAAATTTTGACACAAAAAAACTCAGAATAGACAACAGAGGTTTTTGCACTAATACCAATAATACTGAACAATTCAATGGGCTGTATGGGTGTGATTTTTGCTATCACACAGGTTATGAACCCTATCCTTTCAGAAGACCAGAACTTGTTCTCAGGCAAAATCTGAGGCATCTGAGACAAAACAGTATGACCACCAGCTACTCCAGAACAGCCAGTCATGGGTGTAAAAGGCCAATCTGTATTGATGAGATTAAAAACGTTTTAGATTATTGTTGGCTTTTTTCCAGAGTAACAACATAGTGTTTGTCTTGATGTGACTCGACAGTCAGTGATTATATGGCTGGATTCACCAGCCTCCTGTAGAGTTCACCAGAACACCACGATCATTACATGATCGTAAATTTAGAGTGGAGGTCATTTCTTCTTTTCTATTCATTGCGATTTCTAAATGGTTTTCTAATGAAGAAGTTCTGTAATCATCTCTTTCTTTCAGTTTTTGCTATGCACATGCTTCTTAAAGAAAATGTGAAACTATTAACATTACATAGTTTCACATTTTCTTGAAGAAGCATGTGCATAGCAAAAACTAAAAGAAAGAGATGATTCCAGTACTTCTTAATTGGAACACCATTTAGAAGTGGCAATGAATAGAAAAGAAGAACTGACCTCTACTCTGAAGCTTTCCAAAATGTACAATCATGTAATAATCGTGGTGTTCTGGTTAACTCTACAGGAGGCTGGATTGCAAGAAATTTTTGGCCAAAAATGTCTTTTTTTCTACCTATATATTACTTTTTGCTGTGATTTGGTGAATCCAGCCATATAATCACTGACGGTCGAGTCACATCAAGACAAACACTATGTTGGTACTCTAGAAAATAGCCACCAATCATCTAAAACGTTTTTAATTTCATCAACACAGATTGGCCTTTTACACTCATGACTGGCTGTTCTGGAGTAGCTGGTGGTCATACTGTTTTGTCTCAGATGCCTCAGATTTTGCCTGAGAACAAGTTCTGGTCTTCTGAAAGGATTTGGGTCCCAAAATTTTTTTAATTTTTTTGCGTCAAAATTTTTTGGGTCTCAAAATTTTACGAAGATTTTTTGAGGTCAAATTTTTTTGGTTCCCAAAATTTTCCAAAGATTTTTAAGGTCCAAATTTTTTTGGGTCCCAAAATTTTTTGAAGATTTTTTTGGGTCCCAAAATTTTTCGATGTTTTTTGGGTCAAAATTTTTTCGGGTCTCAAAATTTTTCGAAGTTTTTTTTTGGTCAAAAATTTTTAATTGCTGTTCTAAAGATGAGAGAAAAGATCTTTGATATCATTGTTTGCATTCTTTATGCATTTTTCTCCCCGTTTAGATAGACTTTTCCACCTAAGAATGTCTTAACAATCTGGACAGGCACATGTGTAGTTCAAGCTTATTTATCTAAAATAGACTTGTTTCTGTTTTCCAACCTGTTGCTGCATCCGAGTGGTAATATACAGGAAACAACTATAATGCTCGCAATTTGTTACTGGCTAGGTTATGCGATACAGGCACTCTGTTTAGAAGCAGAGCCAAAGACCCTTACCCACTCAGATATTCAGATTTGGTAGTGATTCACAGATTTTTTGGGTCCCAAATTTTTTCGAAGATTGTTTTGGGTCCCAAAATTTTTCGAAGTTTTTTGGGGTATCAAAATTTTTTGGGTCCCAAAATTTTTCAAACTTTTTTTAGGTCCCAAAATTTTTCGAAGTGTTTTTGGGTCAAAATTTTTTCGGCTCTCAAAATTTTTTTGGGCCCAAAATCTTTCAAAGTTTTTTTGGGTGTCAAAATTTTTCAAAATTTTTTCGGGTCTCAAAAATTTTTTGGGCCCAAAATTTAGTAAAGTTGTTTTGGGTCCCAAAATTTTTCGAAGATTCTTTTGGGTTCCAAAATTTTTCGAAGTTTTTTTAGGTCTCAAAATTTTTCTAAATTTTTTCGGTCCCAAAATTTTGAAAAGTTGTTTTGGGCCCAATTTTTTTTGCGCCCAAAATTTTTCAAAGTTTTTTTGGGTCCCAAAATTTTTTGACATTTTTTTCGGTCAAAATTATTTTGGGTCCTAATTTTTTCGAAGATTGTTTTGGGTCCCAAAATTTTTCGAATTTTGATCCAAAATAATCTAACATTTATCTAAATTTTGGATCAAAATTTTTTTGGGCCCAATATTTTTCCAAGGTTTTTTGGGACTCAAAATTTATCAAAATTTTTTCGGGAATCAAAATATTTTTGGGCCCAAGATTTTTCAAAGTGTTTTTGGGTCAAAATTTTTTCGTGTCTAAAAATTTTTCAAAGTTATTTTGGGTCAAAATTTTTTTGGGTCCCAAATTTTTTCGAAGATTGTTTTGGTTCCCAAATTTTTTTGAAGTTTTTTTGGATCAAAATGTTTTTGGGCCCAAAATTTTTCCAAGGTTTTTTTGGACTCAAAATTTTTCTAAATTTTTTTCGGGAATCAAAATATTTTTGGTCCCAAAATTTTTCAAAGATTTTTTGGGTCCCAAAATGTTTTTTGCGCCCAAAATTTTTCAAATTTTTTTGGGTCCCAAAATTTTTCGAACTTTTTTTGGGTCCCAAATTTTTTCGAAGTGTTTTTGGGTCAAAATTTTTTTGGGTCCCAAATTTTTTCGAAGATTGTTTTGGTTCCCAATTTTTTTTGAAGTTTTTTTGGATCAAAATTTTTCGAACTTTTTTTAGGTCCCAAAATTTTTCGAACTTTTTTTAGTTCCCAAAATTTTTCGAAGTGTTTTTGGGTCAAACTTTTTTCGGCTCTCAAAATTTTTTTGGGCCCAAAATTTTTCAAAGTTTTTTTGGGTCTCAAAATTTTTCTAAATTTTTTCGGGTCACAAAAATTTTTTGGGCCCAAAATTTAGTAAAGTTGTTTTGGGTCCCAAAATTTTTCGAAGATTCTTTTGGGTTCCAAAATTTTTCGAAGTTTTTTTAGGTCTCAAAATTTTTCTAAATTTTTTCGGTCCCAAAATTTTGTAAAGTTTTTTTGGGTCCCAAAATTTTTTGACATTTTTTTCGGTCAAAATTATTTTGGGTCCTAATTTTTTCGAAGATTGTTTTGGGTCCCAAAATTTTTCGAAGTTTTTTTGGGTCCCAAAATTTTTCGAAGTTTTTTTAGGTCCCAAAATTTTTCGAAGTGTTTTTGGGTCAAAATTTTTTCTGGTCTCAAAATTTTTCAAAGTTATTTTGGATCAAAATTTTTTTGGGCCCAATATTTTTCCAAGGTTTTTTGGGACTCAAAATTTATCTAAATTTTTTCGGGAAGCAAAATATTTTTGGGCCCAAGATTTTTCAAAGATTTTTTGGGTCCCAAAATGTTTTTTGTGCCCAAAATTTTTCAAAATTTTTTGGGTCCCAAAATTTTTCCAACTTTTTTTAGGTCCCAAAATTTTTCGAAGTGTTTTTGGGTCTCAAAATTTTTCTAAATTTTTTGGGACTCAAAAATTTTTTGGGACCAAAATTTAGTAAAGTTGTTTTGGGTTCCAAAATTTTTCGAAGATTCTTTTGGGTCCCAAAATTTTTCGAAGTTTTTTTAGGTCTCAAAATTTTTCTACATTTTTTCGGTCCCAAAATTTTGTAAAGTTGTTTTGGGTCCCAAAATTTTTTGCGCCCAAAATTTTTCAAAGTTTTTTGGGTCCCAAAATTTTTTGACATTTTTTTCGGTCAAAATTATTTTGGGTCCTAAATTTTTTCGAAGATTGTTTTGGGTCCCAAAATTTTTCGAAGTTTTTTTGGGTCCCAAAATTTTTCGAAGGTTTTTATGTCCCAAAATTTTTCAAAGTGTTTTTAGGTCAAAATTTTTTCTAAATTTTTTCGGTCCCAAAATTTTGAAAAGTTGTTTTGGGCCCAATTTTTTTTGCGCCCAAAATTTTTCAAAGTTTTTTTGGGTCCCAAAATTTTTTGACATTTTTTTCGGTCAAAATTATTTTGGGTCCTAATTTTTTCGAAGATTGTTTTGGGTCCCAAAATTTTTCGAATTTTGATCCAAAATAATCTAACATTTATCTAAATTTTGGATCAAAATTTTTTTGGGCCCAATATTTTTCCAAGGTTTTTTGGGACTCAAAATTTATCAAAATTTTTTCGGGAATCAAAATATTTTTGGGCCCAAGATTTTTCAAAGTGTTTTTGGGTCAAAATTTTTTCGTGTCTAAAAATTTTTCAAAGTTATTTTGGGTCAAAATTTTTTTGGGTCCCAAATTTTTTCGAAGATTGTTTTGGTTCCCAAATTTTTTTGAAGTTTTTTTGGATCAAAATGTTTTTGGGCCCAAAATTTTTCCAAGGTTTTTTTGGACTCAAAATTTTTCTAAATTTTTTTCGGGAATCAAAATATTTTTGGTCCCAAAATTTTTCAAAGATTTTTTGGGTCCCAAAATGTTTTTTGCGCCCAAAATTTTTCAAATTTTTTTGGGTCCCAAAATTTTTCGAACTTTTTTTAGGTCCCAAAATTTTTCGAAGTGTTTTTGGGTCAAAATTTTTTCGGCTCTCAAAGTTTTTTTGGGCCCAAAATTTTTCAAAGTTTTTTTGGGTCTCAAAATTTTTCTAAATTTTTTCGGGTCACAAAAATTTTTTGGGCCCAAAATTTAGTAAAGTTGTTTTGGGTCCCAAAATTTTTCGAAGATTCTTTTGGGTTCCAAAATTTTTCGAAGTTTTTTTAGGTCTCAAAATTTTTCTAAATTTTTTCGGTCCCAAAATTTTGTAAAGTTGTTTTGGGTCCCAAATTTTTTTGCGCCCAAAATTTTTCAAAGTTTTTTTGGGTCCCAAAATTTTTTGACATTTTTTTCGGTCAAAATTATTTTGGGTCCTAATTTTTTCGAAGATTGTTTTGGGTCCCAAAATTTTTCGAAGTTTTTTTGGGTCCCAAAATTTTTCGAAGTTTTTTTAGGTCCCAAAATTTTTCGAAGTGTTTTTGGGTCAAAATTTTTTCTGGTCTCAAAATTTTTCAAAGTTATTTTGGATCAAAATTTTTTTGGGCCCAATATTTTTCCAAGGTTTTTTGGGACTCAAAATTTATCTAAATTTTTTCGGGAAGCAAAATATTTTTGGGCCCAAGATTTTTCAAAGATTTTTTGGGTCCCAAAATGTTTTTTGTGCCCAAAATTTTTCAAAATTTTTTGGGTCCCAAAATTTTTCCAACTTTTTTTAGGTCCCAAAATTTTTCGAAGTGTTTTTGGGTCTCAAAATTTTTCTAAATTTTTTGGGACTCAAAAATTTTTTGGGACCAAAATTTAGTAAAGTTGTTTTGGGTTCCAAAATTTTTCGAAGATTCTTTTGGGTCCCAAAATTTTTCGAAGTTTTTTTAGGTCTCAAAATTTTTCTACATTTTTTCGGTCCCAAAATTTTGTAAAGTTGTTTTGGGTCCCAAAATTTTTTGCGCCCAAAATTTTTCAAAGTTTTTTGGGTCCCAAAATTTTTTGACATTTTTTTCGGTCAAAATTATTTTGGGTCCTAAATTTTTTCGAAGATTGTTTTGGGTCCCAAAATTTTTCGAAGTTTTTTTGGGTCCCAAAATTTTTCGAAGGTTTTTATGTCCCAAAATTTTTCAAAGTGTTTTTAGGTCAAAATTTTTTCGGGTCTCAACATTTTTCAACGTTTTTTTGGGTCTCAAAATTTTTCTAAATTTTTTCGGGTCTCAAAATTTTTTGGGGCCCAAAATTTTGTAAAGTTGTTTTGGGTCCCAACATTTTTTGCGCCCAAAATTTTTCGAAGTTTTTTTTGGTCCCAAAATTTTTCGAAGTTTTTTTGGGTCCCAAATTTTTTCTAAGTGTTTTTGGGTCAAAATTTTTTCGGGTCTAAAAATTTTTCAAAGTTATTTTGGGTCAAAATTTTTTTGGGTCCCAAATTTTTTCGAAGATTGTTTTGGTTCCCAATTTTTTTTGAAGTTTTTTTGGATCAAAATTTTTTTGGGCCCAAAATTTTCTGACATTTTTTTCGGTCAAAATTATTTTGGGTCCTAATTTTTTTGAAGATTGTTTTGGGTCCCAAAATTTTTCAAAGTTTTTTTGGGTCCCAAAATTTTCCGAAGTTTTTTTAGGTCCCAAAATTTTTCGAAGTGTTTTTGGGTCAAAATTTTTTCGGGTCTAAAAATTTTTCAAAGTTATTTTGGGTCAAAATTTTTTTGGGTCCCAAATTTTTTCGAAGATTGTTTTGGTTCCCAAAATTTTTCGAAGTTTTTTTTGGTCCCAAAATTTTTCGAAGTTTTTTGGGTCCCAAATTTTTTCGAAGTGTTTTTGGGTCAAAATTTTTTCGGGTCTAAAAATTTTTCAAAGTTATTTTGGGTCAAAATTTTTTTGGGTCACAAATTTTTTCGAACATTGTTTTGGTTCCCAATTTTTTTTGAAGTTTTTTTGGATCAAAATTTTTTTGGGCCCAAAATTTTTTGACATTTTTTTCGGTCAAAATTATTTTGGGTCCTAATTTTTTTGAAGATTGTTTTGGGTCCCAAAATTTTTCAAAGTTTTTTTAGGTCTCAAAATTTTTCTACATTTTTTCGGTCCCAAAATTTTGTAAAGTTGTTTTGGGTCCCAAAATTTTTTGCGCCCAAAATTTTTCAAAGTTTTTTGGGTCCCAAATTTTTTTGACATTTTTTTCGGTCAAAATTATTTTGGGTCCTAAATTTTTTCGAAGATTGTTTTGGGTCCCAAAATTTTTCGAAGTTTTTTTGGGTCCCAAAATTTTTCGAAGGTTTTTATGTCCCTAAATTTTTCAAAGTGTTTTTAGGTCAAAATTTTTTCGGGTCTCAAAATTTTTCAACGTTTTTTTGGGTCTCAAAATTTTTCTAAATTTTTTCGGGTCTCAAAATTTTTTGGGGCCCAAAATTTTGTAAAGTTGTTTTGGGTCCCAACATTTTTTGCGCCCAAAATTTTTCAAAGTTTTTTTTGGTCCCAAAATTTTTCGAAGTTTTTTTGGGTCCCAAATTTTTTCTAAGTGTTTTTGGGTCCCAAATTTTTTCGAAGATTGTTTTGGTTCCCAATTTTTTTTGAAGTTTTTTTGGATCAAAATTTTTTTGGGCCCAAAATTTTCTGACATTTTTTTCGGTCAAAATTATTTTGGGTCCTAATTTTTTTGAAGATTGTTTTGGGTCCCAAAATTTTTCAAAGTTTGTTTGGGTCCCAAAATTTTCCGAAGTTTTTTTAGGTCCCAAAATTTTTCGAAGTATTTTTGGGTCGAATTTTTTTCTGGTCTCAAAATTTTTCAAAGTTATTTTGGATCAAATTTTTTTTGGGCCCAATATTTTTCCAAGGTTTTTTTGGGACTCAAAATTTATCTAAATTTTTTCGGGAATCAAAATATTTTTGGTTCCAAGATTTTTCAAAGATTTTTTGGGTCCCAAAATGTTTCGAAGTTTTTTTGGGTCCCAAATTTTTCGAAGTGTTTTTGGGTCAAAATTTTTTCGGGTCTAAAAATTTTTCAAAGTTATTTTGGGTCAAAATTTTTTTGGGTCCCAAATTTTTTCGAAGATTGTTTTGGTTCCCAAAATTTTTCGAAGTTTTTTTTGGTCCCAAAATTTTTCGAAGTTTTTTGGGTCCCAAATTTTTTCGAAGTGTTTTTGGGTCAAAATTTTTTCGGGTCTAAAAATTTTTCAAAGTTATTTTGGGTCAAAATTTTTTTGGGTCCCAAATTTTTTCGAAGATTGTTTTGGTTCCCAATTTTTTTTGAAGTTTTTTTGGATCAAAATTTTTTTGGGCCCAAAATTTTTTGACATTTTTTTTGGTCAAAATTATTTTGGGTCCTAATTTTTTTGAAGATTGTTTTGGGTCCCAAAATTTTTCAAAGTTTTTTTGGGTCCCAAAATTTTTCGAAGTTTTTTTAGGTCCCAAAATTTTTCAAAGTGTTTTTGGGTCAAATTTTTTTCTGATCTCAAAATTTTTCAAAGTTATTTTGGATCAAAATTTTTTTGGGCCCAATATTTTTCCAAGGTTTTTTGGGACTCAAAATTTATCTAAATTTTTTCGGGAATCAAAATATTTTTGGGCCCAAGATTTTTCAAAGATTTTTTGGGTCCCAAAATGTTTCGAAGTTTTTTTGGGTCCCAAATTTTTTCGAAGTGTTTTTGGGTCAAAATTTTTTCGGGTCTAAAAATTTTTCAAAGTTATTTTGGGTCAAAATTTTTTTGGGTCTCAAATTTTTTCGAAGATTGTTTTGGTTCCCAAATTTTTTTGAAGTTTTTTTGGATCAAAATTTTTTTGGGCCCAAAATTTTTCCAAGGTTTTTTTGGACTCAAAATTTTTCTAAATTTTTTTCGGGAATCAAAATATTTTTGGTCCCAAAATTTTTCAAAGATTTTTTGGGTCCCAAAATGTTTTTTGCGCCCAAAATTTTTCAAATTTTTTTGGGTCCCAAAATTTTTCGAACTTTTTTTAGGTCCCAAAATTTTTCGAAGTGTTTTTGGGTCAAAATTTTTTCGGCTCTCAAAGTTTTTTTGGGCCCAAAATTTTTCAAAGTTTTTTTGGGTCTCAAAATTTTTCTAAATTTTTTCGGGTCACAAAAATTTTTTGGGCCCAAAATTTAGTAAAGTTGTTTTGGGTCCCAAAATTTTTCGAAGATTCTTTTGGGTTCCAAAATTTTTCGAAGTTTTTTTAGGTCTCAAAATTTTTCTAAATTTTTTCGGTCCCAAAATTTTGTAAAGTTGTTTTGGGTCCCAAATTTTTTTGCGCCCAAAATTTTTCAAAGATTTTTTGGGTCCCAAAATGTTTTTTGCGCCCAAAATTTTTCAAAATTTTTTGGGTCCCAAAATTTTTCAAAATTTTTTTAGGTCCCAAAATTTTTCGAAGTGTTTTTGGGTCTCAAAATTTTTCTAAATTTTTTGGGTCTCAAAAATTTTTTGGGACCAAAATTTAATAAAGTTGTTTTGGGTTCCAAAATTTTTCGAAGATTCTTTTGGGTCCCAAAATTTTTCGAAGTTTTTTTAGGTCTCAAAATTTTTCTACATTTTTTCGGTCCCAAAATTTCGTAAAGTTGTTTTGGGTCCCAAAATTTTTTGCGCCCAAAATTTTTCAAAGTTTTTTGGGTCCCAAAATTTTTTGACATTTTTTTCGGTCAAAATTATTTTGGGTCCTAAATTTTTTCGAAGATTGTTTTGGGTCCCAAAATTTTTCGAAGTTTTTTTGGGTCCCAAAATTTTTCGAAGGTTTTTATGTCCCAAAATTTTTCAAAGTGTTTTTAGGTCAAAATTTTTTCGGGTCTCAAAATTTTTTGGGCCCAAAATTTTTTAACGTTTTTTTGGGTCTCAAAATTTTTCTAAATTTTTTCGGGTCTCAAAATTTTTTGGGGCCCAAAATTTTGTAAAGTTGTTTTGGGTCCCAACATTTTTTGCGCCCAAAATTTTTCAAAGTTTTTTTGGGTCCCAAAATTGTTCGAAGTTTTTTTGAGTCAAAATTATTTTGGGTCCCAAAATTTTTCGAAGTTTTTTTGGGTCCCAAAATTTTTCGAAGTTTTTTTGGGTCCCAAATTTTTTCGAAGTGTTTTTGGGTCAAAATTTTTTTGGGTCCCAAATTTTTTCGAAGATTGTTTTGGTTCCCAATTTTTTTTGAAGTTTTTTTGGATCAAAATTTTTCGAACTTTTTTTAGGTCCCAAAATTTTTCGAACTTTTTTTAGTTCCCAAAATTTTTCGAAGTGTTTTTGGGTCAAACTTTTTTCGGCTCTCAAAATTTTTTTGGCCCCAAAATTTTTCAAAGTTTTTTTGGGTCTCAAAATTTTTCTAAATTTTTTGGGTCTCAAAAATTTTTTGGGCCCAAAATTTAGTAAAGTTGTTTTGGGTCCCAAAATTTTTCGAAGATTCTTTTGGGTCCCAAAATTTTTCGAAGTTTTTTTAGGTCTCAAAATTTTTCTAAATTTTTTCGGTCCCAAAATTTTGTAAAGTTGTTTTGGGTCCCAAAATTTTTTACGCCCAAAATTTTTCAAAGTTTTTTTGGGTCCCAAAATTTTTTGACATTTTTTTCGGTCAAAATTATTTTGGGTCCTAAATTTTTTCGAAGATTGTTTTGGGTCCCAAAATTTTTCGAAGTTTTTTTGGGTCAAAATTTTTTCGGGTCTCAAAATTTTTTGGGCCCAAAATTTTTCAACGTTTTTTTGGGTCTCAAAATTTTTCTACATTTTTTCGGGTCTCAAATTTTTTTTGGGCCCAAAATTTTGTAAAGTTGTTTTGGGTCCCAACATTTTTTGCGCCCAAAATTTTTCAAAGTTTTTTTGGGTCCCAAAATTTTTCAAAGTTTTTTTTGAGTCAAAATTATTTTGGGTCCCAAAATTTTTCTAAGTGTTTTTGGGTCAAAATTTTTTCGGGGTCTCAAAATTTTTTTGGGCCCAAAATTTTTCTAAGTTTTTTGGGTTTCAAAATTTTTCTAAATTTTTTCGGGTCTCAAAAAATTTTTGGGCCCAAAATTTAGTAAAGTTGTTTTGGGTCCCAAAATTTTTCGAAGTTTTTTTGGGTCCCAAATTTTTTTGAAGTTTTTTTAGGTCTCAAATTTTTTCTACATTTTTTCGATCCCAAAATTTTGTAAAGTTGTTTTGGGTCCCAAAATTTTTTGCGCCCAAAATTTTTCAAAGTTTTTTTGGGTCCCAAAATTTTTTGGCATTTTTTTCGGTTAAAAATTATTTTGGGTCCTAAATTTTTTCGAAGATTGTTTTGGATCCCAAAATTTTTCGAAGTTTTTTTGGGTCGCAAAATTTTTCGAAGTGTTTTTGGGTCAAAATTTTTTCGGGTCTCAAAATTTTTTTGGGCCCAAAATTTTTCAACGTTTTTTTGGGTCTCAAAATTTTTCTACATTTTTTGGGTCTCAAAAATTTTTTGGGCCCAAAATTTAGTAAAGTTGTTTTGGGTCCCAAAATTTTTCGAAGATTCTTTTGGGTCCCAAAATTTTTCGAAGTTTTTTTAGGTCTCAAAATTTTTCTAAATTTTTTCGGTCCCAAAATTTTGTAAAGTTGTTTTGGGTCCCAAAATTTTTTACGCCCAAAATTTTTCAAAGTTTTTTTGGGTCCCAAAATTTTTTGACATTTTTTTCGGTCAAAATTATTTTGGGTCCTAAATTTTTTCGAAGATTGTTTTGGGTCCCAAAATTTTTCGAAGTTTTTTTGGGTCAAAATTTTTTCGGGTCTCAAAATTTTTTGGGCCCAAAATTTTTCAACGTTTTTTTGGGTCTCAAAATTTTTCTACATTTTTTCGGGTCTCAAATTTTTTTTGGGCCCAAAATTTTGTAAAGTTGTTTTGGGTCCCAACATTTTTTGCGCCCAAAATTTTTCAAAGTTTTTTTGGGTCCCAAAATTTTTCAAAGTTTTTTTTGAGTCAAAATTATTTTGGGTCCCAAAATTTTTCTAAGTGTTTTTGGGTCAAAATTTTTTCGGGGTCTCAAAATTTTTTTGGGCCCAAAATTTTTCTAAGTTTTTTGGGTTTCAAAATTTTTCTAAATTTTTTCGGGTCTCAAAAAATTTTTGGGCCCAAAATTTAGTAAAGTTGTTTTGGGTCCCAAAATTTTTCGAAGTTTTTTTGGGTCCCAAATTTTTTTGAAGTTTTTTTAGGTCTCAAATTTTTTCTACATTTTTTCGATCCCAAAATTTTGTAAAGTTGTTTTGGGTCCCAAAATTTTTTGCGCCCAAAATTTTTCAAAGTTTTTTTGGGTCCCAAAATTTTTTGGCATTTTTTTCGGTTAAAAATTATTTTGGGTCCTAAATTTTTTCGAAGATTGTTTTGGATCCCAAAATTTTTCGAAGTTTTTTTGGGTCGCAAAATTTTTCGAAGTGTTTTTGGGTCAAAATTTTTTCGGGTCTCAAAATTTTTTTGGGCCCAAAATTTTTCAACGTTTTTTTGGGTCTCAAAATTTTTCTACATTTTTTTGGGTCTCAAAATTTTTTTGGGCCCAAAATTTTGTAAAGTTGTTTTGGGTCCGAACATTTTTTTGCGCCCAAAATTTTTCGAAGTTTTTTTGGGTCCCAAAATTTTTCGAAGTTTTTTTGGGTCTCAAAATTTTTCTAAATTTTTTCGGTCCCAAAATTTTGTAAAGTTGTTTTGGGTCCCAAAATTTTTTACGCCCAAAATTTTTCAAAGTTTTTTATGTCCCATAATTTTTCAAAGTGTTTTTGGGTCAAAATTTTTTCGGGTCTCAAAATTTTTTGGGCCCAAAATTTTTCAACGTTTTTTTGGGTCTCAAAATTTTTCTACATTTTTTCGGGTCTCAAATTTTTTTTGGGCCCAAAATTTTGTAAAGTTGTTTTGGGTCCCAACATTTTTTGCGCCCAAAATTTTGTAAAGTTTTTTTGGGTCCCAAAATTTTTTGCGCCCAAAATTTTTCAAAGTTTTTTTGGGTCCCAAAATTTTTTGGCATTTTTTTCGGTTAAAAATTATTTTGGGTCCTAAATTTTTTCGAAGATTGTTTTGGATCCCAAAATTTTTCGAAGTTTTTTTGGGTCCCAAAATTTTTCGAAGGTTTTTAGGTCCCAAAATTTTTCGAAGTGTTTTTGGGTCAAAATTTTTTCGGGTCTCAAAATTTAGTAAAAATTTAGTAAAGTTGTTTTGGGTCCCAAAATTTTTCGAAGATTCTTTTGGGTCCCAAAATTTTTCGAAGTTTTTTTAGGTCTCAAAATTTTTCTAAATTTTTTCGGTCCCAAAATTTTGTAAAGTTGTTTTGCGTCCCAAAATTTTTTACGCCCAAATTTTTTCAAAGTTTTTTTGAGTCCCAAAATTTTTTGACATTTTTTTCGGTCAAAATTATTTTGGGTCCTAAATTTTTTCGAACATTGTTTTGGGTCCCAAAATTTTTCGAAGTTTTTTTGGGTCAAAATTTTTTCGGGTCTCAAAATTTTTTGGGCCCAAAATTTTTCAACGTTTTTTTGGGTCTCAAAATTTTTCTACGTTTTTTCGGGTCTCAAATTTTTTTTGGGCCCAAAATTTTGTAAAGTTGTTTTGGGTCCCAACATTTTTTGCGCCCAAAATTTTTCAAAGTTTTTTTGGGTCCCAAAATTTTTCGAAGTTTTTTTTTAGTCAAAATTATTTTGGGTCCCAAAATTTTTCTAAGTGTTTTTGGGTCAAAATTTTTTTGGGGTCTCAAAATTTTTTTGGGCCCAAAATTTTTCTAAGTTTTTTGGGTTTCAAAATTTTTCTAAATTTTTTCGGGTCTCAAAAAATTTTTGGGCCCAAAATTTAGTAAAGTTGTTTTGGGTCCCAAAATTTTTCGAAGTTTTTTTGGGTCCCACATTTTTTTGAAGTTTTTTTAGGTCTCAAAATTTTTCTACATTTTTTCGGTCCCAAAATTTTGTAAAGTTGTTTTGGGTCCCAAAATTTTTTGCGCCCAAAATTTTTCAAAGTTTTTTTGGGTCCCAAAATTTTTTGGCATTTTTTTCGGTTAAAAATTATTTTGGGTCCTAAATTTTTTCGAAGATTGTTTTGGATCCCAAAATTTTTCGAAGTATTTTTGGGTCCCAAAATTTTTCGAAGTTTTTTTGGGTCCCAAAATTTTTCGAAGTGTTTTTAGGTCCCAAAATTTTTCGAAGTGTTTTTGGGTCAAAATTTTTTCGGGTCTCAAAATTTTTTTGGGCCCAAAATTTTTCAACGTTTTTTTGGGTCTCAAAATTTTTCTACATTTTTTCGGGTCTCAAAATTTTTTTGGGCCCAAAATTTTGTAAAGTTGTTTTGGGTCCCAACATTTTTTTGCGCCCAAAATTTTTCGAAGTTTTTTTGGGTCCCAAAATTTTTCGAAGTTTTTTTGGGTCTCAAAATTTTTCTAAATTTTTTCGGTCCCAAAATTTTGTAAAGTTGTTTTGGGTCCCAAAATTTTTTACGCCCAAAATTTTTCAAAGTTTTTTTGGGTCCCAAAATTTTTTGACATTTTTTTCGGTCAAAATTATTTTGGGTCCTAAATTTTTTCGAAAATTGTTTTGGGTCCCAAAATTTTTCGAAGTTTTTTTGGGTCAAAATTTTTTCGGGTCTCAAAATTTTTTGGGCCCAAAATTTTTCAACGTTTTTTTGGGTCTCAAAATTTTTCTACATTTTTTCGGGCCTCAAATTTTTTTTGGGCCCAAAATTTTTCAACGTTTTTTTGGGTCTCAAAATTTTTCTACATTTTTTCGGGTCTCAAATTTTTTTTGCGCCCAAAATTTTTCAAAGTTTTTTTGGGTCCCAAAATTTTTTGGCATTTTTTTCGGTTAAAAATTATTTTGGGTCCTAAATTTTTTCGAAGATTGTTTTGGATCCCAAAATTTTTCGAAGTTTTTTTGGGTCCCAAAATTTTTCGAAGTTTTTTTGGGTCCCAAAATTTTTCGAAGGTTTTTAGGTCCCAAAATTTTTCGAAGTGTTTTTGGGTCAAAATTTTTTCGGGTCTCAAAATTTTTTTGGGCCCAAAATTTTTCAACGTTTTTTTGGGTCTCAAAATTTTTCTACATTTTTTCCGGTCTCAAAATTTTTTTGGGCCCAAAATTTTGTTAAGTTGTTTTGGGTCCCAACATTTTTTTGCGCCCAAAATTTTTCGAAGTTTTTTTGGGTCCCAAAATTTTTCGAAGTTTTTTTGGGTCCCAAATTTTTTCGAAGTGTTTTTGGGTCAAAATTTTTTCGGGTCTAAAAATTTTTCAAAGTTATTTTGGGTCAAAATTTTTTTGGGTCCCAAATTTTTTCGAAGATTGTTTTGGTTCCCAATTTTTTTTGAAGTTTTTTTGGATCAAAATTTTTTTGGGCCCAAAATTTTTCCAAGGTTTTTTGGGACTCAAAATTTTTCTAATTTTTTTTCGGGAATCAAAATATTTTTGGTCCCAAAATTTTTCAACGATTTTTTGGGTCACAAAATGTTTTTTGCGCCCAAAATTTTTTGGGTCCCAAAATTTTTCAAACTTTTTTTAGGTCCCAAAATTTTTCGAAGTGTTTTTGGGTCAAACTTTTTTCGGCTCTCAAAATTTTTTTGGGCCCAAAATTTTTCAAATTTTTTTTGGGTCTCAAAATTTTTCTAAATTTTTTGGGTCTCAAAAATGTTTTGGGCCCAAAATTTAGTAAAGTTGTTTTGGGTCCCAAAATTTTTCGAAGATTCTTTTGGGTCCCAAAATTTTTCGAAGTTTTTTTAGGTCTCAAAATTTTTCTAAATTTTTTCGGTCCCAAAATTTTGTAAAGTTGTTTTGCGTCCCAAAATTTTTTACGCCCAAAATTTTTCAAATTTTTTTTGTCCCAAAATTTTTTTGTGCCCAAAATTTTTCAACGTTTTTTTGGGTCTCAAAATTTTTCTACATTTTTTCGGGTCTCAAATTTTTTTTGGGTCTAAAATTTTTCAAAGTTTTTTTGGGTCCCAAAATTTTTCGAAGTGTTTTTAGGTCCCAAATTTTTTCGAAGTGTTTTTGGTCAAAATTTTTTCGGGTCTCAAAATTTTTTTGGGCCCAAAATTTTTCAACGTTTTTTTGGGTCTCAAAATTTTTCTACATTTTTTCGGGTCTCAAATTTTTTTTGGGTCTAAAATTTTTCAAAGTTTTTTTGGGTCCCAAAATTTTTCGAAGTGTTTTTAGGTCCCAAATTTTTTCGAAGTGTTTTTGGGTCAAAATTTTTTCGGGTCTCAAAATTTTTTTGAGCCCAAAATTTTTCAACGTTTTTTTTGGTCTCAAAATTTTTCTACATTTTTTCGGGTCTCAAAATTTTTTTGGGCCCAAAATTTTGTAAAGTTGTTTTGGGTCCCAACATTTTTTTGTGCCCAAAATTTTTCGAAGTTTTTTTGGGTCTCAAAATTTTTCTAAATTTTTTCGGTCCCAAAATTTTGTAAAGTTGTTTTGGGTCCCAAAATTTTTTACGCCCAAAATTTTTCAAAGTTTTTTTGGGTCCCAAAATTTTTTGACATTTTTTTCGGTCAAAATTATTTTGGGTCCTAAATTTTTTCGAAGATTGTTTTGGGTCCCAAAATTTTTCGAAGTTTTTTTGGGTCAAAATTTTTTCGGGTCTCAAAATTTTTTGGGCCCAAAATTTTTCAACGTTTTTTCGGGTCTCAAACTTTTTTGGGCCCAAAATTTTTCAGCGTTTTTTTGGGTCTCAAAATTTTTCTACATTTTTTCGGGTCTCAAATTTTTTTTGGGCCCAAAATTTTTCAACGTTTTTTTGGGTCTCAAAATTTTTCTACATTTTTTCGGGTCTCAAATTTTTTTTGCGCCCAAAATTTTTCAAAGTTTTTTTGGGTCCCAAAATTTTTTGGCATTTTTTTCGGTTAAAAATTATTTTGGGTCCTAAATTTTTTCGAAGATTGTTTTGGATCCCAAAATTTTTCGAAGTTTTTTTGGGTCCCAAAATTTTTCGAAGGTTTTTAGGTCCCAAAATTTTTCGAAGTGTTTTTGGGTCAAAATTTTTTCGGGTCTCAAAATTTTTTTGGGCCCAAAATTTTTCAGCGTTTTTTTGGGTCTCAAAATTTTTCTACATTTTTTCGGGTCTCAAAATTTTTTTGGGCCCAAAATTTTGTAAAGTTGTTTTGGGTCCCAACATTTTTTTGCGCCCAAAATTTTTCGAAGTTTTTTTGGGTCCCAAAATTTTTCGAAGTTTTTTTGGGTCCCAAAATTTTCGAAGTTTTTTTGGGTCCCAAATTTTTTCGAAGTGTTTTTGGGTCAAAATTTTTTCGGGTCTAAAAATTTTTCAAAGTTATTTTGGGTCAAAAATTTTTTGGGTCCCAAATTTTTTCGAAGATTGTTTTGGGTCCCAAAATTTTTCGAAGTTTTTTTGGGTCAAAATTTTTTTGGGCCCAAAATTTTTCCAAGGTTTTTTGGGACTCAAAATTTTTCTAAATTTTTTTCGGGAATCAAAATATTTTTGGTCCCAAAATTTTTCAAAGATTTTTTGGGTCACAAAATGTTTTTTGCGCCCAAAATTTTTTGGGTCCCAAAATTTTTCAAACTTTTTTTAGGTCCCAAAATTTTTCGAAGTGTTTTTGGGTCAAACTTTTTTCGGCTCTCAAAATTTTTTTGGGCCCAAAATTTTTCAAATTTTTTTTTGGTCTCAAAATTTTTCTAAATTTTTTGGGTCTCAAAAATGTTTTGGGCCCAAAATTTAGTAAAGTTGTTTTGGGTCCCAAAATTTTTCGAAGATTCTTTTGGGTCCCAAAATTTTTCGAAGTTTTTTTAGGTCTCAAAATTTTTCTAAATTTTTTCGGTCCCAAAATGTTGTAAAGTTGTTTTGCGTCCCAAAATTTTTCACGCCCAAAATTTTTCAAAGTTTTTTTGGGTCCCAAAATTTTTTGACATTTTTTTCGGTCAAAATTATTTTGGGTCCTAAATTTTTTCGAAGATTGTTTTGGGTCCCAAAATTTTTCAAAGTTTTTTTGGGTCAAAATTTTTTCTGGTCTCAAAATTTTTTGGGCCCAAAATTTTTCAACGTTTTTTTGGGTCTCAAAATTTTTCTACATTTTTTCGGGTCTCAAATTTTTTTTGGGCCCAAAATTTTGTAAAGTTGTTTTGGGTCCCAACATTTTTTGCGCCCAAAATTTTTCAAAGTTTTTTTGGGTCCCAAAATTTTTCGAATTTTTTTTTGAGTCAAAATTATTTTGGGTCCCAAAATTTGTGTTTTTGGGTCAAAATTTTTTCGGGGTCTCAAAATTTTTCTACATTTTTTCGGGTCTCAAAATTTTTTTGGGCCCAAAATTTTGTAAAGTTGTTTTGGGTCCCAACATTTTTTTGCGCCCAAAATTTTTCGAAGTTTTTTTGGGTCCCAAAATTTTTCGAAGTTTTTTTGGGTCCCAAAATTTTCGAAGTTTTTTTGGGTCCCAAATTTTTTCGAAGTGTTTTTGGGTCAAAATTTTTTCGGGTCTAAAAATTTTTCAAAGTTATTTTGGGTCAAAAATTTTTTGGGTCCCAAATTTTTTCGAAGATTGTTTTGGGTCCCAAAATTTTTCGAAGTTTTTTTGGGTCAAAATTTTTTTGGGCCCAAAATTTTTCCAAGGTTTTTTGGGACTCAAAATTTTTCTAAATTTTTTTCGGGAATCAAAATATTTTTGGTCCCAAAATTTTTCAAAGATTTTTTGGGTCACAAAATGTTTTTTGCGCCCAAAATTTTTTGGGTCCCAAAATTTTTCAAACTTTTTTTAGGTCCCAAAATTTTTCGAAGTGTTTTTGGGTCAAACTTTTTTCGGCTCTCAAAATTTTTTTGGGCCCAAAATTTTTCAAATTTTTTTTTGGTCTCAAAATTTTTCTAAATTTTTTGGGTCTCAAAAATGTTTTGGGCCCAAAATTTAGTAAAGTTGTTTTGGGTCCCAAAATTTTTCGAAGATTCTTTTGGGTCCCAAAATTTTTCGAAGTTTTTTTAGGTCTCAAAATTTTTCTAAATTTTTTCGGTCCCAAAATGTTGTAAAGTTGTTTTGCGTCCCAAAATTTTTTACGCCCAAAATTTTTCAAAGTTTTTTTGGGTCCCAAAATTTTTTGACATTTTTTTCGGTCAAAATTATTTTGGGTCCTAAATTTTTTCGAAGATTGTTTTGGGTCCCAAAATTTTTCAAAGTTTTTTTGGGTCAAAATTTTTTCTGGTCTCAAAATTTTTTGGGCCCAAAATTTTTCAACGTTTTTTTGGGTCTCAAAATTTTTCTACATTTTTTCGGGTCTCAAATTTTTTTTGGGCCCAAAATTTTGTAAAGTTGTTTTGGGTCCCAACATTTTTTGCGCCCAAAATTTTTCAAAGTTTTTTTGGGTCCCAAAATTTTTCGAAGTTTTTTTTGAGTCAAAATTATTTTGGGTCCCAAAATTTGTGTTTTTGGGTCAAAATTTTTTCGGGGTCTCAAAATTTTTCTACATTTTTTCGGGTCTCAAAATTTTTTTGGGCCCAAAATTTTGTAAAGTTGTTTTGGGTCCCAACATTTTTTTGCGCCCAAAATTTTTCGAAGTTTTTTTGGGTCCCAAAATTTTTCGAAGTTTTTTTGGGTCCCAAAATTTTCGAAGTTTTTTTGGGTCCCAAATTTTTTCGAAGTGTTTTTGGGTCAAAATTTTTTCGGGTCTAAAAATTTTTCAAAGTTATTTTGGGTCAAAAATTTTTTGGGTCCCAAATTTTTTCGAAGATTGTTTTGGGTCCCAAAATTTTTCGAAGTTTTTTTGGGTCAAAATTTTTTTGGGCCCAAAATTTTTCCAAGGTTTTTTGGGACTCAAAATTTTTCTAAATTTTTTTCGGGAATCAAAATATTTTTGGTCCCAAAATTTTTCAAAGATTTTTTGGGTCACAAAATGTTTTTTGCGCCCAAAATTTTTTGGGTCCCAAAATTTTTCAAACTTTTTTTAGGTCCCAAAATTTTTCGAAGTGTTTTTGGGTCAAACTTTTTTCGGCTCTCAAAATTTTTTTGGGCCCAAAATTTTTCAAATTTTTTTTTGGTCTCAAAATTTTTCTAAATTTTTTGGGTCTCAAAAATGTTTTGGGCCCAAAATTTAGTAAAGTTGTTTTGGGTCCCAAAATTTTTCGAAGATTCTTTTGGGTCCCAAAATTTTTCGAAGTTTTTTTAGGTCTCAAAATTTTTCTAAATTTTTTCGGTCCCAAAATGTTGTAAAGTTGTTTTGCGTCCCAAAATTTTTTACGCCCAAAATTTTTCAAAGTTTTTTTGGGTCCCAAAATTTTTTGACATTTTTTTCGGTCAAAATTATTTTGGGTCCTAAATTTTTTCGAAGATTGTTTTGGGTCCCAAAATTTTTCAAAGTTTTTTTGGGTCAAAATTTTTTCTGGTCTCAAAATTTTTTGGGCCCAAAATTTTTCAACGTTTTTTTGGGTCTCAAAATTTTTCTACATTTTTTCGGGTCTCAAATTTTTTTTGGGCCCAAAATTTTGTAAAGTTGTTTTGGGTCCCAACATTTTTTGCGCCCAAAATTTTTCAAAGTTTTTTTGGGTCCCAAAATTTTTCGAATTTTTTTTTGAGTCAAAATTATTTTGGGTCCCAAAATTTGTGTTTTTGGGTCAAAATTTTTTCGGGGTCTCAAAATTTTTCTACATTTTTTCGGGTCTCAAAATTTTTTTGGGCCCAAAATTTTGTAAAGTTGTTTTGGGTCCCAACATTTTTTTGCGCCCAAAATTTTTCGAAGTTTTTTTGGGTCCCAAAATTTTTCGAAGTTTTTTTGGGTCCCAAAATTTTCGAAGTTTTTTTGGGTCCCAAATTTTTTCGAAGTGTTTTTGGGTCAAAATTTTTTCGGGTCTAAAAATTTTTCAAAGTTATTTTGGGTCAAAAATTTTTTGGGTCCCAAATTTTTTCGAAGATTGTTTTGGGTCCCAAAATTTTTCGAAGTTTTTTTGGGTCAAAATTTTTTTGGGCCCAAAATTTTTCCAAGGTTTTTTGGGACTCAAAATTTTTCTAAATTTTTTTCGGGAATCAAAATATTTTTGGTCCCAAAATTTTTCAAAGATTTTTTGGGTCACAAAATGTTTTTTGCGCCCAAAATTTTTTGGGTCCCAAAATTTTTCAAACTTTTTTTAGGTCCCAAAATTTTTCGAAGTGTTTTTGGGTCAAACTTTTTTCGGCTCTCAAAATTTTTTTGGGCCCAAAATTTTTCAAATTTTTTTTTGGTCTCAAAATTTTTCTAAATTTTTTGGGTCTCAAAAATGTTTTGGGCCCAAAATTTAGTAAAGTTGTTTTGGGTCCCAAAATTTTTCGAAGATTCTTTTGGGTCCCAAAATTTTTCGAAGTTTTTTTAGGTCTCAAAATTTTTCTAAATTTTTTCGGTCCCAAAATGTTGTAAAGTTGTTTTGCGTCCCAAAATTTTTTACGCCCAAAATTTTTCAAAGTTTTTTTGGGTCCCAAAATTTTTTGACATTTTTTTCGGTCAAAATTATTTTGGGTCCTAAATTTTTTCGGAGATTGTTTTGGGTCCCAAAATTTTTCAAAGTTTTTTTGGGTCAAAATTTTTTCTGGTCTCAAAATTTTTTGGGCCCAAAATATTTCAACGTTTTTTTGGGTCTCAAAATTTTTCTACATTTTTTCGGGTCTCAAATTTTTTTTGGGCCCAAAATTTTGTAAAGTTGTTTTGGGTCCCAACATTTTTTGCGCCCAAAATTTTTCAAAGTTTTTTTGGGTCCCAAAATTTTTCGAAGTTTTTTTTGAGTCAAAATTATTTTGGGTCCCAAAATTTGTGTTTTTGGGTCAAAATTTTTTCGGGGTCTCAAAATTTTTCTACATTTTTTCGGGTCTCAAAATTTTTTTGGGCCCAAAATTTTGTAAAGTTGTTTTGGGTCCCAACATTTTTTTGCGCCCAAAATTTTTCGAAGTTTTTTTGGGTCCCAAAATTTTTCGAAGTTTTTTTGGGTCCCAAAATTTTCGAAGTTTTTTTGGGTCCCAAATTTTTTCGAAGTGTTTTTGGGTCAAAATTTTTTCGGGTCTAAAAATTTTTCAAAGTTATTTTGGGTCAAAAATTTTTTGGGTCCCAAATTTTTTCGAAGATTGTTTTGGGTCCCAAAATTTTTCGAAGTTTTTTTGGGTCAAAATTTTTTTGGGCCCAAAATTTTTCCAAGGTTTTTTGGGACTCAAAATTTTTCTAAATTTTTTTCGGGAATCAAAATATTTTTGGTCCCAAAATTTTTCAAAGATTTTTTGGGTCACAAAATGTTTTTTGCCCCCAAAATTTTTTGGGTCCCAAAATTTTTCAAACTTTTTTTAGGTCCCAAAATTTTTCGAAGTGTTTTTGGGTCAAACTTTTTTCGGCTCTCAAAATTTTTTTGGGCCAAAATTTTTCAAATTTTTTTTTGGTCTCAAAATTTTTCTAAATTTTTTGGGTCTCAAAAATGTTTTGGGCCCAAAATTTAGTAAAGTTGTTTTGGGTCCCAAAATTTTTTGAAGATTCTTTTGGGTCCCAAAATTTTTCGAAGTTTTTTTAGGTCTCAAAATTTTTCTAAATTTTTTCGGTCCCAAAATTTTGTAAAGTTGTTTTGCGTCCCAAAATTTTTTACGCCCAAAATTTTTCAAAGTTTTTTTGGGTCCCAAAATTTTTTGACATTTTTTTCGGTCAAAATTATTTTGGGTCCTAAATTTTTTCGAAGATTGTTTTGGGTCCCAAAATTTTTCAAAGTTTTTTTGGGTCAAAATTTTTTCTGGTCTCAAAATTTTTTGGGCCCAAAATTTTTCAACGTTTTTTTGGGTCTCAAAATTTTTCTACATTTTTTCGGGTCTCAAATTTTTTTTGGGCCCAAAATTTTGTAAAGTTGTTTTGGGTCCCAACATTTTTTGCGCCCAAAATTTTTCAACGTTTTTTTGGGTCCCAAAATTTTTCGAAGTTTTTTTTGAGTCAAAATTATTTTGGGTCCCAAAATTTGTGTTTTTGGGTCAAAATTTTTTCGGGGTCTCAAAATTTTTTTGGGCCCAAAATTTTTCTAAGTTTTTTGGGTTTCAAAATTTTTCTAAATTTTTTCGGGTCTCAAAAAATTTTTGGGCCCAAAATTTAGTAAAGTTGTTTTGGGTCCCAAAATTTTTCGAAGTTTTTTTGGGTCCCACATTTTTTTGAAGTTTTTTTAGGTCTCAAAATTTTTCTACATTTTTTCGGTCCCAAAATTTTGTAAAGTTGTTTTGGGTCCCAAAATTTTTTGCGCCCAAAATTTTTCAAAGTTTTTTTGGGTCCCAAAATTTTTTGGCATTTTTTTCGGTTAAAAATTATTTTGGGTCCTAAATTTTTTCGAAGATTGTTTTGGATCCCAAAATTTTTCGAAGTTTTTTTGGGTCCCAAAATTTTTCGAAGTTTTTTTGTGTCCCAAAATTTTTCGAAGGTTTTTAGGTCCCAACATTTTTCGAAGTGTTTTTGGGTCAAAATTTTTTCGGGTCTCAAAATTTTTTTGGGCCCAAAATTTTTCAACGTTTTTTTGGGTCTCAAAATTTTTCTACGTTTTTTCGGGTCTCAAAATTTTTTTGGGCCCAAAATTTTGTAAAGTTGTTTTGGGTCCCAACATTTTTTTGCGCCCAAAATTTTTCGAAGTTTTTTTGGGTCCCAAATTTTTTCGAAGTGTTTTTGGGTCAAAATTTTTTCGGTTCTAAAAATTTTTCAAAGTTATTTTGGGTCAAAATTTTTTTGGGTCCCAAATTTTTTCGAAGATTGTTTTGGTTCCCAATTTTTTTTGAAGTTTTTTTGGATCAAAATTTTTTTGGGCCCAAAATTTTTCCAAGGTTTTTTGGGACTCAAAATTTTTCTAAATTTTTTTCGGGAATCAAAATATTTTTGGTCCCAAAATTTTTTGGGTCACAAAATTTTTTGAACTTTTTTTAGGTCCCAAAATTTTTCGAAGTGTTTTTGGGTCAAACTTTTTTCGGCTCTCAAAATTTTTTTGGGCCCAAAATTTTTCAAATTTTTTTTGGGTCTCAAAATTTTTCTAAATTTTTTGGGTCTCAAAAATTTTTTGGGCCCAAAATTTAGTAAAGTTTTTTTAGGTCTCAAAATTTTTCGAAGATTCTTTTGGGTCCCAAAATTTTGTAAAGTTGTTTTGCGTCCCAAAATTTTTTACGCCCAAATTTTTTCAAAGTTTTTTTGAGTCCCAAAATTTTTTGACATTTTTTTCGGTCAAAATTATTTTGGGTCCTAAATTTTTTCGAAGATTGTTTTGGGTCCCAAAATTTTTCGAAGTTTTTTTGGGTCAAAATTTTTTCGGGTCTCAAAATTTTTTGGGCCCAAAATTTTTCAACGTTTTTTTGGGTCTCAAAATTTTTCTACGTTTTTTCGGGTCTCAAATTTTTTTTGGGCCCAAAATTTTGTAAAGTTGTTTTGGGTCCCAACATTTTTTGCGCCCAAAATTTTTCAAAGTTTTTTTGGGTCCCAAAATTTTTCGAAGTTTTTTTTGAGTCAAAATTATTTTGGGTCCCAAAATTTTTCTAAGTGTTTTTGGGTCAAAATTTTTTCGGGGTCTCAAAATTTTTTTGGGCCCAAAATTTTTCTAAGTTTTTTGGGTTTCAAAATTTTTCTAAATTTTTTCGGGTCTCAAAAAATTTTTGGGCCCAAAATTTAGTAAAGTTGTTTTGGGTCCCAAAATTTTTCGAAGTTTTTTTGGGTCCCACATTTTTTTGAAGTTTTTTTAGGTCTCAAAATTTTTCTACATTTTTTCGGTCCCAAAATTTTGTAAAGTTGTTTTGGGTCCCAAAATTTTTTGCGCCCAAAATTTTTCAAAGTTTTTTTGGGTCCCAAAATTTTTTGGCATTTTTTTCAGTTAAAAATTATTTTGGGTCCTAAATTTTTTCGAAGATTGTTTTGGATCCCAAAATTTTTCGAAGTATTTTTGGGTCCCAAAATTTTTCGAAGTTTTTTTGGGTCCCAAAATTTTTCGAAGTGTTTTTAGGTCCCAAAATTTTTCGAAGTGTTTTTGGGTCAAAATTTTTTCGGGTCTCAAAATTTTTTTGGGCCCAAAATTTTTCAACGTTTTTTTGGGTCTCAAAATTTTTCTACATTTTTTCGGGTCTCAAAATTTTTCAAAGTTATTTTGGGTCAAAATTTTTTTGGGTCCCAAATTTTTTCGAAGATTGTTTTGGTTCCCAATTTTTTTTGAAGTTTTTTTGGATCAAAATTTTTTTGGTCCCAAAATTTTTCCAAGGTTTTTTGGGTCTCAAAATTGTTCTAAATTTTTTGGGTCTCAAAAATGTTTTGGGCCCAAAATTTAGTAAAGTTGTTTTGGGTCCCAAAATTTTTCGAAGATTCTTTTGGGTCCCAAAATTTTTCGAAGTTTTTTTAGGTCTCAAAATTTTTCTAAATTTTTTCGGTCCCAAAATTTTGTAAAGTTGTTTTGCGTCCCAAAATTTTTTACGCCCAAAATTTTTCAAAGTTTTTTTGGGTCCCAAAATTTTTTGACATTTTTTTCGGTCAAAATTATTTTGGGTCCTAAATTTTTTCGAAGATTGTTTTGGGTCCCAAAATTTTTCAAAGTTTTTTTGGGTCAAAATTTTTTCGGGTCTCAAAATTTTTTGGGCCCAAAATTTTTCAACGTTTTTTTGGGTCTCAAAATTTTTCTACATTTTTTCGGGTCTCAAATTTTTTTTTGGGCCCAAAATTTTGTAAAGTTGTTTTGGGTCCCAACATTTTTTGCGCCCAAAATTTTTCAAAGTTTTTTTGGGTCCCAAAATTTTTTGGCATTTTTTTCGGTTAAAAATTATTTTGGGTCCTAAATTTTTTCGAAGATTGTTTTGGATCCCAAAATTTTTCGAAGTTTTTTTGGGTCCCAAAATTTTTCGAAGGTTTTTAGGTCCCAAAATTTTTCGAAGTGTTTTTGGGTCAAAATTTTTTCGGGTCTCAAAATTTTTTTGGGCCCAAAATTTTTCAACGTTTTTTTGGGTCTCAAAATTTTTCTACATTTTTTCGGGTCTCAAAATTTTTTTGGGCCCAAAATTTTGTAAAGTTGTTTTGGGTCCCAACATTTTTTTGCGCCCAAAATTTTTCGAAGTTTTTTTGGGTCCCAAAATTTTTCGAAGTTTTTTTGGGTCCCAAAATTTTCGAAGTTTTTTTGGGTCCCAAATTTTTTCGAAGTGTTTTTGGGTAAAAATTTTTTCGGGTCTAAAAATTTTTCAAAGTTATTTTGGGTCAAAAATTTTTTGGGTCCCAAATTTTTTCGAAGATTGTTTTGGGTCCCAAAATTTTTCGAAGTTTTTTTGGGTCAAAATTTTTTTGGGCCCAAAATTTTTCCAAGGTTTTTTGGGACTCAAAATTTTTCTAAATTTTTTTCGGGAATCAAAATATTTTTGGTCCCAAAATTTTTCAAAGATTTTTTGGGTCACAAAATGTTTTTTGCGCCCAAAATTTTTTGGGTCCCAAAATTTTTCAAACTTTTTTTAGGTCCCAAAATTTTTCGAAGTGTTTTTGGGTCAAACTTTTTTCGGCTCTCAAAATTTTTTTGGGCCCAAAATTTTTCAAATTTTTTTTTGGTCTCAAAATTTTTCTAAATTTTTTGGGTCTCAAAAATGTTTTGGGCCCAAAATTTAGTAAAGTTGTTTTGGGTCCCAAAATTTTTCGAAGATTCTTTTGGGTCCCAAAATTTTTCGAAGTTTTTTTAGGTCTCAAAATTTTTCTAAATTTTTTCGGTCCCAAAATGTTGTAAAGTTGTTTTGCGTCCCAAAATTTTTTACGCCCAAAATTTTTCAAAGTTTTTTTGGGTCCCAAAATTTTTTGACATTTTTTTCGGTCAAAATTATTTTGGGTCCTAAATTTTTTCGAAGATTGTTTTGGGTCCCAAAATTTTTCAAAGTTTTTTTGGGTCAAAATTTTTTCTGGTCTCAAAATTTTTTGGGCCCAAAATTTTTCAACGTTTTTTTGGGTCTCAAAATTTTTCTACATTTTTTCGGGTCTCAAATTTTTTTTGGGCCCAAAATTTTGTAAAGTTGTTTTGGGTCCCAACATTTTTTGCGCCCAAAATTTTTCAAAGTTTTTTTGGGTCCCAAAATTTTTCGAATTTTTTTTTGAGTCAAAATTATTTTGGGTCCCAAAATTTGTGTTTTTGGGTCAAAATTTTTTCGGGGTCTCAAAATTTTTCTACATTTTTTCGGGTCTCAAAATTTTTTTGGGCCCAAAATTTTGTAAAGTTGTTTTGGGTCCCAACATTTTTTTGCGCCCAAAATTTTTCGAAGTTTTTTTGGGTCCCAAAATTTTTCGAAGTTTTTTTGGGTCCCAAAATTTTCGAAGTTTTTTTGGGTCCCAAATTTTTTCGAAGTGTTTTTGGGTCAAAATTTTTTCGGGTCTAAAAATTTTTCAAAGTTATTTTGGGTCAAAAATTTTTTGGGTCCCAAATTTTTTCGAAGATTGTTTTGGGTCCCAAAATTTTTCGAAGTTTTTTTGGGTCAAAATTTTTTTGGGCCCAAAATTTTTCCAAGGTTTTTTGGGACTCAAAATTTTTCTAAATTTTTTTCGGGAATCAAAATATTTTTGGTCCCAAAATTTTTCAAAGATTTTTTGGGTCACAAAATGTTTTTTGCGCCCAAAATTTTTTGGGTCCCAAAATTTTTCAAACTTTTTTTAGGTCCCAAAATTTTTCGAAGTGTTTTTGGGTCAAACTTTTTTCGGCTCTCAAAATTTTTTTGGGCCCAAAATTTTTCACATTTTTTTTTGGTCTCAAAATTTTTCTAAATTTTTTGGGTCTCAAAAATGTTTTGGGCCCAAAATTTAGTAAAGTTGTTTTGGGTCCCAAAATTTTTCGAAGATTCTTTTGGGTCCCAAAATTTTTCGAAGTTTTTTTAGGTCTCAAAATTTTTCTAAATTTTTTCGGTCCCAAAATGTTGTAAAGTTGTTTTGCGTCCCAAAATTTTTTACGCCCAAAATTTTTCAAAGTTTTTTTGGGTCCCAAAATTTTTTGACATTTTTTTCGGTCAAAATTATTTTGGGTCCTAAATTTTTTCGAAGATTGTTTTGGGTCCCAAAATTTTTCAAAGTTTTTTTGGGTCAAAATTTTTTCTGGTCTCAAAATTTTTTGGGCCCAAAATTTTTCAACGTTTTTTTGGGTCTCAAAATTTTTCTACATTTTTTCGGGTCTCAAATTTTTTTTGGGCCCAAAATTTTGTAAAGTTGTTTTGGGTCCCAACATTTTTTGCGCCCAAAATTTTTCAAAGTTTTTTTGGGTCCCAAAATTTTTCAAAGTTTTTTTTGAGTCAAAATTATTTTGGGTCCCAAAATTTGTGTTTTTGGGTCAAAATTTTTTCGGGGTCTCAAAATTTTTCTACATTTTTTCGGGTCTCAAAATTTTTTTGGGCCCAAAATTTTGTAAAGTTGTTTTGGGTCCCAACATTTTTTTGCGCCCAAAATTTTTCGAAGTTTTTTTGGGTCCCAAAATTTTTCGAAGTTTTTTTGGGTCCCAAAATTTTCGAAGTTTTTTTGGGTCCCAAATTTTTTCGAAGTGTTTTTGGGTCAAAATTTTTTCGGGTCTAAAAATTTTTCAAAGTTATTTTGGGTCAAAAATTTTTTGGGTCCCAAATTTTTTCGAAGATTGTTTTGGGTCCCAAAATTTTTCGAAGTTTTTTTGGGTCAAAATTTTTTTGGGCCCAAAATTTTTCCAAGGTTTTTTGGGACTCAAAATTTTTCTAAATTTTTTTCGGGAATCAAAATATTTTTGGTCCCAAAATTTTTCAAAGATTTTTTGGGTCACAAAATGTTTTTTGCGCCCAAAATTTTTTGGGTCCCAAAATTTTTCAAACTTTTTTTAGGTCCCAAAATTTTTCGAAGTGTTTTTGGGTCAAACTTTTTTCGGCTCTCAAAATTTTTTTGGGCCCAAAATTTTTCAAATTTTTTTTTGGTCTCAAAATTTTTCTAAATTTTTTGGGTCTCAAAAATGTTTTGGGCCCAAAATTTAGTAAAGTTGTTTTGGGTCCCAAAATTTTTCGAAGATTCTTTTGGGTCCCAAAATTTTTCGAAGTTTTTTTAGGTCTCAAAATTTTTCTAAATTTTTTCGGTCCCAAAATGTTGTAAAGTTGTTTTGCGTCCCAAAATTTTTTACGCCCAAAATTTTTCAAAGTTTTTTTGGGTCCCAAAATTTTTTGACATTTTTTTCGGTCAAAATTATTTTGGGTCCTAAATTTTTTCGAAGATTGTTTTGGGTCCCAAAATTTTTCAAAGTTTTTTTGGGTCAAAATTTTTTCTGGTCTCAAAATTTTTTGGGCCCAAAATTTTTCAACGTTTTTTTGGGTCTCAAAATTTTTCTACATTTTTTCGGGTCTCAAATTTTTTTTGGGCCCAAAATTTTGTAAAGTTGTTTTGGGTCCCAACATTTTTTGCGCCCAAAATTTTTCAAAGTTTTTTTGGGTCCCAAAATTTTTCGAAGTTTTTTTTGAGTCAAAATTATTTTGGGTCCCAAAATTTGTGTTTTTGGGTCAAAATTTTTTCGGGGTCTCAAAATTTTTCTACATTTTTTCGGGTCTCAAAATTTTTTTGGGCCCAAAATTTTGTAAAGTTGTTTTGGGTCCCAACATTTTTTTGCGCCCAAAATTTTTCGAAGTTTTTTTGGGTCCCAAATTTTTTCGAAGTGTTTTTGGGTTAAAATTTTTTCGGGTCTAAAAATTTTTCAAAGTTATTTTGGGTCAAAAATTTTTTGGGTCCCAAATTTTTTCGAAGATTGTTTTGGGTCCCAAAATTTTTCGAAGTTTTTTTGGGTCAAAATTTTTTTGGGCCCAAAATTTTTCCAAGGTTTTTTGGGACTCAAAATTTTTCTAAATTTTTTTCGGGAATCAAAATATTTTTGGTCCCAAAATTTTTCAAAGATTTTTTGGGTCACAAAATGTTTTTTGCCCCCAAAATTTTTTGGGTCCCAAAATTTTTCAAACTTTTTTTAGGTCCCAAAATTTTTCGAAGTGTTTTTGGGTCAAACTTTTTTCGGCTCTCAAAATTTTTTTGGGCCAAAATTTTTCACATTTTTTTTTGGTCTCAAAATTTTTCTAAATTTTTTGGGTCTCAAAAATGTTTTGGGCCCAAAATTTAGTAAAGTTGTTTTGGGTCCCAAAATTTTTCGAAGATTCTTTTGGGTCCCAAAATTTTTCGAAGTTTTTTTAGGTCTCAAAATTTTTCTAAATTTTTTCGGTCCCAAAATTTTGTAAAGTTGTTTTGCGTCCCAAAATTTTTTATGCCCAAAATTTTTCAAAGTTTTTTTGGGTCCCAAAATTTTTTGACATTTTTTTCGGTCAAAATTATTTTGGGTCCTAAATTTTTTCGAAGATTGTTTTGGGTCCCAAAATTTTTCAAAGTTTTTTTGGGTCAAAATTTTTTCTGGTCTCAAAATTTTTTGGGCCCAAAATTTTTCAACGTTTTTTTGGGTCTCAAAATTTTTCTACATTTTTTCGGGTCTCAAATTTTTTTTGGGCCCAAAATTTTGTAAAGTTGTTTTGGGTCCCAACATTTTTTGCGCCCAAAATTTTTCAACGTTTTTTTGGGTCCCAAAATTTTTCGAAGTTTTTTTTGAGTCAAAATTATTTTGGGTCCCAAAATTTGTGTTTTTGGGTCAAAATTTTTTCGGGGTCTCAAAATTTTTTTGGGCCCAAAATTTTTCTAAGTTTTTTGGGTTTCAAAATTTTTCTAAATTTTTTCGGGTCTCAAAAAATTTTTGGGCCCAAAATTTAGTAAAGTTGTTTTGGGTCCCAAAATTTTTCGAAGTTTTTTTGGGTCCCACATTTTTTTGAAGTTTTTTTAGGTCTCAAAATTTTTCTACATTTTTTCGGTCCCAAAATTTTGTAAAGTTGTTTTGGGTCCCAAAATTTTTTGCGCCCAAAATTTTTCAAAGTTTTTTTGGGTCCCAAAATTTTTTGGCATTTTTTTCGGTTAAAAATTATTTTGGGTCCTAAATTTTTTCGAAGATTGTTTTGGATCCCAAAATTTTTCGAAGTTTTTTTGGGTCCCAAAATTTTTCGAAGTTTTTTTGTGTCCCAAAATTTTTCGAAGGTTTTTAGGTCCCAACATTTTTCGAAGTGTTTTTGGGTCAAAATTTTTTCGGGTCTCAAAATTTTTTTGGGCCCAAAATTTTTCAACGTTTTTTTGGGTCTCAAAATTTTTCTACGTTTTTTCGGGTCTCAAAATTTTTTTGGGCCCAAAATTTTGTAAAGTTGTTTTGGGTCCCAACATTTTTTTGCGCCCAAAATTTTTCGAAGTTTTTTTGGGTCCCAAATTTTTTCGAAGTGTTTTTGGGTCAAAATTTTTTCGGTTCTAAAAATTTTTCAAAGTTATTTTGGGTCAAAATTTTTTTGGGTCCCAAATTTTTTCGAAGATTGTTTTGGTTCCCAATTTTTTTTGAAGTTTTTTTGGATCAAAATTTTTTTGGGCCCAAAATTTTTCCAAGGTTTTTTGGGACTCAAAATTTTTCTAAATTTTTTTCGGGAATCAAAATATTTTTGGTCCCAAAATTTTTTGGGTCACAAAATTTTTTGAACTTTTTTTAGGTCCCAAAATTTTTCGAAGTGTTTTTGGGTCAAACTTTTTTCGGCTCTCAAAATTTTTTTGGGCCCAAAATTTTTCAAATTTTTTTTGGGTCTCAAAATTTTTCTAAATTTTTTGGGTCTCAAAAATTTTTTGGGCCCAAAATTTAGTAAAGTTTTTTTAGGTCTCAAAATTTTTCGAAGATTCTTTTGGGTCCCAAAATTTTGTAAAGTTGTTTTGCGTCCCAAAATTTTTTACGCCCAAATTTTTTCAAAGTTTTTTTGAGTCCCAAAATTTTTTGACATTTTTTTCGGTCAAAATTATTTTGGGTCCTAAATTTTTTCGAAGATTGTTTTGGGTCCCAAAATTTTTCGAAGTTTTTTTGGGTCAAAATTTTTTCGGGTCTCAAAATTTTTTGGGCCCAAAATTTTTCAACGTTTTTTTGGGTCTCAAAATTTTTCTACGTTTTTTCGGGTCTCAAATTTTTTTTGGGCCCAAAATTTTGTAAAGTTGTTTTGGGTCCCAACATTTTTTGCGCCCAAAATTTTTCAAAGTTTTTTTGGGTCCCAAAATTTTTCGAAGTTTTTTTTGAGTCAAAATTATTTTGGGTCCCAAAATTTTTCTAAGTGTTTTTGGGTCAAAATTTTTTCGGGGTCTCAAAATTTTTTTGGGCCCAAAATTTTTCTAAGTTTTTTGGGTTTCAAAATTTTTCTAAATTTTTTCGGGTCTCAAAAAATTTTTGGGCCCAAAATTTAGTAAAGTTGTTTTGGGTCCCAAAATTTTTCGAAGTTTTTTTGGGTCCCACATTTTTTTGAAGTTTTTTTAGGTCTCAAAATTTTTCTACATTTTTTCGGTCCCAAAATTTTGTAAAGTTGTTTTGGGTCCCAAAATTTTTTGCGCCCAAAATTTTTCAAAGTTTTTTTGGGTCCCAAAATTTTTTGGCATTTTTTTCAGTTAAAAATTATTTTGGGTCCTAAATTTTTTCGAAGATTGTTTTGGATCCCAAAATTTTTCGAAGTATTTTTGGGTCCCAAAATTTTTCGAAGTTTTTTTGGGTCCCAAAATTTTTCGAAGTGTTTTTAGGTCCCAAAATTTTTCGAAGTGTTTTTGGGTCAAAATTTTTTCGGGTCTCAAAATTTTTTTGGGCCCAAAATTTTTCAACGTTTTTTTGGGTCTCAAAATTTTTCTACATTTTTTCGGGTCTCAAAATTTTTCAAAGTTATTTTGGGTCAAAATTTTTTTGGGTCCCAAATTTTTTCGAAGATTGTTTTGGTTCCCAATTTTTTTTGAAGTTTTTTTGGATCAAAATTTTTTTGGTCCCAAAATTTTTCCAAGGTTTTTTGGGTCTCAAAATTGTTCTAAATTTTTTGGGTCTCAAAAATGTTTTGGGCCCAAAATTTAGTAAAGTTGTTTTGGGTCCCAAAATTTTTCGAAGATTCTTTTGGGTCCCAAAATTTTTCGAAGTTTTTTTAGGTCTCAAAATTTTTCTAATTTTTTTCGGTCCCAAAATTTTGTAAAGTTGTTTTGCGTCCCAAAATTTTTTACGCCCAAAATTTTTCAAAGTTTTTTTGGGTCCCAAAATTTTTTGACATTTTTTTCGGTCAAAATTATTTTGGGTCCTAAATTTTTTCGAAGATTGTTTTGGGTCCCAAAATTTTTCAAAGTTTTTTTGGGTCAAAATTTTTTCGGGTCTCAAACTTTTTTGGGCCCAAAATTTTTCAACGTTTTTTTGGGTCTCAAAATTTTTCTACATTTTTTCGGGTCTCAAATTTTTTTTTGGGCCCAAAATTTTGTAAAGTTGTTTTGGGTCCCAACATTTTTTGCGCCCAAAATTTTTCAAAGTTTTTTTGGGTCCCAAAATTTTTCGAAGTTTTTTTTGAGTCAAAATTATTTTGGGTCCCAAAATTTTTCTAAGTGTTTTTGGGTCAAAATTTTTCTAAGTTTTTTGGGTTTCAAAATTTTTCTAAATTTTTTTGGGTCTCAAAAAATTTTTGGGCCCAAAATTTAGTAAAGTTGTTTTGGGTCCCAAAATTTTTCGAAGTTTTTTTGGGTCCCACATTTTTTTGAAGTTTTTTTAGGTCTCAAAATTTTTCTACATTTTTTCGGTCCCAAAATTTTGTAAAGTTGTTTTGGGTCCCAAAATTTTTTGCGCCCAAAATTTTTCAAAGTTTTTTTGGGTCCCAAAATTTTTTGGCTTTTTTTTCGGTTAAAAATTATTTTTGGTCCTAAATTTTTTCGAAGATTGTTTTGGATCCCAAAATTTTTCGAAGTATTTTTGGGTCCCAAAATTTTTCGAAGTTTTTTTGGGTCCCAAAATTTTTCGAAGTGTTTTTAGGTCCCAAAATTTTTCGAAGTGTTTTTGGGTCAAAATTTTTTCGGGTCTCAAAATTTTTTTGGGCCCAAAATTTTTCAACGTTTTTTTGGGTCTCAAAATTTTTCTACATTTTTTCGGGTCTCAAAATTTTTTTGGGCCCAAAATTTTGTAAAGTTGTTTTGGGTCCCAACATTTTTTTGCGCCCAAAATTTTTCGAAGTTTTTTTGGGTCCCAAAATTTTTCGAAGTTTTTTTGGGTCTCAAAATTTTTCTAAATTTTTTCGGTCCCAAAATTTTGTAAAGTTGTTTTGGGTCCCAAAATTTTTTACGCCCAAAATTTTTCAAAGTTTTTTATGTCCCATAATTTTTCTAAGTGTTTTTGGGTCAAAATTTTTTCGGGTCTCAAAATTTTTTGGGCCCAAAATTTTTCAACGTTTTTTTGGGTCTCAAAATTTTTCTACATTCTTTTGGGTCCCAAAATTTTTTGAAGTTTTTTGGGTCAAAATTATTTTGGGTCCCAAATTTTTCGAAGATTGTTTTGGGTCCCAAAATTTTCTAAGTTTTTTTGGGTCCCAAAATTTTTCGAAGGTTTTTAGGTCCCAACATTTTTCGAAGTGTTTTTGGGTCAAAATTTTTTCGGGTCTCAAAATTTTTTTGGGCCCAAAATTTTTCAACGTTTTTTTTGGTCTCAAATTTTTTCTAAATTTTTTCGGGTCTCAAATTTATTTTGTGCCCAAAATTTTGTAAAGTTGTTTTGGGTCCCAAAATCTTTTTGCGCCCAAAAATTTTCAAAGTTTTTTTGGGTCCCAAAATTTTTCTAAGTTTTTTTGGGTCAAAATTATTTTGGGTCCCAATTTTTTTCGAAGATTGTTTTGGGTCCCAAAATTTTTAGAAGTTTTTTTGGGTCCCAAAAATTTTCAAATTTTTTTTAGGTCCAAAAATTTTTCGAAGTGTTTTTGTTTCAAAATTTTTTCGGGTCCCAAAATTTTTCGAAGTTCTTTTGGTTAAAACATGACCCTGTGTGAAAAAGTGTTTGCGCCCCAAGCCTTAACTGTGGTTTATCACACCAAAGTTTAATTTCTCTAGCCACACCTAGGCCTGATTACTGCCACTCTATCAAAAAATCACTTCAATAGGACCTGCCTGACAAAGTGGACCAAAATATACTCAATAGCTAGACTTGATGCCAATATCCAAAGAAACTCAGAAACAAATGAGAAAGTAATTGAGATCTATTAATCTGGAAAAGGTTATTAAGCCATTTCTAAAATTAAAGACAGTGAGAGACATTGAGAGACATTATCCACAAATGGAGAAAGCTTGGAACAGCTTGGAACAGCTTCTTCCCAGGAGTGGCCGGCCGAATAAAATTAGCCCTACAGCACAGCAATGACTCATTCAAGAGGTCTCAAAAGACCCCACAAAAACATCCAAAGAACTGTAAAACCTACAGTAAAACGGTGGTAGTGGTAGTGTAATTGTCTGGGGCTGTTTTGAAAAATGGCTGAAATACTCAATAGTGCCCTAACTAGTAAATTAGATATTATTAGATATTAATAATTAGATATTAATTTTCCTTTAAATTTTGTTTCTGAAGTGGTTAGGTTCACCCTTGTGTTAAATGTAGTAAAGTGTGTTTTCAGACGGTATAAGCTGAGAAAAGCAGTTTGTGTATAGTTTTGAGCTACTCTCTCACTCCTAACAGCGATAAACTACTTCAATTGTTGTTTTGAACTGAAAACATCTTTTTCGATCAGAATTGAGATTTTACTAAGGAAAACACGTTTTAGCTGTGTAAAATGCACTAACATCGTGTAATAAACTTTTCTTAGTTGTTTTGGTTCACCCGTGTGTTGAATGTAGTAAAGTGTGTTTTCAGACGGTTTAAACTGAGAAAAGCCGTTTGCGTATAGTTTTGAGCTCCTCTCTCACTCCTAACAGCGATAAACTGCTTCAAGTGTTGTTTTGAACTAAAAACATCTTTTTCGATCAGAAATGAGTTTTTACTAAAGAAAACACGTTTTTGCTGTGTAAAATGCACTAACATCGTGTAATAAACTTTTCTCAGTTGTTTCGGTTCACCTGTGTGTTGAATGTAGTAAAGTAGGTTTTTAGACGGTTAAGCAGAGAAAAGCCGCTTGCGTATAGTTTTGAGCTCCTCTCTCACTCCTAACAGCGATAAACTGCTTCAAGTGTTGTTTTGAACAAAAAACATATTTTTTGATCAGAAATGTGATTTTACGAAGGAAAACACGTTTTAGCTGTGTAAAATGCACTAACATCGTTTCTGAAGTGGTTAGGTTCACCCGTGTGTTAAATGTATTAAAGTGTGTTTTCAGACGGTTTAAGCTGAGAAAAGCCATTTGCGTATAGTTTTGTGCTCCTCTCTCACTTCTAACAGCGATAAACTGCTTCAAGTGCTCCTCTCTCAGTCCTAACAGCGATAAACTGCTTCAAGTGTTGTTTTGAACTGAAAACATCTTTTTCGAAGAGAAATGATTTTTTACGAAGGAAAACACATTTTAGCTGTGTAAAATGCACTAACATCGTGTAATAAACGTTTGTGAAGTGTTTTGGTTCACCCTTGTGTTGAATGTAGTAAAGTGTGTTTTCAGACGGTTTAAGCTGAGAGAAGCCGTTTGTGTACAGTTTTGAGCACCCATTTTACTTCTTACAGCGATAAACTGCTTCAAGTGTTGTTAGGAACTGAAAGCATCTTTTTTTTCTTCTGAGTCATTAAATGGCACTCTTGTGAAGAACTTCAATGCAACTACACATGTGCCTGTCCAGATTGTAAAGACATTCTTAGGTGGAAAAGTCAATCAAAAAGGGAGAAAAGTGCATAAACAATGCAAACAATGATATCAAAGAGCTCTTCTCTCAGCTTTTGAACAACAATTGAAACATTTTGACCCAAAAAAACTTGGAAACATTTTAGGCCCAAAAACTTGGAAAATTTTGGGACCCAAAAAAGTTTGACACAATAAAATTTGGAAAAATTTTGAGACCCAAAAAAAGTTTGACCCAAAAAAACATTGAAAAATTTCGGGACCCAAAAATATCGTCGAAAAATTTTGGTACCCAAAAAACGTTGAAAAATTTTGGGTCGGATAAAATTTTGACACAAAAAAACTTTGAAAGAATTTGAGACCCGAAAAAATTTTGACACAAAAAAATATCGAAAAATTTTGGAACCCAAAAAAACTTCGAAAAATTTTGGGATCCAAAAAAATTTTGACCTAAAATAATTTTGACCTCAAAATATCTTCGAAAAATTTTGGGACCCAAAATAACGTTGAAAAATTTTGGGCCCAAAAAAGTTTGACCCAAAAAAAATTTTGGGACCTAAAAAAACTTTGAAAAAGTTTAAGACCAAAAAAATGTTGAGACCCGAAAAAATTTAGAAAAATTTCGGGACCCAAAAAAAACTTTGAAAAATTTTGGGAACCAAAAACTTTTTTACCTAAAATAATTTTGACCTCAAAATATCTTCGAAAAATTTCGGGACCCAAAATAACTTTGAAAATTTTTTTGCCCAAAAAAAGTTTGACACAAAAAAAATTTCAAAAAATTTTGGGACCCAAAAAAACTTTGAAAAATTTTAAGACCAAAAAAATGTTGAGACCCGAAAAAATGAAGAAAAATTTTGGGACTCAAAAAAACTTTGAAAAATTTTGGGAACCAAAAAAATCTTTACATAAAATAATTTTGACCTCAAAATATCTTCGAAAAATTTTGGGACCCAAAATAACTTTGAAAAATTTTGGGCCCAAAAAAAGTTTGACCCAAAAAAACTTCAAAAAATTTTGAAACCCGAAATAAGTTTGACCCAAAAAAACATCAAAAATTTCGGAACCCAAAAAAACTTCGAAAAATTTTGGGAAGCAAAAAGATGTTTACATAAAATAATTTTGACCTCAAAATATCTTCGAAAAATTTTGGGACCCAAAATAACTTTGAAAAATTTTGGGCCCAAAAAAAGTTTGACCCAAAAAAAAAATTAAAAAAATTTTGAGACCCGAAAAAAGTTTGACCCAAAAAAACATAAAAAATTTCGGAACCCAAAAAAACTTCGAAAAATCTTGGGAACCAAAAATATTTTTACCTAAAATAATTTTGACCTCAAAATATCTTCGAAAAATTTTGGGACCCAAAAAAACTTTGGAAAATTTTAAGACCAAAAAAACTTTGAAAAATTTCAAGACCAAAAAAATGTTGAGACCCGAAAAAATTAAGAAAAATTTTGGGACCCAAAATAACATCGAAAAATTTTGAGACCCGAAAAAAGTTTGACCCAAAAAAACATCGAAAAATTTCGGAACCCAAAAAAAAAATTGAAAAATGTTGGGACCCAAAAATACTTTGAAAAATTTTAAGACCAAAAAAATGTTGAGGCCCCAAAAAAATGTCACCCAAAAAAACTTGGAAAATTAATTTTGACCCAAAATTAGTTCGAAACATTTTTAGACCCGAAAAAATTTTGACACAAAAAAATCTTTGAAAAATTTTGGGACTCAAAAAAACGTTGAAAAATTTTGGGCCCGATAAAATTTTGACACAAAAAAACTTTGAAAAATATTGAGACCCGAAAAAAGTTTGACCCAAGAAATCATCAAAAATTTCGGAACCAAAAAACTTTGAAAATTTTGGGCCCGATAAAATTTTGACCCAAAAAAACTTTGAAAAATTTTGGGACCCAAAAAAACTTTGAAAAATTTTGCGACCCAAAAAAACTTTGAAAAATTTTTGGACCCGAAAAAAAATTTACCTAAAATAATTTTGACCTCAAAATATCTTCGAAAAATTTTGGGACACAAAATAACTTTGAAAAATTTTGGCCCCAAAAAAAGTTTGATCCATAAAAACTTCGAAAAATTTTGGGACCCAAAAAAACTTTGAAAAATTTTAAGACAAAAAAAACTTTGAAAAATTTCAAGACCAAAAAAATGTTGAGACCCGAAAAAATTAAGAAAAAATTTGGGACCCAAAAAAACTTCGAAAAATTTTGAGACCCGAAAAAAGTTTGACCCAAAAAAACATCGAAAAATTTCGGAACCCAAAAAAAAAATTGAAAAATGTTTGGACCCAAAAATACTTTGAAAAATTTTAAGACCAAAAAAATGTTGAGGCCCCAAAAAAATGTCACCCAAAAAAACTTGGAAAATTAATTTTGACCCAAAATTAGTTCGAAACATTTTTAGACCCGAAAAAATTTTGACACAAAAAAATCTTTGAAAAATTTTGGGACCCAAAAATTTTTTTACCTAAAATAATTTTGACCTCAAAATATCTTCAAAAAATTTTGGGACCCAAAAAAACTTTGAAAAATTTTAAGACCAAAAAAATGTTGAGGCCCGAAAAAATTTAGAAAAAAGTTTGACCCAAAAAAACTTCCAAAAATTTTAACACCCAAAAAACTTTTTTTCCTAAAATAATTTTGACCACAAAATATCTTCGAAAAATTTTGGCACCCAAAAAAACTTTGACCCAAAAACACTTCAAAAAATTTTGGGACCCAAAAAAACTTTGAAAAATTTTAAGATGAAAAAAATGTTGAGACTCGAAAAAATTTAGAAAAAATTTGGGACCCAAAAAAACTTTGAAAAAATTTGGGCCCGATAAAATTTTGACCCAAAAAAACATCGAAAAATTTCGGAACCCAAAAAAATTTTGAAAAATGTTGGGACCCAAAAATACTTTGAAAAATTTTAAGACCAAAAAAATGTTGAGGCCCAAAAAAAATTTGACCCTAAGAAACTTGGAAAATTTTTGAACCCAAAAAATTTTGACACAAAATTAGTTCGAAACATTTTTAGACCCGAAAAAATTTTGACACAAAAAAATCTTTGAAAATTTTGGGACCCAAAATAATTTTGACCTAAAATAATTTTGATCTCAAAATATCTTCGAAAAATTTTAGGACCCAAAAAAACTTTGAAAAATTTTAAGACCAAAAAAATGTTGAGGCCCGAAAAAATTTAGAAAAATTTTGGGACCCAAAAAAACTTTGAAAAATTTTGGGAACCAAAAAATTTTTTACCTAAAATAATTTTCAACTCAAAATATCTTCGAACAATTTTGGGATCCAAAATAACTTTGAAAAATTTTGGGCCCAAAAAAAGTTTGACACAAAATTTTTTTTTTTAAATTTTGGGACCCAAAAAAACTTTGAAAAATTTTAAGACCAAAAAAATGTTGAGACCCGAAAAAATGAAGAAAAATTTTGGGACTCAAAAAAACTTTGAAAGATTTTGGGCCCGATAAAATTTTGACACAAAAAAATTTCGAAAAATTTTGGGAACCAAAAAAATTTTTTACCTAAAATAATTTTGACCTCAAAATATCTTCGAAAAATTTTGGGACCCAAAAAATTTTGACACAAAAAACTCAGAATAGACAACAGAGGTTTTTGCACTAATACCAATAATACCCAAACACTGAACAATTCAATGGGCTGAATGGGTGTGATTTTTACTTTCACACAGGTGAAGGAACCAATCCTTTCAGAAGACCAGAACTTGTTCTCAGGCAAAATCTGAGGCATCTGAGACAAAACAGTATGACCACAAGCTACTCCAGAACAGCCAGTCATGGGTGTAAAAGGCCAATCTGGCCAATCTGGAAAAAAACTTTGAAAAATTTTAAGACCCAAAAAAATTTTGAAAAATTTTAAGACCAAAAAAACTTTGAAAAAGTTTAAGACCAAAAAAATGTTGAGACCCGAAAAAAATTAGAAAAATTTTGGGACCCAAAAAAAAAAAAAAAAATGAGTGTAAAAGGCCAATCTGGCCAATCTGGAAAAATACTTAGAAAAATTTTAAGACCAAAAAAATGTTGAGGCCCAAAAAAAATTTTGACACAAAAAAACATCGAAAAATTTCGTATCCCAAAAATATCTTCGAAAAATGTTGGTACCCAAAATAACTTTGAAAAATTTTGGGACCCAAAAAAACTTTGAAAATTTTTGGGCCCGATAAAATTTTGACACAAAAAACATCGAAAAATTTCGGAACCCAAAAAATCTTCGAAAAATTTTGGGACCCAAATTTTTTTTTACCTAAAATAATTTTGACCTCAAAATATCTTTGAAAAATTTTGGGACCCAAAAAAATATTCAAAAATGTTTGGGACTCAAAAAAACTTTGAAAAATTTTGGGACCCAAAAATACTTCGAAAAATTTTGGGACCCAAAACTTTTTTTACCTAAAATAATTTTGACCTCAAAATATCTTCAAAAAATTTTGGGACCCAAAAAAACTTTGAAAAATTTTAAGACCAAAAAAATGTTGAGACCCGAAAAAACTTAGAAAAATTTTGGGACTCAAAAAAACGTTGAAAAATTTTGGGCCCGATAAAATTTTGACCCAAAAAAACTTTGAAAAATTTTGGGACCCAAAAAAACTTTGAAAAATTTTGCGACCCAAAAAAACTTTGAAAAATTTTTGGACCCGAAAAAAAATTTACCTAAAATAATTTTGACCTAAAAATATCTTCGAAAAATTTTGGGACACAAAATAACTTTGAAAAATTTTGGCCCCAAAAAAAGTTTGATCCATAAAAACTTCGAAAAATTTTGGGACCCAAAAAAACTTTGAAAAATTTTAAGACAAAAAAAACTTTGAAAAATTTCAAGACCAAAAAAATGTTGAGACCCGAAAAAATTAAGAAAAAATTTGGGACCCAAAAAAACTTTGAAAAATTTTGGCCCCAAAAAAAGTTTGATCCATAAAAACTTCAAAAAATTTTGGGACCCAAAAAAACTTTGAAAAATTTTAAGACAAAAAAAAATTTGAAAAATTTCAAGACCAAAAAAATGTTGAGACCCGAAAAAATTAAGAAAAAATTTGGGACCCAAAAAAACTTCGAAAAATTTTGAGACCCGAAAAAAGTTTGACCCAAAAAAACATCGAAAAATTTCGGAACCCAAAAAAAAAATTGAAAAATGTTGGGACCCAAAAATACTTTGAAAAATTTTAAGACCAAAAAAATGTTGAGGCCCCAAAAAAATGTCACCCAAAAAAACTTGGAAAATTAATTTTGACCCAAAATTAGTTCGAAACATTTTTAGACCCGAAAAAATTTTGACACAAAAAAATCTTTGAAAAATTTTGGGACTCAAAAAAACTTTGAAAAATTTTGGGCCCGATAAAATTTTGACACAAAAAAACTTTGAAAAATATTGAGACCCGAAAAAAGTTTGACGCAAGAAATCATCAAAAATTTCGGAACCAAAAAACTTTGAAAATTTTGGGCCCGATAAAATTTTGACCCAAAAAAACTTTGAAAAATTTTGGGACCCAAAAAAACTTTGAAAAATTTTGCGACCCAAAAAAACTTTGAAAAATTTTTGGACCCGAAAAAAAATTTACCTAAAATAATTTTGACCTCAAAATATCTTCGAAAAATTTTGGGACACAAAATAACTTTGAAAAATTTTGGCCCCAAAAAAAGTTTGATCCATAAAAACTTCGAAAAATTTTGGGACCCAAAAAAACTTTGAAAAATTTTAAGACAAAAAAAACTTTGAAAAATTTCAAGACCAAAAAAATGTTGAGACCCGAAAAAATTAAGAAAAAATTTGGGACCCAAAAAAACTTTGAAAAATTTTGGCCCCAAAAAAAGTTTGATCCATAAAAACTTCAAAAAATTTTGGGACCCAAAAAAACTTTGAAAAATTTTAAGACAAAAAAAAATTTGAAAAATTTCAAGACCAAAAAAATGTTGAGACCCGAAAAAATTAAGAAAAAATTTGGGACCCAAAAAAACTTCGAAAAATTTTGAGACCCGAAAAAAGTTTGACCCAAAAAAACATCGAAAAATTTCGGAACCCAAAAAAAAAATTGAAAAATGTTGGGACCCAAAAATACTTTGAAAAATTTTAAGACCAAAAAAATGTTGAGGCCCCAAAAAAATGTCACCCAAAAAAACTTGGAAAATTAATTTTGACCCAAAATTAGTTCGAAACATTTTTAGACCCGAAAAAATTTTGACACAAAAAAATCTTTGAAAAATTTTGGGACTCAAAAAAACGTTGAAAAATTTTGGGCCCGATAAAATTTTGACACAAAAAAACTTTGAAAAATATTGAGACCCGAAAAAAGTTTGACCCAAGAAATCATCAAAAATTTCGGAACCAAAAAACTTTGAAAATTTTGGGCCCGATAAAATTTTGACCCAAAAAAACTTTGAAAAATTTTGGGACCCAAAAAAACTTTGAAAAATTTTGCGACCCAAAAAAACTTTGAAAAATTTTTGGACCCGAAAAAAAATTTACCTAAAATAATTTTGACCTCAAAATATCTTCGAAAAATTTTGGGACACAAAATAACTTTGAAAAATTTTGGCCCCAAAAAAAGTTTGATCCATAAAAACTTCGAAAAATTTTGGGACCCAAAAAAACTTTGAAAAATTTTAAGACAAAAAAAACTTTGAAAAATTTCAAGACCAAAAAAATGTTGAGACCCGAAAAAATTAAGAAAAAATTTGGGACCCAAAAAAACTTCGAAAAATTTTGAGACCCGAAAAAAGTTTGACCCAAAAAAACATCGAAAAATTTCGGAACCCAAAAAAAAATTGAAAAATGTTGGGACCCAAAAATACTTTGAAAAATTTTAAGACCAAAAAAATGTTGAGGCCCCAAAAAAATGTCACCCAAAAAAACTTGGAAAATTAATTTTGACCCAAAATTAGTTCGAAACATTTTTAGACCCGAAAAAATTTTGACACAAAAAAATCTTTGAAAAATTTTGGGACTCAAAAAAACGTTGAAAAATTTTGGGCCCGATAAAATTTTGACACAAAAAAACTTTGAAAAATATTGAGACCCGAAAAAAGTTTGACCCAAGAAATCATCAAAAATTTCGGAACCAAAAAACTTTGAAAATTTTGGGCCCGATAAAATTTTGACCCAAAAAAACTTTGAAAAATTTTGGGACCCAAAAAAACTTTGAAAAATTTTGCGACCCAAAAAAACTTTGAAAAATGTTTGGACCCGAAAAAAAATTTACCTAAAATAATTTTGACCTCAAAATATCTTCGAAAAATTTTGGGACACAAAATAACTTTGAAAAATTTTGGCCCCAAAAAAAGTTTGATCCATAAAAACTTCGAAAAATTTTGGGACCCAAAAAAACTTTGAAAAATTTTAAGACAAAAAAAACTTTGAAAAATTTCAAGACCAAAAAAATGTTGAGACCCGAAAAAATTAAGAAAAAATTTGGGACCCAAAAAAACTTCGAAAAATTTTGAGACCCGAAAAAAGTTTGACCCAAAAAAACATCGAAAAATTTCGGAACCCAAAAAAAAAATTGAAAAATGTTTGGACCCAAAAATACTTTGAAAAATTTTAAGACCAAAAAAATGTTGAGGCCCCAAAAAAATGTCACCCAAAAAAACTTGGAAAATTAATTTTGACCCAAAATTAGTTCGAAACATTTTTAGACCCGAAAAAATTTTGACACAAAAAAATCTTTGAAAAATTTTGGGACCCAAAAATTTTTTTACCTAAAATAATTTTGACCTCAAAATATCTTCAAAAAATTTTGGGACCCAAAAAAACTTTGAAAAATTTTAAGACCAAAAAAATGTTGAGGCCCGAAAAAATTTAGAAAAAAGTTTGACCCAAAAAAACTTCCAAAAATTTTAACACCCAAAAAACTTTTTTTCCTAAAATAATTTTGACCACAAAATATCTTCGAAAAATTTTGGCACCCAAAAAAACTTTGACCCAAAAACACTTCAAAAAATTTTGGGACCCAAAAAAACTTTGAAAAATTTTAAGATGAAAAAAATGTTGAGACTCGAAAAAATTTAGAAAAAATTTGGGACCCAAAAAAACTTTGAAAAAATTTGGGCCCGATAAAATTTTGACCCAAAAAAACATCGAAAAATTTCGGAACCCAAAAAAATTTTGAAAAATGTTGGGACCCAAAAATACTTTGAAAAATTTTAAGACCAAAAAAATGTTGAGGCCCAAAAAAAATTTGACCCTAAGAAACTTGGAAAATTTTTGAACCCAAAAAATTTTGACACAAAATTAGTTCGAAACATTTTTAGACCCGAAAAAATTTTGACACAAAAAAATCTTTGAAAATTTTGGGACCCAAAATAATTTTGACCTAAAATAATTTTGATCTCAAAATATCTTCGAAAAATTTTAGGACCCAAAAAAACTTTGAAAAATTTTAAGACCAAAAAAATGTTGAGGCCCGAAAAAATTTAGAAAAATTTTGGGACCCAAAAAAACTTTGAAAAATTTTGGGAACCAAAAAATTTTTTACCTAAAATAATTTTCAACTCAAAATATCTTCGAACAATTTTGGGATCCAAAATAACTTTGAAAAATTTTGGGCCCAAAAAAAGTTTGACACAAAATTTTTTTTTTTTAATTTTGGGACCCAAAAAAACTTTGAAAAATTTTAAGACCAAAAAAATGTTGAGACCCGAAAAAATGAAGAAAAATTTTGGGACTCAAAAAAACTTTGAAAGATTTTGGGCCCGATAAAATTTTGACACAAAAAAATTTCGAAAAATTTTGGGAACCAAAAAAATTTTTTACCTAAAATAATTTTGACCTCAAAATATCTTCGAAAAATTTTGGGACCCAAAAAATTTTGACACAAAAAACTCAGAATAGACAACAGAGGTTTTTGCACTAATACCAATAATACCCAAACACTGAACAATTCAATGGGCTGAATGGGTGTGATTTTTACTTTCACACAGGTGAAGGAACCAATCCTTTCAGAAGACCAGAACTTGTTCTCAGGCAAAATCTGAGGCATCTGAGACAAAACAGTATGACCACAAGCTACTCCAGAACAGCCAGTCATGGGTGTAAAAGGCCAATCTGGCCAATCTGGAAAAAAACTTTGAAAAATTTTAAGACCCAAAAAAATTTTGAAAAATTTTAAGACCAAAAAAACTTTGAAAAAGTTTAAGACCAAAAAAATGTTGAGACCCGAAAAAAATTAGAAAAATTTTGGGACCCAAAAAAAAAAAAAAAAATGAGTGTAAAAGGCCAATCTGGCCAATCTGGAAAAATACTTAGAAAAATTTTAAGACCAAAAAAATGTTGAGGCCCAAAAAAAATTTTGACACAAAAAAACATCGAAAAATTTCGTATCCCAAAAATATCTTCGAAAAATGTTGGTACCCAAAATAACTTTGAAAAATTTTGGGACCCAAAAAAACTTTGAAAATTTTTGGGCCCGATAAAATTTTGACACAAAAAACATCGAAAAATTTCGGAACCCAAAAAATCTTCGAAAAATTTTGGGACCCAAATTTTTTTTTACCTAAAATAATTTTGACCTCAAAATATCTTTGAAAAATTTTGGGACCCAAAAAAATCTTCAAAAATGTTTGGGACTCAAAAAAACTTTGAAAAATTTTGGGACCCAAAAATACTTCGAAAAATTTTGGGACCCAAAACTTTTTTTACCTAAAATAATTTTGACCTCAAAATATCTTCAAAAAATTTTGGGACCCAAAAAAACTTTGAAAATTTTTAAGACCAAAAAAATGTTGAGACCCGAAAAAACTTAGAAAAATTTTGGGACTCAAAAAAACGTTGAAAAATTTTGGGCCCGATAAAATTTTAACACAAAAAAACTTTGAAAAATATTGAGACCCGAAAAAAGTTTGACCCAAGAAATCATCAAAAATTTCGGAACCCAAAAAAACTTCGAAAAATTTTGGGAACCAAAAAACTTTGAAAATTTTGGGCCCGATAAAATTTTGACCCAAAAAAACTTAGAAAAATTTTGGGACCCAAAAAAACTTTGAAAAATTTTGGGACCCAAAAAAACTTTGAAAAATTTTTGGACCCAAAAAAATTTTGACCTAAAATAATTTTGACCTCAAAATATCTTCGAAAAATTTTGGGACACAAAATAACTTTGAAAGATTTTGGGCCCAAAAAAAGTTTGATCCATAAAAATTTAGAAAAATTTTGGGACCCAAAAAAACTTTGAAAAATTTTGAGCCCGAAAAAAGTTTGACCCAAAAAAACATTGAAAAACTTCGGAACGCAAAAAAACTTCGAAAAATTTTGGGAACCAAAAATTTTTTTACCTAAAATAATTTTGACCTCAAAATATCTTTGAAAAAATTTTGGGACCCAAAAAAATCTTCAAAAATGTTTGGGACTCAAAAATCCTTCGAAAAATTTTGGGCCCCAAAAATTTTTTACGTAAAATAATTTTAACCTCAAAATATCTTCGAAAAATTTTGGGACCCAAAAAAACTTTGAAAAATTTTAAGACCAAAAAAACTTAGAAAAATTTTAAGACCAAAAAAATGTTGAGACCCAAAAAAACTTTGAAAAATTTTAAGACCAAAGAAATTTTTCGATGTATTTTTGTGTCAAAATTTTTTCGGATCTCAAAATCTTTCGAAATTTTTTTGTGTCAAAATTTTATCGGGCCCAAAATTTTTCAAAGTTTTTTTGGGTCCCAAAATTTTTCGAAGATTTTTTGAGTCTCAACATTTTTTTGGTCTTAAAATTTTTCAAAGTTTTTTTTGGTCTTAAATTTCGGAACCCAAAAAAACTTTGAAAAATTTTGGGACCCAAAAATACTTAGAAAAATTTTAGGACCCAAAAATTTTTTTACTTAAAATAATTTTGACCTCAAAATATCTTCGAAAAATTTTGGCACCCAAAAAAACTTTAAAAAATTTTAAGACCAAAAAAATTTTGATCCAAAAAAACTTCAAAAAATTTTGGGACCCAAAAAAATTTTGAAAAATTTTGAGCCCGAAAAAAGTTTGACCCAAAAAAACATCGAAAAACTTCGGAACGCAAAAAAACTTCGAAAAATTTTGGGAACCAAAAATTTTTTTACCTAAAATAATTTTGACCTCAAAATATCTTCGAAAAATGTTGGGACCCAAAATATCTTCGAAAAATTTTGGGACCCAAAAAAACTTTGGAAAATTTTGGGCCCGATAAAATTTTGACACAAAAAAACATCGAAAAATTTCGGAACCCAAAAATCTTCGAAAAATTTTGGGACCCACAAATTTTTTTACCTAAAATAATTTTGACCTCAAAATATCTTTGAAAAATTTTGGGACCCAAAAAAATCTTCAAAAAATTTTGGCCCAAAAAAAGTTTGACCCAAAAAAACTTCGAAAAATTTTGGGACTCAAAAAAACTTTGAAAAATGTTGGGCCTGATAAAATTTTGACACAAAAAAAATTTGAAAAATTTTGAGACCCGAAAAAAGTTTGACCCAAAAAAAACATCAAAAATTTCGAAACAAAAAAAAAAATCTAAAAATTTTGCGAACCAAAAATTTTTTACCTAAAATAATTTTGACCTCAAAATATCTTCAAAAAATTTTGGGACCCAAAAAAACTTTGAAAAATTTTGGGAACCAAAAAAACTTTGAAAAATTTTGGGAACCAAAAAAACTTTGAAAAATTTTAAGACCAAAAAAACTTTGAAAAATTTTAAGACCAACAAAATGTTGAGACCCGAAAAAATTTAGAAAAATTTTGGGACTCAAAAAAACTTTGAAAACTTTTGGGCCCGATAAAATTTTGACACAAAAAAACTTTGAAAAATTTTGAGACCCGAAAAAAGTTTGACCCAAAAAATCATCAAAAATTTCGGATCTCAAAAAAACTTCGAAAAATTTTGGGAACCAAAAAAATTTTTACCTAAAATAATTTTGACCTCAAAATATCTTCGAAAAATTTTGGGACCCAAAAAAACTTTGAAAAGTTTTAAGACAAAAAAAACTTTTAAGACCAAAAAAATGTTGAGACCCGAAAAAATTTAGAAAAATTTTGGGACCCAAAAAAACTTTGAAAATTTTTGGGCCCGATAAAATTTTGACAAAAAAAACATCGAAAAATTTCGGAACCCAAAAAATCTTCGAAAAATTTTGGGACCCAAAATTTTTTTTACCTAAAATAATTTTGACCTCAAAATATCTTTGAAAAATTTTGGGACCCAAAAAAATCTTCAAAAATGTTTGGGACTCAAAAATCCTTCGAAAAATTTTGGGCCCCAAAAATTTTTTACGTAAAATAATTTTGACCTCAAAATATCTTCGAAAAATTTTGGGACCCAAAAAAACTTTGAAAAATTTTAAGACCAAAAAAATGTTGAGACCCGAAAAAACTTAGAAAAATTTTGGGACTCAAAAAACCTTGAAAAATTTTGGGCCCGATAATATTTTGACACAAAAAAACTTTGAAAAATATTGAGACCTGAAAAAAGTTTGATCCAAGAAATCATCAAAAGTTTCGGAACCCAAAAAAACTTCAAAAAATTTTGGGAACCAAAAAAATTTTTACCTAAAATAATTTTGACCTCAAAATATCTTCGAAAAATTTTGGGACCCAAAAAAGTTTGAAAAATTTTAAGACCAAAAAAAACTTTGAAAAATTTTAAGACCAAAGAAATTTTTCGATGTATTTTTGTGTCAAAATTTTTTCGGATCTCAAAATCTTTCGAAATTTTTTTGTGTCAAAATTTTATCGGGCCCAAAATTTTTCAAAGTTTTTTTGGGTCTGTGGGACCCTAAATTAGGATATTAGGGATCAATATATGTTATATTACTCATATATTAGTACAATTTGGCCATATATGAACGAGTTTATTGAGTTCAGTTAAAACTCTGTCTGCTCTTCCTCAGCAAGGCCCAGTCTGTACTAGGCACGCTGGGAACCGAGGGGGAGACAGTTATGAATATGATAAGGACTGGCCATAGTTGGAGAAGCGCCCAGGAAAGCTCTTCATAACTGCTGAGTCATACCAGGTGTCTAAAGTTGGTGCTTAAAGCCCCCACCTTTGTTCACCCAAATACTGTATAAAAGTGTGTGTATTCCTCTGTGTTTTCAGAAGATCGGAGCTTCCTGACTGATAGAACAATAAAAAGATCAACTTAGAACTTCAGAATGACCCGACTTCTCCTTTCTTTAAAACTCGAGGCACTCGTCTGTTTTTATCTTCTTTCTTTTGAATTTAGAACTTTACATCGATGCATGACTAGATAATTTTTAAGAGTCTATTTTAAGCTAGCCCAAGGCTTCCCTTTAAGGGAGGCCAAGAGTCGTCAGATTACGAACGACATTTTGGCGCCCAACTAAAAGGGGCCTTGAAAAGAGCCCATACGCAATAACGATTAGAGACAAACAGCTGTTGACATCCTGTGGCGAAGAAAGACAATTCACTTCAATGCTGAAGGAAAGGTGAGCATAAAACCTTTTTCAATTTAATTACTGAAAAAGAAAGTGTGTTTTCTTGCTCACAAAGATGTCATTGCCTTAGAGATTAAAAAGAAAATTAAAACTTTCATAAAAGACAATATAACCACTAAGTGTATTTGTAGCGTATTTGTAATTGTAATTGTAATTGTATAACAAGCAGACGAGCGCTATGATTTAAAGAAAGATATATACATGTTTAGAAATATGTATGTAACATTACAAATTGAAACCAATTGATCAAATTTAATAAAATACTGATGAGCATTTTTAGCGTCTAGACGCCTAAATTCAAGTAAATTAACCTAAATTCAAGTAAATTAACCTAAATTCAAGTAAATTAACCTAAATTCAAGTAAATTACAATAAAATAATTGTATGTAAATGTCTGTCTAGTGTATGTTGTATGTTTTATCTCCCGGGCGTTAAAGACGGGACACGTCATAAGGTGCGATCTCGAAAGCACGACGTTAGACTTGATAACAAAGAGAATACAGAAAAAGAGAAATATATAAGAGCGACGCTAGAGAGAGAAGCGTGCGCCAAAGAGAAATATAATAAGAGCGACGCCAGAGAAGAGTAGCGTGCGCTAAAAAAGGCCTAAAAGAGTAAGCGATAAAGGGGAAACGGCTTGGACACCGTCTGTTTAACAGAGGGTCGTAAGAGACCAAGTCCGTCTCTTTGTTCCATGAGCGTAAGTTGAGACACTCTATCCTTGACTGTTTTTACAGCGGAGATTGATTCTCACTCGGAGAAAAACGCTTAGTGCAGAACGCCACTGTAACTGACGGAGAGACGAGGGAAAACTATTCAAATCTGACTAGTGGGGTATATGTTTTGTGTTGTCTGTTTAAGGTCTGTGTTTAACTAATGTCTGAGATCTCCATTTTTGTTAAAATATTAAAATGATGGCTGTGCAACATAGAGGTACCTATGATCATTTTGTATAAATTATTATTGTCACATGTATGAGTGTGTCAGTGTTGAAAGGGTTTGTGATGATTGATTCCCAGGAGAGAGGTGATTGCATGTATGTAAATGTTATTAGAAATGGTTGAATTTGATATATGTACATTATTGCTGTGCAATATTGCTGCATAGAATGAACTACACTAATTAGCACAGACGTGTGCTGAGAAGAGTTGTTAGAATAGTATCTGTTTACGTAAAGCCTAACAGGAAGTTTTGATAGAGTGTTGAGTGTTGACAGAGAGAGAGAGAGAGAGAGATAAATAAATAACAGAGATCTCTAGAGACCTGGGAAAGGTAAATGTTATGTGTTTGTTTGTCACTGTCTTTGTTTAAAAGCATATGCTGTGGTTACCATCTTGAATGTTTTTAGTATATACAGAGCTCTTAATATATGTAAATTTATAAGCACAAAGCAAGAAAATACACAATAATTAAATAGATATATGACACAAGAGAAAAAGCGCTATAAACATAAATGTTTGTTTGTTTGTTTGTTTGTCTGTAAACTATATGTTTGTTTATAAACTATCATGAGCTTCTTTGAGCCCGAGCAGTACAGCTAATATAACGGGACAAAGACAGTTATTATAAGTATAAAATATTATTGATTCCATAGACCCCAATACACTGTATTTAATGGTAATATAACTTTTATGAGCTCCTGAGCCGAGTCATAACGGTTGAGGAGACATAGACTGAGATATTCCCGATAATGAGCCTTTTGGAGAGACAGAGATGTTTGCGGTTAAACGCTGATCAACGAAGAATGTTGAAAAATAAGCTCTGATCTACCTCTAAAGGGACAGAACAGTGAGTGTCACTGATAATTATACTAGTGAAGTGTTCAGTATTACTTATCAATAAAAATATGTTAAAAATGGATGCTAATAATTATGGAAACATGCTTATGAGCTTCAAATTTATATTGTTAGGGTGATTATATAAGAATTATGACTATACTGAGATTGAATATGATTTAATGTTTCAGCTCTTGCTCAATATGTTTTACAAGTGAAAGTGTTAATTTCCTTGAAAAGTCGTTAGGAACTTAAGTACGCTACAATTAATAGTACGTAAATTAATAATGAATGTTTATATTAGTCTATGTTTGCAAACAAAGCCATTACTGCCTAATAATATGTGCGTCTCTTAGTCTATTCATTTTTACAGGCATTCAGTTAACCTCAGTTTGCAGAGGGAAGGAGAGACCGGGGGCGAGAGAGGGGCAGACAGGCCCTCACCCACACACACACACACTCACATACTCTCTTGCAAACACACACTGAAAAACACTCTTACACACTGCGCACCTACACGCAGGCGATAATGCAAGTCAAATTATCCTGCTTCTTTCACACATGGAAAGACTTTAATCAAATTCTTTCAATATGGAAAACCTTCTAAAAAGAGTACCATAAATAATGTGACCTTTGCTGGTACTATTCCTCATCTGTCACGTTGATGAGGTTATGATACATTACAAAATCCTTATTTTTCATTCTGAAACTCTCACCATAAGACATGGTGTCACACCATATGACAGATCACATCACACAACAATCTGAATGCAAAAATCTGTATTGTCTGCATTCAGCTAACAAATGAACTTGTTTTGGCAAATGACTGAAACCATTTTCAGTTACAGCAGAATCACAAAATTGTTGAATAACATGTGAATCATGCTCAACATAGAATACATTAGCTACTCCACTTACTGTATTCATTACACTTTAGATACAGGAATTCTATTTTTTATTTTATTTTATTTATTTATTTATTTTTTTCTTTTTAGTAAATCATTGCATTTTTTTTAATGAATATTATTGACATGAAAATAAGCCAAACAATGTTGGATCTGAAAGCTGTTGATGTATAATTATAAACAGTGGGCTGGTAAATATTGTGACACATTTTGGTTTCTACTTAAAACACAAACTGAAGACTCATGTGTTTATGATATATGACTCTGATATTGGACTATTTTGTGCTGAAACTGAATGTTCAGGTGTACTATAGTGAACTGCAACTGTGTTAGATGAGCGAATGCTATACAAGTGTTAAATTTGTGAATAATATGCTATAAACATGAGTTAAAATGACAACTGCCCATTTAAAAATAATAACAATTATAATAATTAATTAATTAATAAAAATGTGATATGGCATGGCACCATATAACATTCATTTTTGGGACAAAATGTTTTTGTTAGGGGTGGATTATCAATACATGATTGATAAATAAATTACTTAATTTGTTTATTTGTATTACAGATCTAACTTTGTGAAATGTGATTGGGACAGTCACTTCATATAAGCTTTTTCTGGTTTTGATTGTAAATTATAAGAAATTAAATGTTAACCCCCATTAATGCTCTGTAAGTTCATATAAAACAGCACTTTGTACACAATCTCATCAAAAGTTTTTACATATTCTTCTGTAATTCATCTATATATATTTGACACGCCAATGTACAAAACTCACAGGCTGCTCAATTTCTTTGTTTTTCCTAGTTATTTTCTGGTAAACAGAACGCTATGTTAATGACATTGGGTATGATTCTTTCGTATGTTATTTTATTTTGATGTTTGTTTTATTGTGCCTTGTGTTAAAAATTTTGGTTAAGCAAAATATTTCTGGTCTTACTGTCCAATGCGCTGTGATTCACGTTTCCTTATTCTTCTAATGTCGGACTGACTTGTCATTTTATGTCCTTCGACCCTTTCTCTGGAGACTACGGGTCAGGGTGAAGTGCTAGTAACCTCTCCCTTGACCTGCACCGTGCCTTTCTACGTGGCGTAAAGTCACAAAAGGCGGAAGACCATCGTTTTACCTTTTTTTTTTGCTACTTCCTGTTTTCTGGATTTGAACTTTGTACTCGTTTCTTGATCTTTGCATTTCTTCTCCAACTCTGTGGACTACTTAATCGAGCACCCTTTGCATTTTCGTCCCATTGCTCCATTATTTGACATTATAGTTTGTTTATTGTATTCCACGAGTGCCTTTCACTGTCTGGTGAAATGTTTCAAAGTTACATATGTGTATTGTGCGCAAGGGGGGACAGGCTTAATTGACCCTTCATTACCTAGGCTTATTTCTGGGTTATGATTTTTTCTCTGCTCGCATTCCCAACATCCTCTGAAGAGGCGTGAAGAGGAGCCTCTTGAATGTGCATTGTTTTGGTAACACTACACACTCCCATAAGGGACCTAGTGGTAGTTTTTCCAGGAAGCCACCAAATGACGTCGCTACTCTCTCATCGGCAAAGTGCCTTTGGTTCTAAGGGGGGTTGGCCATCCTTGACTTTGTTCCGGGGTGGTTTGCCTTAACCCTTGGTTCTTGGGGTACGCTGCTGCTTGTGGGGTCACGTTGGGTCGCTTTGCCAGGGGCCATGTTTGACGTGCCGCTCTATGCTCGATTAGTCGCCAGTTTCCAACTGAGGTGGGGAATGTGGGGCAAATATATACTTATACCAAAAAGTTGTAATATATGGCCATCTCAATACTTGAGATGTGTAAATTCCTTTGGACCTGTCTGACCCTCCTAGTGGACAATATAGTAATATGAAACTTAAACCAAATTTTATACATGTGATCTTATGTAATCCATTTGTATGTGTGAGTCTTCATACCTTTTGTAGTTACACCATCATTTATTCATCTGTTTTGGTGTTATAGATGCTATGTATAATCATGTATTTCCTACTACTCTGTCATATTTGCTTGCATGGCTTGATATGGGTTTGGGACTTATAAATAGCACGGAACCTGCACCTTAAAAATGTTTAAACTTAGTTCAAAACTTGATCTTTATTTACTAGATAACAGCAAATAACTTAACCAATCCCACCACAATTGATGCGTGGGATAAATCCCACGCAAGGGGGGAGTGTGGGACCCTAAATTAGGATATTAGGGATCAATATATGTTATATTACTCATATATTAGTACAATTTGGCCATATATGAACGAGTTTATTGAGTTCAGTTAAAACTCTGTCTGCTCTTCCTCAGCAAGGCCCAGTCTGTACTAGGCACGCTGGGAACCGAGGGGGAGACAGTTATGAATATGATAAGGACTGGCCATAGTTGGAGAAGCGCCCAGGAAAGCTCTTCATAACTGCTGAGTCATACCAGGTGTCTAAAGTTGGTGCTTAAAGCCCCCACCTTTGTTCACCCAAATACTGTATAAAAGTGTGTGTATTCCTCTGTGTTTTCAGAAGATCGGAGCTTCCTGACTGATAGAACAATAAAAAGATCAACTTAGAACTTCAGAATGACCCGACTTCTCCTTTCTTTAAAACTCGAGGCACTCGTCTGTTTTTATCTTCTTTCTTTTGAATTTAGAACTTTACATCGATGCATGACTAGATAATTTTTAAGAGTCTATTTTAAGCTAGCCCAAGGCTTCCCTTTAAGGGAGGCCAAGAGTCGTCAGATTACGAACGACAGGTCCCAAAATTTTTCGAAGATTTTTTTGAGTCTCAACATTTTTTTGGTCTTAACATTTTTCAAAGTTTTTTTTGGTCTTAAATTTCGGAACCCAAAAAAACTTTGAAAATATTGGGACCCAAAAAAACTTTGAAAAATTTTGGGACCCAAAAATACTTCGAAAAATTTTAGGACCCAAAAATTTTTTTACTTAAAATAATTTTGACCTCAAAATATCTTCGAAAAATTTTGGCACCCAAAAAAACTTTAAAAAATTTTAAGACCAAAAAAATTTTGATCCAAAAAAACTTCAAAAAATTTTGGGACCCAAAAAAATTTTGAAAAATTTTGAGCCCGAAAAAAGTTTGACCCAAAAAAACATCGAAAAACTTCGGAACGCAAAAAAACTTCGAAAAATTTTGGGAACCAAAATTTTTTTTACCTAAAATAATTTTGACCTCAAAATATCTTCGAAAAATGTTGGGACCCAAAATATCTTCGAAAAATTTTGGGACCCAAAAAAACTTTGAAAAATTTTGGGCCCGATAAAATTTTGACACAAAAAAACATCGAAAAATTTCGGAACCCAAAAAATCTTCGAAAAATTTTGGGACCCACAAATTTTTTTACCTAAAATAATTTTGACCTCAAAATATCTTTGAAAAATTTTGGGACACAAAAAAATCTTCAAAAAATTTTGGCCCAAAAAAAGTTTGACCCAAAAAAACTTCGAAAAATTTTGGGACCCAAAAAAACGTTGAAAAATTTTAAGACCAAAAACATGTTGAGACCCGAAAAAACTTAGAAAAATTTTGGGACTCAAAAAAACTTTGAAAAATTTTGGGCCCGATAAAATTTTGACACAAAAAAACTTTGAAAAATTTTGAGACCCGAAAAAAGTTTGACCCAAAAAAACATCAAAAATTTCGAAACAAAAAAAAAATCTAAAAATTTTGCGAACCAAAAATTTTTTACCTAAAATAATTTTGACCTCAAAATATCTTCAAAAAATTTTGGGACCCAAAAAAACTTTGAAAAATTTTAAGACCAAAAAAACTTTGAAAAATTTTAAGACCAACAAAATGTTGAGACCCAAAAAATTTTGGGACTCAAAAAAACTTTGAAAACTTTTGGGCCCGATAAAATTTTGACACAAAAAAACTTTGAAAAATTTTGAGACCCGAAAAAAGTTTGACCCAAAAAATCATCAAAAATTTCGGATCTCAAAAAAACTTCGAAAAATTTTGGGAACCAAAAAATTTTTTACCTAAAATAATTTTGACCTCAAAATATCTTCGAAAAATTTTGGGACCCAAAAAAACTTTGAAAAATTTTAAGACCAAAAAAATGTTGAGACCCAAAAAAATCTTCGAAAAATTTTGGGCCCGATAAAATTTTTACACAAAAAAAATTTCGAAAAACTTCGGAACCCAAAAAAACTTCGAAAAATTTTGGGAATCAAAAAATTTTTTACCTTAAGTAATTTTGACCTCAAAATATCTTTGAAAAATTTTGGGACCCAAAAAAACTTTGAAAAATTTTAAGACCAAAAAAACTTTGGAAAATTTTAAGACCAACAAAATGTTGAGACCCGAAAAAATGTAGAAAAATTTTGGGACTCAAAAAAACTTTGAAAAATTTTGGGCCCGATAAAATTTTGACACAAAAAAACTTTGAAAAATTTTGGGAACCAAAAAAACTTTGAAAAATTTTAAGACCAAAAAAACTTTGAAAAATTTTAAGACCAACAAAATGTTGAGACCCGAAAAAATTTAGAAAAATTTTGGGACTCAAAAAAACTTTGAAAAATTTTGGGCCCGATAAAATTTTGACACAAAAAAACTTTGAAAAATTTTGAGACCCGAAAAAAGTTTGACCCAAAAAATCATCAAAAATTTCGGATCTCAAAAAAGCTTCGAAAAATTTTGGGAACCAAAAATTTTTTTACCTAAAATAATTTTGACCTCAAAATATCTTCGAAAAATTTTGGGACCCAAAAAAACTTTGAAAAATGTTTAGACCCAAAAAATTTTGACACAAAAAACTCAGAATAGACAACAGAGGTTTTTGCACTAATACCAATAATACCCGAACACTGAACAATTCAATGAGCTGTATGGGTGTGATTTTTGCTATCACACAGGTGAAGGACCCAATCCTTTCAGAAGACCAGAACTTGTTCTCAGGCAAAATCTGAGGCATCTGAGACAAAACAGTATGACCACAAGCTACTCCAGAACAGCCGGTCATGGGTGTAAAAGGCCAATCTGGCCAATCTGGAAAAAAACTTTGAAAAATTTTAAGACCAAAAAAAATTTTGAAAAATTTTGGGACCCAAAAATACTTTGAAAAATTTTAAGACCAAAAAAATGTTGAGGCCCAAAAAAAATTTTGACACAAAAAAACATCGAAAAATTTCGGATCCCAAAAATATCTTCGAAACATTTTGGGACCCAAAAATGTTTTTACCTAAAATAATTTTGACCTCAAAACATCTTTGAAAAATTTTGGGACCCAAAAAAACTCTTCAAAAAATTTTGGGACCCAAAAAAATCTTCAAAAAATTTTGGGACCCAAAAATACTTCGAAAAATTTTGGGATCCAAAAATATTTTGACCTAAAATAATTTTGACCTCAAAATATCTTCGAAAAATTTTGGGACCCAAAATAACTTTGAAAATTTTTTGGCCCAAAAAAAGTTTGACCTAAAAAAACTTCAAAAAATTTTGGGACCCAAAAAAACTTTGAAAAAGTTTAAGACCAAAAAAATGTTGAGACCCGAAAAAAATTAGAAAAATTTTGGGACCCAAAAAAACGTAAAAAAAATTTTTGGGCCTGATAAAATTTTGACACAAAAAAACTTCGAAAAAGTTTGAGACCCGAAAAAAGTTTGACCCAAAAAAACATCGTAAAATTTCGGAACCCAAAAAATGTTCGAAAAATTTTGGGACCCAAAATTTTTTTTACCTAAAATAATTTTGACCTCAAAATATCTTCGAAAAATTTTGGGACCCAAAAAAATCGTCGAAAAATTTTGGGACCCAAAATAACATCGAAAAATTTTGGGCCCGATAAAATTTTGACACAAAAAAACTTCGAAAAATTTCGGAACCCAAAACATCTTTGAAAAATTTTGGGACCCAAAAAAACTCTTCAAAAAATTTTGGGACCCAAAAAAATCTTCAAAAAATTTTGGGACCCAAAAATACTTCGAAATATTTTGGGATCCAAAAATATTTTGACCTCAAATAATTTTGACCTCAAAATATCTTCGAAAAATTTTGGGACCCAAAATAACTTTGAAAATTTTTTGGCCCAAAAAAAGTTTGACCTAAAAAAACTTCAAAAAATTTTGGGACCCAAAAAAACTTTGAAAAAGTTTAAGACCAAAAAAATGTTGAGACCCGAAAAAAATTAGAAAAATTTTGGGACCCAAAAAAACGTAAAAAAAAATTTTGGGCCTGATAAAATTTTGACACAAAAAAACTTCGAAAAAGTTTGAGACCCGAAAAAAGTTTGACCCAAAAAAACATCGTAAAATTTCGGAACCCAAAAAATGTTCGAAAAATTTTGGGACCCAAAATTTTTTTTACCTAAAATAATTTTGACCTCAAAATATCTTCGAAAAACTTTGGGACCCAAAAAAATCGTCGAAAAATTTTGGGACCCAAAATAACATCGAAAAATTTTGGGCCCGATAAAATTTTGACACAAAAAAACTTCGAAAAATTTTCAGACCCGAAAAAATTTTGACACAAAAAAACATCGAAAAATTTGGGAACCCAAAAATACATCAAAAAATTTCGGAACCCAAAAAAACTTTGAAAAATTTTGGGACCCAAAAAAACTTTGAAAAATTTTGGGACCCAAAAAAACTTTGAAAAATTTTAAGACCAAAAAAATGTTGAGGCCCAAAAAATTTTTGACCCAAAAAAACTTGGAAAATTCTGGGACCCAAAAAATGTTGACACAAAATTACTTCGAAAAAATTTTTAGACCCGAAAAAATTTTGACACAAAAAAACATCGAAAAATTTCGGATCCCAAAAAGATCTTCAAAAAATTTTGGGACCCAAAAAAATTTTGACCTAAAATAATTTTGACCTCAAAATATCTTCGAAAAATTTTGGCACCCAAAATAACTTTGAAAAATTTTGGGCCCAAAAAAACTCAGAATAGACAACAGAGGTTTTTGCTCGAATACCAATAATACCCGAACACTGAACAATTCAATGGGCTGAATGGGTGTGACTTTTGCTATAACACAGCTGAAGAACCCTATCCTTTCAGAAGACCAGAACTTGTTCTCAGGCAAAATCTGAGGCGTCTGAGACAAAACAGTATGACCACCAGCTACTCCAGAACAGCCAGTCATGAGTGTAAAAGGCCAATCTGTATTGATTAGGTTAAAAAGTTTTGGATGATTGATGGCTTTTTTTTTCAGAGTACCAACATAGTGTTTGTCTTGATGTGTCTCGACAATCAGTGATTATATGGCTGGATTCACCAAATCACAGCAAAAAGTGGTATATAGACAGAAAAACAAACATTGTTGGCCAAAAATTGCTCGCAGTCCAGCCTCCTGTAGAGTTCACCAGAACACCACGATCATTACATGATCGTAAATTTAGAGTAGAGGTCATTTCTTCTTTTCTATTCATTGCGACTTCTAAATGGTTTTCTTATGAAGAAGTTCTGTAATCATCTCTTTCTTTCAGTTTTTGCTATGCACATGCTTCTTAAAGAAAATGTGAAACTATTAACATTACATAGTTTCATATTTTCTTGAAGAAGCATGTGCATAGCAAAAACTAAAAGAAAGAGATGATTCCAGTACTTCTTAATTGGAACACCATTTAGAAGTGGCAATGAATAGAAAAGAAGAACTGACCTCTACTCTGAAGCTTTTCAAAATGTACAATCATGTTATAATCGTGGTGTTCTGGTTAACTCTACAGGAGGCTGGATTGCAAGCAATTTTTGGCCAAAAATGTCTGTTTTTCTACCTATATATCACTTTTAGCTGTGATTTGTTGAATCCAGCCACATATTCACCGACTATCGAGTCACACCAAGACAAACACTATGTTGGTACTCACCAACCTTTGACCTCTGTTCTCTATTCTGTGGTTGTCTCCATGTGATACCATTCTTTCTAGAGATAAGAGTTCATCTACAAAGGGAGTCAGGACAGAGTGCATGTTTGGTTTCTTTTCTCCAAACCAAATACATAGCATACAAATGTTGCTTTTCCTGACTTTAGGCTGTAGTTCAATAAACTGACACTCAACTTGCCAAATCTGTTACCAGAGATATTATAAATTCGAATTCCATCAAGGTTTCAGAGTAAACTAATATCATGTTCACATAGTTGGCCAGTTTATTTTATTTTTCTGTACTCTGCTTTACACTGTATGTCATTCAACACATTGTGTTGGACTTTTCTCCCTTGTTTCCAAGTACATAGAACATGAGGAGCAGCAAAAATGAGGTTTATAGTGACCATACTCTCCATAAGCTTTGTTAAACAGGTACACACTTTCTGGCACTAACCCAGGGACACGTTCATTACAAATCTTGAGGAGATGTTGCAGAACTATTCCAGTTATGCTGCAGGACATCAACAGCAGCAGACTCTGCCCTTTTGCCCTTTTAGAGGTGCACCAGAATATAGACATTCATCATCAGCATGTGGCATCTAAAATGTATAAACATAATTATTTAGCTTGCTTGTAGAAGAAAAGAGCTAATCTATATTTTGCAAAGATATATCAAAGCCTTCCATCTAGGAATTAGACATAAATTATTTCAAAATGAATGTTCATATTTTGTGATATACCTAAAGAACTTAAATAATACACCTTCACACAGTTTCACAATAATATATACACATTCACTTTAGACTTATGACAGACATGCAAATGTGTTTTTATTATAATTTTAATTTGTTAAAAATTACACAAAGGTCATTTGTCTTTAAAAGTGCAAACTGTACCTACAGTTCAGCTGCTAAACTATGGTTTCCAATAATTTGTGATCTTTGTATAAGAATTTTCCTAATTAATCATTACCTTTCATTTATGCATTTTAAATATGCAATATAATTAATGTTACAACAGGCTTATATTTAGAAATATTAATTATTTTCAGATCTTTTATATCACAGAATTGAAAGTTTTGTAAAGCACAATGCAGAACTTGAAATAAATGTTAGGTCAAATTCCTGTGATAAATCCCTGTGTCTCTTCAGATTTTTCTGGTGATACATCTGTTGGTCTGGAGTGCCCAGTTGTTTCATCGTCACAGGACATCCCATGTAAGGTTTTGTAAATGGAAGGTATTTTAAAAAAAGTTAGTTTCATGTGCTTTAACCATTAAACCAAACCTCTAAGCCCATTATAGTACCTGTAATTATGGCTTTGTTGGTGTCACTTGTACTGTTTCGCACTGATGTAATATTTATATTAAACAAAGAATTAGCACTATGAGTTCATTTGAGTTTCTTAAGAAATATGTCTCAGATTTCACTAAACATCATACAAGTCATTTACAGTACCCATGATAATGCTTTTATTTGTTTCGCTTTGTTTCTGCTTTTGAAAATGATTCACAAAGATGCTGATCATTAAAGTGGCTGGGCTGTTCCTCTGTGGTGTTATTACAATCCTCTTGGGGCTACCACCAGTTGTGACAAAAAAATATCTGATCTGTACCTTTCAATGCACAGTTACAATAAATTAACAAACATGATATTGCTTTTTTACTGGGCATATCTATGCTTTATTTGGTTACCAATATATAGTGTACACTATTTGGAAATTAAGAAGCAAATTGCTAAACTGTTTTTCACGTTTAACATGTTTTTAAATTATTGCAATAATACTCATGTACATTTCATATGTTTTAGATGAATGGATTGAGAATTTTTACCTTCATTAAGCATCTCCTAAAACAACTTGTTTGTGGAACTTGCGTGTCTTCTTCTGTGATTTTTTTTTATATTTAACACATCTCTTTATTATATGAGCAAATAATTATCAGTACTTATATTTACTATACATATTGGCCTGAAATTTTATATTACCTCTTTTTGTGTCTGCATATGTGATGAAGTCTGGGTCTCCACAATATTACAGCATAATTTGACTGGACCTTGGGACAGAGTTATCATCATTCAGCAGGTATGCCTTGTATTGTCTTTTTGTCAGCATCAAGAGAACATATATCTGTGCCTCTGGCTGTGGATTGTGCGGGACAGGAGAGAATGCTAGTCTAGATGGAAACAGGGGTCAACGAGCACATAGTGGATTTTTTTTCGCCCCCTGTTTTTTCTTAATCTTTGAAGTGTCTATTTTAAGATTCTGACAGGTAACAGGATGAAATAATGTCCCATGACATTTATTTGTGCATTTCCCTTTAATGCATCTATGCTAATTCCGAACCGCAAAAATGTTAATTTGCCTGTGCATTTTAGGGTTTTTCTTAATCTTTGAAGTAACAGGACAAAAAATGTCCTGTGGGGCTTATTTTTAACCTTTTACTACACCTATCCCAATTTCGAACTTGAAAAAAATATGAATTAATTGGCATAGCTCCTTAAGTTAAAAACCTATACAGACAAATGAGCACACTTTTCCATACAATTCTGGGCCAAGGAATTTAATGGAATGTTTTTTTTTTTAAGTTTTTTTTTTTACACATTTTGACTTAATTCTGGGACAAAATTTTCAAAAATTAGCAGAAAATGTTCATTTGCCTGTATGTTTTCACATTATACTAAATTCCTGCACACTAAATGAAAACATCCTGAGATTGTTCTTAATCCTTGAAGTGTCTACTTTAAGATTCTGACAGGTAACATGACAAAAATGTCATGTGGGGCTTATTTTTAACCCCATTTAATTCACTTGCCGAGAGTTGTATGGACAATTGGGATAGGTGTAGTAAAGACTACACCTATCCCAATTGTCCATACAACTCTCGGCAAGTGAATTCCATAGAATAGATGTTTTGAAGTTTTTGACACATTTTGAGTAAAAAACTTCAGTTTGTTATGGTCGCCTGTACATTTTTTACATTATACATTATATTCACATTATGAAAAGTCTACTTTTAGATCCTGACAGGTACCAGGATGAAAAATGTAATTAGCTGCAGAACTAATTGATGATAAAATCCAACAATGTTAAAAATAAAGTATTAGTATAGTCTGGTACTAATAATTTTAATCCTTGTTATCACCATTGAAGAGATCATGAAAGTCTATCTTTTTAAATCTAACATTTATGTGAATGGCTGGACCCAAGTTTTACTAGCAGAGCACAGGCCAAAGCATCACACTGCAATTTATAGGGCTTTGTGTACACAAAGTGCTTCTTTTTTAATGGTTGCCAGAAATCAGAGCTCTGCAGGAGGAAGAACGAATATGTTCGGGACTTCTGGAATAGTTTTCTCAGCGTCTTGAAGGAAGGACTTTCTGGAGGTGCTAAACAATAGTTACTGCTTTTCCTCCAGCTCCAGCCCTTCCCAAATCACCATCTCAGTTGAGTGTAGGTCAGGGGATTGTTTACTAGAGAATCCCATATGCGTCATTTAATAGTTTTCATGGTTTTAATATCAATCTACAATGTAGAAACTGAATTAAATAAACAAATTAAGAGAAAACATTGAATGAGACGTGTCCAAACTTTTGACTGGTACTGGTAATATTGGCGAGTTAATACACCCCAAAGTTTGCCCAGATGAACGGCCACAATGTTGGATAGAAGCACCTGATTATGAAATATTATTAAATATTACCCTCACATTCACCGATACCCTTTACAACACGTGTAGGTGTGATTAAAGACACAACAGTCGTCCCCTGCACCGGACCTACAATAGCATGGACAAATATAGTGTGATGCTGTAATTCCTGGTATGTTAGGAATTGTGTATAGTTGCGTATATTTCACAGTAACAGCCTGATTACAGAATTTTGGAGACTTTGCAGCTTTGCTTAGACCATGAGCATCATCTGCAGGAATTCATTAATTGCATTCCTTGCAGCAGTAATATCAAGAACTCTAACATTGCTAATATGCATTTTAGTGATTTATTCGTGGGTTTGATTGGTCAATTCCAATATGACCAGTTAGACTACAAGCCACAGACAAAGTTGGCAATATAATATAATATAATATAATATAATATAATATAATATAATATAACATAACATATAATATAATATAATATAATATAATATAATATAATATAATATAATATAACATAACATAACATAACATAACATAATATAATATAATTGATTAAATCACAGAAATAATATTTTTTTTCCCTCAAAATTGGCGGTCCCTGGTGTTTAAACTGCAAGCAGAATGCACTTTAAGAAGGTCTGTCTGGTTAACGACTGGTTCAGGTTACTCGATAATCTGCGAGCAAGTTTACGTAGTACTTTAGTTACGCACGGGTTTGGGAAACACTCTTTAATTAACAATCAATCTTAAGTACGAGTTAACAAAGTTCTTTAGCATTACGAAGCTTTTGGAAACTCACCCCAGAGCAGTTTTTTTTTCATTTTGGTGTATCTGATACCAAATTTGTTAGTGGTAAATCAGTACTGTAGGTATTAAATTAGGCTTAAATTAAAACTTGACACGGTGTTAATTAAATAGTGTGGCAAATATAAAAAAAAAAACTGGCAAATATGCTGTGCAGTGTTTGGTTCCCAAAAATTGTTTGTATAATTTACTTCACTGGTATGTTCCATTAACTGCTGTGTTCTGATCTACAGAATAATTTGTACATTTTTGTAAAGCATGTATTTTCAGGAATATTTTGCACTCAAAATCTAATTGTTTGTATTAAAAAAAACTGAAAGGATTGTTTAATTGTTTAATCAACATTTGCTGTATTCATCATTTTCATTTCTTAACAGCTGTTATCAGCTGGAATATTTTATTTTGTACTATGTAGATGTTTATTATTGTGCATCAGTTTGTTGTGCCCACCTTTCAAAGAAATGAAAAAAGATGATGTTTAAAAAAACTAATTGCCCAAATAAATTACTATTGAATTAGGTGAGTTCAAATAAATAAATCTTTAAATTATTTAACAAAATTATGATGGTGGAACTTAATTTAGTTGTTTTTATCAAACCAAACAAATTGGACTACTATTAGGTAAAACAACGTACAAAAAGTTAAGTTGGATAAACAAAAAAAGTCTCATAGCTTTTACTAAACAACATTCAAGTTGGGATTAATTTAAACAGTGGATGCAAATTCTTACATAATTTTCCAGTACTGATCCAGTATGTTATTTTTTATAGTGCACTTAAGAAATGTGTAAAACAAGGAGGTAGTGCATTTTACTTAGTCATAATATGTTTTAGGTCTTAAAATGTCATTTTTGAACTAAAGAGAAGTTTACAGTTCAAAACAGCACTTGAAGTAGTATAATCACTCTAAGGAGTGAGAGAAGAGCTGAACACTGTGTGCAAAACGCTTTTCTAATCTTAAATCGTCAAAAAATAGCCTGTACTACGTTCAAAACACAAATTAACCCAAACACTTAAGAAATTATGAAAACGTGATGTTAGTGCATTTTACATCGTTATAATATGTTTTAGATCTTAGAAATTCATTAAAGCCGTTTATTGATCTAAAGAGTGAGAGAGGAGCTATTCTCACGCTTTTCTAAGCTTAAATCATCGAAAAACTACAATTAACACACAAATTAACCCAGAACGTAAGATATAATGGAAACATGATGTTAGTGCATTTTTTACAATTATGATATGTTTTAGATCTTAGAAACTCAATTTTTGATCGAAAGAGAAGCTTTCAGTTCAAAACAACACTTACAGCAGTTTATCGCTCTAAAGAGTGAGAGAGGAGCCCAGATTTATGCGGAAAATGCTTTTCTTAGCCTAAACCGGGAAAAACAGCCTTTACTACGTTCAAAACACAAATTTACCCAGAAACGTGAGAAATGATAAAAAAAATTAATTTTAGAGCATTTTAAACACAGTAATAATATGTTTTAGATCTTAGAAACTCATTTTTGATTGAAAGCGAAATTTTCAGTTCGACACAACTCTTTCTAACAAGATGTTAGTCCATTTCATACAGCGATAATGTGTTTTATGTCTTAAAAACCTATTTCTGATCGAAACAGGTGTTTTCAGTTCGAAACAACACTTAAAGTAGTTTATGGCTCTAAGGAGTGAGAGAGGAGCTCAGAACTATGCGCAAAACGCTTTTCTCAGCCTGAATCGTTAAACATTCAACACACAAATGAACCCAAATACGAGATGTTATAATTATATTATTATTATTATTATTATTATTATTATTATTATATATTTAAGGTCCTAAAAACTCATTTCTGGTCGAAAGATCTGTTTTCAGTTCGAAACAACACTTGATGCAGTTTCTCCCTGTAAGGAGTGAGAGAGGAGGTCAAAAGTATGCACAAACCGACTAGCTCAGCCTGAAACATCCAAAAACAGCATTTATTACATTCAACACAGAAATGAACCCAAACCAAAAATGTTGAAAAACATGTTACTGCATTTATGTTAGGCATAATATGTTTTATGAATTAAAAAGACATTTCAAATCAAACCAAATAAAATTTATTTGCACAGGCTGTGTATACCAACACTATGTCCTCAATCAGCACAGATTTCATTCTCGGAAGCTGCACAAGCTCTCTTCACTTTCAACATCTATTTTAACACAAAAAAGTCTAATGTTACAATAAACATAGTAATGAACATGTTTTACCATAGTTGCATTTGCAAGAGCTACCACACCAAATTAAAAAGATATACAGGAACTCATATTTTGCATAGTGATCATCTAGTCCATCTAGTCCAAGGCAGGTGAATAAACTGGATGATGGGCAGCCAGTGTTGGGTGATGGGGAAAGCTGACTTCAAGAAACTTCCATCACTCTGGCCAAAGAGGACAGTGAGATCCTGAAGGTCCAACATACATCGGTATCTGGTCAGACAGGTGGGCAGTCCGTAACTCGGAGTAAGGCAGAGAGATGCAATTAGTTTTGACTGGATTTATGTAAAACAGAGAATATCAATCATTATCAGAGTGTGGCTAAAGACTTCAGCATATCTGAGTAAAACTCAGCCTAACTAAAGGCAAAGAGCCAGAAAGTAACCTAAAGACGGAGGAACCCTGAAACACTGGCATCCAACAACTCCACAGTCCACAAACCTGAGTGACTGAGTGCAGTGGGTAATCAACAGCACCAGCATTCAGTTTACCAAAAAAACCATCTGCTTAAAGTCCTGGATCTGCAGCCTTATCTATGGGAAAAAAAAACATTTATTAAGCTAGACCAAACAAGCAAGTTTTTAGCATAGACTTAATGATTGAGACAGTGTTTCAGTTCCGAACAAATTTGCTTTTCTTCCTGCAAAGTTCTGAATTTTGGGAACTATTAATAAAGAAGCACCTTGTGATCGAAATAATCGCAGTGATTTATAAATAGGAGATAAGGTCTCGTAAGAACTCATGTAGGGCCCCTGTATACTCTAACAGGACAATTTTATAGTCAATGCAGACTTTGACTGCAAACTAGTGCAGTTCTGATAGAACTGGACTAATATGGTCAAATGTTCTAGTTTTAGGATGGACCCTGGCTGCAGAGTTACTTTTTATTTATAATCTTTTTAACAGCACAATGTATGTAGTCAGCCTGCATGCTGTTCTTTAGTCACTATAGCTGCACACTGTAATTTTGTTAAAATTAAGGGGATATGAGATTTTATATTTGGATAAATAAGCCTTTAATATATTTAACTGTTAGTTTATTTAAATTTGTTATCAGTATTTCTTTTTTCCCCAAACATACACAGAGGCCTTTAAAGGGCAGTGTGATGCTTTGGCCTGTGCTCTGCTGGTAAAACTTGGGTCCAGCCATTCACATAAGTGTTACTTTGACACATACCAGGCTGCAAAAATGGTTTCCCAAAGTATAACATATTTTCAATGCATACTGCCTCTGCCCTTACTATTTTAACTGGTGCTGATGTAGCAGGCGGAAGATCACTGGATGATGTTGAGCATGAGGGTGCCGGTGAGAGAGGAGGAACCTTCACTGCTGACACAACCACCTTCAGTTTTTTTCACAGTATCTGGTAACTCTAAGTTAGAAAAAACAAGAAAATGATTAAAGAATTTGTGGGATGTTACATAACTTAATTTTTGTCGAGAAACAAATAATACATAATCCGGTATATTACATACCTTTAAGTGCTGAAACTCAATGAGCACAGATTTCTTTTTTAGAGGCTGACCAATGCTCTTTTCCCTTTCAGCATCTATTAGACTCTTTAAAACAACAAACATTTTAAAGTAACAATAAACGGAGTAATGAAGTATGTTCTAACATAATTGTTTTGCAAGAGTGTGAGCAATCTACCTCACCAAATTAAAAAGGAATAAAGAAACTCATATTTTGCATTGAGTGTAGGATAAACAGGAGTAAAAAATAAAAGGCAGTCAGTAACTCAGAGGAAGGCAAAGAGATGGAATTAGTGTTGACTAGATTTATGTAAAACAGAGAATATAAAGCATTATCAGAGTGTGGCTATTCACTTCAACAGATCTGAGTAAAACAGCCTAACTAAAGGCAGACAGCCAGAAACATAAACACGGATGCATCCTGAAACACAGGCATCCACCAACTCCACTGTCCACAAACTGAAGAGTGACTGAGCGCAGTGGGTAAAAAAAAAAACAGCACCAGCATTCAGTTTACCACAATTCCCTATGCCCATAAACCCTTAGATCTGCAGTCTTATCTTAAGGGAAAAACAGTAACAGTAAATTTTAGTCTAGACTTAAAGATTGAGACAGTGTCTGAGTCCCAAACATATTTGGGAAGGTTATTCCAGAGTTGAGGTGTTTTATAAGAGAAAGCTCTTCCTTCTGCAGAGCTCTGAATTCCGGGAACTACTAAGAAACCAGCACCTTGTTATCTTAGAGATCACAGTGATTTATAATAGGAGATGTGCAGGTCTAAAAGAACTGGGATGATATGGTCAAATCTTCTAGTTTTAGGAAGGACCCTGGCTGCAGCATTTTAAATTAACTAAAATGTCTTTAAGTTACTGTAAGAACATCCCGACAGTAGTGAATTACCTCCCGACAGTAGTGAATTACCAAATTCATTACCTCAGTCTAGCCTTGAGGTAATGAATGCATGTAGCATTTTACACAAATTGCTCTTTTCCACCAACGTGGAACGGCCTTTGTACGGGGTTTCATGCACCAAACTGTTCTGTGCATGTCCACCAAGAAAAATAGTTTCTTTTGCTTAAAAATGGCTAAAAGGCTACACATATATGTACAGTATATTTTAAGAAAATATATATCTATTCAAGAAGACCCTGAAGTAAAACTCTGAACATGGAAAATAAAAGAGTTTCAATTATGCAGCTCTGTCTTTGCAGCCTTAACAAGTATTCTAAGATCTGTTCTCTTTCACCATAAACAAAACTATTGATTTTTGTAGTTAGGACTACATATGATTTCCAGTGAATAATTTATGGGTGTGGATTTCAGGTCAACAACTCTTACCTCTAAGACTGTATCTGTATCATACAGTGGAGGGCCTGTGTTAGGATCAGGGCATTTTCTCTTTCTGAAATCATCTTTACGAGCCTTAAACCTGTGCTTTTGGCACTTTTTGGCAATACCTGAGCACAAAAAAAAACATATAAATAATGTCTGCCTTTATTGTGTCTGTGAATCATACAAGTTTGTAAGAAATACCATTCTTGCAGGCGATTCCTTCTGTAAGGCCTTTGGTTCAGGTCTTGAGTTCACAATTTCAAGCGCCTGAAAAAAATACAATTCTAAATAAATACTGATACAAACTACTTTTTATAAAAAGCAATTATATAATCTTCTTGTTAATAATTTAGTTGTAGTGTAAAGAACAGAAGGCTATTTTAAATTAATAAAGCTTTGTAGATAAAATTGTAGTTAACCTTTGCCATTTTCTTTGAGTTAACACGATGTGCTTTTTGATTCTGAGTGTAATCTTTGAGTTCTAAACAGAACCCGTAAACATAAAACAGACTTCAAAGGTCCAAGGTGTATCAAAAAACTGTCAAGTTAATGTACATGCATTTAATTATGAGGCAAATCATTAAGGTGTAAAAATTCCTTTCTTGTAGGCTCTGCTGTATGTGAGGACTTCATCTGAAGAGGCTAAATCAATAGAGCACAGAAAAAGTGATCTTACAACAAAATATAAAGGAATTGGATACCTAATGTCTAAGCAAAGAAAACAGTATACAACACTGCTAGAAGCAGTGTGTTGCAGTCTTTGGGACACTTGACTGTAAGTACTGATCCACTTGCTGCTCATGGCAATCAACAGACACAGTTACACAGCTAGCTAAACAGTATCAAAGATCAGGTCACGTAACATTCAGATAATCTTGTGTCCCTTCTTCAATATTTTTGTACTTTTTTAGCAAAACTCTTCATATGTACACAACAATACCTTTTAACTAGTAATTACAAATAAATCTGAACATGTGACTAATCTTTCCTTTTCTTTTGAGGGGTGTTCTGCTTTTATTCCTTATGGTCAAAAAGGTCTGTTGAAAGATATTACATTTTTATTACAATATATTAATACATATATTAATATTACAAAGTTTTCATTAGTCTCTAATAATGTGACTATTGGGGAAATGTGTATGATTTTACCAAGGAAGGTTATACTGTTTTCAGGAAATGTATAAATATATATCTTCTTTTGGAGTATACAATATATACACATAAAAATATATATACATCATGTATCTTGCTATTTTTGTACATAAACAGTACTTTTAAATTATGTATTTCTCAATGGAACTGCTATATTTATTACATACATAGCCTGAATTCAACAAAAGCAGGCTTTACTACATTCAAAACACAAATTAACCCAAACACTTAAAAAATGATGAAAACAATATGTTAGTCCATTTTGCACAGTCATAATGTGTTTTAGATATAAGAAACTCATTTTTGATCAAAAGAGAAGTTCGAAAGTGTTTCAGTTCGAAACATAACTACTTAAAACAATTTAATCTAAGAATTTGACCTAATGAAGCTGTGCACTGCACTGCACAGCCCCTCCTAGCTTGCTATCTAGATTATCTCACTAGCTAGTCAGCTAGTTAATTAGCAAACCTACGTTCGCAGTGGTTAGATAGCTAGTTATCTAACATTCACAATTGTAGCTTAACTATGGTCTTTTATCGCCATTTACATTAGGATAACATGTTCTGAACTCTGTGCTACTGACCAGTCCACTGCGCCCAACTAATAAGAGCCCTGCTCATGCAGCACAGCTTCCCGCAGCCTCCAGCTGCTCCGCCTCACACAGACCAAGGCTGATTACATTTTAAACTGCGAGCTCGAAGCCTTCAACCAGAACGCGCCAAACCTGCATTCTCTCCTGTCCCGCACAATCCACAGCCAGAGGCACAGTGATATGTTCTATTGATGCTGACTAAATGACAATACAAGGCATACCTGCTGAATGATAATAACTCTGCCACAAGGTCCAGTCAAATTATGCTGTAATATTGTGGAGACCCAGACTTCATCACATATGCAGACACAAAAAGAGGTAATATAAAATTCCAGGCCACTATGTATAGTAAATGTACTGATAATTATTTGCTCATATAATAAAGAGATGTTTTAAATATAAAAAATCACAGAAGAGGACACGCAAGTTTCACAAACAAGTTGTTTTAGGAGATGCTTAATGAAGGTAAAAATTCTCAATCCATCCATCTAAAACATATGAAATGTACAAATAAAAGCATGTTCATGGGTACTGTAAATGACTTGTATGATATTCAGTGAAATCTTAGACATATTTCTTCAGAAACTCAAATGAACTCATAGTGCTAATTCTTTGTTTAATATAAATATAACATCAGTGTGAAACAGTTCAAGTGACACCAACAAAGCCATGTATACAGGTACTATAATGGGCTTATAGGTTTGGTTTAATGGTTAAAGCACATAAAACTAACTTTGTTTTTAAATACCTTCCATTTACAATACCTTACATGGGATGTCCTGTGACAATAAAACAACTGGGCACTCCAGACCAACAGATTTATCATCAGAAAGAGACACAGGGATTTATCACAGGAATTTGACCTAACATTTATGTCAAGTTCTGCATTGTGCTCTGCAAAACTTTCAATTCTGTGATATAAAAGATCTGAAAATAAACAATATTTCTAAATATAAGCCTGTTGTAACATTAATTATATTGCATATTTAAAATGCACTGGACCTTGCACTTTTAAAGATAAAATAACCTATGTGTAATTTTTAACAAATAAAAATTATAATAAATATACATTTGCATGTCTGTCATAAGTCTAAAGTGAATGTGTATATATTATTGTGAAAATAAATAGAAGGTGTCTTATTTAGGTTCTTTAGGTATATCACAACATATGAACATTCATTTTGAAATTATTTATGTCTAAGTCCTAAAGGCTTTGATCTTTGCAAAATGTCAATTAGCTCACACCAAGTGTTTCTTCTTCTACAAGCAAGCTAAATAATTATGTTTATACATTTTAGATGCCACATGCTGATGATGAACGTCTGTATTCTGGTGCACCTCTAAAAGGGCAAAAGGGCAGAGTCTGCTGCCAAAGGGTGTAAAAGCGGAGCGAGTGCGCATTTCTAGCGCAGAAAAATGGGCCAAAGAGTCTAAAAGCAGAGATGGTGTGCATTTCTAGAGCAGAAAAACGGGCCAAAGGGTCTAAAAGCGGAGCGAGTGCGCATTTCTAGCGCAGAAAAATGGGCCAAAGAGTCTAAAAGCGGAGAGGGTGCGCATTTCTAGCGCAGAAAAACGGGCCAAAGGGTCTAAAAGTGGAGAGGGGGTGCATTTTTAGCGCAGAAAAACGGGGCAAAAGAGTCTAAAAGCGGAGAGAGTGCGCATTTCTAGCGCAGAAAAACGGGCCAAAGAGTCTAAAAGCAGAGAGAGTGCGGATTTCTAGCGCAGAAAAATGGGCCAAAGGGTCTAAAAGCGGAGAGGGTGCGCATTTCTAGCGCAGAAAAACAGAGTCTAAAAGTTGCCGTAATTAAGGAGTTTAATATTAAGAGACATCATGAAATTAAACATCAATTTGAAAAATCTTAGTTTACACAACACTGTCAAAGATAAAGATAGTAAGTCAAGTAAAATGATGTGTAAATTAAAGTAATCAGGAAAAAAGTATTATTTAAAGTGGTATATATCATTATTTGTTTTATTACAGAGTCTGTGGCCCGTGACTTAAAATATATTTCTCCATCTGGCCCCCAACAAAAAAAAGTTTGGACACCCCTGGCATACAGTGTAAAGCAGGGTACAGAAAATTAAAAGAAACTGGCCAACTATGTGAACATGATATTAGTTTACTCTGAAACATTGATGGAATTCGAATTTATAAAAGCACTAGTACCAGATTTGGCAAGTTCAGTGTCAGTTTATTGAGAGAAAGAAACCAAACATGCACTCTCTCCTTGACTCCCTTTGTAGATGAACTCTTATCTCTAAAAAGAATGGTATCACATGGAGACAACCACAGAATAGAGAACAGAGGTCCAAGGTGTTTGCACTAATATGTAGCTTAATAATTCAGAACACTGAACATTTCAATGTATGGGTGTGATGTGATCTGAGGCAGAACATAATGACCATGCTATGTCAGCTACTCCAGAACAGACAGTCATGGGTGTAAAAGGCCCATCTGTATTGATGAGGTCAAAAACGTTTCAGATGATTGATGGCTTTTTTCCAGAGTGCCAACATAGTGTTTGTCTTGGTGTGACTCGATAGTCGGTGAATATGTGGCTGGATTCAAAAAATCACAGCAAAAAGTGATATATAGGTAGAAAAACAGACATTTTTGGCCAAAAATTGCTTGCAATCCAGCCTCCTGTAGAGTTAACCAGAACACCACGATTATAACATGATTGTACATTTTGAAAAGCTTCAGAGTAGAGGTCAGTTCTTCTTTTCTATTCATTGCCACTTCTAAATGGTGTTCCAATTAAGAAGTACTGGAATCATCTCTTTCTTTTAGTTTTTGCTATGCACATGCTTCTTCACATGTATGCACATGTAATGTTAATGCAGCAGAAATGGCACTTTCTGCTGCAAATTTGTCATCCAGTTTGAGGTGTAAAGAGATTTTAAAGAGAGTTCTCAGGTGGAGAAGTCTTTCGAAAAAGGGAGAAAAGTGCATAAAAAATGCAAACAATGACATCAAAGATCTCTTCTTTCAGCTTTAGAAATCAGAATCCTCAGTGGAAATGTAGGGGGGTTTGATACTGCTTCAAACAGAGTGTCAGAGTGATCGTCCAACTCTGACCTTACTAATGCTCTTAATGCTGAACACAATCAAACCTTTATATGGAGAGTAATGACAGCAGGTGTCCTAGTAGTTATAATATATATGAATTAATGTATATATATATATATATATATATATATATATATATATATATATCATATATATTTTTTTATTTGTTACTTTAAAAAAGACAAAAAATTTAATACAATGATTTATTGCTTGTTAAAAAATTGTGCTTGTGTTGTCATATGTTCAATATTTATGAAAATTTAAATACATTAGAAAATTCATTCTTTTTTCTTTCAGTTTTTGTTAAAGTTGGAAGCAAGAAGGAATATACAATACTACAAACAGTACTTTATGCTATAATACTTAATTTAAAAATAGATTTTATTTAAAGATGCATGTAAAAAAATAAATTATAATACACTGATACATACATACATATTACATGACAATAATGTACATTTTATTACCCGACTGTGATAAGAAATTAAATCATGTAATTTTATGTGACACTTGAGGCATGTTTGTTTCAGAATGTGAGTGAAGTCCATTCAAAAGGGAGCAGAAAGAGTGGATGTCTCAAGAAACGTGGAAGAAGATAGTGACGAGGAAAAAGTTAAAGCACAAAATAAACAGATGCAAGAATCAACAGGATAAAAAACAGACCTTACAGCACAGTACTGGGAAGCGAACCGGGAAGTGAAGAGGTGTGCCAGACAAGACAAAAGACAGTTTGTAGAAAGTTTGACAGAGGAGGCAGAAGTAACATCTAAACAACAGAGGTTATACGACATAACACATGCTTTGTCAGGGAAGAAATTCAACATAAGTAAGCCAGTCAAGGACAAGAATGGAAGAACCATCACGAGTGACGCACAACAAAGAACATGATGGGTGGAGCATTTTGAGTTGACATGACATACCTCAAGTCCATGAAAAATGGCAAGGCAGCAAGGAAGCCAGAAGCTCTCAAGGCAGATGCAGGAACCACAGCAGATATGCTACATCCTCTCTTATTGAAGATATGGGTGCAGGAGCAAGTTCCCACCGACTGGAAGCTAGGATACCTGGTGAACTGCCCAAGAAAGGTGACCTTTCCCAGTGCTGCAATTGGCGAGGAATTATGTTGCTGTCCAACCCCAGCAAGGAACAGCAAAATGGGAACAACACCGGTGTCCAGTGGACATTCTCCAAACAACTGGAGGACCTGGATTTTGCTGACGACATCAGCCTTCTGTCCCACAAGCAGCAATATGCACAGTCCAAGCTCATCAGGCTCACTGAGGAGGCAGTGTGGTGGAAAATAAAGATTTTGGATCAAGTGAGTAGCTATTATTTAATTGGAGAAAAGACAGAATGCATTTCAAAGCATGCCTCTCGCCCTGTACAGCCAACATCTCAGCGTATTTATACCTTTTTAGGTCCCCTCAGGCAATTGCCTTATATGGTAAAACTTCCCTGTATCCTGGTATATTACCTGGCCAGTCTTGACCAGTCGGTCAGGTGCATTCCTACATCCTGGGGGCAGGGTGAAGCTTACACTTTAGTGACACATAGCTTCCAGAACCTGCCAGTACACTGGTCAGTAACTTGTACCACGTATGTTTTATGGTTGATGCCTCAGGGATTTAATGGTGTGATCACCTGTCCTGCACGCCCATGTGAGCCACGTACGCACATTCTAATCTTTGCAGCTTGTCAGTATCTTCAGTCAAAATTACGTACATGATTTAGGAATAATTTACCCTCCTTATTGATTATGAATCACCTTAAATAAATAAATTTCCATTACAGCAGAAAAGACCGGCCTAAAGACCAACACCAAGAAAACAGAAGTGATGCGGCTGAACAACAAACAAGAGTGCCCACTGCAGCTGCATGAAGAAGACCTTAAGGAAACAAAATGCTTTATTTCGGATCATTATCAGCAAGTGCCTAAGGCTCAACATCAGGTGGCCAAAGAAGATTTCAAAAATGGAGTTATGGGCAAGAACCAGCCAGAAGCCGATCAGCGAAGACATCAAGAAACGAAAATGGGGCTGGATAGGCCACACACTACAGAAGCCCGCAGACAATGTCACAAGATAGGCCCTGGACTGGAACCCACAAGGAAAAAGAAAGGCTGAGGCGATCGGTTAATCATGCTTCAGTATGTTTAGATTTAAATGTAATTTGTGTATTATAACAGAGAACAGAGAAACTATTGTGGTGAAAATCTCATGACAGAAAGAATGAGTCTCTGAGCTGATGGCAAACGAGTAACACTTTATTGAGAAGAGAAAGAAGAGAGTTCAGATCTCCTCTGCCCCAGCTGGGCTCACAGTTTGTTTCCTTTGGCAGAGGGAAAGCAGGATGATGTGTGTTCTTTGTGGGTGTGATAATTTTAAGCAAAAACAAACTGCACAAACAATTCATAACTCCAAAGTACATTCTCCATAAATGTGCAGGTATTATAGTTCAATCAGTTTGTTAAGGAAGATTAATGAATCACATCATAAAAATACATGACAATTCCCCCCTTTGATTAAATAATCATCCTTAATATTTAAAAATGTTTCATCAAACAAATGCTTCAACCCCATATCTCCTTCACCCTCATTCTTGACTGGCTCAACAACGACTTGCGGCAATTGATATGATGTTAACATATGAGTTATAAAAGTAGTAAAGCAATTGAGCAAGCAGGGACTAATACAGAGTAACAAAAATATCAAACAGAGTACGGGTATAATCATGGTAAAAGCATCAGTATCTCTATGGGTACCATTAAGCTGCATTAAAAGTGTCATATGAGTCTGAGTATATTTCAAAGACAAATGGGTCTGCTGCAGCATGTGGTATTAAGGCATAAGTATAACAAACATTGTGTACACCTGACGTATGATCACGTGAGGTCTGAGCCTTTTTTGCAGGAAGTATAGTCCACCCACCTTCCTCGTTCTTCCATATTCACAGCCATGCAAGAAGCACCTGGTGGAGTCCCGTCCACTAGTTCCAACTTCACCTGTGGAGGTCCTATATCCTATACCCAGTCACCTGGCTTATAGTCATAGAGGGGCTGGTCAGCTGGCTGGGGTAGCACGGCCTTCACCTGCTTAGATACAGAGAGAAGCGTCTCGATACGCCGTAAGTGAATGGTCAAGTAACTGATTATCAAGAGGGGGTGAGCCTAGTCCTGTATTTGGAGGCCTGCCAAACGCTATGTCAAATGCAATGAAGCACGTTCTCGCTTTTGGCCTGGATCTGCTTTGCCAGAGAACCAGGGGTAGGCACCCAATTAAGGCCTGTTTGTTGTGTCATTTTTTCCAAACCATTCTTGATAATTCCATTAACCCTTTTAACTTTTCCAGCACTGGCAGGATGGTAATTGCAATGTTTTCTCATGTCTATTCCCAAGTATTTAGTCAGACTGATTAACCCTGTGTGCACAAATGGTGTGCCATTGTAACTTAAGATACATTGTGGCAGGCCCCACCTAGGGATGATTTTGCTACTGCATTGCCATCCTGGATACCTGTGGGAAAAGCATCCACCCATTTACTAAACTTGCATACGCAGACCAGGAGAAACTTCTTTCCTTCTGCTGGTGTTAATTATACAAAATCAATCTGCCAATGGGTTAATGGTTCTGTCGCTGGGGGGTTTCATAAAGATTGATGCGAGAGAGGTTGTAAATGCCTGTGTGTGTTTTGTGCACATTTGAGAAATGAGAAATTAGTTTTTTTACTGGGAAAATAGGTGTTCTCACTGGTGAATCTGGGCATGGTACTATAACCCCTGATTTCAGTAATGCACTTTGCACTTTTTTACAGCCCTTGATCAACCCCACATTATGTTTACTAGACGCCCACAGGTGAGGAGAGAAGTGAAACTAATTCCAGTTCCTCCTTCTCTGTGAGTGGCTGTGAAATGCGAGACATACTTAATGGTCATGTTGTAAGCTGCTACACTAATAAAATAAATAGGGAGAGGAAGTGTATACTTCCCTTTTTGGTGTGTCAATGGGTCCCCTCATGCTGTCCTGCCCCTCTGCTGCCCGTCACTTGTCATACTGGTCAGTTGTCTCACTGGAGCCTTGGGCCTGATCTTGGCAGTTCCGAACAAAATGTCCATATTTTCCACAGGTGTAGCATCGGTTAATCCAGTCTTCTCCTTCTTCAAAGGTTTGTTGCTACTGCTGCTGGTTTGGCTGGAAAACTGGCCCTTTGCCAGCAAATCTGCCTCTCCCCGCTTTTTTCTCTTTTCCCAGGTTGGGCGAGAAGTCCTCAAGTTCTCCAAACTTTCTTTATCCAATTTGTTGGGGGTCAGGTAGGCTAGAGGCTGCTTCTATAATGTCGTTATCAGTCTAGTACCGATGTACCAGCAGAGGTCTGTCTGCTCTTGCCACCTCCACCAGAGAAAAAGTTCCGCTTACCTGGACTGCTTCAACCATTGGTCCTGTTCCAGTTCCTCATTGCCTCCTGTTTTCTCCATTCCAGTCACGTGGCATCTTGTGCGAGCAGCCACTGGTGGGATAAATGTTTGGGCAGTGGCTGCAGCATCCAGAAGGTTCTGTTCCGCGTAGAGGCAATGCTGTGCTGGCAGATTGTAGATGGGTGGCTGCGGTGGTGGCTGGTCCATACATTACATTATTAGTCCCATAATCCCACTTATCTGGCTAAACAATGCTGCACTGTGCACCTTAAGGCTGTATACATTTTTTTTTGCTAATTGGTATCCCATTTTGGGTCCTCTCGTTTGGCCGAAATTTTGTCTCGAAACAAAGACTCACCTCTCTTTTCCCTGTCACTATTAATATTCTTCTGAATTAACTGACACTCTTCCCACAGTCCGGACGTATTACTCTAAAAAAACGTCTTTTAACAGAGGCCTCACTATGACCAGGCTAGTCTTTTTTTTATTCACGCCTTCGGGCACGTAGCCTCGACATACACGTAATCTTTACAGCGTCATGTAACTACAACTTGTCCAGGGTGGAGTGCCTGAAGGTAGGTGGAGGGACTAAACAAACAGATCTGATCAACAAATCAAAATCTGTCACTCACCACCTTGATGTTCACTGATGAAGTTTGGATTGCGAGCAGAGGGATGATCAGTCATGCCTCAACCCCACAGTACTACCCCTTATTCTGCGAGACTTCCTCGTCTAGGGTCCGGTCTCTGCCGGAAAGCACCGTTGTGTGTGTTCAGCTGTCCTCCCTCCCTCGCACCTCCAATTCATCCTGTTCGTGAGGCCAAAAAAATTAATTCCTATCCGTATTTAGGCCTTATCATAGCACTGAGACAGCTTTGGTTTAAATAACAAACAATCTGCTTTTTGCCGCCAACCAAGGCTGTTTTTCTCTACTGGTACATCTCGATTAGAGAACATGGCCTCTAATGGATTCAGCAATTACTTTTAGTGATTTTTTTCACAAACACACAACTTTCTTTGGTTTTACTCTTTCTGGGGACATTTTGGTAAATATTTCTAAGTAAGAGTTGTACATGCTACGATGTCTCAAACTGCTAAACTTTGGATCATACTTCAAGAACATGACATTCATAGACAAGACTTACCTTATGGAATCTCTGATACCGTGGACAGACTACATTCTCTTGTGCAACAGAAATTTCAAATTGAGGGTAATTTCACTATGCATTTTAAAGATGCTTATTTTAGAGAGAATTTTTCTCTGAATTTAGTAAGTAATGTCAAGGCCAAAGACACACTTAAGGTTTTCGATTCCCCTATGGTCACCTCAACCTTGACTAATCTGGACAGTTCCTGCCCAAATTGAACAGAAAGTGCCATTTATCCTCAATGTGACAGTTGCTCATCTGGATACCAAGATAATGTGATTCTCTCACCACCTGAGCATATGACACACCACTCTCAGTGATGGCCTGCCCAATTTCAAATACCTCGTTTTGCCTACAACACAGCTTGTGCTTGAATCAGGAAATGAGGCTTTCGAGAAGGAGGGAATTCCTACCACTATTCTTCCTAATATGCTCGAGAAATTGTCCAAAAAACATTTATCAGTTTGTTGCCTGTCCTACCAGTGCACAATTGAACCATGTTTCCGAAGCATTGATTCAAAACCATCCTTGTCTCTGAAAACCAGGTTCATTTAATGGATGTTATGGATGGCAGCAAAGGCATATAAAATGGCCAATTACGAATACAAACTTTGGACATTTGAGCGCCCTGAGTTTGAAGTGAACTCTTTGACAAAGGAGCGAGCACATGAGAAGGCAGCTGCAAAAATGTAAAAAAGCCAAGAAAACCAAAGATGAATTACCTGCCCCTCACCCACAAAGAGAAACAAAAGAAAGTCAGGAGCAAGTCAGACTGGACCACTTGAGTGAAGTAAAGAAGAGAAATATCTCTAATATTATCAGTGAGAAAATGGCAAGGACATTCTCCATTCTCCACACAATAAACATGCTTTCACTTAACGTTAAACAACTATTTATTTATTTATTCTCTGCCATACATTTTTGTTTCCCGACCAGAAAACAATAAAAATGCTCTATAGATACATGAAGAGTTCAAGACAATAATCACAATCAACCTTGAGGCCTCCTTCATGGCGAAGCTTGATCAGTACTGCTCAAAAGTAATGGACGATGTGTCATTAAGAGAAGAGGCTGCAAAAATAAACATTCAGCAAATAAAGGACACACTTCTTGAGATATTCTTATCATTCAAGTCCTAGAATAGAAAAGAAAATGGAGTTAATTGAGGTAATGCATGAATGAGTAAACTTGACAGTTTTAGCCTTGCAATGGCAGGCAGCCTTTAGGGTATTTTCACATCTGAAGGTCTGGATCAGAGACAACCCCAAGGTTCATGTGTTTGATACATTGTACACATTTGGTGCACTTAGTTCTGGTTTCACACTGCATTTTAGTGAGCTGACTAAAGAATTTTACTACGTGCTGTTGTCTTCAGTTACATGGGCTGCATCTTGATAAGGGTTAATCTACAGTTCTGCCTCTTTTGATCGGACCAATCTCAGGTCCTTTAAACCATCAGTCTGTGGTTGTGATCCATTTCACATCTGACACTATGGTTTGGACCACACTGAAAAATCTGAAAGTCTGGACAAAACTGTTGCATGGTGGTTTACCTCTGAGAAAAGAAAGAAATATCTTCAAGTAAAACTTATATTGAATATTGAAATTGCTGTCTGCTTTAAAATATTTTGCTAACTACAGCAACATTAAAACTAAAATATTGGGTCTGAAGTTTTCTAAAAAGTAGATCTGACCCAGCCAGTGCCACTCTCGTGGTAAAGGGAACAAAAGTCCTGAGAGGACTTTTAAGGTGCTTGTGTCTTGCTGATGGGTCTTATATATGTCCTTAATCTCACCTACCCAAGACAACTGAGGCATACCTTTGAAGATTTTCAAGTTACTCCTCAAACTGGATGGACTGAAAGCTAGTCCAAAATAATGTCACTTAAACAAAAGCTGCTCTTGTAAAGTTCAAGGTCTTCTCTGCCAATTGCAGAGTTTTGTTAATGAAAGAATACAATTTATGATTAATATCCACTTCACTTTAATGGACCCTTTATGTGTATGTTGAATTAAGATACAAATATTTTTGTGTCGCTTTAAGTATTGTTGCGTCAAGAGATGGTTTTCTATGTAACCTTGCAGAAGCATTTCAGAAGAGTTTATTACTGTTGTCTGTTGACAAATGTGGTCTAATTTACAAGAAAGCAGTTTGGTAGGTGCAGTGCTTTCTTTGAAAACTGCACAGGGGTGGGTTTCCCGTAAACAATCAATCTTAGCGAATAACGAACGAACAAACTAATGACGTGAGGAAAAAAACAAGCCAGTTCTGCGAATGTTTCCCAAAAAGCTTCGGAAAGCGAATTAACGAACAAGTTTATGAACGTCTTTGTTGACTCCTCCCCCAAAACAGGCGCTCGAACGAACCACAAACATCGATTCAACACTGCCAAATATAGAGTATTTATTCACTATTATGCCCAAAAACGTAGAACTGTGTTGTATTTATCAACACAGCATATTCTGAAATTTTTATGATAAAAGCGTTTACTTTGGCATTGATAAAATACTCATAAAGATACATATGATTAAACAAATAATCAAAAATCGAATCTATTTTAAAACATTAAACTTTTTTTACCTCTACTTATTGTAAACATACATTATATTAATATATATTATATTTATTTTATTATTATTATTATTATAAAATAATATAATAATACATATACGTATGTTTGTGTATGTATGTATATATATGTATGTATGTATGTATATGTATATGTATGTATATATATATATATATATTATATATATGTATTATACTTTATACATTTATTATTGAGGACAAGATATGCACACATATATATTGGAATTTTAATCTCAGTATCTTCATGAGGGAGAGTCACCTGGAATAATTTTCTCAGCTTCTTGAAGGAAGGAGTTTCTGGAGGTGCTAAACAATAGTTACTGCTTTTCTTTCACTGGTACTTATATTTGCGAGTAAATACACCACAGAGTTTGCCCAGATGAACAGCCACAATTATAAATATGCGGAAAACGCTTTTATCAGCCTAAACCGGCGAAAAACAGCCTTTACTACATTCAACACAGAAATCAACCAAAAAACGTGGCAAATGATAAAAACGTGATGGTAGTGCATTTTAAACAGGTAAAATATGTTTTAGATCTTAGAAACTCATTTCTGATCGAAAGAGAAGTTTTCAGTTCGAAACAACACTTACAGCAGTTTATCGCTCTAAAGAGTGAGAGAGGAGCCCAGAACTATGTGGAAAATGCTTTTCTCAGCCTAAACCGGCGAAAAACAGCCTTTATGACATTCAACACACAAATTAACCCGAAAAGGTAGGAAATTAAGAACACGTAATGTCAGTGCATTTTACAAAGTTGTAATATGTTTTAGATCTTAGAAACTCAATTCTGATTGAAAGAGAAATTTTCAGTTCGAAACAACACTTAAAGCACTTAAAACACTTATTGCTCTAAAGAGTGAGAGAGGAGCCCAGAACTATGTGGAAAACGCTTTTCTCAGCCTAAACCGGAGAAAAACAGCCTTTACGACATTCAACACACAAATTAACCCAAAAACGTAGGAAATTAAGAACACGTGATGTCAGTGCATTTTACACAGGTGTAATATGTTTTAGATCTTCGAAACTCATTTCTGATCGAAAGAGAAGTTTTCAGTTCGAAACAACACTTAAAGCAGTTTATCGCTCTAAGGAGTGAGCGAAAAGCTCAACACTGTGTGCAAAACGCTTTTCTCAGCTTAAATCGGCAAAAAAACAGCCTTTACTACATTGAACACACAAAATTAACCTAAAAAACGTAAGAAATGATGAAAACGTGATGTTAGTGCATTTTACATAGTCATAACATGTTTTAAACAAACAAAAATTAAACAAAAATTAACCCAGAAACGTTAGAAATTTAAAAAACGTAATGATAGTGCAGTTTACACAGTAATAATATGTTTTAGATCTTAGAAACTCATTTTTGATCGAAAGCGAAGTTTTCTTTTCGAAACAACAAATAAATCAGTTTATGGCTCTAAGGAGTGAGCAAAACCATTTTCATAGCCTTAATTTACAAAAACCGACCTTACCACATTCAAAACACAAATGAACGTTATAATGTGTTCTATGTGTTAAAAAAGTATTTCTCATTGAAACAGATGTTTTCAGTTTAAAACAACACTGTAGCAGTTTATCGCTTTAGGGAGTGTAAGAGGAGCTCAGAACTACGCGCAAAACGCACCTCTCAGCTTAAATCTTCGAAAAACAGCCTTTATCACGTTTAAAACACCAACTAACCCAAACACTTAAGAAATGTTGAAAACAAGATGTTAGTCCATTTTACAAAGTTATAATATATTTAATGTCTTAAAAATTCATTTCTGGTCGAAAGATCTGTTTTCAACACTTGATGCAGTTTCTCCCTGTAAGTGAGAGAGGAGGTCAAAAGTATGCACAAACCTGCTCAGCCTGAAACCTCCAAAAACAGCATTTATTACATTCAACACAGAAATGAACCCAAACCAAAAATAATGAAAATTATGTTACTGCATTTTCCACAGGCATAATATGTTTTAGGCACTGAAAAGACAAATCAAATCAAATTTATTTGCACAGGCGATGCCATCAGTAGTGGAGTGTGACCACCTAGTCCAAGGCAGGTGAATAAACTGGTGATGGGGAAGGCTGACTTCCAGAAACTTCCATCAGTCTGGCCAAAGAGGGCAGTGAGATCCTGAAGGTCCAACATACATCGGTATCTGGTCAGACAGGTGGGCTGTCAGTACCTCAGAGGAAAGCAGAGAGATGGAATTAGTTTTGACTGGATTTGTGTAAAACAGAGAATATAAAGCATTATCAGAGTGTGGCTATTGACTTCAACAGATCTGAGTAAAACAGCCTAACTAAAGGCAGAGAGCCAGAAAGTAACATAAACACGGAGGCATCCTGAAACACTGGCATCCACCAACTCCACCGTCCGCAAACTGAAGAGTGACTGAGTGCAGTGGGTGAAAAACAGCACCAGCATTCAGTTTACCACAATTCATGTCCATGAACCCTTAGATCTGCAGCCTTATCTAATGGGAAAAACAGTAACAGTAAATTTTAGTTAGACTTAAAGATTGAGACAGTGTCTGAGTCCCAAACATATTTGAGGAGGTTATTCCAGATATGAGGTGTTTTATAAGAGAAAGCTCTTCCTTCTGCAGAGCAGAAGTTCTGAATTAAGGACTATTAAGAAACCAGCACCTTGTGATCTAAGTAATCACAGTGATTCATAATAGGAATTGAGTTCTCACAAGAACTCATGTAGGGCCCGTGTAGGTCTGTATAGTTTAACAGGACAATACAATAAAATAAATAAAATAAAATAAAAATAAAATAAAAATATAGTTTAACAGGACAATAAAATAAAATAAATAAAATAAAATAAAAATAAAAGACAATAAAATAGTCTTTGACTGCAAAGCAGTGCAGGTCTAAAAGGACTGTGATGATATGGTCAAATATTCTAGTTTTTGGAAGGACCCTGGCTGCAGCATTTTAAATGAACTAAAATTTCTTTAAGTTACTGTAGGAACATCCTGACAGTAATGCATTACAATAGTCTAGCCTTGAGGTAATGAAGGCATGTAGCATTTTACACAAATTGCTCTTTTCCACCAATGTGGAACGGCCTTTGTACGGGGTTTCACGCACCAAACCGTTCTGTGCATGTCCACCAAGAAAAATAGGTTCTTAACCCATTGAGTTCTTTTGCTTGAAAATGGCTAAAAGGGTAAACATATAGGTACAGTATATTTTGAGAAAATATATATCTATTTAAGAAGACCCTGAAGTAAAACTCTGTACATGGAATATAAAAGAGTTTCAATTGTGCAGCTCTGTATTTGCAGCCTTAACAAGTATTCTAAGATCTGTTCTCTTTCACCATAAACAAAACTATTGATTTTTGTAGTTAGGACTACATATGATTTTCAGTGAATAATTTATGGGTGTGGATTTCAGGTCAACAACTCTTACCTCTGAGACTGTATCTGTATCTGTGTTAGGATCAGGGCATTTTCTCTTCCTGAAATCTTCTTTAAGAGCCTCAAACATGTGCTTTTTGGCAATACCTGGGAAAAAAACATAAATGTTGAATTTAACAACACCCACAATCACAGAAATGGAAAGTGTTCTGCTGATATCACAACCAAGTCAATTAAATTTTTGTGCTGAGAATGGTCTGTCATCCAAAAACATCCTTTGATCAGAAACCTACTAGTAATAAATCTGTAAAAAAATGACAGTATTAGTTTACAATATGTAATTATACAACTGATCTATAATGTAGGGGAACCACAATGTAGGCCTGAGCTAAAAGGCAATGTAATTAGGAAGCATTGATGACCAAATAACCAGATAAAGGTAATAATCATAGTTTTGGAAAATTCCCAGAGAACTACAAAGGAAACAATAAGATGCCATAAACCTAAAGTAATGCAGATGTTTGCAGTATCATTTGATAAATGCCAGAATAACTAGTTTTTGAAAGATGTATAATATATATTATACACAGTATTATACTATTTATTTATAATACATCTTTTTATTGTGTTTCCTATAAAACAGTTGAAAAAAGCTAAAGCTAAGCTAATGAAGATATAAACTGTAAAAATAAGAATAATAAACCACACCACTTTGTTTAAATTGTGCAGGCCTGCATAATAGGTGGGAGTATATAATATAATACAGCATAATATAATAACATACATAGTATTATAATAATAAATAATGTCTGCCTTTATTATGTCTGTGAATCATACAAGTTTGTAAGAAATACCATTCTTGCAGGCGATTCTTTTTGTAAGGCCTTTGTTCAGGTCTTGAGTTCACAATTTTGAGCGCCTGAAAAAATACAATTCTAAATAAATACTGATTTTTTTTATATAAACTGACACAAACTACTTTTTATAAAAAGCAATTATATAATCTTCTTGTTAATAATTTAGTTGTAGCGTAAAGAACAGAAGGCTATTTTAAATTAATAAAGCTTTGTAGACAAAATTGTAGTTAACCTTTGCCATTTTTTTTGGGATAACACGAAGTGCAGCAGTTTTGCTTTTTGATTCTGAGTGTAATCTTTGAGTTCTAAACAGAACCTATAAACATAAAACAGACTTCAAAGGTTCAAGGTGTATCAAAAAATGGCAAGTTAATGTACATGCATTTAATTATGAGGTAAATCATTAAGGTGTAAAAATTCCTTTTTTGTAGGCTCTGCTGTATGTGAGGACTAGCGTTCAGGTGCTGAAGCCTTCATCTGAAGAGGCTAAATCAATAGAGCATAGAAAAAAGTGATCTTACAACAAAACATAAAGGAATTGGATACCTAATGTCTAAGCAAAGAAAACAGTATATATACTTTTACAACACTGCTAGAAGCAGTGAGTACTGTAAGTCTACTTGCTGCTCATGGCAATCAACAGACACATTTACACAGCTAGCTAAACAGTATCAAAGATCAGGTTACGTAACATTCAGATAATCTTGTGTCCCTTTTTGAAATTCTTTAATATTTTTGCACTATTTCAGCAAAACTCTGCATATGTACACAACAATACCTTTTAACTAGTAATTACAAATAAAACTGAACATGTGACTAATCTTTCCTTTTCTTTTGAGGGGTGTTCTGCTTTTATTCTTCATGGGCAAAAAGATCTGTTGAAAGCTATTACAATTTTATTACAATATATTATTACATATATTAATATTACAAAGTTTTCATTAGTCTCTAATAATGTGACTATTGGGGAAATGTGTATGATTTTACCAAGGAAGGTTATACTGTTTTCAGGAAATGTATAAATATATATCTTGTTTTGGAGTATACAATATATACTGTGGACAATCTCTTCCATTGTCCTGCGTGTTCGTTGATACAAAGGAATCGAGACAACACGAAGACTCAGAGTGAACAGTGAAGTTATTATTTATTACAGAATTCTGGTGAGAAGTTACAAGCAAGCAAAACAAAACCCATTCGCTGCCCAAAGTTCTCCTACCTCACTCTCATCTGACTCCATCATTTATACCCTGTTATGACGTACGTTGGTTGCTAGGCTGGTGGTTGTCAGGCATAATTCTCAGTTTACATCCGTTGTTTCCAAATATAATTATAAAAATGTTGTTTTCGAAACTAGTGGGACCTAATCTTGACTCTATCAGCGTTTTTCGAAACTAACGAGATCTAGTCTTGGTGCGTCCAGCGCCCCACTTCTCAGAACAGGTGTCTGGCAGCGCTCCTGCTTCTCAGAAGGAGAGGAAGTTCTCTCAGGAGAGGAAGTTCTTGCTTCATGCTCTGCAGAAAGAGCATAGTTTCATGTACCTTCTGATAATATTTTATTACTGCCAAAGCGTAATGCATTTGGTTGTAGCTGGAGCTGTACCTTAAAGTCTAGAAAATATGTCTTCCCTGACCGACATCTGTCTGACTTGCTTCTCAGCAGTTTTTCGAGGCTGCGGTTTTGGCCTCAAGGTAAAAAGAGGAAGCAAGCCAAAAGTCCCCTGAGTTGATGAGCAGTTCATATGAAATGTATGAATATAAATGATTAAATGATCAAATAAGTAACTGAATAGAAGCTGAAGCTTATATGTGTATATATGTATATGTGTACTTTATGTGTATATATGTATATGTGTATTGTGGCGTGAGGAGGCGGGGGAGTTGTGGGTCCGCCCCACGCTGGAGCACAAAGCCATGTCTGTCCCGCAGCTGGTCCGCATGAGGACTGATTGAGCCGCCAGCTGGGACAGGTATATAAACTGAGCCTCAGGCCTCACTCAGGAGTCTTTAGACTGGGGAGCTGAGGCCGCACAGACCTTAAAAGTAAAACTAAAAGTTCTCTACAGACTCAAGAGCCCCATTGAGCAGAGTTATGGTTTAAGTGTGTTTTGGGTGTGGTGGAGGGCATTTGGAAACCAATAAAAGGTATGATTTGAGTTTATTTAATCCCCGTGTCTGTGTATCTCTGTGTGCCTCCTGCTGCCGGGTCACAGTGGCCACGCCCCTAAACCCCGGGCCGGTCACAGTATTAATGCCTTGGTTATATGAATTAAGCTGCTGGCTATATTTTATATGTCTGAGACACTGATTATATTAAAGTGAATCACAACAATACACATACAAAATATATACATCATGTATCTTGCTATTTTTGTACATAACCAGTACTTTTAAATAATGTATTGCTCAATGGGACTGCTATATTCATTACATACATAGCCTGAATTCAACAAAAGCAGGCTTTACATTCAAAACACAAATTAACCCAAACACTTAAGAAATGATGAAAACAATATGTTAGTCCATTTTGCACAACAGAAGTTCGAAAGTTTTTCAGTTCGAAACAAGACTACTTAAAACAAAAAGACCCTGAGAATTTGATCTAATGAAGCTGTGCACTGCACTGCACAGCCCCTGCTAGCTTGCTATCTAGGTTATCTCACTAGCTAGTTAGCTAGTTAATTAGCAAACCTACGTTGGCAGTGGTTAGCTAGCTAACTAATGTTGGCAGTGGTTAGCTAGCTAGCTAATAATCTAACATTCACAATTGTAGCTTAACTATGGTCTTTTATCACCATTTACATTAGGATAACATGTTCTGAACTCTGTGCTACTTATTTACTAGTCCACCATCATATAACGTTTTCAAAAGCAGTTCACCAGCGCTTACCCATCCACTGCGCCCAACGAATAAGAGCCCTGCTCTTCCAGCGCAGCTTCCCGCAGCCTCCAGCTGCTCCGCCTCACCCAGACCGGGGCTGATTACATTTTAAACTGCAAGCTTAAAGCCTCTAACCAGAACGCGCCAAACCTGTCCCGCACAATCCACAGCCAGAGGCACAGCGATATGTTCTATTGATGCTGACAAAAAGACAATACAAGGCATACCAGCTGAATGATGATAACTGTGCCCAAGGTCCAGTCAAATTATGCTGTAATATTGTGGGGACCCAGACTTCATCACATATGCAGACACAAAAAGAGGAATTATAAAATTCCAGGCCACTATGTATGGTAAATATAAGTACTGATAATTATTTGCTCATATAATAATGAGATGTGTTAAATATAAAAAATCACAGAAGAAGACACGCAAGTTCCACAAACAAGTTGTTTTAGGAGATGCTTAATGAAGGTGTAACGCTGTGTGAAGGACGGGACGAGGACAGCGGACGCTAATGCAAGTAACATTTATTATAGAACAGAAAACAAAACATAAACCAAACAGAAACTCAGAGACTGGAAGACTAAATAACAGACGGGATATACACACAGCCGTGACAGACGTACAAACGCACATGAACCGACAAAAACACTAATGACAGAGACGCTTAAATACACACACAAGGCGGGAAAGAGAACAGGTAACACCTGGGGACTGACTAATGAGGGGCGGAGCTACAAATGGACACAGGTGAGTGGAAAAACACCAGGGGAGAAACACAGAGAAGCCGGGTCACGTGAGAATAACAGACATGAGAATAGACAGAAAACAGGCAAAAGATGTGACAGAACCCTCCCCTAACGCGCAACTCCCGGGGCGCGAAAAAACAAAACCCCAGGAGCTGGTCAGGAGAGGGTGGAAAACAAAGAACAAGACACCAAACACGACTAAGACTGAGCACAGAAGAGAGGAGACTGGCCAGAGGATGGGACAGGAAACTGAAATGCAGACTGGACAGGGGAGAAAAGCCGGGACTGGAGATTAGACACAAAAGGGAAAACAGACTGGACTGTAGACTGAGACTGGATGGGGGACTGGACAGCGCACGGAGACTGGACATGTGGCACAAATGGAGACTGGGACTGGACCGGGGACAGGACACAGGGCTGGACAGGAAACTTGAAAGGAGACTGGACAGTGGATTGAGCTGGGGATGGAGCTGTGGACTGGACATTGGACTGGGGACTGGACACGAACAGAGACTGGACAGGGGATTGGACAGTGGACATGAACGGGAACTTGATGTTGGAAGCAGACGGGAGAGTAGAGTGGACCGGATTGGACAGGGGAACAGGAACTGACACTAACACAGTAACAGGGACAGGAACAGAAAAACCACTGGGGACAGGAACTGGAACATGGACAGACACAGGAACCAGGACAGGGAGAGACAGGGGCACAAAAAACACAAGAGGGTGCCCAGGACCAGCAAAAGTCTGTGGGGTTAGCCTGGGCACATTGCTGGGGGCAAAGTCAGGAGGTCTAGCTGGCCTAGGGACACAGGGCCTAGGGCCAAACATTGTTCTTGGAGTGGGAACAGGGGCAGCTGGAGCTGCTGGTGCCTGAGCTGGAGCAGCAGGAGCTGCTGGTGTTGGAGTTGGAGCAGCTGGTGTTGGAGCTGGAGCAGCAGGAGCTGCTGGTGTTGGAGTTGGAGCAGCTGGTGCTGGAGCTGCTGGTGCTGGAGCTGGAGCAGCAGGAGCTGCTGGTGCTGGAGCTGCTGGTGCTGCAGTGTATGCAGGTTCCGGGGCTGTGGGAGCACCACATTCAGGTTCAGGGGTGGCAGGAGTCGAGGAGCGCGGATGAGCCACGGGAGTTACGGAGCGTGGCTTCCCATCTGCGGGCCTCTCGGAGCGCGGCGACTCGGCCGTGGGCTTCACGGAGCGCGGCATCTCGGCCGCGAGAGTCACTGAGTGCGGCGTCTCGGCCGCGGGAGTCAAGGAGCGCGGATGAGACACGGGAGTCACGGAGTGTGGCGTCCCATCCACAGGCCTCACGGAGTGTGGCGTCCCATCCACAGGCCTCACGGAGCGCGGCGTCTCGGCCGCGGGATTCTCGGAGCGCGGCGTCTCGGCCGCGGGATTCTCGGAGCGCGGCGTCTCGGCCGCGGGATTCACGGAGCGTGGCGTTTCAGCCGCGAGAGTCACGGAGCGCAGCTTTGCGGCCGCGGGCTTCACGGAGCTCGACGTCTCGGCCGCGGGCTTCACGGAGCGCGGCGCCTCGGCCGCGGGATTCTCGGAGCGCGGCGTCTCGGTCGCGGGATTCTCGGAGCGCGGCGTCTCGGCCGCGAAAGTCACTGAGCGCGGCTTCTCAGCCGCCAGGGAATACGGCCATGGAGTACGGGCTGGTGCGGGGTAGAGCTCCTCCTCCTCCTCGGAGCTACTGGGAGCACATCCCAGGAAGTCCCACGGGCTGCGCATCCTCTGCCTCGGGCACTCATGGCTCGACCCGAGGCTCACTGCACCGATCCTTAGCGCCCCCCTAAGAAAATCCTCCCTCCGGAAGGATTCTTCCTCCGGCAGGCAGGAACTCTGAGCACGCTGCGAGTGCCGCCGCCTCCCTTTTCTCGTCCGGCGCCGGGAAGTGGAGGAGTCTTCAGTCCCATACTCCTCCTGAGCACCGCGAGAGAATGGAGTGGGTCGGATCGCCAGCCTGGATCCGTAATACGGATTACTTGCAGCGTCCATGGTTTTAGGTCGGTTCTTCTGTAACGCTGTGTGAAGGACGGGACGAGGAGAGCGGACGCTAATGCAAGTAACATTTATTATAGAACAGAAAACAAAACATAAACCAAACAGAAACTCAGAGACCGGGAGACTAAATAACAGACGGGATATACACACAGCCGTGACAGACGTACAAACGCACATGAACCGACAAAAACACTAATGACAGAGACGCTTAAATACACACACAAGGCGGGAAAGAGAACAGGTAACACCTGGGGACTGACTAATGAGGGGCGGAGCTACAAATGGACACAGGTGAGTGGAAAAACACCAGGGGAGAAACACAGAGAAGCCGGGTCACGTGAGAATAACAGACATGAGAATAGACAGAAAACAGGCAAAAGATGTGACAGAAGGTAAAAATTCTCAATCCATTCATCTAAAACATATGAAATGTACATGAGTATTATTGCAGTAATTTAAAAACATGTTAAACGTGAAAAACAGTTTAGCTTATCTTTACACATCCTCGACATGGAACGCTGCCTATTTAAATACAAATTTGCTTCTTAATTTCCAAGTAATGTAAATTATATAAAATGTAAAATATATAAAAATTATATGTAAAATGCAATATCACGTTTGTTAATTTATTGTAACTGTGCATTGAAAGGTACAGATCAGATATTTTTTTGTCACAACTGGTGGTAGCCCCAAGAGGATTGTAATAACACCACAGGAACAGCCCAGCCACTTTAATGATCAGCATCTTTGTGAATCATTTTCAAAAGCAGAAACAAAGCGAAACAAATAAAAGCATTATCATGGGTACTGTAAATGACATATGATGTTTAGTGAAATCTGAGACATATTTCTTAAGAAACTCAAATGAACTCATAGCGCTAATTCTTTGTTTAATATGAATATTACATCAGTGCGAAACAGTACAAGTGACACCAACAAAGCCATGTATACAGGTACTATAATGGGCTTAGAGGTTTGGTTTAATGGTTAAAGCACATGAAACTAACTTTTTTTTAAATACCTTCCATTTACAAAACCTTACATGGGATGTCCTGTGACAATGAAACAACTGGGCACTCCAGACCAACAGATGTATCACCAGAAAAATCTGAAGAGACACAGGGATTTATCACAGGAATTTGACCTAACATTTATTTCAAGTTCTGCATTGTGCTTTACAAAACTTTCAATTCTGTGATATAAAAGATCTGAAAATAATTAATATTTCTAAATATAAGCCTGTTGTAACATTAATTATATTGCATATTTAAAATGCATAAATGAAAGGTAATGATTAATTAGGAAAATTCTTATACAAAGATCACAAATTATTGGAAACCATAGTTTAGCAGCTGAACTGTAGGTACAGTTTGCACTTTTAAAGACAAATGACCTTTGTGTAATTTTTAACAAATTAAAATTATAATAAAAACACATTTGCATGTCTGTCATAAGTCTAAAGTGAATGTGTATATATTATTGTGAAACTGTGTGAAGGTGTATTATTTAAGTTCTTTAGGTATATCACAACATATGAACATTCATTTTGAAATAATTTATGTCTAATTCCTAGATGGAAGGCTTTGATATATCTTTGCAAAATATAGATTAGCTCTTTTCTTCTACAAGCAAGCTAAATAATTATGTTTATACGTTTTAGATGCCACATGCTGATGATGAATGTCTATATTCTGGTGCACCTCTAAAAGGGCAAAAGGGCAGAGTCTGCTGCTGTTGATGTCCTGCAGCATAACTGGAATAGCTCTGCAACATCTCCTCAAGATTTGTAATGAACGTGTCCCTGGGTTAGTGCCAGAAAGTGTGTACCTGTTTAACAAAGCTTATGGAGAGTATGGTCACTATAAACCTCATTTTTGCTGCTCCTCATGTTCTATGTACTTGGAAACAAGGGAGAAAAGTCCAACACAATGTGTTGAATGACATACAGTGTAAAGCAGAGTACAGAAAATTAAAAGAAACTGGCCAACTATGTGAACATGATATTAGTTTACTCTGAAACCTTGATGGAATTCAAATTTATAAAAGCTCTACTACCAGATTTGGCAAGTTCAGTGTCAGTTTATTGAAGTACAGCCTAAAGACAGGAAAAGCAACATTTGTATGCTATGTATTTGGTTTGGAGAAAAGAAACCAAACATGCACTCTCTCCTTGACTCCCTTTGTAGATGAACTCTTATCTCTAGAAAGAATGGTATCACATGGAGACAACCACAGAATAGAGAACAGAGGTCAAAGGTGTTTGCACTAATATGTAGCTTATTAATTCAGAACACTGAACATTTCAATGGGCTGTATGACCAAAACCTGTTCTCAGATCTGAGGCAGAACAAAATGACCATGCTATGTCAGCTACTCCAGAACAGACAGTCATGGGGGTAAAAGGCCCATCTGTATTGATGAGGTCAAAAACATTTCAGATGATTGATGGCTTTTTTCCAGAGTACCAACATAGTGTTTGTCTTGGTGTTACTCGATAGTCGGTGAATATGTGGCTGGATTCAACAAATCACAGCAAAAAGTGATATATAGGTAGAAAAACAGACATTTTTGGCCAAAAATTGCTTGCAATCCAGCCTCCTGTAGAGTTAACCAGAACACCACGATTATAACATGATTGTACATTTTGAAAAGCTTCAGAGTAGAGGTCAGTTCTTCTTTTATTCATTGCCACTTCTAAATGGTGTTCCAATTAAGAAGTACTGGAATCATCTCTTTCTTTTAGTTTTTGCTATGCACATGCTTCTTCAAGAAAATATGAAACTATGTAATGTTAATGCAGCAGAAATGGCACTTAAGAAATTTGTCATCCAGTTTGAGGTGTAACAAGATTTTTAAGAGAGTTCTCAGGTGAAGAAGTCTTTCTAAAAGGGAAGAAAAGTGCATAATAAATGCAAACAATGACATCAAAGATCTTTTCTTTCAGCTTCAGAAATCAGAATCCTGAGTGGAAATGTAAGGGTATTTGATACTGCTTCAAACAGAGTGCCTGTATTTCACAACTTAGCCACTGAAGCCTTTAATGGTGGTCCAGTAACAAAGTGCACACATTACAGTCGTTTCCTTAGAGATTATGTACATTACCATTCGGATTGTAACAACAGGTTCCAAAAGAGAAATCATTCTATTGTAGAATTACAAAATGGAACACTGTGCAAAGTCTTGTTGCTTATGAATTGGTTGATGCAAATTGTGCAGGTGAAAAAAGTGCTGTGTGGTGGTGGAGGAAGAAAACTCTGTAGATACATTCAGTTAAACATTTCATCCATGTTCCTGCATGAAGTGTCTGAGTCAAAAAACATGCAGGGTTTATCGAAGGATGACAAAAATGTGTCATGATCAAGAGCAAAGAAAAAACATATGCTATTCCTCTCCCGAATAATGAAAAGAAAAACATTTTATACAGATCCAAAATAAGATTTTTGTCACATTTAAAAAGAAATTATGGAATCACATGGAAAGATCTATTGAATAAAGAGCCATGGTACTTTGGGATGAGGTGGGGATGTGATCGTCCAACTCTGACCTTACTAAGGCTCTTAATGCTGAACGCAATCAAACCTTTCTATGGAGAGTAATGACAGCATGCTAGACTCATTTTAAAACCCTTGTTTTCTGTAGAAACAAAAAATAAGCAGGTGTCCCAGTAGTAAAATGTACATGAATTAATGTATATATATATATATATATATATATATATATAGTTTTTTATTTGTTACTTTAAAAATGACAAAAAGTGGAATACAATGATTAATTGCTTGTTAAAAAATTGTGCTTATGTGTTGTCATATGTTCAATATTTATGAAAAATTAAATACATTAGAAATGTATTTTTCGTTCTTTTTTCTTTCAGTTTTTGTTAAAGTTGGAAGCGTATAACTACAATATACAATACTACAAACAGTACTTTATGCTATAATACTTCATTTAAAGATAGATTTTATTTAAAGATGTATGGAAATACACCGATACATACATACATACATACAACATACATATTACATGACAATAATGTACATTTTATTACCCGAATGTGATAAGAAATTAAATCATATAATTTTATGACTCTTGAGGCATGTTTGTTTTTAGAATGTGAGTGAAGTCCATTCAATTGTTTAAGTTGGATTAAAGCATGATATAAAAAGCAAATCTTTCAGTTCTTTTCATATTAAACGTAATAACCTAAAAAGGGTTTTACATTTAAATATACATCAGTTAAGTATACTTAATACAACACGGGGAGTGTGTTTTCCAAGTTGTACCATAGCATACTGTGAAAGGCATTTTTTAAAATAAAATACACTTTTTAAATAATATACTTAAATGGGAATAGCATGTAAATACACTTTTGTTTAAATGTGCTTCAGTATGCGAAGAAATACATTAATTTAAGTGTACTTCCTCAGTTATACTAAACCACACTTGAAAGTGCATATCTACAAACTATATTTTTCAAATAATACATTTCAGTTGACAATAACAGTTAATCATACTTTTCTTAAAACATGTTTAATAACATGAAGAAATGCATTATTTCAAGTATTTTACTTCCTAAGTTGCACTGAAGCACACTTTAAAATACGTTTCTTTAGCGTACACTTTTTAATTAACACATTTTAGTTGACCAACACCGCCAATGCCGGTCTTAAGCCTGGCTGAAAAAGGAGGAGAGGGTGGGGCGTGGGGCTAGCAACCCCACCTCACTAAAACTCTTACTACAGAAATTGCAACAACAACTTCATCCCAGCGACTGCCTGGACTGGACTTCTCTTTAGGGGATCCATGATGCGTGCCGGTGAAAGCCTTCGGGAAGCCAGCTCGCCGTCAAGTCTTCTTACGACCAAGGCCAAGACCAGGATAGGGACCTTAAAACATCCAAACCCTGTATGAGAGTGGTAAAGCAGGGCAGGTAGCCAGTGAAATTAACAAATACAACATAAAGTTACTCTGTCTATGTGAAACCAGATGCAATTGGAGCAGTCAAAACAGATTATCTTCAGGGGAGACCATTGTTTGCTCAGGACCACAATCACACCCAAGGAGTCGCGCTGCTGATGGTGCCAGAAACTAACAAGGCGTTGTTGACATGGGAACCTGTCCCACCGAGACTTATGTCAGCAAGATTCAACTCCAAGTGCAGGAAAATTACAATAATCCACGCACCAACCAATGTAGCTACCGAAGATGAAAAAGATGGCTTCTACAGCTCCTTACATTCCCTGTTTGACATGACATGAAAATCATGATGGGCGATTTAAGCGCCAAGGTGGGAGACGACAACACAGACAGAGAACTCATCGTGGGTAGACAAGGTGTAGGTACCTGCATCAAGAATGTATTGAATGACCTGGTCTTAGGTGGCACCATTTTTCCCCATAGAAAGATCCAAAAAACACTTGGACTTTACCAAATAGAAAGACTGACAACCAGATAGACCACATCACCATCGAACGCAAGTGGAGACAAAGCATGCTGGATGTCAGAGCATGGCACGGTGCTGACATGGCCTCAGACCATCAGCTGCAAGGGGCAACACTGAAGACCAAGTTGAGATCCTTCTGTGACTCTTTAGGCAGACCACACTACAAGTTCAACATACTTTTGAAAGACAGCAAAAAAAAAGAAAGAGTTCAACTGTGAAGTCCGGAACAAGTTTGAGGCACTAACAGAGCTAGCTGAAGAGACAATATAGAACCACTGGGCTGAACTACAGAAGACCTGAAAGACTGCTTGCACCAAAGTCCTGGGGAAGAGGGAAAGGGAGCAGAAAGAGTGGATGTCTCAAGAAACGTGGAAGAAGATAGTGACAAGGAAAAAGTTAAAGCACAAAATAAACAGATGCAAGAATCAACAGGATAAAAAACAGACCTTAAGCACAGTACTGGGAAGTGAACCAGGAAGTGAAGAGGTGTGCCAGACAAGACAAAAGAAAGTTTGTAGAAAGTTTGACAGTGGAGGCAGAAGTAACATCTAAACAACATGAAGAGGTTAAACGACATAACCCATGCTTTGTCAGGGAAGAAATTCAACCTAAGTAAGCCAGTCAAGGATAAGGATGGAAGAACCATCACAAGTGACGCAGAACAAAGAACATGATGGGTGGAGCATTTTGAGTTGACGTGACAAGCCTCAAGTCCATGAAAAATGGCAAGGCAGTAGGTCCTGACGAGCTCCCTCCAGAAGCTTTCAAGGCAGATGCAGGAACCACAGCAGATATGCTACATCCTCTCTTATTGAAGATATGGGTGCAGAAGCAAGTTCCCACCGACTGGAAGCTAGGATACCTGGTGAAACTGCCGAAGAAAGGTGACCTTCCCCAGTGCTGCAATTGGCGAGGAATTATGTTGCTGTCCAACCCCAGCAAGGAACAGCAAAGGGGAACAACACCGATGTCCAGTGGACATTCTCCAAACAACTGGAGGACCTGGATTTTGCTGAACACATAAGCCTTCTGTCCCACAAGCAGCAATATGCACAGTCCAAGCTCATCAGGCTCACTGAGGAGGCAGAAAAGACAGACCTAAAGACCAACACCAAGAAAACAGAAGTGATGCGGCTGAACAACAAACAAGAGCGCCCACTGCAGCTGCATGAAGAAGACCTTAAGGAAACAAAACGCTTTATTTCGGATCTTTATCAGCAAGTGCCTAAGGCTCAGCATCAGGTGGCCAAAGAAGATTTCAAACATGGAGTTATGGGCAAGAACCAGCCAGCAGCCGGTTAGCGAAGACATCAAGAAACGAAAATGGGGCTGGATAGGCCACACACTACAGAAGCCCGCAGACAATGTCACAAGACAGGCCCTGGACTGGAACCCACAAAGAAAAAGAAAGGCTGAGGTGATTGGTTAATCATGCTTCAGTATGTTTAGATTTAAATGTAATCTCTATCAACATATTAAATCTTTACTCGATGTGAGACAATCTTTACTGAGCTTACACCCATTTATTGTGAAATGCTTAAAATGGCAGTTATTATAACAGAGAACAGAGAAACTATTGGGGTAAAAATCTTATGACAGAAAGAATGAGTCTTTGAGCTGATGCCAAACAAGTAACACTTTATTGAGAAGAGAAAGAAGAGAGTACAGATCTCCTCTGCCCCAGCTGGGCTCACACAAAGCTTTTTGTAGAGAAAAATAAGGAGTTGCAGTCCACACTGGTTCGGACCAATCTTTATCTCATTACAGTACACACTGTCATCCTTGCATCCATGTGGTATTAAGGCATAAGCATAACAAACATTGTGTACACCTGACGTATGATTGTTTTCATTCTTGTGTTGTTGTCACACGTTCCTCGTTCTTCCACATTCACAGCCATGCAAGAAGCACCTGGTGGAGTCCCGTCCACTTGTTCCAACTTCATCTGTGGAGGTCCTATATCAGCACCCAGTCACCTGGCTTATAGTCATAGAGGGGCTGGTCAGCTGGCTGGGGTACCACTGAATTCACCTGCTTTTCCAGCACTGGCAGGATGGTAAATGCAATGTTTTCTCATGTCTATTCCCAAGTACTTAGTGAGACTGATTAACCCTGTGTGCACAAATGGTGAGCCATTGTCACTTCAGATACATTGTGGCAGGCCCCACTGAGTGATGATTTTGCTACTGCATCGCCATCCTGGATACCTGTGGGAAAAGCGTCAACCCATTTACTAAACTTGCATACGCAGACCAGGAGAAACTTCTTCCCTTCTGCTGGTGTTAGTTCTACAAAATCAATCTGCCAATGTTGAAATGGTTCTGTCACTGGGGGGTGTCATACACGTTGATGCGGTAGAGATTGTAAATGCCTGTGTGTATTTTGTGCACATTTGAGAAATGAGAAATGAGGCTTTTTTGGGGGAAAATAGGTATTCTCACTGGTGAACCTGGGCATGGTACTATAACCCCTGATTTCAGTAATGCTTAAAATACTGCCCTAATCCCTTTCACAGCCTCTGGTTTTAGGGGATACTGGGCCTGTTTTGGTCTATATGTAGACTTTGGTGTATTTTGCACTTTTTTACAGCCTTTTATCAGCCCCACATTATGTTTACTAGAAGCCCACAGGTGAGGAGGGAAGTGAAACTAATTCCAGTTCCTCCTCCTCTGTGAGTGTGGTTGCTTGCATGAGGGGGGGTGAGCCAAAAATCTCCACAGACGGCATGCAGTTCAAGCGATACTGAAAAGACTTCCTCCAAGTGCTTGTGGAGTCACTGTATTGTACATTGGGTATGGTGGAAAAATGTCAGTCCTTTGTTTTAATAGGTTTTGCTGTCCATGGTCTAAATCCTACCAGGGAATGGATGGACTAGCCCGTGCTAGTGAAATATGAGGATGTGAGTCATGTATGGTGAACATTTTACCCTGCTGTTCAGTAAAATGGACCACAGCTGCTACGTGTTTTCATTCCACAATAGTGTAGTTGTGGATAGGCTTTCACACACTTTTTTTATAAATTGCTTCCCATACCCATGGTCTGGACCAGAAATAATATGGGGGTACAGTGCAAAACATTTTGTTTCCAAATCAACTGATCAAATCTCTCTGGAATCACCACTCTGGCTCCCAAGAGGAAATGATTGATTACTACCCCGTCATCTGAGCAAGACCATGTGTAGGCATAGCATACACATTAAATCCCTGGCCAATTCAAGTTCACAGGACAACCAGAAGACATCAAAAACAATGTGAAAACATTGTTACTATTGACATACTTAATGGTCATGTTGTAAGCTGCTACACTAATAAAAATAGGGAGAGGAAGTGTATACTTCTCTTCTTGGTGCGTCAGTGGGTCCCCTCACGCTGTCCTGCCCCTCCGCCGCCCGTCACTTATCATACTGGTCAGTTGTCTCACTGGAGCCCTGGGTCTGATCTTGGCAGTTCTGAGCAAAATGTCCATATTTTCCACAGGTGAAGCATCGGTTAATCCAGTCTTCTCCTTCTTCAAAGGTTTGTTGCTGCTGCTGCTGTCTTGGCTGGAAAACTGGGTCGTTGCAAGCAAATCCGCCTGTCCCCACTTTTTTCTCTTTTCCCAGGTTGGGCGACAAGTCATAACAAAGTCCTCAAGTTCTCCAAACTTTCTTTATCCAATTTGTTGGGGGTCAGGTAGGCTAGAGGCTGCTTCTATAATGTCGTTATCAGTCTAGTACCGATGTACCAGCAGAGGTCCGTCTACTCCTGCCACCTCCACCATAGAAAAAATTCCGCTCAATTGGACTGCTTCAACCATTGGTCCTGTTCCATGGCTATTGAACAGGCAGAATCTCTCATCGTCTCCTGTTTTCTCCATTCCAGTCACGTGGCATCTTGTGCGAGCAGCCACTGGTGGGATAAATGTCTCTGTTTGGGCAGTGGCTGCAGCATCCAGAAGCGTAGAGGCCATGCTGTGCTGGCAGGTTGTAGATGGGTGGCTGCGGTGGTGGCTGCTCCTTCTCGGTTGGGCAGCGCCAAGGTCAGAACTGACTGTGACTGAGACACTACATTAAAATGACCTATCATCTCGCCCCCTTGTAGACTCCCTGATGGAAAACAACAGGAAAATTGAATCCATACATTACATTATTAGTCCCATAATCCCACTTATCTGGCTAAACAATGCTGCACTGTGCACCTTAGGGTTGTATAACATTTTTTTTTTGCTAATTGGTATCCCATTTTGGGTCCTCTCGTTTGGCCTTTGTCCTCAGAAATGTAGTCCCAAAACAAAGACTCACCTCCCTCTTCCCTGTCACTATTAATATTCTTCTGAATTAATTGACACTCTTCCCCACGGTCCGGACCTATTACTCTTAAAAACATCTTTTAATAAAGGCCTCACTATGACCAGGCTAGTCTTTTTTTTAATCACGCCTTCGGGCACCTAGCCTTGACATACACAGAATCGTTACAGCGTCATGTAACAACCACTTGTGGAGTGCCTGAAGGTAGGTGGAGGGACTAAACAAACAAATCTGATCAACAAATCAAAATCTGTCACTCACCACCTTGATGTTCACTGATGAAGTTTGGATTGCGAGCGGAGGGATGATCAGTCATGCCTCAACCCCACAGTACTACCCCTTATTCTGTGAGACTGTGGGTCCGGTCTCAGCCGGAGAGCGTCCTTGTGTGCGTTCAGCTGTCCTCCCCCCTCGCACCTGCAATTCATCCTGTTCGTGAGGCCAAAAAAATAAATTCCAAATTCGTTTTTAGGCCTCATCATAGCACTGAGACAGCTTTGGTTAAAATAACAAACGGTCGGCTTTTTGCCGCCAACCAAGGCTGTTTTTGTCTACTGTTACATCTCTATTAGAGAACATGGTCTCTAATGGATTCAGCAATTACTTTTAGTGATTTTTTTCACACACACACAAAACTTTCTTTGGTTTTACTCTTTCTGGGGACATTTTTGTTAAATATTTCTTAGTAAGAGTTGTACATTTTGATGTACTCTCAATCTGTTATGTCTTTTCAGTTTGATGCTATGATAACCTGCTTAACTTTGGATCATACTTCAAGGACATAGGTCATAGACAAGACTTACCTTCTGGAATCCCTGATACTGGATACTGTGGACAGACTTCATTCTCTTGTGCAACAGACATTTCAAACTGAGGGTAATTTCACTTTGCATTTTAAAGAAGCTGATTTTAGAGAGTATTTTTCTCTGAATTTCGTAAGTAATGTCAAGGCCAAAGACACACTTAAGGTTTTTGAATCCCCTATGGTCACCTCAACCTTGACTAATCTGGACAGTTCCTGCCCAAATTGAACAGAAAGTGCCATTTATCCTCAATGTGACAGTTGCTTATCTGGATCCCAAGATACTGTGATTCTCTCACCACCAGAGCATATGACACACCGCTCTCAGTGCTGGCCTGCGCAATTTCAAATACAGTCATATGAAAAAGTTTGGGCACACCTATTAATCTTCTTTATTCTAAATATTTGGGTGTTTGCAACAGCCACTTCAGTTTGATATATCGAATAACTGATGGACACAGTAAAATTTCAGGTTTGAAATGAGGTTTATTGTACTCACAGAAAATGTGCAATATGCATTAAACCAAAATTTGACTGGTGCAAAAGTATGGGCACCCTTATCATTTTATTGATTTGAATACTCCTAACTAATTTTTACTGACTTACTGAAGCACAAAATTGGTTTGGTAACCTCATTGAGCTTTGAACTTCATAGCCAGGTGTATCCAATCATGAGAAAAGGTATTTAAGGTGGCCAGTTGCAAGTTGTTCTCCTATTTGAATCTCCTCTGAAGAGTGGCATCATGGGATCTTCAAAACAACTCTCAAATGATCTAAAAACAAAGATTGTTCAACATAGTTGTTCAGGGGAAGGATACAAAAAGTTGTCTCAGAGATTTAACCTGTCAGTTTTCACTAAAAATGATAAGGGTGCCCATACTTTTGCACTGGTCAAATTTTGGTTTAATGCATATTGCACATTTTCTGTTAGTACAATAAACATCATTTCAATCCTTAAATATTACTGTGTCCATCAGTTATTAGATATATCAAACTGAAATGGCTGTTGCAAACACCCAAATATTTAGATCTAAAAATGATTAAGATTAATAGGGGTGCACAAACTTTTTCATATGACTGTACCTCGTTTTGCCTAAAACACAGCTTGTGCTTGAATCAGGTAATGAGGCTTTCGAGAAGGAGAGAATTTCTACCACAATTCTTCCTAATATGCTCGAGAAATTGTCTGAACCCATTTATCAGTTTGTTGCCTGTCCACATTTGAACCATGTTTCTGAAGCATTGATTCAAAACCATCCTTGTCTCTGAAAACCAGGTTCATTTAATGGATGTTATGGATGGAAGCAAACATGCGAGCGCCCTGAGCTTGAAGTGAACTCTTTGAAAAAGAAGCGAGCACATGAGGAGGCAGCTGCAAAAATGTAAAGAAGCCAAGAAAGGCAAAGATGAATTACCTGCCCCCTCACCCACAAAGAGAAACAAAAGAAAGTCAGGAGCAAGTCAGACTGGACCACTTGAGTAAAGTAAAGAAGAGAAATATCTCTAATATTATCAGTGAGAAAATGGCAAGGACATTCTCCATTCTCCACACAATAAACATGCTTTCACTTAACGTTAAACAAATATTCTTTATGTGGCAGTTACTCTCCTGGAATACTCTCTGCCATACATTTTTGTTTCCCCACCAGAAAACTATACAAATGCTCTAAAGATACATGAAGAGTTCAAGAGAATAATCAGAATCAACCTTGAGGCCTCCTTCATGGCGAAGCTTGATCAGGACTGCCCAAAAGTAATGGATGTGGTGTCATCAAGACAGTTTTAGCCTTGCAATGGCAGGCAGCCTTTAGGGTGTTTTCACAACTGAAGGTCTGGATCAGAGACAACCACAAGGTTCATGTGTTTGATACATTGTACACATTTGGTGCACTTAGTTCTGGTTTCACACTGCAGTTTAGTGAGCTGACTAAAGAATTGTACTACGTGCTGTTGTCTTCAGTTACATGGGCTGCATCTTGATAAGGGTGAATCTACAGTTCCACCTCTTTTGATCGGACCAATCTCTGGTCCTTTAAACCATCAGACTGTGGTTGTGACCCCTTTCACATCTGACACTTTGGTTCGGACCAAACTGAAAAATCTGAAAGTCTGGACCAAACATTAAACAACATTATTTTTTTATGTATTACATGTTTAAAATGTTCTTTTAAAGACACTGAGAAGTTGCAATCTGTTGCATGATGGTTTACCTCTGAGAAAAGGAAGAAATCTCTTCAAGTAATACTTCAAGGAATACTGAAATGGCAGTCTGCTTTAAAATATTTTGCTAACTACAGCAACATTAAAACTAAAATATTGGGTCCGAATTTTTCTAAAAGTAGATCTGACCCAGCCAGTGCCACTCTCGGGGTAAAGGGAACAGAAGTCCTGAGAGGACTTTTGAGGGGCTTGTGTCTTGCTGATGGGTCTTATATATGTCCTTAATCTCACCTACCCAAGACAACTGAGGCATACCATCCTCAAACTGGATGGACTGAAAGCTAGTCCAAAATAATATCACTTAAACAAAAGCTGTTCTTGTAAAGTTCAAGGTCTTCTCTGCCAATTGCAGAGTTTTGTTAATGAAAGAATACAATTTATGATTAATATTCACTTTTGGAACTGTTTTGTGTATGTTGAATTAAGATAAAAATATAGTTATTTAAGGATGGTTTATCAACATTATACATATTCTGAAATTTTAATTACAAAAGGATGTACTTTGGCATTGATAAAATACTCATAAAGATACATATGACTAAACAAATAATCAAAATCGAATCGAATCTATTTTAAAACATTAAACTTTTTTTTACTTCTACTTATTGTAAACATATATTATATTAATATATATTATATTAATAGTATTATCATTATTATAAAATAATATAATAATACATATAGCTATGTTTCTGTATGTATGTTTGTATAATATATATATATATATATATATATATATATATATATATATATATATATAGAGAGAGAGAGAGAGAGAGAGAGAGAGAGAGAGAGAGTCACCTGGAATAGTTTTCTCAGCGTCTTGAAGGAATACTGGAAGGAATATATTTGCTGTATTCATATTTTTTAATTTCTTAACAGCTGTTATCATCTGGAATATTTTATTTTGTACTATGCAGATGTTTATTATTGTGCATCAGTTTGTTGTGCCCACCTTTCAAAGAAATGAAAAAAGATTATGTTTAAAAACAACTAGTTGCCCCAATAAACTATTGAATTAGGTGGGTTAAAATAAATAAATCTTTAAACTATTTAATAAAATTATGATGGTGGAACTTAATTAGTTGTTTTTATCAAACAAAACAATGGAACTAATAGGTAAAACAACGTGAAAAGTTAAGTTGGATAAACAAAAAAAAGTCTCATATCTTTTACTAAACAACATTCAATTTGGGATTTATTTAAACAATAGATGCAATTTCTTACATAATTTTTCCAGTACTGATCCAGTATGTTATTTTTTTTGTAGGGCACTTAAGAAATGTGAAAAACAAGGTGGTAGTGCATTTTACTTAGTCATAATATGTTTTAGATCTTAGAAACTCATTTCTGATCGAAAGATAAGTTTTCAGTTCGAAACAACACTTACAGCAGTTTATTGCTCTAAAGAGTGAGAGAGGAGCCCAGAACTATGCGGAAATCGCTTTTCTCAGCCTAAACCGGCGAAAAACAGCCTTTACGACATTCAACACACAAATCAACCAAAAAACGTGAGAAATGATAAAAACGAGGTGTTAGTGCATTTTAGACAGGTATAATATGTTTTAGATCTTAGAAACTCCTTTCTGATCGAAAGAGAAGTTTTCAGTTCGAAACAACACTTAAAGCAGTTTATCGGTCTAAAGAGTGAGAAAGGAGTCCAGAAGTATGCAGAAAACGCTTTTCTCAGCCTAAACCTTCGAAAAACAGCCTTTACTACATTCAACACACAAATTAACCCACCAACGTGAGAAATGATAAAAACGTGATGTTAGTGCATTTTAGATAGGTATAATATGTTTAGATCTTAAAACCTCATTTTTGATCGAAAGAGAAGTTTTCAGTTCGAAACAACACTTAAAGCAGTTTATCGCTCTAAGCAGTTTATCGCTCTCAGCTTAAAACTTCGAAAAACAGCCTTTACTACGTTCATTGGCGTAGGAACCGGGGGGGATGGGTGGGACATGGGACAATATTAGAAAAAGGTGGATTTGTCCCCCCATAAAATAAAACGGTTTCGCTCAGGTGTACGTTTCCCAAAAGCGTAGTTGCTAACTACGTTAGCAACTTAAATAGTCTGGGGTACGTTTCCCAAAAGCGTAGTTGCTAACTACGTTAGCAACTTACATAGTCTGGACGATGCAGCTGCGACGCAGGTGTTTCCCAAAAGCGTGGTTGGAACTATGGAGGTAACCACGTTAGTAACTTGCATAGTGCGAACCTTAGTTAAGCTACTCAGGTGTTTCCCAAAACCGTAGTTCCAGCGAATGTTCGCAACTACCTTGGTTCAGCTGCGTCGTTCCAACTACAGCTCTAGACCTGTCGTTAGGAGCTTAGTTCCTGGTGATTAGTGCAGACGATGGACGGTAGGATTCAAAAAGCTGATAAATCACATTAATATTGCTGCACGAGGATTTAAGATGTCAAGTGTACCTAATTATTATTTTAATGTTTGTGTTAACTACATTAATTGAGCCACTTCACTTTTACCCATGTGCGCCCAGGAAAAATAATAAAATTCAGTACTCAAATGTATTTTGAAAATGTAAGTTAATTGCCCATTTTTTAATGTATGTCTTTAACATTTAGCTTTATTTGGCAAACATGAATTCAGTGTAGTGGAAAAATTGCACTAAAGTGCTCTTTAGATCAAATGTATTTTACAGTCTTGGAAAGATGCATGTCAATTATTTAAGCAGGAATCTCTTGAGTAAAGATAACTTGTGCTGTGCGCATTTATGAATTAGTTGATCATTATTTTTTTAAACCCACTGTGCTATATGCACTCTCTGAATAAGGCTATTAAACTGTCCCTGGGGTAAAACTCTAAAATGGCTTTAACGTAAACACCTGTACCCTAAGGACCTTTGAGGGTATATTTGCATTGTTTGTACCCAGTGAAACAAATGTATCCATACAGTAGGTAAGAAAGTGTGTTTTAATAATATATTCATAACAAGAAAAAACTAAGTAAAAAGTGTCTTTAAATAAATAGAAACATGCAATAAGCAGGTGTTTTGAATGACCTAATTATCCTCTGTGTGGATAAAGAAAATTTATCATTTAGCCAATACAACGTGTTTCTAGGCCTATACAAATGTTCTCAATCAATTAGTATTTGTTAAATAATATATTACAGGAAATAAGTAGAAGTGTGTAGGCTACATTAATATATATATATATATATATATATATATATATATATATATATATATATATATATATATATATATGTAAATAATAAAATTTATTGCCATTATGAAAAAAAAAAACATTAAGAGAATAAAACCACGACTGGGATTCGAACTAGGCTTCCATCCGGTGTTCTGTCAAGTTTTGCTCCCCTTTCAAACCGTACTACCGTAGTGCATATTTAAATTTTAAATATAAAATTGCAAGAAAAAGCCCCATATTTAAACATGATTTCGGTAGAATATTTGGAAAGCCTGAATCAAAATATTAGGAGACAGTTTAGGGTTATTAGGGGAGATTATAACCCTTATTTTTTTATTATTGCTCAGTTATTATTACTTTCATTATTATCAGCTGTCATTTACGCATTTGTAATATTCAGAAATAATGGCAAGGGGTTTCTGGTTGTTTAATGCACCCTAAAAGAACAGAATTACCATAAAAAAACAATAAATAAATAAAAAATGTTTCCACGAATGGGCACTGGTGTTAAGAAGCACATCTCGATGGGTTGCACAATTCGAACGGCGCGCTGCACCGTCGTGGGCGCTCTGCTGAACCACTGAGTAACACACATTTCTCAGGTCTCATTTTAATAAGACTCATTCAGAATGGTGATTATTTTATAAAAAAAAATTGCAATAGCAAATATGTGTATGTTTTTTTAAGTAACACTGTCTGTTACAATTAAAAATTCATATATAGCAATTATTGTGTAAATTTTACTTGCAGTTAATTGTTGTTTTATTAATAGTATTGTTCTGGTGATAATTACAATATAAATAGCCTAAATAATATATCAGTAACATATTTTTGGCATAACATTTTAAAGATTGTGAGTTTTGCACTTTTCGGTGGTTCAAACCAACATAGTTCAGACTTCTGTGGTACCAACAAAGTACGATGGTTTCGGAAACGATCGAACTTCAGATGTTAGTTAGTTTAACGATGCATCGTACCACGTTAGTTCAATGCTAGGCTCCGTCGTTGTACGGGAAACGCACCCCCGATCAGCTGTACTATTAATGAGGAGACAGGTGACCGCTGAGTAAATGGGAAATCTCGGTAACACTTTATAATACTGTTCCATAGTTAATAGGTAACTAAGCAGGAACTAAGCAGTAACTAATTAATAGTGCTGCATTAACACCTAAATATTTTCTATTAACTACCAGGGAGTACTGAATAATTACTCAGTAGATAGTACTGAACTAATGATTATAGTAGTTCACTATTAACTCCACAATAATTACTGAGACTTACATATCTCTCGGAGAACTACTTACTAATGATGTCTTCTTTATAATAACTACTTATTAATTACTGCTCAAATCAACATTAACTACTGAAAACCCTTACATGCCACCTGGGGAACTATAGATCTAAATCAGGCATATTTGAGTTAAATGCATAATAATTGAAAGCATCTTTGTATTAAGCAAGTGACACCATTTGTAGTAGTGGTAACCTTAATTACCTTATTATCCTCAGTTCCTTCCAAATATTAGCAACATATAGTAAAATACTACAGTGTGTATTACTCTAATTAACCATCATTTTTGGAAGAAAAAAACAACATTATAACGTAATATTATTGCATAGAAGACATTGATGAAAGTTCTCCAGAAGGCATCTAAGACTCTAAGAATGACTGTGAGACAGTAATAATGTAACAATCATTGCTTTAATATTAGGTATCAGCCTTATAAAAGTGCATCTTCAGCCTTTGCAGTCTCACAGAGATTTATTTTACTGCGCATTATTAGGGTAATTACGGTAATTTCACAGCGGACGCAGCTCTCCTGGTCCTTCGTGTAAATTCTCAGCTGTGCTGATGCTGCTGATGGAGGAGGGTTAAGAGAGACTCTGCTGCTTTCATATTTCTGTATTTGATTGAAAATAAACTAGTAATCAAGATATTGAGATCTTTTCCAGCTGATTTTACCCCCGGATCAGAGGAGGACTCTTTGTGGGTTGTTAAACAGTTTTAGGATGTGTGTTAGCTAGCTAAGTTGTGTGTGTAGTTAGCGTTAGCCAGCTAAGTTAGCTAGGTTATGTGTGTGTTAGTTAACTGGCTAAGTTAGCTAGGTTATGTGTGTGTGTTAGTTAACTGGCTAAGTTAGCTAGGTTATGTGTGTGTTAGTTAACTGGCTAAGTTAACTAGGTTATGTGTGTATTAGTTAGCTAGTTTAAATGTGTGTTAGTTAGCTAGGTTATGTGTGTTCGTTTGCTAGCTAAGTTAACTTTTATGTGTGGGTTAGTTAGCTAGGTTATATGTGTGTTAGTTAGCAAGCTAAGTTAGCTAGGGGAAATGTGTGTGTGTTAGTTAACTAGGTTAAATGTGTGTGTGTTAGTAAGCTAGGTTAAATGTGTGTTATTATTATTATTATTATTATTATTATTATTATTATTAATGTATATTTCCCTTTATAATACTGTGACATGATCTGCCGTAACTCCTAAAGAAGAACACAGTAACTCCTCAGTCATTAGTAATTAGTTACCATGTTTCTCACTTTATAATACTGTGGTATGATTTACAGTAACTCCTAAAGAAGAACACAGTAACTCCTCAGTAATTAGTAATTAGTTACCATGTTTCTCACTTTATAATACTGTGGTATGATTTGCAGTAACTCCTAAAGAAGAACACAGTAACCCCTCAGTAATTAGTAATTAGTTACCATGTTTCTCACTTTATAATACTGTGGTATGATTTGCAGTAACTCCTAAAGAAGAACACAGTAACTCCTCAGTCATTAGTAATTAGTTACCATGTTTCTCACTTTATAATACTGTGGTATGATTTGCAGTAACTCCTAAAGAAGAACACAGTAACTCCTCAGTAATTAGTAATTAGTTAACATGTTTCTCACTTTATAATACTGTGGTATGATCTGCAGTAACTCCTAAAGAAGAACACAGTAACTCCTCAGTAATTAGTAATTAGTTACCATGTTTCTCACTTTATAATACTGTGGTATGATTTGCAGTAACTCCTAAAGAAGAACACAGTAACCCCTCAGTAATTAGTAATTAGTTACCATGTTTCTCACTTTATAATACTGTGGTATGATTTGCAGTAACTCCTAAAGAAGAACACAGTAACTCCTCAGTCATTAGTAATTAGTTACCATGTTTCTCACTTTATAATACTGTGGTATGATTTGCAGTAACTCCTAAAGAAGAACACAGTAACCCCTCAGTAATTAGTAATGGGTTACCATGTGCTGCTGTTAACTCCCGAAAAAAGAAGACAGGGACCCCTTATTAATTATCTATGAAGAACACAGGGACACCTAGTCCGTTATCTAACACAAATATTTATTCATTTAAACATGATTTCCTCCAGAATAAGGATGTAGGACACAGCCTACAGTAAAGCTGTATGTGAGCCATCACTTCTACTGAGCACATCTCCAGGAGGACTGAAGAAGAGCACAGGTTTAGAATAAACACCTGTAACACACTGACAGAACATTACAAAAATGGGGGTTAAGCAGACTACTGCACATTTCAGTGTGTCTAACATTTGGAAGATATTGAGCATACTAAGGTAAGTAAGGTTAATATATGATAAGTGGTGTCACTGACTTTAATATCACCACTGATAGAATAACCTGCAGCAGCAGATAAACACACTGATAGAGGCTAGCGGTCCGGCGCTGTGGAATTACCGTAATTACCCTAATAATGGGCACTAAAAGTCTGCGAGACTGCAAGGCTAAAGATGAACGTTTATAAGGTTGGTGCTAAAAATTAAAGCAGTGACCATTAAAACAAAATTGAGTACAGTCAGTCTTAGAGTCTTAGATGCCTTCTGGAGAACATAAATAATGTCTACTATGTAATAATATTAAGTTATAAAGTTTAAGCAGATTACAACACACTGTAGTATTTTACTATATGTTGCTAATATTTGGAAGATAATGATGATTATAAGGTAATTAATGTCACTACTACTACAAATGGTGTCACTGGCTTCAAATATGCCTTTAATATCACCACTGATCAAATAATTGTTTGTGTAGACTGATTTAGATCTATAGTTCCCCAGGTGGCATGTAAGGGTTTTCAGTAGTTAATGTTGATTTGAGCAGTAATTAATAAGTAGTTATTATAAAGAAGACATCATTAGTAAGTAGTTCTCTGAGAGATATGTAAGTCTCGGTAATTATTGTGGAGTTAATAGTGAACTACTATAATCATTAGTTCAGTACTATCTACTGAGTAATTATTCAGTACTCCCTGGTAGTTAATAGAAAATATTTAGGTGTTAATGCAGCACTATTAATTAGTTACTGCTTAGTTCCTGCTTAGTTACCTATCAACTATGGAACAGTATTATAAAGTGTTACCGAAATCTCTTAACGCCAATCACCGGTTCAGGAATTAAGTTCCGCCTCTCAATAGAAACAGCCAATCAGCTTGCTGGTTTTGCGGCGTGTGTAGGAGAGTGTGCTTGTAGGGGGGAAGCCCCTCCCCCGCTGTGAGATTAAGCAGCGCGATCGGAATGCAGCACATGATTTTAAACCAGGTATGAATATACAGCGATTTTTCTAACAGAAAAGTAATGGTAGGCTAACCATGTAAACCATGTAAACTGCTATGTTTCTGATAGCTGGTTAAAAATGCTCAAACCAACTCTGCGCTTAATAAAATACAGCATGTGACAGTCAGTTAGCTTAACTTTGGAATTACCTTAGTTTAAGAAAAACAAAACTATATAATGTCCAGCTTACCCTGTACCTGACTAGCTAATAACTATTTAATTTTCATTAATTTAGATAACTAGTCAGCTAGAAGCTGGATGTAGGGGATAGACAGAATTTAGTACAACACTGGGTAATGGTTGGTAGTTTAAAGCAGTTTCTTAACCCTGATCACTGCCCTTAAAATTGTGTTTTCCACCAGATCCAACTGATTAGCTAATAAACAGTCCTTTACTGCGTTTACCTGTTAAACTCTCTTAGCCCCCTGTGGATCATAAATCAATCATTATGTATGTCCAGCAGTGTATTAGACACATCATACCATCACTTACTTTATTATGTGCATTTAAAGCAAAGAAAGCTCTACAATATGCAGAACAGAGAGAGTATGCAATAGAATATGTGAGAACAGGGTTAAGAAACACTGATCTAATCTGACTTCTGTTCATTTGTAGTTTACAGTAAGAACACATGTCCTGACGTCTAACGTTTATATTAACTTCTGACAAAAATCCCTATGAAACGTAAAGTTACATTCTTTTTCATAAAAGGACACCATCATAAGACGTGCTTTCAGTAGAAACAATTAAAAGTGCGGGACACAATGCTAGTCAGTTTGGAGAAAATGTAAATATACAAAATACAATACATAATTAATAATAATAATAATCAAATCTGTTATATTATTTTAAATATTAGGTGATAACTGATCAGTTTTTGTCATATGTATATAATTCAGACCTTTCACGTATAATTTTTTTTAGCAACAGTAAATGTAATGTGGAGTAACATGTTTAGCTTATAAAATTACTTTTATTTGGATGTAACTAATAATAAATACAGAATACAGAAAAAATGATTATTTAGGATTAAAAGTAATTCCGCAAATGTTTTTCTAGGAAACTATAGGGTGGGCTTTGGTTCATATTAGCAAATGTGTCCCAGCCCCCCCCCAATATCAAACACGCTCCTACGCCCTTGTATGCTACTAATGTATTATTTAGGCTATTTATATTGTAGTTATCACCAGAACATAACGGACAACAATACCATTAATAAAATAACAATGAACTGCAAGTAAAATTTACACAGTAATTGCTATATATTAATGTATTAATTGTAACAGACAGTGCTACTTAAAAAAAAAACATACACATATTTGCTATTGCAATATATATATATATATATTTTTTTTTTAAAATAATCACCATTCTGAATGAGTCTTATTAAAATGAGATCTGAGAAATGTGTGTTACTCAGTGGTTCAGCAGAGCGCCTATACGACGGTGCAGCACGCAGTGTTCTGTCGAATTGTGCAACCCATCGAGATGTGCTTCTTAACGCCAGTGTCCATTCGTGGAAACATTTTTTATTTATTTATTGTTTTTTTTTATGGTAATTCTGTTCTTTTTGGGTGCACCCCTTGTCATTATTTTTGAGTATTACAAATGGGTAAATGACAGCTGATAATAATGAAAGTAATAAGTGAGCAATAATAAAAAAATAAGGGTTATAATCACTCCTAATAACTCTAAAGTGTCTCCTGATACTTTGATTCAGGCTTTCCGAATATTCTACCGAAAGCATGTTTAAATATGGGGCTTTTTCTAGCAAGGTAGTACGATTTGACAGGCTAGCAAAACTCGACAGAACACCGGATGGAAGCCTAGTTCGAATCCCAGTCATGGTTTTATTCTTAATGTTTTTTTTCATAATGGAAATTAATGTTATTATTTTTACATAGATATTAATCAGTGGCGATTGCTCTAAGACTGCAAGGGAAGCTCAGCTTCCCCTAAAATGAAAAAAAAAGTGATTAAATATATACTGTTGTGTGTACATGTCACTGATTAAATATGCGCTACAACGCGCTGAACGCCGCGGCTTTCCTCTCACTCATTCACGCAGCGCTGCTTTAAACAGTGCGGACGCTGAGCGTCCACAGACTTCAATAGCGGAGCAAAGCGCGCGGCGAAACGAGACGAGTCATTGGATAAACGCTGGGCTTTGTCCCGCCCATCGGACGCTCAGCGTCTCTGGGGGTCTATGGAGCAGTGGGCTGGCCGCGGCCGGCCCGGACGCTCAGCTTCTGCATGATGATTGGATGATCTGTCTTTTTGAGTCCCTTTTTGATTGACAGCGAAATGTGCGAATCAGCGATCTTTTAGTGAAAAAATCCATTTGATAGTCTTGAAGAAAAACTTAAGAGTTATACAGCAGGGCAGATCAACTGCTCAGATTAATTTGGTGTAAAATGTGGGGAAAAGTAACAGGTATTTTCAGCTGTTCTGGTATGATAAAGTGAGCTGGCTGACTGGAAGTGCTGTAACAAATAAAATGTACTGATGGCCATTCCTCTTGATGAAACTATCTCAGGACATAAATGAACAGGGGCCAGTAGTAAGTATTGTGTTATTATTAAAAATAATTTAAATAATTTAAATTAATAAAGGGTTTATTTAAGGAAATTAAAAATGAAATAAATTTACCTGCATTTTTTTCCTTCACCAACTTTAAAGATTTTGCGTAATGTTTTTTTTACTGATCATTTTATGTTTATTCATGTCATAGCGTCGTTTTTATTGTAATTGTTCAATGTAAAGAATGGGTAACTTTTTGTTGTGTAGTGAAAACTTGAAAATAATGCCTTTTGTTTACAAAAAAAAAAAATCTCAGGGAGAGTAGAATTTACGTATAAATAAAATTACATATGTTAAGATGTAGGCCGAAATTGAGCTTCCCCTGCTCGAAAGACCAGCATCCGCCACTGGGAGAGAGATAAGTCTCAAAACTCTTGACAAATATGTAAATGATAATCCATTAATTACACATGCATCAGAAATACATTTCACTGCTCACAAATAAATACATTTCAGTCTGTTTCTTACGACCTGCCATTTGTACAAAAATATTAAACTCATAAATACACATTTCTAGTTTTTATATATAAATTATAATTTGTGTGTGAAACAAAATGCATTTCTTTTACATGTACTTGTACTTAAAATGTATTTATAAAATGTGCATCTGAAGTTTTGGATCACTTTTTTTATTATTTCCTCTCGCGCATTTCGGATTTTAAGACTTTTCTTTCGCATTTCTGCACCTGATCCACACACAAATGCATCACTCCATTCACAGATGTGGAAACAAGCGAACAAACCGCTTGAGAGGGCGCTGTTGATTTGGAGGAATGGTGTATATTAAGTTCTCCCTTTACTGATGTCGAAATCATCATTAGCTGCCCTAATAAGCTTCATTTGTTCCCGTTTGGGCTTGTTTTTTTTTTCAGATTTTTCGGGTCGGCGACTTTTTTCTTTGTTGTAAAATAGTGTCCACGTAATGTCTTCCTAAAAGTGTAAAAATAGTCAGAAGGTTCTCATTAAAACATACAATAACTAGATTTCGCTCTGTTTTCCGCTCGTGCAATAGACCGAGTTCTGGGGTGGGTTTCCCGAAAACGATCAATCTTAGCGAATAACGAACGAACTAACGAATGACGTGTGTAAAGAACGAGCCAGGTCTGCGAGTGTTTCCCAAAGAGCTTCGCAACGTGAAAATTAACGAACGAGGTTAAAGAACGTCTTTGTTGACTCCTCCCCCAAAACAGCGTACTCAATTGATCCACAAATATCGATTCAACACTGCCAATATGCAGTATTTTTTCACTATTACACCATAAAAACGTAGAAATGTGTTGTAATTAACAACATTATACTCCTAAAGATACATATGACTAAATAAATACTCGAAAATCCAATCTATTTTAAAACATTAAACTTATTTTTTACATTTTTAAAACTATTATTGTTGATATATATTATATTAATAGATAGTATACTAATATTATTAATAGTAATATTGATAGTAATATTAATTTATTATTATTCTAATTATTAATATTATAAAAATAATATAATAATACATATACGTATGTTCCTGTGTGTGTTTGTGTGTGTGTGTGTGTGTGTATATATATATATATATATATATATATATATATATATATATATATATATATATATATATATATATTACATTTTAAACCAACAGAAATATGTTTTGTACTTTATACTGTGAAGCTCCAGCTCATCCTAAATCACCATCTCAGTTGGGTTAATGTCAGGGGATTGTCAAGGCCATGCACCTTTTTGTCTACTAATTCCATTTGCGTCAATTAGTTTTCATGGTTTTAATATTAATCGACAATGTAAAAAAAAAAAAAAAAACATGGAATGAGACGTGTCCAACTTTTGACTGATATTTGCGAGCTGACACACCCCAGAGTAATTAATGTCAAGACTTCTGTCATCGCTAATCTGGATTTTAATAATTTACTCGTGGGTTTGATTGGCCAATTCCAATATGCCCAGTCAAGGGCGTAGGAGCGGGTTTGATATTGGGGGGGACACATTTGCCAATATGAACCCAAGCCCACTCTGTAGTTTCCTAGAACAACATTTGTGGAAATTACTTTTAATTAAAAGTAAATTATTATTAAAAGGTGACTTTACAACCTAAACATGTTACTCCACGTTACAGTTACTGTTGTTAGAAAAGAATATGAATGCTATGTCTGAATTGTATGCATATAACAAAAATGATCAGTTATCACCTAATATTTAAAGTAATATAACAAATTTGGTTATTATTATTATTATTATTATTATTATTATTATTATTATTATTATTATTATTATTATTATTATGTATTGGCATGTCAATTCTGTCATATCTTTACGTTTTCTCCTGCGCTTTATTTTTTCTACTGAGAGCTCTTCTTAAGATGGTGTCCTTTTATGTAAAAGAATGTAACTTTACGTTTCATAGACATGTGGTCACTTTGAGCTACAAATTAACAGAAGTCAGGTTAGATCAGTGTTTCTCAACCCTGTTCTTACATGTTATACTGCATATTAACAGTGTTCTCCATATTCTAGAGCTTCCTCTGCTTTAAAGGCATTTAATAGAGTAAGTGGTGGTATGATGTGTTTAATACACTGCTGGATATACATGATTAATTTAGGCTCCATAGGGGGCTAAGAGATTTTAACAGGTAAACTCGGTAAATTACTGTTTATTAGCCGATCAGCTGGATCAGGTGGAAAACACAATTTTGGGGCAGTGATCAGGGTTAAGAAACTGCTTTAAACTAAAACATAAAGTACTGTACTATATTCTGGCTAACCACTACATCTGGCTTCTAGCAAACTAGTTAACTAAATGAATTTTCGTTCATTATAGCTCACAGTAAGTCCTGTAATCCTAAATTAATAAACACAGCTTGACAAAATGAAATAGCGATTAGCTAATCAGGTACAGGGCAAGTTGAACATTACATATATAGTTTTTTTTCTTTAACCTTGACTCCCAATATAACTAATTCCAAAGTTAAGCTAACTCACTAACACAGCTGCAGTTTATTAATCACAGTGGGATTAAACTTTTTGCTGATTCAGAGACGTGTATTTTAACCAGCTATCAGAAACATATCATCACAGTTGACGTGGTTAACCTACCGTTACCTTTTTTTAAAAAAAAATCTCCTTATATCCAGATCGGTTTTTAAATCAGCTGCTGCTGCAGCCCGATCCCGCTGCTAAATCTCACAGCGAGGGGGCGGGGCTTCCACCACCAGCACACTGCCTCTCCTCCCCTCGTCGCAAAACCAGCAAGCTGATTGGCTGTTTCTACTGAGAGGCGGGAATTAATACATGAACTGGCTCCGTGATTGGTCCGGTCTGTCTCCTCATTAATAGTACAGCTGATCTGAGCGAAACGATATCATTTTTGGGGGGGACAAATCCACCTGTTTCTAATATTGGGTGGGACATGTCCCACCCATCCCCCCCGGTTCCTACGCCAATGTGCCCAGTTAGACTACAAGCCACAGTTGGCATTATAATAAAATATAATATAATATAACTTATTCACTCACTTACTCACTCGTCAACCGCTTTATCCGTTAAGGGTCGCGGGGGGTGGGGGGGTGGGGGGGCTGGGGTGCTTGGTGGCTGGAGTCAGCTGGCATCGGGCTGAAGGCAGTATACACCCTGGACAGGATGCCAATCCATCACAGGGCAGACAGACACAGACAGACACACAGACACATTCACTCACACACTCACACCTAAGGGGCAATTTTTATCCGACATCTAATTAGCCTGAACTAATTTCTTTGGACTGTGGGAGAAAACCGGAGGACCCGCAGACACGGGAAATAAAATAAAATAAAATAATATAATATAATATAATATAATATTTATATAGTAATATAATTTATTATAATTAATAGTAATATAATATAATATAATAATATTAATAATTATATAGTAATATAATTGATTATATAATTAATAGTAATATAATATAATTGCTTCAAACACGGAAATTATAATTTTTCTTCCTCAACATTGGTGGTCCCTGGTGTTTAAGGTGCTGAACTGCAAGTCGAGATCCCCTAAAGAAGCTCGTTAAAAATAACGACTGGGTCAGGGCACTCGTTAATCTGCGAGCGAGTTTACGTTGTACTTTAGTTACGTACGGGTTTGGGAAACACTCTTTAATTAACGATCAATCTTAAGTACGAGTTACCGAAGTTCTTAGCGTTATGAAGCTTTCGGGAAACCCACCCCAGATCTAGTGGATTTAGCCTTACCGTTTATATAAAACTACATTATACTGTTCAGACTCCAGTAAGTATGGTTTATTGGGATTGTCTAGTCTCACCATACTTACTAAATTGGGTAAATACACGGTAATGTTTGAAATGTTTATTGCTGACATAAATAAATTACATTAAATGGCACAGCAGTTAATGATCAATGTTCTAGTGCATTGCTAATTATTTATTAATGTTCTAGTGCATGTAATTTTTACTTTTGCAGTACTAATGTGTCTTATTTTATAGTTTTTATACATACAGTGATTTACAGCAGAATACTAAGAGAACAGTTTAACTGGAGTGTATTAAATGTACAGTAATGGTTCCCCAGCTGGCACACAACCGACCTTCATTGTTGAAATGTGTCTGTTGTTGTTTCAACACTGAAACAACGTTGAATCAACATTTAATGTTCAATGGTTGTGCTAACATTGAAATTTTAACATTGAATCAACATTTATTGTTCAATAGTTGTGCTAACATTGAAATTTTAACATTGAATCAACATTTATTGTTCAATGGTTGTGCTAAGGTTGAGATTTTAACGTTGAGATTTTAACGTTGAATAAACATAATGTCCTCAACCTTCTGCCTTTTGAATCAGCATTTTACATTTCATCACCACATAATTTCCTTAAACGGATGGAGGAATAAAAAAGTGTTTTACTTCGATTTGCAGTAACTGCTTTTTAATGTAACACAATTTTCATGTTAAGTTTTACAGTTTTAGTGTTTTTGAGATCAGATGGTGAATCAGGTTGGTAGTGGTGGGTAACTTTCGTTATACTCAGCTTTACTACAGTGATGTAAGTTTATTGTTAACACTATTTAACCATAGGATTTTCTCATTTTAGTGAGCTATGGTTTATTAAAGTTTAAATGCATGACGTTGAAACAACGTTGCTATATCAAAGTTGATGCCAGTTGGGTATGATAAACTATATCTCTGTTACCATATTAATCAGTAACTTTTCCCCTTTGTTTAATAAAGCTGGAGTGGATTAAATGTACAGTAATGATGCTAATAAACTATATCTTTGTTACCATTTCAGTCAGTAACTTTAAAACTATTTGCATCAATTTTATACTGAAAGCACAGGGTAACTTTTAACTGAAGTCCAGGGAAATAACCAGAGTCTGGAAAAAGTGGTTTCTCCTTTGTTTAATAAAGCACAAATTTGATTTCATATTTCAACAAGATTTTCTTTATAATTCGTCATTTTGATTGAAGTTTCGTAAAACAAAGTTTTCAGAGTCGATCATTCAGATTCAGAGACCTGGAGATGGAAGAGGAAGGGGCGCGGGCATAGCTTCACTAGAAAAAAAAAAACTCGTTTGAACTCGTTCACAAACAACACTGGCCGTGGGAGTAGAGCGACTGCTCTGAAGGTGAGCTTGAAATGTAGCCTTCACAGTATTACAATCAACTTCTCTAAAATCCAAGCGATAAACTGCTTTAAGTGTTGTTTTAAACTGAAAACCTCTCTTTAGATCAGAAATGAGTTTTTAAGACCTAAAATACATTATAACTCTGTAAAATGCACAAACATCTTGTTTTTATCATTTCTTTAGTGTTCTTCATTTGTGTGTTGAATAAAATCTGTTTTCAGACGATTTTAGCTGAGTGAAGCGTTTTGCACATATGTGGCACTATAAAATAGTTAAGTGTGTGAAAATACCAGATTAAGTGTAAAATGCTTTCTGTTAATTCATTAATATGGAATATAAGAGACATATGCTAAAATATATTTATTTAAAAGGGATGTGGTTTAAAATACAGTTCATGAGAGCATTTGATTTAAAAAGGGGATTATAAACTGAGTAAAAGGGTTGTTCAAACATTATAAAACAATGAGTGTTGTTTTGAACTGAAAACATCTCTTTTGTTCAAAACTGAGTTCTTAAGACCTAAAACACGTTATAACAAACATCTCGTTTTCATCTTTTCTTAAGTGTTTGGATCATTTGTGTTTTAATTGTAGTAAAGTATGTTTTTTTACAATTTAAGCTGAGAGAAGCGTTTTGCGATAGTTTTGTGCTGCTCTCTCACTACTTAGAGTGCTAAACTGCTTTGAGTGTTGTTTTGAACTGAAAACATCTCTTTCTATCAGAAATTAGTTTTTAAGACGTAACACATTTTATAACCCCGTAAAATGCACTAACATCTTGTTTGCAACATTTCTTAAGTTTGTGGGTTCATTTGTGTGTTTAATGTAGTAACTTCTGTTTTTGAACGATTCAGTCTGAGAGTTTTGCGCATAGTTTCGAGCTCCTCTCTCACTCCTTAAAGCAATATACTGTAAATATGAACTGTAAACATCTGTTTTGATTAGAAATAATATGTTTAAGACCTAAAGCATATTGTAATTAGAGCTTAGAATCTCTGCCCAAACCCGACCCGAGGCCCGACCTGAACTCACCTGAACATTTCTGGGTTGGGCTCCAGAAAATAGTCCGAGATATAGGCATTTGTTTTTTAATTATGTATTTATTTTATATAAAGCTCTGGCGTGATAATCACAATCCCAGCTAGCAAAGTGTAGTTGGCCCAGCTCTGGCCTGATTCCAACTTGCCGGCAAAAAGTTGTAGGTCCGATTTCGGACTGTTTTAAATGACTGCCTGGATCTGGCCTGAGTGAATAGTGCCGATTGCAGCAGCCCAGTCTGCCTACAGCAGCGTAACTATGAGCCCTGTTACTCATTGCTACTTATTAATGATTACTAATAATCACACCCAACACCTATTATTGATTACTAATAATAAATCAAACCCAACACTAATTGCTCCTTATTAATGATTACTAATAATCTCACCCAACACCCATTATTGATTACTAATAATAAATCACACCCAACACTCATTGATACTTATTGTTTACTATTAATAAAATACACCCATACAACCCATATTGATTACTAATAATAAATATGTCACGAATGAGCAGGGTGTAATTAAGTGCAGATATATTTAATATTATTTAATAAACAAGATAAATGAAAACAAAACAGAAAAAAATCACAGGTAGCGTAAAAACTAAGAAAACAGCTAGCGTTAAAACAAAGTCTAGAACAAAACAAACAAGAAACTGAGTAACTAGAAATGAACTAAGAACATAAAACGAACAAACTTACTGATTTAACAAGACAACAGACCTGGATTACAGAAACAGAGATTCAAAGGAACACAAAAGCTGTGGCACCGGTTGCTGCTGGAGCTGACTCTGAAGCTGGGACAGTGGGCGCTGCTGGAGCTGACGCTAAGTGTGAAGTCAAACCCAAGTTTTCAAGAAGTAATAATTAAAAAGGAAAATAATTATAATATATTTAATTCATTAATAAAAATAAATGAATAAAATCAAGAATAAAAAAAAGAGGAAACACAACAAATGTCCAACAAAATGAGTAAAGCATCTCTAAAATAAAAAAACTCAAAGAAAATAAACTACTGAAGTTTATTAATAAAGAAAATTCTCAAGAAAACTCCCAAGCGGAAATAATCTGGCAACCCGAACCGGAACTTCTAGGAGGCGCGCGCGCGAGAGAGAAGACGATGCGCAGAGCCAGAGAGGAGTAGGGTGAGAGGCGACCAGGCAGGGAACGGGGCTATGGCTGTCGAGTGAAGGACGTGTTCCGGAGGCGGTTGGTGACAACTGGACTGTGAATGGTCAGGAGTTTGCTAGGGGAAATGACGAGTCAGGAAGTGAATTTGATGGCATGGTGGAAGATGGTGAGAATAGTGGTCCGTGGGTAGAAGTCAGGGGTGCAAAGAGGAAGAAAAAGGATAAACATGATACTAGTGACGAGGAAGAGCGAACCGGTGGGACCCAAAAATGTAGTAAGGAACATAAGGTGTTTGTTAAACTGGTTCAGGAGGGATTTACATTCGATGAATGGAGCCCAATAAAAATCACTAAAGCACTGCACAGGGAATTTGGTAAGATAAGGAGTGCGAAAAAGTTGAGAAACGGATGTCTATTGGTTACATGTAAGGATGAACAACAACAAAGAAATGCAATTAAAGTTAATAAAATAAATGGTAAAAGAGTTCCGTTGTCTTTGATAAAACATTGATAAGGGGTGTAATTTCAGGGATCCCGCTGAGGGAATCAGTAGAAAATGTGAAAGACAGCATTACTAATGTAAAGGTTAAGGACGCTAAGCGTTTAAAAACGAGACAGGATGGTACTATAAAAGATAGCCTCTCAATCATGCTAACTTTTGATGAAGCAAGACTGCCTGAAAGGGTGCTCATTGGATACATGAGTTACGAAGTTAGGGTTTATATTCCGCCACCTCTTAGATGCTTTAAATGCCAAAAATTTGGCCATGTTGCGGCAGTGTGCAGGGGAAAACAAAGATGTAGCAAGTGTAGCGGAGAACATGTGTATGGACAGTGCGAAAAGAATGCGAAACTCAAATGTTGTAACTGTGGAGGGGAACACAGCTCAGCATATAGAGGGTGTGAGGTGAGTAAAAGAATGCAGGAAATACAGAGAGTGAAAACCATTGGAGGGCTTTCTTATGCAGAGGCAATGAAAACAGTCAAAAGAGTAGAGACAGTGCCAGCGCTAGCTGTTACAGAGGGAAGACATGGCAAAGCTAAGTGTACAAAATGTGATAGGCTCAAAGAGGATACATTGATTATGTCTAAGAATACCTTTCTTCTGTTTATGGCGGATATTATTAACTGCTCCGCTCAGACTAAAAGTCGAACTGAGAGGATTAAAATAATTGTCAAATCTGCAGAGAAATACTTGAGTTGGGAAATCATTAGAGATACTTTAAATGAGGAGGTACAACAATCTCAAGAATGGACTGGCTCAGGATAATGGTTTTATTTATACTGCAGTGGAATGCAAGGAGTCTAATATCGAATGGACAAGAATTTAAAAAGTATGTGGAAAATATGATTGAGAAACCTAACGTGATTTGCATACAAGAATCATGGTTAATACAAAGATTGGATTTTATTATAAAATGGTATACTGCAGTAAGAATGGACAGGACGATTGGTAAAGTAGGGGGGGTCATTACTTTTGTACAGAAAGGAGTTCAGTTTAGGGAGATAAAGAGAGGGGTTGACTTGGAGTATCTAGTTCTGGAGGTATGGTCAAACGAAGGTACTGTTAAAATAATTAATTTCTATAACCCATGTAGAAGACTGGAGGTGGAGCAGCTAGAAGAAATATGGAGGGGTATTGATGGAAAGGCTATTTTTTTTGGAGATTTTAATGCCCACAGCACATTATGGGGAGATAGAGATGATTGTAATGGGAGGGTAGTAGAAGAGTTTATAGAACAAGCAGGATTGATCTGTATTAATGATTGTACAGGGACTAGAGTTGATATTGTAAGAGGTACAGAATCGGCTATTGATCTTACCATAGTGTCAAAGGGTGTTGCTGATAAAGGTGAATGGCAGGTGTTAAGGGGAGATACAGTTGGAAGTGATCACTATCCTATTAAAACTGTTATGGGTATAGAGCTTGAACAGGAACATGAAATAAAAGAGGGAAAATGGATCTTAGAAAAGATTGTGAAAAATTTGGAGAACTTAGTGAAGGATTTATGATACATATTGACAAGATGTTAGGTATTGAAAATTTGTGTCAGGAAATCCGTCATAGCATAGTCAGTGCTGCAGAATTATCTATACCAAAATCAAAACCTAAGAGATGTAGCAAGATAGTTCCATGGTGGATGGCTGAATGCAGGAAAGTCATAAAAGAGAGGAACAGGGCTTTTAAAATCTTGAAAAGAACATATAATTTTCAAAATCTTGTTGAGTACAAGAGAGCGCAGGCCACGGTTAGGAGAACGATTAAAAGGGCAAAGAGAGAGCATTGGATACAATTTTGTGATTCCATAGGTAGAACTACCCCAGTGGAAAGAGTTTGGGGGATGATTAAGAAAATGAAAGGAAATGGGAAGGACTATGGTTATCTAACGTTGATTGATGGTCAAAATGTATTTACTACTAATAAAGAGAAGGCAGAAATAATTGCAAAGACTTTAGTTAGAGTGCATAGTACAGATGCAAAGAAGAAGGAAAAAAGAAGTAGAGAGGGAACAATTAGACACTTTCAATTTGACAAGGAGAATGGTGATGAAGAAGAGGTCCTAAATTTAAAATTTTCAAGATCTGAACTCACTAGTGCTCTAAGGAAATTAGGCAAAACATCCCCAGGAAAAGATGGAATCTGTTACTCCATGTTAAACAATTTAACGGATAAAGGTAAGGACGTACTATTATGCCTTTACAATAAAATATGGGAGGTGGGGGCAATTCCGACTGAGTGGAAGAAAGCAGCGATTATACCCATTAAAAAGCCTGGTAAAAACCCTGAACAACCTAGTAATTACAGACCAATTGCATTAACATCACACATGGGTAAGACAATGGAAAGAATGATAAATGATAGGCTAACTTTTTGGATTGAGACCAAAGGAAAGTTGCAAAATTATCAAAGTGGATTTAGGAAAAGAAGGTGGACAATGGATCCTATTATACGATTAGAGGATGACATTAGGAAAGCGCAGGTGAATAGGGAATCAGTGGTTGCAGTATTTCTTGATATTGAGAAAGCTTATGACATGTTGTGGAAGGATGGTCTTTGAATAAAGTTGAATCGGATGGGAATTGGAGGGCGCATGCACCACTGGGTAAAAGATTTTTTATCGGGACGGTCTATAACAGTTAAAATAAATGGTATAATCAGTGACAGCTATCAAGTAGAGAATAGCATCCCACAAGGTAGTATAATTAGCCCGTTGCTTTTTTAAATTATGATTAATGGGATATTTGCTGATGATGGGGCACTATGGAAGAGAGGGAGAAACATAGATTTTTTAATGGACAAAATGCAAAAAACACTGAATACAGTGCAGAAATGGGCAATGAAATGGGGATTTAGAATATCTGAGGATAAAACAAAAATGATTATATTTACTAAAAAGAGGATCAGGGATGATTTGACACTGAGATTAGCTGGCAAAGACTTAGAGAGGGTTGAGTCCTTTAAATATTTAGGGCTATGGTTTGACAGAAGATTGACATGGAATGTACATATTAAAAAGATTACCGACAAATGTAAAAAGTGTTGAATGTTATAAGGTGTTTGTGTGGAGTGGACTGGGGAGAGGATAGAACGGCACTAAAACCATATATACAGGCCTGATCAGATCAGTATTTGATTATGGGTGCATGGTATATGGATCAGCTTCTAAGACGTCACTATTACAACTTGATGTAGTGCAAAACCAAGCCCTCAGGCTTTGCTGTGGAGCAAAGAAAACTACGCCCGTAGCAGCGACACAGGTTGAGATGGGGGAGATGCCCCATTATCTTAGAAGAGAACAACTTGCAGTTGTGTACTGGGCGAATCTAAAAGGCCATAATGACAGTCACATTGCGCAGTCTGTTTTTATGCGATGTCAAGAGAGAGAAAGTGAGGGCATTAACAGCTTTGGATGGACATTGTCTAAAAGACTGAGCGAAATGGAGTTGGATACAATCAGAATATCCCCCACTGTTGTGTTTCCTGTAATCCCTCCATGGCTATTTTTGGATCTCAATATTGATTTAGGTTTATTGGCAATAAAACAAAAGGGTTGGGAATTAGACAACAACAATGTCATGACGTATATAAGGGAAAATTACACTACTAATCTGTTGATATTTACAGATGCATCTAGATCAGATGAAAGGGTAGGAGTGGCATTTGTTGTCCCAAATCTGGAAATTGCAGTTACTAAAAGAGTGACTGATAAATTGGCAGCGATACAGCGGAGCTTGTGGCAATATGGCAGGCATTACAATGGGTGGAGATTCAAAGACCAAGTAAAATAACAATTGCATCAGATTCGACTTCAGCATTAATAAGCCTGAAGAATAGACAGTCTGATTCAAGGCAGGATATTGTGTATGAATTGTTACATATTTCGAATAATCTGGTCAAGTGTGGAATAGTTCTGTCATTTATATGGGTACCAGCTCACGTGGGTGTAGCAGGGAATGAGATGGCAGACCAGTATGCCAAGCAAGCAACACAGGAATCCACTGTACAAATTCAGATACCATACAGCAAAGCTGAAATTAAAAGCATAATTAAAGCAAAAATATCCCACAAGTGGCAAAACGTTTGGAACACTGGGTATACTGGACGTCAGTATTATAATATCCAAAATAAAGTTGGCAGGGGCAGGTGTGCAGGTAGATGTAAAAAAGAAGAAGATGTGTTCTCTAGAATGAGGATTGGGCATACGGCACTTAACAGCTGTCGTTCGTAATCTGACGACTCTTAAGGCCTCCCTTAAAGGGAAGCCTTGGGCTAGCTTAAAATAGACTCTTAAAAGGTTATCTAGTCATGCATCACTACAAAGCTTTAAATTCAAAAGAAAGAAGATAAAAACAACAGACGAGTGCCCCAAGTTAAAGAAAGGAGAAGACGGAGTTCTTCGAAGTTCTAAGATGTTCTTTTATTGTCTTGAAGTCAGCCAGTTTCAGTTAGAAGGATTCAGTCTTCTGATGAGACAAAGGTTTTACACACATTTTTATACAGTCTTTGGGTGAACAAAAGGTGGGGGCTTTAGGCTCCACCTTTTACCGTTATATTACCATTTTTCAGTTGAACATAATTGTTCCCAAACATGATCATCTTTAGGGAGGTTTTTCCGGTCACGTCTTTGGGCGCGGTGCCATTATTCCCATGATTGAACCTAATTGTGATCAAATCAACATGGTGTGGTTTTTTTAAAAACCTGACCTTCACCTGTTTAGTTTTCCCGTGAGAGCTAGGGCCTATGTGGACATCTGGTTTTTGTCTAATGAATTTAAAGATAGCGTTTCCTGGGAAGTCATCCAATTATGGCCTGTTATCTATAGCAACTGCCTCCCTCTGAGATATGCCAGGTACAGGTTTAAACTTGTTACGGGAAGAGCAGACAGAGGATGAGCGAACTTAATGAACTTGCTCATATAAGGCCGAGTGCTCTTAGTATATGAAGATTTACACATATCGATCTTCAATATCCTAATTTAGGCCCCACATTCCCCCCTTCCGTGGGATTTAGTCCCACGGAACAATGATGGGATAATTTGGTATCTCAGGCTGTCATTCAGAACATAAAGAATATGAGTGCAGCTAAAGTTATGTTTTAATTATTTTATTATTATATGTAAGTTCCGTGCTCGTAAATAGTCCCAAGTCCATTTTAAACCACATTGATTTGACACAATCTTATGCATATAGGTGAGTAAACATGACAGAATAGTAGGAAATACATGGTTATACATTCATCTACATGACACCAAAACAGATGGATAAATGATGGTGTAACTACGAAAGGTATGAAAATGCACACTTTCAAATGGATTACATAATGGATAACATGATTGGATTACATATGATAGATAAATTGAATACATGGTTTAAGTTCCATATTAATATATTGTCCACAAGGAGGGTCAGACAGGTCCGAATTACGCATCTCAAGTATTGAGATGTTCTTGTCACAAAATGGACATAAGTATCTAGGATAAAACCCCACATTCCCCTCTGTCTCCTCGCTGGTAACTGGCGACTAATTGAGCATAGAAAGGCATGTCAAACATGGCACCAAGCCAAGCAACCCGACGAGGCCCCACATGCAGTCGCGTACCTCAAGAACCAAGGGTTAAGGCAAACCACCCCAGCACAAAGTCAAGGATGGCCAACCCCCCTAGAGCCAAGGCGCTATACTGATGGAGTAATACCTGTGAATTTGGTTGCTTCCTGGAAAAGCTACACTCTAATAGCGTTACCAAGACAATGCACAATCAAGAGGCTCCGCTTCACGCCTCTTCAGAGGAATTTGGGAACATGGGCAGTAGGCAAAAAGATCCAGTGAAACCTGTCCCCCCTTAGGCACAATACACATATGCAACTGTGAAACATTTCACCACACAGTGAAAGGCACGCTTGGAAAAATAAAACACACAATCAATTATTATGGAACATTGGGACATAGGAAACACAAGGGTGTAGGATTAAATAGTCCATAGATGTGGAGAAAAATTCAAAAGGAAAACACGATAGGGAAACACAAATCAAGTTGTGGGCGCCGAAGATGTCTTCTGCCTTTTGTGACTTTGCGCCACGTAGAAAGGCATGGTGCAGGTCAAGGGAGAGGTTACTAGCACGTCACCTTGACCCGGAGAACGCAGTAGCCTTATTTATCCGGGGCCACGCCCTGGCCCATTTGACAAATAACTTCAAGTCCCGCTGATGAGTCAACGGACGCATGAAAAACAGCATATTGTCCAGAGATAGATGAAATAGTTCGTTCAATCAACAATCTCAGGCAAGGTACAACACAACAAGCCACAAACATCAAAATTAAAATGACATACAAAAGCATCATAGCCAATCTCATCAAAAGAGCTTTCCATTGACCAGAAAATAACCAGTTAAACCAGGAGTCTTGTGCAGCTTGTGTGTTTCTAACATGTTCATCACGCAGGTTCCTAAGTTTGGACATTACCTTAGTAAAGTTACCATCAGAGCCAGTATGTAAGGGAATATAGGAACAACATTCTTCACCAATCAAAACACAGACACCATCATCAGGTGCTCTCATTTGGTCAATAGCAAATCTGTTTTGAAGGGTCATTTTTGAAGTAGCATCCAATTGCTCACCAAGTGCTTCTAAGGCAGTAATGGTGTGGTTGAGAAATCTCTGTTGATTGTACCAAATGTAGTTAATCCAGTGGCCATTTCTATAGGCTTGCATTCCAGCAAATAGTATACCTGTGGCTCCAATGCTACCATCACTCATAACCAGGTGTTCCTTAGGAATTTTTACAGGGATGCCTAGGTAATTAAGTTCAGGAACATTCTGTATGTCTGATATGTCAGAGTAGAGATCCCTTTTTTGTCTGGGTAAAGCATCATCAAAGGTCATGACTGAAACAGAACCGGTTAAAGTGACAGGTGCACAACAGCCAGTCCATGTGTTAGTGAGGGACTGGAGCAGTTTAGTGTCTGAATGACATATCCAGAAAAGATCAGCTAGGGGAAGGGTACCATTAGCTAAGTTAACCTTAAGATATGTGTATCCTGTGAGTATATCAGTGCCAGTAGGATTAAGTCTAATACGACACCTGTTGTCAAGTTCAGGGAGGTTGTGTCGTGTATTGGTTCTGCAAAAACAAAATGGATACTGAGCTCCAGTATCACGTATTACTGGAGGTGGTGGAACAATTGGGCCATCAATATCAGTACATCTTGGATCAACAGTTGAGTGTTGGTTGGGAATGGTCAATGAAGACATCAAGCATTGCAGAGGGGACGGAACTGTTCTGTTAGTGACAATATCTAAACCGTCTATGGGGGTGATAGTTGGGACGCTGTTCCCATTGTGACAAGCGAAACAGTCAGTTGAAGCAACTGATTGGGCGGTATAGGTCAAGTATTGATAAAACATTCTGGTCAGCATATTGAGAAATTACTACACCAGGGTCATTATCTGTGTCAGGTAAGTCATTAGGGTCTAAGGAATCGAATGTGAATAATCTCTGTGCTTCCCAGGAATGCACCACAGCTCTTGGAGTTCTGTTCAGGCGGGCTTGTTCGTAGCAGATTAGAGGCTCGCAGAAGGCATTTAAAGTATATTGAGCCGGATGTGAGCAGTTAGAACCAATTGGGTAAGCCTTCAGAGAAAATTTACCTTTTGTGTCAATTAGGAACGCTACTGAGTTCATTGAACGATATTCAACTTGGAAGTAGGTGTATCTGTCGCGTGTCGAGGGTGTAGTGGTCAGAAAGTATGACATTAATAAGGCTAGGCTGCAACGCAAAGTCTTGGATGGTCGTTTCTTAAGACGTGCAGAATTGAAACAGTTAGCAGGTTGGTCACAGATATTGGCAGGTGATGCCAGACAGCGTTTCTTAGTTGTTTTGTAATCAGATTGGCGATATTGTGTCCACTCAAAGTAAATATTCGCGTAGGAAAATGATGAGAACAGGTCGGAATTTGTCATACAAACTGTTGGGTCAACATAGGGACAGTATTGTTCACAAGTGCGATTGCCCGATTCAGACCAAGTCTGATGGACAATGGAACGTCTGTACTTGTTCGTATCAAGTGAGCGTTTAAAGATAGTCCGAGAGGAGTTGTCAATCTTTTGGATGGTAATCGTAGCCTGAGAGCCGGTTTGGTAAGTGCTACATATCATAGCTATGGCTAAGGCACCCAATTCAGAGGTAATAAGTAAGAGATGGTCCTTATGGGACCTCCAAAGGTCAAGACTCTTAGTTTTGATTTGTATAAGTCTCATGGTTAGGACGCAGTCCAATGACAGCAGTATTCTTTTAGTGAGGATTTTCTTGTTGCAAACGAACGAAAGTATTGTCTGCGACTTAAAGATGTGTTATCACCTGGGGTGGCAAAATACCATACAATGGTGGTAGTAAAGTTTGGTCTAATTATTTCAGCAACTAGAAGGTGCTCAGGGTTGATCAATAGAGTTGATTCTAGAAAAGGAATAAAAGCAGTGTATGTTTCCAAACCAGTATCTACAATACCATTTGGTCCAGAGTGGTTAGAGGATTGTGCTATGAACGTGTGCGCTGTAGTAATGTCTGCATTAATCAAATATAAGGGCAGGTGTAGTGGATTAAACAGAGGATTTCTTCATTGCTTGGACACACACACACACTACCCCCCATCTTATGGTCTAAAAGGAATGTTCTAACTTCACAATCACTCCCAGAACACTCTAGAAGCCTTGGAGTAATCTTTTTCAAACAACCTTAAATTTCAAAATGACATTTACTGACTATTTCTTCACTCAGCCTCGCTCAAGAGCCCTAAATGCGAGTTTAGGGTAAAATTCTGTTGACATTCCTCCAAGTCGTAAACCTCGGAGTTAATGTTAAACATTTGGAACACCAAATGAACACCATCACTAGGACGGGACGGCGGACTTAAGAGAGTGTCAAAACTTAATTAATGCCTTGGAAATTGTTAATTCACCAAATATTATACCAATTTAGGGGTTTGTGCCTAGTTATTTCTGCAATCACTTAGAAATAAGATTAATGAAGTTAAGAGAAATGTTCTAAGCTTGGAAATTCCATTGACCGTTTGTAAGTGAGACTCTCTTTCTGTTCACCAACCTCCCCAACCGCCGTAAATTCCGACAGGCAAGGACCGAGCCTTATCTAAGCACTCAGCAAAGGGGAGGAATTTCTCACTAAGAAGATTTTGCTTAAAATACATATATATTGACTATATAAAAGAGGTGTTTTATAGAATGTTTACTAAATAATGGTATATGTGTCTGGTATATGGTATATGTGTTTGGATTTGTCCTGATTAAAGTTTCCTACACATTCAAGTCTGAATCAACAAGGTTTAACTAGCATTTGATAATTTAGCTTTATTTGGTTATCAGTGGTTTAACAAGGTATTATCTTTTAAGTGATTTAATTGGGTTTAAATAATAACATGTCTCTTGATCTCTTTCCATCTTTCCATCCATTGATGTATTTCTAAGATTATCTTGAATATTACAAAACTGTTTGTGGGCAAAATATATATATTACATTTATTGTGATTCAATTGTAAGATTGTTGTTTCCTGAATTTATCCTCACAAACTGGTATGCTGAAGAATGTATTTTGATCCACTGTTTAGTTGAGTTTTCTTTTGGTTTGGTCTATTAGAAAAATAGACCACTAGCTGAAGCATGGTGACCATGTGGGGGGTTTTATGGCCCTTTGTGAATAAGATCATCTTCCCTGCCAAAGTTTGAAATTGCTCCTAGACCAATCAAAACACAGACATTTGGGCCACAGGGCCAATCGTAGCTCAAGGGCCAAACAGGCCACAGAGACTAATAGTTAAACTGGGCAGTTTCCAGTTCAGTTTGCAGTGCAGTTCGGAGCAGTTGGAGGAGAAGCAGTTCAGTTCAGTTTGGAGTTGAGGAGAGTGGAAGAAGATGGGTTGAAGGAAGCAGTTAGAAGAGAGAAGTTAGAGGAGAGAGGTTAGAGAGGGCCTAGAGATGAAGAAAGGATAAACTGTTAGTTAGTCATCTTAGGTTAGTTTTCTTAGACTAGTGCATTTAATCTTCTTCAAGCATAATGGTATTAGTTATCCTAGTTTAAATAACTAAGCTATTTTATGATCTACGGAGTTCTCCTGCTTGCCAAGATAGTTAATATAGTTCAGTAAACCAACTAGACCAACCGACGGATCACCGAGAGGGTACGCCAGCCGAGCCAGCTCCAGGGAAGGCTTTCCCTGTGCAGAGACTAGAAGTGGGTGTCGACCAGGTGCGCCGCTGGCCCACAGAGCACCATCTTTACCCTGCGGATGGGTCCACACTGGACCTTCTAGGGGTGCAGGATGTCAGCCGAACAAGAGGTTTAAACAGCGGACCGAACCGATGGGGACCCCCCTTTGTAGACGTCTCAGAGTAAAAGATGTGCTCTGCTCCCTGCTCTGCTCCCTGCTCTGCTCCCTGCTCTGCTCCCTGCTCTGCTCCCTGCTCTGCTCCCTGCTCTGCTCCCTGCTACTCTGGTCTGCTGCTGTGCTGCTCTGCTGCTGTGCTGCTCTGCTGCTGAAAGCTTGCTTTAATCTTCAGCTTCTACACTTTTCTCTGTTTTCTTCTCTTTTACTCTCTTCACACTTACTAATCCACTTTTAGTCTGCTTCCTCTTTGCTCTACACACCTATTAATCCACTCTCAGTCTACTTTTATAGACTTTTTCCTCAGGTTTGCTGGATTAGCTGTTTGCTGCTGCAGTTTGTTTGTGTAAGTTTCTAATTTCAACTGAAACAAGGTGAGTGCTTTTTTTCTCCATGGCTTCTGCTCAGGTTTACACCTGTTTAGAGTGTGGCATGTATAGCTTAGATCCCTTATCCACCGATACTGGTAACAATAGTGGTATTTGTACTAAGTGTGAGATAGTTAGCTCCTTGGTGGATAAGGTGAATAAGTTAGAGCTGCACGTCCGGGGTTTAATAAGGGATAGACAGCAGGATTCACTGTTAGCAGCCCCGGGTGTCTCAGGGAGAGTTAGTACCCCCTCGACTCCGGCCTTAGAGCCCTCACAGCGGGGCGAATGGGTAACGTCTCGGCGGCATAGTTGAAAGGCTAAGGCTAATGCTACCGCAAAGGCCACAGCCAGCCCACCTGAACACCACGCTCCCCCAGTTCACGTGTCAAACAGGTTTGCCCCGCTCAGTGAAGCACCAACTGAGGAGCCTGTTAAAGGTACTCTGGTGATAGGAGACTCTATCGTCCGACACGTGAAATTAGCTACTCCTTTAGGGGCACCAGCGGCAACAGTTACTTGTTTACCGGGAGCCAGAGCACCGGACATTAGTGGCAACCTTAGGTTAGGGAATAGGAGATATTCGAGGGTAGTAATTCATGTAGGGGCCAATGATATTCGTCTGCGGCAGTCTGAAGTAACTAAGGCTAATATTAAAGAGGTGATTAAACAGGCCCAGACGCTGTCCGAGGAGGTAATCTGCTCTGGCCCCATCCCAATGAGGCGTGGTGATGAAGCTTACAGCAGGCTTTCTTCGCTGAACCGCTGGATGTCCAAGTGGTGTGCAGAAAATCATGTGGGCTTTATAGATAACTGGCTACACTTTGAGGGCAAGCCTGGTCTTTTAGGTAGGGATGGTGTCCACCCCACGCGGGAGGGTGCTGCCTTACTTTCATGCAGCATAGCTCATAGTCTTTTAGTTAGTCGGCAGAGTAGTATTAGAAGCTGCTGACAATCCAGAGCCGGGACCAGGCCGCAGACAGAGAGGCTTAACCGACCGTCTGCGAGCTGCAAAGAGACGTTACCTAGATACCAATGTATTCAGACTGTGTCTGTCCCCCGAGTCAAACAAAAACATCAAAAAACTAAAACAGTAAATCTAAATAACTTAACTTATATTAAACAATCATATCCAGACTGTAGTACTAACATTTCAAGCCTAAAGATTGGTTTACTTAATATTAGATCTCTAAATTCAAAAGCAGTTCTGGTGAATGAAATGATAACTGATCAGAAATTCGATGTTCTGTGTCTGACAGAAACCTGGATTAGGCCAAATGAATATGTAGCATTAAATGAAGCCACCCCTGCAGGCTATAATTATATACACAATCCGAGATTGTCCGGTAGAGGAGGTGGGGTCTGCATACTTTTCCAAAGTACCTTAGTTAGCAATCAGAAACACTATGAAAATTTTACTTCTTTTGAGCTTCTTTACACCAGTATAATTAATCCAGTTACAAAAAAGAATGCATTTTCTTTAATTAACATCTACAGACCACCAGGGCCCTATTTAGAATTTTTAAAAGAATTTAGTGATTTTGTCACAGACTTAGCAGTAAGTAATGATAAAGTGATTATAGTTGGAGACTTCAACATTCATTTCGAAAAATTGGATGATCCATTAAAAAAGGCATTCACATCGATTTTAGACTCAGTTGGTATTATTCAAAATATAACAGGACCTACTCATTACTGTAATCATACTCTGGATTTAGTTTTGACCCTGGGTGTTAGCATAGATAACCCGAATATTCGTTCTCAAACCTCCGCAATTTCAGATCATTACCTTATTTCATTTAAATTACATCTTAGTCATAATATACGTACATCCCCTAGCTACTCTGTAAAACGTTCAATTACGCCTTTTACAGCCCAACAATTTACAGATAAGCTTCCAGACTTATCAACTCTAATGTACTCTCCTGTAGACCCAGTAGAACTAGACAAACTAACCGAAGGTTTAGAAAATACCTTTCGCTCTACCTTAGATGTTGTAGCACCCCTTAAACACAAAATAGAGAGACAGAAAAAGCTCGCACCGTGGTACAATGATCAAACTCGTACCTTAAAGCAGTTAGTACGAAATTTAGAGCGTAAATATCGATCAACTAAACTGGAAGTGTTTCACTCTGCGTGGAAAGACAGTCTTGTTAAATATAGAAAAGAACTTAATAAAGCCCGCTCAGCATATCTGGCCTCACAGATCGAGATAAATAAAAATAATCCTAGAGTTCTCCTTAGTGTTATTTCCAAATTAACTAAAAACCAGGCAGGTACTGAACCTCAGATTCCAGCCATTTACACCAGCAACGATTTTATGGACTTCTTCAATAGTAAAATTGAAAACATTCGAGATAAAATTAAACAGATAAATATTACATCCTCTCTATCATCTGGTCTGGCTGATCTAGAACAAAACTCTGTTACTGAAGTTAGGTTGGAAGTCTTTAACCCACTTCCACAGCTAGAACTAGAGAAAATTATCTCCTCTTCAAACAGCACAACCTGCACACTTGATGCTGTTCCCACAAAATTATTAAAACAGGTACTGCCAGATATAATTAAACCTCTGTTAATGATAGTAAACTCATCGCTCGCCCTGGGCCATGTACCCAAAGCCTTTAAAACAGCTGTAATTAAACCTCTGATCAAGAAACCAAATCTTGATCCTAGTGTACTGTCTAACTATAGACCTATTTCAAACTTACCGTTTATTTCTAAGATTTTAGAAAAAGCTGTAGCCCAACATCTTTGCTCTTACCTGCAAAGAAACCAGATCTATGAAAAATTTCAATCTGGATTTAGGCCTTATCATAGCACTGAGACAGCTTTAGTTAGAATAACAAACGATCTACTTATAGCCGCCGACCAAGGCTGTGTTTCCTTACTCGTACTTCTCGATCTGAGCGCAGCCTTTGATACAATAGATCATACTATCCTTTTAGAAAGACTAGAGAACATGGTCGGTGTAACCGGAACTGCCTTAGCATGGTTTAAATCGTACTTAACCGATCGCTATCAGTTTGTGAGGATAAATGATATGTCTTCCAGTTATACCAAGGTAAGATATGGAATTCCACAAGGCTCTATATTAGGACCGTTATTATTTACATTATATATGCTCCCACTGGGCAAAGTTATTAGAAAACACAATGTGAATTTTCATTGTTATGCGGATGACACGCAGCTCTTCATATCAGCCAAACCTGATGACAGAGTGAGATTAAAGAAAATCGAGGATTGTGTAGAAGATGTAAAATCATGGATGTCGCACAACTTCCTCCTATTAAATAGTGATAAAACAGAAGTTCTCCTATTAGGCCCCAAAGCTGCTAGAAATAAATTATCAGACTTAATGCTAAATCTGGCTGACTTCTCAGCCACCCCTGGTTCAGCAGCTAAAAACCTTGGAGTTATCATAGATTCAGATCTAGCATTCGATAAACACATATCTAATGTTACTAGAACAGCTTTTCTACACCTCCGTAACATCGCCAAGCTAAGAAATGCCCTATCACTGCATGACGCAGAAAAATTAGTACATGCCTTTATTACCTCAAGGCTAGATTATTGTAATGCGCTACTGTCTGGATGTTCCGGCAGTAACTTAAATAAACTTCAGCTAGTTCAAAATGCTGCAGCCAGGGTCCTTACTAAAACTAGAAAATTTGACCATATTAGTCCAGTACTATCAGCACTGCACTGGCTTCCAGTCAAATTCCGCATAGACTATAAAATTCTCCTGTTAACGTATAAAGCCCTACACGGACTCGCTCCTGAGTATTTACAAGACCTCATCTCCTGTTATGAACCACCGCGATTACTCAGATCTCAGGGTGCTGGTTTATTAGTAGTGCCTAAAATTCAGAGGAGCTCTGCAGGAGGAAGAGCTTTCTCTTATAAAGCGCCTCAACTCTGGAATAATCTCCCCGAATATGTTCAGGACTCAGACACAGTCTCAATCTTTAAGTCTAGACTGAAAACTTACTTGTTTAGTTTAGCTTTTGGTAATTAATGTTTTTCCCTTTAGATAAGGCTGCAGATTCAGGGGTTCATGGACAGAGGAAATTGTGGTAAACTGAGATGCTGGTGCTGTTGTTCTCCCACTGCACACGGTCACTCAGGTTTGTGGACGGTGGAGTGGGTGGATGCTGGTGTTTCAGGGTGCCTCCATGTCTATGTTACCTTCTGGCTCTCTGCCTTTAGTTAGGCTGTTTTATTCAGTTCTGCCGGAGTCATTTGCCACACTCTGATAATGTTTTAATATTCTCAGTTTTGCATAAATCCAGTCAAAACTAATTCCATCTCTCTGCCTTCCTCCGAGTTACTGACTGCCCACCTGTCTGACCCGATACCGATGTTGGACCCTCAGGCTCTCGCGTCTCCTGTCCGGCCAGACTGATGGAAGTTTCTGAAGTCAGCTCTTCTCCACCACCACCACCACAGATCAGCTGCTCATCGACCATCTTACTCTCCACTACAGATTACATCCAAGCCATTAGTGGCGCTATTACACTCCTGAGTACATAAAACCTATATAGATGTATAAAAGACTTTTTAAATTTCTATTTAAAAGCCGTTTGACCAGTGGTAGGATGGTCCCCCCTTTAATGTGAGTCTTGGTCCTCCCAAGGTTTCTTCCTCCTCCTGCAGCTCTGAGGGAGTTTTTCCTTGCCTCCGCGCTCACTGGGGGTTCTGTATTCTGTATTTTCTATGTGTAATGTTTTGCCTGATTCTTTGTCCTGTAATCATGTTTCTGTAAAGCTGCTTTGTGCCAACACCTGTTGTAAAAAGCGCTATACAAATAAATTTGATTTGATTTGATTTGATTTAAGGCAGTTTGGGTATTTCTCTCAGTAATTGGTGTTTTGGTTGGTCAAGTCTAGTTTGGTTATTGTCCTTAACTCTTTTCTTAGTATAGATTCATTTTTAGTTATTTGGCGAAAGGGATGATCTTTGTAGGCCGTAAAATATCTTACTTATCTACTTATTTTAGTGTTCTCATTTGATTAGTTTGACCTCATTACATTAAGACCCTTATTTAGAAATATTCACTTAATAGTTCTATTAATCTTTATTCCTTTCATACCAGTATTATAACGTGTTTGTTCTTTTATTTTTCATTTATTATTCTACACTATGATTTGATATCTAATGGCTACATTATGACTTTTTAATTAATTATTTACTCATATCTGTGTGATTTAATAAAATACTTTTATTTTACAAAACCTGTAATTTCAGTGTGTTTTTCTGGATAACTTGGTTATGAAAATTTCTGTCACCTGTAGAAACCACACCCTGAGATGTCTTGTGTTATTAATTAATTTGATTAATTAATTAATTAATTAATTAATTAATTAATCTAATTAAATTAATTTAATAACTGGCGCCCAATTAAAAATATTTCAACATCTCAATTAGCACCAGGTATTAAACCACTGAGCCCGCTACATAATTTGGCGCGCCGAGGTGGGGCAGGATTATATTCTTATTGGCTCTCCGCCGCGGGACCAGAGTATACACATTTCATAACCAGTTCCAGAAAATAGCGCTGTAAGTTGCAGAATAAAGTGTATTTTGTTTTTATTGCTAAATGCGTTAGCTGCTGGCTAGCTGGCCTAGCTGGAGTTAACTGCATAAACCCAGTGTGTTAGAAACACACGCACATGTTCTACACGTGTTTTTGTTTACAATTCAGGACTGGCCAGTCCCCTGTCTGTGTACGTGTCACGCGCACAGTCCCCGCTGTGTGTATGTTTCATGCGCACGGTCCCCTGTGTGTCTGTATAACGTGTACAGTTGTGTGTGTGTGTGGTATGCGAGCGCTTTTGAAAACATTGCGCTTATTTGTAAAATAAGCTTGGTTGACACACCGCCGTGTGTGGGTAACCTTAAACCCGGGTGTATATACGTGTATATACGTGTGTACTTACATAAAGTTTGAACTGTTTCCGGTAAAATATACATATTTTGCCAGTGTTGATCTGATAAGGCCTTCGCGCAGCTCTGAGTCGCGGATTTCCGGCTCATTGACTCCGCGCTCCAGTTAAAACTGCCGGTTTTTGCGCGAAATCCGTAAAATCCCGCAGTACTGGACACTTCCACGTGCGTAAAAGCGTAGCTATCTTTTACGTAACACCACCCTGAGTGGCAGGAAGTTTATTGTGTGCGTGATTAAACTAACCACGCCAGGATGTAAATCCTCTTGGCTCATCTTGTGAAGTCAGTGTGTTGCTGCTGTGTTAAACTTTCGGACCGCCGAGTCCTTCTCCTCTGCTATTCACAGTCGACTGAGTCAGTCAAATCTTCTGACCAGGTCCCAGACCCAAGGGGCGGTCCTTAACGTGGCATCATCAGTGGGCGTGACCACTCCCACCAGTCGGCCTCTGCCACCATCTGGTGGACAGCCTGACTATTTACACTCAAACTCAAAGCGTGTTTTACTACCCCTCACCACTAGGGGGGGTACACTGCCACATCGCCATCTGGTGTTTGATTTGGGTAACTGCATACAGTGCAGAAAGGTGCATCTCATTTGTTTGACCACCAGAGGGAGCCACTTAGCCACATAGCTGTGTCGCCACCTGGTGTTGTACTTGTGTAATTGCTATCATCCTGTAGAGTGCATTTAGAGTTTCTGTCGCCAGAGGGTGCCAATTTCAAACAAACTTTTTGTTAAGTTAATAAAGGGAATTTGCATTGTGGTTGCGTTAAATGGTTTGTAAATAAGTAAACAAATAACTGCATTAATTTAATCGGTTTATATTAAATAGTTAAATTTAAGTTTAGGTCTGCTCTCTCAAACATTACTCTTTATGTTACATTGAACCAAGCTAAATAGCTATCTCCATTGAGTAACTAATCACAACATAAAATAATTAACTGGCCATTTTAATCAATTTGATTAAGTAAAGTTAATGAAATTTTTGTTAATTAATTATTTTCAATTTAATTCAACCATCTTCAAATAAATTAAGATTAATTATTGATCGATTAAGATCAATTATTAATAAGCAATTGAAATTAATTAATTAATTAACCATTAAAAAAAAAAAAAAAAAAAAAACGTATCCAGTTATCAGTTACTCAACCATATACCCAGCACACCTGTGCTTAATACATAGTTAAATTCTCCCATCCTGTACATAGTTAATAACTATAACCATATTTAGACCTACTGCATATAGTGGCCTACAGTTATTAAACTGTTCACTAGCACCACTGACAACAAATCTAACTATTCTTTTAAAATTAATCTACTAATTGTAACCTTAGGTCGCCCCCTTTTAACAGATTTTCTTCTTAGAAAAGGCACAATGCTAATTGACTCGAACATAAAATAAACTTGTTTGTCATCAAAATTGTTTGATTCCACGTGCTTTACGTAAATCAAAATGTGTGTCACTGAAAAAGCTCTTTTAGAGCTTACAGCTGGTTTACCCCCAGGACTTACCGTCCCAGTCCAACAAACGGACAGTGGGGGTCTCCATGCACTAATTGCCAAAAGCCTCAAGGAGTGTGTATCTAAAATCCTTGAGTGCAAGCAACAAGTGGATCCGATTTCCCTAATACTGTGGAAACAACTGCTGTTGTCACAGGATCAACTTGCTGCTTCCTCCAAAACCATTCAAAATCTCCAAGCAGAGATTGTGACTTTAAATGATAGAGTTGCAGACCTAGAGAACAAAACTGTACAGTCTGAAATGAACCAAAGAGACCTCAAAACCGAAGTGCAGCTGCTTCAAAAGGAAGCCAACATAGCTACCCAACTTGCAGCTCAGTCACAGGAAAAACTAAAACATGCTATTGCAAGACAGGTTGAGCTACAAACTGAATTAGCACATGCTAACAATGCAGTCAAATTAACTCGAGACCAAACAGAGTTAACATTTGAGCTGATGATGGAGGGAGACTCCCCCATCAATCCAGCTGGTAAATCAGGAACCCCTGGGGTTCCGGACCTTAAGCAACAACCATCCACAAATACATTCCCTCTAGTCTCCCCTAAAGGTGCTGAAGCGCCAGTAGAACCAAGGTTCACTCAGCTTTCCCAGCCACATGGGACCTCTGTGCAACCTCAAGCACCCTCTGATAGAGATTTGGACAAAATTGCGCGTAACATCCCACGCTTTGAACCAGAACCGGACGGTTCTAATGATGTCCACCAGTATCTTCGCGACATTGACTTCTTCTTACGCCGTTTCCCCAAGGCCACGGTAGATGATAAAATCTACCTCATTAAGGTGTCCTCTAGCCGGGAAGTTGGACGTTTCATTGAGCGCCAACCACCCCAGGTTAAGAGAGACTATCCTGATCTTTGCAAGGCTTTGGAGAATGAGTTCTCCAACCACCTTGTTCAAACCGGCCTTGCTGCGGCTCTTGCAATAAAGCAGAGTCGCCAGGAAACACCCTTACAGTACTATCACCGCCTCAGGCACGCTTATTTCGGCTATAGAAATGAGCCTGGAATGGAGGAAGAGGAAGTTTTCAAAACATTGTTCGTGAGAAACCTCCATCCCTCCACCAGTCACTCTTTTGGAGTCGCAGCCTGCCCTCGTACGCTAACAAGCCGGCAGCTGCGTGATTTGGCTCTCAGAGGATTTGCTAAGTTCCAACAAAACATTAATAAAAAATCAGAGTCAAATGACGTCCTGATAATTAATGAGCAGTCCTCCCACGTCAAGCAAAAAGGGGCACACAAGGCTCCAATGCCACCTAAGACCCAGTTAAACCACAAAAACCAGAGAGTGTTCCACTCTTGGCGTCGCTCGTCCCTACATTGGGCCCAGCAAAGTGACCACAAGCCCTCCTTTCGAAGGAAAGGTAGGATAAAACGCAGTTGGAATGGCAAACACTCACAGCACCATGCTCGAGCACAGAGCTCCAGCAAACTTCAATCTCCGCTCAGGAGAAAGAGCCCAAAGCACCACAAACATTGGTGTCCACCTAAAGGGCACAAGCATGAGACATATCCAACTAACCTGAGCACTAAAGACGGCAGTCTGCTCAGACAATTTCGTGACGAAATACGCAAGCAGGACAATGCTGAATCTGAATTCTTGCCTGTTGTCCAAGCTCCAGATCAACCTGCTTGGGGGGGTGCGAAATCCATCCACCCCAATGCAGCCTTGGTTGTACAGCCAGACGCTGAAAACAACCACACTGAGGAAGCTTCTTCCGTCAGCCTGGAGGATCCACCACCTAAACAATTCTTGGGTTTCTTAACCGAGAAAGGTTCAACACCAAAATTCTACCTAGCCACCTGGCTGGAAAATGTGTTCGGGTATGAAGCTCTTTTGGACACGGGGTCAGACATTTCTTTAATGTCAAATTCACTTTTTGACCAGGTGAGGGCGACAGCCCGCCGAAACAACAAAGAGATACCTCTGAAAAAGTGTGCTCTTCACCTTCAACCATATTCGCACACTGGTATCACTCTGCATTCTGCAGCCCTGGTGCACGTTACCATCGGTCCAATGAGCCTCACCCATCCAATTCACATTTCTCCATTGCAGAACGTCCCATTGCTCTTTGGCAAAGACCTCCTTGACCGGTTCAAACCATTGATTGACTTTCAGCATCGTAGGATCTGGGCACAGGTTTGCAAACCCCTGCCCTGTCCTAAGGCACAGGATAGAGTTCAATGCTATCATGTTGCTAGCAACATTGAGCCACACAAGCTCATTGAACCTTCAAATTCCACGGGAATCAATGAGAAGCTCACTGTCAGGGTTCTGAAACCACCATCCTCAGAATCCCCTACCATGATTCTAAAACAAAACACCTGTTCATGGGCATTGACTCCCTCTACGGCTGTAGATGAGTACAACCCAAAAGCTGGAAAGTCATTCACTCTTAACACAACGGTCAACGGTGAAATCTTTGTTCCAGGGGCTGACAAGTCAGCTGTTCACAGACCACCTGCAGGTTCCTTGCCACGGACTAACTGTGATCCTCTGTTCGTGCACCAAAAGGATTGTTCTCTTCTTGTTCCTGCACCAGTGGTTCCAGACAAACACAGTCCCTTGGATTCTTATGAATGTAAAAACATTCCCACCATCTACACAGATGGATGTGCTTTTCGGAATGCTCAAATCAAATGGAAAGTTAACATGACAATTGGTGCATGTGGCAACACTTCTTTCAGAACACTGGCATTTCAACCTGATCCACTTGCCACTTACTGTGCGTCTTTCAGGATGCTCAAGGGCCTGTTTGTTTATGCCCCAGATACACACGCTTCATCTTCATTCGTGGTGACTCAGCGCCATGGGGGGGAGAGCCTGGCCCAGGCCCTCGATCACCCATGGGTGGACCACAAAATGATGGGGGAAACACACCGAGCATTCCCACAATTGACATATCTGCCACTTGTTGGAAAAAGGCTAGTGTGTTTTCAGCCCCAATCTTCAGAAGATCTGTGTGGTGTATGGCCAATTCCACAAATGGATTGGGTCGAAAGACTCATGAAATTTGTTCGAAGGAACAAACATCTCATCACCGTGGCAGGTGCATTTGCCAGATGGGGGGGACGTCCCCCAGACCCTATTGAAATGGCCCAGGCCACAACTTTTTCGCTGAACCACACTTTCTCAGGTGTTGGTATATCTCACCATTCTAGGGGTGAACTGCGGAAACACCCAAAACTGGGAAAAAGCACGCTTGGCTACCAACCATTGTGTTACACTGCTGACAAGCTACTGGTGAGGTCCCAGCACAGCACTGGCAAAACAATTCGCGAGCTCAGGTCTCATTGGTTTGGTCCTCATGCAGGGGCAGACAAACTGCCTCGCATCTGGAACCAAATCCCGCATCGTCAGTGTTTTATTAAACCGATTCTCAAACAAGTTCACTGTAACCCAATTAAACTATGCAAAAGCCCCATGGGACAAGTCGGGACCAATAATGCCCTAGGTTAAATCATAATACTGGGCCAAATACTTAGACACACTGAGTGTTCATTGTCCACCATATTCTGACCTGACGCAATTGTTAAATTGAGAAAGTACCACACATTCACTGTCTGGAACTCACCTATCCAAGTAGCATAACTCACAACAAATTGGATATTTTGTTAAACCTAGTGTTTGAATCACCATTTCAAACCATTAGCATAGCAGTATAATAAATAAGTGGAGAGGGGGGGTGCCAATTTTTTTTTTCTTTCTCCTCTCTTCAGGTGCCCAAAACATATTTTGTTTCCCTTCTGACTACGTTTGCTCCGCTATATTGTTCTCAATTGTTGACTAAGTAGTGGCTAATTATTGAAGCATACCTTATGGGTAGGTTGTCTTGATAAAGTTATAAAGGAACAAATAGCTAGCAAACTATTTGTGACCCTTTCCTATGCTTGTTGCCACACTATCACATTAAATTAACTATTTTACTCAGAACCAAAAGCCAATAGCTACAAAAAAAAACTGATAGATACCTCAAAAGAGAAATTGTATATCCATTAGACCAAAAACTCTGTCAGCGACCTTGTAGTAGATTGTCTTAAGAAAGCATGACCAACAAGACACCAATTGCATGAAAGATGTACCCTAACATGCTCTGTCTACAGAAATCCACGTTGACATCGACCGATGACCCAACGTCCAGTGGCCCATCGATCGATGGGGGGGGAATGTAGTGGATTAAACAGAGGATTTCTTCATTGCTTGGACACACACACACACTACCCCCCATCTTATGGTCTAAAAGGAATGTTCTAACTTCACAATCACTCCCAGAACACTCTAGAAGCCTTGGAGTAATCTTTTTCAAACAACCTTAAATTTCAAAATGACATTTACTGACTATTTCTTCACTCAGCCTCGCTCAAGAGCCCTAAATGCGAGTTTAGGGTAAAATTCTGTTGACATTCCTCCAAGTCGTAAACCTCGGAGTTAATGTTAAACATTTGGAACACCAAATGAACACCATCACTAGGACGGGACGGCGGACTTAAGAGAGTGTCAAAACCTAATTAATGCCTTGGAAATTGTTAATTCACCAAATATTATACCAATTTAGGGGTTTGTGCCTAGTTATTTCTGCAATCACTTAGAAATAAGATTAATGAAGTTAAGAGAAATTTTCTAAGCTTGGAAATTCCATTGACCGTTTGTAAGTGAGACTCTCTCTCTGTTCACCAACCTCCCCAACCGTCGTAAATTCAGACAGGCAAGGACCGAGCCTTATCTAAGCACTCAGCAAAGGGGAGGAATTTCTCACTAAGAAGATTTTGCTTAAAATACATATATATTGACTATATAAAAGAGGTGTTTTATAGAATGTTTACTAAATAATGGTATATGTGTCTGGTATATGTGTTTGGATTTGTCCTGATTAAAGTTTCCTACACATTCAAGTCTGAATCAACAAGGTTTAACTAGCATTTGATAATTTAGCTTTATTTGGTTATCAGTGGTTTAACAAGGTATTATCTTTTAAGTGATTTAATTGGGTTTAAATAATAACATGTCTCTTGATCTCTTTCCATCTTTCCATCCATTGATGTATTTCTAAGATTATCTTGAATATTACAAAACTGTTTGTGGGCAAAATATATATATTACATTTATTGTGATTCAATTGTAAGATTGTTGTTTCCTGAATTTATCCTCACAAACTGGTATGCTGAAGAATGTATTTTGATCCACTGTTTAGTTGAGTTTTCTTTTGGTTTGGTCTATTAGAAAAATAGACCACTAGCTGAAGCATGGTGACCATGTGGGGGGTTTTATGGCCCTTTGTGAATAAGATCATCTTCCCTGCCAAAGTTTGAAATTGCTCCTAGACCAATCAAAACACAGACATTTGGGCCACAGGGCCAATCGTAGCTCAAGGGCCAAACAGGCCACAGAGACTAATAGTTAAACTGGGCAGTTTCCAGTTCAGTTTGCAGTGCAGTTCGGAGCAGTTGGAGGAGAAGCAGTTCAGTTCAGTTTGGAGTTGAGGAGAGTGGAAGAAGATGGGTTGAAGGAAGCAGTTAGAAGAGAGAAGTTAGAGGAGAGAGGTTAGAGAGGGCCTAGAGATGAAGAAAGGATAAACTGTTAGTTAGTCATCTTAGGTTAGTTTTCTTAGACTAGTGCATTTAATCTTCTTCAAGCATAATGGTATTAGTTATCCTAGTTTAAATAACTAAGCTATTTTATGATCTACGGAGTTCTCCTGCTTGCCAAGATAGTTAATATAGTTCAGTAAACCAACTAGACCAACCGACGGATCACCGAGAGGGTACGCCAGCCGAGCCAGCTCCAGGGAAGGCTTTCCCTGTGCAGAGACTAGAAGTGGGTGTCGACCAGGTGCGCCGCTGGCCCACAGAGCACCATCTTTACCCTGCGGATGGGTCCACACTGGACCTTCTAGGGGTGCAGGATGTCAGCCGAACAAGAGGTTTAAACAGCGGACCGAACCGATGGGGACCCCCCTTTGTAGACGTCTCAGAGTAAGGCAGTTTGGGTATTTCTCTCAGTAATTGGTGTTTTGGTTGGTCAAGTCTAGTTTGGTTATTGTCCTTAACTCTTTTCTTAGTATAGATTCATTTTTAGTTATTTGGCGAAAGGGATGATCTTTGTAGGCCGTAAAATATCTTACTTATCTACTTATTTTAGTGTTCTCATTTGATTAGTTTGACCTCATTACATTAAGACCCTTATTTAGAAATATTCACTTAATAGTTCTATTAATCTTTATTCCTTTCATACCAGTATTATAACGTGTTTGTTCTTTTATTTTTCATTTATTATTCTACACTATGATTTGATATCTAATGGCTACATTATGACTTTTTAATTAATTATTTACTCATATCTGTGTGATTTAATAAAATACTTTTATTTTACAAAACCTGTAATTTCAGTGTGTTTTTCTGGATAACTTGGTTATGAAAATTTCTGTCACCTGTAGAAACCACACCCTGAGATGTCTTGTGTTATTAATTAACTTGATTAATTAATTAATTAATTAATTAATTAATCTAATTAAATTAATTTAATAACTGGCGCCCAATTAAAAATATTTCAACATCTCAATTAGCCCCAGGTATTAAACCACTGAGCCGGCTACACAGGTCTTTAAAGAAGGAAAAAACAGGTAATGGATAGGGGAGAGTCGGAATATGAAAATCTTGGCAGGGGTTCATCAGGTGGAATTTGGCTAAAAACATACACAAAATCACACAATGAAAGTTAATGCACACAACAATAGTTCAAAAATAGAAACAAGAAAAGGTCCAAGTACTTAATTAGTACTGTCCAGTAGTATTCGATTCAAAAGAACAGTTTGCACAAAGTTCAAGTTCCGTGTGAGGTGACTTTGCAGATTGTTCCGTGAAAAGAATAGCAAACACAATAATGCAAGAGATGATGATCAAAATAAGGGTGGTACCTGTTAGTCCGCAAAAAACAGGATGCCTAAAAGGATGCCATGGAGGCATTTCTTCCCCGAAGGATGGCAGTTGCAAGGTACCCGATTGTTAGGGTCGGCAGTGATGTAGCTTTAATCAGAGTCTGAGTCAGGGTCATGAGGAGATAGACGTGCATGTTGTCTAGTCAGGATCTGGTATCCACTTGGTCGTGCCCTAGGTGAAACAGGAGCAGGGTCACCTTGTGTTTGTTCAGCAGGTTGCTCTGCAGTTTGCTGTGGTGGTTGCTCATCAGATTGTTGTGGGGGTCGGTAAAATGGAGGAGCTCTTGAACAATGGTTCAAATGGAACCAAACAGTCTTTCCCTCCACCTTAACAGCAGTGGGTGTGGCCAAAACTACCTTGTATGGACCTTCCCGTCTGGGCTGATCCCACTGCCTTTTGTGCACTCTGACATATACATAATCTCCAGGGAGCAGATCAGTCAGTGAGCTGTCAATCTCAGCAGATCTGTTAGCGCTTGCTCCTTTTGCTTGAGCAAATAGGTCTCTGTGAATTTTGGTAAGGCATGTGACGTAATCATGAAGTTCAGCTTGGAGCTGTTCAAGACTAGGGCCTTGATATGGTGCCCTAAGATACGTGACTGGCATTGGTCTGCCTGTCACCATCTCATGTGGTGTTAGGTTAGTCACTCTGTTTGTGGTCATTCTCATGCTCATCAAAGCTAGCGGTAGGGCATCCAGCCAATTAATTTTTCCTTCACTGTGCGCAATGATCTTTGCAATTTTTGCTTTTAAGACCCCATTTTGTCATTCAACAATGCCTTGGCTTTGTGGTCTGTAGACGCAACCAAGCCTGCGCTTGATGCCAAGTGATCTAGCTATAGCTGCGATGACTTTGTTAGCAAAATGCGAACCGTTATCTGAACTAATAGTATCCGGTATTCCAAATCTGGGAATCACCTCCCGGATCAGGAATCTGGCAGCTGCAGTTGCTGTTTCTTTTTGAGTTGCTTGTGCCTCAGTCCATCTACTAAATCTGTCAGTTACTACTATTATGTAGCGGAATGCTCTAATGGGTTTTCCCATGTCTAGGTAATCCATTACCAAGTGTCTGAATGGGCCATCAGGAACAGGGATGTGTCCTAATGGAGCAGTCATAGATTTTCTGAAGTTATACTGTATACAGACAGCACAATTGTTAAGGAAGTGGTCTACAGAAAGAACTAAATAGGGAGTCCACCACTCAGCCTTAATTTGTTTAATGATTTCTTTCCGGTGGACATGAGCTATTCCATGTGCATCAGCAATTAGAATATTTAATAAGGAAATGGGAGCTACTGGCAGGCCATTTGGGCCGCACCAGACACCATTTTCAGGTTTAGCTCTTCTTTTGATCCAAACGTTTCTCTCATAGACACTGGCATTTTCTTGGCATTCACTCAAGCTAGTTAAGTCTGGTGTAAGCTCAGTTAGTTGTTCCTCAGCCAATTGGAGTCTGTCTCTGGATTGGGCAGGGCACTGTAATGTTGCGGTAGCAGCATCTTTTGCCTCCTGGTCAGCCATATTGTTGCCCTGGGTAATCAAAGAATCGTCATGTCTATGAGCAGCACATTTAACAATAGCAAGTCTGTCAGGTAGCAAAATAGCTTCTAAGAGGTCTGAAATGGCCTGTCCGTGTGCAATTTCGGTACCATCAGCTCTTACGAACCCGCGCTGGGCCCAGATAGATCCGTACACTTGTGAAACTCCGTGAGCGTACGAGCTGTCAGTGATCACAGTTGCTTGTTTACCTTTAGCTAATTGACAAGCAGTTGTCAATGCTTTGAGCTCTGCCAATTGGGCGGAGCACGGCTGTGGTACATTGGCTTTGAAGAGAGTCACAAATTGATTAGTGGTCTGATCGTAATTTACTACGGCAAAACCAGCTAGGTTGCCATCTGGTCCTCTAAAACAGGAACCATCAACAAAGAGAATCAAGTCATTGTACGTCAGGGGCTCACTTGCCAGGTCATGTCTTGGCTTCAAGAAATCTGAGGTATGTTGCTCACAGTCATGCGGAGTACCCTCCGTTTGGAGTGGTATCTTGTCGGCTGGGTTGATTTTGTTGCATCGTTTGATGGTAAGTTCAGGTGCAGACAGAATGACGTCATAGCCTGTGCGTCTGGCATTGGTCAGCACAAAAGAGTTAGATGTTAGCAAAGTATGTAGACAATGGTTGGTATACATGGTAACTGGGTATCCCATGGTAATTGTAGTAGCTTTCTCAAAAGCATAGGCCGCTGCTGCCAAACCTTGGTAGCAAGGTGGCATGCCTTGTTCAATTTTGTCAAGTTGTGTACTAAAGTAGGCTATGGTGTTTGCTTGAGTGTAGCCCTGTATGGGGTTTGACAATTGTCTCAGAATTGCATTAACAAAACCCTTCTTTACAGATACAAAGAGTTCAAAAGGTTTTGAGTAGTCTGGGTTGGCCAATGCAGGAGCATTGCACAGATCACACTTGATCTGCATGAAAACTTGTTCAGCTTCCTCGTCCCAGACCAAGATTCCTTTAAGGTCTCTCTGTCCGGCTGCTTTTACCAATCTCCTCAGGGGAGCGGTTTTAAGTGCGAAGTCACAAACCCATTGTCGACTATAACCAGCCATTCCCAAAAAAGTAAGCATTTGGCCTACTGTAACTGGCTTAGGAACAGACTGGATGGTTTTAATGTGTGCTGGCATAATTGTACGCTTGTTACCTTTTAAGCGTCTGCCAAGGTAGTCTACTTCCTCAGCACAAAATTGCAATTTAGCCTTGCTAACTTTGTGGCCTTTCTCTGCCAATTTGGTTAAGACTGTTATTGTGTCTTGTTCACATTCCTGTTTGGTTTTGGAAGCAATTAGCAGATCGTCAAAATACATGATCAATGTACTGCTGATTTCGATGTCGCCTAGGTCTTGTGCTACTGTTTTGTTGAATATACTAGGGCTTTCACTAAAGCCTTGTGGCATGCGAGTGTAAGTGTATTGCTTGCCTCCATATGTGAATGCGAACAAAAATCTGGATTGTTCATCAAGTGGAATGCTAAAAAAGGCTGAGCAAAGGTCAATAACACTATAAAAGGTAGCATCAAAAGGTATGTTTGATAGTAGTGTATGTGGGTCAGGCACTACAGGAGTTTCACCTTTCACAACAGCATTGACAGCTCTCAAGTCATGTACTAAACGCCATTTATCAGAGTTGGGTTTTTTCACAGGGTAAATTGGAGTATTTCATCGACTGGTGGTTTGTACTAGAACTCCTGCCTGTAACAAGCCCTCAATTGTCGGTTTAATTCCCTCAAACGCAGCTTTACTCAGTGGATACTGTCTTTGGTAAGGTAATCTGGCATTTGGCTTAAGAGTCACTTGAACTGGCTCTACAGATCTAATAAAGCCTGCATCAGTGTGGTGTCTGGTCCATAGTTGCTCAGGTACAGCCTTTAACAGCTCTTCCTGATCCTTGGTCAGTATAGCTTGAATATAAGGTGCTAGTCTATCCACAGCAACTTTTTCAGCTATTGTTCTGTTAACAGATTTGGTGGTTATTTTGTAGTATGTTCGATCAGCCGATTCGAAAACACACTGTTCATCTGTTTCAATCCATGTCATCTTTTTGCTAGCCAACACCATTGGACCTAAGTCCATTGGTTGATTGTATTTAGCAACCATAAGAGATACATGTGGTACAGAATTCTCGACCTTGTACCATTGTAACAAGTTGTCATCAAGGATGGCTTCTACAGCGACTCCTTGAGGACCTATGATCATGTCTCCTGTTCTTAGTGTGATTGATTTGCCCTGTAGGCACTGTTGCCAACATGCGTCATACTCAGTCTGTGAATTATCATGATCGTACAAAAGAGTACAGTGTAGGTCATCAGACACATGCTTCATATCTGGCCTATGGCTCTCGATCCAGGGTTCCCACTTGTGGTATAACCTGTCAAGTAGGCTATCTACTAGCCTCAGCCAGTAAACTGTTGGCAAGTCTTTGATTGGTCTTCCCTCTTTTGCTTTTATGTACATCTGGTAAACTGGGGGTGGGAAGTCTATATATAATCCAGTGGGTGAGCATTTAATATCTGCATTCAATTTACATAATATATCTCTACCTAGGAGATTAGCTGGGCATGCTTCCGAATATAATAAAGGAGCTACCACAGTTTGTTCGTTTATAGTTAGGTGTACAGGTTCTGTAAATCTTAGTGTTTGCGTTTTCCCTGAAAAGCCTTGTGCCCTTAGTTGATGAGAGGACAGGGGAAGACTTACTCCTTCTGGACCAATTACAGAGTGGGTGGCTCCTGTATCAATTAAGAACAATATGTTTTTCTCACCATTAATTTTAACCTGTACTTTTGGATCACTAATAGATGAATTTGATACTGCCAATTGGATATTCTCCCCCTTCAGGCTTTCCGGGCATCTTCAGTACCATCCAGCATTTGGACAGTTTCTTGAGTAGTGGCCAGGTTGGTGACATGTGTAGCAAACTGGAGAAGTTCCAGCTTGTCGATAGCTTTGGCCTTGTTGGTAGTTTTGACCTTGCTGGTATCCTTGACCTTGTTGGTAATTTTGACCTGGAATGTCAAATGTGTCTAACTGATCCAGGGTCTGCGCATTAGGCATTCCGAATGGGTTATTGTTAGGCCGTGGCATCCCACGGCCTCTACCTCTTCCTCTTCCTCTGAGTCCTCCCCTGTTGCCTGATCCTGTGTTAACATAAACATTGACAGGTGGCATAGGCCGTTGAAGCTGGTTGAGATTGGGGTTGGTCATCTGAACAGTGTTGGGCTGCATGCCTTGGTTCTGTGGCATGGTATTGATCGGCATCATTGATGTTGCAGGTGCAGGAAACATCTGAGTGGCAGGAACAGTTTGTTGTGGTTGCATCCCCTGTGGGCCTTGCATTGGTTGTTGTACAGGTGCTTGTGTAGTCAGGACAGGCAAAATCTGATCAGTTGCACTTGGTGCCTTGGGTTTGTCAGAGGTCATCACTGCCATGAGGTCAGTTAGTTTCTTGTCTTTCTTCTTTAACTCTGATAGTTGTGCTCTTTGTAGCTGCAAAGCTATTTTCTCCAATTCTTCCTTGTTCTGTGCCTTCTTTTTCTTGTATCGCTCTGCATGATGGATGATGTGATCTTTAAACATGTTCCAATCCATGTTATTTAAGCCCACGACCTCATCAAGTGCATCCTGCACTTCCTTGGGCAGGCTCTTTCTCAGCATCATTTTAAACAGACACTGGTTGGAGGAGTTCCAAGCAGTACCTGTTTCCTCTAGCCATTTCTTTTGAAAGTTGGTGATGTACTCGGTGGCAGAGGTGTCAGGTTTCAGTTCAAGTGAATCCAGTTGACTTGGATCCATGTCAGTTGGGAATTCTTGACGAATGGCATCCCAGATTTTGTTTCTGTAGTAGTTGAAGGGTGTGTCTTCAAAGAATTGTTTTGTTGCCAGGTTCTTGTAGTTGGCCAGTGAAAATATGTCTTCCATTCTGGCTTTTCCAACGGTGTGTGACAGGATAGCCTTTATGTCTCCAATGGCTATAGTGTAGCCTGATGTCTTGTCTTCAAAAGCAGTGATCCACTTCTGCCCTCCTGCGGTTATGTTGGGTAGTTGCTCAACCAAGCCTTTCAAATCCATAAATGACCAGGGCACATATGAGCTACCATGGCCCTGAGCTATTATGGGGCAGATCAGGGATGACCTGCATTGCTTAATTGGTCTGAGAAGGCCTTTGGATTTTTGTCTCAGTTTTATGCGTTCAGAACGTCTCGGTCCTGAAGGGGGTTTCCAGCCTTGAGGTGGTCTCCAGTCTGTTAGGTCTTCATCCTCATCAGTATCGGTGAGAGGGAAATCTGGACCTAAAACAGGTTCTTTCGGCATTAGTGGTGTCTGTAGCTCAACAGATCGGCTTCTACGCAAGCCATGAGCAAAGCGTGAGGTTGTCAAGTTCTCTGAATCACTTTTATTATGTAGCTTCTTTAGTTCTTCCTCAATAGCCTTCTCTGTTTCGTTGTAAGTGTTCTGGAAGTCGTCTCGTCTCTGCCTAGCGCTCGCTTCAGGTTCTATCTCCAGCACGCCAGTAACTCTCCGCTGTAGTGGAGATGTGAGGAATCGCACTTCAGGGAAGTGTTCTTCAGCAGCTGGGAAGCGTTCTTCAGCAGCTGGGGTGCGTGATCTTGTTCCTCCATCCTCATCGGATAGCTTTTGCACGCTGCTATCATAATTACTTCTTGGTGTCGTTTCATCTCTCATCAGTTCCTTAGCAGGTTCTGTCGAGGAACCACCTGCAGTGAACATCTTTGGAGTGGTTTTTGGTATTGTCCAAGTGGGTGCCAGCTGCAGGGGTTCACCAGATGGAAATTTTTGGTGTGTGTTTACTGCGCCCCTCTGCAGCCTCTTGATCTTCTGTCAGTGTGGTCACAAGTCTGCCAATTGATGGGTCAGGTCTGACAATTGGTGGATCAGGTGTGTCATCTGATGCTTTATCAAAGCTTAATGTGCCTTTTAATTCAATCGAAGCATCCGGCCAACATGTTGTGACAGGGTAAAGCCCTGTGGTCAGTGTTCGCTCAGAAGCATAGGGCGGAGGTCTTTCTGGAATTGGAATGGGACTGGGCTTATCAGGGCACTAGTTGGCTTAGGGCCATGGTCCATAAATGCCTTCAGCAAAATCAGCCTACGCTGCTGCTTAATTCTCTGACGGCTATTCCATACATAAGACTCTTGCTCTAAGGCACGTATCATGTTACACAGCTCTGTGTCAAAGGTCCCTGCAAGGGGCCATTGCTTGTCAGCTTTAGCTGTCAGCTTATGCCATCTAGCCATACACTGAGTTAGCTCAGCATAAGTGCCAACTCCTTTTTCAATAAGGAGCTGTACTGGGTCTATCTAATTTTTACAAGTCTTGGTGCTTTTATTACCCATAATAAATGAGTTAACAAGGAGTAAAATGTACTCTTATCTGTTTCTGCGTGAAGGGTGTCACCACGTTAGTCTCTCGTTTTCTCCTCAAGTGGGACTGTCGTCCAGTTGATTGAGGTTTTCTAAAAAGAAACTGAGAGAATATATTTACATTTCAAAATAGATTTCGAGATTAAAATAAATGTATTGCACCCTTTTTACTACTTAGAAATGGTAACCATGATTGTCTTTGGTTTAGTTCAAGAGTTAACATAGCATCTACATGTTTTAGTGTGTGAGTGTGTGTGTGCCTGTGTGTCTATGTATGTGTGCGCATGCCCATATATGGGTGGGTCATTATGTGTGTGTGTGTGTGACTGCATAAGCTTATGTATGTGTGTGCGTATTTTACAGCCTGTACATTTTAGACAAAGGTTTACACTAGGGACTCTATTGAGCATATGGCTTGCTCCATTTCTTAATCAAATTCATCTCCCTAGCGTCTTCTCGTCTGCGCTGTTTTCGATGTTCTTTAATTCTCGCTCTGTTTATTCTCCTTCGAACTCTGCGTGTCTGGGCGATGTCCAGTGCTACAGCTGGCCCAGGGGCCGCTAGGCCTTGCAAACGCATTTGCAAATGAGTCATACCATTGAATCTACATTGGTCACTCATTAGCGAAGTGAGCCATGGTTTGGATGTGTAAACCATAATTTCACCAATCCATGCTTCAAACAGCTTCCAATTACTTGGTCGGTACTGTTTGCAGTACCTCATGGTTCTCTCAGCTCTTTCGCTGGCTTCTAAATCGATTGGGAACTTTTGATAAACCACTGTCACTGTGGTTATGGTTATTATCAAATTTTTGTACTGTAATTTGGCATATTGCTTCACCGACTCCAACCTTGTAGTTGGCGGATGCATTTTAGTACTCTTCTATAGGTGTCTGGGTCTAAAAACGTCTGCAGCTGTTTTACGCCTTTAACCACCTCACGACCAACTCTCCTTACAAGAATAACACGAATGTCCACTCTACGAAAAATGCCACGCCTACGGTGTACGGTTACAGTCACTAAGCAAGTAATTATCACTCTGTTACAAATTCTCAATACTTTTCTGGGTGGGCTCATCACTAAACAACATCAAATAACATCAATGACATTTAAACAGGTTATCTACAAGTCACAGCCAACAGTAAACAGTTTACTTAAGTTTTAGCAGAATCTAAACAGTTGTTGACTTAAAAATAAAACTTAAAAATAAACTTAAAAATGAACTAGAGATCTCGGATAGTAGTTAAACATAGACATTGAACAGACAACAAAAAACATATACCCTGCTAGTCACAATTGAATAGCTTCCCTCGTCTCTTTTGTCAGTTACAGTTGCGTTCTGCACTAAGCGTTTTTCTCCGAGTGAGAATCAATCTCCGCTGTAAAAACAGTCTAGGATAGAGTGTCTCAACTTACGCTCATGGAACAAAGAGACAGATTTGGTTTCTTATAACCTTCTGTTAAACAGACAGGTGTCCAAATCTTTTCCCCTTTATTTCTTACTTTTTCTTAGGCCTTTTTTGGCGCACGCTCTCTCTCAGGCGTCGCTCTTATTTATATCTTCTTTGGCGCACGCTTCACTCTCTGGCGTCGCTCTTATACTTATTCTTTTTCTGTATTATTCTCTTTTTCTCATGTTCTTTTATCAAGTCTAACGTCGTGCTTTCTAGATCGCACTTTATGACGTGTCCCGTCTTTAACGCCCGGGAGATAAACGTACAACATACAGTTAGACAGACATTAACATACAATTACTTATTGTAATTTACTTAAATTTTGGTTAATTCGCTTGAATTTAGGCGTCTAGACGCTAAAAATACTCATCAAGTATTTAATTAAATTTGATCAATTGGTTTCAATTTATATTGTTATACACATATTTCTAAACATGTATATATCTTTCTTTAAATCATAGCGCTCGTCTGCTTGTTATTCAATTAATTGTTACATTACCTTTTTATAAAAGTTTTAATTTTCTTTTAACCTCTAAAGCAATGACATCTTTGTGAGCAAGAAAACACACTATTTCTTTTTCAGTAATTAAATTGAAAAAGGTTTTAATGCTCACCTTTCCTTGAAGAGGATTGTCTTCTTCGCCACACGATGTCACAGCTGCTTGTCTCTAATCGTTACTGCGTATGGGCTCTTTTCGAGGCCCCATGTTGGGCGCCAAAATGTCGTTCGTAATCTGACGACTCTTAAGGCCTCCCTTAAAGGGAAGCCTTGGGCTAGCTTAAAATAGACTCTTAAAAGGTTATCTAGTCATGCATCACTACAAAGCTTTAAATTCAAAAGAAAGAAGATAAAAACAACAGACGAGTGCCCCAAGTTAAAGAAAGGAGAAGACGGAGTTCTTCGAAGTTCTAAGATGTTCTTTTATTGTCTTGAAGTCAGCCAGTTTCAGTCAGAAGGATTCAGTCTTCTGATGAGACAAAGGTTTTACACACATTTTTATACAGTCTTTGGGTGAACAAAAGGTGGGGGCTTTAGGCTCCACCTTTTACCGTTATATAACCATTTTTCAGTTGAACATAATTGTTCCCAAACATTCTCATCTTTAGGGAGGTTTTTCCGGTCACGTCTTTGGGCGCGGTGCCATTATTCCCATAATTGAACCTAATTGTGATCAAATCAACATGGTGTGGTTTTTTTAAAAACCTGACCTTCACCTGTTTAGTTTTCCCGTGAGAGCTAGGGCCTATGTGGACATCTGGTTTTTGTCTAATGAATTTAAAGATAGCGTTTCCTGGGAAGTCATCCAATTATGGCCTGTTATCTATAGCAACTGCCTCCCTCTGAGATATGCCAGGTACAGGTTTAAACTTGTTACGGGAAGAGCAGACAGAGGATGAGCGAACTTAATGAACTTGCTCATATAAGGCCGAGTGCTCTTAGTATATGAAGATTTACACATATCGATCTTCAATATCCTAATTTAGGCCCCACACAGCTCACTGTATTTGATAAGGAAACCTGTTGATGGAACTTGTGAGTGTGGTGACAGCCAGGAGACCATAGAGCATGTACTTATACAGTGTCCCAAATACAACCGGGAAAGACAAAGACTAGCGGTGCAGTTGGAGCAAAAGCATGTCCAGTTTAGTCTACAGAGGGTACTGCAGAGGGGAGTAAACAGAGAGAGAGCTGCTAAATTTCATCACGAGGAGAAGCTACTGTTCGGAACCCAGCGAAGTTGGTGTTCTCAGATACTGTGCAGGACTGACAACATCTACTAGACCCGGAGAGGCAGGCGGTAAGAGTAGCCAGAACACCTCGGAATTGCTACTTGAGGGAAAATAGTTGCTGCTGCTTAAACTGTATGGACTGTGCTAACTCTGTGATAAAGGAGATACTAGGCTGTTGTGTTTAGCTAATTGTTTAGCCTGCTAGTTGTTTATTTAAGCTAGATATGTTGCTAAAATCTGCTTAAGTTAGAACTGTTTATGTTACTTTGTTAATTAGGCTTTTGTTGTGAAATGCATTAGCTTTAATTTCTTGAGATAATTTATTTTCCTTTTCTTCTGTGTATTTTCTCTTTTAAAGGTTTTTCAACTTACACCTTAGACCTATACTCTGCCCAACTACACTGCTCAAAAAAATAAAGGGAACACTCAAATAACACAATATAACTCCAAGTAAATCAAACTTCTGTGAAATTAAACTGTCCACTTAGGAAGCAACACTGATTGACAATCAATTTCACCTGCTGTTGTGCAAATGGAATAGACAACAGGTGGAAATTATTGGCAATTAGCAAGACACACTCAATAAAGGAGTGGTTCTGCAGGTGGGGACCACAGACCACTTCTCAGAACCTATGCTGTCTGGCTGATGTTTTGGTCAGTTTTGAATGTTGGTGGTGCTTTCACACTCGTGGTAGCATGAGACGGACTCTACAACCCACACAAGTGGCTCAGGTAGTGCAGCTCATCCAGGATGGCACATCAATGCGAGCTGTGGCAAGAAGGTTTGCTGTGTCTGTCAGCGTAGTGTCCAGAGGCTGGAGGCACTACCAGGGGACAGGCCAGTACACCAGGAGACGTGGAGGAGGCCGTAGGAGGGCAACAACCCAGCAGCAGGACCGCTACCTCCGCCTTTGTGCAAGAAGGAACAGGAGGAGCACTGCCAGAGCCCTGCAAAATGACATCCAGCAGGCCACAAATGTGCATGTGTCTGCACAAACGGTTAGAAACCGACTCCATGAGGATGGTATGAGGGCCCGACGTCCACAGATGGGGGTTGTGCTCACAGCCCAACACCGTGCAGGACGCTTGGCATTTGCCAGAGAACACCAGGATTGGCAAATTCGCCACTGGCGCCTTGTGCTCTTCACAGATGAAAGCAGGTTCACACTGAGCACATGACAGACGTGACAGAGTCTGGAGACGCCGTGGAGAGCGGTCTGCTGCCTGCAACATCCTTCAGCATGACCGGTTTGGCAGTGGGTCAGTAATGGTGTGGGGTGGCATTTCTTTGGAGGGCCGCACAGCCCTCCATGTGCTCACCAGAGGTAGCCTGACTGCCATTAGGTACCGAGATGAGATCCTCAGACCCCTTGTGAGACCATATGCTGGTGCGGTTGGCCCTGGGTTCCTCCTAATGCAGGACAATGCTAGACCTCATGTGGCTGGAGTGTGTCAGCAGTTCCTGCAAGATGAAGGCATTGAAGCTATGGACTGGCCCGCCCGTTCCCCAGACCTGAATCCGATTGAGCACATCTGGGACATCATGTCTCGCTCCATCCACCAACGTCACGTTGCACCACAGACTGTCCAGGAGTTGGCGGATGCTTTAGTCCAGGTCTGGGAGGAGATCCCTCAGGAGACCATCCGCCACCTCATCAGGAGCATGCCCAGGCGTTGTAGGGAGGTCATACAGGCACGTGTAGGCCACACACAATACTGAGCCTCATTTTGACTTGTTTTAAGGACATTACATTAAAGTTGGATCAGCCTGTAGTGTGTTTTTTCACTTTAATTTTGTGTGTGGCTCCAAATCCAGGCCTCCATTGGTTAATAAATTTGATTTCCATTGATGATTTTTGTGTGATTTTGTTGTCAGCACATTCAACTTTGTACAGAACAAAGTATTCAATGAGAATATTTCATTCATTCAGATCTAGGATGTGTTATTTGAGTGTTCCCTTTATTTTTTTGAGCAGTGTATATTTGGCTCTGTTCAGCTGTATTTGGCTCAGAACACAACTCTGTTAAACTATTCAACTGAAATCAACTCTATTCATCTTGTGGCTATCGGAGCTTGTCCAAGCTAGCCCAAGCTATTTTGACTATTCGGACACTGTTCGAAACCAAATCACCGAATTAATGAGCTACAAACAACTACAAAATCATATGGAAAACTATAAGTGAAAACAAAAGCAAATGAAATAAGAACTGTGTTGAAATAAAAAGAGAAAAGAAGATATTTGGCTGGTCATTGAGTGAAAACCAGTGTAAACTCCGAGTAGATGGGTCAATCCCTTTCAAGTGGGGAAGCTGCACATGACAAACGTCTTGACACTAAGGCTGGGGCAGCGGGCGCTGCTGCAGCTGATGCTGGGGCAGTGGGCGCTGCAAAATGGTCCATTTTGAGGTCGAGTCTTATGTCACGAATGAGGAGGGTGGACGTAAGTGCAGATATATTTAATATTATTTAATAAACAAGAATGAAATGAAAACAAAACAGAAAACAAACACAGGTAGCCTAAAAACTAAGAAAACAACACTGGGAGTAATTAAAACAAAGTGTTATGGTACATGCTTTAAATTTGTTTTTTGTATTTATAGCACCCTCTGCTGACCACTTTTATAATACTTGTTATTTGGATGTTTATTTGGATGTTAATTTTCTCATTGGTTGTTGAGTCACATGGTTTTTGGTCACATGCTTAGAACGACCATTTTCTTTCAAACTAGTAAGAGAGCCGCATGTGTTAAGTTCTCTTGTGTATCCAGCTTCATCTTCCTGTGTAACCCTCTAAAGAAGCTTTGTTTGTAAGTAGATTTGTTCATTTAGGCTATTACTTACTATTTGTGCTTATTATTTAATTGGAACTGAAGGTATTCTTTGTATTTCATTTCAGTTTCACACTTAAGCAACTTTCTGTATGGAAGTACTCAGCTTCATTAAACGGACAAGATTACTTCATGCTCCTTCATCACTGAAGTTTGGTGCTTTATTCAAGTTTGCTCGAGTGTTTAGCTATCTGGTGATGTGTGCCTTGCTACGCACTCAGGTGCCAGAATAGTGAAAAAACAGCAGAAAGATCAGCCAACAGATGTTACACTTGTTACAAGGTCAGTAGCTAGCATCTCTAGCTCATGTTCAAGCAAGTCCTCTACTAGCCTAGCTGTAGCTAAAGCAAAGGCTAAAGTATCAGCTGCACGAGCCAGATCAGCCTTTGTTCAGAAGGAAAATGAGCTATTATTAGAGAAAGCTCGGATGGATGCTGCTCTTGCTAGCCTAAAGCTAGAAAAATTGCAGTAGCGGAAGCTGAGGCTGAAGCTCTTGAATCTTCAGTAGCAGGGTCTAAGAGAAGCAGCAGAGTGTCAAGCATAGCTCTTCCAACTCAGTCTCCACAAGAAAGAACCAGCGAGTATGTTGAGTCTCATTCTAAAACAGCTTCTGATGCAGTAGCTATAGACTCAGGACATTGTCGACCTCAACATTGTAATCCTGTTACATTCAATAGTGCCACTTCCAACTTGACCAAAGATGGCATTAATGTAACTAGACCACAGACCACAGCAGGGTAACTGACACACACCCTAATGCTAACCTTCATGCTTCGCACCCTGGATGGTCGCATCAGCCACTCCACACCACATATCAAGAACAAGCTCCACAAGCCTCCTCAGTCAGCTTTGAAGGATTTAGTGAAGTTGCTAGATTTCTTGCTAAACGTGAATTGCTCACTTCTGGTCTTACCAAATATGATGATCTACCTGAAAGCTACTGGACATGGAAGTCGAGTTTCTTAAACTCCATTAAAGGAACAGGACTTTCCAGCAGTGAAGAGCTTGATTTGCTAATTAAGTGGTTGGGCCCAAAGTCATCAGAACATGTGAAGAGGATTCGAGCTGTCCACATCAATGACCCAACTTTAGGTCTGAGAATGGCATGGACGCGACTTCAGGAGTGTTATGGGTCACCTGAAATGATTGAGAAGGTGCTCTTTGACAGATTGGAAAGGTTTCAGAAAATAAGCAATAAAGATCCTCAGAAACTTAGAGAACTTGGTGACCTGCTACAGGAGATAGTATCAGCAAAGAATGAAGGCATCCTACCTGGACTGACTTACCTTGACACTGCTAGAGGCCTGAACCCCATAGTGGAGAAGTTGCCATTTAGCCTCCAAGAGAAATGGATCGCTCAAGGGAGTCATTATAAACTGCAATACAATGTGCATTTTCCACCATTTGCATATTTTGCTCACTTCATCTGCAGAGAGGCCTACATCCGCAATGACCCAAGTTTCTCTCTATCTTCTTCAGCTGCTACAACAACGCAGGTGAATAATGCTGTGAAAATGATGGGTAGTACTAAAAACTTCATCTCCTCGCATGCAGCAGAGATCTCTTCTATGTCTGAACGCGGCTCAACAGGGACCTCTAGTGCTAGGCCAGATATTAGTAGGCAGTGTCCCCTACATAAAAAGCCACACCCCCTTAAACACTGTAGAGGCTTTAGAGCAAAAACCATTGAAGAACGCAAGGCATTTCTTAAAGAAGCTGGCATATGTTTTAGATGTTGCGCCTCCAGTGAACATGTTGCCAAAGATTGTAAGATTACAGTTCAGTGCAAAGAGTGCAACAGCGCCAAACACATAGCAGCTCTTCACCCTGGACCAGCTCCATGGCGTAGCCAGGGCCCGGAGATAGATGGCGGGGAGGAGAAGAGTGATGCATCTCCCACTGTGAACTCCAATTGTACAGAAGTTTGTGGAGAAAATAACAGCCCACGTTCCTGTTCTAAAATCTGTCTAATCAGGGTGCACCCTAAGGGACAACCAGAGAGGTCAGTAAAGCTCTACGCTGTTCTCACTCGCCAGGACAGAATTCTTTAACCTTTTTGGCCTTCAGGGCACAGATGCACTCTACACTCTCCGCACTTGTGCTGGCCTCACAGAGATGTCTGGAAGAAGAGCTCCAGGCTTTGTTGCGCAACATTTGGATGGTAGTCTCAGTATTAATCTACCAACACTTATCGAGTGCAACCACATCCCTCAAGACAGGTCTGAAATACCTACTCCAGAGGTAGCAAAGCATCATACTCACCTTTACTCCATTGCTAAGTACATCCCTCCACTTGACCCAGAAGCTCAGATACTCCTACTCCTCGGGCGTGATGTCTTACAGGTCCACAAAGTAAGAAATCAGCGCAATGGCCCAAACCATGCACCATATGCACAACGCTTGGATCTTGGCTGGGTCATCATAGGTGAGGCCTGTTTAGGGTCAGCTCATAAACCCAAAGAAGCGTGTTTCGAACTCAGGTTCTTGAGAATGGGCGCCACTCTTACTTCACGCCTTGCCCAAACCATCTCACTCTGAAGGAGAAGCTTACTGAGAGGTCTTGTTGATCACATGAGGGACAAAGCTTACAGTTGGCCTTTCATCCAGCTCCACGTACTGAGGACGAGTCCTTGGGCAACACGATTTTTCTTCACACGGAGCATGATAACAAGGTTGCTTTCTCTGTTGAGGACAAACAGTTCATTGAGCTCATGAATAAGGAAATGTTCATTGATGAAGGGAATAACTGGGTAGCCCCACTGCCCTTCCGCACATCAAGAACACATCTGCCTAACAACAGAGAGCAAGCTTTAAGCCGGTTTCAATCTCTTTGTCGAACTCTCGAAAGAAAGGCTGAGATGAAGCAGCACTTCTTTGACTTCATGCAGCAGATATTTGATCACGATCATGCAGAGCTGGCTCCACCTCTTGCAAAGGGCGAAGAATGTTGGTACCTTCCCATATTCGGAGTGTATCATCCCCACAAGCCAAGTCAAATCCGGGTCGTGTTTGACTCTAGTGCTCAGCATCTAGGAGTTTCTCTCAATGATGTTTTGCTGACTGGACCAGACCTGAACAACAGTTTGTTGGGTGTTCTGATGCGCTTTCGTCGTGAACAAATTGCTGTCACTGTGGACGTGGAACAAATGTTTCACAGCTTTATCGTGAGGGAAGACCATCAAAACTTTCTCCGATTTCTTTGGTTCAGAAACAATGACCCGACAGATGAAGTTGTGGAACACCGTATGAGAGTGCATGTGTTTGGCAACCGACCTTCACCAGCAGTAGCGATTTATGGCCTCAGACGTGCTGCTCTGCATGGAGAAGATGAGTACGGTCATGCAGCTAAGGAGCTCATTCATAAGGAGGTTTATGTAGATGATGGACTTTTTTCTCGGCCGTCAGTACATGAAGCAATCAGCCTACTTAATGCTGCACGCGATATGCTGGCTATGTCTAATTTACACCTCCATAAGATAGCTTCAAACTCTCCGGCAGTCATGCAAGCCTTCCCATCCTCTGAGTATGCCAAGGACTTGAAGAATCTTGATTTGGATGTCGACTCTCCCCCTGTGCAGCGCAGTCTGGGTTTGAACTGAGACCTGACAAAGGACACTTTCACCTTTCAGGTCATGATCACCTCAAAGCCATACACACGCAGAGGAAAGTTCCTGCTGAGAGACCTCACCCACAATACTGTCGACTGGGACGAGCCTCTGCCGCCTGAAAAGGAAAAAGAGTGGATGACTTGGAGAGAATCACTACAAGAACTTGACCACTTTGAGACTCCACGTTGCTATATAAGTACCTCTGTAGCCAATGCTCAGCGTGTGGAGCTGCATGTTTTTTCAGATGCTTCAGTGAGGGCCATTGCTGCAGTAGCCTACTTGAAGGTGGTAGATGACAATGGCATTAACCATGTTGGATTCATTATGGGGAAAGCCAAGCTCGCTCCTCTGTCAGTTCATACTGTCCCACGTCTAGAGCTGGGAGCTGCTGTCCTAGCAGTTGAGATTGCAGAACTAGTGTCTAGAGAGCTGAATGTCAAGTTGGATGACACAAGATTTTATACAGACAGCAAAGTTGTGCTTGGGTACATTCACAATGTTGCCCGCAGGTTCTACGTGTATGTCAGTAACAGAGTGGAACGCATTAGAAAGTTCTCAAGCCCTGAACAATGGCGATATGTAAGCACAACTCAGAATCCAGCAGATGTAGCAACCAGGTCAATACCCGCAGCATTACTCTCAAAAACCAACTGGCTCACTGGGCCAAAATTCCTTCTACTTTCCACAGAAGACAATTCTGCAGAAGCAGACTACGAACTTGTAGACGCAGATTTGGATGTGGAAGTTCGATCTCAGCTCACGGTGTGCAGCAACTCAAACCTGGGCTCTCAGCGATTTGAAAGGTTCTCTACATGGGAGTCCCTCCTAAATGCCATTGCCACTCTAATTCATATAATTGAAACCAACAAAGCCACGACAACAAAACAGAACACAGAATGTAGAGGTTGGCATCAGTGTTTGAAGGCCCGCTCTCCGGCCAGCCTGTCAAAAGCAAAACAGGTTATCATAAGATGCATCCAAGGTGAAGTGTACTGCACTGAGGTAGCTTGTCTGAAGCAAGGGAGAGATATCCCAAACAGTAGTCCACTAAGGAAGTTGGATCCTGTCCTCGATGGTGATGGTCTTTTGAGAGTTGGAGGCAGGCTACATCAATCATCTCTCTCTGAACAGGAGAAACACCCTCTCATCATTTCTGGATGCAGTCACGTTGGTACTCTGCTCATCCGCTACTACCATGAAAGAGTGAAACATCAAGGACGGCTGTTCACAGAGGGAGCTTTACGCTCAGCTGGGATTTGGATTGTTGGGGCCAAGAGATGCATTGCAAAACATCTGTACAACTGTGTCCCATGCAAGAAGCTTCGAGGTTGGACAGCTGAGCAAAAAATGTCTGACCTTCCCTCAGACCGCTTGAGTACAGAGCCGCCCTTCACCAATGTAGGTGTTGATGTATTCGGTCCTTGGAGTGTCTCCACTCGGCGAACACGTGGAGGTGCTGCCAACAGCAAAAGATGGGCAGTTATCTTTACATGCCTCAGTGTGCGGTGCTGTTCATATAGAGCTCATAGAGGCCATGGATACATCGAGTTTCATAAATGCTCTACGCCGATTTCTTGCCATCAGAGGCCCCGTGAAACTGATCCGCTCCGACTGTGGCACAAATTTCAAGGGAGCCTGTAAAGAGTTAGATGTACTCATACAAGACAGCGAAGAGCCTAATGTTTTGAAGTTCCTCAGCAAAGAAGGTTGTACATGGGTTTTTAATCCTCCCCATTCCTCTCATATGGGTGGAGTGTGGGAGAGAATGATTGGGGTCTCCCAGAGGATTCTGGATTCAATGCTGTCCCAAGTCCAAACTTGTCATCTTACCCATGAAGTTCTGTCTACTTTCATGGCAGAAGTATCGGCGATAATAAACAACAGGCCTTTAACGTCTATCTCAACAGATGCAAGTGCTACATCCCTCCTGACTCCAATAATGATTCTTACTCAGAAAGTCTGTAGTTCTACCCCACCTCCTGGGTGCTTTGTTGACGCAGGCCTTCATCGCCAGCAGTGGAGAAGAGTCCAACACTTGGCCAACACCTTTTGGGATAGATGGAAGAGTATCTCTCTACACTACAAGGTCGTTCCAAGTGGCAGAAGAGTCATCCCAACATAAAGGAGGGAGACGTAGTACTTCTTCGTGATAGTCAAGTGCAGAGTAACCAGTGGCCCATGGCTTTGGTCATGAAAACCTTCCCTGGCAGCGATGGCAATGTCAGGAAGTTGGAGCTCAAGGTCTTCAGAGAAGGCACTTTCAAGATTTTCCTTCGCCCCATCACTGAGGTGGTGTTGCTCCTGTCTCCTAAGGACCACTTAGACTCTTAGGTTGTTTAGTCTTCAATAGTGGCATTGTATCCAATGCCAGATGGGGAGTGTTATGGTACATGCTTTAAATTTGTTTTTTGTATTTATAGCACCCTCTGCTGACCACTTTTATAATACTTGTTATTTGGATGTTTATTTGGATGTTAATTTTCTCATTGGTTGTTGAGCACATGGTTTTTGGTCACATGCTTAGAACGACCATTTTCTTTCAAACTAGTAAGAGAGCCACATGTGTTAAGTCCTCTTGTGTATCCAGCTTCATCTTCCTGTGTAACCCTCTAAAGAAGCTTTGTTTGTAAGTAGATTTGTTCATTTAGGCTATTACTTACTATTTGTGCTTATTAGGGTTCAAGCACCGAAGGTGCGTAGAACCCTATTGTTTTTGCTAAGATTTTTCTTCTTCTTCTTCTTCTTCTTCTTCTTCTTATTATTATTCTTTTTCTCCTGCTGTTTCTCAGCAACCGTGCAACCTAGCAAGTTGAAACTTTGCATGCAGAATCTATCATACAGCCTCTAAAGGATGTTCAAAGGGCAACTTAATCAATCAACATGGCTGAACACCATCAGCCAATCAGCATTCAGCAGACATTTTGGCAGGCTGAATGTTGCCCAATCTGGATGATATTTGGCAGTTATGTTCAGGTGGAGACACTGTAGTGACCTGCAAAGTGCTGAAACAATCCGCCCACTGGGGGGCGCTGTTCCAAAAAAACGAGTATATGTCAATCATGCTGTACTATTTTGACATCTATTTTTTTTTGCCATATTTAGTACAGTGGCTCTGACAAATTTCTCAATACAACTATGTTTAAAAAGTGCTTTGTTCATTCATAATTGCTAATTGTTTGAAAATAGCTATATTGAAACTACTCTCTGGATATTTGGCCTATCACCTCCATTTCAGTCTTGCTGCACACTGTAGAGTCTCTAGGTAAATGTTCATTAAAAACATTTGTGAAAATTTCACATACAATACTCTCCAGGCATCAAGCAATCTGTGCGTCCTTGGAATTTCTAACCTAAATTGCTGTAACTCTGCAGTATTTGCTGTAATCTCACAATGTTAAAGACCTCTGTACAATATCACTCTGATGAAGCGCCATTTAATACAGAACTATATTAAGAATAACTTGACATTACATGTCATATCAGAACATTCACTCCTTTGTGCCTCTTCTCAACATTAATAACAGGTGAAAGACTTTTGATCATTTTAAATGTGACAGAATGTCTCCAATTGTGTTAGACCTTCTTACACATCACCATCCTATGCTCTAGTAGGCACCATTGTGCTAGTTGGTGCTTGATGAAGCGCCATTTAATTCAGAACTAGATTTATAATAACTTCGTAATTACATGTCATATCAGAACATTCACTCCTTTGTGTTAATTTAAACTTGTTTGGTCAAACATTTCAGCTTGTTCTGCAAAGGTTCAAAGGTCAATCTGAATACCACTTTGTGAACATTCTGGTTGAAGCCACCTGATCAATACCAATAACATGTAGACACCTTTTGACTAGTTCTAACTCACTTAATGAATATCCTACAAAGTTCACTAGATTTACATGTGAATTTAAGCACTGATCAGGTTGAAAGGCCTCTGCTCAACATTAATAACAGGTGAAAAACTTGATAATTTCTAAATGTGACAGGGCATCTCCAATCATATTAGACCTTCTTACACATCACCATTCAATGCTCCAGTAGGCACCATTGTGCAAGTTGGTGCTTGAACCCGATGATTGCCGCTTGCGGCTATATTTATTTAATTGGAACTGAAGGTATTCTTTGTGTATTTCATTTCAGTTTCACACTTAAGCAACTTTCTGTATGGAAGTACTCAGCTTCATTAAACGAACAAGATTACTTCATGCTCCTTCATCACTGAAGTTTGGTGCTTTATTCAAGTTTGCTCGAGTGTTTAGCTATCTGGTGATGTGTGCCTTGCTACGCACTCAGGTGCCAGAATACAAAGACTAAACTAAACTAAGTTTACCTAAACAAACAAGAAACTGAGTAACTAGAAATACACTAAGAACATAAAATGAACAAACTTGGAACACTTACTGATTTAACAAGACAACAGACCTGGATTACAGAAACAGATTCAAAGGAACACAAAATGCAAATCTAGCATATACTTACAAACAAGGCACAAGGTGTCAACAATAATGGCTAGGGTGGGGCTAGGGCGGAGCTAGTGCAGAGACAGGGACCATTTGATTGCAAAGCACATGGAGTACAAAAACAAAACAAGGAAAACAGCAACAAACAAGAGCAGGACATAAACTGAAAAATACAAGACACAAAATCACACCAAACACCGCTTATTAATGATTATTAGTAATCACACACAACACCCTTTGATCCTTATTATTGATTAGTAATAATAAATTACACCCAACACTCATTGATATTAATAAAATACACCCAATACCATTGCACCTTATTATTGTTTACTAATAATAAATCACACCCGACACCCATTACTCCTTATTAATTACTAGTAATAAAACACATCTAACACTTTATTTACTACTACAAATACTGTAGGTGTAGAGATACTTTGTAAACACTGTTAACATGTTGATAAGTGTTCAGAAATAAATTATATGGTTATTTTATTAATTTACAATCAAACGTGATGTATTAACTTGAATATCAACACAATCTGTGGTTACTTTTATTGCACAAGTGAAACAATTCATATAGAAAAAATACAATTCAGCTCACACTTTTCCAAAGAGTGATTTAAACTGCATCCTGAGGAAAAAACACCCAAAACAATTCTGAAAGATGCCATTTCTGCAAGCACGCCACAAACAGAGTTGCCTGAGATATGCAAAAGCACCCCTTGCGTGCTTGCAGAAATGGCTTCTTTCGCATCACTCTCCCATACAGCTTCTCCTTGTGCAAAGTGCGCTGTTTTTGACTGATGCACAGTGACACCATCTGCAGCAAGATGATGCTGCAGCTCTTTGGAGGTGGTCTTTGGATTGTCCTTGACTGTTCTCACCATTCTTCTTCTCTGCCTCTCTGATATTTTTCTTGGCCTGCCACTTTTGGGCTTAACAAGAACTGTCCCTGTAGTCTTCCATTTCCTTACTATGTTCCTCACAGTGGAAACTGACAGGTTAAATCTCTGAGACAACCTTTTGAATCCTTCCCCTGAACAACTTTGTTGAACAATCTTTTTTTTTCAGATGATTTAAGAGTTGTTTTGATGAGCCCATGATGCCACTCTTCAGAGGAGATTCAAATAGGAAAACAACTTGCAATTGGCCACCTTAAATACCTTTTCTCATGATTGGATACACCTGGCTATGAAGTTCAAAGCTCAATGAGGTCACCAAACCAATTTTGTGCTTCAGTAAAAAGTAGTTAGGAGTATTCAAATCAATAAAATGGGTGCCCATACTTTTGCACTGGTCAAATTTTGGTTTAATGGGTTTAAATCCTGAAATATTACTGTGTGCATCAGTTATTAGATAGATCACACTGAAATGGCTGTTGCAAACACCCAAATATTTAGAACTAAAAATTATTAATATTAATAGGGGTGCCCAAACTTTTTCATATGACTGTATGTATTATGATGTATTACTTTCTAATGAGTGTTGCCTGAACGTGGATTTTTTCAACAGATATGATATGGTACATGTCATCATTTAACTTTGCAATATTACTTTTTTATGCATTAAATGAAAATTTAAAATTAAAAAATTAATAACCTAAATCTACAGTTGTGTTATTGTTGCTTCACTGTGATATTCCTGAAATTTTTAATCTAGTGTGCTTACTGTTGCTTTTATGTATTCCTAATGGTACAATGAAACAAGAGATTAGTGTTCTGTATGTAATATTTAGTGTCATGGGAAACTCTTAACTCTTTTTGATGTAGTTTATTTAGATTTTATTCTACACTTATATATAGTAATGTGCATGGGTGATTCTATGATTAGACCCACTAAACAAAGACATTGAAACATCTTTTCTAGGTACTTTTTGCACGTCCAATTTTGGTCTCTCGAAGGTGCAGACTGTGACGCCAGATGTCTTTTTTCCGACGTCTTCCGCACATTCAATATTGACGTCCCCCAGACCTTCAGCTAATGGCTAATTGTAGACTAAATTAGGTCGTTGCAGAAGTCTTTTCTGTGTAGAAAAAGGGCTGCAACGAGGTTCAGCTTCAAATCTGCTGCTAAGTCAAACAATGCAACAGGAAGGTTTACTGGAACACAAAACAGCTTCACCACATTCTGGTACTAGTTACGCACGTTCGTTACACACCATATTTTACAATAAATTGCATTTTAACCCCTCCCCCTCACTATAACGCTTCAATCTGCCAACAACCCCTAAAAGCAAAGGATAAATTACATTATTTCCCCCATCGTACCACTGTGTTGATAAAATTAACCGACCTGTCCAAATTTACCTTACAGCTTGTCGCACACGAATCCTGTCCTGAGCTGCTCCTCTGCAGCACCTAAAAAAATGTGTTGCCTCACAGATCAGAGTGGATTTTGACGATATTCACATTGATCAATGATATTAACAACCCAGCTGGCATTTCAACCTTTAATCAACGTTGAATCAACTGTTGATTTTGAAAATTCAACATCTGATCTCAAAAACACAAACAGTAAAACTATTAGAACATGATGTTAAATTAAAAAGAAGTTACTGCAAATAGAAGTAAAACATTTTCATTCCTCAAATTTAACCGTTTTTAGAAATTAGTCCACAGTCCTTTGTTGGCTTCATCACTGACAAAATACCATAAAGAAAATAAAAAATAAAGAAAGAAGAAAACAAAAGCAGTCACTAAATTTAATAATTTGGAATTTAGCTAAAACATTTAAATTACTGTTATGCTCCTCCCCTTTTGTCTAGGGGTGAGGAGGAGTAACAATAATGCATGTGATGGAGGAGGAAGTGGGAGGACAACAATTGGTGGTAAAACAAAAGGATATTTATTACAAAAGTCAAAAGTATAAATACAGAAACACAAAAAAATAAGGAGATAAATGAATAAACTGAAGATACGGAGAATAAAATCAATTAAATGTGTTAATAACAAAACTAGAAAGTGTATTTTAAAGAGAAAATAAATCAACAGAAACTGTAATGTCTAAGGGTGGACTAAAGGACGGTGCCAACGAAAAGAAAATAATAAAACCAAACTAAACTGCCTAACCAAAAACTAATCTAACCAAAATACAAAAGTAGCACCCGCCCCTAACCTAGTGTGTCTAAACAAAAGTGCTCCTGCGTGTGTGTAAATGTAGGGCGCCCCTCTTACCTGTCCACACAGTAGACAAACAGAAGTGAGGTTGAGTAATAAGCGTGCTCAAACAATGTGAGTTGTTACCAAAGTTTAGATTTAAAAGCTAGAGTGTAGATTTAAGTATACATAGGATCAGAATCAATAAACTCTCAGCACAATTGGACTAGAGTGCAACAATAGGATCTACACAGGATCAGAATGAACAAACTCACAGCACAAGTGTTAAACAGAACATTAACTGGGCAGCAAACACACTCACTCAGATGCACACACATTCCTAAATCACTCTCACAACCAGCGTTTGTATCTGCCGCCTCGGATGCGCTCACACCGCTCCATGCTGCTGCGTGCCATGCGGCTCCACTCAGGCTCCTCTTACGCTGTAAGGCCCGCCTCTTCCTGTCTCAGCGCAGAGTGTGATTGGCAGATGCAGCCAAGCTGGAGGAGGATCTTCATTGGTGCTCAGCCAATCACCTTTGTCAATTAACGTAACCTTTCACAGAGAGAGAGAGAGAGAGAGACAGGGGGAGAAAAAAGAAAAACAAAGCACACGTAAAAATTTTACCACAAAGAAGTTTTTACAATCACTAAAATTTACTGCTCACAACTGTCGGCTGCTCGAGAAAGTGCATCGGCGACGACATTCTCCATTCCCTTTTTGTGTCGAATCTCCAAGTTGTAATCTTGGAAAAGCAATGCCCATCGCATAAGACACTGATTCTTGTTGTACATTCTAGAGAGGAAAACCAAGGGGTTATGGTCTGTAAAAAACAACAACAGGAAGAGAGGAAGAGCCCACATACACCTCAAAATGCTGGATGGTTAAAAGCAAGGCCAAAGCCTCCTTCTCAATTGTTGAGTAGTTTCTCTGGTAAGACGTGAACTTGTGAGAATAAAAACAGACTGGGTGTAAAATACCATCAGCATCCTCCTGGAGCAGAACAGCACCAGCACCAACAGCACTCGCATCAACCGCTAGAAGAAAAGGCCTACTAAAGTCAGGGGCAGAGAGTACAGGAGCATCAGACAACAAAATCTTAACACTGGTAAAAGAATGATCACAAGCAGAAGACCATTTAAAATTAACAGAAGGGCTAAGCAGACTAGTAAGAGGCTGCACTACAGCAGAAAAATTACGACAAAACCTTCTGTAGTAGCTTGCCATGCCTAAAAACCTGCGCAAGCACCGCCTTGTTTTGGGCAAGGGGAACTCCAAAATAGCCTTTACTTTGGCCTCCACAGGCCAGACCTGACCTCTCCCAACCTGCACTCCTAAGTAGGTAACTGTGGCCTGAGCAAAAACACATTTGGCCAAATTCAAAGTCAAAGAGGCTTGTTCGAGCAAACAAAATACATCACGCAAAGTTCTCATATGGCTATCCCAATCTGCACTGTACACCACAGCATCATCAAGGTTAGCAGAGCAACCTTTAACATCAACCAGAACAATATTAATAAGACGCTGAAAGGTGGCTGGGGCATTTTTAAAACCAAACGGCATAACAGTGTACTGCAGAAAATTATCTGGCGTCACAAACGCAGAGATATCTGAAGCTTCAGGTGGAAGAGGGACTTGCCAGTAACCTTTTAATAAGTCTAGCTTAGTAACAAAGTGGGCTGCACCAATATTGTCTATACAATCATCCATTCTAGGCAGGGGCTATGAATCTGCAACTGTAACTGCATTTACCTTCCTGTAGTCTGTACAAAACCTATGGCTTCCATCAGGTTTAGGAACTAAGACACAGGGGGAACGCCACGGACTTGAGCTAGGCTTAGCAAAACCATGTTCCAAAAGATAGTCAACTTCTGTTTTCATAATATCTCTCTTAGCTACATGTGTCCTATATGGGTGCTGCTTAACTGGAACACTACTAGAAACTTTTACATCACGCTGCACTACAGTAGTTTGTGAGGGCACATCATTAAATAAGGATGAGAAATCCTTTACCAAACAAACATCATTTCTTTGTTCACTACTGAGATGTGTTAGATTTGAGGGTAAATCTACCAACGCCTGAGAATTGGACAATTTAGCAGCGACTTCAGAAGGTGCATGTAACTGTACATCATTACCTTCATTGTGCAAATCCAATTCAGCTGAAACACCCACAACAGCAACAGAGGAGACTGGAGCCACCTCAGCTTTCACAGCATTCCTGGGGAGATAGGACTTCAACATATTAACGTGACACAAACGTGAGCCACGTTTACGATCAGGAGTCTGAATCACATAATTTGTATCACTTATCCTTTTGCCCACTACATATGGACCAGAAAAACGTGCGGAAAGACAAGGGCCAGAAGTAGGCAACAAAACCAAAACCTGATCACCAGGGTTAAAAATCACACTGCACTGCCTTTTTGTCATGAACATCCTTCATGACAGCTTGGGACTTTTGTAGGGACTCACAAGCAATTTCCCAAGCTTTAACCAACCGCTCATGAAAAGTACTCACATACTCCAACACAGACTTTGTTTTCTTACTAGTCCCATCATCAGACATGAGAGACTCCTGTAAAACATTTAATGGGCCACGCACAGTATGCCCAAAGACAAGATCTGCTGGACTAAAAGACAAAGATTCCTGCACTGCCTCACGAAAAGCAAATAAAAGCAAATGGTACACCCTCATCCCAGCCTTTACCTGTTTCCAGGCAATACCGCTTCAGAGCTGACTTTAGCGACTGGTAAAACCTTTCCAGAAACCACATGCTTTATGTTGAGCATCTTCATGACCTGCTGAAAGATATTGGACATAAAATTAGTTCCCTGATCAGTCTGTACTTCTCTAGGAAGACCAAAGGTGGAAAAGAACTTCACCAAAGCACGCACAATTACTGGGGCAGTTATCTTCCTGAGAGGTATAGCTTCAGGAAAACGTGTAGCGATACACATAGTCAGAAAAAACTGATTACCTGATTTAGATTTTGGCAAAGGACCAACACAATCAACCAAAACACGTTCAAATGGTTCTCCCATAACAGGCACAGGACAGAGCGGGGCTGGAGGAATCTTCTGATTAGGTTTACCTACACACTGACATGTATGGCAAGTGCGACAGTACTCTGCAACATCCTTCTTAAGAGAAGGCCAGAAAAACCACTACAGAACACGGTTATATGTCTTTGTGACACCTAAGTGACCAGACCAAGGACTATCATGTGCAAGACGCAGCACATGCTTTCTATAGGCAGTAGGCATTACTATCTGGTAAGGATTCCTTACAGCTTTCCATCATCTCATAAGTAAGCCATCATCTAAGTAATAAGTTACCCGTTTATCAGACACTTCAGACAACTCAGATACCCAAGAGTAATACTTGTGTAAAGTATGGTCTGCCTTCTGTGCTTCTACAAGTTGTGCCCGACTAATTCCACAATCAGACAATTCTGACTCGTCCAACTTAACTGGAGCTACATTATCTCCAGACAAAACTTTGTGCTCAGACACGAGAGAACTCACATTCTCTGGACCAGGGACTAAAAATGTATCAGACAAATCCACTACATCACGCAACTTACGTGATTGAGCACGAGTGACGACACAAGCAGGGAACACAACAGAAACCTCATCATCCACAAGTGATTCAAGAGCAGGGGTATATAAAACCTCTAAAATGGGAAACACCTTCCCACCAGCCACATCTATGCCTAAATTAAGATCCACACCATCTACAGGTAAAGCATCACATACTGCCAGTCTAAACTCACCAGACAAAAGGTCTGAGAACAGATCAACTGTGTGTAGAGGAGCTTTAATGTATCCTGACCCTTCACCCTTACATACAGCATATGCACCACAGAATGACTGAGCTGAAAAAGGTAAACAACTGGATAAGATAAGAGACTGTGCTGCCCCAGTGTCCCTCAATATACTGACTGAAGCTACAGCGCCACCATGCCCCAAACTGACATTTCCTCTTGACCTAAAAGGCTTAAAAGAAGAATCAACACATTGCATAGGGCAATCAGATGTCAGTACGTACACGATCCACAAAAGCAACACTTTTGGCTGAACTACCAGTTTGCGGCTTATTCGGTCTCTCCAACTTTCTTTTCACCACTTATCAAAAAGAACTCCTTTCTCTCTCACAAACTCAACATGAGTTTGAGCTTAGATTCTTGGATTCCTAAATCTCTGACGGTATGCTTCTGGCACTAACTCATAAGCACGTAAAATAGCAGACTTAACAGCATCATACTGCAAGGTATCCTGAAGTGATAAAGCAGAACACACTTCCTATGCCTTACCTACTAGCTTACATTGTAACAGAACAGGCCAGATATCCTTTGGCCATGCCAAAGTTGCTGCTAATCTTTCAAACACGCTAAAATAGGTGTCCACTTCAGCTTCTCTAAACACAGGCACCAAAGAGATATATTTAGAGACGTCACAGGAGGAAGTATGAGGCACAACCGGGACAACTACTGGCGACTCAGACCCACCACTAGATGGCACTGCGACAGGTGGAACAGGAGTGGCAGGAGACATCCACTTAGGTTGAGCTGAGGTGATCGCAATCGCCTTCAGCTCTAACTCTCGCAGACGTATTTTCTGCTCAGACTCCAACTCAATTTTACGCACCGCTAGCTCAAACTCAAACTTGCGCACCTCAGCACTCTCCTTAGCATCAAACTCAAGTCTGGCTAGGCGTAACTTTAAAGACTCCTCAGTCTATACTCTGTATAACCAGGTGAGACAGGATCAAATTGAGGTAAGACATTTCTTACCTCAGTCTCCACAACTGGCACCACCACGGTCGTCTCCGGCCCATCCGAACTATCCACCAGCTCCGCCGGTGAAGTACTCCCCTCAGGAACAGCACTCTCCACAAGTGGGGAAGGAACGCCACATGTAGTATCTACCACTGGTTGCACACTCAACACACCAACTGCAACTAAATGATCAAAAAGTTATATATGTTCTTCTTTAACATAGCCCGTGTTGTGGGAAGCTTAAAGTGGTCAGCTATTAAAATCAGGTCATCCTTTTTACAACATTGTAGCACTTCACAACTAGGTGACTCAAAAAAACACTGCAGATCAAACGAAGCCATTTCTACAAGTAATGAGCGACAATTAACCATTCTAAACACTAGCAACTACTACCAACCAAAATTGTTTCCACAACCACCATCACCACATGCTCAACACCCACTAGTGGGGTAGGCGGGACCAGTAATTTATCCCAGACAAGCCCCCAATTGTTATGCTCCTCCCCTTTTGTCTAGGGGTGAGGAGGAGTAACAATAATGCATGTGATGGAGGAGGAAGTGGGAGGACAACAATTGGTGGTAAAACAAAAGGATATTTATTACAAAAGTCAAAAGTATAATACAGAAACACAAAAAATAAGGAGATAAATGAATAAACTGAAGATACGGAGAATAAATCAATTAAATGTGTTAATAACAAAACTAGAAAGTGTATTTTAAAGAGAAAATAAATCAACAGAAACTGTGATGTCTAAAGCCAGGCGGACACTGTGCGATTTTTTTAATCGGATGCGTTCTGGAGAGCTCAAACAGCACGTTTGAATCGTTTGTCGTGTATGAACAACGCCTGCGATTCATCTGCACACACTGTACGGTCCGACTGACCTGCTGCGACGGGGGAGCTTACACTGCACGTCTAAACGCAGCCCGTAGGCGGAGCTTTCTTTGCGTACAAACTCTCGCTTCAACACAACGCCTTGCAAAAGAAAGCGCTTAGCTTGGCTTATTTGTGCCCTGTTGTGCGCTGAAAGTCCACGGAAGAGACGTACATGGACTCGCAGGTGGCTGAGGCGACGTGGACTCTACGGGTTGTCCGTTTTACAGAAGGAGAGCGCATAGAAAAATGACTGCGCGTCAGGCTTCGAAAGAAACACCAGCAGCTTAAATAAAATAAAATAATTTTATTTTTTATTCTGTTTATTGTTTATGTAAAAACTGGTTTTGCAACACTGAATATTAAACAAGCAATCGGTTATTCACACTGGATAGGGACCCTCATTTACAGTGCCGCTGAGCATTAACAGTTTAAAAGGGATTAATAATATATATAAAAAATAGGAATAAAAACTGACATTTATTATAGACGAATAAAATATATACGTAAAAAAGGAAAAATAGGACCTTAAAAAAAGATCATAAAAATTGACATAAAAGGGAAAAAAATTATATCTTATGAAGATATATATTTAATGATTTGATTAATAAAAGAAGAAAAATAATTTAAATGAATAAATAAAAAATATAAACTCATTAAAAATTCGTTTAAAATAACCCAGGCTTTCTGCAGAATAATCAAAGTTTCAGTTAGTTTCAGTTTCAAATCATGAAAACAGCTCACCAAAACCTCAAACTATTCTTTATATTTGACTATATTTACTTACAGGTCCTTTGCTTGTACTTACAGGCCCTTACTTATTTTTATTCAACTGAACTGAGTTCCTGTAGCCTCGCGCTGAATTCAGCTCCGCGCTGCGAAAGAGAGCGAGAGAGAGGCGCAGCGCATTTTGTCTGATTTATCTTGATTAATTATCAGTACATTTATTAGCTTTAGTAAGTTTAATAGCACTAATTTTACTACACTTCTCCGACCTTATTTATTAAAACGTTTATTTTAGAAGACAGAGGTTATTATGCGGGCAATGCCGCGCGCAATGCCACGCGCTGCGCTAAGCTGGCTTTGCGTGGCTAATATTCTGGAGCACTGGACGAGATTTTAATTAATAAATTAACATATTTATAATTTTAATAAATTTGCCCTGGCGAAAAGAAACGAATTATAAAATATAGCTTTATATTTCTGTGCATGTTTTAAGTTTTATATAATTGACGGGCAGCACCAGAGGCTGACAATGTGCTTTATTTTTCAGATATAATAGCAAAGTGAAATAAAATAAATTTATGTTTGTCAAAGATATTTTCTCTTTTAATTTTTCTTTTCAAAAACTCCAGCTATTGACTGAGAATAAGCATCTGTTGAAATTCTTAAACAGCAGAATGCCTGTGTCTGCTATATTAAGCTATAAGTCTGTGTACCGAACATAAATATAAATCCTTATAACTGACAGAAATAAATATGACTAATAATTATTTATAGTTACTGTGCAGATTTTTGGGAAAACAGGTCGTGACGTTAAGAAATCGGCCCGCAAAACAGCTCACACTGTGAGACAAGCGACCAAAATTTCTGGCATGTCAGAAATCCCTGGTCGCGTCCGACTGCTCATTCGCAGCTCGTATGGGCAATTAATCGGACATCGCTTCCCCTCTCACACTGCACGACAAACGACGCACGATCAAGCTAAAATTCGGCCCGATCATGAAATTCAGTCGCATCCGACCAGATCGGGCTTAAAATCGGGCTAAAATCGCACAGTGTCCGCCTGGCTTAAGGGTGGACTAAAGGATGGTGCCAACGAAAAGAAAATAATAAAACCAAACTAAACTGCCTAACCAAAAACTAATCTAACCAAAAATAAAACAAAAGTAGCACCTGCCCCTAGTGATGGGTCTGACGACCCTGAAACCTCGACACATGCGCCGAGCTGTCAAGGCGAAACCCCGTGTCGGTGCGCGTATCAAGTTAAGGAAAACCACGTGACCGATACACTTCCTGTATCGTTTGGTAGCGATGGGTCAGACGACACTGAAACTTCAGCGCATGCACCGAGCAAACAAGGCGAACCCCTGTGTCAGACCGCTATCATTTTAAGGAAAACCACGTGACCGATGCATTTCTTCGCGCAGTTGCTTGCAATGACTTTCTTAGTCCAGCAGATGTCGCCATTAAGTGATACAGCAACACAGTTTCAACACAGTGTCGATACAGTTTGGGAAATGTGCCATACACCCAATGAGGCTTCATCTGCCCATCACTACCTGCCCCTAACCTAGTGTGTCTAAAGAAAAACACTCTCACTCTCACTCTCACTGTTTGTATCTGCCGCCTCGGATGCGCTCACACTGCTCCATGCTGCTGCGTGCCATGCGGCTCCTCTCAGGCTCCTCTTACGCTGTAAGGCCCGCCTCTTCCTGTCTCAGCGCAGAGTGTGATTGGCAGATGCAGCCAAGCTGGAGGAGGATCTTCCAGAGCCATAGAGAGAGAGGCTGCGTCCAGAAACTTTTGCTACTCCTCCTCTCCTACTCCTCCTTTCCTACTCCTCCTCTCTTACCCCGGAAGAAGGTGGAGGAATCGAGGAGAGGAGAGGAGGAGGAGGAATGGAGGGAAGGAGCTGTAATTGGGGAAATGGGACAGCTGATCCCTTTTAGATAGGATGTTGACTACCGTTGAACTGAGCCAATCACAACGCTCACTTTCAGCACGTTTCAGAACATTACTATCACACACAGCTAAAAATTCAGATATTCCAATAAAATCCTGTTTACTCCCAGCCGCATTTTTGGCCGCATCTCTGACCAGTGACTCTGGCAGCCCTGTCTGACCTCAGCCTTATGAGGGATTCAGTTCCTCTTCAGTCCCTAAGTTAAAATAAATAAGTAAATAAATGAATTAATTAAAATTATATATATATTATAAATAATATATGTTTTTATATGTATAACATGATACACATAGGGTCATAAATATAGTTTTACTGAGCATACAGTTTATCTAAACTATAAATTATATTACTGCTTTACTGGCTGTTTAATTAGATAAGGAACCTAGTTAATTAATATGTTTATGACGTATATTTGGGCGTTGCCTTCCCCATTTTCGCGTGCTCTGTGGGCGTGGATGCAGTGATGTCATTGGAAAATCCTTAAAAGTCTTCCGGAGTAGGATACACTGATGTAACCTCCGTTGGAAGCCTACTACAGGTGGATTTTAAGCAGCTTCTTTCGTCTCCTACGGTATTCGGACAGGCGGCAAGATGGCGTCACGAAATCAGTTTCCGGGTCACGGAGGAGAGGAGGAGGATCGGTAGGAAAAAGGAGACACTTTTGGGGTTTCTGGACGCAGCCAGAGAGTAGCGACAACGGAAGTTCAAAATCCTTGATGGTCACGTGATTCATGGAGATTTCAGATAGTTCCATGAAGTTCTTGGTGGGCAATTTGAGCCCATAAACACAGAGACAGAATTGCGATTTTGGGGCACTAATAATAATATATAAATAATCCTCAATTAATTATCTATGTATAATGAAATAATATATATATATATATACATATATATATATATATATGTATATATATACATATATATATATATATATGTATATGTATATATTTTTTTCATTATACATAGATAATTCATTGAGGATTATTGTGACCATATATTGACTTATTTAAGGCTTATGTTATTCTGTGTGAATCCAATATTGTAATCCGTAAGAGAGTTTTTATAGGCTAAATTTGTCTGTTAATTAATATTAATTTCATGACACTGTGCAAATGCAGTCGCTACAAGTAAAATGTTAGGTTCAAAAGAAGATGGAGAAGTTTTGGCTTGCATATATTTAGAGTTTACTGCAAAAATAATTTAATCAAAGGATACAAAGATCTGCAAATATTTTAAGTCACCACCTGAATATTTCATGCAGAATTATTTGCATTAAGAAAGAGGAACCACATTATTTGCAACAGCTTTATTATTTTTACGTCAAACATGAGATGATATATAACTTTAAAGACTGATATCAGAATATACAGAGGCTACATACAGAAAAACAAAGTACAGAACACATGTAAATCAACTAAAGGAAAATAGTACATTGCACATGTAAATAAACCAAAGAATCAGCACAGATTACATAAAATGGGGTTTACTTGTGTAGTTCGGAAGAATGAACCCTGGGGAATACAAAAGCAGAAAGAGAATAAGAAAATTGAGACATGATTGCATTTAATACATGAATACAATTAAACATTTTGGAAACATTACCTACATTTTATTATTATTATTTAATATAAAATGAAGACAAGAAAGATGATTGTATTAAAGTTGTTATATTTTGTATTCATTATTTACTTATTTTATATTTATATAAAACAAACAATAACACACACTTATATTTATTGGGTTTGTTTTGGCACACTATTACTAGTGCATCTCAGAAAACCTGAATATAATGAATTTTTTTCTATCATAGTTTAATAAAAAAAAATCTGTCAAATTTTATAATCACTACATATAAAGAGACATATCCCAAAACTGTTTTTGTTTTACTTTTCTAAAAGCTCATGAAAAATAAACAGAAATAATAAATCCCTAAAATATTTCATTTAAAACTTAAAATATAAATTGTTAGATGTGTCACTGTAAGCATAATTAATACAAAAGATGACTGTTAATTAAACAATATTAAACATTTCTTTTGAGATGCACTACCATTAAACAGAACTAATTATGCTCTCTTAAATTACACATGCATTGGAAAGTGTTTTTCCCTACTGTTGACAATATAGCCTATATCCTTAATCAAACATATATAAACATATATAAACATATATAAAATAAATATTGGTCATATCACCTTAAATCATATCTCTGTTAAATTAGTAGTTACTTAGACAAACAGTAAGATAGCTAGTTAGCGTTAGCTACCTGAGCAATAGGTAGCTATCATTTAGCTAAATTCTGCAGTACTACTTAGTACTTAGTTTCCACAGTAGTCTGTATTTATAAAGCATTTATCTCTTGTTAGTGTTTAAAGTTCTTTCTGAAATGAATAGAGTTAAGCTTTATTTATCTAGCTAGTTAGGTTAGCATGGTCTACCTGGATATATAAGATATTAAGATATTTAATTAGTTAAGCATGGTATATCTGGATATATAAGATATTGATATAAAAGATATTAAGATGTTTACTTACTTAGGTTAGCATGGTCTATCTGGATATATAGGATATTGATATATTAGATATTAAGATATGTACTTAGTTAGGTTAGCATGGTCTATCTGAATATATAATATATTGATATATTAGATACTTACTTAGTTAGGTCAGCATTGTCTATCTGGATATATAAGATATTAAGATATTTAGGAATTTACAACTAATAGGCTCTCAGTCATTAATGTTAAATGCCAGTAACTGTATTCGCGTTGTCCTGGCATAGATTTACTCCCCTAAATCTGCTTTTTAAGAGGGGGTTAATTCACTAAAATGCTTCAGTGCACATGTGGAAATGTGGAAATGGGGGAGATGCCCCTCTACCTACGGAGAGAGCAACTGGCAGTAGTGTATTGGGCAAACTTGAGGGGACATGGTGATGACCACATGACGCAATCAATACTGAGGCATAGTCAAGAAAAAGAGAAGGAGGCAAAGAGCTTTGGGTGGACCTGAGTAATGTTTGTATATCTCCCACAGTCGTGTACCCAGTAGTTCCTCCTTGGCTATATGAGGACCTCAAGGTGGAGTTATGGTTGCTTGAAGAGAGGCAAAACAATGAAATGGACAGTGGCACAGTGATGTGGTACATGGGGGAAACTATGCCGAATCAGTGGCTATCTATACAGACGCGTCTAAAATGGATGAAAAGGTTGGTGTAGCCTATACCATCCCAAGGGTTCAGGCAGTAATATTGAAAAGAGTGAATGATAACCTGGCAGTGTATACAGGTGAGCTAATTGCAATATGGTTGGCACTACAGTGGGTTGAGGTCAACAAGCCACAGAAGGTGGTGGTTGCATCTGACTCCAGCTCAGCACTTATGAGCATAAGGAATGGCCAGTCTGATTCGAGGCCAGACCTTTTATATGATATAATGCAGAGAGCAAATAATCTGGTCAAGGCTGGAATCGACACAGTTTTTCTATGGGTACCGGCGCACATAGGGGTTAGTGGCAATGAGTTGGCTGACAAGCTAGCAAAGGAGGCCTTAAAGAAGGACAGCGTTGAGCTTGAAATGAAATACAGTAAGGCTGAGATCAAAAGTGTAGCCAAGGCCAGGACCTGTGGTAAATGGCAACGCATATGGAATGATGGAGAGACAGGGAGGCAGTACCATGCCATTCAGAATGAAGTGGGGAGGCCAAGAATCACAACCAGAGAGAAGAAGGTGAAGGATGTGTTCTCCAGAATAAGGTTTGGGCACACAAAGCTCAAAAGTACACTTTATAAGATGAAGAAGCATGTTGATGGGACCTGTGAGTGCAGCCAGGAGACTGTAGAACATGTTTTGATTCATTGTCCGAAATACCAGACAGACAGGCAACTACTTATCAGCCAACTACAGAAAGAAAAAGCGTCTTTTAATTTCCAGAGTTTAATGCAGTTGAGCACGGGTCATATGAGCTTTAACCACCTTTGCAGGTTCCTAAAACCACAGGATTAATTAACAAGATTTAAGGGATAAGTCATTTTCTCCTTTTATTTTATTTTTTTTATTTTTATTCATTTATTTATTTATTTATTTATTTTTTGGTGTATTGAGGGTTGTTAGCTATTCCTGATCCACACTCCAGTCCAGAGGTGGCGGTAATGCACCAAATACGCTGGTCTGCCAACCGCCATAAAACCACAAGAAGAGAAAGAAGAAGAAAGTAGTTGTTTGTGGACCAATAAAAAACACAGAATCTAGAAGAGGACACCCTTAGCTTTGGATTCACGTACAACTTTAAGTAAAAACATTACATAGGAGCTTGAGAATATGACGTTGCGGCTGCGCTGAAACTAAAGCAAGCAAGAAGTGAGCAGGAGAATAAAGGACTTTATGGATATTTTATCTGCGGTTCAGTGCTGTATTGTGGATGCTGTGATAGTAAGTGAATTTTCTATAATATAATCTGATGCTATTTTATATACTAATAATATTTTATAAGGCTATTTTGTTGGGGAGGCGTGTTTCTCATGTAAACAATGTAAAAAAAACAGGCTGTTTTCAGTTGGAGATTTCTGGTGACTGGTTTCATGTAGATGGTTGTAAATTTGCATGCAGGTAGTTAAAGTAGTACTAATGAATATGAGTTGGTTAGTTGGTCGCTCTGTTTAGAATATTTGACGCTTTGAAGCATTCTACTTTACATAGTCAGAACGGGCCCGCCGGCGACCCGCAAGACGGCGCTTCTGCAGTAACCAGTTAAACGCACGTGAAAAACACATGCATCGATGTTTTTACGTCAAAACGAGGCATCGTATCGTTCAGATCGATGTATTGTTACAGCACTAATCACCATAGCTCCATTTCTCTGCCGAATGCCACAAAAAGTCCTCCTTGATTAAAAGGCTTATGGATGTCAATAAATATATTAGTCAACAATTAATGATTATTTATATTTCTTAAATGTCAATATAATAAAATATGTGTAGTGTGTATGTATTTATAATATTGTTGGCTATTAATAAACAACTGCCTTTATTATTTAGATCTTTACTATTTTATAATTTGAAAAATTCACAGCATGGCAAATGTTTAAACGTTTTAAATAAATAAAATGTGGTTGTAATGTTTCAGTTTTGACATTTCATTCAAACTGACTGTTAATTTAAAAGAAATTCCAATTACACCTTTATTGTTTATTATTTAACTGTTATATAATAATACGTACTATAGATAGATAGATAGATAGATAGATAGATAGATAGATAGATAGATAGATAGATAGATAGATAGATAGAGATTCATTCTTTTACTGCACTACCTCATATCTACGACTGATTACTTCCACATTTGTATAGTTTTTATATTTATATATTTGTGTATATATTTTTAAGTCTCAATTTAGAATTTTATATTTTAGAGTCTTACATTCCTTACTGTGCTCTCTATCTACCTGTTATACAATAAAACATACTATGTTTATTACACATTTGTTCACCCCATATGGCATTTTAATGTTTTAATGTTGCATGTATTTACTTAAAAATCTGTACGCACATTCAATAAAAATTTTAAATAAACACATGAAAATGAACAACAATTTTATTTCTTATTAAAAAAATACTGTACATCATAACTTTTTATTAACTTGTAACAAGTCAATAGCAGTTCAAAGGTTTTAAGCTTCAGCTTTTCTGTCTAGTACAAAAACACACACATTTCCAGCTGACCTACAGTACAGTGAACAGTGTGTCCAGCTCCACCTGAAAAACAAAGTTTAAAAGACGATTTAGTTAATTTAATTGGTCACAATTTCACAAGCTACAGTTACTGAAATTATTAAGCTTCAGCCCCAACCAGTGACCTGCAGACGCTATGGCCCAATGTGCTTGGGCAACTGCCCTTTTGCCGTCCCTGGCTGATATTGCCCTTCCGAGGGAGGGGAAAAAATAATATAGGCAAATATGATTTCATATTTCAACAAGATTTTCTTTATAATTCATAATTTTAATTGAAGTTTCGTAAAACAAAGTTTTCAGAGTCGATCATTCAGATTAAGACAACTCGAGAGATGGGAAAAGGGAGGGGCGCAGGCGTAGCGGGGGACACGCAGCACGCTTCACTAGAAAAGAAAAAAAAAGCGCAGCACACGACCCGGCGGCGCTTCAGCCGACTAGCAGAGGAATTTGAAGATGCCATGGGAGTAGAGACTGCCCTGAAGGTGAGCTTGAAATGTAGCCTTCACAGTATTACAAGACATGATCACAATCAACTTCTCTAAAATCTGATGTCGTCGAGTTTAGGACTTTTAGTGATCCTAAATAATCTGACAGCCACCTACTGTGCCACGTTTTGGTAGCAAAAAACCCTGACAGCCAGCTAGCTTGCAGTCAACGTTTTACATGGCTCAGGTTGTTTTGTGGGAGGCTAACCAAACTAAGTTACATGCAGCTGATAACATTTCATTTTATCAAGCAAGATGAATGACGGACATAAAGCACTATTTGAATTATTCACATGCACGTTGTGTTAATGCAGAAAATTCGAAATGCCCACGGAAAAGAGACGAATACAGGAGAGAGAGAGACTCCCTTTCTTCAGGTTAGGGCAACTGCCCTTCAAGATTCCTGTGCATGTCCCTGGCCCCATCCTAAACATATAATCCACATGCATTACCGCTATAATCTGTAAAAAAAAAAAAAAGATTTGTTTGCCCAGCACTTGTGTTTAAGTAAAACAGATGAAGAAGATAAAGATAAGGAATGAGTTTAAAAATACTAACTAACACTACAAATCACAAGCTTGTCCAATTTACACGCTGAAAAGTCAACGTAGGGCTTTTTTCTGCCCACAAACGCGTATGCGGGTCAAGCCACGCCCAGCAAGCTGTGGTGGAGGCTCCCAATCTCACGCCGTACCCTCCTCCACCGCCTCAGTCAGACGCAGTTGCGCGGTGCATCATGGCTCTGATGCGTCGAGATCTATGGAACGCCAAAAGGGCCAAAAAACTAAAATATGCCGTTCTGTGTGGGTTTTATGCCGTATGATTTCAAGACGCTGTAATATACGTCGACCCTTTTGTCGCGCCGTACAGAGCGCTGTCTCAGTGCAATGAGACGTGAAACACCAGACAGATAGGGGTGACGCTTGCCGAATAAAAGGTAAAGACTGGTTTATTTACAGAGTCGTAAACAGAATAACACAGCCAGATAACAGATCGAACAGAACTCACAGTATAAACAGAAGACGTAGTACAGGAAACAGTCCAAGATCCGAAGCCAGAGAGACAGTCCGATAATACAACAAATCAGATAAGGGCAAATGTGACCCCTCTGATGCGGACCCCTTATGTTCCTCTGCCCTCGTTGGGAAGGATACGACACAGGCTGGGATAATGCAGCTTTTTATTGCCTGTAATGAATAAGGCAGCCACAGGACAGATCATTTACATGTGCTTCAGTCAGCTTACAAGCACAGCAATGTGCACACACTCTACTTACCCTTAATGCTCTTTTCAGATAAAACAATGAAATACACAATATACATCAGGTAATACAATAATATTTCTATATAAAATAATAACATTTTAACACATTTCTTCCTTAGTGATCGTATCGATTTTTCTCTTAATGCTTATTTCTAGTTTTTTTTATATAACTATTTAGCTCTTTATATGTTTAAATCACTGCTACAGATCCCTTTTTTAATATATAAACCATACAACACAATAAAAATGGTGAATTAGCGCCATCTGGTGGCGAAGAAAAAACATGAAATCTAGGCCACATGGTGCAGCTAATTAGCTAACCTAGCTAGCAGAGATTCACAATTAGACTCAAGTGTTCAAAATCCTAAGAATTAACTAAGTAAAACACAAAAAAAAATATATAACACAACTTAGAACATACCTGTAATGAATAAGGCCACAGGACAGATCATTTACATGTGCTTCGGTCAGCTTACAAGCTAGAGAGACAGGCTAGAGTTAGCATATTACTAGCTCAGATTAGAATTAGATTTATAATTATTTACAGCACTTTTTACTAGTGATGGGTCTGACGACCCTGAAACCTCGACACATGCGCCGAGCTGTCAAGGCGAAACCCCGTGTCGGTGCGCGTTTCAAGTTAAGGAAAACCATGTGACCGATACACTTCCTGTATCGTTTGGTAGCGATGGGTCTGACGACACTGAAACTTCAGCGCATGCACCGAGCAAACAAGGCGAACCCCTGTGTCAGACCGCGTATCATTTTAAGGAAAACCACGTGACCGATGCATTTCTTCGCGCAGTTGCTTGCAATGATTTTCTTAGTCCAGCAGATGTCGCCATTAAGTGATACAGCAACACAGTTTCAACACAGTGTCGATACAGTTTGGGAAATGTGCCATACACCCGATGAGGCTTCATCTGCCCATCACTACTTTTTACGATAGCCCAATGGGTCCACTAGTTTCCATGATATGTATTTAGAGATAATGTCAGCATAAAGCAGTATTAAAACACTATACAGCATTATTAGCAGCTTTATTTAGCTGAGCTAAGCAGAGCTGTACTCACCACAGCAATGTGCACACACTCTACTGACGAGGGTGCACAGAGTCTAGTGTATATATTTCTCTGAGCTATTACACGCTGACCGCAGCAGGTGGCGCCATACCCATTTAGCAGGAATTTCACTCAATAAAAGTAGGTAACTATTGTACACCGTTACACAAAGACAAAAGGCAAAATCGGTAATACAGAAAAAAGGGTCATAACAAAAGGGCAGACAGAAAAAGGTTTGGAAAAACGCTCAGTACGCAACATGAGTCGGCAATACCTCGCAAAGAACATACGCTAAAAGAACCCTATATATACAAAACCTAGAATTACTATGAACCGGAACAGGTGAGGTGAAGGTGAGCGGCTGACGGTGACGTCATCGCCAGTGGGTATATGGGAAATGAAGTTCGGGAGTGTGAAAGGAGAGCCTAGAGACGTGACAAGACGGCGTAAAAAGCGACGTTTTAGTGTCTCTCCTGACGCCGTAATAAGCGGCGTTTAATAATAAGATAATGAGCTCCACCTACTAGTTTTGAAAGCCAATACATTTAAACTCTGTTCAGCCAATGCTCTTACAGAGAGACCCAGTCTAAAGCAATTCACTGCAGATCCTGAGCTCTTCAGACACAGTTTTTTATTACCAATTAACAATATACCATCTATAGACATTCCCACTGGTGCTCATGTACGGTGGCCGAGAAAGCCCAACGCAGTGCAAATTGAAAAGCGCTGCAAAAGCACAAAACACATCCATCAAAATTACAACACAGGCGCAGCAAATAGAAAAACGCGCTGCAACTAGAAAAACGCGCTGCAACTAGAAAAACGCGCTGCAAATAGAAAAACGCGCTGCAAATAGAACCACAACACAACGGAAGTGAGTCACAACACAACAGAATTTTCCCGGGGGACCTTAAAAGATACTGTGCCAGCTAAGCTGCGTCTTCAGTAACGTCTCGGACTTCACTATGTGTACAAAGGACAATAAGTGGCAAACAAGGCGTTTTGTGAAGCAGAACTTTTAATAATATGCACACAACCGTGGTAATCACAGGTAATAAACATAACTTACTTTTCAGAAGCTTGTTTGCCACTTATTGTCCTTTGTATACAGCTGGTACAGCATCTTTTAAGGTCCCCCGGGAAAATTCTGTTGTGTTGTGACTCACTTCCGTTGTGTTGTGGTTCTATTTGCAGCGCGTTTTTCTATTTGCAGCGCGTTTTTCTATTTGCAGCGCGTTTTTCTATTTGCTGCGCCTGTGTTGTAATTTTGATGGATGTGTTTTGTGCTTTTGCAGCGCTTTTCAATTTGCACTGCGCTGGGCTTTCTCGGCCACCGTACTCATGCCTTTTATTAGTCTTAGTAATATTTATGCTGTTCAATTTTTTTAAATAAACTCTAGGTTAAGGTGAAAGCAAAATGCTGTGCAGCTCCCCACTTTTTTTTTATCCAGACGGAAATCACATCACCTTGTCAGTATATCACACATGAAAAACCTTATTGTTGCAAAAACATCAGGGTTTCAATAAATAAATTTATTAATTTATTAATTTAGTTACAAATTATCGTAGGAAGCTGATTCTTCTTCTTATTATTATTATTTTTATCATAATATTATAATTATATATTCTAATTATAATATTATATATATATATATATATATATATATATATATATATATATATATATATATATATATATATATATTATACAAATTATATATTCTAATTATATAATATTATTATTATTATCATTATTATTATTATTAGATGTAAATTATTCTTAATTTACTATGAATATCGTTATTTTTTTTTTGTTGTTTAAGCATAATATTATTAATATTAGTTTTTATGCTTCAGCAGATCCAGTATTTTTTCTATTTCCATAAGGAAACAAGTAATGTCATTTACAGACATAGACTTACAAGTTACATATTTATTATATTTATATTTATTATTATATTATATTTACTTCAGTCGCTTAGAAGACCTCCATTAAGTTATTTTTTGAAGGGTTTAGGCCATAAACAAGAAGCAACATATGCACACCCCCTCTAATGCGCAACATGGGACAAAAATGGGAAGGCTGAGGGTTTCTATGATATATCTTAGTAATAAATAAAAAAAAAATTCAGTCATTCAGTCCCAATTAACTTGTCTTTGATCACCATGATCATAGATTTTTCAGGGCAAATGAAAAAAAAAATCTAGGAAGTGAAATCCCATCATTTAGTTATTTATGATCCTGAATCTGGCTCTTTACTTAGGAAAATCTATCCAATATCCAAACTCATTGGCAAGCCCCACGCACATTATAAGTGTCAACTCATCTTATCATATTCCATTATTATGTAACATCAATTAGCTGATACACATACAGGCAGTACAATACACTGTATTTAATATAAACACACAAACTAACCAACAGCACCACAGCTAGCCTAGCTCCAGTCTAAATGCTGGACAGCCTGTAGCTTACTAAATTAAAAAAGCGCTGTTTAATTTTGCGTGCCTGTATGCATTTTTCTTGACGCAGCTCCGAGAAAAAGTAGATCAGAACTTTCGTGCTGCGTGGGGAGATTGATTTCGTTCTTAAAAATCTTTAATGGTGGTTTACTTTAAGATTTGAAAATTTTTAACATATCAGAGAGACACTTCTGTAAAAACAATCAAAACATCCCTAAAAAGGGGTGTTTGATAGCGACGTTCCTGTGTATAGACACCTAATCAGGGTTTGCGGATGTCTTATCAAGTCTTACATTTATTTGACAAAAAAACAAGGCCTTTGAATTTAACATCGGTGTTGTGTGCTTTTTGCAATTTTCATATTTTCAAAATTTTGTCTCTGGTGGTCTTAAAAATCATTTATTTGCACAAACAGGGGCAAAGCAGCCTGGCATTGATTTATATATATATATATATATATATATATATATATATATATATATATATATATATATATATATATATATATATATTAGTGCTGTAACAATACATCGATCTGTATAGATACATCGATACAACTATGAACGATACGATTTGACGTAAAAACATCGATGCATGTGTTTTTCACGTGCGTTTAACCGGTTACTGCAGAAGCGCGTGTTGCAGGTCGCCGGCGGGCCCGTTCTGACTATGTAAAGTAGAATGCTTCAAAGCGTCAGATATTCTAAACAGAGCGACCAACTAACCAACTCATATTCATTAGTACTACTTTAACTACCTGCATGCAAATTTACAACCATCTACATGAAACCAGTTGCCAGAAATCTCCAACTGAAAACAGCCTGTTTTTTTACATTGTTTACATGAGAAACACGCCTCCCCAACAAAACAGCCTTATAAAATATTATTAGTATAGAAAATAACATCAGATTATATTATAGAAAATTCACTTACTATCACAGCATCCACAATACAGCACTGAACCGCAGATAAAATATCCATAAAGCCCTTTATTCTCCTGCTCACTTCTCCTTGCTTGCTTTAGTTTCAGCGCAGCCGCAACGTCATATTCTCAAGCTCCTAGCGACCACACATGTAATGTTTTTAAAGTTGTACGTGAATCCAAAGCTAAGGGTGTCCTCTTCTAGATTCTGTGTTTTTTATTGGTCCACAAACAACTACTTTTCTTGAGTGATCGTCTTTTGAACCAATGGCGTGAGCGCTGGATCACGTGGGTGTTCAATCTAATCAGGTCACAGCCTTTCTCCAGAAGACTTCTCCTGGAGAGATTTTGAACACTTTGGAGACGCCTGGTGGACACCTAATATAATGCAATGTAACTTTGCTTTGTGATATAAATTACAATTACTGAATCAGGAAATGTAGAGAATGATTGACTATTCCTCACCAACATCCATACACACATTGTAAACTGCAAATATAACAGGTGCTTTTTTCTTCTGCATTTGATGTTTTTAAATGGAACCTAAATAATGAAAATTTGGCATGAGAAAAGTGGCCGTAACCCTGAGTTCGGAGTAAGCTAACCTGCCAGCGAGCAGGTTCTCTCTAAGCTCGGTTTCTGGAACGGAAAACTCTGAGTTTCCATTAACTCTGAGTTTACTTACCCGGTTTTGTCACTTACCTGCTTTCTGGAATACCCCCCAGGTGTTTGCCTGATACGCGCAGTGTATAAAAACATTTAAGTTCCGTTTTAAGTGTCCAGAGAAGCCTAGAAAAGAAGTTTCAGACTTCCCGGTTCTTTGTTAAATCCCTGCTGATTTACAGGGTCTCTATCAGCGAGGAGAAAGGCAGCTGTGATTGTTGGGGTCTCTGGTGGTTTTTTAAAAATATTAATATGTAATTTAATTGGAAAAGTTTGCTTTTGGTAGCTTATATTCTGCTCACTAGACAGTGTAATAAAGCTCAATCAAACGTTTATATCTATAAATACACATCATATGTATTACTTTATAGTAAATAATAAAAGCTTGTATAAAAGCATTTCCCATTTATTAAAACGATTTAATTGGACGACGCAGGGAACGCCCACATGCGATCATGTTCGTTGACGGACGGAGCAGTGTAAATGCACAGTTATACACTCATTAATGGATTAACTGGTGTAGTGCGATCACCTAAAACGTATTTAACAAATGTTGTTATTTGGATCCATAGATGTATTCACTAACTAGTTCCTAAATTAGCATTTATTTTTTAGATATCCAAACTGACTTTTGTTATGCTTATTTAAACTTGATGTATCTTTTGATTCTAGCCTCTACAAACTAGATAAGAACATTTTTGAAGTAAACAAAAATCACGTTTGTATGTTGCTCTGAACAAATACTTAAATACCTTCAACTTAAAAGTAACTGTCTGTTCGACTAGCAATAATAGCTAACAAAGCAAGTTTTTGATTTACATTAAAGAAGAATGTGCAGGGGACTATACAAGATTATGAGTGGCTATGTGAACTAACCTTGCTGAAAAATCCAGCTCAAGGCAAGCTTTTGCTGTTTAGCTGGTTTCAGGTCTGGGGTGGTCTTTGATGATCTATGTGGTTAAAAAGCTGCTTACTCAGGCAGAAACATACATCCACAGGCTTTTACCATAGAATAGACCATAGTTTTAGGAAAAGATGGGTCTATAGTTGGAGTTGTAGCAGTTGGATGTAGCAGTTGATTTGGGCCATGCTGTTTTTTCTTCAGCAGAGGAAGATAGATCATGTAAATTGCACAAAATTGTAAGAAAAATAAAAAAGGAGGAAAGGAAAACATCTAAAATGAGCTGCTTGGGGACAAAACATTTTACAGAAAATAAAAATGATTAAAACTAACATTTTAAACTCAAGCATACACACTGTTATTTGCATTAGATAAGACTGCATGAGTTGACATGGTATATGTATGGATTACTGTGGTATCTTCATGGGTTGCCGTGGTATCTGCATGGGTTACTTTTGTATATGCCTGAGTTGCTTGGGGTTGCCATAACATGGGTTGCTGTGGTATATGCATACGTTGCTATGTTGATGTGGTGTCTGCATGAGTTGCTATGGGTTGATGTGTTGTCTGCATGAGTTGCTGTGGTATGACAGTTTGGCTCTTTTCTTGGACCCCCACACATCCCTCTAGATTAGATGGTTTTCTGTTTATTTTGTTGTTCCAAATGGGGAAAGGTGACACTCAGAAACAAACCAGGGTAAAAATGAGAAGGAGGATGGGGTCTTAGTCTGGTGGTTTATACTTGTTAGCTATCTTAGAGTTAGGATTATTTCCACAGTCATGTCAGTCATGTAAGTCTTAGTTAAATAATTATCCTTATATTGAGGTGAGAAAATAACCCTGAACCATTAACATTAACATGATAAAGCATACAAGTGCTTTTTTCTGAGACATGTGATGCCAGAAAACTGCATCTTTTAAATATGTACAAATACAATGGTACTGGACAGGTCAACACACAAGCAGAACACTAACGGTCCCGCTTTAGTCAGCGGAACAACACCTACACCGTCTAGCATCATGTTAAGCAGCTGGTGGAAGCAGAAGCTCCATCCAAAGACTGTAAGGGTAAACATGCTCTGTTAAACTTATCACCATGCATGGTCTGGCATCACCAGGGATACAACTTATGATCTCATGATGACAAAACACTGCAGTATTCCATTAGCTGGTGTTTTTCTGAGGTCGTAGAGTTGCAATCTCGATAAGGCCAGGTACTGTAAGGTTCCCAGCTGTTCTAGTAAATAAACGTTATCATCGATGGCTTGTGGATCCACTCTTGGTCGCTGCTCAACATACCACCTTCTGAGAGGGTGAGGTTGGGGAAGTTTTGCTTAAGTGCCTGAAGCGAGGGTCCAACCACACTGTAGGCTTTCAAGCGTAGGGCCCCAGACATTGACCCAACGTCCAACAAGGCAATGCTGAGGCCACTGTCCCACACATTCAACCCCACTCCAGGGATGATGTTCATTGTTTGGTCCCTGTGCAAAGCCTCTTTGCCTAAAGTGTACAACTGTATCCTCTTTAGACCCACAAGGGTGAGATACTGTGCTGGGCCAAGGAGTGCGGCAGGGGCACACAGAGACAGGTGGAGGTCCAGGACATGGCTGCCGTTCAACAGCTCCATCCGAATCCAGGAGTTGTGCACCCACACTGATAAGGTTCCATCTGTCCTCCTGTTGTCCCACCGTGGACCTCTGGCTGTCAATGATGAGCGAGGAACAGTGCCACAGTTACACAGAAGGTTAGCCAGTGTCTCTTCACAATGGCGCACTTCAGTAGCACAGCTGCAGTTGCGCAAGCTGTCACTGTGGGTGGTGCTGTCAAACACCAGGGTGATGTTTGGGAGGTCTGTGCAGGCAAAGTGCAAACGGAGGAGAGCACACAGGAGGGGCGGCAGGCAGAAAGATAGCATTTTCATCTGCATGAGGGTCTACATCTTGGCTTGAAGGTATTAATCTGCTGCATCTGTTAGGAAAAAGGATACAGTCTCAATCAATATATATAACAACTTTATTAAAATGTTGCCAAGCTGAAATTTATACAGAACAAATTGGAAAAAAAAAGAATCGATTGCAAGCACCAAAAATGTATGGTTCTGTTTGTATAATTAAAATACTTAAGGTTTAAAAGTACAGCAAAGATATTATATCAGAACCATACATTTATTAGTGGTGTCAATCAATAAAAAAATACCTAAATAATCACAACAATATTCTGTCTTTATCATGATTAATTGCACTTCTTCTTCTTCTTCTTCTTAAGACTTCAGCATTTAATAATGGATATTTAAATGTATTAAACATATTAAACAAAATATTACAATTGTGTCACAACTACAAATTAGAACCATGTAATGAGAGAGAACGGGAGGAGTTAATTATGAGATTAAACAATATTTCAGCATAAATAAAAAGTAATTTTCTGAACTTAGCAATAGTGATTATGTGTTTACTAAATAAAATACCAAATACCAGGCTCTGTAAATTACCACATTATTAATTTGCTTTAAATAGGTTAACACATTAACCTTTTCAGTTTAATTGCATGCATCAATATTTAACTGCCCTAAAGCTAGTAAAAAAAAAACCCAGTAAAACAAGAATGAGCACTAAGGGCTGCCAAATAAAATAATAAGAACATTAAGAGAGAAGTCATAGAAAGAGCTACCCTAAAAAGCCTCACAATCATCTAATGCATTCACATCACTAGAGTTTTATTATCAAATAATTTAAACCTTGATGTTCTGGTGTCTAATGGGCTGGTCTGCTGGTGTGCTGCTTGCTTGCTCAACTCTTCAGCTTCTATATTTTTCTGTTTACTTCTTCTTTACTCTTCACACTTACTAATCTATTTTCAGACTACTTTTATAGACTTATAGACCTATAGTCCTCAGGTTTGCTGGATTAGCAGTGTGCTGCAGTCAGGGCCGCCGCTCTGCATACGCAGACAACGCAGCCAGCGTTAGGCCTCAACCATTTTGCAGTTGCAGGGAGCCAAATTGACTGAGAATGAAATGTGTTGAAATTATGACATTATTAAATTTAAAACTCAATGTGAATTATTTATGATACGCTCATCTTTTTTGTCTTTAAACATTGCATGGGGCACCTACTCTACTACTTAAAAGCGGCACGTTATTATTTTTGTGCATAATATAATGCCCCCACCCCTATTGCCTGAAATGGCACGGCTCGGTTTGCTCTGTTGGTTGTTGCCAGATGTGACATTTTCCAGTCAAATAAATAATCAAAAAATGCATGGAGGCGCTAAATCTTGCGCATGTTTAACCATTTTTAAAGTGTATGTGGCCATTCTATACAAAAACTTGTCCAGTGCAATATTTGTGTAAGTTAAAAACTTAAAATAAAATAAACAAATAGGATGAAAAATCGTAACTTATCTGGCAACCTTAGTCCTAACTAAAGTAGCAACGCTACTTGAGTTTGGCAGGAGACAAGTTCACCGCGCGAAGTTGCTACTAAATGGTAATTCAACTATGAAGCGACGGTTTGAGTCTGGAGCTGAGAAGAAGAAAAAGAATCAGAAAGATGAGGCCCATGCATCCCTTTCTGGTGAGTAACTTCGATGATAAAGGTTTAAATAGTTTTGATTACTTCATGTTCAGTGGTGTTGCCTGAGCTAGTTACGTTGGCTTTGCTGATTTGGTAGCTTTAAACGCTTAACTAGAAACTAATCTGGGTATTGCAAGGCACTTGGCACGTTTGCAAATAGTAGTAGTGTAGTTTGAAGATTTTTAGTGACTTTAATAAAAAATCAATAAACAGAGTAGCCTACCTATTGACTAATGCCGTCAGTGCACTATCCAAATGGTCTGTATGACAGCAGGATCAGACAGCTCTATAGATTTTGACAGGCTGATATAAATACACCACGAATATAAACGATAATTTCATAACCTTTAAGGCTGGCTTGTGTAAATGACGTGTCCACTGCTTAAAATAGACATGCATCGTTTCATTTATTATTTATACATTATAAATAGTACTCTTGTGCTGTTCTTCACTGTTATTGGCCTTACTTATAACGTTGTAAATATTCACAGTTACATGTGTAATTTTAATAAATAGTAAAATTTTGCGTAAACCTTTTGTGTTTGTGTGTGTGTGTGTGTGTGTGTTTTTTTTGTTTGTTTTTTTGGGGGGGGGGCCTCCCTGACCAGTTATGCTTAGGGCCTCCAAAACCTTAGCAGCGGCCCTGGCTGCAGTTTGTTTTTTAATTTCAACTGAAACAAGGTGAGTTTTTTTTATCATGGCTACTGCTAAGGTTTTTCTCCTGTTTACAGTGTGGCATGTTTAGCTTAGATCCCTTGTCTACCGATAATGGTAAAAATAGTGGTATTTGTGCTAAGTCTAAGCTAGTTAGAACCTTGGTGTATAAGTTGAATAAGTTAGAGCTGCACATCCGGGGTTTAATAAGGGATAGACAGCAGGATTCACTTTTAGCAGCCCCGGGTGTTTTAGGGAGAGCTAGTACCCCCTCAACTCTGGCCTTAGAGCCCTCACAGCGGGGCTAATGGGTAACGTCTTGGCGGCATAGTTGAAAGGCTAAGGCTAATGCTAACACAAAGGCCACAGCCAGCCCATCTGAACACCAAGCAGAGAGGCAGAAAGGCAGAGAAGAAGAATGGTGAGAACAGTCAAGGACAATCCACAGACCACCTCCAAAGAGCTGCAGCATCATCTTGCTGCAGATGGTGTCACTGTGCATCGGTCAACAATACAGCGCACTTTGCACAAGGAGAAGCTGTATGGGAGAGTGATGCAAAAGAAGCCATTTCTGCAAGCACGCCACAAACAGAGTCGCCTGAGGAAAATGTCTTCTTTCACTGTATTGTTGACCGATGCACAGTGGGCTTAACTGGGCTTAACAAGAACTGTCCCTGTGGTCTTCCATTTCCTTACTTTGTTCCTCACAGTGGAAACTGACAGGTTAAATCTCTGAGACAACTTTTTGTATCCTTCCCCTGAAAAACTATGTTGAACAATCTTTGTTTTTAGATCATTTGAGAGTTGTTTTGATGAGCCCATGATGCCACTCTTTAAAGGAGATTCAAATAAGAGAACAACTTGCAATTGGCCACCTTAAATACCTTTTCTCATGATTGTATACACCTGGCTATGAAGCTCCAAGCTCAATGAGGTTACCAAGTCAGTAAAAAGTAGTTAGGAGTATTCAAATCATTGAAATGATAAGGGTGCCCATACTTTTGCACTGGTCAAATTTTGGTTTAATGCATATTGCACATTTTCTGTTAGTAAAATAAACCTCATTTCAATCCTGAAATATTACTGTGTGCATCAGTTATTAGATATATCACACTGAAATGGCTGTTGCAAACACCCAAATATTTAGAACTAAAAATGATTAAGATTAATTGGGTGCCCAAACTTTTTCATATGACTGTATAGACTCTGCATAGCCTGCCTCCTGGTGTAGCAGCCAGCACCAGAAGGCAGGAAATCTATGTATATATGTCCTTCATTATCACTACAGTGATGGTGGAGCACAGAGCTGAAGCTTCTTGTGCACTTTTTAAGTTATTAATGCCTTGTTTTAAATGTCAGGGCTCTTCAGATTCTAGCAAGGTGTGGAGCTAATTTGAGTCTGGATAATGGCAAAAAAAACGATTTATTGGGGCAAATTATGCCCCGTGTCACCCAGTCTGAAGGGTGTTTGGAAAAATTGTTAAAATTTCTGGATCTCAGAAAGCAGTGGAAGAAAGGAGGTTAAGTGTTTATCATGTTTTACTACACCAAAAGTGAACCTTTGGATTTAATAACTGGTTGACCCTTTCTTTGGCACCAATACCTCAACCAAGAGTTTCCTGTAGTTGCAGATCACACCTGCAGTCAGGAGGAATTTTGGAACACTCCTTCTCACAAAATTGTTTCAGTTTAGCAATATTCTTGGGATATCTGGTGCGAATCGCTCTCTTAAGGTCATGCCACAGCATCTCAATTGGGTTGAGGTCAGGACTCTTCAAAAGGGATATCTTCTTCTGTTGAAGCCATTAGGTTGTTGATTAACTTTATGTTTTGTGTCGTTGTGCTGTTGCATCATCCATTCTCTGTTAAGCTTCAGTTGGTGGACAGGTGGTCTTAAGATTTCCTGCAAAATGTCTTGGTTAACTTGGGAATTCATTTTTCCGTTAATGACTGAGATTTGTCCAGGCCCTGAGGCAGCAAAGTTGCCTTTACGCATTTAACGCTGTAAACGCTCGACTAGACTCCCAGGATGAAACGCTGAAAAGCTTGGGGGAATCGGTTAATGCTACCTCATATACTGTTGTGGATTTAGCAGCTAAAGTTAAGCAACTACACAGCCAGGTCGAACAACTTTCAGAAAAGTGCTTGGACCTGGAGGGACGGTCTAAACGACAGAATTTGAGAATTGTTGGACTTAAGGAGGGGAAGGAAAATGGACAGAAACCCAGGGAATTCATGGCCCAGCTGTTAACAGAAGTGCTCCAGCTAGATGAGAGGCCAGTGATTGACCGGGCACATAGAGCCCTGCGGGAGCGTCCTGGAGACAACGACCCACCGCGACACTTCATTCTCAGAGTACACTACTGTCATGCTTTAGAAGACATCTTGAAGAGAGTTATGAAGACTAAAACCCTCATATACCAAGGCCAGCGAATTAAAATTTTCAGAGACTTTCCGCCAGCTGTCGTTAAACGTAGAGTGGCTTTCACCCCGGTGAGGCACTTGCTACGAGACAAGCCTGGAGTTAAATTCGGACTTTTATATCCAGCTAAGCTGAGAGTGATGCACAATGGGAACGAGACCACATTCACGGATGCAGATGAAGCCCGTCAGTTCACAGAACACCTCTGCGGTCAGAGACGCGACTGAGACACACACTTCAAGACTCATCTGTGCTAAAGAGAGAGTGGTCCTTAATGGGAACCATGTGGACCGCCTCCCGGACAGTTCTGACGTGTACGCAAAGTGAGCCATCTTTAACACACTTCATGAAAGCTACTTTAGTTTGTTACATTTTGAAGTGGGGAAAATGTTTTTCTCTTTTCTCTATGGTCTAGATCCCCATACACTTTTTCTTAATTCCTAGTGGACATTATTGATATACTTTATTACTTTCTATTTCTAAACCGATGGGATCACTGAGGTTTGTTGACACACAACCCCTAAGTTTTAAGTTTGCAGTTCATAATAGGTTTGGTTCGACCCTATTATTGCAGAGCTACTAGCTGAATAAGTTCTAGAATTAAGAGTTTAATTGCTGTCGGTTGTTAGTTATTTGAGATTACTCCCTGTTCAGAAGGTTTAAATAACGCACTACTGGTAAACTGACAATTTTTTGTTTTGTTTTTATGTGTATAAGTGTATTTAGGGGGGGTATGGGGGTGGGAGGGGGGGAGGTGGAGTGCTGTTTAGCCTATGGTTATATATATCCAACAAAAAGAGAGGAGAGACTAAAATATGCTTGGAACCTGCCCACATAATACTTACCAAAGTACAGAGTGGGGTGATATAACTTTTTGTTCATGGAACGTGAACGGCATTAATGGGCTAGAGGTGTTGCCATTCTGATTCGCAAGGGAGTCCCATTTAAACAGCGGTCTACAATAGTGGACAGAAACGGGAGATATGTTATTCTTGTCTGGGAAATCCATTCTATCCCTATAACTCTACTGAACATATACAGACCAAATAAGGATGACCCTGAATTTTTTAGAAAGGTTTTAAACCTGATTCCAGATATTTCTACTACGAACCTTATCATTGGCGGTGATTTTAACTTAGTTTTGGATACTTACTTGGATAGGTCTTCTACGCTAAGGGTAGAACCTTCCAGGGCATGTAACCTTCTAAAATCATATACTGAAAATATAAATCCATTCCAATCCTTTCCATTCCAAAGTACATAATGTTTACACTAGGATAGACTTTTTCTTAGTTAATGGCAAATTGTTACCACTTTCCTATAGTGCCAAGTACCACAATATTATTATTTCGGACTATAGTCCAGTGTCATTTTCGCTTAAGCCTAGGGCTGTGCAATATATCGAATTTTGATCGCGATAGCGATATTGGTGTCAAACGATCTCAAAATTCATAATATGGAATATAAACGATTTTTGTCATTTATCTGTGCTGCACATGGGCGTGCGGTACGTCATTGACGTCAGAACAGCTCTGGAGTCTTGTGCTCACTTCATCTCCATTGAGGCTGCTGAAGAGAGTGAAGATTAGCACCACTAATATTGGCTCGGAAATGGAAGCTAGAGGGCAGGCTCAGTTAGTTGAGAAAAAAGGAAGAAAAATTTCGGGACCAAAAAAGACAAAAAAAAAAGACTCAGAACAGAAGAGAATCATCTGCAAGATGCCAACAAATCAAACTTATTCACCCACCTCAAGGTAAACCACAGAGCAACTCATGACGAAACAATAAAGAAAAAACAAAAAATAAACCATGCCAACGTCGACTACACTTGGCCATAGGTGAATACTGAGTAGCAGTTGTTCCACGAGGCTGAAGTTGGTTTGATATTCGCAGCTCCAGATTCGTTTGGCTCGATATTCGCAGCCTCGTATTCCCCGGCTGAAGTTGGTTTGATATTCGCAGCTGCCGCTTCACTGAAGCACTGTGAACTAAAGGGAGCGTTCACAAACACCCGCTGTTTATATTAAACACCTCACAGATCAACACTGAAGGAGATAGAATGAAGAAAAGCAGTACATCTGTTTATTAACAATGTAAATATACAATATATTATTAAATATGATTTTGTATATTGTAAAATATTTATTTTAATTACTGAATTTATAATTATATATTACAATAAATAATTAAATATATATTTAATAAAATTATATTTTAAAAGCCATTGCGCTCAAAAAATATGAGGCAGATGTTCAAGTGTGATTTTGAAGAACTTTTTCATGTTGGGCCAGACCAAATACACATGATCTGAAGAGTACTAGTCTTCTACTTTAAGAAAAACCTGGAAGTAGCCTGGCCCAAGCTGATTTTATACTTTAAAATGAACTGGCAATCTTTGAAAGACTTTTTCATCTTGGGCCAGAACACATACACATCAGATGAAGAGAAGTACTCTCCCACTTTGAGGAAAACCTGGAATTAGCCTGGCCCGAGCTGATTTTATACTTTAAAATGAACTGGCAACATAGCATACCAATCCATAATGCACAATTTTTTTATGTAAAGCTGATGTTCTAGTGTGATTTTGAAGGACTTTTTCATCTTGGGCCAGACCAAATACACATGATCTGAAGAGTACTAGTCTTCTACTTTAAGAAAAAGCTGGAAATAGCCTGGCCCAAGCTGATTTTATACTTTAAAATGAACTGGCAACATGGAATACCGATCCATAAAGCACAATTTTTTTATGTAAAGCTGATGTTCTAGTGTGATTTTGAAGGACTTTTTCATCTTGGGCCAGACCAAATACACATGATCTGAAGAGTACTAGTCTTCTACTTTAAGGAAAACCTGGAATTAGCCTGGCCCAAGCTGATTTTATACTTTAAAATGAACTGGCAACATAGCATACCAATCCATAATGCACAATTTTTTTTTATGTAAAGCTGATGTTCTAGTGTGATTTTGAAGGACTTTTTCATCTTGGGCCAGACCAAATACACATGATCTGAAGAGTACTAGTCTTCTACTTTAAGAAAAACCTGGAAATAGCCTGGCCCAAGCTGATTTTATACTTTAAAATTAACTGGCAACATGGCATACCGATCCATAAGGCAGAAAAAAGTTTAATTTAAAGCTGATGTTCTAGTGTGATTTTGAAGGACTTTTTAATCTTGGGCCAGAACAAATACACATGATCTGAAGAGAACTAGTCTTCTACTTTAAGGAAAACCTGGAATTAGCCTGGCCCGAGCTGATTTTATACTTTAAAATTAACTGGCAACATAGCATACCGATCCATAATGCACAATTTTTTTATGTAAAGCTGATGTTCCAGTGTGATTTTGAAGGACTTTTTCATATTGGGCCAGACCAAATACACATAATCTAAAGAGTACTAGTCTTCTACTTTAGGGAAAGCCTGGAATTAGCCTGGCCCAAGCTGATTTTATACTTTAAAATTAACTGGCAACATGGCATACCGATCCATAAGGCACAAAAAAGTTTAATTTAAAGCTGATGTTCTAGTGTGATTTTGAAGGACTTTTTAATCTTGGGCCAGAACAAATACACATGATCTGAAGAGAACTAGTCTTCTACTTTAAGAAAAACCTGGAATTAGCCTGGCCCAAGCTGATTTTATACTTTAAAATGAACTGGCAATATGGAATACCGATCCATAATGCACAATTTTTCTTTATGTAAAGCTGATGTTCCAGTGTGATTTTGAAGGACTTTTTCATCTTGGGCCAGACCAAATAGACATGATCTAAAGAGTACTAGTCTTCTACTTTAAGAGAAACCTGGAATTAGCCTGGCCCAAGCTGATTTTATACTTTAAAATTAACTGGCAACATGGCATGCCGATCCATAAGGCACAAAAAAGTTTAATGTAAAGCTGATTGTTCTAGTGTGATTTTGAAGGACTTTTTAATCTTGGGCCAGACCAAATACACATGATCTGAAGAGTACTAGTCTTCTACTTTAAGTAAAACCTGGAATTAGCCTGGCCCAAGCTGATTTTATATTTTAAAATGAACTGGCAACATGTAATAACGATCCATAATGCACAAAGAAATTGAATATAAAGCTGATGTTCTAGTGTGATTTTGAAGGACTTTTTAATCTTGGGCCAGAACAAATACACATGATCTGAAGAGAACTAGTCTTCTACTTTAAGGAAAACCTGGAAATAGCCTGGCCCGAGCTGATTTTATACTTTAAAATGAACTGGCAATATGGAATACCGATCCATAATGCACAATTTTTCTTTATGTAAAGCTGATGTTCCAGTGTGATTTTGAAGGGCTTTTTCTTCTTGGGCCAGAACAAATACACATGATCTGAAGAGTACTAATCTTCTACTTTAAGAAAAACCTGGAATTAGCATGGCCCAAGCTGATTTTATACTTTAAAATGAACTGGCAACATGGAATACCGATCCATAAAGCACAATTTTTTTATGTAAAGCTGATGTTCCAGTGTGATTTTGAAGGACTTTTTCATCTTGGGCCAGAACAAATACACATGATCTGAAGAGTACTAGTCTTCTTCTTTAAGGAAAACCTGGAATTAGCCTGGCCCGAGCTGATTTTATACTTTAAAATGAACTGGCAACATGGCCTACCAATCCATAATGCACAAAAAAATTGAATATAAAGCTGATGTTCTAGTGTGATTTTGAAGGAATTTTCATATTGGGCCAGACCAAATACACATGATCTAAAGAGTACTAGTCTTCTACTTTAGGGAAAGCCTGGAAATAGCCTGGCCCAAGCTGATTTTATACTTTAAAATTAACTGGCAACATGGCATACCGATCCATAAGGCAGAAAAAAAGTTTAATTTAAAGCTGATGTTCTAGTGTGATTTTGAAGGACTTTTTAATCTTGGGCCAGAACAAATACACATGATCTGAAGAGAACTAGTCTTCTACTTTAAGGAAAACCTGGAATTAGCCTGGCCCGAGCTGATTTTATACTTTAAAATTAACTGGCAACATAGCATACCGATCCATAATGCACAATTTTTTAATGTAAAGCTGATGTTCCAGTGTGATTTTGAAGGACTTTTTCATATTGGGCCAGACCAAATACACATGATCTAAAGAGGACTAGCCTTCTACTGTAGGGAAAGCCTGGAATTAGCCTGGCCCAAGCTGATTTTATACTTTAAAATGAACTGGCAACATGGCCTACCGATCCATAATGCACAAAAGAATTGAATATAAAGCTGATGTTCTAGTGTGATTATTTTGAAGGACTTTTTAATCGTGGGTGTCGTTCGTAATCTGACGACTCTTGGCCTCCCTTAAAGGGAAGCCTTGGGCTAGCTTAAAATAGACTCTTAAAAATTATCTAGTCATGCATCGATGTAAAGTTCTAAATTCAAAAGAAAGAAGATAAAAACAGACGAGTGCCTCGAGTTTTAAAGAAAGGAGAAGTCGGGTCATTCTGAAGTTCTAAGTTGATCTTTTTATTGTTCTATCAGTCAGGAAGCTCCGATCTTCTGAAAACACAGAGGAATACACACACTTTTATACAGTATTTGGGTGAACAAAGGTGGGGGCTTTTGGCACACCTGTTCTTCACTTGGGCACTCTTCTCGTGAGAGAAAGCTAAGTCAGCAACGTCTGGGTGAACAACGGTGGGGGCTTTTGGCACAAGTCAGACAAAACCAAGGTCGCCTCCACCAGCACCTCGCGCCTTGGTACAGACTGTACAGGCCTCAGAGAAAGGGTCAGACACCTGTTTTAACAGAACTTAGTGAACTCTAGACTTTTCATCCAAATATACTATTATAAAGGTAATATAGCATATATTGTTCATCAATTTAGGGCCCACATTCCCCCAATTGTGGTGTGATTGGTTAAGTTATTTGCTGTTATCTAGTAAATAAAGATCAAGTTTTGAACTAAGTTTTAAAATTTTTAAGGTGCAGGTTCCGTGCTATTTATAAGTCCCAAGCCCATATCAAGCCATGCTGATCCGACACGATTTGCATGCATAAATGCGAGCAAATATGACAGAGTAGTAGGAAATACATGATTATACATAGCATCTATAACACCAAAACAGATGAATAAATGATGGTGTAACTACAAAAGGTATGAAGACTCACACATGATATGGATTACATATGATATATAAATTGAATAGCATATATGGTTTAAGTTCCATATTAATATATTGTCCACAAGGAGGGTCAGACAGGTCCAAAGGAATTTACACATCTCAAGTATTGAGATGGCCATTTATTACAACTTTTTGGTATAAGTATCTCACCTTGCCCCACATTCCCCACCTCAGTTGGAAACTGGCGACTAATCGAGCATAGAGCGGCACGTCAAACATGGCACCTGGCAAAGCTACCCAACGTGACCCCACATTCAGCAGCACACCCCAAGAACCAAGGGTTAAGGCAAACCACCCCGGAACAAAGTCAAGGATGGCATACCCCCCTTTAGAACTAAAGGCGTTTCGCCGATGAGGGAGTAGCGACGTCATTTGGTGGCTTCCTGGAAAAACTACCACTAGGTCCCTTATGGGAGTGTGTAGTGTTACCAAGACAATGCACATTCAAGAGGCTCCTCTTCACGCCTCTTCAGAGGATGTTGGGAATGCGAGCAGAAAAAAAGTATAACCCAGAAATAAGCCTAGGCAATGAAGTGCCAATTAAGCCTGTCCCCCCTTGCGCACAATACACATATGTAACAGTAAAACATTTCACCAAACAGTGAAAGGCACTCTTGTAAAAAATAAAAACACACAATCAATTAAGATGGAACATTGGGACAGAAATGCAAAGGGTGCTCGATTAAGTAGTCCACAGAGTTGGATAAAAAATGCAAAGATCAAGAAACGAGTACAAAGTTCAAATCCAGAAAACAGGAAGTAGCAAAAAAAGGTAAAACGATGGTCTTCCGCCTTTTGTGACTTTACGCCACGTAGAAAAGCACGGTGCAGGTCAAGGGAGAGGTTACTAGCACTTCACCCTGACCCGTAGTCTCCAGGGAAAAGGGTCGTAGGCCATAAAATGACAAGTCAATCCGACATTAGAAAAATAAGGAAACGTGAATCACAGCGCATTGGACAGTAAGACCAGAAATATTTTGCTTAACCAAAATTTTTAACACAAGGCACAACAAAACAAACATCAAAATAAAATAACATACGAAAGAATCATACCCAATGTCATTAACATAGCGTTCTATTTACCAGAAAATAACTAGGAAAAACAAAGAAATTGAGCAGCCTGTGAGTTTTGTACATTGGCGTGTCAAATATATATAGATGAATTACAGAAGAATATGTAAAAACTTTGATGAGATTGTGTACAAAGTGCTGTTTTATATGAACTTACAGAGCATTAATGGGGGTTAACATTTAATTTCTTATAATTTACAATCAAAACCAGAAAAAAAATTATATGAAGTGACTGTCCCAATCACATTTCACAAAGTTAGATCTGTAATACAAATAAACAAATTAAGTAATTTATTTATCAATCATGTATTGATAATCCACCCCTAACAAAAACATTTTGTCCCAAAAATGAATGTTATATGGTGCCATGCCATATCACATTTTTATTAATTAAGTAATTATTATAATTGTTATTATTTTTTAAATCAGCAGTTGTCCTTTTAACTCATGTTCATAGCATATTATTCACAAATTAAATACTTGTATAGCATTCGCTCATCTAACACAGTTGCAGTTCACTATAGTACACCTGAACATTCAGTTTCAGCAAAAAATAGTCCAACAGTAGAGTCATATATCATAAACACATGAGTCTTGTGTTTTAAGTAGAAACCAAAATGTGTCACAATATTTACTAGCCCACTGTTTATAATTATACATCAACAGCTTTCAGATCCAACATTGTTTGGCTTATTTTCATGTCAATAATATTAAAAAAAAAATGCAATGATTTACTAAAAAGGAAAATAAAGAAATAAATAGAATTCCTATATCTAAAGTGTAATGAATACAGTAAGTGGAGTAGCTAATGTATTCTATGTTGAGCATGATTCACATGTTATTCAACAATTTTGTGATTCTGCTGTAACTGAAAATGGTTTCAGTCATTTGCCAAACCAAGTTCATTTGTTAGCTGAATGCAGACAATACAGATTTTTGCATTCAGATTGTTGTGTGATGTGATCTGTCATATGGTGTGACACCATGTCTTATGTTGAGAGTTTCAGAATGAAAAAATAAGGATTTTGTAATTTATCATAACCTCATCAACGTGACAGATGAGGAATAGTACCAGCAAAGGTCACATCATCTATGGTACTCTTTTTAGAAGGTTTTCCATATTGAAAGAATTTGATTAAAGTCTTTCCATGTGTGAAAGAAGCAGGATAATTTGACTTGCATTATCACCTGCGTGTAGGTGCGCAGTGTGTAAGAGTGTTTTTCAGTGTGTGTTTGCAAGAGAGTATGTGAGTGTGTGTGTGTGTGGGTGAGGGCCTGTCTGCCCCTCTCTCGCCCCCGGTCTCTCCTTCCCTCTGCAAACTGAGATTAACTGAATACCTGTAAAAATGAATAGACTAAGAGACGCACATATTATTAGGCAGTAATGGCTTTGTTTGCAAACATAGACTAATATAAACATTCGTTATTAAGTTACGTACTATGAAGTGTAGCTTACTTAAGTTCCTAACGACTTTTCAAGGAAAATAACACTTTCACTTGTAAAACATATTGAGCAAGGGCTGAAACATTAAATCATATTCAATGTCAGTATAGTCATAATTCTTATATAATCACCCTAACAATATAAATTTGAAGCTCATAAGCATGTTTCCATAATTATTAGCATCCATTTTTAACACATTTTTATTGATAAGTAATACTGAACACTTCACTAGTATAATTATCAGTGACACTCACTGTTCTGTCCCTTTAGAGGTAGATCAGAGCTTAATTTTCAACACTCTTCGTTGATCAGCGTTTAACCGCAAACATCTCTGTCTCTCCAAAAGGCTCATTATCGGAAATATCTCAGTCTATGTCTCCTCAACCGTTATGACTCGGCTCAGGAGCTCATAAAAGTTATATTACCATTAAATACAGTATATTGGGGTCTATGGAATCAATAATATTTTATACTTATAATAACTGTCTTTGTCCCGTTATATTAGCTGTACTGCTCGGGCTCAAAGAAGCTCATGATGGTTTCTAAACAAACATATAGTTTACAGACAAACAAACAAACAAACAAACATTTATGTTGTTAGCGCTTTTTCTCTTGTATCATAGATCTATTTAATTCTTGTGTATTTTCTTGCTTTGTGCTTATAAATTTACATATATTAAGAGCTCTGTATATACTAAAAACATTCAAGATGGTAACCACAGCATATGCTTTTAAACAAAGACAGTGACAAACAAACACATAACATTTACCTTTCCCAGGTCTCTAGAGATCTCTGTTATTTATTTATCTCTCTCTCTCTCTCTCTCTGTCAACACTCAACACTCTATCAAAACTTCCTGTTAAGCTTTACGTTAACAGATACTATTCTAACAACTCTTCTCAGCACACGTCTGTGCTAATTAGAGTAGTTCATTCTATGCAGCAATATTGCACAGCAATAATGTACATATATCAAATTCAACCATTTCAAATAACATTTACATACATGCAATCACCTCTCTCCTGGGAATCAATCATCACAAACCCTTTCAACACTGACACACTCATACATGTGACAATAATAATTTACACAAAATGATCATAGGTACCTCTATGTTGCACAGCCATCAATTTAATATTTTAACAAAAATGGAGATCTCAGACATTACTTAAACACAGACCGTAAACAGACAACACAAAACATATACCCCACTAGTCAGATTTGAATAGTTTTCCCTCGTCTCTCCGTCAGTTACAGTGGCGTTCTGCACTAAGCGTTTTTCTCCGAGTGAGAATCAATCTCCGCTGTAAAAACAGTCAGGATAGAGTGTCTCAACTTACGCTCATGGAACAAAGAGACGGACTTGGTCTCTTACGACCCTCTGTTAAACAGAGGGTGTCCAAGCCGTTTCCCCTTTATCTCTTACTCTTTTAGGCCTTTTTTAGCGCACGCTACTCTTCTCTGGCGTCGCTCTTATTATATTTCTCTTTGGCGCACGCTTCTCTCTAGCGTCGCTCTTATATATTTCTCTTTTTCTGTATTCTCTTTGTTATCAAGTCTAACGTCGTGCTTTCGAGATCGCACCTTATGACGTGTCCCGTCTTTAACGCCCGGGAGATGAAACATACAACATACATTAGACAGACAGTTAACATACAATTATTTTATTGTAATTTACTTGAATTTAGGCGTCTAGACGCTAAAAATGCTCATCAAGTATTATTATTATTATTTTTTTATTAAATTTTATCAATTGGTTTCAATTTATAATGTTATATACATATTTCTAAACATGTATATATCTTTCTTTAAATCATAGCGCTCGTCTGCTTGTTATTCAATTAAATGTTACTTTATCTTTTATAAAGTTTTAATTTTTCTTTTAACTTCTAAAGCAATGACATCTTTGTGACCAAGAAAACACAAAATTTCTCTTTCAATAGTTAAATTGAAAAAGATTTTATGCTCACCTTTCCTTCAGCATTGAAGTGGATTGTCTGTTCTTCCGCCACAGGATGTCACAGCTGTTTGTCTCTAATCGTTATTGCGTATGGGCTCTTTTCAAGGCCCCTTTTAGTTGGGCGCCAAAATGTCGTTCGTAATCTGACGACTCTTGGCCTCCCTTAAAGGGAAGCCTTGGGCTAGCTTAAAATAGACTCTTAAAAATTATCTAGTCATGCATCGATGTAAAGTTCTAAATTCAAAAGAAAGAAGATAAAAACAGACGAGTGCCTCGAGTTTTAAAGAAAGGAGAAGTCGGGTCATTCTGAAGTTCTAAGTTGATCTTTTTATTGTTCTATCAGTCAGGAAGCTCCGATCTTCTGAAAACACAGAGGAATACACACACTTTTATACAGTATTTGGGTGAACAAAGGTGGGGGCTTTTGGCACACCTGTTCTTCACTTGGGCACTCTTCTCGTGAGAGAAAGCTAAGTCAGCAACGTCTGGGTGAACAACGGTGGGGGCTTTTGGCACAAGTCAGACAAAACCAAGGTCGCCTCCACCAGCACCTCGCGCCTTGGTACAGACTGTACAGGCCTCAGAGAAAGGGTCAGACACCTGTTTTAACAGAACTTAGTGAACTCTAGACTTTTCATCCAAATATACTATTATAAAGGTAATATAGCATATATTGTTCATCAATTTAGGGCCCACATGGGCCAGACCAAATACACATGATCTAAAGAGTACTAGTCTTCTACTTTAGGGAAAGCCTGGAATTAGCCTGGCCCAAGCTGATTTTATACTTTAAAATTAACTGGCAACATGGCATACCGATCCATAAGGCAGAAAAAAGTTTAATTTAAAGCTGATGTTCTAGTGTGATTTTGAAGGACTTTTTAATCTTGGGCCAGACCAAATACACATGATCTGAAGAGTACTAGTCTTCTACTTTAAGAAAAACCTGGAATTAGCCTGGCCCAAGCTGATTTTATACTTTAAAATGAACTGGCAACATGGAATACCGATCCATAAAGCACAATTTTTTTATGTAAAGCTGATGTTCCAGTGTGATTTTGAAGGACTTTTTCATCTTGGGCCAGAACAAATACACATGATCTGAAGAGTACTAGTCTTCTTCTTTAAGGAAAACCTGGAATTAGCCTGGCCCGAGCTGATTTTATACTTTAAAATGAACTGGCAACATGGCCTACCGATCCATAATGCACAAAAAAATTGAATATAAAGCTGATGTTCTAGTGTGATTTTGAAGGACTTTTTCATATTGGGCCAGACCAAATACACATGATCTAAAGAGTACTAGTCTTCTACTTTAGGGAAAGCCTGGAATTAGCCTGGCCCAAGCTGATTTTATACTTTAAAATTAACTGGCAACATGGCATACCGATCCATAAGGCACAAAAAAGTTTAATTTAAAGCTGATGTTCTAGTGTGATTTTGAAGGACTTTTTAATCTTGGGCCAGACCAAATACACATGATCTGAAGAGTACTAGTCTTCTACTTTAAGTAAAACCTGGAATTAGCCTGGCCCGAGCTGATTTTATACTTTAAAATGAACTGGCAACATGTAATAACGATCCATAATGCACAAAGAAATTGAATATAAAGCTGATGTTCTAGTGTGATTTTGAAGGACTTTTTCATCTTGGGCCAGACCAAATAGACATGATCTAAAGAGTACTAGTCTTCTACTTTAAGAGAAACCTGGAATTAGCCTGTACCAAGCTGATTTTATACTTTAAAATTAACTGGCAACATGGAATACCGATCCATAATGCACAATTGTTTTTATGTAAAGCTGATGTTCCAGTCCAATTTTGAAGAATTTTTTAATCTTGGGCCAGAACAAATACACATGATCTGAAGAGAACTAGTCTTCTACTTTAAGGAAAACCTGGAAATAGCCTGGCCCGAGCTGATTTTATACTTTAAAATGAACTGGCAATATGGAATACCGATCCATAATGAACAATTTTTTTTTTATGTAAAGCTGATGTTCTAGTGTGATTTTGAAGGACTTTTTAATCTTGGGCCAGACCTAATACACATGATCTGAAGAGTACTAGTCTTCTTCTTTAAGAAAAACCTGGAATTAGCCTGGCCCGAGCTGATTTTATACTTTAAAATGAACTGGCAACATAGCATACCGATCCATAATGCACAAAAAAATTGAATATAAAGCTGATGTTCCAGTGTGATTTTGAAGGACTTTTTCATATTGGGCCAGACCAAATACACATGATCTAAAGAGTACTAGCCTTCTACTTTAAGGAAAACCTGGAATTAGCCTGGCCCAAGCTGATTTTATACTTTAAAATGAACTGGCAACATGGCCTACCGATCCATAATGCACAAAAAAAGTACTAGTCTTCTTCTTTAAGGAAAACCTGGAAGTAGCCTGGCCCAAGCTGATTTTATACTTTAAAATGAACTGGCTACATGGTATAACGAGCCATAATGCACAATTTTTTTTTTATGTAAAGCTGATGTTCTAGTGTGATTTTGAAGGACTTTTTCCATCTTGGGCCAGACCAAATAGACATGATCTAAAGAGTACTAGTCTTCTATTTTAAGAGAAACCTGGAATTAGCCTGGCCCAAGCTGATTTTATACTTTAAAATGAACTGGCTACATGGTATAACGAGCCATAATGCACAATTTTTTTTTTATGTAAAGCTGATGTTCTAGTGTGATTTTGAAGGACTTTTTCCATCTTGGGCCAGACCAAATAGACATGATCTAAAGAGTACTAGTCTTCTACTTTAAGAGAAACCTGGAATTAGCCTGTACCAAGCTGATTTTATACTTTAAAATTAACTGGCAACATGGAATACCGATACCCATTTTAAAGTATAAAATCAGCTTGGGCCAGGCTATTTCCAGGTTTTCCTTAAAGTAGAAGACTACTACTCTTCAGATCATGTGTATTTGGCCTGGCCCAAGATGAAAAAGTCCTTAAAAATCACACTGGAACATCAGCTTTACATAAAAAATTGTGCTTTATGGATCGGTATTCCATGTTGCCAGTTCATTTTAAAGTATAAAATCAGCTCGGGCCAAGCTAATTCCAGGTTTTCCTTAAAGTAGAAGACTAGTACTCTTCAGATCATGTGTATTTGGTCTGGCCCAAGATTAAAAAGTCCTTCAAAATCACACTAGAACATCAGCTTTACATAAAAAAATTGTGCATTATGGCTCGTTATACCATGTTGCCAGTTCATTTTAAAGTACAAAATCAGCTTGGGTCAGGCTAATTCCAGGCTTTCCTTAAAGTAGAAGACTAGTACTCTTCAGATCATGTGTATTTGGTCTGGCCCAAGATTAAAAAGTCCTTCAAAATCACACTAGAACATCAGCTTTACATAAAAAAATTGTTCATTATGGATTGGTATGCTATGTTGCCAGTTAATTTTAAAGTATAAAATCAGCTCGGGCCAGGCTAATTCCAGGTTTTCCTTAAAGTAGTAGACTAGTTCTCTTCAGATCATGTGTATTTGTTCTGGCCCAAGATGAAAAAGTCCTTCAAAATCACACTAGAACATCAGCTTTATATTAAATTTCTTTGGGCATTATGGATCCTTATTACATGTTGCCAGTTCATTTTAAAGTATAAAATCAGCGTGGGCCAGGCTAATTCCAGGTTTTTCTTAAAGTAGAAGACTGGTACTCTTCAGATCATGTGTATTTGGTCTGGCCCAAAATTAAAAAGTCCTTCAAAATCACACTAGAACATCAGCTTTAAATTAAACTTTTTTTGTGCCTTATGGATCGGTATGCCATGTTGCCAGTTAATTTTAAAGTATAAAATCAGCTTGGGCCAGGCTAATTCCAGGCTTTCCCTAAAGTAGAAGACTAGTACTCTTTAGATCATGTCTATTTGGTCTGGCCCAAGATTAAAAAGTCCTTCAAAATCACACTGGAACATCAGCTTTACATAAAAAAAATTGTGCATTATGGATTGGTATGCTATGTTGCCAGTTCATTTTAAAGTATAAAATCAGCTCGGGCCAGGCTAATTCCAGGTTTTCCTCAAAGTGGGAGAGTAGTTCTCTTCATCTGATGTGTATGTGTTCTGGCCCAAGATGAAAAAGTCTTTCAAAGTTTGCCAGTTCATTTTAAAGTATAAAATCAGCTTGGGCCAGGCTAATTCCAGGTTTTTCTTAAAGTAGAAGACTAGTACTCTTCAGATCATGTGTATTTGTTCTGGCCCAACATGAAAAAGTTCTTCAAAATCACACTTCAACATCTGCCTCATATTATTTGAGCGCAATGGCTTTTAAAATATAATTTTATTAAATATATATTTAATTATTTATTGTAATATATAATTATAAATTCAGTAATTAAAATAAATATTTTACAATATACAAAATTATATTTAATAATATATTGTATATTTACATTGTTAATAAACAGATGTACTGCTTTTCTTCATTCTATCTCCTTCAGTGTTGATCTGTGAGGTGTTTAATATAAACAGCGGGTGTTTGTGAACGCTCCCTTTAGTTCACGGTGGTTCAGTGAAGCGGCAGCTGCGAATATCAAACCAACTTCAGCCGGGGAATACGAGGCTGCGAATATCGAGCCAAACGAATCTGGAGCTGCGAATATCAAACCAACTTCAGCCTCGTAGTTGTTCCAGTGTTAAATTACATATAACATAGGTCGGCAATAGGCGGTCCGCGGGAAAGATGTGGCCCGCGACCATGTAACGTGTTCCGTGGTCACATTTTGAGAAAGTAAAATATATGAATTCGTTACTAGTTTAGGTCAGTGTTGTAACATGCGGTTGGCTGCTGGCTGTTCTGCGTGAGCACCGCGGAGAACGCGCGCGGCATTGCGCCTCAGTCTTGGTAAAAATAGTAACGTCGGTTGAAGTGTAGTTCAAACAGCAAAGCAATCATATAAAACTATAACCACCATTTTTACTGAAATGTTGTTATCTGACCAAGATTGAGATTGTAAAATGCGCTGCGTCTAGTCTCTTTCACAGTGCGCGGAACTGAGTTCAGAACCGCCACAAATAACCATATAAAACTCAGTTCAGATAAATAAACTTAAGATGGGTAAGGACATGTAAAGTTAAACAAATATTGTCAAATATAAAGGACAGGTTTCTATTATTTTAAAATGAAACTAATGTCTTTTTTTGGTCGGTTGTCTCCTGCAAGCCGATTTCTTAACGTCACAACATTTTAATCAACATATTATATACAATAGGGAAAACTAAATTTAAGAAAATATAAAAATATAATGTATAAAAATATAATCTAACGAATTTCAAAATATCAAAACGAAATTCTTAATAGAATTGAAGAAAACAGCCAAACTAATGTTACCAACAAAACCGCAAATATCCCAAGCAGCCTGTCAGCCGGACATCAGTGTTAGCATATTAACTGCAGGCGTTGCTTATACACAACAAACGATTCAGACGTGCAATGTGAGCTGTCCACATCACCTGATTAAAAAATCCCACAGTGTACGCCTGTTTTGGTAAATTATTTAATCCAAGTCTTCCACTCAGCTCAGAGTGCACTTTAAATGCAGGATTCACGCTGATGTCCAGTAGCTGCAAATACTTCGTTGCCCTGACCAGCCCTGGATAATCTACACACTTATCTCTTGGACTATAAGGCTTATAGTATAAGCTCAATATAGTTTGTTTGTTTAGAAATGTTATATTCTTAAACCATGTTAAATTATATTCGATCATTCAGACATCATTCTTATAGGCTAATTTACTGATTTTTCTTAAATAATAGATCTATGCTTCTTCAGTGTTATAATTTGAATTAACATAATCCTGAACAGATTTCACTCAGTTTCACCGTTCTGCTTACTAAAAATCGTGAGGTAAGGTAATGGTAAGGTAACTTTGTTGACAACTTGAAGGTAGCTACCTAGGCTGAAACCTGCCATTCTCTCCAAAACAATCAAACAAAAAACATGGACACTATGCTAAAACATTCAGTCGACCAATTGGCTACAATGTTCCTATTTAAGTAAACGAGGGCTTATTAAAATATATCGTTTAAAATATCGTGATATCAATATTGACTGAAAATATCGTGATATTGATTTTTCCCATTATGGAGCAGCCCTACTTAAGCCCTCTGAAAATACGCCTACTCAGAGAAGTTGGAGATTTAACCCTCAACTCATTACAGATATCAAGTTCTGTGAATACTTACAGACACATATAAAGCTTTTCTTTGAAACTAATGATATAGAGGGCACTCCTCCTACACTATTATGGGAAGCCTTTAAGGCCTACCTGAGAGGCTGCATTATTTATTTCCAGTCCTCCCTTAAAAAGCACAATAAAGCAAAACAAACAGAACTAGAAAAGCAGATTCACTGTTTGGATATGGATAATGCTCAGCACCCCTCTCTCGATAAATACAAAGAAATTGCAGCTCTCAAATACGAACTTAACAAGTTACTATCCGATAGAATCTATAGAGCCTTTAATCTTACTAAACAGAAATATTTTGAATTCCGCGATAAGCCACATAAATGATTGGCTAGGCCAGGGGTGTCAAACTCATTTTGGCCGAGGGCCACATTGGCACATTGGCTGTCCTCTGAGGGCCAGATGTAACTTATAAATGTAATAAAATGTAACCAAATGTAATATAAAATGAATGTAATTACTCCTTAATGTTAAATAACTCTCAATATATTATTTATTCAATCAAATATTACAGTTGCATGGAAAAAATGTTTGCATGTTGCTCTATTAACATAAATCCTTTTAATTTGTCATGTTATGAAATCCAAAAACTCCATCAATCAAGAACCAAACTATTCAAGTGAATAGAAATGACATCAAATACAAGTTATATTAACTTTGATCAAGACGTTTGATACTGGAATAAGGCTTAATAAAAATAAAATCAAAAATTGTGAGCCGTTAAGAACATGTGACAGATTTAGCAGTTCCTCATCCAACCACTAGTGGGAGCTGCTGCAGTAGCAGCACAAGCCCGCAGTCTTTACTGAGTAAGGGCGCGGGTCCACTGGCACTTAAGCACCGATGCACCCTATTCATTTCAATGGAGAGAGCCGCCGCATGCCGCGATGCATGCTGGGTTGCGTTGCGTTGAGAGCAGCCCCGCCCTCCGGCAGGAAAGTTGATCAGATCTCAACTTTATTCAAATAAATCCGGCCGCCGCGCTGCGTCCGGCCAATCAGAGCAGAGTAGGCTACGTCACACACAGAAAAGGCGCAATTCAAAATGGAGGAGAAGCTGATAACAGCAGTCTCTGGCTTCCCTGAGCTTTATGACCCCTCACTTGTTATTTACAAGGACCTTAATAGGCGGAGTAGTAGTATTATACTAATAATAATAATAATAATAATAATAATGCGCTTCCGTTGTGTACGTTCACGTCACAGACACGCCCACACGCGGCGAGCCGAGACATCCGGCACGGCGTTGAAGAAAAGTGCCAGTGGACGCGTACCCTCAGAGCTACAGCCCAGCCACGGGCTACAGGGCTCAGCTGAGCCAGTCTGGAGCGTTTTTAACATTTTTAAGTTCTTCTGTGTATGAAATAAAATAACCCCACTAACCGGATAATACAGCTCTCTACAGTTCATCTTTCAGCCCAAGCAGCTAACAGCAGCAGTTTAGCGCAGCCGTCACGGAGTCACTGCTCGGATTACATTATAAACAGGTCAGTTAGCCCGCTGCTAACCTCATGATGTTTATAACTACGGAGTTTAGTGGACACACCAGGGCTGCAAGGTTAGACTGTTGAAGGCTACTGAAGACTATTAAAGGCTATTGGAGGTTATTGAAAGGGTTATTGGGGCAGAAATCAGTAAAGGCTGGTTAGATAAGTGATTCACGTCCTCGTCCTGTGCTGCGGTGAAAGTTTGGGAAATGTGCCATACACCCAATGAGGCTTCATCTGCCCATCACTAATTTGTATGTCTCAATTACACCCGTGAAGTTACGCCTTCCCTCCGGCAGGGTTTTCACATCAATGACTACACTGCCGTGTAGTGGCAGTAAGCCGTAACTTCGCGGGTAATACAATCAACAAGCATTGTGGGAAATGTAGTTTTTGGTCAAAGAACGCTTCTGACCTCTTTATTATAGACACTAAGATCTTACAAGCTCTCGCGGGCCACATAAAAGGACGTGGCCTTGTGTTTGACACATGTGGGCTTGGCAATTACGAAAAATTGAAAATGACAGCCATCCACAAAATCAAATCAGGAACTGGTATCTCCCTCACCTCTCCTAAGGACATAAATGACAGATTCAAACAGTTCTAACTTTGTATACATCCGAGTTAAATAATGCCCCTGACATAGCACAGTCATTCCTAGATAAATGCAAACTACCTTCATTAAGCGAAGAGGAGCGAGCTACTCTAAATGCAGATATTACATGTGAAGAATTACTAGTAACTATTGGGTCACTGAAAAATGATAAAATCCCAGGTCCTGGCGGACTCAGTAATGAGATATACAAGAAATTTGGTGGGTTACTGGCTCCCTATTTACGCAGACTATATACCCGGTCATACAATGATGGCATATTGCCCCAGTCACTGACGGAGGCCATTATCACCCTACTCCCTAAAAAGGGGAAAGATCTGGAAGAGGTGGGCTCATATAGACCAATTTCATTATTGAATACAGACCAAAAAATCTTAACAAAGACGCTAGCAAAGAGACTCAATGTCTTTATGAGTAAACTAACACACCCTGATCAACCTGGGTTTATTCCTAACAGGAACTCTTTCCATAACCTCAGGCGCCTTTTTAATATTATGTACTCTCCTATGCTCCCTAAAAAAGACCTTGTTGTCCTTAGCCTGGATGCCGAAAAGGCATTCGATAGGGTCGAATGGCCTTACCTGTTCGCTGTGCTGAAGAAGTTTGAGGGTGGTGACAAGTTTATGTATTGGATTAAGCTTTTATACAAGAATCCCTGTGCTAGGATACTTACTAATATGACTCTTTCAACCCCATTTCAACTTGGAAGGGGTACAAGGCAGGGACGCCCACTTAGCCCGTTACTCTTCGCTCTAGCCATAGAGCCACTTGCAGAAACCATCCGCTCACACACCAAGATTCATGGCTACGACACAGAGTAGACAAAGAACAAGATCTCTCTCTGTACGCGGATGATATTTTATTACATGTTACCCAACCGCAGATAACTGTTCCAACAATACTGGAGGTGTTTCACTCATTTGGCATTAGTTCCGGGTATTAGATCAACTGGAGCAAGAGTGAGTTACTACCAATACGAGTTGAAGATCGAGAATGGCTAAAACAGCTTCCGTTCCGTATAACCCTAGATAATTTAACCTATCTGGGGGTGATAGTCACTAAGAAGTATAATGCCCTTTATAAAGCTAATTTTCCTACTCTGCTAAGCAAACTTGAAACCAATATCCGGTTTTGGAAGACACTTCCAATTTCGCTGTTAGGCAGAGTCAATGCTATTAAGATGATTTTTCTACCGCAGATACTCTACCTTTTTCAAAATTTGCCTATATTTCTTACTAAATTTTTCTTTAAAAAATTGGACTCTATCATTCTCCCCTTTGTGAGGAACTACAAAGCCCACAGAATTAAAAAAGCTCATCTCTGTAAGCGTAAAATTGATGGGGGGATTAGCACTGCCTGATTTCAGGGTATATTACTGGGCCACTGGATTACGCTCTATTGCACATTGGTCAGATGACACCCAGTCGCCATTTAATGGGCTAGAGATGGAACGACAAGATTGCCTACCATATTCTATACGAGCAGTTATACTATCACCTGTCCCAATCAATAGAACATACTATAAACACAATCCTATCATTCATGACACAATAAGAATATGGAAACAACTGAAAAAACACTTCAATCTCAGTACAATGTCATTTCTACTGCCAATAGCAGCAAATCCCACTTTTACTCCCTCCATTCTGGACGGGTCTTTCAAAGTTTGGAAACAAAAAGGGATTGCTAGTATTGGCAACCTGTACATTGAGGGGATTTTTGCCTCTTTCCAACAGCTCCAGCAGAAATATGACCTACCTAGTAATAAATTTTTCAGATACCTCCAGGTTAGAGACTATGTCAAAACTCATCTCCCCAGCTTTGAGAGGGCTACGCCAGACAAACTTGAGAGCTTCATTAAAATATATGCAAACTCGCGTTTTGTAATCTCCCAACTATATGAGTCACTGCTAAACATGAGTCTTCCTAAATTGGACAGTTTAAAGGAAGAGTGGGAAAAGAGCTTGGGGCTGTGTGTGTGGGAAGAAGTGTGTGGGAAGAAAGCTTAGAGCACATTCATTGATTCCATTAATACCCGACACTGTTTAATACAATTTAAAATCCTACACAGATTACACTACTCAAGAACAAAGCTGCATAGAATATTTCCAGAAGTATCACCTCTGTGTGAGAAATGCGAATCCATGGACGCTACCCTATCGCACAGCTACGCCCTATGCCCTAAATTACATGAGTTTTGGTGCCACATATTCCACTTCCTTTCCGAAACAATGGAAGTTCTTAATAATTTTGGGAGTATCGGAGGAACTTATGAAACTTAATGTAGCACAGCAACATCTTTTCTCATACGGTCTTATAACGGCAAAAAAACTTATTTTACTTTTCTGGAAAAATAAAGAGGTGCCCTCCTTTAAACACATGGCCTGACAGAATTGACAGACACTCTGCACTTGGAGAGAATTAGATTTATCCTGAAAGACAAGTTGAGAGACTTTGAGAAAATCTGGCAACCCTTGGTCACTTATCTTGACAGGGACACTAACCAAACAACCAAATAGCATCGCACTCCAGGGGAAGGGGGTAGACAGGGGTATTGAGCTTGGGAAACAAGTGGAGGTTGGTTAGTACTGTGTGTTTTTTTTATTTTTATTTTTTTATTATTTTATTATTCTATTTTATTTATTTATTTTTTCCTGTGTCTGTGACTTCTCTTAAAAAGAAACATGTAAATGCCTTGGAAAATGTTGTGCTGATTGTTATGTTTCACAATAAACACACTTGAAACAAACTATGATGCCCCTTCCACCATATTTCACAGTTGGGATAAAGTTTTGATAATGGTGTGCTGTGCCTTTTTTTTCCACACATAGTGTTGTGTGTTCCTTCCAAACAACTCAATTTTGGTTTCATCTGTCCACAATATATTCAGCCTGTCCTGATGTGGAACATCCAGGCGCTCTTTGGCAAACTTCAAACGTGCAGCAACCCCATTGATCATTCTGCGCTGTGCTCTTGCAGTCATTTTGAAAGGATGAGAGTAGCAAGAGTGCTTACGTGTGTCTTACTGTGGACACATGAACATTAAGGCTTTTAAAGATACTTTTGTAACCCTTTCCAGCTTCACGCATGTCAACAGGTCTTCTGAGAGCTCTTTTGTGTACGCAAACTCAAAACTGGTGTGTTTTTTATAGGGCAGGGCATCTTTAACCAACACATCCAATCTCATCACATTCTGGCTCCAATTAGCTCTTAGAAAAGTCATTAGCCTAGGGGTTCACATACTCCCCACCCCCCAGAACTGTGAATGTTAACATGTTGTGTTCAATAAAATCATGCAAACATATATATTTTTTGTGTGGTCTTAGTTTAAGCAGATTGTGTTTGTCTGTTTTTGTGACTTAGATGAAGATCAGAACACATTAATGACCAGTTTATGCAGAAATCTAAGTAATCCCAAAGGGTTCACATACTTTTTTTGCAACTGTCTTCATAAGCAAAACAATGTATATAAAAAGATAACAATAACAAACATTTCAAGAGACACAACTGGAAGCATAATTCGCAATCTTAAAGCTAAAGACACAATGGAAATGCTATCTGGCTACTGCTGTCCAGTACCTAAATTGAAAGGTGGAGAAAAATCCCCGACTGACAGCTGAGGAACTGTCAGGACTTGTAGAGGGAGGTACTCAGGTTTCGGCCCAGACAATAAGGCGCACATTGTAAGATGAACTCCAAGGCGCATCCCCCTGCTGACCTCAAAGCATAAGAAGAGTTGGATCCAGTGTGCCATAACCCTAAAAGGGTTTTGAGGAAAGGACATTTGTTGGTATAGTGGAAAAAATATTGTTGTAATTTAAGTTGCATTTGTGTACTATGTAAGTCTTTATATGATATGATTGTGAACAGGGCCGCTGCTAAGGTTTTGGAGGCCCTAAGCATAACTGGTCAGGGAGGCCCCCCCCCCCAAAAAAAAAACAAAAAAAAAAAACACACACACACACAAACACAAAAGGTTTACGCAAAATTTTACTATTTATTAAAATTACACATGTAACTGTGAATATTTACAACGTTATAAGTAAGGCCAATAACAGTGAAGAACAGCACAAGAGTACTATTTATAATGTATAAATAATAAATGAAACGATGCATGTCTATTTTAAGCAGTGGACACGTCATTTACACAAGCCAGCCTTAAAGGTTATGAAATTATCGTTTATATTCGTGGTGTATTTATATCAGCCTGTCAAAATCTATAGAGCTGTCTGATCCTGCTGTCATACAGACCATTTGGATAGTGCACTGACGGCATTAGTCAATAGGTAGGCTACTCTGTTTATTAATTTTTTATTAAAGTCACTAAAAATCTTCAAACTACACTACTACTATTTGCAAACGTGCCACGTGCCTTGCAATACCCAGATTAGTTTCTAGTTAAGCGTTTAAAGCTACCAAATCAGCAAAGCCAACGTAACTAGCTCAGGCAACACCACTGAACATGAAGTAATCAAAACTATTTAAACCTTTATCATCGAAGTTACTCACCAGAAAGGGATGCATGGGCCTCATCTTTCTGATTCTTTTTCTTCTTCTCAGCTCCAGACTCAAACCGTCGCTTCATAGTTGAATTACCATTTAGTAGCAACTTCGCGCGGTGAACTTGTCTCCTGCCAAACTCAAGTAGCGTTGCTACTTTAGTTAGGACTAAGGTTGCCAGATAAGTTACGATTTTTCATCCTATTTGTTTATTTTATTTTAAGTTTTTAACTTACACAAATATTGCACTGGACAAGTTTTTGTATAGAATGGCCACATACACTTTAAAAATGGTTAAACATGCGCAAGATTTAGCGCCTCCATGCATTTTTTGATTATTTATTTGACTGGAAAATGTCACATCTGGCAACAACCAACAGAGCAAACCGAGCCGTGCCATTTCAGGCAATAGGGGTGGGGGCATTATATTATGCACAAAAATAATAACGTGCCGCTTTTAAGTAGTAGAGTAGGTGCCCCATGCAATGTTTAAAGACAAAAAAGATGAGCGTATCATAAATAATTCACATTGGGTTTTAAATTTAATAATGTCATAATTTCAACACATTTCATTCTCAGTCAATTTGGCTCCCTGCAACTGCAAAATGGTTGAGGCCTAACGCTGGCTGCGTTGTCTGCGTATGCAGAGCGGCGGCCCTGATTGTGAACAAGATAAACAAAAAAAAAGTTAAACTTGTTAAAACACTGCAGTGGGGATTGAATAATTTTGAACACAACTGTACCTTATACGCTGAACAAAAATATAAACACTTTCTTAAACACATATATATATCTTTTTCTTAAACACTCATTTTGTATACAATTGGGTCTAAATCTATGTAAGTGAGCATTTCTCCTTTGCTGAGATAAACCATTCACCAGTCACAGGTGTGGCATATCAAGATCCTGATAAGACACAGGCTGTATTCACAATGGCATACTACATACTACCAGTGTTGGGAAGTAACGGATTACATGTAACGGCGTTACGTAATCAGATTACAAATTATAAGTAACTGTAATCCGTTACAGTTACTGCTTCAGTAAGTGGTAATCAGATTACAGTTACTCTGCTAAAATAAAAGGGTTACATTGCGGTACTTTTCTATTTTTGCTCTTCCAATCCAACACTGACAAAACGCAAATAACATTTTGCGGTGAAATCGCTCTGATATGACAGGGAACTGTCTGCCCCTCCTCCCGTCTCGCTGCACACACACACACACAGGGAGGAGGGGCAGCGGCTCACAGCGGCTCCACGCTCACACAACGAGACGAAATTAACTGACATTTTGGTCAACGAATAAAAACGAGACGAAAATGTTTGGCAGGGACGAAATCCAATCAGACTGATTTAGGTCTGTGAAAGGTAGGGACCAGTTAGGAAGAGATCCAATCACTGCTACTTTAGCGAAGGTGAAGTACCCGCCTCTTCTGCAGCAGCGCCGCGCGGAATTAAACTGTCGATACGGAGCTCGACTGGAAGTTAACTCGACAGTGTTCAGCAGGGAGAGAGGGAGAGAGAGAGAGAGAGGGGAGAGGCGATATATTTCTCTTTTGACGTCGCGAAAAACAAGATTACGTGTAAACCGCGTGGAGCGACTCCATTACCGGTAAAAACACCACTAATCTTTCAGCTTCTGCAGACCAGAGTCACACAGATCTCCATGCAGAGATCCGCGTTTTAATGCTGATGTTATTTCATGAGCTGATGTGTTTAACTCAGCAGTGCACTAAAACACAGAACTGATACAGAACCCTAACTCATTAAGATCAGATCATCTGTTTAGTCTCACAGTGGGAAAGATATAGCTAGTGTTAAATCAGCAGCAGGTCAGAAAGGAACTCAATAATATAACGAAAATAAAACAATAAAATAAGTCAATCTATGAACCCAAAAGTCTGTGTAAAGTTCCTTACAGCACTTTCTCATAAGTTTCTCACTTTAACTCATGAAGTCTCTCAGTACATCCTGAGAGCATCTCTACAGGACAGTGTGTGAATGTGTGTTCATTTATAGACTGTAGCTACAGTAGGTGTGCTGGGTTAGTGCTGGAGATAAAACTAGATCCTTTAAAAGTTTTTGCATCTACAGCTCTGTTCAAACTATAATTTAACTATTCAGATGTTTTATGACCTGATTTCTAGAGCAAAATTTTAAATGTAAAATATGTATAGTCACACACCTACAATAATAATAGTAATAATAATAATAATATACATTAAATCATATATAAATATATTTCACTTTCAAACATTAACAATATTACTCAAGTGGTTATTAAACGTTTCATTTTGTATACATGTAGAGTTAATAATTCAAGGGAACTGATGAAAAAGCATTTACATTTACACCCTTTACATTTTAGTCGACTAAATTTACTGTAATTTTAGTCGACTATATTCTTATGACATTAAGTCGACTAAAACTAAAAACATTTCAGATGACTAAATTGTGACTAAAACTAAATACTATTTTCGTTACAAGACTATGACTAAGACTAAATCACAATTTGTTGTCAAAATTACACTGGAGGCAAACCTGCAAGTAGATAGCTTACAGTTGTTGTTACATTGTTTGGTTTTAAATGGTTTTATCATCAAGTGTTTTATAAAATTGTTTGATGAAATGGTTTCATAAGTATTTTTATAGAGTGATTGAAAAGGCTGTTTTATTTGTTTATCTATTTGTTACATTCATTCAGGCTTAAAAAATGACAATATTTAAAGTAATCCACAGTAATCAGATTACGTTACTCACTTGAAGTAATGTAACTGATTACGTTACAAATTACATTTTGAGTGATGTAATCAGTAATCTGTAAGGGATTACATTTTAAAAGTAACCTTCCCAACACTGCATACTACTCGCGTACTAAATCTGCCTAAAGCCAGTATGCAGTACGCAGTATGCGACCAAACTGAGAATCTGTAGTGCACTACAGGTACCCGGATGGTGTACTACTCCGCTCCGATTTCGCAGTGTGCATGGGGAGCTATCTTCGGCGGTGTACTGCATCCCAACATGCATTGCAACTGGCTTCTCCAGCTCGCTTCAGAAAAAAACAAGATGGAGGCGAGTGCGAGAGAATTATGGAAATATATATATTTTTAAATTAAGGGAATTATTTTGGAAAGTATTGGCTCACCGCTGTCGAGACCCTCCGCTGCCGCGGCCGAGCGCTCTCCGCGGCTGGGACCCTCCGCTGACGCGGCCGCGCGTTCTCCGCGTCCGGGACCCTCCGCTGCCGTGGCCGCGCGTTCTCCGCGGCCGGGACCTTCCGCTGCCCCGGCCGAGCGCTTTCCGCGGCCGGGACCCTCCGCTGTGTGCTGCCTTGATGTAGTAAATAATTCCCTCAGTTTTAATAAATTATTCTGTTATTTTAATAAATAATTTCCTCAGTTTTAATAAATTATTCTGTTATTTTAATAAATAATTTCCTCAGTTTTAATAAATTATTTTGTTATTTTAGTAAATAATTCCCTGTTTTAATAAATCGTTCTTATTTATTTAATAAATAATTCCAAAAAAAATATTCTGTTATTTTAATAAATGTTTCCCTCAGTTTAAATAAATTATTCTGTTACTTTAATAAATAATTCCCTTAGTTTTAATAAATCGTTCTCTTTATTTAATAAATAATTCCAATAGATTGTTCTGTTCTTTTAATAAATAATTCCCTCAGTTTTAATAAATTATTTTGTTACTTTAATAAATAATTCCCTCAGTTTTAATAAATTTGTTACTTTAATAAATAATTCCAATAAATCGTTCTGTTAATTTAATAAATAATTCCCTTCTTAATCAATCGTTCTGTTGATTTAATAAATAATTCCCTCAGTTTTAATACATATTTTTCTTTTAAATAAGGGAATGATTTGAATACAAATTAATAAAATTGTTTCACTTGTGCAACGTGTCTCATTTCTTTTATTGTTGAGATTGTGTAAATATGAATGAGAGTTTGTTTAAATGTGTTCTTCTTGTTGGTATTTACATAGATGAAAATAGTAATCTACTAAAATAAATAGGAAAACATATTTAACTGGAACATACTTGGGTTGTGGGGGCTGCTGCTAAATGGTTGTTAGAATTGGGTTAACTGCACATTAAACTGCACATTAAAACCAGCAATTGCTGTTCTGGACAGTATGCAGATCTCATTAGTCTTAATAATGAAAAGGTAGGACATTTTTCATGTTCTTTCTGTTTACAACTCACTCTGAGGAATTCAGAGCACTACAGAGCACTGACTGGTGTGTCACAGCAGGACCGCGTAGGGTACTACAATCAAAAGTGTTACAGTACCGAATACTACATACTGGGCAGTGTGTAGTATGCAGTACATACTAGTGCAGTATGCAGTACGCAGTATAGTAGTATGCCATTTCGAATACAGCCACAGTGATTATTACACAGGTGTACCTTGGGCTGGCCACAGTAAAAGGCCACTCTAAAATGTGCAGTTTTGTCACAAAGCACAATGCCACAGATGTTACAAGTTTTGAGGGAGCGTGCAATTGGCATGGAGAGGCAGTATGGAGAAACAGAAGCGGCAGAAAGCGGGTGCGGAGAAGTTACACGTGAACAAGTTCAAGAGTTTTACTACGTTAGGATAACACAGGGACTTTGAGGTGATTGAGGTAATGTTAGCTCTATAACATCAGAAAGATGAGCAATGGCGATTGATTAGTATCAATATTAATTGGTATTTGCATACTTCCCAAAATCTGGCAGCCACGCCCCCTGATTCTGATAAAATAGCAAACGGTCAAGACTGAGGATGTGACCGAAATGGCTCCCTACTCCCTCATTAGTGTTGCGCTATGTAGGGAGATACTAATAAGTAAAACTGGAGTGAATTCGGACACTAACTCATCATTATCATGCGCCAGCACCGGTCGCATAAACACACACAGGTGAGAGAGGGGTTGAGCCGTGTTTAAAACTCCATAAACACACTGAACTGAGCTCTGAATTAAAGATAGTGAAGCTCTGAGCTGATCATGAAGTTATTTATCTGTTTGTTATATTTACGCTGTTTAAAAGATGATCCTCACATTACTGAAACTACATGAGGAAAACCTTAAAAATAGCAGCGTACACCGGCTCGCATTGTTGCCAGATTGGGTGGTATCATGCCAAATGTTGAGTTGTATCTGAAATTGTCTGGAGGAACAACGCTGTGATTTGACAGGTGAACAAAACTACCAAGTGTAAAGAGTTTGGAAATTTAACTCGGCGGTGTTATAGTTAGATATCTAACCCTGCAGAGACAGAGCTTTTAGTCCTGCTGATGGAAATTTGAAGCTGCGTTTATGTTTATTATTATATGTGAGTAAGTTATTTCTTTCTTTCATTGCTTGCAAGGTTGTTTTTATGTACTGTTTTTACGTTTTTGTTTCGTGTGTCCAATGATACAAGGCACAAAACACATAACACAAACATGCAGATAAACTAATTTAAATATATATTTTTTGTAATCAGTGATATTTAAGATATTTAAGGTATTTTAGTTAAGATCATGTTGGAATAAACTCTGTAATATTGTTAATATGACGAACATCAGCGGTTTGGGTGGTTTTCTCGGTAATTTTGTGGATTTGAAACACGTTTTACCCTGTGAATTGGTTTTTATCTGAATCCCACTGTAACAATCTGGCAACCCTGGTGGCTCGCTGTCCGCTCCCTTTCTTCGGCTGTCTGTTGCTTAGTAGCGAGACCCGCAAAGCATTTTGGGACACATTCAGCTCGCTTAGTAAGCAGCGAAGTTTACTATAAATCATGATGCATTATGGGAGTTTTTAGTGCCCTCAAAATCACGTTTGAATCCCCCCTTATGATTCGGACACTCAAAGAAAAATGGCTGAAATACTCAATAGTGCCCTAACTAGTAAATAGGGAGCCATTTCGGTCACAGCCTGAGATTTGTTGGATGAGCACCAAGTGTCCATTTTAGATATTTAGGTTAAATCTGTGTTGAAAGGCTGCAGTTTGAATTTGTATGTGGTGCTGTGATTCAACATTTTTTAAAAAGCACTCAAGGGAAATAACAGATTTTTAAACTGATAAATGATAAGTAAAAGCTTTGCAATTTAAGCCTGACTAAAAAAAATATCAAACTGTTGTAGAAAAGAAAATGAAAGGTGGGCTACCCCCACCTCTCGTCCGGGGTACAACTCCCCTGCGTGCTCGTTTGGTAGAGAGTCGAAGGCAGGTGGAGTGAAGTTGAAAGCAAACCAAGTATTTATTACTGAATTCAGGAGAACCAATACATACAGACAGTTAACACAGCCTTCCCAGTAGCAGTTCTGACCCCCCTCTAATCTGACTCCTTGTTTATACCCAAAATGACGTAAAGCCTGTTGCTGAGGCGTTGTTAAAATCATCTCATGTTAGCATGCGTAATTTCACGTGTTAGTACTCAAGTTTCACGTGTCTGACTGGACCACTAGTGTCTGACCTTGACTGTGTTCTTCCAGAATGGAACCTCATGGCACTATCTGTGTGTGTGCGTCACCCCCCGCTTTGAAGCAGAGGTTTTAGGGAGGCACTCACTCACCAAAAGGCTGCTTTGATCTAAGAGCCTTTTCTGTAGCAATTTAGCCCCGTACCAGTCGAGTTGATGACCATTAGTTAGGGTCATGCAGTAAACAAAATACTTCAAGCCTGAGCTACATCTCATATGTTATATGTTAATGTGTTAGTAGCGCGTGGTTAGTCCGCCATATAATAGATCCTATGTGTTAATATACGCCTTATGTATCATGTGGGTTAATTTGTCATAATAAGGGTGATGTTAGGCACATGCTCGATCAAACAGTGTTTTAAAGAATATACTGTGATTATTGGTTAATCTTTTATATAAATGCGTGTAAAATACACTGTGAGTAATAAAGATGATCAAATACAATGTGAGTATTGGTTATGCATATTGAATACAAGGTTTCACACAATGATTATGTCATTATAGATACTAAGATAAGTAATCATAACTGAAAGATATTTGTCAATAAACCCAACGTATAATAAACAGTTACTCCTCAATACCCACACTGAATAAGAGTAAGACAGTGTCAAATGATTTTAAGACATAGTTGTGTTGCATGAATTCATAAAGCAGCTCTGTTTGTAGCCTGATACAAATACATTTTAAAGCTGTTTAATGGAGGAAGCACCTTTAACCTGAAGAATTAGAATTCACTTTTATTTTTATTTATATTTTTTTGCATGACTGGGCTTTTATATAGGCTGTGACTTACTCTACTGTTTGAAGTACATATAATATAAAACACTAAGGCTTTAATTTAAGGCTTTGATTAGTATTTGGTTTACTTTGCCCCACAAAATTACACTATATATGAGGTAATCAAACTTTATTAGCAAGAAAACAGCTGAAGAAGGTAAACAACAGACCACATAACTAAAACTAAATATTTTAATAAATAATTTAAGCCATTAGAAACATTAGAGTATTAAAATCAGCCACAATTTCCTTCTTTCTCGCAGCTGGGAACAGCAAGTTACAATGACAGTATTTGAATACCCAACATGTTTCTTTGGTGTTGCTGTTCTACGGTTCAAAATTGCGCACCGGTATACCGAATGAGCGGATATACCACCCAGCACTACACTAAACTTCTTGTATTTAATGTTGATGATACATTATGCTTCTCTGTAACACCACATACATAAATTACAAGTCAGTAGTGCTCCACTAATTATGAGGGGCCGGTCTAAACCAAAAATGCCAGGGCCAATTTTTTGTCCCAGTCCAGCCTTGTTAACATGTCTGGTGAGTAGTGAGTGGTGAGTGCAGCATGGGGCATTATCAGTAGAATTAAGATATTTTTAGGGTTCAAGCACCGAAGGTGCGTAGAACCCTATTGTTTTTGCTAAGATTTTTCTTCTTCTTCTTCTTCTTCTTCTTCTTCTTCTTCTTCTTCTTCTTATTAGGGGTTCGAGCACGTAGTGCTAGAAACCCTATTGTAATTGTTCTGATTATTATTATTATTATTATTATTATTATTATTAGGGGTTCGAGCACGTAGTGCTAGAAGCCCTATTGTAATTGTTCTGATTATTAGGGGTTCGAGCACGTAGTGCTAGAAACCCTATTGTAATTGTTCTGATTATTATTATTAGGGGTTCGAGCACGTAGTGCTAGAAACCCTATTGTAATTGTTCTGATTATTAGGGGTTCGAGCACGTAGTGCTAGAAACCCTATTGTAATTGTTCTGATTATTATTATTATTATTATTATTATTAGGGGTTCGAGCACGTAGTGCTAGAAACCCTATTGTAATTGTTCTGATTATTATTAGGGGTTCGAGCACGTAGTGCTAGAAACCCTATTGTAATTGTTCTGATTATTATTATTATTATTATTATTATTATAGTTCTTATTCTTTTTCTGCCATAGAAGTGATTGGGCAGAAGAAACCGTAAGGCCTACAGGGCTGAGACTTGGTCATATGGTAGTACTTCTCACCGCTACTCAGATTCAAAAGATGAGCCCGATCGGCCTCAAGGGGCGCTATGGCGAAGGTCAACGCGTTAGGCCACGTTTTTTTTAAGAACTGAAGTTGTTTCACCAAATGCCCACTAGAGTGCAGCAAGACACCACATAAAACCTGATGAACACTACAGCTCAATTTATCAATGCTTTTCAACTAGTTTACTCACACCACTCATCTAGCATTGTCATTATGGTCTTTATGGTCACGCTGGTTACCCAGCTTGGTTATCCAGTTTGGTGATGACGGTCAACCAGCAACAGGTTTTAAGCCTAACTGGCCTCCAGGGGCCTCTTTGCCTGTGACGCTCGAACCCCGTAAATCGCCGCTTGCGGCTATATTTATTATTAGGGGTTCGAGCACGTAGTGCTAGAAACCCTATTGTAATTGTTCTGATTATTATTATTAGGGGTTCGAGCACGTAGTGCTAGAAACCCTATTGTAATTGTTCTGATTATTATTATTAGGGGTTCGAGCACGTAGTGCTAGAAACCCTATTGTAATTGTTCTGATTATTATTAGGGGTTCGAGCACGTAGTGCTAGAAACCCTATTGTAATTGTTCTGATTATTATTATTATTATTATTATTATTATTATTATTAGGGGTTCGAGCACGTAGTGCTAGAAACCCTATTGTAATTGTTCTGATTATTATTATTATTATAGTTCTTATTCTTTTTCTGCCATAGAAGTGATTGGGCAGAAGAAACCGTAAGGCCTACAGGGCTGAGACTTGGTCATATGGTAGTACTTCTCACCGCTACTCAGATTCAAAAGATGAGCCCGATCGGCCTCAAGGGGGCGCTATGGCAAAGGTCAACGCGTTTGGCCTCGTAACTCCTACGCCCTGATAGCTAGAGCAAAAATTCTTGCATTATATGATTCCTTGGTTAATGGCAAATCAAAAAGGTCAATAGAACCACTTAGCTCCGCCCACTTAGATTTTTTGCTATTTAGCATAATATGCAAAACCTACTTTTGAGAACTTGTCCTAGGGTCATTGACCAATCCTGTCATATTTGATGTCAAACAACTCAGCAGAGTCCCAACCTCAATAATTATCGAAAAAATTGAGAAATTTGTAAACAATATGGCCGCCATATGCAAATTAATCTTACCGTGGCACACCCAAATTTACTCTAACAGCTGTAACTTTTGAATGCTTAAACCTACACTAATGCCACTTTACAACTTTGATGCCAACATGATTCTGAGGTAGCCCGTCAATCTGTGTAGACATACGCCCCCAGGGGGCGGAGCCAAAGCTAAAAATCTGTTTCTCAGGAACCGTACAAGCTATGAAGCTCTCCTTTGGCATGTATCATCTATGGCCTATGTCCTAATGTTTTACAGAAGGAAAATTTGATATGCAAATTTTTGCGATCGTTATTAGCCAATCATTTTCAAGCAAGCTTTTGACAGGCTAAACAATGACCAATCAGGACGATACTTATACCCTACATGTATCTCAGGGCCTTCTATCATCCAATAAAATATGGCATTGATTGGCCTCAAGGGGGCGCTATAGCAGAAAATCAGTTATATCTAAAGGTACAAGTGGCCTAGGCTTGTTATTCTTTTTTAGTTGTATACTTTGCTGTAGCCTTTACAACTTTGTAATTACATATGTTTACCAAAAATGCAAAGATTTTCATCAGTGGCCAAAAGAGTAAAAATTGCTCTTTTCGAACTTTTCTTTAAGTCCTTAATCAATCAAAACAAATTTGGTCTTGATGCAATCTTGAGACCCTGTAGGTAAATAATTATCAAAAAAATCTTGACATTTTAACTATTTGAGGCCCATAAACCTTGATCAAACATGTACGTGAAAGCCTTTTCAGAGTTATTTGGCCAAAACTGTGTCAAAGTTTAAAACATGCCAAAACTGTTGAAGCTACTAATTAACAATGACATTTGAAGTACATGTGCCAAGTATGAGCCAAATAAGTCTTCAGTAGGCTCTACAGTGAAAAAATAACTATTTTCAATTTATTCTATTTATCGCTATTTTCCAACCTAAATGGACAGAAGACAGGAACCTTTCATCCTATCAACACACAAATTTATACACATGTATAGACTGATAATCTGATCTTGACTGCAAATTTTCAGCCAAATCGGACATGTTTTGCCTCTACAACGGCTGGAAAACTACAGCGATTTTGTAGGCCTCAAGCCTGTATTATCGCTTTTTTCAAATCTAAATGGACAAAAGTCAGGAACCTTTGACCCTATTGACACAGAAATTGACACGCATATATAGACTGATATTGTGATCCTGATTGCAAATTTTGAGCCAAATCAGATATTTTTTGCCTCTAATATGGCCAAAGAGCAACAGCCATTTTGTAGGCCATAAGCCTGTATTATCACTTTTTTCAAACCTAAATGGTCAGAAGTCAGGAAACTTTGACCCTATCAACACACAAATTTACATACATGTATATGTAGACCACTTGATCATGAGTACCAATTTGGAGCCCAATCGGACTTTTCTTCTCTTTTTAATAAATAGAAACACACTGATAGGGAATGTTCTGTCTTTCTGATAGAGTGATAGATTTCCAGCAGGTTATATGTGGTCTCTTGCTGCGCTCTGGTGGTCATTTGGTGAAACAGCTACAGGTGAATTATTCTAAATTAAAGCTCTGCTGAACTTATTCAATCTTGCTTGTCTTGAACATATTTATCCTTCTTGTTCATGCTGGTCAGCCGCCTGGGTCATTCTTGTTTATGCTCCACCCACTTAATTTTTTTTTAAATTTGCATAATATGCAAAACCTACTTTTGAGATCTTGTCCTTGGATCCTTGACCAATCATGACATGTTTGGTGTCAAACAGTTCAGCAGAGCTTACTCCTCAATAATTATTAAAAAAATCTTTACATTTATGAACAATATGGCCGCCATATGCAAATGAGTTCTACCATGGTGCAGTAAAATGTCTTTAACACTTATAACTTTTGAATGCTTAACCTGACACTAATACCACTTCAGTCCTTTGATCATTACATGATTCTCAGATACCCTGTCAGTTTAAGTAGACATACACCCCTCCAGGGGGCGGGGCCAATGCTCGATGCTGTTTCTCTAGAACCATACAAGCTATCAACGTCATCCTAGCCAATTATCATCTATGGCCCATGCACTAATGGTACACCAAATGAAAATTTGATATGGACACTTTTGTGGTCACTATTAGCCAATCACATTACAGCAAGCTTTTAACAGGCGGAATGTTAATCAGGTCAAAACTTATATACTATATATGGGTTATTTATATGCCCTTTTTATGCCTTGTGTTTTTTCAATTTAAGAACTGAATTTGTTTCACCAAATGCGCACTAGAGTGCAGTAAGACACCACATAAAACCTGATGAACACTACAGCTCAATTTATCAATGCTTTTCAACTAGTTTACTCACACCACTCATCTAGCATTGCCATTATGGTCTTTATGGTCACACTGGTCACCCAGCTTGGTTATGCTGGCCATCCAGCTTGGTCATGCTGGCCATTCACATTGGTCATTATGGTCATGCTGGTCATTCAGCTTTGTCCTCATAGTAATGGTGGTCTTCCAGCTTGGTCATACTGGCCAACCACCTTTGCCATGCTGGTCATCCAGTTTGGTCATTATGGTCTTCCAGCTTGGTCAATATGGTCAACAAGTTTGTCATCCAGATTAGTCATGCTGGTAATCTAGCTTGGTCTTCACGGTCATGCTGATCATCCTCATCCAGTTTGGCGATGCCGGTCAACCGGCAACATGTTTTAAGCCTAACTGGCCTCCAGGGGTCTCTTTGCCTGTAACGCTCGAACCCCGTAAATCGCCGCTTGCGGCTATATTTATTATTATTATAGTTCTTATTCTTTTTCTGCCATAGAAGTGATTGGGCAGAAGAAACCGTAAGGCCTACAGGGCTGAGACTTGGTCATATGGTAGTACTTCTCACCGCTACTCAGATTCAAAAGATGAGCCCGATCGGCCTCAAGGGGGCGCTATGGCGAAGGTCAACGCGTTTGGCCTCGTAACTCCTACGCCCTGATAGCTAGAGCAAAAATTCTTGCAGTATATGATTCCTTGGTTAATGGCAAATCAAAAAGGTCAATAGAACCACTAAGCTCCGCCCACTTAGATTTTTTGCTATTTAGCATAATATGCAAAACCTACTTTTGAGAACTTGTCCTAGGGTCATTGACCAATCCTGTCATATTTGGTGTCAAACAACTCAGCAGAGTCCCAACCTCAATAATTATCAAAAAAATTGTGAAATTTGTAAACAATATGGCCGCCATATGCAAATTAATCTTACCGTGGCACACCCAAATTTACTCTAACAGCTGTAACTTTTGAATGCTTAAACCTACACTAATGCCACTTTAGACCTATGATGCCAACATGATTCTGAGGTAGCCTGTCAATCTGTGTAGACATACGCCCCCAGGAGGCGGAACCAAAGCTAAAAATCTGTTTCTCAGGAACCGTACAAGCTATGAAGCTCTCCTTTGGCATGTATCATCTATGGCCTATGTCCTAATGTTTTACAGAAGGAAAATTTGATATGCAAATTTTTGCGATCGGTATTAGCCAATCAGATTCCAGCAAGCTTTTGACATGCTAAACAATGACCAATCAGGACGATACGTATACCCTACATGTATCTCAGGGCCTTCTATCATCCATTAAAATATGGCGTTGATTGGCCTCAAGGGGGCGCTATAGCAGATAATCAGTTATATCTAAAGGTACAAGTGGCCTAGGCTTGTTATTCTTTTTTAGTTGTATACTTTGCTGTAGCCTTTACAACTTTGTAATTACATGTATTCACCAAAAATGCAAAGATTTTCATCAGTGGCCAAAAGAGTAAAAATTGCTCTTTTCGAACTTGTCTTTAAGTCCTTAATCAATCAAAACAAATTTGGTCTTGATGCAATCTTGAGACCCTGTAGGTAAATAATTATCAAAAAAATCTTGACATTTTAACTATTTGAGGCCCATAAACCTTGATCAAACATGTACGTGAAAGCCTTTTCAGAGTTATTTGGCCAAAACTCTGTCAAAGTTTAAAACATGCCAAAACTGTTGAAGCTACTAATTAACAATTACATTTGAAGCACATGTGCCAAGTATGAGCCAAATAAGTCTTCAGTAGGCTCTACAGTGAAAAAATAGCTATTTTCAATTTATTCTATTTATCGCTATTTTCCAACCTAAATGGACAGAAGACAGGAACCTTTCACCCTATCAAAACACAAATTTATACACATATATAGACTGATAATCTGATCTTGATTGCAAATTTTCAGCCAAATCGGACATGTTTTGCCTCTACAACGGCTGGAAAACTACAGCGATTTTGTAGGCCTCAAGCTTGTATTATCGCTTTTTTCAAACCTAAATGGACAGAAGTCAGGAACCTTTGACCCTATCGACACAGAAATTTACATACATATATAGACTGATATTGTGATCTTGATTGCAAATTTTGAGCCAAATCAGATATTTTTTGCTTCTAATATGGCCAAAGAGCAACAGCCATTTTGTAGGCCATAAGCCTGTATTATCGCTTTTTTCAAACCTAAATGGACAGAAGTCAGGAACCTTTGACCCTATCAACACACAAATTTACACACATATATATGCAGACCACTTGATCATGAGTACCAATTTGGAGCCCAATCGGACTTTTCTTCTCTTTTTAATAAATAGAAACACACTGATAGGGAATGTTCTGTCTTACTTATAGAGTGATAGATTTCCAGCAGGTTATATGTGGTCTCTTGCTGCGCTCTGGTGGTCATTTGGTGAAACAGCTACAGGTGAATTATTCTAAATTAAAGCTCTGCTGAACTTATTTAATCTTGCTTGTCTTGCTTAATTGAACATATTTATCCTTCTTGTTCATGCTGGTCAGCCGCCTGGGTCATTCTTGTTTATGCTCCACCCACTTATTTTTTTTTTTATAAATTTGCATAATATGCAAAAAATACTTTTGAGATCTTGTCCTTGGATCCTTGACCAATCATGACATGTTTGGTGTCAAACAGTTCAGCAGAGCTTACTCCTCAATAATTATTAAAAAAATCTTTACATTTATAAACAATATGGCCGCCATATGCAAATGAGTTCTACCATGGTGCAGTAAAATGTCTTTAACACATAACTTTTGAATGCTTAACCTGACACTAATACCACTTCAGTCCTTTGATCATTACATGATTCTCAGATACCCTGTCAGTTTAAGTAGACATACACCCCCCCCAGGGGGCGGGGCCAATGCTCGATAGCTGTTTCTCTAGAACCATACAAGCTATCAAGGTCATCCTAGCCAATTATCATCTATGGCCCATGCACTAATGGTACACCAAATGAAAATTTGATATGGACACTTTTGTGGTCACTATTAGCCAATCACATTCCAGCAAGCTTTTAACAGGCGGAATGTTAATCAGGTCAAAACTTATATACTATATACGGGTTATTTATATGCCCTTTTTATGCCTTGTGTTTTTTCAATTTAAGAACTGAATTTGTTTCACCAAATGCGCACTAGAGTGCAGTAAGACACCACATAAAACCTGATGAACACTACAGCTCAATTTATCAATGCTTTTCAACTAGTTTACTAACACCACTCATCTAGCATTGCCATTATGGTCTTTATGGTCACGCTGGTCACCCAGCTTGGTTATGCTGGCCATCCAGCTTGGTCATGCTGGCCATTCACATTGGTCATTATGGTCCTGCTGGTCATTCAGCTTTGTCCTCATAGTAATGTGGTCTTCCAGCTTGGTCATACTGGCCAACCACCTTTGCCATGCTGGTCATCCAGTTTGGTCATTATGGTCTTCCAGCTTGGTCAATATGGTCAACAAGTTTGTCATCCAGATTAGTCATGCTGGTAATCTAGCTTGGTCTTCACGGTCATGCTGGTCATCCTCATCCAGTTTGGCGATGCCGGTCAACCGGCAACATGTTTTAAGCCTAACTGGCCTCCAGGGGTCTCTTTGCCTGTAACGCTCGAACCCCGTAAATCGCCGCTTGCGGCTATATTTATTATTATTATTATAGTTCTTATTCTTTTTCTGCCATAGAAGTGATTGGGCAGAAGAAACCGTAAGGCCTACAGGGCTGAGACTTGGTCATATGGTAGTACTTCTCACCGCTACTCAGATTCAAAAGATGAGCCCGATCGGCCTCAAGGGGGCGCTATGGGGAAGGTCAACGTGTTTGGCCTCGTAACTCCTACGCCCTGATAGCTAGAGCAAAAATTCTTGCATTATATGATTCCTTGGTTAATGGCAAATCAAAAAGGTCAATAGAACCACTAAGCTCCGCCCACTTAGATTTTTTGCTATTTAGCATAATATGCAAAACCTACTTTTGAGAACTTGTCCTAGGGTCATTGACCAATCCTGTCATATTTGGTGTCAAACAACTCAGCAGAGTCCCAACCTCAATAATTATTAAAAAAACTGTGAAATTTGTAAACAATATGGCCGCCATATGCAAATTAATCTTACCGTGGCACACCCAAATTTACTCTAACAGCTGTAACTTTTGAATGCTTAAACCTACACTAATGCCACTTTAGACCTTTGATGCCAACATGATTCTGAGGTAGCCCGTCAATCTGTGTAGACATACGCCTCCAGGGGGCGGAGCCAAAGCTAAAAATCTGTTTCTCAGGAACCGTACAAGCTATGAAGCTCTCCTTTGGCATGTATCATCTATGGCCTATGTCCTAATGTTTTATTGTTTATTTTAATGTTTTGCATATCAAATTTTTGCGATCGTTATTAGCCAATCAGTTTCCAGCAAGCTTTTGACATGCTAAACAATGACCAATCAGGACGATACTTATACCCTACATGTATCTCAGGGCCTTCTATCATCCATTAAAATATGGCGTTGATTGGCCTCAAGGGGGCGCTATAGCAGAAAATCAGTTATATCTAAAGGTACAAGTGGCCTAGGCTTGTTATTCTTTTTTAGTTGTATACTTTGCTGTAGCCTTTACAACTTTGTAATTACATATATTTACCAAAAATGGAAAGATTTTCATCAGTGGCCAAAAGAGTAAAAATTGCTCTTTTCGAACTTGTCTTTAAGTCCTTAATCAATCAAAATAACTTTGGTCTTGATGCAATCTTGAGACCCTGTAGGTAAATAATTATCAAAAAAATCTTGACATTTTAACTATTTGAGGCCCATAAACCTTGATCAAACATGTACGTGAAAGCCTTTTCAGAGTTATTTGGCCAAAACTCTGTCAAAGTTTAAAACATGCCAAAACTGTTGAAGCTACTAATTAACAATGACATTTGAAGCACATTTGCCAAGTATGAGCCAAATAAGTCTTCAGTAGGCTCTACAGTGAAAAAATAACTATTTTCAATTTATTCTATTTATCGCTATTTTCCAACCTAAATGGACAGAAGACAGGAACCTTTCACCCTATCAACACACAAATTTATACACATATATAGACTGATAATCTGATCTTGATTGCAAATTTTCAGCCAAATCGGACATGTTTTCCCTCTACAACGGCTGGAAAACTACAGCGATTTTGTAGGCCTCAAGCCTGTATTATCGCTTTTTTCAAACCTAAATGGACATAAGTCAGGAACCTTTGACCCTATCGACACAGAAATTGACATACATATATAGACTGATATTGTGATCTTGATTGCAAATTTTGAGCCAAAACAGATATTTTTTGCCTCTAATATGGCCAAAGAGCAACAGCCATTTTGTAGGCCATAAGCCTGTATTATCGCTTTTTTCAAACCTAAATGGACAGAAGTCAGGAACCTTTGACCCTATCAACACACAAATTTACACACATATATATGCAGACCACTTAATCATGAGTACCAATTTGGAGCCCAATCGGACTTTTCTTCTCTTTTTAATAAATAGAAACACACTGATAGGGAATGTTCTGTCTTACTTATAGAGTGATAGATTTCCAGCAGGTTATATGTGGTCTCTTGCTGCGCTCTGGTGGTCATTTGGTGAAACAGCTACATTTGAATTATTCTAAATTAAAGCTCTGCTGAACTTATTTAATCATTTTTGTCTTGCTTAATTGAACATATTTATCCTTCTTGGTCATGCTAGTCAGCCACCTGGGTCATTCTTATTTATGCTCCACCCACTTAATTTTTTTTTTATTAGCATAATATGCAAAACCTACTTTTGAGATCTTGTCTTTGCCTCCTTGACCAATCATGACATGTTTGGTGTCAAACAGTTCAGCAGAGCTTACTCCTCAATAATTATAAAAAAAAATCTTTGCATTTATAAACAATATGGCCGCCATATGCAAATTAGTTTTACCATGGTGCAGTAAAATGTCTTTAACACTTATAACTTTTGAATGCTTAACCTGACACTAATACCACTTCAGACCTTTGATCATTACATGATTCTCAGATACCCTGTGAGTTTAAGTAGACATACACCCCCCCAGGGGGCGGGGCCAATGCTCGATAGCTGTTTCTCTACAACCATACAAGCTATCAAGGTCATCCTTGCCAATTATCATCTATGGCCCATGCACTAATGGTACACCAAATGAAAATTTGATATGGACACTTTTGTGGTCACTATTAGCCAATCACATTCCAGCAAGCTTTTGACAGGCAGAATGTTTATCAGGTCAAAACTTATACACTATATATTGGTTATTTATATGCCCTTTTTATGCCTTGTGTTTTTTGAATTTAAGAACTGAAGTTGTTTCACCAAATGCCCACTAGAGTGCAGCAAGACACCACATAAAACCTGATGAACACTACAGCTCAATTTATCAATGCTTTTCAACTAGTTTACTCACACCACTCATCTAGCATTGTCATTTTGGTCTTTATGGTCACGCTGGTTACCCAGCTTGGTTATCCAGTTTGGTGATGACGGTCAACCAGCAACAGGTTTTAAGCCTAACTGGCCTCCAGGGGCCTCTTTGCCTGTGACGCTCGAACCCCGTAAATCGCCGCTTGCGGCTATATTTATTATTATTATAGTTCTTATTCTTTTTCTGCCATAGAAGTGATTGGGCAGAAGAAACCGTAAGGCCTACAGGGCTGAGACTTGGTCATATGGTAGTACTTCTCACCGCTACTCAGATTCAAAAGATGAGCCCGATCGGCCTCAAGGGGGCGCTATGGCGAAGGTCAACGCGTTTGGCCTCGTAACTCCTACGCCCTGATAACTAGAGCAAAAATTCTTGCATTATATGATTCCTTGGTTAATGGCAAATCAAAAAGGTCAATAGAACCACTAAGCTCCGCCCACTTAGATTTTTTGCTATTTAGCATAATATGCAAAACCTACTTTTGAGAACTTGTCCTAGGGTCATTGACCAATCCTGTCACATTTGGTGTCAAACAACTCAGCAGAGTCCCAACCTCAATAATTATCGAAAAAATTGTGAAATTTGTAAACAATATGGCCGCCATATGCAAATTAATCTTACCGTGGCACACTCAAATTTACTCTAACAGCTGTAACTTTTGAATGCTTAAACTTACACTAATGCCACTTTACAACTTTGATGCCAACATGATTCTGAGGTAGCCTGTCAATCTATGTAGACATACGCCCCCAGGGGGCGGAGCCAAAGCTAAAAATCTGTTTCTCAGGAATCGTACAAGCTATGAAGCTCTCCTTTGACATATATCATCTATGGCCTATGTCCTAATGTTTTACAGAAGGAAAATTTGATATGCAAATTTTTGCGATCGTTATTAGCCAATCAGATTCCAGCAAGCTTTTGACATGCTAAACAATGACCAATCAGGACGATACTTATACCCTACATGTATCTCAGGGCCTTCTATCATCCATTAAAATATGGCGTTGATTGGCCTCAAGGGGGCGCTATAGCAGAAAATCAGTTATATCTAAAGGTACAAGTGGCCTAGGCTTGTTATTCTTTTTTAGTTGTATACTTTGCTGTAGCCTTTACAACTTTGTAATTACATGTGTTTACCAAAAATGCAAAGATTTTCATCAGTGGCCAAAAGAGTAAAAATTGCTCTTTTCGAACTTGTCTTTAAGTCCTTAATCAATCAAAACAAATTTGGTCTTGATGCAATCTTGAGACCCTGTAGGTAAATAATTATCAAAAAAATCTTGACATTTTAACTACTTGAGGCCCATAAACCTTGATCAAACAGGTACGTGAAAGCCTTTTCAGAGTTATTTGGCCAAAACTCTGTCAAAGTTTAAAACGTGCCAAAACTGTTGAAGCTACTAATTAACAATGACATTTGAAGTACATGTGCCAAGTATGAGCCAAATAAGTCTTCAGTAGGCTCTACAGTGAAAAAATAACTATTTTCAATTTATTCTATTTATCGCTATTTTCCAACCTAAATGGACAGAAGACAGGAACCTTTCACCCTATCAACACACAAATTTATACACATATATAGACTGATAATCTGATCTTGATTGCAAATTTTCAGCCAAATCGGACATGTTTTGCCTCTACAACGGCTGGAAAACTACAGCGATTTTGTAGGCCTCAAGCCTGTATTATCGCTTTTTTCAAATCTAAATGGACAGAAGTCAGGAACCTTTGACCCTATTGACACAGAAATTGACATACATATATAGACTGATATTGTGATCTTGATTGCAAATTTTGAGCCAAATCAGATATTTTTTGCCTCTAATATGGCCAAAGAGCAACAGCCATTTTGTAGGCCATAAGCCTGTATTATCACTTTTTTCAAACCTAAATGGTCAGAAGTCAGGAACCTTTGACCCTATCAAAACACAAATTTACATACATGTATATACAGACCACTTGATCATGAGTACCAATTTGGAGCCCAATCGGACTTTTCTTCTCTTTTTAATAAATAGAAACACACTGATAGGGAATGTTCTGTCTTACTTATAGAGTGGTAGATTTCCAGCAGGTTATATGTGGTCTCTTGCTGCGCTCTGGTGGTCATTTGGTGAAACAGTTACATTTGAATTATTCTAAATTAAAGCTCTGCTGAACTTATTCAATCTTGCTTGTCTTGCTTAATTGAACATATTTATCCTTCTTGTTCATGCTGTTCAGCCGCCTGGGTCATTCTTGTTTATGCTCCACCCACTTAATTTTTTTTTAAATTTGCATAATATGCAAAACCTACTTTTGAGATCTTGTCCTTGGATCCTTGACCAATCATGACATGTTTGGTGTCAAACAGTTCAGCAGAGCTTACTCCTCAATAATTATTTAAAAAATCTTTACATTTATAAACAATATGGCCGCCATATGCAAATGAGTTCTACCATGGTGCAGTAAAATGTCTTTAACACTTATAACTTTTGAATGCTTAACCTGACACTAATACCACTTCAGCCCTTTGATTATTACATGATTCTCAAATACCCTGTCAGTTTAAGTAGACATACACCCCCAGGGGGCGGGGCCAATGCTCAATAGCTGTTTCTCTAGAACCATACAAGCTATCAAGGTCATCCTAGCCAAGGTCACTATTAGCCAATCACATTCCAGCAAGCTTTTAACAGACGGAATGTTAATCAGGTCAAAACTTATATACTATATACGGGTTATTTATATGCCCTTTTTATGCCTTGTGTTTTTTCAATTTAAGAACTGAATTTGTTTCACCAAATGCGCACTAGAGTGCAGTAAGACACCACATAAAACCTGATGAACACTACAGCTCAATTTATCAATGCTTTTCAACTAGTTTACTCACACCACTCATCTAGCATTGCCATTGTGGTCTTTATGGTCACGCTGGTCACCCAGCTTGGTTATGCTGGCCATCCAGCTTGGTCATGCTGGCCATTCACATTGGTCATTATGGTCCTGCTGGTCATTCAGCTTTGTCCTCATAGTAATGGTGGTCTTCCAGCTTGGTCATACTGGCCAACCACCTTTGCCATGCTGGTCATCCAGTTTGGTCATTATGGTCTTCCAGCTTGGTCAATATGGTCAACAAGTTTGTCATCCAGATTAGTCATGCTGGTAATCTAGCTTGGTCTTCACGGTCATGCTGGTCATCCTCATCCAGTTTGGCGATGCCGGTCAACCGGCAACATGTTTTAAGCCTAACTGGCCTCCAGGGGTCTCTTTGCCTGTAACGCTCGAACCCCGTAAATCGCCGCTTGCGGCTATATTTAGGGGTTCGAGCACGTAGTGCTAGAAACCCTATTGTAATTGTTCCGATTATTATAGTTCTTATTCTTTTTCTGCCATAGAAGTGATTGGGCAGAAGAAACCGTAAGGCCTACAGGGCTGAGACTTGGTCATATGGTAGTACTTCTCACCGCTACTCAGATTCAAAAGATGAGCCCGATCGGCCTCAAGGGGGCGCTATGGCGAAGGTCAACGCGTTTGGCCTCGTAACTCCTACGCCCTGATAGCTAGAGCAAAAATTCTTGCATTATATGATTCCTTGGTCAATGCCAAATCAAAAAGGTCAATAGAACCACTAAGCTCCGCCCACTTAGATTTTTTGCTATTTAGCATAATATGCAAAACCTACTTTTGAGAACTTGTCCTAGGGTCATTGACCAATCCTGTCATATTTGGTGTAAAACAACTCAGCAGAGTCCCAACCTCAATAATTATCGAAAAAATTGTGAAATTTGTAAACAATATGGCCGCCATATGCAAATTAATCTTACCGTGGCACAACCAAATTTACTCCAACAGCTGTAACTTTTGAATGCTTAAACCTACACTAATGCCACTTAAAAACTTTGATGCCAACATGATTCTGAGGTAGCCGGTCAATCTGTGTAGACATACGCCCCCAGGGGGCGGAGCCAAAGCTAAAAATCTGTTTCTCAGGAACCGTACAAGCTGTGAAGATCTCCTTTGGCATGTATCATCTATGGCCTATGTCCTAATGTTTTACAGAAGGAAAATTTGATATGCAAATTTTTAGCGATCGTTATTAGCCAATCAGTTTCCAGCAAGCTTTTGACATGCTAAACAATGACCAATCAGGACGATACTTATACCCTACATGTATCTCAGGGCCTTCTATCATCCATTAAAATATGGCGTTGATTGGCCTCAAGGGGGCGCTATAGCAGAAAATCAGTTATATCTAAAGGTACAAGTGGCCTAGGCTTAATATTCTTTTTTAGTTGTATACTTTGCTGTAGCCTTTACAACTTTGTAATTACATGTGTTTACCAAAAATGCAAAGATTTTCATCAGTGGCCAAAAGAGTAAAAATTGCTCTTTTCGAACTTGTCTCTAAGTCCTTAATCAATCAAAACAAATTTGGTCTTGATGCAATCTTGAGACCCTGTAGGTAAATAATTATCAAAAAAATCTTGACATTTTAACTATTTGAGGCCCATAAACCTTGATCAAACATGTACGTGAAAGCCTTTTCAGAGTTATTTGGCCAAAACTCTGTCAAAGTTTAAAACATGCCAAAACTGTTGAAGCTACTAATTAACAATGACATTTGAAGCACATGTGCCAAGTATGAGCCAAAAAAAGTCTACAGTAGGCTCTACAGTGAAGAAATAACTATTTTCAATTTATTCTATTTATCGCTATTTTCCAACCTAAATGGACAGAAGACAGGAACCTTTCACCCTATCAACACACAAATTTATACACATATATAGACTGATAATCTGATCTTGATTGCAAATTTTCAGCCAAATCGGACATGTTTTGCCTCTACAACGGCTGGAAAACTACAGCGATTTTGTAGGCCTCAAGCCTGTATTATCGCTTTTTTCAAGCCTAAATGGACAGAAGTCAGGAACCTTTGACCCTATCGACACAGAAATTGACATACATATATAGACTGATATTGTGATCTTGATTGCAAATTTTGAGCCAAATCAGATATTTTTTGCCTCTAATATGGCCAAAGAGCAACAGCCATTTTGTAGGCCATAAGCCTGTATTATCGCTTTTTTCAAACCTAAATGGACAGAAGTCAGGAACCTTTGACCCTATCAACACACAAATTTACACACATATATATGCAGACCACTTGATCATGATTACCAATTTGGAGCCCAATCGGACTTTTCTTCTCTTTTTAATAAATAGAAACACACTGATAGGGAATGTTCTGTCTTACTTATAGAGTGATAGATTTCCAGCAGGTTATATGTGGGCTCTTGCTGCGCTCTGGTGGTCATTTGGTGAAACAGCTACATTTGAATTATTCTAAATTAAAGCTCTGCTGAACTTATTTAATCTTTTTTGTCTTGCTTAACTGAACATATTTATCCTTCTTGGTCATGCTGCTCAGCCACCTGGGTCATTCTTATTTATGCTCCACCCACTTAATTTTTTTTAATTTGCATAATATGCAAAACCTACTTTTGAGATCTTGTCTTTGCCTCCTTGACCAATCATGACATGTTTGGTGTCAAACAGTTCAGCAGAGCTTACTCCTCAATAATTATTAAAAAAAATCTTTACATTTATAAACAATATGGCCGCCACATGCAAATTAGTTTTACCATGGTGCAGTAAAATGTCTTCTAACACTTATAACTTTTGAACGCTTAACCTGACATTAATACCACTTCAGTCCTTTGATCACTACATGATTCTCAGATACCGTGTGAGTTTAAGTAGACATACACCCCCAGGGGGCAGAGCCAATGCTCGATAGCTGTTTCTCTACAACCATACAAGCTATCAAGGTCATCCTTGCCAATTATCATCTATGGCCCATGCACTAATGGTACACCAAATGAAAATTTGATATGGACACTTTTGTGGTCACTATTAGCCAATCACATTCCAGCAAGCTTTTGACAGGCAGAATGTTTATCAGGTCAAAACTTATACACTATATATGGGTTATTTATATGCCCATTTTATGCCTTGTGTTTTTTGAATTTAAGAACTGAAGTTGTTTCACCAAATGCCCACTAGAGTGCAGCAAGACACCACATAAAACCTGATGAACACTACAGCTCAATTTATCAATGCTTTTCAACTAGTTTACTCACACCACTCATCTAGCATTGTCATTATGGTCTTTATGGTCACGCTGGTTACCCAGCTTGGTTATCCAGTTTGGTGATGACGGTCAACCAGCAACAGGTTTTAAGCCTAACTGGCCTCCAGGGGCCTCTTTGCCTGTGACGCTCGAACCCCGTAAATCGCCGCTTGCGGCTATATTTATTATTATTATTCTTATTCTTTTTCTGCCATAGAAGTGATCGGGCAGAAGAAACCGTAAGGCCTACAGGGCTGAGACTTGGTCATATGGTAGTACTTCTCACCGCTACTCAGATTCAAAAGATGAGCCAAATCGGCCTCAAGGTGGCGCTATGGCGAAGGTCAACGCGTTAGGCCTCGTAACTGCCACGCCCTGATAGCTAGAGCAAAAATTCTTGCATTATATGATTCCTTGGTTAATGGCAAATCAAAAAGGTCAATAGAACCACTAAGCTCCGCCCACTTAGATTTTTTGCTATTTAGCATAATATGCAAAACCTACTTTTGAGAACTTGTCCTAGGGTCATTGACCAATCCTGTCATATTTGGTGTCAAACAACTCAGCAGAGTCCCAACCTCAATAATTATCAAAAAAATTGTGAAATTTGTAAACAATATGGCCGCCATATGCAAATTAATCTTACCGTGGCACACCCAAATTTACTCTAACAACTGTAACTTTTGAATGCTTAAACCTACACTAATGCCACTTTAGACCTTTGATGCCAACATGATTCTGAGGTAGCCCGTCAATCTGTGTAGACATACGCCCCCAGGGGGCGGAGCCAAAGCTAAAAATCAGTTTCTCAGGAACCGTACAAGCTATGAAGCTCTCCTTTGGCATGTATCATCTATGGCCTATGTCCTAATGTTTTACAGAAGGAAAATTTGATATGCAAATTTTTGCGATCGTTATTAGCCAATCAGATTCCAGCAAGCTTTTGACATGCTAAACAATGACCAATCAGGACGATACTTATACCCTACATGTATCTCAGGGCCTTCTATCATCCATTAAAATATGGCGTTGATTGGCCTCAAGGGGGCGCTATAGCAGAAAATCAGTTATAGCTAAAGGTACAAGTGGCCTAGGCTTGTTATTCTTTTTTAGTTGTATACTTTGCTGTAGCCTTTACAACTTTGTAATTACATGTATTTACCAAAAATGCAAAGATTTTCATCAGTGGCCAAAAGAGTAAAAATTGCTCTTTTCGAACTTGTCTTTAAGTCCTTAATCAATCAAAACAAATTTAGTCTTTATGCAATCTTGAGCCCCTGTAGGTAAATAATTATCAAAAAAATCTTGACAATTTAACTATTTGAGGCCCATAAACCTTGATCAAACATGTACGTGAAAGCCTTTTCAGAGTTATTTGGCCAAAACTCTGTCAAAGTTTAAAACATGCCAAAACTGTTGAAGCTACTAATTAATAATGACATTTGAAGCACATGTGCCAAGTATGAGCCAAATAAGTCTTCAGTAGGCTCTACAGTGAAAAAATAACTATTTTCAATTTATTCTATTTATCACTATTTTCCAACCTAAATGGACAGAAAACAGGAACCTTTCACCCTATCAACACACAAATTTATACACATATATAGACTGATAATCTGATCTTGATTGCAAATTTTCAGCCAAATCGGACATGTTTTGCCTCTACAACGGCTGGAAAACTACAGCGATTTTGTAGGCCTCAAGCCTGTATTATCGCTTTTTTCAAATCTAAATGGACAGAAGTCAGGAACTTTTGACCCTATTGACACAGAAATTGACATACATATATAGACTGATATTGTGATCCTGATTGCAAATTTTGAGCCAAATCAGATATTTTTTGCCTCTAATATGGCCAAAGAGCAACAGCCATTTTGTAGGCCATAAGCCTGTATTATCACTTTTTTCAAACCTAAATGGTCAGAAGTCAGGAACCTTTGACCCTATCAACACACAAATTTACATACATGTATATACAGACCACTTGATCATGAGTACCAATTTGGAGCCTAATCGGACTTTTCTTCTCTTTTTAATAAATAGAAACACACTGATAGGGAATGTTCTGTCTTTCTGATAGTGATAGATTTCCAGCAGGTTATATGTGGTCTCTTGCTGCGCTCTGGTGGTCATTTGGTGAAACAGCTACAGGTGAATTATTCTAAATTAAAGCTCTGCTGAACTTATTTAATCTTGCTTGTCTTGCTTAATTGAACAAATTTATCCTTCTTGTTCATGCTGGTCAGCCGCCTGGGTCATTCTTGTTTATGCTCCACCCACTTATTTTTTTTTTATAAATTTGCATAATATGCAAAAAATACTTTTGAGATCTTGTCCTTGGATCCTTGACCAATCATGACATGTTTGGTGTCAAACAGTTCAGCAGAGCTTACTCCTCAATAATTATTAAAAAAATCTTTACATTTATAAACAATATGGCCGCCATATGCAAATGAGTTCTACCATGGTGCAGTAAAATGTCTTTAACACTTATAACTTTTGAATGCTTAACCTGACACTAATACCACTTCAGTCCTTTGATCATTACATGATTCTCAGATACCCTGTCAGTATAAGTAGACATACACCCCCCAGGGGGCGGGGCCAATGCTCGATAGCTGTTTCTCTAGAACCATACAAGCTATCAAGGTCATCCTAGCCAATTATCATCTATGGCCCATGCACTAATGGTACACCAAATGAAAATTTGATATGGACACTTTTGTGGTCACTATTAGCCAATCACATTCCAGCAAGCTTTTAACAGACGGAATGTTAATCAGGTCAAAACTTATATACTATATACGGGTTATTTATATGCCCTTTTTATGCCTTGTGTTTTTTCAATTTAAGAACTGAATTTGTTTCACCAAATGCCCACTAGAGTGCAGTAAGACACCACATAAAACCTGATGAACACTACAGCTCAATTTATCAATGCTTTTCAACTAGTTTACTCACACCACTCATCTAGCATTGCCATTATGGTCTTTATGGTCACGCTGGTCACCCAGCTTGGTTATGCTGGCCATCCAGCTTGGTCATGCTGGCCATTCACATTGGTCATTATGGTCCTGCTGGTCATTCAGCTTTGTCCTCATAGTAATGGTGGTCTTCCAGCTTGGTCATACTGGCCAACCACCTTTGCCATGCTGGTCATCCAGTTTGGTCATTATGGTCTTCCAGCTTGGTCAATATGGTCAACAAGTTTGTCATCCAGATTAGTCATGCTGGTAATCTAGCTTGGTCTTCACGGTCATGCTGGTCATCCTCATCCAGTTTGGCGATGCCGGTCAACCGGCAACATGTTTTAAGCCTAACTGGCCTCCAGGGGTCTCTTTGCCTGTAACGCTCGAACCCCGTAAATCGCCGCTTGCGGCTATATTTATAGTTCTTATTCTTTTTCTGCCATAGAAGTGATTGGGCAGAAGAAACCGTAAGGCCTACAGGGCTGAGACTTGGTCATATGGTAGTACTTCTCACCGCTACTCAGATTCAAAAGATGAGCCCGATCGGCCTCAAGGGGGCGCTATGGCGAAGGTCAACGCGTTTGGCCTCGTAACTCCCACGCCCTGATAGCTAGAGCAAAAATTCTTGCATTATATGATTCCTTGGTTAATGGCAAATCAAAAAGGTCAATAGAACCACTAAGCTCCGCCCACTTAGATTTTTTGCTATTTAGCATAAAATGCAAAACCTACTTTTGCGAACTAGTCTGTGGATTTTTGACCAATCCTGACAAGTTTGGTGTCAAACAACTCAGCAGAGTCCCAACCTCAATAATTATCGAAAAAATCTTGAAACTTGTAAACAATATGGCCGCCATATGCAAATTAATCTTACCGTGGCACACCAAAATTCACTCTAACAGCTGTAACTTTTGAATGCTTAAACTGACACTAATGCCGCTTTAGACCTTTGGTAATAACATGATTCTGAGGTAGCCTGTCAATCTGTGTAGACGTACGCCCCCAGGGGGCGGAGCCAAAGCTAAAAATCTGTTTCTCAGGAACCGTACAAGCTATCAAGCTCTCGTTTGGCATGTATCCTCTGTGGCCTATGTCCTAATGGTCTACCGAAGGATATTTTGATGTGTGAATTTTTGTGGTCGCTATTAGCCAATCAGATTACAGCAAGCTTTTGACAGGCTAAACAATCACCAATCAGGACGATACTTATATTGTACATGTATATGAGGGCCTTTTATCATCCATTAAAATATGGCGTTGATTGGCCTCTAGGGGGCGCTATAGCAGAAAATCAGTTATATCTAAAGGTACAAGTGACCTAGGCTTGTTATTCTTTTTGAGTTGTATGCTTTGCTGTAACCTTTACAACTTTGTAATTACATGTCTTTACCAAAAATGTATTGTTTTGCATCAGTGGCCAGTAGAGTAAAAATTGCACTTTTCGAACTAGTCCCTGGATATTCAACCAATTAAATCAACTTTGGTCTTTTCACAATCTTGAGACCGTGTAGGTAAATAATTATCAAAAAAATGTTGGAATTTTAACTTTTTATGGCCCCAACACCTTGATCAAACATGTACGTGAAAGCCTTTTCAGAGTTATTTGGCCAAAACTCTGTCAAAGTTTAAAACATGCCAAAACTGTTGAAGCTACTAATTAACAATGACATTTGAAGTACATGTGCCAATTATGAGCCAAATAAGTCTTCAGTAGGCTCTACAGTGAAAAAATAACTATTTTCAATTTATTCTATTTATCGCTTTTTTCCAACCTAAATGGACAGAAGACAGGAACCTTTCACCCTATCAACACACAAATTTATACACATATATAGACTGATAATCTGATCTTGATTGCAAATTTTAAGCCAAATCGGACATGTTTTGCCTCTACAACGGCTGGAAAACTACAGCGATTTTGTAGGCCTCAAGCCTGTATTATCGCTTTTTTCAAATCTAAATGGACAGAAGACAGGAACCTTTGACCCTATTGACACAGAAATTGACATACATATATAGATTGATATTGTGATCTTGATTGCAAATTTTGAGCCAAATCAGATATTTTTTTGCCTCTAATATGGCCAAAGAGCAACAGCCATTTTGTAGGCCATAAGCCTGTATTATCACTTTTTTCAAACCTAAATGGTCAGAAGTCAGGAACCTTTGACCCTATCAACACACAAATTTACATTCATGTATATACAGACCACTTGATCATGAGTACCAATTTGGAGCCCAATCGGACGTTTCTTCTCTTTTTGATAAATAGAAACACACTGATAGGGAATGTTCTGTCTTTCTGATAGAGTGATAGATTTCCAGCAGGTTATATGTGGTCTCTTGCTGCGCTCTGGTGGTCATTTGGTGAAACAGCAACAGGTGAATTATTCTAAATTAAAGCTCTGCTGAACTTATTCAATCTTGCTTGTCTTGCTTAATTGAACATATTTATCCTTCTTGTTCATGCTGGTCAGCCGCCTGGGTCATTCTTGTTTATGCTCCACCCACTTAATTTTTTTTTAAATTTGCATAATATGCAAAACCTACTTTTGAGATCTTGTCCTTGGATCCTTGACCAATCATGACATGTTTGGTGTCAAACAGTTCAGCAGAGCTTACTCCTCAATAATTATTAAAAAAATCTTTACATTTATAAACAATATGGCCGCCATATGCAAATGAGTTCTACCATGGTGCAGTAAAATGTCTTTAACACTTATAACTTTTGAATGCTTAACCTGACACTAATACCACTTCAGTCCTTTGATCATTACATGATTCTCAGATACCCTGTCAGTTTAAGTAGACATACACCCCCCCAGGGGGCGGGGCCAATGCTCGATAGCTGTTTCTCTAGAACCATACAAGCTATCAAGGTCATCCTAGCCAATTATCATCTATGGCCCATGCACTAATGGTACACCAAATGAAAATTTGATATGGACACTTTTGTGGTCACTATTAGCCAATCACATTCCAGCAAACTTTTAACAGGCGGAATGTTAATCAGGTCAAAACTTATATACTATATACGGGTTATTTATATGCCCTTTTTATGCCTTGTGTTTTTTCAATTTAAGAACTGAATTTGTTTCACCAAATGCCCACTAGAGTGCAGTAAGACACCACATAAAACCTGATGAACACTACAGCTCAATTTACCAATGCTTTTCAACTAGTTTACTCACACCACTCATCTAGCATTGTCATTATGGTCTTTATGGTCACGCTGGTTACCGAGCTTGGTTATCCAGTTTGGTGATGACGGTCAACCAGCAACAGGTTTTAAACCTAATTGGCCTCCAGGGGCCTCTTTGCCTGTGACGCTCGAACCCCGTAAATCGCCGCTTGCGGCTATATTTATTATTATAGTTCTTATTCTTTTTCTGCCATAGAAGTGATTGGGCAGAAGAAACCGTAAGGCCTACAGGGCTGAGACTTGGTCATATGGTAGTACTTCTCACCGCTACTCAGATTCAAAAGATGAGCCCGATCGGCCTCAAGGGGGCGCTATGGCGAAGGTCAACGCGTTTGGCCTCGTAACTCCCACGCCCTGATAGCTAAAGCAAAAATTTTTGCATTATATGATTCCTTGGTTAATGGCAAATCAAAAAGGTCAATAGAACCACTAAGCTCCGCCCACTTAGATTTTTTGCTATTTAGCATAATATGCAAAACCTACTTTTGAGAACTTGTCCTAGGGTCATTGACCAATCCTGTCATATTTGGTGTCAAACAACTCAGCAGAGTCCCAACCTCAATAATTATCGAAAAAATTGTGAAATTTGTAAACAATATGGCCACCATATGCAAATTAATCTTACCGTGGCACACCCAAATTTACTCTAACAGCTGTAACTTTTGAATGCTTAAACCTACACTAATGCCACTTTAAAACTTTTATGCCAACATGATTCTGAGGTACCATGTCAATCTGTGTAGACATACGCCTCCAGGGGGCGGAGCCAAAGCTAAAAATCTGTTTCTCAGGAACCGTACAAGCTAAGAAGCTCTCCTTTGGCATGTATCATCTATGGCCTATGTTCTAATGTTTGACAGAAGGAAAATGTGATATGCAAATTTTTGCGATCGCTATTAGCCAATCAGTTTCCAGCAAGCTTTTGACAGGCTAAACAATCACCAATCAGGACGATACTTATAACCTACATGTATATGAGGGCCTTCTATCATCCATTAAAATATGGCGTTGATTGGCCTCAAGGGGGCGCTATAGCAGAAAATCAGTTATATCTAAAGGTACAAGTGGCCTAGGCTTGTTCTTCTCTTTTAATTGTATACTTTGCTGTAGCCTTTACAACTTTGTAATTACAAGTATTTACCAAAAATGCAAAGATTTTCATCAGTGGCCAAAAGAGTAAAAATTGCTCTTTTTGAACTTGTCTTTAAGTCCTTAATCAATCAAAACAAATTTGGTCTTGATGCAATCTTGAGACACTGAAGGTAAATAATTATCAAAAAAATCTTGACATTTTAACTATTTGAGGCCCATAAACCTTGATCAAACATGTACGTGAAAGCCTTTTCAGAGTTATTTGGCCAAAACTCTGTCAAAGTTTAAAACATGCCAAAACTGTTGAAGCTACTAATTAACAATGACATTTCAAGCACATGTGCCAAGTATGAGCCAAATAAGTCTTCAGTAGGCTCTACAGTGCAAAAATAACTATTTTCAATTTATTCTATTTATCGCTATTTTCCAACCTAAATGGACAGAAGACAGGAACCTTTCACCCTATCAACACACAAATTTATACACATATATAGACTGATAATCTGATCTTGATTGCAAATTTTCAGCCAAATCGGACATGTTTTGCCTCTACAACGGCTGGAAAACTACAGCGATTTTGTAGGCCTCAAGCCTGTATTATCGCTTTTTTCAAATCTAAATGGACAGAAGTCAGGAACCTTTGACCCTATCGACACAGAAATTGACATACATATATAGACTGATATTGTGATCTTGATTGCAAATTTTGAGCCAAATCAGATATTTTTTGCCTCTAATATGGCCAAAGAGCAACAGCCATTTTGTAGGCCATAAGCCTGTATTATCACTTTTTTCAAACCTAAATGGTCAGAAGTCAGGAACCTTTGACCCTATCAACACACAAATTTACAAACATGTATATACAGACCACTTGATCATGAATACCAATTTGGAGCCCAATCGGACTTTTCTTCTCTTTTTAATAAATAGAAACACACTGATAGGGAATGTTCTGTCTTTCTGATAGAGTGATAGATTTCCAGCAGGTTATATATGGTCTCTTGCTGCGCTCTGGTAGTCATTTGGTGAAACAGCTACAGGTGAATTATTCTAAATTAAAGCTCTGCTGAACTTATTCAATCTTGCTTGTCTTGCTTAATTGAACATATTTATCCTTCTTGTTCATGATGGTCAGCCGCCTGGGTCATTCTTGTTTATGCGCCACCCACTTAATTTTTTTTTTAATTTGCATAATATGCAAAAAATACTTTTGAGATCTTGTCCTTGGATCCTTGACCAATCATGACATGTTTGGTGTCAAATAGTTCAGCAGAGCTTACTCCTCAATAATTATAAAAAAAATCTTTACATTTATAAACAATATGGCCGCCATATGCAAATGAGTTCTACCATGGTGCAGTAAAATGACTTTAACACTTATAACTTTTGAATGCTTAACCTGACACTAATACCACTTCAGTCCTTTGATCATTACATGATTCTCAGATACCCTGTCAGTATAAGTAGACATACACCCCTCCAGGGGGTGGGGCCAATGCTCGATAGCTGTTTCTCTAGAACCATACAAGCTATCAAGGTCATCCTAGCCAATTATCATCTATGGCCCATGCACTAATGGTACACCAAATGAAAATTTGATATGGACACTTTTGTGGTCACTATTAGCCAATCACATTCCAGCAAGCTTTTAACAGGCGGAATGTTAATCAGGTCAAAACTTATATACTATATACGGGTTATTTATATGCCCTTTTTATGCCTTGTGTTTTTTCAATTTAAGAACTGAATTTGTTTCACCAAATGCGCACTAGAGTGCAGTAAGACACCACATAAAACCTGATGAACACTACAGCTCAATTTATCAATGCTTTTCAACTAGTTTACTCACACCACTCATCTAGCATTGCCATTATGGTCTTTATGGTCACGCTGGTCACCCAGCTTGGTTATCCAGTTTGGTGATGACGGTCAACCAGCAACAGGTTTTAAGCCTAACTGGCCTCCAGGGGCCTCTTTGCCTGTGACGCTCGAACCCCGTAAATCGCCGCTTGCGGCTATATTTATTAGGGGTTCGAGCACGTAGTGCTAGAAACCCTATTGTAATTGTTCTGATTATTATTAGGGGTTCGAGCACGTAGTGCTAGAAACCCTATTGTAATTGTTCTGATTATTATTAGGGGTTCGAGCACGTAGTGCTAGAAACCCTATTGTAATTGTTCTGATTATTATTAGGGGTTCGAGCACGTAGTGCTAGAAACCCTATTGTAATTGTTCTGATTATTATTATTATTATTATTATTAGGGGTTCGAGCACGTAGTGCTAGAAACCCTATTGTAATTGTTCTGATTATTATAGTTCTTATTCTTTTTCTGCCATAGAAGTGATTGGGCAGAAGAAACCGTAAGGCCTACAGGGCTGAGACTTGGTCATATGGTAGTACTTCTCACCGCTACTCAGATTCAAAAGATGAGCCCGATCGGCCTCAAGGGGGCGCTATGGCGAAGGTCAACGCGTTTGGCCCCGTAACTCCTACGCCCTGATAGCTAGAGCAAAAATTCTTGAATTATATGATTCCTTGGTTAATGGAAAATCAAAAAGGTCAATAGAACCACTAAGCTCCGCCCACTTAGATTTTTTGCTATTTAGCATAATATGCAAAACCTACTTTTGAGAACTTGTCCTAGGGTCATTGACCAATCCTGTCATATTTGGTGTCAAACAACTCAGCAGAGTCCCAACCTCAATAATTATCGAAAAAATTGTGAAATTTGTAAACAATGTGGCCGCCATATGCAAATTAATCTTACCGTGGCACACCCAAATTTACTATAACAGCTGTAACTTTTGAATGCTTAAACCTACACTAATGCCACTTGACAACTTTGATGCCAACATGATTCTGAGGTAGCCCGTCAATCTGTGTAGACATACGCCCCCAGGGGGCGGAGCCAAAGCTAAAAATCTGTTTCTCAGGAACCGTTCAAGCTATGAAGCTCTCCTTTGACAAGTATCATCTATGGCCTATGTCCTAATGTTTTACAGAAGGAAAATGTGATATGCAAATTTTTGCGATCGTTATTAGCCAATCAGATTCCAGCAAGCTTTTGACATGCTAAACAATGACCAATCAGGACGATACTTATACCCTACATGTATCTCAGGGCCTTCTATCATCCATTAAAATATGGCGTTGATTGGCCTCAAGGGGGCGCTATAGCAGAAAATCAGTTATATCTAAAGATACAAGTGGCCTAGGCTTGTTATTCTTTTTTAGTTGTATACTTTGCTGTAGCCTTTACAACTTTGTAATTACATGTGTTTACCAAAAATGCAAAGATTTTCATCAGTGGCCAAAAGAGTAAAAATGGCTCTTTTCGAACTTGTCTTTAAGTCCTTAATCAATCAAAACAAATTTGGTCTTGATGCAATCTTGAGACCCTGTAGGTAAATAATTATCAAAAAAATCTTGACATTTTAACTACTTGAGGCCCATAAACCTTGAAGAAACGTGTACGTGAAAGCCTTTTCAGAGTTATTTGGCCAAAACTCTGTCAAAGTTTTAAACAGGTCAAAACTGTTGAAGCTACTAATTAACAATGACATTTCAAGCACATTTGCCAAGTATGAGCCAAATAAGTCTTCAGTAGGCTCTACAGTGACAAATTAACTATTTTCAATTTATTCTATTTATCGCTATTTTCCAACCTAAATGGACAGAAGACAGGAACCTTTCACCCTATCAACACACAAATTTATACACATATATAGACTGATAATCTGATCTTGATTGCAAATTTTCAGCCAAATCGGATATGTTTTGCCTCTACAACGGCTGGAAAACTACAGCGATTTTGTAGGCCTCAAGCCTGTATTATCGCTTTTTTCAAATCTAAATGGACAGAAGTCAGGAACCTTTGACCCTATTGACACAGAAATTGACATACATATAGAGACTGATATTGTGATCCTGATTGCAAATTTTGAGCCAAATCAGATATTTTTTGCCTCTAATATGGCCAAAGAGTAACAGCCATTTTGTAGGCCATAAGCCTGTATTATCACTTTTTTCAAACCTAAATGGTCAGAAGTCAGGAACCTTTGACCCTATCAACACACAAATTTACATACATGTATATACAGACCACTTGATCATGAGTACCAATTTGGAGCCCAATCGGACTTTTCTTCTCTTTTTAATAAATAGAAACACACTGATAGGGAATGTTCTGTCTTTCTGATAGAGTGATAGATTTCCAGCAGATTATATGTGGTCTCTTGCTGCGCTCTGGTGGTCATTTGGTGAAACAGCTACAGGTGAATTATTCTAAATTAAAGCTCTGCTGAACTTATTCAATCTTGCTGGTCTTGCTTAATTGAACATATTTATCCTTCTTGTTCATGCTGGTCAGCCGCCTGGGTCATTCTTGTTTATGCTCCACCCACTTAATTTTTTTTTAAATTTGCATAATATGCAAAACCTACTTTTGAGATCTTGTCCTTGGCTCCTTGACCAATCATGACATGTTTGGAGTCAAACAGTTCAGCAGAGCTTACTCCTCAATAATTATTTAAAAAATCTTTACATTTATAAACAATATGGCCGCCATATGCAAATGAGTTCTACCATGGTGCAGTAAAATGTCTTTAACACTTATAACTTTTGAATGCTTAACCTGACACTAATACCACTTCAGTCCTTTGATCATTACATGATTCTCAGATACCCTGTCAGTTTAAGTAGACATACACCCCTACGGGGCGGGGCCAATGCTCGATAGCTGTTTCTCTAGAACCATACAAGCTATCAAGGTCATCCTAGCCAATTATCATCTATGGCCCATGCACTAATGGTACACCAAATGAAAATTTGATATGGACACTTTTGTGGTCACTATTAGCCAATCACATTCCAGCAAGCTTTTAACAGGCGGAATGTTAATCAGGTCAAAACTTATATACTATATACGGGTTATTTATATGCCCTTTTTATGCCTTGTGTTTTTTCAATTTAAGAACTGAATTTGTTTCACCAAATGCCCACTAGAGTGCAGTAAGACACCACATAAAACCTGATGAACACTACAGCTCAATTTATCAATGCTTTTCAACTAGTTTACTCACACCACTCATCTAGCATTGCCATTATGGTCTTTATGGTCACGCTGGTCACCCAGCTTGGTTATGCTGGCCATCCAGCTTGGTCATGCTGGCCATTCACATTGGTCATTATGGTCCTGCTGGTCATTCAGCTTTGTCCTCATAGTAATGGTGGTCTTCCAGCTTGGTCATACTGGCCAACCACCTTTGCCATGCTGGTCATCCAGTTTGGTCATTATGGTCTTCCAGCTTGGTCAATGTGGTCAACAAGTTTGTCATCCAGATTAGTCATGCTGGTAATCTAGCTTGGTCTTCACGGTCATGATGGTCATCCTCATCCAGTTTGGCGATGCCGGTCAACCGGCAACATGTTTTAAGCCTAACTGGCCTCCAGGGGTCTCTTTGCCTGTAACGCTCGAACCCCGTAAATCGCCGCTTGCGGCTATATTTAGGGGTTCGAGCACGTAGTGCTAGAAACCCTATTGTAATTGTTCTGATTATTATTATAGTTCTTATTCTTTTTCTGCCATAGAAGTGATTGGGCAGAAGAAACCGTAAGGCCTACAGGGCTGAGACTTGGTCATATGGTAGTACTTCTCACCGCTACTCAGATTCAAAAGATGAGCCCGAACGGCCTCAAGGGGGCGCTATAGCAAAGGTCAACGCGTTTGGCCTCATAACTCCCACGCCCTGATAGCTAGAGCAAAAATTCTTGCATTATATGATTCCATGGTTAATGGCAAATCAAAAAGGTCAATAGAACCACTAAGCTCCGCCCACTTAGATTTTTTGCTATTTAGCATAATATGCAAAACCTACTTTTGAGAACTTGTCCTAGGGTTATTGACCAATCCTGTCATATTTGGTGTCAAACAACTCAGCAGAGTCCCATCCTCAATAATTATCGAAAAAATTGTGAAATTTGTAAACAATATGGCCGCCATATGCAAATTAATCTTACCGTGGCACACCCAAATTTACTCTAACAGCTGTAACTTTTGAATGCTTAAACCTACACTAATGCCACTTTACAACTTTGATGCCAACATGATTCTGAGGTAGCCCGTCAATCTGTGTAGACATACGCCCCCAGGGGGCGGAGCCAAAGCTAAAAATCTGTTTCTCAGGAACCGTACAAGCTATGAAGCTCTCCTTTGGCATGTATCATCTATGGCCTATGTCCTAATGTTTTACAAAAGGAAATTTTGATATGCAAATTTTTGCGATCGTTATTAGCCAATCAGTTTCCAGCAAGCTTTTGACATGCTAAACAATGACCAATCCGGACGATACTTATACCTTACATGTATCTAAGGGCCTTCTATCATCCATTAAAATATGGCGTTGATTGGCCTCAAGGGGGCGCTATAGCAGAAAATCAGTTATATCTAAAGGTACAAGTGGCCTAGGCTTGTTATTCTTTTTCATTTGTATACTTTGCTGAAGCCTTTACAACTTTGTAATTACATATGTTTACCAAAAATGCAAAGATTTTCATCAATGGCCAAAAGTGTAAAAATGTCTCTTTTCGAACTTGTCTTTAAATCCTCAATCAATCAAAACAAATTTGGTCTTGATGCAATCTTGAGACCCTGTAGGTAAATAATTATCAAAAAAATCTTGACATTTTAACTATTTGAGGCCCATAAACCTTGATCAAACATGTACGTGAAAGCCTTTTCAGAGTTATATGGCCAAAACTCTGTCAAAGTTTAAAACATGCCAAAACTGTTGAAGCTACTAATTAACAATGACATTTTAAGTACATGTGCCAAGTATGAGCCAAATAAGTCTTCAGTAGGCTCTACAGTGAAAAAATAACTATTTTCAATTTATTCTATTTATCGCTATTTTCCAACCTAAATGGACAGAAGACAGGAACCTTTCACCCTATCAACACACAAATTTATACACATATATAGACTGATAATCTGATCTTGATTGCAAATTTTCAGCCAAATCGGACATGTTTTGCCTCTAATATGGCCAAAGAGCAACAGCCATTTTGTAGGCCATAATCCTGTATTATCACTTTTTTCAAACCTAAATGGTCAGAAGTCAGGAACCTTTGACCCTATCAACACACAAATTTACATACATGTATATACAGACCACTTGATCATGAGTACCAATTTGGAGCCCAATCAGACTTTTCTTCTCTTTTTAATAAATAGAAACACACTGATAGGGAATGTTCTGTCTTACTTATAGAGTGATAGATTTCCAGCAGGTTATTTGTGGTCTCTTGCTGCGCTCTGGTGGTCATTTGGTGAAACAGCTACAGGTGAATTATTCTAAATTAAAGCTCTGCTGAACTTATTTAATCTTGCTTGTCTTGCTTAATTGAAGATCTTTATCCTTCTTGGTCATGCTACTCAGCCACCTGGGTCATTCTTGTTTATGTTCCACCCACTTAATTTTTTTTTTATTTGCATAATATGCAAAACCTACTTTTGAGATCTTGTCCTTGGATCCTTGACCAATCATGACATGTTTGGAGTCAAACAGTTCAGCAGAGCTTACTCCTCAATAATTATTAAAAAAATCTTTACATTTATAAACAATATGGCCGCCATATGCAAATGAGTTCTACCATGGTGCAGTAAAATGTCTTTAACACTTATAACTTTTGAATGCTTAACGTGACACTAATACCACTTCAGTCCTTTGATCATTACATGATTCTCAGACACCCTGTCAGTTTAAGTAGACATACACCCCCCCCAGGGGGCGGAGCCAATGCTCGATAGCTGTTGCTCTAGAACCATACAAGCTATCAAGGTCGTCCTTGCCAATTATCATCTATGGCCTATGCACTAATGGTACACCAAATGAAAATTTGATATGGACACTTTTGTGGTCACGATTAGCCAATCACATTCCAGCATGCTTTTAACAGGCGGAATGTTAATCAGGTCAAAACTTATATACTATATACGGGTTATTTATATGCCCTTTTTATGCCTTGTGTTTTTTCAATTTAAGAACTGAATTTGTTTCACCAAATGCCCACTAGAGTGCAGTAAGACACCACATAAAACCTGATGAACACTACAGCTCAATTTATCAATGCTTTTCAACTAGTTTACTCACACCACTCATCTAGCATTGCCATTATGGTCTTTATGGTCACGCTGGTCACCCAGCTTGGTTATGCTGGCCATCCAGCTTGGTCATGCTGGCCATTCACATTGGTCATTATGGTCCTGCTGGTCATTCAGCTTTGTCCTCATAGTAATGGTGGTCTTCCAGCTTGGTCATACTGGCCAACCACCTTTGCCATGCTGGTCATCCAGTTTGGTCATTATGGTCCTCCAGCTTGGTCAATATGGTCAACAAGTTTGTCATCCAGATTAGTCATGCTGGTAATCTAGCTTGGTCTTCACGGTCATGCTGGTCATCCTCATCCAGTTTGGCGATGCCGGTCAACCGGCAACATGTTTTAAGCCTAACTGGCCTCCAGGGGTCTCTTTGCCTGTAATGCTCGAACCCCGTAAATCGCCGCTTGCGGCTATATTTATTATTATTATTATAGTTCTTATTCTTTTTCTGCCATAGAAGTGATTGGGCAGAAGAAACCGTAAGGCCTACAGGGCTGAGACTTGGTCATATGGTAGTACTTCTCACCGCTACTCAGATTCAAAAGATGAGCCCGATCGGCCTCAAGGGGGCGCTATGGCGAAGGTCAACGCGTTTGGCCTCGTAACTCCTACGCCCTGACAGCTAGAGCAAAAATTCTAGCATTATATGATTCCTTGGTTAATGTCAAATCAAAAAGGTCAATAGAACCACTAAGCTCCGCCCACTTAGATTTTTTGCTATTTAGCATAATATGCAAAACCTACTTTTGAGAACTTGTCCTAAACTCATTGACCAATCCTGACATGTTTGGTGTCAAACAACTCAGCAGAGTCCCAACCTCAATAATTATTAAAAAAATCTTTAAATTTGCAAAAAATATGGCCGCCATATGCAAATTAATCTTACCGTGGCACACCCAAATTTACTTTAACAGCTGTAACTTTTGAATGCTTAAACCGACACTAATGCCACTTTAGAACTATGATGCCAACATGATTCTGAGGTAGCATGTCAATCTGTGTAGACATAGGCCCCCAGGGGGCGGAGCCAAAGCTAAAAATCTGTTTCTCAAAAAGCGTACAAGCTATGAAGCTCTCCTTTGGCAAGTATCATCTATGGCCTATGTCCTAATGTTTTACTGAAGGAAAATTTGATATGCAAATTTTTGCGATCGTTATTAGCCAATCAGTTTCCAGCAAGCTTTTGACAGGCTAAACAATGACCAATCAGGACGATACTTATACCCTACATGTATCTCAGGGCCTTCTATCATCCATTAAAATATGGCGTTGATTGGCCTCAAGGGGGCGCTATAGCAGAAAATCAGTTATATCTAAAGGTACAAGTGGCCTAGGCTTGTTATTCTTTTTTAGTTGTATACTTTGCTGTAGCCTTTACAACTTTGTAATTACATGTGTTTACCAAAAATGCAAAGATTTTCATCAGTGGCCAAAAGAGTAAAAATTGCTCTTTTCGAACTTGTCTTTAAGTCCTTAATCAATCAAAACAAATTTGGTCTTGATGCAATCTTGAGACCCTGTAGGTAAATAATTATCAAAAAAATCTTGACATTTTAACTATTTGAGGCCCATAAACCTTGATCAAACATGTACGTGAAAGCCTTTTCAGAGTTATTTGGCCAAAACTCTGTCAAAGTTTAAAACATGCCAAAACTGTTGAAGCTACTAATTAACAATGACATTTGAAGCACATGTGCCAAGTATGAGCCAAATAAGTCTTCAGTAGGCTCTACAGTGAAAAAATAACTATTTTCAATTTATTCTATTTATCGCTATTTTCCAACCTAAATGGACAGAAGACAGGAACCTTTCACCCTATCAACACACAAATTTATACACATATATAGACTGATAATCTGATCTTGATGGCAAATTTTCAGCCAAATCGGACATGTTTTGCCTCTACAATGGCTGGAAAACTACAGCGATTTTGTAGGCCTCAAGCCTGTATTATCGCTTTTTTCAAATCTAAATGGACAGAAGTCAGGAACCTTTGACCCTATTGACACAGAAATTGACATACATATATAGACTGATATTGTGATCCTGATTGCAAATTTTGAGCCAAATCAGATATTTTTTGCCTCTAATATGGCCAAAGAGCAACAGCCATTTTGTAGGCCATAAGCCTGTATTATCACTTTTTTCAAACCTAAAAGGTCAGAAGTCAGGAACCTTTGACCCTATCAACACACAAATTTACATACATGTATATGCAGACCACTTGATCATGAGTACCAATTTGGAGCCCAATCGGACTTTTCTTCTCTTTTTAATAAATAGAAACACACTGATAAGGAATGTTCTGTCTTTCTGATAGAGTGATAGATTTCCAGCAGGTTATATGTGGTCTCTTGCTGCGCTCTGGTGGTCATTTGGTGAAACAGCTACAGGTGAATTATTCTAAATTAAAGCTCTGCTGAACTTATTCAATCTTGCTTGTCTTGCTTAATTGAACATCTTTATCCTTCTTGTTCATGATGGTCAGCCACCTGGGTCATTATTGTTTATGCTCCACCCACTTAATTTTTTTTTAAATTAGCATAATATGCAAAACCTACTTTTGACATCTTTCTCTTGCCTCCTTGACCAATCATGACATGTCAAACAGTCAAACAGTCAAACAGTTCAGCAGAGCTTACTCCTCAATAATTATTAAAAAAATCTTTACATTTGTAAACAATATGGCCGCCATATGCAAATTAGTTCTACCACAGTGCAGTAAAATGTCTTTAACACTTATAACTTTTGAATGCTTAACCTGACACTAATACCACTTCAGTCCTTTCATCATTACATGATTCTCAGATACCCTGTCAGTTTAAGTAGACATACACCCGCCCAGGGGGCGGAGCCAATGCTCGATAGCTGTTCCTCTAGAACCATACAAGCTATCAAGGTCGTCCTTGCCAATTATCATCTATGGCCCATGCACTAATGGTACACCAAATGAAAATTTGATATGGACACTTTTGTGGTCACTATTAGCCAATCACATTCCAGCAAGCTTTTAACAGGCTGAATGTTAATCAGGTCAAAACTTATGTACTATTATTGATATTATTGGTTATTAATATGTGCCCTTGTCATGCCTCCCTGCTAGGCTCTCCGAATGCCCACTAGAGTGCAGCAAGAGACCACATAAAACCTGCTGAACACTACAGCTCAATTTATCAATGCATTTCAACTAGTTTACTCACACCACTCATCTAGCATTGTCATTATGGTCTTTATGGTCACGCTGGTCACCTAGCTTGGTTATGCTGCCCATCCAGCTAGGTCATTCTGGTCATTCACATTGGTCATTATGGTCCTGCTGGTCATTCAGCTTTGTCATCATAGCAATGCTTGTCATCCAGCTTGGTCATACTGGCCAAACACCTTTGCCATGCTGGTCATCCAGTTTGGTGATGCCGGTCAACCGGCAACATGTTTTAAGCCTAACTGGCCTCCAGGGGCCTCTTTGTCTGTAACGCTCGAACCCCGTAAATCGCCGCTTGCGGCTATATTTATTATTATTATTATAGTTCTTATTCTTTTTCTGCCATAGAAGTGATTGGGCAGAAGAAACCGTAAGGCCTACAGGGCTGAGACTTGGTCATATGGTAGTACTTCTCACCGCTACTCAGATTCAAAAGATGAGCCCGATCGGCCTCAAGGGGGCGCTATGGCGAAGGTCAACGCGTTTGGCCTCGTAACTCCTACGCCCTGATAGCTAGAGCAAAAATTCTTGCATTATATGATTCCTAGGTTAATGGCAAATCAAAAAGGTCAATAGAACCACTAAGCTCCGCCCACTTCGATTTTTTGCTATTTAGCATAATATGCAAAACCTACTTTTGAGAACTTGTCCTAGGGTTATTGACCAATCCTGTCATATTTGGTGTCAAACAACTCAGCAGAGTCCCATCCTCAATAATTATCGAAAAAATTGAGAAATTTTTAAACAATATGGCCACCATATGCAAATTAATCTTACCGTGGCACACCCAAATTTACTCTAACAGCTGTAACTTTTGAATGCTTAAACCTACACTAATGCCACTGTACAACTTTGATGCCAACATGATTCTGAGGTAGCCCGTCAATCTGTGTAGACATACGCCCCCAGGGGGCGGAGCCAAAGCTAAAAATCTGTTTCTCAGGAACCGTACAAGCTATGAAGCTCTCCTTTGGCATGTATCATCTATGGCCTATGTCCTAATGTTTTACAGAAGGAAAATTTGATATGCAAATTTTTGCAATCGTTATTAGCCAATCAGATTCCAGCAAGCTTTTGACAGGCTAAACAATGACCAATCAGGACGATACTTATACCCTTCATGTATCTCAGGGCCTTCTATCATCCATTAAAATATGGCGTTGATCGGCCTCAAGGGGGCGCTATAGCAGAAAATCAGTAATATCTAAAGGTTCAAGTGGCCTAGGCTTGTTATTCTTTTTTAGTTGTATACTTTGCTGTAGCCTTTACAACTTTGTAATTACATGTGTTTACCAAAAATGCAAAGATTTTCATCAGTGGCCAAAAGAGTAAAAATTGCTCTTTTCGAACTTGTCTTTAAGTCCTTAATCAATCAAAACAAATTTGGTCTTGATGCAATCTTGAGACCCTGCAGGTAAATAATTATCAAAAAAATCTTGACATTTTAACTATTTGAGGCCCATAAACCTTGATCAAACATGTACGTGAAAGCCTTTTCAGAGTTATTTGGCCAAAACTCTGTCAAAGTTTAAAACATGCCAAAACTGTTGAAGCTACTAATTAACAATGACATTTGAAGTACATTTGCCAAGTATGAGCCAAATAAGTCTTCAGTAGGCTCTACAGTGAAAAAATAACTATTTTCAATTTATTCTATTTATCGCTATTTTCCAACCTAAATGGACAGAGGACAGGAACCTTTCACCCTATCAACACACAAATTTATACACATATATAGACTGATAATCTGATCTTGATTGCAAATTTTCAGCCAAATCGGACATGTTTTGCCTCTACAACGGCTGGAAAACTACAGCGATTTTGTATGCCTCAAGCCTGTATTATCGCTTTTTTCAAACCTAAATGGACAGAAGTCAGGAACCTTTGACCCTATCGACACAGAAATTTACATACATATATAGACTGATATTGTGATCTTGATTGCAAATTTTGAGCCAAATCAGATATTTTTTGCCTCTAATATGGCCAAAGAGCAACAGCCATTTTGTAGGCCATAAGCCTGTATTATCGCTTTTTTCAAGCCTAAATGGACAGAAGTCAGGAACCTTTGACCCTATCAACACACACATTTACACACATATATATACAGACCACTTGATCATGAGTACCAATTTGGAGCCCAATCGGACTTTTCCTCTCTTTGTAATAAATAGAAACACACTGATAGGGAATGTTCTGTCTTACTTATAGAGTGATAGATTTCCAGCAGGTTATATGTGGTCTCTTGCTGCGCTCTGGTGGTCATTTGGTGAAACAGCTACATTTGAATTATTCTAAATTAAAGCTCTGCTGAACTTATTCAATCTTGCTTGTCTTGCTTAATTGAACATATTTATCCTTCTTTTTCATGCTGGTCAGCCGCCTGGGTCATTCTTGTTTATGCTCCACCCACTGAATTTTTTTTTAAATTTGCATAATATGCAAAACCTACTTTTGAGATCTTGTCCTTGGATCCTTGACCAATCATGACATGTTTGGTGTCAAACAGTTCAGCAGAGCTTACTCCTCAATAATTATTAAAAAAACCTTTACATTTATAAACAATATGGCCGCCATATGCAAATGAGTTCTACCATGGTGCAGTAAAATGTCTTTAACACTTATAACTTTTGAATGCTTAACCTGACACTAATACCACTTCAGTCCTTTGATCATTACATGATTCTCAGATACCCTGTCAGGTTAAGTAGACATACACCCCCCCAGGGGGCGGGGCCAATGCTCGATAGCTGTTTCTCTAGAACCATACTAGCTATCAAGGTCATCCTAGCCAATTATCATCTATGGCCCATGCACTAATGGTACACCAAATGAAAATTTGATATGGACACTTTTGTGGTCACTATTAGCCAATCACATTCCAGCAAGCTTTTGACAGGCTGAATGTCAATCAGGTCAAAACTTATGTACTATTATTGATATTATTGGTTATTAATATGTGCCCTTGTCATGCCTCACTGCTAGGCTCTCCGAATGCCCACTAGAGTGCAGCAAGAGACCACATAAAACCTGCTGAACACTACAGCTCAATTTATCAATGCATTTCAACTAGTTTACTCACACCACTCATCTAGCATTGTCATTATGGTCTTTATGGTCACGCTGGTCACCTAGCTTGGTTATGCTGCCCATCCAGCTAGGTCATTCTGGTCATTCACATTGGTCATTATGGTCCTGCTGGTCATTCAGCTTTGTCATCATAGCAATGCTGGTCATCCAGCTTGGTCATACTGACCAAACACCTTTGCCATGCTGGTCATCCAGTTTGGTGATGCCAGTCAACCAGCAACATGTTTTAAGCCTAACTGGCCTCCAGGGGCCTCTTTGTCTGTAACGCTCGAACCCCGTAAATCGCCGCTTGCGGCTATATTTATAGTTCTTATTCTTTTTCTGCCATAGAAGTGATTGGGCAGAAGAAACCGTAAGGCCTACAGGGCTGAGACTTGGTCATATGGTAGTACTTCTCACCGCTACTCAGATTCAAAAGATGAGCCCGATCGGCCTCAAGGGGGCGCTATGGCGAAGGTCAACGCGTTTGGCCTCGTAACTCCTACGCCCTGATAGCTAGAGCAAAAATTCTTGCATTATATGATTCCTTGGTTAATGGCAAATCAAAAAGGTCAATAGAACCACTAAGCTCCGCCCACTTAGATTTTTTGCTATTTAGCATAATATGCAAAACCTACTTTTGAGAACTTGTCCTAGGGTCATTGACCAATCCTGTCATATTTGGTGTCAAACAACTCAGCAGAGTCCCATCCTCAATAATTATCGAAAAAATTGAGAAATTTTTAAACAATATGGCCGCCATATGCAAATTAATCTTACCGTGGCACACCCAAATTTACTCTAACAGCTGTAACTTTTGAATGCTTAAACCTACACTAATGCCACTTTACATCTTTGATGCCAACATGATTCTGAGGTAGCCCGTCAATCTGTGTAGACATACGCCCCCAGGGGGCGGAGCCAAAGCTAAAAATCTGTTTCTCAGGAACCGTACAAGCTATGAAGCTCTCCTTTGGCATGTATCATCTATGGCCTATGTCCTAATGTTTTACAGAAGGAAAAGTTGATATGCAAATTTTTGCGATCGTTATTAGCCAATCAGATTCCAGCAAGCTTTTGACAGGCTAAACAATGACCAATCAGGACAATACATATACCCTACATGTATCTCAGGGCCTTCTATCATCCATTAAAATATGGCGTTGATTGGCCTCAAGGGGGCGCTATAGCAGAAAATCAGTTATATCTAAAGGTACAAGTGGCCTAGGCTTGTTATTCTTTTTTAGTTGTATACGTTGCTGTAGCCTTTACAACTTTGTAATTACATATGTTTAACAAAAATGCAAAGATTTTCATCAGTGGCCAAAAGAGTAAAAATTCCTCTTTTCGAACTTGTCTTTAAGTCCTTAATCAATCAAAACAAATTTGGTCTTGGTGCAATCTTGAGACACTGTAGGTAAATAATTATCAAAAAAATCTTGACATTTTTACTATTCGAGGCCCATAAACCTTGATCAAACATGTACGTGAAAGCCTTTTCAGAGTTATTTGGCCAAAACTCTGTCAAAGTTTAAAACATGCCAAAACTGTTGAAGCTACTAATTAACAATGACATTTGAAGTACATGTGCCAAGTATGAGCCAAATAAGTCTTCAGTAGGCTCTACAGTGAAAAAATAACTATTTTCAATTTATTCTATTTATCGCTATTTTCCAACCTAAATGGACAGAAGACAGGAACCTTTCACCCTATCAACACACAAATTTATACACATATATAGACTGATAATCTGATCTTGATTGCAAATTTTCAGCCAAATCGGACATGTTTTGCCTCTACAACGGCTGGAAAACGACAGCGATTTTGTAGGCCTCAAGCCTGTATTATCGCTTTTTTCAAATCTAAATGGACAGAAGTCAGGAACCTTTGACCCTATTGACACAGAAATTGACAAACATATATAGACTGATATTGTGATCTTGATTGCAAATTTTGAGCCAAATCAGATATTTTTTGCCTCTAATATGGCCAAAGAGCAACAGCCATTTTGTAGGCCATAAGCCTGTATTATCGCTTTTTTCAAGCCTGAATGGACAGAAGTCAGGAACCTTTGACCCTATCAACACACAAATTTACACACATAAATATACAGACCACTTGATCATGAGTACCAATTTGGAGCCCAATCGGACTTTTCTTCTCTTTTTAATAAATAGAAACACACTGATAGGGAATGTTCTGTCTTTCTGATAGAATGATAGATTTCCAGCAGGTTATATGTGGTCTCTTGCTGCGCTCTGGTGGTCATTTGGTGAAACAGCTACAGGTGAATTATTCTAAATTAAAGCTCTGCTGAACTTATTTAATCTTGCTTGTCTGGCTTAATTGAACATCTTTATCCTTCTTGGTCATGCTGCTCAGCCACCTGGGTCATTCTTGTTTATGCTCCACCCAATAATTTTTTTTTTAATTTGCATAATATGCAAAACCTACTTTTGAGATCTTGTCTTTGCCTCCTTGACCAATCATGACATGTTTGGTGTCAAACAGTTCAGCAGAGCTTACTCCTCAATAATTATTAAAAAAATCTTTACATTTATAAACAATATGGCCGCCATATGCAAATGAGTTCTACCATGGTGCAGTAAAATCTCTTTAACACTTATAACTTTTGAATGCTTAACCTGACACTAATACCACTTCAGTCCTTTGATCATTACATGATTCTCAGATACCCTGTCAGTTTAAGTAGACATACACCCCCCCCAGGGGGCGGAGCCAATGCTCGATAGCTGTTTCTCTAGAACCATACAAGCTATCAAGGTCGTCCTTGCCAATTATCATCTATGGCCCATGCACTAATGGTACACCAAATGAAAATTTGATATGGACACTTTTGTGGTCACTATTAGCCAATCACATTACAGCAAGCTTTTGACAGGCTGAATGTCAATCAGGTCAAAACTTATGTACTATTATTGATATTATTGGTTATTAATATGTGCCCTTGTCATGCCTCACTGCTAGGCTCTTCGAATGCCCACTAGAGTGCAGCAAGAGACCACATAAAACCTGCTGAACACTACAGCTCAATTTATCAATGCATTTCAACTAGTTTACTCACACCACTCATCTAGCATTGTCATTATGGTCTTTATGGTCACGCTGGTCACCTAGCTTGGTTATGCTGCCCATCCAGCTAGGTCATTCTGGTCATTCACATTGGTCATTATGGTCCTGCTGGTCATTCAGCTTTGTCATCATAGCAATGCTGGTCATCCAGCTTGGTCATACTGGCCAAACACCTTTGCCATGCTGGTCATCCAGTTTGGTGATGCCAGTCAACCAGCAACATGTTTTAAGCCTAACTGGCCTCCAGGGGCCTCTTTGTCTGTAACGCTCGAACCCCGTAAATCGCCGCTTGCGGCTATATTTATAGTTCTTATTCTTTTTCTGCCATAGAAGTGATTGGGCAGAAGAAACCGTAAGGCCTACAGGGCTGAGACTTGGTCATATGGTAGTACTTCTCACCGCTACTCAGATTCAAAAGATGAGCCCGATCGGCCTCAAGGGGGCGCTATGGCGAAGGTCAACGCGTTTGGCCCCGTAACTCCTACGCCCTGATAGCTAGAGCAAAAATTCTTGCATTATATGATTCCATGGTTAATGGCAAATCAAAAAGGTCAATAGAACCACTAAGCTCCGCCCACTTAGATTTTTTGCTATTTAGCATAATATGCAAAACCTACTTTTGAGAACTTGTCCTAGGGTCATTGACCAATCCTGTCATATTTGGTGTCAAACAACTCAGCAGAGTCCCAACCTCAATAATTATCAAAAAAATTGTGAAATTTGTAAACAATATGGCCGCCATATGCAAATTAATCTTACCGTGGCACACCCAAATTTACTCTGACAGCTGTAACTTTTGAATGCTTAAACCTACACTAATGCCACTTTAGACCGTTGATGCCAACATGATTCTGAGGTAGCCCGTCAATCTGTGTAGACATACGCCCCCAGGGGGCGGAGCCAAAGCTAAAAATCTGTTTCTCAGGAACCGTACAAGCTATGAAGCTCTCCTTTGGCATGTATCATCTATGGCCTATGTCCTAATGTTTTACAGAAGGAAAATTTGATATGCAATATTGATTTTTGCGATCGTTATTAGCCAATCAGTTTCCAGCAAGCTTTTGACATGCTAAACAATGACCAATCAGGACGATACTTATACCCTACATGTATCTCAGGGCCTTCTATCATCCATTAAAATATGGCGTTGATTGGCCTCAAGGGGGCGCTATAGCAGAAAATCAGTTATATCTAAAGGTACAAGTGGCCTAGGCTTGTTATTCTTTTTTAGTTGTATACTTTGCTGTAGCCTTTACAACTTTGTAATTACATGTATTTACCAAAAATGCAAAGATTTTCATCAGTGGCCAAAAGAGTAAAAATTGCTCTTTTCGAACTTGTCTTTAAGTCCTTAATCAATCAAAATAACTTTGGTCTTGATGCAATCTTGAGACCCTGTAGGTAAATAATTATCAAAAAAATCTTGACAATTTAACTACTTGAGGCCCATAAACCTTGATCAAACATGTACGTGAAAGCCTTTTTAGAGTTATTTGGCCAAAACTCTGTCAAAGTTTAAAACATGCCAAAACTGTTGAAGCTACTAATTAACAATGACATTTCAAGCACATTTGCCAAGTATGAGCCAAATAAGTCTTCAGTAGGCTCTACAGTGAAAAAATAACTATTTTCAATTTATTCTATTTATCGCTATTTTCCAACCTAAATGGACAGAAGACAGGAACCTTTCACCCTATCAACACACAAATTTATACACATATATAGACTGATAATCTGATCTTGATTGCAAATTTTCAGCCAAATCGGACATGTTTTCCCTCTACAACGGCTGGAAAACTACAGCGATTTTGTAGGCCTCAAGCCTGTATTATCGCTTTTTTCAAACCTAAATGGACATAAGTCAGGAACCTTTGACCCTATCGACACAGAAATTGACATACATATATAGACTGATATTGTGATCTTGATTGCAAATTTTGAGCCAAATCAGATATTTTTTGCCTCTAATATGGCCAAAGAGCAACAGCCATTTTGTAGGCCATAAGGCTGTATTATCGCTTTTTTCAAACCTAAATGGACAGAAGTCAGGAACCTTTGACCCTATAAACACACAAATTTACACACATATATATGCAGACCACTTGATCGTGAGTACCAATTTGGAGCCCAATCGGACTTTTCTTCTCTTTTTAATAAATAGAAACACACTGATAGGGAATGTTCTGTCTTACTTATAGAGTGATAGATTTCCAGCAGGTTATATGTGGTCTCTTGCTGCGCTCTGGTGGTCATTTGGTGAAACAGCTACATTTGAATTATTCTAAATTAAAGCTCTGCTGAACTTATTTAATCTTTTTTGTCTTGCTTAATTGAACATATTTATCCTTCTTGGTCATGCTAGTCAGCCACCTGGGTCATTCTTATTTATGCTCCACCCACTTAATTTTTGTTTAATTTGCATAATATGCAAAACCTACTTTTGAGATCTTGTCTTTGCCTCCTTGACCAATCATGACATGTTTGGTGTCAAACAGTTCAGCAGAGCTTACTCCTCAATAATTATTAAAAAAAAATCTTTACATTTATAAACAATATGGCCGCCATATGCAAATTAGTTTTACCATGGTGCAGTAAAATGTCTTCTAACACTTATAACTTTTGAATGCTTAACCTGACATTAATACCACTTCAGTCCTTTGATCATTACATGATTCTCAGATACCCTGTGTGTTTAAGTAGACATACACCCCCAGGGGGCAGAGCCAATGCTCAATAGCTGTTTCTCTACAACCATACAAGCTATCAAGGTCATCCTTGCCAATTATCATCTATGGCCCATGCACTAATGGTACACCAAATGAAAATATGATATGGACACTTTTGTGGTCACTATTAGCCAATCACATTCCAGCAAGCTTTTGACAGGCAGAATGTTTATCAGGTCAAAACTTATACACTATATATGGGTTATTTATATGCCCTTTTTATGCCTTGTGTTTTTTGAATTTAAGAACTGAATTTGTTTCACCAAATGCCCACTAGAGTGCAGCAAGACACCACATAAAACCTGATGAACACTACAGCTCAATTTATCAATGCTTTTCAACTAGTTTACTCACACCACTCATCTAGCATTGTCATTTTGGTCTTTATGGTCACGCTGGTTACCCAGCTTGGTTATCCAGTTTGGTGATGACGGTCAACCAGCAACAGGTTTTAAGCCTAACTGGCCTCCAGGGGCCTCTTTGCCTGTGATGCTCGAACCCCGTAAATCGCCGCTTGCGGCTATATTTATTATTATTCTTTTTCTCCTGTAAAAACAGTTGTGCAGCCTAAACCGTAAGTCATAGAGAAATGAAACTTGGTAGGTAGATGTAGGATCAGTGCATCTCGGTGGACAACAAAAATGGCACCGATTGGTCAAGTGGTGGCGCTATAAACAAGGAAATTCATTTTTCACAATTTTCTCAATAACTCAAAAACCATAAGACCTACATTCAAAATTCTTTTTTTGATGGATTCCTTGGGTCAATACCAACAACTTTCCTATTTGGACCATGCACTTCCGTCTATATAGATTTTGTGCTAATTTGCATAATATGCAAAACCTACTTTTGCAAACTAGTCCTAGGAATTTTGACCAATCCTGGCATGTTTGGTATCAAAACACTCGTGAGAGCATGTGCTTCAATATTCATTAAGAAAAAGTTGAAATATGTAAACAATATGGCCGCCATATGCAAATTAGTCCTTCCGGATATATGCCCCATTCACTTCAAGAGGTAAATTTGGAGCACTGTTTCTCAGCAACCGTGCAACCTAGCAAGTTGAAACTTTGCATGCAGAATCTATCATACAGCCTCTAAAGGATGTTCAAAGGGCAACTTAATCAATCAACATGGCTGAACACCATCAGCCAATCAGCATTCAGCAGACATTTTGGCAGGCTGAATGTTGCCCAATCTGGATGATATTTGGCAGTTATGTTCAGGTGGAGACACTGTAGTGACCTGCAAAGTGCTGAAACAATCCGCCCACTGGGGGGCGCTGTTCCAAAAAAACGAGTATATGTCAATCATGCTGTACTATTTTGACATCTAATTGTTTTTGCCATATTTAGTACAGTGGCTCTGACAAATTTCTCAATACAACTATGTTTAAAAAGTGCTTTGTTCATTCATAATTGCTAATTGTTTGAAAATAGCTATATTGAAACTACTCTCTGGATATTTGGCCTATCACCTCCATTTCAGTCTTGCTGCACACTGTAGAGTCTCTAGGTAAATGTTCATTAAAAACATTTGTGAAAATTTCACATACAATACTCTCCAGGCATCAAGCAATCTGTGCGTGCTTGGAATTTCTAACCTAAATTGCTGTAACTCTGCAGTATTTGCTGTAATCTCACAATGTTAAAGACCTCTGTACAATATCACTCTGATGAAGCGCCATTTAATACAGAACTAGATTAAGAATAACTTGACATTACATGTCATGTCAGAACATTCACTCCTTTGTGCCTCTTCTCAACATTAATAACAGGTGAAAGACTTTTGATCATTTTAAATGTGACAGAATGTCTCCAATTGTGTTAGACCTTCTTACACATCACCATCCTATGCTCTAGTAGGCACCATTGTGCTAGTTGGTGCTTGATGAAGCGCCATTTAATTCAGAACTAGATTTATAATAACTTCGTAATTACATGTCATATCAGAACATTCACTCCTTTGTGTTAATTTAAACTTGTTTGGTCAAACATTTCAGCTTGTTCTGCAAAGGTTCAAAGGTCAATCTGAATACCACTTTGTGAACATTCTGGTTGAAGCCACCTGATCAATACCAATAACATGTAGACACCTTTTGACTAGTTCTAACTCACTTAATGAATATCCTACAAAGTTCACTAGATTTACATGTGAATTTAAGCACTGATCAGGTTGAAAGGCCTCTGCTCAACATTAATAACAGGTGAAAAACTTGATAATTTCTAAATGTGACAGGGCATCTCCAATCATATTAGACCTTCTTACACATCACCATTCAATGCTCCAGTAGGCACCATTGTGCAAGTTGGTGCTTGAACCCGATGATTGCCGCTTGCGGCTATATTTTTATTATTGTAATTTTACCATTTTACCAGTGTAAACATTTCCCATGTAAGTGCTGCTCTGGAGTTAAGCTAATAAGATCAGAGAGATAGATACTTTATTTATCCCGAAGGAAATTTAGGCATCCAGAAGTAACAATACAATACAATAAGAAACATACTCAGACAAATCAAAACACAGAAGAATAGAAAATATATAAGGCTATAAAAAACCTAACTATACAAGGTAAGATATGTCTGTAGACGGAGCAGTGCAGTAGATGTTGCTAATGGTCATAAATAATTAACAGAGTAAAGTGCAATGTGCAATGACATCGATTACGAAGTTACTGATGTGACATAGAAATATAATATAAATATGCATACGTTAGAAGACAGTTCTAAAAAGTGAAAATGTGAATCTGAATGTGTGTGTGCCTCTTTGTGGTAGTGCTGGGAGTTTCAAAGCGGGTGTAAATGGTGTTGAGGTCATCTGGTAGGGTGTCTGCAGAGCTCAAGGTGCTGGTGGTGGTCTTGTAGTCTGTGATGTGCTGCAGGCCTTGCCACATCTGCCTGTGGAGTAGAAGCCATCCAGTTTCTCCCTGTACTGCCTCTTAGCTGCTGTGATGGCCTTCCTCAGTCTGTACTTTGCAGCTTTGTACTCAGTCTCATTGCCTGATTTAAATGCAAGAGAGCGAGCATGCAGCATGCGTCATACCTAACTGTTGATCCAGGGCTTCTGATTGGGGAGTCTCTTCACCCCTGGACCACTGCACAAGTTGTTTTTTGCTAAGCCTTTATGACGTACATACATACTGTGCAAAATTTAACCCACACTTTATATCACTAAAATATTTTGACAGTGCAAATGCTGCCTACATATGTTGCACATACTGTACACATAGTAAGGTTTTCATTTGAACATTTCCAAAATCCCATCACCATCCCATAACAACCACCATATAAATAAAGTCCCAATTGTGTAGTAACTATAAAATAAAATATACTTTAAAATGTGCACAGAAACTATTAGTTACTATTAGTTTTTTCTGACATTTATAAGGATTTATATTTATGTTTAGTACACAGACTTACTATTTGTAGCTTAACATTTAAGACGTTTGAGAATTTGACAGCTGCACCTGATTCTCATTTTCACTCATTCAGTTTTGAACATTAAAAATGAAAAAAAAAGAAAGCACTTAGACTAAACATAAATGTATTTTATTTTCACTTTGTAATTATTTAACTGAAATTCACTTTTATATTTTTTTATTTGAAATGCCACAGTGCTCTGGCAGCACTTCTCCAGCTGCACAGTCCATCAGTTCTTCAAAACTTCTACCAAAAACAGCAGTGAAATACACAGACCTGTGTATGTATGTTAGCGTTTGTTTCTCATCACAGCAGGAATGGTTTCATCCATTTAATTAAAGGGCCACTATGTAACTAATTTTCAGTGGTAAATGATGAAATGATCAGGATGTATCATCAGATATTAAGGAAACATGTTGAATAAAAGTACTGGCAGCTCTTGTCAGCAGGGCTTCAGCAGTACGTTCCTATTTTAAGTTTTCACTCCGTCCCGGAGTTTTGTGCCGGCTTTATTCTCTGACTCCTCCTGCTGCTCGTTCCCCAACACTAACTCCTACCCCAAGGTTGCCAACACATAACACTACACTACAGCGATCGGAGCTGCAGCAAAGGAGCTTAGCTAGCAGAGCTGGTTCAGAACCTCAGCTGCTACACAGCTTAAAAAGCCTCAGCATGTCTCAAAATGCTCAGTGACCAAAGCAGGAATATTACAAGAGTGAATATTGGCAGTGAGTTCAAACGGTGGTAACTTAGAGCTCAAATAAACTACAAGATTGACCGAGAGCTGCGGGACTCACTGGCCGAGAGGGGGACATAGCCTCGTCGAGCTAGGGGCTCACTCGCCGAGCGGGGGGCACACTCGCCAAGCGTGGGGCATGCTTGCCAATCACAGGGCACGCACGCCGAGCACGGGGCTCGCTCTCTGAGCGGGGGGCTCACTCGCCGAACGGGGCGCATAGCTTCGCCCAGCGGGGGGCTCACTTTCTGAGCGGGGGGCTCACTCGCCGAGCACGGGGCATGGGCCTCACAGGTGATAGATTACGAGCGAGAGGAGAAATATAGCAATATTAAACTCTTCTAAGTTCTCTGCCTCTCCTAATCTTAACTTCATGTAGATTGTGTAGATTCAACCTGCTGAATTTGGCAACCCGAGTAACCTTCGTGGCTGGAGAGGGGTGGGCAGAGCAGACTACTCTCTGTGGTATTTTGAAATTGGACTGCTGTAGCCATTTCACACTTTTGCTCTCAGGTCTTACATAATGCACCTTTAATAACTGTAATTGATTTACAGAAAGGTATTGTTTTTATGTATTTCATTTGTTTCTAGGGTGTTTTTCCAGTAACATTTTAAGATGTTTGAGTCGTAAAACATCTTCAAAAGATTTAAAACCAGATAGGAGGAGGTTGGATTGGAATCACTGAGAAGTAGTAGATTATTTTAGGTAATACTGTAATTTTGATTGTGGATATTTTGCCAAAAAGGGATAGTGGAAGATTCATCCAGTGTTAAAGATTATTGTTTACAGTTGTGAGTAATGTACTGAAATTAAATGTGTGAAGCTTGGACAACTGGGTGGAAAACTTTATGCCAGACACCTCTGATATTTGGACTTGGTCATATAGCTGCTGCTAATGGTTCTATAACAATTGGGGCAGGAGGGAGAAGAGGGGGCATCCTTGCCAACACTTATATGCTAGGGGTGTCACGATTCTCTAAATCAACGATTACATTTTTTTCTGATTTTAGGGTCACGATTCGATCCGATTCTCGATTTTCTTTTTTTACAGCAGAGAGGCCTAAGCCAGTTTTAGATTAGCCTCTGGTCAGTCATTGGTTTGATTAATCAAATTTACAATATATTATTTCCAAAGGTGGGCTTGATATAAGTGATGCAAAGTGATACAAGTGATCTGTAATACACCACATTAGGCACTAATGGTCAAATTTAAATAATTTATTTAAGATTTATATATAATGCCATCTAGTGGCTTTTTTGGTAGCAGCAGTGTGCACTATTAAAACAGCAAATGTGCAATATAAAATAAATAATAAAAAATACAGGAACAGTCATGTACAAAATAATAGAACAATTAGAGCCTTAACAAACTGAACTCTATCCTACTATAACAGTTCAACATGAAAAATAAGACTTTAAGTCCCTGAGAATGACACGTTTTTTTCTTTAACAAAGATATATTATTAACTTCATCTGAAAGAAAGATGCTCCTTAAGGTACCAAAACTATTAACATATTTGAGGCTAGACAAAACAACTGTTATTTTTATATTTTAGAGTTTTTCTTTAAGGAGATGAGAATGTCCACATTCTCTGGGGAAAGGGCTGCTCTGGAGAAAGGTTGGCTACAGTGTGCTGCGCCATTTGCATAGCGTGCTCCGCCATTTGCGTAGTGCGCGTGCTTGCGTAGCTTAGAGGGAGGGATCGTCGATTTTTTTTTTACTTCGAGGCGCTAGACCATGACATAATTTTGATCGATTTCGATTAATTATCGAAATCGTGAAACCCCTATTATATGCAGTGTGAAATTCTGTGATATTAGTCTGTTAGTATTGACTGTGGTATTGGGGAAGTGTATATGGTTTTTATCCAGTCTATAAATGACTCCACGAAACCTAGTTTTTGTAATGCAGCGAACAGGAATTTCCAGTTGACTTTACTGAAGGCCTTTTCTGCATCTAATGTAACTATTACAGTTTCTGGCTTATGGAGTGTTGTGTGATGTATCTGTTTGAGTAGTGTGCACATCATGGCAGTTGCGTGTCTTCCTTTAATAAAGCCATGTATAAAGGATGGGATGACTTTTTACAATATGGTAGTCAAGGCCTTACTTATGAGCTTTGTGTCTGTATTATGAAAAAATAATCAGACTTAAAGTTAAAATCTGTCTGATTTCTCCATTAAAACCTGGTTCAGCTGCGAAAAAAATGCTGCTATCAAAGACTCAGATTTAGCATTCACAGAAAAAAGGAGTACATGCTTAATTACATCAAGGCTAGACTATTGTAATGCACAAAAGTCAAAATTTTTCATGAGAAATACAAAAAAAAAGTTCAAAATGTTGATTCCTGATGATTGCTCAGATCACAGGGTGCTGGTTTCTAGTGGTTCCCAAAAATGCAAAGGAGCTCTGCAGCTTTCTCTTACAAAGCTCCCCAACTCTGGAATAATCTTCCCAAAAATGTTTGGTACTATTTTTATTTAGACTAAAAACTTTAGTCTAGCTTTGGAAATTATTCTTTACCCTTAGATAAAGGGTTCCATGGCATAGGGAATTGGGGTTAACTGAGATGTTGGTGCTGCTGTTTGGACGGTAGAGTGGGTGGATGCCAGTGTTTCAGGGTGCCAGTGTTTTAGGGTGCCAAAGGGTCTGTGTTACTTTCTGGTTCTTTCCCTTTAGTTAGCTGTTATATATAGATCTGCTGGTGTCATTAGCCACACACTGATAGTGTTTCAAAATATACAAAAATACAAAATATACCCCAAAAATGGGATGAATGGATAAATAAATGGACATTGTATTCATCTCAAATAAAATTAAGTTGATTAAATCAATACAACTGCATACATAGAGTCAAAGAACTCACAGGAGAATATACAGCTATACAAGTGTATCAATTAATCGGGTCTTGTGATTTTATCAGCAATAATAAAAGTACAATATGTGCAGCCAATACATAATCTACAGAGCAAAAACTGCAAGATACAGATACATAACATTGGTTATAAGATAAAACAACCTGATATTTACCTATATGTATATACAGGGGATTGCAAAAGTATTTATACCCTTGGACTTTGCCACATTTTGTTGCCCTACAACCACAAACATACTTATATTTTGTTGAGATTTTAAGTGAGTCTATCAAATTAAAATCTGAAAAGTGTGACGTGCAAAAGTATTTAAAATGATAATAATACTTAGTAGAGTACCATTCACTGCAATAACAACTGTAAGTGCTTTGGGGTTTGTCTGTACCAGATTTGCTTGTCTAGATACTGAGATGTTTGCCCCATTCTTCTTTACAAAACAGCTCAAGTTCAGCCAAAGATGAATAGCATCTGTGAACAGTAATTTTCACATCTTTCCTCAGAGGCTCAATGTAATTTAAGACTGGGCCATTCTAACACATGAATATTCTTTGATTTGGCTGTATGTTTAGGGTCATCGTCCTGCTGGAAGGTGAAACTCCTTTCTAGTCTCAAGTCTTTTGTTGCCTTCAGCAGGTTTTTTTCCAGGATTGCCCTGTTTTATTTATCTCCATCCATCTTCCCATTAACTCTGACCAGCTTCTCTGTCCCTGCTAAAGAAAAGCATCTCGACAGCATGATGCTGCCACCAACATGTTTCACAGTGGGGATGGTGTGTTCAGGGTGTTACTTTTCTGCCACACTTAGCGCCTTGCATTTAGGTCAGAAAGTTCCACATTGGTCTTATCTGACCACAGAACCTTCTTCCACATGTTTGCTGCAACGGCCATAAGCAATTCATATGTTTCAACAATGGATTTCTTCTTGACACTCTTCCATAAAGGCCAGATCTGTGGAGCACATGACTTATGATAGTTGTCCTGTAGACAGATTCTCCCACCTGAACTGTGGATTTCTGCAGCTCCTCCAGAGTGGCCATGGGCCTCTTGGCTGCTTCTCTGACCAGTGCTCTTCGGGTATTTTATAACCTAACACTTCGGGTTTTTATAACCTAATCCTGCTTAAAACTTCTCCACAACTTTATCTCTGACCTGTCTGGTGAATTCCTTGGTCTTTATGATGCTGTTTGTTCAATAATGTTCTCTAACAAACCACTAAGGCCTTTACAGAACAGCTGTATTTATACTGAGACTAAATTACACACAGCTGGAATATTAACCAATTAAGTGACTTCTGAAGGCAGTTGATTGCACTGGATTTTATTTGGGGGTTTTAGAGTAAAGGGAGGTGAATACTTTTCAGATTTTTATTTGATAAAAAGTTTGAAAAGAATGCATCATTTTCATTTTCATTTCACTTCACACTTATGCTATACTTTATGTTTGTCTATCACTTAAAATCTCAACAAAATACATAAGTGTGTGGTGGTCTGGTGACAAAATGTGGAAAAGTTCAAGGTAGGGCTGGGAAAAAAAATCTTATCACGATATAGTTTTCCATATCAGCCGATATCTATATGTATCACAATATAAATCAAATCACTTTCTGTTACACTTAAAGGTTTCTTTTTTTTACTCATAAATGACAATATTTTTATTTGGAATTTGAAAGAAATCTCAGTAGTTTATAGAATAAAAAATAATGATGTGAATTTTACTTAAACATATACCTATAAATAGCAAAATCTGAGAAACTGATCTCTTATTTTTTCCAGAGCTGTATACTTCCAAGATTAATGTTTCCCTCTAGAAGCATGATGTTGAATTAAAACCAGCAGTACCAGATGTTTTCTATAACCAGCAATACATGTTAGTTTATTTATACATCAGACAGTACATTTCAGAAAACCAGAGAACCTTTACCGCTGAACCTGACCTGCTCTGGGATCCTGACCCAGTGGAGGTGGTGAGAGACTGAGGGTGAATTAAGACCAAGTTTAAACACATGTTGTGTAATATCACCAGTAATTTAATACTTATTTGTTATTTATATACTCTATGTTCAATATCACGGGTCACTACTTAGCACAAACGTAAGACCAGTTTTGGCAAAAATGCTCTGAATTTCAGAACATCTCCAGAACGTTAGGCAGGTCTTGTGGGTGTTCAGTGGACAGTACCTACCAAAAGTGTCCGGGTCAGGTCAGAGTTACGCCCAAGATGAGGTGGACTAAGAAATTGCCATCCTGTGCTTTTGTCTTAAGTACAGTTTATTAGACACTAAATGTTTGTTCTATGACTTATTTATGTTAATTAAAAACTATATAATTCATGAAACATGTTAATCATTGATATAATGTATAATAAATGCAGAATGAGTTAGTGTTTCCATTTTTCTTTTATTTAATGATCTTATTTTTTTTCAGGGCCTGGTCCACACAACTACTGGATGATTCTCTGAATTGGATGCCCTTTATATCCCCCAACTTTCTTATTTCAATGATTAAAAACCAAAAAATACATTTTAAAGTTATCTTTTAAATACCTAAGTGTCTTTGCATTATGCCAGTGTCTAAGTGTCTTTGCTTTCCCCTCCAAAATAATTGGAACAGTGAGGCTAATCCCTTTAATTCTGCTGCAGACTGACAAAAGAAACTTGAAATTTCAGCTTTTATTTTCAGGTATTTACATCTGAATCTATTACACAGTTTAGAAGATAGCACCTATTTGTCTTGTGAGCAAAAGTACCAGTACGTGATCACGTGTGTCCTCATACATTGATTATTCGAATAATAAACTGCACTGAATGTCCAAGTAGAGTTTTAGATCTCTTTTTTCTGATATTTTCTGATATTTTGATATTTATAGTTAGAGGAGTAACCAAATTGTTAAGCTGAGAGAAGATGGAAAATCAGTCAAAATTATTGCACAAATATAATGTATAGCCAGAACAACTGTATGGAAAATCCTGAAGAAAAACTTATCACTGATGTACTAAGTAATAAATGCTGAAAAGAATGCCAGTGTGGAATTTGCCTCTGAAACACTTATGGACTGATGAGACAAATAATAAACTTTTCCAATGAGAAGGAAACCGTGTTAAAGTTTTATATTACATGTACGTCAGTACATGTAAGTCACAGCCTATATAAAAGCCCAGTCATGCAAAAATATATAAATACAATAATAATAAAAATACTGTGATATACTGTAAAATCACCAGAATCTCGGAAAAAACGTGATATGCATTTTTGGTCATACCGCCCAGCACTAATTTAGTGTCTATTGTTAACTCCACCATTTTTGTCTGCTATGTGTAGTTCAATTGATGTTTTATCCTTTTTATTGAAATCATCTCTAATATGTTTTTTCTGAATTTCTCTGATACAAACAGCTCACTTCTAATTCTTCAGGTTAAATGTGCTTCCTCCTTTAAACAGCTATAACATGCTGTGTATCAGGCTACAAACAGAGCTGCTTTATGAATTCATGCAACGCAACTATGTCTTAAAAACATTTGACACTTATTCATCTTACTCTTCTTCAGGGTGTGCATATATTTTGCTAATATTTCTTTTATACTTTTTTACACTTACTTTAGTCATGCTTAAATTGCAATTTTAAAATCTGTTATTTCACTTGTTTAAGTGCTTTTAAAACATGTTGAACCACCCCACAGAGGCTACAAATTTAAACTACTATGCAGCCTTGCTGCTCATCCAACACTTCTCAGTCTTGACTGTTTGCTATTTTATCAGGATATAATATAATAATATATATCCCTACTCACAATTACATCATCAATGAACATCAGACAAATTAAGGTTGCAATTAATGTTTTTTGCTGTTAAAGTCATCATATGTCTGCCATTTTAAACTAAATATAAATTATATCTCAAAAGATAAATACATTTTATATAAAAAATTGCAATTTTAACATGACCCCTGTTTTGTTTCAACCCTGTTTACCCTCTATAAAATCAAAAACAGTTCCTGTGACATCATCGCTGAAGAAATGACATTGCAAATAATAGCAAGTGTTTTTTTTTATGGTTATGTGAAAACTGACAGGTTCAACTGCTTAACCCTATTATATTCATAAATAAGACTAAACAACAGGGAACAACAGATATGACAGTCATTTTTATTGTGCTGGTTGTGTAGGTTGGGCAGCGTATGCCCGGCTTTGAATGAGCTGCACCATACGGCGGGCGTAGAAGTCCTGATAGTCTTCCGGCAGCTCCTCCAACCCAGCTAGAGCTCGCTCAACACACTGCAGAGCTCTTGAAGCTGCCAGGGGGTCCTTATTCCCATATGGGTCCTTCTTATCATAGCTGTCCATCGAAAGGTGCCGCCAGAAGACATTGACTCCCACACCAAACTGCAGAGCCAGAGTATTGTGGAACCATAGGGCTGGAGAACATCAGGCACATGTTAACATCTTGTTTTTTTTATTATTATTATTTATATTATAGCTTGGATATTTGTTACCTAAAGGGCTATAATCATATAACTTTAATATCTGCAACTCTGATATCACTAAGAATAGAAATACACTCACTGATAAGCCTGTTATGTAAATGATTACAGGTGTGGTGTAGACTGATTAGACTGATTAAGGGACTTGCCACACTCTTGTGTCAGTCTGATATAAAAAAAAAGGTATATGGGAATTTTCTCACTTACATGGAATATACAGCAGGTCCCCTGGTTCGAGAACACATTCATAACGACAAGCTTTTACAAAATCTGGGTATCGCTCCAAGTTTGGAGAGTCAATGTCCAAGACCTCAGATTTATCACCTGTTGAAACAGGAGGGAATAACATCACATAATGGAGTACAGTATGACACTAGATAGAATTTAGCAGTATATTAGTCTGGTTTAGTCTGTTAGAAGTATTTTTTTTTTTAAACCTTGGCCACAACCTCGGCAACAACACAAGCACTCCATCTCCTTTCCAGCAACCAAAACTTCGTCTCCATACATATTAGGGCAAGTATTTTAAGAACTGTGACCATCATCATTTCTAAGCATTTTATCATTTCTCCAAGCTGTAAAAACTTAAATGCTTATTGGATTTATGAATATAAGGTGATGTATATTCTTGGGGAAGAATGTGGTCTACGGACATTAATACCATATATACAGTAAAATTAAAAAATGGATAGTTGGATGCAGCACTCTTGAAATCAGGATATTGAGGCATGATCACAGAGCCATAAATGATTCTGCTGCACATAGTCGACATGGTCACAAGAAACGTGAACAAAAAGACTTAAATTAACTGAGAGAGAAACAAACTGTGATTGGACTGAATGGATGGTCGGCTAAATTGTTTTGTTTTGTTTGCCATTTAATTGCATATTTAGGTTTGAGCACTGTAGTTACAAAATATATCACTAATAAAATGGCTAATAAATAAAATAAATCCTCAAAAATAAAACGTGCTTAATAGGTTTGCATGCAGTGTACATAGACTTTTTTCAATTCTAATTATGTTTTTTCATAGAAGGGAGCAGAAAAGTACAGAGATGTTTGTGTAATTATTGTGTAATAATGTTTGTGAATATTGGACAAGGGAGGACCAGTCAGATGCTCAATATATTATTTGAGAAATAAAAAGAAAATAGAAAATTACAAAAGTTAATGAATACAAAAAACCCACAATCTATCTCACATCAGTGGCTAGATGTCTTATCTGCTGTTCTGTAAGGAAAATGCATATCTAGGACAGTTGAGGCATCTGTATGAAACAGAAGAAAAGGAAACAAGCCTTGACTCTTACCAGACAGGTACAGGTGCAGTGCATCCTGAGGGCTGTAGAGAACAACACGCTTTCTCCCACTCACCTGGGCCAGAAGGTTGTCCATCACCTGATTGAGACATTATTAAAAAACAGAGGTCTGGGATGAAACACTGTGGTACCTTCTACACTTCCACTCAGGTGGTATAGTTAGACTTGTTAGACTACCTTGTGACCGTTGTGCACGGTCAGTACAGTAATGGAATTTTGCAGTTTGATATAGAAGCTAAATTTGTTTTGTTCTTTTCATCTGGACATTTTATCTCACTATTGAACTACTGGTGAATATGTGAATATGACAGCAATGTGTAGAGAGAAAGTCATGTTCCTGAAAAAACAGGTTCCTCTCACATCATAGTGCGTCCACAACTGCAGCCCAGAGGAGCTGATCCGAAACACACTGGAGAAGAACTGGTCCGACTGGAAGAACGGAGGAATGTGGAAATCCTCTGCAAGGTCAGGGAACTGCTTCTTCAGGTTAGCAGGTTCCTAAGTTTAGAGCAGAAACAGCCTATTGGAACTAGTGAACATGATTGCCATTCTACTGTCCAATACATGAAGAGATCATTTGCAAAAACAGATGTGCTATTCTTTATAAATACAATAAATACAAATGTCTTCTTGCTAAACACTATGGCCAAAATTTACAGTTGTGTGAAATAGTGTTCCCCCCTTCATGATTTCCTTTTTTTTTGCATGTTTGTCACTTTCAAATGTTTCAGATCATCAAACTAGTTTAAATATTAGTCAAAGACAACAAAATGCAATTTTTAAATGAAGGTTTTCATAATTAAGGGAGAAAAAAAAAATAATACATGACCCTGTGTGAAAAAGTGTTTGCCCCCCAAGCCTTAACTGTGGTTTATCACACCAAAGTTTAATTTCTCTAGCCACACCTAGGCCTGATTACTGCCACTCTATCAAAAAATCACTTCAATAGGACCTGCCTGACAAAGTGGACCAAAATATACTCAATAGCTAGACTTGATGCCAATATCCAAAGAAACTCAGAAACAAATGAGAAAGTAATTGAGATCTATTAATCTGGAAAAGGTTATTAAGCCATTTCTAAAATTAAAGACAGTGAGAGACATTGAGAGACATTATCCACAAATGGAGAAAGCTTGGAACAGCTTGGAACAGCTTCTTCCCAGGAGTGGCCGGCCGAATAAAATTAGCCCTACAGCATAGCAATGACTCATTCAAGAGGTCTCAAAAGACCCCACAAAAACATCCAAAGAACTGTAAAACCTACAGTAAAACTTGGTGGTGGTAGTGTAATTGTCTGGGGCTGTTTTGCTGCTTCAGGACCTGGAAGACTTGTGATAAATAAAACAATGAATACAGCTGTCTACCAAAAGATCCTGAAAAAGAATTTCCAGCCATAAAGCTGAAAGAACTTGGGTTCTGCAGCAGGACAATGATCCAAAACACACCAGCAAGTCTACCTCTGAATGGCTAAAGAAAAACAAAGTGAAGCAAAGAGTCATAAAAAATGCTAGCTTTTGGCTAATGCTACAGGGCACTGACGTCACTGCAAGCGGACTTAATTTAGGGCAACACCAGTGAATTCTGGAAAGACCATGTTTTGGATTATTATCCTTTTTTACAGGGAGTGAACAGAGTGAAAATACATTTAGTCTTGTCCTATTGAGCATTGTAGTCTGTGTTAGAGCTGGAAAATGGCAGATAAGAAAGTGAGCATTTGATGCTCAGTGATTCTCAGTCCTGGTTCTGGAGTAGCACTTCCCTGCGGGTTTATTGTTTGGTCATTGGTTTATATTAATTACAGCTCACCTGATGCAACGAGAAGAGCTGGCTGTGTTATAGCCAGAGATGTATATTAACGAAGTAGAACTACTTCACTGCTGTATAAGTAAAATGTTGTATCTGTACTTTGTTAAGGTATTATTGTTTTCTCCTCCTTTCACTTTTACTTCACTAACTACATATTTTCCTGTGTTTTAATACTTTTACTCCGATACATTTTTTATGTGCTGCATCGTTACTTCTTACCAGGGGCATCGCTAGTACTTTTTAGGGGCTCAGGAACTGTGAATAATCACCATGGTCACTCCATCTGCACTTAGAAAATGCTCGGTTGCGCTTTCTACACCGAAAACTAGAGTGCGCGACTAAACCGTGTTTTACGGTAGCCGTGTGCACAGCTCACCCGAAGGAGCAGAGACTCGCGCTTCTCGTGCACAGACTGAACATGAAACAGAAACTAGTTTTACAGCTAAATAAACATGAATTAACGAGGTCTAATCAACAAATAATACTACTGCTTATCTGTAGAACAGTGTAAAGTTCAGTGTAAAATGTTTGGAGTGGTATTAAATAAGCAAATCAAATCGTTTATATCACAGCACTAAATTCTTAAAGATCTCATTCTCATGTATCCCAGATATATGTTTTAAGTGATATTATTGTATAATTTCGTAGTAAATAGATCCCAAAAAAGGTCCATTCGGTTTCGCATAAAAGAGATTTTGGAGTGCTATAAAACAAAAAAAATCTAATTGTTATCAAATCAGACCATGAAATCCTTGAAGAAGACATTCCATACTATTAATATCATGCATATCAAGTAATATTACTGTATCATTTTGGAGTAATTGGATACCAAACTTAGGAAAAATGTCTATTTGATTGAACATAAACCAAATTTCGGAGTTCTATAAACCAGGTAGTCAAATTGTTATCCAAGAAAACCAAGACAGTCTTGAAAAACACATTCCAAAATATTAATGACATGAGCAAAAAGTAATATTACTGTATCATTTTAGAGTAATTGGATACCAAACATAGGAAAAATGTCTAATCGGTTGTGCACAAACCAGATTTCAGAGTCCTATAAAACCAGCAAATCAAACTGTTATCCAAAACAGGAACACATATCTTGAGGAACACATTCCATATTATTAAGAACGAGATTAACAAGTAATATTAATTACATTTTGGAGTAATTGTATTCCAAACTTGGGAAAAATGTCTATTCGTTTGTCCACAAACCAAATTTGGTAGTCCTATAAAACCAGCAAATCAAATTGTTATCCAGTGAGACCAAAACAGTCTTGAAGAACACATTCCATATCATTAATTTCAGGAGTAACAAGTGATATTACTGTATCATTTCCATCATGTCCAATCGGTTTTGCCTAAACCAGATTTTGAAGTCCTAGAAAACCCAAAAGTATAATTATCAAATGACACCATGAAATGCTTAAAGAAGACATTACATACTATTTATGCATTACGTAAGAAGTGGTATTACTGTATAATTTTGGAGCAATTGTATACCAAACTTAGGAAAAATGTCCATTCGGTTTTGTATAAAACAGAGTTTTGAGTATTACCAAATCAGACCATAAAATCCTTGAAGAAGACATTCCATACTACTATTTTCATACTATTATGCATTCCTGCATAAAAACATATTTTGGGGTCCTATAAAAACAGCATATCAGAGAGTTATCTTTATAATTTTATGTCAACTTTTTCCCATTTTCTACCCAATTTACACGGCCAATTACCCAACCCACACAGTAGGACTGCCCCTATCACTAGTAATGCCCCAACCACCAGGAGGGGGAAGACTAACACATGCTTCCTCTGATACATGTGAAGTCAGCCACCGCTTCTTTTCGAGCTGCTGTTGATGCAGCATTGCCAAGCAGCCAGCGCGCTCGGAGGAAAGCGCAGCGGCTCGGTTCCTATACATCAGCTCACAGACACCCTGTGCTGCAGACATCACCCTAGGAGTGATGTGGGGAGAGAGTGCCATCTACCCACACAGAGGGAGCAGGGCCAATTGTGCTCCCTCTGAGCGCCGGCTGCTTGATGGCAAAACTCCATCATTCAGCTGCTGCAGTATGAGGCACACAGGGCTTTTACATTTGTAAAACGTGGATGTGGAGTGAAAGTTCTTACTCAACTCTTGGGCTGTGAGTCCATTTGGACAGCAAAACGGTAGCGAGTCCGGAACCACAACAGAACAGAGGCAGGCTGGATGGTGAATATCATCAGAAGCTTTTATTTGTCTACGACTGGGAGACTACATTTAGCTGCAGGTTAGGAAGGCTGTGTACACCACACACACACTCATACTCTGTAATAAAACAAATCATGAAATATACCACTTTAAATAATACTTTTTTCCCTGATTATTTCATTTACACACCATTTTACTTGACTTACTATCTTTGACAGTGTTGTGTAAACAGATTTTTCAAATTGATGTTTAATTTCATGATGTCTCTTAATATTAAACTCCTTAATTACGGCAACCTTTAGACTCTTTGGCCCGTTTTTCTGCACTAGAAATGCGCACCCTCTCTGCTTTTAGACTCTTTTGCCTAATTTTCTGCGATAGAAATGCGCACCCTCTCCGCTTTTAGACTCTTTTGCCTGATTTTCTGCGATAGAAATGCGCACCCTCTCTGCTTTTAGACACTTTTGCCCTGTTTTTCTGCGCTAGAAATGCGCACCCTCTCCGCTTTTGGACTCTTTTGCCCCGTTTTTCTGCGCAAAAAATGCTCCGACTCTTTGGCCCGTTTCTGACAAGTCCAACTGACATGAAAAAATCAGCAAGAACAGAGTCCCACGAGAGTTCCAAACAGTGCATGAACTTCAGTGTACTCAGTAGAGTTCATAGTCTTTGAGGTGCGAAGGCACTCTGCGCTGACTGCACCTTGGGCCAGTCCATTTCCCGGCCGGGTTGCACAAGAGCGGGGTGTGTTGTGTTGACTTTGAGTGTCCTGTGGTTGTTCAGGGGGGGCATGAGCTGAGCGTTTGTGTTGAGCGGAAGCAGGAAGAACAGGTGTCAGGAAAGTGTGTGAAGGAGGGCCAGGGGATGTTTGATGTGTGCTAGTACCCTGACTGGAATGGTGAGACTGACTATTGGGGGCTGCAGCTGGAGCAGCTAAAGGAGGCACTTGTGCAGCTAACATGGGTGACTGGGCTGCTAAAGTAGGTGACTGAGCTGCTAAAGTAGATGACTGAGCTGCTAAAGGTACTTCAGGCCATAAAGGACAGAGCAAAGAGCCAGATGAAACATCAGACCTGGGCTATGGAGCTGGAATGTTCGCACCGCTCGAGTTAGAGACGAATGGCTTGAGCCGATTATAATGTAGCACTTTGGGCCTACTCGACGTACAGGCTAAATTGCGAACCCGGAAGTCTACTGGTAAGGATTGGCCCTCTGGTGCAATAGCATCCAAAATCACAAAAGGGCCAATTCAGCATGGAGCAAGCTTGTTATTGCGATTAGCTGGATCATCCATCAATACTAAATCGCCTGGTTTGTATGGGCTATATTTTAAATGCCGGTCATAGTACTTTTGCTGAGGTTCCTGAGCTTTGTTCCTGAAAGCTGTGGCTGATTGGCAAGCTTCCTTAAGCCTAGCGCACAACGAAGCAGCATATGCAGCCGGAGTTATAGACGGTTTGGAAGATGGCGAAGCAGATGTGCTAAGCAATGTATCTACCGGAACACGTGCATTACGTCCATGGGCTAGGTAGAAAGGTGTGAACCCTGTACTGGCATGCACTGTGGTATTGTAGGCCAGCGCGACCTGTGGAAGATGGTCGTTCCACTCACGTCCTAGCTCAAACAGATATTTAAAGAGCTCTTCCTTAAGCGTGTGATTATACCATTCAACAGCCCCATCACATTGCCCATGATAGGGTGAGGCAGTTTTCTAATCACCATGAGACCGCAAAGGTGCTTAATAAGATCAGATTCAAACTGTCTGCCCTGATCAGAGTGAAGGGATTCGGGGACACCATGCTGATGGATAAACTGTTTAAAGATGAACTGGGCCACCGAAACTGCTGTCTGCGTCTTTAATGGATAGAGATTGACAAATTTGGTATACAGATCCATCAGAACCAACACATAACGGTTACCTTTGGTTGATATTGGCAGTTCAGTAAGGTCAGCAGCCACAATTTCCAAGGGTCTACTGGGTGAAATTGGAACAAGTGGGGCCTGAGGACGAGGTACTGGAGAGCAACGTGACTGACAAGCAGCCCACTCGCGGCAATACTGATGGATATCAGAAGACATATAAGGCCAGTAGAAGGAGCATAATGCCCTATTAAGTGATTTAGCAGGCCCATAGTGTCCTGCTGCTGGGTGACCATGTATGTAGTGTAGTACTAGGGGAATTAGTGAATGAGGAATGACCACCTGCTGAATAACAGAATGAGACGTTGGTATGAGACATACTGTGAGGTGAGGGAACTGAGACCACTGCTTATGAAGGAAAGGAGATGCTTTTCTAAGCTTGCAATTTCGTGGACGCTGACCGCGTTCCATCCAGTCCAGAACTGTTGCAATGTCGGGATCACTCTGTTGTTTTGTAGACAGATCCCAGTCTGTCTGAATATGGACCAGGTTTGTAGACGTGAACGATGAGTTCAAGTTCTTAGGCTGGCAGTCACCACCTTGAACCAACGTCTGCTTATCGCATTCTGTGGTTCTCTGCGTTGCTGTTGAAGTCTGCAGAGGCTTGGGATGCACCAAAGAAGGCTCCAGAGGTGATTCAGATGGGCGACGGGACATGGCATCCGCATTAAGATGTTTAGCGCAGTCACGGTGTACTATTGTCCAGTCATGGAGATCTAGTTCGACAGCCCAACGTGCACACCTTCCAGTGTGATCCTGATCAAGGGGAAGCTTTTGAGAACCACCAATGGTTTGTGGTCTGTGACGATAGTAAAAGGATGGAATGCCAAGTAGTGGCGAAAATGACGCACAGACCAGACTATGGCGTACAGCTCACTGTCAAATGTTGACCACTTTCTTTCTGAAGCAGAGAGGATGTGACTAGCAAAAGCAATAGCATGCTCTTTACCACCTTCTAGGACAACACACTTCCAATTGCATGCAGGGAAGCTTCTGTATGTAACAGAAAAGGAGCTGACAGATTGGGAAAGCCAAGACAGGTGGTGATGTTAGAGCTTGTTTCAGGATCCAAAAAGCATCATTGGCGGCAGAAGACCATTCAAAGGAAACACCTTTGAGTGTAAGACGATGGAGTGGTTCAGCAATATGAGAGAACTGTCGAATGAATCGCCTATAGTAGGAGCAAATGCCTAAGAAGGCTCTCACCTCTGTGGCTGGACGGGGAACAGGCCACGAAGACACCTTGTCGATGTTAGCAGGATCAGGTTGGATTCCAGCACAGGAGATGTGATGGCCTAAGAACGTGACAGAGGAGCGAGCTAGGTGACATTTGGACGGCTTTAATTTGAGACCAGCAGCATGAAAGCGTTAAATGCTGAAGATGCTGGGTAAAGTCCGTACTATACACGATAATATCGTCAAGGTATATTAGACAGATATCCCAGTGAAGACCGCGAAAAACAAGTTCCATCAAAAGCTGGAAACTCGGAGGGGCGTTCGAAATCCCCATCGGCATCATCCGGAAATGAAATAAGCCAGAACCAGTAGAGAATGCTGTTTTCTCTTTATCTCGGGGATGAAGTGGAATTTGCCAATAACCAGCAGTAAGGTCAATGGTGCTGAATATCTGGGCACCAGCAAGCCTGTCTAGAGAGTCATCAACACGAGGAAGTGTGTGTGAATCTTTAACTGTCACTGAGTTAAGCCGACGATAGTCTACGCAAAAGTGGTGAGTGCCATCTTTTTTTCGGACGAGCACCACCGGTGCTGACCACGGACTATGCGACTCCTCAATAATGGCATGCACGAGGAGCTTATCCACTTCCCTTTTTAGCACTGCTTGTGTGGCTGGCGTCACACGATAAGGTCGTAACTTAATCGTTTTTTCTGCACCAGTATCAATGCAATGATGGACAAGGTCCGTTCGACCGTAATCGTAAGGATGCGAACTGAAAACGTCGACAAAATCTCTCAACAGACTCTCAAGGTGTGGTATTTCATCTGGGCCAAGGCATGTCTCGGACAAGTCTACTGTTGGTGTTGGACCACTAGGTGTGCTATCTGTGCTAACAGCACATGTGTCAATAAGTGCATGCTGTTCTGAGCCAAAGAATGTAATTGAAATGTAGGGAGTTGGTGATGTATCTGCACCTGACTCAACGTTAGGGGAGACCAAGGGGGTTTTGGAAGCTGACATTTGGTCCGCAATGCCAGCTGCTATTAGTTTCCCTGATCATAAACAGATTGAGAATTATCTGAGCCTTGTGGAGTGGGGGTGGAGAGGATGAAGAGGGGGGTCTTGTATGTGTGTATTGTGAATCAGGTGATGGGGAGCAGCCATAGTGGTGCTTAGAGCGTCGTGGTGTGTGTGAGGAGTGGTAAGATGAGTGTGGATGGCTTTCTGGTGAGGGGGAGCGTACAGAGTACCTGTCACGGTGAAACCTGGGAGAGGAGCAGTCTTCCCTCGTAGGTTGCCGGTGATGTACCTGGTGAGAGCGAGGCAGAGACTGACAAGGTCGTCTAGGAGTATCAGGGTAGGTGTCATAGCAGGAAACATGCTGATCATCCTCACGAAAAGTCCAGCTGGGTGAACGAGCTCGGTGTCAAGGAGGTGGGGATCCCTCTTGGTGTGGTCGACGTCCTCTGTAGTAGTAGTGAGAAGATGTGACACAACAGTCCACACAGTCACGCCACTGAAGGTCGGCTTGGTCCCGCTGACATCCACTTGTCCAGGCATATGCAGCTGTGTTGTAAGATTGGTGCGGAGTGTGAACACAGCTTGGCAGGCCATGCTGAAATCAGACACTTATCATGTGAGATGGTCAAGTCTCTTCTCAGTATGTTGTAGATGTGTTTGTTTCAAGGCATGCAGGTCTGTTCTGTGGTCAGCAATAGCAGCTGTTAATTCAGCTAAGGCAGGATGTGAAGTAGCGCCAGATTGTTGAGTAACAGTCACAGGCATAACAGGTGTGTGGGCTGCTACTGTCAGAGCTAACTGTGCCCGCTCACACTGGGTTGCCACCTTTAATGCAGCTTCTAGAGTAACTGCACCATGCTCGTGGATTTTAAGCTGCAATGCTTGGTCAAGACCAGTCACAAAACGTCGGAACACCTCACAGTTCTGTGCCTCAGGGCTACACAGGGGAAAAGCATCAGCTACTAAATTCTTGAGATCAGCAGCGTAAACTTCCAAAGGCTCCTTTGGTCTGCGAGGGCGAGCATTTAGGTGTGTCTGAAAAGTGGCCAAAAATTGCGTTTGTCCAAAAACTGCATTCAACTTTGCCAATATGCAAATGCAGGGCCACTGAGTCTTGCAGCTAACAGTTTTGATACCTCTAATGCAACTTCAAAATGCTGAATACAGGAGCTGAGGTTCTAGCATATGGGCCCTTGATGATAACTGCCAATTTTGAGCTTGATTGCTTGTACGGTTGCTAAGAAACAGTTATTTAGCTTTAGCCCCGCCCCCTGGTGGCATATATCTATAGAAATTTAGAATCAGAATCAAGACATGAATATAAATCTTAAGTGGCATTCAAACCATTTGAAGCATTCAAAAGTTATGGCTGTTAGAGTAAATTTAGCTTTACTTCAGGATGATTAATTTGCATATGGCAGCCATGTTGTGTAGAAATTTCAAGATTTTTTGATAATTATTAAAGATCACACTTTCCCAAGTTGTATGAAATCAAACATGTCAGGATTGGTAAAAAATCAAGGACTAGTTTGCAAAAGTATGTTTTGCATATTATGAAAGTTTGCAAAAAATCTAAGTGGGCTTCATAGTCCAAAGTTGTGTGGCTTTACCCAAGGAATAAATCAAAATATTTTTCAGAATAGACACCATGGTTCATGAGTTATTATCCAAAACTTAAATTGCTTTGCTATATCGCCACCTACTGTACCTTCTGACCAAGATTGGTCTTTCTAGCTCTTATAGTTTTGGCTCCAGATTACATTTTAGCCGAGAAGAAGAATAACAATAAGAAAAAAACCAACAATTTCAAGAAGGTCCCAGCACTACATTCTTGGACCTTATAATAATAGAAGGAAATCAAAATAAACTTACTATAGGCAATAATATAAAATATTATAAAAAGCAATAATGCAAAACTATTAAAAAGATGAATAAAATAATAAAAAAAAATAAAGGAAATAAAGAACTAAGAGAAGAACTGGTGCATTGCAGCTATAAGCAGATGTTTCCAGTTCAATAAAAACTCTTGAAAACTGGCAGCTGATCCAGTCACGAATGCGAGTCTGATAATTACTGCTGTTTACATTAATCAATGAAGTGATGTATTCTGGCAAATGACCGGAGAGTGTTTTATAAATAAAAATCAACCAGTGTGTTTCCCTTCTTATCGTTAAAGATGGGCAACCAATGTTTGCATACAGCTCACAGTGATCAGTTCTGTATGGATCTCCAGTGATGAACCTCAGTGCAGAGTGATGCACTGAGTCCAATAATTTGAGGGATCTAGGGGGAGCATGTTTATAAATAATGTCGCCATAGTCCAGCACTGAGAGTAAAGTTGCTTCAACTAATCTTTTTCTGGTGTGCATGGGAAAACAGGGCTTGTGTCTTTAAAAATAACCCAGCTTCTGTCTGCATTTACTGACTAGTTTATTTATGTGTGCTTTAAAACTGAGTTTATCATGCAGCCATTTGCCAAGGTATTTATATTCTGTGACTCTCTATGGTGGATCCTTCCAGGGTTGTAATGTTTACAGTACTAAAATCAGTATTTAGAGATCTGGAAAACAACATGAACTTAGTTTTCATGGCATTTTAAATGAGTTTGTGCTTATACAATGTAACATGTAAAGCATTAAATGAGCTCTGTAATTTTTTTGCTGCAGCCTGAACAGAATTAACTGAGAAATATAAAAATGTGTCAGCTGCATAAAGGTGGATTTTGCAGTCTGAGGTAAAAGCAGAGGCAGCAATATCATTGATATACAGGTCCTTCTCAAAAAATTAGCTTATTGTGATAAAGTTCATTCTTTTCCATAATGAAATGATAACAAAATAAACGTTCATATATTTTAGATTCATTGCACACCACCTGAAATATTGTTTTAATACTGATGATTTTGGCATACAGCTCATGAAAACCCAAAATTCCTATCTCACAAAATTTGCATATCATGAAAAGGGTCTCTAAACGAGCTATTAACCTAATTATCTGAATCAACTCTAAACACCTGCAAAAATTCCTGAGGCTTTTAAAAACTCCCAGCCTGGTTCATTACTCAAAACCGCAATCATGGGTAAGACTGCCGACCTGACTGCTGTCCAGAAGGCCATCACTGACACCCTCAAGCAAGAGGGTAAGACACAGAAAGAAATTTCTGAACGAATAGTCTGTTCCTAGAGTGCTGTATCAAGGCACCTCAGTGGGAAGTCTGTGGGAAGGAAAAAGTGTGGCAGAAAACGCTGCACGACGAGAAGAGGTGACCGGACCCTGAGGAAGATCGTGGAGAAGGACCGATTCCAGACCTTGGGGGACCTGCGGAAGCAGTGGACTGAGTCTGGAGTAGAAACATCCAGAGCCACCGTGCACAGGCGTGTGCAGGAAATGGGCTACAGATGCCGCATTCCCCAGGTCAAGCCACTTTTGGACCAGAAACAGCAGCAGAAGCGCCTGACCTGGGCTACAGAGAAGCAAAATGTCTGAAGTCCAGTGTCAAGTACCCACAGTCAGGGATGGTCTGGGGTGCCATGTCAGCTGCTGGTGTTGGTCCACTGTGCTTTATCAAGGGCAGGGTCAATGCAGCTAGCTATCACGAGATTATGGAGCACTTCATGCTTCCATCTGCTGAAAAGCTTTATGGAAATGAAGATTTCATTTTTCAGCACGACCTGGCACCTGCATAAAGTACCAAAACCACTGGTAAATTTACTGACCATGTTATTACTGTGCTCAATTGGCCTGCCAACTCTCCTGACCTGAACCCCATAGAGAATCTGTGGGATATTGTGAAGAGAAAGTTGAGAGACGCAAGACCAAACACTCTGGATGAGCTTAAGGCCGCTATCGAAGCATACTGGGCTCCCATAACACCTCAGCAGTGCCTCAGGCTGATTGCCTCCATGCCACGCCGCACTGAAGCAGTCATTTCTGCAAAAGGATTCCCGACCAAGTATTGAGTGCGTAACTGAACATAATTATTTGAAGGTTGACTTTTTTGTATTAAAACACTTTTCTTTCATTGGTCGGATGAAATATGCAATTTTTTTTAGATTTTTGTTTTTTGGGGGATTTTTGTTTTTTCTTTACCTTTTTGCCAAAATCATCAATATTAAAACAATAAAAGGTTTGAACTACTTCAGTTGTGTGTAACGAATCTAAAATATATGAAAGTGTAATGTTTATCAGTACATTACAGAAAATAATGAACTTTATCAGAATATGCAATTTTTTTTAGAAGGAACTGTATATATTAAATAAAACTGGACCCAAAAGTGAACCCTGTGGTATGCCTTCAGACACAGATACCAAGTTTAAAATTATATTAATTTTCAATGACTTGCATTGTTTTCTGTTGGTGAGGTAGTTTTGGGTCCAGATTCATCAAAGCCAATCATTTTTAAATTCCTTAAAAGAAGAGAGTGATCAACTGTGTCAAAGGCTTTTGTTAAGTCAATAAAAATAGCTGCACAATGTTTTTTCTTGTCCATTTCTGAATAGAGATCATTTAAAACCAGTGTTGTATCAGAGATAGTGCTGTGTCCTTCTCTAAAACCAGACTGATATTTAAATAAAACTGTTTTTTTTAAGAAATGATTTAATTTATTGGTTCACTAGAGATTGTAACATCTTTGCTAAACACAACAGATTTGAGATTGGTCTTTAATTATTCAACTCTGTTTTCTCACCACCTTTATGCAGAGCTATTCCATGAGCTGTTTTCCAGACCCTGGGAATTCTGCAAGATAAAACTGAGAGATTAAAAATGTACAAAATGTATTGTAAAATAATTGGGGCTGCAAGACGCAATAAAAAGGGGTCCAGTCCATCTTCTCCAGTGGCTTTCCATTAATTAATTTTAGCCAGGGCATTAGCAACTAAACATGGAGAAAATGGCAAAAGAAGAAAGTGAGAAGAGACCATGTGTTTTAGAAACAGTAGACCTGGAATCAGTTTTATTCATTATGTTTGTGTCTATTTATATTTCTAGCAAAATGTGAGTTAAAAGCTTGACATATTTCCTTCTGGTCAGAAATCAGTTGATCATTAACTAAAACACTGGTTGGAAAAAGAGGGGAATTATTTTTGAGGGAATTTACTATATTTCAGAAGTTTTGAGGGTTTCTAGGTAATTAGGTTGAGGTTCTATTCTGATTTAGCTTTTCTAACAGCAGAGGCACATTTGTATCTGTTGATAGTCTCTCTCCCCTGAGTGTCTAGCAGTTGACCAAGCTTTATTTCTGGCCTTAAACAATGAGGAAACTTCACCCACAGGGGCTTGACCTGTCTCCTATTCTTGACTTTTTGAATGAGGCATGTTTGCTTACCACAGTTAGGAAGGTTTTACTGAAATGGTTAAGTGCCCCATCAACATCTGGGATTCCTTAAGTAAGGTAGATTTCACTCATTGCCAAGTCAGAAAGGAAAGCTTGCTTCTTAAAATCTCTTCTAACCACCAACCAAAAGCCTGTTTTGTTTGTACAACTGCTTCTCATGCATCCGATGGGACAATTATCACTTATGCCAAGTTCAAAACTCCTGAGGCAGATAGATAGATAGATGGATAGATAGATACTTTATTAATCCCCAATGGGGAAATTCATTTGTCCAACAGCACACAAATAACAACAACAAAAAAAAACAGTTATTTTGTCAGCTTTATTGGACACTATTAGATCTATCAGGGTTGACTTGGTGGGTTTTTGGAGTTGGAGTTGGTTCATTGATTAATTGTGTTAGTAAAAGATTGACACATATTTCCTTTAAGTGATCGGATGCATTAGAAAGCCAGTTTAGGTTAAAATCACCTAGAGGCAGCAATTGAAGTGAAACCTTGAGGGACAAAAAATATATTTACTCAGGTGTAAATTGCAACTCCCCCTCCCCTTAAAATTCTATCTTTTCTATGGAGAATAGAATAATTTAAAGCTACAACTTCATCATTGTTACTATGACTAAGCCAGGTCTCTGATAAAACTATTATATTGGGATCAGATTGTGCAACCAGGATTTTAAGATAATACATTCAATCTTTCTGTAGTAGGCTTCTAATATTTAAATGGATTATACCTAAACCTTTTATTTTTTAAAAACTTTCAAGATTACTCATAGGATTATCAGTACAGTTTTCTTTTGGGTTTACAGTCATTTGGGATGGCTTAATGTGTATATGATTATCACAATTACAAAAACAAAAACTAATTTTGTAGATTTTTGGTATTTTTTGTAAAAATACTGATCCTAGATTTTCTTCTACTACTAATGACTACTGGTATAATTGAACTTGCATTGTAGGTCTTGGGTAGTCATTTAAAATTAAAATATATTGTGTCCTAAAATCTGCGCACCCAGCCTATTGGGAAATTTGGTTTATGCATAAACAAAATAGACATACAAAATACAGTGAATGTATTCTTTAAGTTTTTCTTTATGACATTGGATAACAATAAATTTTTAGTTTTTATAGCTCTCTAAATTCTGGTATATTTTTCTAAGTTTTGTATCCATTTACTCCAAAATGATACAATAATATTACTTGATACGCATGAGATTAATATTATAGAAGGTGTTCTTTAAGGTTGTGGATAAGTCAGTGGATAACGATTTGTTTTGCAGCTTTTATAGCACTCCAAAATCTCATATAGACCGTTTCAGAGGAATATTCATGAGCGTAGGAAGTGACGTAGCTGTTCCTAGGACACTTCCGTTTAGCGTTAAACAGCGTTCAAAACAGTGGACATGACTTTTTAATTTAACATGACTGCAAACTTCACCTAATCTGAGAGTCACAAACATTAAAAATCAGGTCAAATTGTTCTTTAAACAAGTAAACTATGGAGCACCAAAAATTATATAAATTATATAAAGAAATACACATATAAATGTATAAATATATAAATGAATAAATAAATGAATGTTGCAATTAATAAATGTATAAATAAATTAATACATAAATAAATATATAAATAAATAAATACATGCACAAATAATTGTATAGGTAAATAAATAAATTAATAAATACATTTCTTAGTTATATATTTATTTATTCATTTATATGTGCATTTATTTATGTCAACATTTATTTATTTATTTCTACATTTATTTATTTATTTCAACATTTATTTATTTATACTTATGTCATTTTTGGTCCTCCATAGTAAACACGCGTGCTTTCTTTTTTCACCTTCTTATCTACAAACCATGCAGAGTACGTGTTGGATAGTATTTGACTTGCTCCAACCTCATCATACACTATAGTGATGCTTCTCTGCTATATGAACAAATATTCCCAACTTTTCCACTGAGAAAGGGGGGGGGGGGGGGGGGGGTTCGCTAAATGAGTCGCTAAATGACGTCAACACCTATTTTGCATAATACATGTTTTTGAAGCTGTAAAAGGATTAAGGTTGTGGGAGTGAAAAAAGTGTGTAAAAAACATCCTCAATATGTTAGAAATGTTACAAATGAACATCTGTTACTTTTTAAATAGGCTGTCATTTTTTACAATAACTTCATTTTTACGTGAATTACATAAATTAGTTTTTTTGCTGTGTTCTTAAATGTTATTATAAGAGCAGCAGTTAGCCAGAACTGTTAATTTCTGTTTTTTTTTAGGGTTTTTGTTTGCTTTATTTTAATATTTTTTTACGTTTTCTGTATTTTTAAAGCTATCATAGACAAATTGTTCAATGGTTCAATAGATATTTAGCTTTTTATAAAGAGGCAGACACTGTGGAGGTGGTGAGTGACTGAGACTGTGCAAGTTAAATTCAATATTTTTTTCGTGTCACACTGAAGACACATCCTGATCTGTAAATACGGGGCGGGGTCAGTCAGCGGTGGCTGTGGGCACGGTGTTGGTGGAGCGGTGTGTAAGCTCTGACTGAGAGACTGCACTGTGAGTGATGTTGGCGGGGCTCACGGCAGCAGCCGCCAAAAGTCTCCAATAACACCACAAAAAGTCGCTAGATTGGCAGCACTGACTGACAATCACACTGTCTACATTCTGATTAAGAACAGGGCTGCTCTCACTGACGCGACTCACACGCAGCACCGTGCGCAGTGCCCTAGCGCCTGTAAATTTAATGCTTCAATGAAGGTAATTTAAAAACCAGGACATTTCCTCACTTTTTGGAAAAAAAAAACCCGGAACGCCCGGGACAGGACGTGAAATACGGACATGTCCTGGGAAATAAGGACGTTTGGTCACCCTATATGTAATGCTGCAGCATTTCCCTTCTACTTTATTCTGCTATTGTTCGACGTAATGTCCCACTCCTGATATGTCGTGTGTGTCTTGTCAGTCAGTCAGTCATGGATTTTGGGTTTGATTTCCAAAATAAATGAGCCATATTCAGATTTATGTGACAGAGTAAATTGTTCTCCACTGCTCAATGTAAGCAGATGCCCTGAAAAATCCATACTGACTTTTAAATAGTTTTTCCACTTTTAGCTATTTAAATTAGACCAGATAACGAAGCTCCAGGAGATATTTTTGATAGAAATATTTAAAAATATTACTGAATCTAATATATCTACTGTAAATTAACACACCCGTCCCCTGTACATGAATGTTTGTGTATCTGATTTGAGTCTAAATGATTATATTTCTTCTAACATGACACACTCACCCTTCCTGGAAACTCTTCTCAAATTTATTTACAGTCCATGTTTTTTTCTAAGGGAGGGCGGTCTGGCTGGGTTTCACCTGTGCTAAAATATTTGTTTTAAAGCCAGATTTGTTAAAACAATGTAACAGCTTGCAGTTTAGCCTTTCTTTTGGGTAACTTTGCTTAGAGACTTAATTTAAGACTTCATGCAAATGCACTTGTGCTGTTGCTACAGCCAACTGTGAGTGTCTTTTAGCCTAAATATTTGAAATAATATAAACAATATGATATTTAAACTTTTGACTTCTTTCAGTAATAACTACATAACACAATACTTGTACTTTTACTTTCAGTACTTAAGTAGAACATTTTAGATTGAATTACTTGCAATACTTAAGTAGAAAAAATGTTGAATACTTTCGTACTTCTACTTAAGTATGATGCTTAAAGAACACTTCAACTTCTCCTCAAGTCACTATTTTGACAACGTATTTGTACTTTTACTTAAGTCTGGATCTCTATTTTTTTATACATGTCCTGGTTACAGCAGAAAAAACAAAACCTAAAACCTATTATAAGGAAAAAGTGTTGCTTAATGTAATAAAACAACTAAACACCAAACTTCTTTCATTTATTTCACTGCATAATAAACTTCATTAGAATGTTTATAAGAAACAAACCACTGCACCATAACCCATATTACCAACCCGCTGTTAAATCCAGAGAGGCTGGGGAGTAAACAGGCTGGTTGACTGGATCTTGAAGAGCACAGCAAATATGTATTTTGAGTCTAACTTGGTCTAACTTGAATAACCAGGGTGGTTGACCCTGTAACACATTCAGCTTGCGCTAGCAAGGGCAGTTATTTCATTAGATGGATCAGGTGGGCTGTAAACTTACGAGCAGAGTTCGCTGGTGTTGCACTAATTTGAATCCGCTGTGCGGTGACTTCAGTTTAATGGGCTGTAGCATTAGCTAAAGCTAGCATTATTCTAATTACAACTTTTAATGATGTAATTGTAATTTAGAGGATCCACAGATATTTAGAAGGAAAATGTACACAGGACAGTAAACATGGTTCTAAACATATTTATTTATCATAGAGTGTGATAAGAGCAAGTTTGTGAAAAACCCAAAAGCCATTAATTTATGCCTTCTGTTGTTCTGACTAATGCTCAAATTTGTTTAAGGATCTGAAACAGTTAAGAATGACAAACATGCAAAAAAAATATATATGAAGGGGCAAACACTTTTTCACACCACTGTATACCACAATATATTTCTTAATTTTGGTTGATACGGTATAATTTCAATACTGATATGAACAGTATAAATGCTACAGCCTGTGCTAAACATCACACACTGGCATTGCCAGGCTACAGTGTTCTGTATAGTATAGTGTTCTGCTGTTTCTGCTCATTTTTAAATGCAGTGAACTGACAGCAGTCAGTAACATATGATGTAAATACAGTATATTTCTAACAAAGAGACCAATTTATTATATCTGCACCATAATTCACCGAAATATTACAAAAACAATTATAGCAGATAATTACATAACTAAAAAGATAACATGCCAGAGGTAATTTGCAGGAGATTCTAGGCTGCTCGAATACGTCTTAAAGAGTAACTACATTCTAATAAATGTTTTAAATGAATAGTTGAAATACGTTGCTCTGTATCAGTGAAATATTCAAGCCCTGCTTAAAATGCTTATTTACTAAATTCTAACACAATAGTGCAAATAAAATGTTAACAAAATGCCTGAGGACTTTTATTACAAAGTCCACAATAGCAAATTCGCCACAAACAGCTGGCGATGCTAACTGTAAATCAGAGCAGAATTAATCTTTTTTTTTTTTTAAATAACAGATCGTGTTTGTGCTGGTAAGAGTGGGCAAGTCCTGCAGTATGATATGATATGGGGTTTATATGGGATCATCGCCATAGTTTACTCACGTTCTAAGTTATTACCCTCAAAACAGCTGTCGGCTCAATGCTAGCTAGGTTAAAAGACTGCTGGTGTCAATGGAGATGCAAACTGTATTTCCAAGTTTTTTTCATATAACAAAATTAAGGTATCAAATTATTGTCCAGCCCTGTTTTAGCAAATTAACTCTTTATATAATTCTTGTTTTAGTCAAATTACATTATCCAAATCATTCAAAACATTGGTCATGCAAAATGCTCATATCTCCAAAATGGCAACATTGCATAAGACAAGGTACAGTCTTATGAAAAAGTTTGGGCACCCCTATTAATCTTAATCATTTTTAGATCTAAATATTTGGGTGTTTGCAACAGCCACTTCAGTTTGATATATCTAATAACTGATGGACACAGTAATATTTCAGGATTGAAATGATGTTTATTGTACTAACAGAAAACGTGCAATATGCATTAAACCAAAATTTGACCGGTGCAAAAGTATGGGCACCCTTATCATTTTATTGATTTGAATATTCCTAACTACTTTTTACTGACTTACTGAAGCACAAAATTGGTTTGGTAACCTCATTGAGCTTTGATCTTCATAGCCAGGTGTATCCAATCATGAGAAAAGGTATTTAAGGTGGCCAGTTGCAAGTTGTTCTCCTATTTGAATCTCCTCTGAAGAGTGGCATCATGGGATCTTCAAAACAATTCTCAAATGATCTAAAAACAAAGATTGTTCAACATAGTTGTTCAGGGGAAGGATACAAAAAGTTGTCTCAGAGATTTAACCTGTCAGTTTTCACTGTAAGGACCATAGTCCTGTGAGGAACACCTCCAAAGAGCTGCAGCATCATCTTGCTGCAGATGGTGTCACTGTGCATTGGTCAACAATACAGCGAAAGAAGCCATTTCTGCAAGCACGCCACAAACAGAGTCGCCTGAGGTATGCAAAAGCTTTTCTGTTTGTGGCTTCTTTCGCATCACTCTCCCATACAGCTTCTCCTTGTGCAAAGTGCGCTGTATTGTTGACCGATGCACAGTGACACCATCTGCAGCAAGATGATGCTGCAGCTCTTTGGAGGTGGTCTGTGGATTGTCTTTGACTGTTCTCACCATTCTTCTTCTCTGCCTTTCTGATATTTTTCTTGGCCTGCCACTTTTGGGCTTAACAAGAACTGTCCCTGTGGTCTTCCATTTTACTCTGTTCCTCACAGTGGAAACTGACAGGTTAAATCTCTAAAACAACTTTTTCTATCCTTCCCCTGAACAACTATGTTGAACAATCTTTGTTTTTAGATGATTTGAGAATTGTTTTGATGAGCCCATGATGCCACTCTTCAGAGGAGATTCAAATAGGAGAACAACTTGCAATTGGCCACCTTAAATACCCTTTCTCATGATTGGATACGCCTGGCTATGAAGTTCAAAGCTCAATGAGGTTACCAAACCAATTTTGTGCTTCAGTAAGTCAGTAAAAAGTAGTTAGGAGTATTCAAATCAATAAAATGATAAGGGTGCCCATACTTTTGCACCGGTCAAATTTTGGTTTAATGCATATTGCACATTTTCTGTTAGTACAATAAACATCATTTCAATCCTGAAATATTACTGTGTCCATCAGTTATTAGATATATCAAACTGAAATGGCTGTTGCAAACACCCAAATATTTAGAACTAAAAATGATTAAGATTAATAGGGGTGCCCAAACTTTTTCATATGACTGTACAAATCCCAGGTCAATGTAAAACGATTTAAATCTGGATTTGGAGCACTTTAATTGGCCCATTCAGAAAATAACTATTGCTAAATTCTTCATTGTGTCAAAAAGTGAAAAACAGCAAAATTGAGAAGGGTTTTGTTAATTACAGTTAGCCCCAAAAATATATATACAGTGATACAACCTTAATCACTTGGGTTCTGCATGCCACCACACTGGATTTCAAATGAAACAAATGAGATGCAATTGATATTTAGACATCTAGGTTTAATTCAAGGGCCTGAACAACAATGCCTTATGAAACATTCAGAATTACAACCATTTTTCTACAAATCCTGTACATTTAAGGGGCTCAAAAGTATTTAGACAAATGAACTCTAATTTTTAATACTTTATTGAGAATCCTTTGCATGCAATGGCTCCCTGAAGTCTGGATGCCATGGACATCACCATACGCTGGATTTGATATCTTATGATGCTTTGCCAGCTGTCTTCATTTGTTGCTTGTTTGTGGGTGTTTTTACCTTTAGTTTTGTAAAACATTGATCGGGTTCAGATCTGGTGACTGACTTGACCACTGCAGAATATTACACTTCTTTACCTCCTGGGTTGCTTTTGCAGTATGCTTTGGGTCATTGTCCATCTGTAGTGTTAGTGAGCAGAAAGTAAATCCCTGTACACTGTTTTCTGTCACAACTTAAAGTAAACTCTAGTGACACAGGGCTGGAAACCCATGGCTACTGGAAGCCATGCCTGTCCATGCCATGACAATGCTTTACAGAAGATTTTGTGTGCTTTGTGTGGAGTTGTTCTAAGCTTTCTCCATACTTTCCTCTTTTTTCTCCTTTAAACGCAATTTATGTGTTTACAACAACAGCTTCCAAATATTATGTTTAGAATATATTTTAGATATTTCAGATATAACTACTTGAAATAAAGTCTACACCAATTGCATCTTAGTTGTTTTATTTGGCATGCAGAGCCTAAATCATAAAGAGATTGGGTTACACTCCAAATATTTCTGGGCCTGCATATTTAATAATGATTTACACAATATAAACATGACTAGTGACTTCAAACTTTTGAGTGGCAAATAGGTAGGCATGTAGGGCACACAAGTACTTTATCACAGTAGCAAAAGTGCTGTGAACTTTACCTTACGTGCATCTTCTCCCAAAGATCTCAGGTAGTAACTCTCATGCTGTTAAGATATGTCATAACTGGTCAGAAGGTTATCATTCTGAATAACAGATTTTAATTTGACATTATTCCAGCATTTATTGTACATGTTTTTTTATCTTAATACCCAGCTGTCATCATACATACATTACAGAAATGCTGATTTTCACAGTTACACAGTTTATCAGATTCACTTCTGTGATTGGATTTTCCGAAAGTTTTTACTGAGCTGGAGAATCTGCTTTTAGCTTCAGAGCAGCAGCGAGCTGGGATTTATAACCTCTAAATCTCAGCTCCCTGGTGTCATTCGGACATTTTAAACTTTTACTCTGTAACCACCTTTAAATGACCTGCAGTTGTTTTATTTATTTATTTGTGCTATCATAATTAGTTTTTTTAATTTAACTGAATTCATTTGGAATACCTTGTTTTTACTTCTATTTTTATGACATTTTTTTTTTTTTAACATTATTCACATTACATTACAGATAACATTATTCTATTATTTTATCATTACAATATATATGACATTCATATTCATATGACATATATATACATATGCACACATATATATATGTGGCCAACATTTTGGACACACTTTCTCATTCAATGCGTTTTCTTTACTTTTTTACTATTTACATTGTGGATTCTCACTGAAGGAATCAAAACTATAAATGAACACACGTGGAGTTATGTACAAAAAAAGGTGAAATAACTGAAAACATGTTTTATATTCTGGTTTCTTAAAAATAGCCACTCTTTGTTCTGATTACTACTTTGCACATTTTTGGCATTTTCTCAATGAACTTCAAGAGGTGGTCACCTGAAATGGTTTTCCAACAGTCTCGTAAGAGTCCCCAGAGGTGTTTAGCACTTGTTGCCCCTTTGCCTTCACTCCCCAAACCATCTGGATTGGGTTCAGGTCCGGTGGCTGTGGAGGTCAGGTCATCTGCCGCAGCGCTCCATCACTCTCCTTCTTGGTCAAATAGCCCTTACACAGCCTGGAGGTGTGTTTGGAGTCATTGTCCTGTTGAAAAAAAAATGATGTCCAACTAAATACAAACCAGATGTCGCTGCAGGATGCTGTGGTAGCCATGCTGGTTCAGTGTGCCTTTAATTTTGAATAAATCCCCAACAGTGTCACCACCAAAACACCCCAACACCACACAGCTCCTCCTCCATGCTTCACAGTGGGAACCAGGCATCCGTTCACCAAAGACTCAGCAGACCAAAGCACAGATTTCCACTGGTCTAATGTCCATTGCTTGTGTTTTTGGCCCAAACAAATCAGAACAGTTGTTCTAGAGATGGGTCTTCTGCTAGAACTATGTGAGGCATTCAACTGGTCTCTGATCTGAGATGCTGTTAACTTGTGATTTCTGAGGCTGGTGACTCGGATGAACTTTTCCTGAGAATCAGAGGTGACTCTTGGTCTTCCTTTCCTGGGTCGATCCTCGTGTGCCAGTTTCGTTGTAGTGCTTGATGGTATTGCGACTCCACTTGGGGACACATTTAAAGTTTTTCTGGAGTGACTGACCTTAATTTCTTAAAGTAATGATGGCCACTTATTTTTCTTTAGTTAGCTGATTGGTTCTTGTCATAATATTAATTTTAACCGTTGTCCAAAAGGGCTGTCGGCTGTGTAGTAATCTGACTTGTACACAACACAACTGATGGTCCCAACCCCATTAATAAAGCAAGAAATTCCACTAATTAACCCTGATATGGCACACATGAAAATGATTTCCGGTGACCACCTCTTGAAGCTCATTGAGAGAATGCAAAGAGTGTGCAAAGCAGTAATTAGAGCAATGGGTTGCTATTTTGAAGAAACTAGAATATAAAACATGTTTTCAGTTATTTCAACTTTTTTTGTTAAGTACATAACTACACATGTGTTCATTCAAAGATTTTTGCCTTCAGTGAGAATCTACAATGTAAATGGTCATGAAAATAATGAAAACGCATTGAATAAAAAGGTGTGTCCAAACGTTTGGCCTGTACTGTATATATACACATATATAATTCAATCCCTCTGTACTCAGCAATGTAAATTATGTTAGTTAGTGACAGGTTAAGACATTCTATAAATATCAGTATCTCAATATCAGTAATTATCCCTTAGCATTACTCGCCCACAATATCCACTAGCCAATAAATCAGTAACTTTCAGGTGTATAAGAAGTAACACTGTTGTGAAATGTCAGTGTGTTCCAGAGCAAATTCACGGGAAATTTTATAATTCAAAGTTACAAAACTACCTGGCCAAAAAAAAAGTCGCCACCAAAAAAAACATACACTAATATTTATTTTTCACCAAAATCTTGTATTGATGGTAGAGTTTGACCACTGCAGAAAGCCTTCTCCAGCACATCCCAAAGACTAATCCAATCCATGTGTGAAAATGATCTCATGTTCCCTGAACCACTCTCTCACCATTCCAGCCCGATAAATCCTGGCATTGTCATCTTGGAATACGCTTGTTCCATCAAGGAAGAAAAAATCCATTGATGGAATAACCTGCTCTATATTCAGGTATTCAACTGACCTCATTCTTATAGCACATACTGTTGCTGAACCTAGACATGACCAACTGCAGCAACCCCAGATGATAAAACTGCCCCCACAGGCTTGTACATGTGGTCTGCTCCGGCCGGTAAGGACCAGGACCAGACATGGAGGTAAACAAAAACTTTCTCTTTAATGTCTTTCTCAGCTTAAAATAAACCAAAATAAAAAAGGTGATGAAAAAAGAGAAGGAGCTCTACAGTCAATCTGTGCAACGTCCATCTTCCCGGCCAATCCCGCTTTGTCTGCAGTGTTTTTTTATAGTGCTCCTTGCCCTTGCCCAGTGCCCCCCGCCAACGCGTGACACGCACATTTATATTTCTGTGCTTAAAAAGCCATTTAAGTGGTGCATGATCGGTAATCAATGTGAATTTCCTACCCGTTAAAAAAAGAGGAGCTCCTCTACTACCCACTTGATAGCCAAGACTTCTCGTTCCAGAGCGGAGTACCGAGTTTCAGCTGGCAGGAGTTTTCGGCTCAGGTACAGGATGGGGTCGTTTCCTCAGGATTATTTGGATGCTTGGGGGATTTCCTGGACCGCAACAGTGCGTGAGGGAGAAGGTCCCAGTCGCAGGGATCCTCCTGGACAAGGCGTTTCAGCATCCGTTTCAGCGCTTGGTTAAATCTCTCTGCCAGACCGTCTGTTTGTGGATGCCAGACTGACGTGATGGGTCGTTTTACTTGGAGCATTTTGCACAAGTCAGCCATCAGTTTGGAAACAAAATGGGTTTCCTGGTCTCTGAGCATTTCTTTGGGAATACCCACACGGCTCATCAACAGCACCAGCTTGCGAGCCACCGCCTTGAAGGTGGCTTTATGGAGGGGGACCGAGTCTGGGAATCTGGTGGCATAATAGACTGTGACCAGGATTAATTCATGGCCCTGACTGGACCTCAACAACGACCCCCACAATGTCCATGCCTAGGCATTGGTAAGGCGTGGCGATGATGGGTAGTGGAATGAGCGCAGGCGGAGTTTTGCAGGGGCTGGTGAGCTGGCAGGTGGGCATCGACGGCAGTGGTTTTTGACCTCAGCCCTGATGGATGGCCAATAAAACCTCTGCTGGATCTTGGTCAACGTCATCTCCGCTGTGAGGTGCCCCCCAGGGGGTGTTTGTGGGCCAGGTGCATTATGGTTTCAATGCAGCTGCGGGGGACGAGGATCTGCTCCACCCTCTCTATTCACGTCAATCATACGGTAGCTGAGGTTATTCTTTATAATAAAGAAGGGCGCAGGGCCCCGCGGCTCGCTGTCCACCTCTCGCATGCTTGTTCTCGAGCAGAGGTTCGGCCTTAAACTCCGTATAATCTCTTCCAACCAAGAGGGGGACCGGGAGGTCCGGCATGAGTCCAATGGAAAGGGGCCACTTCATACTTCTGTGACATACAGTAGACAAAAGGCATGATGGGAGCATAACTTTATCTGCCTCTTTTCTTTCCCTGATGCACCCATCATCCTGGAACAGGGTAAATCTGGACTCATCAAACAATATGACCTTTTTCCAATGTTCCAATAAGTCCAATCTTTATGCTCCCTAACAAATTAAAGTCTTTTTTCCCCAGTTAGCCTCATTGATTAGTGTTTTTAAGGCTACACAGTTGTGGTTGTGAAAAGCACCTGTTGGAGTTAAATAGCTTGTTGCCAGCTGAAAGGTAATCGCCCATACAGTAATTTTCCAAAAGGCTCATACCCATTTGCTTAGTTAAATCCAAGTGGCAATGTTTTTTTGGCCAGGCAGTGTATCTACATATACTGTGATACAATACACTCTAAAAAGAAAACAGTGATGAACTCAATTTTTTGGAGAAATATTTTTACACCTAAACATTGAGAAAATTTTAAAGCTGTGATATGATTTATATATGTCATCTGAGTTCAGTAAAATAAGTAAAACAATTAAATAGATAGAGTAATCACATTTAGCTCTCCAGAATAATATGTTAAGTAAATAGAAAAAAATCTTTAAAATAATTGAATAGTTGGAAAAAGTGAAGTGTTAGGTAGAGATGACAAAAATTATGCTACATGCACTCAATGTTTTTAATGTAATGCTAAACATACTAACCTTGCCCGATATCAAATTTTACTTAATTTTTTTAACTGTCAATCAAATGTAAATAAAGCAACTGTAAACACATTAATATTTCAAGCATTTATTCCATCAGCATATTAGTGAAACACAAAAAGTGAACAGAGGCTGTTTTGGATTAATAAAAACCTCAAATTCGATCAGACAAAATTCAATCAGTACTAAAACTTGCTTTAGCACTTTATATAGCCTTAAAGGAGAACTAAACATTTAAGAAGAAACAGGCTAAGTTAAGCCATCCATGTTTTCTACAGTCATTGGCTGAAACAGACCAAGAACAGGGATCTCCTAAACTCCATGGAACCACTGGTTCAAGCAACCTATTAAATCAGACTCATGAATAATCTAATAAATTAATATTTCAATTACATTCTTTTTACTAAAAATCTAATTTCATTGTTTTTTTTTCTAGTTGTGGTCTTTAGTATGAATGAATGCTATGTGAGCTCTTTTTTGTGAAAAAAGTGCTCCGGTGATTCTGTATAATGCTGCTTTAGTCCAGGGGAGGAGTTAGGGGGTTGTTAAGCTTTAAGAGCACGGATGAGCTGAAACTGGTGGAACATCACAAAAATCACAATGTGATTTGTTACTTTAAAATAGAGGTCTATGTCACAGAACATTTTCAACATCCAAACCTGACAGAGCCCCGAGGAAAGCAGTGGGAATTCTCGGTCGGCCCGAGTTCGGCTCGGGTTCTTGCTCGGGTTCAGGCAGACAATCTAAACTCTAGTATGTAAGAACTCTTTCTGATACCAGCACTCGGTTCAGCAGAACAAACGTTGAGAAAGTGCATAGGTTTGCTTTCTTGTCCAGATGCAGTTATTGTTTTACTCTTCTGCAGAGTTTTTTGTTTTTAATCTTTTGAAATTCGTTAGATTTTATTGGGCTTAGATTAGTTGGTTATTTTTCAATTTCATATTTATTTTTCTGTAATTAGAAAGAGCAGGCCTTATTTGTCTCACGGAGTAATACTTTGACTTTTATTTCGCCAGAAGAGATTTGAAACTTGACTCGTACTCGTGACCAAAGACTTGAGACTTGACTTGACCAAAGACTTGTGAGCACCTCTGCTTTACACCATGTGTAATGCCCTGTTGAGTGCAGTTCAGCCACTAACCCAGTATAAGAGTCTCTGTAAAACACAAAAAAAAAAAAAATCCACCGGAGATCCTAAGTAAACCTATGAAAGTAATAAAATAAATAAAAAATGAGTTTTGTTCTCCATGGCAGCTGTAATGGAATAACGTGGTATTAAATGATTCTTTATGTTAAAATGTCTGTAATTGTGTAAATAGTAACATATGGATTTTCTTATGAATACTAGGTAGTAAGCCTTATAGGTCACATGCTCTTCGAATGCCACATACTCACACGTTTCATAGGTCACATGCTTTTAGGCCACATACACGTTTCAAAGGTCACACGTCAAATACGACGTGTGTGGGGTGAGGGGCTGAGAGAGTGTATAAAAAGGAATGAGGGGGGGTAGCTGGATAAGCAGATTCTTGGTGTACGCGACACTGTCTGACTTCAATAAAACCTTGCTACTCACTTCGATCCTGACTCAGCATTCAACATTATTATTTCACTCCAAACCACCAAATTTCCACAACACAGCGCAGCAGAACTTTTTCCAGCAGTGTTTATAATGGTTAGCGGGAGAGACGCTGTGTAAATCAGCTGTGCTCGGGGGAACCGGTGTTCTGTCGAGTTATGCTACCCATCAATATGTGCTTCTTTACAGCACTGCGCATGTGCAGACAAACAGTTTTTTTGTATGATTTCATGTTTTTCATGATATTTCCTTAAGTTTTTATTGGAAACATTAAACAATCTGCTTAAATGTAAAAAAACACATGTAAATAGCAGTTAAAGCATAGCAATGGCAAGTTAAAAAATAATAATGAACTGTAAAACTATAAAAATACGGTTTATAGTCACCTATATGACCATAAAAAGAAAATAAATTGATAATAGAAACATATGCCACTTGTTTTTGAAAATGTTTTATGAAGTGGTCTGAACAAATACTGCCTGAAAGATCCAAATTATTATTTTAAATGATTTATGATTTGTTGTACTTTTTTACATCAAATAATTACGTAACTTTTACTCAAAGTAAAATTTAAATTGAGTAGTTTTTTACTTTTACTCGAGTAGATTTTTAGATGGGTACTTGTACTTTTACTTGAGTAGAATTTTAGCAAAGTAAAGATACTTCTACTTAATTACAATTTTCAGTACGTTTTCCAGTTCTGATCATAAGAATATAGTAAGTAATAATAAAAATAAATAAATAAATAATAATAATAATAATAAGAAGAAGAAGAATTTTCCCGTAGCCCCGATTTGTTTCACTCAGCCCAGCTGTATTATTAATGAGGAGACAGGCCACTGACCGCTGTGTGAATGGAAAATCACTTAATGCTAATCACAGAGCCGGTTCAAAGATAAAGTTCCGCCTTTCAGGAGAAACAGCTAATCAGCTTGCTGGTTTTGCGGAGCACAGCGGGCTAGAAGGGAAGCACAAGTTGACAGACATGGTGCTTTTGTGCAGCATTTATATACAACTCAAAGACACCTATTATATTTTAAAAAGAACAAGAAAATTCTTGTCTATTTTGAGCTACATCCTCATTTGTGAAAAAGTCTGATTAGACATACAGTATAAAAAGCTGAATATATTCTAGTACATGTAAAAAAATGAAACTCTTAAAAAAATGAGCTTTTATCTTGAAAAGTAAAAACTGACTTAAACATGAAATTGATATACAAAAACTCACATATATGCATAGAAAATAATGGATTTAAAAGAGCAATACATTTTTATTCAAATAGTATTTTACCAAAGTTTTACCAACAGTCAACCCTTCACTCTGATATATACCGTCAACTGAAAATTCCAACGGCAAGACATGTTTTTAACTTGTACTTTGAAACTACGCATGCAGGTAGTTTTTGAGTCCTTGAATCTTGGTTAAAAGGAAAAAGTCAACTCTATTTAAGATTTTTTAGGGTATCTCAGATCAGAGACATAGGTTAATCCCAACAAATAGCAACAGGCTCTTTTCTTTAGCTACTCCATTTTGTTTCTACCTCTTGCATTATTTCTTAAATATAGAAAGTTTTGAGTTTTCACAGAAACGATTTGAAGCTAAACAGCTTTACACACAGTGGGCACTATTTTGGCCATCTATAATGAGCTGTTCACTGTGCAGCTTTAGGTTTAGATTTAGGTTGTGTCAGTGTGTTGTTTGTATCATGAGGGTGGAAAAAATAAGCATTGCACAGCTCAAAACATGCAAAAATCATGCACTAATTCTCTTAATTAGTCATTGTGTTTTGGGCATAACATGGAATAAACCAATTAGCATTTCACTTGCTATTTCCTTTCAGATGCTCTGGTCAGGACTACTTTTTTAGTGCTGTCCATCTAGGCAATATTGACTTGTAAAACAATCTGGTCAGCATAATTTTCTTTATTTGAAGCACAATTCTAGAAGAAAGGTAATATACGGAAAATGTGTTGGTGTTTAAAGTGCTTTACTGATATTAAATTTCAGATTAAATCTCTCAAGATAAATGAAATAAAATTACTGAGAAATTAGGTCGCACAGGCCTGAGGGTGCGCTTCTGCACAGCTCCGCAGCTGTACCTGCGCATTCACACTGTGAAAGAAGGTAATTTACAGCAACAGCAATGTTATTTTATTTTGTATTCTGTTAAGTGGAGCTATGTATTATAGCTTAGTTTTGGGAGTTCACGCCCACACTCCTCCCACTTCCTTCCCAATTTAAACCGTTACTTCCTCTCTACCTGCTGCAGTTGAACAACCTTGCATGTGGTGTTGGCTACCGCTCCTTACCTGGTACACGATGGTTCTGCGCCTGTCTGTCTCCTGCAACCGGCTGTTCTTGTCCACCCCAGCTCATCCACTGCCGCTGCCTTCCCTGGTAGTGCTTTGACTTGTCTCAACTACTGCGGCTGGCGTCTCCTCGACCTGCCCTGGCAACTCCCGTGCGGTCTCCTCAGGCCTTCAGCGGCTTCTTCTCTTCTTTTCTCTCACCGCCTTCGCTGCTGCTAATCCCCTCCTGCTGCCCCTACGAGGCCTCCATGCAATCGTCGAGTCCTCGTCGGCCTCTCTCTCTCACTGCCACCTTTCCTAGTGCCGCTGCTGCTAACCCCCCTCCTCCTTCCCTCGCGAGGCCTCCCCGCGATCTCTGCGGTCTCTCTGCCCTCCTCTCTCTTTCTCACCGTACACCGAACTTCGATTCCGCGGCATTTCTTCGCCCGAATCCCGCTGCCCGCTTTCCCTCCTCCAACTGGCGTCCTTTCACCTGACCCACTGGCCAGCTATGGCTCCGCTTCCCTGCAGCCTCACTGGGCGGTACTCGAGCGTGGTCATGCCTCCTCTCTCTCCTGAGCAAGTGTGAGCGTGCCTTCCATATAAATAGTTCAGTTCCTGCAAATGAGTTCATGGCACCACCTGCTGGTCACATGCTGCCAGTTTCAGTGTAAAAGAGTGCATATTGGCAGACCCCAGCAGTCTGAGATATCCCTGCTGTGGGCCAGCTTGCTGGCCGGCCCGGAACTGACATGCACATGGATGCTGACCTCGTTTCAGTATTGAAGACCAATCATCCAAACGTGGTGTCCATCCTTGGAGCGGGACAGAGTGCGAAGGTCACATATGCTCCCTGCTTCCCATCATAATCATCCTCTCCATCATCATAATCATCTTTGCCATCATAATAATCATCTTTGCCATCAGCATCTTCACCATCGTAATCGTCGCCACCATATCTTTTCCACCATCGCCGCTGTTGTCTATAATTTCATCATCATCATCGCAGTCGTAATCATTATCACAATCTTCATCTCCTTCATCGTCATACCACCATCTTTGCTCTCATCATCATTATCGTCGCCTTTTTCATCATTTTCATCATCATCATCATGGCCATCTTCACCATCGTCTTCATCGCCACCATCTCTACCTACATCACCTTCATCATCACCACCATAGTCATCATCATCATGGCCATCTTCATCGTCATCATCGCCACCTTCTCTGCCTACATCACCACCATCATCATCATCGCCGCCATCTTCTCGCCTGCATCTTCGGCGCTTTCACCTTCTTCGCTTTCATCAACACCATCGTTTTGAGCATCATCTTGCCCTCATTATGGCCATCTTCATCACTATAGTCATCATCGCCACCATCTCTGCCTGCACCACCTTCGTCATCATCGCCATAGTCGTCATCATCATGGCCATCTTCATCATCATCTCTGCCACCATCTATGCCTACATCACCTTAGTCATCATCGCCATAGTCGTCATCATCATGGCCATCTTCATCATCATCGCTGCCACCATCTCTGCCTACATCATTGCCATTATCATCGCCGCGAACATCTTCGTCATCGCCATTATTGCAGTCATCATGTCTTTATCACCATCATCATCATTATCATCGTCATCATTATCATCATTATTATCATCATCATCCTTATCGTCCATCATCATCATCTTCGCCTTCACCAACGCAAAGATTGCCATCGTGGTCATCTTTGTCGTCATCTACCAATCAGCACCATTATTCTAATCGCCATCATCATCGCCGTAGTCAACGACATCATCATCATCAGCATCATCACTATCATCTTCTTTTTTCTGATCAGTGCCACCTTCATAGTCATCCTTGGTGGCAGCACGACGTGTAGCTGCGACTTCTCTTTTGGGCCTTTAAGCTATACGTACACCATGTGCATACTACCACCAAGTCGTTCGACACCATCTTTCCACTTCAACTGATTTCTGACTCCTAGGACCTCACCCTCTGTGCTGTTATTCCAGTACACTCCCATACACCTCACTTAATTTATTCCCTACATTTCTGCCCCCGATTTATACACAGCAACTCACCAGCTTGCATCGGCTCATCCTCTGGCTTTCTCAAAGACTACAAGGTCGCACTTCCAACACTCAGGCGCTGGCGTTCCCAAGTTTTTCAAAGTCAGACCTCTTCTTAAATCCTTGCAGTGGTCGAAAGTTTTGGGGCTTCAGCTTCACGCTTTACAGCGAAGCTCCACTCCAAATACTCTGAGTTGGCTCCCCCTCTTTTCTTCTTCTCTGCCCAGTCAAGGGCATGGGACAATACTAGCAAATTGTTAATGTAAAAGGAGTGGAGGAAAATAGATTCTTTTACACATTGAGATGTGTACATAGATGACTATTGTGCCCCTGTTGTATGTGACTTGCCAACTCGACAGACAGCTAACACAGGTGGACTTGGAAACAAGTAGGAACCAAAAGTATCTAGTCTTTGACATTTTACTTGTAAATCCAAGCACCAATTTTGTGAAACTGAAACACAAACAATAAATGGTGTAACAATAACAATCTACACAATATGAGTTCATACATATTAACAGGGATATCTACAGTACATTTATACAACATAAACTAAAATTCAAACATAATACACATTTTAACAGCCAAGATGATGATTTGCTAACTCAATAAACTGTAAAGATTAACACTGCTTAAAGAAATAACTTCACTTACAAACGATGATTTCCAGAGCACAAAACGAAAGGATGATAGGGAATTATAACTCTGCTGTAAGCCTCTTTGAGCTGTAGTAGCTGAAATGAAGAATGGATGCCACCCCATTTGCTCACATGTCACAAGACTGCAACTATCCAATAAGAATTTGTACTGTTTTATAACGCCTTTCCTAGTCATAAATAAATGTCCACTAGGTGACGCAGACATGACAACGACTATAAATTGATTCACAACTGTAAATAACTGTTTTAAATGGTAACTGATCATTTTAAAGGAAAGCAAAAGGCTAAACTCACATGTGCAGTAGTGCAAAACAGTTTGAGGTTAGTACAGTTAAGAGAGGTGTTCACTTATGTCCAAACTACAAAGTCCTTCATCAAAGCACTAGCAACTTCTTCCAAATGGCTGATGATGCATTGGGTGATGACCGCACATGTTGGTTGAATGGGGATTCCACTCTGCAAATCAGTTTTCAACATTAAAATACTTTATTACTTAATACTTTCAAGCATACAGTTTTAGTTTACAAAACCATATGTCATAACTGTTTTAGTTTAGTTCACATTAGAGAAATTATTAACTTGCACACGGCTATTTGCAGGAAAGCAAAAAATGCACTTATGACATATGGGAGTGAATCAATGGATAAATATAAATGGATGTGGTAGTGGGGTAGGTTCATGTGAGACCAAAAAAGGATGGGTGGAGGAATAATCAAAGATTACACGTAAGCAAGGAATAAGCAGGTATAAAAGGGATTAATAATAGCTATTTAGGAAACTAATGAAACAATAAGGTTAGGTAGTTTATCTCGAACACTAGATCTCTCCCCGTAACGCTAGCATGTTAACTAGCTCGCTGCTAATGTTAGTTATCTTCCTGTTTGTGCTAGTATGTTAGCTAGCTCACCGCTAAGGTTAGCTAGGTCATCACTAACCCTATATCTCTCCCCAGTAATTATATAAACACACACACACACACAATGTCTCTGGGAGATCACTGGGCACTATATTCCCTAAAAATATTTTGACAAAATGCACAGAAATCCGTTATGTAATTTTTTTTTTGTACGGATTTCTGTGTACTTTGTGTCTTTATTTTTGATAAATACAGTGTCCAGTGATCATTACATAAAATATTATAATAAGTGGTTTACTAAAAACACCAGCACAAAATAAAACATACCACTGTTGCGGGTGCCCCGTCTCACAGGTGTCTGGCCTGTGGTGGACATGGCCCAGAGGAGCAGTGGTGGGCGCCCCTTATACCAAATTCTGAAAGGTGGCAACCCTACCCTACCCCCTCTCCTCCTCTCTCTTAAAATCAAACCCCATGCTACTCATTAACCTACCTCTACATATCTATCTAGTTATTTTCTCCAAACAAAAATGATAAAACAAATAACCAAAGTCACAACGTTTCTACCAGCAGTACCTTCCAATTGTACAAATTGTCAAAACTAATGCTAGCTAGCTAGAAAGGTAACGATTACGACAAAAACAGACTGCGACAACATTTAGAAAATTAATAAGTAAACTTTGAAACTGTGAATGCACTAAGACATGGTTACAATTAACTCTGAAAACATTAACAGTTGCTAACTGACTACTTACCAATATTTGCAAGCAGTTCAAGATGGCTCTCTCTCAGTACTGCGGTGCTACTCAGCAGATTTCCGAGGAGGCTGGGGTCTCTTTGCACACTTTTTTGTTAATAGCATCCACATGATGATATTTAACTTAACTTTCTTCTGTTGTTGTAGAAAAGTGAAAAATTAATTCGAAGTAACTGTAGTAGGGCTGTCCCTAACGATTATTTTTTAAACGATTAATCTAACGATTATTTTTTTCGATTAGTCGACTAATCTATTCATTGAGAAACATATTTAAATAATTATTTTACGTTTTAAAGCAAACGATAAATTACTATATTTATATATAATAACAACAACAACAACAACAACACAAGCCTACTAAACCAAACCCCACACTTATAATCACTTACATGTACAGCACGTTGTTTAGATCTATAACGCTAAAAATGGATAAGCTCCCATACACCACAACCGTGTGTTGCACTGTTTTCTGTGACCGCTAGATTTTGTGACCACTGGCAAGTAGTTCTCAGCAGACCGGTGCACTGGCCGATTCGAAACGTGTTCGTTTCTAATGTTTACCCCGACTGGCCAAAACGGTTCAGTTTAGGGCTGAGGGTAAGGTGTAGGTATAGAAAGCTTCCGTTTTGCCAATGAACGCTCATAACCGTGAGCACTGGTCACAAAATTCCGACGGTGACAGAAAACGGTGTGACACCGCAGCGCCGACGGCGCTAGCTAAAATAACTTAAGGCAGCTAGCTTAGCTAAACACCTGAACTTATGAATAATGCTACTGTTTCTGGAAACTGCGAAATGCCATGCACAAATATAAACCAAAAATGTATAATTTCTGCCTGTGGCAGGTTTAAAACCTTTGGTAGACAGCCTTAAGTCTTTTTAAGGACACCCGCGGAGACCCTGATGTAAACGGTAACTTACTGTGTGACCCTGTTGACATAGTGCTCCTGGATGTTTGCGCTTCAAGTGCTCCTTTTGCACGTATGGCAGAGGACCACATTGTTGCCCTTTTGCGTGAAATGCTCCCAAACTTTAGATGCCCGCTGGCGTTTTTTTGTAGCTGGAGATTGCTCTCCGGAGTCCAAGCTCTCTAGAGCTTAGATTCTCTGCCCGAACCCGACATGACCCGAGGCCCGCCCGTAAATCCGACCCGGGCTCCAGAAAATAGTCCGAGATGTAGGCGTCTGTTTTTTAATTATATTTTTATTTAAAAAAAAATAACGAAAACTGAAAGTGAAACTAAACTAATTTATTTATAAGCGCTGTTTTCACTACCGCAGTTCTACAGCGGGGGTGTTGTGCCGATTCTGTCCGCGAAGCGGGAGTCAGATTCAGCAGAGAGTCGGATTCGGCACAAACGCGGCGGCACCTCGCGGTCCGCGGTGTCAGTTGTAAGCGCTCGCGCTAGCCGCAAAATACGGCAGAAAACACTGAGGGAGCTGCAGAATTATGAATGGGACTAGAATATGAGCACGAGGAGATCAAAGAGAACCTTCACCTGTGAGTAGAACAAGCAAATCTCTCTCTCTCTCTCTCTCTCTCTCTCTCTCGCACGTGAACTCCTCCGCGTTTGACTTGCAGAACTGTGTTTAGCTGTTCTTAAAAATCATTTTAATTAAATAATAGTTCTATGCTTCTATGTTACCGTGTTAATTAACATAATTCTGATCATATTTCGCTCATTAAAACAGCCCGAAAACAGCCAGTTGGAATTTTTGGGCCCGATCTAACCTCTAATGCTCTCCACAGGCGCCGCCATGTTTACGACGCGCCGACGCACGTTATGCAAATCGATGTATTTTTGTAATCGATGACGTCGATTATGTCGATGCGTCGCCCCAGCCCTAAACTGTAGTAACTGAAACTGATCAGTTAAATAACTCCTACCTTAAATATTTGATTTGGAATTTACCAAAAATATTAAGCATATTTTAAAAATCAAATTAGTAAACAACAAATTCATTTTCTTGAAATAAGCTTAAATAGAAGATGTTATTTCAGGACAAATTTAACTGTTGCCAAATAAAGATATTTTTTTGTCCAACTCAAACAATTACTTTTCAGAGTTTTTTTCATGTAGTATAGCTGTTTATTATTGTGATTATAGTGATATTCGTACAGCCACTGGAATATTTTCAGAGTAAGTAAGGTAATATATTGTGATTGTTCAACTTAAAGAAAAAAAAAATGTCTAAAAGTGAGAATTTTTTTTTATTTTTTATTTTATCCAATAAGAACAGTGATATATATGAAAAGGAATTATTGACCAATTGAAAAGCAAACACTGTGGAAAAATGTAATTGCAATCCACAGGAGGGATCGCTTTTCCACACATGCAGAATACATGCCAAAATGAAATGGAAAACCACTATTGCATCACATTTCACTGCATTTAATCTCTTTATTGAAAAACACTACACGAAAAATTACATTTTCAAAGCCAAAGCTGATTTCATGTCAGAATTGCACACAAACCTCTTTAAAATGCAATCAGCTCAACTGCATTGTATTCCACTGTGTGGGGCTGCAAATGTTCAAAGCAAATCACAATGCATAGGATTGCATTTTGTCTAGGAGCAGCGCCATACTCATGCCAAAATAAAATGTAAATCTAATTAGATAAGATCTTAGTCTAATCAGAGGCCACTACCGAACTTGGGGCAGGGCGGGTGTCAAAGTGTCAAATTACCCAAACACACCCACACCACCCCACATGGTCCCGGGCTTCGATATCTTCCACACCCAGCACGGTTGGCAACAGCGAATCGTAGACAAGGCTCCTGGGCTCAAAAATAGTGTTCAACAGACCAAACGTACTGAATTTCTACAGAAAGTGCACCCAGATCCCGAAAAAGGCTCAGTGTTACAACGCCACAAGTGTGAGAACCTAACCCATGTTCAGGGCTGGACTGGGACAAAAAATCGGCCCTGGCATTTTTGGTTTAGACCGGCCCCTCATAATTAGCGGTGCACAACCGACTTGCAATTCATGTATGTGGGATTACAGAGAAGCAATAAATATAAAGAAGTTTAGTGTAGTGCTGGGTGGTATACCGGTTCATACAGCATACCGTTGTGCAATTTTGAACTGTAGAAACATGCTGGGTGTTCAAATACTGTCACTCTAACTCACTGTTCCCAGCTGGGTGAAAGTAAGGAATTGTGGCTGATTTTAATACTGTAATGGTTATAATGGTTTAAATTATTTATTAAAATATTTAGTTTTGTAAAGGAACCCATGTTAAAGTTGCTGGTGTATCTCTTTTTAAGGTATGTTGTTTACATTCTTTAGCTGTTTTTCTTTTGTGGGGCAAAGTAAACCCAATACTAATCAGAGCCTTAATTTAAAGCCTTAGAGTTTTATATTACATGTACGTCAGTACATGTAAGTCACAGCCTATATAAAAGCCCAGTCATGCAAAAATATATAAATAAAATAATAATAAAAATACCGTGATATACTGTAAAATCACCAGAATCTTGGAAAATATGTGATATGCATTTTTGGTCATACCGCCCAGCACTAATTTAGTGTCTATTGTTAACTCCACCATTTTTGTCTGCTATGTGTAGTTCAATTGATTTTTCATCCTTTTTATTGAAATCATCTCTAATATGTTTTTTCTGAATTTCTCTGATACAAACAGCTCACTTCTAATTCTTCAGGTTAAATGTGCTTCCTCCTTTAAACAGCTATAACATGCTGTGTATCAGGCTACAAACAGAGCTGCTTTATGAATTCATGCAACGCAACTATGTCTTAAAAACATTTGACACTTATTCATCTTACTCTTCTTCAGGGTGGGCATATATTTTGCTAATATTTCTTTTTTACTTTTTTTTACTTTACCTTTCAACTCAGCTTTAACCTAAAAATCTAAAATGCTATGATGCAGCCTAAAAGGGATACTTGCTGCTCATCCAACACTTCTCAGTCTTGACCGTTTGCTATTTTATCAGGATAAGGGAGCAGGCTGCCAGATTTTGGGAAGTATGCAAATACCGATTAATATTGATAATCAATCGCCATTGCTCGTCATTCTCATGTAATAGAGCTAATGTTACCTCAATCACCTCAAAGTTCCTGTGTTATCCTAACTTTACTAAGGTTACCTGTTTACATGCTACACTCTCCCGCTCTGTCTGTTCCTCGGTTTCTGTCACAAGCCTGCTCTCCCTGTCTGCTGCTGCTGAGGACGCGGAGGCTCTAGCAGCGAACATGTCTATGATTTTTACACATTTTGTAGCAGCGTAAATTCTCCGGACCAGCTTTCTGCCGCTTCTGTTTCTCCTTACTGCCTCTCCTCGTGCTCAAAACTGAACGTGGTGGGAGTTCAGTGGACCACGCGGAGAGAGGGTGGGGCTGCTTTTGTCCTATGTCCTGATTGGTTCAGTCCACTGTCTATATTGAAGATGGGCCAATAGGCCGCCCCCTCTTTATTGTGGGCCGGTCTCTTAGAAAAAAGGGAAGAAAAAAAAAATCAAAACAAATATAAACAGCACCGGCCCCTGAGGACTGTCGGCCCACCGGGAAATTGGCCAGTACGCCAGATTACCAGTCCAGCCCTGCCCATGTTAAGATCTACTCATCTCTGAAAATGCACACAGTCGTATGTAACTGTGCCAGCCTTAGTTTATAAAATTAGTGTTTATTTCTCTTATTTCCTGTCACAAAAGACATTTTCTTTGGTTTAAAGTACAGCTATAAGTGCTCGCTTCTGACTGTTTTTTTTAGCCCCGCCACAATTTCTGACTGAACAGTGATTAAATTTAATTTCGGTACGAATAACGCACTGTTCCTAGACTAAATGCAATTCTGTACATTGTGATTTGCTTCTGAACATTCACATTGTCACAAAGGAATACAATGGAATACAAATGTCGTTGAGCTGATAGCATTCTGATAGCAGGAGGTTTGTGTGCAATTCTGAAATGAATTCAGCTTTGGTTTTGAAAATGTTAATTCTTGTGTATTGTTTATTAATAATGAAATTAAGTGCAGTGAAATGTGATTTGTAGTGGTTTGGCATTTCATTTTGGCATGTATTATGCATGTTATTGAGAAAAAGCAATGCATTGTGGATTGCACTTACATTTTTCCAAGGTAAAGATTGCTTTTCAGTTTGGCACTAACTTCATATATATTTTGAAAATCAATAGAGTATTGCAAAACAAAATATCACAATGTGATACTATATCAACAGCTACACTTTTTACAACCTATATGTAACAGCACTATCAATTTAGTATTTATTTGTTATTTACTTACTGTTACCATATATACCAAATAATATTATACAATGTTTCCAATAATCTTTTTTTTTTTCTTTCAGATTTTCAAGTTTTTATATTCTCTTGTATTTCCTGACACTGTTCTGTGCTCTATGCTGCTGTAACATTGTACATTTTCCTGCTGTGGGATAAATATAGGGCAATCTTATCTGGATAATTTTATCTCATTACTACACAATACAAAAAGTGTCCCACCTTGCTGATGAAGAACTCTGGATGCTCCACTGCTGCGGCTCTCTGGACAAATTCAGCAAAGGGTAAAGTCCTGAAACACACAGTGAATCTAATATATTATTACTTCCAGTCAAGACTGAATTATCCTGTCTAATATGGGTTTGAGAAAATATCAGTGTACTTCAATATTATGTTTTGCAATACTGTATCAATTTTCAGAAACACAGTATTGATTTTTAATTACAAGTTTAGGTGTAAAGTGTTGTGTTTAAACCCCGCCCACTAGAGCGCAGTGCTGTACTCTTGATGCCCCACTGTTCTAACTGGTAAAAGCTTTTCTTTTACTCAGATTTTTATGAGAGTATTACACAATGGTGTGTTTATGTACTAACACATTATATTGTCTTGCTTATGGTATCACAATTAATTAATTCAGAACACCAGTACTGTGGTATGCAGTGTTGTGCGTGAACGAGTTCAAAAGAACGCGTTCATTGAACACGCTCATTTTTCCGTGAGCGTTGAACTGAACACAACACATTTTTTAATAAAGAACTTGAACGTGAATTAGTTCACATTATGTGTCCTGAACGGCAGACATCACTGTAAATGAACGTTGGAATTTGTTTTCCATTGAAAACTGAGTGACATCTGTTTTCTCTTTTAAAACGCAACGAGAGTGACAGAACAATGAGGAGAGTGAAAGAAAGCGCTGCAATTAAAAAAAAACTTATTTTATAATATATGTATATTTTTTTTATTAAATGCTGATAGATTTCATTGCACTAAGTGTAGAACTGGTCTACCTTGTCTGTACTGCTGCAAGTTTCATCACCTGGTAAGAAACCCACAATTGCACTGTTCACTTTGAGCATGTATGAACTGAACTTGAACTAGTTCAGAAAAGCGGTGAACTGGCACAACACTGGTAGTATGTGGTACTGTAGTACTGTTGTATACTGTTGTACACACATTTTGTTATCAATTATACTATTTACCTTTCCCATTAATAATAATTAGGGATGTAATGGTCAGTGGTGTAACAAAGCAACAATATACTAAATTAACGCAATATTATGCTTTGCAACTGAAACACAGTACTGGTTTTTAATGATTTATTTTTCTGTACAGATTGGTGTCAATAGTTCATTTAGTGTTTTGTTTATACCCCACCCACTATATAGCAGCACTCTTATTTCAGATTCCACTGATCTGTTTTTTTTTTTAGATGTTGCGTTGCGTAAATTAAGCAATCTATTGACATACTAAGGGTGACCGAATACATTGAAATAAACTGAATTGTACTTCTGAATCATGATATGTATACTTAACATTACATGGACATAATATTTTCTCAATGCTGTGACATTCAGCCAGACTAGTAAGCAATCACAATTTAATTACAATTATGTAATTTAAAAATGCATTTTACACTCAGTTCCACTACAGTTAACATGACACTACATTTACTTTTTCCAATACTAATACTAAAATCTTGAATACTGGTCAAATACAGGTCTGAGATTACTATTAAAATCTCTCATCACAGACCCACGTGCAGCAACACAACCCAAAACTCAGAACCCAGGAACTCAACTCTATGCAAACAACGTGTGTAATGGCTGGGCCACTGGGCAAATGCTCCCTGGGGGGGGAGAGATGCTAATAGGTGGATAGCTACCTCTCCTGTCCTTCATAGGGAAATGCACAGGAGACATCTGAATTACTGAATTAACTCTGAGCTGATGTATTTGTTAACTCAAAATAGATTTTCTCCATAAATAAACTGAAACACAAAGATTTGTAGACCAAGACTTTTCCAAAACTTTCTGGGTGTTTTTATTTTTCCAAAATTTATTCCATGACTGTACGAACCTTGATAAAGTGAGCGTTACATTTTTCCTCCGACAAGAAAAGGCTGATCCCAACTGTCTGCAAACTACAAAGGGCACAACTTGGTATACCATACATACATGGCGTGGCAAAGGGAATAGAAAATTCGAAAGGCACATCAGTTACAGATAAACCCCAAAAATCTAAATCTTTTTAATCTAAAACTGCAGAATGAATTATAACAGAATCAATTACCTTAAAGACATAACAGTTTAACATGTATTAATATATACTCATTCAGAGTATGAAACCAAACAGTCCTGTACCATAAGTCAGTGATTAAGTGGTTGTCACACCAAGTTGACGCCTTGGTCTAAGGTTATATGAGTAAGTGAAAGTAAACTTAAAGTAAACTAGCCGTGTCTCGCAGAAATGTCAATTTGGAACTTGCTAAAAGCAACCTGTGCTGTAACTTCTATGAAGTCTATGAAGACCAAGAGGTAGGGCCTGATGAAGTCAACTCCTGCTACCTCCCAAGGCTCATTAGCATGCACAGAAAACAGCATTCCAAAAAGGCTTCCGCTGTGAAGACTTTGTTAATTGGCAGAAAGGACAGGAAAGGACATAATCTTAACGTCTTTTCTTATTTTTGGCCTAAAGAACTGCAACTTCATTCTTGCTAGTCTTTCTTGCAAGATTGTTTAACATCTCAGCCACCACTAGATCTTACCTCTTAAGACAACAAAGATGCTTTTTGTCAGATAGCTTAATGAATGATTGTGACTTCAAGTCTAGACCTGCTACAACGGCATAACTTTAAAGCACGTCTGTAGGGTTGACATCCACGTCTTGTGGGTTCCTGGATAAAACATCTGGCACCGTGTTTTGGGGGCCAGGTTTATGAACTAACCACGCGTTGAAATCTTGGAACCTGAGACACCACCTGGCCAAACATATGTGGGATGGATATGGGACTTGAGCCATTTGAGGGTACCACGGTCACTGTACAGTTTCTGGAAGTCCCTCAATGTATGGCCTGAAGTGTTCAAGAGCCCAAAGTACACCTAAGCACTCATTTTCTTACGTGGAGTAAGGTCTTTCTGACTTGTGTAAAGTCCAGCTAGCATAAGCTCCTGCTTCATCACTAATTTGAAGAGGACTGTATAGGTGTTGCTCAGAAGTAGTGATGTATGCCTTAGGGTGTCGGTCAGAACACATAGGATACTTAAGCTCAGTTAACTTGTCTCCACTGACGTCTTGAACCATGCTGATTTTGACTAGAAAGGGGCCGAAGGAATCCATACCAGAGGAATAGAAAGCAGGTTTGAATAAACTGAGGCGTGCAGGAGGTAGGCCCACCATTTGTTAAGAGGCAGGTTTCGCCCTCCATCTTTGACATTCAGAGCAATTGACAGATGTCGCCTGATGGCCTCACGTCCTCGTAATATCCATACAGTACGGCACATTTCTGCAAACAATCTCTCTTTTCCTGGATGACAGAGGTAGTGTATGGATGTTTGGGGTCAAGGACAAGTGGGTGAAAAACAGCTGGGTCAAGGTGTTCTGGTAGTAGGAGTCTACCTCCAACTCTAATTAGACTGCTTTCTGCGTCATACTGTGGTGTAAGCCAAGATAATCGGCTGGTGGAAAGGATTGGTTTGCCAGCCTTCAGTAGGTGGTATTCTTCTGGAAAGCCATCCATCTGCACGTCTTAAGATATGCTGCTCAAACAGCCTGTATGTTCTGCTGGAGGAGAAGTTACTGTAGGGTCCCCTTGCCCAGCCATCCCATGAAGCTCCTTAGCTGTGACATCTACGAGTTGTTCTCACAACTCTTTGTGGTGCCTGGTATCAGTGGTATCAAGTTGGTTATAGCCATACCACAGTGGCTGATTGTTTTGGCTCTGTCAAATCTTGCGGTGGCTCTGAGGTGTGTGAATATGGGTAAGAAGGCCATTTATCTGGTGGTAGGTGGAGGAATTTTGGTCCCTGACTCCACCTATTTGGGCTTGCTAATTCTGTTAGTCCTTTGCCTCTGGTGATGTCATTATCTGGATAACTACCTGAATCTACATATCGCCAGGCATTAAGCTCTGTGAGATCTTGGATTTCAGCTATCCTGGTGCCAACCTTGAAGTGACATGATACTAAGTGAAGCCATCTGAGGACAGTAGTTGAATCAGACCAAAGAGTGATTTTCTCCACTTTCAAGGTCAGTTCAGTCTGAAGCACCAGTAAGTGCTGCACACAGCTCCAATCAAGGGACTGATAGCTGCTTCCTTGAGGCAACACGTGATCTAGCCATAAGGAAAGACAGATGTACATGACCACAGGGATCCACTGATCGCAAATAGGCCACAGAGCCATAAGCTCACTCTGAAGCATCACAAAATATGTGTACTTCCCTTTTGACATCTGGCCGGTCCATTGTTGTTGCTGTGTAACATCTGGGCAATATTATCTTTGGTAGGTGTTCCAATTCTCTTTCCCAGGTCGGGTAGCTGTGGATCATCCCAATCTCTGTGCTTATTCCACAAATGCTGTATTATGACCTTGGCTCTGTTCGTAAATAGATGTGAAGTGGTTCATCTTTCTTCATGTGACGCCAAAGGTATCTGAGGAGTAAGGTATCTGTCCTCTGGAAGTAGACACACCTGGTGAAACATTGCCTTTATGTCACCACCAATGGCAACACTGTGTTATTTGAAACGCAGCAACACGCCAAGAAGTGAGGGACTCAAGACAGGATCTGGCAACAGAGATTTGTGACGGAAGGAGCAATTAAATACTACTCTGTTTTTTCCATCATGCTGAACCATGTGATGAGGGAGGAACCAGCTTTCCTTACTGGTAAGTGCAATGTCAGAGGCCTCTAATTTATCTATTGCTGTACTATAGGCTGCTGCTCTTTCTGGATCCTTTGCCAAGCGTTACTCCTGAGGCTTGACATTACTGCTTCCTTTGATGCTTGTGAGTGTGGTGTCCTTCCTCCTCAGTAGAATTGTGGCATACCTGAGTACCCCGTTCAAAGTCACTTGCCTTGTCTTGGTTTTGAGTACCATTAGAGCTTTCTGGTCTTCCTTCGATCTAGTCACTTCCTTCTCGTTCTTATAAGGCAATGTATCTACCTGCCACAACCGTTCTACATGCTTTTGTAGCTCCAATGCCTGTGGGCTGAAAGATATAAAAAGGCATTGCTGAGGGGAAGATTGTGACTCAAGCATCCTGGCTGACTTTTGAAGTGTCCATTTCAGGCTTGTTTGGATAGCAGCTGGCCCTCCTGGAGGACCTAAGTGCACTGATTCAACTGGGCTTAATAGGTAAGGATGGTCAGCCCCAATCAGCAGCAAAGTTGACACCCTGCTAAAGGGTCGTAGAGGTAGGTCTGTGAGTTGGGAGCTGTCTGTTAGTACATTTTCTTGGGTGGACACTGGATACGAATGCTCGGCCAGTCCAAGACGTTGTGCAGTGAAAGCATTGATTATCTGAAAGGATTTCTTCGGTTGCATAATCGGAGAGACTTGGAAAGAAACTGTGGCTCCTTGTAAGGTTTGGATATATAGTTGGACATTGTCGTATAGTTCTCAGACAAAGTTCTTCTGGGTTGCCTGTTACTCCAGGTTGTTGTGCTGCAGCTGTGAGGAGCATAGTGCGGTCAGACCCATCATTAAAGATGCATAGGTGTCCAATGTCTTATCACCATGCCGAAGGAGCACTCTGATGACTTTCAGAAGAAACCGGATGAGGTTTGAAGGTTTATCCTTCAAAACTCACAAGGCAGGTACCTTCCTCACTTTCTGCTTGTACATTTTTACATGACTATCACTGTCCTGGCACCAGGACCAAAGCCAAAGAAGTCCATGAGGTTATACGTCACTTCAGGGTGGCGGCACACGTGTCTTCGAAATTCAGACCTCATCTCAGCTGGGAGCTTATTAAGGAGACATTACACGTGAGAACCACATCTAAGTTATACTCCTCCCTCTTGTCCTAAGGTTGTCAACATTCCCACCAATGCACGGATCTGCAACGCAAACCTTTCAAAGGCCTCTGAGCATCCATTACACTACCAATTTTCTTCAGAGCCAACTGGTGAGGTTGACCAAATTTCTCTGACAGAGCTGCCAGCTGTCAGTATAGGGAGTTGGAGAATTAAGATAAGCATTAGCGATTAGGTGGGCCTCATCTAGTTTTAGATAATCAACCAATATCTGAAACTTGAATAATTCAGTCCTATCTTGTGGAAGCAGAATTTTAAGGCCTTTTAAGGCCTTGGGATCCTTCTTCGTGAGGTCAGGAATAGAAGGTGTAGGGCCTCTCTCCTGTGAGATGATGTATGACAAGGGATGAAAAGAGTTACCAGAGTTGATACAGTACGTCTAAGGGAATGAGGGTGGTTCATACGTAAACTGTGTTATGCCAGGTGATTCCAAATGCCTGCCTTTCCTAGGATAGGAAAGTTGGAGCAGTTTCAGACACAGGAAGATTTCCTGGTTGACCCTGTAACACCTGCGCTTGATCATAATAATTAGACATTGGGGGTACACCTTGAACAGGAAGGCTATTTGGTCTCATCATTGGTGGTTGGCTTAAAGCTGCCAGTGTTTGCTCTTTTAGAAGCCTAAATTCTGCCATCATCTTATCAGAAGTATCAATCATTGTGTTCTCTTTGGAATACATAGTTTGTAATGCAGGAGCTGTCTTCTGGTGACCTGCCTGCATGTAATGTTGTTGCCCAATGTCTGCTTGTTCCAAATGAGGAGTTGGAATTTTATCCTAAGGTCTTAAAGAGTAACTGTTAATTATACTTTGGGTTGATTGACAAATATCTTTCAGTTAATTATACTTTGGGTTGATTGACAAATATCTTTCAGTTATGATTACTTATTTTAATGACAATAATCATTGTGTGAAACTTTGTATTCAATATGCATAACCAATACTCACATTGTATCTGATCATTTTTATTACTCACAGTGTATTTTACACGCATTTATATAAAAGATTAACCAATAATCACAATATATCCTTTACACATATAGTAAAACATTGTTTGATATGGCATGTGACTAACACAGACTTTATTATATGACAAATTAACCCACATGATACATTTACTAACACATTAACATATAACATATGAGATGTAGCTCAGGCTTGAAGTATTTTGTTTACTGCAGGACCCTAACTAACGGTCATTAATTCGACTGGTACGGGGCTAAATTGCTACAAAAAAGGCTATTAGATCAAAGCAGCCTTTTGGTGAGTGAGTGCCTCCCTAAAAAACCTCTGCTTCAAAGCGGGGGGTGACGCACACACACAGATAGTGCCATGAGGTTCCATTCTGGAAGAACACAGTCAAGGTCAAACACTAGTGGTCCAGTCAGACACGTGAAACTTCAGTACTAACACGTGCATGCTAACAAGAGATGATTTTAACAACGCCTCATCAACAGGCTTACGTCATTTTGGGTATAAACATGGAGTCAGATTAGAGGGGGGGTCAGAACTTTTACTGAGATGGCTGTAATACTGTCTTGTATGTACCAGTTCTCCTGAATTCAGTAATAAATACTTGGTTTGCTTTCAACTTCACTCCACCTGTCTGACTCTCTCTATCAAACGAACACGCAGGGGAGTTGTACCCCGGAGGAGAGGTGGGGGCTAGCCCACCTTTCATTTTTCATTTCTACAACAAGTTGGTGACCCCGACCTCTGGCAACGAGTCTGGCAGTGGACAGCATCCGGCGCTAACCCACTCACGGCCGAACTTCAAATAAAGCAGGTAAGCAGAAACCGGTTTTATCAAATTCTGCATATTGGTTATTTCTAAATTTGAGTGGTGCGGCGGCCTGGCTGCTGTCCAGAGGGAAGCAGGCAGCAGACCAAGCTATTTAAATGAGAATAGAAGTTGTTCCTATTCCTGGTTGTTAAACGGTAGACGCTGTACCTACTGAATTTAATGAGAATAGAAGTTGTTCTTATTCCAGGGTGTTTAACGGTAGACGCTGTACCTACTGAATTTATGGATTGGATGCTGGCGTCTCCCCCCGGCTTCTGACGAGAAGTTCGGATAAAGGCTCACCTCGAGATTGATCCGCTCGTAAACAAGCCAGAGTAGACGCTGTACCTACTCATATCTATTTTAATTCGGTTAAACAGAGCAGAAGCTGTACCTGCTCGGGTCGACGTTGTCCCGACCTCTCTATTTTAATTCGGAAGAGTAGACGCTGTTCCTACTCAACTCTTGTATGATTTTGTTAAAAAAGACGCAGATGCTGTTCCTGCGCAAGACATTTGGTAAAAATGAGTAGACGCTGTACCTACTCACCCCTATTTTAATTCGGTTAAAAAGAGCAGAAGCTGTACCTGCTCGGGTTGACGCTGTCCCGACCTCTCTATTTTTAATTCGGAAGAGTAGACGCTGTTCCTACTCAAGTCTTTTATGATTTTGTTAAAAAAAAGACGCAGATGCTGTTCCTGCGCAAGACATTTGGTAAAAAATTAGTAGACGCTGTACCTACTACGAAGTTTTACAAGTTGTTAGAATAAGAGTTATTGTATGATACTGTGGAGGTGCACCTGTGGGTGTGAAAGTGTGCGTGTCCAGTTTTCCTGAGAGAGAAACTGAAAATGTGTATCTTGTGTGGCGGAGAGAAAGAATGTGTGTGTGGCAGTGAGTAAGAAACTGTGTGGCAGCGAATTAAAGAGTGTGTGTGAGACAGAGTGAGTGCAACAGAAGTGTGTGCGTATGTGTTGGAGTGTGTGTGGAACTGTGTGTGAGAGGGGCTCCTGTGAGCGGTGTGATTGGTTGAGTGTGGTTGTCAGGATTTGCTCTTAACGCAGATGTAAATGATGATTGAAGAATGGGTATGGATACTCGATTCGCACGACATTTTTAAACCAGAGGTTAGAAATTCGGGTATCTTCGGAACTCCGGTTCCAACAGGGCTAGAACACCAACAGTTGGCAGCAGATTACACAGTGCCGATTTGTACTCCTCAGCAGCGTATGGTGATTACGGCAAACTTGATGCTATTTCCCACCAGTAAAAGCAAGATAACTCTGCACTGTTTATGATCAAGATATTTTCGGCCGAAGTGGCACCTGGCGGTGGTTTGTTCGTCTTCTGCGAATATCAAACGGTGCAAGTGGCGAGTAACATTCAGTCTGTTTTGAACCCACCATTCTCTCCAATTCATTTTATGGATGACTCAGACTCTGAATAAATAGTATCTGACTATCAGGCTGGTTGTGAAAATATCGTTTTAGGCATACCTGTCGTTCCACATTTCTTATTAGTGTAATACTATATTGTATGACTGGTTTTGCAAATTCATTTGCACGGAAATCAATAGCGTTGTTTAATGTAATATTGACTCTGTTTCTAATTTGCTTCTGGGTGTGTATTTACTAAATTACTTTATATGCCCTGTTGAAATACAATTACATTATAGCTCTGTTTGCTTAATTGCTGTGTGGTAAAATGTATAACTAGCCTGCTATTTCATTTGTCCCCATCTTTCCTTGCCGATTTTTAACTTTTGTGGCTAGAATATAACGCATAAACTTTCCTGGTTAGAACTATAACCTTTTGTTGTTAACATTGCATAAAATATATACGTTTTAACACGCTTACCTGTTTATGTGCGTCTAAAACTTGAGTTGATTTACTGACCTATATTATTTCGCTATAATCCTTATTCCAAAGTCTGTGCGAACTGAACTAAATTTTTGTTTAATAATTTAGATGTATTTGATTTATTGTAACGCTGGTTCACAGCCACTGGTGAACCATTCGGATTTCAGACACTTTTCTTTGCTGGATAATTGTTGTTTGGTACTTAAAGTCTTCAGATTACCGAAATTAACGTTGCTTTCGAATGCTGTATTTGAATGCATATGGTCCAGTTTATCGTTGGTTACGCTTTCTGACAGCTTATTTCTATTTGTCTTAAGAAAAGCGGATAAAGTAGATTTATACGTGGAGGAGCGTTGTGGTAATTAAAGAAAATATATTGTGGTCTTATCTTGAAGTGATACTGCTTTTCTTGGCTTCGGTGGAAACTTGGAGCATACCGGCGTCTAACGCTGATTTATTTATTTTTTTTCCTCTCTGTTCCATACCACACGAGGAGCGCTGAGTGCAGCTCGCGCTGAGAGAAGGGGGGCAGAGGGAACAGGGAATTGTGAGAAGACTGTTCGAAAAGCCTCATGCGTGGAAACCTTGCGGTGTTAACGAAACGCATTTGAGAGAGAAGTAGAACGAAGACCCATTCAGGTGAGATCCAACCTTGATCAGCACCTTACACACAACATGGCTAGTACTAGAAATTTGGTTAAAGAGCTAGATGCCATCTACGGCGTGGGAACCTGGGAGTGGCAAACAATTGAGCAGCAAATTGAACGTATAGCTCATGGAGTGAGAGAGGGGGTTTTAGATTTGAACCAGCGAGACGTAGTGCGGAAAAGTGTGATCAGGAGATTTGACACATGGGCCAAAACACACGCAGGGGAAAAAATGTGTCTGATAAACATCATTAATCATATGAAGAGGGAATTAGAAGACATATCTGATCACGCTGAAACAGAGTTGAATAGAGCTAACTTGCTGAAAAAACCCAAGGCTAAACATAGCTTTAAAATAGCACAGGAAAACTTGGCAGAGCTGAGAGCGATTACCACTGCATTTCTGGCCATGCTGCCTGACTTGGTTCAAGCTAGAACAAGAGATCCGCACAGGCCGACAGCAACCTCGCACACTGCGAACAAGGCGGAAGTGGACAGTGCGTATACAAAACGCCAGGGGGAGGGGCCATACGCCCCGCCTCCACCGTACAACCCACGACACGTCACATCTGCAGACATTCTAATGCCAGTTTTTACTGTGGACTCTGGGATAGTGAGTGTGGAAGAGCAGGAAGGGAGGGGCTCAGCCAGAGAGCACAATCCACTGGCAGAAGAGCACACACACACACACACATACAGAAGATCCTTTTCATCTGCGCAGAGAACATGAGCAACTTAATAAAGACCAGCCTGACTTACACTGTTCTGACAGTGCACTGCCCACCATGAATAATGACAAACATGATAAACAACGTCAACACCGTAAACAAACACTAGTCAAACAATCATCTAACACAACACGCCACCACACTAAACCCACAGTACTTATCAGAGCTACTTTAGCAGGACACGTGACAACTGATGACGAAACTGACCATGACAGTGACATGGCTGAGGATGACGACAGTCCACATGACGGTGTACTGACACACGCAATGTCTCGTAGAGAGGCTAAATTAAACAAAACTACACGTGACATGGAGCAGATAATCATAGCAGAACAGAGAGACTTGGAGTCAAGCCAAAGGGCCTTGGCTGCTCACACACTTACCTCTGACTCAGCACACACTTTAAGAAGAAGCACCAGACAAAAACACCAACCAATGTGTCCACTAGTGGCCACTAGCACAGGTGTACATAAATATGTCCCATTATCACTTACAGATGCACAGTCTTTAGCTGATCAACTTCCACCTTTATCTAGTGGGGCAGCAGCTTGGTTAAGAAAGCTGGATAGCCTAACAGGGGGCATGACTCTGGCACTAGGGGACTTCAGAAACATTGTGAAAAGATCAACCACCTCTATGGAAGCAGCTGAGGTAGAAAGACAAGCCCAAACTTACGCACAACCAAACAATGACCCTTTCCATGCTCACTCACAGCGCCTGACTGACGTTATGAGAGAGATGTGGCCAACTAGAGCAGCATCTACAGTCCCATCATACACCTGGGATGAAAAACTCAACCCGGGGGAGTATATGGGTAAAGCAGTTGAGGATTGGACCAACACTACTGGGGTGCACCCTGCTAGGGGGCAACAGGTGGTTTGGTTTAGAACTGCAGTCTTGAAAGGCTTGCCTACCCTCATAAAGGACAAAATTGAGGAGGACCCAGATATGGGCCCTGACAAACCACATGACCAGTGGGTCAGGAACGTTCTGTTCCACATGAACAAATACAAGACTAAAGCTGATGACAAAGAAAAAGAGACACTTAAAATGGAAAGGGAACTACTAAAGACTCAGCTGGCAGAGGCCAGAAAAACAGTAAATGATAACAAAGTGAAACAAACACCTGACACCATGATGCCTGTGACTGCGCCACAGCAGCCGCAGACATTCATGAATACACAAACATACATACCTGCACAGTCATGGCCCACACGAAACCCACCACACAACTATGGATCAGGTCCATATTTCCCAAAGCATCCCTACACAGGGGGCAGGGGGCGGGGTGGTGCACGGTGGCAGAGAGGGGGCCGGCCCAGATCATGGGCATGTCTCAGATGTGGAGCCATGGGCCACTGGGCAGCACAATGTACAGCATCACTCGCACCTGAGCAAGCAAGCCCCCACCCACACCACGCCCCAAACCCACACCAAGCCCCACGCCAACATCCTGCTGGACAATACAGCATGAAGCCATGGGGTGGACACTGACGGGGCCCAGAGGAGCAACAAGACAGCAGGGCAAGGGCAGAACCCATGCTGTCATTGACTGTGGGGGCCTCCAAAATCCCTTTTCTGGTAGACACGGGAGCCACTTGGTCAGCCATCACCACAGTATTACCAGCACATCTGATTAGCACACAGACTGTGCAGGTTAGGGGCTTCTCGGGAACACCAACGTCACTGCCAAAAACAAAACAGCTACCAGTGAGCACCAGTACACAGACAGTATCACATGCATTTTTGATTGCACCACAAGCACCTTTGAACATTTGTGGTAGAGACTTGCTAATGAAAATGGGAGTCACTATTTTATGCCAACCTGACGGAATTACACTTACATGGCTGGATGGCCAAAAGACAGTGGGGGTGATGGGGTACACTGATGGAATGTACTTGCTACGGCCAGAACAAGACGAATCAGTGCACATTTACTGGGGACTATTGCCTGAACTCAGAGACACGACACCACCATTAATTGACTCGTTCCAACAGTGGTCGCCTTGGATCAAAGCCATGGCACCCTATGCGCCGCCACCCGACCCTTTCCATGTCACCCTGTTCTATGATGTAGGGGGAGATTTAACTTACCATGACACATTTCAGACAGAATTGGAGGGTACTGAGTGGTCTGTTGAGACCAACGGGATTTTTGTGGGTCCTGAAGGTGTAGCATCACCAGTTAAACTGACGCCAGTTCAATACGCTTGGTATAAAATGTCTGACACAGCAGCACCACACATTTCCCTAGCTCTACACCCTAGCCATGAGGCCAAGCAGCTGGGTCCTATGGTAAAAAGAGCGAATGAGGCCACAGATTGGGTCCCGTCACAGCTGCCCGGTCTCATGTTCTCAAAAGCCACACAAACATATCACATCACTGGTAACTCGACTGTTTCAGTAACATTACAACATCAATTGCTAGCCAGACATCACGGTTGTGAGGACTCAGATCACCCACTCACAGAGGCTTTGTTACAATCTCTGCCTGACACATTGTTGTCCACAGGCCCAGACAACGTAGGGCACACAAATCAGACACCAGTCTCATTTCACATGACTACAACGGAACCAATTTGGCTTCCCCAATACAGACATAAGCCAGATGCTGAGACATCTTTAGACAATACGGTCCAGGCTTTGGTGGAGGCCGGAGTCTTGGAACCGTGCCAATCAGCATGGAACACACCGATTTTGCCGGTTCCGAAAAAGGAACCTGGCCAATATCGGATGGCCCATGATCTAAGAGCAATAAATGCAGCTTTGGCTACACCCACTGTTTCAGTTCCTAACCCATATACTGCACTGTCAGAATTGGGTCCGGAAATGAAATGGTTCACGTGCATTGATTTAGCGAACGCATTTTTCTGTGTGCCTCTAGCGGAGCACTGCAGAGACATATGTGCATTTACACACAGAGGTACGCAATACAGATACACCAGGTTGCCTCAAGGATTAGCCCTATCGCCGGGATTGTTTAATCAGGCCCTAAGGCGGAGCCTGGAATCATGCCAACTGCCAGAAGGCTCCATTTTGAGCCAGTATGTGGATGATGTAATTATTTGTGCCACAACACCAGAAATCTGCCTTGAAGCAACCAAGGCAGTGCTACAATGTTTAGCAAAATCTGGATACAAAGTGTCAAAACAAAAGTTACAGTGTTGCAGATCTAGGGTAACTTTCCTAGGACGGATAGTGACACAGGGGTCCACAGGCATGTCAGCCACACACAGGTCCGCTATACTCTCACACACAAGACCAGAGACTGTAAAAGACATGTTAGCATTTTTAGGACTAACGGGGTATAGCAGACAGTACATCCCTGACTTCGTAGGACGAACACAACCTCTTAGAGACATGGTAAAATCTCTAGGAATGCGAAATTTGTCTGGTAAACTGACTTGGACAGTAGAGACAGAACAGGCATTTATAGATGTTAAGCAGGCCTTGTCTACTGCGGCTGACCTCGCCAGACCTGACTATTCACTGCCTTTTTATATGGATGTTTCTGAAACAGACACTTTGATCAACGGTGTACTGTTTCAGAAAAAGGGGGAAGGTAGAGCAGTGCTAATGTACTTAAGTGTTCCATTGGATCTTATAGAGAGGAGACAACCACAGTGCACAAGACATGTAGCAGGACTGGCCAAATTAGTCCAAAAAACATCACATGTTGTAGCAGGATACCCATTGCACATACTAACCACACACGGAGTAGTAGCATACATAAACTCACAAATGTTCACACTCACTCCATTACGACAGAGACGTATCCACAAAGCACTGACTGCACCCAACATCAGCTACACACATGAGGGGGTCAACATGGCAGAGGGAATCACAGAAGGCCCACCACATGAGTGTGAAGAACAGGTAGAAAGGATAGGAAAAGTAAAACTATTAGCAGTAGAACTATTAGCAGTAATTGCAGCGCTAGAGTTAGCAGAAGGAAGGGAAGTTACAGTACTGAGCGACTCGGCGTGGGTGGTATCCGCGGCTCATGTAGACATTCCACACTGGAAACAAGCGGGATATGTCACAAGCTCAGGGAAACCAGTCAAACACGAGACAGAACTGATGCGTTTAGAAGCAGCAATACACAAACCAAGCAAGGTTGCGATAGTAAAGTGCAAAGGACACCAAAAGGGAGACACATTGATCAATAGAGGAAACGAGGCAGCAGACAGAGCAGCAAAAAGTGCAGCAGGATACACGGAACCCAACACCATGCTTGTGTTGGACTCCAGTGTACCATGGGAGCCAATTCCAACAGGAAAAGAGCTCAGACAGATGCAGGACAAAGCAAGTCCAGAGGAGAAGTCAACGTGGTTAACAAAGGGGGCTAACCCAGACACTCAGGTGTGGACATCGCAAAAGGGACAAGCGGTATTACCAATGTCACTAGCGAAAGCAGTTTTGGAAGAAGCACACACAGTAGCACACGTAGGAAGAAAACAAACACTGGAAAATCTAAAACAATGGTGGCACCCATTCATGACAGCATTAGTAGTAGATTACATCACTCAATGTCAAATTTGTAACACCCAAAATGTAGCAAAAGCATTTAAGGTAGCGCCGGGTAAGTTTCCATTGCCAGATTCCCACGGACAAGAAATTCAGATAGATTATACTGACATGATTGACTCAGTAAGGAGATACAGATATCTTCTGGTTGTAGTAGACCGATTTTCAGGGTGGGTGGAGGCAATCCCCACCATAAAAGAGGATGCCAAATCTGTGTGCAAAATGCTGATCAATTCTTGGATACCCGCCAACGGTTTTCCTAGAAAAATTCATTCAGATCGGGGTACTCATTTTACGAGCAAGACACTGCAGTGGGTGGAGCAGTCGTTGGGGCTGCGCCATAGCTATGGTTGTGTATATCATCCTGCATCACAGGGTCAGGTGGAGAGGATGAATCAAAATTTGAAATGCAAATTAGCTAAGATTACACTGACCACGGGCATGAATTGGCTAGATGCCCTACCAATTGCCCTGATCAGCATTCGGAATTCCATTAATAGAAGCACAGGCTTCTCCCCATTTGAGCGGGTCAGAGGCGTAGCGTTCCCAGGCCCAAGAACAAGATTGAGTCCTGATACGGACTCGCCTGGGATTACAACAGATACATATCGTGAGCTGTTTTTGAAACTAAAATCAGTGTGCGAAGCTCTATCTGTGCAGGTACGGAAGAACAGAGGAGGAGACGAGGAGCACGAGATACCTCCAGAGGTGGCAGTGGCCCCATGGTTGTATCTGAGAGCCATTAAGCGAAAGTGGTCAGAGCCTCGCTGGACAGGTCCATTCCGGGTGACGGAGAGAACCAGCCACGCGGTACGACTCCAGGGAAAAGGCAGTTCGTGGTTCCACTTATCTCAGTGCAAGCCAGCACTTTCACCCGGGGAACAACAGAGATCGCTCACAGAGCGAGCAGCTGAAAAGTGTGATCCTGCACAAGCCCCAGCAGGCCCGCTGCAGGAAGGAGGGGTAGCAGAGTCCCCCGCAGCAGCAGCGGCAGAAGGCCTGCAGGAAGGAGGGGTAGCAGAGTCCCCCGCAGCAGCAGCGGCAGAAGGCCTGCAGGAAGGAGGGGTAGCAGAAACCCCGCAGCACGGGCCTGGCCTGGCCACAGCAGAGAACAGAGTTTCTCAGAGCGCAGCAGCAGCAGCACACAGCCTGGCTGTGACTGAGGAGCGGAAGTGAGGGAGTGACTCATTCAGCAACGTTTCGATTGCGTCAAAGTACACTACATACAGAAACTCTTAAACACATCTCATTAAAGAACACACATAGTCTTATCACACACCAACTCATACTTTTCATTCACTGATATTGCAGACATCAAGAGCGAGAATAAAGCTCTTCGTACGTGGGGCTGAGGTAGTCTACCTTCAGAATCCTGAAGCTAGAAGAAAGAAGAAGAGAACTACACGCATTGCAACGTTAACATTTACACATATAGGGGTATAAACTGTGATTTGCTTAATTAGGGGGAGAAACACATTATTTTTCCCTTACAGGTTGCCTTGGACTCTTGAAAAAACGAACTTGTAAAAAAAAATATATATACACTCTGTAACCTTAACACTTACACATATAGAGCTATAGAATAACAAGTTTCCTAAATAGTGGAAAACTTAGAGGGAAAACACATTTTATGGTTTAATAATGGCTTGGTACGGAAAAAGAGGGTGGGACAGGTCAAAGTACGGAAACTATAACCAACTAGCATTTCCTCCGGCTATTCCAATATGGCTCCAGATAATCATAACCGTTGCCCTCATGGGTATAATGATAATAACACTGGCCATTGTCTCAAAGCAAGAACAACTGACAACGGTAGAGGGAACAATTGTAAACACTTTGGCAACCATAAACCCGACAAACGCAACAATTAAACGCCAGCCCACACAGCTTAATAGAACCAAACGATCAACCATCGCCCAGTCTAACTCAAAATGCATCAGGCGCTGGGGAGGTATAGAATTAGACTATTATTGGGGTGAGACGACCGCATGGACAGTAAACTTATGCGACGTAGTGACTTGTGGTAAGCTGGGGTCCAAGGGGGAAGCGGTGTATTTGTGTTGGTCTCGTGATGATAATCTTAAGTGTAACCATAACACCGACCAAGCAGCTTATAAGGCTAGACCTTGTAACAAGTGGGAAAACGTAATTAGGTCCACGCATGTCAATTGGGATCCGAGCGAACGTTGGGCGACTCGTGAGCGAGAGAAATGGCGTAAACTTAACATACAAAGGGATAATGGTCTGATAAATAATCTAATAACCATTGCATTAGAGTGGCACTCCGATCCTAATGGGGAAAAATCTTCGGCATTTTTCATAGGGGTCGGGGTGGATGTAAGTGGTAATGACCCTGTGGGATGGATCAAAGTTAGAGTTACAGATAAACCGACCATTGACACCGACGAGGCCACGACAAACGCAATAGACAATACTGGGGGGGATCGGCCTATACTGGGAGCAGATTATTCTACATGGACAACCGAACAGATTGTGAAGCTAAGTACAGGGTTTGAAGGGAGCAACTTATGGATAAAATGGATAAATGCACAAGCCAGAGAAGCTGACATGGACGGGTGCGTAGCATGTGCCGCTGCTAGGCCGGCATTATTTTTAGGCCCAGCACCGCTGTTTCCAACTGAAGACCCGATAGGATTCCAGTGCATGATTAATTTAACACGTATGGCTAACCCTGCCAATTGTACTGTCCTGTCAAATATTTTTCCAGTAATAGCAAATAACACCGGCTCAGGACCATTTCAGATTCCCGATTCAGGTAACTTTACTTGTTTTAACCATACAGCAGGGGACGGGACGAAGCACCCAAAACACTTAGGCAACATAAACCCTAATTGGTGCCGCACTATATTTCATGGCGATTCCAGTAACTCTATAGGCCCATGGGCTAGGGCGGGACTGTATTATTATTGTGGAGGATCAACCTTATTGTTAAGACTGCCCACGCGTAGTCAAGGCCTCTGCGCTATGGTAAGACTAATTTCCCCAATCACTATGTACGGCGCACACAAAACTATTTCTAATTTGCATAGGCCTAGGAGATCGGATGACTATGATTTTGACTTAACCAAAAATACACCTACGTACATCGACGCAATAGGCGTACCTCGGGGCGTGCCAGACGAGCATAAATTAGTGGATCAGATAGCCGCCGGATGGGAAAGTATCTTAATTTGGATTACACCAAATAAGAATGTTGATAGAATTAATTACGTAAATTACCAAGTAATGAGACTGGCTAACATTACCGGGGCAGCAATAACAGGCTTATCAGAACAGCTATCAGCAACTTCACTAATGACCATACAAAACCGTATTGCCTTGGATATGGTACTCGCTAATCAGGGTGGCGTCTGTCATATGTTTGGAGATGTATGTTGTACCGTAATCCCTAATAACACGGCCCCAGATGGAAAGGTAACTAAAGCGTTAATTGCCCTAAAAGCCCTGTCCAGAGAAATGGCGGAAAACACGGGGGTAGAGAATCCAATCACTCAATGGCTGGAGAGAACTTTCGGAAAATGGAAGGGGGTATTTGTATCTATGGCTTCGGCTATCGCTGTATTCGCTGCTATTTTAATTACATGCGGATGCTGCTGTGTGCCGTGTATCAGATCCCTGATAGAAAGAACAATAACACGAATGATGGAGGGCAAAGACGATAAACCGCCATATATGCTACCTATACTGGAGTATGAGGAAGAGCAGGAGGAAATGCTGTAGATCAACCAGTCTTGGGGATGACTTTAAGGTTATGATGTCACTTCCTCCTTTGATAGAGTTCGTCTCATTGGCCGCCTAGGGGGCAGAGGGGTCGTGGGAGAATTTTTCCTGTCAAAATTGGTTGGACGGCTGCCCGACAGGTTTTCGCTCCCACCAGTTAGCAAAATGTTCAATCACATGTTTATCCAGTGTTGAACATATGTAAATACATATTTGGAGGAATTACGATGTGTTGACGTATCTGGTTGATACGTCAAAAGGGAGAATTAAAGAGTAACTGTTAATTATACTTTGGGTTGATTGACAAATATCTTTCAGTTAATTATACTTTGGGTTGATTGACAAATATCTTTCAGTTATGATTACTTATTTTAATGACAATAATCATTGTGTGAAACTTTGTATTCAATATGCATAACCAATACTCACATTGTATCTGATCATTTTTATTACTCACAGTGTATTTTACACGCATTTATATAAAAGATTAACCAATAATCACAATATATCCTTTACACATATAGTAAAACATTGTTTGATATGGCATGTGACTAACACAGACTTTATTATATGACAAATTAACCCACATGATACATTTACTAACACATTAACATATAACATATGAGATGTAGCTCAGGCTTGAAGTATTTTGTTTACTGCAGGACCCTAACTAACGGTCATTAATTCGACTGGTACGGGGCTAAATTGCTACAAAAAAGGCTATTAGATCAAAGCAGCCTTTTGGTGAGTGAGTGCCTCCCTAAAAAACCTCTGCTTCAAAGCGGGGGGTGACGCACACACACAGATAGTGCCATGAGGTTCCATTCTGGAAGAACACAGTCAAGGTCAAACACTAGTGGTCCAGTCAGACACGTGAAACTTCAGTACTAACACGTGCATGCTAACATGAGATGATTTTAACAACGCCTCATCAACAGGCTTACGTCATTTTGGGTATAAACATGGAGTCAGATTAGAGGGGGGGTCAGAACTTTTACTGAGATGGCTGTAATACTGTCTTGTATGTACCAGTTCTCCTGAATTCAGTAATAAATACTTGGTTTGCTTTCAACTTCACTCCACCTGTCTGACTCTCTCTATCAAACGAACACGCAGGGGAGTTGTACCCCGGAGGAGAGGTGGGGGCTAGCCCACCTTTCATTTTTCATTTCTACAACAGTCTACAGTAAGGGGAAGGAGCGGCTTGTGGAGTCTGATGTGGTAATTCTCCTCGAGCTTGCACAGGATGCTGTGGGGCCTGGCTGGGGGACAAAGTCCAAGGTGATGTCCCATCTTTCTTGACTTACTGGGCTAGAAGACCTGAATGTATGACTAGGTATTGTTGTGGCTTACCTGCAACCAAGGAAGCCTACTTCATAGTTCCTAGACAACTAGGCGATTGGACCTGCCGCTTAGGACATGTTGATTCTGAATGGAATTCAATGAACCTCAGCTGCATCCTGCCATCCAAGGTGAAAACCACTATCTGGTTCAAAGGACCAATATTTTGAAGAGGACTGTATAGGTGTAGCTCAGAAGTACGTCTAAGTGCTTCAAGCAGATCTCCCTTTAACTGCCTGATACTGCACATGAATTAACAAATAAATGGGGAAATAATAACTATTATATTAACTGGTCCTTATTATGAATTACAGTGCAACTTTCTGTACAACTGATCAATGTTGGTAAATTGCTACATAAAAGCTCACAAAGTCAGTAGCATTTAGGCTTACTCACAGTCTGTCAATGACGCACACAATTTACAACACTTTAACTGAAGACAGCGCAGCACACTGTGCCCCTGCTTCAATTATATCATGTAGGAGTCCATGCGGCCATGTGATCAGCAATATTCCTCCACCTCAGGGTGGTGCCAGTGTCACCCTGTCAGTTCAGGGCCTTTCTAACAATTACACTGCATTAGAGCTGCTCCTACTCCCATGTCACAAGCGTCAGTGTGGAGACTAAATGGGCGAAATCTGGAAAATTCAGGACTGGGGCTGAGGTTAGTCCGGTCTTTAAGTAATCCATCGCTACATGGCATTCTTTGTCCCAAGCAAATGATGCGTCATGTCTGGTGAGAGCAAACAGGGGCTTTACATGTTGAGCATAGTTGTAAATGAACCTACGGTAATAGCTGGTGGGTCCCAAGAACTGTCTTACTTGCTTGACATCAGAAGGCAGAGGAAATTTCAACACGGTATCGCCTTTATTAGTGTCTGGGAGAATACCATCAGGGCAATTTTGTATCCCAAGAACTTCAGCTTGTTTTGACAAAATTGACATTTTCCTAGTTTAAGAGTAAGTCCAGGATTCTCCAGTCATGAAAAGACTTCTCTTAAGTCCAAGAGATGCTGCTCAATCATTGGTGAGGCAATAACAATGTCGTCCAGGTACACTGCACAACATTTATAAATAAGACCTGCCAGGAACGTGTTCATCACCCTCTGAAAGGTCACAGGGGCGTTGAGACCAAAAGGTAATACCTTAAACTGGCATAGGCCACAGTGGGATATAAAAGCAGTCTTGGGTCTAGAGCTTTTCTTTCACCCGGACCTGCCAGTTCCTGGGCGCCATGTCTAGGGTTGAGATGAACTTCAGAAATCTCCCCATCTGGCACTACCAGCATGCTTCCCTATAAAAGGAGCCCATGTTTTAGTAAACTTAGCACGGTTGCCACTACGATTATATCTCATCTTCTCCAGTGGAATCATTGACAGTACTTCTCTGACCCATTGTTTGAAAGAAGGAGGTTTCACTGATTTCTATCCCTGGAGAATTAGCCTCCGGGCCATCAATGTGGCGAAGGCTACAGCATTCGACTGAAGAGCAGTGAATTGTTTTTCGAATGGAAACATGCCAAACACCGCATTTGTGGGATTAGGATCCACTATCCCCCCACAGATATAAGAGATTGCTTCAAAGATCTTCTCCCAAAAATCTACTAATAGGTTGCATATGACCTAATGTGGCTGGACTATGATAGCATCTTGGACACCCCAGATCATTTCCGGGGAAGATTATGGCTAGTTTTGCATTTGAATAGTGTAACCTATGAATAATTTTAAACTGGGTGAGTCCATGTCTGATGCAAAGGGAGGTGGTATGTATACGATTTAAGCTATGTTGCCAGGTCTCTTCATGAATTGCAATTTCTAAGTCCTCCTCCCATGCTTGTTTCTTAGCCTCACTAGTAGGGGGGCTGATTCCCTGGATTGATTGTTAGATTTTTTATATCACTCCTTTTCCATGTGGATCCAATTCCAAAATGTAGTCTATTGCATTTTTAGGAGGTACAGAAGGGAATGGGAGGTGTTTTTTTGCAAAACTTTGCACCTGAAGATATCTGAAAAAGAGGATTTTAGGGATATTGTGGTTTTTCTGCAGTGCATCAAAGGAGGCAAATGTACCTTCCAAGTCACAAAAAAATATAAGCCATTGTCTGTCTGAGATGTGGGGAACAAGTGATTGCCTATTAACGGAAAGAAAACAATTGCTTGGTTTAAATGAAAGTGCTTTCTAAATTGGAACCATATTTTGAGAGAGTTCCTAATAGTCGGGCACAAACTTTGAAAGCTTAGGCCAACAGGCAAGGCACAACTTAAGAGAGAGATAGGGGAAAGCAGTGAGTTGGATGCAAGTTCCATGGTAGCCCATACTGGGCCTTGATTATATTCACGTACGGTCAGCCAGTAATTCAGCTTAGAGAGATTGGCAGCTCAGTAAAAGAATAGAAAATTAGGCAAGCCCAGCCCCCCTTGCATCTGGGCATCTCCAGGAATTTCATTTTAATGCGTGGGTGAGAATTGCTCCAGATAAACGTAGTGATGTAGCTGTTCAAGGTGTTGAACCAGGACTTAGTTAACAGTATCGGAATCATTTGAAATAAATACAAAAATCGAGGCAGTACAGTCATTTTAACTATATTTACTCGGCCTGCCAGGGTAATAGGAAGCCGTGACCATCTTTGCAAATCTTGTTTAGTACGCTTTGTTTTGAAATTGCAGTCATAGAGATTTTCATACAGTTGTGTGACATTAATGCCCAAATAGGTGAAAGCATAGCGTTCTAATTTGAAAGGGAATTTACTGTAGTCAATGGATGCTGCTTGCTGGTTTATGGGAAAAAGTAAACTTCAAACTTCTTGAAAAATTCAGTTTGTAGCCTACTAGTCTGCCAAATTGTTGTAATATATCTATGAGCTTGGGAATAGATTTTAGTGGATCGGATATAAACAATAAAAGATCATCAGCATACAGCGATACTTTATGTATTGTTTGGTTCCTACTGACACCTACTATTTCCCCTTGGTCAAATAAGAATGGGGAAAGGCCACAACCCTGACGAGCCCTCTGTGAAGTGGGAAATATTCTGATCTAATAGAATTTGTACAAACAGAAGCTGTTGGAGAAGAATACAGAATTTTGAACCATGTAATGAAGGATGGGCCAACCCCGAATTAATTTAACACTGTGAACAAGTAATCCCATTCAACCCGGTCAAGGGCTTTCTCTGCGTCTAGAGAAAGTATGACTTCCGGCTGCTGGGATATCTGGGGAGAATGAAGTATGTTAAGCAATCGTTGCATATTATAGAATGATTGTCTACCTGGGATGAAGCCCGTTTGGTCAGGGTCAACAATCTTGGGTATAATATGTTCAAGACGGCATGAGAGCACCTTAGTAAGGATTTTGTAGTCACAGCATAGAAGACTAATAGGGCGATATGAACTGCAATCTAGTGGATCCTTTTTTTTCTTTAGTATGACTGTGATTGTCGCCTGAGTCATTGTAGGAGGTAACTTCTCTGTTGTTATTATTTCCTGAAATAACGTGGCGAGAAAGGGCGCCAGTTTGGAAGAGAATGCTCTGTAAAACTCTATGGGGAAGCCGTCAGGGCCAGGCGCCCTTCCACTCTGCATGAAGCTTATTGCTTGTAAGATTTCTTCTTCTGTTATGGGTGCATCCAGTACATTTGGGTCTTCTACATTAATCTTGGGAACTTCTAAACTGTCAAGGAAAGATTGAATGTCTGGTGCATTTGAGGATTGTGACGTATAAAGATTAGCATAAAATGACCTGAAAGTGTCATTAATAATTTGGGGATGTGTGGAGGTGTTATTGGGTGTAATACGAATTTCGGGAATTGCACTGCAAGCTGCTGTTCATAATACTTCATAAAGCGATGTTCATAATACTTCTGTTTTGTTTTTAATAGTGTACGTTCTGTCTGTCTAATTGAAAGAGTATTTAATTCAGTTTGCAACAATAGACGTTCTTTAAATAGTTCGGGTATAGAATTATCTTTTTTTTTTTTTTTTTTTTCTCTTTTTGCCCGCCACCACTCCCCTCTTCGGAGGACCAATTTAACTTTATTGTTTATTAGTGTTTATACAAAGTTTTTTGGTACTGTGGGCATTGTGAGAAGAAAACAATAAATATATAATAGAAAAAAAAACAAAAAAAATAATAATAGAGAAAAAAAATAATAATAATAATAACAAAATATATATATATATAAACAGGGGCGTAGCAGCAAATTCTGGGCCCTGTACACCCTCTATGTTAATGGGCCCCTATCCATGCCAGTAAACAAAGGAAAGTGAGCGAAAAAAAAAATCAGGATTTTCATGGGCCCCTCTCCCTACTCGGGCCCTGGGTAGTCAGGTCCACTTTTCCCCCCACTACCACGCCCATGTATATAAATATATATAATAAAAAAATAAGAAGTGGGGGATAGTGGAGAAAAGAGGGAAAAGAAAAAAAATAATACATAGAAAAAAGAGAATTAATAATAATAATAATAATAATAATAATAATAATAATAACTGAACAATTTGTAAACCACAAGAGAAAAAGGAAAGGGGGAGGGAAAAGAAAAAAACTGATTGTAGCAAACAAGATACAAATATTAGGAAACAACAACAAATAGATCTGAATATTTACAGAAAAAGAATGGAGAAATAAAAAAGGAAGATATATACATATATATTTTTTCTTGTTTGATGTTATGTGGTAATAGAGAGAGAGTAGAGAGAAAAGAGACAGAGAGAGAGAGAGATAGTAAAGGTAGGTATCTGCCCTAAGTGTGTGTGTGTGTGTGTGTGTGTGTGAGTGAGTACAGGAACATTCAGGTACAGGTGTTAGATTTATGGTTATTGTTAAAACGGTTGTATTAGTGGTGTATGAGTGATGTGTGTAGAGAGCTGATGGAGTCACTAATGTAAGAGGTTGTTTAATGCTGACCATGTGTTCATGTGTTCTTGAGTTCTGTTTTTAGTAGATGCTGATATTTGTTCCATTTCTATATGATCTTTGAGTGAGTTTTCCCATTGATTAATTGTGATGTTTTCTCTTGATTTCCAGTTTGTTAGGATGTTTTTTTGGCGATGGTTAGCGCCACCAAAGTGCCCTGTTTTCCTCCTAGTTTAGATTTGTGTTTGAAGTGTCTCCTAGCAGACAGAGCGATGGGGATGGGGGGTGGGCTGTTTCAGTAGTGTTGTTAAGTGGTTTATGATCAGTTGCCAGAAGTGTTGGACAGGTGGACAGTGCCATAAAGAGTGCATGTAGTTGTCTGGGGTGTTTAATGAACGGTGTGTACAGATTTCAGAGTCTATTAATCCCATTTTATGTAGTTTTTGTCTAGTGTAGTGAACTCTGTGGATAACTTTATATTGTATAAGGTGGAGGTTAGTATTGTTAGTCATGTTAAATGTGTTTTTAAGAATGTTAGTCCAGAAATCAGCAGTGAGAGTCATTAGGAGATCTTCTTCCCATTTCTTTGTTGGTACAGAGATTGTTTGGTCTAATTGAGATAAAAACCTGTAAATTTTAGATAGGGTTTTGTTTGATGGGGATATATTGAGAAATTCTAAGATTGGTGGGGATAATTCAAGCGTTACTTTATTCTTGATTTTTGAGTTTAGTATTGATCTGAGTTGTAGGTATTCTAGAAATTGATTGCTCTCAATACCGTATTTCTGTTTAAGGTGTGCCATTGTTGCCAGGTTATTGTTCATAAGGATGTGATTTAAATGTGTAATACCTTTTTCTTTCCATTTGTGTAATTTTAATGTTTTGTTGGTGACAGGGAAATCAGGGTTGTGCCATATAGGTGAATGTTTGGTGGGTGTGAGTGTGGTGTTTGTGCTCTTGTGCAGCATCCACCAAGCTGTTAAGAGTTGATGCTATCATTGGGTTTTTAAAACAGGGGTGGCGTTTTAGTGTTGTGCTGATAAATGGTAAATCTGAGATTTGTATCTGTATCTGTATGACTTGGTTTTATCCATTTAATTATATACTGTAATTGATTCGCAGAGAGATATTGTTGGAAATTAGGTGCTTCGAGTCCTCCCTGAGTTCTGTGTTTTTGTAATGTTTTTAATTTAATTCTAGGTGGTTTGTTTTTGGAGATGATGGAGTCTAAAGTTCTGAACCAGGAAGGTGGGGGTTGGATGGGGATCATTGAGAAAAGGTAGTTTATTTTGGGTAAAACTGTCATTTTGATAGTGGATATTCTGCCAGAAAGGATAATGGGAGGTTCATCCAGCGTTGGAGATCATTATTTACAGTTGTGAGCAGTGGACTTAAGTTGAGTGTGTGTAGCTCGGACAGCTTGGTGGAAACTTTGATGCCCAGGTATGTGATGTGTTGGGTGCACATAGGGATAGGGAGGGACTGAGTTAATGTATCTGATAATTTCATGTTAAAAAGTAGGATCCGGATCCGGATCCCTCTGATATTTGAGCTTTGTCGTAAAGCTGCTGCTAGTGGTTCTATGAAAATTGAAAATAAGAGGGGGGAGAGGGGGCATCCTTGCCTGGCACCTCTGTGCAAAGTGAAATTCTGTGATATTAGACCATTAGTATTAACTGTGGCTTTGGGTGAAGTGTAAAGTGTTGTAATCCAGTCGATAAATGATTCTCCGAAACCTAATTTATGTAAAGTAGTGAAAAGGAATTTCCAATTGACTTTTAAAAGGCTTTCTCTGCGTCTAATGTAACTATTGCTGTCTCTAGCTGATGTAGTGTTGTGTGGTGTATCAGATTGAGTAGTCTGCGCATGTTGGTGGCTGAGTGTATTCCTTTAATGAAGTCGGTCTGATCAGGATGTATAAGTGAAGGGATGACTTTTTCCAATCTGGTGGCCAGGGCCTTACTTATGATCTTTGTATCTGTGTTGATGAGTGACAATGGGCGGTAACTGGAGGGTAAGGTGGGATCTTTGTTAGCTTTGAGATGAAGTGAAATTGTTGCCGTATTCATTTCTGTTGGTAATCTCTTTTTGTGTTTTATTTCCGTGATCAGTCTACTGAATATTGGAGCCAGTATTGTCCAGAAGTGTTTATAGAATTCAGTTGGAAAGCCATCCGGTCCAGGTGCTTTATTATTAGACATTTGATAGAGTGCATTATGGAGTTCTTTTGATGTTATCGTTTTTTCTAATATGCTTTTTTGTTCTTCGGTTAATTTTGGTAGGTTTATGTTATTGAGAAAATTGTGGATATATGTCAGGTCTGGTTCATGTTCTGATGAGTACAGAGTTTTATAGAAGTTTCTAAATATTTGATTTATTTCGTCTGGTGTTTGTCTAGTTGTTCCGCCCTCGTCCTTGATTGCTGGGATTCTTGTTTTTTCTTTATTGTGTTTTACTTGGTTAGCTAAGAATTTTCCGGACTTGTTATTGTGCTCAAAATGTTCATACCTTAGTTGTTGTATTAGAAATTGAGTCCTCTTGTTTATGAGTTCATTATATTGTGATTTACATTCGCTCTGCTCTTTCTTGTTTTTTTCTGTTGGGTTTTTTATCATTTCATTCGATAATTCCTTAATTTTCTGTTGTAGATTAGTCTCATTTTTTGTATCTTTATTTTTCTTGTGAGATGAGTATGAGATGATTTTGCCTCTTAATACAGCTTTCCCAGTTTCCCATAGTAGAGTCAGAGGGGTTTCCGGAGAATCATTTATTTTCAGGAAGGATGCCCACTCTTTTCTAATATAACTATCAAATTCTGTATCTGTTAGCAAAGATGTATTGAATCGCCATCTGAAGGTTTTATATGGTGGCTTTATATTCCATGTAAGTGATACCGGGGCATGGTCGCTGATTATTATAGGGTGATATGTTATATCTGAAATATTAGGTATGATAGAATTGCTGGTTAAGAAGAAGTCGATGCGGGAGTAAGAGTGGTGAACTGGTGAGTGAAAAGAGAATTCCTTGGAGGCTGGGTTTTTGAGGCGCCAACCATCACTGAGCCCTGAGTCTGACATGTATTGTTTAATGGTGTTTGATGATTGCCATTGACGTGTGTTGTGTGTACTGGTAAGTCTATCTAAGTCTGGGTTGATGACTGTATTGAAGTCACCTCCAATTATGATTGTGGAATCAGAGACATTGGATACCTGGGTAGCTTATGGAAAAAGGATGGGTCATCAGTATTTGGTCCGTATATACTTTTATACAATTGTTAAGGGAGTGTTATTGATATTAATATCTATTATAATATATCTTCCTTCTGGGTCTGATATTGTGGTGTTATGTGTGTAGGGGATTTTTTTATGTATAAGAATGGATACACCTCTTTGTTTAGAATATAGTAGGCTGAAAATACATGATTGTAGTGTAGTGATTTAAGTTTTTGATTATTTGTTTCAGATAGATGAGTTTCTTGTAGTAAACAGATATCTGCATTCAGTGAAGTGAGATGGTGTAATACCTTGGTCTGTTTACTCGGTGTGCCTAAACCACGAATGTTCCAGGTTACAAACTTGAGTGGAGACATGTTATGAAGTCTTGATTTGTAGTGTTTATCAATGGTATGGTTGTGGATATATTTGAAGTTTTTTCTTGTTGTGTGTCATGCTGTGTATATGGGCAGAGATACATCTGTGAGATCTGTGGCATATGATAGTAGTAATAGAGAGGTTGATAATGAGGAAGAATACAGGAAGGATTACATAGAGTGGTGAGATATACATGCTAAGAAAGAAAGACGTTTGGTGCATTGAGTAATTCATAATTATGTCCTAGATTTTTTTAGTTTAGGTTTTGTGTTTGTATGGATGGTTGTACTTGTGTGTATGTGGGTGCGTGTGTATTTGATACAGCTAGATAGATAGATAGATAGATAGATAGATAGATAGATAGATAGATAGATAGATAGATAGATAGATAGATAGATAGATAGATAGATAGATAGATAGATAGATAGATAGATAGATAGATAGATAGATAGAGTGTGTGGGAGTATAGATGGCGATAGATAAATAAAAAGAGAGAGAGAAGAGAGAGAGAGGATAGAAAATAGTCTATAGTAGAGATTAAACATAAGAGCGCGCATGACAGTGCGTGTACTAAGGAGACGTGGGAGCGAGTATAAATAATTAATAAATTAATTAAATAAATTAAATAATAAATGTGAGATGCTTTGGAAACTCCTATGTTTTGTGGCGGAGGAGAAACTGCGCTGAATATAATAATATTCATGGTATATTACATACGGTGGGCACGCGTAGAGAGAGTGGGAGAGAGAGAGAGGGAGAGAGAGAGATTATTAGCCAATTATAGCTTGCATATTTTAAAATATAGAATTATCAGCTAATCTTCTATCAATATCTGCTATTTGTTGAATTAATTCTGTGCAACGCTTGGTGCTTTCTTTTTTCTTGTGAGAAGCATATGAAATGATCTGTCCCCGTAGATAGTGATTCCCATATAGTGTATGATATTCCTGGGGTACTATTGGTCTCCAAAAAGAAATAAATTTGGCCAGCTATGAATTTTTTGAATGAACTATATGATAATAATAAAGGATCAAGTTGCCAGGATCGTTGAAAGCTGGGGCTACATGGAAACGCCACATCCATCTGAACTGGAGAATGGTCAGAAATCACTATACTGTGATACTGACAGTTAGATATAACCCTATGATCAATCAAATAATAGTCGATTCTTGAATATGAATGATGGACCGGTGAAAAAAAAGAAAACTGCTTAGTGGTGGGATTGGCGTGTCTCCAAGGATCAAACAATTTATATAAACAATTTATGAAGGATAGTATTGTAGCACCTGATTTAGAAGCAGATCTGTTTTGTCCAGATTTGAAATCTCCCCCTAGTATTAGCAAGTGTTGGTTTAGGTCAGGTAATTTCTCTAGGAAGCAAGAGAAAAACTCAGGGTTATCCCAATTTGGGCCATAGATGTTCGCTAACACCACAAGGATGCCAAATAATTTGCCTGATACAATAACGAATCTACCATTATTATCCGAAATAACACTGGTGGGTAAAAATGGGACTCCCTTCTTAATTAATATTGCAGCACCCCTAGACCTGTTTCCATAGTTAGAGTGAAATATCTGCTCAATCCAACCTTTCCTTAGCTTTACATGTTCGCCAGTCCGGAGATGAGTCTCCTGGAGGTATATGATGTCTGGACTCATTGACTTAAGATGTGTGAAAACCTTGCTGCGCTTTCTAGGATGCTGAATCCCATTAATATTCCAACTGATGAATCTTATTGAACCTAGGACATCAGCCATAATTATAAGATATTGCAAAGGGATATGGATGGATAGTCAAACTGGGTAATACAAAACAAGGCATTAGGCACATTCCAAAATGGCATGCAGACGAAATAGATTCAACAGCAATCAGAAAATAACAACAAAAGCTTGGTTGCTTTGGGTCCCACGGCTGACCTGTACTAAACTCCCAGGTCACCCTAGCCTCACCTAACTTGAGGCTAAACCCACACATAAGTATCTAGGTGGGCTACTCTTGAGACATTCGCTAAGGCCATCAGAACATATATAATAAACAAGTACGGCACATAACCATTAAAACTATTGTGAAACAAAGAGAGCGCTTTGTGTCAGTCCGCCGCACACATGCACATGAGACTATTATATATCCTATTACAACCGAACATATCAGCATATTTGCGTCTAAAGGAAGGAGCACCTAATCAAATGGGTTGGGTGGTAGCAATAGAACCAGAGAGAAGCATGACGATCACATTAGCAACACAAATAACAGCAAAAAGCAAAAAGATCCGTGTTGAGCACAGTTGTATGCGCCATCACAACTTTAACGAGAACAGTACTTACGCATACAGTGTCCGAAATAAAACCTTGGCTCGAGCTATCACCAGCGCCTGGCGCTATTAGCAACCCAGCCATCAAACCCTAGGGGCTGGGGGCTGGCCTGTTGGCCGATGTGTTCTCAGTAACGTAAGACTGGGCCTCCTCCAGTGCAGAGAAGATCCGCTCTTGGTTGTTATAAGTTATCCGAAAACGAGCTGGATACAGGATGCCATACCGGACCACCTCAACATCACGAAGCTGTTGTCTTACTACGTTGTAGCCTGCCCGAGCCCTTGCCACCCGCACGGTGTAATCCGGGTAGATTGAGATGGTCATCCCGTCTAATTTGATCCGTTGTTTTTCCCTGGCCAGGCGGAGGATGTTAGTGCAGTCTCGAAAGTAGTGTAGACGGGCCACCACAGCGCGAGGTTGTTCGCCCTCTTTCAGCGCCGGTGCCAGGGAGCGATGAGATCTGTCCAGCATTGGTGCCTCTGTGAGGCTGAGCGCCTTCTGAAGCAATGCGGAGACGGCTACTGTGGAGCTAGCATGGCTCTCCAGTAATCCTACAATCCTGATATTGTTTATTCTCGACCTCACCTCTAAATCTTCGCATTTGTTTTCTAGTAGCTTTGTCTGGGTCTTAAGATGAGCCACCTCCCGCTGTAAAGTGACAATATCGTCTGTACAAGTTGACAGGCTTCTCTCCATCTCACCGGTTGTGTTCTTTAGCGTGGTTAGGTCTGCGGCGACCATGGTCTGATAGGACTGCAGTTCTGACCGTATTAATGTCAGTTCTGATCCCCGCCATCTCTTTCTCCAGAACACTTCTAATATCTGACTTGATTATATCCCCTGGGTTGTCACGTTGGTCTGAGGATGAGCCGAAGGCACCAGGCCTTCGAGCAGGTGTAGCTGTGTTTCTGTTTTTTGCAGTCTTGCCAGCCATTCTCCTTCGCTTGAGTATGATGGGAAAACTGTCCCAAAGTTGAAAATAATTTAAATCCTTGTGTACTTAAACCAAAAGTGCCTAAAAGCAATGTTTTGAACTGAAAGTTCTGAAGAGCCTTAAAATACACGTCTACTCCATAGCTCTCTCGCCACCCACCCCCCCCCCCCTTTCATCTACTATTTATTTAAAATTTTTATTCACTGTTACTCTTTGTGCAATAATACTGGTCACACCCTACCATAATCATATCTCATCTGACTTTATCTTAGTAGCACTATATGTATATTTTTTTCCTTTTTCCTTTTTTAAATTACTAAGCAGTTTAGAGTTATACACCTACAGTTGTGGTCAAAAGTTTACATACACTTGTAAAAAAACATAATGTTATGGCTGTCTTGAGTTTTCAATAAGTTCTACAACTCTTATTTTTCTGTGATAGAGTGATCGGAACACATACAGTTGTGGTCAAAAGTTTACATACACTTGTAAAAAAACATAATGTTATGGCTGTCTTGAGTTTTCAATAAGTTCTACAACTCTTATTTTTCTGTGATAGAGTGATCGGAACACATACATGTTTGTCACAAAAAACAGTCATAAAATTTGGTTCTTTCATAAATTTATTATGGGTCTGCTGAAAATGTCACCAAATCTGCTGGGTCAAAAATATACATACAGCAACATTAGTATTTGGTTACATGTCCCTTGGCCATTTTCACGGCAACTAGGCGCTTTTGGTAGCCATCCACAAGCTCCTGGCAAGCTTCAGGTCGAATGTTTGACCACTCTTCTTGACAGAATTGGTGCAGTTCAGCTAAATGTGATGGTTTTCTTGCATGAACCCGTTTCTTTAGCACTGTCCACATGTTCTCAATGGGGTTTAAGTCAGGACTTTGGGAAGGCCATTCTAAAACCTTAATTCTAGCCTGGTTTAGCCATTCCTTTACCACTTTTGATGTGTGTTTTGGGTCATTGTCTTGTTGGAACACCCAACTGCGCCCAAGACCCAACCTTCGGGCTGATGGTTTTAAGTTTTCCTGCAGAATTTGGAGGTAATCCTCCTTCTTCATTATCCCATTTACTTTCTGCAAAGAACCAGTTCCACTGGCAGCAAAACATCCCCAGAGCATAATACTACCACCACCATGCTTGACAGTAGGCATGGTGTTCCTGGGATTAAAGGCCTCACCTTTTCTCCTCCAAACATATTGCTGGGTGTTGTGGCCAAACAGCTCAATTTTTGTTTCGTCTGACCAGAGAACTTTCCTCCAGAAGGTTTTATCTTTGTCCATGTGATCAGCAGCAAACTTCAGCCAAGTCTTAAGGTGCCTTTTCTGGAGCAAGGGCTTCTTTCTTGCACGGCAGCCTCTCAGTCCATGGCGATGTAAAACACGCTTGACTGTGGAGACTGACACCTGTGTTCCATCAGCTTCCAAATCCTTGCAGACCTGCTTCTTGGTGATTCTTGGTTGACTCTTGACCATCCTGACCAATCTCCTCTCGGCAGCATGTGATAGCTTGCGTTTTCTTCCTGATCGTGGCAGTGACACAACTGTTCCATGCACTTTATACTTGCGTATAATTGTCTGCACAGTTGCTCTTGGGACCTGTAGCTGCTTTGAAATGGCTCCAAGTGACTTCCCTGACTTGTTCAAGTCAATAATTCGCTTTTTCAGATCCACACTGAGTTCCTTTGACTTTCCCATTGTAGCTTTTGTAGCTGAGTCTAATCACTGGGTCAAATGAGCCCTATTTAAATGGGCTCATGAGAAGTCAACAGCTGTAGTCAATCAGAATCACTTACAAGAAGTGAAGAGGCCATGACATGAAGCTAATTTGATTGACACAACTCGCTACATCACCAAAATTGACAAATTTTGTTGCTGTATGTATATTTTTGACCCAGCAGATTTGGTGACATTTTCAGCAGACCCATAATAAATTTATGAAAGAACCAAATTTTATGACTGTTTTTTGTGACAAACATGTATGTGTTCCGATCACTCTATCACAGAAAAATAAGAGTTGTAGAACTTATTGAAAACTCAAGACAGCCATAACATTATGTTTTTTTACAAGTGTATGTAAACTTTTGACCACAACTGTACATGTTTGTCACAAAAAACAGTCATAAAATTTGGTTCTTTCATAAATTTATTATGGGTCTGCTGAAAATGTCACCAAATCTGCTGGGTCAAAAATATACATACAGCAACATTAGTATTTGGTTACATGTCCCTTGGCCATTTTCACGGCAACTAGGCGCTTTTGGTAGCCATCCACAAGCTCCTGGCAAGCTTCAGGTCGAATGTTTGACCACTCTTCTTGACAGAATTGGTGCAGTTCAGCTAAATGTGATGGTTTTCTTGCATGAACCCATTTCTTTAGCACTGTCCACATGTTCTCAATGGGGTTTAAGTCAGGACTTTGGGAAGGCCATTCTAAAACCTTAATTCTAGCCTGGTTTAGCCATTCCTTTACCACTTTTGATGTGTGTTTTGGGTCATTGTCTTGTTGGAACACCCAACTGCGCCCAAGACCCAACCTTCGGGCTGATGGTTTTAAGTTTTCCTGCAGAATTTGGAGGTAATCCTCCTTCTTCATTATCCCATTTACTTTCTGCAAAGAACCAGTTCCACTGGCAGCAAAACATCCCCAGAGCATAATACTACCACCACCATGCTTGACAGTAGGCATGGTGTTCCTGGGATTAAAGGCCTCACCTTTTCTCCTCCAAACATATTGCTGGGTGTTGTGGCCAAACAGCTCAATTTTTGTTTCGTCTGACCAGAGAACTTTCCTCCAGAAGGTTTTATCTTTGTCCATGTGATCAGCAGCAAACTTCAGCCGAGTCTTAAGGTGCCTTTTCTGGAGCAAGGGCTTCTTTCTTGCACGGCAGCCTCTCAGTCCATGGCGATGTAAAACACGCTTGACTGTGGAGACTGACACCTGTGTTCCATCAGCTTCCAAATCCTTGCAGACCTGCTTCTTGGTGATTCTTGGTTGACTCTTGACCATCCTGACCAATCTCCTCTCGGCAGCATGTGATAGCTTGCGTTTTCTTCCTGATCGTGGCAGTGACATAACTGTTCCATGCACTTTATACTTGCGTATAATTGTCTGCACAGTTGCTCTTGGGACCTGTAGCTGCTTTGAAATGGCTCCAAGTGACTTCCCTGACTTGTTCAAGTCAATAATTCGCTTTTTCAGATCCACACTGAGTTCCTTTGACTTTCCCATTGTAGCTTTTGTAGCTGAGTCTAATCACTGGGTCAAATGAGCCCTATTTAAATGGGCTCATGAGAAGTCAACAGCTGTAGTCAATCAGAATCACTTACAAGAAGTGAAGAGGCCATGACATGAAGCTAATTTGATTGACACAACTCGCTACATCACCAAAATTGACAAATTTTGTTGCTGTATGTATATTTTTGACCCAGCAGATTTGGTGACATTTTCAGCAGACCCATAATAAATTTATGAAAGAACCAAATTTTATGACTGTTTTTTGTGACAAACATGTATGTGTTCCGATCACTCTATCACAGAAAAATAAGAGTTGTAGAACTTATTGAAAACTCAAGACAGCCATAACATTATGTTTTTTTACAAGTGTATGTAAACTTTTGACCACAACTGTACATATTTACTAGTGAAAACTGATAGAAAATATGTTATAAGTGCAATACTGAAGAGAAAACCAGGCATTATTTGTTTTTGTATAAAGCGCAGACTGGATCACTATGCACTTGCAAGTTGAATTTTTTAAACCGTTTTTCAACATAATGTCCCACTGCAGGTATGCAGTGTATACAGTCACAAAAGTTTGTTTATGGAATGCAAATAGCTGTTAAAAAAATCTGTCCGTGAAAAATGGTATTAAGGGTCCTTACAAATGTAACGTAACAGTCAGAAACAGTTGTGTGTTTTTTTTCCGTAACACCAGCAGAAAAAATGTTTTTTTTTTTACCCACAGTTAGGTTGGTTAACTAGTGCCAGCTGTTCTGCAGTATAAAGTGAGTTGAGTCCATCGAAATCGAAAAACATAACAGCAACAGTGTCCCAATGTAAGACAACTGAAAAAATACTGTCCTCTTGAGAAAAAAACTTTTTAAAGAGTGCAAAGCTATGCGATAGTTAGCATTAGCGCTAACAGTAGGCTAAAAAGTTGCAAAAATTAGGAAAAAGGGTCCATTTACCTTCCAAAACAGAGTGATCCTTTGAGAACAGTCCGGATTATTACCGGATAATGCAAGGAAACAGCAGGCCTAGCATTGTATAGCCGCAGACAGCATTGCAAAACAGCAAAAATATCCAGAATAGTGGATGAAAAGCCAGCTGAGGCTAGCATAGCAAGCTAGCATAGAAAGTGCTAAGCTAATGGGGCTGGTAGCCTGAAAAAACAGAAACATACTCCCTTGATATACCTTGATACACCTTGCACTTGATACTCCGCAGCCTCCGGCCTGAGGGGAGCGGGACAAAAAGTGCATGTGCTGGGTGGGTGGGGTCCTTCCTGATGCAGGTGGCCCTTTTCCTTGTTCATGGTGCTGGGGAGGCTGACACCAACAATCCTCCACATGTGTGCCACACATTGATGCTGGAGCACACAGCGCTCTCCACCACACATCCGTAGAAGGAGGTGAGGACTGCGCTCCCGGGTCCAGCTCGTCTCAGCCTCCTGAGGAAGTAGAGCCACTGATGTGCCTTCCTGAACAGAGTGGAAGTGTTGTTGCTCCAGGTGAGGTTGCTGCTCAGGTGCACACCCAAGTACCTGTAGCTGTCAAACACTTCCACCACAGATCCTCCAATGTGCAGGGGGAGGTGGGCATGCTGGCCCCTTCTGAAGTCCACAATCATCTCCTTCGTCTTCTTTACATTGATGCAGAGGTTGTTCTCTCTGAACCAACCCTCCAGGTGTTCCACCTCCTGCCTGTAGCTGGACTCATCTCTGTCCGTGATGCATCCAACCACTGCTGTGTCGTCCGCAAACTTCACAATATGACAGCATGAGTAAAGAGGTGAGCATTTATATGTGAGCTGTGTGAACAGGAGGGGGCTCAACACACAACCCTGAGGAGAGTCAGTGCTGAGGATTATGGTGGGGCAAGAGATGTCTTGAATCCTCACAGACTGCGGCCTGTTGGTCATTAAGTCTAGGACCCAGTTGCACAGGGAAGAGCTCAGTCCAAGTGAGGAGAGTTTAGTTATCAGGGTCTGAGGAATCATTGTGTTGAAAGCAGATGTGAAGTCCACAAAGTAGTAGTAATGGATAGTAGTAATGGATTCTTAACGCCAAGACAGCTCATTGGCTATTTTCCTGGCAGGAGCGGTTATGATATGTACAGTCTATGAAGAGGTAGAGGAGTGTTCAGATATATGCTTTTAGTCCAGTAAGCAATAAGAACTTTAACAGTGTTCCAGGGTTCGTTTGAGTAAAAATGTCCTTTATAGCTGAAGGTAGGTTGGCATCTGTCTTGATGGTACAATTTGCAGTCCAGTAATAAATGTTTAACAGAAAGGGGAGTATGGCAAGTTTCACAATGTGGTGATTCTTCTCCTTTCAACAAAAAAGAGTGTGTTAACCTGGTGTGTCCAATTCGACATCTAGTATATACAACTTGATTCCATCTGTTTTCAAAAGTTCTGGTGAGTCGGCAACGTATAATAGGGTGGATCTCGTAGTTTATTGCTGGTCTGTCTGGCCCATTCAGCTTGCCATCTGTTCATGACATAGGAAATCAGTAATGGTCTGGCATCAGTTGGTGGGGTCTTGCACACAGTAGCCATTAGAGCAGTAGCCTTCTTTGCAGCCTGGTCCGCCATTTCGTTGCCCTTGAGACCGCAATGACCCGGGATCCAGCAAAAAACAACATCATATTTTGAAGATTGTAACTGGTATACTTTCTGCAGTACAGCCACAATGATGGGCTGATCCAAATCTAGGGCACTTATAGCTTGTAAGCAGGATTTGGAATCTGTGCACACGCGTACTTTCTGTCGCCCTGTATTCTGGGCATGGTCGAGGGCCAAGAGCAATGCGTAGGCCTCTGCTGTAAAAACTGAGCAGTGTCTTGGGAGGACCACTCCTGTGGTTTGTTGTCCGTCTACCATGGCTGCAGACACCTGCTCATCTGTTTTGGAGCCATCTGTATAAACCGGGATGTGTCGTGGGAACATTGCCCTAATATCAGCAAACTTCTGGTGATAGATCAGTGGGTGAGTTGAAGATTTCAGATTGCGGGACAGGTCCATAATTATAGTTAGCTTCCGAAGACTGCAAGGTGGAATGGTGGCGGGGTACAAGTAACCAATAGAGTTAAGATCAACGTTCATATTTTGCAGGTGTGACCGTATGCGTAATCCAAAGGGCTGGATATGCTTCGGCTTGGCTTCATACAGATGGACATAGGAGGGAGAGAAGACTGAGGCATATGCTGCATTACGGGAATTAGCCTTGAGTTTGATCACATACTGCAAAGCTAGTATAAGCCATCTGTCATCTAATGAAGGTTCACAGGCTTCCACATACAAGCTCAGTGCAGGGGAGGTACGAAATGCTCCAAGGGCTAGCCGGATACCTTGGAGATGTACAGTGTTAAGTGCTTTTAGGTAAGACTTCCTAGTTGCTCCATAGACGATGCTCCCATAGTCCATTCTGGATCGGACTAGAGCTCTGTACACTCTCAGAAGTGAAGGGAAATCCGCTCCCCATCTGGTGTTGGCCAGAACTTTAATTAGGTCTAACAGTTTAAGGCATTTTATTTTGAGATCTTTAAGATGAGGGATAAAAGTCAGTTTCTTGTCCAGTGTGAGGCCCAGAAACTTTACCTCCTGGACAATTTCAATTTGTATCCCGTACAGGTAGAGAACTGGTTCAGGATGCATTGTGCATAGCTGGCAAAAATGAAGTCCTTTGGTTTTGGTCTTTGAAATTTTGAAACCATTGACGATGGACCACTGATAAATGTTGTTAATGCCCAGTTGTAAGCGTTGTACAACAGTGTTCATATTCTTCCCTTGGAAGCCAATGCACAAGTCATCAACATACAAACTAAAAAAGGTACCAGGTGGGATGACATTTACTACACTGTTTATTTTCAGGCTGAAGAGGGTGACTGAGAGAATACTTCCTTGAGGGACTCCCATCTCCTGAGTGTATCTGTTTGAGTAAGTATCATTGACTCGAACTCGGAAGTACCTGTCAGTCAGGAAATTGGATATGAATAATGGGAGGCGGCCTCTGAAACCCAGACAAAATAAATCTCTCTGAATTTCATACCTCCATGTAGTGTCATATGCCTTCTCCCAGTCAAAGAACACAGTCCCTGCATGTTCCTTCCGAATGAAAGCATTCCTGACAAAAGACTCCAATCTGACCAGATTATCAGTTGTACTTCGACCTTTTCGGAAACCACTCTGCATTTCAGTGAGGGCTCTGTTGGTTTCCAACTGCCATACCAAGCGGTTATTAATCATTCTCTCCATGGTCTTGCAAAGGCAGCTTGTCAGGGCAATGGGCCTGTAATTGTTAGGGTCGCTGTGGTCCTTTCCAGGCTTGGGAATGGGGATGACAATTTTCCCCTTCCAGGAGGGTGGAATTTGTCCTGACTTCCACACCTGATTGTAAGCAGTCAGTAGCAGTGTCAAAGCTCCCTGTGGCAAGTGTTTTAAGAACTGGTAGTGTATCTGATCTGGCCCAGTCACGGTATCACTGGACTTGTTTAGTGAGATCTGCAGTTCTTCCAAAGAAAAATCTTTGTTATACGGCTCTGAATTATCAGATAGGAAATTGAGTCCCCTCAATTCCATCTGTGGTCGGATGATCTGAAATTCTGGTAATGAGTTATGTCCACCAGAGTTCTTTTCAAAGGCTTCAGCCAGAAGAATTGCAATGTCAGCCTCACTGGTGGCTACCCGACCCAGTTGCTTAATATACTGGGTCTGTATGTTATCACCTTTGTTTTTCATTTTGCGGACCAGATTCCAGACTTTGGTAGGCGGAGTAGTCTTCGTCAGCTTACTTACAAAATTTTGCCAGCTTAACTTTTTAGCTGATTGTATCACTCTCCTTGCCTTGGCTCGACTGATTTTAAGTTGAATGAGATTTTCTGCCGTTGGGTGTTTATTGAAGACCCTTTCTGTTCGTTTACGGTCATAAACAGCCTGTTTGCAATGCTCATCAAACCAAGGATTGCGTCTTTTACTTGATCTTGAGGAGGATTTAGGGATGGTTTCATCAGCTATAGATCTCAGAGTGTCAGTGAACCATTCCATACAGACTCCATGTTGGGTTGGTGCCACACATAACTTCTCCCAGCAGCGGGCCTGAAAGGTAGGCCAGTCAGCTTTTTTTCAAATTCCACTTCTGGGCGTTTTGCTGCAGCATAGGTCTGACGGGTGTAACGACGATAGGAAAATGATCACTGCCACAGAGATCTTTCCAGACTTCCCATGAAAAGTCCAGAAAAAGTTCCGGTGAGCACAGAGTCAAGTCAATGGTACTATATGTGCTGTGCCCAGGATGGAGGTAAGTATGAGAAGGGGTATTTAAGAGGCATAAATCATTGCTCCTGATGAACCTCTCTAGCACTTTGCCTTTGGTATTTATAGGGTGATTTCCCCATATTGGGTTGTGGCCATTAAAATCTCCCAGAAGTATATATGGGGAAGACAACTGCTCAACAAGTCCACACAATTCATTCAGCATCAATTTAGAGGTAGGAGGTCTGTACAAAGTGCACAGTGTAATAGCTCTTTCATGGACATTAGATATACATACTGCTGTAGCTTGCAAGGTTGTCTTGACAGCAACATGCCAATGTGGGACATGAGATCTGACCAGGATTGCAGTTCCGCTGGAGGGTCTAAGAGTGTTTGGTCTATAACAATGATAAATTGTAAAACCTTTGAAAGATGGGCTCGTACCTGGCACCAACTGAGTCCCTTGAAGGCATACGGCTATTGGGTTGAGGGTTACCATTAGTTGTTGTAGTTCAGCAAAATTAGCTCTCAGACCACGACAATTCCACTGAATAATAGGATCAATCTTCATTTGGGTTGAGAAGAGACTACACGAGATCCACTTCGGTGTTTGGGCGATTGGCTGCGGTTGCGGCGGGAGGCTACGTCCTTCATTTCGATATCCTTAATTTGGTCGGGTGTACTTGAAGTCTGTTCTGTATTTACCTTGGTTTGAGGTAGACTTGTTTTCTTTTTAGGTTTATGGCCAGGTTGGTCTCGGTCAATTACTTGGTTATGATTGTCCATAAGTGTTTTTTGTGAGGGCATGGGTAAACTCATTGTGCCGGAACTCTTAGCTTTGGTGGGGGCTTGGCTTTTGAGACTGGCAAGCAACTGTGGTTTATCTTTATCCAACCAGGTGGTATCTGTTTGGCAGGCTGTTGAAGTCACAGATCTCACCACTGCTGCAAAAGTTCTCCCAAGCTTAAAGTTAGGGGACTCATTGACCAGCTTGCATGCTTCTGGATAACTAACCCTTTTGGTGATTTTTGTCTTTTGAATTTCCTTTTCCTTCATCCAAGTCAGGCAAGTTTTATCGGAAGAGGTATGAGGGCCCCCACAGTTCCTGCACTTAGGTGACTTTAGTGCTGGGCGATAAAACGATATCGATAGTTATCGAGGAAACTATATATCGCGATAAGTCGGGGCGAGAAATTCGATAAACTAAATTTTCTATTTCCCGTTTAAGTAGCGTTGTGAAAAGGCGCAGCACGAGATCAGGCAGCACGCTGAACTGCTGCTCAGCCCAGTACAAGCCGTGTTAATCCACGTTTCGTGTAAATTAAGGTTAACTTCAGCACGAGTGAGGGGTTAGTATATAAACACACAGAAAGGAAGCACTTTCCATCTTTTTTCCTAACTCTCACTGTTTCTGTTAGAAAACCCTGAGGGCAGCATTCTCCTCTGTCTTTGTGTTTTATAGTTTTTAACAGATAGAGAGTCTGTTATGCTGGATATTTTACTAAATACAGAAGATTATATAATCTGTCTAGCTGTATTTGAACTGAGCTAAACATTGCTGTTACTGAACTGGAGTTTTAAATACACTTAAGTAATGTAAGTCTAGTCTACTGAAAGCCAGTAATGTTAGTATAAATCTGTACTGCAGTAGAAGTGGATCATTTCAGAAACTTGACTTTATTCCTCCCACCTCCATTATAGGCCACTTTTTTTTTAAAATATTTAAATGTTAGCTTAATTTAAATGAAAAAAAAACTAAAGGCTCTTATTTAAAAAAAAACATAAGCAGTAAATTATCTAAAATTACAACAAATAGAAAATAGAAAAACAGTAAAACATATGTAATACATACTTTTTATATGACCAAAATTAAACTAGACTGAAATCTGACTAAAACTAATAATATCCGATAGACTAAAATGTAACTAAAACTATTATACATTTTAGTGAAAAGACTAAGACTGTATCAAAATCACCTGTCAAAATGAACACTGTGATATACTCTTGTATTTTGCTTTATGTAGTTGCCTGCATTCAGGGAGGGGAATGATCTTTTGATTAAATATAATTTTATAAAAATAAATAAAGTGTTATTGCAATTTAAATTAAACAGACATATAATGTAAAGGGTCTTACATATTTTTTAGTTTATATATTTGTCCCCTTTTTAAAATTAATTTAAAAGCTGTACCCACCTGGCAAGATGTTAACATCCTAGTGTCTGTCCACAAGGCTCTGAGCCTGCTAGTGATTTTGTCCATAACTCCCTTATTCTGTCACTTCTGAGTAAAAATAGAAACCTTTAAGTGTAACAGAAAGTGATTTGATTTATATCGTGATACATATCGATATCGGCTGATATGAAAAACTATATCGTAATAAGATTTTTTTCCATATCGCCCAGCCCTAGGTGACTTTAGGCAAGGAAGATCATGTCCCTCTTCTCCACAGTTGCAGCATATCATGGTACCCTTGCAGGTGGAAGATCCATGCCCAAATTTTTGGCACTTAAAGCATCTAATGGGATTGGGAATGTAGAGGTCAACATCTATTCTCTGATAGCCTATCATGAGCTTTGCAGGGGGGAAGGGTTTGTTAAATTACAAACGTTACAATGTACGTGTTTGTTTTTGATCACTTCTCCAAAGAGTAATACGTCTAACATTAGTGACGTCCTGGGGTGCCAGTTCCTCAGCTATCTCAGACTCTTCCATGTCTTCCAATTCTCTAGTACGAATGACTCCTTTGCAACTGTTAAGTGATGAGTGTAAAGGATTTTATGTTAATACCAGCAAAGGTATTAGCACTTAAAAGATTGTCAGCTTGCACCTTTTTCAGGCACTCAACCAGGATCTGACCAGATCTAAGTTTCTTGGCATCTTTCACAGTCCCAGCAATGGCCATTTTTGAATGGCAAAAGGTGACAGCTTTGTCAGTGGTGTTTCTGATGATAGAGATTCCAAGACAATGAATCTAGGCCAACTCTCATTCGATAAAGCAAAAACAGATGCAGTTGTAAGACGCTGTTCTGTATCATAGTCAGTCATTTTTCTTTTGGGGTTAAGTTTAGGGTCCATATTGAAAAGAGGGAAGATTCATCACCCATATTCCCCACCCACCTTGGAGCCCAACAAGGGGATACATAAAGCCGCGGAACTCCAGCGGATATGTACCAGGGATATAAAAGTGATATACTCGAACAATAGATGTAAACATTGCTCGATTGACCCTGAGCCAGTGCCTTCTAGGGATCTCAGATGAGATACAACCTAGGGCACGACCTGACCAGCCGCTTGATTGGAGCGGGCCACTCCAACCTCCCGTCTATGTGAAGTCGGGGCCAAAGTGCTGTGTTGGGAATATGGTAGCCGCAGCCACCAGTCCCCTCAAGCACCAGGATCCCTTTCTCCACAGACACGGGTCGCACCTCACGGCAAACGAGGCACCTCATTTGTTCGCCTTTTACGAACAGCCCGAGGGGGCTGAGGACCTATTCTACCCCGGGTCCCCACAGGGGGAAGTCCACAAAGAGCATTCGGACATAGGAATTCTTCTGCTCCAGGTGGGTGAGGGCAGTGTGGATCACGGAGGAAATGGCATCCTCTGTGGATAGATTCTTTCTGTATTCGTACTATGTGGATCCATGATGACGTTGATGGTGGCTTTGATGTGGGCCTGAACCAAAGCACTTTGTGACTATCGGAGTGAGGGCTACTGGCCGGTAGTCATTCAGACCTGTCACTGCGGAGCTCTTGGGGACTGGGATAATGCTGGCAGTCTTTAGGCAAGTGGGGACAGCTGCCTGGATGAGGGAAGCGTTAAAGATGTCCGAGAGCTGGTATGCGCAGTCTCACCTGTCCGGGGATGTAGCACCCATCCGGGGATGTTGTCCAGGCCAGCAGGTTTCCGGGGGTTGATCCTCCTTCAGCGTCCTCCTTACTTCTTCTGGTGTCAGGCTGAGGGGCTCTTCTCCTGGTGATTGTGGGAGTCTATTGCTGGGGGGGGTGTCAGGATTCTCAAAGCGGGCGTACAACTTGTTGCGAGCATCAGGGAGGGAGGCAGAAAGTGAGGGTGACACTTCACAGTCAGCTGTTCTGTCGCCCTGAAACAGTGGCAGTTTACCAACATGCAGTTTGTGCACCAACCTTTGTTTATTCAGACGCACAGGCCGCCCCCGGGGCTTTCCCGGATAGCTGGCTGCGGTATGCTCGGAAGAGCTGCAGGCCGGCGAGCTGGAACGCTGAGTCCGGCATGGTGTGGTTCAGCCAGGTTTCCGTGAGACAAATCACAGCGCAGTTACTCATCTCCTCAGAAATGCTCATCCTTAGTCGCAACATGTCCAGCTTGTTATCCAGAGAGCAGACATTAGACAGAAAAAGCGATGGAATCGGCGGTTGGTTAGCATTAGCCTTTAGCCTTGCAAGCACACCGGGTCGCTTCCCCCTCTTATGGTGCCGCTTGCACCAACTCCTCCTGCCCTTTGTCTGCAGCGATCCATCGGAGCTTGGAGGAGCTGTAGTCTGCCCAGTTTAGTTTGGATATTATTGTCCATAGTTGCTGTTTTACTGACCAAACTGTCCTTAATCCTCAAAAGTTCGGTTCTGCTATAACTAACACGCGGTGAAGTTGGGCTCAGAACCGGCATAAAACAGATCAAAACAGGGTGTTCGTTAGGAGCGTGAGAAGCCACTGCACTACTGTGTGCCGCCATCTTAAATCTTAAATATGGAAATTTAGCATCCGATTATATAACACACAAAAAGTAAAAAAGGAGGCTGTTTACCTTGTAATGTCAAGTAGAAAAAATGTACAATAAATCAGTCCCTGCTGTGTAGGTAGTCGATAGCTTGAAAGAGTGAACTAGATAGCTCGAAACAGCGAGCTAGATAGCTTCCACATATACTGGGTTGGGGGGCACAGAAAGTCAAAAATACAGGTGAAAAAACAGCAAGTGGTCCAAAGCCAAATAATATTGTATAACAAACTTTTAACACTCTGGGGAAGGTTACTAGTAAGTTCGGGCGCCAAATTGTAATGGCTGGTAATGGTTGTAATGGTGGGCGAATACTCCCTGAGGAGAGAGCTGCTTATTGGTGGATAGCTACTTGTCCTGTCGTTCATAGGGAAACGCACAGGAGACAGCCGGTGCAGGGTAATGGAGACAATTTATTGGGCTGGGGAGCACCACCCATTACAATCCAGGATAACACAGTAGGCAGAACACTCAGGCTACAACCTGGAACTAAGCACCATGCATCCATATCGGTTCACATCTCAACTCTCTCTCCACATGTACAAGTATTAACATTCTAGACGTTTAACTAGGCACCATGTTCTGTTCTCCTGTTTGCTCTGAGCAAGAAAAACTGCCCACCGTCTAGCCTGTCCATCACAGTAATGTCAAAGTATGAAACTTGGACAAATCCAGATTGTGCTGGGTCTTGTGGTGAGTTTCTACATACTGCTACATACTGCATCAACAAACTGCTCGTGTGATAAACTGGAGAGCATTGCATACAATAGTCAGTCACCACTAGTAGTGACACTAACACTGATATGTGCAGCACACTCTGCACTACATCATTCCTCTCATGGCTGGATTTCCAACTGGCAACAAGCTGCAACATCTGTGGGTAAATCAGATTCTTGATACCTTTTTTTGTCAGTCAGTATATTTAAGCTTATCAGCATTATAATTAATGATATAATTGTATTATTTTGGTCACCTGTATACAAAATTTTTATGCAAGAAGTCCATCTGAGGCAGAGAAGACACATGAATTTTGACCTCCCGGTGACCTCCCCTCTCTGATAGGTAATCCACAGTCCATTTCTCCAGGCATGGCCCTAGAGGCACCCCTCTCAGTACTGCTGGCTTTCTCTGGAAAAAACGTGCAAAAAAATGGACAGTTACTGAATATATACTGCAATATATACTGCAGTCATAATGGGCAATACAACAATATTTAATTGAACTGAAATATTTTTTGTTATTGTGATACTCATTATAATTTATTATTGTATTAAGGTGTGTCTGAAAAGCTTTTTTTTTTCCCATTTTCTCCCCAATTTACACGGCCAATTACCCAACCCACTCATTAGGACTCCCCCCATCACTAGTGATGCCCCAACACACTAGGAGGGTGAAGACTAATACATGCTTCCTCCGATACATGTACGCCAGTCACCAATTCTTTGCTGATGCAGCATTGTCGAGCAGCCAGCGTGCCTGGAGGAAAGCGCAGCAGCTCGGTTCCGGTACATCAGCTCTCAGACGCCCTGTGCTGTGGACATCACCCTAGTAGTGATGTGGGGAGAGAGCGCCATCTACCCACCCGGAGGGAGCAGGGCCAATTTTTCTCCCTCTGAGCGCCGGCAGCTTGATGGCAAAGCTGCATGAGCGGGGGTTCGAACCTGCGACCTCCCGCTCATAGTGGCAGCGCTTTCAAAAGCATTTTTTTTATTTGCTGTTACAGGTCCCAGACAGAAAAAGTATGCTGAATCAACATTTATTTGTCCATCTCTAAATACATGAAAAAAACTTTGATCTCCAATATCAGAATTGATTAATTTGTGCTTATCAATTTTTGTTGGTTAAATGTTCTAATTTTACATGTATTGTCTGTGTTAAACTTTACTTATATGTCCATATACTTTACTTATATGTACATCTTATTTGTCTTCAATTCATATAGCTTGTACTGCGGTCTTGTAGTGTACAAAGGAACATTTACTTTAGTCTAAAAGCTTTCTGAGTGTAGAAGAGCCCAATTCATTCGAAACCATTAAATGAACATTGATTTAATGTCAGAATTTTAACACCTACTGATGCCTATTAGGGAATGTTACATAAATGTTGTTTTCCATTAATGTTAAAAGATGTAATGAAACAAAAAGTCAGTGCAATCAGGGATGATATTTTTCTACATAAATATACAGTGATAAACACTATGTATTGTGAAAATGACTTTAAATGGAGTAAAATGAAATTGTTGACATATCAGCCAGCCTACATAATCCCTAATATGAGTTTAATGTTTGCTTATCCCTAGAATAAGAAGGACAGGTATCGGACTGTAACTGCATTAGAGCATGTATTGGAAAGGTGTCAGACTGTAACTGCATTAGAGCATGTATTAGATGGGTATCAGAGTGTGACTGCATTAGAGCATGTACAGGACTATAACTGCATGTATCTGACTATAATTGCATTAGAGCATGTATCAGAGTGCAACAGCATTAGTGCATATACCAGACAGGTACAGGGCTGTAACTGCATTAGAGCATGTATCAGATTGTAACTGCATTAGTGCATGTATCAGACTGTTACAGGGAATGCATTACAGCACGTATCGATCGGACTGTAACTGCAAAAGATCATGTATCTAACAGTTATCCAACTGTAACTGCATTAGTGTATATATTGAACAGGTATCGGAGTGTAATTACATGAGAGCATGTATTGGACTGTAAATGCATTATCAGACAGGTATCGGACCTTCCACAGCGCAGTTTTAGTAGCGCATGTAACAGAATGTAACTGCATTTTTGCATGTATCAGATGTATCGAGTGTAACTGCATTTGACAACGTATCAAATAGGTATTGGACTGCAACTAAATTGGACAGCTATCGGAGTATAACTGCATTAGAGCATGTATCGGACAGGTATCGGACTGTAACAGCATTAGAGCATGTATAGGACAAGTACTGGAGTGTAAAGTGCATTAGAGCACGTATCGGACAGGAATTGGATTGTAACTGCATTAGAGCATGTATCAGATAGGTATCGGAGAGTAACTGCATTAGAGCCAGAATTGGACAGTTATCGGACTATAACTGCATAAGAGCATGTTTTAGACAACTATCGGTCTATAATTGCATTGGTGCATGAATCATCCTGTAACTGCATTAGAGCATGTATCAGAGCGTACCTGCATTAGAGCGTGTATTAAAAAGGTATCAGACTGTAATTGCACTGGAACATATCAGACAGGTATCAGAGAGTAACTGCATTAGAGCATGTAAGAGATGGGTGTCTCTAGCACTCTAGCAAGTATCGGACAGGTATCAGACAATAACTGCACTGGAGAACGCATCGGATAGGTAACGGAGTGAATCGTCATTAGAGCATGTATGAGACAGTTGTAAGACTGAAAGTGCATTACAAAAATTATCAGACAGGTATCGTACTGTAACTGCATTTGAGCAAGAATCGGACAACATTAGTGCATGTATCACACTGTAATTGCTTTACAGCATGTATCGAAAAGGATTCGGACTTGAACTGCAATAGAGCATGTATCGGACAGGTATCATACTGTAACTGCATAAGACCAAGAATCGGACGACTTTCGGAGTGTAACTGCATTAGAGCATGTATCGGTGTGCAACTGCATTAGCGCATGTATCAGACTGTAACTGCATCAGAGTGTAACTGCATTATCGTACAAGTAAGGCATTGTAACTGCATTAGAGCATGTATCGGACAGGCATCAGAGTGTAACTGCAATAGAGCATGTATCGAACAGGTATTGGAGTGCAAATGAATTAGAGCATGTATCGGACAGGTATCGGAGTGTAAATGCATTGCATTGCATTGCTAGCCTATCCTAAAACACTTTTCTCCATTTTTGTCAATTTTTAGTTTATTACATAATTTGAACAAACTGTCCCCTACACTGTGCCAAAATTTACTGATGATCGGACAAATAGAAATTCTTCAAAATGACCCAAAATAAACTTTTTAACATTGACTTTCATTGAAAGGTTACAAGGTTTTTTCTCTCTCCTGTAAACTTGCAGTCTTGGAAATAAGTGTTTTTCATTGGACAGCGACGATTAGAGCATGTATTAGACAGGTTTTGGAGTGTAACTGCAATAGAGCATGTATTGGACAAGTATCTGAGTGTAACTGCATTAGAGCATGCATCGGACAGGTATCAGAATGTAACTGCGTTAGAGCATGCATCGGACAGGTATCGGAGTGTAACTGCATTAGAGCATGCATCGGACAGGTATCGGAATGTAACTGCGTTAGAGCATGCATCGGACAGGTATCGGAGTGTAACTGCATTAGAGCAAGAATCAGACAACTTTCAGAGTGTAACTGCATTAGTGCATGTATCGCACTGTAATTGCATTACAGCATTATCGAACAGGTTTCGGACTTGAACTGCAATAGAGCATGTATCGGACAGGTATCGGAGTGTAACTGCAATAGAGCATGTATCGGACAGGTATCGGAGTGTAAATGCATTGCATTGCATTGCTAGCCTATCCTAAAACACTTTTCTCCATTTTTGTCAATTTTTAGTTTATTACATAATTTGAACAAACAAACTGTCCCCTACACTGTGCCAAAATTTACTGATGATCGGACAAATAGAAATTCTTCAAAATGACCCAAAATAAACTTAGAGCATGTATCGGATAGGCATCGGAGTGTAACTGCATTGCCAGACAAGTATGGCATTTTAACTGCATTAGAGCATGTATCGGACAGGAATAGCAGCATAACTGCATTAGAGCATTATCGGACAGGTATCGGAGTGTAACTGCATTAAAGCATGTATCAGACAGTTATGGCCATGTAACTGTATTAGAGCATGTATCGGACAGGTATCAGAGTGTAACTGCATTATCGGACAAGTATGGCATTGCAACTGCATTAGCGTATGTTTCGGACAGGTATCAGAGTGTAAATGCATTATGTCGCTATCTTATGACAAATATTTATCTCCATTTTTGTCGATTTTTAGTATACTACATAAATTGAACAAACAAACTGTCCCTTACACTGTGCCAAATTTCTTGATGAACGGACCAATAGAAACACTTCAGAATTACCCAAAATAAACTCTTTTCACAGTGACTTCCAATGGAAGTTTGCAAGGTTTTTTCTCTCTCCTGTAAAGTTGCAGTCTTGGAGATAAGTATTTTTCATTGGACAGCGACGATTAGAGCATGTATCAGACAGGATTCTGAGTGTAACTGCAATAGAGCATGTATTGGACAAGTATGGCAAGTGTAACTGCAATAGAGGATGTATTGGACAGGTATGGCAAGTGTAACTGCAATAGAGGATGTATTGGACAGGTATGGCAGTGTCAGACAGGAATCGGAGTGTAACTGCATTAGAGCCTTTATCAAACAGGAATCGGAGTGATACTGTATTAGAGCATGTATCAGACAGGTATGGCAGTGTAACTGCATTAGAGCATGTATTGAACAGGCATCAGAGTGTAACTGCATTAGATCATGCATCGGACAGGTATCGGAGTGTAACTGCATTAGAGCATGCATCGGACAGGTATCGGAGTGTAACTGCATTAGAGCATGCATCGGACAGGTATCGGAGTGTAAATGCATTAAAGCAAGCATCGGACAGGTATCGGAGTGTAACTGCATTAGAGCATTTATCGCACAGGTATCGGAGTGTAACTGCATTAGAGCATGTATCAGACAGGTATCAGAGTGTAACTGCATTAGATCATGCATCGGACAGGTATCGGAGTGTAACTGCATTAGAGCATGCATCGGACAGGTATCGGAGTGTAACTGCATTAGAGCATGCATCGGACAGGTATCAGAGTGTAACTGCATTAGAGCATTTATCGCACAGTTATCGGAGTGTAACTGCATTAGAGCATGTATCAGACAGGTATCAGAGTGTAACTGCATTAGAGCATGTATCGGACAGGAATGTCAGTGTAAGTGCATTAGAGCATTTATTGAACAGGTATAGCAGTGTTACTGCTTTAAAGCATTTATCGAACAGGTATCGGCGTTTAACTGTATTAGAGCATGTATTGGACAGGTATCGGAGTGTAACTGCATTAGAGCATGTATCAGACAGGTATCGGAGTGTAACTGCATTAGAGCATGTCTCGGAAAGGCATTGGAGTGTTCTTGCTGCACAGCTTAAGGTAAACGGCAAAATCCCAAATCACAAATCCAGTATTTACCAGAGGATAGATCTTCTTCAGGAAGCGCTCTTTGTCCACATCTGTGAACACAGTCACATCCACCCTCTCCTGAAGTTCCATACAAAGACCTGTTAAACAAACCTTTACAAAATTATCTGCCTGAGTACGTTTTCCTTATACAACTTCTGACCAGAGAGTCTCTAGAGAAGAGAATCTTTACTTTAGAGTATATTCCGGGTTTATCGCACCACCAGAGGGAGCTCCTCTGTGAGTCTAATATTGTTCATATGGAGTTTCTAAAGAAAATCAGAGTTTTTAAATGTTTGGTATTTTTAAACTGAACAATGTTGTCATTTCCTCAACACAGCAGTATATCAAATGTTTCAGCACTGAAGACACAATTTTTAAAGCTTAAAAATTTCAGTTATAAACCTTTAAACTCTGACTAACCCCAGCATCAGCTCACCAACCAGTAGCTCACAGTAGTAGAAATACAGCCGCTTTGCTCCCTAAAGCCCGTTTACTCTGAACATTTAGGAAATATACAGGTATTTTTTCGTTTTAAAAAGACTTCAGTCTTTTTTATTATGCATTCTTTTTTAATATTTAAAAACTATTAGAGATTTTAACTCTAACTCCGTTCATCCTTATTAAGTGAGGACTCCCTCGCCGCCTCCCTCTAGCGGTCTTTTACTGATATAGCGGGGGAACTGGAAGTGGGCAGTCTATAAACCGGCGGCTCTGTGCTTGACTGTGTGTCTCTTATATCCTCCCCGCAAACGGGTTTATTAATCAGTTCATATTTTTAATATTAATAATAATTTTTATCTTCCTAACCATTCATTTTTATTTTTAGCTAACTGTTCAAATAATCAACATGCACACAGTTAACACTAAGCAGTAATGTATTACAGCTATTGGCAAAATATAAGATGTGTCTAGGAACGTTTATAGTTGGGTTGAATGACAGAGGGACAAATGGGTTGCGTCCCATTTAGCGCCTAGTACAGTTCAGAGGGAACAAGATTCAAAGTGTTTTAGCCTTAAACTGTTTGTTCTTCATCCCTAAAAGAAACTTTTTAATCTACATTAAAAATGTGACTCCAGCTCAGAGATAACAAAAGCAGCACGACTTTAACAGAACTATATTACTGGAAAACACCACCACTTGTTTATTATTTACTAGCTCTTTATTCACTGTTAACTTCTGTTTAATAAGTTACTGGTCACTGTTTACACTGGGAACCTATTTGTGCATAATCTTATAGTTTTATAGCTTTGTTTTATCTTATATTCTTAATTATTATTTAATATTTATATTGTTATTATAATTGTTTTGTTTAATGACATAGGCTAAAAAACAATCCTAAACTTGAGGACAATTTTTATCACACTTATTCAAGTGTCAAGGTAAAGGTTTGCAATTGTTGTAGAAAAGAAAATGAAAGATGGGTCCACACCCACCCCTCATCTGGGGTACAACTCCCCTACGTGTTTGTTTGATAGAGAGTCGCAGACAGGTGGAGTGAAGTTGAAAGCAAACCAAGTTTTTATTACAAAGTACTGAATATTCAGGAGAACCCACACATGAAAGACCGTCTAACAGCCGTCCCAGTATAAGTTCTGACCCCCCTCTGATCTGACTCCATGTTTTATACCCCAAATGACGTGAAACCTGCTGATGAGGCGTTGCTAAAATCATCTCATGTTAGTATGCATAATTTCACGTGTTAGTACTCAAGTTTCACAGGTCTGACCGGACCACTAGTGTTTGGCCTTGACTGTGTCAAGAGAGAGAGAAAGGCCGCACTGTTCGTCCCGAAGTCTCCTTTGTATCAATTCAGTTCGTACAGAGTGCACTAGCTGATGATTGATGGCCGTTAGTCAGAGACATGCAGTGAACGAAATGCTTCAAGCATGAGCTACGCAAGTCACACAATAGATCTCATGTGTTATATGTTAATGTGTTAGTAACGCGTGGTTAGTCTGCCATATAATAGATGTGTTAGTCACATGCCTGATCAAACAATGTTTTACTATATGTGTAAAGAACATATATTGTGGTTATTGGTTAATCTTCTATATAAATGCGTATAAAATACACTGTGAGTAATAGAAATGCATATCAAACACAATGTGAGTATTGGTTAATGCATATAAGATACAAGGTTTCACACTTTTATGTAATTATAGATACTAAGTTAAGTAATCATAATTGAAAGATATTTGCAATACACCCAAGGTATAATAAATGGTTACTCTTCACTACCAATATAGCAAACAGTTGTATTAATGGCAAGCCGTTGACACAATGTTGATGTATTCATGCACATCCGTTTTCTTTGATTTAACATTGATTTAATGTTGTGGTTTAATATGTACTGTTTCTATTAAAGTATAAAAGCCCCAATCATGTAAAACCTTTTAACCTCTTAAACCTGTTAATTCAATTAACATTGTTTTTCACTATCAACTTTAAAAGATATAATGCAACATTATAATGCAACATGTATTCTGTGTTCCTTACTCTCAGAATAGTAAGTAGTGGAGTAGAGAGAAAATAGTAGAAAGAAAGGAGTATAGATTAAGGAGTAAATAGAAGGAGTAAACTAAGGCATAGGGAGTATAAAAAAGGAGCAGGGAGTAGAAAACAAGTAAGAGTTAGTAGTAGTAGAGAGTAGGGAATAGAGTGTTGAGAATAAGCAGCAGGAGTAGATGGTAAGCAGTAAGAAAATAGAGAAAAGGGATTAGTCAAAATGTTTCCTGTTGGTGGCGCAAGCAGTCACTTTATCCACTCTGGGAACAAAACATGGTGCTTTTTTGTTTGTATTGTTGCTTAAACACGATCTGAATTTGCAATCATGCAAGAGTTTGCTATCAGGACAACCAGCACCCACATCTATGACCGGCAGACCCTTCTAAACCTGCAAAATCCATCAAAAACTGCACTTTCGGCAGGTCTACAAGCGGAGCTGTGTACGCTAGGCCTGCTAAGATCTGCGCCTTATCCTGAGCCTGCTGGCCCGAAGAAGGCTCCCCACAAACAGTGCGCAAGGAGCTAAGAGTGCGGTAGGAGGGCCAGAGTCTGCGCTAACTAATAGCTACTAATAGCTAACACCAGCTGGCCAGCCATCCCATCCTTCCTGCTCTCCAATATCTGCTCCCTGGTGAATAAACTGGACTACCTCCAGAGAAAGCGGAAGGCCTAGACTGCTGTGTGTTCGTTTTCACAGAGACATGGTTAACGAATTCCATCCCGGACTCCGCCATTTAGCTGGAAGGCCTGGTCTCCATCCATGCAGACTGCAAAGCAGAGCTGTCCGTTAAGGCCCGCTGAGGGGGCCTATTGTTGACATCAACACAGCATGGTCTCTTTACCATCCACCCTATTCTCACCATATAGTAGTTAAAGCCCTCAGCACTATTAAAAAAACAGGAGAGGACAGGCTTGAGGCCTTCTTTCTGAAGCTTGCATCTCCAATCATTCTTAATTATAGCATATATTTTTGATCTCCCCATTTTATTAAGCAGAATTCCCAGGATCTGAAAAACAGCCCCAGTAATACCACTCCACAAAAGTGGTGACATTGTAGACCTCAACAAATTTAGACCAATCTCTAAAACTAAAATTTTTGAATCCCTAGTGAATGACCAACTCAAGACATTTCTCAGTATAAACTCAATCCTATCAGAACATCAATCTGGTTTTAGAGAGAGGCACAGCACAATAACTGCTACTATTCTGATCCTTAATGATGTTTTAACCTCCATTGATAAAAAAAAACACTGTGCAGCCATTTTCATTGATCTCTCTAAAGCTTTTGATACAGCTGATTATTCTCTACTTTTAAAAAGTTTACAAAACATCGGCTTCGACCACAATGCCTTAGAATGGTTTAGAAATTACTTATCTCATACATAGGAAATTTGGCAGTGTTAAATCAACACTGTTAGTGTTAAATCCACACTTATTTGATTTAACACTAACAGTGTTGATTTAACACTACCATATTTCCTGTGTAGAAAGCAGTGTGTAGTCCTGGGACAAAGTAGATCAGAACCGCTACCCATCTCTAAAGGTGTCCCACAAGGATCAATCCTTGGCCCAATATTATTTTATATATATATATATATATATATATATATATATATATATATATATATATATATATATATATATATATATAGACAATGAATTGTCACCTCCATTGTGGACTGTAAAATACATTTATATGCTGATGACACAATTTTTTATTGCTCAGCTGACCACATTAGTGCGGCAGTAGTTTTCTCAAGTTTAAAACAAGTTTAAAAGCTGAGAAAACCAAATACATGCTGTTCTCCAGATGGTTTAACATTGATTTTAATTCACTTAAAATTACAACTTTGAAGGGTTCTAATGTGGAAAGAGTTAGTGAATATAAAAACCTTGGCATATGGCTAGACAACAAATTTACTTTTAAGCACCATATTAACAAGCTTTCGGGTAAGCTAAGGCAAAAACTCGGCTTCCTATAAAAAAATAAATCATGCTTCCCAATTCACTCAAGAAAAAACATTGTGGAAGCAACGTTTTTTATCTATGCTTATGATGATGTGATTTATAGATATGCATCAGCAACTACACTTAAACCACTAGATTCTGTATATCATGTGGTGCTTAGATTCATTACTGGCGACCCGTACAGTACACATTCACTTTATAAAAAGTTGGATGGTCTTCTCTTGATGTGTGTCGGAAAAACACATTGGTTTATTTTCATTTTAAAGCACTTTCTCACCAAATGCCACGGTACATCTCACAAAAACTTATTAAAAATAACACAACCTACCAGACTCACTCCAGTGATTGGATCACCTTTCAGGTACCAGGAATTCACTACAGGAAACTCTAAAACTCTGCTCACTGGTGTCACTAAATCATTTTAAACTCCTAGTTTCTAACCACCTTCAGACAGCCTGCCACTGTTTTAGCTCATTTTAGTTTTTTATGATCTTTGGTATGTTTTAAGTTTCTTTCTTTATTTTTTAGTTAATTTAAATTTTTAATTGGTTTGTTTTAGCTGTTTTTCTGTTGTTATTTTTAGTTTCTTACTTTTCTTTTATTATTTAAAGGTAGTGCTGATTTATATTTTACCCTTTTATGTGTTTAGTTTTTATTTATTCATCTGTAGTTAAATTTTTATTAGTTCTATTACCCTTTTTTACCTATGATTTTATGATTCCTACTCCTAAATTATTATTTTTACCTTATTTGTTTTATATCTTAATACTTTTTAAATTATTGTCCTTTTTTTAAAAATAATTCTTATACCTTATTATAATGCTCGTTTTTTTATGCTTTTTTAATTACTTATTTTATTCTCTCTACTTTTGTTGTTGTTGTTTCTGTCAATCCCTTCCCTATGTAATTGCTCGGCTGCATTATAAATGAGGGCCACCCTCAATGTACTCCGAGTTTAAATAAAGGTTGATTGATTGATGGTGTAACAATGCTGCGCTGGTCTCCAGCAACTGCTCGCCCGCTGGTGGAGTTTGTTGTAGTCAGAGCCAGGTCATTTTATTTGCAGAGAGAGCCAAACACTGTGTACATAATAGCAGTGTATGTAGCACCTAATGCTGATGCTAACAGTGCTCTTCACGAGCTGTACAGTGCCATCATTAAACTCTAGAACTCTCACGCTGACGTTTATTGTTGCTGGAGATTTTAATCACAGCAACCTGAAGACTTTGCTGCCCAGCTTTCACCAGCATGTGGACTATCCAACGTGTGGGGCTAATGTGCTGAAACTTGTTTGCACAAACATTCCCAGAGTGTACAGAGTAGAGCCATGCCACTACAACGGCTACTCAGAACACAATTCAGTGATGCTCATACCAGCATACAGACAGCTCATCAGACATGCCAAATTAGAGAAGAAGCAAGTGACAACCTGCCCTTCAGGAGCCATCTCTGATCTTCCAGACTGTTTTGAACACATTGAGTGGGACATGTTCAGAGAAGCTGCAACATCTGATGATTCAATCAACCTGGAAGCAAGTGCATTGATGATGTTACTGTCGCCAAAAACATCACAACCCAATCAGAAGCCCTGGATGTCTGCAGAGGTGTGTGTGCTGCTGAGAACCCGGGACACAATCAGGGGACAGGGCAGGCCTCAAAACAGCCAGAGCCAAGCTTCCTTAGGGCATCAGAGAGGCAAAGCGCACCTACGCAAAGAAAAAAAAAAATCACAAAATGTCTATAACTGCTATATTAAGCTACAGTTATTAAATCTGTGTACTGAACATAAATATATATCCTTATAAATGTCAGAAATAAACATAACTAATGATAAATTATAGTTACTGTGCAGATTTTTAAGTATATTGAATTTTTATTGAATATTTATATTATATTAGTGGTATAAAAGTGATTGTGTGTGGTATAGTGACTGGGGAGCGCAGTGCGCGTGGTGATCGTGATCGTTTTTCAGGGGATCATTCGTGCACTGCTTTTTTCTGCCGCCAAGATAGAAACTTGCCAGAAATTTACCTGAACTCACAACATTTTCAGACCCCCACACCCATCGGCGTTAATATATTCCAAAAGTCCAACGCTATTTTAAGGACGCGTGTGCAAGGTGTAAAAATAGACTGTTGACGATCTTCTGAAGTCCACAACAATCCTCCTTGGTCTTCTCTGCGTTCAGAGAGAGATTGTTGTTTTTGCACCAGGAGGCCAGGCGGCTCACCTCGCTCCTGTAGTGTAACTCATCATTATTGCTGATGAGACCCACCACCGATTCGTGTCATCCGCAAACTTGACGAAGAGGTTGAAGGTGTGTGCTGGTGTGCAGTCGTGGGTCAGCAGAGTGAACAGAAGGGGGCTCAGCACACATCCTTGGGGAGCCCCTGTGTTCATTGTGGTGATGCTGGATGTGCTGCTGCCAACCCGCACTGCCTGTGGTCATCTGGTCAGGATGTCTAACAGCCAGTTGCACAGTGAAGTGCTCAGCCCCAGACTGTCCAGTTTGTGTATGAGCTGTTGGGGGACGACTGTGTTGAATGCTGAGCTGAAGTTAACAAATAGAATTTTGACATAGGTGTCCTTCTTGTCCAGGTGTGTGAGGGCTGAGTGAAGAACAGTGGAGATCGGTCAAGCGATTTGACCGATATGCAAACTACTAGGGCTCCAGGGAGAGGGGGAGCGAAGACTTGATGTGGTGCATGATTAGTTGTTTGAAGCACTTCATGAGGAAGGGGGTGAGTGCAACCGGATGATTGTCATTGAGACAGGATGGCGATGCCTTTTTTGGGACAGGGATGATGGTGGTGGCTTTGAAGCATGTGGGAACCACAGCCTGACTCAGAGAGGTGTTATAAATGTCAGTACAAACCTCTGCGAGTTCCCAGGCACAGTCCTTCAGCACACGACCAGGAATGTTGTCAGGCCCAGGACCTTTTCGAGCATTGATCCTGCTGAATGCCCTCCTCACAATGTCTGGGGACAGCGTCAGCACCTGGTCACCAGGTGGAAGGATGGATTTCTGGGCGGGTGTGTTGAGTGGCTCGAACCTTGCGAAGAAATCATTCAGGCCGTTCAGCAGAGATGTGTCGCTGTCGCAGGTCTTTGGATGGGGTTTATAGCCTGTAATAGACTGAATTCCCTGCCACAGGTTCCGTGTGTCTCTGCTGTCACTGAACCGTTGGGAAATCTTCTTTGAGTACAGCCTCTTACCTTTCCTGATCCCGCGGGACAGGTTGGCCCTAGCTGTCCTCAGGCCTGCCTGGTCTCCTGCTGTGAAGGCTCCATTTCTAGCCTTCCGGAGCTTGTGGACCTCTCCTGTCAGCCATGGCTTCTGATTAGCCAGAACACTGATGGTCCTGAGGTCGGTTACATCATCAGTGCACTTGGTGATGTAGGCAGAGACAGTTTCTATGTACTCCTGAATATCTGTGGAGTTGTTGTGGGTGGCACCCTCTCTGAACATGTTCCAGTCTGTTGTGCTGAAACAGTCCTGAAGTCCCTCTGGCCACACTCGTACCTGCTTAAGAACTGTTTTGGTGACTTTTACCAGTGGTCTGTAAGCTGACATTAGCATAACGGTGAGGTAATCAGAGGCTCCAAGGTGGAGGAGGGGGGAGGCTTTGTAGGCTGTGTGTGGTGAAGACCTGGTCCACAATGTGTTGTTACCCCTGGTTGGAAAGTCTATGTGTTTAAAAAGTCCATAAACCATACTCTTTGGGTCTGCATGGTTGAAATCTCTAGCCAGAATGAGGAAAGCATCTGGGTGTGCTGTCTGCTGTTCACTGATGTACTGGTACAGTTCATTCAGTGCTTCACTCCTCACGCTGTTGTTGGAGGATGGAGGAAGATAAACAGCAGCGATCAGCACAGTGGAGAAATCTCTCAGTAGATAGAACGGTCAGCATTTGATAGTTGAGCAGTGTTTGCAGACCACAGCAGCATTTCGACATGAAGCATCGCTGATGTAAACACAGAGTCCGCCACTGCGGGGCTTAAAGCAGAAACTCGCGGCTGTAGGTTTGTTTCAGGACGTGAGCGCACGACAAAGACTTACAAAAACACTGCGACTTACATGACAAAAAACACGAAAACGCTGTTTCCACACGCAGGAAAATGGAAAGTACTTATGTCTCCTAGATCATCAGTGGATCTAATAAAGTCCACAGTGAGTTTATAAAAAAGTTGGTGGTTTTCATGCAGTGGCCAGTCTGTATATGTAGATGTCATCTGTCTTTATAATCGAGGATACATAATGCCTGAACTATGTTTACTTTTTTTTTTTGGTTGTTTTTAGGCTGGTTAAGTATGGCTTTGGACCCAACCAAGGCCATATCACAGTCTGGGATCATTTTCTGCGCATGCATGAAAAGGATACTACCTTATTTCTTAGTATGGACCTCAGAAGAAGTCCTACTGAACAAGACATGGCCCTCATTGCCTTCTACAAGCCCTAATGTGGAATGGGCCCGACCCCTGAATTGTGGACTTGAAGGTAGTTCCGGTTACAAGTAAAAGTTGTAAAAAAAAAAAAAAAAGAAAAAGAAAAAAAAAGAAAAAATAATAATAAATAAATAATTTATTAAAAACATTTTTTTTACTGACTTGCGTTAGAGGAGATGCTGCTATTGGAGAAGGTGTAACTCGTTTCTTCTTCTCAATATGCATGGAAAAGCTAAAATCTGGGTTCTACGTTAACTTTGGTATGTATGCATCCTTTTAAAGGCTGTTATTTTAAATTCATGTGTATTGCATGTTAATTGAATCTTTTTTGGTTTAGTTTATCCTAAAAGTATAAATAATATTTCTAGATGTATAACATAAGGTTTTTGTGTACTTCATCCACCACTGGTAAATATTATTAAATGGCTTGATCATTATTGGATGACACACATTCCAATGTTACATTTAACATAACGGCAGTGCAGGAATTATTTATTACATGGATCGACAACTTTTCAATTATTACTAAGAAACAATAATGTGTGTTAATCTTAAAATAACATGCTAAGATGGTATCTGCAGGTATGGAGAAGATACATTTTTCACTTTTTAATTACCATTCAGACACATTAAAGACAACTTTTAATAATAAAATAGCAAAATGTTCACAAAATCAGTCATGTTCAGACTGACTTCACCCAGTAATTATTAATTTCACTTTAGGGCTTATGTATGCAAAATCATAGCACAAAAAAAAACTTTTTTTTCTGTAAGATTATGTGAACATCACCATGACAAAGTACCAGCATCAGCAATGTAAGCACTTAATGAATATATATTTTTTAATGTCCTTTACATATTTACTATATAAATCATCTCTATCCTTTCTTTAGTACTGTAGTTGGTTTGGGCTTTTTAAACTATATGTTCAGCTAAGGTTTATTTAATAATAATCTGCTGATATTTAGCACAAATAAAGATGGATACTCCAGCCATTACATACTCACACTTATATGTATCTTTCTCTCTCTTTTAAGATGATCTTAATATTATAAATAATATTACTGTCAGTATCTGTTTCACTGGTGTGTTACTGGTGAAAAAGCAATAACTGCAGACCAAGATTAGTAGCAAAGTTGTCTCTTGTCAACTTCCACATGCTGGGTTACACTTGCTAGCTGTATGTGTGGTGATCTCGGGGGACGAGAATGAATCATTAGGCTGGGCAATGCAGAGCCTCGTGTTGTACACATGCTCTTATTTGTGTTTAATATGTATATTTATTATTCGTCCTCAACAACCCCGTGTTCATTTAGGGGTATCAGAATAACGAACACTGCTGATGATGGTTTTACTTTGCTCTTTGAATTTTGTCATTTAGATGCACAAGGGCGTCTCTTTTTAATCCATGAGTTCTGTGGGTGTGGCCATCTTTGTGACACATCAACGCATGTTCTGCTGATCAACGCGTCACGCCAGCCCTAGTATAATGTTAATATGGATGACAAGTGGGGATGACTGGGGTCTCCTGTCGTATCATAGTGCTAACACAGTCTGTCCCCTCACACTCAGTCACACCCTGCGGCAATTTGAGAGCAGTATTAACCTTCACGCCTTTCTACTGTGGAAGGATTCATATCACTTGTTTGTTTGTTTTTTTTGTCTTTTTAAACAGGAAACTCCAGTGTTACAAAGCTTTTTGAAGGAGAGTTGGGCCATTCAACCTCCCATTTTCTTGTGGAAAGCGATCTTTTCTTTGTGGCAGGTAGAATGATGGGCCATTCCTTTCTTCATGGAGGACCGTGCCTGTCAGGACTCAGCCCTGCAGTTGTTCATGTCTTGCTTGGTGGGAGTCCTGAAACTGCAACTGTTACACTAGAGGACTGTCCAGATCTGGACATCAGAGAAACAGTCCGACTTGTTTCTCTGATGTCCAGATCTGGACAGTCCTCTAGTGTAACAGTTGCAGTTTCATGATATTCATGATTCATGTTTCTTTCATGATATTTCATACAGAATGGGACATGCCTATACTAACCATGTTTAATACTATCTTTCTCATAATTTGCTTCTTGTTTTCTTGAAGCTTGAAGGGGAATACAAACTGTCTGATCAGGAGAAAATAAGTGTCCAGGACTTGGCCTATGCCTGGGACCTCCCTCCCCTGACTGAGAATAACAGAAGATGGCTTTTTGAGAAGTTACTGATCCATGCTGTAAGTGAAATTCTTTCTTCTTTTTTCTAATGTAAGTGATGTATGTTTGTTATAAACATTGCTAAATGAATAGAAAATTTGTGTCATTAAGGTGTGGTAAAAAGGGTAAAAAATGTCAGTTAATGAAACAAAATGTTCCAATTTGTGGTAATTATTTCTTTGGAATCAAATTATCATTGCACCAACCTTGGCTACAGGGCGCAAGTGGACACCAGCAACAGCAGCTCTCAGACATGCTGACATTGTGGGGAATGTTCAACAAGGAAGAGGAGGCCTTGGACTAACAAGTAGCCGTCCAGCCTGGAGAAGTGCCACTCCACCAGCACGGAGGAAGATGGTGGTGGAGGAAGTGCAGCGTCAGGAGGAGGCGGCAAGATGGGCCAAAGTAGGGGTGCGAATCTCTCAGTGTCTGGCGATTCAATTATATTCCGATTTTTAGGGTCACGATTCGATTCAGAAACGATTTTCGATTCTGGAACGATTTTTCAAATCAAATGACCTATAAATTTTGTTTAAATTATGTGAGAAGATAAAAAGGTGAAAGGACAATGTAAACAAGCTTTTTAAACTGTACTGCGGAGCTTTTTAAACTGTACCGCGGAGCTTTTTAAACTGAGGTGGAAAAAATTTATATACTTACCGGTAACTAATGAACTAATGTATTGTATGTCCCTGATAGCAAACTTACTCTGGTCCTAATCTGGCCCAGACTAGTCACAACATCTGTAACAAATCTGGCAGACAAATTTGGCCCGGTTTATTTTTGCACAACGGGCCCAAACCGGCACAGATAAGTTTTGCACATCTGATTTGAATTTGGGCCAGAACTGGCACAGCTCTACACTGAATTTAATTACATCTGGCCCAGATTTGCCTCAGAAGCAAATTTACTCTGGTTCTAATCTGGCTCAGACGAGTCACGGCATCTGTAACAAATCTGGCAGACAAATTTGGCCCGGCTTATTTTTGCACAATGGGCCCAAACCGGCACAGATAAGTTTTTCCTATCTAATTTGAATTTGAGCCAGATCTGGCACAGCTCTACACTATATTTCATTACATTCTGCCCAGATTTGGCTCAGATCTATGACTCATTTTCATATCTGGTCCAAATAAGGCACAGACTCATTTACAGTTAGACCGACACTGGCCCAGCTCCACCCCACCTTCTATGCTAAACATCTTTATACCCAAAGCGGATATAGTCCAAAACCTATAGCCTTACTTGTAAACTTGCTTTAATAAAAACTATATTTTAACATATATAATTTTTTTACCCTTCCTCAACCACTCAAAATACAGTTTTCATTCTTACTCTCTTTACTTAGACATATAGGCATGAACATAAACACAAAAACAACAAGAGTTCGAGTTGATTTAAAGTTTATTCTGTAGTAGTTTCCGGTCACGGCTCCGATGGCTGCCAGATACGCATCCTACAAAAGAAAATTAGTCATTTTAATTATTTTCAATACTCAACAATTATTTTTTATTAAACCACAAGCCATTGTAGGTAACCAGGCTTAAATGAACAGAAATATATATTAGGTTTTTGGATATTCTACCAGAAATGCATTTGTATTATATAATACAATCTTAAAATAGGGAATGACATTTAAAATTAAACTGTGTTTACAGCTGAAATGTAATGACATAGAACATAATATAAATTAATGAATAAACCTGACTGCACTCAAATGATAAACATTTTCTAATTTTTTTTTGTATGTGATTTGCAACAGTATGTCAACTGTCACTAATGTATTCTTGAAAATAATTAGAATTGTTACAAAACTCAAAACATGTAAAAAAAAAAAAGTAACAAGATGTAACAAGCACTTAAGGTGATGCTGCTTTGGAATTTTTTCAGGATATTGAAGTCATTTAGATTAGACATTAGACATTTTAAAATTCTTGTTGTACATACTTTGTAAAGAATTTGAAAATGTGCATGTGCATTTCATTAAATTATTTCTAAATAAAACTTGGGAATAAACATAAAAATACAAACAATTAACTATTTCCAATATATTCAAACCTGCACATACTGTATAGCAGAACACTATCTTTTTAATGTTTGTTAGTTTATTATGTTCACCATTTTAAACACTATAAACTTGACACTGAACAGGAATTCAGTATGTCCCTTGACAAAATGGTGCATGTCTTTCACAGCCTCAAAAGTGTTCATGAATTAATCCTGTTCGTCTGCTGGCTGCCAACTTACACACTATAGCGTCAAAGTTTTTCAGCTCACAAATGCACATGCATGGGGAGGTGTGTTCAGTGAGCCTAGTGCAGACAGTCTGCCGGTCTCACGCTGGATCCTCCTCAGTAAGCGAGGAGACGCTATGAAGCTGCGCAGCTGCAAAGAGCCTAGCTCAGCTAGCTAGCAACTAGCTCAGCTAACGTAGCAAACAGATTAATTTCAGTCATTATTATTAAAACATGTGATAAATGTTATGTTAAGAAGTGCCATTTTTTTAGGTCACGGTGGTGGACGGTCCCTTACACAGACGTTCAAACTCTGCTTACATGGTCTCACCAACCGTTTTAATGAACACAGGAATATTAAACAATGTTTATATATATATATATATATATATATATATATATATATATATATACATACAGTTAAGGTCAAAATTATTAGCCCCCCTTATGAAATCAAATAAAACCATAATCCTTCCAATCATATGGGCCATAACCTTAAGTCTTTATAGTTTGTGTGTGTCCACAAGAACTAAGACAACATCTGTGCAAGGTCAAATGAACATTCTTATTTATTTGCTTCACAGAAACAAGAAAAAAGCAAAAAAATGCAATGGTCAAAATTATTAGCCCTCTGACAACTAATAGTCAATTGCGTAGCCTTTCTGCTTCAAAACTGACAACAGTCTGTTCTGGTAGTTTCTTACTAAGTTGGCACATGTCTCCTGAGGGATTTTAGCCCACTCTTCCTTGGCAAATTGTTCAAGATCATGCAAATTGCTTGGTCTCCGAGCATGGACCCGAACCTTGAGCTCCCTCCACAGATTTTCAATAGGATTGAGATCAGGGCTCTGAGAGGGCCACTCCAGAACGTTGATTTTGGTGTCTTTCAAAAAGGTTTTGACCAACTTTGATGTATGCTTCGGGTCATTGTCTTGTTGGAAGACCCAGCGACGACCTAAGCCCAGACTGGAAGCAGATGTCCTAATGTTGTTCTTCAAAATATCCACATAATACTCCTTTTTCATGGTCCCATGCACCCGAACAAGGTTTCCTGTCCCTGAAGCAGCAAAACAGCCCCACAGCATTATGCTTCCACCAGCATGCTTCACTGTGGGGACAGTATTTTTAGGGTTGAAGGCCTCGCCCTTCCTACGCCAAACAAAAGCAGCATCCATATGCCCAAACTGCTCAAGTTTGGTTTCATCAGACCAAAGGACAGACTTCCAAAACTCACTCTTATGTTTCAGATTGTCTCTGGCAAAGTTCAGTCGGGCTTTGATGTGCCGTTGTAAGAGCAAAGGGGTTTTTCTTGGACGATGACCACGAAGTCCACCACGATGTAGAGCCCTCACAACAGTCTTGCGTGAAACATCAAGTCCAGAAGTAGCAAGTTCAGAAACAATCATCTTAGCAGAGGTCCAGGGATTCTTGTTGACATCTCTGATTATTTTTCGCTGCAAAGTTTTTGAAATCTTGCGTTTTCGACCACGTCCGTGTTTATTTTGAACAGACTTTGTTTCTTTGTACTTTGCGATGATGCAACGCACAGCTGTTCTAGAAACCATGAAACGCTTGGAAATGGCAGTATATCCTTCCCCCTGAAAATGAAGGTCTACTACCTTCTGTCTGAGGTCCAGACTGATTTCTTTTCTTTTTGGCATGGTGATATTGCTTCATACAAAGATTACAGAGCAACCCAAGAGTATCCCTGTCATTCAAGTAGTCAACTGATACTAACTCTGCTTCTTGGAGTCATTTAAATAAGGTTCAGTGTAATTGATTGCTCAGGTGTGTTTTCAAATCTAATTGATTGGTAGGTGTGGTTTGAAACCCAGTTAATTTGCTTTGAAAACACAAAATCACATGAGGGCTAATAATTTTGACCATCTCAGTTTTCACCAATTTTTTTATTAAGAAATCTTGAATATTTATTTTATATTCCAAAGTGGACCAAAATGTGGCAGTATCCTGGATTAATAATTTACTATAGAAATTGTTATGTATATGGCAAAGAATTGCCAGTATTTTAGGGAAATAGTCAAAAGTTCTTAGGGGGCTAATAATTTTGACCTTAACTGTATATATATATATATATTATACCTAATAAGAAAGTGTACATAACTGTTACATAACTGGGGAAAGTGGCAAGGGTACAGGATAGTTACTGAAGTATAAAGCTCTTAGTTTAGCTGAATCAAATGGAACAAACGTTCTTAAACACTCAAAACTTGTAAATTATACAAAGTACTGCTCTACATAAGTGTTTGTGTGCCTACTTGTGCTTTTCCCCTGCTCCTGTGCCTGTTGTTTGCTACAGCTACAGCTATTTAGCGTTAGCAATTTTAGCCCTGAAGCGTTAGCAATGTTAGCTCTGACATTTCACAGAATTTCTCAGTGTAAACAATATGCAAAGTTATATGTGTTGCTTCATTAACAAATGTTTACTGTTCACTAGTTATACTTTAAAAGTACAGCTTACCTGAAAAACAGCAGCTCCTTGTTCAGGCAAACCTCAGTTTGTCCTTCCAGCTAAGTTAGCGCCTAAAATGGGGCTGTTAAAATATCCATGCGCCGTGACCGGAACTACTTGATCAATGTATTTGTTTGTAACTAGAAATAATTACTGAATTGAAAATAATTACTCATCAGAGAACTAAATAATTAATATTTTTAACAATACAAATTTCCCACACCAAAAAAATGAAAGTACCAAAAAATAAAGTATGGTACAGGTATTTTTTTTTTTATTCAAAGGTGTCAAATTATTTGTTTGCTTTTGTACTGTAGCTGTCATTTACACAGGTGCTTTCTGAAAAACAGCAGTGTTAGGGCCACTTCTGGTCCAAATAAGCAGACCAGATTTGGTTTGCCCACATGGAGACAGATCAGTAACAGACTCAGCTACTATAAGACACTTCTGTATAGGATCCGGGCCAAATCCAAAAAACGGCAGTGACTGTTATGCGGGTTTGCCGGAGGAAAGCCAGATCTGGATCGGAGTCGTCTGCTATCAGGGGTGTTATGTGTTTTTTGTCTATCAAGTTAATGTTTTGTTTGTTTGTTTGGTTCTTATGTAGCCCTACCAGCCAGAAGATTATGGTCTGATTTATTGGGGCGGGGCTTGGTGTATAAATCGGCGGGGGGGCCTGCTCACAATGCTAATGCTGTGCAGACTAGGCTTAATCTGTGTTTGCAAATCTGCCATTAAATCTAAAAGTTTAAAAGTGTAATGTTTTTCCCACCTTTACCGGGGAGGGGGGGGGGGGGGGATTGAGATTGGGATTGGGATTGAGTAATCTGGGCAAAGAATGCATGTTAGTCCCTGAATATTTTCATTGCGTTTATTTTTTCTTTTTACAGTTTTTCTTTTCTCTTTTTCTATTCGCTTGTACAATCTAAAATAAACAATCACTTAACGTGTGCAACTTACATCTGGAGTCAGACCTGATCCTTGCGGGGATAAATCTACACCTCTACACATATAGACGATTTAATGCAATTACTGCAATAAAGGAAAAAAACGAGTATTTTAATCTTTGATTTAAAAATATCTAAAGACAGGGCTTTACTAACGTTTTCATTCAATTACTTCTGTTTAAGAGTGGCATATAGGCAGGACTAACTACAATAGCACATAAATGTGTTTAAACTGTTAATACAGTAAAATACTTATACAGATTCAGCTTCACCGCTGTTCAGAAGTTTAAATCGCGCTACGTTTAACCGGTAGCACCGCAGTTTCCGCCTTCTTTTGACAGATCCGTTAAGGTGATTGGCTGCAGTAAAAATTGATGGACAGCTCGGTCTGTCTGATGATTGGCTTAATAAAAAGCGATTGACAACGAAAGTGTAGTATCTGATTGGCTGCAGTCGAAAATGATTAACACTTGCTCCTTAAGCCATGTCCGGTCTGCAGCATTACATAGATGCCCGGGGCGCAGATACTACATTTGCATACACCCCAAAAGTATGTAGTTGCACCCCTGCTCATTGGTTAGAAGATCCGCCGACACCTATCACGAATAAATCATTTTTATTGTAAAATATATATCTCATCTAAAACCCCTTAAAAACACAGTATTTACACTGTCATATCTAGTAGCAAGACAGTTCATTTTCATGCAGAATTCATATTTATATCATAATATAGCTCAATTGCTATCATTTTTACTGTTTTATAAAGCGTTCTGAACTGCTCTTATTAATTATCTTTAAAAACATTACGTAACTAGATCTACTGAGATCTTTTCTTTCCTTCTATTTTTTTGTGTTGTGAAATGCGCTAAACAATTGAAAGCTGTGTAAATGAGCATGATGTTGTATTTATTTTTAAAAACAAAGGACAGAAAAGCTGTTCTGCAAATAAAAAAAAAGCTGATTGATTTATATGTGATTTATCTTTAGTGTGTGAAAATTTACTTTTCTGTGTCTGAGGAACAGACTTTTGAATAACACCCAATTTAATCCCATTATTAATTTAGTGCTACACAATAGCCTTAACATGACAGTATGTTTTGTGAATATTTATAACAAGGTTTTATCTCAATTTAATAACAATCATGTTATCTCTGTTTCACTTTTTTGCGATTTTATTCGCACCAGAAGCAAACAAACAGCGCAATCATCGCGAGATCCGCCACTGTTCACGTGGGCTGCAGGTGGAGACTATCCGACTTGACTTCGCTCCTCCACCGCACCCACCCCCCCAATGCGCGCCCCTGCTCTCGCTGACCAACAAGGCGAGGCGCAGCTGTGTCTCGAGCCTAATGTTAAGTCTCACAAGATTGAATCTTTTTCCGTTGGTTCTCACAAGATTGAATCTATCTGTTGGTCCATTTGATTCGATCTCCCAAAAGCCGCACGTTTGCCATTACTACTGCTGTGCCTTTAAGAAGACTTACTGTTTGTGATTTGCAGGCGATCTGCCAGTTATCTCTTCTCATTGGTCGAGCATGAACCTCCAGCCGGCTTTTTATTGGCGGGAGGCGCTGCCTGTCATCCCTCATTGGTGCGGTCGGTAGGGGCGTGTTCAGTGGTGGGAAGATGGAGGCGAGGAGTCCGCGAAGAAAGTGAGCGCGGATAATTTGGAGAGATGAGCCCCGCCGTGTACGCGCTCCATGCCTGCGCGCTCGCGCTGCTGCTCGCAGGGTTGCGGGAGCTGCTGTTCGGCTTCGAGGAGAACCGCTGCAGCATGACCTACATGTTTGAGCATCCCGAGTACCGGGTGGGTATCTGCCCCACCTCCTCCGCGACCGGTTGTTTGCTTTCACAATATCAGCTACTGTACTTTAAGTCGATCCACAATAGAGCGTAGCTGCAACTAATGATTATTTTAGCAGACCACTAATCTGTCGATTAATTTTTCTGGTTAGTCAGCTATTACTTCTGCCGTGCTAGCGATTTTTGCTTCCTAAAGACATTACTCCTGTTCCTAGCTTTCTCTATCGTTTCAAAACGAGAGAAACCGCCAAACATGCCCACAAGACGTATACGAATATATGTAGTGTTCTGATATTTAAAGAAATCTGTGTCTCACTTTTAGTTACTAAGCTGTGTGTGTGTGTTGTGTGAGCTGGTGATCAGAATATGTTGACCGGACAGACTAAGGAAGTGTTGTTATCTGGTGGAGAATTCCTGGGAAACCATTGATTTGTGTGGGTGAGCATTATCCTGCTGAACAAAAAACATTTGAAAGTCTATTGTATAGGTTTGAGGTTTGTAGCTGTATTTGTGGGCTGTATATGTGTATTAAGTTCATATAATTCAGTCAAGACAGAGAATAAGTAGTTATTGCCATTTATTATCTATGTGCTGCTGGGAGGGGGGTTGCAGAAGGGGTACTCACTATATTCACTGCACGCCACTGATATTATCTATCTATCTATCTATCTATCTATCTATATATATATATATATATATATATATATATATATATATATATATATATATATATATATATATATATACACACACACACACACACACACACACACACACTTTTATGTAACTAACCCAGTTGGGGTTTCATAGGCCCTAAAACATAATCTGGTGAACTAAACAGCTATACAATAAAAAAATTAATTCTAACCTAGTATTTTGAGGGGTTAGTACAGTCTTAAAAAAAATAAAAATACGTCTCTATGATGTTTTCTATTGCTGTGTTTTGTAAGTAAGGAAGCAAGTAGTTAATGTTACATTTTCAAAACATACAATTCACTTCCCACTCTGTGTGTGTGTGTCTGTGTGTGTGTCTGTGTGTGTGTGTCTGTGTGTGTGTGTGTCTGTGTGTGTGTGTGTCTGTGTGTGTGTGTGTCTGTGTGTGTGTGTGTCTGTGTGTGTGTGTGTCTGTGTGTGTGTGTGTGTGTGTGTGTGTGTTTGTCTGTGTGTTTGTCTGTGTGTTTGTCTGTGTGTTTGTCTGTGTGTTTGTCTGTGTGTTTGTCTGTGTGTGTGTCTGTGTGTGTGTCTGTGTGTGTGTCTGTGTGTGTGTCTGTGTGTGTGTCTGTGTGTGTGTCTGTGTGTGTGTCTGTGTGTGTGTCTGTGTGTGTGTCTGTGTGTGTGTCTGTGTGTGTGTCTGTGTGTGTGTGTCTGTGTCTGTGTGTCTGTGTGTGTGTCTGTGTGTGTGTCTGTGTGTGTGTCTGTGTGTGTGTCTGTGTGTGTGTCTGTTTGTGTGTTTGTTTGTGTGTCTGTTTGTGTGTTTGTTTGTGTGTTTGTGTGTGTGTGTGGTACAGCGCATCCAGCTCCCCCGGCATGTGGCGCATCAGTACCCAGCTTATGGACTGTATCTGTATGGTGAAGGCATGTACGCTCAGGAGACAAGGGGGCTAAAGCTTACAGGAGCCCCTGTGCTTTTCTTACCGGGAAATGCGGGCAGCTATAAGCAAGGTAACAGTTCCTACACGCAAGGTGCTATTTTGCCTATTTACAGAAGACCCCTCTTTCATTGTTTCTATTGATTCAATCAGAGTTAGAGTACTAGTAGTTTTAACAGGTTTATTAAAATTACATTCAGTTTACACAAATTAAAATACTCAAAATATAATTAGGGAAAATAATACTTTTTGAGCTGCTATGTTGTACTTGTTACTTCTAAGTAAATTCACCATAACTGACCTTGACTGGGTTTAAGTCAAAAAGCTGTTTTTTGTTCTTGCTGCTCTCCAGCTCGTTCTCTGGGTTCTGTGGCTCTGAGGAAGGCTGAGAATATGGAAGGTGGGGTCCATATGAATGTCTTTACTATCAACTTTAATGAGGAGCTGGTGGCGCTGTATGGTGGAAGCTTGCTTCGGCAAACACAATTCCTTCACGAAAGTATAAGAGTCATCTTGCGTCTGTATAAGGTCAGTGAACAAGTTTAGATACCCAGGACAGCAGGGGGACAGATGTACTAATAATTTCTGATTTAAAATTTTTAAGAAGGAATTTCTTTCTAAAACCCACTTATTTAGTTTTGTAACACTGACCAATATATATATTTTTTTTCATTGTGATGTGTTCAGTTTATGAGGACAGTTGGATCTATAGCTGCCAGCGTTTCTAAGATTTTAAAAACACGTCTTAAATCATTTTATGTGTTTTCTCAAGAAAAATTCTAAAAGACAGATATAGGAGAATGCTTCCCTGCCTTTTATTGTATTATGCCCATTGTTTATTCAGGCTATAACTTATTATGCTTTCAGTTTTTAGTTTCTGAGTAAAGTAAGAAAAAAGAATGTCACTAACTAGCCATCTGTATTTCTCCTAAACGATCTGTCAAACCTATTTTTGCACTTCGACAGAACTGTCCGGATCCTCCTTCGAGTGTGGTTCTGGTGGGCCACTCCATGGGGGGTGTAGTGGCTCGAGCACTGTTTACACTGCCACGATTTAACCCTCGCCTGGTCACCCTCATCCTAACCCAGGCATCGCCTCATCTCGCCCCTGTCATCTCTCTAGATCCACATATACTGGGTAAGGAACTTAATTACCAGTTTGGGAATGTTGATGATTATGAGTAAATCTGATTAGCAATTGCTGATCAGCTTGCTGATCATGCCATAGACCTGTCGATAGGAAAGCCCCCCTCTGTGCAGATCTGCGTGAACTCTGATCTGCCAATTAATCAGATACGGTACCAGTCAAAAGTTCCCACATCTCATTCATTTTCTTACTTGTTTTTTTTTTACATTGTACATTTAATATGGAAGACATTAAAACTGTACAGAAACACATTTTGTAAACAAAAATTAAGTTAAACAAACAAAAATGTTTTATACTTTAGATTCTTGATCCATATGTGTTATAGCAATAATATACAATGCAGAAGATACTTCAGCCTGGTATTGTGAATATATCCTATGATTTTGTGTAAGATACAGTTTTTATTTTCATGTCTATTTACATTGTAGATTCTCACTGAAGGCATCAAAACTATGAATGAACACATGAGGAGTTATGTAATTAACAAAAAAGGTCAAATAACTGAAAACATGTTTTATATTCTAGTTTCTTAAAAATAGCCAGCCTTTGCTCTGATTACTGCTTTGCACATTCTTGGCATTCTCTCAATGAGCTTCAAGAGGTGGTCACCGGAAATGGTTTTCCAACAGTCTAGCAGGAGTTCCCAGATGTGTTTAGCACTTGTTGGCCCCTTTGCCTTCACTATGCTTCACAGTGGGAACCAGGCATGTGGAATCCATCCGTTCACCTTTTCCGCGTCTCACAAAGACACGGCGGTTGGAACCAAAGATTCAGCAGACCAAAGCACAGATTTCCACTGGTCTAATGTCCATTCCTTGTGTTTCTTGGCCCAAACTAACCTCTTCTGCTTGTTACCTCTCCTTAGCAGTGGTTTCCTGGCAGTTATTTGACCATGAAGGCCTGATTTGAACAGTCTCCTCTTAATATTTGATCTAGAGATGGGTCTGCTGCTAAAACTCTGTGTGGTGTTTAACTGGTCTCTGATCTGAGCTGCTGTTAAGCGATTTCTGAGGCTGGTGACTCGGATGAACTTGTCCTGAGAATCAGAGGTGACTCTTGGTCTTCCTTTCCTGGGTCGGTCCTCATGTGTGCCAGTTTCGTTGTAGCACATGATGGTTTGTGCGACTCCATTTGGGGACACATTTAAAGTTTGTACAATTTTCCAGACTGACTGATCTTTATTTCTTAAAGTAAAGATGGCCACTTGTTTTTATTTAGTTAGCTGATTGGTTCTTGCCATAATATGAATTTTAATAGTTGTCCAATAGGGCTTTCGGCTGTGTAGTAATCTGACTTCTAAAACTTACCACTTCCATGTGGAGTGGGAGAAGGACTATTTTTTTGTGATGTCAAACTCCAAATGCATCTGCTTGATTTGCCATGCAGCCATCGCACTTCTCAAGAAGGGTAACGTGGAGAGACATTTTCGAACAGTGCACGCAAAGTACAGCAACAAATTTCCACCCAAAAGCGAGCTCAGGAGGAGAAAAGTGAACGAACTGAAATCACATCTAAGTGCTCAGCAGTCTTATCTTCACGAAGCCCAGCTCAAAAGCAAAAGCTGCCACCGTAGCATCATTCCGGGTGAGTCGTGCTATAGTGAAGCATAAGAAACCATTTCAAGATGGAGAAATTATCAAAGAGGCCTCAGTGGAGGCAGCAGACTCGTTGTTTCAGGATTTTAAAAATAAAACAGAGATAGTTTTAGCTGTTAAAGCCATTCAGTTGTCCAGAAACACAGTTACACGATTTTGTGAGATAATGGCAGTGAACTTAGTCCAACAATTTAAAAAAGACATACACAACTGCATGTGTTTTTTTGTTCCAATTTGACGAGTCAACAGATGTCACTGATACGGCGCAATTGTGCATTTTTATTAGAATGGTATTTGATGACATGACATCTAAAGAGGAGCTTCTTGCAGTTTTACCCCTGAAAGCGTACACAAGAGGAGAAGACGTTTTTCAAGTGTTCAAGGAGTTTATTGAAAAATTCCAGCTGCCAGTGTCTAAACTTGTATCTGTCACTACTGTCGGAGCTCCTGCAATGGTGGGTCGCACAAATGGGTTTGTCGCCAAATGCCGGGAGGACGAGGCATGTCCAGGCTTCCTAATTACCACTGTATAGTCCACCAACAAGCACTGTGCTCAAAAATGCTAAACATGCCTGAAGGGATGGGTGTGTCGACAAAAATTGCTTGTTCGATTCGGGCAAGACCTCAGCAGAGACGGCTGTTTTGTGCATACATGGAAGAAGCTGAAGGAGAGTATTCAGATCTTATGCTAAATACAGATGTCAGATGGCTAAGTAGAGGCTTTTACCTGACATCAAAGAGTTTTTCCACATCTCAAATCGTGGAGCATACTCCCAGCTGGACGACAAACAGTGGCTCTTAGATCTGGCATTTATGACCGACCTAACCAACATGCTGAATGACCTGAATTTAGAGCTGCCGACTGAAGACAAATGTGTGGTGGACATGATCAGCTCCGTGAACGCCTTCAGATGAGAACTAGAGTTACTCTCCTTAAAGTTGCAGCGTAATGATTTGCAGAATTTCCAAAACATGTCATCGGAGCTGGAAAAACAGGGAATGTCTTGCACCCAACTGAGTAGTGCACGGTACATTGGGCAAATTCAGAACTTTGAACTTTGCTTTCAGACTTTGAACATCGCTTTCAAGATTCCAGCTTGCTTGAGCCCATTGCAACATTCATGTGCTTTCCATTTGACGAAACAGTTGAAGTTGATGTGTTGGCTTTAACAATTGCATCATTGTTTCACATGGAACCATCTGCTCTGGAAAATGAAATTTTATTTCTGCAAACGGACATTCAAATGAAGTTGAGGGCCTCTGCTGGGCAGTTTTGGAACTTGCTGGCTGAAGAAAAATATCCAAACATGAGAAAATGTGCTGCATATCTGACAGCATTTTTTTTGGATCAACCTACTTATGTGAATCAGGCTTTTCCCACATGAAAATAATTAAGTCCAGATATCGGTCCACACTCACTGAAGACCACTTGTCCAGACTACACAAACCTGGCTGATACCATTCATTGTAAATCATCAGAATAAGGTTAGTGGAATTTTTTGTGTGAATTGCCCGGTATTGCTGATAATATCATAATAAAAATGTAAGAAAATGAGGCCTGGTGGATTACAATGGCCTTTCCACTGGAAAAGTAGATCTCGGGCCAGAAAAGTGTAAAGCACCCCTGATGTAAATACTCATAATATGAAAATAAAGAAAACATATTGAATGAGAAGGTGTGTCCAAACATTTGGCCTGTACCGTGTGTGTGTGTGTGTGTGTGTGTGTGTGTGTGTATATATATATATATATATATATATATATATATATATATATATATATATATATATATATATATATATATATATATATATATAAATATATATATTAAAAATATATATATTAAAAATATTGTGTGTGTGTGCGCACCCATTAATATAAAAAAGTCAGTATGTCAAATGTATATGTATAATTTCTTTATGTACATTTCTCTTATGTGTACCCCGGCTGTAGAGTTTTACTCCTCAGTCCGACAGCGTTGGTCCACCGCTTCAGAGGACCTGCAAAATGTGAGTGTCCTGTCTGTGGGGGGCGGGTACCGGGACTACCAGGTACGCTCTGGCCTCGCTACTCTGTCCTGCCCTGCGAATGACCACAACAAGCTGTCTGTCGTGGTGAGAGAAATTACGTTCTCATTTACACCTGCCACATATATATATTTTTTAATACTACGTCGTCACAAATGATTGAGTTGTTTATTGTTTAATGCTTTCAATACTGTGTAATCCCAGTTACTAGCTTTAAAGGAGTCAAATTAGTAGGCGTGATATGATTCACTTCATATCAAAACTGATTCACACCACATCCAGAGTGGCAGGATCATGGTAAACCTAGTATTCTGAACAAATAAATCAATTTGCGACTATTCATTTGACTCGGTTGAGTGACATGCACACACACAATTGTGGGCATGTTTTTTTTATATCACTAATGAAGAAGCCAAACCACAACCACAATCCCAATTTACAAATGGTGTTACAAATCTTTGCAGTGCAAAGGAGCAAACACAGACAAGCACCCTGATCTCTACAGAGAGATGAGAAGTGGAGAGGTTTGTGGAGTTAAGATTCACTCTGTAGCTTATACTAATATTTACTAGCGACTGCTAATCCAACTGTTTAATTGTCAGGGATAAGATGATAAAACTACTGTCTACTGTCTGTTACATTGAGCGTAGGCTTATTTAAAACGGTAAAATGTTGTATTTGTTAATAAAACCGAGCAATGAGTGTATAAATTAACATAACATTACTAATGTCCAGTGATGTCAGTAACGCGTTACTAAGTAAGTCTAATCTGACCCTTTTTTTCAGTAACGAGTAATCTAACGCGTTACTATTTCCAATTCAGTAATCAGATTAAAGTTACTTATTTAAGTCACTGTGCGTTACTCTCTCTCTCTCTCCACCTCATCTCCTCCACACACACACACACACCGCTCCCTTACCCATTCCCCCTCCGCTCTTCCCCAATCACGCGCGTCTCGCTTTTTCCCCTGTCTCTCTCTCGCGCGTTCGGCGTGTCTTTAGTTTCCGCCCGTTTTCGTTTTTCGCCAGTTCTCGGGCTCCCTATCTCTTTATAAAGGCGTTTTTTTTGCGGCCGCGTCCCAATTCACTAGCCAGGGCAGCGGTCTGCCACAAATTTGATTGGCAGAGGAGAGCATTTAAAGATTTTACACCACACGTGATTGGAAGTTCACTGTGGCGCAAGAAAAGACAAGAAAAGTTCCGGTGCTTTAAATGAACACTGTCAGAATTAAATCCTTCTCAGTAGTTGGGTCCGGTATGGGTCCGTATTGGACAACGTCTGGGTCCGGACCCGGACCGCAGTCTGCAAATATGTGATCCCTGGTCTAGACCAAATACACGGTTCTGCTTTATAAAACCACTCCTTTCTGCCCTGCAGAGAACAACAAGTTCAATGTTCAGTTTTACAGTGTTAAATATGTCAGGTCAAGAAAGACTTTCTTTATTTTATATATTTTTTATAAAAACAAGTATTTATGTTTAGTAAAATCAAGAAAGACCATATTTTATTTTTTATAACAAAAAATATTTATGTTAAGTTAATTTTTTTATTTTTATAAAAAACAACTTATATTTTTAGGAAATAGTTTAACTTAACTGGTTATAATGTTTATGTTAAGGCGGCGGGAGGTGGTGTCTGCAGCTGCTGAAAGTAACTAATAAAGTAACTTGTAAAGTAACTTAGTTACTTTATGGATTACTTGATTTTAAAAGTAACTAAGTTACTTTTTAAAGGAGTAATCAGTAATCGGATTACTTTTTCAAAGTAACTATACCATCACTGCTAATGTCCTCACTCTTTGTTTTCCTTATTCAGGACTGTACTTCAGGACTTTTTCACCCCTTTAAGTTCATACAGTCAGGCTACCATTACATCAGTGCTACACAGACACAGAAAATATGATATATCAGAAAGATAAGAAGCAGAGAGACTAAAGAGAGCTCTAGCTCAATACATCTGCGCAGGTCCTTCTCAAAAAAATTAGCATATTGTGATGAAGTTCATTATTTACTGTAATGTACTGATAAACATTAGACTTTCTTATATTTTAGATTCATTACACACAACTGAAGTAGTTCAAACCTTTTATTGATTTAATATTGATGATTTTTTTGGCAAAAAAGTAAAAAAAATTGCATATTTCATCCGACCAATAAAAGAAAAGTGTTTTTAATACAAAAAAAGTCAACCTTCAAATAATTATGTTCAGTTATGCACTCAATACTTGGTCGGGAATCCTTTTGCAGAAATGACTGCTTCAGTGCGGTGTGGCATGGAGGCAATCAGCCTGAGGCACTGCTGAGGTGTTATGGGAGCCCAGTATGCTTCGATAGCGGCCTTAAGCTCATCCAGAGTGTTTGGTCTTGCGTCTCTTAACTTTCTCTTCACAATATCCCATAGATTCTCTATGGGGTTCAGGTCAGGAGAGTTGGCAGGCCAATTGAGCACAGTAATAACATGGTCAGTAAATTTACCAGTGGTTTTGGTACTTTATGCAGGTGCCAGGTCGTGCTGAAAAATTAAATCTTCATCTCCATAAAGCTTTTCAGCAGATGGAAGCATGAAGTGCTCCAAAATCTCCTGATAGCTAGCTGCATTGACCCTGCCCTTGATAAAGCACAGTGGACCAACACCAGCAGCTGACATGGCACCCCAGACCATCCCTGACTGTGGGTACTTGACACTGGACTTCAGACATTTTGCTTCTCTGTAGCCCAGGTCAGGCGCTTCTGCTGCTGTTTCTGGTTCAAAGTGGCTTGACCTGGGGAATGCGGCATCTGTAGCCCATTTCCTGCACACGCCTGTGCACGGTGGCTCTGGATGTTTCTACTCCAGACTCAGTCCACTGCTTCCGCAGGTCCCCCAAGGTCTGGAATCGGTCCTTCTCCACGATCTTCCTCAGGGTCCGGTCACCTCTTCTCGTCGTGCAGCGTTTTCTGCCACACTTTTTCCTTCCCACAGACTTCCCACTGAGGTGCCTTGATACAGCACTCTGGGAACAGCCTATTCGTTCAGAAATTTCTTTCTGTGTCTTACCCTCTTGCTTGAGGGTGTCAATGATGGACTTCTGGACAGCAGTCAGGTCGGCAGTCTTACCCATGATAGCGGTTTTGAGTAATGAACCAGGCTGGGAGTTTTTAAAAGCCTCAGGAATCTTTTGCAGGTGTTTTAGAGTTAATTCGTTGATTCAGATGATTAGGTTAATAGCTTGTTTAGAGAACCTTTGTGTAATATGCTAATTTCTATGTCCTATAATATTATCAAAAGATTCAGAGTATCTGAAGAAATCCCTGTGTGTAAGGTCAATCATGTGTAAAATTTCAGAACTTTGCAATAAGTGATTATTTAAAAAAACATTTCAGACAGTTTATTGCCACCTGTGTAGTAATAATAGCAGAACATATAATACAAGAACTTAAAATAAAGCATTAATAATAAAAAAAAAGAATAGTGAACATTTAGTTTTTAATTTAATCATTAGGCAGTGGAAATTAAGTATAATAACAAAAAAAAATCTATTCTAATCTAATCTATTTACATTATGGGCTCTCCTTGTTACAAACATGATGGGTAATATGTCCATATATTTTATGATAATCTGAAAAAGTAATCATCATGGCAATTCTTTTATGTTTTTAGTGAGTTAGTATGGGCATTCTGTGGGGTCCAGATTGTACATTTTTCTTGGGCTTGTGATTTTGCAGGTCACTGCAGTTCCCAGGACGTGGGTATCTACGGATCATCTGTCCATAGTGTGGTATGTGGTTCACTTGCTTTGCTGTGCAGAGCACTGCCTTTTTTTATTTATTTACCGTAATCTCTGGGAATCGCTGCCATTTCACTTTAAGCCTGTACTTTAAAGTTTTTATTAAATATTTACTGCTGTATTACTTGAGTGCTTGTATAAAAAAACTGCAGGCAGTGATGGAGAGAGAATTAAGTAAACTTTAATGTTTAATGGGAATCATCATAACGTTTAATGTTCTTAGACATATTTTTTTGTTTTAATATTTAATCAAACATGTTCATCTTTATGTAAAGTCATTTATGGAACGCTTTTAGGTTGGTTTATATTGTGCATTCACAGATTTCAGTCTGTGAGTGTTTTAATAAATCAGATTGGTTACATTAACTACAATGAACATTATTTATTCACTAGAGAAGTAGTGAATAGACCAGCAACAGGCACACACTGCATATTTCTCTATTGGAAATTAAAAACAATTTTGAAGCTAAGAGCAGACGGACAATATATCAGAGCCAATGCACAAATATTGTCCATAGCCAGTAGAACCGTTTTGAATGTCCTTAAGAAGAAAGTCATCACTGGTGTACTATGTAACAGATGTGGAACAGGTAGCTGGGTATGTTGAAGGAATTATAATATACTGTTCACAGAAGACTTCATGAACAAAAGTACAGAGGCTTCACCAGAAAATGTAAATGATGTGATGAGACAAATATCGACTGTCACTAATGTGTAAAAGCCAAAGTTTTGGAGATAGAAAGTATCTGCTCACAAGAGAAATGTGTTCAGACAGAAGGTGCTGTTGTCGTCTGAACTGTTTTAGATCCAGGTGTAAATGCGAAATGTTATTTTTTTTTCCTCATGTTCATTGTTTAATGTCAAACCAAAATGGTTTAGTCTACACCAGGAATAAAGGAATTGCACTTAACGTTCCAGTACTTAATAAGATGTATAAGATTTAAGGGACAATAAGATGTAGATTAATAATTTATTTTGAATTGTATCCAATTTAAAAGAACACTCAAACTTTCCCTGTCTCTCTAGTAATTAAAAACATTTCCCTAAGCTCACCTCAGTTCTATCTCCTCATCCTGTGACACAGTATATTTTTGCAACATTTATTTAATTGAAATGTGTTTAATTGTTTTTATGTAAAGGTGTAAGGAGTTGGTGTTGGCTACGGTTCGAGCTTTTTTTGACCTGATTGAACCTGAAACACAGCAGGTATATCTGTTACTGCAGTTTTTCTTTAAACATGTTTTGTCTTTTATGTGCTTTGTGTTGATCTATAATATTCTGTAGTTCACAGGTGATGTTAAGAAGAGGATGTCTGTGTTGAACCATCATTTTATCCGCCACCCAGTCCTGCTTCCTGGTGACCAGCCTGTCACTCCTGTTAGCTTCACAGGTATTTAAAAGACTGTAGTTCTGATTACTACAATTTTGGCCTTTGCAATTCTGAGATCACCGAGGACTGCAGTAGGCAAATAACTGCACAATTTCACCACTGCACCATTCACATCAAGCAATGCTTCTTAAGAACAGCAAACTCAAAACTGATGCGTGTTTTTATAGGACAGGGCAGCTTTAACCAACACAGCCAAGTCATATGAAAAAGTTTGGGCACCCCTATTAATCTTAATCATTTTTAGTTCTAAATATTTGGGTGTTTGCAACATCCATTTCAGTTTGATGTATCTAATAACTGATGGACACAGTAATATTTCAGGATTGAAATGAGGTTTATTTTACTAACAGAAAATGTGCAATATGCATTAAACCAAAATTTGACCGGTGCAAAAGTATGGGCACCCTCATCATTTTATTGATTTGAATACCCCTAACTACTTTTTACTGACTTACTGAAGCACAAAATTGGTTTGGTAACCTCATTGAGCTTTGAACTTCATAGCCAGGTGTATCCAATCGTGAAAAACAGTATTTAAGGTGGCCAATTGCAAGTTGTTCTCCTATTTCTGTATGGGAGAGTGATGGGAAAGAAGCCATTTCTGCAAGCACGCCACAAACAGAGTCGCCTGAGGTATGCTTTTGCATAATGAGAATATATATTTTGCATATTAAGAAATGGCTTCTTTCGCATCACTCTCAAATCAAATTAAATTTATTTGTATAGCGCTTTTTACAACTGGTGTTGGCACAAAGCAGCTTTACAGAAATGTGATCACAGGACAAAGAGTCAGGCAAGAGATTAAACATAGAAAATACATAATACAGAACCCCCAGCAAGCACGGAGGCAAGGAAAAACTCCCTCAGAGCTGCAGGAGGAGGAAGAAACCTTGGGAGGACCAAGACTCACATTTAAGGGGGGACCATCCTACCACTGGTCAAATGGCTTTTAAAATAATTTAAAAAAGTCTTTCATACATCCACGTAGGTTTTATATATTCAGGAGTATAGCAGTGCCACTAATGGCTTATAGAGTAAGATGGATGATGGGCAGGTGATCTGTGGTGGGTGGTGGATGGATACTGACTTCAGAAACTTCCAGTCTGGCCAGACAGGGGACATGAGAGCCTGAGGGTCCAACATCCATCAGTATCGGATCAGACAGGTGGGCAGTCAGTAACTCGGAGGAAGGCAGAGAGATGGAATTAGTTTTGACTGGATTTATGTAAAACGGTGAATATAAAACATTATCAGAGTGTGGCTAATGACTCCGACAGATCTGAATAAAACAGCCTAACTAAAGGCAGAGAGCCAGAAGGTAACATAGACATGGAGGCTTTCTGAAACACCGGCATCCACCCACTCCACCAATCACAAAGAGCTGCGTGTCATCTGCATAACAATGAAAATTTATGTCATGTTTTCTAATAACTTTACCCAGTGGGATCATATATAATGTAAATAATAACGGCCCTAATATAGAGCCTTGTGGAATTCCATATCTTACTTTAGTATAACTGGAAGACATATCATTTAACCTTACAAACTGATAACGATCGGTTAAGTATGATTTAAACCATGTTAAGGCAGTTCCAGTTACACTGACCATGTTCTCTAATCTTTCTAGAAGGATAGTATGATCTATTATATCAAAGGCTGCGCTCAGATCGAGAAGTACGAGTAGGGAAACACAGCCTTGGTCGGTGGCTATAAGTAGATCGTTTGTTATTCTAACTAAAGCTGTCTCAGTGCTATGATGAGGCCTAAATCCAGATTGAAATTTGTCATAGATCTGGTTTCTTTGCAGGTAAGAGCAAAGTTGTTGGGCTACAGCTTTTTCTAAAATCTTATAAACGGCACGTTTGAAATAGGTCTATAGTTAGACAGTACAGTAGGATCAAGATTTGGTTTCTTGATCAGAAGTTTAATTACAGCTGTTTTAAAGTCTTTGGGTACATGGCCCAGGGTGAGCGATAAGTTTACCATCATTAACAGAGGTTTAATTATATCTGGTAGTACCTGTTTTAGTCATTTTTTGGGGACTGCATCAAGTGTGCAGGTTGTGCTGTTTGAAGAGGAGACAATTTTCTCTAGTTCTAGCTGTGGAAGTGGGTTAAAGACTTCCAACCTAACTTCGGTGACAGGGTTTTGTTCTATATCAGCCACACCAGATGACCGAGAGGATATGCTGTTTATCTGTTTAATTTTATACTGAATGTTTTTTATATCAAAGAAGTCCATAAAAGCGGTGCTGGTGTGAATGGCTGGAATCTGAGGTTCAGTACCTGCCTGGTTTTTAGTTAATTTGGAAATAACACTAAAGAGAACTCTAGGATTATTTTTATTTATCTCGATCTGTGAGGCCAGATATGCTGAGCGGAATCAGGAATAAAATAAGGTAATGGTCTGAAATTGCGGAGGTTTGAGAACGAATATTCAGGTTATCTATGCTAACACCCAGGGTCGAAACTAAATCCAGAGTATGATTACAGTAATGAGTAGGTCCTGTTATATTTTGAATAATACCAACTGAGTCTAAAATCGATGTGAATGCCTTTTTAATGGATCATCCAATTTTTCTAAATGAATGTTGAAGTCTCCTACTATAATTGCTTTATCACTATTTACTGCCAAGTCTGTGACAAAATCACTAAATTATTTAAAAAATCCTAGATAGGGCCCTGGTGCTCTGTAGATATTAATTAAAGAAAATGCATTCTTTTTTGTAACTGGATTAATTATTCTGGTGTAAAGAAGCTCAAAAGAAGTAAAATTATCATAGTGTTTCTGATTGCTAACTAAGGTATTTCGGAAAAGTATGCAGACCCCACCTCCTCTACTCAGATTGTGTATACAATTGTAGCCTGCAGGGGTGGCTTCATTTAATGCTACATATTAATTTGGCCTAATCCAGGTTCCTGTCAGGCACAGAACATCGAAGTTCTGATCAGTTATGATTTCATTCACTATAACTGCTTTTGAATTTATCTAATATTAAGTAAACCAATCTTTAGGCTTGAAATGTTAGTACTACAGTCTGGATATGATTGTTTAATATAGGTTAAGTTATTTAGATTGACTGTTTTGAGTTTTTCGACATTTTTTTGACTTGGGGGACAGACACAGTCTGAATATACTGGTATCTTGGTAACGTCTCTTTGCAGCTCGCAGACGGTCGGTTAAGCCTCTCTGTCTGTGGCCTGGTCCCGGCTCTGGATGGTCAGCAGCTTTTAACACTACTCTGCCGACTAGCTAAAAGACTATGAGCTATGCTGCATGAAAGTAAGGCAGCACCCTCCCGCGTGGGGTGGACACCATCCCTACCTAAAAGACCAGGCTTGTCCTCAAAGTGTAGCCAGTTATCTATAAAGCCCACATGATTTTCTGCATACCACTTGGACATCCAGCCATTCAGCGAAGAAAGCCTGCTGTAAGCTTCATCACCACGCCTCATTGGGATGGGGCCAGAGCAGATTACCTCCTCGGACAGCGTCTGGGCCTGTTTAATCACCTCTTTAATATTAGCCTTAGTTACTTCAGACTGCCGCAGACGAATATCATTGGCCCCTACATGAATTACTACCCTCGAATATCTCCTATTCCCTAACCTAAGGTTGCCACTAATGTCCGGTTCTCTGGCTCCCGGTAAACAAGTAACTGTTGCCGCTGGTGCCCCTAAAGGAGTAGCTAATTTCATGTGTCGGACGATAGAGTCTCCTATCACCTCTCCCCCTCTCCTATCAACTTTTAACAGGCTCCTCAGCGGGTGCTTCACTGAGCGGGGCAAACCTGTTTGACACGTGAACTGGGGGAGCATGGTGTTCAGGGAGAGGGGGAGGGAGAGAGAGAGAGAGAGAGAGAGAGAGAGAGAGAGAGAGAGAGAGATCCGCTAAGTGCGCCTGCGGCGTTTTTTGAGCGCTGGACCAGATTTTCGTTAATGAATTAATATATTTAATATTTCAATAAATTTGCCCAGGTGATAAGAAACGAACGCTAACATATAGCTTTATATTTCTGTGTATTTTAAAAGTTTAAAGTTTTATATAATTGATGGACAGCCCCAGAGGCCAGGGTGACAATGTGCTTTATTTTTCAGATATATATAAAAAAATAATAATAAAAGTGAATTTTTAGTTAAATAATAGCGAAGTGAAATAAAAAAAAATATGTTTAGTCGATTTGTCCATTATGTTCATTTTTTATTTCTAAAACTCCAGCATTTGAGTGAGAATAAGCATCTGTAAAAATTCTTAAACAGCAGAATTCCTGTGTCTGCTGAAATTAAGTTACAGTTATTAAGTCTGCGTACTGAACATAAATATAAGTCCTTATAACTGTCATGCAGATTTTTAAGTATATTTTATTTTTATAGTTAATTGCTGAAGGCTCTCTACGTTTTTTTTTTTACTGTGGTCAGGAAGTGATGGTATGGGAATGCTGTGGGAATTAAATAAAAAAAACTTACACAAACAAACTGCAGCAGCAAACAGCTAATCCAGCAAACCTGACGAAAAAGTCTATAAAAGTAGACTGAGAGTGGATTAATAGGTGTGTAGAGCAAAAAGAAAGCTGACTTAAAGTGGATTAGTTAGTGTGAAGAGAGTAAAAGAGAAGAAAACAGAGAAAAGTGTAGAGGATTAGAGCAAGCTAACAGCAGCACACCTGAGCAGAGCAGAGTGCAGAGCAGAGTGCACACACACACACGTGTGTGTGTGTGTGTGTGTGTGTGTATGTATGTGTGTATGTGTGTGTGTATATATACACTATCGTTCAAAAGTTTGGGGTCACTCAAACAATTTTGTGTTTTCCATGAAAAGTCACACTTATTCACCACCATACGTTGTGAAATGAATAGAAAATAGAGTCAAGACATTGGCAAGGTTAGAAATAATGATTTGTATTTGAAATAACATTGTTTTTACATCAAACTTTGCTTTCATCAAAGAATCCTCCATTTGCAGCAATTACAGCATTGCACACCTTTGGCATTCTAGCTGTTAATTTGTTGAGGTAAGCTGGAGAAATTGCACCCCACGCTTCTAGAAGCAGCTCCCACAAGTTGGATTGGTTGGATGGGCACTTCTGGCGTACCATACGGTCAAGCTGCTCCCACAACAGCTCAATGGGGTTCAGATCTGGTGACTGCGCTGGCCACTCCATTACCAATAGAATACCAGCTGCCTGCTTCTGCTGTAAATAGTTCTTGCACAATTTGGAGGTGTGTTTAGGGTCATTGTCCTGTTGTAGGACAAAATTGGCTCCGATCAGGCGCTGTCCACTGGGTATGGCATGGCATTGCAAAATGGAGTGATAGCCTTCCTTATTCAGAATCCCTTTTACCCTGTACAAATCTCCCACCTTACCAGCACCAAAGCAACCCCAGACCATCACCTTACCTCCACCATGCTTAACAGATGGCGTCAGGCATTCTTCCAGCATCTTTTCATTTGTTCTGCGTCTCACAAACGTTCTTCTTTGTGATCCAAACACCTCAAACTTGGATTCATCCGTCCACAATACTTTTTTCCAGTCTTCCTCTGTCCAATGTCTGTGTTCTTTTGCCCATCTTAATCTTTTTCTTATATTAGCCAGTCTCAGATATGGCTTTTTCTTTGCCACTCTGCCCTGAAGCCCAAAATCCCGCAGCCGCCTCTTCACTGTAGATGTTGACACTGGTGTTTTGCGGGTACTATTTAATGAAGATGCCAGTTGGGGACCTGTGAGGCGTCTGTTTCTCAAACTAGAGACTCTAATGTACTTATCTTCTTGCTTAGTTGTGCAACGCGGCCTCCCACTTCTTTTTCTACTCTGGTTAGAGCCTGTTTGTGCTGTCCTCTGAAGGGAGTAGTACACACCGTTGTAGGAAATCTTCAATTTCTTAGCAATTTCTCGCATGGAATAGCCTTCATTTCTAAGAACAAGAATAGACCGTCGAGTTTCAGATGAAAGTTCTCTTTTTCTGGCCATTTTGAGCGTTTAATTGACCCCACAAATGTGATGCTCCAGAAACTCAATCTGCTCAAAGGAATGTCAGTTTTGTAGCTTCTGTAATGAGCTAGACTGTTTTCAGGTGTGTGAACATGATTGCACAAGGGTTTTCTAATCATCAATTAGCCTTCTGAGCCAATGAGCAAACACATTGTACCATTAGAACACTGGAGTGATAGTTGCTGGAAATGGGCCTCTATACACCTATGTAGATATTGCACCAAAACCAGACATTTGCAGCTAGAATAGTCATTTACCACATTAGCAATGTACAGAGTGTATTTGTTTAAAGTTAGGACTAGTTTAAAGTTATCTTCATTGAAAAGTACAGTGCTTTTCCTTCAAAAATAAGGACGTTTCAATGTGTGTGTGTGTGTGTGTGTGTGTATGTATGTACAGTGAGTCCAAGAAGTATTTGATCCCTTGCTGATTTTCTTCGTTGGCCCACTAATAAAGACATGATCATTCTACACATTTAATGGTAGATGTATTCTTACATGGAGAGACAGAATATTAAAAAGAAAATCCAGAAAATAAATCTAAGGAATATATATTAATTGATTTGTATTTCATGGAGTGAAATAAGTATTTGATCCCTTAGTATTCATTAGCAGTTCTGGCTTTTACAGACCAGTTAGACACTCCCAATCAACTTGTTACTTGACCTGAAGCCACCTGTTCTCACTAATCACTTGTGTGAAAAACACCTGTCCACAGAATCAGACAGATCACACAGATTTCAAGTCTCCAACATGGGTAAAACCAAAGAGCTGTCACAGGACCTCAGAGTCAGAATTGTTGACCTTCACAAAGCTGGAATGGGCTACAAAAAGATTAGTAAGGTGTTGGATGTGAAAGTAACAACTATTGGTGCAATTATCAGAAAGTTTAAAGAGTATAACATGACAATCAACAGACCTCGGCCCGGTGCTCCAAAGAAGATTTCGCCTCGTGGGGTGGCAATGATGCTGAGAACGGTCAGAAATCGTCCTGCAACCACTCGGCAGGAGTTAGCAAATGACCTGAAGGCAGCTGGGACCACAGTTTGCAAGGAAACAATTGGCAAAACTTTGCGCAACAATGGATTCACATCCTGCAGTGCCCGAAAGGTACCCCTGCTGAAGAGAGCACATGTGGAGGCGCGCCTCAAGTATGCCAATGATCATTTGAAAGATGAACCAAGTTATTGGGAGAAGGTTTTGTGGTCAGACGAGACCAAAATTGAACTTTTTGGCCTCAACTCCACCCGCCATGTGTGGAGGAAGAAAAATGCTGCCTATGACCCCAAGAACACTGTGCCCACCGTCAAGCATGGAGGTGGAAGCATAATGTTTTGGGGGTGTTTCTCTGCCAAGGGTACAGGGCTACTTCACCGCATCACTGGGAAGATGGATGGAGCCATGTACCGCACAATCCTGAGGGACAACCTCCTCCCCTCTGCCAGGGATCTGAAAATGGGCCGTGGTTGGGTCTTCCAACATGATAACGACCCTAAACATACAGCAAAGGCAACAAAGGATTGCCTCAAGGAAAATCACATTAAGGTCATGGAGTGGCCCAGCCAGTCGCCAGACCTCAATCCGATTGAAAATCTATGGAGGGAGCTGAAGGTCAGAGTTGCCAAGCGACAGCCCACCAACCTTCATGATTTAGAGAGGATCTGCAAAGAAGAGTGGGCCAAAATTCCCCCTGGTGTGTGTGCTAAACTTGTGGTTAACTACAACAAACGTCTCACCGCTGTGCTTGCAAACAAAGGCTTTGCCACTAAGTATTGAGTGTGTTTGGCAAGAGGGATTAAATACTTATTTTCCTTATTGAAATACAAATTAATTAATATAGCCGCAAGCGGCAATCATCGGGTTCAAGCACCAACTTGCACAATGGTGCCTACTGGAGCATTGAATGGTGATGTGTAAGAAGGTCTAATATGATTGGAGATGCCCTGTCACATTTAGAAATTATCAAGTTTTTCACCTGTTATTAATGTTGAGCAGAGGCCTTTCAACCTGATCAGTGCTTAAATTCACATGTAAATCTAGTGAACTCTAGTGTAGGATATTCATTAAGTGAGTTAGAACTAGTCAAAATGTGTCTACATGTTATTGGTATTGATCAGGTGGCTTCAACCAGAATGTTCACAAAGTGGTATTCAGATTGACCTTTGAACCTTTGCAGAACAAGCTGAAATGTTTGACCAAACAAGTTTAAATTAACACAAAGGAGTGAATGTTCTGATATGACATGTAATTACGAAGTTATTATAAATCTAGTTCTGAATTAAATGGCGCTTCATCAAGCACCAACTAGCACAATGGTGCCTACTAGAGCATAGGATGGTGATGTGTAAGAAGGTCTAACACAATTGGAGACATTCTGTCACATTTAAAATGATCAAAAGTCTTTCACCTGTTATTAATGTTGAGAAGAGGCACAAAGGAGTGAATGTTCTGATATGACATGTAACGTCAAGTTATTCTTAATCTAGTTCTGTATTAAATGGCGCTTCGTCAGAGTGATATTGTACAGAGGTCTTTAACATTGTGAGATTACAGCAAATACTGCAGAGTTACAGCAATTTAGGTTAGAAATTCCAAGGACGCACAGATTGCTTGATGCCTGGAGAGTATTGTATGTGAAATTTTCACAAATGTTTTTAATGAACATTTACCTAGAGACTCTACAGTGTGCAGCAAGACTGAAATGGAGGTGATAGGCCAAATATCCAGAGAGTAGTTTCAATATAGCTATTTTCAAACAATTAGCAATTATGAATGAACAAAGCACTTTTTAAACATAGTTGTATTGAGAAATTTGTCAGAGCCACTGTACTAAATATGGCAAAAACAATTAGATGTCAAAATAGTACAGCATGATTGACATATACTCGTTTTTTTGGAACAGCGCCCCCCAGTGGGCGGATTGTTTCAGCACTTTGCAGGTCACTACAGTGTCTCCACCTGAACATAACTGCCAAATATCATCCAGATTGGGCAACATTCAGCCTGCCAAAATGTCTGCTGAATGCTGATTGGCTGATGGTGTTCAGCCATGTTGATTGATTAAGTTGCCCTTTGAACATCCTTTAGAGGCTGTATGATAGATTCTGCATGCAAAGTTTCAGCTTGCTAGGTTGCACGGTTGCTGAGAAACAGTGCTCCAAATTTACCTCTTGAAGTGAATGGGGCATATATCCGGAAGGACTAATTTGCATATGGCGGCCATATTGTTTACATATTTCAACTTTTTCTTAATGAATATTGAAGCGCATGCTCTCACGAGTGTTTTGATACCAAACATGCCAGGATTGGTCAAAATTCCTAGGACTAGTTTGCAAAAGTTTTGCATATTATGCAAATTAGCACAAAATCTATATAGACGGAAGTGCATGGTCCAAATTGGAAAGTTGTTGGTATTGACCCAAGGAATCCATCAAAAAAAGAATTTTGAATGTAGGTCTTATGGTTTTTGAGTTATTGAGAAAATTGTGAAAAATGAATTTCCTTGTTTATAGCGCCACCACTTGACCAATCGGTGCCATTTTTGTTGTCCACCGAGATGCACTGATCCTACATCTACCTACCAAGTTTCATTTCTCTATGACTTACGGTTTAGGCTGCACAACTGTTTTTACAGGAGAAAAAGAATAATAATAATAATAATAATAATAATAAGAAGAAGAAGAAGAAGAAAAATCTTAGCAAAAACAATAGCTTCGGTGCTTGAACCCTAAAAATGTATTCTTTAAAATTATATTCTGGATTTTTGTCTGCTTCAAACATATTAATATGATGTTTCAACCCAAATAATATCAGTAAATGACTCAAAAGATTCCACAAAAAGGGTGAAACTACCTGCTTTACTCAAACTAAAGCTAGGTATGGCACTACTTTTATATAGTTTTTATTTTACTTGCACATTTTTACTTAGTAGTTATTTTGCACTAAACATTTTTATTTTTTTAGATTAAAAGTTTAAATTTTTTTGCTCTGAGTTTTAGATGCTGCTTTTTTTCTTAGTCCTGCCAATCTTGTGCTACAGTAGGGTTAAATCACTCAGTTTGGTAAAACCCAGTAAATAACTAGAATCTGATTAGATGTATTTAAAAAAATATGTACATTAAAAAATCAAGAACAAAGCAATTCCCCTTAAAAGTAATACCTTTTTGCTTTAATTTTTAAGTAAATTTAGTATTATGTACTTTTATTAACAGTATAAATCATATTTACATTTTTTCTGAAGTACAAATAATCTAGTTCAAACATACCTAGGTATAGAACTAGGATACTGCCACCTGTTGTAGTGCTTTTCCACCAAATTGGAAAGAGCTCATTTCAGGTTTGCAGATTGGCGCATTTTCACCAACACAAATGGGTTCTGGGACCCGACAGGTACCCAGCTATAAACCAAAGAATAGCCGTTGTACAATTTCCTCTGTTCATAAGGTATTATTTGACATGCAGTACAGACCAAAAGTTTTGACACACCTTCTCATTCAATGCGTTTTCTTTATTTTCGTGACTATTTACATTGTAGATTCTCACTGAAGGCATCAAAACTATGAATGAAGACATGTGGAGTTTTATGTACTTAACAAAAAAATAACCTGGCTTCCACAGTCACCGGACCTGAACCTAATCCAGATGGTTTGGGGTGAGCTGGACCACAGAGTGAAGGCAAAGAGGTCAACAAGTGCTAAACACCTCTGGGAACTCCTTCAAGACTGTTGGAAACCCATTTCAGGTGACCACCTGTTGAAGCTCATTGAGAGAATGTCAAGAGTGTGCAAAGCAGTAATCAGAGCAAAGGAAGGCTATTTTGAAGAAACTAGAATATAATTATTATTTTTAGTCATTCCAACTTTTTTTGTAAAGTACATAACTCCACATGTGTTCATTCATAGTTTTGATGCCTTCAGTGAGAATCTACAATCTAAATAGTCATGAAAATAAAGAAAATGCATTGAAAAAGAAAAGGTATGTCCAAACTGTATATTGTGTTGAAGTGTGGGCTAGTTCATCGGCGCCGAGTGGTCCAGTGTCTAAAGCACTGCCACTATGAGTCACAGGTTTGAACCCATGGCTTTGCCATCAAGCTGCCGGCGCTCAGAGGGAGCAAAATTGGCCCTGCTTCCTCGGAGTGGGTAGATGGCGCTCTCTCCCCACATTACTCCTACGGTGATGTCTGCAGCACAGGGCGTCTGTGAGCTGATGTACCAGAACCGAGCTGCTGCGCTTTCCTCCGACCAGCTCGAAAAGAAGCAGTGGCTGACTTCACACACATCAGAGGAAGCATGTGCTAGTCTTCACCCTCCTGGTGTGTTGGGGGCATAACTAGTGATAGTAATTGGCTGTGCTAAATTGGGGTGAAAATGGGAAAAAATTGGAAATGAGAAAAAAAATGTGGGCTGGTTCACTAAAAAATGGCCATGGTTCTCATAAGCCTGAACGGAACCAGTCTGAAACCAGAGTTCTTTTGAGCAAAATCCTGTCTAGGCCAGAGTGATCTCTTGTGCGCATGTCCCATTTCACTTGGTGCTGCAAAAAAATAATTACTCACCCACTGACTAAAGAATTTATTTGTAAATTATGGTGGAAAATAAGTATTTGGTCACCAGATTACTGTGTCTTTAAGAACTTCTTATTTTCGAAGCTCTTCTGTCCTCTACCACACTACGCAGAGAGGGACTCAAATCCTTTAGTGCAAGGCGTGTCCCCCTGCTTAAGACAGAAAATGTCCAGGCCTGTCTGAAATTTGTCAGAGAGCATAGGGATGATCCAGAAGAAGATTGGGAGAATATCATGTGGTCAGATGAAACCAAAATAGAACTTTTTGGTAAAAATTCAATTTGTCTTGTTTGGAGTGAATGCTGATTTGCATCCCAAGAACACCACACCTAATGTTAAGCATGGGAGTGGAAACATGTATTGGGGCTCGAAGTCCTGGGGGTTATTCCAGAAAGTTCAACAAACTCCAAACCTAACCCTGAACTCCAAGTTGACTTACCTCACCGCGTCATACTCCGAGTTTTCAGTTCCACAGCAGCTGATCAGAGTTAGGTTACTCAACTCTGATTAAGTTAAACCCAGCTGAAGCGCGTTCACGGCTACCTACAAACAGGCATTCTCAACGGAGCGGTGAAACAGGGATTGACCATGAAAATGAATGAGGGAAAGAACAAGGCATCATATTTCACCCCCATTGAGCAGGAAATATTAATATCTGCGTATGCAAAGTATTAAATCATAGTGTAAAATCATATTCAGACATAAAAGCAGCAAAGCAAAGGGAGTCAGTTTGGGCAAAAATAGCTGACAGAGACAATGCATGAGTTAACATAAAAATTAAAAACTCACAACAATGCACTTAGTCAAAAAACATGGAAAATATTTTAATTGTTGTTTAATGTAATTGTTTAGTCGTTATTATTATTTAAACATTTTTATTTGTCTTAATTTGTACACTTTTCTTCTTTTTTTAATTAATTTAGGTGTAGTCCAAGTGGGATTAAACGCACATGACAGCAAGTGAAAATGAAATATAAAAAACATTCCACAGTCCACAGTGGTATGACTTGTACACAACTGCCTAATATTGTTACTTTTATCAAGCTTAGTTTGCCCTACAGTTGATTTCTGGTTTTGTAGCTAATAGGAAAAAGGCTGAGGTAAGAAAAACAGGAGGGGTGCCACCACCGCCACCTTTTACCCAGGCAGAGGAGCTGGCACTTTCACAGAACAGTGGGAGGGACATCACTCATGGAATCATTAATGGAGGAGAAAATAAGTTTGTGTAATGTGTTAAATATTAGTCCTTTATTTTTTTTTTAAGTAGTAAATTTATGATCAGTACTTGTATATTAATGCTGTGGAAGGATTTTGTGTTTACATAATCCCCTTCATTTAAGGCAGGTGCTTTAATTGGAACGTGGGTTCCATCCATGCATCCAATGACTCTTGGAAATCCTAAAATATTATTTTAATAATATAATTATTTATTTATTATTTATTTATTTATTTCTGATAATTTTGTAATCTTTGTTATAAAGACAACCCTGCAATTCTGGGAATTCCTCTTTAATGTTCATTAAAGGCTTATGCCCAGGAACACCACAAAACTGGACAACAACTGTTTTAAAGTTAGGCATACTTTAAAAGGCTGATCCACGATGTGGGATATTTTAAATATGTGGCTTTAAAATATTGTTTAGGTGTAACATTGACTGCGAGGAAAAACGGTAACGTTCGAGGAGAAACTAAAAAACACGTCTAATCTGGGTCTAATTACTCGTTCAGGACGGAGAGCTCTGCGAATAATTTGCGCTTCAAAATCAACTGGATCCGTTTGCATTAGAAAAGTGGCCGTAGCCCTGAGTTCGGAGTAAGCTAACCTGCCAGTGAGCAGATTAGCTTCAGAGCGTAAGTTGCTATAGTAACTGACTCAGGTTCTCTCTAAGCTCGGTTTCTGGAACGGAAAACTCTGAGTTTCCGTTAACTCTGAGTTTACTTACCCGGTTTTGTCACTTAACCTGCTTTCTGGAATACCCCCCTGGAGTTGCCTAGCCAGTCTCCAGACCTCAACCCCATAGAAAATTTGTGGAGGGAGTTGAAAGTCTGTGTTGCCTTGCGACAGCCCCAAAAAAATCACAGCTCTAGAGATCTGCATGGAGGAATGGGCCAAAAAAAAACAGCTACAGTGTGGGCAAACAGGGTAAAAATTTGACCTGTCAGTTTAACTTTATTGACCAAATACTTTTACCACAATTTACAAAAAATATTTAAAAGTCCCACTATTACAATATAATTATTATTCTCATTTTGTCTCTCATAGTTGAAGTGTACCTATGATGAACTAAATACTTTTCTTTCCCCTCTGTACATTCTGTTATGGAGGAGAGGTGTTTTTATTTCATGCATTACACACTATTGTATCATTTCACATTGAGGCGTATGGTGTATGCATCACCCAGTTGATGGTTGGATTTCTCTCTGTAGGAACTCCTGAAACCTGGAGCGAGGTCAACACCCTCCGTCTGTTCTACAGCCCCCCCAAGGTACTGCCTTCTCAGTGTTTATTATTTCTCAGCTGAATGTGTCTCATTCATTTGTCTGATATATTTCTCTTCAGGAAGCTACAGTGCAGTACTTCTTTTTTGCCCTCTCCAGTCGGAGGAAAGCATACACCCACTTCTACTGTCGCAGCAGCAGCATGGTAACGATTGGGCCACATTCACTAATGCTTTCTTTATGTTAAATGAAAAACAATCTTAGGGATTGTCGTGTTAACACTGTTAGTCACAAAAAATCATCTTCTGACAATGTTTTTCATATCCACTTTATATCCTGTATCAATACTCTTAAATTTTAAGGGTTTTTTTAGTACAGAGAGATTAAAAAATAAATGTAAAAGAAACAGATTTATTTGTTCTAAAGCTCTAAATTGTGCAGTTTGTGCATAGTTGGCACATAAGACAGTAAGAAAAAAAAAACTAACCCCTAATTTAGAAGTCTTGTTTTTTTGGGGGGGTTTTTGGCAATACCGCTCATACCTAAACTCTACCATAGTGCTTGTTGGTATATCGGTTCATATGGTATACCGGAAGGAAAATTAAAAACATTAGAGTGAGAGGAATGGATTTGTGCAATTGATCCACAGCTCGAACAAAAATTCCTCTCGTGCCCCAGACAAGCCCAGAATCAGCCCTGAGTCATTTATTCGTCACAAACGATAAAACTGCCTAAAACTTTGGACATGAGGAAGTAACTATAACCCTTTTAAATATGTTATACTGTAGCTTGTATTATATTGTATAATGTATTTTAAACTGGAGAAAGAAGGGAACTGTGGGTGATTTTAGTATTGTAATGCCTATAATGGCTTCAACATTGAAATCATATTGAAATTGTATATTAAATGTGTCTGACTTGTGCAATAGAGATTTTGAGAAATATCGCAATACTCAATACTTGAATACTTACACATTGAGTATTTTAGTTTTTTTTGTAGTTTTTAAGGAACTTTTCAAAATATTTATTTTTGTAAAGGAAGCCATGTTCAGGTTAGAGTTGGCGTTTTTTTGTTTACATACGTCAGTAGTTTTTCTGCTAATGAGGTCTGATTCCTCAATATATTGTGTATTTATGTGGGACAAAGTAAAGAGTATGGTAATTAAAAGCTTTACTGTTTTATATTGTGTACTCCTAACATTCTCAAACCATGGTTCACATGGATGTGAAAATTATTTTAGTGTGGTGCTTTTCTGCCTTGTTAACAGGAAATGTCGAGCTGGATCTTTGGGTGCACCCAAATGAATGGCTCCATATGGTGAGTATTTAGCTTGAATCAAGTCAAAGAGTGCTTCATATCATCAGAGGAATACCACATCAGTTATATACATGAAAAAATTAATGTGATTTCACATTACAAAATCATGATCTAAAAAATTAATTCTTGTTCTTTCCTGTATTTTTTGGAAGGGAGACAATGTACTGTAGTGTGCCTGAGAGACTAGAGCTTTTTTTCTGTACTTTATTATAATCTTAGGGTGTTTTTTTGCTTTAGAATAGATACTACATCATAAAATAAAAGTAATCTACTCACTGAACTGAACAATAAGCGTTGATGTGTTTTCGTTTTTTGCGTTGACAGCACTAATTATTAGCACTATTAATATATTAATAATCTTGTACATAACGTAAAATAAATCCAATCAGTGTGTCTGTATCCATCCCCTTTAAGAGGCAGCTGTGCTCTGACTTCTGTTCATTCCTATTTTAAGAGCGCATAAACTGACTGCCTCACGCTGTTCAAATAAGGGAAGCAGCTCAAATAAGGGAAGTGTAATGTTATTTAATTCTTTATTCTGTTTATGTAAAAACTGCTTGATTAATATTCAATGTTGCAAACCCAATCAACCATCATTTACACTGGAGGGGGACCCTCATTTACAATGCCATTCACAGTTTAAAAGGGATTAAAAATATTTTTTAAAAATTAGAAATAAAAACTGACATTTACTATAGACAATAAAAATAAATACATAAAAAGCTCTTCAAAACCTGAACCTATCCTTTATATTTGACAATATTTGATTAACTTTACAGGTCCTCACTCATCTTAATTTAACTAAATTGAGTTTATATTTTTTGTAGCCTCGCGCTGAATTCAGCTTGAGAGAGAGAGATACGACCTTATTTATTAAAATACTTTTTTAAGAAAACGGGAAAATCCCGTGCCGTGCGCTGCCAAATCCGCTATGCGCGCCTGCGGTGTTTTTTGAGCGCTGGACCAGATTTTCATTAATGAATTAATATATTTAATATTTTAATAAATTTGCCCTGGTCATAAGAAGCGAACGCTAACATTGCTTTATATTTCTGTGTATTTTAAAAGTTTTAAGTTTTATATAATTGACGGACAGCCCCAGAGGGCAGGGTGACAATGTGCTTTATTTTTTAGATATATCAAAAAATAATAATAATAATAAAAGTGAATTTTTAGTTAAATAATAGCAAAGTGAAATAAAAAAATATATATTTAGTAGATTTGTCCATTATGTTTATTTTTTATTTCTAAAACTCCAGCATTTGAGTGAGAATAAGCATCTGTAAAAATTCTTAAACAGCAGAATTCCTGTGTCTGCTGAAATTAAGTTACAGTTATTAAGTCTGCGTACTGAACATAAATATAAGTCCTTATAACTGTCATGCAGATTTTTAAGTAAATTTTATTTTTATAGTTAATTGCTAAAGGCTCTGGGTAAGTTTTTTTTTTATTTATTTTTTATTTTTTATTTTTTTTATTTATACTGTGGTAAGGAAGTGATGGTATGGGGTATTTTGGAGCGCAGGGAAAAATGTTAGATTCTTTAGTAAGCAGACAACTAAAATAATTTATAGAAAACTATGTCTTGTTTAATTTCCAGTCTGGTTTTAGAGAAAGACACAGTACCATCTCTGCAACCATGTATGACTCAGCAGATGTCTTCCCCTGTTAAGTGATTTGACCTTTGACCCATGATCCAAACAATATGTTATCTTATTAACTTAGCTTCAGAGGAGAACTGACACAGGAACTGCTTAGACTGGTAAACTAACATTAATTTGAAATTTATGTTCTACAACAGTATGTTTATCTACTGTTCCCATCAAATATTTAAACCTGGTCTTCACTGATTATTTCTCCTTCATTTGTTTTTTTTTTCTCTTAGTGCACAAGCAGTAGATTTGTCATGGAGAGCAGAACTTCTACCAGTTTACAAGGTAAATGTGACAGGGTTTAAAACAAACTTTTAATATGTGTTATTTATGGGTTCCACATCTGCTGGTGGCTGTAATACAGTGGTGTCCTTCATTATTTCCTGTTTTGTTGAATGTTTGTCACTCTTAAATGTTTCAGATCATCCGACTAAAATAGTTGTGAAAGACATCAAAGTAAACACAAAATGCAGTTATTTATAATAATGAATGTTTTCATTAAGAGAGTAAAAAATCCAAACCTATATGGCTCTGGAACAGTGGTAAACAGTGGACCAACATTACCCCAACATAAACTCAAAAGATTTATAAACCTTATATATAATTTTAGAACATGCTTCATCTTTAGATGAGTATGCTTGGCTTGCTTTTGAATATGTTAATGAGTCTATTTGATGGGAATTCTGAATCATATGCTATCCATGTCAAAATGTTAATATGGTCTGTCAACTTATATTTTCTAACAACATTGGGTTACATCTTCAATGTATGTTTTGCCCATGGGTTGTTAATTTCTTCTATATGTCTTTGTAAATCTCTATCGGCCAATATAGCTCGTATAGGGATATTATGGGTTGGAATATTCTCTGTAGATTTCCACTGTGCTTGATATTTTGGATTACACCAGCACACTATTGCTCTAATCTGAGCTGCCCAGTAGTAATTTCTTAATGATGGTAGGGCCCATTCTCCTCTTTCTTTTGGTAACTGTATTGTTTTAAACTGTATTTTGGGCTTTTTTTCCATGCCAGATGAAGCGTGAGATCATTTTATCCCATTCTAAAAAATAATTATTTTCAATTTCAGTTGGGAGAGTGTGGAATAAATATAACAATCTTGGTAGTTTGTTTTAATATGTCAGACCCAGGAAAGGAACAAGACTCCATCTATTCAGATCTTCTCGAATTTGTGTATGGAAAGGGTCCATATTTTTTTTTCCTTTAATTTGCATATATTTTTTGTCAAGTTAACCCAAAGATATTTGATTGATTTTGTATTCTATTTTAGGGAATAGGTGTCCTTAATAATTGAAGGTGGCTCATAGTTGTATGTAAGAATTTCTTGCTTATATTCAACTTATATCCCGATACCGGCCCAAAGTCCTAAACTGCTTCATTAATTCAGGTAAACATTTAGTTGGATCACCCAAAAATTATAATATCATCCGCATAACATGCAATTTCATGTACAACATCATTTATGTGAATACCTATATTTTTTTCATTTTGCTTAATACATTGGGCCAAGGGTTCCAAATATAACGCAAACAGTAAAGGGGACCAGGCACAGCCTTGTCTGGTACCTCTCTTTAAAAAAATCTATTAACCTTTAATCTGTCTGTACCAAACATAATAAAATAATCTATTCTACTATACACTGAGTGTCAAGATTAAAAAATAAGTATAGTCCTTTTCCTTGGGGAACAAATTTCTCCAGACATCGATAAGTCTGATATCTTTCATAAGTAAGTTAAGCTTACGAATAAGGGGTTTTGGAAAGGGTGCTTTCTTATTTGATGTATCTAGATCAGGATGTAAATGGACATTAAAGTCCCCTCCACATATTAGTGTTCCCTGTGTTTCTGAAATTAACATCAAAAATCTTCTGGAAAAAAAGTTAATTTCACTCCTTGGTGGGGCATATATATTAAGCAGTGTCACCAGTGTACTAATTACCTTTCCCCTCACCAGGATATATCTTCCCTCCTTATCTATACATGTATGTATTTTTTCAATTACAATCTTATTAGAGATTAGAATGCCTATCCCTCTTCTATGTCCCGAACAATATGAAGAGAAATACACTTGGCTGAATCCCATTCTACTTAATTTCTCATGTTCACCGTCAGTTAAATGCGTTTCTTGTAGATATACAATTTGGGCTTTCTCTTTTTCATCTTTGATAGCATTTTAGCTCGCTTGACTGGGTTTATTATACCGTTAACGTTAAAGGAAATATTTTTAATATCTTCTCTACTCATTAAGGTTATTTTGGTTTATCATGTTTGAAAAAAATACACAGATAAATAAATGAACCATATGCATAAACATTCCCTGTAGGTTAAGAACATGCAACAACTATAAACAAAAACAAACATCTTAGAACATGCTTCTAATGGAGGGGTCTCAACAAAATGACCCTTCAATGAGCTATTGATGGTTCTTAGCTGTGGAGGGGAAGCCTCCTCTACGGTTAGCAGATATAGGGCCCTCCTTTGCAACATAGCAATTGTAGCAGTAACAATTCCAACAATTCTATATGTACTACTTTTGCATACATTTATATATTAAATCCACCAAAGAGAATTAGATCAACATTAATCAACATTACAAATGTTATAGCATTTCTTGAAAGAAACGTCGGCTAAAAAATCAGCAAATGCGCAAACTCAGCCACTTAGTGGGGATCTGATCAATTCCGTTCACCAGTATATCAGTTATGTACCTTACAGTTTTATTGACATTTTACTTAGCTCTTAGTGTAAAGGAAACGTCAGTCCCCCACATAGTTTATCTCCTGAAAGTCAGGCATCTTTGCTGCTTTTTCACCGTGCTGCTTCGGTCCACAGTCCCAGGCATGTTGTTCCATTTGTTCTGCAAGACTTTCTGTAGAGCTGGTCTTTTTAACTTGAAATCCTCTCGCCTCCAAACCCTTTGTGGCTTCTTCAGCCGTTATGTACAAATGTGTTCCACCCTCATAAAATACCCGCAACCGTGCCAGATAAAGAGTTTGGAACCGTATTTGCTTGTCCTTTAGTGCCCGCTTACCTCAGTGTATTTCTTTTGTTTCCTCAGCACTTCCGAAGGCTAGTCATGGTCAAAGTAAATCCTTTTTCCGTTTACGTGGATTTGCTTTTTCCCCCAAGCCTTTCGAATGGTTTCCTCCTTCATTCTAAACGTAAAAAATTTGACCACATGACTAGCGCCATGTGAGCATGTTCAATCCCCAGGTCTGCTGGATGGATTTCAAGTTCGTCACACAGAAGCTGTTTCACAAAGTTGCTAACTGACTCACACTCCACGTGTTCGGGAACATTGTAGATACGAATGTTGTCCTTCTTGAGCGTCCCTCCAGGTCAACCATGTTTTTTTCATGTTGTGACTGCAGTTTAATCACCTTGCGTATCTAAACTTGTGTTTCCACATCTTACAGTCCTCAGCCTGTTGAATTCTTTGGTTTGTTTTGTTCAGTTCTCCTTTAATCTATTTCAGTTGCTGGTTGCTCTCTCTTTGAAAGATTTGAGTCTCTCTTAGAATCTTCAGGTCGACTTCACTGTTTTCCGGCGCTGCTGGTTGTAGCCCGCTGGCTAGTTCTTCGTTGCCATGTTAGCTGCACCCTGCGTTTTTTGTTCACTCCCTAAAGTCTCATGTCCACACACACACAATCCTTTATTCAGAGAAGCCTACAACAGTGATATCACTGTATTAGATTATTTTATTTATTATTTAATTTTAACCTGTTTTTCTGCTGCTGTGTGTTTTAATGAAATTTATCTCTAGGTTCTGACTCTGAGCTTGGACGAACTGTCGGCCGTTTCTCATCTGGTGATTGATGCTTCAAATCCCAGTGAAAGTCAGGTATGCCCTCAATCTTTGTGATTAATATGTGATTAATTTGCACTTAGCTGGAAGTAAACAGAAAGTGGAAGGTGTCATTATTCAGTTTCATTTAGAATAACAAAAATGTCATGCTTAATCCCCTCACTTCTGACCTCTGATTTGGAATTTTAACTGTTTTCTTAAAAAAATCAGATTTATTAGTTTTAGTTGTATGAGATCACATCATAAGTTCTTGCATTTTTCTTTCAGTATATAGTGGAATGTGAGTGGCAGAGAGAGAAAAGCCTGACCATGCCAGTGCCTGTACCCCACATACTCTCCTTTGGTAAGGGCATTCTCCAGGCAATCTATACTTTTTACTAATTCAGTGCATTAGACCCTGTTCACTCCTCCAGGCTGCCACTTTTAGCTACTGAATGCAGTCAGATGGTATAATAGACAGATGCTATAGTCAGCCAGGCTTTGTTCTGCCCTTCAAAGCCCTTACTCTTTGCAAAAAACAGATATGAACTGATCAGTGTTTATGGGACTAATACCAATCACCTAATACCTTTCAGCTTGATTGGCTAATCTCTGGTACTAATGGAGGGCAGGGCTATATGCCACATTAACCATTTCAGGTACACTTCCCAAAGATGATGTACTGTACACTCTAGAATTTACCACATTTAAAATGCTGTTAATCTGAGCCCCAGCTAAGGAAAATTCACACTGAAAACACTCCATTATTCTGAATTCTATCTATTCTATTATATATGTCTGGCTGCTTTTGCTGTACCTATGATTGTCTTTAAATGTGGTTAATTTTCAGTGTTTGCTTGTTTGTGTGATTAATAGGGTTAGCTCTGCTCAGTCCCACTCATTAGGACTCCCTCTATCACCTAGTAATGCCCCAACACACCAGAAGGTGGAAGTCTAACACATGCCTCCTCTGATACATGTGAAGTCAGCCACTGCTTCTTTTCGAGCTGCTGCTGATACAGCATTGTCGAGCAGCCAGCGCACTCGGAGGAAAGCGCAGTGACTCAGTTCTGGTACATTAGCTCACAGACGTCCTGTGCTGTGGACATTACCATAGGAGTGATGTGGGGAGAGAGCGCCATCTGCCCACCCGGAGGGAGCAGGGCCAATTTTGCTCCCTTTGAGCGCCGGCAGCTTGATGGCAAAGCTGCATGAGCTGGGGTTCGAACACACGAACTCCCCCTCATAGTGGCAGCGCTTTAGACCGCTGGACCACTCTGCGCCAGATATAACACTTTTGAAGCAAATCTGCAGATATAACTACCTGGTCGTGTTGCAAAGATGGCCTACAGGCAAACCTGCCTATAAAGACTTTGGCCTCACACAACGCTGCTTTAATCCTCAACTCATGTATGTGATCAGCTCAGAATCGTCTAAAGTTATTATTTTGCTTAACTTCAATCTGGGTTTTCGTTAACTTTTTTGTTCCATGATTTGGCCATATGGCTACAAAATGCATAGAAATGTTAATGTTCGTACATGTAAACATAAGTGTTCCTAATAATTCTTAACATCTAATGATCGTGCATAAAAACATTGTTCATCTGAATATAAAATAATTAAATTAATGTATTGAAGTGGAATGTGTTTTTGAATGGCGTTTTACTGTCCCTCACAAGAGAGGAACTTCAACAAAGTCTCAAAGTGCTGGAGGACTTCTGTCACACATGGGCTTTGAAAATAAACCACCAAAAAAACTAAATCATAGTGTTTCAAAAAGGGACGAAAAATCTGTGGAATTTTAATTTTAAAATGAATAACACAAATATTGAATATACTAAAACATACACATATTTGGCTATAACATTTAGTTTTAATGGAAGTTTTGGCTTGGCTGTGAAGGAGCTCAAAGAAAAATGGAGAAGAGCTCTTTTTGCCAAATTTGAAATTTGAAGCTTTCAGCACTGACCTGTAAAATCCCTCCAAGCCAGAGAGGTCCAGTTCATCAGAGCGCATGAGGAAGAAATGTCTGTCCAGCCCCATGTTTCCAGCTTTCTGGAGTAGTAGGTGTGCAGTCTGCCTCCAGGGTAGGTCCAGCCCGTAGAGCAGCCTTTGGGCTGCCTTGAGTCTGAACGCCAACACTCTGCTCTCCAGGTCTATAAGGCCTTGCCCTCCCTCACACGTGTGCAGATAAAGGATGGGTGCCTTCAGCCAATGCTGACCCGACGAGAACAAAGCCACCAACTTCCTCTGTATCTCTTCTAACAGACCAGCGGGTGGGTTTAGGACAAAGGCAGGACTTGGGTGTTGGGTGTACACCTGGGCTCAGCTGAGGTAATCAAAAAGAACTGGGATGGTGTCCTGGTGAATAATTGTGTGAAGAACTTTCTTTAGTCTGTTGGCCAGAGTTGGATAAAATCTTATAATCTGTCAGAGCAGCGCCACAGGATGCCAGTTCTTTAGATCACACAGGTCACCTTTCTTTGGTAAAAGGGTCAAAACAGCTCTCCTGCAGCTGAGTGGCAGCTCCCCGTTTTGCATACATTCTGCCAGCATTAAAAATTAATTCTGTCCAACCTGTTCCCAAAAAGTCTTATAGAATTCAGCAGGCAGACTATCAATACCAGGAGAGCGTCCTGGGGTCATTTGAAAAGCAGCAGTTTTGAGCTCATCCATAGAGTCTTTCTCCCAAAGTCAGTTTAGGCAGATCTGCCAGTAACATGTCCACACATGCATTATCATAAGTCACTGCTCTGTACAAATCAGAGTAAAATTCAACTTTCCTGTCACGTATGTCCCTCGTGTCATATGACAGATGACCATCGGACATGTACAAAGCATGAATGTGTTTACTCTTACTTTATTGTTTTTCAAGGTTAAAAAAGAAAAAACTGGGAGCATCCATCTCTCTAAACAATTGGAACCTGGCTCAAACAAGAGCGCCTTTTGCTCTATCCAAAAGGAAGGCACCCGTGTCATGGCACAGTTCCTCAATGTCTTATGTTTCGTTCAAAAGCCTCTATTACCCTTTACCTTTAACAGTGGCATAAGTAATATAATACAGGAAATTGACAAATCCTGCACCTAACAGCTGGGGTTATGCATAGGGCTCAGCCAGGATCTACTACTCACTCAACTAACAACAATAGCAAAACCACCACAATCTGATACTGGCTCGACAAGAATCCAGAAGCACAGCCTAACACTATGTTCATGGTCCATTGCCTCAACTGCTAAGTAACAGACCTACCAAAAATTAACCTATGAACAAACAGAATCCCTCCTTAATCTAAGCTCACTTCCTTTAACTATGGCAACAACACACTTACCTAAGCACAATCACACACAATAAATCACATTACAAGTTGCGTGAGCAGAACACAGCAACCACTACCATCTGATACTGGCTCGACAAGAATCCAGAAGCATAGCGAACTATGTTTATGGTCCGTGCCTCAACTGCCAAGTACTCAGACGTCTACAAAAACTCATGAGACAAATTATTACAAGAGCAGGACCACACCAATCCCCTTCAGCTCAACAGTGAAGTCTGGCGTCCCAGACCCACCCCCCTCCAAGCTTGCTGTAGAAGCACAAACTCACTCCCATCCCCACACAGCCTCAGCCCTTCTGAACCACAACCACTGACTAGATCTTTCAGCTACATCTGACAACTCCTTCACTACAGTCCTTAGCACACGACCTCTAATTCCGAATTCAGACAGCAGTCTTGTGGCAGACTTCGCAACAAAGCCTCTAGTACCTACCTCTACCGGTCTAATATACGCTTGCCACCCACGCTCTCTCACCTCAGCCACCAAGTCTGTATACTTCAGCCTTTTCCTTTCATAAGCTCCATCTACCTCGTCTTCAAACGGAACAGTCAGCTCTATAAAATACACTATACACTAGTTTACTACCTACATCCACTAATAACTTCCAATCTCGTGCATTGGCCCACTTACCAGCAGTTTTCAAGCACTGTGCTGTTTCTCCACTATGCTGCCCCTCACGCACAAACGTGATTACCCTACTGCAACCTACCACGGGCATGTTATTAACTTCTAACCGTTTCTTATCAAGTGCACCTGCAAGAGATCTAAGTACCTGATTATGCCTCCATGTGTAGCGCCCCTGGGATAGACTCACCTTACATGCCGACAAAATGCGCTTCAGCGTGCCACTTCCTGCACATAGCTTACAACTTGGATCCTCACCCACCCACTGAGCAAGGTTTTGTGGCGTTGGCAGAACATCATATGTAGCTCCCAAAAGAAACTTTATACGGCCTGTATCCAATCCCCATAACTCTCGCCAGGTGATTCTCCGCTTCTCTACACTTTCCCATCTCATCCACTGCCCCTGTTTACTCTGCCCTGCTGCTTTTGCCCTCCTTGCTTCCTCCTCCTGCTCACGAATAAACCCTGTAACCATATGCCTTTTCTCAGGTGATGTGGCCTTGCCGAATGCTTTCCAAGAATCACCTAAACCTAATCCTGCCCTCCCATTTTGCACCTGCCCCACAACATCCCTGTGCTCCAGTGCCCTCCTTGCGGCTTGAGTAGCTTCTCGAGCATTCCACTTTCTCCCAGACCTAGTCACTGGTGCTGTTGCTTTAACCAGCCCGTCTTTTGACCCTAACAACTGCATTTCACGTCCTACCTTAGCACATTTGAACTCCTCAACCAAGCTCGTCAACGGCAGTTCCAGCATCCCTCTCCCACACCACGCCACACTACTAAGGCAACGCGGCACCCCCAACCATGTCCTTATAGCCTTGATCATAACCCTTTCTAACCTCTCAACCTCAGAAATCAGAATATCAAACTGTAAGGGGCCACCTTAGACGAGGCAACAAACCAAACTGCAGACACTCAGAGAGGATTATACTGCTGGCAATAAAGCCTAATCTGAGCTTTTCCAACATACTACTGCGTCAAAAAGTTAAAATCCACCTTTCTGTCTGACCAGTTAGACCAAAAGGCCCGAAAACTAGAGCAAAAGGCTGCATCCTGTAAAAGTCTCACATTAAATTTCCAGGAAGCAGCCCTTCTATAGCAGGCTGAAATGACCAGATGAACATCATCAACGCTATGGTCAGAAAAACTAACTGGCATAATTTGAGCATCAACAAGTGTTACAGTGAGAGTTAGAGATGTAAAACCGGTCAAGGCATGCTGCGCTCAGTCTACCATCTATAGTTTTAAGCCAAGTGAACAGTCTAAGGGCAGAGTGTTTAACCCTCCAACAGTCAACCAGATTAAAATCAGTAACAACCCCCCCCTAAAATGTTAGCTGATGCTGCTCCTCTCCAATCCTGTCCAAATTTAGAGGCTAAAGTGCAATTCCAATCCCCTCCCAGCACAAACGAAGCATCCTGACTGCACTAAGCTAATTCCTGCCTAAGGGTATTAAAAAAGATCCCTCTATCTTTGCCTGTATTAGGTGCGTAGACGTTAAGGAATATAATATCTTGCTCAAACATTTTGTCATGAACTAAAAGCATGCAACCTTTGCAAATCTCTTTTTGTGAGATCAAAGTAAAAGACAGCCCAGGTGAAATTAAAATGGCCAGGCCAGCACTTAGATTAGTGCCACTGCTTAAAAATAAAGGCCCTTTCCACCACATTTTCCACTGGACCTAATCATCTGCATCACTATGGGTTTCCTGTAAAAATAATACATCCAGCCTCTTGTGCTGCATGTATTGACGCTTACAAACGTCTCTCGCACCATTGATATTTAAGGAGCCTACATGTAAGGTGTGCATGAAGAAGAAAGGGAGGACCAATAACAGGAAACCAGAGAACAGTATCACCAAAGACCATGTCAGAGAGGATCTAACCGCACCGCTGTGGTCCACTTCTTGAGTCTAATAGGTCTCTTGGGTGAGAGCACCTGAAGAATGTCTGTTTTAGTAGCATGCTAGACTGACCTGAGTCAGGAAAAAAGTGGCTCAGACATACGTTTCATTTACCTTTTGTAGCACATAAGAAATTGTTAATTACATCAATAGAATATACATCTGTCTGACCAGATGATTCAGCTAATGTCTCATGTGAACTAGCTGGCTGACTAAGCAAAACAGCTGGAATATCAGACAGCCCTGAGCACTGATAACAGATAACACGCTCTCATCCTCAGAAGCTAACTCTGCTTCTTCCACATCAGCCACTTCTTCATCCTGAGCAGAGCTCACGATGCTGTGTTGCCCCACAAATGGCACGTCCTCCTCCTCCTCTACAGGCCTGTTAGTTTTACACTTGGTTTTACCTTTTACTGAGAACTGGTGTCAGAGGGCTGATCATGTGTGTCTATGCTGATATTGTCAGTTAGCTCAGTGCTGGGTTCAGTAATGTGTACAGGTGCAATCACATTTATCAGAGACTAAAACCTCTGTGACCCCCCCTTCCCTCCCCTGCCTGCCTGCTGCTCCCCCTGCGAGCCGCCCTGCTCCATCTCAGCACCGTCCTGCTGCTCTGCTTTATGCGGGCAGCTAAGCTGTTTGTGGCTAATGTCCCCACACTCAAAACAGCAAAGCTTCTCTGTGCTGGCAAAAACTATATATGCTCCGTCGTCGTACTTGCACCAGAAACTCACGCCTAGAAACTGCTCCCTGTTATTTAAAAACACAAACACTTGCCAAACTTGCCGAACTTGCCAAACCGGCCCAGTTCTCCCATTATTACATGGTTTTTAATAAACGGGGGGATGTTTGATATAACGACAAAGAGAGGGAGAGACTGAGCGAGTGGAAGAGAGACGGAGAGACAGAGTTAATCATTTCTAATATTAATGATTTATTGCTTATTATTACACATTTATAAAATCTCCACACTCTTATTTCCTTCTATTTTAATTATCATTAATAATAATTATAAGTGTTAATCCTGTAAATAATAAGTTCTGTTGTTGTGATTGTATGTATGTAATCTTTCTTTTAATTAATTATTATTATTATTATTAATTTTTGGTTTGTTTTCTGTTTTATGCTTTGGCAATAGTGTTAATTGTTACATTCATGCCAATAAAGCACTGTTGAACTGAACTGAACTGAGAGGGAGAGACTGAGCGAGTGAGTGAGAGACTGAGCGAGTAAGAGAGGGAGAGACTGAGCGAGGGAGAGACTGAGCGAGGGAGAGACTGAGCGAGTGAGAGACTGAGCGAGTGAGAGAGGGAGAGACTGAGAGAGGGAGAGACTGAGCGAGTGAGAGAGGGAGAGACTGAGCGAGTGAGAGAGGGAGAGACTGAGCGAGTGAGAGGGAGAGACTGAGCGAGTGAGAGAGGGAGAGACTGAGCGAGTGAGAGAGGGAGAGACTGAGCGAGTGAGAGAGGGAGAGACTGAGCGAGTGAGAGAGGGAGAGACTGAGCGAGTGAGAGAGGGAGAGACTGAGCGAGTGAGAGAGGGAGAGACTGAGCGAGTGAGAGAGGGAGAGACTGAGCGAGTGAGAGAGGGAGAGACTGAGCGAGTGAGAGAGGGAGAGACTGAGCGAGTGAGAGAGGGAGAGACTGAGCGAGAGGGAGAGACTGAGCGAGTGAGAGAGGGAGAGACTGAGCGAGTGAGAGAGGGAGAGAATGAGCGAGTGAGAGAGGGAGAGACTGAGCGAGTGAGAGAGGGAGAGACTGAGCGAGTGAGAGAGGGAGAGACTGAGCGAGTGAGAGAGGGAGAGACTGAGCGAGTGAGAGAGGGAGAGACTGAGCGAGTGAGAGAGGGAGAGACTGAGCGAGTGAGAGAGGGAGAGACTGAGAGAGGGAGAGAGGGAGAGACTGAGAGAGGGAGAGACTGAGAGAGGGAGAGACTGAGAGAGGGAGAGACTGAGAGAGGGAGAGACTGAGAGAGGGAGAGACCGAGCGAGTGAGAGAGGGAGAGACCGAGCGAGTGAGAGAGGGAGAGACCGAGCGAGTGAGAGAGGGAGAGACCGAGCGAGTGAGAGAGGGAGAGACCGAGCGAGTGAGAGAGGGAGAGACCGAGCGAGTGAGAGAGGGAGAGACCGAGCGAGTGAGAGAGTGAGAGACCGAGCGAGTGAGAGACTGAGCGAGTGAGAGAGGGAGAGACCGAGCGAGTGAGTGAGATAGAGGGAGAGAGGGAGAGACCGAGCGAGTGAGAGAGGGAGAGACCGAGCGAGGGAGAGACCGAGCGAGTGAGAGAGGGAGAGACCGAGCGAGTGAGAGAGGGAGAGACCGAGCGAGTGAGAGAGGGAGAGACCGAGCGAGTGAGAGAGGGAGAGACCGAGCGAGTGAGAGAGGGAGAGACCGAGCGAGTGAGAGAGGGAGAGACCGAGCGAGTGAGAGAGGGAGAGACCGAGCGAGTGAGAGAGGGAGAGACCGAGAGAGGGAGAGACTGAGCGAGTGAGAGACCGAGGGAGTGAGTGAGATAGAGGGAGAGAGGGAGAAACTGAGCATGTAAGAGAGGGAGAGACTGAGCGAGTGAGAGAGGGAGAGACTGAGCGAGAGGGAGAGACTGAGCGAGTGAGAGAGACTGAGCGAGTGAGAGAGGGAGAGACTGAGCGAGTGAGAGAGGGAGAGACTGAGCGAGTGAGAGAGGGAGAGACTGAGCGTGTGAGAGAGGGAGAGACTGAGCGTGTGAGAGAGGGAGAGACTGAGCGTGTGAGAGAGGGAGAGACTGAGCGTGTGAGAGAGGGAGAGACTGAGCGTGTGAGAGAGGGAGAGACTGAGCGAGTGAGAGAGGGAGAGACTGAGCGAGTGAGAGAGGGAGAGACTGAGCGAGTGAGAGACCGAGCGAGTGAGTGAGATAGAGGGAGAGAGGGAGAAACTGAGCATGTAAGAGAGGGAGAGACTGAGCGAGTGGGAGAGACTGAGCGAGTGAGAGAGGGAGAGACTGAGCGAGTGAGAGAGACTGAGCGAGTGAGAGAGGGAGAGACTGAGCGAGTGAGAGAGGGAGAGACTGAGCGAGTGAGAGAGGGAGAGACTGAGCGTGTGAGAGAGGGAGAGACTGAGCGTGTGAGAGAGGGAGAGACTGAGCGAGTGAGAGAGGGAGAGACTGAGCGAGTGAGAGAGGGAGAGACTGAGCGAGTGAGAGACCGAGCGAGTGAGTGAGATAGAGGGAGAGAGGGAGAAACTGAGCATGTAAGAGAGGGAGAGACTGAGCGAGTGAGAGAGGGAGAGACTGAGCGAGTGGGAGAGACTGAGCGAGTGAGAGAGGGAGAGACTGAGCGAGTGAGAGAGACTGAGCGAGTGAGAGAGGGAGAGACTGAGCGAGTGAGAGAGGGAGAGACTGAGCGAGTGAGAGAGGGAGAGACTGAGCGTGTGAGAGAGGGAGAGACTGAGCGTGTGAGAGAGGGAGAGACTGAGCGTGTGAGAGAGGGAGAGACTGAGCGTGTGAGAGAGGGAGAGACTGAGCGTGTGAGAGAGGGAGAGACTGAGCGTGTGAGAGAGGGAGAGACTGAGCGAGTAAGAGAGGGAGAGACTGAGCAAGTAAGAGAGGGAGAGACTGAGCGAGTGAGTGAGAGACTGAGCGAGTGAGTGAGAGACTGAGCGAGTGAGAGAGAGAGAGGGAGAGACTGAGCGAGTGAGAGAGGGAGAGTGAGCGAGTGAGAGAGGGAGAGACTGAGCGAGTAAGAGAGGGAGAGACTGAGCGAGTGAGTGAGAGACTGAGCGAGTGAGTGAGAGACTGAGCGAGTGAGTGAGAGACTGAGCGAGTGAGTGAGAGAGAGAGAGGGAGAGACTGAGCGAGTGAGAGAGGGAGAGTGAGCGAGTGAGAGAGGGAGCGACTGAGCGAGTGAGAGAGGGAGCGACTGCGCGAGTGAGAGAGGGAGAGACTGAGCGAGTAAGAGAGGGAGAGACTGAGCGAGTGAGTGAGAGACTGAGCGAGTGAGAGAGAGAGAGGGAGACTGAGCGAGTAAGAGAGGGAGAGACTGAGCGAGTAAGAGAGGGAGAGACTGAGCGAGTAAGAGAGGGAGAGACTGAGCGAGTAAGAGAGGGAGAGACTGAGCGAGTGAGAGAGAGGGGGAGAGACTGAGCGAGTGAGAGAGAGAGGGAGAGACTGAGCGAGTATGAGAGGGAGAGACTGAGCGAGTGAGAGAGGGAGAGACTGAGCGAGTGAGAGAGGGAGAGACTGAGCGAGTGAGAGAGGGAGAGACTGAGCGAGTGAGAGAGGGAGAGACTGAGCGAGTGAGAGAGGGAGAGACTGAGCGAGTGAGAGAGGGAGAGACTGAGCGAGGGAGAGAGGGAGAGACTGAGCGAGTGAGAGAGGGAGAGACTGAGCGAGTGAGAGAGGGAGAGACTGAGCGAGTGAGAGAGGGAGAGACTGAGCGAGTGAGAGAGGGAGAGACTGAGCGAGTGAGAGAGGGAGAGACTGAGCGAGTGAGAGAGGGAGAGACTGAGCGAGGGAGAGAGGGAGAGACTGAGCGAGTGAGAGAGGGAGAGACTGAGCGAGTGAGAGAGGGAGAGACTGAGCGAGTGAGAGAGGGAGAGACTGAGCGAGTGAGAGAGGGAGAGACTGAGCGAGTGAGAGAGGGAGAGACTGAGCGAGTGAGAGAGGGAGAGACTGAGCGAGTGAGAGAGGGAGAGACTGAGCGAGTGAGAGAGGGAGAGACTGAGCGAGAGGGAGAGACTGAGCGAGTGAGAGAGGGAGAGACTGAGCGAGTGAGAGAGGGAGAGACTGAGCGAGTGAGAGAGGGAGAGACTGAGCGAGTGAGAGAGGGAGAGACTGAGCGAGTGAGAGAGGGAGAGACTGAGCGAGTGAGAGAGGGAGAGACTGAGCGAGTGAGAGAGGGAGAGACTGAGCGAGTGAGAGAGGGAGAGACTGAGCGAGTGAGAGAGGGAGAGACTGAGAGAGGGAGAGACTGAGAGAGGGAGAGACCGAGAGACCGAGCGAGTGAGACAGGGAGAGACCGAGCGAGTGAGAGAGGGAGAGACCGAGCGAGTGAGAGAGGGAGAGACCGAGCGAGTGAGCGAGTGAGAGACCGAGCGAGTGAGAGACTGAGAGAGGGAGAGACTGAGCGAGTGAGAGAGAGAGAGACTGAGCGAGTGAGAGAGAGAGAGACTGAGAGAGGGAGAGAGAGAGAGACTGAGAGAGGGAGAGAGAGAGAGACTGAGAGAGGGAGAGACCGAGCGAGTGAGTGAGATAGAGGGAGAGAGGGAGAGACCGAGCGAGTGAGTGAGATAGAGGGAGAGAGGGAGAGACCGAGCGAGTGAGAGAGGGAGAGACCGAGCGAGTGAGAGAGGGAGAGACCGAGCGAGTGAGAGAGGGAGAGACCGAGCGAGTGAGAGAGGGAGAGACCGAGCGAGTGAGAGAAGGAGAGACCGAGCGAGTGAGAGAGGGAGAGACCGAGCGAGTGAGAGAGGGAGAGACCGAGCGAGTGAGAGAGGGAGAGACCGAGAGAGGGAGAGACTGAGCGAGTGAGAGACCGAGGGAGTGAGTGAGATAGAGGGAGAGAGGGAGAAACTGAGCATGTAAGAGAGGGAGAGACTGAGCGAGTGAGAGAGGGAGAGACTGAGCGAGAGGGAGAGACTGAGCGAGTGAGAGAGACTGAGCGAGTGAGAGAGGGAGAGACTGAGCGAGTGAGAGAGGGAGAGACTGAGCGAGTGAGAGAGGGAGAGACTGAGCGTGTGAGAGAGGGAGAGACTGAGCGTGTGAGAGAGGGAGAGACTGAGCGTGTGAGAGAGGGAGAGACTGAGCGAGTGAGAGAGGGAGAGACTGAGCGAGTGAGAGAGGGAGAGACTGAACGAGTGAGAGACCGAGCGAGTGAGTGAGATAGAGGGAGAGAGGGAGAAACTGAGCATGTAAGAGAGGGAGAGACTGAGCGAGTGGGAGAGACTGAGCGAGTGAGAGAGGGAGAGACTGAGCGAGTGAGAGAGACTGAGCGAGTGAGAGAGGGAGAGACTGAGCGAGTGAGAGAGGGAGAGACTGAGCGAGTGAGAGAGGGAGAGACTGAGCGTGTGAGAGAGGGAGAGACTGAGCGTGTGAGAGAGGGAGAGACTGAGCGAGTGAGAGAGGGAGAGACTGAGCGAGTGAGAGAGGGAGAGACTGAGCGAGTGAGAGACCGAGCGAGTGAGTGAGATAGAGGGAGAGAGGGAGAAACTGAGCATGTAAGAGAGGGAGAGACTGAGCGAGTGAGAGAGGGAGAGACTGAGCGAGTGGGAGAGACTGAGCGAGTGGGAGAGACTGAGCGAGTGAGAGAGGGAGAGACTGAGCGAGTGAGAGAGACTGAGCGAGTGAGATAGGGAGAGACTGAGCGAGTGAGATAGGGAGAGACTGAGCGAGTGAGATAGGGAGAGACTGAGCGAGTGAGAGAGGGAGAGACTGAGCGTGTGAGAGAGGGAGAGACTGAGCGTGTGAGAGAGGGAGAGACTGAGCGTGTGAGAGAGGGAGAGACTGAGCGTGTGAGAGAGGGAGAGACTGAGCGTGTGAGAGAGGGAGAGACTGAGCGAGTAAGAGAGGGAGAGACTGAGCGAGTGAGTGAGAGACTGAGCGAGTGAGTGAGAGACTGAGCGAGTGAGTGAGAGACTGAGCGAGTGAGTGAGAGAGAGAGAGGGAGAGACTGAGCGAGTGAGAGAGGGAGAGTGAGCGAGTGAGAGAGGGAGCGACTGAGCGAGTGAGAGAGGGAGCGACTGCGCGAGTGAGAGAGGGAGAGACTGAGCGAGTGAGGGAGAGACTGAGCGAGTGAGTGAGAGACTGAGCGAGTGAGAGAGAGAGAGGGAGACTGAGCGAGTAAGAGAGGGAGAGACTGAGCGAGTAAGAGAGGGAGAGACTGAGCGAGTAAGAGAGGGAGAGACTGAGCGAGTAAGAGAGGGAGAGACTGAGCGAGTGAGAGAGAGGGGGAGAGACTGAGCGAGTGAGAGAGAGAGGGAGAGACTGAGCGAGTGAGAGGGAGAGACTGAGCGAGTAAGAGAGGGAGAGACTGAGCGAGTAAGAGAGGGAGAGACTGAGCGAGTAAGAGAGGGAGAGACTGAGCGAGTAAGAGAGGGAGAGACTGAGCGAGTAAGAGAGGGAGAGACTGAGCGAGTAAGAGAGGGAGAGACTGAGAGAGGGAGAGACTGAGCGAGTGAGAGAGGGAGAGAGACTGAGCGAGTGAGAGAGGGAAAGACTGAGAGAGTGAGAGAGGGAGAGACTGAGCGAGTGAGAGACGGAGAGACTGAGCGAGTGAGGGAGAGAGGAAGAGACTGAGCGAGTAAGAGAGGCAGAGACTGAGCGAGTAAGAGAGGGAGAGACTGAGCGAGTAAGAGAGGGAGAGACTGAGCGAGTAAGAGAGGGAGAGACTGAGCGAGTGAGAGAGAGAGGGAGAGACTGAGCGAGTGAGAGAGGGAGAGACTGAGCGAGTGAGAGAGAGAGACTGAGCGAGTGAGAGAGGGAGAGACTGAGCGAGGGAGAGACTGAGCGAGTGAGAGAGAGAGGGAGAGACTGAGCGAGTAAGAGAGGGAGAGACTGAGCGAGCGAGTGAGAGAGGGAGAGACTGAGCGAGTGAGAGAGGGAGAGACTGAGCGAGTGAGAGAGGGAGAGAGGGAGAGAGACTGAGCGAGTGAGAGAGGGAAAGACTGAGAGAGGGAGAGACTGAGCGAGTGAGAGACTGAGCGAGTGAGAGAGGGAGAGACTGAGCGAGTGAGAGAGGGAGAGACTGAGCGAGTGAGAGAGGGAGAGACTGAGCGAGTGAGAGAGGGAGAGACTGAGCGAGTAAGAGAGGGAGAGACTGAGCGAGTAAGAGAGGGAGAGAGAGACTGAGCGAGTGAGAGAGGGAGAGAGAGACTGAGCGAGAGAGAGAGAGAGTGAGAGACTGAGCGAGTAAGAGAGGGAGAGACTGAGCGAGTATGAGAGGGAGTGAGAGACTGAGCGAGTAAGAGAGGGAGAGACTGAGCGAGTAAGAGGGAGAGAGAGGGAGAGACTGAGCGAGTGAGAGAGGGAGAGACTGAGCGAGTGAGAGAGGGAGAGACTGAGCGAGTGAGAGAGGGAGAGACTGAGCGAGTGAGAGAGAGAGAGGGAGAGACTGAGCGAGTGAGAGAGAGATGGAGAGACTGAGCGAGTGAGAGAGGGAGAGACTGAGTGAGTAAGAGAGGGAGAGACTGAGCGAGAGAGAGAGAGAGAGTGAGAGACTGAGCGAGTAAGAGAGGGAGAGACTGAGCGAGTATGAGAGGGAGTGAGAGACTGAGCGAGTAAGAGAGGGAGAGACTGAGCGAGTAAGAGAGGGAGAGAGAGGGAGAGACTGAGCGAGTGAGTGAGAGAGAGGGAGAGACTGAGCGAGTGAGTGAGAGAGAGGGAGAGGGAGAGACTGAGCGAGTGAGTGAGAGGGAGACTTTTGACTTTTAACACCACTTTAATTAAACATTGTCCACATAAAATCAGTAATTAGAACTATAGTTGATTGAAAAACAAAACAAAATAGAAAAGAAAAAACAAAATCAATCAGTGTGCAACAATCTCAGCTCACACGTTCAGTACAAACCCTCCAAACTCTTCTGGTTCACAAAGCAACCCCCCCAGCTCCCCACACAGCAAAGAAAGTCCACATTGTCAACGAGGCTGTAATAGGCAAACTCAAAACGGAGTCTCTTCATTATAAACCCCCTAACCATCAGAACCGGGTCGGTACCCCCACAACCTTTAATCCTGTTCTTCCTCGTGCACCAGACGTGGCTAACTTAGCCACACCATACAGAAAGTTCAACAGCACCACTCTGTCCTTTTTCGCCACTGAATACTTAGGGCCATAAATAAATAAACTTTCCGTAAAAAAGCCTAAAAACTCCAACCCCCCAGTCTTTAATTAAAATCAGAATAGGACCCAACCGGCGACACTGAAGAAAAACGTGAAAAACCGTCTCTGACATCCCACAAAACGGACAGCCATCACCTAGTGAGGGATCAATCCGTGCCGCGTGCCTGTTTGTGGCTATAATACCATGCACAATCCTCCACTGAAGGTCACCCACCCTCTTCTCAGTGGGTCTCTTGTACAAGGACCGCCAGCTACCTTTAGGGGAAGAGTCGGTCTGAACAACCTCTGTCCACTTAGTCTCTCGCACGTCTCTCAGGCTCGAAAAGTTCAGGGCTTTAGTACAGCCATTATACAGTGCACCCTTCTGGGTGCTGAAAAGTCCGAGACTCAGTTTTCCCAGTGACAACAGCATCCCCTGACCCTCCTGCCAGTCATCCCAGCCCAGGTCCATCACCAGCTCAGGAAAGTCACTCTAGTCAATCTGACACTGTTCAACAAGGTTGATGTCCAAAAAGTCACACAGGGAGGCAGACAGGTCAGACTTCAGTTTGTTTAAGACCTGTTTAAACGGGCGCACTGACCTATGACCGGCCAAAACTGCCAACTGTTCCCCTGTCACCCAGTCCACACCCCTCCTTAAATGGCAAACCTTAAAAACACCTTTTTCCAGCAAACCAATCCTCAGAGCCCCCGAAACCTGATTGAGAAAACAGCGGCTCCTCAAAAATCCACATGGACGGAGCAGCACCACTCTCCTGGGAAAAGGAAAAGAGCTGCCACGCCTCCACAGCCGCTAGATAAAAAGAAGTCAGACTACGTAAATCCACTGCCCCCAGTCGAAGAGAGAACAGGTGCCTGTCCAAACCCATTCTACCAGCAGTCCTAAGGAGAGCACAAGCAACATCCATCCAGCTGTGATGATCAAGGTACAGCAGCCTTTGTACTGCCTGCAGCCACAAAGCAGCAACCCTGGAACGAATGTCAATTAGACCCTGTCCACCCTCCTGTACAGGAAGATACAGAACTGCAGTCTCAGCCAGTGTTGTCCACTCCAGAAAAAGTTCACCAGTGCCTTTTGAACAGCATCGATCAGCAGCCTTGGAGGATTTAGCACTGTAAACTTATGCCATAAAGCAGATGCAATGAGGTTGTTGGCGACCAGAACACAACCCCTATAAGATAGCTGGGGTAGCAACCAAGACTATTTAGACAACCTGGCACAGACATTCTCCTCTACACCTTCCCAGTTCCTAGCCATAGCCTCGTCGGTTCCCAACCACACCCTTAAAAACTTCAGTCCAGTCCTACTCCACTGAATACACACTTGAAGTGGTGGTAAAGGCTGCTCCCTACTATTAGGACCACACCACAATGCTTCTGTTTTATCCCAGTTTAGCTTAGCTGAGGTGGCTGAACCATAAACCTGCAGGGCAGTTTTTAGGGACACAACATCCTGCTCATGCCTAATTACTGCAGTAATATCATCAGCATAGGCAGAAACCTTAATAAAACAAGACTTAATCTGTAAACCAGACAGTCTCTTTCTGAGCAGACAGAGTAGAGGTTCCACTGCAATGGCATATAATTGCCCAGACAGGGGGCAACCTTGCCTAATCCCCCTGCCAACTGGAACAGGAACACTCAATCCACCCCCTCACCTTGATCAAACATGCAGCACCCGAATACAACAGTTTGATCCAAGAAATAAAACCATCCCCAAAACCAAAAACTTTCAATGTAGACAAAAGATAGTTATGATCTACATGATCAAAAGCTTTTTCTTGGTCAAGAGACAAAAGACCAAAATCCAATTCAGACACTTTTGCATAGTCAATCATATCTCTTAATAAAAATACATTGTCATAAATCGATCTTTTGGGGACACAGTAAGACTGATCTTTATGTATAATGAAATCTAACACTCCTTTTAACCTGTTAGCTATACAGCATGATAAAATCTTGTAATCTGAACATAAAAGTGACACAGGCCTCCAGTTTTTCAGAAGGCAGAGATCTCCCTTCTTTGGTAAAAGAGATAAAACAGCACGCTGACAGCTTTTTGGAAGAACACTGGCTTCAAAACTAGCCAGCAAAACTTCAAACAAGTCTTTCCCAATAATTCCCCAGAAGTCCTCATAAAAGTCAATTGGCAAACCATCAACACCAGGTGCTCGCCCAGAAGTGAGCTGGTGAACAACCTTGGTGACCTCATCGAAAGATAATGCAGCATCCAGATCCTGCTGCTGCTGTTCATCCAGTTGAGGTAGATCCTCATGAAGAGAGTCCAAACAATGTTGATCCAGAGGACTGGCTGTGAATAAATTAGAATAAAAACCCACAGCCAGCTTCTTCACCTCAGCCAGATCTGTTGTAACTGTCCCATCCTCCCTACAAACTGAGACCAATGTCTTATGTTGAGGAGTAGATTTTTCCAGATTAAAAAAGAATGAAGTGGGAGCATCCATTTCCTGCACAGACAGGAACCTGGACCTAACTAAAGCTCCTTTTGCCTTCTCATTCAAAATGTCACTTAGTTCCTGCAGCTTCACAGTAAGATCGGCTCGCAAATCACCCACATTCTGCTAGATCATTGCGCTGTGTATCCTGGTAATGTCCCGCTCCAGTACACCAACTGCACTTCTAAGTCTCGAGGTAGAAAACGCAGTAAAATTAAGCAAAAACAAACGCCCAGCCACAACTTCATTAACAGACAGAACAGACATTACAGACGACTGCGCTAGGAGGAAAGCCACACCATCACTGACATTCGAGCCATGGCTGAGATAAAAATCCCCTTTTGACCATAACCCCCAATCAGATATTGTGGTCTCATCGCTGTGCGTCTCTTGTAAAAAACAAATATTATTTTTTTTAAGAGTACTTAACATTTAATGATCCCACTCTAAAGACCCCCATATTAAGAAGAGAGATAGATAAGAAACAGTGAAGCAAGAGACAAAGAACGAAAAACGGAGAAACCATCTCCCCATGTGCTCTGTGACTATACATTATCTCTGTCGGAAACCAGACTTTACACGTTTAGCCATTCGATTATTGGTCATATGCTTTTTTAAACGGTATCGGTTCGTCTTGGGCAGAATATCAAAACCGACGGACTTCTGTGCCTTTAAAACTGAACCTACAAACTTGTCCAAATCCGAGAAATAATCCTCAACCGCAACAGGCCTACCTTTAGTTTCATCCAGGAAAGAATTAATCTCCTCAACAGAGTACAAATCCTCCCCAGTGCACTGACCCCCTCCCCAGTCTTCCCGCACCAGACACCTCCGACATCCTGTCATCCTCCATCCCCTCCTCTGCCAGAGACACCACTGAACCAGCCTCAGACTCATTTACCTGATCACTCAAACCAACCACCACAACCTCTTCACCCACCTGAGAACCACCACTACACACCTTAGAACCACCACTCCTACCCATGTGATCCTTTGGACTACTGTCTAGCTGTACACCATCCGTGCTACATACCCAAATACTAGTATTACTACTAACTTGAGCACTAGCCCCACTACACAACTGAGCACCAGCCCCACTACACACCTGAGCACCAAACTCACTGGGCACCTGAGCACCAGCCTCACCGCGCACCTGAGCACCAGCCTCACCGCGCACCTGAGCACCAACCACACTACACCCCCTTGACACCAGCCACACTACCCACTTCGCCATCACTATTTCTCCTGTGATCAGCACTAAACACTACACTCCCCTTATCAGTGTACCGTGATCAGTGAACTCAGAACAATAGAAAACCCAGAAAGAGGGGAAAAACTGAAAAACACACTCTCACCTCCACACACACTACCGCTCCCTCACACACCTGCACACGCTCCGCCCACTCCCAGCATGCAGAGAGAGAGAGAGAGAGACTGAGCGAGTGAGTGAGAGAGAGGGAGAGACTGAGCGAGTGAGAGAGGGAGGGAGAGACTGAGAGAGGGAGAGAGAGGGAGAGACTGAGCGAGTGAGTGAGAGAGAGGGAGAGACTGAGCGAGTGAGAGACCGAGGGAGAGACTGAGCGATTTAGAGAGGGAGAGAGAGGGAGAGACTGAGCGAGTGAGTGAGAGAGGGAGAGACTGAGCGAGTAAGAGAGGGAGAGACTGAGCGAGTGAGAGAGGGAGGGAGAGACTGAGCGAGGGAGAGACTGAGCGAGTGAGGGAGAGACTGAGAGAGGGAGAGACAGGGAGAGACTGAGCGAGTGAGTGAGTGAGAGAGAGGGAGAGACTGAGCGAGTGAGTGAGAGAGGGAGAGACTGAGCGAGTGAGTGAGAGAGGGAGAGACTGAGCGAGTGAGAGAGGGAGAGACTGAGCGAGTGAGAGAGGGAGAGACTGAGCGAGTAAGAGAGAGAGAGACTGAGCGAGTAAGAGAGGGAGAGACTGAGCGAGTGAGTGAGAGAGAGAGAGAGAGAGAGGGAGAGACTGAGCGAGTGAGTGAGTGAGAGACTGAGCGAGCGAGTGAGTGAGTGAGAGACAGAGAGAGGGAGAGACTGAGCGAGTAAGAGAGAGAGGGAGAGACTGAGCGAGTAAGAGAGAGAGGGAGAGACAGAGAGAGAGAGAGGGAGAGACAGAGAGAGAGAGAGGGAGAGGGAGAGACTGAGCGAGTGAGAGAGAGAGGGAGAGACTGAGCGAGTGAGAGAGAGAGGGAGAGACTGAGCGAGTGAGAGAGAGGGAGAGACTGAGCGAGTGAGAGAGAGAGGGAGAGACTGAGCGAGTGAGAGAGAGAGGGAGAGACTGAGCGAGTGAGAGAGAGAGGGAGAGACTGAGCGAGTGAGAGAGAGGGAGAGACTGAGCGAGTGAGAGAGAGAGGGAGAGACTGAGCGAGTGAGTGAGAGAGAGGGTGAGACTGAGCGAGTGAGTGAGAGAGAGGGAGAGACTGAGCGAGTGAGTGAGAGAGAGGGAGAGACTGAGCGAGTGAGAGAGAGAGGGAGAGACTGAGCGAGTGAGAGAGAGAGAGGGAGAGACTGAGCGAGTGAGAGAGAGGGAGAGAGACTGAGCGAGTGAGAGAGAGAGGGTGAGACTGAGCGAGTGAGTGAGAGAGAGGGTGAGACTGAGCGAGTGAGTGAGAGAGAGGGAGAGACTGAGCGAGTGAGAGAGAGAGGGAGAGACTGAGCGAGTGAGAGAGAGAGGGAGAGACTGAGCGAGTGAGTGAGAGAGAGAGAGGGAGAGACTGAGCGAGTGAGAGAGAGGGAGAGACTGAGCGAGTGAGAGAGAGAGGGAGAGACTGAGCGAGTGAGTGAGAGAAAGGGAGAGGGAGAGACTGAGCGAGTGAGAGAGACTTTTACAATTCCTTTATTAGCAAAGAACTATGCACAAAAACATTTCACAAAAGAGGGACAAACCCCACTCAACCCCACCTAAGAGGAAACGTTAAAAGTAATCTATAGATAGATAGATAGATGGATAGATACTTTATTTATTCTGAAGGAAATTTAGGCATCCAGCAGCAACAACACAAAACAATAAGAAACAGACTCAGACAAATCAAAATACAGAAGAATTGAAAATATATAAGGCTATAAAAAACTTAACTATACAAGGTAAGATATGTCTGTAAACGGAGCAGTGCAGTAGATGTTGCTAATGGTCATAAATAATTAAATAATTAACAGAGTAAAGTGCAATGTGCAATGACATTGATTACGAAAGTGACTGATTTGACATAGAATTATAATAAATATGCATATGTTAGAAGACAGTTCTAAAAAGAGAATGGGGAAATGTGAATACCCAATCATGAGTAAAGTGTACTTGAATGTAAGTGAGGTTGGGGAAGTGTTAATATAAATAATTAAGTGGTTGAATAATGTCTGTGGTGTGACTGGATTAAACTCAGTCGGCAGCAGCATCCCGTCCCCGATGGTCTGATGGCTCTCGGAATGAAGGATTTTCTGAGTCTGTCTGTTGTGCAGCTCTGTGACAGCAGTCTGCCACTGAACACACTCCTCTGCTTCATGATGGTGGTGTGAAGTGGGTGAATATCATTGTTCATGATAGAAAGCAGTTTATCCAAAGTCCTTCTCTCAGCTATTGTAACCAGAGAGTCCAGCTCCACTCCAACCACTGCCCCAGCCCTCCTGACCAGCTTGTCCAACCGTGATGCATCTCTCCTCTTCATGTTGCCTCCCCAGCACACCACAGCGTAGAAAAGAATAATGGCCAAGATTGATTGGTAGAAAATCTGCAGAAGCTTCTTACAGATGTTAAAGGACCGCAGTCTCCTCAGGAAATAGAGCCGGCTATGTCCCTTCCTGTACAGGGTGTCTGTATTTGTTGACCAGTCCAGTTTGTCGTCCAGCTGCAGACGAAGGTACTTGTAGGTCTTCAATGTCTCCACATCAACCCCCTCGATGGAGACTGGCTGCAAGGGTAGTCCAGACCTACGGAAGTCCACCACCATCTCCTTGGTCTTGGATATGTTCAACTGCAGTTGGTTCAGTCAGCACCAAGCAACAAAGTCATCCACCTGTCTCCTGTACTCCTCCTTACCACCCTTCACACACCCAACGATGGCAGTGTCATCCGAGAATTTCTGCAGATGGCACATCTCAGAGTTGTACTGGAAGTCTGATGTGTAGAGAGGGAAGAGGAAGGGGGAGAGCACAGTCCCCTGTGGTGCTCCATTGCTACTGACTACAGTCTCAGATGTACCATCAGTGAGCCTCACATACTTTGGTCTGCAGGTGAGGTAGTCAGTGATCCAGGACACCAGGTGAGGATCCACATTCATCTTCACCAGCTTGTCTCTCAGAAGTGGAGGCTGGATGGTGTTAAAAGCACTGGAGAAATAAAAAAACATGATTCTCACAGCACTACTCCCCTTGTCAAGATGAGAGTAGGTTCGGTGGAGGAGGTAGATGAAGGCATCCTCAACACCAATCTTCTCCCGATATGCAAACTGTAGAGGGTTCAGTGCATGCTGTACCTGGGGTCTGAGGAGTGGGAGAAGCAGTCGTTCCATGGTCTTTATAATGTGCGAGGTCAAAGCTACCGGCCTGAAGTCATTGAGCTCACTGGGGCAAGGTTTCTTGGGAACAGGGACCAGGCATGAAGTTTTCCACAGCGTAGGAACCCTCCCTAACTGCAGGCTCATGTTGAAGATATTCGACAAGGGTAACCCAAGTTCAAAGGCGCAAGCCTTCAGAAGTCTCGGGCTCACCTCGTAAGGTCCAGCTGATTTCCCAGAGCGGAGTCTCCTCAACGCCCCTGTGACCTGGTCTGCAGAGAGGTGGAGGGGGGAGGGGGAGGTGGAGGGGGGAGGTGAGGGGGACATGCTGACATTTTGTGGGAGGGAGACCTGAGCAGCACTTAGAAGAGGTAGGGAGGTGTCTAGTGGGGCAGAGGCTGAGGTTGCTGAGGTAGCAGGACAGACAGAAGCAGGTGAGGATGAAACAGGGCAATCAAACCGGTTATAGAAGAAAACCGCACCACCAGCTGTTGCACTATCACTCTTTGGCTTGCACCCCGTGATTGTCCTCATACCGTCCCAGACTTCCTTCATGTTGTTAACTTGTGACTTCTGCTCAACCTTCTTCCTGTAGGTCTCCTTAACCTCCTTTAAGCAGGACTTGAGTTCACGCTGAATATTCTTCAACTCCTCCTGATTCTTGTCTTTAAAGGCCCTCTTCTTTTTGTTTAAGAGGTCCTTTACGTCACTTGTAATCCAGGGTTTGTTGTTGGCAAAGCAGCGAACATTTCTTACAGGAACCACAATGTCCATGCAAAAGTTCAGATAGTCAGTTGTGCAGTCTGCTACTCCCTCAATGTCCTCGCACCACTTCCTGAAGGAGCGTGTTGTGGTTGGTTGCCTCATCACACAGGGTTTGTACTGAGGCTTCAGGAAAACCAGGTTGTGGTCAGATTTTCCAAGTGGGGGCAGTGGGATGGCGGTGTACGCATCACTGATGTTAGCATACAGGAGGTCAATTGTCCTGTTTTTTTCTGGTGGGACAGTCCACATCTTGGGTAAAAGAAGTCAGTGTGGAGTCCAGCGTGATGTGGGTGAAGTCACCAGACAGAGCGACAAAAGCATCCGGGTGTTGTGTCAGGAACCTAGCTATGGTCGCGTGTATGATTTCACAAGGGAATGTTAGCGGTTAGCCAAGTCTCTGTGAAGCAGAAGATACTGCACTCCCGGTATGTCCTCTGGTTCCTCACTAATGCTGCGAGCTCGTCCGTCTTGTTAACCAGCGAGTTCACATTCCCCATCACTGCCGGAATACAGGGCTTGTATCTCCAGCGGTTCTCCCGTTGTTTAGCCTTTAGCTTAGCTCCGGCTTTACAGCCCCTGGAGCATCGCTTTAGCTCAGCCAGAATGGGGTGCCTCGCGCCGGCGCGGCTCTTTGTTCTCAGCGCTAGAAGTTCTTCCCTCGAGTAAACAAAGTTTCTGCAGCCCATGTGCAGAATTTGGCGATCCGTATCCATAGGATACAATAATAACACAATACAGCGTAGTAAAAGACGAAAAAAGAAAGTAAACAGTGTAAAAAAGTTCACTTAAGGTGAAACGCTACACGGAGCTGCTGGAAGGCTGCCGCTCTCGTCAGCGCCGGGAACACGAAACCCAAAGAGGATTCAAAAAGAAAAACTCATACACATATCACAAGCTCCCCTTCTTCAACACAACACAGGGCCTCATTGACGCACCACAAATTTTCAAACGTGCTAAAATCATTGATTGTACTAAAGTATGCAAAGTCCACTTAAATGCGTGCACTGATGAAACTCCGTAACATAATGTCTGGGTCAGTAAGCCCATGTCCTCGCATTTTGTTTCTTCTGGTAAGCCATATTGCCAGTTTAGCTGGCCGAACACAAAGTTTATCAGACGCCATTTGAAACGCTGTGAAAAAGAGTACCTTGGCCCCAGTATGAACAAACCAAAGGTAAAAGTCACTCCAAATCTTAAACAAAGTCTGTGTAAAAACCCCAAAAATGTGTCTGTAAAAAGGTGCTGAACAGTCTCTGGCTGAGAGCAGAAAGGACAGCCTACTTCCACCCCCTGGACAAAGTGGGCAGTGTGCTTGTTTGTGGCAATGGCCCCGTGAATAATACGCCATTGTAAATCCCCGGTCCTCTTAGGGATTGGCAGCTTGTACAGGACCCTCCACCTGAACCCAGCAGTGGTCTCACCTGTCAAAAGTTCTTGCCACTGATGCTCTCTTACCTCTGCCAAATCTTTCAGGTGTCTCACTTTAACACACATGGTGTACAGAGCCTTCCCATTGGCCTCTGCAAACAGGCCCAACCTCGGAAAAGAGAAAGACCGTAGCATACCTCCACTTTCCTGCCACCCCCCATCAACAGCAGTCCAGTCAGCCCCGTCTGACACACGTAAGTGTCCCAGCTTACAGATCCCAGAAGCCAAGAACTTCTTTACTATGGTTACGGAATGCAGAGAACGAACAGGTATCAGTTTGTTATAAAAGATAGGCTCTTCCCATATCCGTGGTAAAGGCTCAAGTCCCCCTTCACGGGTATGCTGTAACAAGCACCATGCTTTTAGCATAGACACATAGAAAACGTCCAAGCCAGAAAAATCTAGTTCTTTGACTTTCAGGAGGAAAATATGTTGGTCGAGTCCCATATCACCAACTTTACGAAGTAGTATGTGTGCCGCGTCCCTCCAGGGCAGCTCTTTGTGGTAGAGCAGCCTTTGTACAGCCTTAAGCCTGAAAGCAGCCACTCTGCTCTCTAAGTCAATCAGGCCTTGCCCTCCCTCATGCGTGGGCAAGTAGAGCACTGCAGCCTTCAGCCAATGCAGGCCAGACCAAAAAAAGTCTACCAATTTCCTCTGAACCTCACCCAGTAGGCCAGCAGGAGGGTTCAAAACAGCCAGTCTATGCCACAAAGTGGAGGCCACAAGATTGTTTATAACGAGCACTCTTCCCCTATATGACATTAGTGACAAAAGCCATTTCCATCGTGTCAGTCTTTTCGAAACAGAAGATAAAACATCAGCCTAGTTGTTTCGGATAGCGTATGTCGAGCCCAGATGTATTCCCAGTAGTTTAAGACCAGACCTGCTCCACTGTAGACCCCCAGGCAGCTGTGGTGGTGCACTGTCCACCCAAGCCCCACACAGCAAGGCTTACGCCAGTTCACTTTGGCAGACGATGCTGCACTGTAAATGTGCAGACACTCTTCCAGCTTCTGTATATCCATTCCATCCCGCACGAACACAGACACATCGTCTGCATTAACCCCATTACCCCATTAACCTTATCTCGTATTAGTCGTAGTAAAGGCTCAATGGCAAGGCTGTAGAGTAGTCGCGACATAGCTTGTCGGACTCCTCTCCCTAGCTCAACTGGTCTGGCCAGCCCTCCACCTACCTTAACAAGGCAAGAAGCTCCAGTGTACAATAAATTAACACACTTAATAAAATTCTCACCAAACCCAAAATTCGATAATACTTTAAAAAGATAGTTATGATTGACTCTATCAAAGGCTTTTTCCTGATCTAAAGAAATAAGGCAGAGATCAAAAGGAGTACTGTTTGATAATTTGCTTTTAATAAGGGATGTGTTGGAATTGTCGATTATAGAGAGACCAGGAATACAATAAGCTTGATCAAGATGAACAATAGTGTTTAATGTATTTTTCAGCCTATTTGCCAAAGTTTTAGAAAGGATTTTGTAGTCAGTGCACAAAAGTGCCAGTGGGCGCCAGTTTTCTAGTGCTCACAAATCCCCTTTCTTAGGTAATAGAGTCAAAACTCACTCTCTCTAATACATTCCATTAACACTAAAAAATAAATCATGACCGATTTCATTCCAAAAGGACTTATAAAATTCTACTGGTAGTCCATCAATACCAGGGGCACGACCAAGTGCCATCTGGAAAGCAGCAGTTTTAAACTCCTCTACAGTTAGAGGGAGCTCTAGTGAGTTCTTATCTTCTAAATCCAGTTTATACAAACATCTTCACATGCCTGAGCTTTATATAAATCAGTATAAAACTCAACAGATCTTTCTCATATTTCCTTTATATCAAAGGACAAACGACCGTCAAACATATACAGAGCATGTATTAGTTTTCTTTCATTGCACTGCTTTTCAAGATTAAAAAAGAAAGAACTTGGGGCATCCATCTCATTAAACATTTGAAATCTAGTCCTTACAAGAGCACCTTTTGCTCTGTCCAGCAGAAAGGCACCCATCACGGCGCAGCTGCTCTAACTCTCATTTACGTTACCCACAATTTGTTGTTGTAACAGCAATATTTCGTTCCAGGGCTATCAGCACACGTTTATTTTCAGAGGTTATGTACGATGTATACTGTTGACAAAACAGCCTGATTTGTGTTTTCCCCACTTCCCACCACTGCCTCAAAGAATTAAAATCTGTTTTCCTCTCTGACCACCTTATCCAAAAAGCTTTAAATCCAGAGCAAAAGGCTGCATCTTGCAACAGCTTCACATTAAACTTCCAATACACTGTTTTCCTGCAGGTGACAGGAAAAGCCAGATCAACAATGACTACGCTGTGATCAGAAAAACTGACTGGTACAATATGAGCACCAACAAGCCTATTGCAATGGGGATTTAAAATAGTCAGCTAAATTAACATCAAACACTAAACTTTTTAAGACGTTTGCAGATAGCATATAAGGCTCCTGCCCGGTTCTATCCAAAGTAAAATCTTATGTGCAATTCCAGTCACCACCAAGCACAAAAATGCCATCTTGACTGCACTGGGCTAGTTCATGTCTAAGAATATTAAAAAAGATCCCCTTCTCTTTGCCTATATTGGGAGCATATACATTTACAAGTACAAATTCTTGCTCATACATTTTAGTATGTAATATCAACATGCGGCCTTTACAAACTTCTTTTTCAGAGATAAAACTGAAAGTCTCTCCGTACTGGCGAACACCATATATGACCCATCACCGTGTTTACACCTGAAACTCACGCCTAAAGACTGACCACGTCTGTTCAAAAACATGAAAATCTGTCTACGTAAAGACAACACGTGTTTAACAGCAGACTTTTTACGTAAAAACTTCGGTTTTAATATATGGAGGAGTATTAGACACAATGACGCGGGTGGCAGGAGCACTTAATGGGCTAACCTGCACCATCTCCCCCTTCACCCATATCCCAGTCTCAATCAGCCTCACTGCACAGCTCTCCGTCTCCATAAACACTACCACAGCCTTGTTCATACGAGAAGCTGAGTACATTTTTTCATGCCCTACCTGCTCCCTGATCGAAAGCAACACGTCCTCGATAGTCATCCCGCTCTCTGGCACACACCTGACGCCATGCCGACAAAAAGAAAGTAAAAGAAAAGAAAGTTTGAAAAGTTGGCAAGACGTCGTAAAACTCTGCACACCAACGCGGGAGATCCGCGCGTGCGCAGAATGAGAGACTGACTGACTGACTGACTGACCTGACTGACTGACTGACTGACTGAGTGAGAGAGAGGGAGAGAATGAGTGAGTGGGCGAGAGAGAGGGAGAGACTAAGTGAGTGAGCGAGTGAGAGGGAGAGACTAAGCCTTGTTCATATCAAATAGCAATACCCAGCCCTAGTTATAGTTCACTTCATTCCTTAGTTGTTGACCTCAAAACTCCAAATTGCAGCAGCTCAATGCTACCTAACAGCTGAACTGAAGCCAGGATGGTAACTTTATTCTGAGATGAATTAATGGCTGATTTTTTATATTACAATGATATTATTACTACTTTGCGTTTAGATATGGTAAATTCTGCTGGTTTAAATAATGTTTGGATAATCTCTGTACATTACTCTGGGCTTTATTTATGAAAGCCAGAACACTGGCAGTGCATTACAGTAAACACCAAGCTAAGCGGTGGTGTTTGCCCCAGTGACCAGCGCTTTAGCGCTTTAGTCTTTTTCCAGCATACAATAAATGTCAGCAAGTCTCGATTTGAAATATGTTGCCCTTGCTTAATCATTGACCCTAATTTTGTAGGTTTGACTGCAAGTGATGTTACAATTAACTCATCTGGGCTCCTCCACTCAATTCAGCTGCAACACTTTCACCAGGTGAAGCTCTCCTCTTTTTGCCTTTTAGCTTTGATTTCTGTGAATGTTTTATCATGGTATACATTTGTGCATTACTCTATGTAAAACATATAAGTGCTTGGCTGTTAACTGTTTCGACCCACAGGTTTACCAGGCTTTTAAAATCACAGTGATGTGCCACTGCAAAACCACTAAAGGTGAGCTGGTGTCTGATAATGTAGATTAGATTCGTTCCTTACAGGTAAATGCAATGCAGTTTAGTCCAGGCAATAGTCCAGTCCTGTACAATGATTAATTATCAATATCTTGCTTTGGCCTGTAGACAGAATGCTGAACATCTACAGAATGAAGGTGCCGTGGTTTCGAGAGGACTCCTTCCACACTGCGGGGTACTGTAGAAACGATGCTTCACGTTTTTGTTTAACTTTATTAACTATTAAATTTATTTTTGTCTTTTTTTCTGAGATTTTGATTCACACTTCTGTACTTCTCAGATTTCCCTCAGTCACTGAGATATCTGCCATGCTACATATGGCCCGCAGTGACAACACCTCAAGTGCCATCTTACAACTCCACACTGCCCCCAATTGCCAGTACAAGGTATCATAGCACATTGGCTCTTATTCATTATAGTTCTGTACAGTTTTGATTATATTTAGGGGTCCAAGCACCGAAGGTGCTGGAACCCTGTTGTTTTTGTTAGGATTTTTAAGGTTCAAGCACCAAAGGTGCGTAGAACCCAATTGTTTTGCTTAGATTTTTATTTTTCTTATTAGGGGTCAGAGCATGCAGTGCTAGTAACCCTATTGTAATTGTTCCAATTATTGTTCCTATTCTTTTTCTGCCCTAGAAATGATTGGGCAGAAGAAACCATAAGGCCTACAGAGCTGAGACTTGGTCATATGGTAGTACTTTACACCGCTACTCAGATTCAAATCAATCAGGCCTCATGGGGGCACTATGGCAAAGCTAAACTCGTTAGGCCTTGTAACTCCCACGCCCTGAAAGTTAGAAGAAAAATTATTCCGTTTTATGATTCCTTGGCGTATAGGTCGATAGAACTACTAAGCTCCGCCCACTTAGATTTTTTGCTATTTAGCATAATATGCAAAACCTACTTTTTCGTACTAGTCTGTGGATTTTTGATCAATCCTGAAATGTTTGGTGTCAAACAACTTGGCATAGTGTGAACCTTAATAATTATTGAAAAAATGTTGACATTTGTAAACAATATGGCCGCCATATGCAAATTAGTCTTACCGTGGCACAACAAAATTGACTCTAACAGCTGTATCTTTTAAACCGTTAAACTGACGCTAATGGCACTTTAGAACTTTGATCAAAATATGATGCTGAAGTAGCCTGTCAATCTATGTAGACATCCGCCTCAAGGGGGTGGAGCCAATGCAAGAAATCTGTTTTTCAGCAAACATACAAGCTAACAAGTTCTGGATTGGTAGTTATCATCTTGGGCTTATGTCCTATTGGTTTACCAAAGGACAATTTGATATGCAAACTTTTGTGGTCGCTATTAGCCAATCAGATTCCAGCAAGCTTTTGACAGGCTAAACAATGACCAATCAGGAAGACACTTATACCCTACATGTATATGAGGGCCTTCTATCATCTATTTAAAATATTGCATTGATTGGCCTCTTGGGGGCGCTATAGCAGAAAATCAGTTATATCTAAATGTGCTCTAGCCTTCACAACTTTCTAATTACATGTCTTAACCAAAAATGCATTGTTTTTCATCAGTGGATAGTAGTGTAAAAATTGCACTTTTCGACCTAGTCTTTGGATATTCCACCAATCAAATCAGCTGTGGGCTTGATGCAATCTTGAGACTTGGTAGGTAAATAATTATTTTAAAAATCTTGAAAAATTATTTTAAAAATCTTTTGTGGCCCCAATACCTTGATCAAACAGGTACATGGAAGCCTTTTCCGAGTTATTTGTCCAAAACTCTGTCAAAGTTTTAGGCATGTAAAACATATTGAAGACTCTCAACTTGAGACTCTTAACAATAACATTTCAAGCACATTTACCAAGTATGAGCTAAGTGAGTCTTCAGAAGGCTTTACAGTGATGAATTAACTATAGTGCATTTACACCATTTATCGCTCTTTTCAAACCTAAATGGACAGAAGATAGGAACCTTTGACCCTATCAACACACAAATTTATTTACATATATAGACTGACAATTTGATCTTGATTACCAACTTTGAGCCAAATCGGACATTTATTACTTCTAAAACGGCCAAGAAGATACAGTAATTTAAAGGACTGAGGACTAATTGATCGCTTTTTTCAAACCTAAATGGACACAAGACAATGACCTTGTGACAATGACACAATGACCTTTGACCCCGTCAACACACAAACTTATATGCATATATAGACAGACAATATGATCTTGGTTAATGTTGAGCCAAATTGGACTTTTCTTACCTTTACAATGGTTAAAAACTGAGAGGCTTTTGATTTCTCACTCCACTAGGTTTTCAGCAGGTTATATGAGGTCTTTTGCTGCACCCTGGTGGGCATTTGGTGAAACAACTACAGGTTGGTCATTGTTGTTCATGGTCCGCCCTCTTAGGTTTTTGCAAATTTGCATAAAATCCAAAACCTACTTTTGAGAACTTGTACTTGGCTCTGTTTGGTGTCAAACAGCTCAGCAGAGCATAAGCCTCAATAATAATTTTAAAAATCTTGACAATTGTAAACAATATGGCCGCCATATGCAAACTAGAACTACCATGTTGCAGCAAAATTTCTTCTAACACTCTTTTGAATGCCTACACAACTTTTGAATGCCTAGCCTGACATTCATACCACTTCAGTCTTTTGATCATAACATGATTCTCTGATACCCTGTCAGTTTTTGTAGACATACACCACAGGGGGCGGAGCCAAGGCTAGGTTGCTGTTTCTCTAGAACCATACAAACTATCAAGGTCTGCTGTGGCAATTATCGTTTATGGCCCATGCACTAATGGTACACCAAAGGAAAAATTGATATGTACATTTTTGTGGTCACAATTAGCCAATCAAATTCCAGCAAGCTTTTGACAGGCTGAATGTTAATCAGGTCAATACTTATACACTATATGTGGGCTATTTATCTGTTACCTTTTTATGCCTCACTGCTAGGCTCTCAGCAGGATTAATGTGGCTTGTATTTTTCAATATAAGAACTGAAGTTGTTTTACCAAATGACCACTAGAGTGCAGCAATACACCACATAAAACCTGCTGAACAGTGTAGCTCATTTGATCAATGCTTTTCAACTAGTTTAGTCACACAGCTCATCTAGCATGGACATTATGATCAACCAGCTTTGTTATGCTGGTCATCCAGCTTCATCATGCTGGCTTGGTCATTATGGTCATGCTGATCATCCAGCCAGGTCATGCGGGTCATCCAGCTTCGTCTTTATAGTAATGCTGACCATCCAACTTGGTCATGCTGGTCATCCAGCTTGGTCTTTTCTGTCATGCTGGTCATCCAGCTTGGTCTTTACTGTCATGCTAGTCATCCAGCTTGGTCTTTATGGTAATGCTGGTCGTACAGCTTGGTCATGCTGGTCGTACAGCTTGGTCTTTACAGTCATGCTGCTCATTCAGATTTGTCAAGCCTGTCATCTGTGCTGGTTATCCAGCCAGGTTATGCTGGTCATCCAGGTTTTTCATGCTGGTCATGCTGGTCAACCAGCTTGGTCTTTATGGTCATGCTGGTCATCCAGCTTGGTGCTGCTGCTCATACAACTTGATTTTACAGTCATGCTGGTCAACCAGCTTGGTCTTTATGATTATGCAACCAGCAATATGTTTTATACCTAACTGGCTATATGGGGCCTCTTTGCCTGTACTGCTCGGACCTCGTGATGTCATAAAAAAACATGGCCGCTAACAACCAATCAATTTTCAGCATGTCCTTATCATTAAGCAACTTGATACACATGTCCACATATTAACTCGCTAATAATCCTCCAAGTATGACAGGTGTCAGCCTTTTAAACATTAAAATCAACAAATTTCTCAGGTAACGCAAATAAATTGAACATATGATGCACTGATCCACACAACTTTTCAAATCCAAGCTATTAACTATTTATTAGTATTAAAATCATCTTAAATACTGCTTTACAACAACAAGTAGAGCATCTAACTAAATTATATATTATATATTATATAATAATTATAATATATTATATTATAATTATATAATTATAAATTATATAAAAAAAAATTGAACACAGCATATCTACAACATGTCTATCAATCCATGTCTTAAATAATTTACATATATTAATTTACCTAATTGCAAAATCCTTTTCAAAAGATTTTGAAATAATATTTCCAGTACATTTATTTCTCACTAATATGCAAAAATCTAACATTTTCATTTATACAATGAAAGTTAACAAATATACATGTACAGCTCTGTCAGGCTCAGAGCCCCTCCCCCAACACATCTGCAGCTCCCCTGCTAAAACACATACAGACAGATACACGGTCGCTCCCTCAGAGCTGGAGGAGGAAGAAACACTGGGAGGAACCAAGACTCACTAAAGGGGGAGGACCATACTTTTCCTAGTCAGACAGCTTTTAAATGAATTTTAAGTCATTCTACATCCACGCTCGTCTAAAATAAGTCAGGTGTAGAAACACCAGCAGTGGAAGCAGTTAGAAAACTCCTAGTTAGAGTTTATATAAGCTTTAATGTGATCAGTATTGGAGTGGAGAATAAGCAGCTAGTCAGTTATCAGCTGTCAGTGTTGTTCACCAACAGATACACACACACACACATACACTCTCACGTGCACAAATACGTCAACCTGTAAGGATTTTCACACATGCATACACACATACATACAAGTACATATGCATACATAAAGGCATACAAGTACATATGCCTACACACACACAAGCATACATGTGATATGCATAAATACATATGCTTTTACACACACATCTATGCATAGACACATCAGGATACAAATAAATGCATGCACAACACAAACACAACACATACACAACACAAAGACATAGACACTCCCTCAGAGCTGGAGGAGGAAGAAACTCTGGGAGGAACCAAGACTCACATATAGGGGGGGGGGGCATCTTTCCACTGGTCAGACAGCTTTTAAATGAATGTAAAAGTCATGCTACACCTGACTATGAGTGTGGATGTAGAAACATTAGTAGTGGAGGCACACACACACTCTCTTACACACAAACAAACACACTCACATGCACACAGATTCAAATATATCTACCTGTACTAACAAACACTGTGTGATTTTCACCAATACACACACATTCATACGTGCATATGCATACACGCATGCATTTACACATATGCATAAATACACAAGTTCACCTCTAGACACACACACACACACACACACACATTCTTCCACTTGTGCTCTCACAAGCACTACCAGTGTTAAAGAGCAGCAATAGACACTAATACACCCTAACTCTGGTGCTTCATCATTGTACAGAACACAGTTCCACTACTTCACAGCACAGTGCTGCTGCTTTAAACACACCTGCTGTTAAACCTGGCACTGAATGCTATACCGGAACTACATCTATAAGTATTACCTTTTGGCAATACATCTGAATCATTTTATATAGCTCCATGCATCTTCACATGCCCGTTGCAAAAAGGCTCTAATGATCAGCTGCCCCATCCTCCCTCCATCTCCACACTGATTGAGAAAATATCATACCATATCATGTATGATATATCATATCATACAATACGATATATCAATACTGATCATATCGTATTGTGCCTTCTTGGACTACTTTTGCTTGTGTCCCGGAATCGCCACTTGCAGCTATATTTATAGTTTTTATTTCACTTAATTATAGTTAATATAAACTAACCAGTAGCCCTGTGTGACACTCAGCCACAGTCTCCTCACACGCAAATGGAGATTCACTCACTCTCTGCTAACCAGGCCCTTAAAAATTGCACAAAGCAAACTATATGTGGAGGTAGGTGTTAGATATTTGGTTGTCCACATTGCATGTTTTATTTAATAGATTACCGATATGTCAATTTGCAGGTTTCTGGAATGTTTGTTGTTTAACAAATACATTTATTTATTTGAATGCATAAGTAGTTCAGTTATTCACTATCATAACTTAAGATCAGTTAAATACCATTTTTTTTCAGGATGGTACAAATAATTACAGTAAATGATTGTTTATTCAAATGGGCTGTCCCATATTTAGGTGTCAGTGCGGACCTCCTTTCCCAAAGTGCTTGGACAGGTAAGCAGATTATTTTCTATTTTTATAGTTCCTTAATTATTCACCACAGTGCACCAGCGAGCTGGAATTCACTACAGGAAACATTGAAGCTCAGCTCGCTGGGATCACTGAATCATTTTAAACTTTTAATTTCTAGTCACCATCAGAAAGCCTGTGATTGTTTTAAATTATATATATTTTTGGTTTCTTTTTCTTATTTAATTTTTAACGTATTTAATTTATTTTTATTTATTTGTTTCTTTTATTTTTTTATTGTAGTGTTTTATATTTTTATATTCTTGTTCTTAGTTCTCTTGTTTATTTTATCAATTCTTATCATTAACATTTTACTTTACTTTTACTTTTATCTTTTTACTTATTTTCTATTTTTGTTTCAATTAGATTTTTATGGTATTTGTTCACCCTCAAGAGTGAGAACAAAAGATTGATTGATTGATTATTTCATGCAAAATACCACACATGGACACAGTCACCCCTTCCTGATTCTTTAAAGTTGAAGTTCTATAAAACTGGAGCACTTCAGCAGACTTGTTATAACCTCAATCCAAAACTGTTTCACTTTGACAGATTCTGCGTTTCTGTGGACCAGTGTTGCCTGTATACATGGCTGTTGTGCTGCTCCTGGCCTTAAAGAGGCAACTTTCTGTTGTTCTTCATACGGGCCGATCTGTGGCTATGAGAGAGTCCATAGCTAAAGGACTTCAGCCCCATAAACTTGAACTGCCAGTTCTGCTCTTCCACCTTCTGCTTAGGTAAGTTCATGTATGAATATGAATATGAATATGAATGTGAATATGGAGTATTTATCACAATAAATGTTTTTTAAATATATTTGTTGTTGTGCATGAACATGTCTAGAGATTTGTGAATCATTACATAAGTTGTGTATTAGACAGATTTCTCTAGTGATGTCATTGGTTCCAAGAATATGTTGATTGTGGTGTTATGATAAAACACCATCTTAAAATAGAGCTGTGTCCCACTGCTCACTACCACACTGAATAGTGTGTTAAAATTTTGTACCACCATTCGAACTGCGTTCATTTGTGTAGTAAGTACAGTACAGAAGTGTGTACTTCGTAAATAGTGTGCATGCGGATATTTGTCAATGAGAGAGAAGCCAGCTGCTTAAAACTGTGAAGTATTTTGGATAGAGAACCAACTATATGGTGTTCTGTAAGCTTTGTTGTAAATGTCTAGATGGCTGATATGCACAAGCATACAGTCAGCATGGTACCATAACAGCACTGTAGTGCTTCCATATATACCACACATTTCACTATACCTACATACATGTATTAATGCATAGCAAATAATGTATGTGCGTATATGGCAGTGCTACTGTGTGGTTTCTGCAGCGCTGCTGTTATAGTAGCATAGCATAGCGTAGCGTAGCATTGTTATTGGCCATTTTATATTTATCTGTTTACTTCAGTGTGTGTGTGTATTAGTGAGAGACTAAATAAACTAACATCTCAGTCTGTTACTACAGCCTGTCAAATTGCTGCCTCATCTGGTATATCTGTTTAATTTCCCCTCCGGAAAGCATTTTTCATATACAGCCATACCGCTAGAAGTGCTGCAGAGCATTCTTGTATCTTTCATCATTAAATGCTTATTAACACACAAGGCTACTGTGATAAGTTCAACTGTGTCGAGTGAGTGCAGGTACTGGCCTGCATGGAGAAATCATCTGTTAAGAGAAGAGAACTTGTTTGGAGGAGCACCTTCACAGTGAAGTGCAATGTACCCCAAAATGTACTGCTTCTCGCTGTGTTTACACAGAATAGGATGAATGGCATTGCGCATTTGGTTTACCTCTCACAAACCCAGACCCAGAACCGGTTCTGGGTGCAGAATATTTTTTCCAGGTCAACATGGACATTTTTAAAAGTTTTATTTGTTAACTGGAGAACCAAGGGGACTGGGACAACAGCTATTGTAATACTTTAATGCCTTGTCTTCCAGAATAACATATAAGTTGATGTCCATTTATATTTAGTTTTAAAAAGGAAGCAATGTGAAAGTTGTTGGCATATCTTAATTTAATTAGTTTTAACCAAGACCTCAATCACACTTATGACCAGTTTAAGTTAAAATCTAGAATTTCAGTAAAATATTAATTTTCCATTTTAGGTAAAACATTTTTTTTATGTAGAGGTTTTTGCAGAAGGATATGTGATCATGCAGGTTAAACAGTGATTTACAGTTGTGATAATTCTGTACTCCTGTCTTTCTCTCTAACAGACAGGCTTGGTTTCAGGAGGGCTGGTCCACTCTGGGTCTTCCTTCAGTAGACTCCCTGCCCCTGAGCCCAGTGGAGGACCTTCTTCAGCATGAAGCAGTGCCAGGGCAGGACTGGCCCCACCTGATTTCTTTGTCGCTGTGTATCCTGGGGGCAACCGTTGCATTTTGGGGTTCTACCGTCCTCAGCATGTCTGTACATGTGATGTCTTTCATCCTGGCCCCACTGCACAGGTAATGACCATGGGACAAAAATAGAACTGTTAATTTGCTGGATGGGCAAAAAAAGGGTGTGGAACCATTTATAATAACAAGTATTTCTGTAATGATTACTGGAAAAAATGGGTCTGGTCATAATCTATTGTACAATTTTAGACAAAAACAATCACACCAACAGATTAACATTTTATATACTTTATTAAATGCACTGAGTATACATACACACAGCAGGATACAAAAAAAAGTAGTCGCTTCCTTTGTGTTCTTGTGATAGAAGACAGATGAGCGAACATTTCCATTTTTTTGGCTTCTGTAGGATATTTGCTGTTAATCTGCTGTGAACAGAGCAGTTGTTCCTGGGGAGAACAGCATCAGTCATTTTTTTCGTTCAAATTGTTTTTAAGTTGGTCCAGAATATTCCTCTAGGATCAATAAAGTACTTCCTTCCCTCTCTTCTTTTTTCCTCCCTTCTTTCCTCCCTCCCTCCCTTCCTTCCTTCCCTTCCTTCTACCCTTTCTTTCCCTCCCTCCTTTCCTCCCTCCCTTCTTTCCTATCTTCCTTCCTTACCTTCCTCTCTCCCTCCCCATACACCCTTGCTTTATTGCACAGCACTTTCCAACCTTTCTTATCGGTAACTTTGTGTCTTTTTTAAATTTATACACTTCTGTTACTGTATATCTTCTTTCCAAGTTTAAACACATTTTGCTCATTATTTAGCCTCTTTGAGAAGTCATCACATTTACATGCTAATAGATAGATGGTTAAATTATTGACAACATTTTCAGTTGTATATATGGGGATAGATTGTGGGTTTACAGTATCGCACAAAAAATGAGTACACCCCTCATATTTTTGGAAATATTTTATGTCTTTTCATGGAAAAACACTGAATATATTGCACATTGTTACAATGTAAAATAGTCAGTGTACAGGTTGTATAACAGTGTACATTTCCACACATTTATTGACCTAACTGTGTGGCATGAAGCAATTGAGTCTAAATCTGTGTTAGTGAGCACTTCTCCTTCTTGCTGAGAAACCATCCACCAGTCACAGGTGTGGCATATGGGACATTCCAGGATTTTGGTACATTTCAGGGGTGATCACTTTTGAAAATTTGATCTTCAATTTGATCATTTTTAGTCATATATTTATTAAATACAGGTAATAGACTATCAAAAAGTTTGATTCGTCAAGCTCAGGTATCAGAGCAGTTTTTTAAATTAGATTATGCAATATATTTGGTAACTTACAGTAACAGGGTTGCAAATCTAGGCTAAGTTGTGGTTTACCCCACAACACATCTCCTTCGCATAGAGTTGATCAGGTTGTGCATTGTCTTCTGTGGAGTGTTTGTCCACTCCTCTTTAATGGTTGTGCGAAGTTTGCTGGATATTGGCAGCATGCCAATGCACGCCGATGAGGACAAGGAGCATGCAGATGAGCCTTTGAGGCATTTGGTGTAACTTGCAATAAGTCTTTCACAGCGTTGTGGAGGACTTTTTGCCGACTCATCTTTGCAGAATTGTTGTAATTCCACCACATTTTAGGGTGAACGCCTTTGAAAGGTCATGCCACAGCATCTGAATAGGATACAACTCAGGACTTTGACTAGGCCACTTTAAAGTCTTTACTTTGTTTTTCTTCAGACATTCAGAGGTGTAATTGCTGGTGTGTTTTGGAATATTCTGAAGCTAATTTTGTTAGTTTATTGAGGTCATTCTTTTCACCATTTTGTAGTTTCCCATATTAAAACCGTCCAAACTACACATAGTGGCCTGTCAAACATTGCAATCATTCACTTGCAATTTTTTTTTTTATAAATAAGTGTTTGTTTGGCGTTGACTGAACAGCTGAGCCATACACTCTGCAGACTGGACTTGTAGACACATCAGGCAGAAGAACAAAAGGCTCCCTCTTCCTTCAGTCTTAGAGTGCAACGCCATTTATAACAATTGCTAAGAAATTGTCAGATGTAGCATGGCACCACTATCATTTACATCAATAGCTGAAAAAATACCACCACTGTTCTCTGAGGATGACATGATTTTGCTTATTGGACATGATCTACTGAGTGGTCACAAAGTGAGAAAGATAGTTAATGGTAAACATAATGAGCCATACCCACAGAAATTGGACCTAGGCTGGGTCATTGCAGGTAACTTCCACCTTGACAATGTCAACAAGCCAGCTGAAGTAAGTGTTATGAAAACTCACATTCTGGGTGATGGTCACATTCAAGTGAAAGAGAACTTTAGCCTAGAAACATCTGCAAAGGATGTCCGTCATCAATTCAATGCCTCAATTGCACCAAAATGCTGCACAGACCAGGACAATGAGCCTGCACGTTCAGTGGAAGATGGAATGTTTATGACCATTGCCCCTTTTCCTCCCCAGACTCCCAGACGTCTCCTTCCTGACAATAGATTCTATGCTTCTAAGCGACTTGCACACTGGACAGGAAAGAAGGCATGAGAGAACATTTTTTCGAGTGCATGTAGAAAATGATCAGCAACTATTATGCTGAACTGGCACCAAGGATTGAAAATGGAAAAGAAAGGTGGGCTTACGTGGTCTACCACCCACATAAGCCTAGTCAGATATGTGTGGTGTTTAACTCGAGTGTACAGGTGGAATTTCACCTGCTCTATGTCCTGCTCATAACAGCAGATATTCAACATGTTTTACTGTTTTGTTGGTAAGGATGCAGAGATTTTTTGCGATTTCTCTGGTTTCAAGACAATGATCTCAGGAAAAATGTGGTAGACACTCGGATGAGGCTAGGTTTTTGGCAATAGGCCCTCACCAGCAGTCACAATGCTTGGACTTAGAAAAGCAGCTAGAGACGCCGAAAAGCAATATGGGGGTGATGCATGGAAATTCATAGAAAGGGATTTCTGTTAATGATGTTTTAAAATCTTTTCCTACTGAGTCTGGGGCCATTGATGTATTAAAAAGAGCTTGGAGTATGCTAGCATTATAAAACATACGGCTTCACAAGTTTGCTTCTATCAAAAATTATGTCATGAAGGTCTTTCCTGTTGAAAATCAGGCAAATTATGTAATTGAATTTTTAGATGGAATAACACTTGAATTTTTTGATGGATGAGCTTAGTTTGGGGGGGGGGGGGGCATTCACTTTCTAAGTTCCTTAAAAGCAGAAGCCAGTGGGGGATGCTTTTAGTAATAAATAGCCTTTTCAAACCCTTTAGGCAATGATCTTGATTGGGACAGACCCTTACTCTTGGAAATGTATGTGAAATGAAGAAGATTGCAAGATTCTTTACAAAATCTGAGAGGACTGTGACACAATCATACGTGTCTTACTTCATTTTACAAGCAACACACACTGAGCTCTGTGTGTTTGCCTGTTGCTTCAGAGAAAGGCATTGCTTCTGTGGCCTATTTGAAATTTACCCAAGAGGATGGTGACACTGAAGTGGGGTTTTTGTTGGGCAAGGCCAAGCTGGCTCCAGTTTCTGGACTCATTTCCAGGCTTGAACTTTGTGCTGCAGTGTGTGCTGTAGAGATGTCGAAGATGATTGTGGAAGAGCTGGACATGACAATAGAAAAGACCACTTTTCATACTAACAGCAAAGTGATATTGGGGTACATCTGCAATCAGAATCAGCGATTATGTGTGTATGTCTGTAATTGTGTCTAGAGAATCAGCAGTAGCAAATGAAAGTGGGCCAAAATTCCTCTACAGTGCTGTGAAAGACTTATTGCCAGTTATCGCAAATGCTTGATTGCAGTTGTTGCTGCCATTTTTTAATGGGGCCAGGTTAGTTTGGACAGATTTTTTTCCTTTAATTAATTAAATAATCATAAAATGGCTTTTTATTTTGTCTGATATTAAAATATGTTTGTTAATCTGAAAAATGTATGATTAAAAAAACAAAACAAGAGAAATCTATAGGAGGACAAATAGTTTTTTACAGCACTGTTATATGTATCCTGCTCTCTGTGTTTGGAGGCAGAGAAATGCTGGACATGATTCCAAGAACAGCCTCCTGTCAATGACCAAAGACATACTGGTCCTTCTAAAAAAAAATTGCATATTGTGATAAAGTTCATTCTTTTCCATAATGAAATGATAAAAAGTTAAACTTTCATATTTTTTATATTAATAATTGCACACCAACTGAAATATTTTAGGTCTTTTATTGTTTTAATACTGATTATTTTGGCATACAGCTCATGAAAACTCAAAATTCCTATCTCACAAAATTAGCATTCATGAAAAGGTTTTCTAAACGAGCTATTAACCATATCATCACCAATCATCCAAATCAACGAATTAAGTTAGTGACCAGACCCAGAGGAAGATTGTGGAGAAGGGCCGATTCCAGACCTTGGGGCACCTGCGGAAGCAGTGGACTGAGTCTGGAGTAGAAACATCCAGAGCCACCGTGCACAGGCGTGTGCAGGAAATGGGCTACAGATGCCGCATTCCCCAGGTCAAGCCACTTTTGAACCAGAAACAGCAGCAGAAGCTCCTGACCTGGGCTACAGAGAAGAAGGACTGGACTGATGCTCAATTTTTGCATGTAATTCGGAAATCAAGGTGCCAGAGTCTGGAGGAACACTGGGGAGAAGGAAATGCCAAAATGTCTGAAGTCCAGTGTCAAGTACCCACAGTCAGGGATGGTCTGGGTGCCATGTCAGCTGCTGGTGTTAGTCCACTGTGTTTTATCAGATTTTGGAGCACTTCATGCTTCCATCTGCTGAAAAGCTTTATGGAAATGAAGATTTCATTTTTCAGCACGACCTGGCACCTGCATAAAGTACCAAAACCACTGGTAAATTTACTGACCATGTTATTACTGTGCTCAATTGGCCTGCCAACTCTCCTGACCTGAACCCCATAGAGAATCTATGGGATATTGTGAAGAGAAAGTTAAGAGACGCAAGACCAAACACTCTGGATGAGCTTAAGGCCGCTATCGGAGCATCCTGGGCTCCCATAACACCTCAGCAGTGCCTCAGGCTGATTGCCTCCATGCCACACCGCACTGAAGCAGTCATTTCTGCAAAAGGATTCCCGACCAAGTATTGAGTGCGTAACTGAACATAATTATTTTTGTATTAAAAACACTTTTCTTTCATTGGTCGGATGAAATATGCTAATTTTTAAAGATTTTTCTTTACTTTTTTGCCAAAATCATCAATATTAAAACAATAAAAGGCTTGAAGTATTTCAGTTGTGTGTAATGAATCTAAAATATATGAAAGTCTAATGCTTATCAGTACATTACAGAAAATAATGAACTTTATCACAATATGCTAATTTTTTTAGAAGTACCTGTATGGCCAAGGCAACAAAAGAGTGGCTTAAGAAGAACCTGGTGACCTAGTACAAATTACTGACCTCTGTGTTTACCAGCAAGGGTTTCTCCACCAAGTACTAATACTTGGTCAAATACTTAATTTACCTAATCAAATACAAATGAATTTAGAACTTTTATTAGATTTTTTTGTTGATATTGAAATATATATTGCAAAAAAATTATAGACATGTAAACTTACAAAATTAAAAGGCGATCAAATTATTACATTTCCTTATGTACATATGGTTTTATTTTCCTACAGTACATTTTTAGAATTGGCAAATTTTAATTCAAGTTGGCTTACTCATTTAGTCACAGTCGAAAATAAGTGGAACCAAGAGCTTTATGTTTGGCTTCAAGAGGCGCCATTTTAGGTATGTTTGTTGCTTTTAGCTAGCATAGTCAGTACTTTAGGCGTTTTCTCTGGACTATCAGTGTACAAACAGGAAAACAGGAATTAAGTGTGTTGTAAAATCTGTAAACTTAATAAATGCTTTTTGCTACTGTGGAAGTAGTATTAATTAAGTCTGAGGGGATATTAAAATCTCTTAAAATGTAATTTTTCCATGCCTGCAGATACCATGTATTGATATGTATGTAGTTGACACTTTTTTCGTAATTTTCTTGTAGGCCCTCTGTGTCTCGACATTGTGCCACTTTCAGCCCACCTGCACAGTTTCTCCTTATCATCAGTCTGGTAGTGCTTGGTGGAGTCACCTGTGGTGCTTTATCAATAACAGCCAGTTATCTGTTCCACCTGTACCGGGTAAGTGTGTCTACTAGTATTAGAAACGGATCACAAAAAAGTCCTGCTTGGTCAACATAAATATTTATTATTATTAATTTGCAGAATTGTGTATTATTGTATAGGTTTTAAGATTACAGATGACTGAGATGTCTCTGAGTCACATGCTAAACCTGGTGAGTGCTTCATGATTTTCCTCTGCCTAAATCCACCCTTCCCACTGGCCTTTAATTCTTCGCTGCTCAAACACCTGAACCCTGCTGTCAACTAAACCAGTTAAAACACCCCTATATGTTAAGGTTTCCAGTAAGGTTGAGTCTAAACAGTTGATTAATTTAAAAATGTGAAGATTATTTAATAAGAGAAATAATTATTTGCTGGAAATAATAATAATGATAATAATAATAATAATAATAATAATAGCTGCAAGCAGCAATTGTCTAGATCCAAGCACTTCTCAGAAATCTGGAACAGTTTAGATAAACGTTGATGTACTAACATTAGAGAAGTTCCACATTGACAGAGTTGCCACTTAGCAACCATGGCAAAATAGCATTTTTTCAGGCAGTTTATTGCGAGATAATACAAAGGAACCAGCACCTTCTTTGCAATATTTACATGCATTATTAGCGAATTTTGTCAAATATTGCAAAAATAAAAAAAACTGTTATAGATTCAGCTATACATGGGCAGTTCCACCGAATAGGTGCCATTTGCTATATATATATATATTTTTTTTTTTCCCCAATAAACTGCAGCCATCTTTTTTAAACTATTGAGTTGTCCTTAATGATTCCCTTATGAAATGGGTCACAAATGCAGCAGGCAAAGTTTAAACTCAATTGGACTCAGCATTGGTTGCCTTCCACAGAATCATGTAGCTAAAAAAAAAAATCAAAGTTTCATAATCCAGGGTAGCAATCTTTAGACGTTTATGTGAACTAAGCTCAACCTCAGTAGGACTAATTGGCACATAACAGCGATTAGTTAATAAAAATAAAAGTATTGTGATCTGTAGAAAAATCCAAAGCTGTTAGAGGCTAGGATCAAACTCATAACCAAACTCATAAACTTCTGGTCCTGTGGAAAAGCCCTGTTACAGCTCGAACCAAAACTATGGCAATCAGGAGCATGCTCAGTTAGTTACATGGTGTCACATAAACTGTAAGAAGAAGAGAAATTTGTATGTGTAGTTTTCTTGTAAAACTGCAAAACGAAATACACATTACAAACCAATAAGTACTAGAGGAACACTGTAAAATATATTTATCACATTTGTATTTAGCTGACAATAAAATGCCTGTTATCAGAAACAAAGCAGATATTCACAAAAACGCATAAATATAATTTTTAGCAGTGCAAAACTTGCAGATGAAATTTTTGAGCTTTGAAAATGGAGAGCATTGCTCTGCAGAAGCTCATTTCGTAAGGCACAAGGAAATAAAAGGACTTCCTGATTTCTTCTTCCTGCTAGGTTATCTTTAGCTACTCACCACCAGGTGGTGCTTGCAAGCCGTAAACTCTGTGCTTCTTTATTGCTGAGCTTCATTTACTTTTTTTCATGTATCTGTCCGGTCCATCTCAAGTCAAAGCAGGGATGGATTAATTAACAAGTTTCCAAGAGCTCCCAAGAGGTTATTTATTTAATGTCTAAATGTTGTCCATTTTTTTCCACTAAATCCCCCCCCCCTCTTTTTTTTATCGATTGTTTTTTCTGTGCATCACGTTTTAATCAGAATTGTCCCACATTATAAAATACAGATAGTTTGTCATGTTTTGCACAGAGAGTATGGCTGTAATTCTCAGGATGTGTCCTGCAGATATCACAGAGTGGTACTTAGAACGGATTTATTATATTAGCTTCATATCTCAGTATTTCCCAGTTTCTGCTGTGCTTCTACTGATGATCAGTGGAACTTCTCTGACCCTGTTTGGTTCTGACCAGGTTCCACAGAAAACCCAGCAGAACACAGAGAACGGCTACAGCAGTGCGGAGGCCCAGAATAAGCCTAAAGAAAGTAATGGCTCTCCCTTTCTGTCGGAGGCAGCACTGCATGATGTCAGAGATGACCTGCAGCTGCACCTGAGTGTGTCCACACTGCTCACACTACCCTTGATGCTCAGTGCACCCTCCCTCATATACTGGAGCCGCAACCTCAGGTAAAGAACAAACTTTATTTAGTACAACTTGGTCTAGCTTTGCTTTAGAATGAGTTGTTATTTTGTGGCATTTGAGTTTATTGGTAAGTTTGCTTCTCTGTTTAGATTAAGGTTACATTTTGGAATGATTGTTTTTTTTTATCTTAATAATAAAATAAAATAAAAAAAAATTTTGTTTGCAGGTTGTTTACCATAGATGGTAAAACAATGGAGTTTTTAAGAAATATATTCCAGTTCTGGCCCTAAAACTTTGCGGGTTTTAGTGTTCCTCTTTATTTAAAACTGGTAATACAACAGGTGGAAATCCAAAAAATGTACTGTTTGCTTCTTGTCTTTAAAACCTATAGGTAGTTTGCTATTCCAGATTCCACCAGCATAATCTGATGACACTCTTCTTGCTGATATGCTGTACTCTCTTGTGCAGATCTGTGGGTCATTGCTATATTAGGACTGATCTTTGTGTTTTAGATATTCAGTTCATCTTGTTCCTGACCCCTGGTGGCCGCACACAGTGCCTCTAATCATTGCCTCTGTGCTGCTCATCAACTGTACCACCCTCACTCTGAGCCACAGGTGAGACGCATATCTTACACCACTGTGTATATATCTGACCACATTCACACTTCAGGTAAAATTAGCTCAAATCTGTGTGTATGTCATCATTCTGAACACATCACATGTGCTCTGTCTTTCCTAAGCCTGTGGCATTAAATCAGACTTGTTTTTTTCTTGTCCTTTTTACACTCTCACACAAAGAATTAATCTGTGTCAAATATTAAGGAAACTTCAAATTTTGGCCACGTTTACCTGCAGTCTGAGTGTAGCAGTGCACTAGTGACCATATATACACAGGACTATGGCTAATAGATACAAATACAGTTGCAGAAAAAAGTATGAGAACCCTTTGGGATTACTTGGATTTCTGCATAAATTAGTCATTAAATGTGATATTCATCTAGGTCACAGTAATAGACAAACACAGTCTGCTTAAACTAACACCACACAACAAATGATATGTTTTCATGGTTAAAAACCTCAACCAAACATTTCCTGTAGTTACAGATTAGACCTGCACAATGATCAGGAGGAATTATGGATCATTCCTCTTCACACTTCCTTTTCACATTGCAAAATGTCTTGGTTAACTTTATTTTTCCGTTGATGACAGCAGTCCGTCCAGGCCCTGAACCATGATGCCCCCTCCACCATATTTCACAGTTGGGATGAGGTTTTGATGATGGTGTGCGGTGCTTTTTTTCTCCACACATAGTGTTGTGTGTTCCTTCCCAACAACTCAATTTTGGTTTCATCTGTCCACAGTATATTTAGCCAGCAGTGCTGTGTAACATTCAGGTTCCAAACTTCAGACATGCAGCAATGTTTTTTTTTTGGACAGCAGAGGCTTTCTCCATGCTGTCCTCCTGTGAATTCCATTATTGTTTAATGTTTTGTTTATTGTAGATTTGTTAACAAAAATGTTAGCATGTGCCAGAGATTTCTGTAAGTCTCTAGCTGACACTCTAAGTTTCTTCCTCACCTCATTGATCATTCTGCGCTGTGCTCTTGCAGTCATCTTTACAGGACGACCACACCTAGGAAGAGTAGGAACAGTGCTGAACTTTCTCCATTTGTAGACCGTCTGTCTTACCGTGGACACATGAACATCAAGGCTTTTAGAGATACTTTTGTAACCTTTTCCTGCTTCAAGTCAACAATTCTTGAACATAGGTCTTTTGAGAGCTCTTTTGTGCGAGGCATGATTCACATCAAGCAATGCTCCTTAAAAAGAGCAAATTCAAAACTATTTTTTATAGAACAGGGCATCTTTAACCATCACATCCAATCTCATCACATCCTGGCTCCAATTAGCTTTTTTTTGAGTGGTATTAGTTAAAGCAGACTGTGTTTGTCTATTGTTGTGACTTAGATGAAGATGAGAACACATTTAATGACCAATCTATGCAGAAATCCAAGTAATCCCAAAGAGTTCATATACGTTTTCCTGCAACTGTAGGTAGAAGTGATAATAAACTGTATTCTGCCTTTACTGCTGTTTGTGTGATGAAGCCATTTTTTGAGCTTCACACAGGGTCATATCTATGCACACAGCACACCTAATATTTGGTTAAAGGTCCCCTTCCGCTAAAATCCACTTTTTCTTATTCTTTCTGAAATACTATAGGTCTCTTTAAGTTGTATATGCATGCTGCATATGAAACCGTTTGACATTTTGAAACTGCCCAAGCACCGAATCACAAAGTCTGAAAAGAGTTTAGTAGTTAGTTCAGCTTAAAGAAACATTATCAATGCCGTGGGGAGGGGGATCCACACGGCCGTGGCGGGCACAGGGCTGTTTGACGCTGAACGACGCTGAGAGTCTGATGTTAAGCAAAGTTTAAGGGTTAACTTTACCTAGCACTCAGTGCTACATGTTCAACTAAGGCTGTATCTCTGAAAACATTTTGTTCTTTGAGTTTTAGATGTAAAATTGACTTTGGACAGAAGGCAGGTAGGTGTTCTTTATGCTGTTAGCCAATTAGTGGTGATATGTTTGCATGTATAAAAAATTAATAAGCAAGAGCCAAAACATTTTACATAAAAGTTGTTTACATGGCATTCATTCATAATAGAGACCGCAAATAGACATTTTAAAATGAATTTAAAAAACCATGAAATGAGACCTTCAAATGTCCAAAAGCATATTGAATCATGACAAAACATTGTTTACCATCAGTAAGCATCAGTAAGCTGCTTCTGGCCGAATTGTACACTGTGAAGTGTATATGTTCTCCTGGCAGATAATCAGCCCCAGCCTTAACAGTTAGTTAACAGTTATTGTGTTGATGGTTTCACTTTCTCATCTGACTATAAAGGCCTGTGCCTTGGTGGTTCCTGGACATTCAGTCCAATTCCCCCCCCCTGCTGAGTGGGAAGGTTTGGGTCTAATGTTTGTTAGAGTGTTTAAGGGATGTTAAAATGTCAATGGTAAAAAATGGCTGCAGCAGACATTCCTGACTAAACAAAGTTTTGCTCTGTCCTGGTAGATACTGTCCAACACTTGTATGTGTGTACAGAGAAGCTAATGAGAACTGGACATTAGGAGATTTTTTTCTTTCTTTTAAAGGTGTACGCAGTCATTCTGTCCCAGAAAAGGCACAGTTAAAAGAAAAAAAATAAAGGCCATGGCATTCATGTGCATAAGTATATGTAGATTCTGGGTATCCATAACAACACTGCTGTTTTCTAATTATTTTTCAATCTAAAAATGCATCAAACAATTCCACCTAGACCAGATTCATACCTGGTATTATTTTTATTTATTTATTTATTTAATTACATTTTTTTCCCATTTTCTCCCCAATTTAGCACAGCCAATTACCCAACCCACTCACTCGGACTCCCCCATCATTAGTAATGCCCCAACACACCAGGAAGGTGAAGACTAGCACATGCCTCCCTTTGATACAGGTGAAGCCAGCCACCGCTTCTTTTCGAGCTGCTGCTGATGCAGCATTGCCAAGCAGCCAGCACGTTCGGAGGAAAGCGCAGTGGCTTGGTTCCGATACATCAGCTCACAGACGCCCTGTGCTGCAGAAATCACCTCAGGAGTGATGTGGGGAGAGAGCGCCATCTACCCACCCCGAGGAAGCAGGGCCAATTTTGGAGTGCCGGCAGCTTGATGGCAAAGCTGCATGAGCGGGGTTCCGTAATTGGTATTATTATGCGTCCTGGGTATGCAGTAAAAGTGTAAACAGTTGTAAAAGGAATACAGTGCATCTCGAGAAGCGTAGTAGTCCCTTTACTCAAACCACGATCACATTTAAAGGAGATCAGAGGTGCATATGATCACATTATTATTGTTATTATAAGTGTCTTGGTACATACTGTTATCCACGTCACCACCTCATGGAGTAACTGCGATACTACACCTTCCTCTGCCCGCATGTGTTAGCTGAGCACAACACAATAACAAGCTAACAAGCTGTAAACAGCCCTGTCTCTAGGATGATGTATTTGTGATCGAATCACCCAGAAAAGTTAGCATTAGTATTAAATCTTAATGAGTAAACATGATTCTGTATAGGAGTCTGGCTGAATGCTGCTTACGCCTACATTAATGAGAAAATTGAAAATAAGAATTTTCAGTAGAGAATGGTTGTGCTGGGAGTGTCAATTGTGTTTTGAATGAGTTTATCTCTCTTTTTTTTTCTCTTCAGTAAGCTGATGCTGGGACTGACCTTCCACCTCCTGCTCCCTCTGTCAATCACCATGATGACCTTTTCTCCTCTGCACCTCTATCGGGTCACCCACTTCCTGTCTGCTGCTCTGACCCTGCTGGCCACTTCATGTTACCTTTGACCCTCTCCCAGGGCCACCAGGTAGTCATTGCACCTGTAAATGTAGTCCGGGCTGAGTTTCGACTCTTGGCCTGGATTAGACCGAAACAGCCTTAGCGTGAGCTACCTTGTGTTCTTAGCAGCTCACAATGATTCCACTGTCCTCAACCTCGCGGCCTGACTGACATGCTGCCACCAGCTTCTGAACAGGGTAATACATTCAGAAGTACCTGAGCATCTCTTATTTATTAATGGGGGGAGGGCAGATCTCTGATGTCAGTAATTTAACTTGTTTCTGATCTATTTCTGGTCTGTAGTTTTTTGGTTAAATGCCTGTATCAGTACAACACATTCACCCCACTGGCAGCAGTTCATTAGTCTATTTACAGCAATGATTCTTCATTTAGATATTCAGATCTTTGTTTATGTTCAACTTAACAGAAACATGCACGACCTGGTGCAGCCCAGTCCAGATGAGCTTCTGATGCCTTGTACACACTACGTGGTTTTAGCACGGTTTTATATTTGCTGACAAAAACCTCTAATCAGAGGTAAACTGTGATCACTCTGCACTTGCTTGTGTAGTGTTAACTGCTGAAATACCCTCGCCTCGCCCATCACTGAGCGAGTCACAGACACCTGGCAAATATCAAGCAGGTTTATTATGTACACCAGTCTGCAACTGTGACTCAAGAGCAGCAACTACCTACAGCCAATGGGATCTCAGAGAGAGAGAGCCTTGTGTCCAACCAATCTTCCGCATGGCATTGCTGGTTCACACATGCATTTATAGCTAATGTTTTCTTGTGGCTTTGGAAAGCAGCGGCACAAGTGTGCGATTTCCCATAGTGAAAAATGGTGCAATTTGTGTCCCTGTGTTGACTATTCTCATTACACGGAACCCAGGCATGTAGTGTGAAAGGCACAATGGCATGTCCTCTCAAAAGTGAGTAGTGTGAACCAGGCAAAATTAACTGAATGGTAACCTTTAGCCACCCTGGCTCAATGCAGACAGATTTGCCTTTCCTGTATTGCAGAATCGGAGCATATTCATACTTTTCTCGCACTGGTCATGTAAATAAGAAGTTTTATTTTGTGTTAAGCACCATGCTTAAGGTATTCTGTGGTCGAGGCAGTTTGTGTTTGCTTTAATTTATTATGGTAGATTAATATGTGTTGTGCTGTTTTTTTTTTTTTTTAATAGCCAGCTTATGTTGAAATGCAACACAACTGATAGCTTTTTGCTAAGCAGTAATTACCTTGATTACAGACAGCTTGCCTTTACTGTGTTGTGTTGGTCCTGCGCCCATCATGAAATGTCTGTGGGTTTTAAAGCCAGGTGTAAACACTTGTGCTGTAAATAAGATAATTTCTGTAATATCTGAGTAACATTATTAAGCTCGAGGCAGCAGGAAGAGTATTCAGACATGTTGCAGTCAGTTTGTATCGATCTGTTCTGTTAACAAATAATAATTGTTCCAAAGCAGGTCACAGTAACAATACCTTAAACATGACGCTTTGGTAATGTAATGCATAGTAAACACACATGACTGTCAGCGACTGATCTGACCCATCTTTTTTTTTGAGAGAGAGAGAGAGAGAGAGAGGTTGCTTTATTCATGCTTTTAAACATATATATAAACATAAAAAACGTTCAAGTGCACTAAAAGTAAAAATCTTATACTCTTTTTACCACTGGTAAATGATTTGAGTGTCTGTAGGGCATCTGTATGATGCTGTAAAATGCAAATTGCAGCCTTTAGATACACAGTGTAAAGTCATGGTCATCCTAGACTTCTAATGATTTATTCTAAACTGTTTGGGCACACTGAGCACTTTTTTGCAAAAAACAATTTTGCGTGCAAAACATTGTCAAGTTTTTTCTCTCATAAGTCCTTTAGAATCACATCAGGATGCGCAACAGTTTTAAAGACTTTTAAACACTGTATGTCTTCTGTTCAGTAGCTTCTGAATCGGACCAGCACTCAAGGGCAGTTTTGCTAGAAATGCACTGGAAGGAAATTTTGGCCAAAACAGAACAAAATTAAACATTTGACTGGATACTGATTCTTAAGATCCCTGACAATAAACCAACAAAGCACAATATATTTACCTCAGCAGTGCTACTCTTATGAAAATACTGCAGCACAAATTGATAAACTGATATCACAATGGAGTGAATTTTGCTGAGAGAAAAGTTAGACTGAAGCTAAGTTAGCTCAGCTAATGATATTATCCTGGCCCTGAATGGCTTATATATTTTAGCTGTAAAACTGAAGTAGCAAACTAAGCGAACTGGTGGCGAATGTGATAAATGATGGTTTTATTTAGTTTCATTCGAGTGTAGAGTTAAAAATGCTTGTTTGCACTTCAGTATTTCTGCTGCATTGTATACAGCACTGTCTGCCACCACACTGCTTAAAAAACTTCAAACATTTCAAAACAACTTACCCTATACCAAAAAATTTTTTTTAATAATTAACATTTATTTGGCTGAACAACAAAAGTGCCTTTTTTGGCATTTTTGGCCAAATAATTTTGGTTGGCAGATATTTGGTGCATATTTTTGCCTCAGTGTTCTGAATGCCTTTTCTACTAATTTCTATGTAGTTCCTATTATTGGGGTCATATTCTACACACTCCTACAATGAAGAACCCGCAGGGGCATTGCCTGAATTGTGAATTGTGTTTACTGTGTGCGTAAACAGTTACATTAATTTTAACTGTTTGTGCATGTGTTGTTATGAGTGTTGGATAACGAGTGTTTGTGTGTGTTTGTGCAGTGCAGCCTCGCTTTAACTCTTTGTGAGCTGGTGCACACATCAGTTTGGGTTTTTTGGTAAAGGTTGTAGAGATTCCTTGTTTTTCAGGGATGCTTAATGGTTTTAAAGTTTTTTATTGGTGTACACTGTGATGTGCTGTTTTTTATTAAGGCGAGAGACTGTATTTACATTTTTTTTTTTAATCTGATTTAGCTGGTTGTGGGTCAGGCAGGTCAGTGTTAGCTGCCTTACAGAACTAGAGGATCGTGGGTAAAAGGGCTGAGCTACACTGTGTAGCTATGTGTGTGCCTGCAGGGTTGAAGTTAGTATTTAATATGTTAATACAGTGTATCACAGAAGTGAATACACCCCTCACATTTCTGCAGATATTTAAGTATATCTTTTCTTGGGACAACACTGACAAAATGACACTTTTACACAATGAAAAGTAATCTGTGTGCAGCTTATATAACAGTGTAAATGTATTCTTCCCTCAAATTAACTCAAATACAGCCAGTAATGTCTAAACCACCGGCAACAAAAGTGAGTACACTCCTTAGGGAAAGTTCCGGAAGTGTCATTATTTTGTGTGGCCACCGTTATTTTCCAGAACTGCTTTAACTCTCTTGGGCATGGAGTTTACCAGAGCTTCACAGGTTACCACTGGAATGCTTTTCCATGACGACATCATGGAGCTGGCGGATACTCGAGACCTTCCACTAGAGGATGCTCCAAAGATGTTCTATTGGGTTTAGATCTGGAGACATCCTTGGTCAGTCCATCACCCTTACCCTGAGGCTCTTCAATAAAGCAGTGGTTGTCTTAGAGGGGTGTTAGGGATCATTATCATACTGGAACACTGCTCTGTAACCCAGTTTCCAGAGAGAGGGGATCATGCTCTGCTTCATGTGTGCCTCAATGAAGGTAACTCCCCAACACCTGCTGCACTCATGCAGCCCCAGACCATGGCATTTCCGCCAGCATGCTTTACTGTAGGCAGAACACACTTATCTATGTACTCCTCACCTGTTTGCCGCCACACATGTTTAAAATTAATTTTGCTCTCATCAGACCATAAGACGTGGTTGCAGTAATCCATGTTCTTTGTTAACATGTCTTTAGCAAACGGTTTGCGGGCTTTCTTGTGTACTGACTTTAGAAGAGGCTACCAATTTGATGTAGTGTGCAGTGTATGGTCTGAGCACTAACAGGCTGACCCCCCTACCTCTTCAATCTCAGCAGCAATACTCTTGTGCCTATCTTTCAAAGGCAGCATTTGGACGTAACGCTTAGTACGTGTATTCAGCTTCTTTGGACGACCAACACGAGGTCAGTTCTGAGTGGACTCTGCTTTTTTAAAATGCTGGATGATCTTGGCCACTGTGCTGCAGCTCAGTTTCAGGCTGTTGGCAATTTTCTTGCAGCCTTCGTCATCTTTATGTAGTGCAACAATTCGTCTTTTAAGATCCTCAGGGAGTTCTTTTCAATGAGGTGCCATGTTGGAACTTTCAGTGACCAGTATGAGAGAGTGTGAGAGCTGTACTACAAAATTGAAAAATTTAACACACCTGCTCCCGATGCTCACCTGAGACCTAGTTACGAGAGACATGACATTTTGGATGGAAAATGACAAGCACTGCTTAATTTGGACATTTAGGAGTGTAGTCTCTTAGAGGTGTACTCACTTTTTTTGCCAGTGGTTTAGACGTTTGAATACATTTACACTGTTAAATAAGTGGCACACAGACTAGTGTCATTTTGTCGTGTTGTCCCATAAAAAGATATACTTAAATATCTGCAGATATATATGACACACATATATATATATATAATGTCATATGAAAAATTTGGACACCCCTATTAATCTTAATCATTTTTAGTTCTAAATATTTGGGTGTTTGCAACAGCCATTTCAGTTTATTTTCCTTAATAAATAAAATCATCATGTAAAAAGTAATTACATTTACCCAGGTAATATTTGTGTAATATTATAGTTTGTTTGATAATCTGAAAAATGTAAGTATGACAAAAATGCAAAATAAAAATAAATCTGTAAGGTGGCAAATATATTTTCACGCACTGTACATACATATATATATATATTTGTGTTCAAACTTATTCAACCCCACTGCATTCTTTTAACCAGTTTAACATTTATTTTTATAATATATAGTATAGTATAATAGACAAATGCAACTTAAATTACAACAATATATTTTTTTTATATTCCAACAAATGTCTTTTGTGATTTCCTCATTGACAAAATTATTTAACAACTACTTAATACAACTTCCTTCGGCAGTAAAAATGTCCTTAAGATGTAAAACATAGCTTGACACAAGATTTTGCAGCGATCAGCAGGAGATTCCCTGTGCCTAAAAAAAAAAAAGAGAAACAGCTCCAGAACATGACTGACCCACCACCATGCTTCACATTAGGCAAGGTTTTCTTTTCTGTATAAGCTTCCACCTTTCGAGTTTCTAATTCATTTTAAATTGCTGCTTGTTACTTTTCTGTTCACACCTACAGGTGCTTTTGAGGTCTGTTTAACAATACAATTGAAACTCCTGTTCTTAAAAGTGGTTTAAGGGCTTAAACTATTTTATTAATGAGAATCGCAAAAAGGAAAATTGTTGGAATATTAGAAAAACTATTGTTGTAATTTAAGTTGCATGTATCTGTTCTAGTAGTCCTTATTTGATCTGATTGTGAAAAGGATAAAAAAAATAAATGTTGAACTTGCTTAAACACTTTACTGCAGTTGGGGCTAAAGAAGTTTGAGAACAACTGTATATAATATATATGTATGTATAGGAATGGCGTCTCACGCTGTGTTATTATGACGATATTGCCCACAACAATGTCACAATACTGTGATTCTGTGATACTTAATATATCAATACAAGACAATTCTCTACGATACAAAAGCAACTTCAAAGCTCTTCAGCATTACTAAAGAGGATAAAGTACTTCTAATTAAACTAAGTAAACACCAGTATTTCATTGTTCTATTATATAAGTTACTGTAAACATTTTATCCAAAAAAAAAAATTATTTATTTTTAAAAGAGCATTTATTTGCAGAAAATGAGAATCGGTTCAAATAATTTAAAAAGATGCAGAGCTTTCAGACCTCAAAGAATGCAAAGAAAAACAGATCATATTAATTTAGAAACAACAGTAATAATGTTTAAGAAAAAAAACAATATTTGTTCCTGATTTTTAATTACAACATTCATATGTCTCCATCAGTCTTACACAGTGCAAAAATTCATACCGTTCAGCTTTATTTGATTGCTTGCGACTATCCATCTTTCTCTTTATCACATTCTAGAGGTTTTCAATGGGTTTCAGATCTGGAGATTGTGCTGGCCATGACAATGTCTTGATATAGTGGTTCCACATCCTCAGAATTGGGAAACATTGGCAAGTTTTCTTCCATGATCAGCTTAAATAAGCTTAAATCATGTAACCTTATAGTCTCTTGCAAACTTCAGCCTGGCTCTCCTTTGCTTCTCATTAATGAAAGGCTTTTTCTAGCTTTATATAACTTGACCCCTGCATTCAGAAGCTGTTATTTTTGTGCACATTACCTCAGCTGCCATTTGCCGTTCTTTTTGTAGGTCACTTGATGTCATCCTGCAGTTGCTGACTGTCATTTGAATAAGTTGTCAGTCAATCTGCTTATGAGATGCACTGTTTTTTTCTGTTCTCTTATTTTCTGCAAAAAATGCCCCAAATGACTATATTAATTTGTAATTTGGATGAAATGTCAGTAATTTGTTGAATAAAACAATCTTAATATCACACACACACACACACACCTGCAATTCTGTCAGATAATGCTCCATTTCTCCCAGAAAATGATTGCAATTACAAATGCTTTTATATTAAAATGTTCATTTAATTTGTCTTCAATGGAAAACTACAAAAAGAATTGTCAAAAAGCCAAATTGGATATAATTCCACACCAAACATAAAAAAGGGGGGTGGACAAAAGTATTGAAAATTCATGTGATGCTTCTCTAATTTGTGTAATTAACAGCACCTGTTACTTACCTGTTGCACATAACAGGTGGTGGCAATAACTAAATCACACTTGCAGCCAGTTAAAATGGATTAAAGCTGACTTAACCTCTGTCCTGTGTCCTTGTGTGTACCACATTGAGCATGGAGAAAAGAAAGAAGACCAAAAAACTGTCTGAGGACTTAAGAAGCAAAATTGTGAGGAAGCATGGGCAATCTCAAGGCTACAAGTCCATCTCCAAAGACCTGAATGTTCCTGTGTCATTGTGCGGATGGTGGATAAAGTACCTCGACTAACATCCAAACAAGTTCAATCTGCCCTGCAGTCTGAGGGTACAACAGTGTCTGTCGGCGTCTGAATGAAAAGAGACTCTATGGTAGGATACCCAGGAAGACCCCACTTCTGACCCAGAGACATAAAAAAGCCAGGCTGGAGTTTGCCCTGATGTTTTGGGGTTGCTTTGCTGCCTCAGGCACTAAACTGCTTGACCATATGCATGGCCAGTGTTGGGAAGGTTACTTTTAAAATTTAATCCCTTACAGATTACTGATTACATCACTCAAAATGTAATTTGTAACGTAATCAGTTACGTTACTTCAAGTGAGTAACGTAATCTGATTACTTTGGAGTGGGCTCCTTTTTTAGCCCAGGAGTTTCATGCCAAAATCCAGCCCATTTTTTCCATGGAGCAGGAATTTGAATAAATAAAACAGCAGCTAGATCTTACAATGCCTTTTTATTGCATATACGTACAAGTATATGTTGGTTAACAGAACACCCTTTACTTAAAGATGTTCTATTCAAATTTAAATCAGATAAAGATTTAAAAGGTAAAAAATTAAAATTTTATGAATTAATATTACTCAGAAGTAGTGCTGGGCGATATAGGAAAAATCTTTTTTTATTTTTTTTTTCACCATAACGATATATATCATGATATACCACATTAATATAAATCAATTATAAATACATTAACAAACACAAAAATAAGGGTATTCAATCTTATTTCAGTTCGTTTTAGTTTTTCTTTTATTTACCGTTTTAATTAGTTTTAGTTAAGGAGACGTTTCGTTAACAATAAGACTTGGTTACTTAGCTATATGGTGATTATCATGCCATAGCTTTATATAAAATTAAAATAGTATTAAACATCTGACATCACAGACTATTTCCTGGAGCCCGACCAGCCGAGGAAAGTGACGTGCTGCGTGACGTTCAGTCTCTCAGCCTGCCAGTCAGACTACAGTGTCAGCATATAAATCAGGTGCGTTTTCGTACAGGACAAACCATTCAAACATGCGGATGAGCTCTCAGCACCCGATTTAAAAAATCAGAGAGTGTATGTCTGGCTTAAAATAATTAGATACAGCTATTAAATGAATAAATCAACATTCATTTAAAAGACCAGGGAGCCGTTATGTATGCTAACAAGCTAATAACAATATTTAATAAAAACAGAAAAATAGATATAAAATAGGAAAATAACCAACTAAACTAAGCTCAAAATGCTAAAAGAAATATAATCTAACGAATTCTAAAAGATCAAAACGAAATAGTGAATCCTCAAAGCAGTAGCTTAAAGACAGAATATAAAACTTTACCAGATTCAAAATTATGAATCTTAATTCTAATAAACAAGGCATATTTCGCCCGAAATGTTTATTTCCTGAGAGGACATACAGCTAAATAGGCTAGATACTGAAAAGCAGAGATTCTAGGCTTTAAAATGGCATATTGGGTGTACATAATTATTCATAAACACAGCAAGATATTAACTTTGAAATATTTCTTGCCCGTCGGCGGGCCAGGGCGTGTTAAGAGGTTAATGATGTTTTTTGGGCTCTACAAAAGAAACTACGCTAAATCACATAGCAAATGTTGCCCAATAGCTGACAATTCAAGATTATTTCCAAATCTCTGTTTACCGGCTGCGGCTAACAAGTTTGTTAATTTTGCACATTTGGCAGCTTCTTCTTCCATCTTCTTTCTTTATTTTAGTCTGGCCTTTTCGGCTCCGCCTGGCCTCTTTTTACCCTCCATCACAGCTGACTGACGCTTCGTGCTATTCTGTTGCTGTATTTAATTTTATCACTTCAGAAAAGACCACTCGAACCAACCAACTCAAACATTTGGGTCAGGCTCCATTGCGCGGACTAGCACTGTCTGATAAACAGGTGAGGGTGTCTGACGTGAGTGACGCCTCACCAATATTCTGGCCAGGAGGTTGTGAATCATAGAATATTCTGATGTCGTGATTTATGTGAATGTGATTGCGTTTTGTCAGTGTTGGATTGGAAGACCAAAAATAGGAAAGTACCGCAATGTAATCCATTTATTTTAGCAGAGTAACTGTAATCTGATTACCACTTACTGAAGCAGTGACTGTAACGGATTACAGTTACTCATAATTTGTAATCTGATTACGTAACGCCGTTACATGTATTCCGTTACTTCCCAACAGTATGCATGGCATTGTGAAGTCTGAAGACTACCAACAAATTTTGCAGCATAATGTAGGGCCCAGTGTGAGAAAGCAGTGTGAGGTCATGGGTCTTCCAGCAGGACAATGACCCAAAACACACTTCAAAAAGCACTAGAAAATGGTTTGAGAGAAAGCACTGGAGACGTTTTTTTTTCATTCTCTTTTGTGTTTTTTTTTAATTGCAAGCAAAATAAATGAAGATATTAACAGCAAAGCATTTGTGATTGCAATCCTTTTCTGGAAGAAATTGAGTATTATCTGACAGATTTGCAGGGGTCAGCACTGTATATTGGAGATCAAAATTAAAACACTTTTTTTCTGCATTGATTAACATTTGTAAGATTTTTTTTGTCAATGATATACCATGCCATCAGTGTTTTACAAATTAACTAAAGTATATCAATAAAATGTTTTTTTTTTTTTTTTTTTTTTTTTTTTTAAATGGTCATGATCATAATTACAGAACAGTCACCAATCAGTAGGAAGTGTAAAGGCCTTTGAATTACTGAATTAATTCAGCACATCTGCGGCCACAAGACATCACTCTTACAGTGCTCTGGTGTGATTTTGGTCCACTCTTCTTCCAGTCTCTTCCACAGTTCTGTGGGGGTTGTGGGTTTCTTGGCCATCATTTTATTACCAAGGATTTTCCATTGCGTTTTTAGGACTGGCGATTTCATTGTTTTAATGTTTTTAGTTTTAAGGAACTGTTTTACCCACCTTTTCAGAGAGGCATTTTCCTGCATGAACATTGTTGGCTAATTAAGTGATGGATGCAAGAAAGCAACCTTGTGTTGTTAAAGGAGGTTCTGATGCACACTTGCATTCACTTTACTTTTTAAAATATACTTTATTATTGCATTCACTTTACTATGTACAGTCATGTGAAAAAATTAGAACACTCTATGAAAGCCTGTATATTTCTTAACATATTTGGACATGTGGATATTTAATATCCAAGTAATATAAGTAAACAATTAAAAAGTAAGGAAAGCCTTTTTACAACTTTCTGTATGGAAATTAATAAGAATGCAATTTCTGGTGAGTAATAAATTAGGACCCCACTATATATTGACCCACTTAAAATAGTTAAGATCACACACAGGTGTATCACATCAGGTGCACATGATCAGAACATCGTTACCCAGCATTTTGAATGAGGCTTGCCCTATTTAAACCTCAGAAATTTAGTTTGGTGTGTCCCTGACAGTTGAAGTAAGAGTGAGCACCATGGTGAGATCCAAAGTGCTGACTGATGCCCTCAGAAAGAAGATTGTGGCTGCGTATGAGCCTGGGAAGGATATCAAAAGAAGATCTCAAAAGAGTTTGACGTCAGCCATTCCAGCATCGGGAAAATTGTTTACAAGTGGAGGACATGCAAAACAACTGTGACCACGCCCAGGTCTGACCTTCCAAGCAAGTTCACCCCAGAGCAGAATGCAAAATGCTAAAAGAAGTCACGAAAATTAAAAAATTTCATCACAGGACCTACAGCAGGTTCTTGCTACTGTCAATGTGAACGTGCATGACTTAACTATCAGAAAGAGACTAAACAAGTTTAATTTTCATAGGAGGTGTGCAAGGAGGAAACCATTGTTTTCTAAAAAAAACATTAAGGCCAGACTGAAGCTTCCCAGAGAGAATGCAGACAAAGACCAGAACTTCTGGAGTAATGTTTTTTGGACAGATGAGCCTAAATATTTGGACACCAGAACAGAATACATGTTTGGCGTAAACCAAACAGCATTCCAAAAAAAAGAAACCTATACCAACTGTGAAGCTTGGAGGTGGAAGTGTTCTGGTTTGGGAATGCTTTGCTGCAGCAGGACCTGGCAGCTCTCAATCATATAAATTCTGCTGTGTATCAGAGGGTGCTGGAGGAACCTGTGAGACCATCTGTAAAAAAAATTAAAGCTAAAGCGGAACTGGACCCTGCAACATGACAATGACCCAAAACATACCAGTAAATCCACCAAGGACTGGCTAAAAACTAAGAAGTGGAGAGTCCTGGAATGGTCAAAAGTCAAAGTCCAAAATCTCAGTTCAGTTGAAATGCTGTGGAGTGATTTAAAAAAAGCTGTACATGCAAGAATTCCCTTAAACATGTCAAAGCTGAAATATTTCTGCATTGAGGAGTGAGGCAATTTTTCTTCAGCTCAATGTCAGAGATTGGTAAGTGACTACAAGAAGCATCTCACTGGTGTTATTTCAGCCAAAGAGGGCAACACTAGTTATTAGAGGGTGGGGTGTCCTAACTTTTTCTTCCATTATAATATGCATTTTTGTTCATAACTTTTGTTTCATGAGTAAAACAATGTTAATTGCAATTAAATAAATAGATTGCACATTATTATGTGAACATTTTTTTAATGAAGAGCTGACTATTTCAATTTTTTCACATGACTGTTGCTGTATGAGAGTTTCAGCAAAACATTTCCCAAATCATAACATTTACTCTATCTTTCACTGACTTCTTTATATACTTTGGGGTTAGCCTTTACCAAGTTTGTTGACGGACATAATGGTTTCCATCAGACCCAAATAAATGAAACTTGCTTTCATCACTAAAATGAACTCTGGACTCTTCTCCTCTGTCCACACAGCATGCTGAGATGAGTCTAGCCTTTTGATTCCTTCTGCTAATGAGAGGTTTGGTCACTGCAAAGTGGGCTTTCAGTACAAATGCTCTTTAACGTCGAGATACTGTATGAACAGACCCTTACCCTGTTCAGTGCTGAACTGGCAAGCGATTTTATCTGCAGCGTTGAAACGATTACCCATGGAGATTCTCTGTATTATCCTGTCCTCTTTTGCATTTGTCGTTTGTGGGCGACCAGCCTTCTTGGGGGAAATGAGTGAGTGGTGTTGTAAAACGCAATGTTCTGGAAATCACAGACTTGGAATGACCAACTTATCTTGCTATGGCTGATAGGGTCACCCCTTTGGCCTTCATCTGGACAACCTGCTGCCAAAGGATTTAAGTCACCAGTTTTGCAAAGTCGGTAAAAACTATAAAGTTAGGTCTGACAGTTAAATAGGGTTTTTCTTATAACTAAGTAAATTAGCATCAGGGGCCAGATTAACACTAATAACTTGCAGGTATATGAAAGTGTTCTCTATTTTTTCGGTTATCACATTCAAGTTTTTTTATGTTATGCTTTAGAATATAAACAATTTTTGAAATAGCTTAAAATATTGCAGTTTTACTCCTGTTACGATAATCATTGACATCAGATTAAATAGATCTTGACATTTAGGAAATTCTGTTTTGTTCACTAATTTTGATCTCCAATGTATACACTCCACTGGTAAGGCCTAGTTTTAAAGGTCCCCCCTCCCCCAAAAATTACAGTGTTGTGAAAAAGTGTTTGCCCCCTTCCTGATTTCCTGATTTTTTTATGTTTGTCACATTTAAATGTTTTGGAACATCAAACCAATTTAAATATTAGTCAAAGACAACACAGGTACACACAAAATGCTATTTTTAAATAAAGGTGTTTATTATTAGGGCAGAAAAAATCCAAACCTACATGGCCCTGTGTGAAAAAGTGATTGAAGTGTGTGTTTGTGACACCTGAGTACACTATATCTAGCCACACCAGGCCTGATTATAGCCACACCTGTTCTCAGTCAAGACATCACTTAAACCTGCCTGACAAAGTGAAGTCCACCAAAAATCCTTAAAAGCTACGCATCAAGCCGAGATCCAAAGAAATTCAGGAACAATTGATAAAGAAGGTAATTGAGATCTATCAATCTGGAAAGGGTTATAAAGCCATTTCCAAAGCTTTGGAATTGCAGCGAACCACAGTGAGAGCCATTGTCCACAACAGTGGTGAACCTTCTTCCCAGGAGTGGCCGGCTGCCGAAAATTCATCCAAGAGGTCACAAAAGACCCACAACAGCATCCAAAGAACTGCAGGCCTCCCCTGCCTCAGTTAAGGTTCATGAATCCACCATCAGAAAGAGACTGAGTAAAAATGGCGTACATGGCAAAGTTCCTAAATTAAAACCACTGCTGAGCAAAAAGAACATTAAAGCTCGTCTTTAAACTTTTCCAGAACACATCTGATCCCCAAGACTTTTAGGAAAACATTCTGTGGACCGATGAGACAAAAGTTGAACTCTTTGGAAGGTGTGTGTTCTGGCGTAAAAGAAACACTGCATTCCAGAAAAAGATCATTATACCAACATGGTGGTGGTAGTGTGTGATGGTCTGTGTTTTGCTGTCTTTGACTAATATTTAAATTGGTTTGATGTTCCGAAACATTTAAATGTGAAAAACATGCAAAAAATCAGGAAATCAGGCAAACCCTTTTTCACACCACTGTAAATGTGATTAATCCCACTTTTTGTTCAATTTCACTACAACCAGGCCTGATTACTGCCAGACCTGTAGAATCAAGAAATCACTTAAATAGAACCTGTCTGACACCAATTAAACAGCTAAAAGATCTTAAAACACATTATGCCCTGATCTAAAGACATTTAAAAACAGTAATTGTAACTTTGCCTGTCCATACAGAATACACATAAAAATGAATCCGTTTTATTCTGTTAAAGTAAATAAGAAAGGTAACCTAGAGACTTTCTGCTTTGCATATACCCAAAAAACATGAGATGCTTTGTGTAAACCTATACTATTGTTTAAAAGTTTGGAATTAGGGATTTTCACATCCAGTCCTTTTGTTTTACCACTGTGCTGCTCCTGAGTCACCCATCCTTTTAAAGTACTGCTAGTACTGAACACTATTACTGAACACTGTTGGAGGTGAATGTTTTAAAAAGCTAAAATAAGCTAAAATACAATATTCCAGAATGTTTCCTCATATAATACGCTCCTGAAACAAAAGTACATTTATCGAAGTATTAACTGAAAGCATAGTAACCCAAATTACTGCATTATCATTAGGGAAACACAGATGGTTTAGGTACTTGGGTCAGGCTGGGGTCTAAACATGGGGTGCAGTTTTTGTCATTATTGAATTCTTGTTCTTATAAAATGTCTCTTCTTAAAATGTCCTACTTTAAATATTACAACTAAAAATATTGTTTATTATAGTTAAATCAGTTTTAAAACATTTAAGGACATAAATGAATGTAGCGGTGATTCCAAACATTTGAATAATGGCTTTTTTTTGTACTGACCTGTAATAAAGGGATTTTGTGTGTAAACTCTTGTAATTCAGGCCTTCATCTTGTGGCGATTTCTTAGCTAATTACAGAAATTCAGGTTGATTTGTCGGTTAAACCTGCAGTAGGTGGTTAACGGGAGCTTTTACTGTGGCCGCTGTTGATGCAATTAATAAAAGTTTGTTGTAATTAACGAAAGCTACATTTCTTAATACATTTCTTAAGGATCAGTGTGTCAGTGTGTATTTCAAGAATGCCATAAATAATTGTTCAGAATGATTTTAAGATGTTTTTAACTATAACTAAGTGTAACTTTATACAGTTAAATCAGTTCAATTAACGCAAACCCAGACATCTGCTAATTGTTGAATTCAGCAGATGGTGAAGTGACCAAGTGAACATTTGTTAATTCTTAGGTTTAAAGTGTCTTGTGGAGTTGTGGTGGACTTTGATGATTTTATTTTACTGGGGTTTCTGTTTTATTTTTGTATAGTGTATTTTACGGAATATAAGGTGCACCGTATTTAAAGACATTATAAGGTTCGCAGTAGTGCTAGCTGCGGTTAGCATCGCTTAGCGCTAGTAAATGCCACCTGACAGCACTACAACTGAGAAACCCTGAGTGTTCCAGTAACCCAGGGTGCTATCTGCTCATTACAACCTGACTGGTAAAATTCATACATAAGGCGCACCGGATTAAAAGGCTCATTGTCGATTATAGATGATCCCAGATGGAAATTCTGGGTGTAAAATTGTCAGTAAAAAATTACAGTGCGAAAATTACCATATATATACAGTGGTGTGAAAGTCTTACGTTTTTTTTTTTTTAAGATTATCAAACAAACTTTAATATCAAACAAATAATACCTAAGTAAATATAAAAATAAGGGGAAAAATATCCAAACCAATCTAATATCCAAACAAATCTGTTTAAAAAAGTGTTTGACTGTGATTAATCACACTCAGGAAAGCTGAGTTCAATTTCACTACTACAACCAGGCCTGATTACTGCCAGACCTGTAGAATCAAGCAATCTCTTACAGAGGTATGAAAAAGTTTGGTCTTCCCTGATAATTTTCATGATTTTCTTTTATAAATCATTGGTTGTTTGGATCTGCAATTTCAGTTAAATATATCATATAGCAGATGATATTTGAGAAGTGAAATAAACAAAATTAGGCAGATACATACATTTGGTCACCCTTGTCGTTTTATTGATTTGAATATCTTTAGCACTATTTATTGGAACACATTGGAATTTATTTGGCAAGCTCATTTACCTTTGAACTACATAAATACACAGATTAATCCAATTATGAGAAAGGGTTAAGGAGCCAATTGCAAGTTTTTCTTCTCTTTGCATCTTCTCTGGAGAGTGGCAACATGGGAGCCTCAAAACACAACTCTCAAATGACCTGAAAAAAAGATTTTAGGGAAATCTTGCTTTCCCTAAAAGGGTTTAGGGAAAGCATACTAAAAGCTATTTCAGAGATTTCAGCTGTTAGTTTTCTCTGTGAGACCACATACTAGTTCTAGTTAAGGCCTGAAGTAGCAGGTCAAGAAAAATCAGAGGAAAAGGATGTTGAAAACAGTCATAGTTGAACCACAGAGCAGCTGCAAACACCTACAACATCATCTTGCTGCAGATGGAGTCACTGTGATCGTTCAGCTATTCAGCACACTTTACACACGGAGAGGCTGTATGGGAGAGAAATGTAGAAAAAGCCTTTTCTGTGCACATGCTACAAACGCTTGAAGTATGCTAAAGCTAAAGCACAATTGGAATAAGGTGCTGTGGACTGATGAAACTAAAATAGAGTTATTTAGATCGCAGTATGCATGCCAGAAAAAGAATGCTTTAAGAGCATTTGGGAGTAATTGGGGTCTGCAGCAGGACAAAGATCCAAAACACACAAACAATTCTACCTCTAAATGGCTTAAAAAACTAAATGATGGTTTTGGAGTGGCCTAGTCAAAGTCTGATTAAGATGATGGGACATGATCTTAAACAGGCTGTTCATGCTCGAAAACCCTCTATATGTCTGATTTAAAACAATTCTGCAAAAAAAAAAAAAAAAAATGGGCAAAACTTTCCTCCACAGAGATATGAAAGAATCATTGCCAATTATGAGTAAAGCTTGATTGCACTTGTTGCCGTCAATGTGCCCAACCAAGTTATTAGGTTTAGGGGCAAACACTTTTTCACATGGGGCTTGATTGGTTAGAATATTTATTTTTTCCTTTAATAAATAAAATTTAAATGCCTTTTTTCTATTCACTCAGGTTATCTTTGTCTGATATTAAAGTTTGTTTTATCATCTGGAAAAATAGCAGTATAACAAAAAAGCAAAAACTAAAGAAATGTGTAGGGGGAAATACATTATATATGTGTTTATATTTTAAAAAGTCATTTTACATTATGTGTGTTCAATTTGTGTGACCCGTTGCAGTACAAATAAATATTCATTATAGTAGCGAGTCTGTCTTATTCTGTGTTGATTTCTACAATCGTTTTAGAGAAAATACACTATTTTCTCCTCAGCCTCTTTAACCCTTGAACTACAGCTCAATCATTTGGTAGAGTACAGTTGAGTCCGTATCTTATTAATGAAGGTGGTAACTGAACTTAACCTGATTGTCCCATCTCTATCAGTAGAAATGTTAGGATTATCTATAACAGACACTTTGTTGTTATTATTTTGCATATGTGGTGTTTTTTTTTTTTGTTTGTTTTTTTGCAAATAACAATTTATTGAATTGTGGTTTGTGTTCTGATTTTAACACAGTGTTATTTTAACTGTGTCATATAGGTATATATTGAAAACTTTTGGGTTTAATTGACACTGGTTACTACAGAGGATCTTAACTAATTATTAATTAACACTAGATAAGACAATTAAATATTTTGTAAACAAAAACATCAGTTCATTATTATTTACAAGACTTTAAGGCATTAACCTTTAATGTTTAACAATGTCTTATGTAGTGTCAACTCATAATTAATTGAGATATTACTGAACCACATAAAAATGTTGTTTACTGTCCTAAGTACTGTTTTTTTGTGACCCTTATTGTAAAGTTTTGCCAAAATAACATTGTTTTGATGATTGCAACAGAAAAATACAAATATGTTCTATTGTGTTTTTTTTTTCATGCTGAAGACATTAAATGGTGACAAAATACAGTGCTAATTCATTCTGGTCCAGAACGATAGATGCACATAGAGAATATGGAGGTAACAGTGCAAACATCAACACGACTACCATCCATAACGCAACAGCCCAAAGATGTTACATAACAGTCCTGACTCGTACTATCCCTGTTTCTGGTGTACTAGAGTACTAACCTGTGTTAAATAGCCCTCCTCTACTCTCCTGCAGCTTTCCAAGATTCAATAATTTTGTGCTTTTTGGCCCAGCACTCTTTACAATGTGAGCTTAAGGGCATATTTTGCCCCAAATAAATCGCTATTTATCTATAAATCGTTATCTAGGCTCAAAGTAGCTCCACACCTCATTGGTAGAATCTGGAGAGCTCTGACATTTAAAACGAGGCATTAAGAACATATACTGCTAAAAAAAAAATAAAGGGAACACTCAAATAACACACTCCAGATTTAAATGAATGAAATATTCTCATTGAATACTTTGTTCTGTACAAAGTCGAATGTGCTGAAAACAAAATCACACAAAAATCATCAGTATAGATCAAATGTATTAACCAGTGGAGGCCTGGATTTGGAGTCAGTGACAAAATTAAAGTGGAAAAACACACTACAGGCTGATCCAACATTAATGTAATGTCCTTAAAGCAAGTCAAAATGAGGCCCATTGGTGTCTCTGTATGACCTCCCTACAACGCCTGGGCTGCTCCTGATGATGCGGCGGATATTCTTCTGAGGGATCTCCCCCCAGACCTGGACTAAAGCATCCACCAACTCCTGGACAGTCTGTGGTGCAGTGTGGTGTTAGTGGATGGAGCAATACATGATGTTCCAGATGTGGAGAACGGGCAGGCCAGTCATAGCATCAATGCCTTCATCATGCAGGAACTGCTGACACACTTCAGCCCCATGAGGTCTAACAGTTGTGCTGCATCAGAAGAAACCCAGGGCCCACTGCAGCAGCATATGGTCTCACAGTGGGTCTGAGGATCTCATCTCGGTACCTAATGGCAGTCAGGGTAACTCTGGCGAGCACATGGAGGTCTGTGCAGCCCTCCAAATAAATGCCTCCCCACACCATTACTGACCCACTGCCAACCCGTACACGCTGGAGGATGCTGCTGCAGCGGATCGTTCTCCACAGTGTCTCCAGACTCTGTCACGTCTGTCACATGTGCTCAGTGTGAACCTGCTTTCATCCCTGAAGAGCTCAGGGCGCCAGTGGCGAATCTGCCAATCTTGGTGTTCTCTGGCAAATGCCAATCGCCCTGCACAATGTTGGGCTGTAAGCACAAGCCCCATCTGTAGACGTCAGGCCCTCATACCACCCTCATGGAGTCTGTTTCGGACAGTTTGAGCAGAAACGTGGATATTAATGGCCTGCTGGAGGTCAGTTTGCAGGGCTCAGGCAGTGCTCCACAAAGCCGGAGGTAGCGGTCCTGCTGCTAAATTGTTGCCTTTCTACGGCCTCCTCCACGTCTCCTGGTGTACTGGCCTGTCTCCTGAAAGCGCCACCAGCCTCTGGACACTTCTTTCAGCAAACCTTCTTTCCACAGCTCGCATTGATATGCCATCCTGGATGAGCTGCACTACCTGAGCCACTTGTGGGCCCTGGGTTCCTTCTGATGCAGGACAGTGCTAGGACTCATGTGGCAGAGTGTGTCAGCAGTTCCTGCATGATTAAGGCATTCATTGAAGCTATGGACTGGCCCGCCCGTTCCCCAGACCTGAATCTAATTCAGCACATCTGGGACATCATGTCTCCTTCCATCCATCAATGCCACACTGCACAACAGAGTTGACGCTTTAGTCCAGGTCTGGGAGGAGATTTCTGTGGAGAACATGTGCCGCATCAGGCGTAGTGGGGAGGTCATACAGGCACGTGGAAGCCACACACACTACTAAGCCTCATTTTAACTTGTCTTGAGGAATTTCCACTGTTGGAATTGAGTTGGATCAGCCTGTCATTTAATTTACCACTTTGATTTTGAGTATGATTCCAAATCCAGACCTTCATGGGAAAATCATTTTGATTTACAATGATCATTTTTATATTATTTTGTTTTTTTTTATGCATTCCACTATGTAATACATAAAGACTTTTAACTGGAATATTTTATTAATTGAGATCTAGGATATTATTTTACTGTTCCCTTTATTTTTTTGAGCAGTGTATATATGTCTATGGTCATGACCAGTACCGTGATTGGGGCACCCGAAGCTGTAGCTAACACTACGGGTAGTAAACAGTGTTTTTTTAATAAGCCTCTTGTGTACTTATAATGACAGGGCTGGTCAGATTCTACCAATGAGGTGTGGAGCTACCTTGAGCGTGGATAACGGTGTAAAAAGCGATTTAGCAGGGGCAAAATATGCCTCGGCATACCCGTTGTATAGCGTGCTGGGCAAAAAGCACAAAATTACTGGATGACGAAAAAAGCTGTGGGGAGAGCGGTGTGCTATTCAGCAAAGGTAAGTCCTTTAAATCATGTTTTACTACACCCAAAGTCAATTTTACATCATAGTTCTAGTTTTGGTACTTTTACATGAGGTACTGAAATCTGATACATATGTTTTGACTCATAATATAGCAGTGTTCCTTAATTCTGAAGTGTTTAAAAACTCCAGTAGCACTCATGCCAGCACAATACACCAAATACACCACCACCATGCTAATCAGTGTCACTGCAGTGCTGCGAATAAATGGCCCACCACCCAAGAAGGTCATCATAATATTATGCTTGATTGGTGTATATACAAACCTCTAAATAGATTCTTTATTTATTTATAAAGCTTAATAAAACATGGTTGTTCACTGCTTGGCTCTAATGGTGTTTATTTGTTCTCTGTCTAAATCATTGAGAATCTCAGTAGGAATACTGTATAAACCAAAACAATTACCAATCAACTAACTAACCTAATCATACTAACTTACAGACTACAAAAGCGAGCAAGCTCCACAAAACAGGAGAACACAGTCCTCCAAATAACTCAATTTTAGATTCATCAGTCCACAGCACCTTATTTCAAAATGAAGCTGGCTTGTACAAATGTGCTTTAACGTACCTCAAGTGTACGGTGGCCATGTCTCCTTTCTCAAACACATTTATCATGAAAAATTGCGTCAAGTCTGAGGTATCAGTCGTCATTTTTCACTCATCACTTCTCAGTTGTCAGGTATCAGTCATCACTTTTCAGTCAGTTATCAGTGGACAGATATCAGTTTCTGTCACCAGGGGCCAGTTGTTCAGAGGTAATCTGATCGGATTTTGGTTATCGGATTGGATCAAATCTGGAAAACGGGTTGTTCAAAAGGGAAAGAAGCATTCTGAAATCTGATCAGATCACGTAATCCAATCCAAGTTTGTAAATGGATCAAACCTTCAGTTTCTGTTGTTCAAAACTTTTCAGTAGGATTTGGATAACTTTGATCCAAAAAAACAGGATTACCCTGATCCCAACAAGGAGTAGGATTTCAAGGGGGATTTCAGGAAGTAAATGTGGTAAAACTTTAAAATCAAAGTTTTAAAGTAAAAAAAAAAAATACATTTGTACAATTTAGTGTATATACATTTACTTCTGTTTTGCACTTGACCTGTTTAACCGTTACAGTAATAAAGTAGACATTGGCTACCAATTAAGCCTTTTACTATAGTAACGTAAAAATAAAAACAATCTTGACCCCATTAAATAAACCCCCCAAAAGATTTCAATAACAAACAAAAATAATATATTCATTTTTTCATCTACGTCACTGTCATTCATCACTGTATATTAATGTCAAAGAAACATTCATCAGATATATAGCTGTCAAAAATAATTTCGAACATTTGCAAAGAACACCAGAGTTTGTTCTGGTTCTTCAACAGGCTCAGGTGCATCATGAACATCACAGAGAGGGACATTGGTAGCAACATTGGGCAGGACAATACATGCAAGTGTTATGTTGCATGCTCCCTGTGGTTCGACTCGCAAATAGTTAAGGCATGCAAAGCGTCTCTGCAGAACGCTCAATTGCTCGTATTGTTTTGCAATAAGCAGTATCTTGTTACTGCAAGAAAAGGAGTCATCAACCCCTGTTGGTTCTTCTATCTGTTTTTTACATAGCTGGTAATCCGGATTAGCTAATCCTGAAAACTGTGTTTCTGGATCAGGTTGATCCAATCCAAAATTGCTTTGAAAAACTGTCTTAAAAGTAAGACAGATCACCTGATCCTGGATAGCAAAAAATGTGATTACCAAATCTGGATAATTTTGATCCGGATTACATTTTTTGAACAACTGGCCCCAGGTATCAGTCATCACTTTTCAATCATCAGGTATCAGTTATCACTTCTCAGTCATCGGGTATCAGTTTGTGTAAATTTACTTAATATAGAAATAATATTAAATGTAATATGTTTCTCAAAACCTTTAAAAATGTAAAAGTTGAGGATATTTAGCTGATTTTTTATGGAAAAAACAGACATTTATCAAGTTAACAATCTAGCTAACCAGCTAAGATAATTGTTACGTCATTCCATTCGAAGAGTGAGCTAAAGGGGCATAGGCTTGTCCTTTTCCAGAAACCTGGTAAGGTGCTTGGCTACTTATTTTCTGTGTACCTTTATCCCTGTTAGACAATTCTTGTTTGCCTGAGTGTTGTAACGCTGCGTAGAAGGAAGGACGCACATGCAGGTAATAATTTATTAAACAGAAAACAAACAAACCAAATAAACCAAACTGAATAACAGACATAAACGCAGCCGAGACAGACAAAAACCGACAAACTAACACTAAACGCAGGAGCTTAAATACACACACAAGGCGGGAAAGGGAACAGGTAACACCTGGGGCTGATTAATGAGGGGCAGAGTTACAAATGAACACAGGAGAATGGAAAATTACTGGGGAACACACGGGGAGACGAGAAACACAGGGAAAACAGGGCAAGGGCGTGACAAGTGTGTTATGACTTTCTGACAAGTTTGCTTTAATATACAGTGACATTTGTAAATGTGTATTTTATTTCTACAAGCCAAAGTTATCAGTAGCTAGGCTGTTTAGCTAGCTGTAGCTGTAACCCCACTTCTGGCCCACAGACATAAAAATCCAGAAAGCCAAAAACGTTTTGGAAGAATGTTCTCTGGTCAGATGAGACAAAAGTAGAGTTTTTTGGAAAAACGCATCAACATAGGTTTTACAGGGGAAAAAAATGAGGTCTTCAAATGAAAGAACACGGTCTCTACAGTCAAACATGGCGGAGGTTCCCTGATGTTTTGGGGTTGCTTTGCTGCCTCTGGCACTAAACTGCTTGGCATTATGAAGTCTGAAGACTACCAACAAATTTTGCAGCATAATGTAGGGCCCAGTGTGAGAAAGCTGGGTCTCCCTTAGAGGTCATGGGTCTTCCAGCAGGACAATGACCCAAAACACACTTCAAAAAGCACTAGAAAATGGTTTGAGAGAAAGCACTGGAGACTTCTAAAGTAGCCAGCAATGAGTCCAGTTTGGAGAAGGCACCCTTTAAATTTCTGGGACCTGGAACATTTTGCCAAAGAAGAATGGTCTAAAATTCCAGCAGAGCATTGTAAGAAACTCATTGATGGTTACCGGAAGCGGTTTTCGCAGTTATTTTGTCTAAAGGTTGTGCACTGAGGTTGCCAATATATATGTCTGGCCCATTTTTGGATTTTTGTGTAAAATGATAATTGATTTGACTTTTTTTTCATTCTCTTTTGTGTTTTTTCATTGCAAGCAAAATAAATGAAGATATTAATACCAAAGCATTTGTGATTGCAATCATTTTCTGAAAGAAATTGAGGATTATCTGACAGAATTGCAGGGGTGCCAATACTTTTGGCCAGCACTGTATATATATACAGTATAGGCCAAAAGTTTGGACACACCATCTCATCCAATGCCTTTTCTTTACTTTTTTTACTATTTACATTGTGGATTCTCACTGAAGGCATCAACACTATGAATGAACACGTGGAGTTATGTACAAAAAACAAGGATACATTTTTGAAAACGTGTTTTATATTCTAGTTTTTTTTTTAAATAGCCACTCTTTGCACATTCTTTGCATTCTCTTAATGAGCTTCAAGAGGTGGTCACCTGAAATGGTTTTCCAACAGTCTCAAAAGAGTCCCCAGAGGTGTTTAGCACTTGTTGCCCCTTTACCTTCACTCTGTGGTCCAGCTCACCCCAAACCATCTGGATTGGGTTCAGGTCCGGTGGCTGTGGAGGTCAGGTCATCTGCCGCAGCGCTCCATCACTCTCCTTCTTGGTCAAATAGCCCTTACACAGCCTGGAGGTGTGTTTGGAGTCATTGTCCTGTTGAAAAATAAATGATGTCCAACTAAATGCAAACCAGATGTTGGAACCAAAGACTCATCAGACCAAAGCACAGATTTCCACTGGTCTAATGTCCTTTCCTTGTGTTTCTTGGCCCAAACAAACCTCTTCTGCTTGTTACCTCTCCTTAGCAGTGGTTTCCTAGCAGTTATTTGACCATGAAGGCCTGATTTGATAATATTTGATCTAGAGATGGGTCTGCTGCTAAAACTCTGTGTGGCTTAACTGGTCTCTGATCTGAGCTGCTGTTAAGCGATTTCTGAGGCTGGTGACTCGGATGAACTTGTCCTGAGAATCAGAGGTGACTCTTGGTCTTCCTTTCCTGGGTCGGTCCTCATGTGTGCCAGTTTCGTTGTAGCACATGATGGTTTGTGCGACTCCATTTGGGGACACAATTAAAGTTTGTACAATTTTCCAGACTGACTGATCTTTATTTCTTAAAGTAAAGATGGCCACTTGTTTTTATTTAGTTAGCTGATTGGTTCTTGCCATAATATGAATTTTAACAGTTGTTCAATAGGGCTTTCGGCTGTGTAGTAATCTGACTTCTGCATAACACAACTGATGGTCCCAACCCCATTGATAAAGCAAGAAATTCCACTAATTAATTAATTAAGACACACCTGAAAATAATTGCCAGTGACCACCTTTTGACGCTCATTGAGAGAATGATGCCAAGAGTGTGCAAAGCAGTAATTAGAGCAAAGGGTGGCTATTTTGAAGAAGCTAGAATATAAAACATACATATGTAGGGGTTGGACAATGAAACTGAAATACCTGTTTTTTTTACTACAATAATGTATTGTCTTGACGGACAGTTCTGGTGGAAACAGGAGGGTTGAGGTGTACATTGAATTCTGCCTCGATTTGGGCAGCCGTGGTTTTATGTTTTTTTTTTATACAATCCGGGTTAGCTGTTTAGCTCCATTTCAATTGTGTCCTTTTATTAAATCCTCCATAGACCCTTTTCATGATTTTAATAGTTTTAAACATAAACATCTTTGTGAAGTACATCACTCCACATGTGTTCATTAATAGTTTTAATGCCTTCAGTGAGAATCTACAATGTAAATAGTCATGAAAATAAAGAAAACGCCTTGAATGAGAAGGTGTGTCCAAACTTTTCGCCTATACTGTATGTACAGGGTTTAGACAAAAAACCTGAAACACCTGGTTTTAGACCACAATAATTTATTGTCTCAACGGACAGTTCTGGTGGAAACAGGAGAGATGAGGTGCACATTGAATTCTGCCATGATTTGATCAGCCGTGACCCGATATTATAATGCCGACAGAATCCTGGCTCAGGCATCATGTAAGTGACGCTGATGTAGCTCTTGAAAATTTCACCCTGTACAGAAGGGACCGAAAATCAACAGGAGGTGGAGTAGCTGTTTTTATAAAAACGAATATAGAAGTTGAAATATTAAAACCCATTTTTTAAAGAAAAGTGTTATGAGTTTTTAGTGCTAAAAGTATCACCAGGAAAAATTACTCCTTTGTTATAATAGGGATTTATAACAATCTCTGCAACAGATGACTTATCAGAGCTTTTATCGCACTTCAGAAATGCTGGTTCTGGGTGATTTAAATCTGAACTGGTGTTTTAATGCATTCCGTCCAAACCTAAAGGACCCCTCCAAATCCACCCTGATTGATTTAATTATTTTTAATAGGGCAGATAAAATCACTGCCGCTGGAGTTTTTGAGCTTGGTTTTAGTTTTCATTGTCCGATCGGGTGCATTAGAACCAGTTTAAAGATAGAAACAGGTTAGAAGAATTTTTTACAATTTTAATGAACAAGCTTTTCTTTTCAATCTACCATTCTGCTCTGAGATTTATTACTGGCAACCCTTGCACTACTCAGCACTGCCCATTATATGATAGAGTTGGTTGGTCCTCACTAGCTGCATATTTTTATCTATAAATCACTCTCTGGCCATTTGCTAGCTTATATCTCTTCACTGATACCAATTATTAATAATGCATATCAGACTTGTTCCAGTGGCTGGATCACCTGTCAGGTACTGAGAGTTTTTAGTAAACTGGGAAAATCTGCTTTTAGCTACAGTGCACCAGCAAACTAGAATTCACTATAGGAAACATTGCGACTCAGCTCGCTGGGATCCCTGAATCATTTTAAACTTTGTTTCTAATCACCATCAGAAAGCCTGTGATTGTTTTAAATTATTTTTTTATTAGTTTATCTTTTTTCATATATTCATTTTTTATTGAATTATTTTTTTTGTTTATTTATTATTACTTTTATTTTATTCTAATGTTTTATATTTTCATCCTTGTTCTTAGTTATATTATTCATTTTATCATTTCTTATCATTCTTAATATTTTACTTAACTTTTATCTTTTTTACCTATTTTATTTTTTGTTTTACTTATTGTGTGTCAATTTGTTTTTTATGGTATTTTAGAATTTTCTGTTTCACATATATATTTTATTCATATGTATTAAATGTTAATTTAAAATTAGTACTTCTTTTATTTTTTTGTTACTTTTTTATTCCTTATTATTTCTAATTTATTATTAAATATTTTCAATCCCTTTGATGTAAATGAGGGTCACCCTCAATGTTTTTCCCGAGTGAGAATAAAGGTTGATTGATTGATTGATTGATTGATTGATTGATTTTTTTTGATACCTTTATTTATACGATTTTCACATTACAAAGTTTTCCACAATATTAACATCAAAATGAAACTGCAATTCAAACAGAAATAAAAAAAAAACAAAACACAACAAAAATATATATACATATCCTAATCGTAACATTAGAGGGCACACTACAAAAAGTTCACTTGCATACAGCAGTCCAACAGGGTGGTGAAAAAAGAGAAGAAGAAAAGTATGAGACTAAAATAAGCTACAGTTTTCAACCTAGTGTGTATTATCTAGGTATTCCAAAAAGGGGTTCCATATTTTAAAAAAATTCTTCAAATTACCAGACAATATATATCTGAGCCTCTCAATATGCAGCATATTTGCAACTTCTGTAAGCCACATTTTAAATGTTGGTGGGGTATCCAATTTCCAGAGTCTTAATTTTTTTTTTTTTTTTTTGCAATAATCATCCCATATGTAACAGCAGTTTGTATACACCAATCAAAACAATCAAAAGCCATTGAGAAACCAAACAGAGCCATTTCAGTGTCAGGAGAAATTCTTACATTATACACCTCTGAGTAACAATCAAATATATCACCCCAGTAATTGTTCAGCTTAGGACACATCCAAAATAGATGAGCCAGGGTGCCTTCTGCACCTTTACATCTGTCACATAATGGTGATTGGGAAGGTAAAATATGATGAAGCTTTGTTTTAGAGTAGTGAAGTCTATGTATAACTTTGAATTGTAGCAGCTGATGTCTAGCATTTATTGAGCAAGAGTTTACTCTTGTAAGACTTTCCTTCCAAACATTGCTTTCTATCTTAATAAACAGTTCTTTCTCCCATACAACCCTCAGGTGATCTGTGGTAAAATTTAAAAGATTTGAAAAAACACAGACAAGGTCTGAGACTAATTTTCTTGCTTTTGTGGGTCCTAATAAAATCTGTGACACCAGATTCTCAGATGGGAGAGACTGATAGAGTGGTATATTCTGACGGATGTAATTTCTTATCTGTAAGAACCTGAAAAAATCTGACTTAGGGATAGAGAATTTTGTTTGTAATTGTTGAAATGAGGCCAGATTACCCTCAATGTATAAATCTTTCAGCATTACAATACCTTTTTTGACCAACTACCAAATGTGCCATCAGATAAAGAAGGAGGGAAGACATGATTATACCATACTGGAGCATATATAAGAGTATCAGGAAGACTACAATCTTTCCTAATCTGGTGACAGATTTTTTGAGAATTGAATAATATGAAATGATTTTTCTTTGAAATTGAGGAGGTCCTAGGTGAGGCAAAAAGAAGGGCAGGGAGGCAGGAGTCTTCTACCAGATCCCTTTTAACAGCTAACCATGAGGGCACATTTGAGGAGGTCCTTGTAACCATACTGCCAGTAGGTCAAGGCCCTGACATTAGCTGCCCAATAATAATGCAAAAAGCAGGGTAACCCTAAACCACCCAATGCCCTATGTTTTTGTAGGTGTGCTTTGGAAATTCTGTGAGCTTTAAACCCCCAAATGAAGGGCATAATGATCGAATCTAACAATTTAAAAAAGGATTTGGAGATAAAGACAGGGATGTTTTGAAACAAGTATAAAAATCTAGGAAGAGATACCATTTTAATCACATTTACACGCTCAATAAGCGAAAGAGGTAGTACCCTCCACTTCTCTACATCATGTTTAAGCTGATTTGTTTTTTCAACAAAATTATATTTAAACAATGCATTAGGGTTCTTTGTGACTTCAATACCAAGATATTTTATTTTAACTGTGGAGATTTTAAATGGGAGAGAATTTACAAACCCAGAATTTATATTAGAGAGCGCCATGAATTCACTCTTTTTTTTACCAACATTATCTTTATTGTTTTATCACAATTAGATTTTTACAACACTGTTTTAAAACAACTAAACACAAAACATTTTAACAAACCTTCCCTCTTAAAAACACGAGAAGGAAAAAAGAAAAAAAAGAAAAGAAAAGGAAAAAAATATATATATAAAATAAATAAATTGTTTCTTTCTTAAAGGGGTTTCTAATGTAAGGGGTGTTATGGTTATCGTTGTTTCCTTAGCTTACTTTTTTGCGTCAGGAGGGGAAAACACATTTTAAAGGAGTTTAAACTTTGCAGAGGATTACTTATACAGTCATTGTCTCTTGTAACACATGTGATAAATCTGTGTTCTCTAGGAAATAAAGGAATGGGCCCCAAATATCATAAAATGAAGAATATTTACCTTTAATGGCGTAAGTAATTTTTTCTAAGGGCAGTGTCGTAATTAATTCACCTAACCATTTAGCTATATCTGGCGCATTTACTCTCATCCAAAATAAAGCAATAACTCTCTTAGCCAATAATATACCAATATCTAAAAACTGTTTTTGTCTGTGTTTAAGTTTGAAATTTCTTGGATTTACACCCAGTATGAAGAGCTTTGGATCTAGAGGTATCTGCATTTCTAGAATATCCTGGATATAATGTCTCACTGCCTCCCAGTATTGTTGCATGTGGACGCACTGCCACAGACAGTGAAAAAGAGTGCCCTTTTCTGTACCACACTTAGAACATACATCAGGCACCACTTTCAGGGGTTATATATGTACGTAATAGCCAATTGTATTGCATGAGCTTGAGTCGTGAATTAACTGTCTGTGAATGAGCTTTGGTACATGCCATCTCCCACTCCTTAATGGAAATATTCTCTTGTAGGTCCCCTCTCCATGCCTCTAACCTCTCTATGGATGTTTCTGAGGATTCCCCTATCAAAAAGTTATATATATTTGAAATAATACCACTCCCCTGAGCATTCTCAACCATTAGTTTTTCTATTTTGGACAAAGCAGGGATAGAAAGTGACTGATTTTTTTTTTGTTTTAATAAAATTTCTCAACTGTAAGTATTAAAAAAAAATGATTATGTGATATATCATATTTATCAGCTATTTCTTGAAAAGACATAAGCCATTCACATCCAGGTTTGTATAAATCCACTATTGCTTGAATTCCTTTTTTATCCCAAATTTTAAACCCCCCATCTAACCTCCCTGCTGGGAATGAATCGTTACCCCATATTGGACTGAACCGAGAGAGGGATGACGTTTCTCCAATGTATTTTTTTACTTGGAACCACACCGCAATCATGTTTCTCACTATAGGATTCTTAGTATTTTTTTTAGGTTTTTACTAGAAGCTGAATAGAGATGCAAGGGAAGAGGTACACCCAAAAGATGGCCCTCCATCTCTCTCCAAAGAGGAGCATCCTTTTCTGTAAAGTAAAACATTAACCCCCTTATCTGTGCTGCCCAATAATACCACAGAATATTGGGGCACCTAAGCCCCCCTCTTTCATAGGGTAGGTACAACAGTGAAATGGGCAGCCTAGATCGTCTCTTGCACCAAAGAAAACGGGTATTTAAGTAAAAAAAATAAATTACTAGGTGGTGGTAATGGAAGATTTTGAAACAAATACAGCAGTTTCGGCAATATATTCATTTTAAGAACGTTAATTTTCCCTATTAGCGACATTGGAATAGATGTCCATCTATTATATTGTGCACGTAGTAATAATCATTTTTGGTGCACTTCGGGAGACCTTGAATGGTAGTAATTCTGTTCTAGCTGTTTTATTTCTGTTTCCAACATTTTAGCCTTCTGATACATCTGCCTAGCTTTATTACTAGTGATACTATTTATCTGGCCCCTAATAAATGCCTTAAAAGCTTCCCACCTTGTACTAGCAGATGTTTCTGATGTATTTGTTTCAAAATAGTATTTTATTTGTTCATCCAAATAGGAGACAAAGCCCGGATCCTCCAGCCATTTTTGTTTAAATCGCCATCTTGAGGTATATTGCATCAATTTAGCCTCTCAATACACTAAGAAATTGGGTGTACTAGAATAACATGAAAAAGTTGTATCATTAGGGTTATATTCCCTCCACACATCTATTAGATTAAGTTCTTTCATAAAATGGTGTATAACCCCCCTACTTCTTAGGTGTGACTGGTCTACTCCTGAGCTCCTGTCTCTCACCGGGTCTAAGGTGCAGTTAAAGTCACCTGCTATTATATAACTTCCAGAGAGTGTAGATAAAGTGAGAAATAGATTCTGAAAAATGAAGGATTGTCTATATTTGGGGCATAAATATTCACTACAATTAATTCCTCTATTAGTAGAGTTCCTTGAATTATAATGTATCGTCCTAACTTATCTTTAATTAGCTTATTCACCTTTAATGGAATAGACTTCTGAATCAAAATCATGACCCCCCTTGCTTGGGAGTTAAAGTAGGGTGAGAATATATTCCCTTTCCATCTTCTTTTAATTTTTAACTCTTCTTCGTGCATTAAATGTGTTTCTTGAAGAAAGACCACATTAGATTGCATTAACCCTCTACAATTCCATGATGTAATTTTAATGTTTAGGTCCTTAAACATATTACATAAAAAGAAACAGATTTCCCCATTCCTTAAAGTCCTTCACTATTATGCAAAAAGCAAAAAAGTCTAAACTGATAACCTGACAATTACCCCAACTTATGTTTAGCAAAAACAAAACAAAAAAAACTGCAAAAAAAAGGTAGAGAACAAATAACAACCCCTAACAAACATGAACTCCCTCTCAGTTTCCAAAAACTGAGCACCCCCCATTTAAACTTTAGGGTTTCCCAAATAGCAAACTGTTCCTCTCTAAAACGAGGATCAGCAAAACTGCTAACCAAAATCCAGATTTAAGGTCTGCTGCCTCTTATTGTAACACATTTTTACAAAAATATATATAAATCATTAGGACTGTATAGCGTACCACGTCACCTTACTAAATAGTAAATTATTATCACCACTTAAACCGAGAATAAGGGCTAGTGTCCATTTTTTAAGAAAACAACCTTTTGTCAATAATAACCTAACCCTTAGTATTTGCAGTCCTTAACAGTACAATTCTTTTAGGCATTGAAACCTATGGGCGGATTCTATTAAAGTTGTCCATTACCTTCACTTGCCAGCTTATGTAGCGTTTACCTCCGCTCTTTCTTACTATGTAAGCTGTTTGATAAACTCTTCAGCTTCTTCAGGACTGTTAAAAATGTGTGACCGTCCCTCGTATGTCACGAGGAGTCGAGCCGGAGTAAACCATTCCGAATCGCAGTCCTAGCGCCTGAAGCTGCCGCCTCAATCCGTCAAACTCCTTTCGCCTCCTGTGCACACCTGCTGCTAGATCTTGGTAGAACCGCACTGACTGGCGAGAGGATCTGCTCTTTCACCTTGGCTGCTTTCACCACTGCTTCCTTATCCTTGTAATTCAGAAACTTCATTATCATCGTTCTTGGGGAATTGGTGATCTCCATTCTTGGACCAACTCTGTGAGCCCTCTCTATTGTAAATTTCGTGCTAGAGGGCTCCATTCCTAACACATCTGGTATCCAACTCTCGAGAAAACCACTCGCGTCGGAGCCCTCTGCTCCCTCGGGCAAACCAACTAACCGTAAGTTGGATCTCCTTGATCTTGCCTCCAAGTCTATTACTTTTTCCTCCAGCCTTTTGTTTTCACCTTCCAGGGATTGCACTTTACTTTGCAGCGTGATGATATTGTTGAAATCCTCGTCTCCGCCTGTGTGACTCGTTCGGTACAGTCCGTGATATCTTTCCTCACGTTTTCGATAGCCATTAATATGCCGTCGAATATGGTGGAAAACTCCGACTTCATTGTGTATATAGCTGTCAGTATGGTATCGGCTATCCGGTGCGAGGTTTCAGTAGCCGCCGGGTCGATTGTGTCCCCTGTTGTGCCTTCGGGTTCCTGGCTAACACTTGCGTTAGCCGTACCCTCGGCCTCCATGGCTATGCTAGTAGTTCCAGCACTACACGTGTTGCTCGGCGTTGCGAAGTCCAGCAACATAAATTGTAGAGTTTGTTTGCGGCTTTGGCTTGTTTTCTTTTGTAAGTTTGGCATTATCTGTCGTCTCGTGATGAATCTGGATCAAACAACAGTCCCCCAAACTGGTTTTAGAAAGGATTTAATTGACGAGGTAGCAGAGCCGATAAACACACGTCCTCTTAGCTAGCCGCCATTACCGGAAAACCAAATTCACTCTTTTGCCAATTTATGGTATAACCAGATATAGCACTGAAAGAGTTAATGAGGTTGAGCAAGGATGGAATAGACTGTTCTGGTTCAGATAAAAACAAAATTATATCGTCCGCATACAGTGATATTTTATGTGCCTCACCACCTAAGACTATAGGCTTGATATTTACATTTTGTCTTATGCCAGATGCTAATGGTTCAATGGCTATAGCAAAACAACTCTGATGTGTCCCTCTGTACAGGGGAAATTGTGAAGATTGCTCCTGATTGGTAAGAATCGAAGCAGTAGGGCATGCGTACAACATCTGTATCCATGAAATGAAATTTTGTCCAAATCCAAACTTTTTAAGAGTAGCAATAATATAAGCCCACTCAACTTGATCGAATGCCTTTTCCGCATCTAAACTAAGAACTGCCTGCGTGGAGGTGCTATGGAATTTATGATATATGATATCCATAAGTCGTCTCACGTTAAAAAAGGAAAACCTATTTGGTATAAAACCAGTCTGGTTGTGGTGGATAATAGAGTTAATATGCTTCTTTAATCTATTTGCTAACATTTTACTGAAAATTTTTAAATCAGAATTCAGCAGTGAGATTGGCCTGTATGAGGAAAGCTCTGTTTTATCTCTCCCAGGTTTTAACAGAAGTGAAATATGAGCTCCATATAGTGACTCGGGGAGCACTCCAGTTTTTGTAGAGTGAGTAAACATTCTCAACAAAAGTGGGGTAATCTGTTTGGCAAATTTCTTATAAAATTCAATTCCAAAACCATCTGGGCCTGGGGCTTTTGTACTAGCAAAGGATTTGATTGATTTGATTGATTCAAGTACTTCTTCAGAGGTCAGTTCAGAGTCCAAGTCTTCTTGTGCTATTTCATCTAATTTAGGTATCTCCTTTTGCTTTTGATTGGTATAGTTTTTCATAGTATTTTCTAAAACAATCATTTATTTCTCTTGGGTCTGTAACTAACTTTCCCGAAGGCGAGTTTATATGGTGAATGGCTCTGCTTGCATGCAAACCTCTCAACTGTCTAGCTAACAGCCTCTGAGGTTTATCTCCAAATTCGAAGTATTTTTGCCTAACTTTTAGGATCTGATCACACGTGTATCTTGAAGTAATTGTATTATATTCATATTTCAAATTAAGTATTTTTTGTAGAGTTTGAGTACTCTCTGTTTCTCTATATGAGATGTCCAATTTTGATATTTCAGATTCAATTTCTTGAAGCCGGCATTGTTGCTGCTTCTTTAAAGATGCCTCGTATGAAATAATATGGCCTCGTAGAACTACCTTAAATGATTCCCACAGAGTAGAGTCTGAGACATCAGACGTATCATTGAGATAAGAACTGGCAAAATGTGTCATCTGAAAGAAGGCTCTGGTGTAATCGCCAAGCATATTTTCGTTTTGGAATTTCAAAATCTAGTGTTAATGAGACTGGGGAGTGATCCGAAATTAAAATATTGTTATATTTGCTGTTAGTAACATATGGTAATACCTTTGCATCCAACAGGACAAAAAATCAATACAGGAATACGTTTTGTGCACCTGTGACAAAAAGGAATAATCTCTGTCCGATGGATGCTGAATTCTCCAAATATCCACAAGGTTGTTAGAAGTAATCAAGTTATGTAAGACAAATGAAGAGTTAGATAAATTACACATTTTTGTTGAGGATCTATCCAAATGTTTATCTAAAATAGTATTAAAGTCCCCACCTACAATCAAATGCGTGTGTCAGTGAGGTCAGGTAAAGAATCAAAAACCTTACGAAAAAATGCTGCATCATCAAAATTAGGTCCATAGATATTTAACAGGGTTACATGGGTTTTACAAATGCCTCCAGTTACTACTATGTATCGTCCGTTAGGATCTGATATAGTGGAAATGTGTTCAAATTGCAAGCTTTTTAAAATTATAATAGCAACTCCACACGCTTTACTTGAAAACGTAGACTGGAAAATCTGACCCGCGCAGCTGCTACGCAGCCTGTTACATTCAGATGGCCTGATATGAGTCTCTTGTAAATACACGATGTCTGCAGAAAGGGCTTTCAGGTGAGAAAACACCTTAGCACAAGCCGCGTACGTTCCAACTCACAAAATTAACCCCGTAACTGCCGGATTGTGGTAGACTAGTTGTTTTTGCCAGTTATAATTGAGAGGAAGAATTTGAAAACAACGGATATCATACGTAGTGCCCGAATACTACAAACAATAAACAAAAAATGAACACTTGAAAACATAAACAACAAACCCTCCCCACCCCTCCCATAAACCCACTTTCCCAAAAAAAGTGGGCAAAGATATTCCCACAAAAACACTGGGGATACTGCATCCAAGACATTGACTAAACTTAGTCTCACCAGTCCCATCTACAGTAATTTAACTCAACTTCCCCTCCATATTAAAGTATAGAATGTCACGAACTAAATAAACAGCGGTATGTGTCCGCGGGTGAGAGGACAATCAACAGAGAATTCCCTACCCGCGTTGGTCCATCTTTTTATCATGTCACTGTGGCAGTTCAGGGATCTACCTCAGAGTTTTTTGGTAACAAACCACTCAGGATCACTTCAGCCTCCTGTGGGTTGGTGCACAACTTCGTAGCGTTGTTGTAGGTAACACGTAGACGCGCAGGGTACAAAAAAACGCACACCGCACCGGCATCCTTCAACCTCCTCCAAATTCCGTCAAACAGCTGGCGCTGCCTCACCACCTCCGTCGGCAGATCTGGGAAGAAAAGGATTCTTTTCCCTTCAAATGTCAGAGGATGCATTTGCCGTGCGAGCTGCAGGATCTTCTCTTTAATGGGATAGTGATGGATCCTAGCAATCAGCAGCCGCGGACGGCCCGAATTCACTGCTGCCTGCCCGCCCAGCCGGTGCGCGCAGTCGATTTGCAGGGGCTTATCAAAGTTCTCAACCCCCAGAAGATTGGAGATGAATCCGGAAAGGAACTCCGCTTTTTGACCCTTTTCAATATTTTCAGGTAAGCCTAAGATTTTGATATTTTGACGCCTCGAACGCCCTTCCAGATCAACTACCTCGCTGCGGAGCTTCTTTTTCTCAGTGTCCATTCTCTGCAGGCTCTGCTCCAGCTTGACTTTTGCCAATTCCATTTCAGCAATCCGACTGCCATGGTCACTGAGAGTAGCCTGTGTAGCTTGTAAAGTAGACTCCAAGCTGTTGAAGCGGTCATTCATCTTGCCACTCATTTCGTGGATGGCCGAGAGAATGTCTGATATTCCTGGATTAGACGCTGATATTAACGAGGTAGCCTCGCCATCTTTAGCCCCCTGCACGTCCTCGCATGCTCCGTCAGTCTCGTTACTTGGTTTCTCCAACTTTTTCGACAACTTTGGCTTGGTCATTTTGTGAACAAGTGCCTTAAAAATAACAACTGAAGTGTATAACTGCAAACCGCACGTAAAAACTCGATTTTTAACCAAGAATTTTAAACGCTGGAGGGGAGCTCACGGAAAAGATGTCTACTCCATAGAGTGCTCACTACCGCCCCCCGATTGATTGATTGATTGATTGATTGACACCTGAAAACTGAGACGTGTTGACTGATACCTGAAGACTAGGAAGTAATGACTGATACCTGATGACTGAAAAGTGATGACTGATACCTGACGACTGATACCTGAGTCTTGAAGTAATGTTTCATTATAAATATATTTGAGAAAGGAGTCCTGACTTCTGATACATGACAACTTATTGGAGCAGGGCTTAAAGCTAAGGAGGATCCATGACGATGTCCTAAAATGGCCAGCGTACACGCGACTCTGTTTCTGGCATGTGCACAGAAAAGGCTTTTTCTGCATTACTCACTCATACAGCCTCTCCTTGTACATGTGCTGAATAGTTGAACAATGCAGAGTGACTCCAGCTGCAGCAAGATGATGTTGTAGGTGTTTGGAGCTGCTCTGTGGGTTGACTATGACTGTTCTCACCATCCTTCTCCTCTGATTATCTGAGAGTTTTCTTGTTCTGCCACTTCAGGTCTTAATTAGAACTGTGCCTGTGGTTCTTCCATTTCCTCACTATGTTCCTCACAGTGGAAACTGACAGCTGAAATCTCTGATATAGCTTTTTATATCCGTCCTCTTAAACCATGATTGTGTTCCAATAATTAGTGCTAAAGGTTTTGAAATATAACGACAAGGGTGACCAAATGTATGCACCTGCCTAATTTTTTAAAGAATTATTGCACACTTTCTGTAAATCCTATAAACTTTATTTCACTTCTCAAATATCAGCGTTTGTGTGCTATATGATATATTTAACTGAAATGACCCAAACAACCAGTGATTTATAATGGAAAATCATGAAAAATGATCAGGGGTGCCTAAACTTTTTATATCATTGTATTCCATTACTTTTTATTATTAGGGCCCGAGCACCGAAGGCGCAGGCGAAGCCTGCACCGGAGGTGCAAAGCCCTATTGTTTTTGGTCCGTTTATTATTATTATTATTATTCTGCCTCTTTGCGTCCATTTTTGAGGCATTTCTGATACTCGAAAACTCACGCATTTTGGCACAGGCCTCAAGCTCGGCGAAAATTTTAAATTTCCATAGAGGCTGGACTTTGGCATTGTTCAGGAGCTCTATAGCGCCCCCAAACGTCGGCAGTGGCCGGGATGAAGTTTGTCCAACGTGCACCAACTTTGGTACGCTCATTGACCTCCTCATAAACAACAAGAATCACTAGGTTTTATTTGACTCCGCCCAACAGGAAGTCGGCCATTTTGACAGGAAGTTGCAAAATAAAAAGTTTCCCGCTGGGTTTCGGAGTGGTTAGGATGTTTGAAAACTCCTAAAATTTTACAGAGCTATTTGGCCTTGGCCATACTTTGACCGTAAGTTGGAATTTCGTAAATTCGTCTTTCATCAGCTCTCTAGCGCCACCTATTTTATATCATATTTATGAAAAGCTCTCAGCCTCTTGATGATTGGCAGATTCAATAAGTCTTTGAAATGATTTAGGAATATTTTGTCGTTTTTCTCATGTGTAGGTAGAGGACTCTACAGCGCCCCCTATTTTGTTTAGGCCATTAAATTAGCTGTAGCTGTCTCAAAATTTCTCCAATATTCTCGATTTTTGGCAACAACATAGAAACTATCATCCCGCACATATTACCCTTTGGCTTGTACTAGCTCCGCCCAACAGGAAGTCGGCCATTTTTAAATTTGTGGAATTTTTACACATTTTTCACGAACTCATTCAAACTCCTCCTAGAGTCTTTGTCATATTACCTCTAAATTTGGTATGGATAGGCTCCAGACATACATGGTGATAAATTGCAAAGGAATAGTCGATAGCTGAAACGATGACGTAATGGCGGACAATTAATTTAATGGAGACGCAACACTAGACCAAAGTGAAACCATGACACGGTCATAAAACAGATGATTGAAAAATCATGAAACTTGGTAAAAACACAAGAGACATCATAAGACACGTTTTTAGTATTGGAATGATTGACTCCGCCCAACAGGAAGTCGGCCATTTTGAAATATGTGCATTTTACACACATTTTTTGCATACTTTGTCGAACTCCTCCTAGGGAATTTGTTGAATACTCTTGATATTTGTCAGTAATAAACTACTAATACACCTGATGATAAATTGCGAAGGAATAGTCGATATCTTAAACGAGGACGAAATGGCGGACAGTTGAATTGCTTGAGATGCCCCGTTAAAACAGGAAGTGAATACATTCTGGTGTTAGTAGGTGTTTGAGGAGGTTAAAAAGGTTAAAAACTCTCAAAAATTTACAGGCCTGCTTGATTTAAGCAGTACTTTGATCTGAAATTAAAATTTCATATATACGTATTTCATTGGCTCTATAGCGCCACCTAGGTTTCAATGCATATTTGACATTACGGGAATGCTCAAAACCTCTTGAAAATTGACAGATTGCATAAGACCTAAAAACACTTTACAAATATTTTGACAATTTTTTCATGTATAGCTAGCGGACTCTACAGCGCCCCCTAATTGGTTCGTTTAATAAATTAGCTGTGGATGTGTCAAAATTTGTCTAATCTTCTCAAATTTTGGTAGGATCGTAGATAGTATGACCCTGCACATATTTGCAATTGGCTTGTATTAGCTCCGCCCCACAGGAAGTCGGCCATATTGGAATTTGTAATATTTTTACACATTTTTCACAAACTCGTTTAAACTGCTCCTAAAGTCTTTGTCAGATTACCTCTTATTTCGCTGTAAATGAACAACAGACATATTTGATGATAACTGCCAAAGGATTAGTTGATCGGTAAAACAGTGACCCAATGGCGAGCAATTGATTCACTAGAGACGCAACACTAAACCAATGTGAAACCATGACACGGTCAGAAAACAGATTATTGAAAATTCATGAAACTTGGCAAAAACACAAAAGACATCATTACACACATTTTCAGCATTGGTAGGACTGACTCCGCCCAACAGGAAGTCGGCCATTTTGAAATATCTGCATTTTACATACATTTTTTTGCGTATGTTGTCAAACTACTCCTAGCAAATTTTGTTGAATTCTCTTGATATTTGGTAAAAATAAACATTGAACATATCTGATGATAAATTGTGAAGGAATAGTCGATATCTCAAACGAGGACTAAATGGCAGATGGTTGAATTTGTGAGATGCCACATCAAAACAGGAGGTGAAAACCTAGGTAATGCTAGGTGTTTTGAGGAGGTTATAACGAAGAAAAACTCACAAAATTTGACCGGCCTGCTTATCTAAGGCTGTTGTTTGATGTAGAATTAGAATTTCAAATACATGTATTTTAACAGCGCTATAGCGCCACCTGTATTTTAAATGGATATTTCACATGTTTAACAGGATAGAAAACTCATGAAAATTGGCACACTCAATAAGACCTTAAAATTACTTTTACCGGTTTCTCGGTTTGGCCCGGTACGATTTGCGCTGTTGTGCGAGGGCCCTACGTCCCCCTGTGACAGGGGGACAACTCGTTATTATTATTATTATTATTATTATTATTATTATTATTATTATTATTATTATTATTATTATTTATTTATTTATTTTTTTAAGTTGAGTACACCCCTAAGTGAATTGATTTGGACCTTCTTTGGGACTGGACAGTTTACCATGATTGAGTGGAAGTTTAATTTCAAGTGTATTAAAATTTTAACAGGATAATGTGAGAGTGTCAGTACATAAGCTGAAACACAAGAGAATGACTTAAGAAAAACAAAATACGCCTTTTGGAGTGGCCAGGTTAGAGCCCAGATCTCAGATGCTATGGATTCACTTAAGGTGTCCAAGGAATACTTCAAAACTAAAGCAGTGAAAAAAGAATGGGTTAAAATTCCTTGTGAACAATGTACAGGTCTGACCACAGCTACAGGAAGTGCTGTTTAAGGTTACTGCTGTAGGTGTTCACTTACTTTTTCTTTTTATTCTGTTAGATTGCTTTTGTTTTTCCTTTTTTTTATCTGGTTTAAGATCATGCCACAGCATCTCAATCAGACTTTGACTAGGCCACCCCAAAACATTTTTTTTTAGCCATTCAGAGGTGAACTTGTTTGTCTGCTTTGGATCATTGTCCTATTGCAGAACCCAAGTACACCTTGGCTTAAGGTCACAAGACACTTTTTCACAAAGGGCTAGATTGGTTTGGATAGTTTTTTTTACCTTAATAAAAGGAATCATCATGCTTTTATATGGTTATTATTAGTTTGATATTAAAGTTTGTTTGATAATCTGAACAATATTAGTATTGCAAACAATGTAAGTAATGCAAAAATAAAAGAAGTCTGTACGGGCAGACACTTTTTCACACCACTGTATATACAGCTCTGGAAAAAAATAAGAGACCACCGCAATTTTTTTTAATAAGCATTTCTCTATTCCAGTGTCAGTTGAAGTACACCTCATTCTACTTAATGTGATTCTGATTAGGTGATCACTTTAACCACATCTTATTTAACGAGGAAAAGTATAAAAACACTGTTGTGGTCATCACAATCCTCTTGCAATAGGACAAGCTGGATGACAAAACAAGTGCTAGGAATAGCTTAAAAGTAATTGGAATTAAAAAAAATAACTATTAACTATGCCAAAGGGGTTGACTAGAAAAGTCTCAAGTGAGGAAAAGAAGGGCTTAATTCTGGCTTTACTGGCAGAGGGATACAGTAAGCATCATGTTACTTATGTTACTACCATCTCTAAAATTTCTAAGACTGCAACTTATTAAAACAATATCAAGCAGCAGATTTTGGGGACAACAAATCTACAGACCATTAGAGTGGCGAAATTGACTCTCCATTGACTGGGATGACTGTCATCTTATTCAAATTTCAATCAGCAAGCACTGGATAACATCAAGTGACCTGCAAAATGAAAAAATTGCAGCTGGGGTGAAGTGCACGGCAAGAGTTCGTAACAGGTTCCTAGAGTCAGGGTTAAGTCATGTAAAGCTAGAAAAAAGCCTTTCATCAATGAGAAGCAAAGGAGGGCCAGGCTAAGTTTGCATGGCTAGCACAGTCTTCAGACCTGAACCCCATTGAAAAGCCCTGGTATGTAATCAAGAGGTAGATAGCTAGTCATAAGCCATTAAATAAATCTGACCTGCTTAAATATTTGCGCCAGGAGTGGCATAAGGTCACCCAACAGCAGCAGTGTGAAATATTGGTGGAGAGCATGCCAAGACACATGAAAACTTTGATTAAAAATCATGGTCATTTCACCAAATACTGATTTCTGAACTCTTCCTGAGCTAAAACTTTCATGATTTGAGGTCTGAAAGCACTGCATCATTTTCATTATTTTGACCATTTGTCATTTTCTGCAAATAAATGCTACATTTTTGTTTGAAATTTGGAAAACCTCTGGAATATAAACAAGAGGAAAACAGATAATTACATGTCATCAGACCAAGCTGAACTGCTTCAATTTTTGAGACTTAAAGATTGAGAATGTGAGACTATTCCGGAATATTATTCCGGGAAGGTTATCCAAGTATCAATATAGGAGAAAGCTCTTCCACTTGCAGAGCTCTTCTGACTTTTAGGAACTACTAGGAAACCAGCACCATCAGAAAGAGCTTGTTTTAATCCTGCGCCCACCCATCCAGAGTCCTAATATGAATTAAATGAATTGTATTTAGTGCTTGAAATTACTTATGCATTTAATAAAACAGCAAAAAAGTTTATTTTAGAATTACATTTCTTTGAGTTAATCTCAGTGCTGAATGTACCGATCAAGATTTAAGCAGATCAAGAATCTAGTAGTAGACGTGGATTTAGGCCTGTACACTGAATGAAGGGAAAGATTCAGGATTAAAACATTTATGTAAAATTTTATTCAATTAAATGAACATTATTATTATTATTTTTATTTTACTGATTGATTAGTTGTTTTCCTTCTGTTCATTATGCATGGAAATCATTGCGTGGTTATTATAATTTTCTAAACTATTAATTTGTTTTGTCCCATTACCACATTGCAAGGTTTGAAAAAAACTCCTGCTCCCACCAATTACAATTAAATTCTAAAGGAACTCCCGCACACACTCGGAGGAAAGCTCCGGATCCCCAGCTCACATCTGCTATCATACATCAGCTAACAGATGCCTGTACCAGCCAGCATCATAGTAGTAGTGATAAGGGGAAAGAGCCCCACTTACTAATCACCCAGTGAGAGCATGACCAACTGTGCTTTCTGACTTTAGCTGCTGATGGAGAAGCAGCATAAGCTGGGACTTCTTGGATATTGGTAAAAGTGCCTCCGTCCTCTGGACCACACAAAGCCCATTAAATGTTTATATTTTTCTGTCTTCATTCTGCTTTAAACAGAAGAAGGTAAAATGGTTTTAACCCCTGGTTAAAATCGTTTACAGTCAGTTTTGTTACTGTCATCTCTCAGCTCTGGTACTGTTACTTTTGTTACTGTCAGCTGTAATTTTCTAGCCTATTAATTTGCAGGATTTTTTTTACATGTACAATAAGAAAAATAAGTATTTGAAAATCTCCCACTAAGAAATCATGGAGGGGTCTAAAATTTTCATCTTAGGTAATTGTCCATTGTGAGAGACATAGTCTAAAACAATTTATGATTTTTAAATAATGTATTTGTGTGTTTCTGCTGCAAATAAGTATTTAAACACCTGACAATCAACAAAACTTCTGGCTCTTAAAGACCTGTTAGTCCCCCTAGAAAAAATCCACCTCCACTCCTCTTCTAAATTAGAAGCACCTGTTTGAGATCATTAGTTGCATAAAGACATCTGTTAACCCCACACAATCAGTAAGACCCCAACCTCTAACATGGCTAAGACCTAAGTGCTGTCCAAAGACAACAGAGACAAAATTGTAGACCTCCACAAGGCTGGAAAGGGCTACGGGGCAGTTGCCAAGCAGCTTGGTGAAAAAAGATTGGAGCTGTTGGAGCAACTATTAAAAACCACTGGAGCCACTGTTTCCATGGTTACTGTGGGTAATACACTAAGATGTCATAGTTTAAGGTCATGCATGGCACGGAAGGTTCCCCTGCTTAAATCAGCACACATCCCGGCCCGTCTTAAGTTTGCACATGAACATTTGGATAATCCAGAGAAGTCATGGGAAAAAATTCTGTGGTAAGATGAGACCAAAATAGGGGGTGGAAGCATCATGCTTTGGGAGTGTTTTTCTGCACATGGGACAGGACGACTGCATTGTATTAAAGAGAGGATGACCAGAGCTGAAGATGGGTCGTGTCTTTCAACATGACAGTGACCAAAAGCACACAGGCAGGATAACGAAGAAGTGGCTCCGTAAGAAGCATATCAAGGTTCTGGAGTGGCCTAGCCAGTCTCCAGACCTAAACCCTACAGAAAATCTTTGGAGGGAGCTCAAACTCTATGTTTCTCAGTGACAGCCCAAATACCTGGCTGATCTGGAGAAGATCTGAAGGAATGGGCCAAAATCCTTGCTGCAGTGTGTGCACACCTGGTGAAAACTACAGGAAATGTTTCACCTCTGTAATTTCAAACAAAGGATACTGTACTAAATATTAACATTGATTTTTTAAGGTGTTCAAATACTTATTTGCACACAAATAAATAAATAAATAATTTATAAAATAAATAAATAATTTTTAGATTATGTCTCTAGATTATGTCAGCTCTGTTACTGTCAGCTCTGTTAATGTTAGTTCTGTTAGTGTCAGCTCTGTTAATGTTAGTTTTGTTAGTGTCAGCTCTGTTACTGTTAGTTCTACTATTACGACTCCGGAAGAAATGTTGTCAGTTGCACGATTTAATGTTTTAACATATTTAGCAAAACAAAGATACATATATGAAGAGGTTATAATGAAACAGTCTTCTAGTAGAGTCTTTGGCGTAGGCCCCGTCATCGGCCCAGGACTTGATACATCTGGGCTCTGCAGATCCTGTCGTACATTGGAGACAGGGGCGGAGCCAACCCCAAAAGTGAAAGAGTTAATATATATATATATATATATATATATATATACCCACCGGTAGATCTTTACTTTATCCTACATCCTGTAATAAAAGAAACGTTTGATTAATAATCAGCATAATAATAAACGATACCGTACTTTTAAATGATAGCTCTTTAGCACCGGTGACTGTGGACAGTGAAGCATTTCCTTTTATACCTTGGATATCCCCATGCATGAGTGAGTTTATTAGCATTTAACTCGTGGATTGTGTTAAGTGAGCACATGCTTGATGTAACTAAATGTGGGTGACCTGTGCAGTAACAAGCAGAGTTAACGTGGGTGTAGTGTCCAGTGATGCGCTTGCATTGCGCCAACTTTCCATGCTGTTAGTATGGGCCAATGCCCTTCACTCATACATACGCTTGCTACGAGCCTAAGCGGGGTGCGCCCCCGAAGCGTACGGGCACGAGCCCTTCACTCATACATTCGCTTGCTACGAGCCCAAGCGGGGTGCGCCCCCGAAGCGTACGGGTGGCGAGCCCTTCGTTCATACATACGCTTGCTACGAGCCCAAGCGGGGTGCACCCCCGAAGCGTACGGGCGGCGAGCCCTTCACTCATTCATTTATTCATTCATTAGATCATTACATATTCATTCAGTTATCTATTCATCAGAGCATGCGCAGGGAATGCCCCCAAACATACAGGCCATGTGCCTACATTCAAACATTCATTTCTTTCATTCTTTAATTAATTCTGCATTCATCCAATCAATACATAACGTTTTGCAGACGCTTTTGTCTAAAGCGACTTAAATAGTAAAGTTCAGAAATAATAGAAGGTAGAAAAACTTAATACAGGGCCTGAAGGAGATCAAAGGGAAGTTGTGTGACAGATGAGTTAAGAAGGGGAAGAAGGAAGAGACGTTAGCAAGAAGAAAATGGTGTTAGGCGAGGGGTGCGCCCCCGAACATACGGGCCGCGGGCCCTACATTCATTTCTTTCATTCTTTAATTAATTCTGCATTCATCCGATCAATACATAACGTTTTGCAGACGCTTTTGTCTAAAGCGACTTAAATAGTAAAGTTCAGAAATAATAGAAGGTAGAAAAACTTAATACAGGGCCTAAAGGAGACCAAAGGGAAGTTGTGTGACAGAGGAGTTAAGAAGGGGAAGAAGGAAGAGACGTTAGCAAGAAGAAAATGGTGTTAGGCGAGGGGTGCGCCCCCAAACATACGGGCCGCGGGCCCTACATTCATACACGAGGGCGTCGAGCCCAATCAAAGCATGCGTTGCTGTTAGTGAGGGCCATGCCAAAACATGCATCTAGGTTGGGCATCGAGCCCATCATGCGCGGGGACCGCCCCCAAAGCATGCGTTGCTGTTAGTAACGGGCTGCGCGCCCTGTAAAACGCTTGGGCGTTGCGCCTGACAAGCGCGGGGTTCGACCCCTGAAAAAACATGCTGTTAGTAACATGCAATAATCCTCATGTCATGTCGTCTGGGCTGTGAGCCCAAGATAAAGAGGAGATTGTCTCCTGGCATGTGTTGATGTAAATGACCACGGGCCATAATGCATTAAGCTATAGGTATAGACATGTGATAATCAGCAGTGTTGAGAGAGTATCACGGATCGTTTTAATAACTGGTTAATACTGTTAGTGAAGCATTGAAACAAAAGCAAATGTTGATGTAATAGATCATTTAAATCGCCGGATTGATGGACAAATTAACATACTCTAAAGTATGTAGTACTTCCACCGCCTCCAGTGTTTGCTTATAAATAATACTTACTTAGACAGTGTTGAATGAGCTTGCTGAGCGTTCAGCAGCAGGTCCAGTTCTGGTCTAATGTGTGACAGGTGTGCTGAAATTACCCGTCTCTCAAGTAAAAAAAAAGGTGACGTCAGCTTCGCTGAGGACGTGGCTGCGTCGTTCCTAAAGAGAGCGACCAGCGTAGCAGGATGGAGATGGTCGGCGTTTCCTAATTGACATTTGACAGGTGAAATCTGACCAATGTTTCGCCATAGGGTAGCTATTAGGTAGAACCAAACAGAGGCGCATAAAGTTTAGAAGAGCGTGAAAGCAGATAGCTAGCCCCAGAAGTGTAAAGACAGAAATCGGAGTGCACTTTTAGCATTTTAATTGTAAAACAGGGCCCTGTTATCTGCAACAGAATGTTTCGTGAAAACAGTAATGAAGGAAGGAGTAGAGCTTAAATCAGACAGCGTGAGGCATTGAACTGATCAAATAAATATTGTCGGCGCGCACTCGTGAAATGCCTGTGCGCTTAAATCCATAAAAGCTGCCGTATGCAGTTGAAACATAGGGAGAATATATCAGACTTGTAAATTAGATTTATTTCTGTAAAGGCAAGCTATATTAAATTGAGGAAGAGGATTTTTTGCAATGCCTTTGAGGAGTAAGCATATAGCTGGATTAGAAAACGAACTCGGATAATCTGACTATTACGACGTTCCTTATTAATTGGCATCAATAATTTTTTGTAGAGAGAAAGTTTTTTACCAATTATGAAATTAATTTATAATTACTGATTCCCAGGTAATTAAATTGAGCAATGACATGATCGGAGTGCAGAAAGAACAACTTAAATGAGGATCGTGATCACAGCTTCGCGGTCACAATGTATTTATTAATAAATTCAGAGAAAATAAAAAGTAATGAAACGCACGCGATCACCACCGATCATTTCGTACAGAACTGAGAGGCAGATCCAGGGGCGAGGGTCAAAATGAATAGCCAACAGTCGGCAAACTATCGCCCTTGGAAATAAATACCCAAAACCGACAAACAGAGCGGCGCTCGCACCGAGCGCAGCCGAAGAAACGGCGCCGAGGAGAACAATGAGAAATACCGGACCACAACCAAGAAAGCGAGACTAGAGAAGCCACGAACGACACAGCAAAAGAGAAGACACAAAAGCACCCAAGCGAAATCGCGAGCCCAGAGACCGATAAAGAGATATATAGACATATTATTTATCCCAAAGGAAATTAAAGCACCGAAGCGAAATCACGAACCCAGAGACAGATAAAGATACAGATATATAGATATTAAATAGCCCTAAGGAAATGTAGACATCCAGCAGCAACAGCACAATTCATAAGAAATAAAGAACAGTAAGAATAAAGAAACACACTACATGCGGATCAAAACACAGAAGAACAGAAAAGATATAAGAAGATTAAATAGAAAAGAAAGGTAATAAGATAAGTCGGGAAGCAGTTCAGCAGCAAACAGTTTTAAAACGCAGAGTAAGACATATTCCTTTAAACTAAGCTTTAACAACCTATCCATTTCACAGGTACAATAATTCGTAAGAGTAACAGCAGTATCATTATTAGTGTGATTGCAGTAATGCAATCACAGTACTGATCTTCTTAAGTCTTATTAGTGTGATTGCAGTAATGCAATCACAGTATTGTTCTTCTTAAGTCTTATTCTTATTATTATTATTAAGTTGGCTTGGAAAAGCCAACTTACTGTTCTTCGTAATCTTCTTCTTATTATTATTATTATTAAGTTGGCTTTGGAAAAGCCAACTTATTGTTCTTCGTTTTCTTCTTATTATTAAGTTGGCTTGGAAAAGCCAACTTCTTGTTCTTCGTAATCTTCTTATTATTATTATTATTAAGTTGGCTTGGAAAAGCCAACTTCTTGTTCTTCGTAATCTTCTTATTATTAAGTTGGCTTGGAAAAGCCAACTTCTTGTTCTTCGTAATCTTCTTATTAAGTTGGCTTTGGAAAAGCCAACTTATTGTTCTTCGTTTTCTTCTTATTATTAAGTTGGCTTGGAAAAGCCAACTTCTTGTTCTTCGTAATCTTCTTATTATTATTATTATTATTAAGTTGGCTTGGAAAAGCCAACTTCTTGTTCTTCGTAATCTTCTTCTTCTTATTAGTGTGATTGCAGTAATGCAATCACAGTATTGTTCTTCTTAAGTCTTATTCTTATTAGTGTGATTGCAGTAATGCAATCACAGTATTGTTCTTCTTAAGTCTTATTCTTCTTATTATTATTATTAGTGTGATTGCAGTAATGCAATCACAGTATTGTTCTTCTTAAGTCTTATTCTTATTATTATTATTATTATTAGTGTGATTGCAGTATGCAATCACAGTATTGTTCTTCTTAAGTCTTATTCTTCTTATTATTATTATTCCACCTGTTTTTTGTCCGGTTAACTAGTGCCGCAGTTTTCGAAATATCGACTTCGTTCAAAAGAGAAAACGTGCGTCCATATCGGGAATGGTGGGCTTGTATACAGCTTTCCGATCGGACTTACGTTTTTCGTAAAAACTTCGTAAGTACGCGTTTTTTTGACCATTGAAAATGAATGGGCAGAACTTTGCACGCCCGTGGACGTCGCAATTTTTGAAATACGAAGATGAAACCAATTGAGGACCTGTAGAACTTATTGAGCTCTTTCCGAAAATATGCGTTACGAAAAGTTACGACGTACGGATTTCGTACGATTGTCGTACGAAGTGGCCCCATTGGAATGAATGGGGCCAATCGGAGGACGGCAGCTAGATCGAAGGACAGGTAGCTAGAACTCCAGTACTGTGTGTAATGGAGCAGCTATGGGATAAAACAGCATTAGGTCAAAAGTTTGGACACCCCGGCCCCCCAGTACTGTGTGTAATGGAGCCACGGGTCAAAAGTTTGGACACCCCGGCCCCCCCAGTACTGTGTGTAATGGAGCCACGGGTCAAAAGTTTGGACACCCCCGAACGGCCAAAGCAACCTAGCGTGCATAGCTGATTGATGTATTTGCACGTTGCGTAGCAACGTGCAAACACCATTTAATCTAATTTATGCATATAAATCACCTAGCAACCACCTAGAAACACCATAGCAACCACCACAGATACCATAGCAACACCTTAGCAACCGCCTAGCAACACCTTAGCAACCACCTAGCAACCACCTAGCAACACCTTAGCAACCTCCCCGGATACCATAGCAACACCTTAGCAACCGCCTAGCAACACCTTAGCAACCGCATAGCAACCACTTAGCAACACCTTAGCAACCACCCCGGATACCATAGCAACACCTTAGCAACCGCCTAGCAACCACCTAGCAACCACCTAGCAACCACCTAGCAACACCTTAGCAACCACCCCGGATACCATAGCAACACCTTAGCAACCGCCTAGCAACACCTTAGCAACCACCTAGCAACCACCTAGCAACACCTTAGCAACCACCCCGGATACCATAGCAACACCTTAGCAACCGCCTAGCAACACCCTAGCAACAACCTAGCAACCACCTAGCAACACCTTAGCAACCACCCTGGATACCATAGCAACACCTTAGCAACCGCCTAGCAACACCCTAGCAACCACCTAGCAACCACCTAGCAACACCTTAGCAACCACCCCGGATACCGTAGCAACACCTTAGCAACCGCCTAGCAACACCCTAGCAACCACCTAGCAACCACCTAGCAACACCTTAGCAACCACCCTGGATACCATAGCAACACCTTAGCAACCGCCTAGCAACACTCTAGCAACCACCTAGCAACCACCTAGCAACACCTTAGCAACCACCCCGGATACCATAGCAACACCTTAGCAACCGCCTAGCAACACCTTAGCAACCACCTAGCAACCACTTAGCAACACCTTAGCAACCACCACGGATACCATAGCAACACCTTAGCAACCGCCTAGCAACACCCTAGCAACCACCTAGCAACCACCTAGCAACACCTTAGCAACCACCCCGGATACCATAGCAACACCTTAGCAACCGCCTAGCAACACCCTAGCAACCACCTAGCAACCACCTAGCAACACCTTAGCAACCACCCCAGATACCATAGCAACACCTTAGCAACCGCCTAGCAACACCCTAGCAACCACCTAGCAACACCTTAGCAACCACCCCGGATACCATAGCAACACCTTAGCAACCGGCTAGCAACACCTTAGCAACCACCTAGCAACCACCTAGCAACACCTTAGCAACCACCCCGGATACCATAGCAACACCTTAGCAACCGCCTAGCAACACCTTAGCAACCACCTAGCAACCACCTAGCAACACCTTAGCAACCACCCCGGATACCATAGCAACACCTTAGCAACCGCCTAGCAACACCTTAGCAACCACCTAGTAACACCTTAGCAACCACCCCGGATACCATAGCAACACCTTAGCAACCGCCTAGCAACACCCTAGCAACCACCTAGCAACCACCTAGCAACACCTTAGCAACCACCCCGGATACCATAGCAACACCTTAGCAACCGCCTAGCAACACCCTAGCAACCACCTAGCAACACCTTAGCAACCACCCCGGATACCATAGCAACACCTTAGCAACCGCCTAGCAACACCCTAGCAACCACCTAGCAACCACCTAGCAACACCTTAGCAACCACCCCGGATCCCATTGCAACTGCCTAGCAACTGCATTTCGTACGATTGCCGTACGAAGTGGCCCCATTAGAATGAATGGGGCCAATCGGAGGACGGCAGCTAGATCGAAGGACAGGTAGCTAGAACTCCAGTACTGTGTGTAATGGAGCAGCTATGGGATAAAACAGCATTAGGTCAAAAGTTTGGACACCCCGGCCCCCCAGTACTGTGTGTAATGGAGCCACGGCTCAAAAGTTTGGACACCCCGGCCCCCCCAGTACTGTGTGTAATGGAGCCACGGGTCAAAAGTTTGGACACCCCAGAGCCCCAGCACTGTGTGTAATGGAGCCACGGGTCAAAAGTTTGGACACCCCAGAGCCCCAGCACTGTGTGTAATGGAGCCACGGGTCAAAAGTTTGGACACCCCAGAGCCCCAGCACTGTGTGTAATGGAGCCACGGGTCAAAAGTTTGGACACCCCAGAGCCCAGTACTGTGTGTAATGGAGCCACGGGTCAAAAGTTTGGACACCCCAGAGCCCCAGCACTGTGTGTAATGGAGTCACGGGTCAAAAGTTTGGACACCCCAGAGCCCCAGCACTGTGTGTAATGGAGCCACGGGTCAAAAGTTTGGACACCCCAGAGCCCCAGTACTGTGTAATGGAGCCACGGGTCAAAAGTTTGGACACCCCAGTGCCCCAGTACTGTGTGTAATGGAGCAACTGGTCAAAAGTTTGGGTACCCCGGTCAGCTCTGCAATCACACTCGCAGTTTCTGTAGGAACTGCAATCTAGTTATTATTATTATTATTATTATTATTCCACCTGTTTTTTGTCCGGTTAACTAGTGCCGCAGTTTTCGAAATATCGACTTCGTTCAAAAGAGAAAACGTGCGTCCATATCGGGAATGGTGGGCTTGTATACAGCTTTCCGATCGGACTTACGTTTTTCGTAAAAACTTCGTAAGTACGCGTTTTTTTGCCCATTGAAAATGAATGGCCAGAACTTTGCACGCCCGTGGACGTCGCAATTTTTGAAATACGAAGATGAAACCAATTGAGGACCTGTAGAACTTATTGAGCTCTTTCCGAAAATATGCGTTCCGAAAAGTTACGACGTACGGATTTCGTACGATTGTCGTACGAAGTGGCCCCATTGGAATGAATGGGGCCAATCGGAGGACGGCAGCTAGATCGAAGGACAGGTAGCTAGAACTCCAGTACTGTGAGTGTATGGAGCAGCTATGGGATAAATCAGCGTTAGGTCAAAAGTTTGGACACCCCGGCCCCCCAGTACTGTGTGTAATGGAGCCATGGGTCAAAAGTTTGGACACCCCGGCCCCCCAGTACTGTGTGTAATGGAGCCACGGGTCAAAAGTTTGGACACCCCCGAACGGCCAGAGCAACCTAGCGTGCATAGCTGATTGATGTATTTGCACGTTGCGTAGCAACGTGCAAACACCATTTAATCTAATTTATGCATATACATCACCTAGCAACCACCTAGCAACACCTTAGCAACCACCTAGCAACACCTTAGCAACCACCCAGGATACCATAGCAACACCTTAGCAACCGCCTAGCAACACCTTAGCAACCACCTAGCAAACACCTAGCAACACCTTAGCAACCACCCTGGATACCATAGCAACACCTTAGCAACCGCCTAGCAACACCTTAGCAACCACCTAGCAACCACCTAGCAACACCTTAGCAACCACCCCGGATACCATAGCAACACCTTAGCAACCGCCTAGCAACACCTTAGCAACCACCTAGCAACCACCTAGCAACACCTTAGCAACCACCCCGGATACCATAGCAACACCTTAGCAACCACCTAGCAACACCCTAGCAACCACCTAGCAACCACCCCGGATACCATAGCAACACCTTAGCAACCGCCTAGCAACAACCTAGCAACCACCTAGCAACCACCTAGCAACACCTTAGCAACCACCCCGGATACCATAGCAACACCTTAGCAACCGCCTAGCAACACCCTAGCAACCACCTAGCAACACCCTAGCAACCACCCCGGATACCATAGCAACACCTTAGCAACCGCCTAGCAACACCTTAGCAACCGCCTAGCAACCACCTAGCAACACCTTAGCAACCACCCCGGATACCATAGCAACACCTTAGCAACCGCCTAGCAACACCCTAGCAACCACCTAGTAACCACCTAGCAACACCTTAGCAACCACCCCGGATACCATAGCAACACCTTAGCAACCGCCTAGCAACACCCTAGCAACCACCTAGCAACCATTTAGCAACACCTTAGCAACCACCGCAGATACCATAGCAACACCTTAGCAACCGCCTAGCAACACCTTAGCAACCACCTAGCAACCACCTAGCAACACCTTAGCAACCACCCATATACCATAGCAACACCTTAGCAACCGCCTAGCAACACCCTAGCAACCACCTAGCAACACCTTAGCAACCACCCCGGATACCATAGCAACACCTTAGCAACCGCCTAGCAACACCTTAGCAACCACCCCGGATACCATAGCAACACCTTAGCAACCGCCTAGCAACACCCTAGCAACCACCTAGCAACCACCTAGCAACACCTTAGCAACCACCCCGGATACCATAGCAACACCTTAGCAACCGCCTAGCAACACCCTAGCAACCACTTAGCAACCACCTAGCAACACCTTAGCAACCACCCCGGATACCATAGCAACACCTTAGCAACCGCCTAGCAACACCCTAGCAACCACCTAGCAACACCTTAGCAACCACCCAAGATACCATAGCAACACCTTAGCAACCGCCTAGCAACACCTTAGCAACCACCTAGCAACCACCTAGCAACACCTTAGCAACCACCCCGGATACCATAGCAACACCTTAGCAACCGCCTAGCAACACCTTAGCAACCACCTAGCAACCACCTAGCAACACCTTAGCAACCACCCCAAATACCATAGCAACACCTTAGCAACCGCCTAGCAACACCTTAGCAACCGCCTAGCAACACCTTAGCAACCACCTAGCAACCACCTAGCAACACCTTAGCAACCACCCCGGATACCATAGCAACACCTTAGCAACCGCCTAGCAACCAGCTAGCAACCACCTAGCAACACCTTAGCAACCACCCCGGATACCATAGCAACACCTTAGCAACCACCTAGCAACACCTTAGCAACCACCTAGCAACACCATAGCAGATACCAGCCAGCACTGCAATCACACTCGCAGTTTCTGTAGGAACTGCAATCTAGTTATTATTATTATTCCACCTGTTTTTTGTCCGGTTAACTAGTGCCGCAGTTTTCGAAATATCGACTTCGTTCAAAAGAGAAAACGTGCGTCCATATCGGGAATGGTGGGCTTGTATACAGCTTTCCGATCGGACTTACGTTTTTCGTAAAAACTTCGTAAGTACGCGTTTTTTTGCCCATAGAAAATGAATGGGCAGAACTTTGCACGTCCGTGGACGTCGCAATTTTTGAAATACTAAGATGAAACCAATTGAGGACCTGTAGAACTTATTGAGCTCTTTCCGAAAATATGCGTTACGAAAAGTTACGACGTACGGATTTCGTACGAATGTCGTACGAAGTGGCCCCATTGGAATGAATGGGGCCAATCGGAGGACGGCAGCTAGATCGAAGGACAGGTAGCTAGAACTCCAGTACTGTGAGTGTATGGAGCAGCTATGGGATAAAACAGCATTAGGTCAAAAGTTTGGACACCCCGGCCCCCCAGTACTGTGTGTAATGGAGCCACGGGTCAAAAGTTTGGACACCCCGGCCCCCCAGTACTGTGTGTAATGGAGCCACGGGTCAAAAGTTTGGACACCCCCGAACGGCCAGAGCAACCTAGCGTGCATAGCTGATTGATGTATTTGCACGTTGCGTAGCAACGTGCAAACACCATTTAATCAAATTTATGCATATACATCACCTAGCAACCACCTAGAAACACCATAGCAACCACCCCAGATACCATAGCAACACCTTAGCAACCGCCTAGCAACACCCTAGCAACCACCTAGCAACCACCTAGCAACACCTTAGCAACCACCCCGGATACCATAGCAACACCTTAGCAACCGCCTAGCAACACCCTAGCAACCACCTAGCAACCACCTAGCAACACCTTAGCAACCACCCCGGATACCATAGCAACACCTTAGCAACCGCCTAGCAACACCCTAGCAACCACCTAGCAACCATCTAGCAACACCTTAGCAACCACCCCGGATACCATAGCAACACCTTAGCAACCACCTAGCAACCACCTAGCAACACCTTAGCAACCACCCCGGATACCATAGCAACACCTTAGCAACCGCCTAGCAACACCTTAGCAACCACCTAGCAACCACCTAGCAACACCTTAGCAACCACCCCGGATACCATAGCAACACCTTAGCAACCGCCTAGCAACACCCTAGCAACCACCTAGCAACCACCTAGCAACACCTTAGCAACCACCCCGGATACCATAGCAACACCTTAGCAACCGCCTAGCAACACCCTAGCAACCACCTAGCAACACCTTAGCAACCACCCCGGATACCATAGCAACACCTTAGCAACCGCCTAGCAACACCCTAGCAACCACCTAGCAACCACCTAGCAACACCTTAGCAACCACCCCGGATACCATAGCAACACCTTAGCAACCACCTAGCAACACCTTAGCAACCACCCCGGATACCATAGCAACACCTTAGCAACCGCCTAGCAACATCCTAGCAACAACCTAGCAACCACCTAGCAACACCTTAGCAACCACCCCGGATACCATAGCAACACCTTAGCAACCGCCTAGCAACACCCTAGCAACCACCTAGCAACCACCTAGCAACACCTTAGCAACCACCCCGGATACCATAGCAACACCTTAGCAACCGCCTAGCAACACCCTAGCAACCACCTAGCAACCATCTAGCAACACCTTAGCAACCACCCCGGATACCATAGCAACACCTTAGCAACCACCTAGCAACACCCTAGCAACCACCTAGCAACACCTTAGCAACCACCCCGGATACCATAGCAACACCTTAGCAACCGCCTAGCAACACCTTAGCAACCACCTAGCAACCACCTAGCAACACCTTAGCAACCACCCCGGATACCATAGCAACACCTTAGCAACCGCCTAGCAACACCCTAGCAACCACCTAGCAACCACCTAGCAACACCTTAGCAACCACCCCGGATACCATAGCAACACCTTAGCAACTGCCTAGCAACACCCTAGCAACCACCTAGCAACCACCTAGCAACCACCTAGCAACACCTTAGCAACCACCCCGGATACCATAGCAACACCTTAGCAACCGCCTAGCAACACCCTAGCAACCACCTAGCAACCACCTAGCAACACCTTAGCAACACCTTAGCAACCACCCCGGATACCATAGCAACACCTTAGCAACCGCCTAGCAACACCTTAGCAACCACCTAGCAACACCTTAGCAAACACCCCGGATACCATAGCAACATCTTAGCAACACCATAGCAGATACCAGCCAGCACTGCAATCACACTCGCAGTTTCTGTAGGAACAACCACCTAGCAACCACCTAGCAACACCTTAGCAACACCTTAGCAACCACCCCGGATACCATAGCAACACCTTAGCAACCACCCCGGATACCATAGCAACACCTTAGCAACCGCCTAGCAACATCCTAGCAACAACCTAGCAACCACCTAGCAACACCTTAGCAACCACCCCGGATACCATAGCAACACCTTAGCAACCGCCTAGCAACACCCTAGCAACCACCTAGCAACCACCTAGCAACACCTTAGCAACCACCCCGGATACCATAGCAACACCTTAGCAACCGCCTAGCAACACCCTAGCAACCACCTAGCAACCATCTAGCAACACCTTAGCAACCACCCCGGATACCATAGCAACACCTTAGCAACCACCTAGCAACACCCTAGCAACCACCTAGCAACACCTTAGCAACCACCCCGGATACCATAGCAACACCTTAGCAACCGCCTAGCAACACCTTAGCAACCACCTAGCAACCACCTAGCAACACCTTAGCAACCACCCCGGATACCATAGCAACACCTTAGCAACCGCCTAGCAACACCCTAGCAACCACCTAGCAACCACCTAGCAACACCTTAGCAACCACCCCGGATACCATAGCAACACCTTAGCAACTGCCTAGCAACACCCTAGCAACCACCTAGCAACCACCTAGCAACCACCTAGCAACACCTTAGCAACCACCCCGGATACCATAGCAACACCTTAGCAACCGCCTAGCAACACCCTAGCAACCACCTAGCAACCACCTAGCAACACCTTAGCAACACCTTAGCAACCACCCCGGATACCATAGCAACACCTTAGCAACCGCCTAGCAACACCTTAGCAACCACCTAGCAACACCTTAGCAAACACCCCGGATACCATAGCAACATCTTAGCAACACCATAGCAGATACCAGCCAGCACTGCAATCACACTCGCAGTTTCTGTAGGAACTGCAATCTAGTTCCACCTGTTTTTTGTCCGGTTAACTAGTGCCGCAGTTTTCGAAATATCGACTTCGTTCAAAAGAGAAAACGTGCGTCCATATCGGGAATGGTGGGCTTGTATACAGCTTTCCGATCGGACTTACGTTTTTCGTAAAAACTTCGTAAGTACGCGTTTTTTTGCCCATTGAAAATGAATGGGCAGAACTTTGCACGCCCGTGGACGTCGCAATTTTTGAAATACGAAGATGAAACCAATTGAGGACCTGTAGAACTTATTGAGCTCTTTCCGAAAATATGCGTTACGAAAAGTTACGACGTACGGATTTCGTACGAATGTCGTACGAAGTGGCCCCATAGGAATGAATGGGGCCAATCGGAGGATGGCAGCTAGATCGAAGGACAGGTAGCTAGAACTCCAGTACTGTGAGTGTATGGAGCAGCTATGGGATAAATCAGCATTAGGTCAAAAGTTTGGACACCCCGGCCCCCACAGTACTGTGTGTAATGGAGCCATGGGTCAAAAGTTTGGACACCCCGGCCCCCCAGTACTGTGTGTAATGGAGCCATGGGTCAAAAGTTTGGACACCCCGGCCCCCCAGTACTGTGTGTAATGGAACCACGGGTCAAAAGTTTGGACACCCCCGAACGGCCAGAGCAACCTAGCGTGCATAGCTGATTGATGTATTTGCACGTTGCGTAGCAACGTGCAAACACCATTTAATCTAATTTATGCATATTAATCACCTAGCAACCACCTAGAAACACCATAGCAACCACCACAGATACCATAGCAACACCTTAGCAACCGCCTAGCAACACCTTAGCAACCACCTAGCAACCACCTAGCAACACCTTAGCAACCTCCCCGGATACCATAGCAACACCTTAGCAACCGCCTAGCAACACCTTAGCAACCGCATAGCAACCACTTAGCAACACCTTAGCAACCACCCTGGATACCATAGCAACACCTTAGCAACCGCCTAGCAACCACCTAGCAACACCTTAGCAACCACCCCGGATACCATAGCAACACCTTAGCAACCGCCTAGCAACACCCTAGCAACCACCTAGCAACCACCTAGCAACCGCCTAGCAACACCCTAGCAACCACCTAGCAACCACCTAGCAACACCTTAGCAACCACCCCGGATACCATAGCAACACCTTAGCAACCGCCTAGCAACACCCTAGCAACCACCTAGCAACCACCTAGCAACCACCTAGCAACACCTTAGCAACCACCCCGGATACCATAGCAACACCTTAGCAACCGCCTAGCAACACCATAGCAACCACCTAGCAACCACCTAGCAACACCTTAGCAACCACCCCGGATACCATAGCAACACCTTAGCAACCGCCTAGCAACACCTTAGCAACCACCTAGCAACCACTTAGCAACACCTTAGCAACCACCCCAGATACCATAGCAACACCTTAGCAACCGCCTAGCAACACCCTAGCAACCACCTAGCAACCACCTAGCAACACCTTAGCAACCACCCCGGATACCATAGCAACACCTTAGCAACCGCCTAGCAACACCCTAGCAACCACCTAGCAACACCTTAGCAACCACCCTGGATACCATAGCAACACCTTATCAACCGCCTAGCAACACCTTAGCAACCACCTAGCAACCACTTAGCAACACCTTAGCAACCACCCCGGATACCATAGCAACACCTTAGCAACCGCCTAGCAACCACCTAGCAACACCTTAGCAACCACCCCTGATACCATAGCAACACCTTAGCAACCGCCTAGCAACACCCTAGCAACCACCTAGCAACACCTTAGCAACCATCCCGGATACCATAGCAACACCTTAGCAACCGCCTAGCAATACCTTAGCAACCACCTAGCAACACCTTAGCAACCACCCCGGATACCATAGCAACACCTTAGCAACCGCCTAGCAACACCTTAGCAACCACCTAGCAACACCTTAGCAACCACCCCGGATACCATAGCAACACCTTAGCAACCGCCTAGCAACACCCTAGCAACCACCTAGCAACCACCTAGCAACACCTTAGCAACCACCCCGGATACCATAGCAACACCCTAGCAACCACCTAGCAACACCTTAGCAACCACCCCGGATACCATAGCAACACCTTAGCAACCGCCTAGCAACACCTTAGCAACCACCTAGCAACCACCTAGCAACACCTTAGCAACCACCCCGGATACCATAGCAACACCTTAGCAACCGCCTAGCAACACCTTAGCAACCACCTAGCAACCACCTAGCAACACCTTAGCAACCACCCTGGATACCATAGCAACACCTTAGCAACCGCCTAGCAACACCTTAGCAACCACCTAGCAACACCTTAGCAACCACCCCAGATACCATAGCAACACCTTAGCAACCGCCTAGCAACACCTTAGCAACCACCTAGCAACCACTTAGCAACACCTTAGCAACCACCCCGGATACCATAGCCACACCTTAGCAACCACTTAGCAACACCTTAGCAACACCATAGCAGATACCAGCCAGCACTGCAATCACACTCGCAGTTTCTGTAGGAACTGCAATCTAGTTATTATTATTATTAGTGTGATTGCAGTAATGCAATCACAGTATTGATCTTCTTAAGTCTTATTCTTCTTCTTCTTCTTCTTCTTATTATTCCACCTGTTTTTTGTCCGGTTAACTAGTGCCGCAGTTTTCGAAATATCGACTTCGTTCAAAAGAGAAAACGTGCGTCCTTATCGGGAATGGTGGGCTTGTATACAGCTTTCCGATCGGAATTACGTTTTTCGTAAAAACTTCGTAAGTACGCGTTTTTTCGCGCATTGAAAATGAATGGGCAGAACTTTGCACGCCCGTGGACGTCGCAATTTTTGAGATACGAAGATGAAACCAATTGAGGACCTGTAGAACTTATTGAGCTCTTTCCGAAAATATGCGTTACGAAAAGTTACGACGTACGGATTTCGTACGAATGTCGTACGAAGTGGCCCCATAGGAATGAATGGGGCCAATCGGAGGACGGCAGCTAGATCGAAGGACAGGTAGCTAGAACTCCAGTACTGTGTGTAATGGAGCAGCTATGGGATAAAACAGCATTAGGTCAAAAGTTTGGACACCCCGGCCCCCCAGTACTGTGTGTAATGGAGCCACGGGTCAAAAGTTTGGACACCCCGGCCCCCCAGTACTGTGTGTAATGGAGCCACGGGTCAAAAGTTTGGACACCCCCGAACGGCCAGAGCAACCTAGCGTGCATAGCTGATTGATGTATTTGCACGTTGCGTAGCAACGTGCAAACACCATTTAATCAAATTTATGCATATACATCACCTAGCAACCACTTAGAAACACCATAGCAACCACCCCGGATACCATAGCAACACCTTAGCAACCACCTAGCAACTGCTTAGTAGTGACCTACCAACCACTTAGCAACACCCTAGCAACCACCTAGCAACCACCTAGCAACCACCTAGCAACACCTTAGCAACCACCCCGGATACCATAGCAACACCTTAGCAACCGCCTAGCAACACCCTAGCAACCACCTAGCAACCACCTAGCAACACCTTAGCAACACCTTAGCAACCACCCCGGATACCATAGCAACACCTTAGCAACCGCCTAGCAACACCTTAGCAACCACCTAGCAACACCTTAGCAAACACCCCGGATACCATAGCAACATCTTAGCAACACCATAGCAGATACCAGCCAGCACTGCAATCACACTCGCAGTTTCTGTAGGAACAACCACCTAGCAACCACCTAGCAACACCTTAGCAACACCTTAGCAACCACCCCGGATACCATAGCAACACCTTAGCAACCACCCCGGATACCATAGCAACACCTTAGCAACCGCCTAGCAACATCCTAGCAACAACCTAGCAACCACCTAGCAACACCTTAGCAACCACCCCGGATACCATAGCAACACCTTAGCAACCGCCTAGCAACACCCTAGCAACCACCTAGCAACCACCTAGCAACACCTTAGCAACCACCCCGGATACCATAGCAACACCTTAGCAACCGCCTAGCAACACCCTAGCAACCACCTAGCAACCATCTAGCAACACCTTAGCAACCACCCCGGATACCATAGCAACACCTTAGCAACCACCTAGCAACACCCTAGCAACCACCTAGCAACACCTTAGCAACCACCCCGGATACCATAGCAACACCTTAGCAACCGCCTAGCAACACCTTAGCAACCACCTAGCAACCACCTAGCAACACCTTAGCAACCACCCCGGATACCATAGCAACACCTTAGCAACCGCCTAGCAACACCCTAGCAACCACCTAGCAACCACCTAGCAACACCTTAGCAACCACCCCGGATACCATAGCAACACCTTAGCAACTGCCTAGCAACACCCTAGCAACCACCTAGCAACCACCTAGCAACCACCTAGCAACACCTTAGCAACCACCCCGGATACCATAGCAACACCTTAGCAACCGCCTAGCAACACCCTAGCAACCACCTAGCAACCACCTAGCAACACCTTAGCAACACCTTAGCAACCACCCCGGATACCATAGCAACACCTTAGCAACCGCCTAGCAACACCTTAGCAACCACCTAGCAACACCTTAGCAAACACCCCGGATACCATAGCAACATCTTAGCAACACCATAGCAGATACCAGCCAGCACTGCAATCACACTCGCAGTTTCTGTAGGAACTGCAATCTAGTTCCACCTGTTTTTTGTCCGGTTAACTAGTGCCGCAGTTTTCGAAATATCGACTTCGTTCAAAAGAGAAAACGTGCGTCCATATCGGGAATGGTGGGCTTGTATACAGCTTTCCGATCGGACTTACGTTTTTCGTAAAAACTTCGTAAGTACGCGTTTTTTTGCCCATTGAAAATGAATGGGCAGAACTTTGCACGCCCGTGGACGTCGCAATTTTTGAAATACGAAGATGAAACCAATTGAGGACCTGTAGAACTTATTGAGCTCTTTCCGAAAATATGCGTTACGAAAAGTTACGACGTACGGATTTCGTACGAATGTCGTACGAAGTGGCCCCATAGGAATGAATGGGGCCAATCGGAGGATGGCAGCTAGATCGAAGGACAGGTAGCTAGAACTCCAGTACTGTGAGTGTATGGAGCAGCTATGGGATAAATCAGCATTAGGTCAAAAGTTTGGACACCCCGGCCCCCACAGTACTGTGTGTAATGGAGCCATGGGTCAAAAGTTTGGACACCCCGGCCCCCCAGTACTGTGTGTAATGGAGCCATGGGTCAAAAGTTTGGACACCCCGGCCCCCCAGTACTGTGTGTAATGGAACCACGGGTCAAAAGTTTGGACACCCCCGAACGGCCAGAGCAACCTAGCGTGCATAGCTGATTGATGTATTTGCACGTTGCGTAGCAACGTGCAAACACCATTTAATCTAATTTATGCATATTAATCACCTAGCAACCACCTAGAAACACCATAGCAACCACCACAGATACCATAGCAACACCTTAGCAACCGCCTAGCAACACCTTAGCAACCACCTAGCAACCACCTAGCAACACCTTAGCAACCTCCCCGGATACCATAGCAACACCTTAGCAACCGCCTAGCAACACCTTAGCAACCGCATAGCAACCACTTAGCAACACCTTAGCAACCACCCTGGATACCATAGCAACACCTTAGCAACCGCCTAGCAACCACCTAGCAACACCTTAGCAACCACCCCGGATACCATAGCAACACCTTAGCAACCGCCTAGCAACACCCTAGCAACCACCTAGCAACCACCTAGCAACCGCCTAGCAACACCCTAGCAACCACCTAGCAACCACCTAGCAACACCTTAGCAACCACCCCGGATACCATAGCAACACCTTAGCAACCGCCTAGCAACACCCTAGCAACCACCTAGCAACCACCTAGCAACCACCTAGCAACACCTTAGCAACCACCCCGGATACCATAGCAACACCTTAGCAACCGCCTAGCAACACCATAGCAACCACCTAGCAACCACCTAGCAACACCTTAGCAACCACCCCGGATACCATAGCAACACCTTAGCAACCGCCTAGCAACACCTTAGCAACCACCTAGCAACCACTTAGCAACACCTTAGCAACCACCCCAGATACCATAGCAACACCTTAGCAACCGCCTAGCAACACCCTAGCAACCACCTAGCAACCACCTAGCAACACCTTAGCAACCACCCCGGATACCATAGCAACACCTTAGCAACCGCCTAGCAACACCCTAGCAACCACCTAGCAACACCTTAGCAACCACCCTGGATACCATAGCAACACCTTATCAACCGCCTAGCAACACCTTAGCAACCACCTAGCAACCACTTAGCAACACCTTAGCAACCACCCCGGATACCATAGCAACACCTTAGCAACCGCCTAGCAACCACCTAGCAACACCTTAGCAACCACCCCTGATACCATAGCAACACCTTAGCAACCGCCTAGCAACACCCTAGCAACCACCTAGCAACACCTTAGCAACCATCCCGGATACCATAGCAACACCTTAGCAACCGCCTAGCAATACCTTAGCAACCACCTAGCAACACCTTAGCAACCACCCCGGATACCATAGCAACACCTTAGCAACCGCCTAGCAACACCTTAGCAACCACCTAGCAACACCTTAGCAACCACCCCGGATACCATAGCAACACCTTAGCAACCGCCTAGCAACACCCTAGCAACCACCTAGCAACCACCTAGCAACACCTTAGCAACCACCCCGGATACCATAGCAACACCCTAGCAACCACCTAGCAACACCTTAGCAACCACCCCGGATACCATAGCAACACCTTAGCAACCGCCTAGCAACACCTTAGCAACCACCTAGCAACCACCTAGCAACACCTTAGCAACCACCCCGGATACCATAGCAACACCTTAGCAACCGCCTAGCAACACCTTAGCAACCACCTAGCAACCACCTAGCAACACCTTAGCAACCACCCTGGATACCATAGCAACACCTTAGCAACCGCCTAGCAACACCTTAGCAACCACCTAGCAACACCTTAGCAACCACCCCAGATACCATAGCAACACCTTAGCAACCGCCTAGCAACACCTTAGCAACCACCTAGCAACCACTTAGCAACACCTTAGCAACCACCCCGGATACCATAGCCACACCTTAGCAACCACTTAGCAACACCTTAGCAACACCATAGCAGATACCAGCCAGCACTGCAATCACACTCGCAGTTTCTGTAGGAACTGCAATCTAGTTATTATTATTATTAGTGTGATTGCAGTAATGCAATCACAGTATTGATCTTCTTAAGTCTTATTCTTCTTCTTCTTCTTCTTCTTATTATTCCACCTGTTTTTTGTCCGGTTAACTAGTGCCGCAGTTTTCGAAATATCGACTTCGTTCAAAAGAGAAAACGTGCGTCCTTATCGGGAATGGTGGGCTTGTATACAGCTTTCCGATCGGAATTACGTTTTTCGTAAAAACTTCGTAAGTACGCGTTTTTTCGCGCATTGAAAATGAATGGGCAGAACTTTGCACGCCCGTGGACGTCGCAATTTTTGAGATACGAAGATGAAACCAATTGAGGACCTGTAGAACTTATTGAGCTCTTTCCGAAAATATGCGTTACGAAAAGTTACGACGTACGGATTTCGTACGAATGTCGTACGAAGTGGCCCCATAGGAATGAATGGGGCCAATCGGAGGACGGCAGCTAGATCGAAGGACAGGTAGCTAGAACTCCAGTACTGTGTGTAATGGAGCAGCTATGGGATAAAACAGCATTAGGTCAAAAGTTTGGACACCCCGGCCCCCCAGTACTGTGTGTAATGGAGCCACGGGTCAAAAGTTTGGACACCCCGGCCCCCCAGTACTGTGTGTAATGGAGCCACGGGTCAAAAGTTTGGACACCCCCGAACGGCCAGAGCAACCTAGCGTGCATAGCTGATTGATGTATTTGCACGTTGCGTAGCAACGTGCAAACACCATTTAATCAAATTTATGCATATACATCACCTAGCAACCACTTAGAAACACCATAGCAACCACCCCGGATACCATAGCAACACCTTAGCAACCACCTAGCAACTGCTTAGTAGTGACCTACCAACCACTTAGCAACACCAAAGCAACCACCCTGGATACCATAGCAACACCTTAGCAACTGCCTAGCAACACCATAGCAACCACCTAGCAACCATCTAGCAACACCTTAGCAACCACCCCGGATACCATAGCAACACCTTAGCAACCGCCTAGCAACACCATAGCAACCACCTAGCAACCACCTAGCAACACCTTAGCAACCACCCCGGATACCATAGCAACACCTTAGCAACCGCCTAGCAACACCCTAGCAACCACCTAGCAACCACCTAGCAACACCTTAGCAACCACCCCGGATACCATAGCAACACCTTAGCAACCGCCTAGCAACACCCTAGCAACCACCTAGCAACCACCTAACAACACCTTAGCAACCACCCCGGATACCATAGCAACACCTTAGCAACCGCCTAGCAACACCCTAGCAACCACCTAGCAACCACCTAGCAACACCTTAGCAACCACCCTGGATACCATAGCAACACCTTAGCAACCGCCTAGCAACACCTTAGCAACCACCTAGCAACCACCTAGCAACACCTTAGCAACCACCCCGGATACCATAGCAACACCTTAGCAACCGCCTAGCAACACCCTAGCAACCACCTAGCAACCACCTAGCAACACCTTAGCAACCACCCCGGATACCATAGCAACACCTTAGCAACCGCCTAGAAACACCCTAGCAACCACCTAGCAACACCTTAGCAACCACCCCGGATACCATAGCAACACCTTAGCAACCGCCTAGCAACACCCTAGCAACCACCTAGCAACCACCTAGGAACACCTTAGCAACCACCCCGGATACCATAGCAACACCTTAGCAACCGCCTAGCAACACCTTAGCAACCACCTAGCAACCACCTAGCAACACCTTAGCAACCACCCCGGATACCATAGCAACACCTTAGCAACCGCCTAGCAACACCTTAGCAACCACCTAGCAACCACCTAGCAACACCTTAGCAACCACCCCGGATACCATAGCAACACCTTAGCAACCACCTAGCAACACCTTAGCAACCACCTAGCAACACCTTAGCAGATACCAGCCAGCACTGCAATCACACTCGCAGTTTCTGCAGGAACTGCAATCTAGTTATTATTATTATTATTCCACCTGTTTTTTGTCCGGTTAACTAGTGCCGCAGTTTTCGAAATATCGACTTCGTTCAAAAGAGAAAACGTGCGTCCATATCGGGAATGGTGGGCTTGTATACAGCTTTCCGATCGGACTTACGTTTTTCGTAAAAACTTCGTAAGTACGCGTTTTTTTGCCCATAGAAAATGAATGGGCAGAACTTTGCACGTCCGTGGACGTCGCAATTTTTGAAATACTAAGATGAAACCAATTGAGGACCTGTAGAACTTATTGAGCTCTTTCCGAAAATATGCGTTACGAAAAGTTACGACGTACGGATTTCGTACGAATGTCGTACGAAGTGGCCCCATTGGAATGAATGGGGCCAATCGGAGGACGGCAGCTAGATCGAAGGACAGGTAGCTAGAACTCCAGTACTGTGAGTGTATGGAGCAGCTATGGGATAAAACAGCATTAGGTCAAAAGTTTGGACACCCCGGCCCCCCAGTACTGTGTGTAATGGAGCCACGGGTCAAAAGTTTGGACACCCCGGCCCCCCAGTACTGTGTGTAATGGAGCCACGGGTCAAAAGTTTGGACACCCCCGAACGGCCAGAGCAACCTAGCGTGCATAGCTGATTGATGTATTTGCACGTTGCGTAGCAACGTGCAAACACCATTTAATCAAATTTATGCATATACATCACCTAGCAACCACCTAGAAACACCATAGCAACCACCCTGGATACCATAGCAACACCTTAGCAACCGCCTAGCAACACCATAGCAACCACCTAGCAACCATCTAGCAACACCTTAGCAACCACCCCAGATACCATAGCAACACCTTAGCAACCGCCTAGCAACACCCTAGCAACCACCTAGCAACCACCTAGCAACACCTTAGCAACCACCCCGGATACCATAGCAACACCTTAGCAACCGCCTAGCAACACCCTAGCAACCACCTAGCAACCACCTAGCAACACCTTAGCAACCACCCTGGATACCATAGCAACACCTTAGCAACCGCCTAGCAACACCCTAGCAACCACCTAGCAACACCTTAGCAACCACCCCGGATACCATAGCAACACCTTAGCAACCGCCTAGCAACACCCTAGCAACCACCTAGCAACACCTTAGCAACCACCCCGGATACCATAGCAACACCTTAGCAACCGCCTAGCAACACCCTAGCAACCACCTAGCAACCACCTAGCAACACCTTAGCAACCACCCCGGATACCATAGCAACACCTTAGCAACCGCCTAGCAACACCCTAGCAACCACCTAGCAACCACCTAGCAACCACCTAGCAACACCTTAGCAACCACCCCGGATACCATAGCAACACCGTAGCAACCGCCTAGCAACACCCTAGCAACCACCTAGCAACCACCTAGCAACCACCTAGCAACACCTTAGCAACCACCCCGGATACCATAGCAACACCTTAGCAACCACCTAGCAACACCCTAGCAACCACCTAGCAACCACCTAGCAACACCTTAGCAACCACCCCGGATACCATAGCAACACCTTAGCAACCGCCTAGCAACACCCTAGCAACCACCTAGCAACACCTTAGCAACCACCCCGGATACCATAGCAACACCTTAGCAACCGCCTAGCAACAACTTAGCAACCACCTAGCAACCACCTAGCAACACCTTAGCAACCACCCCGGATACCATAGCAACACCTTAGCAACCGCCTAGCAACACCTTAGCAACCACCTAGCAACCAGCTAGCAACACCTTAGCAACCACCCCGGATACCATAGCAACACCTTAGCAACCGCCTAGCAACACCTTAGCAACCACCTAGCAACACCTTAGCAACCACCCCAGATACCATAGCAACACCTTAGCAACCGCCTAGCAACACCTTAGCAACCACCTAGCAACCACTTAGCAACACCTTAGCAACCACCCCGGATACCATAGCCACACCTTAGCAACCACTTAGCAACACCTTAGCAACACCACAGCAGATACCAGCCAGCACTGCAATCACACTCGCAGTTTCTGTAGGAACTGCAATCTAGTTATTATTATTATTCTTACGCCTTTTTTTCTGTACGCTACTCCTCCTAGAGCTTTCAACGTAGAATCACGAAACTTTCACGGATCGTAGGACCTATGCCAACTTAGCGTGCTTGTGCTTTTTGGAGCGATTTATCGTACGGTTTTCGTAAAAACTTCGTAAACGTACGCATTTTTTCCCCATAGGAATGAATGGGGCGAAATTTTAAACATCCGTAACCGCCACAATTTTTGAGATACGAAGACCAAATTTGGCGAGCTTATAGATCTTACCGAGATCTTTAAATTAATAGCAGGTTGCGAAGCGATACGACGTACGGTTTTCGTACAATTTTCGTACGAAGTTTTCCCATAGAAATGAATGGGGGGCCCAGAGTTCCATCTCGCACACGAGCAGCTCTGCGCACGGAACCCCTTCTCTCCCCTGCTCCTCCAGTACTGTGAGTGTATGGAGGAGCTGCTGTATGGAGCAGCTATCAGTCAAAAGTTTGGACACCCCGGCACCCCAGCCAGGGTTTAGCAACCACCTATTAACTGCTTAGCAACCACTCTCTCTTTCTCACTCTCTCTTTCGCTCTCTACTTCTCTAATTCTCACTCTATCTTTCCCACTCTCTCTCTATTTCTATATTTCTCACTCTTTCTTTTGCTCTCTACTTCTCTACTTCTCACTCTCTCTTTTGCTCTCTACTTCTCTATTTCTCACTCTCTTTTGCTCTCTACTCCTCTATTTCTCACTCTCTTTCTCACTCTCTCTCTACGTCTCTATTTCTCACTCTATTTCTCATTCTCTCTCTACGTCTCTATTTCTCACTCTCTCTCTACTTCTCTAGTTCAAGTTCAATAAAGCTTTATTGGCATGACTGTCACAAGGTACACTGTTGCCAAAGCAGACAAACAATACACAAATATAAACACAATGAAAAAAGAAAATCTAATAAAACAACTTAAACAAGAAGAGATTAAATAATATTGATATGAAAAATATTAAATATTAAATATGAAATAACAATGTTAACAATAATAATGGCATATCAATGAAAAGAGATATAGATATAGAATCTAAATATAAATAAGTGAACAGTAGGGGGTAATATTGATTAATAATGGATATTGATTATTGTTTAGAGTGGTTGTCTCTCAGGTTGTGACAGGCTGTGATATAGAGAGCTGAGAGTGGGAGGAGTTTACTCTTCTCTCCTAATAAACAGGAGAGTTTCTCATTGTTACTGTAGTGCAGGAACTCAGGAGAGATGTCGATCATTTGTCCATAATATCTCTCTCTGATCTGGGCGTACCTGGGACACTCGGTCAGAAAGTGCAACTCTGTCTCCACCACGGACCAATCACAGTGAGAGCACAGCCTGGACTCTCTGGGTAACCAGGTCCGTCTGTGCCGACCCGTCTCCACGGCCAGGCTGTGATCACTGAGTCGGTACATGGTCAGGACTTTCCTGAGGTTCTGATCTGGGATCAGTGTGAGGTACTCTGCGAGGGTGTACTCTCGGTTCAGGGCTGAGTAACACTGCAGTTTGGGTTGGTGTTGGATACTCTGGGTCCAGTAGTGGTGGTACTGTTCTTTTAGTCTGGTGAGGATCGGGTTGGGTCGTAGTGTTTGGGTGAGTGTGTGGTGGGGGTGTGTAGAGTGTGTAATGTCGGCGGGGTTAAGGTGGGTGATGTTTAGGATTAATTGGGTAAGGGGGCTCTTCTGGAGGTTCTGTTCCTGATTGGTCAGAGCTTTGTAATGGAGTGATTGGGGGTGGCTGGATTTAATGTGTTTATAGAAGTTCACGGCTCGTTTTTGGATGGTTAATATTAGGGGGTATTGGCCCAGTTCAGCTCTGCATGCATTATTAGGGGTTTTCCTCTGCACACGTAGGATACTCCTGCAGAATTCGGTGTGCAGAACCTCTATCTCTATCTCACTCTCTCTTTCTCACTCTCTCTCTACTTCTCTAATTCTCACTCTATCTTTCCCACTCTCTCTCTACTTCTCTATTTCTCACTCTTTCTTTTGCTCTCTACTTCTCTACTTCTCACTCTCTCGTTTGCTCTCTACTTCTCTGTCTCACTCTCTCTTTTGCTCTCTACTTCTCACTCTCTCTTTTGCTCTCTACTTCTCTATTTCTCACTCTCTCTCTACATCTCTATTTCTCACTCTCTCTCTACTTCTCTATTTCTCACTCTCTCTTTCTCACTCTTTTCTACGTCTCTATTTCTCACTCTCTCTACTTCTCTATTTCTCACTCTTTCTCACTCTCTCTCTACGTCTCTATTTCTCACTCTCTCTCTACGTCTCTATTTCTCACTCTCTCTCTCTACTTCTATATTTCTCACTCTCTCTACTTCTATATTTCTCACTCTCTTTTTCACTCTCTCTCTACGTCTCTATTTCTCTTTATTTCTCACTCTCTCTACTTCTATATTTCTCACTCTCTTTTTCACTCTCTCTCTACGTCTCTATTTCTCACTCTCTCTACTTCTCTATTTCTCACTCTCTTTCTCACTCTCTCTCTACGTCTCTATTTCTCACTCTCTCTACTTCTCTATTTCTCACTCTCTCTTTCTCACTCTCTCTCTACTTCTCTATTTCTCACTCTCTCTTTCTCACTCTCTCTACTTTTCTATGTCTCTTTCTTTCTACTTTTCTATTTCTCTATTTCTCTCTTACTCTCTCTTTATTTCTCGCTCTTCTCTCTACTTCTCTTTCACTCTACTTTTCTGTCTTGCTTTCTCTTTCTATCTATCTCTCTACTACATCCTTTTTCTTTCTCTACTTCTTTATTTCTCGATTTCTCTTTTTCCCTAATTCTCTTTCTCTCGCTCAATATTTCTCTCTACTTGTCACTCTTTTTCTCACATTCTCGGGTGTTCTTTCTCTACTTCTCACGCTGATTTTCTCTCTACTTCTCTATTTCAGGCTCTCCCTTTTTCTGTACTTCTACATTTAACACTCTTTCTTTTTATCTACTACTGCCTAGGAACCAGTTAGATACACCTTAGCAACCACCTGGAAAACATTAGCAACTGCCTAGCAACCACTTAGCAACCATGTGTAATACGTTAGCAACTGCCTAGCAACCAGATAGCAACACCTTAGCAACCACCTGGAAAACGTTAGCAACTGCCTAGCAACTGCTTAGCAACCACTTTAGAAATGGTAGCAACTGCCTAGCGACCAGTTAGATACACCTAGCAACACCTTAGCAACCACCCCAGATACCATAGCAACATCTTAGCAACCACCTAGCAACACCTTAGCAACCACCCTAGACACCATAGCAACACCTTAGCAACCGCCTAGCAACACCTTAGCAACCACCTTGCAACCACCTAGCAACACCTTAGCAACCACCCCGGATACCATAGCAACACCTTAGCAACCACCTAGCAACACCTTAGCAACCACCCTGGATACCATAGCAACACCTTAGCAACCACCTAGCAATACCTTAGCAACCACCTAGCAACACCCTAGCAACCACCTAGCAACACCTTAGCAACCACCCTGGATACCATAGCAACACCTTAGCAACCACCTAGCAACACCTTAGCAACCACCTAGAAACACCTTAGCAACCACCCAGGATACCATAGCAACACCTTAGCAACCACCTAGCAACACCTTAGCAACCACCCTGGATACCATAGCAACACCTTAGCAACCACCTAGCAACACCTTAGCAACCACACCATAGCATCCACCCCGGATACCATAGCAACACTTAAGCAACCGCCTAGCAACCACCTAGCAACACCTTAGCAACCACCCCGGATAACATAGCAACACCTTAGCAACCACCTAGCAACACCTTAGCAACCACCTAGCAACACCTTAGCAACCACCTAGAAACACCTTAGCAACCACCCAGGATACCATAGCAACACCTTAGCAACTGCCTAGCAACCACCTAGCAACACCTTAGCAACCACCCAGGATACCATAGCAACACCTTAGCAACCACCTAGCAACACCTTAGCAACCACCCCGGATACCATAGCAACACCTTAGCAACCACCTAGCAACACCTTAGCAACCACCCTGGATACCATAGCAACACCTTAGCAACCACCTAGCAAAACCTTAGCAACCACCTAGCAACACCCTAGCAACCACCTAGCAACACCTTAGCAACCACCTTGCAACCACCTAGCAACACCTTAGCAACCACCCCGGATACCATAGCAACACCTTAGCAACCACCTAGCAACACCTTAGCAACCACCTAGCAATACCTTAGCAACCACCCTGGATACCAAATCAACACCTTAGCAACCACCTAGCAACACCCTAGCAACCACCTAGCAACACCTTAGCAACCACCCTGGATACCATAGCAACACCTTAGCAACCACCTAGCAACACCTTAGCAACCACCCCGGATACCATAGCAACACCATAGCAACCACCTAGCAACACCTTAGCAACCACCTAGCAACACCTTAGCAACCACCCTGGATACCATAGCAACCGCCTAGCAACACCCTAGCAACCACCTAGCAACACCTTAGCAACCACCCTGGATACCATAGCAACACCTTAGCAACCACCTAGCAACACCTTAGCAACCAACCCGGATACCATAGCAACACCTTAGCAACCACCCCGGATCCCATAGCAACACCTTAGCAACCTCCTAGCAACCCTCTAGCAACCACCTAGCAACACCTTAGCAACCACCCCAGATACCATAGCAACACCTTAGCAACCACCTAGCAACACCTTAGCAACCACCCCAGATACCATAGCAACCACTTAGCAACCACCTGGAAAATATTAGAAACTGCCTAATAACCACTTAAAAACCATTTGGAATACGTTAGGAATTGCCTAGCAACAAGTTAGCAACAGCTTAGCAACCACCTGGAATATGTTCGCAACTGCCTAGCAACCAATTAGCAAGCACTAAGCAATGATGTGGACTACATTAGCAACTGCCTAGCAACTACCTAGCAACCACTTAGCAACATTTTACTTTATAAGATAATTATAAGCTTTTCACCATGTTAGCCAAAACTTTTTGGACTTCAACATTTAGCCGAAAGTCAACAGCATAGCAACCACTCTTCACACGCTTTAGACAGAAATATCTTAGCAACCATTTTAACTATTCAACGTTATTTAACTATTTAACGTACTTTTCCAAGCCAACTTAAAGTTCGTTATCGAACTTTCCTTTTCTAGTCTTCTTATTATTAAGTTGGCTTTGGAAAAGCCAACTTATTGTTCTTCGTTTTCTTCTTCTTATTAAGTTGGCTTGGAAAAGCCAACTTACTGTTCTTCGTAATCTTCTTATTATTAAGTTGGCTTGGAAAAGCCAACTTATTGTTCTTCGTAATCTTCTTATTCTACTTATTATTATTCTCGCAACAAAATTTAAAACACTACTCCTCCCACAGCTTTTGACGTAGAATCACGAAATTTTGCAGTATCGTAGGACCTATACCCGATTAGGTTGCTTGTGCTTTTTGAAGCGATACATCGTACGGTTTTCGTAAAAACTTCGTAAACGTACGCATTTTTTTCCCATAGGAATGAATGGGGCGAAATTTTAAACGTCCGTAACCGCCACAATTTTTGAGATACGAACACCAAATTCGGCGAGCTCATAGATCTTATCGAGATCTTTAAATTAATAGTAGGTTGCGAAGTGATACGACGTACGGTTTTCGTACAATTGTCGTACGAAGTTTTCCCATAGAAATGAATGGGGGGCCCAGAGTTCCATCTCACACACGAGCAGCTCTGCGCACGGAACCCCTTCTCTCCCCTGCTCCTCCAGTACTGTGAGTGTATGGAGGAGCTGCTGTATGGAGCAGCTATCAGTCAAAAGTTTGGACACCCCGGCACCCCAGCCAGGTTTTAGCAACCACCTATTAACTGCTTAGCAACCACCTGGAAAACGTTAGCAACTGCCTAGCAACCACTTAGCAACACCTTAGCAACCACCTGGAAAACGTTAGCAACTGCCTAGCAACCACTTAGCAACAACTTAGCAACCACTTTAGAAATTATAGCAACTGCCTAGCAACCAGTTAGCAACCACTTAGCAAACACCTGGAAAACGTTAGCAACTGCCTAGCAACCACATAGCAACACCTTAACAACCACTAGGAAAACGTTAGCAACCACTTAGCAACCACCTTAGAAACGATAGCAACTGCCTAGCAACCACTTTAGAAATGATAGCAACAGCCTAGCAACCACTTACCAACACCTTAGCAACCATTAGGAAAACGTTAGCAACTGCCTAGCAACCACTTAGCAACCACTTTAGAAATGATAGCAACTGCCTAACAACCACCTAGCAACACCTTAGCAACCACCCCAGATACCATAGCAACACCTTAGCAACCACCTAGCAACCACCTAGCAACACCTTAGCAACCACCCCAGGTACCATAGCAACATCTTAGCAACCACCTAGCAACACCTTAGCAACCACCTAGCAACCACCTAGCAACACCTTAGCAACCACCCCGGATACCATAGCAACACCTTAGCAACCACCTAGCAACACGGTAGCAACCACCCCAGATACCATAGCAACACCTTAGCAACCGCATAGCAACACCTTAGCAACCACCTAGCAACATCTTAGCAACCACCCCGGATACCATAGCAACACCTTAGCAACCACCTAGCAACCACCTAGAAACACCTTAGCAACCACCCCAGATACCATAGCAACACCTTAGCAACCACCTAGCAACATCTTAGCAACCACCCCGGATACCATAGCAACACCTTAGCAACCACCTAGCAACCACCTAGAAACACCTTAGCAACCACCCCAGATACCATAGCAACACCTTAGCAACCACCTAGCAACACCCTAGCAACCACCTAGCGACACCTTAGCAACCACCCCGGATACCATAGCAACACCCTAGCAACCACGTAGCAACATCTTAGCAACCACCCCAGATACCATAGCAACACCTTAGCAACAACCTAGCAACACCCTAGCAACCACCTAGCAACACCTTAGCAACTACCTGGTATATGTTAGCAATTGCCTAGCAACCAGTTAGCAATAGCTTAGCAACCACCTGGAAAACATTAGCAACTGCCTAGCAACAGCTTAGCAACCTTTTCAGAAATGATAGCAACTGCCTAGCAACACATTAGCAATCAAAAGTTTAACCAAAAGTTTTACGATTTCAGCATTTAAACAAGCGTTTTTAGATTTCAGCGTTTAACCAAACGTTTTTAGATTTCAGCGTTTAACCAAACGTTTTTAGATTTCAGCGTTTAATCAAACGTTTTTAGATTTCAGCGTTTAACCAAATGTTTTTAGATTTCAGCGTTTAACCAAACGTTTTTAGATTTCAGCGTTTAATCAAACGTTTTTAGATTTCAGCGTTTAACCAAATGTTTTTAGATTTCAGCGTTTAACCAAATGTTTTTAGATTTCAGCGTTTTTAGCATTTAGCGTTTAGCCAAAAGTTAACAGCATGTCAGTGACTCTTCACACTCTTCAGACGGAAAAAGCTTAGCAACCATTTTAACTTTTTAACGTTATTAGCGTTCTTTTCCAAGCCAACTTAAAGTTCGTTCACGAACTTTACCTTTTCTAGTTATTAAGTTGGCTTGGAAAAGCCAACTTCTTGTTCTTCGTAATCTTCTTATTATTATTATTAAGTTGGCTTGGAAAAGCCAACTTATTGTTCTTCGTAATCTTCTTATTATTATTATTATTCTTACGCCTTTTTTTCTGTACGCTACTCCTCCTAGAGCTTTCAACGTAGAATCACGAAACTTTCACGGATCGTAGGACCTATGCCAACTTAGCGTGCTTGTGCTTTTTGGAGCGATTTATCGTACGGTTTTCGTAAAAACTTCGTAAACGTACGCATTTTTTCCCCATAGGAATGAATGGGGCGAAATTTTAAACGTCCGTAACCGCCACAATTTTTGAGATACGAAGACCAAATTTGGCGAGCTTATAGATCTTACCGAGATCTTTAAATTAATAGCAGGTTGCGAAGTGATACGACGTACGGTTTTCGTACAATTTTCGTACGAAGTTTTCCCATAGAAATGAATGGGGGGCCCAGAGTTCCATCTCGCACACGAGCAGCTCTGCGCACGGAACCCCTTCTCTCCCCTGCTCCTCCAGTACTGTGAGTGTATGGAGGAGCTGCTGTATGGAGCAGCTATCAGTCAAAAGTTTGGACACCCCAGCCAGGGCTTTGCAACCACCTATTAACTGCTTAGCAACCACTCTCTCTTTCTCACTCTCTCTCTACTTCTCTCACTCTCTCTTTCTCACTCTCTCTCTACTTCTCTCACTCTCTCTTTCTCACTCTCTCTCTACTTTTCACTCTCTCTTTTGCTCTCTACTTCTCTGTTTCTCACTCTCTCTTTTGCTCTCTACTTCTCTACTTCTCACTCTCTCTTTTGCTCTCTGCTTCTCTATTTCTCACTCTCTCTTTTGCTCTCTACTTCTCACACTCTTTTGCTTTCTACTTCTCTATTTCTCACTCTCTCTTTTGCTCTCTACTTCTCGCTCTCTCTTTTGCTCTCTACTTCTCACTCTCTCTTTTGCTCTCTACTTCTCTCTTTCTCACTCTCTCTACGTCTCTATTTCTCACTCTCTCTTTTGCTCTCTACTTCTCTATTTCTCACTCTCTTTTGCTCTCTACTTCTCTATTTCTCACTCTTTCTTTCTCACTCTCTCTCTACGTCTCTATTTCTCACACTCTCTTTCTCACTCTCTCTACGTCTCTGTTTCTCACTCTCTCTTTTGCTCTCTACTTCTCTACTTCTCACACTCTTTTGCTTTCTACTTCTCTATTTCTCACTCTCTCTTTTGCTCTCTACTTCTCGCTCTCTCTTTTGCTCTCTACTTCTCACTCTCTCTTTTGCTCTCTACTTCTCTCTTTCTCACTCTCTCTACTTCTCTATTTCTCACTCTCTCTTTTGCTCTCTACTTCTCTATTTCTCACTCTCTCTACGTCTCTATTTTTCACTCTCTCTTTTGCTCTCTACTTCTCTTTCTCACTCTCTTTTGCTCTCTACTTATCTCTTTCTCACGCTCTATGTCTCTATATCTTTTTCTCTCTACTTCTCTATTTCTCACTCTCTCTTTTGCTCTTTACATTTCTTTATTTCTCACTCTCTCTTTCTCACTCTCTCTCTCTACTTCTCTATTTCTCACTCTCTTTTGCTCTCTACTTCTCTATTTCTCACTCTCTTTCTCACTCTACTTCTGAATTTCTCACTCTCTTTCTCACTCTCTCTCTACGTCTCTATTTCTCACTCTCTCTTTTACTCTCTACTTCTCTATTTCTCACTCTTTCTTTCTCTCTCACTCTCTCTCTCTACGTCTCAATTTCTCTTTCTCGCTACTTTTCTATTTCTCTATTCTCTCTTACTCTTTCTTTATTTCTCGCTCTTCTCTCTACTTCTCTTTCACTCTACTTTTCTATGTCTTGCTTTCTCTTTCTATCTATCTCTCTACTACTTCCTCTTTCTTTCTCTACTTCTTTATTTCTCGATGTCCCTTTTTCTCTAATTCTCTTTTTCTCGCTCAATATTTCTCTCAACTTGTCACTCTTTTTCTCACATTCTCGCGTGTTCTTTCTCTTTTTCTCGCGGTTTTCTCCCTACTTCTTTATTTCTTGCTCTCCCTTTTTCTGTACTTCTACATTTAACACTCTCTCTTTTTCTCTACTTCAACCATTTTAGAAATGATAGCAACAACCTAGCAACCAGTTATCAACACCTTAGCAACCACCTGGTAAACATTAGCAACTGCCTAGCAACCACTTTAGAAATGATCACAACCGCTCAGCAACCATCTGGAATATGTTAGCAACTGCCTAGCAACCAGTTAGCAACACCTTAGCAACCACCTGGAAAATGTTAGCAACTGCCTAGAAACCACTTAGCAACCACTTTAGAAATGATCATAACTGCCTAGCAACCACTTAGCAACCATGTGGAATACGTTAGCAACTGCCTAGCAACCAGTTAGCAACACCTTAGCAACCACCTGGAAAACGTTAGCAACTGCCTAGCAACTGCTTAGCAACCACTTTAGAAATATTAGCAACTGCCTAGCAACCAGTTAGATACACCTTAGCAACCACCTGGAAAACATTAGCAAGTGCCTAGCAACCACTTAGCAACCATGTGGAATACGTTAGCAACTGCCTAGTAACCGTTTAGCAACCACCTCGGATACCATAGCAACACCTTAGCAACCGCCTAGCAACCACCTAGCAACAGCTTAGCAACCACCCCGGATACCATAGCAACACCTTAGCAACCACCTAGCAACCACCTAGCAACACCTTAGCAGCCACCCAGGATACCATAGCAACACCTTAGCAACCATCTAGCAACACCTTAGCAACCACCTAGCAACACCTTAGCAACCACCTAGCAACACCTTAGCAACCACCCCAGATACCATAGCAACACCTTAGCAACCACCTAGCAACCACCTAGCAACACCTTAGCAGCCACCCAGGATACCATAGCAACACCTTAGCAACCATCTAGCAACACCTTAGCAACCATCTAGCAACACCTTAGCAACCACCTAGCAACTCCTTAGCAACCAACCCGGATACCATAGCAACCGCCTAGCAACACCTTAGCAACCACCTAGCAACCACCTAGCAACACCTTAGCAACCACCCCGGATACCATAGCAACCGCTTAGCAACCACCTAGCAACACCCTAGCAACCACCTAGCAACACCTTGGCAACCACCCTGGATACCATAGCAACACCTTAGCAACCATCTAGCAACACCTTAGCAACCACCCCAGATACCATAGCAACACCTTAGCAACCACCTAGCAACACCTTAGGAACCACCCCAGACACCATAGCAACACCTTAGCAACCACCTAGCAACACCTTAGCAACCACCTTGCAACCACCTAGCAGCACCTTAGCAACCACCCCGGATACCATAGCAATACCTTAGCAACCGCCTAGCAACACCTTAGCAACCACCCTGGATACCATAGCAACACCTTAGCAACCGCCTAGCAACACATTAGCAACCACCTAGCAACCACCCGGATACCATAGCAACACCTTAGCAACCACCACAGATACCATAGCAACACCTTAGCAACCACCTAGCAACACCTTAGCAACCACCTAGCAACACCTTAGCAACCACCTAGCAACACCTTAGCAACCACCCCAGATACCATAGCAACACCTTAGCAACCACCTAGCAACACCTTAGCAACCACCTAGCAACACCTTAGCAACCACCCCGGATACCATAGCAACACCTTAGCAACCACCTAGCAACATTTTAGCAACCACCCCGGATACCATAACAACACCTTAGCAACCGCCTAGCAACCACCTAGCAACACCTTAGCAACCACCCAGGATACCATAACAACACCTTAGCAACCACCTAGCAACACCTTAGCAACCACCCCGGATACCATAGCAACACCTTACCAACCATCTAGCAACACCTTACCAACCACCCCAGATAGCATAGCAACACCCTAGCAACCACCTAGCAACACCTTAGCAACCACCCCAGATACCATAGCAACACCTTAGCAACCACATAGCAACACCTTAGCAACCACCTAGCAACCACCTAGCAACACCTTGGCAACACCCCAGATACCAGAGCAACACCTTAACAACCACCTAGCAACCACCTAGCAACACCTTACCAACCACCCTGGATACCATAGCAACACCTTAGCAACCACCTAGCAACACCTAAGCAACCAACCCGGATACCATATCAACACCTTAGCAACCACTTGGAAACCATGTGGAATATGTTAGCAACTGCATAGCAACCAGTTAGCAACCACTTAGCAACCACCTGGAAAATATTAGAAACTGCCTAGCAACCACTTAACAACCATGTGGAATACATTAGCAATTGCCTAGCAACCAGTTAGCAACAGCTTAGCAACCACCTGGAATATGTAAGAATCTGCTTAGCAACCAATTAGCAAACACTAAGCAACGATGTGGAATACATTAGCAACTGCCTAGTAACTACCTAGCAACCACTTAGCAACACTTTACTTTATATAGGTATATATAAAGTAAAGTGTTTATATTACTTTATAAGACAAATATTAGCTTTTCACCATGTTAGCCAAAACTTTTTGGACTTTAACATTTAGCTGAAAGTCAACAGCAAAGCAACCACTCTTCACACGCTTTAGACAGAAATATCTTAGCAACCATTTTAACTTTTTCAACGTTATTAACGTACTTTTCCAAGCCAACTTAAAGTTCGTTATCGAACTTTCCTTTTCTAGTTATTATTATTATTCTTACGCCTTTTTTTCTGTACGCTACTCCTCCTAGAGCTTTCAACGTAGAATCACGAAACTTTCACGGATCGTAGGACCTATGCCAACTTAGCGTGCTTGTGCTTTTTGGAGCGATTTATCGTACGGTTTTCGTAAAAACTTCGTAAACGTACGCATTTTTTCCCCATAGGAATGAATGGGGCGAAATTTTAAACGTCCGTAACCGCCACAATTTTTGAGATACGAAGACCAAATTTGGCGAGCTTATAGATCTTACCGAGATCTTTAAATTAATAGCAGGTTGCGAAGCGATACGACGTACGGTTTTCGTACAATTTTCGTACGAAGTTTTCCCATAGAAATGAATGGGGGGCCCAGAGTTCCATCTCGCACACGAGCAGCTCTGCGCACGGAACCCCTTCTCTCCCCTGCTCCTCCAGTACTGTGAGTGTATGGAGGAGCTGCTGTATGGAGCAGCTATCAGTCAAAAGTTTGGACACCCCGGCACCCCAGCCAGGGTTTAGCAACCACCTATTAACTGCTTAGCAACCACTCTCTCTTTCTCACTCTCTCTTTCGCTCTCTACTTCTCTAATTCTCACTCTCTTTCCCACTCTCTCTCTATTTCTATATTTCTCACTCTTTCTTTTGCTCTCTACTTCTCTACTTCTCACTCTCTCTTTTGCTCTCTACTTCTCTATTTCTCACTCTCTTTTGCTCTCTACTCCTCTATTTCTCACTCTCTTTCTCACTCTCTCTCTACGTCTCTATTTCTCACTCTCTCTCTACTTCTCTATCTCACTCTCTCTTTCTCACTCTCTCTACGTCTCTATTTCTCACTCTCTCTCTACTTCTCTATCTCACTCTCTCTTTCTCACTCTCTCTCTACTTCTCTAATTCTCACTCTATCTTTCCCACTCTCTCTCTACTTCTCTATTTCTCACTCTTTCTTTTGCTCTCTACTTCTCTACTTCTCACTCTCTCGTTTGCTCTCTACTTCTCTGTCTCACTCTCTCTTTTGCTCTCTACTTCTCACTCTCTCTTTTGCTCTCTACTTCTCTATTTCTCACTCTCTCTCTACGTCTCTATTTCTCACTCTCTCTCTACTTCTCTATTTCTCACTCTCTCTTTCTCACTCTTTTCTACGTCTCTATTTCTCACTCTCTCTACTTCTCTATTTCTCACTCTTTTCCCACTCTCTCTCTACGTCTCTATTTCTCACTCTCTCTCTACGTCTCTATTTCTCACTCTCTCTCTCTACTTCTATATTTCTCACTCTCTTTTTCACTCTCTCTCTCTACGTCTCTATTTCTCTTTATTTCTCACTCTCTCTACTTCTATATTTCTCACTCTCTTTTTCACTCTCTCTCTACGTCTCTATTTCTCACTCTCTCTCTACTTCTCTATTTCTTACTCTCTTTCTCACTCTCTCTCTACGTCTCTATTTCTCACTCTCTGTACTTCTCTATTTCTCACTCTCTCTTTCTCACTCTCTCTACTTCTCTATTTCTCACTCTCTCTTTCTCACTCTCTCTACTTTTCTATGTCTCTTTCTTTCTACTTTTCTATTTCTCTATTTCTCTCTTACTCTCTCTTTATTTCTCGCTCTTCTCTCTACTTCTCTTTCACTCTACTTTTCTGTCTTGCTTTCTCTTTCTATCTATCTCTCTACTACATCCTTTTTCTTTCTCTACTTCTTTATTTCTCGATCTCTCTTTTTCCCTAATTCTCTTTCTCTCGCTCAATATTTCTCTCTACTTGTCACTCTTTTTCTCACATTCTCGGGTGTTCTTTCTCTACTTCTCACGCTGATTTTCTCTCTACTTCTCTATTTCAGGCTCTCCCTTTTTCTGTACTTCTACATTTAACACTCTTTCTTTTTATCTACTACTGCCTAGGAACCAGTTAGATACACCTTAGCAACCACCTGGAAAACATTATCAACTGCCTAGCAACCACTTAGCAACCATGTGTAATACGTTAGCAACTGCCTAGCAACCAGATAGCAACACCTTAGCAACCACCTGGAAAACGTTAGCAACTGCCTAGCAACTGCTTAGCAACCACTTTAGAAATGGTAGCAACTGCCTAGCGACCAGTTAGATACACCTAGCAACACCTTAGCAACCACCCCAGATACCATAGCAACATCTTAGCAACCACCTAGCAACACCTTAGCAACCACCCCAGATACCATAGCAACCAGTTAGCAACCACCTGGAAAATATTAGAAACTGCCTAATAACCACTTAAAAACCATTTGGAATACGTTAGGAATTGCCTAGCAACAAGTTAGCAACAGCTTAGCAACCACCTGGAATATGTTCGCAACTGCCTAGCAACCAATTAGCAAGCACTAAGCAACGATGTGGACTACATTAGCAACTGCCTAGCAACTACCTAGCAACCACTTAGCAACACTTTACTTTATAAGATAATTATAAGCTTTTCACCATGTTAGCCAAAACTTTTTGGACTTCAACATTTAGCCGAAAGTCAACAGCATAGCAACCACTCTTCACACGCTTTAGACAGAAATATCTTAGCAACCATTTTAACTATTCAACGTTATTTAACTATTTAACGTACTTTTCCAAGCCAACTTAAAGTTCGTTATCGAACTTTCCTTTTCTAGTTAAGTTGGCTTTGGAAAAGCCAACTTATTGTTCTTCGTTTTCTTCTTATTAAGTTGGCTTGGAAAAGCCAACTTATTGTTCTTCGTAATCTTCTTATTAAGTTGGCTTGGAAAAGCCAACTTCTTGTTCTTCGTAATCTTCTTCTTATTATTATTATTATTATTATTATTATTATTCTTACGCCTTTTTTTCTGTACGCTACTCCTCCTAGAGCTTTCAACGTAGAATCACGAAACTTTCACGGATCGTAGGACCTATGCCAACTTAGCGTGCTTGTGCTTTTTGGAGCGATTTATCGTACGGTTTTCGTAAAAACTTCGTAAACGTACGCATTTTTTCCCCATAGGAATGAATGGGGCGAAATTTTAAACGTCCGTAACCGCCACAATTTTTGAGATACGAAGACCAAATTTGGCGAGCTTATAGATCTTACCGAGATCTTTAAATTAATAGCAGGTTGCGAAGCGATACGACGTACGGTTTTCGTACAATTTTCGTACGAAGTTTTCCCATAGAAATGAATGGGGGGCCCAGAGTTCCATCTCGCACACGAGCAGCTCTGCGCACGGAACCCCTTCTCTCCCCTGCTCCTCCAGTACTGTGAGTGTATGGAGGAGCTGCTGTATGGAGCAGCTATCAGTCAAAAGTTTGGACACCCCGGCACCCCAGCCAGGGTTTAGCAACCACCTATTAACTGCTTAGCAACCACTCTCTCTTTCTCACTCTCTCTTTCGCTCTCTACTTCTCTAATTCTCACTCTCTTTCCCACTCTCTCTCTATTTCTATATTTCTCACTCTTTCTTTTGCTCTCTACTTCTCTACTTCTCACTCTCTCTTTTGCTCTCTACTTCTCTATTTCTCACTCTCTTTTGCTCTCTACTCCTCTATTTCTCACTCTCTTTCTCACTCTCTCTCTACTTCTCTATCTCACTCTCTCTTTCTCACTCTCTCTACGTCTCTATTTCTCACTCTCTCTCTACTTCTCTATCTCACTCTCTCTTTCTCACTCTCTCTCTACTTCTCTAATTCTCACTCTATCTTTCCCACTCTCTCTCTACTTCTCTATTTCTCACTCTTTCTTTTGCTCTCTACTTCTCTACTTCTCACTCTCTCGTTTGCTCTCTACTTCTCTGTCTCACTCTCTCTTTTGCTCTCTACTTCTCTATTTCTCACTCTCTCTTTCTCACTCTTTTCTACGTCTCTATTTCTCACTCTCTCTACTTCTCTATTTCTCACTCTTTCTCACTCTCTACGTCTCTATTTCTCACTCTCTCTCTACGTCTCTATTTCTCACTCTCTCTCTCTACTTCTATATTTCTCACTCTCTCTACTTCTATATTTCTCACTCTCTTTTTCACTCTCTCTCTACGTCTCTATTTCTCTTTATTTCTCACTCTCTCTACTTCTATATTTCTCACTCTCTTTTTCACTCTCTCTCTACGTCTCTATTTCTCACTCTCTCTCTACTTCTCTATTTCTCACTCTCTTTCTCACTCTCTCTCTACGTCTCTATTTCGCACTCTCTCTACTTCTCTATTTCTCACTCTCTCTTTCTCACTCTCTCTCTACTTCTCTATTTCTCACTCTCTCTTTCTCACTCTCTCTACTTTTCTGTCTCTTTCTTTCTACTTTTCTATTTCTCTATTTCTCTCTTACTCTCTCTTTATTTCTCGCTCTTCTCTCTACTTCTCTTTCACTCTACTTTTCTGTCTTGCTTTCTCTTTCTATCTATCTCTCTACTACATCCTTTTTCTTTCTCTACTTCTTTATTTCTCGATCTCTCTTTTTCCCTAATTCTCTTTCTCTCGCTCAATATTTCTCTCTACTTGTCACTCTTTTTCTCACATTCTCGGGTGTTCTTTCTCTACTTCTCACGCTGATTTTCTCTCTACTTCTCTATTTCAGGCTCTCCCTTTTTCTGTACTTCTACATTTAACACTCTTTCTTTTTATCTACTACTGCCTAGGAACCAGTTAGATACACCTTAGCAACCACCTGGAAAACATTATCAACTGCCTAGCAACCACTTAGCAACCATGTGTAATACGTTAGCAACTGCCTAGCAACCAGATAGCAACACCTTAGCAACCACCTGGAAAACGTTAGCAACTGCCTAGCAACTGCTTAGCAACCACTTTAGAAATGGTAGCAACTGCCTAGCGACCAGTTAGATACACCTAGCAACACCTTAGCAACCACCCCAGATACCATAGCAACATCTTAGCAACCACCTAGCAACACCTTAGCAACCACCCTAGACACCATAGCAACACCTTAGCAACCGCCTAGCAACACCTTAGCAACCACCTTGCAACCACCTAGCAACACCTTAGCAACCACCCCGGATACCATAGCAACACCTTAGCAACCACCTAGCAACACCTTAGCAACCACCTAGCAACACCTTAGCAACCACCCTGGATACCATAGCAACACCTTAGCAACCACCTAGCAACACCTTAGCAACCACCTAGCAACACCATAGCAACCACCTAGCAACACCTTAGCAACCACCCTGGATACCATAGCAACACCTTAGCAACCACCTAGCAACACCTTAGCAACCACCTAGAAACACCTTAGCAACCACCTAGAAACACCTTAGCAACCACCCAGGATACCATAGCAACACCTTAGCAACCACCAAGCAACACCTTAGCAACCACCCTGGATACCATAGCAACACCTTAGCAACCACCTAGCAACACCTTAGCAACCACACCATAGCATCCACCCCGGATACCATAGCAACACTTAAGCAACCGCCTAGCAACCACCTAGCAACACCTTAGCAACCACCCCGGATACCATAGCAACACCTTAGCAACCACCTAGCAACACCTTAGCAACCACCTAGCAACACCTTAGCAACCACCTAGAAACACCTTAGCAACCACCCAGGATACCATAGCAACACCTTAGCAACCGCCCAGGATACCATAGCAACACCTTAGCAACTGCCTAGCAACACCTTAGCAACCACCCCGGATACCATAGCAACACCATAGCAACCACCTAGCAACACCTTATCAACCACCTAGCAACACCTTAGCAACCACCCTGGATACCATAGCAACCGCCTAGCAACACCCTAGCAACCACCTAGCAACACCTTAGCAACCACCCTGGATACCATAGCAACACCTTAGCAACCACCTAGCAAGACCTTAGCAACCAACCCGGATACCATAGCAACAGCTTAGCAACCACCCCGGATCCCATAGCAACACCTTAGCAACCACCTAGCAACCACCTAGCAACACCTTAGCAACCACCCCAGATACCATAGCAACACCTTAGCAACCACCTGGAAAATATTAGAAACTGCCTAATAACCACTTAAAAACCATTTGGAATACGTTAGGAATTGCCTAGCAACAATTTAGCAACAGCTTAGCAACCACCTGGAATATGTTCGCAACTGCCTAGCAACCAATTAGCAAGCACTAAGCAACGATGTGGACTACATTAGCAACTGCCTAGCAACTACCTAGCAACCACTTAGCAACACTTTACTTTATAAGATAATTATAAGCTTTTCACCATGTTAGCCAAAACTTTTTGGACTTCAACATTTAGCCGAAAGTCAACAGCATAGCAACCACTCTTCACACGCTTTAGACAGAAATATCTTAGCAACCATTTTAACTATTCAACGTTATTTAACTATTTAACGTACTTTTCCAAGCCAACTTAAAGTTCGTTATCGAACTTTCCTTTTCTAGTTATTATTATTATTATTATTATTCTTACGCCTTTTTTTCTGTACGCTACTCCTCCTAGAGCTTTCAACGTAGAATCACGAAACTTTCACGGATCGTAGGACCTATGCCAACTTAGCGTGCTTGTGCTTTTTGGAGCGATTTATCGTACGGTTTTCGTAAAAACTTCGTAAACGTACGCATTTTTTCCCCATAGGAATGAATGGGGCGAAATTTTAAACGTCCGTAACCGCCACAATTTTTGAGATACGAAGACCAAATTCGGCGAGCTTATAGATCTTACCGAGATCTTTAAATTAATAGCAGGTTGCGAAGCGATACGACGTACGGTTTTCGTACAATTTTCGTACGAAGTTTTCCCATAGAAATGAATGGGGGGCCCAGAGTTCCATCTCGCACACGAGCAGCTCTGCGCACGGAACCCCTTCTCTCCCCTGCTCCTCCAGTACTGTGAGTGTATGGAGGAGCTGCTGTATGGAGCAGCTATCAGTCAAAAGTTTGGACACCCCGGCACCCCAGCCACTCTCTCTTTCTCACTCTCTCTTTCGCTCTCTACTTCTCTAATTCTCACTCTCTTTCCCACTCTCTCTCTATTTCTATATTTCTCACTCTTTCTTTTGCTCTCTACTTCTCTACTTCTCACTCTCTCTTTTGCTCTCTACTTCTCTATTTCTCACTCTCTTTTGCTCTCTACTCCTCTATTTCTCACTCTCTTTCTCACTCTCTCTCTACGTCTCTATTTCTCACTCTCTCTCTACGTCTCTATTTCTCACTCTCTTTCTCACTCTCTCTCTACGTCTATTTCTCACTCTATTTCTCACTCTCTCTCTACTTCTCTATCTCACTCTCTCTTTCTCACTCTCTCTCTACGTCTCTATTTCTCACTCTCTCTCTCTACTTCTATATTTCTCACTCTCTCTACTTCTATATTTCTCACTCTCTTTTTCACTCTCTCTCTACGTCTCTATTTCTCACTCTCTCTCTACTTCTCTATTTCTCACTCTCTTTCTCACTCTCTCTACGTCTCTATTTCTCACTCTCTCTACTTCTCTATTTCTCACTCTCTCTTTCTCACTCTCTCTCTACTTCTCTATTTCTCACTCTCTCTCTGCTTCTCTATTTCTCACTCTCTTTTGCTCTCTTCTTCTCTATTTCTCACTCTCTCTTTCTCACTCTCTCTCTACTTCTCTATTTCTCACTCTCTCTACTTTTCTATGTCTCTTTCTTTCTACTTTTCTATTTCTCTATTTCTCTCTTACTCTTTATTTCTCGCTCTTCTCTCTACTTCTCTTTCACTCTACTTTTCTGTCTTGCTTTCTCTTTCTATCTATCTCTACTACATCCTCTTTCTTTCTCTACTTCTTTATTTCTCGATCTCTCTTTTTCCCTAATTCTCTTTCTCTCGCTCAATATTTCTCTCTACTTGTCACTCTTTTTCTCACATTCTCGGGTGTTCTTTCTCTACTTCTCACGCTGATTTTCTCTCTACTTCTCTATTTCAGGCTCTCCCTTTTTCTGTACTTCTACATTTAACACTCTTTCTTTTTATCTACTACTGCCTAGCAACCAGTTAGATACACCTTAGCAACCACCTGGAAAACATTAGCAACTGCCTAGCAACCACTTAGCAACCATGTGTAATACGTTAGCAACTGCCTAGCAACCAGATAGCAACACCTTAGCAACCACCTGGAAAACGTTAGCAACTGCTTAGCAACCACTTTAGAAATGGTAGCAACTGCCTAGCGACCAGTCAGATACACCTAGCAACACCTTAGCAACCATCCCAGATACCATAGCAACATCTTAGCAATCACCTAGCAACACCTTAGCAACCACCACAGACACCATAGCAACACCTTAGCAACCGCCTAGCAACCGTCTAGCAACCACCTAGCAACACCTTAGCAACCACCCCGGATACCATAGCAACACCTTAGCAACCACCTAGCAACACATTAGCAACCACCCTGGATACCATAGCAACACCTTAGCAACCACCTAGCAAAACCTTAGCAACCACCTAGCAACACCCTAGCAACCACCTAGCAACACCTTAGCAACCACCTTGCAACCACCTAGCAACACCTTAGCAACCACCCCGGATACCATAGCAACACCTTAGCAACCACCTAGCAACACCTTAGCAACCACCTAGCAACACCTTAGCAACCACCCTGGATACCATAGCAACACCTTAGCAACCACCTAGCAACACCTTAGCAACCACCTAGCAACACCCTAGCAACCACCTAGCAACCACCTAGCAACCACCCTGGATACCATAGCAACACCTTAGCAACCACCTAGCAACACCCTAGCAACCACCTAGCAACCACCTAGCAACACCTTAGCAACCACCCTGGATACCATAGCAACACCTTAGCAACCACCTAGCAACACCTTAGCAACCACCCTGGATACCATAGCAACACCTTAGCAACCACCTAGCAACACCTTAGCAACCACTTAGAAACACCGTAGCAACCACCCCGGATACCATTGCAACACCTTAGCAACCACCTAGCAACACCTTAGCAACCACCTAGCAACACCTTAGCAACCACCTAGAAACTCCTTAGCAACCACCCAGGATACCATAGCAACACCTTAGCTACTGCCTAGCAACCACCTAGCAACACCTTAGCAACCACCCAGGATACCATAGCAACACCTTAGCAACCACCTAGCAACACCTTAGCAACCACCCTGGATACCATAGCAACACCATAGCAACCACCTAGCAACACCTTAGCAACCACCCAGGATACCATAGCAACACCTTAGCAACCACCTAGCAACACCTTAGCAACCACCCCGGATACCATAGCAACACCTTAGCAACCACCTAGCAACACCTTAGCAACCACCCTGGATACCATAGCAACCGCCTAGCAACACCCTAGCAACCACCTAGCAACACCTTAGCAACCACCCTGGATACCATAGCAACACCTTAGCAACCACCTAGCAACACCTTAGCAACCAACCCGGATACCATAGCAACACCTTAGCAACCACCCCGGATCCCATAGCAACACCTTAGCAACCACCTAGCAACCCTCTAGCAACCACCTAGCAACACCTTAGCAACCACCCCAGATACCATAGCAACACCTTAGCAACCACCTAGCAACACCTTAGCAACCACCCCAGATACCATAGCAACCAGTTAGCAACCACCTGGAAAATATTAGAAACTGCCTAATAACCACTTAAAAACCATTTGGAATACGTTAGGAATTGCCTAGCAACAAGTTAGCAACAGCTTAGCAACCACCTGGAATATGTTCGCAACTGCCTAGCAACCAATTAGCAAGCACTAAGCAACGATGTGGACTACATTAGCAACTGCCTAGCAACTACCTAGCAACCACTTAGCAACACTTTACTTTATAAGATAATTATAAGCTTTTCACCATGTTAGCCAAAACTTTTTGGACTTCAACATTTAGCCGAAAGTCAACAGCATAGCAACCACTCTTCACACGCTTTAGACAGAAATATCTTAGCAACCATTTTTACTATTCAACGTTATTTAACTATTTAACGTACTTTTCCAAGCCAACTTAAAGTTCGTTATCGAACTTTCCTTTTCTAGTTATTATTATTATTCTTACGCCTTTTTTTCTGTACGCTACTCCTCCTAGAGCTTTCAACGTAGAATCACGAAACTTTCACGGATCGTAGGACCTATGCCAACTTAGCGTGCTTGTGCTTTTTGGAGCGATTTATCGTACGGTTTTCGTAAAAACTTCGTAAACGTACGCATTTTTTCCCCATAGGAATGAATGGGGCGAAATTTTAAACGTCCGTAACCGCCACAATTTTTGAGATATGAAGACCAAATTTGGCGAGCTTATAGATCTTACCGAGATCTTTAAATTAATAGCAGGTTGCGAAGCGATACGACGTACGGTTTTCGTACAATTTTCGTACGAAGTTTTCCCATAGAAATGAATGGGGGGCCCAGAGTTCCATCTCGCACACGAGCAGCTCTGCGCACGGAACCCCTTCTCTCCCCTGCTCCTCCAGTACTGTGAGTGTATGGAGGAGCTGCTGTATGGAGCAGCTATCAGTCAAAAGTTTGGACACCCCGGCACCCCAGCCAGGGCTTTGCAACCACCTATTAACTGCTTAGCAACCACTCTCTCTTTCTCACTCTCTCTCTACTTCTCTCACTCTCTCTTTCTCACTCTCTCTCTACTTCTCTCACTCTCTCTTTCTCACTCTCTCTCTACTTTTCACTCTCTCTTTTGCTCTCTACTTCTCTGTTTCTCACTCTCTCTTTTGCTCTCTACTTATCTACTTCTCACTCTCTCTTTTGCTCTCTACTTCTCTACTTCTCACTCTCTCTTTTGCTCTCTGCTTCTCTATTTCTCACTCTCTCTTTTGCTCTCTACTTCTCACACTCTCTTTTGCTTTCTACTTCTCTATTTCTCACTCTCTCTTTTGCTCTCTACTTCTCGCTCTCTCTTTTGCTCTCTACTTCTCACTCTCTCTTTTGCTCTCTACTTCTCTCTTTCTCACTCTCTCTACGTCTCTATTTCTCACTCTCTCTTTTGCTCTCTACTTCTCTATTTCTCACTCTCTTTTGCTCTCTACTTCTCTATTTCTCACTCTTTCTTTCTCACTCTCTCTCTACGTCTCTATTTCTCACACTCTCTTTCTCACTCTCTCTACTTCTCTATTTCTCACTCTCTCTTTTGCTCTCTACTTCTCTATTTCTCACTCTCTCTACGTCTCTATTTTTCACTCTCTCTTTTGCTCTCTACTTCTCTTTCTCACTCTCTTTTGCTCTCTACTTATCTCTTTCTCACGCTCTATGTCTCTATATCTTTTTCTCTCTACTTCTCTATTTCTCACTCTCTCTTTTGCTCTTTACATTTCTTTATTTCTCACTCTCTCTTTCTCACTCTCTCTCTCTACTTCTCTATTTCTCACTCTCTTTTGCTCTCTACTTCTCTATTTCTCACTCTCTTTCTCACTCTACTTCTGAATTTCTCACTCTCTTTCTCACTCTCTCTCTACGTCTCTATTTCTCACTCTCTCTTTTACTCTCTACTTCTCTATTTCTCACTCTTTCTTTCTCTCTCACTCTCTCTCTCTACGTCTCAATTTCTCTTTCTCGCTACTTTTCTATTTCTCTATTCTCTCTTACTCTTTCTTTATTTCTCGCTCTTCTCTCTACTTCTCTTTCACTCTACTTTTCTATGTCTTGCTTTCTCTTTCTATCTATCTCTCTACTACTTCCTCTTTCTTTCTCTACTTCTTTATTTCTCGATGTCCCTTTTTCTCTAATTCTCTTTTTCTCGCTCAATATTTCTCTCAACTTGTCACTCTTTTTCTCACATTCTCGCGTGTTCTTTCTCTTTTTCTCGCGGTTTTCTCCCTACTTCTTTATTTCTTGCTCTCCCTTTTTCTGTACTTCTACATTTAACACTCTCTCTTTTTCTCTACTTCAACCATTTTAGAAATGATAGCAACAACCTAGCAACCAGTTATCAACACCTTAGCAACCACCTGGTAAACATTAGCAACTGCCTAGCAACCACTTTAGAAATGATCACAACCGCTCAGCAACCATCTGGAATACGTTAGCAACTGCCTAGCAACCAGTTAGCAACACCTTAGCAACCACCTGGAAAATGTTAGCAACTGCCTAGAAACCACTTAGCAACCACTTTAGAAATGATCATAACTGCCTAGCAACCAGTTAGCAACACCTTAGCAACCACCTGGAAAACGTTAGCAACTGCCTAGCAACTGCTTAGCAACCACTTTAGAAATATTAGCAACTGCCTAGCAACCAGTTAGATACACCTTAGCAACCACCTGGAAAACATTAGCAAGTGCCTAGCAACCACTTAGCAACCATGTGGAATACGTTAGCAACTGCCTAGTAACCGTTTAGCAACCACCTCGGATACCATAGCAACACCTTAGCAACCGCCTAGCAACCACCTAGCAACACCTTAGCAACCACCCCGGATACCATAGCAACACCTTAGCAACCACCTAGCAACCACCTAGCAACACCTTAGCAGCCACCCAGGATACCATAGCAACACCTTAGCAACCATCTAGCAACACCTTAGCAACCACCTAGCAACACCTTAGCAACCACCTAGCAACACCTTAGCAACCACCCCAGATACCATAGCAACACCTTAGCAACCACCTAGCAACCACCTAGCAACACCTTAGCAGCCACCCAGGATACCATAGCAACACCTTAGCAACCATCTAGCAACACCTTAGCAACCATCTAGCAACACCTTAGCAACCACCTAGCAACTCCTTAGCAACCAACCCGGATACCATAGCAACCGCCTAGCAACACCTTAGCAACCACCTAGCAACCACCTAGCAACACCTTAGCAACCACCCCGGATACCATAGCAACCGCTTAGCAACCACCTAGCAACACCCTAGCAACCACCTAGCAACACCTTGGCAACCACCCTGGATACCATAGCAACACCTTAGCAACCATCTAGCAACACCTTAGCAACCACCCCAGATACCATAGCAACACCTTAGCAACCACCTAGCAACACCTTAGGAACCACCCCAGACACCATAGCAACACCTTAGCAACCACCTAGCAACACCTTAGCAACCACCTTGCAACCACCTAGCAGCACCTTAGCAACCACCCCGGATACCATAGCAATACCTTAGCAACCGCCTAGCAACACCTTAGCAACCACCCTGGATACCATAGCAACACCTTAGCAACCGCCTAGCAACACATTAGCAACCACCTAGCAACCACCCGGATACCATAGCAACACCTTAGCAACCACCACAGATACCATAGCAACACCTTAGCAACCACCTAGCAACACCTTAGCAACCACCTAGCAACACCTTAGCAACCACCTAGCAACACCTTAGCAACCACCCCGGATACCATAGCAACACCTTACCAACCATCTAGCAACACCTTACCAACCACCCCAGATAGCATAGCAACACCCTAGCAACCACCTAGCAACACCTTAGCAACCACCCCAGATACCATAGCAACACCTTAGCAACCACATAGCAACACCTTAGCAACCACCTAGCAACCACCTAGCAACACCTTGGCAACACCCCAGATACCATAGCAACACCTTAACAACCACCTAGCAACCACCTAGCAACCACCTAGCAACACCTTACCAACCACCCTGGATACCATAGCAACACCTTAGCAACCACCTAGCAACACCTAAGCAACCAACCCGGATACCATATCAACACCTTAGCAACCACTTGGAAACCATGTGGAATATGTTAGCAACTGCATAGCAACCAGTTAGCAACCACTTAGCAACCACCTGGAAAATATTAGAAACTGCCTAGCAACCACTTAACAACCATGTGGAATACATGAGCAATTGCCTAGCAACCAGTTAGCAACAGCTTAGCAACCACCTGGAATATGTAAGAATCTGCTTAGCAACCAATTAGCAAACACTAAGCAACGATGTGGAATACATTAGCAACTGCCTAGTAACTACCTAGCAACCACTTAGCAACACTTTACTTTATATAGGTATATATAAAGTAAAGTGTTTATATTACTTTATAAGACAAATATTAGCTTTTCACCATGTTAGCCAAAACTTTTTGGACTTTAACATTTAGCTGAAAGTCAACAGCAAAGCAACCACTCTTCACACGCTTTAGACAGAAATATCTTAGCAACCATTTTAACTTTTTCAACGTTATTAACGTACTTTTCCAAGCCAACTTAAAGTTCGTTATCGAACTTTCCTTTTCTAGTTATTATTATTATTCTTACGCCTTTTTTTCTGTACGCTACTCCTCCTAGAGCTTTTATCGTAGAATCACGAAACTTTCACGGATCGTAGGACCTATAGTGAATTACGTTGCTTGTGCTTTTTGGAGCGATTTATCGTACGGTTTTCGTAAAAACTTCGTAAACGTACGCATTTTTTCCCCATAGGAATGAATGGGGGAGAATTTTGAACGTCCGTGACGGTCACAATTTTTGAGATACGGAGACCAAATTCGGCGAGCTAATAGATCTTATCAAGATCTTTAAATTAATAGTAGGTTGCGAAGCGATACGACGTACGGTTTTCGTACAATTGTCGTACGAAGTTTTCCCATAGAAATGAATGGGGGGCCCAGAGTTCCATCTCGCACACGAGCAGCTCTGCGCACGGAACCCCTTCTCTCCCCTGCTCCTCCAGTACTGTGAGTGTATGGAGGAGCTGCTGTATGGAGCAGCTATCAGTCAAAAGTTTGGACACCCCGGGCACCCCAGCCAGCGCTTTGCAACCACCTATTAACTGCTTAGCAACCACTCTCTCTTTCTCACTCTCTCTCTACTTCTCTCACTCTCTCTTTCTCACTCTCTCTCTACTTCTCTCACTCTCTCTTTCTCACTCTCTCTCTACTTTTCACTCTATCTTTTGCTCTCTACTTCTCTGTTTCTCACTCTCTCTTTTGCTCTCTACTTATCTACTTCTCGCTCTCTCTTTTGCTCTCTACTTCTCACTCTCTCTTTTGCTCTCTACTTCTCTATTTCTCACTCTCTCTTTCTCACTCTCTCTCTATGTCTCTATTTCTCACTCTCTTTTGCTCTCTACTTCTCTATTTCTCACTCTCTTTTGCTCTCTACTTCTCTATTTCTCACTCTTTCTTTCTCACTCTCTCTCTACGTCTCTATTTCTCACACTCTCTTTCTCACTCTCTCTACTTCTCTATTTCTCACTCTCTTTTGCTCTCTACTTCTCTATTTCTCACTCTCTCTACGTCTCTATTTCTCACTCTCTCTTTTGCTCTCTACTTCTCTATTTCTCACTCTCTTTTGCTCTCTACTTATCTCTTTCTCACGCTCTATGTCTCTATATCTTTTTCTCTCTACTTCTCTATTTCTCACTCTCTCTTTTGCTCTTTACATTTCTTTATTTCTCACTCTCTCTTTCTCACTCTCTCTACTTCTCTATTTCTCACTCTCTTTTGCTCTCTACTTCTCTATTTCTCACTCTCTTTCTCACTCTACTTCTGAATTTCTCACTCTCTTTCTCACTCTCTCTCTACGTCTCTATTTCTCACTCTCTCTTTTACTCTCTACTTCTCTATTTCTCACTCTCTTTCTCACTCTACTTCTGAATTTCTCACTCTCTTTCTCACTCTCTCTCTCTACGTCTCAATTTCTCTTTCTCGCTACTTTTCTATTTCTCTATTCTCTCTTACTCTTTCTTTATTTCTCGCTCTTCTCTCTACTTCTCTTTCACTCTACTTTTCTATGTCTTGCTTTCTCTTTCTTTTTATGTCTGGAATATGTTAGCAACTGCCTAGCAACCAGTTAGCAACACCTTAGCAACCACCTGGAAAATGTTAGCAACTGCCTAGCAACCACTTAGCAACCATGTGGAATACGTTAGCAACTGCCTAGCAACCAGTTAGCAACACCTTAGCAACCACCTGGAAAACGTTAACAACTGCCTAGCAACTGCTTAGCAACCACTTCAGAAATATTAGCAACTGCCTAGCAACCAGTTAGATACACCTTAGCAACCACCTGGAAAACATTAGCAAGTGCCTAGCAACCACTTAGCAACCATGTGGAATACGTTAGGAACTGCCTAGTAACCATTTAGCAACCACCTCGGATACCATAGCAACACCTTAGCAACCGCCTAGCAACCACCTAGCAACACCTTAGCAACCACCCAGGATAACATAGCAACACCTTAGCAACCACCTAGCAACCACCTAGCAACACCTTAGCAACCACCCCGGATACCATAGCAACACCTTAGCAACCATCTAGCAACACCTTAGCAACCACCTAGCAACCACCTAGCAACACCTTAGCAACCACCTAGCAACACCTTAGCAACCAACCCAGATACCATAGCAACCGCCTAGCAACACCTTAGCAACCACCCTGGATACCATAGCAACACCTTAGCAACCGCCTAGCAACACGTTAGCAACCACCTAGCAACACCTTAGCAACCGCCTAGCAACACCTTAGCAACCACCCCAGATACCATAGCAACACCTTAGCAACCACCTAGCAACACCTTAGCAACCACCTAGCAACACCTTAGCAACCACCCCGGATACCATAGCAACACCTTAGCAACCACCTAGCAACATCTTAGCAACCACCCCGGATGCCATAACAACACCTTAGCAACCGCCTAGCAACACGTTAGCAACCACCTAGCAACCACCCGGATACCATAGCAACACCTTAGCAACCACCTGGCAACACCTTAGCAACCGCCTAGCAACACCTTAGCAACCGCCTAGCAACACCTTAGCAACCACCCCAGATACCATAGCAACACCTTAGCAACCACCTAGCAACACCTTAGCAACCACCTAGCAACACCTTAGCAACCACCCCGGATACCATAGCAACACCTTAGCAACCACCTAGCAACATCTTAGCAACCACCCCGGATGCCATAACAACACCTTAGCAACCGCCTAGCAACCACCTAGCAACACCTTAGCAACCACCCCGGATACCATAGCAACACCTTAGCAACCATCTAGCAACACCTTAGCAACCACCCCAGATACCATAGCAACACCCTAGCAACCACCTAGCAACACCTTAGCAACCACCCCAGATACCATAGCAACACCTTAGCAACCGCATAGCAACACCTTAGCAACCACCTAGCAACCACCTAGCAACACCTTAGCAACCACCCCGGATACCATAGCAACCGCCTAGCAACCGCCTAGCAACACCCTAGCAACCACCTAGCAACACCTTGGCAACACCCCGGATACCATAGCAACACCTTAGCAACCACCTAGCAACACCTTAGCAACCAACCCGGATACCGTATCAACACCTTAGCAACCACTTGGAAACCATGTGGAATATGTTAGCAACTGCATAGCAACCAGTTAGCAACCACTTAGCAACCACCTGGAAAATATTAGAAACTGCCTAGCAACCACTTAACAACCATGTGGAATACATTAGCAATTGCCTAGCAACCAGTTAGCAACAGCTTAGCAACCACCTGGAATATGTAAGAATCTGCTTAGCAACCAATTAGCAAACACTAAGCAACGATGTGGAATACATTAGCAACTGCCTAGTAACTACCTAGCAACCACTTAGCAACACTTTACTTTATATAGGTATATATAAAGTAAAGTGTTTATATTACTTTATAAGACAATTATTAGCTTTTCACCATGTTAGCCAAAACTTTTTAGACTTTAACATTTAGCTGAAAGTCAACAGCAAAGCAACCACTCTTCACACGCTTTAGACAGAAATATCTTAGCAACCATTTTAACTTTTTCAACGTTATTAACGTACTTTTCCAAGCCAACTTAAAGTTCGTTATCGAACTTTCCTTTTCTAGTTATTATTATTATTCTTACGCCTTTTTTTCTGTACGCTACTCCTCCTAGAGCTTTTATCGTAGAATCACGAAACTTTCACGGATCGTAGGACCTATAGTGAATTACGTTGCTTGTGCTTTTTGGAGCGATTTATCGTACGGTTTTCGTAAAAACTTCGTAAACGTACGCATTTTTTCCCCATAGGAATGAATGGGGGAGAATTTTGAACGTCCGTGACGGTCACAATTTTTGAGATACGGAGACCAAATTCGGCGAGCTAATAGATCTTATCGAGATCTTTAAATTAATAGTAGGTTGCGAAGTGATACGACGTACGGTTTTCGTACAATTGTCGTACGAAGTTTTCCCATAGAAATGAATGGGGGGCCCAGAGTTCCATCTCACACACGAGCAGCTCTGCGCACGGAACCCCTTCTCTCCCCTGCTCCTCCAGTACTGTGAGTGTATGGAGGAGCTGCTGTATGGAGCAGCTATCAGTCAAAAGTTTGGACACCCCGGGCACCCCAGCCAGCGCTTTGCAACCACCTATTAACTGCTTAGCAACCACTCTCTCTTTCTCACTCTCTCTCTACTTCTCTCACTCTCTCTTTCTCACTCTCTCTCTACTTCTCTCACTCTCTCTTTCTCACTCTCTCTCTACTTTTCACTCTATCTTTTGCTCTCTACTTCTCTGTTTCTCACTCTCTCTTTTGCTCTCTACTTATCTACTTCTCGCTCTCTCTTTTGCTCTCTACTTCTCACTCTCTCTTTTGCTCTCTACTTCTCTATTTCTCACTCTCTCTTTCTCACTCTCTCTCTATGTCTGTATTTGTCACTCTCTTTTGCTCTCTACTTCTCTATTTCTCACTCTCTTTTGCTCTCTACTTCTCTATTTCTCACTCTTTCTTTCTCACTCTCTCTCTACGTCTCTATTTCTCACACTCTCTTTCTCACTCTCTCTACTTCTCTATTTCTCACTCTCTTTTGCTCTCTACTTCTCTATTTCTCACTCTCTCTACGTCTCTATTTCTCACTCTCTCTTTTGCTCTCTACTTCTCTATTTCTCACTCTCTTTTGCTCTCTACTTATCTCTTTCTCACGCTCTATGTCTCTATATCTTTTTCTCTCTACTTCTCTATTTCTCACTCTCTCTTTTGCTCTTTACATTTCTTTATTTCTCACTCTCTCTTTCTCACTCTCTCTACTTCTCTATTTCTCACTCTCTTTTGCTCTCTACTTCTCTTTCTCACTCTCTTTCTCACTCTACTTCTGAATTTCTCACTCTCTTTCTCACTCTCTCTCTACGTCTCTATTTCTCACTCTCTCTTTTACTCTCTACTTCTCTATTTCTCACTCTTTCTTTCTCTCTTTCTCACTCTCTCTCTCTACGTCTCAATTTCTCTTTCTCGCTACTTTTCTATTTCTCTATTCTCTCTTACTCTTTCTTTATTTCTCGCTCTTCTCTCTACTTCTCTTTCACTCTACTTTTCTATGTCTTGCTTTCTCTTTCTTTTTATGTCTGGAATATGTTAGCAACTGCCTAGCAACCAGTTAGCAACACCTTAGCAACCACCTGGAAAATGTTAGCAACTGCCTAGCAACCACTTAGCAACCATGTGGAATACGTTAGCAACTGCCTAGCAACCAGTTAGCAACACCTTAGCAACCACCTGGAAAACGTTAACAACTGCCTAGCAACTGCTTAGCAACCACTTCAGAAATATTAGCAACTGCCTAGCAACCAGTTAGATACACCTTAGCAACCACCTGGAAAACATTAGCAAGTGCCTAGCAACCACTTAGCAACCATGTGGAATACGTTAGGAACTGCCTAGTAACCATTTAGCAACCACCTCGGATACCATAGCAACACCTTAGCAACCGCCTAGCAACCACCTAGCAACACCTTAGCAACCACCCAGGATAACATAGCAACACCTTAGCAACCACCTAGCAACCACCTAGCAACACCTTAGCAACCACCCCGGATACCATAGCAACACCTTAGCAACCATCTAGCAACACCTTAGCAACCACCTAGCAACACCTTAGCAACCACCTAGCAACACCTTAGCAACCAACCCAGATACCATAGCAACCGCCTAGCAACACCTTAGCAACCACCCTGGATACCATAGCAACACCTTAGCAACCGCCTAGCAACACGTTAGCAACCACCTAGCAACCACCCGGATACCATAGCAACACCTTAGCAACCACCTGGCAACACCTTAGCAACCGCCTAGCAACACCTTAGCAACCGCCTAGCAACACCTTAGCAACCACCCCAGATACCATAGCAACACCTTAGCAACCACCTAGCAACACCTTAGCAACCACCTAGCAACACCTTAGCAACCACCCCGGATACCATAGCAACACCTTAGCAACCACCTAGCAACATCTTAGCAACCACCCCGGATGCCATAACAACACCTTAGCAACCGCCTAGCAACCACCTAGCAACACCTTAGCAACCACCCAGGATACCATAACAACACCTTAGCAACCACCTAGCAACACCTTAGCAACCACCCCGGATACCATAGCAACACCTTAGCAACCATCTAGCAACACCTTAGCAACCACCCCAGATACCATAGCAACACCCTAGCAACCACCTAGCAACACCTTAGCAACCACCCCAGATACCATAGCAACACCTTAGCAACCGCATAGCAACACCTTAGCAACCACCTAGCAACCACCTAGCAACACCTTAGCAACCACCCCGGATACCATAGCAACCGCCTAGCAACCGCCTAGCAACACCCTAGCAACCACCTAGCAACACCTTGGCAACACCCCGGATACCATAGCAACACCTTAGCAACCACCTAGCAACCACCTAGCAACACCTTACCAACCACCCTGGATACCATAGCAACACCTTAGCAACCAATTAGCAAACACTAAGCAACGATGTGGAATACATTAGCAACTGCCTAGTAACTACCTAGCAACCACTTAGCAACACTTTACTTTATATAGGTATATATAAAGTAAAGTGTTTATATTACTTTATAAGACAATTATTAGCTTTTCACCATGTTAGCCAAAACTTTTTAGACTTTAACATTTAGCTGAAAGTCAACAGCAAAGCAACCACTCTTCACACGCTTTAGACAGAAATATCTTAGCAACCATTTTAACTTTTTCAACGTTATTAACGTACTTTTCCAAGCCAACTTAAAGTTCGTTATCGAACTTTCCTTTTCTAGTTAAGTTGGCTTGGAAAAGCCAACTTCTTGTTCTTCGTAATCTTCTTCTTATTATTATTATTATTATTATTCTTACGCCTTTTTTTCTGTACGCTACTCCTCCTAGAGCTTTCAACGTAGAATCACGAAACTTTCACGGATCGTAGGACCTATGCCAACTTAGCGTGCTTGTGCTTTTTGGAGCGATTTATCGTACGGTTTTCGTAAAAACTTCGTAAACGTACGCATTTTTTCCCCATAGGAATGAATGGGGCGAAATTTTAAACGTCCGTAACCGCCACAATTTTTGAGATACGAAGACCAAATTTGGCGAGCTTATAGATCTTACCGAGATCTTTAAATTAATAGCAGGTTGCGAAGCGATACGACGTACGGTTTTCGTACAATTTTCGTACTAAGTTTTCCCATAGAAATGAATGGGGGGCCCAGAGTTCCATCTCGCACACGAGCAGCTCTGCGCACGGAACCCCTTCTCTCCCCTGCTCCTCCAGTACTGTGAGTGTATGGAGGAGCTGCTGTATGGAGCAGCTATCAGTCAAAAGTTTGGACACCCCGGCACCCCAGCCAGGGTTTAGCAACCACCTATTAACTGCTTAGCAACCACTCTCTCTTTCTCACTCTCTCTTTCGCTCTCTACTTCTCTAATTCTCACTCTCTTTCCCACTCTCTCTCTATTTCTATATTTCTCACTCTTTCTTTTGCTCTCTACTTCTCTACTTCTCACTCTCTCTTTTGCTCTCTACTTCTCTATTTCTCACTCTCTTTTGCTCTCTACTCCTCTATTTCTCACTCTCTTTCTCACTCTCTCTCTACGTCTCTATTTCTCACTCTATTTCTCACTCTCTCTCTACTTCTCTATCTCACTCTCTCTTTCTCACTCTCTCTCTACTTCTCTAATTCTCACTCTATCTTTCCCACTCTCTCTCTACTTCTCTATTTCTCACTCTTTCTTTTGCTCTCTACTTCTCTACTTCTCACTCTCTCGTTTGCTCTCTACTTCTCTGTCTCACTCTCTCTTTTGCTCTCTACTTCTCACTCTCTCTTTTGCTCTCTACTTCTCTATTTCTCACTCTCTCTCTACGTCTCTATTTCTCACTCTCTCTCTACTTCTCTATTTCTCACTCTCTCTTTCTCACTCTTTTCTACGTCTCTATTTCTCACTCTCTCTACTTCTCTATTTCTCACTCTTTTCCCACTCTCTCTCTACGTCTCTATTTCTCACTCTCTCTCTACGTCTCTATTTCTCACTCTCTCTCTCTACTTCTATATTTCTCACTCTCTCTACTTCTATATTTCTCACTCTCTTTTTCACTCTCTCTCTACGTCTCTATTTCTCTTTATTTCTCACTCTCTCTACTTCTATATTTCTCACTCTCTTTTTCACTCTCTCTCTACGTCTCTATTTCTCACTCTCTCTCTACTTCTCTATTTCTTACTCTCTTTCTCACTCTCTCTCTACGTCTCTATTTCTCACTCTCTCTACTTCTCTATTTCTCACTCTCTCTTTCTCACTCTCTCTCTACTTCTCTATTTCTCACTCTCTCTTTCTCACTCTCTCTACTTTTCTATGTCTCTTTCTTTCTACTTTTCTATTTCTCTATTTCTCTCTTACTCTCTCTTTATTTCTCGCTCTTCTCTCTACTTCTCTTTCACTCTACTTTTCTGTCTTGCTTTCTCTTTCTATCTATCTCTCTACTACATCCTTTTTCTTTCTCTACTTCTTTATTTCTCGATCTCTCTTTTTCCCTAATTCTCTTTCTCTCGCTCAATATTTCTCTCTACTTGTCACTCTTTTTCTCACATTCTCGGGTGTTCTTTCTCTACTTCTCACGCTGATTTTCTCTCTACTTCTCTATTTCAGGCTCTCCCTTTTTCTGTACTTCTACATTTAACACTCTTTCTTTTTATCTACTACTGCCTAGGAACCAGTTAGATACACCTTAGCAACCACCTGGAAAACATTAGCAACTGCCTAGCAACCACTTAGCAACCATGTGTAATACGTTAGCAACTGCCTAGCAACCAGATAGCAACACCTTAGCAACCACCTGGAAAACGTTAGCAACTGCCTAGCAACTGCTTAGCAACCACTTTAGAAATGGTAGCAACTGCCTAGCGACCAGTTAGATACACCTAGCAACACCTTAGCAACCACCCCAGATACCATAGCAACATCTTAGCAACCACCTAGCAACACCTTAGCAACCACCCAAGACACCATAGCAACACCTTAGCAACCGCCTAGCAACACCTTAGCAACCACCTAGCAACACCTTAGCAACCACCCCGGATACCATAGCAACACCTTAGCAACCACCTAGCAACACCTTAGCAACCACCCTGGATACCATAGCAACACCTTAGCAACCACCTAGCAAAACCTTAGCAACCACCTAGCAACACCCTAGCAACCACCTAGCAACACCTTAGCAACCACCTTGCAACCACCTAGCAACACCTTAGCAACCACCCCGGATACCATAGCAACACCTTAGCAACCACCTAGCAACACCTTAGCAACCACCCTGGATACCAAATCAACACCTTAGCAACCACCTAGCAACACCCTAGCAACCACCTAGCAACCACCTAGCAACACCTTAGCAACCACCCTGGATACCATAGCAACACCTTAGCAACCACCTAGCAACACCTTAGCAACCACCCCGGATACCATAGCAACACCATAGCAACCACCTAGCAACACCTTAGCAACCACCTAGCAACACCTTAGCAACCACCCTGGATACCATAGCAACCGCCTAGCAACACCCTAGCAACCACCTAGCAACACCTTAGCAACCACCCTGGATACCATAGCAACACCTTAGCAACCACCTAGCAACACCTTAGCAACCAACCCGGATACCATAGCAACACCTTAGCAACCACCCCGGATCCCATAGCAACACCTTAGCAACCACCTAGCAACCCTCTAGCAACCACCTAGCAACACCTTAGCAACCACCCCAGATACCATAGCAACACCTTAGCAACCACCTAGCAACACCTTAGCAACCACCCCAGATACCATAGCAACCAGTTAGCAACCACCTGGAAAATATTAGAAACTGCCTAATAACCACTTAAAAACCATTTGGAATACGTTAGGAATTGCCTAGCAACAAGTTAGCAACAGCTTAGCAACCACCTGGAATATGTTCGCAACTGCCTAGCAACCAATTAGCAAGCACTAAGCAACGATGTGGACTACATTAGCAACTGCCTAGCAACTACCTAGCAACCACTTAGCAACACTTTACTTTATAAGATAATTATAAGCTTTTCACCATGTTAGCCAAAACTTTTTGGACTTCAACATTTAGCCGAAAGTCAACAGCATAGCAACCACTCTTCACACGCTTTAGACAGAAATATCTTAGCAACCATTTTAACTATTCAACGTTATTTAACTATTTAACGTACTTTTCCAAGCCAACTTAAAGTTCGTTATCGAACTTTCCTTTTCTAGTTATTATTATTATTATTATTCTTACGCCTTTTTTTTCTGTACGCTACTCCTCCTAGAGCTTTCAACGTAGAATCACGAAACTTTCACGGATCGTAGGACCTATGCCAACTTAGCGTGCTTGTGCTTTTTGGAGCGATTTATCGTACGGTTTTCGTAAAAACTTCGTAAACGTACGCATTTTTTCCCCATAGGAATGAATGGGGCGAAATTTTAAACGTCCGTAACCGCCACAATTTTTGAGATACGAAGACCAAATTTGGCGAGCTTATAGATCTTACCGAGATCTTAAAATTAATAGGAGGTTGCGAAGTGATACGACGTACGGTTTTCGTACAATTTTCGTACGAAGTTTTCCCATAGAAATGAATGGGGGGCCCAGAGTTCCATCTCGCACACGAGCAGCTCTGCGCACGGAACCCCTTCTCTCCCCTGCTCCTCCAGTACTGTGAGTGTATGGAGGAGCTGCTGTATGGAGCAGCTATCAGTCAAAAGTTTGGACACCCCGGCACCCCAGCCAGGGCTTTGCAACCACCTATTAACTGCTTAGCAACCACTCTCTCTTTCTCACTCTCTCTTTCGCTCTCTACTTCTCTAATTCTCACTCTCTTTCCCACTCTCTCTCTATTTCTATATTTCTCACTCTTTCTTTTGCTCTCTACTTCTCTACTTCTCACTCTCTCTTTTGCTCTCTACTTCTCTATTTCTCACTCTCTTTTGCTCTCTTCTCCTATATTTCTCACTCTCTTTCTCACTCTCTCTCTACGTCTCTATTTCTCACTCTCTCTCTACGTCTCTATTTCTCACTCTCTTTCTCACTCTCTCTCTACGTCTATTTCTCACTCTATTTCTCACTCTCTCTCTACTTCTCTATCTCACTCTCTCTTTCTCACTCTCTCTCTACGTCTCTATTTCTCACTGTCTCTCTCTACTTCTATATTTCTCACTCTCTCTACTTCTATATTTCTCACTCTCTTTTTCACTCTCTCTCTACGTCTCTATTTCTCACTCTCTCTCTACTTCTCTATTTCTCACTCTCTTTCTCACTCTCTCTCTACGTCTCTATTTCTCACTCTCTCTACTTCTCTATTTCTCACTCTCTCTTTCTCACTCTCTCTCTACTTCTCTATTTCTCACTCTCTCTCTGCTTCTCTATTTCTCACTCTCTTTTGCTCTCTTCTTCTCTATTTCTCACTCTCTCTTTCTCACTCTCTCTCTACTTCTCTATTTCTCACTCTCTCTACTTTTCTATGTCTCTTTCTTTCTACTTTTCTATTTCTCTATTTCTCTCTTACTCTTTATTTCTCGCTCTTCTCTCTACTTCTCTTTCACTCTACTTTTCTGTCTTGCTTTCTCTTTCTATCTATCTCTCTACTACATCCTCTTTCTTTCTCTACTTCTTTATTTCTCGATCTCTCTTTTTCCCTAATTCTCTTTCTCTCGCTCAATATTTCTCTCTACTTGTCACTCTTTTTCTCATATTCTCGGGTGTTCTTTCTCTACTTCTCACGCTGATTTTCTCTCTACTTCTCTATTTCAGGCTCTCCCTTTTTCTGTACTTCTACATTTAACACTCTTTCTTTTTATCTACTACTGCCTAGCAACCAGTTAGATACACCTTAGCAACCACCTGGAAAACATTAGCAACTGCCTAGCAACCACTTAGCAACCATGTGTAATACGTTAGCAACTGCCTAGCAACCAGATAGCAACACCTTAGCAACCACCTGGAAAACGTTAGCAACTGCTTAGCAACCACTTTAGAAATGGTAGCAACTGCCTAGCGACCAGTCAGATACACCTAGCAACACCTTAGCAACCACCCCAGATACCATAGCAACATCTTAGCAACCACCTAGCAACACCTTAGCAACCACCACAGACACCATAGCAACACCTTAGCAACCGCCTAGCAACCGTCTAGCAACCACCTAGCAACACCTTAGCAACCACCCCGGATACCATAGCAACACCTTAGCAACCACCTAGCAACACCTTAGCAACCACCCTGGATAGCATAGCAACACCTTAGCAACCACCTAGCAAAACCTTAGCAGCCACCTAGCAACACCCTAGCAACCACCTAGCAACACCTTAGCAACCACCTTGCAACCACCTAGCAACACCTTAGCAACCACCCCGGATACCATAGCAACACCTTAGCAACCACCTAGCAACACCTTAGCAACCACCTAGCAACACCTTAGCAACCACCCTGGATACCATAGCAACACCTTAGCAACCACCTAGCAACACCTTAGCAACCACCTAGCAATACCCTAGCAACCACCTAGCAACACCTTTGCAACCACCCTGGATACCATAGCAACACCTTAGCAACCACCTAGCAACACCCTAGCAACCACCTAGCAACCACCTAGCAACACCTTAGCAACCACCCTGGATACCATAGCAACACCTTAGCAACCACCTAGCAACACCTTAGCAACCACCCTGGATACCATAGCAACACCTTAGCAACCACCTAGCAACACCTTAGCAACCACTTAGAAACACCGTAGCAACCACCCCGGATACCATAGCAACACCTAAGCAACCGCCTAGCAACCACCTAGCAACACCTTAGCAACCACCCCAGATACCATTGCAACACCTTAGCAACCACCTAGCAACACCTTAGCAACCACCTAGCAACACATTAGCAACCACCCAGGATACCATAGCAACACCTTAGCTACTGCCTAGCAACCACCTAGCAACACCTTAGCAACCACCCAGGATACCATAGCAACACCTTAGCAACCACCTAGCAACACCTTAGCAACCACCCTGGATACCATAGCAACACCATAGCAACCACCTAGCAACACCTTAGCAACCACCCAGGATACCATAGCAACACCTTAGCAACCACCTAGCAACACCTTAGCAACCACCCTGGATACCATAGCAACCGCCTAGCAACACCCTAGCAACCACCTAGCAACACCTTAGCAACCACCCTGGATACCATAGCAACACCTTAGCAACCACCTAGCAACACCTTAGCAACCAACCCGGATACCATAGCAACACCTTAGCAACCACCCCGGATCCCATAGCAACACCTTAGCAACCACCTAGCAACCCTCTAGCAACCACCTAGCAACACCTTAGCAACCACCCCAGATACCATAGCAACACCTTAGCAACCACCTAGCAACACCTTAGCAACCACCCCAGATACCATAGCAACCAGTTAGCAACCACCTGGAAAATATTAGAAACTGCCTAATAACCACTTAAAAACCATTTGGAATACGTTAGGAATTGCCTAGCAACAAGTTAGCAACAGCTTAGCAACCACCTGGAATATGTTCGCAACTGCCTAGCAACCAATTAGCAAGCACTAAGCAACGATGTGGACTACATTAGCAACTGCCTAGCAACTACCTAGCAACCACTTAGCAACACTTTACTTTATAAGATAATTATAAGCTTTTCACCATGTTAGCCAAAACTTTTTGGACTTCAACATTTAGCCGAAAGTCAACAGCATAGCAACCACTCTTCACACGCTTTAGACAGAAATATCTTAGCAACCATTTTTACTATTCAACGTTATTTAACTATTTAACGTACTTTTCCAAGCCAACTTAAAGTTCGTTATCGAACTTTCCTTTTCTAGTTATTATTATTATTCTTACGCCTTTTTTTCTGTACGCTACTCCTCCTAGAGCTTTCAACGTAGAATCACGAAACTTTCACGGATCGTAGGACCTATGCCAACTTAGCGTGCTTGTGCTTTTTGGAGCGATTTATCGTACGGTTTTCGTAAAAACTTCGTAAACGTACGCATTTTTTCCCCATAGGAATGAATGGGGCGAAATTTTAAACGTCCGTAACCGCCACAATTTTTGAGATACGAAGACCAAATTTGGCGAGCTTATAGATCTTACCGAGATCTTTAAATTAATAGCAGGTTGCGAAGCGATACGACGTACGGTTTTCGTACAATTTTCGTACGAAGTTTTCCCATAGAAATGAATGGGGGGCCCAGAGTTCCATCTCGCACACGAGCAGCTCTGCGCACGGAACCCCTTCTCTCCCCTGCTCCTCCAGTACTGTGAGTGTATGGAGGAGCTGCTGTATGGAGCAGCTATCAGTCAAAAGTTTGGACACCCCGGCACCCCAGCCAGGGTTTAGCAACCACCTATTGACTGCTTAGCAACCACTCTCTCTTTCTCACTCTCTCTTTCGCTCTCTACTTCTCTAATTCTCACTCTCTTTCCCACTCTCTCTCTATTTCTATATTTCTCACTCTTTCTTTTGCTCTCTACTTCTCTACTTCTCACTCTCTCTTTTGCTCTCTACTTCTCTATTTCTCACTCTCTTTTGCTCTCTACTCCTCTATTTCTCACTCTCTTTCTCACTCTCTCTCTACGTCTCTATTTCTCACTCTATTTCTCACTCTCTCTCTACTTCTCTATCTCACTCTCTCTTTCTCACTCTCTCTCTACTTCTCTAATTCTCACTCTATCTTTCCCACTCTCTCTCTACTTCTCTATTTCTCACTCTTTCTTTTGCTCTCTACTTCTCTACTTCTCACTCTCTCGTTTGCTCTCTACTTCTCTGTCTCACTCTCTCTTTTGCTCTCTACTTCTCACTCTCTCTTTTGCTCTCTACTTCTCTATTTCTCACTCTCTCTCTACGTCTCTATTTCTCACTCTCTCTCTACTTCTCTATTTCTCACTCTCTCTTTCTCACTCTTTTCTACGTCTCTATTTCTCACTCTCTCTACTTCTCTATTTCTCACTCTTTCTCACTCTCTCTCTACGTCTCTATTTCTCACTCTCTCTCTACATCTCTATTTCTCACTCTCTCTCTCTACTTCTATATTTCTCACTCTCTCTACTTCTATATTTCTCACTCTCTTTTTCACTCTCTCTCTACGTCTCTATTTCTCTTTATTTCTCACTCTCTCTACTTCTATATTTCTCACTCTCTTTTTCACTCTCTCTCTACGTCTCTATTTCTCACTCTCTCTCTACGTCTCTATTTCTCACTCTCTCTACTTCTCTATTTCTCACTCTCTCTTTCTCACTCTCTCTCTACTTCTCTATTTCTCACTCTCTCTTTCTCACTCTCTCTACTTTTCTATGTCTCTTTCTTTCTACTTTTCTATTTCTCTATTTCTCTCTTACTCTCTCTTTATTTCTCGCTCTTCTCTCTACTTCTCTTTCACTCTACTTTTCTGTCTTGCTTTCTCTTTCTATCTATCTCTCTACTACATCCTTTTTCTTTCTCTACTTCTTTATTTCTCGATCTCTCTTTTTCCCTAATTCTCTTTCTCTCGCTCAATATTTCTCTCTACTTGTCACTCTTTTTCTCACATTCTCGGGTGTTCTTTCTCTACTTCTCACGCTGATTTTCTCTCTACTTCTCTATTTCAGGCTCTCCCTTTTTCTGTACTTCTACATTTAACACTCTTTCTTTTTATCTACTACTGCCTAGGAACCAGTTAGATACACCTTAGCAACCACCTGGAAAACATTAGCAACTGCCTAGCAACCACTTAGCAACCATGTGTAATACGTTAGCAACTGCCTAGCAACCAGATAGCAACACCTTAGCAACCACCTGGAAAACGTTAGCAACTGCCTAGCAACTGCTTAGCAACCACTTTAGAAATGGTAGCAACTGCCTAGCGACCAGTTAGATACACCTAGCAACACCTTAGCAACCACCCCAGATACCATAGCAACATCTTAGCAACCACCTAGCAACACCTTAGCAACCACCCTAGACACCATAGCAACACCTTAGCAACCGCCTAGCAACACCTTAGCAACCACCTTGCAACCACCTAGCAACACCTTAGCAACCACCCCGGATACCATAGCAACACCTTAGCAACACCTTAGCAACCACCTAGCAACACCTTAGCAACCACCCTGGATACCATAGCAACACCTTAGCAACCACCTAGCAACACCTTAGCAACCACCTAGCAACACCCTAGCAACCACCTAGCAACCACCTAGCAACACCTTAGCAACCACCCTGGATACCATAGCAACACCTTAGCAACCACCTAGAAACACCTTAGCAACCACCTAGAAACACCTTAGCAACCACCCAGGATACCATAGCAACACCTTAGCAACCACCTAGCAACACCTTAGCAACCACCCTGGATACCATAGCAACACCTTAGCAACCACCTAGCAACACCTTAGCAACCACACCATAGCATCCACCCCGGATACCATAGCAACACTTAAGCAACCGCCTAGCAACCACCTAGCAACACCTTAGCAACCACCCCGGATACCATAGCAACACCTTAGCAACCACCTAGCAACACCTTAGCAACCACCTAGAAACACCTTAGCAACCACCCAGGATACCATAGCAACACCTTAGCAACTGCCTAGCAACCACCTAGCAACACCTTAGCAACCACCCAGGATACCATAGCAACACCTTAGCAACCACCTAGCAACACCTTAGCAACCACCCCGGATACCATAGCAACACCTTAGCAACCACCTAGCAACACCTTAGCAACCACCCTGGATAGCATAGCAACACCTTAGCAACCACCTAGCAAAACCTTAGCAACCACCTAGCAACACCCTAGCAACCACCTAGCAACACCTTAGCAACCACCTTGCAACCACCTAGCAACACCTTAGCAACCACCCCGGATACCATAGCAACACCTTAGCAACCACCCTGGATACCAAATCAACACCTTAGCAACCACCTAGCAACACCCTAGCAACCACCTAGCAACCACCTAGCAACACCTTAGCAACCACCCTGGATACCATAGCAACACCTTAGCAACCACCTAGCAACACCTTAGCAACCACCCCGGATACCATAGCAACACCATAGCAACCACCTAGCAACACCTTAGCAACCACCTAGCAACACCTTAGCAACCACCCTGGATACCATAGCAACCGCCTAGCAACACCCTAGCAACCACCTAGCAACACCTTAGCAACCACCCTGGATACCATAGCAACACCTTAGCAACCACCTAGCAACACCTTAGCAACCAACCCGGATACCATAGCAACACCTTAGCAACCACCCCGGATCCCATAGCAACACCTTAGCAACCACCTAGCAACCCTCTAGCAACCACCTAGCAACACCTTAGCAACCACCCCAGATACCATAGCAACACCTTAGCAACCACCTAGCAACACCTTAGCAACCACCCCAGATACCATAGCAACCAGTTAGCAACCACCTGGAAAATATTAGAAACTGCCTAATAACCACTTAAAAACCATTTGGAATACGTTAGGAATTGCCTAGCAACAAGTTAGCAACAGCTTAGCAACCACCTGGAATATGTTCGCAACTGCCTAGCAACCAATTAGCAAGCACTAAGCAACGATGTGGACTACATTAGCAACTGCCTAGCAACTACCTAGCAACCACTTAGCAACACTTTACTTTATAAGATAATTATAAGCTTTATAAGCTATAAACTTTTTGGACTTCAACATTTAGCCGAAAGTCAACAGCATAGCAACCACTCTTCACACGCTTTAGACAGAAATATCTTAGCAACCATTTTAACTATTCAACGTTATTTAACTATTTAACGTACTTTTCCAAGCCAACTTAAAGTTCGTTATCGAACTTTCCTTTTCTAGTTATTATTATTATTCTTACGCCTTTTTTTCTGTACGCTACTCCTCCTAGAGCTTTCAACGTAGAATCACGAAACTTTCACGGATCGTAGGACCTATGCCAACTTAGCGTGCTTGTGCTTTTTGGAGCGATTTATCGTACGGTTTTCGTAAAAACTTCGTAAACGTACGCATTTTTTCCCCATAGGAATGAATGGGGCGAAATTTTAAACGTCCGTAACCGCCACAATTTTTGAGATACGAAGACCAAATTTGGCGAGCTTATAGATCTTACCGAGATCTTTAAATTAATAGCAGGTTGCGAAGCGATACGACGTACGGTTTTCGTACAATTTTCGTGCGAAGTTTTCCCATAGAAATGAATGGGGGGCCCAGAGTTCCATCTCGCACACGAGCAGCTCTGCGCACGGAACCCCTTCTCTCCCCTGCTCCTCCAGTACTGTGAGTGTATGGAGGAGCTGCTGTATGGAGCAGCTATCAGTCAAAAGTTTGGACACCCCGGCACCCCAGCCAGGGTTTAGCAACCACCTATTGACTGCTTAGCAACCACTCTCTCTTTCTCACTCTCTCTTTCGCTCTCTACTTCTCTAATTCTCACTCTCTTTCCCACTCTCTCTCTATTTCTATATTTCTCACTCTTTCTTTTGCTCTCTACTTCTCTACTTCTCACTCTCTCTTTTGCTCTCTACTTCTCTATTTCTCACTCTCTTTTGCTCTCTACTCCTCTATTTCTCACTCTCTTTCTCACTCTCTCTCTACTTCTCTATCTCACTCTCTCTTTCTCACTCTCTCTCTACGTCTCTATTTCTCACTCTCTCTCTCTACTTCTATATTTCTCACTCTCTCTACTTCTATATTTCTCACTCTCTTTTTCACTCTCTCTCTACGTCTCTATTTCTCACTCTCTCTCTACTTCTCTATTTCTCACTCTCTTTCTCACTCTCTCTCTACGTCTCTATTTCTCACTCTCTCTACTTCTCTATTTCTCACTCTCTCTTTCTCACTCTCTCTCTACTTCTCTATTTCTCACTCTCTCTCTGCTTCTCTATTTCTCACTCTCTTTTGCTCTCTTCTTCTCTATTTCTCACTCTCTCTTTCTCACTCTCTCTCTACTTCTCTATTTCTCACTCTCTCTACTTTTCTATGTCTCTTTCTTTCTACTTTTCTATTTCTCTATTTCTCTCTTACTCTTTATTTCTCGCTCTTCTCTCTACTTCTCTTTCACTCTACTTTCCTGTCTTGCTTTCTCTTTCTATCTATCTCTCTACTACATCCTCTTTCTTTCTCTACTTCTTTATTTCTCGATCTCTCTTTTTCCCTAATTCTCTTTCTCTCGCTCAATATTTCTCTCTACTTGTCACTCTTTTTCTCACATTCTCGGGTGTTCTTTCTCTACTTCTCACGCTGATTTTCTCTCTACTTCTCTATTTCAGGCTCTCCCTTTTTCTGTACTTCTACATTTAACACTCTTTCTTTTTATCTACTACTGCCTAGCAACCAGTTAGATACACCTTAGCAACCACCTGGAAAATATTAGCAACTGCCTAGCAACCACTTAGCAACCATGTGTAATACGTTAGCAACTGCCTAGCAACCAGATAGCAACACCTTAGCAACCACCTGGAAAACGTTAGCAACTGCTTAGCAACCACTTTAGAAATGGTAGCAACTGCCTAGCGACCAGTCAGATACACCTAGCAACACCTTAGCAACCACCCCAGATACCATAGCAACATCTTAGCAACCACCTAGCAACACCTTAGCAACCACCACAGACACCATAGCAACACCTTAGCAACCGCCTAGCAACCGTCTAGCAACCACCTAGCAACACCTTAGCAACCACCCCGGATACCATAGCAACACCTTAGCAACCACCTAGCAACACCTTAGCAACCACCCTGGATACCATAGCAACACCTTAGCAACCACCTAGCAAAACCTTAGCAACCACCTAGCAACACCCTAGCAACCACCTAGCAACACCTTAGCAACCACCTTGCAACCACCTAGCAACACCTTAGCAACCACCCCGGATACCATAGCAACACCTTAGCAACCACCTAGCAACACCTTAGCAACCACCCTGGATACCATAGCAACACCTTAGCAACCACCTAGCAACACCTTAGCAACCACCTAGCAACACCCTAGCAACCACCTAGCAACCACCTAGCAACACCTTTGCAACCACCCTGGATACCATAGCAACACCTTTGCAACCACCTAGCAACACCCTAGCAACCACCTAGCAACCACCTAGCAACACCTTAGCAACCACCCTGGATACCATAGCAACACCTTAGCAACCACCTAGCAACACCTTAGCAACCACCCTGGATACCATAGCAACACCTTAGCAACCACCTAGCAACACCTTAGCAACCACTTAGAAACACCGTAGCAACCACCCCGGATACCATAGCAACACCTAAGCAACCGCCTAGCAACCACCTAGCAGCACCTTAGCAACCACCCCGGATACCATTGCAACACCTTAGCAACCACCTAGCAACACCTTAGCAACCACCTAGAAACTCCTTAGCAACCACCCAGGATACCATAGCAACACCTTAGCTACTGCCTAGCAACCACCTAGCAACACCTTAGCAACCACCCCGGATACCATTGCAACACCTTAGCAACCACCTAGCAACACCTTAGCAACCACCTAGCAACACCTTAGCAACCACCCTGGATACCATAGCAACACCATAGCAACCACCTAGCAACACCTTAGCAACCACCCAGGATACCATAGCAACACCTTAGCAACCACCTAGCAACACCTTAGCAACCACCCCGGATACCATAGCAACACCTTAGCAACCACCTAGCAACACCTTAGCAACCACCCTGGATACCATAGCAACCGCCTAGCAACCGTCTAGCAACCACCTAGCAACACCTTAGCAACCACCCTGGATACCATAGCAACACCTTAGCAACCACCTAGCAACACCTTAGCAACCAACCCGGATACCATAGCAACACCTTAGCAACCACCCCGGATCCCATAGCAACACCTTAGCAATCACCTATTAACCCTCTAGCAACCACCTAGCAACACCTTAGCAACCACCCCAGATACCATAGCAACACCTTAGCAACCACCTAGCAACACCTTAGCAACCACCCCGGATACCATAGCAACCAGTTAGCAACCACCTGGAAAATATTAGAAACTGCCTAATAACCACTTAAAAACCATTTGGAATACGTTAGGAGTTGCCTAGCAACAAGTTAGCAACAGCTTAGCAACCACCTTGAATATGTTCGCAACTGCCTAGCAACCAATTAGCAAACACTAAGCAACGATGTGGACTACATTAGCAACTGCCTAGCAACTACCTAGCAACCACTTAGCAACACTTTACTTTATAAGATAATTATAAGCTTTATAAGCTATAAACTTTTTGGACTTCAACATTTAGCCGAAAGTCAACAGCATAGCAACCACTCTTCACACGCTTTAGACAGAAATATCTTAGCAACCATTTTAACTATTCAACGTTATTTAACTATTTAACGTACTTTTCCAAGCCAACTTAAAGTTCGTTATCAAACTTTCCTTTTCTAGTTATTATTATTATTCTTACGCCTTTTTTTCTGTACGCTACTCCTCCTAGAGCTTTTATCGTAGAATCACGAAACTTTCACGGATCGTAGGACCTATAGTGAATTACGTTGCTTGTGCTTTTTGGAGCGATTTATCGTACGGTTTTCGTAAAAACTTCGTAAACGTACGCATTTTTTCCCCATAGGAATGAATGGGGGAGAATTTTGAACGTCCGTGACGGTCACAATTTTTGAGATACGGAGACCAAATTCGGCGAGCTAATAGATCTTATCAAGATCTTTAAATTAATAGTAGGTTGCGAAGCGATACGACGTACGGTTTTCGTACAATTGTCGTACGAAGTTTTCCCATAGAAATGAATGGGGGGCCCAGAGTTCCATCTCACACACGAGCAGCTCTGCGCACGGAACCCCTTCTCTCCCCTGCTCCTCCAGTACTGTGAGTGTATGGAGGAGCTGCTGTATGGAGCAGCTATCAGTCAAAAGTTTGGACACCCCGGGCACCCCAGCCAGCGCTTTGCAACCACCTATTAACTGCTTAGCAACCACTCTCTCTTTCTCACTCTCTCTCTACTTCTCTCACTCTCTCTTTCTCACTCTCTCTCTACTTCTCTCACTCTCTCTTTCTCACTCTCTCTCTACTTTTCACTCTATCTTTTGCTCTCTACTTCTCTGTTTCTCACTCTCTCTTTTGCTCTCTACTTATCTACTTCTCGCTCTCTCTTTTGCTCTCTACTTCTCACTCTCTCTTTTGCTCTCTACTTCTCTATTTCTCACTCTCTCTTTCTCACTCTCTCTCTGTCTCTATTTCTCACTCTCTTTTGCTCTCTACTTCTCTATTTCTCACTCTCTTTTGCTCTCTACTTCTCTATTTCTCACTCTTTCTTTCTCACTCTCTCTCTACGTCTCTATTTCTCACACTCTCTTTCTCACTCTCTCTACTTCTCTATTTCTCACTCTCTTTTGCTCTCTACTTCTCTATTTCTCACTCTCTCTACGTCTCTATTTCTCACTCTCTCTTTTGCTCTCTACTTCTCTATTTCTCACTCTCTTTTGCTCTCTACTTATCTCTTTCTCACGCTCTATGTCTCTATATCTTTTTCTCTCTACTTCTCTATTTCTCACTCTCTCTTTTGCTCTTTACATTTCTTTATTTCTCACTCTCTCTTTCTCACTCTCTCTACTTCTCTATTTCTCACTCTCTTTTGCTCTCTACTTCTCTATTTCTCACTCTCTTTCTCACTCTACTTCTGAATTTCTCACTCTCTTTCTCAATCTCTCTCTCTACGTCTCAATTTCTCTTTCTCGCTACTTTTCTATTTCTCTATTCTCTCTTACTCTTTCTTTATTTCTCGCTCTTCTCTCTACTTCTCTTTCACTCTACTTTTCTATGTCTTGCTTTCTCTTTCTTTTTATGTCTGGAATATGTTAGCAACTGCCTAGCAACCAGTTAGCAACACCTTAGCAACCACCTGGAAAATGTTAGCAACTGCCTAGCAACCACTTAGCAACCATGTGGAATACGTTAGCAACTGCCTAGCAACCAGTTAGCAACACCTTAGCAACCACCTGGAAAACGTTAGCAACTGCCTAGCAACTGCTTAGCAACCACTTTAGAAATATTAGCAACTGCCTAGCAACCAGTTAGATACACCTTAGCAACCACCTGGAAAACATTAGCAAGTGCCTAGCAACCACTTAGCAACCATGTGGAATACGTTAGGAACTGCCTAGTAACCATTTAGCAACCACCTCGGATACCATAGCAACACCTTAGCAACCGCCTAGCAACCACCTAGCAACACCTTAGCAACCACCCAGGATAACATAGCAACACCTTAGCAACCACCTAGCAACCACCTAGCAACACCTTAGCAACCAACCCAGATACCATAGCAACCGCCTAGCAACACCTTAGCAACCACCCTGGATACCATAGCAACACCTTAGCAACCGCCTAGCAACACGTTAGCAACCACCTAGCAACCACCCGGATACCATAGCAACACCTTAGCAACCACCTGGCAACACCTTAGCAACCGCCTAGCAACACCTTAGCAACCGCCTAGCAACACCTTAGCAACCACCCCAGATACCATAGCAACACCTTAGCAACCACCTAGCAACACCTTAGCAACCACCTAGCAACACCTTAGCAACCACCCCGGATACCATAGCAACACCTTAGCAACCACCTAGCAACATCTTAGCAACCACCCCGGATGCCATAACAACACCTTAGCAACCGCCTAGCAACCACCTAGCAACACCTTAGCAACCACCCAGGATACCATAACAACACCTTAGCAACCACCTAGCAACACCTTAGCAACCACCCCGGATACCATAGCAACACCTTAGCAACCATCTAGCAACACCTTAGCAACCACCCCAGATACCATAGCAACACCCTAGCAACCACCTAGCAACACCTTAGCAACCACCCCAGATACCATAGCAACACCTTAGCAACCGCATAGCAACACCTTAGCAACCACCTAGCAACCACCTAGCAACACCTTAGCAACCACCCCGGATACCATAGCAACCGCCTAGCAACCGCCTAGCAACACCCTAGCAACCACCTAGCAACACCTTGGCAACACCCCGGATACCATAGCAACACCTTAGCAACCACCTAGCAACCACCTAGCAACACCTTACCAACCACCCTGGATACCATAGCAACACCTTAGCAACCACCTAGCAACACCTTAGCAACCAACCCGGATACCGTATCAACACCTTAGCAACCACTTGGAAACCATGTGGAATATGTTAGCAACTGCATAGCAACCAGTTAGCAACCACTTAGCAACCACCTGGAAAATATTAGAAACTGCCTAGCAACCACTTAACAACCATGTGGAATACATTAGCAATTGCCTAGCAACCAGTTAGCAACAGCTTAGCAACCACCTGGAATATGTAAGAATCTGCTTAGCAACCAATTAGCAAACACTAAGCAACGATGTGGAATACATTAGCAACTGCCTAGTAACTACCTAGCAACCACTTAGCAACACTTTACTTTATATAGGTATATATAAAGTAAAGTGTTTATATTACTTTATAAGACAATTATTAGCTTTTCACCATGTTAGCCAAAACGTTTTAGACTTTAACATTTAGCTGAAAGTCAACAGCAAAGCAACCACTCTTCACACGCTTTAGACAGAAATATCTTAGCAACCATTTTAACTTTTTCAACGTTATTAACGTACTTTTCCAAGCCAACTTAAAGTTCGTTATCGAACTTTCCTTTTCTAGTTAGGGCCCGAGCACCGAAGGCGCAGGCGAAGCCTGCACCGGAGGTGCAAAGCCCTATTGTTTTTGGTCCGTTTATTATTATTAGGGCCCGAGCACCGAAGGCGCAGGCGAAGCCTGCACCGGAGGTGCAAAGCCCTATTGTTTTTGGTCCGTTTATTATTATTATTATTATTATTATTATTTTTATTTTTAAACTTCGCGCCCATTTTTGAGGCCTTTCTGATACTCGAAAACTCTTGAATTTTGGCACAGACGTCAAAGCCGGTGAAAAATTTAAAATTTCATGGTTCCTGGGCTTGGGCGTTGTTCAGGATCTCTATAGCGCCCCCAAACGTCGGCAGTGGCCGGGATGAAGTTTGTCCAACGTGCACCAACTTTGGTACGCTCATTGACCTCCTCATAAACAACAAGAATCACTAGATTTTATTTGACTCCGCCCAACAGGAAGTCGGCCATTTTGACAGGAAGTTGCAAAATAAAAAGTTTCCCGCTGGGTTTCAGAGTGGTTAGGATGTTTGAAAACTCCTAAAATTTTACAGAGCTATTTGGCCTTGGCCATAATTTGACCGTAAGTTGGAATTTCGTAAATTCGTCTTTCATCAGCTCTCTAGCGCCACCTATTTTATATCATATTTATGAAAAGCTCTCAGCCTCTTGATGATTGGCAGATTCAATAAGTCTTTGAAATGATTTAGGAATATTTTGTCGTTTTTCTCATGTGTAGCTAGAGGACTCTACAGCGCCCCCTATTTTGTTTAGGCCATTAAATTAGCTGTAGCTGTCTCAAAATTTCTCCAATATTCAATATTTTTGGCAACAACATAGAAACTATCATCCCGCACATATTACCCTTTGGCTTGTACTAGCTCCGCCCAACAGGAAGTCGGCCATTTTGAAATTTGTGGAATTTTTACACATTTTTCACGAACTCATTCAAACTCCTCCTAGAGTCTTTGTCATATTAGCTCTAAATTTGGTATGGATAGGCTCCAGACATACATGGTGATAAATTGCGAAGGAATAGTCGATAGCTGAAACGATGACATAATGGCGGACAATTAATTTAATGGAGACGCAACACTAGATCAAAGTGAAACCATGACACAGTCATAAAACAGATTATTGAAAAATCATGAAACTTGGTAAAAACACAAGAGACATCATAAGACACGTTTTTAGTATTGGAATGATTGACTCCGCCCAACAGGAAGTCGGCCATTTTGAAATATGTGCATTTTACACACATTTTTTGCATACTTTGTCGAACTCCTCCTAGGGAATTTGTTGAATACTCTTGATATTTGTCAGCAAAAAACTACTACCATTCGTGATGATAAATTGCGAAGGAATAGTCGATATCTTAAACGAGGACGAAATGGCGGACAGTTGAACTGCTTGAGATGCCCCATTAAAACAGGAAGTGAATACATTCTGGTGTTAGTAGGTGTTTGAGGAGGTTAAAAAGGTTGAAAACTCTCGAAAATTTACAGGCCTGCTTGAACTAAGCAGTACTTTCATCTGAAATTAAAATTTCTTGTATACGTATTTCATTGGCTCTATAGCGCCACCTAGGTTTCAATGCATATTTGACATTACGGGAATGCTCAAAACCTCTTGAAAATTGACAGATTGCATAAGACCTAAAAACACTTTACAAATATTTTGACAATTTTTTCATGTATAGCTAGCAGACTCTACAGCGCCCCCTAATTCGTTTGTTTAATAAATTAGCTGTAGATGTGTCAAAATTTGTCTAATCTTCTCAAATTTTGGTAGGATCGTAGATAGTATGACCCTGCACATATTTGCAATTGGCTTGTATTAGCTCCACCCAACAGGAAGTCAGCCATATTGGAATTTGTAATATTTTTACAAATTTTTCACAAACTAATTTAAACTGCTCCTAAAGTCTTTGTCAGATTACCTCTTATTTCGCTGTAAATGAACAACAGACATATTTGATGATAATTGCCAAAGGATTAGTTGATCGGTAAAACGGTGACCCAATGGCGAGCAATTGAGTCACTAGAGATGCAACACTAAACCAAAGTGAAACCATGACATGGTCAGAAAACAGATTATTGAAAATTCATGAAACTTGGCAAAAACACAAAAGACATCATTACACACATTTTCAGCATTGGTAGGACTGACTCCGCCCAACAGGAAGTCGGCCATTTTGAAATATCTGCATTTTACACACATTTTTTGTGTACATTGTCAAACTACTCCTAGCAAATTTGATGAATTCTCTTGGTATTTGGTAAAAATAAACATTGAACATATCTGATGATAAATTGTGAAGGAATAATCGATATCTCAAACGAGGACGAAATGGCAGATGGTTGAATTTTTGAGATCCCACATCAAAACAGGAGGTGAAAACCTAGGTAATGCCAGGTGTTTTGAGGTTATAACGGAGAAAAACTCACAAAATTTGACCAGCCTGCTTATCTAAGGCTGTTGTTTGATGTAGAATTAGAATTTCAAATACATGTATTTTAACAGCGCCATAGCGCCACCTGTATTTTAAATGGATATTTCACGTGTTTAACAGGATAGAAAACTCTTGAAAATTGGCACACTCAATAAGACCTCAAAATTACTTTTACCGGTTTCTCGGTTTGGCCCGGTACGATTTGCGCTGTTGTGCGAGGGCCCTACGTCCCCCTGTGACAGGGGGACAACTCGTTATTAGGGCCCGAGCACCGAAGGCGCAGGCGAAGCCTGCACCGGAGGTGCAAAGCCCTATTGTTTTTGGTCCGTTTATTATTATTATTATTATTATTATTATTATTATTCTGCCTCTTTGCGTCCATTTTTGAGGTATTTCCGATACTCGAAAACTCACGCATTTTGGCACAGGCCTCAAGCTCGGCGAAAATTTTAAAGTTCCATAGAGGCTGGACTTAGGCGTGGTTCAGGAGCTCTATAGCGCCCCCAAACGTAGGCAGTGGCCGGGATGAAGTTTGTCCAATGTACACCAACTTTGGTACGCTCATTGACCTCCTCATAAAGAACAAGGATCAATTTGATTTATTAGACTCCGCCCAACAGGAAGTCGGCCATTTTGACAGGAAGTTGCAAAATAAAAAGTTTCCCGCTGGGTTTCGGAGGGGTTAAGATGTTTGAAAACTCCTAACATTTTACAGAGCTATTTAGCTTAGGCCAAACTTTGACCTTCAGTTGGAATTTCGTAAATTCGTGTTTCATCAGCTCTCTAGCGCCACCTAATTTATAGCACATTTATAAAAAGCTCTCAGCCTCTTGATAATTGGCAGATTCAATAAGTCTTTGAAATGATTTAGAAATATTTTGTCGTTTTTCTCATGTGTAGCTAGATGACTCTACAGCGCCCCCTATTTTATTTAGGCCATTAAATTAGCTGTAGCTGTCTCAAAATTTCTCCAATATTCTAGATTTTTGGCAACAACATAGAGAGTATCATCCCGCACATATTACCCATTGGCTGGTATTAGCTCCGCCCAACAGGAAGTCGGCCATTTTGAAATTTGTGGAATTTTTACACATTTTTCACGAACTCATTCAAACTCCTCCTAGAGTCTTTGTCAGATTATCTCTAAATTGGGCGTGGGTAGGCTCCAGACATACGTGGTGATAAATTGCGAAGGAATAGTCGATAGCTGAAACGATGACGTAATGGCAGGCAATTAATTTAATGGAGAAGCAACACTAAACAAAAGTGAAACCATGACACGGTCATAACACAGATGATTGAAAATTCATGAAACTTGGCAAAAACACAAGAGACATCATAAGACACGTTTTTAGCATTGGTAAGACTGACTCCGCCCAACAGGAAGTCGGCCATTTAGAAAAAAGTGTGTTTTACACACATTTTTTGCATACTTTGTCGAACTCCTCCTAGGGAATTTGTTGAATACTCTTGATATTTGTCTGTAATAAACTACTAACATACGTGATTGTAAATTGCGAAGGAATAGTTGATATCTTAAACGAGGACGAAATGGCGGACAGTTGAACTGCTTGAGATGCCCCGTTAAAACAGGAAGTGAATACATTCTGGTGTTAGTAGGTGTTTGAGGAGGTTAAAAAGGTTGAAAACTCTTGAAAATTTACAGGCCTGCTTGATTTAAGCAGTAGTTTGATCTGAAATTAAAATTTCATATATACGTATTTCATTGGCTCTATAGCGCCACCTAGGTTTCAATGCATATTTGACATTACGGGAATGCTCAAAACCTCTTGAAAATTGACAGATTGCATAAGACCTAAAAACACTTTACAAATATTTTGACAATTTTTTCATGTATAGCTAGCGGACTCTACAGCGCCCCCTAATTTGTTCATTTAATAAATTAGCTGTGGATGTGTCAAAATTTGTCTAATCTTCTCAAATTTTGGTAGGAGTGTAGATAGTATGACCCTGCACATATTTGCAATTGGCTTGTATTAGCTCCGCCCAACAGGAAGTCGGCCATATTGGAATTTGTAATATTTTTACACTTTTTTCAAAAACTCATTTAAACTGCTTCTAAAGTCTTTGTCAGATTACCTCTAAATTAGCTGTGAATGAACATCAGACACAGTTGATGAAAATCGCCAAAGGAATAGTTGATCGCTAAAACGGTGACGTAATGGCAGTCAATTGATTGACTAAAGACGCAACACTAAACCAAAGTGAAACCATGACACGGTCAGAACATAGATGATTGAAAATTCCTGAAACTTGGCAAAAACACAAAAGACATCATTACACACATTTTCAGCATTGGTAGGACTGACTCCGCCCAACAGGAAGTCGGCCATTTTGAAATATCTGCATTTTACATACATTTTTTTGCGTATGTTGTCAAATTACTCCTAGCAAATTTTGTTGAATTCTCTTGATATTTGGTAAAAATAAACATTGAACATATCTGATGATAAATTGTGAAGGAATAGTCGATATCTCAAACGAGGACGAAATGGCAGATGGTTGAATTTGTGAGATGCCACATAAAAACAGGAGGTGAAAACCTAGGTAATGCTAGGTGTTTTGAGGAGGTTATAACGAAGAAAAACTCACAAAATTTGACTGGCCTGCTTATCTAAGGCTGTTGTTTGATGTAGAATTAGAATTTCAAATACATGTATTTTAACAGTGCTATAGCGCCACCTGTATTTTAATTGGATATTTCACATGTTTATTTGGATAGAAAACTCTTGAAAATTGGCACACTCAATTAAGACCTCAAAATTACTTTCACCGGTTTCTCGGTTTGGCCCGGTACGATTTGAGCTGTTATGCGAGGGCCCTACGTCCCCCTGTGACAGGGGGACAACTCGTTATTATTATTATTCTGCCTCTTTGCGTCCATTTTTGAGGCATTTCCGATACTGGAAAACTCACGCATTTTGGCACAGGCCTCAAGCTCGGCGAAAATTTTAAAGTTCCATAGAGGCTGGACTTTGGCGTTGTTCAGGAGCTCTATAGCGCCCCCAAACGTCGGCAGTGGCCGGGATGAAGTTTGTCCAACGTGCACCAACTTTGGTACGCTCATTGACCTCCTCATAAACAACAAGAATCACTAGGTTTTATTTGACTCCGCCCAACAGGAAGTCGGCCATTTTGACAGGAAGTTGCAAAATAAAAAGTTTCCCGCTGGGTTTCGGAGTGGTTAGGATGTTTGAAAACTCCTAAAATTTTACAGAGCTATTTGGCCTTGGCCATACTTTGACCGTAAGTTGGAATTTCGTAAATTCGTCTTTCATCAGATCTCTAGCGCCACCTATTTTATATCATATATATGAAAAGCTCTCAGCCTCTTGATGATTGGCAGATTCAATAAGTCTTTGAAATGATTTAGGAATATTTTGTCGTTTTTCTCATGTGTAGCTAGAGGACTCTACAGCGCCCCCTATTTTGTTTAGGCCATTAAATTAGCTGTAGCTGTCTCAAAATTTCTCCAATATTCTCGATTTTTGGCAACAACATAGAAACTATCATCCCGCACATATTACCCTTTGGCTTGTACTAGCTCCGCCCAACAGGAAGTCGGCCATTTTGAAATTTGTGGAATTTTTACACATTTTTCACGAACTCATTCAAACTCCTCCTAGAGTCTTTGTCATATTACCTCTAAATTTGGTATGGATAGGCTCCAGACATACATGGTGATAAATTGCGAAGGAATAGTCGATAGCTGAAATGATGACGTAATGGCGGACAATTAATTTAATGCAGACGCAACACTAGACCAAAGTGAAACCATGACACAGTCATAAAACAGATTATTGAAAAATCATGAAACTTGGTAAAAACACAAGAGACATCATAAGACACGTTTTTAGTATTGGAATGATTGACTCCGCCCAACAGGAAGTCGGCCATTTTGAAATATGTGCATTTTACACACATTTTTTGCATACTTTGTCGAACTCCTCCTAGGGAATTTGTTGAATACTCTTGATATTTGTCAGTAATAAACTACTAACACACCTGATGATAAATTGCGAAGGAATAGTCGATATCTTAAACGAGGACGAAATGGCGGACAGTTGAACTGCTTGAGATGCCCCATTAAAACAGGAAGTGAATACATTCTGGTGTTAGTAGGTGTTTGAGGAGGTTAAAAAGGTTGAAAACTCTCGAAAATTTACAGGCCTGCTTGAATTAAGCAGTACTTTCATCTGAAATTAAAATTTCTTGTATACCTATTTCATTGGCTCTATAGCGCCACCTAGGTTTCAATGCATATTTGACATTATGGGAATGCTCAAAACCTCTTGAAAATTGACAGATTGCATAAGACCTAAAAACACTTTACAAATATTTTGACAATTTTTTCATGTATAGTTAGCAGACTCTACAGCGCCCCCTAATTCGTTTGTTTAATAAATTAGCTGTGGATGTGTCAAAATTTGTCTAATCTTCTCAAATTTTGGTAGGATCGTAGATAGTATGACCCTGCACATATTTGCAATTGGCTTGTATTAGCTCCGCCCAACAGGAAGTCGGCCATATTGGAATTTGTAATATTTTTACACATTTTTCACAAACTCATTTAAACTGCTCCTAAAGTCTTTGTCAGATTACCTCTTATTTCGCTGTAAATGAACAACAGACATATTTGATGATATTTGCCAAAGGATTAGTTGATCGGTAAAACGGTGACCCAATGGCGAGCAATTGAGTCACTAGAGACGCAACACTAAACCAAAGTGAAACCATGACATGGTCAGAAAACAGATTATTGAAAATTCATGAAACTTGGCAAAAACACAAAAGACATCATTTCACACATTTTCAGCATTGGTAGGACTGACTCTGCCCAACAGGAAGTCGGCCATTTTGAAATATCTGCATTTTACACTCATTTTTTGTGTACATTGTCAAACTACTCCTAGCAAATTTGATGAATTCTCTTGGTATTCGGTAAAAATAAACATTGAACATATCTGATGATAAATTGTGAAGGAATAGTCGATATCTCAAACGAGGACGAAATGGCAGATGGTTGAATTTTTGAGATCCCACATCAAAACAGGAGGTGAAAACCTAGGTAATGCCAGGTGTTTTGAGGAGGTTATAACGGAGAAAAACTCACAAAATTTGACCAGCCTGCTTATCTAAGGCTGTTGTTTGATGTAGAATTAGAATTTCAAATACATGTATTTTAACAGCGCCATAGCGCCACCTGTATTTTAAATGGATATTTCACATGTTTAACTGGATAGAAAACTCTTGAAAATTGGCACACTCAATAAGACCTCAAAATTACTTTTACCGGTTTCTCGGTTTGGCCCGGTACGATTTGCGCTGTTGTGCGAGGGCCCTACGTCCCCCTGTGACAGGGGGACAACTCGTTATTATTATTATTCTTACGCCTTTTTTTCTGTACGCTACTCCTCCTAGAGCTTTCAACGTAGAATCACGAAACTTTCACGGATCGTAGGACCTATGCCAACTTAGCGTGCTTGTGCTTTTTGGAGCGATTTATCGTACGGTTTTCGTAAAAACTTCGTAAACGTACGCATTTTTTCCCCATAGGAATGAATGGGGCGAAATTTTAAACGTCCGTAACCGCCACAATTTTTGAGATACAAAGACCAAATTTGGCGAGCTTATAGATCTTACCGAGATCTTAAAATTAATAGGAGGTTGCGACGTGATACGACGTACGGTTTTCGTACAATGTTCGTACGAAGTTTTCCCATAGAAATGAATGGGGGGCCCAGAGTTCCATCTCGCACACGAGCAGCTCTGCGCACGGAACCCCTTCTCTCCCCTGCTCCTCCAGTACTGTGAGTGTATGGAGGAGCTGCTGTATGGAGCAGCTGTCAGTCAAAAGTTTGGACACCCCGGCACCCCAGCCAGGGCTTTGCAACCACCTATTAACTGCTTAGCAACCACTCTCTCTTTCTCACTCTCTCTTTCGCTCTCTACTTCTCTAATTCTCACTCTCTTTCCCACTCTCTCTCTATTTCTATATTTCTCACTCTTTCTTTTGCTCTCTACTTCTCTACTTCTCACTCTCTCTTTTGCTCTCTACTTCTCTATTTCTCACTCTCTTTTGCTCTCTACTCCTCTATTTCTCACTCTCTTTCTCACTCTCTCTCTACATCTCTATTTCTCACTCTCTCTCTACGTCTCTATTTCTCACTCTCTTTCTCACTCTCTCTCTACGTCTATTTCTCACTCTCTCTACTTCTCTATTTCTCACTCTCTCTTTCTCACTCTCTCTCTACGTCTCTATTTCTCACTCTCTCTCTAATTCTATATTTCTCACTCTCTCTACTTCTATATTTCTCACTCTCTTTTTCACTCTCTCTCTACTCCTCTATTTCTCACTCTCTTTCTCACTCTCTCTCTACGTCTCTATTTCTCACTCTCTCTCTACTTCTCTATTTCTCACACTCTTTCTCACTCTCTCTCTACGTCTCTATTTCTCACTCTCTCTACTTCTCTATTTCTCACTCTCTCTTTCTCACTCTCTCTCTACTTCTCTATTTCTCACTCTCTCTGCTTCTCTATTTCTCACTCTCTTTTGCTCTCTTCTTCTCTATTTCTCACTCTCTCTTTCTCACTCTCTCTCTACTTCTCTATTTCTCACTCTCTCTACTTTTCTATGTCTCTTTCTTTCTACTTTTCTATTTCTCTATTTCTCTCTTACTCTTTATTTCTCGCTCTTCTCTCTACTTCTCTTTCACTCTACTTTTCTGTCTTGCTTTCTCTTTCTATCTATCTCTCTACTACATCCTCTTTCTTTCTCTACTTCTTTATTTCTCTATCTCTCTTTTTCCCTAATTCTCTTTCTCTCGCTCAATATTTCTCTCTACTTGTCACTCTTTTTCTCACATTCTCGGGTGTTCTTTCTCTACTTCTCACGCTGATTTTCTCTCTACTTCTCTATTTCAGGCTCTCCCTTTTTCTGTACTTCTACATTTAACACTCTTTCTTTTTATCTACTACTGCCTAGCAACCAGTTAGATACACCTTAGCAACCACCTGGAAAACATTAGCAACTGCCTAGCAACCACTTAGCAACCATGTGTAATACGTTAGCAACTGCCTAGCAACCAGATAGCAACACCTTAGCAACCACCTGGAAAACGTTAGCAACTGCTTAGCAACCACTTTAGAAATGGTAGCAACTGCCTAGCGACCAGTCAGATACACCTAGCAACACCTTAGCAACCACCCCAGATACCATAGCAACATCTTAGCAACCACCTAGCAACACCTTAGCAACCACCACAGACACCATAGCAACACCTTAGCAACCGCCTAGCAACCACCTAGCAACACCTTAGCAACCACCCCGGATACCATAGCAACACCTTAGCAACCACCTAGCAACACCTTAGCAACCACCCTGGATACCATAGCAACACCTTAGCAACCACCTAGCAAAACCTTAGCAACCACCTAGCAACACCCTAGCAACCACCTAGCAACACCTTAGCAACCACCTTGCAACCACCTAGCAACACCTTAGCAACCACCCCGGATACCATAGCAACACCTTAGCAACCACCTAGCAACACCTTAGCAACCACCTAGCAACACCTTAGCAACCACCCTGGATACCATAGCAACACCTTAGCAACCACCTAGCAACACCTTAGCAACCACCTAGCAACACCCTAGCAACCACCTAGCAACCACCTAGCAACACCTTTGCAACCACCCTGGATACCATAGCAACACCTTAGCAACCACCTAGCAACACCCTAGCAACCACCTAGCAACCACCTAGCAACACCTTAGCAACCACCCTGGATACCATAGCAACACCTTAGCAACCACCTAGCAACACCTTAGCAACCACCCTGGATACCATAGCAACACCTTAGCAACCACCTAGCAACACCTTAGCAACCACTTAGAAACACCGTAGCAACCACCCCGGATACCATAGCAACACCTAAGCAACCGCCTAGCAACCACCTAGCAACACCTTAGCAACCACCTAGAAACTCCTTAGCAACCACCCAGGATACCATAGCAACACCTTAGCAACCACCTAGCAACACCTTAGCAACCACCCCGGATACCATAGCAACACCTTAGCAACCACCTAGCAACACCTTAGCAACCACCCTGGATACCATAGCAACACCATAGCAACCACCTAGCAACACCTTAGCAACCACCCAGGATACCATAGCAACACCTTAGCAACCACCAAGCAACACCCTAGCAACACCCTAGCAACCACCTAGCAACACCTTAGCAACCACCCTGGATACCATAGCAACACCTTAGCAACCACCTAGCAACACCTTAGCAACCAACCCGGATACAATAGCAACACCTTAGCAACCACCCCGGATCCCATAGCAACACCTTAGCAACCACCTATTAACCCTATAGCAACCACCTAGCAACACCTTAGCAACCACCCCAGATACCATAGCAACACCTTAGCAACCACCCAGGATACCATAGCAACACCTTAGCAACCACCTAGCAACACCTTAGCAACCACCCCGGATACCATAGCAACACCTTAGCAACCACCTAGCAACACCTTAGCAACCACCCTGGATACCATAGCAACCACCCTGGATACCATAGCAACCACCTAGCAACACCCTAGCAACCACCTAGCAACACCTTAGCAACCACCCTGGATACCATAGCAACACCTTAGCAACCACCTAGCAACACCTTAGCAACCAACCCGGATACCATAGCAACACCTTAGCAACCACCCCGGATCCCATAGCAACACCTTAGCAACCACCTATTAACCCTCTAGCAACCACCTAGCAACACCTTAGCAACCACCCCAGATACCATAGCAACACCTTAGCAACCACCTAGCAACACCTTAGCAACCACCCCAGATACCATAGCAACCAGTTAGCAACCACCTGGAAATGATTAGAAACTGCCTAATAACCACTTAAAAACCATTTGGAATACGTTAGGAGTTGCCTAGCAACAAGTTAGCAACAGCTTAGCAACCACCTTGAATATGTTCGCAACTGCCTAGCAACCAATTAGCAAACACTAAGCAACGATGTGGACTACATTAGCAACTGCCTAGCAACTACCTAGCAACCACTTAGCAACACTTTACTTTATAAGATAATTATAAGCTTTTCACCATGTTAGCCAAAACTTTTTGGACTTCAACATTTAGCCGAAAGTCAACAGCATAGCAACCACTCTTCACACGCTTTAGACAGAAATATCTTAGCAACCATTTTAACTATTCAACGTTATTTAACTATTTAACGTACTTTTCCAAGCCAACTTAAAGTTCGTTATCGAACTTTCCTTTTCTAGTTATTATTATTAAGTTGGCTTGGAAAAGCCAACTTATTGTTCTTCGTAATCTTCTTCTTATTATTATTATTCTTACGCCTTTTTTTCTGTACGCTACTCCTCCTAGAGCTTTCAACGTAGAATCACGAAACTTTCACGGATCGTAGGACCTATGCCAACTTAGCGTGCTTGTGCTTTTTGGAGCGATTTATCGTACGGTTTTCGTAAAAACTTCGTAAACGTACGCATTTTTTCCCCATAGGAATGAATGGGGCGAAATTTTAAACGTCCGTAACCGCCACAATTTTTGAGATACGAAGACCAAATTTGGCGAGCTTATAGATCTTACCGAGATCTTTAAATTAATAGCAGGTTGCGAAGCGATACGACGTACGGTTTTCGTACAATTTTCGTACGAAGTTTTCCCATAGAAATGAATGGGGGGCCCAGAGTTCCATCTCGCACACGAGCAGCTCTGCGCACGGAACCCCTTCTCTCCCCTGCTCCTCCAGTACTGTGCGTGTATGGAGGAGCTGCTGTATGGAGCAGCTATCAGTCAAAAGTTTGGACACCCCGGCACCCCAGCCAGGGCTTTGCAACCACCTATTAACTGCTTAGCAACCACTCTCTCTTTCTCACTCTCTCTTTCGCTCTCTACTTCTCTAATTCTCACTCTCTTTCCCACTCTCTCTCTATTTCTATATTTCTCACTCTTTCTTTTGCTCTCTACTTCTCTACTTCTCACTCTCTCTTTTGCTCTCTACTTCTCTATTTCTCACTCTCTTTTGCTCTCTACTCCTCTATTTCTCACTCTCTTTCTCACTCTCTCTCTACGTCTCTATTTCTCACTCTATTTCTCACTCTCTCTCTACTTCTCTATCTCACTCTCTCTTTCTCACTCTCTCTCTACTTCTCTAATTCTCACTCTATCTTTCCCACTCTCTCTCTACTTCTCTATTTCTCACTCTTTCTTTTGCTCTCTACTTCTCTACTTCTCACTCTCTCGTTTGCTCTCTACTTCTCTGTCTCACTCTCTCTTTTGCTCTCTACTTCTCACTCTCTCTTTTGCTCTCTACTTCTCTATTTCTCACTCTCTCTCTACGTCTCTATTTCTCACTCTCTCTCTACTTCTCTATTTCTCACTCTCTCTTTCTCACTCTTTTCTACGTCTCTATTTCTCACTCTCTCTACTTCTCTATTTCTCACTCTTTCTCACTCTCTCTCTACGTCTCTATTTCTCACTCTCTCTACATCTCTATTTCTCACTCTCTCTCTCTACTTCTATATTTCTCACTCTCTCTACTTCTATATTTCTCACTCTCTTTTTCACTCTCTCTCTACGTCTCTATTTCTCTTTATTTCTCACTCTCTCTACTTCTATATTTCTCACTCTCTTTTTCACTCTCTCTCTACGTCTCTATTTCTCACTCTCTCTCTACGTCTCTATTTCTCACTCTCTCTACTTCTCTATTTCTCACTCTCTCTTTCTCACTCTCTCTCTACTTCTCTATTTCTCACTCTCTCTTTCTCACTCTCTCTACTTTTCTATGTCTCTTTCTTTCTACTTTTCTATTTCTCTATTTCTCTCTTACTCTCTCTTTATTTCTCGCTCTTCTCTCTACTTCTCTTTCACTCTACTTTTCTGTCTTGCTTTCTCTTTCTATCTATCTCTCTACTACATCCTTTTTCTTTCTCTACTTCTTTATTTCTCGATCTCTCTTTTTCCCTAATTCTCTTTCTCTCGCTCAATATTTCTCTCTACTTGTCACTCTTTTTCTCACATTCTCGGGTGTTCTTTCTCTACTTCTCACGCTGATTTTCTCTCTACTTCTCTATTTCAGGCTCTCCCTTTTTCTGTACTTCTACATTTAACACTCTTTCTTTTTATCTACTACTGCCTAGGAACCAGTTAGATACACCTTAGCAACCACCTGGAAAACATTAGCAACTGCCTAGCAACCACTTAGCAACCATGTGTAATACGTTAGCAACTGCCTAGCAACCAGATAGCAACACCTTAGCAACCACCTGGAAAACGTTAGCAACTGCCTAGCAACTGCTTAGCAACCACTTTAGAAATGGTAGCAACTGCCTAGCGACCAGTTAGATACACCTAGCAACACCTTAGCAACCACCCCAGATACCATAGCAACATCTTAGCAACCACCTAGCAACACCTTAGCAACCACCCTAGACACCATAGCAACACCTTAGCAACCGCCTAGCAACACCTTAGCAACCACCTTGCAACCACCTAGCAACACCTTAGCAACCACCCCGGATACCATAGCAACACCTTAGCAACACCTTAGCAACCACCTAGCAACACCTTAGCAACCACCCTGGATACCATAGCAACACCTTAGCAACCACCTAGCAACACCTTAGCAACCACCTAGCAACACCCTAGCAACCACCTAGCAACCACCTAGCAACACCTTAGCAACCACCCTGGATACCATAGCAACACCTTAGCAACCACCTAGAAACACCTTAGCAACCACCTAGAAACACCTTAGCAACCACCCAGGATACCATAGCAACACCTTAGCAACCACCTAGCAACACCTTAGCAACCACCCTGGATACCATAGCAACACCTTAGCAACCACCTAGCAACACCTTAGCAACCACACCATAGCATCCACCCCGGATACCATAGCAACACTTAAGCAACCGCCTAGCAACCACCTAGCAACACCTTAGCAACCACCCCAGATACCATAGCAACACCTTAGCAACCACCTAGCAACACCTTAGCAACCACCTAGAAACACCTTAGCAACCACCCAGGATACCATAGCAACACCTTAGCAACTGCCTAGCAACCACCTAGCAACACCTTAGCAACCACCCAGGATACCATAGCAACACCTTAGCAACCACCTAGCAACACCTTAGCAACCACCCCGGATACCATAGCAACACCTTAGCAACCACCTAGCAACACCTTAGCAACCACCCTGGATACCATAGCAACACCTTAGCAACCACCTAGCAAAACCTTAGCAACCACCTAGCAACACCCTAGCAACCACCTAGCAACACCTTAGCAACCACCTTGCAACCACCTAGCAACACCTTAGCAACCACCCCGGATACCATAGCAACACCTTAGCAACCACCCTGGATACCAAATCAACACCTTAGCAACCACCTAGCAACACCCTAGCAACCACCTAGCAACCACCTAGCAACACCTTAGCAACCACCCTGGATACCATAGCAACACCTTAGCAACCACCTAGCAACACCTTAGCAACCACCCCGGATACCATAGCAACACCATAGCAACCACCTAGCAACACCTTAGCAACCACCTAGCAACACCTTAGCAACCACCCTGGATACCATAGCAACCGCCTAGCAACACCCTAGCAACCACCTAGCAACACCTTAGCAACCACCCTGGATACCATAGCAACACCTTAGCAACCACCTAGCAACACCTTAGCAACCAACCCGGATACCATAGCAACACCTTAGCAACCACCCCGGATCCCATAGCAACACCTTAGCAACCACCTAGCAACCCTCTAGCAACCACCTAGCAACACCTTAGCAACCACCCCAGATACCATAGCAACACCTTAGCAACCACCTAGCAACACCTTAGCAACCACCCCAGATACCATAGCAACCAGTTAGCAACCACCTGGAAAATATTAGAAACTGCCTAATAACCACTTAAAAACCATTTGGAATACGTTAGGAATTGCCTAGCAACAAGTTAGCAACAGCTTAGCAACCACCTGGAATATGTTCGCAACTGCCTAGCAACCAATTAGCAAGCACTAAGCAACGATGTGGACTACATTAGCAACTGCCTAGCAACTACCTAGCAACCACTTAGCAACACTTTACTTTATAAGATAATTATAAGCTTTATAAGCTATAAACTTTTTGGACTTCAACATTTAGCCGAAAGTCAACAGCATAGCAACCACTCTTCACACGCTTTAGACAGAAATATCTTAGCAACCATTTTAACTATTCAACGTTATTTAACTATTTAACGTACTTTTCCAAGCCAACTTAAAGTTCGTTATCGAACTTTCCTTTTCTAGTTATTATTATTATTCTTACGCCTTTTTTTCTGTACGCTACTCCTCCTAGAGCTTTCAACGTAGAATCACGAAACTTTCACGGATCGTAGGACCTATGCCAACTTAGCGTGCTTGTGCTTTTTGGAGCGATTTATCGTACGGTTTTCGTAAAAACTTCGTAAACGTACGCATTTTTTCCCCATAGGAATGAATGGGGCGAAATTTTAAACGTCCGTAACCGCCACAATTTTTGAGATACGAAGACCAAATTTGGCGAGCTTATAGATCTTACCGAGATCTTTAAATAAATAGCAGGTTGCGAAGCGATACGACGTACGGTTTTCGTACAATTTTCGTACGAAGTTTTCCCATAGAAATGAATGGGGGGCCCAGAGTTCCATCTCGCACACGAGCAGCTCTGCGCACGGAACCCCTTCTCTCCCCTGCTCCTCCAGTACTGTGAGTGTATGGAGGAGCTGCTGTATGGAGCAGCTATCAGTCAAAAGTTTGGACACCCCGGCACCCCAGCCAGGGTTTAGCAACCACCTATTAACTGCTTAGCAACCACTCTCTCTTTCTCACTCTCTCTTTCGCTCTCTACTTCTCTAATTCTCACTCTCTTTCCCACTCTCTCTCTATTTCTCTACTTCTCACTCTTTCTTTTGCTCTCTACTTCTCTACTTCTCACTCTCTCTTTTGCTCTCTACTTCTCTATTTCTCACTCTCTTTTGCTCTCTACTCCTCTATTTCTCACTCTCTTTCTCACTCTCTCTCTACGTCTCTATTTCTCACTCTATTTCTCACTCTCTCTCTACTTCTCTATCTCACTCTCTCTTTCTCACTCTCTCTCTACTTCTCTAATTCTCACTCTATCTTTCCCACTCTCTCTCTACTTCTCTATTTCTCACTCTTTCTTTTGCTCTCTACTTCTCACTCTCTCGTTTGCTCTCTACTTCTCTGTCTCACTCTCTCTTTTGCTCTCTACTTCTCACTCTCTCTTTTGCTCTCTACTTCTCTATTTCTCACTCTCTCTCTATGTCTCTATTTCTCACTCTCTACTTCTCTATTTCTCACTCTCTCTTTCTCACTCTTTTCTACGCCTCTATTTCTCACTCTCTCTACTTCTCTATTTCTCACTCTTTCTCACTCTCTCTCTACGTCTCTATTTCTCACTCTCTCTCTACGTCTCTATTTCTCACTCTCTCTCTCTACTTCTATATTTCTCACTCTCTCTACTTCTATATTTCTCACTCTCTTTTTCACTCTCTCTCTACGTCTCTATTTCTCTTTATTTCTCACTCTCTCTACTTCTATATTTCTCACTCTCTTTTTCACTCTCTCTCTACGTCTCTATTTCTCACTCTCTCTCTACTTCTCTATTTCTCACTCTCTTTCTCACTCTCTCTCTACGTCTCTATTTCTCACTCTCTCTACTTCTCTATTTCTCACTCTCTCTTTCTCACTCTCTCTCTACTTCTCTATTTCTCACTCTCTCTTTCTCACTCTCTCTACTTTTCTATGTCTCTTTCTTTCTACTTTTCTATTTCTCTATTTCTCTCTTACTCTCTCTTTATTTCTCGCTCTTCTCTCTACTTCTCTTTCACTCTACTTTTCTGTCTTGCTTTCTCTTTCTATCTATCTCTCTACTACATCCTTTTTCTTTCTCTACTTCTTTATTTCTCGATCTCTCTTTTTCCCTAATTCTCTTTCTCTCGCTCAATATTTCTCTCTACTTGTCACTCTTTTTCTCACATTCTCGGGTGTTCTTTCTCTACTTCTCACGCTGATTTTCTCTCTACTTCTCTATTTCAGGCTCTCCCTTTTTCTGTACTTCTACATTTAACACTCTTTCTTTTTATCTACTACTGCCTAGGAACCAGTTAGATACACCTTAGCAACCACCTGGAAAACATTAGCAACTGCCTAGCAACCACTTAGCAACCATGTGTAATACGTTAGCAACTGCCTAGCAACCAGATAGCAACACCTTAGCAACCACCTGGAAAACGTTAGCAACTGCCTAGCAACTGCTTAGCAACCACTTTAGAAATGGTAGCAACTGCCTAGCGACCAGTTAGATACACCTAGCAACACCTTAGCAACCACCCCAGATACCATAGCAACATCTTAGCAACCACCTAGCAACACCTTAGCAACCACCCTAGACACCATAGCAACACCTTAGCAACCGCCTAGCAACACCTTAGCAACCACCTTGCAACCACCTAGCAACACCTTAGCAACCACCCCGGATACCATAGCAACACCTTAGCAACCACCTAGCAACACCTTAGCAACCACCTAGCAACACCTTAGCAACCACCCTGGATACCATAGCAACACCTTAGCAACCACCTAGCAACACCTTAGCAACCACCTAGCAACACCCTAGCAACCACCTAGCAACACCTTAGCAACCACCCTGGATACCATAGCAACACCTTAGCAACCACCTAGCAACACCTTAGCAACCACCTAGAAACACCTTAGCAACCACCCAGGATACCTTAGCAACACCTTAGCAACCACCTAGCAACACCTTAGCAACCACCCTGGATACCATAGCAACCGCCTAGCAACACCCTAGCAACCACCTAGCAACACCTTAGCAACCACCCTGGATACCATAGCAACACCTTAGCAACCACCTAGCAACACCTTAGCAACCAACCCGGATACCATAGCAACACCTTAGCAACCACCCCGGATCCCATAGCAACACCTTAGCAACCACCTAGCAACCACCTAGCAACACCTTAGCAACCACCCCAGATACCATAGCAACACCTTAGCAACCACCTAGCAACACCTTAGCAACCACCCCAGATACCATAGCAACCAGTTAGCAACCACCTGGAAAATATTAGAAACTGCCTAATAACCACTTAAAAACCATTTGGAATACGTTAGGAATTGCCTAGCAACAAGTTAGCAACAGCTTAGCAACCACCTGGAATATGTTCGCAACTGCCTAGCAACCAATTAGCAAGCACTAAGCAACGATGTGGACTACATTAGCAACTGCCTAGCAACTACCTAGCAACCACTTAGCAACACTTTACTTTATAAGATAATTATAAGCTTTTCACCATGTTAGCCAAAACTTTTTGGACTTCAACATTTAGCCGAAAGTCAACAGCATAGCAACCACTCTTCACACGCTTTAGACAGAAATATCTTAGCAACCATTTTAACTATTCAACGTTATTTAACTATTTAACGTACTTTTCCAAGCCAACTTAAAGTTCGTTATCGAACTTTCCTTTTCTAGTTATTATTATTATTATTATTATTCTTCCTCACTTTTGTTAAACGCATCTCCTCCTAGGGCTTTTAACGTAGAATCATGAAACTTTCAGGGATCGTGGGACCTATAGTGAATTACGTTGCTTGTGCTTTTTGGAGCGATATATCGTACGGTTTTCGTAAAAACTTCGTAAATGTACGCCCTTTTTTCCATAGACAATGAACTAGAAGAATTTTGAATGGCTGTGAACGTCACAATTTTTGAGATACGAAGACGAAATTCGGATGGTCTATAGAACTTAGTGAGTTCTTTCCGAAAATATGCTTTACGAAACGATATGTCGTACGGTTTTCGTACAATTATCGTACGAAGTTTCCCCATAGGAATGAATGGGGGGCCCAGAGTTCCATCTCGCACACGAGCAGCTCTGCGCACGGAACCCCTTCTCTCCCCTGCTCCTCCAGTACTGTGAGTGTATGGAGGAGCTGCTGTATGGAGCAGCTATCAGTCAAAAGTTTGGACACCCTGGCACCCCAGCCAGGGCTTTGCAACCACCTATTAACTGCTTAGCAACCACCTTAGCAACCACCTGGAAAACGTTTGCAACTGCCTAGCAACCAGTTAGCAACAACTTAGCAACCACCTGGAATACGTTAGCAACTGCCTAGCAACCAGTTTGCTACACCTTAGCAACCACCTGGAAAACGTTAGCAACTGCCTAGCAACCACCTGGAAAATGTTAGCAACTGCCTAGCAACCACTTAGCAACCACCTGGAAAACGTTAGCAACTGCCTAGCAACCACTTAGCAACTGCCTAGCAACCACCTGGAAAACGTTAGCAACTGCCTAGCAACCACTTAGCAACTGCCTAGCAACCACCTGGAAAACGTTAGCAACTGCCTAGCAACCACTTAGCAACCACCTGGAAAACGTTAGCAACTGCCTAGCAACCACTTAGCAACTGCCTAGCAACCACTTGGAAAACGTTAGCAACTGCCTAGCAACCACTTAGCAACTGCCTAGCAACCACCTGGAATACGTTAGCAACTGCCTAGCAACCACTTAGCAACCACCTGGAAAACGTTAGCAACTGCCTAGCAACCACTGGGCAACCACCTGGAAAACGTTAGCAACTGCCTAGCAACCACTTAGCAACTGCCTAGCAACCACCTGGAATACGTTAGCAACTGCCTAGCAACCACTTAGCAACCACCTGGAAAATGTTAGCAACTGCCTAGCAACAACTTAGCAACTGCCTAGCAACCACCTGGAAAATGTTAGCAACTGCCTAGCAACCACTTAGCAACCACCTGGAAAACGTTAGCAACTGCCTAGCAACCACTTAGCAACCACCTGGAAAATGTTAGCAACTGCCTAGCAACCACTTAGCAACTGCCTAGCAACCACTTGGAAAACGTTAGCAACTGCCTAGCAACCACTTAGCAACTGCCTAGCAACCACCTGGAATACGTTAGCAACTGCCTAGCAACCACCTGGAAAACGTTAGCAACTGCCTAGCAACCACTGGGCAACCACCTGGAAAACGTTAGCAACTGCCTAGCAACCACTTAGCAACTGCCTAGCAACCACCTGGAATACGTTAGCAACTGCCTAGCAACCACTTAGCAACCACCTGGAAAATGTTAGCAACTGCCTAGCAACAACTTAGCAACTGCCTAGCAACCACCTGGAAAATGTTAGCAACTGCCTAGCAACCACTTAGCAACCACCTGGAAAACGTTAGCAACTGCCTAGCAACCACTTAGCAACCACCTGGAAAACATTAGCAACTGCCTAGCAACCACTTAGCAACTGCCTAGCAACCACTTGGAAAACGTTAGCAACTGCCTAGCAACCACTTAGCAACTGCCTAGCAACCACCTGGAATACGTTAGCAACTGCCTAGCAACCACTGAGCAACCACCTGGAAAACGTTAGCAACTGCCTAGCAACCACTTAGCAACTGCCTAGCAACCACATTAGAAACGATAGCAACTGCCTAGCAACCACTTAGCAACACCTTAGCAACCACTAGGAAAACGTAAGCAACTGTTTAGCAACCGCCTTGCAACCACTTAGCAACCATGTGTAATACATTAGCAAATAACTAGCAACAGCTTAGCAACCACCTGTAAGACGTTAGCAACTGCCTAGCAACCACTTTCAAGATTTTAGCATTTATCCAAATGTTTTTAGATTTCAGGGTTTAACCAAACATTTTTAGTTTTCAGCGTTTAACCAAACATTTTTAGATTTCAACGTTTAACCAAACGTTTTTAGATTTCCGTGTTTTTGGCATTTAGCGTTTGGCAACCATTTTAACTTTTTAACGTTATTAGCGTTCTTTTCCAAGCCAACTTAAAGTTCGTTCACGAACTTTACCTTTTCTAGTTATTATTATTATTCTACGCTAAAATTTCTCAACGCTACTCCTCCTACAGTTTTCGAGCTAGAACCACCAAACTTCACAGGATGGTAGAACCCATAGCCGTGGAGTGTGCTTGTGCTTTTCTAAGCGATCGGAGAACCAGGGTTCTAGCACGGTTCCGTCAAAGTCACTTTTTTCCCCATAGACTTCCATTCACACTTTTTTCAAACTGCTCTAAAAGTCACAATTTTCAAGCTAGAACCACGAAATTCACAAGACAATTCAGATTCAGACAATATGCTGATGTCACCGATACGATTTACGGTTTTCGTAAAATTATCGTACAAACTTTCCCCATAGGAATGAATGGGCGGAATGTTGGCCATCTCACACACACCAGCCGATCCTGCGCACGGCCCCCCTCTCTGCCCTGCTCCTCAGTACTGTATCTGTATGGAGAAGATACTGCTGAACACAACCCACACCAGAACCAATACAACACTACACACACACTATACACCACACATACCCCACACCCCACACAAACTCCACACACCACACACTCTACACACCCCACACACTCCACACCACACATACCCCACACCACACACACCAAACCCCACACACACACCACACACTCTACACACCCCACACAACACACAGTCCACTCCCCACACTACATACACTCCACACCACACACAATCCACATCACACACACTCCACACCACACACACTCCACACCACACACTCCACACCCCACTCCACAGCCCACACCACACACACTCTACACACCACACACACCCCACACCACACACAGTCCACAGCCCACACTACACACACTCCACACCACACACTACACACATTCCACACCACACATACCCCACACCACATACTCCACACCCCACACACTCCACACCCCACCCCACACACAACCAACACCACACCACACACTCTACGCACCCCACACACTCCACACCCCACGCACTCCACACCACACACGCTTCAAACCACACATAACCCACAGCTATCAGTCAAAAGTTTGGACACCGCAGCCAGGGCTTTGCAACCACCTATTACCTGTTTAGCAACCACTCTCTCTTTCTCACTCTCTCTCTACTTCTCTCACTCTCTCTTTCTCACTCTCTCTCTACTTTTCACTCTCTCTTTTGCTCTCTACTTCTCTGTTTCTCACTCTCTCTTTTGCTCTCTACTTATCTACTTCTCACTCTCTCTTTTGCTCTCTACTTCTCGCTCTCTCTTTTGCTCTCTACTTCTCACTCTCTCTTTTGCTCTCTACTTTTCTATTTCTCACTCTCTCTTTCTCACTCTCTCTCTATGTCTCTATTTCTCACTCTCTTTTGCTCTCTGCTTCTCTATTTCTCACTTTCTCTTTTGCTCTCTACTTCTCACACTCTCTTTTGCTCTCTACTTCTCTATTTCTCACTCTCTTTTGCTTTCTACTTCTCTATTTCTCACTCTCTTTTGCTCTCTGCTTCTCTATTTCTCACTTTCTCTTTTGCTCTCTACTTCTCACACTCTCTTTTGCTCTCTACTTCTCTATTTCTCACTCTCTTTTGCTTTCTACTTCTCTATTTCTCACTCTCTCTTTTGCTCTCTACTTCTCGCTCTCTCTTTTGCTCTCTACTTCTCACTCTCTTTTGCTCTCTACTTTTCTATTTCTCACTCTCTCTTTCTCACTCTCTCTCTACGTCTCTATTTCTCACTCTCTCTTTTGCTCTCTACTTCTCTATTTCTCACTCTCTTTTGCTCTCTACTTCTCTATTTCTCACTCTTTCTTTCTCACTCTCTCTCTACGTCTCTATTTCTCACACTCTCTTTCTCACTCTCTCTACTTCTCTATTTCTCACTCTCTCTTTTGCTCTCTACTTCTCTATTTCTCACTCTCTCTACGTCTCTATTTCTCACTCTCTCTTTTGCTCTCTACTTCTCTATTTCTCACTCTCTCTACGTCTCTATTTCTCACTCTCTCTTTTGCTCTCTACTTCTCTATTTCTCACTCTCTCTACGTCTCTATTTCTCACTCTCTCTTTTGCTCTCTACTTCTCTATTTCTCACTCTCTTTTTCTCTCTACTTATCTCTTTCTCACGCTGTCTCTATATCTTTCTCTCTACTTCTCTATTTCTCACTCTCTCTTTCTCACTCTTTTCTATGTCTCTATTTCTCACTCTCTCTACTTCTCTATTTCTCACTCTTTCTCACTCTCTCTCTCTACGTCTCTATTTCTCACTCTCTCTCTACGTCTCTATTTCTCACTCTCTCTCTCTACTTCTATATTTCTCACTCTCTCTACTTCTATATTTCTCACTCTCTTTTTCACTCTCTCTCTACGTCTCTATTTCTCACTCTCTCTCTACTTCTCTATTTCTCACTCTCTTTCTCACTCTCTCTCTACGTCTCTATTTCTCACTCTCTCTACTTCTCTATTTCTCACTCTCTCTTTCTCACTCTCTCTCTACTTCTCTATTTCTCACTCTCTCTTTCTCACTCTCTCTACTTTTCTATGTCTCTTTCTTTCTACTTTTCTATTTCTCTATTTCTCTCTTACTCTCTCTTTATTTCTCGCTCTTCTCTCCACTTCTCTTTCACTCTACTTTTCTGTCTTGCTTTCTCTTTCTATCTATCTCTCTACTACATCCTTTTTCTTTCTCTACTTCTTTATTTCTCGATCTCTCTTTTTCCCTAATTCTCTTTCTCTCGCTCAATATTTCTCTCTACTTGTCACTCTTTTTCTCACATTCTCGGGTGTTCTTTCTCTACTTCTCACGCTGATTTTCTCTCTACTTCTCTATTTCAGGCTCTCCCTTTTTCTGTACTTCTACATTTAACACTCTTTCTTTTTATCTACTACTGCCTAGGAACCAGTTAGATACACCTTAGCAACCACCTGGAAAACATTAGCAACTGCCTAGCAACCACTTAGCAACCATGTGTAATACGTTAGCAACTGCCTAGCAACCAGATAGCAACACCTTAGCAACCACCTGGAAAACGTTAGCAACTGCCTAGCAACTGCTTAGCAACCACTTTAGAAATGGTAGCAACTGCCCAGCGACCAGTTAGATACACCTAGCAACACCTTAGCAACCACCCCAGATACCATAGCAACATCTTAGCAACCACCTAGCAACACCTTAGCAACCACCCTAGACACCATAGCAACACCTTAGCAACCGCCTAGCAACACCTTAGCAACCACCTAGCAACACCTTAGCAACCACCCCGGATACCATAGCAACACCTTAGCAACCACCTAGCAACACCTTAGCAACCACCTAGCAACACCTTAGCAACCACCCTGGATACCATAGCAACACCTTAGCAACCACCTAGCAACACCCTAGCAACCACCTAGCAACACCTTAGCAACCACCCTGGATACCATAGCAACACCTTAGCAACCACCTAGCAACACCTTAGCAACCACCTAGAAACACCTTAGCAACCACCCAGGATACCATAGCAACACCTTAGCAACCACCTAGCAACACCTTAGCAACCACCCTGGATACCATAGCAACACCTTAGCAACCACCTAGCAACACCTTAGCAACCACACCATAGCATCCACCCCGGATACCATAGCAACACTTAAGCAACCGCCTAGCAACCACCTAGCAACACCTTAGCAACCACCCCGGATACCATAGCAACACCTTAGCAACCACCTAGCAACACCTTAGCAACCACCTAGCAACACCTTAGCAACCACCTAGAAACACCTTAGCAACCACCCAGGATACCATAGCAACACCTTAGCAACTGCCTAGCAACCACCTAGCAACACCTTAGCAACCACCCAGGATAGCATAGCAACACCTTAGCAACCACCTAGCAACACCTTAGCAACCACCCCGGATACCATAGCAACACCTTAGCAACCACCTAGCAACACCTTAGCAACCACCCCGGATACCATAGCAACACCTTAGCAACCACCTAGCAACACCTTAGCAACCACCTAGCAACACCCTAGCAACCACCTAGCAACACCTTAGCAACCACCTAGCAACACCTTAGCAACCACCCTGGGTACCATAGCAACCGCCTAGCAACACCCTAGCAACCACCTAGCAACACCTTAGCAACCACCCTGGATACCATAGCAACACCTTAGCAACCACCTAGCAACACCTTAGCAACCACCCCGGATCCCATAGCAACACCTTAGCAACCACCCCGGATCCCATAGCAACACCTTAGCAACCACCTAGCAACCCTATAGCAACCACCTAGCAACACCTTAGCAACCACCCCAGATACCATAGCAACACCTTAGCAACCACCTAGCAACACCTTAGCAACCAACCCGGATACCATAGCAACACCTTAGCAACCACCCCGGATACCATAGCAACACCTTAGCAACCACCTAGCAACCCTCTAGCAACCACCTAGCAACACCTTAGCAACCACCCCAGATACCATAGCAACACCTTAGCAACCACCTAGCAACACCTTAGCAACCACCCCAGATACCATAGCAACCAGTTAGCAACCACCTGGAAAATATTAGAAACTGCCTAATAACCACTTAAAAACCATTTGGAATACGTTAGGAATTGCCTAGCAACAAGTTAGCAACAGCTTAGCAACCACCTGGAATATGTTCGCAACTGCCTAGCAACCAATTAGCAAGCACTAAGCAACGATGTGGACTACATTAGCAACTGCCTAGCAACTACCTAGCAACCACTTAGCAACACTTTACTTTATAAGATAATTATAAGCTTTTCACCATGTTAGCCAAAACTTTTTGGACTTCAACATTTAGCCGAAAGTCAACAGCATAGCAACCACTCTTCACACGCTTTAGACAGAAATATCTTAGCAACCATTTTAACTATTCAACGTTATTTAACTATTTAACGTACTTTTCCAAGCCAACTTAAAGTTCGTTATCGAACTTTCCTTTTCTAGTTATTATTATTATTCTTACGCCTTTTTTTCTGTACGCTACTCCTCCTAGAGCTTTCAACGTAGAATCACGAAACTTTCACGGATCGTAGGACCTATGCCAACTTAGCGTGCTTGTGCTTTTTGGAGCGATTTATCGTACGGTTTTCGTAAAAACTTCGTAAACGTACGCATTTTTTCCCCATAGGAATGAATGGGGCGAAATTTTAAACGTCCGTAACCGCCACAATTTTTGAGATACGAAGACCAAATTTGGCGAGCTTATAGATCTTACCGAGATCTTTAAATTAATAGCAGGTTGCGAAGCGATACGACGTACGGTTTTCGTACAATTTTCGTACGAAGTTTTCCCATAGAAATGAATGGGGGGCCCAGAGTTCCATCTCGCACACGAGCAGCTCTGCGCACGGAACCCCTTCTCTCCCCTGCTCCTCCAGTACTGTGAGTGTATGGAGGAGCTGCTGTATGGAGCAGCTATCAGTCAAAAGTTTGGACACCCCGGCACCCCAGCCAGGGTTTAGCAACCACCTATTAACTGCTTAGCAACCACCTGGAAAACGTTAGCAACTGCCTAGCAACCACTTAGCAACCACTTTAGAAATTATAGCAACTGCCTAGCAACCAGTTAGCAACACCTTAGCAACCACCTGGAAAACGTTAGCAACTGCCTAGCAACCACTTAGCAACACCTTAGCAACCACCTGGAAAACGTTAGCAACTGCCTAGCAACCACTTAGCAACCACTTTAGAAATGATAGCAACTGCCTAGCAACCAGTTAGCAACACCTTAGCAACCACCAGGAAAACGTTAGAAACAGCCTAGCAACAGCTTAGCAACCACTTTAGAAACGATAGCAACTGCCTAGCAACCACTTAGCAACACCTTAGCAACCACTAGGAAAACGTTAGCAACAGCCTAGCAACCACTTAGCAACCACTTTAGAAATTATAGCAACTGCCTAGCAACCAGTTAGCAACACCTTAGCAACCACCTGGAAAACATTAGCAACTGCCTAACAACCACTTAGCAACACCTTAGCAACCACCTGGAAAACGTTAGCAACTGCCTAGCAACCACTTAGCAACCACTTTAGAAATTATAGCAACTGCCTAGCAACCAGTTAGCAACACCTTAGCAACCACCAGGAAAACGTTAGAAACAGCCTAGCAACAGCTTAGCAACCACTTTAGAAACGATAGCAACTGCCTAGCAACCACTTAGCAACACCTTAGCAACCACTAGGAAAACGTTAGCAACTGCCTAGCAACCACTTAGCAACCACTTTAGAAATTATAGCAACTGCCTAGCAACCAGTTAGCAACACCTTAGCAACCACCTGGAAAACATAAGCAACTGCCTAGCAACCACTTAGCAACACCTTAGCAACCACCTGGAAAACGTTAGCAACTGCCTAGCAACCACTTAGCAACCACTTTAGAAATTATAGCAACTGCCTAGCAACCAGTTAGCAACACCTTAGCAACCACCAGGAAAACGTTAGAAACAGCCTAGCAACAGCTTAGCAACCACTTTAGAAACGATAGCAACTGCCTAGCAACCACTTAGCAACACCTTAGCAACCACTAGGAAAATGTTAGCAACTGCCTAGAAACCACTTAGCAACCACTTTAGAAATTATAGCAACTGCCTAGCAACCAGTTAGCAACACCTTAGCAACCACCTGGAAATCGTTAGCAACTGCCTAGCAACCACTTAGCAACACCTTAGCAACCACCTGGAAAACGTTAGCAACGGCCTAGCAACCACTTAGCAACCACTTTAGAAATTATAGCAACTGCCTAGCAACCAGTTAGCAACACCTTAGCAACCACCAGGAAAACGTTAGAAACAGCCTAGCAACAGCTTAGCAACCACATTAGAAACAATAGCAACTGCCTAGCAACCACTTAGCAACATCTTAGCAACCACTAGGAAAACGTAAGCAACTGTTTAGCAACCGCCTTGCAACCACTTAGCAACCATGTGTAATACATTAGCAAATAACTAGCAACCGCTTAGCAACAGCTTAGCAACCACCTGTAAGATGTTAGCAACTGCCTAGCAACCACTTTCAAGATTTTAGCCTTTATCCAAATGTTTTTAGATTTCAGCGTTTAACCAAACATTTTTAGTTTTCAGCGTTTAACCAAACATTTTTAGATTTCAACGTTTAACCAAACGTTTTTAGATTTCCGTGTTTTTGGCATTTAGCGTTTAGCAACCATTTTAACTTTTTAACGTTATTAGCGCTCTTTTCCAAGCCAACTTAAAGTTCGTTCACGAACTTTACCTTTTCTAGTTAAGTTGGCTTGGAAAAGCCAACTTCTTGTTCTTCGTAATCTTCTTATTATTATTAAGTTGGCTTGGAAAAGCCAACTTCTTGTTCTTCGTAATCTTCTTATTATTATTATTATTAAGTTGGCTTGGAAAAGCCAACTTCTTGTTCTTCGTAATCTTCTTATTATTATTATTATTATTATTCTTACGCCTTTTTTTCTGTACGCTACTCCTCCTAGAGCTTTCAACGTAGAATCACGAAACTTTCACGGATCGTAGGACCTATGCCAACTTAGCGTGCTTGTGCTTTTTGAAGCGATTTATCGTACGGTTTTCGTAAAAACTTCGTAAACGTACGCATTTTTTCCCCATAGGAATGAATGGGGCGAAATTTTAAACGTCCGTAACCGCCACAATTTTTGAGATACGAAGACCAAATTTGGCGAGCTTATAGATCTTACCGAGATCTTAAAATTAATAGGAGGTTGCGAAGTGATACGACGTACGGTTTTCGTACAATTTTCGTACGAAGTTTTCCCATAGAAATGAATGGGGGGCCCAGAGTTCCATCTCGCACACGAGCAGCTCTGCGCACGGAACCCCTTCTCTCCCCTGCTCCTCCAGTACTGTGAGTGTATGGAGGAGCTGCTGTATGGAGCAGCTATCAGTCAAAAGTTTGGACACCCCGGCACCCCAGCCAGGGCTTAGCAACCACCTAATAACTGCTTAGCAACCACTCTCTCTTTCTCACTCTCTCTTTCGCTCTCTACTTCTCTAATTCTCACTCTCTTTCCCACTCTCTCTCTATTTCTATATTTCTCACTCTTTCTTTTGCTCTCTACTTCTCTACTTCTCACTCTCTCTTTTGCTCTCTACTTCTCTATTTCTCACTCTCTTTTGCTCTCTACTCCTCTATTTCTCACTCTCTTTCTCACTCTCTCTCTCTACGTCTCTATTTCTCACTCTCTCTCTACGTCTCTATTTCTCACTCTCTTTCTCACTCTCTCTCTACGTCTCTATTTCTCACTCTATTTCTCACTCTCTCTCTACTTCTCTATCTCACTCTCTCTTTCTCACTCTCTCTCTACGTCTCTATTTCTCACTCTCTCTCTACTTCTCTATCTCACTCTCTCTTTCTCACTCTCTCTCTACTTCTCTAATTCTCACTCTATCTTTCCCACTCTCTCTCTACTTCTCTATTTCTCACTCTTTTTTTTGCTCTCTACTTCTCTACTTCTCACTCTCGTTTGCTCTCTACTTCTCTGTCTCACTCTCTCTTTTGCTCTCTACTTCTCTATTTCTCACTCTCTCTCTACGTCTCTATTTCTCACTCTCTCTCTACTTCTCTATTTCTCACTCTCTCTTTCTCACTCTTTTTTACGTCTCTATTTCTCACTCTCTCTAATTCTCTATTTCTCACTCTTTCTCACTCTCTCTCTACGTCTCTATTTCTCACTCTCTCTTTCTCACTCTCTCTCTACGTCTCTATTTCTCACTCTCTTTTGCTCTCTTCTTCTCTATTTCTCACTCTCTCTACTTTTCTATGTCTCTTTCTTTCTACTTTTCTATTTCTCTATTTCTCTCTTACTCTCTCTTTATTTCTCGCTCTTCTCTCCACTTCTCTTTCACTCTACTTTTCTGTCTTGCTTTCTCTTTCTATCTATCTCTCTACTACATCCTCTTTCTTTCTCTACTTCTTTATTTCTCGATCTCTCTTTTTCCCTAATTCTCTTTCTCTTGCTCAATATTTCTCTCTACTTGTCACTCTTTTTCTCACATTCTCGGATGTTCTTTCTCTACTTCTCACGCTGATTTTCTCTCTACTTCTCTATTTCAGGCTCTCCCTTTTTCTGTACTTCTACATTTAACACTCTTTCTTTTTATCTACTACTGCCTAGCAACCAGTTAGATACACCTTAGCAACCACCTGGAAAACATTAGCAACTGCCTAGCAACCACTTAGCAACCATGTGTAATACGTTAGCAACTGCCTAGCAACCAGATAGCAACACCTTAGCAACCACCTGGAAAACGTTAGCAACTGCCTAGCAACTGCTTAGCAACCACTTTAGAAATGGTAGCAACTGCCTAGCGACCAGTTAGATACACCTAGCAACACCTTAGCAACCACCGCAGATACCATAGCAACATCTTAGCAACCACCTAGCAACACCTTAGCAACCACCCCAGACACCATAGCAACACCTTAGCAACCGCCTAGCAACACCTTAGCAACCACCTAGCAACACCTTAGCAACCACCCCGGATACCATAGCAACACCTTAGCAACCACCTAGCAACACCTTAGCAACCACCCTGGATACCATAGCAACACCTTAGCAACCACCTAGCAAAACCTTAGCAACCACCTAGCAACACCCTAGCAACCACCTAGCAACACCTTAGCAACCACCTTGCAACCACCTAGGAACACCTTAGCAACCACCGCGGATACCATAGCAACACCTTAGCAACCACCTAGCAACACCTTAGCAACAACCTAGCAACACCTTAGCAACCACCCTGGATACCATAGCAACACCTTAGCAACCACCTAGCAACCACCTAGCAACACCCTAGCAACCACCTAGCAACCACCTAGCAACACCTTAGCAACCACCCTGGATACCATAGCAACACCTTAGCAACCACCTAGCAACACCTTAGCAACCACCTAGCAACACCCTAGCAACCACCTAGCAACCACCTAGCAACACCTTAGCAACCACCCTGGATACCATAGCAACACCTTAGCAACCACCTAGCAACACCTTAGCAACCACCTAGCAACACCTTAGCAACCACCCTGGATACCATAGCAACACCTTAGCAACCACCTAGCAACACCCTAGCAACCACCTAGCAACCACCTAGCAACACCTTAGCAACCACCCTGGATACCATAGCAACACCTTAGCAACCACCTAGCAACACCTTAGCAACCACCTAGCAACACCCTAGCAACCACCTAGCAACACCTCAGCAACCACCCTGGATACCATAGCAACACCTTAGCAACCACCTAGCAACACCCTAGCAACCACCTAGCAACCACCTAGCAACACCTTAGCAACCACCCTGGATACCATAGCAACACCTTAGCAACCACCTAGCAACACCTTAGCAACCACCTAGCAACACCCTAGCAACCACCTAGCAACCACCTAGCAACACCTTAGCAACCACCCTGGATACCATAGCAACACCTTAGCAACCACCTAGCAACACCTTAGCAACCACCTAGCAACACCTTAGCAACCACCCTGGATACCATAGCAACACCTTAGCAACCACCTAGCAACACCCTAGCAACCACCTAGCAACCACCTAGCAACACCTTAGCAACCACCCTGGATACCATAGCAACACCTTAGCAACCACCTAGCAACACCTTAGCAACCACCTAGCAACACCCTAGCAACCACCTAGCAACCACCTAGCAACACCTCAGCAACCACCCTGGATACCATAGCAACACCTTAGCAACCACCTAGCAACACCTTAGCAACCACCTAGCAACACCTTAGCAACCACCCTGGATACCATAGCAACACCTTAGCAACCACCTAGCAACACCTTAGCAACCACTTAGAAACACCGTAGCAACCACCCCGGATACCATAGCAACACCTAAGCAACCACCTAGCAACACCTTAGCAACCACCCCGGATACCATAGCAACATCTTAGCAACCACCTAGCAACACCTTAGCAACCACCTAGAAACAACTTAGCAACCACCCAGGATACCATAGCAACACCTTAGCAACTGCCTAGCAACCACCTAGCAACACCTTAGCAACCACCCAGGATACCATAGCAACACCTTAGCAACCACCTAGCAACACCTTAGCAACCACCCCGGATACCATAGCAACACCATAGCAACCACCTAGCAACACCTTAGCAACCACCTAGCAACACCTTAGCAACCACCCTGGATACCATAGCAACCGCCTAGCAACCACCTAGCAACACCTTAGCAACCACCCTGGATACCATAGCAACACCTTAGCAACCACCTAGCAACACCTTAGCAACCACCCCGGATCCCATAGCAACACCTTAGCAACCACCCTGGATACCATAGCAACCGCCTAGCAACCACCTAGCAACACCTTAGCAACCACCCAAGATACCATAGCAACACCTTAGCAACCTCCTAGCAACACCTTAGCAACCACCCCGGATACCATAGCAACCAGTTAGCATCCACCTGGAAAATATTAGAAACTGCCTAATAACCACTTAAAAACCATTTGGAATACATTAGGAATTGCCTAGCAACAAGTTAGCAACAGCTTAGCAACCACCTGGAATATGTTCGCAACTGTCTAGCAACCAATTAGCAAACACTAAGCAACGATGTGGACTACATTACCAACTGCCTAGCAACTACCTAGCAACCACTTAGCAACACTTTACTTTATAAGATAATTATAAGCTTTTCACCATGTTAGCCAAAACTTTTTGGACTTCAACATTTAGCCGAAAGTCAACAGCATAGCAACCACTCTTCACACGCTTTAGACAGAAATATCTTAGCAACCATTTTAACTATTCAACGTTATTAACATACTTTTCCAAGCCAACTTAAAGTTCGTTATCGAACTTTCCTTTTCTAGTTATTATTATTATTAAGTTGGCTTGGAAAAGCCAACTTATTGTTCTTCGTAATCTTCTTCTTATTATTATTATTATTAAGTTGGCTTGGAAAAGCCAACTTCATGTTCTTCGTAATCTTCTTATTATTATTATTATTATTAAGTTGGCTTGGAAAAGCCAACTTCTTGTTCTTCGTAATCTTCTTCTTATTATTAGTGTGATTGCAGTAATGCAATCACAGTATTGATCTTCTTAAGTCTTATTCTTATTATTATTATTAGTGTGATTGCAGATCACACTATTGATCTTCTTAAGTCTGTTTCTTATTATTATTATTATTATTATTCCACCTGTTTTTTGTCCGGTTAACTAGTGCCGCAGTTTTCGAAATATCGACTTCGTTCAAAAGAGAAAACGTGCGTCCATATCGGGAATGGTGGGCTTGTATACAGCTTTCCGATCGGACTTACGTTTTTCGTAAAAACTTCGTAAGTACGCGTTTTTTTGCCCATTGAAAATGAATGGGCAGAACTTTGCACGCCCGTGGACGTCGCAATGTTTGAAATACGAAGATGAAACCAATTGAGGACCTGTAGAACTTATTGAGCTCTTTCCGAAAATATGCGTTACGAAAAGTTACGACGTACGGATTTCGTACGAATGTCGTACGAAGTGGCCCCATTGGAATGAATGGGGCCAATCGGAGGACGGCAGCTAGATCGAAGGACAGGTAGCTAGAACTCCAGTACTGTGAGTGTATGGAGCAGCTATGGGATAAAACAGCATTAGGTCAAAAGTTTGGACACCCCGGCCCCCCAGTACTGTATGTAATGGAGCCATGGGTCAAAAGTTTGGACACCCCGGCCCCCCAGTACTGTGTGTAATGGAGCCACGGGTCAAAAGTTTGGACACCCCCGAACGGCCAGAGCAACCTAGCGTGCATAGCTGATTGATGTATTTGCACGTTGCGTAGCAACGTGCAAACACCATTTAATCTAATTTATGCATATAAATCACCTAGCAACCACCTAGAAACACCATAGCAACCACCCCGGATACCCTAGCAACACCTTAGCAACCGCCTAGCAACACCCTAGCAACCACCTAGCAACCACCTAGCAACACCTTAGCAACCATCCCGGATACCATAGCAACACCTTAGCAACCGCCTAGCAACACCCTAGCAACCACCTAGCAACCACCTAGCAACACCTTAGCAACCACCCCGGATACCATAGCAACACCTTAGCAACCGCCTAGCAACACCTTAGCAACCACCTAGCAAACACCTAGCAACACCTTAGCAACCACCCCGGATACCATAGCAACACCTTAGCAACCGCCTAGCAACACCTTAGCAACCACCTAGCAACCACCTAGCAACACCTTAGCAACCACCCCGGATACCATAGCAACACCTTAGCAACCGCCTAGCAACACCTTAGCAACCACCTAGCAACCACCTAGCAACACCTTAGCAACCACCCCGGATACCATAGCAACACCTTAGCAACCGCCTAGCAACACCCTAGCAACCACCTAGCAACCACCTAGCAACACCTTAGCAACCACCCCGGATACCATAGCAACACCTTAGCAACCGCCTAGCAACACCCTAGCAACCACCTAGCAACCACCTAGCAACACCTTAGCAACCACCCCGGATACCATAGCAACACCTTAGCAACCGCCTAGCAACACCCTAGCAAACACCTAGCAACCACCTAGCAACACCTTAGCAACCACCCAAGATACCATAGCAACACCTTAGCAACCGCCTAGCAACACCCTAGCAACCACCTAGCAACCACCTAGCAACACCTTAGCAACCACCCCGGATACCATAGCAACACCTTAGCAACCGCCTAGCAACACCCTAGCAACCACCTAGCAACCACCTAGCAACACCTTAGCAACCACCCCGGATACCATAGCAACACCTTAGCAACCGCCTAGCAACACCCTAGCAACCACCTAGCAACCACCTAGCAACACCTTAGCAACCACCCCGGATACCATAGCAACACCTTAGCAACCGCCTAGCAACACCCTAGCAACCACCTAGCAACCACCTAGCAACACCTTAGCAACCACCCAAGATACCATAGCAACACCTTAGCAACCGCCTAGCAACACCCTAGCAACCACCTAGCAACCACCTAGCAACCACCTAGCAACACCTTAGCAACCACCCCGGATACCATAGCAACACCTTAGCAACCACCTAGCAACCACCTAGCAACCACCTAGCAACACCTTAGCAACCACCCCAAATACCATAGCAACACCTTAGCAACCGCCTAGCAACACCTTAGCAACCGCCTAGCAACACCTTAGCAACCACCTAGTAACCACCTAGCAACACCTTAGCAAGCACCCCAGATACCATAGCAACACCTTAGCAACCGCCTATCAACACCTTAGCAACCGCCTAGCAACACCTTAGCAACCACCTAGTAACCACCTAGCAACACCTTAGCAACCACCCCGGATACCATAGCAACACCTTAGCAACACCTTAGCAGATACCAGCCAGCACTGCAATCACACTCGCAGTTTCTGCAGGAACTGCAATCTAGTTATTATTATTATTCCACCTGTTTTTTGTCCGGTTAACTAGTGCCGCAGTTTTCGAAATATCGACTTCGTTCAAAAGAGAAAACGTGCGTCCATATCGGGAATGGTGGGCTTGTATACAGCTTTCCGATCGGACTTACGTTTTTCGTAAAAACTTCGTAAGTACGCGTTTTTTTGCCCATTGAAAATGAATGGGCAGAACTTTGCACGCCCGTGGACGTCGCAATTTTTGAAATACGAAGATGAAACCAATTGAGGACCTGTAGAACTTATTGAGCTCTTTCCGAAAATATGCGTTACGAAAAGTTACGTCGTACGGATTTCGTACGATTGTCGTACGAAGTGGCCCCATTGGAATGAATGGGGCCAATCGGAGGACGGCAGCTAGATCGAAGGACAGGTAGCTAGAACTCCAGTACTGTGTGTAATGGAGCAGCTATGGGATAAAACAGCATTAGGTCAAAAGTTTGGACACCCCGGCCCCCCAGTACTGTGTGTAATGGAGCCACGGGTCAAAAGTTTGGACACCCCCGAACGGCCAGAGCAACCTAGCGTGCATAGCTAATTGATGTATTTGCACGTTGCGTAGCAACGTGCAAACACCATTTAATCTAATTTATGCATATAAATCACCTAGCAACCACCTAGAAACACCATAGCAACCACCACAGATACCATAGCAACACCTTAGCAACCGCCTAGCAACACCTTAGCAACCACCTAGCAACCACCTAGCAACACCTTAGCAACCTCCCCGGATACCATAGCAACACCTTAGCAACCGCCTAGCAACACCTTAGCAACCGCATAGCAACCACTTAGCAACACCTTAGCAACCACCCCGGATACCATAGCAACACCTTAGCAACCGCCTAGCAACCACCTAGCAACCACCTAGCAACCACCTAGCAACACCTTAGCAACCACCCCGGATACCATAGCAACACCTTAGCAACCGCCTAGCAACACTTAGCAACCACCTAGCAACCACCTAGCAACACCTTAGCAACCACCCCGGATACCATAGCAACACCTTAGCAACCGCCTAGCAACACCCTAGCAACAACCTAGCAACCACCTAGCAACACCTTAGCAACCACCCTGGATACCATAGCAACACCTTAGCAACCGCCTAGCAACACTTAGCAACCACCTAGCAACCACCTAGCAACACCTTAGCAACCACCCCGGATACCATAGCAACACCTTAGCAACCGCCTAGCAACACCCTAGCAACAACCTAGCAACCACCTAGCAACACCTTAGCAACCACCCTGGATACCATAGCAACACCTTAGCAACCGCCTAGCAACACCCTAGCAACCACCTAGCAACCACCTAGCAACACCTTAGCAACCACCCCGGATACCGTAGCAACACCTTAGCAACCGCCTAGCAACACCCTAGCAACCACCTAGCAACCACCTAGCAACACCTTAGCAACCACCCTGGATACCATAGCAACACCTTAGCAACCGCCTAGCAACACTCTAGCAACCACCTAGCAACCACCTAGCAACACCTTAGCAACCACCCCGGATACCATAGCAACACCTTAGCAACCGCCTAGCAACACCTTAGCAACCACCTAGCAACCACTTAGCAACACCTTAGCAACCACCACGGATACCATAGCAACACCTTAGCAACCGCCTAGCAACACCCTAGCAACCACCTAGCAACCACCTAGCAACACCTTAGCAACCACCCCGGATACCATAGCAACACCTTAGCAACCGCCTAGCAACACCTTAGCAACCACCTAGCAACCACTTAGCAACACCTTAGCAACCACCCCAGATACCATAGCAACACCTTAGCAACCGCCTAGCAACACCCTAGCAACCACCTAGCAACACCTTAGCAACCACCCCGGATACCATAGCAACACCTTAGCAACCGCCTAGCAACACCTTAGCAACCACCTAGCAACCACCTAGCAACACCTTAGCAACCACCCCGGATACCATAGCAACACCTTAGCAACCGCCTAGCAACACCTTAGCAACCACCTAGCAACCACCTAGCAACACCTTAGCAACCACCCCGGATACCATAGCAACACCTTAGCAACCGCCTAGCAACACCTTAGCAACCACCTTGCAACCACCTAGCAACACCTTAGCAACCACCCCGGATACCATAGCAACACCTTAGCAACCGCCTAGCAACACCCTAGCAACCACCTAGCAACCACCTAGCAACACCTTAGCAACCACCCCGGATACCATAGCAACACCTTAGCAACCGCCTAGCAACACCCTAGCAACCACCTAGCAACACCTTAGCAACCACCCCGGATACCATAGCAACACCCTAGCAACCGCCTAGCAACACCCTAGCAACCACCTAGCAACACCTTAGCAACCACCCAAGATACCATAGCAACACCTTAGGAACCGCCTAGCAACACCCTAGCAACCACCTAGCAACCACCTAGCAACACCTTAGCAACCACCCCGGATACCATAGCAACACCTTAGCAACCGCCTAGCAACACCTTAGCAACCACCTAGCAACCACCTAGCAACCACCTAGCAACACCTTAGCAACCACCCCAAATACCATAGCAACACCTTAGCAACCGCCTAGCAACACCTTAGCAACCGCCTAGCAACACCTTAGCAACCACCTAGCAACCACCTAGCAACACCTTAGCAACCACCCCGGATACCATAGCAACACCTTAGCAACCGCCTAGCAACCACCTAGCAACCACCTAGCAACACCTTAGCAACCACCGCGGATACCATAGCAACACCTTAGCAACCACCTAGCAACACCTTAGCAACCACCTAGCAACACCATAGCAGATACCAGCCAGCACTGCAATCACACTCGCAGTTTCTGTAGGAACTGCAATCTAGTTATTATTATTATTCCACCTGTTTTTTGTCCGGTTAACTAGTGCCGCAGTTTTCGAAATATCGACTTCGTTCAAAAGAGAAAACGTGCGTCCATATCGGGAATGGTGGGCTTGTATACAGCTTTCCGATCGGACTTACGTTTTTCGTAAAAACTTCGTAAGTACGCGTTTTTTTGCCCATTGAAAATGAATGGGCAGAACTTTGCACGCCCGTGGACGTCGCAATTTTTGAAATACGAAGATGAAACCAATTGAGGACCTGTAGAACTTATTGAGCTCTTTCCGAAAATATGCGTTACGAAAAGTTACGACGTACGGATTTCGTACGATTGTCGTACGAAGTGGCCCCATTGGAATGAATGGGGCCAATCGGAGGACGGCAGCTAGATCGAAGGACAGGTAGCTAGAACTCCAGTACTGTGAGTGTATGGAGCAGCTATGAGATAAAACAGCATTAGGTCAAAAGTTTGGACACCCCGGCCCCCCAGTACTGTGTGTAATGGAGCCATGGGTCAAAAGTTTGGACACCCCGGCCCCCCAGTACTGTGTGTAATGGAGCCACGGGTCAAAAGTTTGGACACCCCCGAACGGCCAGAGCAACCTAGCGTGCATAGCTGATTGATGTATTTGCACGTTGCGTAGCAACGTGCAAACACCATTTAATCTAATTTATGCATATAAATCACCTAGCAACCACCTAGAAACACCATAGCAACCACCACAGATACCATAGCAACACCTTAGCAACCGCCTAGCAACACCTTAGCAACCACCTAGCAACACCTTAGCAACCACCCCGGATACCATAGCAACACCTTAGCAACCGCCTAGCAACACCCTAGCAACCACCTAGCAACCACCTAGCAACACCTTTGCAACCACCCCGGATACCATAGCAACACCTTAGCAACCGCCTAGCAACACCTTAGCAACCACCTAGCAACCACCTAGCAACACCTTAGCAACCACCCTGGATACCATAGCAACACCTTAGCAACCGCCTAGCAACACCCTAGCAACCACCTAGCAACCACCTAGCAACACCTTAGCAACCACCCCGGATACCATAGCAACACCTTAGCAACCGCCTAGCAACACCCTAGCAACCACCTAGCAACACCTTAGCAACCACCCCGGATACCATAGCAACACCTTAGCAACCGGCTAGCAACACCTTAGCAACCCCCTAGCAACCACCTAGCAACACCTTAGCAACCACCCCGGATACCATAGCAACACCTTAGCAACCGCCTAGCAACACCCTAGCAACCACCTAGCAACCACCTAGCAACACCTTAGCAACCACCCCGGATACCATAGCAACACCTTAGCAACCGCCTAGCAACACCCTAGCAACCACCTAGCAACACCTTAGCAACCACCCCGGATACCATAGCAACACCTTAGCAACCGCCTAGCAACACCCTAGCAACCACCTAGCAACCACCTAGCAACACCTTAGCAACCACCCCGGATACCATAGCAACACCTTAGCAACCGCCTAGCAACACCCTAGCAACCACCTAGCAACCACCTAGCAACACCTTAGCAACCACCCCGGATACCATAGCAACACCTTAGCAACCGCCTAGCAACACCCTAGCAACCACCTAGCAACACCTTAGCAACCACCCCGGATACCATAGCAACACCTTAGCAACCGCCTAGCAACACCTTAGCAACCACCTAGCAACACCTTAGCAACCACCCCGGATACCATAGCAACACCTTAGCAACCGCTTAGCAACACCTTAGCAACCACCTAGCAACACCTTAGCAACCACCCCGGATACCATAGCAACACCTTAGCAACCGCCTAGCAACACCCTAGCAACCACCTAGCAACCACCTAGCAACACCTTAGCAACCACACCGGATACCATAGCAACACCCTAGCAACCACCTAGCAACACCTTAGCAACCACCCCGGATACCATTGCAACACCTTAGCAACCGCCTAGCAACACCTTAGCAACCACCTAGCAACCACCTAGCAACACCTTAGCAACCACCCCGGATACCATAGCAACACCTTAGCAACCGCCTAGCAACACCTTAGCAACCACCTAGCAACCACCTAGCAACACCTTAGCAACCACCCTGGATACCATAGCAACACCTTAGCAACCGCCTAGCAACACCTTAGCAACCACCTAGCAACACCTTAGCAACCACCCCAGATACCATAGCAACACCTTAGCAACCGCCTAGCAACACCTTAGCAACCACCTAGCAACCACTTAGCAACACCTTAGCAACCACCCCGGATACCATAGCCACACCTTAGCAACCACTTAGCAACACCTTAGCAACACCATAGCAGATACCAGCCAGCACTGCAATCACACTCGCAGTTTCTGTAGGAACTGCAATCTAGTTATTATTATTATTCTTACGCCTTTTTTTCTGTACGCTACTCCTCCTAGAGCTTTCAACGTAGAATCACGAAACTTTCACGGATCGTAGGACCTATGCCAACTTAGCGTGCTTGTGCTTTTTGGAGCGATTTATCGTACGGTTTTCGTAAAAACTTCGTAAACGTACGCATTTTTTCCCCATAGGAATGAATGGGGCGAAATTTTAAACGTCCGTAACCGCCACAATTTTTGAGATACGAAGACCAAATTTGGCGAGCTTATAGATCTTACCGAGATCTTAAAATTAATAGGAGGTTGCGAAGTGATACGACGTACGGTTTTCGTACAATTTTCGTACGAAGTTTTCCCATAGAAATGAATGGGGGGCCCAGAGTTCCATCTCGCACACGAGCAGCTCTGCGCACGGAACCCCTTCTCTCCCCTGCTCCTCCAGTACTGTGAGTGTATGGAGGAGCTGCTGTATGGAGCAGCTATCAGTCAAAAGTTTGGACACCCCGGCACCCCAGCCAGGGCTTTGCAACCACCTATTAACTGCTTAGCAACCACTCTCTCTTTCTCACTCTCTCTTTCGCTCTCTACTTCTCTAATTCTCACTCTCTCTTTTGCTCTCTACTTCTCTATTTCTCACTCTCTTTTGCTCTCTACTCCTCTATTTCTCACTCTCTTTCTCACTCTCTCTCTACGTCTCTATTTCTCACTCTATTTCTCACTCTCTCTCTACGTCTCTATTTCTCACTCTCTTTCTCACTCTCTCTCTACGTCTATTTCTCACTCTATTTCTCACTCTCTCTACTTCTCTATCTCACTCTCTCTTTCTCACTCTCTCTCTACGTCTCTATTTCTCACTCTCTCTCTCTACTTCTATATTTCTCACTCTCTCTACTTCTATATTTCTCACTCTCTTTTTCACGCTCTCTCTACGTCTCTATTTCTCACTCTCTCTACTTCTCTATTTCTCACTCTCTCTTTCTCACTCTCTCTCTACTTCTCTATTTCTCACTCTCTCTCTGCTTCTCTATTTCTCACTCTCTTTTGCTCTCTTCTTCTCTATTTCTCACTCTCTCTTTCTCACTCTCTCTCTACTTCTCTATTTCTCACTCTCTCTACTTTTCTATGTCTCTTTCTTTCTACTTTTCTATTTCTCTATTTCTCTCTTACTCTTTATTTCTCGCTCTTCTCTCTACTTCTCTTTCACTCTACTTTTCTGTCTTGCTTTCTCTTTCTATCTATCTCTCTAGTACATCCTCTTTCTTTCTCTACTTCTTTATTTCTCGATCTCTCTTTTTCCCTAATTCTCTTTCTCTCGCTCAATATTTCTCTCTACTTGTCACTCTTTTTCTCACATTCTCGGGTGTTCTTTCTCTACTTCTCACGCTGATTTTCTCTCTACTTCTCTATTTCAGGCTCTCCCTTTTTCTGTACTTCTACATTTAACACTCTTTCTTTTTATCTACTACTGCCTAGCAACCAGTTAGATACACCTTAGCAACCACCTGGAAAACATTAGCAACTGCCTAGCAACCACTTAGCAACCATGTGTAATACGTTAGCAACTGCCTAGCAACCAGATAGCAACACCTTAGCAACCACCTGGAAAACGTTAGCAACTGCTTAGCAACCACTTTAGAAATGGTAGCAACTGCCTAGCGACCAGTCAGATACACCTAGCAACACCTTAGCAACCACCCCAGATACCATAGCAACATCTTAGCAACCACCTAGCAACACCTTAGCAACCACCACAGACACCATAGCAACACCTTAGCAACCGCCTAGCAACACCTTAGCAACCACCCCGGATACCATAGCAACACCTTAGCAACTACCTAGCAACACCTTAGCAACCACCCTGGATACCATAGCAACACCTTAGCAACCACCTAGCAAAACCTTAGCAACCACCTAGCAACACCCTAGCAACCACCTAGCAACACCTTAGCAACCACCTTGCAACCACCTAGCAACACCTTAGCAACCACCCCGGATACCATAGCAACACCTTAGCAACCACCTAGCAACACCTTAGCAACCACCTAGCAACACCTTAGCAACCACCCTGGATACCATAGCAAAACCTTAGCAACCACCTAGCAACACCCTAGCAACCACCTAGCAACCACCTAGCAACACCTTTGCAACCACCCTGGATACCATAGCAACACCTTAGCAACCACCTAGCAACACCCTAGCAACCACCTAGCAACCACCTAGCAACACCTTAGCAACCACCCTGGATACCATAGCAACACCTTAGCAACCACCTAGCAACACCTTAGCAACCACCGTGGATACCATAGCAACACCTTAGCAACCACCTAGCAACACCTTAGCAACCACTTAGAAACACCGTAGCAACCACCCCGGATACCATAGCAACACCTTAGCTACTGCCTAGCAACCACCTAGCAACACCTTAGCAACCACCAAGGATACCATAGCAACACCTTAGCAACCACCTAGCAACACCTTAGCAACCACCCTGGATACCATAGCAACACCATAGCAACCACCTAGCAACACCTTAGCAACCACCCAGGATACCATAGCAACACCTTAGCAACCACCTAGCAACACCTTAGCAACCACCCCGGATACCATAGCAACACCTTAGCAACCACCTAGCAACACCTTAGCAACCACCCTGGATACCATAGCAACCGCCTAGCAACACCCTAGCAACCACCTAGCAACACCTTAGCAACCACCCTGGATACCATAGCAACACCTTAGCAACCACCTAGCAACACCTTAGCAACCAACCCGGATACCATAGCAACACCTTAGCAACCACCCCGGATCCCATAGCAACACCTTAGCAACCACCTATTAACCCTCTAGCAACCACCTAGCAACACCTTAGCAACCACCCCAGATACCATAGCAACACCTTAGCAACCACCTAGAAACACCTTAGCAACCACCCCGGATACCATAGCAACCAGTTAGCAAACACCTGGAAAATATTAGAAACTGCCTAATAACCACTTAAAAACCATTTGGAATACGTTAGGAGTTGCCTAGCAACAAGTTAGCAACAGCTTAGCAACCACCTTGAATATGTTCGCAACTGCCTAGCAACCAATTAGCAAACACTAAGCAACGATGTGGACTACATTAGCAACTGCCTAGCAACTACCTAGCAACCACTTAGCAACACTTTACTTTATAAGATAATTATAAGCTTTTCACCATGTTAGCCAAAACTTTTTGGACTTCAACATTTAGCCGAAAGTCAACAGCATAGCAACCACTCTTCACACGCTTTAGACAGAAATATCTTAGCAACCATTTTAACTATTCAACGTTATTTAACTATTTAACGTACTTTTCCAAGCCAACTTAAAGTTCGTTATCGAACTTTCCTTTTCTAGTTATTATTATTATTCTTACGCCTTTTTTTCTGTACGCTACTCCTCCTAGAGCTTTCAACGTAGAATCACGAAACTTTCACGGATCGTAGGACCTATGCCAACTTAGCGTGCTTGTGCTTTTTGGAGCGATTTATCGTACGGTTTTCGTAAAAACTTCGTAAACGTACGCATTTTTTCCCCATAGGAATGAATGGGGCGAAATTTTAAACGTCCGTAACCGCCACAATTTTTGAGATACAAAGACCAAATTTGGCGAGCTTATAGATCTTACCGAGATCTTTAAATTAATAGCAGGTTGCGAAGCGATACGACGTACGGTTTTCGTACAATTTTCGTACGAAGTTTTCCCATAGAAATGAATGGGGGGCCCAGAGTTCCATCTCGCACACGAGCAGCTCTGCGCACGGAACCCCTTCTCTCCCCTGCTCCTCCAGTACTGTGAGTGTATGGAGGAGCTGCTGTATGGAGCAGCTATCAGTCAAAAGTTTGGACACCCCGGCACCCCAGCCAGGGTTTAGCAACCACCTATTAACTGCTTAGCAACCACTCTCTCTTTCTCACTCTCTCTTTCGCTCTCTACTTCTCTAATTCTCACTCTCTTTCCCACTCTCTCTCTATTTCTATATTTCTCACTCTTTCTTTTGCTCTCTACTTCTCTACTTCTCACTCTCTCTTTTGCTCTCTACTTCTCTATTTCTCACTCTCTTTTGCTCTCTACTCCTCTATTTCTCACTCTCTTTCTCACTCTCTCTCTACTTCTCTATCTCACTCTCTCTTTCTCACTCTCTCTACGTCTCTATTTCTCACTCTCTCTCTACTTCTCTAATTCTCACTCTATCTTTCCCACTCTCTCTCTACTTCTCTATTTCTCACTCTTTCTTTTGCTCTCTACTTCTCTACTTCTCACTCTCTCGTTTGCTCTCTACTTCTCTGTCTCACTCTCTCTTTTGCTCTCTACTTCTCACTCTCTCTTTTGCTCTCTACTTCTCTATTTCTCACTCTCTCTCTACGTCTCTATTTCTCACTCTCTCTCTACTTCTCTATTTCTCACTCTCTCTTTCTCACTCTTTTCTACGTCTCTATTTCTCACTCTCTCTACTTCTCTATTTCTCACTCTTTCTCACTCTCTCTCTACGTCTCTATTTCTCACTCTCTCTCTACGTCTCTATTTCTCACTCTCTCTCTCTACTTCTATATTTCTCACTCTCTCTACTTCTATATTTCTCACTCTCTTTTTCACTCTCTCTCTACGTCTCTATTTCTCTTTATTTCTCACTCTCTCTACTTCTATATTTCTCACTCTTTTTCACTCTCTCTCTACGTCTCTATTTCTCACTCTCTCTCTACTTCTCTATTTCTCACTCTCTTTCTCACTCTCTCTCTACGTCTCTATTTCTCACTCTCTCTACTTCTCTATTTCTCACTCTCTCTTTCTCACTCTCTCTCTACTTCTCTATTTCTCACTCTCTCTTTCTCACTCTCTCTACTTTTCTATGTCTCTTTCTTTCTACTTTTCTATTTCTCTATTTCTCTCTTACTCTCTCTTTATTTCTCGCTCTTCTCTCTACTTCTCTTTCACTCTACTTTTCTGTCTTGCTTTCTCTTTCTATCTATCTCTCTACTACATCCTTTTTCTTTCTCTACTTCTTTATTTCTCGATCTCTCTTTTTCCCTAATTCTCTTTCTCTCGCTCAATATTTCTCTCTACTTGTCACTCTTTTTCTCACATTCTCGGGTGTTCTTTCTCTACTTCTCACGCTGATTTTCTCTCTACTTCTCTATTTCAGGCTCTCCCTTTTTCTGTACTTCTACATTTAACACTCTTTCTTTTTATCTACTACTGCCTAGGAACCAGTTAGATACACCTTAGCAACCACCTGGAAAACATTAGCAACTGCCTAGCAACCACTTAGCAACCATGTGTAATACGTTAGCAACTGCCTAGCAACCAGATAGCAACACCTTAGCAACCACCTGGAAAACGTTAGCAACTGCCTAGCAACTGCTTAGCAACCACTTTAGAAATGGTAGCAACTGCCTAGCGACCAGTTAGATACACCTAGCAACACCTTAGCAACCACCCCAGATACCATAGCAACATCTTAGCAACCACCTAGCAACACCTTAGCAACCACCCTAGACACCATAGCAACACCTTAGCAACCGCCTAGCAACACCTTAGCAACCACCTTGCAACCACCTAGCAACACCTTAGCAACCACCCCGGATACCATAGCAACACCTTAGCAACCACCTAGCAACACCTTAGCAACCACCCTGGATACCATAGCAACACCTTAGCAACCACCTAGCAACCACCTAGCAACACCTTAGCAACCACCTAGCAACACCCTAGCAACCACCTAGCAACCACCTAGCAACACCTTAGCAACCACCCTGGATACCATAGCAACACCTTAGCAACCACCTAGCAACACCTTAGCAACCACCTAGAAACACCTTAGCAACCACCCAGGATACCATAGCAACACCTTAGCAACCACCTAGCAACCACCCTGGATACCATAGCAACACCTTAGCAACCACCTAGCAACACCTTAGCAACCACACCATAGCATCCACCCCGGATACCATAGCAACACTTAAGCAACCGCCTAGCAACCACCTAGCAACACCTTAGCAACCACCCCGGATACCATAGCAACACCTTAGCAACCACCTAGCAACACCTTAGCAACCACCTAGAAACACCTTAGCAACCACCCAGGATACCATAGCAACACCTTAGCAACTGCCTAGCAACCACCTAGCAACACCTTAGCAACCACCCAGGATACCATAGCAACACCTTAGCAACCACCTAGCAACACCTTAGCAACCACCCCGGATACCATAGCAACACCATAGCAACCACCTAGCAACACCTTAGCAACCACCTAGCAACACCTTAGCAACCACCCTGGATACCATAGCAACCGCCTAGCAACACCTTAGCAACCACCCTGGATACCATAGCAACACCTTAGCAACCCCCTAGCAACACCTTAGCAACCAACCCGGATACCATAGCAACACCTTAGCAACCACCCCGGATCCCATAGCAACACCTTAGCAACCACCTAGCAACCCTCTAGCAACCACCTAGCAACACCTTAGCAACCACCCCAGATACCATAGCAACACCTTAGCAACCACCTAGCAACACCTTAGCAACCACCCCAGATACCATAGCAACCAGTTAGCAACCACCTGGAAAATATTAGAAACTGCCTAATAACCACTTAAAAACCATTTGGAATACGTTAGGAATTGCCTAGCAACAAGTTAGCAACAGCTTAGCAACGATGTGGACTACATTAGCAACTGCCTAGCAACTACCTAGCAACCACTTAGCAACACTTTACTTTATAAGATAATTATAAGCTTTATAAGCTATAAACTTTTTGGACTTCAACATTTAGCCGAAAGTCAACAGCATAGCAACCACTCTTCACACGCTTTAGACAGAAATATCTTAGCAACCATTTTAACTATTCAACGTTATTTAACTATTTAACGTACTTTTCCAAGCCAACTTAAAGTTCGTTATCGAACTTTCCTTTTCTAGTTATTATTATTATTCTTACGCCTTTTTTTCTGTACGCTACTCCTCCTAGAGCTTTTATCGTAGAATCACGAAACTTTCACGGATCGTAGGACCTATAGTGAATTACGTTGCTTGTGCTTTTTGGAGCGATTTATCGTACGGTTTTCGTAAAAACTTCGTAAACGTACGCATTTTTTCCCCATAGGAATGAATGGGGGAGAATTTTGAACGTCCGTGACGGTCACAATTTTTGAGATACGGAGACCAAATTCGGCGAGCTAATAGATCTTATCAAGATCTTTAAATTAATAGTAGGTTGCGAAGCGATACGACGTACGGTTTTCGTACAATTGTCGTACGAAGTTTTCCCATAGAAATGAATGGGGGGCCCAGAGTTCCATCTCACACACGAGCAGCTCTGCGCACGGAACCCCTTCTCTCCCCTGCTCCTCCAGTACTGTGAGTGTATGGAGGAGCTGCTGTATGGAGCAGCTATCAGTCAAAAGTTTGGACACCCCGGGCACCCCAGCCAGCGCTTTGCAACCACCTATTAACTGCTTAGCAACCACTCTCTCTTTCTCACTCTCTCTCTACTTCTCTCACTCTCTCTTTCTCACTCTCTCTCTACTTCTCTCACTCTCTCTTTCTCACTCTCTCTCTACTTTTCACTCTATCTTTTGCTCTCTACTTCTCTGTTTCTCACTCTCTCTTTTGCTCTCTACTTATCTACTTCTCGCTCTCTCTTTTGCTCTCTACTTCTCACTCTATCTTTTGCTCTCTACTTCTCTATTTCTCACTCTCTCTTTCTCACTCTCTCTCTATGTCTCTATTTCTCACTCTCTTTTGCTCTCTACTTCTCTATTTCTCACTCTCTTTTGCTCTCTACTTCTCTATTTCTCACTCTTTCTTTCTCACTCTCTCTCTACGTCTCTATTTCTCACACTCTCTTTCTCACTCTCTCTACTTCTCTATTTCTCACTCTCTTTTGCTCTCTACTTCTCTATTTCTCACTCTCTCTACGTCTCTATTTCTCACTCTCTCTTTTGCTCTCTACTTCTCTATTTCTCACTCTCTTTTGCTCTCTACTTATCTCTTTCTCACGCTCTATGTCTCTATATCTTTTTCTCTCTACTTCTCTATTTCTCACTCTCTCTTTTGCTCTTTACATTTCTTTATTTCTCACTCTCTCTTTCTCACTCTCTCTACTTCTCTATTTCTCACTCTCTTTTGCTCTCTACTTCTCTATTTCTCACTCTCTTTCTCACTCTACTTCTGAATTTCTCACTCTCTTTCTCACTCTCTCTCTACGTCTCTATTTCTCACTCTCTCTTTTACTCTCTACTTCTCTATTTCTCACTATTTCTTTCTCTCTTTCTCACTCTCTCTCTCTACGTCTCAATTTCTCTTTCTCGCTACTTTTCTATTTCTCTATTCTCTCTTACTCTTTCTTTATTTCTCGCTCTTCTCTCTACTTCTCTTTCACTCTACTTTTCTATGTCTTGCTTTCTCTTTCTTTTTATGTCTGGAATATGTTAGCAACTGCCTAGCAACCAGTTAGCAACACCTTAGCAACCACCTGGAAAATGTTAGCAACTGCCTAGCAACCACTTAGCAACCATGTGGAATACGTTAGCAACTGCCTAGCAACCAGTTAGCAACACCTTAGCAACCACCTGGAAAACGTTAACAACTGCCTAGCAACTGCTTAGCAACCACTTCAGAAATATTAGCAACTGCCTAGCAACCAGTTAGATACACCTTAGCAACCACCTGGAAAACATTAGCAAGTGCCTAGCAACCACTTAGCAACCATGTGGAATACGTTAGGAACTGCCTAGTAACCATTTAGCAACCACCTCGGATACCATAGCAACACCTTAGCAACCGCCTAGCAACCACCTAGCAACACCTTAGCAACCACCCAGGATAACATAGCAACACCTTAGCAACCACCTAGCAACCACCTAGCAACACCTTAGCAACCACCCCGGATACCATAGCAACACCTTAGCAACCATCTAGCAACACCTTAGCAACCACCTAGCAACCACCTAGCAACACCTTAGCAACCACCTAGCAACACCTTAGCAACCAACCCAGATACCATAGCAACTGCCTAGCAACACCTTAGCAACCACCCTGGATACCATAGCAACACCTTAGCAACCGCCTAGCAACACGTTAGCAACCACCTAGCAACCACCCGGATACCATAGCAACACCTTAGCAACCACCTGGCAACACCTTAGCAACCGCCTAGCAACACCTTAGCAACCGCCTAGCAACACCTTAGCAACCACCCCAGATACCATAGCAACACCTTAGCAACCACCTAGCAACACCTTAGCAACCACCTAGCAACACCTTAGCAACCACCCCGGATACCATAGCAACACCTTAGCAACCACCTAGCAACATCTTAGCAACCACCCCGGATGCCATAACAACACCTTAGCAACCGCCTAGCAACCACCTAGCAACACCTTAGCAACCACCCTGGATACCATAGCAACACCTTAGCAACCGCCTAGCAACACGTTAGCAACCACCTAGCAACCACCCGGATACCATAGCAACACCTTAGCAACCACCTGGCAACACCTTAGCAACCGCCTAGCAACACCTTAGCAACCGCCTAGCAACACCTTAGCAACCACCCCAGATACCATAGCAACACCTTAGCAACCACCTAGCAACACCTTAGCAACCACCTAGCAACACCTTAGCAACCACCCCGGATACCATAGCAACACCTTAGCAACCATCTAGCAACACCTTAGCAACCACCCCAGATACCATAGCAACACCCTAGCAACCACCTAGCAACACCTTAGCAACCACCCCAGATACCATAGCAACACCTTAGCAACCGCATAGCAACACCTTAGCAACCACCTAGCAACCACCTAGCAACACCTTAGCAACCACCCCGGATACCATAGCAACCGCCTAGCAACCGCCTAGCAACACCCTAGCAACCACCTAGCAACACCTTGGCAACACCCCGGATACCATAGCAACACCTTAGCAACCACCTAGCAACCACCTAGCAACACCTTACCAACCACCCTGGATACCATAGCAACACCTTAGCAACCACCTAGCAACACCTTAGCAACCAACCCGGATACCGTATCAACACCTTAGCAACCACTTGGAAACCATGTGGAATATGTTAGCAACTGCATAGCAACCAGTTAGCAACCACTTAGCAACCACCTGGAAAATATTAGAAACTGCCTAGCAACCACTTAACAACCATGTGGAATACATTAGCAATTGCCTAGCAACCAGTTAGCAACAGCTTAGCAACCACCTGGAATATGTAAGAATCTGCTTAGCAACCAATTAGCAAACACTAAGCAACGATGTGGAATACATTAGCAACTGCCTAGTAACTACCTAGCAACCACTTAGCAACACTTTACTTTATATAGGTATATATAAAGTAAAGTGTTTATATTACTTTATAAGACAATTATTAGCTTTTCACCATGTTAGCCAAAACTTTTTAGACTTTAACATTTAGCTGAAAGTCAACAGCAAAGCAACCACTCTTCACACGCTTTAGACAGAAATATCTTAGCAACCATTTTAACTTTTTCAACGTTATTAACGTACTTTTCCAAGCCAACTTAAAGTTCGTTATCGAACTTTCCTTTTCTAGTTATTATTATTATTATTATTCTTACGCCTTTTTTTCTGTACGCTACTCCTCCTAGAGCTTTCAACGTAGAATCACGAAACTTTCACGGATCGTAGGACCTATGCCAACTTAGCGTGCTTGTGCTTTTTGGAGCGATTTATCGTACGGTTTTCGTAAAAACTTCGTAAACGTACGCATTTTTTCCCCATAGGAATGAATGGGGCGAAATTTTAAACGTCCGTAACCGCCACAATTTTTGAGATACGAAGACCAAATTTGGCGAGCTTATAGATCTTACCGAGATCTTTAAATTAATAGCAGGTTGCGAAGCGATACGACGTACGGTTTTCGTACAATTTTCGTACGAAGTTTTCCCATAGAAATGAATGGGGGGCCCCAGAGTTCCATCTCGCACCCGAGCAGCTCTGCGCACGGAACCCCTTCTCTCCCCTGCTCCTCCAGTACTGTGAGTGTATGGAGGAGCTGCTGTATGGAGCAGCTATCAGTCAAAAGTTTGGACACCCCGGCACCCCAGCCAGAGTTTAGCAACCACCTATTAACTGCTTAGCAACCACTCTCTCTTTCTCACTCTCTCTTTCGCTCTCTACTTCTCTAATTCTCACTCTCTTTCCCACTCTCTCTCTATTTCTATATTTCTCACTCTTTCTTTTGCTCTCTACTTCTCTACTTCTCACTCTCTCTTTTGCTCTCTACTTCTCTATTTCTCACTCTCTTTTGCTCTCTACTCCTCTATTTCTCACTCTCTTTCTCACTCTCTCTCTACGTCTCTATTTCTCACTCTATTTCTCACTCTCTCTCTACTTCTCTATCTCACTCTCTCTTTCTCACTCTCTCTACGTCTCTATTTCTCACTCTCTCTCTACTTCTCTATCTCACTCTCTCTTTCTCACTCTCTCTCTACTTCTCTAATTCTCACTCTATCTTTCCCACTCTCTCTCTACTTCTCTATTTCTCACTCTTTCTTTTGCTCTCTACTTCTCTACTTCTCACTCTCTCGTTTGCTCTCTACTTCTCTGTCTCACTCTCTCTTTTGCTCTCTACTTCTCTATTTCTCACTCTCTCTCTACGTCTCTATTTCTCACTCTCTCTCTACTTCTCTATTTCTCACTCTCTCTTTCTCACTCTTTTCTATGTCTCTATTTCTCACTCTCTCTACTTCTCTATTTCTCACTCTTTCTCACTCTCTCTCTCTACGTCTCTATTTCTCACTCTCTCTCTACGTCTCTATTTCTCACTCTCTCTCTCTACTTCTATATTTCTCACTCTCTCTACTTCTATATTTCTCACTCTCTTTTTCACTCTCTCTCTACGTCTCTATTTCTCACTCTCTCTCTACTTCTCTATTTCTCACTCTCTTTCTCACTCTCTCTCTACGTCTCTATTTCTCACTCTCTCTACTTCTCTATTTCTCACTCTCTCTTTCTCACTCTCTCTCTACTTCTCTATTTCTCACTCTCTCTTTCTCACTCTCTCTACTTTTCTATGTCTCTTTCTTTCTACTTTTCTATTTCTCTATTTCTCTCTTACTCTCTCTTTATTTCTCGCTCTTCTCTCTACTTCTCTTTCACTCTACTTTTCTGTCTTGCTTTCTCTTTCTATCTATCTCTCTACTACATCCTTTTTCTTTCTCTACTTCTTTATTTCTCGATCTCTCTTTTTCCCTAATTCTCTTTCTCTCGCTCAATATTTCTCTCTACTTGTCACTCTTTTTCTCACATTCTCGGGTGTTCTTTCTCTACTTCTCACGCTGATTTTCTCTCTACTTCTCTATTTCAGGCTCTCCCTTTTTCTGTACTTCTACATTTAACACTCTTTCTTTTTATCTACTACTGCCTAGGAACCAGTTAGATACACCTTAGCAACCACCTGGAAAACGTTAGCAACTGCCTAGCAACTGCTTAGCAACCACTTTAGAAATGGTAGCAACTGCCTAGCGACCAGTTAGATACACCTAGCAACACCTTAGCAACCACCCCAGATACCATAGCAACATCTTAGCAACCACCTAGCAACACCTTAGCAACCACCCTAGACACCATAGCAACACCTTAGCAACCGCCTAGCAACACCTTAGCAACCACCCCGGATACCATAGCAACACCTTAGCAACCACCTAGCAACACCTTAGCAACCACCTAGCAACACCTTAGCAACCACCCTGGATACCATAGCAACACCTTAGCAACCACCTAGCAACACCTTAGCAACCACCTAGCAACACCCTAGCAACCACCTAGCAACCACCTAGCAACACCTTAGCAACCACCCTGGATACCATAGCAACACCTTAGCAACCACCTAGCAACACCTTAGCAACCACCTAGAAACACCTTAGCAACCACCCAGGATACCATAGCAACACCTTAGCAACCACCTAGCAACACCTTAGCAACCACCCTGGATACCATAGCAACACCTTAGCAACCACCTAGCAACACCTTAGCAACCACACCATAGCATCCACCCCGGATACCATAGCAACACTTAAGCAACCGCCTAGCAACCACCTAGCAACACCTTAGCAACCACCCCGGATACCATAGCAACACCTTAGCAACCACCTAGCAACACCTTAGCAACCACCTAGAAACACCTTAGCAACCACCTAGAAACACCTTAGCAACCACCCAGGATACCATAGCAACACCTTAGCAACTGCCTAGCAACCACCTAGCAACACCTTAGCAACCACCCAGGATACCATAGCAACACCTTAGCAACCACCTAGCAACACCTTAGCAACCACCCCGGATACCATAGCAACACCATAGCAACCACCTAGCAACACCTTAGCAACCACCTAGCAACACCTTAGCAACCACCCTGGATACCATAGCAATTGCCTAGCAACACCCTAGCAACCACCTAGCAACACCTTAGCAACCACCCTGGATACCATAGCAACACCTTAGCAACCACCTAGCAACACCTTAGCAACCAACACGGATACCATAGCAACACCTTAGCAACCACCCCGGATCCCATAGCAACACCTTAGCAACCACCTAGCAACCCTCTAGCAACCACCTAGCAACACCTTAGCAACCACCCCAGATACCATAGCAACACCTTAGCAACCACCCCAGATACCATAGCAACCAGTTAGCAACCACCTGGAAAATATTAGAAACTGCCTAATAACCACTTAAAAACCATTTGGAATACGTTAGGAATTGCCTAGCAACAAGTTAGCAACAGCTTAGCAACCACCTGGAATATGTTCGCAACTGCCTAGCAACCAATTAGCAAGCACTAAGCAACGATGTGGACTACATTAGCAACTGCCTAGCAACTACCTAGCAACCACTTAGCAACACTTTACTTTATAAGATAATTATAAGCTTTTCACCATGTTAGCCAAAACTTTTTGGACTTCAACATTTAGCCGAAAGTCAACAGCATAGCAACCACTCTTCACACGCTTTAGACAGAAATATCTTAGCAACCATTTTAACTATTCAACGTTATTTAACTATTTAACGTACTTTTCCAAGCCAACTTAAAGTTCGTTATCGAACTTTCCTTTTCTAGTTAAGTTGGCTTGGAAAAGCCAACTTACTGTTCTTCGTAATCTTCTTATTCTACTTATTATTATTATTATTATTATTATTATTATTATTATTCTCGCAACAAAATTTAAAACACTACTCCTCCTACAGCTTTTGACGTAGAATCACGAAATTTTGCAGTATCGTAGAACCTATACCCGATTAGGTTGCTTGTGCTTTTTGAAGCGATACATCGTACGGTTTTCGTAAAAACTTCGTAAACGTACGCATTTTTTTCCCATAGGAATGAATGGGGCGAAATTTTAAACGTCCGTAACCGCCACAATTTTTGACATACAAATACAAAAATCGGACGGTCTATAGACTTTACCGCGTTCTTTCCGAAAATGTAAACGTTTTGACGATACGTCGTACGGTTTTCGTACAATTGTCGTACGAAGTTTTCCCATAGAAATGAATGGGGGGCCCAGAGTTCCATCTCACACACGAGCAGCTCTGCGCACGGAACCCCTTCTCTCCCCTGCTCCTCCAGTACTGTGAGTGTATGGAGGAGCTGCTGTATGGAGCAGCTATCAGTCAAAAGTTTGGATACCCCGGCACCCCAGCCAGGGTTTAGCAACCACCTATTAACTGCTTAGCAACCACCTGGAAAACGTTAGCAACTGCCTGGCAACCACTTAGCAACCACTTTAGAAATTATAGCAACTGCCTAGCAACCAGTTAGCAACACCTTAGCAACCACCTGGAAAACGTTAGCAACTGCCTAGCAACCACTTAGCAACACCTTAGCAACCACCTGGAAAACGTTAGCAACTGCCTAGCAACAACTTAGCAACCACTTTAGAAATTATAGCAACTGCCTAGCAACCAGTTAGCAAACCCTTAGCAACCACCTGGAAAACGTTAGAAACAGCCTAGCAACAGCTTAGCAACCACTTTAGAAACGATAGCAACTGCCTAGCAACCACTTAGCAACACCTTAGCAACCACTAGGAAAACGTTAGCAACTGCCTAGCAACCACTTAGCAACCACTTTAGAAATTATAGCAACTGCCTAGCAACCAGTTAGCAACACCTTAGCAACCACCTGGAAAACGTTAGCAACTGCCTAGCAACCACTTAGCAACACCTTAGCAACCACCTGGAAAATGTTAGCAACTGCCTAGCAACCACTTAGCAACCACTTTAGAAATGATAGCAACTGCCTAGCAACCAGTTAGCAACACCTTAGCAACCACCAGGAAAACGTTAGAAACAGCCTAGCAACAGCTTAGCAACCACTTTAGAAACGATAGCAACTGCCTAGCAACCACTTAGCAACACCTTAGCAACCACTAGGAAAACGTTAGCAACTGCCTAGCAACCACTTAGCAACCACTTTAGAAATTATAGCAACTGCCTAGCAACCAGTTAGCAACACCTTAGCAACCACCTGGAAAACGTTAGCAACTGCCTAGCAACCACTTAGCAACACCTTAGCAACCACCTGGAAAACGTTAGCAACTGCCTAGCAACCACTTAGCAACTGCCTAGCAACCACCTGGAATACGTTAGCAACTGCCTAGCAACCACTTAGCAACCACCTGGAAAACGTTAGCAACTGCCTAGCAACCACCTGGAAAACATTAGCAACTGCCTAGCAACCACTTAGCAACCACCTGGAAAACGTTAGCAACTGCCTAGCAACCAGTTAGCAACTGCCTAGCAACCACTTGGAAAACGTTAGCAACTGCCTAGCAACCACTTAGCAACTGCCTAGCAACCACCTGGAAAACGTTAGCAACTGCCTAGCAACCACTTAGCAACCACCTGGAAAACATTAGCAACTGCCTAGCAACCACTTAGCAGCTGCCTAGCAACCACCTGGAATATGTTAGCAACTACCTAGCAACCACTTAGCAACCACCTGTAAAATGTTAGCAACTGCCTAGCAACCACTTATCAACTGCCTAGCAACCACTTGGAAAACGTTAGCAACTGCCTACCAACCACTTAGCAACTGCCTAGCAACCACCTGGAAAACGTTAGCAACTGCCTAGCAACCACTTAGCAACCACCTGGAAAACGTTAGCAACTGCCTACCAACCACTTAGCAACCACCTGGAAAACGTTAGCAACTGCCTAGCAACCACTTAGCAACTGCCTAGCAACCACCTGGAAAACGTTAGCAACTGCCTAGCAACTACTTAGCAACCACCTGGAAAACGTTAGCAACTGCCTAGCAACCACTTAGCAACTGCCTAGCAACCACCTGGAATATGTTAGCAACTGCCTAGCAACCACTTAGCAACCACCTGGAAAACGTTAGCAACTGCCTAGCAACCACTAAGCAACTGCCTAGCAACCACTTGGAAAACGTTAGCAACTGCCTAGCAACCACTTAGCAACTGCCTAGCAACCACCTGGAATATGTTAGCAACTGCCTAGCAACCACTTAGCAACCACCTGGAAAACATTAGCAACTGCCTAGGAACCACTTAGCAACCACCTGGAAAACGTTAGCAACTGCCTAGCAACCACTTAGCAACTGCCTAGCAACCAGTTAGCTACATTTTAGCCACCACCTGGAAAACGTAAGCAAGTGTTTAGCAACCGCCTTGCAACCACTTAGCAACCATGTGTAATACATTAGCAAATAACTAGCAACCGCTTAGCAACAGCTTAGCAACCACCTGTAAGACGTTAGCAACTGCCTAGCAACCACTTTCAAGATTTTAGCATTTATCCAAATGTTTTTAGATTTCAGGGTTTAACCAAACATTTTTAGTTTTCAGCGTTTAACCAAACATTTTTAGATTTCAACGTTTAACCAAACATTTTTAGATTTCCGTGTTTTTGGCATTTAGCGTTTAGCAACCATTTTAACTTTTTAACGTTATTAGCGTTCTTTTCCAAGCCAACTTAAAGTTCGTTCACGAACTTTACCTTTTCTAGTTAGTGTGATTGCAGTAATGCAATCACAGTATTGTTCTTCTTAAGTCTTATTCTTCTTCTTCTTCTTATTATTATTATTCCACCTGTTTTTTGTCCGGTTAACTAGTGCCGCAGTTTTCGAAATATCGACTTCGTTCAAAAGAGAAAACGTGCGTCCATATCGGGAATGGTGGGCTTGTATACAGCTTTCCGATCGGACTTACGTTTTTCGTAAAAACTTCGTAAGTACGCGTTTTTTTGACCATTGAAAATGAATGGGCAGAACTTTGCACGCCCGTGGACGTCGCAATTTTTGAAATACGAAGATGAAACCAATTGAGGACCTGTAGAACTTATTGAGCTCTTTCCGAAAATATGCGTTACGAAAAGTTACGACGTACGGATTTCGTACGAATGTCGTACGAAGTGGCCCCATTGGAATGAATGGGGCCAATCGGAGGACGGCAGCTAGATCGAAGGACAGGTAGCTAGAACTCCAGTACTGTGAGTGTATGGAGCAGCTATGGGATAAATCAGCGTTAGGTCAAAAGTTTGGACACCCCGGCCCCCCAGTACTGTGTGTAATGGAGCCACGGGTCAAAAGTTTGGACACCCCGGCCCCCCAGTACTGTGTGTAATGGAGCCACGGGTCAAAAGTTTGGACACCCCCGAACGGCCAGAGCAACCTAGCGTGCATAGCTGATTGATGTATTTGCACGTTGCGTAGCAACGTGCAAACACCATTTAATCTAATTTATGCATATATATCACCTAGCAACCACCTAGAAACACCATAGCAACCACCCCGGATACCATAGCAACACCATAGCAACCGCCTAGCAACACCATAGCAACCACCTAGCAACCACCTAGCAACACCTTAGCAACCTCCCCGGATACCATAGCAACACCTTAGCAACCGCCTAGCAACACCTTAGCAACCGCATAGCAACCACTTAGCAACACCTTAGCAACCACCCCGGATACCATAGCAACACCTTAGCAACCGCCTAGCAACACCTTAGCAACCACCTACCAACCACTTAGCAACACCTTAGCAACCACCCCGGATACCATAGCAACACCTTAGCAACCGCCTAGCAACACCCTAGCAACCACCTAGCAACCACCTAGCAACACCTTAGCAACCACCCCGGATACCATAGCAACACCTTAGCAACCACCTAGCAACCGCCTAGCAACAACTTAGCAACCGCCTAGCAACCACCTAGCAACACCTTAGCAACCGCCTAGCAACACCCTAGCAACCACCTAGCAACACCTTAGCAACCACCCCGGATACCATAGCAACACCTTAGCAACCGCCTAGCAACACCTTAGCAACCACCTACCAACCACTTAGCAACACCTTAGCAACCACCCCGGATACCATAGCAACACCTTAGCAACCGCCTAGCAACACCCTAGCAACCACCTAGCAACCACCTAGCAACACCTTAGCAACCACCCCGGATACCATAGCAACACCTTAGCAACCACCTAGCAACCGCCTAGCAACACCCTAGCAACCACCTAGCAACCACCTAGCAACACCTTAGCAACCACCCCAGATACCATAGCAACACCTTAGCAACCGCCTAGCAACACCCTAGCAACCACCTAGCAACCACCTAGCAACACCTTAGCAACCGCCTAGCAACACCCTAGCAACCACCTAGCAACCACCTAGCAACACCTTAGCAACCACCCCGGATACCATAGCAACACCTTAGCAACCGCCTAGCAACACCCTAGCAACCACCTAGCAACCACCTAGCAACACCTTAGCAACCACCCCGGATACCATAGCAACACCTTAGCAACCGCCTAGCAACACCCTAGCAACCACCTAGCAACACCTTAGCAACCACCCCGGATACCATAGCAACACCTTAGCAACCGCCTAGCAACATCCTAGCAACCACCTAGCAACCACCTAGCAACACCTTAGCAACCACCCCGGATACCATAGCAACACCTTAGCAACCGCCTAGCAACACCCTAGCAACCACCTAGCAACCACCTAGCAACACCTTAGCAACCACCCCGGATACCATAGCAACACCTTAGCAACCGCCTAGCAACACCCTAGCAACCACCTAGCAACCACCTAGCAACACCTTAGCAACCACCCCGGATACCATAGCAACACCTTAGCAACCGCCTAGCAACACCTTAGCAACCACCTAGCAACCACCTAGCAACACCCTAGCAACCACCCCGGATACCATAGCAACACCTTAGCAACCGCCTAGCAACACCTTAGCAACCACCTAGCAACCACCTAGCAACACCTTAGCAACCACCCCGGATACCATAGCAACACCTTAGCAACCGCCTAGCAACACCTTAGCAACCACCTAGCAACCAACTAGCAACACCTTAGCAACCACCCCGGATACCATAGCAACACCTTAGCAACCGCCTAGCAACACCCTAGCAACCACCTAGCAACCACCTAGCAACACCTTAGCAACCACCCCGGATACCATAGCAACACCTTAGCAACCACCTAGCAACTGCTTAGGAGTGACCTACCAACCACTTAGCAACACCCTAGCAACCACCTAGCAACACCTTAGCAACCACCCTGGATACCATAGCAACACCTTAGCAACCGCCTAGCAACACCTTAGCAACCACCTAGCAACCACTTAGCAACACCTTAGCAACCACCCCGGATACCATAGCAACACCTTAGCAACCGCCTAGCAACCACCTAGCAACCACCTAGCAACACCTTAGCAACCACCCCGGATACCATAGCAACACCTTAGCAACCGCCTAGCAACCACCTAGCAACACCTTAGCAACCACCCCAGATACCATAGCAACACCTTAGCAACCGCCTAGCAATACCTTAGCAACCACCTAGCAACACCTTAGCAGATACCAGCCAGCACTGCAATCACACTCGCAGTTTCTGCAGGAACTGCAATCTAGTTATTATTATTATTCTTACGCCTTTTTTTCTGTACGCTACTCCTCCTAGAGCTTTCAACGTAGAATCACGAAACTTTCACGGATCATAGGACCTATGCCAACTTAGCGTGCTTGTGCTTTTTGGAGCGATTTATCGTACGGTTTTCGTAAAAACTTCGTAAACGTACGCATTTTTTCCCCATAGGAATGAATGGGGCGAAATTTTAAACGTCCGTAACCGCCACAATTTTTGAGATACGAAGACCAAATTTGGCGAGCTTATAGATCTTACCGAGATCTTTAAATTAATAGGAGGTTGCGAAGCGATACGACGTACGGTTTTCGTACAATTTTCGTACGAAGTTTTCCCATAGAAATGAATGGGGGGCCCAGAGTTCCATCTCGCACACGAGCAGCTCTGCGCACGGAACCCCTTCTCTCCCCTGCTCCTCCAGTACTGTGCGTGTATGGAGGAGCTGCTGTATGGAGCAGCTATCAGTCAAAAGTTTGGACACCCCGGCACCCCAGCCAGGGCTTTGCAACCACCTATTAACTGCTTAGCAACCACTCTCTCTTTCTCACTCTCTCTTTCGCTCTCTACTTCTCTAATTCTCACTCTCTTTCCCACTCTCTCTCTATTTCTATATTTCTCACTCTTTCTTTTGCTCTCTACTTCTCTACTTCTCACTCTCTCTTTTGCTCTCTACTTCTCTATTTCTCACTCTCTTTTGCTCTCTACTCCTCTATTTCTCACTCTCTTTCTCACTCTCGCTCTACGTCTCTATTTCTCACTCTATTTCTCACTCTCTCTCTACGTCTCTATTTCTCACTCTCTTTCTCACTCTCTCTCTACGTCTCTATTTCTCACTCTATTTCTCACTCTATTTCTCACTCTCTCTCTACTTCTCTATCTCACTCTCTCTTTCTCACTCTCTCTCTACTTCTATATCTCACTCTCTCTTTCTACTTCTCTAATTCTCACTCTATCTTTCCCACTCTCTCTCTACTTCTCTATTTCTCACTCTTTCTTTTGCTCTCTACTTCTCTACTTCTCACTCTCTCGTTTGCTCTCTACTTCTCTGTCTCACTCTCTCTTTTGCTCTCTACTTCTCTACTTCTCTCTCTCTCTTTTGCTCTCTACTTCTCTATTTCTCACTCTCTCTCTATGTCTCTATTTCTCACTCTCTCTCTACGTCTCTATTTCTCACTCTCTCTTTCTCACTCTCTCTCTACGTCTCTATTTCTCACTCTCTCTCTCTACTTCTATATTTCTCACTCTCTCTACTTCTATATTTCTCACTCTCTTTTTCACTCTCTCTCTACGTCTCTATTTCTCACTCTCTCTCTACTTCTCTATTTCTCACTCTCTTTCTCACTCTCTCTCTACGTCTCTATTTCTCACTCTCTCTACTTCTCTATTTCTCACTCTCTCTTTCTCACTCTCTCTCTACTTCTCTATTTCTCACTCTCTCTCTCTGCTTCTCTATTTCTCACTCTCTTTTGCTCTCTTCTTCTCTATTTCTCACTCTCTCTTTCTCACTCTCTCTACTTCTCTATGTCTCTTTCTTTCTACTTTTCTATTTCTCTATTTCTCTCTTACTCTCTTTATTTCTCGCTCTTCTCTCTACTTCTCTTTCACTCTACTTTTCTGTCTTGCTTTCTCTTTCTATCTATCTCTCTACTACATCCTCTTTCTTTCTCTACTTCTTTATTTCTCGATCTCTCTTTTTCCCTAATTCTCTTTCTCTCGCTCATTATTTCTCTCTACTTGTCACTCTTTTTCTCACATTCTCGGGTGTTCTTTATCTACTTCTCACGCTGATTTTCTCTCTACTTCTCTATTTCAGGCTCTCCCTTTTTCTGTACTTCTACATTTAACACTCTTTCTTTTTATCTACTACTGCCTAGCAACCAGTTAGATACACCTTAGCAACCACCTGGAAAACATTAGCAACTGCCTAGCAACCACTTAGCAACCATGTGTAATACATTAGCAACTGCCTAGCAACCAGATAGCAACACCTTAGCAACCACCTGAAAAACGTTAGCAACTGCTTAGCAACCACTTTAGAAATGGTAGCAACTGCCTAGCGACCAGTTAGATACACCTAGCAACACCTTAGCAACCACCCCAGATACCATAGCAACATCTTAGCAACCACCTAGCAACACCTTAGCAACCACCCAAGACACCATAGCAACACCTTAGCAACCGCCTAGCAACACCTTAGCAACCACCTAGCAACACCTTAGCAACCACCCCGGATACCATAGCAAAACCTTAGCAACCACCTAGCAACACCTTAGCAACCACCCTGGATACCATAGCAACACCTTAGCAACCACCTAGCAACACCTTAGCAACCACCTTGCAACCACCTAGCAACACCTTAGCAACCACCCCGGATACCATAGCAACACCTTAGCAACCACCTAGCAACACCTTAGCAACCACCTAGCAATACCTTAGCAACCACCCTGGATACCAAATCAACACCTTAGCAACCACCTAGCAACACCCTAGCAACCACCTAGCAACCACCTAGCAACACCTTAGCAACCACCCTGGATACCATAGCAACACCTTAGCAACCACCTAGCAACACCTTAGCAACCACCCCGGATACCATAGCAACCACCTAGCAACACCTTAGCAACCACCTAGCAACACCTTAGCAACCACCCTGGATACCATAGCAACCGCCTAGCAACACCCTAGCAACCACCTAGCAACACCTTAGCAACCACCCTGGATACCATAGCAACACCTTAGCAACCACCTAGCAACACCTTAGCAACCAACCCGGATACCATAGCAACACCTTAGCAACCACCCCGGATCCCATAGCAACACCTTAGCAACCACCTAGCAACCCTCTAGCAACCACCTAGCAACACCTTAGCAACCACCCCAGATACCATAGCAACACCTTAGCAACCACCTAGCAACACCTTAGCAACCAACCCGGATACCATAGCAACACCTTAGCAACCACCCCGGATCCCATAGCAACACCTTAGCAACCACCTAGCAACCCTCTAGCAACCACCTAGCAACACCTTAGCCACCACCCCAGATACCATAGCAACACCTTAGCAACCACCTAGCAACACCTTAGCAACCACCCCAGATACCATAGCAACCAGTTAGCAACCACCTGGAAAATATTAGAAACTGCCTAATAACCACTTAAAAACCATTTGGAATACGTTAGGAATTGCCTAGCAACAAGTTAGCAACAGCTTAGCAACCACCTGGAATATGTTCGCAACTGCCTAGCAACCAATTAGCAAGCACTAAGCAACGATGTGGACTACATTAGCAACTGCCTAGCAACTACCTAGCAACCACTTAGCAACACTTTACTTTATAAGATAATTATAAGCTTTTCACCATGTTAGCCAAAACTTTTTGGACTTCAACATTTAGCCGAAAGTCAACAGCATAGCAACCACTCTTCACACGCTTTAGACAGAAATATCTTAGCAACCATTTTAACTATTCAACGTTATTTAACTATTTAACGTACTTTTCCAAGCCAACTTAAAGTTCGTTATCGAACTTTCCTTTTCTAGTTAAGTTGGCTTGGAAAAGCCAACTTCTTGTTCTTCGTAATCTTCTTATTATTATTATTATTATTATTATTATTATTATTATTATTCTTCCTCACTTTTGTTAAACGCTACTCCTCCTAGGGCTTTTAACGTAGAATCACGAAACTTTCAGGGATCGTGGGACCTATAGTGAATTACGTTGCTTGTGCTTTTTGGAGCGATATATCGTACGGTTTTCGTAAAAACTTCGTAAACGTACGCCCTTTTTTCCATAGACAATGAACTAAAAGATTTTTGAACGGCTGTGAACGTCAGAATTTTTGAGATATGAAGACGAAATTCGGATGGTCTGTAGAACTTAGTGAGTTCTTTCCGAAAATATGCTTTACGAAACGATACGTCGTACGGATTTCGTACAAATGTCGTACGAAGTTTTCCCATAGAAATGAATGGGGGGCCCAGAGTTCCATCTCACACACGAGCAGCTCTGCGCACGGAACCCCTTCTCTCCCCTGCTCCTCCAGTACTGTGAGTGTATGGAGGAGCTGCTGTATGGAGCAGCTATCAGTCAAAAGTTTGGACACCCCGGCACCCCAGCCAGGTTTTAGCAACCACCTATTAACTGCTTAGCAACCACCTTAGCAACCACCTGGAAAACGTTAGCAACTGCCTAGCAACCACTTAGCAACAACTTAGCAACCACCTGGAAAACGTTAGCAACTGCCTAGCAACCAGTTAGCAACACCTTAGCAACCACTAGGAAAACGTTAGAAACTGCCTAGCAACAGCTTAGCAACCACTTTAGAAATGAAAGCAACTGCCTAGCAACCACTTAGCAACCACTTAGCAACCACATTTAAAACGATAGCAACTGCCTAGCAACCACTTAGCAACACCTTAACAACCACTAGGAAAACATTAGCAACTGCTTAGCAACCACTTTAGAACGTATAGCAACTGCCTAGCAACCACTTAGCAACCACCTGGAATACGTTATCAACTGCCTAGCAACCAGTTTGCTACACCTTAGCAACCACCTGGAAAACATTAGCAATTGCCTAGCAACAGCTTAGCAACCTTTTTAGAAATGAAAGCAACTGCCTAGCAACCACATTTAAAACGATAGCAACTGCCTAGCAACCACTTAGCAACACCTTAACAACCACTAGGAAAACATTAGCAACTGCTTAGCAACCACTTTAGAACGTATAGCAACTGCCTAGCAACCACTTAGCAACCACCTGGAATACGTTAGCAACTGCCTAGCAACCACTTAGCAACACCTTAGCAACCACCTGGAAAACGTTAGCAACTGCCTAGCAACCACTTTAGAAATTATAGCAACTGCCTAGCAACCAGTTAGCAACCACTTAGCAAACACCTGGAAAACATTAGCAACTGCCTAGCAACCACTTAGCAACGCCTTAACAACCACTAGGAAAACGTTAGCAACCACTTAGCAACCACCTTAGAAACGATAGCAACTGCCTAGCAACCACTTAGCAACGCCTTAACAACCACTAGGAAAACGTTAGCAACCACTTAGCAACCACCTTAGAAACGATAGCAACTGCCTAGCAACCACTTTAGAAATGATAGCAACAGCCTAGCAACCACTTACCAACACCTTAGCAACCATTAGGAAAACGTTAGCAACTGCCTAGCAACCACTTACCAACACCTTAGCAACCATTAGGAAAACGTTAGCAACTGCCTAGCAACCACTTAGCAACAACTTAGCAACCACTTTAGAAATGATAGCAACTGCCTAGCAACCACTTTAGAAATGATAGCAACTGCCTAGCAACCACCTAGCAACACCTTAGCAACCACCCCAGATACCATAGCAACACCTTAGCAACCACCTGGAATATGTTAGCAACTGCCTAGCAACCAGTTTGCTACACCTTAGCAACCACCTGGAAAACGTTAGCAACTGCCTAGCAACAACTTAGCAACTGCCTAGCAACCACCTGGAAAATTTTAGCAACTGCCTAGCAACCACTTAGCAACCACCTGGAAAACGTTAGCAACTGCCTAGCAACCACTTAGCAACTGCCTAGCAACCACTTGGAAAACGTTAGCAACTGCCTAGCAACCACTTAGCAACTGCCTAGCAACCACCTGGAAAACGTTAGCAACTGCCTAGCAACCACTTAGCAACCACCTGGAAAACGTTAGCAACTGCCTAGCAACCACTTAGCAACTGCCTAGCAACCACTTGGAAAACGTTAGCAACTGCCTAGCAACCACTTAGCAACTGCCTAGCAACCACCTGGAATACGTTAGCAACTGCCTAGCAACCACTTAGCAACCACCTGGAAAACGTTAGCAACTGCCTAGCAACCACTGGGCAACCACCTGGAAAACATTAGCAACTGCCTAGCAACCACTTAGCAACTGCCTAGCAACCACCTGGAATACGTTAGCAACTGCCTAGCAACCACTTAGCAACCACCTGGAAAACGTTAGCAACTGCCTAGCAACAACTTAGCAACTGCCTAGCAGCCACCTGGAAAATGTTAGCAACTGCCTAGCAACCACTTAGCAACCACCTGGAAAACGTTAGCAACTGCCTAGCAACCACTTAGCAACTGCCTAGCAACCACTTGGAAAACGTTAGCAACTGCCTAGCAACCACTTAGCAACTGCCTAGCAACCACCTGGAAAACGTTAGCAACTGCCTAGCAACCACTTAGCAACCACCTGGAAAACGTTAGCAACTGCCTAGCAACCACTTAGCAACTGCCTAGCAACCACTTGGAAAACGTTAGCAACTGCCTAGCAACCACTTAGCAACTGCCTAGCAACCACCTGGAATACGTTAGCAACTGCCTAGCAACCACTTAGCAACCACCTGGAAAACGTTAGCAACTGCCTAGCAACCACTGAGCAACCACCTGGAAAACGTTAGCAACTGCCTAGCAACCACTTAGCAACTGCCTAGCAACCACCTGGAATACGTTAGCAACTGCCTAGCAACCACTTAGCAACCACCTGGAAAACGTTAGCAACTGCCTAGCAACAACTTAGCAACTGCCTAGCAACCACCTGGAAAACGTTAGCAACTGCCTAGCAACCACTTAGCAACTGCCTAGCAACCACCTGGAATATGTTAGCAACTGCCTAGCAACCACTTAGCAACCACCTGGAAAACATTAGCAACTGCCTAGGAACCACTTAGCAACCACCTGGAAAACGTTAGCAACTGCCTAGCAACCACTTATCAACTGCCTAGCAACCAGTTAGCTACATTTTAGCCACCACCTGGAAAACGTAAGCAACTGTTTAGCAACCGCCTTGCAACCACTTAGCAACCATGTGTAATACATTAGCAAATAACTAGCAACCGCTTAGCAACAGCTTAGCAACCACCTGTAAGACGTTAGCAACTGCCTAGCAACCACTTTCAAGATTTTAGCATTTATCCAAATGTTTTTAGATTTCAGGGTTTAACCAAACACTTTTAGTTTTCAGCGTTTAACCAAACATTTTTAGATTTCAACGTTTAACCAAACATTTTTAGATTTTCATGTTTTTGGCATTTAGCGTTTAGCAACCATTTTAACTTTTTAACGTTATTAGCGTTCTTTTCCAAGCCAACTTAAAGTTCGTTCACGAACTTTACCTTTTCTAGTTATTATTATTATTCCGCGCTCAAATTTCTATACGCATCTCCTCCTAGGGCTTTTGACGTAGAATCACGAAATTTTGCAGTATCGTAGGACCTATACCCGATTAGGTTGCTTGTGCTTTTTTAAGCGATACATCGTACGGTTTTCGTAAAAACTTCGTAAACGTACGCTTTTTTTTCCCATAGGAAATGAATGGGGGACAACTTTGAACGTTTGTGTAGGTAACAATTTTTGACATACAAAGACAAAAATCGGACGGTCTATAGAACTTACCGCGTTCTTTCCGAAAATTTTAACGTTTCGACGATACGTCGTACGGTTTTCGTACAAATGTCGTACGAAGTTTTCCCATAGAAATGAATGGGGGGCCCAGAGTTCCATCTCACACACGAGCAGCTCTGCGCACGGAACCCCTTCTCTCCCCTGCTCCTCCAGTACTGTGAGTGTATGGAGGAGCTGCTGTATGGAGCAGCTATCAGTCAAAAGTTTGGACACCCCGGCACCCCAGCCAGGGCTTAGCAACCACCTTAGCAACCACCTGGAAAACGTTAGCAACTGCCTAGCAACCACTTAGCAACACCTTAGCAACCACCTGGAAAACGTTAGCAACTGCCTAGCAACCACTTAGCAACTGCCTAGCAACCACTTGGAAAACGTTAGCAACTGCCTAGCAACCACCTGGAATACGTTAGCAACTGCCTAGCAACCACTTAGCAACCACCTGGAAAACGTTAGCAACTGCCTAGCAACCACTGAGCAACCACCTGGAAAACGTTAGCAACTGCCTAGCAACCACTTAGCAACTGCCTAGCAACCACCTGGAATACGTTAGCAACTGCCTAGCAACCACTTAGCAACCACCTGGAAAACGTTAGCAACTGCCTAGCAACAACTTAGCAACTGCCTAGCAACCACCTGGAAAATGTTAGCAACTGCCTAGCAACCACTTAGCAACCACCTGGAAAACGTTAGCAACTGCCTAGCAACCACTTAGCAACTGCCTAGCAACCACTTGGAAAACGTTAGCAACTGCCTAGCAACCACTTAGCAACTGCCTAGCAACCACCTGGAAAACGTTAGCAACTGCCTAGCAACCACTTAGCAACCACCTGGAAAACGTTAGCAACTGCCTAGCAACCACTGAGCAACCACCTGGAAAACGTTAGCAACTGCCTAGCAACCACTTAGCAACTGCCTAACAACCACCTGGAAAACGTTAGCAACTGCCTAGCAACCACTTAGCAACTGCCTAGCAACCACTTGGAAAACGTTAGCAACTGCCTAGCAACCACTTAGCAACTGCCTAGCAACCACCTGGAAAACGTTAGCAACTGCCAAGCAACCACTTAGCAACCACCTGGAAAACGTTAGCAACTGCCTAGCAACCACTTAGCAGCTGACTAGCAACCACCTGGAATATGTTAGCAACTACCTAGCAACCACTTAGCAACCACTAGGAAAACGTTAGCAACTGCCTAGCAACCACTTAGCAACCACTTTAGAAATGATAGCAACTGCCTAGCAACCAGTTAGCAACCACTTAGCAACCACCTGGAAAACGTTAGCAACTGCCTAGCAACCACTTAGCAACTGCCTAGCAACCACTTGGAAAACGTTAGCAACTGCCTAGCAACCACTTAGCAACTGCCTAGCAACCACTTAGCAACTGCCTAGCAACCACCTGGAAAACGTTAGCAACTGCCTAGCAACCACTTAGCAACCACCTGGAAAACGTTAGCAACTGCCTAGCAACCACTTAGCAGCTGCCTAGCAACCACCTGGAATATGTTAGCAACTACCTAGCAACCACTTAGCAACCACCTGGAAAATGTTAGCAACTGCCTAGCAACCACTTAGCAACTGCCTAGCAACCACTTGGAAAACGTTAGCAACTGCCTAGCAACCACTTAGCAACTGCCTAGCAACACCTTAGCAACCACCCTGGATACCATAGCAACACCTTAGCAACCACCCTGGATACCATAGCAACACCTTAGCAACCACCTAGCAACTCCTTAGCAACCACCCTGGATACCATAGCAACACCTTAGCAACCACCTAGCAACACCTCAGCAACCCCCCCAGATACTATAGCAACACCTTAGCAACCACCTGGAAAGTTTAGATTTCAGCATGTAACCAAAAGTTTTAGATTTCAGCACTTAACCAAAATTTTTTAGATTTCAACATTTAACCAAAAGTTTTTAGATTTCAGCATTTAACCAAAAGTTTCGAGATTTCAACATGAAAACAAACGTTTTAAGATTTCAGCGTTTAACCAAAAGTTTAGATTTCAGCTGTTAAACAAACGTTTTAAGATTTCAGTGTTTAACCAAAAGTTTTTAGATTTCAGCTGTTAAACAAACGTTTTAAGATTTCAGTGTTTAACCAAAAGTTTTTGGATTTCAGCATCTTACAAAACATTTCTAGATGTAAGCAATTAACCAAAGGTTTTTAGATTTCAGCGTTTAACCAAATGTTTTTAGATTTAAGCGTTTAACCAAACGTTTTTAGATTACAGCGTTTTTGGTATTTAGCTTTTAGCCAAAAGTTAACAGCATAGCAACGACTCTTCACACTCTTCAGACAGAAACAGCTTTTTAAGTTTCTGTCAACCATTTTAACTTTTCAACGTTATTAGCGCTCTTTTCCAAGCCAACTTAAAGTTCGTTCACGAACTTTGCCTTTTCTAGTTCCACCTGTTTTTTGTCCGGTTAACTAGTGCCGCAGTTTTCGAAATATCGACTTCGTTCAAAAGAGAAAACGTGCGTCCATATCGGGAATGGTGGGCTTGTATACAGCTTTCCGATCGGACTTACGTTTTTCGTAAAAACTTCGTAAGTACGCGTTTTTTTGACCATTGAAAATGAATGGGCAGAACTTTGCACGCCCGTGGACGTCGCAATTTTTGAAATACGAAGATGAAACCAATTGAGGACCTGTAGAACTTATTGAGCTCTTTCCGAAAATATGCGTTACGAAAAGTTACGACGTACGGATTTCGTACGAATGTCGTACGAAGTGGCCCCATTGGAATGAATGGGGCCAATCGGAGGACGGCAGCTAGATCGAAGGACAGGTAGCTAGAACTCCAGTACTGTGAGTGTATGGAGCAGCTATGGGATAAAACAGCATTAGGTCAAAAGTTTGGACACCCCGGCCCCCCAGTACTGTGTGTAATGGAGCCACGGGTCAAAAGTTTGGACACCCCGGCCCCCCAGTACTGTGTGTAATGGAGCCACGGGTCAAAAGTTTGGACACCCCCGAACGGCCAGAGCAACCTAGCGTGCATAGCTGATTGATGTATTTGCACGTTGCGTAGCAACGTGCAAACACCATTTAATCTAATTTATGCATATACGTCACCTAGCAACCACCTAGCAACACCTTAGCAACCACCTAGCAACCACCTAGCAACACCTTAGCAACCACCCCGGATACCATAGCAACACCTTAGCAACCGCCTAGCAACACCTTAGCAACCACCTAGCAAACACCTAGCAACACCTTAGCAACCACCCCGGATACCATAGCAACACCTTAGCAACCGCCTAGCAACACCTTAGCAACCACCTAGCAACCACCTAGCAACACCTTAGCAACCACCCCGGATACCATAGCAACACCTTAGCAACCGCCTAGCAACACCTTAGCAACCACCTAGCAACCACCTAGCAACACCTTAGCAACCACCCCGGATACCATAGCAACACCTTAGCAACCGCCTAGCAACACCCTAGCAACCACCTAGCAACACCTTAGCAACCACCCCGGATACCATAGCAACACCTTAGCAACCGCCTAGCAACACCCTAGCAACCACCTAGCAACCACCTAGCAACACCTTAGCAACCACCCCGGATACCATAGCAACACCTTAGCAACCGCCTAGCAACCACCTAGCAACCACCTAGCAACACCTTAGCAACCACCAAAGATAGCATAGCAACACCTTAGCAACCGCCTAGCAACACCCTAGCAACCACCTAGCAACCACCTAGCAACACCTTAGCAACCACCCTGGATACCATAGCAACACCTTAGCAACCGCCTAGCAACACCTTAGCAACCACCTAGCAACCACCTAGCAACCACCTAGCAACACCTTAGCAACCACCCCAAATACCATAGCAACACCTTAGCAACCGCCTAGCAACACCTTAGCAACCGCATAGCAACACCTTAGCAACCACCTAGCAACCACCTAGCAACACCTTAGCAACCACCCCGGATACCATAGCAACACCTTAGCAACCGCCTAGCAACCACCTAGCAACCACCTAGCAACACCTTAGCAACCACCCCAGATACCATAGCAACACCTTAGCAACCGCCTAGCAACACCTTAGCAACCACCTAGCAACCACCTAGCAACACCTAAGCAACCACCCCGGATACCATAGCAACACCTTAGCAACCGCCTAGCAACACCTTAGCAACCACCTAGCAACCACCTAGCAACACCTTAGCAACCACCCCGGATACCATAGCAACACCTTAGCAACCGCCTAGCAACACCTTAGCAACCACCTAGCAACACCTTAGCAACCACCCCGGATACTATAGCAACACCTTAGCAACCGCCTAGCAACACCTTAGCAACCACCTAGCAACCACCTAGCAACACCTTAGCAACCACCCCGGATACCATAGCAACACCTTAGCAACCGCCTAGCAACACCCTAGCAACCACCTAGCAACCACCTAGCAACACCTTAGCAACCACCCAAGATACCATGGCAAACACCTTAGCAACTGCCTAGCAACACCGTAGCAACCACCTAGCAACCACCTAGCAACACCTTAGCAACCACCCCGGATACCATAGCAACACCTTAGCAACCGCCTAGCAACACCTTAGCAACCACCTAGCAACCACCTAGCAACACCTTAGCAACCACCCCAAATACCATAGCAACACCTTAGCAACCGCCTAGCAACACCTTAGCAACCGCCTAGCAACCACCTAGCAACCACCTAGCAACACCTTAGCAACCACCCCGGATACCATAGCAACACCTTAGCAACCACCTAGCAACACCTTAGCAACCACCTAGCAACCACCTAGCAACACCTTAGCAACCACCCTGGATACCATAGCAACACCTTAGCAACCGCCTAGCAACACCTTAGCAACCACCTAGCAACCACCTAGCAACCACCTAGCAACCACCTAGCAACACCTTAGCAACCACCCCAAATACCATAGCAACACCTTAGCAACCGCCTAGCAACACCTTAGCAACCGCATAGCAACACCTTAGCAACCACCTAGCAACCACCTAGCAACACCTTAGCAACCACCCCGGATACCATAGCAACACCTTAGCAACCGCCTAGCAACACCTTAGCAACCGCATAGCAACACCTTAGCAACCACCTAGCAACCACCTAGCAACACCTTAGCAACCACCCCGGATACCATAGCAACACCTTAGCAACCGCCTAGCAACCACCTAGCAACCACCTAGCAACACCTTAGCAACCACCCCGGATACCATAGCAACACCTTAGCAACCGCCTAGCAACACCTTAGCAACCACCTAGCAACCACCTAGCAACACCTTAGCAACCACCCCGGATACCATAGCAACACCTTAGCAACCGCCTAGCAACACCTTAGCAACCACCTAGCAACCACCTAGCAACACCTTAGCAACCACCCCGGATACCATAGCAACACCTTAGCAACCGCCTAGCAACACCTTAGCAACCACCTAGCAACCACCTAGCAACACCTTAGCAACCACCCCGGATACCATAGCAACACCTTAGCAACCGCCTAGCAACACCTTAGCAACCACCTAGCAACCGCCTAGCAACACCTTAGCAACCACCTAGCAACCACCTAGCAACCACCTAGCAACACCTTAGCAACCACCCCAAATACCATAGCAACACCTTAGCAACCGCCTAGCAACACCTTAGCAACCACCTAGCAACCACCTAGCAACACCTTAGCAACCACCCCAAATACCATAGCAACACCTTAGCAACCGCCTAGCAACACCTTAGCAACCACCTAGCAACACCTTCGCAACCACCTAGTAACCACCTAGCAACACCTTAGCAACCACCCCAGATACCATAGCAACACCTTAGCAACCGCCTAGCAACAGCTTAGCAACCACCTAGCAACATCTTAGCAACCACCCCGGATACCATAGCAACACCTTAGCAACACCTTAGCAGATACCAGCCAGCACTGCAATCACACTCGCAGTTTCTGCAGGAACTGCAATCTAGTTATTATTATTATTAGTGTGATTGCAGTAATGCAATCACAGTATTGATCTTCTTAAGTCTTATTCTTATTATTATTATTAGTGTGATTGCAGTAATGCAATCACAGTATTGATCTTCTTAAGTCTTATTCTTCTTCTTCTTCTTCTTCTTATTAGTGTGATTGCAGTAATGCAATCACAGTATTGTTCTTCTTAAGTCTTATTCTTCTTCTTCTTCTTCTTATTATTATTAGTGTGATTGCAGTAATGCAATCACAGTATTGTTCTTCTTAAGTCTTATTCTTCTTCTTCTTCTTATTATTATTATTCCACCTGTTTTTTGTCCGGTTAACTAGTGCCGCAGTTTTCGAAATATCGACTTCGTTCAAAAGAGAAAACGTGCGTCCATATCGGGAATGGTGGGCTTGTATACAGCTTTCCGATCGGACTTACGTTTTTCGTAAAAACTTCGTAAGTACGCGTTTTTTTGACCATTGAAAATGAATGGGCAGAACTTTGCACGCCCGTGGACGTCGCAATTTTTGAAATACGAAGATGAAACCAATTGAGGACCTGTAGAACTTATTGAGCTCTTTCCGAAAATATGCGTTACGAAAAGTTACGACGTACGGATTTCGTACGAATGTCGTACGAAGTGGCCCCATTGGAATGAATGGGGCCAATCGGAGGACGGCAGCTAGATCGAAGGACAGGTAGCTAGAACTCCAGTACTGTGAGTGTATGGAGCAGCTATGGGATAAATCAGCGTTAGGTCAAAAGTTTGGACACCCCGGCCCCCCAGTACTGTGTGTAATGGAGCCACGGGTCAAAAGTTTGGACACCCCGGCCCCCCAGTACTGTGTGTAATGGAGCCACGGGTCAAAAGTTTGGACACCCCCGAACGGCCAGAGCAACCTAGCGTGCATAGCTGATTGATGTATTTGCACGTTGCGTAGCAACGTGCAAACACCATTTAATCTAATTTATGCATATATATCACCTAGCAACCACCTAGAAACACCATAGCAACCACCCCGGATACCATAGCAACACCATAGCAACCGCCTAGCAACACCATAGCAACCACCTAGCAACCACCTAGCAACACCTTAGCAACCTCCCCGGATACCATAGCAACACCTTAGCAACCGCCTAGCAACACCTTAGCAACCGCATAGCAACCACTTAGCAACACCTTAGCAACCACCCCGGATACCATAGCAACACCTTAGCAACCGCCTAGCAACACCTTAGCAACCACCTACCAACCACTTAGCAACACCTTAGCAACCACCCCGGATACCATAGCAACACCTTAGCAACCGCCTAGCAACACCCTAGCAACCACCTAGCAACCACCTAGCAACACCTTAGCAACCACCCCGGATACCATAGCAACACCTTAGCAACCACCTAGCAACCGCCTAGCAACAACTTAGCAACCGCCTAGCAACCACCTAGCAACACCTTAGCAACCGCCTAGCAACACCCTAGCAACCACCTAGCAACACCTTAGCAACCACCCCGGATACCATAGCAACACCTTAGCAACCGCCTAGCAACACCTTAGCAACCACCTACCAACCACTTAGCAACACCTTAGCAACCACCCCGGATACCATAGCAACACCTTAGCAACCGCCTAGCAACACCCTAGCAACCACCTAGCAACCACCTAGCAACCACCTAGCAACACCTTAGCAACCACCCCGGATACCATAGCAACACCTTAGCAACCACCTAGCAACCGCCTAGCAACACCCTAGCAACCACCTAGCAACCACCTAGCAACACCTTAGCAACCACCCCAGATACCATAGCAACACCTTAGCAACCGCCTAGCAACACCCTAGCAACCACCTAGCAACCACCTAGCAACCACCTAGCAACACCTTAGCAACCGCCTAGCAACACCCTAGCAACCACCTAGCAACCACCTAGCAACACCTTAGCAACCACCCCGGATACCATAGCAACACCTTAGCAACCGCCTAGCAACACCCTAGCAACCACCTAGCAACCACCTAGCAACACCTTAGCAACCACCCCGGATACCATAGCAACACCTTAGCAACCGCCTAGCAACACCCTAGCAACCACCTAGCAACACCTTAGCAACCACCCCGGATACCATAGCAACACCTTAGCAACCGCCTAGCAACATCCTAGCAACCACCTAGCAACCACCTAGCAACACCTTAGCAACCACCCCGGATACCATAGCAACACCTTAGCAACCGCCTAGCAACACCCTAGCAACCACCTAGCAACCACCTAGCAACACCTTAGCAACCACCCCGGATACCATAGCAACACCTTAGCAACCGCCTAGCAACACCCTAGCAACCACCTAGCAACCACCTAGCAACACCTTAGCAACCACCCCGGATACCATAGCAACACCTTAGCAACCGCCTAGCAACACCTTAGCAACCACCTAGCAACACCCTAGCAACCACCCCGGATACCATAGCAACACCTTAGCAACCGCCTAGCAACACCTTAGCAACCACCTAGCAACACCTTAGCAACCACCCTGGATACCATAGCAACACCTTAGCAACCGCCTAGCAACACCTTAGCAACCACCTAGCAACCACTTAGCAACACCTTAGCAACCACCCCGGATACCATAGCAACACCTTAGCAACCGCCTAGCAACCACCTAGCAACCACCTAGCAACACCTTAGCAACCACCCCGGATACCATAGCAACACCTTAGCAACCGCCTAGCAACCACCTAGCAACACCTTAGCAACCACCCCAGATACCATAGCAACACCTTAGCAACCGCCTAGCAATACCTTAGCAACCACCTAGCAACACCTTAGCAGATACCAGCCAGCACTGCAATCACACTCGCAGTTTCTGCAGGAACTGCAATCTAGTTACTATTATCATTATTTATTTTTTTATATAAATAAATATATTTATAAATAATATTACAGTTGGACAATTTATTTTATATCAGTTCGTATTCTAGTATTATTTCTTATGAGTACTAGCATTACTAGCATTATTATTAACTATTATATATTTACTTTTTTTGTGCTTATTCTATGTACAGCACACGTTGAGCTGCATTGCAATGTATGAAGGTGCTACAAAATAAAGAGTAACATCGGCATTATTAGTATCATTATCACTATTATTAGTACTATTATTATTACTATTATCACTATTAGTACTATTATTATTATTACCATTATTATTACCGTAAACTAGGCAGAGCAGTAGATGTTGCCAACTGCCATCAAATAATTTACGGAGCAAAGTGCAAGGAGCAATGACATGGATCGCAAGAGACTGAAAGCACCGAGAAACACAAACATGCATATGGTACAAAATATGTCGAAGAAGCGAATACGTGAAAACCCAATCATGAGTAACTGTAGGTGACAGTAAGGGAGGCGAGGTCGGGGAAGAGACGGCGGAAAAAAGGAAGTAGTGAGCGGTAGAATGTCCGAGAAGTGCGACTGAATCAAAAAGCAGGCAGCAGCAGCGTCACGTCCCCGACGGAAGGAGTTAAAAGTCCGGAAAAATCAACAGAACAGCGAACAGAAGACAGAACAGAAAAAAAAGAAAAGAGGTAGAAGAGCGGCCAGCCATAAGGTCAAAAGACCGCGAAGAGGACCATCCACGCGCCGGGGGCAAACGGGCTTCGGAAGGAAGGCAAAAGAAGAACCTTACCTTGTAGGATGACAGCACGCAAGCGCGGGGAAAACCATAGGAGCATCAGGAGAAACAAACGGCCTACCAAAAGCCGGGCCAGGCACGGCAGTAGCTAAACAGGAGGAGGAAGAGGCCATGCAGCAGAGGACCCAGGCAGAAACACACGTGGCAGCGCAGCAGCAGATCCAGCAGAAGCGCCAGGCAGGGCAGTAGCAGCAGCAGCAGCAGAGCTGGCAGAAGCGCCAGGCAGGGCAGTAGCAGCAGCAGCAGCAGATCCGGCAGAAGCGCCAGGTAGGGCAGTAGCAGCAGCAGCAGCAGATCCGGCAGAAGCGCCAGGTAGGGCAGTAGCAGCAGCAGATCCGGCAGAAGCGCCAGGCAGGGCAGTAGCAGCAGCAGCAGCAGCAGATCCGGCAGAAGGGCACCAGCAGCGCAGGAGCAGCAGCAGATCCGATAGAAGCGCACCAGCAGCGCAGTAGCAGCAGCAGCAGATCCGACAGAAGCGCACCAGCAGCGCAGTAGCAGTAGCAGCGGATCCAGCAGAAGCGCACCAGCAGCGCAGTAGCGGCGAACGGACCAGGAGCGCGCTAGGCAGCACAGCAACAGTAGAAGATTGGAAGATCCAGGCAGGAGCGCGCCAGAAGGAGCCAGATATGGGCAGGTCCGCGCCAGCCGCAGCAGCAGCAGAGGCCAGGGGAGGCGGAGCGAAGGCAGAGGGGCCGGGTGAACCGGTGCTCAGTTGCAACTTGCCACCCTTTCGAACCGTGCTACTCTAGTACACAAATAAAAAAGCAAAAACGCTAGAAAAAGCCCCATATTCAAACATGCTTCAGCAGGAATACAATAAAGCCGAAACAAAATATTGGAGGACAGTTAAGAGTAAGGAGGGGAGACCACAACTTAACAGAAAACCACAAATAAGAAAACAAACAATGGTCCCGCGCATGGGCACTGGCGTCGAGAAGCACATCTCGACGGGTTGCACATTATGACAGAACACTGCGTTACAGGGAGAGGCAACCTGGAAGCAGATCCACAGCGCTCTTCGACAGCGACCAAACTAGAGTCCGAACTCCACGCCGAGACAGCGACCGCCTGAAGGACCGGGACAGCTGGGGCTTATCGCCGACAGTGGGCTGGGGCGGCGGCGGGACAGAGCAGGAGGGGGTTGAGAAGCGGGCCGCCAGCCAACGGCGCGGCGCGTGGCAAGCAGATTTGCGTCTTCCGTGCACCGCCGACCGGACGTGGGGAGCAGCAGCCGTCAGTAGGAGCGGGAGGCGTCCGACGACAAAGCGGCCAGCAGTAGGAGGTTAGCAACAGGAGGCCAACACGAGACGCCGGTCGGACACACTAGAAGCGAGAACGGGACATAAGCGAGAGAACTGCGGACAACGTCAGCAAGAACAACCATCAGCGTCTGAAAGGCAGCAAAGGTACTGAATGAGTGATCTTATTTAAAGGCAGAAGGAACAGCTGATTGGATAGGTAATTAGGTGACGTAGCATTGGAGTCTTTAGTAGAACTTTCGCTGCGCTTTCATTTCTGTTAGTGTCAGATCTGTTTCTGTCAGTTATGTTAGTGTCAGCTCTGTTAATGCTAGTTCTGTTACTGTCAGTTATGTTACTGTTAGTTCTGTTACTGTCAGCTCTGTTAATGTTAGTTCTGTTAGTGTCAGCTCTGCTAATGTTAGTTCTGTTAGTGTCAACTCTGTTACTGTTTGTTGTGTTACTGTCAGCTCTGTTAATGTTAGTTCTGTTAGTGTCAGCTCTGTTACTGTCAGTTCTGTTACTGTCAGCTCTGTTACTGTCAGTTCTGTTAGTGTCAGCTCTGTTAATGTTAGTTCTATTAGTGTCAGCTCTGTTAATGTTAGTTCTATTAGTGTCAGCCCTGTTAATGTTAGTTCTGATACTGTCAGCTCTGTTAATGTCAGTTCTGTTACTGTCAGCTCTCTTAATGTCAGTTCTACTATTACGACTCCGGAAGAAATGTTGTCAGTTGCACGATTTAATGTTTTAACATATTTAGCAAAACAAAGATACATATATGAAGAGGTTATAATGAAACAGTCTTCTAGTAGAGTCTTTGGCGTAGGCCCCGTCATCGGCCCAGGACTTGATACATCTGGGCTCTGCAGATCCTGTCGTACATTGGAGACAGGGGCGGAGCCAACCCCCGGGCAACCAAACGGGACCAACCTGGAGGCGGTGGGGAAGGAGGAGGGTAAGAACGACCATCAGCGTCTGAAAGGCAGCAAAGGTACTGAATGAGTGATCTTATTTAAAGGCAGAGGGAACAGCTGATTGGATAGGTAATTAGGTGACGTAGCATTGGAGTCTTTAGTAGAACTTTCGCTGCGCTTTCATTTCTGTTACTGTCAGCTCTGTTACTGTTTGTTCTGTTAATGTCAGCTGTTACTGTCAGTTCTGTTAGTGTCAGCTCTGTTAATGTTAGTTCTGTTAGTGTCAGCCCTGTTAATGTTAGTTCTGTTAGTGTCAGCTCTGTTAATGTTAGTTCTGTTACTGTCAGCTCTGTTAATGTTAGTTCTGTTACTGTCAGCTCTGTTAATGTTGGTTCTGTTAGTGTCAGCTCTGTTACTGTCAGTTCTGTTAGTGTCAGCTCTGTTAATGTTAGTTCTGTTACTGTAAGCTCTGTTAATGTTAGTTCTGTTACTGTCAGCTCTGTTAATGTTAGTTCTGTTACTGTAAGCTCTGTTAATGTTAGTTCTGTTACTGTCAGCTCTGTTAATAGCAGTTCTCTTACTGTTAGTTCTGTTAGTGTCAGCTCTGTTACTGTCAGTTCTGTTAGTGTCAGTTCTGTTAGTGTCAGCTCTGTTACTGTCAGCTCTGTTAATTTCAATTCTGATAGTGTCAGCTCTGTTACTGTTAGTTCTGTTACTGTCAGCTCTGTTAATGTCAGTTCTGTTAGTGTCAGCTCTATTACTGTTAGTTCTGTTACTGTCAGCTCTGTTAATGTTGGTTCTGTTAGTGTCAGCTCTGTTACTGTCAGTTCCATTAGTGTCAGCTCTGTTAATGTTAGTTCTGTTACTGGAAGCTCTGTTAATATCAGTTCTGTTGGTGTCAGCTCTGTTACTCTTAGTTGTGTTAGTGTCAGCTGTTACTGTCAGTTCTGTTAGTGTCAGCTCTGTTAATGTTAGTTCTGTTAGTGTCAGCTCTGTTACTGTCAGTTCTGTTAGTGTCAGCTCTGTTAATGTTAGTTCTGTTACTGTCAGCTCTGTTAATGTTAGTTCTGTTAGTGTCAGCTCTGTTAATGTTAGTTCTGTTAGTGTCAGCTCTGTTAATGTTAGTTCTGTTACTGTCAGCTCTGTTAATGTTAGTTCTGTTACTGTCAGCTCTGTTAATGTTAGTTCTGTTAGTGTCAGCTCTGTTACTGTCAGTTCTGTTAGTCTCAGCTCTGTTACTGTCAGTTCTGTTAGTGTCAGCTCTGTTAATGTTAGTTCTGTTACTGTCAGCTCTGTTAATGTTAGTTCTGTTAGTGTCAGCTCTGTTACTGTTCGTTCTGTTAATGTCAGCTGTTACTGTCAGTTCTGTTAGTGTCAGCTCTGTTAATGTTAGTTCTGTTAGTGTCAGCTCTGTTACTGTCAGTTCTATTAGTGTCAGCTCTGTTACTGTCAGTTCTGTTAGTGTCTGCTCTGTTAATGTTAGTTCTGTTACTGTCAGCTCTGTTAATGTTAGTTATGTTAGTGTCAGTTCTGTTACTGTCAGTTCTGTTAGTGTCAGCTCTGTTACTGTTAGTTATGTTACTGTCAGCTCTGTTAATGTTAGTTATGTTACTGTCAGCTCTGTTAATGTTAGTTCTGTTACTGTCAGCTCTGTTAATGTTAGTTCTGTTAGTGTCAGCTCTGTTACTGTCAGTTCTGTTAGTGTCAGCTCTGTTACTGTCAGTTCTGTTAGTGTCAGCTCTATTAATGTTAGTTCTGATACTGTCAGCTCTGTTAATGTTAGTTCTGTTACTGTCAGCTCTGTTAATGTTAGTTCTGTTAGTGTCAGCTCTGTTAATGTTAGTTCTGTTACTGTCAGCTCTGTTAATGTTAGTTCTGTTACTGTCAGCTCTGTTAATGTTAGTTCTGTTAGTGTCAGCTCTGTTACTGTCAGTTCTTTTAGTCTCAGCTCTGTTACTGTCAGTTCTGTTAGTGTCAGCTCTGTTACACTGCACGAAAAGCATGCATATATGGGAATTTCTTGACTATTCTTCAAGTACGTATGTGTTAAAAATACGGACCATATCCAAGCATTTCTGTACTTTTCTTTCTTTTGCAAATATCGTGACATATATTGAGTCAATATATGCTTTATATCATACTTGGGACAATATCCTGAAATATAAGGGCTCAATATATGCAAAGTATTGAACATGGACAATATCCTGGAGAATACGTAGGCAAGAACTAGGAGAAGACATCACTGCGGACGGAGAGAGAGAGAGAGAGAGAGAACTGCGCATGCGTGTCACAAGGCGCCAAAAAAAATCAAATTAGAAGGGTTTAGGAGGTCTCTGTGCGTCTGAGCCCTAAACTGTACTTATATCTACTAAGCTAGGTTGTTCCTAAAGATGGAGCAAGCACCATCTTTTCGCCGCTACCCTCGCCCTTCTTCAGTTGGGCCAGAGGAAATGGCAGTGGCTTGGAGACGCAGCTCCCACTACCAGGAGGCACCCACCCTCTGATCTCCAGGTCCTCCATGGGACAATTCTTCGTATGGTCTAACAATGGATGATGTTTGGAAGTAAGTGTACATATTTAAATAGCTAATAAAGGTTAATATTGCGATAAAGGCACAGTATGTATGTTAGCTAGCTAGCTAGCTAATTAGCCATAGCTAGCTAGCTAGCCCAATACATCAAATGCAATATTGAAGAGGACAGGGCAGACAGGTCAAGCAATATAGCTACAAAATCAAAATATACAAACAAACAAATAAATAGATAAAAAAGGAAAATAGAATATATGAATATAAATATAATTTTATAAAAGCTAGCTAGCTAGCTAATTTGTTAGCTTCCATTAGCAATAACTTACTAGTTCCCACACTAAGTGTTCCTGCCAAAAATTAGCTGGCTGGATGCATTAAATATAATATTTATACTACAGTTCATTCAAAATAGATCCTATTAGAAACCTAGACATGGCTAGGTTGTTGTTAGCTAGCTAGCTAGATATCAAGCTAATAACAGTACATAGAATAACATTGAACAACATAAAATCTGGTATTTCTGAAATCGTAGATAGCTACCTAGGTAAGCTAACTAGTTAGTTGTCTGTTTAGTGTCACTGACAGTTTGGTTAACCAGGTTAAGAGGAGACATAATTTATATAAGCACTGTTAAATGTAAATAGGTCAGCTATATGTATGTATGTAACGTTATGTATGTTATGTATGTAGCTAGCTAGAGTATTATTATTATTAATATTATTATTATTATTATTATTATTATTATTATCATGCTTCATTATCATCACAACATGTTAATCTAATGTAACTTACCTTTCTTAAAGACTGGGTGAAGATTGAAACTTTTTGTGTTAGACTCAATGTCCACATTTTCTGTCTGTCACCACATAGTCACTCAACTATTTATTGCTATTTAATTCATAAATAGCCCCACCTCATAACCCCATGGCCATGTGGAAGAGTTTGTTTAGGTTTTTGTTTTTTAATGATGATGTAAGGAACTTGACAGTTATCGCAGTTTTACAATCAAATTTTTTATGTTTTTCAGCTTCAGGTCAAAACACAATGAGCAGGTGACAAAGTCAGTCACTGAAGCCATTAACGACTCTGGAGATCCCTGGGGTCCAGACAGTCTGTTGAGAAGTAAGTGTGTAATACATTGTTGTATAATTGTAACTGAATATATTTTATTCAATATTTTAAAACGTAATTAAACTAATTATTATTCATAATGGGTAATAAAAGCCTTACTTTTGTCATACCATTTATGTGCAGTAAAATATATTACTCTAATGAACAAATAAATAATTTGCATCAATTATATTAAATCTAAAGGTACTTGTAAACAGGGAATTAACATTTATAGAACGTGTTTATAAATGCATAGAATACACAAGGTTGTGTGCTATCATGAATAACATTAAAGCTGTGACATCAGTGACCAAATAATTTCTGTGATGTTATTCCTGATAAAACGCAACCTGATTGTCTAGTGCTTACAATTCCAGTCAATTATTAGGTTCTGTATGATAATAAATTTGATGGTAACCTGTATGTTTTGTTTGTTTTATTAAGAGGCATGCAACAGATACTTTGAAAATTTAAAGTCGCAGAAGAAGCTTGACATGGAGGGCACAACAGAAGTGCGCAAAAGGAAGAAAATGCTTACTAGTCGTCATGACAGGGTAAGATTTTCCTGAACTCCCACATTCCAAAAATAAACATAATAAAATAAAACGCATCATAAAAAGCATCAAAATGACACCACACAACATTAGCCAAATGCGCTGCTAACTCTCAAAAACACAAGCATCAAAATGAGACTGATTCACCGAATGCACTGCAAAGAAAACACATGCAACTTCCAAAACACAAACAAAAAGCCTCAATACACAACGGAAGTGTTTCCAAGGGACACTAAAATCGCTCGGAAACACTTCAGTTGTGTTTTGAGGCTTTTTGCTTGTTTTTTGGTGTTTACTGAGCGTTTAAGACTTTGCAGCACATTCAGTGAATGGTTTGCAAGCGGTCTCATTTTGATGCTTGTGTTTTGAGACTTTGCAGCGCGTTTTTCACTTGCAGTGCGTTGGGCTTTCTCGGCCACCGTATTTTCGCTTCTAAAGTGTGCAATCCACTTTGCAGGGTGGACCAGTTTGGACTTTTGAACTAGAGTGAACTAGAGTGGTACATGACCTGTGCATCTCATTGAACAGTGCCATCGAAATTGGTCTGCGTCATGCTACACAGTAGGTTGCACAGGAATTTTCATCCTCAATGCAACGTTCTATTGAATCATTCAGATTTTACATATGCAATAATAAATCAAATAAATAAAAACATTTTATACGAACAAAAATGCCTTTGGGTCTGTTGATAAAGCGTGCAACATGCATGTAGCATGGCGGTCCAACAGTTTATTAAAACATTTTTTGTATGTAGACAAACAGAATTGCCTCCCTTGATGCGCTCATATAAAATACCATGCGTTGTAGAAGGGTGCCAACACCTCATTTTTTATTTGTGGATGTTAATAATATGAACTGCATGTATGAAGAGGTTGTCCTCTCATTTAAAAGTCTTTTGTTTCCTTAATCTATTTTTCTTCTAACACATGTAAAATCTGTGTGGTTTGATGAGAATACTAGAATACTAATACTAGTACTAATACTAATACTAGTAATGGCTTATTTTCTGATTTAGTGTCGATGTTACTCATATGCTGTTATGTCTGTCTTTATTTCAGCTGTTCAAAAAATGAGTGAAAGTTGGCCGTGAAATTCTAAGCCAGGATGATTTTGACCATCTCGGAAATGCAGATCCCAACTTTATGTCAGATGAGGAAAGTGATGAAGACGACAAGGGGTATTCGTCGTGAAACCTCCAAAGTGGAGAGAAAAGAGGCTAACCACGTGAATGGTTTGCAAGCAGTCTCATTTTGATGCTTGTGTTTTGAGACTTTGCAGCATGTTTTTCACTTGCAGTGAATTGGACTTTCTCGGCCACCGTATTTTAAAAATAAGGTGGAAAAAAACAGAAATATCTGGAAAAAGTTTAATTTGAAAGTGAACACCATGGAAAAACAAAATAAATAAATAAAAAAACATTTTTTGAAAAAAAAAATTCCATGACTGGTTTATTTTGTCTGCATATAACATATGAAATGTATACTGAATTATTGCCATAGTAACCTATTTATATAATACGTTTGACATACATGCTATAGCCTACATCCTGTACCAATAAATAAAATATATATAATTAAATAAAATAAAAACAATTGTCTAATAAAGCCATGAAAACATTCCTGATATGAGGAGTCAGGATATGTGTGTATATGCCACAGTATCCGGTAAAATACAATGTGGTTATTTCCGGAAACAAGGCATGTCTTGATAGATATACGGATTCCTGATATGTCGCGTGTAGAAATGTTCCCATTCCGGACTTCAGACACACTCCGTATTTGGAAGCAGTCCACCCCGTATATGCTCCTGATATACCCGGAAATGCACAGTATTTGAACATTTCCGGATATAGATACCCCCAGATACGCTGTGTTTTTGCGTAGTGTTAATGTTAGTTCTGTTAGTGTCAGCTCTGTTAATGTTAGTTCTGTTAGTGTCAGCTCTGTTACTGTCAGTTCTGTTAGTGTCAGCTCTGTTAATGTTAGTTCTGTTACTGTCAGCTCTGTTAATGTCAGTTCTCTAACTGTCAGTTCTGTTAGTGTCAGCTCTGTTACTGTCAGTTCTGTTAGTGTCAGCTCTGTTACTGTTAGTTCTGTTAGTTTCAGCTGTTAGTTTCAGCTCTGTTACTGTCAGTTCTGTTAGTGTCAGCTTTGTTACTCTCAGTTCTGTTAGTGTCAGCTCTGTTACTGTTTGTTCTGTTACTGTCAGGTCTGTTAATGTCAGTTCTGTTACTGTCAGCTCTGTTAATGTCAGTTCTGTTGGTGTCAGCTCTGTTACTGTTAGTTTTGTTAGTGTCAGCTCTGTTACTGTCAGTTCTGTTAGTGTCTGCTCTGTTAATGTAAGTTCTGTTAGTGTCTGCTCTGTTAATGTTAGTTCTGTTACTGTCAGCTCTGTTAATGTTCGTTCTGTTACTGTAAGCTCTGTTAATGTTAGTTCTGTTAGTGTCAGCTCTGTTACTGTTAGTTCTGTTAGTATCAGCTCTGTTACTGTTTGTTCTGTTAGTGTCAGCTCTGTTACTGTCAGTTCTGTTAGTGTCAGCTCTGTTAATGTTAGTTCTGTTAGTGTCAGCTCTGTTACTGTTAGTTCTGTTACTGTCACCTCTGTTAATGTCAGTTCTCTTACTGTTAGGTCTGTTAGTGTCAGCTCTGTTATTGTCAGTTCTGTTAGTGTCAGTTCTGTTAGTGTCAGCTCTGTTACTGTCAGCTCTGTTAATGTCAGTTCTGATAGTGTCAGCTCTGTTACTGTTAGTTCTGTTACTGTCAGCTCTGTTAATGTCAGTTCTGTTAGTGTCAGCTCTGTTAATGTTAGTTCTGTTAGTGTCAGCTCTGTTACTGTCAGTTCTGTTAGTGTCAGCTCTGTTACTGTCAGTTCTGTTAGTGTCAGCTCTATGAATGTTAGTTCTGATACTGTCAGCTCTGTTAATGTTAGTTCTGTTACTGTCAGCTCTGTTAATGTTAGTTCTGTTAGTGTCAGCTCTGTTACTGTTAGTTCTGTTAGTATCAGCTCTGTTACTGTTTGTTCTGTTAGTGTCAGCTCTGTTACTGTCAGTTCTGTTAGTGTCAGCTCTGTTAATGTTAGTTCTGTTAGTGTCAGCTCTGTTACTGTTAGTTCTGTTAGTGTCAGCTCTGTTACTGTTAGTTATTTTAGTGTCATCTCTGTTACTGTTAGTTCCGATAGTGTCAGCTCTGTTAATGTCAGTTCTGTTACTGTCAGGTCTGTTAATGTCAGTTCTGTTACTGTCAGCTCTGTTAATGTCAGTTCTGTTGGTGTCAGCTCTGTTACTGTTAGTTGTGTTAGTGTCAGCTGTTACTGTTTGTTCTGTTAGTGTCAGCTCTGTTACTGTCAGTTCTGTTAGTGTCAGCTCTGTTACTGTCAGTTCTGTTAGTGTCAGCTCTGTTAATGTTAGTTCTGTTAGTGTCAGCTCTGTTACTGTTAGTTCTGTTAGTGTCAGCTCTGTTAATGTTAGTTCTGTTAGTGTCAGCTCTGTTATTGTTTGTTCTGTTAGTGTCAGCTCGGTTAATGTTAGTTCTGTTACTGTCAGCTCTGTTAATGTTAGTTCTGCTGGTGTCAGCTCTGTTACTGTCAGTTCTGTTAGTGTCAGCTCTGTTACTGTCAGTTCTGTTAGTGTCAGCTCTGTTAATGTTAGTTCTGTTAGTGTCAGCTCTGTTACTGTTAGTTCTGTTAGTGTCAGCTCTGTTAATGTTAGTTCTGTTAGTGTCAGCTCTGTTATTGTTTGTTCTGTTAGTGTCAGCTCGGTTAACGTTAGTTCTGTTACTGTCAGCTCTGTTAATGTCAGTTCTGTTACTGTCAGCTCTGTTAATGTTAGTTCTGTTAATGTCAGCTCTGTTAATGTCAGTTCTGTTAGTGTCAGCTCTGTTAATGTTAGTTATGTTACTGTCAGCTCTGGTAATGTTAGTTCTGTTACTGTCAGGTCTGTTAATGTCAGTTCTGTTAGTGTCAGCTCTGTTAATGTTAGTTCTGTTACTGTCAGGTCTGTTAATGTCAGTTCTGTTACTGTCAGCTCTGTTAATGTTAGTTCTGTTAGTGTCAGCTCTGGTACTGTTAGTTCTTTTAGTGTTAGCTCTGTTAATGTCAGTTCTGTTAGTGTCAGCTCTGTTAATGTTCGTTCTGTTAGTGTCAGCTCTGTTAATGTTAGTTCTGTTATTGTCAGCTCTGTTAATGTTAGTTCTGTTACTGTCAGCTCTGTTAATGTTAGTTCTGTTAGTGTCAGCTCTGTTAATGTTAGTTCTGTTAGTGTCAGCTCTGTTAATGTTAGTTTTGTTACTGTCAGCTCTGTTACTGTTAGTTCTGTTACTGTCAGTTCTGTTCCTGTCAGTTCTGTTACTTCCAGTTACTAATTTAAGTGTACTCCCAATTATAGACCTGCTCAACTTATAATATTTTATTGAAATTTAGAAATTGCATTCACTGAATTTTTTTTATTAATGTCCATACATCATATGTATTTTTAGATGATTATTAGTGTTTTTAATATTTATAAAGCTTCATTCTATAAAGCTGGTTATGTGCTGGGATTAGAGCTGGAGCCATTAACACCACTGGCAGAGAGGAGAGCCCTCAGCACGCTGATGAACATCATGGACAATGTTCACCACCCTCTGCACAGCACCATCACCAGTCAGAGGAGCTCATTCAGTGGAAGACTGCTCCAGTGGAAGACTGCTCCACAGACAGACTCCGAAAGTGTTTTGTCCCTCAGGCCATAAGACTGTTTAAGTCCTCTCAGCACTGCAAACTGAAGACTCTGATGACTATAACAATATTTTTATCGTTCTACCCTATTTTGCACTAGTAGTTTATTCACTAGTTGATTTATTCACGGTTTACTTATCTTTTGCACTGCTAAATTTATATTATTATATAACTGTGTATTTGCACTTTCTGTATGGCTGACATCAGTTATCCTCACTTTATGCACATCAACTGGTATTCACTGTCTATTGTGTTCAACTGCACTACCTCCATTACACACACTTTAAAAACTGTACTTTTACGCTGTACATTCTATTTTTATTGTATTGTATTTATATGTATCGTTATATTTTATCCTTTTGTAACTTTGTGTATTATACCTGCTGCTGGATGTATCTATCTATCTGTTGCAGCATTTTTACAATGCTGTCAGGTGCAGGGCAGAAAGACATTTCCAACACACCTTTCTTGAAGTCAAGGTCTTGATTCTTCCAATAAGGTTTAACATGTTTAATGGTCTTTCAGGCATCCAAGGGTTCATTTATTCCAGTTACATTGCCTGTCTTACATTCTTAACTAAAATTAACCAAAAAGGGGTGGTTGAAAAGCTGTAATGCTCCCACCCTGCTAACCTTCCTCCTGCTGCCACTCTCTGCCTGCCATTAGTTTGTGTCAGTTATTACATGCTGCCACACAATAGAGTCAGTGACCGGTATGCCCTCTAGCGATGGTGGCAATAACTGCAGGTAGGCATTAAAGTGAAGTGAGGAAATGTCAGTTAGACAAGTGTCATATAGACAAAAGTCAATATGGCGGCCGTTTGGCTTGCCTCGGTACGAGCTCTGCTCTTGTGTCTGTTATTATTGTTTGTTAAAAAGTCTTTTTGCGTGACATACACTCGCGGGGAGTTGTTCTCCCTCAGAGGCAATCCGTATGCAATTGACGAAGCCACGCTCGCTACTATTCCTGCTGAGATATTGGCTACAAATAATCCTGTGTACCCATGCTCCTGGAAACTTAAGCCGGCGAGAAAACAACGCCGGGCCGGTGTACTCAGCCGGTTTAGGAAGCGCCCATTCCGGCCACCACTACCAGCTCTACTCCTCACCAACGTCAGATCACTGAAAAATAAAATCGATGAACTTTTCTTTCTGCTTCAAACCAACAAGGATTTTAAGGATTGCTCTGCCCTTTGCCTGACTGAGACCTGGTTGGATCATAACGTGCCTGACCTGGCAGTAACTCCACCCGGCTTTTCTCTACATCGCGCCGACAGGTCAGTCAAGCTATCTTCAAAATCTAAAGGTGGCGGCATATGTATTATGGTCAATCAACGATGGTCTAATAACAACACAGAGCTCAACAGTTACTGCAGTCCTCATCTGGAATATATCGCTGTCAAGTGTAGACCGCACTATCTTCCCAGAGAGTTTGCTTCAGTGATTCTGATCGGTGTTTACATTGCTCCTTCAGCTAATGCTAATGTAGCCGCAGCGGAACTGGCAACATATATAAACTCTGTGGAAAATTCACACTCTGACGCAATTGTCATCGCACTGGGGGACTTTAATCATGCTAATCTGTCGGCGGATCTTCCTAACTACATTCAACAAGTTACCTGTCCGAGCAGAGGCGTTAACACCCTCGACCACTGTTATGTCCCGATTAACGATGCCTACCGGACTTTCCCGAGGGCTCCGCTGGGCCGGTCGGACCACGCCACTCTCCTGCTTATTCCTAAATACAGGCAGAAGCTTAAATCCAACTGTGTAAAATCCAGATCTGTTCCGTGCTGGTCCAATGCCTGTATAGACACCTTGAGAGGCTGCTTCGAGTGCACCGATTGGGATGTATTCAGTGCAGCTGCGACCAGCCTGGACGAGCTGACGGATACAGTGACGTCATATGTTAATTTGCTAAGTGCGGACCACGCCTTATAGAAGTAGAAAAGAAGGAAGAAAAAGGGGAGGGAACTCGGGGAAATTTGGGCTGGAGTTCTGAACTGCGTGCTGAAGAAGCGTGCAGTTATATCCCCAAAATATGGAGCTTATAATGAAGCTAGTTTGAGATGAGCCTGTCTCAAATCGTCTGGTTTGGAACGGATGTATAAGTGGTACGCCTGAGAAGACCACCGTCCGAGAAGCTTGATGACGTGCTCGGGGATTCCTTGTCTGGAGGCGTTGGATGCTGCACCGATGCGGAATGAGTGGGCGGAGAATTGGTCTGGTGAGTAACCGTTGACTGAAAGGATGCGGCGGAAATGTGGAAATGTGAAAATTCTGGTGAGATGGGAGCTCGTTCGTGTGAGGATGGAGTTTCTGATTTTTTGATTCCTTTCAGGAGGAGGGAAATTTGAGGGTGATTAGAGGAAGGGTGTGGTAAGCCAGTAATTAGTTTAGTGAAAAAATTGATAGCTGCCAGATGGACTCGGAGTGATGAGGAACGGGCTGAATGTTGAGTGTGAATGAAAGTAATATAAGCTGCTATTACGGATGGATGATGAGAAGGGAAAGATATGTTATGTGCGGAGTGGAAATTTGTATGCTTTCCAGCTTGACCAGTAAGTAGAGAGTGTCTGTGGGGAAACGGCTGAAAGGATGGTTTGTTGTGCTTGGAGGATTAGTTCGTTCAGACGGGGGTTAGGTGTAGTGTAGTTAGTGAAAATGGAGGTACCGGCGTTGGGTTGCAGTCTGCATGCGGAGCCAAGGATCTGAATTTCTGGAATTGAAAGCGAGAAAGAGAGTCAGCAATAGAGTTAGATAAAACCTGGGATGTGGACAGCTTTAATTATAAACTGATGCTTTATGGAGTGCCAAGTGAGGCGACGGATAAAAGGCATTATTTCTAGCGATTTTGATCTACTTTTGTTGATGATGTGGACCGCGGCGAGATTGTCTGAATGGAGTAAAATTGATTTTCCTGACCATTCATGTCCCCAAAGGAGGGCAGCGACAACTATAGGATAAATCTCCCAGAGCGCGGAAGAATCGCGCAGGTGCGCAGCGGAGCGGACGAATTGCTTCGGCCAGGCAGAGGCGAACCAGCGTCCGCCGTAATAGCCGCCGAAACCAGAGGAAGGCGCAGCATCAGTGAACAGCTGAACATCAGAAGGGCTGGAAGCTGCGTCGGCATAGAAAAAGGAGATCCCGTTCCAGTGGCGGAGGAGAGAGAGCCAGAATCGGAGCTCCGACGTGCAGTATTCGTCGAGCGTGACGAAATGGTGGAGGGATCGGACAGAAGAAGATAAGCGAAGGAGATGGGAGATGAAAGAACGACCCTGAGGTATGATTTGGGTAGCGTAATTAAAGTGGCCGAGCAGGGAAAGAAGCTGCTGTTTAGTACGGGTGGGAAAACTGAGAAAGTCGGAGATGAAAGAAGTGACGCGATTAAGCTTTTCCTGAGGAAGAGAAGCTTGGAAGGAAGCGGAGTCGAGAATGATCCCGAGGAACTCCAGAGACGTGGCGGGACCCACGGTCTTCTCCTCCGAAATCGGGACTCCGAGACGAGTGAAAGTGCTGGTCACGGCGTCAAGGCCCCGCGAGGGGGGCGAGGAAGGCGAGTCAACGACGAGAAAATCATCCAGGAGGTGGAGCACGAACGGGAGCCTGTGTTTATTCAGCAAGATCCAGCACAGCGCCTCAGCGAAGGAATCAAAAAGCTTCGGGCTGCTTTTGCACCCAAAAGCAAGGCGAACGGAAAAGTAAAACTGATCGTCCCAGCGGACTCCAAAAAGGTGCCAAGAGTCAGGGTGGAGGGGTAGGATTTTAAAAGCTGAGATGATGTCGGCCTTCGACAGCCAAGCACCTCTGCCGGCCAACTTGATGGCTTCGATGGCACAATCCACGGTCGCGTAACGGAGAGAAAATTCAGAACTAGGTATGAGGCTGTTGATGGACGGGTCCGAAGAGCCATGCGGAGCCGAGAGATCAATTATGATCCTCTTCTTGCCAGAGTATTTTCGTGTGGCAATGCCCAAAGGATTGATGCGAAATACAGAAAAAGGGGGCGTTGAGAAAGGACCGATAATGAAACCACTGGAGAGCTCCTGTTGCAGAAGGGAAGACACGACATCGGGCTCGGCCAGAGCGGAAAGGAGGTTAGGACAGGTGAGAGAAGAGCTCGGCGAGGCGACGAGACCGGGGTAGAAGCCAAAGAGAAAGCCGTCCAGGAGGCTGCAAACGAAGGAGGTGTCAGGGTGAGCAGACAGGTCAGCGGCGAGAGCCGGTACGTTGACCGGGGTGGAGAGGAACCGCAATAGTCAGCTCCGGCCGAACTTGGGGGGACGCGTTGGGCAGCAGGAGAGAGCGTGCGCCAAACCGCATCGAGAGCAGACGTGCAGCCTTCGACAGGAGGAAGCAAAACAACCCAAGTGGTTGAAATTGTTGCAAACCATCTGCCCGTCGAGAAAAACGATAGGGCGGCCGAAGCTGTCGCGGGCGCCCGAAGAGGACGGGCGCACGGGAGCGGCGCGCGCCGAAGAATGTTGGACGGGGGCCGGAGGGGCGGTGGAGGCTGCCTGGGAACAAACAGAAGCAGGGTGAGAGGGGCCGCCACACGCGGAGCAGGAGAGGGAGCTACGTCCCGCGAAAACGTGGCAATAAAGTTCCAGGTCTGGGGCGCCCCAGAATGTAGCAAGGTTCCACTGTGTAAGACGAGCCGCGGCGCGGGCTGAGAAGAGGCGATGATATTCGTAGAAACCAGAGCCTCCGAAACGGATAGCCATATCCAAAATCAAGGACAGATAGTCGTCCAATTCCTGGCGGCGTGATGGAAAAGCCGAACAGATGACATCCCTGAAGATGGAGAAGGCAAAGGCGAACTCGGCTGCAGAGAGGATTTTGGAGACGCGGGGGCCTGGTTGATGCAAGGTAAGCGAGATGTCGCCGGTGTCGATGACACGGGGAGCAGAAGAAGGGGAGGGGAGAAGTAAGGAGGAAAGATCGACATCCGCACCTTGAAGAATGCGGTTCCGCAGAGAGGAGGAGACCAGGGGAGGGTTGAACATCCGTGCGTTGGCCGGGGGGGCAACAGGCGGTGCCGTAGACAGGGAGAATGAAGAGCACGGAGCTCCGGTGAAGGGCGCGGCGAGTGCTGCAGACTGGGGGGGAACGGGGATAGAAGTGGAGGGGAGAGGCTGGACTGGCATAGAGTGAGAGAATGAGAAAGGCTGGCTGGAATACACTGGTTGGGGAACGGCAGAAGCGAAGCAAAGGGGAGGGACGAAGGATGAGTGAGGGAAGGGATTGGACGACTGAGGGAGGGGGTTGGACGGCTGAGGGAGGGGGTTGGACGGCTGAGGGAGGGGGAGTTGGACGATCGAGGGAGGGGGTTGGACGATTGAGGGAGGGGGTTGGACGATTGAGGGAGGGGGTTGGACGAATGGAGGAAGCGGGGGGGAAGGAGAGAGACGAGAGAAAACAGCCGGGATCGGCAAAGAAGGAGAGAAGGAGGCAGAGGAGAAGGGGAGGGGTTCGGGGCCCGGAGGAGGCGCCGAGGCCGAAGCAGGTGGAGGGCGTGCCGCGCCTGCGGCGCGAGAGGAGCCGTGGCGAAGAGTTGAGCGGGTGACGTCATCGGACCGCGACGCCGGTGCGGCTCCTGCGCGCTGTTTTCCACCCAACGAGGAGATATAGAGCGAAAAAAGTTCCGCTTTGGGAGCAGAACGGGGGAAAGGGACGCCGCGGTCCTTCAAAACCCGCTGTAACTTAACAACAGTCCAATCGGACATGCGAGGAGGCTGGGATTTACCAGAAGAGAGGGGCTCGGCCGGGGAAGGGGGTGCGGGGCCGGCTAAGGAAGCCGGGCGCCCAGAGCGGCGAGCTCGACCAGGAGGAGTGGGGGAAGGAGGAGAAGAGCGACGGGAGCGCTGAGATCTGGGGGTGCGTTGGTGAGGACGACCAGCCCGGGAAGAAGAATGGGTAGAACCAGGAGTAGAACCAGGAGTAGCCGGAATGGAGACGACAGACCTCAAGCGATGAGCCCGGCGAGAGGGAGCAGGAGCAGAGACAGGCTGGCTGGGAGGGAAGAGGTCCTCATCGGAGGCGGTGAGTTGGAGATCCATGGGGAGCGAGCAAATGCTGGCAGGTGAGTGCGTCAAATCGAATGCTACGAATTTTTCGTCACGAGAGGTAGTTGGTTAGGGGAGGTATTTATAGGACGGTTGATTGATATGGGGTGGAGTTAGAACGTAGAGTTCGGGCGTGGTCCTTCTCCCAAACTTTTGTTATTACATAACATCATTTTTTGTGTGGATATGTGCATTCCCACCAAAACAGTGAAAATACACAGTAACAATAAGCCATGGTTTACAAAGGACATTCAACTCTTACGCAAGAAAAAGAACACCGCTTTCAAAGAGGGAAATAAAGAACAGTATACCGCGTCTAAATATGAACTTAGAGCTGCAATAAGAAAAGCAAAATTCAAATATGCACAAAGATTAGAACAGCAGATAACATCAAATGATACCAGATCAACCTGGCAAAAATTAAAAAAACATGACTGGTTATAATAAAAGGACCTGCCCCTTGCCAGACAGCGACAGTGACCTACCTGATACGTTAAATAATTTTTATGGTAGATTCGAACAGCAGCCTATACCATCCATTGTCACTCCAACCCCCCCTCCTTCACCTCGATTTTATATCCAGGAGGAGGAGGTAAGGGCCTCTTTTAGTAAAAATAAAAAGAGGAAGGCAACAGGTCCTGATGGTGTCACCTCAACTGTTCTGAAACACTGTGCAGTTCAGTTAGCTCCAATTTTTACTTTCATTTTTAACTGCTCTCTCAGACTGTGTATAGTTCCCAAATGCTTTAAGAACGCTATTATTATTCCCATGCCTAAAACTAACAAAATCTCTCATCTTAATGATTATAGACCAATTGCTCTCACATCTGTTGTTATGAAATCTTTTGAACGGATTGTACTCTCATACCTGAAAGAACTCTCTTCTCCTTCTATGGACAGTTATCAGTTTGCGTACCGGGCCAATAGATCTGTTGATGATACAGTCAACCTGGCCCTTCATAGGATTATGCAACATCTGGAATCCCCTAATACATATGCTCGGATATTGTTCATTGATTTTAGTTCGGCCTTTAATACTATTAATCCCGTCAATCTTTTCAATAAACTTAGGGATATGGACATTGATATTGCTCTATGTTACTGGATTCACAATTTTTTGTCAAAAAGAACGCAGAGAGTCAGGATGGGTAACCTCTTTTCCCAAACTCTGACCCTTAGTACAGGAGCCCCCCAGGGCTGTGTTCTTTCACCGTGGTTATTCTCACTCTACACAAACACTCTCACATCTACCCACAGTTCAGTTTCTATTCTCAAATATGCAGATGACACAACAATAATTGGTCTTATCACCAACAATAACGAACATCACTATCGTGAACAGGTTGCCCAAGCAGTCACTTGGTGCCAAAATAACAATTTACAGCTTAACATATTAAAAACTCAGGAACTCATAGTTGATTTTTCTCGCACACCCATATACAAAATACCCATCTCTATTTTTTCGCAACCCATTATCATCACTGATTCATTCAAATTTCTGGGAACCCATATCAGCAACACACTTAAATGGAAACTACACTCACACCAACTCTACAAAAAAGCCAATAAAAGGCTATTCTTTCTCAGACAACTAAAAAAATTCAGAGTTAGGAAAAATATCCTTCTTCAGTTTTACACTGCCATCATTCAAAGCATACTCACCTCATCCATAACAGTGTGGTATGGGAATTTGGATACCCATTCACGCAAAAAACTGCAAAGTATAGTAGATAAATCATCAAAAATCACAGGGCACATCCTCCCATCCATTGACACTTTATATTACAGACGCATCACACAACGAGCAATAAAAATCACCTCAGACCCCTCCCATCCTGCATATCATCTATTTACACTTATGCCTTCTGGAAGACGTTACAGGTCACTGTCAACCAAATCTGTCAGATTTAAAAATAGTTTTTTCCCAACCGCTGTACGTTTACTAAACCAGGTTTAACTGTTTATGTATGTATTTGTCTATTCACTGTTATGTGTTGTTTGTTGTTTTGATACAGACAGAGAAGTGAGCATGTTATGTTATGCTGTACCGTAAGTAAATTCCACCAACTTGTTGTGTGGTCATTAATAATAAATGAATGAATGAATGAATGAATGAATGAAATGGTGGAATCAGTACAAGCATAATACAAAATCAAAATAATCTACAACATACTAACTCAAATCCCAACTAACACATTTACATATCTATCTATCTATCTATCTATCTATCTATCTATCTATCTATCTATCTATCTATCTATCTATCTATCTATCTATCTATCTATCTCCACTTCAGACATATCAAAATGTTCTGTTATCACCTTAATTTTTACATTTTAACAGGAAAAAAAATACAAAACTTATTTTATTTTATTTCGTAATAAATCACATTGCTGCTAAAAATATAAATGATTAAAACAATAACTCTAACATCACACGGGGATACTGATCTTTTTATAAGTATCAGTAGCTTCTTTCATTCATTTATAAGGTGAAACAGACACACGCACACACACAAAACCCTACTACTCCCCTGCAGGATGGCTCATTTACACACACACACACACACACACACACACACACACACACACACACACACACACACACACACACACACCTCAGGATGGTTCGCTCCCCCTTTAAGCCAGCCTCGTTCGTGCAGCAGCAGAACTGAAGCTTGTCCGCCTGCACAACTGCTCTGCATGCGCAGCACCGCCCCGCGCGCCTCACTGCGTTAATATTTAGCAGAAAGAGGTTCGTCTGGCTGGGCTCGCGTGCTGGTCAGGTTGGTACAGACACGTAAGGCGGTTCGTTGGGAACGGCGCCGGATTTACGGTTCTGTGGGGTTCTCGGATCTTCGTGCACGAGACCGCAACTTGTCACGGGGTAAGACATTACAAAACGTTCCGTATAACAGGCGCGCGCTGTAACAAACACACGGGATTCCGGTGCTATTCCTGTGACTAAGCAGAAACTGCACCTCGCGCGTCGTGACTCAGTAACGGCGCGCTATAGGAGGGGAGCAGTGCAGAGATGTGTAATTACATAAGATGCAGCACAACACTGGAGGGTGGAGAGGAGAGCAGCACAGGGCTGGAGGGTGAAGAGGAGAGCAGCAGAGGACTGGAGAGTGGAGAGGAGAGCAGCACAAAGCTGGACGGTGAAAAGGAGAGCAGCAGAGGAGTGGAGGGAGAAGAGGAGAGCAGCACAGGGTTGGGGATGGATGGTGGAAGCACATGGCTGGAGGGTGGAGATGAGAGCAGCACAGAGCTGGACGGTGAAAAGGAGAGCAGCAGAGGAGTGGAGGGTGGATGGGGAGAGCAGCACAGGGCTGGGGATGGATGGGGGAAGCACAGGGCTGGGGATGGATGGGGGAAGCACAGAGCTGGGGATGGATGGGGAAGCACAGGGCTGGAGGGTGGAGAGAACAGTACCACTGAGCTGGAGGTTGGCGAAGAGAGCAGCACAGGGCTGCAGGGTAAAGAGGAGAGCAGCACAGGGCTGGGGTGTGGAGAGGAGAGCAGCACAGGCCTGGTGGGTGGATGGAGGAAGCACCGGGCTGGAGAATGGACAGGAGAGCAGTGCATGGCTGGAGGGCAAAGAGGAGAGCAGCACAGGGCTGCAGGGTGGATGAGAAAGCACAGGGCCTGAGGGTGGAGAGGACAGTACCCTAGGGCTGGAGGGTGGAGAGGACAGTACCACTGAGCTGGAGGGTAAAGAGGAGAGCAACACAGGGTTGGAGGTTGGAGACGAGAGCAGCACAGGGCTGGAGGGTGGAGAGGAGCGCAGCACAGGTCAGGAGGATGGAAAGGAGAGCAGCAGCTGGTGGGTGAAGAGAAGAGCAGCACATGGCTTCAGGGTGAAAAGTAGAGCAGCACAGGGCTATAGGGTGAAGAGGAAAACAGCACAGGGCTGGAGGGTGAAGAGGAGAGCAGCACAGGGCTGGAGGGTGGAGAGGAGAGCAACACAGGGCTGGAGGTTGGAGAGGAGAGCAGCACAGGACTGGAGGGTGGATGGAGGAAGCACAGGGCTGGAGGTTGGAGAAGAGAGCAGCACAGTGCTAAAGGGTAGATTGGGAGGGCGGCACAGGGCTAAAGGGTGGAGAGGAGAGCAGCACATGGCTGGAGGGTAAAGAGAAGAGCAACACATGGCTGGAGGGTAAAGAGAAGAACAGCACAGGGCTGCAGGGTGAAAAGGAGAGCAGTACAGGGCTGGAGGGTGGAGAGGAGAGCAGCACATGGCTGGAAGGTGGATGGAGGAAGCACAGGGCTGGAGGTTGGAGAAGAGAGCAGTACAGTGCTAAAGGGTGGATGGGGAGGGCGGCTCAGGGCTGGAGGGTGGAGAGGAGAGCAGCACATGGCTGGAGGGTAAAGAGAAGAGCAGCACATGGCTGGAGGGTAAAGAGAAGAGCAGCATAGGGCTGCAGGGTAAAAAGGAGAGAAGCACTGGGCTGGAGGGTGGAGAGGAGAGCAGCACAGGGCTGGAGGGTGGATGGAGGAAGCACAGGGCTGCAGGGTGAAAAGGAGAGCAGCACAGGGCTAGAGGGTGGAGAGGAGAGCAGCACAGGGCTGGGGACGGATGGGTAAGCATATGTCTAGAAGGTGAAGAGGAGAGCAGCACAGGGATGGAGGGTGGATGGAGGAAGCACAGGGCTGCAGGGTGAAAAGGAGAACAGCACAGGGCTGGAGGGTGGAGAGGAGAGCAGCACAGGGCTGGGGATGGATGGGTAAGCACATGTCTAGAAGGTGAAGAGGAGAGCAGCACAGGGCTGTGGGGTGGATGTAGGAAGCACATGGCTGGAGGGTGAAGAGGAGAGCAGCACAGGGCTGAAGGGTGGATTGGGGAAGCACAGAGTTGTAGGGTGAAAGGAGAGCAGCACAGGCCTGGTTGGTGGATGGAGGAAGCACCGTGCTGGAGAATGGACAGGAGAGCAGCGCAGACCTGGAGGGTGGAGAGGAGAGCAGCACAGGGCTGGAGGGTGGATGGAGGAAGCACAGGGCCTGAGGGTGGAGGGCAGCACAGGGCTGGAGGGTGGAGAGGAGAGCAACACAGGGCTGGAGGTTGGAGAGGAGAGCAGCACAGGGTTGGAGGGTGGATGGAGGAAGCACAGGGCTGGAGGTTGGAGAAGAGAGCAGCACAGTGCTAAAGGGTGAATTGGGAGGGCGGCACAGGGCTAAAGGGTGGAGAGGAGAGCAGCACATGGCTGGAGGGCAAAGAGAAGAGCAGCACATGGCTGAAGGGTAAAGAGAAGAACAGCACAATTCTGCAGGGTGAAAAGGAGAGCAGTACAGGGCTGGAGGGTGGAGAGGAGAGCAGTACAGTGCTAAAGGGTGGATGGGGAGGTCGGCACAGGGCTGGACGGTGGAGAGGAGAGCAGCACATGGCTGGAGGGTAAAGAGAAGAGCAGCACATGGCTGCAGGGTAAAGAGAAGAGCAGCATAGGGCTGCAGGGTAAAAAGGAGAGAAGCACTGGGCTGGAGGGTGGAGAGGAGAGCAGCACAGGGCTGGAGAGTGGATGGAGGAAGCACAGGGCTGGAGGTTGGAGAAGAGAGCAGTACAGTGCTAAAGGGTGGATGGGGAGGTCGGCACAGGGCTGGACGGTGGAGAGGAGAGCAGCACATGGCTGGAGGGTAAAGAGAAGAGCAGCACATGGCTGGAGGGTAAAGAGAAGAGCATCATAGGGCTGCAGGGTAAAAAGGAGAGAAGCACTGGGCTGGAGGGTGAAGAGGAGAGCAGCACAGGGCTGGAGAGTGGATGGAGGAAGCACAGGGCTGCAGGGTGAAAAGGAGAGCAGCACAGGGCTGGAGGGTGGAGAGGAGAGCAGCACAGGGCTGGAGGGTGGATGGAGGAAGCACAGGGCCTTAGGGTGGAGAGGAGAGCAGCACAGGGCTGGATGGTGGAGAGGAGAGCAGGACAGGGCTGGAGAATGGAGAGGAGGGCAGCGCACGGCTGGAGGGCAGAGAGGAGAGCATCACAGGGCTGTAGGGTGGATGAGGGAAGCACAGGGCTGGATGGTTGAGAGGAGAGCAGCATAGGGCTGAAGGGTGGATTGGCGAAGCACAGAGCTGTAGGGTGAAAAGGAGAGCAGCACAGGGCTGTTGGGTGGATGGGGGAAGCACAGGGTGGGAGGGTGGAAAGGAGAGCAGCACTGAGCTGGAGGGTGGAGAGGAGAGCAGCATAGGGCTGGAGGGAGGATTGGGGAAGCACAGGGCTGGAGGGTTGAGAGGAGAGCAACACAGGGCTGGAGGTTGGAGAGGAGAGCAGCACAGGACTGGAGGGTGGATGGAGGAAGCACAGGGCTGGAGGTTGGAGAAGAGAGCAGCACAGTGCTAAAGGGTAGATTGGGAGGGCGGCACAGGGCTAAAGGGTGGAGAGGAGAGCAGCACATGGCTGCAGGGTAAAGAGAAGAGCAGCATAGGGCTGCAGGGTAAAAAGGAGAGAAGCACTGGGCTGGAGGGTGGAGAGGAGAGCAGCACAGGGCTGGAGGGTGGATGGAGGAAGCACAGGGCTGCAGGGTGAAAAGGAGAGCAGCACAGGGCTAGAGGGTGGAGAGGAGAGCAGCACAGGGCTGGGGACGGATGGGTAAGCACATGTCTAGAAGGTGAAGAGGAGAGCAGCACAGGGATGGAGGGTGGATGGAGGAAGCACAGGGCTGCAGGGTGAAAAGGAGAGCAGCACAGGGCTGGAGGGTGGAGAGGAGAGCAGGGCTGGGGATGGATGGGTAAGCACATGTCTAGAAGGTGAAGAGGAGAGCAGCACAGGGCTGTTGGGTGGATGTAGGAAGCACAGGGCTGGAGGGTGAAGAGGAGAGCAGCACAGGGCTGAAGGGTGGATTGGGGAAGGACAGAGTTGTAGGGTGAAAAGGAGAGCAGCACAGGCCTGGTTGGTGGATGGAGGAAGCACCGGGCTGGAGAATGGACAGGAGAGCAGCGCAGGGCTGGAGAGTGGAGAGGAGAGCAGCACAGGGCTGGAGGGTGGATGGAGGAAGCACAGGGCCTGAGGGTGGAGAGCAGCACAGGGCTGGAGGGTGGAGAGGAGAGCAACACAGGGCTGGAGGTTGGAGAGGAGAGCAGCACAGGGCTGGAGGGTGGATGGAGGAAGCACAGGGCTGGAGGTTGGAGAAGAGAGCAGCACAGTGCTAAAGGGTGGATTGGGAGGGCGGCACAGGGCTAAAGGGTGGAGAGGAGAGCAGCACATGGCTGGAGGGTGGAGAGGAGAGTACCACAGGACTGCAGGGTGGAGAGGAGAGCAGCACAGAGCTGGAGGGTGGAGAGCAGAGCAGGACAGTGCCATAGGGTGGAGAGGAGGGCAGCACAGGGCTGGGGGGTGAAGAGGAGAGCAGCACAGGGCTGTGGGGTGGAGAGGAGAGTACCACAGGACTGCAGGGTGGAGAGGAGAGCAGCACAGAGCTGGAGGATGGAGAGCAGAGCAGGACAGTGCCATAGGGTGGAGAGGAGGGCAGCACAGGGCTGGGGGGTGAAGAGGAGACCAGCACAGACCTGGAGGGTGAAAAGGAGAGCCGAGGGGTTGATGGTGGATGGCAAGAGAAGCACAAGGGGTAGAAGGGCAAGCACAGTGCTGGAGGGTGGGTGGGGGAACCACAGGGCTGGAGGGTGAAGAGGACAGCAGCACAGAGCTGGAGGGTGGAGAAGAGAGCAGCAGAGAGCTGTAGGGAGAAGAGGAGAGCAGCACAGGGCTGGGGGTGGAGAGAAGAGCAGCACAGGTCTGCATGGTGAAGAGAAGAGCAGCACAGGGCTGGAGGGTGGAGAGGAGAGCAGCACAGTGCTGGAGGGTGGAGAGTAAAGCAGCAAAGGGCTGGATGGTGGAGAGGAGAGCAGCACAGGGCTGGAGGGTGGAGAGGAGAGCAGCACCGGAGGCAGGCACAGGGCTGGAGGTTGAATGAAGAGAGCAACACAGGGCTGGAGGGTGGAGAGTAAAGCAGCACAGGGCTGGATGGTGGACAAGATAGCAGCACAGGGGTGGCTGGCGGAGAGGGGAGCAGCACAGAGCTAGAAGGTAGAGAGGTGAGTAGCACAGGGCTGGGGATAGATGTGGGAAGCCCAGTGCTATAGGGTTGATGGGGGAAGCACAGGGCTGGAGGGTGGAGACGAGAGCAGCACAGGGCTGGGGATGGATAGGGGAAGCACAGAGCTGGAGGGTGAAGAGGAGAGCAATAGAGGGGTGGAAGGTGGATGAGGAGAGCAGCACAGTGGTCGAAGGTGGATGGGAAGGGTGGAGAGTAAAGCGGCACAGGTCTGGATGGTGGAGAGGAGAGCAGCACAGGGCTTGAGGGTGTAGGATAACGCAACACAGGGCTGGATGGTGGAGAGGAGAGCAGCACAGGGTTGGAGGGTGGAGATTTGAGCAGAACAGGGCTGAGGATGGATGTGGAAAGCACAGGGCTGGAGAGTGGAGCTGAGAATAGCACAAGGCTGGAGGATGGATGGGGGAAGCACAGGCCTGGATGGTGGATTAGAGAGTAGCACAGGGCTGGACGGTGGAGAGGAGAGGAGCACAAGGCTCGGGATGGATGGGGGAAGCACAGAGTTGGAGGGCGGAGAGGAGAGCATCACAGAGCTGGAAAGTGGAGAGGAGAGCAGCACAGGGCTGGGAATGGATGTGGGAAGCACAGGGCTGGAGAGTGGAGCTGAGAGTAGCACAAGGCTGGAGGGTGGATGAGAAGCCGAGGGCTGGATGGTGGATAGGAGAGCAGCACAGGGCTGGACAGTGGAGAGGAGAGGAGTACAAGGCTTGGGATGGATGGGGGAAGCACAGGGTTGGAGGGCGGAGAGGAAAGCATCACAGAGCTGGAAGGTGGAGAAGAGAGCAGCACAGGGCTGGAGGGTGAAATGGAGAGCTGCAGAGGGGTGGATGTGGAGAGCAGCACAGTGATTGAGGTTGGATGGTAAGAGCACCACAGGGCTGGAGGGTGAAGAGCAGAGCAACACAGGGCCATAGGGTGGGTAGGAGGGCTGGAGGGTGGAGAGTAAAGCAGCATAGGGCTGGAGGGTGGAGAGGAGAGCAGCACAGGGCTGGATGGTGGAGAGGAGGGCAGCACAGGGCTGGAGGATGAAGAGGAGAGCCGCAGAGGGGTGGTGGGTGGATGGGGAGAGCAGCAGAGAGCTGGAAGGTGGAAAGGAGAGAAGTACAGGGCTGGGGATGGATGTGGGAAGCCTAGTACTGTAGGGTGGATGGGGGAAGCACAGGGCTGGAAGGTGGAGAGGAGAGCAGCACAGAGCTGGAGGGTGAAATAGAGGGCCGCAGAAGGGTGGAGGGTGGATGGGAAGCGCACCACAGGGCTGGAGGGTGAAGAGGAGAGCAGCAGAGGGGTGGAGGGTGGATGGATAAGCAGCACAGTGGTGGAGGGTGGATGGGAAGACCACCACAGGGCTGAAGGGTGAAGGGCAGAGCAGCACAGGGCCGTAGGTTGGAGAGGAGGGCAGCACAGGTCTGGGGGCTGGAGAGGAGAGCAGCACAGGGCTGGAGGGTATAGAGGAGCGCCAAAGAGGGTTGGAGGGTGGATGGGGAGAGCAGCACAGGGGTGGTGGGTGCATGGGGGAAGCACAGTGCTGGAGGGTAAATGGGGGAAGCACAGTGCTGTAGGATGGATGGGGGAAGCACAGGGCTGGAGGGAGGAGAGGAGAATAGCACAGGGCTGGTGGGTGGAGAGGAGAGGAGCACAAGACTGGGGATGGCTGGGGGAAACACAGGGCTGGAGGGTGGAGAGATGAGCAGCACAGGGTTGGAGGATGGATGGGGGAAGCACAGGGTTGGAGGGCGGAGAGGAAAGCAGCACAGAGCTGGAAGGTGGAAAGGAGAGAAGCACAGGGCTGGGGATGAATGTGGGAAGCCCAGTGCTGTAGGGTGGATGGGGGAAGCACAGGGCTGGAGGGAGGAGAGGAGAGCAGCACAGAGCTGGAGGGTGAAATGGAGAGCCACAGAGGGGTGGAGGGTGGATGGGAAGAGCACCACAGGGCTGGAGGGTGAAGAGGAGAGCAGCACAGGGGTGGAGGGTGAATGGAGAAGCAGCACAATGGTGGAGGGTGGATGGGAAGAGCACCACAGGGCTGGAGGGTGGAAAAAAGAGCAGCACAGGGCTGGAGGGTGGAGAGGAGAGCAGCACAGGGCTGGGGGTGGATATGTAGAGCAGCACAGGGATGGGGTGGATAGTGAGAGCAGCACAGGGCTGGTGGGTGGATGGGGGAGGCACAGGGCTTGAGGGTGGACGGGGAAGCACAGGGCTGGAGGGTGGATGGTGGAAGCACAGGGCTGGAGGGTGGATGGGGAAGGACAGGGCTGGAGGGTGAAAAGGAGAGCAGCACAGAGCTGGAGGGTGGAGAGAAGAGCAGCACAGACCTCAAGGGTGGAGAGGAGAGCAGCACAGGGCTGGAGGGAGGAGAGGAGAGCAGCACAGGGCTGGGGTGGAAAGGAGAGCAGCACATGGCTGGAGGGTGGATGGGAAGAGCAGCACAGGGCTGGATGGTAAAGAGGAGAGCAGCACAGGACTGGAGGGAGGAGAGGAGAGCAGCACAGGGATAGGGTTGGATAGGGAGAGCAGCACATGGCTGGAGGGTGGATGGAGGAAGCACAGGGCTGAAGGGTGAAGACTAAAGCAGCACAGGGCTGGAGGGTGAAGAGGAGAGAAGCACATGGCTGGAGAATGGAGAGGAGAGGGATAAGCATAGGGGAGAGGCAGTAACAGTACACGTCCGGGGGATTTTTTTTTTTGGGAGAACAGCACATGTCTGGGTAGGGGGTGTGGAACAGGGAACAGCACAGAGCTGGGGGTAGATGGGGAACTAAACAGCTGAACAGCACAGATCTGTATGGAAGAGAATTCTCTGCTGTATCACTGTAGATGGAGTAAGTGTGATTTGCCACAGCAGTTAAAATAAATGGCAAATAATGGCACACTCTTGTGTACTCAGTTTAACAGTTTTTTTTGTGAAAACTGGCTTTGCTTGTTCCTTTTAAATAAATAATGATTATTCAACAAACTTAGGAAAGGGAAATTTCTCTTTAAAGATTTTTCCAGTGTTAGCACTACTTCAGCATTTAAGTTGATTAGTTGCCCTACAGTAAGAACAACCTCTCAAATTAATGTTCAGCTGATCATTTTGAACACGTGAAACTGAAACACACACATATATTACAGTCACCTCCAAAAGTATGGAAACAGAGAGCAGGTTTGCAGGTTTCCATTTTTTCACCATTGCATACATAAAATAGCCTAAATATATATTGTTTATTTTACTTTCCTTGAAATTACTAAAACTGAAAATCGAAAGTTTTAAATGCTTTAAGTTGGCTTGATAAAAATATGTTAATAAGTGTCCTAAGTTGCTTCTGTCTGAAGAGTGTGAAGAGATGTTGCTATGTTGACTTTTGGTTAAATGCTAAAGTCCTAAAAGTTTTGGATAAAATTGTGGAATGCTGTTACTTTTGTCTGATATAGCAGTGTCCAAAAAGCTTTGGCTAAAAGCTGGAACCCAAAAAATGTTGGCTATATGCTAAAGTCCAAAAAACATTTGGCTAAACTATGGTTAATATAGTAGTGTACTAAAACCTTTGGATACTTGTTTGCTATGGAATCCCAGGTCACTGCTAAGTGGGTGCTATGGTTTTGCTATTGTTCACCATTGTTGTTAAGGTGTTCAAGGAGTTGCTAAGGTATTGCTAAGTGGTTGCTATCATATCTGTGGTGGTTGTTAAGGTGTTGTTAGGCATTCACTAAAGTATTTTAGGTGGTTGCTAAGGTGATGCTAATTGCTTGGTAAGCAGGCGTGTTAATTTTGACAACAAATTTTCTTGTGACCAAAATGATGGTAAACTGAGATGCTGGTGCTGTTGTTCTCCCACTGCACACTGTCACTCAGGTTTGTGGAGGGTGAAGTGAGTGGATGCCAGTGTTTCAGGGAGCCTCTGTGTCTATGTTACCTTCTGGCTCTATGCTTTTAGTTAGGCTGTTTTATTCAGTTCTGCCGGAGTCATTAACCACACTCTGATAATGTTTTATATTCTCCGTTTTACATAAATCCAGTCAAAACTAATTCCATCTCTCTGCCTTCCTCCGAGTTACTGACTTTCCACCTGTCTGATAAAATTCTGTCAGTGTCTCCTGTAAGCTTTTCGCAGTTTGGCTCCATTGTGAAGTACAGTGGGCATGGTGGGTGTGTTGTTCTGCATGCTAAAATGCCTTTTTGGTCAATTTTCCTCCCAAGTTTGAGGTTAGTATGCTTAGCTGAAGCACTGCTAAGGACTAATGACCAATGAAGACTGCTTCTTCAGAGATTTCTTAGCTCCTCCTTTTAGCCAAAATCATTTGGAGGCTCTTGCTGTGCATGGGGATGTGTCAGTATTTATGCTTCTGTCTTTCTTCCTATTACTCTTACTGTCTTCTTCCTCTCTGTATTTCTTTCTCAGGTTTGCAGAGCTGTCGTTGAGGTGCAGTAGCCTGTGAATTTGGATTACGTCCCGATTCTGAAGACTTTCCAGACTTTTCTCTGTGCTGTAGGATAGTGCTCTATCTAAAGTCTGTCAGACATTTTCTCCTTTCATATTTCCCTGCCCATAACACTTTTTTTAAACCCCCCCAGTCCTCTTGGTTCATTCCTCCACCGGCAGCCACCATTCGCCCCTCTCTCGCTACAGCGGTCCTCCCGTCCAGGCCCCGCTCCCAGCAGGCGCCGGCCATGGCGCCCCAGGGGCGGGAGCACCTGGCCGCTCGGGAGCATCAGCAGGCCGCTGGGCGCAGACGCAGCCCTCACCTGCGTCATACATTGAGCCCGGAGAACCTGCGGAGCCTGTCCGAGCGGAGCGGGACCGACCCTTGCGGAACTGCACCCAGCCTCCCCAGGGCCACCAGTGACACTGACCTGGTCAGTTCCCAAGGTCGCTCTTCACTTACGGCCTCCACGTTGGATTTTACCCTCAACCGTGGGCAGAACTTAGTCATCTCCTGGGACATCAAGGAGGAGGTGGATGCCACTGACTGGATCGGACTCTACCACATAGGTAGGAGCTGAATTTATTCTGTAATTGATTTTTCCTGAGGTAACTGCTTATCAAATTTTGTACAATTATTATTACTAAGAGCATGTTTTCATTATTAGTTAGCAGTAACTTCCCTCAAGGTCATGTTTGGTTTGTGCAGCATTATACCATGGAAAGGTAACACCATCATAACTTCATATGTGAACTTATAGCTTAACAGCAGGTTTCTAGGTAAAGAGCATGACCTAAACTTTAACCAGTTGTCTATAAAGCCCACATGGTTATTTTCACACCACTTGGACATCCAACCATTCAGCGACAGAAGCCTGCTGTAAGCTTCATCACCACGCCTCATTGGGATGGGTTCTGATCACTTCTTTAATATTAGCCTTAGTTACTTCAAACAGCTGCAGACCAATATTATTGGCCCCAACATGAATGACTACCCTTGAATATCTCCTGTTCGCTGACAATGTAAGGTTCTTGTTACTGTTACTGCTCACAATCTGCTCACAGTCTCCTATCACAAGGTAAGATAATAAAGGAAGACGATAAAACCTGCACATAACAACTGAGAATAGAGAGCAGAGTACTTTCAAAAGGCTGGTTCTTAGCTGAATGGAAAAAACCTCTATAGTTACGCAGCCAATTCCTAATAACCCTCTGCACTGTGAAACACGTGCTAATGATGCATTCTTACAGCTTTTCCTGTCTTTTTAGTGGCTCAGACACTGCAAATCATAATGTACATTCTCTCCGGCCAATATGCACATTCCTGCACACAAAATTAAACAGCACTCTTTTATTCTGTTGTTTTCTGACGTGATATCCCAGTCCTGATACATCCTGTGTGTTTGTTCGTGTGCGCATGTGTGTGTATGTGGCGAGCCAGCTAGTCAGTCAGTGAGTCAGTCATGGATATTGGGTTGGTTTCCAAAATAAAGGGCAATATTCAGGTTCATGTGAAAGAATAAGGTAAAAGTAAGCAAAAAAAAAAGTATTTCATTGCTCAGTTTAAGCAGATAATGTGAAAAATCCATACTGAGTTTTGAGCTTTTCGCTTTTCATTTTTAGCTGATGAAGCTGCTCACCATTAAGTCAATTAAGTGATTAAGCTGATCTTATAAGACGAACACACTGCTCTCATTCTGCCTTTTGCTCTGCTGCCTGCCTGCATCAAGAACACTGGAACTTTATTAGTTTGTTTTGAGATGGAAGAACCAGAAACACCACCTTTAATTTCAACTAATTATTTGTTAAGGTGTTGTTAAGCAGTTTCCAAGGTGTTGCTGGGAGTTACTAAGGTGTTAGGAACTGTTGCTAGGGTGTTGCTATGGTAAAGCTGTAGGTTGTTAAGGTGTTGCAAGGAGGTTGCTGTGGTGCACCGAGTGTTTACTTGGTGTTCATTTACAGTGGGTATGGAAAGTATTCAGACCCCTTTAAATTTTTAACTAAAATAAAAAAAAGGACATTTTATTTCTCATTGATGTAAACTCAGCACCCCATCTTAACAGAAAAAAACAGAAATGTTTTTTATGTAAAAAAAAAATAATTAAAAAAGAATAACTGAAATATCACATGGTCATAAGTATTCAGACCCTTTGCTGTGACACTCATATTTAACTCACAGGGTGATTCTCATGAAGACCTTCACATTAACACAAAGTTTTTCACCTCATTGCAGCATTTTTTCAAGTTGAGAACCTAAAATAGAATGTGTATTTTACTATATTGATTATTTTATTATCATTTGAATCTTATATGATCCAGAATAATTCTCATCACTGTTACAGTAAATGACGAAGCTAGATCAACGGTTCAAAAAATCTTTGATGATTAATTTAATCAGTAATGAGAACACAATAAAACGGTAATGAGAATAAATGTAACAGTAATGAAACTTAGTTAAGGCAATTGTGTAATAAAACATGGAACCAGAAAAACAAGCAAATTTCAAGAAACTTCAGCCTTGGCTGCTGCCTTCTTGCGTTCAATCTCTGTCAGTCTTCAAAAAATGAATATAACCATTAGACTAATCAAAAGAGTAAAAACATCAATGACATTGTTTTATGTATATATATATATATATATATATATATATATATATATATATATATATATATATATATATATATATATATATGTACACAGGAAATTTGGCAGTGTTAAATCAACACTGTTAGTGTTAAATTAATTTATCATTTATGGTATCAAGTACATTTTTTTGTTCAACACATAAAATATTTATATTATGTAAAGTCACGAGAATTATCATGAGAATCACCCCACAGTGCATGTGAGCAAATGAGAATCATGAGGTTGAAGGAACTGCCAAGGAGCTCAGAAACAGAATTGTGGCAAGGCACAGATCTGGCCATACAAAATAATTTCTGCAGCACTCAAGGTTCCTAAGAGCACAGTGGTTTCCATAATTCTTAAATGGAAGACATTTTGGACGACCAGAACTCTTCCTAGACCTGGCCGTCCAGACAAACTGAGCAATCGTGGGAGAAGAGCCTTGGTGAGAGAGGTAAAGAAGAACCCAAATATCACTGTGGCTGAGCTCCAGAGATGCAGTAGAGAGATGGAAGAAAGTTCCACAAAGTCAACTATCACTGCAGCCCTCCACCAGTCTGGGCTTTATGACAGACTGGCCAGACGGAAGCCTCTCCTCAGTCACATATGAAAGCCCACATAGAGTTACACATGAACTCCCAGACTATGAGAAATAAGATTATTTGGTCTGATCAGATCTGACCTTTTGGTGTTAATTCTAAGCGGTATGTGTGAAGAAAACCAGGCACTGCTCGTAACCTGCCTAATACAATTCCAACAATGGTTGGGTGGTAGCAATTTGTTATGGGGGGTTTTCAGCTGCATGGACAGAATGACTGGTTGAAATTAAAGGAAAGATAAATGCAGCCAATTAAAGAGATATCCTGGAAAGAAAACCTCTTCCAGAGTGCTCTGGACCTCAGACTGGGCTGAAGGTTCTGTGGTTCAATGACCCTAATCACAAAGCAAAAATAACAAAGGACTGCCTTCAGAACAAGAATGTGAGCATTCTGGACTGACCCAGCCAGAGCTCACACCTAAACCAAATTGAGCATCTCTGGAGAGACCTAAAAATGGCTGTTTACCAATGTTCACCATCCAACCTGACAAAACTGGAGAGGACCTGCCTGAAAGAATTTCAGAGGATCCCCAAATCCAGGTGTGAAAAACTTGCCTCATTCCTAAGAAGACTCATGGCTGTTCTAGCTCAACAAGGTGCTTCTACTCAATTCTGAGCAAATGGTCTAAAAATTATGACCAGGTGATATTTCAATTTTTTTTTTTATAAATTGACCAACATTTCTATTTTTTCTGTCAATATTGGGTGATGAATGTACATTAATGCGAAATAAAGTATAAGTAAAAATTGAAAGGGGTATGAATACTTTCTGTTCACACTGTAGGTGTTCCAAATGGTTAAAAAGTGTTTTTGAAAATAAATAGAAGTAAAGGAGAGGAACAATGAATGAAAACAACAATCATACTAATAAATAAAAGATTGCTATTTTGGTTAACTTTCAAACAGTAGCAGTTAGCAGTTTCTGAGATAACCTTGGTCACATTCCCTCATTATAGATCAGGTGAATGATCCAGAACTCAATCCTGTAACTCTAGACTCTGGGGTTTCCTCAGGGGAGGCCTGAATGTCTGAGTCCACAGTACCACTGCCACTCTTAAGCTGGAGGACTGATTCTATACACCTAAACCAGGACAGGTTCAGCTAACGGCTGATATCAAACCTCACAGGGAATAGTTAATGTGAAAAGATTGTAAAGGGTTATATATTGATTATTTTGAGGTGATTTATATTGGGTCATTAATTAAAAAGTTTCATAATCTATTAACCATAGTCTATTTTAGTCAGGAGTGTTTTATTATGGTAGTGGGATGGAGTGCTACAGATAGACAGCTCTCCAGCCCAGAGAGATGTTGAACGTAGTAGAACAGTAGAACAGTAGATCTCAAAGCAGGTAAACCGAATAAAAAGAAAAATAATAATAATAAAATAAATATATAATTGTTATTATATATATTATTATAATATACAACAATATTATATATTATTATAATATATGACAATATAACACAGGGGGATCGAACCCGGGCCATCACCGGGACTTCCTGCACTAACCGGGCTTATAAAGAGCCACCAAGAACGGGCAGAATGTGAAAACAAGCAGACAAAAAAAATCACGCCTAGTGTGAGTGAGAGAAAGGAAAAGAGGGGTAAACAAAGCACGCTGAAAAGCGTGAGGGTTGAGGGCTAATTAAACAAGAGGGCTTCCAAACTACCGGATTTTTCGGACTATAAGGCGCACTTAAAAACTTTTAATTTTCACAAAAATTGACAGTGCGTCTTATAATACGGTGCGCCTTTTGTATGGATTTTACTCTCAGGTTGTAAGGAGCAGTAAACACACACTCCGTGCAGCGTTATAGAGAGTTTCAGTGCTATACAGAGTCCAGAGCCGTGCAGCTCCGAGGCTGGAGCAGCAATAGCATTAGCTAGATGCTAACCGCTAAGCTAGCTAGCTTATTCACTGTTCAGAGATCAGTATTATCTAAATTTTACCCGTCAGGTGTAAGGAGCAGTAAACACACACTCCGTGCAGAGCCGTGCCGCTCCGAGGCTGGAGCAGCAATAGCATTAGCTAGATGCTAACCGCTTAGCTAGCTAGCTTTTTCACTGTTCAGAGATCAGTATTTTCTAAATTTAGTACTTTTAATACTGCTGGAGCAGTATTATTAGAGTTAGATGCTAATCGCTAAGCGTTCACCGTTCAGAGGTGAGTTATCGGCCTGTAAGTCTGTGCTGCTTTGCCTGGCTAGCATTAGCTAGATGCTAAGCGCTAACTCTCTCAGAGGTGAGTTTTATCAGCCTGTAATCTGCTTGTTTACCGTGTTAAAACAAGCTACGGGGGACGAATCGCTAGCTAATATCTCACTGTCTTACCAGAACACGCAGGATTACTCAGTGTAACGCTGTCGTTTAAGTTTGGGTTAACTTTACTAGTTTAGGTGACTAGCTAGCGTGCTAGCGGATAGCTATGCTAACGCTGGTGCAGCAAGCCTTAGTGGACATCTGGAAATCTAAGCTTACTGTAAATAAACTGAAGCACGTTACTCACCCAAATAAACAGTTTTCAGGAGAGGAACAGAAAAATTACATCAATATTTAGTAGATCCTCCTTTTGCAGAAATAACAGCCTCTTAACGCTTCCTATAGCTTCCAATGAGAGTCTGGCTTCTGGTTGAAGGTATTTTGGATCATTCTTCTTTACAAAATATTTGATGGTTTCCCGCTTTTAATCCCACCACATATTCAGGTCTGGGGACTGAGATGATCATTCCAGAATGCTGTAGTTGTTCCTCTGCATGAATGCCTTAGTAGATTTTGAGCAGTGTTTAGGGTCATTGTCTTGTTGAAATATCCAGCCCCAGTGAAACTTTAACTTTGTCACATTGTTGTACATTGTTCTCAAGAATCTGCTGATATTGACTGGAATCCATGTGACTTTAACAAGATTCCCAGTACCTGCACTGATCTTTTTCCGCCATGCATACCGCCCTCCAAATAAATTTTAGTTTCATCAGTCCACATCACCTTATTCCAAAATGAAACTGGCCTGAAAAAATGTGCTTTAGCATACCTTAAGCACTGTTTGTGCACACGCATTTCTCTCCCACATCCTCTCCGTGTGTAAAGTGTGCTGAATAGCTGAACTATGCACAGTGACTCCATCTGCAGCGAGATGATGTTGTAGGTGTTTGGAGCTGGTCTGTGGATTGACTATGACTATTTTCACCATTCTTCTCCTCTGCTTATCTGAGATTTTTCTTGACTTGCTACTTCGGGCCATAACTAGAACTGTGTCTGTGGTCTTCTATTTCCTCACTACGTATCTCACAGTGGAAACTGATTCTGAAATCTTTGATATAGCTTTTTGTATCCTTCCCCTAAACCATGATGTTGAACAATCTTTGTATTCAGGTCATTTGAGAGTTGTTTTGAGGCTCCCATGTTTCCATGTTATCTTCTCTTTAGAGAATATAAAAAGATGAGAAAAACTTGCAATTGGCCACCTTAACTCTTTTTCATATTTATATTTGGATGTAGTTCAAGGGTCAATAAGCTTACCAAACAAATGTTGGTAATTAGTGCTAAAGTTATTCAAATCAATATAACAACAAGAGTGTCCAAATGTATGCACCTGCCTAATTTTGTTTAAAGAATTATTGCAAATTTTCTGTAAATCCTATAAACTTTATTTCACTTCTGAAATATCACTGTGTTTGTCTGCTATATGATAAATTTAACTGAAATTGTAGAGCCAAACAACCAATGATTTATTAAGTTTCCAAATTGTGTGGACCAACAGTACCATCACCAGGACAAAGACCTGACTGCAAATATAATATAATATAATTTGACTTGCTAAAACCCACAGGAAACGCAATCCACAGAAATGTTATGACAAATTAAAAGGTTTATGCTTGGTTATTTCAGCAAAGCACTGAAAAATAAGAGTCATTTAGTTAAAATAAATGTTCTTAGCTTGGGATTCCATTGTCAGCTTGTAAGACTCACTCACACCAGTCATAAATTCCGATCGACAGGCTAAGGGCCAGCAGCCTTATCTAAACATTCACTACAAAGGGAAGAGGGTTTTTCACAAAGAAGAACTAATTAAAATATACAGTGACTTGACATTGTTTTACACGTGTCACGTCACATGACGCCACCAGGAAGCCCCGAGTACTGATTACCCACAGTATTTAAGGACCATGCTCACGCTCGCCGAGTATCTGTTTGGTAAATCCTACAATACAAAGCGTTTCTCTTGCCCTTGCTATTCTCCGTGTATGATCTTGTTTTTGTTTTCTACCGACTTTGATTTTTGCCTGCTCCCTTGTGTTGGATACCCGTGTATTACTAAATAATATGCCACTTTTGGTGTGTGGGTTTAGATGCTGTCCTGATTAAATTTTCCTACACAGTCAAGTCTGAATCAACAAAGTTAAACTAGCATTTGATGATTTAGCTTTATTTGGTTATCAGTGGCTTATCCATGTTGCATTATCTTTTCGATTATTTAATTGGGTTTAAACAGTAACATGACTATTGATCTCTTTTTGACAAGGTACCATCCATTGTTGATTATTTCAGGATTATCTTAAATGTTACAAAACTGTTTGTGGGCAAAACATATAATTTACATTTATTGTGATTTAATTGTAAGATTGTTGTTTCTTGAATTTATCTACATGAACTGGTGTGATGAAGATTGTATTTTGATCCACTGTTTAATTTAGTTTTCTTTTGGTTTGGTATATTAGTATTAATTTCTCACTAGCCAAATTGTGGTGAAACATGTGGGGTAGTTTTATGGCTCTTTGTTAAAGAGATTATCTTCCCGCTAAGGTTTGAAACTGCTCCTAAACCAGTGAAAACACAGACACATTGGTTGCCTTCCCCCAAAGGACAAAAAGGACAAAAGCCCTCAAACCCAAGGCAGGTCCAAACAGACACAGACAGTTTTAGTTAGTCCAGAGTGGAGTGAGTCTAGAGGAAGGACAGACGGAGAGTAGTATTAGTTTATTTATTTTATTTTAGTATTTTAGTTTAAAATAATTAAGCTATTTTATGATCTACGGAGTCATTCTGCCAAGCTAGTTAATACAGTAAACCAGCCAGACCAACCAAAGGATCATTGAAAGGGTACACCAGTCAAGCCAGCTGCAGAGGAGGCTCTCCCCCGTGTCGACCAGGGGCCTCATGTACTAAAGGTGCATACGCACAAAAACATTGCGTATGCCATATTTCATGCTCACGGTCAGATGTACTAAATTTGACTTGAACGTGAGGAAGTGCGTTCCCCCCAGGCATTTTTGTTTCGGGTGTATGCCTTTTTTTGTGCGTATGTATTGTGTTTTTGTTATTTGGAGACACTTAGAGGCGATGCATTGAAATTACAACTATTAAGATATCCTTTATGCACACATTGTAGTAAGCAATGTTTACCATCAAATTAAACAGACAATTTCATTGGCTTACAGAAATAATCGTTCAAAGTGTTTCCACTTAGCCTAGATTATATAAACATGCATAAAAGTTTGCGTTGGAGTTGTTGGAGATAGCAGAGTTGGCATTGTTGGAAAATATTGCTAATGGCCAAATTCACTGAGAGCGCATTTTCCGTGACGATTATGTTTTTTTTTAGCCCATGATGATGACTGGCTTATAAGCCGTTTTAGATTTCCAAGAGCTAAGAGGATAAGAAAACAAGCTGAGTGAGTCACGTGTGGCTTCTTGGTAAGCAACTCATTTAAAGCATTTAAATGAAAGCATTTATTATCCATCTTAGAATAATACAATTTAAAACATGGGTAATTATACGCTACACGTATCTAATATTATTAATAATAATAATAACAATAATAATAATAATAATTATAATTATTATAACATTATACTCTGTGTAATTCAGGGAGGAGTCGTGGCAGGTGTGATGTTTTCGTGCATTTGTGCTTGATTTCATGTTGATTGCGATGTACTAAGAGAAAGTACTTGGAATTCTGCCTACGCACAGTTTGATAAATCCAGATTTTTTTGCGTACGGAACTTTTCAGGTCTGAGCGTACGGAACATTTTAGTATGAAGTCCATGGAAGTCTTAGTACATGAGGCCCCTGGTGCAGACTGGTCAACCTGGTGTTAAACCGCTGGTTCACGTTGGACCTGATAGGGGTGCAAGATGTCAGCTGACCAAGAGGTTTGAACAGCAGACGCGGACCAATGTCAAGCCCCTTTGTGGTTGTCTCAGAGTAAGGCATCTGGGTATACTTTAATCAATTGGTGTTTTGGTTGGTCAAGTCTGGTTGGTTATTGTCCTTAATTCATTTCTTAGTATAGATTCATTTTTAGTTATTTGTCGAAAAAGATGATCTTTGTAGGTCCTAAAATATCTTAATTATCTACATATTTTCGTTCTCATTTGTTCGTTTTGATCTCACTACACTTAGTTTATTATTTAGAAATCCTTACTGAATAGTTCTATTAATCTGACAAGTTATTCCTTTCTATACCAGTATTATTACGTGTTTTTCTTTTGATTCTGATTTATATTTATACACTATGATTTGATATCTAATGGCTACATTTATGACATTTTAATGAATTATTTACTCATATCTGTGTGATTTAATAAAATACATTTTATATTACAAAACCTGTTATTTCAGTGTGTTTTCTGAATAACTTGGTTATTAGAATTCCTGTTACCTGTAAAAGCCAAACCCTGAGATGTATTGTGTTATTAATTAATTAATTAATTAATTAATCTAATTCAATTAATTTTATAACTGGCGACCATATAAAAATTGTATAAAAATGATAAATTCAACATCTCATTTAGCACCAGGTATTAAACTGCTAAGCTCGCTAAACAATTTAAGAATAGGAATGTAATGTAAAGACATCAATGAAAAAAGTGCACAAACAGATAAATAAAGTGTCTTATAATAAAATAAATAAAGGGCCTTCACCTTTTATTTGGCCTTAAAGACTGGGATCTCGATCTCTAACAGCAAAAATATGATAGCGAAACGATCTGGGCACCTTGCCCTGGGGTATCGACCAGCCGGCCTCCGTACTTCATTACCTTCACAAGGGGCCCGTCCCTCGAGTGCTCTCCTTTTCAACAGCTAAGCAGACATTCAATGATGCTATAAACGTAATCTGTCTCTCAGCTGCTCATTAAAAGCGGGTTCGTGGAGGGCAGTGTGATTTGCAAAGCCGCACTCACATTATTTTATAGGAGCATGATTTGTTTTACACAGTGCTCTGAGTGCACTTCCCTGCAAGGTTGAAGTTCAGCCAGCTATTAAGCTCTGCCCATTCTTTCACTAATGGCTGGTACAGGTAGACTAAATGGCTAGAGGTTGGATTTAATACACCTGTGGCAATGAGCCTGAATCACCTTAAATTCAATGATGAGAGGTAAGTACCAGTGGCTATGTACATATAATGTACATACGTATGTAAATAAAATGAGTGTATTATAAATCCTCTATAATTGTAAATATTATATGCCAGATTCATTAGTGTACGCATGTGTATAAACATGATACACCACAAAACTAAGTATAGCTGATTGAGGTCATACTGCGGGAACAGTGTGGATATGCTGAACAACCTAGAGTTATTAATTACCTTCTTAAAATTGTGACGTGAGGAGGCAGAGGAGCTGTGGGTCCGCCCCACGCCAGAACGCTCAGCTGAGTCCCAGCTGAGCGGCATCAGGACTGTTTAAGCCACCAGCTGGGACAGGCATAAAAAACCCAGACTTTAAAAGTAAACTATTGAATTCTAGAGCCCCACTGGGCCGAGTTATGTTTATTTAAGTTTTTTTGGGTGTGGTGGAGGGCATTTAAAAGCCAATAAAGGTACGTTTTGAGTTAATTTACTCCCCGTGTCTGTGAATCTCTGTGTACTTCCTCCTTCCGGGTCACAGTGGCCACGCCCCTAACCCCAGGGGCCAACCACAATACTGAATGATTAGCATGGTTAGGTTGATCATGCTTGTAGACAAGCTTAACCGTCTAACTCAAACTAAAACATTTCAGTTTAACCAGCTTAACCAGCTTAACCAGATTAACTTAACTGTTTCAACCAGCTTGAGTTTAACAGGCTAATTGTTCCTGGAAAACAATGGCTAACAATGGGGCCATGTGTTTGTTTCTTTCTGAATTAAAATGGTATTCTATTGACTTTTTTACTGTGGCTAAATTATGATTATATGTGATTTGTAAATCATTACATTCTGTTTATATTTACATGTATTTCCATTTTACCTAGTGTCTTTCTCATCTCAATACTAACCTTCCAACAGAGCCAGCATGACATCCTGAGATTTTTTATTCTATCCACCATACACCCTGAGACATTTAAGAATATTTCAAGCCAATTGAATTGTTGCAATGTCAAAACATAACAGTAAAAAAAAATCTTTATTATACATCCTGTGTAGTGGCTGTCAAAAATCGCTTGGTCTCAGAATGTCAGGGTTATGTATTGGTTTATATTAACTTAATGTGGATTTTTGTTAGATGAAGAATGATGAAACTGATCACCGAAAGTCTTCCTCCAGATATCAGAGCACCTCTGCTAGATTGCTCTAAAGTATTTCCATAATTCCTCAGTATGGAAACTGGGAGGCAGTAGGTCCTGCTGTTTACCACTGGGCACACAGAATAAAAGTTGTGGTGTTATAGGGTTAAAATAGCTGTACATTTAAATTGGTCATTAAAGAAAACTGATTATTAGCAACAGAAACAAAATATCTGCAAAATAAATTATCTATAATAAATAAAAATCTATTCCCTCTCTTGTTCCCGCAAACATGTACAAGTCCACACTAAAATCAGTTTTCCAAGATTGACTACAACAATAAGAACCAGAAGAACATAACAATATAAGGGGGGGCAGCGTGACAAGGAGAGAGAGAGAGGGGAGAGATACAGAGAGGGGGGGGGAGGGAGAGTGAGAGAGAGAAGGAGAGGGTGAGAGAGACAGAGACAGAGAGAGAGAGAGAAAAATACAATGTAACCAGAAATCACCAGGCAATGAAAAAAAGCTTAAGGAGGAGAGAAGTCAGTAGAGGCAAGAACAGAAATGAGTAAGTAAAAGTCAGTTTTTGGCTAATTATTTTACTATTAAATGTTGACTGGGATATAAAACTGCTATAAAAGAATGACTTTAATGACTTAAAGATAAATAGCAATACTGATTATAAATCCCATGTCAACAAAACTAAGACTTAATTGTACTTATAGTTTTTTTTTTTTTGCCATTTGCTTCAAACGTGTAACAGACATTACTAGAGTGTACACTCTCTGCTTTACACTCTATGCTTAGCTGGACTGTATTTGCCATTTAACAGTTGTGTTAACATTTATTCAATGTCTGATTTCATATTACACATTAATGTGGACATAAAAGTAAAAAAAAAAAGTCAAGAGTGTTTCTTTAAGACACTGGTTGGAATGTGAACGTTCAAAAAGGAAACTATGGCCATGTTATTTGCCTGGACTGTAGTTAGACAAACTACAAGGTTTTTTTCTACAGTAACTTAGTTAGTTACTAACTATCTAGCAAGCAGGCTAAGATTACATGGCTACCTTTCACATTTTGCACATACTGTAACCTTCAATCCAGGTGCTGTAGCCTTTTAGTAAAACAGCCCGGGGAATCTTGCACTTATATTCTGCCCATTTTTTGCCTGCTGTCACCGATAATTCAGGGAGGTGTGCGAGGTTAGTTGTCCACAGAGGCACTGTCATTAGAACTGGTGGATATACTGCTGACTCACTGTTCCCTTGGAATTTCCAGTTTAGAAGTCAACTGTAAGTTCCTGTTCGCTACGTTACATAAACTAGGTTTTGGAGAATTAGTTATAGGCCGGATAAAAACTATATATACACTTACTCAAAGACCACAGTCAATACTAATGAACTAATAGCACAGAATTTCACACTACACATAGGATGCCCTCTCTCTCCCCTCCTGTTTTCAATTGTTATAGAACCATTAGCAGCAGCTATATGAACAGAGGTATCCAGACCCACACTACAGAACACAAAAGCAACCTGTATGCAGATGACATTTTACTGTTTCTCCATAATCTACTCTCGTCAATTCCCTAAACTACACACAGTATTGAAAGATTTTCCTACCACTTAACATTAATTTATCAGATACAGTAAACCCAGCCCCTCCCCATGCCTATGTGTACCCAACAGATCACATTCCTAGCAGAGGTGATTGCTCTAAGACTGCAATTGAAGCTCAGCTTCCCCTGAATGTCAAAAAATAAGTGATCAAATATATACTGTTGTGTGTACATGTCATTGACTAAATATGCGTTCAGAATCAGCTTCTTATCACTGGTAACGCCGCAGCTTTTCTCTCACTCATTCCTGCAGCTTCACAGTGCTTTAAGCATTGCGGACGCTGAGCGTCCACAGAGTTTAAAAGCTAAGCAAAGAGTGCTTCGAAACGAGACGAGTCATTGGATAAATGCTGGGCTTTGTCCCACCCCTCGGATGCTCAGCGTCTCTGGGGGTCTATGGGGCAGTGGGCCGGCCTCGGCTGGCCCGGACGCTCAGCTTCTGCATGATGATTGGATGATCTGTCTGAGGCTTAATCTCTTTTTGTTTGACAGCGAAATGAGCGAATCAGCAATCTTTTGGTGTAAACATCCGAGCTAGGAGCATTTAATTTTCATTCTGTTCTGAGTTGAACCGGAGACTTTCCTAATCCTTTCAGCGGCATTTTCTTTTTTAAAACAACTAGCGACAAATCCAGCTTCTATTTCTGGTGCTTTTTGTAGCTACTTGTGTTTGGAGACTGACTTATATCCCTCTTTCTGACTTCTATCGCAGTTTCTGTCCAGCAGGTGCTGCTGAGCCCTTTCACCGTCACAAAGCACTTACCTGCGGACACACTTCACACTAGCCTCGTGCCAGACAGTTTGGCAGACATAATGGCAGACAGTTTGAATGTTGTGGACCGGATTTTGGCGAGGCCATTTGATAGTCTTTCTTACGAAGAAAAACTTTGAGTTAAACAGCAGGACAGATCAACTGCTCAGATTATTTTGGGGCAAAAGGTAGGGAGAAGTAACAGGTCTTTTCAGCTGTCCTGGTATGACCAAGTGAGCTGGCTGACTGAAAGTGATGTAACAAATAAAATGTACTGTTGGCCATGCCTCTTGATAAAACCATCAAGAAGTTACGTATAAATAAACCGACACATTTTAAGATGTAGGCCAAAATTGAGCTTCCCCTCTTAAAAGGACCAGCATCCGCCACTGATTCCTAGGCATCAAGATTTCCACCCAGCAGTTCAAGCTCCACGCACTTAAGTTCAATACATTACTCACTGTAAACAATGATCTTTAACAATGGATGAACCTTCTTCTCAGTGATTCAAATTCAACGCCCTCCTGTATTGGAAAAACAAACAACCTACAGTCAAATTACCAACATCACAAAAAACAGTGAACTTGGAGAGAACTTAAAACACCCAATTTAAAACAATACCTCTCTGCAAATCAATTACAATATATAATGAAATGGATAAAACTAAATTTACTAAACTAAACAGATAAAACATGAACATAGGTGGAACAAATATTAGGTGATGAAATAGAATCTTAGACTTACCGTTTTAGGACAACACAATACTTAAACACCAGCCCTGTATAAAAAAACAATGATATCATCAGCTCTGACAGTTTGGTGAAAAGTGCACAAGAGCACAAACACTAAACTCACTACAAGAAAAAGGTATTACCCGTTTACATCACATTCTACAGAACAATACCTTATATGGGGTCACCGATTGCAAGCAAAACTCTAAAATGTGAAATATTTAACAAAAGGTGACAGAAAAATCTGAGATAAATCTGCAGACATAAACACACATCTTATGTGATCTTAGGAGGATAGTTTGTTATAGCTTAGAAAGTGTATATATTTTTATAATCTGATTTATACTGGATTGAATGTGATTCTAGGGAACAGTGAGCTCACAATAATAAACATGTCTGAAAAATATTATAAACAAAAAAAAAATGGAAATAAAATAATTAAACCATCTAAGTACTCCTACCCCCAACAGCATACTGTTCCTCTCTGTCAGATAAATAAGCCCTGTAGGGCTGGGAAGTGCTTTTGACTGTGCTCAGTAGTCATTTCTGGAAGTTAGTGGTGCCAAATGTTAGAAGACAGCCAAGTTTCATTTCTCTAGCTGCCAGAGCTGCTCATAAAAGTACACCATGTGCCCTAACAAGGTTTCCTGGGCTTCTGGGGAAAATAAACAGCTCCAATCTAACTTATCCAGGTGAAACTTATCCAGGTCAAACTATTTGCTATTAAACTAGCCGGTTAACCAGCTTTTGGGCAGTGCACTGCATTTGTTCATGATGGTCATGCTGATTAACCTTTTTAAAAATCAGGTAATGGTAAATCAGGCAGCACTCAGGTGAGACACGGAGCGAGTCAGGAATGTATTGAGTGTGGCATATAGAACATCCTGATCTGGTCTGTGTTTGTGTTTAGTACACATGTCCTCTGCTAAATGCTGTAGCTTTTGAAATATATCTAGTACGACATTACAGTAAGTGTGCATTAATTACAGTAAATTAATAGTACTTACGACAGAATGTCTCAACTATTTATTAACAGGTAGGCCTGTAACGGTATAATGTATTCGTACCGAACCGTACCGAACAGACCTTCGGTACAGTACAGTGCTGTACCGAACGAATACAGTCGGTTTATATGTTCTACACTAGGTCTGTGCCTGTTGCTACATGTGGCTATTTAATATTCATTAGATGCCAGTACGTGATTGGACTAGTAAAAGGGAGGTTATTTGATATGTTTAAAGCAACTCTTTCGTGATTCGTGCTCTTGTGAATCACAAAAGAGTTGCTTTCGTTTGGGAGCTCTTCGGTTTCCCAGTGAAAACCTGCGACGGATAAAGACAAGTGGATAAAACAAAAGCGGTATGTCGTTATTGTTTTGCTGAGGTCGTCTATGTTTCGGGCAACACTTCAAACATGCTAAGTCACCTGAGACAGCGCCACCCAAGTGCTAAGATTACCGTGACAATAAAAGAAGATGTGCAAACGCCACTGATATCTGCGTTTCATTCACAATTCAGATCGGGCTAAAGCCATTACAGCGTCCATTGGGGCTTTTATAGCATCGGATCCTAGACCGTATTCAGTTGTTGAGGATGCTGGTTTTAAGCACATGCTAAAGGTGTATCTGCTCTCACTGCTGACAATATAGACAAACTGATTTTCTTGGCAAAAAATATGAAGATTGAGTAAAATTGAATACTATAACACATGAATTCTGGAATTTATTATTTTAATTTTAATATTTAAAATTTTATCATTGGTTAATCATTTGAGAATATTTAATTTAATTTATAATAGTACCAAGCAGCACTTTGAATGTATTAACTGTTTTAGTTTGTTTATTGGCAATTTTTTGGTTAAATAAACAACACGCTGGTTGGTTCTGCATTTTGTTCCCATACTGTACCGAAAATGAACCGAACCGTGACCACAAAACCGAGGTACGAACCGAACCGTGATTTTTGCATACCGTTACACCCCTATTAACAGGACATAAGACATGAATATAGTCATTACAATGTTTGAAAACTCTTAAGCATTATAGTTTAATAAGGTTTAATAATATTCTTAGTAATTTCAGTTAATAATTATTTGGAACATTACATAACCATTAAACAATGTTTATTATTGTGTTCACTACTGTTAATTCTGTTCCTTATTGCAAAGTGTTACCATATATCTAATATATAGAGAAGCTGTTGATATATACTGTGCTGCTTTATTAATGTCTTTTATGATGATGCCAAACTCCCTGTGGATTGCCTAAAGCTATGATAGAATACAAAAGTTGTTGTTCATATTGCTTGTTATTTGTACCATTTATTGTACTACAAAGATATAGGTAAATATCCTTTTGGATAATAGTGCAGTATAACTTTTTCACAATGTTCTATTACTTTCTCAGTCATTAAAACAATCTGGTAATGGAAAAAATCTAAAGGCATAATAGTAATGGAGCATATAATAATCTTTTCATATATTTATTTGAAATCAGATTTCATTCCATTGAAAACTTGGAGACAACACTGTTGAATGCTGTACTGTACAGTACATAAATAATAAAATCACTGCTAAATAAATAATGGCTTTAAATTGATTGTGCATCACAATCAATCAATAAAGAATAAATGAATAAAGTTTACAGATGCTGCCAGGCATTACTCACGCTCGCTAGCTGCCCGGTTAGCTCTCTCTTTAGCTTGCTGTGATTACATTGTGGTTTATTTATTTTGCCATTTTAGCTCAAAATTTCCATATGGTACAGAGGCTTACAGTAAACGCTCCCTTTCCTCTTTCTTTAGATGAAACCTGTCCATCGAACATGTGGGACTGTAAGAACCGCGGCGTGAACGGGACGCAGTGCGGGCAAATCGTGTGGAGGCTGGAGCTTGGCCCATACTTCCTGGAAGGTCAGCATCATGTCCCTGACAACAAAGAACATTCAATATGTGTTGCATATTTTAATGTTAATTGTGAAAATATCCTATAAAAGCCTTTATTTAACATGGACTAATATCAACATCAGTTACTGTTAAAATTCTGATGGCTGGGCTGAGCTCTTCTACACTCACAAAAATGCTTGTAGCAGAATTGTGCATCCTTCAAACAAAAAATATGATTTATTATTATTTAAAGGTTATTTTCTACACTGCAAGACCAACACAGTATAAACTAGAATACAAGCAAAATATAGATATTAATGAAAGTAAAGTTTAATACAAACAACACATATAAACAATGTTGAACTATTGCGGATTCAACATAAAAAAGGAGTGCACAAATAAATTAATTTGGATTTACGCTTTTTCAACGAATTAGCAATAAAAAATAAAAAAAATAATTTAACATACTTTTACTATCTGCAATGTTAATTATATGTTTTGTTAATAGTCATTTGGTTTTAAATATAATGCTCATGGTTAGAGTGGGAAGATATAAAAAATATTATATTGCGATATTTAAAGATATTTTCACAATATGCAATATTTAGCACAGTATTTTGTGATAGATAAACTTTAACTCAAACCTTAATAAACATTTTCTGAACATACTGTGGATATTGAGGCTTAAACAACACTGACCCACTTTATAACGCAGTATAAAGAGTGTAAAGTCAGTGTAGAGCAGAATTTAACCAACAGCTTTTTAATATATTTGGCATATCCAAATGATTGTGATAAATATTGTGTATCTATACCTGAAAATATCTTTGGATCTTCCCAACTCTACTGTGGAAGCCATCCTCTTTTCCATCTTTACCTTTTTTTTACCTGTTGGGAGATGTTTGCTTCAGAATTTTCTGAAATTTATTACAATCAAATCCATTCCTCCATTTTCCCTGTTCCACTGGCTGCAACACAAACCCATGTTTAGCAGATGGAGAGGTGTTGTTTTGATAAATTTCTGCACCTTTTTTCAAAACATATCTTGGTATCAGATACCTTAATTAACTAATTAATTTAATTAATTAAAAGCTAATTAAGGTCTGAGTTCAGCTTTTTTGGGGGTCCCACCATCTCAGGATACATTGTACAAAACATACAAAATAATAATCTATAAATAGAACTTGCTTTAAATATTGTTTACAATACTTTTTGGCTTTTTATGGCATTTTTCATTTTCTATTTAATTATTCACAGTGACAGATACCAATGCCCAAACACAAGAGCTTGAAGATTGTAATTTAGTTTAGTGCTTTTTCTTCACAAAATCCTCCACTAATTAACACATATAGATCTTTGGTCTTACTACCAGACTTCGGATTCTGACCATGTTACTTGTTGAAATATACTGTCTCTGTTTCTCTTCTAGCGGAGACCAGGGTCTGTTTCAAATACTACCATGGCGTGAGTGGAGCCCTGAGGGCAACAACACCCTGCATCACTGTCAAGAACCCCAGAGTTTCGGTCAGTACATTAGCTTGCAAAAGTACTCATACCCCTTTAAACTTTTCCACATTTTGTCACCTTACAACAACAAATGTATAGTATGTATAGTATTCTATTCTATTGAGATTTTAAGTGATATACAAACACAAAGTATTACATAAGTGTGAAGTAGAACAACAATTACAGTTTAAAAATTTTTCTCAAATAAAAAATTTAAAAGTGTGACATGAAAAAGTATTCAGTACTTATATCAATACTTTGTAGAGCCACCATTCACTGCAATTACAACTGTAAGTGCTTTTGGGGTTTGTCTGGGTCTGGGTAAGACTGGGTCATTCCAACACATGAATATTCTTTGATTTAAACCATTCCACTGTAGCTCTGGCTGAATGTTTAGGGTCATTGTCTTGCTTGAAGGTGAATCTTCTTCCCAGTCTCAAGTCTTTTGTTGCCTTCAAAAGGTTTTACTTCCAGGATTGCCCTGTTTTATTTTTCTCCATCCATCTTAACATTAACTCTGACCAGCTTCTCTGTCCCTGCTGAAGAAAAGCATCTCGACAGCATGATGCTGCCACCACCATGTTTCACAGTGGGGATGGTTGTGTTCAGGGTGATGAGCAGTGTTACTTTTCCTCCCCATATTGCGCTTTGCATTTAGGCCAAAATGTTCCACATTGGTCTTATCTGACCACAGAACCTGCATGGGTCATGACTTTAATACGCTTCTTATGGAGCCACTCCTTTGTATGTTTTGGATCGTTGTCGTGCTGGAAGACCCATCCACGAACTATTTTTAGTGCCCTGGAGGAGGCAAGGACGTTGTCACCCAGGATTTTGTGATACATGGCCCCATTCATCTTCTCATCAATGCAGTAAAGTTGGCCTGTCCCAAAACATAATAATTCCTCCACCATGCTTGACAGTGGGGATGGTGTTCTTAGGGTCATATTCTGTATTTTTCCTCCTCTAAGCACGTTGAGTTTAGTTGAGGCCAAAGAGCTCAATTTTAGTCTCATCTGACCACAGAACCTTCTCCCAGTCTCTCTCGGAGTTATTAATATGTTCATTGGCGAAATTGAGGTGGATGTTGAGCCTTGAGGTAAGCCTCCTTGAGCAGAGGAACCTTGCGTGCAATGCAGGATTTTAAACCATAAAGTCTCAAAGTATTACCAATGTTTTTTTTGTAGACTGTGGTCCCAGCTGAGATTGTTAATCAGCTCCTACTGTGTAGTTCTTGGCTTATTTTTCTCATGATCAATGATGCTCCACAAGGTGATTTCTTGCATGGAGCTCCAGGCCTAGGCCGATTGACACTTCTGAATAATTGCACCAACAGTTGTCACCTTCTCATCCAGCTTCTTACTTACGGCTTTGTAGCCCATTCCAGCCTTGTGTAGGACAATAATTTTGTCCCCAACATCTTGAGACAGCTCTTTAGTCTTGCCTAACTGATGAAGATGTTGGAGTGTCACTAAGTCTGTTGGCAGGTGGCCTTTTATACAGCTGACAGTTTGGGACAGGTGTCTCTCATGCAGGTAATGACTTTACTGAGATTAGGGTGTGTCAGTGGTATGTGGGAGCCAACATTAGTTGTGTTTTTAGGGGATCAAATGCTTATTTCTCTTAATGAAATGCAAATTATTTTTTTATTTAAAAATTATTTAATTTTCTAGATTTTCTTTTTGATATTCCATCTCTCACTGTCAAGTTACTCCAAAATCTGCTTCAACCTCTGCTTTAACTTGAAAGGAGCCTTAGCCAACTACTGGGGTTTTTACGGCACAACTCAATAAACCAGTTTTGATCTCCTTCTTTGGTGATTTATTGAAGGATTTCTCTTCATTTAGTTTACAATTAGGTTGAAAACCATAATAATACAAAACACAATAGTGTTTTAGAAATAGTTTCAAAATAGAAACATTGCTTAAATTAAGTATGCATTTTTCCGTATATCAACAGGAAATAAAGCTACTCTTAGCAATTAAATTAAATATAACATACAAGTGTTTTATATTAAACTTAATTAAAAAATAAAAAAAATAACATGGTTATGCCTCATGCTAACTGAAACTTGCTTGTGAGCTAGCTAACTTGCACAGCACTAAATCAACAATATATTTCTACATAATATTTAAACTCACAAATGCTAGCATCAACATTTAAAATGTAAAGTTCAAAATCTTTCCCCAGTGATATCCCGGTAGATGGCCAGTAGGTAGAGCTTTTTCTCCTTTTATTTCTTTAGATTTAATTTGCTAGTTTTTCTACAGCACTCTCTCTCTCTCTCCAGCTCACACAGCACTCTCCTTGGGCTTTCTGGAACGTTCTGTGAAGCAGAGTGAAGCAGGGCAGCTGCAAGGACCAAATCTCCACTTCAAAATAAAAGTCTCTATCTATTTAGTATCTGGCAGCACACCTCCCACTTGAACTCCTGGTTTTTAAACCCAAGGAGGTCACACCACTGTTCTGTAGAAACTGCCAGCTCTAGCTTTTTTGCTCTTCAACTGGTAGCAAGACATTTAGACGCCTGAAGTCTCTGTGGAGGATTGCAGCAGGAATCCTTTTGGTTGGCGTTTTCACAACTGTAGTGCTTTTCTTTATAGAGTCCTTACTTGGTAACTCATCATGACTGGGTAGCTCGGAAATGTTCGCACTTTGACATGTCTCACAACACCCTTCTTATCAGTATTTACTCTGATTACTCTGGCCAATTTGATCTGACCCCTTAAGGCATTTTGATCAGCTAGCGAAACAATGTCACCCACAGTCACGTTCCTCTCTCGTGTGCCACTTGCTTCTGACGAATAGGTTTGGGCCTGCCAACTGACACCACTTTCTCCAGAATTTGTCGACCTCTGATTGGATAATTCTCAATCTCTTGTATGGGTAACTCTCAAATTGGAAGTCACCTGGGTCTCCCTTCAAGCAGGCTGGAGTGATGCGTGGAGTGACGTACTCCACGCATTCCTCTTGGACTTGAGCTTTAGCATCTATAGGTCTTTCATTTGTTAGATTGGCTGCCATGTACACATAAACGTTTGAAATTCTCCCCATGTAAGTGGCCATCACCACCCAAATTCTGCAGGGCTCTCTTCACTGTGCGAACAGCTGCCTCAGCTGCTCCATTTCTGTGGGGTGAGTCTGCAGGAAGGGTCTTCCATGACCACTCTGTCATGTTTGCCAAACTCTCATTACATTCCTGACCTTTCCAGGTGGTCTAGGAACTTTAGCCCCTATAAAGTTATTGCCAGGGTCAGACCATACCTTTTTTGGGTGCCCTCTCAATGAAGTAAATCTTTGGTAAGCTAGCAGAAATCCCTCTGCTGACATGTTGCTCACAATATCTGCATGTATGGCCCTGGATGCCATGCAACTGAATACAATTCCCCAGAGTTTGAGCCTCACTCTCCGCTTTACTTCATCCTTTACCTCATAGGGTCCAAACAGGTCCACAGTGGTAAACTCAAAGGGAGCTGCTGGTTTAGTTCGTTCTGGAGGAAGGTCACTCATTATTTGTTGACATTGCTTTGGACTTACTTTTCTGCACGTTACACAGGTGTCCACAATATTTGCGACTATCCTTCGGCCTTTAACTACCCAAGCCTTTTTCCTCATTCTTAAGAGTGTTCCTGCTACACCTTCGTGATTCACATTGTGGGTTTCCCGGGCTAATAGTGTAGATGCCATGCCTCATATGGAAGAACGGGTACTGCAGTTTTCTCTTCGCTGAAAGACTGAATCCTACCACCACAGAGTAGTAGGCCACGCTCTTCATCTTTGAAATCTACAAACCGATTAAGGGTTTTGTCAGGGAATGTCACTCCTTCCTGAGCTGTCAAAAAGTTATTTTACTGTAAGCACAAGTGTCTTAAGTTTTTCGTTTAAGGAAAGCTCTTGTCATTACTGCTGAGAATGATTTCCTTTGCAGCTTACTGATGCTGTCAATTGCATCAGTTGCAACATCTCCAGCAGACTTTATTGGCCAATCTTTCAAAGGCTGTCTCAGGAATGTTGGTCCATTTTGCCAATCTGTGTCCTCTTGAAGATCTTTTAGAGTAGACCACCTTGTGATAATGTCAGCCACATTGATACTTCCTGGAATCCACCACCAGTCTTCAATCAGACCAGCTTTTTGGATTTCTCCTATTCTGTTGGCGAAGAACGTCTGTTTGACTGTCCACTAGGTGGAACCAGCGCTCAATCTCCATTCGCCCATGCATCTCAAAATACTTTCTGAGCCTGGCTGCAAAGACTGCACCACAGACCTCAGCTTTGATGAATCTCCTTTCTGGTCTAGTGGTGTAAGCTTGGCCTTGGATTCCACTAGCCTGACATTAATACCAATGATCATGTTCCCACCTAAGGTATAGATCTTGAGCTGTGTATGCGCCGAGCCACTCAGGTTCTCTCCTGTTTTTCCGTTTTCAAAAAGGTTGCCTCAACACCACTCTTGTTATTCGGAAGAGAAACAGGATCTACTATCCAAGGATACCTTGCATCCCAGTGTGGAGACTTGGTTTGTTCATCTTCCTCTACATGGGTAAGGCCGTCTCTTATGATTTCAAGATCTCTCTCTTCTGATAGAGTCATTTCCTTTCCTTCAGGCTGGCAGTTTCCACATCGGCATCCACCACACTTGGGCTCACAGGCAGCGCTGACACTGTCCTATCTCCACCATTCCAGGAAGTCTCTGTGACTAGTAGCAGTGTGCTTGGCCTCAAACTCACCAGTAATCTCCTCATATCTGACTGCTGCAGTTGTCATGGAACGAACAAAGTGTGTCTTTGACTTATGTGCGGACAGATTTACCTCTTCAAAGAGATCAGGGTGTGCTCCACCCACTGTTTTTCCAAGAGGGCTGTTCCACAGAACAAGGTCTCCCACAACTTTTAGTCTCTGTGGAGCAAGTCTTCCTTCCCTGTGACTGATGAGAAGTTTGATTTCCTCAGGCCTCTTCAGTTCCTCAATCTCTACTTCAGGAAAGAATCTCTTAAGTTTTTCAGGTCTGACTGCCTGGTGGACTTTGGCAATTTCTTTTAGACCATAGCAGATGAGCTCGTGTGAACGTTCAGTTCCCTTTGAGGCACATATCTTTTCGTAGCCACTTTAGTGGTCATTCCTGCAACACCATGTACAACAAGTGTGATCTTCTCGCTTCTCAAATTCAGCCTGTTAGCAGCTTTATGAGTGATGTAGTTTGTGTCTGAAGCCCGGTCTATAAGGGTCCCAATCTTCTGCCCTGCATTTGCAGTCACTTCCATCAGCATCATAATTACTGGAAGGTCTCTCAGCCCACTTTCCTTTAAAAGACCAATATGCGGCTTGGCAGCACAGCATACTTTGGATGAAGTGTTGGTAAATGCTTTCATACACCTTTCTGCCAACTCTGGGGAAAGTTCACCCAGGAACTTCTCCTGTTCCTCTGTAAGCCTTTTTTTTTCTTCTGTTGTCTCTCTGATATTTCTCACCATCTTGCCTCCTGCTTTCCCCTCTTAGACAGAGGTAGAAGTGGTGATCTGATGAAGCCCCTTTTCTGCAATCTTTGTTTCTGCATAAATAGGAATCTTTCCAGCCGTCTTCACCCTTGTGGCATCCTAAGCACTCCCTGCATGCACCAGCTCTTTTGATACCAGATTCCTTCTCTGAAAGCTTCAGCCATTTAAATTGTTTACAGAAGAATATTTTGTCTTTGTGCCTCTCATCTCCGCAGACAATACACCCATCTCCTGCTTCATCTTTCTTTGTTGTTTTGGTTGATGCATGTCTTTTCTTAGGTTTGCACTCTGCTTTACTGACTTGTCGATGACTTTAAGGTGTTTCAATCTCTCAAAGATTTTCTCCTGCCTTTTCAGGAGTGTGAGAAGCATGTCAAAATGGTTCTCTTGTGTGACATCATTGCTGGGGTCCACCATAAAGACAAGCCAGTCTTTCTTTACAAATTCAGGTAGATGGCTTTCTATGGACTTTACCATTAATGAGTTTTTAATGGCGCCAGTATCCCCAAGATCTGCGAGATCTGCAAGGGCTTTTTCTAATGCTTGTATCAGATCCACCATTTTCCTTGGCTGATTTCCCTTCACGGGTGGAATTTTATCCAATTCTTCGACAATCTCTAAGGCAATGGAGCACTTATTTCCAAATCTGTTTGTTAGTACTCTGAATATGTCAGTCGCGGTGTTGTAGGTGGACAGTCTAAGATCTTTAACAATTTTCTCATCAATGCTGTCTAAAAGCTGGATCTTTTTGACCTCTTCTCAACCGGATGGCTCACCTTGCTTTTGTAAACTCTCCCAGTCCCTCTTCCAGCGATGATGATCTCTTTTGCAGCCGCTGTATGTAGGCAGTTTAGTTGGCTCGATCTTTACTACAGACATTGTCTGCGAGGTTGGCGCTGGTCCTGGCCCTGCACTAGTACCTACTGGAGCCCGCATTTCTTCTGCAACTCCCCGTGCTCTTGCAAACTCAGCCTTTTTCATCTCAAGTGTGTTATATGTTGCTTTTAAGTACCTAATCCTCTTTTGAAAGTCACCTCGCTCTGCTGCAGGGACCCATGACTCCCAGATTGATAGAGTTGTGGATGCCTCCTTGAGAAGTTTTTACAACACATTTAGATGGACTTCATAGCCTTCACAATTTACACTTTCCACAGCTATTGAATGTACATGATCACAGGCCTTTTCAGCTTTTTCAGTGGCAGATATCAGTTCATCTGCCCCGTATCTGGTCCACAGGTTAGTTTGTACAATTCTTTTTACCTCCTCCAATCTTTGCCCACAGTCATTGGTGACTTTCTCAATATCTGCCCCTTGCTCCCTATTAAGTGATGCCTCTTCACCTTCTTCTGCTTTTTTTTCAGCCTCTTCTAAAAGCCCAGCCCTGAAATCATCATTTGCTTCATTGATCCTCCGTGCTGCAGCAGAGAGCTTTGCAAATTCTTCTCTGAGCTCTGATTCGGTTAAAGAGACTGCTGTCCTACTAAGGTAGTTAGCCAGTCTTGTAAAGCAGCTCTTTGCAACTGCCCTTTCTTTCTTTAGCTGATCCAAACTTTTGCCAAGTATGTCTTCTGCCATTCTTAACCTGAGAGGTTTACTTCTTTTATTTATAGTACTAGTGTTTTGGCTTGTTTATTTATTTATTTTGCTTTGAATTTTTAATTAGTTGCTTTCTATTTACATTTACTGATACAAGCTGGTGTATTATATAGATCTTGCCATTAAACCAACTCTGATGTCTTCTATGGACTTGCTGAAGGCTTTAATCTTCGTGTTCTGCGGCTGCACTTAAGTTACTAAGCACTGCCGTCTTATCATCAACACTCTGATGGTTTTCAACTGTCAAGTTACTCCGAAATCTGCTTCAACCTCTGCTTTAACTTTGAAAAGAGCCTTAGCCAACTACTGGGGTTTTACGGCACAACTCAATAAACCAGTTTTGTCTTTGGTGATTTATTGAAGGATTTCTCTTCATTTAGTTTACAATTAGGTTGAAAACCTTTATAATACAAAACACAAAAATAGAAACATTGCTTAAATTATTTTTCCGTACATTAATAGAAAATAAAGCTACTCTTAGCAATTAAATTAAATATAACAAATATAACAAGTGTTTTATATTAAACTTAAAATAACATGGTTATGCCTCATGCTAACTGAAACTTGCTTGTGAGCTAGCTAGCTTGCACAGCACTAAATCAACAACATATTTCTACAAAATTTTTAAACTCACAAATGCTAGCATCAACATTTAAAATGTAAAGTTCAAAATCTTTCCCCAGTGATATCCCGGTAGATGGCCAGTAGGTAGAGCTTTTTCTCCTTTTATTTCTTTAGATTTAATTTGCTACAGCCCTCTCTCTCGCCAGCTCACACAGCACTCTCCCTGGGCTTTATGGAACTTTCTGAGTGAAGCAGGGCAGCTGCAAGGACCAAATCTCCACTTCAAAATTAAAGTCTCTATCTATTTAGTATCTGGCAGCACACTCACTGTTACAATTAAAGGGGACATGAAACACTTCAAGTATTTAGTATAATTCACAAGATGTATTTTCACTCTAACAAATTGTATAAGTTTAACAGCTGTCAGTGAAACTGAATTAAAATAATAAGCAATCTTAATGTCATTTTCTTAAGTAAGCGCAGCGCCATCTTGTCCCAGCGCTGAAAGTGATGTCACGAGGTTGGTTCATTAACATAAACTATGAGCCTACAGTAATTTAGTTCCTCAATAAATAATAAAATTCAAACCAAAAATCAATGCAAAGCGGGGGGGAACTTTTGTATTGCCCCTGCGTGTAGTAATACTGGGTATAGTATACTTTTATAGGGTGAAGAATGAGAAAAGGGTTCACTTTCACTTTCATACCTTGCCTCAGATAGCTGTTCTTCAGCGGTGGCTAGAGGCGCTGAAGCGAGAGAATCCTAGACCAGACTATGTGGAGGAGAGGGTTTTGAGTGGGGGGCATTAGTGCCGGACAAATAAGCTGAAGTCTGAGGCTTTTTTCCTCCGTTTTAATTTTTCCTCTGAACAACTGGGATGTACAGATCATCAGACTGGAGGTACTGTAACAGCACTGCGGTAAAGTTAGTTTTATGTTTGACATTCGTGAGAGATTCGGAATTTCGGACTTCCTCCCCCTTAATCAAAATGGAGATTCATCACTGTAATTGTGGTTTCTTGCTATAATGAGGGAACACAACAAACTACAACCACAGTTTTTACTGAAGATTGTATATTTTACATCATATTTAACAAAAATACAGCCGCACCGATAGCGCTCTCTGCCCGCTTGCATTTATTTGATAATTAATTTAATATAAAATATATAAACCGACTAATTAAAAAAATAAGTCTTGTAACATGTAAGGAATATATATCTGTACATGATAAAGTTGATTTGAAATTAATACTTCTAATGATGATTGAGTTTAATGCATTTATTTGATAATTAATTTAATATAAAATATATAAACCGACTAATTAAAAAAATAAGCCTTGTAACATGTAAAGAATATTCTATTTTAAAATAAATTAACAGACTCATTAAAAATAAGCTTTGTAATATGTACGGACGATGTATATGTACATGACAATGTTGATTTGAGACTATTACATTCATTGATAACTGAGTTTAATGCATTTATTTGACTAATAAAGTTGTATAAAGAAGTAATAAATTAAATATTTATTTTTAAGGCTTGTAATATATAGGCAATATATGTTTGTATAACGTACTGTTAGTTTTGCCATCATGGAATCACATTTAAGAGAGTTTAATAGTTTTTTTCGTTTTTTGCTGTGGTCCGTAATTGTGCCACGGTCCCTAAGAGAGCAGCAAGCTGTTGGGAAGAGAAGCGGGGAGAGAGCGCTATCGGTGCGGCTGTATTTTTGTTAAATATGATGTAAAATATACAATCTTCAGTAAAAACTGTGGTTGTAGTTTGTTGTGTTCCCTCATTATAGCAAGGAACCACAATTACAGTGATGAATCTCCATTTTGATTAAGGGGGAGGAAGTCCGAAATTCCGAATCTCTCACGAATGTCAAACATAAAACTAACTTTACCGCAGTAGTATGCTGCAGGGTTTCTGCCCGGCTCCACGTAGAGAGAGAATAGACACCTACAAAACATCTTGCTCTCAGAAAAGCATCTAAAAAGTTCTGCTCAGGTTTATACAGGAAAGATCTCTGAGTAAATGCTCCACGTTAGACCAGTTAGCTTCGTCTTCATCCATAATCTCCACAAACAACAAGCTCTTTTACGCTAGATATGTACCTGGAGTCTTCTACCAACCAATCTTGTGACGTCACCAGTGCTGCACGGGCAATATGGCGGCGCCCTAGCGCATACATAACAAACATATATATTTTAATTTAGTGTGTAAACATTTTATATAAAAAATCCCCCCCCCCAAATAAATTCCATTATATTTAATCCCTTAGAAAACTTGTACAAACTGAAATGTTCATGTCCTCTTTAAGCTACCTTAAAAATCATAGACTGTTTAATTATTTTCAGAGTACAAACTTTTAAAATCAGTGGGAGATTAAATACTTATTTCCTTCTGCACTATATGTCAAATTGTTTTTGTTTGGTTTGCTTTGTTCAATTCATTCTTATCATTGATTTGTTATCATTTCTTAAAATGTCAGTATTTTATGGGACTTCATTTTGAAAGTTCATAATTGATTGTATAGCACATATTGTATAATTGAAACTTAAGTTTTTTAAATGTGCTGTAAAAAATAAAGCTGACTGACTGATTGACATCTGTATAAAGATTAGGTATTTTTTGTTTTTAGATTGTCTGGTATTAGCTTTATTTGTGCACAAACAGACAAAATCAGCAGAGACAGGGAGTGATAGAAGATGCCAGAGTGGTATTGATTTTAGTCTGTTTCCAGGCTGAAGGCCAAAGTGAAGGACAGCTGACTTCAGACAGCAGCCGAAAACTGCTCAGCTTCACCCTCTCAGGTGGGTTGCAGAGTACCATTCAAAAGTCAAAAGTTTGAGCACACCTCTTGTAAGATTGAATGGAATGGATCCTTTCTCCCTCGTTACACAGCAACTTTATGCATAAACTCCACGTGAGTTCAAACCAACACATTTTGAGTGTATATGTGTGACAATTAAATAGAGTTACAACTGAACTGCTGAGTTAAAACACTAATCCCAGCTAGAGTAAATTTACAACTCTCAGTTTGAGTTTATTTAAACACAGAGGAAACAAAATGAAAAGCTTAAAACGTAGTAGATAGAAGATAAGGGCAGGGCCAACCACCGGGCAGCTGAAAGGACTAAACTGGAGTTGGGGGATGGGGAGAGGGAAATAATTCATGCCAGGAGCCAGGTGTGATATACAAAAAAAATTTAAGGGAATGTCAGATTATTTTTAATGTGTCTCAGCTTTCCTATTTAGATAATATTTACCCACATTGCTGTTTCAGACTGCCACAAAGCAGTGAAGATTACATACTAATAATATCAGATCTACAAATCTATAAATCTTTTGACTAGTCACATGACCAGGACCAAAAATCCTCTTTATAATTATAATCACTCTCTCTATAATTCAATTCATTCTTGTAAAAACTCCACATTGAACGTATATGTACCAAGTACAAGTTTCCATTACATGTTATATATATTAGCCTCATAGCTTATGTATAACATATAAATAAACATTTAAGTCTGTTATTGAAATTAAATTCTTTAAAATCATTAAAGCATAGGTGTGTTGGAACTTTGGATCAGTTCAGTATACTTAATATGTTGGTAATTGATGCAATACAGGGCATTCCAAATTATTGTGCAAATTGAACTTAAGTGTCAAAAATATATATATATTTGTTTCTCACTTAAATTCATGGATGGTATTGTGTCTCAGGGCTTTTTTGGTCACTGAAATCAATTCCAGACACCTGTGATAATTAGTTTGCCAGGAGAGCCCAATTAAAGGAAAACTACTTAAGATGTTCCACATTTTTAAGCAGGCCACAGGTTTCAAGCATAATAAAAAAGAAAAAGGATCTCTCTGCTTTCGCATCAAATAGTGCAGTGCCTTGGACCAGGGTTCTTGCAGATAAAGGCAAAATGTGGAAGGTTTCTGCCAGGCAAGTTCATCGGATTAAGAGAGCAGCTGCTAAAATGCCATTACAAACCAACAAACAGGTATTTGAAGCTGCTGGTGTCTCTGGAGTCTTGCAAACCTCAAGGTGTAGGATCCTTCAAAGGCTTGCTGTGGTGCATAAACCTACTATTTGACCACCCATAACCTGAGCTCACAAGCAGAAACGGGTGCAGTGGCCCAGACATACATGAAGACTCATTTCCAAACAGTCTTTTTTACTGATGAGTGTCCTGCAACCCTGGATGGTCCAGATGGATGGAGTAGTGAATGGTTGGTGGATGGCCACCATGTCCCAACAAGACTGCAACGTCAGCAGGGAGGAGGCGGAGTCATGTTTTGGGACGGAATCATTGGGAGAAAGCTGATAGCCCCTGTAGGGTCCCTGAAGGGGTGAAAACGACCTCAGCAAAGTATATACAATTTCTGACTGATCAATTTCTTCCATGGTACAAAAAGAAGAACCGTGTCTTTTGGAGCAAAATCATCTTCATGCATGACAATGCACCATCTCATGCTGCAAAGAATACCTTTGTGTCATTGGCTGCTATGGGCATAAAAGGAGAGAAACTCATGGTGTGGCCACCATCTTCCTCTGACCTCAAACCTATAGAGAACCTTGGGAGTATTATCAAGCTAAAGATCTATGAGGGTGGGAGGCAGTTCACGTCAAAACAGCACCTCTGAGGGGCTATTCTGACAAAGAAACTTTGCAAAAACTCAATGGATGCAAGAATTGTTCATATTGTGGCGAGCTGGCACACTGGAGACCCTTGCATCCTTTTCTCTGTAGTTTTATTTCTCTTAATTCACAGAAAATAAGTCCATACAGCAACAGCCTTAAATGTATGAGAATCTCCAGAATTCTCCCGCATGCCCCGAAATAAACCCTCCCACTCAATTTATCCCCCCCCCTCACCTGATCATTTTGCATCGGGGGAGGTCGGGCCACCCTCCATACATGGCTGTGCACCTGTTCTCTACGTGACGCCCCCTTAACCCCTTACACCCCAGTGGTAATGCCACAATATGTTAACATGTAACTTGGCCTCTTAGGATGTTTTAGATTGAAATAGCTTTTGATTTCAGTGAATGTGAAATCTGCCTAATGCTGCAAATTCAACAAATGACCATTTTCAGTTCTTTACAAAATATAACATGTTTTGAAACTCTGCTGTGCATAATAATTTGGACCAGTGCATTTAGGTTTTTTTTTTTTTTTTTGAAGAATATACTGTTATCATTGGAATGTTTGTTTAATAAAAGTTGATTTATACTTTTAACGGGTGATGACTTTTATTATACTGACTGTCATTTGAATCAACCATTTAGGAAAACCAGGAAAATATATAATTTGCATAATGATTTGGAATGCAGGGTATACATATCTAGTATATGTGATTTAATGTATTATAGTATGTAGAGTTATTATAGATGAGCTCTGACTGTGGTTTTGTAGAAATCCGGGCGGTGGGCCTGAAGAAGGGAATGTTCTTTAATCCGGACCCCTACCTAAAGATGAGCATCCACCCTGGCAAACGCAGCGGCTTTCCAACCTTCTCCCACCATGGCCAGGAGCGCCGATCCGGCATCACCACCAACACCACCAACCCAGTGTGGCACGGAGAGGTGATATACTCTCACTCAAACTACACTGCAGGACATTTTACTGCAGCATACTCGTCATTACTAATTTACTAATCATTTAGATTAATCCAACCAAACTTTTTGATTATTCTTAATTTAAGCTTTTATCAGTGGGTATTGAAATGTAAATGAAAGAATAAATGACAGATTGACAAAACAACATTATTTTTATGTATATTTAAATTAATAACAATATTCTATGCTTAGTAATGGTTTACACAAAAGCTTTTAGAAAAATAATTGTGTAGTGCGATGTGTCTTAAATTAGGATATTTTAATGTGCTAAGTAAAGGTTTAACACAGAGCTTTAGCACCCAACACTAGTTTTAGTGCATGTTCTACCTTCAGCAACCTGGAAAGACTGTGCCGCATGTGTTAATGCAGTACTTATTACAGAAAATGATGAAAAAAAAACTTCAAAGCTATATTATAACTGATTAAACCTTCTTTCTTTGGAAAGTTCAGTTATTTAGCCATGTGTGGTGATGATAGCATACATTATCATTAGCTAAACATTTGGCTGAAAAGAGATTTCGGACTTGCTGTTAATGGGGAAATTTCAGAATTCTGGAAAGTTTTATTTGCCTCAGTGTGTGCATGTTAATGTATGAAGCAGGTTTTGGTGTGAAATAATTTATTGTATTGGTTTAAATTACATGTACAGTGGTGATGAATTTAGCTAAAGAATATCTATACAATACAGTGATTACACCCAAACATCAACATGCGGTTCCACAGCATCTGTTGCTCAACACCAGAGCAACCACCTGTGCCATGACAGAAACCATCTGGGATATCATACATCATCGCATCTGGCTGGAATACCATAGCAACCACCTTGCTACACGATAGCACCCATTAAGTTCCCTCATAGCATTACTATAGCAACCACATTGGATACCATAGTTGAAAGCAAGTAACTGCTTAGCAACATCAAAACCAAAATAGATATCATATTTTCAACCTAGCAATCACTTTGGAAAACCATGTCAACCATCTAGCATTCACTTAACAACACCCTAGCAACCACTTTACAATTTACCAAAATAATAGGAACATTTTTGCGATTCCTTTATAAATATGGGGCTATATTAAAAGTATTCTTTACTGCCTCCGCGCTCGCTGGGGGTTCTGTATTCTGTATTTTCTATGTTTAATGTTTTGCCTGATTCTTTGTCCTGTAATCATGTTTCTGTAAAGCTGCTTTGTGCCAACACCAGTTGTAAAAAGGACTATTCAAATAAATTTGATTTGATTTGATTTGATTTGATAAGTTAAAACCAGTATACATTTAGACCATGTATATGCAAAAGTATTAATTAAAAACCAATTCTAATTCATACAGAAGTGTGAATTACAGAAGTACAGAAAGTTAAGTAAAGACACACTTATGTTTGGACAGTTTTGATCTGTTTGTTTAGAGACACACCTTTGTGGCGCTGATGACGGATGTGCTGGTCATTGAGGTCAAGGACAAATTCGCCAAAAGTCGACCAATCATCAAACGCTTCCTGGGTCAGCTCAACATTCCAATCCAGAGGCTGATGGAGAGACATGCGTCTGGGTCAGTATCCAAAAATTTGTGTTGTTTCACAGCATGTTTATTATTTGACTCATATATATATATATATACAGTGCCCTCCATAATTATTGGCACCCCTGGTTAAGATGTGTTCTTTAGCTTCTCATAAATTGAGTTTTGTTCAAAATAATATAGGACCACGATGGAAAAAAAGAGTAAAATACAACCTTTAACTCAAGTGAATTTATTCAGTAGGAAAAAAATCCCACATTAAGAAATAATTATTTAACATCAAATCATGTGTGCCACAATTATTAGCACCCCTGATGTTAATACTTTGTACAACCCCCTTTTGCCAACAAAACAGCACCTAATCTTCTCCTGTAATGTTTCACAAGATGGGAGAATACAGAAAGAGGGATCTTTGACCATTCCTCTTTGCACATTCTCTCTAAATCATCCAACGACCTGGGTCCTCTCCTCTGCACTCTCCTCTTCAGCTCACCCCACAGGTTTTCAATGGGGTTGAGGTCTGGGGACTGAGATGGCCATGGGAGGAGCTTGATTCTGTGTGCGGTGAACCATTTCTGTGTAGATTTGGCCACATGTTTAGGGTCATTATCTTGCTGAAAGACCCAGTGACGACCGATCTTCAGCTTTCGGGCAGAAGCCACCAGATTTTGTTTTAAAATGTCCTGGTATTTTAGAGCATTCATGATGCCATGCACCCTAACAAGGTTCCCAGGGCCTTTGGAAGAGAAACAGGCCCACAGCATCACTGATCCCCCGCCGTATTTCACAGTGGGCATGAGGTGCTTTTCTGCATACTCAGCTCTTGTGTTACGCCAGACCCACTTAGAGCATTTGCTGCCAAAAAGCTCTATCTTTGTTTCATCTGACCAAAGCACACGGTCCCAGTTGAAGTCCCAGTACCGCTTAGCAAACTCCAAACGTTTGCGTTTATGATTGTGAGTGAGAAATGGTTTCTTCCGTGCATGCCTCCCAAACAGCTTGTTGGCATGTAGATAGCGCCTGATGGTTGTTTTGGAGACTTTGTGACCCCAAGAAGCTACCATTTGTTGCAATTCTGTAACAGTGAGCTTTGGAGAACTTTTTATTTCTCTTATCATCCTCCTCACTGTGCGTGGTGGCAAAATAAACTTTCGTCCTCGTCCAGGCTTGTTTACCACTGTTCCAGTTGTTTTAAACTTCTTAATAATTCCTCTGACAGTAGATATGGACAGGTGTAGGCGAGTAGCGATTTTCTTGTAGCCATTGCCTGACTTGTGAAGGTCAACACACATCTGCCTCACTTGAATGGTATGTTCCTTTGTCTTTCCCATGTTGAAGATAAATGGCCTCTGTGTCACGTCATATTTATACCCCAGGGAAACAGGAAGTTGTGAATTACTAATTAAATGTTCCTACATACTCTGATCAACTTCGTAAACTACTGTAGAAGTGACAGAAATACTTTTATTAAATTTATTTCCTAAGAATTGTTAGGGGTGCCAATAATTGTGGAACAGGTGATTTTATGAAGAATAATTATTTCTTAATCAGGGATTTTATTTCCCCCTTAAAATTCACTTGAGTTAAAGGTTGTATTTTACTCTTTTTTTCCATTGTGGTCCTATATTATTTTGAACAAAACTCAATTTATGAGAAGCTAAAGAACACATCTTAACCAGGGGTGCCAATAATTATGGAGGGCACTGTATATAAAATACATCTCAGGGAAAAAATTCTATACAGCTCAGGGAAAAAATCACCTCTTTTTGTACCTTAGTTTTTTGTACCAGGAGTGGAAAAAGTTATCCAAAAGCAGTTTGTAAGACTGGTGGAAGAGAACATGCCGAGATGCACAAAAACTGTGATTAACTGTGATTTCTGCAAATAAATGCTCTAAATAAAAATATTTTTATTTGGAATTTGGGAGAAATGTTGTCCGTAGTTTTTTAGAATAAAACAACAATGTTCATTTTATTCAAACATAAACATATAAATAATCAGAGAAACTGATTCAGAAACTGAAGTGGTCTCTTAATTTTTTCCAGAGCTGTGTATGAAATATATGATATATATTAAAAACCTGTGGAATGTGATTAAGAGGAGATTGATGGTCACAAACCATCAAATAATGCTGAACTGCTTGAGTTTTTGTGCCAGGAGTGACATAAGGTCACCCAAAGGCAGTGTGTAAAACTGGTGGAGAACATGCAGAGACACATGAGAGCTGTGTGTGACTAAATATCAGGGATATTCCACTAAATATTGATTTCGCTTTAAACATTAGTATTGTTGTTTCTAAATTAATATGAACTTATTTTCTTTGCATTATTTGAGGTCTAAATACACTGCATCTTTCATATTATTTTAAGCATTTCTCATTTTCTACAAATAAATGAAAATATTTTTTATTTGGAAAATGGAAGAAATGTTTTCAGTAATAAAACTCCATGTTTAAGTTCTATGTAACTTGTTCTCATAATTCTAAGAATTTTCTTAAGTATGAGGTTATGAGGTTTTGGAAAACACACCCCTGCACACTAAAAGGCCTCCTCCTCTTTGGGCCTCACTCTACTTCCTCAGTATTGAAGCTGGGTGAAAATTAAGTGCTGTTGTTTACCACAGAGAACACTGAATAAAAGCTGTGGTTAAATTACTGTACATGGTTCCCACAGGAACCAGTCTCTGAGCTTCTCCCTCTGCCGCCGGCTGCCTACAGACCATGTTAGTGGGCAGCTACAGTTTAAGGTGGACTTCACGCCCACTAACCAGGATGGTGAGAAAACACACACACACACACACACACACACACACACACACACAAAAACAGATTTAATATCTTTACAGTGTTGTGCTTGTAGGGTCTAGAGTTTTTTGTATCTGTTATTGCCAGGTTAAATGATATACTACACTTATTGAGAGAAAAAATGCACAACAGAGTTTTTATGATGATGAATGTTTATACAATGAGGGAAATAAGTATTTGAACACCCTGTGACTTTGCAAGTTCTCCCACTTAAATCATGGAGGGGTCTGAAATGTTCATTTTAGGTGAAAGACATAATCTAAAAAAAATCTGGAAATCAAAATGTATGAATTTTTAATAATTTGTGTGTTACTGCCAGTGTTGGGCACGTTACTTTAAAAAAGTAATTAGTTATAGTTACTTCTCCAAAAAAGTAACTGAGTTACTAACGGAGTTACTTCACTATAAAAGTAACTAGTTACCAGTAAAAGTAACTATTGTGTTACTTGCCCCGTTAAAAAAATGAACAAAAGAAAATAAATTGTGTAATTACTATTATTATTAAAAAAATAACAAACAAAAATAAACCCAAAATGTTGACAAAAATACAATCTAACGAATTTAAAAAAATAAGAAACGAAAAACTCCACACGACTTTACTAATAAAAAACGGAAAAAACTAATACGCTTCTGGGGATAAAAATTAAACAAACCAAACCACACTCAAAGGAAAAATGTATATATATAAACAAAACAAAAGAATGGACAAAAACAACAATCCATTAAAAAACTCATTTAACACAATCACAGGCCAAGCACCACTTTGCCACTTTGCCACCACTTAGATTGTTTTGGTCTTAATTCCACTCGCTGTGTTTGGAGGACAAAGAATCATGAGTACCATTTCAAAAAGCCCATCACTACTGTAAGACTTGGGGGTGGAGACCTCATGCTTTGGGTGTGTTTTTCTGCACATGGCACAGGACGACTGCATTGTATTAAGGAGAGGATGACCGGAGCCATGTATTGTAAGAGTTTGGGGAACAAGCTCCTTCCCTCAGTTAGAGCATTGAAGATGGGCCATGGCTGGGTCTTCCAACATGACAGTGACCCAAAGCACACCGCCAAGTGTAGAGGGAAGACTGCACGCCCATGCCTTTCCTCAGAATGCGTATTCCGTCTTTACGGTACTTTAGATGAGACTTAGGTTAAAATAAACAGTTAACAATGACCAGTAACACACTTATGAAGAATTATAATTTGTCTAAGTAAAACCAGGTCTGGTTAAATAGTTTAGTGATAGGAAATTGAGAGCCCTTTTTTAGCGGTCTATAGCGCACTAGTTAATTGCGCATTGCGCCGCTGGATTTAGGTGCATGTCCTGTGTCTTTGGGTTTGCAACACTAAATAGTAATTAAGCAATCAACCATTATTTACACTGGAGGGGGACCCTCATTTACAATGCCGCTAAACATTTAGAGTTTTAACAGGATTAAAAATATTTAAAAATATAATAATAAAATATATACGTAAAAAAGGAAAAATAATAAAAAGTAACATAAAAAGTAAAGAATTTATATCTTATTGTCATGTTTGGTGCTGAAAGCACTTCTGTGCCTCCCACACTCAGCCCTGTCTGTGCTTCTGAAGTCTCCAACTACAATACCCAGAAAGCACCACACCATGAAATCACGCACACACCTGTTCACCTGACGCACCACCTGACTCCTCCAGGAAGTCCTGAGTACTAATCTCTGGCACTATTTAAGGACCACGCTCACGCTCACTCCTCGTCGAGTATTTGTTTGGTTTACCTGCAATACAAAGCGTTTCTCTTGCCATTGTTTGATTTTTCCGTGTATGATCCTTTTTCCGTGTTTTTCCGACCTCGATTTTTGCCTTCGCACTCTGATTGGATTTATCTCGTGTATGACCTGGACTGTGTTTATCACTCTGCCTTTTTGCCTTTGCCCTGTGTGTTGGATTTACTCCCATGTATTACCTGGACTGTATTATCGACTCTGATTTTTGCCTGCTCCCTTTCACCTCTTGCCTGTGTATGAACTCTGGACTGTCTCACGTTTATGGTATGGTTTTCCCCTGTTACCCTTCATTGGTTTTGTACCTGCTTGTGCTTATAACCCCTGTACCATCTAAGCCTTTTAATAAAAACTGTAAACTGTGTCCGCACCTGCCTGGTTCCTGTCTGGCCCTGACACTTATAAAGAAAAAACTAACTAATTTGATCAATAAAATAATTAAATTAATAAAAATAAATATATAAAATATAAACTCATTTAAAAAACTTATGTTAAACAATCACAGGCTCAGAAAACTGCGCAGAATAATAAAAGTTTCAGTTTCAGTTAGTTTCAGTTTCAAATCATTGAAACAGCTCACCAAAACCTTAACTTATCCTTTATATTTGACAATATTTGATTAACTTTACAGGTAGGGTGACCATATTTTCATTTGGGTAAACCAGGACACCTGGGAGCGGGGGGGTTTGGGGGTGGGGGGTGGATGTTCTCGGGGTTGGGTGGGGTCGCTAAATGAGTCGCTAAATGACGTCAACACCTAATTTGCATAATACATGTTTTTGAAGCTGTAAAAGGATTAAGGTTGTGGGAGTGAAAAAAGTGTGTAAAAAACATCCTCAATATGTTAGAAATGTTAAAAATGAACATCTGTTGCTTTTTAAATAGGCTGTCATTTTTTACAGTAACTTAATTTTTACTTGAATTACATGAATGAGTTTTTTTTGCCGTGTTCTTAAATGTTATTGATGTTAAGAGCAGCAGTTAGCCAGAATTGTTAATTTACGTTTTTTTTTAGGGTTTTTGTTTGCTTTATTTATTTTTTTTTTTTTTACGTTTTCTGTATTTTTAAAGCTATCATAGACAAATTGTTCAATGGTTCAATAGATATTTAGCTTTTTATAAAGAGGCAGACACTGTGGAGGTGGTGAGTGACAGGCTATGTGGTGAATGAGGTGAGTGACTGACTGAGACTGTGTAAGTTAAATTCAATATTTTTTTCGTGTCACACTGAAGACACATCCTGATCTGTAAATACGGGGCGGGGTCAGTCAGCGGTGGCTGTGGGCACGGTGTTGGTGGAGCGGTGTGTAAGCTCTGACTGAGAGACTGCACTGTGAGTGATGTGGGCGGGGCTCACGGCAGCAGCCACCAAAAGTCTCCAATAACACCACAAAAAGTCGCTAGATTTGTCGGTAGTCGCTTTAGTCGCTAAATTGGCAGGACTGACTGACAGTCACACTGTCTACATTCTGATTAAGAACAGGGCTGCTCTCACTGACGCCACTCAGGGATTATGTCACACGCAGCACCGTGTGCAGTGCCCATGCTGCGAAAGAAAGAGAGAAAGAGAGAGAGAGAGAGAGAGAGAGAGAGAGAGAGGCGCAGCGTATTTTGCCTGATTTCTCTTGATTAAATAACAGTAAATATGTGGCTATAGTGAGTTTATACCATGTATTTTACAACACTTAATCCGGCATTATTTATTAAAAAACTTTTTTTTTTTAAAGAAAACAGAGGTAATCCCAAGCTCTGCTACGTGTGCCTGCGGCTTTTTAGAGCACTGGACAGATTTTAGTTAATGAATTAATATATTTAATATTTTAATAAATTTGCCCTGGTGATAAGAAACGAACGTTAACATATAGCTTTATATTTCTGTGTATTTCAAATGTTTTATTTTTTATATAATTGACAGGCAGCACCAGACGCCAGGGTGACAAAGTGTTTTATTTTTCAGATATAAAAAAATATATAAATATGTGAATTTCAGTTAAATAATAGTGAAATGAAATAAAACAAATGAATGTTTAGTTGAAGTGCTTTTCTCTTTTAATTTTTTATTTCTAAAACTCCAGCATTTGAGTGAGAATAAGCATCTGTAACAATTAACCTACAGTTATTAAGTCTGTGAACTGAACATAAATATGAATCCTTATAACTGTCAGAAATAAATATAACTAATAATAACGTATAGTTACTGTGCAGATTTTAAAGTATTTTTTTTTTTTGCTGAAGGCTCTGGGCGGGGTGATTTTTACTAAAGGTAAAGGTGGTAAAGAAGTGATTGTGTGTGGTATAGTGTGTGGGGAGCGCAGTGCGCATAGTGATCGTGATTCAGTTCTGGCTGCGCGACTGACTGTTTATGCAGCCAAGATAGAAACACGCCAGAAATTTACCTGAACTCACGTCATTTCATCAGCGTTAATATATTCCAACACTATTTTAAGGACGCGTGCACAGGGTGTATGATAGGGCCCATAGGCATAAAGAGTACACAACACCCAAAATACTACATAACATGTTAAAACAGCCCAGTGTATGGGTTGAGATGTTCAGCAGTCCAGAACTTAGTAAATACTAGCGGTTACAGAACATAACTATCAAACTTTCTGTTTACCTCAGCACCCAGTGAAACTCCCTATATAACTATGAAAATCTAGAGACTCAAAAAATCTCAGACTACAGACCTCTTAGGCTCTAAGGCCTACTAGAAAAAAAATTAAACAAACAATTACTACAGATTAACTGTTAACTATTGTCTACTGTGACCTACATTGACATATGAAACAATATTCCTAAACAGTCCACAATACCAAGTCAAACAAGATAACGATAGGAATATTGCATAGTATTTACATAGAAATTAGAATTTGGCACTATTTACATTTGGATACCTTTGACCATCACGACTATTGTTTAACACAGTGTTTGATTATCACGGGGCAATTATAAACACATCAGGAACAGGAAGGGGAGTGTCTCTTCAGAATGGAGACATTTCTTCCAAAGTTCAAAAACGTTACCTTTAGATTATCTTTCAAATTTCTTCACTAAGACCATAGTACTTCTTGCACTGAGACCATTAAAATGATACTAAACACATTCAAATTTCATACGAACAAGATACATTTCAGACCCAGCTGTCAGGGCCAGACAAGGATGAGACTTGTGCGGATACAAGTTAAAGGCTTTATTAAAAGAACCAGTAGGTATACAGATGAGCAGGTACAATCGTGGGACGTCCACGGTGCCTAGGGGCAGGCTTACCAGGATAACGGGCATGAAACTCCGTGAGTAACGCAGGGTCCAACACGTCCTTGGCAGCCACCCAACAGCGCTCCTCCGGACCATACCCCTCCCAGTCAATGAGTTTTTGTAGAATACCTCCATGCCTGTGTGAGTCCAGCACCTCCCGGATAGCATACATGGACGAGTCCTCCCCCTCGACGTCTGTCAACTCTCTCCTTGTACGTCCGTAGTACCTCGGAGACCTTACGATGTGTGTCCTCGCACACCTGCTCACTGCGCTTCATCCATTCGTCAACAGCAGGAACCTTGGAGGACACTGCAGTCCAAGGAGCAAGAGGAGGCTGAAAACCCAGAACACACTGAAAGGGGGTGAGACCAGAAGTTGAATTTACCAGGGAGATTTGTGCAATTTCGGCCCAGATAAGATATTGTGACCAGTCAGTAGGGTGCTTGTGGCAGTAAATACGGAGGAATTTCCTGAGTTCCTGATTAACCCTCTCACATTGACCATTACATTCAGGATGGAAACCAGATGTGAGACTGACATGTACCCCTAAATGCTCGAAAAAGGCTTTCCACACACAGGAAGTAAACTGTGGACCACGGTCAGATAGTATATCATCAGGAATACCATAATGTCTAAAGACATGTGAATAGATGGCTTAAGCAGTCTGAAAGGCAGTAGGCAAGGCGGGAAATAGGATAAACTTAACCCCTCTAGAGAATCGTCTACCACAGTAAGCACAGTAGTATAACCATCAGATACAGGTAAGTCAGTAACAGCCAGTTACGCCATTCTTCTAGGGCTAGCTTGACAGCCAGAAATTCCCTATCCCCTATCCCATAGTTATGCTCCACAGGAGTGAGCTTGCGCGAGGAGAAGGCTATGGGGAACAATTTGGGTGGCGACCCACTATGCTTTGAGAGGACCGCACCTACACTGGACTCGGAGGCATCCACCTCCACTACAAAGGGCAATTTGGGTTTAGGGTGCTTGTGGATTGGAGTGGTGATGAATGCTGCTTTTAACTTATTAAACGAGCGCTTCGCTTCGGGAGACCACTTTAGTTTCTCGGCAGCGTCTTTAGTGAGCGCAGTAAGAGGGACGGCGATACAGCTAAAGTTACAGATAAACCGTCTATAGAAGTTAGCGAAACCTAGAAATCGCTGGAGTTCTTTAATAGTTTGAGGCACTGGCCAGCTAGTGATGGCTGAGACCGTGTCATTGTCCATCAGGACACCGTTAGAACTAATAACATAGCCGAGAAATGTGACCCTTTGTGCATGGAATTCACATTTCTTGGCTTTAATGAAGAGATTATGCTCACGTAAACATTGGAGCACCTGACAAACCTGCTGGATGTGCGTGGACAAATCTGGGTAATAGATCAAAATGCCGTCTATTAAAAGTACAACAAAGTGGCCAAGAAAATCACGGAATACATCATTTATGAATGATTGGAAGACAGCTGGAGCATTAGCAAGGCCATAACTCATTACCAGGTACTCGCAGTGGCCGTTAGTCGTGGTAAAAGCAGTCTTCCACTCATCCCCCTCCCTAATGCGCACCAGATTATACGCGATGCGGAGATCTAACTTCGTAAAATACATCCTTGAAATGACCTGGTTCACCACAGTAGAGACACAGGTGGAGACGAATCGGACGTTGCCGTTCTGCAGCAGACAGTCAGGATTTTCTGATGTCCATGGGCTCGGAGCTCGGAGAAGTGGAGTTCACAGGAACTGGAGCACATGGCAGGATTGGGTTCTCCGTATCCACAGGAGACTGGGTTGTAGCTTTGGGTCTTCTGGACAGGAGCTGATCCAGGCGGATGGACAAGGAGATGAGCTGATCCAGGGTGAGTGAGTTGTCCTTACAAGCTAGCTCCTTCAGAATCTCAGGGTGGAGTCCGTGGCGAAAAACACTGATGAGAGTGAGGTCATTCCAGCCACTGCTAGCGGCTAGCGTTCTAAACTCTAATGCGTAAGCAGCTACAGATCTTTTCCCCTGTTTAGGGGTAAGCAAGAGACTCCATATCCACAGTCTCTGTCATTATGGCCGAGTAATATGTCAGGGCCAGACAAGGATGAGACTTGTGTGAATACAAGTTAAAGGGTTTATTAAAAGAACCAGTAGGTATACAGGTGAGCAGGTACAATACCAGAGATATATAACGTAGGGTAACCATACCATAAACGAGAGACAGTCCAAAGTTCATACACAGGCAAGGGGGTATCGCAGAGCAGGCAGTAATCCACAAACGATAAACAGTCCAGGTCATACACGGAAATCCAATACACAGGCGTAGGCAAAAATCAAAGTCGGAAAAACCCGAAAACAAGATCATACACAGAATAACAATAGAGGGCTAGAGAAACACTTTGTAATGCAGGACAAACCAAACAATTACTCAGCGACGAGTGAGCGTGAGCATGGTCTATATATACTGAGGGGTAATCAGTATTCGAGACTTCCTGAAGGTGTCGTGATCAGGAGTGAGCGTGATGTCATGGTGTGGTATTGTAGTTGGAAGCTTGGTTACCGCAGGTAGAGCTGAGTGTGGGGGACACAGGTAGCAAGAGGTGTCAACTGCACTTTAGTCAGGCTTCAAACTTCTTTTAATCAACAAATTATACAATCAACACATTTTAGGCTGATTCCTGTTTGTTAAAAAATGCTAATGTCCATTTATGTGCATGTCAATTAGGGTACCGCATTAAATATCCTTACACAGAATAACCAAAGAGTGGCTCCATGAGAAGCATATCAAGGTTCTGCAGTGGAAACTTAAACTCCATGTTTCGCAATGGCAGCCCAGAAACCTGGCTGATCTAGAGGAATAGGCCAAAATCCCTGCTGCAGTGTGCACAGGAAACGATTGACCTTTGTAATTGCAAAAGTTACTGTACCAAACAAAAGCTACTGTGCCAAATATTAACATTGATTTTCACAGGTGTTTAAATACTTATTTGAAGCAGTAACACACAAATAAATTATTTAAAAAATCATACATTGTGATTTCCAGATTTTTTAATTCTCTCACAGTCATTTTAATTAGTTTATAAAATCTCAATACAGTTCCAGTTAGTAAAGTTTTTTTTTCTTTTAACTACCGTTTTTATTAGTTTCAGTTAACTATTTTTTTTTTACTTTCAATTTTTGTTATTTCATTTGTTTTTGTAAATGAGAATACTTGGTTACTTGGCTATATTGTGATTATCACACCAGAGCTTTACATAAAATAAAAATAGCATTAAAAAACAGATGCCTATGTCACAGACTATTTTCTGGAAGCCTGGGTCTAGGGTTGGGTCGGGTTCGGGCAGAGAATCTAAGCTTTAATATTGATATATATCGAAACCGAACCGATACCGTGGCCCAAGAACCGCGATACAAACCGAACCGTGGCCACACTGTACCGTTGCATCCGTTATGGCTATTGGTTTTTTATAGTTTAATTTCATCCCCACCCCCTCTTTGTTACGGAGCAAAAATCTATTTGTGTCAGCCCTATTTCCACATCCCAGGTTGCCAGGTATGGAACACAACAGCAGGTAAACACAGCATGCTGCAGCCATTGCATCCTTTTAAAAAGATTAACTTAAACATTGCTAAAGCATTTGGTAGATCAGAGACAGAGATCCCAGAAGGGCTACAAGACAGATACTGAGCTGCTAATTTTCTTTTAAACAGGTAGGTTAGCTAATCTTAGTTAGGCAACTTATCACTCAGTGGTCCACATGCATCTTATATAGGAAGCGAGAGTTTAAGGTAAAGGCTAGTGCTGGCTAATAGAGTCATGTTAAAACATGTTAATGTGAGTTTCTGTCAGTCTCTATGAAGAAGCAGACAGGTCACAGCTACCTCAGCAGCAACCAGTACACATAAAAAAATTAACTCTATAACCACTCATTGCAGCTTCAAATGTAATACACTGCCATCGAAAAATGTGCTTGTTTGTGTCCTTAGGTTCAGGCTCCTTAACCCATGTTAGCTTCAACAACTCTCACCAATATTTTAATGTTGTATTGTGGTAGCCATTTTACAATCTTGTTGTTATGTAGTAAATATTGTTTCTTTAACTAACACACAACACCCTGTATAAGCTACATCAGGGGGGAGTTACACAGTAATAGTTATATATAGAGGTTTTGTGTCAGACTATAGTTTGGTGTCTAAACCAAAAACTAATATTTTTTTTGTTTAAAATCTTATTGCTAAAACGCTATTTGGTTTCTCAATCCAATAGATGTCTCCTCTGAGTCGTTTCTTGGAGTGGCAGCCCTGAATGGACCCCCTGGTACCCCTTCCGATGATGAGGATCTGCCCCACGCTCTTCCCATCACATCTGGAGGTGCTTCCCCCACAGGGTCACAAGGTTCCCGCAGGAATGGTGAGGGAGGCAGCATCCAGTCACCTGATACCGAGACGTGCTGCCCAACTTTGTATGACGAAGGCCTTTCTTCCCCTGATGCGATTCAGGGTGCCTTTAGTGATCAACTGGATGAAATCGAGGCTCCGAAAGGTCCTGGAGAACGGCCAATGTGTGCAGCTTCCCCTAAACTCTGCTCAAGTTTTCCTACACACACCCGCCTCAGCGCCATGCTGCACATCGACTCTGATGAAGACGAGGAGCGGTCTGTTGGGATCGATTCCGGGCCATCCACTCTGAGCATGGTCCACAGTGTTATTCCCAGAAAACTGCCCGTCTTTCCCAAGCCCACAGAAGTAGCCGAGCAACCTGAACCAGAAGGAGAGGAACCACTGGGAGAGGAACCAGAGGAGGTGGTTGGGCAGGAGTCAGAGGTGGAGACAGAGGTGGTTCTGGAGCCGGAGGCGGTCCCCAGTTCTGTGGCTCCAGAAGTAGAGACAGCTAGCCTAATGGAACGGCAGGAGGAAGGGGAGGAGGATGGTCTGGGGCCCAGTGAGGAACTGGCCACAGAGGTGGACATTTCATCCATGGCTTCTGACAGTGGCCCAGTTGCCAGCCCTGCCATGCAGGTAACTGATGAGCTTTTTAGTCTAAATTCCTCAAGTATTTCTGTCCCATTTAATGTGGTTAGCACCCTATAGAAAGTCTATTACATAGTCCTACCTAGCAGCTTCACCTTGTAGATGAAGTAAAGTCCTGAATCTGAAAGATCTAAATCTGTTGGTGCACAGTTTGTATTGCTCACCACTTTATCAGTGGTTACAGGGCACTGCCTAGAGGACACAGCTCACAGGACACTGCCAACAGGATGCTGCCCACAGGATGCTGGTTACAGGACGGTGTTGATGGACTATACTTAGTCCAGCAATGACACTGAGGTGTTTAACAAACTGCTGCATCTAAAACACTCATAACAGCACAACATAAAATAAGGGTATTTTCACACCTGTAGTTTGTTTCTCTGGTCTGAATCAGTTGATGAGTATTTTTACTTTTCTCTCTTGGTTTGGTTTTGTTTTCACACAGGCAGAAACCTAAACACACCAAAATGTGCCTGATAAGCAGACAAGCTCCAAGTCTGTGAGCAGCAGAGACAGCATCAGTTAAAACCTGTAATAATTTGTGGGTAATCAATCAGATTAAGCTGCATCTGAACATCCATTTAGGTCAGATATACAGTGCCCTCCATAATTATTGGCACCCCTGGTTAAGATGTGTTCTTTAGCTTCTCATAAATTGAGTTTTGTTCAAAATAATATAGGACCACAATGGAAAAAAAGAGTAAAATACAACCTTTAACTCAAGTGAATTTATTCAGTAGGAAAAAAATCCCACATTAAGAAATAATTATTTAACATCAAATCATGTGTGCCACAATTATTAGCACCCCTGATGTTAATACTTTGTACAACCCCCTTTTGCCAACAAAACAGCACCTAATCTTCTCCTGTAATGTTTCACAAGATGGGAGAATACAGAAAGAGGGCTCTTTGACCATTCCTCTTTGCACATTCTCTCTAAATCATCCAACGACCTGGGTCCTCTCCTCTGCACTCTCCTCTTCAGCTCACCCCACAGGTTTTCAATGGGGTTGAGGTCTGGGGACTGAGATGGCCATGGGAGGAGCTTGATTCTGTGTGCGGTGAACCATTTCTGTGTAGATTTGGCCACATGTTTAGGGTCATTATCTTGCTGAAAGACCCAGTGACGACCCATCTTCAGCTTTCGGGCAGAAGCCACCAGATTTTGTTTTAAAATGTCCTGGTATTTTAGAGCATTCATGATGCCATGCACCCTAACAAGGTTCCCAGGGCCTTTAGAAGAGAAACAGGCCCACAGCATCACTGATCCCCCGCCGTATTTCACAGTGGGCATGAGGTGCTTTTCTGCATACTCAGCTCTTGTGTTACGCCAGACCCACTTAGAGCATTTGCTGCCAAAAAGCTCTATCTTTGTTTCATCTGACCAAAGCACACGGTCCCAGTTGAAGTCCCAGTACCGCTTAGCAAACTCCAAACGTTTGCGTTTATGATTGTGAGTGAGAAATGGTTTCTTCCATGCATGCCTCCCAAACAGCTTGTTGGCATGTAGATAGCGCCTGATGGTTGTTTTGGAGACTTTGTGACCCCAAGAAGCTACCATTTGTTGCAATTCTGTAACAGTGAGCTTTGGAGAACTTTTTATTTCTCTTATCATCCTCCTCACTGCGCGTGGTGGCAAAATAAACTTTCGTCCTCGTCCAGGCTTGTTTACCACTGTTCCAGTTGTTTTAAACTTCTTAATAATTCCTCTGACAGTAGATATGGACAGGTGTAGGCGAGTAGCGATTTTCTTGTAGCCATTGCCTGACTTGTGAAGGTCAACACACATCTGCCTCACTTGAATGGTATGTTCCTTTGTCTTTCCCATGTTGAAGATAAATGGCCTCTGTGTCACGTCATATTTATACCCCAGGGAAACAGGAAGTTGTGAATTACAAATTAAATGTTCCTACATACTCTGATCAACTTCGTAAACTACTGTAGAAGTGACAGAAATACTTTTATTAAATTTATTTCCTAAGAATTGTTAGGGGTGCCAATAATTGTGGACCAGGTGATTTTATGAAGAATAATTATTTCTTAATCAGGGATTTTATTTCCCCCTTAAAATTCACTTGAGTTAAAGGTTGGACTTTACTTTTTTTTCCCATCGTGGTCCTATATTATTTTGAGCAAAACTCAATTTATGAGAAGCTAAAGAACACATCTTAACCAGGGGTGCCAATAATTATGGAGGGCACTGTAAGGTTTTTATTTGACAGTCTGGTTGAATTAAGGCCAGATCACATTCTCACCCCAATGGAGTTGGTTTGGGACCAGACCGAGATTACCTCCCCGGGTGTTGGTGTGCAAACCAACCAGAGACTGTTTTAAAGGAGCCAAATACCATGTCAGAGTCACTGTGTGCTATAGAATCAGTGGAGCTGAAAACACGGATAAAGTGTGTTAAAAAAGAAGGTGGTGATAATGTTAAGGCTCAATTAAACGAAATGTGTCATATAACATGAGTATTTTTCTGGTATATGAGACTTTAATATGTACAGTGGTGTGAAAAAGTGTTTGCCCCCTTCCTGATTTCCTGATTTTTTGCATGTTTGTCACACTTAAATGTTTCAGAACTTAAAACCAATTTAAATATTAGTCAAAGACAACACAGGTAAAGACAAAACACTATTTTTAAATGAAGGTGTTTATTATTAAGGGAGAAAAAAATACAGACATACATGGCCCTGTGTGAAAAAGTGATTGCCCCTGAACCTAATAGCTGGTCAGGCCACCCTTAGCAGCAACAACTGCAACCAACCAAGCAACATTGAAGAGTGTTCTAACAGCCTTTTAAAGGTCACGCCACAGCATCTCAATCAGATTCAAGTCACGACTTTGACTAGGCCACTCCAAAGTCTTCATTTTGTTTTTCTTCAGCCATTCAGAGGTGGACTTGCTTGTGTGTTTTGTCTCATTGTCCTGCTGCAGAACCCAAGTTTGTTGCAGCTTGAGGTCACAAACAGATAGTCGGACATTAACCTTCAGGATCTTTTGGTAGACAGCAGAATTCATAATTCCATTTATCACAGCAAGTCTCCCAGGCCTTGACGCAGCAAAACAGCCCCAGACCATCACACTACCACCACCATGTTTTTTTTACTGTTAGTAAAATGTTCTTTTTCTGGAATGCAGTATTTCTTTTACGCCAGATGAGCTTTAATGTTCTTTTTGCTCAGCGGTGGTTTTCGGAACTCTGCCATGTAGGCCATTTCCCAGTCTCTTTCTGAAGGTGGAGGCATGAACACTGACCGTTTCAGTGAGGAAAACAGTAACAAAGCTACTGCGCATGTCTGTTCCTTCGACGCTTCCGGTGGCGCTATTTTCAAGTATACAGCTGTCAAAATGACGAGCGCATATTTCGCAAGTCTCCCGAAAACAGAGCAAACATATGATCAGAAATTAGTAAAAAGTGATCAAACCTCTTTTCCTGATCCTTTTGATAAGGATTTAAGAGGGAATTTTTTTCCTCTGATTTAAAACGCTTGCGTTAAAAAGCGTGACCTAACCAGATGTGATCATTACCTTGTTGAAACGGAGGCAGTGAAAGCCCGCCGCAGTTTGGGCGTATATAATTACTTTCTCAGTGGAAAAGTTGGAAATATTTGTTCCTGTGGTAGAGAAGACATCACTATAGTGTATTTTGAGGTTGGAGCAAGTCAAACGCTATCCAACACGTACTCTGCATGGTTTGTAGATAAGAAGGTGGGAGAAGTGGTGAGCGGACACTGTAACTGCATGGCAGGTTAGCAGTGTGAAAAACGAAAGCACGCGTGTTTACTATGGAGTTTACTATAAATAAATAAATGTTGAAATAAATAAATGAATAAATAAATAAATGTTGACATAAATAAAAGCACATATAAATGAATAAATAAATATGTAAATAAGAAATGTATTTACTAATTAATTTATTTACCTATACAATTATTTGTGCACGTATTTATTTATTTATATATATATTTATTTATTAATTTATATGTGCGTTTATTTATATATTTATTAATTTCAACATTAATTTCTTCATTTATTTATTTATATATGTATACATTTATATGTGTGTTTATTTATACTTATGTAATTTTGGTTACTTGTTTAAAGAACAATTTTACCTGATTTTCAATGTTTGTGACTCTCAGATTAGGTGAAGTTTGCAGTCATGTTAAATTAAAGTCATGTCCACTGTTTTGAACGCTGTTTAACGCTAAACGGAAGTGTCCGAGGAACAGCTACGTCACTTCCTACGCTCATGAATATTCCTCTGAAAGGGTCTATAAGGGGGCAATCACTTTTTTACACATGTGTTTTCTCTCTTAATAATAAAGACCTTCATTTAAAAATAGCCTTTTGTGTTTACCTGTGTTGTCTTTTTACTAATATTTAAAATGGTTTGATGTTCCAAGACATTTACGTGTGACAAAAATGCAAAAAATCAGGAAGGGGCAAACACTTTTTCACACAACTGTAATATATAATTAGATTTTACGTCCATGTTTAAGATGTTATTGTGGAATATCATAGATCTGGCTGAAATTTCGCTGCAGATAATCAAATGTAATGATAATCATTCACTTTTTTTATTATCCACCTTAGCAGAAAGCAGAGCGGGGCGCAGAGACTGCTATAGATCCAGGGGGAGGAGATTTTTCAGATGACCCAACCACAACCAGCGACGGCGCAGTCTGCACAGGGGTACATCCTCCAGATGATGCTCTTGAACTGGGCACGCCACTGCCTGAACTGGTAGCCAAAGAGGAGGATGAAGATGAGGTGGAGGAGGACACTATGTCCAGGAGGTGGAGTCTGGAGGCGACAGCAGGCGTGTCTCAAGATGAAGAGGAAGAGGATGAGCTGCATTCGGTGGAGGGCGGGTCTGTGGATTCAGAGACCTTTGTTACGGAAACGGATACAGAAACAAGTAAGCAGCATTCAGCATTCAGTCTGAAAAGTATTCACTTTTGTTATAGTCAGAACTTCTAGAGCAGAGTCCAGGTCAAAACCAGGATATTTAGTAGTTGAGTCTAGTGGAATCACAGGGCATCTCATGATAAAGATGATATCTCAATCCTGTGATACTACGAAACTCTATATATCACTACACATGATTACTAGAGAGGAAAAAAGGCTTGTAAATAAGCAAATACCAGAATTTCTGGATGTATTGGTCTCAGTTTAACAACCACTTTTATATATTAAAGTCTAATAGAGGGAAATTTAGAGCGCTTATGTTTCAATAAAAAATCCTACCCCTACTCGAGTCTAAACTAAGACCAAGAATTTAACTAGTCAAGTCCAAGCCATGACCAACACCATGAGTGAATGAGACCAAGATAAAACACAGATTTTTTCATCTTGTAAAACAAAAAACATATATATTATTAAATATATTTAGAAATATAAAATATAAATTAAATAATTAAATAATATTAGAACAAAAGTGAAAATTTACTACCCCAAAAATTAATATTACCCCAGACAGAAGCAGTGGACTGACCTTGATGACAATTTACGAGTTCAATATATTTTATAATCTTGAGACTTGAGGACTACAACACTGATGCATGCACTCTACCTCATTTTTGTCTAAACTGTTGTAGGCTGAATGGGCCGTTTTGTAACATTTATGTATTCATGGTTGTGACATTGTGGCTATAAGGCTGTGGCAGATCCATTGTGGCATAAATCAACAAATCAAGAAAAATGTAGATATCTGTGATATGAGCCTCGTAAAGAAAACCAGACAATTATCATACAATGTCAAAAAATTCCCTCAGATCCTGTATATTTATATGTGTTTCTAAAGTTAGCTAGTCATCTGTAAGTAACTGTATTATCTTGTGTTTGATGCAGGTAACCCTCAGGTAAACGGGCACCAGCAGGTTCGCTCGCTTCCCTCCGTAAGACAAGATATCCACAGATACCAGCGCGTGGACGAACCCTTGCCTCCCAGTGAGTGTGTGTATGTGTTTATGTATGTCAGCATGAGTGTATGAATAGCATTTTATATCCAGGTGTTTGTGTGTATTAGGGGTGGGCGATATGGCTCTAAAATAATATCACGATATTTCATGGTATTTTCACGATTACGATACTTTGAACGATATGACAAAGCTGAATTAGAAAAATATTTTGAATTTTATTATTGCATTAGATATGATATTGCTAACTGAGATATTAAAAAAAGAATTTTATCAGATTTATAATAGAGGTCAATGATGCAGAATGTCGTGAAACTAATAATGCACTCTATATATATCTCCATATATCCAGGATTAATGTGAAATAAATTATACTGGTCTCTAGTAGATAAATAAACAGTAAAAAAGTAGTACCCTGATATGCTAATGGTGGTGGGTGATATGGCACGATATTTCAGGGTATAATATCGTTCACGATATTCAACATTTTTGGCGATATTATCACGTACGATACGATATGGCACACCCCTAGTGTGTATCCTTGTGTTTACGTGATTTATTCTTGTGTTCTGTTTAGTTTCAACTCTTATTACTTCCTTTAGGGCAGGGGTTAGGAAGATAGGCCCGGGCAGTACTGCAAATACAGTATCACAGTACTTTTTAAATATTTTTACTATATATTATTGACCAGATAAAAAGCACCAGGCAGTGCCACGATTGGAAACTCAAAAATATTACTGTACTGTACAAAAGGTGAGTGCAACAATCACAAAAATTGCATAGTGAATTGGGAATAGTAGAAGCTGTACAATCCATATACATCCACATTAAGGTTTGCCCAGGAGTAAGGAAAGTCTTAGTCTTAGAAAATATAATTTATTAACACATAGAAAAGTGAATAGAAAAGTGCCACTGCCATGCAGCCTACTCAGATCTTCAGCACTACACAAAAAAATTGCATCTCAGTGCAGGCGAGAATACACAGTTATATGCAGACATATGTATCTCTGCCCCCTGTTGAAGCAGGAAGACAAAATTAATCTGGAAGGAAAAAAAATAGGAAAACTCTAGGTACTCTGTAGCTTTAAGAGTAGAGATCCAAAATGCTGTTGTCTATTGCCTACACTAATCAACTTTAAAACACTGGACCCTGGACATTTGCTTTGAGAGAAAAAAAATCTGAATTCTGTTCATGGAATGGGACCAATGTGTTGCTATTAATGCTGATTCTGCTGATATGAGCATCAATGCCATGTTTTTATTTTCTAAATTCATAATGCTGAAAAAACAGTATGCCCTCACTTTTGCACATATCATGCTTTATTGTTTGTTTGTTTTTAATGCAAGGCTGGAACTGAACCTGTTTATGTTCCTCTCTCAGACTGGGAGGCTCGTATTGACAGTCATGGCCGTATCTTCTTTGTGGACCATGTAAACCGCACCACCACATGGCAGAGGCCCACGAGCCCTCCAGCTCCACAGGGCCTGACCAGGTCCAGCTCCATCCAGCAGATGGAACAGCTCAACCGCAGGTGAGAGCATTACGCCTATTAATATATTTCTCATATAGACAGGTAATAAATGCTAAATTATAGCTAACTGTTAAAGATACAATATAGAAATAGAACCTGAAACTTGTTTGTGTCCAGGGCTTAACCCCATTCTCTCTGAACAAACCAGTGGCTCACTGGATCTGTTTACACCTGGTATTATATGCACCCTGCGTGATCAGATCACAAACGATTACCAAAACTCAGAACTGTTTACACCTGGCTCTTTAAATGCATGTGCTAACTGCATTTGTGGAGGCAGTACCGGAGATGGGGCTGAAAATGGGACTGGAGGCAAGGCTGGACATTGGGCTGGAGACAGAACTGGAGGGAAGGCTGGATGCAAGGCTGGAGACAGGGCTGGAGGCAAGGCTGGAGGCAGGACCGGTGTTCACACTACAGCAATAATAAAGTGGTCGTGTGTGTCTCTGATCTCTGAATGAAATGTGGTTTAAATGATGGGATCACACACACACACACACACAGTGATACAGTAAGCAGGCATGCCCAGTGCAGCAATATGAATGCCAACAAGCCATTAACATTAGCAGCATTTCAGTGGTGTTTACAAGCCTGTAGAGAAGTGAAAGTTTACCTATAATCTATTTTAGAATAATAATTCTGTAATCAAATGTTTACATTTAATTTCTCAGGTATCAGAGCATCCGCAGGACGATGACCAGCGAGCGGTCCGAGGAGCCAGCCGTGGACCCTCCTCCTGCAGAGGACACGGATGTGCTGCCCCACTCCCTGTGTGGTGAGACCCCTAACACACATATGATACAAATGTAGCTGAAATGAATCCAATTTGGCCACACTTTTTGGCAATTGTTTTCACATCTGACAACAGTTTTGTGAAATTAAACTGAAATGTCTGTTTTTTTTTGTCTGGTGGACTCAAGGGTGGGGTAGGAGGGTCAAATAGAAGCTAAATAATTCTGCACTGACCTGTGGGATATGTGGATTGCTGCCAAAGTCTCTGCTCACATGGAAAATTCTAGCCAGATGCTGCTGGTCACCATCATTACACCCTACTGTACTGCACTGTCCACTGTGGGACTTCAGATATTAAACTTTCCATTTGTCTGCATCCACTATCAGACCTCACCTGCTATGAGCACGCTGGCCAGTAATTAACCTCACTCAGTGTATACAGGTGTCCCCAGAGATAACTCTTCATGATTCTTTTACATATTGCTGTCAGGTGTTTTTTGGCATTTCAGTGTGAATCGTAATAACAGGAATGATTGTGTAAGGAGGTGAAGTTGGGTGGATCAGTGCTTATAAGAGAAAACTGTGTGATAACAAGAAGCTCAAAGCGTGGGAGTGCGCATGCGCGGCTGACCGTGATGGCTGCTTAACTTATCGGCTCCTTCCAACCGAGTGCCCATATTTTTATTTTTCGGTCCACCGAGTCCTGTTTCGTGCAAGTGTCAGACCCCGCAAAGCTCTAAATCCTTAAGCATGGCTTCAAAGCGAGATTTGCCAGAATCGCTGGTGAAAAAGAAGCTAAAAGACGACGGCCACCTGAGAGACGCCATTCCGGAGATGCTCCAGCAACAACTAAGCGAGATTAAAGCCAGCATGGCAGCGATCGTTCGCGAGGAAATTCAGGTAATCTCCAACTGACTCGACGCTCTGGAAAGGGAGGTAAAATCCTGTACTACCAGATGCGACCAGGCACAAATCGCGGTCAGAGTAATGAAAAAGGACGCCGTGGCTAACAAGCTGTGCACGGAGGACCTTCAAGACAAGTTAGACACGCTTGAAGACAAGTCCAGGCAGAGCAATTTAAGATTAGTAGGTCTGCCCGAGGGAGAAGAAGGCGGTGATACGATTTCATTCCTGCAAGACCATCTACCTAAATGGATCCCATCTTTAAGAGGCAAGGATATTGAAATTGAACGAGCTCACCGTATTTACTCAGGCGGATCCTCTCCTAGAAACGGGCCTCGCACCCTTATTTTTAAACTGCTCCGGTACGGCGACCGACAGGCAATACTGAGAGAAGCCCGGGAAGCGGCTCCCCTTCACGGCAGCGGAGAGGGTTCGGCCGTGCTGCAGTTTTTTCCGGACTACAATAAGGGCACTGTGCAAAAAAGGAAAGCCATGTCGGATGGAAGAAAACGTTTCACGCAGCTGGGAATATCCTCGTTCCTGATGTACCCTGCCACTGTGAAAGTGCGACATGTTCAAGACCTGCTGCTGTTCAAGGCACCGACAGAGCTGGACACCTTCGTTGCGTCACTGGAAGGTATCTCAAGGATGGAGACTGCCTCAAGCTTAGCCACTTAGGTATTATGCGTGTGTGTGTTTTTTGTTTTTTTTTGCACTTTGGACTGGGTTGGACACTATGCGACGCCTCAGGGTGATAACCTGGACGAGGTCGGATTTTTAATATCAGCATAATTTTAGCCCATTTTCCTTCTCTTGTTCATGAAGGCGAATCAATCGCCTTAGAATCAAACGGCACTCGGTCCGGGGAAGGACTGAGCAGCCTTGCAGTCTGAGGGCATGGCTCCGTTGGACTTTTCTTTTCAGACGGGTAAGAGAGTCTGTGTCTCTATGCAGACCGTCTTAGTTTGAGGTTTTTTGTTCTTGTTAAATGTTTGTTTCATACTGCCAGGGATACTATTTTATGCTTTCTTTTACCTCTCTGATTGGGTCGTTATTGCTCTTAAGTTGTATGTTGTCATGCAATTGGTTGTTTGTGGAGATTACCACCAGATTCCGATACAAAGAAAATGGCTATTAATGTGATATCTTGGAACGTTAATGGGCTAAACTCACCTGTGAAACGGGCTAAATGTCTTGATTATCTTCATCCTAAAAGGGCAGATATTATACTCCTACAAGAATCACACCTGAAGCCTTCTGATGTCACCCGGTGCCAGAATAAATATTTTAAACTTGTAGCTTATTCTTCCTCTGCTAACAAGACTAAAGGCGTTTTGCATATGTACTTGGGTCTTGGAATAATATGAAGTTAGCCTTTATTTCGGTCTATGCCCCTAACAAATGTGACCAGCATTTTTTCCCCTCACTTACAAAATCTTTTGCGGATTTTATGGATTTTCAGCTATGTGTTGGTATTAATGCAAATGCAGTAGCTAACTCTGTATTGGATAGATCTTGCCCCTCTATATTTTCTTATACACGGGAGTCCTCACAGCTGCTCAATGATTTTATCTCAGATAATGAGCTATGCGATATTTGGAGATTCAAAAATGATAATTCTAAAGATTATACGTTTTATTCTTCATGCCACAAGGTATTTTCTAGGATAGATTACATTTTAGTTTCTAAGACTTTAATTCAGAGTGTAGAGAGTACCAATATTTATCCAATACTTATCACTGATCATGCTCCTGTGAGCTGTAATTTTTCTCCATTATTTCGCCCTCATCAAACAAAAAGGTGGCGCATGAATACTTCATTTTTATCAAATTCTAAATTCATTGAGCAGCTGTGTAGCAAACTATCTGAAATCATTGAGAACAATACAGGGCCTGAGGTTAATGATCAGGTTCTATGGGAAACAACCAAATGTTTTTAAAGGGGGAATTGTATCTCTTTTGCATCATATACTAAAAAAAACTAGGCTGAGTGACCTAAATAATTTGGTGACTCAAATTAATTTCCTGGAATTAGATATTAAAAATTCGTTTTCAGAAACAAAGTCTAAAAACCTGGAAAAAGTACGATCTGAATATAAAGCCCTTCAAATGACCAGGGCCAAATTTCCTATTCACCGTACAAGACTGAACTATTATTTTAATGGGGAACGCCCATCTAGGCTTCTTGCTTTAAGGCTAAAACAAAGTGAAGCTTTATCATCTATTCCTGCAATCAAGGATGCTGAGGGTGTACATCATACTACACCCACAGAGGTGAATAATGTATTTCAGGAGTTTTATTCCCAGCTGTACAGCTCTGAGCTTGTAGCGGGTGATGATGTTTGGATAAGTTAGATCTTCCTTATCGAAACAGTGATCAGCGATCCTTGCTCGAATCTCCCATTACGCTTGAAGAAATAAAAGATGCATTAAAATCTATGAACAAGGGTAAGGCCCCAGGATTGGATGGTCTTCCCCCAGAACTCTATTTATTAGTCTGGGACCTAGTTGGTACATTTATACTTAATTCTTTTAACTATGCTATCAAAAATAAAAGGCTACATAGAGATCAGAACACTGCCCTTATTTCACTTACTTTGAAAAAAGGGAAAGACCCTCTTTAATGCTCTAACTATAGGCCTATTTCTCTGCTGCCTACAGATGCAAAATTATTTTCTAAAGTGTTATCTAGGCGTTTGGATAGGGTAATAGGGGAATTGATTAGTTATGATCAAACAGGTTTCCTAAAGGGGCGTTTCACCTCAGACAATACCCGACGCCTTTTCCATATTATTGAAGACTCTAAATCTTCAAAGGAATCCCATGCTGTTTTCTCACTAGATGCAGAGAAAGCATTTGATCGGGTGGAATGGAGCTATCTCTGGAGGGTTTTGGTTAAATTCGGGCTTGGTCCCAGTTTTATTCATATGGTACAAGTTCTCTACAGTAATCCAGCCGCCTCTGTAAATACAGGGCTTTGTATATCTACTCCGTTCATATTGAATAGCGGTACGAAACAAGGTTGTCCCCTCTCCCCGACATTATTCTCACTTTTCGTTGAACCATTCGCTCAAGCCATAAAACAGACATCAGGATGAAAATCATTACATTTCACTTTATGCAGATGATATCTTATTATTTCTGTCAAATATTATAGTCTTTATCCCCCATTGTCTAAAATTGTTTGATGAATTCAAGCGAATAAATTAATATAAGATTAATTGGTCAGAATCTATACTGATGCCCTTGACTGATACTGCAAAATCAGAAAATATACCACCCATCATTCAGAACTTACTAATAAAATCACTCAGGAGTTGCAGAGATGGAGTGCTTTACAATTGTCACTTCAGGGAAGAATTTCAATAGTTAAAATGAATATGCTCCCGAGATTCCTATTCTCGTTTTCGATGATTCCATTACTACCCCATAATTCCATTTTTTTAAGAGCTAGACTCCTTAATCTCAGCATTTATTTGGAACAATAAAAGGCCAAGAATTAGTATCAAAACGTTACAGAGAAAGACCAGTGAAGGTGGCCTGGCATTACCAAACTTTAAGCTATATTTTTGGTCATTTCAGCTAAGAGCAATAAGTATTTGGTTACATACAGAGTCAAGGGTGGCATGGCGTGACATAAAGAGGAATTCTATTCACCCTTATCGACTGCAAGATATCCTGTTCACAGGTATTTCAAAAAAGGATATAAAGCTCAGGTTTAATTCTATAGTTTATAACAAAATACTGGTTTGGCGAGACATATGTAAATTCTTAGATAGCCCATTTAAATTTACAGCAGAATCTCCTATCTGGAATAACAATTGTTTGGTAACAGGAGGTAAACCTTTTATTTTTAAGGCTTGGTCTGATAAAGGAATTCATAATTTGGGGGATATATTCAATGATCAAGGGTTACGTTCTTTTCAAGATCTACGAGAATCTTATAACCAACCTGGCTTCTCTTATTTTCTGTACTTACGATTAAGAAGTGCACTCCGGGCCTATTGTGTTCCCTGGAATGTTAAGATCTTTCGACACCCTTTAATTGATTATTTGTCATTACCCAGAGTTTCTTCAATTTACAATAGACTGCAAAGTCATAAAAAACTAAACTTCCCATTATTAGCATGTGGGAGAAGGAACTCTCGATATGTGATTTAAATTGGGACTGGATTTGGGATGTCATTGCCAATAGCAGTAAAATGAAGCGTATACCCAGTCCTATTTGTCAGAACTGTGAGGCAAATGTCATTGGTACCTTTATGCATATGTTCTTTGAATGTGAGCCAGTTTCAAAATTCTGGGACTTTGTTTTAGAAGTGGTGTCAATTTTAAGTGACAAAATTATTGTAAAACAGCCTGGTTTATGTTTGTTAAATGATGGCTACTCTCTTGAGCTTACTGTAAATCAGCAGAGAATTTTGTATACGGCCTTAACAGCTGCTAAAAAACCATCCTTGGACTTGAGTTTCAGTCAACTACCTCTCTTAATAGGATCTGGCTTGCAGAATATAAACACATTATCTTATTGGAGCGCTCAACAGCAAGGATTAATAAAGCCAAAGTCAAGAACAATTAGAGGTTGGACAGACATATTTGAGAGTCTTTCAACATTGGACTTATAAAAACTACTGTATGTAATACTGATATAATGTAAGCTCTGGAGACTGACTGTAGAAATGTATAGGTCTACGATGGGTAATGGAAGCAGTTGATGTGTGGCCTTTGTAGGTTATTTTTTCAATTGTCATCATTATTATTACTATTACTATTATTATTATTTTTTTTGTTTTGTTTTTTTATTTTTTAAATATGTGTGTATGTGTATGTATGTATTTATGTATGTGTATATGTATGTATGTATATGTGTATATATATATGTATGTATATGTATATATGTATGTATGTGTGTATAGGTTTTTCCTGTCCCCCTTTTCATAGGGAGTTCAGTGTAATGTATATCTATATACTACTATGTACTGACGTATAACCTATTAATTTTGATCTGTGCTTTCCCTGGCAGTCCCTGGCTTTGTATATAGTTAAAAAAAACTAGATGAATGATGTATAATTTGACGATAAAAGTTAAAAATAAAAAATATTGTTCACAAAAAAAAAAGAAGCTCAGAGCATGTCCTCCTGACTGCGTTAATCAGTCTGCGTTAAGTGTCAGAGCTGAAGCACCATAAGAGTTATCATTTGGCACCCAGCTCTATAGCACCAGCCTAAAGTGTCCTCCAAAATGTAATTGAGTGTGTGTGTGTGTGTGTGTGTGTGTGTAGAATATCGTAGGGAATCCTCAGTGACCCACACCAGTTCTCGCTCTCGGCTGGCACTGCTGCTCCAGTCTCCTGGTGCCAAGTTACTCTCAAGTCCTGACTTCTTTACTGTGCTGCATTCCAACCCTGTAAGTACAAAATTTCACACACAAACACACACTACAGTAAAAAAAAAACAATGAAATAATTTAACGTATGAATTATTATTATAAAAATTATTATTTTATTAAAAATAAAGTTACTTATTTTTTTTTTTTTTGCATCTGTAGAATGGACTAAAAGAAATGGTCCAAAATCCTTTCACATTGACTTCTATTTTCCATTTGTTAAAGCAAAAGTTATAGCACGTGATGATATACCATGTAGATTTTGTATAAATGTAAATTATAATAATTTATACAGATTCGTGATTAATTATCAGTCAACTCAGAGTACATATTTTATATATCACCAGAGCTGCAATATAAAATAAAGATTGGAAAATTGAAAATGAGGACTGTGTGTACATAATATATTGACAAGTATACACAGCTAATTATGAATTCTGGCAAAATGAGTTGTGCTACAGAATTTTAAATAAAAATATAATGGCCTTTTGATAAGCTAGATACTGACATGCATTGATTTACTATTTAAATAATAAGTTTTACAAGCCAAACAGTTTCACCAGATTACAGAATGTCCCACATTTTAATGGGAAATGACTATTAGGGATATTTAGCAATTATTATAAGAATGATATTCATAACTCTTTAATAGGGATGTCAGCTTCAAATCAGTTCCCAGTTTTTTAACAGGCTGTAGTTACACCACTTCCTGTGTGTGTGTGTGTGTGTGTACATACACACTCTGAAATCAATTGTTGTTAATTGATCTACTGATGAGTAGTAACTGGTTAATAGTGGGTTTATAAAGCATATGTGTTAGCATTAGTGTTAGCCATCTGTTAGTGGTTAGAGGCCCGTTCCTGATGCTGTAATTCTGATAAAGCTGTTGATGATCTGTTTTCGTCTGCATTGTTTTCCAGAGTGCCTATCGCTTGTTTACAAGTAACAGCTGTCTGAAGCACATGATCAGTAAGGTCCGGAGGGATGCAGCAAACTTTGAGCGCTACCAGCATAACCGAGACCTGGTTACATTCCTCAACCTGTTTACCAACAAGCAGCTAGAGCTGCCGCGAGGCTGGGAGATGAAGCACGACCACACCGGCAAGGTGTGTGTGTGTGTGTTTGTTTACCATGGTTCAGAGGGTTACTTTACAAATTTACTGTCTGAACAATATTACAGGAAGATGATAAATCCTTCACCTACCAACTGGAGTTATGCATAGGGCTCAGCCAGGATCTATTATAACAATAACCATCCAACCACAGCACACTGTATACTTCTGCCTTTTCCTTTCATTAACTCTATCTACCTCATCTTCAAACGGAACAGGGTTCGTACGGGTGCTTATAATCCTGGAAAATGCATGAATTTTAACGTTCTGTTTCCAGGCCTGGAAAGTGCTGAAATTTTGGAGAAAGTGCTTAAAAATGCGTTTTTAAACATGGACAGCAGGAGAGTTAGCTAGCTATGCTAAAAGGCAAGCTTTTTATAGTAATAGTAATGATCCGGGGTTACACGTACAATATACTATTAGACTAAACCCAGCCCGGCACTGTTAATGCGGTGTCATTGTCCTCCAACGAGCCACTGTTGGCTCCGCTTCAGCGCCGTGAAACAAGCCGATCTCCGGCTGGAGATAGCTATGCTAAAAGCCAAAAGCCAGGTTAACAGTGCTGGTAAGTCACTGAATTCAGGCAAACAGCCTCGGAGATCGGAGGACACTGACGCCGCGGTAACAGTTCCGGTGTTCGGTCGAGTTTTGCTACCCTGTCAAATTGTGCTACCCTAGTGCATGTTTAACCGTAAAAATATATATTTTAATTATATTTTTTATTATTTTTTTACATGGTTGTAACACTCAAGCAAACGATGACTGTGAGTCCAGTTTGTACAATGCACCCAGGAAAAAAACTAAACTATCAGGAAAATCCTACAGTTTGGTAACCCAGGTCCAGAAAGTAAAAATCCAACCCAGGGTTTTTTATCTGCAGCAGAGCCGCTCAGGGGTTTGGTACAAATCCCAGGGTTGCATTTTTACTTTCTGGACCTGGATTACCCACCTCTACATTTTTAGTAAAAAAAATGTATTTGCCTAGTGATCTTTTGTGTCTCAGTTTCATTATTGACCCAATCAAGTTGGATAGCAAGTAATTGTACAGACAGGTGATACATTTTGATTTAACTTTTGATTTAATTTCTTCTCCTTCTGCTATTACCAAACACAATTCTGATTGTGTTTACATAAACAAAATACCATCTCTTGCAGTGTGACAAAAAGCCAATCAATAATTTTGAGTATATGCAGGTCTGGACTGGTAATCTGGCGTACCGGGAATTTGCTGTTTCTTCCATTTATTTTTTCTAAGAAAAACAATATAGGGGGGCGGTCCATTGGCCCATTTTTTTCAATATAGACAGTGGACTGAACCAATCAGCATATAGGACAAAAGCGGCCCCACCCTCTTTCTGCGTGGTCCACTGTAACTCCTGCTACGTTCAGTGTTGAGCACGTATGTTAAAGGAGAGTAAGCATGGAGAAACAGAGGCCGCAGAAAGTGTGTGCGGAGAATCTATGCGCTAAGAAATGGAAGAGCTGCTACAAAATGTGTAAAAATCACAGACATGTTTGCTGCTGTAGCCTCCGCGTCCTCTGTGGAGACAGAGCAGGAGACAGACAGGAAGAGCAACAGGAGGCAGAGATGCAGGCTTGTGAAAGAGAAACCGAGGGACAGACTGAGCGGGAGAGTGTAGTACGTAAACAGGTAAGGTTAGTAACGTTAGGAGAACACAGGGACTTTGAGGTGATGGAGGTAACGTTAGTAATGGCCAGTGATTAGTATCAATATTAATTGGTATTCATATATTTCCCAAAATCTGGCAGCCACGCCCCCTGATTCTGATAAAATAGCAAGACTGAAGTGTTGGATGAGCAGCAAGTGTCCATTTTAGGCTGAATCATAGCATTTTAGATATTTAGGTTAAAGGTGAGTTGAAAGGCTGCAGTTTGAATTTGTAACCTCTATGCTGTCGTTCAACATGTTTAAAAAAAGCACTCAAACAAGTGAAATATCAGATTTTAAAACTGATAAATAAAAAGTAACAGCTTTGCAATTTCAAGTCAAGTCTAGTCAAGTGTACAGGGCATACAAAGAATTTAAATTACGTTACTCTCCTTCCCAATTTTACAGCAAGTACAGATAATAGATATAATAAAGGAGAATGGGAGACACTATGTGTACAATACAGCAGGGACACAAATAGACATACATGAGACAAAAACAAAGTGCAGTGGTGTGGGGGAGAAATAGATATATAAATATAAGTAAAAAAAAGAAATAGATATATAATATAAAAGAGTGGGAGACACTATAACTATATGTACAATACAACAAGACACAATAAACATACGTAAGACAATAGTGCAATATTGATGGTGATTGAGATGGAATGACAGTATAAATAGTATATAACAGTAGTGCAAATACGGTATATGGTATATAGCTTAAGGCTGGTAAAGTGAATGGGTGCGTAAGTTCTTAAAGTTCACAGTTTATTTAAAGTGGAATTAAAGTGCGTATTGACAGTGCAAGTATAGCAGTAGTGCAGGTATTGGGTGTGTAGTGCAAGTCTGTTTGGAAGGGACCAGTACTTTGTGCATTGTAGTGCAGAGTTTCAGTACTTTATTAGTGGGGGGGTCAGGATGCTGAGTGAGTGTGTGCTGGGGGCAGGATTGGGATGGGGGGTAGAGCAGGAAGAGAGTTCAGCATCCTCACAGCCTGATGGATGGGGCTGTCTCGCAGCCTGCTGGTCCTTGCCCCGAGACTCCGCAGTCTCCTCCCTGATGGCAGCAGGCTGAAGAAGCTGTGTAGTGGGTGGGAGGGATCTCCTGCCAGACGGAGGGCTTTCCGTGTGAGGCGGGAGCTGTACAAGTCCTGAAGGGAGGGGAGAGACAACAATCTTCTCAGCTGCTCTCATGATGCGCTGGAGGGTCCTGCGGCAGGATGCTGTGCAGGCCCCATACCACACGGTGAAACAGCTGGTCAGGATGCTCTCGATGGCCCCTCTGTAGAAGGTGGTCATGATGGGGGGTGGGGGCTCCAGCTCTTCTCAGATTGCGGAGAAAGTAGAGACGCTGATTTGCCTTCCTGTCCAGTGATGCTGAGTTGGTGCTCCAGGAGAGGTCCTCTGTGACGTGCACACCCAGGAACTTGGTGCTGCTCACCCTCTCCCAGCAGTTCCGTTGATGAACAGAGGGGTGTGCAGTGTGTGAGTTCTCCTGAAGTCCACAACAATCTCCTTGGTCTTCTCAGTGTTCAGAGAGAGATTGTTGTGTTTGCACCAGGAGGCCAGGCGGCTCACCTCGCTCCTGTAGTGTGACTCATCGTTGTTGCTGATGAGACCCACCACCGTCGTGTCATCTGCAAACTTGACGAAGAGGTTGGAGGTGTGTGCTGGTGTGCAATCGTGGGTCAGCAGAGTGAACAGAAGGGGGCTCAGCACACATCCTTGGGGAGCCCCTGTGTTCATTGTGGTGATGCTGGATGTGCTGCTGCCAACCCGCACTGCCTGTGGTCTTCCAGTCAGGAAGTCTAACAGCCAGTTGCACAGTGAAGTGCTCAGCCCCAGACTGTCCAGTTTGTGTATGAGCTGTTGGGGGACAATTGTGTTGAATGCTGAGCTGAAGTCAACAAACAGCATTCTGACGTAGGTGTTCTTCTTGTCCAGGTGTGTGAGGGCTGAGTGGAGAACAGTGGAGATGGCATCATCGGTCGAGCGATTTGACCGATATGCAAACTGGTAGGGGTCCAGGGAGGGGGGGAGCGAAGACTTGATGTGATGCATGACTAGTCGTTCTAAGCACTTCATGAGGATGGGGGTGAGTGCAACTGGACGATAGTCATTGAAACAGGATGGCGAAGAACCCATTCAGGTCGTTCAGCAGAGATATGTCGCTGTCGCAGGTCTGTGGATGTGGTTTATAGCCTGTGATAGACAGGATACCCTGCCACAGGTTCTGTGTGTCTCTGCTGTCACTGAACCGTTGGGAAATCTTCTTTGAGTACAGCCTCTTAGCTTTCCTGATCCCGCGGGACAGGTTGGCCCTGGCTGTCCTCAGGCCTGCCTGGTCACCTGTTCTGAAGGCTGCATTTCTAGCCTTCAGGAGCTTGTGGACCTCTCCTGTCAGCCATGGTTTCTGATTCGCTCAAACAGTGATGGTCTTGAGGTCGGTTACATCATCAGTGCACTTGGTGATGTAGGCAGAGACAGTTTCTGTGTACTCCTGAATGTCTGTGGAGTTGTGGGTGGCAGCCTCTCTGAACATATTCCAGTCTGTTGTGCTGAAACAGTCCTGAAGTGCCTCTGAGGAACCCTCTGGCCACACTCGTACCTGCTTAAGAACTGGTTTGGTGACTTTAACTAGTGGTCTGTAAGCTGACATTAGCATAATGGTGAGGTGATCAGAGGCTGCCAGGTGGGGGAGGGGGGAGGCTCTGTAGGCTCCTCTGTGTGTGGTGAAGACCTGGTCCAATATGTTGTTTCCCCTGGTTGGAAAGTCTATGTGTTTAAAAAGTCCAGAAAACACACTCTGGGTCTGCATGGTTGAAATCTCCAGCCAGAATGAGAAAAGCATCTGGGTGTGCTGTCTGCTGCTCACTGATGTACTGGTACAGTTCATTCAGTGCTTCACTCCTCACGCTGTTGTTGGAGGTCGGAGGGATGTAAACAGCAGCGATCAGCACGGCGGAGAAATCTCTCGGTAGATAGAACGGACGGCACTTGATAATCATCAGTTCCACTACCGGTGAGCAGTGTTTACAGACCACAACAACGTTCCAACACCAAGCATCGCTGATGTAAACACAGAGTCCGCCGCCGCGGCTCTTACCTCCGTCAGCTAGCGCGCGGTCCGCCCGATAGCATGTTAGCCGCTCCAGCTGAACGGCGTTGTCCGGGACGCTGTTGTTGAGCCAGGTTTCGGTGAAAACATAAACACAACAGTCTCTCACGGTCTTCTGAGTTGACTGAAGTAAGCGGATGTAATCCAGTTTATTGTCCAGAGAGCGTACATTGGCCAAAAGCATGGTGGGGATAGCTGGCTTGTGTGGGCTAGCCGCTAGCCTCGCTCGGATACCCCCGCGCTTACCCCGTTTCTGCCGTCTCGCCTGCCGCCTGTGGCGCTTCCATTGTGGGCGAGCTGCAGCGGTGGGGGTCGGTGGGGGTGCGGGTGTCCGGAGCACGCCACAGACTCGCAGTTCTTCTCGGAGTCTGCGGTGAACAAAGATTCAACAATACTAAAGTAAGTGTAATATATATATATATATATATATATAAGTAATGTTAGCAAAATATATGCCCACAAATAAGGGAAAAACCGTGTCAAACCGTGTCAAATATTGGGGCCGTTTTTCTTGTCCCAGTCCAGCCCTGAGTATATGTATGTATAAATGCTCTCAACTCACCCCTAAATTTGACATATTACAGTAACTGCTCAATTAAATGAATAGGGAAAACATGTGGTGAAGAACAGTGGTATTTAAACTGTGTGAAACTGACACAAAAAAATCCATAATTACTGCTATTTACTTTCTTAGAAGTATTTTTGTAGCATAGTAGTAGCATAGTCACTGTAAAGTGTGGAGAATAGTTTTGTGATGTATTGATTATCGCTGAATGGCAGTTTTGAGATATCACCGTTATTAATTTACCACAGCTGAATGGTGCTGGAAAAACTTGAAAATGGGCCTTGAAAGTGCTTGAAAAGTACTTGAATTTTACCTTGTTAAAGGTATATGAACCCTGATACTGACTACTTTACATTGTATCAAGGTGTCATATCTTCAGTGTTTTCTCCATGAAAAAATATAACATATTTCTAAAAATTTGCTACCAACCCTGGTATTTACCACCTCATTACCAAAATTACTCTACCAACACTACCCTACACGTCGTTACCAAAACTACAGGTAAGTACATCATTTATTAGTTTCACGTTTTTGAATTGAATTGCTGAAATTAATCAATTTGATTAGATTTTATTTTACTGAGATGCACCTGTACAGTCACTGCTGTAAACTGAATAATCAAACATCAGATATTAAACATCCTCTGTGGTAAACGATCTGATAATATTTCTGACAGGCATTCTTTGTTGACCACAACTGCCGTGCAACGACTTTCATCGACCCACGACTTCCCCTGCAGAGCTCCCGCTCCAGCGGCCTGTTGGCCCACCGCCAGCACCTCACCCGCCAGAGGAGCCACAGTGCAGGAGAGGTAGGCGAGGTCAGCTAAACCTTCCGCCCACAGAGCTGCTTTTAGTCCTTTCACACCTTATAAACTGAAATGCAAAATGGTTAATAAAGAATGATGCCAATTAAAGAACCAGTGAAGGGGAGTGATGAGTAGTCAGTGGACTAAGTTGCTGCAACTTTGATCCTAGGATCGCCATTTCAAATCACGGTCATGCTGCTTGCCATTAGCAGCTGCAGTCTGAGAAAGCTCAATTGGCTCAATGTTATAGTAAATTAATAAAATTGATAAATATATCCTGATTTAGATGGGGGGATTTAAAAGAACATGGCAGCAGGTCAAGGTTATATATACAAATATACCAGAATGGTAAGTGCAATTCCAATTGATTAGTCTAACATTGCTGCTACAGGTGGTGGGCCTCCTCTAGCAGCCCTCAATCCTGCAGAAGACCTTGCTTAAGAACAAAACCTCAGATGTCGACCATCCTTGCTGTAATTGAAGGAGGGACATCATCTGATCCTGTTTGTCCCCATGTAACAGAACCTTATGTTCAGGATGGGTTTAGTTGGTTCTCATATATTATATATTTTTATTATAGAATTCATTAGAATCTTTATTGTATATTTGCTGGCTTTATATTTCACGGTGGATCTGTTCTGTCCCGGAATGACATTGGAGCTGGTAGCCTGAAAGCTCTGCGCACTACACGCACTACCTCATCTACTGGATTGTCTTCAAATGGGCATGCCGTTGTCAATCACTGCCTACAGCCTTCAATGTTGGCTGCTCTTTTATAGCCTCCATTTTTTGCTAATTTATATCACCTGTATGCAAAAATTGGTAAGGTAGCTGTCTATTTCCATTCATTTTTTGCATCATTAATTTAACCAAACATTTATTTTATGTATATTGAACAAATATGATCACATATGTGAATGGATATAATTTGTATAAAGAATTATTAACAAGAGGCAAGGTCATACATGAAATAACAGAGACTAGAGAGAGAACGCTTTGTAATGAGGTAGAACCAACAATACTTGGTACAGGTGTGTGCATGGGGTGCTCTTTTATAGTGCAGGTAATCAGTATTCGGGACTTCCTGGAGGAGGCAGGTGATGTGTCACGTGATCGGGTGTGTGATGTCAGCGGGTGGTGCGTTCTGGGTAGTGTAGTTGTTAGGCGCTTTCAGCACCAAATGTGACAGTACCCACCCCCCACCCCCCTGTGGGAGTCAGAACAGAGACGGAATGACAATGCCCACCCGACAAGCAGGGAGTACAGACTGGAGGAACAGGAGTAGCCACAGAGGTGCCAGACAGGCGGGGTTTGCCCACGGGGTCTGGGAGCAGGTTTACCAGAATGACGAGCATGAAATTCGGCTAGAAGAGCAGGATCCAGCACATCACCGGCAGTAACCCAGCAACGCTCCTCAGGGCCGTAGCCCTCCCAGTCAATGAGATACTAGAGCGCACCACCAGGCCTGCGAGAATCCAGCACCTCTCGAACCGCATAGGTTGAAAAATCCTCCCCCTCCACTGCCGCGGGTGGTACGTCATCTGTGGTACTCTCAGCAAGCGGACCTGGGACCAGAGGCTTGAGCAAAGAGACATGAAAAGAGTTATGCACTCTGTACTAAGCAGGCAACTCAATCTTATAAGTCACCTCGTTAACTTGAGAAAGAATCTTAAATGGGCCAATATATTTGGGCAACAGTTTCCTACAGGCCCCCTCAAACCTCAAGTCCTGGGTCGACAACCACACGCGATCTCCGGGCTGGTACTGGGGAGTGGTACCTAGGTGTCTGTCAGACTGCTCATTGTATTTGCGCAAAACCTCAGAAACCTTCTGATGTGTTTCCTCCCACACCTGCTCACTCCGCTTCATCCAGTCATCACTGCGGGTACCTCAGAAGACACAGCAGTCCACGGAGCTAACGGAGGCTTGTAACCCACTGAAATGGTGTGAGAACAGAAGTGGAGTTAGTGAGGGAGTTCTGTGCTATTTCGGCCCAGATTAAATATTTTGACCAATCAGTAGGGTGCTTAAAACAATATAGTTATATATTTCTGATTGACACGTTCACATTGCCCATTGCTTGTGGGATGGAACCCAGAGGTAAGACTAATATGGACACATAAATGTTCAAAAAATGTTTTCCACACCCTGGAAGTAAATTGAGGACCACGATCTAAAGAAATGTCCTTGGGGATGCCAAAGTGCCTAAAAATGTGGGTGTATATGGCTTAAGCTGTCTAAAGAGCTGTGGGTAGTGCAGAAAATGGAATACATTTTATTCCCCTTGAAAATCTATCCACAACCTTGAGAACTGTAGTGTAACCCCCAGACTCAGGTAAGTCTGTAATGAAATCTATAGTGATGTGAGACCAAGGCCTTTCAGGGACAGGCAGAGGAAATAGTTTGGCGGCTGGAAAAGTTTTGGGTGTTTTGCACTGTGCACATACGGAACAAGAAACTACAAAGGGATGTACGTCAGCTCTCATGGTTTCCCACCAGTAGCAAGCTGAGATTAACTGCAACGTGCGCGTCACACCTGGGTGACCAGAGCTGAGGGCAGAATGTGCCCAGCCGATGGACGATTTCTAAATTGTTCGGGTACGAAAGTTCAAGTTCCCATCTAATGGCTGCTACGCGGACAGTAGGTGGAAGAATGCGCTGCGGCTCGGGAGAGTGGGATGCGTCATCCGGGAAACAAGGCATCCGCCTTAGTGTTGCGATTACCCAGGCAAATGAGATGGAGAAGTCAAATCAAGAGAAAAACAAAGACCAGCGAGCTTGGCGGAGGTTAAAACGTTTAGCTGTGCGTTAATATTCCAAATTTTTGTGATCTGTGGGAACTGTAAATGGATGTGTGGCCCCTTCCAGCCAGTGACGCCATTCCTCGAGAGCCAAATTGAGAGCAAGAAGCTCCCTATCACCTATCCCATAGTTGTGCTCCGCGGGGGACATCTTACGCGAAAAGAAGGCTATGGGATGAAGTTTGGGTGGTTACCCACGTCGTTGGGAGAGGGCGGCCCCTACACCAGTATCGGAAGCGTCTACCTCGACAACAAACAGCAGTTCGGGTTTAGGATGCATTAGGATGGGAGCAGAAACGAACGCGGACTTCATCTTATTGAAGGCTTGTTCAGCCTCCGGAGACCATTTCAGGATTTTCTTAGCTTTTTTTACTGCTAAAGTTGCGAATGACATGCCTAAAAAAATTTGCGAAGCCCAAAAAAGCGCTGGAGATCTTTAATGGATTGTGGAACGGGCCAACTTGTAACAGCATCAACTTTATTGTCGTCCATAAGAACTCCCTGCGATTTCTCTGCGATTTCCCTGCGCATTTCTCGGCTTTAGCATACAGATTGTTCTCCAAGTGGCGCTGGAGAACCGAACAAACATGCTGAACATAAGAGGCGAGGTCAGGAGAATAGATCAGGATGTCATCTATAAAAAGGATAACAAATTTGCCAATCATGTCGCGGAATGTGTCATTCATGAATGACTGGAATACTGCCGGAGCGTTAGCGAGACCGTAACTCATAACCAAATATTCATTAAGGCCATTAGTCGTAGTTTTCCACTCATTCCCCTCCTGTATGCGAATTCAATTATACGCACTACGAAGATCAAGCCTAGTGAAATAAGTGGCCTCTCGTAACTGTTTGATAGCGCACGGAATGAGGGGCAGCGGGTACGCATATTTTTTAGTGATGGCATTAAGGCCACGGTAATCTATGCATGGTCTGAGTCCCCCGTCTTTCTTTTTTTTTACAAAAAAGAAACCCGAGCCAACAGGAGACTTAGACGGGCAAATGAAACCCTGCTCCATAGCCTTCTCTTCGTCGAGCTTTAAGTAAGGTAGCTCCTTCCACTAAATCAATAGCAATAGAGTGAATTAATAGAAGTAAAGTGAATGGTTAAGCCATCTAACACCAAACAGTTCTCATGATTGAGTTCTCATGAGTTCTCATCAGTGTTGGGACCAAACCGTGATATCCCCGTCACGCCAGGAGACAGCAGGATCGTGGGTCTTGTGCCAGGGCATGCCCAAGATCACAGGGTGTTCGGTGCACGGGAGCATGAATAGTGGCAGTTCGTCAAAATGGAGAGCGCTGGTTTGAAGAGTGATAGGTAGTGTCTGATGAGTTTCCGGCTTGGAGCGCACAGACTTCCCATCCGCAGCATGAATGTAGGGCAAAGAAGTTTTCGAGTGGGTATGTGATGCTCCTTAACCAGATCCAGGCTGATGATGATTTCTCCTGATCACCATCAAAAATCTCAGGTTTAGAAACAGGAAAATCCGGCACTGTGGAATTAGAGTTGGGCATACTGGGGGCAGCTACAGAGCTAGAGCTAGGCTCAGTAAAGCCCCTGAGGTGTTCTAGTATGCTTGAAAGCTGTTGTTGCTGTTTAGCCTGCTTGCATGCTAGATCAGTAATGGCTTGGGTCACACCAACGAGCGTTTGCAGCACCAAACGTGACAATTTCATTTTACACTGGCCTGAATTTAAGATTGAACCAATAAATTGCAATGAGCAGACACATTTCTAATACAGTATAATACTCAAATAAATGTATACAAATATTATATGATATACTGCATCCACTGCAATTTATTGGACAAAACAGTGGCAGAACCTTGTTCCTTGATTTAGTTTCCCACCCGCAAGGCTATGACATCACACGGCTCATCCAATAGAATGTTTGCAGCTGAGCTAAGCCTCAACTCTAGCCTGGTACAGAGCAAGTTTGTTCAAATGTATATGTTGCTGTAGTAACTGAATGAGGGTTAAGTCTAGCCTCTTTCGTGGAACCGAAATTTAAGCCAGGCTCGTCTTAAAAAGCCTGGCTTACTGAGTTAACTTGTTTCGTGGAACAGCCCCCTGATTACCCAAGTTCATGTAAACATGTTAATCTGATTACTCACACATTCTGATGTTCGTCAGTTATCAGATAGTGAAGTGCATGTAAATACACTCAGATATTTGCTAAAGATCCTTTTTGTAAATTATAAAAGAAATTATATAATGAGTCTTTTTAGTGTTTAAAGAACCTCCACATACCGTAATATTTATTAATAGTGTAAATTCTTATCAGAAACCATTTAGCTAAGTTTTTTGTTTTAGGTTGTGGAAGAGTCACGCTCACCAAGTCCTCCAATACAGCCACAAACTTCCAGTACCTTCAGTGGTTCCAGCCGCAACCAGTACCAGGACCTTGTGCCTGTGGGTAAGTGTTCCAGCTTGAAGACTTTTTTTTACTTTTCATTCTGAAGCCGCATCCTGTAGCTGCGGCTATTTTATTAGAAACACAAAACGCAAGCTTTCTAATATTATCAAGCTCATTTATTGGTTTGATTTAGTACAGTCACAGATTAACACGCTAGTTGTGTTATAAGTCTTTAACAACACCCTTAATCTGCACCTACTACAATTAAAGCACCCACTGCATCTCTTACCAACAGAATCAAAAGCATAAATCCAAACAAAGAAAATACAGCATTAAGGATCTACAGCACTAGGCTTCACATGATGCCTGATGCCTGACCTAAATTCCCACCGCTTTCAAGAAAATGACTTATGATGCTATTTACTATTGTATATAAAGCTATTGCGTAATAATCACAATATAGCAAAGTAACAAATCAAACTTTAGTTGTTGTTGTTATGTTGCACAGGTTAGAATGGTAATATAAATAATATAATGTTATTATAATTAATAAATTAAACTCTTCACTCGGCTACATTCAAATGCTCCGAGACTAAAATTAAACGCTTCACACAGCTACATTTAAACGCCCAGAGACTAAAATTAAACACTTTACACAGTGTTTAACTTTAGTCGACGGAGCATTTAATTGTAGCTGTGTGAAGCGTTTAATTTTAGTCTCGGAGCGCTTAAATGTAGCCGTGTGGAGCTTTTTATTTTAGTCTTGGAGCGTTTAAATGTAGCCGAGAGAAGTGTTTAATTTTAGTCTAAAAGCATTTAAATGTAGCCGTGTGAAGCTTTAATTTTCGTGTTGGCGTTTAAATGTAGCCGTGTGAAGGGTTTAATTTTAGTCTCGGAGCGTTTAAATGTAGCCGAGTGAAGTGTTTAATTTTAGTCTCAGAGCGTTTAAATGTAGCCGAGTGAAGTGTTTAATTGTAGTCTCAGAGCGTTTAAATGTAGCGTGTGAAGTGTTTAATTGCAGTCTCGGAATGTTTAAATGTAGCTGTGTGAAGTGTTTACTTTTTAGTCTCGTAGCGCTTGAATGTAGCTGTGTAAAGTGTTTAATTTTAGTCTTGGAGTGTATAAATGTAGCCGAGTGAAGTGTTTAATTGTAGTCTCAGAGCGTTTGATTGTAGCCGAGTGAAGTGTTTAATTTTAGTCTCGGAGCGTTTAAATTTAGCCAAGTGAAGTGTTTAATTGTAGTCTTGGAATGTTTAAATGTAGCTGTGTGAAGTGTTTAATTGTAGTCTCGGTACGTTTAAATGCAGCCGTGTGAAGTGTTTATTTGTAGTCTCGGAACGTTTAAATTTAGCCGTGTGAAATGTTAATCTTTTGTCTCGAAGCGTTTAAATGTAGCCATGTGAAGTGTTTAATTTTAGTCTCGAAGTGTTTAAATGTAGCCGTGTGAAGTGTTTAATTTTAGTCTTGTAGCGTTTGATTGTAGCTGTGTGAAGTTTTTAATTTTAGTCTTGGAGCGTTTAGATGTAGCCGAGTGAAGTGTTTAATTTTAGTTTTGGAATGTTTAAATGTAGCTTTGTGAAGTATTTAATTGTAGTCTCGGAACGTTTTAATGTAGCTTTGTGAAGTATTTAATTGTAGTCTCGGAACGTTTAAATGTAGCCGAGTGAAGTGTTTAAATGTAGTCTCGGAGCGTTTAAATGTAGCCCTGTGAAGTGTTAAATTGTAGTCTCTGAGCGTTTAAATGTAGCCGTGTGAAGTGTTTATTTTTAGTCTTGTAGCGTTTGATTGTAGCTGTGTGAAGTTTTTAATTTTAGTCTTGGAGCGTTTAAATGTAGCTGTGTGAAAAGCGTTTCATTTTAGTCTCGTATCCATGCTGAGTGTTTAATTTTTGTTTCGGAGCGTTTAAATGTAGCTGTGTGAAAAGCGTTTCATTTTAGTCTCGTATCCATGCTGAGTGTTTAATTTTTGTTTCGGAGCGTTTAAATGTAGCTGTGTGAAGTGTTTATTTGTAGTCTCGGAGTGTTTAAATGTAGCCGAGTGAAGTGTTTATTTGTAGTCTCGGAACGTTTAAATGTAGCCGAGTGAAGTGTTTAATTTTAGTTTTGGAATGTTTAAATGTAGCCGAGTGAAGTGTTTAATTTTAGTTTTGGAATGTTTAAATGTAGCCGAGTGAAGTGTTTAATTTTAGTTTTGGAATGTTTAAATGTAGCCGAGTGAAGTGTAGCGGGCTCAGTGGTTTAATACCTGGTGCTAATTGAGATGTTGAAATATTTTTAATTGGGCGCCAGTTATTAAATTAATTTAATTAGATTAATTAATTAATTAATTAATTAATCAAATTAATTAATAACACAAGACATCTCAGGGTGTGGTTTCTACAGGTGACAGAAATTTTCATAACCAAGTTATCCAGAAAAACACACTGAAATTACAGGTTTTGTAAAATAAAAGTATTTTATTAAATCACACAGATATGAGTAAATAATTAATTAAAAAGTCATAATGTAGCCATTAGATATCAAATCATAGTGTAGAATAATAAATGAAAAATAAAAGAACAAACACGTTATAATACTGGTATGAAAGGAATAAAGATTAATAGAACTATTAAGTGAATATTTCTAAATAAGGGTCTTAATGTAATGAGGTCAAACTAATCAAATGAGAACACTAAAATAAGTAGATAAGTAAGATATTTTACGGCCTACAAAGATCATCCCTTTCGCCAAATAACTAAAAATGAATCTATACTAAGAAAAGAGTTAAGGACAATAACCAAACTAGACTTGACCAACCAAAACACCAATTACTGAGAGAAATACCCAAACTGCCTTACTCTGAGACGTCTACAAAGGGGGGTCCCCATCGGTTCGGTCCGCTGTTTAAACCTCTTGTTCGGCTGACATCCTGCACCCCTAGAAGGTCCAGTGTGGACCCATCCGCAGGGTAAAGATGGTGCTCTGTGGGCCAGCGGCGCACCTGGTCGACACCCACTTCTAGTCTCTGCACAGGGAAAGCCTTCCCTGGAGCTGGCTCGGCTGGCGTACCCTCTCGGTGATCCGTCGGTTGGTCTAGTTGGTTTACTGAACTATATTAACTATCTTGGCAAGCAGGAGAACTCCGTAGATCATAAAATAGCTTAGTTATTTAAACTAGGATAACTAATACCATTATGCTTGAAGAAGATTAAATGCACTAGTCTAAGAAAACTAACCTAAGATGACTAACTAACAGTTTATCCTTTCTTCATCTCTAGGCCCTCTCTAACCTCTCTCCTCTAACTTCTCTCTTCTAACTGCTTCCTTCAACCCATCTTCTTCCACTCTCCTCAACTCCAAACTGAACTGAGCTGCTTCTCCTCCAACTGCTCCGACTGAACTCTACTGAACTGCCCTGCAAAACTGAACTGTGTCTGCCCAGTTTAACTATTAGTCTCTGTGGCCTGTTTGGCCCTTGAGCTACGATTGGCCCTGTGGCCCAAATGTCTGTGTTTTGATTGGTCTAGGAGCAATTTCAAACTTTGTCAGGGAAGATGATCTTATTCACAAAGGGCCATAAATCCCCCCCACATGGTCACCATGCTTCAGCTAGTGGTCTATTTTTCTAATAGACCAAACCAAAAGAAAACTCAACTAAACAGTGGATCAAAATACATTCTTCAGCATACCAGTTTGTGAGGATAAATTCAGGAAACAACAATCTTACAATTGAATCACAATAAATGTAATGTATATATTTTGCCCACAAACAGTTTTGTAATATTCAAGATAATCTTAGAAATACATCAATGGATGGAAAGATGGAAAGAGATCAAGAGACATGTTATTATTTAAACCCAATTAAATCACTTAAAAGATAATACCTTGTTAAACCACTGATAACCAAATAAAGCTAAATTATCAAATGCTAGTTAAACCTTGTTGATTCAGACTTGAATGTGTAGGAGAATTCAATCAGGACACATCCAAACACATATACCATATACCAGACACATATACCATTATTTAGTAAACATTCTATAAAACACCTTTTTTATATAGTCAATATATATGTATTTTAAGCAAAATCTTCTTAGTGAGAAATTCCTCCCCTTTGCTGAGTGCTCAGATAAGGCTTGATCCTTGCCTGTCGGAATTTACGACGGTTGGGGAGGTCGGTGGACAGAGAGAGTCTCACTTACAAACGGTCAATGGAATTTCCAAGCTTAGAACATTTCTCTTAACTTCATTAATCTTATTTCTAAGTGATTGCAGAAATAACTAGGCACAAACCCCTAAATTGGTATAATATTTGGTGAATTAACAATTTCCAAGGCAATAATTAAGTTTTGACACTCTCTTAAGCCAGCAGTCCCGTCCTAGTGATGGTGTTCATTTGGTGTTCCAAATGTTTAACATTAACTCCGAGGTTTACGACTTGGAGGAATGTCAACAGAATTTTACCCTAAACTCGCATTTAGGGCTCTTGAGCGAGGCTGAGTGAAGACATAGTCAGGAAATGTCATTTTGAAATTTAAGGTTGTTTGAAAAAGATTACTCCAAGGCTTCTAGAGTGTTCTTCTGGGGGTGATTGTAAAGTTAGAACATTCCTTTTAGACCATAAGATGGGGGTAGTGTGTGTGTGTGTCCAAGCAATGAAGAAATCCTCTGTTTAATCCACTACAGAAGTGTTTAATTTTAGTTTTGGAATGTTTAAATGTAGCCGAGTGAAGTGTTTAATTTTAGTTTTGGAATGTTTAAATGTAGCCGAGTGAAGTGTTTAATTTTAGTTTTGGAATGTTTAAATGTAGCCAAGTGAAGTGTTTAATTTTAGTTTTGGAATGTTTAAATGTAGCCGAGTGAAGTGTTTAATTTTAGTTTTGGAATGTTTAAATGTAGCCGTGTGAAGTGTTTAATTTTAGTTTTGGAATGTTTAAATGTAGCCGTGTGAAGTGTTTAATTTTAGTTTTGGAATGTTTAAATGTAGCCGAGTGAAGTGTTTAATTTTAGTTTTGGAATGTTTAAATGTAGCCGAGTGAAGTGTTTAATTTTAGTTTTGGAATGTTTAAATGTAGCCAAGTGAAGTGTTTAATTTTAGTTTTGGAATGTTTAAATGTAGCCGAGTGAAGTGTTTAATTTTAGTTTTGGAATGTTTAAATGTAGCCGTGTGAAGTGTTTAATTTTAGTTTTGGAATGTTTAAATGTAGCCGTGTGAAGTGTTTAATTGTAGTCTTGGAACGTTTAAATGTAGCCGAGTGAAGTGTTTAATTGTAGTCTTGGAACGTTTAAATGTAGCTGTGTGAAAAGCGTTTCATTTTAGTCTCGGACCATTTAAATGTATCCATGCTGAGTGTTTAATTTTTGTTTCGGAGCGTTTAAATGTAGCTGTGTGAATTTTTTAATTTTAGTCTCGGAGTGTTTAAAGTTAGCCTTGTAAAGAAAATTAAACACTCAGCTTGGCTATATTTAAACGTTCCAAGAATAAAATTAAATACTTCACACGGCTACATTTAAATGCTCTTGAGGCTAAAATGTAACACTCAGCATGGCTATATTAAAGCGCACCAATACTAAAATAAACACTCTGTATGGCCACATTTAAATGTTCTGACACTAAAATTAAACTAAAATAATTATGGGCTGGCCTGGCTCAGGGATTTTTTGAGCCTGTTTAAATTAAGTGATTCTGAGCGCTACCTAGCTAACGTACATCTTTACCATATCTCAAGTTTTCTCAAAAGTACATAAGCCCCTGATGTCTTTTTTGGGTCATCCAGGAAAGAGCCCACAGTCTTCTTCTTTTTCTTTTAGTGTTTTATGAGTAGTCTGAACACTTGATAGTTAAAAGGATATAAGTAAAAGTATAAGATACATAGATACATAGATACTTTGAAAGTTTAAAGCAATGACTGTGTCAGGAACAGTGTAAAAACAATATATGGAAGTTATAGATGGTTACACTTGTCCAATTTAAAACCAGAAAAGCTCATAGTCTCTCAAGCTTTCACGTATTTTGGTTACATTTGGACTTAAGTCAGATAGTGATAGTAAAGGTTGAACTGAATGGAACTGAAGTTTCATTAGCACATTTTGCCCCACAGAGTTCAGGTAGGAGAGCCCCTCATCAGAATTTTGCTTAAGCCTGCAGAGGAGTCTGAATCAGCTCAGAAGTATAAAGTCATTGAATTCAGATATTTGTTTCAGTCCAACTGCAGGTGTATAAAATCCAGCCCCTAGCTATGCAGTCAGCCTTTCCAGTCATTAGTGAAAGAATGGGTTGAATCCCAACAAAAATGTCTAATACAAATAACTCCCACTAATTTACATATAGACATCCAGAGATCAAAAAGAGATATGAATTAAATATTACATGTAGAGATCAAAGGTTAATGGGTTATTATTGAGCCATGTACCCTATTACTGACATACACTGTGTGTTTCTACAGCCTATAATGAAAAGATTGTGGCGTTCCTGCGACAGCCTAACATACTGGAGATCCTGCAGGAGAGGCAGCCAGAACTTGTGAGAAACCATTCACTTAAGTACGTTTCTCAGTTGAACCCAGCTCAACCTGTCTACAATCAAATGTTCAAGCAGTGCACAAAGCCTGGATTCTAGCAGTGCTGTAGACTTTTTCAGGTTTACACTGCTATTGTTTTATTAACTAAATAAAATTCTGTATTGTTTCATGTTATATCACCTTTCTGCCCAAATTGTTGCTGATCATCCGTGACTTGATTGGTGTCCAAAGTTTGCTTCATTCATTTTGCAATAAAGATATGAGACTTAAATTATAATATAAACAATTGTATTTGATGGTGTTTGATTTGACTGTGCTGCATTCTGAGCTCTGCTGGAGGATTTATTGAGGCCCCATTTTGGCTACAAATCAGACATAACCAATAAATAAAAACTGAAAATGTTTAATGGAAGTGTTTAAAAAAGGTATTCAAAAATCATTGATCAGTGTAGTAAAGGCTGTCCATTTAAGGCAATACTGAAATCGTGTAAACACAAGACTGTGTGTGTGTGTGTTTGGCTGCTCTTGCAGAGAAAAGGTTCAGTTTATTCGGAATGAAGGGGCATCTGGGTTGGCACGGCTCTCCAGTGATGCAGATCTAGTAATGCTACTCAGGTCAGTGTCTTTCTGTGTGACGGGGGGGGGGGGGGGGGGGGGGGGTTATGCCTGGTATGCCAGGTTTGTGTACTATTACATAACCTCTCCCTCTTTGCAGTCTGTTTGAAGAGGAAGTGATGTCGTACGTGCCACCCCATGCTTTATTGCACTCCAGCTACGGTCATGGCTCCCCACAGGGCTCCCCTGGTGAGCAGTCACATGACCTTGCCCCATCTCCTGACCCTGTTTCCAACTTCCTGTCTGATACTGTTTGAATTTTAAGTTTTTTAATATAACAGACTAAACCAAAATGTCTGTAAACAAACATACATTTTAAAATTATCATTATTAAATGTTAACAGTGTTTGTGTGTCAGGTATTTTATTTTGTTGTGGTTCTCAGTGGCTCTAACATTGCTGTGTTTAACATTTTTGATGATTTTAAAACTGCATGTCAGTTGTGTTGAAGTTTATTACTGTTCATTACTGTTCATTACTGTTCATTACTGTTTCATGTTTGGCCCAGCGTGCAATAGATCTCTTTTATCTTTGTTTGAAATGCGGTTCAGTCCAATCTGTTTTTGCCAACTTTCCGGCAAAAAACGATGAAAGGCAAAACTGAATTGTAATTGTTGGCTAATAATGTTGTATCATTCAATGTAAAGGTCCAGTTAATCGGCTCTGAACACCCCTGTTCCACTGCTTTACATACATCCCTGTAGACGAAGAAACCTGAACTGCATAATGACAGATAAAAATGATGTTCAAATTCTTTCAATTTCCAACTCTTATCTTTTATTCTCACCCACAGGTACATCTCGCGCCAATGCTCGTGCTCCCGCCCCGTACAAACGAGACTTTGAGGCTAAACTAAGAAACTTCTACCGCAAGATGGAGACAAAGGGCTATGGACAGGGACCAGGAAAAGTGAAGTACGTAGTGTGGAATCATGTTTCAATGGGCTTAATAGGCCTTAAAACACATTTAAATGTTAAAGAACAAGGCTCCCAGCTGGAACACTGAAGTGATCCATAGAAATGTGTGAGTTCAGTTACAGTTTAGTGAAAAGTCCAGTAGAGTTGATTATCAGTAAGATTTTTCCTTCTGTTAGCTGATGTAACAGAAGTTGCCAGTTAGTGTTCTCCTCTAAGCGTGTTCAGCTCTTCAGTGATGTTGTGTAACTGTGTGCACACTGCAAGTGACAAATGCAACAACACGGCCGTCATAAAATCATCATTTATTGCAAGCAGGGGTCCCCTAGCAGGCATTTAATCAGGTTTTACCACTAGGCAGTGTCTTGTCAGCAGCACCCTGTGTGTGGCATTCTGTGCATTGTGTCCTGTAGGCACTGATGAAGGACTAGAGGATGACCGACAAACTGTGCAGCAACAAATTCAGAGCTTCTGCTTCTGATGTGTACTGATGTTCTGTCATGTTGGAACAGGAAGAGGGCTCCCCAAACAGTTCCCAAAACTCAACCTGTTCTTTCACTATGTGTGTAGAAGCACTCTGCATGTCTAGGTGCTTGGTTTTATACACCTGTGGCCATGGATGTGATCGGAGCCTAAGTTCAGTAATTTAGATGGGTGAGTAAATATTTTGGCAATAATGCAGTGGACAGTAAGTGGACAAAGTGTTTTAAAACTCCATTATAGAACTGCAAAATGTTCCTTTATGCTGAATGAAGCTGACATGGATAATGGGTGTTAAAAAAAGGAGGTAGTCATAATGTTATACTTCATCATTGTATAATGAGAGGTCATGATAATTTTTGGTTTAAGCTACACCCAAACTGCTTAGGCTTACTGCAGTTCAACACTGTCTAAAAGTGGCTGTGATTTCTGTTGTCTCACCTATTATATCTAACATTCTTAACAATATTACTAGTCCACAATTTTATGTTATTGTCTTTTTCTTTCAGACTGATTATTCGTAGAGATCACTTGCTGGAGGATGCATTTAACCAGATAATGTGCTACTCCCGTAAAGACCTGCAGAGGAGCAAGCTCTATGTCAGCTTTGTCGGAGAGGAGGGGTGGGTAAAAATGGCATAAAAAGCTTAGCAAATTTTATTAGGATTTTATTAAATTCAAATATTATTATAATCTCATTGGTTTCGGTTGAAGGGCTCTGCTGATATCAGTGATGTTGATTTGGTGATTAGGTTGGACTATAGTGGCCCATCCAGGGAGTTTTTCTTCCTGGTGTCCCGAGAACTCTTTAACCCGTATTATGGACTTTTTGAATACTCAGCCAACGACACTTACACTGTGCAGATCAGCCCGATGTCGGCCTTTGTGGACAACCACCATGAATGGTGAGTCAGGGGTAAAAAATAAACTCGTCAATCACTAAAACTACAGACACACAGCAGATAAAAGTGTCTCAAATCTGATCTATTTCATTATGTGACACAGGTGATTTATCTCTGTGGCAGTGTGAACTTCAGTATGAGTAAAAAGACAACAAAAGTGTTGTGAAAATTATTAATTAGATAGTGAGAACAGCCTAAGATAAAATCTGAGAAAAACAGATTTGGACAACTTTTACCTTCTGTGTGATCAAATCCTATGTTACAATAATAGAATTACTAATTGATGGTTAGTAATTATTAATAGACTATTTGGCAGTTTGTCTAAAATTCACTGTGTTGTTGTATTCCTCTCAGGTTCCGGTTCAGTGGGCGGATTTTGGGCCTTGCTCTAATTCATCAGTATCTTCTGGATGCCTTCTTCACTCGACCATTTTATAAAGGCCTGCTCCGCATGTGAGTGTTAATACTGAGATACAGTACTGTGCAGTATAAGGAAACCACCCTTCATATAATTGGGATTTTAAAAATACAAAGAAATGTGTCTCCCTAACCGTAAAGGTGCATATAAACACAAAAACTGCACCATCAGATAAACAGCAAATGTCTGTGGACACTCCTTCTAATGAACACTTTCAGATACTTTGAGTTAACCCATTGCTGACACAGATACTCAAATCACACTCATAGCTTGTCTAATACCTGTAGAGAAATACTGCCAATAGAATAGGACTGTCTGGAGCATATATTAACTACATGCCTAGTGCCAGGCATGTTCTCGAGGCATATAGAGCCTCCAGTATTAAGATTTGTGAAATGATTCAGCTTAATACAATACTTTTGGATAGGATGAGTTGCAGAGTTGGGGATGAGGTAGTGTTAATCAGCCAATATCCTGACCTTCCTAATCTGAGCTCTTGTCACTGTATACCATCAGTTTCTCACAGCACTGTTCTAAAATCTAGTAGAGAGTCTTCCCTGGAGAGTAGAGACAGTTACTCCAACAAACTGGATAAACTCTCTTTAATAACACTGATTTTGGAGGAAACAGTGATTTAACAGGTGTTTCGAGGCTTTTGTCCATATGGTGTATGGTCATGAAGTATTATTTGAGAGTTTTGCTTCCATTAACAAAACACATTGAATTTTATCTGAAGTTCATGGAATGCGTTTGCATCTCTTGCTTATGAGAGTATACAGTATGTAGTCTTAAAGCCTATTCAGATTCAATGTCGGTTTTTGCTCAGTAACAGAGACATGCAATGCATTTTGGTACACATTCCACTTGTGTAGTGAGCTAGGCACATTTCAGTGTTTTTCCTGCTTTATTACTCTCACTTCATTCAATAACATTTATATAGTTATATAGATAAAACATATATGCAGAGCAGTAGGCCTACAGCACCAGAGTTCAGAAATGCTAAGCCACAGAGCTGCACAATAATTATAATTTATCGTATTGTAACAAATTTGCTATTGTGATAAATTATCAGAAGTGGGTAGACTGGCCTAAAACAGAACTCAAGTAAAATGACTGTTACTTCAAAATAATACAGGAAGAACCGATCCACAGAGGATGCCATTTCCTCCGTGATCCACACTGCCCTCACCCACCTGGAGCAGAAGGATTCCTACGTTCGGATGCTCTTTGTGGTCTTCATATCTGCTTTCAACACCATGATTCCTCAGACCCTGATAACTAAACTCTCCTCACTTGGACTAAGCTCTTCTCTGTGCACTGGGTCCTAGACTTCCTGACCAACTGGCCGCAGTCTGTGAGTCTTCATCTCCTCCCCCACCATAACCCTCAGCACTGGCTCCCCTCAGGGTTGTGTGCTGAGCCCCCTCCTGTTCACACTGCTCACATATGACTGCTCACCTCTCCATCCAGGCTGTCATATTGTGAAGTTTGCGGATGACACAGCAGTGGTTGGATGCATCACGGACAGAGATGAGTCCAGCTACAGGCAGGAGGTGGAACACCTGGAGGGTTGGTTCAGAGAGAACAACCTCTGCATCAATGTAAAGAAGACGAAGGAGATGATTGTGGACTTCAGAAGGGGCCAGCATGCCCACCTCCCCCTGCACATTGGAGGATCTGTGGTGGAAGTGGTTGACAGCTACAGGTACTTGGGTGTGCACCTGAGCAGCAACCTCACCTGGAGCAACAACACTTCCACTCTGTTCAGGAAGGCACATCAGCGGCTCTACTTCCTCAGGAGGCTGAGACGAGCTGGACTCGGGAGCGCAGTCCTCACCTCCTTCTACAGATGTGTGGTGGAGAGCGTCGTGTGCTCCAGCATCAATGTGTGGCATGGAAGCTGCTCTGCTACAGACAGGAAAGCTCTGCAGAGGGTGGTAAAGGCTGCACAGAGGATTGTTGGATTCAGCTTCCCCAGCACCACGGACATCTACACCTCCAGATGCAGGCAGAGGGCCACCTGCATCAGGCGCACTTTTTGTCCCGCTCCCCTCAGGCCGGAGGCTGCGGAGCATCAAGTGCAAAACAACCAGACTGAGAAACAGCTTTATTCCGCAAGCTGTAAGACTCTTAAACTCCACCTAACAACACACTGCACTGACATACAAGGACAAATTACTGTTTACAAACACTGTCACTTTACCCGCACTGAGACACTTTATCTTCTACTGCTCTAATTCTATATCATGCTGCTATAGCAAACTTGCACTCTGCCCTTCATGTTGCTCCAACCTGTCTATTCTCCCTATTTATTTTAATTGGGGGTATTTATCTTTATCTATTTTGTATATTCTATTTTTTATTGTATTATTTTATTTTATCTTATTTTATCTATATATCTATTTTAATAACAGCTCTTGGTTGTAAACTGGATCACGAGATCACAATTTCGTTCCACCTCATGTACCACATGTGATGTGAATGACAATAAAATCTCCTTGACTCCTTGAAAATAATTCTTATTCAAGTAGAAGTAAAAGAGCTCATATGAAATAAAGTATTCAGTAAAAACATTACACAAGTACTGAGTTTCTTCATTTACTTTTTTCAGTAACGAGTAATCTAACTAATTACTCTGACTGTAACTATAACGCCGTTACCATTTCCGACACCCCGTTACTGAACGTTACTTTAGCCGCTCAATTAACTTTTTTTTTTTTTTTTTAGTTCGCGCATACAGACAAAGGCGCAAGTGTGTGTGTGAGTCACAAGTGACGAAAGGATGGATTGATGGTGGGATGGTCGCTCTACCCTATAAAAAGGGGTAGTGGGAGGGTTTAGGAAGTCGTTTGCCCTGGTTAACCCCTCCTCTTTCCGGTGAACTTGACCTTCTGGCCGCTGGGCTTGTGGCTTTATCTGTGGTTTGGCGTGGTGAAGTGAGGTACAATTGTGATGATTTGCGCGCTCTAATCAATTCAGTGATTGCCGTCGTAGCGTTGTGCCGGGGTCTGAGGCCTTCATTCGGTTTCTGCTGCGCAGCTCTGTTGCTTTATCTCTTCTCATCGTCGCTGTTTCACGGCTTCACTCCAGGTAGGAATATTACTTTCTTTATTAAGAATATTTGAAGCACGTATTGGTATTTACCTTTAATTATTTGGCTAGAACCATCAAATTGCCCGCTCTTCCTGTTCTCCTAACGAAGGTTGGCTTCCTAACACTGGTATGCCCTTTACATGTTTTGTTAGTTATTAGATATTTGTAGAATTTGTAGAGGTTAATGAGAGAATTGTTGTATTCTTTTCAGACATGGACAGACCAAGTTCCGTTTTAAGTACATTAAGCTCTCTTTAGCTGCTCTGGTTTCTGCTGTTTTCTCTTTTCCTCCTTGGTGAAGCTGTTTGATCCAGCTGTTAAACTTATATATTAATACCATTTTAACTGTCATTAGATTGTTGTTTTGTCCATTCTTTTGTTTTGTATATATATACATTTTTTCTTTGGTTTGTTTAATTTTATCCCCAGAAGCTTATTTGTTTTTTTCTGTTTTTTTTTTCAGTATTACAAGTAATTTTCTTTGGTCGTGTGGAGTTTTTTGTTTCTATTTTTTTAATTTGTTAGATTATATTTTTGTCAACATTTTGGGTTTATTTTCGTTTGTTAATTGTCTAATAATAATAGTAAGTACATATTTTTTTTTACAGGGCGAGTAACACAAAAGTAACGCAATAGTTCCATTAATGTCCATGACTAGGAAACAAGTCTCTAACTTTTATTGCCAGGCTTTGTAGATTTTTCAAGATATATATGAACTACTCCGACTAACAACAAAAATAATGAATGTTTCTACCAGGAGATACAAGGTTTGTTCTAGCAGTGACTATATGTGGTTATGCATGTGTGTGCGCACAATAATACCCGGTCACTGAGCAGCATGTGTATTCCTGTGGGGCCCTGCCTGTACACTTGGTTAATGTGGGTTAATGGCAGGCTCAACACGTTGGAGATTTTTCTGGTCAGCTTAGAAGCGGTCATCTCCTCGAGGTACAGCATGTAGTAAACTACAATCACATTCAATTATTTTCAAATAATTCAAATAAAAACAGCTATATATATCAAGTCAAGTCAAGTCAAGTCAAGTAGTTGTCAGTATTGTCAATATTGCATATGTACAGGACATATATATATATATATATATATATATATATATATCGAACCGCTCTACAAATTTACAAACACACTCAAACTGAAGGCTCAAGCATAAACTATATATCTCGTATCAGTATGATTCATCATTCAGTTCCTGCACTTTTTTCAGGAGCATTTTAATGCTTTGAATCTGCCGTTCTGCCACATCCTGGTGTTCTAGGATTTAAGGTTTTCTATCAGATTCAGAGCCAATGATTGGGTTGATCAATTTATTGTCAACTCACTGTTGAGTGTTTGAGACAGCTTTTGCATTTTGATCTTGTACTATTACAGTATTTTTCTCACTATAAGGTGCACTATCATTTAACGTCTATTTTCTGTTTTATTTCCATACATAAAGCGCACTGGCTTATAAGACACATTTTAAGAGACACTATAAAGAACGTCTAATTCAGCAGGTCTTGCCGCTGGGTGGTGGTGAGGGGTAGCTAACCAAGTTAAGTAAAGGTAAGCTAAGTAAACAAAACTGCAATAAAAAGACTTTTAAGTCAAACGAGCACTGGATGTTAATCTACACAGATTTCTCTCCTGAAAACTGTATATTTGGGTGAGTAGAGCACTTCCCTGTATCTACAGCTTAGATTCCCGAATATCTCCAGATCTAAGGCTGGAGCATTAGCATTAACGGCTAAACGATAGCAGTTAAAGATACACTGAGTGCTCCGGTAAGACAGGGCAATATTAGCTAACAGTTTGTCCCACGTAGCGTGTTTTAACATGGTAAACTCGCAGGCTACATTCTGATATACCCCCCTCTGAACATCGAAAGAGCTTGCGCTTAGCGTAGTTAGCAGATAATGCTTATGCTGCTCCAAAATCCTCCCAGCAAGCCCACCGCTAATAGATGACTCAGTACCTTATATTTACAGTGTATACTGCAGCTGCTTTTGATTGGTCATATGAAGTCATGTAAGATGCTTTGATAAGTAAATAAAGATATAGAAGCATATGAATAAAGCAACAGAACATGTGCATTGAATTAAAAATTGCTTACAAATGTAACACGAGGAACAGAGATGAATATAATAAAATATAATTAAAATACATTTTTGATATTACAAATTTTAAAACAACTATTAAAAATAACATTACAGTTTGATCTAAATGTTACTTAAACTAACACAGTAAATTAAAGTACTGTAAATGTAAGGGAGTAAATGGGAGCATCTTACTACCCAACTGATATCTCTGAATATATTGTTCATTTCATCAGTGCTTAAAAACAACTGCACAATTCACTACAGAGCAAAATTTGCTCTGTACCCTACATAATAGCGCCCTAAAATTGAAACAGAGGAAGTTACACCGACTCAGATTCCCACTGTTCTTTCTGCAGCCCGTGTGATTTAAGTGATCTGGAGTTCCTGGATGAGGAGTTCCACCAGAGCCTCCAGTGGATGAAGGATAATGATATTGAGGACATGCTGGATCTCACATTTACCGTTAATGAGGAGGTGTTTGGTCAGGTCAGCATTTTTCATGTTTTTCACTGAAGTATACACACGGTTTCCATGGATCTTGGTGGCAAAACCAGGTTTATAAAGCCCTCCCAGCATTAAGGTGTGGAGCTGTGGGACATTTATTATGTTGATCAGCTCAATCATACATCAATATGACCTGTTGGGGCACCTTGCATGACGCATCTTGTAATGTGGGAGTTATTTTATGCCTTTTCTGGATATGTTAATAGAAAAGTGGACTGCAATGGTCACTGTCCCAGTGACTTGTCCCATCCATCTGTACCCACTATTAGTCCTCATTCCAACTCCTCTAAAAGCAGTAGTGTTTTTTGTTGTTTATTATCACTTCTATCTATTAATAAAGTGCAATTGGTCATTAACTGGCATCTCTGTCTGGGTCCAACTGTGTCTGTTATTCAGCTTCGGAGGTAAATAGAACACAGCGTAATGCTTGCAATATATACATCTTCCTCTGACCACAGCTGTGTGATGCGGTGTAACATGTTTGTTATTGATTATTTAGAATTACGTGTTAATGTTATAAAATATTAAGGAGTCTTGTTTCTCCTCTCCAGATTACAGAGCGGGAGCTGAAGCCTGGAGGGGCAGGAGTTCCGGTGTCTGAGAAAAATAAGAAGGAGTACATTGAGCGCATGGTGAAGTGGCGCATAGAGAGGGGTGTGGCCCAACAGACTGAAAGCCTGGTGCGAGGATTCTATGAGGTAGGACACTATAGGACACTCACGCCAGAATGGCTGAATCTGCATTAGCATTTATTCACGCACAGCAGAAAATTATATCTGTCCAAATGAAAATATCTCTGTTTTATATATCTGTTTAATAATGTACCACTCCCGTAATGTAATCAAGTAGAAAATAACAAATAATATTAATCAATGGTTCTTTTATTTTTAATTGAGAATTCAAAATCGAAAAAATTTAAAAACAATGATTTATTTTTTGAATAAAATACCAAAAAACAAATAACGGCTTGTATTTTCTGTTTTATATTTGATGATCCAAACAAAAATGAAAAAAAAATCAAATAAAATGGCCAGTTTGATTTTGAGATACATTTGATTTAGATTTTTCACCAGCGTCTTTCACCAGGGCGTTTTCACACCTGTAGTTTGTTTCTATGGTCTGAATCAGTTGATGAGTTTGTTTACTTGGAGTGTTTTCACCCTCTGTTTGGTTTGGTTTCACACAGACACAAACCTAAACACACCAAAATGTGCACCAATAAACCATGTGAGCACATGGTCTCCTCTGATTCATCAGAGAAAGTAAATAAACACGGAGGAGGCAGAATGCAAATGCAAGTCTGTTTTTTTTAACATTTCAAAAACAAACAAAAACTGAGACAAAGAAATAAACGCTAAAACATAAAAAACAAAGACCATAAAACAAATGACTAAACCAGGTCTTAACAAACAAAGAAATGAAATTAACAAACAAAAAAGAAAACAATAAAAAGAAAACAAACCAGAACTCAAATGAGACAGCAGGGATTACAGATAACAGGGCGGGGCTAAGGTGGAGAAAAGACCAAAACAAAAACAGAGCCATGTGCTTCACATGAAGGACATGGGGAGGTAAACAAAATAAGAGAACAAAGGACAGGGGCAGGAAGGACCCCAAAAAAGGAAAGACACAAGACAGACACAGGCTAAGGTGTGCTGGGAAATATTGGGATTGTTATATATCAATTATGTTTATTCAATTAATACATTAGTCCTGTTTTACTAATTAGTTATTGAGAAATTAATGAACACAATTCCACATTGTAGATATCATAGATCATGTATAGATTGCATATCATGCTTCACAGTATATTTGATCTTGATATGGTTTATATAACTTTCAGACAGTCATCCTGCATTAGTAAAAGCTTTATTTCTTTTTTGTGACTGGAATTGACTGCATTTATGTTCCTAAAGGCAGCAGAACAGCCCCGCAAAGAAGGTCTCCCACCGCACAGGAGGCTTCGGGCGAGCTGAAGGCTAGGCTACTGGAAGAGATGCCACCATATCAAAATCTGGACACTTATCTAACTGTAACAAATGTAGAAAAGTAGATAACTGTCACAGCAGCCCTGTAACAGATAATGTGTGAAAAATGCTCCATTCCCTCCCTCCATGCTCTGCTTTTAAACAGCAGTCCAAGCACTTAGAACTACATTTTCCTCAAAATGCTACAACTTTATTCTTATAATACTACAACTTTATTTTTTAAATGAATTTGTTTTAATAGTGGCCCTAAAACACAGTGGTACTTTAAGTCTAATTCTCAGGGTATTATTTCCTCAGTCTTAAGTCTGACAGTGACTTTTTCAAGATGATTTAAAACTAATGGGATACTGCCCTGGGAATTAGATCAAAAGTGCAATTTGACTGTTCATTAAATTATTTTACATTCTATATTTACAGACACATTAAAAGGATTTTAGCAGTCTGATTTACTGTTTCTTACCTCTGACAGACAGTTTTTTTTAAAAACTTTTTGTTTAAAAAAAAAAATCTAGATTTTTACATTCTGATGTATTGTGTCCTAAGTCTATAAATAATGCTATAATAATGTTTATTTTATATTATGTTTTCTTTTATTAGCTTATTTTATTTATTCTCTATTCAAATCTAATTTAAGCTTTGTCTTTCTGTGTTTTTATTTTAATTTATTTATTTAGAGCATAAATAGCACAGTTTTTTAAATGCACCTTTTTACTGATGATATCCCCCCATCTACCCCGCGTGTAACTGCAAGGAGCATTTAAAGTGGATCGGAAATTTAAATAAGATGCTGTTGAAAAATCGGCTTTTGGTCCTTTTTTTATTTTCTATTTTTGTTTGGATCATAAAATAAAAAACAGAAAATACAAGCCGGTGTTTGTTTTTCAAATTATATTCTAAAACAAAAAAAAAATCTTTGTTTTTTTGTATTTCATTTTTTGATTTTAGATTCTCAATTAAATATCAAAAGAACTAATATATGGATTTTTATCAATATTCTACATCTTCGTTTCATCAACATTTGCTTTAGATAAAAATACTTCAAATAAAGAAACAGTCTTGATGTTTTTACAGTATTTTGTATGTACAAACTCCTTATTCTAAATCTTTTTACATTACATTACATTTGACAGACGCTTTTGTCCAAAGCGACTTACAATAATGAAGTACAAAAGTAATAGGAATTAAGATAACCCATTTTTGGATAGGGCTTAAAGGAGGTCAGGGAAATAAAGGGATAGAGAAGTGAAGGAGGGGAAGAAGGAAATGGGGTTAGAAGTAGTTAGTGTGTTAGAGGTGTTAGGAGAGTAAGTGCTCTTTGAAGAGCTCTGTCTTCAGGAGTCTCTTAAATATAGCGAGAGATTCTCCTGATCTGGTAGTAGAAGGTAGTTAGTTAGAGGTGTTAGGAGAGTAAGTGCTCTTTGAAGAGCTCTGTCTTCAGGAGTTTATTAAAGATAGTGAGAGATTCTCCTGATCTGGTAGTGGAAGGTAGTTTGTTCCACCATTGGGGAACTCTGTATGAGAACAGTCTGGATTGCTTTGTGTGAGTGTTTGGCAAAACGAGGCGACGTTCATTGGAGGAGCGCAGCGGCCGGGAGGTAACGTAAGCCTTCAGGAGTGAGTGCAGGTAGGAAGGAGCCTGTTCTGTCATCACCTTGTAGGCAATTGTAAGAGTTTTGAATTTGATGCGAGCATCAACTGGTAGCCAGTGGAGCTCAATGAGCAGCGGGGTGACATGCTCGTTTTGGCTGGTTGAAGACATGCTCGTTTTGGCTGGTTGCTCCTTCATCCATGAGGATATGTCAGAGAGACACTGCGATATCTGTGCAGAGATTGAGTTATCTTCAGGTGAGAATGACAGGTATAGCTGGGTGTCATCAGCAAAGCAATAGTAGGAAAATCCTGACCAATAACCTGGATAACCTGACCAAGAGAGGCGGTGTATATTGAGAAGAGAAGGGGACCCAGTACTGAACCCTGGGGAACCCCAGTGGATAGGGAGTGGGCTGAGGACAGCTGTCCTTGCCACGACACCTTGAACGAGTGCCCAGTGAGGTATGATCTAAACCATGACAGCACATTGTATGAGATCCCCATGTTTGAGAGTATAGTTAGGAGGAAGTCGTGGTTGACTGTGGCGAAGGCGGCCGAGAGGTCCACCAGAATGAGCACTGAGGACTGACCTGCAGCTCTAGCAGTTTTCAACGCTTCAGTCACAGCCAACAGAGCCATCTCTGTAGAGTGTCCTTTTTTGAATCCAGATTGGTTCTGGTCCAGGAGGTCATTCTGGGAGAGGAAGCCAGAGACCTGATTTAAAACTGCTCTCTCGAGTGTTTTAGAGAGAAAGGGTAGTAGTGAGACCGGTCTGTAGTTATCAACCTGGGCGGGGTTGAGAGAAGGCTTTTTAAGCAGTGGTGTCACATGTGCTTGTTTGAAAGCAGATGGGAAAACACCAGTAGTTAAAGAGGCATTGATGGTGTGAGTGATAGCCAAAATGATTGCAGGTGCGATGGTTTGTAGTAAGTTTGAGGGAATTGGATCAAGCGGACACGTAGTAGGATGGCTACGTGTTAGGAGAGCCAGTGTCTCATTCTCAGTGAGAGAAGTGAACGAGGAGAGCGCAACGCCTTCGGTGGAGGGACACCGGGCTGCAGAGCATGTAGTAGGACTGTTACATGTTACATCAGTAAACTGGTTGCTGATAGCTGCCACTTTCCCAGTAAAGAATGATGCAAGTGTTTCAGCAGTAAGGCATGTAGCCGGAGGAGGAGGAGGGTTGAGTAGTGATTTTAAATGTAGCAAATAGTTTCCGGGAGTCTGTGTAATTAAAATTGGTTAGATCCATCTTTGCTATACATTTTCATATAACTATAATTGATTTGTGTCTGTGCAGGTGGTGGATGTGCGGCTGGTTTCGGTGTTTGATGCTCGGGAGTTGGAGCTAGTCATCGCTGGAACTGCAGAAATTGACCTGGCAGACTGGAGAAACAACACAGAGTATAGAGGAGGTAGCAAATCTCATATTTCTGACATTAAGTGCGACAAGTAAAGTCTTAATTCCAAAAACACTGGGACACCTTGTAAATAAATAAAGTGCTGAAAGTTAGAAAACTTCTTGCAGGAACACATCTCATAAAACTGGGATGAGACAACAAAAGTAAAATAAAAAGTGATAATCTCTGTCCTTTCTCTGAAGGTTATCATGACAATCATATTGTCATCCGATGGTTCTGGGCAGCAGTGGAACGTTTTAACAATGAACAGAGACTGAGACTCCTGCAGGTACAGTACCCGAACATCCATCCTGCTGTAGCGCCATCAGGATTACCTGATTAAACTGGATGACTCAATCATTATTAATAATAAAGTCTAATGGATAACATTTTGACATCTCTTAAAAAAAAATTAAACTTGTTTTAATGACCAGGCATAATGCATTAGTTGATATTATTGTGATATTGTTTAGATTATTTTATTGCTTTGCTGTTTAAAAAAATATTAATTGTATAATCAGAATATTTAATGGTTAATTACTGGAATACTAAAATAATGGTGTGTTATGTCATTACTGTAACAGATATTACAGATATTACTGTGGCTTTTTTACTTGTCAAAATATTCTATTATTTTTTTGGACACTTGTAGACTCCATACTAAATTTAATAATAGAAAATGCTGTTTTTCTTTGCAGTTTGTTACAGGCACCTCAAGTATTCCCTATGAAGGATTCGCCTCTCTCCGGGGAAGCAATGGCCCACGTCGGTTCTGTGTTGAGAAATGGGGCAAAGTCACGTCCCTGCCAAGGTTTGCCTGCCTCAAAATACATAGAACCATAAATATTGAATAGTGGTGTTTTGTCAAATAAATCAAAAGTTTGAAAAATGCAGGAATTCACATTATAATGTTTCCCTCTTCACTCCAAACATACTTACATAAATCACGATTGACATCTGAATTTTGTTGTTTAGCTTTGTGAGGTAACTATCATTGCCACCGGCAAGTAATGAAAGCTCTACAGTCATCCTGTAGTCATTCCTCTACAGTCATCATTCAGCACTCTGCACTTTTTGTTGAGTAATCTCAACAGAACTGTTTGTTTCGTTCCTCACACTTTTAAAGATAACTGTCTCACAAACTAATTAAGATTTTAGGCCTTAACTGATGTGACAGGACTAGCTAGTCGGATCAGACAGTTTATTTACTGCAAAACTTACTCTAACCTGAACATTATGCTTCCATTTAACAACAAACTTCCATTTAACAAAACATGGAGCAAGGCAGTAAAGATAACCCAAAGCATTTTTCTAAGCACATGTACCACCATTGTTATGATGTCTTGAATATTAATCTACAATTTAAAATAAAGAAAAAACATTGAATAAGAAGGTGTTGGGCTACAATATCACAATTGTCTTTGTGTGTCCACAGGGCTCACACCTGCTTTAACCGCCTGGATCTCCCTCCGTATCACTCCTTCTCCATGCTTTACGAGAAGCTGCTCACCGCTGTGGAGGAAACCAGCACCTTCGGCCTGGAGTGAAGCTTCCTCACCAGGCTCTCCTTCACCTGCCACCACATCTGGAATGCCACAAGCCTTTTAGCCCCTCCTCCTTTTCACCTCTATTAATTTGGCATTTGTTCCTGGAGCCTTTATTCCTTTCCTGTGAAACCAAGTCTGTGTGACTGATCGAAGCTGCTCTTGGTGGCTCCTAGCAGACCTGAGGCCTAGATTGGTTCTCTGGTCTGTAGACACACAAACACACACAATGCTTTAGTTGTACGATCAGGAATGATAGCACTACCCCCTCTTTAATATTTCTCTCTTACTTCATCTCACATTCAAACACACAGACCATAGTTACAGAGTACAGAACACCCGTAAATAATCCAATGCATTCTCTCACACACACACACACACACTGTCACAATTAATGTTAACACAATCAACCCACCTCAGTCTCCACCCACAAATGTGTTTTTTCACAGTAACAGCAGTGAGGTTGGGCAAGTTTACAGAATACTGGCAAAATCCCATTCTGTCTAATGGGAACATTTTTCAGTTTAAAATGTGCCCACTACCAAACTGGACTATATTGGCATACTAAAACCAGGAAAAATGTAAATGCTACCATATTACTGTTACTTTGTTTACACACAATGATACAGTGCAATCTATCTGTATGGGATCTTTCACATATTCAATACTGATACTAAGTACAATTGTCAGAGACCACCCGTTGTGTATTTTATTTCCAGTCAAAACTAAAACTAAGTTACTCAGGGTTCTGAGTTGTTTATTGTATTAAGGTGGGTCATACTATTTTACCATCAGCAGCCAGAGACACTGGGTGGGTATAGTAGGTGACGCTCTCTCCCCTCATCACTCCCCTTATGATGTTAGCTGAAACTAATGGCCCTGTCTTACACCCTGTGAAAGGGTGCGTCACGATGCTCCTTGCTATCTTACACCCTGTCAACAGTCTAGTTTCACACCTTGCCCTAAACCATTAAAATAGCCTTAGTGCAGGGGTGTCCAAACTTTTTTTGTTGGGGGCCAGAAGGAGAAATATATTTGATGTCACGGGCCACAGACTCTGTAATAAGACAAATCATGAAATATACCACTTTAAATAATACTTTTTTCCTGATTATTTCATTTACACACCATTTTACTTGACTTACTATCTTTGACAGTGTTGTGTAAACTAAGATTTTTCAAATTGATGTTTCATTTCATGATGTCTCTTAATATTAAACTCCTTAATCACGGCAACTTTTAGACTCTTTGGCCCGTTTTTCTGCGCTAGAAATGCGCACTCTCTCCGCGTTTAGACTCTTTGGCCCATTTTTCTGCGCTAGAAAAGCACACCCTCTCCACTTTTAGACTCTTTGGCCCGTTTGTCTACGCTAGAAATGCGCACTCTCTCCGCTTTTAGACTCTTTGGTCCATTTTTCTGCGCTAGAAATGCGCACCCTCTCCGCTTTTAGACTCTTTGGCCCGTTTTTCTGCACTAGAAATGCGCACTCTCTCCGCTTTTAGACTCTTTGGCCCATTTTTCTGCGCTAGAAAAGCACACCCTCTCCGCTTTTAGACTCTTTGGCCCGTTTGTCTACGCTAGAAATGCGCACTCTCTCCGCTTTTAGACTTTTTGGTCCATTTTTCTGCGCTAGAAATGCGCACCCTCTCCGCTTTTAGACTCTTTGGCCCGTTTTTTTGTGCTATAAATGCGCACTCTCTCCTCATTTAGACTCTTTGGCCCGTTTTTCTGCGCTAGAAATGCGCACCCTTTTCACTTTTAGGCCCGTTTCTGACAGCTAGCGTTTGAATCTCACGTTATAAAAACCTGCTTAACAGCGGGCCAACTTTCATTCTATTTCTAAAATACCAGTGGGCCGTAGTTTGGACACCCCTGCCTTAGAGTTTATAAATATGTTTACGCAGATGAGCGTGGTGGTCTGAAAGTGACGTGTGTTCAGATAAATATCTGGCATTTTTCTATCTTGGCAGCGGGAAACACAGGTGCGCCACTGACTGATTAAAACCATGACAACAATCAACAGTCAGCTTAATATAGAAGATAACGGCATTTTGCTATTTGAGAATTTAACATATGTTCATTCTCACTCATTCTCTCTCACATCCTGCAGTTTTGGAAATAAAAAATAAAAATAGAGAAGCACTTTGACTGAATTTAAATAAAGTTCACTTTTATATTTTATATATTTGAAAAACATCAAAGCACAATGCTCTCTCGTCTCTCGTGTGCTGTTTCCATGATTTGAAAGTGAAACTAATGTCAGTTACTCAGTGTTGCAACCCAGCTTTTACATAAACAATAAAGAATAAAATAATATTGCTGTCCCCTTAAATGAGCTGCTAGCATACCTTCACAGCGTGAATGTGCAAGTCAGTTTCGTCTGCTGAGATGCGCAGCGCTCTTAAGATACAAACGCACCAAAGTTACAGAGTGTCGGGCTCTTAAAGGGAATGACTACTGGCACACTGATTGATTTATTTCACGTTATGCCCAAAACACACCCATGATTAATTTCGAGAATTACTTCAAGCCTTTTGCGCATTTGGAGCTACGCAAGGTGTCATTTTTGCACCCTCAGTATACCAAAGACATAGGCCCCTAAAGCCAGGCGGACACTGTGCGATTTTTTTAATCGGATGCGTTCTGGAGAGCTCACACTGCACGTTTGAATCGTTTGTCGTGTATGAACAACGCCTGCGATTCATCTGCACACACTGTACGGTCCGACTGACCTGCTGCGACGGGGGAGCTTACACTGCACGTCTAAACGCAGCCCGTAGGCGGAGCTTTCTTTGCGTACAAACTCTCGCTTTAACACAACATGTCGCCTTGCAAAAGAAAGCGCTTAGCTTTGCTTATTTGTGAACGGAACAGACGTACATGGACTCGCAGGTGGCTGAGGCGAAGTGGACTCTACGGGTTGTCCGTTTTACAGAAGGAGAGCGCATAGAAAAATGACTGCGCGTCAGGCTGCGAAAGAAACACCAGCAGCTTAAATAAAATAAAATAATTTTATTTTTTATTCTGTTTATTGTTTATGTAAAAACTGGTTTTGCAACACTGAATATTAAACAAGCAATCGATTATTCACACTGGATAGGGACCCTCATTTACAGTGCCGCTGAGCATTAACAGTTTAAAAGGGATTAAAAAAATATATAAAAAATAGAAATAAAAACTGACATTTATTATAGACGAATAAAATATATACGTAAAAATGGGAAAATAGGACCTTTTAAAAAGATCATAAAAATTGACATAAAAGGTAAAAAATTTATATCTTATGAAGATATATATTTAATGATTTGATTAATAAAAGAAGAAAAATAATTAAAATGAATAAATATAAAATATAAACTCATTAAGAATTCGTTTAAAATAACCCAGGCTTTCTGCAGAATAATCAAAGTTTCAGTTAGTTTCAGTTTCAAATCATGAAAACAGCTCACCAAAACCTCAAACTATTCTTTATATTTGACAATATTTACTTACAGGTCCTTTGATTGTACTTACAGGCCCTTACTTATTTTTATTCAACTGAACTGAGTTTTATATTATATGTAGCCTCGCGCTGAATTCAGCTCCGCGCTGCGAAAGAGAGCGAGAGAGAGGCGCAGCGCATTTTGTCCGATTTATCTTGATTAATTATCAGTACATTTATTAGCTTTAGTAAGTTTAATAGCACTAATTTTACTACACTTCTCCGACCTTATTTATTAAAACGTTTATTTTAGAAGACAGAGGTTATTATGCGGGCAATGCCGCGCGCAATGCCACGCGCTGCGCTGGCTTTGCGTGGCTAATATTCTGGAGCACTGGACGAGATTTTAATTAATAAATTAATATATTTATAATTTTAATAAAAGTAACGAATTATAAAATATAGCTTTATATTTCTGTGCATGTTTTAAGTTTTATATAATTGACTGGCAGCACCAGACGCTGACAATGTGCTTTATTTTTCAGATATAATAGCAAAGTGAAATAAAATAAATTTATGTTTGTCAAAGTTATTTTCTCTTTTAATTTTTCTTTTCAAAAACTCCAGCTATTGACTGAGAATAATCATCTGTTGAAATTCTTAAACAGCAGAATGCCTGTGTCTGCTATATTAAGCTATAAGTCTGTGTACCGAACATAAATATAAATCCTTATAACTGACAGAAATAAATATGACTAATAATTATTTATAGTTACTGTGCAGATTTTTGAGAAAACAGGTCGTGACGTTAAGAAATCGGCCCGCAAAGCAGCTCACGCTGAGACAAGGGACCAAAATTTCTGGCATGTCAGAAATCCCTGGTCGCGTCCGACTGCTCATTCGCAGCTCGTATGGGCAATTAATCGGACATCGCTTCCCCTCTCACACTGCACGACAAACGACGCACGATCAAGCTAAAATTCGGCTCGATCATGAAATTCAGTCGCATCCGACCAGATCGGGCTTAAAATCGGGCTAAAATCGCACAGTGTCCGCCTGGCTTAAATCAGTCTGTGCAAAGCGCAACTGACTGATGCGCTATAGATCACTAATATGAGGCCCAAAGCATCTGTAAATGATGTATCAGATCTGGGGATCCAATGCTTTCTTCAGAGTGCGTTATAATGCTGCCTGGTGATGCCACATTGATTGGTAGGAGTTGAAGAAGTTGACATGCATAGGAGGAGCATGGGCTCGTATTGACACTTTTAGTGTTTGGGACATTACTAGTGGTAGGGAGAGTTCTAGTGAGTGGGTGGGTTAATTGGGCTAAACTAAATTGGGGAGATAATTGGGTAAAAATGAAAAACATTATCTGTTATGTGTCTTGTAGCATTTTGAATGTTGTTCTCAGAGCTTTAAGGTGTACACCATATATTTATTAGATTTGAAGGGTCCTGATGAATAGAGTAGCAGTAGCGATGCTGGGTGAGACTGGCAACTGGCGTGGTTGTGATGCTTACGATTTTACATAAGATTTGAATAGTGGATATTTAAATGTAAATAAAAGAATCAGTGTTAGATTGGCAAAACCAAATTATACTCATAGTAGTAGGGTCAATTATTTGTATTAAATTACAACAATAAACAAATTAAAATCATGAATAATTAATAATCCATCAGTTACAGAATGGGACAGCAACACTGTCAATATCACTAAATGAAACCTCTTGTATGTCGCCGGGTGTGAATGTGAGAAAGTTAGGGCCAAACCAGGTACTGTGATTAATTAACGTTAAAATATTAACAAATTAATGTATCAAGATATGATTTGATATGATTTATTTTGATATGATTTTTGCTGGAAATTAAATAAATGAAGGTTGGTCTCAAGGAATGTTGAATCTGGATTAAAACACCATACTTAAGTTGGTATTCATGTGTTGAATAGGATACGAAAGAATGCACTTGTGGACGGAGCAGAGGAAAGAAAACTGAGTACTGAATGTAATTCAGTACGGTTCTACTGCACTGAATATCTACTGTTCCTTCACTTCTAAGAATCATATCACAGAGATCAACTCCTGAATACTGACTGTTCCTCATCAGTGGAGACAGAAGCTCATTCTGAGGCCTTCAAGACACGTCTTTTTTGGAATGTCACTTAAAGACTACCCAGTGTTCAGCTGTGTCAGGGTGAAGATGAATGACTGGAAGCTTTTCTGTTGTTCCTTTAGCATGTTCGCAATCCACGGCTACAGATTTCGAGCGCTGCTTCAAGAGACAGCTGAGCTGACATAACAGATCATTAGAATGACTAGTTCGAGGGGGCATTATAGCTTTAAGATTTCCAATAGCATATCACTGGAGCTGCATGTTACTGTAGCTGCTAAGAAACACTTAGATTACATTTATGCTAACGATGTAAGGATTACCCTCTCTCTGTTTTCAAAACCAGGTCTATTACGTTCACCATCACACCAGTGCTAGTATATTATACCTGACTGTAACACTAGTGGTTTATGATTTAGAATAGAGTGGAGTCTCTAAAAGGGTCTTCTGGTGATGTCAGATTAAGTTAATTTTCAAACCCACAGGGTGTGTTCACACATGCCAACAAGTTGGTAAGAGAGAGATAGCCCATGACATCTTCTGATAGATCTGTTATGGGGACGCAAGAACCATCTATTTGTCCCAAAGCACTGTAGACCCACACCTGTACCCTAAACTTTCCAGAGGCTTCAAGGTCAGGACAACTTTAATGAGAAGCCACTGTTTACAGGCTGTAAGCAGATGTGATGTATGTGTTGGTGTGGCTTTATATGTAAAATCTTAACATTGGGGACACATTATACGGACAAATGTGAACAGAATCTGGTCAAAGTAGATCCAGATACAAAACAAATGTTAATGCCAGGTTTAAACAGGCCCAACGTGCTTTAAACAGGATGCTTTTTCCAAAGATTATCAACACTAAATGTGTTCACATGCACTGAAACATCGGTTCATAATCAAAGTACTGCAGTTATATGATTATTCAATTGATCGCGTGAACAGCATACTTTGATTTCTTAGATCAAGAATAAGAAATCTGTTCTATAGAGCTGAATTTTAACTCAGTATTCAGATGCATTTAACCACACACAGTATTAGAGATGGGGTTCTGATTGGGACCTGTGTTGACAGTTGACGTTTGGGTTTATATAGATTTATAAAAATAATAATTTCCTTAATTTTAATGGAGTAAAAATAACACTTTTAATTCCCATTATTTTTAGAATAATTTGTATAAATATGATTGATGTTTAGTGTAATCACAAATTATAGCCTTTAGCAATCATGATTTACCCACATTTTTGTGTTCATTCCACTATTTAAAAAAAATATAACAAACTTTGCAACACATCAGTATAACAGGAGGGCTACATTCACAGTAACATTGGTGTTGTAAGTGGGATAAATATGTAGTAAAATTTACAGAACATTAACAAAGTTACAGAGGTGTAAATATCATGGCCTTCTGATTTTGATTATAAAGAAATGTACTTACTCAGTGATGGTGATAGGAGCCAGGAGTTGTAATAAATACAACATAAATATAAAAGTTTTATTTATTATCCAAAACACCAGTTAATATGCACATAATGCTTAATCTGGATCTGATATTATTCTGTGTGCAGTAGTGTGCAAAAGTTTGGACGCCCCTGTTTCTATGACGTTTTGTTTTTTTCTTCTACAGAGTGCAACATTTAGGGCATAATTTGTTCTGCGTTTTCTCTAGAGGATGATAGAAAATCAGTATAAAAGGGTTTGACCAGCGGTGCCCAAATGTATGTAACTTCTTCATAATCGTGTTTTATAAAACTAAAAAAATAATCATTAAAACAATATCTCAGGCATCAGGCAGCATTTTCATAACCATAAACACTTCATATTTTAGGATCCTATCACCACTACTAAGAAAAGTGCTCTTCATGTCAACTAACTTAGCAACTTAATTAAAAAAGAAAATACAGTGAAATTCTCCTTTTAATGTTTTGAAAATAACATTATAAATGACATCATCCAGAGGCTCACTCGGTATCCAGGGGATCATATGCTTATGTGAATAGTTTTAAACACAGTGACCCTAATGCTGCAATATGTTGGATGATAAAAATACAAGGTTACATGTTTTTCCTATGACTTTTTCCTAGTTAACTGGTTGGCAAAAATGTGTTGTGGTATCCCACCCCCAATCCATCCGCCCGTGCACACACGCAAGTCTGGTTTGGTTACAGATAGATTCAAATGTTCTGATTTGTCCTAAATTAGCGATGCTCTTTTTCTCTGTATAGGTCGATCTGTGGCTAAACCTAATGCATGCAGGGTCTAAAACACAGTACCTGAGTTCGACCCTTAGGTGGCGTCGTGTCATAGCTTGATATTGCATGCTGGAGTTAGTAAACTACCACCAGTCCAGATTAGCTTTAACTTGCATGAGGAGTTGCTGTTATTAAACAGACGGGATGGGCTCGGTGTTTAAAGAATAAACCCACCCATGCTCATCGGAGCACCGGAGAATCTTCATATTCATGGCTTTCGACTATCACATGACCTGAGATAAAAAGAATGTAATTAGCTAATAGAGCTAGCACCTCGCTAACAGTTGGTGAGACTGAGAGCATGCATGTGGTTCACGATGGTGTCCATGTTTGTATATAGTTGTACTATATGGATGGCTGTCTTGTTTCATGTTTAAATTATATTTTGCACTGAATGTACCAAAGTTCTGTCTCAATTGATCTCTTATTGTCTTTAATGTGTGATTTTTGTAAGTGACGCAGACACAGTCATTATTAGCAGTCCCTGAGCAAAATTCTAATAATTTTATATCTGAACTCTGTGAGACCAAATGTTGAGACCAAAAGTTTTTGACGCAAAACTGTTTTTTAAACATAGGGCAATGATTATACTATTATGATAATAGTGATTGGGCAAAAGGGATGACTAGATCTGGAAGGATTAGTGGACCTGTAGTGAGAATGGACTTATAGGTGTACTCTACTTAGTAGAAAGAAAAAAAAAAACTGTCCAAAGTATTAGATTTGTCTTTAGGAGAGACTGTAAAATGTGTTTGCTGAAAGGACAGGTAACATATGTTTAGGTGTGAGTTTTTAGGTTTTTTATTATTCTTTGTAATGTAGTTAAAAGTCTTACTGCTACTATATCAAAGGAAGAGATTGTATACATTTTTGTGGGGAGGCAAAGCTTTAAGTGTTTTGTGAACTACGCGTGTTGCCATAGTGGAGTTTTAAGCTGCGAAACTGAAAGCATGTGAGATACAGCAAGGTGGAATTTTCCTTTGACATAAACATATATAAAGTTGCAAAAGAAGCATCTGCAGAGCACAGATCAATAACTTAATCTAACAACATAATCACCAACAGCACACCACAGACTTTATCACACACTAAGAGTATAAACCTCTAGAATAAACAATACAGATCGTGCTGCAAATAAATGAGGCTGAAATCACACCTTAGCAAAATAATTTCTATACCTGCATACAGCTGAGTGAATGATCCTGCAGATTTTTTTTGCCTCAATGTCTAACTAGGGTGGACCTGTGTTTTGTCCGCCCATTTTCAGAGAACCAGGACAAATTCAGTCCCTATCCTGTGGTCATTTTAAATGAACATAGGAAGGTTCTCCTGTCCCCTGTCTGGCCAGGCTGACTGAAGTTTCTGGAAGTCAGCTCTTCTCCATCACCCACCACAGATCAGCTGCCCATCATCCAGTTTTGCAACATGACTCAAACTATTTTCTCCCTCTCCACTAAGCGAGCACATCTAAATTGACATGAATTCTAACTGCTTTCACTGCTGGTGTTGCTATACACCTGAATATATTAGACCTGTGTGGATGTATAATGACATTTAACATTCATTTAATAGCTGTTTGATCAGTGGTAGGATGGTCCCCCCCTTATATGTGAGTCTTGGTCCTCCCAAGGTTTCTTCCTCCTCCAGCTCTGAGGGAGTTTCTCCTTCCTTCGCTGGAGGTTCTGTATTTTTTGTTTAATGTTTTGTCGTTTTTTTTTGTCCTGTGATCACATTTCACATCAGTTGTAAAAAGCGCTACAGAAATAAATATGATTTTGGCCTGTATTAGACACAAAACAGAATTTTAGCATGTCAGACACGTCATACATTATGTTTATTTATGTAGCCATATATGTTTCGACTATTTCACAAAGTATGTCTGTTTGTTATTTCAATTTCAGAATATGTATAATGATATTAATTTCAACACATTTCTAAATTTTTGGCCGTAATAATAAATAAATACTATACATTTCATAATCAATGTTTATGGTTCAGTTGAGCATGCTTTTTTTGGTGGGGGAGCCAAGAAAGATGTTTTTTCACTTGTTTAAGTTTCGTTTTGCAAAGCTCTTTGGGAAACACTATGAACTGGCTTATTCTTTTCATATGTCATGTGCTAGTTTGTTTACTAGATATTCACTAAGATTTCTTGCTTTCAGATGTGTTGGTGGCAAATGTTTTTGACCAGGCAGAGAAACTTCTAAATGTATGTGGGAATCATTAAAGGAAGCTTTATTTTTTTTAAATAAATTTTTAACTGACAGTTATTAAACAGCTGCCTAAATGCCAACCGTAGAAGCTTTAGATAATGTAAGTGTGACCAGTGGGAGCCAGTCAGCATATAGTTACACTCAGCAACACAAAACATGGTAATTTGCTTTTATAGCTTTACTGGACAGGATGTAAACTACACACTGATTTAAGTGACTAGTTTTACTTAAAATAGCTGTAGTGCACGCAAAACCAACTGAATAATAAAAAACAGCATAGCCAACTCAGTTACAGGCAATTGTTGAAAAACAAACCTCTGCAGAACTGATACATAACTAACATATCAAACTAAGCTTGAACCCAGGTTTGACTACAATTTGCATATTTTGAAAACACAGGTTACGTAAGTCAGGCCAAAGTTTAACAAGAAATGAAATAAAATGATATGGTTTACCTTGCAATTCAATCTTTTTTTTAGCTGACTTAAATCTCACATTATGGAAAACAGTTCCAAGTTTTTTTTCTTCATAGTGAATCTTGGGATACCTTATGGACCACCAGCTGTATATGTAACCCCTTTAAAAGATCATAAAAGAGAGGGTAATACACATCCGCAAACCAGAACAGTGTCAAATTCTTATCAATTACAGATACCACAGACGCTCTGTGCTTGGTCAGTTTATCGACTTAATTCTACAAATTTATTTATTTGTATAGCGCTTTTTACAACTGGTGTTGGCACAAAGCAGCTTTACAGAAACATGATCACAGGACAAAGAATCAGGTAAAACATTAAACATAGAAAATACAGAATACAGAACCCCCAGCAAGCACGGAGGCTAGGAGAAACTCCCTCAGAGCTGCAGGAGGAGGGAAAAACCTTGGGAGGACCAAGACTCACATTTAAAGGGGGACCATCCTACCACTGGTCAAATGGCTTTTTAATAATTTTTAATTTTAAGTCTTTATACATCCACAGCAGCGCCAGTAATGGCAGTTAGAGTTCATGTAAGCTTGGATGTAATCTGTAGTGGAGAGTAAGATGGATGATGAGCAGCTGATCTGTGGTGGGTGATGGAGTAGAGCTGACTTCAGAAACTTCCATCAGTCTTGCCTGGACAGGGGACATGAGAGCCTGAGGGTCCAACACCATCGGTATCGGGTCAGACAGGTGGGCAGTCAGTAACTCGGAGGAAGGCAGAGAGATGGAATTAGTTTTAACGGGATTTATGTAAAACAGAGAATATAAAACATTATATATAAATAACACAGTGTGGTTAATGACTCCGGCTGATCTGAGTAAAACAGCCTAACTAAAGGTAGAGAGCCAGAAGGTAACATAGACATGGAGGCTTTACATTAATTGTAAAGCCGGACAGATAGGATTGACACTTGCAGAGTAAAAGGTAAAGACTGGTTTATTTACAGAGTAGTAAGCAGAATAACACAGCCAGAGAACAGGTTGAACAACACTCACACTGGAAGCAGGAGACGTAGTACAGGAAACAGTCCAAGATCCAAAGCCAGATAGACAGTCCGATAATTCAGCAAATCCGATAAGGGCAAAGACAAAAGGCAAAATCCGTAATACAGAAAAATGGGTCATAACAAAAGGGCAGACAGAAAAAGGTTTGGAAAAACGCTCAGTACGCAACATGAGTCAGCAATACCTCGCAAAGTACATATGCTAACAGAACCCTATATATACAAAACCTAGAATTACTATGAACCGGAACAACTTAGAACACAGGAGAGTCTGAACGGGTGAGAGTAACGAGATTGGGCGAAGGTGAGCGGCTGACTGTGACGTCAGCGGCCGGAGCTAAGAGACCGGGTAGCAGCTGACCCATAGCGTCTACCCCTTCCAGGGTCAGGAGACCTCCTCCTCGGACGACCCCTAGGGCGTGGTGCTGGACGAGACGGGTAAGAACGGTGGAACTCCTCCACCAATAATGGGTCAAGGACGTCAGCTGCAGTAACCCAGCTTCTCTCCTCAGGTCCGTAGCCTTCCCAATCTACCAGGTACTCCAGGGCTCCCCTCCTCCTTCTGGAGTCCAACAGGCGCTCCACCGCGTAGACGGGTCCACCATCCATGAGCACAGGTGGAGGAGGCAGCACCCCATGTGAGGTCTCATCCAGCGGACCAGGGATAACCAGCTTAAGTAAAGAAACATGGAAGGAGGCACAGACACGATAATTAGAAGGCAATTCGAGACGGTATGTAACTTCGTTGAATCTTTTGATTATTTTAAAAGGGCCAATAAACTGATAACTTTTTGTTGCCTTCAGGGAGCTGGAAATCCCTGGTAGATAGCCAAACACGATCCCCTGGGGAGTGGAGTGGAGCCTCAAGATGATGGCGATCAGCCTGCTGTTTGTGTTGTTCTAATACAGCTTCTATACGTCTGTGAGTCTCCTCCTACTCTTCCTCGCTACGGCGCATCCACTGATCTACAGCAGGGATATCAGAAGGTTCAGCCGACCACGGCATGAGAGGAGGTTGATAACCTAGGAAACACTGAAAGGGTGTTAGCTTAGTGGAAAATGTACCCAGAGAGTTTTAAGCCAATTCAGCCCAGGGGAGATATTGGGCCCAATCATGAACATTGTTAGAACAATATATACGTAAGAATTTCCCTAGTTCCTGGTTCATTCTTTCACACTGACCATTACTTGAGGATGATAACCGGAAGACAAACTGACAGAGATACCCAACCTATTTATAAACGCTGACCAGAGCTGAGATATGAATTGAGGAACGCGATCAGACACTATATCCTCGGGGATACCAAAAATACGAAACACATGATTAAACAGGCTCTCAGCAACTTCCAATGCAGTGGGTAATTTAGCGAAGGGAATGAATCAAACACCACGTGAGAAACGATCAAGGACCGTCATAATGACTGTATTACCCATGGAAACAGGAAGATCTGTAACAAAGTCTACTGCCAAATGGGACCAAGGCTGAGCTGGAACTGGTAATGGTATTAATTTACGGTCGATAGAGTACAGGGAATTTTACATTGAGCACAAATGGTCCTGATCGGAGTCAAAATGACCTCTGGTTTTAGAATAGTGGTGGGTTCTGAGATAACTGAATTATTTTCCTCGAAGATACGTGAGAGTGCATCTGCTTTAGTGTTACGGGATTCTGGTCGGTAAGTAACAGTAAAATTAAAACGAGCAAAAAACAAGGACCATTGAGCCTGACGTGAGTTCATGCATGTCATGGATTTCAAAAATTCAAAATTTTTGTGATCAGTGATGACTACAAAGGGGTGCAACGCGCCCTCCAACCAATGCCTCCATTCCTCGGTAACACTTTATAATACTGTTTCATAGTTAATAGGTAACTAAGCAGGAACTAAGCAGTAACTAATTAATAGTGCTGCATTAACACCTAAATATTTTCTATTAACTACCAGGGAGTACTGAATAATTACTCAGTAGATAGTACTGAACTAATTATTATAGTAGTTCACTATTAACTTCACAATAATTACTGAGACTTACATATCTCCCAGAGAACTACTTACTAATAATGTCTTCTTTATAATAACTACTTATTAATTACTGCTCAAATCAACATTAACTACTGAAAACCCTTTACATGCCACCTGGGGAACTATAGATCTAAATCAGTCTACACAAACAATTATTCTATCAGTGGTGATATTAAAGGCATATTTGAGTGACACCATTTGTAGTAGCAGTAACCTTAATTACCTTATTATCATCATTATCTTCCAAATATTAGCAACATATAGTAAAATACTACAGTGTGTCATAATCTGCTTAAACCCCATTTTTAAAAGAAAAAAATAATACAAAAATAATGTAATATTATTACATAGTAGACATTATTTATGTTCTCCAGAAGACTCTAAGACTGACTATACTCAATTTTGTTTTAATGGTCACTGCTTTAATTTTTAGCACCAACCTTATAAACGTTCATCTTTAGCCTTGCAGTCTCGCAGACTTTTAGTGCCCATTATTAGGGTAATTACGGTAATTCCACAGCGCCGGACCGCTAGCCTCTATCAGTGTGTTTATCTGCTGCTGCAGGTTATTCTATCAGTGGTGATATTAAAGTCAGTGACACCACTTATCATATATTAACCTTACTTACCTTAGTATGCTCAATATCTTCCAAATGTTAGACACACTGAAATGTGCAGTAGTCTGCTTAACCCCCATTTTTGTAATGTTCTGTCAGTGTGTTACAGGTGTTTATTCTAAACCTGTGCTCTTCTTCAGTCCTCCTGGAGATGTGCTCAGTAGAAGTGATGGCTCACATACAGCTTTACTGTAGGCTTTGTCCTACATCCTTATTCTGGGGGAAATCATGTTTAAATGAATAAATATTTGTCCCGGCCGCTGCGCTCCTCCAGTGAAAGTCGCCTCGCTTTGCCAAACATTCACACAAAGCAATCCAGACTGTTCTCATACAGAGTTCCCCAATGGTGGAACAAACTACCCTCCACTACCAGATCAGGAGAATCTCTCACTATCTTTAAGAAACTCCTGAAGACAGAGCTCTTCAAAGAGCACTTACTCTCTTAACACCTCTAACACACTAACTACTTCTAACCTCATTTCCTTCTTCCTCTCCTTCACTCCTCTATCCTATTATTCCCATTTGTCCTCCTTTTATCCCTATCCAAAGATGTTTTACCTTTAAACTTATTTTACATTGTACTTGACTATTGTAAGTCGCTTTGGACAAAAGCGTCTGCCAAATGTAATGTAATATAAGATAACGGACTAGGCATCCCTGTGTTCTTCATAGATAATTAATAAGGTGTCCCTGTCTTCTTTTTTCGGGAGTTAACAGCAGCACATGGTAACCCATTACTAATTACTGAGGAGTTACTGTGTTCTTCTTTAGGAGTTACTGCAAATCATACCACAGTATTATAAAGTGAGAAACATGGTAACTAATTACTAATTACTGAGGAGTTACTGTGTTCTTCTTTAGGAGTTACTGCAGAACATGTCACAGTATTATAAAGGGAAATATACATTAATAATAATAATAATAATAATAATAATAATATTTAAACATTTAAACTAGCTAACACAATTAACCTAGCTAACACACACACATTTCCTCTAGCTAACTTAGCTTGCTAACTAACACACATTTAACCTAGCTAACTAACACACACGCATTTAACTTGCTAACACACATATAACCTAGCTAACTAACCCACATATAAAAGTTAACTTAGCTAGCAAACGAACACACATAACCTAGCTAACTAACACACATTTAAACTAGCTAACTAACACACATTTAAACTAGCTAACTAACACACATTTAAACTAGCTAACTAACACACACATAACCTAGCTAACTTAGCTAGCTAACACACATCCTAAAGCTGGTTAACAACCCACAAAGAGTCCTCCTCTGATCCGGGGGTAAAATAAGCTGGAAAAGATCTCAATATCTTGATTACTAGTTTATTTTCAATCAAATACAGAAATATGAAAGCAGCAGAGTCTCTCTTAATCCTCCTCCAGCAGAAGCAGCAGCAGCAGCACAGCAGAGAATTTACACGAAGGACCAGGAGAGCTGCGTCCGCTGTGAAATTACCTTAATTGCCCTAATAGTGCGCAGTAAAATAAATCTCTCAGAGACTGCAAACGCTGAAGATGCACTTTTATAAGGCTGATACCTAGTATTAAAGCAATGATTGTTACATTATTACAGTCTTACAGTCATTCTTAGAGTCTTAGATGCCTTCTGGAGAACTTTCATCAATGTCTTCAATGCAATAATATTACGTTATAATGTTGTTTTTTTCTTCCAAAAATGATGGTTAAGCAGAGTAATACACACTGAAGTATTTTACTATATGTTGCTAATATTTGGAAGGAACTGAGGATAATAAGGTAATTAAGTGTAACGCCAGATAGAGGGGAGAGACGCGAGCCGAGTAAAATGAACAGACTGGTTTATTTACAGGCTGATAACCAGGTGTTATAAACAATAGAGCCAAACAAACAATAATCTCACCAGATACAAAAGACGTAGTCGTATAAACAGTCCGTGTTCGAAACCAAAAGACAGTCCAACCAAGCATTAAATCCAAAAGGGGCAAATCCAGAGACATAAACCAATAAACCAAAAACCAGGGTCGTAACGAGAGATCACACAAGAAAAACATAGAAGAACCGCTTAGTATGCAACAAAAGTCGACAATACCTCGCGAAGAATGTTTACATAGTGCTGCCTTAAATACATAAACATGATCAGCATAACCCGGAACTTCCTCAGAACACAGGTGAGTCTGAGCGTCGGAGCGTAACATGATTGGGCGAAGGAGAGCGACTAACGGTAACGTCATAAGCCCAAGGATTCTGGGAAATGGAGTCCGGCGGTGTGGAAGGAGAGTCGGGCTGCATGACATTAAGGTTACCACTACTACAAATGGTGTCACTTGCTTAATTCAAATATGCCTTCAATTAATATGCATTTAACTCAAATATGCCTGATTTAGATCTATAGTTCCCCAGGTGGGATGTAAGGGTTTTCAGTAATTAATGTTGATTTGAGCAGTAATTAATGAATAGTTATTATAAAGAAGACATAATTAGTAAGTAGTTCTCTGGGAAATATGTAAGTCTCAGTAATTATTGTGAAGTTAATAGTGAACTACTATAATCATTAGTTCAGTACTATCTACTGAGTAATTATTCAGTACTCCCTGGTAGTTAATAGAAAATATTTAGGTGTTAATGCAGCACTATTCATTAGTTACTGCTTAGTTCCTGCTTAGTTACCTATTAACTATGGAACAGTATTATAAAGTGTTACCCCATTCCTCTAAGGCTAATTTAATGGCTAAGAGTTCGCGGTCTCAGATACCATAATTCTGTTCAACTGGATAAAGTTTATGAGAAAAATAGGCCACTGGATGCATTTTACTGGGTGAGCCTAATCTTTGAGAGAGTACAGCCCCCACTCCCACACTGGAAGCGTCAACCTGTACAATGAATGTTTTTTTAGAATCAGGGAGTTTTAACAGAGGGGCAGAAGTTTCCAAACTTTCCCTTAAGGGTAGCAAAAGCATCTTGCGCTTGTTCGGACCAAACTAAAGTTTTAGTATTAGGTCGCAACAAATTAGTGAGTGGTGCTGCTACAGAACTATAAGTGCGTATAAAACGTCTATAGAAGTTGGCAAAACCCAAAAATCTCTGCAGTTCTTTTACTGATTTGGGAATAGGCCAGTCTACTACTGCCTGGACTTTGTTATCGTCCATGGAAACTCCCTTAGAATTAATGATGTATCCCAGAAAAGAGAGGTGAAATTCACATTTCTCAGCTTTGATAAAAGCTGATTTTCTAGAAGACGAGGTAGAACAGCGCGGACATGGGAAATGTGTGAGGACATATCGGATGAGTAGATTAGAATGTCGTCTAAAAATGCAATCACAAAATTTCCTAACATGTCTCGTAGGACATCATTTATAAAGGACTGGAACACGGACGGACCATTTTTGAGGCCAAAAGGCATAACTTGGTATTCATAGTGCCCCCTTGTGGTGAAAAAAGCAGTCTTCCACTCATCTCCTTCTCTTACTCTTACTAAGTTATATGCACTACGGAGGTCCAATTTAGTAAAGACAGAAGCCCCATTCTTTTTTTACAAAAAAGAATGATGCTGCAACTGGAGAAGTGGAATGACGACTAAAACCCTGAGCCAGAGCCTCCTGCACATACTCCTCCATAGCTTGCTCCTCAGTCTGAGTCAAGGGATAAATATGGGACTTGGGGGTACTGGATTGTCAATGAGATCAACAGCGCAATCGTAGGGACGATGTGGTGGGAGTTGCGTGGCACGAGATTTGCTGAAGACTTCAACAAGGTCAGAGTACTCAAAGGGGATATGTGCAAGAGACTCTCAATAGTGGTAGACTGGACATTTAGTTTAGGAGCAGTGATACAATGTTTATGACAATATGGAGACCAGGACATTATTTCATTATTAGACCAGGAAATCAATGGATTATGTTTTCTCAACCAAGGGAGACCTAAAATAACAAAATAGTCAGAGTCCATCATAACAAAAAACCTGATCTCCTCAGAGTTCAGAGCGCTGACGTTCATTCTGACAGGAACGGTGGTGTGGGAAATGGTTCCCTGTCCAATTGGTTTCCCATCCACAGCAGACAGTTTGACAGGGTTATCCAGGGGTTCTATTGGGATCTGGAGTTGTCTGGCCAGCTGGTGGTTCATGAAGTTACCCTCGGCACCGGAGTCAATTAGTGCTGAAAACACAAAAGGAGAAGCAGACTGGTAGAGCAGAACAATAGATATGAAAATAGATTTGGAAATCATGTCAGTGTACAGACTGCTTACCCATTTAGCGTGTGGAGAGGATTCCACACGCTTTCCCGAGCAGGTGGCTCGTATGGACGGTCCGGGTTGCCATGGAAACCCACCGTGGGACAAGCCAGGAGTGTTATTGTTATTATTCAATATTCGGGGGGAGGCCAAATCTGACAATTCCGCAGCACATGACTAGTTCCACCGCAATATAAACACAGACCAGCCTGTATGCGTCGTTTCTGCTCTTCTCTCGATAGCCGAGTAGCGTCAATTTGCATAGGTTCTTCTGGAGTAGATGAAGTGGCAGCAGGTCGAGGTGAGGTGGAGAACCGGGGAGTAAATCCAGCAGCGCGGGGAGTAAATCCAGAGAAGTGGTGAGTAGCTGTAAGAGTGTTCTTTCGACCAACAAACGAATTACGTTTTAGCTGATCCAGTCTAATAGCCAGGGAAATCAAGTCATTCAAGGGAAGCCCGTCATCCTTACAAGCTAACTCAGCTAAAATGTCCTGTTGTAATCCATTACGGAACATAACGCGCAAAGCTGTCTCATTCCATTCGCTACCTGCTGCTAGCGTACGGAATTCCAGCGCATAATCCGCAACAGAGCGGTTCCCCTGGCATAAACGAACCAATAACTCCCCCTGAGATTGTCCCAGCTGAAATTTGTTCAGAAACTGTTCATATGTACTATTTTCCACCATAGGCCATATAGCAGTAGCCCAATCCAAAGCCTTGCCGGTTAAACGTGAAACAAAAAACGAAACACGGGCTCTGTCGGTGGTAGATGGCATGTTGGAAAAATATAGTGACATTTGGAGCAAAAAACCTTATCCGGTTTGCTCACGGAAAAAACAGCTGCTGCCTGCTGCTGGATAAGCTAAGCTAGCCGGGGCCTGGCTAGCGGGAGCTAAGCTAGCCGGGGTGGCAACGCTCAGCTGGGCTAGCTGAGCAGAGATACCCTGGAGGCTAGCGGTTATCTGGGCTAGTTGGGAGTGTTGCTCGGTTTGCTGGGCGGTGAGAGAGCTAACAGAGTGAGTTAGACCCTCGAACAGCTGGCTATGCTGCCTGAGCATTCTCCATCTCTATTGTCGGCGAGGTATTATGTAACACCGGACAGATAGGATTGACGCTCGCCGAGTAAAAGGTAAAGACGGGTTTATTTACAGAGTAGTAAGCAGAATAACACAGCCAGAGAACAGGTTGAACAACACTCACACTGGAAGCAGGAGACGTAGTACAGGAAACATCCAAAGCCAGATAGACAGTCCGATAATTCAGCAAATCCGATACGGGCAAAGGCAAAAGGCAAAATCCGTAATACAGAAAAAAGGGTCAAAACAAAAGGGCAGACAGAAAAAGGTTTGGAAAAACGCTCAGTACGCAACATGAGTCGACAATACCTCGCAAAGTACATATGCTAACAGAACCCTATATATACAAAACCTAGAATTACTATGAACCGGAACAACTTAGAACACAGGAGAGTCTGAACGGGGGAGAGTAACGCGATTGGGTAGTGAGGTGAGCGGCTGACGGTGACGTCATCGCCAGTGGCTTTTTGGGAAATGGAGTTCGGGAGTGTGAGAGGAGAGTCTCCAGAGTCTTCCGGAATTTGATTGGAAGCCAGTGCAGTGCTGATAGGACTGGACTAATATGCTCAAATGTTCTAGTTTTAGTAAGGACCCTGGCTGCAGCATTTTGAACTAGCTGAAGTTTATTTAAGTTACTGCCGGAACATCCAGAGAGTAGCGCATTACAATAATCTAGCCTTGAGGTAATGAAGGCATGTACTATTTTTTCTGCATCATGCAGGGATAAGGCATTTCTTAGCTTGGCAATATTATCGAGGTGTTGAAAAGCTGTTTTTAAATATGTGTTTATCAAATGCTAGATCTGAATCTATAATAACTCCAAGGTTTTTAGCTGCTGAACCAGGGGTGATGGAGAAGTCGGCCAGATTTAGCATTAAGTCTGATAATTTATTTCTAGCAGCTTTGGGGCCTAATAGGAGAACATCTGTTTTATCACTATTTAATAGGAGAAAGTTGTGTGACATCCATAATTTTACATCTTTTACACAATCCTTGATTTTCTTTAATCTCACTCTGTCATCAGGTTTGGCTGATATGAAGAGCTGAGTGTCATCCGCATAACAATGAAAATTCACATCATGTTTTCTAATAACTTTGCCCAGTGGGATCATATATAATGTAAATAATAACGGTCCTAATATAGAGCCTTGTGGAATTCCATATCTTACCTTAATATAACTGGAAGACATATAATTTATCCTCACAAACTGATAATGATCGGTTAAGTATGATTTAAACCATGCTAAGTCAGTTCCAGTTACACTGACCATGTTCTCTAATCTTTCTAAAAGGATAGTATGATCTATTGTATTAAAGGCTGTGCTCAGATTGAGAAATACCAGTAGGGAAACACAGCCTTTGCCGGCGGCTATAAGTAGATCGTTTGTTATTTTAACTAAAGATGTTGTGGCGTGAGGAGGCGGGGGAGTTGTGGGTCCGCCCCACGCTGGAGCGCAAAGCCATGCCTGTCTCAGTTGGTCCGCATGAGGACTGATTGAGCCGCCAGCTGGGACAGGCATATATACTGAGCCTCAGTCCTCACTCGAGAGAGAGGACTTTCACTGGGGAGCTGAGGGCTGAGGCTGCGCGGACTTATGTTTAAACTTTCAAAAGAAACTACTGAACTCTAGAGCCCCACTGGGCTAGCATTATGTTTTAAGTTTGTTTTTGGGTGTGGTGGAAGGCATTTGAAGCCAAATAAAGGTATGTTTTGAGTTTATTTACTCCCCGTGTCTGTGTTATCTGTGTGCTTCCTCCTTCCGAGTCACAGTGGTCACGCCCCAGGGGCCTACCACAGTGGTGGTGAATGCGGGCACCGCCCCTTTTGGGCGGGGTCCAGTGACCCGGTGGGAAGGAAGCTGCGGAGTGGAGCACGACATTGGGCTCAAATCGTGCATTTGTTTATCCGCCCGAAGCCACACCTGAGTTTTGTTTTGCCTTTTTTTTCCTAAAAAAACAAAAGCCTCGCGGGAGGAAAAAAGGGGAGGCCCGCCCCCGGCTACTCACCGCCGCTCTGGTGTGACGCCGGGGAATTGCCCTTCGCCTCCCTACTCCTCAAGCCAGAGCCCGCCCCCAGCTACTCTCCACCCCTCTGCAGCGGTGATGCGGGGGATTTCCCCTTCACCTCTCTTCTTCTGGAGTGGCTCCGTCTGCGCTGGGAGGACGTCAGCGAGAGGCGGCTGCTGCAGCAGTGGACGCCTCGCCCCGAACTCGGCTGGTGTGAGTGGTGTCCGAAGCCCAAACACCGAGAGGCGGACTGCTCTCACACCGGCCCAGACTTCTGCTGCTGCTGCGTCTTCTCGGAGGAGGAGGACGAGCTCTGCGCCTCTCCGCCAGGGCTAAGGTCCAACTCTGCTCCGCCTCTCCTGCGAAAATCTTCGGCGGCCGAGTCAGAGTAGTGGAGGAGGGAGAACGGCCCCGACAAGAGCGAGGCCGACCCAGAGCGGGAGCCGGCTCCAGCCCCAGCGCTACCGAGAGCCGCCGCTCCACCTCCAGCCTCGGCGCTGGCGGAGCGGCGGCTCTCGTATTATTATTATTGAGCAGTGATCCGAACACAGCGTCCTTATGACTGTTTTTGTGCCGAATTCAGCACCCCAGTCAGGGAGAGGGTAATTCTTTTTCATTATTTTATTTTTTTTTTCAAGTCAGCGTAGCTTAGAACAGTACCTTGGGTATTTCCATTTATTAAATAAAGTTACAGCCAAGAAGATGTGTGAAGGTGCTTTACCTGGCACGGGTGCTGAATTCGGCACAACACAGGTAACACATGTAACACAGCTTAGATAGCTAGTTAGCTAGTTAGGTTAGCTAATGTCTTCAGTTTAGAGTTAGCAATGTTTAAAAAAAGGGATCTGTGCAATTCACCATAATTAGCTAAGATGTTATAGTTATATAAGACACAAACATCCCTCAAATCAATTATCATTTCACACAAAACTCCAAAAAGAGGCCGGACAAAAGCATTGGCACCCTCAGCCTAATACTTGGTAGCACAACCTTTAGACAAAATAACTGCGAACAACCGCTTCCGGTAACCATCAATGAGTTTCTTACAATGCTCTGCTGGAATTTTAGACCATTCTTCTTTGGCAAAATGCTCCAGGTCCCAGAAATTTAAAGGGTGCCTTCTCCAAACTTGGACTGGTTGCTGGCTACTTTAGAAGTCTCCAGTGCTTTCTCTCAAACCATTTTCTAGTGCTTTTTGAAGTGTGTCTTGGGTCATTGTCCTGCTGGAAGACCCATGACCTCTAAGGGAGACCCAGCTTTCTCACACTGGGCCCTACATTATGCTGCAAAATTTGTTGGTAGTCTTCAGACTTCATAATGCCACGCACATGGTCAATCAGTTTAGTGCCTGAGGCAGCAAAGCAACCCCAAAACATCAGGGAACCTCCGCCATGTTTGACTGTAGAGAGCGTGTTCTTTCTTTTGAAGGCCTCGTTTTTTTTTCCAGTAAACTCTAGGTTTATGCCTTTTCCCACAAAGGTCTACTTTTGTCTCATCTGACCAGAGAACATTCTTCCAAAACATTTTTGTCTTTCTCAGGTAAGTTTTGTCAAGTAACTTGTCAGCCTGGCTTTTTTATGTCTCTGGGTCAGAAGAAGGGTCTTCCTGGGTATCCTACCATAGAGTCTATTCAATCTCTCATCAATTTTTCGTTTCCATCCACATCTAGGGAGGTTAGCCACAGTGCCAAGGGCTTTAAACTTCTTGATGACACTGCACATGGTAGACACAGGAACATTCAGGTCTTTGGAGATGGACTCGTAGCCTTGAGATTGTCCATGCTTCCTTACAATTTTGCTTCTTAAGTCCTCAGACAGTTTTTTGGTCTTCTTTCTTTTCTCCATGCTCAATGTGGTACACACAAGGACACAGGACAGAGGTTAAGTCAACTTTAATCCATTTTAACTGGCTGCAAGTGTGATTTAGTTATTGCCACCACCTGTTATGTGCCACAGTTAAGTAACAGGTGCTGTTTATTACACAAATTAGAGAACCATCACATGAATTTTCAAAGGGTGCCAATACTTTTGTCCACCCCCTTTTTATGTTTGGTGTGGAATTATATCCAATTTGGCTTTTTTACAATTATTTTTGTGGTTTACCATTGAAAACAAATTAAATGGACATTTTAATATCAAAGCATTATCTGACAGAATTGCAGGGGTGCCAATACTTTTGTCCAGCACTGTATGTCCTGTTGAAAAATAAATGATCATCCAACTAAATGCAAACCAGATGGGATGGCATGTCGCAGCAGGATGCTGTGGTAGCCATGCTGGTTCAGTGTGCCTTTAATTTTGAATAAATCCCCAACAGTGTCATCAGCAAAACACCCCAACACCATCACAGCTCCTCCTCCATGCTTCACTGTGGGAACCAGGCATGTGGAATCCATCCGTTCACCTTTTCCGCGTCTTACAAAGACACGGCGGTTGGAACCAAAGACTCATCAGACCAAAGCACAGATTTCCACTGGTCTAATGTCCATTCCTTGTGTTTCTTGGCCCAAACTAACCTCTTCTGCTTGTTACCTCTCCTTAGCAGTGGTTTCCTAGCAGCTATTTGACCATGAAGGCCTGATTTGAACAGTCTCCTCTTAATATTTGATCTAGAGATGGGTCTGCTGCTAAAACTCTGTGTGGTGTTTAACTGGTCTCTGATCTGAGCTGCTGTTAAGCGATTTCTGAGGCTGGTGACTCGGATGAACTTGTCCTGAGAATCAGAGGTGACTCTTGGTCTTCCTTTCCTGGGTCGGTCCTCATGTGTGCCAGTTTCGTTGTAGCGCTTGATGGTTTGTGCGACTCCACTTGGGGACACATTTAAAGTTTGTGCAATTTTCCGGACTGACAAATCTTGATTTCTTAAAGTAAAGATGGCCACTTGTTTTTATTTAGTTAGCTTTTCTTACCATATTATGAATTTTAACAGTTGTCCAAAAGGGCTGTCGGCTGTGTAGTAATCTGACTTCTGCATAACACAACTGATGGTCCCAACCCCATTGATAAAGCAAGAAATTCCACTAATTAATTAATTAAGACACACCTGAAAATTATTTCCGGTGACCACCTCTTGAAGCTCATTGAGAGAATGCCAAGAGTGTGCAAAGCAGTAATTAGAGCAAAGGGTGGCTATTTTGAAAAGGCTAGAATATAAACCATGTTTGCTGTTATTTCTTCTTTTTTTTGTTAAGTACATAACTACACATGTGTTCATTAATAGTTTAGAACAGTATAATTTCAGAAACTTGGCTTTATTTGTCCCACCATCTTTACAGGTCTCTTGCTTTAGAACATTTTAATGTTAGCATTATTTAAATGTAACAAAACTTAAAGGCTATTATTTAAATAAACATTAGCATTTAAAATATTTAATACATACTTTTTTCATTACATACTTAATTTCATTAGATTAAAACTAGACTAAAATGTTGTTTACTTTCATTGACTAAACCTAGACTAAAACTAATAATAACCATAAGACTTAAATGTGAATAAAACTATTATACATTATAGTCAAAAGACTAAGACAATGGTGATTATGTTTGGATCTAAAGAAAAACAGAATTTGTTTTCTTTTTCTACTCTTTGTTGATTTCTGCATTTCTGTTTTGGACAAAATATTTTTTATAGGGTGCCAAAAGTTTAATAATTACTGTTTAAATAAGTCTGTGGTAAATTTAGAGTAAAAAGTCCCTGCCAATCTATAAAAGTGAATAATGTCTCCTTCCCATTGTAAACTCTCACATGTTTACCAGTAGAAATGTTCTGAAATTCCTGGAAGTCTTCTTGTCAACAGGGAAGGCGGAACAAACCTGAAAGTGAAATTTGGCTGTGAGTTGGCTCCTACACTCTAAGAAACAGAGGTACGATATGAGTACTTTTTTGTACTCGAAGGTACACTCTTTATAATTGTACCCTCAAAGGTACAATATTGGTCTTTACGGGGTCAGATTTGTTCCCTCTGAAGTACAAAGTCATTTCTAACAGCAATAAGTACAAATTTGTACCATTTAACCAGCCAAAAGGTACATTCAGTATTCTGTATCACTGTACTAATAAACAATATATATTTTAATTGCACATTTTTTATTTGAAAGCCAGACAATTTTGTATCATCAAGTTTTTGAGCCATATTTAGTTGATGATAATGTTTATAATCTTTATGATTTTTACTGCCACAAAAACCCTGGGTACAAAAAAGGACTTTCACTGAAAGGTACTTTTTTGTGCCTCAATATAAGGTACAGCCCCAGCGACAAGCTTTGTACTCTTTTAAGTACAAATCTGTACTTATATTTCTTAGAGTGTATTTCAGTTTGCCTCATGTAACTTAAATCTAAACATAAAATACATTAATAAATAACATATCCATGCCTTTATAAACAATAAATGCACATCCCAAAAATCTGTTTACCCACACAATATAAATGGTGACTACAGCAATAATGAAGCACATATTGAAGGGTAGCATTACTCGACAGAACACCGGTTCTGTTTGGGTGCAACAACAAAAGTTTAAAATATAAACTAAATAAATTGAAAACATAACGTGTTATGTGCATAACTATAGGGACACTCTTTGAACCATGGGGTCATATTTACTTAAATTGAACAGTATTTACTGGTGCCTTTCAATTGAGTTGAAAGGTCATGTTATCCAAACAGTTAAACCACACTTATAATATTTTGTGTAATGATCACTGGAGACTGTATTCCTTAAATATATAAACGTTTTGACACAAAATACACAGAAATCTGTACACACATTTTTTATCTGACAAATAATTCCTTAGCTGATTCCTTAGATGAACGAATAAAAAAAGAGACGAAAATGTTTGGCAGGGACGACATCCAATCAGAACTGATTTAGTTCTGTGAAAGGTAGGGACCAGTTAGGAAGAGATCCAATCACTACTACTTTAGCGGAGCTGTAGAGGCGGGACAAGCGGGGTACTCATCCAATCAGTAACTTTACCGGTCTCTCCTGCAGCAGCGCTGCGCGGTTAGATACAAAACCCGGGAGGACATATTCGCCTAAACTGTCGTTACTTACGGAGCTCGACTGGAAGTTAAATGGACAGAGTCAGCAGTAGGGAGAGAGAGGAGAGGCGATAAATTTCTCCTTTGACGTCGAAAAAAAAGACGTGTAAAAACCATGCAGGGCGACCATCTCCGGTAGAAACACCAAAAATCTTTCAGGCTTCAGCAGTCAAGAGTGGCACAGATCTCCATGCAGAGATCAGCGTTTTAATACTAATGTTATTGCATGATCTGATGGTGTGTTTAACTCGATTGTGCACTAAAAGACTCCACTGCTGTTCTGTAAAGTTAATGTTACTGATACTGAACTCACTCATTATAATAAGATCATCTGTTTAGTCCCACAGTGTGATAACATAGAGCTAGTGTTGAAGCATGAACAGGTCTGAAAGGAAAAAGATGTAGCAAAAATATAACAATAAAATAAGTAAAACTATTAACCCAGAAGTCTGTGAAAATTAGTTCCTTACATCACTTTCTCATAAGCTTCTCAGTTTAACTCATGAAGTCTGTCAGTACATCCTGAGAGCATCTCTACAGGACAGTGTGTGAAGGTGTGTTTTTGAGCTCATTTATAGAATGTAGCTACAGTAGGTGTGCTGGGTTAGTGCTGGAGATAAAACTAGATCCTTTAAAAGCTGTTTTTGCGTCTACAACTCAACTTCAAATGTTTTATGACCTGATTTCTAGAACAAAATTGTAAATGTAAAATATTTAAAGTCACATACCTACAATAATACACATTAAATCATATATAAATATAAATATATTTCACATTCAAACATTAACAATATTACACAACTGGTTAATAAATGTATTTTTTTATAGGTGTGTAGTTAATAATTCAAGGAAACTGATGAAAAAGTATTTACATCCTTTACATTTTAGTTGACTAAATTGACTGTAATTTTAGTCTACTATAATCTTATGATATTTGACTAAAACTAAATTAAAATTTGTTGTCAAAATGAACACTGCTCTCCATATAAAACCGCCAAAAACTGAAAATAATGTCTTTACCATGCGTAAAAGGTGTTACTCCAGTGGAGTACACATAAATTGCTATTCCTAACTATAGGTGGAGTCCAGAAGCAAAAATACAAATTCTTATAAAATGTTGCTTAAAACATGAATATAGTACATAAACATTAATATTTAGGAAAACAAACACGGTTGTTGTGGCATCAGATGGTTGTGCTGGTTACAGAACAGCAAGATAAGTATCAACCAATTAATCAAAACACATTTCAGTTTGATAATGATACCCCAACTTCACCTGTATTCAGATAGATCCCGCCCTTCACTCGTTACGATTGGCCAGCGAGTATTGGCTAAATGCTGCAAGTACGTCTCGCTGCAGCCTGTAGGAAGGCCATTGGACATCCAACTCCGCCCACATCCAACCCCGCCCACATGAATCCTGGCGCAGTACGGCGAGGCTATCGGAATACGGGTGGTATTATTAAGTGGTTTTAAGGAAGGCATACACATATACATCACATATAACATATAACATTATATTATATTATATAATATATATATTGTGTATGTTTTTATAACCTATTTTTTTTTGCATTTTTAATGGTTTATTATGGTTCATTTTATCACTAATTGCTATCTACACTTTTAAACAGTGGCGGTGAGTCTTGGTTTTTTAATTTGCCAATGGAAAACAGAATTATAATAAAAAAGCATAAAAACAAACAAGTGAGTCAGCACATGCGCAGTGTCGATGAGAAGCACAATTCGTAGGGTAGCCTAACTCGACAGAACACTGGACTCGGGTGAGACTGAAGTTGAGACAGCGCTCTGCTAAGCTAATGTAGTTAACCGGCGAATAGGGCAGCTAACTAACTTTAACTAGCTAGCTAGCGTTAGCTGACTTAGTTACGATGCAGTTGACCGATAGAGGTCAAGTATATTATTGTGGTAAAGTTAAGAGAAATTCAGTTTTAAATCGCTTTTATTTATTAGACCGGGTTTCCTGCCAACATCACCGCCCGGTAAGTCTGGTGCTCAGGCACTAGTCGCTGCTGTTATTAGGCTGAAGTCTGCGGTTGAGGTTCCGGGCGAATTTACTCCTCAGTAACTGAGTTTAAACCGAAGCAGAGGGTTAAAGTCTTTGTGGATCTGTTTGTGGGACTCTCCTGGACCTCCTTGGCCCGAGCTGATGTACCGGAGACGGCTGGAGGGCCGCGGGCTGGCGGCGGGGCTGTTGGGGGAAGTGCAGACCGCGATCCTCACCGAGTCGCTGGACAGCCTGTACCTCGTCACCGGGGAGCTGGGCCGGTTAGTACCCTCACATCGCCCGGCTACAGCGCTCCGACAGCTTCCGCTCTCCAGAGACATACACATACACAACAAAAAGAGCTTAGAGCTAGAGTTTAGCGCCTTTCTAACGTCTACAAATGCTTTACTCCCTCTTTTTTAACACTGTGCTGCTTTTCTAGCTTGCTCCCCTTATCTAGAGATGTTTAGTAGTTAAAGACACAATAGCTGGATAATACAGCGCTGTGTATCGGCAAGAACTCCTCTATACGATGTGTCACTGCATATACTGTAAGCAAGGCAATATAATCAAGTCAATCGATTTTTTTATTAATCAAACGAACTACTGTTTTAATGAAAATGTCAGTAAATCGACACTTTGATTTTGTCATAAACCTGTAAAGAACTCTTATGTAATAGTGATTTTCATATTTTTATCAACTGAAATACAAAAATGTAATGTTTGCACAGTGTTTAATAAAAACCTACATGTAGGTTGAAGGGGGGCTTCTTACAATCAATAGTTTTTTTTATTAAATGTAAAAGAAACAATAGATTTGGGTAGCACTTCAAATGGTGCTGTCTGTTTACTTATCAAAACGTTGTTATGTAAGAAAATTGCTAATATATTTATAGAATTTTGAGATTAAGTTTTAAAAATAATCAACCAGCCCTGGTATAAAAACTAACTTACAATGTTTATAAAATCTGACCAAATGAACAGTTTACTTTTCTTGGGTTAGGGTTGGGGGACGACGACGACCAATGTCTTCAATAAGTATTTCTTTACTGCATTGAACCTATATATTTATTATATTCCATTTGTGCAGCATAGACACTTCCCAGGTGTTGCGCTGTTGAGCACACTCTGAACCATACGCTTACACTTTTCCACAGTAGAAACTCTGCCCTGGATAAGACAGGGAATCTGTTTATGAGAAAAAGAGAGAATCTAGTACTAGAATATAGTAATGTAGTAATTTAGTAGTATACCATAGTATTAGTACTATGAAGACGAACATCACATTTGTTTTTGTAGGAAGCTGTATATCTGGGTATTTCAACCAGTGTTTTTAAAACTATGTCTTACTGTAGAAAATAAAACTGTTGTAACTTTACTTTAAATTTTAATGAATATTTTGGAAGAAAAAAAAACTGCTAGTGGTGATTGAACATGTCACACTGGGTAGTTAGTGATTATGCATTTAGGCTTGTGTACAACACATGACACACCGAAATGACATGGTTGTCTAAGGTCTAATTACTGTCATTATATTCACTGTAGATATATATTTTCTCTCTGCCTGTGTATGTGTTGAGGGAGGGCTTTATGGATTTAGTCCAATATTTAATGTACATGTTTCACAATGTGCAGTGGCCTTAATGCTTCATAATCATTTAAACAAAAGGGCAATGTTTACATTTTACAATATGTTGAGGTCAGTGAGTGATTGTGTATCTGAATAATAGGTGTACAGTAGTTATTACTTGTATTATTTAATGGTTTATACTCATTGTACTTGAGCAAATAGTTTAGGAATAGGTATAGACAACGTAGTCTTAGTTTGAATGTTAAAGTATAGGTCTGATTTATTTAATTGATATTATGTTGAGTTTTCAGTGATTTTTAATGAGGCAGACTGTGGAACAATCTTTAATATGAATAATTGTTTTGATGGATATTTTATTTGTTTATTTCTTTTAAAACAAATGCAGTGTAAAAATGATGCACACAAGCTTATGCTGCACTGTTTTTAAACACTCCTACCTAGCTGCTCCACCTTGTAGAAGAAGTAAAGTCAGAGACAGAAACTCATATGTTGCTCTCTAACCCTTCACCAGTGGCCCACAGGACAATGCCTTTTAGGCGTAAAATATCTGTTTTGTGTTGTATTACAACATTTTGTCTTGCAATGCAGTTTTTTTATTTTACAAAACACAGAATTGATTTTTAATTATTACTTTACAAGATTGGTGTCAGACAGTGATAGTGTTGTGTTTAAGCCCCGCCCTCTAGATAGCAGGGTTGCACCCTGCTGTTAGATCCCACTGTTCCAATTGGACAAAAAGGATAACTTTTTCACTGATTTTAGATGTATGATAATGATAATGACGACAGTATTCTAGCTGAGGGAGTCTGCAAATCCCCTGACAGAACTGCACTTTAGAAACTCAGCTAAATTCAACTAAAGAGTTGCTTAATTAGCGCTAAAATATTTAATATAATATTTAAAAGTGATTCCTTTGGTTTTCTGAAACATACAATCTCACAGTGCCTCTTTCTCACAGTCAGTTTTTAGTTTAGTTGATATATATATATATATATATATATATATATATATATATATATATATATATATATATATATATATATATATATATAACCTTTTATTGACTTTGAAGTGCATTGAGGATGACCCTCATTTTCAAAAAACAGAAATTGACATGACAGAGAAAATAACTACATTTAATCATTTTAAAATAACAGTGAATAAAAGATAAAATACTACTACTACTACTACTACTACTACTACTACTACTACTAATAATAATAATAATAATTATTATTAATAATAATAATAATAATAATAATAATAATAATAATACAACTTTTAATTGATAAGACATTACGATCAAAAGAAGATAAGGTTAACACAACAAAAACATTTTTTACATAGTTAAATTAAGCTAAAACTAACATTCACATAGTACAATAACATAAATACATTAAAAATATGATTAATAATAATAATAAGAAGAAGAAGAAGAAGAAGAAGAAGAAGAAGAAAATAAGAAAAAAACTATAATAAAAGAAACTTATCAAAATAAGTTAAAAAGAAATAATACAAAACTATTAAAAATAAAATAATGAAATAAATAAATAAAAAGGAAATAAACAACTAAGAGAAGAACAAAAAAAAAACAATTTATAAATAAATAAAATTAAGTAAAATAGGTGCAGGCTGTCTGATATTAAAAGTTTAAAATTTACACACACACACACACCTGTTGAAAAAAGTAAATGTAATAAAAAACAAAAAGATAGAAAAAACTAATCACTGTTTATTATGAAGTGTGTGTGCCTCTTTCTCTCTCTCTGTCGCTCTCGCTCTCTCTGTCACTCTGTCTCTCTCTCTGCGCATGCGTGTGGTGGGTGGCGGGAGCAGGGAGGACGCGTGAGCGATTTTTTTATGGCGTTTTGGCAAACTTTACTTTCGGTTTATGAATATGCCGTAATAACAACTACGGTTTATTTATTTAAATATTACTCGGGAGTGCGCGCGGCGGCACGGGGGTATGCAAGCAACTTTCTTCAGACTTTAACTTGCCGCCATGTTTTTTTGTAGATTCTCACTGAAGGCATCAAAACTATGAATGAACACATGTGGAGTTATGTACTTTACAAAAAAAGATAACAAAAAAAGTATATTCTACTTTCTATTATTAATATTAATAAGGTTTATAAATGAATTTTATATTTATATATACATATATACACATATACACACACATATATATATATATATATATATATATATATATATATATATATATATGTGGTATGACCTCAAAAAATAATGAATACTAAGTTATTTCTATAAATATATATTTTGATTATAAAATTCATAGTGACCTTTATGGGAAGTTTATTTTGTTAAGGTGGCCAATTATCTGCCTGTAAATTCTGACTGAACTTGAAAACATCATGTGGTGCGACCAAATGTCATATAGTGCGACCATTGCAGAGTGTTTTCCATGATAGATACAGTGAGTCCAAGAAGTATTTGATCCCTTGCTGATTTTCTTTGTTTGCCCACTAATAAAGACACTATCCTTCTGCACTTTTAATGGTAGATATATTCTAACATGGAGAGACAGAATATCAAGACAAAAATCCAGAATATAATTTTAAAGAATATATTTTAATTAATTTGTATTTCAATGAGGAAAATAAGTATTTGATCCCTCTTGCCAAACACACTCAATACTTAGTGGCAAAGCCTTTGTTTGCAAGCACAGCGGTGAGACGTTTGTTGTAGTTAACCACAAGTTTAGCACACACACCAGGGGGAATTTTGGCCCACTCTTCTTTGCAGATCCTCTCTAAATCATGAAGGTTGGTGGGCTGTCGCTTGGCAACTCTGACCTTCAGCTCCCTCCATAGATTTTCGATCGGATTGAGGTCTGGCGACTGGCTGGGCCACTCCATGACCTTAATGTGATTTTCCTTGAGGCAATCCTTTGTTGCCTTTGCTGTATGTTTAGGGTCGTTATCATGTTGGAAGACCCAACCACGGCCCATTTTCAGATCCCTGGCAGAGGGGAGGAGGTTGTCCCTCAGGATTGTGCGGTACATGGCTCCATCCATCTTCCCAGTGATGCGGTGAAGTAGCCCTGTACCCTTGGCAGAGAAACACCCCCAAAACATTATGCTTCCACCTCCATGCTTGACGGTAGGCACAGTGTTCTTGGGGTCATAGGCAGCATTTTTCTTCCTCCACACATGGCGGGTGGAGTTGAGGCCAAAAAGTTCAATTTTGGTCTCGTCTGACCACAAAACCTTCTCCCAATAACTTGGTTCATCTTTCAAATGATCATTGGCATACTTGAGGCGCGCCTCCACATGTGCTCTCTTCAGCAGGGGTACCTTTCGGGCACTGCAGGATGTGAATCCATTGTTGCGCAAAGTGTTGCCAATTGTTTCCTTGCAAACTGTGGTCCCAGCTGCCTTCAGGTCATTTGCTAACTCCTGCCGAGTGGTTGCAGGACGATTTCTGACCGTTCTCAGCATCATTGCCACCCCACGAGGCGAAATCTTCTTTGGAGCACCGGGCCGAGGTCTGTTGATTGTCATGTTATACTCTTTAAACTTTCTGATAATTGCACCAATAGTTGTTACTTTCACATCCAACACCTTACTAATCTTTTTGTAGCCCATTCCAGCTTTGTGAAGGTCAACAATTCTGACTCTGAGGTCCTGTGACAGCTCTTTGGTTTTACCCATGTTGGAGACTTGAAATCTGTGTGATCTGTCTGATTCTGTGGACAGGTGTTTTTCACACAAGTGATTAGTGAGAACAGGTGGCTTCAGGTCAGGTAACAAGTTGATTGGGAGTGTCTAACTGGTCTGTAAAAGCCAGAACTGCTAATGAATACTAAGGGATCAAATACTTATTTCACTCCATGAAATACAAATCAATTAATATATATTCCTTAGATTTATTTTCTGGATTTTCTTTTTAATATTCTGTCTCTCCATGTAAGAATACATCTACCATTAAAAGTATAGAATGATCATGTCTTTATTAGTGGGCCAACGAAGAAAATCAGCAAGGGATCAAATACTTCTTGGACTCACTGTATATGGGCTAGATTGTCACTTTTTGTGCTTTTATATTTAGTTGATGACGTATACATAAAGTACTATATTTTAGTATTTTTTTGGAAAATATTTTTATGCAATTTGAGTCATTTTAAGTCAAAATAACAAATAATGTTGAATCTTTGTAAAATATAATTATAAAAATGCAAAATAAAAATCAAGCATGTCTTTTAACTTTTATGTATTTCTGTTAATTCATTTTACCAGATGCCGCTGTCAAGCAAAGTAAAAACCGCTCATTATAATTTTAATCTCGCAGCAATTAGACTTAAGATGAGATGCAGACCATAAAATCAGGGTCAACTATTTATTGCTATTGAGAGCGTTCAGAAATGTAATGATTCCAATGATTCCAGGCAGGATTTTATTCGATTTTAAAAACAAAAAAATTAACTACAGATGATAAAGAAATGGTTAAAAACTAGTTTTTTTAATTTGTTTTTTTATTTAAATTTCCCCTTAGTAGTTAAAGTGCAACCAAAAACAAGCAAAAAAAAAAACTATTGAAACAATTGAAACCATCGAGTATCTTTTAGAAAGCTTTCTCCAACATTGTTTCGGTACTGACACAATGCACCCTCAAACCTGGTTTATTCAATTCTAGAATTAAATGTTCTTAACAAAGCCATAATATTCGCTGCACTTACACATCATAACACTTATGTATTACACATATTACATTGTGATGAAATTTTTGTAAATAAAAACAAAAAAAACTTTATGGAACATTGGTGTTCATGACAAATCTTTGATATTTTAATTGATTTTGGTTTAATGCGATTATGATCAGGAGATTTCCAGTTCGAATCCCAGTCGTGCAGCTTGCCATCAGCTGCTGGAGCCATTGGCGTAGGAACCGGGGGGGATGGGTGGGACATGTCCCACCCAATATTAGAAACAGGTGGATTTGTCCCCACCAAAAATGATATCGTTTCGCTCAAATCAACTGTACTATTAATGAGGAGACAGACCGGACCAATCACGGAGCCAGTTCATGTATTAATTCCCGCCTCTCAGTAGAAACAGCCAATCAGCTTGCTGGTTTTGCGACGCGGGGAGGAGAGGCAGTGTGCTGGTGGTGGAAGCCCCTCCCCCTCACTGTGAGATTTAGCAGCGGGATCGGGCTGCCGCAGCAGCTGATTTAAAAACAGATCTGGATATACGGAGATTTAAAAAAAAAAAAAAGGTAACGGTAGGCTAACCACGTCAACAGTGATGATATGTTTCTGATAGCTGGTTAAAAATACACGTCTCTGAATCAGCACACAGTTTAAACCCACTGTGATTAATAAACTGCAGCTGTGTTAGTGAGTTATCTTAACTTTGGAATTAGTTATATTGGGAGTCAAGGTTAAAGAAAAAAAACTATATATGTAATGTTCAACTTGACCTGTACCTGATCAGCTAATCGCTATTTCATTTTGTCAAACTGTGTTTATTAATTTAGGATTACAGGATTTACTGTGGGCTATAATGAACGAAAATTCATTTAGTTAACTAGTTATCTAGAAGCCAGATGTAGTGGATAGCCAGAATATAGTACAGTACTTTATGTTTTAGTTTAAAGCAGTTTCTTAACCCTGATCACTGCCCCAAAATTGTGTTTTCCACCTGATCCAGCTGATCAGCTAATAAACAGTCATTTACCGAGTTTACCTGTTAAAATCTCTTTGCCCCCTATGGAGCCTAAATTATTCATGTATATCCAGCAGTTTATTAGACACATCATTCCACCACTTACTCTATGAAATGCCTTTAAAGCAGAGGAAGCTCTAGAATATGTAGAACAGTGTTAATATGCAGTATAACATGTAAGAACAGGGTTGAGAAACACTGATCTAACCTGACTTCTGTTAATTTGTAGCTCAAAGTGACCACATGTCTATGAAACGTAAAGTTACATTCTTTTACATAAAAGGACACCATCTTAAGAAGAGCTCTCAGTAGAGTGAGTACAGTAAATGGTGCTCTTTCCCCTCATCACTCCTAGGGTGATGTGGATCAGCACAAGACTACGTCTGTGAGCTGATGTATCAGAATCGAGTCGCTGTGCTTGCCTCCGAGCATTAGCACTGTGATGCTACTCGAAAAATGCTGCATCAGCAGCAGTTCATGTCTGACTTCACATGTATCAGGGGAGGCATGTGCTAGTTTTTATCCTCCTGGTATTGGGGCATCACTAATAATAGGGGAAGTCTGAATGAGTGAGTTGGGTAATTGGTCATATAAATTGGGAAAAAAATTGAAAACAATTCTGGTATTGTATGGAATTCTATTTTTGTATTTATTTATTTTGTTAAATTTATTGTTTATTGATCTCTTTAAATAGTTAAATAGTAACGATACGATACTTTGTCATTTGGAGCGACCACTTATCATGTAATGCAACCAGTAACTGTATTAAATTTAAAATAAAGTATCCATTTTCTGTTGCTGAAATATTAACTATTAATATTGTATGCTGAAGTTAATGGTGTTTTAGAACCCATTTTAACAGTTTTATAGGATTTACAGGACAAATTACCCTGTTAACTACATTAAAACCAGTGATTGTGACACTAAAAAACAAAATTGAGCTCATTATTTACAAAAACTAAAAAATAATACAGATATTTTTTTATAGACACTTTATATTAGTGGGAATTTGTAAAATAAAAATAAAGTATATTAAAGAAATTAATTTTAAAATAAATCACATGACATTTTGTAAGGCCAAGGCCAATTCTTCTAAATGAAAATACACTAAAATCACTCAATCTAAAATTTAATATGAATTTATGTGTTCACAACATTTAAATTTTTTTAACAATTGCAACAGATACTCTTATTTTTTGTATTTTAAAATTGGCATGTTGAAAATCCTTATACGTCATTGACCCATATACACATAAATACACACATTATATATAGAGTCGTAAAGACATGAAGCTTGGTAGGTAGATGTAGTATTAGTGCATCTAGATGGACAACAAAAATGGCACCGATTGGTCAATACGTGGCGCTATAAACAAGGAAATTATTTTTTCACATTTTGCTCAATAACTCCAGAACCATAAGTTAAGCAATAAGTCCACAATAATTTGCCCACTTCGATTTTTTGCTAATTTGCATAATATGCAAAACACACTTTTGCAAACTAGTCCTAGGAATGTTAAACAACCCTGACATGTTCGGTATCATAATACTCATAAGAGCGTGGGCTTTAATATTCATTAAAAACGTTCAAATTTATGAACAATATGGCCACCATTTGTAAATTAGTCCTTCCGTATATGTGCCCCGTTCACTCCAACAGTTAAATCTGGAACACTCTGAAACTATGAAAAAAATCTCAGTAACTGTGCAACCTACCAACCAGAAACTTTGCATACAGAATTTATCATACAAACTCTAAAGGACATTTAAAGGGCACCTTCATCAATCAAAATGGCTGAACACCATCAGCCAATCAAGGCACATTGGCAGACGTATGTATGTTGCCCAATCAGGATGAAACTTGTCAGATGGAGACATTTTAGTGACCTGCAAAGTGGTGAAACAATCCGGCCACTAGGGGCGCTGTTTCAAAAAAAGCCTACTATATGTCAATCATACTGTAATATTTTTGACATCTAATTGGTTTTGCCATATTAAAAACAGTGGCTCTGACAAATTTGTAAATACAACTATGTTAAAGTATTTTCTTTATTCATAATTGCTAATTGTTTCAAAATAGCTTTATTCAAACTAGTCTCTAGATATTTGACATCACCTCCATTTTGGTCTTGTTGCACACTGTAGAGTCTGCAGGTACATAGTCATTAAAAACAATTGTGAAATTGTCACCCTCAATAGTGTCCAGGCATCAAGAAATCAGTGCGTCCTTGGAATTTCTAACCTAAATTGCTGTATTTGTTCTAATTATCTCACAATGTTAAACATTTCTGTACAATATCACTGTGATGAAGTGCCATTTAATTCAGAACTAGATTTAAAACAACTTTATATTTACATGGCGTATACACTTGTGTGGTAAAAAACTTCAGCTTATTTTGAAAAGGTCAAAAGGTCAATCTGAACACCCCTTTGTGAACATTCTGGTTGAAGTCTCCTGATCAAATTCCATAACATGTAGACGCTTTCTGACTAATTGTAACTCACTTAATGAATATCCTACAAAGTTCAATAGATTTGTATGTGAATTTAAGCACTGATCATGTTAAAAGGCCTCTGCCTTTACACACAGACCATTTCAGTTTATATATATATATATAATGTGTGCATTTATTTACCATTTGTCTGTCTTGGTTAAAAAGCATAATACAAAGTATTTTAGCATAAAAGCAGGTATTTGTAATGTGTGGCAGTGTCCTGTGTCATTACTACATCTCTGCTGTTTGTAACAAACCAAACTGTGTAAAAATCGGGTAAAATAGGAATTGTGATTGTTATAGGCAGGGGATTGGCCTGGCCTGATCCGGCCTGAGCCCAGTTAATTTTATATATATATATATATATATATATATTACAGTAAGTATCCTGATATATAATGTTCAACACTATAATGTGTAGTTTATTGCCTGATCAGGTACATCAAGGCAAGTTAAATATATATAGTTTTCTTTCTTAAGCCTTGACTATCTAAGATAGCTAATTCTAATGCTAACTTACTGCCACATGCTGTAATTTGTTAATCAAACAGTGGGTTTTATCTGTGTGTTTTGATTTGTGTCTTTTTAACCAGCTATCATAAACAATCTCATCACAGTTTATATGGATAGCTCCGTTACCTTTCTTTTAGAAAAATCGTTGTATATCCAGATTAGTTTTAACATCAGCGCTGCACCCCGCTGCAAGGACTCAAAAATCCCCCCAGTAAGGCGGGGGGCTTCCCTAATAGCCCACCACGCTCCACAAAACCAGCAAACTGATTAGCTGTTTCTCCTGAAAGGCAGAACTTTATCCTTGAACTGGATCCGTGATTGGCGTTTTGAGAATTTCCATTCACACATGGCCAGTGGCCCTTCTCCTCATTAATAATACAGCTGAGCAGAGCGAAATGATTCGGGGCTGCTAGAAAAATATTCAGAGCTAAAGCCCCGGAAGCCCAGGCCAGGCAACACCCCTGATTATAGATGTATTTTACACCTTCCTCAGTGTAATTTAATGCACTGGGGCGCAGGGTTGCCTTCTCCAATATGGAGGCCACACCGGCACACCAGGAGGCAGGCTATGTATAAGATGTCTATGGCTGGGACAGTTGACTAGATAATGTTAGCCAGTTTGCACAACAAGCTAACGCACTGGAAGCTGAGCTCTGTGGAGCCAATTTATACTCCCGCATCGACGCGTACCCTACACCCAGCCCTTCGCCCTAGCTCGGTGTTGTGCGGCACGGATAGTCGTGGTCCACCGGGCCTCATTTCCCCCCCCACATTCCCACCTTTGCAGTTTAAACTGCAGAGCGGAGAAGTATAAACACGCTCCGCTGCATAGCGCACTCTAACTGAATATGTGCAGACTAAAGCATAAGTTAACATTAGTACACTCGTCCCTTGTTCCTTCCGAACAACACTTTATCCCACAGAATCAATTAATCAGCAAGTGATAAAAAAGCAAAGAAAGAAAAAAAAAATAAATTGTACTAAAATATTTATATGATTTAAAAAAAATATAGAAACATACAATAATGATATATAAATTGTAAGAGGAGTGTGTGTGTGCGCCCCCACCCACGCTCTGTCTTGCATCTAAACCGATGAGGAGCTGGGTCAGCGTTGAGCACTCAAAACCCGAGGAAAACAACAAAACAGTAATCGGCCATTTAAATGGATTTTTAAAAGGTAAATAAGAGCGATTTTCAGCGTGAATTTAGCTGTAACTGGACATACCTGTGCAAAACTGTGCTGGACTGAGGTGCGCGTGCCCATGTAACATACGGCTCCTCAGTTGGGACAGACACCAGCACTCCTTTTCTGCAGAGCCACACTGTGGGTGTACTGCTGCTGTGGGCATTTAGAAGCTGACTTCTTGCTGAGTGCAGGATGGATGAGGTGTCTTTTGAGAAGGTGGAAATGAGTCTCAGATCTCCGTTACTGAAATTGAAGGTTCTCAGATGGAGCCCTGTAGAGCTGGTAAGGCTGCTTCACAGGTGTCTGCTCAGAAGACTTAAAGATATGAGTGAAAAAAGTGGTATCGTTTAATGCTGCTAATTCAAGTGCATAAGTGGGGCAGGTTATTTAGAGTCTTGAAAAGAACATAAAGTCATTGAAGATTGGTATGACTGTTTACTATGACCTTGGCAGTTTGGCCAGCTAACGCACAGGAAGTCTCAATGAGTGGTCAAAGAGGGCTTTGATTAGGTCTTGTTTTAGTGCTCCTAGTGAGATTGACACCCCAAGCACTTTCTTCTTTAACCTGGAACGTTCACCAGCCCAGCATAAGCAGATGGTCTGCCTTCGTCTACCGGATGGCAGAGTGACAACAGACTTAAAAGACGTGCACAAACATGCAGTGGACTTCGACTCTGCTCTCTATATGGTTGAATCGTGCGATGCTGACTGTACCACACAGCTTTTGGAAGGACTGCCAAGGCTGGACTCGGATTGCACAACTGCTCTGGACTCTTGAGTTGACTCTGCAGGAGCTAACTGCTGCAGTTGGTCAGCCTCACAGTAGACGGTCTCCTGGTATTTCTATAAACACTTTTGGAACTGCATTGGGAGGATTTTTGAAACTATTTGTGAATGTAAGAGGGAAGGGTTTTTTATTTGTCTGGAGATCAGTTGCTCTTTTAACCACTAATTATAAACTTTTCTCCAAATGTCTGTCTAATAAGCTCAAGAATTATCTCTCTAAGGTGGTGCATATGGATAAATCCTATTGCATACCTGATAGATCAATTATGGATAATCTGTTTTAAGTACGGGATGTTTTGGATTTCTGTGAGGGTTCTGGGGGGTTGGTATCTCTTGATCAAGAGAAAGCTTTTGACCATGTTGATCGCCGGTACCTTTTTAATGTTCTTAAAGCTTTTGATGTTGGTGAGGTGTCTTTAGTTTGGATACAGTTGCTTTATTTGGGGGCTTCTTGTGTGGTTAAGGTGGGTGGTGGGTTAAGCAGGGCAATTGCTGTCTCCCATGGCCTTAGGCAAGGATGTCCTTTGTCTGGACAGCTGTAGGCTATTGAACCACTGCTCTTCAAACTCAAGGACAGGATAGAGGGGTTTCATTTTCCACAAATGTGCCAGAATACAAGTGTTGCTTTATCTGCCTATATAGATTATGTTACAGTCTTTGTAAATAGGAACCAAGATGTGGCCTCTTTAGCTAATGCTTTTTAGCTGTATGAGAAGGCTTCGTCTGGCAGGGTTAATTGGGATAAAAGCGAAGCTGGTGCAGTTAGAAGGTTGCCCTTCCCTTCCTGGGAACCTGAGGTGCTGGGTGTATTTCTTGGGACAGATGAGTTGTTAGAAACGAAATTGGAGTGGGATAGTGGAGAGAGTGTGTGCCCAATTGACTCGATGGAAATGGGTGCTTCCTCAGTTGTCCTATTGGGGGAGGGTGTTAGTTGACAATAACTTGGTCACCTTTACCCTTTGGCACAGACTTAGTGTTCTGCAACCTCCTGCTGGTCTGGTGCAGGAGGTATAAAGACTCTTAGTAAGCTTTTTTTGGTCAGGTCATCATTGGATCCGATCTGTTCCAGTTCAAGAGGGAGGGCAAGGTATGGTGAATATCAGGTGGGGGATCATGACTTTTCAACTGCAAGCTGCACAGAGGTTGATGTGCTGTTTACGCTGTTACATCGAGTTGGTGGACTTGGTCTGGAGTTAAAAGATGCTGAATTTAAGAACCTTACTCCATTGTACAGATTTGTTGTTTTTTCAGTCTCTAGGCTGTCAATCACACCCCCTGGGAACAGGCTGTTTGAGGAGCCTTTGTTTTTCAGTTCTTTTTTGCCATCTCCTCTTTTGTCTTCTGAAGGTGGCCGCCTGCTGGCCACACAGACAGCTGGCCTCCAATGAAGTATAGTACATGGGGCGATAGCCACGAACAGACATGGAGTTCACCTCGATCCGGCCGCTGATTAAAGCTGTCCTTTCTGCCCTGAGAGAGAGACGGTTTTTCACCTGTTTGTGCAGTGCACTAGACTGAGACCTTTATTTAATCTTTTGGCAGGTTGTTTTTTATCTTGTGGTGAAGAGTTTTCTTTTCAGCTGTTTATTTGTGGGCCAAAGTATACAGCAAGGAGAAGGTTTGTGCTGGTACTGCTGAATTTTTTTGTCGGGCACAGCAAAGCTAGCTATATGGAAGAACAGAAAGTATAAGATGCTGGGCTCAGGGGCAGTGGATGCGAGGGCTATGTTACCAGTGGCTGCACGTTTGAAACTAGAACATGCATACTGTAAACTGGTAGGGAATCTACTGTGGGCGATTAATGAAGTTTTGTGTGTAGTTGATGATGAGAATAATTTGATGTTGACTTTTTAATACTGTTTATCTTTCTTTTTTGTGTGTGGGGGGGTCTTTTTTCTGTAGTAATGTACATGTGAAGTAACATTTTGGTCGTTTACTTGTTTTAGTTGATATAATAAAAGTGTGTTTTAAAAGTATAAATTTCTCTCTCACAGTGCCTCTCTCTCTTCTCCTACACAATGCCCTCGCTCTCTTACACACTCTCTCTCTTACACACACTCCTGACAGTCACTGTCAGCAAACTACAGAACAAAACACTTGAAATGTTGTAATAAGACAGTGTCTGAGATAGGGCTGAACGATTTTGGAAAATAATCTAATTGCAATTTTTTATCTATAAATTGCGATTGCGATTTAAAATGCGATTTTTTAATGTCTTCTCAAGTATTTTTCAACAAACAGAAGCAATAAATCAATTTGATTAATAATAAACAATGTCAGATTTATTTAAAGCACAGATAACAATAAAGCAAACAAATCTATGCTTTTCCTTTTCACCATTTGTTTTTTTTTTTAATAGAAAAATAAATATATAAATAGCTTTTCCTTTTCACCATTTTTTTAATAGAAAAAATAGATATAAAAAAATTGAACTTACTGCTCTCCAGCTAGTAACATCATAAAAAAATAAAGTGCAAAAAACATAAAGAGAATCTGCTTTAACCAACTCGTTATTTTCTGTATTTGAAGATGCAGCACTGGTCGTTGGCATTTTAGCCTTGCAAATACCATACGAGGCTTTGTGATGTTTTTTTTTTGGGCGTTTTCACACCTGTAGTTCGTTTCTCTGGTCTGAATCAGTTAATGAGTTTGTTTACTTGGAGCGCTTTCTCACTCTGTTCGGTCTGGTTTCACATAGGCATAAATGTAAACGCACCAAAATGCGCATCAATAAACCACGCGAGCAGCCTGTGTCCTCTGATTGGTCAGAGCTGTCCGACACGGGAGTACGTTAAATATAAATATACGAAAAAAGTAAATACAGCGAGAAGATTTTGTGTTTCTACGTGCAGCGCAGATTTATACATAATAAACAGAGTCACGCGGCTGTGAGCGGTGAATACAGCGCAGACGGCGCGAGCATGGAGACAGTGTTTGTTCACAGCTGTGGTAATTAACGTTATCCACCTCCTCTAGCTGGTGTCGGTTCGGTTTTTTTGATCCGCACCCGAGTGCGATTACTGTTTTCACACCTGCTCAATCGAACCGCACTAAAGTTACAAACGGACCAGAGTTCGATTTAACCAGACCAAACAGTGCTGGTGTGAAAGTGCGCTGTGTTGACTTCACTTCTCCACCTCCCTGCCTCCTGCTCGGGTTTGCTCCGCTTGTCCTCGGCTCGGCTCGCTCCCAAGTCACGTGACCAGTCAAATCGCAGCCTGTGCGGTTAGAGAATCTCATTTTAAAATATCGCGAGATAATCGCAAATGCAATTAATCGTTCAGCCCTTGTCTGAAACCTAGATGCGAGGAGAACTGATTTACAATTTAACATTATTGTTTATTTTAAAGGCCTGTATCTAAGAACACGAATCCTGTTTATACCTTTATTCGACTGGAGTCCAATTCTGACAGGGAGGCAGAATTCTGCACAACACCTGAAAAGACAGCTTACCTAAATGACAACACCGTATGAACCACTCAATGACACGAACACAAAGACACATTTTAGTTTGGGATAAATCTTCAGCACTGACAACAGTTTTTATTTTGAGATTTATGATTCAGTGTTTAATATCTAGTTGAAGATAACCTAGTTTCCTGTGAAAAAATAACAGAACGATTCCAGGATCTGAATAGGGGTTAGAAACATTGTTTAAAATGTTAACTTCCCTATTTCTGTCTGTTTCAGGGGGAAATTTGCTGTGGTGAAGAAATGTGTGGAGAAAGCTACAGGCAAAGTGTTTGCTGCAAAGTTTGTGAGGAAGCGGCGGAGGGGTCGTGACTGCAAAGCTGAGGTGATCCATGAGATGGCTGTGCTGGAGGCAGCCAAGTCTAACCCCCGTGTAGTCAACCTGCATGCAGCCTACGAGACTGAGCATGACATTGTACTGCTGCTGGAATAGTGAGTTTGTAGTGGGATCGTAAATGTTCTCAATTCTAATTTCTTTTTATGTAAGCCATGGGTTGATGTTCTGGTTGTTTTTGTGAAATGGCTTGCATCTAAAACTCACAAACTGCTTCAGTGTATAAAATTTACAGTAGCCTGTGTTTGATGCATTACAGTTGGGCTGACCAATCAAGAAAATCACTTTCATGGTTAAAGACCAAACAAATGAGCACGTCACCAGAACAGCTAATCTTTTACAGGAAGTCCATGGATCCTTAAAACGTCTTAAAAAAATTTGTATCAAAAAGCTTTACATTCATCTTGAAAGGGTCCTAATAAAATTTTGGTTTTATTTTTGTGCATGGCATTTTACAATTTCCAGATTTTATATGCAAGCTATTTGGTTAAAAGACGTATTGAACAAAGCAGAACCATCCACATTATGCATGACTCTGAAGGAAGGTAAATTCAGGTACAATCATTAGCTGGCTGCTTGCTTTCAGCTAGAGGTGACGCTATTGTGCCCCTGAAGAAGTATAAATTCAATGAAATACTGTTGGCTGGTTAATGGTTAGTTTGTCTTATATTCAATTTACTCATACCTTCAGATACTCCATATAGCTTATAGCTCTCACTAATTGTCAAAACTTTAAGTAATTTTGAAGCTGCTGAGTGCTGCACTGCCCCTACTTGTTTTGGGTGTAGTGCCCATTGTGTTGCATTAATTTCTTGCTCCCACAGGGTTTGCCAGGCTGTATTTCTAGTTATGCCTTGTCCCAACATCCCAGCTAACATGTTTTCATGTTTTCTGTCATTAAATGCAACCATTCCTTTAACTGTGGTTTATTTCCAGTGTTAAAACTGTAATAAAAATTAAAATTTACTGAATCTCTATTGCCTAGTAAGCATAACTGTAGGCACACTAGTAGTTTTTCCCTATCCAGTTACCCAGCACTTTCTACACCCCCTTTCAGAACAATTGTAACAAAGCACATTCCCATATACAGTGAAAAAAGGTGCACCTCTCTTTTTGACATCTCCAACAGCAGTCATGACCCATTCTATATAGACTGCTTGGTGTCCAAATATTGGTGCAATATTTTACCCCTGGTAAATATAAGTTTACCCCTGGACTTCTTAATATATCATCCTAAGATCTTTGACCAAATTTCACTTTCTATTTCAAACCCCAAATTACTTTGCCGAAGTATTTTTATACTGTTCTCATTATCACTTTCTGCCATTCTATAACACTCAGATGATTTCCTCCCGGTAAATGTAAATAATCCAGCAAATAATGTGAGGTTAAACTTTTATGCTTGGACATTATACAACTCCGCAGCTATAAGTATTTCCAGGAATATTCCATTATTTAATATATCTGCTATTGTCCATAAACCTGCATTCAGCCATTGTTTCCTGTATACAGTCTGTTTTCATATCTTAATCTCTGGATTGTACCATAATTGTACCATGTCTGAGAGTGTTGTGACATTTTAAACATTTTGTGTATGCTATTCCACACTTCTTTGGAATAAGCAAAAATTGGGTTTTGAGGGTTTTTTCCCATGTGTGACAAAGCCTCTTAAGGCTGAATTGGCTCTGCCAGTTCTCGTTCTATTGCAACCCATGCTGTCTCGTCTTCTAATTTCGTCCATTGTTTAGCCAATTCACTAATCTCAAATGCAAAATTATACAATTTTACATCTGGCAAAGCCAGACCGTCTTCCTTTCTAGAAGCATATAATTTCTTCATTTTAATTCTTTCACAATTGTTTTTAACCATATCATATTTTTTGTAAATGGAAAGCATAGTTGGTGGAATCATCATTGAGGTATAGTGGAATTGTGGTGCAACCACTATTTTTTAATGATACAGTTGCATTAATTTTTGTGGATGAGCAATTTGCCACCAAACATAGGCAAGATGTGTGAGTGTGGCTGTCATCATGCATAAGCAAATGCAGCAATAACAGCAAGTTTATCTGTAGCCTTACTGTACTTTAATAAGCGAGTGTGTGTTTGTTTATATGTGTCTATGCTTTCCCCAGTGCTGCAGGTGGGGAGATTTTTGAACACTGTGTGTCTGATGAGCTGCTGTCAGAGGGCCAGGTCATCCGTCTGATCCGACAGACTCTAGAAGGCATCCACCAACTGCACCAGAGTAACGTTGTCCACCTTGATCTTAAGGTCAGTGAACTCTACAGCTAACAGCTTTTTCTTTTTGCAGATGTTCTACTGTAATCTAGGGCAAGTACTTCTGAACAGAATAAAAACAGCGTAGCACATTTTACTCACGAAGCTTAGAAAATATTAGTATATGTAAGAAATAAATTAATAGGAGATTTTATGTTAATTATTTTTCAGCCTCAGAACATCTTGCTAACCAGTTTAAATCCTTTGGGAGATATTAAGTTAGTGGACTTCGGACTGGCACGTCGACTGGGTTCAGCTGGAGAGCTGCGGGAGATCTTGGGAACTCCTGAGTACGTAGGTAGGTTTCATAAGCTGGTAAGGTGTTTTTAACACAGTTTTTAATTATTAGTTTAGATGCAAAGATTGGTGTACGAGATGGCACGAGATCTCGCGAGATTAAAGCATGACGATATTTCTCGTCAAGCGTAAACCTGTCTCGCGGGGAAAAAAACAGTTTAGTGTGGATTTTTTAAGAGGGATTTGGCAACCCAGTAGCGATAGCAGCGAGTGTGGTGGCTGAGCAGTGAGAGCAGCTCTCAGCAGAAGAGGAAAATTCAGGCATTTGTATAGATGCTTCTGCTACTTTTAAGTTGTATGTCCGGCTGCATTTTGGCTCCAGTGGAAACAATAAGCGGTAACAGAGTGAGAAACAAGACACAAACCATATATAAATACTGTAAATAAATCCTTCACGTGACTGTTTCATAGGCAGTTGTACTAATCACTTAGCTCTGTACTGTATTTAAAAAAAATGTTCTGTCTCTGTTTGCACTTCAAGCATAGTCTTAATATGACTGGTTATGCATAGTTAAATAACAAGAGATTTAGGACAAAAAACACAAACCATGGGCTTAATATGACTGGTTATGGTTATGCGTAGTTAAATTACAAGAGATTTAGGAGGAAAAAACAAAACTTATTGTTTGCACTATATAAGACCTAGAAAAGTTTTATTTTTATTTTTATTCTTATTTCTATTTCCTATAGAATCAATGTGTGAGAAAAACCAGTCTGTTAAGTTTGCGTTATATGATTTTGTCAAATTAAACTCATTTTTCATTTTTGACGTTTTCTTTAAAATTTTATTTTTAAATCTCGTCTTGTCTCATTCTCGTAAACACAGGATCGTGTTTCGTCTCGTGATTTTAGTGTCTCGTCACACCCCTAGTGTATGACAGTGGTTAATTTCGTGTTGTGTTTATACCCCACTTAATAGAGATCAGATCCTGCTGTTCTGATTGGATTAAAAGTAACCTTTCTTTTTTATTTTTAGCTAGTAAAATGTGTGATATTTCTACATATGAGAAGCTGCACAGAACTAGCTAGTGTTGTGGTTACGCTAATTAGTGTAAATAGCTGTGGCAATTCTCTTCACTTTGTTTACATAAAAAATATTTAAATTAGAAGGGAAAAGGA